>NC_089505.1:24898026-34898026 GCF_036850995.1 Saccopteryx leptura | reverse complement strand
ATAAGAACAGGCATATAGATCAATGAAACAGAGCTGAGAACCCAGAAATAAACCCACACTTTTATGGACAACTGATATTTGACAAAGGAGGTAAGAGCATAAAGTAAAGATAGCCTCTTCAACAAATGGTGTTGGGAAAATTGGACAGCTACCTGCAAATAAATAAAACTAGACCACCAAATTACACCATTCACAAAAATAAACTCAAAATGGATAACATTATACTGAGCAAAATAAGTAAATCAGAAAAAACTAAGAACTATATGATTCCATACATAGGTGGGACATAAAAATGAGACTCAGAGACATGGACAAGAGTGTGGGGGTTATGGGGAGGGGCTTGGGTGAGGGAGGGGCACAAAGAAAACCAGTTAGAAGGTGACAGAAGACAATGGACTTTGGGTGAAGGGAATGCAGCATAATCAAATGTCAAAATAACCTAGAGATGTTTTCTCTGAACATATGTACCCTGATTTAGCTATGTCACCCAATTAAAATTAATTTAAAAAAATTTACGAGGACATGGTGTTTAAAAAAAGAGATCTCATTTACAGAAAAATAAATTATTATGTTCTGAGGACTTGGCACATTTAAGGGAACTGTCCAGGAACAGTGTTCCATGGCGGATAGCATAAGAGGTAAATGTATGATCCAAAGATGGGTGGTCAGTTGTCTGATGGGTTTTTTCAAACAGTGGTAATAGTGATAAAATGAACAATTCCAAACTTTCTTTTATCAGACATACTAAGAAAGAATCTTTATTTTTATTGAGCAATTTTTAATTTTTTAAAAAAATTTTATGAATTCAGTATGGAGAATCAGACTGTTGCTAACTCACCACAACAGTTAAATCATAGGCTCAAAATACTTCTGACAGAACAAAGAGAGTCAGGAGCATCTGATTTTTTACTAAAGCTACTGCTATATTGCAATTTCCGTGAAATCTGGCTGGTGGCTGGTTGTATTTTTCTTTCTTTCCATGCATCCTTTTGGAACAGGAAAAATTTGGCTAGCTGAGATGGCACAAAGATGCTGCTAGCAGCTTCTTTAATCCTACCAATCAAAAATATTAGTATTCATATATGTAAAGTATCTTTATTTTCTAACTAGAGAATAATTTTAGTTACAGGGAGGAATTTTTTGAAAGAGGATAGAGAAAATGCTTCTTTAATTTTGAACTCATTATCCTTTAACAGGGAGTTAAACTCAGCAAAAGAGTTTATAAAGACAAATAATTTGCTCCATTCTATTGAAAGAACTGAATGGTATCCAGGGCAAGAAATTATGAAGAAATTTGATGGAACTATTTGTGTAGGTGTCATGAGTCTAGGGAGCCTGCAGAGCAGGGCTGATACAAAAGTATAGCCCACAGTTAGTAAAGGGGTTATTCTTCCCAGATCTTCATTCAACACAACATCCTTTTAGTCCTCTAGAGTCAGTCCTAAAGCTTGGAGCATTGGACTTTTTATGGATAGAAGCAGTGACTCTGATCCAAAACCTTCTGCAATCAGGATTATAAACATTTTGAGGCCAAAAGAAGAGCTGAAGATGAGTATAAATGTGATATGATGACTGCATCTGACAAACTGCTTCCTACGTGTAATGAAACATGCTTGAACCCTTTCGGAAAACAAAGAGAAACCTAGAGAACAAGTTGAGGAGAGCTTTCTTCTGCTTAGACTAAAAGGAAAGAAGATGATGACTCATAATTAAATAACTCTATTTTTAAACATCACAGTCTGATAAGGCTTGTGAACACTGGTTGCAGTTAAAAAAATTCCTGTCAACTGAGATATTATCAGCATATCCAAAAAGATTCCTTTCACTTTGAAAGGGTTTAACTAACACAATTATATGGTATGTTACCAAGAAGTGAGTACAAACAGCAGTATGGAGAGAGTTTTTCTACTAAAATGTGAGGATGAAAAAGACTGAGATCTATATATTTATTTATTTATATTTATTTATCTATTTTCCATTCAAACTAGAAAGGGTTGCAATCAAAGAAACAACAAAGACTTGGATGATAGAATTCCCTCATAGAAATGCACAGTTAAATTAACTTGTACAATTTAACAAATTATTAACATTTGCTATAAACATATATGTACTTCTTTTCATTCATTTTTTTATTTTGAAGAAAAATTATAGACTCATTAGACATTGCAAAAATGCAGAGCATCCACATACCCATTATTTGGCTTCTGTCTGTGCTGGCATCTTACACAGCACATTATCCAAACCAGGATGTTGATACTGGCAAATTACAATCAACCAAACTAGTTCTTCAAATACTACAAACCACTCAAACTCACCAAAGACTGTATAGGCATTTTAAATGCTTCTATAAATATTAGAGAAATTAGTCTGTAATATAAAAGATTCTGGAAAACAAATTTTTAGGTGATTTTACTGGAGAATTCTACCAAAGGCTTAATGAAGAATATCAGTTCTACCCAATCTCTTCTAAAAAACAGAAGAGAAGGGAACAGTTCCCAACACTTTATTTAGGCTAGAATTTCTCTAATAGCAGAAACAGAAATAATGTACAAAAAACAAACAACTTTGTTTTGAAATTAGGCACAAAAATTCTCAACAAAATATTAGCACACTGAATCAGCAATATACTTAAAAATTGTATATAATGGTGAAATGAATTTAATTCTAGCTATGCAAAGCTAGTTCAACACTCAAAAATTCATTAATGTATATACATGCTAAAAACTATAAAACCATGGTGAAAGAAATAAAGATGATCTGAATAAATGGAGAGGGAGCCTGACTGGTGGTGATGCAGTGATAGATTGTCCACCTGGGATGCTGAGTTTCCAGGTTTGAAATCCCAAGATTCTCGGCTTGAGCATGAGCTCATCTAACATGAGTGCAGGCTTGCCAGCTTGAGTGCAGGGTCACTTGCTTGAGTGTGGGATCATAGACATTACCCCATGGCCATGGATGCTGGCTGAGTACAAGGGTTGCTGACTTGAAGCCCAAGGTTGCTGGCTTGAACCCAAGGTGGCTGGCTTGAGCAAGGGGTCACTGGCTTGACGAGCTCCCTGGTTAAGGCACAAATAAGAATGCAATAAATGAACAACACTAAGGTGCTGCAACTATGAGTTGATGCTTCTCACCTCTCTCCCTTTCTGTCTCTTTGTCTCTCTGTCTTTCTCTCTCACTCAATAATTATATAGACAGATGATGATAGATAGATAGATGATAGGCAGATAGAAAGATAAGGGGGAACAGTTCATAGATTTGAGCTCAATCTAACAAAGATGAAATTATTTACAAATTATAGAATAAACTTGATTTCAAATTGTCAACAAGACTTTTTTTTGGTATAGGCAAATATATCTTACAATAAGTATAGAAAAAACATAGAAGTAGAATAGCCTAAACAGTTTTGTAAAAGAATATTAAGGCCCTGGCCGTTTGGCTCAGCGGTAGAGCGTCGGCCTGGCGTGCGGGGGACCTGGGTTCGATTCCTGGCCAGGGCACATAGGAGAAGTGCCCATTTGCTTCTCCACCCCCCCTCCTTCCTCTCTGTCTCTCTCTTCCCCTCCCGCAGCCAAGGCTCCATTGGAGCAAAGATGGCCCGGGCGCTGGGGATGGCTCCTTGGCCTCTGCTCCAGGCGCTAGAGTGGCTCTGGTCATGGCAGAGCGATGCCCCGGAGGGGCAGAGCATCGCCCCCTGGTGGGCGGAGCGTCGCCCCTGGTGGGCGTGCCGGGTGGATCCCCGTCGGGCGCATGCGGGAGTCTGTCTGACTGTCTCTCCCCGTTTTCAGCTTCAGAAAAATACAAAAAAAAAAAAAAAAGAAGATTAAAGTTAGAAGAATTGCATTATCCAGTTTTAATACAATGAAAAATTTATCTTATAATATCACGTATTATAAAATACAGGGGTGGGCAAAAATTTGTTTATAGCTGTGTATAGAAAATAATACAATAATTAATAAACAGTAATAAGAGGATAAACTCATATATTCACAACTGCAATCCTACTTTTGCCCATTCCTGTATATATACATATTTTAATAAACTGTAAAAAATGTACATAGACTTTCTTTTTTGTGTATGTGTGACAGAGACAGAGAAAGAGACAGAGAGAGGGGACAGATAGGGACAGACAGAAAGGGAGATAAGAAGTATCAGTTCTTCATTGCAGCACCTTAGTTGTTCATTGATTGCTTTCTCATATGTGCCTTGGCAGGGATGGGGATGGGGCGCTACAGCAGAGTGAGTGATCCCTTGCTCAAGCTCGCGACCATGAGGTCACCTCTATGATCCCCTGCTCAAGCCAGTGACCCGGTGCTCAAGCTGATAAGTCTGTGCTCAAGCCGGTGACCTCGGGGTTTTGAACCTGGGTCCTCTGCATCCCAGTCTGGCACTCTATCCACAGTGCCACCACCTGGTCAAGCTGCATATACTTTCTATGACCCTACTTAGCATTCTCAATCTTTCTAGCTTTTAAATATATTAAAATACAATTATAATGATGAATGTGTTCCATGTTCTGATAATTTTAATGTCTATTCCAGTTCTGAGTTGGTTACAATTTATTGGTTTTTTTCCTGACATAATTTTCTGCTTCTTTGGGTGCCTGTTGATTTTTAAAAAATTGAATGACAAGAAATATAATTGTTACTTGTAAATCTGAATGTTACTTGGCTCTATACTTTTGTATTTTTAGAAATATTCTTGCTCTTATTCTCAATGCAGTTAAGTTTCTTTGGAAACAGTTTGATCATCTCTGGTCTTGTTTATAAATTTTTTTTTTTAAGACAAGGGGAGCATTTCATCTAGGACTAATTTTTCTCCATCACCGAGTCAAAACCCTTTTTTTTTTTTTTTTTTTTTTTGTATTTTTCTGAAGCTGGAAATGGGGAGAGACAGTCAGACAGACTCCCGCATGCGCCCGACCGGGATCCACCCGGCACGCCCACCAGGGGCGATGCTCCGCCCACCAGGGGGCAATGCTCTGCCGCGACCAGAGCCACTCTAGTGCCTGGGGCAGAGGCCAAGGAGCCATCCCCAGCGCTGGGGCCATCTTTGCTCCAATGGAGCCTTGGCTGCGGGAGGGGAAGAGAGAGACAGAGAGGAAGGAGGGGGGAAGGGTGGAGAAGCAAATGGGCGCTTCTCCTATGTGCCCTGGCCGGGAATCGAACCCGAGTCCCCCGCACGCGAAGCTGACGCTCTACCGCTGAGCCAACCGGCCAGGGCCTTGAAACCCTTTTGATTATTCTTTCACAACACACCTTGGCCTACAAAGGTGCCAGCCTGTCTGGTGGGAGCAGGCACTATTTCTGCTCCTGGATGAGCACCAGGTACTGGTCCCTCTAATTATGTCACGTGGTTTTTTTTTCTGAGCCTCTGTTGTCTACTCACATTCATGCAGCAATGAGCAATCGTCAGTGTGCTAGAGGTGAACCTTCCACAGTTCTCTGGGGTTCACTCTTTTGGGAAGCTATCTTTTCACTGGTACCTTTTCCTTCGACTCTAAGTCATCTTGGTCTCTCTGGGTTTTCTGCTCTGCTGTCTCCTCCACTCAGGAAGTCTGCCGATCTCCTTCAGTGTCGCCACTCCCTGCACAGGAGCCTGGAAGTTCTTTCAAGACAGTACACTGGGGCAGTAGAACTTATTATTTTTCATCTCTCAGGGATCACTGTTCTTTATCTGATGTAGTGAAAATGTTGTTTTATATCATTTTGTTTGCCTTTCCTAGTTTCAAGTGGGAGGATGAATTCTATCCCTGTTACTTCTTGCCTAGATGGAAAAGGCCCATAATTCTATTTTTTTTTCACTTGGACATTTTTAATGTTTTATACATCTACTCCTTTACTCTGTTTTCACTCTCTTCTAGTATATTATTTTTTTGCTGCAACCAAAGCAATCTTCTAAAATAGGTAGTTCAGCAAGAATCAAAACAAAATGCAAAAATCAAAACAAAAATAAACCCACAAAATTTAATGATTTCTCATAGTATTTAGTCTGAAAATAAGCTCTAATAAAAGCTTAATATGGTTTAGCCTGACCAGGCGGTGGCACAGTGGATAGAGTGGACCTAGATTTGTACCACGAGGTCACCGGCTAGAGCGTGGCCTCATCCAGCTTGAGTGCGGGGTCTCTGGCTTGAGCACAAAGGTTGCTGGCTTGAAGCCCAAGATCACTGGCCTGAGCAAGGGGTCACTTGCTCTGCTGTAGCCTCCCAGTCAAGGCACATATGAGAAAGCAAACAATGACAACTAAGATACTGCAACGAAGAACTGATGCCTCTCATCTCTCTCCCTTCCAGCCTTTCTCTCTCTCTCTCTCTCTTTCTCTCAAAAAAAAAAAAAAAAAAAAAAAAAAAAAGGCTTAATATGGGTTAAAGGTCTTTCATCAAACCTGGCCTTAAATCCATTATCTTCCAAGTCTTTCTGCAGCTATACCCTATCCCTCAGCCACTTAACTTGGAGTTCTTCGAAGGTATGAAATAGCCTATTATCTTTAGGTAGTCACACATCTTTGTCCTCTCCTGTCTACCCCCTATTCATTCTTTACTTCTTTGTTTAAAACATACTTTCTTCAGTTTGAATTCAGCACTTAGCATATAACAGACACATAAATATTTCCTAAAACGTATTATTATTTGGGATTGGTGTGGGGAGAATGGGGTTGACAACAGACTAATCTTGAATATTTCTGATATTTTACTTTTGAAATAAAATAAATTCTAAATAAAATTATGTTACTGTAGCTTACATTCTCAATATCTTTTTATTTCTACTGAACAGTTATGAACATAGCTGTTTTCAACAATGCAAGTTTGCAGTTGAGTTTATTCACCTGCTTCTTTCTCTCACTCATACTGAGTCAGCTGGCCTTCCTCCAGGGTTCTTCGTTAGTGCCAGCATTCACCCATTCAAGGTTGGCATAATTATTCAATTTTACTTCAGGAAAGGCCCTTCTTCTCCTTTCCCAGGCCAGCTGGCATCTTCATAAAATCCTTTCCAATATTCCTGGCCTATCTTACATCCCAGGTTCCTCTCCGTTGGCCTATTGTCATAACACACCAGATTCTCTAATGAGGCAAAGGCTATTTGTCTTGACTGGTGGTGGGCAGAATTTCTAGTCCTATTACAAACCACCAAGCAGAAATTATTTAACAAGGCAGAAAAAAATGGCATTTAAAATTACTTTTAGAATCAAAAGATCAAAAGAGAGAACAACATTTTATTCATGCATTTTAAATAAAGATCCTCAAAAGAATATTCTCATAAAAATATGTTACTTATTGGCATATTAAACTGTACTTTGGAACACATTTCAAATATATTATTTTTTATTTAAATGATTTTAAAGTATGTGTACCATGATGTCTTTTGAAAGAAATAATTATCTTGCTTTGTATTTAATGTCTAGAGCCTTCTTGAATATAATCTGGGTTAATATTTGAATCACATATCAATTTGTTATAAGATATTAAGTATAGCTATGGGCACAGCACTGCACTTAATTTTGTGGACATAGAGGGATCAACAATGGATCACAATGGTCTCTGCCTTATGTACCTATGTGTGAATAGATCACTACAGGCAAGTTACTGGTACAGAGCTGAACTACCAAAATTTAGAACATCTATAATTCCTAGCTACATTACGAGCCCTTTTTGTACTTTGAAGAAACTGATGTATTAACATTTGTCTTTCTTTTTATCCTATTTTCCTTTGGTGTATCACAGTGATACAAAATCAGATTAATATTTATCTTTATTTTATCATATACTCTCATCCTCGGCTCTTGCATGCTTTATTTATTTGTTTTCAAACAATAATGTAACAGACATCAACTAACTTAATACTAATCTTAGAAACTAGAACATCTAATGAGCCGGCCTCTGATATTACTAACACTTATCCAATTCACATCACCTTCTAGTCACTATTATCTTGGGTCAGATATGGATATTATCTTGCTATTAAAAATATGTCTTAGTGATCACTAAGTATCCTTAGCAAGTATATTATTTCTTTGAAATTTTTAATATTAAAAATGTATGATACACAATTTTAACTTTTGTACTTACTCTTCCCCATTAAACTTAGATCACTTACATTCATTAGTATTGTCTTATGTAATATCCATTCATTCATTATTTGACATTGTTGCATTTTGGAAATATACAATTTAGTCATCCAGTTGCCTGTCAGTGTACTTTGTTTATAAATTATTGCCATTACCAAACATTACCCTCATATAAACTTTCTGTATATATGTTCTGTTTACCTTAGCAATATATACATATATATATATATATATATATATATATATATATATATATATATATATATATATACACACACCCTATATATCCTTTGGTATAAAATTATCTGAGTTAACCACAAACTTTCTAAAGTAATTATAAAAAATAGAAATGTTTTAGACTGAATTTTGTTATTATAAGAAATGATGGATCCCTGACAAATTCTACTTATTATGATGTACATGTGTGTAGAAATATTTTAATACTTCTTTTTAAAAGTTAAGTTGTCATAAGTATCAAAACTGCTGGGTAAGGTTTAAAGTTAACTGCAAATATTTTTTGTTGTTGTCTTATTTTCAAAGGTACACCCAGTGCTCTTTTTCCTAGTTAAAAAAAGAAGCTAAATACTGTGTTGTGTCTCATTTCATATCAGTTAATGTGAGCACAACATCCATTTCTGCACAGGACAAAGATATCTCACGTTCAGCTAAAAATAGTAAGGTATAGAGTTGAGACTAGCTTTGATAAACTGAGAGAAACAAGAAAGCATTGTCCAAATGCCATTTTCTCATAGGGTAAAACACAGAAGTTTGAACAAGCAATTTAGAGTAAATAAATCTAGTGATAACTGTTCAGTGTGATAGCATTGCCAAGGAGCTGTCCTAAAAACTTAATTTGAGATTATCTTTTTGTCCTAAACCTTTGTATCCAAATCACTTATCTTGACTCTCCTTTCACAAAACAAAATTCACTCTAAATTTTTTTTCCCATGACCAGGTAGGACAATTCTGATATTTTGTGAAAGTGCTGAACGGATGACTCATGGTTGCTTCTTTTAGGGCTGGCTTTCTGCTCTGAAATTTTCAAGGTTGCATTTGTAACTTATTTCTTTACCACAAGGGTGCACTAAGAAGCCCTCATAAACACAAGAATCAATTACTTAATTTTCTGTAACTCATTTATCCAGAGCAGTAAAATGTTTCTGTTGGATTCACACGAAGGTGTTCATACTCAAAGAATTTTTTGCACTGTTAGAGATACTGTGCAAAGGAGCAAAAGATGAACTCCCGTCACAAATAAAATACAACAGTGAAGAACTTATTTACAATAATTAATTATTGTTTTAAAAACTCTTCCATAGATTCTTTCATGCATGAAAATAAATTTTGTCAGGAATTTTCTATTTCTTTGGCATTTAAAATATAGGTTTCCTCTCAAAAAGAACTTTTAATTATTTAGGAGAAATAGTTATGGGACTTTAGCCTATATTCTAATTAGAAACTATAAAACTTTGGTATATTATGATAGCATTATTGCTTAATTTTTCTTCATTACTTATATTAAGTATAATTGTATATTGGGCTTTTATAAGCATTGCATTAACTGAGATACTATCTATACTATATATTCATGCCAACCCAGATTATTAAAATTGAGTTATGTTTCTCAAAACAAAGAAAAAAATTATACCAACAATAGTGTCCCAAATGTAATTATGTCTATATATTAGAAACACATCTCATCACCTCTGCTATCATATTGACAAAAAGTGGTATTTTGCTTTTAGATAAAGCGTTGCAATTACTAATGTATAGATTTGCCACATTCTTTATGTTCCAGTGAGCATTAATTAAGTGCCTACTGTATGTTAGGCAGTGTGATAGAGCTTGGGGAATGATCTAGTTAATAACAACAGCAGATACAAAAGTTCCTTTAAGACATTCCCTATATATTAGGATAACAGTGGAGATGGAGTTATTAGAAGGGAATGTGAAAGGTCAAAGCTTTCTTCAGCATTCATTGGAGAGTTTTCCTTAGTAATAATCAGAATGGATTTATTGAAAGGTAAATCTTACATGCATGATTTTAAGTTGAGTAGTAAAAGAAGCACTAGGTTGGAAGGGAGAAGTCTGGGTTTTGCTCTCAGCTCAGTCAGTAATACTTTGGAAACTTTCAAAATATCCTGTTTCTTCATTTGTTAAATACAAAAGTTAAATGACTTTTCTATTTTCTGAAATTTTAAAAGGCTCTGATTCTGCTTATCTGATTGCATAATTAAGAGATTTTCTCTACTGAAATGCAAAAAAAAATATGGATTGCAAACAACATTTTGTAGTAACAGGACAATTAATATATTGTGGACTTTTCATTTTGAACATAAAGACATTATTCACTTTTACAGTTTAGCTCAGCAGTAGGCATCCTTCCAGTGCAATAGGCACAAAATGACCCTTTACATACAAAACAATCCTTTGAATACCACAACATTCCAGTCCACTGATATTCATCATGTAAATTTCTTGATAGGCTAATTGGCTTAATGACAAAGAAATATGGAATATCACTTCAAGAAATTATATTTTATATTAAAGATTTAATATTGTGGAATTTTATCAAGGACTTCCTCATTTCCTGCCTCACCTGTCATCACCTCTGATTTACAATTAAGAATGTTTGCATATTACAGTAAATGTTAAGCATTATTACAGAGAGAATATAATAAAGTTTTATGTATTCATCATACCATTAAACAATTAACAATCCGTGAACAATCTTCTATATTCTATCAAAGTGATTATGATTAAGGAAATCCCAGTATTGCTTCATGTCATCTCTATGACTCAGGAAAAAAAAAACAACCCTGTCTTATTTGTATTTTATAAAGTTTATATTAAATTTATAAATTAACTTAGGAAGTACTGACTGATATCTTTGACACTAAGTCTTCCTGTCCAAGTTTACTGTTGTGTCTTGGGTGATTTCAGTGTGTAGGTTTTGTATATTTCTTGGTATATATACATATTGATATCTATATGTATGTGTATATGAATAAGTATATCAATGCATCTATATACATATATAATTTGTTAATCTAAATATGCACATTTGCTATCATGACTGACATCAGTCAGTTTTTGTTTTTTTTTAAAAATGTTTTTTTCCTATATGTAAATAACCTTGTAATTTTCCTCCTTAGCTCAAAAGATATAGGGATTTTTATAAAGGTTTTTCTGATGTAAAAGTTGAAATCAACCTCACTTGCTTATGCTGTATTATATTTTAATATGTCCTTTATTCTTTTTGGTAATATTTTGAGTGTTTTTGCTTCAGTATTTGTCACTGAGACTGGGTTGTGGTGGGCTTTTGTTTTCCATTGTTGCCAGTTTGGGAATTTAATGCTATAATTCTTTCATAAGATAAATTTAGAAGTTTTTTTTTTCTATCCTCTGAAATAGCTGCAATAGAATAATTTCAATTTTTAAAGAATTGGTAGATTTCCCTGTTTTTATTTATTTATCTATTTATTTATTTATTTTATTGTTCATTTGTTTTATGGTTTCCAAGTAAATACTAAACATTCTCTCTTTCACATTTGACAAATGATATATTTAAGCTTTGTATTGGGGTCGATTTTGCTAAGTTACACTTTTGGGGAAGATTTATTCTTTTAATCTGGAAGAAATATATTGTCTCAGATCTCTGCTAAGTAATCACTTATTATTTTTAACATCCCTAGTTTTCATAGTATTTCCTGTCTTGTGTATCTGTCTTTTCTTCCTCTTTTCCTTTGATTATTTCAGCTACTTTTATATCTATTTTGTTGACAATTCAAGGCCTAGCCTTTCAATGTGTTAATTCTACCATTTTTCTTTTTTAGCACTTTTTTCTTAATAAGTTATCTTTATTAATTTTTTCTGCTTACTTTTGGTTTAAGTTGTGGTCCTTTATCTAATTTTTAAATTGAACTTTTAATTTGTTAATTTTTATTGGTCAATTTTATTGATTTAGTACTTAATGCTATTAATTGGTCTATAATAATTTTTAACTATATCTCATATATTCTAATATACCATTTATTTATTATTGTTATTTCTAAAATTTTTTATAATTTTGTTTCATATTTCTCTTTAGTACTTTGTATTTAATTTCTAGTTGAATAAAACTTTCAAATATAAAATTATATTTACTTTTACTGCATTGTAATAAAATTGTTAATTTTATTATATCTAATTTTCCATTACATGTAATTTTGGAATTCATTGGGATTTTGTGGCATATATGTTTTAATTTTTACTATTTTTTCTACTTCATTTATCTTGAACAATAGAAGTACATTAAAATTTCTTACTATTAGTTTATTTTATTTCTTATAAATTCTGCAGTTTTTTTCTGGAAAAATATTTTTTAATGTTACTGGTTTCATTAATATTGTGTTATTTTTTTTCTTCAAAAACTTTAACTTTATAAACTGTTCTATTTTGTTTCTTTTAGTGTTTTTTGGTTTTAATTCCACCTTGTCAAAATAAAGATTGATATACCCTGCTTTCTTATTATTTTCATTTTCCTAATATTGCTGTGTCTATTGTTTTTTTTTTAATGTGTTTCTTTTTTTATTTTATTTATTCATTTTTAGAGAGGAGAGAGAAAGGTAGAGAGAGAGACAGAGAGAGAGAGAGAGGAGAAAGACACAGAGAGAGAGAAGGGGGGAGGAGCTGGAAACATCAACTCCCATATGTGCCTTGACCAGGCAATCCCAGGGTTTTGAACCGGGGACCTCAGCATTTCCAGGTTGATGCTCTATCCACTGCACCATCACAGGTCAGGCTATTGTATTTTTTTTTTATCTTCCTGAGTCTCTTTGTTTTAATTGATTCCAGAATGTAGCATAAGGTTGCAGTTGTTCTGTTAGCAAATCAAAACACCACTCTTTAAATTAGAAAATTAAGCCTACTTACTTTTATCAGTAAAACTAATATGGTTGTCTTTACTTTCACAATATTATTTTTTGTTATATTTATACCTAAATATGTTGTACATTAAAACATGCAATCCTTACTTTTTTTTTTTTTTTTTTTTTTTTTTTACTTTATTTGCTCTGTTTCTGAAACTCTTTTTCTCTGGCATAGTTTTTTTTTTTTTTTCTTTCTTTTTTTAAACTACACCTACAGGGTCAGACAGACAGGAAGTGAGAGGGATAGAAGTATCAACCTCCTGTTGCAGAACTTCAGTTGTTCATTGATTGCTTTCTCATATGTACCTTGATCAAGAGGACTCCATTTGAGCCAATGACCCTTTGCTCAAGCCAGTGACCATGGGATCATATCTATGATCCTACACTTAAGTCAGCGACTCTGCACTCAAGCCGGAAAGCCCAGCTTAAGGCGGCTACGTCGGGGCTTCGCACCTAGGTCCTCAGCATCCCAGGCCGACACTTTCTCCACTGTGCTACCAACTGGTCAGGCTGGCTTAACTATTGATATTTAGAAAAATGTACATTTATGTTCTAATGGTTATGTTTATACTAATTCCTATATAAAATATCCTTATTCCTCTCATCCCTGTGCTTTTTTTTTTCATTATTGCCAATTAGTGTTCTACTCTGAGTATTCATTAATTTAGTGTACGTGTTTCCCATGGTTATTGTAACAAATGAGCACAAGTTCAATGGCTTAAAAAATGATAGAAATTTACTGTTTCACAGTCTGGAGACCAGAAGTCCAAACTCAAACTGTCAGCAGGCCTACACTCACTCCACTGGGTCTAGAAAAGGTCTTATTTCGTACCTTTTCCAGCTTCTGGTGGCATTTGGCTTTTTGCTCCAAAACACCAATGCCTGCCTGCATGCCACGTTACCTCCTATTCTTGTATCTGTTCTCCTGGGTGTGTATTTTATGAGGTTCTTGTCATGGGATTTAGAGCATACTCAAATAATCCAGGATAATCTCACATCAAGGTTCTTACTTTGATCTAATTCGGTCTACAAAGATCCCATTTACAAGTAAGGCAATAGATTCCAGGGATTTGACCTGGATATCTTTTGGGTGACAATTTTTAAAATTTAATTATAAATAATTATCCATTACCTAATTTTAACAACCACCAACATTTATTTTTTTTATTTTTTTAGTGAGAGAGACAGAGACAGACAGAGAGACAGAGAGAGGGACAGATAGGGACAGACAGACAGAAAGGGAGAGAGGTGAGAAGCATCAATTCTTTGTTATGACACCTTAGTTGTTCATTGATTGCTTTCTCATATGTACCTTGATGGGGAGAGTGTGGGGGGTGGGGAAGCTCAGGCTGCGAGTGACCCCTTGCTCTAACCAGTGACCTTAGTTTCAAGCCAGCGACCTTGGGCTTCAAGCCAGCAACATCTGGGCTCAAGCCAGCAACCATGGCGACATGTCTATGATCCCATGGTCAGACTAGTGTCCCCATGATCAAGCTGTTGAACCTCAGGGTTTCAAACCTGGGTCCTCTGCATCCCATGCTGATGCTCTATCCACTGCGCCTGGTCAGAAAACAACCACCAACATTTTGACATTCTTGCTCCTTCTATTTTTCAATTATTTTTACTAAAGTATTTCAAAACAAATCCCCGAGTCATGTTATTTCAACACCTAAATATAATAATATGCATCTCACAAAAGGGTGAGACATTTTCCTACATAATCACAGTGTCATTACCACATTTTGTATAATTATAAATAACTTTTATTATGATATAATTAATATTCATTTTATATTCAAATTTCCCCAAGTACCTAACAATGTCTTCTTGCAACTGGTAAGAATTTGGATCCAACAAAGGGACTCGTACTGTATTTTTTTAGGTTATTTCTAATGTACAATGGCTCTCTCTCCTTAATTTTTCATGCTATTGAGTTGCTGAAGAAATTGGGTTAGGTGTCTCAGGAATTCTGAAATTTGGCACATTTCTTTCTATAGTGTTATTAAACCTTTTTCTATATCTGTAGTATTTCTTTTAGAGTGAAACTCAGATGTGTAAGTTCAGAATTAAGTTTAAATTAGTTTTGGGTGCCATCTTTTGGACTACCTCACTTATTATCTGTTCTTCTTTACCATACTTAGTATAAAATAATTTTAGTATATCTATACTTTTAGAGAATGTGGTTATTGTGACTATACTATTTTTTAATAGCCATCATTTAGTTTTAAGTTTAAAGGTAAATATATAATGCATAAAAAAGGTAACAACAGATCAATGTTTCTCTCTCTTTTTCACTAAAAATGTTTTTAAAAATCTAACAATAATTTGATTTTTGTTCCCTTTTAGATATCTTGATATTTTTGCCAAAATACTCAAAATCCTTCCCCTGAATTTTTTCTTTTTTTCCTTCCCTCCTTTCTCTTTATTTTCTGAATCTTTTATTTTTTAAAAAAATGTAATTCTTTTTCTAAATTTGGCTGTTTTCTCTTCTGTTTTATCCTCATATACAGGATGTCTACACTATGTGCTTTAAACTTCTCTTCAGGAAAGTTCTATTGAATCTTGTTTTTATTGTGTGCTCTGTTTCATTGTCCTGGTATTCATATGTTGGATCTAGCATATCTTTCAATGATATTTTTTATTTTCTTTGGAATCCCATTTTATCTCTTCATTTTATTTTGATTTTTTAAATTATTTTGATTTTTAAACATCGCTTTCTTTTCATATTTTCTTTCTCTTAAATTATTATTCATGCTAATGTGTGTGTGTCCCTTTTAGTTTAGTCTTAATTTCTGAAATGATTTTTTAAAAATTCTTTAAATATTTTTATTGATTTTAGAGAAATAGGGAGAGAGAATATATTTGTTGTTCTATTTATTTATGCATTCATATTTTAATTCTTGTATGTGCCCTGACCAAAGATTGAACCCACACACTTGGCCTATTAGGACAATGCTGATGTGATTTTTTCATTTATTTATAATTCTAAGTTTTGTCAGCAATATTTTCAAATAATAATTTTTTTCCAGTAATCACATTTATAACTTTGTATAATTATTATCTGAACTGTTCATTCATAGCTTATAACAATTTCTTAATTTCTTTGGGCCCTGGCCAGTTGACTCAGTGGTAGAGCATTGGCCCGGTGCCTGGTCAGGGCACAGCATACAGGAGAAGTGACCATCTGCTTCACTCCCCACTCCCTCCTCTAGCTCTTTCTCTCCCCCTATTGCAGCCATAGCTTAAATAGTTCAAGCAAATGGCCTGAAGTACTGAGGATGGCTTCATGACCTCGGCCTCAGGCATTAAAATAGCTCATTGCCAAGCAACAGAGCTGCTACCAAGCTGGGCAGAGTATCGCCTGGTAGAGACCTGCTGGGATCCTGGTCAGGGCACATGCGGGAATCTGTCTCTCTGCCTCCCCACCTCTCAATTAAAAAAAATTGCAGGGGGAGGACTAATTTTTAATAATTATACAACTCTTCTGTGGAAATGTTTTTTGTTGTTTTTTAGTTCACTTTCATCATTTATGGGGACCTAAACTTTTTCCCTAATCTCAATTTTATTACCATAGTTTTATCTGTAATTTGATTGTAGTCATTTTCATTGCTCATCCTTGAGATAACTTTCTTATATTCTTAGAAGCACAGGTAAGATGATATTTCCTAGCTTCATAGTTCTAGACCTCCCTCTTCTGTTAATTTTTGAAGGGTTGAAAAGACTATGTCCTCATAATCTCTGAGATCTGTTGGCTTCTTCCCTGTCCTCAGCATGAGAGGACCCTTTTTCTGCCCTCCCCATATTTTCTATGTCTTGCCCAATGTGGTTTCTATTTCCCAGAAGGTTTTGCGTGGCGCTTTCACTGTTTACATGTTTGTTTGTTTTTAAATAGAGTTCAAATGGCTCAGAACTCTTCAACTTCATATGGCCTTAACATCTTTTCCTATACTGAATTCACCAATGAACCTGTCAAATCCTTTCCCAAATCAGTTAATGTTCCCATATTCGCTTTCCAAACTCTCCAAATCTTGGTGTTTTAGGGGTTCTTCAGACTCATGGTTTTCAAAAGTTTCTGCACCTCTCTTCTGCTGCCTCTTGTACAGTCATCCTACCAAACTACAGTGTGTTCGTAAAGTCATGGTGCACTTTTGACCGGTCACAGAAAAGCAACAAAAGATGATAGAAATGTGAAATCTGCACCAAATAAAAGGAAAACCCTCCCAGTTTCTGTAGGATGATGTGGCAGCATGTGTGCATGTGCAGATGATGATGTAACACCGTGTATACAGCGGAGCAGCCCACAGCCATGCCAGTCGAGATGTGGACGGTACAGAGAAAAGTTCAGTGTGTTCTGTGGCTCGCTAAATTCGAATCTGTGACCAAAATGCAACGTGAATATCGGCACATTTATAACGAAGTGCCACCACATAGGAATAACATTACTCGGTGGGATAAGCAGTTGAAGGAAACCGGCAGTTTGGTGGAGAAACCCTGTTCTGGTAGGCCATCAGTCAGTGATGAGTCTGTAGAGGCTATAAGGGGTAGCTACCTAAGAAGCCCTAAAAAATCTGTGCATGCATGTGCTTAAGAATTACACCTAAGCAAGACTACAGTTCATAAGGTGATAAAGAAACATCTCTGTTTCACAGGGTACAAATTACAGCTGTTGCACAATATCAGGCAGATAGACCCACATGATGTGCATTTGCTACAGATTATGCTTCATGAGATTGAAAATGATGCAAGATTTTTGCAGAAGATTGTGTTTAGCAATGAGGCGACCTTCCATATCTGTGGACATGTTCATCACCATAACATCCGAATATGGGCTGCTGAACATCCTCATGCCTACGTTGAGTACGAACATAACACCCCTAAAGTGAACGTGTGGTGTGGCCTGATGCATGATAAGGTGATAGGCCCATTTTTTTTTTTGCAGAGCAGTCTGTGACGGCAAAGTCCTATCTTGACATGTTGGAATTCTTTTAAGTGCCACAATTTCCAGAAGGTGTCATCTTTCAAGAAGACAGCGCTCCTCCACACTATGCCACCATTGTTCAGGAGTTTCTGGGTAGAATATTCCCCCGGCCATGAATAGGCAGGGGTTCTGTCAAGCCATGGCCACCACGATCCCCAGATCTGACGCCCTTAGACTTTTACTTTTGGGGTTATGTGAAGTAACATGTGTACATTGAACATATCAACAACATTAATCACTTGAAATAGAGAATCACAGATGTTATTCACTCTGTCACACCAGATGTCCTATGTGGCAAGAACTTCACTACCGTTTGGATGTGTGTAGGGCAACAAATGGAGTCGACGTCGAACTGCACTGAATAGGGATGAAACTGGGAGAGAGAGTTTTCCTTTTATTTGGTGCAGATTTCATATTTCTATCATCTTTTGTTGCTTTCCTGTGACCGGTCAAAAGTGCACCATGACTTTACGGACACACGAGTATTTGGATTTTGTTTTTGCACTGTTTGCATTTTTTTTTTTTTCCCGAAGCTGGAAATGGGGAGGCAGTCAGACAGACTCCCGCATGCGCCTGACTGGGATCCACCCGGCATGCCCACCAGGGGGTGATGCTCTGCCCCTCTGGGGCGTCGCTCTGTTACATCCAGAGCCATTCTAGTGCCTGAGGCAGAGGCCACAGAGCCATCCTCAGCGCCCAGGCAATCTTTGCTCCAGTGGAGCCTTGGCTGCGGGAGGGGAAGAGAGAGACAGAGAGGAAGGAGAGGGGGAGGGGTGGAGAAGCAGATGGGCACTTCTCCTGTGTGCCCTGGCCGGGAATCGAACCCGGGACTCCTGCACGCCAGGCCGACGCTCTACCACTGAGCCAACCAGCCAGGGCCATCTGCACTGTTTGCATTTTAAGTTCTGTGGGGATAACCTGTCACTGACTGTTGATGTAGAGGTTTTCCATAGATTTTGATTTTGCTACCTAGAGTGCTCCATCTGTTTTTGTGGTAATATTAGCTAAGATTCAAAAACTACATATTTTAGTTTGCTAAGCTGCTATAACAAAGGTCTAGAAGGGAGGAACTATGCCTCTTGTCCACTTGTTCTGAGAAGACTTCGAGATAGTGGTGGGAGTCAGGAACTAACTTAAAAATGATTGAATACAAATGATATGAACACCTAACCAGAACAATTTTATGTTTCACTCTTGAGATCAGCTTTTGGACTCTTTTAATTACATCAAGTTATCAGTAAATAAGGATGTTACTGTATTGTCTGCACAGAATCAGGAAGACACACAAGGAGTACTAATGATAAAAAAAATTGAAAGGATGAGAAGTTTCTTGTTTATAGTACTTCAAATTATGTTTTAAATGATGTTAAAATTAGGAAGTTGTTTTGTGTAAAACATTATGTGAATATTTCTTAAATTATTTAGTTATATTGAAGTTAGAGTATTATGTTAAAAATAAAAAATATGTATTTGACTGTTGGTAGTATTGAAAGTATTTTTAAATTGCTTTTGGTTTATTATATTGTAGAATTAAAATATTATAAAATTAAACTTAATATTAAACAATAAATAATGAATATATTATATTTATTAATATAATAAATAATGAAATAATATATAAGAATTATGGAATGAAAAGGTTTTATTAAAAAGGTTTTCTTTTTGCCAAAAGAGTTTCCATACCAATAATAGTGACTAACTTTATCAAAATGGTCCTCTTTTTCTTAAATAAACTGATTCTTTTGTTGATAGCTATTATAACTTTGGATTAAAAAAAGAATTGTTTAAAGATTTTAAAAACAATCTACACACCAGAAGTTGCATGGAACAGAATTGTTTCAAGAAAGAGTGAACAAGATGATACTCTTATTTAGTTGGTTTTCCTCCAGAGGCTACTTCCCTGAGACATACAGAGTAATAGAGTTCAAATAAAAATTTGCAGTCTTCATGGGCTAAAAGGACAGAGATTAAAACAGATAGGGGCCCTGGCTGGTTGGCTCAGCGGTAGAGCGTCGGCCTGGCGTGTGGGGGACCCGGGTTTGATTCCCGGCCAGGGCACATAGGAGAAGCGCCCATTTGCTTCTCCACCTCCCCTCCTTCCTCTCTGTCTCTCTCTTCCCCTCCTGCAGCGAGGCTCCATTGGAGCAAAGATGGCCCGGGCGCTGGGGATGGCTCCTTGGACTCTGTCCCAGGCGCTAGAGTGGCTCTGGTCGCAGCAGAGCGACACCTCGGAGGGGCAGAGCATTGCCTCCTGGTGGGCAGAGCGTCGCCCCTGGTGGGCGTGCCGGGTGGATCCCGGTCGGGCGCATGCGGGAGTCTGTCTGACTGTCTCTCCCCATTTCCAGCTTCAGAAAAATACCAAAAAAAAACAAAAACAAAACACCAAAAAACAAAAACAGATAGGAGCATATGAAAATTGAAGGGAAAAAAATCTCAGAAAGGATGCCCACCTCCAAATTCTGCATACAGAATTCTGCACACATATTACCTTTAACTTTTTAGATGATTCCTAAAGTATGCGTATCATAACAAGACTCTAGAGAGCCAAGAGGATGTAGAACCTGGACAGTCAAAGAAATAAGATTTCAATACCTTGCTAAAAAAAAAAAGTATTTGCCATTTAAATGTTACTAAATTCTAGCTTCCAAAATTGTGAGACAATAAAGTTCTGTATTTAAGCCACTAAGTTTGTGTATATTGTTACGGTAGTACTTGCAATGATCAAATCATTTGTAGTGGTATATAACAACAATAATATATACTAGCCAAGTGCAGTTTATTCCATGAATGTAAAGTTGGTCGACCTTTAAAATCAATCATTGTAATTTCAACATATTAATAGAAAAAAATAAGATCATGCAAATATGCAGAAAAATCATCTTACAAAACTCAATACTTATTCATGATTTAAACAAACGAACACTCCCAGAAAACTAGGAATACAAGGAAACATTCCCAATTTGATGAAGACATCTTTGAAAACTTTAAAAACTCTGCAATTAACAACATATATAATAATCAAAGACTAAAAATTCTCCCAAAAATAGGGAAGAAAAGACTCATTCATCGTTCTTATCACTTTTTTTACCCACCAATAGAATAAAAGTCCTAGCCAGATAAACAAAGCAAGGAAAAAAAAAAGATTAGGAAAAAAGAAGTAAAACTTTATTTAAAAGTTGACATGTTGTATACTTTAAAAACTACATACTTTACAAAAGTAAACAAATTAAAAACAAAGCCTACTAGACTAATAGGTAAATTTAGCATGGTCACACAGATTCTTCCAGAAAAGTAAGAGAAAAAAATACTTTCCATTTTTTTAGGCCAGCATTACTCTAACACCAAAATCAGACATATGAACTATACAGGAAAGAAAATTGAAGAATAATATTCCCTGTGAATGCATAAGCAAAAATTATTGACAAAATTTTAGTCAATCAAATACAATATATACAATGATAAAGTATTATGACCAAGTGGGATTTATACCAGTATTGTATGTTTGATTTAATGTTTGAAAATCAAAGATATGGTCCTGGCCAGTTGCTCAGTGGGTAGGGCATCAGTTCGGGGTATGGACATCCTGGGTTTGATTCCCAGTCAGGCACATAGGAAAAGCGACTATCTTATTCTTCCTCCCTTCTCTCTCTCCTTCTCTTCCTCTTCCCCTCCTGCAGCCAGTGCTCAATTGCTTTGGGCATGGCCCTGAGCACTGAGAATAGCTTGGTTGTGTGTCAGCTTCAGGCACTAGAAATAGCTCAGTACTCAAACATCAGCACAATGGGGGGTGGGTGTTGGATGAATCCTGGTAGGGGCACATGCAGAAATCTGCCCCACTATTTCCCCTCTTCTCACCTAAAAAAAATATAAAAATATAAAAAAATAATAATAAAAAATAAAGCCAAAAGTATGATGTAATGCATAAATAAATGAAAATAAGAAAACCATGTGATCATACAAATCCATTCAAATAAAACATTTGATTAAATTTAAATTTTTTAAAAAAAACACTAGCTAAGAATAGAAGGGATAGTGGTCAGTATTCTCTAGAGAAACAGATCCTTTAAGATTTATCTTTCTATCATCTATCTATCTATCTATCTATCTATCTATCTATCTATCTATCTATCTACCTACCTACCTATCTGGAAAAGGAGAGAAAATGATAAAGTTAAGGGAAAGGAGGAGGATCAGTGGAAGAGTAGACAAAGATTTTTTTAAGGAATTGGCTTGTGATTGTTGGCGCTGGCAAATCTATGTGCAGAGTAGTCTGGCTGGAAACACATTTAGAACAGATGTTGCAGTCTTAAGTTTGAAGGCTGACTGGAGGCAGAATCCTTCTTCTTTAGGGAACCACAGTCTTTTCTCTTAACACCCTCAATTGATCGAATGAGACCAACACATTATAGAGAGCAATCTGCTTTACTCAATGTTTACTGATTTAAATATTAATCACATCTCAAATATACCTTCACAATAACATCTAGGCTGCTGTTCAACCAAATAACTGGCCATCCCAACCTAGCAAAGTTGAAATATCAAATTAATTCATAAATAAAAATATCTCAACTTGATAAAAGTTTTCTATGAAAAACCTACAGCTAACCTCATATGTAATAATATAAGACCAAATGGTATTCTTTTTTTTTTTTTTGTATTTTTCTGAAGCTGGAAACGGGGAGAGACAGTCAGACAGACTCCCGCATGCGCCCGACCGGGATCCACCCGGCACGCCCACCAGGGGCGACGCTCTGCCCCTCTGGGGCGTCGCTCTGCCGAGACCAGAGCCACTCCAGCGCCTGGGGCAGATGCCAAGGAGCCATCCCCAGCTCCTGGGCCATCTTTGCTCCAATGGAGCCTTGGCTGCAGGAGGGGAAGAGAGAGACAGAGAGGAAGGAGGGGGGGGGGTGGAGAAGCAAATGGGCGCTTCTCCTATGTTCCCTGGCCGGGAATCGAACCCGGGTCCCCTGCACGCCAGGCCGATGCTCTACCGCTGAGCCAACCAGCCAGGGCCTCCAAATGCTATTCTAAAATGAGGAAAACAGCCAAACTATTTAATCCTGCCACTTCTAATCAACATTGTATTGAAGGTTTTAGCCAGTACAATATGGTAAGGAAGATAAAAGGAACCCAGATCAAAAAGGCAGTTATTCTGTTTGTATAAAACATGATCATCTTTGTAGATATCCCATGGAGCCTACAATAAAGCTACTATAGCTAATGAATGAGTGACTCTAGCTATACCATCGCTTATTTGAATAGCTTAGATCAGAGATGGCATGGCACACAACAGCCCAGAATGTCTACCTGGTCCTTTACAGAAGGCTTGCCAACACCTGCTCTATTTTATCTTCCACATTGGCCCTGCATGTTTTTCTGGCCCTATCTCTTTCACTTCACACCCTTGCACCAAACCCTTACTGACCTTCTTACTGATTACCTAACATGCCATACTGTCTTTCATCTGTGACTTTGTACATATTGTACTTGCAATATTCATTTATTCCTACCTCCTATTTATTGGGTTACTCTTTTTAATCCTTCAAGCTCCAGTTTAAGCTATTGCTTTTCTTAGAAAGCCTCTCTGAGCTCTGAAACCTTATAGAGTTGCCCTGACCATGGGCTTTTATTGAGCTTTGTCCATTTTCTAACGTAAGACACTCTAAAGGAATTTCTTCTGCTCTCTCTAAAAGATTGCAAGCTGCGCGAGAAAGGAATTTCGTCTAATTTTTTTACTTGACACTGGCACATAATATCTCCTGAGTGAATAATTATTGAATAAATGAATAAATAAGTGACATTACAGATCCAAGATAGCTTTGAACCTAGATGGCATGCTCAAAGAAAACTTTCTGAGTATCACAATGACACTGACTACTTTCCTCCTTCCAAAGAACACCACGCCATTTTTCCTGGTTAGTCTACATTCTGTTTAAAGATGCAGAGGTACAGTTTACTGACTAACATTTCATATATATATATATATATATATAATCAATATATATATATATATATAATCAATATATATATATATATATATATATAATATCACTGAATCGTATTACAAAGAATTCTTCTAGAGACATGGGAAATTAACTTTCCATATGGCATAGGTTATTTCTATCGACTGATATGGTAACTTAGGAGGCCAATTCCCTGGGCTCCTTTCCTAGGTCAACCTCAGACTTATTTGTATCATATTAGAAGTGCAAATCTTTATATGCGGCCCAACTTCTTCCATTTAAAATAGTGAGGTAATTGCTTTCCCCATAATTTCTTAAATTGATTGCTGAGAGGATTAGTATTGTGCAATATTTTAAAATAAAAAAATTAGTAATGTCTCTATGAGTATACCTTCACATGTGATGGAGGCAACCATGTGTGTTGACAAGGAATTGATTTGCCCAAGTTTTACTAGTAAAAGTAACAAATAGAACCTTGAATGCAAAGAGTAAGTTCAAATAGCCAGTTACCAAGTTGAACTGTTAGAGATTTTGACCCAGGAGAGCAGCATTTTGACTGGAGAGTGGGGGAAAAGGGGATGAGATGACTCTAATTCTTAATATTTGGTTGTTTAGATTAAATACAGCAGGAGCAACTCCAGAAAGCTAGATGGCACAGTGTGATATCTAAACAAGGGAATGATATTTTATAAGAAGATACAAGCTCATTATTGAGACATTTAAAGGTTAAAAGGGTTTCTAGCAATACTTATATTTAAAGATTTGTGTCATAATTATGTATCGAAATATATAGCAAACATGTTACAATATGCAGATTGTAATTTGACCAGAAAGAATACTATATTAGAGAATACAAAGTAACATCAGTCATGTTGCCCCAGAAAAATAATGTCCTAAAATCTCTAGTTTTAGCAAAGTACATTTTGCCCCCCGCCTGTGCAAGAGAAAAGGTGATGAGCAGAAGCTGCTATCATCCCTGCAGAACATTTTTACTCAGCAGCTGAAAGTGACAGATTAAGTTAGAGAAAATTGATGGAAATACAATTGGATAAGTAAAAGTTATTTATTCTTTCAAAACTTAGAGTATATAAACTAAGAAACAAAAGTTTGCAAAGTCTAAAAATTTCAACCACAGAGGTAAGCAGAAACACTTGACATAGAGTGAAAAAAACAAAAAAGAAATCTGACCAGATGGTGGCGCAATGGATAAAGCATCAGCCTGGGGTGCTGAAGACCCAAGTTTGAAACCCTGAAGTTGCTGGCTTGAATGTGGGATCACAGACATGACCCTATGGTCACTGACCTGAGCCCAAAGATCGCTGACTTGAGCCCAAAATCGCTGACTTTGAGCCCAAGATCACTGTCTTGAGCAAGGGGTCACTGACTCAGCAATAGCCACCTGGCTAAAGCATGTATGAGAAAGCAATCAATGAACAACTAAGGTACTACAATTATGAGTTGATGCTTCTCATCTTCTTTTCTGACCGTTTACTCTGGGTCTCTCTCTCTGTCACACACACACAAAAAAATCACTTAGGGAATGATTTATGATATTTATATAATTAATAAAATATTTATATTTATAGAGGAAATGTGTTCTTAAAAGAAAAATAATAAACTCTTCACTGTTGGGTTTTAAGAATAGTTTATTATTCAAATATGGAAAAGAATAAGAGCTGAATTTTGAAAAAATGACTATCATAACTACTAATAAAAACCTTTAGATATGTGAAAAAGTCAATTTATTAAACATCGACTGATGACAATGCTGCCTGTGAGTGTTGAATAGCAGAGCTATGTTCTAGGCACTACACTAGGCACTAGAGACCATCAGTTGACAATCTCACTATTTGCTATTAAGTTGCTTATAATATAGTGAGAAAGAAATGTGGGAACCAAAGAGTATGTGTCCATGATACAAACATAAACTATTGATCAAATAACTCATGTTGCTAATTCTTTGAATGGATGCTCAGTTTGTAGAGCAGAGAGATGCTTGTTTTGTTCAGCACTGTATTTTTAGTTCTGTGATTGGCATGGAAGAGTACTCAGAATTTTTTAAAAAAATAAAAAAATCTGCCTTGCATGTATTAGACTAAAATTCACATTGGAAGTGATGCATAAACTGATCCTTTAGAAAAGCCAGTGAAACAATGCACCAATATGCCCAATGATACAGAAAGATGAAGCAGTTTGATTGTTTGGTCAACAGCCAGTCGTGACTGCCATTCTTACAGGAGAAGATGCAGTCCCTCAGGACTGAAGAACATGGACGGGCAGGAGTCATTTTAGGTGGATTGGAAATATAGAGAACATTGAGGATTTGCTGAGATAATGAAAGAAAATCACTTGCTTGAAATTTTTTGCAAAAATAAAATGAAGTTTAGTACTTCTTAAAATATGATTTAGACAGGTCTGAATGGTACCTCAACCGGGTCAGAGTAGTTTCTGAGGTTTGGAGATGCTGGGAGAGTTTCTGAAGGTGGAGTCTAGGTGGCCTCTGAAGATGGTAAGGAGGCCCTCATGTCTTGGGCTACTCCATATCCTAGTATAAGTCACTGACTGATCAAGAATTCTCTTCCACTATCACCCAGTCTTTAGTAAGAGTTATGTCTGAAGTTACAAACTTGTCTTGGTTGACTGTGGAACATGAAGACAATCTTTTGGGATACTATCGGGAACATCTGGATGAAACTGCAATAAAGGTATTGATGCATGATGCAGTTGTACTTCGGTAAGACTCTTAGCACATTGTTTGGGCATCAGAGTTGTGATTAAATATCAGTTGCTTTTATCTCCTCTGCCCTATATCATTGAATACTTCCATCGTCACAAGTACTCATTTGTCTCTCACTGATCTCTAGCAGTGAGCTTCTCATTTACTGTTTGATCTTCCTATTTGCCTCTGTAGACAACATTCATTCCTCTCCTTTGATTCCTAAAATGCTTACCCACATTCTCTACAATAAGCTCAGTTAATCAATTCCTTTAAAAATCTGAGAAGTTTCCTCTAGCAGGATACTTAATATCAACCTAAGTCTGTGGGTTTGTTCCCTGTGCTTTAAGATTGATTTGCTTTTAGTCTCAAAGGATCTTAGCCAACCTCAAAGTCCTGCCATGAACCTTACCCAGTCCATGGCACCCCAGCCCTACTGAGTTCGTTTGGAAAACACCGTTGCCTTTAGATCAGTAGCACTTACTAGGTCTTAACAAATTTGTCTATTAGTTTAGCTATGACATCATGGATAGAATGCAAGCTCCTTGAGCATCAGACCTTTATGTGTGTTGGTATTCCTCACAGTGCTAACTCCAAGCTAAACATATGACAGATAACTCACTCAATGCCTGTGCTTAGAGAGGCCCCATGTGGGTGGAGGAAGGATTCTTGAATTTCTGAACAACACTTATTCTGGGAGTTTTCCTTTCCTAACAGGGAGAAGTTAGCTGATTATTCAGTGTTGGGAGGTGCTTCTTTCACTTCCATTTCCTGTCAAACTATCTTTATGACATTTCTTTTGTCATTCTACATTTTCCTTCTGTCATCAAGGATTTGCTTGTCTCTGCATCTATGGAATCTTTATGATTATAAAATGACATGAAGTAAGAATAGAAAAAACTGGTTGCATAATACTGACTAGGAGGTGTCTCTCATCATAAGGTAATGTGATATGGCAAACGCCTTATCACTGGGATGTTCTGGGTATTACTGAACACAACAAAAATGGAACAGTTACACCATGCTTGTATGACTGTACAACTTTATTCTCAGAATTGGTGAAGCAGTAACCATAAATAGCTTGCTCATATTTTACTCTGTTATATTTAAATGTAACAACTAAGTATAGATTTATCTCTAATGTCTGGGTTAGTCAAGTGGTTATCAGATATCTAAGGACCTTTGCTGTTATATAAATGCAGATTGGACTGAGCTTTTCTTTTTATGCTCTATACAGGTAGAAAAAAGAAGTAAGAATATTAGGAACATTTATAAAATTACCTGTCTAGTAAATGGGAATATTGATATAAAATTGTTATTCCTCTCAATAGTCTATGACAGAGCTTTCTAATACATAATTTTCTGTTACTCTAAACAATAAATAAGAATCATGTACACAATTAACTGATAACTGACTGAATTACAGTGCTATTTTTTTCTGATGAGTATCTTAGAATATTGGAATAGGCAAGATGATGCATTTTCTGCATGTGTTCTTCAGACAGAGCTATTTTCACTTTCACGGCCAACAATAAAAGTTTTCTCCCTGAGTTTTGACAAGGCAGGGAAGATAGTCATTTTTCTTTAAGAATGTCTGTGGTTGTTATTCCCAAGAGAAATTACCTAAAGACCCTCTTCTCTAGTTATAAACTTTCTTAAAGACAAAACAAACAAATAAGCAAAAAACACCAAAAACGCAAAACAAAACAAAAACCAGTCTCTAGAAAGTAACTGGAAGTTGTGAGCAAGTGAAGCTTTTCCAGTGGGCTTTGCCACATTTTCAGCTCTAATGCCTCAGCCATGCCCCTCGATACTTTCGACTATTCTTATGCCCAAATTGAATAGGTTGAAATTGCTAATATGAGGTGGATTATTTGAAAATTCTTGGTGAGATGAATTTAAGAGTGAACAGTATACAGTTATATGCTTTCTAAATGCTCCTTAAGGCCTGGCCTGTGGTGGTGCAGTGGATAAAGCGTCGACCTGGAAATGCTGAGGTCGCCAGTTCGAAAACCTGGGCTTGCCTGGTCAAGGCACATATGGGATTTGATGCTCCCAGCTCCTCCCCCCTCTCTCTCTCTGTCTCTCTCTCTCTCCTTCTCTCTCTCCTCTCTAAAAATGAATAAATAAAATAAAATATAAATGCTCCTTAAATTTAATTAAGTAAGATGAAGGGAACCAGAACTCGAAAAGGAGAAAGATTCAATATGAGTGATACATATTTTGGCTCTGGCCGGTTGGCTCAGTGGTAGAGCGTCGGCCTGGTGTGCAGGAGTCCCAGGTTCGATTCCCGGCCAGGGCATACAGGAGAAGTGCCCATCTGCTTCTCCACCCCTCCCCCTCTCCTTCCTCTCTGTCTCTCTCTTCCCCTCCCGCTGCCAAGGCTCCATTGGAGCAAAGTTGGCCCGGGCGCTGGGGATAGCTCCGTGGCCTCTGCCCCAGGTGCTAGAATGGGCCTGGTTGCAACAGAGTGATGCCCCAGATGGGCAGAGCATCGCTCCCTGGTGGGCGTGCCGGGTGGATATCTGTCGGGCACATGCGGGAGTCTGTCTGACTGCCTCCCCGTTTCCAACTTCAGGAAAAATAAATAAATAAATAAAAGAGAGATACATATTTTATGCTGGTTTTGAATGATTCTTTTTTTTTCCCTTTACAAGAGAAAATAGGATGTAGTGAGGCTTATGTGGAGACTCTGTGTGGTGCTCCTACACATGCCTGGTAGTTGCTAACAGTTAACTCTTCGATAAATCATGAACTGATCCTTTTATTTTTTTGAAGAACCATCTCATTACCTTTCTAATGGTTGACTTCCTCCTTGTGGATATATTCAAAGAAGCCAGAAAAGAGTCTTTTTGAAATAGGACCACAGTCTGTGATGAGTATGATTAGTGGTTATAATTCTTTGCCAGCCCATGTGGGATTCATTCCAAGATCCCCGTGGAAGCCTGAAACCTTGTTTAGTACTGAACCCTACATATACTAGATTTTTTTCCTACACATAACTATATATGATAAAGTTTAATTTATCCATTAGTCACAGTAAGAGATTAATAACAATAACTAATAAAATAGAACTCTTACAACAGTGTACTCTAATAAAATTATGTGAATGTGATTTTTATCTCTCAATAAACAAGCAAAAATTTCTTTTGCCTTCTTCACAATTTCACTGATAGAAGTCTCATTCTCATTATACCTCTTAGCAACCTCCACATATGTTTTTAAAAATTATTATTATTATTTTATTATGTCAAGAAGCTTCACCTTTTCTCTACTAAAGGAAACGCTTTCTGGTTTCTATTCGGTATGTCCGACTTGCCAGCATCGTTCCTCTTGCACTTTGGAACCAGGGAGAGGTGGGTGTGGAGTACGGCAAAGAGGTGTCCAGTACACCTTCTCTAGAAGCTTTATTGCTGATTAAGTTTGGTTAAATTATTTCCATCTTAAATGCCTCTGGCAAGTCTTTAAGCACCACTATTTAAAAAATTCTTAAGTCAATAGAATTATAAAGCATGGTGTAATAGAACCTCGCGTACCCAGCTTTAACAACTACCAACGTGCTGCTACTCTTACTTTATCAATCTCCTCCCTCAGTGTTTATCCTGGTATATTTTTAAACAGATCCAGAGTAACACATTACTTTTCATCCACAATAACATCAGTATATAACTCTACTAGATAAGAATTTTTAAACTTAATCATAATAGCATTGTTATTCTGAGGGGAATAAGTATAATTTAACCTTGTTCAAGTTCATTTTTATCTGACAGTTTCCAAATCAGTTTAAAGTCGATTTATTTGAATTGAGATCTTAATATTGGATTTGGTTGAATGTCTCTTACATTAAAAAAAAAAAATCTGTTCTGTATCACATACTTTCTGAAGTTACTAGGGCATTTGTCCTGTTTAATTTTCCACACTTTTCCCTTAACTGATAATAATTTTATGGTATTATATAATATTTCTCCATACCAGAGTTCTTAAATGGGGGTTCCCCGATCCATGTAATTTAGGAAGTCTCTGAACATGGACTGAAAAAAAAGACCTCTTTAAGTGAAGGCAAAAATTAATGAATGGGACTACATCAGACTAAGAAGTTTTTGCTCAGCAAGAGAAACTGATAACAAAATAAACAGAAAGCCAACTAAATGGGAAATGATATTTTCAAACAACAGCTCAGATAAGGGCCTAATATCCAAAATATACAAAGAACTCATAAAACTCAACAACAAACAAACAAACAATCCAATAAAAAAATGGGAAGAGGATATGAACAGACACTTCTCCCAGGAAGAAATACAAATGGCCAACAGATATATGAAAAGATGCTCATCTTCTTTAGCTATTAGAGAAATGCAAATCAAAACGGCAATGAGATACCACCTCATACCTGTTCGATTAGCTATTGTTAGCAAGACAGGTAATAGCAAATGTTGGAGAGGCTGTGGAGAAAAAGGAACCCTCATTCACTGTTGGTGGGAATGTAAAGTAGTACAACCATTATGAAAGAAAGTATGGTGGTTCCTCAAAAAACTGAAAATAGAACTACCTTATGACCCAGCAATCCCTCTACTGGCTATATACCCCAAAAACTCAGAAACATTGATACGTAAAGACACATGCAGCCTCATGTTTATTGCAGCATTGTTCACATTGGCCACGACATGGAAACAACCAAAAAGCCCGTCAATAGATGACTGGATAAAGAAGATGTGGCACATATACACTATGGAATACTACTCAGCCATAAGAAATGATGACATCGGAATATTTACAGCAAAATGGTGGGATCTTGATAACATGATACGAAGCGAAATAAGTAAATCAGAAAAAACCAGGAACTGCATTATTCCATACATAGGTGGGACATAAAAGTGAAACTAAGAGACATTGATAAGAGTGTGGTGGTTACGGGGGGGAGAGGGGAATGGGAGAGGGAAAGGGGGAGGGGGAGGGGCACAAAGAAAACAAGATAGAAGGTGACAGAGGACAATCTGACTTTGGGTGATGGGTATGCAACATAATTAAACGACAAGATAACCTGGACTTGTTATCTTTGAATATATGTATCCTGATTTATTGATGTCACCCCATTAAAAAATAAAATTATTATAAAAAAAAAAGACCTCTTTATATTCCCTCACACCTAGCAAAAATGTATCATTCCCTTACTGTTGACTGTAAGCAAGAAATCACAAAAATATTGGCATTACTATATAGATTTTTATTTCTGTTGATAACAAATGGAAATTTTTATGTTTATATCTTATTGCAATTACATAGACTTGAAATGTTTTCTTTCTCATTCTTCTAAAATTTTACTGTGGCTGTTAGGTACTCCATTAGATTTCAAGTAATCATGGTCTTCTTGTCACAAATATGTCTGGCCAATTAGGGGGCAAACTTGGTCCTAATAGTACTCAGAGACACAGACCATCCCAGTGACCTGGAAAAACCACATGGAATTCTCAATTCTCAACCCATGTTGCAAAAAGGTGATAGCTTTTGTAATGCAAAGGGATACACAGGCCATGATTGCAGACCAAGCAAGTTTAAAACGTCTTTCTGTTGGAGTAAATACACTATTTGCTATTTAATGTAGTTTATTATGACTATGAACAGATAGTGACGTGGATTATTCATCGGTTCTAAATTCTGTAACAGAGTCTCTTGTTTTTATTTTTTCTACCACCCTTTGATCACTGTCTATATTATGAAATAAAAACATTCAAATACTGAAAAATTAGTAGTGCAATGATTTCAGGGAGGTTGTTTATGTATGTGAAAGAATTCTTTGAAAGTGTTTGTGATGAAGTGGATTCTTATGTATTCTTCTGGCAAATTAAAAATCAGTGCTCCAATCTCTATAGTTTGAAGATGGAGAAAATAATGAACAACAAAAAAATATTGTATTTTTTAGAGATCATTTCTTTTTACTATTTTATTTGCACTGTATTTATTAATATAAGTTCTTAAGTTGTTGAGCATTGCTCATCAATTACAGGTGACAAAAACTTTTGGAATTCACATTGTGTTTAAGTTTTTATGTAATTATGATGTGAATTCTATTGGATAAATTAGGATTGCTGTTAAGTTCTGATAAATGCTACTAATGGTATATTGTATTGAGTGTAACATATTGCCTTGTGTGTTTTTTGAAAGATTACCCTACATATTTTAAATGTTACTTAAAAATTAGATTTTAAGTAGTTATAATTTATTAATATATTATCAATATTTAAGTACTATAATATCAATATGTTCCTATTTATAATACTGCCTATAATATTTGGAATCCAAATAATAATTAATGAAATATTTTCCATTTTAATAAATATCAATTGTTAATAAGATAATATTTGGAGGAAATAATTTGTTTCTGAGATAATGAGCTCTTCCTTCCTACATAGTTTTCCAAAAGCATTTTTTTGTTGTTGTTTTTTTAGTGAAGGGAGGGAGAAAGAGAGGTGAATAACATCAACTTGTAGTTCCATGACTTTAGTTGTTCATTGATTGCTTCTCATATATGCCTTGACCAGGGGGCTCCAGCTGAGCCAGTGATCCCTTTGCTCAAGTCAGTGACCTTGGACTTTAAGCCAGTGACTTTGAGTCATGTCTATGAGCCCACACTCAAGCCAGTTATCCTACGCTCAAACTGGTGAGCCTGTGCTCAAGCCAGTGACCTTGGAGTTTTGAATCTGGGTCCACAGCATCCCAAGTCAGTGCTCTATCCACTGCATCACCACCAGTCAGGCACTGAAAACATTTATTTAATATTGCAACAGATTTGCAGTGATGTAAAGCAGTGTTTCTCTAACTCAGTCAACATCAGAACCATCCCAAGACCTTTAAAACTCAGATTACAGGGCCCCACAGTTTCTGATTCAGTACATCTGAAGTTTCATTTAAGAATCTGCCTTTCTAAGAAGTTCTTAGATGGGTCTGACCAAGTGGTGGCACAGTGGATAGAGGGTCAGCCTGGGATGCGAAGGATCCAGGTTCGGAATCCCGCGATCTCCAGCTTGAGCACAAGCTCACCAGATTGAGTGTGGGGCTACTGGCTTGAGCATGGGATCATAGATATGACCCAATGGTTGCTGGCTTGAGCAAGGAGTCATTTCCTCTGCTGTAACCCCACTGGTCAAGGCACATATGAGAAAGCAGTCAATGAACAACTAAGATGCTGCAATGAAGAACTGATACTTCTCATCTCTCTTCCTTCCTGTCTATTTACCCCCCTCTCTCTCTCTCTCTCTCTCTCTCTTTCTCTCTCTCTCTCTCTCATACACACACACACACACACAGAACATTCTTAGATGATGTCAATGCTGGTGGCCAAACAACCACACTTTAAATGCCACCATTGTAAAATATGTGAATGTACTCAATCATTAGTTCAATCATTCTATAAAAATTTGAGTAGATTTTATGTGCCAAAATCTGGGGAAAATGGTAGAAAAGTTACATTGTCTCTACTGGAGAAAATTATTCTGAATGAGTATATAGCTTTATTTTGTTTCATAAAATAATCTATAGTGTTTAGCTTATATCTATAATCTCATTTCTTTATGTCAATTTTATATCACAAAACTTTTTCATAGGAAATAGATCAATATTTTATTTATAAACTAAAGCAATTAGACTACAAATATAATAATACTTTTCTATGGATACTACTACAAAACATCATAAATTAGATGGCTTAAACAACAGAAATATATTTCTCACAGTTCTGTAGGATGGAAGTCCAAGATCATGGTGCTGGGAGTGTTGATTTCTGGTGAAAATTACACCCCCCTCTTCTTGGCTTACAAATGGCTGTCTTACTGTGTCCTCAGATGGCTTTTCTCAGTGCTGGTGCATTCCTGGTGTCATTCTCTTATTATAAGGACACTACTCATATTGAATTAAGGCCTCACGTGATCAGCCTCATTTTAACTAAATCACCTCTTTGAAGGCCCCATTGCCAAATATAGCCACATGAATTAGGGCTCATGCATCCTACCTCATTTGACCTTATTTATCCCTTTAAAAGTCCTTCCCAAATTGGTTACATTCTGAGGAACTGGGATTGAGATTTCAACATATAGATTTTGGGTGAATATATATAATCCTGTAACAGTTGCTCATAATTGTTACAAACATACCTTGAGAATACAACTTTAAAATTGTTTCTTCTGAATATCTATCTAAAAGATATTTTTTCATATAATCAGTTCCTCTATAACCATATATTTAAGGACTACAATACATCCAGGTCTATAGTAGAAACAAAGAAAATAAAGAAAGCTTACTTTGCCTTTAATTTTGAAGGTATTTCTAAATGTTTATTTATAAATTTGTCTGTTTGCAAATTGCGATGCATAGTTCTATAAAAAGAATATTTTGGTTGATCAGTTTCCTAGAAGAAGTCAAAAAGTCCATTTATTTTATAATGAGGTTGAACACTGTGTAATTCAAATATAAAGTAATCACACCATAATTATAATTCAGTTTTCTAAGTATAATTCATATATTCTTCATGCAAGTTGTAAAATGGAGACAGTTGTAATCACAGCAATACAAATATTGATTGACTTATGACCTATGCAACTTACGACCATTCAACTTTACGACCACAATCGCTAGCCGCAACTGCTCCGCGTCTGGCAACGCAAGCATTGCCCAGCTGGGCACACGACAGTGCAGACCAGCTTCCGGCAGCACTACCATCTCCATGTGCACCATTTCAACTGTTATCCCAGACTCGGTACAGCAATTTGTGTTGTGTCTTGGATATTTATCATCAAACCTCTCCCAAGATGTCTACCAAGAAGAAATTGTCTTTGCAAATATTAAACCATTTGTACTGGTAAAGCAGTGTTTTACTTACACCTGACAAATGTAAAAATAAGAAACAAAATGGTGTAGAGATAATATAAATGGCATAAAATGAACAAAGAAAATTATGATATATAACAATAATGAAAGAAAATTATGATAAAATATGACTTAAAGATTTTTATAACATCATTTCAGAGTACTGTACATATAGCCTACTCAACTTATGACCAAATCGTGTTATGACTGGTCTGTCAGAACCAATCATGGTCATAAGTCAAGCACTAGCTGTAAACGTTTTACTCTTTGAGTAAACTTTCATCCATTCATTCAACAAACATTTTATTGCACACTGGCTTTGTGTTCAGGGTATAGTCTGAAAGCTTAAAATATAGCATTGAGTAAGAAGGACAAATCTTTGCCAAATGAAGTTGCCAGTCTTGGCAATGATTGAAAAGTGAAGGTATAACGACCGAAGAAAATCAAGCTACACACAACAATATTGAGGAGAACAGCTTAGGTGACCAGGTGGCCCTGTTAGGAAACAATAAACCCCAGATGACACAAAGAAAGGTTCTTATCAAAGAACTATTTAGGGTAGTGTGTGGAGTTGAAGAAACAAAGAAGGTATATTGAGCTTCTCAGAGCCTAGCCACTACCATTCTTAGATCTGAAGAGTCCATGGAAGAGAATCCTTGTTTTAGAGCCCAGTGAGAAATGAAATAATGCTGGAAGGGACATACAGCAGGAGCTTGCATGGTTTGGGGATGGGGAGAGAAAGCTACTGACAAAATGTGACCCAAAGTTAGAAATTAGTGAGAATAAACCATGTCAATTTCCCTTTCCTCTATTCTCTATTCTCCTGCTGATGCCTTTCTTTGTCCAAATCATATAGGAAGCCAGACAATCAGAGAACATAAAAGGTGTAGTCTGCTGGGATTAGCAGAAAAGGAGAAAGGGTGAGGTTGGGGGAGAGATGAGTATAAAGGGGTTAATAGCCTATAACCAACACAGAAGCTACAGTGTGGTTGAGATTATAGTTATAACAGCCTTTTGGGCATGTTCTTTACCAACAAGAATATTTGTATGACAAACACTGTTATGCAATAAAGTTCATGATTTGTCTCTGAAGTCAAATCGTGGAGAAGACTAAGTAACATATGCAAAAAATCATGGAGTCATAAAGAACAGTGAACAATCATGAGCTAAGTGATTTACTGCAAGTAGAGGCATAGGCAGAGGGATCACTGGGGTTTGAAAATTTTTATTTGATCAAAAATCAATTTTGAGCAACTGACTAATTTATTTAAGGGTGACCTAATTATTATTTTTTTCTGAACTTGTGCTTAGTGTCATGGTAATTCTATGGCTGATGTAAGATACTTTTCCAATCCGTGCAGCAGCTATGCCCTACTGGAAAGTATTTCTTTGAGAAGCTTTTGACAGGAAGGTCTTGGCAGAATTCCCAGGGTGACAAAGTCTTTCTATCTTTGGAAAGAGTTGTACAATTTCAGAAACTGCTAAGGTAGCTGGATGGTACTTGGATTCCATATAATTGGATAGTATTTTTAGGACATTGTGTGAGCATGAAATATATTAATTGATAAGGTAAATGAATCTTAGTGAATGATAAAATATCACCAGGTATCTATGTACACAAAACAGCAAAAACTATAAATAGTATATTGAAATATTTTATGACATTATAAAAATAATTGGAATAATTATAAATAAGAAATCCTATAGCTGATCAATTTACTCTCATCTCTGTATAGCTTCCTGCTTTTTAAAATGCAACATATTATGATTAACAAGAATAAATTCTAAAACTCCATCTCCTCAGACAAATATTTCTAAGTTCAATCTATATGAACATATAAACTCAGTAGTGTATCATTTGCACAAAATATATATAAGTACTAGAAATAATTAGCTGGCTTACTTGCTAGATTTAATTCTGTTCCTTGACTAGTTATTATCTGTCTTCTATATATTTGTATTAATTTTAAAATTTCTATTTTACTAAATTTTAAGTTGGAAAAGATCTTATACACTGGGAAGAATCACACAGTGATTAAGCCTATGGGTTTGAAGTTGTATTCCATGAATTTGAGCCTCAGCTCTCTGCTACTTTTTACTTTGACCAATTTACTGAAGTTCTATAAACCTTAGTTACTTTATCTGTAGAATGAAGAATAGTAACAGTGCCTACCTGCCATGCCCGATTGGCTCAGCAGTAGAGAGTGGGCCTAGCGTGTGGAAGTCCTGGGTTTGATTCCCGGTCAGGGAACACAAGAGAAGCAACCATCTGATTCTCCAAACCCTCTCCTCCTCTCTTTCTCTTCCTCCCCTTCTGTAGTCAGATATTGAATGGTTGGATTGAGTTGGCCCCAGGAGCTAAGGATGGCTCCATGGCCTCGCCTCAGGCACTAAAATAGCTCGGTTGCTGAGCAATGGAGCAATGCCCATAGATAGGCAGAGCAGCTCCCGGTAGGCATCTTGCAGAGTGGATGCTGGTTGGGGCATATGTGGGAGTCTATTTGTCTGCCTCCCTGCCTCTCACTTAAATTAAAAACAACAACAACAACAAAACAGTGCCTATCTGCAAAAATTATTATAAAGGATACATGAGACTTGACTTCCTAATTAGTCACTAATTTTATAATTTTAATTATTATTGTATCGGTAGTGGTACAGATGTACAGATAGAGCTTATTTAAAAAATATAAATAATGATAATTAGTTGTTTATATGTATCACACTTCTTGAGGCTTATATAATTAATAGTATCAATAATAATACAATATACAACATTCTTATACTTTAGAATATGACATGGTTACATAATTTAGTATATAATATTTCTAAAATAATAGTAAATTAATTATTTTAAAGACTTATTATTTCCAATTTTAAATTATTGGTCTTTTAAAATAATTTATTATTGATGACATTTGATAAATGAGGTTGTAATATTAAATAGGCCATCTCTTTATCAAAACACATAATAACAATAGTTTGGGTGAAATATTGGAGGAAAAAAAATCCCTAAATGTTTGGAGTTGTGTCTACTAAAATTCTAAGACAGTCTAAAATATTAACATCTCCCTCTGTGTTTTCCATCATTAGTGAAACAGGTGATATAAGTAAACCCTAAAGTAAAGCAAAAATCATGTGGGTTTTTGAGACCTTTGAGATGAGTTTCAAAGAAATTATTACTATTCCCATTTAAAGAAATATTTCAAAAATGGAAGATAAATAACTAGAGTAACTGATATATATGTTTACCATATAAAATGGCAGAGGATTAAACCATGTTTGCCTAATACCATTTTTTAAAAGTAGAACCTTCAGGGAAAGAAATGTCTAGAGATCCGAAATCCATATCCACAGCGATTATGTCGGGCTTATCTACTGCACTGTACTGCATTTTTATATTCTTTATGCGGTAAGCAACAAAAGCAATTTGAGTAAAAGTGGCTTAAACATTAAAGAAGATTTATTTGCTTTCATAAATATATAAATCTTGAAGCATACAGAGTTCATTTTGATTCAGAAATTTAATGGTATCTTTAAAAAGCCAATTTTAAATATTTTTTCTTCTATTGTCAAGTTCATTTTAGAGCTTTTCTCATATTGTCAAAACAGCTGCAACAGTTCCAGTCTTTGTAAGCACATTATCCAGAAATAAGAGTGTTTCTTTCTCAGAGTTCTAAACAAGAGTCTTAAAATTTACTTTATAAAAATCAATTCCTGGTTGGGAGGCTAAGGTCATATTCATCTGAACAATCACAATGCAGGAGAATAGAAATGTGCTCATGGGCTTAGCTCAATTGGAGGCTACTCTCTCAAATTCCACTTTTCTCAGAACGTATAGACTGCAACTTGAAATTATTGATAACGAAACTGAAATTAAAACAATGCCTTTAGGAAAGAGGAAGGAAGCAATAGATGCTGACTAGGAGACCAACAAATCTACTCCAGGCACTTATATCAAAGTCAGCAGAACAACCTCAAAACTTATGGACACTAATCCTGGGGATTTTGCAAATGTAACTATACATCTTAAATCACATAAATAAATAAATAATCACACATCTACAGATATTATAGTAATTGCTTGACTTTGTTTTTCTCAAATACAACCCCTATTCCCAGAGGTTTTATCTGTTTTTTTTTTCTATAGATTTTATTGAAGTTTATGGGTCTATAATACAAGAGCTTTAAATGACTATGGCTCTGTGTATTGGCTAAAGTGTCCTGAACAAAAGTATTATTTAGTATAGGAACTGAATGCTTGTTTTGAAAATATACTTCTTAGTAGCTTGGGTCTTTATACATTTTTAATTATTTTTATTCTTATTGAACTTATTAGGATGACTTTGGTGAATAAAATTATAACTTAGCTCTTAATGGAATCTGAAATACATTTTGTCCTGTGGTTCCATTATGCAACAGACACCTTGTCATCTGGAAGCATAAATAATATTGCATTTTTAGTCCTGGTTAAATACTGAAAGACTGAAGAAAGCTGGAGTACAGCATATATTAAAGTTGTAGATGGTTTTATCTCTCTCATTTCTGTGATTCTTGCAATAACCACACTTTTTTGTTTCAAAGAGCCTTCCAGAACTGACAACTGTGTCTGAAGAAAGAAAAGAGTTAATATTTCTCTTCTGTCTGTTGGTTTTAGCAAATCACTTTGGATGAGCTGAGGCAAAACTCCAGCTAGCGTGAGCTTGAGAAAACTAGGCCAGTATTACAACACAAGCTCAGGACTGTTTGTTTTAAAAGTTGATAGATAGTTTAAGTTCTTTAGGGACTGAAAGGGCAATTCTACTTACAGTTCAAATGAATAGGATATAAGAATTTGCTTCAAAATTTTTAAGGTCTTAGAGACAACATTTTTCATTTTTTGTACATTTTTAGTCACATGTAACAACTATACAGAACAAATGATCATGAGGTGGTTTGGAGGAAAAAATTAAAAAGATCAGGAGTACAGGAAACATTTAGCCTACATAAGAGTTCCAAGAAGGATACATCGATGATGGTACATATCTTTAGGTCAAGCATGCTTAAGATTTTCTAAAAAGATTACAGTTCTAATATTTCTTAAAATCCTCTGGAAGAATAGGATCATCCATAAGTCAAGGTACCATATACTTTATATTAAAGGAGTTATCACTTAGGCCATTCATTAGTTTATTTACATGAAGTAGTGAGGACTTGGAGGTGGTTTGTGATTGATTGGGGTCAGAACATAGAGAGGTGCAGAGAGTAATCTATGGATTCTTTTAATAAAGAACTCTATGAACCAAGGGAGGCTCCAGTGGAAATTCAGTTCTTTAGTAAGTTTGCAGCTTTGTAAGCAACAAGAGAAGGTACACTTGTCCTGAAATCATATATATATATACACACACACACACACACACACACACACACACACACACACACACACACATATATATATGTATTTTTTTGTGGCAGAGACAGAGAGAGTCAGAGAGAGGGACAGATAGGGACAGACAGACAGCAGGAAAGGAGAGAGAGATGAGAAACATCAATCCTTCGTTGCAGTTCCTTAGTTGTTTATTAATTTCTTTTGCATATGTGCCTTGACTGGGGGGCTACGGCAGACCGAGTGACCCCTTGCTCGAGCCAGCAACCTTGAGCTCAAGCTGGTGAGCCTTGCTCAAGCCCAATGAGCTTGCGGTCAAGCTGGCGACCTCGTGGTCTTGAACCTGGGTCTTTTGCATCCCAGTTGGATGCTCTATCTACTGCACCATCGCCTGGTCAGGCTTGAAATCATATTTTAATAAAGGGTACAGACAGCAGCAGCAGTCCAAGGGACCACATTACGAATGCCTTGGTAGATAGCAAACTTCAGGCAAATGTTGAACTAAGACAAGAAAATTGTCTGTGAGCATATGTATGAGATAAATAACAAGGTGTGTGAAAATGGGTGGAGGGTTGTGAATATTTTTCAGATGGATGGAATCATAACCCAGTGGTATTTGAAGCATTGCTATTGATAAGATTATTTCATATTGGTAATGTTGTTGTAGACAATAGCATAATTATTAGCTCTATGATTTTACTTTTTAATTTTTTAATTTTTATTGATTGATTTTTAGAGGGACAGAGAGAGGAAGGAGGTGAGAAAGAGAGTGAGAGAGAGAAGCATTCATTTAGTTCTTCTCCTTAGTTGTGCAATCATTGGTTGCTAGCCAAATGTGCCCTGACTAGGGATTGAACATGCAACATTGGTATTTGAGATAATGCTCTAACAAACTGAGCTAAATGACCAGGGCCTAGTTCTATGATCTTAAAAAACAAAACAAAAGAAATTAACAAAAAAGATGATTAATGAATACCAAGTCCAAGAATGGTATAATTCAAGAGCTGTTTCCGTCCTATATTGTTTCCATGTTAGTTACTTCTAAACTCAGTTGGCTAAATGATAGGAGAATTCTTACTTTATTTTTAATTTTTTAATTTTTTTACTTTTCTGAAGCTGGAAACGGGGAGGCAGTCAGACAGACTCCTGCATGCGCCCGACCGGGATCCACCCAGCCCGCCCACCGGGGGGCGATGATCTGCCCATCTGGGGCGTCACCCTGTTGCATCCAGAGCCATTTTAGTGCCTGGGGCAGAGGCCATGGAGCCATCCCCAGCACCCGGGCCATTTTTTGCTCCAATGGAGCTTCAGCTGCAGGAGGGGAAGAGAGAGACAGAGAAGAAGGAGAGGGGGAGGGGTGGAGAAGCAGATGGGTGCCTCTCCTGTATGCTCTGGCCAGGAATCAAACTCAGGACTTCCGCATGCCAGGCCGACGCTCTACCACTGAGCCAACTGGCCAGGGCCAGAATTTTTACTTTAAGTTTAGAGTTTAGTTGGATCATCTGGGGTGTGGACAAGTCCTGCCAGGGGTGAGGACAACAGACACAAGGATCCAACTCTGGGGACTAGGTTCAGTGATGCAGATCCACTTTATTCAGGAAGTAAGCAAGCTTATATAGATGGGTTCAGCCTATATAGAGTGTTGCAGTGTGTCCTTCATAGCCAATGGCTGAAAAGATCAGGGAGCTGCGTGGTTGGTGCTAAGTCATTTCCTTATAGTGGGAGAGCTTCTTCCCTGGGTATGCCCAGGAGGCTTCTGGGAGCTGGAATATTCTCACAGCATTGCATCAGCCACAGCTGCTAGGAATGTGCTCTGCACTCCACCCACATATCCCCCTTCTCTTTTAATTAAGGCCAATTGGACTTGATGAATGACAGCTTGCTGTTGTTGTAGCTTCTGAATGCTACGCATTATGCAACAAAACCCTAGTAGAACTAAAACAACTATAATACCTATTATACTATATGCTAATAGATTAGCTGGATTAAACAATGAGGCAAGCTTCTGTAATGTTTGACTAGTTAGGAAATAAAACGGGAGTCTTAAACAGGGGATTCCTCCTAGGGGTTGGGATGTCATTTCCCTCCCATTGTGTTACAGAGACCTAGGTTCCATTAAACACAGTTACATTTTGATTATAAAAAATGGATGTCGGTTTATGCATGCCACCTTCCCACAAAGGTCCCAGCATCCAAAAACAGAGCGGATGGCTTGCCGTGGGCTGCATACTGCATATGGTTGCAAGGCCCATTACACAAATTACAGCAACATAACATTTCACCAGTCTTTGAGCACTTTGCCAAAAGGACAAAATGTCCTCAGCCTTCATTCTAGCCATGGGAAAAGCTTTCTGGGGTAGGGGATGGCCTCCAGCAAAGCTGCCCCCCCACCCTCATCAGGGTATTTCACATTGTCCAAAATCTGTAAGTCTATCCAACAAAGGAGCCAGTGCCGACTCGGGTCATGGTCCAGGAAATCAGTCCATGCACATGAAGCGTCAGCCACCCCCCTGCCATCCTAGCAGGTCTTACACTGTCCCAAAGAGGAGCAAGTGGCAATGGCAGTCAGCATTTCCATCTCTGCTCTGGAGAGCATGATGGCATCCACCTCTATGTCCCAAAATTGCAGACATACCAGACATACATAGCAGGTACTCCTTGCTGCTGGGCTCTCACCTTCTGGAGACTGCAGATCGCAACTCCAGACTGATTCTCCTCATCCTCCAAAGAGGAGCTGAAAACATCAGCTCCTGCTGCCAGCCTTGCAGCCCCGGGCCTGGCCTCAGACCCCACCTCAGCCCCAGCCTCCTGCTGCTGCTGGCTCTCCACAATGACCAGGGCAAACGGCAACTCACAAACCTGTGATTTCTTCTCCAGTGACTGCTCCATTTCCAAGCGAATCTCACAAACCTGTTTGGCCTCCTCTGGTACTTGCTCCAGCTTTAGGGTCAGCATCTCTTTCTCCCACATTTGCTCCAGCTCCTTCCAATGCTCGGTTTACAGGTCCCAGGCTGCCTCTTTTACAGAGCTCTTGGTTTTCTCATGCATGGCTGTAAAAATCAGCCAGCCTACAGCCTCCAAAAGGACAGCCATGGGGAACCATAACAGCAGCCAGTCTTCTACTTTACCGCTCAGAGGTGGTGGTGGCTCCATACCAATCTCCAAATCCTGCCACAGGCTACGCCAAATGTAAAGCCAGTAGCCACGACCACCATCACAGCCGCCTGGCTCATGCAGGTTTGCATTGGATTCGGACAGTCGGTAAAGAAGCAATGGAGCCAAGAACTGGTGGGCCATTAGCTTTAATCCTAGCTTGCACCCAGCGGGCAAGTAAAAACACACACTGGGCTCTAAAACCCACTCATTCAATGCTCACAAAGCTACTGACTTATCCGTGTTTCCTAGAATCAAAGGTTTCTACCTCACCAGCCTTATTCACCTCTGTTTCCCATCTCCTTCTCTGCACAAACTCTGCACAAACTGGCTTCTCCTTTAGCACTCCACCAGCTTGGCTACTTCTTCTGGCCTCCTACATGTGGCCTTTCTCTGCTCTCATACAGCATGGGCTTCTCCTAGAATGTAATCACTCTTCTCCCAGAACAATGTGATCTCTCTTCCTTTTAAAAACTTTTGGCATGAAAGCCCTCCCCCAACACATATTAACATAATCATGCCCATCCCAAGCAATCACCTGGGTGACGAGCTTCCACGTGGGCAGCACCATCTTTAACAAAGTGAGCATAATATATTTATCTACCCAAGAGTCCACCCCTTTGCTCACTTTACTACCCACAATCTACACTACCGGTGGGTGCCAGTTGTGGACAAGTCCTGCCAGGGGTGAGGATGACGGATATGCAGAGACCCGACTCCAGGGACCAGGTTCAGTGATGCAGATCCACTTTATTCAAGAAGTAAGCTAGCTTATATACATGGGTTCAGCCTATAGGGTGTTACAGTGTGTCCTTCATAGCCAATGGCTGAAAAGATGAGGGAGCTGCGTGGTTGGTGCTGAGTCACTTCCTTATAGCAGGCAAGCTTTCTTCTGGGTATGCCCAGGAGGCTTCTGGGAGCTAGAGTATTCTCACAGCATTGCATCAGCCACAGCTGCTAGGAATGTGCTCTGTGCTCCACCTACACTGGGGTATGGATAATTAAATGATTAAAGAAAGACTCAGTAGGCCCCAGCTGGTTGGCTCAGTGGTAGAGCGTCAGCCTGACGTGTGGAAGTCCTGGGTTTGATTCCCAGCCAGGGCACACAGGAGAAGAACCTATCTGTTCCTCCACCCTTCCCCCTCTCCTATCTCTCCCTTCCTGCAGCAAAGTCTCCACTGGAGCAAAATTGGCTCCGGCACTGAGGATGGCTCCATGGCCTCCACCTCAGGCATTAGAATGGCTCCAGTTGCAATGGAGCAACACCCCAGACGGGCAGAGTGTCGCCCTCTAGTGGGTTTGCTGGGTGGATCCCGGCCAAGAGCATGTGGGAGTTCGTCTCTCTGCCTCCTAGCTTCTCGCTTCAGAAATAATAATAATAATAATAATAAATAAAAGACTCAGAAGTCTTATTTATATTGTAGGAGACTGGCATTATATTTGGAAATCTTTAGAGTTAAACCCTCAGATTGTTTCATGTTAATAGACTTCACAAAGATTATTAGAAGAACATGGAATGTCTAATGTGTTGGGATTGCCCTAATTCTAAAAATTTTGATGGGTTTTGTGGAATTTTTTGGTAAACTAAATTTAAAAAAATGAGTTATAGCTTTTCAATATATTCCTTGTTCTGCTTATAGTAAAAATGTTAGTTTCAAATATTCAACCAAGAACCTTGTCTGGAACAAAGGACAGAAAAGTAAAATGGATTATATTTTCTATGGAATTCTAAAAGACACATACAGCTTTAAAGATTTGTTTTTAGGTGAGAGGAGAGGAGACCGTGAGGTAGACTCCCACATGTGTCCCAACAGGGATCTACCAGGCAACCATATCTGGGGCCGATTTTTGAGTATTTTCAAAGTCTGAGGCTTATGCGCTCCAATAGAGCTATCCTCAGCATCTGGGGCCATGCCTGAACCAATCAAGCCACTGGCTGTGGGAGGGGAAGAGGGAGAGAAGGAGAAGAGAGATGGGAAGAGAAGCAGATGGCCGCTTCTCCTGTGTGCCCTAACTGGGAATTGAACCCAGGATGTCCATACACCAGGATGATACTCTATCCACTGAGCCACCAGCCAGGGCCTAAAGATGTTATTTATTGATTTTAGAGAGAAAGAGTAAGAGGGATTGAGAAGGGGGAAGCGTCAACTCTTAGTTCCTTCTTGTATGTGCCTTGACCAGGCAAGCCTGGGCCCTGAACTAGCAGCCTCAGCACTCCAGGTCGACACTTTATCCACTGAGCCCCCACAGGTCAGGGAAGACATGTACAGCTTTAACATATTATTTTCGAGTGCTGAAATGGATATCAGGGTTGAAATGATTCATGCGACTCTGCAGTTTTTCTTTTCACAGTCATTGCCTCCATCAATTTGTTCTAGAACCCATTTAAACACAAGGGAATACAGAGTAAGAATACTTTATTCGGTTTATTGAGACTCAGCATTATTACAGTGATGCTCTCACCTTTTTAATTCTAAAAACTGGGATTCTGACTTGCACATGTTAGTAGAATATATGTATTAATTGAATGAACTCATTATTCTTTATGAATAAAATATGCTCTTTCAAATTCTTTACTTCAGTAACACCACAAACATGAATATCCAAGTAAGAAAGCTTGACATTATCCTTACTCTTCCCTCTGCAAATAGTCGTGCATCAAATTCCATCATTTATATCTCAAAAGCTGGTCTCATTTATTAATCTCATCTCTTGTTTTCCTAGACTAAAAATTCCATCATCTTTTGTCTGGCCTTTTGAAGGTTTTTATTGCTATTGGGTTGCCATTTATAATTTATCTTTCCAACCACTCCCAGAATGACTGGGGTTAATATATGCAATGACCAAGAGCAGTGGTAGTCAACCTGGTCCCTACCGCCCAATAGTGGGCATTCCAGCTTTTATGGTGGATGGTAGCAGAGCAACCCAAGTATAAATAAAAAGATACATTTAACTATAATAAGTTGTTTTATAAAGATTTATTCTGCCAAATTTAGTGAAAATCTGACATAAAGTACTGGGTAAGTAATTATTATTATATGCTTTAACTTGCTGTAACTCTGCTTTATAAATTTTATAAAGTAAAGTTACTTCCCTTCTTTATAAATCACCATTACTGTGGAACTGGTGGACGGTTAGAAAATTTTACTATTAACAGATACAAAAGTGGGCGGTAGGTGTAAAAAGGTTGACTAACCCTGACCAAGAGTCCTGACCCAGCTGTCAGACCATATGGATTAAAATTCTAACACTACCCCTTGGCAGTCTGACTTTGGGTGAGTTGCTTAGTCACTCTGTGCTTCAGTTTTCCATTCTGTAAATAAAGAATAGGAGAGAAACTATGTGTGAGGTGCTTAGAAGAAAGCATTCAAAACATGGTTCTGATTTGAAACCCATGATGATTCTCTTTTAACCTGCTGAGTGTATCTGTATATGAATTCCCACAATGATTCTAGGTTATCTTCGCAGCCTATGTATAAATATAGCCTATTTACTCTAAAGTTAGTGCTGTTTTGGAGATGCAAACTTTATGTTCCTACTGCAGATTTCTTCATTTCCTCTTCCTGGAATGATCTTACATTGTTTATTGCCTGGAAAACTCCCACTTCTATTTCAAATCCAAGGTTGAAGATTTTCTGACCCTTTCTTTTTGTAGTGAATGTTGGTGGTTGGCCCATATCCCCTTCATTCTGCCATTTCTTTCCACGTACAACAGCCTGATTTGCAATGGTTACTTTTGTCTAACGGTGGTATTTGGGCTTGTCATCCTGCTCTGAACCCACCTTGTCATTCTGCTCTGAATCTGCTTCGCAAAATAAGAGTTGAGATGAGGAAATGAGGTATAGAGATCCTTGGGAATTAACACCCCTCTGGCAGCAGCCCTTATTTACTAAGTATCATAATAATGATTCGCAGTGTAGGTATGTGTCTTTCTGGGATACACTTGAGGTATGTGTTTTGCTTTGTTTCCTGAGGTTCTATTCTCAATGATACCTTAACAATGTACTGTTTAATGGCTATTTTCCCTTTCTGAAAATACTGCTTGTATTTAAATTGTTGGCTCAGGGTCTACTCTTAGGGAAACTCAAAGTAATTCAGAATCCTTCATATGCTTCCCTTGTTGGTCAAATAAGTTTTTAAATGTGATATATGTTTGCTTGCTTATAGTTTGCATTGGGTATGGGGGGACAGGCTGTAGGCAGGCAAGGTGGTTATAGCCTAAGGCTTAGTTTTAAGACTAAGCTTTTCCCTACACCCTTGACTGATTGCATGATGTGGGGTGGTACACTCTCATGAGGAATCCCATGATGCCTCAGATAAGTGATGTAAAGCCAGTAGCCAAGGCCACCATCACAGCAGCCTGGCCCATGCAGGTTCGCATTGGATTCGGACAGTCGGTAAAGAAACAATGGAGCCAAAAACTGATGGGCCATCATTTTTAATCCTAGCTTGCATCCAGCAGGCAAGTAAAAACACACTATGGGCTCCAAAACCCACTCACATTCAGTGCTCACAAAGCTACTGACTTATCCGAGTTTCCTAGAATCAAAGGTTTCTAGCTCACCAGACTTATTCACCTCTGTTCTCCATCTCCTTCCTTCTCCCTGCACAAACTCTGCACAAACTGGCTTCTCACTCAACACTCCGCCATCTTGGCCGCTTCTCCTGGCCTCTTCCACGTGGCCTTTCTCTGCTCTCTGCTCTCTAATGCTAATCTCAGGAACCAAGAGAGCAAGCTCCTGTTCTGCCCCCATTTTATAGTGTATATTCATAACCTTTAATCCAATATACAAAATAGGGAAGTCTCTAATACAAAGTCACTTATCAGAGACATGATGGGATTGTACCACCCCACATCAAAAAGGGTGGGAAAGGCTTAATCCCAAAACCAAGCCCTAAACTACAAGGATTCTGCCTGCCCACAGCCCGCCCCCAACACACAGTAATATCACCTGGGTGATGGCCTCTCCGTGGGCAGTGCCATCTTTAACAAAGTGAGCATAATATATTTTATCTGCCCAACAAGTGACTTTGTATCAGAGACTTCCTTGTTTATATATTGGATTAAAGGTTTTGATTTTTACAGTTTAAAATGGAGGCAGACCAGAAGCTTGCTCTCTCGCTGTTCCTGAGATTAGCATTAGAGGAGAGAGCAGAGAGGAGAGCAGATAAAGGCCACGTGGAGGAGGCCAAAAGAAGCAGCCAAGATGGTGGAGTGCTGAGGGAGAAGCCAGTTTATGCAGAGTTTGTGCAGAGAGGAGATGGGGAACAGAAGTGAATGAGACTGGTGAGATTAGAATCCTTAGATTCTAGGAAACTTGAAAAAGTCAGTAGCTTTGTGAGCACTGAATGAGTGGGTTTTGGAGCCTAACGTATGTTTTTACTTGCCCGCCAGGTGCAAGCTAGGATTAAAGGTAATGGCTGACCAGTTCTTGGCTCCGTTGTTTCATTACTGACTGTCCAAATCTAATGCGAACCTGCACTGGCCACATGGCTGTGATGGTGGCTGCGGCCACTGGCTTTACATCCCCATAGCACTTTATACATATTCTCTCCGTATTTCTTAGAAGATTTTGTTACAGAATTGTTGGTCAAATAAGTTTGTAAATATGATATATATGTTTGCTCACTTATAGTTTGTATTGGGTGTGGGGGACAGGCTGTAAGCAGGCCAGGTCATTATAGCCTAAGGCTTAGTTTTAAGACTAAGCCTTTCCCCACACCCTTGACTGTTGTATGATGTGGAGTGGTGTACTCTCATGAGGAATCCCATTATGCCTCAGATAAGTGACTTTGTATCAGAGACTTCCTTGTTTGTATATTAGATTAAAGGTTTTGATTTCTATACTATAAAGTGGGGCATAGTGGGAGCTTGCTCTCTCTGGGTTTCTGCTATCACCATTGCAGGGGCCTCCCTGATCCCTTGCCCTTCGTGTTTTTCCCTTGTCTTCTCTTGTGGCTTGCCTGTCTTGGTGAGACACCAATAAACAGAATAGCCCACCATCCTCCGAACTCACCATTTCTTTACCGTCTGCCTGAATCCAATAGGAACCTGCATGTGAATGGCCACGGTGGCAGCTCCTAGCCTTACAAAAACATTTATTAGTTTTATCTGTTCTGCCACCTCTTCTGGACTTTGAGATGCTCCGGTTAAGTGCCACATCTCATTTTTCTTTGTATTTCCATGATCTTGGGCTTGATTTCACTCATGATGACCCTTCAATAAATTCTTGGCTACTGAAATAAACAGAGATTTCTTCTGTGCCATCAAATTACTTAATCACTCTTTTTAGTGTACTCCCTCCTCTAGGATCATGGAGTATTTGACCTTGCTGTTATATTAAGCTTCTCCTTCAGAGACTGGAATATAGTCCTTGAAACCCAAACTCATGGTTTTGACTTCCAATTGGTCACCATTATTTCTGATTCTGCTCACCTGGCTGGTCTTTCTGGAAGAAAAAGAAAGGAAGGCAGGAAAAAGAAACAAGAAATGAGGAAGGGAAGAAAGAATGAAGAAGGAAGAGAAGAAAGAAGTGAGAGAAAGAAAATGAAAGAAAGGGAGCCAAAAGGAACAGAATGAGAGAAGAGTAAGAGAAGGAGGAGGGGGAGGAAGGGAAGAAGGAGAGGAAATTGAAATGGAAAAGGAAGAATACCGAGAGTTCATGTGAGACATTCTTCCTCTTTTCAGTAAATTAGAAGAGGAAATCAACTGATGAGATAAAGGGCCAAGAAAATGCAGGCTTGAGCAGAGTAGAAAGAAGCTTGGAAAACCTGATAAAAGTGGAGATAGACAATCAATGATGAATGAAAGTACTGACATTTCTTCAATCAATAAACAGTTATAGAGTACCTTTCAGAGCAGGATTGAGGCCACTATACTGGGCAAATAATACAAATCTATTACCTTATATCAGTCTTTTTGTTCTAGTGTTTTTTTTTTCCCTTTTTTGGCTAAGCTATCTCAAAATGCATGTAAACAACACTATTAACCTAAAATATAAAAGTACTCATAAACAAAGAACAAATATGTGAAATAAATTATTTAAGCCTTGAAAGTAGAAATGTCTCCATAACAGCTGCTATCGATGTCAGAATTTATTATTTTGCTATTTTGTTGTCCAGTAAAGAGAAAAATACCTCTGGCAATATCACTTTCTTTATTATCTTTTCCAATGTTATCCAGAAAGCAGGATATCGAGTCACTGTCCCAAAGGAGAAGGTTATGTCTGCCGAGGTCTACTTGGGGGTTTACAATTCATTCTAAAGTAAAGTGGAATTTTATAACTAGAATCTTCTGACCCAATTTTATAATCCTAAAAAATTTTAGGCCTATGGCAAAAGTCTTAATCTAATGAGTCAGATTTTAAATTCAATCACAATTTTGCATTCTTCTTTTTTCATATTACATTTCCTTAACACTTTATCAGTTTTCTCCAAAAGATAAGCAATATTATGTGTCAAAATTACTATATACTTTGGACCTTGTTAGCAGTTAATTATGCCATTATAAACAATGTTTATAGTAGGTAAGGGGAGGGATCTGTCACCTGACAGACCTGACAGAGAACTTTTTCCTGTCACTTGGTAGCTGTGACCTCAGAGAAGCTATTTAATCTCACTGTATTTTATTTTTTAATTAATTATTTATATTTTATTGATTGATTGTAGAGAGACAAAGAGAGGATGGAAGAGAAAGAAAGAGGGAAAGATTTATTTGTTGTTCCACTTAGTTGTACATTTATTGGTAGCTTCCTATATGTGCCCTGACTGAGGATCAGGCCAGCAACTTTGGCATTTTGGGATGATGCTTTAACCAACTGAACTAACTTGCCAGGTCCTAACCTCACTGTATATTTGATTCCTCTTCAAAAATTAGAAAATACAGAAATGAAAGAACTAAATTAATTAAAAAGATAGAAAGCTCGTAACAGTGCCTGGCAATGCAAGAACTTGATAAATATTAACAACCAGCATTGACTATTTGTCATTCCACTTGTTTATTTAAGACATCATTATGTAGATCATCTTCCTATACACAGGGATTTCCCCATCTATAATTTTTGGGAGGATCAAGAGTTCATTTTCTTGTGTAGAAACAGAAATGACAAGTATTCAGGATGCTAGCCTGTGTAACTTTCCTTGAACTTTGGTTTGGAAAACAAATGCATCCATGTAGCCAACACTTAGAATTATAAGATAATGGTGCAAAAAATATATATCTAGCTATGTAGATAGATCAATAAATAGATACATGAGAAGAAGTGAATCTGTTTAGGATAAGACAGAGACAACTATAACAGCAACAACTGCCTTACAGGGGCAACAATAGCAGCAGTCCTGACAGTGACATCAGAATCATTAACAGTGCTTCCTGTGTCTTTGAACATTCAGCAGAAGCAACAGCAGCCCAAGAAGTTGCATGTCTGTAGGGTATAAATTGGCTGGTGCTCTGGTTGTACGGCCTCTGAGTCTGGTTGTCTAACTTTCTTGTACTTTTTTTCAAAACACTTTTATTTAGATTCGACCAGTGTCAGAGTTTGTTGCTTTCAGTGAAGATCTTGAACTAATATAAAATTAGGAACAGAAATGTTTGCACCAACAAGCCTAAGGGAAAATGGGGGTGTAAAGAGAGCACATGAATACACACATGTTGAGAAGTGTAGGATTTGTTAACTGGCCTAAAGGCAGAAAATTCTAACAAATATTAAAGAATAGATCTTTGGTAGTCAATGGCACATGGTACCTGAGCCACTAATTAAATTACTCCCTGAGGTCATCTACTGCAAAATAACAATTCAAAGTTAAGCTGTGAGGGACCAGTGGCTGTTTCAATGGCATGTGGTGGGCAATTCAATAAATATGAGAAACTTTTTTTTCTAAATGCATGGGCATCTAAAAATAAGAATGGTTTGCTCAAATCCCAAGTCTTGGCTTAAGGCACCAACAGTAAATATGACAGATAATGTCTACGTTCACATTTTAAAAAACTATCTTCTGCTGTACAGAGCTAAGATGTTGAAACCTTAATAATATAAGTTTGAGTCTGTGCATTGCTAAATTATGTTAGGTGAATTCATTGCTTCCCTGACTTTCTTAGATGAAAACTAGAGTACTTATTGAGAAGAAACATACCCCTGATTGAAATTGAGATATATGGCAAATTCAGAGAAGCCTGAACTTCCAATGCTTTCTGAGCCTCCCAGGCCTCCTGAAAGCTGCCACTCATCCCTTTTGATGAAATGTGCCCACCTTGCTCCTCAGCTCACCTAAGAGAGTTACTTGCAGAAGGAAGCCAATTATACACATGCCCTCTTCCTATAGTTGTCTCATTTCTAAACCAATCAGAAGTTAGATTACAGCATAATTTAGAGGCACAATCACAAAGTCAAACCTGCCAAAGCTATATGCATAAGTGCACATACATATACACACTACACACACGAGTTGCAAGAACTTGCAAATTTATATGAGTAAAATCTGGTGAATATATGTAGTATTTTTTTTTTTTTTTTGAGTATCAGGGGTAGCCTGTGGACCAAATCTGCTCAATTAACTGTTTATAAATAAAATTTTATTGGAACATAGCTCTTCTCATTTCATTATATATCATTTGTAGTGGTTTTACCATGACGATTGCAGAATTTAATTGTAACACAAACTGTCTCATATGTAAAGCCAAAAATATTTACTAGCAGAGTTTTACAGAAGTCTGTTGCCCCTAGTCTAGGACAAGGAGTGTAGAACAAAGTTTTGAATCAGTTTAAAATTATTGATTTGGATTGATCATACCAGCAGTTCGGGAGCCAATGTAAAGCTTGAGTTGGTGGAAGTGACTGGGATTTTTTATTAATTATTTTGCGTTAGACTCAATATGGTTACTACATTAAGTAAAGTGCAAGAATTTCCTTAGTATAATATAAAAGAAAAATCCCAATATAAAAGAAGTTAGACATTTTGGAGTAGATTTAGAGACTTCTCTCCTTAATTTGTCATATTCTTCACTCCTTAATCTATAGATGCCAACAGAAGTATTTTATTTTCATGGGCAAAATAAAGTTGGTTACCATAAAATCATTAGAACTATCTTGGAAATTTTGGTCATGTGCAGAGATGTTTTCGTGCTATTACTGTTGTTTTGCCCACAGAATTTCTAGCAATGAAAAAGATGGACAATCTTTTAAGGCTCCACTTTATTTGTATATACCAAAAACTCTGGGTCTGGAGAACGAACAGAGGCCCAACTTGAACTCCTAAGACCTCAGTCTCAGCCCAGGTCCTCAGCCCCTGGATTAAAGGTGGTTTGAACCTCAGGAAAAAGGAGTTCTCAAAAGAAGCACAAATACACAGGGTACTTTTAACCAGGAGAAATGTGGCATGTGAAATGAGAAACTCTCTCATGAAGCATCAGGAATGATTGGACAGTAGCCTGAAAAACGCTGGTTTAAAGGGCATAAATATGCTGGTGAACCATTAGGAAGAGCTAAGACTTAAGGAGGTTAGGTAATAAATGGAATTCTGACCCGTGTGGACTTCTTATTAAGCCCAGAAGAACCCATCTGTACTCATTAGGGTTATATATGCCTACCAGTAACAGAAAATCCAACTTGTATGGTTTAAATAAGCAAGAATTCATGTCGCACCCATACCAACCAGTGTGGAGGAAAGTGGCCTTCAGTAACTCCCAGAGCTCTGCAGTGTCTGTTTCTCTTTGTCATCCCCTCATGTTAAAGTGGTCATTGCAAGTTCTGTCTCTACATTCAGGTTCAAGGCAGGGTCAAGGTAAGGGAAAAAGGCTAAATCTGCTGCTTAGTTCTCCTTTTATAAAACAATTGTTTTTACAACAAATAACATCAGTTTGACATACTCTGTTAATGTATCATTGTTAGGATTATGTCGTGTGTGTCCACCCTGACAGTAAGAAAGTATAGGAAAAACAGAGAAACTTTGTCATAAAATATTCACTTGGGCTAGGCACATTGCTCCCCTGAATTCAGGTGAGAATGTTAGCAAGGATGGAGTGGGGGCCCATCATTCAGTTGTCTACCAATAAGGTCTCCCACATCATCTCATATTTATCTGACCAGATGTTGAGTGTATGGTTGGCCTACATATATTTAGTAACTAGCAACAACTCCTGTTTACTCATCTGACCCACTGAATAGAGATTATTAAGATAGAAATGACCAAATGGAAGGGAAGACCCTCCTTTCCTAGCAATATAATAACTTTCTTCCCAGGGGAAATCTATACCATCATTAAAGACTTGAAAGAATCCCAAGAAGATCACTAACCAATATGCTTCCTTCACAATGTTAGAGGTATGAGAGATAATGTCTTTTTGTTGTTATTCATTGAGAGGAGGGGAGGCCTAGACATACTCCCACATTTGCCTTGACTGGGATCCACCCAGCAAGCCCACTAAGGGGCGATGCTCTGCCCATCTGGAGCTGCAGCACCATTGCTCAGCAACTGAGCTCTTAGTGTCTGAGATGATGCCATGGGCCCATTCTCAGTGCCTGGGGCCAACTTCCTCCAGTTAAGCCATAGCTGCAGAAAAGGAGAAGGGAGAGAAAAAGAGAGAAAGAAAGAAAAGTGAGAGAAGAGGGGTGAAGAAGCAGGTGGGCACCTCTTCTGTGTGCCCTGATCAGGAATTGAACCCAAGACATCCACAGGCTAGGAAAATGCTCTACCATAAAGTCAACCATCCAGGGCCAGATATGATGTCTTTTCAAAAGGATATACTGACGTGTCCCAGACTAATGACCCCTCAAGTTGAACTGATAGAGTAGACCACTGAATTGTTGTAGTTTATTTTCTCCCTTTTGGAGCTCATTTGTCTTACCAAGGCTTCCAATGTAATTGTATGTTATCAGTTAGGTGGCTCCTTTAGCACCATGCCATTGGCATAGAGGTGACATTATGCTGTTCTGTGCAATGTCCACATGCTGCAGGTCCTCTCAAACCATACTGTATTAGAGTGTAAGGGAACTGATACAGAGGAGGGGCAAGCTTGGAAATGTCCATACCGAGAATTAGATCAATGTCTTCGGCTGTTCTTTAGATATAGAGCCTAATGAATCATGACACTGTGCATGTGTGTGTGGAAAAGCAACCCCAATATAGGAACAGATGTATTTCCAGCAATTCATTTATAAACTGGTTATTTGGGATTTGGATTATTTCTAAAAAGAAACATATTGTAGTCTTAATTATGTTGGTTACTAAGCCAGCCAACAAAGGCAAATTTAGTCCGTTCACAGTGTGATAGCACAATGTGGACGTTAGAGCCTATGAAAGACAGCTAAGAAATGCAGTGGGAGATAAAAAGAAGAGAATTCTTGTCTTTAGGACTTAAAAACAAAACAAACGTTTTCATCCTACTTGTTAATTCTTAGGAAAGAAACTTCTACTTCCTTGTCTAAAACTAATTTGCTAACCTATGTACTGAAGTGTAGCACTAACCCAAATTTACTACCAGATCTAAAGGGATCCATGTTCCAATATTATCTACCTCTTTAATTAATTTGCACTAACACCTATACCACTATATTTGCATGTAAATGTGGGCAGGCTTTAAATTCAGGATGATGAAACACCATGTAGGCAGATGGGCTCTACCTGTACGTCCACTCCCATTGTTAGTGCTACTTTCCATAGCACTTTCTTCTCTCCATTTCTAAATACATCCATCCTTCAAAAAACTTTAAGGATTTGCTAGAGGTTCCTTATGGCACAAGTTGGTTTCTGAGGATGGAAAAAGTACAAAAATATAGGTGGTTACATTTCGGGATTATCTATAAATTGAGACTTAGTCAGTGGTGTGGTGAGATTCAATTAATTTCACAACCTGTTCTCTGCCCTAGTGACCGTTTTAAGTATAAAAAAAGGATATACCAAAAAGTAATTTATTATTTAATGCTTTATTACTTAAAGAAGAACAATAAAAGAGGCACATAAAACTAGATCATAAGAGTTTTAAAATATTAAATAATACAAGACAAAAAACAAAACTGTTACTTAAGATATTTTCATATTGCTTCTTGATTGGCATCATCATTTGCAATTTTTTTTTATCTATGTACAGAGTGACCTTTAGTACTGGCTCTTAGAATACACTGTTGCGTAGAAGAACGTTAAAAAAGAGTAAGGAATGTAAATTTGTGATTTCCACATTGAGCAGCTGCCCAGGCACCCACCTTAGAAAGAACCCTGATTACAAGTGCCATTTGAACAACTAATTTGCCAAACTCAACAAAAAATTAGGTATCAGTTCTGCCAAATTGGTGCAAACTGGCTGAATCCCACCACTGGATTTAGTGAAACTGAGGCCTGTAAAAGAAACATTATCTTTTTGTTAAGTAGATTTTGTCATCAGAGAGTTTTGTTAGTTTTGGCTAGGAATCCTTGATGCAGTAGGGATCCAAAAAAAAAAGTGATGTAGCCCACAGCTAATGAAAGAGAGAGAGAAGGATAAGAGTTGTTGGTGGGCAGGTTCCAGGTCTCCTCCCTCCCACCACATCCAGTTCCATTCAGGCACGGTACTCTGACCACGTTACTTGTTCAACATATTCTGATTTTCATCACAGACTGTATTTGAAGGAAAGCTTCCATTATTCAAAGACTTTCAAGACAGGCTGGGTAAGATGATGTTTAATATCCATTTTAAATCTGCAATTCAATGGCTTGGTACTTAAAAGCTCAACACTTATAAAGTCCTCCCAATTTTTAAAATTTGTAAGAGCTTCTGTTTTTATACAATTTTTTTATGAATTAGAGAGAAAGTAATTAAAATATATTTTAAGTTTGATTATAAGTAAAAATTTTAAATTTAATAATAGGTAAACAACTTAAATTTTAAATTTAATTGGCTCAGTGGTAGAGCATCGGCCTGGCGTGCAGAAGTCCCGGATTCGGTTCCCGGCCAGGGCACACAGGAGAAGCGCCCATCTGCTTCTCCACCCCTCCCCCTCTCCTTCCTCTCTGTCTCTCTCTTCCCCTCCCGCAGCTGAGGCTCCATTAGAGCAAAGATGACCCGGGCGCTGGGGAAGGCTCCTTGGCCTCTGCCCCAGGTGCTGGAGTGGCTCTGGTCGCAACAGAGCGATGCCCCGGAGGGGCAGAGCATCGCCCCCTGGTGGGCAGAGCGTCGCCCCCTGGTGGGCAGAGCATCGCCCCCTGGTGGGCATGCCGGGTGGATCCTGGTCGGGTGCATGCGGAAGTCTGTCTGTCTCTCCCCATTTCCAGCTTCAGAAATAAAAAAAAAAATTTTTTTTAATTTAATAATAGGTAAACACCTTAAATTTTAAAGCAAAGCATGTTTTTTTTTTTTAAATTTTCTTTCTAGCTGAGATTTTACAGTAGCCTCGAATCCTAATTCTACCATTTCTAGCACCGTAAACTAGATAACTGTCTTAAACTCTTTAGTCTTCAATTTCCTAAGTTGTAAAGTGGAGATGAATGTATCTACTTAGTTGTTATACATAAAAATGGTAAGACATTTAAAAGCTTTAGGAGAGTGATTGGACTCTGGTGAGCACACAGTATAAATTTGTAATAATTATTATTGCTTATATTGAAATCATCAACTCATATTACTTGTTTTACCACTGAAAATTTGAATAAATAACTTATAAAACCACAAAAAGAGGGAAAGAAGAAAAAGTAGGACATTCAGAACACTTTAAAGTCAAAACGCAAAAAGGGAAACAGATGGGCAATATCCAGAAAGAAAATTTTTCTCGGTATTTCCCATCTGCTACTCTTTGCCTGCATGCTTTGCAGTAATAGAAATTTTCAAACAGCCAAGCAATATAATCCGCAATCTAGTTTAATTTGTGTCTGCACCTCATTGGCTGCTGCCAAGGGAACGTTTAGATTCAGATTTGATGATAAAACCACATAGTCCTCATGTTTATCCCATGAGAGTCAAAGTTGTACGAAAGATTAAAATTAGTAGGAGGCAATTATTCTTCTTATTAATCAAGTCCAGACATATTTGGCAGCTTTTCTTTTGCAACAGCAATACAATTCAAAGTAAAGGTGCTAGAGACTGTTTTTAATAGTGTTATTTTAATTAAAAGCCTTGAATTTTCTTCAGTAAGCCATAAACTTCTTTGCCTAAGAATTTGTTAAGATTAATGTTTTCCATTTAAAAATCACAGTTTTCTAAAAAGCCCATCACTGTTCATTCTCTTATTAATTTAAAATATACTTGTCCACGGTAAAAATAAATAGAAGTTCTCTGATTCAGAAATCAGAGAATAATGCATTTTCTTCCTACTGGGAAAAAGTGGGTATTATTATTATTATTATTATTTTTAATAATTGGTCATTGACATAGACCCCAGCTCAGATAGCAGATGATGGTTTTTTAAAAAGCAAGACTAAAATGAAGTTTCTATATTTGTAAACAATTACCAATTTTCAGGAAACAACAATAGTAAGGGATTAACTCTGCAGATTACTAAAGGAGATGATCATTTTTCTGTTTTAATCAGTCAATTCAAACACTTAGAAATGGTTTTTAAAAAGTGATTATTTATTTATTTATTTATTTATTTATTTTTACTTTTAATCAGGAGGAGAAAATTAGGCTTTTTTTTTTCTCCTTTCTCCCAGGATTCTTGGTATCTGTAAGGCTAGGTATGTTCTGATGCAATCGGCTTCAACTTTAAACTCACAAGGTTTTATTACATCGTTTGTATCTCACACCGCACATCCCTCGATTGTGCTGGATTATCTGGAGTGTTGCTAGGTCTCATGACAGAGTGGGAGGAAAGCAAGGTGAAGCACACAGAATGACAAATTATGAAATATTGCATTTTTTTGTTTCACTGGCCTAGGCAAGTCACGTGGCAAGCCTGATTTCAACACAGTGAGGAGGTAAATTGCCCATCCGTAGGGTCATTCCATACCTTTTGCTACAGTCATCACAAATATCAATACAACTAAAAGAGGTGCTGTCAAACCTTCAGGCCTGCATGTGAAATGTGCTGGGGGAGATTTTTAGTTGTGTTAAGTTGGTTCTTTCTCTAAGGTGGGAACAGGGAGAAAAGATCAAATAAGTAAAAAAATTAAAAGTGACCTTTTCTTTCCTGAGTATCACTTCTAGCCCTCCCCCAAATTACTCCAGTTAGAGTGCTTTGAGAGTATATGTTCTGACAAGAACAGGGTGCTTGAATTATGTAAGGGCATTCTGCCCACTAACTGAACATTAAGAGAGCCTGTCAAATCATTTTTTCTCAATACCTCTTTTGATGTAAGTGTTCTTTCAGTTGAAAATTTCTGTAGTACTACACTAGTAATAATGAATCTGCAAGCACTTTGTCATTCTTTATATATTCCTTTTTATAATTTTTGCCTTCATGTGGATCACGGAAACATTTTTACCTATTAAATTATGATATGATGTACGGCGAAATAGGTTGGTGGAATACTCGGGTTCTAAAGAACATTATTTGACACTTAAACAATATAAATTTCAACCCTGGTTTTCTCCTTCAGAAGAGTGCTGATTTGGAGAATATTCTATATTCTTAAAACTCTAAGTCAAGGTTAATGAAGTATTTTATGTTTTATATAAGGGCTTTAAGTTTATCTACTGTAGAAGTTATATAAAATAATCTGAAAGGAACAAATTTCTTTTAAAGTGGTAGAAACTGTGTTATAGTATGCTTTATAATTTACATTAATAACTGTAAATTAATGGTTCTTTGAATTTTTTTTTTACCACTTTTATTGTAGACTGACCCTAAATACACATTTAAACCTTCACTTTCTCTTCTACTCTCTGTAAGAAAGTGTGGGCCCTCTCCTTTGCAACTAATTTTATTTTTTTTAATTTAAAGTCAGTTTTCAAGGTGCCATCCTAATTCCACTAATTCATGAGTATTTTATCCATCTAAATATACACTATCAGACTGATCTATTCTCCACTGCTAAAGTATTACTGTCTTCTCTGATTTTCATCTTCTTCACATCCTCTTCTTCCTTCTTCTTCCTGTTCTCCAGTTTCCAAAGGTTTTATTGGTACATATGCATTAGAAAAGAGGCTTGGGAGCCTCTTGCTTCCAAGTTGGTGCGCAGAAGAGCTGTGTCCAGGGACGGACGCACCATGCAGGGCCTGAGGAAACTGCTGCTTTGTCCGCTTCTTGTTCATGGATTAGTCATAAGTGCAAATTGTGTAATCAACCAATTATTAAGGCTAAAACCATAGGCTGATTTCTTCTTTGGGACTTCTCCATGAATCCCTGGTATGAATGATGTTCCTGCTAACCGAATACAGATGACCCCTAAGATGGTGCTTGGCTTACAGTCTCCTGGATTGGTTTCCTACATATCGGTTGCCCAGTTTCCGCCACATCCAAGCCCTTCCTGACCCTGGCCGCAACCAGCCTGAATTCACATAGTCTCCAGCCCTAGGAAGAATGAGCAGTCTTTCAAGTCAAAGTATTACTGATTTAGATCCTCAGAGACCCAAAGGAAGGGCATGGTCACAAAATGAATTCCCTTTTGCTGCAAGATCTTGTTGATCTCTCGGCCCACCATGCCTGAGTGCCTGCCGTCTGGCTTGATGGCAGTGAAGGTGCCCCTGGTGCTGACTATGGTTTGAGAAGGTGTTGAGGCTGAACGATGGCTTGTTATGGTGCCAGAGCCAAGTCCTGAATATTTTCCTTTCTTTGTTGTTTAATAAAAAAAAATTTTTTTGTTTATCTGTTAACTTTCTCTCCCCCCTAAAAGAAGGTTAGAGTGACAAAGATGCTTTCCTTGACTACACTTGCATCATGCTCTTCTGAGCCCTCCTCTGCACTAGGCTGTGACCTTCGGACCCCTGTGGTTGTCCTTGGACCCCTGTGGTTGTCCTCGCAGAGTCCGGTTTGGGCAGGAATCTTGCTAAGTCAGTTTATAAAGAAAGCTCCTCCTCGTAATATCTGATCACTCAAATTCCTTATTTTCCACCATTCCCCAGGCTTATTATCTGATCTCCCTGGTCTGCTTTTAGCAAGAATACTGTCAAGTCTGTTTAGCTAGACTCTTCCCACCCTTGATATCTCCACTTTGTAATTTTCATCCACTGATGACCCACCTCCAAATCCCCGTCCCGTTTCTGGCCTATAAATTGACTTGCTTTTGTTGTATTCAGAGTTCAGCCCTATCTTTATTGTTGCTGAAACCCCCCATTGCAATAATTCCTCTTGAATAAAGTCTTATTTTCTATCTTTAACATGTATCAAAATAATTTATTTTCTTTAACAAAGGTCAACTTGTCAGATTTCATAAATAATTCTTAGAGGATTTTAACTTATATTGATTAATTGTGAGAATTTGAGAAGAAGAATTGTTATATCTAATATTTGATTCTTTCTTTTTTTTTTTTTTTTCCAAAGCTGGAAATGGGGAGGCAGTCAGACAGAGTCCCGCATGCGCCCAACTGGGATCCACCCTGCATGCCCACCAGGGGGCGATGTCCTGCCCCTCTGGGGTGTCGCTCTGTTGCATCCAGAGCCATTCTAGCGCCTGAGGCAGAGGCCACAGAGCCAACCCCAGCGCCAGGGCCATCTTTGCTTCAATGGAGCCTTGGCGGGATGGGAACAGAGAGACAGAGAGGAAGGAGAGGGGGAGGGGTGGTGAAGCAGATGGGTGCTTCTCCTGTGTGCCTGGCCGGGAATCAAACCCGGGACTCCTGCATGCCAGGCCGACGCTCTACTGCTGAGCCAACCAGCCAGGGCCTGATTCTTTCTTCAAGAAGCATGTTCTGTATCTCTATTTCAGTGGGTAATAAGGTCTTTTTCTCTTTCCTAACTCTTGTTAAAAGACTTTTGTTGTACCTTTTAAAGGTCTAGGATATATGTATACAAACACACACATGTATGTAGTCTTAAGCTTTAGCAATATAGGTATTACAAACTTATAAAACACATCATTAAAAAGTTAAATAATGTAAACTTGTTTTGTTTCAAGAATTTAAATAATAATTTAAATATATTTTAGTCTGTTTTTGCCACCTTTAATCAGAAAAACAAACAATTAAAATTTATGAATCACAAAATTAAAAACTGTAATAAAATTTCAAATGATTTTTGGGTAGATTTTTAAAATCCGTACTCTGAAATTATCAAGGCTTAAAACTGAACCAGACATTTGGGAAATATTGTCTATGGATTTAATATAATTTGTACTAAGGAATTTAATGTAAATTCATTACAAAAGGACATTTCAATGTAAATAAAGAAGAAAAGCTTTTATTAGCATTTATCTTAAAAATAAGACTAAAAAAATGTTTTCCTTAATTTTATCAAAATAAAAGATATCATTTTAACTGCTCTTAGTTTTGGCATGTCTAAAGAATGTATTGTAAATTTTTCTGACAACACCACATAAAAACATGATATGACGGCCCTGGCCGGTTGGCTCAGCGATAGAGCGTCGGCCTGGCGTGCGGGGGGACCCGGGTTCGATTCCCGGCCAGGGCACATAGGAGAAGCGCCCATTTGCTTCTCCACCCCTCCCCCTCTCCCTCCTCTCTGTCTCTCTCTTCCCCTCCAGCAGCGAGGCTCCATTGGAGTGAAGATGGCCCGGGCGCTGGGGATGGCTCCTTGACCTCTGCCCCAGGCGCGGCAGAGCGACCCCCCGGAGGGGCAGAGCATCCCCTCCTGGTGTGCAGAGCATCGCCCCTGGTGGGCGTGCCGGGTGGATCCCGGTCTGGCGCATGCGGGAGTCTGTCTGTCTCTCCCCGTTTCCAGTTTCAGAAAAATACAAAAAAACAACAACAAAAAAACAAAAAAAAAACATATGAAATCAGTGACATTTGACTTTTGCAATAATTTTAAAATAGGACATTTTTGCTAATGTATATAAGCTCTGTTTGCTAAATATTTTAGTCTTAAATTTATTATTATTTTTTATAGCATTCATCTTGTTACTATGCTTCTTCATTTCTCCTGCTTGATTGCTAACTGGGCTAGTTTTAAATGGCATGGTCTGCGACCTGTATAAGCCCCCAAATCACTGTCACTGACTTCATGTAGTGTTACAGTTTTTGTGTGATTTTCATTTTCATATAGCAATTAATTTACATTATATTTTATTTTATTATTTGAAGAAATGCCTGATAATCAAAAAGAGAACGACTGACAAATTATTTATTTATTTATTTAGTCAGTGAGAGCAGGGGAGGCAGAGACAAATTTCTGCATGCACCCAGACTGGGATCCACCTGGCAAGCGCACCAGAGGGTGATTCTCTGCCCACCTGGGGTGTTGCTCTGTTGCTTGGCAACAGAGCTCCTCTTGGTGCCTGAGGCAGAGGCTGTGGAGCCATCCTCAGTATGGGGCCAACTCGCTTCAATTGAGCCATGGCTGCAGGAGGGAAAGAGAGAGAAAGAGAGAAAAGCAAGACAGGGGAGGTGTGGAAAGCACATCGGTGCTTCTTCTGTGTGTCCTAATCAGGAATAGATCCCAGAATATCCACACGCCAGGCTGATGCTCTACCACTAAGCCAACTGGCCAGGGCCTGACAAGTAATATAATGTGACATGCAGAAACATATATTTCACTTAAGTTAAGAAACTCATTTTAAAATTAATCTATTAAATTTGACAATTCAATTTTAAGGTCATAATTACTTAACAATAACTTTAATTTTTCTGTCCTCACAGCTGTGGTATCTTATGAAACTTCTACTCAGATAATCATCATACCATTTTCCCAGTCAAACATTTTGTATTTATTTTCAGTCAATTTCTTTTTTGATAAGTTATATATTATATAATCTTTTCCCATGTCAGGACCTGTGGAATACTTTATTCTTTTACTTGGTATGTATGCTTTGTAGCTGTATCTAGTCTTCTGTTGGTGGAAATTTGGGAAACTTCTTATTTTTTTTTAATAGTACAATGAAAATCTTGCATAGGCTATTTTTTAGTAATACAACAATATTTCTCTAGAATAGAAATCAAGTAGACTTACTAGGTTGAGATGCTAGGTATTTTACATTTTCATATATTTTACCAACTTTTGTTTCTCAATGTATTGGCCATTTATACACTTTATGGACAGTGTATGAGCACCCCACATTATGCTTTTGTCCAGCCCTCAAATGTTTCAATGCCTTACTATTTTGCCAACTTGACTTATAAAAAGTGGTATTTCATTGTTGTCTTAAGTGTTTTTCTACTAACTTACAAGGTTGAGTGCCTTTTGTACACGTATTACTATTCATGTTTCTTCTTTGTGAGTGTCCCTCACATATAATTTTCCCAGTTTTCTGTTGAACTTCTGTTTACTCTTCTCTTGCTGATGTCACAAGAGTATTTTTATATATTATGTACTAAACTTTTATCTCATATATGTTGCATATATTTACTATCTATATGTAACTCATCTGTTTTTATTATTTCTTTTAATATTAATACTGTTTATGGCTTTTGAATTTGGAATATTGAAAAGGCTTCCCTATCTCCAAGTATATTTTCTTCTAGTGCTTTTATGATTTTATTTTTGACCATTTTCATAATTAACCTCTTAATCCATTGGATGTTGTTTCATTTTGTGAAAAATGCTAAGTAAGAAAATCTTGTGAGCTCTACCTTAAAATATGTCTGCAATCTGTCACTTCTCTTCACCTCTGCTACCCCTTTGGTTCCAGCCACCATCACAATATGAGATTTCTGCAGTAACCTGCTAACTGATCATTTTGTCCCTACCCTTGCTCCTGACAGGCTATTTTCAACACAGCAACCAAAGACATGTACAAAAAAAATTATATACAGAAGTAATTTAACAATAGAGTAAAAACATTGTTTTTATTTTTTAAACAAAAATTCACATTTTATTTAGGTTGAAATAAACTATACAAAATTTATTTTCTTCACCAAGAGTAACAGCAATATTCTCTGTATTCTTCTTAGATAAACCACAAAACATCTTTTTCTGGGTTTTTCAGGTTTTGCTTATAAATTTAAACAACATAGTAAAGTCATGGAAAACGAATAAAATAGACAAATCAGTTGTCAATATCCATGGACTCTGATTCTATCTTGACAATGAACAGAAGTGCTGGACATATTCCTGCTAAACAGCTTATAAAATAGTAGGCTCAACAAAGAAATGTAAACAGCAACAACAAAGTGATCTGGCTTCATTCCCTGCCAACCTGTCTCTTACCACTTTGCCTTCTTCTTCCTCTGTCCCTCACTGTCTTCAAGTGTACTTTGGCTTCAGTGTACACACCACCCCAGATCTGTGCCCATGCTCTGCTTTCTACCTAGAGCAGGGCTTGCTCTGTCCCATTGACCTGGAGCCAGGTTGCTGCTGTGGCAGCTGCTTCTGCTTTAGTCTTATGTATCCACTGTGTCTGTTGCTCCTGATCCCTCTTTAATAGTTGGGTACAACCTTCCTCTTGCATCCTGCTTTGAGGTGCCACTCTACCACTTCCCTTTAAGATATGGGTTCAGCTCTGTATTTTACTAAGCACCTGCACATGTGTTACTTGGAAGTGAGAGGCGCTAATTCCTAAATGTTGAACAGGGTCAAGAAGGGGATGGGTATGGATGGGTAAGTTCTTTCTTATTCTCCCTTAGGAGGCAGAGTAGCTTTGTGTGATCTCTCTGAAAGTATCTTCTGTGACCCTGCAATAGGTTTGCCAAAAAACTGTGTCCAGCTCACTAACGCTCTACCTCTGCTTTACTCCATTTTCCCAGGGTTCCTGCTTCTTTGATATTGTACTTCCCAATAAAATGTTAGCAAACACATGTTTCCTTCAGAGTCTATTTTCTAGAGATACAGGAATAAGACAAGTCTCTCCTTACATGTAACATTTCTACTAAGACTTATCCTGGGCCCTTGCTCCCAGGCTCAACCCCACATTTCCTTTATCACTGCATTTATTGTCTATTATATAATGTACTTACTAATTACTATGGTTATTATTTTTATATTGTATCCTTCCTCATAATAAAAGTTTGAAGGCTATAGAGAAACAGATCTCTGTCTGTTTTGCTGAGAGCTGTATCCCCAGCACTCAAAACAATGCCTGGCTCATAGTAGGCCCTCAATAAATATCAGCTGAATAAATTGAAAGACTGAGTGCTGGCATTAATGCTACTGAGTATCACCATCATTGCCACTATAACAAATTTGAACTTGCCTTTGCTTCTTTATATTTTTAGTTGGATGTTAGACCTGTTCTGTGGGAGTATCTGAGAGACAATGCTTAACAGTCTTGTTTTCATCAGCTTCCAACAAACCTTTTTTTTTTTTTTCAGAAACAGAGAGAGAGAGTCAGAGAGAGGGGATAGATAGGGACAGACAGACAGGAAGGGAGAGAGCCAACAAATCTTTTATCTTCTTATTGATAGACAAGTCCCCTTCTACCATTAAATAATGGCTGTGTTCCCAAATGGACAAGGCAAAAAACAAAACAAAAAAGGTAATTTCTTACTTATATACAATATATATAATCTAGTATCCTATTAGATTTATAAATTAATTTGAAGGGATTCTCTTTATAATGTTTAATATTCTTATCTAAGAGTATGGTAAAACCCTCTATTTATTTAGGTCTTCTTTTTAATTTACCCAGATTGTTTTTAATTTAAAAATTAATTTTAATGAGGTGACATTGGTTAATAAGAATGCATAGGTTTCAGGTAAAGATCTCTATAGCATTCGAGTTGTTAATTGCATTGTGTGACCATCACCTATAGTCAAAATCATTTTTTGTCACCATATATTTGTCCCTTTTAACTTTCTTCCCCCAACCCCACACCCCCTGGTAACTATTTTTGTTTACGTCCATGAGTCTCAGTTTTATATCTGGATTTTTAGAAATATTGTTTTCTATATCAGTCTTATGCATTTATTATTATGTTAACAGCTAGAACTTTTCAAAATTAATATGACTAAGTTCTCATTTTCTAATTGAATGATTTTAGTATATAGCACAAATATTGCTTTTTATTTCTACAATAATTTTGTTAATTTCTTTTTTGCTGTACTCATATTTCACTTCTTAAAATAATTTGTCATTTTATTTTACTTTTAATCATTAAATTTATTCACAATTTCATGTATGGTCTTCAGTGTAGACATAACTTTTATTTTTTCCAAATTTTCAGCTGATTGTCTAAGCATTTATAGGTGAATATTCCTTTTATTTTATTAATTTATGGTGAAAATGAGCATATTATCTTGTATACTTCTACTTGTTTCTACGCTAGCTATGTCTTTTTTTTAAAAGAGAGATAGAGAGAAAGACAGAGAGACAGGCAAGAACATTGAACTATTCCTGTATGTTCCCTGACCGGGGATCAAACCCTCAACCTCTGGGCTTCAGGTCGACACTCTACCCAATGGAGATAGAGAGAGAGACTGAGAGACAGGCAAGAACATCGAGCTATTCCTGTATGTTCCCTGACTGGAGATCAAACCTTCAACCTCTGGGCTTCACGTCAACACTACAACCAACAGAGCTATTCAGCCAGGGTTTAATTATTTTACTGAGGAACAATTTTTTTCCATTTTCTGTTGCATGAGATTTTAGAACTGTTTCTATATATTTCTGCATCACTAATTACAAATCTGAAATTTGTTTTTTTGGTGCATGTTCTAGTTTTTATGCAATTTTAATTTCTCTTTGTTACAGTTAATGGCATGCATTCATTTTTAAATTGGAGTTAAAGGGCAATGACTCTTGGATTGAACATAACCTCAAGGCAATTACTGCTTTACCTACATCACTTTTACATAATTGTAGTTGTTTTTAAATGTAAAAAATTATTATCTGATAAAAATAGCCTCTTATTTTGTTTTAACATTGAATCATGTCTTCTTCAAGTAGGCATAAATGTAAGAATAATCCTGACACCTTCTGTTATATATGTGGCTGTTATACACTTCAACGTCAAAAGCGCAATATTTCATAATTTGTGACACATTCATATATTGCCTATTTTCAAGTTCCCCTTGGCGATCAAGACAAGAATTGGGCTCCTCATATTGTGTGTCATAATTGTGAGGAACTGCTTCATGACTGGACAAAAGGAAAACGCAAAGGAATGCCTTTGGGTATTCCCATGGTTTGGCGTGAACCTAAGGACCACAGCAGTGACTGTTATTTCTGTCTGATCCATACAAAGGGCATCGGTAGGAAAAAATGACATATGATTGCATATCCTAATATTCTTTCAGCAATATGACCTATTCCACACTCTGAGACACTCCCAGTTCATTTTCAATGGTTTTATTTCTTCTAAGGATGAAGAAAGTGAACATGGTGACAAAGTGTATTTTGATAAGATGCATGAGGAAATGGTTGTAGAATTGGAAAGGTCTTCTTTGGATGCCAAGCAGTCATTAACCCCTCAGCAGTTTAGCCAACCTGAATTAAATGACTTAGTAAGAATGACATAAAAATTGTCCTCAACTTTCTGAAGTATGAGGAGCATAACTGGATCATTTGTGTGGATCTTAAAATGGTTAATTTTACTGCTAGGACAACAGAGAGGTTTCACAAAGTATTCTTGCTTTCTGTGTTTGTGGGACAGCCGAGCTTGGGAGAAACACTGGATACAGAAAGAGTGGCCAAAACGTGAAGCTCTGGAAGTAGGGATGCAAAATATTGTGAATGAACCTGTAGTTAATTGAGACAGGATAATTTTTCCCCCACTTCACATCAAACTTGGCTTAATGAAGCAGTTTGTTCAGGCTTTGAATAGAGAAAGTGAATGCTTTCAACATATTATTTCTGCTTTTCCTGCCTTGTCCTTTGAGAAAATAAAAGCAGGTATATTCAATGGACCTCAAATTTGAACCCTCATACGTGACGAAGACTTTGCCAGGAAGATGAATAAGGAGGAGAAAGCAGCATGGCAGTCTTTTGTGGCAGTTATAAAGAACTCCTTTGGCAACAAAAAAGCAGAAAACTATGAACTTCTGGTTCAAAGGATGCTGTTGGCTTTCCATGACACTGGATGTAACATGAACATTAAGATTCACTTCCCGAACAGTCATCTTGATAAGTTTCCCGAAAATCTTGGAGCTGTTAGTGATGAGCAGACTACTGCTGGAGCATCAAACGAGATTGTCCTCAACAGGTACACAAACGCAAGAGCTACACACACAAATTTTTGCCTGAATAGAATTTAAATAAGTTTTGCACAAATTTTATGATTAAAATAAGTGTTTTAATATGTTCTATTTTGAAATTGTAGACAAATTCTGGTGCAATCATATCGTAGTGTATTGGCGTAGTTACTGCATTATATAAATTATTATATTTTCACAAAGATGATGCCCAAGAAGACATTCTACTTCATTTTGTTAAACTAAATGTTGAAAATTTTACAATAAAATGATAACCTAAAATCTTGAATTGCAACTGTAGCTTATAGAGAAAAACTAATGTCAGATTTGAGATAAGCATGCTCGAATTAGGTAAGAATAAGTGTTTTTGTGGATGCAACAAAAATTTTGTTCCTCAGTGTTATTGATTGATTGATTTTGAGAGAGAGAGAGAGGAAGGAAGAGAGAGGGGAGAAGGAAGGGAAGTATTGATTTGTTATTCCACTCTGTCATTCATTCATTGGTTGCTTCCCTTGTTTCCCTGTGTGCCCTGACCGGGATCGAACCAGCAACCTTGTTATTTCCATTTCCAGATGATGCTAAACAACTGAGCTAAATGGCCAGGGCAGCTATGTTTTCTTGTTATTACATTTACACCTATTCCTCAACTGCTTAGAGAAATATATTTCATTGAGTTTCTGTGACGTGCTTTCAGATGAACTAGAAATAACCTACTGGATATCTCTAATGGCAATTACCTCAATATATCTAACTCACACCTGCCAGTCTTCTTGTATTTCCTATTTCAGCTATTAATACTGCCAGACAGCCAGTTCTCCAAACTGAAACTTTAGAATAATCCTTAAATCCCCATATCCGGTTGGTTAGCAAGTCTTGTTAAATCATTCTCTCAAACATCTCCAAAATACTTTCTCCCCTCCATACTGAGCTTAACATTCATTTGAGTCCTGTGCTCTGTCATATCTTAGCTTAAGTGTCACTTCCTCAGATAGAGTTTCCTAACACCTTATTTATAGAGCGTTCACCTTACAATTGCTGTTATATCACCTTGTTCGTTTCCTTCTTATGTGTTATAACTATTTCAAATAACTTTTAAAAATTTTTATTACTTTACTCTTTGATTCTCCACTGGAATGCTCTTCAGTTGGGCCTTGTTTATTTTGTTTTTATAGTAGCTACCAATGTCTATTTTCTAGTTCATAGCACTCTGTAATGATTTGTTACAAGAATGAATAAATGACACAATGCTCTCTTAGTAGGTTCATAGCTTCTACTTCCGTACTTATCTTTTCCAATTAACCCCCTATTGATAGAATTGTTATAAAAAAAAAAATAGAAACCTGGCCCTGGCTGGTGTCTCAGTGGATAGAGCATTGGCCCAGTGTATGGATGTCCTGGGTTCAGTTCCTGGTCAAGGCACACAGGAAAATCTCCCATCTTCTTCTCTTCCTCTTCCCTCCCACAGCCAGTGGCTCGATTAGCTCAGTTGGTTGAAGCCTCAGCCTTAGGTGCTAAAAATAGCTTAGTACTTGAACATCGACCCCAGACGTGGGTTGCCAGGTGGGTCCCAGTTGGGGCACATGTGGAGTCTGCCTTACTATCTCTCCTCTTTTCATCTAAAAAACAAAAAACAAAAACAGAAACCTGATCATGTTACTTTGCAGTTTAAAAACTTTGTGTCTTCTTAAGTATAAGATAGACATCAATTTCCTCAACGTACAAAAAGTGGTAGAACTACTTTTAATAAACTTTAAGTGAGGTTTGGATTAGAATGAAAAGGTACAATATTAGGTCAAAATCTTAAAACTTATATTTTATCTTAAATATTTATTTAAAAAACTAATTCTCTATAGTGTTATAATTCTTTTTTAAAAAGTCCACAATTTTTAATATTTATCCTTTCTTCATAGATGTTCTTGACTTTATTTTTTTCATATATTAAATTCTAATTTTTTATTTTCATGTTTATTTTGGTTTTTATTTTACATTTCAATTTTTAATCTTGTCTGTATTTTAAAATCCTAACAGTTAAATACAGTGCTATTCTTTTTTACATAGAGTTATAGAAAGTCCATATAAAATAATTGTATTTTGTTATTAGTCTGTGGTATTGATTTCTTTTTTTTTTTTTTTTTTTTTTTTGGTATTGATTTCTTTTATGTCATCTACTCTTCCAAAGATCATATATTTTATGTGGCAATATCCAGGAGGTTATATTTTAATATCTTTTCCTCTTTAAATGAAAATAATTTAAAAATTACACATAATTGACATTAAGATTATGTATTGACCATGTGATTCAGTTTTTAAAATTTTTGTTTACTTTAGAGAGAGGAGAGAGTAAAGGAGTGGAGGAGCAGGAAGCATCAACTTTCATAGGTGCCTTGACCAGGCAAGCCCTGGCTTTCGAACCAGCAACCTCAGCGTTACCAGGTCAATGACTCTTTATCCACTACGCCACCACAGGTCAGGCTGACTCATTTTTAATAGATGTCTATGTTAGCACTGATGGGTTACTTAGTTGGTTGGAGAGCATCCCAATGCATCAGGGTTAATGATTCAATCAGGCCACATATAAGAGTCAACCAATGAATGCATGAATGTATGGAACAACAAATCAATGTTTCTCTCTCTCTCTCTCTAACTCTCTCGTTTCGTCTCTCTCTAACTCAATAAAAATAAATTAAAAAAGCAAAGGTTTATTGAAAACCAGATGTCTATATTTGCTCTGCAATATGTTGAAAGTTTTAAACTACTATACATTTTCCATACAGTTTAATAATATAATAATTTCCCAATAAGGTAAAATATAAAAAACTATTTTTAAGTTTTTACTCTGTTTTGGAATAAGGTTTAATAATGTTATCTTGAATTATACTTTGTTCCTTTTCAGATATATACTGTTTTCACTAATACATTGTCTTTTTAGTTGGTTCTTAAAATTGTTTATGCTTTTACTTTTTTAAAATTATTTTTATTTATTCATTTTAGAGGAGAGAGAGAGAGAGAGATAGAGAGAGAGAGAGAGAGAGAGAGAGAGAGAGTAGAGAGAGAGAAGGGGGGAGAGCAGGAAGCATCAACTCCCATATATGCCTTGACCAGGCAAGCCCAGGGTTTTGAACCCGCGACCTCAGCTTTTCAGGTCGATGCTTGATCCACTGCGCCACCACAGGTCAGGCAAAATTGTTTATGCTTTTAATATAAAGATAAGATAGTTTTTATTTTGGGGGCGTCTACATTGTAAATTAACTTTTTAATTTTCTAACTTTTAATGATCCATTTAAAAAAAATCTGCATATCTATTGCCAACCAAAAATTTGTGATTAAAGAGAATGTATTTTAGTAAATAAATCCCTAGCATATTAATAAATAGTGCTATGGCTTACACATTATTAATAATGTCAAGAAATTAAGTAATATGATATTTTATAGGTTTGTGAAAAATATCAATTGGCTTAACAAAATTTATTTTTTCTGTTCTTGATCTTGTATTTTCTTAAAGTATAGCTTGTGAGAACCTATTTAAATATAATTAAAAGGATTTTAAATCCTGTGATCCATTTCAAAGGCTACATTGTTAATATAAAGAGTAATAGAATGGTTTCAGGCTATGATTCTCAGAAAGGTTCTAGCTCATTACATTTTTTTAATCGTTAAGATGAATTATTATTCTATCTTTAACTAGTATTTTGTTAATATTATTATTATTTAAAATGTATAACTTTGAGACTTTTACCCCCAGCCACGAGGAACTAATTTGTACTGAGTTTTTTGTATATTAACAACTAGGACATTGGGAAAAAGATAAAAATGTTGTTTTATGATATTGGGTATGACAAAGTACAAAATTGTATGCCTTTTAAAAAGAAAAACATACTAGATGAGCCTAGAGATTGATCTATCCTTTTGCCTGAAGACAAAGTGCAAGGTTTTCTTTCAGTGCAAGGAGAGAAAACCCAAGTGGTACATAGTAGTTTTACGTAACAGCAGAGGTAAAGATGAGAATTTGGGGAGCCTACTTAAATTTGTGCAGTTGAGTAATGGAGGAGAGTAAAGAAAAGAGGCGGACCACTGCAGACTAGTAGGTGACAGATTTAATGAGTAAGTAAACTTACATAAGAGGCTTGTCAGGGGTGGCCACAGGATGAGTGAACTTTGCACCTGCCCTCCAGAATAGGAAAAGTTTATATCAATGCCCTCACTGGATTCAGTCACAAATACTGTCCAGATGGTCGCAACAACACATTACTATCTCAAGGCTGTATCCTAGAAGCAGCTTCTAGTATGGGGAAGGCAGGCAGAACTTACTTTCTAAAGACAGGGGAGAGCGTGAGGAGGGGTTCAGATCCCAGGTCAACCTGCAGTCAGGTCCTGTCGATGAACTTCTCCAACAGCCCACAAGAAGTTGAAGACTCAAGCCTCAGACTGAGAACAATCTGCATTATATTAAGTATGTTTGACAAAGGACTTTCCTCCAGAATACATAATTTAAATCTTTCAACTTAATAATAATAATATGACAAATAAAGCAATTAGGAAAAATGAGCAAAAGGTCTGAACAAACACTTCACAAAAGAAGTAGTAAAGAACGTTGACTTGGTGTGTGTAAGTTCTGGGTTCGATTCCTGGTCAGGGCACACAGGAAAAGTGACCATAGGCTTCTCTACCCCTCTTCCTTCTCTTTCTCTTCCTCTCTTCTCTCTCCTCTATCTCTCTCTCTTCTTCTCCTGCAGCCATGGCTCAAACGGTTTGAGCAAGTTGGCCCCAGAGGCTGAGGATGACTCCATGGCCTCGCATCCGGTGCTAAAACGGCTCGATTGGCAAGCAACAGAGCAGCAGCTCCAGACGGGTAGAACATCACCGTTAGGGGGCTTGTCAGGTGAGTCATGGTTGGGGAACATGTGGGAGTTTGTCTCTCTGCCTCCCCTCCTCTCACTTAAAAAACATAGAAATGCCCAGTAAGCCCATGAAAAAATTTTAGCATCTTTGGGAAAATGTAAATGACAACACTGGTAAGATAATATGCAACCACTAGAGTTGCAAAAATTAAATAATATTAGAGGTTGGTAAAGATGTGAAGTATCTGCAACACTCATATCACTGATGGAATTTAAAATAATATAACCATATTGAAAAATAATTTTATAATTTTTTATAATTATATACCCACCAAACAACCCAATACTATCACTCTTAGCAACTGTGGAATACACATATATGTCCATACACACACACTATATTCAAACATTCATAGTAGCTTTATTCTTAATAGCTCAGAATTGGAAAAATACAAATATATTTCTTTTTCTTTCCTCCCTCCCTCCCTCCCTCCCTCCCTCCCTCCCTCCCTCCCTCCCTCCCTCCCTCTCTTCCTCCCTCCCTCCCTTCCTCCCTTCCTTCCTTCCCTTTATTTCTTCCTTTCTTTTTTCTTCCTTCCTTCCTTCCTTTCTTTCTTTCTTTCTTTCTTTCTTTCTTTCTTTCTTTCTTTCTTTCTTTCTTTCTTTCTTTCTTTCTTTCTTTCTTTCTTTTCTCTCCCTCCCTCCCTCCCTCCCTCCCTCCCTCCCTCCCTCCCTGCCTCTCTCTCTCTCTCTCTCTCTCTCTCTCTCTCTCTCTCTCACTCTCTTTATTTGTTTTTATTAAGTGAGAGGTGGGGAGGCAGGGAGGTAGAAAGACAGACTCCCACATGTGCTCTGACTGGATTCCACAGAGCAAGCCCTATCTGGGACTGATGCTCTGTCCATCTGGGTCTATTCAGCAATGAAAACGAATGCACTATTGATGTAAAGCAATGACTTAGCTATACCTACAAAACATTGAACTGAGTGAAAAGAACAGACACAAAAGACTATAATTTTATTTATTCCATTTATATGATATTTGCGAATAGCTAAAATAATCTATAGTGACAGAAATTGGATCAGTGGTTTTCTGTTTCTAGGGATGAAGTTTGGGGGAATTACTACAAAGGGTAGAGAAAAAAACTTTGAGGGGAATGATAGAAATGACTGTATATCAATTGGAGTTAATTGTTAAGTGGGAGTTTACATTTTTAAACACATAAAATGAATGCATTATTTTGTGTATATTGTACCTCAATTAGGTTTATTTGAAAAAAAAATATAGCTCCAATAATACTGATTCTGTATCCTAATTTTGGTTAAATAATTTTGTTTTCTCCCTGTGTTAAATCAGACAGGTGAAGCTGACAGTTCATATTATGGTCTTATTCTCAGGGCTTGAGCCATATTTCATTTTGCAATTTCCATAGTCAAGAAAATGTGCTTATAGGCCCTGGTAGCTTGGCTCAGTGGTAGAGCGTTGGCCTGGCATATGGATGTCCTTGGTTCAATTTCTGATCAGGGCACACAGGAAAAGCTACCATCTTCTTCTCTACCATTCCCCTCCCCTTCCCTTTCTCCCTTCCCCCCCTCCCCCCCAGCCATGGCTAAATTGGGTCAAGTATATCAGCTGGGCACTGAGGATGGCTCCGTGGAGCTACCAGCTTAGGTACTAAAAATAGCTCAGTTGCAAGCATGGCCCTAGATGGGGGTTGCCAAGTGGAGCCCAGTCTGAGAGCATGTGAAAGTCTGTATCTCTCCTGTGTCTTACTTGGAAAAATAAGAAAAAAAAAAAAAAAGGGAAGGAAAAGTGATTATAAATTTTCGTAGTGCCAGCATTAATAGAACTAAGGAAAATGGATAATATTGAAGAATATTTTATCACTTCAGCATCATCTTGCCAGTGGATCTCAATCAATCCTATAATAAATTTCCTTTCAATAAAATAAAGGAAGTAATTTAGATAATCAGTTAACCTCAATGTAATATATTTTAGAATCAATATAATGTCTTAAATATAAAATAAAAAGAAAATAAATTATCTTTTTTGTGAGAGAGGAGGGGAGATAGTGAAGTAGACTCTGCATGTGTCTGGACCAGGATCCACACAGCAACCCCATCTGAGACCGATGCTCCAGTATGGAGCTATTTTTAATGCCTGAGGCTGTTATCCTTCAAACTATCCTCAGGGCCCAGGCCATTCTGGAACCAATCAGCCCCTGACTGTGGGAGAGAAAGAAAAAGGGAAGGGGGGGACAACGAGGGAAAAAAGTGAGTAGTCGTATCTCCTATGTGCCTTGAAAAGAATCGAACCAGGGACTTTCATAGGCCAGGCCGACACTCTATCCACTGAGCCACTGACCAGGCCCAATAATGTGTATTTCTATGTGTAAATACTTGGGTAAAACTATCTTAGTAGGCAAAATGAAATAGAAGCCCAAACCTATTCCCAGAGTCATCATTAATGTGACAGATGGGGTATTGATAGTGTCCTGGAGACAATGCCCTGAGTAGAGTTATCAGTGATGTGATTTTCTGAAATGGTAAACAAAACTTGGTAAAGTTAGAAAACACCAAGTACGTATATTATTTCCTTTATATATATAGTAGATGTATTCTAGAAAATAAAATCCATGCAAAATGTTTTATGTGCAGAATAGACTTAAGGCTTCAAATATAATGCATATCTTTCTAACTTTTTTTTTTTTTTTAAGTGAGAAGAAGGGAGATAGATTCTTGCATGTGCCCCGACTGGGATCCACTTGGCAACCCCAGCCTGGGGCCGATTCTCGGACTGACTGAGCTATCCCCAGAGTCCAGGCCAATGCTCGAACCAATCAAGCCACTGGCTGTGAGAGGGGACGAGGGGAAAAGGGGGAGTCAGAGGGGGAGAGAAGCAAATGGTCGCTTCTCATGTGTGCCCTGACCTGGGATCAAACCCAGGACATCTGCATGCTGGGCTGAAGCTCTATCCCCTGAGCCAACTGGCCAGAGCCAATGTTTTTAACCTTTATAAATGAATACCCAGTGGTCCATTCAGAAGCCCCTGCAGGACAATTTATGGTGCGGGACTGTCCCACACATTGTGATACAGCTGACACTCTTTGACCTCACAGTACTCTAATGCCGGTGGTACTGCCAAACATGGAGTAAACAAAAAAGACAGCCGACAAGTCACATAATTTAAATCTTATGTGAATCACAAACCGTAACAAACAACAACCAAACAAACAAAAACGTGGTAAGGAGCCGTCATCTAAACCTGGAATGGTAAAAAAAGATACTGATAAAAGTCTGCTGATTAAAGGGAAGAAATGGGGAATGGAAGGGATAAAATTTTAAGTGTGAATGGAAACATGTGTAAAGGTCTTTTCATCTTTAAATAACTGTCAGTGACTTAACTAAAAACCTGCATTTTAACCTTTCTATTTGTCATAAACATGGCAGTGGAGCAGGAGCCCATTTTATTGTTTCTTCTCTCTGCTGCCGGCCACCATTCCACCAGCAGTAAGTCCCATGGCCTGATTTGCAGCGTCCTAGGGACCACCTTCTGCACTCAAGTAACTTTGATGTCATCTGGGCCTCTGGGTCAGTATTGTCCCCAACGTGAATCACCTGGACACGAAGTGACAGCCCGCAGCTTTGCCAGGCCGTCCTCAAGGGTACATCTTCCCCGCTTTGGTCAGGTTCCTAGCTGTGCGAATTTCCCACAAATCATGCTTTCCACCAGCAGGGATTTTACAGATCACGAAGGGCTTCCACATCAATTACTTCCCTTAACTTAAAACTTCAGTTAACAGATCCAGCAAGGGACGAGCTCTTCTCAGAGGACAAGAGCGCTGTAGCAAAGGCCTTTTTCACTGAGGACCCTTTAAACGCCTGTGCCTGGATGTCGTGGGGCTAGGGCGAGAGAAGGGGGTGGAGGGTGGGGGAGTGTCCTCCTTCTCCCCCCACCCCACCCTCCGCCGTCGGCGGTTGAGCCGAAGCCAGTGGGGGCTGTCTCCTCCTCTTCCCCAGCAGCTGCTGCTCACTCAGCTCAAAGGCCGGGGCAGGGGACACGGCGGCTGCGACTCCTCCGGCTTCTGAGAAGTGGATCCGCTCGGGGCCACCGCAATGCCAGGAGCCGCCGGGGTCCTTCTGGTCCTGCTGCTCAGCGGGGGCCTTGCGCGCGGCCAGGAGCAGGGGCTGCAGCAGCTGCCACAGGCGCATCAGCAAAGAGGTAAGTCGAGGCACAGGCTGGATTGCATACTGTGTCCGGGCGTGAGGCTCCTCCCTGGCCCCTTCTTCCGACGGTTGCTGGCCTGGGATCTCTTTCTCTCTCCGCCTTCGGGGCGAGAGGGGCTAAACTGGATGCAAGTTCACTCTCCACTCCCTGAGTTGGGAAGAGGGAATTGCCTGTCTCACCCCAAGAGAACATGAGGTGCTGTTCATTATTCATTCGTTGCTGAGAGAACTTGCTAGCCTTACACATCCTGCAAATTGATTTCCAAAATCTTTCCAAGAGGCAAACTTTTAACCAATTGAAAAAGTTTCTCCAAATCAGGTTCCTTCTCTGAAGAGAAAGGTTTCCCAAGCTGTGTCTCATCTTGGAACTTTATGGACCGCAGCTGATACCCCACCCCCACCCCCACCCTGGGCCCGCGCCCCGCGCCCTTTTTAAGGGACTTTGTAACTATTTGAACAGGGTTTGTAAAGTATTTAAGAGTGTGGATTTTTTTTTTTTCTTTCATGGCAATGGCGCCTCCAGCCTCGTATTTTCTCTACTCACATCCTAGCTCAGGTACCCTATTATATTATAGTAAAATTTCTCCTTGCTTAAAATACAGTCGAGGCGTCTGTGTCATCTGTATCTTAATTAAAACCGCAATGACCAGATAAACACTTCAGAGGACTTTGTAAAAACAGTTGTATTTAATGTAACTCAAATTATTCTCTTCAGAGAGCCTTAATGTTTATGTGCATATCATTTCAGAAACTCTGGGGAGCCTTTGAAGAGTTATTTTATGATCATGAATTTTAAAAGAAGCACATGTTCAGTGTTTTAAACCACAATTTATAGTACATTATTTCAGCAAACATTTCTCTAATTTGGAAAACATGCATCAAAGTAAAAATAAGAAATATTTAAGGTTTGGTCTCAGATATCCAAATATTTACCCTAAAAGTATCAAACCTGGAGGTTAGCAGCTTTTGAAAGTTTTGATGAGGCTTAATCTGCCAGATTTTTGAAATATACTTACTTGCTTTTAGTTAACTGGAATAAAGTTATGTCTAAAGTTCTGATAGTTTTTCTTCTTATAATCTAGCATTAAAAAGGAATAAAAATACTCTAAGCTCCTTGCTGTAATAATAACTCCCTGATAAAAATTCCGAGAATACAAATGACCTAAGTTCACTATATGATTTTTTTCTATTTTTGGTCTTCCTTCTCTGAGAGGTGAAATGAGGTCAATGCGGCTTAATTAATAGAATTTATGAGACAGTGATTTTGAGAATCTCTCTGACAGCTGATTTATAAAAATACTACTTTTAAATATTAACTTTGCCTAGTTATGTGATATGTTTTAACAGTACACAATACTTTAATACTCTTAGGCAGCTGGGAGTGAAGAGAGGCAAGGAGCACCCATCTTTCTGTTGTTGTGAATGGGGCAGAAGCTCAAAGCATGCAGAGTGGGGGGCCAAGTGGGTTCCTGAGAATTTTCCTTAGCATGTTCCTCCTCCCCTTTTTCTTCTATTTTCTCTCCTCTCCAACCCTCCCCTCCTGTTTTGTCCCTCCCTTTCTTTTTCCTCCCTTCCTCTTCTTTTTTCTCCCCTCCCCTCATTTTTCTTCCCTCCCTTCATTTTCTCTTCCTTCCTCTCATTTTCTCTCCTCTCCTCATTCTCCCTCCCTTTCTTTTTTTTTTTTTTTTTACTTTTTTTTTTTTTTTTTTTTTTTTCATTTTTCTGAAGCTGGAAACAGGGAGAGACAGTCAGACAGACTCCCGCATGCGCCCGACCGGGATCCACCCGGCACGCCCACCAGGGGGCGACGCTCTGCCCACCAGGGGGCGATGCTCTGCCCATCCTGGGCGTCGCCATGTTGCGACCAGAGCCACTCTAGCACCTGGGGCAGAGGCCACAGAGCCATCCCCAGCGCCCGGGCCATCTTTTGCTCCAATGGAGCCTTGGCTGCCGGAGGGGAAGAGAGAGACAGAGAGGAAAGCACGGCGGAGGGGTGGAGAAGCAAATGGGCGCTTCTCCTGTGTGCCCTGGCCGGGAATCGAACCCGGGTCCTCCGCACGTTCCCTCCCTTTCTTTATTCAATCCTTCCACTTCTCTTTCTGTTCGCTGTTCTCTCCTCTCTCTCTCTCTCTGTCTCTCTGTCTCTGTCTCTCTCTCTCTTTCTCTCTCTCTCGCTCTCTCTTTCTGTTGTCAGATAAAACCATCTCTGATTCTATGGTCCAGATTCAGGTTGAGGTGAATGCAGAAGGAAGTGTTTATACTGCCATTCTCTTGAGAGAAAACTTGGACACTATATAAATTATAGAGTCCTATGCAAAATAACTATAACCTAGAGTGTACTGTAGACTGCTATATTCTGCTAGAATCTATTATGTATTTTCTAGATCCTTTGTCATATATTTAGGATTGGTTCTCAACCATTTGGTTGAGACCTGCTAATATTAAAAGTATACAAATCTATTTTATAATACCTTAAATTTGTATAGTGCTTTATAATTTAAAAAGGACTCACATACATGATTTTATTTAACCTTCAGCTAATATTATTCTAATTAAACAATTTGAAAACCTGAGGCTTGGAAGAGGTGTGACTTAAGTTGATGCAACTGATAATAACCTAATTTATAACAACTGAAATGACATAGTTCTGGTTATGCTAAAAAAAACCTTTTTTTATGGTACCAATATTATTTCTATTTATTTATTTATTTATCTATCTGAGACCTGTTTTCGATGTTGTGCTAAATCAAGCTCTCATTGAATCAAGATCATTGAATATGAGTTTGATAGAAGTGTTTCCTTGGCTACCAGCATCTTTTTTTCTGTTTGATCATATAGCACTGACCCTCCTGGATAAGCACTACTTGTTTAGAAGGAGTTCTGTTTTCTCTTTTAGTACAGTGCCAATTTATTAAGAATGTTGACCTCAAGCAGTCATTTTTAAGTGTTGAATTGAATTAGGGACTTAACCAGATATACTTTGTTTGTTTTTAAATTTTGTGTAGTTTCTGTAGCACACAGAATTGTAGGCTGAATAACATTGATTCAGAAAGAATGATAGTCCAAGGAAATTCTTTAACTAGAATTAAGATTGATGAGATAGGAGAATAATAGTCAAAGTGATTTTGCATTTTCATAAGGCAGTAGATACAATCTTTTCTGGATATTTTTGTAAATAGTATGTGCAAATGGTAAATTGAAACTGATTGAAAATAGTTACCAAAGAATATTGCACAGTGAATCAAAGTTAATCAGGAAAGAAGTCTCTAGAATTGTGAGAGAGGTTTTCTTATGTTCATTTGTATTGGTAATGGCTTGATAGAAGACATAAAACCCAAGCTTATCAGAACTGTAGGTGGTCCAAATATAATTTGGGATTCTAAGCTGGTAAAAATGGATACAGGGGCTTTAAAGGACTCTGTAGTATGGACCAAGAATGAGAAATACCTGAGATTGGTTGTAATATGTATGTCTAGATGTTAAATAACATCACTTGCCCTATTCTGAAGATTTGTTGTTTCCTTTATACATATAGGGATGAATACCAGGAAAGGATTAGAAAGGACAAGTCTGAAGTGCAGTTAAATCTATTGTGACCATATAGCATGACACGGTGACAGAAGTGTTAACCAACTCACTTTTATCAAAAACTCATAGAAGCAGATGGGTGTGTTTATTAAATACATTTGTGTGCTTCATTGACTAATCGATGTAAATTCAGAGGAGGTAGAGTACAATAGTTAGGAGTCTGAAAATATTTTCAGAGGATGGCTATGCCAAATATATTCTGTTGCTTTAGAGAAAGAAAGAATTAGGAAACCATAAGAGGTATTCTCTGAGTATTGGAAAACAGAGACTAAGTGTCCTTCCTAAAGCCTGAACTCAGATCCACAGAAGTATATGACTAAGAGGAAAGTTTGAGCTCAATAAAATATTATATAAGGAAACCTGTTTCTTCTTCGCATTCTGAGCTGTTCTGAAGTAACTAGATTGTGTTGGAAGGCCTAGCTTCTGGATATGTCCATGCAAGGAATAGCTGTACAACTTTTCAGTGATGATTTCGTATAAAATGCCTTCACCAACAAGAAGTTAGGACTCATCCAGTCTCCAGCCCTTTCCCAAGTTCAATATTTTAGTATTATATCCTATTGTTTTTGGAGTACAAACTTGTTTTTTAAATTTCTGAATTCTTAAAAATGTCAAGAAAATATTAAATGTATATAAACATGTTTTTAAAAATATTTTATGTATTGATTTTAGAGAAAGAGAAGAGAGAGAGAGAAATTATTGGGTGAGGGGAGGGGAGCATCATCAACTCACAGTAATTGCTTCTTGTATGTGCCTTAACCAGGCAAGCCTAAGGTTTTGAACCTGTGACCTCAGCATTCCAGGTTGCTGCTTTATCCACTGTGCCACCACAGGTCAGACATAAATGTGTTTTTAGATGCCTTTTGGGATTTAAGATAAAAATATGTTTGAGGCAATCCCACATATTTTTGGCACACATGCTTAAAAATTTAATATAGAATTTCCACCTCACCATTAATTACAGTTGTAAAACATCTATGCTATACAGTGTGAGAGCACTTTATAAATTACCTGAGCACTTTTCAAAAGATTTATTGTGGCTATAAAGCTGAAATTAATTTTTTGTAGTATCTTCTTTTGTTTCATACATAACGTGTTGCCTTGTTCACACCATACTGGTTGAATAGTTTAGTAAAAATAATTCATAACAAATGAATGTATGGCTGGGAATAAGAACATTCAACATTGATTATTATGTTGTAGGTATTTGGTAGAATTTCTTTAAATGATGATTTCATATTATAATTTTTATTCTCATATATTAATGTATACAAATTACTGATATACCTTATTTTTATTTTTATTTATTTATTTTTTTTTTTTTTTAATTTATTTTTCTGAAGCTGGAAATGAGGAGAGACAGTCAGACAGACTCCTGCATGCGCCCGACCAGGATCCACCTGGCACGCCCACCAGGGGGCAACGCTCTGCCCCTCCGGGGCGTCGCTCTGTTGCGACCAGAGCCACTCTAGCGCCTGGGGCAGAGGCCAAGGAGCCATCCCCAGCGCCCAGGCCATCTTTGCTCCAATGGAGCCTCAGCTGCGGGAGGGAAGAGAGAGACAGAGAGGAAGGAGAGGGGGAGGGGTGGAGAAGCAGATGGGCGCTTCTCCTGTGTGCCCTGGCCCGGAATTGAACCCGGGACTTCTGCATGCCAGGCGGACGCTCTACCACTGAGCCAACCGGCCAGGGCCCATACCTTATTTTTAAAACTTCTCTTATCTAGAATTTCATGCAAAGTAATGAACTCAAAAGTTTCTAGGGATTATGTACAAACTCTACCAATTTCTCATGATTCACTTCAGTTACCATACTCCTGAAATATGGGATAATGGTCACACTAATAACTATAGTGTTTACCTTCGTTAGATATAATTATAAAAAAAAACTCAAATAAGCATCTCAAGAGTTATTCCCAGGTATGACTGCTGCAAGAAGGAACAAGTCTATATTTTACAGGAGAGAGTTAAATAGGAAGAATTTTTGAAGTAAATGGATTTGTAATTCTCACACTTTTCATCTATATTGCAGTAAGCATGTCTCAAAAAAGTTTACTTTTTGGTTGATTTTAGTTTGCAGTATTTTCTCAGTCTCCATTTATATAAAGTTCTGGTAGACAATTGTTACTTTTTTATTCATACACTTAAATACTGATTATTCATTGACAATGACTAATGAGCAAGACATTTCTACTTGGACCTCCAAGACTGAATCATTGTTTCTTCTTTTCATTCAAATAGATTTGGCAGTGAACTGTAAGAAAAAGAAATCACTTGAACTTTATATGACGTCTCACATCTCCTTTCATAATCTGCTTTACAATTATGGGGTCACAGTTCTGGACCATGATAGAAGAGAAAGAATTGGGACCTAGTGAGGTCCAGGATTGGGAAAACGAACTTCAATCTAGCATACATGCATAGAATGATTAGTGGGGGGCTAGCTGTCCAAAATATTGAGTCCAAAGGATGTCCAGTTGTCAACGCTCAAGTTGTTTAGCTTGTAAAAGAGAAGATGGAGGTTTAGAATTTGTATGCAGTCAGAACGTTGAACTGGGTAGCTGAGTAGGAATTTAGGCAGAAGGCCAGTTTTTGTGAATGAGAAAACAAGGTAGTTGTTAGAGAAAGATAGAACTCATTGCCACATGGTACTCAAGACTCATGCCAGGCTCAGGATATACCGGCCAGGCAGGCAAGCAGAAAGACTAATTGTGGGCTGAATCAAATGGTAAGACTCAGTTAAAGGAGAATTTGTGTAGGAAATTTATGGAAATGGGTCTATGTGTATTGAAATGTGCTTAGTGGAGGAATGTATTCAGTGAGTAAAACAGACAAGCCCCCCAAAAAAACTCCCCCAAAAACCTCTCTGTGCTTGTGAAGTTGATATTCTAGTTGAGCAGACAATCTGAAGAATCTAATGAATCAGTAATATAACCAATACCTACATACCTACATTGTATAAAATGTAGTGGATAATGAGAATCCTGGACAATCAAATACAGCAGAATATGAAATGTCAGTGGTTTAGGAGTGGAGGGAGGTTGACTGCTATTTTAAATAGAGTAATAAAAGTTGACCTCACTGAGAAGGTTATACTTGAGCAAACTCTTGAAGGTGGTATGGGGTCAGGGAGTGATCACACAGAATCAGGTGGAAGTGGAAGAGGAAGCACGCTCCACATAGGGAACCAGCTTATACAGATCTAAGGCTGGGATGTAGTAAGAAGGTCAGAGAAGTAGTTGGGGGGCTGGGTCAGTGTGAAGATTTTGCCTTTCAGACTGAGTGAGATGGGTGGTATTGGAGAGTTTTGAGTAGAGTTAATGAATGAATGAAATACTACTTAATATTTATTTTTTCAAGCAGTCCAAATGTAAGACTACGTTATATTTACCTCCTGGCCCATTTATAGAGCATATTTCATTGATTGCATTCCATAATATTCCACCCCAAATATCTTATCATTGGGAAGCTCAGATGCATCTTTGTAAAATGTTTTTTGTTGTTGTTGTTGCTGTTTGTTTGTTTTTTACTTTGGGCATCTCAATTCTATTCCACAATTAAAAGATTATCAGGACCTCAGAACAACTCAGAAAACTTCTACATAGCCTTTTGTTTTGCTCCAGGGTTTTTAGAAATATGTGATAGGTTTCTTAGAGAAATTTTAACTAATGTGCACATTAAACAAAAATAAATTATTCCTGATCTCAGGTGGATAAGTGTGTATGTTGGAGTTCTTTTTCTTTTGTTCATTTCAACATCAGACCTAAAGTTTAGATACTATTGTTGAAAATGACACGATGTATTGATCTGATGACTTCTTTTATGAAATGAACTTTGAAATGTTACCTATTTTTACAATCAGAAACCTATTTATGCTGTTTCGATTTTTATAACTTCTTTAAGGATCACTGTAAGTCCTGCAGTAACCTTTAGAGTAAAGTAATACAATTTTGGCCTGACTAAATTATTTAGAATAAATTTAGGTGAAGAAAATTGCCTGACCTGTGGTGGTGCAGTGGATAAAGCATCAATCTGGAATGCTGTGGTCGCTGGTTTGAAACCCTGGGCTTGCCTGGTCCAGGCATATATGGGAGTTGCTGTTTCCTCTCTCTCTCTCTCTCTCTCTCTCCTTTCTAAAGTGAATAAATCAAGTATTAAAAAGAAAAATTTTCTAAAAAGAAAAAGGAAATTGCATAACTTCTCTCTCTGTCACTCCCTTTCTATCTTCCTTTGTTTCTTCCTTTCCTCCTTCCCTTTTCCTCTCCCTTTCCTCCTATTTTCCCTCTTTTTTTTCCTCATTTTAGTATCCTTCTTCTGAATACAATATGGTTTTCAGAGAGATGATTCTAAAAAATATAACTTTTAAGAAGATATGTAAGGCAAAACTACACTTACATCTTTCTTCTTATTAAACACTACTGATAATTACCTTTCCTTTTAAAGATAGTTTTGAGGAATAATATAAACTTACATGAGGAATTAAAGCTAGAAATTAGCTTGTCAAAGATGTATAATATGATATTTATTCTATACTAAATTATTTGAAAAACATAGTCAATGTCTGTGCCACTGAATGAAAAGAACAAGAACCAACAGATATACCTAAGTATCAGAGCAGCATGAATCTCAAAGTTCGTTCTGAAAAGTGTAGAACACTTACACTGTCACAAAATGATTGAAAGAGTTCCAGTTGAAGTTGACTTCTCAGTAAAGACAGAAAATTTAGCATATGTCCTAGATTTTTAGGATTTATTCATAATGCCTAATGAGAGCAAAAAAAAGTTTATTTAAGCATCTATTAGAATGTATGTATGTTTGCATGTATGCACCATGTATGGTTTAGAACTCAAAGTACCTAATTAGTATAGTTAGTATATTTTTATTTGATTTTTTAAAAATTGCTATATTTTCAGTTTTGTAAAAAATATCTAGAATAAAGGAATCTAAAAATTGAACTTGCCAAAAAAAAGCCTCATTGCTTTGATAAATTATTATGGACTGAAGAATAAATTATAAATGGGATTCTTATATTTTTAAGTTTGGTAGCTGTTCTATTAAAAATTTAAGGTGAAATCCCTTTTAAGTTGCTGGTAACATATAAGATCCTATTCTAAAGTGGAAATAGGGTTAGTAGAGTTTGCCATATCAAATATAGTTTTTCTTTTTTCTAATATATTTTATTCATTTTATCTTTGTCCATCACCATTTATTCTCCCCTTTACCCTCCTCTACCTCTCTCCCTCCCCCTCCCCCCTCTGGCAATCACCATACTGTTGTCTCTGCCCATAGATCTCCCTTTTTTCTCTTTTACTTAATCTTACCCTTCTCTTCCATGCCCCCACTGCCTGCCCTCTGATGGTTGGCAGTCTATTCTCTGTATCCATGAGTCTGTCTCCACTCCATTAAGTTTATTTTGTTCATTCGATTACACATATAAGTGAAATCATATGGTGCTTGTCTTTCTCTAGCCAGGTAGCTCAGTTAGAACATCATCCTGAATATGCCAAATAAAGTCTTTGAAAGCCTGTATTGCTACCATAGTCTGCTCTGCCTTTTTCGGTTACTGAATGAGGCTGAACATGAAGTAGTGCAGTTGTCATTTTAGGTACCTACTTTATCTCTTGTTGTGAGCAGTACATAAAATAATGACTATAAAGCATGCAGCATCTATGAGGGCCTCAGTATATGCAAAAATATTCAAAATGCCTCAAGGAAAATGAATTAAGTCTAAAAACGGTCTTGGTGCCAAGTAACTCTCTGGCATAAGCGGCATTTTTTTCTCCAATACCATTGTATGCCAAATTTAGCTAAGAGTAGTTAGAAAAGAATTTGCTCATATAATTAAAAACAAAAATGTAATAATTCCATATTAATTGGAATATGTATATTCGTATTTTAATACTCTGAACTTTATAGCTCATCCATGAAAAGTACTCATCACCATACACCTTTTTATACCTTGAAATTCAGTATACATTTCTCTGCTGTGGGAATAACCTTGAATAGTAAAAAAGGTATAGATGGGTGATGGAAAGAATTGGACTCATAGGTATTACCACTTTTTTTTTTAGTAAAGCAAAACCTGAGTTAAAACCCATTGAGTTATGAGTTTTTTTTATTCTCGTTGACCTCTGGGAGTGAGTTATTTTTCAAAAAATGACATTAGTTCCAGTTACAGTTTTATTAACTTAAAATCATGTTTGTTTGATAACTAATTATGGAAACAAGAAGAACATAACATTTACTGCTCCAGCTTTTACTGCTCCAGCTCAAAGATTAAAGACGTACATGTACGATCATACTCTGGATGGTCAGGAGGCACAAGGACATACATGAACGTTTGTACTACTCAAAGCGTTAACAGAATTTAAATTTACTATTAAAATTTTTGAAATTCAATTAAGTGAGACAATATATGTGAAAACACTTGGCATCTAATCAGTAAATATTATCTCTTTTCTTCTTTCCTCTTTATTATTTGATCACAAAACTCAAAAATGATGTTTGTAGTACATATGACAGCCCTTTTGCCTAATGAAAGCAAAACATTCTAAAAGTTTATTTAAGTAGACCCTAAGAGATCATAGTTGGCATACTATGTCACTGCAGAGAGATTGAAGAATTCATTCAAGGTCAGACAGGAAGTCAGTCACAGAGATGAGAAGAAACAGAAGGTACTATAATTAGCTAATAGTTATGTTAGTAGCTCAAAGTGAGAAGTGATTTAAACACGCAACAGAATGAAAATTATAGCAATACTTTGTGTTTTATTTATATTTTCAATATATAAAAACATTTTTATCTAACAATCCCTCATTTTTGGATATGTATTTATTAGGGATCAATAAACTATTTTTAAAATAATTTTATTATATATGAAATATGTTATAAAAATATATTGCACATAGTAAGCACTCCATAAAGGTTGGTTATTATTTTTAGTTTAGTGGTCCTCAAGCTTTTTGTGTTAAGACTCTTTTATACTATTAAACAGCAAGCTGATTATACTGATTTATTGTATGAGAAATTTAAATTAGGAAATCTAAAAATGTTTACTTATTAATTAATTTAAAAGAAGAGTAATAAAATAATTACATGTTGAAAAACTTAACAATTTCAAGAAAAATAATTTTATATTACAAAACAAATAAAATAGTGAGAATAATGATATTATTTTTATACTATCAAGCCACTTTAATGTTTAGGTTAATATAAAACAACTAGATTCTTATTTCTTCCTTTACAAATTACTATGACATGTTGTTTTGATGAAAGTATGTAAAGAAATATACAAAAACACATGCAGACATGTTGCTGGAAAAGGGAGATATCTGTTTGTCTTTTTTTTTTTACTCTACATAAAAACTCAATAAGTGGTAGTTTTTTAGATATTTACTGCAATATGGTACCTGAAACTGGGCCAATTTTTCCTTTTTTTCTGTTATATTAAAATCCACTAGTCTTTTTGCACTTGGAAAGAGTTTTACTAGGTGTGATTGATAACTTCAATCGCTGTTAATTTGAAAAATATTAATTTGTTGATTTATGCATATCTTCCCAAAGTTGACAAATTCTATTAAAAATAATTTTAAATCACATTTGCAATATCACCACTGATTGCATCAGAAAAATCTTTAAATATTCAAAGCTGTTAATATTAAAATGGTTTTCCAGAACTTTTATTTTCATTTGCAAGTTCAAATGTAATCATTGGCAACAAATTTTCTTCACATGACATTTACTTCATTCCTTTTGACAAAATGTCTATTATGTCAGACATTTTTAACACTAAAAAATTTATACTTTGTTCAACTCTGGGGTAAAAAGGATATTTTATGAAAAAAATGGCTACTTCAGTGTGCAACTCAAATTGAACTGGGAGGGGCTAAAGTAGGTTCCAGTTGTCCATATGGAAAATAATATAATAATTTTTTTTTTGTATTTTTCCTAAGTTAGAAGCACGGAGGCAGTCAGATACCACATGTGCCCAACCTGCAATCATCCAGCATGCCCACCAGGGGGTGATGCTCTGCCCATCTGGGGCGTTGCTCTGTTGCATCTGGAGCTATTCCAGTGCCTGAGGCTGAGGCCATGGAGGCAGAGGCCATGGAGCTGTGCTCAGCACCCTGGGCAACTTTGCTCCAATGGAGCCTTGGCTGTGGGAGGGGAAGAGAGAGATAGAGAGGAAGGAGAGGGGGGAGGGTGGAGAAGCAGATGGACACTTTCTCCTGTGTACCCTGTCTGGGAATCAAACCCGGGACTTCCACACGCCACGCTGATGTTCTACCACTAAGCCAACTGATCAGGGCAATAATTAATAAATAATAATATGAGAACAAACTTTGTGATTTACATACTCACAATTGTATACCTACTTTTGCCCTTCCTTGTATAAGTGTTTTTTCTCAAATCAAACATATTTCTGTTTATATTGATTATTATTTATTCTTCATCAGGGATCTTCTTCTGTACAACTCACCTTTTATTTTCTTCTGTCAGTATGTGGCAAAGAGTGAAAGGACTCATCATATTTATTAATGCTAAACATCATCACTGTTACCCACCATTACTTTTGTACTGTTGATATAAATGTCAATACAATAAAAAAAATGCAAATAATGACTAAATCTTGTTGTGCAAAGAATTTTGACCTTGAGGACTGACTCCCAGGGATCTATGGACCATACCTTAAGCTGTACAGGGTTGACTCTAGTTAATTTCCTTATCATATGTTCAAAGGCTACCATTATGTAAAGATTAACTGTGTCATCAGAAAGAACCTAAACAGTTCAGTTTTCACTCCAGGTCAGGTAGTATAGTCCAGAGACACCATTTCCTTTCAAAGAATAGAAATCCTGAGAGCATCTTTTGGGGGAAAAGCAGGGAATGGTTAAAACCAGCCACACATACTTAATGAAAATCAAAATGTCTGCATGTCATCTTCCTGTTTTTCTAGTTTTTTCATTTACCCAATTAGAAATAAAAATAGTTCATTTGTCCAAGGTTAAAAATATTATGTTCATCTTTAGTAGCTTTAAAAAGTGAACTAATGACCAAAGTTTAACACAAAGGAATAATGCTAATACTTTGGAATTGTAAATTAGCAGAGGGCTTCCAAATTCACATTGGGAAGGGACTTCCATGCTTTTCATGAAGAGGATCCTTGTTGAAAGTACTGTGACACATGTGTCTCTTGAAAAAACAAATTTGAATATACCTTCCCCCCCACACACACACAAATACAAACTTTGAAAGTTTGTGCTCTGAAAAAACATGAAAAAGGTTTTATAATATTGGGAACCCCAAACATGATCTTTTATTCTATACCCATCTCATCAAAACCATATGTAGGTGTCTAATAGTAGATCTAGTTTGTTTCTTTTGGATTGTTATAACATGTTGTCCAGAGACTTAAGGATTTATCTTTTTTTTTTATTTAATAATTTTATTTTTTTAATGGAGTGACATCAATAAATCAGGATACATATATTCAAAGATAACAAGTCCAGGTTATCTTGTCGTTCAATTATGTTGCATACCCATCACCCAAAGTCAGATTGTCCTCTGTCACCTTCTATCTTGTTTTCTTTGTGCCCCTCCCCCTCCCCCTTTCCCTCTGCCATTCCCCCCTCCCTCCCGTAACCACCACACTCTTATCAATGGCTCTTAGTTTCACTTTTATGTCCCACCTACGTATGGAATAATGCAGTTCCTGGTTTTTTTCTGATTTACTTATTTCGCTTCGTATCATGTTATCAAGATCCCACCATTTTTCTGTAAATGTTCCGATGTCATCATTTCTTATGGCTGAGTAGTATTCCATAGTGTATATGTGCCACATCTTCTTTATCCAGTCATCCAATTGACGGGATTATTGGTTGTTTCCATGTCCTGGCCACTGTGAACAATGCTGCAATAAACATGGGGCTGCATGTGTCTTTACGTATCAATGTTTCTGAGTTTTTGGGGTATATACCCAGTAGAGGGATTGCTGGGTCATAAGGTAGTTCCATTTTCAGTTTTTTGAGGAACCACCATACTTTCTTCCATAATGGTTGTACTACTTTACATTCCCACCAACAGTGTATGAGGGTTCCTTTTTCTCCACAGCCTCTCCAACATTTGCTATTACCTGTCTTGCTAATAATGCCTAATCGAACAGGTGTGAGGTGGTATCTCATTGCCGTTTTGATTTGCATTTCTCTAATAGCTAAAGAAGATGAGCATCTTTTCATATATCTGTTGGCCATTTGGATTTCTTCCTGGGAGAAGTGTCTGTTCATGTCCTCTTCCCATTTTTTTATTGGATTGGTTGTTTGTTTGTTGTTGAGTTTTATGAGTTCTTTGTATATTTTGGATATTAGGCCCTTATCTGAGCTGTTGTTTGAAAATATCATTTCCCATTTAGTTGGCTTTCTGTTTATTTTGCTATCAGTTTCTCTTGCTGAGCAAAAACTTCTTAGTCTGATGTAGTCCCATTCATTAATTTTTGCCTTCACTTCTCTTGCCTGTGGAGTCAAATTCATAAAATGCTCTTTAAAACCCAGGTCCATGAGTTGAGTACCTATGTCTTCTTCTATGTACTTAATTGTTTCAGGTCTTATGTTTAGATCTTTGATCCATTTTGAGTTAATTTTTGTACAGGGGGAGAGACTGTAGTCCAGTTTCATTCTTTTGCATGTGGCTTTCCAGTTTTCCCAGCACCATTTATTGAAGAGGCTTTCTTTTCTCCATTGTGTGTTGTTGGCCCCTTTATCAAAAATTATTTGACTATATATATGTGGTTTTATTTCTGGACTTTCTATTCTGTTCCATTGGTCTGAGTGTCTATTTTTCTGCCAATACCATGCTGTTTTGATTATCATGGCCCTATAATATAGTTTGAAGTCAGGTATTGTAATGCCTCCAGCTTCATTCTTTTTCTTTAGGATTGCTTTGGCTATTCGGGGTTTTTTATAGTTCCATATAAATCTGATGGTTTTTTGCTCTATTTCTTTAAAAAACGTCATTGGAAGTTTGATGGGAATTGCATTAAATTTGTATATTGCTTTGGGTAATATAGCCATCTTGATTATATTTATTCTTCCTAGCCAAGAACAAGGTATATTCTTCCATCTCATTATATCTTTTTCGATTTCCCTTAACAATGGTTTATAGTTTTCATTATATAAGTCCTTTACATTCTTTGTTATGTTTATTCCTAAGTATTTTATTTTTTTTTGTTGCAATCGTGAAGGGGATTATTCTTTTGAGTTTGTTCTCAATTGTTTCATTGTTCGCATATAGAAAGGCTATTGACTTCTGTATGTTAATTTTGTATCCTGCGACCTTACTGTATTGGCTTATTGTTTCTAGTAGTCTTTTTGTGGATTCTTTGGGGTTTTCGATGTATAGGATCATATCATCTGCAAAAAGTGATACCTTTACTTCTTCTTTTCCGATATGGATGCCTTTTATTTCTTTGTCTTGTCTGATTGCTCTGGCTAGAACCTCTAGTACCACATTAAATAAGAGTGGAGAGAGTGGACAACCCTGTCTTGTTCCTGATTTAAGGGGATAAGCCATTAATGGCACAGTTTTGTGCCATTTAATATGATGTTAGCTGATGGTTTATCATATATGGCCTTTATCATGTTGAGATATTTTCCTTCTATACCCATTTTGTTGAGAGTCTTAAACATAAAATTGTGTTGTATTTTATCGAAAGCCTTTTCTGCATCTATTGATAAGATCATGTGGTTTTTGTTCTTTGTTTTGTTGATATGGTGTATTACGTTAACCGTTTTACGTATGTTGAACCATCCTTGAGATTCTGGGATGAATCCCACTGGATCATGATGTATTATTTTTTTTTTCTTTTTTTTTTTTCTTTCATTTTTCTGAAGCTGGAAACAGGGAGAGACAGTCAGACAGACTCCCGCATGCGCCTGACCGAGATCCACCCGGCACGCCCACCAGGGGCGACGCTCTGCCCACCAGGGGGCGAAGCTCTGCCCATCCTGGGCATTGCCATGTTGTGACCAGAGCCACTCTAGCGCCTGAGGCAGAGGCCACAGAGCCATCCCCAGCGCCCGGGCCATCTTTGCTCCAATGGAGCCTTGGCTGCGGGAGGGGAAGAGAGAGACAGAGAGGAAAGCGCGGCGGAGTGGTGGAGAAGCAAATGGGCGCTTCTCCTGTGTGCCCTGGCCGGAAATCGAACCTGGGTCCTCCGCACGCTAGGCCGACACTCTACCGCTGAGCCAACCGGCCAGGGCCAATGTATTATTTTTTTAATATGTTGTTGTATTCGATTTGCTAGTATTTTGTTTAGTATTTTAGCATCTGTATTCATTAGAGATATTGGTCTGTAGTGTTCTTTTTTTGTGCCATCCTTGCCTGGTTTTGGTATGAGGGTTATGTTGGCCTCATAAAATGTGTTTGGAAGTATTGCTTCTTCTTCAATTTTTTGGAAGACTTTCAGTAGAATAGGAACCAAGTCTTCTTTGAATGTTTGATAAAATTCACTGGTATAGCCGTCAGGGCCTGGACTTTTATTTTTGGGGAGGTTTTTAATGGTTTTTTCTATTTCTTCTCTACTGATAGGTCTGTTTAGGCTTTCTGCTTCTTCTTGACTCAGTCTAGGAAGGTTGTATTGTTCTAGGAATTTATCCATTTCTTCTAGGTTGTTGAATTTAGTGACATAAAGTTTTTCATAGTATTCTACAATAATTCTTTGTATATCTACGGTGTCCGTGGTGATTTCTCCTCTTTCATTTTGGATTTTGTTTATATGAGTTCTTTCTCTTTTTTCTTTGGTAAGTCTTGCCAAGGGTTTGTCAATTTTGCTGATCTTTTCAAAGAACCAGCTCCTTGTTCTATTAATTTTTTCTATAGATTTTCTGTTCTCTAATTCATTTATTTCTGCTCTGATTTTTATTATCTCCTTTCTTCGGCTGGTTTTGGGTTGTCTTTGTTCTTCTTTTTCTAGTTCCTTAAGGTGGGAAGTTAAGTGGTTCACTTGGGCTCTCTCTTGTTTGTTCATATATGCCTGAAGTGATATGAACTTCCCTCTTATCACTGCTTTTGCTGCATCCCATAGATTCTGATATGTCGTATTGTCATTTTCATTGGTCTGTATATATCTTTTGATCTCTGCACTTATTTCTTCTTTGACCCATTCATTTTTTAAAAGTATGTTGTTTAGTTTCCACATTTTTGTGGGATTTTTTTCCTCTTTTTTGCAGTTGAATTCTAGTTTCAAGGCTTTATGATCAGAAAATATGCTTGGTACAACTTCAATTTTTCTGAATTTGTTGATGTTGTTTTTGTGGCCCAACATATGGTCAATTCTTGAGAATGATCCATGTACACTGGAGAAAAATGTATACTCAGTCACTTTGGGATGAAATGTCCTGTAGATGTCTATCATATCCAGGTGCTCTAGTGTTTTGTTTAAGGCCACTATGTCTTTGTTGATTCTCTGTTTGGATGACCGATCTAGAGCCGTCAGGGGTGTATTGAGGTCTCCAAGTATGATTGTATTTTTGTCAGTTTTTGTTTTAAGATCAATAAGTAGCTGTCTTATATATTTTGGTGCTCCTTGGTTTGGTGCATATATATTAAGAATTGTTATGTCTTCTTGATTCAGTGTCCCCTTAGCCATTATGAAATGGCCATTTTTGTCTCTGAGTACTTTTCCTGTCTTGTAGTCAGCATTATCCGATATGAGTATTGCTACACCTGCTTTTTTTGGATGTTATTTGCTTGGAGTATTGTTTTCCAGCCTTTCACTTTGAATTTGATTTTATCCTTGTTACTTAGATGAATTTCCTGTAGGCAGCATACAGTTGGAGTTTCTTTTTTAATCCATTCTGCTACTCTGTGCCTTTTTATTGGTGAGTTTAATCTGTTTACATTTAGTGTAATTATTGATACTTGTGAGTTCCCTATTGCCATTTTATATCTTGCTTTCTGTTAGTTTTGTGTCTTGTTTGATCCTTCTCTTTCGTTTTTCTATCTTTTGTTTTTATTTGGTTGTATTCCATACATCTTTCCTCTGTTGCTATCTTTTTTATCTCATGTGCTTCTGTGGTGGTTTTTTCAATGGTGGTTACCTTTGAGTAATGAAAAGGGTCCCTACCCTGTTCATTATAGTGAACTATTTTGTGAGTACTTTTGCACTCCATCGTCCTTTGCTACTGTTAATCTCCATCTTCTCCCCCTCTTTCTTTTTGTTGTTGTCACAGTTTAAATTTGGTTTTATTGTGTTCTTCTTGGAGCTTTTACTTGTGGCTCTGTTTTTTTTGTTGTTGTTGTTCTTTGTATCTGATTGGAGAACCCCCTTTAGTAATTCCTGGAGTGGGGGTTTTCTGATGATAAATTCCCTCATCTTTTCTGTATCTGTGAATGTTTTTATTTCTCCTTCATATTTGAAGGATAGCTTTGATGGGTATAGTATTCGTGGCTGAAAGTTCCTCTCTTTCAGGACTTTAAATATTGGGGTCCACTCTCTTCTAGCTTGTAGAGTTTCTGCTGAGAAATCTGATGATAATCTAATGGGCCTTCCTTTATATGTTGTATTCTTCTTTTCCCTGGCTGCCTTGAGAATTTTTTCTTTGCTGTTGGTTTGTGTCAATTTCATTATGATATGCCTTGGAGTAGGTTTGTTGGGGTTAAGAAAACTCAGAGTTCTGTTTGCTTCTTGAACTTGAGGCTTTAGTTCTTTCCACAGGCTTGGGAAGTTCTCATCTATTATTTGTTTGAGTATGTTCTCCATTCCATTTTCTCTCTCTTCACCCTCTGATATACCTATTATTCTTATGTTATTCTTTTTGATGGAGTCAGATAATTCTTGTAGGACTACCTCATTTTTTTAAATTTTTGAGTCTCTTTCTTCTTCTCTCTGTTGTGCCTCAAGTTGCTTGTCTTCTATTTTACTAATCCTCTCTTCTATCTGACCTGTTCTATTAGCTAAGCTTGTTACTTCGTTTTTCAGCTCGTGAATTGAGTTTTTCATCTCTGTTTGATTTGTTTTTATAGTTTCAATTTCCTTGGACATATATTCTTTGTGTTCATTGAGTTGTTTTCTGAGCTCCCTAAATTGCCTTTCTGTGTTTTCTTGTATATCTCAGGAGGATTTTTAGGATTTATATCTTGAATTCTCTGTCATTTAGCTCCAAGGTTTCCAATATATTAAATTTTTTCTCCATAGATTTTTCCTCATCTAGCTGTGTTAACTCTCTTTCTTTTGTATCCATGATATTCGATTTTCTCTTCCTTAATGGCATCTGAGGGTGGTTTTGTTGATAGTATTAATGAGATTTAATAAAGAATAAAAAGTTAAAAAAATAAAAAAATAAAAAAATCGAAAAGTTATTTTTTTTAAAAAAATTAATAATGAAATAAAGAAAAATAAAATAAAATAAAAATTTTAAAAAAAGGAAATTATTCACCCCTTCCTTTTTTCCTCTCCTCTCCTCTCCCCTCTTTCTTGAGAAAATCTTGTGGTGAACTGTGAATTATAACAAACAATGCCTGTGATGGAGGGCCTGAATTGAGGAAAAGTAATAAAGGGGCAAAAAAAAGAAAAAAAAAAGAAAAAGAAAAAAAAAGGGGGTATGGATCCACAGAAAGCAAATAAGGAAAAAATTTGGGTCAAGAATAAAATGATTTGCTTTTAGGTGTTGGTTGTCTAAGAGTTGTGATGAGAGGAATAAGAGGAAAACGGAAAAATGGGGGGACAAATTAAAAAATTACTATTGTATTTAGTGGAACAAGAACTAGATAAAATGGAGAGCCAGGGATGGGAGCACTGCTAGTGAGTTAAAAAGGTGAAGTAAAAACCCCCCAAAATGCCACAAACATAAGTTTGAGTCCCAGATAAGATAATTTGTTTGTAATTGAGGTTTGAATGAGAGGAGATGTAAATGAGAAAGGAAGAAACTAATATAGAGGGAGAAAAGAAAGAGAGAAAAAAAAGAGGGAACCACTAAAAGAAGAAAAAAGAAAGGAGAGAGAGAGAGAGAGTTAAGGGTTTTGGAGTACAACCCTCATAGAGAGAAAGGAAGAGGAGAGAAAAGATAATGGGAGATGTAACACTTATGGGTAGTGTAGTTCAAGGAGAGGAGAGAGTAAGACCGGCATAGAGTTAATCGGCCAAATTGGAGGAGGAAAAAAAGTATCAAGAATGAAGATAAGAGAAACAGAAGAACAAATATAATAAAATGGGATAGGTTATAAAGTCTGCAGATTATTCTTGATTTTGAGAGGTTACCTTCTTGCTTTTTCTTTTCTCTCCCTCTTCCTGGTCGGTGACTCTGTACCCCGGGTTCTGCCCCTTTGGCACGCTCAGGTAGAGGTTTGCAGTTGATAAGTCTCTATGGCAATGTCATGTATTGTGCTTTAGTCTCATTGGCAGTCGAGGCTCATTAGCATTTATAGGCTCCGACAGTGAGAGAGTCCGTGTTCCTGGAGCCTTTCTCCTAGTCTTTCCTTCCTCAATTAGTAGCCTGATAATCCAGCTATGGGGTTGCTGCTGCCTCTGCCTGGATAGTAAGAGGCTCAAAGAGCTGGCAACTCCCCACTCTATTTCCACTCAGCACAGGGCTCTGGGTAAGGCTCAGTCAGTCAGAGCTGCTAGCATAATCAGGCGGGCTTTCTGCCCACTCAAAGACCTCTGGCTCTGCCACTCTGTCTGGTAACACAGGTGGGCGCCCACTTCTGGGGCGCTTGGAGGAAACTCTCGCTCAGTATCTGCATGCGCAGACCAGGATATCCGGCCAGCAGTCTCACACTCTGAGTGAAACCCCCAACCGCATGGAAAAGTTGCAGCGTTGGAATTGGCTCTCGCTCCATCCCCGTGCGCAGCTTTTGCAAGGCGCTGGGGTGGCCTGAGATTCTGCTTTGGCCCACACAAAGGCCCCTGACTCTGCCCCTCTGTGCAATAACACGGGCGTGCACTGCCGAGGTACTCGGAGGAATCTCTCACTCACTATCTGCGTGCGCAGACCAGGATGTGAGGCCGGCCGCGTTTCCCTCTGAGTGAAACCCCCACCAGCACGGAAAATTTCCACCATTGGAATTAGTTCTCGCTCCCTCCCGTGCGCGGCTTTCCCAGGGTGCTGGGGCTGCCCAGAGATTCTGCTTTCGGCCCACAGAAAGGCCTCTGACTCTGCTTGTCTGTGGGGTAACACGGGCACCCACTCCCGGGGCTTAGGAAGAAATCTCTCGCCCACTAACTGCGCACCGACCAGGATATCGGTTAAAATGGCTGCCCCACTTGTCTTTCTTTGTTTGGGTTTGGCGCGAGTGTTAGTTTGTATTGCCCGGGTTGCCACAGGATCAGTTTTTCCTCGGCTTGGATCTCCGTGCCACAGCCTGGTTCGGCCGTTTGTGCCGCGGCCTGGATCTATTCACCCCCTTTGCCCGCCTCAGTTTCTATATTCACAGTTACCAGAGAAAGCTGCCCTGTTTAGGTTAGTTAGGAAGGCGGAGCATTTCTTACTCTCTAATTCCTTCGGGGTTTGGTTATATATTTAGCCAATTTTTCACTCGACCATACCTTCGGGTGTATTGCGAAGCATCTAGAGGCTCCAAGTATAGGTTTTTCTGTTTCTGGTTGAAGATCTTGTTGAGTTTTGGGGGAGATTTATCGGTATCACTTCTTACCCTGCCATTACTCTCAGGATTTATCTTTTGACCAAAATTTTCACTGTCAGAGGACTGTCTCTCACTATCCTAATAGGTAGGAAATTCAGATTTATAGAGAGTAGTTATCAAACACTGATGGTTGAAAACAGCCAAAAAACAGAAGTAAGATTTTTATAGACTAAGTAGACAAGTTGCTTAGAAACGTTTTACTATCATAATTTAAATAACTATATATTTGAAAATTATGTGTTTCAAGCCTAACCTACCCACAGTATAATTGATCTGTAATCTCTTTTTTCTATAATAATTCATGGGCTGCTAGATAAAGTTAACACATAATACAAATCTATGTCCTGCTGACCAGTATGTCTTAATTCTACCTTTTTATTTATTTATTTATTTTGCCATATACCGCCCATTATCATAGAAGAAGTTATTTGGTATGGAAGGAAAATGTTTTAAAATGTATAGTCTTTCCTTATTGGTTTTGTAAACAATGATATATTTAAAATTATTCAAAGGTACTTTTATTATTTCTCTTTATTATATCTTCTTCAAGATTCTCTCATATATGTAACTCAACTTTTAAGGACTGATTTTAACCATGGGGTTTCTGACATGATACTACCTAAAATGTGCGGAGTCAGCAAAACTATCCTAAAGTTTATTTATGTATCTAGGATCTGAAATTCTACTTTTAGCTATTAATTTCTTTGGACAAAACATTTTTCTCTCCGGACATTTTTCAGATCCTAGGAGATCCATAAAATCTTTTTGAATTAACACATTACTGTTTATACTCTTCTGAATATAAATATATGAATTAGATCAAAACTGGTCATATGTGTAATGAATCTGTGCTGTTATTTTTAATTATGTAATGAATTCAAAACCAACCCAATCATATTTCAGACAAATTTCAAAAGCTATTGTTATTGTAGAAAGCTAGAGGGCATTTAGTCAACTAGTTCCTCTTCCAAAATTTTTAGATATTTAGCAGTTAGAAATTGCTAAGTAAGTTTCACAATAATAGGTCTTTTTGTCTCTTATTTTTATCTACTGCTATATCTTCAGTCTCTAGTATGGCATATGATAGTTACTCAATAAAAAAAAATGTAAAATGAATAAAGAAGCCATTCTTTTTGGACAGACCAAACGTTTTTCTTTTTAAACTATTAGCATATACTTTTTTTCCTAACACTTTTTTAGTCTGAATGAATCTTTTTATAACATATACATTTTTACAGTACTGAAATGACATGCACGGACATAAGGTATTATTATCAATGCCACTTAGAGGATAAATAAAACATTTTAGATAGTCAGGTTACTTTAAGTTACCTTGCTCCTTGAGATACATTTTTCCTCTGAGTGTATGCCAGTAAGAACTGAGCAAGTTTCAAACTTTGGATGAGGAACTCATTTAGCTGAGTAAGAACTTTTCTATACGTGAGGCCACTTTGAATGAGGATTACAATACATAAAACTAAAATTTCCATTTAAGATGTAACTTCTAGGGATAGAATACAGATAACTCAGGTGAGTTATACTGGCATCTTTTTCCATTTTAGTTGTTTCTTCTCTGACACCTCCAAAATCCTTTTTATTTCAGAAAAACAACTATAAAAAACTTTTTCCCAGGCTTCCATAATATGTAAAACAGTACATGCACTTTGTCCTTAGATGTGGTTTCTTATTTGGAGTTATTAAAAATCAAAATGGTTACATACTTAGACTTAATAAGAGATTTGTAATTCAAGAAATATGGTACATGTATTGTTCTTATATTAAGAATGGAGCTCTCATGTAAGGCAATGCAGAGCTGATCTTTCAGCAAATAAGGGGTTTTTTTCCTTACAAAAGTAGATTTGTGAGAATATGGTACAGGGTAATACCTTTGAGAGCACAGCCTACTTTTACTTTACCCTCATGTATAGTGCACAGCCTGGCACATACAGTGGTCACACTAAATACTGAATGATGGAATAATAGAAAAAGGAGAGCTAATGTTTAAGAAAAAACGCATACTTGTAAGTATTGAAAATTTTGGAGTTAGTTAAGAGCATGCATGACACTCTCCAAAGCAGGCAGTTAAATTTTCTACTTAAGTCAAAAAGTGAGAGAGCAAGAGAGAGAACCAAAGATAGACATAAAGACATAGACCAGGACATAAAGAAAAGGTATAAGATCTTGGAATGCTAAAACAGCATAGTCTCATTAAATGTTTAAGTATTAATATAAGTGATACTTCTAGGAGTTCTTCAGCTCACATTTTAAATATCCAAAAAAACTAGTGTTCAAGATATTACACCAGTTTCCTTTTTAAACCTCCATACTTTCTAAGCTTATTAATTGGAATTTATTCCCACTTTCCTTTTTCCAAATTAATCTGTTTTTACTCACCTTTTGCTAAGGCTTTTACTAGGCTACGTGAGCCATCGAGAACTTTCTTCTTTCTTTAGCACACTCTCCTTTTGCATACCACACCTCCTCTTCTACTGGTAAAATGGAGTTAAAACTCATTTCCTCGGTATGCTCAGTGAGGAATCTCACTTTAGCCCCACCAATCATTATATATAGTGTAAGACTTCATCATATTATGCACTAGAATTTTTTTCTTATTTTTCTTTATTTATTAATGTGTTTATGTGCCGTGAGTGTGGAAGAGTTAGGATTTGAGCTGATATTGTATATGTTTTATGTTCTTTTTTAAAATCTTTTTTAAAATTTTTATTTAGAAAATTAAATTTAATGGGTGACATTTCTCAATAAAAGTACATAGGTTTCAGGTAAACATTTTTATAACATTTGAGCTGTTGATTATGTTGTGTAACCATTACCCAAATATTTTTCTTTTTTAAAAATACTACTTGAAGCACCTAGTGACTGAATTCTGTGTGAACCCAAGAAGCCATTGCAATGTTTTTAATTGGGAATTTACTTAAAGGGAGTAGAAAATTGGTATGATACTTAATTTTTGTTCTCTTGGTGAGTATTCTTCGTAGATTAAAAGAAAAAAGTCAAGTGACTGAAAAAAACAATATGAATCAAATAATGAAGAAACAAGTTGGCCTGTGGTGGTATAGTGGATAAAACATTGACCTGGAGCACTGAGGTCACCAGTTTGAAACCCTGGGCTTGCCTGGTCAAGGCACTTACGACAAGCAATCAATGAACAACTAAAGTGAAGCAACTATGAGTTCATACTTCTTGCCCGCCCTGCTCTCTCTGTAAAATCAATAAATAAAATCTTTTAAAAAATAATGAAGAAATTGCAGTCAGCTATGGAATTATTAGCATACTAGCAAATTTCTTTCAAGTTAAATATTCTACTAAAACTGGGAATTCACATCAAACACTTAAAATTTTTCTGTTCAGTGAGTAGCTGATATAACTTTCAGAAAGAGCAGAGTCTATAAACTGAATATCTAAATTTAGGTAACTACATAACAGTTATCTCAATTTCCATGGAGAAAGAATATCAAATCCTATTCGATAGTCTTAATTACAATCTCCTTTTCCACCATGCTGCTATTGTATGTTTTCCTTTTCTGTAGCATCTGGGATACAGGGCATTTTATTGGTTTGCCACCATTTTTATGCTTTTATGCAAAGCTTTTGAGTATTGTGGCTAATGCAGGACAGTATACCATTGCAGTTGGAGTAAAGGGAGATCGAAACTTAACATAAGAGACTTAGCCTGCTAAAAATACGAAGGGATAAAAATAGAATCCCAGGTTTTCTAACCCCAGACATGCATTTCAGTTCAATATAAATTCTCTCTACTATGAAAAGTAACAATTTTTCTTTTAAAATGATAAATCTAAGCCTGATCAGTAGGTGTGCAGTGGATAGAGTGTTGAACTGGGATGCAGAGGACCCAGGTTTGAAATCCCAAGCTGGCACTGGCTCATCTGGTTTGAGTAAGGGTTCACCAGCTCTAGTGCAGGGTCGCTGGCTTGAGCATGGGATCATAGACATGACCCATGGTCACTGGCTTGAAACCCAAGGTCTCTGGCTTGAACAAGGGGTCACTGGCTCAGCTGCAGCCCCCTGGTCAAGGCACATATGAGAAAACAATCAGTGAACAACTAAAGTGCCACAACAAAGAACTGATGCTTCTCATCTATCTTCTTTCTGTCTGTCTGTCCCTGTCTGTTCCTCTCTGTCTCTCTTGCTAAAAAAAAAAAAGGAAAAAAGAAAAAAAAAGAGGATAAAGCTAATATGAAAATGATAGCACTAACAATATTTAGCGATGGTAGGTTATAATAGTTGAAATTTGAATGTAAAGGTAATTTATAACATGTTTTTCAGTTTAGTCAAAGAATGACGATTTCTCATGTTCTCCAGAGGGAGAACTCCCTTATTTATTTATTTATTTTTTTGTATTTTTTTTGAAGTGAGAAGTGGGGAGGCAGAGAGACAGATTTTCACATGTGCCCGACAGGGATCCACCTGGTATGCCCACTAGGGGGCGATGCTCTGCCCAACTGGGGCATATCTCCGTAGTACCTGAAGTGAAGGCCATGGAGCCATTCTCAATGCCTGGGCCAACTTTTGCTCCAGTAGAGCCTTGGCTGCAGGAGAGGAAGAGAGAGATAGAAAGGAGGGGTGGGGGTGAAGAAGCAGATGGGTGCTTCTACTGTGTTTCCAGGCTGGGAATCAAACCTGGGAGTTCTACACACTGAGCCAACGCTCTACTACTGAGCCAACTGGCCACGGCTGTTTACTTACTTTTTATCAGTATATTTAAGATAATTCTTACTTCTTCCTCCACTTAACTGAAGAGTTTAATTCATTTTCTATTTTATTTATAAATCTGACCAGATACATCTTAGAATTTCTATACTGTGTTGTTTTATATTAATACATACCTATTTTCTGTCTTTCATAGACAGAAAAGGTAGATTTGTCTATGGTTTCACATATTATGGAATTATAAATTGAATTCACTATAATTCAGTTAGTAAAGTATTGCTGTTAAAATCTAATGTTATTTTGAATACTCTCTTTGAAGGATCTGGGACATTTAGAATGAAATCATCATTTCACCAAGATTTCTTTCTAATAAGACATTCACCATTACTGGAATTGTATTTTGTGCATTACATTCCATTGATGTAATTTTAAACTTTCATTATATTTTACTATATATGGAATTTCATTATATCTGAGTCCACAATAAGTAGGTTACAGTATTGTTGACATTTAGTAAAATTGCAGATCTTAGTGTCTTGGTATATACTCTGTATTAAAATGCATTATGTGTGCTTTTAATTCTGTTTCAAAGAAAGTACTATTGATTTACATAGTTGTATAGAAGAGTTTGGTTAAACTCCATTTCTTGATTTCATGGTAGCTTTTTTTCCCTTTCTGATCTCACTTGAAAATATTTCTCAATGTATTTTATTCAATAGTTATTGGGGAAAAATGCAAGAAAACTGGGAATTATAAGTGTTTTTGTGAGTTTTCTCTAAAAGCCTTTGTGGATCTTAAGCTGTAATTGTAGTTTTCTCTTACAATTTTCTTTTATTCTACACGTTATTATGAAGCTCTTGTGGAAAATGAGGTATTTTAGATGGTTCTTAGGATGCCTTTCTCTTTTGACAGGGAAATTAAAATCTTTTGTTTCAAGCTCAGGCAATAAAGCTTGGTTAGAATAGGATCTTTTATCTGGATTCGAGTTTCTGGGATGTACGGTTCAACTCCTCCTGCCTTGGAGGCGAGGGAGGGCGGGAGAGGCCTGGCGGCAGGAGGTGGCAAAGACAAAGCACTTTGATTCTAAGAGGCCTGGTGTAGATCTCATCATCCACCCCTAGATCTCAGAAGTAGGCATCTCCCTTCAGGGAATGGCTTTTTTTCATTCAGCACAGCCCTGAAAGCACGAGATCCAAAGTGGATATTGCCCTAGAATAAGTAGTAAAGCTTTTGGTTCTATAGCCACTGTTTCCTTAAGAGTCTGAGAGTCAGGGCTTAACCCAGGTTAAGATCATCCACTAGGTTATAAGCTTAAACCTGACCATTCTTTCTCTTCTTCTACATTTTCTTCTCTTTCGTATCTGGGGGGAGGAGGGTCACATAGATAAGTAACTACTTCAAAAGACAGGTTTATAGTTCATCATTGTGCCACCTGAAATCTTAGTTCTTCAGCTGGTTGAGGGGAAACATTTGGAATACTTACTGTAACATTTTTGCAATAGAAATGCCCTTCACAACAGGTTTAATAAGGATTTTTAATTCAACACTAAAGTAAATTGGAGCATCATTTTTGTTTGTTTCTGTATCCCAAGATAAAGAGTATCTGGAGGCTAGATTTCCTGCTAAGTTCCTTAGCGTTATTGCCAGGTCAGAATGAGGCGTATTAACATGAAACATATTGTTCAGCATCTGGAAGCCAGAATACAATAATCATTGTTAATTTAGCTGAAGAAAAAGACAGCTGTTTAAGATTAGCCTTCTTGTATATGTGTGGGAGTTAACAGAATAATGTCTCTTTCCTAAGATGTGTATATTTTTCTCTTGCTTAATGCAAATTTTAACTAATAAAGGAATTCATGAGCTAAATGAAATAATAAACTGTCTTATAGTTTATTTGGAAATTAGTTGACAAGTATTCTTCTGAGTAATGATATAAAATTCTAGAAACCAGATAACTTTGAAAATCTCTCTAGACTATGCATTATAATCTGGGTCATAGTTTCCTGTAGTACAACTCTATTTCCAAAATAAACTTTTATGATAAGCATTATTTAGAGTCCTGGCCTATCTGATACCTTGCAGTTAATCCACTGTTGTTCTCCGATATGTATTTCGATTGTTACCTGTGTTAGACACATTTATGTAGATAGGTATAATAAGATTTCTTTGGGAAAGTAGTTTGTATGTTGAGTTGAAACCTTTTATTTCTATTTACCATTCACCAGCTTTAACTAATTTTTCTGTTCTATTGTAGAGGTGGTGCCAGTTTTACATCAGGCATTTTATTCACTTTGTTTCAACTGTTGTTGAGACGAGACCCGTGAGGATGAGTATTGTTGTGGTCACCATTCTAGGCTGAGGAAACGAGGCTCCTCTGTACTGTAAGATTTACAGGATGTCATATAGGCACACACTGTCTCTCTTTTGAACAACTTATTTGAATTATAACTTACATGCAATAACATTAACACATAAGTATACATTTAGATGCATTTAGCAAACATAGACCCCCCCTGTAACTACCACTGCAATCAAGAACAAGAACAAGAACATTTCTACTTTCTCCGTAGGGCCCTTCCCTGCTCTTTGCAGTCTCCTTCCACACCCACCTCTTATCTGATTAGTTTCATCTGTTCCAGAATTTCCATTATATGAATCAGCAATTATGTACTTTTTTTGTGTCTGCCTTCTTTCCCTCAGCCTAATGTCTATAAAAACCATCCATATTTTTGTGTTGATCTGTGGTTTGTGCCTTTTAATTGCCAGGAGTTTCCAGTGTATGAATGCATCTCACGTTTAATAACACCTGCTGATGACATTCAGACAGTTTCCAGTTTTTAGCTATTATGAATAAATTTTTCATACACAAGTCATGTACAAGTCTTTCTAGGGACATTATTTTGTTTTTAATATTTAACATAGGAGTAGAATTCCTGGGTTGCAGAGAAAATATACATTTCATATTATAATAAATGAGAAAATGGTTTTCCTTTTTTTTTTTTTTCTTTTCATTTTTCCGAAGCTGGAAATGGAGAGGCAGTCATACAGACTCCCGCATGCACCCGACGGGGATCCACCCAGCATGCCCACCAGGGGGCGATGCTCTGCCCTTCTGGGGTGTCGCTCTGTTTCATCCAGAGCCACACTAGCACCTGAGGCAGGGGCCACAGAGCCATCCTCAGTGCCCGGGCCATCTTTGCTCCAATGGAGCCTCGGCTGCGGGAGGGGAAGAGAGAGACAGAGAGGAAGGAGAGGGGGAGGGGTGGAGAAGCAGATGGGCGCTTCTCCTATGTGCCCTGGTTGGGAATCGAACCAGGGACTCCTGCACGCCAGGCCAACACTCTACCACTGAGCCAACCGGTCAGGGCGAAAATGGTTTTTCTAATAGGTTGTTTCATTTTATTTTCTCAACAAAGAAATGATCTTAATATAGTAATGTTTACTTCCTTATTTTTTTGGTAAGCTTTTTCTTTGCCCTTCTTTTCTAAGTGAGAGGAGGGGAGACAGACTTCTGCTTGTACCCCAACCAGGATCCACCTGGCAACCCCTGTCTGCCCTTGATGCTCTGCCCATCTGGGGCCATGCTCACAACCCAACTATTTTTTATGCCTGAAGTGGAGGCTCCACAGAGCCATCCTCAGCTCCCCGGGGCCAATGCACTCGAACCAATTGAGCCGTGGCTACAGGAGGGAAGAGAGAGTGAAAGAGAAGGGGAGAGAGAGGGGTAGAGAACCAGATGGTTGCCTCTCTTTTGTGCCCTGACTGGGAATCAACGCCAGGACATCCACACACCAGGTCAGTGTTCTACCACTGAGCCAACCATCCAGGGCTGGTAATCTAACTTTTGCAATAAAGAGTAATGATAAAATTGGTTGTTTTCTTCTCTAATTCTTCCTCTTTTTTGTCTCTTTTAGAGAAATAATAGAATAAAGATAAAAAGCTTGTTTTATATGGGATGATTTTATTATTTAAAAGGCTTTTTGGTAATATTTTCTATTAAAATTCTACATATGCATACAAAGCAGAATAAATAGAATTTGTTCAACTTTTAGAGTAGGTTTTTAGTCATTTAGCTAATTTTTTTTAGTATTATCATTAGATATAAAGCAATAATAATAGTAATTGGAAAAGGGAAGTCCCAATTTATTCATTAGATAAAAATGTGCTGCATATGTACTATGAGTAAGAAAGGGTTTCTATACTGTACATACAAAGATCAGCAAATCTTTTTTATTTTCTGCAAGAATCTTGTAAGTTGAGAATAAGGTAAGTGTATATATATATGAGGATATTAATACAGGAGTACGTATGTGGAAAGGACTTTAATAAAGTCATTAAAATTTTTTTTAGATTCTCTGGGAAGTGAAAAGATTTCCATCTCATAGAAGTAGGGTTAGATTCACAGTGGAGATGAAATTTGGCTGAGCCTAACAGGAGAGAAGAATCTTAATAGGCAGATCAGGAAAAGAGCAATTCAGGAGAGGGAAGGGTGGGTTATGGGATATGACCAATCAGAAATGAAGAAGAGAACAGATGTGTGAGCTAGTAAGAATATAGACTGTATATGAACAATCAGAGAGGCAAGTATGTTAAAACAGGGCTGAGGAACTAGAAAGCAAAGGAGTAAGTTTAAGTTTATTATTACTAAGGTGAGAGGTTAGTTTGTGATGAAAGAAAGGGAAGCTCAGAATTAAATTTTCAAAATGATAGTATTCACTCTGAGAGATTATGAAAACTAAAGGTGAGGGTCTCCTAATGTATTAGTGAAATGAAATACAGAGAACAGTCATTGGCTTTGATGAAGTCTGGAGGCTGAGAGAAAGATTATCACAACGTCAGCATTTCTAAGTAGCATATTTTTTTAACTTCCAAATTTCATGTTTTTTGTAAGCTTTCAAATTTGATAACTTAAGCCCACAAAATGATACTCCATTATTGATGTAACCAATTATCAACAGTTTATTTGACTGGTATAATTTCTCTTTAAATAAGTCCTATTTATAAAAAAAAAAAAAGACCAGGTTTACTCTACCCAGGCTTCTTGTTATAACTTGCATATTGGATAACCATCCACATGAACTTAAGCTATATCAGAGCTATATCAGTTGTTTGGCGACAATAACTTGGTTTTACTTATTTTTATTAACTAGAGATACTTTCATGTAAAATTCCTTTTAAAATTGTGTATTTGTAGCTTGTTGCAACATAGTGACTAAAACTACTCCTGTTACTGGAAGCTGATTTGTGGGCATTGTCTACAGGATGTTTTATAATAGAAGTAATAAAGCAATTAGAGTTAGCTCTCAGAGCAGATTAGATGTTCTTATTAACCATAAAATATAGTCAAAATATGCCAGGCATAAACATATTTTTATGTGATGGAATGACTGCAGCACATAGTCAATCTAAATTAAATGAGTTTATAATTGAAGTTTGTGCAAGAAAAGAGAAAATTTATCTCTTATGCATACTATACATGCTTTTAATACCCACAGTCATCTTAGATATCTTCTGATAGTGAGAGTGGGTGACATTAAATGTAGCTGTCCACTTCTGCTGTGGTTACAAATAAATGGCAAAACTAGACCAAAATTATAAAGAAAGAAACAAATGGCTGTGGGAAAATGGAAGAGAAAAACAGTATTAGAGAGAGGAAAGCAAACTTCTTCATCTGTTCTTTTCTCAAGGTTGTTAATCAAAATAATTTCTATCCTGCTACCTATTATGCAAACATAGGAAGAGATTTTATTTTTATTTTAAAAATAGTTTGATATGGCTCAAGGTTTGCTTCAGTTGCTTAGTTATCACAACTCCCGACTCCCAACTCCAAAAGCCACATATTTTCGGAATGTTTTGTTAATTTGATACATCAAACCAATGGTTGTGTTTTTATTATTGGCTTCCTGGTGCAAATAGGAGATAAATTCTGCTTAAATAGTGTTTGGGTACATTTGAATTTGTACTTTAGAAAATTTATGGATGTTTGTTACAGAAGTGAATATTGAAATCAGCAAACAGAATGTGAAATGAGCAGCAAATAAATACTACTTATGATGAGCTAACCTGTATAATTTAACTGTATAATCCTCCATAATATGTGTATGTAATACTTGTTTCAATGCAACATATTGGTATCTCCAGGCCACTGTACATCCCTGTCCAATATCATAAATTTAAATAGCTATGTTCACTTCAAAAGAAGAATTCATTATTTTGATTTGATTTGATTTAGTTTTAAGTATATATCACCTGGGTAGATAGATATCAAATCAGTTTTTATGGACACCCCCCCCCCCTGTAAAAGAATCTTAAGGTAATTCTTTTACTTAAGCCTTAAGGTAAAGATAGCAAATTCTCTAAAACAGTCTGGTAATTGAACATGGGTTAATCATTCTTGAGTTCATTATTGTTGAACTTAATATGTTTTAATTTACATCTAAAATATGCTCTTAAAATTGATAGAATAGTCACATTGTATAGTATTTTACAAATTTGTGAATTCAATGGACTATTCATAATATATGGGATTATTTAATGTTTAAGTTTTACTAAAAACAATAAAACACTTTCTCCCCAAATATTTCTATACCTATTGTACATTACTGATTTTTTTTTGTATTTTTCCGGAGTTAGAAGTGGGGAGGCAGTCAGACTGACTCCCGTATCTGCCCTACTGGGATCCACCCAGCATGCCCCCCAGGGGGCGATGCTCTGCCCATCTGGGGCGTTGCTTCATTGTGGTGGGTTGGAGCAATTCTAGTGCTTGAGGTGGAGACCATGGAGCCATCCTCAGTGACCAGGCCAACTTTGCTCCAATGGAGCCTTGGCTGGTGGAGGGGAAGAGAGAGACAGAGAGGATGGAGAGGGGGAAGGGTAGAGAAGCAGATGGGTGTTTATCCTGTGTGCCTGGCCGAGAATCGAACACGGGACTTCCACATGCCAGGCTGACGCAGTCCTGCTGAGCCAACTAGCTAGGGCCTGTACATTACTGATTTTGAGAAATAGAACACAAAACAATTAGCTACACCCATTTATGAATAGCTATACTTGGAGCAGTTTGTTGCTAGGCCCTATTACATGGCAGAGGTGGCTGACTAGTTGGTCTAATTTGAAATATTTTGTTTCACATAGAATTTAGCCTGAGTGCCAGTTCTGTGTATTCAATATTTGGCCAAGTGCTAAAAATTAACCTATGTACCTCTTTCAAAACATTTTATATACATTCCACTTAGACACATGAACAAAACACAAAAGATGATGGGGAAAAACCCCCACACTGCTTTTCTTAAAACAAACAAACAAACAAGCATGTACCTATATACTAACATGTAAACCTACATACTCATATTTCTCCCCTTTAAATGGTTTATCTGTTTTTGAGGTTAGTCTCTGGTTGAGTTGTGTGGAGTACAGGGTTAGAGCCAAGGAAGGAATCCGCTCAGAGCATTTCTGATTATTTTAGCATTTTGTGGAATAGTATGAGAGATCTCTTCCAGTTGTGTAGGATAAGTACAGCCTGCTGAACACTGCTTACCAGCAGTTTAACACAAGCCAGTTATAATGTCAAAACTGTTGGAACCTTTTCTTTTCTTCTGTATTTGAATAATGATAAATGCCTTCACACTATGTGAGAACTATTGAAGTGTGTTTCTCTGCAGGTAAACTTGGCAGTGTCTTATATAACTCCACTCGATGGGAGCATTACTTAAACAGTGTGAAATATGTTGTCTGATAAGAATTGTATCACAATTTGGAATGATGTTTATTCAAGTGATAGCCTGCTAGTATTTGTAGTTTAGAAAATGGACCTGTGAGGCCACTACAGAAAACCTTCATCTTTATTTGGTTATTTGTAGTGAAAACTATAATTGTTCCTTGTGAGAGAATAATGTAAGCTCAATCATCTGGCCATAGTACGTGTGATAAGAGACAACTTGCTTGCTCTTTATTTCTAAAATAAGATGTATGATATAATATTTTACTATTATTAAATGTAATTTTCAGTGAAATTGAAATACCGATACTTAATTGCATATATTCCAAATGCCTGAAATGTACTTTTTGGTTGTTGTTATTTATTAACTCACTGCTGTGGCATTCTTCTTTGCTGCTAGTTTGTCACCATCCATCACCCTTGGTGATAATAGTTTTTCTTTTCATGGAAAATTTCAGTAATGGGTTCGTGGTCCTTAGTAGGCTGGATAATAGCTAGGTAACCAAAGAGCCTGTTTGGCTGAATAGGAATATGGGGATGAAGGCCAAACATTTCAAAGTTCTTGGCAAATTTTTGAAAGACTACAATTCTATTTATACATGTTCCTTTTAATTGAGTCTCCAGGCACTCCAGGATAAATGTTATAATCAGACAGAACCCTAGGTGTAGATACTGATTTTAGCAATTGAACAATTGGTATTTGAATCACCGAGTTTATGATATGTAAATACCTCACTAGTTATGTGACCACGTTACTTTTTTATTTAAAAAATTAATATTAACAGAGTGACATTGATCAGTAAGAGTACGTAGGTTTCACAGGATTCCTTTGAAATGTAGAATGCAATGCACTTATAATTGTACATGGCAATGCGATACTGTCACCTGAAAAATCTTACCACTCTGAACATGGTTCCATAAAATAACTGGCATTTCAAGACTTTCGTCCCTTGTGACTTATTTGCTTTTATCCAATCTTTGCATTTAAAATTAGCATGCGGTTACATACAATTCCAAGATCCTTTTCATATAGAGTGGGGTTTCTCAAATTGTGTAAACATAGAGAAGTCTAGGAGGCATCACATAACTCTGAAAAGCTGGTATGCCCTATCAATAGTGGCTGTGAGGTCAACCCATGACTTGGGGCAACAGGTGATTCATAGCATTTCCACCCAACATCTAGTCAAATATAATTGGATACTCATTGGTTTCAAACTGGATCTTTTCTCTGTTTTAGTACAAAGGATGTGGATAAATTATGGTGCAGAATTAAGATAGGAGCTGAGGGGGTGGAGTTTGAAAATATGGACTCTTCTCAGCATTAATTTTAATAGAGATGAGAAATTTGATTGCTCTCTCTCCCCAGTTATCTTTACAGTTGTGTTTACTATTTCCCAATCTTTACTTGTTCTTGTTCTTTCTCTCACTGTCTTTGTGTTGGATTTTTTTTAATGACTCTATCTCAAGAGCACTCTTTGCCTCTCCTTGTTCCTCCCCTTCCACAAATAGAATGTAAAATTGAAGTCCTCCTTTTAAAAAAACCAGATAATAGAAGCAATGTATACTTATTACGTACTCACTGCAGTTAAAAACAACATATAAGCAAAAACAAAGGGACAAAACATCATCATTTTATACCAGAAGTTGAGTATCTTAGAGAATTGTAATTACCTATAACATTTTTTTTTACCTATTTTTCATAGATGTTTAGGAGTTTTTGGCCTATGGATGGTCTCAATTTTGAAAAGTCATATTTTTACTTTCTACTTTACTCATTTTTATAACCCACAAATAAGAAACTCTATTTGCTTTACAAATATTGATCGACTTACAACCTATGCAACTTACGACCATTCGACTTTATGACCACAATCGCTAGCCACGACTGCTCTGCGTCTGGCAGCGCAAGTATTGCCCAGCTGGGCGTATGACAATGCGGACCAGCTTCCGGCTGCACTACCATCTCCATGTGCACCATTTCAACTGTTATCCCAGACTTGGTACAGCAATTTGTGTTTTGTGTCTTGGATATTTTTCATCAAACCCCTCCCAAGATATCTACCAAGAGGAAATTGTCTTTGCAAATATTAATCCAGTTGTACTGGTAATGCAGTGTTTTACTTAAACCTGACAAATGTAAAAATAAGAAACAAAATGGTGTAGAGATGATACAAATGGCATAAAATGAACAAAGAAAATTATGATATATAACAATAATGAAAGAAAATTATGATAAAATATGACTTAAAGACTTTTATAACATCATTTCACAGTACTGTACATATAGCCTACTCAACTTACGACCAAATCATGTTACGACTGGTCTGTCAGAACCAATCATGGTTGTAAGTCGAGCACTAGCTGTATATATGGCCTATTAACCTTGGTGGAGAAAGAGGTTTCCCTAACTTGCTTCATGATTTGTTTATTAAAACATTTAATTATGGTGGTAAGAACTCAGTACTACTTGTTCTAAAGAGGAATTTTAAATTCACCAAACCCCTTTACTGATTGTGTATAATGTTGAGCGTTATTTCATTTTCTTATAGTTATTTCCTTTTTTTTACTTTGTCTCTCTACATCTGTCTTCCTTTCTTTTTATCTTAATATCCTTCATTTGTCCTCTTTATTCTCTTCCTTTTACCTGAATTTTATACAGTGGTATGAGTCAATCTGATGTGAGAAAAAGGTTAGTTTTTTTTTTATTTTCTGCTGAGGGAAATGTTTACAAGTAAGCAAAATAATAATTTCTCCCCAACTTGGTGATGTTTACCAAAAAATAGTATTATTACTGTAAATTTTCTAAACTTATCATTCAATTTAATAAATTAGACATCCTAGACTGGATTTTAGAAATATTGAAAACGTACACTTAGGATCTAAGTAAACTTGCTTGAATGAATGTACATGCATTTGCATTGTAGTAATGGTTGTGTTTATCTGAAAATTTAATAAATTAAAATAACTTAATGATAAAAATATACCTAATGCTGAATTATCTAAAGAAAGGTTGGAGTTAATAAAAAAGGAATAAAAGAATGTTGGAAGTTAGGATTTGCACATTTATTGTCTTCTACTTTTCTTTGAGCTCTTCTCTAATATCTAGAAAATCAGTCACCTCCCCCACCCCCCAAGTCCAACTAGAAACCTAGTAGTCATCCTACTGTTTATTTTGTTCACTCTCTCCACTACACCCAACGTTCCCTTGTGACAGGTATAATATTTACAGTGTTGTGCAGAAAAAAAAAGAAAAATTGTGAGTTTTATATTTCTAGTGTAGAACTTGATTTGTTATTCAGAACTTCATTTTCATATGGTAGGCAACTTCATCTAGATGTTTTTAGGTAAGTTAAGATTAGTTTAGTAGGTTTTGATGACTTTTCTACTTAAAACTGATTAATTTCATGTTTCAGCCTCCTAATATTTCTTCTGATAGGAGATGTGGTTCAGAGGGAGGGGACTTATGTAATATCGTGATGTCTGGACAGGAAGATGAATATTGTGGAGAGGATATGGTGATTTCTTCAACTTGTGAGGATCAGGAATCCATCCTAGTACAGATTTAGTTCACTCCAGAGTAGCTTTACTGTTAGCTTCAGGCATGCTGCCACCTGGCTCACGGTTTCTCCTCTGCTTGTCACTGTGCTGGTCACTTTGCCCTGTGCTCTGGTGGTCTCTAGCAAATGAACTGACTCTGACTCTGTTTCCTCAGTGACAGGTACACAGAGTGGTAGGAGTTATTTTCTGACTCACCCTTTGAGATCCATGGCTCACTTGTGGGGATCGTTGTTCAGGTTGGTTCCTTGCCTGTGACAATATATGCATGCGCCATAAACAATCAACTGTTCTCCCAGTACCTAGAGGTAGTGATACATAGTGTCCTGTGTTTTAAACTCTAATGTATTTAAACTTTAATTGATATCATTGTCATATAACATAGTACTACAAATAACATTTATATTGTGGTTAATATTTGCCATAAACTGTTATATTTAATTCTGTAAAAAAAAATACAATGATGTAGATAGTACTATTCTCATTTTATAGACAAGGAATGTGGGATATAATGTTAAAAGACTCACCCAGACTGACCAGGCAGTGGCACAGTGAATAGAGAATTGTACTGGGACCCAGAGGACCTAGGTTCAAAACCCCGAAGTTGCTGGCTTGAGCATGGGCTCATCTAGCTTGAGCACTGGCTCACTGGCTTGAGCATGGGATCATAGACGTGACCCCATAATTGCTGGCTTGAGCCCAAAGTCACTGGCTTGAGCGAGGGGTCTCTCGCTCTGCTGTAGCCCCCCCCCCCAGTCGAGGCACAGATGAGAAAGCAATCAGTGAACAACTAAGAGCCACAATGAAGAATTGATGCTTCTTGTCTCTCTCCCTTCCTGTCTGTTTGTCTCTATCTGTCTCTCTCTCTGTTTCTCTCTCTGTCACAAAGAAAAAAAAAAGACTTACCCAAAGTTACACTTACTATGTGGCAGACCCAGTAATCTGACATTAGAGTCTGAACTCTTAATCTCAAAAATTTTTAAGGGACCCCATATGTTTGGCTTTTCTTCTTTCACATCTGCCAATTCTTTTGTTATCAGTGGTCCAAGGCTGGTATATTCTAGATGCTGGGGATGGTGGATTGTGGAGGAAGTTACTCATCAGAGAGCTAATTCCATTTATTTCCAGATACCCCAACTGACTCTTGAATTCTAATCTTTTGGATTCAGAAACTACAAGTTTTGGATCTTTATTTGTTGCTCTCTTTCTCCACCCTGCCCACAATCTCTGATTTCCAAAAATAAAAATAATAAAATAAAAAAAGATACCCTCATAGTCTAAGATTCAGCCAATATTGATCACATGGGAGAAAAACAACACAGTTATGTTTCAAATTATTAATTTGTCTAGCACACACTTACCAAGGAAATCTAATCATACCTATTTTTTGCAAAACTATTAGTTGAAACTTTGAAACTGCCACTTTTGCAGGTTAAAAATGGGGAATAGCAGCAATTTCGTATGGTTCAACCTAATATACCTTCATCAATTTTTTTACCGGCTCACAGTCATTACGGTGATCCAGGCCACCATCATTTCACAACCAGAAGTCATCACAGTGGTCTTTTCATGGATCTTCCTGCTTTCCATTCCACTCTCTCCCATTCGCTTATTACACTTCAGCTAGAGTCAGCTCTGTAAAATATAATAGTCCCGAGCCACTCCTCTATATTAAATTCTATAACAGTGTCTGATTGATCTTAGAATTTGTGGTTTAGAAGTCCTGTGGTCATACATTCCAGTTACTCTCAGACAGCCCTGGTTTACACCTGCTGCCCCAGCCTAATTATTAAATGTGCCCCTTTTTATTCTCAGAAGTGGCCTGGTTGGAAGATGAATTTTATAATTACCTTATTTATCAGGTACTTCCTGATCTGGCCTCTGCATTTCTCTCCACCCTCATCTCTTTCAAATTGCAACCTGAGCCCTAGCCATTCGGAACTCCCTTGAATTTATGGGACATGTCACACTCTTGCTCAGTTCTGAGCTTTGGGCCCATGATGGTGTCATTGCCTGCAACCCTCTTGTTAACCTGACTAATTCATACCAACCTGTCACAACTGCACTTAAATACTTTCCACAAAAATTATTTTCTGACCTCCAGGCCAGCTTGAATTTCCCTGCTTTCTGTGCTTGAACTTGCTCTGCACATCACCAGTCAAATCCTCTTCCCACTCGAGCGTGTTTGTATAGAATTTCTGAGCTTCCTCTCAGAGCATTAGTTCTGGCAAGACATGACTCAGTTTATTCACCACCATAATCCCCAAGGCTTAATAAGTGTTTATCGCTACATTGATGTTACTAAAAATATATGTATGTGCTGAATGAACTTATGAGGCAGAAATGATTTTAGGGTGACTTAGCATTTTGACATCTACTTTTGACTTTTTATATTAGGAGAGAAATGTTAGGAAAGTATGAAGCACTGTGACAAGGAGAAGGAAAAAGGAGACCAGAAAAGTACCAAATCTTGAGTGTCAAAAGAACAAATGAAAAACAACAACAATAAAGAAAAACCTGAGAGGCTTTGAACTGACAGTTTGGATGGACACTACATTTCGTTTCTGATCGTCTGACCCTGTTTGTACTGCTGCTCCCACTTATCTTAGCAGGAGCATTTAAAAAGCCTGAACCCCATTATATGTTGCCTGCTGTGTGCAAACTTATTACAATGTCATATAAAGTAACATAATTTTAAGTAAGTGCAAAAAGTAATTATGTTTGAATTTGAGAAGGTATGGGGCTAATATAATCTCTCATTTAAAACTGGCAACAGTTAAACGTCAAATAAAAACAAAACAATTTCTGAAATGCTGGCTCAAAGGAAAGGCTGTGTAAATCCAATTTATAGCATTCACCTCCAGAAAATGAAAAACCTGGAGCTGTTTTTTAAGCTGTTGTTTGCAAACTATTGTAGGTTGAATATGTGTCCTCCAAAAGATATGTTGAAATCCTAACCCCCAATATATGTGATGGTGACTTTATTTGAAAATAGGGTCTTTGCAGATGTGATCAAGTTAAAATGAGATTATACTGGGTTAGGGTGGGTCCTAATTCAATATGACTGCTGTCTTTCAAAGAAGAGAAGGAGAGAACAGAGATGCAGGGAGAAGTTGACGAGAAGATGGAGGCAGAGATCGGAGTGATATAGTAACCAGCCAAGCAATGTGCAGGATTGCTGACCACCACCAGTAGCTGGATAAAGAGACCTAGAATACATCCTTCCTCACACTATCTAGAAGGAACCAACTTTTCTATGACCTTGATTATGAACCTCTAGCCTCCAGAACCATGAGAGAATAAAATTACTATAGTTTAAGACACCTAGTTTATAGTAATTTGTTAGCAGAACACTGGGAAATGAATATAGCTATTTTAAAAGAGGAGAGACTAAGTATATCCAATGTATTTTCTATGGAAAGGATGGAGATGGAAATGGTAGCATGATCAGAGGACTAGTTATTTAGGATTGAAATGATGTGCTGTGTGCTCCTGCTGCTCGTCCTCTCATGGCTGATTTTTTAAGTAACACATTTACTCATCTGCTGTAGTAGCCTGATCATAGGAACAAATAAACTCCCAAATCTCAATAGCTTGATGATACAGAGGTTTAGCTCTTAATCATGCAGTGTCCAATACAGGTCCATCCAGTGACTCAGCATCCCCCTTTTATTCCTCTTGTGATGTCTCCAGCTCAGCAGATGGCTTCCGTGGTGGCGATGGCAGAGAAAGAGAGAGGGGTGCATCCGGTACTCCAGTTCTCCTGTTCTTCAGCCGGGAAGTCATACATATTTCTCAATAGCATGAGCTACATGCTATTGTCAAGAAATAGTCTGTCCCCCCCCCAACTATAAGTGGACTGAGAAGTGCGGGGAGACAGGGGGCAGTCCTACTATTTCTGCTTAATTACAATGGAAAGGAAACAATCTTCAAAATTTATTAGTAAATTGCACTAGCTTTTCAAAGATCTAGCTTGACCCCTATTTAGGTTTTCTTTTATTCTAGTAATAGTCTTTTAAAAGCTTCTTTTCATATATGAAATTATATGAATATATATATATATATAATGCTATTAACACAAGTAGGCCAATTTCCGTGGTGCTGTATTAGCCCCTGCCAGAACTGCTGAAACAGTAATAAAATTCTTCTCCTTATTTAAACATTTATCAGTGTTCCATTCTAACATATTTGAACTGCTTACGGTGAAAGAAAAGGAGATGAGAAGAAAAAGAAGAAAAAATATAGAAGGCAAAAGGAAGGGAAGGGGTGTGGAGGCAGAAGCATCCACTGAAGTTTTTAGAGTAAATGAAACAGCCCGACAAATGAATTCTGTGATTTAGTCTATGAATTGAAATATCAGTTCTCAGAATTCAGGAAAATATACCCCAGGAAAGAATTTCTCTTACATAACAAACTAAGCTTTATCCAACTCTGTCTTGTATAGAAGGTTGATGCTCCTCCTCTGTTAGATATCTGTAAGATCTCAGCTCCTAGGTAATAAGGAGCCTCCTAACTTCCCCCTAGATTTGTAGGTACAGCTCAGCTCATACAAGCGGGTTATTTCCCAGCATACAGATGCTTCATTTGACTCCCCTACTGGTCCACCACCCTCACATCAGCCCATCTGCAATTACTCTAAATGTGATTATATTATTTTCAGGGAAGAATGTCATTAAAATAGAAATAACATCAGAAAGTCTTTTATGGAATATACCTACTTAAGTCTCAAAACATATATTGAAGATATATGATTGCAAAAATAATATATAAATGTATTTTGGTTGTAAAAATTCAAATATAATCTCACATGCATTAGGATTGGTACTTAAAAAAAACAGTGTTGGTGTAGATGTGGAGAAATTAGAACTCATATATTGTTGATGGGAATAGAAAGTAGTGAGACAAATATGAAAAACAGAGTGACAGTTTTTCAGAAAATTAAAAATAAAATTGCCATATTATCCAGTAATTTCTCTTCTGGATATATACCACCAAGAATTAAAATCAGGGTCTTAAAGAGATACTTGTACACTAATGTTTGTAGTAGTATTATTCAAAATAGATGAAAGGTGGAAGCAACACAAATGTCCAAAGGTGGATGAAAGAATACCCAAATATTATCTATAACAATGGAATTTTGTTTGGCCTTAAAAAGTCAATCTAACACATACTGTAACATGGATGGACCTTGAGAACATTATGTTAAATGAAATAAGCCAGTCAGAAAAGACAAGTACTATTGTGATTCCACTTACATAAGGTACCTGAAATCATCAAATTCTAGAGACAGAAAATATAAAGGTAGTGCCAGGGGCAGGGGTGTTATTGATTATTGTGTGTAGAGTTTCAGTTCTTTGAGTTGAAAGATTTCTGGAGATGGATGGTGGTGATGGTTAAATAGCAATATGACTGTGTTTAATACTATTCATCTGTACACTTCAAACTTTAAGATGGTAAAATTTGAACAAAACACCTTCACTGCTAGTGCTCTGCACAGAAGAAATTGGTCTTTATTTTTTAGTTATAAGATAATTTCTTACACATTTACATAAACACACAGTCTTATTAGGCAATATAGCAATATATGGTTTATTCGCTGATTAGTTTTGTTTTCGACATGAATACTAGTAAACTGAACATCTTGTTCTGTATGTCCAACAATATTAATTATGAGAGTTGTGGGAGGGAGTGCCTGAGCCCAAACAGAAGAGCCTCTCATTTGCTTCTTTGCCATATGCATTGTAGTCTTGATTCCCTTGGACTGAATCCTTCAGTCCTTCTAATGAGCCATTTTTGTGGACTTTATAATTGTCCACCAGTTCTAGGATTTCTCCCTACCTCTTCTACCATTTCCATATTGCTTCTTCTAAAATTCCTTATTCTGATGAAGATGAAGTCTACATCAGGGTATGAGTGCAGTGTTAGGATTCAAAGGTAAGGTCACAGTTTGTCACAACCACTCAATGATTTAGCTTTGAGTCACTTTAATTTTTTTTTAAAAATCCTTTTTGGGAGCCTGACCTGTGGAGGCGCAGTGGATAAGGGCATCAACCTGGAACGCTGAGGTTACCAGTTCGAAACCCTGGGCTTACCTGGTCAAAGCACATATGGGAGTTGATGCTCTCTGCTCCTCCCCCTTCTCTCTTTATTTCTCTGTTTCTCGCCTCTCTCTCTAAAAGTGAATAAATAAAATCTTTAAAATTTTTTTTAAATAAAAGAAAAATAAAAATCCTTTTTGGAGGTGGTAGGACTAGGGTTGAAATATAAGTATTAGCTCTCCTTTAGGTCTCTAATCTTTAGATTTGAGAAGTTTAATGTTTCAAGGATCAGAACACATCATACCCCAAATTTATAATACCCAGAGGTTACTCAGACATATCTGTGATGCTTAAACAATATCATTTTTTCTCAATATTTAGGGTGAAACAAAGATGAAGAATTGTCAAGAAAAGTTTCAAAACTCAAATGCTGTAATAGGCTTCTAAACTTCTGAAAGCTTAAATCTTGTTTTAACATAGGAAGCTCTAAAATAACAATGCAATATTTCATATCTAACAATTATTTTATACTACTATTGTGCCTTGATTAATAAAAGTTGTTATAGGACATACATTGACTATTTATGCTCCTTTTTAAATTTGGTAAATATTTTCTGAGATAAAGAAAATCTGACCTATTTTCTGAGCCCTTACTTCTCTTGAAGTAGGTAAGACCACTTTCCCAATTAGAAATATTAGCATAGTAGTAAAGTTCAGAGTTGATGAAGTGATTCAGCATTCAACAGATACAATGTTGTAGTATTATTGGTAAGATTGTGAAACAAATCCCTGTACACTTAAGCTCTGCTAACAAAGATGAAATGGAGAATTAAGTATGTATATGCTGAATCTGATTAAGGTTGACATCAGTTTGAATACATTCATTCTCCAAGGTGTAGTTTTGGGAGAATCATCAGCCAAGCACAAGTGGTGACATTGAAAACAGCAGGACTCAAAGTCCTGGTGGATTTTAAGGAACTGAGAATGTTCTATAGCTATTGAAATGGGATTTATCAATGATAATTTGTCTTTAAATACTAAAATGACTAAAGCATTCCTTGGTGAATACACCAGTCTCCCTCCTCTCTCCTCACTCCTTTCAAGCAGTGGTGCTTTTCTCTCTCTCTCTCTCTCTCTCTCTCTCTCTCTCTCTCTCTCTCACACACACACACACACACACACACTCACACTGATAATGCCATAAAATATCTTCAAACAATACTTAAACTTATTTCATTCTATGTACTCCCAAATTTCTACTCAATATTCTATATTATGAATACCAGTTTTGACTTAATAGATTGATTTTTGTATCTACTTCCAAATTGTAATAATTTGAAAAATCCTCCCCAGAGAATTTTATTTTTATATATTTAATTTTATTTTGGGAATAATTGAAAGTGTGTTGAGTAAGTAATGGAATACTTCCTAATTATCTGTACAGACAAGCAAAAATATTTCTGTGAGCTGGGATCTTTTTTAAGAAGTTTGCTTGAAATTCTTCATAAAGACTTTTTTCCTTATTGCTTTTTAATTAAAAGTTTATGTGTGTATATGCTAACGCAAAGGGAAAGGAAACCTCTCTTTGTAAAACCTGTTATGCAAACCTGTTATGATACCGTAAAGGTATCGTCTTTAATCATGTGCTTGTTATCATCCCAGTAGAGATTATGTCTTCATATTTACATAGTGAACTCTAGGAATGAGATACAAAAGCCATAAGATTGTATTAATAAAAGACTCCTGAAGAATTCAAAAATCATAACTATGACCAATTTTAATACTTAATAGAGTTTTTTTTCTTGAATAACTTGGCAAACTCTTGTCTACATTACTTTTTCATTGGTAGTTTATTTTCTTCCAGGAATGTGAGGCCAATAAAATAAGATCAACATTCTCTCTATTGTCTAAAGGTTGTGATAAGGTCAATGGAATGTAGACAAATCTGTTGTCTCATCTGTGTCCATAGATTTAAATGTTACTTCAATGTCAATGACTCTGAAATCCTTATTTTAATGTTTGAACTCTTCTGTCTGATTTTAATGTTTGAACTCTTCTGTGGACTCTAGTGTCTGATTTTCAACTTCTCTTAGAATATTTTTACTCATATATCCCTGCCAGGGTGTATAACTTAACATGGTATAAACTTAACAACTAAGCATTCTTTCATTAAGGACCCCCATTCTTTCCACTAACACCCCTTTAGTCAACTCTTTTTCTTCTTACTTTCTGACTTCTGCTAATGACAACAGTAGTCTTCCAAGCATATATCCTTAGAGTCATAGGAGACACCTTTCTTTCCTCCTATATCAACCAGCAAGACCTCAATTCTATTTCTAAAGTATTTCTTTTACTTTCCTTGCTTTACATTCCTACTGCTTACATCTCATTACCGTTTATCCGCACAACTGCAGTCATCTCGTGAGCATCTGCTGGTGCTGTTTATGAATATTTCCCATTTTTCTCCCTTTGGGCAAAAAGTAGAATTGTACATGCCCATCCCTGAAATTAGGCATAGCCATAGTCAACGAAAGGTGAACAAAAGTGACATGTATAACTCTTTGAATCTTTTAAAAGCCATTGCACAATTCACCATGCTATAGAGACAAATGATCTTCTAGATGGATTCCTGAGTGCAAAAGCTAGGGATCAGTGCCCCCCACCCCCACCCTGCCAACTCCAAATGGCCAAAAACATATGGAGCAGCAGCAAGAAATAAGTTTTTTGTTTTTTTTTACAGAGACAGAGAGAGAGACAGAGAGAGGGATAGATAGGGACAGACAGACAGAAACAGAGAGAGATGAGAAGCATCAATTATCAGTTTTTCATTGTGACACCTTAGTTGTTCATTGATTGCTTTCTCATATGTGCCTCGACTGTGGGCCTTCAGCAGACCAAGTAACCTCTTACTCAAGCTAGCGACCTTGGGTCCAAGCTGGTGAGCTTTGCTCAAACCAGATGAGCCCACACTCAAGCTGGCGACCTCGGGGTCTCGAACCTGGGTCCTCCACATCCAAGTCTGATGCTCTATCCACTGTGCCACCACCTGGTCAGGCAAGAAATAAGTTTATTCATTTAATCTCTGACAGTTTTGAATTTCTGGTTATACCACATTCTAGCTTGTTCTGAGTGATAAGATCCCTCAACTGATTTCTCTACTCAAAGTCTTTCCCCCTTTAATTATTCTTGAGCACTATCACATTCATCTTTTTAAAATATGTCTAAGATAAATCATGTACTAAACTCTTTCAATATTTTTCATTCTCTTCACTTTGGTCATCATGTCCCAGTATGTATCTCAACTTGCTTTTAAAACACCCCTTTCGGTATGTCTGCATGCATACACACTGAATATTTTCTACTTCCTTTGCTGTTCTGAGATGACATTTCCTAGTGCTGTCAAGTGCTACTGTTCTTAAGTAACAATTCAAATACCACCATTTCTATGAGAGCTTTTCTGTACCCTTGTATAAAAGGGACAAGAGACACTTCCCTCATGTCCCAAAGGATTTGAATCTCCATTAAAGTTAACACGTTTTGTAGGTACCGTTCCAAATAGACTAGTTTTATTCAGGCAGAACATGTTTTCTTTACTTTGATCTTATTACAAATTCTCTAACATGATGCCTAGTACATTGATCTTCAAGAAATAAATGAATGGCCTGGCCATGCAGTGGCATAGTGTATAAAGTGTCAGTCTGGGATGTAGAGGACCCAAATATGAAACCCCGAGGTTGCCAGCTTGAGTGCAGGTTCATCTGGCTTGAGCGCATGCTCACCAGCTTGAATGTGGGGTTGCGGGCTTGAGCGTGGGATCATAGACATGACCCCCATGGTCACTGGCTTGAGCCCAAAGGTCACTGGCTTGAGCAAGGGGTAATTCACTGTGCTGTAGCCCCCAGTCAAGGCACATATAAAAAAGCAATCAATGAACAACTAAGGTGCCACAACCAAGAATTGATGCTTCTCATCTCTCTCCCTTTCTGTCTCTCTGTCCCTATCTGTCCCTCTTTCTGTCTCCCACTCTGTCTCTGTCACACACACAAAAAAGGAAAGAAATGGATGAATGAAATTGATTACATTTGATTTCAAAACTCCCACTTTACTCTTTAGAAATCATGTGATTATCTACAAAAACAATAAGTACGGCCATTGCCTCTTTCTTTTTATTAAGTGAGAGGCAGGGAGACAGGGAGGCAGAGAGACAGACTCCTGCATGAGCACTGACTGGGATCCACCTGGCAAGCCCCATACAGGAGTATGCTCTGCCCATCTGAGCTATTTCAATGCCTGAGACGAGGCCATGGAGCCATCCTCAGTGCCTGGGACCAAATTGCTCCAATCATTTGAGCCATGGCTGCAGGAGAAGGGAGAGACAGAGACAGAAAGAGAGAAGAGGGAGAAGAGGGCTGGAGAAGCAGATGATCACTTCTCCTGTGTGCCCTGACTGGGACTTACACACACTGAGAAGACGCTCTACCGCTGAGCCAACCAGCCAGGGGCCAACTATTTCTTAAGTTAAAAAAAAATGTATGTCATAGCAGTCATGTTTTTGAAAATGATCTTAAAAATTATTTTTTCTAAGATCTACTTGAACTTTTACTTTTATCTGACTTCTTTTGACTTTCAAGTATTTTTTTGTGACTCCAGTTTTTAAACCATTTAAAGAAATAAAAATTAATTTAGAGAACTCTTATTTTCAAACTGTTGCTTTCCAAGTAGTGCACTTGGATTGTTATTAGAAAATCTGTTCTTTTTTTTTTTAATTTTAGTTCTATTACGTGGTTTTAAAAAAATAACAATCGTTCATTATATTTTTTTCTCAAATTGCTTTAAATGCCCACTGTTGGGCAGATAAAATATATTATGCTCACTTTGTTAAAAAATGGCGCTTCCCACTTGGAAGCCGTTGCCCAGGTGATATTAATGTTTGTCTCTGTGGGCTAAAGGCAGGCAGAATCCTTGTAGCCTGGGGCTTGGTTTTGGGATTAAGCCTTTCCTACCCTTTTTGATGTGGGGTGGTACAATCCAATCAGGCCTCACAGAAGTGACTTTGTATTAGAGACTTCCCTATTTTGTATATTGGATTAAAGGTTTTGAATCTACACTATAAAATGGGGGCAGAACGGGAGCTTGCTCTCTTGGTTCCTGGGATGATTAGCATGAGAGAGCAGAGGGAGCAGAGCAGAGAGCAGAAAGAGGCCATGTGGCCAGGAGAAGCAGCCAAGATGGCGGAGTGTTGAGTGAGAGGCCAGTTTGTGCAGTTTGACGCTGGAGAAGGAAGGAGATGGGGAACAGAGGTGAATAAGTCTGGTGAGCTAGAAACCTTTGATTCTAGGAAACTCGGATAAGTCAGTAGCTTTGTGAGTACTGAGGTGGCTGTGATGGTGGCCGTGGCTACTGGCTTTACACCCACCCATTCTTTTCTTTTCTTTCTTTTTTTCTTCTTTTTCAAGTGTGTAAAGCCAGAAGCCAGGGCCACCATCATAGCTGCCTGGCCCATGCAGGTTCGCATTGGATTCGAACAGTCGGTAAAGAAACAACAGAGCCAAAAACTGGTGGGCCATAGCCTTTAATCCTAGCTTGCACCCGGCGGGCAAGTAAAAACACACACTGGGCTCCAAAACCCACTCACATTCAGTGCTCACAAAGCTACTGACTTATCTGAGTTTCCTAGAATCAAAGGTTTCTAGCTCACCAGACTTATTCACCTCTGTTCCCCATCTCCTTCCTTCTCCAGCATCAAACTGCACAAGCTGGCCTTTCACTCAATACTCTGCCATCTTGGCTGCTTCTCCTGGCCACATGGCCTCTTTCTGCTCTCTTCTCTCTGCTCTCTCCTCTAATGATAATCTCAGGAACCAAGAGAGCAAGCTCTCGTTCTGCCCCCATTTTATAGTGTAGAAATCCAAACCTTTAATCCAATATACAAAACAGGGAAGTCTCTAATACAAAGTCACTTCTCTGAGGCATGATGGGATTGTACTGCCCTACATCAAAAAGGGTGGGAAAGGCTTAATCCCAAAACCAAGCCCCAGGCTACAAGGATTCTGCCTGCCTTTAGCCCACCCCAACACACATTAATATCACCTGGGTGACGGCCTCCACGTGGGCAGCGTCATCTTTTACAAAGTGAGCATAATACATTTTATCTGCCCAACAAAGTGAGAGGAGGAAAGATAAAGAGACAGACTTCCTCATACGCCCCCATGAGGATCCACCCAGCATCCCTATCTGGAGCCAATGCTCTGCCCACCTGGGGCCATGCTCATAACTGAGACATTCTTAGTGCCTGAGGTGGAGGCTCCAGGATCCATCCTCAGGGTGCAGGTGTGATGTGTTCAAACCACTCTAGCCACTGCTGCATTTTTACCTACTCTGATCTGTTCTCTTCACAGCAGTCAGCAATGTTTGTCACTGCCCTGTTTTAGAGTTTATAGTGATCTACCATGGCAAAACAAAAGAGCTCCCCCCATTCTTACCCATCATAGATTTTGCCACTGTACTTCAAGTTATGTTTTGTCCATTCTGATTCTTTTGATTTTTTGAATGTGTTGTTTTCTCCACAGCTTTAAAAAGCCCTTATCTTTTCCTATTATGTTAGATCCTTCCCACCTACCCTACTCATTTTTCACATTTTAGTCAAATACCGCTTTCTTAGAGGGTTCCCTTTAGACTTCCTCCTGTCTTCAGCTAGATCACATTTCCTTATTAGGGATACTATTGTTTCCTATGCTTTCCATTTTTAGTACTAATCATGGATTATAATTGTTGACTTTTTTGAACGAGTAGATTAGTGTTCCTTCTTTCTCCATCATAAGCATTACGAGGAAAAGATATTTCTTTTTCTTTCTCTCTCTCTAATGCTTGGAACATTGTTTGACACTGATGGACTCCCAATAAATATTTGTTGGAATGAATGCATTTTGTGTGAGGGAATAAATAGATAATGCAGTCATGAATGAACAAAGAATGTACTACATTTTTGTAGTTGATATTTTGTTAACATCCATTGATAAAACTACAAGTGCCATATGATGACATATGACCTGAAAGCCATGGAATCAAAGGGTGTACCTTAGAGATGCAGAGTGTTATTTTAAATATTAAGTAGAGATGTTTAGTATTAACAGGGGTACCAAACTGCATAAAGAAAGGAGTCAAGAGCAATGACATGGATTAAGTGTGGCACTTTTAATATAAATTTCTTGAGCAGAAGGTTTTCTTTGGGAAATGGTTGAAAATAGGACTCCTGGGGTAGAGCAAGTGAATGGAAGGCATTCAGAATCAGGAAGAACAATTTAGACAAAATGAATTTATCTTGAACTTTCAACAAATATTGACTTAAGGTCTACTAGTTACCAGTCATATAATATTAGGTGCTAAGAAAATCAAGGTAGAATGAGATGGAGAAGATTTATTATAAGCACTTGAAAAGTAAAGTACATAATCAAAGTTTGTGTTAGAAAGATTGATCTGAAAGCCTTTGAAAGATGGATCTGGGATAAGAAAAAATATTCTAGATGAATGGATGAATGGATGGATGGATGGGTGGATGGATGAGTCAAATAAATTAAACAGCTGTTCTTTTTGTGAATATTCTGTATATGCTCATTAAATTTGGTTCTCTTGACTGAAAAATGACTTTATACTTTACTGATTCTTTGGTTCTCTTACATTCAGTTAAAGCAGATTTTAAAAAATAGTTTTCAAAATTCAGAAGTAGAAAAATAACATGCTGGACAAAGAGGTGAGCTTAGTACTAAAAAAAATAAAGGAGATGAAAAATATGTAAGTGAGAAACATGATAATGAGTTTTATTAACATTTTGCACAATTAAAAGCAAACATATTCTCATGGGGTGGATAGTGTTCTTATTCTCTGTGCCCAATGTGCTGTAATCCACTGATGGAAATTTTTCAAATATGCCGTGTTGCCAGAGGTCATCACATCACCCACATACACCTGTGTCACTGAGGAGTTCAGAGGTAGAAGATGAAGGGGACCGTGCTGGCCTCTGTTAATATCAGTTTGAAAAGAATATCTCGGAGAACTCTCTCTAAATTTAGCTGTGGTTAAAGTGCTCTGTCACAAAAGAGCAGTAAGAAACAATCTCATTAAAATGAGCTCAGATAACAATTCCAAGATATACGATTAAAAGCAAACCAAACAACTGAAGTACAAATAGTGTGACCTTCTCTTGACTGCTCCTTTCACAGCTCCACTTATCCAAGTTCCGTTTTGAACATTAAGCTTTGTTCATAGCCATAATTCTGGTGCTTATTCATCCACTCCACCTATTATTTCCTCTTCTATTTTTATTGAATTCTTTTAGGAGAAACTTGAAAAAAAAAATATTTATCAACAAAAGTTTTCACTCAAGTGCTTTTAAAATAATAGTATGTCTACAGTAGCATTTAAAAGTAGTTTTTCTATTGTTGTTTACGTTACTGTTTATTGAAGACCAGAGAAATCCTTTCCTTGAGGTTTATTTTAAAAGGAAAAGCAAAACAAAAAAAGAGAGTGAGAGAGATGGTCAGCAGCAAGAAACGCTGAATAAATTATTCTTTTATTTAATTTTCAGAACTATTCATTGACTGACTTAAATAGATACTAAAAATGTGTATGTGTGTGAGTGTGTGTATCTGAACACGGTTGTTGTGGAGATTAAAACATTTGTCTTTTTTTTTTTTTTTTTTGCATTTTTCCGAAGTTGGAAACAGAGGCAGTCAGACAGACTCCCGCATGCGCCCGACTGGGATCCACCTGGCCTGCCCACCAGGATGTGATGCTCTGCCCCTCTGGGTCGTAGCTCTGTTGCATCCAGAGCCATTCTAGCACCTGAGGCAGAGGCCACAGAGCCATCCTCAGCGCCCGGGCCATCTTTGCTCCAATGGAGCCTTGGCGGCGGGAGGGGAAGAGAGAGACAGAGAGGAAGGAGAGGGGGAGGGGTGGAGAAGCAGATGGGCGCTTCTCGTGTGTGCCTTGGTGGGGAATCGAACCTGGGACTCCTGCACGCCAGGTCGACGCTCTACCACTGAGCCAACTGGCCAGGGCCATTTTTCTTTTCAGTTGTGTGTACTGCAAATAACAGATTTCTCCTAGATGCTTCTTGGGAATACAAAATAATTTAGTTTCTGTAGTAAAAGTCCTCCAGTTACTGCTTTTATAGAACAGTTTAATCAAGGAACATATGCCTTAATAGGATTGCTATGTGTAGTGGTATTTGGGATAGCATTTTAATTATTATTTATATATGTGTAGTTTTACCTGTATACTATGGAGCATATTGAATAATGTTCAATTCCATTGTTTTTTGTGTTTTTGTTGTTGTTGTTGTTGTTTTTTACAGAAACAGATAGAGAGTCAGAGAGAGGGATAAATAAGGACAAACAGGATCGGAGAGAGATGAGAAGCATCAATCATTAGTTTTTTGTTGTGACACCTTAGTTGTTCATTGATTGCTTTCTCATATGTGCCTTGACCGTGGGCCTTCAGCAGGTGAAGTAACCCCCTTGCTGGAGCCAGCGACCTTGAGCTCAAACTGGTGAGCCTTGCTCAAACCAGATGAGCCCAAAGTAGTGACCTTGGGGTCTCGAACCTGGATCCTCTGCATCACAGTCCGATGCTCTATACACTGTGCCACCGCCTGGTCAGGTATGTTCAATTCCATTGTTAACTGCCCTGTCTGCAGGTAAGCCCAAGTATTTACCAAAGGGACTCACTTGTGGTGGCTGAGCTAGCTGCAAGGCGTGGGGGCTGAGGAACTGTCCCGCAGCCTGGGGGCAGGCGGAGTGCTGGCGGATGTAGACCCGGTCAGGAGGAGGGCGTCTGCCAGCTGTCCTCAGATCTGCTCCACGGGGACTCTCAGTATCATGCCTTTACAGATAATCCTATCATTTTTCCATTTTTTAAAAAGCACTTTATTTTTTTAAGGCATTCAAGTTTTGTTCCTCTTTGATCAAAGAATGTATCTCAAGCATTTCTACTTTTTAGAAGTAACTATGACTTTTCTATGTGGTACCGTACATGATACATTTTTTTTCAAATGACCAGGAAATAGAGTTTTTTAAGTTTTTTCTACTTTCAAGTTTATCAGAGACAATAGTAAAAATACGTTACTATTTTTGACTAATAAAGAAAATAAAGAGTATGGTTCTACGGCATATACGAGAAGGAGAAAAATGTTCACTTTGTGAGAGTACCACGGTAGGCCAAGTGGGAGGCTCTTCATTAAGGAGGTATTTTGTGAAAAAAGAGCCACTGACATTAAGAAAGATTTACAGAGACTACTTATAAAGTATATCTGATGGCAGGCTTGTTACATATATGACAAAATTAAGGTTTCAAAAGATCTTCACTGGTTAGAGTGATACATCCGTTATATATATTAAATTTCTTGTGGTTATTCCCCAGAACCTGGAAACTCCTATCTGTAATTTTAGGGGGGTTAGTGAACAGGAAAGAAGTTTATTAGGTAGGTGTCAGTCCTCCAATAAGATTACAAATAGCTACTGAGATCTTTATAATAATTTCAATAGACATGGTTGCAAAAAGAGTGGTCTGTGGTTCACCTGTCTAAAACACCAAAGGTGTTGAAAATACATATGGAAGGGGCCTTACCCAGACTAAATACATTAATCAGAATCTGCGGATTTGGATCCAAAAATTTGTATTTTTTGCCAAACTCTTATGTGCACCCATAAGTTGGCAAACCACTGATCTGAAATAAGGAAGGTGATAGCCTGTCATATCTTCTCTTTGCTAAATAAAATCTGGAAGACATATACTTCAGGTATCATACTTCAGAGGAACATAAGAAAGAAGGTTAATTTTTGAGGAAAGAGTGGATGTGACATTAAAGGTTTGTCTGAGGAATGTCTGGGGTGGTGGCAAGTATTTATCACATACCAGAGCAGGCTCCAAAAAGATATACCAGTTGTCTCCAAACATTTGAGAGAATATGAGTAAGAAGCACATTTATCAATATGCCATATTTACCCTTAATCTTTGATAAAAAATGCATTTTAGTAGATTTAATTGTGCTATTTTCCTCTGGTGACCATCTGTTACAATTTTGAGTACCTTAACCTGTAAAAAAAATTTATGTCACTAAGGCACATTTGTTACAGAAAATTTCTCACTTCTGGAGTTTTTAATCAGCATAGCTGCCATCAGACTGACCAAACAGTTTGCCTGCTAATCCATCTGATCCATGTCATACTAATCCACCCATGACTGGGGAACAGCTGCTGCTCTTATTTCATTCTTCTCGCTGTCATAATATCCAGGTGCCAATAACTGAGCTTAGGCATTTTACCAAAAGCAGTTGTTACAATAGTTTGAACTTAAATCCCAACTCATTTTCCACAAAATATAAAGTTGAGTGTAAATTTCAGTAGTGGCATATTGATTAAATACTTAGAATTGGTAATTTCTTTTAAACAATACAAATTTATTTTCTCAATTCTGAAGGTTAAATTCTGAGTATTATGGGTCAGCTGGCTTTGTGCATAGAACCTCACAGGCAGATGCCAAGGTACCATTGTGGCTACGCTCATTTCTGGAAGTTCTGTGGATAAATCCACTTCCAAACTCATTCAGGCTGCTGCAAGAATTGTTTAATATATTTATAGAACTGGGGTCCCAATTTTTTTTTACAGGGAGAGAGAGAGATTCAGAGAGAGAGAGAGATAGTGACAGACAGACAGGAACGGAGAGAGATGAGAAGCATCAATCATCAGTTTTTTGTTGTAGCACCTTAGTTGTTCATTGATTGCTTTCTCATATGTGCCTTGACCGCGGGCCTTCAGCAAATCGAGCAACCCCTTGTTCAAGCCAGTGACCTTGGGTTCAAGCTGGTGAGCTTTTTGCTCACACCAGATGAGCTCGTGCTCAAGCTGGTGACCTCGAGGTCTGGAACCTGGGTCCTCGGCATCCCAGTTCGACACTCTATCCACAGCGCCGCCACCTGGTCAGGCTGGGGTTTCAATTCTTTGCTGACTGTTGGTCAGGGGTCATTCTTATATTTTAGAAGCTACTATGTACTTTGGCTCATAGCAACTTTACCACCATCTTTAGTGCCAACAGTGATGAATCAAGTCAAGCTACAAATCCCTCTGCCTTTCTTTTCTGCCATGTATCTCTGCCTGGTCTTTAGTTTCACAGCTCAGATATTTTAATTGGGCAACTCTTAGTATATTCAAGGTCTAACAAACTATCAGGAGACTGAAACAGAGACATAACTAGGTCTGGGTCTGAGGGCTTTGTGTGTACACAATTATGTGTGGGACAGTCAGGTTATTTATTGTTGTTGAAAGATTCCAAGATGACCTTCAATTTCCGAATACTGGGATAACATGTCCTATGGAATCACTTCCCCTAGAGTGTGAGAGAGACCTGTGAAAATGATGGGATATCAGTCCTATGGTTAGGTTATATTTTATGACAAAGTAGACAGAGAATTTTAGGAAAAATTCAGTTCTCTAATTAGATTAACCTTGAGTTAAACAAATGAAGATTATCACAAGTGGGTCTGATCTAATCAGGTGAGCTCTTAAAAGAACAGATAGAGGAGGTCAGAGAGATTCTGGAACTGGCCTTGAAGAAGCTAATAGCCATGTTGTAAAAGGGTCACAAGCAAGGAGCTTTGGGGGCCTCTAAGAACTAAATACAGTATCCAGTCGCTAACCAGCCAGAAAGTTCAACTGGGCCAATACCTGGATTACAGCTTTGTGGATCAGTCTAAGCTATGCCAACTCCTGGCCCACAAAAGTGTGCAATAATACCCAAGAAAAGGGAATTTTTCTAAAATATTAGAGAGTTATAACATCATGACAGAAAAAGCTTGAATATCATTATTATTGGCATAGAATGAAGAACTAGCAGAGAGCAAGAGGCTTCAAAGCAAGGGAGAAAATACAATGTGAGCCTTTACTATTGTTTTTTGGATGAATTCTGATCTATCTTAATCCTTAACAAATATATGCAAATACTATGTAGAGAATTAAAGGAGTTAAAAAGTTAGAAACATCGTTTAAGTACTTTACTTACAATATACCAGGTACTGTGTATGATGGTAACACTACCAAGATATAGCAATTACTGACCTCAAGGAGCATATATATCTTTTACATAGTTGGTTAAATTGAATAAAACAAAGTATTACATGGAGTAAGCTTGCTCAAGTAGTGAATTGGTTAAATTGAATAAAACAAAGTATTACATGAAGTAAGCTTGCTCAGGTAGTAAATTGGTTAAATTGAATAAAACAAAGTATTACATGAAGTAAACTTGCTCAAGTAGTGAATTGGTTAAATTGAATAAAACAAAGTATTACATGAAGTAAGCTTGCTCAAGTAGTGAATTGGTTAAATTGAATAAAACAAAGTATTACATGAAGTAAGCTTGCTCAGGTAGTGAATTGGTTAAATTGAATAAAACAAAGTATTACATGAAGTAAGCTTGCTCAAGTAGTGAATTGGTTAAATTGAATAAAACAAAGTATTACATGGAGTAAGCTTGCTCAGGTAGTGAATTGAGAGCACAGAGACGGGGTGGGGAGGGCTGCAGCCAGGAGAGCAGCTCTGGGATTGGCGCTCCAGGAAGCATATGCACCAGATATTAGGGGACAGGGTATTATAGATTGGTCCAGAAAATGGTGCTCTGGGAAGCTTAGTCATTCTAAAGTAACTCATCACATAGGAGCCAGGAAAGGAGCGGATGGGAGGGAAGCTGGTGAGGAGCCAGGCAGAGCAGTACCTTAGGGAGGCTGTGAGTGGAACCTGATTATCCTAATGTTCCTCCATCTAAACCCCAGTAGTACTAGAATTACTAAAAGTCAGACATTTCATTTAATTAACTCCTAGTAGAAAGTTTTTAGCTTCCCAAATATTTCCTACTACTTGGGCAATCAAATACATGTGAGGAACCACTATCAAGGATTGATTTAGGCAGGTTCCAGAGCCACATAGTCTAGGGCTGAATCTCCATCTCTCACTCTGTGGCTATGTGACCCCAGGCAAGTTACATAGCCTCTCTGTGCCTTGTCTATAAATTGGAGTAATAACAGTACCTACCACAGAGAGTATTGTAAGGATTATATATGCATATATTATTATATTACTATATTTATATTCATGTAGATATGTAGATATATGCATATAATAAGGTGCTTAGCAGAGTCCCTGGCACCAATAAGAACTGAATTAAATATTAGATATTATAGTCTAGCTCATCTGAAACACTCAAATAGTATAGCAATAAGAACATGCAAAAGTAACTTCACCCTCAACTAATGAAATGTCTTCAGGCTTGACCTGTGGTGCAGTGGGTAAAACCTCGACCTGGAATGCTGAGGTCATCCATTCAAAACCCTGGGCTTGCCTGGTCAAGGTACATATGGAAGTTGATGCTTCCTGCTCCTCCCCTCATTCTCCCTCTCTCTAAAAATAAATAAATAAAACCAAGAGAAAAAAAAAAAAGAAATGTTTTCAGATTTTTGTCTATCCATGATAGATAAATGGAGAAGAGATCTGGTAGCATAATATTTGAGATTCACCAATCTTTTTCAACAATAATGAGACAGTATTTTTTTTTTTTTTTGTATTTTTCTGAAGCTGGAAACGGGGAGAGACAGTCAGACAGACTCCCGCATGCGCCCGACCGGGATCCACCTGGCACGCCCACCAGGGGGCGATGCTCTGCCCCTCCGGGGCGTCGCTCTGTTGCGACCAGAGCCACTCTAGTGCCTGGGGCAGAGGCCAAGGAGCCATCCCCAGCGCCCGGGCCATCTTTGCTCCAATGGAGTCTCGGCTGTGGGAGGGGAAGAGAGAGACAGAAAGGAAGGAGAGGGGGAGGGGTGGAGAAGCAGATGGGCGCTTCTCCTGTGTGCCCTGGCTGGGAATCGAACCCGGGACTTCTGTACACCAGGCTGACGCTCTACCACTGAGTCAACTGGCCAGGGCTGGGACAGTATTTTTATGTTGTTGTTGTTTTTTCTGTGTAAAGTGTCACTGACAGTCATTTCCATTTGCCAGTAAAAAGCATCAACTTTGGCATCAGTCAGATATGACTCAAAACTGTAGTTTTTCCATCTACTAGCTGTTTGACCTTGTGCAAGTGCCTTTGACTCTCTCTTTTTTAAAAATCTATAAGTATAGGTGTCTTCCTTGTAAGATTGTTAAGAGGATTAGATATGATAACAGGTATAAGTGAGTAGCAGAGTGACTATCACTGCTAAATCCTCAGTGAGTAAGAGCTGTTACTAAAAAAGATATTAGAAGAGATGTGGCACCATTTTCAAATAAAAATCTTGGTTAAATATTATGGGGAAAATATTTTATAAGAAATCTCCTTCCAGTATGGTGTCTAAAATGATAATGCACAACAAAGGAGTCATTTAAATGAGGTTACTGATATATCAAGCAACTCCACTAAGGTAGGGTATGGAGTCTAAGTTACAAAATAATCTACTATTATTCCAAGGATTGATGCCAACCCTAACGCAATGATTGTAGGATAAATTCTACTGTGTTCTCAATCAAGTGTCATCAGAGTTAGTTCTCCTAACAGAAGAAAAATACTATTTGCCCAAAGTTGTTGATATTACATTTAACTCCATATGCCCTAGAAATGCTGTTTATCCATTTTGGATTTTTCATTTAAAATTTTTCATCCTTTTTTATTTTAAAAAATTTTATATTTTGTAAACAAGTCTATACCTCAAAACTACTTAAAAATCACTTCAAATCCTAACAGTTTCATTTTCTGAATTGGAATTAAAACATTTTTTTTAAATATGTGGAAAAGTAAATGTCTTTCCCAAAGTACATTATTTTATAACAGTTCTTCAAAATTTACTTAAGTGACCTGGTGTTTGTGGTAATCTGATGTTAGCCAGCAGGAGTAGAAGTTAAGTTCATACATTGTCAACAATAAATTTTGAGCATTTACTGTAAATAAGGCACCGTACATACTACATGTTCAGGATCTAAATATTTTTGTGATATAATTTCAGTCTTTGATGATATCAGTTTGATAAAAAACAGGCACCATAGCAAATAAGGGTTACTGAATTTAATGAAGTTACATGGAATGCAATTGCATCTATGTTTGGGAGATGTTTATAGATGTTGAGTTTTACAATGTAAAATCCAGGCACATTTTATATAAAAGAAAAAGTCACCCTTTTATATTTATAGTAATGATAGTTATTAACATTGTTGGACACATTCTATGTAGTTTCCTAGACACTTATTTCTAAATTACATAAAATAGGTAGTTTTGCTTATGTTAGTCTTCAGTAGGAGTTGATAAAAATACAAAATTAGCCTCAACTGACTCCTCTGTTAATTTGTCCAGAGAGTGCAAAAAGATGGATATCTGTCAGAGCAGAGGGAGCTGTGGGGTCTGGGTGAAAAAGGTAAAGGATTAAGTAAAAATACCTCAAAAAAACAAAAAACAAAATACTTGTAGATCCAGACGACAGTATTGTGATTGCCAGAGGAAAAGTGAGCAAGAGGATGGTACAAACAGGTAAACGGGGATAAATGGTGATGGAGGGAGACTTGACTTTGGGCGGTGAACACACAATACAATAGACAGATGATATATAATAGAATTAAACACTTGAAATCTATATAATTTTATTAACCAATGTTACCCCTATAAATTCAATAAAAACCAACTAAACAAACAAAAAAACCATTACTTGGCCATTTGTTGACCAGGGACTGTAGCCCTTTCATCAGACTCTCTCTGATCTCCTCTCAGCTTTCCTCCTCATTGTCTTAATTGCATTTGGGCTTTCTCCACAAGGTGCCTAAAGGGGACGACTAAAAGTTACAGGGTTAGCCTGACCAGGTGGTGGTACAGTGGATAGAACATTGACCTGGGAGGCTGAAGACCCAGGTGTGAAACCCCTAAGTCACTGGCTTGAGCTTGGGAAGGTTTTTTAATGCCTTCTAAACCCTTGTAAAAGTAAGTCCAGCAAACCTGTTCCTGTAGAATGTTTGTATTCATGAATGTGTGTGGATGTGGATGTATGTGTGTATGTGTTAGTTAGTATACGTATATGCATGTGGCTTACTGAGGCACTGTGATAATTTGATATGACCCCATGGTTGCTGATTAGAGCTCAAGGTCACTGGCTTGAGAGAGGGTTACTGGCTCAACTGGAGCCCCCCAGTCACGGCACATATGAGAAAGCAATCAGTGAACAACTATGGCGCCACAACTATGTGCTGATGCTTGTCATCTCTCTCCCTTCCTATCTCTCTCTCTCACTCTTTCACCAAAAAAAAAAAAAAAAAAGAAAAAGAAAAAAAAAAAGTACAGGTTTAGATGGTCCTTACCACTTTAAATCTCAGAGCAGGGAAGGACCTCTCTCTTCCAAGATCACCATTAATCTCCAATGGCCCTGAATGGATCATGTGTCCAACCAACCGTGTGTTCACAAGGCCAAGGTATCTTGCCCAGCTTAGGTCATATTTCTGTGAAGTTGCCTGATACGTATTCCACAGCTAGAAAATGATAGCTGTGATTGGAATCCATGCTCCTTCCAATCACTCTGACTTTACTTGTAGTACTTTTCAATTGAAACCGCTTCCTGGTTTGTTTCTTGAATTTGGTGTGAAAAACCTATTATCTTCACTATTAAGTAAAAGTAATAATAATAATAATAATAATAATGGTCCTGTGGTATTTTCTTCTTCCAAAGAAACTAGTTTTTTCTTCTCCCAAAGGAACTAGCTTTCACATAAAGTGGATTTCCTTAGAGATCTACTCTTTCAAGAAGTATACATAGTTTGTATAAAATACTAGAATACCCTGCATTTTTAATGCCTTCTAAACCCTTGTAAAAGTAAGTCCAGCAAACCTGTTCCTGTAGAATGTTTGTATTCATGAATGTGTGTGCATGAGGATGTATGTGTGTATGTGTCAGTATACATGTATGCATGTGGCTTACTGAGGCACTGTGATAATTTGGTTGAATGTTTTCTTTTTTTCTCTTCCACATTGCTAAAAGGTCAATTTGGATGTGTTGTTTAAAGGAGATGAAAGTATTCCCCCTTCTCTGAGGACAATTTTAAAAGAAGTTTAGTTTTCAGGTGTTTCTAGTCAAAATGGCAATCTTGCCAAGTATATTTGCATCATTCTAAGTATGTTTTATTGACAATATCCTTTAAATGTTGTATCCCAGTTGATATTTTTCTTTTTTTTTTTTTAATTTTCAAATAGTGAGGAAATCAAATTATATCCTGCGGGTTTTATTTGTGGGTGTGTTTGTTGTATAAAATTTTGTGTTTCATCTCTTCTGGTTCAGTTGTATGGGGATATTAGATAAAAATTGTTTTAAACTGTTTTAAAGTGGACTTGAAGTTTGTCTCTTTGACGAATGGGTTATTTTCTAATTTTAAAAAAATGTAGCATGCACATTGAAGATGTTTGTAATCAGTATCAATGTGTTATTATTATTAGCAAAATATATTCTTCAAAGAAAAAATTTGAACTTTTTAATGATGCTTCATAATATTACTCTTTTTTTTTTTTTTACAGAGACAGAGAGAGAGTCAGAGAGAAGGATAGATAGGAACAGAGAGAGATGAGAAGCATCAATCATCAGTTTTTCGTTGCGACATGTTAGTTGTTCATTGATTGCTTTCTCATATGTGCCTTGACCGTGGGCCTTCAGCAGACCGAGTAACCCCTTGCTCGAGCCAGCGACCTTGAGTCCAAGCTGGTGAACATTTTGCTTAAACCAGATAAGCCCGCGCTCAAGTTGGCAACCTCGGGGCCTTGAACCTGGGTCGTAGGCATCCCAGTCCGACTCTCTATCCACTGTGCCACCACCTGGTCAGGCCATAATATTACTCTTGAAGGTGCTTCTTAGCTAGTTGTTATAAAACAGGAGGACATATCACAGAGCATTAAAATATAATATCTATAGTGATAGTAGCATACCATTAAATAAAGTGAAAACATGAATATTTAAATTAGAATTTATTTTTTATACTTTATTATTTCAGTAAGAAACTGCAAGCTCTGGAAAATCTTTGTGTCTTAGTGAAAGAAGATTCTGATTTATATGGAACTTTATAAGGATTATCTGCATCAGCAGAAGAATGCTAACAGTTGTTATATTTAATTTTATTTAATGTTTTTTAAATATATAGCAATTGTTTTTATATGAAGGGGGATTGCCTGTCATTTTACATTTCTGATTCCTTGATTTAATTTTTATTCTCAGTGCTGGCCTGTCATATGGAATGAATCTACACTACAGCAAAGCTTTGTTGTCCACAACTACATAGCCAGATATAAAACATTTAAATAAAAGAATTACATAGTCATAGAAGGGGTTCTATTTAAGAGCTTTAAAAATAATTCTTTGGTTTAAAGCAAAGAAGTATTCTGCTATCAAACACAAGATTGCCTAAGATGAGTCTGTTCATGTTACAACTTAATTATCTTTCTTTTTTTGTGTGTGTGACAGAGACAGAAAGAGAGACAGAGAGAGGGACAGACAGGGACAGATAGGAAGGGAAAGAGATGAGAAGCATCAATTCTTCGTTGCGGCTCCTTGGTCTCCTTAGTTGTTCATTGATTACTTTCTCATATGTGCCTTGACCAGGGGTCTGCAGCAGAGACAGTGACCCCTTGCTCAAGCCAGCAACTTTTGGGCTCAAGCCAGCAACCATGAGGTCATGTCTTTGATCCCACGCTCAAGCCAGCGACCCAGCGCTCAAGCTGGTGAGCCTGCGCTCAAGCCAGCAACCTCAGGGTTCAAACCTGGGTCCTCTGTGTCTCAGTCTGACACTCTATCCACTGCGCCACCACCTGGTCAGGCACAACTTAATTTTCTTTATCATTCTTAGAACTCTCCACATGAATTTTAATTTCAACAGTGTTAATGGGCATTCTTCAGTGTGTCAGGAGATTATAAAGTAGATAAACTTTTTAAAAAACAAGTGTAAACAATGAAAATATTAAGAGTAAGAGCTGTTTTCTGAAGGAAATACTAAATAAAGTGAATTCACAATGTGTTATCTATCTCCTAGTTGGAGAACGCTTTGAAATTTTTATATTGTCTAATGTTTTGATTTCCTTTCTTTTTATTCTATTTCTTCCCCAGGAGACTTCTCACCTTTATCTTGTAATTTGTTACATTACCATTTGATTTTTTAAAAATAAATATGTTAATCTGTGCTTGTTTTCTATGTGTTTCATATATTTCCTAGTTATCCAAGGGTATTGAAGAGTTTTAAAACCTTTTATTTTATCTTTGTCTTTATAATTGTCTGAGTTTTTTTCCATTTCTCTGTTTTGTTTTTCATCTTACATGATACATGAAAAATGTCTGGGGAAATTTAGCTGTCTAATATATATCTTTATCTGAGACACTAAAATTGTTAGCTCTGTGGGTGTCAGAGAATCTTAACCATTGAAGTATGATTAAATTGTTTTATAATTGGTAGATTCCCAAATACCTTGTCTGTCGACTATTTACATGAATAGGTATTTCCCAATCTTTTTTTTTGGTTGGCATTTCTTTTGGGAATGAAATAAAGGCTAAGAGTTAGAATATACACAATCACATTATTCAGTATGTTGAATTTTGCTTGTCTTTTTCAATATGCAACCATACATTCACCTCTATCCTTCACTGCATGGAGAATGGAGACTTTCTGTTCAATTTCTCTGGAGAATAAACCCTTGTCTACTGCCAGGTATTCATAGGATAGTATTTAGACTTAATTGGCTTGGTGAGGGCATCTTGTGACCTAAGTTGTCTTTAAAGACAAATTTTGCAGTCCCAGTCCTTATTCTTGCCTTATAAATTATTTGATGCTTCAAATTTCAGGGACTTTCTGGGGCTCAGAAGCTCACACTGTCATTCTTGCTGTGGTTTCCTTCCTCCTTCTTGCAGACACATTCTCACCCGAGCTTTCTCTGCTCTGGGCTAATACTGTTTGCACCATCTACTTTCTATCCTCAGTAAGTCAGTCAACATTTCTCTTGCCATCCTTCTCTGTCTAGTTATCTAGAGATTATGTATCTTTTTATTATTTTATTCTAACTTCACAAGGCTTTGCAGGTTAAGTAGGATTAAATGTGTATGTCTGTGGCCTTCTTTAACTAAAGACCCTGGTATGGTTACTTTAGTGTAATGCACAGAGTATATTATTCCCATTCTATTACTTTTGAAAGTCTATGGTTCTAAGCCATATGTTTTCAGTCAGATTACATACTAATAGTGTTAATCTGTTTCATTCTATGTTCATTATATTAACACAGAGAAGTATATAGTGGCTTAACACATATTTCAATTGCATGACTGTTGTGAGGAGAGACTTATGAATTATTCTTCATTTCTATAGAGACAAGGACAATGAAAATTCAGTATCACTATGTTGAGTTTTATTAGAAGTTTAGTTGTGTTTTTTAATTATTAAACAATTAAGTAGCATTTATCCTTATCTGTGTTTATAGAGGCAAAGGACCCTGAGTGACTTAGTCCGAAGCTTCAACATTCATGTGATGTAAACTTCTAGGTCCTATGTGGTATAAGTACTGTGCACTAACCGACTTCGCCATTGGAGCCCTATTCTATATCTATAAATCCAAATCATACCCAGAATTAACTTTTAAGTTCCTATGTATGTATTCTTTTTAACTTTTAACTTTTTTAAAAATTGAATTGATTGGGTTGACACTAGTTAACAAAATTATACAGTTTTCGGATGCACAATTCTACAACACATCTTACATACACTGTATTGTGTGTTCATCCTCCACAAGTGAAGTCTTTATTCATCAGCATATTCCCCCAATACCCTTTTCGGACTCCACCAACTACCCCTACCTCTCCTCTCCACCCTTGGGAATCACCACACTGCTGTCCATGTTCGTGAGTTTTTCTCTTTTTTTTTTGTCCTTTTATATTTCATCCCTACACTATCCTCACCCAGACCCCCTCCCCCAACAGCTATCAGCCTGCTTTCTGTTTATAAGTATGTCTCTGTTTTGCTTGTTAGTCTATTTTGTTCATTAGATTCCACATATAAGTGAAATCACATGGTACTTTTCTTTCTCTGACTGGCTTATTTCGCTTAGTGTAATGTTCTCCAGGTCATCCATACTTTTGCGAAAGGTGAAACTTTCTTCTTATCATAGCTTAGTAGTATTAGTATTTAATTGTGTAAATCTGCCATAGCTTTTTAATTCAGTCATCTACAGATGTATTTATTTAATTAAATGGTGGCAGAAGTAGAATCTATTACAAATTATTTCTGGTTCAATACCTCTATTTCTTTTTATTTGAAAACACAATCTTCTGAAATGGCAAAGAAAAAAATTGTCACATATGTCTTATTAATGAAAGGTCAACAAATATCTACATTTTTCCTCCTCCTGAATAAAACAAAGTAATAAAAAGAGATTAAGCTATTCTTTTTAGTGTCTTTGTTGTCTTTCAAATTGTTCTTATTTTTTTGAAAAGGAAAATATGTGTTTGTGTTGGGAGGAGAATATTGACCCAAGAAATAGATGGCCTTGTTCTGGTACAGTTCTGTCACTAACTGGTAGATTTAGTCTCTGAAGTATGATCACAGATCATTGTAGGACTTAGTCATCTTTAAAGTTCACTTCTTCTTCTTCCTCCATTTCTTAGTTTGTTTTTGCCTTTCTTTGCTCCTTGATACTAAGACATGACTCTTACTCTCAACTGACTCACATATTAGGGGTTTTTATATTGGTGCACATTGTTAACAAGCATGCAAATAATAATATAATATGATCATATTACTACTCTAAAAAGGTATGTAGAAAACACTGGGGTAATGTGGACTATTTTCTTAACAATCTTATTTTTTACCTAGTAGACATATCACTTTCAATCATGGAAATGTTATTGAAATAGTGTCTCACATGACTGAGATCCTTCACATTTGACTATCTTGAGACCTTATGTTGTGAAATTCACTGAGTCTTTTCCACTGAGTGCTTTGTTCAGTGTTATAAAATCTTAAATCAAAATGTTAGATCAAAGGAAAACTTTCATCAAAAGAACCTCAATGAAACCTTAATACCATGAAACACAACACTCATCTGTTTAAATCATAAGCAAAGTGAGCACTGTTATCCCAATTTATAAGCTAACAAGACTCATCATCTTGACCAATTCACATGTGCTTATTACCTGGCCGAAATTCTGCAAATCACTAGTAAACACTGACAAGGAGAAAGGTTAAAACACGCAGGCTATTAAATTTTAGCTGACAAAATATTTACTGAAATGCTATCTGTGTGAAGCATGGGGAAATTTATCACCTGAATGGTCTGAATAGCCCACCAAGAATGTAATCCTCTCGGGGGACATACGTTCACCATTCTTCTAAGTTAATTTAGACCAATAGCAGATGCTTTATATGCTCCATGTGTGATATCTCAGAAGGTTGTGTTTTTACTTTGAGTTTTGAATATACTAATCTTCTTTCATGAATGGTGTCATTCAATGCTCTTTTAAAAAATAAACTGTTTCTTTCAAGGCAAGTGGTGGGAAAGAGAAATCATTAAAAACCAAAGTATAGAATTTTTGTTAATTTAAAAGGTGTCAAGTGAGTTAAATGTCCTGTATTTTTAAAACAGGAGTGATCTCTGTTATTACTAAAACAATCTGTGTTTTATGTGATACCTGACAAGGGAAAGGAATTCTTGATGAGTGGCCAATGATGTTGAACTTGCTGTATTTTCCAAATGACTTGTTTTTCTTATGAAGGCAACATTTTAGTGAAATTGTGTTTGTTTTTCTTTCTGATGTGTTCTAATTGTAGTTTGAAGGTTCATTACACAGTGGCTGGGAATATGTTGTCAAATATAATTCACCTCTCCCATAGTTAGCTTAATTTTATAGGACAGGGGACTCCAGAATGCTCAGCTGTCATCATATTTGGCTCCAATTTCATTCATCATGGACAGAACTTTTGAATCTCTACTTTCAAATGTTAGTACACTAAAGCAAATATTAAATAATAACTTTGAATCTGAGTAGATGAACATTGACATTCAGACAATACATTATAGGTTAAATCTTATGTCTCTTTCAATTATGTAAAAAATACAACCTTAAATATTTTACATATGTATTACCTGAATTCCAAAACTCATGCTACTTTTTCAAATTCATCTTCATTTAAGCTTAATAAGAAAAATAAAAATTGAAAGTGTTTGCTCTTATTACAATACACACATTTCTCATATAGCCAGACACTTCTGATTTTATTTGGGAAAATAAATGTATGTAGGGTAGGTTTGGGTTTCTCGGTAAATGAGTCTACTTCAGTGTGAGGACTGTTTTTTATTAACAGATTTTATGAACTGACTTGGTAGTTTTCAGTTCTGTGGCAAGAACAATCTATCATAATAAACCTGTAACATAAATGTAGAGGATCCATTCTTGTTTCAAGAGTCTCTAAGAGGAGTCCCTTCATGAACAATTTATATGAGAGGATCATAAAATGAAGTTCAATACCACAAGCAACTGCAGTGAATGGTATGTTGTTAAGATCCTTTAAATCATGTAAAAACTATACTGTCAAGGATTTATTCATCTTGTTCCAAATATATAGATTTTTTTTCTGAATAAAAATTGAAAGAGTTTATATTTTCTAGAAGTACAGAGATGACCATGTATTAGAAAACTAAATAAAGCAGGGCAGTGATCTCTGTTTTGAGTAGAATGTTTTGTTCTGTTTGACATTTGGGTGCAATCATGGCTGTGCCCGTATCATTTTAATTTTCCTTGTGAAAGCTTGATAAAACTCATTATATATTAATTTACATTTTTGAAAACATAAACTATATTATATTATATTTAGAATAAAGTTTGCCTGAGGATATAAATCAGCATTGACAATATGCTCATCAACTGAACTATCTTTTATTTAATTTATTTAATTTTTTGCTGTAGGTACCTCTGAAAAAGAAAATTGGGCTTTGTCAGTTTTTACTATCATTTTGTTTTAGCTTATTTGAATCCTTTATTTTATTCTTCTTTCAGTTCAGAGGGACTAAGGTTTCAAAAGGAAATGATAAGTCATTTAAAATGTATAGGTTTTTGAGTGTGGGTGTTTATAAACAAACAATATCAATATCATTATTTATGACATTTAAAAATTTTATTTTAACAGTTCAAAAAGTATCTTCTGGTAAGTTACCTGCATTTTATAATGTTTTAAAATAAACCTTGAAATTATTCCCAGTATTACTTCTTCAGATAGCAATATTTGAATATATCTGAAGTCATCTTTTATTCTATTTCTCTCTTTTCTAGTCTAGAGGTGACAAATTAAAATAATATACAAAGGCCTGTACTTCCACTCTGATAATTCTTTTTTTTTTTCTGTTGAACTATAGCTAGTTCTTTGGAAGATTAGCATATAAACCAGCTCTTTCTCTTTTAATGCTTAGAACCATTGACTATTATAAAATACTTCTTAGGATATTTATTGTTAGGAACATTAAGAAATTTTTGATATTTAAATAGTAGTAGATCAGAAGTAGATAAAAAAAGACCTCTTCAATGAGTATGACCTTACACTGGGTGCAGCCCTGGTATCTGAAGTGCAAATACTGTGATTTGCACTACTCTGTGAAATTAGTCATAGATTTTAAAGTTTAACTGCTTTATATTCTGTGTTAGTATGAGTTAAGAAGTTAGACACTTAAGAGCAATTGAATATCTGAGTTAAATTATTCTTAGGAAATACAAGTTTTCTCTGTAATTTTTACCTTCTGTGGACAACTTATTGAGGTCTCATCTATTGTTCTTGTCCACACACAGGCCTTCAACTAAAAATAAACAAAAACAAACTAAAACAGTACATAAGGACAAAGACTGGAAACAAAAGAAAAATAATTTGGACTCAAGGGATTTTCTTTGCAAGGTGTCAGTGCATGTGCATACATACTCTTTTTTAAAAAGGCATTGTATATAAGGCACATTTAGCTGAGTAGATTAAAAAATCTTTATTATTTTGATTAATGTTTCAGCTATTGTCTCAATGGTAAATATTTATAAAATGTTAATATTCATTCACATTTTAAAATGAGGTATATTGGATTCCAAGATGGCAACAGACTAGGTGGAAGCTACACTCACCTGATCCTAGTGCCAAATCAGATTTACAGCTAAATTATAGAGAGATCAACTTGAAAAACCAACTGAAGGCTAGCTGAACTGAAATATTATCACCAAGAATTTACAGAAGAAGACTCATAGAAACAGGTAAGAAAGGTGGAGATGGACGAAAGGCTGACCCCCACACCCACATGCAGTGACTGAGAAGCTGAAGGGAGATCTTGGATGCAAAACTTTCTACCTCCAGAAGGTGAGATCTCAACCCTACATAGGGATCCCCAATCCAGAGCAACAAAACTGGAAGAAGAGCATGTATTATATCTGGTGGTGAAAATCAGTGGGGATTCAGTCAGTCTGGGAGAGAAGAGAGTCTGCTAGAGACCCAGATGATGTCTTCCCAGGGGTGAGCACTCATATTGTTACAGCAAAGTTGAGCACTTTTATTGCAAAACATCCGCTTGGGGAGTGCACTACCCATTTTTCTAACAACTGATGACACTACTCTGCTATGATTGACTCCTGCAGAGGGATTTGCTGGCTGTACCCTGCAGAGACCTTTGGGGTGCTTTTTCTCTGGAGAAGTTCTTGGCAGAGACTCAGACAGTGATTGAACTGTGTATCATTGAAAGAGGGATCATTATTCCCTATCTGCAGCACATAGCCAGCACCCTCCACCACCACCACCACCACCACCAGACCTGTTGAATCACTAGGCTAGTCCTACCACTCTGTGGCCCGACCTGCTGAGTTCAGTCTCAGATAGATCAGAGTGCCGCACATAGCTGGGACTTGATGGAATCTCATCTCGTGTGGATGTGTTTTTCCAGTAATAAGACAGGCAGGTGCTAGTTTGTGGGGCTACATCACAGGGGTACTCCTATTACCCCGGTGAGATTAACTGTGCTATCCCAGAAAGGAAAAATACTGTTCACCCTCCTCCCGCTTTTACAGATTTATCATCACCACCTCAAGTAGAGACTGTTTGGATTTGATACCCCAAGTCCCAGTGGCCCCAACCTGATGAGCTTAATTCCACTGGGGAATGGAAGAGCTGCTTGGAGCTGGGACCTCCAAGTTATGCCCCTTGGAGGCTACTGCCTGAGACTGGGACCAAGTGCATGGCCCTGTCCTGTAGACTCAGCTAGTACCACCCCAAAAGTGAGACTCTTTTGATCAGAGCTTTCTCCTGCAGAGGAGAAGTCTGGCTGCACCCAACCTGAACCTGTCGTGTGTTTGTCATGGGGGAGCTATAGTTGGAGACTTGCAGAGACTGAGTGGTTTGGCTCTGGAGTAGGCACTTATTTCCCCTCACTGTGTGCCTGACAACATGGTCCTCAAGTAGAGGACACACTAGCCCTCTCCTCCTAACCCTGGTTGCCTAGCACTACTGAGCCCAAAGCCCATTGAAGGGTCTGTGGGATGCAGCAAGTCTGGGTCCACTCTACAATCTTTCTTCAGAAAGCTCTGGAGGAAGACCAGGTCTCTTCAGGGAAGGAGGAGGAGCTGAGAGATGGAGGCAATCCTTAGGGAGCCTCAGACCTTTCATGAATATACCACCAGATCTAAATTTAAGGAAGCCAACCCTTATACACAGACTGGCCCCTCCCATGCAAACCCAATTCCAGTAGACACAGCCACAAACAGTGACTAACATGGTAGCTCCAGACAGGTACACCAAGGTTGGTTACACACAATGTCTGGCATCCATCTGTACCTGAAGGCACACTGAAAGGGGGATTATGATTGGCAGCAGACCATTCTGGAAACAACTTCACCATAGGGGGTAGCCCCTGTACAGTGATATATATGTGGTGGTCATAGATTACCCTTATAATCAGCAAGACTGAAAGGTTAACTCCACCCATAAAAGGGTCAATAGCATTCAAGACTCAATTGCAATAGGAAGATGCACTTAATCCACAAGAAACATTCTTGGAGAACAAAGCTCAAGTGATCTGGAAGATTGTACAACTGAGCCCAACAAGATACCTACATCATAAAGTCATTTTGAGACGTTTGGGAGTCACAGCCGATCTACCAAATACACGAGACAAAATGGGGAGACAAAGAAGTATGCTCAAATAAAAGGCTGAGGGCAATCCCCAGAAAAAATTAAATGAATGGAAGCAATCAAATTGCAGATGCAGGGTTCAAAACTATGGTTATATGGATGCTCTAGGACCTTAGGGGAAGAGAAATTAAAGAGACAATAAGCAATAAAAAAGACATAGAAATAAACCATAAAACAGAATGAGTCAGAAATGAAGAATACAATATCTGAAATAAATAATACACTAGAAGGAATCAATAGCAAGTTAGATGAAGCAGAGAACTGAAGCATCAGCTTAGAGGAGAAGATAACATTAAGCACTCAACCAAAAAATTTTTTAAAATGTGGAACTTCTAAGGAACCTCTGAGACAACAACAAACAGAAAGAGGAGAGAATGAGCAAAGAATAGAGAACCTGTTTGAAGAAATAATGGCTGAAAACTTGCCTAACCTGGTGAAGGAAAATGTTACACTAGTTTAGGAAGCACAGAGAGTCCCAATCAAGATAAACCTCAAGGGGCCCACACCAAGATACATCATAATTAAAATGCAAAGTTTAAAGAGAGCAGCAAGAGAAAGCAAATAGTTACCTTCAAAAGAGTGCTAATAGGCTGTCAGCTAATTTCTCAAAAGAAACACTTTAGGCCGGAAGGGATTGGCATGAAATATCTAAAGTGATGAAAAAGGAGAACCTAGAACCAAAACTATTCTATACAGCAAGCCTATCATTTAAATTTGTTTAAGGTATTTTGTTAATTAATTAATTTTTAGAAAGACAAACATTGAGATGTGTTATTCCACTTATTTATGCATTCATTAGTTGACTCTTGTATGTGCCCTGACCTAGGATCGAACCCACAACCTTGGCATGTCAGGATGACACTGTAACCAACTGAGCTTCTGTGTCAGGACTATCATTTAAAATTAAAGGCAAAATAAGAGTTTTCCAGACTCCCTCCCCAAAAATATGCTAAAAGAGTTTATTATCACCAAACAGTATTGCAAAAAATGTTAAAAGTCCTGTTTTAAGTAGAAGTTATATAGAATAGAAAATAAATAGAGAGAGAAGATCATAGGTATAAAGAATAAAATAACAGCCTGACCAGGTGGTGGCGCAATGGATCAAGTGTCAGAATGTGATGTGGGGAACCCAGGTTCAAGACCCCAAGGTCGCCAGCTTGAGCACAGCCTCATCTGGTTTGAACAAGGCTCACAAGCTTGAGCCCAAGGTTGCTGGCTCAAGCAAGGGGTTACTCGGTCTGCTGTAACCCCCCAGTCAAGGCATATATAAGAAATCAATCAGTGAACAACTCAGGTGTCACAACGAAAAACTGATGATTGATGCTTCTCATCTCTCTCCCTTCCTGTCTGTCTGTTCCTATCTGTCCCTCTCTCTGACTCTATCTCTGCCACACACAAAAAAATAAAATGACAATAATTAAGTACCTATCAATAATTACCTTAAATGTAAATGAGTTAAAATTCCAATAAAAAAATAAAGGGTAGCTGCATGGATAAGAAAATATGACCCATATGTATGCTGTCTACCAGAGACCCACCTTACAGACTGATGCATACAGACTGAAAGAGAAGGGATGAAAAAAATGTTCCAAACAGATATATATTAAAAAAAGCTGAGATAACCGTACTTATATCAGACAAAATAGACTTTGAAACAAAGGCCATAACACGAGACAAAGAAATTCACTACATAATGTTAAAGGTATTGATCAAAAAGAAGATATAGGCCTTGTAAACATATATGTCCCCAACATAGGAATATCTAAAGAGATAAAAATTTTGGTGGACATTAAGGGATAGATTGACAACAATAGATCACAGAAGTAGGGGATTTTAACATATCATTGACATCAGTAGATAGAGCTTCCAGACAAAAAATCAGTGCAACAGCAACTTTAAATGACACAAAAATAAGATGAATTTAATTGATATTTACAGAACATTTCATCCCAAAGCATCTGAAATGCACTCTTCTTAAGTACACATGGAACATTCTCAAAGATAGATCACATTAGGATACAAAATAAATCTTAACAAATTCAAGATTGAAATTATATCTAGCATCTTTTCTGACCACAATGGTATGAAACCAGAAATCAACTCCAAAAAACAAAAAACAAACAAACAAAAAAACCTCTGGAAAACATTCAAACACATGGAGACTAAACAGCATGTTATTAAACAAGGAAAAAAATCAAGTTACCTGGAAAAATAAAAATAAACACAAAACCCAAAATATATTCAAAAGCAGTCCTGGCCCTGGCTGGTTGGCTCAGTGGTAGAGCGTCAGCCTGGCGTGCAGGAGTCCCGGGTTCAATTCCCGGCCAGGGCACACAGGAGAGGCACCCATCTGCTTCTCCACCCCTCCCCCTCTCCTTCCTCTCTGTCTCTCTTCCCCTCCCACAGGCGGGGCTCCACTGGAGCAAAGTTGGCCCGGGCACTGAGGATGGCTCTGTGGCCTCTGCCTCAGGTGCTAGAATGGCTCTGATTGTGGCAGAGTGATGCCCCAAGATGGGCAAGAGCATCGCCCCCTGGTGGGCATGCCAGGTGGATCCCGGTCGGGCACATGCGGGAGTCTGTTTGACTGCCTCCCCATTTCCAGCTTTGGAAAAAAACAAAATAAAACAAACAACAAAAAAAGCAGTCCTGAGAGGGAAGTTTATAGCAGCACCGGCCTAAATCAAGAAGCTAGAAAAATCTCAAATATTCTAATTTTACACCTAAAAAAAAAAAAACTAGAAAAAGAACAATAACATTGGGGAACAAATTTTTTCTTTTATTTTCTGTTTGTTGCATGAGGTTTTAGAACTTTTTCTACATATTCCTGCATTGCTGATTCCAAATCTGAAATCCGTTTTTTGATGCATACTCTACTTTTTATGCAATTTTAATTTCTTTTTGTTACAGTTAATGGCATGCATTCATTTTTAAATTGGAGTTTAAGGGCAATGACTCTTGGATTGAACAAAACCACATGGCAATTAATGTTTTACAAACATCACTTTTACATAATTGTAGTTGTTTTTAAATATAAAAAATTATTATCTAATAAAAAACACCCTCTTATTTTGTTTTAAGATTGAATCATGGCTTCTTCGAGTAGGCGTAAATGTAAGAATAGTCATGACACCTTCTGTTATATATGTGGTTGTTACACACTTCAATATTAAAGGCGCAATATTTCATCATTTGTGACACATTCATATATTGCCTATTTTCAAGTTCCCCTTGGCAATCAAGACAAGAATTGGGCTCCTCATATTGTGTGTCATAATTGTGAGGAAATGCTTCGTGACTAGACAAAAGGAAAACGCAAAGGAATGCCTTTTGGTATTCCCATGGTTTGGCGTGAACCTAAGGACCACAGCAGTGACTTATTTCTGTCTGATCCATACAAAGGGGATCGGCAGGAAAAAATGGCATATCCTAATATTCCTTCAGCAATACGACCTATCTCACACTTTGAGATACTCTCGGTTTCAGTTGTCAATGGTTTTATTTCTTCTAAGGACGAAGAAAGTGAACATGGTGATCAAGTATATTTTGATAAGATGCATGAGGAAATGGTTATAGAATCTGAAGGGTCTTCTTCTGATGCCAAGCAGTCATTAACCCCTCAGCAGTTTAGGCAACCTGAATTAAATGAATTAGTAAGAGATTTGGGTCTGTCAAAGAAAGCAGCTGAGTTATTAGCTTCCAGGCTTCAAGAAAAGAATGTACTTCACTGGTCACCTAAAGTATCCCATTTCAGGAAGTGTGAACAAATTTTTGTGGACTTTTTTTCTGAAGACAAACACTTTGTTTACTGTTATGATATCAGTAGTCTTCTCAGCCAGCTAGGTATTACCACTTACAGTCCAACAGAATGGTGCTATTTCTTGACAGCTCTTAACAAGTCTGAAATGTGTTCTCCTACACAACAGTATGTTTATTCAGTGGTTCCAATGGTTATTCAACTCATCTGTCAGAAGATTATAATGACATAAAAATTGTCCTCAACTTTCTGAAGTATGAGGAGCATAACTGGGTCATTTGTGTGGATCTTAAAATGGTAAATTTTCTGCTAGGACAACAGAGAGGTTTCATGAAGTATCCTTGCTTTCTGTGTTTGTGGGACAGCCGAGCTCAGGAGAAACACTGGACACAGAAGGAGTAGCCAAAATGTGAAGCTCTGGAAGTAGGGTTGCAAAATATTGTGAACGAACCTGTAGTTAATCGAGACAGGATCATTTTTTCCCCACTTCACATCAAACTTGGCTTAATGAAGCAGTTTGTTCAGGCTTTGAATAGAGAAAGTGAATGCTTTCAACATATTCTTTCTGCTTTTCCTGCTTTGTCTTTCGAGAAGATAAAGGCAGGTGTATTCGATGAACCTCAAATTCAAACCCTTATATGTGATGAAGAATTTGCCAGGAAGATGAATAAGGAGGAGAAAGCAGCATGGCAGTCTTTTGTGGCAGTTACAAAGAACTTCCTTGGCAACCAAAAAGCAGAAAACTATGAACTTCTGGTTCAAAGGATGCTGTTGGCTTTCCGCGACATTGGATATAACATGAGCATTAAGATTCACTTCCTGAACAGTCAGCTTGATAAGTTTCCTGAAAATCTTGGAGCTGTTAGTGATGAGCAGACTACTGCTGGAGCATAAAATGAGATTGTTCTCAACAAGTACACAAACGCAAGAGCTACAAACACAAATTTTTGCCTGAATAGAATTTAAATAAGTTTTGCGCAAATTTTATGATTAAAATAAGTGTTTTTAATATGTTCTATTTTGAAATTGTAGACAAATTCTGATGTAATTGTATCTTTTAGTGTATTTGCTGCATTATATAAATTATTATATTTTCACAAAGATGATGCCCAAGTAGACATTCTACTTCATTATGTTAAACTAAATGTTGAAAATTTTTACAGTAAGATAAAAACCTAAAATCTTGAATTGCAAAAAAACCTGTAGCTTATAAAGAAAAACTAATGTCAGATTTGAGATCAGCACACTCAAATTAGGTAAGAACAAGTATTTTTGTGGATGCAACAAAAATTTTGTTCCCCTATGTAATCAAAGCCCAAATTAAGTAGAAAGAAATAGTAAAGATCAGAGTGGAAATAAATGACATAGAGACTAAAAACAAAAAATAAAAGATCAATGAACACAAGAACTGATTTTTTGAAAAGATAAACAAAATTGATGAACTTATAACCAGACTCATCAAGAAAAAAATAATAGAGGACCCAAATAAATAAAATAAAAAATTAAAGTGGAGAAGTAACAACTGACAACCATCTAAATTGAAAAGGAGGATGTAAAAACTGTCATTATCCAAAGATGACATAATAGTGTACATAGAAAACCTTAAAGATTCCACCAAACAAAAAATACAAAGGATTGTAAGAAAATACTATGAACAGCTATATGCCAACAAATTGGACAACCTAAGCCAAATGAATAAATTTCTAAAAACATACAATTTTCCAAAACTGAATCAGGAAGAATCTGAAAACCCAAATACCCGATTACAACTAATGAAATTGAAGCAGTAAAAAACAAACAAACAAACAAACAAAACCTTCCAACAAACCAAAGTCCTATACTGGATGACTCCACAGGTAAATTTTACCAAACATTAAAAAAAAAAAAACCTAACAACTATCTTTAAACTGTTTCAAAAAATTCAAGAGGAGACAAAACTACAAACCTCTTTTACGAGGCCAGCATTATCCTAATTACAAAATCAGATAAAGACACATGCAAAGAAAGAATACTATACGCCAATACCCCTGATAAACACAGATTCTAAAATCCTCAATATAATATTAGTAAACAAAATGCAGCAACACGTAAAATTATTATATACCAAGGTCAAATGGGATTTATGCCAGGGATGGAAGGTTGGTTAATATTTGCAAATCAATAATCATGATATATCACATAAGCAAAATGAAGGATAAAAAAGTCACATGATTGTGTAGATAAATGCAGAAAAGCATTTGTTAAAATTCAGGTATCACAATACTTGATACCAAACTAACTACAAGGCTACTGTAATTAAAACAGCCTAGTACTGGCATCAGAACAAACATGTGGATCAATGAAACAGAACAGAGGGCCCAGAAATAAACTCATGACTTTATGATCAATTAATGTTTGACAAAGAACACAAGAGAGTACAATGAGGTAAAGATAGTCTCTTCAATAAATGGTGTTGGGAAAATTGTACAGGTACATGCAAAAACAACCACAAAAAAAAGATTCTAGACCACATTCTTATACCATACACAAGAATAAACTCAAAATGGATAAAAGTATTAAATGTTTAAATTACGAAACTATAAAAAGTCTGTAAGAAAACATAGGTAGTAAAATCTCAGACATCTCTCGTAGCAACATTTTTGTCAATATATCTCCTCAGGCAAGGGAAACAAAGGAAAAATAAACTATGGGACTACATCAAACTAAAAAGCTTTTACACAGCAGCCTGACCTGTGGTGGCACAGTGGATAAAGCGTCGACCTGGAATGCTGAGGTCGCCGGTTCAAAACCCTGGACTTGCCTGGTCAAGGCACATATGGGAGTTGATGCTTCCTGCTCCTCCCCTCTTCTCTCTCTCTCCTCCTTCTCTCCTCTCTAAAATGAACAAATAAAGTCTTAAAAAAAAAAGAAGCCTCAACTCTTAGTTGCAGCATCTTAAAAAGCTTTTACACAGCAGAAGAAACCATAAAAAAATGAAAAAGAAATCCACTGAATGGGAGAATATTTGCCAGTAATACACCTAATAAGGGGTTAATTTCCAAAATATATAAAGAACTTCTGCAACTCAACACCAGGAAGACAAACATCCCAATTAAAAAAGTGGGTAAAGGACCCAAAAGACAGTTCTTGAAAGAGGACCTACTGATGGCTAAAAGACATATGAGGCCCTGGCTGGTTGGCTCAGGGGTAGAGCGTCGGCCTGGTGCACGGAAGTCCCAGGTTCGATTCCCGTCCAGGGCACACAGGAGAAGCGCCCATCTGCTTCTCCACCCCTCTCCCTCTCCTTCCTCTCTGTCTCTCTCTTCCCCTCCTGCAGTCGAGGCTCCATTGGAGCAAAAGATGGCCTGGGCGCTGGGGATGGCTCCTTGGCCTCTGCCCCAGGTGCTAGAGTGGCTCTGGTCATGACAGAGCGACACCCCAAGATGGGCAGAGCATCATCCCCTGGTGGGCATGCCGGGTGGATCCTGGTCCGGCGCATGAGGGAGTCTGTCTGACTGCCTCCCCGTTTTCAGCTTCAGAAAAATACCAAAAAAAAAAAAAAAAAAAAAGACATATGAAAAATGCTCATTGTCACTAATCATCAGAGAAACACAAAGTGAAACCACAATGATCATTTCAAAGCACAGAGGTGCTGGTTCGATTCCTACTCAGGGCACATACAGTAACAGCTCAATGATCCTGTCTGTCTCTCTTCTTCCTCTCTTGCTGAAGTCAATAAATAAAAAAATTTTTAAAAATCACAATGAGATATCATCTCACATGTCAGAATAGCTATCATCAATAAATCAACAAGCAAGTGCTGGTGAGGATGTGGGAAAAAGGGAACCTTCATGCACTGTTGGTGGGAATGCAGTCTCGTGCAGCTATTGCGGGAAACAGTGTGGAGTTTTCTCAAAATATTAAAAATGTAATAGCCTTTTGATCCAGTGATCCCACTTCTGGGAATATATCTTAAGAAAAATGAGACACTAATTCAAAGGAATACAGGTTGGGGCAAAAGTAGGTTTATAGTTATTCATATGGAAAATATTATAATATTAATAATATAAGAATAGACACTGTTCCATGTACTCACAACTGTAAACCTATTTTCCCCACCCTGTATATGTACTCCTATGTTCATTGCAACATTCTTTTTCTATTTCTTTTTTTTTTTTAACAGAGACAGACAGTCAGAGAGAGGGATAGATAGGGACAGACAGATGGAAATGGAGAGAGATGAGAAGCATCAATCATTAGTTTTTCGTTGCGAGACCTTAGCTGTTCCTTGATTACTTTCTCATATGTGCCTTGACTGTGGGGCTACAGCAGATCGAGTAACCCCTTGCTCAAGCCAGCGACCTTGGGTCCAAACCGGTGAGCCTTGCTCAAACTAGATGAGCCCTCGGAGTCTCGAACCTGGGTCTTCCGCATCCCAGTCCGATGCTCTATCCACTGCGCCACCACCTGGTCAGGCCATTGCAACATTCTTTACAATAACCAATATCTGGAAACAGCCCAAGTGTCCATCAGTATATGATTAGATTAAAAATGGTACGTTTATATAATGGAATACTACTGGGCCATAAGAAATAGAAATCTTACCTTTTGTGGCAGCATGGATGGACCAGGAGATTATTATGCTAAGTGAAATAAGCCAGAGAAAGACAAAAACTATATGATCTTACTCATATGTGATATCTAATGAACAAAATAAACTGACGAATAAAATAGAACAGAGGCGTGGATACAGGGAACAGACTGACAGCTGTCAGAAAGGAGGAGGTTTGGAAAACTGGATGAATGAAGGTGAAAGGATTAAGCAAAAAATTGTCTATGTATAGAGAGATTTATAGATATATAAAACAGACACAGACAACAGTGTGGTGATAGCCAGGGGGAAAGGGAGGTGGGGGGAGGTAGAAGTGGGAAAAAGGGGGATTTTGTAGGCAGAAAGAGTATTTTGGGAGACAATGGGTACATTAGGCAGTGTCCATATAATGTTTAGTTGTGTGGTATACTGGAATCCTGTGTAGTTTTGCAAAACAATGTCACCCCAATGAATTCAATAATAAAAAAAAAAGGTCAATGTGCTGAGAAATGGGCTTTTCTTTATCCAGTGGCTAATTCTGTATTCCTTAAGATGAGCAAAGATCTGCTCAGCAAATAAGATACTTGTGATAATGAGAGTACTACGCACAGGAAAAAAACTGCCCTTTTGTTTTGAATCAAGATTTGATTAACTGAATTGCATTACAGGCGCATTGCATAAAAACATTTCAAGGGCAAAATTCTTCCTCATTACACACTAGTGAAGATCCAAATTTCAATGACTAATTCAAGTGCCAATGCAAAAATGTGCTCCCGAATATTCTGCAGGTTATTATGAAAAACTTACCTAAGATCCTTGTGAATAGAGAGCAGAGAGGAATGTGCCTAGGTGTCAACAGCCTCCATTCATCCTGCTACTCCACAGCTTTCAGGCCTGGGCTCTTCTGCACTGGCACCGAAATCTGCACCAGGGAAGCTTTTATTACCGTTTCCATTGTCGGACTGACTGCTGATGAACACAGAAACTCAAGCTTCCCACCACTCCCCAGAATACAAAATAATACACAATAAAAAGAGAAATGGTAATGAAATAAATTTTAAAAGAAAAAGAAATATTTAAAAAGTATCAAAGAGAAGCACAGTATTGATTATTATTTGGTTAAATACTCATTGAGTAAGATGTCTAGTCGGACACTGTTAGGTTCCGCTCATGTGCTCTGTGTGAGCACCACTTGCTGTGTGTCAGGCTCCGAAGCACACTCTGAGCATTCTTCATGCTACCTGTCATTCCTCTCTGGTATTGTCCTGAGGAGATCACCAGACTCTGTACTGACCAATACCTGCTGAGTACATTTGCCAGACTTTACAAGACTATCTCTGCTCGAGAGTGGAGGAGAATTGCTGCGCATCAGGAGCAGGTTTGCATGGGCTCCCATAGGAAGCCCTGTTCTATCTCTAGGGAAGCAGAGATTTTAGTGCTTAGTGAATGATGAAAATGTGAGTCTGAGCTTTGCATCTCAGGTTATTTCTAAATTGCTCAATCTCTAAAGAGATTAAGATTCCCAGGCCCAGGTCCATTGTTGCTCAAGGATAAGATCCCAGACATTGTGTCTGTATTATTTTTCTCCAGCCCAAACTGGGAGGGTCAATTTTACTCCCTAAGGACTTGCATTAAACAGATCATTTATTCTGGGTTTGTTTTTTTTTTTCTCTGCATGAAAATAGGTTTATTCAACCCAACACAAGGAAATCCATACGAGGCAACTGTTTAAAGAACTTTTCCTTTCAGTATAGTGAGTGGCTGGCTATTGTGGGGAATCTTTACTATGACTGAAATAAATTTGTAGCAACATTGATCCTGGATCTGTTCTGGAGGGGATATGGTTTTGTAACCATATTGAATCTAAAGCATATTCATTCATCTGTTCTTCATCCATTCATTCAACCAATATTTTTGAGCTCCTATAATGTGCCAGCCACGTTTTCAGCAGTGGGAAAAAAAGAGTGGACAAATCTCTGTTCTTGTGATGTTTTCTTTTTAGAAGGGATGAGGACCAGGGGGAAAAGCCAGTAAACAAGGAAACAAATAAACATAATTTTATGTGTTGGTATGGAGTGAGAGAAAAATAAAATAGCTGTTATGATAATTCAAAGGGCAGGACTCTTTGATTGTGTGGGCAGGAAAGGCTTTGCTAAAAGAAGCAGTGTGTTAGTTGATGAATTGCAGGGCTTTCCAGCTATAAGAGGTCTGAGATGCAAGTGGTTCCCACTGGACAGAGAAGTTCAGAGGTCCTAAAAGATGTGAATGAATGTCTCATGTGGGAATGAACTTTTTCTTTCTTTTTAACTTTCTTTCTTTCTTTCTTTCTTTCTTTCTTTCTTTCTTTCTTTCTTTCTTTCTTTCTTTCTTTCTTTCTTTCTTTCTTTCTTTCTTTTTCTTTCTTTCTTTCTTTCTTTCTTTCTTTCTTTCTTTCTTTCTTTCTTTCTTTCTTTCTTTCTTTCATCTTTCTTTCATCTTTCTTTCTATCTTCTTTCTTTCCTTCCTCCCTCCCTCCCTCCCTCCCTCCCTCCCTCCCTCCCTCCCTCCCTCCCTTCCTTCCTTCCTTCCTTCCTTCCTTCCTTCCTTCCTTCCTTCTTTCTTTCTTCTTTCCCTTTCTCTATCTCTCTCTCTCTTTCTCTCTCTTTCTCTCTCTTTTTTAGACAGACAGGAAGGGAGAGAGGTGAGAAGCATCAACTTTTATCACTTTAGTTGTTCATTGATTGCTTTCTCATACCTGCCTTGACTGGTGGGGGAGGCCTCCAGCTGAACCAATGACTCCTTGCTCAAGCCAGCAACCTTAGGCTCATACCTATGATCCTACCTTCAAGCTGGCAATTCAGCACTCAAACTGGTGAGCTCATACTCAAGCCCGTGACCTTGGGGCTTCAAACCTGGGTCCTCAGCATCCCAGGCAGATGCTCTAGACACTGCACCACCACCTGGTCAGTCTAACGAATGAACTTCTTATGTGTGAGGAACAGAAACAAAGCCATGGAGGCTATAATACTGTGAGCCTGGGTATGGATGGTGTGAAGTAAGCACAGAAGACATGCCTTGGCCAGATTGTGTAGGATCTTGAAAACTATGGGACTTTGTTTGTGTTTTATTCTAAGTTCATGAGAACCCATTAGATGATTTTGAAACTAATATTTGTTTGATACTATGTTACTTCATCTGCTGTTTGAAAAACAGAGATTAGGTAGACAAGAGTTGGAAGAAAGCCATACTTCTAGTCAAAGACTCCACAGCAGACTTTGTCATGGTCAGTTTCCATAATTCTCAAACTCTGAAGGAGACCGCTAAGGCTTCTTCCTCACTTGCTCTTATTTGTTATGGGCCAAGGTCCCTGAAGAGGTAAAACTTGGGATCAATTACACTGTTAGTCTGGCTGACACCTTGGCTAGTTGAATAAGGTAAATGTAACTCTAGGGATAATAACAGAAGAAAACCACTTCTGCTTAATTTTTTAACTTCTTTGGGCTCCACAGGATGACCATAGTGCTTTATAATAATTGCTTCTATGCAATTAATCAGAAGGTGAATTTTAAATTATCATTGACATTCCAATTTCTAAAGGTAGTCCAACAAGAAGGACCTCCCAATTCTTGGAGCATATAGTTAGCTATTAAATTACAACTTCCTGTGTAGTTTTAAATACTTATGTTAATATTTCCTTTTATAATAAAGCAAATTAATATTATGTCTTTGTATATTATTTGTATAAAACAAGAAAAATTAAAAGTGCTCAAAAAATGAAAGATCTCATGTATTTTAGGAATTACTTTGGTATTGACATGCAGGTGGCTTCAGGACTAATACTAAGTGAAGAACAACACCATGTACAGGTATCACTGGTGTTGCAATTACTTTGAGGTCTAAAAAGACAACAAACATCTATACTAGAAAGCAGATTCTGGGTACAAATCAGCGAAAATAATTATTATTTCAGGATTAAATAAATTGAGTGAAATAAAGAATTTTGCTCTTAGGATGAGAATATATCATTTTCTTTAAAATGTATGTTCTAAATGCCAAATCCTTAGCATTATTATAATTGCAAATTACCAAGTTTAATTCTTATGAAAATTGAAATAATCTTCTGAATGCTGTTTTATTTTAGCCACGTCTATGTATTTTATTTTGTTTAATAATTCTTGAAAGAATAAAAATTTTTGATGAGTTTTATTATGCTACAAGGTATTTAAAAAAATTCTACTTGAACAAAACATGGTGGAGTTTAAATTTAAGATATAGAAATGGAACTTAAAGTGTAAAGAGCCTTCAAATATTTGATCACTTCTAATAAGTCTCTTCTATATTATATAACCTACTAAAGTTTAGTGTCTGCAAGTTTTTTTCAACTGCATTTGCTTTTGTCAAACTGGATGGGTACAGTTAAGAAGATAACTTATTTGGGGCTTTGTAATCAAAATGAAATCAGATTCAAACAAATCAGATAGAAATAAGTTTAATTAAGAATAAATATAATAAATATTTTTAAATTGCTCATACAACTTTTCTTTAAAATTTATTACTAACATGAACAACTAAACTTGAATTACAAAAAAGAAAATTAGGTTGTTGGAACAAGCATTCTATCTTAATCTGGTAACTTTTTTCTCTTGTCATGATGTTTTGTCTTAAAATATGTTTAGCAATAGTATTATCTTCACTAAGTCGATCATTCCCCATTGGGTTGTCCACCATAGCTGTATTTGGGGGAAATGAATTAATTTCTAATTTAGAATGACTGTAGCCTTTAACTATAAATGTTGATATCTCAATGTGTCTCTAGTGAAGGTGCTGGTCTTCTTCTGCTTGTCTCTTGAAGCAGGATGCTTTTGTGGTAGGGCTGGTTTATTGGTGGTCTTGTGGGGATGTGACAAAGAAGCCCAGCCACTCCTTTCAGTTCCTGGCACATGGTGCCTTCTTCTCCTCCTCTCACCAGTCTTTCACTTGACTCCAGAAACTTCAAGTGCCCATGGCTTTCACAATCACTTAGGGCCCATGTCCTTTGCCCTTGTGTGCTTGGCACTGGAAGGCACAGTGAAGACTGAAAAGTAATGAAGATTTATTTGCTTACATAGCAGAATTATTTTAAAGCATTTTGTTACCTGTATTGATAATTTAATATGATACCTATCTTGAGAACTTAAAATTTACTACATTCTTCTTGCAGATCATCATTAGTATTTTTATGTACTTAGTGTTGTCACACATAGAAATGGAGTAGAGTACCTGTTCTCGGGAAAGTATATAGTGTTATTATGGATAGAAAGAGACAATGTTTTTGTAGAAAAAAATTAATACTTAAATTTGAACATAAGGAACTTAGGCAAATAGGTGATGTGAGAATGTAGAGGAGAATGATATCATTGCCAGACAACAAAACAGAGAACATTCTAGAAGAGGCGGTACTGGGGCTGGGACTTAGAAGGAGGATCTGTTGGGATTAAGTAAGAGATTAGAGAGAAGATAGACAGAGCTTCCAGGCAGAGTTTCTAGAAGCAGCACCTGCAGCAGGAATTTAGTGTCAGTAATTTCTTGAGAGTGCTCACTGGAGAAACCTGTGAGAGGGAAGGAAGCAGTCAGGGTGGGGTTAGAAGCTGGGCAAAGATGCCATTCCAGGAGGCGTTGAGCCTCCACCTGACACGTGGTTGGTCTGAAGAGAAAATTGCACCACAGAAAGGGTTTTCTCCATAAGGAATGGGCGCCAGGGATTTATGACCTGGATCAATCAGTGCCTGGCTTCAGGCTGGAGGAGTGGGAACGTACAAGTGATGTAACACTGAGAGTTCAGGGTAAGGTGGCTCTTACCCACATAGTAGCAGGTATCTGGGATGGTGCAGCTGCCAGCCACTGGACGTCAACCCCTGCTGCAGCTGAGAGATGGGTGTGCTCAGGCCTGGTAAGAGTTCTGGGCATGGTACCAACAGAATTTCCTTCACTGGTGAAATAAATGTGGTGGCACAGAATGTTAGGTGTGAGACAAGACCAGATTGCTGGGCGGTATTCATTAAGGCATATTTGTCAAGACTTCTAATTGGTAATACTTTAATAACCACTAGATATTGCTCCTTTATGCATTTTGAAGCAAAGACACCATTTTTAAAAATCTTACTTTGTAAAAAAAATCCATATTATTTATTTTCTTACGTATAGGATAGTTTATTAAGAGCAATCGATTTTGAGTCAGATGAACCTGATCTTTGACTCTGGCTTTGCCCCTTGCTGTATAAATGGCTTTGTATGAGTTACTGAACCATGTTGAACCTCAGATTCCATCTGCCGTATGTGAATAATCATGTCTGTCTCATGCTTGCTGAGAGTATTAAATTCAGTAATCCATCTGAAGCATTCAGCACAGTGCCTGGTGCATGGTAAGTGTTCATTGAATGGTATTTATTACTTCACTTTAAATGAGTAAAACTCTTATTGTTTTAATACAGAGTATTTGTGAGTATTAGTGTTTGCCGATTCCTTTTGTGGTTTATTGACCGAGCTGGAACTCAGGAGAGGTGAATGAGATGCCTTGGGCACACTGGCATTTGCTTGACCTGAGAATGAGTGCCTCTTAAATTTGTGCCTAGTGTACCTTCTTCAGCTCATCATTGAAAACTAAATCTTTATGCTAAATTAGAAAAAAAAACATGCTATTGAAACAGCATTTGGCCCTGGCCGGTTGGCTCAGTGGTAGAGCGTCGTCCTGGCATGCAGGGGACCCGGGTTCGATTCCCGGCCAGGGCACACAGGAAAAGCACCCATTTGCTTCTCCATCCCCCCCTCCTTCCTCTCTGTCTCTCTCTTCCCCTCCTGCAGCCAAGGCTCCATTGGAGCAAAGATGGCCCGGGCGCTGGGGATGGCTCCTTAGTCTGTCTGACTTTCTCTCCCCATTTCCAGCTTCAGAAAAAAAAAACAACAGCATTTATTGATACATTAGAACATCAATAAAATTCATTATAAATTAAAATATATCAATAATGAATTTATTTTAGTAATATCTCAAGGACAGCTCTAATTCCAAGTGATCTCCTATGTTTCCTGTAATAGCTTTCCAATATTCTATGAAAAACATTAGTGTTGTTTTAGTTAGGATATTGGTATTTCAATTTAGTCATATTATCCTTTTATTATTGCGATGAAGATTTTCGATGGAATACAGGAGTTGGAAATACATAGGAAAATAAAAAATTACAATTCAATCAACTGGCTTATTAATTTAAAAGCAGTTACTAGTAAGTTACTATATTGCAACGGATAAAAAGAAAGTGGTTTCTAAGACCGGTAATTCAACAATTGCTGCCCTAGTAGCTGAAGTCATATTTATGTGGGACAAACCTAAATCAAAGCCATCGTAAGATGTTACAGATCTTTTAATAGCTTGGCTCATGTGCTAATGAGCTTAGGACATTAGAGCTCATTTGAGAGCAGGATTCATGATTCCTTTGCTGTGTAATGTTCTTACTTCTGGCTTTGGCTCAATGACATAGCCACACACAGAGAATCACAGAGCACTCTGATAATAACAGACTAGAACAGTATAATTCTTCCTTTGCCAGTATCACTCTATAATTCTTGAATCAAAAAGAACAAGAAGTTATCTTTAAAATGGAAACTTGATTTGAAATATGTTGTTTTGTGCCTTTGTCTTTTTATTGTTTTCTTCAGAACACTGAAAAATGTCACTGATGATCAAAAATCTTGAAACTATAACAATATTTATGGCATGATTTTAAAATACTTTTTTAAATGCTGTATTTCTCTAGCTATAAGGCTTAATGTTTGATTGAATTACCCTTAGGCAATATTAATTATAAGAGTTTGTCAGGTTTCTTCATGGCAATTTGAGGATGAAAGAGGGGGGGAAAGGGAGGTGTTGGAAAAAGAACGGAAACTGATTTTTCAATCTACTGAAGGAGGTTCAGATTGCCAGAAGGTTGAAAGTTAGAGTTATAGAGACAAGACTATTTAAGTATAAAATTAACTCTATTGCTTTACCTTCTGCCATGAATATATAACAAAAATGACAGTACAAATGGTCAGCCACTGTGGGGGTGGATGGATTTCTTGCTTTGTGGTGACCATGCTGTGAAACCTATCCAGTGACTGTTTCCATAAACAATCTGTGGAATAGCTTTCTAGCACAAATTGAGGACGCCCATTTCAAGAAAATGCCTTTCCCTCCTCAATTGCTTTTTAAGCTTTGAACATTAATACTGACCTATTGCACCTTTAAAAGGCCTAAATATATCACACAATGGCTCGCCCAATCAAGGTAGGTAGTCAGACACCAGCATGCTGTGCACAGTATGCTAGCTGGCCTCTCCTATAATTTAGGGTACTCCATTTACACCCGGGTGACCCTCTGGTTGCTTTATCAAGCAAGCATAGACTGGCTGCCAAAAGAGGTACAATAGCACAAAAAGTATCTTTGCATTCTACAGAAATTGTTTTGAATTACAGAATATTTGCTGTTTTTTTGATAACATCTAATTTCTACAAAAAGATATGCCTCCGTGACTTGTGCAAAAGTCAATTCACTAGGTAAATAGGACCTTAAATTCAAGGACTCATACCTTGAATTTGGTGTGTATAGCAGTATGCCAGGAAATAGCCAAAACTGCAGATACATATATGTAATATACATTTTTTTTCACGATACTTCTTTATTTTTTAAAAAAATTCCATTTTAAAGATTTACAACTTTTGTATTTGTCTGTACTCAATATGAACAGTTTGATGTTTAGTGGCAATGTGAAATCCACATTCTTTTTATATAAATAAATTTTTATTAATTTTAATAGGGTGACATCAACAAATCAGGGTACATATATTCAAAGAAAACATGTCCAGGTTATCTTGTCATTCAATTCTGTTGCATACCCATCACACAAAGTCAGATTGTGCTCCATCACCCTCTATCTAGTTTTCTTTGTGCCCCTCCCTTTCCCCTCCCCCTCTTCCTCCTCCCCCCTCCCGCCCCCCGTAACCACCACTCTCTTGTCATGTTTCTTAGTCTCGTTTCTATGTCCCACCAATGTATGGAATCCTGCAGTTCTTGTTTTTTTCTGACTTACCTATTTCACTCCGTATAATGTTATCAAGATCCCACTATTTTGTTGTAAGTGATCCGATGTCATCATTTCTTATAGCTGAATAGTATACCATAGTGTATATGTGCCACATCTTCTTTATCCAGTCTTCTTTTTTTTTTTTATAGTGATTAAAGCCTTTAAGCAAACTCTTGGCCAATACCGCAAGAATCCATAAAAGAGTAGTGTCTTTAACATGTTCACCAAGTCCAGGTTGGCCCCAACACCATGCCAAATCCCTGAAAAATGCAACCCAACCCCAGTTCAGTCTGTTAGGAGCTGTCACTAGGAGCAGGAGTCCAGGAAAAGTCCACATCCAGGAAAAGTCCGCATGGCACTGGAATTGTTGTCACAATTCTATACTTTGCAGCTCACGTCCAAGTCCCAATGACCGCTGCTTCTAGCTGGTAATGATTCAGGTAGACTGGAAAAGCCATCTGCAGCATGTGTGGAAATGGAGCTTCTGTTCTCCTCTGCCTGGAGAGATGAGACCAGGTTGCTTTTCCCTGGAGCTCTGCGACTGTGGCTTGGTAAAGAGAACCTTGGGATACACTAAGCTGGGTGGCAAAGGTAGATTCATAATAGAAGTTGGCAAAAGGGGGAAAGAGAGCTCTAAATTAGGAGTAGGTCCCAGGCTGAAATATGAGTGGGGCATTGAGGTAGGAGAAATAAAGGGAAACACTATATATTAAACAAAGCAGCAGAAAATAGGACTATCAACACCCACAACAGAGATCTTCGAGGGAAGAATAAAAAACCTGACTATTCAGGCAAGACATAGTTAAGTGGCCCTTGTGCAAATGAGATCAGTTTACCTGCTTCTTGGAAGAAATACCCTAGGCTGGTCCACAGTGTCATAGATGGGGCCGATGGCCCTGAGCACTTTCAGCCTTCAGTGGCAAACCCCAGCATTCTGGGCAAGGTTAGGTCATAGGTGGCTGGAGCAGGGCTGGAAGAGACTGAACCCTCCCTTAGAGGAGCGAGGGGGAAGCCTACCTTCCAGTGTCCCTGTTTCTTCACAGCAGAGACATGTAAGTCTGGCAGGCTTTAGCTCAATGACCTTTCTTTCCACTATTGAAGCAGGACCCAGATGGCATCCTATGAGACCCCTTTGGGGCATTGGAGCCTTTAAGGGTGTATCCTAAAAGCTGGTAGTTCCCCTGACCTCTATTGGGCTTTTTCTGCCTCTAGGTATCTTAAAAGCCATGCTCAGAAGATCTTGCTGAGGGGTTTGAGGATCCCCATCCACCTATATAAATCTTTTCCATATATCTGGAGCTATTTGGAAAAAGACAAAATAGTGTTATTAGCTGGATCAAATAAAGAAGGTAGTAGTTTGCAGGAGAAAAAGATTTGTTCATCAGCATTCAAAAGAAATTAAAATTTTTTTTAAAAATAAAAAGCATGATATGGTAGCCCCGTAGGAGTTCTAGGATATGACTCCCCCGTTTAAAATTTTTTTAAATTGACCTTAAAATATTTGCTGGGTACACTTTAATAATACCTTGACTTTAAAGATTATAAGAAATACACATAATTCAAAAGGTTTGACACAATACAGTAAATGCTTTTGCTACATATGCAGGAGCATTGTCAGTTTAACCAGTTTAGGAAATCCAATAATAGAAAAATGCATACAGACAATGAGCTATAACATGCTTAGCAGCCTCTCCTGTTCTGACAGAGGTTACTATCAATCCAGAATATGTATCCACTGTAACGTGGACATAGGACTGTTTGCCAAATGAAGGTATATGAGTAACATCCATTTGCCAAAGTTGTCGGGTAGGGGTCCTTGAGGGTTAACTCCAAATGAAGGGGCAAATTGTATTATAGGACCCCTTGGACAGGAGTTCCCAATCTGCCATGCAGCTTCCCGAGAAAGTTGAAACGGTTTACACAGGGCTACAGCGTTCTGGTGATGAATAGTATGAGACTAAATTGCTCGATCTGTCATGGTTGCTCCAAATAATTTTCTTTTGGGTAGCTTGATCAACAAGGCATTCCTAGGCCCTGGCCAGTTGGCTCAGTGGTAGAGCGTTGGCCTGGCATGCAGGGGTCCCAGGTTCAAATCCTAGCCAGGGCACACAGGAGAAGCGCCCATCTGCTTCTTCACCCCTCCTCTTCTCCTTCCTCTCTGTCTCTCTCTTCCCCTCCCGCAGCCAAGGCTCCATTGGAGCAAAGTTGGCCCAGGTGCTGAGGATGGCTCCATGGCCTCTGCCTCAGGTGCTAGGATGGCTCTGGTTGCAATAGAGCAAAACCCCAGATGGGCAGAGCACCCCCCCCCTCGTAGGCGTGCCGGGTGGATCCCAATCAGGCGCATGCAGGAGTCTGTCTGACTGCCTCCCCATTTCCAACTTCAGAAAAATAAATAAATAAATAAATAAATAAATAAATAAATAAATAAATAAAAGAAATAAAAGAGAAAGAGGGCATTTCCTGTGCTAAAGCTCCAGGGAGCATGGAGTGAGCTCGAGTATATCCTATAAAACATGGAGCTCTATGTTGACATATAAGTCTTTGAAGAAGGAGGAACTGCTGAAATAGTTCATCAGCATTTGTCCCTAAGACAGCAGTTTTTATAGTGGAAACACCATAAGTAAATATTTGCTGTCTGTATATAGATTAAAGGGGGAATATGGCAAATGCTGAAAAGCCATGATAATGGTATATAATTTCTAATATACATTTTACTTAAAGACTTTGATAGGACATGAGGTAAGAAAAACATTATTTTGTATTAAAATATATTCAAACTTACAATGGGATGGAACTGAAAGTTTACGAGTAATTTTGAGATAAACTCCTAACAAAGTTAATATATTTCCTAGGATACTAATTCACACTTTTCTGCCAATACTATAATGTCTTGGAATAGTTTGTAAAGCACTATCTTATACTCATTGATTTTCAGAAAAATGAATCAATTAGAAAAACTAGTAGAAATGAGCCTGTAGAATCACTGTTTTATCCATCCATCCATCCATCCATCCATCCATCCATCCATGCAATAGATATTTATTAACTCAGTGGACTAAATATTTTGTTATTAACCTTGAATATAATTATTAATAAAAGAGGCATTGTATCTGCCTCACAATCGACTGAGAAACCATTTTTAAAGTAAAGAGCAAAAAAGGACCAAAGAAGAGAAAAACTCATGGACATGGACAATAGTGTAGTGATTGCAGTAGGGGAGACAGAGGACAGTATAGGGCAGGTAAATGGTGATGAACAAAGACTTTACTTGGGGGGTGAACACACAATACAGTGTACAGAAATGAGTTGTAGAATTGGGCACCTGAAACTTGTATAATTATGTTGTCCAGTGTCACCCAATGAATTTAATGAAAAAAAAAAGTAATAAATAGCATACATAGTAAGCTAAGTACAATAAATTAAACAAGATGCTGTAGAAGCATACAATAGAAAAATGAGATTTTTATATATTTATAAACACACACACACACCGTATTTTTCATTCCATAAGATGCACCTGACAATAAGACACACCTAGGGTTTTAAAAAAGAAAATAAGAAAAAAAGTATTCCGAACCAAATGGTGTGTTAAAATATTTAATAAAATACCGTATTTTTCACTCCATAAGACGCACGGGCATTTTTGCCTCCACTTTTGGGGGGAAAAAGTACATCTTATGGAGAGAAAAATACAGTATATATCTATATGTATAATCTATATCATTATCTATATGTATCGATAGAGATCTCTATCTATGTATGAATATATATAAATAGAGACATAGTATTTTTGTGTGACAGAGACAGAGAGAGAGACAGGGATAGGGACAGACAGGAAGGGAAAGAGATAAGAGGAATCTATTCTTCGTTGTGGCTTCTTAGTAGTTCATTGACTACTTTCTCATATGTGCCTTGACCAACGGACTACAGAAGAGCAAGTGACCCTTGCTCAAGCTAGCAACCTTGGGCTCAAGCCAGCAACCTTAGACTTCAAGCCAATGACCTTTGGGTTCAAGCCAGTGACTATGGGGTCATGTCTATGATCCCATGCTCAAGCCAGCAACCCCTTGCTCTAGCTGGTGAGCCCTGCGCTCAAGCTTGATGAACCCAACTCAAGCCAGTGACCTAGGTTCTGTGCATCCCAGTCCAATGCTCTGTCCACTGCACTGTGCCACTGCCTGGTCAGGCTACAAGAGATTCTTAAAGTACTTAAGGAAGACTTCCTGGAGGAGTTAGCAAGGAATCTGAGATTTTAGGGATGAGGACAAATTCAAACAAGTAGAATTTGCAAAAGGGTTAATGGGTGGATGGGGCTGATTGTTTTAGGCAAGAAATTTAGCACTTTAGTTTATAAGCGAAGTCTTAGGTAAGAAAATGTATGACTTGTTACATGACCTGAAAGAAGTTTGGAACACTTGGAATATAAAGTGTGGGGTGTGGGGACGATGATAGAGGAGAAGGAGGAGGCAGGGATCAGAGGGGTTGAGTGAGGAGAAAGAAGGTGAAATGGTAAGTAAGATCTGATTGTGAACTTTATGAGCTTGTAGAGTTTTAGGGACATTCCTCTGCTGGCAGTGAGGAATATGGAGCAGAGCAGTCAGAGCAGGAAATGTCAGTAAGAGGCTATTGAGGTAAGTGAAGATATTGATGATGATGATGTGAACTATGATGGTGGCAATGGAGATGGATGGGATGAATGGACTGAGACTTTAATAATTTAACTCAAAAGATCTTGGTAACTGGTTAGAAGTAGAGTGTGTGGGAGAAAAAGAAATCATGACTCAGACTTCTAAGTTGTTTAAAGGAAATATGAAAAGACAGATGTTGAAAGGAAACAAGAATTTCCTCTTAGATTTTATTTTTCATTCCTAATGCCTGATAAGACACCCACACACAAGTATCTAAACAGTACTTGAATAGAGTTAAAGTTCAAGGAAGATTTCTAGCTGCTAATAATGACTTGGAAAATTTCAGCACATGAATAGTGATAGGAACCCAAGAAAATGGGTGATATTGCCCAGGACAGTGTGTGTAGTGAAAGGAGGGTGTAGCAGGAACACTGGAAAACCTCAGAATGGGAGAAGAGATGCTTTGCTTGAGAGTGGATACTGCAGTTCAACTTTTTTCTTTGGGAGAAGCATCATGATAATGAATAAAATTAAATGTTGTACAATGTGAATACCATTGACTTTTGTGAGGGATGTGTTTTGGGACCTTCAAATCTGTAGATATCATTTTAGTACATATGAATCCCAAGAAATTCTGAGACGCTTAGGTTTGTGGTTCTGTGTGGAAAAATCTACAGATATAGCACTTGTGAAACTAATTCATACAGTGGTCCTATGACCCAATAATCTATTTATTTCTGTCCTTCAAATTGGGATTCCCCCTATAATAAAGCAAAACTATTATGAGCTATCAATTAGAAGACATATCTATATTTGGCTACCTTCTCTTGTTTGAATGTACTACAGATGCATTAATTCTCGTGATATCATTGATGAATGCCTTTTCTGGGCGGTAACTTTTTTCTCTATGATCACCTTTGGTTAGGAGGAATGTCACATGGCTACGCGATCAACGTCAGGCCTCTTATTTTAATGTTCTAATTTTCTTTTTCTTTTGTAAGAGAAAGAGATTCTTAAACTATATGAACTAAGTTGTACTTATGCTGATTATATACTGGTTCATTAGCTTCAGTGATGTTTTCAGCCTCTGTTACCTCAGAGGAGTGATTATATATATGTTGCATTTCACCTGAATTAGGTTTCTGTTGAGACCAATGTTTTCTGAGCATATGTCCTCACTTCACAAAAGTTAATTTATTTTCAACCTCTAGTTTACCACTGCTTTGATAAATGTTTAATAGCAGAGGAGAATGCATTGAAACAATTTTCAGGCTTTTTAAATTTTTGTTTGCCTCAGAGACTATGATTGATTTATTTCCTTTCTAGATTGAAACTACTACAAAATCAATGCGTCACTTTTAAATGAAATTAAAATGTATACATTACAGCTAAGTAGCTTCAGCATTATTAGTTGTCTTTCTTTGAAAGGAACTTTGTTGTTGGTTTTTTCTTTAAAAAACCATTAAAAGCATCATTCCCTGAGTTACCCCTTTTTTTCATTTGTTTGTAGTGATTTTTTTGATAATTCTCAAAATTTGGAAGCAACCATGGTGTCCTTCAATATGTGAATAGATAAATACATTACAGTAACAATAGAATGTTAATGTCAAAAAGTGGGCTATCAAGTCATGAAAAGGTATGGAAGAACCTTAGATGCATATTGCTATAAAGAAAGTCAATCTGGAAGGCTACTGAATGATTCCAAAGGTATGACATTCTAAAAAAGGCAAAGCTATGAATACAGTAAAAATACCAGTGGGTGAGTTGTAAGGAGAAGAAGGCAGTGTTGAATAAGAGTACAGAATTTTTAGGGCAGTGAAACTATTTTTGTATGATTCTGTAATGATGGCTATGTCTCATTATACACATTCAAAACCAATAGGACGTAAAACAAAAACAGTGAACCCTAATGCCAACTATGAGTTTTTGGTGATACTGATGGGTCAATGTAAATTCAAAAATTCACCATTCTGCCTTACCTTTGATGGTGCAGTTGATAAAGTGTACACCAGGTATGTCAAGGTTGCTGATTTAAAACTGTGGGCTTGCTTGGTCAAGGCACATACCCACTCCTCCCCCACCACCTTTCTCTCTCTCTCTCTCTCTCTCTCTCTCTAAAAATCAATCAATAAATTTCTTTAAAAACAATTACCATTTTGGTGCAGGAAGTTGACAGCAGGGAAAACTGTGGGATAGAATTTGGGAGATCTTATTTTCTGAAAACCTAAAACTGTTTTTTAAAAATCTACTAATTAAAACAAAACAAAATTCTATTCTACATAGCTCACTACCTGAAGCAGCAATGACAATCACTTTTTGGCAAACTTTAAGTACAAAATCCAGACATTCAAATCTATACCTGAGACATCAGGCAACGCTGAGGATGTCCGAGAAAGAGCACAATAATCAATGGGATATGAGTTAATTTAGCTGTGAGCTCTCCACTATTTATTCTTGGTTGAGACAAAACCCATCCAAAAGGAATGTTATGGGTGTGTTCAAGACAGGTTGCTTCTTCTTCCTTATTGTAATTGATCTTTTCATCATCTTTTTATTCCTCTTAACACATTCAGGTCGTAACATATTATCCTCTAGGTCTGAGTATGAGACAGTGCAGGCTGGTCAGAGGAAGACACAGATTCTCTTCTTGGGAGTGTCAGGCATCCAAGCCTGCCCTGCATGGGACTGTAGGCGAACCCAACCCTGTGTGTCTGCCAGGAGAGGTCTGCCATGGACCACACACAACCTGACACAAAATGTTTGCAGCAGAACGTTCTCAGCAGAAACAGGAATGGGACATGAATATATAGCCTTGGGTTGTTTGGTTCTTAACAGCTGTTCCTGTCCATGCTGCCAACATGGCCTCCTGAGCTGAAGTTATCACTTTCACTGTATTTGTCCCTTCCTCTCTCTTAACTCATCTGACAGCTTTTCTCACTTCTTGCTTTTTAGGTTGCCATTTTGCATTTGCTTGACCATGACTGCAATGTGGCCTCCTGTGAGGTTTCCGCAGTACTCTTTACACTGTCTCCATACTCCTTACTTACTTGATTTTCTTCAGAGTAAACATGTTCCTTGAGCCTAAGATAAACCTCTATTTTCTTGCTGTCAGAACTCAAACTAAATTGTTGGCACCAGTTCTGCAAAGTGGCCCAACACACTTTATTAATTGAACACAAAATGGTTGGCAAGGGAGGGATCGATTTTGAACAAGCTCTGAATTGTTCATTTGTTTTAGGAAAATAAACTTTATCATTTGTCCTAGGTGTCTTAAGATTGGCTTCAGAGGTTGAAGAAAGGCTTGGTTCCATTTGATGTTTTTTATCACGTATTGCATTAACTGGAACCCAATGTGAGAATCACATTTTCTTCATCTAATTCATCCTCAAAGAAATCCTACTTGCTACAGTCAGAACTTGAGCTTGCCATTAGCAGGGACACTGTGAGGAAGGCTAAGTCAGCAGTGTCGAGGACGCCTGCCCTGCTCCATTCCCTGAGTTACTCTTTAAGAGGAGTATGAGTAGCAAGCCTGAATAGCTAACTAACTGTCTCAGATGTTAACTAAACAATTTGGAGATTCAAAGCAGGGCCTGAGGAGAATTGCCAATGAATATTTGTAATGAATTCTAAAGCTGCTTGTGAATAGTTGAAAATTCAAATATTGAGTCTCTGTATGCCAAGAATCCAATTATTCTTTCATCATTTTTCTTCCCTGACCATCTACTCTGTGTCTTAAGCACAGACACTGAATAAAAACAGACTTGTCCTTTCTTTAAAGACACGTGCAGTCTATGGAAAAACAGACTTTAAATAACCAAGCTAATTTAGATGTAATTCAACATGAGGTTAGATAAGGAATGAGATTCTTGGTAGTATCTCATGAAAGAATGTGATCTTTGGGACAGTTGTCAGGAGACACTTCTCTGAGAGAGTGGCTCTTGGAAGACTGAGTAGGTGCTAGGCGGGCAAAGTGGGTTGAGACAGAGGGATGAGGAAGGTGTTTAAAGGGAGATCTACATAAACATAGTCCTTCTCCTGGTGCACTCTGGAGATGGCATGGACCCTCAGAGCTCTAAAACAGTCATTGTGGCTGGAATACAAAGGTAAGGGATGAGAGTGTGAACTGAGGAAGAGGCCAGATCATGCAAAGCTTTAAAAGTTATATTATGGATTTAGTGCATTACAGTAATCAAATAATGTTGACTGTTTAGTTTAGGAGTGAACAAATTTATTTTGTAAAGGGCCAGAGAGTAAACATTGTGTTGCAGGTATTCAACCCTGCTGTTGTAAGGGAGAAGCAGCCAGATATAACACGTGTATGAGTGGGTGTGGCAGTATCAATAAAACTTTATTTACCAAGACAAGTCACAGTCAGTATCGTACATATTTCCTCATTAGACCAACCTGAAAGTTACTGCCTTATTCCTAAGTTTCTCCAACTGAAACGGTACAGGGATATTTGGGGGACTCTAACAGTGCATAGTCAGCAAGCATTAAGGGATATTATATGTGGAAAATTGGGTTAAGAAAAAAAAGAAATTGGACTCCTTTGATTTTTCTTTGAAGTCATGTCACAAGAAAAGTCAGCAGGCAAGTTCATCTGCCAAGAGAAAGAGTATATAAGACAAAATGAAATTCCAGAAACAAGATTACTAAAGGGAATGAGTGCTAAGAAAAGGTTAAAAAGGTTTCTTGAAAAGCAAGTATCACTTGGGAGGTGAACTTGTTCAAAGCATGCATTAACTTGCCTCCGCAGGAACAAACTGTATTACAAGGCTCTGCTCCAGCTCGTCTGATATCCAGCACCTGCGGTCTCTGCAGACAACAGACTCTGGACTTGAGAAGTATCAGGTTTAGTGCTCATGCTAGAGAGAAGGACATACTATCATAAAAGTGTTCCGACGGAATCTGGAAAAGCTAAAAAGACTTCTAAAAAGTGGGTTTGGATCTCTTTTATAATCATAGGATTAACTTATTTGAATAATTTTATAAATGCTTTTTTATGCTGAAGTGACCAGTTTATAAAATTCTTATCAAAATCGCATAATGTATTTAAAATATTTTGGAATTATAACACTGGACATATAATTTGGAGAAGATATTCAGGATGGGCTAGGTTATGCTACAATAAAGAACAACACTCAAATCTCAGTGGTTGTAGACAACCAACTTTTTTTTTTCACTCACATTGTTTATCATAGTCAGCAGGGGCTCTACTAATCATAATCACTAATGGAACAGTCATCATCACGATATTGCTAGTGGCCATAATAGACAGAAGGCGATAGCTTTAAAGCAATTAGATGTTTGGCCCAGAAGTGACATATATTATTTTTTTCACAATGCGTTGCCATAACTAGTCAAATGGCCTCCACTCACCCATGACAGTTCAGTATATCTAACCTTACCATCCATGTGCCCAGGAAATAGAAAGCTGGGTATATTTGTCAAACAGTACTAAAGACCATATAGGCAGTTTTATATTTGTATAATTGTTTCATTAATGTTTATCTCATCAACTTTCTGGGGAGCAACATGAGAGAAGGAAGTGGGATTGTTTTGGCTCAGTTTCCTCAACCCAGTGCCTAAAACATTATCTGGCACAAAAAAGGACTCAAAAAAATATTTGTTCAGCAGATAAAGCTGTCTATCTAATCTAACTCTTTGACAATAGACTGAGCACGATAATGTGCTCTTTCTTGTGATCAAAATCGTCAAGAATATGAGTTCTATGTAATATTATTCTTAAAGTAGATATAAAATTGCTGTTGAAAATTAGAACCCCCAAATCTCTCTTTAGAACAGATACTGTTTAGAAGGAGCTGAAGCTAATATTTTTAATGGCCATTGTTGGTCAAATAAGTTTATAAATATGATATATATGTTTGCTAGCTTATAGTTTGTATTGGGTGTGGGGGAGAGGCTGTAAGCAGGCCGGTCATTATAGCCTAAGGCTTCGTTTTAAGACTAAATTTTTCCCCACACCCTTGACTGATTGCATGATGTGGGGTGGTGCAATCTCATGAGAAATCCCATTATGCCTCAGATAAGTGACTTTGTATCCGAGACTTCCTTGTTTGTATATTGGATTAAAGGTTTGGATTTCTGCACTATGAAGTGGGGCAGATGGGGAGCTTGCTCTCTCTCGGTTCCTGAGATTAGCATTAGAAGAGAGAGCAGAGAAAGGAGAGCAGAAAAAGGCCACAAGGAGGAGGTGAGGAGAGGCAGCCAAGATGGCGGAGTGATGAAAGAGAAGCCAGTTAGTGCAGAGTTTGTGCAGAGAGAAGGATATGGGGAACAGAGGTGAATAAGGCTAGTGAGCTAGAAAACTTTGATTCTAGGAAACTCGGATAAGTCATTAGCTTTGTGAGTGCTGAATGCGTGGGTTTTGGAGCCCAGTGTGTGTTTTTTCTTGCCCACCTGGTGCAAACTAGGATTAAAGATAATGGCCCACCAGTTCATGGCTCTGTTGTTTCATTACCGTCTGTCCGAATCAAATGCGAACTGCATGTGAATGGCCACGATGGTGGCTCCTGGCCTTACAGCCATCTTTTCTCCACTGTAACAAAGAGTGTTGAGATGCTGCACACTTGAATTAAGTGGTTACTTTATTGATTCATGCTATAATAAATATCCCCCTCCCATTGTGGAGTCTTTATATAACAAAGGTTTATCTTTTCACATTACTTGTCCAACTTTGATTACTATGGAGATTTAAAAAAAGAAGGAGGGGACCTGCTCCATATAGCCATGTTAGACTGAACATGAAGTATGTTGTGAAAACTGCTGATCACCATGACTGAAGTAGGGATGCCTGGAGGGTCCCATGCATCTCTTTTCTGTTTTAGCTCTGATGAGAAGTGCCACTTCTACCAATAGGTTATTGTCAAGAGCCCATCACAGAGCCTTACTAAGGTAAGGTATATGAGTGATTTGAAAGAGTAGATGGGATATTTGGAGGGTACCACTTTTTCTTCCATACAGGTTATCTGTATAGAGATCATTGAGAGGCCTAAACATTTATATGTAGATATGTAGGAAAGCCCCTTTGCACGATGTGAATTTTATCCTGAATAGGGATTTTACTAGAAACTGAAGTATGTTGACATCATCAGGGATAGAGTAGCTCAGTTCAGGTTTGCAAAAACCATCAGTGTAATTGATGTGATGATAAAATAGTAGGAAAGAGTGTCAAAGAAGAAACAGATTGAAATTTTAGAGTCATGTCTGGACCCAATAACTGTAAGCTTTTCCTCCTGTTATGGAATAAAACAATGATGGATCTATCTATTTTTAGGGGAAGCATTTTATGAATTCATGTCACAGTCATTTCTTATATCAAATATTAGAATAGTGCAATAGAAAAATAGTCATTTTACTTTTCTAGATTGGTATCATACATACTATAATTTGATCTATATTTAAAAATATTTGCTGGTTATCCTATAAATACAACTTTCTCTACTATATGCTACGCTAAAAGAGAATATTCCACACAGATGAATATTTGGTGATCATAACACACCAGGCTCTAGAATTTCATATTGATTGCTATTAGCAAAATATCTAGGTTAAATTTTTGTAGAGTATACATGCTAATACTACAGGAAGCAAGAGTTTCTCTTTGGGATTTAATTTATTTTTTGAGGGACATTTCTCATGGAGCAATGGGTCATATTAGGTTAAGTTTAGAAAATTTGTGTTTATTGAGCTGTCCACATATCTATTAAAGGGATTTCACATCTATAAATAAATAAGCTTAATTTTCCATGGTGTCAGAGAAATAATGAGACTTTTATATAAAAATATTTCTACCAGCTGAAATATCATGATTGTTATTCTAATACTTCCTCCCACAAATACTTAGGAAATTGAGTGTCTATTTTAGAAAATTGGAGAGATATTTTAATTTTTTTCTTGCCTCTTGAGAACCACTTTCAACAACAAAAAATAGATTTGACTTTAATGTTTATATCTTGATATTTCTTTGGGCCAATTCTAATAAAATCAAAACGTATCTGAAAAGTCAATCATTTGAAATTGTAGGATTTTAAAATTTATTTAAGCTTTAATCAGTGTAATGCACTGTTCAGAAAGTCTTAGTACTTATCTTTCCAGTTACATGGGGATTGTCACTGGCACCCAACCAAACTACTTACTGTTTCCCATTTTTTTCTAATTTTGTACAGGACATTCTAATTATCTAGATGGCTAAGTCAGAAGCCCAGTGTCTTCTTTTCATTCTTTCTGTGCCTTACAATCACATGTAATTAGTCCTATAATTTTCAGTCCTTAAATTGATCCTGATTCTCTTTTCTCTGTTTTATTGTTTCTCCACTAATTCAGGTCATCATCTCTTTCTACTAGTCTATTGTAATATCAAGGTGTCTGGTCTCCTGGAAGTGATAATTCTGTAATCTACATCTGGTAATATTTTTCTAAATAAAAGTTTCAGTGGCTTCTCATCACCCAGGATAAAGTCCAAACTCCTGAGAGTTTGCTATACTTTCTTCTGAGATCTTAACCTTGCCTGCCTTTCTAGTCTCATCCCTCACTAGTCTACACACCCTCTGAATCTGAGACATTAAAAATGACTTCTTAGAAAATATAACTTTATCTCTTAGTGGCTTTTCTTCATAAATATTATTCTTAATGCCTCCAGCGCAGAAACACAACCTCCAGTCCTGAGTTCATCAGCGTCTACTCATCTCTTAATTACTTGTGACTCTGTTTGGAAGCCATTTTTAAATTCCTGATAAATTAGGCGGCCAACTTCTCTGCTCTTATAGCAGTCTGTTCCTCTAACATAGTATAAATTATACATTATCAAAATTGTTGCTTTAATCACTTGACCAATTCAAAGAATTTCTCCTTAAGAATATCAACTATGTCTTTTCTTATTTTTCTATAGTGAGAAAATTTAAAAATACAGAAAAAAGAAATGATACATAGCCATATTTCTCTCTTAAAAACAACTACCTTTGACATGTCATGTTTTATCTATCTTACTAAAGAAATAAAAGAAAATACCACTAACTTTTCTGTCCTAAGTCCTACTCCTCTTTGGCCTTTCTAAGGGGCAAATACCATCATGGGATTGCTGTCACTTTCCTTTCCATTAAAAATACATTTACTATATGTATCCTGATTTATTGATGTTGCCCCATTAAAAAAATAAAATTATTAAAAAAAAAAAACATTTACATGTATATTATGTATCTATAGCCAATACTGAATATATTATGTATCTATATTTTTCTAGTTTTTAAAATGGTGTTATACCCTCCCTGAGCTAACAGTAATTTTATGTCAATATTATGTCAATATGTGTAGATTAAAAACATAATATTGAGTGAATATATCAAGAGATAGACTATTATCATATATAGAGTTTTTTTTTCAATTTTCTGAGTAAAAATGGTATGTCATTGCCTCATTTATCTTTTCTTCAAAAAATTAATAATGGTATAGAGCTTCTTCCTGTTGGCCTCTCAGGTATTCTCAGCTCTGAATTTTCTGTAAATTCATTCTTCACTCTATCCCCCTCCAGAGGATGAGAGTGAATGCACACAGGCTTGATGAAGAGGAAATCTAGCAATATTTTAAGATGCATAGGCAGACAATGTGGCTCATATTCATTTTCTTGAGAAAGAGTGGTAGAAGGAGAGAATAGAGAGGATGATGGAGGAAAGCAAAGCTAAGAAGCTTGGATTTTATCCTTTGGTGATGGAAACTTATTGATGGCCTCTAACTAGGGAAGCAATTACTTCAGAACTGAGTTTTAAAGATCAGCTTGTGAAGGATGCTTTGGAGATCAAGCAGTAGAGAGAAGATTTGGAGCAGGAAAATGATTCAGAAAAATACTCCAGTAGACCAGACATGAAATGATAATGCTTTAAAATGAGCAGGTGGAGTGGAGAAAAAAAAAATGGTTGCACTTGCCATTTATTTGGGAAATTGTATTTCATTGATTTGGATCGAATCAAGGACAAAATTAGGTGTTTTGTGCACATAATATAAATGTTAATGATGACATTTATTTAATGTATACTGCTGATATTCATTTCTTTTCCTTCATTAAATTGGAAATTAAGGCAATCAGACCTTATTAAACAGTGTTCTCTATTAACCATTGTATACCCAGTGTTAACACTTAAAAAGTGTACAAAGAATAAATATAATAGATACCTTTATATGACTACCTGCATTTTGGTAGAGTGTGGTCATTCTTATAAATCCCACCTTAACCCTTTTCATCTTTCATTTTTATTGCCCCATGCCACAGATATGATTTAACCACCACATCTTTTTGTTTTATTTTGTTTCCTTCTGTGGTGCTGTTGCAGCAGAACTACTAGTGAATTCTTATCTTGAGTCTGATGTGATGTTTTCTTGCTCATCAGCTACTCATGTTCTTGCTGTGTGATAGTCTCTCTGTATGATCAATTTGACTAATGCCTCCTCATTCATGGTATATGTTTGAAAACTTGACTCTCTCCTTGAGGACCCATTCATACATATTTAAACATGAAGATCATTATAGATAGTTATCCTAAAGTGAACTCTCCTTATTTCTAAACTTCTCATTTTCACTGTTCAAAACATTGCTGTTGGTCCAACTTTCTGAACATTTCTAAAACAAACAAAAGGCTTTGACTTACAAATTCTGCAGGATCAAATTACAAATTACTCATACTAAAAGGCATTTTCCTATGGAAGGAACAAAGTTTCTTTGTAGAAATGAAACTTTAAAGGAGTTGTTTTTTTTTTTTTTTTCCATTGGGAAACTAAGACAGTACTCACCAATCTTACTGGTTTTCATTTAAACTTATTTGTGATTTAATCTTGATAACATTTTGGATGGCAACAGATATTTAGTTAAATTATATTCCATTTCTTAGTTTTCTAGGGGAGTACCTGCAGCTGTGTTTGTATGATGAAACAATGTAAGTTGCCTATATACTGTACATCATGGAAATCACTTGACTGTATTATATTATGATAGAAAATAAAATAAACATACGAGTATTTTAGTTTACTAGAACTATCGCTTTTTATCCTGTGTAGATCTACAATTTAATTAATCAGTTGGTTAAATCTGAAATACGTGATTTTTATTATGCATTCAAAGACTGTATCACTTTTTAGTCCTTTGTTATAAATCATAATATAGTGTCTTATAAGAAGAGCTGGAAAAATAAACCCTCTTGTTCATAGCTTGCCTCATTCTTTTTAGATTTATGTGCATGGTATGCCTGGTCCTGAATGTGGAATGGGTTTCTATTAAGGAAAGTGGGTCAGATGGTTGCTGTGAAGATTGAGGAGAAACTGATAGCTTCCTGGGCTCTTTTGAAGGGTGCTGTTTTAAAATACGGATTAGTCAAGGTTCACAGTGCTCTTACCAGCCTGTAAATTACCACTATGTAATTTTAAACTATTCAGTGCTTATGGCAAAATTCTGGTCTTTTGATGTTAGGGCAGAGGGAAGCATTTTATTGGAAAGCAGGGCAAAAATAGAGATAAAAACACTGGATGATAGTTTTGGAGGGGTTGACTTTTCTTCAGGAAAACTTTTTACTCCTTTATGATCTATGTCAATAAAATGACATTCAATTTATTTTTATTGACAATCTATGTCAATAAAAATAAACATTCAGTTTAGAGCTCACTTATGATCTAATATTAATCCTCCAATGTTTTAAAAAATTATTATGAAGAATTTTATACATAAAAAACAAAGAACCCATTAAGTACACATTAGTTGCTTCAATAATCACCACTCAATGCCTATTATTTTTTCATCTGTAATACTACCAACCTCCTCCTTTCCACACTAGATTCTTTTGCACCAAATCCCAGATATCATATCATATAATCTGTAATCTGCATGTATGTGAGTATTTATTTCTATAAAACAAGGATTATTTTAAATAACATAACCCCAATACTATATAGACTAAAAAATTAAAAATAATTATTCCATATCATCCAATACTTAGTAATGATCTAACATTCCCTTTTTATTTATTAGGTGTTATGCTTATATAAATAAAAGCTTTCTACTATTAACTATGCTTTTATCCCCAGGTACAGATTACACAAGAAAGCAGAATAAATATTCGATATTCTCCCTTTATTTCCCAGGTTTTCAAAAAACTGAGTTGATTAACTAATATTTTTGAATGATAATTTACCTATTGCATATTTTTGAACTCATGGATATTTTATATATTTGATGTGCTCCAATTCACTGAAGTTATTATTCTTTTAGTGCTCAAATTGTCCCATCTTTTTCTGGTGGTAGTGCCTTCAATTTAGTTTCTTTGTCTTTTCAACTCAATGTTTCTTCATCTTTTCTATACTTTCTGGTATCTTAAGATGTTGCAGGATTATCTTGTATTTATCCTACCATAGTCTTAGAAACGGTCATTTTACCCAGTAATTCTGGTCCCTTATTGTGGGAAGTGATGAGAGACTACCTTTCAGCCTGCAGGGCTGTTCACTATTAATAGGGGATATTTCTTACTGGCTAATAATTTTAAGGTTTCCACCAGCCTAGATACCACAATGACTCCTGGTGCTACTAACAAAGGCCAAAAATTCATGGGTGTACCATAATTACAGTAATAGTAGATGTGTATTACATTCAAAACAATATACCGAGCACTTTACTAGCATTAATAATTCTGTAATTTATAATTATTACAAAACTGAAATATAAGTGCTATTACCCCTATTTTATCAGATAAATAAACTGAGGAAAGAGGCTTAGTAGATGTCAAAAATTATACAGCTACAATTTTTGAGTCAATATTTGAACTTGGCAGTCTGCAAGTATGTGTGTGTGTCTGTGTGTGTATTTGAGTGTTTGGGTAGAGAAAGAAAAGCTTTAGCCCAACAATTCAAAAACAGTTCAGTATGCCTTACAGGTAGTAAAGACTAAATACCCTCATATACGCAGGACTGTGCCAGCTTACACTTGATATCCTGATATAATTGCTAATAGCACCAACTTTTATTCTAAGAAGTCACCCTACTTATGGGTAAAAAGAGGCTATAACCTATAGGCAATTTATAAAGTGTTATAGATGTTCAGTGTTTCATGGTGGGGGAATCTTCTTTTCTAAATTAAAGAAAGACCATTGAAGACACCATTCTCCTGGTGTGTGGTCTGCTAATGTCTTCATGGTAGCCACGGACTGAGCTAGCCTGCAGTTGTAAAAATACCTCCTATATCTCCAGTCCCTGGTGGGACTTAGTCTGGGGCTGCTCTTCATGCTGATCTCTGATTCCCTACATTTTAACAGTCCATCTGTTTCTAGGACTTAGATTAGTGCCTGGCACAAACTGGCCACTTAATGTTTTCTAACCAAGTGAATGACCCTTGATTGGTTTATTGCCACAGTGGTAGAAATAAAGAATATGAGCTTAAACAGAGTACTCACCTATGTTGTATGCTCACCTAAACATTTGCATTCAGATTATTTTGCACTTTATTTCGGGGAAAACAATGTTATTGGCTTGAACTGGAGACTACTTTTTCAAATCATAGCAGTGTTTTTTGGGTTTTTGTTTGTTTGTTTTTTTAATAACAGAGAGACAGGGTAAATGGTCTATCAGCCATGGCTTGTTTTTTTTTTTTTTTTTTGGTTTATTTGTTTGTTTATTTTTGATTCCTGCAAGTAGTGCTGAGCATTTGATCTGATAATCAATCCTTGGAGTCTTAACCCAGATAGCACATACCACGGGAGCCCAAATAAAGAAATTGTAAGAGTATGTATGACCAGTACGAATTTACTGGGGGAAAAATGTCTACTTGATATTAACAAAATAGGTGGCTAATGCTAAGAATATGTGATCCTGGGAAAATAGCCTTTTATTTTCTCTAGCAAAATAATTTTTCAATAAAATATAAAACATATTAGGTAATAATATTTGTGTGGACAAATGTGTTACTGAGGCAGTTTTAATTATTAAAATCTGCTGAGCCCATGTAAGACTGGGGTATCTGATAGGTAAAATGGCTACTTAGCTGCCACCTCTAAAACAATGCAGGCCTGAAGGAGGAGGAATGGCTCAGAACAGAACATTCTCATCCCCTACTATAAGGTTGTAGTTAATGTGCTTGCTATTCTCTCTCCTAATGACTTCCTGGCTTTTACTTTGATATGTAGCAGAAAGTTTACCTTTGCAGGAGTTTCAGTAAAAGCTTACATTGGGAAGGGACCTGACAATTAGGGGAGTTTAAATCACTGTGGTTATTTGTAAAAGCTTTGATACAGGCCCAAGGGCGCCAGGACCCAGCTGTTCCTGGGAGACACCTGACCTCAGCTATCTTGAAAATTTACCAAGGACACCAGAGAGGACCATGCTGATTAGGCCTGTGCTACATCAGAAAGAACTTGTATTTCTGCAGCTGAATCCCCCTCCTACTGCTCATAGTCAAGTCAGTGACCAAGGCCACAGACCAAGATGTGCTTATCTGAGCATGTCCAGGTGCACCCAACCCCATGCCAGCAAATGCCTGCAGCAACCTCTATATCTACGCTCCCCCCCTGCAGTTTGAGGCTGACACCCTTTATTGGTCTCAACCTGCCTGCACCCCAAGTGCTTTTAAAATAAAATTTCCTTTTGGAACACACTAGCCTTATGTTTTTGGTTCAGCCCACAGTTTCTTTCTTTCAGTATTGGAATACTGTGCAGCACTAATGCTACTATATGCATGAGAAAGGCTCAGATGCAGGTAGCCCAAACCTGTGTGAACATTACCTGGACAATTAAGTAATCAGTTATTGAGAGTCACACATTTTTAGAATTTACACTAAATTCAGAGTATTATTTTTTTTTTAAGTTTTTGAAATAATAAGACAGAAAAAAAATTGGTTCTTCACGTTTATTTTTTATGTTGATGGAGATTAAATTTCATCTGAGATGGGCCAAATAAATTAAAACTGAAGCATTTGATTTCGAAAACTCATATATTTCTTCAGGCTAAGATTGTTCATTTAAACAAGTCTATTAGATTCAATTCAAATTAATAGGATACTGAATAAAAATGAAATTATTCCTTCTTAGACAATTAAATCAAAGAGAGGACAAAATTATTCATAAAATAACATATTGAGTTTCTAGAACAGCAAAGGATTATTTGTCCTTGTTAAAACGTTCTATAAAGAATGGCAGTGGTGGCGGTGTGTGGATGTAGGTTGCTTAAAAATAATGATTATCGGCCTGACCTGTGGTGGCGCAGTGGGATAAAGCGTCAACCTGGAACACTGAGCTCGCCGGTTCAAAACCTTGGGCTTGCCTGATCAAGGCAATATGGGAGTTGATGCTTCCTGCTCCCCCCCCCCTCTGTCTCTCTCTCTCACTCCTCTCTCTCTAAAAAATCAATAAAATTAAAATATTTAAAAAAATAATAAAAAAAAATAATGATTATCTAGAAGGTGTTCTGATTATGTTTGAGTTCAGCTTCTCTAATTCTGTAATATTTAGATAAATAAGTTTATTGATACTTTAATTCAAAAATTTTGAAACTGACTGAAAATAAGATTTCATTTTAAAATTCTAACAATTGAATTATAGTAAAAAAATATACATATGAAACATTTGCTCTTACATTTTAAGAATTATAATAGTCAATGTAATTTTATTAATCAAGGTCACCCCCATAGATTTAATTTGAAAAAATAAAATAGAATAAAAATTCATTAAAATGTTAGTGAAATTTAAAATATGAGGATGAAGAATTACATAAGCTTCAGTTTGTTTTGAGTAAGTGAAATTATGCAGAGTGCTTATATATGCTCAGTTTATAGACCACTAATTCACAAAATAGCACTTGAAGAGCCTACATAGGGTTTGTAAGCACAGACCTTTGAATTTGTGTTGAAATTCTTGATGTACTTTTTCTATCTGGGCTACTGGAAATCAAGACTCTCCTCTAATGCCTCGGGTGCTCTATCTATTATATCTCTGCCTTGCAGGGCTGCCCTAAGGATGAGAGATAAGTTATATAAAAGGCCAGACACATAGTAAGTGCTCATAAACTGTAATTTCCTATTTTTTGCTTCACATCAGGTTTCATTGATATTTATAAAACCCATATTTCTAGATATTTTGCTGAATAGAACTAAGATTGTTTATAAGTATATATTATTTTTAAATGCTTTCTCTTTATTATGGCCACTGTTAAAACAGAACCAAACCAAGTGCTCTAGCACTAGCCAGGTTATCTTCTCTAGGGTTGTTTCAGAGGAATTCTTATCAGGTTTCCACAACATAAAACAGGTAGTTAGCTTTTTCTCTTTTTTAGGTCCTTGGCCTGTGCTACTTCAGAAAAATATTATTCTCTTCTGTATTTCCTATTAGTTCTCTGAAGGAAGCAATTATTTTAATTATTGATTATTTCTGGGAGACCATTTTATTCTAACTCATAAGAATAAAACAACAAGAAATGGGATACATGAAAGACATCTCATAAACGTGTATCTAACAAAGAAAACATACATCTCCAAATATGAATATGCATTTAGAACCTGGCTTGCTGCCTAGGCTCCTAACCAGTTGTTTCATGCTTCAATGTCCTATTATAATGGATCCTGCAAGGGGAAGCTCTGGGTCCACAGCTAGAGGTAGTAGCACCCTATAGAGTTTTGTGTCTGGGATGAAGTGGACTTCTTTGTGGTAGGGTGGTTAAATATTTATCAGTTTGCCTTGAGCCAAGTACATGGTAAGAGACTAGTTTGTATTTTGGTTTTGTTTTCAAGGAGGTCACTTGTACTCTTATCTTGCATTAATCAGAGAATTCGTTGTTTGTTGAAAAGCTTTAATCTGAAATACTTTCACTGTGCCATTGTGCTCTTGTTTGTTGCCTAAAACAAATGAGCTAAGATTATTTTTATATTGAGCTGCAAAGAATGGCTTGTCATTATATATATCACTCAATATTCTATATTTCTCTATATGCATAGAGGTGATATTTTCATCAATATGTGTCCCTATACTTAACGGTTGAAAGAACTACTAAGATGGAGACATTAATTTTTTTGTTATTATTCTAAATGGGAAAATTATTGTTACATTTTTAGTATTGGATAAAAGATGGTGATACAATCAGTTTAAACAAGTATAAATATAGAGATGGTCATTTGGTTTAATTTTTGATTCAGAGCAAATTCTTGGGATTTAGAGTATTGCACAGTCAGTTCCATAAGAGAAAAAAATGACCTTGTGATTTTGTTTATTTATTTATTTATTTTTGATTCTGAGAAAGGTGTCCTATTGAGAAGTTTATTTTATTTCCTAGATTTGCTTCCTTCTATTATTTTTTCCTGACAGTGACTGGTTTACAAAGAAAAAGTTATATAAGCTACCACAGTCCTTTTTCTTTCAACCTTTGATCTCAAAATTGTTCTGCAGTCCTGAAATATGAAATACTACTGCTATTTTTTTGGTACACCTAGTTCCCCAACATGTAAATGTGTAAATTTGCTATACTTCATTGTGGAAGCAGAAGCATCTTCAAAATTGCTTTACAAATTTTTTTCAAAAAATGTAGTCATGTTTGTAACTACATAAAAACTCATTTTAGAATTCTTTATGATAAACGGAAGAAGATAAAGCAATATGCCTGTTGTATTAAACAGTGAAGTAAAAAGAATAATTATAAATAACTATTTCCGTTTTGTTAGGATACAAGTCTGTGATAATTGCTCCTTTAAAAAACCCTTTAAGTGAAACTTATGGTTGGCTAGAAAATCTATTCTAGGATTAAACAAAATGATATTGGAATTACAAATCTAATTAAATGATGAGTGTTGGGCAGATAAAATATATTATGCTCACTTTGTTAAAGATGGCGCTGCCCACGTAGAGACCCGTCACCCAGGTGATATTAATGTGTGTTGGGGGTGGGCTGTGGGCAGGCAGAATCCTTGTAGCCTGGGGCTTGGTTTTGGGATTAAGCCTTTCCCACCCTTTTTGATGTGGGGTGGTACAATCCCATCATGCCCCAGATAAGTGACTTTGTATTAGAGATTTCCCTATTTTGTATATTGGATTAAAGGTTTTGATTTCTACACTATAAAATGGGGGCAGAACTGGAGCTTGCTCTCTTAGTTCCTGAGATTAGCATTAAGAGGAGAGAGCAGAGAGCAGAGAAAGGCCACGTGGAGGAGGCCAGGAGAAGCAGCCAAGATGGTGGAGTGTTGAGTGAGAAGCCAGTTTGTGCAGAGTTTGTGCAGGGAGAAGGAAGAAGATGGGGAACAGAGGTGAATAAGTCTGGTGAGCTAGAAACCTTTGATTCTAGGAAACTCGGATAAGTCAGTAGCTTTGTGAGCACTGAATGTGAGTGGGTTTTGGAGCCCAGTGTGTGTTTTTACTTGCCTGCCAGGTGCAAGCTAGGATTAAAAATGATGGCTCATCAGTTTTTGGCTCTGTTGTTTCTTTACCGACTGTCCGAATCCAATGCGAACCTGCATGTGAATGGCCACGATGGTGGCTCCTGGCTTTACAATGAGATTGTTGGACAAACTGACCCAACTGAGTTTTAATTCTCAGGAATATTTCCCAGGCACTCTTTATTTCTATGTATGTGATTAATTTCCAATGAATTCAAAATCCAGTTTGTAGTCTCATTTGAGTATTAACTTGGAAAATACATTCTTAGTCTAGTAATTTTCTTTTATGTCTATTTTATTTTAAATTAGAACATAGAGTTGCCATTGTGTTTTATGGCCAGGGTACACTTATTTTTGAATTATTTAAACCTTTTTATATTATAGAATATAGTACAGGACAAATGACATGATCAACAGTTTAAAAGTTTTAATGTAATCATAGAGCCTTGGCAATATATTAATCACTTATAGTTAAAACACATTTGGTTTTAGACATTTGTGAGAAATCTCAAAGGTGTGTGATACAGTTTGAAAAATGTAAGGACGGATATTTGGGTGGTAAGTCTAGTAACTAGCAGCCAATAAGTGAGCCCAGCTGTCACCCAGCACCAACAACATAATGTGATTGTCTATTGGTTGATGCCTTATATTAATTTTATTAAGTGCTAAAAAACTTTATTTCATATTGGGAATTGATATCTAAAATGAAGTTCCATTGCTAATCCTTTAGGGTTTTTCATGTATTTGGAGATTTGTAGTCTCAAGATATATTCCTTAAGAATGTCATGGTTTTACTAAAGTTAAGGACATTTCTAACTCCATGGTCAGACTAATTCAGTAGTTAAGATATAGTGTCCTATAAAATAAAAAATGTCGCAAATTAGAAATAGTTTGCAACTGGCAGAGCATGCAAATAATTACTATTTTTTGATTAAAAAAAAATATATATATATATTCTTGCAATTCTGGTTATCTAGGTATGGTATCCTGAAACTGGCATTTAAAAATTATGCACTTGTGTGCACATGCACATTATGCTTCCACGTTTAAACTTAAATAAAGTGTCTATATCCTATAGTATACAGTTATGTTCATTATGTAGAGTGGAGAATGAAGAGTTGGATTGTTGATTAGCTAGGCCAAGGTAGAAAGACACCAACTGTGTATTTATTTTGTGCAATGACATTTCAGTGTCTCACATATCTTTGTCCTTTTGGTCTTAACTTCTTATGGGTGGTTTTCTTGTAGATACTTTATGTCTGTCATCTCATTGAATCTACTGTTTTGAAGAGAAAACTGTGAAGTTGGAACAATGCCAAAATAAGGTCTAATTCTCAGCTATGAACAGGGTTATTCAAAAGAAGAATGGAAAATTCATTTAAAATAGCTGAAACTTTTGTTTTAAGTAAAAATATTTTGGGTATTTTATGCCAAATACATCACTGGTGCTATTTGATTTCTCTCCCTATCAATAAGAACTATCCGTGAGATATATAGCAATGAATATATTTATTTATTTTATTTATTTTAAATAACAAACACATTTCTATGCACATATGGGGTGGGCAAAAGGAGGTTTACAGTTAAGTGTGTGAAAGTTTAATCATTATTTTTTAATTATTATTATATCATTTATTATTTTTATTAACCTACTTTTGACCACCTCTGTATATAGATCATGCCAAAAACATTCTGACTGGAAAGCTGAAAATAAAAATAAAAAAGCACTCTCTTTTCCACATGAAAACATTACTGATCAGCAGAAACTAGAAAATATTACCAAGAATTTAGATAAAATGTAGATAGGTCCTGACTTCACAATGAGTAAACAGTGACTTCTGGTAAATTTCAGTATTGTCTTGACAGTGGTTCTTGGTACCTCTGTGTTGCTAGGCAACTCAAAAAAGGATGAGAAATTTACACTCAAATTTACTTATATATGTTGAATTTTATACACATTATGTTGAGAATGTATTGCACACATTATTACAGGCTAGTTGTACGTTTCTATTCTGTCTTTTGTGTGAGCTTCTCAATATATATGAAAGATATTCTGCCTGCATCTTTGTTCACCCTCTTATTCTGAAAATTAATATAGCCCTACTATGTATTATTATGGTTGATTATTGTGGGTATATGAAATAAAACATGTAGCCTTTTTTGATGCAGAAAGAAAGATTATATAAGCTTTATAATATATTCTCTCTCACACACACAGAGCTTTTATAATATTTAAAACAACCATTCTTTCTGCACCAAAAGGACTACATACTGTGTGTGTCAGTGAGAGAGAGAGAGAAACAGAGAGAGAGAGAGCGAGAGAGCGAATTAGTATCTGGAACAAGAAATCTATGTAAGAAAGAGTCTTTTAGTTCCACCTGGCTTTTCTCATTTAATTACTATAATTAATAGATGCAGAAGAAAAATTAATAAAACATTTAAATCCAGTGAGGTTTTTTTTTTTTTTTTTTTTTTGTATTTTTCTGAAGCTAGAAACGGGGAGTCAGACAGACTCCCGCATGCGCCCGACCGGGATGCACCCGGCATGCCCAGCGTCCGGGCCATCTTTGCTCCAATGGAGTCTTGGCTGTGGGAGGAAAAGAGAGAGACAGAGAGGAACAAGAGGGGGAGGGGTGGAGAAGCAGATGGGTGCTTCTCCTGTGTGTCCTGGCCGGGAATTGAACCCGGGACTTCTGCACGCCAGGCTCATGCTCCACCACTGAGCCAACTGGCCAGGGCCTAAATCCAGTGAGGTTTTAAAGGTCCAAATTATAGATATTTGAATTAAACACTAAACAACTTGGGCTTTTTGAACAATACTTTCTGATATTAAAAAAATTTGTAGCATATAATTTCAAGTGAGAGGTGTTATACTTGAGAACTAGAGTGCTTTTGTAAATCAAATTTTAAGAGTTAATGTTATGTCAATGCCACAAACCAGAAAATTAGATCTGTATAGCAAAGGAGCTTTAAAGAATGATGCCTAACAGATTGTGATGGCTGAAACTGCAGAAAATTGATGGTTCAAATTAAAAGTATGGATAAGGAATCTTTGTGGAATGATGTACACCTATAATTTTGTGAGAAGGGTAAGTAAGAAAAGCAAATAAAGCCAGGGATTTTTATTTCCAGAAAGACTCTGAGGATTTGGGGTTTATATCATTTTATAACCTTAGTTAGTTTTCCACTAGCTAAATGGTCCAAATTCAATGGTGGGATTCACATAATTTAACAACTGGTCTTCTGCCCTAATGACCATTTTAAATATAAAAAAATGATATATAAAAAGGTAGTTTATTATTTCATGCAGTTAATACACAAATAATAACAATAAAAGAGATACACAAAACTAAATTATGTTTTAAGAAAGTGTTTTGAAACATTAATGAAAAAATATTAAATAATACCTGACAGAAAACAATAAACATGTTACTTAAGATATTTCTATATTGCTTCTTGATTGGCATCCTCACTTGCAATTTTTTTCACCTATGGACGGAATGAACATTATTACTATAGGTGCTTCGAATATGTTGTGCAGATGAACGTTAAAAAATGTGTAAGGAATGTAAATTTGTGATTTCCACAGTGGTGGCTGTCCAGGCACCCACCTTAGAGAGATCCCCGATTACGAGTGCCATTTTAACAACTGGTTTGTAATAGTTTATCATATTGAATTTTATGTAGTCAGAAGAAATTATTTTGTGCTCTGGACTGTTGAATCAGTGATAGAGTGTTGGCCTGGTGTGTGGAAGTTCTGCGTTTGATTCCTGGTCAGAGTACTAGGAGAAGAGACCATCTGCTTTTCCACACCTCCCCCTTCTTTCTCTCTCTCTCCCTCACTCCCGCAGCCATGGATCAAATGGTTCGATCCATGGCTCAAAGTTGGTCCCAGGTACTGAGGATGGCTCCACAGCCTCACCTCAAGTGCTAAAATAGCCCAGCAACAGAGGAGCTGCCCCAGGAGGCAGAGCGTCACCATCACACTGCTTACCAGGTGGTTCTTGGTAGGGGTACATGTGGGAGTCTGTCTCTCTGCCTTCCTGATTCTCACTTAATAAGAAAAAAAAGTTTGTGGGCAAAAATCTTAAAAATAGTATGTCAGATGACATACCAACCTAACAAGTTTTTATTATACTTAGCATGACACACTATGTACCTGGGAAGTTAAAAAAATTTTTGTGGGATGAAGTTGAGAGGTATTAATAAGAACCAGTTATTTTTAGAGAAATCCAATGATTTCTGAGATTTGTAACTCTTCAGAGACCCATTCAGTTAATGATTTTTTAATCTCAGAATTCATTATAAATATCATTTAGCATATTTTTGTTTTTTAATAATTTTAATCTGATTTACCTATAGATGAATTTCTGGGTTCTATCTATCTCATTCATGCTACCTCAGAATTTTTTTTAATTTAAAAAATTTCTTTTTTAATTAAAGTTGACATACAATTTTACATTAGTTTTAGAGGTACAGTATAGTGGTTAAACAGTTATATAACTCACAAAGTGATCACCTTGATATGCCTAATACCGATCGGACACTGTATGTAGTTATTACAATGTTATTGACTATATTCCCTATCCTGTTCTTCACACCCCCATAATGATTTCTATAACTGGCAATTTGTGCTTCTTATGAATTTAGTATTTAAAATATATTGATAAATTTAAATACCATTTTTAATTAGATGCTATCAGACAACTCATTTGACTAATTTTTCTTTTTAATTAGTGAATTTTTATGCCAGTTATAACCAGTTTTTGCATAAAAGCATTTATATGCTTAATTGATTTTATTTATATCAAATAAAATAAGAGCATGATCAGTAGACTTGGCAGATACTGAATGTTTTGGTATGGATGGCTAAATAAATATTAAACTTTTTTCTTTAATATTTTTAGATTTTTAATAGGTATATAGTAAAATCTTCTTTCCTCTTTTCTTTTATTCATTCTATTCATTTGTATATAAATTCATTCTTTAATAAGGGTATGAAAATAAAACAGATCAGGCCTATGTCTTTATGGAGCTTATAAGTCTTACACAGGAGACAGTAACTAATTAAATAATATAATTATTTACATGGTGAGTGCTAAGAAGAAATTGCAATAGAAAACCAACACAATAGAAAGTAGTGTCAAGTTATTTAGATGAAATGCTCAGAGAAGGCTCTATGTGAAGGTGACATTGTAACTGAGATAAGAAAGATGAGAAAGAAACTGGCATGTCAAGAGTTAAGGAGATTAAGTTCAACAGCCACCATGATAAGAAAGGGTTTGGTGAGTTCAAGAAGTGCCTTGCATAGTGAGAGTAAAGTAAGGCAAGAATAATATGAGTCAACGATGGAACTGTAGACATGAGCTGGCTATTCAAGAATTCATGCCTATTATAAGAAGTTCAAGTTTTCCAGTGTGTTTTAAGTAAATGAATGAAACTGCTTTCTTAGAAAAGATGTTAAAGATGTTTGTAATGCAGTGATTTTAATGATGGACCATGGAATCATTAAGCCAGACAGGAAGGAATGATAGCAGAGAGAAGGTGATGGATAAGTGAAAGGACCATGACTTGTAGTGGAGTACAAGAGTGAGTGAGTTGAAAGGATGAAGTGTGTGATGAATGGCAGGACTACAGAAGAGTCATGAGAGTGGGTGCTGAGATGGAGAAGACAAAAAAAGATCAATGAAAAAAGTCAGGATCCATGTAGATTTTTGCAGTTATACAAGGAGATATGAAAAGGAAGGCAGTGAACCAGAAACCAAGTCTTTAATTACTGTCTGCAGGGTGGCTTTATGAAAGCAACGAGGGCTATATTAGATAGTATAGCCTGATGAAGGAAATTTCAGCTAAATTGAGAACAGATTTGGTAGTAGCAGCAAAGAGGAGCAGGTCAACAGGTAAACTATCATTAGGTCTTGAAAGACTTTTAGAAAAGTAATTTTCCAAATCCAAAGAATGATGGTTGTAGTCATCTTTTTTTAAATAAAATGATGCCTCAATATTCACTGACATGCACCCATATTTATTTTTGGACAATTTAGCAAGAATGTATTTCTATGAGGAAAAGAATTGTTTGTTTTGCAGACTGCTGAATCATCAAGGCCTACCATATTGTTTTCTCAGCAAATGTATGTTGACTTAAATCAGTTGATTAAATTGTAAACTCGATTTTTTCTTTAATTTTAATTTGCAAATTAAGAATAATGTACATTTCTTATTTTCTGGCCTTATTTTGAATTCTTTTTTTTTTTACATGCTGTTATACTATATGTTCTTATTTTGACACTTTCTAATTATTGCTAAATTATAAAAAAACTATTAATTAACATCTATTGATGCTTCATAATATTCTATTAACTGGCATTTAACACATTTCCCACGAAACACATTTCTGGACATATTTATAGTTAGTGTTTATTGACACTTTCAGACTGGTTTTAATTTATGTGGTCCAAAATTTTACATAAAACTTCATGGAATTATCAGGTTCTTCACTGATGTGCAGAATTTTTATAAAACATCTGCTGAATTTGGGAAAGTAAAATATACTGAAAGGAAAAGTCTACTTTAATGTATTTTATTTTGAATAAAAACATCAATAGGCTATGACTTTACTGTCTTTTTCTTTTTAATGTAAAATTTGCTAAGATTTCTTTCCCAGAGTTTATTTTTAAGTGTTTATGTTGGCCACTGAGGTTAGATTTGTATAGGAGAGTGATTTTATTTTATTATTATTATTTTTTTTTGGTATTTTTCTAAAGTGAGATATGGGGTGAATGGTGGAGAGGAGGCAGACAAACTCCCACATGCACCCTACTGGGATACACCCAGCATGCCCACCAGGGGGAGATGCTCTGCCCCTCTGGGGCGTTGCTCCACTGCAATTGGAACCATTCTAGTGCCTGAGGTGAAGGCCACGGAGCCATCCTCAGAGCCCAGGCCAACTTTGCTCCAATGGGGCGTTGGCTGTGGGAGGGGAAGAGAGAGGTAGAGAGAAAGGAGAGGGGAAAGGGTGGAGAAGCAGATGGGCGCTTCTCCTGTGTGCCCTGGCCAGGAATCGAACCGAGGACTTCCACATACTAAGCCAACACTCTACCACTGAACCAACCAGCCAAGGCTTGTATAGGAGAGTGATTTTAAATTCTCCCTCTTTTATCTCCCTTCGTCCTTCTTCATTAATTTCTAAATATACATACCTTGCTTGTTTTGTTTCGCAAGAGTAGGGGTGGATAATGACTACTGCATTTTTGGCCTCTATATCTCACCCCTGAAATTTCAAAAAATGACTTACTAATATTGTCTATTATGTTTTTTTTCCTTTTTTTAAAAAAAATTTTTAATTCTATCAATAATTTATTGTGTTAACATGGATTCAAGTGTCCCACAGAATACAACACCCACATCCCCACCCCTGTGTCTTCCATTACGCCCCTTTGCCCCCCACCCCCTAGCTCCCTCCCTTCTTGTCTATTGTATTTTATATAATTGTATATAAATAAATTGTTTAATTTTTTAACATTTTATATTTGTATTTTATGCAAGCAATGGGTTTTAATAACTTTTTGAGTTCTAATTACTTTCAAATATTTCCAGTAATTTAATAGTGAAATACAATTTTAACAAAATCCAACCTTTTTTTTGTGACAGAGACAGAGAAAGGGACAGGTAGGGACAGACAGACAGGAAGGGAGAGTGATGAGAAGCATCAGTTCTTTTTTGCGGCATCAGTTCTTACTTGCTCATTGACTGCTTTCTCATATGTGCCTTGACCCCGGGGCCTATAGCAGAGTGAATGACCCCTTGCTCAAGCCAGCAACCTTGGGTTCAAGCCAGCGACCATGGGATTGTGTCTATGATTCCACACTCAAGCCTATGAACCCAAGCTCAAACTGGAGAGCCCATGCTCAATCCAGCAACCTCGAGGTTTGGAACCTTGGTCCTCCTTATCCCAGTCCTACGCTCTATCCACTGTGCCACCTCCTGGTCAGGCAACAAATTCCAACTCTTATGCTAAATTTATGGAGACAAATTGTTGTTGAGGGAATGTTACAATGTTTTCATTCTGGAAAAGTTTCTAATTATTCTGAAGCTCTATAGATTGACCCAATGGTGTTTCAACTCAAAGGAAAAATATAATTTTTGTTTCTCTGCCTTTTTTCTTACCTACCTTTTGATTCCAGTGTTATTTGTTTGTTAGAGGAGATATTTTTAAGTGTTCCTTATTCTTATATTTCTTCTTCAGATCTATCAGTTTGAAATTTAGTACATTTTTTAAAGAAAAAAATATATATGGGTCATATAATTTTCCTTAGGGTCTGGTAAAAAATAAAAACTCTAAGATTGAAATTTTCTATCTGTGTCTCTAATCAAAGACTACTCTTAGGTGTTTATCTTGTTGGATCAGAATTACATCAATCTATAATTAAATAAATAATGTTGGTGGCAAAATGTCACAGGCTGGATAAGAATCAAATGGAAAAGTCTTTAAAATGTGATCTTCAATTATATAGACCCAGAGACATGTCATTTGTAGTTATTATTATCTGAAGGAAATGGTATTGTTCTCTCTGTAATAGTTTTGTAGAATTTTAATATGAAAATTTAAGGTGCTTTTTGATACAGCTTAGTCTTTTTTAATACCCTGTCAATAGATTTTTTTTAAAGGGAGAAATAGGCCGTAATCTTAACTATATTTTACCAAACTTAAACATATTTGTCTCAATCTGAAGGTTAGGCACTAGTCAGTGACACCTCTCATCTCTTTCTCTTGATTCCTGATCCGTGTGAATAGCCCATTCATTCATCTATCCATACTACAAGCCCCTCACAGAGCCCTCTTTTCTACTTAGCCACCAGGTCCTGTGGATATTGCCTCTGATGTCTTTCTGAACTCAAACTGCTTCTTTTTTTTTTCTACAGCCGGTAATTCAGAAACTATTTCTTGCCTTGCTCAAAGAAGACTAAACCAAACTGTTGCCATATATAGGTAACAGTCTTTCCCTTCATTCTTATATCCCTCTTGCTTCATAAGCTCCCAAGAACCCTATGGTCTTCAATATAAAATATATATAAAAACTTTCAGGGCCCTGGCTGGTTGGCTCAGCGGTAGAGCGTCGGCCTGGCGTGCGGGGGACCTGAGTTCGATTCCCGGCCGGGGCACATAGGAGAAGCGCCCATTTGCTTCTCCACTCCCCCCCCCCCCCTTCCTCTCTGTCTCTCTCTTCCCCTCCCGCAGCCAAGGCTCCATTGGAGCAAAGATGGCCCGGGCACTGGGGATGGCTCCTTGGCCTCTGCCCCAGGCACTAGAGTGGCTCTGGTTGCGGCAGAGCGACGCCCCGGAGGGGCAGAGCATCGCCCCCTGGTGGGCAGAGCGTTGCCCCTGGTGGGCGTGCCGGGTGGATCCCGGTCGGGCGCATGCGGGAGTCTGTCTCTCCATGTTTCCAGCTTCAGAAAAATACAAAAAAAAAAAAAAAATTTCAGTAAGGCATGTATCACTTTTATCATGTTGTTCCTGCTTACTAGTCCAACTGAATCCTTGATTTTTCTCATTTTGATACACTCTACTCCTGTCACGATGAACTATTTGCAATTATTGTGTAGTAAACTTGAGAACACTTTCTTGCAGGCTGTCCTTTTGGCCTCTCTTCTCCTAAATTTCCCATTATTTGCATGGCTAACATGTCCTCACTTTTTAAGAATTTCCTGAAATTATCCTTAGTGCCTTAGTCCTTGAATAGCCAACAGTCTGGGCTACAGAGGTGTTTGTAATTGTATTGTTTATTATAGCAGATTGTCACTGAAAGTAGAAGTGTCTGTTTCCCATGATGGGTTGGAGTAGCGAAGCAGAGAGAGTTAGAGAAAGCAGTATGAGGAGGCTTGTTTTAAAGATGCATTGGTAGAGCACTGTTTTACTTAGATAATATTTATTTAAGAAGATTTTAGGGAAGCTAATAGAGATTACTGGGGAAAGGCAAAATATGAGGGAATACTAAACACCTCTTAGCCCTCCCCCCCCCCATTGTGCTTTTTTTCCTGTGGAGTGAGCTCTTGAAAGATGTCTGTCATCTGTGTGTCTCCTGAACACCACATAGTATTTGACAAATAGACTGTATGTCTGGCACGTGGTAGGATCTTAAAAAAACATTAAGTGAATCAGGGATTCTAGATACTAGAATTCATGCACTCATATTAAATTACTTTTAAAATGCAATTATTCCGTGACATTAAAATCTACCTAAAACACACTTTTTTTTTGAAAAGGAAATATTTGACCCATGTTTTTGATTAACATGTACGAGCTCAATGGGGATTAAACGAAACTATTTCCATGTATAGGTAAGTATTGTATGAATTAATCATCTCACATTCCATTCACTAATGGAAATGTAGGGAAAATGAACCTCTTTGGCCAGTGTTTTTCTGATGGAGAAATAAGTCAGAAGTATTAAAAGTTCGCTGCCTCCATTTTGGGCTGCCATTTTCCCCTAAGAGCTGCAACACATCACGCATACCTAAATTGCCTTTCTGAAATATGGGACCACAAGTGTATTGTCAGGAAAATGGTGTGTGTTGATTAATTTGTCTTTGGGGTGCAGTTGATTCATCAGATGATGGAGATGCTGCTGGCGTTTCGTGCAACCTGGTATGGTATGTGGCCTTTATTGGCTTCCCAGCAGCGGCACTGACATGAATTGTCAGATTTTATGGGTTTTAAACCTAATGAAATACATCCTTGAGAAACTTCCTTCACTATTTTAGAAGCTGTACAATTTGAAAGAAAAGAACCAATGTACACAACAGAGGATAGTTAAGGATTGAAATCAGGGAAGATGATGACAACATGTTTATTTTGCTCTTGCATATGGTGTCATTAACTGCACAATGGGATACTGATGTTGCCTCAGAGGCTGGTATTAATCTTTGTGCCAAGCCTGCAGAAACCCTGCATGCATTCATTGATGTAAGTGTTGCTGTCCATCTTTTTGATCAAAAGATTATTCCTTTGGGATATAAGGTAATATAAGGCTGCTGAACTTAAAAAAAAAAGATTCAGAGTTATTGCATGTAAGAGAAGTTCATTTTCTTGCAGTAGTGACAAGAGGACAAAGTTCACAAGAGACAGAAGGTCTATCACATTTGTTAATTTATATATATTATCTAATTTAATCATACCCTTGGGAGATTGGACATATTATTACTACCATTATGGCAATGAGAGACTAAAAATTTTGCTGGTATTTGATCCCAGGTCTACCCAAATCTAAAGATATAGCCTTGATTAGTATTTTCTAGCATCTCCTATCAAAGCAATTGTTTTATAATATTATTGCTTTTTATTACACCTACATGCGAGAAAAAATAAAATGTTCCACAAGTAAAGGAATGTTGACAAAAATTTATGTGCAAGAATATCTAATCCTTTTATTTTTTATTTTTCTACCTCTTTATTTCTGAAATGGTGATATAGTCAGGATCTGTATACAGAGTGCCCTTGGGTTATGACAGTCTCAACATACAACGTTTTGAGTTTACAACATTCACTCCCATAAAAACTTTAAATAACTGAGATGTGAGTGTTTTGGCTTATGCCATTAGCGTAGTACTTACGGACTACATGGGTGGACTAGTTTGGTTGCATGCGGCGGATAAATATGCACTACTCTTTTTCTGTGGCTTAGTTGTGTTTTTATGTTCTAGATTATGATTTTACAACTGTGCTAGGACAGGTAAGTAACTTAGGCTGCGGTGTGTTTTGACTTACACCAAAATTTGGGTTATGTCACTTTCGTAAGAACGGAACTGTGTCGTAATCCTAGAATCCCCTGTACTGCCAGGAAATTGGTTAAAATGAAAAATCACTTTTTGGATAGAATCACTCGGGAGAATTTTCCAGATGATTCACACAGACTCAACTTAATCTTCTGGAAAACATTTTACGGACCACAAATACACACTGTTCCCAGGATATAGTGTGCTTACTGCAATGTGGTCTGTGATATTTCATTTGGCATGCATATTCTACAATAAATCTAAAGACCTAGATAGAAATGGTGGAATTTAGTACTTCCACTATAATACAGATGCTTTCCTACAGGAGAATATCCTCATTCATATTAAACATATTGTATCTCTCCCAAATACAATTGAGAAAGACATCATGCCACTGGGATCTTATCTGGTAGTAATGAGAAATGATTCTCCCCTGTGGGTGTCTTTGGATAAGATAAATATTAACTGTTTAGTAAAAAACTTATTTAGTATAAAAGTCTAAAAAAAGCTTCAGCCAATTTGTAGAGCAGAGTTAACTGTCTTCCCAATCAGACTATAATCTATTGTATTAAGGAAGTATTAGGTATTCTCTCTTTTTCTGCTTCCAAACATGTTGGAATTACGGCTCAGGTTCTGTAAAAACTGAGTGTTAGTGGGTTTTTAAAAAACCTCCAATTTTAATAAATATTCCATATTTTTCTTTAATTAAGATGGTTAATTTAAAAAGTCACATGTGTTTAATCCCCAAATCCAGGCAGAATATTGACATTAGAATGAGTCTTCAGAGAAATTAAAAAAAATTTTTTTTGAAAAAAGCATGTAGTCATTAATTAAATACTTTACCTTCTGTGGCACCTCAAAATGTCCATTTTCAAAAAGAAAGTGGTAGTTTGAAAGAAAAGTTATGAGTATAGTTTCAGGGCCAGAAGGTAAAATAGTTTAAATTGCTTGGGTATATGTTCTTAGATTGCAAATTAGCACTACTTAAAATTTAAACCCTGAATATGATATCTCAGGAACAGAGTGAGTTCTTTATATATATGAAGTGATCCTTACTGCCTACCAGTTGTGTTCTGATTTTAGAAGATGACCTTTCCTATCAGTTTTATATGTAACTCATAAAGTGCAGGGCTCTGGAGAACAATTATCATGACAGGGAGCATGCTTTCTTGATTATGGGGGGGGGTCCTGTTGCCACCTCTGTTTTTGAAGGATATTAAAGGTAAGATTAAAAATGCTCCAGTTGTTCTGCTTTGCTGAAAATAACAGTGAGGGAGATCAAATTGATTCTAGCTTTTTGCTCAGTGTTTCAGTGTTATTCATAAGCACCTGTTGGCCAGCAGCTGTTAGGGATTATTGTAGGTTTCTTTGTCAGGAACAGTGTGGCAAAAATAATAAAGCAGATTTAAACTGGTTACTGAATGGGGTCTATTTAAAAGGTTTAAAAATCTTTTTATAATCAAAAATGTTAATTCTAAGTGGTCAACTGACTGACCTGCATATATTGTGGGACTACCTTATATTTTCTGAAACTGAGTAATGATTATAGTATACATGCACTGAAGCCAGGATAATTTTCTCCCAGACTTCAGAAACATTGAAATCTTCCTTTTTCAGGTCTGAAAAGATAGGAAGGGTCCAATATTAATTTTTTTTTTTTTTTGCTTTTTCGTTTCAGGTGAAAGGGAGAATACAGGCCTGATAATTAGATTTCATATGGCAAATGCTCACAAGCATAGTAGATTTGAGGCAATCAACTCACTAACCTAAAAAATTTCCTCCTCGAGAGAGAAGAGAGTTAAAAACTTTAATAATCTATTTAAATTCAATGTATCATTCTCCTATTTTGAATAGGGAAAAAAAGTGACTTTAAGTTCATAATGTAGGCTTGACTTCTCCCTTCCTAATATATCATGACATTTCACATTAAGGCATATTAGGGAGAAACTTCCGTGGGTGAATGGGGAGGAGAGAAATGTAGTTTTGTACTTTATTTTTTCATGGCAATATATACTTGATACAATAAATGTTTCCTGGCTCTCTAAATACATATTTTCTCTCAGGTGAAATCTCAAAAAATTCAGATGTTTTGGGGGTTTTGTCATAGAGGTGAATGGTATAGAGCTAAAGCAAACATTATATGGTTTTTTATGTTATACTGTATTCTATATTTATACCTTTACTAGTGCATACATATACATCCATATCCATATAAATTGAAGAGTTCATTTCTCTATTCCAATTTTATTCCTGAGAAAAGATTTATTTCTTTTAAATTAAATTTATTGTGGTGACATTGATTAATAGAATTATTTAGTTTTCAAGTGTAGAATTCTATCATACATCATCTGTATATAATATTGTGTGTTCATCACCCAAAGTCAAATCTCCTTCACTGTATATTTGACCCTTTGCTACTTTCTGCCTAACCCCCTTTCTCTCTGGTAACTACCATACTGTTGTTGGTGCCTATGAATTTTTGTTTGTTTGCTTTTTCATTTTGTAATTTGTTGCTTTCAATTTTGTATCCCGCATATGTGTAAAGTCATATGGTTCTTGACTTTTTCTATCTGACTTCTTTTGCTTAGCATGATATTCTCACAATCCATTCATATTGCTGCAAATGGCTATATTTCATCTTTTCTTATTTCACTGTAAATTGCTACCAAATATTATCCAATTATTTATCAAAGGACACTTTGGTTGTCCATGTCTTGGCCACCAAGAACAATTCTGCAATGAGCATCGGGTGCAAATATTTTTAAGAATAAATATTTACAAAATTTGGGGGGTAGGTACTCGGGGTAAGGGTTGCTGTGTCATACAGTAAGTACCTGAACAGACACTTGTTCCAAGAAGACATACAAATGGCCAACAGATATATGGAAAAATGTTCAACCTCACTAGTATTCCAGAAGTCAAATCAAAACTACAATGAGATACTATTTCACACCTGTTAGAATAGCTATTACCAACAAGGCAAGTAATAACAAGTATTAGAGAGCGTGCAGAGAAAAAGGATCCCTCATTTACTGCTGATGAGAATGTAAACTGGTACAGCTACTATGCAAAAAAATATGTAGGCTACTCAAAATTTAAAAATAACATACCCTTATAACACAGATTTATTCTTAATCCCATTCATCTATGTGGACAATAGGCAATGTTATTTTGCAAACCCACTCAGTATTCTTCCTACCATCCTCCCTCTTTTTCTCATTATCTTTCACCAGTAGAGCCTTCAGCTTCCTGGGCATACAGGACCACTTTCTGAAGAGTACCTGAAATTACCACATATGTCATTTGGATGGCAAACCTGGCTGTTACTCGTCATTTTTAACACCAAGTCCTCACTCTTGTAAATGGGGCTAAAAAATGTTATACAAGCTTCTTATGTGGAGAAAAGAGATCTCCTAATTGTTCTATTGGGAAACTTTGAGCTCATCGCCATCCCCTTTATGGAATTACTTGACTTGTCCTTTACGGCTTTTCAAGCATTCATCCTACGAGGCTAGGCTCCTCCTCTAAACTCAGGTGGCTCATCCATCACTGAGTCTTCCATCATCAAAGGGAGCAGTAGTGTACTTGGCATCAAGGCTGAACAAAGAAAAGAACTTGACAGAGATTACTCTTAAAATCTTCTATTCTGAGAGCACCTGTTTCTCCCAGAGTTGTTTACTTCAGAACTTTCAGGGTCAGTAGGAATGCTTTTCAACAAATCTAGTTTCTTTCTGAAACTGTTCTTGGTAGTTTTGTTACATGTACCCAGTAATTCAGTTTAAGTGGTAAAGAGATGGAGATAATGGATAGATAGAATTCTAAATGCTCTAAGGCTCTTTTATAATCATCCCAGTTTTTTCGTAGATTGTATCTTCTAACATACAAAAATTGCACAACAAGAATAGGTTTAACATTGGTACAGAAAATTTGTTAGAAGGGGCGAAGGCAGCACTGAGCTCTTCTGTCGTTGCTTACATTCTACACCCTTTTGCTCCTTCACGCCCAGGACCCAGTTGTAAACACTCAGAATTAAGTTTAGTCATTTCATGCAATTTCACAGAGTATCTTGTCTTTCTGCAAAGCAAAGATAATATTGTAGTTCAAAACTCAGCCATCCACATCCCTTAGGGGATTTATTATTATTATTTCTCAGCAGGAACATTTAAATTTGGTTTAAATATATTTTATCACTTACCTGCATTCTTTAAACAGAATATAAATAATAAATGTACCTATTATTATATTATTATAACTCATCTACTATTATTATAGTGATCGTTCTAATTTTTTTTGGTATTTTTCTGAAGCTGGAAATGGGGAGAGACAGTCAGACAGACTCCCTCATGTGCCCGACCGGGATCCACCCGGCACGCCCACCAGGGGCCACACTCTGCCCACCAGGGGGCGATGCTCTGCCCCTCCGGGCGTCTCTCTGCCATGACCAGAGCCACTCCAGCGCCTGGGGCAGAGGCCAAGGAGCCATCCCCAGCGCCCGGGCCATCCCTGCTCCAATGGAGCCTTGGCTGCGGGAGGGGAAGAGAGAGACAGAGAGGAAGGAGGGGGGAGGGGGTGGGGGTGGAGAAGCAAATGGGCGCTTCTCCTATGTGCCCTGGCCGGGAATCGAACCCGGGTCCCCCGTACGCCAGGCCGACACTCTACCACTGAGCCAACTGGCCAGGGCCCGTTCTGATTTTAATACAATGATAATACTGTTAATTTATTTAGAACTTTTACTTCTGTCTGCGAATTAACTCCAAGCTACTATATTATCACCCTTAATTTGCTTCTTCAAATCCACTGCAATTTGGAATTAAAATTATTAAAAATGTAATAATTATTTATAAATTAAAAAGTATGGTCATGGATAAAATGCACATTTATTTTTAATATTAAGAAGACTTTTGCCTGACTTATGGTGGTGCAGTAGAAAGGGCTTCGATCTGGATTGCTGAGATCATGGGTTTGAAACCTCAGGCTTGCGCAGCCGAAGCACACATGAGAAACAACTGCTATGAGTTGGTGCATCCTGCTCCTTCTCCTTTTCTTTCTTTTCTCTCTCTCTCTTCTCCAAATATATATAAATAAATATAATCTTATTTTTTAAAAATGACTCTTTGTTTTTAGAATATTTTCCTTTTTTGACCATTCACTGGAAATAGCCACTTATGTCAAAATTATTGCATTTTCATTAGAGTTAACAGGCTTTTGTCCTAGAGGAAAGATACTATTGTAAGTGATGTTTGTACACTGTATTGTTGTTTTTAGTTTATCAAGGTGATGGTTCATGAGGCATAAATAAATGCTCCATTGGCAAAGGTAGTCATGTATTTTTTGCTCCTTAAATAAACTAAAAGATAATGAAATTAAATCATTGTTAAATCTGTGTGCAACCCTCACTAATTAGGATTTTACTTATGGGGTATAGATTTTGGAGGCTATTTAGAATCAATAACACATACATTATTTATATATGATAAAATATAAATATTACCTTAATTAGGAAAGTGTGGGAATATCTCCTTCCTTTTTAACATAATCACATTTACACTCATATTCTTAAATTTAAATATCCACAAAGTATTTTATTTTTGCAAAGATGGTTCTAAAACTCATAAAATCAGAAAGATTAATGATAATACACATATCAAAATAAGATTAAAATATAGGTTACGCCTTTTATTTACTGTCCTGGCGTTAAAGATGTTACAAACATACATACATAAGAATATCGCCAAGTATCCCAATGTTGTCAGAAAAGTCTTTCTCTAATTTTAGAAAAGGAAAAACCATCCAAGTTTTATTCATTTTTTGTTTTTTATTTTTTAATTATTTTTTTTTAGAGACAAGGACAGGCAGATAGGAAGGGAGAGAAACAAGAAGCATCAATTTTTTTTGTTGCAACCCCTTAGTTGTTCATTAATTGCTTTCTCATATGTGCCTTGACTGGAGGGCTCCAAGTGAGCCAGTGACCCCTTGCTCAAGCCAGAGACCTTGGGCTCAAGCCAACAACCATGAGGTCATGTCTATGATCCCACACTCAAGCAGGCAACGCCTCAGTGAAGCTGGTGAGCCCATGCTTAAGCCAGAGACCTCAGGGTTTCAAACCTGGGACCACAACATCCCAGGCTGATGCTCCATCCACTGTGCCACCACCTGGTCAGGCCCAAATTTTCTTCTTTAACTACTGACATGATTTAAGTTTGGTATATGGTATTACTATTTCTCCTACTCTAGCAAGTCCTAGTTTTATCAAGGCCTTTTTTCCTGACTTTTCTAGGAATAGAACATATTTCCAACCTTTAAATTAAAATCTTTTTCTCCTAAATATATGTATTATGTTGATAAATTCACATATATCTTTTCCATTTTAGGCTAAGCAAAGACATGCATTTGGTAAAAGACAGTCTAACTTAATATCAAGGGAAATTGTGCTCTTCTGTTGATTTGGTATATTTTATTCAAATTTCCATCTCATAACATATGGTTGAAGAATGTTCAAATAATAAACCCAAAAGAAAGATGTGTAAGATTGCTCTTTATACATTTTAGCCACTGGTGCCCTGTTTGCCTATGATCTCACCAACATAAAACCACATCCACTCCTCAGTGGTCACCAAACCATTCAGTAGAGCTTCCTTAACTGAGAGCGGTTTGAAATGACCTGTTTGAACACTACTGACTATTTTTTTTCCAAGTCCTGAATAGCCATATGGATCTGAGCAGAGGTTGGGGGAACAAGTTCAACTTTGACATAGTGCCAAAAAGTGGCCAGTGGAGGATTCTCTTTGAGGCAATGGACAAATCTGACCATGGTTCTAAGATGGAAAGTTCATGGCCTTGAACTGCCAGCTGATTATCACCCCATACCAATTCTTTAAATACAAGCAAATTCCCCTTTTTTTCTGTAAGTATTATCTATAGCCAACAAGGATATTATATAAAACCCCCTTCTAAAAATTATTTTAAAACTTTTTTGCAATTGCAGTTGACATTTAAAATTGTATAAGATTCAGGTATATAGCATAGTAGTTACACATTTATGTATTTTATGAAGTGATCCCCCTGATAATTCTAGTACCTGCTCGGCACTATACATAGTTATTATAATATTATTGACTATATTCCCTATTCTGTACTTTATATTTTATTTTATTTTATTTATTTATTTTTTTTTGTATTTTTCTGAAGCTGGAAACGGGGAGAGACAGTCAGACAGACTCCCGCATGCGCCCGACCGGGATCCACCAGGCACGCCCACCAGGGGGCGACGCTCTGCCCACCAGGGGGAAATGCTCTGCCCCTCTGGGGGGTCGCTCTGTCGCGACCAGAGCCACTCCAGCGCCTGGGGCAGAGGCCAGGGAGCCATCCCCAGCGCCCGGGCCATCTTTGCTCCAATGGAGCCTCGCTGCGGGAGGGGAAGAGAGAGACAGAGAGGAAGGAGGGGGGGGTGGAGAAGCAGATGGGCACTTCTCCTGTGTGCCCTGGCCGGGAATTGAACCCAGGACTTCTTCACACCAGGCTGACGCTCTACCACTGAGCCAACCGGCCAGGGCCTGTACTTTATATTTTAAAGATAAAGCAAATATGGCCAAGTGTCACTAGTCTTTTAACTTTTCTGTATGGTTGACATTTTTATTGAAAATTTATGAATAAATAGCATAACAAATGGCTTAGTAGCTATTAAGATGGTCAGGAAAGGCCTACTAAACGACCCACTAAAGCCTGTTATTCAAGCCAAAGGAATGGTGGTGTGACTGGAGTGTGGAGGGTATGGGTTCGAGAAACAGAATGTCCCTATTCCAGAAACAAATGTCACAGCGTGTGCAGGGGTCATAATGTCTGCATAAGACTTCGTAAGCCAAGAGAGAAATTTTTATTTTATCCTAAATAGATTTTAGGTAGAGATGTGCCAAGCTTCTGATTTATATTTTAGAAACAATTCTTTGGCTGCCATATAGAGAATTTATTACTGGGATGCAATGTCTTAAGAAGGGAGATGAGCTAAGAGGCTACAGAGACCCAGGTGTGATGGTTGCTTAGAGAGGATAGATTTCATGGACATGAGAAAAAGTAGACACGTATGGGTTATTTTGGCAGGTGGAATCAATGATCCCTACAGATTAATTGTGTATAAGTGATGAGCATAAGAGGAAAAAAATAGTTAAGGTGATTAGGGAAGGAGAATCAGGATAGATCTTAGATTTTGGTCTTCTGCAATGATGTATGTAGTTGGTGATATCATGGATTATCATGGAATAGATTGGAAGGAGAACAAGAATTTTAGGAAGGGAAGGGCAGGAAATAAAGAGTTATGTGTTAGGTTAAATTAGAAACACCTTTAGACATCTAAGTAGAGCTATAGACTTGTATTTGAATTTGTAAGTCTGGTGTTTCAAGAAGATTTATCTTGACAAGATAGCACCATTTTTATGGTGCTAAAGCCATAGGATGGAGATAAGGAAATGTCACCAAAGAAGACTGAACAGATAAGGAAAGGAGGTTCTCTTACTAAGGGCGACACACCCACATTTAGTTGTTAGCCTCTGTGTTTAAAACAAGAAACATAAAATCTAACTAATAGAGCTGATAATATAATAAAAAAAAGTAAGGATGAAAGGACTATGAAATAATGTGTTCAATTTTGTACTAGACTCTAACGAAGCACAAATATATCAGGTATTATATTCTGTCAGGGAGAATTATCAAGCCTTAATACTTGGAAATAAAACTCAGGAACCTATTCAAATAGGAAGTTAAATGGAATTTGCTCCAAAGTAACAAATTAACACCCCTCATAATAACTGAGAACACTATTGTTTAAAATTCAATTAAATGTAATCATTTATCTGTGAAAGTGTAAGTATATTAACTAAAGGATACAAACAGGAGATTAAAAATGCAATCTTACTAGGAGGTACATACCAAGAGTACAGATGTTAAGGAGAAGTTATCTTGATTAATTATATCATATATGCAGGATCCCCTCTCCCTTCAAAACACATAAAGTGCAAAGTGAGTCTGATCAGGATTATCAGTGTCTTTGCTCAAGAATCATCAATGTCATTTATCCAATCTAAGAGGCACTGGTGTAAAATGAGAACCATTAAGAGAATCAGAACAAGGGGCCTTACTTATAACCTCCAAGGGGGGGGGTCATGTCAATTTTGACATACAATGGTTCAAGTTTATGATGCTCCCATAAAAACTTAAAAAAAAATTGAGATGTGAGTGTTGCAGCTTAAGCTGTTAGTATTGTACTTAGCCTACGTGGCGAACTAGTTTGGGTGCAGCAGAGGTGTACAATTGTACAGTGTATAATACAGTATATTTATGTCCTTTTCCTTGTCCTGTGGCTCGGTTGTGTTTTTATATTCCAGATTATGATTTTACAACTGTATTAGGGTAGGTAAGTGACAGGCTTGGGTGTGTTTCGATTTACACAAAAAACCGAGTTACGTCACTGTCGGAGGAAAGGAACTGTGTCATAACCTGAGGACCCCCTGTAGACATCTCAGGCTTTGCTTTTCTCTACAGTTTATCTGAATTATGAATTGTAATTTATCTGAATTATGTAAATGTATTTTTAAAATACCTACTATAATACTATCCACAGTATTTTATCATCAGAAACATTAAACATTTAAAACATACAATATGAAATGCACTATCTTTATAATTAGTTTTATTGACCATATTCTCTCCAACTCTACTTTAGGAAATGTGAAACCCTAACACTCTAGAACTTAAAAACATATTCTATTTTTTATTGTTGATGTGAATATTGAAGGAAGGTATTATTTTTAATAAATACAGTATTCCTCATTGTTCCTAATCAAAGGATGTCTTTATATGTAGTCTGTACAAAAATTGAAAATGGTGCATCAAAATATAGCTTTTTAAGTTGCAACGTGGTTTATGCATCTTGGGTTTGCTTATTTTTGTAGTATTTGCATTTTAAAATCACCATTTATACCCTGTATTCTAGCCTTTGACTGTAGTGGAAATTTGGATTAGAGACAATGGGAATTGTGAAGTACAATGCATATACTTGCATCCCACTGAGAAAAATGACCACTTTTGTCAGTACTTCAGTCAGCAGGAGCTTTTCTTTTAGTTTGTTTTGAAGAATCAGGCACTGTCATCTGTATGGCATCCAATGTGTGACAGAAAAATTTTCTTTTGCTCTTTGTGGCTTCAATGCTGAATTGCCACTGAATCCTCTGTTTAGCTGAAGAACAGTTTAAAGTTTCATCTGTGAAATTGTAATGATATAACCAAACACAACTTTAAATTATTATTCTTGATAGATTAAGCACCATTTTCTGAATAATAAACAGAGCCAAAAAGTTTTCTGTGATTAAGAATAGACATAAAGACACTTAAAACCAGGTATGTTTTATAACCACTTTGGAAAACTCTTTGGCATTATCTATCGAAGTTAATGTATGCGTGCTCTATGATCCTGCAATTCAACTAGTAGTCAGATACCTAAGAGAAATGAGTGCACCTGTGCACCAGACACACAGACCAGGATGCTCAGAGCAGCATTCTTTACAACATCAATATTAGTATGGATAAATATGTTGTGGTAAAATCATGTAAGGAGTTCTATAAAGCAGTAAAAATAAACACCTGCTATACCTGACAACGAGTGAATCCTCAAATGTAATGTTCAGCAAAAGAAATTAGACATGAAAGAGTACATACTGCATGATTATATTTATATAACATTCAAAAATAGATACAACTGAACTGTTATGTTAGATGTCAGAAGAATAATTCTTTGGGGAGAGATGAAGAAGGGATTGAGAAAGTAGATTTTTTGGTATTCGGGAATATTCCTTTGACCTGGACTATGGTTATATGGGTTTTTGTTTATGATAATATTAAGAGAATATATTAATATGATTATGACAATACATTAAAATAATACAAATATAATACACTTTTTTATTTTTCTATATATGTATTATATTATATACACACAATACATGGCATCTATAATCTATAATATATTGATATATAGCATATATAAATTTAAAAAATATTTTTAAAAGAAGAAAAACATTTCTGGAAATAAAAATTACTGTATTTCTTTTTTTCCCAAAGATAAATAGCTCAATTATGTAGAAGGTGATTACATAGTATGTTATGCATATGTTAATATATTCTAAATAAGCAATTCAGCAACTCTATTTAGATTTTCTTACGGATCACAAAACACAATTATGTTTAGTTACATTTTATATAGCCACTTCAAGAATTAATATAAAAACTTATTTTTCAGGATAATCTTAGAGAATAGTAACTGAAAGCATATTTAACATGAGTAATTATTTTAAAGACTTTGTAATTCAGAGTCAAATTTATCTTGTTTTTTTATTGAGTTCAATAATTCACTTCAATTTTAAGAAAAAATACTTTATTTTGCTCATCCTCTATGTGAGCCACTATTGTTTTTATATAATAAATGCCTATTATGGGCTCTCAGTTGGAAAATTTTATACATAAGAATACTATTGACTTCAGCAAGTGAGTACATTTATCAATCTATACACTATTTACCTACTGCTCAAAAGTACATTATGAAAATTAGAACTGTATAAACAAGCCTGGTATCTAACAGCTGAACTTGTTAACATCAAGTCCAGTAAAAAAATCTTACTATTGAAATGTATAATACTATTTTTAAAAAACTATTTTTCATAATCCCATGGGATATATCATCCCAGAGGATGATAAAGGTGATACTAAGAGCTGCCATTTACTGGGCATAAGTACCATATGCCAGTCACGTGCTACCATGGTTCATAACACATAGATACCTATGTTTCTGGAGAGAGTTAATTTAAACCAAATTTTTTTTCTGCCTTAAAATTGATGAAGTAACACCATCCTTTGATGGCTGTCATCTGAGATATTTAAAAATTCTTTTTAAAAGTTAGTATCAAGGGAGGATAGAAGCAAATGCAGTCATCTTACCTTAGATCTTACAGATCTAAATATATGAACAGAAATACCTAATCTCCTCAAACCAGCAGTTTTGTCTCTGATGGCATCTCTTTCCATTGTGTGATTGGAACATTTATAAGGGTTTTTACTATCTATTTTTTCACAGAAAAAAATACATTGAGAATATTTCTTGATCAATTTTAGTTGCCTTGGAACAAGAACAAAATAAGAACTTGTTCTGAACATTGCAAAATGTTTTGTATTTCAAATTAGAATTGATTGTGAAATAATATGGTCACACAAAATAAGATATTTTCATGTAAGAAACACAAGTGAGGTATTTTAGAAAAGGACTTAATAAAAGAGAGGACATGTTAATATCAATGTTGTTTTAAGAAGCATATGCAGTAACTCTAAGAAGATTGAATATGTCAGGAAATTAATATGATGGCAAATTAGCACATATGAGAAGAATCAAAAATGGTGACTAGGGTATTAAAAGGAAGTAAAGATAAGGTGTGTTAAAAGTGATATAAGAGTCAAAGGAAAAGATTAGTGAGATTTATAATTATAAACTTTTTTAATTCCTTTTAAAAAATGAAACAAATACAAGTACAAAAAAATTAAGAAGTTTGAATAAAACAAAACACATTTACCCATCCATTCCCAATTCCCAGTCATGTTTCTCGTAGGTGTCTAATGTTACACTTTTTGGCTATCTCATTTGATGCTTTTTTAATGATAGATTTTTTTCATATTTCTCAATTAACATTTGTTTCCATAAGTCACAATTTAGATTTTCTATATACTATATTCCTTTCCTACCCATCCAAAATATTATAATTTTCTTTAAATAGTATATCTTTTATGATATAAATAATGTCCAGTGTTGAAATATTTAAGACTTTATGTTTACATGTCCTATCTTAGGAGCTAATTTCTATTTATTTTTTTCAGGTTTCTAATCTTTCTTGTACTTCTTGTACTATATGTCATTATTATAGTTTTCTTCCCTTACAAATATTTCAATATATTAGTTTTTTTATGAACAGTTCCACTTTTTTTTTTTAATTTTTATTTATTCATTTTAGAGAGGAGAGGGAGAGAGAGAGAGACAATAAGAGAGAGAAGTGAGGGGAGGAGCTGGAAGTATCAACTCCCATATGTGCCTTGACCAGGCAAGCCCAGGGTTTTGAACCGGTGACCTCAGCATTTCCAGGTCAACGCTTTATCCACTGCGCCACTACAGGTCAGGCCAGTTCCACTCTTCTTTAGAGCTCTTTACTTATAATCCTCCATGTTCTGCCTGAACATGAATCTATTATTCCTTAGGCCTATTGTACTGTTTTTCTGCATTGGAACCACCTTGTCTGGGAATCTACACCTACACCTTTCTTAGTTTACTTTCTCATGTTATGGGAGCACATTCTCAAATAGTTTCTTGGGAATTCTTACATGAGCAGTAAACTTTCTAAGTCCTTTTATATTCAAATCATTTTTATACAAAATGATAGTCCTTTTTAGTCTTTATAATTATTCCTTCAAGTTTGGGTAAAAATCAGTATTTTTTAAATATAATTTTAATCAACTTTCTTCATTCTAATTTTTTGAAGCTATTAGTCAAATTTGGCTTTCTTATATTGAGCATATGTCACCATTCTTCTTGTATTTTAGTTTATATTTTTATAAGCAATGTCTTCAACTCTATCTTCCAAAAGTTGTATTAAAAGTTTGTTTTAGAAATGTTTGTAATAGTTTTTTTTAATATTGCTATATTCTTTTTTTCTTCTTGAATCTCTCCAAGAATATTAGAGATTTCTTTCTTTTTTAAAAAAAAATGTTATCATCAGTCCTTTGAATGATCTTTTGTGTTCTGGATTTTTTTTGTTTGTTTAATCATACTTCTTCTTTAACATGAGGTACTAAAAATTCTGAATATTTTTATTTGCTATTAGCCTTTCACTTTGAGGTCCTAAAATAACCTGGTTGAGGAGGTAATTGACATGATATAAAACTCTGAGTGTGAGAACAGGGCAAAAGGCCATCAAGTAGAGAGCCAGCTGTTTTCTAGAGTAGCATCAGATACAAGAAGGTGTGGATTTTCCCCCCTCAAGGGTCATATCATTTCTCTAGAAAGGTAGCCTTTATACCAAGCCCTGGGGGAGAGGTGGCTACAAGTATTTTGGGCCACAGCTTTTCTTGGTCACAAGTAGAAGTGTTCAGTTATATCGAAAAATCTCCATCACTTTTTCAAGTTATGTCTTTTAATGTAATCACATCTTATAAATACATTTTATTTCACATGACTGAATCATTAAAAAAAATGCCACAGCCTGACCAGGTGGTGGCGCAGTGGATAGAGCGTCAGACTGGGATGCAGAGGACCCAGGTTCGAGACTCCAAGGTCGACAGCTTGAGCGCGGGCTCATCTGGTTTGAGCAAAGGCTCACCAGCTTGGACCCAAGGTTGTTGGCTCGAGCAAGGGGTTACTTTGTCTACTGAAGGCCTGTGGTCAGGGCACATATGAGAAAGCAATCAATGAACAACTAAGGTCTTGCAATGAAAAACTGATGATTGATGCTTCTCATCTCTCTCCATTTCTGTCTGTCTGTCCCTGCCTATCCCTCTCTCTGACTCTCTCTTTGTCCCTGTAAAAAAAAAACAAAAAAAGCCACAAATTTAATTCCCTAGGAACTCTGCACTACCTAGTAACTTCACCTTTGGGGGGTTGTATTTGAATGTACAATGGGCTTAAATACCAATTTTAGAACTGTAGTCCACTTGACTGTAGTAGAGCTCTGGTTGCTAAATTACAATATTTCAGGCAGTGAGTAGACTGTTGAGCTTATTTTTTTCCAAAATATTTATTTGTCACTTATTTATTCCATAACTTTTCACCTATGAGTCAACTCCTCTTCTATGTTGACTTTTTTATATACAAAAGTTAAAATAATTTTGGAAAGACAAATTATTCAAGTGCTGAATTTACATTTTCATTGATTTCAAGTAGATTATAAAATGATAAGATTAAATACATGCTTTATGTAACAGAGCTTATTTCTTAAAATTATATAGAAAATGCACATAATTCTGGAAATAATAATGTTCAAGTGCTTAGAAGCTCTGTCCTGTTATTTTTCTTCCATTTGCTACAAACACACATATTTTAAGTATATACAGCATAGTTAGTTCTGTAGCCCCAAGAATTAGCAGCAGTTGTGGACAGAAAAGGTAGGAGAAAGAGTGCCCTGAATGTCCCTTTGAATAGCTCAGGCAAGAGCAGTATTATTATCCCAGGAGGAAACTCTAAGTGACTTTTTTTTTTTTTTTTTTTTTTGTAATTGGAAGTGTGTCCTGCCCTGATAAGAATTTGTGGGTAAGGAAACAAGAGAGCTGCAAATAGCCAAGGGGAAGAAAGCCAGAAAAGCTCGCTGTGTTTCTCCACTTAAATATATGTTATTTTTTTAAAGAACTGCAGGTTTTACAAAGAGAAGAGGACTAATTTGAGATGCTACTTACCTCTGTTTCCAGAAGGAAAAAGACTCTTCTAGAATGTGGTTATAAGTAGGTCATGGAAGAAAAATAGGCCATAAGACATACCAGGCAGTTTATGAACTTCATGGTTCTAGGAAATTTCATCCATTAGAGGGTTCCCCAGTGCTTGAAACAGTATTAAAAGGGAAATAGCAGGAAAAATTAACCATGCTAGTAAAAATCAGTGGTTGAGTCAACATAGTTTTGCTGTTTTTGTTGTCTTGTTGGTTGGATGGTTTGGTTTGCTCTGATATTTGCTTACTTCCTGTCTGTTGATTTTTAAAATACAAAAAACACTGCAAGGCCAAGAAAAGAAAATAATATTTCAGGAAGTTTTAAGATAACATTGTACATTTTTAGAGCTTTTAAGGCTGAGGTTCTATTTTGTTTTTTACTTAAAAGGAATGTTACCATGCTGCACATTTTTGCTTATTCTACATTTGTGCTTATTCAGAAACTCAGAAGAAATTCTGTCCACTGACAATCTCTCATTGTGTATTCATCACCACTCTAAACGCTCATTTACTCTGAAATTAAGTGTTCAATGATATTCACGTTATAAATTCATTCTCAGTTGCAAAATATTCTTAGTGCTTATGAAATTGTACTTTAATCACTTTTAGTCAAAAGTCTAGCAAAAATAGTACTTTGACATACAACATCAGCATGTTGTTAGGTTTTGATAAATGTGGACAAAATCAATAGGTAGACACATAAGGAGGGTCCAAATAAAATCATCATACTTCAAAAGCTTTACTTAACATAACTCACAGCTGTAGACTTTCCCTTCCAATAATAAAAGAAAATAAATAAGTCACAGTAATGTAATGTATAACATGGTCACTATAATCAATAATAATACATTGCAAATTTGCAAGTTGCTAAGAAAGTAAATCTTAAAGTTTTTGGCACAAGAAAAACATTTTTTGTAACTTTTGAAATGGAGACATTTGGTAACTAGAATTTACGTAGTGATCATTTTGCAGTGTACACAGCTGTTAAATCATTATTTTTACATCTGAAACTAATGTGTCAATTATAAGTCCATTTAAACAAGGAAATAAAATCGTTTTGATAACTAAAAAACACCTTCCCAGCTTTCTATTCAAGGAGGACTTCTTGGCAGGAGGCAGAATAATAACTAAAAAAATAAATAAATAAATAGGATTAGTAACTTTAAAAAATACTGTTGTATTCAAAGGTAATGTGAGTTTTAAAGTTATTTTGTACTTCCAGTGTAGCTATTTGAGAACACTAGTTGCATCTATATGCCCACATCAATTGATACTTTGAATTTGAATATTGAGCGTAATCGGTCCCACTCCATCCATTTTCTTTTAATATGTCACCCTATTAGCTCTTTCCCTTTAGCATTTCACTTGCTTAAGTCTTTCCCTCCTTAAAGATAAAACAAACAATAAGTTATATGCTACCCTTCATTGTATCTGTGTCACTGCTGCCTCCTCTCCGGTCATTTCTCAACTGATGACAACCATCTGTATTCAGTTTTCATCTCTCTATAAAGCTGTTCTTATTAAGTTCTCCAATAAGCCCTTATTTCAAAACCCAGTGGAAATTTTTCTTGATGTTTCCTGAATTCTTTGTAGCATTTAACATGTTATTTTATTTATTTTGTATTTTTCTGAAGTGAGAAGCAGGGAGGCAGAGAGAGAGACTTCCGCATGTCCCCGACCAAGATCCATCTGGCATGCCCACTAGGGGGTGATGCTCTACCCATCTGGGCTGTTGCTCTGTTACAACCAGAAACATTCTAGCGCCTGAGGTGGAGGCCATAGAGCCATCCTCAGCACCTGGGCCAACTTTGCTCCAATGGAGCCTTGGCTGCGGGAGGAGAATAGAAAGATAAGAGAAAGGAGAGGGGAAGGGTGAAGAAGCAGAAGGGGTCACTTCTCCTGTGGGCCTGATTGGGAATTGAACTGGGGACTTCCACACACCAGGCCAATGCTCTGCCACTGAGCCAACCAGTCAGGACCTTGAACACGTTCTTTCTTTGAAGATTCTCTTCCACTGATTTCCAAGACAAAACTTTTTTCTAATTATTTTCTGCTATCTTGGTTTTGTTCTTCTGTGTAACATTTATTGGTTTCTCTGTATAATACTTACATAACAACATTTTTCTGAATTCTGTGCTGGTTCTTTTTTGGGGGGCTATAGAGTTTCTCTGTGTATCTGCATTGTCTTGGTATTCATTCCAAGTGTGTGTTGGAGATTCCCAGGTCTAGACCTTCAACCTACTCTGTTACTCTTTCTGTGTTCTCTACCTGAGTGCCAGCAAAAGAACCATGGGTTGGTTGCTCTTGAGTCTTTCTTCTCTCTTACTCTCAGATTTAAGGAAGTATAAATCTTGTTAATTTTTACCTTTTTAGCATCTCTTAATTCTGTCCTCTTTTCTCTGTAAACATTGTCAGTATCCTTCAACTATGGTTGTGTCTTGCCTGCAATACTACAGCAGCATCCTAATCTGCTGTGTTATTCCTAGTCTTGCCAACCCCATTTAGTCCACTCCTCTAAACTCCTTCCCTTTTAACACTTACCACTTGTCATTTTGTTTTATAATATCAATTTGTATCATAATGTGTCATGATTAAACTAGTATATGCAAATATCTTTCCATTTTTTTGATTAAGCATAAATGTGTTTAAAGTCAGTCAAAGTAAAAAAACAAGGGCCATAAGAAATACTTTCATTGAATGTCACAAAATTTAAAAATTAATTTAGTGCTATGTAGTTTTGGGGTTCACAAATATAAGACTCAAAATCTTAAAATTATGTATTTTTCTCATTACAACAGTAAGTGTCCATTACTGAGTAAATCAGTTGAGGAGTTTAGTTTGAATCATTAGCAAAGGAGAGAATAGGAGTATTATAAAGTGTGAAATGAAATGCACATCTCTGCTATTTTTGCATAAATTAGACTTTATTTTCAATTATTAAAAATAAGTAATTTTCCTCCCCTTACTGCTGAGTTTGCTGTTTGCTATAGTAAGTAAATTTCTGAGAAAAGTGAAAATATTTATATACTTTGTCTTTGCATTTAAGGGAATATACATTCATACACAGGCTACTATTTAAAAAAACCACAAAATGTTAAATCATAAATTTTGTTTTTTTATTAAGAATTTTTAAAAAATAGTGATCTGAAAAGTTATTATTCTTTTATAAAGTTGGAAATATCACTTTTTTAGCATAGCTACAATTGCTCTTTTCATAAATTGCTTTGTTAATAGTTCAAGGAAAAGTTATACCTAACAAGGGTTCATGGAGAAAAGTGATCAATCATATCAGAATTAAAATTAAATTGAAAAAATTTAAATACTTTTTTTTCTGCTTTCAGTATGCTGTGCAAACTCTTGCATTTTAAGTGGAAAATGGGAAATTTCATAGCCACTTTGGTAAGGGTGGAGGCAGGGCACAATATACCTATGGCAACTTTTGCACAGTTAGAAAATTACATTTGAAACATTTCTGAATACATTATGGAGCCACAAGAAATTTACAGTAATTTCTTTTTAGTGGAACAAAGTACTTGCTCTTTTTTAGTTCACAATCATTTTCCAATCATGCCACACTTACCAGGCTGTGCAAATTCAGTCACAGAATTGTATTTGCTATGCACACACCAGCACACACATTCACTCGTACAAATTTACTATCTATTCTCTCTGTGTGTGTATCAATTTAGCAATCAACTAGAATTTGTGTTTTAGTTTGAATAGTCATTTACTTCATCAAATACGCCTTTTACTTAATCTCTTTCTAGACTGTTTTCTCCTAAAATATGTCCATAATGTCATATTTAAAATGATATGGAATAGAATAAGAGGTTCGGTGAAGTGAAAATTATTATATCAATTACCTTTCTATATGCAGAAGGGAATAAGCACTTTGACCAGATATAAAATATAGCTATATAAATAACACTGCAATAAACATAGGGGTACATATTTCTTTTGAATTAATGTTTTGAGTTTCTTCGAATAAATACCCAGAAAGGACCAGATGCATCATAAGACTATTTCATTTTTTATTTTTTTTGTTTGTTTTTTTGTATTTACAGAGACAGAGAGAGAGAGTCAGAGAGAGGGACAGACAGACAGGAATGGAGAGAGATGAGAAGCATCAATCATTAGTTTTTCGTTGTGACACCTTAGTTGTTCATTGACAATTTCAAGGTCCTTAGATGTACCTTGATTGTGGGGCTACAGCAGAGTGAGTAACCCCTTGCTCGAGCCAGCGACCTTGGGTCCAAGCTGGTGAGCTCTGCTCAAACCAGATGAGCCCACACTCAAACTGGTGGCCTCGGGGTCTCGAACCTGGGTTCTCCACATCCCAGTCCAACGCTCTATCCACTGCACCACCACCTGGTCAGGCTCATTTTTTATTTTTTGAGGAACCTCTCTACTGTTTCCACAGTGACTGGACCAGTCAGAACTTTTACAATCAGTGCATGAGAATTCCTTTTCTCCTCATCCTCACCAACATTTGTTGTTTGTTGATTTATTGATGATAGCCATTCTCAAAGGTCAGAGGTGATATCCCATTATGGTTTTAATTTACATGTCTCTAATAATTAGTGATGTTGAGCATCTTTCCATGTGGTAGTTACAAACAGTCATGGGAAATATAGTCAATAATAGTGTAATAACAATTTATGGTGCCAGGTGGATACCGGAAATATTGATATATAGTAGAATACTTTGGAAGTATATGATGGTCTAACCACTGTACTATATACCTTAAAATAATACAAACTGATACTAAATGTAAACTGTGATTAAAGAAAAATAATAATAAAAGAAAAGAAATAAAGCATTTCAAGAAAAAGGATCTATGCTAAAGTAAATGCAAACTGTATCACAAATTTGTAGAATATTGATTTTTTTTGTTAAATTATAACATTCTAATTAAAACAAATATATTTTAAAGTTGCCATTAGCACAGTGGTAAAGTATTTTGCATTAGACATCACATAAATGTGCACTCAAATTAAGTCTAACAGTAAAGATGAATGTAATAACTACAAATTTAGGGGAAAAAATTCAAGAATAAAGCTGTTTACAAGTAATTAGTATATATGTGCTTTGTTAGAGGAAGGACAATTTATTGAGAGTAGGGATTCATGAACTCTTTCAGACATAAAGATTCTATTTTCCAAGTAACTTCATTCCTCTAAGTGATATGCTTCAAGTCAAAATTCAGCTTCCAGCTGTTTTCTGATGTTGGGAAGTGAAACCTGAAGGTTTGAAATGGTTCTGGGGACACATCCTTTTCTGTCAGGGACTCTAGCAGATGCTGGTATAATTTAATATTCGTGGAAGACAGAGCAAATATAGAATAGCATCAAATTGCTTTTGCAGTGTTTTTTCAAGCCAGATGTCCCTTGGCATTTACATAGAAGAAGTCTACTGTGTAACAAGTTGCATATTTTTGTGTTCAAGTTCTCAACCATGGTGTGCAGTCATTGGTGTTTTGACAGCCATCTGCTCAGGCCTTACTTTCTCTACTCAGCCATAGCTAAATTTGAACATTTTTCAAAGCTCATAACTCCAGGTAGTTTTGATTATAAGAGAACAGAAAACTAGTATTCAGTGTTAAAACAAAAAAACAAAGAAACAACCCAATACCTATCTTTTGCTCTTTAGTACGCTCCGTGTTGAAAAAAAAGTCTTACAAATAACTATACAAAAAGAAATAAGTTTTTAAGAAGAGAGACCTTATCCTTTCTCTTACTTACTAAGTTTGTTTTAATTTAGTGCAAGGTTCTACCTAGACACTGAGGGAATTACAGAAGTAAGTAGCTTCACAGTGACTAGTCTAACGCTAGTCTTATCTTGTATACACCAAGCACTTCATAAATTTTGCCAATGAATGACTGAAGGAATATATTAGAATCTTTACATAATAGCCTGTTTATTCGTAGAAAATTTCTCCTAAAAGCTGATAGGTTTTAATACAGGGGTCCCCAAACTTTTTACACAGGGGGCCAGTTCACTGTCCCTCAGACCGTTGGAGGGCCGGACTATAAAAAAAAACTATGAACAAATCCCTATGCACACTACACATATCTTATTTTAAAGTAAAAAAAAAAAAAAATGGGAACGAATACAATATTTAAAATAGAGAACAAGTAAATTTAAATCAACAAACTGACCAGTATTTCAATGGGAACTATGCTCCTCTCACTGACCACCAATGAAAGAGGTGCCCCTTCCAGGTGTATGGCGGGAGCCGGATAAATGGCCTCAGGGGGCCACATGAGGCCCACGGGACGTAGTTTGGGGACCCCTGTTTTAATACGTTGAGATGTATGCATACATGCAAACATATTGTACACGTATGATATGTATGATATGTACACTATGACTGAATAAGAGTTTGATAAGGACTTTTGAACATTAACTATACACTTACAGATATGCTAGGCATTCTGGAGATTCAAAACAACATCTACATGAAAAGTAAAAGTAAACGACATTTTAGCCTGATTTGTGGTGGTGCAGTGGATAGAGTGTGAACCTGGAACGCTCAGGTTGCTGGTTTGAAACCCTAGGTTTGCCTGGTCAAGGCACATACAGGAAGCTACTAAGAGCTGATGCTTTCTCCTTTTTTCCCTCTCCCCCTCACTACTCTGTCTCTCTCTCTCCTCTCTCTTAAATGAATAAATAAAATCTTTAAAATAAATAAATAACATTTTTTAAATGATAGATTGTATGATATAGATTAATTGATAACTAGGAAAGGCTGGGGAATATTTTATCAAGAGAATGCATTTTAGCTGACTTTAAAGGAAACATTAAGTTTAGACCAATGGAGAATAATTAAAGGAAGGAAATTAACACAATATAGATGAGGTGGGTAACGTTGTATTTGTGCATTAATTAAGTCATTTATCAAATAATTTAAAATATTTTCTTGGGTCCAGCATTATAGTAAGAAGATATATTATTAAATAAGCTTTCAATTTAGCTTGCAGAAATAGAGGTATATCAAATATTACTTTGAGTATCTAGAAATCTTAAAGCCCTATTACTATCAGTTTCATCAGCATGATTTACAAACCTGCTTCATTACTCACAGGGTAGACGAAATATATATCTTTAAAGAATAATAGTTTGCTGGGCATATTTATTGTAGCTAAGCAATATACAGTATTCTGAAACTTCTATTTAAATCTCTTGTTTCAACATGCTTGGGACCAGTTAATGTTTATAATGAACAAGAATATACATTGAAAACATTTCACTCAATAATTGACTTTCTTGAGTTTTGAATAAATTTTGGAGTCTGAGGGAATCAATATGATCCTTAAATTAAATCTTTTATGTATGCGTAAGTTTAATCTCTTGATATTATCAACTCTTTATCAATAATTTAATATCTTGAATAAAATATATAATTACCTTTTGAGATATTTTACTCTGACCAGTAATTTCTAGCCATAAACCATACTAGTGGCAATCACAAAATTCAATATCAATAAGAAAAAATAACCAACCTTTGTCTTGACATGGCTGAATCCACCAAATATATCTGTATTAGAAGTTCACTTCCAAAATAATCCAAGGTATATTATCTAGATGTGATTTGAGATGATATAGTATATTGTTAAACCTTAAATTAAATAGTAGTACAAAAATAGATTAAATATTATTTAAGATACAAGGAGAGAACAAATTGGAGAAATAGGCAGAAACAAATCAGAAGTTTCAAGTATAAAACTGAAGAGCAATTTACTCTGGAAGCAAAAATCTCATGGCACTACAACAAAATGATGAAGAAATTACTTTATTTGCAAGTGTGGAGAAAAAATAGCTTGTGATACCATAGTGATCTGGGAGCTCATTATACATACAGCAGAAACGGAGAGCTCTAACTGCCATGCAATTAAAGTACTAGGGAGTATAAATAGGAGTGTATCATGTGTGGTAGCTTATAAAAAGTCAGAAGTGGATGGAATTTTAGTAGAGTGATACTCTTGAAAAAGGAAACCGATTAGTAATATTTAATTAGAGAGCAGTAAGAAACCTTCTGTAACATCTTTCAAGCAAGAATGTTTCATTTTGGATATCATACTTATTGTAAGGTTGATATTCCCAAGGCTTATCATCCTTGGACACTTATTGAAATGTTCTTCTTCATCCCTAATCATACATATTCTGGACTTCATCTACTTGACTGCCAGGCAGGATTGGGGACTGAATAAGTTTCAGTGTGGACAGTTAGCAACCACTTCAAGTTATAAAGAATCATACTCTTCTCTATTTGTGTCCCAAACTCATTGACTCCAGTGAAGATAGAACACTTTTTGCAGATATAGAACAAAACGTATATAGCAATTCTATCATCTGGTTCTTTTGCACTGTTTGAAGCTCCGTGAAGGAGGGCCTTTAGCTGCTGTTTATTCGTGTATAATTACTGCCTAGCTAAATTCCTGAACAGTTGGAGGAATTCCATGAATATGTGTTACATATAGTTGAAGAAGAACTGGGATTAAATTTGAAAACACCAGTTCTAGATTTAAGAAACTATCATTACTGATCTTTAATTATTTTACCTATAAAATTTTGATAATAAATGTCTGTCTCATCTAATAGTTTCATTGTGAGAAATGAGATAAGTGAAAGTACATTATAAAGTTCAGTTCTATACATTTATTATGATAAGTGAATTGCATTACTCAAACATTTATTGTGTGTATCATGTGACAAAGCCTCCTGCTTTTGGTTTAGTTTGCTTCAGGTCAGCTGACCTAGAAAAAAATATATTGATACTTACTCCATGCAGAATTTTTTTTAAAAAAGATGTCAGAAGTAGTGACTAAATTAATTCACAGAATCTCTGAGGTCATTTACCAATTTTATGAATATTGATTGAGCACTATTTGATGTTAATGACTTTGATTATCTCTGAGAATAAAAGAATTGATAAATTATGACTTCTATCTTCAAGAAACTTATAGGTTAGTGGTCATAGGATGTTAGTAAAAGGCAAAAACTAAATTATCACAAAAACTCATATCTGATAGTTTTATCTGTGCTTTGTAAATGAAAATTGTTATTAGCAACACTCTGCTAAATGACTATAAATACTGATTTTTTCATGTCAAGCACTTATAAGAGCAAACAGAATATTTGTGAGCTTTTCTGCACATTTATGTGTGTGTTCAAACAGCTGCCAGAGAACAAAGTGTTTTGATATAAACACTGTCAAATCTCACTTTGAAAAAAATTTGTCTATAAAACAAGTATTTCCATAGATACACTGAATCTGCACAGAATATGCTTTTAAAGCATAAAACAAAATTTGATGCTTGAGTCAGCTGCGAAGCATTTTTTTTATGTAACCCTTATTCTGAATCTTTACACTGGATGGGGCTAAAACCTGATACGACTTGAAAGTGATAATGGAATATAAAAGTTCCAGAAGCCACCAAGCAGTGAGCATGAATAACATTGTATTTATCAGAACCGTGCATTTATAGTTTTCAATGTTTGGAGGGTGTGCCAGGGGAGAAGAGAATTGGGTAAATAGAATATACGTCCATCAATCAATCAAACTTTTTGATTTATCAAATAAACCAACTTAATTCCAGAGAGAATTCAGAGTGACTCACAACAAAACACAGAAGACAATTTTATTTGTTTTCTAAGACAGAAGATGAGAAACTACTCAGAGGGTAGAGATTTGGGCTTACGAAGACTATTAACACAATGAATTTTAAGAAAATATTAATTTTACCCATTGATGTAACATTATCTTTGTGTTGTCACGTTACAAAAATGATTAAAGAAATATATCTGTGGATTTTTTTTGCATGTGTTTGTTGTGCTTTACTTTTTTCCTCTTCTATTCTTTTTATATTTTCACTAAATAAAACTTTCCACTTCTTCAGAACAGGCACACAATTTATGGTCTGAATTCGAAGGTGAATTTCTCAGTGTGGAATGTTTTTGAGCACCTTTATATGTTCAGCCCTGGCCCGGCTCTGAGAATACAGTGGCACAGAAAATAAATAAAACAAACCTGGTTTCTTCCGTCATGGAGCTTCTGTTCCAGCAAGGGAGACAGACCATGAATAAATGATCATTACATAAAATTATGCACTGAAATCAATGATATACAAGCAAAGTGAGGCACAATTAGGGAATGTGATGGGAGACTGTTTAGAGAGGTTAAGAAAGATCTCAGAGAGAGTAAGATACAAGGGAGAAACACTTTTGAAAGATAGGAAGGTATGAAGAGTGGAGGAAAATTAAAGAGCAGGGACTTCTAGGCAAAGTCCTGTGGAAGAAAAAGGAACAGCCTAGTTCTACAAACCTTTTAAAGGCAGTATTCTTTGAATATGATGAAAGGATATTGTAAACCAGGATAGTAATTCTGAATTTTAACCTAGATGCAATTATAACCCATTGAGGGATTCTAAGGGAAGTGAACTGATCAGATTTGGATCACAAGAAAATCTATTTGGTTAAAAATAGACTGATGAAAGGCAAAGGGTAATAGAAGTCCACTCAGAAGGCCACTGCAGAAGTCCAGATGTTAAATGCTTGTAGCTTGGCCCCAAGTGTTGGCAGTGGCGCTGGAGAGAAGCAGATGGACCTGAAATTAATTTTGGAGTTAGAATAGTATTTAGTGATAGAATGACATCAGCAAAGACTCCTAGTTTTCTGTATGGAACACTGTAAAATGTGTTGAGCTAAACAGAACTCAGGAGTAGTTAGCGGTGTGTGTGGTAAGGAAATGGCAGTGGTGCTGGAGCACTGGAAATTATTAGCTCTGTTTTGGGTAGATGAAGTTTGAGATGCTCAGGAGACATCTAAGTGGAGGTCTCAATCCAGCAGTTGGGTAAATAAGCCTGGAGTTTCAGAAAGATATCTGGCCTAGAGATATACAATAATTTGGAAATTGTTGCTTATGCAGGTGGTATGTAAATGGCTCAGAAGTATAAGAGATTATCTGGGGATGAGAATGAAATAAGAAAGTGATCCAAGATCATGCCCCAGAGAACTCTAAATCGAACTGATAAACACAAACGAAAAAGAACAAAGTATATGAGTATAACTTTCCTTTTTCCTTTCATTTAGGTTTTTTAAACCAGGAGAAACACAATGTAAAACAATGTGTTTTATGTGTGTTTCATCATTAGAGATAAATTATCCAGCAGTTCTTAAAGAGCAGAGCCCACGGGGAATAGCTCTTTTCTGCTGCCATTGTATGCATCAAGCCTTTCGTGAGCCCCTTCTGATGTTTCTGTTTGAGGAATGTAAATATAAGCTCATGCTTCTTGCACAGTAGTTACCTTAGAGATTTATTGTATTGTTATTTTTATATTTTGAATTGTTAGCAGATACAACATTTTCAACCTGTGAATTTTTATATTATGAATACCTCTGTTGTAGAGTAATTACCTAAGGCTTAATTTCATTTTTCTCTCCTTTGCCTTTTTTACTTCTCATTTTGAGTTTCAGGCAGACCTGCCAAAGAGACATCTAGATTATAGTCTTGGTTTTGGAAGCCAGGAAGAAGAGAACAGATACTGAACATATGTTCTGAAGCTGATATTGATGAAGTGAGGTTGGAAGAAGCTTGGAAGCAGTTTCTTTCTCCCCAACCGCCACCCCCTCAATGAATATTTTGGGTATTCTTATGTTAGAACATTCTAAACAAGTACCCCAGCTATAATAATTATATTTTTATCATATGGCATTGAAAACCTTTAGGCTGATCCAGGATTGTTCTATAAGTGAGACATAAAAAAAAAAGGCAAAGCAGTTTGTCAATTTTTATTTTAAATGTATGATGGGTTCAGAGATCCATGTGAATTGTAAGAAGTAGAAGTTTTTGTGACTAGAGCCGTGCTCATCAGAAAGAGATGCTCCGTAAATAATGGAGGTGGGAAGAGTGAGGTCCTGTATTTGGGTCAGGTATATTGAACATTAGACAAGTAATCTTTTCAATCTAGCCATAGAGTTGATATTTTGCAAAATTTGTTTCTGTTTTACATTTCAAGAAGTCTTCATTGCTCTCTTTATCTTTATTTGAGAGGATGGTTGACTTCAATTTACCAACCATAGGGTAGTTAGAGTTGGTTTCAAAAAAAAATGTCTGGAGGAGTTTGAGGAAGTTTGAGTACAAATGTCTTAACTGAATTCACTGCTATAGAGATGTCCTGTCGTGCTCTTCTGGTAGAGCTGTTAGTATTCTAGAAATCTAGGTTATAATGGCAGTTATTTTCAATGTATGTTTAAGTTTTAGTTCACTGCAAACATATAGTGTAACGCTGTCTTAATAAGATCAGTGATGTCCTTTGCCAGAAATTTAATAAAATATTATATTACTCAGCTGGGCCAAGCGGGTATGATGGCATTTGAATTCGTAGTAGCCCCCATAGTCTTTATTTTAGTCAGAATATCTGCTATGTAGAGTAAGTGTTGATACCCCACTTACTGTAGGCAAACCCCAATTAAGATCCATTGAATTATGATTACATGTGATTTATTTCTGAGGATAATAAAAATACTTAAATGTTCATTTTAATCTGTTTGGAAAGAAGAAAGTATTTTAAAAATTAAGTCCACAGAAGAACATGTACTACTTTTTCTGATCACAGAGGAAGAAAGGATACCAAACCAACCCAGAGACCTCCAAAAATATCCTTTTATTTTGGAAACGGAAAAGGGCAGAACTAAGCAACAGTGGAAGACATTTAAAAGGCCTAATGGCACAAATTAGGAGTAGAATATGTACTCTCTTTCTTCTTTTTTTCTTTTTCTTTTCTCTCTGAACAACTGGATTCAACACTATTTTTTCCAGCTTACAATCATTGTTGTGTCTGGACAGCTATTAGTTCAAATTGGACTGATTTTCTAGTTCTCTAAAACTCTTTGTCTGCATTATGGATCAAGAGCATTAAGTTGCTTCCTGCAGTGCACAGCTGGAAGTGATTCTCTTCAGCAACATTTTGTTGTGTCCCATTTTTGTTTTATACCAATGTGTTCCCACACACCCACATAGCTCAGAATTTCAACAGACAAGTATCCCCTTTTCTTCCTTGACATGTCTTAGAACATTTTAAATTGGCAGCTTCTTTTTTGTCTTTCAAATACTGAAGTACTTGCAAACAGCTCTGTTTGCTTGCAAGAATTTTTTTTTCAATGTTCCAGACAGAGAAAACTGAAATGGAAGTTAGAAACATTCAAACAGACAGTTTCCTCTTATTCTTTTGAGAGTCGATAGCTTCTTGGCATGAACAAGCAGGAGAAATATTGTGTACTAAGACTAGGATGACAGAAGGAGAGAGAGAGAGGGAGAGCGAGAGCGAGGGAGAAGTATGATATAATGTATTGTTGTAAACAATACCTTACGATATTTAAAAGTTATTAAAAATTGACTATATTAAAGAGAACTGTTTATTGACTGATGACTTTTCCCTAGCAAGTCTTGAATGCCATCTGTTATCATTTCTATTAATGAGGGTCTTTGCAAACAGGATAAGAGATATTAACAAGAAATATTATTTGTAAAATTAAAATACATATATTGTGTGTACTGATATATAAACATATAACATCAACTTTGACTATGAAAAAAATATTATAATACACTGGGCAAAGGCTTTGAAGACAGATATTCCACAATATTTATTTAGTTTAACATTTAAACTAATGAAAACAATAAAATGCATTTATAAATTTGTTTTGTCAAACTATAGTAAAAAGATTTTCTTTAAAGATGTGAGTTAGATTGTGGTTATTCTTTTATTTTTTACTTTTTGTAACAGAGAGAGAGACAGAGAGAATGACAGATAGGGACAGACAGACAGGAAGAGAAAAAGATGAGAAGCATCAATTCTACCTTGCGGCTCCTTAGTTGCTCATTGATGGCTTTCTCATATGTGCCTTGACCAGGGGAGCTACAGCAGACCGAGTGACCCCTTGCTCAAGCCAGCAACCTTCAGCTCAAGCTGGTGAGCCTTGCTCAAACCAGATGAGCTTGTGCTCAAGCTGGCGATCTCAGGGTTTGGAACCTGGGACCTCAGCGTCCCAGTCCGATGCTCTATCCACTATGCCACCACCTACTCAGGCCATATGATCTTTATGTCCATCTGATTACTTGATTCCAAGCAACAGAAGTCAACAATAGCAGAACTGTATTTGATATATATCACATAACCTTCAGAATCACTGGGTAGTTTTGATTTGAAAACCAGTCTCAAGAGATGACAGACATTAAGATCATTCCTAGGTTTCACTGCCTGAATAATCTAGTCAAGGTTCCTTTGCAGAATTGCTGCCACTTCTTTCTCTCCACCCCCACTGGTCCTATTATCACTTTCACTATCATGACCTTATTTGCCTTATATCCCCGATCTTGAGCTTCAAATGCTCAACATTCAGAGCCTAGAGCAAAGTCATGTACACATGCTCAAACTGCAAAAAGGAGTAGAGAAAAAAGATTTTCTTACTTCCACTTCTTTGACTATGAGGTATAGGGTACTGAATACCCTCATTAATACATACAAAGCTGGATGTCTGGGACAATTAAGAAGTTATAAAGATCTACTACCTTTTTAAAATAGATTAGTTATTAGAATCTTATTTTTGCCTGACCAGGCAGTGGCACAGTAGATAGAGCATCAGCCTGGGATACTAAGGACCCAGGTTCAAAACCTTAAGATTGCTAGCTTGAGTGCAGGCTCACCAGCTTGAGCTCAGGGTCACTGGCTTAAGCATGGTATCATAGACATGACCCCATGGTCACTGGCTTGAGCCCAAATGTCACTGGCTTGAGCAAGGGTTCACTCACTCTGCTGTAGCCACTCTGCCCCCCCCCCCCCCATCAAGGCATATGAGAAAACAATCAATGAACAATCTAGGTGCTGCAAAGAAGAAGTGATGCTTCTCATCTCTCTCCCTTCCTGTCCTTATCTGTTTCTCTCTTTGTCTCTCTTGGGGAAAAAAAAAGCAGCTTATTTCACTGAGCTAGATTACTAAAACAGAATTCTACTGTTTCACTAAATCAAGGGTCTGATTAGTTTACTGGCTTTTGTTTGCCAGCTTTGTCTCAAGAAAGATTACAGAAATGCATGTATTTATTCTTATTCAATAAATTTAAATGTGAATGCTATTACATGTTAGCTAGTGTGATCTCTATGCTCAGTAATGTTACAGACTAGAAATCAACTGTAAAAGATATTAAAGTTATAATGTGATGATGGTTATAATAAAATATCAACTAAGGACTATGTAGTCACCAAAGGAGAAACAACAAATTCTGTGTGACAAAGTCAGGGGATACTTTCACAGAGAAAGAGGAATTTTATCTGGGTCATGAAAGATGAGTAGAGGACAGTGTTTTTAAATAAAGGAAAGAAAAAAAAATACTCTATAGAATGGACAAAATATTCTTATGACAAAGAATATTCGAAGTAACTGGTATATTTGTAAAGAGCAACATGTCACTACATTGGACGTGTGGGAAGGCATGAAAAAAGTTGCAAATGGATGTGTTTAGAGAGGTAGACGTGGATCTGACTATAAATATTCAGATTACCAAGGAGTTTAACTGTTATACTATAGGCAACAGACAATGCACAGAGGTGTTCAAACAGGAAGGTGACATGATCAAACTTAATTTCTTGGAAAAATAATTTCTGTGGCAGTTTGGAAGATGAACAGAAGTAGGGTCATGCAGGAAAGACTAGTAAGGTAGAATAGGATATATACCAAAGTATAAGTGATCGATGGATGGATAGATAATGCTGAGCTATAGAAAAAATAGTTTAAAGTTTGAAGCAGAAATCTTAGAATGGTGACAAGTCAGACATTTATCCTTAAAGAGCCTATTACGATTTTCTGTTTGTTTTTTTTTTTTTGTAGAAAAACATTTTATTAATTCTAGTTTATATTCACCTATATATGTGGTAAGAATGGCAGAAATTTGGGAGATAAAATTGGTGAATCAGTTACCAGTATTTTTGTAGTTGGTCTTCATGAAGTCAGTCAATAATGGGGATCAACATGTGAAGCGTGGATGATTTGGACGTTAAAAAAAGAAGTTATGATTCACAAACGAAACTGAATTGTGAACAGCGTGTGAAAGCCAGAAATTACTTTTCCTCTCCCAGTGATTCTGTGACCCATTGGGGAAAGCTACAAAAGTGTCATTGTTGGAGGAGGTCAAGGCTTCAATTACATTAAAAACATTCAAGGAGTGCTTTCTTAAAATGGAGAAGTTTAGAAAGAAGTTATAGGACTTGTAAAACTGTGATGGCAGTTGGCATGTAATTGTGCATATGACAGGGAAAAGGGTAACTATATGGCATAAAACTCAGGAATGTTGGAGGAGGTAAAAAGGATTTTCATTTAGAGCAGGGATGGGAGTGAGGCAGGGTGGCTCTTTAATATTAAAATTAATTCAAATTCATTTAGAATTACAAAGATTGTATTTGAAAACTAACTGTGCCAGCCTTGTACTGGGAAGTTTTTTTATTCGTAAAATTTTAGTAAGGCGGCCCTGGCCGGTTGGCTCAGTGGTAGAGCGTCGGCCTGGCGTGCAGAAGTCCCGGGTTCAATTCCTGGCCAGGGCACACAGGAGAAGCGCCCATCTGCTTCTCCACCCTTCCCCCTCTCCTTCCTCTCTGTCTCTCTCTTCCCTTCCCGCAGCCGAGGCTCCATTGGAGCAAAGATGGCCCGGGCGCTGGGGATGGCTCCTTGGCCTCTGCCCCAGGAGCTAGAGTGGCTCTAGTTGCAACAGAGCGAAGCCCTGGAGGGGCAGAGCATCGCCCCCTGGTGGGCATGCCGGGTGGATCCCGGTCGGGTGCATGCAGGAGTCTGTCTGACTTTCTCTCCCCGTTTCCAGCTTCAGAAAAATACAAAAAAAAAAAAAAAATTTTTTTTAGTAAGGCTTCTTTGGACTGAATTCTTTTTGCTACTGAATTCTTGTTGCAAACAACAACCTCCAAGTTCATCACCTAGAGAAATATTGCCTAAAGCCTAAGGAACTAGTCTGAATTGTACCACACAGCAGATCACTTACTCATATGGTAGATGCATTTCTCTCAGACTCACTTGTAGTTCTTCAAAAGATAACACTTATGTATTAAATATGACTCTGAGTCAAGTTCTTCATTTTTATGAAATAAAAGCTGGGAGAACTGGAAAGTTGTACAAGGAAAAGAGAACCGCCTGCTGATTTCTGACCTGTAGGCATTTTGAAGAGACTTTCAGCTGTTTTGCTAATCCAGTGTGTTATTAGCTTGGTTCTTCTGATTCTGAATGGGATTGAAAAGGTATTTTTCTTTTGTAGTATCCAAGAACTTTTTTTACATTTGATTTAAAAACTATAAAGTTAATATTTTATTGTTATTGATATTGATAATTTATAAAAGCCAAATAATGAGATAAGTTAATTATATATACACATATATATGCACAAGTGTGTGCATATACTTATACATATATACAGCTATATACTTATACATATATGTACAATATTTCTATAGATGTTTGCCAAATTTTATTAACAAAATTTTCCTAAATGCAGAAAATGGAAAGAATCATACAATAAACACCCATATACTCAGCATCTAGATTTAAAAATTAGTATCTTGCTGTGTTTGCTTTATCATACATCTGTCTTTACATAACTATCCATAAATTTATCTCTTTTTTTTTAACAATTATTATTAAGTGAGAGGCGGGGAGGCAGTGAGACCCTTCCCTATGTACCCTGACCAGGATCCACTTGCCAAGCCCACTAGGGGGCGATGCTCTGCGATTGCTCTGTTGCTCGGCAATGAGCTATTTTAGCAACTGAGGTGAGGCCATGGTGCCATCCTCAGTGCTGAGGACTAACTTGTTCGAATGAGCCATGGCTGCAGGAAGGGAAGAGAGAGAGTGAGAGAAAGGGGAGCGGTGGAGAAACAGATGGTCAATTCAACTGTGTGCCCTGACTGGGAATCAAAACTGGGACTTCCACACATTGGCCAGCACACTACAACTGAACCAATCGGCCAGGGCCCATAAATCTATCTTAAACTTTGATCCATTGTAAACTTTATGCCTAAGCACTCCATCATGTATATATTGACTAGAGCTCAATAATGGTTTACTTCTTTTTTTTTTTTTTTAAGGTAAAATTTGCCTAGAGTGAAATGCACAATTTCTCACTGGTTGTAGCATTTACTCATTGAGTAACATTCAGGTTTTAACAAATGTATATACCAGTATTGTACAAACTCCTATTAAAATAATAACATTACCCCTGAAATTTCCTCTGTGCCTCTTCCTATCTGGTCTCTACCCAAGTTAACCATTATTTTATGGGCATTTCCCCCAAAGGATTAGGTTTGCCTGTTCTAAAAGATCATATAAATAAATAGTAGAGTATGCACTCTTTTGTTTGTTTGTTTGCTTTTGATTTTGTAACTTTGTATTTCACATTATACTTTTGGGAGTCACCTCGCTGTTGCATGTATCAGTAGTTTGACTCATTTTAGCCTAGAATACTATTTCATTGCATGAATACACCAAAGTAAAAATGCCCATTTTCTAAAGTAGTAGTATTACTTTACATATCTAATAACAATGGAGAATGGAGTAGAGTTCTTCTTCCTCCCCGAACTTTTAAATACTTGGTGTTGTCAGTCTTTTTTAATATTGCACACTTAACCTAAAGCATAAGAACCTTGTAAATACATAGGTAAGTTTACCAAAATTCCTCCACCCTCCATTCCTTTGTTATAATTGTCATATGTATTAAGTCAACATACAGTGAACCCTCTTTCAAAGCAATGTTATATGTTTTTCTTTAAACATTAATATATATTTAGAGAACTTAGGATAAAAACCTATTGATTAATATGCATGGTTACTTATACTTCTGTTATCACCAATTTTCTATTAATCTGATGCAGTGATTTCTTATTCTAGATGATGCATTTTATTTAGTTCTAAATTTATATTTGGTATTTTTTTTGTAATTCATATTCCTTTGCTGAGATTTCTTATTTGTCTATTTTCTTTATAAGCACAATTTGAGTTGTCCTTGATTGGATTTGTAAAATACAGCTGCTTAAAATATTTCTGTGCTAGTTCCAAAATATGGGTGATATAAATGTTGGTGTCTACTTACCTCTTCTCTGCTAAATATGGGTTGCATTTTATTGTTTTTTTTTTTGTATGTCTAGGAAACAATAAAATTGTTTTTTTTATATTGAATTTTACATTTTATCTATGATATATTTTAGAAACTTTGGATTCTGTTATGTTCTTCTGAAAAATAGTTATCTGCCTTTCATTTTTATGTTGCATCAGCTGATGAACTTATCTGGATTCAGACCCTGAACTGTTGTCTTTTCTGCAGAATACAACAACTGCAATCTCAGTTTCAGCACCAACTGGGGTGCTTGGAGTCTGCCTAGGGCTAATGTAGATCTGGTGTCAGTGAGGGATTTGGAAAGAGTTTGAACATATTTGGAGGCTTTCATTCTGTGATTTTATTTCTCTCAGTATTGTTTCCTCACTTTACAGCAGCTGCAGTTGCTCTTAGTACTTCAAGACATTTTTTGAAAAAGACAATAAAATTGTAGGTTTCTATTTGAGTTTCAGCCACCTCACACAGTGCAGCTTGGAGCACTTCCAATATATTCCTTCTTCTATACTTACACATCCCTCCTGGCTTACCTGTTTTTGGTTGGTCTCCAATGTCGTTAGGTACTTGGGGTTTTTTATAAAAATGTATTTTGTTCATATTTAATAGCTGTTACCCATGAGAGGTTTGGTCCAATAGAGGCTGCTCTGCAGTTACTAAAAGTAGAACTTCCATATGCAAGTTCAAAAAATGCTTCTGCCCTTAGAATCCAGAATGTAAGGTTTTGAGAAAGCAGATCATCGAAATCCCAAAAACTTGCAAGAACATAGCACAGTATTTGAGCAAGCATATACAGAATAAAAACATCCAAATGAACACAAAAATTTGGTGAATTTTCTAAATGTTTTCCATATTTTAGCAAAGTTTTTATTTGTTACATCCTGTAGACTTAGCCTTTCTCTTAGATCATCTATTTACTAGATGTATATATTACAGAAGAAAATAAATAACCATCTACATAGTATACATATTTTAATCTTTAATAAAAATATGGACTATATGGAGAATAAATATGATTTATGTTTTGTTCAGACTTTGTTCTTTAAGCCACAAATCCAACAACTTATTTAGTCTAAGTACTAGTCAGAAAAAAAAGTCAATTATAATTGTATGGACAATGATGACTGGCTTTTATGTCATTATCATTACATGACCTCAAGTTGAATTAAGAGGCTGTAAGTCAATACTCTATAAAGGTTCATCAGCTTTTTGTAGTTCTTTACACTTGCAATGTTTATATAATCTTAACCAAGTAACCCATATTGAATATGGCAATAAAGATGGCTGCTTTGAAAGGGAATTAATAGGTACAGCCTAATAGATCTAACATATAATGAAAATGGGCTGCAATCTATACTACAACCTGCTGAAGATTCAATAAAAGCTCAGGTATTGACTAACTCTTCAAATTGATCATTAGCACTTAATTGGGGACCTTCCATGACCAATACGCTTTACTGCTTTTTAAAAATAAACAGCAAAATAGCTGATAAAATTTCAATAGGCTACAGTACTCTGACTGCCATGCAAGGCAATTAAATTGCAAGAAGGGTAATTTTGAGTACATGTTCAATAAGTATAACTGAAACAAATCAATGGAAAAAAGAATAAATGTAAATATTAGTAATTTTTTTAGTTTATGAGTTAAAAAAACTCAATAAAGTAACAAATGGATGGGGACTGAATATTTCTTTTATTAAATATGTAAATTGACCAGCTTTAGGGAGGACTGGGTTTTGGCTCCTTTTCATGCCCGATAAGAATAAATCTGAGCTAAAGAGCTGAGTTCAAAGTTAGGTTTTCAGTCTTCTTAATTCATAATGCTATGCATACTGTTTATCTCTTTGAGCTACACTTGCTTCATTTGTGAAACGGGATGAATAAAACTTACCCATTGGGGTTATGAGGGGACTACACTGTACTATTTAATAAATATGAAATATTTTATGAATCAATGTTACTTCCATACCTGTAATTCTTTTATAACCATGTCATTTTGCTCATGTTTTATTTATTTAATTCTTTAGGGGAAGTGGATGTTGTTCAATTTTATATTTGTAAAACATACAAAATACAATAAGATAATTTTCACTAGCTATTTCCCCATTTTCTGCTTCCTCCCATGATTACTCAGATCTGAGCAAGCATAGGACCTGCCAGCTCAAATCAGGTCCCACAGGGCTGCCCCAAAGCAGGGTGTAGAGATTCTAACCCATAGCTACAAAACAGAACCCAAGGTCAGAGTTAAGGTCTGGAAAGTCAGAGGTGAGGGAGAAATCAAAGATCATAGAGCAAAACTGACAAAGTCCTGGTAGAGTTTTAGAGATACTGCCTCCTGTCTGAAATAATGTTTGTTTAAGGAAGGGTCTAGAAGGGACTTACCTACCTTCTGCAGGCCAGCAAGATGAGAGGTCAAGTTTAGGCCTTTTAAAAACCTAATTCCCTGCCTGACCAGGTGGTGGCGCAGTGGATAGAGCGTCAGACTGGAATGCAGAAGGACCCAGGTTCGAGACCCTGAAGTCGCCAGCTTGAGCGCGGGCTCATCTGGCTTGAGCAAAAAAAAAAGTTCACCAGCTTGGACCCAAGGTCGCTGGCTCCAGCAAGGGGTTACTCGGTCTGCTGAAGGCCCGCAGTCAAGGCACATATGAGAAAGCAATCAATGAACAACTATGAAGTCGCAACGTGCAACGAAAAACTAATGATTGATGCTTCTCATCTCTCTCCGTTCCTGTCTGTCTGTCCCTGTCTATCTCTGCCTCTGTAAAAAATAAAAAAATTTAAAAAAAATAGAAACCTAATTCCCAACATATATCTTTTTTCTTAATATTTCTGTTTACTCTATAAATTAAAATTTTTTAAACTTAGAATAAATTCTACTAACACAAAATACTAACAGTGATAAATTTATATATATATATATATATATATATAAACATACATACACCATATTTCCTCATGTATAAGAAGCTCCCATGCTCCCATGTATAAGATGCACCTTAATTTTGGGGCCCAAAATTTGAAAAAAAAATTACATAAAGTTATTGAGAAGTTTTATTCATCATAAAATTCATACAACTCCTCATCACTGTCAAAACTCCCATCCATTAGCTTGTCCTCATCTGTGTCTGATGACGAATCACTGTTTTCATATATTGCCTTGTTCTCAGTTCCATGTACAGCATTTAAATGCCACAAACACTGTATAAGATGCAACCAGTTTTTAGACACCAAGTTTTTCGAAAAAAGATGTGTCTTATACATGGAGAAATACAGTATGTATATATCTATAAATACACACACACACACACACACATATGCACCATATATATACAATTACCTAATCTAAGAGGTTAGAAAAATTACAAATTCAAGTACTCTGACAATCACTCAACATTCATATAAGCTCTCAGACTAAAGTCTATACTCATATGCTATTTCCTTTATCTGGTGTGTTTGCTTTTTGTTCTTCATTTTCTCAACCAAATAAACTTCTAGTCTTTCTTTAATATTCAGCTCAAGCCTGACCAGGCAGTGACACAGTGGATAGAGCACTGAACTGGGATGAGGAAGACCCAGGTTCAAAACCCCTAGGTCACCAGCTTGAGCGTGGGCTCATCTGGCTTGAGCCCAAGGTCTCTGGCTTGAGCAAGGGCTCACTCAGTCTGCTGTAACCCCCCTGGTCAAGGCACATATGAGAAAGAAATGAAATGAACAGCTAAGTTGCCACAACAAAGAATTGATACTTCTTATCTCTCTCCCTTTCTGTCTATCTGTCCCTCTCTTTTTCTCTTTCTGTCACACACACACAAAAAATTTAGCTCAAGATCCAATATAAGCCCATCTTAATGCTATTTTTATTTCCAAATCTTGTATTATATCTGGCATAGTATGTGTTTAACACATGTTTGATGAAATAATTGTACAATTAAATGCAAAATTGTGATGTGTTATAGAAGAGAAAGATATATAGTTTAATCGTATTTCATTTATTTCTTTAATTATATTTTATTTCCTAGCCTAGCGAATAAAATATCTGAGGTAGAGAGATAATGCTCTAGGGATGATCAGATTATTTTTAAATTTGTAACCTGGCAAACTTTACAAAATTGAAGTTGATTCCAGTAAGCCTTGTATACACAGGTAGAACTACAAATAAGTAAGCAAGAAAATAAATAACCTTTGTATAGTACTGTATCTTTTATAAAATGCTCCATATTTTCTCGTAAGATAAATAATAAGTTTTATGAATGGCTAATATTTTCCCAACCAATAATTATATTAGCTGACCTTATATCACATTGACAGAGTGTTGCATTGAATTGGCGTTAGAGCACAAAGATGTGGTGGGGGCCTGGGAGAATGAATTATGTAATGACAGCAATTAAATAAAAGAAATAGGTTCTGAACTTCTGGCAAACAAAAATTGGAAACCTCAAGTAACAATTAGCTATGGCAGGAGGGCTGTTTGGCTCTTGGGGTAGGGTAGAATCAGAGGGATTGTGAAGATGTGTCAATATGGGATGGAGGAATTGAGAGAAGATTCTGTGGAGGCACAGTGACTGAGAGGAGAACTGAGGTGTTGCCTGGTCATATAAATTCACTTCCCTCTCTGAAAACTGTGAAAGCTATTACAATAGAGGTTCAAATTATTTAAAATTATTTTTTCTTTGCTGTCTTATTGTTTCTTTCAATGAAATTCTAAGGTTAACCAGACCATAAACTGGTACAAGATTTACATAGCTTTTATATGGTATTTGTAGAAACCATGCAGTATAATGATTAAGAGAATAGACTAGACCTGACCTGTGGTGGTGCAGTGGATAAAGCGTAAACCTGGAAATGCTGAGGTCGCTGGTTTGAAACCCTGGGCTTGCCTGGTCAAGGCACATATGGGAGTTGAGGCTTCCAGCTCCTCCCCCTTCTCTCTCTCTGTCTCTCCTCTCTCTCTCTCTCTCTCTCTGTCTCTCCCTCTCCTCTCTAAAATGAATAAATAAAAAATAAAAAATAAGAGAATAGACTTTGGAGCCAGATTGCTTGTGCTTAAATCACAGCTCTGCTGCTTGCTAGTCGACATCCTGGGGAAGTGCTGAACACTCCGATAATATAGGGGTAATAGTAGTGTGTAGCTCATATGTGTGATGTGTGTGGAAAGTTAGTTTCTGCAGATATAGTGTTAAAAACAGTCCCTGACAGAATAGTGTCTGGCACGTTATAAACATTCATTAATGCTGTATACTATTATTATTATTTTTATTTTTAATATTATTATTATTATTCAGAAAATATAAAAGAACATATATGAGGTCAGTATTTATAATTTATTTATTTTATAAATATATGAGTGCTTACTCTGTACCCAGCATGTGCTAAGTTTTGAAGATAAGACAGAAAACATTTATGAACTCAAAACTCTAAGGATCTCAGTAAAACATCAGGACATAATATTTAGTTCGTAAAGGTTTTTTGTTTTGGGGGGTTTTTTTGGTCAGAGGTTGATTGATATAGACCTAGTTGACATGTGTGCAGAACAGAGATCTGGCTATCATGTTCCTTACATAACTTGAGTCAAATTTATTTCAAATGCTCCAAGATTGGTCTTTCAGGGAAAGAATGATTTCTGATGAGTGACTTTACTATATTATCATTGAAAATAGGTTATGAAATGCAAATACTAGACGTGTACGAACCAGACTTGACAGTAAATTATAGAAAGTGAGAGCCTGAGTTGGCTTCTCAAATAGTACGGAAGGCCTCCCAGCCCCGCATTGAAATTGGCTTCTGAGATTTTTTCTAAAGAAGCCAAACACTTTTTTTTAAAAAAAAAATCTGACATAAAAATTTCTGGTACGTGATCATGGACTACCACAACTATTTGTTTTTGGTAAGATATTACTATATAATATGGCCATGTAGCACAGAAGGCAGTAAAGAATGGTTTTCCAATGTCTTTCATTATTTTCTATCTTTGCCAGTCTGGATGTAAAGAAGTTCCAAAAACCATTTATGTTAAATGATAATTAGAGCATAAAAATGACCATGAAAAGCATTGGTGCATCATTGTACAAAATATCTACATATGAAAATCTACTAGGTCAGTAATTTTCAGCCTTTTTCATCTCATGGCACACATATATTAATTACTAAAATTCTGCAGCACACCAAAATATATATATATATATTTTTGCTGATCTGACAAAAAATAAATATAATTTTGATTATTTACAGAAAGAAAAGAAAATAGTAATTAACTACCCTTTTTGCTCCAAAGTGATTTTAAAAAAATTTAGGTACCTAAACTCATATATAAGTATTTCTGGTACTTAGAATTAACCAATCAGATGCGATCTTATTATGTAATGTAACCAATAAGATGTAACTCTATTATATGTATGGTTCATGACAGGGTATTCATATGTGATGTCTATTGTTATGTTAACTGTTGTCACTTTTTTATTTGACAATATAATGGAAAAGAGGTCAATGCCCTTCACTAAATAGTCAGAAATTGTATGTTTTAAAAATTCTTGCAGTGCCTGACCAGGTGGTGGCGCAGTGGATAGAGCATCGTACTGGAATGCGGAGGACCCTTGTTCAAAACCTGAGGTTGCCAGCTTTAGCATGGGCTCATCTGGTTTGAGCAAGGCTCACCAGCTTGAGCCCAAGATACCTATCTGTCCCTTTTTCTCTGTCTCTGTCACACACACACAAAAAATAATAATAATCTTGCAGCTGAAAATCACTGTGCTAGACAATAGCTGAAATGGAAGATGAAAGATTCAGTAAGATTTTTGCCAATAACATGAAGAAAAGATTTTTAATGAGTGGAATTAGAAACAGTATTTTCTAATTATTAGAGGTTAATAAATTAAGAAGATTGCTTTAAATTTCATATAAAAGATATAAAAAGAAAAAATGTTCATGCTATTTATGCTATTTATGTGTTGTCAGATATTTATCATTGTTTATTTCATTTTGGTTAATTTAGCACTATGAAAAATATTCTATCTTAATTTCATTTTAAAGTGCAACAAATATCATACCACATTCTTTGTGTTCCACACCTTCATTTGTCCATCTTTTCCAGGTTTATTCCCTGCTGTTTTGAATCTTGCTTCTAATGCTCTCATCACTACAAATGCAACATGTGGAGAAAAAGGACCTGAAATGTATTGCAAATTGGTAGAGCATGTGCCTGGGCAACCTGTGAGGAACCCCCAATGTCGAATCTGCAATCAAAACAGCAGCATTCCGAATCGTATGTATTTTACTATGTTTTGTATCACAATGGGCAAGATCTATAATTGAAAGGGTGTAAGAAAAAGTTTCATTAAATGTCAAAAAGATTGTGATTCCGCAAATTCCTAGAACTGCTCTTTCACTGTGAGCTTTTTTTTACTGCTTTTCTTGGTCACTTGACAAACATTAGATTTCTTTTTCCGAACCAGATACAGTGCTTCAGAAGGGTTTTCTAGGTAAAGACCTGTGACAATCATTAGGTTTACTTTCTTCAAAATAGTATCTGAGGATGTGGTTAGTTTAGGCTTTAGTCACTCATTGGTCACTAATGTGCCAGGTGCTGTACTGAAGAGCCAACAGGAGTAAGGTGTGGTCCCTGGCTTCAACTAATGAAGAAATTCTGTGAGTCGTAAAAGACAGGTTAGAAGGAAGGTAGGTGCAAAGATGACGATAGCAAAAAAATTAAGTAGAGACTCTTGGTTAGAAAAATGGATAAGATGCATTCACTAAATTGAGCCCAAGACTAGCTTTTACTCCCTTCTTTAGAGCTCTGTATGCAGGGTCTTTTGTCTCAATGGAAGACATCACGCCTAGGCACTCCTACTCCACATTTTCACATTGAGACAAAAAGCAAATGAACTGTTTCAGTAAAGCAGGTACATATGAAGTGTGTTTTGTATTTCCCATTTTTATTTATTTGTAGCATTTTTGAAACTTACCACAGCCTAGAGCTATTTTGTGTGATTAATTCTAAATTACCAGCTTTTTTACATTTTAAAGTTCTGTTTCAGAACTAGACATTTAGAAAGAATAATACCCCACGAGAGAAATATGACCATAACCCACATGAATATATTTCAGTAAAAGTTGGAGCAACAGATGATAAAATTTCAAAAATTCAGTGAACAGCTAGAATAAATCTGGAAGGCCTATGCTTAATTACCATACAAAGAAAAAAAAACTTGAACTCTTTATTATTAATAGGTTGTGCTTCACAATTGAAACTAGCAGATGGAAAAAGTTACTTTATTAACAATTTCCTTACCAAATTTTAGATGCTGTTAACTTGCGATTGACTTGCATAGCTATTCCTGCCTGTTAAGCATGTTATACGTTTCTATCCTCTTGTAAATATGGGAACTATGCCAGTGATTAATCAGTTTTTGCAAAATAATTATGATTAAACTTTGATAATGGGGATTATGGTTAATTGTTAATTCATCTCCAAGTCTTCTTTTTCATAAATAATTCTCATATCAATTTGACCTGAGGTGGAAGATATCAAAATTTCCAATTAGACAGCTCTTGTCACAATTATTTAAGAGCCATGAATTTGATTTGGAAATATAGTTTTGTGTGTGTATTTTTCTATCACATATTAAATCCACAGTCTATAAAGAAGATTCAAGAGGATGTTCAGGGAATGTTCACTGTGACATTTATTTTTCTTCACAAGCATCATCAGTAATATTTCATTTATGAGTTCTGATTCCTGGTGGACCAATTTTGTCACCCACTCTCACCACCAAGGGCATTTATTTGATATTTAGTTATGCTTCTGGTATTTGTTATCATTATAAAGACCTGACACCTCCTCTAGCTTCAACAGAACAAGGTAACTAGTGTTAATTATTCAATATATTCAGCAATTTTACTTTTTATTTATGAGCTTGGATGACTCATCACTGTGGACATTTAATGTGAAAAGACCAGGTACAAAACAAAGTTCACACAGCTGTTTTATTGAATTAAATAACTGACATATAAAAATTACTTATTTTTGCTCTGGTCCTATAACTCATCATAAGTAACTCAAAGACATAGCCTTTAAGTTTTCCATTAAACAGGTTATAGAAGACTATATTAATAAAAATTAATATGTAATAAAAATATTGCCTGACCTGTGGTGGCGCAGTGGATAAAGCGTCGACCTGGAAATGCTGAGGTCGCCGGTTCGAAACCCTGGGCTTGCCTGGTCAAGTTACATATGGGAGTTGATGCTTCCAGCTCCTCCCCCCTGTCTCTCTCTCCTCTCTCTCTCCCTCTCTCTCTCTCTCTCTCCCTCTCTCTCTCCTCTCTAAAATGAATAAATAAAATAAAAATTTAAAAATAAAATTAAATTAAATTAAAAAAATATTCACAATCTGAAAATGTCATATTTATTGAATGTTCAGTTTTTAATATATTTTTTCTTTTGAAGATGATTTTTCTATTACACTTACAGCCTGACCAGGTGGTGGCACAGTGGATATAGCGTCGGACTGGGATGCAGAAGACCCAGGTTTGAGACCCTGAGGTCGCCAGCTTGAGTGCGGGCTCATCTGGTTTGAGCAAGGTTCACCAGCAAGGTTCAACCCAAGGTTGCTGGTTTGAGCAAGGGGTTACTCAGTCTTCTGTAGCCCCACGGTCAAGGCACATATGAGAAAGCAATCAATGAACAACTAAAGTACCACAACAAGAAACTAATGATTGATGCTTCTCATCTCTCTCCATTCCTGTCTGTCTGTCCCTATCTATCCCTCTCTCTGACTCTCTGTCTCTATAAAAGATAAATAATAATAATAATAATAATAATAATAATACACTTACATTGCAATGAGGATTTTATTTTGCTTGATATTTAAGTTCAAATTTTTTGTTAAATGTAATTTGTCTCCAATTAAGATTCAGAACAGGGTATATTTTGAACAGATTTATAATTTTATGCACCTGCATAATAATAGTATATAATAGTTGTGAGTTCCTACCCATGGCAAAATGAGAAAGCAAGAACAAAATTTCAAATTTTTCATATATAAAAAGGAATACCTTAAACAGTTATTCTTCACTTTGATATGATTTATAAAAAAAGTTTTGCTGTTTTTAAACATCATTCATCTTATGAAACACAATGATGGTATATTAAATGATAGTAAAAATAGGAGACTACTATTAGAGAAAAAAGAGCTTGAATTCCTATATCAATTCCACAAATCTTTTTCACACACAGTTTTGTGGGGTTTTTTTACAGAGAGAAAGAGAGGGATAGATAGGGACAGACAGACAGGAACGGAGAGAGATGAGAAGCATCAATCATTAGTTTTTCATTGCGCATTGCAACACCTTAGTTGTTCATTGATTGCTTTCTCATATGTGCCTTGACCGTGGGCCTTCAGCAGACCGAGTTACCCCTTGCACCGATTAACCCCTTGCTGGAGCCAGCAACCTTGGGTTCAAGCTGGTGGGCTTTTGCTCAAACCAGGTGAGCCCGCACTCAAGCTGGCGACCTCGGGGTCTTGAACCTGGGTCCTCTGCATCCCAGTCCGATGCTCTATCCACTGCGCCACTGCCTGGTCAGGCCTCACACATTTTAAAAATTTATTTTTTCTGAAAATTAAGAATGTTGTAACCACTGCTATGAGTGGACTTCCGGTATGATACATAGTGTTTAGGAGACTTACTCATAGCCAAGTAAGTACTAAATGGTGAAATCAGTTTGACTCTCTAGCTTCTCATACTCCAGCTCTTTATATTCCAAATTGTGTGCTTTTTATTTTATCATTAGATACCCCTGGCTGCATTACTGTAGGCACATCCAGAGTTCATGGTTATTCTGCATAGTGCAATTATTCATTTGAGAGAGAGAGAGAGAGAGGGAGAGAGAGAGAGAGAAGGAAGCATCAACTCCATATGTGCCTTGACCATGCAAGCCCAGGGTTTCAAACTGGCCACCTCAGCATTCCATGTTGATGCTTTATCCACTGTGCCACCACAGGTCAGACACTAATTTGTTCATTGTTTGAAGTCTTTCTTCAATTCCCCCCCCCCAAAAAAAAAGTGTTCTGATCTAAAAGGTTATTGTCAGGCCATTCATTGGAAACATCCACTTGGAGAATCCTTCATCCATAAAGAACAAAAGAGTAGCAGGGAAGCTAACTCCCACATCACTTACATTTCTATGGGAGAAATATGCTAACTTCCCAGTGAGAGGTCAGTAAATTAAGTACCTGTAATTTAGCCCTGAGGACAGAAATAGGAACAGCCCACAATCTCTGCTCCTGCCATTCTCACAACTGCAAGAGCAGGGCCTCTCTGAAGGAAAAGAAAAGGAACAAAACTTGTGGGAAATGACAAGCACAGATTTCAGACGAGGACCAATGACTGAGAACCAAAATGGAATAGAGGGCTTTGGCAGCCTAGAGGTAGTGCCTGCTGTTGTGAGATCCATTAGAGCTCAGTTGAAGGAGAGGAGGAATCTATAAGGTCTGAAGATTGTAAAGAGGAAAATTGGAAGAGAGGACTGTGGGGAAACCTTTATTTATTTTCTATCCTCAATCTCCCTTTTATTCTCACAGCAGAACCTGTTCTCATATATCAGAATAAAGGCAGAGTGGAGTTTCACATTTCACGTGCAATCCTCTTTCTGCTTTCCATTATTGTCCAGACTTCACCACTGAGTTAGGGATTACTGCAACAGGCAAATGCTGGCTGGGTCATTTGGAGTATCTTTTATTATACTTTTAAATAGTGGTGGAAAGTTGGAAAGTTCGGAACCAACTACAAAAAGCCTCATAAGATAGATTTGACACCTTTTTAAATTGGCTGAGTTATAGTAATGCAGGTCTCAGAAGGACAATTCTTCAAGTACCTTTAAACCAAAATTCAGGATTTTCTATTTCTGTTAACAAAGTTGATGGCATACCAATGTCACCTCAAACAGAAGAGACTTTATTTTTTGAATGATTGACACCTCAATTAAATTTCAGTGTTATTTGTTCACACTTCATTTCTGTAGTCATTGTTAAATTGGCCCATTTTAGCCAATGGCCGGAGTGTGGAGCTGCTTCTCTCATTATATAGCTGGAGTGTTTAGCCATTTCTCACAACCTAACAGAATGCTATGAAAAAGTTGACATTACATAAATTCTACTGAAGATATGAATCGCTCTCTCTTTATATTGGTTTAATGTTCGATAATCACACGATGATGATTTTAATTTAGTTTTTACTTTTTCTGTAAAGTAACAACTATACATTTTTTAATGATCTTTTTTTCTTCTTTGGCTATGCTCTTGCTGACTCAATAGAGAGACACCCAATTACGAATGCTATAGATGGGAAGAACACTTGGTGGCAGAGTCCCAGTATTAAGAATGGAATTGAATATCATTATGTGACTATCACGCTGGATTTACAACAGGTATAGTGCCTCCTTTTTTTCCTTTTATTTCCTGTGCTGTACTTGACATCTCCATGACTGTTTTGCAACTACCAATTTGTACTTCTTAATCCCTTCACCTTTCATTTTTAACCAGGTATAGTACCTCTTTAGTATTTTATTTTTTTTAATCATTTTCCAATGTGAAATTGTATTTTGGATTTGCTTTTTGTGTCACTAGTAGTTATTTGGTGAAAAGATACTCTTTCTCATCACCCTCCATTATTGATACAATGAACAAAGCGGCCTATTCATTTAGTATGTTGTTGTTTTTAAATTTTTGGCACTTATTTCTAAAGCACAACTAAAATGAATTCACAGGAAGAGTTTAGCATTGAAAAAAGAGCTGATTCTATTTTGACTAAGGGGAATTAATGATGAAAATACAGGTCAACAGAATTTTACATAAAGAAAATATAATACTGCCTTTTTTTAACTTTTAAGATAATGCAGTGTTCCTACTCTGCTCATGGTGGTATACAGAACAGTTCTTAAATAACAAGACTCTAAAGCAAGTTACCTCTCTTTATCGAGTGTACAGCAAGACCTGGTGGTTAATTATTAAATTAAACTTGGGCCACTAAATGAGGTAACAAGCCTAGCAGCTGTATAAAACTGATGCTGAAAATTGTTCTAGTTTATGTTGCCTAGGCTTAGGTGCCTTCCACACTTAATTTCTTTCTTCTTTCTGTTCACAATATCCAGGTAAGGTTGACATTATTAATCAATAATCACCATCATCCCAATTTATTTAGGCTTGCAAATAATATGGAATCTGGAAGAATGTTCACGTAATTTTTCCCCCAATACCAAAGCCGATTTAATTGACCAAGACCAGAGACTAAAGGCACTGACCTCTTGAAGTCAGCCTATTTCTCTCACTGTCTAGAATCAGCATTGGAAAGACTCTTAGCCACTCTGCCTTTGCCTGTTGGAGATAGAGCAGCAAGCGAGTGAGGATTCAATGAAGGGGAAATGGCCAAGACAGAAAGTGTACACAGGTCTGGTTTCTACAGGTGGCCATAGTAGAAGGAAGCACCAGCCAATGGGGGTCAGTCACATACCCCGGGGGCCAGACAGACACCAGGTATTTCCATAATGGGAATATGGCTTCCTGTATTCAGGGTTTATGTCCATTTTGGCCAGTGTGCACATTTAGGAATTACAAAGAGCTGACAGGTAGGTCTCACAGCAGACCCAGTTTCCTCCCATCTGGGACTCCTCATGACTTGAACAAATGACTAGCTGCAAGGGCTCAGTGCTACAGCTAAATCACTAACTGTCCTGGATTTATTTCCATGCTACTAGCAGCTAAATGTCAGCTTTGAGTTAAAGGAACTTCTCAAGAAAGGTGAGAACACTATCTAAGAATGGCAAATCAAAGTGCCACACCAATCAATCATGCTTTAGGTCAGTGAATCTTGTGCATAAATTCCCTACAAATTCTAGCTTCAAACTGCACTTCATTCCTCTCCTGCTACTGACAGCATGGTCTTTTGAGTCACAGAAGTTCTCCCTTTTCATATGGTCATTGAAGTTCTGCTTTCCTGATGCGGATTGAGTCTGCTGTCTATTGCCTCAGATCATTTCCTGCAATAGAGAATCAATAAATAAGGAAGATTAGGGAAGATTAATTGCTCTGGTTTGCTCTCCAATTATTTTTTTAGATTGCACATAGAGCAAGAGAGTCAATTATTAATATAATTTGCACAAACCACTTATATTACTCTTTCAGCTCAACCACAGTGGTATATGGTACACTGAATGGAACGGTACAATCACAAGTTTTTACAAGATCATTTCTATCCAACATACATACCTTATTCTTTCAACAGGGCAACGATTTCACCTGAAAATCCATTGTTTAATGAAGTCATTTATACTTTTGCATCCTCATTAAGCCACTCCCATGTGATATTTCAAGACTTATATGGATTTGTTTTCCTGATCTATCTTCTTCTTCATTGGCCTAAACATAAGTGAATACTCTTTTTCTTTTATAGTTCAGTCTTCATAACAGGTAACAGGAATCTGTTTATAAGGTAGGTCTGCCTGACTGCAACAACTGGAATATACCCAGTGGATGTGGTGCAAAGACATGAACTCATATACTCCCCTATCCCATGATGGCGACTCCATGTCCTTCTTTACTTCAGTCATCACCTACTTCCTGAAAATTAGTCTGATCTGTATTCAAGAGAAAGGAACGTAATCTATAAAATGAAATAAATCTTATTTCCATTTGACTCAGATTTTAATTTAGTCACTGATTTAAAAAAGAGTAAAACAACTTTGTAATCTGATTTTGTAATGGAGTTCCTCAGAAAGGAAGGGGCTTTAGAACTTTCATTTGGCCTTAGGCTTTGGAGTAACAAATTGTGGAACAAGTTCATAGAACTTAAATCAGGAGCAAAGCTTCAAGAACGGATATTTCAATGTATTGGCAACAGGGAAAATGTGGACATCCTTATTTTTTAATTTACTTCTCACAGTAAGCCTATAAGATGGCTAGTGAAGTTACCTTTATTTACTAGTTGAAGAACACTGAGACTTAGAAAAATGAAGTGACTTGGCCTTTTAATATTTTAAAATATTACAGGCAGGGCTAGGATTTTGACCTGAGTAGTCTGAATTCAGACCCCAAACTACACCAGTATTTCCTAACCTGGTATTTGAAGACTTAGCCTGGGAAGCTCATGAGAATTTTTGGTATATAATTTAAAGGTGTCAATAAATTGTTTGGATTCAAAAAATACCGCACTATGATCTCCTGGTTTGCCGGGAGAATATAGCCAACTAGATTTTTCATTTTCTAGTACATTTTAGTATGTCTTTAAAATGGCATAGTTTCTCTTTTTCACTTACATGCAGCATGAAGGATTAATAGGTTATTCAGCATAATATGAATTATTATCCAACTGGGAAACAAGGGTAGCAGTTTTGCAATAAATAGGTAAATATCACTAAATGTGTGTCAGTGATTCAACATTTATTAGTCCTCCTGAATACTTTGAGCTGTATATATTTTAACAAGAGCCAGCTTAAAATCTTTTGTTATTGATATGTACTTGGCTCCTCTGTGAAATACTTTTAGTGAATTTCTATTTTAAATATAAACAACCACTTTTGGATTTCATTGATTAAATCATTACGGATTACACTGGAGCATTTCTTTTATATTTTAACATTCACGGTAAGTACTACACAAATACAACAATTTACTGAGAAGAGAGTAGCAGCTTAATTTTGCATTGATTGTTTTTAGATTTGTATTACTAAGGGATTATTAACTTTTCCCAATTTCTGTTATTTACTCACAGCATACTGTGAGCAAATGATTTAATCACGCTGTGCCCCAACTACTAGATTAACAAAAATGAATATGAAATTATGGCAAAAAGTTTGATATAACAATATAACAACTAAATTCCATCTGGCAATTATAACTATTGGTTTTTTGTTTGGTTTTGTTTTTGGTATTTTTCTGAAGCTGGAAACGGGGAGAGACAGTCAGACAGACTCCCGCATGCGCCCGACCGGGATCCACCTGGCACGCCCACCAGGGGCGATGCTCTGCCCACCAGGGGGCAATGCTCTGCCCCTCTGGGGCGTCACTCTGCTGCGACTAGAGCCACTCTAGCGCCTGGGGCAGAGGCCAAGGAGCCATCCCCAGTGCCAAGGCCATCTTTGCTCCAATGGAGCCTTGGCTGCGGGAGGGGAAGGGAGAGATGGAGAGGAAGGAGGGGGGGGAGGGATGGAGAAGGAAATGGGCGCTTCTCCTATGTGCCCTGGCCGGGAATCGAACCCGGGTCCCCCGCACGCCAGGCCGACGCTCTACCGCTGAGCCAACCGGCCAGGGCAATTATAACTATTGTTAATAAAGGCTAAATTTGAAGAGATGTTTAACTGTTCCACTGATAAGTATGCAAAAATCCAGTATAATAGCAAAGAAAAATATGCGTAAGTTTAAAAGACTTTAGTAGGGCCTGACCTGTGGTGGCACAGTGGATAAAGTGTCAGCCTGGAACCTTGTGGTCACTGGTTCTAAATGCTGGGCTTGCCTGGTCAAGGCACATATGGGGATTAATGTTTCCTGCTCCCCTCCTCTTTCTCCCTCTCTCTCTGCTCTCTAAAAATGAATAAAATCTTAAATAATAATAATAATAATAATAATAAGTAAAAGACAACAGTAGGGGATAGAAGGTTAAAAGGATGTTAAATATATTTCATTTTAGTGTCCTTAACCAGCTTTATGCCACAATATGTGTTACAATATCTGATCTCATTTTATGACTTCTTAAATCTGGCTATTTTCTCAAGTCTGCCCTTTGATTCTTTACGAAGAAAGCTGATTAGCAAGTGGGGTAAACCACAGAGGGGCAGCTTTTTAGTAGGCTTTGTTAACATACACTGAGGTCATACTCACTCCTGGGTAATCCAGGTAGGTAATGGAATTAGATGTGTTCATGCACAGGAATCTTTTTTACCTCAGTAAACAGTTCTCTTTTTTTTCCTGGTTTGTCTCCCAAAATGAAAAATGGAGTTATCAAGAAAGATCATCTTGCTGTCTTATAGCTTCAAAGAACAATTTCTACATGTTCTTATCCTAAAAAATTTATTTTCTGACCTCACAGAGATATATTTAGTAAGATAGGTTAACAATTTTAAATAAGAGTTATGTGTCTTTTGTTTTGTATTTTTTGTTTTGTTTTTTAATTATATTTAGACAGTTTTAATGAGGTGACATTGGTCAACTAGAGTACATAGATTTAGAGAAAACATCTCCAGATCATTTTAACATTTGATTACATTGTATACCCATCACCCAAAGTCAAGTGTCCTTCTTTACCTTTTATTTGGTTTTCTTTGTGCCCTTCCCCTCCCCACACCCCCTCTCTCTTCTCCCTTCCTCTCCCCCTGGTAACCACTGCACTCTTATCTAGCTATGTCCATAAGTCTCAAATTTGTATCCCACCTATGTATGGAATCATACAGTTCTTAATTTTTTTTCTGATTTACTTATATCACTCAGTATAATGTTTCAAGGTCCATCCATGTTGTCAGAAATGATCCTATGTCATCATTTCCTATGGCTGAGTAGTATTCCATAGTATATATGTACCACAGTTTCTTTATTCAATCTTCTATTGAAGGGCTTTTGGTTGTTTCCATATCTTGGCACCCATGAACAATGCTGTGATGAACATGTTTTTTAGTTTTGGAGGTATATACCCAGTAGAGGGATTGCTGGGTCATATGGTAGTTCTATTCTTAATGTTTTGAGGAACCACCATACTTTCTTCCATAATGGTTGTACTACTTTACATTCCCACCAACATTGAATGAGGGTTCCTTTTTCTCCACAGCCTCTCCAACACTTGTTTTTACCTGTCTTGTTGATTGATAATAGCTAATCTAATAGGTATGAGGTGGTATTTCATTGTCATTTTGATTTGCATTTCTCTAATAGTTAGTGAGATGAGCATCTTTTCACGTATCTATTGGCCATTTGTATTTCTTCTTGGGAGAAGTGTCTGTTCATGTCCACTTGCCATTTTTTATTGGATTGTTTGCTTATTTGTTGTTGGGTTTTGTGAGTTCTTCGTATTTTTGGATATTAGGCCTTTATCTGAGCTGTTATTTGAAAATATCATCTCCCATTTAGTTGGCTGTCTGTTTGTTTTGTTGTCAGTTGTTTGTGCTGTGCAAAAGCTTCTTAGTCTGATGTAGTCCTATTCATTTATCTTTGCCTTCACTTCCCTTACCTTTGGAGTCAAATTTATAAAATCTTCTTTATGGCTGAGGTCCATGAGTTTAGCACTTATGTTTTCTTCTATGTAATTTATTATTTCACATCTTGTTTTTAGGTCTTTGTACTATTTTGAATTAATTTTGGCACAAGGAGACAAACTATATATATGTGGCTATCCAATTTTCCCAGCAGCATTTGTTGAAGAGGCTTTCTTTTCTCCATTGTGTGTTTTTGGCTCCTTTATCAAAGATGATTTGACCATATATATGTGGTTTTATTTCTGGGCTCTCTATTCTGTTTCATTGGTCAGAGTGTCTATTTTTCTGTCCATACCATGATGTTTTGATTATTGTGGCTCTGTAATATAATTTTAAGTCAGGTATTGTAATGCCCCTAGCTTCATTCTTTTTCCTTAGGATTACTTTGGCTACTCGGAGTCTTTTATAGTTCCATATAAACCGATCATTTTTTGTTCCATTTCTTTAAAAAATGACATTGGAATTTTGATGGGAATTGCAATAAATTTGTATATTGCTTTGAATAATATGGTCATTTTAAATATATTTATTTTTTTCTATCCAAGAACAAGAAAAAAATTTTCATTTTATTGTATCTTTTTTGATTTCCTTTAACAATGCTTTGTAGTTTTTATTATATAGGTCCTTTACTTTGTCATGTTTATTCCTAGGTATTTTATGTTTTTGTTGCAACAATAAAAGGGATTATTATTTTGAGTTCATTTTCTGAAGTTTCATTTTTGGCATATAAGAAGGCAATAGACTTCTGTATATTAATTTCGTATCCTGCAACCTTACTGTATTGTTTTATTGTTTCTAGTAGTCTTTTTGCAGAGTCTTCAGGGTTTTCAGTGTACAGGATCATATCAGCTGCAAAAATTGAAACCTTTATTTCGTCTTTCCTAATATGAATGCCTTTTATTTCTTTCTCTTGTCTGATTGCTCTGGCCAGAACTTTCAGTACTACATTGAATAAGAGTGGAGAGAGTAGGTAACCTTGTCTTGTTCCTGATTTTAGAGGAAAAGTTTTCAGTTTTTGCCACTTAATATGAAAATGGTTAGCTAATGGTTTGTCATAAATGGCCTTTAATATGTTTATATATTTTCCTTCTATATCCATTTTGTTGAGTGTTTTAAATATAAAATGATGTATTTTATTGAATGCCTTTTCTGCATAGGATCATATGGTTTTTGTTCTTTGTTTTGTTGATATGGTGTATTAGGTTAATCGTTTTATGTGTGTTGAACCATCTTTGTGTTTCTGGGATGAATTCCACTTGATCATGATGAATTATTTTTTTAATGTGTTGTTGTATTTGATTTGCTAGTACTTTGTTTAGAATTTTAGCATCTGTATTCATTGGAGATATTGGTCTGTAGTTTTCGTTCTTTGTGTTGTCCTTGCCTGGTTTTGGTATGAGGGTTATGTTGGCCTCAAAAAATGTGTTTGGAAGTATTGCTTCTTCTTCACATTTTTGGAAGACTTTGAGTAGAATAGGAACCAAATCTTTGAATGTTTGATAGAATTCACCAGTATAGCCATCTGGCCCTAGACTTTTATTTTTGGGAAAATTTTTTATAGTTGTTTCTATTTCCTCCCTGCTTATGGGTTTGATCAGGCTTTCTGCTTCTTTGTGACTCAGTCTAGGAAGATTGTATTGTTCTAGGAATTTATCCATTTCTTCTAGATTGTTAAATTTGGTTGCATATAGTTTTTCATAGTATTCTATGATAATTCTTTGTATATCTATAATATCTGTGGTAATTTTTCCCCTTTCATTTTGGATTTTGTTTATATGAGTTCTTTCTCTTTTTTCCCTTAGTGAGTCTTGAGAAAAGTTTGTTAATTTTGTTAGTCTTTTCAAAGAACCAGCTCCTTGTTTTTTTTGAATTTTTCTATAGTTTTTCTGTTCTCTATTTCATTTATTTCTGCTCTGATTTTTATTACATCCTTTCTTCTGCTGGTTTTCAGTTGCCTTTGTTCTTTTTCTAGTTCCTTAAGATGTAAAGTTAAGTTTTTTTACTTGGGTTCTCTCTTGTTTCTTCATATGAACCTGTAGTGACATGAGCTTCCCTCTTATTATTGCTTTTGCTGCAACCCAGAGATTCTGATATGTCATGTTGTCATTTTCGATATGCTTGGTATAATTTCAATCTTTCTAAATTTGTTGATGTTAACTTTTTGGCCCATCATATGGTCAACTCTTGAGAATATTTTATGTACACTGGAGAAAAATGTATACTCTGATGTTTTGCGATGAAATATCCTGTAGATGTCTGTCATATCAAATTGTTCTAGTGTTTCATTTAAAGCCAATAGTTCTTTATTGATTTTCTGTTTGGATAAATGATCTAGAGCAGTCAGCGGTGTATTGAGGTCTCCAAGTACGATTGTGTTTTTGTTAGTTTTTATTTTTAAATCAGTTAGTAGATGTCTTATATATTTTGGTGCTCCTTGGTTTGGTGCATATATATTAAGAAGTGCTATGTCTTCTTGATTCAATGTCACATTTGTCATTATGAAATGACCATCTTTGTCTCTGATTATCTTTGCTATCTTGTAGTCAGCATTGTTAGATATGAATATGGCTACATCTGCTTTTCTTTGGATATTATTTGCTTGGAGAATTGTTTTCCAACCTTTCACTTTGAATTTGTTTTTATCCTTGTAGCTTAGATGTATTTCTTGAAGGCAGCATACCGTTGAATTTTTTTTTTTGATACATCGTGCTACTCTATGTCTTTTTATTGGTGAGTACAATACATTTTCATTTAATGTAATTATTGACACTTGAGGGTTTCCTAATGCCATTTTAAATACATTGCTATCTGATAACTCTGTTTTTTGTTTGGTTCTTCTCTTTTGTTTTTCTGTCATTTGTTTTTGTTTGGTTGCCTTACATACTTATTTCCTCTGCTTCTTCTTTATTTAAGCCATATGTTTCTGTAATGGTTTTTTCAGGGGTGGTTACCATTAGGTAATAAAAAGGATATATATCATATTCATTGTAGTACATTATCTCATGAGTGCTTCTGCACTCCATCCTCCTTTGCTACTGTTAATCTTTGTCCTCTCCTCTTTTTTGTTTTTGTTGTCACAGATTATTCTTGTTTTTATTGTGATCTTCTTGGAGCTTTTACTTGTAATTTTGTTTTGTTTTGTTCTTTGTATCTGATTGGAAAACCTCCTTTAGTATTTTCTGAAGTGGGAGTTTTCAGTTGTCAAATTCCCTTATATTCTCTATATCTGTGAATGTTTTTATTTCCCCTTCCTATTTGAAGGATAGCTTTGATGGATATAGTATTCTTGGCTGGAAGTTCCTCTCTTTCAGTACTTTAAATATTGGGATCCATTCTCTTCTGGTTTGTAGAGTTTCTGCTGAGAAACCTGATGGTAACCTAATGGGCCTTCTTTTATATGTTGTATTCCTTTTTCCCCTGGCTGCCTTGAGGATTTTTTCTTTGTCATTGGTTTGTGATAATTTCATTACAATATGCCTTGGAGTAGGTCTGTTTGGGTTAAGATAACTCAGTGTTCTGTTTGCTTCTTGGATTCGAGGCTCTAATTCTTTCCACAGGCTTGGGAAGTTCTCATCAATTATTTGAGTATATTCTCCATTCCTTTTTCTCTCTCTTCACATTATGATATACCCATTATTCTTATGTTGATCTTTCAAATGAAGTCAGACATTTCCTATAGGGCTTTCTCATTTTTTTTTTTTAAATTTATGAGTCTCTCTCCTCTTCTATCTGTAGTGTCTCTAGTTGCCTGTCTTCTATGTCATTAATTCTCTTCTCTATGTAGCCTGTTCTATTAGCTAAGCTTGAGCTTGTTACCTCATTTTTCAGTTCATGTATTGAGTTGTTTTTTTTTATCTCTTTTTGGTTCCTTTTTAAGGTTTCAAATTTCTTGGTGAAATATTCTCTTTGTTTATTAAATTGTTTTTTGAGTTCTCTAAATTGCCTTTCCATGCTTTTTTGTATTTCCCAAATATTTTTAGGATTTCAGTTTTTAATTCTCTGTCATTTAACTCCAAGTTTTCCAAGTAATTGACATTTTTTTCTAGAGATTTTTTTTATCGTCCATCTGAGCTACATCTCTGTCTTTTGTTTCTGTGATATTTTATTTCTTTTTTCTTAATGGCATTTGAGAGTGGTATTGGTAATAACACTAATAAGAGATAATTTAAAAAATAAAATTGAAAAAAATTTTTTTTGTATTTTTCTGAAACTGGAAATGGGGAGAGACAGTCAGACAGACTCCCGCATGCGCCTGACCGGGATCCACCCGGCACGCCCACCAGGGGCGACGCCCTTCCCACCAGGAGGCGATGCTCTGCCCCTCCCGGGCGTTGCTCTGCCGCGACCAGAGCCACTCTAGCGCCTGGGGCAGAGGCCAAGGAGCCATCCCCAGGGTCCGGGCCATCTTTTGCTCCAATGGAGCCTCTGCTGCAGGAGGGGAAGAGAGAGACAGAGAGGAAGGAGAGGGTGGGAGGTGGAGAAGCAAATGGGTGCTTCTCCTATGTGCCCTGGCCTGGAATCAAACCCGGGTCCCCCGCACGCCAGGCCGACGCTCTACCACTGAGCCAACCGGCCAGGAAAAAATTGAAAATTTACAGTGAAAAAATGAAAATTCTATAATGATAAGTGGAACAAAACTACAGGAAACAAGGAGTAGGAACTGAGAAAAAATGACAAAAGAGATAAAAAATGAAATCAAATACTCACAAAATGCCACAAAGAAAAACATGAATCCAAAATATAATAATTTGATGATAAATGATGATCAAATGGGAGAAAAAGAAAAAGAATAAAGAAAATAAAAAAAGATAAAGGTTTCTGAAATGAACCCCTCATAAAAAACAGGAATAAAAAATGTAACAACTATGGATAATGAAGTTCAAAAGGAAAAGAAAAGAATAAAAAAAAAAGATAAAATGACAAAAAAAAAGTTATAAAAATGTAATTTTTTTCTGGTTTTGAGAGGTAGCTTCTTCCTTCTCTTTGGCAGGTGATGCTGTACTACAGGTTTTGACTTTGTGGGGCTAATGGGCAGAGGTTTGCTGGTGTGTCACTGTAGAAATAACATAGTCTAAGCTTCAGTCCTTTTGGTAGGCGGGACTTGTTAGAGCTTGGAGGCTCTGATAATGGGAGTCTCAGTTTTCCAGGTGCCTTTCCCCACGTCTCTCCCAGCTGAACTATCAGCCTGGGGACTTAGCTGTTAGGTTCACCCCAGCCACTGTTTGCAGAGCAGGAGGCTCTAAGAGCAGCCAGATACTTCTTGCAGTACTGCTAAAAGCACAGTTCTGGGTAAGGATGTGCCAACCAGAGCTTCCAGCAAGAGCAGGCAGGGCTGGGAGCTGATTGCAGATCTAGTGCCTTTCTAAGAGCCTGCAGACAGGTCTAGCACATTTCAGCGTGTTTTGGGCTGGGAGCTGATTGCAAATTAAATACCTTTCTAAGGGCCACTGGGCATGTCTAGCATGCCTCAGAGAGCCATGGGTCTAATCTCCACAGTCGTCTTTCTCATGCAGTTTTTGGTAGCCTGCAGCAAGTGATGTGCGTGCCCAGCTCCCTCAACTCCAGCTATGCACACAGAGGCCTGGACCCACCCACTCAGGTGTACAGTGCCTGTAGTCTCAGTCAGAGCTGGGAATGCACTCAAAAGCCTGCATTGTCCCTGTGGAGGCACTCTTCCCTGGCAGTTCCAAACCAAGGATTTCAACCAGTGTGCACCTGGCACTGGTGATTGTGAAGCCAGGAATACACAAAGACTCTGGCAACAGCCCATGCAGATGCATATCACTGATAATCTTGGTCTAAGCCCTCTAGCCTGCGTGCGCACATGCATAAGCCCACACCAGTGGTGCCAGATGGAGCCACTTGCACACCACTGGTGATCGCAGAGCCGGGAATGCACAAAGCTACTGGTGCTGATGCCGGCTAATGTGGGCACTTGCACTCATAACCTTAGGTGGAGCCCACCACCTGGGAGAATGCCCCACATCCACGATAACAAGCAGAGCTAGTATATTTTCTCTTCTGCTTGATCATCCATCCATATCAGCTCCATCCCCTCTGACTCAAACCCTCCTCTTCACTTAGCTCCAGATGAAAGCATCCGTTTCTCAGATCAGTGAGGAGAGCAAAATACCTTGTTCTCCATTTCATTTCCTTCAGAGTGGATTATATATAAGCCACCTTTTCACCCAATCATGCATTTGTCTGGTGTATGTATATTTCAGGTGCTCCTGAGATTTTTTCTGTTTAGTTGTTACATTTGTTGAAATTTCAAGGGGGAGACTGGGAGCACCCCTCACAGCACCATTTCTCTGACATCACTCTGATGGTTATGTTTTGAAATGAGGCTGAATTAAAATTTGTATGTAAATATCATAATACTTTTAGAATCTATGTGACTAGTGTAGAAGCCTTTTTTCCTAAAGACATAAACTGTTAATGTGATGATTGAACCCTTCTATAATAAAAAAATAAAGCATGAAATACATTGAGGCATTTAAATGTATTTTTTATATATTCACAATTTATTTTGTTTAAACATAATAAGGATGGTCCAATTTTCAATCTTGAAGAAAGAATATTATTTTCTCAACATAGTTTCCTCACACTCTCTTCTTACTCATTCCTATTAATAGGATCTGTTGTTCAATAGCATAGAGAGCATTTTTAGCTTTACCTAGTAAATAATAAAAAAGTGAGATAAATATAGTTCAAAATTAATCATTCAATACATAGAAAGACATATAAACAATACCCTTACATTTCTTATACAAATAAGGTAGAAGCCATATGCCTGTAGTGTATTAAAAAGCCATATATGATTTAAATGATCCAGTTAAACATGTTTTTATTCAACAGAGTCTATTTGCTGTAAGGGTTTCCTTTTGGAGGCAGATCTCTATAAAGCATTAAGTCATTGTATGATGATTGGATGTTTATTTTTCTGTAGTCCCACTAGGTTGTAAATTCTTAAAGTCAGAGGTCTCTGATTGTTAGCAGAAACTCAGCAGGTATGATGAAAGAATAATCTGTGGCTGCTATTCACATCACTGAATTTTTTTATACTATTTAGATCACTCCTAAATTGATGAATACAAAACTAACTATAAAGGAGATTATAATCTACATGTTCAAAATGTCCTGTATGGATACATCTTTTTTAATATGTATAGCAGAATATAATTAAAATGGCAGTTCTTTACCTGCTTTAGTTTAGTTTAGTTTTTTTTTTTTTTTATCATTGATTCAATGTCACAAGTAAAATCTGTGGTTAATTAGAAAATGTATTCTCCCTCTAAATGAATTTGTGCTGACCTTTTAATCATTAATAAAGGTGGCAACCAGCTTCAATATCTATATTGTACAGAACATTAGTTCTAATTATCTTCCCCTTACTCTAATTTTAATACTGTAGTCGCTTTGACCTTATTAGTACAAAATCTCAGATCATATCACTTCTATCAGAAATCTAATGGCTATCCATTGTATGCAGTGGAAAAAGCATAAGAATTTAGACTATCTTTATCTCACTCTGTCTTTCATCTCTGGCTTTATCTCCCCTCTTCTATTGCACCACTGGCTACTTCACTGGGTTGTGAAGGCCTTCACACCTAATATTCCTGCCCCATGACTTTGCACTTGCTATTTTTTCTGCCTGGAATTATTTCTCCCAATTTTAATATAATCTTTTTCTTACTTCTTTCGGGTTTTTATTCAAGTGTCACCTTAGCAAGGATAAACCTGATCACTTTATTTAAAATTGTAAAATTATAAACCCTTATCTGCTTCCTAACCCACTCCTCGAGTTTACTTTTCTCCATAAACTATATCACTGTCTAACTTACTATGTATATTTTACTATTTATGTTAAATGTTGTTTACCTTGCTTTTCTAAATATATTTTTCCTTAGAGTGGAGATATCTCTGGTTTTTTTTAATTTCTACATTTTGAGCACTTAGAAGAGTGTCCAACATATTAGTCACTTGATAAATTTATGTAAATGAATAAGTGATTAAATGAATGAACAATGCAAAATAGCAACCCATAATGTAAGAATCTTATTAAGCTGCAAATTAAAGGATGAAATAATCTTGTTTCTTATGATAAAATATGCTGTGAATTTTTTTAATTTATAAAGTATTCTCTAAGTCTCAGCTTGAATAGCATGAAGTAAATTTTCTAATGCTTTTTATTTTTTAGAATTAAATTTATTTGGTGACATTGGTTAATAAGATTATATAGGTTTTAAGTATAGATTTCTATAATACATGATCTATATATTGCATTGAGCCACCACTCAAAGTCAAATCATCTTCAGTCACTATATATTTGTTTCCCTTTACCCTTTCCTAACCCCCATAACCCACTCCCTTTTTCTAAATATCACTAATCCTTTTTCTAAACATATTCCAAACTTTAGTCATATGTGTCTGTTCCTGTGTGCCTTTACATTTATAGCTTTATTTGGGAAAAGCAGGTTTTAATCAATTTAACTCCTCATTTGAAACAAAGAAAGCCCAGGAATACAATTTTTAAATTGATATTTTTTTTTATTTCCTAGTAGAAAAATAGTAGATGCAAAAAGAGGGGAAGGGTGACCGTAATACTTTTTGAACAAGATCATAGAAATAGAATGTTATGTATTTAGATATAAAATACTAATAAATCATATTCTAGCAACATCATGAACATGTAAACATTGGGGAGATGCAGATCTTATTTCAAATAGCATCAAGATGAATGCCTTGAAAGGTGATTTTTGAATCCAAGTTATAAATTAGAGGATTGTTTATTTATAAACAGAAATAACTTTACAAGGATAGAAATCTATTAAAATACTGTGGAGAGATTTCAGAGCAATAATGGCATGAGAAATCTCCTGTCTTTACCCTTGAAATTTCAACAATTTAAACATCTCTAACTCAACAAAGCATTTCCCTCTCAACACATAAATGTATCTGGAAAATTCTCATGTTGAAACATCTAAAGGTGGGTAAGTGTGAGCAAAAGAGGGAAATAACAAATGAGAAGAGCTGAGATGAGCCACAGATGCAGCCCTCTGTCCTGGAGCCCACTGCTGGGCTCAGCCTGGAGAGGGGAGGAATTAGTTGTGGCTGGTGATTCCATCCACTGAAATGTAGTGTCCCATTATGAGATAAAAAGGAACAAAAAGATTCAGTGGTTATTTCTGAACAACTGAGCAGTATGAGCTACAGCTGATTCCAGAGACCTAGTCAAGGACGCAACACGGGGTATGGCTGCAGTTGTCATGCAGTTGTTGGGTGGTCAGCATTGCAGAAGAGAAACAAAGCCATAATCCTTGCTACCTGCTTGTCTCCCAGAGCTTGCCTCCATTTGCATTTTGTATTGGGTTGTGGAAAACATTATCTCCAAACCTGAGAACTGGTACTAAAGGATAACTTTTTTCCCCCCCTGAGCAAAGGGTACTCCCCTGACTGGTCCTAGGGTCAGGATACAGGGGAGACACCATGGAGGTCTAAGCTTGCCATTATTTGGAGGTAAAAAGAAAAAGGCTGGCCAGTTCCACCAGCCCACCCTACTCCCATGCATCTCAGCTATATTGGCAGCAGCATCTGGCTATGGAGGACAGCACTGGGATTTCACAGAACTTAAAAAAAAAATTGTTTCAGTGCCACCTACTGGAAAATAATGGAAATACCTCTTCATGTTAACCTTCCAGAGAAGTGCCTAGACAGAGAAAGAATCTATCAAATACAATGAATAACCAAGGTAACAAGGCAGTACAGAAAGAAAATTTAAAAAAAAAAATCTCCAGAAAATGAACTTCAATACATGGAAATACGTGATATAAATAACAGAGAATTCAAGATTATAATTCTAAAAAGATGCAATGAGATGCAAGAAAATAAAGACCAACAATTTAATGCTCTCATAAAACAAACCAACAAACAAAATGAATGTGTTACCAAAGAGATTGACATTAAAAAAAAAGAACCAGATATTCTGGAAATGAAGAACTTAATAGAAGAGATGAAGAATAAATTAGAAAAAAATAGAGTGAATCAGATGGAGGAAAGGATTAGTGATAAAAATCTAGAAATACTAGAAATGATACAGAGGGAAGAATAGAGGGATTTGAACATAAGAAAATGCATCTGAGAGATTCCATCAGAAAGACTAATATAAGAAGTCTATCAGAAAAGGAAGAAAGATAAAAGAAATAAAGAACTTACTCAAACAAACCTTTGATGAGAACTTCTCACATTTATTGAAAGAACTAAATTATTTAATTCAAAAAGCAAACAGGACATCTAGTTACCTCAATTTAAAGAGGCTTTCTTTAAATTGTATTAAAATACTTAAAAATTAATGACAAAAAATGAATTTTCATGACATCCAAGGAAAAGAAGAAAGTTTTTCTCTCATAAAGAAAAACCCATTAGGCTATTATGTATATTATACTTCTAAGGAGAAACTTCAAGCCAGAAAAAAATAGAACTAAATATTCAAAGTACTGAAAGAGAAGAATTACCAGCAAAGAATAATATACTTGGCCAAATTATATTTTAAATAGGAAAGAGTAATAATGACATTTGCAAATATAAAAAAGCTGATGGAATTTATCACCAGAAGACCTCCACTGCAGTAAATACTCAAGGAGTATATTCTATCTGAAACAAATGACAAAAAGTGTCAAAACTATGATTATGATCACCAACAAATTTAAAGCATAAAAAGGTATAATTTGTGCCAAGAAACACATGAAAGAGGCAGGGGTAAAGGTCTGAATTTGCAAAGGAGGATGGAGGTCAGACACATTCAAAAGATAAAGGACTACTGTATATATGAAACTTTCTTTTTTATAAACCTTATCCATAATCATACACAAAGTAACCTAAACTGAGATACATAGCTTTAAAAAAGGGAAACAGAAGAAAGAAATATGGAATACCACTAAACAAAGACAACAGACAGAAACACTAAGGGAAAGAACAAGTGGAGGCACACAGCTACCATAAAACAGAAGATAAAATAGCTATAGAAAATTCTCATACATCAATAATAACTCTAAATGGAAATGGCCTGAATTTACTAATAAAGAGGCACAAGTAGGAGATTGAATAATTATAATATCTAATAAAAAAACAACTCTCAGTTGCCTTCAGGAGACACATTGTAGCTTCTAATACAAAGTGAGACTCAAAGCAAAATGGTAAAAAATGATTCTCCAAGCAAATATCATATACACAAAAGACAGTATAGCCATATTTATATCTCACAAAACAGATGTCAAGATAACAAAAGTAATACAAGACAAAGATAGACATTTTATAATGAGAAATGAGACACTACATCAAGAAGACATAACACTTTTTACTATATATGAAACAAATCAGGAAGCACTGAAATATATAGGGCAACTGCTAGCAGAACTAACAGAAAAACTTTCAAGAACACAATCATAGTTGGGGATTTTAACACTCCATTGACACATTCTAGGTAGATAATCCAAAGAGAAATTAAATAAAGAACTATCAGCCTTAAATGACACATATCAACTGGACATAATTGACATTTATAAAATCTTTCATCCAAAATCATCAGGATATACATTCTTCTCCAGTGCACATAAAACATTCTCAAGGATAGACCATATGTTGTATCACAAAACTAGTCTCAATAAATTCAAGTTTGAAATTATACCAAGCATATTATCTGACCATTTTTGAATGCTTTGAAATTAGAAATCAAATGAAAAAAAAAAAAAAAAAGAAAAAGAAAAAAACGCCTATATACCGGTATGTGTTAATTAAATAACATACTGTTAAAAAAATGGCTAGGTCAAAGAGGAAATAAATGGTAAGATCCAAAGGTACATGCAGAGAAATGAGGCTAATAATACAGCATATCGAAACTTCTGGGATGCAGCAAATCAGTAATAAGAAGGAAGTTTTATCATGAGAGGCCTATCTCAAGAAACAAGAGAAATTTCAAGTAAACAACCTAACATTACATCTTAAAGAACTAGAAAAAAAAAAGAACGAAACAGCCCAAACTCCACAGAAGTAAGAAAATAATAAAAATTAGAGCACAATGGAATGAGAGAACAAAAAAGATTATATCAAAAATGAATACAACAAAGAGCTGGTTCTTTGAAAAGATTAATGAATTGACAAGCCCCTGGTTACACTCACTAATGAAAAAAGTGAAAACACTGAGATAAACAAAATTAGAAATGAAAGAAGTTACCACAGTTGTTGCAGATGTACAAGGAATCATACTAGAATATGATGAAAGACTATATGTCACCAAATTCAATAACCTAAAAGAAATGGATAATTCCTAGAAATACATAACCTCCCCAGACTGAATCATGAAGAATTGGAAAATCTGAAGAAACTGATAAAGAATAAAGAAATGGAAACAACTATCAAAAACCTCTCCAAAAATTAAAGTCTAGGACCAGATGGCTTCACTAGTGAATTTTACCAAACATTTAAAGATTAGGTACCTATCCTTCTTTAACTCTTCCAAATCACTGAAACAGAGGCAATACTTCCTAATACATTTTATGAGACCAACATAAATCTGATAGCAAAACCTGGCAAGGATAACACAAAAAAACTACAGATCAGCCTGACCTGTGGTGGCAAAGTGGATAAAGCGTCGACCTGGAAATGCTGAGGTCGCCAGTTCGAAACCCTGGGCTTGCCTGGTCAAGGCACATTTGGGAGTTGATGCTTCCAGCTCCTCCCCACCTTCTCTCTCTGTCTCTCTCTCCTCTCTCTCTCCCTCTCTGTTTTTCTCTCTCCTTTTCTCTCTCCTCTCTAAAATGAATAAATAAAATTAAAAAAAATTAAAAAAAGAAATTTTTATTAAAAAAAACTACAGATCAATATCTCGATGACTACAGATACAAAAATCCTATACAAAATGCATACTAGCAAATTGAGTATAACCATATACTTAAAAATATATGTCATGATTAAATGGGGGTCATTCCAGCAGCACAAGGATGATTAAACATACACAAATTGATTAATATGATACAGCATATTAATAAAACACAGGATAAAAATCATATGTTCTTATCAGCAGATACAGAAAAAAGTATTCAGTAAGATATAATATCCACTTATGATTAAAACATTTAATCAAATGGGTATAGAAGAAAATAGCTCAATATAATAAAGGCCATATATGACCAAGCAAATATCATAGTCAGTGCTGAAAAACCTGAAAACTTTTTCTCTAAAATCAGGAATAAGATAAAGATGCTCACTCTCACCACTCTTTATTCAACAGAGTTCTGAGAGTCCTAGCCAAAGCAATCAGACAAGTGAAAAAAATAAAAGGCATTTAAATTGAGAAAAAAGAAGTAAAAGTGTCACTTTCGCAGTGATATGATTCTGTACATAGAAAACCCTAAGAACTCTACCAAAAAAAGTATAAGATAATAAGCAAATACAGTAAAGTTGCAGAATACAAAATCATTGTAGAAAAGCCCACTGCTTTCCTATATACTAATAATGAAACTTCAGAAAAAGAAATAAAAAAAATTTATTTTACAATTGTGATAAAAAAAAAACCTTAAAACAAACTTAACAAAGAATGTGAAGGACCCATATACTGAAAACTACAAAGCATTATTAAAAATAATTGCAAAGGACACAATAAAATGGAAAGATATTCTGTATTCATGGATTGGAAGAATAAACCTTGTTAAAACGGCCATCTTACCCAAAGCAATATACAGATTTAATGCAATCCCCATTAAAACCCCAATGTCATGTTTTAAAGAAATAGAACAACAACAACAAAATCATCAGAGTTGTATGGAGTCAAAAAAGGCCCCAAATAGCCAAAACAATCCTGAGAAAAAACACAAAGCCAAAGATATTGCACAACCTGACTTCAAAATATCTTACAGAGCAAAAAAAATCAAAACAGCATGGTATTGGCAGAAAAATGGACACACAAACCAATGAAACAGAATTGAGAGTGCAGAAATAAAATTACGTCTATATGGGCAAATATCTTATGATAAAGTAGACAAAATCACAATGGAGAAAAGACAGCCTCTTTAATAAATGGTGCAGGGAAAACTAGGAAAGCCATATGCAAAAGAATGAGACTTGATTTCAATTTTTCCCCATGTACAAAAATAAATTCAAAATAAAGCAAAGACCTAAATAAAATATCTGAACAATTAATTACATAGAAGGAAACATAGGTACTAACTGGACCTTGCCATAGAGAACATTTTATGAATGTGACCCCAAACGCAAGGGAAGTAAAGGCAAAAGTAATTGAAAGGGACTATATCAAACTAAAATCCTTCTGCACAGCAAAAGAAACTGACAACAAAACAAAAAAACTAACCAAATCAACAGGAGATTATATTTGTAAGCAACAGCTCTGACAAGGGGTTAATAACCAAAATATATGTAGAACTCATACACCTCAACACCAAACAAATAAACAATCCAATTAAAAAATAGGGGACCTGGACCCTGGCCCGTTGGCTCAGGGGTAGAGTGTCAGCCTGGCATGCAGGAGTCCTGGGTTCGATTCCCAGCCAGGGCACACAGGAGAAGTGCCCATCTGCTTCTCCACCCCTCCCCCTCTCCTTCCTCTCTGTCTCTCTCTTCCCCTCCCACAGTAAGGCTCCATTGGAGCAAAGTTGGCCCGGGCACAGAGGATGGCTCTGTGGCCTCTGCCTCAGGCGCTAGAATGGCTCTGTTTGCAACAGAGCAATGTCCCAGATGGGCAGAGCATTGCCACCTGGTGGGCATGCCGGGTGGATCCCGGTTGGGCGCATGCAGCAGTCTGTCTGACTGCCTCCCCGTTTCCAACTTCAGAAAAAAAAAATAGGGGACCTGAACAGACACTTCCCCCCAAAAAATATACAAATGACCAACAGATATATGAAAAGATGTTCAACTTCACTACCTATTAGGGAAATGCAAATCAAAACTATAATGAAATACCAGCTCACATCTGTGAGATTAGGTATTATCAATATGACAAGTAATAACAAGTGTTGGAGACATGGAGGTGAAGAAATGCTTATTCACTGCTGGTGGAAATGTAAACTGGTATATCCACTGTGGAAAACAGGAAGGCAGTTCCTCAAAAATTGAGAATAGAGTTACCAAATGACCCAGCAACCCCTTCTCTATGTGTCTACCTGAAAAACAAAAATATTAGTTTGCAAAGATATATGCACCCCTACAATCACTGAAGCATCATTCATTGGTGTCCAAGACATAAAGGCAACTAAAATGTCCTTTAAGAGAGAATGAGATAATGAAGATGTGGTACATAAATACTATGGAATAATATTCAGCCATCAGAAAAGATGAAATACTGCCCTTTGTGACAACATGGATGGACCTTGAGAATATTATATTAATTGAAATAAGTCAGTCAGAAAAAGCTAAGGACCATATGATTTCACTCATATGTGGGATATAAAACTGAAACTCGTAGACACAGATAATACTAGGGTGGTTACCAGAGGGAAGGGCATAGGAAGGTAATAAAGGGTAAAGGAGCAAATGTAGGGTGATGGAAAATGATTTGACTTTGGTTGGTGGGCATACAATGCAAAATACAGATCATGTATCATAGAAGTGTACACTTGAAATCTATATGGTCCTATTAACCAATGTCATCCCAATAAATTTAATTTAAAATAATTCTTGAAAAAGAGCTGTTAAAATTTTTATATCATACTTATTCTGTCATGGAAAGTCTGAACAGCACTGCCTAAAATAGATGGAATGCGGGCAATTTTTCACAACTGTCTAATGGCTGCCACATATGAAACACAGCTGCATTTCAATAGGAAGGTCAGAGACTGTCTAGTCTCCATTTTTATTGTTTGAGTGATCAATTGTGGCAATACAGCTTCTTAGAGGAATGAATTAAACCACTCGTATATTGGAAATATCAGAATATAGAAAGAATATATTAAATTTCAATGAGTGACAATATTTTTTATTAGAGAATCTTTAATAAAACCCTGAGATTTAATTTGGGAGCTCTCACCACAACAACACCTATCAGTGTTCAGTTTATTTATTTAAACTCGCAAATGTTGATAGTATAATTTTCAAATTAAGGTAACATAATAAAACTGTACTGAAAGAAAGGTTATAGCATCCTTGTTAGCCAGAGTTTGTCTAAATATTAAAAGTAATATATTCCCTGTCAAAACACCTCAGTTTTGTTTTATTTTTGCAAATATTTTCACGTGGCTTTTCAGCCAAGTTTGCTGTCAGAAGGTCATGTAGAGATTAATCTCAAATTAGCTGAAACAATGAACACAGCTAAGAGAATAATCGACCTCATAATATAGTACAACCAAGAAAATCAGTTCAAAACTGTAATGAGTAGTTGCCTCTCTGCATTGGGTTATTATGATTACATTAATTTAATAAGTCAGGTTGGGAGGCAAAGATAAATAATATTCAAGATACAGCATAAATAGTTCATTTCGCTTTCTTCACACTGTGTATTATTTCTGTGCTATAATTTTGCAGTGGTGGACAGGAATATGCCACTTTCTCAATAATGCTGCTTGAATAAGGTTTTCATTTCTGCTTTATCATCACCTTTACTGCCACCTTTCTTAATGAATTCATTTCAAATGATCAGCTTTTTCATCCATCGGTGTTAAGAATAATTTATTTAATTAATGATTCTGGAAATGTGCAATGTTAATAAAATAAAATAGAAAAATACAAAATTAAAGGGAGTGCCTTAAGTTACACTTTCCAATTATCTTTATCTTCTGAACTCAAGCCGTATGTAACACTTTGGACCACATTTTGGTTAATTTTTTAATTGTGGTAAAAGCTATTTAACATGACATTTGCCATCTTAACTACTTTTGAGTGTATAATTCAATGGATTAGTACATTCACATGTCATGCTGCCATCATCAGCTCCTGAACTGTTTTCACCTTACAAAACTGAAGCTGTACGCGTTACATAGTAACTTCCTATTCTCCCTCCTCCTCTCAGCCCCTGGAAATGGCCATTATACTTTCTGTCTTTCTGAGTTTATTACCTCATTTAAGTAAAACCATACAATATTTGCCTTTTGTGTGTTTTTTTTTTCTCTTAGTATAATGTCTCAAGATCCATCCATGTTGTAGCATGTGTATACCTCCATACAAAATGTAGGCTGCTTTCAGCAAGTGTCTGTATTTACTATCTGCTGTTTATGGTCACTATTGGTAATCCCATTCTGTACTCACTGATTAGCCGTGCTTTACTGAGGTTATGAAGGCTACATGAAAGGACGTTTAATTTTTATTTCAGGTACAGCCAATTAGTCCTGCCTGGAGGGCTGTGGAAAGGCCATGAGCAGTCAAACGTGTTAACAGGGCACTTTTTGTGAAGACTCTGTGAAAGAGACAGAGATACTCTCAAAGTGTGTGTGTATGCTCTGGGTCCTTTTAGAGCTTTAGAAATATAGCTCTTGGTACTTTATAAGTCTTTTGTGACTTGACATCACTATAGTTATATTATGATTTGGTGGGTTTCTAGCAAAAAGAATCAGGAGAAATCTAGGTGGACTATCAAGAAAGCAGAATTTGCAGGGTGATTTTTTTTGTAATAACTTTATCATATGTCCTCTTAAAGCGGTAGCCTTTTAGAAATATTCATCATAACTTTTGGCATGTAATCCTTAGAAAATGTTTATATAGTTATATGAGTGTCATCTACTACTTTTATCTTTAAATCGTAAGTGGAATGACATCAGGCTCTGAAGCATTTTCATTTTTATTTCATTGACAATCCTCACACTTCACTGGCAAGTGAGGTCACCTCCTTAAAATGTGGGGTAAAGACCAATTTGAGAAGAAACCTTGGCACAGTGCTCTCTTTTGAAGATTTTCATTTCTGAGGGAGAATACATATTTAGGATTGTTATCTTGGTAGAATTTCTCCTCTGTCTTTGATGAAGTATATGTCATCTGTACTTACTAATGTATGGCAGGCAGTTAGGCAGGTACACCCTTTAGGTACTTGTGGAAATCACCTCATGAAGCTAGACTGACTCCATAAAAGAAATCATCGGCATGAGTCTACAGGAGCTGTTCTGGATATTGTGGATGTCACTCATTCACAGGGTTGCCAGGAGTCAAAGCCAACTCTTTGGGGCCCATGACATGCATAGATATCATGTTGAGGTTTCTTAAATCATTTCAGAGTTGGCATTCTATTTTTGATCACCTATTCAATTCAATTAAAAAATAGTTGAGCGCCCTGGCCGGTTGGCTCAGCGGTAGAGCGTCGGCTTGGCGTGCAGGGTACCCGGGTTCGATTCCCGGCCAGGGCACATAGGAGAAGCGCCCATTTGCTTCTCCACCCCTCCCCCCCTTCCTTCCTTCCTCTCTGTCTCTCTCTTCCCCTCCCGCAGCCAAGGCTCCATTGGAGCAAAGATGGCCTTGGCACTGGGGATGGCTCCTTGGCCTCTGCCCCAGGCGCTAGAGTGGCTCTGGTCGCGGCAGAGCGACGCCCCGGAGGGGCAGAGCATCGCCCCCTGGTGGGCAGAGCATCGTCCCTGGTGGGCGTGCCGGGTGGATCCCGGTCAGGCGCATGCGGGAGTCTGTCTGACTGTCTCTCCCCATTTCCAGCTTCAGAAAAATACAAAAAAAAAAAAAAATAGTTGAGCATCTATTATGTGTAAGATATTAAGAGGTATTTCTAAAGTATTTTATAGTTTTCACTGCTAGCAACTTATAATTTAATTTGGTGGTAAAACAGGCAAAATTGCTTCTTTAAAAAGTGAAATTCAATTGTCATAAGAGACATTCAGTTGTTAGTTTGAAATATAAAATGGGATATTAAAAAGGGGTTAGGTTAGAAACTAACATGTAAAAATATCTCTATACAGAAGTTTATTTAGATATTCATAGACACAAAAGATATTACTATGCAAAAAGCAAAATTAGACAAAACTGGATCTATAAACTTACTACCTAATTTACTGATCATGTGAAGTGCAGCAAGTTGCCTAATTATTAATTTTCCATTGTGTTCATAACAGATTATCATAAACTTAGTGACTTAACACAAATTAATCTTACAGTTTAATAGGTTAGAAGTTTGACATGAGCCTTACTTGGCAGGGCTGTATTTCCTCTGAAAGCTCTAGATCAATTTTCTTGATTTTACCAGCTTCCTGCATCCTTGATTCATGGCCCCTCTCTCCATCATCAAAGCCAAAAATGAGCGGATTACTTGTTATGTTCCATCACTCTGGCCTCTTTTGATTCCCTCTTCTGTGTTTAAGGACATTTGTGTTACAATGGGCGCACTCTCAGTATCTAGGACTATTTTCCCATCTCAGGGTCTTTAACTAAATCATATTTACAGTCCCCTTTGCCATATAAGGTAACATATTTATAGGTCCCAAAGATTAAGATATGACATTATTCTTTCTGCCACACCTACCTTCTGTCATTTTAATTTTCTGATCAGTTTCTACATATCTCATAAAGCTCTTGTTAGCAGAAACAAACCTCTGAATGCTGAAAGGCCTTGCTAAAAATAGGCACTAAATAAAATGTTACTTTATCTACTGAAAAGATTATTAAGAAATAAAACATTGGACATACTTTTGTTAAAAAGACTTGAGTCATGAAGAACCAGAGCAGAAGCACCCACATAGGACGTGGTGAGAAATTCAGACAGTGCTGTCTTCTGTATACCCCTGTTTTTATGCCCTCTTCTGCCGTTGTTCAACTTTTCATTTTAGGCAAAAGCTGTATTAAGGAAATGTGGGGGTTTTTTTTAATCTCCGAATTAAAAATAAATGCCATTTAAAAAATTAAAATAAATATTTTTTAAAAGGAGAGAGCAGCATAGTCAAAGGCTGTAGATACCTCAAAGAAGATGAAGAAGGAGGAAAAAAATACAAATTTTCCAACCAGGTTGCTTGTAATTCTTCTGAAAGTGATTAGATTAGGCTGGTAGGTGGTATATAGGCTACAGGAGTGGTAAAGTAATGAACAACAGTGCATACAGAGCATTCTTAAGAATGTGCCAAGAGAAGGATAAGAAAGTAGGACAATACCCAAGCATGTAAATAGCTGATACTATTTCATTTGTAGTTTCTAAAATTAAATAAATATTAAATGACTCTGATCTGTTGAAAAAATTCATGAACCAAAACCAGAAAGTTTTATTCTGTCTTTGATTTGCTATTCCACACTGTTAATGCTATATGTCTTAACTCTTCTCATCACTACAAATCTTTGCTATTACATATTCCCCAAATGCTTTGAACTAGAGTGATTCATTCATGTCTGCGATGTTATAAATTGGAGAAAGTGTAGGTTCATACCCTGATGACTACAGAAGCACAAAAACAAAGGCAATGCCAGGTATTTCTCCAGGGTGAATAAATTTCAGAAGGCAAGATTTAAACTGTCACATTTCTGATTGTCTGTGATTCACACCAATATTGTGCTCTGTGATGACTTCATTGAAAGGACTGGCATAGTCTATGGAGGACTCTGCCCACCTGTTCTCTTACCTGTAGCTGGTGTGAAAGCCATGCTGTGCGGTGACTTGTTCACAGGAGGCAGGTCAGTCTTTTGAAGCGATAGATTGTTTTAAATGAGAGAGAAATAGGTGCAGAGAGAATAGATGTCAAGGACAGTTCTACAGAGAAGGCAAATGCTTGTCTGGTTTTCACCTGCAGCTAACACTGTTAAAAATGTTAGCAACTTAATGAAGCATGGAATACTAAATGCATTAATAAGCTGAGGGAGGACCTTACTCATTCCCATTTGGATTCTATTCACTTGTATTACTCGCTTTCTTAAGACAGGACTAAAATTTTGATACCTTCTGAGCCAGCAATGCTTCTCAGGTTTGATAGTTAATTTGAAAGAATTATTAAGATCTGTTTCTTCAGCTCAGAATGCAATGTGGTCACAGCATAAAACAGAGTTAACCATTTATCAAGATACTAAAGAAAAAGGAATTAAGTGTTTTTAAGACAAGCAGCAAATTTCCAGTGATGGTAAAATCATTATGTTAAAGGGATTTATTTGTTTATTTAAATGAGATGTATTAGCAGTCCTTTAATTCTGATTATGAAAATTTCACAACATACATAAAAATATAGTGAATACCATACAGCCAGATGTACCCAACACCCACCTGTAAGAGTTAAATCATGACCTTTCTTCTATTAATTCTACACTTATCCACACCCTGTACCACCCCCAGATTATATGGAGGCAAAATCCATACATACCACTTTCTCTATAAATATTTCAGTATGTATCTCTGAAGGATAAGGCTCTTTTGTAAACAAACCCATTGTCACACCTAAAAATTAATACTAGTACTACAACTTCTTTGTTCTGTGTGAACAAAGATCCAGAAAGTATTAAAATTTATCCTATTTTTTTTCCAAAATTTTAATGGTGGATTGAATCAGGATGCACCTGAAGTCACATATTGCACTTGTTTAACATAGCCCTTAAATCTCTCTTAATCTAAATCTAATTTTTCATTTCTTAGCAGTTTATTTTTTAAAGAAACCATATTGTTTCTCTACTACAGCTTCTCACATTCTGAATTTTGCTAATTGTATCACTGTGGTACTGTTTACATGCCTCTCTGCTACTGTATTTTGTGTAAATAATAGTTAAATTTAAGAAAGTTGCTCTAATTTCAGTTTACTTTTTTGGCACCACTACTTTGTAGATGGTTCAGTGTGGTTCCATCACACTTCAGAAAAAGTCCAGGTGTCTCTTTCTTGGAGGTGTTAGTGGTCATAGATCCATTATTTGAGAGGTCCCTTTTGTTGTAAACAGTAGCTTTAGAACTACAATTTTCTCCAGTTTTTTTTTAACTTAACAATAATATATTTCTATATTCTTCCACTCATTTCTCTTTCATCTCAGGTTTCCTTGGCTATTTTTGCTCGTTAATTCTTCCCAATCAACTGTATAATCAACTTGTCCAGCTCTAAGAAAAAAGAAAACCTAATATTTTTAATAAAAAAGGAAATTGCTTTACATCTAAATATTAACATAGAGAGTTGAAAAGTAATGTTATTTTTCAGAGCTAGAAGCTGAGATTTTTTTTCTTGCAGAGTAAGGTAGAGAAATTCTTCAAATACTTTCCCATAAGTACTTAGGCAATGATTAAAACCCTTTTAAAAAAACAATTTCACTGAATAATTGAACATTTTATCTTCAAAGGATTATCATTAGTCATCCAGTTAGATTATTGTTTCTTAGAAATTCTGGAGTAATTCATTTTCAAACGTATAAACTTCACATGAGTTTAATGTAAGTAGAAGAAAATCAGTTTTAATTGAGGGCAGAATGTTTCTGTTTCTCTGGCAACATGGGAATCACTTACCTGGAGGTGAAATAGCTCGTTTGTTTACCTGCTACTCATTCGGTTGACACTCAGCAACTCTAGTACACACTTGGGGAAGGGTGGGGGAATTAATGGACTGCACATCATACCTCATTGATAAATGCAGATGATTTCAGTATGATAAATTATTACAAATAAATTTATCTGGAAGAAAGTATAAGTGGGCCAAGAAACTGCCTTTCTAGACTCCCCATTACATTATTCTATGTTTTTTTGAAGTAATTATAAATTTAAAAAGGGCCACAGAACTCACCCAGAAAGTAGTAATTGGATGTATTTCCAGGTTAATTTTTTGTAAGTTTAAATGATCATTTAAACACTTGTTATTTTAGAGCTTAAACTTAGGTCCACTAACAGTTTTATCAAAATCTGTATAATGAGTTCTTTGAAGAATTTTTAAGCTTATAAGGAGCCAGTTATTTTCTGTGATTGCTCAGAACTGTTTGCTGGGGAGTAAGAACTCAGGGACTTAAAGTTTGGTGGGGCTGGGTCTTTGAGTAAATCCTCTATTGTACACAAACTTTCAATGAACTCCCTCCATTCACCCCACTTCTCACCCTGCGTCTGGTCAGACCTGCTGCTGTGCGAGGCTACTGGACTTCCCCCAGCCCCAGCAGCAGTCACTTGAAGTACTTTAGGCCATGGATTCTGCTTTTCCTCATTAGCCAACACCATGGACCTTCTAGAAAAACGCTGAACTCTCCTCATCCTCTTGTCTTTGTTGTTATTGGTTTCTATTTTAGTTCTTTTTTTCCTCTTTGGAAATCTCAAGTAAAAAAAAAACCAGATAATATAAATTACATCCATCAACTCAAACACAGAGTCTTCTATGCATATCTATAAGGCTTCCCAAATTATTCCAGTGGGTGTCGAGCTTGAGGATCTTTACTGGTTTTGATATTGTGAAATATCAAAAAAACGATTATAACTATATGGATAAATATGAGAAGTTGAGAAACACGCTATTAGAACTAAGAATATAGATAAGTCTTCAAAGTGTACTAGAGATGGCATCACATCACTAGTGAACGTTAATATTCAAAAGATGGGCCTGACCAGGCAGTGGTGCAGCAGATAGAGCATTGAATTAGGACACAGAGGACCTGGGTCCGAGACACCAAGGTTGCTGGCTTGAGCGCAGGCTCATCCGGTTTAAGCGCGAGTACGCTGGCTTGAGCATGGGATTATAGACCTGACCCCATGGTTGCTGGCTTGATCCTGAAAGTCACTGGTTTGAGTCCAAGGTCACTGGCTTGAAGCCCAAGGTCATTGGTTTGAGCAAGGGGTCACTCTGATCTGTTGTAGCCCCCCCTTCCCTGGTCAAGGCACACATGAGAGTGCAATCAATGAACAACAAAAGAGCAGCAATAAAGAATTGATGCATCTCATCTCTCTCCCTTTCTGTCTGTTTATCCCTATCTGTCCCTCTCTCTGTCTCTCCCTCTGTCTCTGTCCCATACTTCCCCCCAAAAGAGATGGGCAAGAGCAGGCATTAGAATATTGCAAAGCCTCTTTCAAAATTACACAGCTTTGTTATGTGGACTCGCTCTAGGAAATTCACAGTCAGCCAGCGATGTGTGGAAAGAGGCAGAACTCAAGAGCAGGCAGAATTAGATGGTCACAGGTTGTTCTCTAGAGAGATTAGGAAAGAAAAATAGGTGAGATAATTTGAGTCTTATGAGAAGTATGAAATGTCATCTTCTATAGCGAATGGCCTTCATTTCTACTTTAGTGGCTTTGTTGGGGGTCTGCCTATAGGAAACAGTTCCCATGGCTTTGTTACATCATTAAAGAGTCATACTTTGACCTGGCTCTCTTAATTGTGGCTAGTGATACTCAAAAACCTCAGTAAAATCTCTAAAATATGATATTCTTGGTAGCATTTTTTCTAGATTTGTGATTCTTTTAAAAACAATGAAACTAAGATAAAGTGATTTCCTTAGAGTCACAGCGGAGAATATTGTTAAAATATCCAGACCCAGCAATACATGTGCTAGAACTTTGTTGTGGATGTCAGAACCAATTGGTTATAGATGAACTAACATATTCAACCCCTGGCCAGCACCCAGACTGGCCAAAGCCTCTAGGAAGCACATTAAAGGCTATGAGGTCCCATCCTTTTATCCTGTAGCTGTGTCAATACTGTATCTCAGCAATGGCATGGAAAAGATTGGGAAGCATCATTGTATATGAGAGTATGTTACTTGTTTCTTTGGGTATGTTTCTTGCTACTTGGGACTGAGGGATTCTTTAGAAAGAACACTATTCTCTAATTTTACCCTAATAGAAATTAAGTCTTTCTTGTTGTTTTTTGACAGAGACAGAGAGAGTCAAAGAGAGAGAGAGAGAAATAGGGACAGACAGACAGGAAGGGAAAGAAATGAGAAGCATCAACTCTTTGTTGCAGTACTTTAGATGTTCATTGATTGCTTTCTCATATGTGCCTTGACCAAGAGGCTACAGCAGACTGAGTAACCCCTTGCTCAAGCCTGTGACCTCAGGATCAAGCTGGTGAGCTTGCTCAAATCAGATGAGCCTGCACTCAAGTTGGCGACCTTGGGGTTTCGAACCTGGGTCTTCCACATCCCAGTCCGACACTCTATCTACTGCGCCACTGCCTGGTCAGGTGAAATTAAGTCTTAATACACTGCTTAGTGTGGCAGGAACATCTAATAATTCAGTTCTGCATCAGTGAAGTAATTACCTAATATTTTTTTAGGTGACATACAAATGGAATAGAAATATAAAATTAATTTTGTTATATAAAAAATATCAAACATTTGGTATTATTTCAAAAGTTATTTTGAATTTCTTTTTCTTCATGCACCAGCTTTGTGAAAAGTGCCTTCCAACAGAGAAAAAAAAAGTGGGAATTACATGTTGATATCTAAGGTTCATCAAACCGAGCCATCATAGCATTTTGTACTTCTCTTAATGAGGTGTTTGCCTTCCTTACTGCACCCCATACAAATTAGGGTCTATTCATCTGGAAATCAAGTTTTATAACTACTGATTTTGAAGAGTTTTCATGCTGAAAAGAGAAGACATACTTAATGAAAGTAGCATAGGTGCATAAAGAGAATTATTCTATTAGACTCATTAAAATTGGAGTCTGACTCCAATTTTCACTTAGAAAATCACTGTAAAAATTTTCACAGCCATTCTCTGACGCCTTCAAAGAATACCTCTATTCATTGTGATTTTCCATAATGCTGTCTACCACATATTTAAAAGTTTATTCAAAATACTACACGCCAACTCATTTAATTAATTTTGCATGGACTGTGAAAGAATCCATAGATAATAAATGAAAGAGACATATTGTTTTGAAATGAGACTCTTCTAATATTCTCTAAGGCAATGACTGCTTTTCCATGTCACTAAGACTGACCATTATATTAAATTATAGAAAGAGTCTGTTGGGTTTCTAGTATAACTTTACTTCCTGGATTTCATCTATTATTCCAGAGCCAACGCAGAAACTACTGAGTCCTATGTGTACATTGTAGCTCCAAAAGAATTTCGCCTTCACTCATATTTGCTTCCTGAGTTGCTTTCTAAACCAATTTTTTTTTTTAGCCATAACCTCAGTGTATTTTTATTTTTCTTATTAGGTACCTATGATACCTAATTATGCTATGCTATTTTCTTTTTGTTTTTGATTTTTAAAAAATCTTAGCATTTTTTTCTAAACAAAAATATGATAATTTAAAATAATTATATATATCCCCCCCCCAGCAGACATGCAGTGTTTTGTATTTATTATTTCAATATTTCTTTCATGATTTTGACTTTGGAAAAAAAAAAAACATTGGGAAACAGAGAATCAAAGAGTTTAAGTAATTTTCTCAGCTCATAGAAGCCTAATAGGATGAACACTATATATGTCTCAGTTTCTAAAAATGACAAAATAAGGTAGTGTTGACTGGAGGTCAAGCTCATACAAACAGAGTAAAAAACAGTGCTATGCCTGACCAGGCAGTGGTGCAGTGGATAAAGCGTCAGACTGGGATGCAGAGGATCCAGGTTTGAAACCCCAAAGTCACTGGTTTGAGCTTGAGCGTTGGGTTGCTGACTTGAGTGTGGGATCACAGACATGACCCCATGGGCACTTGCTTGAACCCAAGGTCACTGGCTTGAGAAAGGGGTCACTCACTCTTCTGTAGCCCCCGTTCAAGACACATATGAGAAAGAAATCAATGAACAACTAAGGAGCTACAGCAAAGAATTGATGCTTCTCATCTCTCTCCCTTCCTATCTGTCCCTCTCTCTATTTCTCTCTCTTTCTGTCTCTGTCACACATTCACACAAAACAAAAACATAAAACAGTGTTATGCTAAAAAAAAAGTAATAAAGAAGCATATTACAATGATTTTGGCCACTCAAGTAACTCTAATAAATATTGAATTCCCGCTATTTCAAATGATTTGTAAGAATTGTAACATCTCGGACTACTCACAAATTAGTTATTTGTAGTATTTATCATTTTAGTTACATTGTCATGAATACCAGAAATTAGGGCCAGGGTGTTTTATTTTACAACAGAGACAATTGTCTTTGTGTTCTGTCAGGTTCATCAATAGGTATGTTCTTCTCTCCTTGACTCCTTATTCTCAATCCCCAAAAGTAACAACTTGAACATAACATATATTTTCCCCAGAAGGTCTAGGTGCATTTAAGTGTTTATATGCACATGATTATGTGTCTCTCTTTAATTATACTTATCTGTATATCATGTAAATATAGATTCATAATATTTCCCACCTGTAGTGATAGTCAATGAAACAGAACCAGGTGCAGACCAATCAGAATAGACATGTTGGCTGTTCTTTGCCAGGCTGAGGTTAACTATATGGTCTCAGGGAGAGAAGGTTAACCAGGTGGTCTCAGGGGAGAGAAGGCCAACATGAGACTTGGGCCACAGAAATTCACCAAGTACAGAAGTTTTCCAGTATGTTAACCACTGGTTTTTTCTACAACTGTGCCTAAAAAAGCAAATACTAGCCCTTCTTTCAATCATTTGATGACTTGTGGTTTTCCTCTCACTGCACATAAGTGTACCCAACTGCCAGCAAAGATCTCAAAGGACCTCAGACCATTTCAAAAGACCTTCATCAGGGCCTCTCCTATTAGCCCTTTTGTACCAACTTTTCATATTTTTAAATTCAGTCTCTTAGAGTTACCATAAATACTGTTTATGCATTAATTAAGGTCTCATGTCAAACTATGAAGCAGATACAGTTTATTTCCAGAACATTTCTTGCAGGATTTTTTCTGCAGCAGAAGCAGACCCCTTAATCACTTTATTTAGTGCAGGGGTAGTCAACCTTTTTATACCTACCGCCCACTTTTGTATCTCTGTTAGTAGTAAAATTTTCTAACCACCCACCGGTTCCACAGTAATGGTGATTTAGAAAGTAAGGAAATAACTTTACTTTATAAAGTTTATAAAGCAGAGTTACAGCAAGTTAAAGCATATAATAATAATTACTTACCAAGTACTTTATGTCAGATTTTCGCTAAGTTTGGCAGAATAAATCTTTATAAAACAACTTACTATAGTTAAATCTATCTTTTTATTTATACTTTGGTTGCTCCGCTACCACCCACCATGAAAGCTGGAACTCCCACTAGTGGGTGGTAGGGACCAGGATGACTAACACTGATTTAGTGTGTCTGCCCTGCCAGTTGTATCCTTCCAGTTACTCCAGTCAGTCCGAGCTTAGAGCTGCTTAGCACCCATATCTCAGAGCACAAACATCTCATGTTGCTTTATTATCAGTATATTTTTCATATGTCTCATAATTACAATATATTAGCAACCTATGGATGATGGAATTGTAAGTTAAATTACTTTGTCTATGTCTTTCTACCCCAAGCATTGCATATTAATGTTACTTAATGTTTGTGCACTGTTCTCTTTACTTTTGGACTGTATTGGTGAAGACATGCATATGCACTATTATAAAACATCCAGAGTATTTTTTTACTTCATATTTTATGCAGGTATGAAAATAAAAGTTTGCCACAACCCTCTCTATTTTCACTCTGATGCTTTTCTTTGACCCAACCCCCTCTTTATTTTTACACAGTACAGACACCCTTCATTTAATATGTTCCAGCTTTAATTAATTGTCTGCTGAACTAGAATTTCTTCTGCATTATTTTCTATTTGGGGATGTAGAGGAAGTGATGTTTATTGATTATTTACTGCCGAGTCCTTTGCCAGGTACTCTGCACATATTATCTCATTTGATCCAAATTGCCTCTCAGAGGTATACTGATTAACCCTCATTTGCAGAATGGAAAGTAAAAGTTAGAAAAGTAAAATAATCAGCATAGGATCATATAAATACTGAGACCACAATTTGAATAGAGGACTGTTCCTCTAAAGCTCTGGGTTGGTTTTGCTACACCATGCTAACACCTTCAAAGTGGTAGTTTTTGGAGGATTAGGTCATGTAAATAAGCAGATCTTCTAAACTATCCAGCACTATCATTCACACATTGAATTTCTAACTCCTACTTCATATTCTCTAACACAGTAAGAGGAATAAATGGGTATGTAATGAATGCTTTATGTGATCATGATTATAATGGAACTTTCAAAATTTGGGTGAAATGAAGTCAGTGAGTTGTTAGAGAGCTAAAACCAATCTTTACCCATTTGTTTCAAAGACATGACAGTCAAAATGAAACTTCTCATCTTAGCAAAAGGTATTAAATATGGACACGTTACAATAAAATCATTTCACAAAATTTCAAGGGTTATGGAATAAAAATCTATTGTAGCATTAAGCCTTTTTATTGGATATAAAATGGTGGGAATACTTTGGAATTCAAAGTTACACATTGTTGTTGTCACTCTTACCTAGGTGTTCCAGATTGCATATGTGATTGTGAAAGCAGCTAACTCTCCACGGCCCGGAAACTGGATTTTGGAACGCTCACTTGATGATGCTGAATATAAGCCCTGGCAATATCATGCCGTGACGGACTCCGAGTGCCTAACCCTCTACAATATTTATCCCCGCACTGGACCACCATCCTATGCCAAAGACGATGAGGTCATCTGCACTTCATTTTATTCCAAGATACATCCCTTAGAAAATGGAGAGGTAAGATGAGAAAACTCACCATAAGTAGATTTAAGATGGCCAAATAGGCTTGTCAGAAAAACTTGAATATATCAGTAATTAGTGTCAGAGATTTTAAAATAAGATTTTCACTGAAGTATAATACATTTAAATGAGTTATTAAATAATAAGAAAAAAAAACCCAAGGTGATTAGAATTTTAACTGCCTTCATCTAGTATGTATCTCCCATCTCCAATAAAGATCAGAGAAGAGAAAATTGGTTTCAGTGAAAAAGTCAATGATTAATTTTACATATAAAGAGACTGTTCTGACAATGAGGATTGCTAATGATTGAAGAAGGATTGAGACCTTAAAGGAAGTTTTAGTTCTGTGTATACTGTGGTCTGAAGAAGGGGACAAAGGTAAATTTGAAAGAAATAAAATTCAAACAAAGAACCTAAATGAAAGGGAATTCTTTGTATGTTTTTCTGCTCTCATCACATAGGGCTACAGTGGGTTTCATTTCTTTGGTCAGACTTTGCTTATTGTGTATTTGTTAATGCTTAATCCAAGTGTTCTACTTCTCTGTAGCATCCTTTTTCCCCTATGGTTAAGATTTTAGATTTATTCATTGACTTTAAGCCACAGATTCATACCATGGCTTTACCTGCTACCAGCTCTGTAATTTTGAGCCATCCCTGAACCTTGGTTTTGTCTCCTATAAATTAGGAATAACAATAGTAGTTCTTGCTTCATATGATTGTCAAAAGATAAATTATTATATTGAAAGCATTAGACCAGTGCTAACATATACACTAAATGCTTTGTGGTAACTATTTTTGTTGTTGTTGTTGCTGAAATAATGATAATAATAACTAGAGTGTAGTTTTTTACTATAATTATTATTAGTTTCCAGTTTCCTTTCAAATACCCAAATCTTAGCCGGAGAGTCTCTTGGACTTTAATTATATTTCTCTAATATGTCTCTCTTCAGTATATATGGCCAAGCTCCTTTTTCCTATCTGCTTATATATTTATACTTCTCTGTTTATAGCCATGTCTGATAGTCTCTCTTCAATTATCCATGTACCAGAAGCTAGTTTCATTTGTATAGTTACATTTTCAGAAAACCCATATTCATATTCTATCATGCCCACCTCCGTCAATTTAGAATTATCTATTTAAACACTTCTGGGGGAAAGTTAGATTTTTGACACAAATCTATCACACTGTCTTTTGCCACTATTATTCTATGAATATATACTGGTGCTTCACTATATTTTAAATTCCATGTTCAAAAATATCACTTTTGGGGGAAAAATTTTCCAAATGGTGTTCTCAGCTGAGATCTCAATCTGCCAAATGACAAGAAGTTAAATGCAGTGAGTCAAATAGCTGCTCAGCCTGCTCTGTGCCCAAAGCCATCCCAGTCTATCCACACTGGCCTGAGGAGATGGGAGTAGGTAAGGAGTGTAGAGAGAATATATTTGAGTTGAATTTTTATTCTTTTACTACTGGATCTAGTGTTCACTCAGGATTAATAATTATCTAATATTTCTAAAACTATGCTTTACCTTAAAAAAAGGTCCAACTCAGGAATTGATTGAACAATATAAAATAAGATAGACATGTAATGTACATATCACATGCACATCCCCAAATCATTCTGTTTCTACATCGGTGGTGGTTCTCTGTCCTTTAACCATGCTAACCTGTCAACATGGAGTAAACTGATGTGTTATTGTTTGTGTAGCTGGCTATATTGTTTTCACTCCTAGACTTTCACCAAAAATATTCATTGATAGTGACTATGAAGAACAACTTATTCAACTTTTTCTGTGACATGTTCTTTTGAGTCTGTTTCTCTATCATGGAAAAGTAAGTAAGGTGAGAAACAGAAAATAACTTAAAATATTTGAAGTAGAATGATAGTATTTAAAAATAATAATTAAATGCAGAAGATATCTGCTCCATTTTATATATGGATAGCTTATGCTGTAAAGCATGTAATTTTGTGAAATTAACAGCTCCAGAGAAGTGGGTGTACCAAGACACCCAGCTCAGCAGGTAGTAAAGCTGAGATAAGAATCCAGTTCCCCTGACTCCCAAGTTAATGTTCCTTTCATACTATAGTAAAGACTGAAAGTTGGTTTTTAAAAGTTGGTAATTGCTATACTCAAAAATGGTTTAGAGGAACCATAGACGTGCTGAATCTAGTATAAGTAGAAAGAGTCCTAATTCTGTGATTTCAGGATATAGAAGAATGTACATAAGATTAGACTAGATTCTGGTCCTGGTTCTGGGTTTAGGGAAAGAATACCACAGAAATGAAACAGCTTTCTAATTGCATTACTCATATTTGTTTTTATATGCAAATCTCTTATCTATTCTCTTCCTGTTAGTTTATAAGTCTTACAGTGCTTTTAGATAGATATTTATTTTGCACAGCAGTATCTAAATACTCATGATTTGAAATATTTATTTTTGATTAAACATTAAATGATCATTCACAATGCCCTTTAAATATAAATTTAAGTCAAAGAATAAGAGAAATAAACATAGAATCTCTCTATCTATGTATCTATGTATCTATCATCTATATATCTATCATCTATCTATCTAAACTGTTTTAGCAGGCAAGAGAGAGAGAGAGAGGGAGAGAAAGAGGAGGGATACAGACAGGGACAGACAGACAGGAAGGGAGAGATGAGAAGCATCAACTCATAGTTGTGTAGCTTTAGTTGTTCATTGATTGCTTCTCATATGTGCCTTGACTGGGGTGGAGGTGCTCAAGCCAGCGACCAAGGAGTCATGTCTATGTTCCCAGGCTTAAGTTGGTGAGCTTGCTCGTAAGCCAGTGACCTGAGGGTTTCAAACTTTGGTCCTCAGCAGCCCATGTTGATGCTCTATCCACTGCACCAGCACTGGTCAAACCATAGTAGAATACTTTTCCAGGTTCACCCATGAAGCAAAGCATTATGAATTAAACATGTCTCAGTTATAATAAACTAATTTAGCAATAATGTTTATGTTATAGGTAATAGAAAATAGTCTTCTATGACTAATATCAAGTCCAGTGATTATATGTTTTATTACCTTGTCACTTGTCTGGAGAATTTTGGAGAACATTCTAAAATACTTTAAATTATTCAGATTATTATTAGAGACTTTAGCTTTACCTTCTGCCATCTTGAATCACACAACATCACCTCTGCTTATTTCTTCAGCTTTATTTGTTGCACCCCCCACCCTCAGCTCTCCACTCTTTTCCCTCCACTCTCTGACTTGGTACCTTCTCTGCCCTTCAACCCACATGGCCTGTGAGAGATCAATAAATGTTCATTGTGTACATTTGCCATAAGGTACGTTAGGACACTACTCTAGCCCCTAAATAACTAAGTTCATCTACTACAAAGAAATACTAACCCTGAAGTCCAGCATTCTGGGCATGCACTCAAAGGAAAAGGAAATGTTCCCTCGCAGTCTCAGTTCCTGTCTGGCAAAGAAATTAGAGAACAATACAGGGAAAATATATTACCAATATGTTGTTATCCAACCAGTAAACAGAAGGAGGATTTGAGCTGAAGCCTTCAAATAGGCTTGTTTCAGAAAGGCAATTTTGTATCATCACTGCCAAGAGAGGGATCAGCAGGGACCCTGCTTTGCCTGCTTCATTGAGCTCCCAAATAGGAATTACAGGGTATGAAGCAGCTGACCTCAGGGAGGCCACCATCACTTGAGGCCAGCCAAAGAAACAGCTTTGGTGGGAACAGCTACATAGACATCCCTCTCCAGTAGAGCTGCAGGGAGCCAACGCCATCCAGGGCTGCTGTCAGCCCATTTGCTGCCTCTGGGGAAAGCAGTTGCCCCAAGATGCTACTGAGAACTGCTAACAAGAGCTGCATTTGGGGGCACCACTGGGAACTCTACTTACAACAATGGTTCCGCCCAAACTTGGTTTTACTTAGAAATCACACGGGACATTTGAAAGATAGCTATTTCTGGGGCCAGGGAAGATTTAGGAAGGCTAAGGAAGCTGTATGTATATTTGAAACAAGTACTCCTGGTGATTTTTATATCTCTACTCTCAACTTATTGTTCAGCCTTCCCAAACTTTAGAGAACAGATCATCAGTTATTTAGAGAAAGTGTATCAGTCATTCTAACTACTTACAACTGAAGATAGAGACTAACATATATCTGCTAAGAAACATGATTAATTTTGGTGCATTGAATCTCTGTGTGGGTTCAGTGGAATAAATAAGCTTTGAGTTTTAACTGTTATGAAGTGGTATAAAGAAGTGTCTAGGAAAGGAAAATCATTCTAATAAAATTAACAAGGATGGACTGTGTTAGTGGCACTGCTTTTGGATCCTAGAATTAAAATTTTAATAAATGTATTTTTGATTTTCATATATGAGGTTCTCCGCTTTCTGTGACTAGAATTATTCCTTTCCATTTCTCTGGATTGTCACTAGCCTGCTCACTAAATATTCATGGCTACCGTAGTAATTTTTGCAGTAATTTCCTCATGCAGACACCTTTAAGTTATTTACATATGATTTCCTCTCCTTCTTACCGCAATCCCTCCCATTCTCTTTGACCACCACTCAAATGGAACTTAAGTTCAACTTTGATTCTGCTTCTGCAACATGGCAGTCTCCTATACAATTCCCTGGATAAACCATCATTAATTTTTGAAGACACTCTTTTTTTTCTGTAAAATTTACATAGACCTTTGATATTATTTTGATTTCCTTTTTGAGAGAATTTTATATATACAGACAGAATATTTTTCTTCTTTTTTTTTTAATCACCTGACATTATGGTGATTCTTTGTATTGCAAATCCTGGAGAATGAAGAAACAAGGCCCCCACTGTATTGAGAAATGTTTCTCAGATCCTTCTTTGGTGTAACATTGTCAAGGGCATAGCATGATGGCATATATGAGTTTATGTGGCAATGTGGGAATGGAAATGAGAAACTAGTCTCTCTCCATTGCCCCAGGAGTTGTAGCTTTACAGTGAAGCAGCAGGGCATCACTAATTTGTATCCACTTTGAAAAGAGATTAAAAGAAATAATTGCTTGGGGTTTCAGACATTCTTTCTTTAAAAATAATTCTTGCGTTGACCACCATGGGGCCAGTTAATAAAGCACAAAGTGCCTCATTACAATGAGGTTTACATGACATCCTCTAAAAGCAATGTTTCAACTCCAGTTAAAATATATACAGCACTAGATATGTTTTGGAATTATACACATAGAAAATCCATGATTCGTTTTATCTATTTGTACTTGAAAATACACCATTATAATAAAATGATAAAATTAAGAAGCATGTATCCCTTTCTGTTGATCAGTTTATAGAGTCCCTTCAACAATATTGTGCCAAGAAAATATCAGTAAGTTCTTGTTAAATTAATACAGCATTGCTGAAAATCATGCACGTCAGAGAAACTAAAGGGGAATGGAATCTTGAGATAACACCAATAGGTAAGACCTGGTTATCTCAGTTTTGTGGCATAGGATCTACCCAAACCTACTGAAATGGAACAAAGGGGTAAGTGTCTGCTGAGCTGGGTACAGAGTGTAAAGTTGCAGTAGAAGGCACAGAGGCACAGCCTGCTGTCTTGTAGGCTGTTCAAATATAGCTCTGCCACTGATCAACCATATGGCTTGGATGGATGACTAACCTATCCAACACATGCCCAAGCCAGTTCACATGACTATAATGAAGATCAAGTTAGTTCATTCAGGACAATGCCTCCTTATAACCTATAGAAAAGGATAGCAAATTCTCTAGTTCAGTAGCTAGCATTGGCTTAAATTTTCTCTTATTGCAAGATGACCAAACTGGCTTTGCCTGAATTGAGATTTGGGGAACATGAAGTCACAGAGCCATGCCACGGTGTTTTTGGGGTCAACCCTATGGGAGACTGGGCTGACCTAACAGGACTGAAGAAATAAGCAAAACCAAAAGCCATGGGCTTTCTATAGTTTAAAGGGCTAGAGGGAACAGATGAGTCTCAAGTGCTGGTATGGGTTCGGCTGGGATCGTAGCAATCATAGCTAACATTCATCGGACATCTGTTTTATGGCAGGTACTACTTGAAGAGTTTACAAGTATAAACTCATATTTGCTAATACTTCTCTCATTTTACCGTTAAGGGAAACGTTGTGCAGAGAGTAACAACTAGTTGCCCAGAGTTTAACAACTAGTAATTTTTGGAGCTGTGGTTTGAATCCAGTGTGTACTCTGAGCACCAGAAAAGCACAGGAAAGAACAACAGTTATCTTCGTGTCTGGGATTTTCTGGGAAATCTGCTGGGTCCCACAAGCTCAGGGGTCCCCACTCCCCGTGGGCTGTACCCCTCTCTGCATAAGCTTGCGCAGGCCTCTGGTCAGCTGCTGCCCAGTTTTGTTTTGTTTTAAGATTATTGGAAATTAACTGTTTAGTGTTTTAGGTTAAAAAAAATCATTTACGTTTATTTTTCTTTTTGATGGGCAAATTATTTTTTTTAATATACTTGTTAAAGTTTTTACTTTCTTATCTTATTAATATTTATCTGGCTTATTTTTATCTTTCCAATGATCTTCTTTTTCTAGTTTTAAGAGTTTTACCTTGGTATATTTATATTTTTTTGTTTCTCAATCTTTATTCTGCTAAATGATTTGTATTTCTTTTACATTGTTATATGTAGGTCGGTAGATAAATAAATATAGCTATAGATATACAGATATAATTTTTGATTTTAGAATTAAATGAGTGCCAATTGTGTTATATACTTTTCAGAATTCTTTTTTTCTTTTTTGTCTTTAAAATTTTTTTAAAATCTCATTCTTACTTCTCAATTATGTTTTCTTGTAATTTCATCAATTATATGGGAGTTCTAATTTAAGGTACTTACACTATATGTATAACTTTTAAAGCACTTTTTAAATTCTTCCCTCCCTCCCTCCCTCCCTCCTTCCCTCCCTCCCTCCCTCCCTCCCTCCCTCCCTTCCTTCCTTCCTTCCTTCCTTCCTTCCTTCCTTCCTTCCTTCCTTCCTTCCTTTTTATTCAGTGAGAGGAGGGGAGGCAGAGACAGACTCCCACATGCACCTTGACCACAAGTCACCTGGCAAGCCCACTAAGGGACAATGCTCTGCCCATCTAGAGCATTGTTCCATTGTTCAGCAATCAAGCTTTTCTTAGCACCTGAGACAGAGACCATGGAGCCATTCTCAGCTCCCAGGGCCAAATTGCTCCAATTGAGCCATGGCTGCAGGTGGGGAAGAGAGAGACAAAAAGGGAGAGAGAAGCAAGAGGCAGGGTGGAAAAGCAGGAGGGCACTTCTCCTGTGTGCCCTGACTGGGAATCAAACCTGTGATGTTGGCTGACGCTTTACCACTGAGCAAACTGGCCAGGGCAACAAATTTTTCCTCTAAAATTTCACTGTAGGAAATGGTTGAATACTGAACATATACTATGGTTTAAGCACATGAAGAAGATGGTATAGGATATAGTCAAGAGAAAAATCCTCAAAACACATATCTGGTTTGATTTTAATAAGAATCACATTGTAGGAGATCTAACAGAAACTATTTAAAGAGGATTTTAGAATATGTTTTTATTTTTTATTTTAACTTGCATATAAAATGGAGTTAGCTGTTGAATATAACTTCTTTCCAGGCATGCCTAGGGAATAAATGTTCTAGGGGCCACCTCATATTAAATAGGCAAGTGACAAATTGAGTAAAATAAGGTTTTTCACCAGGACTATCTTAAGGGTTCAATCCATTGATTCTACATGTATGTCATAGTCAGTTTGAGGTGCTATTGCAAAAATATCATAGACTGGATGGCTGAAAAGCAAACATTCTTTTGTCACAGTTCTGGAACTAAGAAGACCAAGTTTAAGATGACATTATGATCAGGACCTGATTTCTTCAATGGTGGAGAGGCAGAGAGAGAAACTTTTAGTGTCTCTTTTTATAAATGCATTAATCCCATGATGAGGACCACATCCTTATGACCTAACTACCCTTCAAAAGTCTCATCTCCAAAAATCATTGCATTAGGGTGTCAATATATAAATTTTGGGTGACACAAACATGCAGTCCATAACAGTGGGTTACTTTTATAAATAGTTAACAGAACCCTTGCTGTGTAGCCCAAGTGTACTTATAACTCCAGAACAAGCATTATATGCACGGTCTAGTTTTTGACTATAGAATCTAATGCCCCGCCAAAAGCCCTCCATATATAGGGATTCTCTCATTCTTTGTACATTTCTATAAGAAAAGAAACACAATGCCATATAGATAGACTTGAGATCCATTATAATAACATAATTATTTTTTAAAATAACATCCTAAAATTCCCACATACAGTAATTCTTTTCTGAAGCCTTTAAAATTGGCAAATAATAACAATAATATATATTAAAAGTAGTTACCCATTTTATGCACATTATTAGAGAGATTATAGTAAACAAGGTTTTAAATGATTTCTAAGATATTTTTTTGAACTATAGATAGTTGTTATATCAGATATATTTGGGTGAGATACAGAAATTTATCATTTTACAGTTTTACTAAAATATTAAATAAAGGGCCAAGTAATTATATTTTCATTTCATCAAAAGTTAAAAATTTGTGTTTTTCTTTTACTTTTGCTCATGATTATTCTTTTAAACCATTACTTTAAAAATTGTTTTTCATTGATTGGAGAGAGAGAAAAGAAGGAAGAGAGAGAGAGAGATGCATCAACCTGTTGTTCTATTTAGTTGTATACTTATTAATTGCTTCTCATATGTGCCTTGACCTAAGATGGAATCCGCAACCTCAGTGTACCGAGATGATGCTCTATCCACTGAGCCACAAGGACAGGGTCAAAATTGTTTCCTTTATTGTTAAATAACTAAATAAGTAAAATTCTATCTGGACTGAATTGACATCATCTATCTTATTGTCAGAAAGGATAGCCTCTTGTACTCTTTTTATTTTTATTGAGAAGCAGGGAGGCAGAGACAGACTCCCATGTGTGCCCCACCTGACTGGGATCCTCACGGCAAGCCCCCTATCAAGTGATGCTCTGCTCATCGGGCCTGTTGCTCTGTTGCTAGGCATCCAAGCTATTTTAGCTCCTGAGGAGAGGGCACGGAGCCATCCTCAATGCCTGGGGTCAAGTTTGCTCGAACCACTTAAGCCATGGCTGTGGAAGGAGAAGAGAGGGCGAGAGAGAAAGAGAGAGAGAGAGAGAGAGAGAGAGAGAGAAAGGAGGAGGGCAAGTGATAGAGAAGTAGATAGTCGCTTCTTCTGTGTGCGTGGATCAGGAATTGAACCCGAGAATTTCACACTCTTGGCTGATGCTCTACAGCTGAGCTGACCATCCAGGGCCAGCTCTTAAATATAATCTGTTAGTATTTTAGACATTTCTTCAATACTTTGTCAGTTTTGATTTGAATAAATTTTAGTTTTTATTTTTTAGGTTGGTTGTTTCTTGTATGTAGAGCATTATATTTTCATATACTACTCCACTTGGATTTGGTACTAAAAGAATGATTCTGTAAGGAAATCTGCAAAAGATGAAACAAGATTTAATATTATTCTTTAGCTTGTCCATACAAAATCGTCTTTCTTCTGTATAATATTGTAGAGACAGGAACAAAAGCGTTTAGTTATGCTAGCACCTTATAGAAGACTCTCAAGAAATCTGGGTTAGCCAAGTTCCACTTTTTATACTCACTGTAATTTGTCATAGAGAAAATATGTGCTAAAGTTTGCTTAACTGGGAATTATAAATTTTCAGTTATTTGAGTCTTAAATCTGATTTTAGAGAGAGGAGAGAGAGGAAGAGAGAGAGGGGTGGGTAGGGAGAGAGGAGCAAGAAGTATCAACTCACAGTAGTTGCTTCTCGTATGTGCCTTGACTTGGCAAGCCCGGAGTTTTGAACCGGCAACTTCAGTATTCCATGGGTCTCAAATCTAAAGCATACTGAGATTAAAAAATTATGAAGCATAAATTATATTTGTTGTATACAGAAAGAAAAATAAAGAACTATAAACACACTGGATATTATAAGAAACATTTGAGACCATTGAAATTCATCTTGTGACTTTTAAAATTAAGTCCGAAATAGTGAGCAAACATCCAAACGTCTCATGATGGAATGCCAGGTCATGCTAGATTTGATTTTGTCTTATTGTTTTGTTTTTTTTTCCTGTATCACCAAAGTAGGGACTAAGCCTTTCAGTTAAGATGCAAATCTCATGGAAATGAAAAGGACTAGTAAATTAACCGTTATTATTATCAATAATTTTGGCAATAGCCCATTTTATGTATGGTGCTTTGTGAAATAATTACAAATCTTCTGTTCTACATTCTTTTATTTTATTGTTACCAAAGTCTTGGAGAAAAACATTTATGCTTCTCATTTTATAGACTGAGATTAAATAATTTGTCTGTAGTTACATAGTGCTAAATGTTCAAAAGTAATCTCTGGTCCAGGTCCAGTTCAAATCTTCTAGTAGCAAATCTCATAATCATTTCACTTCATAAACTGAATCCCTAAGGTCCAATTCAACTTCTCTTAAATGTGTATTTACCATTGCTCACAAGGGCTGTGTGACACTGTGTGGATAATTAAGTGCCACCCACCAACTCTACTGGGGAAATCCTGAGGGTGTCAGTTAATCAGTTTCACACAGGAAAGATAATGTACTAGTATCTTTATTGCAGAAGTATACTTGAAAATACAACAAAGGATTTTGAAGCTATTAAAATAAGCTTCTGATCCTTAGGGAAACTCTTTAAACACTAGAGCTATCATCAAAAGTCCTTGAGACAAGTAACCCAGGAGTAGAATGATTATGATTACATTTTACAAGCAAACTTAAAAAGATATCAGGAGCTGCTTTACTAGGTTCCCTGCTATGAAATGAAAACTTAAGAAAAACTGACTGCAAAGCATTCTGGCCTGAGGATGTATATTATTTTGCACTGTGGCAGATCAACTGCAGCCAAATATTTTCATTGGAAATACGTATATGAATGACTTGGCTGGATCCCACTACCTGAGACTCACATAAGACATACAATTTAAATTCTAATCATGGGTGGTAAAATCCTATGATACTCATTCTGCAAAGGAGAATGGCAACCCTGGCAAGATTACAGGTTAGAAAATTGCATTCCCCTTGTGTAAATTTTTTCTTCAGCTTTATTCAGTAATAAGAATTGTTTATTTTCTTATTCAACAGATAAGTGCCTTCTAAAATTAAGCCTACTATTAGGTTGAACTATATGAAATTGCTAATATTTGACTATTTTTAGTTAATCAAAATGCAGTTTCTTAAGGTTTAGATTAATATATGCCAAAGCATGACTAGAAACACTTGCAGAAATTTCAACTGTTTGGAACATAACCTCACATTACACATTCTTTTAACAAAACTATTAAAGGGAAATAAAGTCCCTTCATTGAAACAATAATTTATAATAATTTATGCTAGTTATTTTGTGAAGGTCTTTCTTTATTGTGTTAGTAAGCTGATGAATATTAAGCTAAAAAATGAGTCATATTGCATTTGTTTCTAATTTTTGGTGAGGGGAAAAATAGCAGAAAGCTTTTTCATGTGAGTAATCAGGCGTTGCGGTCATCTGGAAGTTGAAGGTGTGTAGATTAGTAGCAGTCACTTTGGGAATGGTGTTTCTTTGGCCCACAGAATGTAAAGCATGTGTGTGTCTATTTCTACATAAGCAAATTCCACTACTCTTGTTTGTGCAGCAAAATCACGGGGAGATGTACTGTATTGGAAGTGACAGCTGCCACCTTCTTAGAGGCATTGCAAATATTTTTAAACTGGACATCCAATTTATAGCAGTTATACACTATCCCTTTTAGGGTTAATTATCTTATTGAAAGACAATTGGTGAAAATTCTTAAAGACTGTGTTAAGGAAAAAAAAAAAACTTCTTTGATGCTTTTTGAAGAAAAAAAGTAGGAATGATCTTATTTTGCTTTCCTTCTTATCTCTACATTTGTTCTTTTTATCGGTGAATGAAAAACATTGTGCTCTTTCTTCTTACAATTTTTTATGTTGCAACCATTTGTCTTATAATGAGATAAACTTTTGTGTTGAATTAGCTGCGGGAGAGCAACTTGCACATTAATCACAACTAAGTAAATGCATTCCCCAGAAGTTAGGATATAAGAAATATGGCTAGGATACACTCTTAGTTCAACTACCGATTGATTTGATATAGCTACATTTTATGGGTTTATATAGCTGGGAGTAGACCTCAACATTGGTCATATTTTTCCATTTACAAATCTGATCATCACGTAGGTGACAAATACTGTCTTAGATTCAGAGAATAAAGGAGATTATGTTTTGGGGGAATAAGAGATTAAATAAATTAGGGAAAACACTTTGGAATTTTGGACAAGGTGGTAAAGGCATTTGTAGCATAGAAAAGTGTTGGTTACAGCCTGACCAGGCAGTGGCGCAGTGGATAGAGCATCGGACTGGGATGCGGAGGACCCAGGTTTGAGACTCCGAGGTCGCTGGCTTAAGCAAGGGGTTATTCAGTTTGCTGTAACCCCACGGTCAAGGCACATATGAGAAAGCAATCGGTGAGGAACTAAAGTGCCACAATGAGAAACTGATGACTGATGTTTCTCATCTCTCTCCGTTCCTGTCTGTCTATCCCTATCTATCCCTCTCTCTGTCTCTGTAAAAAAACAAAACAAAACAAAAACTGGAAGTTTGTAAAAATAAATAAATAAAAGTGTTTGTTACAGAGAGAGAGAGAGAGAGAGACAGAGAGAGACAGAGAGAGAGAGAGAGAGAGAATATGGTAGTGACCTGTCTTGGGAACTGCGTGGTTACCACACAGAAATTAAATTTAGGAGGAAGTGATGGAAGATAGCTTGTCTCATAGAAATTGCTTGAATTCACTATGATTACTTCAGCTACTGAATATCTGAATAAATTGAGTAGGGAGTCTGTTTGTATTGAGTTAGAAAACAGTTATAGGATGAGAAAATTCAATTTTAATCTTACACTTAGGAAAAAAAATTCTAAAACCAGCCTGCCAGAAACATTTCACAGAAACAGATTTTAGGGAAACAATTCTTTTCCTGTATACTCCTATGATTAAGTGCTGGTTAAAAGAAAATAATAAGGATGTTTATCAGCATAAAGAAGGAAAGATTCTTTTTTGCTTTAGTTTATAAAAATTTATTCTGTTTTTAATTTTTTTCCAAGAAGACTCACATAATGTGAAGTTTACTCTTTAGCATGAAGGACCTTTTGCAAAAGTTGGCATGTTTTAGCCCATTGCTTTTTATAGTTGTTTTTTTTTAATCAGTCTTTCCATTGACAGGTGAACTCTAGAGAAAGAAGCCAAAAGTAAAGCTACCCACTTTGTCAGCACTTCCATTGTGATGTCTGAGTGCTATGACACGGTCTCTACTATGCTGGTTAGTTCTGTTAAGCCTTTGTTGCTTGCTAACAGAGCTAAACTATATATTTACATGGACTAAGTTAAATGTAGGCAGACAAACAAATAAACAAGAACACCTCTCTGTGACTGCAGTATTTAAACTTGGACTAAGAATTGCAAGTGATGTTCTCAGGAAGCTGAAATTATTAGGACAGGAGCAAAATGTCCTAATTTGGGGGAACTGGTATCTTGGCAACACAATGTGTTTATATATACTTATCTTCTTACCCAAAGAACCATTGTGCTAAAATTTGCCAAGGCTCACTAGGGTCTCAGAGGTACCCCAAGGAGGGGACTTTAGGATGTGAGTCACGCTCAGCCCTGCCCCGAATAAGGCCCTGCATTAAGGTTGAGAGAAGAGATGGTTCAGCGCATTTTATGCCTATCTCCATAGAAATAGCACAATTGTGTCTAACTATTCTTTCTGAGAATAGCCCAGGCAATTTTTCAGCCAAATAGATTTTTAGCAAAAGAGGAAACAATGGTAGAATGTGAAGAGGAGCTGATATCAGGGCTTCTGATGAAACTAAAAGTCATTTTACTTTTTGTTATTATTATTATTATTATTTTTTTGTATTTTTCTGAAGTGAGAAGTGGAGGCAGGGGGGAGAGGGGGGATGCAAAAAGACAGACTACCGCATGCACCTAACCGGGATCCACCCGGCATGCCCACCAGGAGGCAATGCTCAGCCCCTCTGGGACGTTGCTCTGCTGTAGTCAGAGCCATTCTAGCGCCTGAGGCAAAGGCCATGGGGCCATTTTCAGTGCCCTGGGCCAACTTTACTCCAGTGGAGCCTTTGTTGCAAATGAGGAAGAGAGAGATGAGAGAAAGGAGAGGGGGAAGGGTGGAGAAGCAGATGGGTGCTTCTCCTGTGTGCCCTGGCCCAGAATTGAACCCGGGACTTCCACAATCTGGGCCAATGATCTACCGCTGAGCTAACCAGCCAGGGCTTAGTTATTTTAAAATAATAAACAGTTATCTCCAAGCATGAGACTCCAGAACTAGAAGCAGATCAAATAATTACAGGTAGGATATTCATATGTATGTTTGTCTGTACAAAGTATATATATAAAAGTGATCCTGTAAAGCATAAGGGTAAATTCAAGTCCAGGTTGAAAGACATAAAATAACTAGGTCAAGAGCAATCAGTAAAATATAATATATGCCAAACCAAACAATACTTTGATATTCTGTTCTTGAATGAGGATTTGGGGTTATTTTGAAAAATAACGTCACCATGACTCTGTCCAGAGCTCACAGCTGCAGAAAGAGAAGTAAACAAGTGATCCTATTAGAGACTGGAAGGTTAAGGAACAACCAAATACTCAAAACGTAATGATATTTTTGTTAGTTCCCAATGAAATGATTACAGCTCCTACAGTTCCCTAAAGGAAAACTACAAAAGGATGATGTTTCTAGAGATAGAGACACAAACACCATTTGTTTGTTTGTTTTTTAATCAGATAACAAGAACAAAGATTGTATTAAAGATATTTTCTGTATTTGCCTTTGAAAGTATTTCTATATTTTATTTGCAGTCTTTTAACATAAAATCTTTCCCACTGTCTTTTCATAGAATATTACATACTTGAAAGATGCTACTGTTCACAGGGCATTGCTAAAGGCTATTGAATTCCATGAGGGAGGGGACCAGGAGTTACTCTTTTTTGCATTCCCCACTCCTCAGTTTACATCTCATACATGTGTGTGTAAGGTCTTCCATGCCAACAGGCAAATCAGATCACTCTTGCCTGGGACTTGACTCATTTGACTATCCTTATCAATGAACAACTAGCTTTCAAATTTGTGACAGAAATGGATCACCTTAGAATTTGGTAGTATTTGCATGTGTCATTGAAGTATGTGCTATAGCTATACCAGCCTCATAGAAAAATCAAGGACAAACAGCTTATCAAGTATTCTGGGTTCAAATTAAAACATTCACATAAGAATATTAATTGGAAAAATATAATTGTATGACAATAATTATTGTGTGTATCACATTTTTGGGGGTACCTAATAGATCTATATTCTTTTCCATTCAAAATAACACATAAGCGAAATGCTACATGGATCCCAAAATATATGGACCTTTAGACAGTGCAAGTCAGGAGATAATTGCTCAACCCTGTTTCATTATTTAAGAGAGTATTTTCTAAAAAGCTGAGAAATAACCAGTCTCCTGTAACTTAGCACAAAACCAAATTGGTGTCTCCACTTTGATTTCTCTTTTGAAATTAATTTCCAGTTTGGTTTTCTTTTGCCTCTGGTGTTCTGGATAATCATTTTGTAGCATCTGGATAATTTTATGTTAACATCTGGAACTGAGATTTTTTTTTTTGTCTTATGCCTATAGAATACTTCTGTAAGACATGTATTTTTCCCAGCTGCTGTTTATTCATTTCAAAGAGACATGGTTAAGTGAGTGTAACAGCCTCTGAAATTCCTGAGGAAACACAAAGCATGTTTAATACAAAGTCCTGTCAGTCTATTTTCTCTCCTGCAAGCTTTTCCCATGGCAGAAGTCGTTGAGATCTCTGAAGAGTTTTGAATGGGTAACAGGTGGCGTTGTTGAACCCATGGGCCTTTGAAATCAGGCTTGGTGTGGGACCTTGGTCTAGCAGTCATAGCTATGTAACTTTGGACGCCTCTTTGAAGTCCAATTTTCTTATTTCAAAATGTAAAGGTTTAAATACATCATATGAAATGAGATGATCGATATAAAATACCTGGCTTAAGGTGACGATTCAATAAATGACAGCTGTTACCACTTATGTCTGTGTATTTAGAATGCAGCTAAAAATGTCTTTTCCTGACCTTGTAGGACTTTTATTTATGTGATTTGCAGTTTGGTGATTTGTACAAAGTTTTTGAGAGCTGTGACTGAACTTTGTCTTTGAAAAAGTTGCTGTGTGAGTGGAAGGAGAAGGAAGGGATGAAGCTGGCTAAAGACATTATAGAAGAAACCAGGGAACACTTCCTTCTGGGCTTCTGCAGCATTGCTTGTACTATTTGCAAAGTAACTTGAATTTTTAAGCAGTACTTTGGAATTCACACATCAAGTCAATATCTTTAAGTTCACGCTACTATAGTGGCAAGGATAAGAGTCCTACATGCAATATCATGAGTGAAATGTTAAAAATGTTTTGGAATTTCCTGGATTTCATTGTTTTTATGTTGTTGACTTTTTCACAAGTCTTGATTCCAAATGATTTTTTTCCCTTTTTCCTTCAAAATTATTCACCTTTGAAGATAAAATTTTATAATATTGAGTTAAAGAAATGTACTGAAGGTTCTTAACACATCTAAATATTCACAAAAATTTTTTCATGTTTTGGGGATATGTGTAAAATTAAAGCTATTAATGTAAAGGGTTTTTCATGTAGCTAGTTGTACATTTTTTATATCTTTTTTTAAAAAATTAGGAGCTTCATTTTATATTCACATATTAAAAGGTGTTAAGGTGTTTTTCAAAGAAGCATGAGCGAACAGTTTCAGAGGAATGATTTAATAGCATGCATTTCACACATGGATTCTGAAAACCCAATAATTTTCTTAAATATACTCTTTCTTGTGTTCCTGTTGCCTTGAAGAAATTGAAGGTTTGCAGCTTGTCTAGTTTTTCATTCTTTCCTATGCTTAGCAGGGTCTGTACTCAGTCACACTGGATGAATAAAAAAAAGAGATGTTATATCAATAAATTTATTACCATTTTTATTAAAGAGATATACTCTTTTATACCTCCAATTATTTCTAAGAAAAGTGTCAAATGCTGTACCTAAAAATCATCGCATTAAACTGACAACAAATAAGTGAAAATTCAACCAACCAAAAAAGAAATTAAAGAAATATGCACATTTATTGCTCATCTGTAATGAGTTAGTAATTATAGCTGAACTCTTAATTCAGAATTTTCAGACAATTGGGGCAAAAAAGGAAAATATTAAATTATGTAGTTTTCTTGTCTGACAAAGTTGAGTTTCCAAATTTCCAAGACAAATATATTTTTGGCAATGAATTCACAGAGAAATTTTAATATAGTCCTTATGTAAAGACTTAAGATAGCAAAAAGTACAAGATTTTCAAGCATTATTAGTACAGAGGATAATATTACTTATTTATTTCTATCATGTATATATAAAAGCTAAGATTATAAAACTTAAAATTTTTACTCAATAATGATATATATGTCTTTGAGGAACTAAAATAATGTGATTCAGTCTCACAATTTTGTGAGTCTACTTACCCCGGAAGGAGCCTTGGGGATGAATGCGTAGTGTGCCTATCTTGATGTCACTCTCAAATGTCAAATACACAAGGAAATCCTCAGGATTGTATTACTTTGCAGGGACTTAAGCATCAATAATCTTTATTACTGTGTAGCCATCGATATGTGATTAACATAGAATATGTACTGCTAACCAAATGGAGAGCTAGCCTATTGCCACACAAAAGTGCTTTGTTAGGTGAACTGTATTTAAAACCAACATATTTTTCCCAACCTACATTTTGAGTAATAATAGCTAACATTTATTGATCCCTTGCAGTGTGCCTGATGCTATTATAAGGGCTCTGTATCTCTTAACTCATCAAACTTTCACAATAACCTCCTGTAGTGGACACTATTATTGTTCTCATTTTACAAATGAGGAAACTGCTGGGCAATATTACCTAGCCCAAGGTTATACAGCTTATAAGGGACAGAGTCAGGATTTGAACCCAGGCTGATGCAATAGCCTATGTGCTTAGACACAGTCATGAACTTACCCTCAAGTTGCCTATCCACTTGTATTAGCATGTGCACTTTACTTCCTTCATATAATGTAGAAGGAATATTGACATGAACAATGATAAGGAGAGCAATAACTAAAATTTGCTTGCCTTAACCGTGAAAGAACATCAATGTGACTCCCTGCCAAGTATCTGATTATACAGAAAATTGCATTGTGATAGCAGGCTAAGATGAAGAAAGTATGAAATGTACCCTGAAGTCATTGAATGGAGCATTAACGTATTCCATGACATCAGGATGGAGAAGAGTGCTCATCTTACAGACACGGTCTAATAGGAAGTGCATTGGATTTAAAGTAAAAAATAGAAACAGAGTTTTATTCCCAGTTCTACTACTCTTAGTCTCCATAACCGTTTAGTGTTTCCTTTTTTGTGGGACCTTGGATGGACCTTCTTAGAAGCTCAATTTTTTCAATGAATTAGTTTAAGGATTATTTTTTTTCCTACTCTTCAGTTTTGTTGTGATACTTGCCATTTTTTTTTAAGTGAGAGTCAGAGAGAGGGAAAGAGACAGACAGACTGGAAGGGAGAGAGATGAGAAGCATCAACTCATAGTTTTGGTACTTTAGTTCATTGATTGCTCTCTCATTGTGTGCCTTGACCCAGGGACTCTAATTGAGCCAGTGAGCCCTTGCTCAAGTCGGCAACCCTATGCTCAAACTGGTGAATTCATGCTCAAGCTAGATGAGCCCACGCTCAAGCCAAATGAGCCCGACCTCAAGCTGGCAACCTTGGTAGTTTGAACCTGGGTCTTCAGCATCCTAGGTCGATGCTAACCACTGCACCACTGCCTGACCAGGCTATACAGTACTTCTAGATTCCTTTATTTGTTTGTTTGTTTGTTTGTGACAGAGACAGAGAGAGTCAGATAGAGAGACAGAAAGGGACAGACAGATAGGAAGGGAGAGAGAAGAGAAGCATTAGTTCTTTATTGTGGCACCTTAGTTGTTCATTGATTGCTGTCTCATGTGTGCCTTGATGTGGGGGGGGGACTACAGCAGACCGAGTAACCCCTTGCTTGAGCCAGCGACCTTGGGTCCAAGCTGGTGAGCCTTGCTCAAACCAGATGAGCCCACGCTCAAGCTGGCAACATTGGGGTCTCTAACCTGGGTCCTATACATCCCAGTCCAACGCTTTATCCACCATGCCACCACCTGGTCAGGCTATACTTGTAGATTCTGACACAATTTACAAGTACACAGCATCCACACATACTTTCCATGGGTGAAAGACATGCATCCAATTAGTGCATAAGCTGCAACAAATTATTTTGCTGCATTCTGAAAACCACCACAACTTATTTAACTATACAGAAAAACATTCTTTCTCTTTCTTTCAATGCTTAAGAATCTCTATATAAGAGAGGTACCAATGACACAGTAAGGTAAGTTTGAGAATTAAGTTCTAAATGTTTTGGGATTTCTGAACACAATTAGTGAAAATCCATAATGTAACCACTTGTAAAGTTTTACAAATTTATCATTAAAAGAAAGAAAAGTCAACTTCAAGTGAAATAAAACCAATCAGCTTTGCTTCGTGGGTCATCATCATGCAAAAAAATTAGCTTGACTGGACTAATATATTTTTGGATTTCCAGGATTTCATAAGGATCATACTAATTTCTAAAATGTATATTTTGTAAATAAAAATATTATGGGATTTCAGATTCAAAAATCAATAAAAGTTTAATAGTTTTACAATGTTTGCTTAACTATATTATGATTAGTATACCATAAAATATCTGGATTTCAGATATGATTTTTCTGGCCTTAGAAGTGAGACCTTTCTTTCACAGGTGACTTCATTTTTTTTTGTCTCCAGAGCTATTTTGTTTAAAGGCTTGTTTATCCTCTGTTTAGTGATCTTTCTAAGGCTTTTCAGCATGTCTCTTCCAATTAAGTTGAGAAAACTTTAAGGAACTTAATATCCTCAAGAGTTAGTGCAGTCTTTTGCTATTGCATTTGCTGTGATTTTGAACAAAGGCACAACTGGAGGAAACTGTAGCAGTGAACACTCTGGAAAATTCCGAATTCACCTCATGTTTTCTCATGTTACCTCCTTATTGCCTTTAATAAAAAAATAGCTTCTGAATTGCAAGGTTATTCTAAGCCACATGAATCAGCATACCCCTTCAGCTGGATTCCTCAAGGAGACTTTCCGAATGCTGGAGTGATTAACAGTAACAGAAGTGAAGCTGCACAGGCTGTGTGGTGTGGGAATGGTGGTGGGAATGCATATTAGTCTAGAGGCCAAAGCTGAGTGGAAGACAAAGACCTCCTTCCCCATTGTCCTGCACCCATGGTTGGCTTGGGATGCATTTTCAGAAATAATTACTTACAGAGCACTTATAAAAATGAATGAATCACCCTTTTTATTGTGTTTTTTTTTTTCTTTTGTTTTGTTTTGGGAAGTTTGTCTACTAGGCTGTTAATTGAGAGATTTACCAATTTAATAAAACAATATTCCTAATTTCTTTGAAGACCTCAGAGTTTCCTACAAATATACTTCCAATTTTTGTTTCAAACCCCCGATGCTGTAGTTTACCATGTACTCTTACTTAATTTGAGTATTTACATTTAGCATGAGTCATCCCTATGGATTAACAACTTTATTCTAATTATATCTAGTCATATCATCTCTGTGTTTTCAATGGTGTGTCTGCTATTCCAGAGATGTTCTCATATGTTACACCCGTTAGAACTAGCAGAGCCTCATGTAAAAGCTGGTAGTTCTGGAAAGAGGTGCTAAAAAATAACCTCCAATCCAGAGGTTGAATGAATGCTTTTGAAAAACAAAATTGTCCTGTTAGTGGGACTCTAGATTAACCCTTCCCATATCATTATTAATTGGTTTTAAGAAGATATATCCTGAAAATTACAAGAAAGGCTGTGGATCAAAGAAATTATAGGATGGTAACAAATTGTAAATAATATATTTTGAAAATATAATTAAAATTAGCCAGAGTCAATTTACTAGGCATTGAACTATTGTTAAAGATTTATGACATAAAATATCAAATCGACCCTGATATAATTACTTTCATTGCAATTAAAGAAAGGTATCTTATTTGTTGTTTCACTGCTTCAATCAGCATAAAAAAATCAAATTTGTGATTATTACTTATTATTATGACTTTTGCAAAATTATTGTCAAACCTCAAAATATGTGCAAAGAAATCACTATATGTTTTAGTCTCTCCTTAAGACTTACAATATGCAGTACTTAGACTTTCCTAACCCAGTTAATATCTATTTAGTATGTAGCTCAATGCTCTATGAAAGCTTTAGACTTAATTCTATTTGAATCGTTCATTGTAACAACTGATCATTTATAAGTGATTAACAGACTATTGAAGAAAATGTTTTTTTTTTCCCCTAAGCACATTTATGCAATCAATATTTATAATGTTGTCTTTGGAAAAACTCTTGTATCAGATTGTATTCCTTGTTTGTCAGATGTTCCTGCCTGAGACAACACCAGTGTCGACTTCTGGGTTTCACGTAGGCAGCAGATTTTCGTTCTGGGGCGCTTCAGTGTGTACACATGCTCATAATCACAACCATAGCCTCATACATACATGTGGTCCAAAGTGAAAGACTCAGGAAAGTATAGCCCAGCACGTCGGCATGCTATTCTTCAGACCTTGGGAAATCTTTGGGAGGCCCTATAGCACTATACAGAACATGGGGAGGCAGGATTATATATGAAGTTTACCACCTGATTTTCCCAAATGGTGCTTATATGAATATATATATAACTTGTGCTGTGATCAAATGATGTCCAGGTTTGATGTCCAGGAGCCGTAGAGGGCAGCTGTCTGGTAGAGTATACCCCCTGGGTTGGCATGCACTGGCTCCTCACATAGCTCCACCACATGCCTTTATTGCTGGACTTGAATTTTAGGCTCTATTACTTATTACCTGTTTGCTTGAAAGCAAGTTCTGTAGCCTCTCTTAGCCTGTCTTCTTATCTGCAAAAATGAAGAATATAGTAATACCTTGCTAACACTGAGAATTAAATGAGGTAAACATAAATTATAAAACCAGCATATAAATGTCCATTTAAAGTTATTGCAACTTAGAGCCATCTAATTCATGTATTGTTTTGTTTTTATTCTTGAAAAAATAGGTGTTTTTTTTGGTTAGTAGACCAGATCCAAAGCTTAGGACTAAACTCAGATAACAAACCATGGCAAATTGCCTATAAATTTTGGAACCAGAGGCACTGATCATCTTTGTTTCAGACTACTGATCCAAGGCTTTTTATAGAGGGAACAACATTGAAAAGAAAAAGTAGTGTCTACCTGTGAAGCAGGTCTGCTTACAGCCTTGGAAGATAAAGATAGTGTCTCCTCCAGAGCAGGGGACAACTATGCTTACTGCCCAGAATATAAGGTTTGAATTCTGTACACTCTGTGATCCTCATTTGTCACACACCCTGTAGATTCAGGTTATCAGCTGGTCCTCATCTCGCTCTCTCTGGAAAGTGAGGCTCAGAGACTAGCATCAAATACACTGAGGCTAATGCTGCCTTGTGTGCTGTCAGTAACAAAGTCCTTTCTCCCTGCTGGATCAGTATCATCTATTCTGCCTACACTGATATAACTGTGCCAGTCTAACTTGTTAGTTGCAGATAAGATAAAATCTAAAGTCTCAGACCCTCACAGTCTTTTTAAAAAGAGCAACAACTCAACTTTACATTTAAGATATACTTCACATACCACAACATTTCAAAAATTTAAAGTGTACCTTTTAGATGTGTTATATATATTCACGGAGGCGTGCAGCCATCTTTACAATCTTATTTTAGAACATTTTCAACATCCTGAAAGAAACTCTACATTCATTACCAGTCATTTCTTGTTCTTATCCTCTCAACCCCCACAGCTATGTTGGGTTGGATTCAGAGCATAGGAGGGGGAGATGGAAGTGAAAAAGTACTTAAGAGGCTTTTGCAGTATTTCAGGAGATAAAAGACAGTGACTTAGACCACAGTGACAGCAGTAAAAGTGGTGGGAAGTGTCTATGTAGAAGATATATGTTATAAGTTGAGCTAGTAGGCTTTCCTGACCGATTGGATCTGCCAGGAGAATTTGCTGATGGAGTTTCCTTGAGGTGCGAGAGCATGAAATGAGTGAAGCATGAGTCCATGTCTCTTAGCTTGAGCAACCAGAAGAACTGAGTTGCCATTAGTGAGCTGGGGGGAGCCTGTGGGTACAGCATGCTTTTCCCAAGAGAATCGGGAGTTCAGTTTTGAACATGTTAGGCTTAAAATGGGTATTAGACGTTATGGTGAGATTTGAATAGATGGCATATAGTATTCTAGATTTCACATGAAAAATACTGAGAATTTAAAGCCATGAGACTTCAAGAGATCACCCAGGAAGTACACGAAGCTAAAAAAGAGAAGCCATCCTAGAACTGAGCCCTGAGGCACTTCAACCTTTCGAGGTAGAAAGAAGAGGTAAAACCAGCACAATCAAAGAGCAAGCGCACACTTTTGAAAAGAGAGATTTCAGGCAAGAATACTGCAAGCATTATATATTCTCTTTGTTGCAGGATGTAAAAATAATCTTCTAGGAATGTGCACTCAGGCATTGGTGTGATTTATATAATAAGCAACTGATTATGTGCTAATTCTGTTTCATTTCTAAAAATAACTAAAATGTTATTAAATAGACAAAGTCTGAAGAAAAGGGCTCCAGCCTCGTAAAGAAGGCCTTGACCAGGATATGTATAGAGGAACCCAAGCTTTGCTATACATTAAACAAAGTAAACAAATTAGTATATATGTTTTATGTCCCTTAACATTCACATTCTAAATTCTCATATCAAATCTTACATATCAACATATATACTATTTAAGTGTATAGCAAATTCGATCATATGGTGCATTCTTGAAATAATATCTGAAGGATAAACTGAATTTAGAGACTTGCTCTGAAAAAATGTTATGATATATATATTATATAATAGATCGTTTATTCTGACATTTGGTCACACTTTTAAACCTTCAAATGTTTATTTTTAAGTCTCACTAGTAGAATTATACATATTGAAAAAAATACTGAAGCACCCACCACATCATTCATATTAGATTCCTTCCCACAATAATGTGCCAGAACTCAAGAAATATATTTACTTATTTAATTTATTTTGTTTTTCAGTGAGAAAGGAGGCAGGGTGGGGAACAGACAGGAAGGGAGAAAGACGAGAAGCATCAAATCATAGTTGTGGAATTTTATTGTTCATTGATTGCTTTTTCCTATGTGCCTTGACCGGAGGGTTCCAGTGGAGCCAGTGACCGCTTGCTCAAGCCAGCAACCTTGGGTTTCAAGCCAGCAACTTTTGGGCTCAAGCCAGTGACCATGGGGTCATGTCTATGAACACACACTCAAGCCGGGTGATCCTGCGTTTAAACCAGTGACCTTGGGGTTTCAAACCTGGGTACTCAGTGTCCCAGGATGACATTCTATCCACTGTGCCACTGCCTGGTTAGGCAAGAAACAGATATTTTTTATGTCAAAATAAGATAGTGTCTTATATAATGCCAAACATCTGGGTGAAACTGAAAATTATAGTTTGCCATCAATGTTTATTATTATTTGGATAATTAATGTCATCAAAATGATAAATCTTAATTAGCTTTCCAATTTTCCAAACAGATATTCATTGAAATACAAACACAATCTATGTCACAAGCTGGAAGAACATTTAAATGACCCATAATTGTTCTTCTGCTTCTCAAAGTTAAAGAGAAACAAAATTTGTTAACATAACCCTTTTGATAATGTGTAAAGATATGGTCTATTACTTTATAAATATGAGAATTTATACTAAAATGTGTTGAAATTGATTTAACCTGTTATGTTATAATGATATTAATGACTGAACAGCAGGAAGAATTGTAAAATGTATTTAAGATTCAAGCATATTATTTTATAGGTTTTTAAAAAAAAATCTGTCTTTATAAGAAATCTTATAAGTGACACTGTCATGGTATATGATTGTCTTCAATGGTTAAAAGGGTTTGATTTTTATAACAAGTGAAAAGATTTTTCAAGTAATTTATCTTTGATTACCATTTTCTTCTCCATGCTTTAATATTTCCCAATATTATCTTGCAGTTGATTCTTAAGGAGTACTAAGGTTTAAAGGATGCCTGAAATTCTGGGTTTTGGAGAAAGTGTGTGGACAGGCCCTGCTATCTGTTCCTTCCTCTGTTTCCAGCTTGAATTTTCTATTTCCATACTGAGCTTTAATTTTTATGACCTGTTTTCTGTTTCCAAAAGAATTTGTTTTTGAAATAGTCTTCTTCCTACCACTTACAGAAAACTTTCAGGAATAATGAAAAAACACAGGAATAGTAAAAGTTTGAAGAAAAGGAAATATTATTACCTCTATTCAGAGCACCCGGAAATAATTACTTTTGAAAGGGCAGTACTCATTTGGACTTCTAAACTCTGGAGCGGTTGCTTTACAATTGCTCACTAGATTGTTGACCTACATGCATATTTATATCTTTACTGGATGAAGAAATAGAATTGGTGGTGGTATAGATGTATTTCTATATAGATTGTATAAGTTGATGATGACAATGTTTATGACATTAGAGAATACTTTCCTTTCCTTTGTCAGTACCATCATGTTTCTTAAATATACCACTAGAAGGAAATAGGAAAACATAGATGTGAAGGAAGAGATTAAGGTGAAAATAAGGTAGTTAGTTAAAATTGAGAATAATTTAAATTCTATTTTAAAAAATAACATATATTGGAGACCTAATAAAAGAATTTTAGAGAAGCAGGAATATAGATATAGTAGTTAAAAGAAAGGATTATTTCATCTAAAATATATTATTGGTGGGTAGGAAGGTCATGAGATAGACCAGTGAAAGAGCTTACTTATGATAGGGAAAAAGGATTAGAAACAGAAAGGAAAGTATAGTATCAGGAATTAAGTTAAAGAAGGGACTGCATATTGATCAGATTCCCAGTCCATACTAATACCAGTCATAGGCCTTAGAGTTTGCAAAACAAATTTTCTATGGATGTATTCCTGTTCAGTGTGCATAGAGGTAGGTTTTAGAGCGTGGCTGTGTGGTCTCTGGCCCTGTGTATCATGTAGTGAAATTATTGGGTTAAAAATACCTATACATCATCTTTCCATGTTGATATTCAACACATTGAGGTACCTATAAATAGGAATTCAGAGATTTTTATTTTATTTTATTTTATTTTATTTTATTTTTGACAGAGACAGAGAGAGAGAGAGACAGACAGAGAGAGGGACAGATAGGGACAGACAGAGAGGAAGAGAGAGATGAGCAGCATCAATCTAGTTGTTCATTGATTGCTTTCTCATATGTACCTTGACCAGGGGGCTACAGCAGACCAAGTGACCCCTTGCTCAAGCCAGCAACCTTGGGTTCAAGCTGGTGTACCTTGCTCAAACCAGATGTGCCCACGCTCAAGCGGTGACCTCGGGATTTCAAACCTGGGTCTTCTGTGTTCTAGTCCTATACTCTATCCACTGTACCACCACCTGGTCAGGCCAGAGATTCTTTCTTGTGTTTCTCAAAAGACTGCCATACCTAGCTATCTAATAAGAAATCTCTTATTAATGAATCTAAATGGCTTTAGTTAGTACCTTATCAGACTGAGAAATACAGAAGACAGCAAGGATACTGATAGTAGTGGAACATGAGAGCCCTAGAGAAAAGCTACAAGGGAGCCTAAGAGGAGAGGGAAAAGGTGATCTTAGAAATTAGACCGGAAGCATTGCGTTCTGGTCAGTGAATATTCACTGGACACTTTTTCACTTTTTTTTCATTGATACAGTGCACTTTTTTATGGCACCAAGTTAACAGCTGTTATAATTATAAAAGCATAGATCATAATGGCATATGTTTTTAAAAATATTTTATAGGTGTTGTTATTATAAACTATTTCAAAGTAGAGATTAATGTTAGCGTCTGATTTTCAAAAATAAACACAGCATGGGAGAAGAGAAATGAAGCAGTCTCATTGCCATTTCTCATCGAAACCAGTTTAAAATGAAAACAAACCAACAAACTCCGAAAGCCCAAAAGCAACATTCATAGCAATTTTTCTAATTTAACTCCTTTTCTTTTTGCTAAGGAGGAACAGTTGTATTTTTGTCATTAATAGAAAAGGGAACAGTGCCTAGACAGCCTATTATAAATTCTTCTGGGAAAGCATATTACAAATAATTGAAAACAAACCTGATTCTGTGAACTTGGCAGCAACAGCATAACAGAAAGCAGTTTAGCCCTGGCCCCTGGATGATTGATGAAATGTTTTATTGCCTTTACCTTTCATTCATGCTGTGTATGTCAAGAGGAGAGGAAAAAGGGATTGTTGGGAAACAAAATCCACTTTAGACAAATAACTTACAATAATGATCAGTGACCTCGAATCAGCTATTTATTCATTTTCCTCGAGTATTCATGTTTCTAAATATTTGTTATGTGCATGAGTGACTGCAGAAAATAAGGCCCTGAAATTCAGCATGTCCCCAACCCCGACCAGCTAAGCAACAACACAAAACAGTATCTGAGCTTCTTTGAGGGCACGGCCCTGCAGCTTCCTGTGGTCAGTTATTAGTGTGAGTCCAGCAGAGGAACAAGAACACTGTGTACTCAGTAAATTTACAGAAATTCATCGTCTGGTTGTGTGGGTGTGCTCTGTCTTTGAAGAGACTGGAGATCTGCTGGTGCCGTACAGATGTCAGGGGTGTGGGGAGCCAACATCCTACAAACCTGGTAAATAAATGATAACGCTCCAACTCTGTACAGAATAATGTAGAAATCTGAACTTAAGATACTATTGACATGGATCACATTTGCTGTTGTTCTATAAATCATGGGAAAAGTGAAATAAGCCAGTTAGAGAAAGATAAGTATGAAATGATTTCACGCATATGTGAAATCTAATGAACAAAATGGACTAACAAGCAAAAGAAGAGACTCATAGATAGAGAGCAGGGGATGGAGAGAGGTAGAGGAGGGTATCGAGGGATAAACAGTGGTGGACGGAGACCTGCCTTGGGGTGGTGAACACACAACACAGTGTGCAGATCATGCATTGTAGGGTTGTGCTCCTCAAACCTGTGTAATTTTGTTAACCGGTTTCACGCATTAAATCAATTTTTTTTTAAAAGCAGGTAAAACTAGCACTGCACCTCCTCAAGGAAACACTTCCTCGACACCTGGACTTTTAGTTATCTAGGCACCTGTGCACATCACAGTGATATGCTGCAAACCTGTTGACTCTAAAAAAATTGAAGCATGAAGTCCGATTTATAGACATTTCCTTCCCACATCACATTCTTTTTTAAAATTAAATTTATTAAGATGACATTGATTAATATACCTGTTTAGGTTTCAAGTGTACAATTCTGCGGTACAACATCTGTATGTTGTATTGTGGGTTTCTTTGCCATTCAAAGTCAGCTCTCCTTTCTTCACCATGTATTGGACCCCCTTTACTCTTTACTACCTCTGCCCACCCACCTTCCCTATGGTAACCACCAGACTGTTTGTTGTCTGTATCTGTGAGTTTTTGTTTCTTTGTCTTGCTTATTCATTTGTTGTTTTCAGTTTTATGAGTGAAATCTTATGGTTCTTGACATTTTTTTGTCAGACTTTTTTCTCTTAGTATACAATATTTTCAAGACCCATCCTATGAAAAGATGTTCAACTTCACTAGCTATTAAATGCAAATCAACACTACAGTGTGATATACCACCTCACACCTGTTAGAATGGCTGTTACCAACAAGACAATTAGCAAGAAGTGTTGGAATGGTTGTGGAGAAAAAAGAACCATCATTCACTGTGGTAGGAATGTAAACTAGTACAATTACTTCAGAAAACAGTATGAAGATTTTTCAAAAAAAATTAAGAATAAGGTTACCATATGACCCAGCAACACCTCTTCATTACCTACCCCCAAAATTTGAAAACATTTATTTGCAATGATATATGCACCCTATGTTAATTGCAGCATTATTCACGGTGGCCAAGACATGGAAACAACCAAAGTGTCCTTTGATAGATAATTGAATAAAGGAAACATGGTACTGCTCATCCATAAGAATAAATGAAATACTGTCATTTGCAACATTTTTTAACTTTTCATATTTCTTTTGTTACAAACTACTGCCCAGGTGTCAGTAGTTTTACAACCTCCCTTCCTGCAGCCCTTGTGTTGGCACTTGGTCACTTTCTCTGTCCTTCGCCCTAAAGGCTGTCATGTCAGGGAATGGAAGACAGGCTATCCCTAGAGCAATAGCCCCAACACAGAGCTGGAGAGCTTTTGAACCAGAAAATTCTCTGCTCTTTCCCTCTCTTAATTGCTTATGTGAAATTGAATATGAATTAGAAGGCAAAATTCAGGCTCATGTCCTGCTCTCCTTGATGCAGAGTATCCCATTGATGCTCAACCTTTTTAAAATTTCCAGAATCAGCTCTCCAGTATGGGTGAGAAATGTGTCTCTGCTACTTATATTTTCTGAGGCTGATCAGGTTGGTGATAGGTAACTACTGTAAAGGGTACAGCACTTACTACTTACAGGAAGACACACAACTATTTGTATTATTTTTATTACTCTTTCAAGAGTAACAATAACAACAGTGAACACTTAATATATTTCCTATGCACTAAGCATTATTCTATTCAGGATACATAAATTATTTTTTTTATTCCAGCAAACAGCATGATAAAATAAATATTATTATCATTTGTCTTGTATAGAGGAAACAAGCATGGAGAGATGAAGTAAATTACTAAATCACAAAAATATTAAGAGCTGGAATTTGAACCCAGCTAGTCTGTCTCTAATATATATGATCTTACACTATGATTAACTATCTGATCTGAACACACACAAATACACATTCATGCACACAGTTCTACAAAGCATCAGGCATAGTATCAGCCAAGATTAGAAAAGCATATGTGTACAACCGTCTTTGCAGCCTTACACACAGATCCATTGGTACTCAGATTTATGAACCTCCTGAAATGAAAAGTCCTCAGTTATGAAAGGAGAAACTTTTGTTCACACACAAAAAACAATTCTTATTTGTTTATATACCCTTTGTGCAGTGAAAAAGAATCTTAAGTTCAGAGACATAAGACTATAGTTTGATCTTACAAAACTAGGCTAGCGGCCAGGTTTAGAGTAATGAAACACATGATTTCACTTCAAACGGTAGAAACTTGATCAACTGGGGATGTAAAATTTCACTCTAAAGATAAAATTAAATATAGAAGAGTAAGAATTAAAAAGTAACAGATAACTAAAGAAAAAGTAAAGATATGGAATGAGGCACAAAAAATATTAATAACATAAAAGAAGAATGGAGAAAGATGGCAAAAGAAGGGAAAGTTCAGAGAATGAAGCTGTCCTATCTTGGTGAGAGTAAGGAGTAAGTAGACACCTGTCAGAAGGTGGGGAGATGTGGGTAGTCAGCATGGGGACTCTAGTTTGCATACACTTATGTTAGGGATACTAGAAACACAGCTAGCCTTAGAATCATGCTCAGTCTTGAGGATGATTAGTATGTCTCAATAATTTAAAGTCTCTGATACCTTGTTTGAAGTTGAAATTTTGTGAAGTATAAATTAGTTGAGCTTGCCAATGGCCTTTCAAAATGTTATTCTGCATAAATGGGGGGAAAATTCAAATTAATATATTTATCCAGCTTTCATTAGTACACTTGTAACACATGCAGATACACGCATACAATTTTTCTCTGAGGAACCCTTGAGTCAGAGAATGAGAAGGAGAGATTGAACTTCTCTGTCAAATATGCATCTAGGTTTTGTTCCAATCTAATGACACAGGATCTGGCACTGTAGTTAGAGCTCATGCTCCAAGATTTTATTTTAATTTCAAACAAGTGTTTCCACACAGGGACTGAAAACAAAATAGGAAAATGTTGCTTAATTTTTCCTTTGTGCAGTTATTATATTTCTTTTGAGTGTACTGATTGTTCTGTCCTACCAATGTAGGTCATTGTATTCTCAGTTGCTTTTTTTCCTTACTTGGGACTTTCCCTAACAGCCCTTTACACTAAGGAAGAACATGTTAGTTTCACAGATATTTATTTTGGGTGTTAACCTATTATTTTCCCTTCTCCTTATAACTTGAGGTTTCAGTTCTTCCTTTGTAGAATTACCTATAAAGTATAAATTAATTTTTTTTGCACACCAGTGAATGGTTTTTCTTATTAAAATGTTTAAGTACTAAATCTGTCATAACCAATTTTGTATATTATGATGTTAGTAAGACTTTAGGGGTTGTTAGTTCTTCCCTGGTTAATTGATGCTTTAGCCTTCAATTCTTGGACGTGTTCCAGTTCTGGTTTTGATCAATGTAGAATTTTGCTTCTATTTATACAGAAGATCTCTACTGATGTGGATATATGCCAAGGGGTGTTAATCAGGTCTCAGACTATCTCTTGGCTTAGTGGTTCTCTGTACTATGATATAGTTCACTCTTGTTCTCAGAAAGCCTAGCCACTATCTGATCTGGTGGTTGATCCTAAGTGGTGAATTTCAAGCATAGTAAGCAGTTTACCCAAGAAAGTCTAAAATGGATAAAACTAGTAGGATAAATACTACTAAAAATTAATGAAGAAAAAAAACAAGATCTGGGGAAATTAAACAGTATAAATAACCCCAGAGAAGGAAAAGCAGGACGATGAAGAAAAAATAAAGTTAAAAATCTGGGGTCAATTACAGACAAGGTTGGAATGGAAGAAAGGCAAATAAAAAAAATTGGAGGGAGGGTATATGGGAAAGGTTCTCCACTAGTGATGAGCTTCATGATGCAAGAAGTCTCCAAATAGTGCCTAAATGACCAGCTGTTATTTATTCAACAAATGCTTACTGAAACCCTACTCTGTGAGGTAGTTTAGTGGTACTGAGGCATTTATCCAATGTAGTAAGACTAGAATTAGAGCACATCCTAGCTTTATAAACTTAGCCATGCTTGTTAAAAATTTAATGCTTTTTTAAAAAAGGAGATAATACTAACACCAACCTCATGAGGTTGTTGTAAGCATTAAATGAGTTAATACTAACTGATTTAGTACAGATAGATCACATACAAGAGTGTCTGGTGTCCAATAAGTACACAGTAATATTCGCTATTTCTTTTATGCACAAGATCCTGTATATTGCAAATAAATTTCTGAAATAGCTATGAAGTTGAAATAGATGACTAATGACCCTGTTCTCTTAGTCTCTGGTTGAGGCACACCCAAAACAAATTTTGGAGCAATGGAAATGTTTGAGGAAAGTAAGAGAACTGTTATTCTGTTGATTTTCCCTCGTGATCTGTTCTGAAGCTATTTCTCTTAAATTCTTTCCTGCTGTGAATTTCAGATGATGTTTGTATCCCTATATTGTCTTAGCTTGACAGCACTAAGATTTAGTAGTGACATCTGCATTTGATAAAATTTAAATGAGAAGCTCCCAAAAGAGATTGAGTAAACCTATTTTGACAATACTTTTTGCAAACATTATATACGTTACCTGGAGAAAGGAAAATGTAAGTGATAATATTGAAACATTTTCAACTTGTAGTGCTTTTTAAAATTATCATTTGATTATAACTTTAAATTGTATGATAGATTTAAAATGAGCTCCTCTGATTTAAGATCCTCTTAGAGAAAAGAAAGGGGGGATGATATTTGCATTTAGTAATGAATTTCTCTTTTTGAAAATTTCAGGGTCTTAGTTATCTTTGTTCCTTTTATACACTATGACCAGTGGAAATGTTATCAAGATTTTCCACTCAATTATGATGTATTATAGGTCACCCATCTAGGCATGATGATGAAACTAACCTAAGCTCAAGGAGCTAAAAAATAAATGCTTGTCTGATTGCTTTGACTTATACAAAGCAAAAAGACCACTAGAAGCTTTATGAAAAGAAGGACCATACCAAGCTTGAAATGTTGAGAAAATGAAAACTTCTAATAAGTCTTTGCTTCTTTTTCTTTATATAATTTTTAATTCTTGGTGAGAGGAGGTGAATCAGTGAGGCAGACTCTCCCACATGCTTCCCAGATGGGATCCACCCAGCAACCCTCTCTGGAGCCAATGCTCAAGTACCAAGCTATTTTTAGTGCCTGAGGCTGATGCGCTCCTACAGAACTATCCTCAGTAAACTGGGCTATGTTAGAACCAATCAAGCCACTAGTTGTGAGAGGGGAAGAAGGAGAGAAGATAGAGAAAGGAGAAAGGATGGAGAAGACAAGCAGGTGGCCACATGTCACATGTTCCCTGACTAGAAATTGAACTCCAGATGTCCATATGCCAGGTTGACCCTATATCCACTGAGCAAACAGTCAAGGCCAAGTTTTTGCTTCTATTTTTTATCTTTTTGGAAAACTTAGCTCTTCTATGTGTTAATTTTATAAAAGTTAGAAAGCATTGCTATATGGGAAGTGGAAGAAGTTATAGGGGTATAACTGGTGATGGACACAGACTTGACTTGGGGTGCTGAACACACAACACAGTGTACAGATGATGTGCTGTAGAATTGTGCACCTAAAACATGTATAATTTTGTTAACCAGTGTCACCTCAAGAAATTCAATAAAAAGGAAAAAATAAAAACATTGCTCTATGAAATTTGCTGTTGGTATAAAAAATAAACAACTGATACAAAATGAAAAAGAGAGGAAGAAAGATGCTCTTATTTAACCAGGAGAGAAGCTACACAAATCTTTGAAGTACAATATTTTAACTGTTTTTACTATGAGAGACTGCAAATAAAAACAAAATGACAAATACTCTTTGGAGAGAACTGATTTTCTTATTATGCTGCAATTTATTAATGACTATTGCTTTGACAGTGAAAAAGATGTTTAAATATTTTATGGAAGAAAAAGCTTTCATCCAGGAATGACAAGGCAAGAATTCTACTTCTAAATAACAGGGAAAAAAGCAATCCTAAGTTTCAGGGGAAGTTGGAATCATGCATGTGTCAAAAGCAAAATACCATTTTTCAGGAGTATAAAAGACCTGTTAAGACTAAGCTCAGGCCCTGGCCAGTTGGCTCAGCGGTAGAGCGTTGGCCTGGCGTGTGGGGGACCCAGGTTCGATTCCCGGCCAGGGCACACAGGAGAAGCGCCCATTTGCTTCTCCACCCCCCTCCTTCCTCTCTGTCTCTCTCTTCCCCTCCCGCAGCCAAGGCTCCATTGGAGCAAAGATGGCCCGGGCGCTGGAGATGGCTCCTTGGCCTCTGCCCCAGGCGCTAGAGTGGCTCTGGTTGCTGCAGAGCGATGCCCTGAAGGGGCAGAGCATCGCCCCCTGGTGGGCAGAGCATCGCCCCTGGTGGATCCCGGTCGGGCACATGCGGGAGTCTGTCTGACTGTCTCTCCCCGTTTCCAGCTTCAGAAAAAAAAAAAAAGACTAAGCTCAGGGTAGAGTTGTCAATGATACAGTCATATTTGTTAAACAGTTCATTAAGCTGACATTTCCTTGTATTCTTGAAATAAGTTAGTTAAGAATATTAAGGTCACTCACAGTCCTTGACTATTTCTTTTAAATACTGCTTTCATAGTAGTCATCATCCATGGAAGAGAACTTGATTTAGTTTGATTTGTAAACTTTTAATGATTGGGCAATATTTATTAAGGACCTTAATAAATGGAATGCACTAAACTAATTAAGAACATTCTATATAAAAAGAAAGTCTTTCCAGTTCTGGTAAGTAGGAATATTGAGGCACCTGAGGATGTATCTATTTGTACAAGATATTGTATTATTTTTATCTTCAGAAATGACTCTACTGATGTCTTAAATGGTCTTTTGTAGATATACCTAAATGTTGGGGCTATACAGATATCCATATAATTTTCTTTCAAATACTTGAATTATTGCAGCTCTAGTGAAATATAGTCTATTATGGTAAATTAAATTCATTAAAAATTCTTGTGTCCATTCAATCAACGGAATTGGAAACATAGGTAAAATATACTTGAAACATATATATACAAAGTCAGTTTTTGAATGATATACAAAAGTTGTGAATGTTTGGGGGGAGGAAATAATTAATTCTCTGAAAATTCTATCACAACCTATAATATTTATACATGATACTGATCTTTTCATCCAGCAAATAATTATTGAGAATCTACTATATACTACTCACTTTATTAAGCACTGAAAAGATATTATAAATAAGGTAAAGTTTCTATCCTCATTGAACTTACAGTCTAGTAGCAGACACAAGCAAGTCAATAGGCAATGATAATAGAGGAGCTCAGAGAATTCATAGGAAGAGCTAATGGACAGAACATGACATGTGTATTCATGGAAGGAGGGAATTGGTATCTCAGCTAAGAGCTGAAAGATGCATAAAGTATGGCTGTGCAAATGGAAGCAGGCAGACACAGAAAGGTATTTGACTAAGGGGCCCAGAAATGAAGTAGACCATGATACAAAAGGGAAGTGAAAATAATTCAGTGACCTGGAATATACTAAGCATCCAATAAGTATTTTTGAATGAATGAGTGACTGACTGACTAAATGAATGAATAAAAATATGACTAGGCAGACCAGAGACAAAGTTTTCTAAGCATGTGTTTTAAACATTCAAAATACTTCTTTTTCTGGATGTGCAAATAAGCAGTATTAGAATTAATAAAAATAATCATAAAAATGACAGCTGTTGAAAGAAATAAAATGTGGGTTATAGGAAAATGCAAAGAAGACTTTAATAGAGGGTGCCTCATATCACTGAAAATAACAGACTATACAAATATTTGTTCCATCGCTTCTCGTCTTTTGGTTAAGATCAAGTGCAGAAAAATATTGATTCTATATATAATACCGCTTTTACTAATTATGGCCCAAAGACTTCTTGACAAGGAAATCTCTAGTCTGCAAGTTTAAATATTTAACTTGTATTAGTAATGACATCTTATGTAACTTTTAATATTTATCCAGTGTATTTTTATTATTCATGCATTAATTTTCATATATTTATGTATTTCCATATTTTTAAGACTTTAAAAATATTCCATTGATTTGAAAAATGTTTTAAAAATTGTAGTGAAACTTTTCTGATAAAGAAAGGAAGTCATTTTTCAATAACTACTCAGTCACATAAAAGAAAACCAATGACAATCCATAAACATGAAACATTTAGTAAAACCTTTTTCTTCTAGAAGCAAGGTACTCTGTTTTTAGCCTTTTTAGTAGTTATTTTATGTCTGCAGGATTTAAGTAATCCACTTTATAATTCTAATATAGTTTCTTATTTTTTATGAACTCTTTTGCAAATAGTAGTGCATAATTTATAGAATAGACAATGAAATATCTAGAATATGATGTACACAAAGAAGGAGTGAACCAATGGGTAAGATACACTTTGCTCTGATTAACAAAATTAGTTTGAGTAGTTCTTAAGTTCAAATACAATGTCTTATGATACAGAAAACACATTTATGTATTCTGCTCAGCTGAAAATAACCTTCAAAATGAAACTTTGGTGAAATAGAAATGAAGTTAACTAATATTTAACTAATATTAACACACAGTGGACTTATTTATGAGGAAATCTTGGCTCTAAGCTGTTAATTTCCTAATTTTCTTTAAATCAACGTACCTCAAGGTTCTTAGATAGAAAATGATATGGAGGATTACTGACTTTAATTACATTTTGTGGAAATAGCATTTTCAAAGATTTACTCATATAATTAGAGAAAAAATCTGATTAATTATTCTATAAAATAGCTTTTTAGTTAGAAAGTTCATTAAATTTGTTAAATATTTTTAAATAGATGATAAAGTGAACATTGCAAATCTGGGAGAATAATATTCTGGGCAAGGAACCACAAATTTAAAAGTCCTGAGGTAAAGGATCACCTTGCATGCCCTAACAAGGCAGTCTGACTAGAGCAGTGTGAATGAAGGAAAGAAAAGGAAAGGGCTCAAAAAGTTATTGTTTTCTCCTTTGGCAATATTTGAGGGTAGAGTGTGGCATTGCAGATAAGATCAGATCTCATAGTTCATTTTGAAATTTTTGGCTTTTATTGGGTCTGAAATAGAAAATCATTGAAAAGTTTTAAAGGGAAGGATGACATGATTGGAGTTATATTGTATAAGGAATATTTAGAGCATCCCTGAAACAGATACTGACCTTAAAAGAATTTGTAAGTTAATTTTTGAGGCACCAAATGACGAGGAGAGACTAAAAGCTTTCATTCCTATTCAGAAAATGACGACTTTCGTGCATTTGCTAATAGTGCAGGCGGCTGATGTTGAAAGAAAGTAATAATGATTGGAAATGAGGAAAGAAAAGTTCCAAAGCAAGACTGCATGTGAACATCAAGAAGGCAAAAGCTATTATTAGTGCCAAAGAAATATGCAACTTTAATATAGACAGTAAAATATCAAAATTGTTAAAAGATTTTGCTTATCTTGGTTCGGTCATTAATTCAAATGGAGGCTGTAACCAAGAAATAGAAGGAAGGCTGATTGATACTTGGAAGTGCAATAGTGAAAACATCAGGAAAAACCACCAAGAGCAAAAATGTGTTCTTAGAGACCAACGTTAAAATCATTCATACTCCATATTCCCAGTTACTACATACAGGTGTAAAATTTGGACATTGGAAAGGACTGATAGGAAAAAAAGTAGTTCTTTTGAAATAAGGTATCGGAGGAGAGCTCTATGAATACTCTATACTTCCAGAAGGATGAATAAGTTTGTCCTTGAGCAACTTAGGCCTGAAACTTTTCTGGAAGCAAAAATGACAAAGCTGAAACTGTCCTATTTGGGCATATCACGAGAAGGCAGGATTCTTTGGAAAAGACAATAATACGGGGGAAAATTAAAAGCAGCAGGAAAGGATGAAAACACCAAGTATGAGATAAATTGACTCTGTAAAAGTGGCCATAAGCAGGACTCTATAGTAGCTGAGCAAGACTGTTGAGGACAGGACATGGTGAACCTCACTTATTTATAGGGTCACCAGGAGGAGTTGGAACCAACTCAACACTATATAACACACACTTGAGTTGAAATGGACTTCTTTTGCTATGGTTCACATTATTTTTATAAAGTTGCTGGTCATCTTTACCTCTTGCATATAATCTATTAAAGTGGAGTCTCCTTGTAGAAATTACTGAAGATCATTGGGAAAACAGAAGTAAAAGAACATAGACCAACTTGCACCACAAGTGAAAGTTGGTCTTGTTTGGTGTACAATATATTAAATCATTCATATTAAACTTGTGGTTTTTGTTTTAAGGAATACAGATAATAAATTGATGAAAACTTTTACTAAAGACTTAAAAAAAAGCCTGACCAGGCAGTGGTGCAGTGGATAGAGTGTCAGTCTGGGATGTGGAGAACTTAGGTTCGAGACTCTGAGGTTGCTAGCTTGAGCACAGGCTCATCAGCTTGAGCCCAAGGTCATGGGCTTGAGCAAGGGGTCACTCAGTTTGCTGTAGCCCCACGGTCAAGGCACATATGAGAAATCAGTCAATGAACAACTAAGGAGCCCAACGAAGAATTGATGTTTCTCATCTCTCTCTCTTCCTGTCTGGCTGTCCCTATCTGTCCCTGTCTCTGACTCTCTCTCTGTCTCTGCCATACACACACATACACACACACACTTTTAAAAAAGCTGCTATGTTACAAATAGACTCTAGAGATTTAGATATGGTAGCATGAAGACTATTCTTAACCTATGGGAGCATGATAAAAGCTTGGATTTAGATGGTTTTAGTGGAGGCATTGATAAGTGTTTAGATGCTGAATATATTTTGAAGGTAAAGCTAACAAAATTGTCAGACATTTAGGATGTAGAAAAGAAGAAAACAAAAGTAGTCAAGGATGACTTAAAGATGTTGGTCTGAGTAGCTGAAAGGATGAGATTATTTAGTGCAATTGAGAAGGCTGTGCAGTTTGAAATATATTTGAGATACCTGTTAGACAGTCAAATAAATACATCAAGAAGGCAGCTGGACTCTGCATCCTGACCTCAGAAGGGCGATCAGTCCTAGAGATAAAGGTATGAGAGACATCAGTATAGATCAGGGGTTGGGAAACTTTTTGGCTGAGAGAGCCATGAACACCACGTATTTTGAAATGTAATTCCATGAGAGCCGTGTAGGTTACGCATTATCTGCAACCATGAACATGAGCAGTAGGAAATGAATGGACTACATGAGAATGTTTTATATTTTTACTATTATTATTTTTTTTATTAAAGATTTGTCTGTGAGCCAGGTGCAGCCATCAAAAGAGCCACATCTGGCTCGCGAGCCATAGGTTCCTGACCTCTGGTATAGATGGTATTTAAAGCTATGGGCTTTGATATCACTAAATGAGTAAGTATAAATAAAAAAAAAAAGAAAAGACTGAGCAATGTGTCACTTCAACATTAGAATTAGGCAGGAGAAAAGGTGGTTGGTAGAGAAGGAGATTGAGAAGAATATCAGACAGGTAGGAGGGAAACGAGGACAGTGTGGTACCCTGGAAGTAAATGGAGTATTCGCCTGTTTTAAATGCTGCAATGAATTAGGTATGGTGAGGACTAAATATTCAACATCTGAGGATTCCTTCTGACCACCAGGTCGGAACCAGAGCCTTTGTCCTGTGCTACAAACACAAACACAATGACTAATCATTTTCCTATAATTTCTACAACTCACCCCCTTCCTTCAAACATACGCTTCTCTTTTTTTTCTCACATAGGGTAAAATAAAAGTTATCAGTTTCATTTCTCAAAGTTACTCTCCCTCTCTGAAATATCATATTAACCATGGCTGTATTTAGGAGGTTCCCATATATCTCAATCACTCACTTACATACATACTTATCAAGTCTTTGGCTACCCCTATCCCTAGCTAATCTCATGATGCACGTGTGGATTTTGTTTTATCTCCTGGAGACACCTTACAACTTTTTTACTGGCAAATTTAGAGGTTGAAAATTCAAATGGGATTTTAGAAAGTTTTAAGAGGGCACGCTGCATGTCACATTGTCAACTCCATCCCCTCCCACTACTCAGTTCAAAGTTTCTTTTTTTTTTTTTTTTCTTCTGTATTTTTCTGAAGCCGGAAACCGGGAGAGACAGTCAGACAGACTCCCGCATGCGCCCAACCTGGATCCACCCAACACGCCCACCAGGGGCGACACTCTGCCCACCAGGGAGCGATGCTCTGCCCCTCCGGGGCGTCGCTCTGTCACGACCAGAGCCACTCTAGCGCCTGGGGCAGAGGCCGAGGAGCCATCCCCAGCGCCCGGGCCATCTTTGCTTGCTGTGGGAGGGGAAGAGAGAGACAGAGAGGAAGGAGAGGGGGAGGGGTGGAGAAGCAGATGGGCGCTTCTCCTGTGTGCCCTGGCTGGGAATCGAACCCGGGACTTCTGCACGCCAGGCCGACGCTCTACCACAGAGCCAACCGGCCAAGGCCTGGTTCAAAGTTTCTAATGCTTATTAATGATTTCTAAGCAGCCTTCATTCTCTCATCCATCCAGTCACTCAAGAAATTTGTAATATTATTATAGAAGTAAAAATGTCATAAAGTCAAAAATGTTTATCCATCTGCAATGGGAACATAATTTATATAGTATGCTTACACTAATAAAAAACAGAATTATTTGGATGAGCAGAGTGCAATATTGATTTAGTCATTTGGTCATGAACTCATGAGATATTATTCCTCTTCATTTTTCTGTGAAAACTAATTTCAAAGAACAGTGTAATTTTAAAATCTAAAAAAAAAAAAAGTCTGTTAATCAGGCTGATATTTTCATTTGGAATGAATTCCTTTGACAGCATGAACATACACCCACCATCATGTCTGCAATAGAAATCATCACAGAAGACACTAGACTTGCCGCAGACTTCTCATGGCCTCACAGCAAGAGAGTGGTGGTCTTGAGCACTGACACTTTTCATCTTTTTGAAGACAGACACCCTCCAGTTGTTACCCCACAGGGAATCAGGATGTATGCTAAACTATCCAGAGGACTTGGAATTACACAGCATCATGTCAGTGTACATTTTCTATGTGACATTATGATTGATTTTGAAGGCGATTAGAAAAAAAAAAAAAGAGAGAGAGAAAAAAAAATGATAGAAGGAGGCTGTATCCAACATGGCCAAACAGCTGGCTGTTTTTCTAATCCAGAAACAGTTTGGGACTAAATCTACTCACAAGATCTCTTGGCAGAGCAGCTTGATGAAAATACCAAAGCTGTGAGATGTGTTCTTTTGCTGAATCCTTCATGTAGCTATCGTATGCTTTATTAACCTAAATGAGAACATGTACATGGTTTATTTTAAATTTCCTGTATGTTTCAGTGAGGAACTTACTGATTTTATGTACAAACACAGATATGGTTCACCAGAAAATTAACACCAAAGAGACCTTCATAATTTTTAGAAACTTTAATCCTTGACATGTAGTGATTTCCTCCTTTTTTTCAAATCACATTTTTAGGAGCAGTCTCCGGAGAGCTTGATTAAGACAGAAATTTAAGCGTGAAATCAAGGGCACTGGTGATTTTTCAGATGCCAAAATTCATCTCTAAGGGAAACTAATTTTAATTGCTTCATGTATCTATTTATTCATTCTTTTAACATTTAATTGATACCTTCTTAAGTAATGGAGTCCACTTAAACACTTTTTTTGGTTCACCTGCTAGATACCAGAAGTGGGGAATATACAAAATCAGCTTTTCTCTTCTCTATTTTTTTTACTTCAGAGGGAGGGTATTCTTTTTAGATGCAGCATATTCAGTAGATCTTGAAACTCTATCATCTTCAAGTGTGCTAAGTGAATTTATTCTTTACCGAGTATCCAAGGTAGGCTCAATCAGCTGGGACATTCCATATTTTTATCATGAGGCATTTTGGGTATACTCTCCGTGACATCAGAATTAGTTTCTCATCTCAGAGTTTGCCATATTTATTTCTCTAGTGATTCAGTAGTTTATTGGCACTCAGTTTGTAAAATGCTTTCGGGGATTATCTAAATGCAGGATGTTAGAAATGGCAACATATACTTTCGCCTCTCCTGTCAAATAATATGATTAACACACATGATATATGATCTTGCAAAAGTGGGTGAAAATTCCACTGGGTGACCTCAAGTCACAGTTTCCCAGTACATGCATGGACTGCCGTGTTCCTGGACAGCTTCCAGCCTGGCACAGGACTCCTTTCTGGCTGGCATTCCTGTCTCTTTAGTCCCCTCTGCACGTGAGCACAAGCTGCATGTGTATTGGGCGAGGGGAGAGGGGTTGGCGGTCGGGTCAATACAAAACATACCACCCAGTTTAAATTTCCTTAACAATTTCGATTTGATTTAACTTATTGCATAGGTAATAATGCATTTACAAAGTACAAAACAGTGAAAGTACTTTTTCCTATAAGTATACTAACAGTTTTCTTATTGTTTATTATGGTACACTAATTCGGTATATAAATGTATAATTTACTTAACCAGTTGCACATTGATGGACATTAGATTGTTTTTAGTCTTTTACTATTAAAAAAATGTTGTCTAGGAATAATACAAGAGCACACATAATATCTGTAGGATAATTTCCCATAAGTGGGATTTCTAGGTTAAAAATTATATGCATATGTAATTTTGATAGTTATTGTTAAGCTCACATTTCATAAAGATCTGTGCTATTTCATGGGCACAACTGTAAGTATATGAGAATGCCTGAACCTCTTCAGTTTTGCCATCAAGGAGGATTATCAATATTTGGGGGTTTGACCACCTGAAAGTATCGAAAAGTTTATTATTGTGGTTTGAATTAATAGTTCCATGTTAATTAATGAGTGAGGTTCATCAGCTTATCAAAAGTGTAACAGTCATTATATTTTCCCTAAACCAGGGGTCCCCAAACTACAGCCCGCAGGCTGCATGCGGCCCCCTGAGGCCATTTATCCGACCCCTGCTGCACTTCCGGAAGGGGCACCTCTTTCACTGGTGGTCAGTGAGAGGAGCACTGCATCCTGTGCTCCTGGAGTACTGTCTGTGATGGCATTGCTCATGTACAGTACTACTTCTGGTGACGCTGGACATACACGTCACGGCTCCGGAAGCATGTCATATCACTTGTTACGGCTAGCAGTGACAAATATGGAACCAGACATTGACCATCTCATTAGCCAAAAGCAGGCCCATAGTTCCCATTGAAATACTGGTCAGTTTGTTGATTTAAATTTACTTGTTCTTTATTTTAAATATTGTATTTGTTCCCATTTTGTTTTTTTTACTTTAAAATAAGATATGTGCAGTGTGCATAAGGATTTGTTCATAGTTTTTTTTTATAGTCTGGCCCTCCAATGGTCTAAGGGACAGTGAGCTGGCTCCCTGTGTAAAAGTTTGGGGACCCCTGCCCTAAACAGTCCACTTATATCTTTGTCTTTTATTTGTAAGTGTTATATAGTTGGTCTTTTTTCTTATTGAAGTATATTTTTTTTTATTTGAAGTAAAAAGATTTTTAGTTATGAGAGAAAAAATTCCTTTATCTTTGCTAGTTCTTTTTATCTTATCAAATTGGTTTATTTTTCATTAAAATGCTCTGCTCTTGTGAAATTCTTGTAAGAACGCGTGGGATTCATGTATTTTTGAAGGGTAGTTACTTTGCAATTTTTCTATTTTGTATATAGAAAACAGTGCAATTCGATTTTACTTCTGTTGGTGTCAATTGTGATAAAATATTTTCCTAAAAAATCTACCATTCCAACAAGATTTTAATGTATTTTCATAGAATGTGTTATACCTCTGATATCTTTTTGTCTTGTTGAACTACGATTACTAAAAAAACGACAAACAACAGATTGAAATCTCTTACTGTGACTGCAGATTTGTCTGGTTTTCCTTGCAAATTGTCCATTTTTGCTTTCTATATACTAAGGTTACATAATTAGATACTTTAGAGTTTAAGATTTTTTTTTATTATTATTCAGTAAGAGGAGGGGAGGCAGAGAGACAGACTCTGCATGCGCCTGGACAGGGAGATACCTGGCAATCCCACTAGGGGGCAATCCTCAACACATCGAGGGCATTGTTCTGTTGCTCAGCAACTGAGCTCTTCTTAGCATGTAAAGCGGAGGATATGGAGCCATTCTTAGCACCTGGGGGCCAACTAGCTCCAATCAAGCCATGGCTGCAGAAGCGGGAGAGAGAGAGAGAGAGAGAGAGAGAGAGAGAGAGAGAGAGAGAGAGAGAGAGAGAAAGAAAGAAAGAAAGAAAGAAAGAAAGAAAGAAAGAAAGAAAGAAAGAAATGAGAGGAGAAGGGGTAGAGAAGGAGATGGGCATTTCTCCTGTGTGCCCTGACCAGGAATTGAGCCTGGGATATCCACATGCTAGGCCGACATTCCATCACTGAGCCAACTGGCCAGGGCCAAGTTTAGGATTATTTTAAGACTTAGTTTATTTTGGGTTTTATGTTTGTTTGGTTTTGGTTTTCCACTGTATACCAGATTCTTAAAAAAAGAAATTTTAGGGCAAAATAATTTTCAGAAAAAGATAAAGTGATTTTAATATTCATGGAATTCCTAGGGAGACTTAGTAGCTGCAATGCCTTGGAACAGAGGATTATGGGTAATTGCAATATAAAAAGAACACCTAAATATAAACAAATATATTGCATGTACATGTATTAAAAGGTCCGCAATATTTCACAATTCTTTCACTATATTTCAGTAGAGGTGAAGCTGTACCAGTCTAATTAATTGGCAGTAGAGAGCTCATCTTTATTTTTCCGAGAAGAAAACGATACCAGACATTTAGGTTTTGGTGAACTTAATTGTTGACTTATTTCCCACATTGCATAGATCCACATCTCTTTGATCAATGGGAGACCAAGTGCAGATGACCCGTCTCCTGAACTGCTAGAATTTACCTCTGCTCGCTATATTCGCCTGAGATTTCAGAGGATCCGCACCTTAAATGCTGATTTGATGATGTTTGCTCACAAAGACCCAAGAGAAATTGACCCCATTGTCACACGAAGAGTAAGTTTTGATGAATCATATTGCACTCTGTGAATGATATTGCACTGTTCTTTTTAACTGTCTGTTAAATAATTTATAAAATATATCTTTTCATGATTTGTAGTAGTGTTTATTATCAAAAACTTTAAATTTGATAGACCTTTTGTTCAAATCCAAGCTCAGTCACTTGTTAGATGTATAAGATTTATCAAACTTATTAATATTTATTTTTTTAATTTTTATTTATTGATATTAGTGAGAGAGGAAGGGAGAGAGAGAGAGAGAGACAGGAACATCAAGCTCTTCCTGTATGTGACCTGACTGGGGATCAAACCCGCAGCCTCTGAGCTTTGGGATGATGCTCTAACCAACCCAGCTACCCAGGCAGAGCCATACTTGTTAATATTCCTAAACCTTGATTTTCTCTATTGTAAAATAAAGATGTTCATAAACTCATTTTGAGGACATAATTTTGTTGTTTTGGGCGATTTATATTATTATAATTGGCTTTCGGGAGACACTACAGGAAGTTGAAATATTTTTGGCTGCAAACAACACTAAGAAATACATTTTATATCATGACCCAGAACACACACACACACACACACACACACACACACACACACACACACACAGCCAGCAATAAGTCTTAAAACTTAATATGCATATAGTCCATATAGTCAGGTATTAATATTGTGGAAATGCAGGTTCTGATTCAGGTGGTCTAGGACTGAGCTGAAAAACTGCATGTCTATCAAGTTCCCAGTAATGTCAATGCTGTGGACCATTTTGTTCAATGAAATTACTTAATTTTATGCTTTATTAATAAATCACAAGCAATAATTTTTAAAAAGCAATACTGCTATATTGAAAAACTGATTTTACATATGGTTTTTTTTCTTCATGAATAGAATAGCAGGGGGGAAAAAGCTTAGAGCATCCTATCAACAGATCTTTGAAAATAGGAGCTAATGGAAGTACTGCTTTCCAGTATTAGAATGGGACTTATGTGATTATGATGTAGATCATCAGCCCAGGTTTGCTGGGAGAGATAATTGTGCTTTCTCCTATGTATTCCCCAGCACGTGCACTGCATTATGTCACCTCCCTTACGTGCTGCTACACAGCCAAGACATTGTTACCAAGAGAGTCCACTCAGCTGTAAGCCCATAAAACGAATGAATGCTCAGAGAATTTTTACTGTGTGACTAGAAGTAGAGGTGAAAAGAGAATTGGAGGGAGAAACTAAGATTGTGGGACAGAGTTCTTAATTCTAAAATGATCTTATTAAGGTCAGACTATCACCAATAATTGCCAAATTGCTAAACCATTAGGCTGAAAATTGAAGGGAGGCATTTTCTGTAGTTCATGTGTACCCCTTATATATTTTCTGTTCTTATTACTTAAATTACCTCCCCTAACCTCTTCATCATCACAAAATAACTTTTAAAGTTTATTAGTTCCATATAACACAAGTTCGTTGTGTTACTGCCCCATATTTCCAAACGTAAAATAATTTTACCATTATATACATCAGCATATTGTGACTTGTCTTATGCAGAAGTAATCATTATTTTATATCAGTGTTAGAATATTATTTTTTTTAAAATCACTTTTAGTTCTAATTTCAGTATGACTTAAAAATATATGCTGAGAAAGACTGGATGATTTTGAAAGAAATTTTAATTTTTCCTGACAGTACATCTATCAAAGAGAAAAGAAAAGTCAATAGAAATAAGTGTGCTTCTTTTATCATCTTTTGCAGAAGGCAAAGTGGAGGTTGAGTGCACATCTATTATTTATAACTTCATTGTACATGAGCCATTAAAATAGTCCAATAAAATTCAACATTTAAATAGGTTTTTTGAAAGTACAGTTCAGTAAACACTATAGGTAAATTTAAAAATATAAACATAGGATATTGAACTTCAGCTCCTTTCTATGACTCAAAAGTAAAACATTACTCATTTATATTTAAAACAGATTACCCAATTTAAAAACATCTACAAAAACTACTATGTCTGTTTTCCAATCATATACTGTATCCCTATTTGTAGCTATATTATTAGGTGATGAAATCAGTGAAAGCAGATATTTTTACCTAAACTTCCTAGCAATTTTCATTAATTCAAAGTTTAGGTATAGCAAGTAAGGTAATGTAACAAAAATATTATAAAAGTCAACAAAAAAAAAAAACAGAAAGAAAAAAGTAAATAGAAAAGGAAACTTTGTAGTTAGAGAACTCAGATTTTTGTCTACCTACTTATTATCTCTAAATCTGTATTTCTGTGTGTGTGAATAATTAAAATAATGGAACTACATGCCACTGAGATGCTTATTTGGATACCATATGATACCATACAATTATAAAATGTATTATACATATTAATGAAATACTTTAAGACAATTTATTTCTATAATTATAGTAATCTGTAAAAAATAGCTGAGTAGATTTAAAAAGTTGGAAACATATCACTATCTTAACTTTGGATAAGAAAGTAATCGCATGGATATTTAACATAATAATGAAAAAAAAAAGCAAGTGTGCTTCCCATCTAGATTATGCCTTACATTTTGTTAACTCAATCTTGCAGTTAGCTTCATTTTATTATTTTCTTTGTATGTTTAAGAAATGTATTGTTATGAGCACGTTCCCCTAAATTTGTTGATTCTTTTCAATTTCATCAAAAAAAGAGCCTGCATATGATTCTTGGTTCCTAAGGTTCTTAAGGTTTCAATAGAAGAGGTTTTCTTTCAAAAAAATTAAAACTACTTTTATGAAGGATTATAACAACTTGCTCTCACAAACAGATACTTTGGCATGGACTTTCTCCTGTCTCTTGAAAAGAGATTTATTGGGGGGGGGGGAGAGATTTCTAAAATGCCCATTTAACATGAATTAGGGGTAGTCAATGTTTTTATACCTACCGCCCACTTTTGTATCTCTGTTAGTAGTAAAAATTTTCTAACTGCCCACCGGTTCCACAGTAATGGTGATTTATAAAATGGGGAAGTAACTTTACTTTATAAAATTCATAAAGCAGAGTTACAGCAAGTTAAAGCATATAATAATAACTACTTACCAAGTACTTTATCGGATTTTTGCTAAGTTTGGCAGAATAAATCTTTATAGAACAACTTACTATAGTTAAATCTATTTTTTTATTTATTCTTTGGTTGCTCTGCTACCGCCCACCATGAAAGCTGGAACGCCCAGTAGTAGGCGGTAGGGACCAGCTTGACTACCAATGAGAACACTTCTTTGGGATATAACTGCAATGAGGGAGTTCCTCGATGGCTTGCATGAGCCCTCATTGTCCTGTAGAAACGCTAGTGTGCTTCAAATTAAGGATAAAGCAAACTAAAGTTTTTAACTTAATGTTCCCTTTTGTTACTTTCACCTTCCAGTCATTTTAACAGGATTTCTCTCTGGATTGCTTTTTTGCAGTATTACTACTCGGTCAAGGATATTTCCGTTGGAGGGATGTGCATTTGCTACGGTCATGCCCGGGCTTGTCCACTTGATCCAGTGACAAATGTATGTATATTTATAGGATGCTTAGGCAGAACGCAGCTCTGAACTGTAAAATGTTTCCTGAGACGCCTGGGATGCTGTGAATGGGTGTCAGGTCCCCGCTGAGACAGTGTTACAGAGAGCTGCATCAGGGCAAAACAGAGCTGGCCGTTAGGACTGTAGACTCGAAAGTCAGCCATCACAGTATCAGAAACCAGATTAGGTTTCTTTATTTTCTTTTCTTTCTTTTTTTTTTTTTTTTTCGCAAAAAAGGGTCCAACCTGGTCATCTATTTTTGAAACCTCTTTAACTATGACAGCCTCCTGTATGATTTAGCTTTACAGAGTGCCTGCCATCAATCAGCCTGACCATTTCTTTTAAAAAGCTTTTGTCTGAAAAAAAAAATGTAAATCAATGAAAAATGGAAGCGAGTGGAAGTGGCCATGGAACAGGGGACTGAGGTGGGGCAGGGGCAGTAGGAGTGGGGTGGACGAGAGGATTCAAGAGACATTGAAACTGCTAGGCCAGAAAGTGCTGCGATGCTTTTGGGTCAAGTTTTTCATTAATGACAACGTTTTCAGTGAACATAACCTAGGAAGAAGATAAATGAGCATCTTTTTTCTGAGTCATAAATAAACTGGTGAAATACAAAATCATTTGCTGTATAGTATATGAAAGAAATATATTGAATAGTAAGATCGGTGAACATAGCTGCCTACATGTAGATTTTTTTTTTCCTACTAAACTTGTAAGACAAATGGCATTTTCAAATACGCTGGATGTTTATCTGGGCATGTTAGCGGGGCTGCTTTCTGCAGGGTGTGTGTCTATCAGGTGTCACAATGAGCAGTGTTTCCCAAGCTTTGAGAACACGCAAGGCAGCCTTGGAGGCACAGTTCTGTGTGATGAATCAAGAGCTGTGCTTGGAGCGCTCAGTCCTGGGATATTTGATTTCTATTGTAATTATGCCTTTCGATGCCTAGGGAGCAACTCTCTCCCATGTGTCCATACTCCCAAATGTCAACAGCACTTTGAGGCAAACCTTAATACGGATAACATTCAACCCTGAGCTTTCTCAGGCATCAGAGAAGGGATCTCAGTCTTCAAGACCACTCCAGATGGAGCGTCTACTCTCTTCTCAGCTGAAGCCCTGTGATTCCAGGACAAGCCTGGACCTCTGTAATCCAGTCAATCAAACACACCTGCTTCCAAGACAGGCACCTCTTCCTTCCCCCACTGTGGGGTGTTTTAGATTTTGATACATAATCTATAGGTTTTTCTCTTCTCTTCATTTTACTTTTGGGGAAAGCTTTTTATTTATGGTTCTGAAAGTAACTAAAAGTTGGTTCTCCCCATTTTGACTAGAAATCCCGATGTGAATGTGAGCATAACACGTGTGGCGAGAGCTGCGACCGGTGCTGTCCAGGATTCCATCAGAAACCGTGGCGAGCTGGGACTTTTCTGACCAAAACCGAATGTGAAGGTATGTTCCAGAGAAGCCAGCAGCGTGTGTAGTTCTTTCTCTTCCCGAGGCACAGGTAAAATAAACATGTGATGGTTTTAGGTAAGCACGTATTTTCAGTTCCTATGTTTTCTCCAAAAAAACAACAAACAAAAAAAAACTGGTCATCTCTTTTACCCTGCTATTTAATTTACTCAGCTTCCAGGGTTTGTTTGTTTGTTTGTTTTTATTTGGTAAATATTAAACACCTATGAATTTATCACTGTGTGAAGATTATGAGCAATAGATAAAAGCATAGTATATGTTTATTATCATGGTGAAATTTAAGCTTACAGCATAATGGTTATCCGGACTAATAGAATAAAAGGAAGGTAAATAAATATTTATTAAAACCTAGACTTTATTGAAACTGCGTTTCTAAACATGTATGTTAGAAAATGATTCTGAAAGCAATATAGTTCCAGCAACTTCTCCCTCTGCATCCCCTCACTCGACACCCACTCCTTAGTAAGAGTTTTGAATACCCATCATCTAATAGAGGGAGAAAAACATAGGCGAGACATTGTGTCCTATAGTTTAGAGACAGTTTGAAAAAAAGAAACTGGTTCATTAGTTAAATTTACTAAAGGCTGTTGTTTGGAGCTAGTATGTAGCTTGGAAGAATATGAAAGTAAAAAGTAACAGAGAGGCAAAAAATCAAATTTGTGGGAAAAGAACATTTATTTTAACAATAAGCACTAATATTTTAAAAGTATGGTTTCTCATTAATAACAGTAAAAATGCCAACATTAGCAATAGCATCATAGGAGAGGGTGGAAAGGAGGGGAATAAAGTGGGACAAATATTCAGTGACAGAAAATGAGTTGACTTTGGGTGATGGGCACGCAATGCAACCAACATTTCAAATGCTCCAGAGATCTTTCCTTGAAAACCTATGTACTCTTATTGATCAGTGTCACCCCATTAAATTTATTTTTTTTAAAGAAATAGCATCGTGATAATTATTAGCATGGACTAGGCTATAGAAATTATCATACAGCAACAACCAAACAAAAATCCAGTAATTAAAAATAGTAAACAACATTTCTATTTTAATATAATCACTTTTGAAGACAATCCATATATCTAGTTTTTCCTGAATAGAAATACCCAAGAAGTGTAGCAAATGAGTTTATAGTCTAATATTGCCGCCTGACCAGGTGGTGGCGCAGTGGATGGAGCATTGGACTGGGACATGGAGGACCCAGGTTCAAAACCCCGAGGTTGCTGGTTTGAGCGTGGACTCATCTGGTTTGAGCAAAGCTCACCAGCTTGAGCCCAAGGTTGCTGGCTTGAGCAGGGGGTCACTGGATCTGCTGGAGCACACACACCTGCCCCCCACCCCCGCCGCCCTGTCAAGGCACATGTGAGAAGGCAATCAGGGAACAACTGAGGTGTCACAGCAGGGAGTTGATGCTTCTTGTCTCTCTTCCTTCCCATCTGTCCCTGTCTGTCCTTCTCTCTGTCTCTCTCTGTCTCTGTCATAAATAATAATAATTATAATAATAATATTGCCATCTGACTCAGCATAGTGATAGGGATGTTAAAGAAAGCTGTGTTTCTAGAGATCTGCTCAGGCTAAGACAGGACCTATAAATAAAGACTTGTGCTGGACTACAATTTCAAACTAGCCATGAGTCCCAATTCACTTGAATTAAAATATCAACATTTTGGTTAATCAGTCTTAACTACATTTTTCAGTTCAGTAGGTATACATGACTTTCAATATAGGTCTGTAACCAATTTTTACCTAATACCCACCCTATATATTTATTGAACAAAAAATATTTATTATTTGTTAGGAGTCAAACATAGTAGGTCTTTAAAACCATTGAATTGTAGTAAATTTTAATCATAAAATATTCCCAACCACAAAATACGTTTTCTTTTCAGTTTAAGATCCTGCATATACCACCCATGTCTTGAATCCCTTCAGTTTTCTGTATTTACTACTTTTGCTTTTTGATCTGTGCCTACCTGCTTGTGATATATTTTGAGTTAGAATTTACCCATCATCATTGCAACATATCCAGCAGAATTGGCCAGTGACCCCTAGTATCGTACAGAGACATCAGATGTCCTATCCCATCCCTGACAGTCCCTCCGGTTCTCCACTGCTTCTCCCAATGAGAATGAACATTCATTCCTATGAGCGAATTTAAGTTAACTGCCACCTTTGATATTTGCTCTCAATCTTTTTAAAATTTTCATTGAATTTCTCCTCTGTTTGTGGAATTTCAGCAATCAGAAGAGGGAATTGCACTTGCAAGTAGTGATTCTCCCTGATGCTTCTATTCTCCCACACAGTTATAACAATGTAACGTTCAGTGTATCTGCAAAATCCTTTACTACTCTTGTGTGTATGTGTTTAAACAAGGAAACAAAAAGGTTAGTTCAAACTTGTTAGCAACAGCCATGGACAAAGCAACCTGATAGGAGTTTTCCACTTGCTACTAGACGCATTTTTTTTTTAAATTCTGCAATTATGAAGCAGTTTTATCTTTCTTTATGTGGCAGATAGAAGGCTGTTTTTCCAATTAAAAAATATATTTTTCAAAGCCATAAATTAAAGATAAGGGCCTTAACCATAAAACCTTATGTTAATGCCAAACTTTGAGCATTGTATGCATTACTAAAAGCTTGTATGAAAATTTTCTTTTCCCAAGTTGCATTGTATTCCAATCACTTTTATATTTAGAAAGATCCTTTTGTGATATGATGGTGCCATTTATAAAATAAATAATCACCTTTTATTCATTTAAGTTCAATTTGGATTTTCATCAGTCTAGTTTACTTAAGGCATGATATATCTCTAAAGAGCAAAGAATATTTATCTATTACTAAGCCTACTACTAAATTATTGCTAAACTACTAAAAGACAGTTTCAGTTTTGTGTCTTGGTTGTTCTGTGAAGTAGCACACAGTGGTGACAGAATGAAATGGAACTCTGGGAGAGAGACTCTCCGTTGCCCTCTGAAGCTGTGGCAGCATGGAGCCTTTAAACAGCAGCCAAGTATGTAAGCCGAGGGCCCTCTCTGCAAGGAGTGTGAAAATTACTGCTGCTCAAGCATCAGTGTGTTACCTATGTTACCTCCTTGTTATAAACAGTCTCGGTAGCACTAACTCTGGATAGTATGAGAATAAATTTGTGTTACTCGATTTCCCTCTACTTATTCTGACAGCAGAAATCATTGCTGTTTCTTGCAATGCCTTTTTACAAGATTTTGAATAATTCTTGTGTATTGTCCTAAAGATAGAAAACTGCTTTTAATGCTTACTAATTTATACTTATTACAACATGTCTTCTAGAATGCACTTTGAAAGTTCTATATCAATCTAGCAAAAATCCTATATTACAAATCAAAAGTCAAAAGACTGGGGAAAGCATCAGAAACAAACATAACAAGGAGATATCTTTACTATATTAAGAGCTTACCTAGCAATAAGAAAATGGCAATAAACCCGTTAAAAATGAAAAAAGATGGAGACAGGCATTTCTCAAGAAGAGAAATGACTTATAATCTTATAAAAATGTTATCACAGTCATAATTAAGGAAGTACCCATTACAACAATGAAAATAGTTTTTTGACTTCTCAAAATGTTCATTCTTCCACTCAACAATACTTTAATGCTTACTATGTCCAGAAACTGGAATAAAAAAGGTTGATAATGTGCAGTGTTAGTGAGGCTATGGGAAAAGCATTTTATCATATCTATTGGAGAAAGAGTAATTTGACACAGCATCTTGGAGGGCAATTTTTCAAATTAATTAAATTCTTGCATGCCCCTTGACTAGAATTTCTACTTGCAGGAAGCTGGCCTATACATATACTTGTATAGTTGTACTGGGCATATTATCATGATTCTTGTCATTAGTAGACAATTACTCATTCTATTGCTACTAACATTTATGGATTTTAGTAGTTATTGTGGCTCTGGTATTGTGCTAGGTGTAGTGCATTCTTAAAACAACCCTAAGAAATAACTCCCAACTCCACATCTTCCTTGTGTGTACCAGTGTTATTTATAAAGGAGAAATCAGAAAACAATGCAACTGCTCATTAATAGGATCTGATAAATACCTCTATTCAAGAAGTAATTGGATGCCTGACCAAGTGGTGGCACAGTGGATAGAGCCTCAGACTGGGATGTGGAAGACCCAGGTTCAAGACCCCGAGGTTGCCAGCTTGAGCACAGGCTCATCTGGTTTGAGCAAAGCTCACCAGCTTGGACCCAAGGTCGCTGGTTCAAGCTAGGGGTTACTCAGTCTGCTGTAGCTCCATGGTCAAGGCACATATGAGAAAGTAATCAATGAACAACTAAGGTGTCACAACGACAAACTAATGAGTGATGCTTCTCATTTCTCTCAGTCTCTGTAAAAAAAAAAAAAGAAGTAACCTGAGTAGCCTTGGGGGAACATATGCTGATAGAAAAAGAGCTAGGCTATTTACTGTCAGTAAAATGAAATAGTTTAGTACAGTATTTAAATGTCCCCTTTTGTGGAAAAATAAGGATTGGGCATTGGCATACGCACCTACCAACACACATATGTATGTGGAAATCAATGTAAGGACCTCTGATACTCAACATCTGAGGAAGTACACTCAGCATATCTTTTTCTTAGGTTCTGTCCTGAATAAATCCTATCCATTTTTCAAAGCTTTACCCAGTTCTTTTAAGAGAAGTGATTTTTTTTTCACTTTTCTGAACTTCTTTAAAGTGATAGGAAGAAGAAAAGGAGGAGAAAGAGGAGAAGTCAGGAGGGAAAAGAAAAAAACAATTGAGAGCTTATTTCTAAGGCATTGTGCTAATGATTTTTAAAGTATTATCTTAATGCTTTTAAATATCTCATAATTATTATTGACCACTCGTGTCTTATATGGACATGGGTCCTTATGAAATTAAGAAGTTCCCTACATCACATGACTACTATGTAGTGAAGAGGACACCCAAATCCAAGTCTGGTGCAAAATTGCTTGATCTCAGCCACTAGGCAAGCCTCTAATTTTGTCTTGATTGTTTGACGATGGTCTTCTTTCCTATCTCATCAGGTAGGACTTGAAGGTCCCACAGCAGTGGTTAGCTCTGCAGACTCAAGCCTGCTTTCCCAGTGGCTTACAGTACTGATTTGGTTATATTTGTACAAGTTCCTTCACTTTTCAGTGCCTCGGGTTACTAATATGAAAATATGTTAATAACAGTACCAAACTCATAAGCTATTTTGAGAATTAAAATCAGTGGTAATAAATACAAAATACTTAGAAGGGGATATGGCATATAAAAAAATGCTAAGTTTTTGTTATTACTAGTAGTAAAAGATAGGAACTATAGTCTGAGCATCCTTTTTTTACCCGTAAGGTGTAATATAGAGATAATAACAATTATTCATTACTTTCATTACTGATTATCTGGATGTTAATCATTTAGTGCCATAGTTCAATAACTTTTTAATTGTTTTAATAGAAAAGTATAGTTAAATCATATGATATTTTAGTTTTGTAAAGGCAAATCAGTCAAATATTGGCAATTCATATGATTCAGTTTAATTTACATGTCTTAATTATTTCAAGTTCCATTAAAAAGTGTGAATTTATTAAATTTATTAATATAGAAAATAAATCTAAATATTTTTAGAGATTTTTGTATTGATTATACATGTAAAAAACATATACTACTTATATAGTATAAAAAACTATTATATAATACAAAGTGACTTTTAAGTATCTTTGACACCTGAAAAAAATATTTATGAATTTATTTTTCTTATGGCAGCATGCAATTGTCATGGAAAAGCTGAAGAATGCTATTATGATGAGAATGTCGCCAGAAGAAATCTAAGTTTAAATATACATGGAAAATACATTGGTGGGGGTGTGTGCATCAACTGTACCCAAAACACTGCTGGTATAAACTGCGAGACATGCATTGATGGCTTCTTCAGATCTAAAGGGGTAAAGTATGCTTTTTCTTTCATGAAGTGTAATTTTTTATACAAATATATATTATATAAAAATAATTTTGATAGACTTCAAAACCTTTTTTTAAGATTTTTTAAAATTTATTGTGTTCACATAGATTCTAGTGTCTCCCCAAACACATCCTCCTTCCCCCATATTCCCCTCAACATCTCCCTTACCCCCCTCCAAAAAGCTCCCTCCCCTCTTCCCTTCAGGTTTAATTCCATTCCTCAGTTCACATTGTTCCTTGGATTCCTCAAATGAGTGAGATCATATATTTTTCTTTCTCTGCCTGGCTTATTTCACTCAACATAATAGTTTCCAGGTCCATCCATGTTCTTGCAAAAGGTAAGATTTCCTTCTTTCTCATGGCTCCATAGTATTCTTTGTATACATGTACCACTGCTTTTTAAATCACTCGTCCACTGACGGAGACATGGGCTGTTTCCAGATCTATGCTATTGTGAACAATGCTGCCAGAAACATGGGGGTGCATTTCTTTTTTTGAGTCAGTGATATGGTGTGCTTGGGATATATTCCTATAAGTGGGATGGCTGGGTCAAAAGGCAGTTTCATTTTAATTTTCTGAGAAATCTCCATACTGTTTTCCACAGTGGCTGCACCAGTCTGCATTCCCACCAGCAGTGCAGGAGGGTTCCCTTTTCTCCACATCCTCACCAGCACTTATTCTGTGTTGTTTTGTTGATGAGCACCATTCTGACTGGTGTGAAGTGGTATATCATTGTGGTTTTAATTTGCATTTCTCTATTGATTAGTGATGTTGAACATTTTTTCATCTGTCTATTGGCCATCTGTATATCATCTTTGGGAAGTGTCCATTCATTTCTTTGGCCCATTTTTTTTATTGTATTGTTTGTCTTCCTGGTGTTGAGTTTTACAAGTTCTTTATAAATTTTGGTTTTTAACCCCTTATCAGATGTATTGTTGAATATGTTCTCCCATTGTGTGGTTTGTCTTTTTATGCTGTTCTTATTGTCTTTAGCTATGCAAAAGCTTTGTAGTTTGATATAGTCCCATTTGTTTATCCTGTCTTGTATTTCACTTGCCTATGGAGATACATCAGCAAATATATTGCTGCAATAGATGTTGGTGAGCTTACTGCCTATGTTTTCTTCTAAGATGCTTATGGTTTCACAACTTACATTTAATTCCTTTATCCATTTTGAGTTTATTTTTGTGAATGGTGCAAGTTGGTAGACTAGTTTCATTTTTTTTGCAGGTAGCTGTCCAGTTTTCCCAACACCATTTGTTAAAGAGACTGTCTTTACTCCATTGTATACTCTTACCTCCTTTGTCAAATATCAGTTGTCCATAAAGCTGTAGGTATATTTCTGGGTTCTCTGTTCTGTTCCATTGATCTATGTGCCTGTTCTTATGCCAGTACCATGCTGTTTTGAGTACAATGGCATTAGTATAACTTGATATCAAGACATGTGATACTTCCCACTTTATTCTTCTTTTTCAAGATTGCTGGGGATATTCGTGTTCTTTTTTGGTTCCTATATAAATTTTTGGAATATGTGATCTATATCTTTGAAGTATGCCATTGGTATTTTAATTGGTATTGCATTGATTTTATAAATTGCTTTGGGTAATATAAACATTTTAATAATGTTTATTCTTCCTAACTATGAACACGGTATATGCTTCCACTTGTTTGTGTCTTCCTTGATTTTTTTTTTTTTCTTCTGAAGTTGGAAACGGAGAGGCAGTCAGACAGACTCCCACATGCGCCTGACTGGGATCCACCCAGCACACCCACCAGGTGGCGATGCTCTGCCCATCTTGGGGCGTTGCTCTGCCGCAATCGGAGCCATTCTAGTGCCTGAGGCAGGGGCCACAGAGCCATCCTCAGCGCCCGGGCAAACTTTGCTCCAATGGAGCCTTGGCTGCAGGAGTGGAAGAGAGAGACAGAGAGGAAGGAGAGGGGGAGGGATGGAGAAGCAGATGGGCGCTTCTCCTGTGTGCCCTGGCCGGGAATCGAACCTGGGACTCCTGCACGCCAGGCCGATGCTCTATCACTGAGCCAGCCGGCCAGGGACAATTTTTTTTATCCGTGTTTTATAATTTTCCGAGTACAAGTCTTTAACCTCCTTGGTTAAATGTACTCCTAGGTACATTTTTTGTTGTCATTGCAATAGTGAAGGGGATTGTTTCCTTAATTTCTCTTTCTGACAGTTCATTGTTGGTGTATAAAAATGCCTCTGATTTCTGTGTAATAATTTTATATCCTGCCACCTTGCAGAATTCATTTATCAGGTCCAGTAGTTTTTTGATTGAGACTTTAGGGATTTCTATATACAGTATCATGTCATCTGCAAATAATGGTAGTTTTACAACTTCTTTTCCAATTTGGATGCTTTTTATTTCTTCTTCTTGTCTGATTACTGTAGCTAGGACTTCCAGAACTATGTTGAATAAGAGTGGTGAAAGGAGGCATCCCTGCCTTGTTCCTGATCTTAAGGATTGTTTTTAATTTTTGCCCATTGAGTATGATGTTGGCTGTGGGTTTGTCATAGATGGCCTTTATCATGTTGAGGTATGTTCCCTGTATTCCCACTTTGCTGAGAGTTTTGATCATAAATGGGTGCTAGATTTTATCAAATGCTTTTTCTGCATCTATGAAATTATCATGTGGTTTTTCTCCTTCCTTTTGTTTATGTGGTCAATCATATTGATTGATTTACGAATGTTGTACCATCCTTGCCTCCCCAGAATACATCCCACTTGGTCATGATGTATGATTTTCTTCATATATTGCTGGAGCCAGTTTGCTAATATTTTGTTGAGGATTTTAGCACCTAAATTCATCAGGGATATTGGTCTATAATATTCTTTCTTTCTGTTGTCTTTGCCTGGATTTAGAATCAGAACTATGCTTGCCTCATAAAAGGAACTTGTAAGTGTTCCTTTCTCTTGACATTTTTGAAATAGCTTGAGAAGGATGGGAGTTAATTCTTCTTTGAATATTTGGTAGAATTCACCAGTGAAGCCATCAGGCCCCGGGCTTTTGTTTTTTGGGAGATTTTTGGTAACTGCTTTGATCTCATTTGTTGTAATCAGTCTGTTTAGGTTTTCTGATTCTTCCAGATTGATTTTTGGAAGATTATATGTTTCAAGGGATTTGTCCATTTCACCTAGGTTGTTTAATTTTTTGGCATATAGTTCTTCATAGTATTTTCTTATAATATTTTGTATTTCTGTTGTGTCAGTTGTTTTTTCTCCACTCTCATTTCTAACTTTATTTATTTTGAGTCCTTTCTCTTTTTTTCTTGAAGTCTCATTAAAGTTTCATCAGTCTTGTTTACCCTTTCAAAGAACCAGCTCTTGGTTTTATTGACCCTGTGTATTGTTTCTTTAGCCTCTATGTCATTTATTTTCGCTCTAATCTTTATTATATCCTTTCTTCTACTACCTTTGGGCTTTACTTGCTCTTCTTTTTCTAATTTTTTTAGATGCAGGGTTAGGTTGTTTATTTTAGCTTTTTCTATCTTCTTAAGGAATGCCTGTAGTGCTATGAACTTCACTCTCAGTACTGCTTTTGCTGTGTCCCATTAATTTTGAGTTGTTGTATGCTCATTATCATTTGTTTCTGGGAATTGTTTTATTTCTTCTTTGATTTCATTGTCAACCTATTTGTTATTTAATAACATGGTATTTAGTTTCCATGTGTTTGAGTATTTTTCAGTTTTTCTGTTGTGGTTAATTTCTAGTTTCATGCCATTGTGATCAGAGAAAGTGCTTGATATGATTTCAATCTTTTTAAATTTGTTGAGACTACCTTTGTGCCCTAACATGTGGTCTATCCTAAAGAATGTTCCATGAGCACTTGAAAAGAATATATATTCTGCTGCTTTAGGGTGAAAGGTTCTGAAGATATGTATTAAATCCAGTTGATGTAGTGTGTCATTTAAGTCTGCTGTTTCTTTGTTAATTTTCTTTCTTGAGGATCTATCTAGTGATGATAGTGGGGTATTGAAATCCACTATTATTGTATTGCTGTGGATCTCACCCTTTATATCCATCAAAGTCTGCTTTATATAATTAGGTGCTCCTATATTAGGTACGTAGATATTTATAATGGTTATATTTTCCTGTTAGATTGTTCCCTTTATCATTATGTAGTGACCTTCTTTATCTCTTATTATAGCCTTTGTTTTAAAGTCCATTTTGCTACCCCAGCTTTTTTTTCATTTCCATTTGTATGAAATATATTTTTTTTTCATCCTTTTACCTTCAGTCTATGTGTATCTTTTGTTTTGAAGTGTGTCTCTTGTAAACAGCATGTGTATGGGTCCTATTTTCTTATCCATGCAGCTACTCTAAGTCTTTTGATTGGATCATTTAATCTTTTTTTTAAGGTTTTTATTGATATTTAGTTGTTCATTGCCATTTTATTCTTTAAAGCTATATTCCTCTTTTGCTATATTCTTTTCCCCCTTTGTTCTGTTTATATCAGGACCCTTAACATTTCTTGCAGCATTGTAATGAATTCCTTGAGTTTTTATTTTCTCTGGGAAGCTTTTTATTTCTCCTTTAATTTTAAATGATAGCCTTGCTAGCTAGAGTAGTCTTGGTTGTAGGCTCTTGTTCTGCATTACTTTGTATATTTCTTGCCATTCTTTTCTGGACTCAAGTGTTTCTGTTGAGAATTTGGATGTCATCCATATAAGGGCTCCTTTGTAGGTGATAGCCTTTTTTTCTCTAGCAGTTGTTAATATTTCTCTTTATCTATTAGCTTTGCTATTTTAATTATGATGTTTCTTGGTATGGATTTTTTTGAGTTTCTCTTTAAACAGTTCTCTGTGCTTATTGAACTTGTGTGACATTTTCTAGCATCAATTTAGGGAAGTGTTCAGCTATGATTTGATTGAACAAGTTCTCGATCCCTTGTTCTTTCTCTTCTTCTTCAGGAACTCCTATGGTGCGAATTTTGTTTCTCTTTAGATTGTCACATAGCTCTCTTAGAGTTTCCTCAGATTTTTTCATTCTCTTTTCTCTTTGCTCCTGTATTTCTGTGTTTTTGTTTATCTTGTCTTCTAAATTGCTGATTTGGTCCTCTGCTTCATCCAGCCTGCTTTTAATTGCTTCTAGTGTAGTCTTGATTTAAGATACTGTATTTGTCATTTCTGACTGGTTCTCCTTTATTTCAATGTCCTTTTTAAACTTGTTAATTTTTTATTTATGTGCTTTCTGTGACCATCCATTGTTGTTCTAAGATCTTCCAGCATTCTAATAATCATTATTTTAAATGCTGCATTCAGTAGTTTGCTTATGTCTGTCTCACTCAGCTCATTTTCTGGGTGTTTCTCTTGTTGGTTCATTTGGATTGCACTTTTCTGTCTTCCCATTTGTCTGTGTTGCTCTAAACTTCTCTGGCTGGGGTCTGGAGCAGATCATGGGTGGGTCACTGCCTGTGACTGGTTCTTATCCACCTTTTGGGGTCTGTAGGTAATCCAGATCTTTTGGCTGCCCCTGCTGGGTCCAGGTGCCATTGTAAATATCAGCTGCACTCCTAGGCTTGCTTTTATCTACTCTTGGCCTGGGAGAGGTTACTTTATTTTTTTTATTTTTTTATTTTTTTTGTATTTTTCTGAAGCTGGAAACGGGGAGAGACAGTCAGACAGACTCCCGCACGCGCCCAACCGGGATCTACACAGCACGCCCACCAGGGGGCGACGCTCTGCCCCTCCGGGGCGTTGCTCTGTTGCATCCAGAGTCACTCTAGCGCCTGGGGCAGAGGCCAAGAAGCCATCCCCAGTGCCCGGGCCATCTTTGCTCCAATGGAGCCTCGGCTGCGGGAGTGGAAGAGAGAGACAGAGAGGAAGGAGAGGGGGAGGGGTGGAGAAGCAGATGGGCGCTTTTCCTGTGTGCCCTGGCCGGGAATCGAACCCGGGACTTCTGCACGCCAGGCCGACACTCTACCACTTAGCCAACCGGCCAGGGCCTGGGAGAGGTTACTTTAAAAGTTCAAGTTGCCCTAAAATTCGCTTTCTGTTGTCTTTTATTGCTGACTACTTGTTGGGCTCAGTGCGGTAATTCAGTGATTAGGTACAGTATTAGATGTGACCTACTTCTAAGCTTCAAGTGTCATTCTATCCATACATTTTAGCTCCCCTTTTGTGGTCTACCAGGCCACTACAGCTGTTGCTGCCCGGGCTTTTGGGCTCAGGTGCTGCTGGCTCCAGCCCATCTTCTTGACCACTGCCGCCCAGGTTGGGCTCGTGCATGCCTGCCTGACCATTTGGACCACTTCCAGGGCTGGCTCAGTCGGCTCAGCTCTCAGTGGCTACCTGGGGGTTTGCACGCGCCCTCTAGGATCACCGCGGAGGTTGCCCATGCTCTTGTTACCACTGAGGCTGAGGGCATGTCAGCACCCTGAGCAGGTTTGCGCGCCTCCTGTATTCCTGCAGTAGCTGGCGTGACTTCCACCGTTGCTGGCTGGCTCCCGGATGCCTGCACTTCCCCCTCAGCTGTGGCTGGGGGCTCTGCCTCCGTTTGGATCACAGCCAAGAGTATGCTCAGCCCCAGGCAGGTTTGTGTGCCTGCTTGGATCCCCGAGGCAGTCAGGTGACTTCTGATGTTGCTGGTGGGCTTGTGCACGCCCGTGCGTTTCCCCTCAGCTGCCACTGGGGCTGGGGGCTCCTACCTCCGCTTGAATCACCGCTGAGGGCGTGCCCAGCCCCAGGCAGGTTTGCTCTCAGGCCGGGTTCCCTGAGGCAGCCAGGCAACTTCCGCCATCACTGCCGGGCTCACACGTGCCCTCGTATTCCCCCTCTGTTGACTCTTGAACCTTTGCACCCACCAAGGGCGGGCCACTCAATAAGCAGGGCTGTGTGTACACCGAGGCTTCCCCAGATGCAGCTGTGGTTCCTGGCTCCACAGGCCGGCTTGTACGTGCTCACTGGAACCTCAGTAGCCACGCCCTGCCACCTCTGGCCTGTCTGCCCCAGGCAAGCACTCAGCAGTGCAGTGGGTGGTGTAGCTCCAGGCTCCAGGGCTCTAGGCTGTGATTTCAGCTTTGAGGATAAGGACCTGCAACTTGCTGAACAGCCCTCCAGTTGTGAAAGTTCCTCCTGGGCAACACTCCCGGCTCTCCACTCCCAGGAGCAGGGCAGCCTTCTCTGCCTCTCCGCTTTCGTTACCAGACTCAGTGTGGGTTCTTTGGTGGTCCTTGGCTGTAGAATCCTTCTATTGATAGTTCAGTCGAAAGTTTGTCTTTCACGATGAGTGTTCTCAGATTTAAGTTGTAATCCACCTTGGTTCTGGGAAGTGGGAGTTGGTACATCTGCCTACTCCCTTGATGGTGAACCTTTTTATAAAAACCACCCACTTTTGCGGTGCTGGTCAACCTGGTCCCTCCCACTCACTAGTGGACGGTCCAGCTTTCATGGTGGGCCAATTGTGACGCTGTTTGGTTGCTCCACTACCGCCTACCATGAAAGCTGGAACACCCACTAGTGGGAGGGAGGGACCAGGTTGACCAGCACCACAAAAGTGGGTGGTTTTTATAAAAAGGTTCACCATCCTGGGTCTACTCTGTGGCCATCTTGTCCCTCTCTAGACTTCAAATTCTCAAAAGTGACCAAGAACATGTCATGATAAAACTGATATAAATATTTGAAGATAAAATATAAAACACTTCCATCTCTCCAGAAAGTTCCATTGTGCCTCATTCTAGTCAGTTCCACCCCCCAGACAAACTCTGTTCTGATTTTTAGAACATAAATTAGTTTTGCCTCTTAAAGAATGTCATAAAAATACCAATAATAAAGTTCACACACTTTTGTGTCATCCTTCTTTTATTCAACATAGCATTTTTAAATTTATTCATGTTATGTGTCTCACTAGTTTCATTTTTTTAATTGTTGTGTGGTATTTATTTGTATAATCGTACCATTCTACTGTTGGTAAATTTGTTCTTTTGGTAAATATTTGGGTCACTTCCAGTTTTTGGTTAGCTCCTATAAAACAATTTTCTATGTCTTTATATGGTCATGCTTCATTTACCTTGTGTAAATATCTAGGAATAGAATGTTTATTTCATAGAATAGGTATATGTTTGACTCTATAAAATATTATCAATGTTTTGTCAAATTAGTAATAACATTATACATGTTTATCAACATTGTACGGTAATTCCAGTTCTTCCATATCATTCCTAATATTCGGTCTTAACTATCTTTTTGAATTAGCCCTTCTAGTGGATGTGACTTTAGTGATTGTGGCAAGTTGATATCACTAAGCTATTCCCATCAATGCTTGGTCCTCCAGCAGATTTTCTATTGTGAATTCATAGCAGATCTCACAATAAATCTAATTTTAATTTTTAGTGCTTATTAGCAATTCCTACATATTCTCTTGTAAAGTATCTCTTAATGTCAAGATCTTCTTTATTCTAGAAATATTTTATTTTTCAGTTTTAAGGCCATGGTGCATACACAAGGAAATCTTTGTATTGGTGGGAAATAATGATTGTGATCTACAAGGTTAATCTGGCATTCTAGCACCATTTTTTGGATAATACTTTCTCTTTTTTTAATTGCTTTGAAGTATTTGATGAAAATTAGTTGATGATGGAGGTCAATTTCTGATATTCAATTTCTGGAGCCCCAGTTCTGTTCCATGGGTTTCTTTGTCCATCTTTGTTCTAATAGCTCATTATCTTGATTACTTTAGTTTTATAAGCATAAATTTAAAAAGTATAAGTGCATTCACTTTTTTAAAGAATATTTTGACCATAACAGTTTCTTTATATTCCCATACAAAATTTAAAGTCAACTCGCCAATCAATTATAGAAATATTTCTTGGGATTATTCTATAGAATCTAAAAACAAATATGGAGAAAACAAATGAAAATATTTCTTCAATCAATAAATATAGTATATCTCTCCACTTATTTATTATTCACAGCTCTATGTTTAGTGCAGAAATCTTGCAGGTCTTTTGTTAAACTTAGTCCTAAATATGTATGCTGTTATTTTTATTATTGTAAAAAGTACTTTTAAATTGTTTTATGTAATTATTAGAAATATTTTTGAATATTGGTATTATATCTTATATTCATGCAAAGGCCATTTAATAGTCATTTTAAAGTAGATTATTTAAAAGTATGCATATAAACAACCACGTTTCCTGTGTATAAATTGAAGTTTATTTCTTCCTCAGCAGTCTTTTTGTCTGTGTTTATTAAAAATGGTGAGAGCAGATATCTTTGTTCTCGATTTTAAAGGGAAATATAATATTTTTCTGTTGAGGATGCTGTGAGGTTTTTCACAGATGCCCTTAATCAGATTCAGCAGGTTCCTAATGCTCTGAGATTTCTGAGAACTTTAATAACCTAGAGATATGGAATTCTGCCAAATGCTTTCTTCATCTACTTAAATAAACATAAGAATTCTCTCCTTATTTTGTTAAGGTGGTCAATATTTTTTGAGTTTTAAAAAGTATTAAACCAACTTTGCATTTGTGGAATAAACTTCACCTGGTTCTGAAGTATTGTTTTTTTTTTTTTTTTTATAATTTGATGATTCAATATGCTAATATTGATTAAGAACATACAATACAGTATATTGGTATGTAATTTTATTTTCTTGTAATGTCTTTGTCAGGTATTTATATCGGGTGGGATGTACAGCTTCAAAAATTGAAGTGGGGAAATGCTTCGTATTCCTGATTTTTCAAATAATTTATGTAAGACTGCAATTAATTTTTTAAAAATGGTTGATACAATTCCCATGAAAGCTTCTAGACTTCTACTATTTTCTGTAGGAAGAATTTTGATAATAAATTTAATTTGTATTAGATATAGGGCTACATAGATTTTATATTGGGGGTTAATTTTGATATAATGTATTTTTTAGAGAGTTTTTTCATTTTACCTAAGTTGTCAAATTTTGGGGGATAAAGTTATTTTTTAGTATTCTCTTTTTTTTTTTTAAGTCTGTAGTATTTATAGTGATAGCTCTTCTTTCATCCCAGGCCAGGTGCAGTGAATAGAGCTCGAGCTGGGATGCTGAGGACCCAGGTTCCAAACCCTGAAGTCGCCAGCTTGAGTATGAGCTCATTCAGCTTGAGCGAGGGGTCAGGGGCTTGAGCGTGGGATCAAAGACATGACCCCATAGTTGCTGGCTTAAGCCCAAAGGTCACTGGCTTGAACTCAGGGTCAATGGCTTGAGCAAGGAATCACTGGCTCAGCTAGAGTTCCACCTGCCCCATCCCTCAAGACACATATGAGAAATTAATCAATGAACTACTGAAGTGCCTGACCTACGAGTTGATGCGTCTCATTTCTCTCCCTTCTTGTCTGTCTGTCCCTGTCTCTGTCTCTCTTTCCACACAAAAAGAAACAAAAAGTACTTTAGCCTTTTAATTACATTTTCTGTGTTTATTAATTTTTGCTCTTACATTTATTATATTTATTTATTAAATTATTACTTTAACCTGTTTGGGGTTAAATTTTTTATTTTTTGACTATGTATCAATTTGAAAACTGATATTATAGATTTGAAACCTTTCTTCTTTTCAAATATAAGTATCTGAATAAAACAACTTCCTTCTTTAGCTGTTTCCCATGAATTCAGAGATGTATGATGTTTATCATTTATTTAAAGTCTAATTTCTCTTGTTATTTCTTCTTTAATTTCCATATATCTAGCTTTTTAAAATATCATATTGAGTATCTTATGGTCTAAGAACTCACTGTATGAGATGTCAAACTTTATAAGTTTATTGAGATTTATTTTAAAGCTCAATGAATGGTCTCTCTTGGTTACCAGAATATATATGTACTTGAGAATAGTACATGGTTTTGTCTAAACTATTATTGTGGATTTTTACCTTTTGATTAGTCATTATTTCTTTCTATATTTTGCAATGCTGTTGTTATTAGGTGCATATATATTTAGAATATCTATGTATTTTATATCTTATACCTTGACATTTTAATAATTATTAGTCTCCATTTTATTTCAAGTAAAACATTTTTTGTCATAAAATCAATCTTGTCACCTGTTAATACTGCTATACAATCTTTCTTATGCTTACTTTTTACATGGTATATTTTTTTTTATTTTAAGACTTTAAATCTATCTGTATTTGTATTTAAAAGTAGGTCTCTTACAAACAGTAAAATAGTTGTATGTTGCTTTTTCATCCTGATAATCATTGTCTTTTAAACTGCATGTTTAGTTTATATATTTAATATAATTAATTATATAGGTGGATGCTATATATCTGTTTGCCTCATACATTTTTGTTACTGTTCTTTCTACCTGCTTTCTCTTGTGTTAAACAGATCTTTTTCAGTATTTTATTTTATATTATTTCTCATATTTTTAGCTATAAGTACTTTCTTTAGTTCATGCTGCAGTGATTGCAATACACCTTACGAGTTATCGCTGTCTGATTAGAGTCACTAATGTAATACTTCACATACATTTAAAATTCTACAATACTATAGTTTTACTACCCTACATTTTGGGCTATTATTTTTCTATATTACATGCAAGTTATAAGCCCTCTCTCTATACAAAGTCATAACTTTGTTTGATTTCATCTTTCTCTCAATGCAATGAAAACTGTTTATATCTTTCTAGGTAACTGGGTTTTACCAGGTATCATTTCATTTCCCTTCTAAAATTTTCTTTAGCTTTTCTTTTATAGTAGTAGTAATAGCAGTAGTAGTAGCAGTAGTAGTAGTAGCAGTAGTAGTAGTAGTAGTAGTAGCAGTAGTAGTAGTAAGAGTAGCAGTAGTAGTAGCAGTAGTAGTAGTAGTAGGAGTAGAAGTAGTAGTAGTAGTAGTAGGAGTAGTAGTAATTCAGAGCTGTGCTGGTGCCAAGTTCTTTCAGCTTCATATTAATTGAAATTTCTTTATTCTATCCTTATTATAGAAAGATATTTTCATTGTGAGTAGAGGGGTGTTTGTTTTGTATATTCTTATGAGAAGGCAGACATCATATGCGTTTTGTTCTCTATATAAAGTGCCTCTCATTCTCTGACTGATTTCACAATTTCTTCTTTATATTTGCCATTTAGCAGTTAAATCATGTATTGGCAAACTTGGCCTCTAGATCAAACTTGTCACTGGTTTATTTTTTCGTGACCAGAAAACAAATAATGTGTGTGTGTATGTGTGTAATGTAAAGTTTTTTTAAAAGAATATGAAACAGGTGGAGGAGGAGAACAAAATTAAGAAAAATAACAAGGCCCAGCATGTGGATGTTCCAGGTTCAATTCCAGGCCAGGGTACTCAGAAGAAGCACCCATCTGCTTCTCCACCCTTCCCCCCTCCTGGAGACCCCTTCCCTCCTGCAGCCATTGCTCCATTGAAGCAAAGTTGGCCGGCACTGAGGATGGCTCCTTGGTCTCCACCTCAGCTTCCTAGAATTATATTTTTTATATTTGCTTCTCTCTGCTGAAATACCGTATGTCCCCATGTATAAGATGCTTCCATGTATAAGACACACCTTAATTTGGGCCCATAATTTGAAAAAAGAATGTATTACATAAAGTTATTGTACTCAAGTTTTATTCATCATAAACTTCATACAACTCCTCATCTGCACAAAGTGGGAAATTCAAGTAAAAAAATCTACAACCACTGCATAAGAGGCAACAAGTTTTAGACCCCAAATTTTCAAAAAAGGGTGCATGGGAAATTTGGTAATCCATGCATTCACTCATTATACATATATTTTATGTTCTTGGAATTAAATATATAATACTTGCATAGATTCTTGTCTGCTAATTTCAATACATTGGACACCTTAAGTTTCTGCTTTGATTTACTTTTTCTTTAAATAAGTACTGTACTTTCCTGTTTCTTCTCATGTCTAGTAAGTTATGTTTTATGCAAGACATTGTAACAAATACAGTGTTGAAAAATGATTCTGTTATCTTCCTTGGAAGATTTTTGACATTGTTCTAATTGTATTCAACTTATGGATTTGATCACCATGAAATTTTGGAGGCCTGCTTTTACATTGTGTGAGGGTTAATTAATAGAAAGCTCAAGGTCTTTAACCTTTCTAATTTGGTAGACAACTCCAATTTATGTTTAAATTATGGTGTGCAGACCTGATAATTCTACCCAGATCATTCAGCTTTCCAGCTATTGCTATTTGTTGGATATCCTGGTGTCTCTTGAATAAATGTGCAATTAAAGGATCCATTATGCATTTCAAGGGTATTGATATGCAGATTTTGGTGCTACCTTATGTTAATATGGATCTCATCTGGTATATTTTCTTTCAAATCTCAAATATTTCAAACTTTAGCCTACTTTTTATTATTCTCTCAAGTCCTCAAATATTTTATTTCTCTATTTTTCTTTAATAATTCATAATTTTTATATGAGACTTTGCTTCCTACATGACCAAAGCTGGAAGCTAGATTAATCATTGATTAAAAGTCAAGTACTTAAGTAAATCAGAGCTTAGATTTTGATAATTTAATACTTGTAAATATTTATAATACATTTATGTTAAAAATATTAAATTCTTTCAGATGCTTAATTTTTAGGTAGAAGTTTATTGCATTTTTATAAAGATATAGAAATAAAAATATTGGCATTGTATTTTTGCAGCTAAATAACTTTTATGATATTCTTAAAATTATCTAAAAATATAAATTTAACTATATTTACTAAATACATATATTTAATAGTTAAAATATGTGTATATATATACACACACATATAAATACACACATTATGTGTATACATATGTCAATGTTTACTTTAAAGACTATTAGTAATCTGAATTATTATTTTAATAAAATTAAAAGTCAAGTGTAATGTAGATATATTTATAGAATCTGATATATTAGAAGATTTCCTGACCAACAATCCAATTCAGGTTGTTATCCCCAATTACCACAGAGGGATAATGAATTAGGAGGATTTGGTTCACTCAAGTTCATCACTGGAATAAGTTATATTTATAAAAGCTAAGATTTTACCCAAAATAAAATTTTTGCCATGTGCCCACAGGTATTTTTCATGTTTCACTTTTCTGTTTTTTTCTGAGTAAAAAAACTTTTCTAACAATTCTACTCTCAAATTGCTATTTACTTCAAGATCTAGTCTAAATGCCACTTTTTCAGTAAAATATTGATTAACTTCATTTTGTGGTGCTATTACTCCTTCTTCGTTTTCCTCTTAATACTCTATTTGTATGTTTGTTTTATCACTTGGCACATTCTCTTTAATCAATGTCTCTCAAATCTGTTATTCCTATAAGGTATTTAGGGCAGAGAGCAGGCTTTAAGTTTCTGCTATGCAAAATCCTAACTTTATAATAGGGGATAACTGAAAGTGTCTTAAATGATTTTAAAACTGATCTGAGGACACAGTTGATTGATATTCTATTTGACATGTAAACAACTCTCTAGTTGTTTGACATATTAGCAAACAAATTTTCATTTGTAAATTGAACCTAGTCATATAAAAATACAAAGGGTATATTTTAAGGGAAATTTTATACATACACACACATACACACACACGCACATATATATATATATAAATATATATGCAATATATAAATATATATGCAATAGTTCAGTATTTCCTAGGCAAATAATTTAGTATATTTTTGGAAAATAAATGTTGTCTATATAGTATATTAGTACAACCTAGATTTGTTTAATTAAAATATTGCAACAATAAAATCTAGTTATATTGCATATTTAATTCCCATGAGGAATCTTATAATCTTTTTAAATTTAATAACATCACTGTAGTTGTTATTATTATCCCTATTTTACAAGGAAGTAAAGAAATTACAGTAGCCACACAACCAGTAAGTGGTCACACTGGGATATGAGCTCCAGTTTATCTAACTATAGTGCTTACACTGTTTCTTCCCTGATTGTGCTGTCTCTCCAGAAAACCAAGTTTTAATTGAAATATTTAATTTTTAAGCGTAAAACATAAATTTCTTTTTAATTAATTGTACAGTGATCAATGCCTATTATACAATAATCAATTGTTGAAAATTAATTTGGGGAAAATTACTAATTTTGAACTATATTGTAATTAGAAAACAAAACAATCAGGAAGATTTTATTAGGGAATGTGTATTAAAGAATATCAAAAAATATATATAATTTTTTGTTGTGATAATGACACTGTGGTTATTAATGAAAGATGCATACTGAAATGACTAGGAATTAAAATATTCTCTATTTGAGATATTCTTTAGTAACTTCAGCAAAGGATAAGATCTTACAAAACAATAAAATCTTGTTAATGATTAATTAAACTGATAATTGTTAAATCTAGGTAACAAATATATATAAGTTTATTATGTCTTCGTTATTTTGATTATTCATTTAAAAGAAGTGGATTTTAGAAATTGGGAACATATATTAAAGGTACTTTTTATATTATAATTTTCCCTATTTTATGTATTATTATATATTATTATAGTTAATTTGTTGTTAAAAGTTTGCTGAATTTAAAAAATATTGGTGTTTTTTTACACTTTTTTAAAAGCATTTTAATATTTTTATTAGGTATCTCCAAATTATCCAAGACCATGCCAGCCATGCCACTGTGATCCAGTTGGTTCCTTAAGTGAAGTCTGTGTCAAGGATGAAAAACATACTCAACGAGGTGAGAGCCATTGTAGATAGCCATTGTTCTAATGAAAGGACAAACTAAAAGCCAAATAAATAATATTTTTATAGGAGAATGTTTTACAGTAAGTTTCATTCATGTAATGAATTTGTTTTTATATTTTTCAAATTTCTCTCCAAGAGCAGTTTTTTTTATTCATCTTCATAGTTAATTTTGCATTTAATTATAGTGCTTTAGAAGAATGATAGAATAATTTGTATTGCATTATGCACAAGTACATATTTACATATCTATGCATATGTGTCTTTGTGGGTGGAGCACAGAGCACATTCTTAGCAGCTGCAGCTGCTGCAATGCTCTGAGAATGCTCCAGCTCCCAGAAGCCTCCTGGGCATACCCAGGAAGGAAGGTCGCCCGCTATAAGGAAGTGACTGAGTGCCAACCACGCAGCACCCTGATCTTTTCAGCCATTGGCTATGAAGGACACGCTGTAACATCCTATAGGCTGAACCCATGTATATAAGGTAGCCTACTTCCTGAATAAAGTGGATCTGCATCACTGAACCTGGTCCCTGGAGTTGGGTCTTTGCTCCTCCGTCATCCTCACCCCCGGCAGAACTTGTCCACATGTCTTCTGTAAACAATAATTGGTGGTGTATGGCATTATTTTATGTCTTTCTATATATTCATTTGTTCATTCATTCATTCATTCAATTATTTTTTGAAGAGAGACAGACAGACAGACAGGGACAGACACTCAGGAAGAGAGAGAGAGATGAGAAGCATCAACTCATAGTTACAGCCCTTTTGTTGAGCCAGTGACCCCTTGCTCAAGCCAGAGACCTTAGGCTCAAGCCAGTGACCTTGGGCTTCAAGCCAGCAACCTTTAGGCTCAAGCTGATGACCATGTGATCATGTCAACGATTCCATGCTCCAGCTAGTGACCCTGTGCTCAAGATGGTGAGCCTTCACTTAAGCGTGCAACCTTCAAGGTTTCAAACCTGGGTCCTTAGCATCCCAGGTTGATGCTCTATGCAATGCTCCACTGCCTGGTCAGCCTGTCTTGTTATTTATTAGATTATTTTGTAGTTTCTATCATTTCTATCATGAAATCAAATGATATCATGATATGAATTTATTGAAGGATGTGTATGCTATAATGGGAAAAGAGATTAGAAGAAAATATATGAAAAATAAAAAGTGTGCATAAAGAAGTGTACATGAAAGGTATTAGTCATTATCTTATGAAGGGGAAGTGGAGGATGCTAATTTAAGCCAAATACTTTCTATAAGGATTGAAGTTTATGATGAACTCCAAACATTAAGAAGTCAAATGCTATAATAACTTCTTGGTGTAAAATGTTAGGAGCTAGAAGAGAGTTCCTTGCCAAAATTAAGTAGAAAATTCATAGAATATATCTGAAACAATTTCTTTATATATATTTTCCAGTGGATTCTTCTCTACTTTGGAAAGACAAAAATAGGTTTTTCTCACAAAAACTTTCAAATTAAAGGACTGGCAATGTTGCTTTGGCACAATTTAGCTTACTTGCTTTCTTCATAAAACTGTATGATTAACAATTTAAGCCATGTAGTTTTAAAACTTAAAATATTAAAGATATTATTTTAATATTCAAATTGTGAATTATTTAGGTCATTTTTCATTTCTAGGTTCCTTATCTTTTTACAGTTACAACTGAATCATATTATTTTCAATAATATCACTTAACTCTTTCCTGATTTTAAAACATGGATTATTGTTTAAAAATTTATAAAAAATAATAAAGTAGAAAAATGAGTATATAATGCAGTGGTAATTCAGCATGGATAAGACTATTAACATTTTTGTGTTAACTGTACATATAAGTTTTTCTTGGTATATATTAAAAGTTGCTCTGAAATCTAGTTTTAGCTCCTGAATAATACATACATCATTATATGGGAGTACCATAAATGATTTACCCACTCAACTTTATATAGATATTAAAACTATTTCTAATTTTTGTTTTTTGCCTTAATAAAGATCTTTGCATAAAAATATTTTTTGATTATTGTATAAACAGTATATAATAAAGTAAAATTTTAACAATAGGAAAGAAAATAAATAACAGTAGTGTCCCTTTCAACTTATTTATTCTCAGTTTCATTTCCAAAATTAACCACATTGGGTCTTTTCTCCCATTAAGTTCTTTCGTAAGTACTTATCTTCCAAACAATATCTGAATAATCTTCTTAACAGTTTTTTACTCACTGTTGAATATTGCCTCTTGACTCTTCATCTTCAAAGACAAAGAAAGGTGTCATTCACACCACATCTTTTATTCACTCCACCATTTATATATTTTTATTTTGTATTGCTTCTATGGTATCTTTGTTATGTTAAATAAAAGGCTTAAATCTCTCTTTCATGATCTATTAAATTTAGATAGCATCTTTTGAGATCACACTATGCAATCTGAGAAAAAGACCCTTCCTACACATTCCATGGATTTTCTGACAAATGTTGCAATGTCTCTCAATTTCATTTTTATATTTTCAAGCTTGCAGAGTTATAACTGGTTCTAGAACAGTAATTATTTTTATTTAAAAACTGAAATACAGTAATCAAGATTTGTAGTATTATAATTGCACATGTCTTACTCTGTATAGATTTTTATTTTTATTTTGTTTTTTTAATTTTTAAATTTTATTTAGAAGATTAACTTCAACAGGGTGACATTGATCAATAAGAGTACATAGGTTTCAGGTGAACAGTTCTATAGCATTTGAACTGTTCATTATGTTATATACCCATCACCCAAAGTCAAATCACTTTCTGTCACCTTATTAGACCTTTAAACATATTAAATATATTTTATTTTCTGAATCTCTGAGTAACACTCTCTGTTATTTATATGAGTCGGAATTTGCAGTTTGGATTTTCTGCTCTTATTCACTGGGGCCTTGTTTTCCTATGTGTTTCAATTATGGTTATTACGTGTGCATGCTCATGTGTATATTTCCTAGTTTACCCTTTCAGGACCTTTGAATTTATATGAAGTTTTCTATTATGGCCTCCTAACTTGAATAGTGCCTAGAATTTATCTTTTCATTCATAAAACCATATTCCACACTCTATCAGAATCAGTCAGCTCCAGGAAAGACACTGACATAAGGGCTAAAATGTTATTATTTTTGTAATTTCTAATATCTACAAGAAATTTATTTTATACCAGCACAATCATTTTCTTCCCCTCCCTCCCTCCCTCCCTCCCTCCCTCCCTTCCTTCCTTCCTTCCTTCCTTCCTTCCTTCCTTCCTTCTTTCCATCCTTCCCTCCTTTCTCTCTCTCTTTTTCTTTCTTTCTTTCTTTCTTTCTTTCTTTCTTTTCTTTCTTTCTTTCTTTCTTTCTTTCTTTCTTTCTTTCTTTCTTTCTTTCTTTCTTTCTTTCTTTCTTTCTTTCTTCTTTCTTTCTTTCTTTCTTTCTGCTTTCTTTCTTTCCTTTCTTTCTTTTCTTTCTTTTTTTCCCTCTCTTTCTCTCATTCATCTGTCATCTATCTATCTATCTATCTATCTATCTATCTATCTATCTACCTACCTACCTATCCATCCTTAATTTTATACTGAATTGTTAAGTGTTCTGAACAAAGGAGGGGGTCTATGGACTTCTAGTTTATAGTATTTCCAAAAGCAAAGTTAAGATAGGGATTGGTTATTACATGGAGTTACATCTACACATAAACTTAGTGTCTGAATATTTTAAAATGAAAAATAAAGGTTAATTTTTGGAAATGCTTTTATAACCTTTATTAAATCATTACATTTCTATTTGAACTATATATATAAGTTAAAATAAATTTATTAAAATTAGACAATATTTATCATCACTGAATAATGTACATTAGGATTCAGTTTAATGTTTAATTTATTTAGAATTTTCTCCTCTGGATTCATTTGATAAATTGATTCTGGTTCTGAAACCTACTCACTGTGCTACTTTCGTAAATAACTTAATTTCTTTGTGCCTTAGCTTCTTCATCTGTAAAATGGGAAAGAAAATAGTGCCTATCTTGTATGATGTTTTGAATATTAACTGAATTAATGTTTATGTAATGTGTAATGCTAAGTATACTGTGTAACATCAAGTAAGTAGTGTGACTTAAGTATTAGCTGTTATTATATTTATTTTGAATTATCTGCATTAAATATTGATAATAATTTTTTACTAGCTTCATAAAATGAATTACACAGCTCTCCATTTTTATATGCCCTATAAGTTTAAAATATTGAAAATATTCTCTAAAAAATAACTAGCACAAAACTTTTCTGTGGTAATTCTTTGATCATTTGTCCTTTTTTGATAATCTTGATTTACTTTCTTTAAGGTGCTCTTTTTACTTGTTTTTCATTTTGTTTATTTTTAAAATCTTCCTCTTTTCTTTTTCTTGCAGTGTTTATTCTGTTTTTTATATTTGTATAATTACATAAAATTAATATTAATTTATAAACATTATTTTTTAAATAATAACAGTAAGTTTATAAACTCACTTTTGGCTTTAGTTTTTTGTTTGTTTCTTTTTAATATTCAATAGATAAGTTGCTTTTTTGGGGGGGTGTCATTTTCTATGTAGAAAACGATCTAATCTGGAATTGGATTCTTGTTTTTCTCTTTATCTCAAGATTTACTAAGAGATTATTTACTAATTTTTAGAGAGATTAAATTTTGTATAAAATTCTCTCATCTTGTTATTAATAATTAATTTAACCTTAATTTATTATAGTATTGGTTACAAATTAAAAGTAGTAATTTCTGTTAAGAAAACAAGTTTTAAAAGAAGGTGAAGGGATTAGCCACGTTATACATACATAATTCAGCTACAGACAACAGGGTAGCAATCCCCAGAAGGAAAGGGGGAGTGGAGGTAGGGGGCGGGGGGGGCAAAGAGGTGAAATAGGAATAAAAAGAGACTTTGCATGGGTAATGGGGCACGATGTTAGGGGTAGAGGGTGATATATTGAACAGAACAGTTGAAACCATGTTAATACAATAAATTAAAAATAAAAATAAAATCTTAGCAAATAAAGCATGATTGTAACCATAAAAATGAAAAGAAGCTTTAGATAATTTCTGCTCTGAGAAATTGAACATTTTTGTGGATTAGTCATAGGTAAGCTACATCAGATATTTATCTTTGTATACCTTATACCATATAGTAAAATATTATATAATTCATATTTTTATATCTAATTATCTTTTATTTAAATTTACTTATAAATATTTAAAATGGTAAGATTGTCATTCTGAGACATCAATTTTGGACATTTTTTTATTTCTACTGCCTTTTGTAATTTATATATTTTTGTACTATAATTAGTGCTTATTTGAAGCATAAAAATTTAAATCATATTTTCTATTGGAGCTTTAACAATGTAAAATGAGAACTTATTCTATTGAATCTTTTAAATTCAATTTTACGTTAGACCTTATTAATATTACTACAATAGTTTTTACTTTACTAAATGCTTTCTTAATATATATTTATTCTTTTATTTTTTCATATTTCTCATCATTTTGTGTATCTTTTGTGAACATTAAATGCACATGGTTTTAATAGAGACAGTGAGATGGTTTAACCTACTTCTATATAGCTTGTGGCCCTGGCCGATGGCTCAGCGGTAGAGCGTCGGCCTGGCGTGTGGGGGACCCGGGTTCGATTCCCGACCAGGGCACATAGGAGAAGCGCCCATTTGCTTCTCCACCCCCACCCTCCTTCCTCTCTGTCTCTCTCTTCCCCTCCCGCAACCAAGGCTCCATTGGAGCAAAGATGGCCCGGGCGCTGGGGATGGCTCCTTGGCCTCTGCCCCAGGTGCTAGAGTGGCTCTGGTCGCGGCAGAGCAACGCCCCGGAGGGGCAGAGCATCGCCCCCTGGTGGGCAGAGCTCCACCCCTGGTGGGCGTGCCGGGTGGATCCCGGTCAGGTGCATGCGGGAATCTGTCTGACTGTCTCTCCCCGTTTCCAGCTTCAGAAAAATACAAAAAAAAAAAAAAAAAAAATATATATATATATATATATGGCTTGTATATGTGTTTGTCCCTCTCCATTCTGTTTTATGCTTTCTCATCATAATGTTTCCTTTTTTCTTCTTTCCCTTTGTTTTCTGGGTAGAAAATATTTTACTGATTTTTTTTTTTCTTTTTTTCATTTTTCTGAAGCTGGAAACAGGGAGAGATAGTCAGACAGACTCCCACATGCGCCCGACCGGGATCCACCCGGCACGCCCACCAGGGGCGACGCTCTGCCCACCAGGGGGCGGTGCTCTGCCCATCCTGGGCGTCGCCATGTTGCGACCAGAGCCACTCTAGCGCCTGAGGCAGAGGCCACAGAGCCATGCCCAGCGCCCGGGCCATCTTTGCTCCAATGGAGCCTTGGCAGCAGGAGGGGAAGAGAGAGACAGAGAGGAAAGCGCGGCGGAGGGGTGGAGAAGCAAATGGGCGCTTCTCCTATGTGCCCTGAATATTTTACTGATTTGCTCTTACATTTCTACACATGTTGAAGGTCAATCACTTGTATTCATTCATTCATGCATGCTTTTTTTTATTTTTTAAAAACAAGAACAAAAACTGTCTTTTGCATTTCTCTATTTTAAAAAAATGTATATTTAAACTGCTCTCATTTTCTTTCTCTATTTTTCATCTCCCAAATATTCATTCCCATGAACACAGCCTTTTCTTAGTTGTGTTAAGTAATTTTGTATTTATATTACAGTTGTTAAAGTTTTGTTTTAAGTAGCATAATTTTATATTCAAGACACTTTTCCATTTTGTTTTTTGTCTTGTGGGGTTTATGAGCCAAAAGATATACACAAATTACATATTCTTAATCTAGAGTCATTGGTCAGAGTTATGAAAATTCCTCTTTGATCATTGCAGTGGTTTTTCTGTGCACCTAATTTTGGTAGAATCTATGAAATTTTACTTTTAAAAAAATTCCTAATATTTTAGAAAACTTACAAAATGTTATGTATATGTGAAAATTATAGCCATCTTTTAATTAAACCTTATGTTCTTTGGTTTAACTGTTCTTTCATGATGTCCATCACGAATCTAATTTTTGTGTGATAATAGGCTTTTAAGGTTACTATAATTACAACCTTCGGATGTAAATTATACATTTGTTTTAAAACTGTTGCTATGTGGCTAATCTCCTCTTAGGTCTGGCACCTGGATACTGTCATTGCAAACCTGGCTTTGGAGGAATGAACTGTGGTCGGTGTGCCAGGGGCTACACTGGCTACCCAGACTGCAAACCCTGTAACTGCAGTGGCGAAGGAAGTACAAATGAAGACCCTTGTTTAGGACCCTGTAACTGCAAGGTACTTTGTTTATTCTGGTAGGATACCACTCTCAAAACAGAAGGTCACTTTCCTTGACTTCTCTGATATGTCTACTGGCATTAAGCAATTGTTACAACTCCGCCAGAACATATCCATTACCTATTCTGTGTATGCTCCTCCTGTAAGTCTACCAAGTTCACTGTAGCAGGCACCTGCCATTTGTCTAAAAACAACAGATACACAGGGAACAGGTCAACTTAAGAATCTGTGTCATTTTATAGCAAAAACACCTTTACCGATCTAGTGTAATTTTAAACTATACAACACTAAAAATAGCAGACTTTTGAAAGTATAGTACACTCAGCTTTATATGTAATTCTGAATATAATTCAGTCAAGAGTTTCACTGTGGATTTTGAACCTTCTGATGTTTGATACCGGATAGGTCTGAAAATCCCATATTCAAACCTTTTCATTTAATTACCAAAATGTAAGAAGGTCTAGTGGTATTGATTAAAGGCTCAATATTTTCTTTTAAGAGTACTTTCAGAAATGCAACTTTATTTGTTGTACATGCTCAGCTAATAGCTCATCACGTTAACACCAAAAGAGAAATTACACCCGCATCTTATACACATAGAGGAAACACAGAACCATGTACAAGCTTTAAATGATAAAAGTGATATCCTTTAGTTATCATAATCAGTACCAAATGTTTGAAACAGACAGTGTTAGCTAAATTAGCTGAGAATAAACAATCCAATGAAAATTTAGCATGCCATACTAAGACTAAGATATAAAAATACTAAGATATAAAAATAGATGTTATTTCTTTTCTTTGCTCTAACTTTTTTCATGTAAATATTAGTATTAAAGTGAAGTATATATTTCATGAGAATGTCCAAAATACCAAGCTAAATATTATAATAGTTAGATAGTATGCTTATGTTGCATGTCACGGGTAATTTATGTACTTAATCATTGACAGTAAACAGGCAGAAAGTCCACAGTTCATGTTAAGGAATTGTCATGTATAGCAATGTAATGAATTTTCTAGATCCAGTATATTTCATTCCAATATTATCTGAAATGTAAAAATTCCTGTAGTAGACCCGGAATGTGTAGCCATCTGTGGTGATGGCTTGTTAAGAACACCTCCCCTCTTACATGAACAGACACTTCTCCCAGGAAGAAATACAAATGGCCAACAAATATATGAAAAGATGCTCATCTTCTTTAGTTATTAGAGAAATGCAAATCAAAACCGCAATGAGATACCACCTCACACCTGTTAGATTAGCTATTATTAACAAGACAGGTAATAGCAAATGTTGGAGAGGCTGTGGAGAAAAAGGAACCCTCATACACTGTTGGTGGGAATGTAAAGTAGTACAACCATTATGGAAGAAAGTATGGTGGTTCCTCAAAAAACTGAAAATAGAACTACCTTATGACCCAGCAATCCCTCTACTGGGTATATACCCCCAAAACTCAGAAACATTGATACGTAAAGACACATGCAGCCCCATGTTTATTGCAGCATTGTTCACAGTGGCCAGGACATGGAAACAACCAAAAAGCCCATCAATAGATGACTGGATAAAGAAGATGTGGCACATATATACAATGAAATACTAAGCCATAAGAAATGATGACATTGGATCATTTACAGCATAATGGTGGGATCTTGATAACATTATACGAAGTGAAATTAGTAAATCAGAAAAAAAACAGGAACTGCATTATTCCATACGGAGGTGGGACATAAAAGTGAGACTAAGAGACATTGATAAGAGTGTGGTGGTTACGGGGGAGGGGGGAGAGGGAGAGGGAAAGGGGGAGGGGGAGGAGCACAAAGAAAACTAAATAGAAGGTGACAGAGGACAATCTGACTTTGGGTGATGGGTATGCAACATAATTGAACGGCAAGATAACTTGGACATGTTATCTTTGAATATATGTATCCTCATTTATTGATGTCGCCCCATTAAAAAAATAAAATTATAAAAATAAATAAAAAAAAAGAACACCTCCCCTCTTCATCCTGTATGTCTTTGGGGGGGAATCCTATAAGCTCTTAGTAAATATTCTCTAATATTTACCAAAACATATCCTGTGTGTGCTCTATTCCTTTTCCAAACCACCACAGAAATCTTGAATCTTTATCACTTGGTCAAATAAAAAAGAGATCAAGCTGAGCGTAAAATGGCAGAGAAACTTCTCCAGTTTCTAGAATATAGGAAATCAAACTGGCAAATAAATAAATAAATAAATAAATAAATAAATAAATAAATAAATAAATAAATAAATGGAATGTTTTTCTATACCTACCATTTGTACAGTGGAGATGCTTGGTGTTGGCAAAGAAAGGGCTACCTGAGTGAGAAAGACAGGCTTCACCGTGTTCATTCTCTTGGCCCAAGAGTCTTGGATAACCATAGCTGCAAAACTCAGAGCAAGAGAACAGGAGCCACTAGCAGATCTCCGAGGGAACCTCCTGACCTATCACCTGCTGCCTGCCTGCCTGTCTCCATATTGTACAGAGATGGATTGCAATGCTAATAAGAAAAATGCCTCTTTACAAAGATACTTGAAGTACTGCACAGATAATCAACACACAATAATAAACAGCAATTAAGAAATTATAAAAGAAAAAGAAAAATGAAATAATTAGCGTTATTAAATAGTTGTCCTTCAACAGTGTGGGATTTTAAATAAAGGAATATAAGCTCTTATAAACAAATATTTTAGGATAAAACTTGCATGAAACACCGGTTTCATTAAGTATCTACATAATTTTAAAAACCACTAATTATATGTATTCAGCAAAAGAATTATATCACAAAGTTGGTTCATCTAGTATACTATCATATAATTGAATACATAGCTTCTCATTTACAAGAATGTATTGTTTCAATAAAATATACAAAAAATTGAAATACTGAAAAGACATTTATTAATTTAGAGTAAAATGTGATAGCTCATTCTGTTTCACAAAAAACAAACAAACAAACATGATTTGGCATAGGTGTCAAAGGATTATATAGATCAAAATGCTATTTAATAAGTAATACTTTATTGAGAAGCAAAGCTAATAGAGACTTACATTCAAATAAAATGATATTCATATAAGTGTTCATCTCCAAATTGCCTTTTCACTAGTAGACATTTGCACATTTATTTTCTCACACTGTAACATATAATAGTCTTTCATAATTTTCGTTAGAAAAAAATATCTTCTGAGTAGGTAGACATTTTAAGGAGAAAGTTCAGTCCTCAATTTATTTTTTATTGTAAGTTTTAAATAAATAAATATTTAATAAAATATGATACTTAGAAAAGTAAGCACCACTTTTCCCATTTCTGCCGTTTCAAATACAATATGCTGGATAAAACAGAACAGATAAATTTGTAACCATGTTGATTCAGGAAAGTAAGGAAAATTCTTAGATGTCAGACCAAAGAGAGAAAACTAAGTTAAGCATAAGCTCAACAAAACTGAACAACTAAGGTCACAGGGTTGGTGGGTGTGCCGTTCTTAGTACTAAAATGGGGTTCAAGTTTGGGGTTTCAATGGCCTCCCTAGGACATGAAATTAGGATTGGAATTACAGAAGGAAGTTGGAACTGAATTCACTTAAGCTTGGACTCTAAAAATGCCCCCTGACTGTGAAATAGTGCAACCGGTACTGAAAAATTATACCTGCAAGGCAGGAGTGGAAGCTAGAAAACTTTCTCTTTCCTTTAGAGTTCTAGGTGGGGAAGAATGAATGTATTGAGAGGAATCAAACCCCACAGCCTATGTGCCACATGGGAATGGAGTCAGTTTTATTCTCTCTTTATGTGCTAGCATTGTTCAAGTCAGGCAAATGCAAGTCCCACAGGAAATAAAGTATATAGCCTCAACTGACAAAGAGCTCACCGTAAATCAAGTGCACTACACAGAAGAGAACCAGAAGCCACATAAGTTTGAATATTTGTAAGCTAAGAACTAGAAAAAGTAAGATAGTCTGAAATAAATAGTATAAACCTAAAAATGTGTAGTTATATAAATCATAGAAATAGAAATATGTAAAATATATATATAATCATGCCTAATCAGGCAATGGCGCAGTGGCTAGAGCATCTGTCTGGGACACTGAGGACCCAAGTTTGAAGTCCGATGTTGCCAGCTTGACACGGGTTCATCTGGTTTGAGCACAGGGTTGCCGGCATGAGCATGGAATCATAGACATGACCCCAAGGTCACTGGCTTGAGCCAAAGGTCACCAGCTTGAGCAAGGGGTCACTGGCTTGGCTGGAGCCCCCTGGTCAAGGCACATATGAAAATGCAATCAATGAACAACTAAGGCACCACAACGAAGAACTGATACTCCTCATTTCTCTCTCTTCCTGTCTATCGTTGTCTGTCCCTCTCTCTCTGTCTCTCTTGAAAAAAAAAAAAAGGAATAATTTCTTAGTTTAGGAAATAATTCAATAAAATTTATTTCTAAAATAAAAAAAAATGTACATAGTCATTGAAATATAAAATTCAATGAATGGTAGAACAAGTGATTAGAAACTTCTGGGTAGAGAATCAGAAATACAGACTGAGGAATTGATGTAGGGAGATGAAGCTGTGAGATGCTAAATGGCATGGCTGGTAACTAATAAACTTTAACTTAAGTTTATCAGGAGTTGCCAAAGAAGAGATGAGATATAATTGGAGAGAAACAATATTTAAGAAATAACAGAGAAAAAGTGAAGGGATTAAGATTAAGCAAAGAAAATACTCATAGTCATAGATAACAGTATGGTGATTACAAGAAAGAGAGGGGATGGAAGTGATTTTTTTTTTGTTTTTACAGAGACAGAGAGAGACTCAGAGACAAGGATAGATAGGGACAGACAGACAGAAACGGAGAGAGATGAGAAGCATCAATCATCAGTTTTTTCTTGCGACACCTTAGTTGTTCATTGATTGCTTTCTCATATGTGCCTTGACTGTGGGGCTACAGCAGACTGAGTAACACCTTGCTCAAGCCAGCAACCTTGGGTCCAAGCTGGTGAGCTTTGCTCAAACCAGATGAGCCCGTGCTCAAGCTGGCGACCTCGGGGTCTCGAACCATGGTCGTCCACATCCCAGTCTGATGCTCTATCCACTACACCACCACCTGGCCAGGCTGGAAGTGAAATTTTAAAAATTTTTCTTTAAAAATTAAAATTCTATGTTCCCAGTTTAAAGAATATATATATATATATATATATATATATATATATATGTATGTATGTATGTATATAAATGATGGTGAAAGACATTCACCACCAGAGTGCTAGTAAACTACCTGCCCACCAGTCAAAATAGAGAAAAACATTTTAAATTACAAATATCAGATTATTGCTAGTGTCAACCATTCGTAGACCAACTTTGTTTATAAAAAAAGTGCTTAGAACCAAGCAGAGAGTGCTACTGGATTACAGAATGTGAGAATCAGTCTATAAGAAGCAATAACATTTCTTTCCAATTTTTTCTCAGATTTTATTTATTGGTTTTAGAGAGAAAAGAGAGAAAGGGCAAGTGAAGGAGCAGGAAGCATCAACTCATAGTAGTTGCTTTGTTTTTTTGCCTGAGTAGACAAGCCCCGAGCTTTGAACCAGCGACCTCAGCATTCCAGCTCAATGTTTTATTCACTGCACTACCACAGGTCAGGTGCAGTAACATTTTATATACCAGAGATAACCGATTAGAAAATGTAATACAAATATTTAGAATAGAAAAAAATATATATATATATGATACCTGGAAATATTTTTAAATAGAGATCATTTTTTAAAAGATATTGAAGAAGATAAAATTTTAAATGTTAAGATAGCTGATAATAATGATACCTGATGAAAATCTAGGAAAATAGAAATGTTTATCACTGTTGTTATTAGCATGAATTAGAATTAAAACCTAAGGAGCGCCCTGGCCGGTTGGCTCAGCGGTAGAGCGTCGGCCTAGCGTGCGGAGGACCCCGGTTCGATTCCCGGCCAGGGCACACAGGAGAAGCGCCCATTTGCTTCTCCACCCCTCCACCACGCCTTCCTCTCTGTCTCTCTCTTCCCCTCCCGCAGCCAAGGCTCCATTGGAGCAAAGATGGCCTGGGCGCTGGGGATGGCTCTGTGGCCTCTGCCCCAGGCGCTAGAGTGGCTCTGGTCGCAACATGGCGACGCCCAGGATGGGCAGAGCATCGCCCCCTGGTGGGCAGAGCGTCCCCCATGGTGGGTGTGCCGGGTGGATCCCGGTCGGGCGCATGCGGGAGTCTGTCTGACTGTCTCTCCCTGTTTCCAGCTTCAGAAAAATGCAAAAAGAAAAAAAAAATTAAAAAAAAAAAAAAAAAACCTAAGGAGCACAATAGACATTGTTTAGTATTATTTAAATATTGAAATCCTGTCAGCCAGCAACATCACATCTAGACATTTACCCTAAAGAAATTCATATAATATGTAGAAAGAAGCATATAGAAAATGTTCAAAATAGGCCAATTGGTTAGAATGAATATTAGAAAAAAGTCTAAATATCCATAAATCAATTAGAAAAATAAAGTGTAATATATTTATATAAATTGATACAAGAATCAGTCAAGTGAGTGAAATAGGGTCCACATGTATAAACATTGATAAATTTCACAAACTTCAGAAGACAACAAATACCATTACATTGTCATTTATGTAAAGTTGAAAACATAAAACCGTTTCTTAATGTGTGGACACACACATATATAACTTGAAATTTTTAAAAAATACACATATAATAACTACTAATTTCAGAAGAGTTAACTCTAGAGAAACAAGGAAGGGGAACAGGATGCAAGTGAAGTAAATTCAAATGTGCCTAAGTATTATTTCTTTAAAAATATATCTGAAGCATGCCTGACCTGTGGTGGCGCAGTGGATAAAGCGTTGACCTGGAATGCTGAGGTCGCTGGTTCAAAACCCTGGGCTTGCCTGGTCAAGGCACATACGGGAGTTGATGCTTCGTGCTCCTCCCCTCTCTCTCTCTCTCTCTCTCCCTCTCTCTCTCTCTCTCTCTCCCCTGTCTAAAATGAATAAATAAAGTCTTTAAAAAAATAAATAAATAAAAATATATCTGAAGCAAACATGAAACATGGTATTTTTTTTTTTACCTTTAGGTTTTGGGTAATGGATAATTGTCACATTACAGGTACTATTCTGTTGCTTTAAAATAATTCATAATTTAACATTTTAAATTTCTGTAATGAAAGGAAACAAAAGGATTTCCTCATTTAAAAACTGGTAAATGAAATTCTTAACACAGTATCTACTACTATCACCTTCATACATAAGATTTTCTGTTAAATTATTGTTCAGACAATGATATTAATGAACATCATTCTTATATTTCAAAATACGAAAACAGTACCAGCTAAGACACAAAGACATTTACTAATTTTTATGCATTGTTAAAATTTTTGAACTTTCTATAGCTTCTTATGAATTACAAGGTAAGCCAATTTCAGATATATAATAAGCTAGTTAAATGTAAACACTATTCTGACTCTTGGTATTTATTTTAAGTACACCATGCTAGAAATGATCTTTTTTAAAGTTTTGTGTTATGGTATCCATTAAAACTCAGTTGAATGCAGACTCTGTTAAACAGTATAAATTGACCTTTATCTAGGTAGAAACACATATTTTTACCTTTATGGAAGTCTTATAATAGAAAGATAAATAAGATAAATAATGAAGTAAAGGTCTAGAAATCAAAGTTGTTTTCATCTTGCTTTGCATTGAGTTTTTTAAAAAATTACGTTTATTGGCAGTGACACTGGTATTGGGTGCCCAATTCTACAATAAATCTCTGTTCAACATATTAGGTGTTCACCCCACTACGTTCATGCATCGTTCATCACCATTTATCCCCCTATATCCTACTCCCTCCACCCCCACTTCATACACCACACTATTGGCCGGACTTCTGAGCTTTTGATTTGTTGTTCAGTCCCTCTGCCCTCCCTCACCCAGCCCCCTCTGATCTCCAAGTCTATTCTTGCTGTTGCAAAAGATAAGATTTCTTTTTTTTTCTTGGCCTAGTAGTATTCTATTTTGGAAATGTGTTTATTTATTTATTTTAAAATTTCCCTCCTATTTTTCATTTATGCACAGGAATGATCACATCATTATTTTTTTTTCAACTCATACCCAGGGCATTTCTACAAAAGAAATTCAATTTATATATTTAATCCCAAATTTAAGTTACAGATAAAAAATTTTTAGCATAAAAAAGTACATGTAGGAATTTATCTCTTGAAAAAGCCACAGTTCAAAATATTATGTTAATTTTTTAATATTGGAAATATTTTAAAAAGCAAGAACTAATTTTTATTTATTGTTTCCTCTCTTTCTCTTTTCATCCACCATTTATTATTAAAATTGATACAATATTTAAAGAATAAGCACTTAACAAATATTACTAATTATCTAATTATCTTCTTTTAACTTATTTTAACACTAGGATGCATTAGAATGAGGCCATAACAGGAAAACACATTATTGACTACAAACACCCCCACACACACACACACAAATAAGCATAATTGCAAAATTTCTGAAGCAAATATCAAAAAATTAGCTTAAATGTCGCTGAAGATATTTCTGGTAACTTTGTCAATAGAATTCCCAGTTGAATAACAATCACAGTTAAACATGTATTGCCTAAGTTGTATCTAATTTATAATAAAGTGGCTTCATGAAAACAAATACAGGGAAACTGTTATGACTATTTCTCTAGAGAGAAACTATGCTGAGGGAATTACAGCAAAGAGAAAATTTATGTCAACTCAATAATATCTGACTTCAAAAAACAAATAAATAAAACCTACTAAGGTTTTCCTAATTCAACTTTGTTTTTAGGGAAAAATTAGTACCAATGGAAAAAAAAGGGCAGTTCTTATAAACATATTTTGTTGTAGGGTAGTCCACAGTATATCTAATTAAATAATTAGCTAAATATATTCAATAGCAATATGTCTCTAAAACATACATTTCTCCCTAAGGGAATGAAAATTGATTTTTTGAGGAGCAAAAATATATCATTTTATGCATAAGTCAAGCATATTCACATTTTACATATAATATACCTATATAATTAAAATTTTATGGTGAGGATGATTATAAGACAAATGACTAAAGAGTATTTTTAATGTCTTCATAATTTTAGCTAGGTTGAGATCCACTGGTCTACAGTGAACTGACACTTTTTATTATTATAATATATAAGTGAATAAAAATATTTATTATAATTATTAACAATTTAAAATAATTGGCTATAATTAGTACCTATTTAGTTTTTGTTGAGATACTCATCAAGAATAATGGTTTTGAAATAAAGAAAGTAGAATACTTGGTCTTAAGAAAATATGACCAATAAGTTGTCAATTAGAAAGAATTACTGTTGGAGTCTAAATATAAAGGATTAAAATAAATTTACTGGATTGACAAAAGTTGCCCTTTGGAAATATGAAAAATAGATTAGACTCCATTTTGTTTAGATATGTAGTTAAAACAACTTTTAAAAAAATGATTAAGTTTTAGGTTAATACAGTTGACTCTTGAATAATACAGGGGTTAGGAGGACTGACCCCAACATGGTGGAAAATTTGTGTATAAATTTTGACTCCCCAAAAACTTAACTACAGTTTTCCCTTGGTATCTGTAAGAGATTGGTTCTGAAAATCCAGATGATACCAAAAGCTGCAGGTGCTCAAGTCCTTATATAAAACAGTGGAGAACAATGCAGACAGTCAGCCCTTCAGGCACTCAGGTCCTTATATAAAACAGTGTAGAACAATGCAGACAGTCAGCCCTTCAGGTGCTCAGGTCCTTATATAAAACAGTGTAGAACAATGCAGACAGTCAGCCCTTCAGGCACTCAGGTCCTTATATAAAACAGTGTAGAACAATGCAGACAGTCAGCCCTTCAGGTGCTCAGGTCCTTATATAAAACAGTGTAGAACAATGCAGACAGCGCTTCAGGTGCTCAAGTCCTTATATAAAACAGTGGAGAACAATGCAGACAGTCAGCCCTTCAGGCACTCAGGTCCTTATATAAAACAGTGTAGAACAATGCAGACAGTCAGCCCTTCAGGCGCTCAGGTCCTTATATAAAACAGTGTAGAACAATGCAGACAGTCAGCCCTTCAGGTGCTCAAGTCCTTATATAAAACAGTGTAGAACAATGCAGACAGTCAGCCCTTCAGGTGCTCAAGTCCTTATATAAAACAGTGTAGAACAATGCAGACAGTCAGCGCTTCACATCCCTGGGTTTCCCACTGAGCATTCTTAACTATGTATTAAATATACTGTTTTCAATCTGGGGTTGGTTGAATCTAAATACACAAAAGCCGGGGATATGGAGGGCCAAATATATAATCACTGAAAAAATCTGGGTGTAAGTAGACCCACACAGGTCAAACCTATGTTGTTCAATGATCAACTATAACTCTTCAAAAAATTTATCAATACAAAGAAGTGATGATAAATAGATAAAGGGAAGAGAAATCTCATTATGAAAAAAATGGCATTTGGACCAGAAGCTACAAACTCTCATCATAATTATTAGATTTCAAGGATAAATTATTTTCACATCTTTTATTTACAAACTGAGTTGGATGGGTGACAAGGTACAGGATATATTTTCCCTTAAAGGTCTTATAATATAATATAATATAAATGGCAAGAGCATGGTACAAGGATAGTGGTCTTAGTGTTCGTATTTATTTATTTTAGTAAGTGACCTCCAGTAGGCATTCTTACATCTGAAAACATTCCAATTTGAGAGAACAATGCTGCCACAGCCTATTTTTATCTTATCATGAAAACCTTGGGGAGGGAGGTAGAGGAGTATATAGTCGGGATAAATGGTGATGGACAAGGATTTGACTTGGGGGGTGAACATACAATATATGGTATACAGAGATGTGTTATAGAATTGAGCCATTGAAATCTTTATAATTATATTAACTAGTGTCACCTCAATAAAACTTACTTTAAAAATAAGAAAGAAAGCCTGACCAGGCAATGGTGTAGTGGATAGAGTGTCAGACTGGGACACGGAGGACCCAGGTTCGAAACCCTGAGGTTGCCAGCTTGAGAGTGGGCTCATCTGATTTGAGCGAGGCTCACCAGCTTGAGCCCAATATTGCTGGCTTGAGCAAGGAGTCACTCAGTCTGCTGTAGCCCCCTGTCAAGGCACATATGGGAGAGCAATCAATGAAAAACTAAGGTGCCTCAACGAAAAATTGATGCTTCTCATCTCTCTCCCTTTCTCTCTGTCCTTATCTGTCCCTCTCTCTGTATCTCTCTCTGCCACACGCACGCGCGCGCGTGCACACACACACACAAATAATAAGAAAGAAAATTTTGGAATACATTTCTTTCTTTCAAACTAATGGATTTTGTTTTTGTTTTTTTTTAGCTGGATAGAGGATTCTAATGATGAATCTGGTGTTAGATACAAAGCATGTACTCAGTACTCCTCTTAGAGCAGGGACTTCCTTCTACTTTGTTTTATCCTTATTCATCTACCTCTTGAGGGAGTTTTTATATTCTCTCTGGCATCTCTTACCATGTCTTATATTAGTAACTCAGCTATGATTTGATGAATGCATGTGTATAATAAGAGAATAAAGGACCTGTGAAAAATAATCTATAAAACATTTACTAACAACTTGATATTGATAACAAAGGAAATTGCTCAAAGAACCTACCCATAAAGCAGAAGGTTCACTCTTGAAAATTAAAGTCCCTGACCATTCGTACCAAGAGGATCTTCCAAGAAGGAATTAAGAATACAGTAAGAGGATGCTTCATGGATTTGAGTTATTGATGAGTTACCGAAAAGTTCTGAAAAAGCAATGATCCACTTGGGAAACTATAAAAATAATTGAGATTCAAGCGACCAAGATCAAACTATTAGTAGATGAGAAACCTTTGTTTTTATGACTATGCAATAAAATTTCTGACTACCATGCTTCTATGTTTGAATTGTGCCACTCAAAAACACATAGAATATATTGTCAAACTGTGATGTCCTCCAGTGTTAACTAGTTTAAAACATTTTTTTCAAAGAAAATTTTGGAAACAATATTAAAATAAGAAGTCTCTTGAGGGAGTTTGAAAAAGGAAATAAGAAGTAAAATCTGATATAATTAATTCTACACATGTTGAAACATGTCCAGAAGCAGAGATCTAGTGAGCTAAAAATATTTTTCCCCTGATTTTCATTTTTCTACTAGCTCTAAAAGGCACTTTAACTAGGCCATATGGACCAATACATAAGTAGATTTTTTAGTTTTAGTTTAATATTTATCTGTAATAGAGCCTGAGAAAAATAAGAACCAAGCACTTTTTGATTGAATGATTCTATGTCAATCATTAGGAACTGCCACTCACTAAAGAAAGTTATGGTACAGACTCAGTACTGAAAATGTAGGAATCTAGAAACTTAAGGTTGTGGCTTTAAGCAGATGTAATTTGCAATTGTATGTGAGGTATATGCAAATATTATAAGAGTTGATGATTACTTGTGAAGAGGGTGAAGTGAACTGGGTGTGGGAAGGCAGAATATGATTAATTTGAAGATTTGAAACAGGGTCTAAAATATGTTGGTTCAAAAATTATCATTATAAACAAAGGAAAACTACCACTTGACTAACTTGTTTTTAAAAGTGTAGACATCCTATCATCTTTATCGTGGTGTGCTGGGGTTCTCCAAGATCACATTCAATTTCAAAGATTCACTAGAAGGAATCACAAAGCTCTGAAAAGCTCTTATACTCATGGTTTTGTTTTAGTAAATGTAAAGATACAGATTAAAATCAGCAAAGAGAAAAGGTGTATAGGTAGAGTCCAGGAGAAACCTTTCCTTTTTTTCTTTTAAAGGAAGCAAAACGACCTAGATATCCTTTTATATATTTTAAAAGTTAAGATATTATTTATATACCATAAAATTTACCCTTTTAAAATCTACCACTCAGTGGTTTTGAGTATAATCACAAGGTTGTACAACCATCACCACTAAATTCCAGAATGTTTTCAATCACCCCCAAACAATTATCCTTTCCTAGTAGGTTATTATAGAGAGGGCTTAATTCTCCCAGCAGCAATGTGTGATTATACATATGAAGTATTGTCAATCAGGGAAACTCACCCAAGTCTTGGTGTCCAGAGTTTTTACTAGAGGTCAGTCATATAAATATGGAGCACTCATATGATTGACCCTAATTATTCATCCTCTAAAAAACCCCCAAAGATCAAATTGACACATTGTGGCCAGGGCCTCGGGTAAAAAAAAACAAACCAACAACTAGGCATTCACCATAAATCACAGTGTTTGCATTAAGTATCTGATGTGACCCCATGGACCCAAGCATTAAATGACACTCTTATCAGGCAGGAACTTCCAAGGGCTTATATGTTACCTCACAGGAGTTGTTCAAGGGACAGTCTTTCAATTTGGATTAAACAGGGTTTGAGCAGTTCAAGCCTGCTGAATTAACGCCGTACTGCACCATGCGGTAATGAATGATTTCCTTGTTCCAGTGTCTCACGTTTCATAAACATTTTACCTGCTACTACCAACTTCAGTATCTCAAGTATAATTCTGTTGATTAAACTCCTGCTGAATAACCCTTAATGACTTTAACAATTCTTACGGGAGAATATCTAAATCTCTTCGGGCAGCTTTAAAGGTTTACTGTGTGAGGTCAGGGGAACCCAAGTACCGAGTGAAGTTCCTAGCAAATAGGAAATATTGAATACCTGTGTTTTGAAAGAATAAATAATAAGTAAACCTTCTATTCTTTGGATTATTATTTGTTCCCAGTATCTTTGAAACATGGCTCTCTCATTCTATCTCCTGCAACAGATTGAATTTTTTAACCATGTTTCAAGGTTTTGGTCAAATTCCACCCCTTTCATAAAGCCCTTTTAAGCCTTCAGAGCAGGCATTAATCCATCTCCTCTGCATTTCCTTAATATAATTTATTTACAAGATGCACTTATCATGGTCCACCTTGCATTATATTTATATTTGATCATGAATGTATCTTTTCATTCAACTCTACATGTTGGCTTGTAAATACAGAGACCTTGACTCACCATTCTTTTTTAGTCCCTAGAATTCTACCCTAATGTATTGATTCAGGTCATTAGATGAAATTGAATATTTCAATTATTTAATCATAATCTTTTTAAGCTCCTATTGCCAGGCTAAAATGTGGCTAAGGAAAATATAACGACTGTCCAAAAAAAATGTCTTGTTGTTGAACTCAGTCTAAGTCTCAGAAAAGTGCTATTACAAGCTTTCAAATTAGAGTAAATGAAAAGTGGATTAGACCAAAAACATAAAAACACAATGTGCAGAACAGCTGTACTATGTCCTCAACGGGATAAGCTAGATTATAATTATAATTATGTTTCATCTTTTCTACCGGTACTCTTTTGAAGATGCTTTCAACTTCAGGGCCTTGGGGATTTATTTGTCACCATAGGTCTGAAATTAGTTTGATTTGTTTCACTGACATCTTGCATCTCAAAGTATCTGAAATACACTTTAGAAATAAAACACCAGTGAAAATTTCAATGGCAATAATTGAATTTATGTACATACCAGGATACTAAGGTTTGACACATGAAACTGGGCTAGAAACAACCCTTTATCTATGCTCCAGGGATGTAGAGGTGGTTGAGGTTATAAGTGGGTCATAAAAATTGAGTCAAAAAGTTAATTTCAAACAAATTGTTCTCTCAGATACAAGGAGAACATCTTTATTTGTTTATTTTTATATATGTATCTCTTTTTTTAATGCTATTCTAGCCCATTTTATTTTTTCTCATATGCTATCAAATTTTTATCATCCCTACCTTCTGCCCAAACCTGGTTTGTTATAAAATATTTTAATTAACATCTGTGAGCATAACATTTTACTCTGCATGAGAAACACAATCACTAAGAGATTCATTTAAACTTAATGAAGTTTTATTAAATTGGTGTTAAGTGTTCTATCAGAAACCCTATTATTCCTTGGTCTTCTAAAGATAAGTAAGATAGGGTTTCTACCTTGGAATAGATTATGGTTTATAACTGAGAAGAACAATCTTAGCAGGGGTAGCTATGCTTTTTCTGTAGTTGTAACAGGGAAAAATATAAAGGGATATAAAACAGTTGAGAGAGAAGCTAGTTCTCTAAGGAAAAGGAAAGTTTCAGAATTGAGGTGATAAGAGAATTCAAGGAAGAGGAAAAATGTGGAGCAAATGTGTGGGTAGGGAGTATTAAGAATCTGTTTACTGGAGAGCAAGGAGACTTCATTTAGAAGTTATTAGTCATGTTTAACCATTCTTTAAATTGAAAGATGATACCTCTCCTAGGTTTTCATCATAGACTTTCTCTGGGTTGAGTCAACATTATAGGCCCATCTATAAAATACTTTTTCAGTATACTCACACTAGGATTAATGAAACCAATCTGGTGAGTAGGCACCAAGTGAGAATTACTCCGTTCATCGCTGTGGGATTAACTGGCTATTCCATTGTATTAAAGGAAACACTGTAAAAATTAGGCAGGGAAAACTTCCCTCCTTTTCTCCTTAGTCTCACTAAGAAATACTGTGACTGTTTGCTCCAGTTTCTTTACCTATCGGGTTCTTATGTTTCCTCTAATGTATTCCTTTTAGTGTATAATGTGAAAAGTATTTTGCCATCTGCACAACATCAATGTTCTATTATACATCCATGTTATTAGATTAATGTCTTTCATTTTATCATATGTCTTCTGTTCTAAGACAAAGTAGTTCAATGATGGACACAGTGAACCAAACTGACATTAGTCAGTTTAACTTGTTGCTGTATTTATCATAACATACACTCCACACTCTTGACATATAGTTAGATCAAAACTGTAACTTTGATTAGGGTAGATGAGTGTCCAATAATCCTTCCCATCAGTGCAATTAGAAACAATATAGCTTACTAAGGAACTTTAGAGCAGATTCTTAAAAACATCATTATACTGTAAATGTGTTTGAGAGGTAAAATAAAAAAATATATTGTACATTTCTTTTAAACAGAAATAGAGACAATACTTAATTTTGAAAAGCATCTCTGTTGCTAACACACCTTTCTATTTATAGGAAAATGTTGAAGGAGGAGACTGCAGCCGCTGCAAATCCGGCTTCTTCAATTTGCAAGAGGATAATCCTAAAGGATGTGATGAGTGTTTCTGTTCAGGGGTATCCAATAGATGTCAGAGTTCCTACTGGACCTATGGAAATGTAAGCAGTGGCCTTATAATTCTGTACACTGTTCTGCAGGGCTTCTTGCTATTGCTGTTCTTTTTTAAGAAATTAATTTTTTTCTTGCAGTGAACTTCTGCATAAAATTATTATGCAGAAGTAATGGAGTTTTATTTCTCATGCTATTTGTGTATTTTGATCACAACCTTTAAGGCTTTATTCACAATAAGGTGTAGACAGGAATTTCTCAGAATAAGTGAACAGGAGCCTTTTCTTTTTTTTTTAATTTATTCATTTTTAGAGAGGAGAGAGAGAGAGGGAGAGAGAGAAACAGAGAGAGAGAAGGGGGGAGGAGCTGGAAGCATCAACTCCCATATGTGCCTTGACCAGGCAAGCCCAGGGTTTTGAACCGGCAACCTCAGCATTTCCAGGTCGACGCTTTATCCACTGCGCCACCACAGGTCAGGCCAACAAGCCTTTTCAATGACCATATTTAACATGTGAAACAGTAATGACATTAATGTTGTTCTAGCTCCAAGGAAAGGGGAAACAATAGAGAAAGCATCAGATTGTGATATGAAGAATTATATTATTCATTCATCAATATTTTTGATATTCAAGTTAAGTAAAATTGCTTTATTATTTCTCTACATAATACAAATTATGCACCAACCTTTAGTTACTCTTTAATGTTGCGTGGATTCTTCCATTGTTAAAGGAGGTCACTGAATTTAAACAATACTTCATTCTCAGTCAATTTAAGAAATTCCAAATTATTGCCTATTTAGTAGTCACTGTCATTTTCTTACTCTAACATAAACATACACGTTTATCTTCCTTCCTCCAATGCCCACCACACTCCCCATTGCCTTTTCAACTCTGTACAGTGATTTGTCTCCTTATAGAACAGGTCTGAAAGGAATTTTTGGATCTTTAAGGATTACAAATAGCCTGGGTAGCTGCTCTTAAGAGTTACAGAATAGCAAGAATCAGGCTAGAAAAAGAGAATCCAAGAGGGGGAATGAGAAACTATGCCATAAAGGGTTGAACATGCTAAGAAGTTGGATTTTTATACTTAGTCATAAAGGATTTTAGCAGAAGGGTGATCACAGTTGTGCTTTACAATCAAACATCACTATTTCAATAAACAATCTTCCTTTCAACTTTAATTAGCTAACTCATCCTTAATACAACTATTGTATATTTTTCTCTGCCTGTATTGCGTTTATGTCAAGTCTGAAATATTATGAGTAGTTTATGATTGTTTTCTTATGTCTAAAATTGAACCCATTCATACTTTATCAAATATATTGCTTTTGGAGCAGAATACATAGAACTGATAGTAAATGGGAATCTAGTCTAACTTCTTCCTCTTATTTATAGTGCCCCCTCTTCTAGAGAGCCCTATTAATATATCAAGGCTTTATGGTTAGCGTAGGAGCAAAGGAGGCATTCAGCGTTGGTCTTCAGAAAACAGGGTCATTGATACTTGCATTTCAGTAAGTCGTCTGGAAAGACCTTCCTCTGAGTCTCATTTGGGCTGTCTTAGAATGCCTGGAACATGGCATTCTAGAGTGTTCCAGGCATGTTCCAGGAACATGTTCCAGGCATTCTAAGAAAGGGAGGAAAAGAAAGTAATATATATCTTATTGTCTAGCCAGCCAGCAAGTCTTTACCTGGTCTCTCTCTCTCTCTTTTGACCAGGATACTCCAAGCAATTTTACAGCTTTGGGAGCTACAGAGTCGAATGACTTCCACATAAAGAAATTTTAGAATATATATTTTATTCAAATATAATCACCATTCATTCTGCTCCTTATCACCCGCAATACCGAGCAGCTCACACAGGTCTAGTGGGCCCCTGAGACCTTTAACCTGTGTCCAGGGTTTTGTCCTGACCTGACAGTTTAATTTAGAATTATAGCTTAGCTATGTGCCTACTCCAGGCTGAAGTGTAAAGATGGAAAAGAAATCATCATGGCTTCCCTAAGTCTTCTTTAAGGCTTATTCCTTTTCTGAGCGAAGGACCTAAGCCATGGCTCCCCATAGCCCTTCCGACACCATGGGAAGGAGTAGGTTCAGTGTTGTGAGCTGTAGCCATAGCAACCGGCCAGCCGGTGGATTAAAATGTTTTTAAGCCTCAAGGTTGAAATATAAATAAGTGGGAAGAGAGAAAATACCGAATAAAAAGCCATTTTTTAGGCACTTGAATATTTTATTTCTTTCCTTCCTTTGCTTTACAAATACATAGGTAACAAACACCTTTTGAAATATTTTTTCCATAAATAATAGAAAATTACTAGTGGATTGAAAAATACAAAATTCAAATTCTATCTATTTATTAATTAATATAACATTATAACTATTGTATAATTTTGAGCAATCTTTTTTTAAGAAAGAGGTATTTGGAATCATGATTTTTACAAAGAGCATTGGATTGGTAAAAACAGGTTATTATATAGTAAGTACCATTCACACTCTAGAACAGTGGTCCCCAACCTTCTTTGGGCCACGGACCGGTTTAATGTCAGAAAATATTTTCACGGACTGGCCTTTAGAGTAGGATGGATAAATGTATCACGTGACCAAGACAAGCGTCAAGAGTGAGTCTTAGATGGATGTAACAGAGGGAATCTGGTCATTTTTAAAAAATAAAACATCGTTCAGACTTAAATATAAATAAAATGGAAATAATGTAAGTTATTTATTCTTTCTCTGCTGACCAGTACCAAATGGCCCACAGATTGGTACTGGTCTGCAGCCGGGGGGTTGGAGACCACTGCTCTAGAAGCATCAAGAAAAAAATTGGAACCTATCATAGGTACATCTAATAAATTTAGTGAAATTCACAAATCCTATACTTTTATAAACTTGTATCATTTCTGTTTTTTTAATTTCCAAATAAAGGGACACTATAGGAATTCAAAAGAGAAAATAATTGGATGGATTTTTTTCTCTTAGAAATGATGGTTTTTTTGTTTTGTTTCGTTTTTAAGATACAAGACATGAGTGGCTGGTATCTGACTGACATCTCCGGCCACATTCGAGTGGCCCCCCAGCAGGACGACGTGGAGCCCCCTCAGCAGGTCAGCATCAGCAACGTGGAGGCCCGCCAGGCCCTCCGGCAGGACTACTTCTGGAGCGCGCCTGCCCCGTATCTGGGCAACAAGGTAAGTCCCTGTGCTGCGTGCTCCTTGCTGCTTTGCTGTAATAGATCAATAAAAGAACGGTTCAATTCAGTATTTATTTAAAGGAGGATAAGAATATCAAATATCCTTTAGATTGCCAGAACCAACTAAATCAGATTGAATTTGGCATTTTCCCCACATCCCATGGGCCATGGTATCTTTAGTTCACAACTTTACATAGTTGAGACTCTGTGTACATTTTGGAAGCAACAAATAAATTAATGAGGGTTCTAGACAATTTTTTTTTTTTTTTGTATTTTTCTGAAGCTAGAAACGGGGAGAGACAGTCAGACAGACTTCCGCATGCACCCGACCGGGATCCACCGGGCACGCCCACCAGGGGCTACACTCTGCCCACCAGGGGGCAATACTCTGCCCACCAGGGGGCGATGCTCTGCCCCTCCGGGGCTTCGCTCTGCGGCCACCAGAGCCACTCTAGCGCCTGGGGCAGAGGCCAAGGAGCCATCCCCAGCGCCCGGGCCATCTTTGCTCCAATGGAGCCTCAGCTGCGGGAGGGGAAGGGAGAGACAGAGAGGAAGGAGGAGGGGGTGGAGAAGCAAATGGGCGCTTCTCCTATGTGCCCTGGCCGGGAATCGAACCCGGGCCCCCCGCACGCCAGGCCGACGCTCTACCGCTGAGCCAACCAGCCAGGGCTTCTAGACAATTTTTGCAAAGTGTTATGGGTATTTAAAGAAACTGTCGGGCTTGCTTGAAATAGCTGTTTTTCTAGAGTTGTCTATGGTGGAAGAGATACTGAAGTTTTTCTCATCTATTTCTTTATCATGTCAGAACTGATATTCAAAAGAGTTACTTGTTCTATCTTATATGAATGTTAATTAGAAATGAAATTTATTACATAACTGATTAAATGCTTGCCATGAAGCTTATGTAAACAACATATTCCTTGGAGCTCAGAAAGAGAACTACCCTAAAAGCATCGCCAGATTGGAAGCATATGTTTGTTTTAAAGCCCACTTACACATCAATAAAAACACGCACAGAGAAAAACGCCTCAGAAGTGCAGGCATTATTTTGTTTTTTTCCAGTTGTGAATTAACTCTATCTAAACAGATGCCTTGGCTTTTAGAATTTTATTTTGCATAATAATTTGTTGGAAACAAAATTTGGTATAGTAATTCTAAATGTGAATACAGCTTGTTCTATGAAAGTTAATACCTTGTCAGCTGATAGTTTAATTAACCTAATCACACACAGAAAAATCTGTTAATAAATTGATGTTATTGAAGAAATCGTCACTGGTTAAACAAGTGAAATATATTTATTGTTAGTGGTTCTCTTGTCATGACATCTGAGTACTGAGATAGAGAAACTTAAGTAGTTCATGAGTCACCTTGTGAGTTGGAATTGGTGGTTTTAGCAGATTGAAGAAATTTCAACTTATGGCTTATTTTTACCAGGCTTCAAAATGCTATTGTAAAAAATGTGTATGTGAGTAAAACGCATTTTCAATGAATATGTATTTCAAAATAGACAGTATATGTTGCATAAAACTCTACAGCTGCAATAAAAATCTAATTAAATGTTTATTTGCATGGCTCATTACAATTAGAAGTCATTCTATTCTATTCAATTTAGGAACCCCAATAAGAATAAAATAGCACATGAGAGTTGAATGTCTACAGCTTAAATTTTCCAAAAAAATACACTATCAAGTTTTGTTTGTTAGTTGTTGTTTTTCCTGCCCTGAGGAGTTGAGAAATAAGCCTTGGGTCAAAATTGGATGAGTTTCAGAGGTCTTATTTTTCTTACTATAGTGAAATTTATTGAAGGATGGGTTATAATAGAATATTCTTTAGCATATTTTTGATAATTTCTCCTTTGGTCATATGTTTTTCTTTCTGTTGGCTGAAAATCAAACTGACAGAAGGAAAGCAAGCAAATGGGATACTAAATAGCATCTGAGCAAAGAATTTGGACATCCTGTTTGTAGTTGTTGTTTCCCAAAGATAACTTTCCTTATCCTGGCTGAACTATTTCTTATAACCAGTCACAAAGAAGCACTTCATATCCCCCCACAGATCATTTCCACATCAAAAAGCTGTGCTTGCCCATGCTTTGGTTTCCATCAGTGTACAAAATAATGGCAACAGGGTGTGCAAACTGAATATGGAAGACGTTTTTAAATGTAATGCCGAAGCCCTTGGTAGTTTACTGTCAGAGAGCTCTGTATGAATGAAACAATTTACCTTAATAACTGAACCATATAAATTTTTGATACTACCAACAATACTGCAAGCTCTCACAAATTACCACAGTACATCTTAACTGCCATGTCACATCACGTAAATTATAGTCATGATGACATGCTTAGCTTGGTTGATTTAATATCTTGCTAAGGAAATGGAAAATTGTAGGGACTTGTTTGTAAATTCAATAAGGCCACTTTTTAAATAGTTGAGGCTACATTATTTACCAGTAATAGCTGTTCAAATCAGAGCCATTGCCAGAATTCGACAGAAATAGCATATCAAGAAACTAGTGCATCTGCTTAGATACTGAATTTCATTTATGTCCCTGACCAGGAAGCTGTAGGTACCTAATTCCCCTTCCATTATTTTAGAGTTAATTTCTAAGTCACAAAAGTATCTAGGAGATGCTATTAGCATTTTCTTAATATTTATATAACGAATTTTCAAGACAGTCAACTGGTTATAAGCTATTACAACAGAAAGGGGATGTGCTGGGCATGTTGTAATGAAGATGCCACATGCCATTTGACCTTTTCACAGCTCTCTAACCTCAAATAAGAAAACCTTTCTGACACTGGACATTCTTTGCTAGCATGAAGGTTCATCTGTTTGTAATGAATTCAAGAACAGCAGGCAGGTTTTTTGGTCCTAATATTTTTATTGACTGTGGTTCCTCTTTTGAGTAATGAGAAATATGTAAGTGAATATAAGTTTGCATATGTATAGTAGATGAGGACTAGAAAAACTAAACAGTTTTATACTATGCATTTAAAAACTGTACATGATCTTGACTATGAGTTAATTCCTCAATGGCATCTTGAAAAAAATTTTTTTTTCTCATGTGTGCATGAATATTTAGCCCCATTGGCACAATCAAGTGTTAACTTTCTCCCCCATGCTAGATAGTCAAAGCTTATGAAGTTAGGTACCCACAGGGCTATCCTAGACAGCATTACATTTTTTAAATGCTTGGCAAGTGTTAATGCATGTTTTTAGAGTGTTTTGCTTAAGCATGGAACTACTCAGGAACTCAAAAGGCTGGAGGCAGAGTCCTGCTGGTTGGCTACAGGCTTCAGCTATTTAGAAACAGTTTGAGCATTTCAGAGTTGGAATAATTTACTGCTTGGTAAACTAAGTGCTATTGGAACATTGAAATAATCATTTACTTAAGGTTACCCTAGTGGTCTGAAATAGTGTAACTTCCAAAAGCAATTCTCATCACATCTATAAAGTTCCCAGAGAATCTGGCTTGGTCTGTCTACTGTTCCTACATTACCATTAAGATTTGAAATTCTGCCTCTGAGCATTATTGAATTAATCTCATGTGATTTGTTCATTACAGAGAAATGCTTATTTACTACAACATTCTGTTGTCTTTTTCTGTTTCTAGTCTAAAGAAGCTTTTCTATTGTTTCATGTAGTTGCCAAGTGTACCTATAGCCTAGTTTAAAATGCATATCATGAGCCTGCTGACAAAATAGCATCTGGCTTCGGAAAGTAATCTTTGGTATTTCTTTGTTGTGCTTGCTTGACTTTCACTTCTACCTCTCAGATCCCAAATTAAAGCTGTGAATTTGAAGAAGACTGATGTTTTGAAATTTATAAGACAGGGTAGTTCTTGTCACATAAAAGGAGCTTAAAAATACCTTCTGATTAATGCTACTTACTTATCAAAAACAAAAAATAGTTTTAATAAGGCTGTTCAGAAATGACTCTTGAGTTGGGATTTATGTGGAAGTTGGAAGATGATTTCAGTCTTGGTTTAAAAAAATTAAAAACTAATAAGTGTGACCCACTCTCTTTTTAGCAGCAGAATTTGTATTTGTAACTTCTTTGCTACACATTCCTCAAAAGTATTTTCAAATAAAGGTTAAACCTTCTCTGTCATCCTTAACTTTCTGCAATATAGATCCTGGGTTAATTAATAAGATACTATGTATATGGAGAATGGCATGGCCATAAAAATAAATAGAGTAAATTGTGAATGAATTTTTATTCCATCAATCACATCTCATCAATGATGATTTGGTAATAGAGTAATACCAAGAAAAAAATCTGTTGCCTAGAATAAACCAAATGAATTTTAGGGGTCAATGAGAAAAAATATATTTATTCAAAACAAAAAAAATAGCTCATTTATTAACCATAGTAATAATGTCTAGTATGCAAAGTTAACCCACCTTTGACAACTCAGGGTCACACACAAAAATCTCCCAATCTTACTTATCCTTTTATTATTATTATTATTATTATTATTATTATCATTAGCAAGAGAGCTAGACAGAGAGAGAGACAGACAGACAGATAGACAGGAAGAGAGAGAGATGAGAAGCATCAACTTGTAGTTGTAGCATTTTAGTTGTTTATTGATTGCTTCTCATCTGTACCTTGATTGGAGGGCCTCAGCTTTGCCAGTGACCCCTTGCTAAGCCAGCAACCTGAGGCTCAAGCCAGCGACCTTGGGCTTCAAGTCAACAACCTTTAAGCTCAAGTCAGTGACCATTGGATCATGTCTATGATCCCACATGCAAGCTAGCAGACCCCCGCTCAAGCTGGTGAGCATGCACTCAAACCAGATGAGCCCCTGCTTAAGCTGGCTTCCTTAGGGTTTCGAACCTGGGTCCTCAGTATTCCATGTCAACATTCTACCCACTGCACCACCACTGGTCAGGCTTACTTATCATTGTAATAATATTATCTTGATACCTTTCCTAATAAAATTTATAAAGCACTAATTTTATTATCTTAAAATATTAAGAGAAAGAACATTTTAATACTTGCATGCATTATTCTGTTTACAGTGCTTTATAATGAAGTATAGTATAGGTACGAAGTCAATTTTTACAACTAATCAACTGAACAAGTACTTAATAGGGGAACATTTAGTTTAACAACAATTTGGTAGAAAAAAATAAGAAGTTTACTTAACAGCACTTTTGATCTGTGTTTACTTTGTGACATGGTTGCCAACAAAACTCACATAACCTGGGACTATACTGGTAAGAATTTGCTGATCTAGTCAAGGAAGATAATGGTTATACAGATTCTGTACAACACAAGTCACTTAAAATATTCAACTACCTATACTAACTCACGAAAATAAATGTAAACATTCTAAACAAAGCATGAACAATCTGAATCTATGAGTATAAAAATGGTAAAACTAAGTTGGCCAAGTTTCTTTTATCATAGGACTTCAAGATTGGTTTATATCAGAAAATCAGTTTAACTGTCTACATTGACTAATTAAAGGAAAGAGAAAAACAATAACTCAATAAATACAGAAAAAGATACAAGTAAACATACATAAGGATTCATGATGTTTTAAAATTTTTTCAAATTATGATTGGAAGGCACTGGTTTAACTGATGAAGAGTATCCATTCAAAAACAAAGAGCAAATGTCTTATTTAATACAAAAATTTTAAAGAATTCTTTAAGATCAAAAACATGAAACAGTTTTTGCCATAATCACTTTCATTTAACATTGAACTAGAAGATTTGGACAATGCAGGAAGATAAGTAAAAAATGTAACAACCAAAACTGCAGTTTTTAAATAATATTATTATGAGTTTTGTAAATTCAAAAGATAAATTATTAATAAATGAATCAAAAGAGAACTATATACAAAATTAACATATAAAAGTCAATTTTGGTTTTTTACAACATAAAATTATTTTTAAAAACTTAAAAAATAATTCCTTTATAATAGCAATAAATACTGAAAGTATCAAGGATTAAGTATATATGGAAAAACAAAGGGCCAAGAATAATCAAAGGAATTTCTAAAAGAAGTTGGATATGAGGTATTAATCAAACCCTAATATAAAGATTTAGGACTTATTTTAAAAATAGTAATGATTAAGGAAGATCACTGTTCATGTGAAAATAGATTAAAGATCAATGAAACTGAAAAATAGTCCAATAATATCCCAAACATATATGAATTTTAATAAGATAAATATTGTAAATCATTGATAAAAAGATAGACTATATAACAAATGGTTCTGTTACTACTAGTCATCCAAAAAAAATAATAATACTCTCTGCATCTATACCTTACATTATACCTAAAAATAAATTCTAGTTGAAACAAAGACTATATTTTCAAAAAACATGCTAACAGAGCTTTTCAAAAGCAATACATTAGAACTTTTGCTTCTATGAGTAGATAATGAAATTAAATTTACCTACCTGCTTTAAACATCAAGTAAACTTGAGAAAAAAATGTGAAATAACAGTTTTTAGATGCTGGACAAGAGATCGTGTAGGGCCATGATTCCTGAGAAAGAAAAACAAATGAGGTGAGGCTACAAGTCTCCCAAATTATTGCCTGGCTACAGTTTCCAAGGTGAAGTGCATTGTGGGAAAAACCAGCAGCATGGTCTGTAAAACAGAGATTGGGGCTCAGGGAAGCTAAAGAAGCTAGAATTTGTGGAAAGTAATATTAGAGAATAAGGAGCTGGAGGGAGGGAGAGGTATCTAGGTATTTATAAAGGTTGGAAAGGAAACCTCCAGGCTGGCTGACTATTGAGTTGGATGAGAGAAAGCTACCTAAGTCTGGTAAAAGAACTATCAAAAAGTAGTAAGAGAAACTGTTGTATTTCTAGAGTAAATCAGAGCTGGTAATATTTCATTTTTTCATTATCTTTATAATGGAAAGTATATCAGGCAAAGTATTAAGAGTGTTGTCTTGGTAGAGGGGATAAATTAGCCCCAGACTACAGGCTGTTTCAGATTCACTCCAACAACTCTTAAAAGCAAGCCTTAGAAGAGACCTACTTATTTCAAGTAAATGAACTACAGGCCAGAACAAGGTCATTACTACTTAATTAATTACAGCAATACCTAGCACTCAAATATGTAAAATTCATCACGTTGGTCATCAAATCAAACATTACCAAGTATATAAACAAGCAGGGGCCTAAGTACCATAACCAGGAGAAAAATCATACAATTAAAACAGAAAAGAATACCATGCCAAGGTATATCAGAATCAAATTATTTAAAAGAAAGAAGGAATGGAAAGAATAAGGAAGGAAGGAAGGAAGGAAGGAAGGAAGGAAGGAAGGAAGGAAGGAAGGAAGGAAGGAAAAAGGAAAGGAAAGGAAAGGGGAAAGAGGAAAGGAAAGGAAAGGAAAGGAAAGGAAAGGAAAGGAAAGGAAAGGAAAGGAAAGGAAAGGAAAGGAAAGGAAAGGAAAGGAAAGGAAAGGAAAGGAAAGGAAAAAGAGGGAGGGAGGGAAGGAGGAAGGGAGGGAGGGAGGGAAAAATAAGGGAGGGAGGGAAGGAGGTAGAAAGGGAGAGAGGGATGGAGAGAGGGAGGAAGGGGTAGAGATAAAAAGAAAATCTTAAAAGTGGCCAGAGGAAAAAAGAGACAACACATGTACAGAATATCAAAGAAGATTCTTGTCAAACATGATATAAACCAGACTACAGTACAGATACTTTAAAGTATTGGAAGAAAAGAAATCAACAACAAACTAACAAAACTATTAGTCCAGAATTCTTTACCAGGACAAAATATCTTTAAAATATGAAGGCAAAGCAAAGAGTTTTGTTTGCTTATTTTTTAAATAATTTTTTTTTAGAGAAACACTGAAAAGTACTTTTTTGTCATTAATACATCTACACTAGAAGAACTGTAGAAAGTTCTTTTGGTAAAGGGATTATGATACCAGATATAAATTTGTTTCTAAAAAAAAGAAATTAAGAGTATTTAAAAAGCTAATAATAATGCCCTCTCCACTGATGCCAGCTAACATAAGACATCAAACTAGTCATCTCTCTAGGCCTAGGGCTAAACACAGTAGTTACTGGATAAATAACAAAACATACAAACTTAAAATAGAATGTCAGGTACTTTTGTATCAAATCAACTTTGCAATTGTGAAAAGAACACTGTGCCATAACAAGAGCATAAAGCCTTCCTGGCCCTGGCTTGTTGTCTCAGTGATAGAGTGTTGGCTTGGTGTGTGCATGTCCTGGTTCAATTCCAATCAGGGTATATAGAAGCAACCATTTGCTTCTCCATCCCTCCCCTCCCCCTTCTCTCTCTCTCTCTCTCTCTCTATCTCTATCTCTATCTCTATCTCTATCTCTTCACCTCCTGTAGCCATGGCTCAATTGGTTCTAGTGCATCAGCCCCCGGGTTCTGAGGATAGCCCTGTGGAGCCTCTGCCTGAGACGCTAAAAATATCAATAGCTCTGTTGCGAGAATTGTCCTGGACAGTGAGGGATGGGGGTTGCCCAGAGGATTCTGGTCAGGGTGCTTGCAGGAGTCTGTCTCTCCTCCTCTTACTTGGAAAAGAAAAAAAAAAAAAAAAGAATTCAACCAGTACCAATTTGAAAAAGTTTCAAACAAAGCTTAATGTAAAACTTTACTTTTTTTTCTACATCCTTTTTTTTTTAACACTTTACAGCCATGTTCCAGTTTCAGAGAACCATAAAGAACAAATGCATTGCCAGTTGTCATGCAGTAGTTCTAGTACTAGCACTAAGGGGGATGAACCCCTAATATTCTCGCCTCTGTCCCTTGCAATAGAACAGAATCACCAGTTATTCAATGGGGCAGTATTATGCCATTTCTGAACCTATCATTGCCAGAACATTCTTTATGTGCTGTTTTTTTGTTCGTTTTTTAATGGTTAATAGTGGGAAAAGAACAAGATGGTAAGGAACAATGGGATACAAATAAGCATAGGGAGCTCTGACCTGAAGACACAGGGAGGACAGCCATCTATAAGACAAGGAGAGAAGCCTAGAACAAACCCTTCCCTCACAATCTGTTGACACCTTGATCATGGACTAGCAAACTAATACATTATTTGCTTTCTTTCTTCAGTAGAATTGATTGAAAACTATTATTTATGCAAGGGGAGGCCCTGGTTAGTTCTTCTTGGTGTTTTGGTCTTTATGATGCCTTTTACAGATTTGATTCAAATGCTGGGTTGCTACTTTATTAGTTTTGTGATTTTAGACACATTCCGTGATTTAGTTGACTCTTTCATTATCTGCAAAATGAGAATTTCAAAATTCCCTCAGACTGTTCAGAATTCTGATAAATTTCCTTAGCACACAGAAGCTATTCAATAAATGTCGATTGCTTTGTGAATTTCTATAGTTGTGTGCTGCAGTAAAAAAATAAAATAAAATAAGACTATAGGTAGTCTTATGTCAATAAGAGACATTTGTCAAAGAACACTTTGTCCCCTGTCTATTTTTTGCTATCTGACAGAGCATCTGGACATTCACAGAGAACTAATTTTAGCAAGTAAGTAGATTATATGGCTTAAATAGCAGCTATGTAGCTATGTGAAAAATTAAATCAATTAGCTAGATTTTTGAGAGACCCTCAGAGTGTTTTGTACTTTATCTTTAAGCTTCCAAAGTGAAGCTAACAAGCCTCACTTCATGTCTTTCCAAGCAAATGATGTGATAAGTATCCCACTATTCCTGCCTCACTGAAGACCTAGTGTTGAAAGGAATTTGCAATTTCTGCCCCTCCTGACTGATTAGAGAAGTCAATTTCATAAAAATAAAAACATAATCAACACCCTGAAGCTATAATGTAACAAGATAACAAGGAGGTCAGGAAGGTGGAGGTATCGTCCTAAGAAGTAAGCATTTGGAAACACATACTGTTAGGAAGAATGCCAGTTGGACATAACAATAGCCATCTACAAGCCAAAGTGAGACCTAAAGGAAATCCTTTTCTCACAGCCCTCAGAAGGAACCAAGACTGCCTACACTTTAATTGCAGATTTATAATCTCTGGAACTGTGAAGCTATGACTTTCTGTTGCTTATGACGCTCAGTTTGTGATACTTTGTTTTGGTAGCCCTAGAATACTACCATAAATAATGAGATGTTGTTGTTTTACTTTATAGCAAACAAAAGGCCAATCTCTCTAGTATCTAAGGAGGTTATTGAAATTGATGAAAGAAAGGCCAACTGTCCAACAGTAGAATGGGCAACAGACATGAATGGTTTCCAGAAAAGAAACAACAAGTGGCTGTTCAGTATATGCAAGGATGTTCAACCTTACTCTTAATATGATTACAACAATGAGAAAGTATTTGTAATCTCTCTTAGGAAAGGCAATAAATAGATAGCACACTGAGACTTTAAAAAGACAAATATCCTTACATTTTAGTAGTGGAGATTTACATTGATGCAATTCAAGAAAACTAATTTAGAAATCTTCATCAAAGTTACAAATGCACATATGCTTACATATTTTTCTTCTGGTTACTTATCCTACTGGTATATATAAATATGTAAAATGCAAATTTATTAATTCTTAAATGTTTGTGATAGCTGCAAAAACGTCTATCATTGAGAGGCTAATTAAATGAGTTTGGGGCACATACATGTACCCTAATGCTATAAAACTACAAATAAATAAGGAACATTCTGTACATATTAATATGAAATGATACAAGGGTTGTGGTAAGAATTAAACCTAAAAACAAGAACAGTGCATATATGGCCAACATTTGTGTAAAAAATAATAAATAAAAATAATATGTATTTATAGTTATAAGTTTATTTAGCTATTTAGAGTAAGAGCTAACATTTGAATTGAGGTGAATTTATCTCAGAGACTACTGTTCCTCTCAAGAAGAGTATAGTTAAAGTTGTAAAATTAGACATTTTAACTAGAACAACCTTTATCTTTGTTTTAATCTATTACAAACTATTATTATTCTATTCTAGACTTTATAGTAAAAAAGATTGCTTTGATATGATTACTTAACTAGTAGTTAAATGCCTCAATTCTATAAGCTGAAAATTTGTTCGTATGCTTAATTTATCACAAAGATTTCATAGTACTCCTAGTTTCAGGAAATTCTGTTACTGTCAACAGGTCTTGTTGGGGAAGCATAAAGCTTAAATTTTTTATTCCTGAGGTCTTCTCATCACTTCCAACAGTAGTACTGGAGTCAAAGCAAATGCTCTCTCACATTATTTTTTCTAAAGCTCTCCCTCTATTACCTGGGTCTAAAAATCTACATTTGCCACATGGAGAAAGGAGCTATGTGATAAGACCCCAATTGGAAATGTGATGAATTATTAAATAGGTAATTTGTTGGGTGATTGAAAATTACCTGCAAAAGAGTGCTTATCTCCTTGAGGCACGTCAAAAGCTAACGGAATTGAGCCAATTAGACTAACTGTCTATTCAATGAGTTGTGACCTCTCGATGGTAATAGCTTATTATGATGATAAATGAACCCATCTCTCCAACTGAAGCCTGAGTACACACTTCAGCAGTTTCCTTGAATCATGAGGCCATTACCTCTCCACTCCAGATCGACAGCAGTGACAGCCATGAGAGCAGAGAGCATGCACGAGTAGACACAGATGATTGTTTTATTCAGATGAATATATTTACAACTATTTTCCAAGAAATGAGACCTCCTCTTGCATTTGGGCTCACACCCAAAAAAATTCACCATGTGACGTGTCCTTTATTAAGAACTCTTTCCTGGCTACTTTATTCTGAGTTAACTAGGTTTTGGTTTTATTGTTTTGTTTTGTTTAGTTTTGTTTGCTGTTTTCAGTGTTTGAATTCTTCATTTTTGTTGATCTCTTGAATGAGTAAAATTTAAGAGTAAAAATACTTTCTTACATTGAATTTGTAATATATAGACAAGTGTGTTTTTTCAGTTAATTAATTTAATCCTATTAAATTTCACAGCTTTGAGGGAGCCACTCAGAGACTCCTTTTTATTTGTGGAGAACTTTTGTAAAGATCATTGGTTTGAGAATCACACAAGTGTAAATACTTTAACTTTTTTTTTCTTTTTTGGGGGAGAAAGAGACAAAGACAGAGAGAGGGACAGATAGGGACAGACAGGCAGGAAGGGAGAGAGATGAGAAGCATCATTCTTTATTGCGGCTTCTTAGTCTTAGTTGTTCGTTGATTGCTTTCTCATATGTGGCTTGAGCAGGGGGCTACAGCAGAGTGAGTGACCTGTTGCTCAAGCCAGTGACTTTGGGCTTCAAGACAGCAACCTTGGGCTTAAGCCAGTGACCATGGGGTCATGTCTATGATCCCATGTTCAAGCCAGCCACTCCTCACTCAAGCTGGTGAGCGCCTGCTCAAGCCAGATGAGCCCACGCTCAAGCTGGCAACCTTGGGGTTTCAAACCTGGGTCCTCCAGATCCTAGTCCGACACTCTATCCAGTGTGCCACTGCCTGGTCAGGCTACTTTAGTTTTTTATTTTTTATTTTAAGGAAATGTCAGAAAATCTTTATCTAAGTAGTTACTAAAGTTTGACATAATTCCTCTATTCTACTATAGTGATATTTTTGATTTGAGGAGAATTAGAGGAGAGTTACTTATTGTATATATAATAAAATAAATCTTCTAATTCCTCATAAGTATTAGACAGGTGCTGACTGCCAAATATATTCTTGAAATAACCTGTTGACCAAACAAAACTAAGTTTATGAAGTTGCTTCAGTAAGCAGAACACCAGCCACCTTGACAATGTCTTCATAGTGTCTCTGAAGGTAAAGATCAGGGAATGCTACTCATGGATTTTAGGGGAAAGCTTGGGTGATTTTAAGGCAGATTTTGTATTGCAAGTAATTGGACAGAATTTATGAGTACCATAGCTTTGGATATGTCCCAAGAATAAGGCCAAAGTCTTGGATCAAGTTTTAAAGAGCAAGCAGTTAGTCTCATATAACCTTGTTTACATGAGTCAGAGTCCCAGAATCAGGTTTTCCTTGACTGTGTTTGTAAAATTGTTAAGAGTAGAGGTTGAAAACTATGCTTGCTTCCAGCATTATTTAACACAGAAATGGGGAATTGGATTGACTTTAGTTCTTACAAACAATAGCTGTGTGATTATAGTACAGTAACCTTTTTCTGTGCAACTGTGTCCTCACATGTAAAGTGGGGATAATACCCACTTCACAGAGTTATATTGAGGATTAAATGAATTTTACAAATATACAGCACTCAAGACAGTGCCTAATAAACAGTGAGCACTTGACATTAGTTATTATTACTAACTCCAACTGGCCCTAATTTAAAGTCAGACATAATCCCATTGAAATTTTAGGAAGGTTCCCCAAATACACAAACACAGAAATAAGTAAATAAAAGAAAAAGAGAAAGAAAGAAGAGAAAAAAGAATAAATAGAACAGCAAAGAGAGAAAAGGATGGGAAGGATTTGCCCATACCTGTATATGGGCAAGTCAAGTTTTCACAAGACTGTGGTTTAGAAAGTAACTATTGATAGACCCTCTCTCTTTTAGTTCAAATCTATCAAGACATGGTCTGGTCATCGAATAAATGCGTTTTTCTCATTTTCAGCTAGGGCTGGGTTTGAAATAATCAGCCTCTGTGTTCTGAAAGTAACTTATTTATAATGAAATAGAACTGGAAATAATCTACAAGCAAAAAGCTTTGCAGGCCATTAAAGGTCCTCAAGGCCATTTACTGCTGTAAACCCATTTTTACTCATCATCACAGTGAAAAAAGAAAATGTGAATAGCGCATATTTTTCTTATATTAAGTAGTTTTAAATTAAGATGTGAAGAGTTTGTATAATGGCCAAAATGCTTTATTTTGCTTGTTTTTAAACTCAAGTGTAGCAATAAAATTTGATTATATTATAACTTAATTTTAATTTTGCTCTTGGTTAGAAACTCTTTTGAAACTACACAGGAGACAGTAGAACAATTTAATGTATCTCATTTTCTAGCCATTATTTAGATGATGATGGGTAGAAGTAGTGTTTGGAAAAGAGAATTTTCTGTTGTGCCAAACACATGAACTCTGTACCTGGTGAAAGATACATAGGATGCGGAAAATGTGAACTAGGCTGGGAATGAACCCCGTGACAGCTTGATCCCATAAGACTCAGTAGGCGATGTTCCTGACTCCTGTAGTACATACAGTATTGTTACTTAAAGGAGACAAGTCATGTTAAGGAATTCAGCAGGGCCGTTAAGTTAACCCCATCTTTAAAAATCTAGTTATAGTTAAAACAGTCTCATTGAGAGACATCTGGGATCTTTAATAAAAACAGAGATTACTGTCCCCCGTCCTCAATTCACTTAGTCAAAGATCTGTAAAAAATGCATAAAATCTACATTTTTAACAACTCCCTCATGTGATTATTTACCCATAAGAATTTGAGGGCCACTTTTTTTTTACTACTTTTGAAATTACTGATGATTAATTATGTGTAAGATGATTCCGAAAACTTAAATTTTCCAAAGCTTAATTTAAAAAGTAAAAAATTAAACAGCGCAGCTTAGTCTGAATTCAAAACTTGACTTTTTTTTGTGACACACAGAGAGAGAGAGAGATATGAAGAGAAGGACAGATAGGGACAGACAGACAGGAGAGAGATAAGAAGCATCAATTCTCCACTGTGGCTTAGTTGTTCATTGATTGCTTTCTCATATGTGCCATGACCAAGGGGCTCCTTCAGAGCTATTGACCCCTTGCTCAAGCCAGTGAGCTTGGGCTCAAGCCAGCGACCTTGGGCTTCAAGCCAATCACCTGTGGGCTCAAGCCAGTGACCATGGAGTCATGTCTATGATCCCACGCTCAAGCCAGTGACCTCGCACTCAAGCTGGTGAGCCCCCGCTCAAGCCAGTTGAGGCTGTGCTCAAACCAGCAGCCTAGGGGTTTCAAACGTGGGTCCTCCATATCCCAGTCCGATGCACTATCCACTGTGCCACCACCTGGTCAGGTAAAACATTGACTTTCTTACCCAATAGTTTCACCTGTATAAGGCAACCTTATCATAACCCTTTTTTAGCCACCACAAAATACACAAATCCAAACCTATTTATAAATCTTATTAGAAATAGAAACAAACAAATAATATACATTCACACAGGAAGAAAATGAATCTTAGAAAGTAGCATTTTTGAAATAGGAAGTCTAAAATGCACTGTCGTTAATATCTGGAATGAAGAGTCTTGGCAGGACCATAATAACATTATATGGGGGTTAGGACCTCCTTCACTGTGCCTCAGTTTTCCACTGAGGAAGTGGGAGAAGGGGGTAATAATTTTAGCAACAAAATCCTTAATTGGAACATGCCTAACGAAGAAAAATGGTTCAAGTGGGTGAGAGAGGTGGTGTGGTTACAGTGGGAGGCAGGACCGACACTGATCTAGTGACTGGAGGGCTGGTTCTTGTTATCCTGGGTGACAGAGCTAGGGGCTCGTGTAGGCATTTTATCCCTATGGCCTCATCTGTGGTTTTCTCAAAAGAAATCTAGGCTCTAAAATTTAGAGTAATCTCGTATGAAAACAGACCAGATGGATTAGAAGGTCTGAAAATTGCAATTTGATGATTCTAACACTAAATAGAATCACAATCAGCTGACTGCTAACAATGAAAGAAAAATTTTACAAAATATGCTAAATGACTACTTGACACTTGAGAAAAAAATATTTCTCAGCTATTGTTCACAATCAAGGTGTTGATACATAAGCCCAGCCATAGAAAATGAGGGATATGTCAGAGCAAAGCAACTAAAATTATTGAAGACATTGAACAGTTGGTGTTAGTTTACATTATTTCTTGCCTAGATTTCAGAAAAAGCCATCTTACTTTATTTTTTTTCTTCTACTTCCCTGGTCCAGTATTGTTTTATCCACACACCTGATGGATAAACTTAAATTTTATTTTTTTCATCCTTGGTTTAAAATTCCATTGTCTTAAGGACACAGTGAAATCTCTGAGACCATTCTAGAGTTGTAGCTTCTTTCTGGACTTGTAGCTCAGGAAGGAACCCTGTGGACCAGCTATTAAAATGTCTGTAAGTATCCCATGCTCTCTCTCATACTTTCCTATCTCACAGTTTCCTTTGGTCTGAGAACACTTCTACCTATTTATTGAGTGTCTAACTTCTATTTGTTCTTCAAAGTGCTGTGTAAGGGTTGACTTGAAACTTTCCTGACTATCCCGTATCCTAGGAAAGGCTGAGTCAGGCCTTCCAAGTGCTTTTCCCTATGATATCCCACCACACAGCCTATAGAAATGTTTCTCCCTGGTCTGTGATTTCTTGAATGCAACGAGATTTTGTTCACCTTTGTAACTTAGGACCTAGCAGATTGTTCTGGGCAGCACAGGGGCTTAATCATTTCTTTTTGGGTGAATAAATGGATGCTCTATGTGAATAATAATTACTTCTGTTTCCATAGAAGATGAACAAGACACAATATAAGTAAAATTCTCCTAAACAAAAATTAAAAAAAAAACGAACCCTTAGAGAAATTACTTGCTTGGAATTTCTTCAGAAGTGACTGTTTATACTTTTGAAATACTTGAAAAAATAATTCTGGGATCGTTTAAGGCCACATCTATTCAGAGCAAGGCAGACAACCTTAACCGTCTGCCAAATTCTTTTCCGGTCTTCAACATTTATGAGCCCAAACAGCATTGTTTGGGTAAAAGTCTTGTTCTTTGTGAATTGGAAGAAGTTAAGATGTTTTGGATACTTAGATAGAAAAAAAGAATTTCAGAGCTGAGAAGAACTTGAGCAGTATTTTATTAAATGGTTTTCCCACTGTGTTCTGTGTGGTCTTCCTGTGCTAGGATAGAAAGGAGAATGAGCTGATAGGGAGGACTTTTCTTTCTTAAACCAAAATGTCTTTATCTGTTTTGCATGTTCAGAGTACTTGGATGGAAAATAGAAATAGACCGTGAAAGGTTAAGTCACATGAACGAAGATACACAGCTTTCCTAGAGACTAGGATAACATTAGATTTATGACACCCTCATTTCTGCTGCAGATCTCTTTACACTTTTCTATGCAAAACAAAAATGAGTAGGCTATTTACTTTATGGTCATGGTAAGTTAAATTGTGATGGTTGTTCTCAAATATCAATTTAGAGTTCAGGCCATCAAGTTAAGGAAGTTTGTCAACTAAGTTTAATTTGTTTTCACAGGAAGCACCTGCATTTCAAGATAATAAAATAAACAGATACAATAATATTTAGTCAGCTGTGGCTTTTAATTTAAATGTTTGACCTAGTGCTATTTAGTCTGCTGGATTGCAAAATATTCTCTGTGAAAGAAGTGTATGCATTTTAAAGCATCTCTGATGTTTATTTTGATGTCCTGGGTCTGGCTGTCGTTCTGTCACTCCGCATCCCCTGAGCAGTCACGACAATTTTAAATTGTTTAGAAGTGACAACGGTGGAATAGACCATTTTCTTCTTTACTGTCTCCATAGTTTGGCCTTTTCCAGAATGCCATGTACTTGGAATCGTACAGTATATAGCCTTTCAGATTGTTTTTCTTTTCACTTAGTTATATGCATTTAAGATTTCTCTATGTCTTTTCATGGCTTGACACCTCATTTCTATTCAGCATTGAGTAATAGTCCATTTTCTGGATGACTACAGCTTATTTCTCCATTCACTTACTAAATGACATCTTGGTTTCTTCCAAGTTTTGTCAATAATTAATAAAACTGCTATCAACATCCATGCACAAGTTTGTATGTGGACATAGATTTTTTTGTGGACTTAAGTTTGTAACTTCTTTAGGTCGTATGGAAAGAGAATGTTTAACTTGGTAAGAAATAGCCGAAGTGTCCTTCCAACCTAGGAATGTGCAATTTTGCATTCCCATTAACAATGAGACCGAGTTTGCTTTGTCCACATCTTTGTCAATGTTTTGGACTTTAGGCGTTCTAATATGTATATAGTGGTATCTCATTAATCTAAAATGTGATTCCCTAATAATGTATGCTCTTGGGAATTTTTCATTTGCTTGCTCGCTATCTGTGTGCAATCATTGATAAGGAGTTCATTCAGAGTTTTGCTTATTTTCTTATCTGGGTTATTGATTTTCTTATTTCTGACAACTGATTTCTTTATATATTTGGTGTACAAGTTCTCTATCAAGTACATCTTTACAAACATTTTCTCCAAAATTGTGGCTTGGCTTCTCATTCCTCTGACAGTATCCTTTGTGGAGCATATTATTTTTAATTTTAATAAAGTTCAACTTGTCAATTTTTCTTTCATAGATTATGCCTTTGGTATTGTATCTAAAAATTATTTCTAAACCTAATGCCCTCTAGATTTTTATCCTATTCTATCCTCAAGGACTTTTATAGTTTTGTGTTTTATGGGATACATTTTGAGTTAATTCTAGTGAAAGGTGTGAAAGGTCAATGTCTAGATTAAATTTTTTTTATGCCTGTAGATATCTAATACCAGAAGACTGTTATTTTTTCCATTGAATTGCCTTTGCACTTTGTAAAAAATCAGATCATTGTATTTCTGTGGGTCAACTCCTGGGCCCTCATATTCTGTTTCATTGATTGTATATTCTTTCAACAGCACCACACTGCCTTGATTACTGTAGCTTTATAAAAAGTTGGGTAATGCCATCATTTTGACTTTGTTCTCCTTCAACATTGTGCTGGCTATTCCGGCTCTCTGCCTCTCTATATAAACTTTAGAATCAGTATCTGATTGGGATTGCCTTAAATCTATAGATCAAATTGAGAATAACTGATGCCTTACCTGTGGTGGCACCGTGGATAAAGCATCAATTTGTAACCCTGAGGTTGCAGGTTTGAAACCCTGGGCTTGCCTGGTCAAGGCACATATGGGAGTTGATGCTTCCTGCTCCTCCTCCAACCCTTCTTTCTTGTCCCCACCCCCTAAAGTGAATTAAAAAAAAAGAGAGAATAACTGACATCATAAAAATATTGAATATTCCTATGTAATCATTTAATATCTAATATCTTTCCTTTGGTTCTTTGATTTCTTTCATTAAATAGTATAGTTTTCTTCAGTTAGGTCTTGACTTTTTTTTTTTTTTTTTTTTTTGTATTTTTCTGAAGCTAGAAACCGGGAGAGACAGTCAGACAGACTCCCGCATGCGCCCGACCGGGATCCACCTGGCACGCCCACCAGGGGGCGACACTCTGCCCACCAGGGGGCGATGCTCTGCCCCTCCGGAGCGTCGCTCTGTCGCGACCAGAGCCACTCTAGCGCCTGGGGCAGAGGCCAAGGAGCCATCCCCAGCGCTCGGGCCATCTTTGCTCCAATGGAGCCTTGGCTGCAGGAGGGGAAGAGAGAGACAGAGAGGAAGGAGAGGGGGAGGGGTGGAGAAGCAAATGGGCGCTTCTCCTGTGTGCCCTGGCTGGGAATCAAACCTGGGACTTCTACACGCCAGGCCGACGCTCTACCACTGAGCCAACCAGCCAGGGCTTGACATATTTTGTTGGCTCAGTTCCTAAGCCAATCGATTTTGGGATGCTAATGTAAATTAAATTATGTCTTTAATTTTAAATTTAATATTGCTTATATACAGTAAAATAAGTTTCTTATCATTTTCTTTTTTAGATATAATCAAATGACTTAGAAAATGACTATGTTGCTTTAGCTACAATGAATTTAGCTTTCTTGCAAATTCTCAGCTTCCTTCTAAAATCATAACCCTCCTTCAAGGATATGGGTAAAATGTTGCCTACAAAATTTATCTAAAGCTTATCATCTAAAGACTGAATAGGACCCTATGAGATTATTGAAATCAGAGGTGTTTTATTCCAAATGAATTCCTAAAGGGTTAGGTATGATATGTTAGCTGCAAATATAAACCAACATTAAAACTTCTGATTTAGACTACTCCTTCAGATCTGGAAGGCTTTCTTTCTGTTTTTCTTCTTTCCCTTCCTTCTTCCCTCCCCCTTTTCCTCCCTCCTCCCTCCCTTCCTTCCTTCCTTCCTTCCTTCTTCCTTTTTTTCTATTTTCCACAGTAAAAAGCAACTAGAGATACTGCTTTGCAAATCCATGTCACAATCATGCATTTTTTGGAGAATGCTAGGATGCCCAGCCCATATGTATTTCTAAAAATGTGTGTTATAATATCAAAAATGTGAGATCATATAGACCTGATTAGGTTTTTAAACCTATATAACATTTACAAGCGGTGAGATATTAGAGAAATTCTTTCACCTCATATGTTTAGTCACTTTAGCTCTAAGTCTAGAAACTGTAAATGCTACTTTATAGAAATATCATGATTAGTTTACTTTTTTTTTTTCTTGTATTTTTCTGAAGCTGGAAACAGGGAGAGACAGACAGACTTCCGCATGCGCCCGACCGGGATCCACCCGGCACGCCCACCAGGGGCGACGCTCTGCCCACCAGGGGGCGATGCTCTGCCCCTCCGGGGCGTCGCTCTGCCACGACCAGAGCCACTCTAGCGCCTGGGGCAGAGGCCAAGGAGCCATCCCCAGTGCCCGGACCATCTTTGCTCCAATGGAGCCTTGGCTGCAGGAGGGGAAGAGAGAGACAGAGAGGAAGGAGGGCGTGGGGGGTGGAGAAGCAAATGGGCGCTTCTCCTATATGCCCTGGCTGGGAATCGAACCCGGGTCCCCCGCACACCAGGCCGATGATTAGTTTACTTAATAATACAGAAAACATCTAGTTTCTATACTGGATAATTATTTACACACTTTTTATATTTCTAAGAAAATTAACTTGATTCAAAATTATATGATAGATTCTAGTTATTAACTGATTACAGGAGAAGTTTTATCCTTTTTTTTCAATGTGGCTTTTTAAAAACTACCTTTAAAAGAATTAGAAGTGGTGACTACAAACAAATTTCTGCCAACTACTTCATTATGAACCAGGACAATAATGGTTGATTATACCCTACTGTGCAGAGCAGAAATGAGCTCAATATATAATAGAAATCAGAAATCAAATTTTGTTTTACAAATGATATATAATCACAATGCTACTTGGAAGTAGAGTCCCTGATTATACCATTACAGTCACGGGTCACTTCCTATCACAGCATAAACACCATTGCAGAGATGGAAACTTTATTATTTATATTATATGAAAACTATTCTCCTTTGTTTTCATGTCAGTTGAGGAGAAAATGATATTCTTGAGGGCATAGCATGCCTTTCATACATGACGGCTGCCTGGGGCGTATTCTGGCACATTGTATAAATAGTGAGTAATCCCTGTAATTAAAATGATGTCTCTTGGAATGAGGATGGAGACACATGGTTATCTGAATAGCTTTGAGCTAGTTTTGCACTAAGTAGATTATTACTAGAATATGTAATGAATAATGCTATGTTACAAGTGAGTATTAATTAATGGTTGAAATACAAAAGGTGTTTTCTTGGGATTATGTAGTGTTCTACATTACAACCAGAGGTATTTATCAGGATAAATGCTAGATAGTGTCGAATCATGGAAGTATATATGAAGTTCACTTTTATTCTTAATGAAAATTATTTTATTTTGTTAGTACAGTTAATATTATATTAATAAATAATAAAAGAACACTAATGTATAATTCTTCATTTTTTATTTGTGATGCATGTTTTTTGTTGCACAATTATAAATTACTTTAATGTTATTGAGAATACTTTGAAGAAGATGTAATTATCAGAAACAAATGATATACCTAAACATATATTAAGACCCCTGGTTTGTTTGTTTGTAGCTAGACTGACAGACAGGGACAGGCAAAAATGAAGGGAGAGAGATGAGAAGCATCAATTCTTTGTTGCAGCACCTTTGTTGTTCATTGATTGCTTTCCCATATGTGCCTTGACTGAGGGTCTGCAGCAGAGTGAGTTACCCCTTGCGCAAGCCAGTGACTTTGGGCTTCAAGGTAGTGGCAACCTTTGGTCTCAAGTCAGCGACCATTGGGTCATATCCATGATCCCATGCTCAAGTCAATGACCCTGCGCTCAGGCTGGTGAGCCCATGCTCAAGCTAGCGACCTTGGGGTTTTCAATCCTGTGTCCTCAGCATCCCAGGCCAAAGCTTTATTCACTGCATCACCACCTGGTCAGGCAACGCCTTTGTTGTAAAATTAGATTTTGAAGCGGGAAAGTATCAATATAATTATGTTTCTAAAATACAGGTAACTACAGAGAAAGTGATTTGAATACAAAATATGTATTTTCCATAGGAAATATAGTTAATACTAGCATCATAACTTTGTATGATGACAGATGATTACTACTAGATTTATCAGAGTGATCATTTCTTAAGGTATATAAATGTTGAAATAACTATGTTGTATACCTGAAACTCATATAATATTGTATATCAATTGTACTTTAATAAAAATGGATATATATTTTTAGAATATTAGACCCATAAATTACCTCTTTTATTATACATGTTCCAACATCTAGTTTCTATATTCAGTTCATGTCATTGAAGATTATAATTATGTATGATAAATTTGCAAATGCACATGATTACCAAATCATATGGTCAATCCTAAAAATCTTTTTGGCAACTATCTATATTCTCTTTGAGGTTGAATTCAGTCTTTCATTTAAATTAGAGAATGAGTGTCCATGAACTACCTTTAGTAAGACCACCATAGTAATATGGAGAGCTATACATTACTTTACTCCAAGAACTTTTCCCTTATAAATGTTCCCACAGTGCTTTTCATGAAGATCATCTGTCACCAAGTTGTAAGTAAATTCAAACCCTTTCCTTTTTAAAATCCTGGGTGTTTTTTTCTGTGAAACAAGGTTTTTAAAAGATCTGGCTGAGACCCTTTTGAACATTTTTCATAGAGAAAAATAAAGACAAATTTAAACAAATGTCACAGTTTCTGAGAAACCCTGGATGTAATCTATTCTAGACTGTCATTCATGGATAAAGATGGCTTCCTATTTATGGGCTTAGGGTAATTAAACATCTATAACTTAAAGAAGCAGTTCTTAAGCTTAGATAAAGGGAATCTTGTGAAGTTTCACAAAATGATTTTCAAAATTCCTTAAGAAAAATAAACTTGGGCCCAGTAGCCAGTCATTTGTGTTTCTGAAGCACCCATGTAAACTTAGCAGAGTCAAGAAGTGTCTTCTTTTTGTCTCTTAGAAGTGTACAAAGAAGGAGATTATTGTGATGTGTAAGCTAACCAGCACCATCCCAAAGCCACAAGTTCTTATCTCACATCACCAGTATTCATAAGATTTTTTTCCCCCCAGTATCAGAAGCACTACATTTTCATTGCTGTAGGGTCATGACATATTTTAATGAAAGTGCAGAAACTATGAGTAATGAATTGAGGCGTAAAACACTGAAATATAAAGTGTAAACTAGATTAAGACAAATATTCCTAAATTCATTATTGCAGATGACATTAAGAGCAGGCTTGCTGTTACCACAGATGGCAAATGCAATTGACTCAATGTATCAAAACCACAAATATATTCTTATAATATCTGTAATATAATGACATTCCAATTAAAATGTCTTATTATATTGTAAAAATGATTTATTTGTGCACACTGTTTTTCCTTCTCAAAATTTTAAGCTTTGTTATGGGAGAAAGAGCATTTTATTTACCTTGTGTGACCCTCCCTCACCATACTGCCTTAAACATAGCTATTGAACCATATTTAGTGTATCACTTGAATTGCATAAATCTAGGTTGAAAAGTTTTGATATACATTTAACATACTAGTGCAAAGTGTAAACCCTCTCTTAAAAACTTGCTAAAGCATATTTAGTTGTTAAAATTCTAAAGAAGGAAAATGTGATTAGATGAGACCCACCTCCATAGCATAAAATAGTAATAGACTTTAAGGTAAATTAATGATTTTCTCATTTTTCAGTAACAGTTATTAAATGCCTATTAGAATTTGGTACATTCTGAAAATTGATTATAATGAAAAGATCATGGCCATTATAAAATTGTCATCTAGTCATAGGTAAAATAAATGAGAGAATTATGGTGTTCCAAATATAAAAGGCATTTAAAGTGGAGAAAAGATGAATTTATACTGCTAAGATATTTTAGTGTTTTTTTATATTGTGTGTTGAATAATGTAACATGGAAAGATAATATTTTCATTGCAGATACTTAAAATTAAATATATATTTAAAACTTTAATTATTTTTATTAAAAATTCAATAGTTATATATAAGACTTAAACATATATAACTTAACAGTGCTAGTGATAAAAGTACCTATGTATAGTAGAGATTTGCCAATTATTCCTTCAAGAATTTCTGATAATTTTCTAGTTTTCATGAGTTTGAATTAAAACTAATGATGCTCTAAATCATGCATGTCAAAATACATTGGTAAAGACAACAGTCTAAATCAGCAGTATTTGAGAACCAAGAAGTATGTGTTCTGTTAGAGTATCTATAGGAGGAACATTAGAATATCTTTATACATATTTTATTTACTCTAAAAAATAAGAAAGAATAAAGTGGGGTACCATGCTCAAAATATTCTGAGCATTTGAAAGGTGTGTGGATATTTTCAGTGGTAACATCACTTGTTCGTTAATTGATGTATTATGAAATATTGTAGATTAATTTTGCTCAACTAAATAAGTGGATTTATCAGTTTTGATTACCTATTTTTTTCAACTAATGAAGATTCACTAAATAAACACATGGATTTAGTATATCCCTTCAAAGAATTACAGTGAAGATAGAATTGACAATGCATGTATAAACAAAGAACAAGAAAACAATGCTTTACTTTTTCTCCATGTAAGAGCTTCTATCCCACAGCAACATGAAGTGAAAGTAATGACAAATCAAACCTGACACAAAATTGGTCAATGAGTGAGAAATCAATTATCTTGCAAAAGTAGCTTTTATTATACAGAAACAATTTTGAAAGCAATTGTTCAGAAAGTTTCTATCATTTTGTGGCTCAAATTAATGTTAGTCTATCAACCACAAATACTTATCTGTACTTTGGAGCTAGAAAACAGATTGTTTTCAGAATACTTTGAACGCAAAGTATCAGAGAGCTTTGGAACTTTTTGTTAAATATATTAAAATGTCACATTTTCCAAATAATTTTCAAGTAAAAATAATTATCATAAGGAAATTAACTAGCCAAATTTTACCCAGACCTAAAATAACTGGTGGATAAGATTAGAAATAAGTATTGACCCTAGCCAGTTGGTTTAGTGATAGAGCATCCACCTAGCATGTGGAAATCCCAGGTTCGACTCCTGGTCAGGGCACACAGGAGAAGTCACCATCTGCTTCTCCCCTCTCCCCCTCCCCTTCTCTCTCTTTCTCTCTATCTCTCTCTTCCACTCCTGCAGCCATGGCTTGATTAATTCAAGTGTATTGGCACCAGGTGCTGAGGATGGCTCTGTGGAGCCTCTGCCTCAGGTGCTAAGAATACCTCAGTTGCGAACATGGTTACAGTGGGCAGAGAATCGGCCCCAGACAGGGGGTTGCCAGGTGGATCCCAGTCAGGGCACATGTGGAAGTCTGTTTCTCTGTCTCCTTGCCTCTCACTAAAGGAAAAAAAAAATGAAATGACATGAATATTATAATTTAGTGTACTCAGCCAATGATGTAATTTTATAAAGAGAACTATGTATGTTTTGCAAGTAGTATTCTTTGAGGCTGTGAAAACCATTAATATTAAGTATTAAATTGAACCTAGAAACAGAACTTAACATTTTAATACTTAGTAATATTATTAAGGTGTAAGCCAAGATTTTTAAAACTGAAAAAGCATATTATGTCACTCTTTCTAAAAAATAGCATTATATTGTTCAGTAAAAAATAATTTTATATCAATAATTAAATATTTTCAAATAGTGTTTATTTCTCATACTTTAAAATTTTTGTTTTTAGTAAATATGTTAATGTTATAGCCCATTATATATTACAGAAATACATAGAGTGTGTATCATATTCAGTGTATATGTACCCTAAAATAAAACACTTTTATTGCTAAGTAAAAAAACCAAAATTCTAAAGACCACTGCTCCAGGTAACTGAATAGTACAGTAAATTCACCCCTAAGAAAAATACATGAAATAGATGAAGTTTATCTTTCATGCACAATTAACATCTTTTCAACTGTGACTCTCACTCTCCTGGTAGTTATATACTATTCTTCTGTTGTGCTTAATTATATCATTATATAATCTTAAGTGCTCAAGATAGACACTTAAGGGGATTACCACTGCAAAATGCTACTTTATGACTAATTTATATATTCACTGACACCTATTATTTGTCAGGAACTTTATAATCTCTGAGCAGTGAACAAAACAGACACTACCCTTCCCTCTTAGGGTATGCATTCTAGTTAGAAGAGAGAATATTAATTAGGTAAGTACATAAAATATAGTATGTTAGATAGTTATAAATGCTAAGGGGAAAAAATAGAGGGTGAGGAATGAGAAAAGTGGTGGTAGATGGATGGTGCTCAAATGTTAGATAAAATGTTTACTCAAAGAACTGAAGATGATACAGGAGGAAATGGTATGGATATTTAGCAAGAGTGTCTTAGAGGAAACCAACTGCCAATATCTTAAGATATGAATATAGCTTATATGCTAAAATCATTCAGGAGAGGTGAACGGTGGTAGAATAACAGGGAGGTTGAAAATATTGTAGGCCTTCAGGCCACTGTAATATCTTTAGATTTTTCTCACAGTGAAATGGAAAGCAGTGGTATGATTTGGGCTCAAAAATGTAATTATCTGATATATTTTAACAGGGTCAGTATGACTGTTACATTGAGAACTGACTGAAAGGGAACAGGGCAGAAATAGGCAGACCAGAGGCTTTGCAATTGTTGCCTCAGTAGCTATGCTGGCTTGGACTAGAGGGGTAGCAGTGCACATAATGAAGAGGGATTAGATTTTGGATACATTTTGAAGGTAAAGTCTTAAAAGATGTGCTGACAGTTCGGTTGGGGAACGAAAGAAAAAGCAGAATCTTTTTGAGGATGACTTCAAAGTCATCAGCCTGAACAACTGAAAGAATCTCGGTGTCCTTTACTTTGATGGAGAAGACTAGGAAGAGCGTACTATTTTGGGAGGAAGACCAGGAGCCCAGCCTCACTGGTTCTGTGAGTTAGAAATGTCTTTCAGATATTCAAATAGAAATGCTAGGATGGTAATTGCCATAAAAGTCTGAAGTTCAATAGTGATGAAGGGGAATCTAGACTGACGATTTCAGAAAGATTTTAATCATTCATACAGATGTCATTTCAGCCTGGAAACCAGATGTGATAGCCAAGAAAATAAATAGAGATGATATTACTGGTGATTTGTATGTGTCTGTGTGTGTGTGTGTGTGTGCGTGTGTGTGTGTGTGAGAGAGAGAGAGAGAGAGAGAGGCAGAGAGAGTCAGAGAGAGGGACATATAAGGACAGACAGAAAGTAGAGAGATGAGAAACATCAATTCTTTGTTGTGGCTCCTTAGTTGTTCATCGATTGATTTCCTCATATGTGCTTTGACTGAGAGGCTACAGCAGACTGAGTGATCCCTTGCTCGAGCCAGCGACCTTGTGCTCAAGCTGGTGAACCTTGTTCAAACCAGATGAGCCAGTGTTCAAGCTGGCAACCTCGGTGTCTCGAACCTGGGTCCTCCACATCCCAGTCCGACGCTCTACCCACTGCGCCACTGCCTGGTCAGGCTACTGATGATCTTAAAAAAAAGCACTTTCAGTAAAGTGATGGGAACAAAAAATTGACTGGAATGGATTTATGAAAAAATGGGAAAAGGGAAAGATTTGAGAGTTTTGAGAAGAAAAGAAAAAGTATGAAATAGCTTCCAGGAACACAGGAGAAAAAATGGAGTAGGCTTTATTAAGGAACCACAAGAGTTTAGTAATCATGAATTCAAAGCAAGGTCCATCAGCAAGGTGGTATATGTTTCTTCAAGTATGTCTAGCTCAATAAAGAAGGTAGAGAGTTGGGTTTAACTGGGGGGCTGGGTGTTACAGTAAAACTGGAGAAGGGAAAGCGGGTTGAAGCTAAGCAAAGGAGAGATTAAAGTTATTGGTCATGCAGTTCAAGATGGTGATAGAAAAGCTTCAGACTGGTACAATTTTCCATCTTTTCCTCCTTCTAAAAAAAAGGATATTGATCTTTTAGGTTAGGCCAGCCTTTGTTTTATGGAACTATACAGAGAATTAGGAAAGATTTATTATCTTTGGTCCCCAGATACTATTAATAGTACTTCACCAAAATTAAAGGAACAGTATGTTCTTTGATCATTTTTTAACCTCATTGCATTTTTTACTTCTTTGAAATTAACATTTTTTCTACCTGCCCCCCAAAAGCAAAGCTAGTTTATGTAACATTAAAATACTTAAAACAAACACAAAACTGAAGCCAATTATCTATTTGTTGTATTCAGTACAAAATATGCCAACAAGGAAAACAAAGTTTAGTGCTTTGAAGTTATACTTTACTGGACACAAGAAAATTTTTATGAGCAATTTAAAAATAGTCTTATTTCTTAAATACGTTAATAATAGCATTAACTGAAGTATATTGAGTATCCATATGTGTACCTGGAATGTAGTAAATGTTCTCATGTGTACCTGGCACAGTACTGATTGTTTTACTTGCATTGTCCGATTTGACATTTTCACAATGCTCTGAAGTATGTATTATCATTATCCCTATTATGTAGTAAATGGTATAAAAATGTGCTTATTTCTTGGAGAATGAAGGAATGTTTTGCAATATTATAGGATGACTGTTCACTTTGCACTGGTATGTGTTGACATTGAATAGTTTTAGGCTGATAAGAAAACACTGTAGTGTCTATCTTTTTTTATTTTCCAGACATAAACACAGTTGATTCATTTATCCTTTAGTTTTTCAAACTGCTCGTGAACCTTCTTCTAATTTATTTTTACATTGATGATTAAAATAGACAGCTTAGATTTTTTTTAACAACAAAAACAAACCAATGAACATGTGCCCTCCAAAATATTGTTTAGTGTGTTTTAAACATAAAATGATTCAACCACTTAAATAAAATTTTCAGCTTCTGAAGTGGCATGTCATTAGATTTCCATGACATTTACTTATAAATGAATAGATGTCCTCTGCCTGTATGTAGTTATCATTGCTGCATCAACACAATATTGATGGAGTTTCAAATTCCATTGTGAAAAAACAAAGATAGAGAAATGATAGTTGTCACTAAGGTCCCCTTGATTGGAACTGCATTACACAATGCTCTTTTCTTTCAGCTCAATAACTTGAAAAATATAGCTGTCTATTTAAAGAAGACATTTTCTTGTTTGGCAGAATATTATCATCATACAGCATATGTACAATATGGTCCTAATTTGTGTCTATATGTGCTAGGCTTAAAAAAAGTCACTTTAAGTTTTACTTAATTTATTCTAGAGTTTGACTATTACTTTTGATGTGATTTATATTCTCAGGAAATCTTGGCTTCTTTCCGCTTGAAACTCAGCACAATGACATTGGCTAGATAGGAATAGTATATGCTCTTATTAGCTGTGTCTGCTAGGGCTCCAGTTCTGTTAGAAACTTGTCAGAATTTCCAGGGCAAGCCTTCCTTTTCTGGATGTTATGATTTCACCTGCTAATTTCTATTGCGCTCTGAAAATGGAAGCCATCCTGACTTTTAGAACAAAATCTATATATGGAAGTTCATTTTTTTCCCCTCCTCTATACTTCCCCTCCCCTCAATTTTTTATTTCCAAAATGGGATATTTTTGTCTGTTTATAGAGCAAATAGCTAGTGGGTGATTCTTGAGGAATTTATTTATATTGACCAATACATGTAGTAGGCTGAATAATGACCCCTTTAAATATGTCCATGTTTTAATTCTCAGAACCTGAAAATATATTAGTGTACATGACAAAAAAGTCTTTGCAAATATGATTAAGTTTAAGGACCTTGAGATGAGGAAATCACCCTGGATTATCCAGGAGAGCCCCGTCTAATCCACAGGCTACAGAGGTGGAAGAAGAAGGCAGAAAAGGGGGGCAGAGTGATGTGATAATGGAGGAAGAGGGAGAAGAGAGTCAAAACCTGAAGGAGGTTCTGTCCATCTTCACTGGGTTTGAAGATGGAGGAACCCGTATACCAAGAAACGTGGATGAACTCTGAAGCTGGGCATGAACATTTGCTGACAGCCAGTAAAGCAATGGGAACCTCAGTTCTATAACCACAATAACTGAATTCTGCAAATAATCTCAATACACAAGAAAATGGATTCTCCCCTAGAGTTTCCAGAAACAATTGTAGCCCTGCTGACACCACAATTTTAACCATTTTAAACTAGTGAAGCTCCTGCTGGAATTCTCACTTATAGAACTGTGCGATAATACTTTGGTGTTGCTTTCAGCTTCTAAGTTTGTTATGATAGCAGTAGGGCACTAGTACAAATGTATATGGATGCTTGTGTCTTTGAACAGAAAGAGATGGGAATTATAATGTGCACAAGACAAGGAGGAAATAATAGGATGAGAAAAATTCAGTGGAGACGATGTCATAATGTTTGTCCCATTTTCTTTCTCCACTCCCCTTCTCTGGGGGGAGGGAGCTTATGCTGGTTTAAAATTTCATTTTAATAAAGAAAAAGGGGGAGAACAGGAAGCAGGGGAGATATTTTTGTGAAAAATGTATGACTAATTTTGACACAGGGTGGAGGAAAAGGACATTTTACCCACATCTGACCAAGAGCAGCTTTGATATCCTGAGGGTTATAGGCAGCTTTGCATGAAGTTGGATTCCAACTGACAGTACCAGCAGCTGAATAAGGAAGAGATGTCTTGTTGAAGGAGCAAAGCATATTTGCTTTGGAAGTGTCAAGTGTCCTGAGAATGATTCTTATTGAATACCAGGGTCAGTAGGACTTCATTTCTATACATAGCTTTGTGAGGACTGGGATTATGTGCGTTATGTAAAAAGACTACATTATCATTAGAAAAGCCTGAAGTAATTAATGTCCAAGTATTCAGCCATTTTAAATGATGTCTACATAATGCCACACATATAAACATGAAAACCCAAAAAGTGAATCATTTATCATAATAATTCTCCCAATCTAGCTATTTGTTATTATGTAGAAACCCCTGATTTGGCTTTTTTGAGTTTTTCACTTAGAACACAGTCAGGATGTTCAAAGTATAGCATAAATCAGAGATAAGTTGAAAAAGAATGTAATAATGACATATTTTCTTTATATGCACAATTATATTGGAGCTATTTTATGACAAGAAACCCAATAAGATTCATATATTTTAAATTGAATAAGTACATTTCATTAAAGCTACAAAATGTTTATTTGTGAGGTAAATTCATGAGCAGTAACAAAATCGAACTGTATTTTAAAAATTAAGCCATTTCAATGTGAATAAGTCAAATTTAATATGTTCATTTTAATTGTCTATGTTCTTTTATGCTAATTTCAAAATTCAGTTACACAGAATGTGTTTTTAATATTCAGTGTTAAACTACCTTGGTCATATACTAAGAGGCATAAACTTGATCACTGACTGTCTTTATGAAACTAAATGTAAGAAAAAAAAATAAGTCAATGGAGTCAATCAACTGCGTTCAACTCAATAGCCTACCGGAAATGCGGCCTGTGTATTTGAATGAATGAAAATGCAGTAGAGTAAGTTGATCTTATCTGTAGTTTATTTGAGACATAAATATATGATTTAGAAGAGCTGGAAGTAAAATCTTAAACAAAACTCTTAAAAGAGTTAAGGTAATTTCATAATTTCAACTTTATAAGAATTTACTGACTCCTCTGAGCATATTTTATACTTGAATATTCATGTTAACATGAATGACAAGTAAGAAAATTCCAGAGACTGGTAAATTTAGAACCACCTGAACTGGAACAAAATAAACATTAGCTATTTCGGCATATAGAGTTTGTGTACAAAAACAATGGATTATTCCCAATTATACTACTGTGAAGGCACCCAGCCATTGGCATTCATTTTGTTTTGCTTTTATTAAGTCATGTTGAGAAGCAGGGAGCTTTAACAGATGATTCAAAGACCCTACAGTACTCTTTTCAAGCAGGGTCAGCACCTCTACAGAAAAGTGAAGTTTGCTTTACTCACCTGTTCCTTCCATTGACAAAGCTACCAATATTTTCTTTCTACCTTAATATAAAAAGATATGTATATTTTTGTAAATTGCACCAAAAATAGATACATTGTTCTCTTTGTTATATCTTTAGATTTATATTTGCTTTGCATAAGACAAAGCTTAACACCAAATCATATGTAAAAATATGCTTATTGAATTACCTAATAGCTACAATTATAACTGAAATTTATTTGTTCCAGAAAAATGATTAAATTTTCTTGAATGTCAGTGGTATAAAAAAAGATATTAGAAAAGTTAATGAAATGATGAATGTTCTTGCCTGATGATTAGGATACATATTAACATTTCTTCAATTCTCATTAGTTAAATATAATGTAACTTTAAAAATGTCTGTTATAGCATTAATTTGTTAAATGTATTATGCAAATTACCTTGCATAAAGAACGATTTCCTGGATTTTCATTTTACTCTTGTTTTTGAACTTTTTAATGTTTTAAAGTATATAATTTGATCACTTTTTTAGAAATACTGAAATTTCTTGCTTGTTCTATGTTGTTTAATGATTGGATTTTTAATATATTATTTTAAATAAATAAATTGCATGATTAAACTGAGAGGCAAACTTTTATTATTATATTTTATTAGAATTAGATGCTAATTAGAAATGCTCTTAATTTTGACTTATAGCTATGAAATTATTCATACCGCTTGTTTTCCCCAGCTCTTCATTGTTATAATTAAAAACTATGACAAGTTATTATGAATTTCTTGTGTTTGTGGAATATTTACTTCATATTCCTTGATCCTTTTGCATTCATATGCAAGTAAACAATTACAGTGATGGTAGACTTTAATATATGAAGCAATCTTTGAAATGTGGAGAAAGAGAAGATTAAAACAATTAAAATAATATTTAATAAACTCTGTTTTATATTCATAGACAGGACCTACCTATACTAATGCAATATTTAAAAAATTAGTCTCATGACAAACAACACAAATACACTTGTACATATACAACATACACATACCATACACAAATTCTAAAATCAGAGAATTTTTAGTTTTATTCTCTATACTGTGATCAAATATAAATTTAAAATAATTAAATAGATAAGCGAACCACTTAACATTTTAAGAGCTTGCTATATAATAACTATTCTGGCAAAAAGAAATTAAAGTAACAACTTACAGGATGTGGCAAAATTAGATTAATAGTTGTAAGTATGCAAAACAGAATTTATTCATGTATTAGCTTTTATTATGGTATTATTTAACATTAGAATAACTGTAAACCTACTTTTGCCACATTCTATGTAAAATTTAAATAAAAAAGTATCATAAAAACAAAACTCTGAGCCCTGGCCGGTTGGCTCAGCGGTAGAGCGTCGGCCTAGCGTGCGGAGGACCCGGGTTCGATTCCCGGCCAGGGCACACAGGAGAAGCGCCCATTTGCTTCTCCACCCCTCCGCCGCACTTTCCTCTCTGTCTCTCTCTTCCCCTCCCGCAGCCAAGGCTCCATTGGAGCAAAGATGGCCCGGGCGCTGGGGATGGCTCTGTGGCCTCTGCCCCAGGCGCTAGAGTGGCTCTGGTCGCAATATGGCGACGCCCAGGATGGGCAGAGCATCGCCCCCTGGTGGGCAGAGCGTCGCCCCATGGTGGGCGTGCCGGGTGGATCCCGGTCGGGCGCCTGCGGGAGTCTGTCTGACTGTCTCTCCCTGTTTCCAGCTTCAGAAAAATGAAAAAAAAAAAAAAAAAAAAAAAAACAAAACTCTGAGATGAGGCAAAACTGAAATATTCAAGAATAAATCTAAATGCTTTCATTATAAATGAGGAGGAAAAGAAGAAGAATGAGAAATTAATCTAATATTTAACTCAAGAATCTAGAAAAAATTATGACACATAATATTTATCACACTCTTTATTATTAATGACCAACTCCTCCCCTTCCCTCTACTCCTCTGGAGAGCATTTTTTTATTCTGTTTATCTCTGTATATCTCAAATCTAGTCATTTTAAAACATGGATTATACTACATATTCAATAAATATTTAGAGAATGAATGAATGAAATTTGAAAGTATAATTTTACAATTAAAACAACAGTATAAAGCCACTCTTTTCTGTTTTTATAAAAATAATATATGAAAAGATAGAACAATGATAGGTTCAAATAAAGATCATTTAAAATCAGGAAAGTAAATCTGTAGAACAACATAGCTTTAAATGGCAGTTGCTGAATTTATCAAACTAGCCAATATGGAGAAAAATAAGGTCTAAGAATTTTCCAACTATCTATTGCTAAGTAACAGACCACTTCAAAATTAATAGTGTAGCCTGACCTGTGGTGGCGCAGTGGATAAAACGTCAACCTGGAAATGCTGAGGTCGCCGGTTCGAAACCCTGGGCTTGCCTGGTCAAGGCATATATGGGAGTTGATGCTTCCAGCTCCTCCCCCCCTTCTCTCTCTGTGTCTCTCCTCTCTCTGTCTCTCTCCTCTCTAAAATAAATAAATAAAAATAAATAAATAAAAAAAATTAATAGTGTAAAACAACTATTATAACTTGCTTACAATTTTTTTTTTCATTCAGTGAGAGAAAGGGAGAGAGAGACAGATTCCCGCATGTGCCGGATTGGGATCCACCCGGCATGCCCACTAAGGGGCTATGCTCTGCCCATCTGGGGCACTGCTCTGTTGCTAAGCAACTGAGCTCTTCTTAACACCGGAAGCAGGGGCCATGAAGCCATCCTCAGTGCCCCAGGCCAACTTGCTCTAGTAGAACCATAGTTGCAGAAGGGGAAGAGAGAAAGAGGTGAGAGGGGGAGGGGTAGAGAAGCAGATGGCCGCTTCTCCTGTGTGCCCTGACTAGGAAGCAAACCTGGGACATCCACACACCAGGCCAATGCTCTACCACTGAGCCAACTGGCCAGGGCACAAATTTTTTAATTAAGAAATTTGGACAGGGCATTTCAGGGCTGTCTAGTCTTTGCTCCACAATATCTTGGGTTTTAGCCAAGGAGATTTAAATACTTGTGTGTTGATTGAAAGGCAAGAGGCCTCTCCCCATACTTATCTAGTGCCTGGGATGCTATAACTCAGAGGCTAGACTCACCTGAGACAGACAACCAGACATCCCATGCATGACAAATACATGTAGATTGGGTTTCCCCAAAGCATGGTGGCCACAAGGTAGGGGGACTTGCTTCATGGAAGCTCAGAGCTTCAATAGAATATGTTTCCAGAAATCAAGACATAAAGCTCATTTTTTTTATGACCTTACCTCAGAAGTTGCATACAATATTGCATTGGTCAAAAACAGTCATAAACCCACCCAAATACTAGAGAAGGGACAAAGACACCAGTGACACTCACTGGGAGGGATTTTAAACCATTATAAAATCATATTTTAGAACTATTAGGGCATAATAAAATAAAAGAGAAAACTTGTCCTAAGCCAGTGGTATCTATGAACACATGTAGAGATGTAGGACTGAAAACCAGGACCCGGAATCTCCGCCATTGTTTTTCCAATTTGACCTCAGGCAGAGAGTATATCTTCTCTTGCCCCATGTTTCTTAATGATAAAATAAGTGGTGTGGGGCTTTGAAAAAGTCTGTAGTTCTTGGAAAGGAAATAAATGAAATCGCTAAGATTTTCACTTAACTTCTTTATACATGATTACTTTGAGAAATATTCTTGTAGACTCCAAAGTGATGGAAAGTTGTTTATATTATGAGCCTGCTTGTCAATCATTGGATAAATGACTAGTAAAGATGAGATGGTGGTACATGTAGGTTTTCCTTATTATCCACTTTTAGTGAATTTCTAAGAAATATCTAGTATTTTCCAATTAAGTCTATCATGTCTAAGAATTGCATGAGCAACCTTGCAATGGTTTGATTCAAGTGGTTCTGAATCAAGTGGTTTGATTCAGAAGAGTCACAAATGACAAAGGTCAATATTTATGTCTCCATGTTCAGCTATAGATTAACTCAAAGAGGTTGTGTGTATGTATGTGTGTATGATGCATTTGTTGGAATTGTATCTCTTCTACAACACTGGATTAAATAAACTTGTCAAAAGTATGTTTTCAACACTTTCTGTCTGTGTGCCTCTTGTTAATACATATGGCCAACAGACCACCTGTAACAGGTAGGGCCCATGTTATTAGATACCCAGGTAAGAAAAGTTGCATTCAACTTCTCCTTGGCTCTTATGGATAAAAATACCTCCTAATCAGTTTGTGTATTTCTCTGTGGGAGGAGAAGTCACTGTTAAATGGACCAGAAATCTTATATGACATTTTTCTGCTGCCATTTACAAAGTTTATGAGGTACTGCATATTTAATTGGAAATATTTTATATTAGTCATTAGTAGCTGAAGATAACCTTGTGTTTTAACTGATAACACAAATTCCATGCTTTTCCACATACTAACATCTAAATGCTAGTTCAATAAGAAAAGCTAATGAGGAGCCTAAAACTTAATTAGCCATTAAAGCTTTTGACTCTGACCTTGAGATAAAATTTGGAATTTATGATGTTAAATCACTTGCCTTCTTCTAAGTAGAGAAACAGCTGGCCTATGTGGGAGGGATGTTTAGTTACAATTGAAAAGAAAAACAACAGAAATTTTAAAACCTTAAAGACATAATATATAAAATTGAGTACATACTAAAATTCAGTGCAATATGTTAAAGTTCGCAGAATGCATAAAGGATACCCCACCCAAGAAATCTCAAGTTGTGTTGATGTGAAAGTGCACAGAGAAAATAAGTGTCCAAAGCTGCATAAATACTTGCTCCCCTGTGAGAGTGTGAGAACGTGTGTGTTTCATGTTATGATTGATAGAACTGCCTTTATGCACCACTTTGAACTCTTAGCAGGAACTTCGGAGTGTCCTGAGGGTCTGTCTGCCTTTGTCTGACAGGAACTCTGTTTTCTTAGAAAATAGTAAAGAATACTGTTTGTACTCCCTTTCTTATAAAAGGGTGCCTGTGGTTTTGGGGAATTGGGGAAGTTAGTAGAAAAATCAAGAACTTTCTCATATAGCTTATAAGAAATGCTCAGATTTATTTTAAAACTTTGACCATAGTTATTTTTTTTTTCCTTCTGGTTTTGTCTCTGTTGAACTAAGAAGGCTATTGCCTATCTTACTTCTAATACATACTTGATGTACTTTGTAGATTCGGGTGGGGTTATTTTGTTCTAACGATTTGCCTATTAAAGATAAAAGAAATAAAGTGAAGACATATCTAAAATATTGTCTAAGTAATTACTGGAATGCAATAATTGTTGCATTTTAGAGAGCTTCTCTAGTGAAGCAAGAGATCTTGAATACTGAGCTGAAGTTTTATAATCTGATAGGCATGAGATTTCTATTGCAGTTTAACTCAGGGAATTTTAGATCTAACATATCAAATGATAAAAGTGTACCTATGTATAGTTTTGAAAATATGTTAATAAGTGTTACTTCCTATCTCAAAATAACAATAAAGTAAACAAGGAAACCATTGAAATGCTTACAGTAGAGATGATGCTTTTAAAGCTTACTGAGGCATAAATTAGTTCAAAGTCAGACTTGTGAGAAATGTGCCCACTCAGCCATCATGTCAGCCCTTTTCACTTTCATATTCTATACTTTGGTTTTGGTTTTGTTCTTAAGAAAGAAATATTTTGAAAAGTGCACATCTAGTTTGAGCAGGGCTGGCTGTCACTCAGTCTCCTGATTCCTCGTTCTGTGTTTTCTCAGCCTTACTCTTCCAGAAAACCCTCTCTATTCTTAAGGCATTCTTTTTCTGATTGGTTACCAGGGGCATTTTTTCAGGGGCTTAAATCACAGATATTCAACTTTGAACAGGTATTTCAGAGAGTAATGCTGATTCTATTAAAATTACTTCACCCGATATAATTAATTTAATCACAAAAATATCAAAATACGTAGTAACTACAATGCATTTTAGAGCTAACTCTTATATTCCCTATGTCTACATTTTTGTTTTAATAGACTATATTTGTATATATATATACATATATGCATATATTATTATTCTTTCTTGTTTTACACAAATGGTAGCATAACATGCACATTATGGTTTTAATTTATGTAGTGAAGATAATTCCATATAAATGAACAAAGATTTTTCTCAGTTCATCAGTCATCAAAGAGGTTAATCATTGACTAAGGTCTAGGTACTAAGGTTAAAACCTGGTTTCACCACCTACCAACTTTTTAACCTTGAGCAAGTTTTGTAATTATTCAATGTTTTCATGTTCTCATCTTTAAAATGAATGTAGCCATAACAATAAATACCTGTCTCATAAGGCTGTGTGAGTATTGTTTTAGGATTAAATGCTAATATATGTATACTCACATTAAAGGCTCTATGGCATCTCCATTATCATTATTAATATGTCTATTAATAATTGCTCTCGATAGATACATCTATCTTTAATATTTTCTACAACAAGCATTGTTGCAATGAATAACCATGTGCTTAGCTATATCTTAATGTGCTAAATTACTGTAACTGGTGGATAAATTTTGAGAGGTAGAATTGCTGTGTCAAAGAGTGTATGCATCTGAAATTTAAATGGATTTTGCCAAATTAATCCTATAGATTTTATATATACCACCACCAATGGATGAAAACTCTTATTTCTCTTAAACTCCTCATCTATAGAGTATGTCATCAAACTTTTAGAACTTTGACAATCCAATAGAAAATATGTTATTTTAGCAAAACTTATACTTTGCTTCATTTTTGTTAATGCAAGTAGTATATTTCCATGTTAAAGGAACAATAGTATTTTCTTTTCTACAGAAACACTGAGACTCAAATTAAGAAACTTATTTGGACTTGCTGAATTCCTAGATTAATTTGAAGAGTAAGCAAGATAATGTTTAAATAAATTCTTTATGCCTGGTAGAGAATATGGAGAATAGGATTTGTAAGATATTTTTCCCAACTGAGGAAGAAGTAAGGGGTATAGCCACCAAGTGTGGAAAAGCAAAAGCTTTATTGAATACAGTGCTTCTCGGACGAGATTCACTGGCCTGGGAGATAGAGGTCAGGAAAATCATGCAGAGAGACTGCGTGGGGCAAATTTAAAGGGGTCCTCGAGGGTGGTCGAGCTAATATGACGTAGCGATATCTCACTGGCTGACAGACAGTTGCTCTTTTCCAAGGGACTCCTGGGAAGTTTCTTTTGGTGTGCATGAGTGTGGGCGGTTCTAGCCAAAGTTCCCGGGTCTGGGTTCCTCATGTGACCTTCCCCCCATTGCTGTCCACCCCACTGGTTTTACCTAATTCCTATTATTAATTTCTTATAAAAAATTATTCAAGGTAGATATTTTTATTTTCTTTTTGATATAATATAATTTATACTTCAGAAATAAGTTAATTTATCCAGTCACATAGTAAATATATGTACTAAGGTTAGAGAGGATATTATTTTGAAACATATGACCTTTGCATTATAGACACTATCTATACTGAAAATATGTGTGTGTGAAAGAGAGAGACTTGATCAGTAGTATCTAAAAAAAGTAAAAAATATATTAAAAAATGTATCTCATTATCATTAAAGCAACAGTGTGACTCTGAACAATTTAATCTCTTAGAGGCTCAATATCTCTCTCTCTCTCTCTCTCTCTCTCTCTTTTAATCTTATCTTCAGAACAATTTTATTCCTTCTTAAAACAATATAAACCACATCCAAGGCCTTAACTTACAGACACACTGAAGTATCCATTTTAAGTATTAGCTATTGAGGTTGGAAACATACAGTGGGAGAAATGCTTGCTATCTGAAGCTTACACCAAACTGCTCAATCACAGTACATTTGGCTGTGGTTGAGGGTGAGTATAGATACAGAACCAAAAGAGAACTACTGTTTTCTACAAATGCCAAAGTCTTTTACTACTAAAATGGTAGGGATATATTTCAGTGGTAAAGAGGGGGAAAAGCTTAGTTCCTTTCCACAGTGCATGAGGGGGCCTTGCAGAGGGTCACAGCAGAAAAGCAGACATCCCCTTGTTTACTCAGTGCGTTCTCTGCAGACTTTCGTAGCATCCTACAGCTAGCTGTAAGCCCTTGCCTGGATGTTGTGATTCACTGTAAAAGGCATTCGTCTGTCAGGTTCATAGAGGTAGCCATTCATGGTATTAAACAGACTAAAATGAAAGTTCACCTTGTCATCTACACAACAGTGGCCTTCCTGTGCCACAGAGTAATGGATTGCCTAAATGGCTCCATTCTTTTCAAAACATTTTCTCTGTCTTCAGCAGACAACTTCATTTCAGAGAGGACTTATTTCAGGACAGACCTATCCTCACATTCTAGTTTATCTTCATTATTGATTGGCCATATATAAGTATGATGATACCACGAGACTTCCCCCATGGTCGGCTTCATGAAGTACACTTCAGGACTGACCTCTTTTCCCTTCAGTTCTTCAATCTGTTTTTTCCTGAAGAGTGCAAATAACAGCAGCGGCACGAGGCAGGTGTTGACACCACGCTCAGAGCCTTCTCCTGCAGCCCAGGCACATGGCCCCGAAACACCACTGGTTGGCAACCCCCAACCTGGCCAGCACTTTGTTCAGTGTTTTGGGGTTAATCTCCATGAGTTTGGACTGCATCTTCACAAACCACAAGTGAGATCACAACCCAAAGAAGATGAAAAACCTCAATTTCTTTATCTATACAATATAACAGATAATAATAATAAACCTACACTACAAAATTTTTTATAGATTAAATAAAATGATGTGAAAAAGTGCTTTTGAAATTTTAAAATTCATACAAATGTCAGCTTGATCACATATGGCTCAGTAATTGGATTTCTTTAATTTTTGAGACCTGCTATATTTTTTATATTATCTATATCTTGCTTTAAAAAATGGTATATATTTTTGTTTTGTTTTCTAACTTTAAAAATTCAGATTACAGTGATTTTTTACAATGATATGGTAGGAGAAAATCTTGTTCAGGGTGGTTACAAATTTTTGAGATGGTTTAATACAATGACAACAATAACAAGTAAAATGATAGCAGCTAACCTTTCTTTTACCTTCATAAAATATCAAGCACTATTCTAGATTATTCAATTGAATTCTCACAAGAATCCTATGAGATATTTACTGCTGTATTATCTCTACTTTCCAGATGAAGTCTTGAGACCAAGAGAAATTAAATAATTTACTTATGCACAGTTAAGAAGGGGCAGAGCTATTTTCCTCCCAGAAATCCAGCTCTTGAAGCTGTAATCTTTCCAATTCTATTTCTCTAAATTTGTCTTAATGAATATGTTGTTCTTTCCTATAAATGCTTTATTTCTAACATCTCAGATCAGGGAGCAGGTGTGTAAAAAGCTAATTACTATTCTGGTGCTCTACAATAGACATTGCAAAAAGCTACCCTAGTATTTAACTAAACAACTATTAATAAATTAGCTTCAAAACTTAGCATTATGGTTTTGGAGTTGTAGTGATACCAGATCTAGTCTAAACTCTCAGCTATGTTGGCATTCCTTCTCCATTATCTCAGACAGATGGACCTCTGTTTATATATGTTCAAAGATATAGATACCTGGTGTGTTATGGCTCATTTAATTATGAACAGTTGACCTTGGATGGTTGGCTCAGTGGTAGAGCATCAGCCCAGCATGTGGATGTGCTGGGTTCAATTCCCAGGGCACAAAGGAAAAGTGCCCATCTGCTTCTCCACTCCTCCCCCTCTCACTTCCCTCTCTCTTTCTCTCTCTCTCTTTCTCTCTCTCTCTCTCTTCCCCTCCTGCAGCCATGGCTCGATTGGAACGAGTTGGCCCCAGGCACTGAGGATGGCTCTATGGCCTCTGCCTCAGGTGCTAAGAAGAGATCAGTCGGTGAGCAACAAAATGATGCCCCAGATGAATGGAACAGCACCCCCAATGAGCTTGCTTTGTGGATCCCGGTCGGGTTACATGTAGGAGTCTGTCTCTCTACCTCCCTTTCTCTCACTGAATAAAAAAAAAAATTATGAACAGTTACAGATATTAGAAGTTAATTCTTACATGACCTGTGGTGGCGCAATGGATAAAGTGTTGACCTGGAATGCTGAGGTCACAGGTTTACTTGTCTGGTCAAGTCACAAGTGGAAGTTGATGCTTCCTGCTTCTCCCCCATTTCTCTCTCTCTCTCTCTCTCTCTCTCTCTCACTCTCCTCTCTAAAATGAATGAATGAATGAATGAATGAATAAATAAATAAATAAATAAATTTTTATATAGGATCTAAAGGTATCCTTTCCTTCCTACTTCTTTATATAGGTTCTGTTTTTGTGCTACAAACAGAGCAAGTTTTCTTCCTGTTATATATGATAGGCCATCAAATGTTTTAAGAAAACAACCATATTTTCTCTAATGTTGGGCAAATGAGTTTATAAAATCTGTATTTTCTGGTTTCGCTCACTTTTATTGTTAAAAATGGCCTCTGCTCATGTTATGATGCTCCCATGTCATACAGCTAATTACCTTTCTGCTTGGGAAGGGGATTGGTTATGCTAATGTGTGAAGAAGGAGGAGCTAGGTGGCCATGTTGGTGCAGGAAGAGAGGCAGCCAAGATGATGGAGTGCTGAAGGAGAAGCCAGTTTGTGCAGAGTTTGTGCAGAGAGAAGGAAATAGGGAAAAAAGAGATGACTGAACTAGTAGGGTCCTTTGATTCTAGGAAACCCGGATGTGTCAGTAGCTTTGTGAGTGCTGAATGAGTGCATTTTTGAGCCCAGTGTGTATGTGTTGACTCACCTGCTGGGTGTGAGCTAGAATAAAAGAAATGGCTCACCATTTCTTTGCTTCATTGTTTCTCTACCGTTTATCTAAATCTAATGGGAACCTGCATGAGCCAGGCAGCTGTGACAGCCATGACTACTGGCCATACACCTAAGTCTTCTCTATTTAAAACTAAACATTTCCATGATCTTTCTAAACCACTTGCTCAGGTTTTACAGCCATTAACATCCTGGTCACCATCTCTTTGGATGAACTCTAATTTGTCAACTACTCTTAAATGGTGATGTCAAGCTTTGACTGCAGTGGGATCATTATTTCATTTAATCTGTATGCTATGTGTCTTCTTCTTCTTTTTTTTTTTTTTTTTCTGAAGTTGGAAATGAAGAAGCAGTCAGACAGACTCCCGCATGTGCTTGACCGGGATCCACCTGGCATGCCCACCAGAAGGCGATGCTCTGCCCATCCGGGGCGTTGCTCTGTTGTGACCAGAGCCACTCTAGCACCTGAGACAGAGGCCATGGAGCCATCCCCAGTGCCCGGGCCATCTTTTGCTCCAATGGAGCCTTGGCTGCGGGAGGAGAAGAGAGAGACAGAGAAGAAGGAGAGGGGGAGGGGTGGAGAAGCAGATGGGTGCTTCTCCTGTGTGCCCTGGCTGGGAATCGAACCTGAGACTCCTGCATGCCAGGCCGATGCTCTACCACTGAGCCAACTGGCCAGGGCCTAATCTGTATGCTACATGTCTTCTTAATACAGAGAGTACGTTCATCGTTTGTTTGCCTGTTGTAAAGTACCGTTTCGCCGGGTTTATGTAGAGACACCAAGTCCAAATGAATTTTAAGGAGTTTTATTAAAAGGAGGAAATTTAATAATATGCCGGCTGCATATGACTAACACGGGGAATCACTGACCCAAATTGTGCCCACCGACTACAGCCCTGAGGCAGGTTATACACCTTTGATCACACACAGGTTGGCAGAAAAAGAAGGAGTGTAGAGATGACACAATTCATTAGCAAGCTTATAACATTTGTCTATAGGATTTATAAAAATATTTCTACACATTAAAACTTACAAGGTAATACAATAGCAGAAAATGTTGTTCTACATATAAAAAGATATTCCTAAATTTTCTAGTGTTCATTTGCCATTTCTTTGTTTAGAGGTACAGTGGTACCTTGAGATATGAACAGACCAACATATGAATTTTTTAAGATACGAGTTGTGACTCAGTCCATATTTTTGTTCGATATCCGAGTGAGATTCAAAGATAAAAGTCGTGATTTGGGAAGCTGCCACTAGTTGGCGCACGGGTCCAGTATCGGCAGTTTGATATACAAGTGGACTGATTTACGAGCTCGGTTACAGAAGGAATTAAATTCTTATCTCGAGGTACCACTGTATATACATTGATTACACGTTTTCGGGAGGGGAGGTGGAGTTTACATGGCGCCAGGGAATAAGCATCTGTGAATGGCCCATCAAAGAAGGAAAGAGAGGAGAGGAAAAGATTTGCTTAATCTCTCCCGCTCCTCCCCACACCTGGCTAGGTGTTTACCCTGTTTCTCACAGAGGTTGGAGGAGGGGGAATCTAAGTCTCCCCAGCACAAAATCTCTTTACAACACAATGTTGTTGTCTATCCTGAGTTGGTGCAAATCACACACAAATATAAAATCATATTTACAAAATCTCTCTGTGTGCTTAGCCCAAATTATAAAACGCCTTTTAACCTTCCTAGTAAAAAGGGGTTTTCTACACAGTGTGTCTCTGCAAGCCAGAAAAACTCCCTCTTTCCTCTCCTAAAATATTAATATTAATTTTTTCATTCTTTGGTACCTTACCACATGCCAGTATACACAACTACTGAAAATGTATTTATGACTTAGAAATTATGCATTAATTGGTACTAGAATTTACCTGTTATTCTAGCATATATCAATAGAAGCTGGCAAAAAGTAATGACATATAGTTGCTTTATGTGTGTAAATGTCTAAATGACCTAAATATTGATTTTTCTTTTAGCTACTGACCAAAATTCCCAAATGCTGAAGGTCTCATATTTTAAAACACATTTGAGATTTGCCAGTCAGCAGTACATTGAGTTCCTATAGTAAACGCAAATCACTGAAAAGTTTAATTAGACATACCTCCTTTTGCCTGTTTTTAGGACTGATAAAGATAAGAATAGGGAAACCAGTAAAGACCTATTTAAATAACAACTGCAAAGTATCTCATAGGAGTGGTACAAATCTGTGCCATTTTTTATGCTTTCTCCATCCAGAATTCATTGAAATAATATATAGTGTTGAATTTGATTATAAGTCAGCATATATTTTTGCAGCATGTACTATTTGTAAGATGCTTGTGCAAAGTACCATAGGGAAACATTAAAACATGGATAAGATCTGAATTCTGCCATCACTGTCATCTCTTCCAGAAACTCTAGGATTTTAAACTGCATTTAGAATTTTGAAATAAATAAAATTATGATTAGTTTTATGTGAATTGTGTATGTTATTTTAAGTTTGCCAAGGATTCTTACTAAAACAGTGTGACAACATTTAGTTAATATAAACTATGTGCTAGACACTAGGTAAGGAATTTTGTGTATAATTTCTCATTTCATCCTCAGTACTTCTGAGATAGGTATAATTCAGCTCATTTTAGTGAATATTAACACAGTCTCTGAAAACATAAATGACTTTCCTAAGGGCCATACAGTACTTAAAGGAAGAACACAATCCAAATTCAGGTCTAGAAAATCTCCAAGTATGAACTTGATCTTTTGTGTGATTTATATCTGATTCTTATATTTATAGACATGTCAGAAAACTAATGCAACTCTATCTGTTAATAATGGAAGGTTTTATAGGCCTGTTGATTCTCTTCTGGTGTGAGACTTAGTTTCCATTGCGCATTTGGAGATTTTTTTTCTTCTGAAATTCACAACCAGCTTCTACTGCTATAGTCAAGAATCACCTTCACGAATTAAGGAAGAGAGAAAAGGAAACAGTGGTAGGTCAGTATAGCATCAAATCAAAATAGTATTCCAAGACTGGTGTTCTGGCTGCTACTTTTGTGGGAAATAATTGACTTCTATTTTAAAATAATCTTTATTTACATAATGTAACCTAAAATTAACTGAGCTCATTTATTTATTTGTTTATTTGTTGTGGCAGAGACAGAGAGAGTCAGAGAGAGGGACAGACAGACAGGAAGGGAGAGAGATGAGAAACATCAATTCTTTGTTGCGGCTCCTTAGTTGTTCATTGATTTCTCATATGTGCCTTGACTGGGGAGCTACAGCAGACCGAGTGACCCTTTGCTTGAGCCAGTGACCTTGGGCTCAGGCTGGTGAGCCTTGCTCAAACCAGATGAGCCCATGCTCAAACTGGCAACCTTAGGGTCTTGAACCTGGGTCCTCCACTTCCCAGTCAGATGCTCTATCCACTGCGCCACTGCGCCACTGCCTGGTCAGACTTAACTGAGCTCATTTAAATATATAGTTCCACATTCAGTGTTCTTAAGGGTTGTAACACTGAGGATTGCCTATGAGCAAGCTGAGAACTCTGTTTTTAACTCTCTTTCTCCTACTTTTACAGTAAGGGGAGAAAAGACTAATTTACTAGCAGCATTCTTTTCCAAGTAATGAATATCTTTTTAAGACAAAATAGTTAAGCAGTAAGAGAAAAACTATCTAAAATTATCCTTTAAATAGATATTAACAATGCTGTTATCTTGTTTTACAGTGTTCTCCTAAATTTCACACAAGTATAAAATATTTTGCATTTTATAATTCATTTGTCATTTATGTGAATACAGTGTGTTTCTCTTTAACTTAATGGAACTTGGATTAAATGTGTCCTGCTATTTTAATAAATAACAGTATGATATATTACACACATGCAGTTTTCCGTTTTCTTGACTGAGAACTAAAAAAAATTAAGTCCTGGTCAATAAGAAACACACACATACACACACACACACACACACACACACACACACATATATATGAAATAATAATTTATAATTTTATTAGATCAATGTTTAATTATTACATATATTTTTGTGCTGAGTATTTACACATAAATTAATCCAGCCCTCAGCAAGAGTACTAACAGAACATTCCATATAAACATAAGTAAACAGAAGAGAAACAGCTGGTCTTGATAACAAATAACAGTTTGGAGAATTGGGCTGTGACCATTTACTTACATATGCTGAGATTGTACTATTTCAACACAATAGTTGATCAGCACATGTCATAGAGTAGCATATCATTCTCTAAGTCAGAAAACTTACAGAAATACTACATAGTCATTTATTGTCTGGGATGTTGAACTTTTAAGCCGTTTATCATCTTCTGTTTAGCAATTCTATTAATGGGATGTTTAAATATTTAAGTGTGTCCAAAGGGATCTAAGAGTTTATAGAAAATATGTGAAATATGAAAGAAATAATTTGTTATATTTTAAAATTTGATCCGTCTACCTCTGGGCCATTTATTTATAAGAAGCCCTCATCTGATTTTCAGATGCAACCTAAAACATTCTTACCTCATCAGACTCATAATTTCATTTGCTTTGAATCATAACTGAGTATAGGGAGAGTGTAATTGGACCCTGCCTTGTTAAACAGGAGATAGCAAACATATGCTGAAATTTTAGGTTGGTGTTGTATGAGTAAATAAACAATTTAGCAAAAATTTATATAGAAAACTCACATTGACTTCTTCATTCCCATAGATAAGTCTCTCACAATTTTTTTTTTTTTTTTGCTCTGCCAATCAAAATGCTATAATGGCTTTCTCTTGGCATTTTCAGTAAGAAACATCACATATAAACGTTGGCTAGAAGATAGATTGTGAGGATTTTGAAAGCCATGGTGAAAGTTGGGACAACTAAAAAAGATTGAGAAATTTCATAAGCAGTTCGAGGACTGGGCTGTAATGACACTAGTCAATTAGTGTCACCATGAGGAGTGTCTCTGGTGGGCTGCCACAAAACTCTGTCCTTGGCCCTTTCACATTCATAACTCTCATCACCACTTTGGATACTTATGAAATACAGATGATATAAAATACAAAGAAATGCAATATGATCTTATCAAGTTAGAAGTGGCCAAATCTAAAAGGAAAAACATCCCACAGTCAGGCCTTTCCTCAAACGAGTTCTAATAATCGCATGTGTGAAAAAGGCATTGTTGTTATAACAACATAAATATTGTCAAGCTCTAATTTGAATAACAAAAAAGAAAAAGGAGGAGGAACAGGAAGATGAGGAGGAGGAGGATGAAGGAGAAAAAGATGGAGGAGGAGAAATGAGTAAAAAGTAGGGAAAGAAGGCAGGAAAAACAGGTAGAAAGGAAGAAAAGAGCAAAAGGAGGGATGAAGGCAGGCAAGCAGTGGAGTTCTTTACAGTTTCCTTTTTTGTATCTTCGTACTGTATAATAGGATCTCTTGCCTTCCAAACCAGCATTCCTAGAATATATTGTCTCTGTTTGACAACTCCAACTCCCAGTACATTTTCTATGCCTTAAAAATATAACTTTAAGACCTCCCATGAAGATTCCGCCTGTTTTCTAATTCAACATCCTCTTGCATCTGTTCTTCTCAAGTTATCAAGCTTTGAAAGAAAAAAAGAACAAAAAACATGTTCTTACTTCAATGTTATTAAGTGCACAGAAAAGCATAACACAACCTATGTTAAAATAAAGCTCTATGAATAGATGCATTAATAAACATTTATGTGGGAGGGACATCTCTCCAGAGTTTAATGCTCTGGGGCTTTGGAATCTAGAAACTGAATTGCTTGTGCTGTTTGTGATGTGAAACTTAACTGGACAGATATGTTTCATTTCATTTATCCTGCTCAATATTACAAAGGCTTTTCTTCACTTGATTTTAGTATATTCCCCCTGAAACATTTACTGTGATAAGCAAAAGCAAATATTAAGTTTTATACCCCATTTAGTGGAGTAAGAATGATGGTGTCCTGACAAGGAGAACCAAATACTCCAGGCTTATTGTTATGAAAAGAATTTTTCCCAGATATATTGTCCCCCATAGATCACCCATTCATTCCCCTCAATTCATGTTTCTTAAAATGGGGGGGAGAGAGAGACAAGCTAAAAATCACCTAATTCTAAACATTTTTGTAAGGCTTAATTTTATGAATTACTTTTAGCTTTTTCTACTCATGAGGAAAGACTTTTTTGCCTCATTAAATCTTTAATGCAACATGCTGCATGCACACTACATTATTATGTGTGACATTAGGTTATATATTGTACAGTAATTATAATGTTACTTGCAAACAAGCCATTTCTTTCCCTTGAAGGTAAAATTAAAACAGGTTCTCATGGGAAACAACTACTTACTTCTATTGCTCTTTTATTTTTATTTATAATTAAAATTTTCATTTTTAACTTATTGTGCTGACATAGTTTTAGTATCCTGCTTAATATAACACCCCCTACACACTGCACCACTGTGCCTCCCCTTATATTGCTCTTTCCTTAATGGAGTAAATTTAAGGATCAAGAGAGTGGATGGTTTAGCACTGAACCTAATCCAGGAATGAATGGATGCTGCTACTTTTCCCAAAGTGTCTTCTCAATTTGACATCTGAATCTTCCTGAAAAGACTTTTGTGATAAAAAAAAAAACACCCAAAAACATAAAAAGCAATATCTTTAGGGAATTTACTTTCTTTTTGTATTGAAAATGAATACAACTTTCATCTCTGGTAAATATAGTCTAATCTATCCAGTAAATGTAAAGATTGCCTCAAAGTGAATTGGAATTGCACTTACTTTTACTTAGAGGAAACCATATTTCTCTAGCCAACAGAATGATGATGGTTTAGTTCCTAAATAGCAGGGAAAAAAATGAATGTTCTATCATTTGTACATGCAGTACTCTATAAAATTACAGTAATCACTGTTGTCCCAAAATGGACTAATTTGAAAGTTTTAAAGATAATATTAATTGAGTCTACAGAGTCCAAAATTGTAGAAAATTAAAGTGATGCACACTACACATAACTTACTGATGTCTTGTGATGTACTGTTAGACTTCGTTAGTGTTGGTTTATACAGAGCTCTTCCTGTTCCAGAATCCTATAGCTCTCTTATTTGTTGTGGTTGCCACTGACTCTTCAGTAGATTTTGGGGATATTACTGAAAAATGTTTTCGTCCTGTTTTTTGACCAATCAGACATTAGCCAGGCAAAGAAAGAAAAGCAGCATTTAAATAGCCAGAGTTCTGTAGGAATAGAATTTCAGCAGAAATATTAGTTTAAGCAAATCTAAGTAACAGAGTAAATAGATATGCAAAGAGACTATATTGGCAGTTACCAAATTTTCTCAATTCATGGTACACTTTGTGTTTCTGTATTTTCTCCACAGTGCATTCTAGATCAATGGAGATATGCCACAGATATTAGGGTCAAACAACTTAATAAAGTATTCTGTTTTAAGAATTTAGTAATCATTTAAAAATATAATGCACATAAATTTAGGCATTAGAATAATTTGTTCATAAATAACCACAATTGCTTACTAATGGGATTTGTTTCCCTGCTTGGTTTTTATTACAGCATTCACTGAAAACTTTGCTTGACAGAGGTATGACATAGCTGAAAATGAAAGTAAACAAAAACAACTCAAAATTCTGAGAACATTCTTAAGTAGAATATAGCATTATCTAATGTTGAAATTGTGAACTTGGTAGAGCTAGTTGTTTGTGTAATATCTAACAGATATAAAGTACTACTGTATTTCCTTCAAACATTTACAGTATCCCACAGTGCCTTTGTGAGTTCACTGTAGTGCTCTAGGGCAGTGGTCCCCAACCTTGTTTGGGCCACGGACCAGTTTAATGTCAGAAAATATTTTCACAGACTGGCCTTTAGGGTGGGACGGATAAATGTATCATGTGACCAATAAATGTATCATGTGACTGAGACAAGCGTCAAGAGTGAGTCTTAGACAGATGTAACAGAGGGAAGCTGGTCATTTTTAAAAAATAAAACATCGTTCAGACTTAAATATAAATAAAACAGAAATAATTGTTATTTATTCTTTCTCTATGGACCAGTACCAAATGGCCCATGGACCGGTACTGGTCTGCGGCCCAGGGGTTGGGAACCACTGCTCTAGGGTACCTCTGCACAGAGTTTGTGAACAAGTGGCTAGATAAATCCTAGAGAGTATTTAAACTGCACTGAAAGGTGATTGATAATATGGATCCCAGACTCCTGGAGGTTCTTCATTACGGAAGTACAAAACTAGAAGTAATAGTAGATAAAACTTTTTTTCAGCAAAAAGACTGAGGTCAGAGATTTAGTTCAGATGTTTGATGGGGGCCTAATAAGTGTGATGTGATAAGAGGAATAGAAAGTTAGACAAGATGCATTTCAAGAGAATAAGATTGAGGCAATAATCTGATGCAAATAACAAAGTGAAAATAATATCGTATTGCACCTACAGTTTCCAATTTAAAATAGAGAAATAAAGTAATTGATTTGACCAATTTATGGAAGTTGGGAAAAAATCAAGTTTGTTTCCTAGGAAGAACCAGATAATGAGACTAACTTTGGGTACCTTGAGTGTTTGAGACATTATTGAACAATCACTCAATACAGGGCTGTTAAAGCCGGAATTGTATCTATCCACAAATTTATATGTTGAAGTCCTAACCCCTGAAACCTTAGCATGTGACTATATTTTGAGAAAGGCTCTTTAAAGTGCCTTTAAAGTGCTCTTTAGTTAAAATGTGGTAATTAAAAGGGTTTCTAATTCAACATTACTGGTATCCTTATAAGATGAGGAAATTAAGACACAGACTAATACAGAGGAAGACCATGTGAGGACACAGGGAAAAGATGGCTACTTATATGCCAAAATGAGAAGTCTCAAAAGAAATCTACCCTACTGATAACTTAATCTCATATTTCTGTTACTTAAGCCAACTGGTTTCTCATATTTGTAATGGGAGTATAAGCAAACTAATATAGGGACAGAGCACAGGATGGAAGATGCATTTCAAGAGAATAAGATTGAGTAACCAGGTGTAAACATAGTTCAATTGATGAGAGAGAAATGGAAAAGTTAATAAAGGATAACTAAAAGAGAGTATGAGTCTTGGAGACATTTGTACAATAGATATAGAGTTAGAAAGAAAGAATGTATCTATAAATGAGACAGAGGTAGGAGTGGGGGGTAGGGGTTGGGGGAGGAGTCTCAGGACAGTTTAGTGCAATAGAAGACAAAGGAGTCAAGAATCTTAAGTATTACATGTCACATAAAGATTAAGTATAGAACTGACCAAAAAGGTCTATTGGTGGTTGCTAGATAGAGTTGATGAATGACCTTTCAATAAGCATTTTAATGGAATACTAGGGATGAAACACAGGTTGCAGGAGATAAAATAAGAAAGGCTGAATATGCAGGAATTAAGATTATGAGTGTAATACCCCATATCACAGGGTTTGATGATGAAAGTAATATGTAACCATAAATAATACCAAAAGGACATAACAAAGTCAATTGATGATTTGCAGTCCTGTGTACATTTGATTTGATGGAGAGAGTGAAGATTGGGATTTTAGGAGAGTGGGGAGCAAGGAATTCAGCAAAGATGGCATTTGGGAGATGGAGCAGTAGATAGATGAAGGAGAAGTGAAAAATTCTTTATCCAGAGCTATGCAAAAGGAATATTCATACTCTGAATGTTCTCAAAGTCTTTTTCCCAAAAATACACTAGCCCTTAGAAAACAGATACTGTCTTATAACTGACATTTTACAGACTTTCACACAACGGTATGTATTCTTTGAGGAAGACACATTAGCTGGAAACAATGCTAGGAAATTATTGGTTTTATTGCCTATGGAGACATTATGGAGTTATAGAAAAACACAGACAGAGGAATATAACAGTGTACACAATTATTCCTTGTGGCACTACCTTCAAATTGCAGAATCATTTAAAAAATTAGTTAAATAAGCATTTGACCAAGTAGTTATATAGAGGTGATTATAAATATATGCCTAGGGTGAATAAAAAAGGACAATTGTAATATTATGGAAATGGGTACTTGTGACTTGAGAAAGAAACTCTGGGAATAGTATCATAAACCTTTCGAAAATTGTCTGCTTTTGCCTGACCTGTGGTGGCGCAGTGGATAAAGCATTGACCTGGAATGCTGAGGTCACCGGTTCAAAACCCTGGGCTTGCCTGGTCAAGGCATATATGGGAGTTGATGCTTCCTGCTCTTCCCCCTTTCTCTCTCTCTCTCTCTCTCTCTCTCTCTCTCTCTGTATCTCACTCACTCTAACTCTCTCTCCTCTCTAAAATGAATAAATAAATAAAATTAAAAAAAAATTGTCTGCTTTTCACATAACTTAGGTAGAAGTAAAATGAATTAATTCATAAAAATTGTTAGGTGATACAAAAACTCATTCTAATAATGCCAAAATAAATCCTCAGGAGAGTGGGTTCAGTTAATCCTACTTCAGAGTTCATGTGTTATATTATCACCGGTCTGCATAAGGCCCCTCTCTTTTTCTGTACAGTTATTTGTTGCTTTTTCTACATTTCAAACTTATTCCTCTCCCATATTACTGGGCAGAAGATGTTTCATTGAGTTTCAAACCTGAACCTGTACCCCAAAAAGTTCAGTTTAAAAAAATAAAATAAAATAAGTTAAATATTGCAACAAGTCAAACATTTTTTAATTTTATTTAAAGTCTGAAAAGCAAAGCTTGAAAGCTGAAATTACTTATACTTTGACTTTTTTATTGGCAAATGGAAATTATATTTAATTACTTCTAATTCTAATTTTTTTATATGTATGATAATTTCTTAAGTTAATTTTGAAAATTAAAGTTGAATTTTTTAAGGGTTGGGAGGGACATATTCCAGAAAAATAAAAGCATATGATTCAAATTTTAAATATTCAAAAGTTTTGCAACGTTATAGATTTATGTCCCAGTATTCTTCCCAAACTCAATTCCTACCTGCTACTAAACATTTTTATTAATTTAAAAAATTCTGAATAGTTCAATCCTCTTGGAAATATATAAAGTATCCTTTTTTTGCTGCCTTTCTAGGCTTCTTTCATTGAGAAAATATCTGGCTATTTTTAAACCAGCATGCTATGTGATATTTTGGTTGTCTATCTTAAAAACCTTTATTATTATTATTATTATTATTTTTTACAGAGGCAGAGATAGACAGGGACAGACAGACAGGAACGGAGAGAGATGAGAAGCATCAATCATCAGTTTCTCGTTGCGTGTTGTGGCTTCTTAGTTGTTCATTGATTGCTTTCTCACATGTGCCTTGACCATGGGCCTTCAGCAGACCGAGTAACCCCTGCTGGAGCCAGGGACCTTGCGTCCAAGCTGGTGAGCTCTTTGCTCAAGCCAGATGAGCCCGCGCTCAAGCTGGCGACCTCCAGGGTCTCGAACCTGGGTCCTTCCGCATCTCAGTCCGACGCTCTATCCACTGCGCCACCACATGGTCAGGCTGGTTGTCTATCTTAATAGAACCAAAAACCTTGCGATAGATTCACCTCTCATTACTCACAATAATGCCAAGTGCAATAGTTTAGGCAGACACTTATTATTTTATATGTGAGAAGACATTAGGCTATTTCTCAGTGGAATAGGGGAATAGAAGTTTTCCGAATTTTAGTCTTTCTAGAGCTCCTTGTAATAAGCTCTTAGAAGACATTGCAGAACTTCAATTAAAAAACCCTGTTTAATCAGCCATAGTGAGTTCTCTGTGATTCTCTGTGGAACAACGTGGAGAGAAATCAGTTTCCTCCTCCTCCATCCAGTGCGTTCCCAGAAGGGCTTTGTGGCCAGGGTCTGCCCTGAGAGACCACAGACAGCCAATGGCTGCAACACTGGGTCTCTGCTCGTTGGCATGGAGGAAATAGCTGAATATAAATCATCCACTTTGTTTTATGAATATCTTTATTTACAATGCTGCAGTGGAATTTTTAAAAAAGGAATACAGTATTTGCATTGAATCTGTCACTCAGGCTCCAGTGTTGATTCCTGTCCTATAAATGATCTTGCTTTCTTAATTTTTTGTCTTTGTACAAAGTTACTATCAATGTCAGGGGATGAATACCTCAAGTATACATTGTATGGGGATTGGCATGCATTTTAGAAGAAAAGAAGTTTGATAAAAATAGATAATAAAATTGATTCAAGCTAAGCATGTTTGATCACACATGGGAAAATAAATTTTCTTTGAGAGTTTTGATTGAATTTTATCATAATATAAAATTTGATGCTACTCTTTTGTTTTTCTTTGACCAACAGAATTTCTCAGCTTAGCTTATAGTCTATATAAAGTGCCTGTCTAGGAAAGTGATGTCTTTGTTGAAAGCATTCAGACCCACAGAAAGTAAGTGACCCTCAGGGATAGCTAGAAATCTCCCAATTTTGATAAAGGTCCTTTTCTGTTTAGAAATTGTAAAGCTCAAGCCATAGCCTAGGAAAATGACAGAGGGGCTATGTTTGCTTTCATGGATCTTAACCTATTTCTGCCAGCCTGCAGTACTGGGCAAAATAACACCTGAATTGATATTTGTGTCAGGCTTGCCTTTGATTGCTAAGGTTCGTATAAAGGTTATTCCTAAAGAAATGTCTGTCATTCTTACTCTGTACTCTTGGGATTTCTACTTTTTCCAAATCCTGCCTTCTAGAATGATAAAGTAATTTTAAAACAATAAGTAAAATATGATTTAGTAGCCTATGTCCTGTTTTATAATGATTACACATCTACTCTCTTATAGCTCACAGCAGCTGGGGGACAATTAACATTCACTGTGTCTTATGACCTTGAAGAAGAAGAAGAAGATACAGAACGCATCCTCCAGCTTATGGTTGTCTTAGAGGTAGAGTATGGGGAGGGCGCTGATGTTCATCTGTTCTTACATCTTATGTTATTTGAGGCTATTCCTTACTTGGTTGGTTTGACATTAATTTACATACTATGATAAAAAAAAAGATTATATCTTGGAAATTGTTTTCTATGCCAATCCTATGTTTCACCCTGAGACATATTTAGAGGACTGAGTATATTTATTTTGGTTCCAAAGATAATGGAGACCTTTAGACCAGACATGGAATTTAAATTAAAAACATAATTGCCATGTTCTCATGGAAGTATGATTAAAGTGTTTAGGCAAATGCTGATATATATAGTTGTATATTTTCCATCTCCCCTTTGTTCCAGGTAGAATTTGTCTACTTCTTTGTTTATATTAGGCAGAAGTAAATGAAAGAGAAAACTTGGAAGCCTAAACTTAACTTAGTGTCCCTCTCCTGCCCTTTCTCATACCCCTTCCTCCAACACTCAAACATAGTCAAAGGCACACACTTGCACATTTATGATTCTAAATGGGTCAATGTTGATTTAGCCCTGGGCTCTATTGTTCTTATCTGGAACCTTTCATGCCTGTGAATTAATGATACAATTCTTTCCCTAAAAGGAGTAGTTCCAATATTAGATGAAATGGTCTGGATAATATAACTTATTTAATAAGTATGTATATATGTGTCTATGTTTGTGAGTGTCTAGAAGCTAGAAGTATACCTTGAATGCCTCTGAGATAGAAAGATTCTCTAAATGTAAAATGATGAGAAATTATGTCATTAATATGAATGAACTAAGGGTAATCTAAATGTCAGTAATTCCTTATTAATATGCCATTTTCCTATTGTAAATAGGGTTTTTTCTTGTTTGTTTATTTTATTCAATATAAAAAAGCTCTTTAAACCAATAGCTTAATACACTATTTGAAGTTTTCTTCCATATTTTTCTATACAACCCACATTAAATATAAAATAATATATCTGAAATACACAATTGATGTGTACAGATATAAAATAAAAGAATTTGTAATCACATATATGTATAAGTTTCCAGGTATCTATTATTTTAGATAATGGGGACAGCAATGGCAAGCATAATCAAGAAGCTTGTGTTTTGTAATGCATCTGGTTAAGGATAATATTTAAATTGCCTTCTCTATCTTTCATATATACATATGTATGTATGCAACTATATATATACACACACACCAGAAACATGCTGAATGGCAAGGAAAGTCAACCTGAAATTAAAAACCTACTGAGAATAATCCACAATGTGAACAATTAAAATAGGAACACTTTTTACCCTTTTATACCCTCTTTTCACACTTTCCCTTTTATTCTTTCTTTGTCCTTTTAGGGAAGTAACTTGAGAATCAGCACAGCCCAAGAAGAGGTATTTCTGCAACCATCTGAAGACCATATTCATGAATTGTCACTCAAAGAAGAATTATTTACCATACATGGTACAAATTATTCAGTCAGTAGAAAAGAGTTTATGACAGTGCTTGTGGATTTAAAGAGAGTCCTCATACAAATAACAGACGGCCTTGGGGTGGATGCCATCTTCAGGTAAACTCAAGAACTGCATCTCCCACTGTTTTCCACATTTGCCTTTAGGGCAAACATGTGTGTTAGAAGAATGACTCTGAAGACTTGTGGGGTTTGTTTTATTCAATCAGTGAATGATAATGGAGCGCTGGTGTTCTGAAAAGTGTTTCTGTAATAGCTTAAAAAATTTAAATACCTGGAATGAATCTGTCTTAATCCTTTATTAGTATTGGTGATTCATTGGCAATTCTGCCAGAACTTATGTTAAAAATCATCCCTAAACTGAAAAATGCTATATTGGAAAATAAAGTCTCCTTTATGATGACTCACCTAGTAGGAAACTAAAGGGATATAATTCCAGGGTACCCATATTCAGATATTCAGAAAGTGGTTTGTAAAAGATGTTCTTTCATTAATTAATTAACCAGATTCTGATTTAATAGTATATAGTTTGTAGTAAAAATAAAAGCTCCTTTATTTAAATAGCCCCAAGTCTCTTTATAAAACACTGTAAGACTATAATGGCTGCACGGTATAAATGAATCAGGAATAGATTTGGAGCCAACTAGACTAGGAATGCAATAAACTCTACTGCTGATTATATGTGTGACCTTTGACAAGTGATTGGTCCTTGTGGAAACTTGCTTTCCTCAAGTATAAAATAGAGATAATGGTGCCTACCTTTCAGGGTCATTATGAAAATTATGTGCGATAATTATGTAAAGTGCTCATTACCTAGAACACTTTTAGAGGTTAGTTCCTTTTTGTTCTCCTTTTTTTTTTTTTTTTTTTATAGAGAGAGAACTCCCTGACTTGAACAAAACATGCCCATGTCTGACTTACTGTAGGAGTCTATGCTTTTGTTTTTAAAACAATATTTGTTTAACTAAATCTAAGCGACACCTGTGTCTGAATGAACTCTGTTTCTTTCTCCTTTACTATTCTAATAATAAATGACAATCTCTCACAACTGCCTTTTAAATCAGATTGAGTTAAAAAAGATGAAATTCGACCTCAGACTGACAACTTGGAATACCCATAATGAAAGCAGTATCTCTAATACTGCTTGATTTACAAAAGAATATATATTTTTTTCTGATGCTCCCCCAGCCCATCACTTGTTTGTGTTGCCTAGTTTGTCCTTTTTGTTGTTGTTGTTTGTTTTTTTGTCCTAAGTGAGAAGGAGAGGTAGACAGACAGACTCCCGCGTGCACTCGATCAGACTCCACCCCGGTAAGCCCACTAAGGGGTGATGCTCTGCCCATCTGGGGTGTTACTCCACTGCAACTGCTAGCACCTGAGGCGGAGGCCATAGAGCCATCTTCAGCGCCTGGGCCAACTTTGCTCCAATGGAGCCTTGGCTGCAGGAGGGGAAGAGAGAGATAGAGAAAAAGGAGAAGGGGAAGAGTGGAGAAGCAGATGGCCGCTTCTACTGTGTGCCCTGGCCGGGAATTGAACCTGGGATTTCCACATGCTGGGCTGACGCTCTACCGCTGAGCCAATGGGCCAGGGCTAGTTTGTCTTTCAACTAAGTGTACTCATCATAACCATCTCCCAAGGAGGGAACTGCAGATTCATAAACAGAACTATTGCCAAACAATATCCCTATTTTGCATAGACAGTTCTGCTAGAAGCTGGGTTAAAATGTCATGAAGAAGAGAAACAGCACTTAGAATTTAATTATGTTTTTCCCCATTTGGTAAATAGAGATTGTCATCATGTTTAAACAGTATAAAGAGAGGAGTCCTCTGGCTTCAGAATGAATGACAACCAAATTGACAAAAAGTAGCTAGGGGGCTTATTTATTTTTGTCAGCATTGCTTCTCAGACTAGTTAATCTAAAGGCATTTCCTCCTGATTTATGTCAGAGAACTTCAGTGTCTACTCATCTTAAAATCATCAGTTTCATTTGAAGTGTTTTGAAGTTTTCCCATACACAAGCGACATGTTCAAAAAGCATGACTATGTGGACTGACACAGGAGCTAATCCAAGTAGGTTGCTTTCTAGTTTGAGAAGTAAAAGCCAAGATTTGAAACTCCTACCCACTTCAGATGAGCTGATAGCATGAATCCTGAGTCAGTAAGCTTGTTATATTTTATTTATCTCTGATCTACTAGTAGATTGATTTATATTTGTAAAACATTACTTGAATTGATTTCAACTTGTTTTGCACAGTAGGCTTCTGACTGGGTATACAATTTGTGTGCAAGCACAAGTAAATTGAAGTTATCTCAACAAAATGTCATGCTTAGAGTTATTTAAGGAGGATTTACTGTTATGGTAGTTCTCTCAGCAAATGGGCTTAGGTTCCTTTAGTTATATGGTTACTAGAGTCCCCCCCCCCCATTCACAGGGGATACATTCCAAGACCTACAGTAAATTTCTGAAACCACAGATAGTACCAAACTGTATATATACTATGTTTTATTCCTGTACATACATACCTATGACAAGGTTCACTTTATATATTAGGCACAATGAAAGATTAACAAGAATAATAATAGAAGGATATTCAATTCAAACCTATTTTGTCCATCTGTATAACCATGCCTTACTTCCTGTAAATGGCCTCATGGCTCTTGTTTCAGGAACTCCCTTGCTAAAGTCTTTATAATGCTCATTGCTCTCTGGAGCAACACATTACTATCAATTACTAAGTTGAGAACTTTCACCTGTTCTCTCAAAGCAAGCAATTCACGGCTTGTCTTTGACGGCTTCTCTTTGGTACATCTGAACTGCCAGCATCATCACTACGATCATGCTTTGGGGCCATTATTTAGTAAAATAAGTGTTACTTGACACAAGTACTAGCATACTCAACAGTTGAGCTGATACCTAAGGCAATTACTATGTGACTACAGGGCAGATATACACTGTGGATATGCTGGACAGAGGAATGAGTCACACCCCAGGCAAGCCAGAGCTAGAAGGTGTGAGATTTCATCACGCTGGTGGTTGAAACCTTGGAAACTGAAACCATGGAAAGAGAAATTGTGGATAAGAATGGACTTATATAGAGGGCATTGAATAGTGCAAGGAGAATTGGATGCAGGTCACGATTTTGCATTTTGTTCTCAACTCTTCTACTATATAATAAGTTCAGCCATAAATGTAGCTTTGATGTCTTTGGATTTCAGTGTACTCTCTGTGGATGTGAATATGATAGCCTCATAAGGTCACCATGAGAAGGACTTAGAGGGCTGCACAAGCACTTAGCTAATAACAAAATGGTACACAAAGCTGAAGCATTTCTATCTGACCAGCATTGTATCACGGAATAATATTTTCTCCAAATACCATGAAGACTTGGAAATATCTAGAATAAATATGTACTACTATTTCTAAAATAGTGACAGTTGTGCTGTCTTTCTCTTTCAGAACACTGAGAGACCCACACAATAAATTCATTTTCTTCTCTATGTCCTCTCTCATAAGATGAAGATAAAAATGGAAATTTTTCATCCTTCTTACAAGGCTTTAAAGACATAAACTTAACTTAAATGCCCATCATTCTCTTTTAAGTGCGCCAAACCTTAGTTTGAGCACTATCTATGATATCTAACACAAGCAAGAGGCCTATTCAGCTTTTCCTTAACACCTATTTAATGTAGAATTTTGCAAAAATATATATTTTTTTCTTTCACCTTATAGTAGACATGAATATAGTTCATCAAATTTTCCTCATTTTAGAGTATTTTATTTCTCTAAACTTTGAGGGTAGGTGTGATCAAATGATTTGTTTGGCCAATGAAATGTGAGCTGAAGTGGTGTATCAACCCCACTCCCCCCCCCCCCAAAAAAAAAGCACTGAATTGCCAGTCTGAGATTTTCTGGATCTTACTGAGCTACCGGATGATCAAAACAGCCTGAAATATTAGGAGCACATATAGTCAGTTGCCCTGAACAGCCATCCAGACCTACAGAGAATTTCACACGAGTAAACTTCTGTTTTCTGTTAATCTACTGAGGATTGGGAGTTGTTTGTTCCCATAACATAACTTTATTGTGATGCTCCCATGTGTCTCTATTGCTTCAAAATAAATACATAATATTTTCAAGGCAATATGTTTGCACATTACTTTTAGAGTACAGTTGGGGGTCTTTTTTTTTGGTATCGAAAATATTTCTCAGAATGTATATAATAAATAATCTAGAAAAATTCTTATAAACAAAGTAGTCTTGATGATTATAGAAATAATGTTGATAGTATACTTTATCTTTTGAAATTAATAATGCAGATGATTACCTGTATAATTAGAAATATTGTACTGATGAAGGAGTTAAGGACTGAAAAAAAAATCATGCAATTGTTAGTTACCACATTGTTGATAATGGATGGGTTCAGCCAGGATTTAAGTCTACACGTTTCTTCCGGGTAACTCTGACAGACTCCCAAATCTATTCTGTAAATATTGGATTCATTCAGTCTGCCAACATTTACTGAGCACCTTCCTTGTGTATCTTTCTAAAGTCTCAGTTCCTTTGCTGTAAGATAGCAGAAACAATATTTAACATTCAAGATTGAAGGCTAAGTAAGAAAAAGATGTACCTAAAACACCTGGCATGCTATCCAGCATATGTTGAGAGGCAGTGTAATGTAGCAAGATGATCATTGGTTTTTGGAATCACACTTAGCTTTGAATTTGTGCTGCAGCCTTTGCTAACTGTATTATATGGACAAGGCACTTTACTTCTCTGAAACCCAGGTTCTTCATTTGTGTTCATCATTACTTAAATGTGGTGTCTGTCTAGCCCCCATTATAATACACAGAAAATAACGGGCACTCAGTATATAATGATTATTATGATTTGATAGTTCTAGGCTAGGCAATGAGGATACAAAGATGGATAAATGACCATTGAATTCAAAGAAGAAAAAGTCCTTCTTTAAATATGAAAGACAGATGTACATTTACAATACTATATGAATGTAATAGAAATATGCACAGTAAACAATGGTAGGACTAAGGTGGGAAGAGATGAATTCTGGTATTAACAAGTAATATATTTTAATTAATGGCTGTAACAATATAAAATCCTGTCAGATATTTCTCTTATTTGACTGGGGTTGAAAATGTCTGGGGAAAATGTTTAGCTCTCTTTTAGTTGGTCCACTCAGACACTGACTGGGGCACTAAGTGATTTTGTTACCTTCTTAGAAATGGAGTGAAAATTATCAGTCTGCTCACATTTAGTACCTTGTGTAACTTTCATAAGACAGAGTCTAAAATGAGTTCTGAGTCATCATGTTATGTTTTGACAAAATGAAATAGAACAAAGTACCTGAACAGTAATAAAATCTTTATCTATGTTGGCTATCCCAAAGTACCATCTCTTTAAGTACAATAGAATTAAATGAAGGTCAATATAAAAGAGTGGATAGAAAAAAAGTAATTATTTTGGAAAGTTTTATGATAAAAAACATGGTGTGTTCAAAGATTTATTTATTTTTAATTTTATGTTTTTAGCGAAGCATAACATATCTAGCTGGTGGAAGAGACAATAAAACAAAAATATTAAGAACAAATTTTAAGTTAGTACCAGGACAATGATTCTGATATGATTTTTACATTTTTAATTCTCGCTTATGTAATTGTGTCTTTTCATTCATCAGCTTCTCTGTCTATCCAAGTCACAGAAATAAAGGAGGAATAGCAAGCTAAACATTTGACTTGTTGACAAACCTTTGATAGTTCATGTATCTCCAAACTTTAGTTCTTTATTATTGCCGACATTATGTATTTAAATTAATGCAGCCTGGTATCAAGAAAAGAAAATGACCACATCGGAAAAAAAACAAAACAAAACACTGCAACCTTCTTCATGAGTAACACTTAAAAATGTTGAACACATTAAAATTCCATTTAACAAATAGCAGAACCTAATGAACATTGGGATTGCTCAGTGAATACTAATGTGGAATATTGCTAGGAAAGATGTTTGCATGATAAAACTCCTCATAGCTCAAATGGTTTCATAGATTAAGGAGAGGAACATCTGTTGCTCAAAGACAAATGAAATTTGGCAGTTCATTGAAAATATTTTGTTGTTTTGTTATATTTTAAATTGTTCTTGAAGTACTCAATTATTTATTTTTATATTTTGTAGTTTTTTTCATATTTGTTTACATTTTGCTTATCAATTTTATATTGAAAATTCTGGGACTATATCTATATAGAATTTACCAGTTTGCTATTTAGTGAATTATGATAGTCTTTCATATGAAAACTAGTATAGTAATCATGAAATCATCTAATTCTGAAGTTAAAGTGATCATAAATATGTTTGTCCTAGGACAGCCCATTAATCGCAGGGAATTAGGTGTCACAATACATTCAGATGAGTTCTGGCCTTTGGCCTCAGATGAGCTTTGGCCTGAAGTCCTAATTCTAACATTTTTAAATTTATATTCTTTGTTAGATCAGACAAGTAAGTAATTTGTCTTCTGCTTATCTGATTTTATTCAACTGAAATGTGGACGTTAAGATTTAGTGTATCATTTGTCATGCTGTATGTTACTAATTATCAGTTGTATAACTACATTCCACTCATCTATCCATTCATTTATTCATGTATGGATGTATGTATTTAGTCTTGTATCCATCCATTCATCCATCCTTCTATCCATGTAGTCATCATTTATCTAATCTTCGTTCTAGTCATACAGCCAACAAAAGTGCATTGAGCATATATTGAGATGACCAGGCTAGGAATACAGGTAGCACAATAAGGACTCTTTTCTCAAAGAGAAGCTCATAAGTTCTTGTCAGCAGAAGCAAAAACTATCCTTATTTTAGTAACTCTTATGTTATGTTAAGAAAAGCTTGTGTTGTCTTAAGAATAATTGCCAGATACAGAAATTACAGTCCTACATATATACCCAAAAGAATTAAAAACAGATACTCAAAAAATACTGCATTTGAATGTTTATAGCAGTACTATTTTCAAGAGCCAAAAAAATAAAAACAGGCAAACATCCATCAACAGTTAAATAGGCAATCAAAACATGGTATATTCATAAAACACAGTATCCCTCAGCCATAAAAAGGAATGAAATACTGATACAGGCTAAAGACATGGATGAACATTGAAAATATTATGCTAACAAAGAGAAGCCAAACACAAAAGGTAGTGTATTATATGATTATATTTGTATGAAATATCTAGAATAGGTAAATCCATAGAGACAGAAAGCAGATTTGTACCTACCCTGGGTTGGGAGAGGAGTGGCCTAGGAGGTGATAGCATAATAGGGTTTCTTTTGGGCTAATGAAAATGCTTGCCACTAGGTAGAGGTGGTGGTTGCACAACTTTGTGACTATACAAAAATGACATTTTTAAAGTGGTTACTTTTATGTCATGTAAACTTTCACCTCAGTTTTAAAAAAGAGATTTCCAGTGACACTTCATGTACAACTTTATTTAATAAATAAAAAGTTTATAGGCCCTGGCCGGTTGGCTCAGTGGTAGAGCGTCGGCCTGGCGTGCAGGGGTCCCGGGTTCGATTCCCCGCCAGGGCACACAGGGGAAGCGCCCATCTGCTTCTCCACCCCTCCCCCTCTCCTTCTTCTCTGTCTCTTTCTTCCCCTCCCACAGCCGAGGCTCCATTGGAGCAAAGATGGCCCGGGCGCTGGGGATGGCTCCTTGGCCTCTGCCCCAGGCGCTAGAGTGGCTCTGGTCGTGGCAGAGCGTTGCCCCCTGGTGGGCAGAGCGTTGCCCCCTGGTGGGCGAGCTGGAGCTGGGTGGATCCCGGTCGGGCGCTTGCAGGAGTTTGTCTGTCGCTCCCCGTTTCCAGCTTCAGAAAAATACAAAAAAAAAAAAAAAAGGATTATAGAGAGATTTTCCAAAAATCTCTTTGTAACCTGAATACTATAAAACAGTGATTTTTAATGCTTACCAGTAAAGAATCTCCTGCCAGATTGTCTTAGCTGTACTCCTAGAAAAGCAAGCATCTGAGACATAGTGTTGGGTGAGTTCATCTGTAGTGAATGATAATCTGTTTTCAGCTAGCGCTTTTAGCACCTGGCTATCCCACCCAAATGCTTATTTTCTGATATTTAAACTTGATTTTCCTTTTCTACTTTTTGATCATGTATGGGTTCATACATATTTCAAGGTACTATCAAAGGTAGGATTGATAAAGTGGAGGTTAAAACAATTAAAATTTTAGAAACGTGTTACTGAAAAGCTTACAGTTTGATAAAGGTTGTCACTTTTGAGGATAGTTAGTGAGCTTTTCCCTGGTTTATTACAGTGTATGTTTCCCAGAACTCACAAGCTTTTGGGTGATTGTGTACTGCCAATCAATAAAAATCTACCACCGCTTTTGAGAAATCAAGAAAAAATACATGTTATAGCAAGAGTCAGTTGCATCTTTTTTATAACTAAAGGATGGCATACAATGTGATATGGAGATTTAGCAATCATTTCAAAAAACAATAATTATCATTATGTATCAATAGCAGCCATTTAGTTTTGTGCTCTTAAGTTTAAAATTTATTTAAATTTATTAAAATGACAAAAAAAATCTAGTTTGGGAGGTACAAATGTTATTTCTAGTACTACTCATGTAGTCATTTCTATCCTATCTCTACAGTCAATGAAAATATAAATTGCCTACTAATTAATAATCACTCACATGTTTATATCTTATATCAAGAACTTTATGTCTTTATTATTTAATGTAATCCTTTAATCAAACTCATGATATATAGATTCATTATATCTATTACCTAGATGACAATATTGAGGCCTAGAGAAATTAAGTAATTTCTTCTTGTCTACAGAACTGATACATATCAGAGACAGGACATGAATCTCAGTCTAGCTGACTTCTGAGTTTGTGTTCTTAAAGATGAAAAAAATTATTATATTTTAAAAATATGGAAAAGCCAATAAAACACCAATAACATTTATTTATAACATTGATTTAACTTGAAAATGTATATCATTTACATAATTTTTGGAAGGGACTACATACATATTTTATAATATATATATTTATATATCTATATTTATATATAGATATATATATATATACTGTATACCAGTTATGTAACAGCATTTCCAATTTAGCCAAACTAACTTTTCCCAAAAATAATAAGTGACATCAAATCACTGTGCTAAAATCACCAGACTGTAAAAAAGTACCAGTAAAATTGAAGTAATAGACACAGAGAACAATGAATTCAATTTAGGCTCAAAACAAATCAACTAATTCAACTGAACATTTGAGAATGTTTGACTTTTACCTACCAATATGTAGATTTATTTTTGAGAAAAAGGAACCAAAATTACTTTTCTTTTCCTCCCTCCCTCCCTTCTTCCCTCCCTCCCTCCCTCCCTCCCTCCCTCCCTCCCTTCTTTCCTCCCTCCCTTTCTTTTTTTCTTCCAATTTAATGGTTCAGACTGAATATATGTTTTTACTTTTTCTCCATTTGTTAATTCTGTGTATATGCTCTTTCTCTATTCTTATTGTCTTCTTCTGATTTTCTAGTTTAAATATTAACATAAATCAATCATATAAATGTTTTCTGTTATAAAAATCTTTTCAAACTAACTCCCCCCCCCAAAAAAAAAGGAAATTAAAACACAGCCAAAAATAAGAAATGAGCAAGAATGTTCTCATATCTTTTCAGCATTTGATGGTGGTGATGGTTGTGAATACTTTTAACTGGGCAGATTTTTATCTAATACAATGAATGACCAGAGTTTCAAGTTATAGATATTTACTAGCCTGTTTTCTTAGTACAGATAATTTTCTTATGTTTGTTTACATTATGGTTACATTACTTTTTATTCCAGCTATACAATACCTAAAAGATTGTTTACTTATTTACCATCTCTTTTTTCTTCTGCCCAGGTTAAGCTCTGTTGGCCTTGAATCTGCTGTTCCCTATCCCACTGACAGAAGCTTTGCAGGAGCTGTGGAAGTCTGTCAATGTCCACCAGGGTATACTGGATCGTCTTGTGAAGTAAGTTTGCAAGAATATATTCTCAGGGCATTCTAAGTTCCTTCATCATTTCCTTCAATAAACTGTTCTAAAAAAGAGTCTAGATTTTTGTTTTACATCAAGATTGCACAAATAAATGATAGTATATTACTTCAAAAAGGATCTTGAATGCCTGCCAAACAGTCATGACTTTTAAATAGAGTGCAACTCACATCATGTCTTCTTGAAATTATATTTCTTTTTAAGTTGTTTTGCCTTACTGTAGCTGAAAATCTGATGTTTTCACAAGTATTGGTTCCCTAGTCATTCATTTGAAAACAAAATGGGTTGTTTGATAGAGGAATATATTTCAAAATATTTCCCTCTCAATACTTACCAGAAATTTATCACTAATTTTTTTTTTTACTCTCTCTTCATTTTTTAATCTTATGTGCCACATTCTTTCTCTATTTATTCCTAAGAATACAACAAAATCACAATAATCTAAAGGACTGTATCTTTAAAATGTCAAGGTCATAATATATGAAAGAAAAACCTTGATCTAGAAAATTCCCTACAGGTTTTTGAGATGTTTAGTACCTTACATTTGAGATATTTTTATTGTTTTCTTAATATTCCAGATTCATAATGATATTAATGTTTCTTAATATCACAGTGTTCATTTTAAGGTAATCATTTTTATTTACTTCTATGTATTTTTTTAGGTAGTTTGAAAGTTGATTTTACTTGAAACCTGGTCAAAAATTGCAAATACCAATTTCCCAAGAGAGAGCATAGCTTGCGGATAAATAGGAGCTTAAATTCTTTAAAAACGGAGCCTTTAAGGAATCGTTTGACTGTATCAAGATGTTCCACTTCAGCACACTACCCTATTATGCCATTCATAGAAATATTCTAGGCATTGCTTTGTCAGTTCTCCGGTGCTTTAAAATAATATGTGCTTCAAGAGGATGCACAGAGTTTAGATTCATATGTTTAGATTCAAAATATGTTTTCTTTAACTGGACTCAGATTTACCTATCTAGAGTAAAACCAAATGAAAGTACTCACTTTTCTAAAATTCATGTAGAGAAGAGAAAAATAATCATGGAAATGAATTAGCTCTGTCAACTTAAATTTGATTTTGCATGTAAAATACATGCTGTATTTGATAAAAACATATTCTTTTATTAAGAGCCTAGTAGTTTTGATTTTAAACAAAGAAGCTCTCTTTGAGCCTTTATGCTCCTATTTCAATTAGAATAATAAATATCTTGATTCTATTCTTGCTTTAATACTTATTCCCACATTAGTAATTCTCAGTACTCTTCATCATCTTTCATACAAGTTCTAAATGCCCATTGAATATAAAATTATATAAATATTAGAATTGTTTAATTGGCTATACTTTGTATTTCTTCTTTTCTCTCATCAAAAATATTTATTAATAGTCCTTGGTAAATTATGCACTGATGCTGAGGGTATTACCAAGAAGATTACATCATAACCCCTGTCCTTCAAGACTTAACAATCTGTTTAGGGAGAAAGAATAAAATACCTATGAAAACCAGAATCACAGCACTATATAATTAAGAGACCAGTAAGTGGTACAAAACATGAGTGCAATGATCATTCAAAAAGGTGAGTAATTCCAGTGTAGAGAGAGATGTCACAGAAAGTTTCCTGGAAAGAAAAAAACCTCAAATTGTATGCTAAGTAATGGTAACAGGTAGGAAGAGAGACACATACATACAAGTGTGGAAGAGTCAGAACAAAGGAGAAGAGGAGGTATAATGAAAACTTCCTGTGCCTCTCACAGAATGTTTGATAAACAAAGTTATTTTGAAGTCTACAAATAATTTAATTGAATCTGAAGACAATAAATTCAGAAACTCGTGTTTTTCTCTAATTTCTACATTTTCTAATCTCTAATACTTTCTTCTGTTCTTTTTCAAAATTCCTCATCCCTAGACTCACTATTATTTTTTCTATCCGTTTCTGATTTCATTTGCTTTTTTACTGATTTTACAAGGCAAGGCACTCTAGCTTTGTTATCACTGATATCCACATGCCCTTTAAAAACCGAATAAAATCCAAAGACCAGTGTTGTCTAATTTCTAGGTTGCCAGAAACAAAGCCAATAACTCATTATAAAATTATCTTTTTTTATTTCACTTGGGGCCACAATGTTTATTCAGAATCACTTTTCCCCATTTCTACTTGACGTATAAATCTGCCAAAGTTCCTATTTTAAATATTTTCGGTTTTCTAGTATCACCATAATTAATTTCACTTGACAGTTGGGACAAGTGAGGAAGTGAAAACAGTGGGAAACTGAATAAAAGAAAGCATTTTAATTCAATTCTGTTTCCTCTTCTGTATAATGGAATTATTAACTGCCTCACAAAAGTGTCCATATTTTCATTTCATTTAGCTAACAGATAGTGATGACCATGTATTTTGAGATAATGAAACCGTAGACATGGATGATAATGTGATTAACAATTTATATATAGTCCTTGATCTCTAGAACATTATATTTAGTGGAAGGCTAGACAATATGCTAGAAAATGAATTGAAATAAGTGTGATCAATTCCATAAAGAAAATAAACAGTTGCCTCAATAAAGTTACTGAGAATGGGGGTAGGAAATTCAATGGGAAGGACTACTTTATAAATGGTTGTCAAGAAAGGCTGTCTGAGGTGGTGACATCTAAACTGAGTTTAGGGTCAGCTATGTAAAAGGAGCTGATGAGGAAGTGAAACAAAGCATGGACCTGAAAGAAGGCAGGTATGGTTGGAGCTTCGTAAGCAAGGGGTAAATTGGCAAAGATGTGATTGGAGAAGCCAGGCCATTCAGAGTTTTGCATACATGGGATTTTATTCTAAAAGCAATATAAAATTATTAAAAGTCTTTAAGCTGAATGGTGCCATGATCTGAGTTATATTTTTTGAAAACATTATAACTGCAGTATGGAAGTATACTATAGGGGGTGAAAATGGTTAATATGCTATAGTGATAATAATGTTTTGTGTTGGATAATGGCAGGTGATGTAGGAAGACAATGCTCATTCTACCTATATTTTGGTAATAGAGCCAGTAAAACTTACTGATAGACTGTATGCCAATGGAAAGTTAAAAGACATAAAGAGTTTCAGAATGAGTTAGATTCCTTGCTTGAGGAATTGGATGTGGCACCATTTACTGAGCTGGAGAATACTGGGTGGGAATGCTAGTAGAGGGGGAGGTAGTGGGGAGCTGAAATCAGCAGTCCGTTTTAGATATACTGGACTTGGAAAATCTCTGAAGTATAGAGTTCAATGTGCAATTAGAATACGTATGTAGGTCTTGTACTTCATATATCTGGCTGGTCTAGAGATATGTATTTGGAAGGCCTCATCAAATGTGGGACTGTACAAAATTACCTAGGAAAGAGTATGCTAAAAAATAGAAAAGTAACTGAGTTCCCAGGAGCTCCTGACAAGAAGTAGGGTAGAGGCAGAAGAGACAGCAAAGGGATAGGGCAGAAACTTGGGGACTGTGATGTCATAAAAGTTACAAAAAAAAAAAAAGGTGTTAAGGGAGAAAGAAATCAACTAAGTCAATGTTGATGAAGGTCAGATAAAATATAATTGTAGAATTGTCATTAAATTTGGCTACCTAAAATTTGGATTTGGCTGCTTGAAATTTGGTGACACAAATTAAGAACAGTTTTGATTGAGTAGTGGCAGCACAAGATGGATCAGAATGGAATAAAGCAGCATGGTAGGGAAGTGAGGGAGAGGATTTTTTAGAGTGGTTTTACTGGAAAGTTCTGGGATATTAAGAAAATAATTTTGCCATTTTTGTTATTTCTGTTAGAAATTTTGATGGGGATCATATTTTTGAGCTGATAATAATAGTCCAATAGAAGAGAAAGCTATTACTGATGCAGCACTGAGGGAATATTGGGAAATCAATAGGTAATGGAATACAGATCCCAAGTGGAGTGATATTCTTTTGAGAGGATGAGGAATCCTGCGTGCCTCAACCCCATTTTTCCAGAGGGAAAAAGGGCAAAATGAGTCATGTACTTGTGCTTCTGGACTTGTTAGTGGGAAGTTGTCCTCCAGTGGCCTCAAATGTCTTTGTGAATAATGAGATGATATCACTGGCTAAGAGAAAGGGGTAAGGAATTTGGAAGTTTAAGAGGATTTGCTATGAGTAATACGTTTGTGGAGTATACAAATAAAGCTTATTAATGACAATTCCATGACTATGTTTCCTCAAAAGATGAAATCAGTTTTCTCCATTATCAACTCCCTTAATTTCTACCGCTTTTTGAATACATAGCTTGCCAGTTTTTAGAAATATATATTGCAGAAGGAAACTTCTTCTATAATGAATCTTTAAGGTAGCAAAAATTTTAATGAGGAGAAAGTATTAGAAATAGACAGAAAATGGACACTTTCTTTATTGCACTTCTCAAATTAAGAGGAAGGTTGTTTTTTTTTTCCTTTCAGATATGAAGTATTGGCACATTGTTTCTTTATGTGTTTGTTATCGATGTTCCAATTTAAGAGTCCTCATATCCTAAGGCAGAAGGAACATTTCTAACAATACACAACACAATTCTATCTATATACTTTATTACTTCAGTGATTTCTCTCTTGTTTTTATTTTCAACTGGAAAAGAATGGCCTTTCATGATATATTATTTTGTAGTTAACCATCCAGAAATAAAGTAAATAACGTACAGAAAGCAATTATAACTTCAGGGAGGTCATAAGCCCTTAAAGGGTAGTAATGTCTGCCCCCCCACCTCATTTTGGAATCTGTCCAGTTTGTAGTAACCCTCACAGAACTAAAGCTTCATTAAGGGTGATGGTGGTCTTAGAGCCGGCACTGACTCAGGTATTCTAAGATCTAACTACCCCTTTTTAAATCAGAATTGTTTTATGTCATCAAGTGTTTCATACTTTAAAAAAACAGAAATGATGAATTCAATAGTTCTAGTAGAATAATACCATAAAACAAAATATCAAAGGAATAGAGGATAAATAAATAATAAACTATTTTGTGTAAATTTGAGAAAGCATAATAGGATGAAGAAAGTTGAGAATGAAAGATATGATTTATCTGGGAAGAAGTTAGTGGTGTGTGTGATCAAATGTAAGAGCAAGCGTTACCTTCTAAGTTATTGCAAAGATTTCCTGTAAGTGACAGAGTTAAGGGCAGTTTGTAGTGGCAAATTAGTGCATCCCAGAGAATCAGCATTCCTCTGGATGAAAGGAGGCTAAGACGGGCTAAGGTTCTCTTAAGAATCCTTTTATGTTGGCTGCTCTTTTTCAGTACTTTTCCTTCTATTTTTGTCTGTGCTTTTTTACTTTGAGACTGTCACATTTCAACTCTTTATATCTCTGCTTTATTTTGCCATTACAGAAGAGACACCAAGCTAATGCTTCCTCTAATCTCATACCTGCCAGTAACACTAAGGTCAGTACGGAGCTCCAGTGTCTGGAGCAGTAACTCTGGAGCAGTTTTTTTTTCAATAATTTCAAACCTTTGACATGTGCATTGGTTGAGTTTGCCACTTAAATATTTTTCTTTATCCAAAAAAGACCAAAAAAAATATTTAAATTCATGAGACTGACTTGAAACCTTATCTTTCTTTTAGTCTTGTTGGCCGAGGCACAGACGAGTTAACGGCACTATTTTTGGTGGCATCTGCGAACCTTGTCAATGCTTTGGTCATGCGGAGTCCTGTGATGACATCACCGGAGAATGCCTGGTAAATGCTCCCTTCACTGCGGATGCGGACTGACAAAGCTGAGATCAGCTAAGTGGGCCCTGCAGTTCAGTCACTACCTTTGGTCCTTAAGCACTTGAGTGAAGAAATGACTTGATGAAAATCTTTATATTTTTTTAGTCTAAATGAGTTTATTATTGTTCAATAAAATTATTTGTTCATACAAAAAGAACATTTCAATCGAGTCAGGGTTTATGAAAACATTTTAAACAAGGCGGGTTTGTAATATTGCTCTACTGACGATGAGGAGCAGAAGTTCTCTAGCGTCAGGCGCAGCAGCTGCCCTTTTCTGATGCTCTGTCACAGATGCAACCCTGGGCACACTGGGCACAGACCATGGGGCAGCAGAAGGGGCAGCAGCTCTTCTTGCAGGAGGTGCATTTGCAGTCTTTGCATTTGCAGGAACCAGCAGAGGTGCAAAATCTACCAGTTGGGCAGGACCAGTTGAGTTCTACAGTGTGTCTGTAAAGTCATGGTGCACTTTTGACCGGTCACAGGAAAGCAACAAAAGATGATAGAAATGTGAAATCTGCACCAAATAAAAGGAAAACTCTCCCAGTTTCATACCTATTCAGTGCAGTTTGATGTGGGCTCACACACAGAATTTTTAGGGCTTCTTAGGTAACTATCCCGTATAGCCTCTACAGACTCGTCACTGACTGATGGCCTACCAGAACGGGGTTTCTCCACCAAACTGCCAGTTTCCTTCAACTGCTTATCCCACCGAGTAATGTTATTCCTATGTGGTGGCACTTCGTTATAAACGTGTCAATATTCATGTTGCACTTTGGTCACGGATTTGAATTTAGCGAGCCACAGAACACACTGAACTTTCCTCTGTACCGTCCACATCTCGACTGGCATGGCTGTGGGCTGCTCCGCTGTATAGATGGTGTTACATCATCATCTGCACATGCGCACATGCTGCCACATCATCCTACAGAAACTGGGAGGGTTTTCCTTTTATTTGGTGCAGATTTCACATTTCTATCATCTTTGCTGCTTTCCTGTGACCAGTCAAAAGTGCACCATGACTTTACGAACACACTGTATTTTGATTAGAGATGAGGCTTGAGGTCCAAAGCAAGAGAAGAAGGGGCCTTTGTGTTTCTGCAAGGCGCGGTCAACAGAGATCTTTATATCGGACTGAGTTGGCACTTGAGAACACTCTTTCACTTGTGATCTCAGTGAAAAACAGGTATTAGAAAGTGTTTATTCATATTAAGCTAAAAATTGAATTTGGATCAAATGCATCAAAATAGAAATGGAACTAGTAGACTAGATACAGATCTACCATGAATATACATGGGTTTAATCCCTTCCATAAATCTCCCAAAAATAAATTGTAATGTATTAAACTGAAATGATTTGTATCCCCATAACATTTTTAAAAAGTAAAATAGAACTTATGTAATAGGCATAATTTGTGTTTTTTTGACATTGAACGTGAAAACATACCTGAATTTTTTATTTTAAAATTTCAGCATTTAACTAAATATGACATCATATGTAGATTAAAAAATAATATATATATTTTTTATATATGTAGCACCTAGTCATCAGAGCTGTTTACTCCACAATTAGGTCTGCACTTTTAACAAGAAAAACAGCTCTACAACAGCAAAGTACTTTCTGTCCTGCTAAGAAGACTTTGGGTTGTAGAATTATGCTGAATAGAAAACCATTCTGATTAACTCAAGGGCATGTTAGTTTTATATTGTCTGACATGGCATGAAGCTTGAAACAACACTTCTCATTTCATTAGTCTTGCAGAAACACAATTTGAAACGGTGCCAGTTTAGGAGAATATCATACTCTCATTTCCCTTTAGAATTTAAGGCAGACTCTGTTTTCTGTATTTCTTAATGTTATCTCATTCTCTTGCTCAATTCCCTCCCCCCCCTATTTTTTGTCTACTTAACAGCTTCTGGGAAAAATCTAAAATGAAAATTCAGGGCTTTTGTTTCAATGTATTTTGACATTTAGGATTATTGATGCTCTTTCCGTTTTCTCTATATAAAATTTTGTTTAATTACATTGCAATATAAAGCATGATAGCCTTCGTTTGTAGAGCAGCAGATTTTTGAGATTGCATTTTTATGAATAAAAAGACTAAGTGATTTTGATTTTAACTCTACCATAAGGCTTTTAAAATGTACCTTGGGAAAAATATTGAGTTACCTTTAACTACTTCACTAACATGCAATAAGAAATATTCAGCCTAAAACTGAGTTGAATTTGCTTTACTGAAATCTAAAAAAAAACAAAAATAGTATATTATGGTACCAGACTGATAATGTTCCCAGTAGTAATATTTCATGTTGAATTCATTAGTATTTAATCAGATCATATTTTTATTCCATTTGGCTTTGTGATATTTCCAACAATGGAAGCAATAGAAGTCATTTTTTTTTTAAAATAAAACAGTTTCATTCAACATAATTTTAATGGAGAGAAGGGAGGGAACAATGATTATTTGAGGCTTTCTACTAATAGTTCTCACTATATCATTAATGAAACATAGTTTACTGACTGTTTTGCAGACAAAGAGATAGGAGCTGTCCTTCAAACAACAGAGGGAACCTTAGAGAAACAGGAGAGATCTTGATGACGGACAGAACTGGGTGTTTTAGGTTTTCCACTGTAGCTGGTAAATAGGTGATGATGTAAGATACTTTCTGGCTACTTCTAACTGCCCCTTATCTAAAATGGTATTGGTAGCTACATGCTGATATCTTATTTTGAGTACATGGATTCTGATGTGAACCACAAAGAGAAAAATATTTGAATCCCACACATCAAGGGCATTCTGATTTTTTTGTTTTACTTTTTACTTTAGCATCTTTTTTATTACATATGTTTTCCCCTTAGTGTTAAACAGATCAGTTATAAAATATACAGAAAAAACTGCTTTTTAGTTACCTTAGCTTTGAAATCAGATTAGAAATTAACTAAAATATATTTTGGTATCAGATCAAAACTCAGACTTCTGTTATAGTGTGGACCTATATGAAAGTCTTATTATTATTCAGTGAGAGGAGGGAGGCAGAGAGTCAGACTGCTGCAGACACCCTAACCGCAATCCACTCGGCAAGCCTACTAAGGGGTGATACTCTGCCCATCTGGGGAGTTGCTTTGTTGCTTAGCAACTGAGCCATTTATTTTTTAGTGCCTAAGGCAAGGCCATGAAGCCATCCATCTTTAGCACTCAGAGTCAACTCCAATCAAGCCATGAATGTAGGAGAGAAAGAGAGAGAGAGAGAGAGAAAAAGAGGGGTGGAGAAGTAGATGGGCCCCCCCGAGAGAGGGGGTGGAGAAGTAGATGGGCCCCTTTACTTATTGTGTGCCCTTATTGGGAATTGAACCTGGGACATCCATGTGCTGGCTGACACTCTACGACATTGGCCACAGCCTATGAAAAATCATTTTAGCTCAAAGTACGTTTGAAGTGAACTGGAAAACATTTAAAGTCACATAGAAGATTGAATACTTTCTCTTTCTCGTTGTTCTTGTGATATATGATGTAAACAGACATTTGAAAACCACTTTTGTAGCAGGACACCTGTTAAAATAACCAGAATGAAATAATCAGAATAAGCCTTTCATCTTTTACAGTTTGGGTTTCCATTATGTTTTTGACTAAGGTTGCTTTATAGTTATAATTACAAAAACACTTGACTTTTATGATTAATTTTATTATTTCCATGAAATGAAATATGACATTAAGAAATATAAGAAAATTCTACATGTTATTTTTCCTTTGAATCAGTAGTTAAAGAAAAACAGGGTCTCTGGGTTATATAAGGTTTTCAGTTAAGTTTTAGACATACTCTCCAGGTCCATCCATGCTGTTGCAAAGGGTAAGATTTCCTTCTTTGAGGTGACGTCAGAGAAATGGCAACATGAGAGATACTCCTCATCTCTCCCCTTGAAATTTCAACAAATTCTACAACTATATGGAGAAAAAAAAAAAAAAAAAACATGAACCTGAAATATACACACACCAGATAGATGAAGGTATGATTGTGCAAGAAGGCCGGCCAAAGCACAGAAGAAAAAATACCAGAGGTCTGAGTATTTCTCCTTCCTCACGGGCAGGAGGGAGGAAGGTACTGTTTGTGCAGGCTTTGTCTCAGATCCAGAGGAGCCGGGTGGAGAGTCTGGGGGGAAGGAGCAGAGCAAGGGGCAATGACCAAGAACGGAGAGCAGGGCTGTTTCCTGGTGTCTGCTGCACCAGTGATTCAGGGTTGAGCTAATACAGGCATGGGACACACACAAAGTCAGTGGCAAGCTCCCAAGAACTGCAGGCGAATAGCTTGTGGAGACTGGCCCACAGGACACTGGGGCGTGCTTGATCTGCCCACCCTACTGACACAATTTAGTCTTGTGGCACTGGGAACTGGGATCTGCATGCCACCAGCTCTGAAGCTCAGGAACCGACTTGCCAGAGGGAGTTTAGCATGTGTGGATGGGAAGCCCTGGTCTGCTATCTCTGCCACAGCTGCTCCCTAAACTTGGCAATACCAGCTTGTGACATGCACCCCTGGTCCAGCCCAGGGCTGTGCCTGGAGAGTTTAGAGTGATATTGGAGGAGGGACTGGACTCTGTCACCACAGCCATACGGTTCCTTATTGCTCCTCTTGCTGTGAAAACAGCAGTGCTGGCGGATCCTCCTCCACTAGGTCTCCAGGCTGCTCTCTTCTATGAGAGGTGGGGGCACCCAGAAACTAGGTCCCCTGCTCTGTGGGGACATGAGGGAGGGCCCTGGAAGACTCCTGCAGCCAGTGCCAATATCATAAAGTGGCAAAACCCTAGCAGTAACCCCTCCTACCAATGCAATGACTCTGCCTTCGTCATTACAAAGGCAACAGCTAGACCTTAAAAGATCACCCAAGAATCTTGCAAGGGCAAATCTTGTAGTGCAGCGCCCCCTGCCAGAAAAATGAATAATTATCTCTTATTGGGTTTATTAACAATGTCACCCACAAATACCATCAAGAAAAAAAATTAAATATAGATATAAAAGACAGAGACATAGCTCAGACAGACGATGATAAATCCCCAGGAAAAAATCTCAATTACATGGAAACCTTAGAGCTTAATGACAGAGAATTCAAAATTAAAGTTCTAAACATACTCAGTAAGATACAAGAAAACACTGAAATGCAATTTAGTGAGCTAAAAAAAAACTTAATGAACAAAGAGAGTACTTCCCCAAAGAAATTAAAACTATAAAAAAGAACCAAACAGAGATGAAAAACTTAATACATGAACTGAAAAATGAGGTAACAAGATTAGCCAATAGAACAAGCCAGATAGAGGAGAGAATCAGTGACATTGAAGACAGGCAACTGGAGATACCACAGAGAGAAGAAGAGAGAGACTCACAAACTTAAAAAAAAATGAGAGAGAGACTCACAAATTTTAAAAAAATGAGAAAGCCCTACAAGAATTGTCTGACTACATCAGGAAGAGCAATATAAGAATAATGGCTATATTAGAAGAGGAAGAGAGGGAAAGGGAATGGAGCATATATTGAAACAAATAATCAATGAGAATTTCCCAAGCCTGTGGAAAGAGTTAGAGCCTCGAATCCAAGAAGGTAACAGAATGCCGAGTTACCTCAACCCAAACAAACCTACTCCAAGGCACATCATAACGAAATTATCACAAATCAATGACAAAGAAAGAATCCTCAAGGCAGCTAGGGAGAAGAAGGATATAGCATATAAAGGAAGGTCCATTAGGCTATCATCAGATTTCTCAGCAGAAACTCTAGAAGCCAGAGTTTCTGAAAGAGTACTGAAAGAGAGGAACTACCAACCAAGAATACTACATCCATCAGAGTTATCCTTCAAATATGAAAGGGAAGTGAAAACATTTACAGACATACAGAAGCTGAGGAAAGTTATCATCAGAAAACCCCCACTACAGGAAATACTAAAGGAGGTTATCCAACCAGATACAAAGAACAAAACAAGACAAAATTACAAGTAAAATTTTTTTAACAAAACCACAATAAAAACAAATATAAACTGTGACAACAATAACACAAAAGGGGAGAGGATAAAGATAAGCAGTAACAAAGGAGTATGGAGTGCAGAAGCACTTATGAGATAATGAACTCTAATAAATATGATAATGATAATTTTTCTTCTAATAGCCTAATGGTAACCACCCATGAAAATGTCACTACTGAAACACATAGCTTAAAAAAAGAAGAAACAGAAGATAGAATTATGAAACACCACCAAACAAAAACAAATGACAGAAGAACAAAAAAGAAGAACCAAACAAGTCACAAAGCTTTCAGAAAGAAATATATAAAATGGCAATGGGATATTCTCAAGTGTCAATAATTACACTAAATGTAAATGGATTGAACTCACCAATAAAGAGGCATAGAGTAGCAGATTGGATCAAGAAGCAAAACCCAACAGTATACTGCATTCAAGAGACACATAAAGCTACAAGGATAAAAATAGATTCAAAGTGAAAGGTTGGAAAATGATTCTCCAAGCAAATAATGTCCAAAGAAAAGCAGGAGTAGCTATACTCATATATGTCAATGCTGACTACAAGACAACAAAGGTAACCAGAGACAAGGATGGACATTTTATAATGATAAAGGGGATAGTGTATCAGGAAGACATAACTGTCCTTAATATATATCCACCAAACCAAAGAGAACCAAAATATACAAGACAACTACTAACTGATCTAAAAGTGCAAACCGAAAAATATATAATCATACTTGGAGACCTCAATACACCATTGATGGCTTTAGATCATTCATTCAAACAGAAAATCAATAAAGAAATATCAGCCTTAAGTAAAACACTAGAACAAAAGGATATAATAGACATCTACAGGACATTTCATCCCAAAACATCAAAGTATACATTTTTCTCCAGTGTACATGGAACATTCTCAAGACTAGACCATATGCTGGGCCACAAAACCAACACCAACAAATTCAGAAAGATTAAAATTATACCAAGCATATTCTCTGACCATAAGGCTTTGAAACTAGAATTCAACTGCAAAAAAGAAGTAAACACATCCTCCAAAATGTGGAAATTAAAAAACATACTTCTAAAAAATGAATGGGCAAAAGAAGAAATGAAAGAAGAGATCAAGAGATATATACAGACATGAAAATGACAATATGGCATACCAGAATCTCTGCGATTCAGCAAAAGCAGTAATAAGACGGAAGTTCATATCATTACATGCTATATGAAAGAGCAAGGGAGAGCCCAAGTAAACAACCTAACATCACATCTTAAGGAACTAGAAAAAGAAAAACAAAGACAAACCAAAACCAGCAGAAGAAAGAAAGTAATAAAAAATAAGAGCAGAAATAAATGAAATAGAGAACAGAAAAACTATAGAAAAAGTTAATACAACAAAGAACTAGTTCTTTGAAAAGATCAATAAAATTAACAAACCTCTGGCAAGACTCACTAAGGAAAAAAGAGAAAAGACTCATATAAACAAAATCCAAAATGAAAGAGAATAAATTACCACAGATATCATAGATATACAAAGGATTATCACAAGATACTATGAAAAATTATATGCCACCAAATTCAACAATCTAGAAGAAATGGATAAACTCCTAAAACAATACAATCTTCCTAGATGAATCATGAAGTACAATAGAAAGCCTAAATAGACCAATAAGCAGGGAGGTAATAGAAACAACTATCAAAAACCTCCCCAAAACTAAAGGTCCGGGGCCAGATGGATATATATACTAGTGAATTCTACCAAACTTTCAAAGGAGACTTGGTTCCTATACTTCTCAAAGTCTTTCAAAAAATTGAAGAAGAAGCAATACTGCCAAACACATTTTATGAGGCCAACATAACCCTCATACCAAAACCTGGCAAGGACAACACAAAAAAAGAAAACTACAGACCAATATCTCTAATGAATACAGACGCTAAAATCCTAAACAAAATACTAGCAAATTGAATACAACAACGCATCAAAAAATAATTCATCACAATCAAGTGGGATTCATCCCAGAAACACAAGGATGGTTCAACATCCGTAAAACGATTAATGTAATACACCGTATCAACAAAACAAACAAAAACCAGGTGATCCTATCAATAGATGCAGAAAAGACATTCAATAAAATACAACATCGTTATATGTTTAAAACACTCAACAAAATGGGTATAGAAGGAAAATACCGCAACATAATAAAGGCCATTTATGACAAACCATCAGCTAACATCATACTAAATGGTAAAAAACTGAAAACTTTTCCTCTAAAATCAGGAACAAGACAAGGTTGCCCACTCTCTCCACTCTTATTCAACATAATGCTGAAAGTTCTAGCCAGAGCAATCAGACAAGAGAATGAAATAAAAGGCATTTATATTGGGAAAGAAGAAGTAAAGGTTTCACTTTTTGCAGATGATATGATCCTGTATATAGAAAACCCCAAAGACTCTACAGAAAAGCTATTAGAAACAATAAACCAATACAGTTAGGTCGCAGGATACAAAATTAATATACAGAAGTCTATTGTTTTCTTATATGCCAACATTGAAACCTCAGAAAAAGAACTCAAGAAAGTAATCCCTTTTACAGTAGCAACAAAAAATAATAAAATACGTAGCAATAAACATAACAAAGAATGTAAAGGACCTATATACTGAAAACAACAAAGCATTACTAAAGGAAATGGAAAAAGACACAATGAAATGAAAAAATATTTCTTGTTCTTGGATAGGAAATATAAATGTAGTTAAAATGACCATATTACCCAAAGCAATATACAAATTTGTTTTTTTTTTTAATTTGTTGTTCCACTTATGCATTCCTTGGTTGATTCTTTTATTATTATTATTCATTTTAGGGGAGGGAGAGAGAGAGAAAGAGAGAGAGAGAGAGAAAGGGGAGGAGCAGGAAGCATCAACTCCCATATGTGCCTTGACCAGGCAAGCCAGGGTTTTGAACTGGCAACCTCAGTGTTTCCAGGTTGACGCTTTATCCACTGCACCACCACAGGTCAGGCCAATATACAAATTCAATGCAATTCCCATCAAAATCCCAATGTCTATGTCTTGGCCACTGTGAACAATGCTGCAATGAATATGGGGCTACATGTGTCTTTACGTATCAATGTCTCTGAGTTTTGGGGGTATATACCCAGTAGAAGGATTGCTGGGTCATATAGTAGTTCCATTTTCAGTTTTTTGAGGAACAACCATACTTTCTTCCATAATGGTTGTACTACTTTACATTCCCACCAACAGTGGATTAGGGTTCCTTTTTCTCCACAGCCTCTCCAACAGTTGCTATTACCTGTCTTGTTGATAATAGCTTATCTAATAGGTGTGAGGTAGTATCTCATTGTAGGTTTGATTTGCATTTCTCTAATAACTAATGAAGATGAGCATCTTTTCATATATCTGTCACCCCTTTAAAATTAATAAAAAATTATTTTTTTAAAAATATATAATTATATTTTGTAAAAAAAAATTCCAATGTCATTTTTTTAAAGAAATGGAACAAAAAATTATCAGGTTTATATGGAACCATAAAAACCTCGAATAACCAAAGTAATCCTAAGGAAATAAAACGAAGCTGGGGGTATTACAATACCTTACTTCAAACTATACTACAGAGCCACAATAATCAAAACAGCATGGTACTGGCAGAAAAATAGACACACAGACCAATGGAACAGAATAGAGAGCCCAGAAATAAAATCACATATATATGGTCAAATTGTCTTTGATAAAGGGGCCAAAAACACACAACTGAGAAAAGAAAGCTTCTTCAATAAATGGTGCTGGGAAAATTGGAAAGCCACATGCAAAAGAATAAAACTTGACTACAGTTTATCTCCTTGCACAAAAATTAATTCAAAATGGATCAAAGAACTAAATATAAGATCTGAAACAATAAACTACATAGAATAAAACATAGGTACTAAACTCATGGACCTTGGTTACAAAGTGCACTTTATGAATTTGACTCCAAAGGCAAGGGAAGTGAAGGCAAAGATAAATGAATGGGACTACATCAGACTAAGAAGCTTGTGCAAAGAAAAGAAACTGACAACAAAACAGACAGCCAACTAAATGGGAGATGATATTTTCAAACAACAACTCAAATAAGGGACTAATATCCAAAATATATACAGAACTCACAAAACTCAGCAACAAACAATCAAATTTTAAAAAAAAATGGGAAGAGAATAAACAATCCAATAAAAAGAAAATGGGAAGAGGACATAAACAGATACTTCTCCCAAGAAGAAATACAAATGGCCAACAGATATATGAAAAAATGCTCATCATCACTAACTATTCGAGAAATGCAAATCAAAACTACAATGAGATACCACCTCACACCTGTTAGATTAGCTATTATCAACAAGACAGGTAATAACAAGTGTTAGAGAGGCTGTGGAGAAAAAGGAACCCTCATTCACTGTTGGTTGGAATGTAAAGTAGTACAACCATTATGGAAGAAAGGATGATGAGTCCTCAAAAAATTAAGAATAGAACTACCATATGCCCCAGCAATCCTTCTACTTAGTATACACCCACAAAACTTGAAAACATGGGTATGTAAAGACACGTGCACCCCCATGTTCATCACAGCATTGTTTACGGTTGCCAAGAAATGGAAACAGCCAAAGTGCTCTTCAATAGAGGATTGGATAAAGAAAATGTGGTACATATATACAATGGAATACTACCCAGCCATAGAAATGATGACATAGTGTCATTTATAACATGGATGGACCTTGATAACATTATACTGAGTGAAATAAGTAAATCATAAAAAGCTAAGAACTGTATGATTCCATGCATAGGTGGGACACAAAGTTGAGACTCATGGACATAGATGGGGATGCAGTGGTTACCAGGGGAAAGGGAAGAGTGGAGAGGGAGGGGAGTGGGAGAAGGGGAGGAGCTTAAAGAGAAACAAAATATAGGGTGACAGAAGATGAATTGATTTTGGGTGATGGGTGTACAACATAATCGACTGTCCAAACGATGTGGAGATGTTTTCTCTAAACCAGGCGTCCCTAAACTACGGCCCGCGATCCGCATGCGGCCCCCTGAGGCCATTTATCCGGCCCCCTCGCCGCACTTCCTGAAGGGGCACCTCTTTCATTGGTGGTCAGTGAGAGGAGCACGGTACCTGGCAGCCCTCCAACGGTCTGAGGGACAGTGAACTGGCCCCCTGTGTAAAAAGTCTGGGGACCCCTTCTCTAAATCTATGTACGCTGACCAATGTCACCCTGTTAAATTTAATTGTCTAAATTTAAAAAAAAAATCTCTGTCTTTTTTACAGCCCAAGTAGTATTCCATAGATGTACTACAGCTTTTAAACCACTTATCTACTGATGGACACTTAGTAGAGCATTATGCTAAAAGAAATAAGCTAATCAGAAAAACACAAGTACTATATGATTTCACTCATGTTAGAATCTAATGAACAAAATGGAAAAACAAGCAAAATACAGACAGACTCATGGAGAGTAGGCTAACAGCTGTCGGAGGTGGGGGGCTGAGGAGGATAGAAGGACTAAGCACAAAAGATAAAAGAAGGGGAAAAGCTCACACAGACAACAGTTCGGTGATTGCTAGGGGTATGGAGTAGAGGAGGTGGAGGTGGGCCTAGGGGAAGAAATTGTGATGGACAGAGACTTGTCTTGGGTGGTGAATATTCCAATACAGGTACAGATGATGTATTGTAGAATTGGGTACCTGAAACCTGTATAATTTTGTTAACCAGTGTCACCCCCAAAAATTTAATAAAAAGGAAAAAGTTTAGGGGTTTTAAAGAGGTTTTTATTTTTTAAAACACCTAAGTCTTTAAAAATATAATTTTGATTGTGATTATGACAGTATGCAAAGAACATTGCAAAAGCCTACAATTTTTTTAAGTAATAGACAACTTTATTTATTTTTTTATTTATTCATTTTAGAGAGGAGAGGGAGAGACAGAGAGAGAGAGAGAGGAGAGACAGAGAGAGAGAGAGAGAGAGAGAGAGAGAGAGAGAGAGAAGGGGGGAGGAGCTGGAAGCATTACTCCCGTATGTGTCTTGACCAGGCAAGCCCAGGGTTTCGAACCTGTGACCTCAGCATTTCCAGGTTGACGCTTTATCCACTGCGCCACCACAGGTCAGCAGTAATAGACAACTTTAACTAAACTTGAATACCAAAAGTAACAAATACAAAGATGAAATAAAAGCCTTTCTTCAAATTGATCCATATTTTGCGTGTTTCATCCCAATATGCTGTTATTTAAACAACTATTGATAGTGAAGTTAACCTCTATGCTCACTTTGAAGAAGGGTTACCAAGTAAATTTGAGATAGAATTTAAAATACCTTAATGAAAAATCTACTTGTGGTTGTGGAACTGTCAGGGGATTTTAGAGTTTGAAAATTCCATAAATCATGGGCGTTAGTTCCCTCATTTTACGCAATGTAAGTGAGAAGTTTAGAGAGTTAAATGATTGGATTTCCATTAAATATCTTCAACTTGATAAAAATCTGTCTTTCTCCCCAAGAAATTTAACAAGCTATGTTGAAAAGCATGTATTTTTAAATTAAATCCACTTACTAAATATAATTAAATTGAGCTTTTTTGAAATGTACTTAACATATACTTAAAAATATACTGAAATAAATAATACTTCAGAATTTTCGTTAAATTAGTCTGGCTATCCTAATGGTCATCCAGATGAATCAAGTTTGACTTTAACTTAAAATAAATTTATATTTTAGCTATTTCCTATTTGGTTATTGATCATAAAAATAAAATTTTCACAATCTTAAGCTCTGATGAACTCTTGAACATGAGAAAAAAAATTATAATTATATATGTTTGTAAAATGAAAAATGTATTTTAGTCATAATAAATCCATACTACATGATACTTAATAAGCATTAGATATGTTTTATTGTACCACTGGAGACTGAAGAAGTAAGCGATATCTGCATGATACAAGTTTATCAAATTGTGCTATTAGAAGCTTTATAGACAATTCCATTGCTTGATTAACTGAATTGTTCACCTTTAAACCAGTCTTGATGAGTTTTGTGAACACAATCTAACCAGATGAATGTACTTTAATTAACATGAAGAAATCAAGATATAAATTCTTATTTTTGAAAAGGATATGGATTCAATAAATACTAATTGACAGGAAAATGCGGTTTCAGTTTTTCAAAAATTATCTAAAGGTAATTACTAGGTGCTTGTGGTTTCAATATGTATTGGAATATATTTAACACTTTTTCAAGATTCTCTTTGTATAATTATGAGTCAAACAAGTCATTTACAGATGTAATACATTAATGCAGTCTGCAAATCATCAGAGTCCACTGAGGTCCAAATTAATCTCTGAAGTAAGAGGACGTAGTCCCAGGGGATTTGTATGATTAGCTATAGTTCTCATTAAATCAGCAGTTTTAAGCTGAACAATTGATTTTTTTTTTTTTACCTAGCTACAGTTTCCATTAAACACATTTTATTAAGGGTCTATAACTATGCACAAATACACATGCATGAACAATCACATGTACTTCTCAAAGGAAAAAATAATTACAATCTAAAAAAAGAAGGAAATAGTATTTGCATTATGAAAAAATTATAATGAATTTTAGTCATTTTTTTATAAATATGCATATGCTGAAACTAGCATGTAGTTTCTAGCTATATATTAAATTAACTTTCAGTGCTATTTCCCAGCTGTAAAATTGACCATTTCATGTGGAAAATTATTCTGACTACCAGGAAACAGACTAATAACTCTGTAGACCTATTTTTGGTAAGATGTTGTTGCTTGAGACCAAAATAATAAAATTTGATGTGCATTTCCTTCTCAGAACTGTAAGGATCACACAGGTGGGCCATATTGCAATCAATGTCTTCCTGGTTTCTATGGCGATCCTAATAAAGGAACCTCTGAAGACTGTCAGCCCTGTGCCTGTCCACTCAATGTCCCATCAAATAAGTGAGTAGCAGTTACCTCTCTAAAGATTGGGCATCCAGTTATGTAAGTGCATTTTTATATAGAATGTACCCTCTCTCTTGTCACACATAACTAAATAATAAACACATGCATGAATTTCTCAGGAATACGAGTTTTAAAATATAAAATATATTTAAAATTATCGCTATTTATTCTGCAGAAGTTTTAATACTTTAGCTCTAGTTTTGATGATATAGTAGCTAAGGACTGAGCTGAAATAAAATTTTGAAACTAACTACAAAGAACAGATGTATTTTATACAAATATATCTACATGCACACAGGCACGCACACACACACACTCACACACACACACACACACACACACACACACACACAGAAACACACATATCTTCATACTATAATGAAAAGACCAGTAATAAGTGCTGCTCATTTGGGTCCCAGTCTCACCCTATTTATTTGTGAATCTTGGACAAGTCACAAACTCCCATAAATGGTAAAATGAGATAAATCTAGCGAACCTTTAAGCACCTGGTGTGTTCCTCAGTCATCACATGGTTTATCATAGTATCATATAACATCATATTATATAGATATATATCTTAGTAAAACAATTATAATGATAAGAATTGTATTATGAACTGTATGAATATTGAAATATGAATGATAATTAGCACCTGATTTTTTATAAACTAGATCTTGAAAATGTTTAATGCAAACAATACAACTTTTCTAGTCATCCAGTTTTCTTTCCTTTCTCTCTCTCTCTCTCTCTCTCTCTCTCTCTCTCTCTCTCTCTTCTCTTATTCATCCAGAACAATAAACCTTTTCCATTGTCTTCTCCTTCCCTTATCTTTTAGGAGAATACTTGATTCCAATTTCTGCTGCCAATTCATATTCACTCAGGGCTGGCATTCTAATAAATACCTATGCAGGAACCTGAAAAAATTTTTTTAAATAGGCATTTTATGTTGAACAAAATAAACATTTTTATTTGAAAAAAATTATAAATAACTATAATTTTATATATATGGGATTTTTTGAGAAGCTTCTTAAAGGTGAGCTTAGTGCTTAATAAAGTTAATACTATAGTATGCCCCTCCCAACTATTTCTAAATGCTGTAAGAATGATTGTATAGTGAAAAAATTTAATGATGTTTTAAAGAAATCTGTCAGCTCTAGACTTCTAATATGAAAGTGTGATCAAGCTGGTCATATTCTAAGGTCTTACCCAGGACACTACTAATGAAAATAGTGTTTTGTTAATAGAGTCAGTGAATATTATAAGTTAAAGACTTTAAGAAATATTCTGTCATTAAGTTTAAAGTTCCCATTAGAATTATGCTTCTTACTCTTCAGTCCATATGAACCCTGGTCCTTCTCCCAAGAATCCTTTTTTTCTCAGAACTTTCCACTTTAGTCATTGGAAAAGGAGAAAAAGTAATATTTAATGAAAACAGATTACTATATTCTAGGCACAGGGTTAGGCACTATATTTGGTATTAGTTTACTCTCAGAAACAACCCAGTAAAATGGGTATGATGACTGCCATTTTATAGATTTTTTTAAAGGCTCTTAGTGAGAAAATAGCACCATAGTACCAATTCTGGAGCTAGAATTTCTTGATTTAAAACCTGAGTCTTATACTTTCTAGCTGTGTAACCATAAAATGTATCAATGCTTCAGTTCTCTGTGTCACAGTTGTCATTGTGATAAATAAGACCCTCTTATAAGGTTGTTGTAAGAATTACATAAATTTAAAATACGCAAAGCACCTAAAACAGTGATTGGGTATGTGAATCCGTTAGAACTATCATCAAATAATTTGCTCAGAGCCATAAAATACTAAAATATCAGAGTTGGAATTTTAAGTCCATGTGCCTTTCAGTTGTTTGCAGATTTCTTTGACAAACACATTGCTTTTTAAGTGATAATATTAAAAGTAATTAAATAGAAAACTGGGTTAATGTATAAAAATGTGAAATCATTTCCAGCATTTAGGGCATGAGCCTTGATAGGCACAAAACTGAAATCCTTTGGCAACCAAAGGTATCAGAGAAGAGGAAGAAGGCAAACAGGGAACCTACTGGAAAATAGTGAATATAGGAGAATTAAAGTCTTTCACAATTAATGACTAGTCAGGCCTATGTTGACTGTAATGTGACACAAACCTTGTTCTCTGGTGTATTTGTGAATGGTTAGATCACATAAAGAAGGACCTACTATCACTATGACTAAATGAATTCTCCAGAACCATCTAATATACATTTAGCCCATTGTTCAACACTATCTTTCACTGAAGGAAGCTTAAGGATTGCATTTTTCCACTCATCTGCATTGCACCACTTTCTCAGACAACAGTCAGGGACTTAGGACAGGTGTCGGTTCAGCAGAGCTGGCCATTCACTGCACCATATGAAACCTAGCCTAATATGTTTTTGGAATTATTTTATTAATTGAATGTATAGAGCATATGGATTAATCCTCAAGCCTGACCAACATGACTACAAAATGCAGAGGGGCTGTTAGGGAGAGAACTTTGTGTAAAAGTAGGCTTCATCGATCACCCCTCTGTTTACTATGCTTCTACCTTAGTAGTGGGTTCTAAATGTTGTTGAGAGGAGAAAAGTCAGCAAGCATTAAGACAGCGTTCATCAATGCCAGAGGGATTGAGGTCCCAGGGTCCAGTGATTGTATTTCATCAAGTTTCTGTATTATAATTTTGTATAATTATACAGATCTTGATTTTTTTTAAATATAAAGACAATTCACTAAAAACAGTTATTTAAAGATTTTTCCATTTTCAAAGTATATTAAATAATTATAAATAATTATTGTATTAAATAATTATTGAATTATTAAATGTGTATTAAATAATTATTGAATTATTAAGTAATAATTTTATCCTTACAAGTGGAATTGGGAAGACAGCATTAGTTTATTTTAAATTCCAGCTTTAAATGTAGCATTTTCATAGTAGAAAGAGGGGATACTGAAATTAATTTATTTTAAAAATCTTAAAAGTTTGTGTTCAGAGCTATAAAGTCTTTTAAGTTAGAGCAACTTGGAAAATTAACAGAGTCTACTGCACAATTGCAATGGAAAAAATTCATTTTAATCTAACAGGTTAAATTTTCTTTTAAAATCACTAGATAATAGGACATAATGCCTTAGTGAAACTCTCCTTCTTAAAAAGTTTTTAAACCAATCATTACTGCTATAATTTACTTAGAAACTCTGGGGAATAAATTGAATATATTTGAATATAAATATGTTGATGTGAATATGAATATGTTGATATGAACATGAGTTTTTGATATCTTGTTAAGAAAAAAAAGAAATCAGCTAAAGGTTGCTAAAATCTTCATCTACAAGTGTAAAGTTAGTTAATGGTTTTATGTTGATTTATTTATTTAATCCCTGATCATAAATCTTACAGATCACAAACTTTTTAACTCCAAATTTCTTACGTAATATTGCTAAATAAAACATGTATGTAGAAAGACATAGACTATTATATTTATTTTTATGTATGAGTACAGATAGGCATATGATATTTAAATTATGCATATATATATCAATGTCATCAACTATTTACATGTTCACTCTTTGCTTATCCTTCTCATCTTGGTGTTGTATGTATCCTACCTATAGATTGTAACTAGGTAATAAAATTTATCTCTAGGGAAACAAATTAAATTGTAAATACTTCAAATGATTTATATTCATTAATTTCTGACATGACATGCGTTATAGGTTAAATAATATATTAAAAAACACATTATTATCTGCCCTTGAACACTCAGGATGTGTTTGAATTGATAATATTATTAAAATCATAGATTTTCATCAGTCACACAATAAAATAAGAGATATTCTTGGCACAAGGCTGAACAGAGGGTGGGCTCCCAACAAGTTCTGTTTACTAATACCATTATGAATGCTTCTTTGTATGCAACAGGAATGCTAAATTTTAAATTTCTGAAAGAATGCAACACTTCTAAAGCTGACTCTTGGGTTCATTCAAGAGTACACATTGAATTATTGTTGTTAAAATTGGTAGTTATAATAGAAAATAATATTCTCTCTGTTATAAGGCAAGATGGAAACTTACAGAAACATTCAACAGTATTTTTTTTTGTATTTTTTTGAAGTCAGAAGTAGGGGTTGTGGGGGTAGAGCAGGGGTTGGGAACCTGTGGCTTACGAGCCAGATGTGGTTCTTTTGATGGCTGCATCTGGCTTGCAGACAAATCTTTAATAAAAATAATAATAATGTTAAAAATATAAAACATTCTCATGTATTACAATCCATTCATTTCCTACCACTCATGTTCATGGTTGCAGGTGGCTGGAGCCAATCACAGTTGTCCTCCGGGACAACACCAATTTTTTATTGGATAATGTGTAACGTACACAGGTCATTGTATGGCTCTCACAAAATTACATTTTAAAATATGTGGCCTTCATGGCTCTCTCGGCCAAAAAGTTTCCCGACCCTTGGGGTAGAGAGACAGACTGCCACATGTACCCGACCAGGCTCCACCCAGCAAGTCCACTAGGGGGTGATGCTCTGCCTATCTGGGGCATTGCTCTATTGCAACTGGAGCCATTCTAGCACCTGAGGCGGAGGTCATGGAACAATCTTCGGCACTCTGGCAACCTTTGCTCTAATGGAGCCTTGGCTGCAGGAGGGGAAGAGAAAGATAGAGAAAAAGGAGGTGAGGTAGAGAAGCAGATGGACGCTTCTCCTGTGTGCCCTGGCTGGGATTTGAACCCGGGACTTCCACACAGCAGGCCGACGCTCTACCACTGAGCCAACCGACCATAGCCACAATGCTCTTAATAAATTTTACAGTGTGTTAGATAATTTAGAGCACTTTCCTACATAGTGTTATTTATGTCCACATGGGTTATTATGATATATTGTGCTAGTTCCATAAACCAGAAAGAAAAACTAAACTCCAAAGAAATTAAGTAATTTGATTGTGATCACACATCCTGCTTGTGGCAGAACCGATATTAGAACCCATATATTCAGCTCTCTATGCTTCTTCCAGTGGGGCTGTAGAAATAGAAACAATTTCAGAGACATTAAAGAAAAGCAAAAATAAAAATTAATAGAACTTAATATTAGACAAATTGTAAATGTTCATCATAAAAATGACTCTAGGGTTTGGCCACCATTATGCTAACTCAATTGTAAGTACTAGAGCAGGATGAGAAAGTGCAGGTTTAATTATTTAATGAGTAACAAAGTACCTAAAAATTTAAACAAATCATTATGCTTTGGCAAAACATTTTAAAATATTAAATTAGAGCCATGATTTATTGTGCCACTATGCTAAAAGCTTACTTTCATACAATTTTAGTGTGAAAGGCTTTATTTGGTAGATCATATTATCTCATTTTGCAGAACAGGAAACTCAGGTTTACAGAAATATTGCATCCAAAGACACAGAAAATAACACAATTTTAATTACAAACCCAATTGTGGAGATTAATTCAGATTTCATCGTATTTGGAGATAATCAAAGAAATATGTGTTAGTTTAACAGTTCTCCTAAGGATATATAAAACAGAGACCACTGAACTGAAAAAAGTAAACACGAAGAAACTTTAAAAATTCATGTTGCCCAAACCAAAATCCTGAAGTAAATGAGTTTTCCCATTATTTTTCTGCCCTTCCTCTTGAGTCCTCTGCTTCTTCTCATCCCTTTGTACCAACTCATCCCCTCGGGTTTCTCTTTCCCAACCCAAAGATGCCAGGTTATAATTAGTTAAAGGAGTTCTCCTTCTCTATTGTATCTGCAAACAGAACATGCCTGATTGTCCAATCCTTATGATGGGAATGTTATTCCAGTGATGAAAGGAGTGTTTATTTCATATCACATCTAAACCCCAAGAGGCAATTCATTCCCTTTTGCATAACTGTGAGCTAGTTCAAAGCCATATCTTCATCTGCCACTGTCAAATGAACATACCTTACGAAATGTATTTTTCATTCTAACTACACTCTTCATTTTCTTACTTTTTAGTATTCTTTTCATCTTTAACCTTATTAATCCATATTATCTTAATGTACATATGTTGCTGGGTAGAATTAAATTCTTTTTTGGAACAAAACTAATTGTATCTACCTGTAAATATTTACATATATAAATGAATACACCTATAGTTTACATACGTATTTATACATAGAATATATGTATAGTCTACTTATAAATGAATCATTATAAATATAAAAATTTATGTTCAGCCATTAAGAAAAGCTATTTCCAGATGCAGATCTTTGCTATATAGTTCCAAAATAGCTTCTTTTCCTCCCCCTATTTTTGGAAAATGCTTGCTGTTCTTGGGTTTCTCGTGTCCTCCATGGCATGGAGTAGGTAGTTCAGGAAGCAGAATACCCTCTCTGCCAGGGGAGAGCTAGCCAACTGGAGTTAAATGGCATCATCTTGGAACCATTTGAAGTCAACAATGATCTTGCAGTTTTCTCTTTCTGTCACAGAGCAGTTAAATTCATATTTTGGTCAAAATCAAGTCATGTTTTTGCATTTGCCAATCCAAATTCTATAGCCTTTTTTTGTTTTTTTTTTTCTATGTTTATTTCTCATCCTCAGTTTACTTTTGGTGCTGAATGTCATCTTCTTTATAACTATAATTTCAGTTGTCGCCATCAGGGAGTAAACCCTCATTTTATGTTGATTAAAAAATATTAAAGCACAAATACAGTTATACTTTATGAGAACATTTTACTTCACTGCTTCTTGTAAAGCATTTATATGATCAAAAGTTTAAACATACTTAATTCTTATAAGTAGGTTGAATGCTGGTTGGACAAAAAGAGAACATCATATTAGAATTCAGAAGTCCTGTATTACATGATAAATTCTCCTGGATGACACTGAACAAGGAAAATTATGCCTGCCCCAATGAGCTCATAAAATTTTGGGAAAATGTGATAAAATTATTAGCAAAAATCATTCTGAAATATGAAGAACTAGTTAAATCTCACATTTCATTGTCATTGCTTCATTTTTTCTGAAAAAAAAGTGTTCTTTTTTGTCAATGACGGCATTGCACTTTACTTCTGTCAACTTTAAGCAATGCATGAGTGTATTTAAAATTTAAAATCTATTTTATAAATAGTTTTAAAGTGTCAGAAGCCATGTCAAGGATTTAAAAAAAATTGGTGTAGTTTTCTTTCAATCACCATATTCCCTCATGGATAGGAAATCGAGGGCTTCTAGTTAGAGTCATTCTCCATAGATGACGAGATAGTTATAGAATGCCAGTCTTTAAAAAGAGATGTACACACATTCTAGAAATTGGTCAAAATCTAAATCTTCCTTTTTTTGTCTGAAAACAATTGTAAGTCATTGGGTAAGGAGGGGAAAATCCTATTCTATTTCATTTTTACATGTGCCTCTTCTCTTCAATGCAGTCACATTCCTGCCAAGAAAATCACCCACAGTGAACTCCTTTGGGATCACAGGTGGCCGACCACAGCCTGATCTCTAAAACATGGTTCTCCCCTCAAAGAGCACGGGCTAGATTTGTCTTGGTTATGCTTTTTTGTGGCAGCCACCATAACCCTTCAATGTGGAATATTACATCTGGGTAATATTTGTAAACTCAAGATATTACAGACCTGGCCACCATCCCTTCATCCCCTCAGTCCTTAGCTAAGCAGATTCATTTAGATTTTCCATGAGTTGAAATGTTTAAAATGATAGAACTACTTGCTCTGATAGCTTGCTACTATCAAAAAATTAGGATTATTAAATCTTTGCTGGACTACTATGAGTTAAGCCAGAGGAATATTATTCAAAATATTTCCAATGATCTGATGTGCACTAGTTAAGAAAGTATTCCAAACTCATGCAAGTGTCAGTAGCAGAACGAGATCAGGACTTGCACTGTTTAATTTGTTGTTCTCTGTTTAATTCATTTAGCCATCAAGCAAGCCTCTACTGAATTGTCCTGTCATATATAATAGAAAATAAATCTATTTAGGAAAGACATAATGGGAAAAAGATTAATTGGGGGCATTTCCTTTTAAAATGATAGAGCAGCAGAATGCACAGAATGTGGACTGTTTGATGACTCTTCAGAGAGCCATTGTGTCAATCTTAGGTAAGGGTTCACGCATGAGAGGTGTCTCTCACAAGTCAAGGAACATGCTGTTGAAGGCTAAGGCTAATACACAGTTACTTGGCTGTTTTCAGACTTGCTGTTCAACTCTGTTACTTCAGATCCACATGGGAAATATGTGCAAAAAGTGAGGTAAATGTTGGAACATGCCAGAAGATGAGAAATGGAAAGGTTGTTTTAATTCCTTTGGTTTTATTATCCATTTAGGCAGAATAAACATGCTTGATTTCTTGTGAAAGCTTTACAGAGGATTTCTTCTGGGTTGACAGTATGCCTATGAGTACTTATGGGCAGCAGCCTGCACACACGTGTGCACACATGCATACACACATTCACACACCTGCGGTAGCAGTACTGGACGTAGGAACCCCATCACCGCCATCGCTGTCACCACCACTTCCACTTCTATATACTGAGTTTTCCCAAATCTCTGGCAGGTATTTCTGGAAGGCTCTTAATTTCAGAAGGATTGGGCTGGAGAGAGAATGTGAGGCAGTATTTTGCTGGGCCTGGGGAATCCCTAGAAAGGAGCAGTTCAGTCCCACTTGTTACTGATGATCACAGACCCAGAACAGTCAAAAGTCAGTTAATAACATGTCACCAGGATATTGCTCTCCACTGGGCTATATTCACGTCTGCAGAAATAGCAATGTCATTTCATCCTCGATTGGCCAGACCCTAATCTCCGTCTGTGAGACGAGAATGACCAGCCTGCACCCTTTTGTCACAGCAGTACTGAGAGAGAGAAGTGAAAATATGCTGCTAATGACTTTGTATATGTGCTTTTTCCTTGTCTCTGTTGTTCTCCAACAACATCAACATAGCTTTAGCCCGACGTGCCATTTAGACAGAAGTCTTGGATTGATCTGTGATGAATGCCCTGTCGGGTACACAGGACCACGCTGTGAGAGGTAAGCACGGGCTACGCCATCTTTCAAAATGATTTCTACCTTGGGAGTTATAAAACCACAGGCATTATCATCCTTTGCACTACCCCAGAAAAGCCGCTGCACTCAGTAAGATGAAATAAAGTTTCTTACCACACTTGTCAAACAAATGCATTATATTTTTATAGTTTATTTATTCTCTAGAAATGGCTCTATAAATCTCCACTCACTCAGAGAAATGTTTGATTAATGTTTTAATCTTAAAGGTTACGCATTAACCTACAATCTTTCTAGAAAGTATCGCTCAAGTGGAAAGTCATGCACTTTAAGATTTATCTTACTGTCTACATTGGCACCATTTATTTTTCATAATTAGCTTTTTGTCCTTAAAATGTGGCTTAAATGTGTAGTTCATAGTTCAGCAAGTGGTTCATAATTTACCTTAAATAAAATTTGAAAATAGAAATAAAATATAACTTATTATCATGATTTATATCCTCTTCTGAGTACTTCCAAGACAGTATTTTAATTCTTGTTTATGGTCACTAGCCTGCTCAGCCATGGAACCAAAGATATTTTATGTAATTTCTGTGATCATTTTTCCTCCTAAAATCTTTTTGAAAAAAGAGTTCTTCTGAATTTCAGTTTCAGTATGAAATGGTACGAAATTCCCCCTTGATATTATTGATAAATACAACACGACCTCTCTGTTTTTAGCATTGAGAAGAGTCCACTTTGCAACCATCTCAGGGGGACAGGGGGTGAGGTGGGTGCAGAGGACCTGCTTTCACCCATTGTCACCAAAGCTAACTCCACAGAGGGCTATTTCTGCCTGTCTTTTCCTGTCCTCTTGGCAGCCATCACCCTGTTTCAACCAGGGTGCATAAACAAAGCTGGAGCCAGTCTCCCGGAGGGCATTTAGCCAGCAGCTAGCAGCCTGTGCACAGAGTGCCAGTGACCGTTCTTAGCAGCAACAAGGACTATGTGTGTATACGGCGGCATCTATAAATTCATAATGGAAAACCAGAGTTAAAGTAAGAAGGATTTATTTGCAATTGAGAAACTGGAGGTCTTTAATTGTGTAGTGTTTTTTTTTTTTTTTTAAGAAAACGTGTATCATTTAAGATAATAGCAGAACATACCATTACCAAGACAGATTTACATCAAATGCCTAATGCCCACCCCACATACACGTTATCCGGCTGACGATTGGCAACGTTTTTTTTTTTTAAAGCAGCTGGAGAATGATAGCTGCTCTGTCATATAAAGTTATTAAATCCATTCACATAGATGACCATAGTCTATGAAATATTTATACTGCTTTGCTTCATGCTCTGTATTTTCAGTTAGACAATAGTTTTTGAACCATCTACAATTTAAAATCTTTCAAATTATATAACAAACATTTGTTCAGCAACTACCATTTGCTGGGTTCAGGGCTAGACAGATTGTATACACAGATGCATTCTATAATCCTTGCTCTCAAGCAGCCCACATCTTTAACGTGGATGAGAATGTTTGAATGGATTCTAGGGATAATTCTAATTGGAATAATAAAAATCACCAAGGAGAGAAATACCTGATAAAAAGCATGATTTTGTATCTAAAATCTTCATTTATCTGATTAAAGAAAGGTGGAAATATGCATTTGTACCTTATCAAATGGCATTTTTTATCTCCGGTTCAAACTTTTCAGTCAAAAATTATCTTAAATTATCACTATATGGAGAATGGGATCATTTATTTTTCTAGTAAGAATGGATTAGAGTTCTCCAGGGATGCTTAGAGTGTGTCATTTCTCTGTATTTATGTAAACCAAGAAGTTCCTTAGTTGGGTCCAAAAATATTTAAGAGAAACATTTTCTGAGATGTGTAAGCTTTAGTGGAAAGGAAGGGGGAATAAGAGCTGGCGTAAGGAGGAGAAACTAAATCTTGTCATCAGAACTATTCTGTACGTGATTGGAAAACCAAAGCTGCGTTTCCCAAACTGTAGATGTTCTTGCAATAGAGCTCTGTGATTGCATAAGCTTGGGGAATGCCTATTAACATGATAAAAAAAATTATGACATGTCCTGGAATGAGGAAATCTGTTCAAGTTATTGAACTCATTGTTTTCAAGTTTTGTTTGAACATCCAGTCCCAGCTTTTATACTATTGCAAGAATGCATCTCAGAGCAAAGCTAGATGGACAGGAATTATAACTTTACATTCTTTATCTTAATTTAATTTCTATTCTGATACTTAATTATCCATAGGTCAGAGCTGTAAGAGCTCAGAAACATAATCTGTCAAGTACTCTGTAAAGTCACGCAATGTCATATGTCAATTATATCTCAATGACTTTTTAAATTAAGTTTTTTTTTCTCTCTTCTCCACTTCTCAGGATTGAACCCAAGTTCAAACAAGCTTATTTAGTACCAAAAGGCTTGAGTATTTATATTTTAGGCAATGAACATTTGGTGGGGCCAACAATCTCTGAGTAACATCCAAGTATGTTGCTCTGACCTATTCTTTTTTCATTTCCTCTTAATTACCTTCCCCTTCTGGTCTAATAACTCTAGACACTCTTTTCATGCCACTGTGGGGGGGGGTGGCACAGGACACATTCTGCTGCTTTCATTCCACACTGGGGTGCACCAGCTTCTCTACTGCCATCACTACTCCTCCGTCTGCCTTTCCATCTCCATCCCATTTTGTCTTTGGGAATAACTCGCAGGAGTAGATGTCACATTCATAAAAATTGTGACTTTTAGAGCTGGAAGTCTGGAAGATCCCTATGTTTCTGCTCTCTTGCCTGTCGAATCCCTTCCTTCACTCTGTCATGTAGCACAAGATGGCCTTGGATTTAAGAGAAGGATGAAAGATCATGAAAGAGAGGATAGCAAACCAAGATATGACAAAATATCGGTGGCTCTTCTGTTTCATGTAGAACTCCAGTTAAGAGATTTGGAAAGCTTTTGCTTGGGGCCAAAGCACCCATACTTTGACATATTATTGCTTTCCTCTGGGGACTGTTTTAAAGTAAGTAAGAATTTAGAGAGTCAGGGATGAGGTATTTATTATGGCTCTTTACTAAGTTCCTAGTATTTTATTATCGGGACAAGAGGGGAAAACCAATAAGGAGACACTATCTAGAAAGGCATAAAAGGAGGAGTGTTGGAGCATCAAGAGAAATTTTAAGTAATATGTAGTTCTTTTTTTGATTTTTAAAATTTAATTCCCAAATCCAAGTTTAATGTTCTCTGCTTCAGAAGTGCCTGACTCTGAGTCAAATCTAATTGTAATCAGATCACTGTTTTGAGGAGATTCCACTCATGCTGCAGTCTCTGTGAGCCCTTGAATCCTGGATGTGGAGTGTGGAGTTGCAGAAATAACGGAAGAGAGACACTTACACTTACTTGGTAGTTCTGTTAGCAAAATTTTGACTCCATGTGAGGTTTCAAAGGGCTGCTCACATGATCTCACAGTTTGTACACAGCACAAAAGGACTCAGCCAAGGGATAGATTAGAGGGTCAAACCCAGTGTGCCCACTTTTTGCCAATACACCTTCTTTCTTGTTCCTCAGTGCCCAGCTATGCCCACTATCTCTTCATCTTTCTGCATATGCCAGAGAGAATCTTTTTAAAAAATAATTTGTGGGCCCAGGCCGGTTGGCTCAGTGGTAGAGCGTCGGCCTGGCATGTGGGGGACCCGGGTTCGATTCCCAGCCAGGGCACATAGGAGAGGTGCCCATTTGCTTCTCCACCCCCACCCCCTCCTTCCTCTCTGTCTCTCTCTTCCTCTCCCGCAGCCAAGGCTCCATTGGAGCATAGATGGCCCAGGCGCTGGGGATGGCTCCTTGGTCTCTGCCCCAGGCGCTGGAGTGGCTCTGGTCGCGGCAGAGCGACGCCCCGGAGGGGCAGAGCATCGCCCCCTGGTGGGCAGAGCGTCGCCCCTGGTGGGCGTGCCGGGTGGATCCCGGTCCGGCGCATGCGGGAGTCTGTCTGACTGTCTCTCCCCGTTTCCAGCTTCAGAAAAATACAAAAAAATATATAAAATAAAAAAAATAAAAAATAATTTGTGGCCCTGGCTGGTTGGCTTAACAGTAGAGCATCAGCCTGGTGTGTGGAAGTCCCAGGTTTGAATCCAAGTCAAGGTACACAGGAGAAGTGACCATCTGCTTCTCTTGCAACCTACCCCTTCACCCTTCTCTCTCTCTCTCTCTCTCTCTCTCTCTCTCTCTCTCTCTATATATATATATATATATATATATATATATATATATATATATATATATATATATCTTTCTCTTTCCCTTCCACAGCCATGGCTCAAATGGTTCAAGCAAGTTGTCCCTGGGTGCTGAGGATGGTTTCATGGCCTCACCTCAGGCACTAAAATAGCACGGTTGCCCAAGCAATAAAGCAACAGCCTCAAGTGGGCCAGAGCATCACCCTGTAGGGCACTTGCCGGGTGGATCTCAGTTGGGGCACATGCGGAAGTCTGTCTGTCTGCCTCCCTGCCTCTCACTTAATTAAAGATAAATAAATAAATAAATAATAAATGAAAATAATTTGTGGAAAGGGACCATATAAGCAGGGAAACTCCCTGAATCTTTAGCTTATTTGGCCAAATGGATGATAAAGAAAATACAGAATGTTTGCCCAGCTGTTTACATCTATACTCCAGCCTCCATGCTCTTTGCCTTTGCCAATTTTGCAATTCCCTCTGCCTGGAATACGGCAGCCCATCCATTCCTCTGCCTGCTCAACTCTTACAATTCGGCTCTACCATCCTGAAGGCATCCTTCATTAACCCTAATCTGAGTTGCTTGCTGTTCTATGCTTCCATCAAAGTGTTTGCTTATCTCTAGTAGGTTGGCGCTGCTTTTGTAAGTATGTCTTTCTTCATGAGCTATAGTCCAAAGACTGTGCCATACAAAACTGTTTAGTAAATGTCTGAGGAAGAACAGGAGGGGGGAAAAGCAAGAGCTTTTCCAATTTGCTTAGGGAGATTGAAGCATTGTTTTCAGTCCATAGATCATGGCAACACAGGCCACCAATTTCAGCCCAAAGTTGGTGAATACCAGATAGAGAAGAGTGAGATAAAAGTCTCACCAATGTTGCTTTCTCCTCATTGTTATCTTTCTCCCCTTCTGCCATTCTTTTTATCTCTATCTCTATCTCTATCATCTCTCATTTATTTTTCCTTCTCTGTCTCTCTAAGTGATCAACAGAAAAAAACACATTACATGCATATTTGGAGTGTCATCTACATTTAAAGGTTCTCTTTCTAAAACACTGCACTTTGATTTGAAAAAGTTAGCAAAAATGTGGAAAGGAATGGTGAGTTTGTTATGTCAAGGCATTCCTCTCTAGCAAGGAATCCAATGAACCCTTTCTGTAAGTCCTCATTCTATCCTGCATATAAGAGGATTTGAGATTTTAAATGACAAGCAATATCGGTAAAGTAAAATTCTGAGAAGCTAGAAAGTCCAAATGACTGTGATTACATTAATTTTTATTAGGTAAATCCAACTTGATCAGAATATCAAAACCATCATTATTAATAAAGTTATATGGTTAGCACTATTGTATTCACTGATCCTAAAATCACTTTTTAATTTCAATTGAAACATTTTAGGCCCTGGCCTGTTGGCTCAGTGGTAGAACATTAGCCCAGCATGTAGATGTCCCAAGTTTGATTCCTAGTCAGGGCAGAGAGGAGAAGCGTCAATCTGCTTCTCACCCCTCCCCCTCTTGCTTTTCTCTCTTTTTCTCTCTTCCTCTTCTCCTCCCATCCTGCAGCTATGGCTTAATTGGAGTGAGTTGACCCCACGTGCTAAGGATGGCTCCATAGCCTCTGCCTCAGGTGCTAAAAAATGGCTCCAGTTGCAACTGAACAAGGGCTCCAGATGGCAGAGCATTGCCCCCTGGTGGGCTTGCCGGGTGGATCCTAGTAAGACATATGTGAGATTCTGTCTCTGCCTCCCCTCCTCTCACTAAATAAATAAATAAATAAATAAATAAATGTATCTAAGAATACCTTTCCATGTATAGAAACACATACATATACATCAGTAATAAAACATGAATGTGCACTTTTTAATAAAGTGGCATATGAATTATCTATCATGTATAGTCAGTAAGTTTTCTTATATATCGTAAAACAAAAAATAAAAAGCAGATGCTTCTTCAGTTACTCTATTTAACTGTAGTTATTTTCTCATGGACTAAGGTGTTTTTCATTGTGAGAGAATGTTGGACTTATTAATTGGTATCTATGTTAAGAAAAATCCCCAGATCTTATTATAACACCATCTCTCCTGAGGGCAGTAAGTCATTTTGAGGAAAGTAAACTGAAAATAATGGGTTTTTGTTGGCTGTGATAATGATCATTGTGTATTGTTATTCTAGTGGAGCACATCACTCTCTTAATAGTAAACAAAATGAGATGTGAATATATGTGGATGTGATTATAAGCTCTGAATATCAAGTAAGAAAAAAGAATAGGTTAAAATTCCAAAGAATCTTCCTATTTGTCAAACACAACTCCTGAAGGGATTGTGGGGGAATTTTAAGCATTCAAATATTAGTTCATATTTTACAAAAGAGAATTAATAAGCAATTATATTGTGTGGGTGGCAATGCTTTTCCAAGCAATATTTGTACAATGACTTTTACAACTGATAAATATTTTGTGAATATAATTTTTAAAATAATCTCATTTTATAAATGAGGGTAAAAGGTTAATTTAAAAGACTATTATGGCATCTATAAATGTTCTAGAAAACTTAGAATAATCAACGTATATTACCAACTTAATGACTTTGCAACATAATTCGGATGTAATTGAAGTATCCTTGTATGATGTACTGGCTTTAAACCATTTCTCCTTCAAATGGTAGAGAGCATTTATTACACAATGACTTAGCCATGTGTGAGTGGCTGAGAATAAAAGTAGTGTTCAATAGAAATTATATTCTTTCACATGGTTTTTGTTCCCCTTCAATTTTGACCCTTGCTGAAAAAGACTATTTATTTTGCTAAAACAGCACAGATAACAGAACTACCCTGACCATAAGATTTCAGATGCTCTGTTCTGCTTCTCTTTCGGCAACTGTGGCTTACTTAATAAGAAGCATGAGCAAACATCATTGAAAGAGAAGACAGGGCAGAATATAAATGGGTGCTTCCTCTAAAGATATATTTTAGCCTGACCTGTGGTGGCGCAGTGGATGAATCGTTGACCTGGAATGCTGAGGTTGCCGGTTCAAAACCCTGGGCCTGCCTGGTCAAGGCACATATGGGAGTTGATGCTTCCTGCTCCCTCCCCCTTTCTCTCTCTCTTTCTCTCTTCTCTAAAATGAATAAAATATAAAAATAAAAAAAAAAGATATATTTGTGCACCCATCTCTAACATGAAGGAGCATTTTAAAATCTAGCATATGGAGAAAGGGCAATTGGATACTATAATTTAAAAAATCTCTGCCATGCCTCATAAATAAACAAACATTTGTTTTTTCCCATAATGTCTATAATGACGTTTAGTCCTTTAAAAAAAAAAACCTAGAGTTTGCTACAGAGTTGTGGGCACAGCTAAGTATCATCTCTTGGCATGTTATCATAGCATACAGGCATATGTAATTTTCAAAAAAGACTCCTTAGTGAAAATCTACCTCTATATGGATATGCAAATACATACAAACTTATTATTAATGCAGAGATACCCATAGCTTCCACCCCAAATAATAATGAGGACATTTTGGTTTATAATTTTCTATTTAATAAATTTTGAATTCTCACTACTGAATTTCCTTGTGAGCCTGTTTTTTCATAACAAGCTATTGCTGCAACAAAAACAAACAAACAAACAAACAAAACCAGAGAACCTTACAAATTTGTACAGAAAACAACCAATTGGAGTAGATACATATGATGTCTTGTACTACAAAGGCTTTCCAGCATGGACCTGGATTCCTCTGGAGTGCTAGGAGCAGGTTTCTTATTATGCTTTGGTCTCATCTTCAGTGCCAGTAACAAGATTTTTTTTTTCCCTGAAATCTAATTACTAGTGGGGCTGGCAGGATTTCATCTTGTATCTACACTACAGTTGTGGAAAAACATTTTTTAATCACCTTGCATTTGAGAAAAGGAACACTTAAAAGGAAAACATATCCTGGGAGAGGGGTGGTGTGGAAAATACCTAAGCATTACCCTGATGGGTTTCATTAATTCCTCCCAAATGCTCACTGATGAAATTTTTTGCCTTAGGTGTGCAGAAGGCTATTTTGGACAACCTTCTGTACTTGGAGGATCATGTCAGCCATGCCAATGCAATGACAACCTTGACTTCTCCATCCCTGGCAGCTGTGACAGCTTGTCTGGCTCCTGTCTGATATGTAAGCCAGGTACAACAGGCCGGTACTGTGAGCTCTGTGCTGATGGATATTTCGGAGACGCAGTTGATGCAAAGAACTGTCAGCGTAAGTCCTGAACTATTGATGTCCCTGACAGAATTGATGCATTGCACCTCAAAGCATCTGATGAGTTCTTGAGTGGGATCGGAGAAGAGGAAATTATGTGTAAAACATGTATGATAGAGGCACAACCTATACACAGGGTCTGCATATCCTAAAATACTTTTTTACTAATGAATCGAGTAAATCATTTGAAGATTGCTGCATTGTTGCAGTGCCGCTGTTTTTCGGGTAATACACATATTTCTCTTTACATGTGGAAAAAGATTTTTAAAATAAATGTATGTCCATAGGAGGAAAGAAGAATTTTGAAAATAAGTAGGATCTATTTATCCTTTATTGTTGATCTCAACTCTAATCATTTTCCCAAAATAAATTTATCTGCCCATGTTGTTTCATTAGTATCTATCAGTAAATGTGAATCTATATTCCTTTCATAGGTGAACTTTACATTTCTGCATTTCATCAATGTTTTTACACACAGTCATTGATATTGTTAAGTAATTAACTTTCACCTTAGAACTCTTCATAGACTGCTGTTCTCCTTTCACAAAATTAGGTATTGTAGGACTTCATTCACGTGAGTCGGCACCTCCCTCCCTCGCCTTTCCCTCCTTAGCTCTATTACACAGTGTCGCAAAGAATTTACAAATGCTTTATGTAGTGCTAATATAGTATGCAAGGGAAATCTTTGCACTGCCATTGTCAGCTTCATCTGCTGTTATAATCTTTAAGCAAAACAAGAATCAGCCCAACAGTTTACTTCTGCCAGTGGCATTATGTAAGAAGGGACTCTTCAAACCATTCAGTGGGTACAGAAATGGAAAAATATGAAAACTACTGAAAATATAGTCCCCTGCTATCATCCCTGCTGTAAACACCAAAGACTTGGTAGGATATTTATTTCAATATGAAAGGTGTCTTTCTCCTCATAGATGTAAAATACATGCCAGCTTTTTGTCATTTGAAGATGACAATTTGTTGAATTAAAAACAAATCACTCCTGGCCCTGGCCGGTTGGCTCAGTGGTAGAGCGTCGGCCTGGTGTGCAGAAGTCCCGGGTTCGATTCCCAGCCAGGGCACACAGGAGAAGCGCCCATCTGCTTCTCCATCCCTCCCCCTCTCCTTCCTCTTTGTCTCTCTCTTGCCCTCCCGCAGCCAAGGCTCCATTGGAGCAAAGATGGCCCGGGTGCTGGGGATGGCTCCTTGGCCTCTGTCCCAGGCGCTAGAGTGGCTCTGGTCGCAACAGAGTGACGCCCCGGAGGGGCAGAGCGTCGCCCCCTGGTGGGCAGAGCGTCGCCCCCTGGTGGGCGTGCCGGGTGGATCCCGGTCGGGCGCATGCGGGAGTCTGTCTGACTGTCTCTCCCCATTTCCAGCTTCAGAAAAATACAAAAAAAAAAAAAAAAAATCACTCCTGAACAATTGACATCTATTAATATCATCTGTAAACTGATGATTTTTTTTTAAAGCAAGCTTTTCAATAGGCTCTGGAGGCTTGTTAACCATTGTAGGATTAGGGAATCTGTGTAAAATCATAATGAGCTTAAGAAATTCTCCCGTTCAAATATGTTACCTAGAATCTGCACTTTCTAGCTATATGACCCTGGTCAAGACATTTGACGTCATAGAGACTCAATTTTTTTCATTTACATAAAGGTTCATAGTTTTCTGTGAGAACTAACCAATCTACTCCCTAGACAGTATCTGGTGAACCTGTGGGCCCGCAGCTCACACATGGCATCTCCTTCCCCAGTGGTGCTTGCGGTGTTCATGAGTAGCTGGGGTTTACTCACTTTATGGCTGTGTTAATCATTTCATGATCTCTCTTGTTTTAGTTTCCAATAAGCCCCTCCAAAAGGTCTCAGGAGGTTCTTCTACTAATTTTATTGTAGTATATTGGGGATCTGTAGCGTGAAGCCTTAAGATCACACAGAAGAATATAGCATGAAAACATTTTTGAATCATCACCAATTTTTATACCACTTGCCATGAGCAATAGATACAATTATGGTTTTTAATGCTCCTTAGGATGTAATTAAGACTAAAAGTATAAGAGACTAATTTATTATCTATTTTGATAATTTTTTGCAGATACAATAGCTCTTCTATGCATAGATGGTAAACTCTCAAGAGAAGAAAATTCTGATAAAGCATTATTTTAGTTGCCCCTAGATTTGTTCATCAAAAGTACACCACTACAAAGAAATATATTTTGCTTTTCAAATTTATGTATAGTGTTTAAGTGTCATACATTTCTTTAAAAACGCCTCTTAAAATTTTTACATTGCTTTTGTTATTTTTAAGTTGACAATAATTAGCTTTAATTAAGAATGACTATGATATTATACATTTCATTTAAAAATATCACTTAAGTATTCTAGATTGCTTTCATTATGTTTAGGATGATATTAATTATGGTCAATTTAATCTTATATTTCTCACTCTAAGAAAAAGTACTTCTAAATTCTATATTATTTGAGATTTAAAAATATGTATGTGTCATAGATTATGTGTAATATACATTAAAGAAATTAAAAGTATAGATAGTAATTGCATTCAAATAAAATGCATTGTTAAAGAAATTATTGTCTTCAGCCTTTTCTCACACCCCAAATATGGGCTATCTTTGGGCTAACCCCAAGGTAAGTGATTGGCTGCAGGTGGGCTGGCTCCCCAACACCCACTCAACCACTGTCTGCTTGGCAGGCACTGAAGGCCAAACTACTGGAAGAAACATCAAGCAGATTTTAGGAAGCAATAATACTAAGTAGAATCTTGAGTCAGATGATCAGAATAATAGCACAAGATGGTAGAGTAGCTATTTATAATGTATTTATAAAGTGTGCTCAGATCAGAGTGTCCATAAACATGAAATATTGTACAAAATTTTCCAAAACCATCCGTAAATACTCTAAATATCATCTCTCTCTTATACTTTGTATTCTGGTATCAATGCAATTATATATACCATTTAAAATACACTCATTCAATACAAAGTAAGCCATTGAGGACTGTTACATTTGTGAAAAGGCCACTTAATTTTTAGATTGATATATGTTTCAGAATAATATCAGACATCTTTATAACACAGAAATGACAAATGAATACTTAAACTAAATATATTTTCTATCTTTGAAGATTGTATGTAAGTTGTAAAATAAAAATATTTTTTTTAATTATAATGTGCCCTGGCTGGTTGGCTCAGTGGTAGAATATAGGTCTGAATGTGTAGATGTCCCTGATTCGATTCCCAGTCAGGGTACACAGGAGAAGTGATCATCTGCTTCTCCTTCCCTCCTCCTCTTCTCTCTCATCTCTCTCTCTCTCTCTCTCTCTCTCTCTCTCTCTTCTCCTCTCACAGCCATGACTCTATTGGTTCAAGTACATCAGCCCCAGGCACTGAAGATGGCTCTGAGAAGCCTCCACCTCAGGCACTAAAAATAGCTCAGTTGCCAATATGACCCCATGTAGGCAGAGCATCAGCCCCAGAGAAAGGTTGCGAGGTGGATTCCTGTTGGGATGCATGTGGAAGTCTGTCTCTCTATCTCCTTATCTCTCACTTAAAATAGAATATATATATATATATATATATATATATATATATATAATGCGTTATTTTATTTTTTATTTATGCTAGTATACTTGAAACAATGCTTTTATGTACTTTCTAGTCTTAAAGGTATGTATGTGATGGATATATAAATAAAATTTCCTCCTCAAACTCATATTTTGAGCTTAATACAAAGCAGGCACATAGTAAATAATTACTAAATTTAAAAAATCAATTAATGTTGCTTGATTAATAGTGATATTAATATTATGCTATGGTTGCTATTAATTTTGATAATTTTTCAAAATTCTTTTAGCTCTAGTGTAATATGCATTACTTAAAATGGAAATATAATATCTTAAATGTTATCCCAATGTACCTACAAAACAGTGAGACATCTGGAGAAGTGATGGACGCAGCAGTAGCGCCTACAAATCATGCGGCCTTGTACGGGTTATGGCTTCTTTGAATTTCAGTGTCTTCATTCTTAACATTGGAATAATGATGATGACATTAATATTTCACTAGCATATGATATGCCAGGTACTGTGCTAAAACTTTACATGAATTAATCTTACAGTTTGCAGACTTGTAAGGATCAAATGACATAATGCCTAACAGAACATCTAGCAAGCCAGAAAACATTCTATTTTAAAAGTTAGTTGACAGTGTTACTATCTTGGAGATATTATTATTTAATAAGTCTTTTTAAGACTATTAGAAATTTTTTCCCAGAGGCTGATCTCTCTTTTTTTTTTATAGCTTGTCGCTGTCATGCCAATGGCTCCTTCTCCGAGGTGTGCCACACTAGAACAGGACAGTGTGAATGCAGGCCCAACGTGCAGGGCCGGCGGTGTGATGAATGTAAGGTAAGCAGGAGGAGCTGGCGGTGAATTCCTTCCTCCTTGAAAAGTCTCATTAGCTTCCAATGCCATACACCTTAGTGTATTGAAAGGTTCAGGATTATCTAATTCTGCATGTGAAATTACTGTGATCATTGAAATGGTTTCTCAAAATAAGAGTGATATCTGCTATACAGTAACTAGCATTTGACCTTCAACTTATATTTTCTCAGAAGTGCATTTGTGTAATCTTTACTGTTCTTCAGATGTTGCTGAATCAAAAAACATACAAATTTACTGTCCAGTCTACGGAGAGTAAAATATTCTTTCCTTTGCCTTTACATTTGGACAGAATAAAATGTGTCATACCCTTTAGTTTGAGTAAACTCTTTGTTCTAATTCCATTACTTAGATGTTAGTTCATGTGAGCACTCTAAGGGTTTCAGTAGAGAAGCTAATCGAGGTATTTTTTAGAGATCCTTTCACTAAAGTGAAACAATAATAAAATCCTGTTGCTCTCTGTTCTTGAACAAATTGTCCTGCCTTCAGTATGGTAAGACCTTAAGAGTCCTCTGTGGAAGCAGGTGGATTTGCTTCACTTCTCACATAAATACAAACTTTTTGTGCTAACGACTGTTAAACAAAAACAGGAATTTTTCCGATGTCATCGAACAGGCCTTTCTGTAGAAAGTTTGGAGATGTTTGATTCTTTCTCTTGAATAATATCATATGCTCTTTCTTTTATTTTTTCTTTTCTCTTGGCTTTTAAAGTCCAATATGTGGTGGGACTCAGAGAAACGATTCTGTGTGTTATGTGACTGCAATCCCGTTGGCTCTCTGTCACGGCACTGCGACCCTGCAGGAAGATGTGTCTGTAAATCAGGCTTCGTAGGGAAGCAGTGCAACCTGGGCAGGCAGGTGCACCAACGGGAGGAGCATCCGCGGAGAGCACAGCCGGTGTTCGGGCCACCCCAGCGGTGGGGGGCCAGCAGCTCCAGCGGGTGCCCTCGGGGCGCCTACTGGCCCGCGGCTCGGGTAATCCCAGAGGCGCTGCATGGCTCTTGCCTGGCATGTTGTGTTCTGTGTGCTGCGGCTGACGATCCCTCGTGCCATTTTACCAAAAAATGGTTGCTAAGTGTGCAAGTTGCAAATGCAAAAACCAGACAATTCCTGATTAAACCCTTGCCTTTAAAAAAAAAAATGTAGCTCTCCGTGTTTTCAAAAGTACGTTCAAGTTCATAAGTTAATAAAGTTTCAACGAATGATGGATGTGTAGAAAACAAAGAAAAAAATTATGGATAGGAACCTCTAGTCTCAAAAGTGGAAAGGGCTTCACTTTCTATTTATAGCAAACCCACTTCTATGAATGAACAAATGAAGGGAAATCTAGCAAAGAAAGTGACTCGCCCAAGAAAATTCAGCCCGTTTACCTGACAATCTCATCAGCATAATAAATGATTTGATTGCATGTCCACACCATAGTGTTGCTCTAGGGTATACAACACAAGAAACACATTTTTACACACTGTAAACGCACAACATACACAAAGTAAGGATGCATGTTTTCTACCACCTAAGTAGGCTACCCCTTCTCACAGGCAAAACAAAATGAATGTTGGATGGAAGGAAGAGAGGAAGGGAGGAGGGGAGTCTAGGTCCACAGCCAACCTGCAGAGTGGCAGGAGACTCGCAATGGAGAATCACAGTTGGTGAGAGAGCTGAGTGTAGGGGATAGAAGAAAGTGAGAATGAAGTACAAAGTAAAGAAGCAAAGGGGAAAAAAGCATGGCTTCATGTCTTTGACATTTTAAGAAAACTAGTTCTCGTTTCAGACTGCCTCAGGTCCAGTTCCAGCCTCAGCACTTCCTGCTGTAAAACAGGTCCTTAAGTCCTTCTGTAAGTCAGCTTCTTCATCGCTAGTAGGACCTACTTCACAGGGTTTGCATCTGTTCAGATTTTCTAAGAAACAAATGCCAAGTGATTGACCGGGAAAAACGCCTCTGAAGGATGAAGGCGGAGGGAGCCCAGGGGGCAGGGAGCCTTCTGCTGCAATGCAGGGCAAACTAGGTGAAAGAAGAGAGGGAAGAAAAGAATGGGTAGAAAAGCCTCATCGGGTACACGCTGCCAAAATCCCAAGTTCCTGGCAATGGGAAATACTGAAGCAAAATTGGCCCGTTAGAGGAATTCTGCTTTGGGCAGAAAAGTCCTAGTATTTTATTGTAATCAGTTATTGACTAGAAGAAGCATGGCCTGGTGTAGCTCCTCCAGTGGATATGAAAGAATGGAAGCTGGACATTGCCAATCCGTGACACTGCCCACTGCAGGCTCTCGTGCAGGAAGATCTTCTAGGACACCTCCATGACTGTTTCAGGGGAGTCATGAGAACAGGGCATGAAGTACAGACAGATACGGACAGTTCTCTGTAAATGTTAGGTATTGTTAATACTATTAAGTGAGGAAATCTTTAAAAGAGATTATGATTTTAAATAAGAAATGCATACTCACAGTAAAAGAAAGGGATAATAACTGATCAGAATGTCTCCAGTATAAAAATTTAGCAGGAATTCAACCCTCTGCTACATTATGTTTCTATGGATATAGGTTTCTATTTGTGTGTATCCAAGTGGTAGGTGTGTTGTTGTAGGTATGTAATTAGAATCACAGTGTATATATAATTTTGTATTTCGCTTTTTGAAATTTTACTTAATGCTATATACTAAGCATATTCATGTCATTAAAACTGCTTCAAAACAGGATTTTAATGATTGCATATCATTGCATAGCATGAATGTATTATAATTTAATTTTTCAAATTTTCTCTAACATTGAATATTCAAGTGCTTCTACAGTTACTATGATAAATAATATTGTAATGGGCATGTTTGTACTTTAAACATTTTCTCAATTTTTTATTATTTCTCTAGGCAAGGTGTCTAGAATCTTACATTGAATTATTTTTATGAATAAAATATATGTTTTAACTTTTCTTTATAAAATTGAATTTAAAATTTCAGAATCATGTAAGTTATTTCTTAAAAGTGATGTACACTTCTTTAATCATGTAATGAAATCTGAATTAGAACTAAAAATAAAGTCAGCAGTATATATAAATAAAATGATTAACAAATTCATTCAACATATTTTATATTTTAAATACAAAATTATTCTTAGCTGCAGTCATTTTAAAAGAATAATTTTTAGTATGACTTTGTTTTCTAATAAAATAACTTACCTTTTCTACTGTTATCAATAATGGAAAACTTATAATGAAGCGTATTTAGCTCTCTTTGAATGGCTCATATTAAGTAGCAAGATTTATTTTTACTAAGAAGTAAGTAGTAAGTCTAATTTTCCAAAATAGGAATAATTTTTACAAGGAAGTAATTATTGAGACTAATTTTCTACATTAAAATATCATAATAATGTGACGTACTTTATATTTAAAAATACAACCTTGACATACTTAAGTAGAATATGTTCTTCCCATTTTTCTTGTAGGAGTAATTTTTAATCCATCAGCCTTTTCTTAGATCACTCTACATCTGATAACATGTATTTCAAGAAAGTCAGCCAAAGCAAGTAATGAAAACTTGACCAAAGAAATTTAAGTGTTATAAGTAGATAAGAGATATGCATATGAATAACTCATCAGAGTATAAAAGTTTTCCTTCATTTACCTAATTATTAATGTATGTTTTCATAAATCAGTTTCTGTTGTCAGTATAAAACCCAAGAAACTAGATATTTGTCAAATCAATTATTTTGGCAGTATAGGCATAACTTGTAAATTATATTTATAGTGTGAGCCCTATAGTGATGATTAGAAGTATTTGTGGATATATGAAAAATTTTTAGATTAAATATTAGAGGAAATAATTTATTTTAATTTTAGGCTGTGGGGAACAATATTGAAAGCAGTTTTACCAAGTAGAAAGAGCTGATATGAAAATAATCAATGCAGATTATTAGGATTTAAGCAAATAAAAATTTTAATTAAAATAAAAATACCAACCATAGCTTATTTCCACAGTGCTGTTAGAACCTAGAAAGTATAGGGAAAGGCCAGTAAAAATATATCAAGCTGAATAATAAAAGCCTAATTCTGCCTTTATCTTGAGAAATTTCAAAGTAATTAAACTTTTATCTTTGGAAATTATAAAAATGTTTCGTTAGATTGAACGACAACTGAGTTGTCATAATATCAGTGAAGAAACCTTCATAAACTTTCATAACCGTTAGACTCCTTTTTTTCTCCCTGATCTTTTAGTACAATGATCTTGTTTTATAGTGAATGAATTGATTTAAATTTAATGTTTCTCTTGCCTTTCCTATCCCAGCCCGAAACCTTTGGCCTACAGTCTACAAGAGGGTGTGTTCCCTGCAACTGCAATTCCTTTGGGTCTAAATCATTCGACTGTGAAGAGAGTGGTCAATGTTTGTGCCAGCCTGGAGTGACAGGAAAGAAATGTGACCACTGTGCCCATGGTTATTTCAACTTCCAAGAAGGAGGGTGCACAGGTCTGTGATTAAGACTAAACATTAAACATTCATTCCCCGGTTTGGGTGTCTGGGTATCATAACAGTCTGTTCTTCAGGGGCCCCAGAGATGAAAGGAAAGACACCTGACAACAAACATATACAAAATATATATTTAAGCCCATGAGAAACATCGATTTATTTTAAATACATTAACAAAAGAAATACATTACAGTTTGAAAAACTGCCCTGTAAATAACTGTGTTTGCGAGTACTTGATGCTAATCCATCAGCAGACCCCAGTCCTGCTGTTTCACTCCCTATGACCTCCAATCAGCCAGTCCCTCAAAAGCTCGAAAGAAAGTCGAAAGTTCACTTTTTCTGGTGCCAATGTTGTCTTCATTTAAGCTCTATTCCTGTGTTAATGCAATCCAGCTTTTCCATTTCCTACTGCAGAATTGGTACAAGAACCAGGGAAGTTAATATATTTTTCTGAACCTGCAGCCTCTGGTGCACTGGGTCAATGTTTTATCCAGTTAGCCACCAGCCAGGACCCATTTTTATCTTAAAAAATGGTACAAATAAACTAAATCATTTGGCAGAAAATTAACAGCACCAATAATAATAACAAAAACAATGGCTAACATTTATTTGGTGTTTACCCTGTGCCAAATATTGTGCTAAACATTTTTCAAACCTGGAGTGAAATGCTATAAGCAATGATAGGATCCTTTAAAATATGATCTCAATCAAATATCTCAAATATATTTTGTTGGAAAGGTGTAATCATCATACAGCCAATTAAAAGTTTTCTTATAACATTCATCCTCTTTGAATTTGAATATTTGGTTTTTCTTCTCTTAGTTTCTCTTATTTAATATGAAACATTGCTTTAAAATGTACTCAGTATCTGAGTTAACTATAAGTAATAAGCAGCAGATTGTTCCTGTCTCAGATGGCTTTGAAGATCTCAAATATTATTTTTGCATTAATTTTGCATGGGTAGAGGTAAATTTACACTCTTCATATATTATATCATATCAAGGAAAATTCAAAATATGTTGAAAATAAATAAAGTAGGTGGTAAATAAAACTCAATAACATTGTATATGTATATCCATATATGTACAGTTCTGTAATTTAACTATTTTTAAATATTTTAAAAACTGAAATATCTTGATATATATCAGATTATACTGAGTTTAGGAAGCTTATTAAGCTTGTAAGTTTTTATTGTAAATAAGATCCATCAACAGGAAAGAATTGTTCATCTATACGATATAGAAAAGATAATTATGGATTTAAATATACTGTAGAAAAAAATCCTGAACTTTAAAGTATCCAGGTAGGAGATAATACAGTTAACATGGAATCTGATTACACCAGTTCTTTCTTTCCTTAAGCTTATTTGAAAAATTAAAGATGCTTTACCTTTTGAAATTATTAAGTGAATTACAACATATATGTATTGAATATCCTCTGTGAAGTGCACTGTACTATGATATAAAAGATGAATGAGTTAAGTTTTCATTTTTAGGGATCCTTAACCATAGAATGGAAAATAAAACAACATAAATCACAATGTAAAACTCAACATTTTGTATCAAATTCTTACCTTTTTTTCCCCTTTCACCTGTAAAGCTTGTGAGTGTTCTCATCTGGGTAATAATTGTGACCCAAAGACTGGTCAGTGCATTTGCCCTCCCAATACCATTGGAGATCAATGTTCTAAATGTGCACCTAATACCTGGGGCCACAGCATTATCTCTGGTTGTAAGGTGAGTGAATTACTTTATTTCACTTCATAATATTTTTTAAAGACTTTTAAGTTGGTCGAGCTCTTTAGTCCGGTATTTCAAGATCCAATATTATATACAAAACAATGTAGAACTATCTCTGTGGAGTGATCACAGCTATTGATCAGCAGTTAATTTTTTCCTGATGGAAAAGATGAGGACGTAAGTATATATTTATGCAGCCACATCTATGATACCTAACAAAATAGGAGGAAGGGAACAAAAAAAAATTATAATAAAATAAAAATAGCTACAGCCTCATACTTACACACAATGGAGCTAATTAAAGGATATTGCCAAAAATTTATATGAATTGCCATCAAATTATGAGTAAGTTTCAGTTTCCAGGAAATAGTTGAGAAGATTCTGAAGAGTCATATTAACAAGCTTTAGCTTAGAAAAAGCCTCAATTTTTTTCGTAGATGGACCTTAGAAAGTTTCTTGACCAAACTCACATTTAGAGAAATATATTTAGCATCAGGGTAGAAGTATCTATCAAGTTTAAAGATTCATAGAGCTACATTTTGGGAAACAAAACAAAAATATTTTTAAGTGTTCCAAAAATTTACATGAGTAGAAACAATTCTACAAGTTTCATGAATGACTTTTTGCATTTCACACTCTGAATCCAAGCATCTGTCTCATCTCTAACCTCATGAATAAGCCGTACAGAAACTTACGAGAGTTCCATTCTAGACCAAAAGCCAATAATGTGGCCAAACTCTAATGAAACTCCTGAAATTGAAGCTGATACCTAATATGCAAGATACAAGTCAGGATAAAATATAATCCAAGTTTATTTTTTAAGAAGCTATATGTTTGATACCATTATATAGTGATCACTGAATAAGCATTATGTGGTTTAAAGTTGGAGTTTTTTGGTTACTTTGAACCACTATTAAAAATCTAACTTTCTAAATAGAAACCTCATGGTTATGATGAATTACAAAAAAAAATCATAAAGCCTTTAAAAATATTTATGAGCATGTATTCTACTATTTAAAAAACTTGAATGACTATAATCTAAATTTACAGTGATTTGAGATTTATAGCTTTCCTTTCTTTGCGTCATGGGTAAATTACTCTGTGCTGAAGTATGAGCACACACATCATTTGAGCTTTCATTGAAGTAGAATACAAAGCCTGCCATCTTTTGCTAACAGGGTATAGTGCACAAATCCTCTGTTGCTAAACAAACATTACATCTAATTATGATTTAAGTTTGATGTTGGCTATAGCACTATCTAAACATATGATAAATGGTCTTCTTTAGTCTTTACTATAACTTGTTGGATATACTCCCTGATTTGGAAAGATCTCGATGTCTACTTATTGTCAATTAGTGTTTAAAAATAATACAATAAATTGGGTTGCAGATATTTCATATTTTAGTTAAATAATAAGAATGTCTGATAGGACATTTTCAGAGTTTATTGCATGATTGTAGTGTCCAACCATATCATAATTTTCTATTTCTGATTATAGCCAATTTTGTTTGTGTCAAGGAAAAAAATATTTAAGTGAATGAGCTAATCATTCTTATTTTGAAACCTCATTTGATATGGGTGAGTTACTTGAGGTGATGACATTGGTTATTCTATGCCTTGGAAACTATGTCCATGTTTGTAATATAATAAAAACTCACATTTGGGGTTTAAAATAGTTTTTAGTGACATCCCCTCTACAGCCCATTTTATGGGATAGCAAGAAGACTTTAAAAAACATATAATCATAAAGATACCAAAAATCAGGCCTGGAGATTAGTTTAATATCAACCTGGGAAGATATTTCACCAAAGATTTAGACAGAACTAAATAGATGGGAAGCTAGCGATGGTATATCACATTCTAGGAAGAGTAGTCCCATAAAGAAACTACTGTTGGCAAGAGAAGAAGCAGGAATATGCCCAGTCATAGTGGGTAAAGAATTAAAGTGAGTGAAGAACATGTGAGAAATAGGAAGTGAGATCCAGGCAGAATTAGATCTGGGAAACTGGCAAGTTGCTATGCATGTGAGCCTGCCACAGAGCTGTAGCTCTGAGAAGAGGAATAGCACAGCACCAGAAAGAGGTGACAGACTAAAGATAAACACTGTGTGGTGACAAACTCAGACACAGAGAGGGTTGGAACCCACTTGGATACCAAGTCAGAACCCACTTGGGAGACAGAAACCACCAAAATTATGTAAACAGAGGAATTAGAACATAAAATCTTGTTAGCTGGTAAAAGGTGGTGCCTAAGAAAGTTATTGAAAAAGATACAAAAGAGATACAAAGAATCCTGAAGTAGCAGATACAAAAGAGCAGCTACTTTATCTAGGCCAGTGGTCCTCAAACTACCGCCCCGCGGGCTGCATGCGGCCCCCTGAGGCCATTTATCTGCCCCCCCCCCGCTCTTCCGGAAGGGGCACCTGTTTCATTGGTGGTCAGTGAGAGGAGTACATTGACCATCTCATTAGCCAAAAGCAGGCCCATAGTTCCCATTGAAATACTGGTCAGTTTGTTGATTTAAATTTACTTGTTCTTTATTTTAAATATTGTATTTGTTCCCGTTTTGTTTTTTACTTTAAAATAAGATATGTGCACTGTGCATAGGGATTTGTTCATAGTTTGTTTTTTTTTATAGTCTGGCCCTCCAACAGTCTGAGGGACAGTGAACTGGCCCCCTGTGTAAAAACTTTGGGGACCCCTGACTAAGCTAATGGAGGGTGGACTATTAAGGAGCCAAGGGCTAGGAGAGGCATGTATTTTCCTCTCCACCCCCCTCAGCAAGACTGAGGTTCAGATTTAAAGAGAAGGTAGCTACCCCAGGAACACACAACCTGCATGTGGTAAAACAAAAAACAACACCGCACTCGGCAGAGTTTGTGGGCAAATGCTAGACTGTAGAAACTGCCCACAAGAGTTGAAGGTTAAGGGCATGCTAGAGCTTTGTCACAGTCAGAGCTATGTGCAAACTGAAGCTACCCAGAACGCTATCTACTGGAGAGAGTGATCTGGAGGGCACAACTGGAATCATTCTAAACTTCTGGGCTCTCCTGCTAAGCAATAAAATAATGATAACAATGATAGTAATGAAGACAGAACCCAGAACAGAAGTACCTTCCTTCCACTATGGTTTTATTAGGTCTTTCTAGGGCCCTCTGTTGACGAAGCTTAACTTTCAGCTACCTGGCAATGGAGAAATGTCTATAGGTTTTAGCTACAATATCACAAAGCAGAGCAAGGAGGAATGAATTTAAAGCTCAGAGATAGTAGATTGATCACTGATACAGTTCATCTCTTAAAATGTTTTATTTATTCTAAGATCCTAAACGATATTTTAGAAATCTTCTTGGCACTTATACTATATTACAAGGAGATATGAACTTTGTAAATCAAAAGCAGAAAGATTTAAAAGAATAAAGAAAAATAAGACACATGGATGAACAGGACTCAAAGAAGAAATAAAGTAAAGAAATTATTGAAAAGAACCTAAACATGCAACAGTGTAACTAAGATTAGCCTTGGTGGTATAAACATACAATAGAATTTTCACTGTGTAAAATGGGAGCTATGAAATAGGAAACAAATTTGAGATGCAAATAAGAAAATAACTACTTAAGACATAGGGATGTTAAATGTTTCACAACCAGACAAAAGTGATGTTCTTTAGGAATTATAAACTAAATTTCATATCCTGGAATATAGTAATGTACTTCCTAAAGGATGTACTTTAAGAATTATAAACTAAATTCTGATCCTGAAGAAAAAATTGGTTAATTAGAACAGAAGTAAAAATTAAAAACAAATTTGAAGAAATAGCATGGAATCAAAAAACAATTTTGGTCTCAAATGGAAAGAACTCAGCATGTTTCAGTAAATTAATTAAAAGACCCACAAACTTAAAAAAATTCTAGCAGAATTTGGAATTATAGAAATAAAGAAAAAATCTTATATATATATATCTAGAAAGAGAAAAAGGTTATCAGCAAAGAGCCTCAAATTAGGCCTGGTTGAAAAACTCAATGCCAATAATAACACCATCGTTGTTATTTCCATCAATTCTCCCTAGCTTCCCCACATCTGGTTTGCTGCTTATGTTTTCATAGCATTTCGCGTTTCCCCTATTAATTAAGGTTATTCTATTGTGCTCTACTTATATATTTATTGTCTCTTTTTGTTAAACCGTTAGGTATGTCTCTGTACAACTTAAGTGCTATAAAAATGAGATGATAAAGTAAAATGACTTTGTCTGTATTTCAATCTTCCGAACAAGAAGGTTTGAGGAAAACCTATACGTAATTCCTCCCTGCCACAAAAAGGCACAGAAAATACATTTTCTTTCTTATGCAATAGCATTGTAGTTTCTGGACACTCATATATTTTAGTAAATGCAGGAAGCAATTTTAATGTTATGTTCACTGATGTTTCCCAAGCAACTAAACTAGAACAGCATGAAGCATATAATAGACACATGATTAATATGTATTTAATGTACGCATAGAAACATTAGAATTAAAATTTTAAGATATTTCCCAGGAAATGGTGTTCATGGTTGCTGTTTTTATCTCCTCTCTAGGCTTGTAACTGCAGCACAGTGGGGTCCTTGGATTTCCAGTGCAATATAAACACAGGCCAGTGCAACTGTCATCCAAAATTCTCTGGTGCAAAATGTACAGAGTGCAACCGAGGTCACTGGAACTACCCTCACTGCAATCCCTGTGACTGTTTCCTGCCCGGCACTGATGATGCGACCTGTGATTCAGAGACTAAAAAATGCTTCTGTGTGGATCGGACTGGGCAATGCACTTGTAAGGTATGTGCTATGGAAATACATTTAGGAAAAACTTGCCTCAGTTCTATTTTCATGGCTCAATATTAACTTAATTCAGTGCTCATTATTCCTGCTTCATTGAGCTAAACAAACAGAAAAACAAATACTCATTGACAGGATTTTTTATTGATGTATGTTCATTGGTGTACTGATAAGCAAGGCTTTTTAAGAACTTAAATTTAACCAAAGCCTAACTTTTTTTTCTAGTTGGTAGAAGTGATACATTTTCAACAGTAATTTTTATTTTATTTTTTTACATATTCTCTTTGCTTAAACAAGAATAATCTGGGAGGGAGAAAAGGACAGTCCTCTTTAAGCATCATTAGAGAAAATCACAGCTCAATAATAAGGCTTATAAAAGACATTTCTACTCACATTCATCTGCAGTAACTGTACACAAAAAGTGTATTTACTGCTGTGGAAGGTCGGTAAAATTTCATTATGTATAAACACTGACATTACAAACAGTGACTCTGTGGAAATTTCAGCCCTCATTAATATTGTTAAATGATGTAGAAAAACAGCCAATTAAAAAGGATTAGAGAAATTTTTTTCCCCCCTCTTAGGTATATCTGAACAATCAATATCAGGATAAATGCAGTTAAGACCGGGTCATAGGTATCTTTTCAAGGAAAAGTCAATACAGAGAGGGACAGAAAAACAGAAGGGTGAACTTCAGGGAGTGATTGTTAAAATAATCCTGAGAATTCAAGAACACGGCAGCCTTTGCCATTCAGGACCCTGAACAAAAACCACAAAGTATAGTGCTGCATCATTACATATCGTATTTAAGACTACACATTATATTTAACACATATTACATGAGTATATATACATCATACAATAACAATTATATAAATCTACATTTGTAACATCCTGTCTGTTTTTTACACCTGTTTTTTGCATCATGCCACTGTTTAGGAGTCGATGTTTTTATTTTGCTTTTGAAATTCTCATGACTAATTCATACTCTTCACAGCAGGACAGTAGAAAATGTGTTGCTTAGATTGAAAAAAACAACAACAATGTAAAACCCTTGATAGTGTACATATATATAAATAAAGCATTTGAGACTGGTGCAATCTTAATGAAATTATCTACATGTAGCATTTGGGATGTGAGATGTGAGCCTAGTACTCAGTGATCTGTTTTGTTTGTCTGCTTTTTAATAAGTGTGCTCCTGTTAGTTTTTCTTAAGTTAATTTCTCTCATAACTTTACCGGTACAAACACCAGGGCACACTCATCTCTCCTCAGGTGAATGTGGAAGGTGTCCACTGTGACAGGTGCCAGCCAGGCAAATTCGGACTGGACGCCAAGAACCCACTTGGCTGCAGCAGCTGCTATTGCTTCGGTGCTACTACTCAGTGCTCTGAAGCGAAAGGCCTGATCCGCACTGAGGTGAGTGAGGACCTGCTGAGCCATGTAATGGTATAATGTTAGCCCTGCTGGCGTCTTTTAGCCAGTCACTGAGGGGTGGAAGGAAATGGAAAAACATTTAAGCCACCTTTTCCCCTGCGCACATCTAGAAATTATAAAGGGGTCGTGTGCCATTAGAGGTTTGGCATAAAGGCTGTTTTTAATTTTCCGTAAAAATAATTCCATTTATTGTTGATAACGAAATAGACGGCACGTGAAAAAGGGAAACACTGTCAGGGAAACCTGTTTCGAAATGGGAAGAAGCTGCGTTGAGAAGTGGGAGGCATCAGAGCATGAATGGTGACCTGTGCCAGTGCCGTTATGAAAACCAGATTGGTCACCCACTTATTCCAACAAGCCGTACAGAATCATATATGGTTAGCATGGAAGCATGTTCATTTATAGTTTCATTTTTCATGAACTTTTCCTACTTGTAAATGCTACCTTTATTAGTATTAAAGGCTCCCATTTTCACAGATGTTGTAGCTTTTTGCCTTTGCAAACAAGCCAGGAAAAATCTAATTGCTTGCCTTTCTTGCTCGGAGGCACTAGCTCTGTCTCTTGTGAACACAGTTCATCAGATTGAGGATGGCGCTGCAGGTAGTAGCTATGCAATCTGCAACTCAGTTTTAAGTGAGAGCCCAAAAGCATGGAACTCAGCCTTTTGCTGTGACTGGATCCCTTGTAGGTGATACTGAAGCCCGAGCAGACCATTCTGCCCCTGGTAGATGAGGCCCTGCAGCACACAACTACCAAAGGCATCGTTTTTCAAGATCCAGAGATTGTTGCCGACATGGATCTCGTGAGACAAGATCTCCATTTGGAACCTTTTTATTGGAAACTTCCAGAACAGTTTGAAGGAAAGAAGGTAAGGACAAGAACTTGAAGTTCCATGAGAACAAAGTAAAATATGTTTTTGGAATCATTCCATTTGGAGATTTCTCTCACTCATCACTCCTCATTTTGTTTTGTCAGTTGATGGCCTATGGTGGAAAACTCAAGTATGCTATCTATTTTGAGGCTCGAGAAGAGACAGGTTTCTCTACATATAAACCTCAAGTTATCATTCGAGGTGGGACTCCAGCTTATGCTAGAATTATCATCAGGCATATGGCTGCTCCTCTAATTGGCCAACTGACAAGGCATGAAATTGAAATGACAGAGGTAAAGTTATTATTAGTTGTTTGGTGCAAGGATGTGAGTGGTTTTACGTTCAGTTTTGTCAAAGTGGTTTATTTTCTTGTTAACAGAAAGAATGGAAATATTATGGTGATGATCCTCGAGTCAGTAGAATGGTGACCCGTGAAGACTTCTTGGATATACTATATGATATACATTATGTTCTTATCAAGGCTTCTTATGGAAATGTAATGAGACAAAGCAGGTAAACTATAATAGAAAATACGCAACTTAAGTGCTTATTCTAGATTCTATCGGGATGATCAGTAAGACATGAGGCAAGAAAGATTTTAAAGTCTTCAGTTTAGGAATGTGATAATAGAAGACAAGTCAAAGGTGACTTCAAGGTCACTTGGTGGAAGTTACTACCATTCCCCTAAAAGGAAAGTAGGTTGAGAAACAAGTTTAAGGAGAAAACACATTAAACTGACCTTTGACCTGGTGAGTTTTAGATGCCAGTTAGAAATTCAAGAGAAGATATCATTAGGGTAAAGATAATTAACTGTTGTGTTATAAGTAGGCTGCAAGATTGCTGAGAAAGTTACCTCATTAAACCCTCAGAAGCACCAGGGAGGGACTAATTTGTCCCACCTCTTTCAACCATGAACATTCATTCATTCATCCCTGTGCATCATGAAATATTGTCCTTTTCCTTGTTCATCATGATGTGAAAACATTGGAATCACATTGAATAGAAAGAACACAGAAAAACAACAAAAATAAATGATAAAAGCCAAAGGATGGGAATACTGTAAGGGACTAGAGTGTTTTCATATGACCCAAAGAGGCTAATTAAAATGAAACTGTCTGATACTGACACAGAGGATCATACTGCTGTCATTCTTAATACCAGTTTTAGTGAAGTGATGGGGCAGAAATAGTCTCAAAGTTTTGAGGAATAAATGGGACACATTGAACCTAATATTATGAGTGCGGACTAATGTTTTCCATGAACGTAATTGTGAAAGGGAGCAATGAGATTATATCAATGTTCAAGAGATGATTATTTAATCTGAAAGAGAAGAAAGCATGTTTACACACCACAGGGAAAGGAATTTATAGCAAGGAATACATAATACAAGGGGCCCTTGGGTTATGACACAGTTCCATGCTTACGACAGTGACTTAACCCGAATCTTGGCGTAAGTCGAAACACACCCTAGCCTAACACAGATGAAATGATAGCACTTTTAACAATCCAAAGTGGTGTAGGTAAGTGTACTGGTGTGCACCAACTCCCTCATTCATACACCGCATTGCTGCGTATTGTTCCTCCTCACACAACCAAACTAGTTTGCCCACATAGCCCATAAGTACAACACTAACGGTGTAAGCAGAAACACATCTCAATTTCTTTTAAAGTTTTTATGAAAGTGAGTGTCATAAACTCAAAATGTCCTATATCGAGACTGTCGTAACATGAGGACCCCCTGTAGATTTTAAAAATATGGAATCAAGAGACACCATGAATATGGAATAATGGAGACACCAGGAGACTTTAACATCATGAGCACATATAGTCATATTTCTTGAGCGGAAAGGACAGCTTATCCAATGAGACAAAATGAGAAATCATACAGAGTTTATTAGGCTTCATACTATAGAAATAGAAAGTTGAGTTGAATTGATATACATATTCTCAATTTCTCTGACATTTCACTTTCTCTCTTATGTCCTATACAGTACGGAATCAGTATGTATTTGAAAATAATCTTATATAATAAATTTGTAGATCAGTCCACAGAAATAAAACAAACATGAAGCTTCTCATCAGCAAACCAATAATATAAAAATGCCATATTTTAAATGTTTATACTGTACTAACCATATAACAGAATCCTCTTCTTTTGTGCATAAGGGTCATATAGCTTTTCTGATTATACCAGAAGTAAAAAGATACATCAAGGACCAACATTCACTTTCAAATCTGTATTCCTTTGGTTTCCCTTTTATATTTTTCACTTTTAACAGGAGATTACTTTAGTGTAAAATAATAAAAAAAAAAAAGCATGTACAAGAAATATGCTATCAGCTATCTTGTTAATTATTTTAGAATATCAAATACATATAAACCAGGTGTTGGAAACTGAAGCAAGTTTGCATGTCATAGAAGACAGCAAATAATTTTGTTGAATGTGCAGATATATTATTTTACAGACTGTGCTATGCCGTAGCAAGAGTCCGGTAGTACATAGAAGGCTTGTTAGTGGAACTGGTAGAAACAGTGTTGTCATGCATTTTTCATTTTACTTTCTCTGCAGGTCTCACATAGATTCCATCCTCCTGTATGTAAGGTTGTCTTTTTTCCTCATGGGTTCCCTGCGCTTATTACCTTGTTTCACACCCTCACTTAATAATATCCTTCAGCTTAGGAGATCATTTTTGTAAACTTTAGAATAAATAAAAAAACCTCACTTTTCTTCTAGGCTTAAAAAAAAAAAAAAAAAGCACTAGAGTCATTTTCTTAGCAACAGTAAGGCCAAATAAAGCAGTAGACCAGCATTTGAGATCTGTAAGACTGTGGAATTGTGACAAAGTTCAAAAATATGTTTGAATCTTCTCCACAAAGTAGTTAAGACAACCCTGGAGCTTTATTCAGTTACATATTTAAGTAGTCTCAGAAGCAGTTTAAGAGTTGTTATATATGTGGTTCGAGATTCAGAATTTTTTTTATGAAAGCAATATATTTATATATTTATCCTATTCTTCATTAGCCAGAAACTTTTTTTTTGAATTGTATACTTTATTGATTTTAATTTATTGTGTTTACATAGATTCCAGTGTCCCACTGAATACAGCCCCCCACCCATTGTTAAGGCTAAAATTTATTTTCTCTTTAATTTTCTCTTCTCTTGCATTTACTTGAAGGACATAACAACTTTGCATTTTAATATTCATTTGAATAAATGCTTGAGTTTGGCCAAATCCCTGATTCAGGAAAAACAATTAGTTGTTCTTTAATCTTCTGAGACAAAAACAACACATAATAAAAATATCTGCTGTGGACACTGTTCAAATATCACTTGGTTTTTAAATACCCACTATTCTGTTGTATACATGCATGTGCAAGAGAAGGAGCAGCTAGTCTAGTATATCCACAGGTTATAAAACACCGTGAGATGACAGTGGGGATGACTTCTGTCAACACTTTCTTATAGGAGGGGAATGGTTTGTTTACAGGCCACAACAGCTATGTGTCCTTGAAGGAAGGGAGAGTGAAATCTGAATTTTAACTGAATGTGTGTTTAATAAAGGCTGTCTGATCTTCAGAGTGCAGATTATGATGCTAGTGAAGTCAATTTGTGCATTCATAATTTAATGTCAATAAAATCTACCTAAGCTTGTGATAAAGTTTATGATTCAAGCTCAAGCTATCCGAGGTGACTTTTATTGAAGCAAAACTACTCATTGTCTCCTTTAGATCTTTATTTGCAGAACATCTCATGTTATCGGATAGTCATGCAATAGTCTGAGTTTTTGAACTGCATATATTTTTAATGTTTTGTTTTACATTAATGAAAAGTGTATCAGTGTTTTCACTGTGAATCTTTTTAATTTCTATTGTAAGGACTTTTCCAGCAACAGGGAGCATGAGTTAAGTTACCTGAATGATTTATTTAATAAAGTTAACAAAATACAAATTTGAAAGCCTTTCATTATCAGAAAAAGATCAGTATTATTCGATTATGCTCAATCATTGTTTTCTAAAGTTTCAGAAGCGACAGTCAGAGACTCACAAGGAAGAAATCAGAGCTGATTGTAAATTAAAAGCAATTTCACCAGTGACTAGGGGGAATATTCTAATGGGGAGTGACCTTGGGTTGTCTGCTGGAAAGAATGTAAATGTCTAAATAATTGGTCATGTCTACCTAAAGCAACACACATTTTAAAAAGTGGGAGGAAAGTCTTTATAATAACTTCTCAACAGGAAGTCAGGCATCTAATTTACTAAACTCCTTATGATTTATGTGAATATTTTGCTAATGTGTAATCTCAATCTTTGAGTAAGCAAAATATGCAGAAATAAGATATGGCACATAAGTTTCAAAAAGTTAGGCATCTTCAAAACAATAGAATGAACTTAAGGTTATTGACAAAAACTTGGAAGGACTCTTCTTACAAGACTGACTGCTAGGTAATCTTAATTTACTGTACCGTAATGTAAGTACATGCTTGCTGTGTCCAGGATTTCTGAAATCTCAATGGAGGTAGCTGAACAAGGACGTATAACAGCAGTGAACCCTCCAGCTCACTTGATCGAAAAATGTGATTGTCCCCCGGGCTATTCTGGTTTGTCCTGTGAGGTAAGCTCATTCTTACTGGCTTAGTTAAGGCCAACTCCCTTTAACTAACCAAACAGAAATACTCTCAGAGCTACCTTTGCTACAATCTGTTTCCCTCGCATGCATACTCTTACCTTATTTTAGTTATCTTCCACTCATAGTATGAGACACAGTAAGAAGATGATGCCGTTGTTACCTAGAAGTAAGAATCATATCTGAAGGGAAATATTTTATAAAAAATGAGGACATCTGTAAAAATACAGAGCAGTCAGGAAATAGTGTTTTCATAATGCCCATTTATTTCAGCTGGTTTATTTTTCTGGTATCTCTTGTGAACAGTTAGAGACGCTGAAACTGCATTAGGTTGATAATGATACTGATAGAATAAGTAGTTTTGTATCCATGTGTTGTTTTATTTATAAAAACTTTTGTATAGCTTTTGTAAATAGGATTTGAGAAGTGTTATATTAAGTATGGTATATGAGGCATATTATGCCACCAGGTCAGAATTGAAGTACAATGTAAAAATGATTAATATAAATCTCTTGAAAGGCAGCATGGTGCAATGAAAAGAAAACATAGTTTGGTTTTGGTGAATCCTACACCACTTGGACGGGGCACTTGTTTCTGGACCTCTGGTTGTTTACATATTCAATCATCATGAGGATTAATTTAATTGAAAACATATGTATGAAAGTCTCATCTTAAATTGAAGTGTCATTCAACTTTGTAACCATAATATGGATTTCAGTGTTTTCAGAGGATAATTTTTCAAGAATAACTTCAAATTTCTTGTGAAACATCCTTGGGAATTTTATAGCTTTGCTTGTAACTGCTCTGAGGGTCAATAGTCATTTGAATGTGTCCATTTGATCTAATAACATCAAATAATCCATCTCATCATTAATCAGAACTCTCACATACACATATATCCATTTGTACACACACCAATAAATATATATATATATATAGTATTGCACTTATATACACAATCCACCCAAATACACAAAAGCACAAGCAGAGTATATGTGAAAAATGAAATAGTGAGAGTGACACATATAAAATATGCTACCTTTTAATGATCGTAAAAGACATAAAGGTAGAAGATAGCCTGAACTTGTGATTTTTCTAGAAAAAAAATATGATTTTTTTTTTCTTATCCTAAGAAGTGTTTGGCTATACTGCTGACTCACTGTGTAACTGTGGTCAATCCTTTAATTACTGTATGCTTAAATATTATGTAGTTACCCAATCTAAAAAAGTACAGTTTGGCTTTTTGAAGTTCTACAATTCTCTGATTCTGCAATCATATTTTGCTATAGAGATATTCAATAAGAAGTCAAGATTGACCTTTAAATATCTTAAAGGAAAGTTATAACTATACATACTTCTACGTCTATTCAAAATAATACTACTGTTCACTTGAACAAAAAATGTTTGTAGAGTAGCAAGTTGTTTTAACATAATCTACCTTCCATTTCATATTTTAAATGTTAAAAAAATCTCCTTATTGTGATCAGTAGGCTTTTAAAATAATATATTCTAAAATATGTTTTTCCATTAATCTTAGTAACTTTCTATTATTATATGAAAATATAAATCAACACAAATGAAGTAAATGATAGATGCAGGAAATCAAGAAAAACTAGGAATACATGCAAACAATCACCTGCATTGGCGGCTTCACCTATTTCTCATGAATTTCACTTAAGCTCCTATTTATAGACAATAATTACAGTAATATCTCAGTGGAGAGATATGGGGATAAAGGCCTATCCCTCATAATAAGGTTCCTGAGGTGTTCTCCACAACCCATTGCCTCTAATCCATTATACATCTTATTTATAATTCATCTTGATTCTAAAGTGTAATTACCCAGGCATAAAATCTAATCATCAAAGCAAGAGCTAAGGACAGTTTTGAAATAATATATCCCACTACAGTAACATATGCTTTGGGTCGTGAATACACAAAGCAATTCCTTTACCACATTTTCACCAAATGTATGGTATTCTAGAGACATCTGCTTTTACAAGCTATTCATTTCACATTTTTACTCAAAATATGGTGCAAATAAACAAAATTAAGTGTTTGTTACCGCTGAAAATATAGCCAGTTAGGAAGACACTTAGCCTTTGCCTATTACATGTGTGTAGTGTTACGACATTGCAGCTCTATTCACTGAAAATATTAGTTCCAGAAATGCCTACTTATTACAATTTACGATTTGAAACAGAGACCATATTACCTTTAGAAGTCAAATAAAGGACAGTTTTCTCACCACACAGATTGGTGTGAGAGCCATTGAATTTAATTAACATAGTTAATATCTAAGCTATTTCTCACTGCAGTCTCAGTTAACTCTGCTACCTAACACACCTAGACTCAGGTTAGGTTATGTGCAGGAATGGAAAATATTCACTATCGTGTATGTGGTTCTCTGCAACAAGATTATGGAAAACAAAAATGTGTAAGTTAATCTCTAGGTCATATTTTGATCATTTCTGCCTCTTTCCCCTTCTCCCAGATTTGATAGGACTTTTGGCTCCCAGTTGAATATCTGGTGTCTACTAGGTCACCACTCAGAAGCTGTCACTTTTGTCTAGTAAAAATATTATTTTTAATTCCCTAACAATTTATACCTGTGATCAGCTCATAAAATTCAGAAGACAAGATAGTGAACATAGACTTTTCTTTTTACACATGCAGACCTCTTGGGATACCCTTCACCATTTCTGTTGCACATAAAAGACCCAAAAACTTGATTCAGGTACATAAAAATATTGAGGAATGGTATAGGTAAATGACATGCATTGTAACTGTTTCCCAATGCAATTTACAACAATTGCTATTGCCTTTATTTTTAGTCTATTCTCAATAACTATATTTAAAGAATCATCTGGGATAGAGGCAGCTATATTATAGGTTAAGCACTGAGCAAACATGATCTCATTTAATCCTCATAACAACCTTATAGAAAATAAAACTTACCATTTATTGAGTGCTTACTGTGTCCTACACGATGCCAAGCATGTTTCCTAAGGCACTTACACCAACATCATTGAGTATAATGACCCCCGCTTTACAGGTAAGAAAACGGAAGTACAGGCAGGTTAAGAAATCTGCCCGTGATCCCATAGCTAGTAAACAACAAAACTAAAATTTGAAGTTAGACATATCTTTTTCAAGACGCCTAGATATATTTAACATTTCACTATTATGTCATACAATATCTTTATGTTCCAGATGGGGAAACTGAGGCCCACAGTAGTGAAAATCTGCACAAAATCATGTGTAATGGAAAAAGAATTAGACTCAGGATTGCCTGATTGCAAAACCTACATAGAAATACAAGACTCTGGGGGTTTTGTTTTGTTTTGTTTTGTTTTGTTTTTAGCAAGAGAGAGACAGACAGACAGGAAGGGGGAGAGATGAGAAGTATCAACTTAAGGTTATGTCACTTTAGTTGTTCATTGATTGCTTCTCATGTGTGCCTTGATTGGGGGGAGGAGGACTCCAGCTAAGCCAGTCACGCCTTACTCAAGCCAGCGACCTCTGGGCTCAAGCCAGCAACCATGGGTTCATGTCGATGATCGGAGGCTCAAGCCGGCAACCTCGGTTTTAGAACTTGAGGCCTCCACATCCCACATTGATGCTCTATCTACTGCTCCACCACTGGCCAGGCCAAGAGAGTGTTTTTATTGTCAATGGTACAAGTATCTATTTTTATTGTTAAACTCTGAAAAATTAGGGGGCTATTGAGGAGCTCTGCATCTGGACTACATAGGCTCATTACTATTTCTGTTATCCATTCCCTTCCGTCCACACTCCCACATTTTTGTGTAGATTTGATTCTAACATTTTGATGAGATGTCATATTATGTATATACATTAAATATGGAAGAACAGAAGAAAATTGAGGTATGAATAATTTTAACACAAGGAACCTTTGAAAGAGTTTGAATTAGGTAAAAAGAGATAAAGTTAGAACAGTAGTTATTTATTTGCTTTCCTTTCATTTTTAATTTTGTTCCAGAAAGAATTTTAGACAGGACTTCAAAAACTAGCTGTTGTCTTTTCTCTTTTGTGCCCAACTCAAATGTAATCATTCTTATGAGTTTTGCCCTGGTTCACTCAGAAGAAGAGCATCTGCTATTGATAAACACCTACAGGAAAAATGTTTCAAAAATGGAAAGAATAAATATAAGGAGGATCCTGGAAAAAGAGGGATTAAAGAAAAATAAATGTCCCATTGCTTTAGAAAGTATGTTGTCTAGTTTCTAACTCTTGCATTGTGGCAATCTCTTTTTCTTTGCTAACTCTTAGAAATTTAATCTATAAGAACACAAAATTAATCTAGCATGTTAGAACTGAAAGAATCTTCAGAAACCATCTGGATTCATAACCTGCTCATTTGTGGGATGAGAAAACTGTGTCATAATGACACCAAGAGACGTTCCTATATTCCTTGGAAAAAACTAGCTTGTAAAGTCAAGTTGCACTACCAGACTGTATGCACTTAATAGACACATTTGAAGAACCTGAATGTAACTTTCAATCCTGGCTGCTAATTAGACCTTCCAACAGTTTTAAAACAAAGCTAAGCCCTACACTTGACAAATTTGCATCTTTGGGGGTAGAGCCAGGCATCAGTATTGAAAGCTCCTCAAATGATTCTCTGTGCAGCCAGGGTTGAGAACCACCTACACACCGACATAGGTATGGAATGTTCTGCCCAGAGCTCCACTTGGAGCTCAGGCTTGGACTTCCACTAGGGGCGCTTTTCTACTTTGTCCTAACTTTCCAGGAAAGAGCCATAGTAATAGGAGCAACTGGCTGTTACAGTGAACTTTTCCTGTACATTAACCTTCAAATTCCAGTCTATAATTTTGAATACCAAACGATTCTTAAATGAAAGTGCTGTTTCTTGACTTTATTCTTCTTCTAAGACTTGTTTTAAACTTTTGCTTGAGATATAAAGGAGAGCTAGAAACTCTCAATTTGTGCTATTTTTACACACACACACACACACACACACACACATGCCCCAAATATACTAGTATATACCAGTAAAATAACAATAATTATATAGGAATCCAAGGATGAAATCCATGTAAAGAAAATTAATTTTATTCTATAGTTTGCATGCTAAAGAACTGGAACAACCCACAGTGTTGTAATATTTTACATGCACCTTGGGTTGTCTCTTTAGTTATGTTTAAATGAATTCCTCAGTCATACTATCAAGAACTTATTTGGTAAAAAGTGGAAAAATCAACCTTGATTTTAATAATATGAATAATCTTGTTAAAACATATCATTACATCCACCATAAGACAAGTGAGACTCAAAATATTTTGAATACTATCCTCAGTTTTATCAGCTTGCTCAAAGCTGAGACGGTATTAAACCTCATTAGAATTTCTTATAGGCTGTGATAAAAGCAGAGACTCTTAGGTGCCTAATTGAGGTTCTTTCACATTATCTGGATCAAAATAAACAAGGAGAGTGCTGACTCCAGTATTGATCTTTTCCTCTTTGTAAGGAACTTATTTTGCATATTCCACTAGGGAGCACCTAGTCCAGAACCAAAAGGATACAGAGGCATTAAGTTTTTAATCCAATATTCCACCCCCTGCTTATTCAGCAATCACTTTTCTTTCAACAATGGGAGCCAGATATCCTGAGGGGAAAATCCTGCAAAGCTGTGGTGACAAGAACAGTTTATTTTTTTTTTCTTTTTTTTTTTTTTTTCTTTTTTTTCTGAAGTTGGAAACAGGGAGAGATAGTCAGACAGACTCCCGCATGCGCCCGACCGGGATCCACCCAGCAGGCTCACCAGGGGGCAACGCTCTGCCCACCAGGGGACGATGCTCTGCCCATCCGGGGTGTCGCTATGTCGCGACCAGAGCCACTCCAGCGCCTGGGGCAGAGGCCAAGGAGCCATCCCCAGCGCCCGGGCCACCTTTGCTCCAATGGAGCCTCGGCTGCGGGAGGGGAAGAGAGAGACAGAGAGGAAGGAGAGGGGGAGGGGTGGAGAAGCAGATAGGCGCTTCTCCTGTGTGCCCTGGCCTGGAATCGAACCTGGGACTTCTGCACGCCAGGCCGACGCTCTACCACTGAGCCAACCGGCCAGGGCAAGAACAGTTTCTTTATAATCTTTAGTGGTACCTGAAAAACTAGCTCCTACCTCTTACTCACAAATCAGTCTCGACTAAGGACAGCAGCTTTACATACAGAGAGAACTGATCCCAGAACATGGGACTATTCTCATTATCCAAAGAGAATGAGAGCTGTAGGCTCCCTTCTAGAATGTCAGCGATGTTTTTTGATACATTTACATAATAAACCCGAATGAAGATGGAAGGCTTCATTTTGCATATGTCAGCTTTACTAGCAGTTTTCTGTTTGCTCTCAGATTTTTATTGCAAAATGAAAAAAAAACAGATCAGCAAAAGATAAATTGTATTAGTGGCCTAATATTTCCAAGACATGTAAAACTTTTATTATTTTGAATTTCTTATTTTTATAGTCTTTAAATTATACCGATATAAATAATGCAACTGTGACACTTATTTATTTATTTATTTTTAATCTCATTGGACACTTGCTGGTTATCCATCAAGCACAATAGAAGTAGATTTGGGGTTATAGAGGATGTTGGAATTTTTACTTCACATGACAATTTTATTTAAAAACAAATCTCAAGAAAAAGTGGAATATTTGAAGCATTTTCAGACTGAGTGGTACATGCACATGACAGCTTTCCTTTGCTAAAACCTAATGACACAGATTAGATTCCTAATCTAATCCACATTAAGAATCAAAATTGGCATTTGTGTTAGTAAGTGATATTTCCTTTAATTCAGGTAGGGGGGAGGAAGTTCTTTTTAACTCCACTGAGAACCCAAGTATTGTTAAAACAGGATGTCTATCTAAGTTGTCTGTTCTAATTGGCTTCTTTTTCTTTCAGACATGCATGCCAGGATTTTATCGACTGCGCTCTGGGCCGGGTGGCCGCACCTCTGGGCCAACCCTGGGCACCTGCGTTCCATGTCAGTGTAACGGACACAGCAGCCTCTGTGACCCTGAGACCTCCATATGCCAGGTATTCACCTGGGCCTTTCTTGAAGCAAGTCCGTGTGTTCATCTCTCTTTAAACATGTTCAAATACCACTTGCAGAGGCCAGCTAAACCTCAGGGAGCATGTGTGTGTGAGTGTGTGTGTGTGTAAAATGAAACATGCAGACAAAAATACGTGTTTACCTGATTATACATTATTAAAGTAATTAAAAATTATAATTGGTAAAACTACTACTCATGTCAAGAAATGGAATATTAACAGCTTCTTAGGACAACACCCAAGGACACAACTATTTATGTAGAAATCACATGAGGGTTTTTTCAGATTATAAACAAAAATAAGCTTTCTATGAGAAATTTGAAAATTATAGAGAAGTATTAAGAAAAAATTAAAATCATCCAAATTTAACTTAAAATAAACACTTAATATGTTAGGTATTTCCTAGCAATATTGTGCATGTGTTTATAAATATGATTTATATAATACCATAGGTTCAGTTTGTGTTTTGCTTTTTAATTGTACAAATTGTGAGCATATCACATTGCTAGCTATTCTGTAATACCCTTACAATCTTTGATAGGATATTCCACAATGTATCTATTTCCTTTAAAATTCTAGCTGCTCTTATTAGTCAGTTAGTAGTTTTTTTGGTATGATCCTATTGGTGGCAAAACGGCACCAGGTGTTAAATAGGTGGAGTCAAACTGGACTTTGGTTCAGCAACCTCAGTATTTAGTTCTGACTAGAAAAGAATTCAGAGCCAAGACTCAAACTATAAAGGAAAGTTTATTTAGAAAGTCACACCATAGCCAGTTGGCTCAATGGTAGAGCATTGGCCCAGCATGTGGAAGTCCCAGGTTTGACCCCTGGCCGGGGCACACAGGGATCAAACTGCCCATCTGCTTCTCCACTCTCCTTTCTTTCTTATCTCTCTCTTCCCCTCCCACAGCCAAGGCTCCATTGGAGCAAAGTTGACCTGGGCGCTGAGGATGGCTCCATGGCCTCCGCTTCAGGCACTAAAATGGCTCTGGTTGCAATGGAGCAATGCCCCAGATGGACAGAGCATCGCCCCCTAGTGGGCATACCCCAGTGGATTCCAGTCTGGCACATGCAGGAATCTGTCTCTGCCTCCCTGCTTCTCACTTCAGAAATAAAAAAAGAAGGAAAGAAAAAAAGTCACAGAGGTAGACAGAGTGAGCTGTAGAAGAAACAGGCTCAGGAAACAAGTTAAAGAAGCAAAAGAGGGACCCGTGGAGCTTAGGAGAAACAGAGCGGCATGGAAAACATGCTTAGATGAAGGGGGTGGAGAAGGACCTGAGCATGCTCCCTAGAGAAAGCCCCCACACACACATTGGGTCCTTCATTTTAAGGGCTTTTAAGGACAGGGATTTTAGGTGTTGTCCCAGAGGAGGATCTCGGTACAATATTCATCAGCTCTCCAGGAGCGTTCTTTCAGGGTCGTGTCCTGTGCTGATTGGTCATCACCAGGCAGGGGGTCATTAGTCAATACACCTGGTCCTGATGTCAGCCATGGTGTTGCATGACTGGTTTGCTGTTTTTCTGGGCCTGGATCTGAAACACAACAGAGACCTAGATGTATTCGGTGTGGATCAGAATCGCATTGTCCTGCAGGATTAATGCTTAAAGGCTATTCTTCGGCCTCCTTCTTTGTTTCCCTTCTAAGAGGGTTTAATCCAGATGACTAGCAATATGCTAAACCATATAACCAGTAACATGAAAGGTCAGGGGAGGGTTCAAACTGCATGACCGGCAATATGAAAAGTGAGGGGTCTAAATCACATTACCAGTGACATGCTAGGGGACGAAAGGTCACCCTGGGGGTGAAGTCCTTGTTTTCCCAATTTTGCCCTCCTGGGCACCTGGGAAATTTTGCTGGGCACCTGGGGCTGTTACCTTGGTGACTTTCTGTATCTGGCCCATCGTCTTTGCTCTGCTCTTGTCTGTCTAACTGCCTACCACACTCCTACTAACAGCCTCCTCTCCCGCCACTATCCTGCCTTAGAACAGGCCAGGCTATTAAGAAATTCAGGTTTCCCGTGACACTACTTAGAGTCCCCCAGACTCTATGATCCCCACACAGCTCTGGATATCTCCTTTGCTAAACCCAATTTTCTAACTCTTCATCTCTGAAACCCTTGCATCGAGCCTGGTGGAACTCCTGTTCACACGTCAGCAAAATCCCCGCATAATTTCCCTTTTCCTTTAATGGTGTCTTCTCTTTTCTTGCCTGTGACACTCTGCTTTCCCTGCAGTGCTCTCAGGTGGAAGCCACTGTTTTCGTTCAGAATCTTCATTCCCCTGGACTGATGCTGGGTCAGGTGTCCTTGCTTCTCATTGCTAGTTTCATATTATTATCCTTTTCCCTCCATAGCAACACCCAGCTTTGAATCTCATGCCACATGTATTTGCCTATTATACCTGCTTGCTGAAGTCATCTACTAACCCTCAGATTACCCATCACAATTCTTAAAGATTTTCCCTCTGTTCATTGCCATTCACTCAGCATTACCCCTATCATAATTCTTGGTGATTTTAAGGTTTATAAAATTAACTCCTTTATGCCCTAAACATAGGGGTCCCCAAACTACAGCCCACAGACCACATGCGGCCCCCTGAGGCCACTTATCCGTCCCCGCCACACTTCCAGAAGGGGCACCTCTTTCATTGGTGGTCAGTGAGAGGAGCATAGTTCCCATTGAAATACTGGTCAGTTTGTTGAATTAAATTTACTTGTTCTTTATTTTAAATATTGTATTTGTTCCTGTTTTGTTTTTTTACTTTAAAATAAGATATGTGCAGTGTGCATAGGGATCTGTTCATAGTTTTTTTTTATAGTCCAGCCCTCAAACGGTCTGAGGGACAGTGAACTGGCCCCCTGTGTAAAAAGTTTTGGGACCCCTGCCTTAACATGTAGTTTCTTGTCCTCACTATCCAAAACTTGTCATTGCCTGGAATTACAATTCTCTGTAGTCTCAAGGTCAATACTCTTCTTTGACCCCCATCTTTTTTGTCTCCAGTTTACTTTTCAATACTTGAACATTTTTAGTCACTATCTATGCTCACACCTTTTCACTGTTTCTTATCTTTTTCATGACTTCACATTATTTTTTAAAAGATTTTCTCTATTGTTTTTAGAGAGAGGAGAGAGAGAGAGAAAGGGGTGGGAAGAGGAGCTAAAAGCATCAACTCATAGTTGCTTCTTGTATGTGTCTTGATGGGCAAGCCCGGGGCCTTAAACAGGCAACCTCAGTGTTCCAAGTGGAGGCTATATCCACTGTGCCACCACAGATCAGGCAATGCCTTCACTTTCTTAAGCAGCATAGTCATCATGTTCCATTGTATTACTGTTTGCATCATGTATTTATCTCCCTTGCCACTCCATTACTTATTTTTACTCAGTTAATTCCAACACTGGTTAAATCCTACTCCTTCACACCTGTGCTTTCGAAGCTGAACGTGGCTCTTGAAAACATAGACAACTATGTTGTCAAGTCTCATCATCAATTCATTGTCACTCACTTCAAACAGACCCTTTGTGCTGCTCTGCAAGCATGCCCCCTTTCTCTAATCTCTTTCCACTCCCACATTCCTATATGATTATTCCATACCTTCCCTTCCTGCTACAAGCCCCAAGGCTCTCCCCCTACCTCTTCTTTAATTAATTTCAGTTGATGGCTTGGCATCCTATTCATTGAGAAATGAGAAACCATCAGAAGAGAACAGGAGCCCCCAGTACTACATACACCCACCTTTCTGTATCTGTGCCCAGTTACTCTGACTCCTCTACTACTTTGGATAAATGGCTTTTATTTCTAGAAAAGAGCAAGTGTTTTATACCTAATGGTATAGAGCCCAGCCCTCTCTCCAACTCAAGGACATCACTGCCTATTCCCTCCCCTCCCCTCCCCTCCCCTCCCCTTCCCTTCCCTTCCTTTCCTTTTTCTTCCCTTTGCTTTCCTTCTTCATTATTACTTTTTAGTTCTTCTTCTATCTTAGAAAACAAAAACAAAAAACAAACTCTTGTCCCTCTCCTCCTCTTCCTTTTATGACTTCATTCCTCTCTTTCCATATAATGAAGAGTTATGTATACTCTATCTATAATTTCTCTCCTGCCATTCTCTCTTGAGCTATGAAAATCAGGTCTTTTCTTCCACCACTATCCTGAAATCAATGACTAGTATTCAGCCATCAGTCTTCATTTTGCTTAATCTATTAGCAGCATTTTCTACTCTGAATCACCCATTCTTTTCCAAACTTTGTGTTCAGTTTGCTTCCCAGAACATGATATTCTAGGGATTTTTAAATGGGATGTCTGCTCCTTCTCAGTCTTTGCTGTTTGTTCCTCCTTACCTGAAATCTACACACTGGTGTTCCTGGAATCAATCCTGGAAGCAATTTGCCTCTAAATACATTCATTCTCATGATGATCTCATCCAGGCACATGCCTTTCAATACCTGTACTGAGATCCCATAATATTTACCTTTGTTTCTATGATTAAAGCTTAAATCCAACTCTAAATTTTCTAGAATTTATTGTGGTGCAGGGAGGTAATTTTTCTTCAGATATACAGTACTTTAAAGAAACACTTTATTTATTGATATTTCCTTTTCTCTTTGATATAACATAGTGTCTAAATATATATACACAAATTTGTTTTATCCATATGTTGGTCAAATAAGTTTATAAATATGATATATAATATGATTTGCTCGGTTATAGTTTACATTGGGTGTAGGGGACAGGCTGTAAGCAGGCAGGGTTGTTATACCCTAAGGCTTAGTTTTAAGACTAAGCCTTTCCCACCCTAAGTGACTTTGTATCAGAGACTTCCTTGCTTGTATATTGGATTAAAGGTTTGGATTTCTACACTATAAAATAGGGTAGAACAGGAGCTTTCTCTCTCTCAGTTCCTGAGACTAGCATTAGAGAGGAGAGCAGAGAAAGGCCACGTGGGGAGAGGAGAAGCAGCCAAGATGGCAGAGTGCTGAAAGAGAAGCCAGTTTGTGTAAAGTTTGTGCAGAGAGAAGGAGATGGGGAACAGAGGTGAATAAGGCTGGTGAGGTAGAAACCTTTGACTCTAGGAAACTCGGATAAGTTAGTGGCTTTGGGAGCCCTGAATGGAAAGGAATTGTTTTCCCACTGTGTGTATTTCTTTCCCACTGGGTACAAGCTAGGATTAAAGCTAATGGTCCACCAGTTCTTGGCTCCATTGTTTCATTACCATCTGTCCGAATCAAATGCGAACCTGCACGGGTCAGGCAGCTGTGATGGTAGCCGTGGCTACTGGCTTTACACCATAATAAAATATGTTTAAAGAATTACCTGTCCTGTCTTACTTACCTTTTAGTTCTTATTACTGTGTTCTGATTACCTTTATTTTATACTAAGTTATAATATCTGGTAAAGCAAGGCCCTTTATTATTCTCCCTTTTCTAATTTTCTTAATTGGATATGTTTATATATTCTTCTGGATGAGATTTTGATTTACCATTTCAACCTTTTTAAAATGATAGTAGAATTTTTATTAGAATGCCATTAAATCCATATATAAAGAATTAGTATCTTTACACTAATCAGTTATTGTCTCTCAACCCAGGAATATGATCTCTTGTCTATTTAAACATCTTATGTTTCACATTAAGCTGTTTTAGTATTACTTATATAGGTTATGCACTTCTTATATTAAACATATCTGTGTATCTTACATTTTCATTTCAATTTGGAGGGCCAGTAGTCGCAGCCGTCAAGGCTATGCACATGCAGGCTCACACTGGATTTGGACAGATGGTAAAGAAACAGCGGAGTCAAGGAATGGTGGGCCATTCCTTTATTAATAGTCTTGCACTGGCCGATGAGCAAACACACAGGGCTTCCAAAGCCACTGACGCATTCTCCAGTTCCACAACCAGGAAAATCTTCTGTTTCTCCTAGAATCAAAGGCCCCACCCATCTTGTAGAGCTCGCAAAAGCCCCTCACCTCTGGCTCCCCATCTGCACACCTCTTCCTTCTCTGCCAACATGGCTTCTTCCTCAGCACCCTGCATTCTCTCTGCTCTCACTCTGCAAACATGTCTTCTTTCTCCTCTTCTCCTTCTGCTTCTCCTCTGCAAAACTTTCTGGTGCAAAAACCTCTCCTCCAGCAAACATTAGCATAACAAGGGCCCTTCTCAAGCAGGAAGGTAATTTGCAATTTCACTGACCACAGATACCTGGCACTGCCCAGCCCTCACTGCAAACTATAAAGGAGCAAACAGATACCATATATACAAACTTATTTGACCAACACAATGGTTAATGCTACATTCTTTGTTTCAATATACTCATTAAATGTTCATTACTGGTAAACATTAACAATAGATTTATTTATTTATTTATTTTTCTGAAGTGAGAAACAGGGAGGCAGAGAGACAAACTCCTGCACCCACCCGACTGGGATCCGCCTGACATGCCCACCAGAGGATGATGCTCTGCCTATCTGGGGCATTGCTCCGTTGTAACTGGAGCCATTCTAGCACTTGAGGCAGAGGCCATAGAGTCATTCTCAGTGCCTGGGCCTCCAATGGAGCCTTGGCTGCAGGAGGGGAAGGGAGAGACAGAGAGAAGAGGGGGAAGGGTGGAGAAGCAGATGGGTACTTCTGTGTGCCAGGTCTGGGAATCAAACCTGGGACTCCACACACTGGGCAAATGCTTTACCAAGAATATATATAGTTTTAACATGTATTTAATATCCAATTACTTTTTTCAGTTTTAGAGTTTCTCAGTTTATTCAGCTAGTTTTATGTCTGTGGTAGTATTATTTGCAAATAACTATAACTGTACTTTTCATTGCCAGAAGCTTTATTTAATATAATAATTTCACTTTTTTTGCAATCGTTAAGTCTTCCAGAAAAGGTTAAATAGAAATTTAGTCACTTCCTATCTTATTTCTGATTTTAATGTGAATGCCTCAAGTCTTTCACCACCAAGTATAATGCTAGTGGTTAGTTTAAGATAAATATTTTTTATCATGTTAATAACACTTCATTTGTGGCTTCTTGATTTCTTTTTTCAATCAAGTAGGATATTAAGTTTATCATATGCTTATTTATGAGGAGTGTAGTAATGGTGAAATGTAAAATATAATCATATATACTTTATGCCTTAAATATAATAGAATGATTTATGATAATATTGACTGGATGAGTAATTGACTGATTGTAACCATACTTGAATTCCTAAAATAATTATTGCTTGGTTTCAGTGTAATATTGTTTCACAAATCCGCTGGCTTATAAAATTAAATAAACAATTTTAGGAGGGGGATGGGTTAATTTATACATTTTTTAAATCACCAATAATAAGCTCTCCTGAACCTACAGAAGACAATACTGGGGGAAGCTTTAGAGAAGCCAGACCAGGAATCAAATATAATCTCTATCACTTTTATCTGTTTATTTTTTCACTTTACCTTTATTAAATATATTGGGGTAATGCTGGTTAATAAAATTATATGTTTCAATTTTACTGCTATTCTATAATACATCATCTGTCTATTGCATTGTGAGTACACCACACAGAGTCAAATATACATTCTTCAGTGAGGATTAAGTATATTTATTTTTCTTATGCAATCATAATTGCTATTTTTTAACAGAGTTATGTATACTTCTTTATTAATTTAGAAGAATTCATGAAGCATGAGGTTTAATTTTTTTAGGATAAAAGTTGTTGTCTATATACTGTCCTCTTTTGGATCATTTGGCTATTATAACTATTTTTTGTGCCATAAGAATCTTTTTTTTTTTTTTTTTGTATTTTTCTGAAGTTGGAAATGGAGAGGCAGTCAGACAGACTCCCGCATGCGCCTAACCAGGATCTACCCAGCATGCCCACCAGGGGGCGATGCTCTGACCATCTGGGGCTCCACTCTGTTGCAACCAGAGCCATTCTAGCGCCTGAGGCAGAGGCCATAGAGCCATCCTCAGTGCCTGGGCCAACTTTGCTCCAGTGGAGCCTTGGCTGTGGGAGGGGAAGAGAGAGACAGAGAGGAAGGAGAGGGGGAGAGGTGGAGAAGCAGATGGGCGCCTCTTCTGTGTGCCCCGGCCAGGAATCAAACCCGGGACTCCTGCATGCCAGGCCGACGCTCTACCACTGAGCCAACCGACCAGGGCCTGTACCATAAGAATCTTAAGTGCAAATCTAGTTGTTGTTTCTTCCTCTTCCTCCTCCTCCTCCTCCTCCTCCTCCTCCTCCTCCTCCTCCTCCTCCTCCTCCTCCCCCCCCCCCCTCCTCCTCCTCCTCCTCCTCCTCCTCCTCCTCCTCCTCCTCCTCCTCCTCCTCCTCCTCCTCCTCTTCTTCTTCTTCTTCTTCTTCTTCTTCTTCTTCTTCTTCTTCTTCTTCTTCTTCTTCTTCTTCTTCTTCTTCTTCTTCTTCGTGTGTGCCTGTGTGTATGTGTGTGTGTGTGTGAGACAAAGAGAGGGGTGGGGCAGGAAGCATTCATTTGTTGTTCCACTAAGTGGTGCTTCATTGGTTGCTTCCTGTTTGTGCCGTGATTTAGTATTAAACTTGGGTTTTTTGGTTCAACACCAACCAACTGAGTTAACTCTTCAGCACCCAGATCTATTTTCTGAGATATTCCTAGAGGAAGTGAAAATTAAATAAATATGTATACATCAAATATGCAAAGCTATAATAAATTGTTGTGCTCTGATTTATATATTCTTTCAGGAAACTTACAACTTTTGAATTTAGGTAACTTTGTTCATCTTTGAAACAGCCCCTTAAGGCAAATAAGAAATAGCTATTATTACTTCAATGCTGTAACTAAGGAAACTAAAGCATACTGATTTCTTTTCTAGTACACTGTATATCCCAGTTTAATGTCATATACATTACACAGTGCAATGCCCTCTGCTTTGGTATAGTGGTCATAAACATGACTCTGGGGCCACTGCCTTCATCCAAATCCTAGCTTCATCCTAATGGGCTGTAGGAACCTAGGCAGTTTATATCAGAGGTTTATATAACCACATTGGGGTTTTAGTTTTCTCATTTATTAAAAGTAGATAATAATACTACCTAGTCATAGAGTTTTATAAGAATCCATTGAAGTACTTAGCACATGGTAAGCTCCATAGAAATGATAGCAATGATGATGATTATGATGATTATAAAGATGATAATTACAATACATATTGTCTATCATTTGTGGTCTAAGAACCAATTCAGGGGTCTCTAAACTTTTTACACAGGGGGCCAGTTCACTGTCCCTCAGACCATTGGAGGGCTGCCAAATACAGTGGTCCTCTCACTGACCACCAATGAAAGAGGTGCCCCTTCCAGAAGTGCAGTGGGGGCTGGATAAATGGTCTCAGGGGGCTGCATTGCGGCCCGCGGGCCGTAGTTTGGGGACACCTGAATTAGATGATAATTAATTGAAACATGTAAAAACTATTGTTAATTCTAGTACTATGCTAGATGTTCTCACTTATCCTTTATTCTTTTTCTTTATACATTTCTTCAGAAATACGAGATGGAAAAGAAACAAACTATAGAAAATTTTATAGGCTAACTATTTCAACAGCTAAATAACACCCATATCACTTTGTAACTATTCTCTTCATAATTCATTATGACATGATACAGGTGTTGCTTCATCCATTGGCATCCATTGGCATTAATAAATCCAACACATAGGCATATTATTATTAATAGCTTAGTATTGACTGTTGCCCCTTAAGGAAAATTTTCTTCAAAATAGAAGAGTAAAACCTGAGTGATATTGAACCCTAAGCCAAGAGGAAGATAAGAGGTAAGTGAACTAACAATAATCAGTGCACACTCAAACACTCAGATAAATAGATTAATTGATAGTTTTTCAGAATCTAAACATAACATATATCTACCTACCTACCTATCATCTATCTATCTATCTATCTATCTATCTATCTATCTATCTATCTATCTATTTCTCTGCACATATATAATCTCATATGATCATCACTACACTCTCTTGGATATTATTATTTCTTCTATATTTCACATGGAAATAGTAAAGTCTCAGCTAGCTGAAATAACTCTCTCAAGACCAAATAGTTTGTGAAAACATATTTTACTTTACCACAACTCATTTTAAAATGAAAAGAAAAACTAAATCTTTATTATTGATGTGTTTTGTTATCTTAACTACCATTAGAAGCTGTGGTTAAGCAATTAGCCCTATCTTTAATAAATAGACTCATAATAAAATCAACTGTGGTTAAGGTGTTTTATAAACCTTATCTTATTTAATCTAACAACCTTACCAAAATAGGAATTATTAGCATTTTATTACAACTCTGAAAATTTATGCTAAGAAAAGTTGAGTAACCAAGAGTCTTAGCTAAAATATACTAGAATCAGGTTTCAAATTCACTACAAAATACAAAATGCTACCTACAGACTGTGAGAAAGAGCGTACACACGCTTAGCTAATTAAATGTTTGCCTTTGAAAACCCAGCTGAATTATGTTCTAGAGTACTAATAGAATATGCAAATGTGATCAAAAGCCATGTATGAAAAATATTTGCAAAATTATAAAAATGTGAAATTTGTTACAGGATAAAAAGGAATGAAATGCCATTCCAAGTTTTAGAAATGAAAATAAAATGTGGAAAACAAACTGAATTTTATCTCTAGTAAAATTTAAGAATTGCTTACTTAACCAATTTCTACCAAGTGTAGAAAAAATAAATAGTGGTCAGTAAGAATCAGAATATGTTCATTCAAAATAAACATATTAAGCCAGTTGCTAGGGTTACTATGTATATATTGATAATATCGCAGGCTGTAGTTTCCTAATCCCATTAAAATATCAAATTCATCAGTGAGTGAGATCCATCATATATCAAATTCAGCAAAAATAATGGCAGCTACTATGTGTCCAACACAATGTATGTTCCAGGACCAATGCTGGCCACTGTAGATAGGTTTTCTTAGCTATTCTTAGAATCGGTTTTTGAAGTAGACAGGAATTATTTCTTCTTTCACAGTTGATGAACTGATGCTGAAAGAAACTAAATATATAATTTATTCATGTCATAAGCCAGGAAGAATCAGATCTATGATTCAAACTGGTGAGTTTAAATAGACATTGACAGAATGTTCATGATATCCTCTCAAAAAGTGAAAATATGAGCCAAATGGTAATGAGTTAACAGGTTTGATGGGTATAGAAGTTGCTGAACAGTGTGACCTAGAATAATCTCTAGAGATGTCCCCAATGATGAAGCATAGGCTTTGTGTTTGACCCTGTCTTGTACAAAATATGTATCAGTGATTTGGATAAGATCTATCAAATATTCATGTGACATAAAGCTGGAAGGAAGTGTTATCTAATGTGTTGGATGGTGGTCAAGAACCAAAAAGAGCCTGACAGATGGAATTATTTTAAAATGAAATTAATAGAAAAGGTTTTGAACTGAGATAGGTTCTCTTGTTTATTCATTCTTGAGGCATATACTAATAAGTATTTTCAATTTAAAGACATTGTAGTAGGTGCTAGGAACATAAAAATGAGGACTGCTTGGGTCCTGCTCTCTAGATTAGATTATAGTCTAATGCAGTGGTTCTCAAAGTGCATGTCAGGGCATACTGGTGTGCCCTAGAAGATTTCCAGGTGTGCCCTATGGTATTCCAGAGAAATATGTGCCTGTTGAGGACCAAAAACCCAACAGGGTTTTTGGAGTTTAGATTTTTGGGGGACAGAGGTGTGGGAATTGGCTGTAAGCTGACAGTCTGCCCAAACCCCCACCTCATTTGCCTGATTAGGTTGCAAAAGGCTGTTAAGCTATGATGCTGGATTGTTTACACTACCCCCCATGTTCCCTGAAAAGACTGAAGGCAAAGGCAAATTTCTTCTATCCTTTATTTGGTGTAAAGTTAAGATGATATGTATGGTGGGGATTTTGGATTGATGATTAAACAGAAAGAATTGTCTCTTGAAACCTTTTGGATTTCTATAAAAGAAGAATATGTGGCAGTATCTAAAAAAGCTTTGAACATTTTACTACAATTTTCAACATCCTATTTATGTGAATTAGGATTTTCTACCCTCAACACAATTAAGAGTAAAAAGAGAGGAATTCTTCAATGTATTGATGAGGAAATGAGAGTTTGCTTTTCAAATATATGCCCAAACATTGAAGAAATCGCTAGGACACATCAGGCTCATGTTTCTCATAAACAAAAGAATGAAAAAACTTAACACATTTGTGCCAGGATCTGCTGAATTTACTAAATCTTACTAAGAATATATCCATATATATAAAAAGATAGTATTTTGTCATTTTTTTATTTTTAACTCCTCTCTTACTAATTCTAAAAAGCATAACTTAAGAAATGTAACATAAAAATGTTTTTCAATGTCAGAACAAATTTAATTTCATCGTATTTATTTCATTTAATTACCATAAAAGCACACTTGAACTTTATATTTTTTCTTTAATATTTGACTTATTATAACATATTTCTCAGAAATTTGTATATAGTGCACCTACAATTATTTGTAAGATTTTAAGTGTTCCCTGACTTTAAAATGTTTGAGAACCACTGGTCTAGTGTGTAAGGGAAAGAAGAGAGAAAATGATACATAATAGCAATTTTTGAAAAATAAATTGCTTGACTATAGATTTCTTTCTATAAATCTAGATCAAGGAAGACAGTACATTCAATATATTTGCAAATCACAGGTAGAGATTTATAATCTCTATTTTAAGAAAAATCTTGAATAACTGGGATTGTTAAATATTTGGCTTGAAAAAGATATTTACCTTAAAAAAAGAATTTAGAAAGTAATAGTATTGTTTAGATGTTTAAGGACTTTTCATGAGAAAGGGGAATTAGGTATAATCTGCATGGCTTATGAAGTCAGAACTTGGATCAGTGACTGAAAATTAGAGTGAAACTAATTCTTATTCACCATAAGGGAAATTTCATAGCTTACAGTTATTCAAGATAAAATGGCTCCCTTACAGGAATTCATGCATTTAATGATATATCAAGGTTTCCCTGTAAGGAAAGCAGGTTAGATTAAGTAACTTTTAACATTATATCTGAGATACTATATAGTTAATGTTATATTCATTTGATATAATAAAAGGAATATATATTTCCAATTTTCCCATGGGCAAAAAAATATAAATATCTTACATTTAATTTATTATTGAAAAGATATTAGCATATATCACTCTTGAGAATATAATTGAATTTCGTATTAACCACCTAAAATATATAAATTTTTTCTAAAGACTAATTTCTACACAAGATAAAATTATTATAAATGTTATGTCCACTATTTCAAAACAAACAGGAAAGTCTATGTCAAAAAGTTTCAAAAATAGCATCCATGATTTATGTGTTGTGCTCATGGCCCTAACCAGAACATTTGATTCAGTAACCAAGTTGAGTATGTCAGCAACCGTTTGAAAGATTGACTGTCCAGAGAAGGTCACAATGTTTGCTTGCTCTGTGAAGAAATTAAACAGAGGAGTGGGTATGAGAGAGAAAACCATATTTTTTAATCTCGATATTTCTAATAATGATTAACATTATCTTTGGGTATTTTTATTCAGTTATTAATATATATTACATTAGGTTATATAAAGTAATATTGCACTAATTTCTTTAGAAAAGCAGAATGCTGATAATTATTGTTCAAGATCCCACATATTTTTTGGCACATATTCATTCTGTAACTATAAAATATGTGTTTAAAACACTCCCCAGTTAACACTTATTCATTGTTTGACACCTTGCTGAATGATTTGAAACTGAAATTCCTAGATAATTATTTTGTCTTAGAACGATTATATCTTACTATGCTACTGTTAAATATAAAGTGAGTGTTTTATTGCTAAAATATGGTGGTTCCTGTGGATGGCTGAATAAGAGAAGATTGTGATACTTAAATCAACATGAAAATACAATAAATCATCTTGCTTTTCTAAGCACCCTTTCTATTCAGATGATTAGACCTGAAATATGGTCTTTTTTATCCTAAGAAGCCTGACCAGTTTCATCTACACTTCCTAGAAAGGGCATTTATTCAGTCAGTCATTCAAAATACTCGTTGGATGCCTACCATGTTTCAGTTACTGTGTTGAGCTAGAAGGATCATTTAGCCCATACTTAGGGAAGCAGGGTATATTTATCAGAGAAAGTAACATTTACAATGAGAGCTGAGATGAATAGTTACTAGCAAGGTAAAAGGGAGAAAAAAACATTTCAGAAAAAGAGATTCGCATAGGAAATGTTCCAGAGAACTTAAGACACTTCCATATGGGTTTAGCATAGTGTGCAAAGGTTATAGTAGCTAGGGTTACTTAAGCCTAGGGGGTAAGTAGGGGCCAGATTATAAAGGTCTTTGTTGCCATGCTAGAAAGTTTGTTATTCTTCCTGAGATCAATGGGGAACCAGTACAGGCTTTCAAGCAAGAAAATTGCATGGTAGTATAGGGGAATTACTGGATGAGAAAATTTGAAAGCAGTTTCTTTGAGAAGCTGTTCTAATAAGATAAAAGATGATGGTGGCCAGATAAAAATAATAGCAGGGAGAGACAAGATGGCGCTGGAGTAGGTGGAAGTACCAACTTCCACCTCCCAGAACCAAAGTAGATTACAAACTAATTTTAAGAAACATCAACTGGAAAAACCAACTTGGGACTAAACTAAGAGAACTCTTCAACCAAGGAACACTGAAGAAGCCACATTGAGACTGGTAGGAAAAGCAGAAACACAGAGAGGGTTGCCCAGCTCCCTGGAGCGAACGGTGGGAAGTGAGTTTAGCAGAGAGGAGAGGGTCCTGAGTCCCAGGAACAAAGCCCCAGCCTGCAGCCCCAGAGCCCAGAAGAGGCGTATGGACAGTATTTAGCTGGAAACAAGTCAGGATACTGTTTGTGAGAAAGAGACTGATTTCTCGGACCCAGGATTCTTCTTAAAGGGACCGCGCAGAACACCTCTCTCACAATCACTCACCTAGGCTCCGGGGAACCAGGAGAGAAGAGAGGACCGAAGCAGTGGGAAGAGAGTGTAATCTAGGAGGCACAGGGAGAAACACTTTGAGGGATAGCCACCCTAACCTCTGGGACAAGTCACTCCCCAAATCTGAAGCGAATATTTCCCCTGGAAACAGCATTACCAGCAAAGGGAAGCAGGACACCAGCCAACAAGCTCTCCTGCGGCACTCAGAGCAGAGTTGCTTAGAAGGAGGGAGCTTACATGACTATAGTAGTGAGTCTTAGGGTCTGAGCTCCAGCGCCCTCACTCACATGGCTGAGGGCTCACCCAAGGGAGGGCGCGGGACTCGGAAGCGTGGTCTGTTGGCAAGGGAGGAAGTCGGCAGGCCTGCAGGCCACCACTGAGGCTCAGGTGTGAGCTCGGTCTTGCACAGCTGGGAAGGAAACCAGTTAGAAGGTGATGAAAGACAATTGGACTTTGGGTGATGGAAATGCAGCATAATCAAATGTCAAAATTACCTAGAGATGTTTTCTCTGAACATATGTACCCTGATTTATCAATGTCACCCCATTAAAATTAATTAAAAAATTATAGCAACAAGGAAATAAAGAAATAGGTAATAGAATCATAGAATATGGTGGTCAAATAGATATCTCAGATGATATCTCTCAATTCCTGGTCTAGGTAATTAAGAGGTTGAGAGTGACCCCAAATAAAATTGGAAATACAGAAGTATCTGCAGATTTTGAAAAGATGCACATAATATTTGTCATTTCAAATTCAAGCTGCTTTTATATTATGCAATATGAACTATCCAGGAAGAAATGGGAAATATAATTCTGGAAATCATTAAAGATATCTAGGCTGAATACATAAAATTTACAGTTTGGGGTTACATAGATGATAGCTGAAGTTACAGTAATGGATGAAATCCCCAAGGTAGAATGTATAGGAAATAAAGAGATGAGAACCAAAGTTAGAATCAAGGGCACCAGTCTTACTAAACAGAAAGAGAAGGAAGAGTCCATGAAGAGAAACCACAGGAGTAGGAAAATAATCAATAATGTATAATGTTAAGAAACTATAGGAGAGAAATTTTAAAGAATGAATGAACAGAAATATCAGCTGCTACAGAAAGTTCATATATTGTGCAGACTGATTATTATCAGTAAATTTTAATTTAATAATGAAGATTTTATTCATGAGCCTGAAATCATGTTTTCATGGTAAAAACCACAAGCTTATTTAAAAGGATGAATGGGCGATGAAGAAGCAGCGACCCCAGAATGTAAACGATGCTTTTAGAAAGATTCCCAAGACAGCATGAAAGTTGTCAAAGGACTTGAGACCTCACAGATTTTTTTTAAGATAGGAAAAGCTTGACCACCCTCACATGTCAGTGGGAATAAGCCAACAAAGAAGGAGAAAGCGCAGATGCTGAAGACAATAGGGGCAGGAGGGCAAGGACATTAGAGTTTAGGAAGAGAGTAACATTAGACAAAAGACAAATACCACTTCTTGTGAACAGAGATAAAAATTAAAGGGATGGAAAATAATGCAGGCAAGTTGGTGAGTCATTTGGCTCTGAAAGAGCACCCAAATGAGAGCTTTTTCTTCTCTAAAAATTGAGGCTGTCATTAGCTGAGGATGAGGTAGAGATTTAGGATATTTATGATTTTTATCTTACCACATTGAAAAACTTAATTTTGCATTAAGATGTAAAATACATCTGTAAGTAACGCAATATATTTGCAAATATATCACTAAAAATGCAAAAGAAAGCCCCAATGGTCTTGCATTCATTGAGTAAATACCATGGTGTCCCCACTAGGGAATAGAATAAACTCTAAAAAAGGGGTCAATAATTCTAAAAAAATAATTTTAATTCCATGGCAATGTCTGCAGAAACAGTTATTTCAGTTACTGTTTATCATGAATGACCACACATACCACACCAAACATTGTCTGGCCATTAGAAAACACATGAAAAATATATATGTGCTTCTTCACTGATTGAATGAAGCCAAGAACTCAGCACAAGGGATGTGGTCCAAGGTCAATATAGAGCCTGCAGGTGTCTCTGTGGCTCCAGCTGAGTTGATCAGGAAACCAGTACACTAACCTGTACATTTATTTTGTAACTGACTCTTTTGCTTTCCAGCTTTTCTTTTGGTATTATTGTATGTCACCATTCTGACCATCCAAATCCTGTCCTACAAAATCAAGCAGAAATCCAACTCCAGATTTCTTCTGTTTTTTCCTGTTTCTCAACTTCCAAAGTCAAATGTCATATTTCCACTAAACAATAGTCAATACTAAACTCTTTATATTATATCTAAAGAACAAAACAAACAAACAAAATAGAAACAGAACAGACTGATGGTAGTTACAAAATAGTCACAGGGATGTAAAGTACAGCATAAGGGAATATAGTCAGCTTGACCTGTGGGGGCGCAGTGGATAAAGCATCAACTTGAAATGCTGAAGTTGCTGGTTCAAAACCCTGAACTTGTCTGGTCAAGGCACATATGGGAGTTGATGCTTCCTGCTCCTCCCCCCTTTTTCTCTCTCTCTCTCTCTCTCTTTCTCTCTCTCACTCTCTCTCCTCTCTAAAATGAGTAAATAGAAAAATATTTTAAAAACAGAATATAGTCAATAATATTGCAATCATTTTGTATGGTGCCTATTGGTAGAAGTTATTTTACCTTTTTTACTCATTTGATTTTTCTCAGTACCTGTCTCGGTGTCTAGCTTGTAGCTCTTCCTCAGTTATTATTGCAAATGTAAATCCTATGTGTTACATATAATTTTACTTTATGAGAATTTTAATTTCAAAACTATTTACACACTATTCTGAAACTATTCGAATTTCCTTATGTCTTAAAGCATATTACCCAGTATCTTTTATTATGCAAGCATGAAAAAGAAAATATTGACCTGAGATTCCTATTTTCAGATTGGGTCCTCTCTATCATAAAGAGCCATTAACATTTGGCAGAATTAGATGAATATTATTTTTTTAATTAAGTGAGAGGAGGAGGCAATGAGGCAGAGAGACAAACTCCCTCATGTGCCCCAACCAGGATCTACCCAGCAAGCTCCCTACACTGGGCCGACAGGGTGATGCTCTGCCTATCTGGGACTGCTGCTCTGTTGCTTAGCAACTGAGCTATTTCAATGCCTAAAGGGAGGCCATGGAGCCATCCTCAGTGCCCGGGGCCAAATTGCTTGAATCACTGGAGCCATGGTTGTGGGAGGGGAGGAGAGTGGGGGAGCAAGGGTGGAAAAGCAGATGGTCACTTCTCCTGTGTGCCCTGACTCAGAAGCGAACCCAGGACTTCCATACTCCAGGCCAATGCTCTACCACTGAACCAACCGGCCAGGGCTGAATAACATTCTTAAGATGGTAATTAACTGACCTTTTTAATTCTATTATTGCTTCTTAAGAAGTTTATGATTGGTTTAGTTTCAGAAAGCCCACTGATGGGTATGCACCAGGTTCCAGGACTTTTATCACTTCTCTAGCACTTTGAAGAAACAGCAATGGCTAGGTGATATAATAAATTTTATAAATTTGGGAAGTTTATATCTGACATTAGAATTAGAGAAAACATTTATACAGAGATTCACATAGGAAAAAAATAATAGAAACTGTTGTTTTCAGTATAGCGACAACTACCCCATAATAGTTTCTCAAATGAAAGAGCTTAAAAAAATTTTATCTATATTAAGAACTGAGTTTCCCGTCAGTGCTGTGTGTGTGTATGTGTGTGTGCTCATAAAAGTACACACACTCAGAAATGTAGAGCAGTGTGATAAATTCCATTATAAGTCATTAAATTAATAACAATTTTTCTCTTTTCTTTTACAGAATTGTCAGCATCATACTGCTGGTGACTTCTGTGAACGATGTGCTCTCGGGTACTATGGGATTGTCAAGGGATTGCCAAATGACTGTCAGCAATGCGCTTGCCCTCTGATTTCTCCCAGCAACAAGTAAGATAGAGCAGTATTACCCTGTCTCCCGATCAGTAACACCATCTGTGCAGCACATGGGCTTTCAGATTTGGCTATATTTTTCGTGTAGACAAAAATCTCAATTTAAGATACAGATTTTTTTAACAGTATAAAAACATGACAAAAGTGAGCACATAATACCTTATGGTTTATTTTCCTTGAAAACCTTGTCCCAAGTAAATAATACTTATTAATTAAAATGTAAATATAAATGTTAGCACATGTTTGTGAAATAAATGCTATATGTACATATGTATGTAATTTTACATATTTTTATATAGGTCTAGTGTTTGCATATAGTTTTGCTGTGAATTCAGTTATTAAGGATTGTTTGGGTGAACATTATATCACTTTTTTGGCTGTTTCTATTCATTTGGTGTGTTTAATTCACGATTGGTAAAGAATTAGCTAGAAAAATCACTGAAAATGGTGCAGTTGTAGCAGGGTGACTTATTGTTATGCTCCAAAATAAGTCAGCCTCTTCCAGAAAAACAGCTCCCTTTCTGTTAAAAATGATCCGGGCTTGATACCATGGAAACACAGCCATACATGAAAGCAAAATCTGAAATATTTTTATTTCAGTGCAGTCTGAACGCTCTGCATTGTTTTATATATTGATGAAAACCTGTGAGTGTTTTCATTTACGTTTTTGCTAAGGCTGTCTACACCTTCTGCTAAGTGATTTATAGACTTTATTCTCTACATGGTAGGGCAGTTTTTCTCTAAGAATCTGCTGTTGAAAAGAAGGTAGGACAGTTTGTTCAGAATGAAAATCCTGGATGTCTTTAAAAAATAAAATAAAAAATAAAATTCTGGACCTCTTGAGTGTATAAGAACCACAAAGCAACTCAGATAAAAAGATCGTTTTGCCTGTGCTGACTTAGGTTTCTTGTTATTTTATTATTTCCTATTTGGCTTTGTATACATTTTGAAAATGTTTCCTATAAATGTCTCCCCTCCCTTTGCAAGCTCCTGGTTTTTGTTGAGCGGAAGCACTGGTCTTTTATAGGGAGTCAAATGTAAATATTTGGTAAGTTGCATATTGATGAGGGTAATATACATGATCTTTTATTCCATCTAAGCGCCAAGTGGTAGTTTATTAAAAATAAAATTATTTTTTTCTTTGTTTGATCTCTCTCTGAAGATCAAATTAAAATAAGATTATGTTATTTATTGTATTGTTTATTAAAATATAAACTATTTGATTAGAAAAGTTCAATAATTAATTAATAATTTACTATTAGATGAACTATAACAAAAGCTATACAAGAGATATAAAAGAGAAGCATAACATCTCTTGGAGAGGCTCACAAAACATGTGTCTTAAGAGAAGTCAGTTTAAATGTAAAGAGAATTCAAAGGCACAGAGGATCACAATTAATTTTGGGAACTTCAAAAGCACATTAAAAGAAGTAGTAGTTTTATAATTGATCTTAAACAATGGATTAAAGGATTTTTACTGGTGAAGATAGTAGAAAATTATATGAGCAAAAGCTGGGAGCCCTGGCCGGTTGGCTCAGCGGTAGAGCGTCGGCCTAGCGTGCGGAGGACCTCGGTTCGATTCCGGCCAGGGCACACAGGAGAAGCGCCCATTTGCTTCTCCACCCCTCCGCCGCGCTTTCCTCTCTGTCTCTCTCTTCCCCTCCCGCAGCCAAGGCTCCATTGGAGCAAAGATGGCCCGGGTGCTGGGGATGGCTCTGTGGCCTCTGCCTCAGGCGCTAGAGTGGCTCTGGTCGCAACATGGCGACGCACTGGAGGGGCAGAGCATCGCCCCCTGGTGGGCAGAGCGTGGCCCCATGGTGGGCGTGCCGGGTGGATCCCGGTCGGGCGCATGCCGGAGTCTGTCTGACTGTCTCTCCCTGTTTCCAGCTTCAGAAAAATGAAAAAAAAAAAAAAAAAAAAAAAAAGAAGTAAAAAAAAGCTGGGAGACAAGGAAACATAAGGCTTGTTTACGACCTAGTAAGAGAATTTGGAGCGTGGATTTCAAATAGAGTTTCATTACTACAGATGAGAATGAATGGGAACATGGAGGCCATAATGTAGACATCCTTGAATATCAGTCTAAGAAATTGCTGTTTAATTTTCTATGTAATAAAGAAACACTACAAGTTGTAATTATTAAAAGAAAAGTGATGTGATGAAAGCCACACTTTAGGAAGACTACTATGATAAAGTTGAATATAATGAATTAAAACAAGCAAAGAAGAGAAGTGAAGAGACCAATTAAAAAGCTATTGCATTAGCTTAGGCAGAAGATAATTAGAACCTAAAGGTAGATAATAGTAACAAAAACACAAACAGGTGGATAAATGTGAGAAAATTGTTGAATGCAATTTTACAGGATTGATAACTAATAAGATGTGAGAGCTGAGAGTTAGGCAGGCTAGACTTCAAGCCAGAGGATTTTAGCCAGGTTGAATGCCCCAAAATGGTCATGCCATTAACTGAAATAGGGAAACCAACAGAGAGCAACAGCAGAAGAAAGACAATTTATGTTTCAAATAGGTTAAAATTGATATGAAGTTTCTGTCTGAATAGAAATATGCAAATAGCTGCAGGAAATGGAAATCTGAAAATGTGAAGGGCACCTGAAGGAAGACATATGTTAATAAATGAATGAAAGTCAGGTAAGATGTCCCGGGGTACTGTTACCCAAGTGGAGCACATGGAGAGAAGGAAACATAAGGCTACTTTCGTGAGGGAAGTCAGAGGAGAAAGAGCCAGGACAGGAGCTGTCAGGGAGACAAGAATGAAGGCCACACTGCCATCGGAGCACCCCCCAAGAGGGCAGAGCAATAGTCAAGGAGCCTCAGATTCTCCTGTCCAGGGAGGGGACTCAGGACATATGGGGGTGCTAAACGATGAGGGGCACTGTTGAATTCTGACAGTCAAAAATGAAAGCAAACATTAGGTTGCACGGGTGCCAGTTTGCAGCTTTAGGAAATTTTAAGAAGTAAAAAAAAAAAAAAAGAGTACTACCTTGGTTTCTCAGCAGAATCAAACAAAAGGATGTGTTTCCTTATTCTTATATACGGTTTGTATAACTGAAGTATACTTTTTTATGCAAAGGACCTTGTAAGAATCAAAATACCAAATCAAAGTGGCTAGATCAGTGGCTTTCAAACTTTATTGATCACAGCCACAATGAGAAATGCATTTTTATATCATAGTACACAAAAAATTGCATGTATATATAGCTGTCTACCTATCTGTCTATCCCATACCATAACTTTTATGTAACTTTATTTTCCTGAATTATTATAAGAAATTTTATTCAAAACTAAATTGATGTCATAAGCCACTAATATCACCACTTAAGGTTGGACCATATTGGGCTACTTAACAAAGCAAAAAGGAAGGGAAGTAGAGGCAGGTAGGTACAGGGGGGATGAATGGTGATGGATGAAGACTTGGTGTGGGGGTGAACAACAATATGGTGTCCAGAGATGTGTTGTAGAATTGGGCACCTGAAATTTTGTCATAATTTTGTTAACCTTGTCACCACAAAAATATTCAATTAAAAAGAAACAAAACAAAGAGACATATGATGAGAAAACAAGGATTAAAATGCAAAGCAAAGAAAGCATCCTGGACAAAGAAGAGAGGCATTTCCTACTGCATATAAAAATAGGTTTCATCTAAAATATAAAGATGGAGGAAGCTAAGTTATTACCCTTACTGACTTCAGCCTGTGCCGTCAACAGAGCAGTTAGGGATGAGGCATGGTGAGTGATTGCTAACTCATTTCCATGCATTTGTTCACCTCTTCAATGCCTCTAACCAAAACAAATACATTTTTTAAAATTATTATTACTTTCAGCTTTATTGTTCTGCTTCATCTGGCATTTGCAAATTACAGCAGCATGGGCCTTTTCAGCCGAGTACATAATAATAATTTACTATTTAAAGACAGATTGACTGGTTATAGCAGGTATTATTACCACAATAAAGACTTGCCAATTTAGTAGAAAGGAGAAGGAAGCCCTCTTTCCAAATGAGTGAACTTGCTGAAATAGACAAAGAGGGTCTCTTTAGGGGAACTCTGTGAAGGGTGGGACATGCTCACATTGTCACTCACTATGATGACCTCATGCCACTGACGCTGGGAACAGGTAAATGCTGGTACATCCTGCTGGTCCATCACTACAACTGACAAATGACAGTTCACCTTTTGGGAAACAGACAGCTGAAAGCTCCCATCCTTATTTCCTGTTGCAGGGTGTTGTCAGCCCAGGAAAAGCTCTGCCATGATACACCCAGCCGTCAGACATTGGGGCTGCAGATCTTGACCATGTTCCTAAAAGCGGAAACTGGAGCACCTTCCTAAGAGCAGCAGCTGCCGTTTACTGCAGCCTTGCTGTGTGCCCAGGACTGTGTAGCTAGATCCTCACTGAGTCCCCTCCACCTGCCCTATGAAGTCTATCCTGCTATTGCCCATTAAGCTTAGTCTCTAAGAGACAGACCTTATGCTCAGGTCGAGGGCTCCACGGTGTTAGGATTCAAATAGTCTTATATTTGAATCCAGAGCCGAAGACCTCAACCGCTGCAATGTAACACCTCCACTGCCATTCAGCAAATTCTCGATGGTTGAAGTAATTTGCTCCGCACAAGAGACTCACCCTTGACACCTCCAGGCAACAGGGAATGATCATCCAGACTGATGAGAAGGCCAGCAGAGGCAGGGGTAGTCCCAAAGTTCAGACACACAGGAGTGATTTGGATTTGGCTCAGGACTGCCAAGCTGGGATAGTTTCTCAAGCAAATTCAGATTTGCTTTCTGAGTGATGTTTTCCCAAGGCAGGTGTTAAAAATAGCCCCCTGGTCTCTGGAAACAGGTTGGGTAAGAAGGGAAGGTAGTGACTGCGGTGGCAGAAAAATTTTACCACAGAGGAGCCGTAAAGCTGATCAAATTTCCTCTAATTAGCAGAGTTATGGGGTTGTGGCTCCTTCCTACCTCTGGGGCTTTATTTTGAAATTCTTTATCTTTAAATGAGGAAAGCAGAGGAAGATGAGAAGGGTAAATGCTTCAGGTTCTTATTGTCTAGGCCTTGATCATCGGCCCTAGACTCGATTTATTCCGGATTTCATGTTCCAGAGCACGCGGGAGAATGCCCATCCCAGTCTTGCCTCCCAAACTAGTGATCGCCTCCCAAACGACTCACTAGCTTCTTTTTTTTTATTTTAATTTTTTTTATTTAGAAATTAAATTTAATGAGGTGACATTGATCAATAAGAGTATGTAGGTTTCAGGTGAACATCTCTATAGCATTTGAACTGTTGTTTGTGTTATGTGTCCATCACCAAAAGTCAAATCATTTTCTGTCACCATATATTTGTCCCACTCTACTCCGCCCCCCCGTAACCACTTCACTTTTCTCTGTGTCCATGAGTCTCAGTTTTATATCCCACCTATGTGTGAAATCATATAGTTTTTAGCTTTCTTGATTTACTTATTTCACTTTGTATGATGTTCTCAAGATCCATCCATGTTGCTGTAAATGGCAATATATCATCATCTCTTACATTTTTAGCTGTTGTGATAGTGTAGTATTGCTCACATATCCTTGGGGTTTTCCACTGCCTACCCAGGTCAGGTCAGATATTTTAGCAGAGTATTAGAAAGCCACTGCAAGCTGAGAGCCTTCCCAAGCTCAATGCCCTTGCCTGCCTTTTATCATGGTGCCAAGTTAGTTTCATGATCATCTCCAAAGTGCTCAGCAGTTTTTGTCAGACAAAGACAAATACTGCCTGTTTTCACTAGTATGTGGAATCTAAAAACAGTTGACTCAGGGAAACAGAAGAGAACATTTGTTGCCAGGGTCTATGGAGTGGGGAAATTAGGGGAGACTGTTAAAAGGATACAGACTTTCAGTTGTAAAATAAATAAGATCTGAGGATTTAATGTATAACATGGTGACCTTACTGAATAATACTTTACTGTATACAGTGGGTCCTCGGATTATGACCCAATTTCATTACTACAACAGTGACATAACCAGAGTTTTGGTGTCAGTTGAAACACACCCTAGCCTCACACAAATGGAACACTTGTACTTTTAACAGTCCCAAATGGTGTAGGTAAGCATGCTGGGGGACGCCAACTACCTCAGTCATAGACCACATTGCTGCGTATTCTTCCGCCGCATGCAACCAAACTAGTTCACCCACAAAGTCCATAAGTACTATGCTAACAGCATAAGCCTAAACACGTCTCATTTTTTTTAAGTTTTTATGGGGAACGAGTGTTATAAACTCAAGACATTGTATGTCAAAACAGTCATAACCTGAGGACCTTCTATACTTGAAACTTCCTTCTATAATTGAGAGTAGAATTGTGTTCTCACAAAACACACATACACTTATAACACAAGTAAAACAAAACAAAAATGGTAAATATGTGAGATGATAGATCTGTTAATTAACTAGAGCAGCGGTTCTCAACCTGTGGGTCGCGACCCCGGCGGGGGTCAAACGACCAAAACACAGGGGTCACCTAAAGCCATCGGAAATACATATTTTATTTTAAAATGCATTGTATAATAATGTATATATATTCACCAAATCATCACATGTACATTTTTAAATATAATATTATTTGTCAATTATCCCTCAATAAACCTGAAAAAACGCAAATAGATATATAATGTAAAATCACAAAGTAAAAGTTTTACCAGAAAAAATAAAACTGCTTTAGTGAATTTAGAGTGACTAGGGTACCCTTTTTAGATAGAGTGATCAATGAATATCTTCATAAACAGATGAGGCTTGTGCAGAGACTCAAGAGAAACAATGGAGGGAGCCATGTGACTATCTTTAGGAAGGGCAATCCAACCTGAGAAAAGTAATTAAGTTCACTGGTTTAGAAATCGGCCCATGCTTGCCAGATAGCAAGGGTCCAGGGTGGTTGGAGTCAAGGACATGAGTGGATGGGTGGCAGGAAAGGGAGTCAGTGAGGCTGCAGTGGGTAACTAAATGTCCTGAGAGCTAAAAAGCCTCCAGTGGCAAAGGGAGACCTGAAACACAATAATGCAACCACCGGCCTGACCTGTGGTGGTGCAGTGGATAAAGTGTCAACCTAGAATGCTGAGGTTGCCAGTTCAAAACCCTGGGCTTACTGATTCAAGACACATATGGAAGTTGATACTTCCTGCTCTTCTCCTCCTCCTCCTCTCTCTCTCTCTCTCTCTCTCTCTTTCCCCTAAAATGAATAAATAAAATTTTTGGAAAAAAATAATAATGCAATTATGAAGTGACAGTAACACCAGCAGCATCTTCAGGTAGAGTTCTTGTGGAATGTGAAAGAAAGGAGACAAAGGTGACTCTGTGGTCTATATCAGAGCAAATAGAATTACAGAGTGGCCATTGACTGAGATGGTGGAAATTACAGAAAGGTCAGTATATTTTCTGGAAAGTGGGGGAGGTCAGTTTTAGACATGTTAAGATGGATGTAATATTTAAAGACTTGATGACTGAATCAAATTACTTAGGGGAGAGAGGCAAGGACAGGACAGATCAGGATAGGAAAAATCTGAAGATTGAACTGTGAAGCACATAGAGGTCAAGGATATGACCAAGATTCAGCAAGGAGGCTGAAAAGGAACAACCAGTGAACTGGGAAGCCGGTCTGTCTCTGTGGTATCCACAGGGCAACACAGAGCAGCGGACTCCAAATTGTTGAAATTCCATTGAGGCAAGTTTGGAATTAGCAAGTTTGGAATTAGCTGTAAAAGATGACCACCCAGAGAAAGCACCAGGATTTCTGAGAGGCCCTGTAGGCAATGGGAAAATTAAGTGCATTTAAGGGTATAGTGAGCAGAACAAAAAAACCCCTCTAATTTAAGAAAGATGTGATTCCTACTTCCTCCTTCATAAATTCTTATAAGTGGTACAAGAAAAAGTTTTAATACACCACACTATCATAATTCAAGAAAGTTTATATCCACCAAGGAGAATTATAACATCCCTCTATATAACTGAGACAAATATGTTACTGAAAAGGAGTATTATTTAATTATGTTGGCTCTCTAGAGTTTCCCTTGAAATAGCTAAAAATGTATTTTTAAGCATCTATATATGTACATGAGTGTGTGTGTGCACGTGTACAGATGCACTTAGCATCAAGCTTTAAATTAGAGCTAAACGCTTGCAGACTGTGTCAGTTATGTTTGTAGGTCTATTTTTACAAAGGCAAAAAATAAACTTTTCGGATTATGAGTTTGTGAATAGTAGATCAATTTGTGTGCATAGTTTGCTTGGTTAGAGTTTATTACTCATTCATACACTTTTGATTTAATGCATTAAAGAGATGTAAAATAAAGTCCTAGTAGCACCTGACCAATAGAAGTTGTGACCCTCATCTGTACATTTTATTGCTTTTTCAGCATCAACTGGGTTAGCAGACCAACAAAAAGAAAAATGGTGTTACAGCATTACTGTTTTGCAGCAAACATATGTGGGGTTTTTTTTCCTTTTATTTCAAAGATTCTAGTATACCAGGCAATTTTACCCAGTGGGAATGCAACACTATTTATGTTTGAGAGAAGTTTGTAACAATCCCCAAACTACATGGTAATACAGCTTAGTTTTTAAGTCTTGTCAAGTCTCTCTTTTGTAAAGTAAGATGGTCAGCAGTTCTGACACAGACTTGATGGTCTGTGGTCTACCAGTGTTGTAAGAAAACAGGACAAGTTATATAAGACCTACCTATTAGCAAAGATCATAAAAGTCTCAGAAAATCTTACCGATTGCATGTAGAAAGCTTTCCTTCTGTGCTCACACTAAATTACATTACGTTGTGTTTCAAGTAAAATGCAGTTTGAAAGTAATACGTAAATTAGAAAAGGCACTCTTAAGTGAAATATTTATTCACACTTCATATGTTGAAGTGCCAGTGGCAATTTGAGTGAGTTGGGTTTTCAGAAAAAGAATATATATAGCTTTAATGTTCCCTTACCCCCTTTTTTACCTGAAAGATAGTCAGTAATACTTACTGTACTATCAGGCAACTATGTGTAAATTCTAGTCATGTTTTTCTATTGATTCATAAAAAATGAACTTTTGCTGGATATTTCATATTTTCATGGTTGTCATATAATTATTAAAATTTTAATATAGACAATATGATGCATTGTTAACTCATTAAAAGCCAAGCATATTTATTTGTTGACTATTATTGGTCATATTTAGTTCTGATATTTTACTCTCAAAAAGGAACTTATAAATAGGCATTTATAATCACCTAAAAATAAGTTCTAATTATCTAGATAATGGAGAATTACTTATATTTATAAAATAAATAGAAGAAAATATTGTTTACAGTGTTTTTTTTTTTCTGACTTAGTTTCAGCCCTTCATGTGTCATGGAAGGCCTTGATGACTACCGCTGCACAGCCTGCCCACGGGGATATGAAGGCCAGTACTGTGAACGGTATGACCAGTCCTGATACACAGAGAATAATGATACTTTTTGAGATAGCATACTAAAGGATCACAATGAAAAGTATTGGCTATTTTCATAACTTTATTATTTTATATTCATTAGTTATTTATATACTACTTTTAAAACATGTTCTAGCTTTAGAGTTTCTCCAAAGATACAGATTACTTTACAATTTTCTAATTGTCTTAGTATATACATATATACACATACTAACATATAGATGCATATAGATATATATTTATGAAGAGAAGAAGAGATGGAGCTTTATAAAAACAAATAGATTTAATCAATTTCCAAAAGCTTTTAAGTAGTTAACAACAAAAAGCTGACTACACATAATTCTCATTTTTAGTTCAGTGGAAAATACCGGCTAGCATTATTACATGCACGTCACTGTTCTGAGCACTATGGCACTACACCAGCAAGTGTATACATAATTCAGAACATAAATGGTATCAAGCATTCTTAATTAGAACAACCCAAACAATAGAGTATTTGTTATTCAGTTCTCCTTTTCAACAGGCAAACAGTATTTAAATGCTTCCTCTCACCATGTGTTTTACAAAATCTGATAGTGGATGATGTAGTTACTAAATTGAATTCTAACTTTAATACACATGGTAAATGAAGTAGCACAATTTCAGACTGACTGCCTAGTAAGTTTGTAATTAATATCTTATGGGTCCATATTTTCTATAAGACTAGTATCCTGGATATTCAAGCGTATGATCAACATTTTTATTATGTCTTATATAGTATCTCTAAAGTAACAGAGTAACTAAAATTAACTATTAACATTATACACATAAGATAATTTTTGCATAATTGATAATAGTTTAAAATTTTATGAAGACCCGTGGATGTAACCAGCTCCATTGCCTTGGCTGAGTCCCATATTTCTCACCTATAGTATCAGAATAGGTGATGTTCTACCTACTTAAAACTAACATTGTGAAGATCAGTTACATAGACTAGTGTTGGTACCGTGCCTAAGCACCTACACAGAAGCCTCCTGTCCCATCGCAGGGGAGAAAGGCATGGGAATGACCCCACCCTTCCTTCAGTGGTGCAAAGTCAATCAATGACTAGTATGAGAGTACAAAACTCTAGCTTCTTTGCACCAAAAATGAACAAATTTTTAGATGTTACTTGTGCTTTAGAGCTTTTCATGGAATTAGGCTGAAATATTAGCTAGAGTCACATCATTACTTGGATCATTTCTTTTCTATGTCTTGCTTCACCTACTCCTTTGCTGGATTCTTCTAAGAGTACTTCTTAAGTTATGACTCTCTTTGCAAATATAAACCCATATTCATTTTCTTATCACTTATTTAAGAATCTTCTTTTGATATCACCAGAAATGGTTGTATTAATCATGGAAAGAAGTAGGTAACTAAATGATTAAACTTAAATTTTATAAATTCCAATGCAGTTTCTATAAGTTTGCAAAATATATTTGCAAATAATTCTATATGTGGTAACTCTAAACACAATATCTAATACTTGAATATATATAACTGCTCATTCAAATTTCCATGCCAACAGAAATTAGCAGCAATTAAATAACTCAAAGCAATACAAAATCCAAAAGTATTTCCATTGGTTTTGAAGATATATATAGCGCTTGAATAGATATATATATATTTTAATATCCACCAGTGTGCTTTGGTATTCATGCTTAGACTTATATTCATTTCATGCCCTTGTAAACTTCAGTAGGATGATGACTAAAAGCATCCCTGAACACCAAGGAAATTATCTGCAGTAATTTATGAGAAAAATGTTTGATAGCATTGCTACATATATAAATTGAAGTTACCACTATCCATGAAAGCATGGATATAGAAAAGACTGGAAGGGTACACGGAAATGTCAATGATTGTCTTAAGGCAGAGTGATTACAGAAAATTTATTTTTTTAATATTCATTAATGTTAAATAAATACGAGTTGACAGCTTATATAACATATAGATATGGATGATCAGGGTCATACACTATCAAATGTGAATGAATTGAATTGTTTTTGCCGTTCTCAAATGCTGTTATAGCTTTACATTCATCATCTCTAACATAAATGATCAGGTTATATTTCCCTGAGAAATTGCTTTTATTCAGCTAAATTAAACCAAAGGTCTTGGTTAAATTTTTACTATAACCTTCCAAATAAATTTGTTCCACTTCTGAGAGCTTCTTAAATCATTTAAATCACCTTATGACCTGCCTAAACTCATCAGCTCGGGTCTAAAACTGCTTAAATGTCTTGAGTGTCCCTGTAGAAGTGTAGAAAACCCTCCCCATGCTTTATCTTAGTTACTCGTGCAATAGACTCTTTGAGTATTTAATCAATCTGAACCAGCATGGCATAGAATTCTTTTACCTGCTGATATTAAATAATTTAAATGGATTTATTTAAATGATGCTTTTATTGCGCATTTGTAATATTATATTGAGAGTAAAATAATAATTAAAACCATAACTGCATAAAAGCCTAATGATACAGATAATTCTCCTTGCTTTGGCTTTTCCAGGCCAAGATATTATTTAACCAGGCCAGGATAAATAGACTTTCACAGTCAGCCATGCGAACCTTCACTATACCAGGTCACTACAAATGGTCCAGGATTACTTGACCCATGTTAATAACTTTTGGCTTCCATGTCCTACTCTCTCTCAGCTTCTCTAATACTTGCCTTTTGAACAAAAATTCTGACTGTGGATTATATTTAGGTTGACTGTATATAATTCATTGTCCAATCTGGGATACTTGAGGAAAGAGAAAGGAAGTGTTTTTAATAATTAAGCCGGGACAACAGTTAATCTGGGACCATTCTGAGTAAACCGGAACGTATGGTCTTGCTAGCATCTTGTAAAGTTACTACTTCCAGTAATATGACCAAAGGTGTAGGCTTAGATGAATGAATACATGGATGAGTGAAAGAGTCAGTCATTGAATGGATCACATTGGGGTTTATCTCATTGGATTTCCCCTGTAGTTTCTCAAGTTGATGTTATATATTTTATCTGTATCACATTAACCCACTTCCATGGACACATAATGAAAAATTCATCTTAAGAAAGGCTTGTAGAAAGGAAAGAAAAATAGAATTAAATAGAAAATCTAGTTTACTGTTATTTTGCTTCCTGTCACTCATTAATAAAATTAACAGGTTTCTCATTGGCAGATTGGTTCTTGTCCCTCTTCAAAACAGAAATCAAGAGAGGAGATTAAACAAATTCAATAAAGGAAAGGTTTACTAAAGTTTGGGTGAGAGGAAAAAGGGAAAGGGAGGAAGCCTGATGCATCAAGGGAGTGCACAGGGACAGAGGATGGCTCACTCCCCTCACTGCTGCCGGCATCTGGCGTCTATACTGAGCTGGGTTTCTTTGCGCAGGAGCAGGGTGGATGTCCTTGCGCAGTTTCGCACCACCCACCGTTTTGCCATTGACAGTCCTAGGCACAAACACATTGGTTTGGGGAGTACCTTCAGGGAAACCTTAATCTTACAGGAAAGACTCCAGAAGTAACTGAAGGACTTTCCCATCCATCTGAAAGAGGCTCAGCCTGTCTCAGGTCGAATGATTTAATCATTTTGATATCTAAAATGCATGAGTCTAGGAAAGCTCAGGCATTGATACATAATTATATTTATTTCTAATTTAAAAAAAAAAGAAGACTTCAAAATTAGTTTATGATCTAGAGTAGTGATGATCAAACAACAGTCCACAAAATTTAGTCCATTACTTGATTCTGTATGGCACTCAAGCTAAGAATGGTTGTTGCAGGCAAACATTTACAATCAATGTGATGATAGGAAGGACTAAATTTGAACCCTTGTTAAGTAAATTTGATATTTCAACAACAATTCAATTTATGCACTGGTAGATTCGTTTTTATTTAGCAGATTATTATTATAAAATAATCTGTACTGATTATTTTAATTATATTTTGAATTCTATCAACCAAAAAAAGTTGAAAATTTTTTTTCTCTCTCACTGCATGATTTTGATTTCGCCTTTTTGACCCGCAAAATTGAAAATATTTATTATGTGGCTCTTTACAGGAAAAGTTCCCTGACCCGCCAACCTATTGACTCTTGGTATCAGTTTTGTTTCATTTAAAACAACACATACAAGCAACAGCAATTTAGAGACATAACATTATTCATTTTCTTTGCTTTGTCACTGTCTCAATCCAGGTGTGCTCCTGGCTATACTGGCAGCCCGAGCAGCCCCGGAGGCTCCTGCCAAGAATGTGAGTGTGATCCCTATGGCTCACTGCCTGTCCCCTGTGACGCTGTCACGGGGCTCTGCACGTGCCGACCTGGAGCCACAGGGCCGAAGTGTGACGGCTGCGAGCATTGGCATGCACGAGAGGGCACGCAGTGTGTTTGTACGTATACTAACTTAGCTTTAGTTTTTTGGGCCTTGGGTCCATTTCTGTCTTTCTGTCTCATTTTCAGTGAGTGACTTTTTTTTTTTTCCAATAGCTAACGCTTTATTGTTTCTGACACTGTCTATCCACCTTCTGCTGTTTGCCTGCTGTTTTTGTCTCTATCCCGCTGAGCCCAGGACAGCTGAGAAAATCTTCAGCATGCTTTAGTCAGTTCATTGAAGACCTACAACAAAGCTCCTGGAGGCATATTTTATTTTTATTTTGTCCATATCAGAGTTGGCATTGCCTTTGTGACAGATTAAAAATCTGGGTTAATTAAATTTTTTAGAATCTTTTGGAATTTGTAATTGGTTGGACACTTTTTAGCCTTGAATTTCAACTGACTTTTCCTAGCTTTTACAGAAATCCAGAGACTTACTGCTTCATAACTTTCTCTTGAACTACAGAACCTGGAAGCACTGACGATGAACTCAATATTTTTATTCACATGTACAATAAATGAAGAGCAAGTTGGCTTGCTCTTTCTCTCTCTCTCTTTACTTGCTTCTGGATGCGGTAATGCCATATTCAAAGTACATCAAATATCAATAGTTATATGTATAATTATTGGCTCTTATACAAAGCCTATCTAAAATAGATCATTTGTAAATTTAGAGAGGGACTATTAAATCATGTTATTCTTTTCCTTGAGGGAATTTACATTAGTTATCTTAATTCTTTGTAACAAATATAAATATTTTTGTTCTTTGATTTCAACATTTACTTATTTTAACGTATACATGCATGCTAATATTTCTGGTTTTAACATCTAATTTGTGTCTAATTAGGAGAGAGGAGAGAAAGAGAAACAGAGAGAGAAGTGGGGGAGGAATGGGAAGCCTCAACTCACAGTTGCTTCTCATATGCTCCTTGACCTCAGAAGCCTGGGGTTTCAAACCCACGACCTCAGCATTCCAGGTGGATGCTTTTATCCACTGCACCACCACTGGTCAGGCTTACTAGCATCTTAATTAGAATTTTTGTTTGTGCTTCAGTTCTGTAAGAGTTACCTCAAAAACTAAAGATGGCTTTTAAAATATGCCACAAATAAAAGATTGGAAATATTTGGGGACATACATTTTTAAATTATTTTTCTATGTATTTCAAATGTCTTTAGTGAAAAGGGTAATACATTTAAAATATTAATAAATGCCAAATTTGAGAGAGAGATGAAATGTAATCTACATTTACATTATCGTATTCAGTTAGTGTTGTCGACATATTCACTCTTCTCAAGTATAATGGCAAATTTTAATGACAACCTAAATGAACTACCATGATACTTCAACTAGTTTTAATATTGTTTCCAAGTTAAATTATTAACATGGATATATGTAATTACATAATTGATAGATACTCCTAGCATATACTAACCTAAATAATCCTTTAATTTTAAAACATCAATTTTATTAATTACCCAGCAGTAAACCTAAAATAAAAAGGTAATGTCCAATGTGAAGCACGAAAAATTACAAAACTTATTAAATATCTGTGAGTGATAAAATAATGGGATTATCTTCTGAACATTTCTTTGAAAGGGAGTTGTCATTCTACTCATCAATAACAATAGCTCTAAACACTTATCTTGTTGACAATATTTTATATATATTTAAATAAATTTATAATAAGAAAACCCAACTCATTTTTTTCCTCATCATATCTGTGGATTTTACATCTCCCATTGTCCCATGTGAAAATACCAAAGTGCTGATTCTCCAGTTACAAAGTTATGTCAGCCTGGTAATGTTCATTTGCATTATTTTTGTCCCACAGGAAAATGTATTTCCAACTGCTATACATAATCATCATTCCAGTTGCTATGTCTGGAAAATTTTAATATTTCTCTTACTGATTTTTTAAAAAATACCTAGATACTTTTTTAAAGTATTTATAATTATTTTATAAATAACTATAATATTTACCTCATATTTGTAAAATATTAATGATAAATATTTTATATATATGATGTATAAATTTTTCTTATACTGCTCTTAAACTGGTAATTTTCATTTATTTCTAAGAATGTTTTATCTTTTACCCTTCATTAGCTTAATTGTAAGAATTGTTGCATTAGAGTATCTTCAGATTTTTCATTTTTTCTTCATTTTGTAAAATTTTTCCTAGTGTGAACAATTAGGCCTTGATTATATGATGTTGGTCTTTCTCAGGACTCAGATACAACTTCTAGTTTTGAAATGAGATAACTCTAAGACATAAGTGAGGACATAAATAACTCTGACTTATCCTCAGTTTATTTTTTAATATCTTTCTATATCCATGAGCTAAATTAGAGTAAGGACCAAAGAGTGCATTCACCTGGCACATTTGATCTGCAGGGCCTGTTATACAAAGTTTAAATATATGCAATATCAATATGAAAATATATGACATTTGCTAGAGCCTTATTCATCCGAGGTTGTCAAGTGCAGTCCTATCTTCTGTGCAGATGGAAAGATCCGCTAGCTGGGTGCTCAGATTCCCTTCAAAGCCTTTGCAGGTTTTTCTAAGAGAGCTGTTGGAACAGCTCTACAGCGTGCCCTTCCCTATGCACGTTGCTGATTTCCGAATAGATATTTTATTGAACTCTCCAAGTTAGGACTTCTTACTAAATTAGGTTCATACAAATCCCATCTCCTCTTTCCATTTTAATTCCTCATTCACATATAATTTTATAAATTGAGAACATCTACCTACTTCTCTGAAATGGGAAAATGAGCGAGAAAGATATTACTTATTTAATACTAAAGTTTTATATTGTGAAACAGAAAACTTGGCTTTGTTCATGTCCTATTTTCTACAGACTAGTAATTAACACCGAACAACTCATGTGATGTTTAAAATAGATTATGAGTGGCATAGTAAAATACATTACTGTCTTAGAGAACAGAAATTAAAATTAGTAGCTGTTGGCAAGATGTTATTTCATAAAGTGCGCCTAAAATAGCATTATATAAATATCAAATTGATGTTTCCTATTTTATTCATTACATATAAATTATTAGGACTATATCAGCCTTATTATTTATAATCACCATTTATCTCATAGATGTAGTTTTTTTGTGGGTTTTTTTTTGCCAGCATTGCAACAGCAACCACAAAGTGTGTTTTTTACCTGCAACCTAAGATAAACCTAGCTAAATGTGGCAATACTCCTAACTCTGTAAAGTATGTACCTTCCAGCTACTTGGTGAAACCTGAGGTCTGATGTTCTATCCAAACTTGTTACTCTACAGACACATAGTCAACATTGTTATTTTTAATAATCAGTTGCCACCAAGGACCTCATTACAATAAGGCAGATACCCTTATGTATATATTATCACTAGAACAGTACTGTACTTTTATAATCAAAGATGATTAATAATGGCAGTTACTGCTTCCTATATATAAGAACAAGAACAAATAGTGGAATGTGGTTCATCACTATTTAAAAAAATGGGATTTTCTATAAGAAAAGATGATGAAAAAATATCATTTGACCTCCAGATGCTATTTCATGAGCTGTGGCTTTGCTTGTAAGACATGATGAGATTACCCTCTGTCCTAGCCCTTTAAATGCCCTCCTCTCCTTGCCTCCACTAAAGCCCCAAGTACCAGTCCCTATTCACAGGCCAGTATGTCTACCCTACATTTCTAAAACTCTAAGCTGTGGCATATTGTCCAAATCCAGACATCAGGAAAGTTATAAAAGCAACTTTTGTTCATCCTTCTTGCACCTTCTCTGCCTCTGTTTGGTTAGTAAAAGGTGCTTTCAGTTTCTTATTGTCAACCCTCTTAGCATAGGGCCAGACTAACAATGTTGTAGAAGAGCAAATACTCTATTCTAGATCATTTTCCTCATTGCTGGTGTTTGGTTTCAGTGGTTTGTCTATCACATTGAGAAAGCTGGTCTATTAGTGGACTTGTGTGGTTGAATTGTCATATAGAGGAGGCTTCACAATTTCCTTTATTTTCACTCAGTCTTTATTTTAAGAGTAAATTGTATTTGATTTCAATTTTCACTCTGCTAGATGCAGGAAGTTTACTGACCTCACAGAATAATAGAAATGACTTGACAATTGGGATAAATCTTATAAGTCAGAGTCTACTCCTCTCCTTTTCTGTGGTGTTCCTAAACAGACCATCTTCTGATGTAAGGAATCCTGCTCTGCTGGTGTGAAGGCTCTAGCAGGCTTGAGTCCTCACGAGCCACAGACGAGCTTTCCTTAACGTTTGTGTGACTTTACTTAACTTTTCTAAACCTCATTTCATCATCTGTAAAACTGAAATAAAATGCTAAAATCATCTATACATAGTAAGCATAATAGATGCTCAAAAAACTCTAGAGATTATTATCTCATGGTTACTGTTTGATTTTCTTTTTTTTTTCAGAAATATAATGTTTTGCACAGCCCCTCAGAGCCTTGATGAAATATTGTATTGAAGTTAGGCTGAATTTTGATTTTTCTCTAATTATCTCTAATTCTAGACTCTTCAAGTCACTGAATACTTCTTTTATGACTGCCTTAATTTTTTTTATCTCTTTAAGTTTGTATTTATAGAGCCATAAATACCTTGATTGTGACTATTTTTCTCATCTTTAAAATGACATTTAGTACTTTATAAAATTGCTGTGAACCTTAGATAGTGACAGCAAGATACAATATATTGCCTGCAATGTCACGAACATTGTACAGATAAAAGCTACTATCCCATTATTATTTCTAATACTATCAGTTTCTATTTTTCTGAAAAGCTACACCATACTGGAACCATATTGAATTTGTTTTACACACACACATACACACACATATATGTATGTATGTATGTACAGAATTTTGTTTAACATATATTAAATAAAATTTATATATAAATATAAAATTTTAAATTAAAATATAAAAATTTATAGTATATATATATATATCAGAACATGGCACATGAACAAATATATCAGCCTCACCTAAAGTTTATAAAATACTTTTCTCTCTATTCAGAGAAATAACAGGCAAACAACAACCAAAAAGCCTTCTTAATCAACTTAAAACCAAAGTTTTATTGTAGAAGCTATTTATTTATTATATAATATGCTAATCTAAAAGTTTCTGTTTGAACAAGAAAGGGAAAAGCGAGAAATCTAAAATCCACACTTAAGGAACTGTCAACGACCTTGATGCAGAACAGTTAAACTAAAACATGCATATTAACACAAATTCTATCTTTCGTTAGAATTGTATATTTACTTATTTTATCCATGTTTGATAAGAGCAGACAATTTCTGTATCTTTAGCTAAAAATGGTTAATGGGTTTGGCCTTTTCAGAAGTACTCAATGCACTCATTTCAGCTTTAGCTTCTTTGGTTTGGATGCAGCGTGTGACTTTTTTGTGACAGTAAGCCACTAGTTATTATGCATGGGGGACTCTGGTAGAAGAGCAGTATTTTGACTAATTGCTAACAGAAAGATCTGTAATATTAACTTCATGATTTGCCCCTTAGATGTGCCCAGCTATAACAATCTGAATTTAATACTGCATTTGTTAATATTAGATACAAATTTTATCCTGACATTTTTATAGGCAAAGCCTCTGAAACATTTAGTCATGTAAAATATAATCATAGTCTTGAAGTATTTGCTTTTGCTCTCATACATTTTAGGAAGGATCTCACTTTATAATCTTCTTTCTATTGCTGAGTAGGAGAATGGTTTTGGGAAGGGTGGTTGTTCCTGATTATAAGACAGGTGATAATTTACACTGAACAGTTACTCACCCTTATCAAAAAATAATTGTTTACATAATGTGAATATTTCATGTCTCCATACACTGTTCCAAACTTTCCTATTATAGTGAATTAAATGTGGTTTTAATTTGCATCCCATTTCCAGTGTTGTTGCCAGACATTTCAGACTTTTTAGGACAGATAAAAGTAGCTTGTGGTTTAAGTCAAATAATTTGTGTCAGAAAAAAAATAGCAAATCATAGTATAAAGGGCACACTTCTCCATGTGTTTATCTTATAACTGCATGAATTCGATTTATACAGAAGCTTTGAAAAAAATCCCCATGGCTGTCATATTCATAAGTCTTTCTGGTCCATTTGGACAGATGTTAGTATATTACTTGGAGCATATATAAAACTTGCCCTTCACTTAAAGGAATGTGCTTGAACTTTGTTCCCCAAAAAGCAAATGCAGAGACTGTAAGACATGGCGTAATAATAGACCTTTGGACATAGAGACATAAAATGGAATGTATGAGTCCTTGAAAGAGCAATTAAATACATTTTCATTTCAACAACTGAAAATGAGAAACTGAAACAGATGGGCAGGGGGTAAAATAAATGAGAGAAAAATGAGTATTCATCATGCCTCTTGGCATTCTCATTCACCAGTTTCCACTGTAGTATATTACAGTAAATCAGATCTAGTTCTGCATTACTGTCCCCGATTTCTTCTTGTATGAAATAAAAACTGAGAAAACTTTTCCCTGGAAATTTCTGGAACCATCAGTAAGGAGCCTCTAGCCATACCATTATCAATGAGCTAAGTCAGTTCCCTCTTGGAAATAGGGTATACATTATAATAAATCAGAAAACAAACTGGCAAAGGGTTTCTGAAGAACACACTGCCCTAAAAGCCATGGTGAGATATTGTATTATCAGGTATCTTTCATGATTTGCAGTTGAAAAAAAGAGCATTCACTTGCTTATCTCTTAGGAATATCTCCCCAAAATATATACATCTTCACTAGAAGTAGAATGGAACTTTAAAAACAATAATGAGCGTGGACTCAGGGGGAAAGGAAACTTCATATTCTTCATAACTTTTAATATAATTAAGACTTGTTACTAATACTTGTTTTTAACCTATAAATTGTGACTTGTCTCTGTTCTGAATTTACAGTCTAGATCACACATGCAAAATCTGGTAAAGGGTATCATTTCTCTATGCTGCTGCTCCAAAATTCAATATCCTAAAACAACAACTGTATGTATTTTCAAGATGTCATAGTGAGCAATTTGAGCTGTGCTCCATTTATAATTCTTTTCTTGTCATGAGTGGAGAGTCCCAGATGGCCTCATTCACACTACGGGGCCTCAGCTGGAATGGCTGGGCCTGCCTTTCTCAAGATCAAGTTGCCTCTCTTGCTCAAGGAGGCCTATCTGGGATTGTTTACAAGGCAGCAGGGATCCAAGAATGTGAAAGCAGAAACTGCAAAACCTGTTGAAGCTGAGGCTCAAGAGTCATGAAGTATAACCTTCTGACAACTGTGAGGCAGAGTAAGTCATAAAGCCAACCCAGAGTCAAGGGAGGCATATAGACTCCACCTCTCAGGGGAGGGGCAGCAGAAAAGTGGCAAGTAAGCATTTCTGCTGCACCCCAGAAATGAGCAGTGCCTTTTTTCCATTCAGTAACCTGTGCTGTTTCTTCTTTGCTTCCCTTCCATTCCTCTATTCCAGTAACTCTTTTGGGAAAAAACGAAATGACTTCATAAAGGTATCATAGCTGTCCCCTCATTGGCATCAGTCAGTCTCTGCCTCTCCGTCACAAGACAGTTTTCTCTCTCTAACCATTGTTTTTATCCAGTTCTCCTGTTCCTCACACATCTGTGTGGTTCTCCATTTCCTGTCATTCGTTATTATCTTCCCACATTCAGACATTTGTCCCTTTCTCTCCCACTCTTCTTCTCCCTCTCCCTCTCTCTGTTCTTTTCCTCTCTCTGGTGGTTTCTCCTAAATACTGGTTGCTCTTCATTCACAAAGATAGTAGTAAAGGACTACATATTCCCCCATGTATAAGACAAACCTTTTTTTGAAAAATTTGGGGTCTAAAAACTGGGTGCGTATTATACAGTGGTTGTGGCATTTCAAATGCCATAGATGGAACTGAGGACAAGGCAGTATATAAAGACAGTGACATCAGACACAGATGAGGACAAGCTAATGGATGGGAGTTTTGACAGTGATGAGGACTTGTATGAATTTTATGATGAATAAAACTTTACTTCAATAACTTTATGTAATACATTTTTTTTTCAAATTTCTGGTCCCAAAATTAAGGTGTGTCTTATACATGGGAGCATCTTATACATGCAGAAATACGGTATTTATTGTTTACTATGTGGAAGACAATTTCCTAGGCATTGTGACCAAAGGTAATTAAGGTCCCTTCTCTAGTGAGGAAGAAACAATATATAAATAAAGTAGTAAGATAGCCTCCACACACATTAGTGTAAGGCAGTGGTTCTCAAAGTGTGTGCCAGGGCGCACTGCTGTACTCTAGAAGATTTCCAGGTACGCCCTATGGTATTACAGAGAAATATGTGCCTGTTGGGGACCAAAAAACCAACAGGGTTTTTGAAGTTTAAATTTGGGGGGGACAGAGGTGTGGGGAATTGGCTATAAACTGACAGTCTGTCCAACCCCCCACCTCACTTGCCTGATTAGGTTGCAAAAGGTTGTTAAGCTGTGGTGCTGGATTGTTTACACTACCCCCCATGTTCCCCAGAAAGACTGGAGGCAAGTTTTTTCTATCTTTTGTTTGGTGTAAAGTTAAGATGATATGTATGGTGGGGGTTTTCTGCACTCAACACAATTAAGAGTAAAAAGAGAGAAATTTTTTAATGCATCAATGAGGAAATGAGAGTTTGCCTTTCAAATGTGTGCCCAAACATTGAAGAAATCACTAGGACACATCAGGCTCATGATTCTCATAAACACAAGAATGAAAAAACTTAACACATTTGCACCAGGACCTGCCAAATTTACTAAAGCTTACTAAGAATGTATCTATATATATGAAAAGATAACTTTTTTGTCGTTTTTTATTTTTTTAACCTCTTTTTTATGAATTCTAAAAGCATAACTCAAAAAATGTAACATAAAAATGTTTTTAATGTCAGAATAAATTTAATTTTGTTGTATTTATTTTGTTTAATTACCAGAAAAGCATGCTTGGACTTTATATTTTTTCCTTTAATATTTGACTTAATTATTATAACATATTTCTCAGAAACTTATATATAGTGCACCTACAATTATTTGTAGGATTTTAAATGCGTCCCGACTTCAAAAAGTTTGAGAATCACTGGTTTACGGTAACGAGACAAAGGGAATGTGGTGGTGATTGGTGGGGAAAGTAGCTGCAGAGTCATCGGCCTTCCCCAGTGAGCAAGTAACTCCTGAGCATTTGACCTAACCTTCCAGGAGCCACATAGGGGAAGAGGGAGGGACACATATTTCAGGCAGAGGAGACAGCAGGCAATATGATGTCTTCCAAATCCTTGCTCCCTTTATGACTGAGCATCCCTAAAGTTTACCATCTGGTTCAGTGGTTCTAAATTCCGGCAGCATGATAGGATCATCTGGAATCTTTTAAAAATACAAATGCCTGGGCTTATCCACAGACCCATCAGATTGGATTGTCTGGTGGTAGGGAGGGTAAACACCTGATAGCTATTTTATAAATCCCCATGTTATTCTAATGTGCAGCCCAAATTGAGAACCACTGACCTACAGCAGTGTTTCTCAAACGTCAGCATACACAGATCACATGGGAATCTTTTTCAAATGCAGATTCTCATTCACCAGACCTGAGCTGGGTCCAAGATTACTCATTTGTAGTAAGCTCACTGATAATGCCAATGTTGCCCATCCAGATGCCACTTCAAATGTGGTGCAGAGACCAGGACTGTCGGTATTCCCCTGGGAGCTTATCAGAAAAGCACATTTTCATTCAGAGTATCAGTCACCTGGTTTCTTTTGAATTAGAAACACAGAGATACGGTCTAGCCTTCTGTGATTGAAGAACGCCCTTCCGATGATGCTGAGAACCAGACTGTGTCTTGCTGTTTAGACAAAGTCAATTTGGTACCTAATTGTGTTCCAGGCTGTGTTTTCGATAATTGTTTTGTGTAGATGAGTCTGTTGAAGCTTCTCAAGCACTCGCCCTGACCCGAGAGTGTGAAGCCCCAGTGCTCTCTGCCTTTCACTCAGTTTCCATGCAGAGCAAACCCCCTTTCATTCTGGTTAGGAGAAGGAGAAGCAGCTCTAGTTCCAGACTTCAGCTCCTGCCTCTGAAGCCCCTTTGTTTGCTCAGCTTGCAAGGCGTCAGGAGCTTGCAAAGCCCCTTGCAGGTGATGCTCTATGGATGCAGGTGTCACCTACCAGGATGCGATTTATTAAAAGCCCTTCTGAGGAGTTTAATCCCTGAGAAGGGATATTGTAACTCACGTCTAACCGCTGTCCTATCAAAAAAATCACCCTCTGAACTGCTTGTCTTTGTTTACAACTTCAGTTAATGGTTTTCTCTCCATTAGGCAGCTCAAAGGAGTGCCATTCAGGGAACTAATTGAATTCTTTCCAGCTTTGGGTGTGATCCAAAGCTGCTCCAAATCTCCATATTTCCTATTATGTATTTTCCCCTCTTCTACTATGTGTATAGTTTTGAAACCTCTCTGTAGACTATAAGCTAGAAATTATAACTTTAGATGAATGTACATTTTGAATATGGCAGGCAAAAAGTAAAAAAAAATTTTTGAACTAAGTTGAAACTGAGTATGTATGTTTTTTAAATCCTCCAAAAGAATCAATATATTTTAATTTTAGAAATTGTACTGTTTATGAGATTAATTTGGTAATGAAGAAAAATCATTTGTTCTGTCCACCAACTCGACCAGCAGGCCCACTCCGCAAGCACCAAATTTGAATAGTCTCTCTTTCTAATCATTGAAAACATTCTGAGTAGAACCTTAGCACTCTTGGTGCTTAAAGAATTTTTTTTTTTCTCCTTCTGGACCTTAGCGATTATTTCTCTACACGACTGGATTAGGTTAATCATTGAAGCAAGAATTTGTGGGACTGCATCTGATCATGGGTGATAAGGTGCGGAAAGGCGGAAGAGGAAGGGTCGGCAAATAAGGAAATATGTCAATAAAGACCATTATGAGGGGGAAGAAACAAATTATAAAAAGAATTTTTTTTAAATCTTCTCAATGTATGTTAAACTAAAATCGATACAGTTTTTGGCTGTGTAATGCACAGTCTGGAGAGACACGACTATTATAGATACTCCACAGTGAGATCTAACGTAGCATCTCATACGTTTGCATGTATTGGTAGACTTGGGGGCATGTTCTTATTTCCTAGTTACAGATTTCCTCTCTATCGCTCTTGTGGTCATTTCTGGGGCATTACAAGATGACATTTCAGATCTCACCTCGCCTTTAATACTTCTGCAGGACACTTGTTCTCCTCATAATCCATGTGCCCCTCCTCTCTGGTCCTTCAGTGTATGTCATTGTCCATATTTCAGGTTCCGGACAACAGGCATGTATGTTCTTCTGTTGTTTATCTTTTTCTAAGAGTTGTTCATTCAAAAGCGTCATTTTCCCAGAGTTATACTTGGGCCGTAGAGCATTTCAGAGCTGAAATCTTTGAACACCTGCCTGGGATACCCAGCGGAAGTAAATACTCTCTGTCACTCCCCTCTCACAGTTTGTGGAGATGACTGCACGGGCCTCCTTCTCGGTGACCTGGCTCGCCTGGAGCAGATGGCCATGAGCATCAACCTCACCGGCCCACTGCCAGCGCCGTACAGGATGCTGTACGGTCTTGAAAATACGACGCAGGAACTAAAGGTAGGCTGCAGTAGTAACAGCAAGAGCCAGGGAGAAGATGACAGAAGCGCCTTTAAAAGTTGGCAAATGTTCTTCCCATTACCTCAAATCAAGGCAAGCAGCTGTCAGGGAAATTCAGAGGCTGCCTTACCCAGTGTTTTTCACACTTGAGAACTATAATACACAGATTACCATTAAGGAAAAGAGACCCATGAACCCCCGGTGTTTGGTTTAAATTATTTTTATTATATTACTTAAATATGTGCAAACATAAAATCAGGTATGAACTCCTTATACTTATACTTCCATAAAATCAAAACACATTAATTCTTACAAAAGCCTAAAACACCCATAAAATTCAAATTAAAAACATTAATATAAAATAACAGATGATTTTGCTAAAAGCAAGTTGCTATTTGCAACAAGACTATGACACAGACTGCTTCCACACAGGGTAATTCATCCAAATGTGCCATGTCGTGACCACCACTCCTACCTTTCCTCAGCTTGACTAGAGAGCCCCGTAAAAGGGGTCCTGAAATGACATTTGGCATCGCTTGATAAGTTCGAATGAACTTAAGTGAACACATAAGTGTTCACTCTGCCAGATGAGCAAACGTGCTTGAAAATGTAGGTGCTGAGGTCCGGTGGTTTTCATCTCCCAAGTACCCAGCCTGGGTTCCTGGAATCCTTACATTAACATTTCAACTTCTTGTCAAAATGAGAACGCGAGATTAAAATTTTGTGCTAGAGAAAATTAGACCTTTGAAAGTACAGTACTTCAGCAAGAACTGATTTGAGAAACTATTCTTAAAGCTTTCAGTATTTAATGGGATAGGAGGAAATGTTACAGAAACTGGGGTTCAGCTGATGAAAAAAAATGAAAGGTGACTATCTATATAGTGTCAGTTATTTATCAAGTCAATTATTAGCTATTTATTGAGAAATTCTGGCATGCCCCAGTACTGCACTTGGTTCCCTGGCAGTTTCATGACTTCTATAATGTAGTCACCACCCATAGGAAGCTTAGATTCTGTGGTTTAAAAATAATAATAAACAATATAATGAAACAGTTAGCAAAAGTACATAATTATGATGTGCTCTGTAAAACTTAGACATACACTAGCACACAAATATTGGAGAAATAGCTAAAATTCAGAGTAACCAGGTAATGCATTATGAATGAGAGTGCAATTTGTGTTGGAAAGTAAAGCATAGACATAATTTTTTTAAATTGAACTTATTGATTTTATAGAGAGAGGAGGTGAGGAGCGAGAAGTATCAACTACTAGTTGCTTCACTTGAGCTGTTTATTGCTTGCTTGTCGTATATGCCTTGACCAGGCAAGACATCATTTTAATTGGCAGAGAAATATCGGTGAGGACTGGAGGAAGAAATCTAAGGTTTATTTACTAGTCACTGGCAGACACTCTTCTAAGGAATATATTCTTTAATTTGGATCATGACCTGTAAGGTAAATATTCTTATTCCTAAAGAAGAACCAGCAATGATAGCAAGAATAACATTTATTGACAAATATCTCTGTGCTAGGCAATTGACCGGTCTTCTTTATAAATCTTAAATAAACTTCAAAAAGTAGGAAAGAAGTATTATTACCTCTACTTTTTTTCAGGTAGGGAAACTGAGGCACAGAGAAGTTACATGTGAGACTCAAGGTCACATGACCAATAACTGTGGAGATGGGATTTGAATAGAAGCAGTATGTATTACTTTAGAACCTGTGAGAATGAAACCACCTTTGCAAATCTTAGAAAGAGAAAATAACTTGGCTGGGAGGGCTGAATTTGCCATAGGCAAGGTCTCCCTGACCCATCCCAAGCCCATACATACTCTCTCCACCAAATCTAAAAGAACCACATAAGCAGAGGCAGGTGTGAATTAGCAAGACCCGCCTGACAGACATTAGGAGTCAGGCCTGTTTGTAAAAGATAATGCTGGAGACTTGAGTAGGGCAGGGTGACAGGAAGAACAACCTTGAACTCCCAGTATTCAGGAATGAGAATAGTTTTAGCAGAGAAGATGCTGACCACCCATTTTCCTTACACATGGAGTGAATACAAAGAAAGAAAATTAAACTAGAGAAGCAAATCCATATATTTTTTTAAAATAACACTTAAGCAATGGATGAAGTACAAATCGGCACTATGAAAGAGCTCGTAATCTGTGGCCAGGAGCTAAGCCAGAGGATTTAGTCACCTACTTTCTTAATGCTGGGTGTTAATCAGAATGACCTTGATTTTCCTTCAAGTCCAATCTTTCTTGGTTCTGTGTTTGCATTCTTCTTCTATAATTCATTTACTATCTAGATACTTGGGATCCCATTTTGATTTTTTTTTTTTTGTATTTTTCTGAAGTGAGAGGTGGGAAGGCAGAGAAACAGACTCCCACATGCGCCCGACTGGGATCCACCTGGCACACCCACACGGGGGTGATGCTCTGCCCATCTAGGATGTAGCTCTGTTGCAACCAGAGCCATTCTAGCACCTGAGGCAGATGCCATGGAGCCATCCTCAGCGCCCGGGCCAACTTTGCTCCCATAGAGCCTTGGCTGTGGGAGGGGAAGAGAGAGACAGAGAGAAAGTAGAGAGAAAGGAGAGGGGGAGGGGTAGAGAAGCAGATGGACACTTCTCCTGTGTGCCCTGACCAGGAATCAAACCCGGGACATCCACATGCCAGACTGATGCTCTACCACTGAGCCTACTGGCCAGGGCCCCCATTTTGATATTTTCAAGCCTTAAGCAAGTTATTTACCCTCTTTGTTTAGTTCTAACCAGAGACTACCAGGAACAAATATATGATAATCCAGAATTGGGTTTACTAACTCATGGCAACAAGGGACACGCACATCACAGAGAATTTTGAGTGTCTCAATGAGAAGGCATTAGGAATAACTTATTAGTATGAGGGTTTGTTCCAGACAATTTGAAACAGGCTCAAGGAAGTAGGAGCTTGTGCTGGATTGGGTGTTATTAGGGGGTGGGCGTAATCCCATAATTGAGTATGCCAATGAATCTTTTCTAGAAGGAGGGAAGAATGGAGGGAAGCTAAAGCTACAGATTAGAAAGTAGTTGGTGGTCGCTCGTGTCAGCCAGACAGTTTGGGTACTTTTGTGGTCTGCACCATGACCATGGTTTGTCTGTGCTTAGACAACATTATGGAGTGGTCTTATTTTGTTCCATTCATCACTGTCACAGAGTGCCCCTGTCTAATGTTAGTGTTCTGTGAGATTGATTATGTTCAGAGGAGAAGAAAATGGTGTCCCTGTGAGTGCCAAGCTGGCTCCCGCCAACCCTGAGCTCAGGACAGTCAGTTAGTGCCTGGCCAGTGCCCTCTGTCAAGAACTCTGGTCCTCTTTTTAACCGGTAAATGGACTCTCTGTTGATTGAAATGTAAGCCTTAAAGAGTCAGCCTTCATCTTGACTCTCCCCTTCACGGGTTGTGTGATCTTGTATACGTTTTTAACTCTCTTCAAGCCACAGTTTCCTCTTACACAAAATAGGATAATATTCACCTCATAGAACTATCATAAGAGTTAAGTCAAACAAAACATAACAAAATTTTTAAAAGCCTGAAACATAGTACCTTCTCACTAAATTACTGCAATCTGTATTATTAGCCAGAATATTCCACACACCTCTTGACATATATGTGCCCTGCTGAAATGGTTTTTTTCTATTTTCTGTGAAGGTGAGAAAGCTAAGTTTTTTTGTATATACAGGAAAAATGTGTTCTGTTAAATGTTCAAGCTCATGACCACTGCTAAAGCATTTACTAAAATGTACGAATGAACGGCATCTTTTTCAGCACTTGCTCTCGCCCCAGAGGGCCCCAGAGAGGCTCATTCAGTTGGCAGAGGGCAATCTGAACACGCTCGTCACAGAAATGAATGAGCTTCTGACCAGGGTAAGTTGGCAAAATCCTAAATCTTTTTAAAGCAGATAGATCATGTAAATTAAGGGAAATTACCTCAAGTTTCTGAAATGCCAGTCTTGTACTTCTGAATCCTTATTTTGGGTGCAAAAAAATAGGTGTATTTTTGATTTGCTACTTCTGCTTTAAAATCTGAGAACCCAGTAGCACAGGGAAAGTTCGAATAGTTGTGAACAATGGCTAAAAATACCCAAAAAGACAGATTGTTTTGAAAAACTCTATCTATAGCCTCGATGTAAAGTTTGTATCAATTCTGAATTCCAAAAGCACCGTCTTTGCCTTTGCCTATGTAAGGAGAAAAGAAAAACAAATGAAAATACATGTAATCTTTTTGATCTCATCATGGAATTTTTGCATTTGTACAGAAATGCAGTCTATATCAGTATTCCCATACAAAAGAAGAAATCTTCTTTATTGTGAAAATTCAAAGCACTTAAGGTACTCTTAAGAAGCAAAATGTAAAGTTCATGTTGCATTTATCAGACTTTTCAAGGCATTGGGAGTTTTAGATTTTCAAAACTGCAAGAGGGTTAATGTTCTTTTTCCTGGTAGAGAATGAATAAAACAACATAAAGTCCGCCATCTTGTGGCCAGAAAAATGCATGAACAGGAACACTGGCCTGTAAATTAGGGATCCAGTTTGAAGAGCATTAAATGACAGAGTATTGGAGCAAGAAAGTTCTTATAGACTATTTAGTCCATTTTCTTTTTAAGAAGAGACACCTCAGGCCATGCAGTTAAGTGAATTCTTAATGGCCATACAGTTTGCTAAACCTAGGAACCTAAGTCGGCCCGGTCCCCAGCTTCCCACTGGCCCAGTACTGTTTCCTCCTGACCCGATGCTGGTTTAGGAAAATTGCCACAGGGAAATCAAGTGGGTTTCTAAGCACAAAACATGAACAATGGTCCTGATGTTACTGCTAGCATACTAAACATTTTTTTTTTATAATCTCATACCAGCATTTTGTGGAATGAACAAGTACAAGGTAGAATTTCTTACCAAATGTAGTTAGACCTTAATTAGAGTAATGAGTACATTTATCTCATATTAATTAAATATTTAATAATTTTGTATTTGTTATGTGAATACAACTAAATAAGAAATTCTAAAGAGATCATAACAGAGTAAGCTCAATTCAACAAGCACATATGGATGTTCATCCCGTACAAAGCCTGAGCTAGGTGTTGGTAGATGAAAGGTACAAATAAGGCTCCGTCTCTTTCTTCAGGGAGTTTGCCGTGTTGTATGTGTTGTGTATAAAAGCATTTCAGTATGTGGGACAATGGCAAGTAAATACAGAACTTGAAATAAAATAATGGACCTGTGAAATACATAACATATGGAATAATTTAATCTTGATAAAGGTAATTGGAGACAATTCCATGGAATAGGTGGCATTCTATTCAGTCATTGAATTAATACTTATTGGGGATATTTCATTCTCTAGGCACTAAGACAGAATGATGGATTCTGAGGATAGAGATATTAGCAAAACTGACACAGTCACTGCCCTCATTGAGCTGATTATAGTCTAATCATCTGAGTGTAGAGACACAAGAAATACTTCACTAGAAGAATCAGGTCTTCAATGTTTCTTAGCCTTCATCCTTGTATCTCTCAAGCTGACTGTCCCACACTTAATTTTTAAAAATAGACATTATATTTTAGAGAAATTTAAGATTCAAAGCAAAAGTGATTGTAAAAAACCAAAGTTCCCATAAACCCCGGCCTTTGCACAAGCATAGCCTGCTCCTTATCAGCCTTTCTCACCAGAGTGTCACCATTGTTGCAAAGGATGATCCTACACTGACAAATGATTATCAATTCAGAGTCCATAGTCTCCACTTTCGAACTCACTCTTGGTGTTGTACACTATAGGTTTTGACAAACGTTTAATTACATATCTCCATTATTATAGTATCGTAAACTAATTTCATTGACCTAAAAATCCTCTCTTCTCTACCTCCACCCTAAACCCTGGCAACCACTGATCTTTTTACTGTCTCTATAGCGTTGCCTCTTCCAGAATATAGTGGGAATTACACAGCTTGTAGACTTTTCAGATTGGCTTCTTTTTCTTAGTAATAATACACTTAATGTTCCTTCATGTCTTTTTATGACTTGCTCTTTTTCTTTTAGCACTGAATAATATTTTCCATTGTCTGAATGTACCACAATTTATTTATCAATATACCTATTGAAAGACATCTGTGTTGCATCCAAGTTTTAGCATATGAATAAAGCCACTATAAACATCCAAGTGCAAAAGTTTTTAATTTATCTGTGGAAATACCAAGAAGTACAATTGCTCAGTCATATGTTAGGAGTATATTTAGTTTTGTAAGAAATCACTAAACTGTCTTCCAAAGTGGTTGTACCATTTTGCAGTCCCAATAAATAAGTGGTCCTATTGTTCTGTATGCTCAGCAGCATTTGGTGGTGTCAATGTTTTTTGAATTTTGGCCATTCTAATAGGTGCACAGTAGTATCTCATCATTGTTTTAATTTACAGTTCCCTAAAGAGATGTAATGTTGAGTATCTTTTTATATGCTTAACTTGCCATCTATATATCTTCTTTGATGCGCTGTCTCTTCAGGTCTTGCTATGGACAAATGTTCGTGTCCCCTTGAAAACACTTATTTAGAAACCCTATACCCCAAAGTGGTATTAGCAGGCCTTTGGGAGGTGATTAAGTTATGAGGGTGGAACCCTCATGAATAGAACTAGTGCCCTTACAAAAGGAATTGCAGAAAAATTTTTTGACCCCTCTTTGCCTTGTGAGGACACATTAAACAGATGCGGTTTATGAGCCAGGACGCAGGATCTCATCAGACACTGAATCTGCTGGGGAATTGATCTTGCACGTCCCAGTTTCCAGAACTGTGAAAAATAATTTTCTGTTATTTATAAGTCATCTAGTTTATGGTATTTTGTTATAGCAGCCCAAATACACCAAGACAAGTTTTTTTTTTTTTTGTCTCATTTTTTACTTCGATTGTTTGTTTTCTTATAAAGTTTTAATAGTTCTTTGTATATTTTTGATAAGTCCTAGATCAGATATGTTATTTGCAAATATTTTCCCCCAGTCTGTGGCTAGATTTCTCATTCTCTTGATGGAGTCTTTCATAGCACAGATGTTTTTAATTTTAATGAAATTCAACTTATCATTATTTCTTACATGGCTAATATCTTTGGTATTGTACCATTTCCAAAGTCATCTAGATTTTCTCCTATGTTATTTAGGAGTTTTATATTTTTTACTTATATAGTTTTGCATTTTCCATTTAGGTCTACAATAAAATCTGAGTTAATTCCAATACTTTTTTTTAATTAATTTAAATTTACTGTGTTTACATAGATTCAAGTGTCCCACCAAATACATTCCCCCCACTCCTGTGTTCCCTTCAACATCCCTTTTGCCCACCTCCTCCCAACGCCCTCCCCCCTTCCCTCCAGGAATTGCTTTCCTGCTCTCTATAACGCTGTGTTATGTATATATAATTTCACCAATCTCTTTCCCTTCTCTGATCCCACCCTCTCATCCCCTTTCCCTCTGTCCCCTGTCCCTCTGGTCCCTTTGATCCCGCCTCTGCCTCTATTTTGTTCCTTCTAATACTATTTTTAAATAAACTTTTTATTTTAGAATAGTTTTAGATTTACAAAAGACTTGCAAAGATAGTACAGAGATTTCCCCTATATTTCACATTATTTCCCCTACATTAATGTCTTAGTATGGTGTATCTGTTACAACTAGTGAACTAATGCAGATTCATTATTATTAATGAAAGACTACTTTATTCAGATTTCTTCAGTTTTACTTCATGTCCTTTTATTGTCCCAGGACCCCATCCAGGATACTACATTGCATTTAGTCATCATGTCTTCTAGTCTGTGTCCCCTAGACTGGATAGCTTCTCAGACTTTCCTTGGTTTTGATGATTTTGACAGTTTTGATAAGTTTATATATTTCATAGGCTGTCCCTCAGTTGAGGTTTATCTCATGGTTTCCTCATGATGGGAGTGGAGGTATGGGTTTTTCTGTGGGAAAGGCTACAGAGAGAAGGTATCGTTTTTATCACATCGCATTAAGAATCCAGGCGATCAGTATGTCATCACTGTCTGTGCTGATCCTGATCTCCAGCAGAGGCACTGTTCACCAGATTTCTGCGCTGTGAAGTTCCTCCTTCCCTTTTTCATGCTCTAGTACCATTTTTATTTTCCCATTCTTCAGATTTTATAACACAAGCCTAGAAATAAGACTGCTGAAAACAAGGATCTCCTTGATGAAGTAAATGAGGAGGAAATGGTGATTTTCACTTATTAATTAATCTTGTCCCTACCACATGTATAATTATAAACAGAACTGCCAAGGAGACCTTAAATACTCAATTCTTTCTTTCCCTGTGGTCAGCTACATGGTCATCAAAAGGTGAATCAATACACATGGACTCATAATTAGAGGACTAGATGACTTAAATCAGGCTAGGATCACCAGGACTTTCATCTCACAACGTGAGTGATCCAGCAATCCGGCCAGAATAGAAGTGTGGTGGCCATGACTGTCTATAATCCATAGCTGCAGTAGGAAACAATGTCTTAAACTAGGACTGCGCACTGGAATTACCTGGTGCTGGCTCTCACCCCAGAAGCTGTGACATAATTGGTCTGAGGTGCAGCATGAGCACTGGCGCTTTCAATAGCTCTCCAGATGATTCTGTTGTTGGGTGGGGCTGGAACTGCTGTGAGCCTATTGTCATCTGATGGCACCGGCTCTCTCCCCTCTGGAAGATGCTGGCTAACCACTTTGATGCCCCTTTTCTTCTGCTTTCTTGGCTCACCAGTTGCTGTAGGACTCATCCATTCTTTGTATTTGTTAATGCGTTTGGTGACTCTCATCCTGCATCTGGCGTGGGAGCTGTCCTCTCTCCTTCAAGTGCTTATGTATTTTCTGCTCTTTTTTTTTTTTTTTTCTCTCCATGGAGCAGTCTAGTCCTTTAATAGCCCTTGGTAAAGGAAATAATATTCCTCCCCAAAAGAAACATTTTAACATGTGTTTTATATAATGTAGTGAATGTGTAAATATTACATAAGCTAAATATTACATAATCAGATATCTCAATGTATTTTGATTTATTGTCATTTTATATCCTCCTATAAATTCCTGATATATGGGAATATTTAATGTATTCAAGCTGTTTTACAACATGTGTGAAGTATCGAGATGCTTTTTGATGATAATTCCATATACCTCCATAGCTACTACTGCCCTCAGCCCCTTCTTTGTTTATAGCCAAATTTTGGAAAGATTTAGAGCAGGGGTCCCCAAACTACGGTCCGGCCCGCGGGCCGCATGTGGCCCCCTGAGGCCATTTATCCGGCCCCCGCCGCACTTCCAGAAGGGGCACCTCTTTCATTGGTGGTCAGTGAGAGGAGCATAGTTCCCATTGAAATACTGGTCAGTTTGTTGATTTAAATTTACTTGTTCTTTATTTTAAATATTGTATTTGTTCCCGTTTTGTTTTTTTACTTTAAAATAAGATATGTGCAGTGTGCATAGGGATTTGTTCATAGTTTTTTTTATAGTCCGGCCCTCCAATGGTCTGAGAGACAGTGAACTGGCCCCCTGTGTAAAAAGTATGGGGACCCCTGATTTAGAGACAGGTCTGCATTCACTTCTCACTCCACTGCAGTATAAACTTCCACTCCCAGGATGCTACTAAAACTATTTCCACAAGATAACCAACTGATAAATTGGTCACTAAATCCAAAGGAAAATTTATTTTACTTAAATTCCCTGTAGCAATGGCCAGTTTTAATACTTCCTTCCTTCTTCACATACTCTTCTCTCTGTTTTTTCCTCTTGCTTCTCTGACCATTCATTCTTACCTCTCTCTGCCCATCCCTTCCAATTGGTTTCCTTGAAGTTCATTCCACAGTTCACACCTTCTTTCACTCTGTAAACTCTTTCTTTAGGCTTGCATTGCCATGTATATGCTGATGATTGAAAAATCTGTGTTTTCACGATAGACTTCATTATTCTGCTTCTGTCCCATGTCCCTAACTACTGACCAGGCACCTCAAATTAAACTCATAATCTTCTTCTAAAAATTGAGATCTTTTTCTAGAACACCTCCATGATTTATCCTGTAATATATCTCCCAAAAGAGAAATCATTCGGTTTCCCCTCACTCTACTCTCTTTTTCACCCCAAACTCAATTCAGTTCCCTTCTATGACCTCTCTTTCTAAGCTTTATCAACTCCAACCAACGAATGGTCATATGGCAGAACAAACTTTCTAAATTATAGGTCTGATCATGTCATCCTTTTTCACATTCTACAGTGGCTCTCCATTTGTTCAGCATGACAGATGATGCTTTCTCATTATAATCTGATTCTTGCTTAACTCCTCAAACTCATCTGTTTCCCAACTCATTGTCTAGTCACCTGAACCCTGATGCATTGAATGTATAATCCAGAATCCTAGAAATTGTCTTCAATGCCTCATTCTTCCTCATTGTCCTCCCACTTGTCCAATACATTACTAAATGCTTTTTGTTCTACTTCTATCTCTCAATCTCACTCTACTACCCCACTCTTATCCACTCCCCATAATCTTTACTGTGGCATTACCATTTTAGCTTCCTAGCTAGTCTCTCTCCTTTTACCATGTGTCCCTCCCAGTCAGGATTCTACAGAGGCACCAGAATGCACTTTTGCTATTCCAAATTATCATCTGTACCACTGTGTTTTTTCTCCAGTTTGTAATTTTAAATTTATGTTCATGATCATAGACAAATAGCTTTCTGGCCCATCAGACTATAAGGTCCAAATGAATATAAATTGTGTTTATTTTCTTGCCACAATATTACCAACACCATGCATACAGTAGGTATTCATTCAATATTTGTTTAAGTAATTAATTATGAATAATTTAAATAATAGCATTTGAACAACCAGATTAAAGGCAGAGAAACCCAAAATAAGTACTGATTTTGAATTTCTCTAAATTGTACAAAAATTGGAAATATATTTATAATTCTATTGAATGGATAGTTTTACTTTTTAAATAAACATCTCTTAAATGTTTATATTCTGTAAGAGGAGAATGTTATTTATGTATTAGACTAAACTATATAAACTATCAAAGTTCAGCTTTATTTACATTGTCTTTTACTGCCTATGTAAAATTTAAAAATCAAATTTAAATGAAGATTAACCATTTTCCAAATGATGAAATTAAACTTAAATGATTTTTTTTTCAAGTTAAGTGAGAGGAGGGGAGGTAGGCTCCTGCATGGGCCCCAACAGGGATCCACCCGGTGGCCCCATATGGGGCTGATGCTCTACCCACCTAGGGCTGATGCTAGCAACTGAGCTATTTTTAGCATCTGAGGTGGAGGCTCCATGAAGTCATCCTCAGTGCCCAAGGCCAACCCACTTGAATCAATCAAGCCATGGCTGTGGGAAGGGAAGAAAGATAATAGTGGAAGGGGGAAAGGAGGAGAAGCAGATGATCACTTCTCCTGTGTGCCCGGACCAAGAAACAAACCCGGGACTTCCACACACCAGGTTGATACTCTACCCCTGAGCCAAGTGGACAGGTGCCATTTTTAAATGATTTAAATGCCAACAATGTTATATGTTTATAATGCCTTGTTTATAGTTTTAAAAGGTCTAAGTTGCTAAGAACCTTTTTTTTCCATTTATTCTCTTATATTTTAGAAGACAGTATATGACAAATCATACTTGTTTGGTTTGACACTTTCAAAATTGACATCTGCAATATTTAGGGAATAATTCCACATGGAACTGACTTATTATCATTCTACAGGGTCAGTTGGTTGCTCCCTGCCTCTTTCCTTGTGTCTGTATGAACAGCATGCCTGAGGATTTACACAACTGGCACTGTCTGAAAAGACCCTTGAGAATATCATATAAGTGAATAGATCTGAAATTTAATGTTAGCGGAAAACTGTCTCTAAGTCTGCAGATGCAACTGTGGATGGCATCTAAGCAATGTTGTCTATTCAGTAGTTAGATTTGCTCCATTAGATTCTAGTTTTAACATAAAGAAGGAAGAAAATGAGAGACACTAGTAATATCCAACCAAGAAAATTATGTGCAGATTTCAGGAGGCACAGTGAGAACTGCTCAAGCTAAAGCAAGACAGTAGCAGCTACATTGTTCAGAAGTAAATTAATGTGTGCCTAATGGTGATGCATGCTGCCTAGATATAAATACTCTAGAGAAAGGAAAAAAGGAAAAAGAAAAAAGAACTTGAATGTAAAGAAAGAAAGGTAATCAGAGATAAGACAGATACAGATTAGGTAATGCATAAGGCAGCATTTACAACAGAACACTAGAAAGATTACAGGACAGAGGTAAGAGGAAGCAAAAATAAGATAATCAAAGCTAGAGAATGAAAGGAAGATTATACAACATATTAGGATAAATGAGAAGACTTGTCAAATACTCAAAGGACAAGATAATAGTGAATAAGAAGGAAAATGATTAAGGGATGGAATGGTAGTTTAATAAAACACAAGAAAAGCCAAACTGTACCAGACAGACAGCTTCTATCATGTACTATTAAACATTCTTCTGTAACATTATCAATAGCCTCTCCTGGGTGAAACTGATTTATGTAAATTTCACTTTTTACATAATACTACTATCACCACTTCCCAGAGGTGAAAGTATATTTGTCAATAGCTTTCTTTATGAAGCCTCTCATGGGTAGTTTTGATAAGGGTGACTCTTCAACTTAATTACCATGTCATGAAACATATTTAAAAATATATCTATATGCTATTCTGATATGAATTTTTAAATACATTAATTTACTTAAACCTAAAGCTTATGCACATAAAGTTGTACATAAGTAAGAGTGATGCCCTTCTTCCCCTATACACAGAATCTTTCCTGTGTTTTCTTTGTCATCTTGGATGTTTGACACAGACAGAATATAAAGCTGTGAGACAGGAAATTTGTGTTTGGTCCTCAATTCCCTATATGTATAATTTAGATAAGTCATTTAACCTCTCTATAACTTCATTTTCACGAGCATAAAACTAGGAATCATGCCTTCTGCGTGTCTCTAAAGGCAGACAGAGTAAAGGAGACACTAGGGAGTATTATAAGGCCTCCTGAACATACATATCAATTTGGGGCAAAGCTAAGCCTGACTGTGCAATGCCTCTTGGTACCAGGAATCTCACATCCCCTCCTCTCCTAGAGTACATCCAAGAGAGACAGCTCTTCTTGTCTGTGCGGAGGGAAGGTCCTCTTCCACCTTGATAGGCACCGTGCTGGTCCTGATTAGTTCTGCCCACCTCCAGCCCCTACCCCTACCTGCAGCAGCAGAGTACTTGGTGTGCTATCACAGGCTAGTTTTGAATTACCATGAAGCCAGTAACTAGAATGCAGTGTGTTGGAAACTGAAGGCTCTCAGGCCTGGCTCTCCTCCTAAGCACTGAGCCACAGCTCTTGAGCAGCAGCTTCCCAAGAGGCTCTGAAAGATGCCCAGAAAACTGCCCAGCCATCCACATTCGCTGGCAAGCAAAGCACCAGGCATATGGCCAGTTTGAATGGTGTTGAGAAGGCATATGGAGAGGGGTTTTATTTTCCTCCAACAGGCTTTAGAACATCAGAGGGATAGTTGGTTTGATTATTATTATATCAGCCAAACACCCAACATCTTTGACCCCCTGCAGTTTGCCAGAAACTATGCCTGGCACTCTGAGGAATAAAGAGAGGTCAGACATAGCCCCAGCCCCCAAGGATGAAGATTAGATAAATATGGCAAAACACCTAAAAAATGTAATTACTCAAAATCGTCATGACTGTTGGTAATGATTGTTGTTTTTGAATATCTAAGAAAGACAGCATGTGCAAATAGTCAGGGATGGATTCACAAAGCAGGTGGGGTTGGAACTGAGTCTCAAAGGCTGGATTTATTTTGGATAATTGGAGAGGAGTTACACAACAGTAGTATGAACAAAAGCTTTTTTTAGGAATGTTCCTAGAAAAGGAAGCCGTAAAGAACAGTAATAACATTGGCAAGATTTGTTAAGAAATTGTTGTTTAGTCTATATACTTAATAGCATTCACTCAATATTTGCTATAAGGTAGGCATCATACTTGGAGGGGCATATAAAGTGATAAACAAAACAGACCAAGTTTGTGCTCTCATAGAGCTTACAATATAGTCAAGGAGGGAGCCAATAAATAAGTAAACCAACATATAAATAAGTAATTCTATATACATTGCATGGTGCTGTGAAGAAATGTTTTGCTGCAGAAAGTGCAGAAACCTAGGTAGGTGCCCAGGAAATGGCCACACTGAGAAGAGACACTTTTTTTTTTTCAGTTCTGATATATATATATTTTAATTTAATGTGTTTACATAGATTCTAGGAAGAGACACTTAAACTGAAAGCTGATGGATGACAAAGACCCAGTCACTGGAAGTATAAAGAAAAAGCTCAGTAAAAGGAAAAGATGACAGGATAGCAGAAGGCCTTAAGAAAGGAAGCATTTGACATGTTTCTTTTTTTTTCTTTTCTTTATTTTTTTATTTTTTTTTATTTTTTAGCAATTGAGAGACAGATACACAGACAGGAAGGGAGAGAAATGAGAAGTATCAACTCATAGTTGTGGTACCTTAGTTGTTCTTTGTATAAGGCTGCTTAGGGTCTTAGCCATAATCCTTTTATCTTGGTTTTTAGCATGGGTCATCTAGAATTCTTGACACCTTCATGGTATTGTGCTCATATGATCGGTAAGGAGTTTGTTAATGATGATGCTTACACCTTACTGCATAAAATTAATTAGGTTAAGTGGAGGTCAAGGTAATGAATATGATCTTGATTATCTAGAATTTAAAAGAGATGGTGATTGCATACATTTATTTTCAAAAAGAATTGTTAAGCTTGAAGGTGTAAATATTTACTTAAATTATGATCTCTTGGTAATATAGGTAAGATATTGATATGGCAAAATAATTTTAAGTTCAATCTGTAATGTACATTTGCTCTGTAGTAAGAGATACTAGTGCTGGAGATACGTTAATTCTTATGATAAGATATTGCAAGATGACTATAATGTAGATCAGGTCCCATATTCTAGTGTTCTGTGATATGTGAAAATAGGAGTGATATCATGGAACACAGTCAAATCCAGGCTAGACAAGCATCTAAAACAGTTTAGATGGCCTATATTTCAAGCTGTTGACTTCAGTAATTCAAAAGCAACATTAAAAAAATTATACATGTGTATATATGTGTAGTGCGGGTGTGTAAGCAATCATTTGACTCATCTGAGTCTTGAATCTAAAAGTTAAAATAATTTTATTATTAATATTTCAGATTTTAATCCAGAGTGTTCTAATGTATTGATTACCACCCTCCACATCACTGATACTTATTCTGCAAACTGTACAGAGGAACTTTAGAACTCCCAATGGGTTCTTATTTTTTCATCCTCTTATTTGTGATAGTAACACTTGTAGGTTGAGAAGATGATAATATTTGGACTTGATATGCTACCTTTTTATGCAAAACTTTGAAAACTTTCATGAATTAAACCTCTTACTGAACCTGGGAAATCACAAAGTGCAATAAATTCTGTAAGCATGCTCTCTGCACTGGCCAGACATATAGTTCTATTTTATGTTCTATTTAAAATCTACTTTTATATTTAAAATTTTAAATTCTTTGAGTATCTAGAATGCAAGCACTCTGGTACAAGATTTTAGAGTATTAATAACTCTGCCAAGTTGGGCCTTATTCAAATTATTATGAGACAGTTTGTGATTCTTTGATTCATTATCTTTAGATTATCTCAATCATTTTATTTAAAACAAAGTCATATTTATTAGCATATGCATACACAAATGAATGTAAAACTATTTAAGTTGCTTTAAACCTTGTAACATCTTTTAAGAAACTTTTAATGTTATACATGCCATTTTTATTTAACAAAATATGGTATATCTTAACTATCAACATGTGAAATTGATTCCATTGTGTCCAAATGGTATTTTCAATGTAGTTAAAGGTGCAACTATAGGTGGCTTCTCTTTGGGAAGTGAGGTTGTTTGGGGGTTCTGTTTTGTTTTGTTGACAGTAATCTATGGTTCTGTGACTAGCATCCATATGGTTTGGTGATGACATATGGGCAAAATTAGCATTCATTCTTTTTTAATGTTTTACTGGCATCTTTAGAGTGTTATAAAACAAGCATTTACTACTTAGTAGCTAAGCATTTCCCCCTCTTTGTTTCTTTAATTAACGTATTGATTTCAACCAAGTCTATAAGATCAAGCTTATTGAGACAGACTGCCTGTGCCTCTGTCATTGCTACACTCCACACTTTTTCAGTAAATAAAATATGGACAAAACTGCCATACGTGGAGACCGAAGAATTCATTAAGGACTTTTGGCGACAGTCCCTTAAATATATTTCAGAAATAATTGTGTTTTATCGCTTCTTCTGTGCCATTGCGTGTAACAAGGGTTTTAAAAAGACCAAATGCAGCTCTCTGATTTCCATTTAATGGAAGAAGTAATAAAGTTTAATTGTATACTTGAGCACAGGGTGTCACTTCCAGTACATCTGATCAATAATTCATCGATTGCCTTTGGCTCAAAGCAATATTTGAAAGAAAATGCAGCCAGTGGGAGTTTATCTAACCGTAGCTTCATCATCTCTATTAATTATGCTTTTCCCGAATTTGGATCATTAGGCTACCAAAGTGACAGCAGATGGCGAGCAAACTGGACAGGATGCCGAGAGGACCAACACAAGAGCGAACTCCTTAGGAGATTTCATTAAGGAGCTCGTCCAGGATGCAGAAGGTATCGCAGAACTCACAATTTAATAATTCTTTCTCCCAACAGAAAAAAAAAAATAGAAAAGAGATGCTATTTCTAAATTTAAGGGTTGGATTTTAGAAAAACATTTTGGTCAAGCTATTCGAGGGCATTTATCTGCCGAGAACTTACAACCTAGAGTGCTAAATTAGTGGCAGCAGCCGTAAATTAGTAATTATGAGTGCAGAACAGCAGTAAATTGAATGTACTCCTTTAGGAATGCTCCAAATTTTAAGGAATGGCTTTTATGATTAAGTAACTAATGGGCAACTTATGCTTTGCTGTTGTTTGTATTCAAAACCAGTTAATAGATGTTTATTTTTTTCAAGCTAATTTTATCAATCTACTCAATATATTAAAGCGGCACTTTCATCTCTCAAAATGCCTTTTAAAATGCTTGGTACTGGTTTTGAATGAACATCTGTTGCTTGAGATTTGGATGTGCTACCTTACCAGAAACTGTACAGCATTTAGTCCACAATCCTCTGGGAGTTTGTTCTTGGCATCTGCCAATCGGATTGAGAAGCAAATAGGAAGCCAGGTTTGGAAAAAAGCCCAGAGATTGAGAAACTCTTTAAAAAAAACAAAACAGGTAATGCTAATAAAAAATAAACCCATTAATTCTTAAGTATCTATTAATAAATAACAGACATGTATTCATGTTTAGAAAGTAAAAAAAAAAAAGGTTTTAGGGTTCTTGCTTTATTGGATTTAAAAAGTAAAACATATTTATTGCTCTACAGTGTTGTGAGTTTTAGATAGTTTGCTTTGTAATTTAGCCAAATAAGTCAAGACATAAGATAAACCTTCAAGGCAGATCCTGACAGGTAATTCTTAGGAATCAGTGGCCAAGAAGAGACAGAAACTCCCCAAAATTCCCCACTGCAAGAAGCAACAGAGTTTTAATCTGAGGCATAATCTAAGGAAAAACATGTCAGGATTTGAGGCAGAAATGACTCCTACCAGAAAAATCTCAGTTAATTTACGTGCTTAGTCCTCTGCCTGATAAAGCTGTTGTGCTTTTTTGGTTTTATTTTCCTATAATGCTACTTGGAATGTCCACCTCCTCACAATGGGAAGAAAAAAAAAATCTCATTGCAAGTAAAGCTATGTCAATGTCCTGGGTCCCTGAAGGCATCCGTCAATATTCCAGGAATTATTGATTTCTTTCCACCTCAATCTCAAACATTCAACATCCAGAAACCATCCCTAGGAATTTATTTTTGTCATTTCAATCAAATGTTGGCACATAAGAATAAACGTTAATGCAAGTTTTCATTAGACTCCAATTTTGGCCCTGATTACTGTTTTTCTTCAGTGTGCCCTCCATCTCCCAGTTTGTGCACTGAACAAAGGTTACCAGCAGGGGGCAGAGTGGAAATGATATTGAACCCAAACTTTGCTCACCATCCACAATTCATCCATCAGAGAAAAGGGTTAAGTATCGTCAAAGGTGTCTGTCTCCCATTCCCCAAATTGTGCATCGGTCAGATAGTCTGGTTGTGTCTGTCCAAATGGGGCACCTTTTTCTGGTTCACATGCCATGCCATGTACCTGAGGGATAAGTGAATATTACTCTCTCTTCTATCAGGTGTTAACATAAATAATTATAAAAATCATAACCACAGCCATTCATAGAAAGAACTTTGGCAGAATTAATCCAACTGTTCAAGTTTCATGAAATTTGAAAGTTAAACTGAATCCTGACTGAGATGTGTATATGTGCTGCAAGTCTTGGTAGTATAGGGGATTTTTTTTTTTTGAAAAGAAAATTCATTAAAAGCTTTAAGTGGGGGCCCTGGCCGGTTGGCTCAGCGGTAGAGCGTTGGCCTGGCGTGCGGGGGACCCGGGTTCGATTCCCGGCCAGGGCACATAGGAGAAGCGCCCATTTGCTTCTCCGCCCCGCCCCCCTCCTTCCTCTCTGTCTCTCTCTTCCCCTCCCGCAGCCAAGGCTCCATTGGAGCAAAGATGGCCCGGGCGCTGGGGATGGCTCCTTGGCCTCTGCCCCAGGCGCTAAAGTGACTCTGGTCGCGGCAGAGTGACGCCCCGGAGGGGCAGAGCATTGCCCCCTGGTGGGCAGAGCGTCGCCCCTGGTGGGCGTGCCGGGTGGATCCCGGTCGGGCGCATGCGGGAGTCTGTCTGACTGTCTTTCCCCGTTTCCAGCTTCAGAAAAATACAAAAAAAAAAAAAAAAGAAAAAGCTTTAAGTGGGTAATACAACATATCCACATCCTTTTGCTATCTTAAAATGACAATAATTGGAATAATCATTACTACTGTTAGGTTTTATTAGTGGCAGTAAATTGCTATGGGAAATGTGAGTGCTTAAGCATGGCATTATCATTTTTTTTTTATTCAGTGAGAGGAAAGGAGGCAGAGAGACTCCAGCATGTGCCCTTACCCAATCTACCTGGGAAGCCCACTAGGGGGCAATGCTCTGCCCATCTGCAGCGTTGCTCAGCAACTGAGTTCTTCCTAGCACCTGAGGTATAGGCCATGGAGCCATGAGCCATCCTCAGCACCCAGGACCAACTCACTCTAATAGAGCTATGGCTGCAGAAGGGGTAGAGAAAGAAAGAGAAGGAAAGAGAGAAGCGGCAAAGGGAGGGGTGGAAAAGTAGATGAGCACTTCTCCTGTGTCCCCTGAGCAGGAATCAAACCTGGGATATCCACACACCAGGCTGATGCCCTACCGCTGAGCTAACCGGCCAGGGCCTTGGCATTATCATTTTAGTTTTATTTTTAGATAGATGGGATGCCTTATTCATCCTATTTTCTACCACAAGTCATAATCTTTTTATAGATAACCAAGATCTATTCATAAGGCATTCTTTTTTCCTTTTTTTTTGTATTTTTTCGAAGTTAGAAGCGGGGAGGCAGTCAGACAGATTCCCTCATGTGCCTAACCAGGATCCACCCGAGCATGCCCACCAGGGGGCGATGCTCTGCCCATCTGGGGCATTGGCTCCGTTGAGGCTGGAGGCATTCTAGCACCTGAGGCAGAGGCTATGGAGCCATCTTCAACGCCAGGGCCAACTTTGCTCCAATGGAGCCATGGCTACTGGAGGGGAAGAGAGAAATAGAGAAGGAGAGGAGGAAGGGTGGAGAAGCAGATGGGCACTTCTCCTGTGTGCCCTGATGAGGAATTGAACCCAGGACTTACACACCAGGTTGGTGCTTTACCGCTGAGCCAACTGGCTAGGGCCTAAGGCATCCTTATCTCAGTACTTTGCTGTGACTTCTAATTATATCATGAATAAACTATTTTTTATTCCACACACTGTTAGAATTAGTAAGTGAATATATATAAACTCATTAGTATATGTCCTGACATATAATGGGACATAATAAATGCCAGACACCCTTCTTTTCTGTTTCTCAGATCACAAAAGTATTTGTCATTTATGATAAATTTACCTATTGGAGAAATATGTTTTCCAAATCATTATGAAAAATAGCTCTGCTTCTCCTGAAGAATAGTTTTAATTGAATGTTACGTATACTATATACCTCTTAAGCACCTCATTTTTGTTCCCCACTATGCCTTGGCTACTAAGACACTTAGTGCTAGATTTAGGATCCAATGCACTGATAATTATGGTATACCTTTTTGTCTATTAGTATTTCTCCTGATTTATATTGTATTTAAATTTTTTTACCTTCTCCTTTTAAGTAAATTTTTTCTTGTTTTAAAGAAATTTTAAAACTACTTAAAATTCCCTTCAAAATAAGGTAAGAATACATAAGTAAATTTAAAAGATATATTTGTTACAATTATTTTTTCAATATCACTAAAACCATACTGAAGCTGTAGTGTATATCTTCGAGTAAGAGACCTAACATATTCATCTTCAGTTTAAAAGTATGCAGAGAGTTTCCAACTTTCCTAGATAGCAGCAGTGGAAAAATCATTCTTCTATTAAAATATATACTTTCTTAATACAGCGTCATTTTTCTAAAGCAGTTTTTGGGTATCCTTATAATGTTTCCTAGTTGCTTACATATTGCTTTAGTTGTTTTTTTTAAATATGCATTCCAAACTGTACAGCCATATCTTTATTTTTCTCTCTCTGATATTATTCTTTTTCCACCAAATTCTTCTCTGCAGAAATTTAGCTTTGAGAATGGACCACAAGAGAAGGATAAAGCTCTATCTCACATTTCTCCCTTCCTCAATACCACCCAAGCCCAAACCTAAATTCAATTAATTAAAAAAAAAAATCTCTAACCAAAGCTCATTTATATATTCATTTAAAAGAAGAAAAACAAACAGCTGTGACAGGTTGCGAAGTGTGATTTATCCCTTTTATTAAAAAAAATTAATGAAAATGAAAACAATGGTTATTTACATGCTATAATTGCTTAAAATCAACTGCACAGACAGGTATGCATTCAGATTAAAGAGTGGGGCTGTATTATAGGTATGACTAAATCTACTATTGTTTTTCCTGAAGTCAAAGAAGTAGAAAACTTCTTGATCTAATCATTAGTATTCTAGCATGGTTCCCACATAGTCTGCTGGACCAAAGAACTTTCAAATCAATCAGTTCATGATCATTATGGTTCTTTAAAGAACCATAACAGCCAAGGTGATGTATTACATACAACAATAGGGGTCGAATCCTGAGAAGGTTCTTAGGCATAGGTTAAGGTATGACTGTGAGCCAATTGACCAAGAAAGAGCCAGCCTCACTACCTTTTAGGAACATAGCTAGGATTTGCCATATTTTTTCTTTAAAACACCCAATTCCAATTGTTCTGTTAATTAAACTGTGGCTTCTTCAAGAATAACGGGTTGAATACAGCAACTCGCTAACCAACTTTATCAGGGAGAGAGAATTAGAAAGATGCATTTTGGAAAGGATAGAATCAGAGGTAGAAACTCAATTATTTCTACTAACCCAGTGAATCTCAAACTCTCTAGCATGCATCTGTAGCTCCTGGAGGTCTATGGAAACATACATTCCTTATCCCTACCCAGAATTTTTAACCCAGTAAGTCTGGGGTGGAGCCTGAGATTCTTCATTTCTAATAAGTTTCTAGGTGATGCTAATGCTGCTTGTTTGGGGACCACATTTCAGCATCACTGGGCTTACCCACCACGTGACACCCACCATGGCTGTTCTGCTTGGTCTGATGAGTTGTGCCGGTTTCAAGAGCTCTGCCCATTTTGTCCTTGGAGCAGCTCTTACCTGTGCTAATCAGGAAAGTTTCTCTAAAACAGAAATGAATGTCTAGGTTTTTTATGTCTTAAAGAAATCTTAAGGCTTGACCAGGAGGTGGCGCAGTGGATAGAGTGTCGGACTGGGATGCGGAAGGACCCAGGTTCGAGACCCTGAAGTCGCAGGCTTGAGTGCGGGCTCATCTGGCTTGAGCAAAAAACTCACCAGCTTGGACCCAAGGTCGCTGGCTCAAGCAAGGGGTTACTTGGTCTGCTGAAGGCCCGCGGTCAAGGCGCATATGAGAAAGCAATCAAAGAACTAAGGTGTCACAACGAAAAACTGATGATTGATGCTTCTCATCTCTCTGCATTCCTGTCTGTCTGTCCCTATCTATCCCTCTCTGACTCTCTCTCTGTCCCTGTAAAAAAAAAAAGAAAGAAATTTTAGGATACATCCTTGAGTGAGAGAAAATGCCTCTTGGCCAACTCAGATCGCTCATTGTAGGGATTTTCATAGATAATATTATAGAAGTAAGCGTTTGGCAGACAAAAGAGTTCAAAAATATATATCTCCTTTCAACTTGTTATATTAATGTTCCATAGAACACACTTCAGGAAAAGTTGGTCTAAAACTAATATTAGAACTGCAGGAATGTTTCAATTCACCAGTTTTTCAAATTTTTATTTGACATCAAATTCTTTTTTAAATGAAATTTTCCCCAGAATACCAACCTATAAAAGAAATTCTTAGCAGAATAGTCATCATTTGTAGACTACCTGAAGCACCTGGAGAACCCTAAATTTCCAAAGAGCACAATTTGAAACCCCATTTAATGCATAATAAAACACACTCTTATAGTGGATGTTATTGCCGGATGGTGTCTTTCAGCCCTAATCTATAATGCTTGTCCCTAGACAAGTGTTCCTTTCCTCACTCCTTTAAAAACATGAGCACAGAACTGTGTTGAAGTGCAAAGGCAGTTTCGTTTTTAGATAGCTCATCACCAATAATATTTCTGTACTCAGTATTTTAAAATGAACTTACTATGATTGGGTCTTACCAGCAATGTGGACCTTCTCTTTTCAGCTTCCAAGTGTAAGGCTACATACCTCATTTTTTACCCCTTACCTGAAAAAGATTTGAACTACCACTTTTTTTCCTGTATTTCTTCCTTTTGAGGTAGAAACACCCTCTTTACTTACCATGCCCCTCAAAAGAAGCATAATATAGAGAAATATGTCACATTTTCCTGTTTGTTGGGATTGTTGTATTAGCTGCCTCTCCTATCCAGCAGGAACACCATGACAGACTACATTTCATCTGGAGATGGTGGGGAAGAGCAGATGTTGAGTGGCAGTTTTGTTTACTAACTTAAATTTTTTGTTCTACCCCCTGTAGCTGTAAATGAAAAGGCTATAAAACTAAATGAAACTCTAGGAGTTCAAGACAAGGCCTTTGAGAGAAATTTGCAAGGGCTTCAGAGAGAGATTGATCAGATGATGAGAGAATTGAGGAGGAGAAATCTAGATCCACAGAAGGAAGTTGCTGAAGACGAGTTGGTGTGAGTACATCCTCTATGTTTTCATTTGATAAGCTCAGCTTTGCAAAATGTTTAGTTTTCTAAACTTGCCATAACATATATGAGTATAAGAGACTTTGCTTGCTATTTAGTTTTTATTTACTTAGTTATAATTTATCTTTCTCTAAAAGTAGTTGAAAACATATTTTTGCCTATTTATAAGTTACCAGTTAATTAATCTTTTCTGATGCAGTCTCTTCCATAATTAGGTTTATGGGCTTGCTGTATCAGTTGCCTATATTTGGGACTTTTAAACTACCAATAGCTTTTAGTTTTGATGAAAGTGCCTTTGAATAAATAAACCTATTAATTTTACAGGCCATCATATACGTTTTGTCTTCTCACAAAATAATAAATAAAAGAGTCACCAAATAATAAATGTTTTTTTTTGTTGTTTTTTTCTGAAGTTGGAAACGGGGAGGCAGTCAGACAGACTCCGCATGCGCCCGACCAGGATCCACCCGGCATGTCCACCAGGGGGCGATGCTCTGCCCATCCGAGGCTTTGCTCTGTGGAGACCAGAGCCACTCTAGCGCCTGGGGCAGAGGCCATGGAGCCATCCCCAGCGCCCGGGCCAACTTTGCTCCAATGGAGCCTTGGCTGCAGGAGGGGAAGAGAGAGACAGAGAGGAAGGAGAGGGGGAGGGGTGGAGAAGCAGATGGGCGCTTCTCCTGTGTGCCCTGGCCGGAAATTGAACCCAGAACTTCCACACGCCAGGCCGATGCTCTACCACTGAGCCAACTGGCCAGGGCCATAATAAATGTTTAATACTTTGAAATCAGGGTTGGGAATTTGAGGTTGGGAATAATAGTCAGTGATTTTACCGATGCTAATATACTTGTGTGACCACACACTCAATAAAAAAAATACTTTTTTACATTCATAGCTAACTTCATAGTAATTAGGTTATTAATACTTAAATAATGTATACTAAACTAACAATATCAGCAATATCTGAGAATTTGTAACTTGAATAAAGGTTATCAAACTTCACCCCATAACTACCGAATCAGAACCTTTGGGGAAGAAGCCCAGCAATGTTTGGACAAACACTTCAGAAAATTATGACGCCTATTCATTTCAGAACTAGTTTTTCAAGTATTTAGCCTTTCTTATCGCTTTAGGTAAACTATTAAATTAAACCCAGGAAACTCCCAGATTTCTCAGAAGAAAAAGAAAAGTAGATCAAAACCATGACTTTATACTAGCATATCAATAATTTAGAGTTCTGTTCACATTTTCTAACCAAACATATCAATATATTTATCATACCTTACAGCCAGAGTAACAGAGGAAATGTCTCATGTTGAATTGGGAAGCTGTTTTTTGTTGTTATGTAAAGTAAATCATAAAACTCACTTTATCAGTCAGATTATGAGAATGAGGTCCTTTCCAACTGAGATTTTATATTGCTAACGAATTAAAAATGTGTGAATATTGGGGGGTTGATTTTAATTGTAAATGCTCATGCCACTTTTCAGGTATCAGTTTCCAACTTGGTTTTTAGCACGTAATCAGTCTTCTTTAAATATTGTCTTAATTTTTCATCCTTTTAATGTTAGCATCTCTTGGTAATGCAATTTAATACTGGAAAACACTGAAGAAGGGCCAGGGCTGATTGTTGTCTGTTGTTGGCCTGGGTCCTGCAGAGCTGCAGAAGGCCTGCTGAAGAAAGTGCAGAAGCTGTTTGGAGAGCCCCGAGGGAAAACCGAAGAAATGGAGAAGGATCTCGGGGAGAAACTAACAGATTACCAAAACAAGCTGGATGACGCTGGGGACCTGTTGAGAGAAGCCACAGATAAGATCAGAGAAGCTAACCGTTTATCTGCAGCAAACCAGAAGAACATGACTGCTCTGGAGGTGAGTCCGAGGGGCCCTTTCATCTGTATCTGCGGCTGTGGGGTGTGGGCAGAACAGGGCCAGCTAAGGTGATGCACATTTACGGAGATCAGGAATGACAACTCTGAAAGGAGACTTCTGAGAAGCAGAGTAGGGAATGATCTTCCTCCTTTTTAAATCAACAGTCATGGCCCCTAAAATTTAATAAAAATGTAGATAACTTAAACTATTGAAGATTTTTTTAAAACAGCATGGTACAGTGGAAGGAGCTCTTTAGTGGGAGTCAAAGAAGCTTGAACTCAATGACAACAGTGATACTAACCAGAGGTACACGCTTGGCATGTCAATTAACGTCTCTAAGCATCAGTCCTCCAACTGTACGAGTGCATTATACCCGAGCAAATCTTAGGTATCTTTAAGGGCTAATAGCACAGTTTTACAAGGTACCCAACCATATCCACAAACCATAATTTAGATATCTGATGGCCATAAATCACAGAAATGCCAAGTATTTGCTAATGGAATTTGGACACATCAGGAACAGCTTGTTGAGAGACCAGAACTTTGGAAAACTTTGATTCTCTTTCTTTTTGCAAAGAGTTCTATGAAGATGATATTTTAAAAGGGACTAAAAGGAACAGATCAAGTCTGTTACTTGCCCTCCTTTTCCTCACAGACAAGAGGTACTTCTCTCCTCTAGAAATGATGTTCAGCCTCTGCCTTTGGCAGAGTGCTCATGAGGCTGAAACAAAAACAGATTCCTCCATCTCTTCACCTTTTGGTTGCTCTCAATCTCTCTCTCTCTCTCTCTCTCTCTCTCTCTCTCTCTCCCTCCCTCCATCTCTCCCTCCCTCCCTTCCTCATCTCTATCTCATTCTCTCACTTAACAAATTGATTACTTTTCCCAAGAGTAAATTTAGCACATATAATGGCACGGACCTGTGTTTGGTATTTGAAAAGCAACAATAACAACTTTCGCCCCAGAAACAAACTTACCTCTACTTTTTTTCAAAGTATTTAACCCCCAATAGATATGAAAACCAGCAGCAGACCTATACATCTTCTAACATATAATCTCACCTTCAACTAAAACTAAACACTCCATGGCATATTTGTGAAATAAAAGTTAAATCAAACAAATCTGAGTTTTAATTTTTTTTAAAATCTAGTCATCATTTCTGTCCATTTTTCTTTGGATTAAGAGGAAGGCAAATTAATTTTTTTTAGTTTTACTTTTTTTTCTCTCTCCTGGATTTCTCTCCTGGGACTCAGCCTTGTCATTTTGATAGAAGATTGAAGAGGCTCACTTTTTCCTTAACGGATGTGTCTACTCTGAACCAATTTGGAATCTACTGACATGCTGGCAATGTTAAAGAAAGAGCACCATTGGGAGAGGCAGGATGCTGGGCCATTGTCCTACTGGGGGCTACAGAATGACCCTCCTGCTCAGTTACACACCAGTGGTGTAACTTACCTGGAGTGCACCTCTTCATTTTGTGGCAACAACTTAAGAAATTAAAATTACCCGTGTGGACAGTATAATAAACATTTGAGAAGTATTTCAAGAAGAGTTATTGTGGCACAGTAAATGGTGCTTTTAACTCCTCCTTCCTCCTAGTGATGTTTAAAACAAGGAGCCCTCATTCTTGCCCCGCCTACCCTTCAGAGATGCCTGGAGCTTATATAGTCATGACTATAGTTCTAAGTGGTCCTTTTCATATTTTCGTTTCATATGCCATACCTAGGTAAGGCTTGTTAAAAACTTACTGGAGTAGACACAGAAACTGATTAAAGTAACATGAGTAAGGCACAATTTATTTCAGGTTGTTTGTGAAGGCGGATTCAAGTTGATTACCAAGGTTGATGCTAGACTGGCTAAGAAGGAATAGCCTGGACAGTTTGTTCAATCGACAGGTTCCCTGGACCTTAACTCAGAGAGGGAGTAGGCTGATCTAGGGTGTGGCCCAGGGTCCAAATTCTACAACTTTCCCTGAGTTAATCTGATGTGCATACAGGTGTGAGAACAACTGATATATTATAACTATTTGATTGAATAATAAACTGGGTTTTTTTTACATAAATAACTTTAATCTGCCTGTGCCACCAAAAATATAATATAATTAAGACCCAATTCAAATGATTTTTTGTTTATTTTTAAAAAGGTAAGCATGTAGTGTTTTAAAAAACTTTTATTGAATTTATTGGGGGTGACATTGGTAATAAAATCATACATGTACAACTCCATAACATATCATCTGTACACTGCGCTGTGTTCACCACCCCAAGTAAAGTTTCCCTTCATCACCATCTATCGCCCTCCTACCTCCCTCCCTCCACCTTTTTATTATTAAAAACATTTATCAGGTCCTGGCCGGTTGACTCAGCAGTAAAGCATCTTCCTGGTGTGTGGAAGTCCTGGGTTCGATTACTGGTCAGGGCACACAGGAGAAGTGATAATCTGCTTCCCTCCCCTACCTCCCTCCATCTCTCTATCTCTCTCTCTTCCCCTCCCGCAGCCATGGATCGGATGATTCAAGCAAAGTTGTCCCCAGGATCTGAGGATGGCTCCATGGCCTTGGCCTCAGGTGCTAAAATAGATCTGTTGCTGAGCAACAGAGCTATAGCCTAGCTGAGGAGAGCATCACCTAGTAGGGGCTTGCCAGATGGATCCTGGTCAGGGCACATGAAGGATTCTATCTCTATTCTCCCTTTCACTTAATATAAAAAGCAAAACAAAACAAAACAAAAACATTTATCAAACCCTTACTAAGTTTAATAAGTATGCTAAACACAAAAATTGATAACGTCAAGTACTGGTCCTCATTGTATGGTCCTTAGACCAGCAGCATTAGCATCAACTAGAAACCTGTTCAAATACACCTTCTCAGTCCTCATCCCAAACTATCAACTGGGAAACTGAGTAGAGCCAGCAACTAGTGTTTTAAATTTTCATCCTGTTACTCAGATACAGCCTTCAGTTTGGGAACTGTTAATATTTAGAATAAAACACCATCTCTGATGACTTTTGGTGACTTGTTTTATTGGGCAGTACACACAGGTAAACCATTCTATACCCTAACTACAGAGGCAAGCAAAGAAAGGACATCTCCATCACCCCTGGGTTTTAGGATGGGCTTAATAGAAGATCAGATGCATGTGTTAAGTCCTGAAGGGTGGGCACTAGCTGGTCAAAGTAGAAAGGAAAAGATATCCAGACATGGGAAAAAACATATACCAAGGCACAGAAAACATACAAGGTAAAAAGCATTTTGGGAAAATTCAGTGGTTTGATAGGATTGGGTGAATCCTATCATGAGAATGAGTGAGGGAATAGAACGAAAGCCAGCAAAGGGAGAGCCAGACCTTGAGTTATAAGAAAATTGCATTCAGAGGCTAAGTCAAGGAATTTTGTTTTTATCCTGAAAGCTATAGGATGTGGTTGAAATACTGGAGTTGTGGATTAAGATGACATATTTTGGATTTGTGACTGGGACATGTAAACTGAATAATGGGTTTTGTATTGGAAAGTAGTGTGATTGATATACGGCTCGGGAAAGAGGCTGGAGTAATACTTACCATCTGTCAGACATCTCCCATATCATGGTGCTGTTGGCAACCAGGGCATTTGAGGTTGAACATGAATGATTCCTGACCTCAAAAAAAAGTACAGTCTTCTGAAAATTTAGGCACTTTAACCTTTTACTCTATCCATGTAATCCTATGGTTAATAGGGGCTGAGAGAATCAGCCAAAGATTCACAGAAATGATGGCATCCTAGCAGAAACTTAGAGAAATTGATAGAAACGATGGATGGAGCAGTTGGGCCCAACACAAAGTTTTGAAAGTGTAAATTGATCTCAGGAAATGTCATATAGAGCAATAAAGCTCATTCTTAAGCTACATAAAAGTCTGTAGGAGAAGGTGGCTCTGGCGACAGCATTGGGGGCCGGATCACAGAAGGCTTTGAATTCAGCTTTCTAGAAGCAGACAGGGTTAGAAGGGCATCTCCAGCAATGGAGAGAAGGCAGAGGGAATTTTGTGCCAATGGACAAAGTGAAGATGAGCAATTCAGTTAAACAAGGGAGCATGTATTGAACAGACTGTCCTCAAATCTATCATTATAACCTTGCAAAAGGAAGGATTGTGAAGAAAGTAAAGAGTAAGTTGCTAGAAAGAAGGATTGACTACAAGATAGCCTTTGCAGGTTTTTATTCCACCTTTTCACACACACACACACACACACACAGACACACACACAAACAAAGGGCATTATACTTACTAAATGCTGGAATGAATTAATATATAATTAGGAATGAAAAGTAGAACTATAATCAACTTTGGTATTCAAACAAAAGCACTTAATTATACTTATGGCATCCTTTTGGATAATGATTCTGTATATATGGACCTCCTTTTTGTTCTCCAAACACTCAAAGCTTTCTACCTTAGGAATTTTATATCCTATATCATTCTCTATTCATTCTCTCTCTTTATTTACTTTTATAGCTCTAATTATTGCTTAAAAATACATATTTGTTTTCTTATTCATTGTCTCCCTCTTCTAGATAAGCCATGAGAAACACATTATCTTCTACACTCTATCCCCTTGGCCTACAACAGTGTCTGCCATAACTTTTTTTTTCAATGATTAAATAAAGTGCCATAAAACAAACACAAAAACATATATGTATACTTTTGTTAATATCTAGAGGCTCCAGATATCAATTTTTTTCCTTGACTCAAAACTAGATTCTATCAGTGCTTAATCTGAAAGTTAGGCACCTCTAAAATCTCCTGACTCTTCAGATTGTTGTTTCTGGTGAAGGGATTAAGCAAAGAAAAAAGACTTAAAGACACTGTCAACAATGTAAGGGTTCAAGGTGGGAGGAGGTGAGAAGGGAAGAAGAGAGATAAATGGTGAAGGAGGCAGACTTGACTACTTGGGGTGGTGAACACACAATGCAATATAGAGGTGATGTATTGTAGAATTGGGCACCTGAAACCTGTATAATTTTATTAACCAATGTCACCCCAATAAATTCAATAATTTTTTTTTAAAAGAATACATTTTGATCATGCATAACATTTGGTTCCCTAAAGTGATTCGAATAAAGCTTTTATAAGGATTCTAACTCAGTACTTAATTGAAACCAAAATACCTATATATGCAGCTCTTCACCTAATATACATATAGAAATAGTCTCCTTCCCTTTGGTACAGCATTTTAAATTACCTTGATTCATTAATATAAACAAACCATGTTGAAAAAAATTATTGTATGTCTATGTATGGAATAGTTTAAATCACTCCATGCAAAAGCTGAAGGCTATAATTAGCAGTTATGTAGAAGAATGTCAAACCCTTTAAGATAAAGTATTACTTGTAATCAGGAGCATCAAGACTATCACTATGTTAGTTATCCCTAAAGAGAATGACATATGGAAATGTCCTCTGTATTGGTCAGTGATGAAAGTAGCTAATGATCCAAGTGTCACTAGTTCAGATTTTAGGAATTGATTCTAATTTCATTTATTCATTCGAACATATTTATTGAGGAAACTCTTCTAGGTGTTGGAGATACAATTATATATAAGACTGTTTTATGGAATTTACATCATAGTGAGGAGACAGTCAGTAAAGCAATAAATAAGTAGTATATAATATGGCCATAAACGCTGGAGCATGGGCTAGTATAATATTAAGTAATATGTACAGTGACACTGCATGTGCATTTAATATGTTGTCCTCCATCAGGCACATGCAGCTCAGCTGTGGGTTTCCACTAGTCCCTACATATGAATATTGTGATGAATTGGTGTCACTAATTTTCATTAAATAATATGAGCAATGAAGATGGTTCAATCTACACAAAAAAATTTTATCTATGTTTATATGGTTTATTACCCCCCCAATAGACTATAACTCAGAAAAAATGAGTGCTAAGAATAACAAAATAAGGCAATATAATAGTCAACAATTATATCATATTTACTATGTACCAGGAAGTATCCTAAGCTAGTTCTAAAAATTTACTGTGTACATCATCTGGGATTCTTGTTAAATGCAGATTCTGAGCTGGTAGTTACCAAAAGACCTTAAGATTATACATTTCTAACATGCTTCCAGTTAAGGGTAATGCTGCTGGTCAATGGGCCACATTTTGAGTAGTGAGGGACTAAGCATTTCCCATGAGGCTAAATCACTTGGCCCAGGCTTCATACCTTGTGTGTGGGTGGGGCTGGGATCCCATTACAGGCAGGCCTTGCCCAAATCTGGCTCATAGCCACTGTCCTCTAGTATATAGAAAATAATTGAGATAAAGAAAGAGTGCTATTTTAGATAAGTGATCAGAGAAGTGGCCATTAGCAGAGAATGAACGAGGAAGCAAGATGAAGAACTGGGAAAAGCACACAGTTAAGGAGACTGCAAGTGTAAAGGCTCAGAGGCAGAAACACAGTGTATGTACCTGGCAACACCCGGAAGTACTTAGTGAAGAGGAAGGAAATAACGGTGTGAAATTGGAGTTAGCCCAGTGCAAATAAGAAATGCGATTTCTGTAATAGGAGAGTCAGTACTTTCACAGCTCAAGACCCAGGCTCTCTCATTAGGTAGACCAGGTTCACATCTTAACTACATTGTACTGACTGTGTGACTTTGGGTAATCACTTAACTTGTTCAATTTTCTATTATTTTTATTATTCTTTAATTTTTTATTATTAAATGTATTGAGGTGACATTGATTAATAAAATTTTATAGGTTTCAAGTGTACGATTCTATATACTTCATCTGTATATTGCATTTTCTGCTTATCACCCAAAGTTAAATCTTCTTTTGTCCCCATATATTTGACCCCCATTGCCCATTATTCTTCCCCCACACCCTTTTCCCTCTGGTAACCACCTACTGTTGACTGTGCCTATGAGTTTTTGTTTGTTTCTATATTTTATAAAGGTGATAAACACAGGACCCATTGAGTGAGCATAGAATTAAATGAGAAAAGCTTATAAAACTACCTGACACATATTGAGATCAAAATGAATATATAAAGTAGCATTATTGTTTATATAAAAATATAAATGGCAGGATTTTAAAATTATAATTGATGCATTTAAATCCACAGTAAAAATAAGGGGGTTGAAAATATATAAATAAGTCAGAAGCAAAAGGAAAAGAAATAGGCAAAGTAATTATATAAATAAAGAAATAGCACTCTTTCTCTCCCAGAGATTTTACTTTTCTAGGTTCAGAATGAGTTTTAGGTACTGTTGAGACAAGGCATTAGTTTCAAAGAAAATTTAGAGTCTGCTCCCTTCTTATGGGAGTCTCCATTAAGTTTATTCTTCCATGTCATAATTTCTCTCTCTCTCTCTTTTTTTTTTTTTGAAAAGTTATTCCCCAAAATCTCTTAAAAATTCAATTTCTTTCCATTTTTATAGAACTCCCATACAATAAATCTGCTTATGTGTATGCTCACAAAATACTCCCTGGGACATAGATTCTGGAATTCAACACCTGGATCCAATGTAATTTATTGTGCTACCACAAGTTCAGTAAGACATATTCAGCACTTACATTTTAGTTAAAAACATGGATGTTCATCTTGCTTTAAAAGCAGTTTTTAATTCCTCAGCTACTGTCACAGAACTTTTCTTCTCTTGGGATAACTTTCTCACAATGAGATGATGAAAGTACCTGGATAAGCATTTCAATAAAATAACACTTGGAGGACTGGCTGAGTGGTATATAGACTCTCATCTAGTTTTGTTGTCAACATGACATACCTTGCTTGCAACACCTTTGTTCAGACAGCTCAGGGAAATCAGGAATACTGGGCTCCAAAGGGTTTTACCTAAAGGCATTTTGATGTTTTGTTCATGCTGTACTACAGAAAAAGAAAGAGGCTATTGAAAGTGGCAAACGACAAACTGAGAACACTTTAAAAGAAGGCAATGACATACTGGATGAAGCCAACCGCCTTGCAGATGAAATCAACTCAGTTATAGACGTGAGTATATTTGCTAAAACTCAAAGTAAAAAGAAAATGTTAGTTACATAGGCTTTCACAAATAGGAATCAATGAGAAATCTCAGAAATATAAGCAAATCTTAATTTTTTTTTCCTTGTGGGTATAAAATTGTTTCTCCATTTTTCAGTTGCAACCATGACCACCTATAAGCAACAATTAGAATTTCATATTGTTCCCCCAATAGTTGTGAATGTCTGTGTGAGGGTACTAATTCACTCCCACAGACCTGTATTTTTTTTTTCCACACTGAGGAAGGGCATTATTTGTTGGTAGGACAGCACTTACAATCTACTTCAATAGTCATATTAAGAAATGTAAATCTATAAACAGACTGCTAATGCATTATACACTGTGATATATGGTGATAGAAATGTAAATGGTCTAAAAGATCCTAATAAGGATCATTTACACATTTATAACTGTGAAGTAGCATTTTTTTAAAGATAGTTGGGTTCTTCTTGGTATAAATTAGCTTCATATATTTTCTAATTTTTTAAATTAAATAACAGCTTTTATTTTCGATTTTTCTTTTTTTCTTTTCTTGTCTGTTAAGTTAGTAAATTTTAAGTTTCATAAAAAACTAAGGATGTGTAATTGTATCTCGGAGAGTAGTTAGTAAATGAAAGAAGGCTTGGGTCCACTTCCTTAAAACACCCTCTTTTTTCTACCTAACAGTATGTTAAAGACATTCAAACTAAATTACCACCCATGTCCGAGGAGCTGAAAGATAAAATAGATGACCTCTCCCAGGAAATAAAAGACAGGAAGCTTGCTGAGAAAGTGTCCCAGGCTGAGAACCACGCGGCTCAGTTGAATGACTCATCTGCTGTGCTTGATGGGTATGTCATCTGTCGTTGGAAATGTCTCTGTATCTTGATGCTTGTCCAAAAGTTTTGACTAACAGAAATGGTAGAGAATCACTTTCAAATCTTGATTATGAACATATGAGCTGCATGGCCGTTCTGTAGAAGAGCCTAATTGTGATGGTCTGGGCAGAGCTCTGCTGGAGCAACATCAAAAGTCTGAGTTAAAAGTGAATTCAAATATGGCTTGGTTGGGAGTGAACATAGCCCTAGGCTACACTTAGGAAAAAAATGGTTATTGTTCTTAATTAGAGCGCACAGCAGTTGCCTTATTAGCATTTTAAATAATAATGTATAAACACACTTCCTGCTTCAAATTTCAGTTTTATATTTTTAATGGAATCAAAACTATTTATTTTTAAAAGGGTGGCTTTTGAAAATATGCCCCAGAAGTAGTCTTTTTTTTTTTTCCTTTTCAGACTTCAAGGAGATGCTATATATTCCTCTGTGAAGTAACAGGTCACCATTGCTGGGATTCTTATATGGGTCAAGGCAGGGAGGGCAAGTGGTGAGGTGTGCTTAACTTATGACCAGCCTTCTAGATAAAACTGGTGTACTACCCTTCCCTAAAAAGGGGATATTAACCCCAAATATAATTTTCCCAAACTAATCTATATTTAATATATGACACGTATAAGGTTCTGTTCCAACATATAATACTCATTGAGACAAAGGAAAATATTAATATTTAGAGACCCAGGGCATTAATCATGCACAGTTCATTTTATAACATACGTTTGCCATTTTCACATGAAGGGTAGTAGTAGATGGAACAGGAAGCTAGAAGTCAGCAGATGCTGGCTTCAAGTCATTATTTGGCAACATGTTGGACATGTGACCTGAAATGAGCTATTTAACCTTCTGAGGTAAATTTATTTACATCTGGGAAATACATCTACCCCATAGAGATTTTGTGAAATTCATTCTAGTAATGTGGTACTAGTGCTCTGAAATGTGTAACGTGCCTCACAAATGATGTAAAAGATCATCTCGCCACACATAGTTGGTGCACATGGTTACAGAAGCTTTGTGGAATGCTATGGATATTTAATAATATGCTGGTTATTATTTCATAGCTGAATTATTTAAGAAGATGAGTTTAAATTGAAAACTACAACATAATACAGTAAGTAGATAGCCGACTATGATTTAGAATTATCATAATATATTGGCCATGGCTATTTGGAAGCCATATTTACTCTAAGTAGGATGCTCTTCATTTGACTATCAACTGCTCTGATGGTTTTTTGTGGGTTTTTTTGGTAATCACAACAGAATTCTTGATGAGGCTAAAAACATCTCCTTCAATGCCACTGCAGCCTTTAAGGCTTACAGCAATATTAAGGACTATATTGATGAAGCCGAGAAAATTGCCAATGAAGCCAAAGGTCTTGCACACGAAGCTACAAAACTGGTAAGAAACAAATAGTATAATGTGCTGAGAATGGAGGTCCATCTGTTTGAGTAAGTACCGAAATTTCTCAAATTTAAATGCGTTCTGGAAAATCCTAGTCAAATAGAATCTTTGTTCTGAATTATTTTCAAAGGCTCCTTTTACATTTTATCCAAAATAAACTCTCAGTATGCTGTAATCACAGCAGAAATTTCCTGTCACCCACTACTTACAACACATAAAGGACTTGAAATGATGCAGATGCCAAGCAGGTCTGTTCCGCCAAATCACAGAAGAAAAATAGTCACACATAAGATGTTGGACAGCAATATTAATCACTATTATTACAAATTTCATCATTAAGAAAGTGCTTTGAAAATTAACCCATTATCTACGGTCACACACAAATTAGTTATATGTGAAGTATGACTATAAAGTGCATCTGTTACAAAATGCATCAGAACATGTGCTTCTAAACTATTTATACTGTTTTTAGCAATCGAAGCCTTTGCCTTTAAAGCAATCTTTGGCTGTTATTCAAAATAAACTTGAAACTAATATGGTAGAGTTTCAGGATTCCAAGTATAGCACATTATCTGAGTATCTTCAACAGTGACAAATCTTCATCCTTTACATGTACCAACATTTGGTACATAAGTTATGTAATAAAATGTGGTACTACTATTTTAGGTTAAAAAACATTTCATAAATAGCACATAGTGAGTTGAAATGTGCAGAAACATTATTTACTTCTTTGGCTTCAAATAAAATCTAGAAATTTTAGAAAACAATAACTAAATTCAACATTTGACTGTAAATGAAGTATGCATTAATAATTGGTGTTAAAGAAACAAATCAGTATGTAAGGTGTTCTCAGGTTACGACATAGTTCCTTTCCCACAACAGTGACATAACCCAAATTTTGGTGAAAGGCAAAACACACCGTAGCCTAAGTCACTTACCCATCCTGACACAATTATAATGCCATAATCTAGAACATAAAAGCACAGCTAAGCCAAAGGAAAAGGAAAAAGACACGAATATACTGTACTGTATACTGTATTATAGTAACAGAAAAAAATGACAAAAGAATTAGTGTAAAAAAATTCCTTACCTCTATTCCTGTGGTTGCCTTGCACACTGGAAGGGGCAAACCAAGGTGGGAGAGAGTGAACTATTGGGAGGAGGAGGCTGGAGAGGCAGGAGAACCTGCAGAAGGTGCTGGAGATACTGGGTCAGGTAAATCAGGATTGCCTAAGGAACATGCAGGAGACACTGGAGATGATCCTACCTGTACTACAGGTGTTTCATTTGAGAAGCAGCTGATGTAGAGGGTACAGGGTCTGTTGTAGGCCTCTCTATCTTCTTAAAGAATTGTTCCAGGCTAGTGTCTGGAAGGTCAATGACTTCTTCTCACCAAACTAGTTCTCCCACATAGTCCATAAGTATGACGCTAATGGCATAAGCCAAAACACCCATGTCTCAATTTTTTAAAGATTTTATGGGAGTGAGTGTCATAAACTTGAAACATTGTATACATTGAGACTGTCGTAACCCAAGGACCCCCTGTATGTTTATTTCTTTTGTATTGGGCACAAATGATTTCTTGGATGTCAGGGATATTAGAGATACTCACACAATCTTAGAGGCTTTATTTTGTGGTTATAATGAAAACATCCTATTCCATCAGCAATTGTTACTATTTGGTTTTGTCTGGAATGAGTTCCACTAATGCCATTACATTCTGTTTATTTCTTATTCAAAATTATGATGTAATTATTGCAGAAACTGCCCTATGCCTAGTAATTCTTTTAAAATGAACTTATTTTAATATCTAAACTAAATTATTTATCTATCCTCTCATAGATAATTTTCTATTTTAAATACCCTAATTTCAAAGTTTGCCATTTTCATCTGACCTGTATTTTACTGGGTGACCATTTTCAGAATCAAACACAGTGCCTGGCAAATAGTAGGCACTTGTGAATGAATGATGGAAAAAAAATGCATAAATGAATGTCATTCTAATTGACATTTTTCATTCCTTTTACAATCTTTTATACCAATAAATATCTCTCAATTGCACTACTGTCATTGCTTTAGCCTTATACATTTCTAATGCTTCATGTTAAAGAGCTGTTGGATTTCACCCTAATTTAACGTGATCACTTTACACTTAGGAGACTCTCATTCTATGCTTACAAGAAATGCGTGCTTTTCCTCACCACTGATGTTCATACATGATAGGCTAGCCCACCGCAAGCACAGAGCTAAGTTGAGTGATAAGGCATTGCAGCCTGCCCCCTTGTTTTCATGATTCCTTCTCTCTCTCCATAAACCATGTATGAAAAATTACGAAGTAAGCACTATAGACAATCACTGATTTATTAAATAGCTAACAGGAAGCACAGAGAAAACCGATTTGTCCCAAAAAGTGATGTTTTCAGTTGGGAAAGGTTGGGTGCGCTTGATAGCAGGTTGCCAGTGTGTGTGGCAGAGTGGAGGGGGGAGGGGCCGTCTGCGCCACAATATGACAGGCAGTAAATTATCCACGTTTTATTCCCGTGAATGACTGTCATCCTCTACCTTACTGTGCTTTCTGAGTCCCGGCCCGCTTTAGCCCCTCCGTGCCCCCTCCTGCCGGATCCCCACGGAACAACGTAGGGCTCGGTAAACGCGAAGGACTGAAGGGGAGTAAGTGTCTGTCGGAAGACTCGAGTAGGTGTGGTTGGGGACAGTGTCCTCCGCTGAAGTCACACACTTTCTTTAATTTTTTATCTTCTCTTTATCTTGTCTTTTTTTTTTCTTTTATCTTCTTCTCTTTACTCCATCAGAGTGGAGAGTCCTGATGATCTCCCCTGCACAGTGATTTCATTTTATTTAGTCTCTTGGTACTGTTTTCTGCGAACAGCTTTTTGCTCTAAGTACCAATTTTTAAATTAATAATCCGTATTTCTAAGGAGCCTTTTGTTTCCTACTTGTATAGTTTATGTCCTTGTGGGAGGGTTATGTTCAAGACCTTTACTAACCCATGTAGTGATTGGGTGACTTAGAAAAAGATGTCCCCACTGAGCATGGGGATCACTTTTCGATGCGAACCTTTGGGTCAGACTGAACTGCGCTCCCCAGAACCCCGTGTGGTGGGAAAGAGGCTCCCTGCTGGCCTCAGACTGCTGGCTCCCTGCTCTGTGCAGTCTGCTCTCGTGGTGGCTGCCACCCTGTTGACTGTGGGTGGGGTTCTGTTTATTTTTCTACTTCTGCTTTTCAATAAAAGAACATCTCCAGAATTAAAATTTAAGCTGACAATTGACCCCCAGGGGATAGAAACATGGATAATCACAAATGACCCCCTGAGTATTTCACTCCCACTCTTTTACACCCAACCTTCCATGATTTTCATAAAGGTAGCATGTGGTATATAGCGGCTGATCACTAAGGGTGGATTACTCTTCCCTCTTCAAACACGAATGCTAGAACCGGAATGGCTAGTACGCTCCAGATTTTCAGAAGTGACAAGGTATTTGTATTTCCACAAGAGATAGGAAAGTTGAATAGAAAAGAAAATTTCAAAGGAAAATTAAAATGATTTTCCCTATTTAGTTTGAGGTAATGTCTATATATCTGTTTGAATATAGATGTTATATAGATTATTTTTTAAATTGGTAAGAGGTTCTAGTGGTGTGTTGGAATTTCTGAAATCAAATTGGGGGAAGAAGGTAGTAGGTCAGAATTTGGGAATTAGTAGGTCTGTCTTAAAGTTAAGCACATTTTACAGTCTATTCTGACCTCTCCATTGGCTTAATTCCTATAGTATAGGCTCTGAACTTAGAACTTAATTTTGTTAACCTAATTTAATGTTCAATCTTTACATCAGAATCAGATCTTACTCCTATTATTGATGCAGTTAGGGTGCTAATGAACTACTTGTTGATACTAAGTGTATCAGTATTTACAATTTCTCTTTAAAAATTTTAGCTACATATTTAATGTACCTAATGTCTTCATAGTATTATGAAACACAACCCACAGGGTGATCAGAGATGAATAGAATTCTAACCTACCCTTAAATGGGCAACAATCATGTATGTGTGTTATTTGTGATGCTAATAAAAATAATGCCTTCCAAGAGTTACCTCCATAATTCATTTTTATCTTTATTGTAATTTTCCTTTTCCTTCCTTATTATTATTTAATATTGTTCATATTATTCTTAATAGTTTTTTTTATTAGACTTTGAGTCCTTATAGTAACAAGATTCTTTTTAACATCACTACTATTGGTTAATAAAGCTTATAGTTAAACACTGTAAATCTTGCCATAGAATGATTAAACATTAAGGCAATTCAAATGAGTATTTGTTTAGAAATATGATAATGTAGTCTCTTCAATCTGTCTTCTTTAATATTTGCTTTGTGTAATTGGATGAACCAAAATACATAAAAAGTTCTTGCAAGGTCATTTTTGAGTTTTTATTTCGTACATGAAGGACTGGGCAAATATTAGCAGAGTACATATTGCATTCAAAAGACCCATAAAATAGTCAAGTTGTAAACTTTAACTCCTATATACCTGCTATTTTATTCTGTCATTCACTATTTAAATGGCATTCAAACAGTAATTTTGACTTCTTATTAATATCAATAATCATTGAAATTTAAATTTTATTCCAGTGTAGTATTAGTGGAAATTTTTGAATAATATAAATCCATAATTCATATAATTGAATTTGCTAAGAAAACTAGTGAGCATTTCTTCCTCTTCAGCAATTCAGCAACTAATCTACAAGCCGAGTGATTCACACAATAGCAAACATAAAAAAGTCAGGGGGGATCTAAGTAACCTAGAAAAATATTGACTCTGTGTGTGGAAAGAGTGTTCATTAAGCCAGCCTGACTTTAGTGATTTTCTTTGTACAGGATACACTCATCTGAGCCAACTCTAAAAAATCCATTGGAAACAGAGAAGCAAAATTCTATTTATGACCCAGCATTAGACAAATTTAAAAACTCAGAGCACTAAATGTTAAAAATCAAAGGGTTTGTGCCAGTAATCAGAACTCAGGAACTCTTTGGGATGATGTTGTAATGCAACATAAGTTTGAACTAATTTTATTCACATGGCAGTGCTCTCTGACCTGCAATTTCAGATTTCCACCTGCAGTGGAATAGTTAGGAGGTGAGGTTGCCATGTTGAGTTTGATTCTGGACATTAACTGGAAAGAAAAGCTATGCCTGATGAGGATGTTCTCTGACTCAGTAAATACTTCTTTATTGATTTGACTTGAAATCCAAAGTCCTCATACTAGCCACCCACCTTGCCCCCAACAGCAAGCTGTGACATCCACGTGAGCTAGAGCAATGGCTGTCATCTGTCATGGATGAAAACCTGTTCTCACTTAGTGACTTTTAAACCCTCATTTTATTTTGTCTTTTTTGATTTTCTCCTCTAGCTGAATATTCAGTCACTAATTCTAAATTCTCGTGATTTTGAGAATTTCCTCCTTCATCCCTGAGCCTCCTTCGTCTGCAAAGTTGCTTCTGGTCTTCCCGAGACTCCTCTAATCCCTCTCCTGTTTTAGGATAGTATGCAAGGCCAGGGTCTATAGCCTTTCAACAGATTTCAGACCAAGGTCATCACTTTGGCTTGCTTTTCTTTTCTTTTTTTTCTTTAGTGATTATATATTGGAGTGTTTTTTTATTATATCAAAGTGTTCTAATGCTATCATAAGGAATACAGATGCTTGAAACAACCTGCATTAAATTATATTTTTAATACAATTAAAGAATGTTTATAACCTGTTTGTAATTACAAACTGACTTGTTTCTTGACCCTTTTTTTATTCAGTTTTATTTTAATATCCTATGGTAATGTTAAAACATAGGTTATAGTAAAATACCTTTAAAATTAATACAATGTTTTTCTTATCTTAAAAGAGTGTATGATCTTTTTTACTTATTACAAAAGCAATTCTTGACTATTACAGAAAATCAGGAAATACAGACAAGCAAGAGGGAGAAAATAAAAATGTGCATAATCCCACCAACACAAATAAATATTGTTTATCTTTCCGTATCTTTCTTATGCAAATAGTATATCTACAAAGAATAATTTATTATAATGCTTTTATAGCTTAATATATCAATATCACATGCACATCTTTGTATTATCAAAAATTTTTAAAAAATGCATATTATCTAGATTCCACCATTTCTTCTGAGAATTTATTTTATTATAGGAGAGTTCTCTCTAATTTTTATTAATAGTCTAACATAGCAAATATAAATTTCTTTGAAGTATATATTAAATAACACATTGCAACTAATGACCAGCCTTTCATATACCCTTGTAATTGTGAACAATTTTTTCTATTAAAAAAGTTTTAAATTTAACTCTTTGAGTAGTACAAACATTCATGTATGTCCTCATGCCTCCTGACCACCCAGAGTACAATCCTACATGTACATCTTTTTTTACAAATAGGAGGTACGTGAGAATTACATGAGATAAAAATTTTTATTTTAAAAAGGTATAAGGCAACATTAAAAAAAAGGCAAATGTATGTTCTTCTTGTTCCCATAGATTGGTTATCAAACACAAATGATTTTAAGTTAATAAAACTATAACTGGAACTAATTTCATTTTTTGGAAAAAAACTCACTCCCAGGGGCCAGCAAGCATAAAAAAACTCACTACTCAAAGGGTTAAAATTATTATATAAGTTACAAATGATCTCAGCATTTTATCTCTATTGGAAATATGCAAGATTTATTCTCTAAAATAAATTATTTTATAATAGAATAGATGAAAAACCATGCTGTTTAATTTTTAGTTACTACTTTCTTTAAAAAGCAAAACAAAACAAAAGAAATATTCTGCATCTCTCCTTAGGGCCAATTCTTTCAATAAATTTAGAAAATGTAGCTCTATTAAGAAGTTATTTTAAGCACAATTTAAAAATAATAAAAATATAATATAGGCAATAATATAAATAATAACTTTTTAAATTGAATTTATTGGGGTGACATTGGTTTGAAAAACCATACAGGTTTCAATTGCACAATGCAATAAAACATCATCTGCACACACCATCATGCAATGGGGTGACTAAATGAAAGAAAGTAAAGGGATTAGCCAAAAGATGTGTATGCATTATACACAGTCACTGACAACAACGTGCTGATAGCCAGAGGGAAGGGAGCCAGGTGGATGTGGACGAAGGTAGGAAGGAAATCAGTATTGCAGAGACTTTGCTTGAACAGTAACTTTTAAATTTACTTATATAAGTAATAAATCACTGGGTTGCAGGTTTACCACCCTGATAAATTTAACTGCAGGGCTCTTCTTCTCCTCATAAAACCCCCTTTGACAACAAAACACGTAGATATCTTTGTGCTCCAACCTGAAGTAATGGTTTCTTTAGAAAGGACTTTTTTGTTTTATCTTTCCATGTCACTATGGTTCCATTAGAGAAGGCAGAGTAATTAGAGCTTACTCTGGTGCTTGGAACAGTTAAAAATTTTTGCTAGGTAAACGAATCAATTAATTTATTTATTAATTGATGACATGATGATTTAACAAATCACTATAAATATTTAACAAATATTAGGAAGAACAAAACTAAGATGCATTAAAAGCCAGTAAAGTGCCAAGTTCTCTGTTAAATCTTTATAGTCATGTTTTCCTGTATCTTCCATTTTCTAATGATGTCTTATATTATCTCACATTTTCTATAAATGATTATTAACTAATAAAAACATGTAACCTAATATATTTTAGTATATGTAACAATAAAATGTATAACTAATTTATATATAATGTATATATATACATACATACTATATATACACACAGAACTTATAAAAATATAATCTCTAAAAAAGAAAGGAAAATATCTTGCAACTCCAAAAACCTCATTTATATTTCACATACACTGTAGATACAGCTCAGAAACTCAGATGTGACACTTATGAATATGTATGAAGTATAATTAGCTTTTAAAATGCTGCTTCATCACCTGTTCTGAGACTGTTGATGTGCTTCAGTGCCTTACTAAGCAGTGTTGGAAAAGCAACTCTCCAAATTCCAATGAGTTGCAACAGTTCTGTTCATCCATACCATGTTGGTGTTTTCCATTCTGTTATCATATGGAAAGCTTGTCTTTTAAAGCTATATTGTTGGTATGCTGCTCATAACTGATAGCTCTCTAACATTTTGGAGTGCTCCTCGAAACACTGAAACCTATCTTATTCCTTCATATCTCTTGAACCCAAATAAATGTCTCAATTCCATTCCCCTTGCCTGAGGTTACCTCTTTCTTTTTTCAAGCCCATACCAGAGATTTTCAACCTTTTTCATCTTATGGCAATCATAAACCAATTACTAAAACTCTGTGGCACACCAAAAAATATATATTTTGCCAATCTGACAAAAAAAAATAAGTATGATTTTGATTCATTCACATTAGATGGCTATTTTTATATTGGCTGTTATCATTTTTTATTTGACAATCCAAGGAAAAAGAGGTCAGTGTCCTGATTAAATAGTCAGGTATTGAATGTTTTAAAAATTCTACAGCACACCAGTTGAAAATCCCCTATACTATTAAAATAGCCAACTGATGTATCCTTTTCCTCTCACACAGCTGCACAATTCATCTTCCTGAACTGAGGCTCTGATCATACACACCTACTCAGAAACTTTCAATGGCTCAACATTACTTATTGTCCAGTTTCCTTGGTCTGACATTTAAACTTTTCTGAAATTGACTCTAATCTACCTAACAGCCTTCCTTCTTCACCTTGCCCTTTCTTTATAAACTCTGCAGTCCTTTGCAACTTAAATACTTGTCTCCCATCCACACATCAAAATTCTCTGTGCTCTTGCCTTTCCTGACCTTGTTGTTACTATCTCCTGATACCTGAGCAAAGAGTGGCTGACTAAGGATCCAGGAAGAAGTCACTGGCTATCTGAAAATCAAGAATGACAAGATGCGTAGACACAAAAAGCAGGCAATACTCATAAACACAAGAAGATAGGAAATCAGCAGCAGGGAAATCTGTTAGCAGATGGACTTCAGTCAGAGCTTGGCCTTGTTGCTGGATGAAGGTGCAGGGACCCAGTGGAAGATCAATAAATTGATAATCATCTAGTCAGACTAATAAAAAAATTCAGAAAAGTCATCAATATCTAATATCAGAAATAAAAGGAATAAAATCACTACAACTTCTGCAAACAGTAAAGATTAATAAGAGGATATTATAAACAACTTAATGACAAAAATTCAACAATTTGAATGAATAGACAAATTCTTTGAAAATCATAAACTATCAAAAATCATTCATGGCCCTGGCCAGTAGGCTCAGGGGTAGAGTGTTGGCCCGGCATATGGATGTTCCAGGTTTGATTCTCGGTCAGGGCAGACAGGAGAAACACCTATGTGCTTCTCCACCCCTTCCCCTCTCTCTTCTTTCTCTCTCTCTCTCTCTTACCCTCTGCAGCCATGGCTCAATTGGAGCAAATTGGCCCCAGGTGCTGGATGGCTCAATGACCTCTGCCTTAGATGCTAAGAAGAGCTCAGTTGCTGAGCAATGACCCAGTTGGGCAGAGCATCATCCCCAGTGGACTTTCCTGGTGGATCCCAGTTGGGGCACATGCGGTAGTCTGTCTCTGCCTCCCCACCTCTCACTGAATAATAATAATAATAATAATAATAATAATAAAACAGACACAAATAAATAGCTTAAAAACCCTATATTCCTTGCAGTGATCGGCAAATTCATTAGTCAACAGAGCCAAATATCAACAGTACAGTGATTGAAATTTATTTTGAGAGCCAAATTTTTTTAACTTAAACTATATAGGTAGGTACATTGTTATTAAATTAATTAGGTTACTACTCCTAAGCTGGCCTTTGAGCCACACTCAAGGGGCCAAAGAGCTTCATGTGGCTCATGAGCCGTGGTTTGCCGATCACTGCCTTAATTGGTACTTAAAAACCATCACACACACACATATGCATTCAGTTCAAGATAACTTCACTGTTAAATTTGAACACCTATTTAAGGAATAAATAATAATTTCTTCAAAGAATTGAAAAGGAGAAAACAAATCATCTCATTCTTTGAGGCCAGTTAGCCAGTTACTGTGATACAAACCAGACAAAAACATTACAAAAATATTTAAATTTATAGACCACTATCCTATATGAACATAGATACAAAAGTTCTTGACAATGTTAAATCAAATGCAACCACTTATTAAGACAAGCTACAGAGGGAATATATTTACAAATTATGTATCATATAATGAATTTGAATCCAGATTATGCATGAATATCATTCAAAACTCAATGAGAGAAGATTGCAGTGGAGTAGGCAAAGTACCAACTTTCACCTCCCAGAACCAAAGTGAATTATAACTTAATTTTAAGAACCATCATCTGGAAAAACCAACTTTGGACTAAACTAAAAGGACTCTTTAACCAAGGAACACTGAAGAAACTACACTGAGACTGGTAGGAAAAGCAGAAACGCAGAGAGGGCTGCCCAGCTCTCGGGAGCAAACAGCAGCCCGGAGAGATTCATGTGATGGGAAGTGAGTTTAGTGGAGAGGGGAGGGTCCTGGGACCCAGGAACAAAGCCCCAGCCTGTATCCCAGAGCCTAGAAGAAGCATATGAACAGTATTCAGCTGTGAAATAAGTCAGGATACTGTTTTTGAGAAAGAGACTGATTTCTCAGACCCAGGATTCTTCTTAAAGGGACCATGTAGAAAACCTCTTTCACAACCACTCACCCAGGGTTCTGGGGGACAGGGAGAGAGGAGAGGCGAGGAGTAGCAGGAAGAAAGTGTAATCTTGGAGGCACACTTTGAGGGACAGCCACACTAACCCCTGGGCTGAGTGACTCCCCTAATCTGAAGTGAATATTTCCCCTAGAACCAGTAATAACAGCAAAGGGAAGCAGGACACCAGCCAAACAAGCTCTTCTGCAGCACTCAGAGCAGAGTCACATAGAGGGAGGGAGCCTTAAGGAATACAGTATTTAGTGCTAGGGTCTGAGCTGCAGTGCCTCCACCCACACTGCTGAAAACTTACGGGAAGGCGGGTGGTGGCAGGATGCAAAAACGTGGTCCCGTCGGAGGGGGCAGAAGCCAGGCTGGCCACAACTGAGGTCAGGTGTGAACTCAGTCTTGCCTGGCGGGGGCGGAAGGGGCAGACAAAAGCAGTCCAGCCGGCTGCAGGCCCACCTGCAATCCCGCCCGCAGGGGAAAGGCAAAAGCCTGGGAACTGCAGAGTCCTGTGGCTGAGCTCGGGCATGAGGCCCTGCTGGCCCGCAGAGCCGGGGCTTGTGCCCGACTCCCAAGCACAGCTTTACCCATGGGGGGGCAAAAGCCCGGGAATAGGTAGAAACCTGCAGCAGAGCAAAGGTGCTCACCCCTGACTGTGGTGCCAAGGCTTATGGCCCCAGGCATGGTGCACAGCCCCACCCATGGGGTCAAGGCTAAGGCCCGGGCTTGTAGACCCTGGCAGGTGAACACAGCCCCTCCTCTGGAGGAGAGGCAGAAACTGCAGCAACAGGTGCAGCCTTTGGGCACTGGCAATGCCCATACCCAAACGCCCAAGGCAGCAGCAAAGGGGGTGGCAGGCCTGCAGACAGACCATACCTAGAGAACACAGAGGCCACACCCATTGGACTCCAGTGGCCACACACTTCTTATACACAGACAAAATGAGAAGGCAGAGAAATGCAACCCAATTGAATCAAGAGGAATCCCCAGGAAAGGACTTGAATGAGTCAGATATAACCAAATTACCAGATTCAGTGTTTACAATGATTGTTAGGATGCTCAAAGATCTTAGAACAACAATAGATGGTCATACAAACAACTAAATAAAGAGATAGCAAGTAGAAAAAAGGACATTGCAATAATAAAAAAGAATCAGTCAGAAATGACAAATATAATATCAGAAATGAAAAACACAATGGAAGGAATTGAAATCAGGATGGATGAAGCTGAGGATCGAATCAACGAGTTAGAGGACAAGATAAACAAAGGCATGGAAGCAGAGCAGCAAAAAGAAAAGAGACTCAAAAAGTCTGAGGAAACACTAAGAGAGCTCTGTGACAACATGAAGAGAAAAAACATCCACATTGTATGGGTTCCTGAAGAAGAAGAGAAAGAACAAAAAATAGAGACTTTGTTCAATCAAATCATAGCTAAATACTTCCCTAAAATGATGCAGGGAAAAGGCACACAAATTCAAGAAGCACAGAAAATTCCATTAAAAAGAAACCCAAAGAAATCTACACCAAGACACATCATAATTAAAATACCAAAGCTAAGTGATAAAGAGAATATATGAAAAGCCGCTAGAAAAAAAAAGGCTACCACCTACAAAGGAGCCCCCATAAGGATGACATCCAACTTCTCAACAGAAACACTTGACGCCAGAAGAGAATGGCAAGAAATATTCAAAGTAATGTAGAACAATAGCCTACAACCAAGACTACTTTATCCAGCAAGGCTATTGTTTAAAATTGAAGGAGAAATAAAAAGTTTCCCAGACAAAAAAAACTCAAGGATTTCATTACAACCAAACCAATGCTGCAAGAAATGTTAAGGGGCCTGCTGTAAACAGATCAAAGGGAAAAAAGAATATAGCAAAAGAGAAATACAGCTTTAAAGAATAAAATGGCAAACAACAACTACATACCAATAATAACCTTAAATGTAATGGATTAAATGATCCAATCAAAAGACATAGGATAGCTGCGTGGATAAGAAAACAGGACCCATACATGTGCTGTCTACAAGAGACACACCATAAAACAAAAGATGCACAAAGACTGAAGGTAAAAGGATGGAAAAAATTATTTCATGAAAATGGAAATGAAAAAAAAGCTGGGGTAGCAATACTTATATCAGACAAAACGGACTTTAAAACAAAGGCTATAATAAGAGATAAAGAAGGCCACTACATAATAATAAAGGGAGTAATCTGACAGGAAGAGATAACCATTATGAATATCTATGCACCTAATATAGGAGCACCTAAATATATAAAGCAGACTTTGATGGATATAAAGAATGAGATCAATAGCAATACTATAATAGAAAGGGATTTCAATACCCCACTAACATCACTAGATAGATGCTCAAGAAAGAAAATTAAAAAAGAAACAGCAGACTTAAAGGACACACTAGATCAGCTCAATTTAATAGATATCTTCAGAACCTTTCACCCTAAAGCAGCAGAGTATACATTCTTTTCAAGTGCTCATGGTACATTCTCTAGAATAGAACACATGATAGAGCACAAAAGTGGTCTCAACAAATTTAAGAAGATTGAAATCATCATATCAAGCATTTCCACTGGTCACAATGGCATAAAACTAGAAATCAACCACAACAGAAAAATTGAAAAATACTCAAACACTTGGAAACTAAATAGCATGTTATTAAATAACGGATGAATTAACAATGAGATCAAAGAAGAAATACAAAAATCCTGGAAACGAATGATAATGAGCATACAATAACTCAAAATTTATGGGACACAGCAAAGGTAGTATTGAGAGGGAAGTTCATAGCATTACTGGCATACCTTAAGAAGCTAGAAAAAGCTCAAATAAACAACTTAACCCTGCAGCTAAAAGAATTAGAAAAAGAACAGCAAGTAAAGCCCAGAGGTAGTAAAATGAAGGAAATAATAAAGATCAGAGTAGAAATAAATGACATAGAGGCTAAAGAAACAATACAGAGGATCAATAAAACAAGGAGCTGGTTCTTTGAAAAGGTAAACAAGATCAATGAACCTTTAACCAGATTCACCCAGAAGAAAGGGAGAGGATTCAAATAAATAAAATTAGAAATGAGAGTGGAGAAATAACAACTGACACAACAGAAATACAAAGGATTGTAAGAATATACTATGAAGAACTGTATGCCAAAAAATTAGACAACCTAGACGATATGGACAAATTCCTTGAAACATACAATATTGTAAAAATCAATCTGGCTTGACTAGGCAGTGGCACAGTGGATAGAGCATCAGACTGGGATGTGGAAGACCCAGGTTCAAGACCCCGAAGTTGCCAGCTTGAGCACGGGCTCATCTGGTTTGAGCAAGGCTTACTAGCTTGAGCCCAAGGTCGCTGGTTCGAAGAAGAGGTCACTCGATCTGCTGTAGCCCCCCCAGTCAAGGCACATATGAGAAATCATTCAATGAACAACCAAGGAACCGCAACGAAGAATTGATGTTTCTCATCTCTCTCCCTTCCTGTCTGTCTGTCCCTATCTGTCTCTCTCTCTCTGACTCACTCTGTCTCTCCCACAAAAAAAAAAAAAAAAATCTGGAAGAATCAGAAAACCTGAACAGACCAATTACAGCAAATGAGATACAAGTAGTTATCAAAAAAACTCCCAACAAACAAAAGCCTGAGGCCCAGTGACTTCACAAGTGAATTCTACCAAATATTCAAAGAAGAACTAACTACTATCCTTCTCAAGCTATTTCAAAAAATTCAACAGGAAGGAAGACTTCCAAGCACCTTTTATGAGGCAAGCAATATTTTGATTCCAAAACCAGGCAAAGACAACACAAACAAAAAAAAAAATTATAGGCCAATATTTCTGATTAATCTAGATACTAAAATCTTCAACAAAAATTAGCCAACCAGATCCAGCAATATATGAAAAAAAATCATACACCATGATCAAGTGGCATTTATTCTGGGGAGGCAAGACTGGTACAATATTTGAAAATCAATCAATGTGATTCATCACATAAACAAAAGGAAGAAGAAAAACCACATGATAATTTCAATAGATGCAGAAAAAGCATTTGATAAAATCTAGTACCCATTCATGATCAAAATTCTCAGCAAAGTGGGAATACAGGGAACATACCTCAACATGATAAAGGCCATCTATGACAAACCCACAGCCAACATCATACTCAATGAGCAAAAATTAAAAGCAATCCCCTTAAGAAAAGGAACAAGGCAGGGTGCTCCCTTTCACCACTCTTATTCACCATAGTCCTGAAAGTCCAAGCCACAGCAATCAGACAAGAAGAAGAAATAAAAGGCATCCAAATTGGAAAAGAAAAAGTAAAACTATTATTATTTGCAGATGATATGATATTGTATATAGAAAACCCTAAAGTCTCAGTCTAAAAACTACTGGACCTGATAAATGAATTCAGCAACGTAGCAGGGTATAAAATTAATACTCAGAAATCAGAGGCATTTTTATACACCAACAATGAACTGTCAGAAAGAGAAATTAAGGAAACAATCTCCTTCATTATTGCAACAAAATAATAAAGTATCTAAGAGTAAATTTAACCTAGGAGATTAAACACTTGTACTCAGAAAATTATAAAACATTGATAAAAGAAATCAAGGAAGATACAAACAAGTGGAAGCATATACCATGCTCATGGTTAGGAAGAATAAACATCATTAAAATGTCTATATCAGCCAAAGCAATTTATAAATTCAATGCAATACGAATTAAAATACCAATGATATACTTCAAAGATATAGAACATATATTCCAAAAATTTATATGGAACCAAAAGAGAACACAAATAGCCTCAGCAATCTTGAAAGAGAAGAATAAAGTGGGAGGTATCACACTTCCTGATATCAAGTTATACTACAAGGCCATTGTACTCAAAAGAGCTTGGTACTGGCATAAGAACAGGCATATAGATCAATGAAACAGAACAGAGAACCCAAAAATAAATCCACACCTTTCTGAACAACTGATATTTGACAAAGGAGGTAAGAGCATACAGTGGAGTAAAGACAGCCTCTTAAACAAATTGTGTTGGGAAAATTGGACAGCTACCTGCAAAAAAATGAAACTAAACCACCAACTTACTCCATTCACAAAAATAAACTCAAAATTGATAAAAGACTTAAATGCAAGCTGTGAAACCCATAAACATCTTAGAAGAAAACATAGGCAGTAAGCTCTCCGACATCTCACTCAGCAATATATTTGCTGATTTATCTCCATAGGCAAGGGAAATAAAAGACAGGATAAACAAATGGGTCTATATCAAACTAAAAAGCTTTTGCACAAATAAAGACAATAAAAACAGAATAAAAAGACAAACTGCACAATGGGAGAACATATTCGACAATACGTCTGATATGGGGTTAATAACTAAAATTTATAAAAAAAAACTTGTAAAACTCAACACCAAGAAGATAATCCAATCAAAAATGGGCAAAAATAATGAATAAACAATTCTTCGAAGAGGACAATAGGCATATGAAAAAATGCTCAACATCACTAATCGTTAGAGGAATGCAAATTAAAACTACAATCAGATACCACCTCACACCAGTCAGAATAGCACTCAAAACAACACAGAATAAGTGCTGGCGAGGATGTGGAGAAAAGGGAACCCTCTTGCACTGCTGGTGGGAATATAGACTTATGCAGCCACTGTGGAAAACAGTATGGAGATTCCTCAAAAAATTAAAAATCGAACTGCCTTTTGACCCAGCTATCCCACTTTTAGGAATATACCCCAAGAACACCATAGCATCTCCTTTTTCAAAAGGAGAAATGTACCCCCATGTTTACGGCAGCATTGTTCACAATAGCGAAGATCTGGAAACAGCCCAAGTGTCCGTCAGTGGATTAAAAAGCGGTGGTACATATATACAATGGAATACTATGGGGCCATGAAAAAGAAGGAAATCTTACCTTTTGCGACAACATGGATGGCCATGGAAACTATTATGTTAAGGAAATAAGCCAGGCAGAAAAAGAAAAATATCATATGACCTCACTCATTTGAAGAATCCAATGAACAGTGTGAACTGAGGAACAGAATTGAGACAGAGGAGAGATCAAAGGAACCAGAGGAAAAGAGAACAGAGGGAAAAGAGGATAGGATGGGATAAACCTGAAGGAAAGGGGGGAGGGCACTATAGGGAGGGGGGCAAGGGAGATGTTGAGGGGAATACAGGGGAGGGGGGATACATTCAAGGCAACATTAGAATCTATGTAAACAATAAATTAAAATCAATTAAAAAAATAATGAGAACAAATAACCAAGGAAAAAAATGAGCAAAAGTTTTAAACAGATAATTCAGCGAAGAAGATGGCCATTAAGCACATCAAAATATGCTCAGCATTATTAGTCACAAGGAAAATGAAAATTAGAACAAAAATGTTATATACACTTATTAGAATGGCTAAATATAGAAACACTGTCTATATTAAGTATTGCTAAGAATGTAGGCTAATGTAAACTCTTCTAACTTGGAAGGAATTTTGAAAACAAGTTGGTACTTTCTTAAAAATTTAAACATACATTTTCCATATAACCAGTCCACTTCTAGTATTCACTCCAAGAAAATAAAAGTATATGTTCATACAAAGATTTGTGCACAAATGATTTTAGCAACAATTTAGGATAGCCAAAGCTAGAAATAATTCAAATGCCAATGAACAGGTAGATGAATAAATAGATTGAGACATATCTATATACATAATAGAGGGATCACATTTATTTGTGGAGCTGAAAGGTTTTAAGGCCTGTTTCATTGTGGTAAAAAAGACATAACATAAAATTTACCATCTTAATCATTTGTAAGTGTACAGTGCAGTAGTGTTAACTATATGCATGCTTTTGTGTAACAAATTACTGTACTTTCATCTTTCAAAAGTGAAACTGTACACCCATTGAACAGCAATTCTTCATTTTCCTTTCCCACTAGCAAAAGAAATCACACACACACACGGATAAATCAGATACACATATAATATGGGCATATGTCAAAATAATTACACTCATTGAAAGAAGCCAGACAAAAAAAGGGTGTACAGTACATACTGGATGATTTCATTAATATGAAATACTATATATTGCTAATAGTGATGGGAAATATATCAGTGTTTGTGTGGGGGTGAGGGAAAGACAAGAGGGGTGGGAAGAGGAGATTATACAGGATTGATGAAAATGTTTTTGGCCCCAGCTGGATGCTCAGTGGAGAAATGACCATCTGCTTCAACCCCCTGCCTCTCTTCCTACTCTCCCTCTTCCTTTCCCATAGCAAGCAGGTCAGCTGGTTAGAGTGTGGCCCCAGGAGCTGCGGAGAGCTTGGTTGGTCCAGCATGTCAGCCTCAGGGGCTAAAAATAGCTTGGTAGCCAAGCATCCACCCTAGAATGGCAATTGCTGGATTGATCCTGGGTTGGGGTGCATGTGAGAGTCTGTCTCACCATCTCCCCTCCTCTCACCTGAAAAATAAGAAATGTTGTTTTCTACCTTGATTGTAGTGATTGTTTTATGTTATGTCAAAACTTATCAAATTGCAAATATGTGAAGTTTATTTGTGCCTCACTACAACCATTGAAAAATGTAATAAAAGGGGGGGGGATAGATATTGGTCATCATAGTCCTTTAATAATTTTCACTACTAGAATTTAGCCTCTTTCTATGTTGTTTGGTTCTTCTCCCTCTTTTCTCTCTCCTTTATTGCATTAATTTTTTAATGCAAAGAAAAATCAACTCTCTCTCCCTTTGCCTCACTTGGCATATCCAAGATTAGAGTTAAAATTTTGGTTGTTAAATTCTTGCCAGATGTTATTTTTGTAGAAAGGCTATAAGGGAAGTGCTCTCTCTCTCTCTCTCCTTCTCTCTCTCTCTTTCTCTAGTTTGATCTAGTATGATGAGATCCATATTACCTTGATGACTCAGGAGAATCATATCAATGTTAATTATTTTACTATGATAGTATCTGCATCTATTGAAACCTACTCTCTCCCGATCCAAATTGACTGAAATTCTGGGCTTCAAAAACTCTTCTACCTCTTAGCTTTCTCTTTCCCAATTGTCAGACAGATTGTTAGCTCTACTTCTGCTGTCTTCAAGTGCCTATTTAGAGTATCTTAGTCCTTTTTTTATATATAATTTCCTTTTTCTAACCTGTTTTGATTCAGAAAATTTGTAACCAAGTAAGTGAAAATGGCACATAAATTTGGAACAAATATAAATCTAAGTGGGTAATTGAGGCTTATTTTTTAAGTAGGGTACATTGGATTTGTGCCATTTATAGTGACACTCTTACTTTTTTTTTTTAAGATAAGTGACACTTATGTGATGTTATTGTGTCTATTTCCCAAGTAAACTGTAAGACTAAGAACTTCTATGTTTTCAGTTGAAGACATTCTTTATTTTCCATAGAATAATTCGCCAGAGTTGTCAGCTCTTTTTGCAAATGTTAGGTATAATGCTCAATGGTCCTTTTTATTTATGTACATATTTCCAATATGTTCCTTCTTAGATATCGTAGCATTATAGCATCAATCTGTTTTGTGAACAATAGATTATTTAAATGGAAGCTGTTTGTATAACACCTTAAATTAAATTTTATTACATTATGAAGTTGGGTAATATTTCCTAGTTTAATGCTCAGATAATGTGACTGATTTTAAATAAAATTTATCAAGTCACTCCAAATGTCTTTGAAGAGTGTTATATCTAGGATAACCTGAATTCAGATTTAATACTACAGCAGTAAGTGTTTAGCATTCTCTAGCTTCCCTGCACTCTGAAATACTTTTCCAATTTAAAACTTAAGATCTTATTTGATTCACCTCTTGGTATAATGTATTATGTAATGATGGCTGAGAAGCAAACACTATTAAAAAGGATAACTAGACACTCAAGTTAAATGATTCCTTTCCCATATCACTCTATTATCTTCGTGCCACCTCTTTTAATCCAAGCCTCAACAAATACGCTTTGCTAGAAGAAGATTGTGGTTCAGAGACTGTCCTTTAACCTGACCAGTCAGTAGTGCAGTGAATAGAACATCAGCCTAAGATGCTGAGGACGCAGGTTGGAAACCCCAAGGTTGCTGGCTTGAGTGTGAGCTTGTTCTGTTCGAGTGCCAGCTCACCAGCTTGAGCATGGGGTTGGTAGCTTGAGCGTGGGATCACAGACATGGCCCCATCCATGGTCACTGGCTTGAGCCCAAAGTTCTCTGGCTTGGGCCCAAGGTTGCTGGCTTGAGCAAAGGGGGTGTCTGGGTATCTGGCTTGGCTGGGGCCCCTTGGTCAAGGCACATATGAGAAAGCAATCAATGAACAACTAAGGTGCCACAACTATGAGTTGACGCTTCTCATCTCTCTTCCCTCCTATCCGTCTGTCCCTGTTGGTCCCTATCTCTCTCTCTCTCTCTCTCTCTCTCTCTCTCTCTCTCTCTTTCTCTCTCACTGAAAAAAGAAAGAAAGAAAGAAAGAACGAAAGAAAGAAAGAAAGAAAGAAAGAAAGAAAGAAAGAAAGAAAGAAAGAAAGAAAGAAAGAGATTGTCATTTAGAAGATACTGTTTTGTCCTAGTACTTTGAAATGCATTTAGAAAAAGGAGCAGTGTTCTTTCTCATTTTAACACCTTAAGAGATAGGAAAAGCTCTCCCACTTACCCCACAATTCAAGTGAAATGTGCTTAGGGATAAAGTCAGTGGATGTGTTTAGATGTTAATTTGCTTGTTGGTTCTTCTGCCCTTTATAATACTGATCAGCTGTATCTTTGCAACATCACCAGCTATCATGCTTTCAGCTACTTCTTTATCTCTTCATTTCCATAATATTATACAATACTATCCCAGTTTCTCTTTGTTTTCTCCGGAATCAGCTGCACTTTCTATACCTGTCCCTTAAATTTGGGGAATCTTAAGGGCTCTCTCCTAGGCCTTCCCTTTTTCCAATAAATAGTCTATTGACTTTAATCATCAATATATAATGTTAATTTATTATTCTAAATCTGTAACCCAGAACACTTTCCTGAAAGTAAACTGTATAACAACTACTGGTTAGATACCTTTATTCCATTATTCTATGACTTTAGATGTGACACTTCTTTTTCTGTTTACAGGCAACAGGTCCTCAGGGTTCATTAAAAGAAGATGCCAAAGGCTCTCTTCAGAAAAGCTTTGGGATTCTTAATGAAGCCAAGAAATTAGCAAATAATGTAAAAGGTTAGTGACTTATTTTTTTATTATTTTCAGGTCAATTGTAGTTGCAATTGGTAAAACATTTTATCACATCATTGGAAAAGTGTAATTGCTTTAGCATGATATTTATGATTATTTTTTTTTTTTTTTCTTTTTTTTTTTTTTTTTTTTTTTTTTTTTCATTTTTCTGAAGCTGGAAACAGGGAGAGACAGTCAGACAGACTCCCGCATGCGCCCGACCGGGATCCACCCGGCACGCCCACCATGGGGCGACGCTCTGCCCACCAGGGGGCGATGCTCTGCCCATCCTGGGCGTCGCCATGTTGCGACCAGAGCCACTCTAGCGCCTGAGGCAGAGGCCACAGAGCCATCCCCAGCGCCCGGGCCATCTTTGCTCCAATGGAGCCTTGGCTGCAGGAGGGGAAGAGAGAGACAGAGAGGAAAGCGCGGCGGAGGGGTGGAGAAGCAAATGGGCGCTTCTCCTGTGTGCCCTGGCCGGGAATCGAACCCGGGTCCTCCGCACGCTAGGCCGACGCTCTACCGCTGAGCCAACCGGCCAGGGCTTCATTATCTGGATTCAATACAAATAAATTTTCTCATCAGGATTACAATATTTTGTCTTTACTCTCATTTTGCATTGGGTAATATGTCATCATTTTAAACCTAATTTTTATAGCATCATTTCACCTATATCTAAAATTTAGTAACTTTTAAATGAAAGTATTATAAAATTTTAACCACACAAAACCTACTTTATTCTGTCTTCAGAAGTGATACAAACAAAAGAATAAATCAGGCAGATATAGCATAAATGTCCTTGTGAAAATTTCCATTTTGTTAGTGGGTCATATTTCTAAAATTTTTATGTTTCAAATACATTTATATATATTTTATTTCTAATTCAAGATCAAAACACATAAAATATCAACCCTGATATATTATGCGTTTCACATTAAAAATATATTATTCACCTGACAAGGCGGTGATGCAGTGGATAGAGCGCTGGCCAGGGACACAGAAGACCCAGGTTCGAAACCCCGAGGTTACTGGCTTGAGCATGGGATCATAAACATGACCCCATGGATGTTGGCTTAAGCCCAACGGTCGCTGGCTTAAAGCCCAAGGTTGCTGCCTTGAGCACTGGGTTACTGGCTCTGCTGGAGCCCCCCTGCCCCTGCCACCAAGGCAAATGTGAGAAAGCAATCAGTGAACAACTAAGGTGTCACAACATAGAACTGATGCTTCTCAACTCTCTCCCTTCCTTTCTGTCTGTCCATCGCTGTCCCTCTCTTTGTCTCCGTCTCTCTGCTAAAATAGATATAATATAATCAAATTGGAATGATTCAGAGAGGATTAGCAATGCTTACATGCAAAATGTTAGCAACTATGCAAAGTGTTCCACATTTTAGATGATAATGAGCAACATATAGAAATCATAGTTCACAATAAAATAAATAGAAATAATATATCATCAAATTAAAACAAAGCACCCAACATTATCATAATTAAAGACTTGTAAAGCAAAAGAACAGTGAGATTATTTCTCATCTATCAGATTGAGAAAAGTGAAGTGTCTGATAATACCAAGTGTTCACAACAGTGTTGGTAAAAGTGTATATTGATGCCGTATTTTGAAGAGCAATTTAACGTTAATTAGAATTTTAAATATACATGTATTTGGCTCTGCATTTCTCCTGCCAGAAATCTATCCTACAAATAAACTTGTAAAATTATATCAATATGTATCTTCCAGGATCTTCATAAGATCATTATTTATGATAGCAAATAAGCTCAGTATTAGGGGACTTTTTATATCAATATGGCCTATCTATGCAATAATATATACTGCCGTCTTTAAATAGTCTTATATGAGTAGGCACTGATATGTATAAAGCTTCTTAAGATCTTTCTATGAAAATAAACAAGGGACAACATACAGACTCTGACACACAAACAATTTAGCAGGGTGGGTCCATTGGTGGGGAAGTGGGGAAAAACATGCCACAGAACCTTGACTTACAACAGACATATAGGAACTAGGAACAGAACAAGTAATGGTGGTGTGAGGGTGGGGCACTAAAATCTTTTATTTTATATCTGGTTGTGCTGGTTAAATATTTTTTCTGTGTATATAATTTTTTTTACTTAAAAGGTAAAAAAAAATACTTAAGCAACCTTAACAATAGGGTACTGTTATTTATTTCCTAACACCAACACTGTTGTTTTCATCACTTTCCTGGTACCACAACCAAGAGAGACTATATTGGAGAGACTAGAGCCAAAACAGGCTTGATCTGAATGTGTGTCCATCCCATTCAGAGTTCATGTTTCTGGGTTCTGAGAGGAGCTGAGCAGGCTTATGGCAGCTGGAGAACAAGCTTCATTTATTGGTTTTCATCTGGGAAGAACAGGAAAGGGAAAGGAAGACAGAGGATTCCTAACTATTGCTGTTCTAGGTATGAAAACATACTGAACATATTAATTAATGATCCATCTAATTTCATGTAAGAGTTTTATAGGCAGGGAGATTAAACCACAGTTAAACTACATTAATATTATATAAGCACACAATTTTATTTAATGCATATGCTTTTAAGTTCCAAGCCAAAGGCCCAACCTCACTGAAAAGCAAATCATAAACTATTTCAGCAAAGCACAGCTCTAAAATATCAATATGTCTATTTCAGTCACTGAGATATTATTTTTAATGCTAGGTCTTCAAAATACACTTTCCAAGGAATTAGATTTTTCTCCTGTCAATCACAATTCACCTTTTTAAATACTGTTATTTTCATTGTCTGTACTAAAATAAAATCTTTGGATAGGTTATTGAAAGTGTACTTTCAGAAATTAAACCAGTCTGATATCTATAGGAATTCCTTGAGATAAAGGGCGGCACTTTTGATAATTACTTGAAAGTCTTCGTCAGTTAAGGAAATGGAATGGCACAAATTTCATTTCTTAGCTTCTTGATTGGATCTGAATTTTTAAATAATGAAGCACTCGAAATGTTCTGGCAGAAAATATATATATTCATGTACAGTGAAAAAAATTAAAGGGCACCACGGTTTATACTATTTTATGCATTCTGATAGCAAATACTGGCTAAACAATCATGCCAACTACGCAGAAGAAAGACTGATGGGAAGAACATTGTTACCTCTGTCCCACAAGTACCAAAACAGTCATTTTGATCCTCTGCTTCCTGTGCTAAAAAGCCAAAATGTGATATTTTGACCAGCCTGTTTTTTGTTTCAGTTACTTGACTCTGATTTCTTCTTAATTTATCCTTTCTTACATTCTGATCTTTTTTTTCTAAAGTAGTTTCTAGAATTTCTCAAACTGAGTCTAAACACTTTATAGCCTTTTCAACAGAAATAGCTGAGTAGAAGTTGTGCGAAGGGGAGAATTGCAGATTTTAAAATGGAAAACTTATAAAACTATAGCAATGAAAACCTAGAAAAATAAACACCCGAGGCTGGCTTGAAATGAAAAGATATATGAGGTAGAGTGTAGCTATAACCGAGTGTAAGGAAAAATGCATGAGGTCCAGTTTGAACTGTAACATGGCCAAAGAAACAAAATTATTGGTAGTTAAAAAAATTCAATCCAATTCTTTGTTTGCAACTTCTGGAGAACAAGAAAAAGATCCAATTTATAATCCACAGCAACATTTCCTGGGTCCCAGGAAACCAGGAAGATTTCTTCTTCTAGTTCTTCAGCTCTCATGCCCATTAACAGTAGCTAAGTCACTCTCTTTATCTTCTCTGTGGGTATCACACCACCAAACCTCAAAGGGTCCATACACACACTTCTTCGGCTTTGGCTCTCCCTTTCTCATCCTGTCTTCACACGTTAGAAGATCAAGTGCAGGACTGGGTCTGACAGAGGAAGAGCTCATAAAGAGAGGGACAAAGCAGGGCAGCAAGGGTAGACATGGACATGCCTGGCAATATAATTTCCCTTTGTTGCTTAACCATTGACATTGCAAAAGATAGACATATTTAGAATGAAATTCACTGGATAGAGTTGTAAGTTGCTTCCACTTACAATAGGTATTTCCTCATGTTGTTGGCACTGTGCTAAATATGAATTAGAGTTTAAATAACAAATAGTAACATTGAACTATGCCATGTAATATCTCAAAATAAAGTTGTTTTAAGTAATTTCTTTGGTCATTAATAAAGTCTGTTTTTCCAATGCTAGCCTTCAGATAAAGGCAGTGTGGTGCCATAAAATCATTATAAGTGTAGATTGGAAGATGTGAGTTTGAATGCCTTCTATTCCTTCCGTTTTACAAGTATAAGGTGAAAGTAACACCTTCCTTCATATGACTGATATGAGAAATAAATTGTAGGATGTATGAGAAAGCATTGGACTTCTCTTAGGCAGTTATTGGATGGTAACAAAATAATTCACATTGGTTTGATAATTGCCCTGGCATGTTGGCCAGTTTTAAATAATATTATTAATAATTCACCTTTTTATTTAAACTGCATGATCCAGAACTAATTTTGTTTATTTCCCTTTTATATTTTCTAAATATATAAATATATATATGGCACTCATTTTTAACTAAATATAAAAATTATATTTTAATATTTAATGGAAATGTTTCATTTGACTATTCAAAATCATCTAGTTAAGTTCCTCAAATGCAATTTATATTTTTTCTTAAAATGAACAGGACACACATAACACAGAAATACCTTGAGAGAATCCCTCATTTTTAATGAACTTTTTCTTTCTGATGATGTTTGTTTTATTATAGACTACTACTAGTATAGATTTATTATCACTTCTAATTTGCTCCTTTACCAAAAAATGAAGAAATATGCTCCCATTAAGATTTCTTTGTGGTCCTGGCTTGTTGGCTTAGTGGTAGAGTGTTGGCCCAGCGTGTGGATGTCCCAAGTTTTATTCCTGGTCAGTCCACATTGGGGAAGTGACCATCTGTTTCTCCACCCTTCCCCTCTCACTTCTCTCTCTCTCTCTCTCTCTCTCTCTCTCTCTCTCTGTCCCTCTCCTGCAGCCATGGCTCAATTGGAACAAGTTGACCTTGGGTGCTGAGGATGGCTCCATGGCCTTGTCTCAGGCTCTAAGAAGAGCTTGGTTGCTGAGCAACAGAGCAATGCCCCAGATGGGCAAAGCATTGTCCCCTAGTTTGTTTGCTGGGGTGAATCCCGGCAGTTGGGGCACATGTGGGAGTCTGTCTCTGCCTTCCCTCCTCTCACTGAATAATAAGAAAAAGAGATTTCTTTGTAAAAATAAAACTTAATTAATCCATATAACTTCTGTTTTCTACAAGTTTGCCTCATCTCTTGTTCTAGAGGCTCTTTCTGGATTAGAGAACAGGTTACTCTCTGCAGCAGTTCTACCTGTAGTTCTGAAGCAGGAAGTTTGAACAGGCAAGGGATCTATATGAGGTCAGATGAAAACCTTGATTTTGACTTTCCTGGTAATGATAGATTCTCTCTAATGTCAGGTATTTATACATTTATTCATTTATTTATGCAATTTATTCAAATTGTTAATGCTTCTTTGACTTACATGATTTTTTTTGTACATACCAGAGGTGGCTAACTTTACTAAATTATATAATAGATTACTTTCTATAATTAATCCATTTTATTATATTACATTATATTATATTTTTTATCTTTGGATATTTTAAGAACATAAAGAAGTACAATTTCCCTCAAGGCACTTAACTATAATTTTTCACCCACTTCTTTCCTCCTTTGTCTTCTAATATTGAGATTTCTAAAGAGCCTCCTTCCTAAGTCGGCGCTATGATCCAGTGCAGGCTCCTGAGACCCGTGCAGAAGCCACAGCAGCTGTGCAGGGAACAGAGCAGGGCCAAGTCAGATCTGCAGCCCTGATCCTGGGCTTCTGTCATAGACTCAATGAGGCTGCTACACCCAGTCTTCCCACTGTTTTGTACCCCTAGTCTTCTTGCATGGTGCTATTCCTGTGCTTCCCTTCCCCAGTTACTGTCATGAGTTTGGGATGTGTCCTATCTCTAAATGCCTCCTTCCCCTGACTTGCACACCAGAGTGCTTACGTATGGGTACTGTACTTATACAGAGGCATGTTACTGAGAAACCCTGTCCTGACCCAAAAGTGCCAAATTAAGTCTTGTTCAACATGGGCCCAGAACCTGAGAGGCCCTCATAACTGCTTAGCTACAACTGAATGTGCTCTGCCCCCCCTGGAGGGTTGTAGTAAGAAGCCTGAGGAGAGGATGGAAGGGGCACCGGTATGCTGGCAGGACCCTCATAGACTTAAGATATCCAGAGAGAGGAGTTCTTTCTTCTGCCAGTGGAATGAGAAACCAAAATGACCAGATATCAAAATCACATATGGGTCCTAGGACATGCTTGAAAGCCTGACTGCGGGCCTGCATGCTTGTTTTGTTTTGGCCAATAAGGTTTTTTTTTTAAAAAAAAAAATTGAATTTGAACACCTTAAGTAAGACAAGTATTCTTTGGTTTCAATAGTCTCCACCTTTCCATGTTTGCCATTATTTCACCGCTTTTCATTTTAACTCCTAAAACAAGTCCAACCCGTTTTTGTTTTCTTGATTTTTTTTTTTTTTGCATTTTCCTGAAGTTGGAAATGGGGAGGCAGTCAGACAGACTCCCGCATGCGCCTGACCCTGATCCACCCGGCATGCCCACCAGGGGGTGATGCTCTGCCCATCCAGGGGGTCGCTCTGCCGCGACCAGAGCCACTCTAGCGCCTGGGGCAGAGGCCACGGAGCCATCCCCAGTGCCCGGGCCATCTTTTGCTCCAATGGAGCCTCAGCTGCGGGAGGGGAAGAGAGAGACAGAGAGGAAGGAGAGGGGGAGGGGTGGAGAAGCAGATGGGCGCTTTTCCTGTGTGCCCTGGCTGGGAACCGAACCCGGGACTTCCGCACGCCAGGCCGATGCTCCACCACTGAGCCAACCGGCCAGGGCCTTTCTTGATTTTTCTTTACCCATACTCCAAAAGAGGAACTACAACCCTGTATCAGGAATCAGCTATCTCTATGGGAAAAGGTTGTTTTGTTCCCTGGACTGTGGTAGGCTCGAGGATACAGGCTTGATTTCATCCATATAGTCCAAAGGGGTTTTGTCTGTTTGTTTTGTTTTGTTTTAAATCAATGGAGCAGATCTTATTTGTCTTTCACATGCTTACCTATCGAAAGGCTAATTCTGGAAAATGGTAGTATATGAATTCTAAAGGAGTGCACCATTAATAATAATGGAATGTTGTAGACAAAAGCTAACCTCTGTATCATACATTTGATGTATCTGAACATCACTGCAGTATTCCTGTTTACTCTTTTCTTCTAATCTAAAATAATAACATAGAAATTTAACAGGTTAGTAATTGTAAGTGTACCACATTCATGATCGCAGAACCTTTCTGATACAATTATCTGGATAGAATGACTGAATTACTGGAAGATCACAGTACGGCAGGAAAGAATTGGTTAACTGGATAAAATTAACATTTGGAATAACAAGGGTACTGTTCTGTGTTGTACAGCACCACACGCTGTGCAACCCACTGATTCAATATTCTTGGCAATAGATAGTTATTTCATGTGAGAGTCATCTATTTCAGAGACACGTTATCTGTTTGTTCCTAAGTAACTAAATAATTTCATTTAATTTGGGCAAAGACAATAGTTAGCGATAAATTAAGAAGTAAATAAAATTGAAAAGTTACTCCATATACAATAAAATGTGTAACTGTAAAATCTTAGCATCCCCAGACTTGTAATACATCATCCTCAACTTCATTGCTTGCCCTGTACACACTGCGTGAGAATCGCAACTGGCTATTTTATTGACAAAATCTCTTGTCAATCTGAAAAGTGGTATTAATTCACCTGATGGTATTAATTCATTTCTAACCCTTTCGATCATCAATTTGTACCAAGCCCATATCTACCAACAAAACTATTTTTGTCTCCATAGACATTCAATCAGTGCATTGTAGACTGGCTTCAAATCCAAAATGAGCACAAGGACAAATTCACTTTTCACAAATGTATATTCAAAAGTCAAAAGCCAAAAGCCAAACAAACTTCTACCGACAAGTCCAGACTCCTTCAAGGCGAGGACAGCATTACAATGGCAGAGAGCAGCATTAAGTCATTCATGAATAAAGCCCACAAACTAACTGGGTTGCAATGACTTGAACCAAGTAACAAATTAGAAATATAGAGGACATACTGGCCTCACAATTTTTATTCCTTCTAACTCCAGGCACCATAGAGAGAGAAATGACTAAATCTCTATTTTAATAGCTGCTGTCAAGAGTTTTTCTCTGTAGGGCCTATTTCAACAGTTCCTGGTGGTAATATATGGCATTTCCCTGATTAACAGCCATTTTATAACTTGTGTAATTGGCCACAAATCAGAGGACTGTCATAATGTAGCAAGAAAACATTCCCATCTCCGTCACAGCCTTGGCTTGGATTTCTGGAGGAATTATTACTTGAGTAGTTTGTGGGTTTCATTACTTTAAGTAATGTACTACCTGAAGTACAAAAAAAGACATTTAAACTAATGAGCATTTCTGTCTCCTAACCTGTTCTACAATGCCTTTTCCTACATTTCTTTTCTCTTGGAAAAATGTCCCTAAAAATGAAATTCTTTCTTCATTTTTATAATACCAGTGCTGAAGGGGGGATAGAGGCAGAGGTCGGGCTGGTAGTCTGTTGAGGTGAGTGAGGCATTCACCTAAGGTGTAAAATTTAAAGGGACATCAAAAAAAAATCAAGCCTGACCTGTGGTGGCGCAGTGGATAAAGCGTCAACGTGGAAATGCTGAGGTCGCCGGTTCAAAACCCTGGGCTTGCCTGGTCAAGGCACATATGGGAGTTGATGCTTCCGGCTCCTCCCCCCTTCTCTCTCTCTCTCTTCTTTCTAAAATGAATAAAATAAAAAAACGTAAAAAAAATCAAGATAAAACTGCTTTGATACCATATTTTAAAAATCAAAATTAATTTAAAAATACCAATGATGAACAAAATGTTAAAATTTTAAGTACAAACGGGCTCTTACCCTGCACTTGCCCAACTCCCCGCATTCACCTCACCCTAGTTCCAGCTCCAGCAAAGGAACTGGAGGAGAAAAAGTGACTGCAAAGTAGTGAGAGCAACTCAGCTTGTCCAATAGTAAGTTGACTCTTGATAGTTACTCTTCAGGTTTTAATAAGAGCAATCTCCTGCACAGAATTATGCACATAGATAATTATTTCACCTGTCATTCACAGTCCAAAGTGTTTTACTATCAAGGGGCAATCTATACTAGAGACAAAACTTGGAATTCCATTTTGGCCTCTACTGGAGACCAAAGACTATTAGTTTAAAGCATGAGAAATAGAAATGATTATAAACCCTTTTCTTTTCTTTTTAAGATGTATGACATTCCATTATTTAAGAAATATGCTTATTTCCTAATTTGAGCAGGAACTGTGAATTTATACACTAGAAATACAAAGTTAAAAAGATGGTCTTGTGTATGTCCTCAAGAAGATGAAATTTAAACCCATGGTTGCAGCAGTTTGAAAAGTCAATGAGAAAGGTATGCATGAGGAAAGGACATATTATTTAGAAGGGGTTAGGTTTCCTAGAGAAGATAACCTCTGAGCTAAATATTGAAAGTCTGATTGAAGGTAGCTAGATGAAAAAAAAAGAGGGATGATGAGGTGTTTCAAAAAGAAGGATTAACACTGGGACACAAGGAGGTTTGCAATGGTAGCATGTTTTGGAAAGGCCAGAAATATTTCAATAGGGACCATGAGTATTTCAATACAGACCATATTGGGGATACGATGCAGAGGAAATGATAAAATGGGACTGGAGAGAGAGAGAAAGAGAAAGCAATTCAGATAAGAAACAAGAGATATTTGAATGAAATAGTATATATAATAGCTTATTTAGAGAACAGCCATATTAAGTAATATATATATATTTATATATCCATATTGCTTATGTGAGCGTCATAAGATTTCTTTAACTGTGACCAATTCTTTTAAATATGAAGGAGGTAATGAGAGGAGAGAAAGGGAAAGAGGAAGAGAGGGGAAAAAATCATGGGAATGAGTAGAGGTGGGGACACTACTGTTCAATATGCTGTACTAATCCCTGTTTTGACTACCAATACCTAGAGAAATGTAAGTAGCAAAGAGCATAATTTTGGGGAAGAGACTGCTTGCATTTAAATGATAACTCTCCCATTTACTAACCATGCAATGGTAGGAAAGTTACTGACATTGTCAAAACTTCAGTTTCCTCATTTGTAAATTGGTGATGGTAATAATACATACATCATAAAAGTTAGTGTGAGGATTAAGTAAAATAACCCAACAAAACTGACACCAAATGTGGCATGTGTGCACATGCAGTGACTGCCACTCATTCTTGTCACTAAGTGTTCTCCAAATCAGACCAGGCAGAACTAGGGCACTGCCCCCTCCCCTGCTTCCTGGTCCTTTCTCTATGCACCTCCTTACTTGAGGAATCTACCTTTTATATATGTTTTGCATTTCTGTGGACTTAATTTAAACAATTTGCATGCATCTCCCAAGGGAAAAATATTATGGCATAATGAACTATTTAAATATATATATGTATTGATATATTTAGGAAACAGACTGATCAGGTTGTGGCGCGGTGGATAGAGCATTGGTCTGGCATGCCGAGGACCCAGGTTTGAAACACAGAGGTCACCAGCTTGAATATGGGATCATAGACATGACCCCATGGTTGCTGGCTTGAGCCCAGAGGTCTCTGGCTTGAAGCCTATGGTCACTGGCTTGAGCCCAAAGTCACTGGCTTGAGCAAAAAAGGTCATCTACTTGGCTGGAGCATCCCAGTCAAGACACATATGAGAAATCAATTAATGAACAACTAAGGTGCCTCAACTAAGAGCTGATGCTATTTCCCTCCTTTCCTCTGTCTGTCTGTCTCTCTTTCTCTTTCTCTCTCTCTCACTAAAAAAAAAAAAAAAAAAAGAATCTGCTTTATTCAGTTAGAAGAGGTAAAAAGTATGGTGGGAAGTATAAAGTTTTGTATCTTTCACTTATTTAGTTCCACTGTTCACAATAAACAATGTAAGAAAAAGAAGACATTTACTATTCAGATACATTTGAAATTTCATACATATCTAAGCTAAGACTTCTAAAGGTACATGTTGGTCAAATAAGTTTTTAAATATGATATATATCAGTGGTAGTCAAGGTGGTCCCTACTGCCCACTAGTGGGCATTCCAGCTTTTATGGTGGGTGGTAGCAGAGCAACCAAAGTATAAATAAAAAGATAGATTTAACTATAGTAAGTTGTTTTATAAAGATTTATTCTGCCAAACTTAGTGAAAATCCAACATAAAGTACTTGGTAAGTAATTATTATTATATGCTTTAACTTGCTGTAACTCTGCTTTATAAATTTTATAAAGTAAAGTTACTTTTCTACTTTATAAATCACCATTACTATGGAACCAGTGGGTGGTTAGAAAATTTTACTACTAACAGAGGTACAAAAGTGGGCGGTAGGTATAAAAAGGTTGACTACCCCTGATACATATGTTTGCTCGCTTATAGTTTGTATTGGGTGTGGGGGACAGGCTGTAAGCAGGCCGGGTCATTATAGCCTAAGGCTTAGTTTTAAGACTAAGCTTTTCCCCACACCCTTGACTGATTGCATGATGTGGGGTGGTGCCCTCTCATGAGGAATCCAATTATGCCTCAAATAAGTGACTTTGTATCAGAGACTTTTTTATTTGTATATTGGATTAAAAGTTTTGATTTCTACACTATAAAATGGGGGCAGACCAGGAGCTTGCTCTTTCTCGGTTCCTGAGATTAGCATTAGAGGAGAGAGAAGAGAAAGGAGAGCAGATAAAGGCCACATGGAGGCCAGGAGAGGCAGCCAAGATGGAGGAATGCTGCAGAGAAGCCAGTTTGTGCAGAGTTTGTGCAGAGAGAAGGAGATGGGGAACAGAGGTGAATAAGGATGGTGAGGTACAAACCTTTGATTCTAGGAAACTTGAATAAGTCAGTGGGTTTGGCAGCCCTGAATGGAAAGGGAAGTGTTTTCCCACTGTGTGTATTTCTTGCCCGCCAGGAGCAAGCTAGGATTAAAGAGTATGGCCCACCAGTTCGTGGCTCTGTTGTTTCATTACTGTCTATCTGAATCTAATGCAAACCTGCATGGGCCAGGCAGCTGTGATGGTGGCCGTGGCTACTGGCTTTACATTACATTTTTTTATTAGCAGATTAGGTCTTTATTTTCTTTCTCCTAAAACATTTCATAATTTTACTCCTTATATCATTACACTCAAACACTGACTGTTTAGTTATTATTATGATACAAACTAACCTAAAATTTGAACAAGGTTAATTTAAAAAAAAAAACTAGTGGAAAGAGCCCTGGCCGGTTCAGTAGGTTAAGAGTGTCATCCCAAAGCAACAAGGTTGCGGGTTCCATCCTCGGTCAGGGCACACACAGGAGCAACCAAAGAATGCCTGACTGATGGAGCAACAGATGAGTGCTTCCTCCCCTCTCCTTTCTCTCTCCTAGCCTCTCTCTGGCTCTCTAAAAATAAATAAATAAAATTAGTAGAAGGAACCTAGAAATTTTATACTTATAATATTACATTACATCTAGTAAATCACATTTTTAATGTTAAAGCATGCTACCAAAGCAAGAAAAACTGATAGAAAGCTTATTTGAAAGCTATTTGTACAAAATGGTTTTCTTTATTAAAAATATGACAGTTGAACAGAAATATGCTAGAAGTTCTTTTTCTATTCCTTTGATTTATATTCGTTTCAAACAAATACTAATAAGTGATGTTTACTGAAATTGGGAGATTCCGCTTAACAATCTTATCTGAGACTTTTAAAAGCTAATCCAATATTCTATTTTGGTACTATATGTATTTTTTCAATGTGACATTAATGAGGGTGATGTCAAAAGAACATTACAAATGCAGTAAAAGCCTGACTCTTTTGAAGTTTTTCTCCATAAAAATTATCAAATTAAGTCGGCTACCAAGAAGAAAGCGTAATTGTTGAACATGTTGAAGTGTCAAATGGTCATATAAACACATATTTTATATTGTGCTCTGAAATACACATATTCATGGATAAACCTAAACTTATAGAATCAGGTATAAGCTCAGAGATTATTAAAATTGTTTTATCTCTTTTTTTTTTTATTTTGTTTTGCTTTCTGTTTACAGAAAATGATGACCGTTTGAATGGCTTGAAAACGAGATTAGAAAATGCCGATGTTAGAAATGGGGATCTCTTGAGAGCTCTGAATGACACTTTGGGAAAGTTGTCAGCAATTCCAAATGGTAAGTTCTTAGGACATTGCAAATTTTGTCAGTTGTTCTGAACTTTTAAAGAATGGTCTGTTTTTTACCACCTTTTTTCTAACATTACGCTTATACTGTTGTCAAGATATTAGATAAATGTTTTCTTATTACTTCTTTTTGAGAATGAGAAACTAAACCATACTTAACGCTGTGATATTTCTTATTATTTGTCACCTTAGCCGGCATCCATAGGACCATGTTACAAAAAGGAAAATATAACCATCCTATTATTGTATTGTTGTTCCTTTTTTCAGCCCAGGAAATCTTATATTAGCAGAAAAGTATAAAATCATACAGACATTGTTCTCTAAAATGTTGATATAATACCACAACATGGCAGATTATTACTGAACCTACAGTAATAAGTGAGAGCCAACTGTCTCAGCACATATTTTGGCAAAGTTCAGTTTCTTAAATATTTCAGCTTTTAAAAACATTAACAGTTGAACCATATCTGTAATATCTTTCTACCTATTACAAGTGCTTTAAGTTATTGCTTGGTATACTAAAAACACTATTCTTTTATGATTACTATTTTTATATTTTTTATAGCATGACATAATAACAGGGTTGCTAACATTTATTGAATGCTTACTCACAATGCTGATGTTAAGTATATGTAATCCTCATACTAAGCCTACAAGGTGAATAGCATTATTATCCCCTTACAAGTCACAAGCTGAGACATAGGATACTGAAGGTCATTGTTAAAAGTGACATATATGAGATTTGAACCCCACAGTTTACCTTCAGAGCCTGTTCATAATCTCTAATGTACATACATTAGTGATCATCTATCTCTATAGTATATTTTCTTTATACAACTGTGATCAAGAAGATAAATGCATATATTTATACAATACAGAAATTATTAAATTCAATTATTTTTACTTTTCCTAACATGAAAAATCTGAAGTGACTTTCTAGATTCTCATATCACCTCTTCAGTATTAAGAAAGTACAGAGAAAATGTCCAAGGCTGAAAACAAATGTAAATACAGGAATACTTAGTCTAACATACCTGAAAAAAGTATATTATCTATCTCTTCCTTTAAACTAAAATACACTGATTCCCTATCATCCAATTTAAATATAGTCAATAGCAAATCACAATACAGTGAACATTGAGAATAATCATTTCTCTCTCTTAACAGCTAATCAGTTATTCATAGCAAAGATTCCTGAGAAAATTTAACTTAGCTACAATTTTACTTTATTTGCTACGACTGCATGAGACGAAGTTTAGCCTTTCCCACTGCGCGTGTGTTCCGGAGGTCAGCCAGCTGCAGCCTCACTTTGTCAAGCATAGATTAAGCCACTAACTCCAGACCCTTTGCTTTGTCTCTCCTACCCTCTTCTGCTGACAGACACGGTTGCTAAACTGCAAGCTGTTAAGGACAAAGCAAGACAAGCCAATGACACAGCAAAAGATGTACTGGCACAGATTAAAGATCTCCACCAGAACCTTGATGGTCTGAAGAAAAATTACAAGCAACTAGCAGACAGTGTAGCCAAAACGAATGCTGTGGTTCAAGATCCTTCGAGAAACAGTAAGATCCCTTTTTTCATTTTGATCATGTTATTTATTTCTTCTCACCAAACAAGTACCCTAGACTCATATTTTTAGAGCTGAGAGAGACTCTCACAGTGATGTGTCTGTCTTCCTCATTTTTATATAGACTGAGCTCAGGAACTGTGCGTCTGCATCTCCAGAAATAGAACCCAAGTCTCCCAGCTTTGTGCCATGGCTTCCCCCTCAAAACTGTGCCCAATTGAGAGCAGATTAGGAATTCTCAAGGTCTGCGTGATACTTGATACAGAGATGCCACATACATTTTAGTCCATTGTAATTGAAAATACATTTGTACTTGGGAAATTATATCCTTAAAGCTGGTGAAGTTCTTTGGAACATAGAGGTCAAGGAGCATTCCAGTTAGAACATGATATTAAAATAGAATCAATTTGAAATGCATTAATGTTCAAAAATATTGATATTTTATTATTTAGATTTCAAGAATATTTCTTCACATCTTTTGTATATTACCTCAAATTATATTTAGTTAATAAAGATTTACTGAGATATGTGGGAGAACTTAATATAATGATAATTTAAATTATTAAATGTAGTCATTAAACATTAGGATTTTAATCTAATTTTTACCATTCTGTAAAGTGAGAAAATATTTTCTTAGCATATGATTTCAACAAAAGATACACTTGATTTTTTGGGCTTGTTGCTCTCAGGAGAGTAGCCCTCTGTATATACCAGCATTTTTATTGGGTCTCCAAATATTTGAAGGGTACAATAAATAACAAAATCCCTGTTATTTACCTTATATGCTATATAATTTAGATGCTGGTTGGGGAGCAGAGCCTGATTTTTCAGCACCATAGCCTCAAATCAAATGCTAATGATGCTGTGAAGTAATAAATACTACTAGCAGGACCCCTTCATGAGCAAGGAGAGTGCAGACACACACAACTGCACTGCAGAGCTAGGGGGAAGAATTCATTTTTTGCCATTTCTTTAGAAAAAAAGACGATACATTGGTTTTATTAATTTATTTTTTTGTAAGCCCAGATATAGGATTCTCCCTGTAGTTCAAAAACTCCATCTGAATAAATGGTTCAGATGTATGCCAAGTCACATTTCCACCCAAAAGTTGAATGAATATAAGTTTTAAAGGAAATAGTACTCTCCGTTTTACTTATTTTATAATTAAAAGTATTTCATTCAATTTTAGATTGATTCTCAGCTAATAGTGGACTTTCCATAATATTTAGCTCTAACTTTTTAAATCCTATACTCTATTAAGATAGTTAATCATCTGTATTATTAAGCTGGGTCTGTTTTCTATCTATTAAAACATTATAATAAAAAAAATTTTAATATGAACAGGGGCATCTAACTTTCAAATTTTTGTGTATTTTTATTTGATAACACTAGTTTGACTTAAAATTCGATGCGTTTGTAATTAGTAAGTGTGAAAAATATTTTGTGATTGTCATTACTTATAATACCAATAAAAATTATTTCCTCATGAATTTTCTAATTTGTTTTTGTTTTACTTCCATATGAAATCACCTGCAGAAATCAGTATGTATATGTTTACTTACATACTTGGTACCTTTTATACTTGACTGCTTTTGCAAAAAGCTTCAGCTTTGCATGTTACTATGTTTAGGTACTGATTTAAACATTGTAGAGCTATTTTTTCCAGTGTCACCATATTAATAATAGATATGTAAAAGGAATGTTTCTTTACAAAAAGTTAGTATATGAATGTATTTGATATACTTCTAGAGAATTATATTTAGAGAAACACATAATAAAATAAAATTAAATAAATCTTTAAAAAAAATTAGCAACCACTGGGATATAAAAATAATTTTCTTCTTTTTGAGCACATTTGATGAATTCCTGTGGATTGCTTCCCAGTTGTGCAGTGTCAGCCAGAGAGCAGATCATTCAGAGTCTCGTAGGGCCCACAGCCTTGGACCCTAAGCTGTCTCACTTTTTCATCAAGATCCCAGTGACAGAAAACAACAACACGTGCTCCATCAGAAAATAAACGATGCCCACTGCCAGCATCCTAGAGATAGAATAATTGCTTTTCCATGTATCATTTGCCCTTCTATGAAAAGCACCTACTGGAAGTCAATGGATCAGTGATAACTGTTAGTTATTTGGGGGTTATACCCCTTTTTGAAATTGTCAATATTCAACCTCCCTTTTTTTACCTACAACAATGGCAGTTTTATATGGCTCAACATAGTATAGAAAACAGAATAATCAACTATTCTTCAAAATGAAAATGAATTGCAGCATGAAAGATTTAATTAAAGTATAAAATAAGTCTTTAGTCTAAGGGTTGTTCAACACTGAAGAGTTTTCAGAAAACATTTTAATAGCTTCTTTATTTAAGATGTGTAAATAAAGACAGTGATGAAAGGGAAGATAACCAATTTTGTGTGAGAAGCCTGATTTAAATACAGGTCTGGCTTAAGCGAACAAGGTGACATTTTAAAGAAACTTTCATTTTCCTGATTTTACAACTAAAATTCTTGTTCCATAAAAGTTAGCTTTTTGGCTGAAGCTAGAAATTAAGCACTGAGTTAAGTGTATCGTTTTCTCTACCTTCAGTGCTAATTTTTACTTTCATCACGAAGCTAGCGGTGGCCGTTGCTCTCTTAACTGCTCCTCCTCTGGCCTGCTTGTGTTCCAGCTGAAATACACCCACTCGCCAACCCAAGTCATGGCTTTGCTTTTGTCATGTGGAAAAGATGAAATTCTTTTAATTATTTATTAAGCGTACTGTCATTTTCCTTTGTCTGTGTGTGCATGCCTTGGTGTCTGTATGTGTGCACACATGTGTTTGTGTGTGTGTGTGTGCATGCATGTATGTGTGGGATGTGCAAATCTTGGTCTATGCAGTTGCAGATGCCGATGCCACTGTGAAAAATCTAGAACAGGAAGCTGATCGACTTATCAATAAACTCAAACCCATCAAGGAACTTGAGGATAACCTGAAGAAAAACATCTCTGAGATTAAGGAACTGATAAACCAAGCCCGGAAACAAGCCAATTCTGTAAGCTGTTTTTATTTGCAGTATTACAAACTGGTTGTATTTTTGGTTCTATTTCCAGAAAGAATGTCTTCTCTCAAATGATCCTATCAAATGATCTTTGGTTCTCTTATTGTTCTTTAAATCGAAGTATTTGGGGGGGGGGTGGGAAATGACAAGTTAAATGTTTTGATTTGTTTGTTCTTTCATTAACTTCAAAAGACATTTCTTGAGAAGAATAATCACCACTAATTGTTCTATAAATTTAAAGTCTGCTATATTTTATCATTATTTAAATAGAGTAATAGAAATTCAAGAATAGAAACCAAACCTTATTTTTTTTAATTTTTTATTTATTCATTTTAGAGAGGAGAGGGAGAGACAGAGAGAAAGAGAGAGGAGAGACAGAGAGAGAGAAGGGGGGAGGAGCTAGAAGCATCAACTCTCATATGTGCCTTGACCAGGCAAGCCCAGGGTTTTGAACCAGCGACCTCAGCATTTCCAGGTCGACGCTTTATCCACTGCGCCACCACAGGTCAGGCCAAACCTTATTTTTATATACTGAAAAAGTATATGGATGAGAGTGCCTTACTCTTGATGAAAACAAAAAAGCTACTTAGTGAGGTTTTAGCAGGAATGAATGAACAAGGTTACATGAAGTAACAGCAAAGAGAAACCATTATTTTCTATATATACTCTTATCTGTGTACAAGCAACAACAAAAATTATTTTAGTTACAAACAATTTTTACAGGTTCCTTTTTGTTTTAAATGAAAAATAAGAAACACCTAGCTGGTCTTAAAATTTTGGTCTTTATTAACAACTAGATTATTAGGATAGAACTAGAACTTTCTAGAATATGACATCTTAATAATCTAGGACAGAATTATTAATGCCAATGTAAAAACTTTATCTAGCTGGGTAAAGTTATCCCAAGATGAATTTAGAAATAGAAGGGAAAAATTAACAGTTTTCATGTTGTCAGGTTTAAATTAAAATCTTTTTAGATACCCAAGTCTTCCATCTCAAAAATTTTGTTTTACTAAGACCTGTGAAACTAGAATGAACAGAAATGACCTTTCTTAATCCATCAATTTATATTTTTTACCAGTGGCCAAGAATACAACACCAAGTGACAATATATCAGTTTATCTCCTTTATATACATCTAATCTAAGGAAGGCCAAGTCAGTATGTTCAAGGTGTACTTTGAAAAGAAATTCATAACTGATTGAAGAGAAACTTAGAAAATGACAAAAAATTAGTAAAGATGGAGTAAAAAAAAAGCAGATAGTGTTGAGAAGACATGTATTAAGCTATACAATATGAAAACCATGTAGACAGTACGATAACAGGTGATTATTGTGATCATATGTGAAGCACGAGGTAAAAAAAAAAATCAGTTCTTAGCCTAAGGTGTAGAGTTTTATCTAAGATTTAGCCAATGTAGAAAAACCATCTTCTATATTCCAAGCTACTTGCAATGAGGTTCACAAAGATGAACAAGGAACCCACGAAGTGTATAATGTAGTAGAAGAAATGAGACACGTATACAGATAACTCTAAGATAATGCAGAAGTGTCATTCTACATCATAGGAGCAGGGAAGTCCTATAAAGTTGTAAAGGAAAAGATCACCTCTAATAGAGGCCAGATATTTCCTGGAGCGAGGGATTTGAGCCAGGCCTTAAAGTGGGAGAGTAGGGGGATGGAGGAGGAAGCATTCTGAGAAGAGGGAATCACTTGAGCCAAGGCAGAGAGAGAACCAAGTTTCAGGGTTATTTTATGAAAGAGCAGTCGAGTTTGCCCAGCTTATTGCTCAAGTGAACTTTAAACAAGAAAGGTCAGTGGAAGCCAAGTCTTGTCAGGCCCTGAATACTAAGTTAAACAGTTTCATTTTGCTGCAGTTGTACTGGAGAGAAACCTCATTGGTGAAGAGAAGCTGCAAGTTCTTGATTATACAATGTAATATGTAATATAATCAGAGATGAGCGTTTTGAATCTGAAATTTAAAGTAGTTTGTGGGCTAGATGAGAGACACTAGAAAGAAGGCAACAAATTTAGGACAAGACCCAGCTGTGTCCGAGAAAGAGAAAAGCAAGAGTTTGATATACCACCCCTGTATTCTGCAATGCTGAGTTTGAAGGAGCAACAATAATAAGTATTCGATTGTGAATCACACACTTAGCCACATATCCTGCTGAGTTACTGGGTAGGGAAATCTGGACACTTTATTATGTCTTCATTTTAAAGAAATTTTTGAAATATGCCTATATGTTTATCAGTTATGAGAACTTTCCCACATCACCACCCAATCCCTGGAGAAAAAGATAAAATTCTGGCATGTAAATATATAAAACCTGTCTAGAGACACAACATGAAAGACAGATATAAAAATAATGTTAGAAAAAGTGACCATTGCCTATGCCTTTTAAGAAAATTTTTAATTACTTTTGGAAATAGAAGTTACAACAAAGTGCCTTACTTTTTGTAGGGTGTTAGAAGTATGTAAGCAGCCAAAATTTTTTTTTTTCAAATGAGTTTCATACAAATTGAAGATGACATTTGCCTGATTAATTAACATATTTGTAATCTAGTATGGGATGTCTAGATGTGGCTCTAACACATAGTCAATGTGACCAAGAAATTAAAGACATTTATTTTAAAGTAGCTTTTTTTGCTTTGTTGAAATAAAGTGGCTAATACTCGTTTTAAATGAATGACCTAGTTGCTGGATGAAAAATGCACTGAAAATCCAATAGATATAATAATGGGATCCTCAATAATGTTCAACTGAGTTCATGATGATAAATTGGTAAATAATGTTTGTGAGAAATGCTTTAGAGATACCTAATGCATAGTGATTTTTGTTTAGAAGTTTTACTAGGGAGTCACATTTGAAATAACAATAGTTGATAGAACCAAATATCTTAAGAGAACATTTGTGTGTCAGAAACCTCTCTCCTCTTATGAAAGATATATCCTAGAGATTTCACCTAGAGAAATGTATAAATGCTATACTTGGATTTACCTATTTTAAGTTAGTTAAAATAAATACCTATAATTGTAAGTAAAAACACAAGATGTTTAAATGAGAAATTTGTAGCTATGAGCTGGTTACCAACAGTTTGGGCTGCCTAAAATTCCAGGTACTGAGCACATATGCAAAACCATAACCCAGAAGACAGAAAATCCAGAGGATTTGCATATAACTGTAAGAGCTGACCAATAGGTTCTTTTACAAGATTAACTGCTGGCATACCGGATATGACAACATCATTTTGCTCAGAGAACCATATTTTTCAGATATGTAAGGTGTGTTAGTTATAACGTAGATTAATTGTAACTCCTGGTGTGTTAAATACCCTTAGCTTTCTGCTGACTGCCTTCTTACACCCCATTCTCCGAGGGGCTTCATCAGCTCAGGCAGGCTTCCGTACTGGTGCTCTGTCTTATGCATTTTGCCCTTCCCCCCACACACACACTTTTTAACACAGAGATCATATACTGTAATCCCCTATTATTTCTTTCGGGTATATCTAAACAAGGACAGACTCCTCTGGTGACCAAACAGTCATGTATCCCACTCATATTTGGTCATTTCTTCTCTTAACAGTAACTAAGGAGAATTCTAATAGTGTGTTCTGTAAGTAAATTGTGATTAAACAAGCCATATGCTTATATAAGCATATAAAGAATAAGGATAAAACAAACTGCACATCTAATTAATTTTGACTGCCTGCCCCACCCCACTAAAAATTTGGATACTTTTCCTGCCAGAAATGGCTCAATCTGTTATCCTCGTGAGTTCCAGGCAGACCTTGATTTCTTCCCTTTGATCTTCATATGATGGCAATGACACTTACAGCCTGCCTCAGATCTTAAATCTGCTCAATGCCAAGGTCTTTCCTGATATGGTTTGGGTACACTTGCTGTTAATTTGTAAAAACTCACTATCTCCTACACCAGGGGTCCCCAAATATTTTACACAGGGGGCCAGTTCACTGTCCCTCAGACTGTTGGAGGGCCAGACTATAAAAAAAAAAACAACTATAAACAAATCCCTATGCACACTGCACATACCTTATTTCAAAGTAAAAAAACAAAACAGGAACAAATACAATATTTAAAATAAAGAACAAGTAAATTTAAATCAACAAACTGACCAGTATTTCAATGGGAACTGTGGGCCTGCTTTTGGCTAATGAGATGGTCAATGTCCGGTTCCATATTTGTCACTGCTAGCCGTAACAAGTGATATGATGCACTTCCGGAGCCCTGACGCGTGCATCCCGCGTCACCAGAAGTAGTACTGTACGTGAGTGACACCGCAATTTGCGACACCGCCACATACAGTACTCCAGGAGCACCAATGAAAGAGGTGCCCCTTCCAGAAGTGCAGCGGGGGCCAGATAAATGGCCTCAGGGGGCCGCATGCCCCCTGCGGGCCATAGTTTGGGGACCCCTGTCCTATACCTTTGGTCTGTAGGAGACTCAGCAGACCTGCCGTATCCTCGGAAGTTCTTAAACACACATGCATTTACATATTTGTCACAACGAAAACCCCTCCCTCACTTTCTCTTAAATTCAACCGATGTTGAGTCCAGTGCCTCTTTAGTATAGTCTATACCACCCTTGGAGAGGAGTCCCATGCTGCCTATCCATACCCTAATGAGATTCCTGGAGACACCTCCTTGTGTCACCATAATATGGAGACTGGTTTGGTGTCCTAGGCTTTCTTGTTTGGAGTCTGTGCAGCCCCTTCCTGGGGGTAATAATAATATTGGTTTTCTTCCATTTGGGAAAAGTATTTGAATAGCACTAAGTGCTAGAAGAAATAAGACAATGGAAATTCATTGCTAGTGAGGACCCAGAAGCTTCTTGAAGGTGGTCATCTGAATCAGTGGCAAAGAGAAGTTTTTCATGTTCCTGTCTCTGCCTCCTACTTTGAGCACTGTCACTAATAAAGTCACAGCTTCTCTCTGAACCCAAGCAGTGACATGGCTGTCTGAAAGTGCTCTTTTGACAGAGCACCTGAACCAAAGGAAATCAAATCAAATAATCAACTAGTGTTATTTGTGATGGAAGAAAGGCTCCCTAAATGGAAATAAAAATTGGTATGAACTGTATCAGTTCTGTCCACATAGGAATTCCTTTCCTAGCAATTATAGTAATTTTTAAAGAACTAGTAAAAAAAAAAAAAAAAAAAAAAAGGGGGGGGGGGCTGTTAAATACATTAGCAGTGATAGTTGTTGGAAATTCTGTTTCATTTTCTGGAAACTTAATAAAAAGATACTATTTATTCTGAAATGTATGTTCTGAGTGGCAATGATCAATATTCCTCTTTTTGTTAGAACATCTAGAACAAAATCTATTTGGACTCTTTCAATTGTAAGAACATAGGAAGATAGATAATTTCCTCTTGAAAAAAAATAAAAGAAAAAGAATGGGATACCAAAATCACTGAAATTTGAGTTGCACAATTTTTTTAAACAACCTTATTAAAGATATTACCATTAGCTTCATGTAAAAATCACCTTTTGAAAATGCTCCCATGTTTATAGAGGGGTAAAATATGAAGATAAGAATTTGTTAGTTGCAAGATTCAAAAAATAATGTGCTGACAAGACATATGACTGAGAACAGCTTATTGTCAAAATGCTGGTGGAAAGCTGCTCTTCTCTGCCCTCATTAGTGAGTATAATAGTGTCTGCATATGAGCATCTAATGATGGTCTTTGATAATGGAAACATAACTTCAAAGAAGAGATGATGATGGCTTTGTGATTGTTTGGGAACTATTTAAACTTTCTCAGACAGTTAGTCTTAGTTCTTTGTACCTTGTTTTTCTTGAAGATCAAAGTATCTGTGTCTTCGGGAGGTGACTGCATTCGAACATACAAGCCAGAAATCAAGAAAGGAAGCTACAATAATATCATTGTCAACGTGAAGACAGCGGTTGCTGACAACCTCCTTTTTTATCTTGGAAGTGCCAAATTTGTAAGTCTAAAATTCAGCTTTTCTTGGCTTACTGTGTATAGTATAGTATAGTCAGAGGTTAATTCTGGTAGTCTGGAAAATGTATAGAATCCAATAACCATGTCCCAAAATTAGGTTGGGTAGCCTTTCAGACTTGAAAGCCTCAGAACCTTACCACCCAAAGTTCTGCCAAATTAAGTTAGAAGGCAAATGAAATGAAGAAAACTGTTTGCGGTACTTAGGCACATCTGCTTTTGTAAGTATGCCAGCATTTATTTTGAATTCTATTTCCAGATCCAGCTGTTTAAGAAGAAAGACTAATAAAAATAAACCTTTTTTTTCTTTTCTCTAACTAAGAAATTACAAGGAACTTTTATGGTAAATGAAAATGAAAAATAATGTGCTCATTTTTTTACCAATAAAAATCCTTCTGATTTATATTGAGTTTATTACTCAGAGAAGTTGTATCTGCATAAGCCCACCCAAAAGTTCTAATTCCTTTCATTTACACTATTTGATTTCACATGCCGAATGAAAATGACTGTTCAACAGACCACTTATTACATAAGTCAGTACTTGGAATTCGGGTGAGAAGTTTGAGGCCACTTGAGTAGAAAATAATAGCTGGTCCTTTAAAAATGTCATTGTTCTCGGAGACAACAATGAATTATGAATCCAAATATTTGATTTATCTCTACCACTAGTAGCAGAGTAAGAAAAGATTTTGTCCTCAAAATTATTCCTAACCACGATGGGTGAAATTAGCCCATACACCTCAGCAGTATGTACAATTGTGTTGTCTTAAAAACATGATAATATATTGTTTAACCATTCATAATAAAAGTTCATCTTATTTGGGAATTTTATTTATGTAGCTTCTAATTATTTTACATATCTGGAAATGGCACCTGTTAAAAAGAACTGTGTTGACCACCTCTTTCTGGGTGCTTTATATCTGATATGTATTGCTTTTGTGTTTCTCTGAACTAGGTCGACTTTCTGGCTATAGAAATGCGCAAAGGCAAAGTAAGCTTCCTATGGGATGTTGGATCTGGAGTTGGACGTGTAGAGTATCCAGATTTGACTATTGATGACTCATATTGGTACCGCATTGAGGCATCAAGGTAACTAACTCAATAAAAATTAATACAATGACAGAATTTTGAAGTAGGTTGCATAGTAGATATGTATACACATCTTCTTGAAGTTAATGTATACATTGCTATATGTACACACAAATTTTATATATTATGTGTATATATATAAACGTATACAAATTGATGTCTTAGTGCCTGTGAGGAACTGACAAGCCTTAGAGTGACCATTTACTTTGGACTCCTTCTCTGGCTGTCCCATGGGAGTTTTGAAGCTAGTTGTTTTCAGTTACCCTGCCACACCTGAAGAGTGCTGAGGCTTGTCTTTATTCAGAGCAAGCCAGAGTAGACAAGCTGCCATCGGTGCCTTTCTCTGGTGTTCACAATTCCTCTTCTAGTCTGCATAGCAACCTAGCTTACAGGCTTGTGCAGTAGCTAATTGCTGGCATGAGTATATGTCAGGTCCACACTACTTAAAATGGGAGGTAACAGGAAATTGATTCATTCTATCTTTGAAGCTAATTCAATTAAATTCTAACAGTGTATAGATTACTTAGAGAAACCATTCCTATCCTTAATACTCCTTCCTCTATTTCCCTTATATTCTTAATTCTTAACTGTTCACCACACCCAAGGCAGCTAATAGTTAAGAGGTATTGCTAAGGGCCTAGGGCTAGAGATGAAGTTGATCAAGAATCTGGTAATCTAGGTGATGGGAACATAGAATTTTGTTCTGTGTTTGTATATGTTTAAATTTTTCCATAATATAAAATTTAAAAGAAAACTTAATGAGAAGTAATATCTTCAGTTTGTGTGTGTGTGTGTGATAGAGAGAGAGAGAGAGAGAGAGAGATAGTGAGAGAGAAAGAGAGAGAGAGACTGACAGACAAAAGTACTTCTATGTGTAATGATGGTGGGGGGGGATTGAGTACTTTAAGAATTTAAGAATATTTATATTCACAAAGTACAGTGCTTTTATCAGAAGAGATATATTCTATTAAAGAAGAATCTTATTTGATAAATTCACTTTATTGTTTCCATGTATTTCAGTTAATACTGTACCCTCAAAGATAAAAAGATTATCACAATGAGATATCAGGGAGTGAAATATGACACTAAAGTTTTGTTTTGACAGCTTATCTCAGAAAAGGGACTAGATTTTCATATTTAACAAGCCATGGATGGAAATCAATCACTTAAAAAAAGAAAATGAAATACAATAATAATAGCTTTCAAAGTCATATTAATTGAATTTAAAAGTGAAGTTATTTTATATAATTTGTATACACAACTCTGAACACTAGATATCATACCATATACATTAAGATGGTATGCGAAACAATAAAAGATGTGTGGTTCCAGGAAGACTACATCAGCAAATCTAGATCCAAGATATGATAAGGGACTTTAGAAGAAATTATGCAGTTTATAGTGCAAAAGGGATTATTCAGAGCTCACTTGCTGAATTAAATTAGATAAAATACTAAATGAAGTAATATAAACTTATTTTAATAGCTTGTGTTGGTAAATAGTAAATTGTTTTGTAAAGCCATAGGAAAAAGACTTTTTATTCAATCAATAGCAATTTTATCAGCTAATTGCTGCTGTGTCATTACACATCCGTGGACACTCACAGAATCAGGGTATACTGCTCACTGGTCTGGCTGACGCTGACAGTAAACATCTAGCAAAGATCAGACTCTGGGTTTAGATTTGCAATTTAATGAATCTGGAAGTTTTGAAGCTAAACACCTAGTTATCTCTTAAATATTCCAAAACACATCTCTACATTTTATACCTCTTCAATCTGAAGCTACCAGAAGGGTGATACATAATCCGTCTTCTGTATTTCCTTCTGTTTCCTTTCAACACGTACCCTGGAAGAACTGGGAGAAATGGAACCATCTCTGTGAGGGCCTTGGATGGACCCAAAGCCAGCATCATGCCCCGCACATACCATTCAGCGTCTCCTCCAGGGTATACGATTCTAGATGTGGATGCAAATGCAATGCTCTTCGTTGGTGGCTTGACTGGGAAATTGAAGGTAATGTATTCTTCCCCATCCTGCTTACTTAGTCATGGTGGACAACTCCTAACATGGTTACTTTGGTTGAAGCATGATAACACTCAATCACTTTTTATTAATTTGTATTTTTGGAAACACAAATTCACATTGAGTAAGAATTTTTTTCAGTACTAGGAAGACAATATTTGAAGCCTATGAATTTACTTAAATAGTTGGGGGTTTTTTGCCCTAATTTATGGCATCAACTTTTGGATATTCTTGTGTTAGTTACCTCAGAAGCAAAGTGATCTTTAAATATACTTTATTTTCTGAATCAACTTGTGATTTATTGATATGAAGTGCTATAAAGTTCAAACACATCTAATTAAAAGATTTATGAATACCTTGGGAAATATCACAGGAATCGTAAGCTTTCAAATCATGATCCAATTTTAAAAGTTTTCGAGTTGCTCTTCTCCTCATTCTTATAGAGTAAAGCACTTAATATTCATAATTGCTTCATGACAGGTCCTTGTGCATTTCGAATTGCAAAGTGCCTGCATTTCAAAGATGCTCATACCGATTAAATGGAATTAGGTGTTAGAAAATGACCTGTGGGTGAGATGTAAGAGCACAGCCGAATATAATAGTTAATCCTGGCTTGTCAGATTCATCCTGAGATGAGATTAATCAGAAAATGTGAAAAGCCACAGTGACCCCAACTTTATAAGAACTCAACCTTCTGATCAAATGAGGTTGTTTTATTTGCTTTGTGTATGAGATATGACTCTAAAGTATTGTGATTGATTCCACAACTACACACTAAAATCATTCTCATTTCTCAGAACTGTATATAAATATACAGTATGTGTACATAGTAATATATAGTCATATTGCCAGCCTTCTCTTCTCTGCAGAAAGATAAATATAGGGGTAATACGGAGCAGTACAAAAGCTGTGAATTTTGAAATCTAGTCTAGGTTGGATCCTCTGCTTCATCATTTACTAAAAATATGACCTAAAGCAAGTCACTTACTTGGGCTTCAGTTGTCTCAACTAGAAAAGGGAGATAAGAATTTCTGCTTTGCCTACATATTAATAATAAATTTTATAAATTTATATAGTCTTTGCTATATGTTCAGTAGTGTCCTAATTTATTTACATGCATTAACTTATTTTTCACAATAAACCCAACAGGTAGGTAAAGTCCTCCTCATAGTTAAGGTATCCAAGTATAAGAAAAATGAAATGACTTGACCAAGGTCACACAGCCATTAGTGGTGGAGTGGCGTTTAAACACAAGCTTACGGGCACAAGTACCTCCACTCTTAATCACCGTGTTTCACATCATAATGAACAGTAGATCATGTGCACACAATTTATGACAAATGCTTGAGGCATGGTAGTCATACCTTAAATCTCACCTTAAATAATTTTTAGTATTATCTGATATCACTGTTACAAAACAACTTTCTTAAAACAGTCTCAGAGGAAAATAAAACAGACAAGTGGAATCTATAGAAAATCATCATGATCTTGACCAACAGCTTCAAGGAAATTGCCACCCAGAAATATGAACCAAAAGCTGAAAACAAGTAACTCAATCAGCACACTAATGAAAATTCAAAGGAGCAGGAACATATAGGGTTTTTTTTTTTTTTAGGATGCAAGAGGGTAAAGCAAACAGCAAATAGCATCCACAGGTGGAATAATCAACCTCTGGAAAATTAAGTGAGGCTCTGACTGATGACAGAATTCCAAGGACTGTCTGGCTTCCAAATGCCATCAGCCTGATGAACGTTCTGTCTACATGGCAGTGCCCCTCTTCATCACAGCAACACAGCAACAGGGACGTAGATGTGTTAATGAGCCTCTCCTACAACTGTAACCACAAATTTTAACTGTTCAGTGACCATCTTCCCACAGTTTTCTAAACCCCAAGCATGTCAACTCACTTTTTCCCAGCCCCAGATTATTTAGATCAGTGTGAATTCACTTTTCTAAAGTTTTAGGCACCAGTATATAGTATTTCTGTGCAATATGTCAATGCCATAGAAACAGCTGTTTAAATTACAGCAAGATTCTCTAGCATAGACTGTGTCACCCCCCTTTCTTTGTGACTGTGTTCTGTGCCAAGCTGAAGGCCTTTCTGAGTGAGAAGGACACCAGGCTTGTCATTCAACACACATGTATTGAGCCCCTACTGGGTGTCAGGCACTGTTCTGTGTGCAACAGCCCATGAAACCAACATGGTCCCTTCTCTTACAAATTAACTCTTTCCTACATTCTTCTGCCCTGAAAACCTGCTTAGATGCAAAAGGAAATGCAAAACTGGGGACAGTACTATCACAGGCTAGTTCACATGAAAGCTTCTTTCCCCCTGTTTGTAATCAGTATGTACCCCTTCTGGTGATCGCTGGAAGAAATCTCAGTGGTGTTACAGCGCTCAAATTCATCAACTGCTTTCCCTGTGTCAGTCCCTGTATGTGATACCATAAGTGAAATATCTAATGTCTAGTAAAGCTCCTGATAATCTCGTGTCAGAGACAAACAAAAAAGTACAATCTCAAAGAAGATAAGCAGCTCACCTCACCTCAAGTCAGAAGCTAGGAAGTGTTTATTTACTCATGGTGATAACTTGATATAACACACACACACACACACACACACACACACACACACACAATCTGTGAGGATAGAATAAGGTTAAAAGATGAGTATGTGCATAATCAAGACTATCAGAAAGAATGGTTTATCGCTATTCCAGATTCTGCTGCTAATAAATCTGACAGGTACTCCAAGATTTTCAGTAAAATTCTACATTCTAACAAGTGTTCTGTTTCTCCCTGCAGAAGGCCGATGCTGTGCGTGTGATTACATTCACCGGTTGCATGGGCGAAACCTACTTTGACAGCAAACCTATTGGGTTGTGGAATTTCCGAGAAATAGAAGGCGACTGCAAAGGATGTACGGTCAGGTCAGTGAGATAGTCTGGCCTGCGCATCACAAAAGCTTTAGTTTTATTGTGCACTGTTGTATGATCGTGTGCATGATACGGGGCCAGGCTTGAGTGATTACGTTCAGAGGTGTACCTATCATCACGCTAATGAAAGTGCAAGTCCCTCCCTCACCTTGCGCAGGCGCGTTCCAAGGTCCCCGGGAGGCGCTCCAGCCGTCCTTTCACATGCTCGTGTGTTTTGGTAAAAACTGGCAAAGGTCAGGTATTTTAACCTCAATCAGTTAAGACAGCTATCTCTTTCCACTCCAACTTTCCTTCATTTTTTAGGAGGTTTTTCATGTCTGTGGCTTTACTGTAGTTATAATTTCTTTTTTTTCTTTTCTATAATGATATTCTACTGTTATTTTTTAATTTAATTTTATTTTTTACTGAATTTATTGGGGTGCCATTGGTTCATAAAACCATACAGGTTTCAAGTGTACAGCCCTATAACACATCATCTGCCTTCTGCAACGTGTGTTCACCACCCCAAGTCCAGTCTCTCTCTGCCACTGTTCATCCCCCTCTGCCCTCTCCCACCTCTGCCCACCCCCATTGCCTTCTGGCAATCGCCATATTGTTGTCTGTATCTGTTTTCTTTTTTGGTGTGTGTTTTTTTTCTTTGTTTAATCCCTTCACCTCCAGCCTCCAACACCCCTTCCCTCTGACAGCTATCAATCTTTTCTCCATACCTATGAATCTGTTTCTATTTTGTTAGTTTCTGTTGTTCATTAGATCCACATGTAAGTGAAAGATACGGTACTTGTCTTTCTCTGACTGGCTGATTCAACTTAGCATAATACTCTCCAGGTCCAGCCTTACTGTCACAAATGGTGAGATTTTCTTCTTTTTTACAACCAAGCAATATTCAATTGTGTAAATGTACCACAGCTTTTTATCCACTCACCTTTTTGATCCACTAATGGCACTTGGCTATTGTAAATCGCATGGCAGTGAACATAGAGGTGCATATATTCTTTCAAATTAGTGTTTCAGGTTTCTTTAGATATATTCCCAGAATTGGAATCACTGGGTCATAGGCAGTTACATTTTTAAATTTTTGAGGAAACTCCATAATGTTTTCCACAGTGGCTATATCAATATGCATTTCCACCAAGAGTGCACAAAGGTTCCCCTTTCTCCACATCTCACAAGCACTTGTGGTTTGTAGATTTATTGATTGAGCACCATTCTGAAAAACATGAGGTGATACCTCACTGTGGTTTTAATTTGCAGTTCCCTGATGATTGGTGACGTCAAGCATCTTTTCAGGTGTCTGTTGACCATCTGTATGTCCTTCTTGGAGAAGTGTCTATTTAGGTCATTTGCCTATTTTTAAATTGGATTGTTTGTTTTCTTGTTATTGATTGTGTAAGTTCTTAATAAATTTTGGAAATAAACCTCTTATCAGGTGTATTATTGGCAAATATATTCTTCCATTCAGTGGGTTATCTTTACATTTTGTTGATGGTTTCTTTTCCTGTGAAAAGCTTTTTAATTTGATGTAGTATCATTTTTTTTCTTTTCTTGCTCAAGGAGATATATCAGAAAAAAAGATTGCTACAAGAAATGTCTGAAAGTTTGCTGCCTATGTTTTCTTCCAGAATTTTCATGGCTTTGCAACTTGCATTTAAGTCTTTAATCCATTTTGAGCTTATTTTTGTGTATAGTGTAAGAAGGTGGTCTAGTTTCACTTTTTTGCATCAGTTTAATATTGTATTAGTTTAATTTTCCCAACACCATTTATTGTATAGATTGTCTTGACCCCACTGTGTGTTCTTGCCCCCTTTATCAAATATTAATTGATCATAAAGGCATGGGTTTATTTCTGGCCTTTCTATTTTGTTTCATTAATTTATATGCCCCTTTTTATGCCAGTACCTTGCTGTTTTGATTACTATGGCTTTGTAGTATAGTTTGATATCAGGTAGCATATCTCGAACTTTGTTCTTCTTTCTTAAGATTCTTGTGACTATCCGAGTTCTTTTGTGGTTTCATATAATTTTGGGGAATATTTGTTTTAGTTCTGTGAGATATGCCATTGATATTTTAATAGGAATTGCATTGACTCTATAGATCACTTTGAGTAGTATGGACATTTTTATTTTAATTTTTTCTATTCATGACGATGGTATATGCTTCCACTTATTTGTTTCTTCTTCACTTTCTTCAGTATCCTATAGTTTTCTTGTTGCTTCACATATGTGCCTTGACCAGGCAAGCCCGGGGTTTCAAACCAGTGACCTCAGCATTCCAGGTCAATGCTCTACCCACTACACCACCACAAGTCAGGCTAGTATCCTATAGTTTTCTGAGTATAGGTCTTTCACTTCCTTGGTTAAATTTATTCCTATATAACTTATTTATTTTTATCTTTATTTTGAAATTATAAATAAAATTATTTTCTTAGTTTCTTTCTGATAGTTCATTATTGGTATATAAAAATGCCACTGATTTCTAAATATTAATTTTATATCCTGCTACTTTATCGGATTCATTCATTAGTTCTGGTAGTTTTTTGGTGGAGTCTTTGGAATTTTCTATATACTATCTGCAAATAATGACAATTTAACTTCTTTCTTTCCAATTTGGATGCCTTTTGTCTGATTTCTATGGCTAGAACTTGCAATACTGTGTGAAAAAAATGGTAAAAGTCGACATCCCTGTCTTGTTCCTGCTCTTAAGGAAAGGACTTTTAGTTTTTGCCATTAAGTATGATGTTGGCTGTGGGTTTGTGATATATGGCCCTATTATGTTGAGATGATCCTAAATGGGTACTGGATTTTATCAAATGTTTTTTCTGCATCTATTATATAATCATGTTATTTTTATCTGTTGTAGACAGCATATATATGGCTCATGTTTTCTTATCCATTTAGCTACTTTATATATTTTGATTGGAGCATTTAATCCATTTATATTTAAGGTTATTATTAATAGGTACTTATTTATTGGCAGCACAGTGTCACCATTTGGAGGTCTGGATTAGTGCACTCCCAGTGCTGGTGCTGTATGAATAGGCATACTATACCCTAAGAATATGGTGCCTGATGGAGGTGTGGGATATGGACTCAGCACACAGACCTCAGTGGCTAACCCTCCAGATCTCTCCTTGAGGCCACACCACCCAGATCTTCTCTTTCTGACTCCCATATGCCCTGAGTCACTTGCCCTCTACCAGAGCCTGGTGTTAGTGTCCAAGAGCAAGATCCTATTGTTGGCCCCTTAAAAGAGCATCTGGGCTTCTAGCAGACTCCCTTCTTTCCCCGGCAGACAGAGTCCCCACTGATTTTCACTAGCTGGTGCTATGCAGGCTCCTTTTCCAGCCTCTGGTACTCTCGGTTGGGGATCCTGGCCTGGGGTTGAGACCACACTCCTCAGGGGTGGCTCTAGCAGCTAAGTTATCCCTCTGGCCTTTCAGCCACTGAACGTGGTACAAGGGCCAGCTGTACCTGCATCTCCACCCTTCTTACCAGCTCTGATGTGGCTTCTTCTGAAAATCCTTTGTTATAATGCTTCTGTTCAGCTGTCCTTAAGTTGGTCATTCAGATTGATTGCTTTATAATTTTGGTACCAGAAAGTGGTGAGTATAGTTTCTACCTACTTTGCAGCCATCTTAGAATTTTAATTTTTTTTTCTTTTTAAAAGAGAGTTTTTCCTCAAACTAATTAAGCTTCAGGCCTCACAAAGCTTAGATTCATGCCCCTAATTTTTTTAACAAAATGTAGAACCCTAGTAAAGTGTTAGCTCCTGAAAGATTTTTCAAATAACACCTAAGGTAAGTGTTTCAAGTGGAAACCCATGGACCTTAAAATTTTCACTTAAGTGGAGAGGAGAAGAAAGGGCCAAGATAATTCTGGAAGAAGTGCCATAATATACATCATCAATTATAAGAGACAGATTAGAATGTAAGTATTTTAAAATATTTAACAAAAAAACACAGTATATGTAGAGAATAAACATTTTTAGATAAATCTGAATAAGGAATACACAATAATTACCTAGCAGTGGAGGATTTCTTAGCATAAAAAACTTAGAGTTCACTAATCAACTGAGCCTATAACAGTTTTCATAATATTAAATTAAATACATGTAAGCTTAATACAAACAGCAATTCTAAAATCAGTAGGTGCTAAGGAGTTTGCATTTTTTTATTTCCAAATTAAAATGTACAGGCAAGGACCCAAAGTCCTAATTAATGTGGCAGAATGCATTTCACATATTCTTCTCAGCATCCCTAGAGTCTCAAAGAAGAAAGTAGCCCCCCCCCAAAAAAAATGCTCTTTCTAAAACTTTTAACTTACAATTTCTTATTTATTTTTGTCATTAAAGATGTCAATGTGGCATTGAGGACAGATGGAAAACCTGACCCATTTATTTTTTAAAGTGGTTTTGTCAATAACCTTCAATAAAATCTACTGTGGAATGTTTTCTGTAAAGTTCTTTCAATACAACAGAGACAATGAAGTCCACGTTAACATTCTACTATTCACAAATCTACACTAACTTTCACTAAACATTTCTTTGATAAATTTAAAAGTAGGATTTTGGTAAGCTTATTGATCAACAAACATCAAAGTAATATTGTCTATTTAACGATGCATATCATGTATCAAGATAACATCCATAATTATCAACTCTGCAAAGATCTCTGTACCTTCAGTATATAAATTACCATGCAAATTAATACATATACAATAGTATTCCTATATATGTGTGTAGGGTTTTTTTTTCAGATTAAAGAGACTTACACTTATAAATTCTTGATAGCAGGATGAACACAGCCCAGTCCTAGCTATCAAGCAATTTATAGTCAAGAGAGAATATAAGAAAAATGCTAAAATAGTTCAAATATGAGACATATTAAAAAACCCTTTTTAAAAGGTACACTCTATGTATATTATTCACATTGGGTGAGATACATAGAGATCAGCTTCTTGGAGGAGGTGACATTTGAGATGGACCTTGACATGAAATAAGAGTCCAAAAGAAGAGATGTCAGATAGAATGTGGAGAGCATTCTAGTCCCACTGACAAGTGAAAGCAAAGTTGGGAAGGCTTGAACGGCAGTGTGTCTGTAGAAAAGAATGGGTAAGATCTGTTCTGCTCTCTCACTTGCTCATAAAAGTGAATTCATTCATACAGAATTGGCAAATGGGAAAATGATTTTGGGAAGGGGCAGAAGTCACATAGATTCATACAGTTCTTTCCAGCATATTAGTATCTGCACCACCAAGTAAAACTGTTGGTGGTGAAAATGGCACCAGGTTTTAGACTGGTGGAATCAGACTGGATCTTGGGTCAGCAATTTGGGTACATGAATTCTGACTAAGAAAGAGTTCAGAGGCAAGACTCAAATTATAAAAGCAAGTTTATTTAGAAAGTCACAGAGGTAGAAGAAGTGAACTGTAAAACAAATAGGCTCAGGAAACAATTTAGAGAGGAAAAAGAAGAACCATGGGAACTTAGGAGAAAGACAGAAGCAAAGAAAACTGAGCCTGGGAAGGGTGGGGAAAGGCATAGGCTCTATAGAAAGAGCCACTGGGTCCTCCATTTTGAGGGTATTTATCTGGAGGTCCAGCGGAGGATCCCAATAGAATATTCATCAACTTTCCTTGTCCTTTCAGGGACATGGTCTCTACTGATTGGTTGGCACCAGGACATAGGGTCATTAGTCAGTGCACCTGGTCTTGATGTCAGCATGGCATCACTTGTCTAGTTTTGCAGCTTTTCTGAGCCTGGAGCTGAAATACAGCTGAGGTCTAGATGTATTTGATGCATGTCGGAACCTTACTGTCCTGGGTGCTTAATGCTTAAGAGATATTCTCTGGCCGCCTTATTCATTCTCCTTCCAAGGGGAACTGCATGGCCAGTGATATGAAAAGTCAGGGGGGTCTAAATGGCATGATCAGTGATATGATACAGAGGAAAGATTACCCTGGGGGCAAGATCTTTGTTTTTACACTTTTGCTTATTACTAGACACCTGGGGCTTTTCACCCAAGTGCCCTTCTGTACCTGGCCCATCGTCCTTGCTCTGTCTAACTGCCTAACACCAAAGCAGCTGAATGCAGTGTACTCACATAGCTGTGAACACAAAGCTCAGGAGTACGGGGCCCACAGTTTAGCCTGCACACACTGCTGGCTGCATACAACAATGAACTTGCTGTCGGTTGGGCCCAGACTCTATCATAGAAGAAGTGTTCAAAGCCCAATTACCATCCATTATTGTGCATTTTTTTGGAGGGGGGATTTTTGTATTTTAACTTTCTAAAACTATACTTTACATTCAATATTATTTTGTATTAGTTTCAGGTATACAACATAGTAGTTACATAATCATATACTTTACAATGTGTCCCCCCCCCCACCGCCGATATTTCTAGTACCCACCTGGCACCATCCATAATTATTAAAATATTATTGACTATATTTCCCATGCTGCACTTTATACCCCCATGACTATTTTGTAACTACCAATCAGTAATTCCCAATTCTGTCACCATTTTCACCCAGGCCCCCAACACCCCATTGCTCTGGCAATCTGTGCGTTTTTACCACATCAGTCAGTAGTGTCAGCCCTTTCTTATATTTCTTGCCGTCAAACTACCTTCACCTATTCCGTTTAAGGTAAAAATCTGTATTTACTGAAATAATTATATATTTTTTAATTTTCAACATACCTTTCTGCATGATGCTAATGTTTTGATCAAGATTGTTATTGTTTTTATGAGTTCTCTGCTGACAAAGTCACATAGATTTTGAGTGACCTGCCCCAACCCTGTTAAGCCTTGATATTTGTAGAATTAATTTTTACAGAGCTCCTGGTATTTGTTTGTTTTATATTCGGGAGAACATAGTTTACAATTGTACATATAATGAATCATCCCAGTTTTGGAGAAGAAATGATTATATGGAGAAGCTGTAAAAGAAGAGGCTATAAAGCACAGACTGGAAAAATTTTGTAGGTGATCTTAGAATGTCAGTTTTAAAAATTTACATCTATCCAGGAGTCAGTAGAAAGAATATAATTGTAGTTCTGCTTTAGAAAGAGTAATCTTTCAAGGATATAAAAAATAAAAGAAGTGTATCTGATTTTTTTAATATCTAAAAATTACATTAAGATTAAAGTAGAAAAAAAACCTGCTACCTGTAAAATATATTTATCTTAACACTGAAATGATGATAAAATGTTAATATACTTAACCCCAATATACACCTACTTCTATAAGTGAACAAGTTACATGTGGAAGAACATGGCTGTTCCAAGTAGCGTAATCAATCCTTACTTACTTGACCAGACATCACAGTTCAAAAGAGAAACAAAAGGCAAGTTAAGAAACTTAGCATTCATTAATTATATGGTAAATGTATTCAAAATGAAAAGGAAAACTCTAGTATGATGTTAGGTGTTGAAATATTATAGAATACATCTGGAAGGACTCATTTTTTTCTGCAGGTCAATGTCACCAGCTTAAAGCTAGCCTCACCTGGTTTTAGTCAATGAATTAAGTGAAGTATGCTGATCTACATCTGCGTGTTTAGCTTTTCTCAGCACAAAACTCTTTCCTGAAGATTTGCTTTTTGCTTGAATAAGAAAAGGTCCTACAACATTAGAGTAGGAAGGGGCCTTTGAAATCATTCAGTGATCTAATCATTTCCACTCACATTTGAGAAATTGAGACGTGAAGTGTTGAGTGACTTACAGCAGAGCTTTAGTGAGATTCCACATCAGACTCCAGAGTTCTTGCATCTAATTTGCTATTTTCTCTATGATATGTTGAGGCAATAAATAGATCAAGGACACAAGGACATCAAGATATAAATATCCCAGAGTTTTTGTACAAGATAAATAAAATGTAATATTTTTGTTTTGATTGTAATACTTATCCTGACATTGAGGTTTTATGTTGTTTTTATTTTTGTTTTTTTAAGTTATAAATAACAATCCATTGGGTAAAGCATCCAGAAAAATCTCAACAGTGACTTCTATATCCCTTTTGGTTGTCACGAGTAGCATAGCAATATATAATGCAAAATTCTAGTGTTTGAGAACTTCAAAGAAACTTCTCCTTAGTGGACTCGACACAACATGTCCTTCTCTCAATTGCAATACTCCAGACATTAATGATCTTTTAATAATGACTCCCAATAATAACCAATTTGTTTACTATCAATTATACTGTTAATAGGTTTACTTAGCACTTTGCCTGAAAGTTGAAAAAGCTTCTTTTAAGTTTACATTAGAAAAAAAATGTTATATCATCTGACCTTGTTTCTAATTAGATATAACTTAAAATTTAAAAGACCTAATTATGGAAGATACAATAAGACTCTTCCCTTTGTCTTGAGAATTTTATTCTTCTCTGGTCCAGGAATAGAGAGAAAGCCAACTTGTCTAAAATGTGTAACATTTCTTTGTCCATAAGCCCATTATTTTTCCACTATTATTTTTCTCATCAGCTCAGGTTTCACACAAATAATATGCTAGGCTCTTGTTATTTTACAATAACATAACTATAATATTTTTACACATCTCCTCTCTACCTTCAAGTTATTACAACCTTCTAATTTTAAAGATTCAAACATATGCTAATATGCAGGTATTTAAAGTTTAAAAAATATCTCCACAATTGAGATTTACTCTGTAACATCATCAATTAGATCATTGATAATAGATAACTGATAAATGATAAATAACTTCTCATTTGAAAAATAAATCTTTTAAAATATTATATTTACAAAACATATCTTAGGTAATTGTTATTTAATCAGTGTAGTCTCTATGAGGCATTTGCTATCCTAAAATCTCATTTATTCGACAATTTACCAGATATACTCTGAGCTAAGTATCATGTTGGATGCTGAGTTTGTGCCTGGCATGGAGCCTGGCCCATAATTTCTAGTTGGCCTCAGAGAGCTTCCATTATAATGAAGAAGACAGAGCAACAAGCACACAAATAAATAGTGGCATCCTTCTTTGTCTGAATCTAATCTGTCCCAGAAAAACCTATTGGATAGTATATATTCAGAGAATAGGGACCTTTATTCCATTATGTCTTTTCCTTACTAGTTTGTAATTTTGTACTTTTTGACTACTTCACCCATTTCATCTAGCCCTGTTATGTTATGTATATTAGAAGTGTAATAATGCATTCTTAATGCAACTAAAAACATTACTAGCCTGACCTATGGTGGCGTAGTGGATCAAGCATTGACCTGGAATGCTGAGGTCGCTGGTTCAAAACCCTGGGCTTGCCTGGCCAAGGCACATGTGGAAGTTGGTGCTTCCTACTCCTCCCCCCCTTCTCTCTCTCTCTCTCTCTCTCTCTCTCTGTCTCTCTTCTCTAAAATGAATAGATAAATAAAAATAATTTAAAAAATAAAATAAAAACATTACTAGTTCACAACACTGAGACACACTTATACACTGATATAATCACCCACCAAGTACTTTAGCCCAACATAAAACATTTAAAACATCAGGTAAGGGAAAGATGGTGGTTACTTGGTTTAGGATGCTGCTGTGGAGATGGAGAGATGTGGAAGTGTGGAAGATATATTTTATAATGGTTTCTGTCCTACAACAGCTTACAATTAAGTCTCAGAAAATTGTTTGATGTATGGAATACAGATGGACCAATACAGTAGACATTGTCTGATTCATGTGAACTGTCTCCCTTCAGTCCTCAGGTGGAAGATAGTGAAGGGACTATTCAGTTTGATGGAGAAGGCTATGCGATGGTCAGCCGCCCCATTCGCTGGTACCCCAACATCTCCACAGTCATGTTCAAGTTCAGGACGTTTTCTTCAAGTGCTCTCCTGATGTACCTTGCCACAAGAGACCTGGTAAATATATGCATAGCTGATCTTCCATGATAGAAAATATCTTGTTTCTTTTCCCTAGTATTCCAATACAATGATTAGTTATCGTTAAATTATCAATGATTATTCAAAGGAGTCTGGGATGGCTATGTGATAACCAAGAGTGAGTGATGTAGACAGTGTTTATATTTTTTCACTGAAAACTCTAATTACAGATATAATTTAATTATTGTTTATTTTCAATACAACACTCCGTATAATCCTTTAAGAAAAGCACCCAGTAAAGATAATGCCAATATGGAAACATGAAAGAGCAGACCATCTTCCTTAGTCTTCTAGAGACCTAAGTTGAAAGATGATTTTAATTATCTTATTTTGTTTTTTTCCAGGTCAATATTTTTGAATAAACTCTTTCATGGAATATACCTTGTAGTTTGCTTAATGTTTTCAAAGGAACCCACTTTATACTCCTCTCATAAAAGGACGCATCCTAGTAACTTGGTTGTGACTATTTGTATACTGACAAATATTCACAAAATAATAATACCAATTCTATTTTCAAAATGGAGTTTAATTACAGATCAATACATTCAGTAATTTAGCCATAAGGCCCTGTAATAAACCCCACAAAGAAAGTGACTACCCATATATTTCTCTATGTATCTAATCACTGGCATGTTTTTACTCTATTAATAGAAAGATTTCATGAGTGTAGAGCTCACTGATGGGCACATAAAAGTCAGCTATGATCTGGGTTCAGGAATGGCTTCTGTTGTCAGCAATCAAAACCATAATGATGGGAAATGGAAATCATTTACTCTCTCAAGAATTCAAAAACAAGGTGAGTTTCTACAGTAATAATGCACCATGAGCCTTAATTATGCTCTCCATAGCTCTCATGTACCTAATCATAAGGAAGACTCTATCTGTAATTTTAGGTACTCACAAATTCTGTGAAAAATTGATACAGTCATTTCTTTGGCTTAGATTATAGGTAGTTTGGCTTAGACATGACTGATTGAAGAGCCAAATGGTTCTCTGTCATTTTCTTTTGAAACTGAGAGCTTAATTTAAAAGCACAAAACTGTCTTACAACTTGTGAAATTATATCCTGTAGTAGGTTTAAAAAGGTTGTGTACCTTTATTTTCCTTTCATTTTGCCAAGATGTTTGCTCTAGAGTGGCCCCAGGTAGAATATATAGGGACTGTTAGAGCACAGCTACTGGGTCTTTGCTTTTAAAAAATGTCAAAAATTTGTGTGTGTAAATAAATGCTTAATAACAATATAATATTTTTATGCTTCCAAGACATTTTTAAAACACAGTCACAAATTTTATTTAATTTGTTTATATCAGTATTTTGTTCTGATGTTAGAGAAAAGGATACCATAGACTCAAACATCACAGTTATGCACACACATACAGATTATATATGTATTTATGCAGATATATATTTTATATATATATACATATATACACATACATATATATACACACACATATATATACACACACATACATATATGTATGTTTTCACAACCAAGACAGAAATTCAAGTCTATTAGGTCTTAGTGTACTGATATTGTTACTTAAGTATAAGTTCCTCAATTCTGTATACTATAGCATTACCAGTATCTGCAAATAAAACTTTGATACTTCTGTTTATATAACTAAGCCTAATTAATTTTGACAATGTCGATGTGACATGCCATGGAAATTTAAGTTTAACTTTGCACCATCCTTCATTCCTCCACTTAACAAATATATGCCAAGCGCCTACTAAATACTATACAGTATCTAAATGAAGTCTATGACAGGTCTTAACTTCAAGGAGCTTATAGTCTAATGGGTTGTAGACAAGCAAATCAGCAGCTAGAGGACAAACAGAAAGCTAACTGCTGTGTAGAGATATTCCTAGCAGACTAGGAATCTCAAAAGAAAAAGACATTAAAGTCAAACAGAAAGGTCAGCTCCCAGGGGAATACCTGTGAGGTGCAATCAGGAGTTGAAGGGTTTGCACCTTTTGACATTTCAGAGAAGTGGAAGTCCAGAGCGCCTCAGAGAGCATAAAACATAATGCATCATCTTCCAACTAATCTTCCCTGGAACCTGAAGCTCTGGAGAAATGTCTCAGTTTGGATGGAAACTGGTTGTGCACTGATATAAATTAGAAGAATGCTGAATACATTGTTCTCAGGAAAGAGAGACACAATGCACATTGCATGTTAGAGGCCCTGCATTGTAGTTAAGAAAAATGTTTAACTGTTTGGCCCAGCATTTCCCAAACTTCTTTGATCACCAGAATCCTTTCCTACTATACCAGCATTCTGCTGAACACAGCGTGGGAAGTGTGCTGCAAACGAGCGAGCGCAGCTAGTAATTCCAGGTCCTGAGTGGGAATGGCGGGGAATTAAGAAATAGGCTTAGAAAAGAAGGATGGGCTCAGGAGGCCTCTGCAATGCTGATGGCCAGAACAGAGCGCGCTCCATACCCGCTTCTTGCTTCATTTTTAGGGCAAAGTGGGCCATTAGCAAATCAAAGAGATCTCTGATCACATTTCCAAGGCAACCCAAGAATTCTACCAAGTGCAGAAAACCCCCCACCATATATAACATCTTAGCTTCACAAAACAAAGGATAAAAGAAACTTGCTTCCAATCTTTCTGGGGGACATGGGAGTAGGATGAGTATAACCAATCCAGCACCATAGCTTAACAGCCTTTAGTAACTTCACAGAACAAGTGAGGTGAGAGGTTGGACAGACTGTCAGCTTACTGCAAGTTCCCCATACCTCTGTCCCCCCAAAATCTAAACTGCAAAGACCCTGTAGGCTTTTGGTTCCCAACAGAAGTGCTTTAGTAACTAACTACAAATAAATCCACAGGCTAAGGGGACAGCTGCTTACATAAAATTATCAGATGAGGCAAGAGAGATACAAAGCCAGTTCACAAAGGGCCTTATGAGATAAGTTAATGAGTTTCAACATTATCCTGGGAGCTACTAAGAGTTTTAATCAAGGCTGTGATACTATCACACCATCAGATTTGTGCCTTAGTAAAGTTTTTTTAGCTGCAACTCTGCAGATAGATTTGTACCGATTTGGCAGGCTGCCTTGGTCTGCAGTAAACCAGGTAGAGAACAAGGAGAACGAAACTATAAGAATGGAGAGGAAAGAATAAATTTGAAAGTTATTAAGCATTTTAAAATTGAGGAGCTATATGATATACTCAATGTGAAGACTAAGTTTAAAAAAAAGAATATGAAGAATTACTCTTTTTTTTGTTTGTTGTGTTTTCATTTAAATAACAAGAATGTCAGTACCATTTACCATGCTACTGGTTACAGGACAAAGAATAGGTTTTCTAGAAAAGATGCTGAGTTCTATGTTGGACATGTTCTGTTAAAGGTACTTACTATCTTGCCTGACCAGGCAGTGGTGCAGTGGATTAGAGCATCGGACTGGGACGCGGAAGACCCAGGTTGGAAACACCAAGGTCGCCAGCTTGAGCGCGGGCTCATCTGGTTTGAGCAAGGCTCACCAGCTTGAGCCCAAGGTCTCTGGCTTGAGCAAGGGCTTACTCCATCTGCTGTAGCCCTTGGTCAAGGCACATATGAGAAAGCAATCAATGAACAACTAAGGTGCTGCAATGAAGAATTGATGCTTCTCATCTCTCTCCCTTCCTGTCTGTCTGTTCCTATCTGTCCCTCTCTCTGTCTCTCTCTGTCTCTGTCAAACACACACAAATGTACTTACTATCATTAGCAGCCTCGGGAAGCTGTGTAATGGCAGGCAATTAATTAGTTGTGTGAATCTGAGGGTCAGCTGAGCTCTAGGAGAGAGATGAGATATGACACTAGGGAAATGCAAAATAAATCCACAATGTGATACCACTGTACAATTATTAGAATGTCTAAAATTGAGAGCAGATTCTAAGGATAGGATACAGGTAGGAATTCAAATAAGACTCCAGATATATGGGTCATTACTCCCGTTCAGTGACCAAATTAGTTGTTTTACGTAAATTATTGTCACCTAGCTGGTACAAGTCCTGTCCCTTGAAGTTCAAATGCTCCTTCAGTAGGCATTTTCTACCTTCTCTGAGAGTGAGTTAGTAGAACCACAGCCTACTACCAACAGAAGTTTGCCAGATTGCGTGGAGATGGACACCAGATTGATAAGGATCATTTAGATTTCCAGTGGACTCAGAGAGAAGAAAGGATGTACTAAAGTAAAAACAATTCATTATAACAACTCAGCATTGATTATAAAATGCTGGGTAAGCCCATACTCAGTGTCCAGTACTTAATAAAGCTCTTATTTCCCTGCTGACCCATAAATGATGTCTGAACTCATCAACACTGAAATTTTGTGTTAATAGCTATTCTGTAAGGGAAAGAAATAGGGCAAGAAATAAAAGCAAGTCTAAGCACTTCATTTTAGTAACCACTCCATGGCGATCACTCATGAAGGGTAGAGTAAATCCTTTCTTTAAATTGGTAAAAATATGCCATGCTGTGTCTCTCTGCTGGAGTTAGCGCTTGGACCAGTGAGTTTCAATTCAATTGTGTTCCTGCTCTTTAATCAGTTTTTCTTAGAATGACTTCTAAAAATGCATATATTCACTCAGGGATAAGGAAGAAAACTACCTCCAGTTACTGGCTTGCCTGAGATAGAGGCGGAATCTCATTTTCACACACACTGTTAAAATATGTACTGGTCTGGTAGAAAGAGGCTATTTTTATGTTCCAGTAAACAGCCCTGTATGAAACCTTCAGTCAGGTCAAAAAATCTATGTGTGTATAAAATTAATGTGTATAAAAGTAATTAAAATTTTAATTTGCTAACTATTTTTAATGAGACAGCTATTTTTAGGATTCTCTGCTTTGTGTGTTTTTACAAAATTCTGCTTTGAGAATATGAGGTCTTAATAGGTCCGAGTATTTTACTTTGGTCACTTTTAAAGGCATTTATGTTTGGTTTCATTGAAGATACTTCCATTTGTAATGGTTGGGTGACAGATTACAGTGGAATTTTGGAGTATGATATTTTGTTTTCTAAAGAACACTATTCTAAAAGATGATGTGTCGGGGTAAATTACTAATGTTCCATGTTAAGCCTAATCCAGAGGGACCCGAAACATTGAAAACATGAACAAAGTCCGTTGATTACACACCAAAGCTTTATTATCTAGCTTGGCCAAGCGGCGGCAACTCCGACAGAAATCTGAGGGAGAGCACGCTGGCCCTTTGTTCTACCTAGTTTTTATAGTTTTGCAAGTGGGAAGTACAGAAGCAAAAATTGTAATTAGGAGCCCTTTACCACCATTGGTTATAGTCATATGTCCTTTAACATGATAGGACCATGTTCAATTTGCAAGCCATACATCATTTTGGAGAAAACAAAATTTACAAGTCAATACAATGGTAGAAAGATGTCCTTTACATATTAAAAGACATTCCTATATTCTCTAATGTTTGTCCGCCATCTCCGTCCAGAGTCACACACATTAACCACATGCATTCACATAGGAGAGGTAGTTTCTGTGGGGACAAATACCCACAAATGGCTCATTGCTATAAGAAAAGGTTTATTTTGGCTTTTCTCTTCCTGCACCTGGCTAGCCATTCACCCCTTTCCCCATAGGTGTGGTGGAATGTCAGGGAATCCATGTTTTCCTCCCCTTTGCATTTACAATACAATGCCAAGGGCCATCCTGGTTATGCCAATCACACAGTACAGGGACTATTCTCACAATTTCTCTGCACACCTTAACCCAAATTAATAAAATGTTCTTCAAGCCTCTTAAAATATTAATATTAATTCTGCAGCTTTTGGTACTTTACAACACCTGTAGCTGAAGTGGCGCAGTGGCTCCTCATTCCGTGGTCAAATAAATATAGAAAACATTTCTTGTGTCATGTCCCTGTTAAAGCATTATGTTACATACCTGCATATTGAAAGATCCAGGCAGCCATAAAACTGAGATATAAATTTAATTTTTCTTAATTCAGTGATCATTATATTTTTTTGAGTCAGGAACATTCAAGAAACTAGCTTTCCAAAAAAATAAATATTTACAAATGCTGTTATAATTCATTTAGTTCAAATGGCCATTTTCAGACCCTTTCTAATTGAGATCCTATATCAAGCAAAGATTTGGAGGCCAAACCATCATGTTAATGAACTAATGTCTCAATATGCATCATGAAGCCAAAATACAGTATGTGAGGCTGTTAAAGTCTGAGCCTAAGCAAATATTTTGGTGAAAAATAACATCATTCAGAAGGAGCCTAGCTTGATTCTTCAGAATAAAGGGGGAAAATCAATGAGAGAAGGGGTTTCCATCTATGTATTTGCTGAACAAAGCAGTTTAAACAAAGAAGTGCCTCTCTTTTTCCCTTTCAATATCTGAATTCTTATACTCATCATATTCGAAATACCTTTAAGGCCTGAGAGAAAGGCAGTATGGCATGGGGATTACGCCTCTCTCACAACACAAAGCATCCTTTATCTAAAGTGTAATTGACAATGGATGAGGTCCCCAACATCTTGGAAAATCAATTGTTCCCATCTCTCCACTCCCATGTACAACCATCCCATCCACAATACTGGTGAGCTGAAGCCCCAGTATTTCTTTGCTCATTGAAATGTACAGGAGCCGCAAATTTGGTATATTAATAATCTAACTCCTAATTAGAAATTTACCTTAGTATTAGTTAATTATCATATTTTATTTTCTAACAACATATCTATTTTACAGAAAACATGTCCAATGTTTCTTTATGTTTGTTTATCTAGACTTCTTTTATATTGATTAGTTTGCCTTCATTGGTGTTCAGGATATCATTTTTATATTCTCTTTATAAATAGTTTAATAGCACATTTTATTGGTGTTTTGTTTCTGCAATTATTAAATGGTTGTATATAGGACAAGTGCTTGAGAAAGTCAATGTTAATTTGAAAATGAAAGTGAGTTTATCTTGAAGTAACCATGATGATATAGATGTGGTTGTTATTGCTCAAATAAAATATTAAACTCCCTTTCTCTTTTACAGCCAACATATCAATTATAGATATAGATACTAACCAGGAGGAGACCATAGCAACTGTGTCTTCTGGTAACAACTTTGGCCTTGACTTGAAAGCAGATGACAAAATATATTTTGGTGGTCTGCCAACGCTGAGAAACTTGAGGTAATTTTGTGTATATTCAGAGCTAAGGATTAAGTTTTAATTAAGTGGCCACTATGCTCACTAAAGTTCTGAAGTTTAATTACAACAGGAATGTCACATAATCTTCAACTACAGAAAGGCCTAATAAAAAAAAAAATTATGTTGCATGTTAGAACAACACCAACATTTAGAAACCAAAGGATTAATTTGATATCTTCTCTGAAGAGATGGATGGGAATTACTGCTTTTCTTATATTCACATAATGAAAAGAATTATGTAAGTAATTAAAGGTGGAAACCACAGTTGAATGTGGACCTTGTAATTGCTGTTCTCCTTGCACATTCACTGAAGCTAATGGCACACTGACATTGCTTAGTGTTTGAAAACTGGTCAGTGTTCCAGGATGCTGTGAGTATAACCTATTTTATTGCTAAGCATCAGCATGATGATGGGTGTTGGAGATTTCCCATATGCCTAATACTAAAGCCATAGTAGTAATTCTCATGCCCATGCCAACCTTTCTTTATTTTACATGTTTTTTTTTATTGCAGGATAGGAAGATATATTGATCTCATAGTTTAGTTAATTCAAAAAAGAAATAGAAGTGACTAAAAAAATGTTAAAAATATTTAATGTGGCATTTAATTTACTGCATGTTATAAAAACATAAAGAAAAGTTATAGGGTAGTTGGTACTTAATAAATGTTCATTAAATTTAATAAAATGGGATGAATTTGTGTGGTTAAACCATAAGCATTTTACTACAAATACAAATTAAATGTTTTTAATTTTTGAATTGTTTTGCTTAGTTTTTAATGGTTAAAAAGTCCTCTTTAGGTATTGCTACTCTAAGAAGACATGTTGCAATTGAAGGGATCTAAGAATAACTGAAATGTATTATGGTCAATTATTTACATATTGTCCAAATGAGCAATGAAACTTCAGTCTTATTTTATGACTGCTAGCATACAGGCTGAGGTTTACTCCTCTCCCTGTGTCTAAACTTATAGACCAGGCAACTGTGTAATTAATTCCTAGTCTTTCAAGGGTATAACTTGATTAGCTTCATGGTACACACAAACTGGTTCTATATTTATCTACATTATCAGGTTAAAAGTGTCTAGTCAAGAAAATTATTGCAAATCAAATGTACTTGAATAGTGACATATTTATTGAACATTCAACAAGTGTTTGTTGGGCATCTGCTCAGTGTCAGGCACCATCTGAATGCTAGAGGTCCAGCAGTTGTTCAAGTCTAATATTTACTTTGCAAGATCATTAACTAAATTTTCTATGAGTGAATTAAATATAGTCAGAATAAGGCTATGCAAACATAGCTTTGTTTATTCTAGTAAAGACTTGGTTTTAATTACCATGATTTTTAGGAATTATTTACAAAGATGTATATGTTGACTTTGCAGAGATGAATATAAGTGTTAGTTTTCAGAGTACATAGCTAATGAGTCTCTATTACTAAAATGTTTTTATTTTCACAATACAGCATTTCATAAATTTACTATTTTCATGCTATGGGACATTATTTCAAAACAACCTTTAGACTTATGCTTGTGACTAATAAAGGAGTCATGCATTCATGATTAGCTGTTATTTTACCTACACACAGGATCTTGATATGATAAAGTTCAAAAGATGTGGTAAACATAAATTATTCTTACATATATTAAGTTCCAGTTTTTTGAGAGACAGTATTTGTAAGCTAGTCTGGGAAATGGTCATTTTCAGATTCTAATTACACTGTGGTCAAGGGCATATGTCTGTTTTCTGTTCTGAGGATTTTTAAATTCCTTTCCTTTGAAAGATCCCTGTGAAATACTTTATAGAAAGATTTATGATGTTGCTTTTACTAAATGAAAATGCAATTATAAATAAATTGTGATTTTTTTTTTCTTTTTCCTTTGACCAAGTATGAAAGCAAGGTAAATTTATGCATGCCTTCTTCCAGTGCATGGGTTGGGTAAATGTGGCTTCTTACGTAAAACAGCAGTACAGGAGCAGAGCGACAACTGTGCAGCTTCATCCATAATGTTTCATGAGCAAGTAATGCATTCTGAGATAGTTCTCATGCTGCCCTTTGCTTAAAAAGACACTGCTGCTTACCCACCATCAACTGGGCTGCAACGGGTGTGTTTCACCAGCCATGGCAGATTTGCTCTGCTTATTTGTTCAGTGCCCCCTAGTGCCTAAATTTAGCAGCACATGTGCAAAAGGTCACTATCTACCTGCTCACAAAAATTAGGGGATATTTCAAAATGAATATGAAGAGATAAAATATCCCCTAATAATTTTTGTGAGCAGTATAGTTCTAGGGAAGAGAACAAAAGCAGTCTCTTGGGTTGATCCCCTGACTCGGGTCTCTAGTACCGCGCTGTCTGCTGAACAGTAAACCTGTGCTCCCACATGCTTACCACTACCCTGGTGCTTTTAGCAAGCCTGCAAATATGCAAACGTCTATACAGCCCTTGCACCTCTTGGCAAAGCTGCTTACTCATTGCCATGTTTATTTAGAATTAGCTCCGGAGCCAGATAAAAGGCATCTCTGGAAATACTGTTGCCAACAAGTGTTTCCATTAATGGTGAAGAAGTTTGTGAAGAGTCCTCTTAGCTTCTCAGGAGTATTTTAATTCCCACTTGCAGGGAAGCAATAGAACAGAAGCTGTAAGCAATAGGCCTCTGTTGGTGGCCCATCAAATTCGGGAGATAGACAGGCTGGTCACGCTGGCTAGAACTCAAGGCGTTCTGGTATTTCAGAGCCAAACTGTGCCATACTCATGAAAAGGACAGAATGAAGCTGAACCGATCCAAGAAATTTTTAAAGCAAAGACTAGACTTTTAATACAAGAAACTAGACTATGTAGAAATAAGAGTGTAAAAATAAACAACCAGAGTTGTTTTATCATGATACAGTTATGAGACCAGTCGGGCTGTTTGCTGAGACGGCCAAAGGGCGAAGGCTGGTGTTCAGTGGACATACCTGCTCCTACAACTCTGGAGAGACACCATGTAGCTTTGTCATTTTGCCCTTGAGGCAAACAGAGGAAACAGAAGCCTGTGGTTACCACAACGAGTCTGATCGCTCTATGTGACTGTTTTTCCCCCTGTGATTTTCATATCACCGAGCTTGCTAAATCACTGTGTTTGGAAATGGTTCTTCATATTTCCACAAAACACTGAAGTACATAACTTGTAGGAGTGATTATTTTTACTGATAAGACCTCTGAAAAATTGTGATAAGTCAGTCTTCCTCTGAAGGGAAATACGAAAAGAAATGAAGACTACAAATGAAGTTCCCCCATTTGCCCCCTTTACACAGTAAGAATATAAGCAAGGTCTTCACCCTCCAGCTGGGCGTGTTCTACATAATAACAAGCTAACAGAACAGAAGAAGAAGACCTTAGGACAAAGGAAAACAAACAAAGGAAAATAAAACAGTTCTAGAGAAAGAGGGGGAAATAAACCACAAATACCTGGCATGACATAAATCTGATACCCTCTGCCAGTGGAGGGTTTACTTCCCGCCTGCTTCTCCTCATGCCCATGTGTTGTTGTTGTTTTTTATTAAGACCAAAAAGGGAATCCTGGCATCATGGGACAGTGTGGAGAGAATTAGTTATTATCCTAGTGAGTATAATATTTTGATGTTGTTCAACAGCTTTTATAGATGAAAAAAAAAGTAATTATTTTTTTTTTTAGTACTGTAGACCTGCACTGTTCGATATAGTAGCCACTGATTCCACTGGCCATTTAACTTTAAATTAAATAAAATTAAATAATGATATTCATTGTTCTTTATTCACATAAGCTACATTTCAAGTGCTGATAGCAGCATGTGGTTGGTAGCTACTGACTGAACAATGCAGAACAGAACATTTCCATCACCACAGAAAGTTCTATTGGACAGCACTGCTATATACTAACTAAGGAAGTTTCGTTATTATAACATATTGTTTTTTTAACAGAGACAGAGTCAGAGAGAAGGATAGATAGGGACAGACAGACAGGAACAGAAAGAGATGAGAAGCATCAATCATCAGTTTTTTCGTTGCGACACCTTAGTTGTTCGTTGATTGCTTTCTGATATGTGCCTTGACTGTGGGCCTTCAGCAGACCGAGTGACCCCTTGCTCGAGCCAGCGACCTTGGGTCCAAGCTGGTGAGCTTTTGCTCAAACCAGATGAGCCCGTGCTCAAGCTGGTGACCTCGGGGTCTCGAACCTGGGTCTTCTGCATCCCAGTCCGATGCTCTATCCACTGCGCCACCACCTGGTCAGGCGCTAGTTTATATTTTTTGAGCACTTACTATGTACTAGCATGTTTATCCCTTTTTGAAAAGTAATATGCTAAAAGTAAACATTCAGGTGTCATCTTGGTGTAGAATCCATTTCCAACTTTATTGGAAAAATTAAAGTGTGTTTTATGCCCTTGGTTGCTTTATTTTTTATTGCTTCAATATAGAGTAAGAACCTTGGGGTCAATCTGTAAATCCAATTTTAAAGTATCTTTTTATAAGCTGTGTAGTCCAAAAGAATGTTTCTTTAGACTTTTAGTTGAAAAGCTTTCAAGAGAAATATAATAATTTGTTACTCTTTAGCTATACCCACCCACCAAAAAAAAAAAAAAAGTCCCGATGACAGAAATATTTTATTTTTAAAATAATGTTTACAGTTTTTTATTTCTAAATTTTAAGCAGTGTTTTACATAACCTTTTTGGTATGTGGCTTGATTATTCTGCTTACACAATTGTCTACTCTTTGGTGAAAAAAAGAAATAGAGTTTATCATGCATATGAAGAACATAAGATGTTAATTAATTCCTGTACCTTGTCATGTTTAAATGCCGTTAGGTAAAGGTATTATTTAAAAGGAGAGGAAGACTACTTACATAAAGATTCCTTCTCAGGATGGTGTTAACATCCACATAGCCCAAGCGGTAGAGGTGAGAGCATAGTTTGTTGGGCACAGGTGTACACAGGTGCAGAGTCTGAGAGACACGTGCCTGCCTGTGTGTCCGTCCGCTTTGTGTGGCTTGTGTCCAGTAGTCACACACACTGCACGGCCCTTGCTCTAATAATGTTGCTTTTGTTCCTCATGTACCTTTTCAACAGGCCAGAAGTAAATTTGAAGAAATATTCTGGCTGCCTCAAAGATATTGAAATTTCAAGAACTCCTTATAATATCCTCAGTAGCCCTGATTATGTTGGTGTTACCAAAGGATGTTTGCTGGAGGTTGGTTTGTTTTCATTGGCTTCCTAAATATACATTCATATCAGATTTCACTTTCTTACTGTGGGTGCTCTTACAAGGACCAGTCCCTTGTTAATATGTTTGAAATTCCTACTGATGCTAGTCTTATCTATGGGTAGATAATACAGCAAGACTGAAGCACTTCTGTAAACTACTGTAATCAACTGCACTTAGGAAATGGTATTATGAAGACCATTTTGTGAACCAAATTTGTGAACCAATTTCCCACATGTATAGTATTTCAGAGAATGTGTTTTTAATATTAATCTCTTTCCTGGTTCTTTCTTCCTTCCCAACACTACTCTTCCATTTTTCTCATCTTTGTCATCTATTTAGATTTATTTTATCTTTATAAATTGCATATAGCTTTTCTGGAATGTGTTAGGAGTTTACACAAATAGCTAGTAATAACATACACCATGATCATTACTGCATAGCATTTTGTCTACAGCTTGGAGGTCAAACCTCCTTTCCCTTGAAAATGGTACAGACTGGAACCCTCTATAAAGTCTTATCTTTAACATGACTGCAACGTCCCTTGTCATCAGCTATCTTCAGGGTCTTTGTTGTAAAAGCAGCCCAGCAGCCCCCTGATTCCACCTGACTGTTCTGCCCTGATTCTTCAATCGGGGCCAGCCTGTGGGAGAGAGAAATACAGGTCCCAGCTCTGCTCTCTTAAAATATCTATAAGCAAGATGCCAGCAATCATTAGCAAACATTAGTAAGAATTTTATGAGACTTCTAAAAGAGATGAGTTTGTTTACCAAAAAAAATTAACTATATCATTCTTATAAAATTTTAATTGCCCTGATATGACACAACTATTCATTCAAGCTGCTTCCTGCAGTTAAAATTGTTTTAAAGCATTATGATAGGAAATGAAGAGAGAACAAGGGAAAAGAGAAAGTGCATCTTCCACTGAGCTATCAGGTTTAAAGGCTGGAACAGAACTTTCAGGGTTTTCACTGTGCATAGTTATGGGCTCTAATTTTAAATTAGCCACAGACATCTACCCTGAGAAGTTCGGGAATAAGGTAAAAAGAAAGGAAATACATCCAGGATTGAATCTCTAAGAATCCAGACTGGGCTCTTAAAGAAAGTTTTACTGAGAATTTTAATCTTCCAAAGGCTAACTCTCATTCACATGCAAAAGATCTATACATGAGGATGGAAAACCGTCTAGAAAATGAACGGCTTATCTGTGTAGAAATGATGCGTCTATAAAGGCACTTTTCAGTAACCAGGAATTATTTTGCAACTAAAATATGAGGTAGAAAAATATTGAAAAGTCTGAACAGTAGTTTTATCTGAACTATCCAAAACTCTATGACTTGAAAATTGGAATAGAAAATAGATTATATATTTTACAATACTTATGTCATTTACCTGGGACTGAAGTACCGTGGGGACCAATACCCTGCATTAAAGCATTTCTTACTTTTACTCCAACAAAATCCAGGACTTTTAAAATGAGCATTTTAAGTACTGTATATATTCTACTTTGTGGGTTTGCTTAAATAAATCCTAGCACATTCATAAATGGAATGCCCTCCTGCAATTAAAAATAATGATTAGATCTATGTTTACTGACAGAAAGTTATCCCCCACATACATAATGACAAAAAGTTACAAGTGAATGTGCCCATTGTGATTCAGTGTAAATAGAGAAAAGAGGAGAGAGAAAGTGGGCAAACCAGTAAAAGATAAATGAATAAATGCATGCATGCATGCATGAATGAATGAATGATAAAAAGCTGTATGTTTCTACACAGCTTTGGGTTGGGGTGAATTTTACTTTCTCCCTTTTGCACTTTCTTACTTTCTAAATTGTTATTGTTTTGATTGTAATTATCAGCAAGGATAATGATACTATTTTTGTTTTGAGAAGAAAACTGGATGGTTTAAATAAATACTTGTGTTAGATTTTTATCTGATATTTAAAATTCTTCTAGATTAGAGTATATTTGTACATTTGCTGGCAATGAACATCTTTACCTTGGACTCATCACCGAGGAAGAATGCAGAACAACGCCATGGTTATATTCAGCTATAAAACATATATAAACAAACAGTTGATAGAGGGTATTCAAGGGATTAATTAGCATGGTTTCAAGGGTGATTTAGCAAGATAGATTTAAACAAAAATGTGTCTGTCGATAATAATCTTCTATATTTAGAATGTTTATTTTAACAGAAACTGCTTCAAAAATGTAAGTTAAAGCTGGAAATGGTATTTCTCTAGTTGCTCTTAAGCTCTCCTTAAGACTGTGGATTGTCCTGATTTCTAAAAATGCCATGTCTTTTATAACGTTGAATACATTGAGGAAGGTGAGTGAGACAGAGAAATTCTTTTAAATTTTTATTGTTAATGCTTTCTTGTCTTCTTTCCTTTCACCCTCAGAATGTTTACACAGTTAGCTTCCCCAAGCCCGGTTTTGTGGAGCTTGTCCCTGTGTCCATTGATGTAGGTACAGAAATCAACCTGTCCTTCAGCACTAAGAATGAGTCTGGGATCATTCTCTTGGGAAGTGGAGGAACACCAGTACCACCGCGGAGAAAACGAAGGCAAACTGGACAGGTATTCTCACACCTGGTTAATCATGTATTTTCCCTAATGCTTATATAAAACAAATATTTTAGAAAGAAGTTAGTGAGGCATATAGGGTTCATTAATTGCTTTTGTATTTTTAGATTGGCATTATTTGTGTCCACTATCATTTTCTAAAAACAATTGTCTCTGCTAGAATTTTCCTGTTGGTCAATTCAGCCACGCTATATTTGCACCTATAATTCATATGGGTTTATCATAATGCATATAGAAAGAGAGAAAGCTTAAAAGATATTCAAATTATGTATTAATCTTCTGTCTCTAAGTCTAGTTCCTCATCAGATCTCTAGATATTCATCTAGGTTCTTAAATTTAAATTTCTTCTAGAATCAATTTCCCAGTTTCATTAGCCAACGTGATGCAGTCTTTTGGAGCCTAACCTGCTCCACCCTCTTTGGGTGCAAAGAAGGCAGAGAATGGACCTGAGGTAGAAGAAGGCATATTAAGCATAGCTAAGCCAGGCATGGACGTAGTCCAGGCTCAGTCTCCCATGTGATGTAAAATAAAGCCTACACAGTGTCTGCTCTCTAAGGTGTAAACTTCAGTGTTCATACACCCTAGCTATCTGATTCTGTTAAAAGTTATCTCGTAGTTGCCCAAATCTACACACCATAACTCCTTACTGTTTTGATATTCCTTCACTACTTTTAATCATATTTTTAAAAATATCTTTTTTTTTTATTTAATTTAGTTTTTCTCAATGAAAGGGTTTAGTGGAATTACCTCGTCTGCCATGACAAAAGATAGAAAGCTTAAGTTTGCATGCATTTTGTAAGCCAGCTTGTATTGTTTGTGATTATACATGTCTTTTAAGTGACTTTTAGCATTTAACATCTTAGTAATCAATAATATTATATTATGTAATAAGCCTTATACTGTCCCCGGAAAAAAAAAGCCTAAATAAAATATTAGTAAATAGAATCCAAAGATGTATAACCATGAGTCACTGGGATATCTCAGAAAAGCAATGGTGCTTTAATAGTAGAAAATATATAACTGGGATATCTCAGGAATGCAATGGTGGTTTAATAGTAGAAAATATAAAAATCATGTAATCATCTCAATAGGTACAGAAAAATGTTTGCTAAAACTTAACACTCATTTCTAACTTAAAAAAAAAACATAAGTGTTTTAATAGAAAACATTACAAATATTTTCTGTAAAATCAAGCCCAAGAAAATGATGAATATTATTACTACACATGTCATATAGCCAGTGCAAAAAAGGAGAAAAAGGGGTATATATAGTACAAGAACAAGTATATAATTTAAGAATAAAAGTAACAAAACAAATATAAGACCTTTATGGAGAAAATTATACAACTTTATTAAAATATTAAAGTTCTTCAATAAATGAGCATATTCAACATGTCAATGGAAAGGTTTAATGTTAAAAACATGTTAATTCTACCCAAAATGTACATTCCATTTAAATAAAAGTACATCTTATATTTTTGTGAATTAGACAAGCTAATTTTAAAATTTATATCCTGGATCAAAATCCCAAGAGACTTCTTAAATAGAAGAATAAAGTGGGGGCCGTCTATTCAGATTATCAGCACATTAGGAGCTAGAGTTTTGAATCATGGCAGTATGATATTAAATAATCAATAATTCTGTGCCAGTGGAACAGAATAGAGTCCAGAATATACCCAAGTATACATGAAAACAGCATTTGCAATAGGTGCACTATACACACTATACATCATTAAGGAAAAAAGTGGACCTTTCAGTGAATGATTCTGGAACAACTAGCTGTCCATATGAAAAAATAAAATAATTTTTAATTTACACCAAACAGAAAAATAAATTCTCCATAAAGTAAAATATTTAATATGAAGTGAAAAAAGAAAACTAAAAATTTAGAGGAATATGTAGAAGGATAGTATTTGACATTGGGGAAGGGAAGAATTTACTGAACAAAACAAGATAATAAATTTATAATTGTGATTGTGGATTATAAACAAGTTCAACTGTATTAAAAGTAAAACTCTGGTCACCAAACAACACAGGAGAAACAATATACATAACCTAGAAAATTTACTAACCAGAATATTAAAATAACTTTCACAAACTAATAAGAAAAAGACAAAAACATATACAACAATGGACAGAACATTTGAATAGCCATTTTTCAAAGAAGAAAACATGAATGACGCAAAAAAATCCTCAGTTGTAATGAAGGAAATGCAATTTCAAACCTGGATTCTATACCTACTTGGTTGGTAAAATATTAAGAAGTAAGATAATACCAAGTAATGGCTAGATGTGGATCAAAGGGAGTCTTTAATCACCACTGGTGGAAAGAGTAGATTGTTGCAGCCACTTGGAAACCAATATGGCACTACCTTGTGAGGTTGACATGTGCACACTCTACAAGGCAGCACTTCCCTCCTAAGTCTAGCCCTAAACTTTTGCACATGTGCACAGTGACACATGGACAAGAATATTCAGAGCAGCATTTCTTACAATAGCATAAAAACTGGAAACAACTCTAATAAATGTTCATCAGCTGGAGAACAGATCAATTCTGGCACTTTTGCATAATGGGATATTAAGGAGTAGTAAAAGTGGATAAATTATAACTAAACATAACAACATGGATGAATCTTAGAAACTAGCTAGAATTTTTTTAAATGCACAATATACTATATGACATCGTTTCTATAGATTTCTGATATAAGTAACTCTAACCAACATATTGCTTATAAATATTCATGTGACTTTGCAAAAATAATTTTTAAAATGCAAGGGAATAAAATCTACACTAACAAATGAGAATGTAAATTGGTGCAGCCACAATGAAAAACAGTATGAAGGCTCCTCAAAAAATGAAAAATATAACTTCCATATGATCTAGCAATTCTACTTATTAATATTTAACCATAGGAAATAAAAACACTAACTCAAAAGATATATGCACCTCTATGTTTATTGCAGCATTATTTACAATAGCCAAGATGTAGAAGCAAGCTAAGCAAGCTAGGCGCCCACCCACTGATGAATAGTTAAAAAGTTGTAGCATATATAGTTAGATATAGATATTCTTATACATAGCTATTCCTATATATAGATACTCCTATACTCCCATATATAGAGATATTCCTATTATATAAATATAGATATTCTTATTTTATATAGACATTCCCATTATAGGCAGTCCCTGGGTTACAAACAAGATAGGTTCTATAGGTTTGAAAATGTTTAAGTATTTATATGCACAGAAAGGTAAAATAAATACTATGGTAAGACAGACATCTGTCTAAGTTGCATTAAATAGATAAATATACCTGTTCCAACTTACATACAAATTCAACTTAAGAACAAACCTGCAGATCTATCTCATTTGTAACCTAGGGACTGCCCGTGTGTATACACACACACACACACACACACACACACACACCTATTGCCATTATACACATGTGTGTGTGTATATTTGTTCTTAGGAATATTATCTAGCCATAAAAAGGATGAAATTTTGTTATTGCAACAACATGGACAGACCTTGAGGGCATGATGCTAAGTAAAATATGTCAGACAGAAAGATGAATATTGTATGTTCTCAATGGCATGCTGAATCTAAAACAAAACAAAGCAACAGCAATGAGCTCAGAGGTATAGAGAACAGATTGGTGGTCACCAGAGGCAGAGGATGGAGGGCCGCAAAATGGGTAAAGGGGGTCCAATGGTTCAGACTGCTAGATCTAAAAAAATATAAGTCATGGGGATGTAATGTCCAGCATGGCAAATTTAGTCGGTAATACTGTATTGCATACTTGAGAGTTGCTAAGAGAGTAGATATTTAAAGTTCTCATCAGACACCAGAAACATTCTGTAACTCTGTATGGTGATGAATGTTAACTAGATTTATTGTGGTGATCATTTAGAAATATATACAAATATCAAATCATTATGCTGTATACCTTAATCTAATGTAATGTTGTATGTCAATTATACCTCAGTTAACAAAGAGGAAGACTCTCTCTGTAAGTACGGGCACTGAGGAAGGGCCCAGTGAGAACACAATGAGAAGGTGGCCATTTCCGAGCCAGACAGAGGGTTCTCACTACAACATGACCAGGCTGGCACCCCGACCTCAGACTTTCAGCCTCTAGAACTACGAGAAAATAAAGTTTTATTGTTTAAGCCAAGTAATAATAGTAACAATTTTTACAAAGCAAGGGAATAAAATTCATGTTAGGAATTAACTTGGCCCTGGCTGGTTGGCTCAGTGGTAGAGCGTCAGCCTGGCGTGCAGAAGTCTCGGGTTCGATTCCCAGCCAGGACACACAGGAGAAGTGCCCACCTGCTTCTCCACCCCTCCCCCTCTCCTTCCTCTCTATCTCTCTCTTCCCCTCCCGCAGCTGAGGCTCCATTGGAGCAAAGATGGCCCGGGTGCTGGGGATGGCTCCATGGCTTCTGCCTCAGGTGCTAAACTGGCTCTGGTTGCAACAGAGCGATGCCCCGGATGGGCAGAGCATCGCCCCCTGGTGGGCGTGCCGGGTGGATCCCAGTCGGGCGCATATTGGAGTCTGTCTGACTGCCTCCCCGTTTCCATCTTCAGAAAAATACAAAAAAAACAAAAAAGGAATTACCTCCAAGATGAAGTAGCTGGGGGATAGGACTGGGAAGAATCTCAGAGGAGATGCAAAAGTATTGTTTTTTAATCTAAGTGGTAGATTTTCAGGTATTCACTGAATTGTGAATTGTGATGCATGTCCAGTATGTTGTGAGAAATGTATCAAATAGTCATAATAAAAATAATTTTTAAAGAGTAGAGAGAAAAAAGAAGTATTATTTTATCTCATTCCTCACTGCATATGAGCACCGAATACCTAAAAATATAAATGCATCCTGGCCCTGGCTAGTTGGCTCAGTGGTAGAGCATTGGCCCGGCATGTGGAAGTCCCGGGTTTGATTCCTAGCCAGGGCACACAGGAGGAGCACCTATCTGCTTCTCCATCCTTCCCCCCTCCTTTCTTTCTTTCTCTCTCTTCCCCTCCTGCAGCCAAGGCTCCACTGGAGCAAAGTTGGTCTGGGCGCTGAGGATGGCTCTATCATCTCTGCCTCAGGCGCTAGAATGACTCTGGTTGAAATGGAGCAATGCCCCAGTTGGGCAGAGCATCGCCCCCTTGTGGCTTTGCCAGAGGGATCCTGATTGAGTACATGTGGCAGTTTGTCTGCCTCCTTGCTTCTCACTTCAGAAAACTTAAATATATATATATATATATATACACACACACACACACACACACACATACATATATAAATGCATCCTTAAATTCTTTACCTTTTAATTATTTTCTTACTATTCCAAATCATAAGCCAGTGATAATAATAATAGGAGGACCAGATCAAACATTCTGAAATAGATTTCTACTAAAGGATATTTGTCAATTTTTTTTTTTTTTTTTTGTATTTTTCTGAAGCTGGAAACAGGGAGAGACAGACAGACTCCCGCATGCGCCCGACCAGGATCCACCCGGCACGCCCACCAGGGGGCGACGCTCTGCCCACCAGGGGGTGATGCTCTGCCCCTGGGGGGGGGGGGCGTCGCTCTGCCGAGACCAGAGCCACTCTAATGCCTGGGGCAGAGGCCAAGGAGCCATCCCCAGCGCCTGGGCCATCTTTGCTCCAATGGAGCCTTGGCTGCGGGAAGGGAAGAGAGAGACAGAGAGGAAGGAGGGGGGGGGGGGTGGAGAAGCAAATGGGCGCTTCTCCTGTGTGTCCTGGCCGGGAATCAAACCCGGGTCCCCCGCACGCCAGGCCGACGCTCTACCACTGAGCCAACCGGCCAGGGCCTGTCAAATTTTTAAGTACCAGTGATTAGCTCCAAATTTCTCCTCATCAGGACTAAACAAATGGACTTGAATCACCAGCTTTCAGGATAGTTCTTAAAATAGAACATGATCCTATTGAAACACTTAAAATGAGACAATGTTAAGTATTCTACTACAATGTAACTTAGAAATTACATGTTAATATTTCAACATTTTAATAATAATGAATATTTAGCTATTAAAGTCTTATAATGGATATTATCTAAAAGAGGAAACAGTGTTAAATAGTTCATGTCTGTTATAGAATCAATGCTGATTGCACTGACACATTTTCTTTTTTCCAAGCTAACCGCTTTGATACCCATAAGGTTATTCGTGATTAAGTTCTGCTAAAAAGGTTTGAGACATCAAACAATCAATCAGCTAAGAAAATTTTAATTGAGTAGTTTGCAGTGGCCTCTTTGATGGATGTTGAACACTAATCCAATCCTCTGGACATTTTATGTTGGGCACACAGCTACATAGACAATTTAGTCAATTAGTGGAGACAAAATGTTTGATTAAACTGTCTCCACCACCACAGGTGACACGTGGGGGACCGAGTGATCACTGTGCAGCAGGTGCCCTCATGCTCCACAAGCAACGGAGCACACGTGGAAGCAGCTTCGGGGACTGGGAAAGCATTCAGGCTCCCTGGGGCTCCTAATCTGATCGCAAAGCCATACTGGTTGCTATAGTAACAGCAAGGAGAAAGCAGGCATGTTTGTGGATGAAAAATTGTCTTCCTTCTTTCTAAATGAGGGAGACAAGTTACATATTGGTGATAGCAATCTATTCCACCAGCTCAGAGAACAAATTGAAGTCTAAACATTCAAAATGCTATGAGGTTGGGAGGCAGACCTGATTTCCAGAAGCTGCCTGTCTACTTGTGAATATAAGGGAGGGAAATTTTTGTTGACACCCTTTGTTTCCTGGTGGGTTCTGAGAGTTAAAGTCCCCATACAAGCATGCTCCCTCGAGCATCACAAATCTGCTTTCCAGAGACCGGCTATGTTACAGCCCCCACGTTCCACATCATCTAACTAGCAAAAATGGAAAACCATTAAAAAGCTATTTCCAGCTGCTTTAAATAATGTGATTAAGAAAATATTGATTCTTAACTTCTCAGGTGAGAATCAGAGCAGATGAGTGTGCGGTTCTTTCGGAGAACCTCTAACGCGAAGTCACGGATGAGATCCTCTTTAACCCAGAATCACGCTTTGTTGTTGCAGGCCTATTATGCGATATTCCTGAACAGGGGCCGTCTGGAAGTGCACCTCTCCTTGGGCACAAGAACAATGAGGAAAATTGTTGTCAAACCAGAGCCAGGCCTGTTTCACGATGGGAGAGAACATTCCGTTCACGTGGAGAGAACCAGAGGGTAACAATAGCCCCACAGAACCTACTGTCATAGCTAACGGGAACCCCTCTGCAGTATTAGTCACCAGCTGCGCCTTTGTGTGCGTGGACATGTGATGCGTTGCCAAACTATCAAGTAGCTTAATTTCTTCTTTCCATTCCGTACTTCAGAAACTCATTTACCTTGGCCCTTAGGAGTTCGACTCTTCACATTTTTATTCTGTGCCATTCTCCTCTCCACTCTGGGGAAAAGCAAATGTATCTTTTGAAGCTGTAGATAAGAAACATCCTCCCTCTGCACCTCTCAAACATTCCCTTCTCAAATAAGGTATGCACACAGCGACCTGCCGGAGCCCGCAGCCTTGGGCAGCTGCTGGTTCATTCAGGCTCCAAAGCAGTGATGGCAGCTGCTTAGAAACCTGTCACAGAGACGCTGCGTGCAGCAGCTGCAGGGCCTACTGAGCACAGGTGTGTGCGTGCCTCTTCCAGGTCCCCCTCCAGGGTGTGTGGAGTCCCCACGCAGGGGTTTCATGAGGGAGCAAGAGGGAGAGAGGAAGGCTGCTATCTGGCCATCAGTGTGTGGAGGCTGCGTCTGTTGACCCGCCAGAGCACTTGCTCCCCAGAGTCCGGGAACTGGATGTAACAGATGCTGATCTCTCATCTTCGGATAGCTTACTACTTACTTTATTGGGAAAGTCATCTATATTTTTTATCCAAATATTGTATGACAACTCAGAGTGGTAACATGCTTAGTAGGACAATTAGAAAAACAGAAAACAGAAGCCCAGAGACTTCAGACCCCCAGACTGGCAATCCATTTATTAGACTGAAGACAAGGAGAAGAACTGGAAATCAAATCTGATAAAACCGCAGAACACAGAGAAGACATCTAGAAACAATTGTATAAATATGTAGCAATAGTCCAAGTAGGAAGATGCTATTCTATAATTAAAGACCTATATTTTCTAATTATCCTCTTGTGTGGATAACAGTGTAGATAAATTTAAGAATTTCTTATCTTCTAAGTAAGTGATAAGGCTTTCCTTGGCTCATTTATTATTATTATTTTTTTAGAGCCTTAGGTTGTGATCCGAATTCATACTAAGCGTTCTTGCAGAGAGCCAACTGAGTAGGTTTAGAAACCATGATTAAGACAAATGAGGGATCAATATTTGGACTAAGTAAGAACTTCTACTAATATAATAGCCAGATATTGCAGTCATGGTCTCCAAGGAAAAATGCAAACTGAATTTTCTCATTTCAGAATGCTCTAAACATGTATTCTACACTAAATTTCAGGTTCTTTGCCAAACTTTAACCCTTCTCATTATGAGAAGGACATTTTAAAAGGCTTTAACATTAAACAATTTTAATAAGCTAACAAATTTCAAAAGCATAGTTGCCCCAAATCATCCAAAACATGTTATTTTGTCAGAAACAATGCTGGCATTCCCAAGTGCGTGACGATGTTGAGCGAAGGTGTCCTTTTCACAGGTGTTTCTTCAAGAAGAGCATTTTATTATGCCAACCCCACAGCTGTTAGCCATCAATCCAACCTTTATTTGATTAAGCTCAGTGTATAGTACATCACTGAAAGCTGATCATTCAGTTAATTGGCCATATAAACAAACAGTTTTGCCATTTGCTGTTAATTAAAGGATAATGTATTGGACATATTATGCAGTCACTGAACTCTTTGGCATAGCAAGAACACATTTGCTATCATAATGTCTCATTTAGCACTCTAAGGTCAAAAATAATCATCACCTATCCTTTAAGCAAGTGCTACAATTAACTGATTAACCAGAGATTGCTAACGACCCTAAGAACTTCACCTAAAAATATTTTTAATACTTCATAACGTATTCTATGGCATACTCTGTGTCAAATACTAGGCAAAGATTATGTCCTTTCATTGTTGTAAACATATGTGAAGTCTGTATTAACATCCTTTCTTCATGGATGAGGAAATATTAATTACCTTGTCCAAAGTCACATATCCAGTAAATAACAGAGCCAGGATTTAAACCTATATATATATGTATATGACTTGAACACCTTGATCTGTACTTGCCAACTATTTATTCTTACCCTTTTTCTGTGTCCTCAGATACTTGTACTGCTTCGTGTTGATTATGATACTCTTATTAATTTGGAAATATTTGCTTACTCCCAACATTTTCCAGAACATAAATGTCAATTACCATTTCTTTTCCTAAAACCTTAGATAAGATTTTCATTTTAATATCATCTCAGAAAACTATTGGATTTTTACCAAATTAAGAAGCAAACTTTGCAAGATTGAATATGAGTTTTTTCTCTCCCTCTCTACCTGTCTTTACCCTTCTCCCTCATTCTCCTTTTCTATTCCTTGTCTGCAAGAATGTCACTTCAGTCACTTTGGTATATAATTCCATGGTATTTCAGCAACCCCTGCTTGTATAGCTGTTTTGCCCTCTGATCCTTTACCTGGAGTCCACCAAAAATAGCCTGTGGTTCTAACTGGACAAAATCTCTAAACCCTAAGAGCCTGGAGTAGATGCTTAAGTGAGTAGGTTTTCTCTTCCATGAGAGCATTTTTATACAGGTATAGAATTAGGCTAAAGACCGCAAAGTTAGATCAGATATCTCAGGAGGACTTTGGGTTTTCCAGAGTAGGATCTTACCATCCAAAATATGTTCAATAAAAAAAGTTTAAATTTTTGTTTTTCATGTGAATTACAAATATTAAGGCACTTCTCTTAACATCTTCTTCTATATATACAATCCAGTTGGTGGTATTTGAAAGAACAATTCTTAGACCATTATCCAAACAAGCAAGAAACAGAATCCATGAATTAATCATCAAAATTATAAGAAAATACAGCTGACCTATCATAATCCTAATAGTAATGTAATTTTTATTATGGTGTTCTTTGTACATAGTAGGTAGTCAGTGAAGAGTTGTTGAATAGATACTTGAAAAACTGGAAACATACCAGAATCATAATATGATTGATTATGCCCCTCTTTACAAAAGAACTAAATAAATGATCTAGATTTGATGCTCCTAGACTGTAAATTACCAGCAGGGATTTAGCTGTAGTCTTCTAGCAATGCCCTTATTAAATCATACAGCCTCGGGGCAATCCCTTAATTAATGTTTTCCACTATTTGAACTATGTATTTGTATTTTCATTTTATAAATGAATGAAATGATACTGAATAAGATTAAATAACTGACCCAGGTTCACACAGCCAGTAAATTTACACAGTAATATTTAATTCCAGTCTGTTCTTTCTGAAAGCTCATGTTCGTTCTAGGTCTCCACCCGGTGATCTTGTCAGAAAGGACCCCTGCTAGGGCTCGTGGGGCAGAACCAGTCTAGAGTCTACGTCAGAAAGAAATGGGCCTCTGGCTATTAAAAGTTCTAATCAAGAACAGAGATTTGCTCTCCTTGGATAATTCAATAGTGGCTTAAACCCCTCATGAAAACCATCAAGAACAATGCTGTATATCAAATAAGAGGACGTTTTTAATCAAAGAAAAAAAAGGTATTTCAGAAAGGAGAAGGGAGGACTACTCAGTCACACCCAGAAGTGAGTGGTTGTCTAAGTCTCCTAAAACCACCAACATTCTTAGTAATGAGGTTCAGCATCCTGCATTCTGCCTATGCGCTCTTCCAGAGCCTAACGAAACAAACAAACAAAACAATATGTCACCTCCCCTTCTTTTTCCTTTGAAACTAAATTCAACTTGCCTCCTCTATACCCCCAGAAACAATGATATTTTGAGTCACAATATAATTCACTTTTTGTTCCGTTTTGTTCCATTTTCTTCCATTTGAATTGCCCCAAAGTGGACCACTTCCTTAGTGCCATTTCAGAGAGCCTTTGCCCTGGTTTATTGTGTCTGGTTCTGCATGTGGTTTTTACTCCTGATCAAATCAAGTAAGAAGGCATTTTAGGACCGAGTTTTCCACCTAGGTGCTTTGGTTTTCTCCCCAGATATGAAGTAAGTTTACAGCAATCTATTTATGATCCTCAGGCTTGTGACTAACACTGATGACTAATAGCTCCATGCTGACTGAGACTGAAGTTTAAAACCTGCTTCTAGAACAAAAGAGAAAATGCCTTTGGTCATTTTCATCATCAAGACTCTGTCTCCTTCTGATTCTTTGCCCCTGGATTCAAGGATGGTGACTAAGTAGCATGAGGATCTCAATTAGTAGTGTGTGAGTTATCTCTTATAAGCAAATTAGGGAAATTAATGAAACAGTCACTGTGGAGAATCATTGCGAGGAACAATTAGCTTGGTGTTCTCGCCTGCCTCTTCTATTCAAAAGCTACATTCTTTATAAAATGTCCTGTAAGTGTCTGCAGTTGATTCCTGCAATCTAAACTCTCAGGAGCACAGTTTGTCCCCTAGCAAGAAGATAATAGCTAGCACAAACCAAGAAATAGCCAAATGAAAAGTGACCCCGTGCTGTGCTAAACCCACTGAGCCTTATCCGATTAGACATTGCTACACAGTACAGAAGCTTCTCTCTCCGAGCTCCTGTGTTGGGCTGTAGACCATTATCTTCAATGCGGCCAGAGGCTAATGTTGCAGCTACACCATTGCCTCCTTTAAGTAAATTTGCAGGGAGAGTTAACAGTATCGTTCGTTTAATGTAGGATAGATACCTAATCATCAACTTTGGGCTCACTTAAAAGCCACAGGAGGGAGGGGTGGGGGTGGAATGAAAGAGTTTGATTTCCTATTGTATTGGACATTGGGTGTTTTATACTTGTTTGTTTTAAATGTTTTATCAGCATCTTTACTGTTCAAGTTGATGAAGACAGAAGACATATGCAAAACCTGACAGTAGAGCAGGCAATTGAAGTTAAAAAGCTTTTTATTGGAGGTGCTCCACCTGAATTTCAACCTTCCCCACTCAGAAATATTCCTCCTTTTGAAGGCTGTGTATGGAACCTTGTTATTAATTCTGTGTAAGTGACTCTCTTTGCTACTATTTTTTTTGGTGTGTGTAGGAGGGGGGTATCAAAATGATTGTTGCATCCACACTGCCCAAAATCATGGGGCGAAGGAAACAGTGAAGAGCTTCACGTTACATTTAGAAAATTGCACTGATGGCCAGAAGCAGACTAAGATCATTTGAGGCCCCAGGTGCAGAAGAAAATAGCGGGCCCCTTACATTAGAAAAAAGTATAAAGTTGGGGTTTTGCAGTGCCTTCAGAAGCTGGGGCCCAGGGCACACGCCTGGTGTGCCCGCCATTAAATCTGCCTCTGCTGATAGCCATTAAAAAGGTGTGGGCTAATTTAATTGTAAGGAAGTGAGACAATGAAAAGTGAGAAAATACTTAATTCTAATTGTGTTCCACTAGCCCCATGGACTTTGCACGGCCTGTATCCTTCAAAAATGCAGACATTGGTCGTTGTGCCTATCAGAGACCCCACGAGGATAGAGATGGAGAAGTTCCAGCTGAAACGGTTCTCCAGCCGGAGCCAGTTCCCACTCCAGCCTTCCCAACACCCACCCCAGTGCTGGCACATGTAAGTGTTTATAGCCCACTGCTTTCTAATATTTAGTCAGTTTAAGAAGGAATGTTATTCGCTTAACCAGGTGGTGATGCAGTGGATAGAGCATCAGACTGAGACTCTGGGGACCCAGGTTTGAAACCGCTAGGTCACTGGCTTGAGCACAGGCTCATCTGGTTTCAATGCTCACCAGCTTGAACCCAAGGTCGCTGGCTTAAGCAAAGGGTCACTCGGCCTGCTGGAGCCCCCCCCCCCCCCCCCCCCGTCAAGGCACATATGAGAAAGCAATCAGTGAACAACTAAGGTGCCGCAATGAAGAATTGATGCTTCTTATCTCTCTCCCTTCCTGTCTGTCTGTCCCTATCTGTCCCTCTCTCTGTCTCTGTCACACACAAAAAGAAGGAAAGTTGTTCAAAATACTGTTCTCTATTGGTAGAATTAGAGGGTAGGTAACCTGCCTATGATAACATATTCTCCTTAAATAGTCCTTGGATTACTTTTATTTATATACCTGTCCTCTTTTAACTTCCCTGTTCATAAAATGGCACCTGTTTTCAGATGAAAAGTTTAGAAAATACAGAAATATCTTCAGAATCAAGACCAGAATCCCCCTATAACACCACCATACAGAGGCAACCCTATGTACAGTTTACATACAAGATCTCAATTTGGTACTCTGCTTTTAAAAACCAATAATACGTAATTAAAACTGTCTCTAAATATCATGTAAATATGACTCTATGTGTGTATGTGTGTGCACACGCACACATACAGAGACATAAACTATTTCAGAGTATGGGAAGTAGGATATCCTTGACGGACACCAGTGTCAGATTGCCTGAGTTCAAATCCCAGCACTCTAACCTACTGTCTGCATGAATTTGGGAACTCTACTTAGCCGGTCTACTCCTCACTTTCTTCATCTGTATAGTGTGGTTATGAACAACACATACATCAAAGAGTTATTATGAGGATTTAAAAAGATAATGTTTGTTAAATGCCTAGCATATACTAAGCATTTAATAAATGACACAATTACTATATAGTTATGATTATAATGACCTCTTTTAAGTGCTTACCATATGCCAGCCACTACATAAACAATTTCCATTCAATATTATATGTAGTTTTCATAACAGCTTTGTAAAATATATATGGTCCCATTTTTAGTGGTGTTGATAAAAACTAGCTAACCTAAGTAACTCACCCACAGACACAGCCAGCAAAGGGCAGGATAAGAATTTTAATCCAGTGTTTCTGACTCTAGAGTCCTGCTCCTTATCACTGCAAAACTCTATCTTTACAATTTATTTTACTTCTTCTCAACTGGGGGCCACATAAAAAGTGTTTTCAGTTTTTCACTATTAGAAACTATATTCTGTTGAACACACTGTACAACAAACTCTCTCACTGTTCCTGATTATTGTTTTAAAAATAGATTGTTAGGCAGTGAATTATAAGGCCAGATGATGAATTTGCCTAAGGCTCTCAGTACATACATCTGAACTGCTTTTTCTAAAGGTTATCCCAATTTACATTCCCACCACCAGTGTATCGGAGAGCATGGGTCTCACTGCACTCTGACAACACATACATCATATGGCTGATGCTCCCCAGTTGATGGGTTGAGGTATCTTGAGTGCGGATTTTATTCTCTTCCTCCATTTCCATGATTGGAATTGGTAGTTCTGCAGAGAAGTACACTTCTTGTCACTAGAAATACTGATTAAATGAGAAGCCAAATCATGATCTTTTAGGAAAATCAGTCATTTACTCTCCAAGCATCATTTGATCTTCTGTAAAATATGGATAGTACACCTACCTTGCCTACCACATGGGGTTGCTGTAAGAATCACATGAGCTAATAATATATGTGAAAGTCCTTTGAAAATAAACAAACAAAATTGAAACAGGCCCATAGATACAGAGAACAGACTGGTGATCGCCAGAGGGGAGGGGGCTGGAGGACTGGGCTAAGACGGTGAAGGGATCAACAAGTACAAATTGGCAGTTACAAAATAGTCACTGGGATGTAAAGTACAGTATAGGGAATAGGGTCAATAATATTGTAATAACTACGTATGGTTCCAAGTGGGTAATGGGAATATCAAAAGAAACACTTTGTAAAGTATATGATCATCAAACCACTATGCTTTATACCTAAAACTAATACAAAATAGTGTTGAATGTAAACTGTAATTGAAAAATAAAGTTTTTGCCCTGGCCAGTTGGGTCAGTGGTAGAGTATTGGCCTGGTGTGAGGATGTCCCAGGTTTGATTCCTGGTCAGGACACACAGGAAAAGTGACCATCTGCTTCTCAACCCCCTCCTCCCTTCTCTCTGTCTCTTTGTCTCTCTCTGTCTCTCTTCTCTTCCTGCAGCCATGGCTTGACTGACTCAAGCACATTGGCTTCAGGTGCTGAGGATGGCTCCGTGGAGCCTGCACTTCAGGCACTAAAAATGGTTCGATTGCAAGCATGGCCCCAGATGAGGGTTGGTGGGTGGATCCCAGTCAGGGTACATGTGAGGGTCTGTCTCTGTATCTCCCCTCCTCTCACTTAGAAAAGAAGAAAAAATACTAATAATAAAAAGAAGTTTTATTTTAAAGTTAAAGGTTTGAATATTTTTTAACAAATATTTATTAAGAGCCTGCTGAATGCAAAGGTGAACAAGATATCATCATTGCTATTCAGAGAGAAAGGAAGAGAGACAGACAGACAGATAGGAAGGCTAAGAGCTGGAGATTTGAGAAAGGCATATTCACATAAATCAGGCAGTAAGAAGTATGTGTGAAAGCCATTCAAGATCAGTGCTGAGTGTGAGCTGCAAACAGAACCCACCAGCGTTCAAGTTTAAAAACTGGAAGAATGGCAGGGGACACCATTACATTCCATCCAGACAAAATGGCGAGTGGTACCGACAAGTATGAAACAGGTTCAGCAAATGTAAGTTTTAATACATCACCATGCTCTTATATTTAAAATCTTTCCATTGAAACAATATAAAATAATAATGACATTATGTAAGTGAGGGAAACATCTTTTAAGTCAGAATGTAGATATAAGAATTGATGTAAAAATTAAGACTTACACATTAATTCCTAAAATGGGAGCTGCCTGTATATGAGCAAGTCCCTGTCTGTTAGCACCATTGACAGGAGCTGTCTATTATTCTTGGCTCCTTCACTTTCTTCTTTTCACCGTCACACCCCTCCCACCAGCAACTTACAGCACGCGGACAGTTACCATACTCCAGCCAACTGAAGAGGATCTTGAGAAATTCCTGCCCCGTGAAATGGATTATGTCAAACCTATTATTAATACATGTCAGAACATCATAGATCAGACAGCATTTTACGCATATTATCTCATTTGGTAGTGTGCTAGCATCTTCTCCTTATACTTCTTTCTTCTTCTTTAGCCCACATGGAGCTGAATAAAAACATTTCTACATATTGAATCTGTGGATGTTTCTCATGGAGGTTGGCATGGGGTGGGGTAAATAGGAGACCAGACTTGTAGTATTACAGAAATTTGTCAAAATGTGACAAATTCTCTGCAAGCGCATGCAGTGTTTATAGCTAGTCTTATTGACAGACTGGCCTTCATGGATTTGTACACAAGCTAACTGCATATTTTTATTTGAACTTTATTAGAAAGTTGAACTTAGAACCTCAACGTTTAAGATGCAAACACTAAGAAGAGCAGTGTAAGTAGCCGTGAAGAGTCCCTGTGCTATTAGGGCTCTCAGGAATTAGAGGGGAAAGTGAGCAGAGAAGGACAGAATAGAGCAAACAAAGCTATTCCACCAGCAGTTTTAACGCTACAAATTTAAAAGCTAAGTACAGTCAAGGCTGAAGGATAAATTGATTGGACACTGATATGTATTTAAAGGAGAAAGACACATTTTCCATACTGCAAGCAATCTCTATTCAGGCATTAGTGTGTAAATGTTACTGTAGATGCCTAATACTTACCAAAAGAGCTCATGTTTAGGGAGTTAACATATTCAGTTTCTCAATAAACAGCCTGAGTGGGGATTTTATATTTCAGAGCATTAAGTCACTGCTGCAAAAAGCATCTTCCGCTTAGTATTCATCTATAAAGAAGATCATCACAAAGAAACACCCAATTTCTCAGATGTGATTTTAGCCCACATTTGTTACAGGGGTTATTGACTTGTGGAAAAAGAAAATAATGCAATTTTTATGATCATTTGTCATTTCGTCTTTTCAAGAACAAAGGTGCCAACTGCGATAAATGCAATTTAAATCTTTGCTCAGTACCAATCTAAATCCAAGGAAGGCTTAGCCACCTCCTCCCGACCGCAGTTATATGCTATTCTGACACCAATAACTCATTTCCAAGTGTTAGCCAGCAACCAGCAGTTGGAAATGACCACTGCTTTATTATGACCTGAAATTAAATTAGTGACAGTGTGAGGGGGGAAATAGTCCTGCTCTATTGCTAATCGGCTGCCCTCTTCCCTCGCCTGAGCGTGGCTTTGGGAAGCATGGCTTCTGTGCAAACCCTCTGTGACCACGCCACTGCTCTGCCCATCAGGAGCACCGCCACACTCAGACTCCCCAGCCCCCTCCCTCCACAAACTTGTCACCTGCAAAGCAGAGACAAACAGGAAGCAAGCAGATCGCATTCTTCTTTCGTATCCCATTTTCCACCTATGCGCTTGTAGTACTTTAAAGAGTCCCCACAAGGTGGCAGGATTGTAACATGTTGAGATTGATGAGCTTCTACCGAGCCGGGAATTTTTTATTGTTAATTATTGTCGTTTCAACGCATTTCAGAGATCAGTGTTTCCCAAATAACACCGGGAGAGTATCGCATCCATAAAGGTGACACCTCCTCTCAAGCTCACATGGGCTTGGATGAGGAAGAGTCATCCTGCAACCAGCATTCTTTAGTGTTTCACTAAAATCAGACGAACCTTCCCCTTCCCCCTCTTTCTTAGCTTCGGTTTCTACAGGAAGCAGGGTTGACAATGTTAAAGACAAGTTCCTTGAAACCGCCTGGAACTCTCTGTTCCATCTCACAAGCCCCTCCCCCCCTCCTTAAAATGTTAAAAAGAAAAAAAGCTCAGGAGAAGACAGACAGGGTGAGCAGCTCCACCCTCTGAGGGGCCCGAGGGAAGAGGAGAAGGCAGCAGGCAAACCGCTGGAAGCGTGCTGTCCCCGGTTTCAGATTCACCCAGGGGAAAGGGACACAGAGCAGACACCATCCAGTTCCATCTCCCTGCGCCAAGCGAGTGCAGGGATGTAGACTCGCGTGAAAACCATCACCAGGTTAGAGGTTGGAGAAATTGTCTTTCCATTTAAATATTAAAGGAGATACAAACATATAAACCCTCTTACACTGGCATTTCTCAGTCCTCTCCCAACTGCCAGTTTTATAAAGCAAGATAATAGAAGTTTTACTAGAGCAACCTTCCTAATATCCATCTTGTGAGAGTAAACATCAATTTGGATTTGCTTAACAAACAATGAACTTAGCATAATGGCTTTGTACTTTGAGGTTTCCTCATAGCGTGATCCATCCTTACCACTCTCCGCTCTAACGTTGGCCAACCTGAGGACACTGCTATTAGCCACTGCTTCTGTCTGTGTCTCAAGACCCACCTGTTGCGAAAGTGAAGCAGGACCCCCCGGAGAGGCACTCTTCTTCCTAAGTTTCAAGGGGTGTGTCATGTAATGCTTTTTATCAATAAAAAAAATTGTTACAAAACCCCTGTCTTTTTCTGGTTAAAAGTTTTCCTGAAATAATGTAAGCAGGGACTTTTTATCTAGAAAATCTGATCGTATTGACAGAGAACTGCTTTTTGCTCGGCTCCGGATCAGTGTTGGACATACCTGTGCACTCTAACTGCAAGGCCAGGTTACCCGGTGCCCCAAACATACAATGACAAAAGCTCACCATGGTGAACAGTGGCTACCAATAAAATGCCTAATCTTTACAATTGCCACCTTGATCATTTTTTAAAATTATATTAGAAAATTTATTTCACTTATATGTAGTAACTGAGTGACCACAGTGGTTATGTTGACGTGGAAATAATGTGCCGATGGCCTTCTTTCAGGCTGCCCATGATTGATCCTTAATTCCTCAGTATCCATTGACCTTTTCCATTCCTCTGTTTTCAGAGTAGAGGGTTTAGAGATGTTGTAGCCAAATTCTGCCCCTGATGGACTCACAGCAGGTAGGATTCTCTTAGAGGTTTCTAAGGAGCACTGCAGGCTACTTGTGTTTGTTGGGATGGTCCTCTGTACAGAAAATATTGTGAAATATGATTCCAATTCTATTAACAGCATCACTGAAGGCTGAAACCTTAAGCTACCCAAACCTTGCTGTTTGGGCTCTTTCTGCAGACAGTCTAATAAGGAGGGTGCCCCATGCTGAGTCCAGGGGAGCCCGTTCAGCTGTGTGAACAAATAGCACTTTGCTGTTTTACCCACTGGGTTTTTGCATATCTGTGTAAATTTCAGCCACAGTCTGCTCTTTGTAACTGACCATTTCCTCCTGGAAAGCAAGAAGGGAAATACTACTTCCATGAAGACCAATTTTCTAGCCTTTCAAAACACTTAAAACCTTTTACCTGCAGTGGCAGAGTGCTCCATTTGACGAAGCTCCAGGGAAAAGAAAGCCAGGCTTTTCCTCACAGAGTAAAAATTTCCTGTGTGCTGATGAGTCATCGCCGAGGTATACTATGGGGAAAGAACATTCTGCATCAAAAGCCTGCCTTGGGCTGTTTCAGAACCTGTGCTGAGTCAGCGCTCACCAGGGCAGTGGCCCGTCCAGAGCTATTAAGTGCAGATCTTAAAAACAGATGTGTTATAGAGAGTGTGCTGGTTATTTATTTGCTCACGTACTGCATGTTCTAAAAGACTTCCTAAGCAGCTTGTGCGTCAGGCTATTTTGTGAAAATAGAGAACAGAGAAAGGAATTGTGGCTTGGTAATTTGAGGAGCCTTGATTAGCTATTGAGCTGAGGGTCAAAGTAGACAAATATGGTCCACCCAGCCAACACTGGCTATGTAATTTGCAGGGACGACGAGAACAAACTGAAGACGCAGAGCCCCTTGTACAAAAAGGATTAAGAATTGCAAGTTAGTGACAGCAGAGCGTTAAAGCCAATGACTGCGGTGGTTTCACTGCTCTGAAACCGGCCCTGCACCAAGCTCTCCCTCATGAGCACCCTAGGAAGTTGATCTTTAAGCAGTGGCAGTTGAAATGGTGGATGGTGGGTTACATTTTTTTTAAGTGCTGGGTTGCCTAGCAACCACTTAAGGATCGGAATGTGCTGACTTGCAAGTTTAGATACACCATCTTGAAAGTCTAAATTCATGGACACCTTCTAGTAGACTGATAATTTTCAAGAAAAATAATATAGTGGGAAATAGATTTGGGTAAGGCAAAAAGGAATACATTTTTCTATTCTTAAAACACAGTGGCTAGTGTGTCGTTTTCTCTGTTCAGTCTTTTAAGAATAAAACTCTTCATAAGTGAAAAGGGAATTCCAGTTTTCTCAGAAATATAAACAATATTTTCCTTTGGAGGATAATAAAAACATGAATTAATCAATGAATTTTCATTTGGCAATTCAAGAATGCAATATAAGGAAATTGATTCACATTCACCAAACATTTAATAATAAGTACCTGCTGTGTTGTAGAATAGAGAGAAATGAGAGACTGTTTTATTTTTAAGGGACTTAAAAAGATTGTGTGAGAACATTAAACCAAAACAAGAAAAACAACTAACAGCATTAGATTTCTAAAGAACATAGTCCATAATATCCTCTCTTTCTCTCCTTGGTATTTTGCAGGGGCCTTGTGCTGCAGAATCAGAACCAGCTCTTTTGATAGGGAGCAAGCAATTTGGGCTCTCAAGAAACAGTCACATTGCGATTGCATTTGATGACACCAAAGTTAAAAATCGGTATGTACTATTCTGAGATATGGGACAAGAAGAACCAATAAATGGAAGTGCTGAGTATTTGCACTTATTCAGGTTTAATCAACCACATTTATTAATAAATTAGATGAACTCTTTTCAATTACTGAATACAGAAAAGAACAGCCCAGTTCAGGAAGTCAGCGGACTTGGAAAGTCTCGTCTCAGGAAAGGTGCAACTGTCCTATATGAAAATTCACTCATGATCAGATGCATCTCTATCTTTGAATAAGAGTGCTCTTATTCTTCTGTCTTACTTTGCACGCTTTTGTTTTACAGCCTCACAATTGAATTTGAAGTTCGAACCGAAGCTGACTCAGGCTTGCTCTTCTATGTGGCTCGGGTGAATCATGCCGATTTTGCTACAGTTCAGCTGAGAAATGGATTTCCCTACTTCAGTTATGATTTAGGAAGTGGTGACACCAACACCATGATTCCCACCAAAATCAATGATGGCCAGTGGCACAAGGTAATAGTCCTCAGGATGTTGGCAGTACCCTCCTAGGCAGGTCCTTGCTGGGCGCCTTCAGCGTTCTCCTGGCGCCGGTACTATTTTGCCAGGGCAGACCCTGACCTGGTGCTCCTGGAATGTGGCTGAGGCTAAAAATAAAGCAAGTGCTGTATATGACTGCCAACTGCAGAAAGGTGATCAGACCTGGGGAGGTCTGTCTTTGACCACTGCCATGCCTCTTCATGGTACAATAAGATTCCATCATTGCTATACAGATGTGCTTCTCAAACATCTGTCCACACATGAGGGCTCGGTAGTTGAAGACATTCTTGCTACTGGAAGTTAGAAACGTGGACAATGAAGCATGTTAAGCATAAAGCTCTACGAATTCAATTTAAAGAAATAATGTTTCTTCTGAGATCATGTTTCTTTTTATTTTTAAGGTAGCAAAACAGCTTCTCTTTTATAACATTATATTTGACAAACTTAAAAGCTGGTAATACTAAAATAGGCCTTAAGACTTGCCCTCCTATCCCACCACATGCTGGTCTGTAAAAACCAAGAGTCTGGAAATCTGTTGTATCATGTTTGCAGGACTCCTGGGTATCATTTTCACCGACAGTCATTTGGAACAACTTTTCAAACGTTGGCCTTACACCCAGAAACCCATACTATTATGGGCACAGAGGGCTCATTTGCCAGCTTACTGTCCTCTTTGGCATGACTACAAGTAGATAATATACTGCCCAATTAAACAAAAACCCAGTTTGTTTCTGCACCTGTGACAGCCTATTAAGTGAAGTTTCCCTAGGTAGACCAATAAAATGTTCAATTTTTAGAGTATAATGTTATTAGATGTCACATTTTACATGTTAACACACTTGGACTTGTTAAATGCTCATTTAACATTTTGTATGATTAGCATATTATATAGTAAGCCAAAGAACCCAAAAGTATAGGATAAAAAATGCAATGTCAACCAATTTGTTATCTTGGAAATAAAACATAGAATCTTCATATTTTCTTGGGAACTTATGACTTGCAAATATTGATCTCTATAAAGGCACTCTCATTACGGTTTATTCTTATCTTTGGCTAATAGAATAATAACTATGACAGTTGAGAAAAAGACATCGCTGGGCCACAATGAGTGTGGGATTAAGGAAGAAAGCTTAAATACAGTAAATAGCCCCATTAAGAAGGGATTTTATTTTCAAAGGTTTTTAAAAATTACTTCCTGAACCAGAATCGGTGTAAAATGAGATCTTAAATTTTTCTCATCCCGATGTAGGTTCATTTTCAGCCATCATTGTACTTCAGCCTTTCACACGCTTCCATGCTCCTTTTTCTAAATTCAGACCCAAGGTTTTCAAGCTCAAGCCAGTCTTCACACCGCCTTTTTCTCTCTATGCCAGAAGGTAATTCAGTCCGCTGCCGCAATTTCAGCATGTCAGCTTTCCTTCATCCTCCTGACTGCGTACTGATCAGCGGCTGCAGAGACAGCAGTGCAGCCGGGATGTGTGACACCCCCCCCCCCCCGTCAGTTCTGCGGAAGGGCCTGTTAGGTAGAGGGATGCACCATATCTGAGATTGTAGTGGGGAGACCAGCCTTTGCTCAATCAAACTAATGCCCTTTTAAAAACGGACATGAATTTTGCAGCTCACGCAATCATGACAGGCTCTCAGTCTGCCCGATGCCTTACAACATGCTTACTTGGCAACCAATCAAAGAGTCTTCCATCTAAAACTCACCCAGGAAGATTTTATATTCTTTTAGAGATGGCAGTAATGGAGAAAAACAAAACAAAACTATATCTATAGTTTGAGATATTCTGTAAAATAGGTTAATTTCACTTATATTATGGGCTTAGCAGATACTAAGCACTCTGTTAGTTTTTTTTGCTTTTCCTGTGCATATCCTTAAAGTTCTTATGTTTTATTCTCCACACATTTGAAATTTACTCATGATTGGCATTAATGATTCCTCTTCTTTTTGTAGATTAAGATTATGAGAATTAAGCAAGAAGGAATTCTTGATGTAGATGGTGCCACCAACAGAACCATTAGTCCCAGAAAAGCTGATATCCTGGATGTTGTGGGCATGTTGTATGTTGGTGGTCTCCCCATCAACTACACTACACGAAGAATTGGTCCAGTAAGTGTCTAATGTGTTGTGTGTGCATGTGGCCTAAATAATCTGAATGAGTCATATATGTATTTTTAATTATTAAGTCACATTGGCCAATGAATACTTATAATTAGATAGAAAATCATCTTTTCTGAGATGCGCATCAAGTCTTCTAGAGTCTAGAATCTAGACTAATTCAACGAGGAGAGGCAGTATTACAGGGACAGAATGTGGATCTTGGAGCCAGACGCCCTTGGTTTGAACATCTGCTTAACTATTGACTAGTGGTGTGATCTTAAGCAATTTACTTAAACTTTCTTTGACAAAGTTCCCTCTTTTGTAAAACAGAATAATATAACAATACCAAACAAACAAGGTTGCCGTGGAGCTTAAAGGAGGTAATATGTTTAACGTGCTTGGAAGAGTACCAAGCAGGTAGAAAGCACAGGACAGCGAGGAAGATGATAGCGATAGTACCGAGAGTATCGTTTCAGAACTACAGATTTAGCAAATATCGAGAGATGCAGTATTTACATTACAGTTATTCAATACTGGATTCAGAATTTAAAGCCTTAACAATTTTGTCAATCAATAGTCACAAAATAATTCCTGGAAATTTTGCTTAGGAAAGCATTATTTTAAGAAGCTTGGGGGATTCATGTCCTTAGAGGACACACTACATACAAGAGTAATACATTTCTGTATGCAAATAGAACACGTGATAATGTAGAGAGCTATGTGTCATCAAAGATGATTGTTCATCGCAGTTGTAATTCTCAGCACTTGGCTTCTCTTACGGGTGATCGGTATTGCCTCCCTTTCGTGGATGTTGGCTGTGCTACCTGACCCCATCAAAAGAAGAGCATCTGAAGTGAGAGTGGCAAGAGTGATTAAATTGCATCCCTAAAACCAGCTGAAATATAATGGGGCAGAGTATGATTGATTGATTTTTACAGTCCCTACACTTTGGATGTTTCTTGCAGACTTTCAAGTTTTACATGTATGTGCATTTTCTTAGAAAAGGGCTCAATGCTTTTATTCGACTTTCATAAGGAAGAATCACTGAACCAAACCTAATTACCTTTTCAAACAGAATATGAACATAGGTTATGACATAAGGTTAAAAAGAAAACAATTAACAGAAATAGAAGCCAATTATAAGTTATAGTATCCATATGGGCCCATTGCTCTGTGCAGTGTCTAGAATATCAGAATGATCATGTTACAGGCTAGATACATCCCAGTTGAGAAGTACAACCCAGGCTTCTCTGCACTCATGCTGTGAAGCCTGGGGTAAGTGTAGATCCAGGCACTTTAGGGAGACTTTAAGTTAAATGGCCAATGATTACATGCTTAGTGCACTCCACCAATAATGGCATTCCACATAGAGGCAAAAACCTGGTTTTACTTCTTCTCACCTGAATACTAGGTGACCTACAGCATTGAAGGCTGCATCAGGAATCTTCAGATGGCTGAGGCCCCTGCTGATCTTGGACAGCCAACCTCCAGCTTCCAGGTTGGGACATGTTTTGCAGATGCTCAGAAAGGAACATATTTTGATGGAACAGGCTTTGCCAAAGCAGGTGAGGTGCTTTCATTTGCTTCCTGTTTAATATAATTAGGTACAAATATATATTAACTCCTTGCTGTGCGGAAGCATGAAAGTCTCTGTGGCCCTAAACTACTATCCTGTATTTAAACCAGAATAAAAACGTGCAGATGTAATAAAAAAAAAAAAGGCCTCTTAAAGATTAATGTATCTGATTCTGATAAGAACTAATAGAAGAAATAAAGTAAAGGGCTATTTGGAAAGTTTATTTCATCTCTTTCCCTGGAGATCAATAACTGCAAAATGAATGTAATTCTGTGAGGAGGTTCATATGTTTCTACGATATCATTTATCTACCTTTAAGTTTAACCTGTCTACCTTCATGGAGATGAGATAACATTTTTTTTCTTTCTTCAGTTTCTTGCAAGATGCTATTTCTTGACAAACACACCCCCATACACACAATGCATACATACTGGTGCCTGTTTCTTGTTGACGATGACGATGACTGACACCTTTCCCTGACTTTCTTCAAGTCAGGGACTTAACATTTCCAGCACAGGTCTGAATCACTGTTAGTGAAGGTACAATATGGAAAGAAAAATATGTAATAAATTATATCTAATAGCAAAATATATGACATTAACATACATTAAGAGAGAATATTCAGTCCCATGTTTACCACAGAAGTACACATTTATTCCTTAGAAAAACAATTGCTGAGCACATAATATGTAGAAGTTATCATGGGCAACAGAAGTAAATAAGGTGGTATTTCTTTCTTCAAGAATACATGATTGATCCATAAGATTCTGTATGCTTATAAATCATGAGAAAGCAAGTAAAAATGAATGAAAACTATAAACACGAGGCAAGCAAGTTTCTGTGGGTATTTAGAAGAAAGATTAATTTTGGTTGGGAAATCTTATGGAGAAACTGGTGTTTGAGTGAGAATTTAGAAGAAGAATTGAACACTCACATGCCCAAGTTGTCAGAGATGGAAGAGCAGGGCCTTCCAATAAAGAGCATAGGTAGAAATTTCACCTATGTAGAAGCAGAAAACAGGAAAACACAAGCTATGTTAAATATTAAAACATTGGAGGTTAAGATGAACCCCAGATTCCATGTGCTATGAAAGTGTAAAACTTTCCTCAAGATTTCTGCAACTTCACAGATGGCTTGTATACTCTTGGTCAGATGTGATGGAAAACTGGGGCTTCAGTTTCCTGCCACCCTGCCTGGGCTTTTTGGTTCTGAACCAAAATGAACCAGAAAATTAACCCTTTCCCCAGTTTCCAGCAACTCTTGCCATCACCTCCACACACCAAGTAATACAATTTGTATAAGATCCAGGAGGTCAGAGGAGGTATGTCGCTGAAAAGCATACAACTTCAGTTTAAATCGTTGATATCTTTGTTCCTAAAAGTTTTGCAGCCACCTAGTCACTGGGTGTTTTGTTTTTGTTTTTTAAAATTTTCTATTGATTTGAGAGAGAGAAAGAGAGGAAAGGAGAGAGAGAGAGAGAGAGAAGCGGGGAGTCAAGAGAGAGAGAGCGAAGCATCAACTCACTGTTTCACTTAGTTGCTCCATTTAATTGTGCATTTGTTGGCTGCTTCTCATATGTGCCCTGACTTGAGATTGAACCCATGACTTGGTGTGTCAGGACAGTGCTTTATCTACTGAGCCACCTGGCCAGGGCCATAACTTGGGTTTTAATTGTCTCCTTACTCTGACTATCTTCAGCTGAACTGCCTTATATTGTTTTAGAAACAGAAACAAAGTCTTCCTGTTTTATCTTGCAGAACAACTCAGCTTTATCTACTGTTTACTATTAAAATCCACTCTAAACCCACATTTGCCCATCCAAACCCAGCAAGGTTCTCCGCGGAATAACAGTCTTTTACATAACAGGTGCTACTCTTTATTGAAGACAGTTGTGTTTACACATAACACGTTTTTCTTGCTGAATAAATCAGACATGAGAAACTTTCCACGAGCTCTTTCCTAATACTCCATGCACTTGGTAGGACCCAGCCTGGTCTTAATGAATCACTTTGTTTCTAAGGGGTATGTTTTAAATACTTGCTAAAAGATTAAATAAACTGATGAATTAAATATGAAAAATTATAAAAAAAAACTTACTTAACTTGATGAAATAGAAAAATCTCTTCTCCTTCAAAATTGTACTTGCAATTCTTTTCCTTATTACAAAATATTTGGGACATTTTGAGCCCTTTCAGATCACTGTAATAGCATTTGGAGTGGCCTATTAAAATTTTACTGAATAACCACTGAAATGCTTGACATAATCCTACAGCAAGACTTTTGACATGATCATACCTGGCTGTGAGATTCTTTGAGTCAGTTTCAATGTGTGTTCCTCATTCATTCATTCAACACATATACGGGGGGCCTTGGGTTACAACAGTCTCGGCATACGACGTTTCGAGTTTACAGCATTCACTCCCATAAAAACTTAAAAGAATTGAGACATGAGTGTTTCAGCTTATACCATTAGCATAGTACTTATGGACTATGTGGGCAAGCTAGTTTGGTTGCTTGCAGTGGAAGAATACACAGTAACGCGTCATATGATTGAGAGAGCGTCCCCCAGCATGCTTACCTATACCATTTTGGACTGTTAAAAGTGCAAATGTTCTGTTTGTGTTAGGCTAGGGTATATTTTGACTTACACCAAAATTCAGGTTATGTCACTGTCATAGGAACAGAACTGTGTTGTAACCCTAGGACCCCTGTGTATTAAATCTCCAGTAGGTGCCAGATACTTTGAGAGACACAGGGATAAAATGCTGTGTAATTAGACAAAGTAATTGCCCTCACAGAATTTACATTCTAAGAGGGAAGACAGCCAAGAAAATAAGCAATAACTATAAAGTGTGTTATGTAATATATTAATGGAAGTATAGGCCATGCGAAAGTCTGAAACTTACAGTTACTTACTTGGGTAACAACTAAATTAAAATCTAGTAAAACTGTTGTTCCATTATACAAATTTGAATTAACAGTTCTTAAACTCTAACCTACAATTTTTTTAAAAAATCTTCATTTTACAGTTGGTGGGTTCAAAGTGGGACTGGACCTTCTTGTAGAATTTGAATTCCGCACAACTAGAACCACTGGAGTTCTTCTGGGAGTGAGCAGCCAAAAAATGGATGGAATGGGTATTGAAATGATTGATGAAAAGGTAAGCATCAGCTCTCTAAATATTTCTGATTTCTTCATGATATTATTGTTCAGATATAGAAACTATTTTGATGCTTTATTCTTTGTTAGGAGAAAGCTTACCGTATCTTTCATTCTTCCGGATTATCTCAGTTATGTGTGTTTTCAACACACTTATTCTGCAGATCATTGTAAACTTGAAATGTGTTAATACTACACTAAAACAATTGTGTTGACTAATAATGGATTGAATAGGTTTGGATCTCAAGCTTTAACCGTGTTACCAAAAGCACACTATTATTCTCCTCTTTGTGAATACACGTGAATATACAATCTTTGAAACTCTTGACTTTAGTGGGGGCAGGGTCTTGGATTGTTTAAAATCAATCTTTCCCTCTTATCATACTTAGTGGTTAGCTGACATATTGGTTTCTCAATTTTTATTTAAAAGCACCAAGATACCATTTCAAAATAGAGAAAGTTTATAATAAATTTATATTGATACAATATAAAGCATTTTGTCAATTTGCTTACAACGGATAATCTAATATAAACACTCCTCTACTCCTTGACTGCCTGTGAACAGTCACCTGGAAAAACCTGGTTGTATATCCTTTGTACTATAGGTAGCAGGTTAAAGAAGGCAAAGCAAGAAATTCCTCAAGTTTTCTTTCAGGCTATTAAAAAGAAATCACACTTTAACTCTGCTCATATTTCCACTCATAGGGTATTGAAGAAGAAGAAACACCACATTATGCCCTAAAATATGTGTTCCTTTGCCTTTTCCCTCTCTCCTCTCAGTCTTCAAACCATCATCAAGGCAATAAAGCAAAAAAATCCCGGAGCATAGAGGCTATAAGGGGAACAAATACGCAACACTTAAAAGAGTTTTGCCAGATTTCAAAACATACTTTCCCTACATCTTGTTGGAATAAGCTTCATTTCATCACCTGCTTATAAGCGCAGTTGCTATCAATTTGTCAGCATATCAAGTTCCATTATGATGCCTGTGGATTTCTCACCACCCTTCTTTTCTTAAAAATTTTTTATTGATTGATTTTAGAGAGAGAGAAAGGGAGAAAGAGAAAAGAATATCATTCGTTGTTCCACCTATCCATGAATTCATTGATTGATTTTTACATGTGCCCTGACTGGGGATCAAACTCATAACCTTGTTTCTTTTACATGCAAAATCCTGTTCTTCACCCAATATAGTAAAATCTTAACCAATATTTACATCACTGTTTACAAACTTTTCACATATTTACATGTACTTTTAATCTTTTTTGAAAATGCCAATTTCTTTTACCTCATCAAAAGTGTTGCCAGATTGACTGTTTTTAATGTTTCTGCATGTTTCTTTTCTTAATCAGCTTCAAAAGAATTCTGTCATCTCAAATTTCAGGAACCTTTGCATGTTCCTGAAACAGGTTTTTCTCATTTAGAAAAGAATTACCAGTCTTAAATTCTTCATTGTTAAGAATTTAACCGGCCTTCTGGCTCAAAGTCTTTGGCACCTGTGACATGAAGCCTGCCCCAAAAAGTAATTTATGTAACTCGCAATCCTGTATATAAAAATGGAATCCGTAAAAGAAAAAAAACACATATGATGAAAACATCAAAAGCTTAAACTGGAAAACCAATAACCCTTTAAAATGAATTTGTAAGCCAAATTAACAAATCACTCTAAACGTCTTTTAAGAAAATTTTATAAGGCTCACTAAGAACTGTCACTCTCTAAAAAGATCTGTAGAATTTTCCCTGTTTATACTAGTTCCTCTTTTTGTCAGCTAGTCTCAAATTACACTTGATATTCTCTAAAAATAGCAGTGTTACTAGCCTCCCACATCTTGCGTACTGCTCCCAACAGTGCCCAAAAGCAAAGAACGTAATTTGTAACTCTTGGTTATTAAATTTGTGTTTCAGTTTTTTTGATTTTTTAATTTATTGTGTTTACATAGATTCAAGTGTCCTACCGAATATATCTCCTCCCCACCCTGTGTTCCTCTTGACACCCCCTTTGTTCCCTCCCCCCAAGGCCTTCTCCCCTTCCCTCCAGGATTGGCTGTCCTGCTCTCTATAATGCTGTGTTATGTATATATAATTTCACCAATCTCTTTCCCTTCTCTGATCGCATCCTCTCATCCCCTTTCCCTCTGACCAATGAACAGTGTGAATTGAGGAACAGAATAGAGGTAGAGGTGCATTTCAGTTTTCATCAAGTATTTTTATTTATTTTAATCTTCAGTTATGTTCATTTTACACCAGTCCAGCTGATGTCTTTCCTAGAGACTTGCCAATTTTTATCATGTGAACCATCATGGTACCCTTCTGATGACACCATCTACAACTGTTCAATTTCCTACTTTCTAGATTATGTTTCATGTGGATAACGGTGCCGGCCGATTCACTGCTGTCTATGATGCCGGGATCCCAGGGCATCTGTGTGATGGACAATGGCATAAAGTCACAGCCAACAAAGTCAAACACCGCATTGAGCTGACAGTAGATGGGAACCAGGTGGAAGCCCAGAGCCCAAACCCAGCATCTACATCAGCTGATACAAATGACCCTGTGTTTGTTGGAGGTTTCCCAGGTAAGCATTGCCTACCCCAAGAAGAATTTCTTCGCTCTATTATGTTTTTGACTGTTTTGTTGTTGTTGTTGACTTGAGAGAGAGATTGATTTGTTGTTCAACTTACATAGGCATTCATTGGTTAATTCTTATATGTGCCCTGACTGGGGATCAAGCCCATAACCTTGGGGTATCAGGAAGATGTTATTAACCAACTGACCTACTGGGCCAGGAATGTTTATGATTTTTAAAAAGTTTTTATTTCTATAAGTGTTTCCAAGAATATGTGCTTAAATGTACTTGCCTCCTAGTTTTAGAATCTGCTCCCATAAACATCATACCTGAAATTTCCAGTGTATAAAATGTGCATATTCCTTATAGAAAACACATAAAACTGAACTTTTCAGGATAGTCCCCAAAGTTTCACTTGTGGTCAATGGAGGATATAGTGGAAATGAATTGGGCTTGTAAAGGATATGAGGCATTTAACAGTGATTGAGGCCAAAGTTGGATTTTTTTCTTTCTGATCTTTTAAATATTAATATACTCAAAGAAGCATAAAATATTATGGAACTTATTTCCTCAAGTTCTGGAAATCATTGGGTTAAATATAGCTAATTTCCCCCTTAGGTTATTTAAGAATTTATATTTATATTACAAGGAAACCAAGTATAAATCTTCATTTGAAAGCCCTCTCTAGCACATTAAAAATAGCATGTGAACCACAGAGACTTACCTAAAGTACCTATAAACAAGAATGCCCAACTCAATGAAAAATAAGCCAAGTGCCTCTTAATAAATTCTCTAATAACACAGACTCCTGCAATGGTCTTTCAGCATTTTGGCAAGAGAAACTTGAGTCCTCATTTATGGTAAAACTCTGCTGCGTAACACAACAAGCAAATGTATATTCAGCAGCGGCTGCCTGAGGAAAAGACAGAGGAGTGATGAGGACCAATTCAGAGCTCCTCATTCCAAAGTTGCTTCTGTTTTAACAAGTAGATTTTAAAAAGACACACTTCTGTTTCAATCAGGATAAACCCCAAGGTAGTGTAAAGGAGATCATGTATTTCTTCCCTCACAGTCTGAGAAATGATATCCTAGTTAGCACCTAGTAGGCCTGCTGAGAGAAAGGAGTCTCTCCTTAATGAAGGGCGATGTAGCATGAGTTTTCAACCAATTTCACCATTTGGAATTTATTTTTACAATGTAAGAAAGGAATAAACTCACCACTAAAAGCCCATATCTTTCTTTTTTTTTTTTTGTATTTTTCTGAAGCTGGAAACGGGGAGGCAGTCAGACAGTCAGACAGACCCCCGCATGCGCCCGACCGGGATCCACCCAGCACACCCACCAGGGGGCGGTGCTCTGCCCCTCCCGGGCGTCGCTCTGTCTCGACCAGAGCCACTCACTCTAGCGCCTGGGGCAGAGGCCAAGGAGCCATCCCCAGCGCCCAGGCCATTTTTTTGCTCCAGTGGTGCCTCGGCTGCGGGAGGGGAAGAGAGAGACAGAGAGGAAGGAGAGGGGGAGGGGTGGAGAAGCAGATGGGCGCTTCTCCTATGTGTCCTGGCCGGGAATCGAACCCGGGACTCCTGCATGCCAGGCCGACGAAAAAAAGCCCATGTCTTAATTCAGTCAAGTATTTGATCAATTGCTTTGTTTTATTCAATCAAATTTAATAATTGTAAGTCACACCTGTACAAGAGTTCATTCCAAACCAAATTATTTGTTTGATGTCTTAAAATGTGTGTCTCCAAATTTTATAATACATGACTACAAAGAGTTGATATTTTGATACAAGTGTAACTGTTAGTAAAGCTAAGGATAAAATCACTAACTTGACATAAAACCAACTTCCATTTCATCTCAGACCAACAGCTGACTTTCAGACATGCTCTTACGAAGAGCAGCTGTATTTAAAAACTGATTTCTCTTTGCTTTGTTTTTCAGATGGCCTTAACCAGTTTGGCCTGACAATCAACATACCTTTCAGAGGTTGCATCAGGTCCCTGAGGCTCACCAAAGGCACGGGCAAGCCACTGGAAGTTAACTTTGCTAAGGCGCTGGAGCTCAGGGGCGTTCAACCTGTATCATGCCCAGCTAAATAATAAAAATAAGTTTAACCCCCTCAAAGGGTTCTTCAAAACAAGTATATCAAGTAAAGCAAATATATTTTACCTGTATATGTTATTAAAACTAATTTGTGCATGTGCATTGAATTCTTTCTGTATTCAGATGGTGCTAATTCAGATCCCAGACTGAATTTTCATTCAAGTTCTTAAGTCCATGAATATTAAACCAACTATTTCATTCTAAACAATTGCTTGTTTTGTGTCATTTTAAGGATAAAAGGCAGCTGACCATAAATTGTTGAATTTGCAACATGCCCTAGAGTCATTTCAAGAACTCAGATATAATTGGTAAAGAGAACTTTTAATTTTTTTTTTTTTACTAACTCCTATTAAGACTTTTTTATCATCCTTTGCCATGTATGTCAGCTTTGACTTTCTGTCCAGACCACTGAAAACAACAGTGGCTTTGGGTGAGTGACTGGGAGGAACTCAGCTTCGTACTCCCTATGTTTGTGAAAGCATTAGCAAATCATTTCTCTGATCCACGTTCATTAAAAGAGTTTAGCTATCTGAATGAACACCTTTTTCTTTCATGCTGAAGGTATAAAATATAGATCACATTCAGTCCAAAGAGCTTAATTACTTGATTTTCTTGTTTGAGAATGATTTATAGGCTCTGAGTAGTATAATGTTGGTGGCCGAGGCCAGGCAGGTCCACTCTGGGTTGGGGCAGATGGTAGAGGAACTGTGGAGCCAGAAAGCAGTGGGCCATTTCGTTTATTACAATCTCACAATGGCAGACAGCAAACAGGCAGGGGAAACCACCTCTCACAGCAGCAGACAAACAAAACAGCAAAACAGCCCCTTGCAGTGGAGAGAAAGCGATCTGCAATCCACCCAAAGCCTTACATAGGCTACACACATGTGGCTCTGCCATGTGCTCATGCACTAATCATGCAAAGTGCAAACGAGCAAGGCTAACACAGCTGTTTTCCCTACAGGTAGATACCAGAACCAAGTTCCAGAATGACAATTAAGCACACATTTTAATATAACAGTATTGAGCCTTTGGGCTCTAAGTTTTCAGTGAATTTAACAATCTACACTAGGTGGAGAAGAATAATACTAAAAATTAATTGTTTACTTACCACAAAACAATAAACCAGTAACTTAAAATGCATACATTGTTGAAGCTGTTTTAGTTGTAATATGACTTAAAAAATTTATTTCCTAAAAAATTTCTGTGTTTTGTGCTCATTTTACCAAATATTTTAATTACCTTCAAAGGGGTCTGTGAGGAGACTGGCCTTGATCTTATTTGTTATCTTAAGAAGGAACCATTTCATTTGCCATCTTCACTAGAAATAGTTGTAGTCTAGTAATGCAGAACATTTAAAAGAACAGCTTCCCTCACAATGGTAATTCCAGCAAAAGAAGAATGCTCAAGGAGAAAAAAGAAAGGTGCTGTTCTTAAAAAAAAAAAAAAAAAAAAGATTTTATTTATTCATTTTAGAGAGGGGAGAGAGAAAGAGAGAAAGAAAGAAGGAAGAACAGAAGCATCAACTCCCATATGTGCCTTGACCAGGCAAGCCCACGGGTTTTGTATATGTGCTGCCGAAGCGAGCACCAAGCCCAAGGTTTTGAACCAGCAACCACAGCATTCCAGATCAGTGCTTTGTCCACTGCACCACCACAGGTTAGGTGGAAGGTGCTGTTTCTAATCAGGGAAACAGCTAACACACTGTTAGCATTTTTACCATTGGCCATTGCTTGATATAATTTGTCCACACATCTTAGACCAAGCAATTTTCAACCTTGGCTCTATTTGGGAATTACCTATGAAGCTTTTAAAAAAAAGAAAAAAGGGAGAAAAAAAACTGGTGCCCAGTCCAGCGATTCTGATTTTTGTCTAGGACATAGCCTGGGCATAAAGACTTTTTAAAAAGATTTCCTAGGCAATTCTAAAGGAACAAGAACCACCGTTCTAATGAGAGAAATTATCCACTGTGACAATAAAGAATTGCAGTCATTTGAGAACCCCACTGTTAATGTTGTCTTGACCATTTTCACACACATAAAAATGTATGTATAATATTGAATCCAGTTAACGCCTTGTGGCCAAACTTTAAGTAATAAAACTCTGAAAGGGTTCTGAAAGGGAAGACATTACTTCTACTCTGAAGAATGGCTTATTCTGGATAATGAGTGGATAAACAGGAATAAAGATGGTAGGTTCCTAAATTGAAAGCTAATACCTTTCTTTACTGAATCCTGAACAGAAAGCTCATTTGAAAGCCAGGGTACTTAACTGGCATGCCTATCATCAGTTAAGCCCAGCTGAAGTCAATTTGTAGGTAAGTGTCTTAGAATGGTGGAGTTGGAAGGACCCTTTAGATCAATAAACACAGTGATTTTCAACTCTAGCTAGACATTAAAATTGCCATGGGCACTTAAAAAAAGAAAATAGAATAAAAATTTTATGTCTGAATATCACTCTAGAGCTTCAGGTATAAACTGTGGGTAGGGCACTGCCTTTGGCATTTTTTAAATAACTCCAGTTGATTCTAATGTGCAGTAAAGGTAGAAAACTCCTGGACTTCTACTTCCTCTGTATTGTACGGGGAGAAACTAGAAGGAACCCAGGGAGATTTGATGGAGTGCATGAAGGCTCACATTAGTTACGTTTCCAAGTACACCAAGAGAGTTGATCTAAACCCAAGCAAAATTCACTGAATCAAATGTTGGTTAAATTTATCCCATACCAATCCCTGCTCCAAAATGGAAATTTAATAAAAAAAAAAAAAAAAAGGTTTCTCTGGCATATTTTAAATTAATTTTCTAGCTTAAAAATTAGATTAATTTTTATCCAATACAAGATAAAATGTTTCTTTTACTCAACTTTTCCCTTCAGTAATTTCCTCATCTCCCACCACCCACAGCAATCATGAAGAAAGCAGAATATTTTTTTCAATTATTTTCCAAACACCCACTTCTACCAGGTTGTCAGCCTTCTTCTTTAAGAAGGTACTTTTTACTATAAAAGAAAAACATTTGTGAGGGGACTTTCATTGTAGTTACCATGGTGAACGCCACTGACAAAGGGAAGAAAGGAACAGAACAGATTGTAGCCCCAAATCACCAGAACACTGCCAGACACTTCAAGCTTCAATTAGTGGTTTTATAAATCATAACTATTTTCTCCTTTGATTTAGCCTATTGTCCCCAACTGTAGGACTCGTCTAGATTTTCTACTTAACAGCAGAGGAAAAGACTACTTTTGACAAGTTGAAAATCTCTTGATTTTATGTGAATTATTTCCTGAATTATTTTGTATATAAAATTGATTTCTGTGATTAACATGGAAACAAAACACAATAATAGTCCGTTGTTGCAAGCACAGTCGTCTTCTTTCTTCACAACCACTTGCTCAAGATATGACTTATTGCTGATGCAGCTATTATCTGTTTTTCAATGTCTTTTTGTCCCTGTTGAATCAAGAGAGCTACAAACATATGTATATACTATAGTCATTTGTTTGACTGTGATTAGATACCCCAGGCACCTAAAGGGAGGGGGTGCACAGGCTGGGCCTGGCTTTCTTTATTTGAAATTTTGACATACAGGATGGTGGCTCAGACTCACTCTTTGGCATTTGTGCCCGTTACCTAAGTGAGCATGACATTTGTGCCCATTACTGAAATGATGGCACGAATGATGTGCCTTCAAAATTCATATGTTGAAGTTCTTTTTTGTTGTTGTTGTTTTTGAGAGAGAGTCAGGGAGAGAGAGAGAGAGAGCAACAGGAACACTGAGCTGCTCCTGTATGTGCCCTGGCTGGGAAATTGAAACGTCAACCTCATCGCTCCAGGAAGACACTCCAACCAACCAAGCTTTCTGACCAGGGCTCAATTTTTATTGATTTTTGGAGAGAGCAAGCGAAAGAGAGGGAAGAGAGAAGGGAAGTATTCACTTGTTGTTCCACTCAGTCGTGCATTCTCTGATCACTTCCCATGTGTGCCCTGACTGGGGATCATCAAGCAACTTGGTCCTTCTGGGACAACACCCTTAACCAACTGAGCTAACCAGCCAGGGTCATACGTTGAAGTTCTATTCCCCCAGTATCTCAGAATATGACTGTATTTCAAGATAAGGACTTTAACGAGGTAATTAAGGTAAAATGAAATGATGTGGGTAGACCATAATCCAACACTACTGAGTTCCTCATAAAGAAAGGTTAAGACACAGACGGGCATAGAGAAAAGGCCGTGTAAAGACTTAGAGAGAAGATGGCTATCTCCACGCCAAGGAAAGAGGCCTCTAAAAAAAAACCCTGCTGACATCTTGAACTCAAGACTTATAGCCTCCAAAATTGTGAGAAAATAAATTTCTGCACTGTATTAAAGCCACTCAGTCTGTAGTACTTTGTGATGGCAGTTCTACCAAGTTAATATAGAGCCTATTTAAATAAACAAATCAATAAATCAATAAGTAAACCGGATATGTATATTCATATACACATATAAACCTAAAGCATCAACAAATTTCAGGTTCTCTGTAGAAGGACATGTACCTCAAAGAAATAATTTTGGCCCTGGCCGGTTGGCTCAGTGGTAGAGCGTCGGCCTGGCGTGCGGGGGACTCGGGTTCGATTCCCAGCCAGGGCACATAGGAGAAGCGCCCATTTGCTTCTCCACCCCCAGCCCCTCCTTCCTCTCTGTCTCTCTCTTCCCCTCCCGCAGCCAAGGCTCCATTGGAGCAAGGATGGCCCGGGCGCTGGGGATGGCTCCTTGGCCTCTGCCCCAGGCGCTAGAGTGGCTCTGGTCGCTGCAGAGCGACGCCCCGGAGGGGCAGAGCATCGCCCCCTGGTGGGCAGAGCGTCGCCCCTGGTGGGTGTGCCGGGTGGATCCCGGTCGGGCGCATGCGGGAGTCTGTCTGACTGTCTCTCCCAGTTTCCAGCTTCAGAAAAATACAAAAAAAAAAAAAAAAGAAAAAAAAAAAAAAGAAATAATTTTGAATAGTGACCATTACAACTTATGTAAATGAATAGAAAAAATAAAATAATATTCACAACATGCTTAAATAGAGGAGGTTGTTTATAAGTGCCGGGAAGTATTAGGAATAACTACATAGCAATTGTAAATCAAAGAAATCATATTCTACATAATAATACTACTCGAATGTTTCAGTAGAATGGATTTTCTGAAGAGCTGTTTCTATTTTCAGGTTTAGAGAACTACTCAGGTATCCTTGACAGATCAAAGCCTGCTTTTGGGGGAAAAGTTGACTCCTTAGAGTTTAATCCTTCTGCAGGGACATGCTTAATGATAAAAGAGGTGGTAGCAGTAGCGGTGGTAAAAAAGAATTAAATTCAGGTATGTTTTGAAGGTATGTAGATTAGTGTTTTTTAAAGTCTTGCCTGTGAACTGTGAAAAAATAAGGCACTGATAACTTCTGATCATCCACAAGAATAGAGTATCCAATATTCTGGGATGGAGGATGGAGGATGGAGGTGGATTAGGCTTTTTATGGAAGGGAAAACCAGGAGAGTAGTTGTAGATATGTTGAATTTAAACTTGTCATTAGATATATAAGTACTCCGTACTATATGTAGGCAATTGGGTATATGAGTCTGGAGTTCAGGAAAGAGGTCTAAACTATAGATATAAATGTGAGAGTGATCTGAATGTTGATGTTATTTATAGTAACAAAACTGAATGAGATCACTAAGGGAGTGAGTGTAGATAGAGGACCATGGGCACTTTATTTTTTTTTTCTTTTTTCTTTTTTTTTTTTTTTTTGTATTTTTCCGAAGCTCGAAACGGGGAGGCAGTCAGACAGACTCCCGCATGAGCCCGACCGGGATCCACCTGGCATGCTCACCAGGGGGCGATGCTCTGCCCATCTTGGGGCGTCGCTCTGCCGCAATCAGAGCCATTCTAGTTCCTGAGGCAGAGGCCACAGAGCCATCCCCAGCACCCGGGCCAACTTTGCTCCAATGGAGCCTTGGCTGCGGGAGGGGAAGAGAGAGACAGACAGGAAGGAGAGGGGGAGGGGTGGAGAAGCAGATGGGTGCTTCTCCTGTGTGCCCTGGCCAGGAATCAAACACAGGACTCCTGCATGCCAGGCCGACGCTCTACCACTGAGCAAACCGGCCAGGGCCTCATGGGCACTTTAATATTGAAAGTACTAAGAGTACAGGTATCAGAAAAATTACTCAGAATTTGAAATTAGGCAAAAGAAAATGTTGGGTGTTCTCTAAATGCAGTACTGGGCCTGACTTTCTATTGACTGGGCTCTTTATACAACTCTGTAGGGTCAAAAGTATCACATAGACTTTTGTCAAGTAGAGGTGTAAATAATTTCTGTCTGGCGGAAGTGATAAACCCAAAGGATAATTATTTTGTATCCATTAGAAATGTTATCCTAGCCTGACCAGGAGGTGGCGGAATGAATAGAGCTTAGGACTAGGACGCGGAGGACACAGGTTCAAAACCCCGAGGACACTGGCTTGAGCGTGGGCTCATCTGGTTTGAGCAAGGCTCACCAGCTTGAGCCCAAGGTCACTGGCTTGAGCAAGGGGTTACTCAGTGCCCCCCCCCCCCATCAAGGCACATATGAGAAAGCAATCAATGAATAACTAAGGAGACTAAGAAGCCGCAACAATGAATTGATGCTTCTCATCTCTCTCCCTTCCTGTCTGTCCCTATCTGTCCCTCTCTCTGTCTGTCACAAAAATAAAATTATCCTAATGTTCGTGTATGTGTGTGTATGTGTTTTCTCAAATGCTCTTTAGACCAATTTTAACATCGTATTGGTTCTCTCATTAATTAGTGAATTAAATAAAATATTTGAAATGTGTTCATATTGTATTTGCCTGAGAGTCAATAGTTAACCTTTTGACAACTAACTACACCTTAGCAGGAAAGAAGGGGAGAAAGGAACCAGTTAAATTTTCCCAGCTTAATTTGAAACTAAAATCCAGGTCACACAATTTGTTCACTTATAATTGAATCTTTTCAATTTCCTAATCCTATAATCTCATTGTTACATTTCTTGTTAAGTAAATATTACTTCAGAAAGTTAAAATAATGATTAAAAACTTAAGAATTATAGCTTTTCATTTTATTTCTTTATTTATTTTTGCATTTTTCTGAAGTGAGAAGTGAGGAGGCAGACAGACAGATTCCCACATGTGCCCAACTGGGGTCCACTCAGCAAGCCCACTAGGAGGTGATGCTCTGCCCATCTGGTGATGCTCTGCCCATTGCTCTGTTGCAACTGGAGCCATTCTAGTGCCTGAGGCAGAGGCTATGGAGCCATCCTCAGCACCCATGCCAACTTTGCTCCAATGGAGCCTTGGCTATGGAAGGGGAAGAGAGAGATAAAGAAAAAGGTGAGGGGGAAGGGTAGAGAAGCAGATGGGCACTTCTCCTGTGTGCCCTGACTGAGAATTGAACCCAGGACTTCCACACACACTGGGCTGATGCTCTACCACTAAGCCAACCAGCCAGGGCCTCATTTTACTTTTTATTGATAATTATTCTCTCAATAGCTCAGTCTCAGCTTTTCTGTGCACGCATATATAAATTGTCTTACCTGTTTGGCAACTCTGGAACCAGGAACAAATTATTTGTGGCAGAATGCATGATTAATTTTTAATATAATTTTACAATAAACTTTTGACACTTAACTCTCAGATAGTAACACATAATCATAAAAATATAGATAGGATTTTTTAATCTTTTTTTATTTTTGAATTACACAACACAAAAAATTATTTCAAGTAAAAAATATTTAAGTCAGCCTATTATTTAATGTCCTTTTATATAATTAATTTATATAATATTTCTAGTAAAACCCATTGTCTTACATGCAATTGAAATAAAATTATTGATTGTTAAAAATCACGAAAGAAATATTTAAATGGACTTTCACCAAAGCTGGAGAGCACGTTTTGGATCATCTGACTTAAAATGCAAGCTATGCAGCATACACAGAATTCATCAGTGGTGCCCTAATGGGTACTTCAGGGAGATGGGCAATCACTCCTAAAACTGAGACATCAGCATTAGAGACTGTTGACTGCTGGTGGAGTAAGTCGTGCCATACATACTAATACATGGTGAATAGAAAATAATAATAACACAATAACACAATAGTAAATACAAACCCCAAATCAAAACTTACCAAAGAGATGCTACAAATGTTACCAGGTGTCATTGATATAAACTAGCATTAGTCATTAGCAACATTATTGAGAATGTTCTAGAGTTAGAACCATCAAAGATTTTACTTAAATAAGTAAAGGATGCTTTATGAGTCTTTGAAAAGAGGTATAGAATAGGCCAGTTCATCTTTTTCTATGTAAGAAAATGGAAATGGAGGAAGGGAGAGGGAAAGAAGGGAGGAGGGAGGACAAGAGGGAGGGGAAGAGAGAAAGAGTGAGAGTTTTCTCATGTTAAAGGTGATGCCCAGTCTAATTTAAATATATAAGTAAAAGCAAACTTATTGATAAATTTCTTTTGTTTGGTCATAATATGTATATTAAAATGTATACTAATATAAAATATTTTGATTTTTTTTATTTTTCATTTACAATTGATGTACAATATTATACTAGTTTCAGGTATATGACACACTGATTAAATATTATATAACTTACAAAGTGATCACTCCAATAAATCTAGTACTCATCTGACACCAGAGAGAGTTATTTAATATTATTGACTATATTTCCTATGCTGGATTTTATATCCCTGTGACTACTCTGTAACTACCAGTTTGTACTTCTTAGTCCCTTCACCATTTTTACCCATCTCCCCAACCCCTCTCCCATCCAGAGACCATCAAAATATTATCTGTATCTATGAGTCAGTCTTTTTGTTCTGCTTGTTCATTTATTTTGTTTTGTAGATTCCACATATAAGTGAAATCATGGCATTTGTCTTTCTATGACTGACCTTTTTCACTCAGCACAATATTCTCTAGGTTCATCCATGTTATAGCAAATGGCAATATTTCATTCCTTTTTATAGCTGAGTAATATTTCATTCTATATATGCACCACTTCTTCTTTATCCATTTATCTGTTGATGGGCACTTAGTTTGCTTCCATATCTTAGCTATTGTAAATAATGTTGAAACAAACATACAGATTTAGTGTTTTGGGTTTCTTCAGATAAATACCCAAAAAGTGAGATTGCTACATACATTTTTGTTTCTTGTTAGAGACTTTTTAAAAAAAGTCTATTTTGTCTTTTTTTACTCATTTACTTTTAGCCTATGTGGGTCTTTTGTAGAAAGCTTATGTAAGGGCCTTATTTTCTAATCCATTCAGCCATCATATCTCTTTCAATTAGAGCATTTAATCCATTTGCATATAAAGTAATTGTTGACAGATATGTATGTATTGTCTTTTTATTATTCTTTTTTTTTTTTCTTCTGAAAGAAGACCTTTTACCATTCCTTGTAATACTGGTTTGGTGATGATGAAATTCTTTAACTTTTTATTGTCTGAGAAGCTCTTTATCTGTGACTCAATTCTAAATGATAGACTTTCTAGGTAGAGTAGTCTAAGTTGTAGGTTCTTGCTTTTCATGACTGTGAATATTTTGTGCCAGTCCCCTCTGGCCTTCAAAGTTCTTGTTAAGAAATCAGCTGACAGTCTTATGGGAGTTCCTTTGTAGGAAACCAACCTCTCCTCTGTGCAACTTTTAAGATTCTCTCTGTCTTTAACATTTGGAATTTTAATTATGATATGTCTTAGTGTGGGCCTCTTTGGGTTTATCTTATTCAGTGTAAGGACCAAGAGAAGATCAGAAAATAAGCAGGGCACTAATGGAACAGGGAACTTAAGGGTTACAGGCAGGTCCTGCTCCTGTTCTGTTAGGAATAACATGCCCAAGGTCATTCAAGAAGTAGAGACAGATAGGGACTCTGAGAGGCTGAGAGAAAAGAAAAAAAAGAAAAGAAAAAGAGACAAACGTTTGCATTCTATTGGTTAAAAGACCCTTATCAGAAGTTTAGGTTTGGAATTCGCCAATGAGCTAGACCCCAGCCCCTGTTGCTATGCTATGTGCAGCCCCCTTAGCAAATAGGTTACCACCACATCTGCTTCTGTATTAGGCTTGCTTGCTTAGCTTATAAAAAGATTTAGCTGTAGCGCTAGGTGCGGCTCCCATTTGCAGCTCCTTGTGGGCACGGTGTCTCCGGACATCTCGGGAGTTCGCCCCTGCGCAGGTAAAACTGGCCAATAAAGTAACATCTTAACTCCTGAAAGTCTCCGACATTTGTTCTTGTACCCGGTGGATGTTACATTCAGGACTCTGCACTTTCCAGACTTGTATGTCTATTTCCTAGCCAAGTTAGAGAAGTTTTCTGTTATTATCTTTTCAGATAGGTTTTCAATTCCTGTCTCTCTCTCTCTCTTTTCTACACCCCTACAATGTAAATGTTGGTATACTTGAAGTTGTCCCAAAGGCTCCTTAAACTATCCTCGTTTTTTGAGTTTCTTTTCATTTTTATTAAGTTTATTGGGGTGATGCTGTTTAACAAAATTATATAGATTTTAGGTCCAAAATTTCACGACATATCATCTGTAGGTGGTAGTGTGTGTTTACACCTGTATCAGGGCTCCTTCCATCACCGTTAGTCTCCCCACACCCTTCTTCAACTTCCACATACCCCTTCCCCTGGCAACCACCTCACTGTTGTCCATGTCCATCTCTTTTTTCTCTCTTTCTTTTTCTTTTTGTAGCAATATTTTTTCTGATATATCTTCATAGGCAAGGGAAACAAAAGAAAAAATAAACAAATGGGGCTACATCAGATTTAAAAGTTTTTGCACAGGAAAGGCAACCATCAATAAATGAAAAGATAACCCACTGAATGGGAGAACATATTCACCAATATATCTGATAAGGATTAACATCCAAAGTTTACAAAGAACTTATAAAACTCAACACCAAAAGAACAAACAATCCAATTTAAAAATGGGCAAAGGACCTGAATAGACACTTCTTTAGAAGACATGCAGATAGCCAGTAAACATATGAAAAGATGCTCAACGTCACTAATCATCAGAGAAATACAAATTAAAACCTTAATGAGATATTAACTCACACCTGTAAGAATGGATTCTATTTCCTTTTTGCTGTTCTGATTAGGTACTTTCTGGTTCCTTATTTTCCAAATCACTGATTTGATCCTCTGCTTTATGCATTCTACTGTTCATTCCCTGTAATGTATTCTTTGTTTTAGTTATTGTATTCGCATTTCTGACTGGTTCTTTTTTTTTTCTCTACCTCCATTTTGCTTAGTTCATTTTTTTTTTTTTTTTTTTTTTGGAGTTTTGATCTGTTCTTTCATGTGGAGCATGTTTCTTTGTCTCATCATTTTGGCTGCCTTCCTGTGTTTGCTTCTGTGTATTAAGTAGAGCTACTATGTGTTCTGGTCTTGGCAGACTGGCCTTATGTAGTAGGTGTCTTGTAGGACCTAGTGACACTGCTTCCCCAGTCACCCTAGCTGGGCACTCCAGATGCACCCTGTGTAGGCTGTGTGCACCCTCCTGTTGTAGTTGAGTCTTGATTGCTGTTGGCATGTCAATGACTAGGATTTATCCCCCAGGCAGATTGGTTGTGAGGACTGACCACAACCACTGTGAAAGATCTGCTGTGCAGGGGCTTACCCTACATAGCAGGACTCACTTCAGTGAGGCTCCAGTGCCAGCTGAGTCCACTCCTTGAGTATATCACTCACAGAAGTGGTTGAATGATACTTCCATATGGTCTGAAGTTCTCCACCAGGTGCACTGGATTTGGTGCATCCTGGGAGGTGCAGGCCAAGGTCAGCTGCCACCTGTGCCCTACCCATGGCCACCTGGCATAAGCTATAAAGTGATCAGCAGATGGCTGCTATATGTGCTGGACTTGAAGGTGCCCAGAAAATGCCAAGCTGCTAACTAAGGCTGACAGCCTCTAGTGCTAGGACTGGGACCTTTTAGCGAAAGGTATGGGCATACCAAGGCCAGATACCACTTATTTGAAAGAGTTCAGAAAATTCAAAAGCATCTCTGGCCAGTTGGCTCAGTGAATAGAGTGTCGGCCTGGCATACAAACATCCCAGGTTTGATTCCTGGTCAGGTCACACAAGAGGAGCAACAATATTTCTCATCCCCTCCCCCTTCCCCTTTTCTCCCTCTTTCCCCCCCAAAGCTAGTGGCTTGATTGGTACAAGCATATGCCCCAGGCACTGAAGATAGCTCATTTGATTCAAGCATTGGCCCCAGATGAGGGTTGCCAGAGGAATCCCATGGCCAGGATACATGTGGGAGTCTGTTTCACTATCTCCTTTTCTCTCATAAAAAAAAAAAAAAAAAAAAAAATCATCAGGAGCACGAACCAAGACAGGTCGCTTGTATGGAAAAGCCACTAGAAGTGGCTTGGGCAAGGTAAACCATGTTAGCCAGGTTGATGGAGACTCAGATATAGTGCATGCTTGCCAGCTCTGTGAGAGGAGGGCTCAGAGAAAAAATCATGGACTCTGCCAGGATTTCTGACTTAGGGAAATTTGCCCTTCCAGTCTTCACTCTGATGCCAGGCAATTCAGTTCTTCCTTTTATGTCCCTGGCCATTTTTTTTTTAAAGGGACAGAGAGAGAGAGTCAGAGAGAGGGATAGATAGGGACAAACAGACAGGAATGGAGAGAGATGAGAAGCATCAATCATCAGTTTCCCGTTGTGACACCTTAGTTGTTCATTGATTGCTTTCTCATATGTGCCTTGACCACGGGCCTTCAGCAGACCGAGTGACCCCTTCCTTGAGCCAGCGATCTTGGGTCCGAGCTGGTGAGCTTTTTTTTTTTTTTTTGCTCAACCCAGATGAGCTTGTGCTCAAGCTGGCGACCGCAGGGTCTTGAACCTGGGTCTTCTGCATCCCAGTCCAATGCTCTATCCACTGCGCCACCACCTGGTCAGGCTGGCCCTGGACATTTTGAGCAGCTGCCTCAGAGCTGGAGTTCAGAGAGGGTGAGTCTGAGTAAGTCTGTGCACTGACACGTTAAGAGGAATGCCTGAGACTCCAGCAGCCACAATCCCTGATGGTTTTTCCAGCCGGAATTTATAGGGACTTCTTTTTCTGGCTACTGACTTATCCGAGTTTCCTAGAATCAAAGGTTTCTAGCTCACCAGACTTACTCACCTCTGTTCTCCATCTCCTTCCTTCTCTCACACAAACTCTGCACAAACTGGCTTCTCACTCAACACTCCACCATCTTGGCTGCTTCTCCTGGCCTCCTCCACGTGGCCTTTCTCTGCTCTCTGCACTAATGCTAATCTCAGGAACCAAGAGAGAGCAAGCTCCCAGTCTGCCCCACTTTCTAGTGTAGAAATCAAAACCTTTAATCCAATATACAAAATAGGGAAGTGTCTAATACAAAGTCATTTATCTGAGGCATGATGGGATTGCACCACCCCACATCAAAAGGGGTGGGAAAGGCTTAGTCCTAAAACCAAGCCCCAGGCTACAAGGATCCTGCCTGCCCACAGCCCGCCCCCAACACACATTATCACCTGGGCGAGGGCTTCCACGTGGGCAGCGCCATCTTTAACAAAGTGAGCATAATATATTTTATCTGCCCAACACCTTGTCAAAAGGAAAAAAATAGCAAATAAAAAGACAAAGAATAAGTTGCTTAAATCAACCTTTCCATTAAGAATAAGGTATTTCTTAAGATTTATTTCTAAAATTTTGAATTAATGAAAGTTTGTGCAAAAATTGTAAGCACTGATCTATAATAAAATATTGCAGTTGATCATATTCTCTATTTGGTGTAGGTTTTAAAATATTTTCTGAGATAAAATAGAGGTACATTTATTAAATGTCTTGAGCTGTAGAAGACATCTGCTCTACATTTACTTCCCTCACTTCTGGGAAGAATTCCCTACATTTTCTTTGGGACCGATCTCCTCTTCCCACTATCTCTACTGCAGAAATGGGTACTGATAACATCATCAGTGAATCCCATCCTACAGTGACTGAGATGATAAGAAATCCAATTAAATCTAATTAGTTCTCTGATAAGTCTATTTGAAAGGACATACCCCTCTCCTGAGCTAGGCACAGTGTACATAGGATGTGGCAGCTGGTACTGTTGCATCCAATTTGCTACTAAGTGGGGAGAGCCCAGAACTGTCAAGGGACCTCAGGATGGAAACTGTGGATGAAGCTGACATTGCAAAAAGCAGAGTGGAAAGCCCACAGCTTTGGTGAGAAAAACCTCATCTGAAGGCTGTCCTAACTTTGGCCCATTCAACTACATGCACCAGGATAATTCTTTTGTTGTTAAAGATGGTATTAAACTTTTCTCTCGCTTGTAGCACTCAGAGCTGATAGGTGTGCCAAGCACATGCCAGAAACTAAAAGCACTATCTCTATGCTAATCCTCTCAACAGCTCTTATGGCAACACCATTATTAACCTCATTTCATATATAAAGAAAGAGATGCTTAAAATAATTGACATGCCCAAAGTCAGCCAGCCAGGAATTCCTGGAATCATGAATTCTAAATTGAAAATATTCACATTAGGCTTTCTACTTTCTGAAAGTAAAGCTTTTGATTATTGGGTTTTTTACACCTATATTGCTTTTTTTAAAATGGAACTTGCAGGAGTAAGTTTAGATTCAAAAGTAGTTACTGTGACCCCAGAGCTGTTCTCATTGAGAAGAGAGGTAAAAGCTATCATTCGTGACCTTTCTTTCTATAAATATTTTTAAATCCTAAAATATACAGGCACTGTTTAGATGAGAAACATATATTGTTGGACAGATAAAATATATTATGCTCACTTTGTTAAAGATGGCACTGGCCACGTGGAAGCCCATCGCCTGGGTGATTGCTTGGGATGGGCGTGATTATATTAATGTGTGTTGGGGGCGGGCTGTGGGCAGGTAGGATCCTTGTAGCCTGGGGCTTGGTTTTAGAACTAAGCCTTTCCCACCCTTTTTGATGTGGGGTGGACTTTGTATCAGAGACGTCCCTGTTTTATATATTGGATTAAAGATTTTGATTTCTGCACTATAAAGTGGGGCAGACTGGGTGCTTGCTCTTTCGGTTCCTGAGATTAGCATTAGAGGAGAGAGCAGAGAGGAGAGCAGAGAGAGGCCATGTGGAGAAGCCAGGAGAAGCAGCCAAGATGATGGAGTGCTGAGGGAGAAGCCAGTTTGTGCAGAGTTTGTACAGGGAGAAGGAGATGGGAAACAGAGGTGAATAAGGCTAGTGAGCTAGAAACTTTTGATTCTAAGAAACTCAGATAAGTCAGTAGCTTTGTGGGCACTGAATGAGTGGGTTTTGGAGCCCAGTGTATGTTTTTACTTGCCCACTGGGTGCAAGCTAGGATTAAAGGTGATGGCCCACCAGTTTTTGGCTCCGTTGTTTCATTACCATCTGTCCAAATCTAATGCGAACCTGCACGGGCCAGGCGGCTGTGATGGTGGCCTTGGCTACTGGCTTAACATATATCTTATCCAAGTCTCTGTAGCCTGAAAGTAAAATCATCAATCCACCTAAAATATGTATGTTAGCAGAATAGCAGGGGTTTTTTTGTGGAACCCGAGGAAAGAACGGAAGCCTGACCTCATGAGAACATGTGGTCAAGAAGTGAAAAGCATCCGGTTCCCCAGCAACTCTTCCACTTCCATCTGCTTCCCACAGCGTTGTTGCTTAGGTCTCCTCTCTCTGCAGATGGAACTTCCTGTTGCAGCTGTGTATAAACAGACAACCCTGATGAGAAAAGTTATTTTCAAGGAACCTGCAATCCAATGTAATTCTGACACTATCTATTTGGGGACTGTGCGATTCCACAGGTTTAAAGATCAGTCCTATCAGACTGCTGCTCTCCACCCACTTCAGATACAGGGGGTCCTTGGGTTATGACAGTCTCAACACATGTTCGAGTTTATGATGCTCACTCCCATAAAAACTTTTAAAGAAATTGAGACATGAGTGTTCCGGCTTATGCCATTAGTGTTGTACTTATGAACTGCGTGGGCAAACTAGTTTGGTTGCACGTAGCAGAAGAATATACAATACAGTGTACAGTACAGTATATTTATGTCCTTTCCCTTTTTCTGTGGCTTAGTTGTGCTTTTTTATTTTTATTTTATTTATTTATTTATTTACTTACTTACTTATTTATTTATTTATTTATTTATTGTATTTTTCTGAAGCTGGAAATGGGGAGGCAGTCAGACAGACTCCCACATGCGCCCGACCGGGATCCACCCGGCATGCCCACCAGGGGACAATGCTCTGCCCATCCGGGGCATCACTCTGTCATGACCAGAGCCACTCTAGCACCTGGGGCAGAGGCCAAGGAGCCATCCCCAGCACCCAGGCTATCTTTTGCTCCAATGGAGCCTTGGCTGTGGGAGGGGAAGAGAGAGACAGACAGGAAGGAGAGGGGGAGGGGTGGAGAAGCAGATGGGCACTTCTCCTGTGTTCCCTGGCCGGGAATCGAACCCGGGACTTCCACACACCAGGCCAACGCTCTACCACTGAGCCAACCGGCCAGGGCTGGCTTAGTTGTGCTTTTATGTTCTAGATTGTGACTTTACAACTGTGTGAAGATAGGTAAGTGACTTAGGCTAGGGTGTGTTTTGACTTACACCAAAATTTGGGTTATGTCACTGTCATAGGAACAGAACTGTGTCATAACCCAAGGACCTCCTGTACTAACCACAAGTCATAAGTCTAGGTGGCCACCCATGCTTCTGACCAACTGGCTATAGATCAGAGGTTTCAGTGACCTCTCTATTGGGTTTAATTTGCTAGACCAGCTCACAGAACTAAGAAGAACATTTTACTTACCAGATTACTGCCTTATTATAAAAGGGCACAGAGCTTCCATGCCTTTTCCTAGGGTACCACTCTCCCCCAATCTCCATGTATTCACCAACCAGAAAGCTTTCCAAATCCCATCCTTTTGGGTTGTTATGGAGACTTTATTGTATGGGCATAATTGAATAAATCATTAGTAGTTGGTGATTCATTCAACTCACAGTCCCTCTAATCTTTCTGGAGGTTGGAGGTGGAGAGGTGGTTGGGTTGGTGTGGAAGGATGAAGGGAGGACTGAAAGTTTCAACCCTCTAAACACAGGTTTTTGTCTCCTCGCAAACAGCCCCCAACCTTAGGTTACCTAAGTGCTTGACAAAAGTTGCTATATTAACATAACAAAAGACACCTTTATCACTCTCATCACTTAGGAAATTCCAATTGTTTCAGAACTCTGTGCCAGAAATCAAAGGAAAGACCAAATATATATGTCTTATAAATCACAATATCATAGACTTGAACTTGGCCATAAGGGATTTAGGAAGAAGTAAAGGTAACCCAAATAAGGAAATCTAAAACCTGGACTCTTATAGAAAATGATCAGATGAATGAAAGTATCATATTTAATAAAATATGTAACAACAGAAAAAGACATTGAACAAAAAATGAACTGACATGTTGCATCTAGAGCTTTTTGACATTCCCAAAGAGATTGTAAGAATTATGTGGTGTCTCTTAAAATCCTTTCAAAAAGACAGATGATAAATGAATTTCTAAACTAAGTACTGGTTTTGGAATGAAAGTTTTATCACCACAACTAAAAAATATTTACTCATTGATTAAATGATAATGAGTTTTTGAAATTCTTCTTTCTTCTCTGCTTCTAAACAACCTCCTCTGCCTGATAAATCAATCTAAATTGCTCCTCAATTTAAAGGCTGACTGTCTACCCAAAATGTTTGGTTTGTGTGTTTATTACAGTCCACATAGTACAAATATGAAAAAAAGTCTAATTTTCTTAATGAAAGGGTTATAATCGACTCAATCTAGTGTATTTCTAAAAGATTAGTAAACTACTTTTGTCATGGCAATAAGACAGACATTAAATAAAAATATTTCTCGAGAGTGAATAATAAACCCAGTAACATCTTTCTCATTGTCTGAAAACCCTTTATAAACACATACAAGAGGAATATGGTCACTGAAATTAAAGTCATCTCTGTATCTCTATAGAATGAACAAGATGGTTTTCAAACTCAGATGGACTAAACATTGTAAAACTCATATGATAAACTTTATGCTTTCTAAATCAAACATTATGATTCTTGGAAGTGATTTTTTTAATTAATTCTAAAATAAGATAATAATATTTATTATAAAACATTCTTCTTCCACCTTTTTCTCTTTCTCTGTCTTCTCCCCTTTTCTCTGTCTTTCCACGATGTCACCTTTTCATTTAAAAAAATCTAATTTTGATAACATCCAGACTAATATGACTAGATATGGCTATTTAAAATAAGAAAAAGAAAGGTTTATCACTCCTCCTTCCTTCCGCAAGGTACTAGAGACACTGTGTTGAATAAGAGAGATGGAATCCCTTGTCACATTGATGCTTGTGACAGAGACAGGTAAGTAGAACAGTAAAGAACAAAAAAATCTTGTAGTAAGTGCTACAAAGAAAACAAACAAGGCCCTGGCCGGTTGTCTCAGCAGTAGAGCGTCAGCCTGGTTTGTGGATGTCCCAGGTTCGATTCCAGGTCAGGGCACACAGAAGAAGCACCCATCTGCTTTTCCACCCTTCCCCCTCTCTTTCATTTCTATATCTCTCTTCCCCTCCTGCAACCAAAGCTCCATTGGAGCAAAGTTGGCCCAGGCGCTGAGGATGGTTCCATGGCCTCCTCCTCAGGCACTAGAATGGCTCCAGCTCCAGCAGAGCACCAAATGAGCAAAGCATTGCCCCCTGGTGGCCATGCCGGGTGGATTCTGGTGGCCATGCCGGGTGGATTCTGGTCGAGCGCATGCGGGAATCTGTCTGACTGCCTCCCCACTTCTAACTCTGGAAAAATACAAAAAAAAAAAAAGAAAAAGAAAACAAACAAGAGACTAAAACAGAGAGAAACCAATGGGAACCAACTTTAGAATGGGTTCGCATGAAGGCTCCTCTGAGCCAGTGACCCTTCTATTGATACCTAATAATAAGAAGCCAATTATATAAAAAGCATGTTCAGGTATGTTGAAAAGGCAAGATTTTGTGTCCAAAGACAGACAGTTCAAGAAAAGAATTAAGATGTGCAAAGATTATGATTATATAATATCTTTTTCAGAGAGATATTTTGGTCTATTCTCTAGTTTGGTTCTTTTTATTGATAATATGTCTTTTTAAAAGTTCATTTTAGTGCCACAACTTGGCATTGGTAATATTTGTGTTTGAAGATTGTTTTCAAATACGAGGAAAACCATTAACGAGTTTCTTTTGTATATAAACTGTCAGAGTAGCTGCCGACTCCATATATATCAGACCTTGTCTCTTCTTCATTCATCTTACTGTCTTAGTGTCGTGACCTGTAGCACATTTTCCTATCATAAAACAACCTGTGCTCCTGCCTTCCAGTGACCTGCTGTGACAGCCCAGTGGTGATGGAGGTCTTCCTGGAAGCCAGTTCCGTACTAGGATGCCTGCAGTAACTTAGCTCCACAGAGAAGTTACTGAAAACTACACAAATATCCCAACAAACACAAGAAGTGTCGTCACATCACCTTTCCCCAGAATGTACATAGCCACTCCAGTGCTACACAGTTCAGGAAAGTGTGACAGAGGCCAAGTGCAATGGAAAGATATAGCAATTTTAAAACTGCAATTTAAAATCTCACTTTTGCACATCTTAGAGAAACATAAAATAATATAAGCACACAATGCTAAGGAGGGGCATATTGCTGGAAGGAGCCCACACACATGAAGGACCAAGAACATAAACCATGTCGTTTCATTATAAATTTGGTAAATCTATCTCTGTTTTCCATTTCTTTATCTCTTTGCCCTGTATTCTGCTTTCTTCACTTCTATTTGCATTTCATGAATTTTCTTTTCTGTGAAGAGGGTCCACCATGTATCTCACTTACTGAGTTTTTTCATTTCAATGCATTTTTTTTTATTTTGGAAATTTCTATTTTATTGTTTTTCACACCTTCCTGTAATTTTAAAGAAAGAATATCTTCTGCTTGTCTTATGTATTCCATTTCTTCTTCTGTATCACTAAGCATTTTAAAAATACTGAAATTTTAATTTATTCTAGATTGCTCTATTATCCATAATTCCTTGAGAGTGAATATTCCCATGTGCCAGTTAACAATCTCATGGAGTTAAGTGCCCTCGCTGTTTTGTAGTTTGGTGCTTATCATAATGAGAGTCTTATGCACCTTGGTTTCAGAAGGCATCCCTGTGGGCAATTTTCTGTTTACCTTTATGAATAGAGCCCAGATCTAGCATTTTGTCACATATGGGTCCTCCGGTCTCAACACCATCTTTACACTGGTATTAAAAACCCATACCCTTCTTGCAAATGGATGTGGGATAATTTGATCATTTAGAGAACAGTAGATTTGAGAGGCTAATGTTTTCTTCCTATGAATGGAGGTAAGTAGCAGCTAATATCACACATAAACACAAACACACATGTACTACATACATAGCCATATTACAGATGGTGTATCACCAAGAAAGCAAGTTGTGGGCCAAATTCTGTTCAGCAGCCCCACACACAAAAAGAGGCAAACATTTATTAGCAAGTAAGTACAAAAAGAATGACATGCTTATGGTCTTTGCCTCATAGTACCTGCATGAAAATCTTGCTCCAACACAGAAACAAATTCTCCTGGTAGAACTACTTAGACTTATAGTGAAGTCAGGTGGCTGAGCCCTCATGAACAGAGAAGCATAGGCCCAATGTTGTAGACCTCAGGCACTAGAATATTTATAATTTTGGAAGCCTTCTGAGCTACCTGGATTATTACACTTTGTACCTGTACAATGTAAACATCTATTTTGAGGATGACTCATTTTACCAATGGGAAAAAAAAATGCTTCTAACATCCCTTTTTTACATTAATAGCAACTGCTTTGGTGAATATTTTAATAATATTTGAAATGCTAAGCACTCACCGGTAATAATGTGGATTCCTAATACTTAAAATACTAACTAGCCCCATCTGCCTCTATATTTGTCAGTTTTAATCTTTCATACTGCAGACAAGTATCTTCATGTAACTGGAAAGATGGGCACCAGCAACTCCTAGTATCACATTCTAACAGATTCATGATGAGTTTTAACTTGAGAATTCCCATGTACAATGTTCCTCTTAAACATGGTGTTCTGAATCAACTGAGGCTGATATAAGTGAAACATCATCAAGGAAAATATGACTTTTAAACCATTGTGATAGTCTGGCTGGTGGTGGCACAGTAGATAGAGCATTAACCTGGGACACTGAGGGCCCAGGTTCAAAACCCTGAGGTCTCTGGCTTGAGTGTGGGCTCATTCAGCTTGAGAACAGGCTCAACAGCTTGAGCGCTGGGTTGCTGGATTGAGCATGGGATCATAAACATGTCTCCATGATAGCTGGCTTGAGCCCAAAGGTTGCTGGCCTGAAGCCCAAGCTTACTGGCTTGGCTGTAGCCCCCAGTAAAGGCACGTATGAGAAGCAATCAATGAACAACTAAAGTGATGCAACTATGCATTGATGCTTCTCATCTCTCTCTCTTCCTCTTTCTCTCTCTCACACTAAAAACAAAAAACACTGTGTCAGACATTCTAATTCTGTTTATATAATCACAGAGTTCTCAGAGGTTAAGTTTTTAATCACCTGTTATTTTTTCCACATGTATTCACGGTAAGGGTTTCTCCATATTGCAATTGTATGATTAATTTTTACATCTGAATTTGGGGTTTATATGCATCCCTTTAACATTTTCTCTTACAAATTTCCCTCCACAATATCCAAGTCATTTTCAGAATATTTATTCTGCCATCTGGGTGAACAGATGGATGGATGGATAAAACATCTAACATTACTCCACTCAGTAGACAATGTTTTACAGTCAGCAATGTTGTCCTGAAACTATTTCAAGCTCTGAGTCCTGCTTCTATTATTTGCCTATCCTTGCCCCACTTTCTCTCCGTTTTGGAATTTGCAAGCAATCACCACTCGCAGCCAAGGAAATCACATCTGAATAGAAAAGCTTACCCAGAAGAAATAATAACTCATGAAGTGGTGCCCAGTAGCCTGGATTATTGCAGGCTCCCACTGAGCCTCACTCCCTTTGGGGGAGCAGCTTGTGCAGCAGGAGAACCTGATTCAATGCATTTCTGATTTTGCATCCCCTCCTGGTATGGGATATGCTATAAGCAACTCTGCTAAGTGATCAAGTTTCACGGCACATGTTAATGATAGCACTGCGGGACTTCAACAAACAACAAAAATTAGAGGTAGTCAGGGAAAGCAAACAATTCCGGAAAAGTTAGGGATCAGATAGAGGTGGCTCTTGAGGCAGAATATTCTTCCTGTTTCAGGCTTGAGTTAGGGAAACATAAATACAATGGCCTATTTTACAACTGCCCAACAGTGATGGGCTTCGGTCACTACCAGCCTGGGAATGTTTTTACCAGGAAATCTAAAAAGTAATTCAACTGATTATCCATCCCTGAAACTGTGCTCTTTGATGATAAATAATAATAGTAATAGTAATAATAACAACAACTTGAAAGTTTTATAATGAACTTTTTAAAAATCAGCCCACTTTAATTTCCAGAACAATGAGATAAGGGATATAGGATCAGATTACTCAACTTTCTTTTTTTTATTTTTAAATTTTATTTGGAATATTAATTTTAACAGGGTGACATTGATCAATAGGAGTACATAGGTTTCAGGTAAACGTTTCTGTAGCATTTGATCTGTTGATATATATACTATTCACAAAAATTAGGGGATATTTGATCGCTTCATATTCATTTTGAAATATCTCCTAATTTTTGTGAGCAGTATATTTGTCCCTCTTTTCACCCTTCCTCTCACCCCCTTCCTCAACCCCTCCCCTATTGTATTCTTCCCTTGGTAACCACTTCACTTTTTTCTATGTCCATGAGTCTCAGTTTTATATATCACCTATGTGTGAAATCATACAATTCTTAGCTTTTTCTGATTTACTTATTTCACTCAGTATAATGTTTTCAAGATCCATCCATGTTGTTGTAAATGTCACTATGTCATCACTTCTTATGGCTGAGTAGTATTCCATTGTATACATGTACCACATCTTCTTATCCATCTCTATCGAGGGACACTTTGGTTGTTTCCATGTCTTGGCCACTGTGAATAATAATCCAATGAACATGGGGTGTATGTGTCTTTATGTACCAGTGTTTTTGAGTTTTGGTGGTAGATACCCAGTAAAGAAATTTCTGGGTCACATGGTAATTCTATTCTTAATTTTTTGAGGAAACACCATACTTTCTTCAATAATGGTTGTACTAATTTATATTCCCAACAGCAGTGAATGAGGGTTCCTTTTTCTCCACAGCCTCTCCAACACTTGTTATTATCTGTCCTGTTGACAATAGCAAATCTAACAGGTGTGGGGTGGTATCTCATTGTAGTTTTTATTTACATTTCTCAAATAACTAGCGAAGATGAGCATCTTTTCATATATCTGTTGGCCATTTGTATGTCCTCTTGGGAGAAGTGTCTGTTCAGGTCCTCTCCCCATTTTTTAATTGGATTATTTGCTTGTTTTTTGCTGAGCTTTATGAGTTTTTTATATATTTTGGATATTAATCCCTTATCAGAGCTGTTGTTTACAAATATCATATCCAATTTAGTTGGCTGCTTATTTGTTTTGCTGTCAGTTTCTTTTGCTGTACAGAAGCTTTTTAGTTTGATATAGTTCCATTCATTTATTTTTGCCTTATTTCCATTGCCTTTGGGGTTAAATTCATAAATTGTTCTTTATGGCCAAGGTCCATGAGCTTAGTACCTGTTTTCTCCCATGTAATTTATTGTTTCAGATCTTATATTTAGGTTTTTTATTTATTTTAAATTAAATTTTGTGCAGGGGAACAAACTGTTGTCAAGTTTCATTCTTCTGCATGTGGTTTTCCAATTTCCCCAGCACCATTTGTTAGAGGCTTTCTTTCTCCATTGTGTGTTTTTGGCTCTTTTGTCAAAGATGATTTGTCCATATATATGTGGATTTATTTCTGGGCTCTCAATTCTGTTCCATTGGTCTGTATGTCTCTTTTTCTGCCAATACCATGCTGGTTCGATTATCATGGCTCTATACTATAATTTGAAGACAGGTAGTATGATACCTCCGGCTTCATTTTTTTTCCTCAAAATTGCTTTGGTTATTCAGGGTTATTTATGGTTCCATATAAACCTGGTAATTTTTTTGTTTTATTTCATTAAAAAATGACATTGGGGTTTTGATTGGAATTGTATTAAACTTGTATATTGCTTTGGGTAATATGGCCATTTTAACTATGTTGATTGTTCCACGTGAACATGACATATTTTTACATTTCATTGTGTCTTGTTCAATTTCTTTCAATAATGTTTTGTAGTTTTTAGTATATAGGTCCTTTTCATCCTTTGTTAAGTTTATTCCTGGGTATTTTATTTATTTATTTACTTAGCTGCAATTGTAAAAGGAGGATTTTTTTAGTTCATTTTTTTGATGTTTCATTGTTGGTGTAAAAGAAAGCAATGGAGACTTTGGGGTTTTCTATATACAGGATCATGTCATCTACAAAAGGTGATAACTTGACTTCTTCTTTCCTGATATAGATGCCTTTTATTTCTTTCTTTTCTGTTAAATAAGAGTGAAGAAATTTGGCAACCTTCTCTTGTCTCTGATTTTAGAGAAAAAGCCTTCATTTGTTTCGCCATTTAGTATGATATTAGGTGATGGTTTATCATATATGGTTTTTATTATGTTGAGGTAAAGATTACTCATCTTTCAAAAGCTATTGAGGGATAGCATGATCCCATTGGATATCTGAGCTGTAGTTTCTGTGAAATTATCTCCCTCAAGATAAATTTAACAAGGAGCTAAAAATCTGATTTTTTTCTTCGGTGACTTTTTCCTCAAAACTATAAGGTTTCCTGTGTGTATTATTTGGACGCTAGAATTAGTTGTATTTCCCTAAAGAAAAAAGGCTGTAAAACTTCCCAAGTACTCTTTTTTTTTTAAATAAATTTTTATTAATGGTAATGGGATGACATTAATAAATCAGGGTACATATATTCAAAGAAAACATGTCTAGGTTATTTTGTCATTAAATTATGTTGCATACCCCTCGCCCAAAGTCAGATTGTCCTTTGCCACCCTCTATCTAGTTCTCTGTGCCCCTCCCCCTTCCCCTAACTCTCCCCCTGTCCTCCCTCCCCCCACCCCTGGTAACCACCACACTCTTGTCCATGTCTCTTAGTCTCATTTTTATGTTCCACCAATGTATGGAATCATGTAGTTCTTGTTTTTTTCTGATTTACTTATTTCATTCCTTATAATGTTATCAAGATCTCACCATTTTGCTGTAAATGATCTGATATCATCATTTCTTATGGCTGAGTAGTATTCCATAGTGTATATGTGCCACATCTTCTTTATCCAGTCTTCTATTGAAGGGCTTTTTGGTTGTTTCCATGTCTTGGCCACTGTGAACAGTGCTGCAATGAACATGGGGCTACATGTGTCTTCACGTATCAATGTTTCTGAGGTTTTGGGGTATATACCCAGTAGAGGGATTGCTGGGTCATAAGGTAGTTCTATTTTCAGTTTTTTGAGGAACCACCATACTTTCCTCCATAATGGTTGTACTACTTTACAGTCCCACCAACAGTGAATGAGGGTTCCTTTTTCTCCACAGCCTCTCCAACATTTGCTATTACCCGTCTTGTTGATAATAGCTAATCTAACAGGGGTGAGGTGGTATCTCATTGTAGTTTTGATTTGCATTTCTCTAATAACTAATGAAGCTGAGCATCTTTTCATATATCTGTTGGCCATTTGTATCTCTTCCTGGGAGAAGTGTCTATTCATGTCCTCTTCCCATTTTTTTATTGGATTGTTTGTTTGTTTGTTGTTGAGTTTTATGAGTTCTTTGTAAATTTTGGATATTAGGCCCTTATCTGAGCTGTTGTTTGAAAATATCATTTCCCATTTAGTTGGCTGTCTGTTTATTTTTATATCAGTTTCTCTTGCTGAGCAAAAACTTTTTATTCTGATGTAGTCCCATTCATTTATCTTTGCCTTCACTTCTCTTGCCATTGGAGTCAAGTTCATAAAATGTTCTTTAAAACCCAGGTCCATGAGTTTAGTACCTATGTCTTCTTCTATGTACTTTATTGTTTCAGGTCTTATATTTAGGTCTTTGATCCATTTTGAATTAATTTTAGTACACGGGGACAGGCTGTAGTCGAGTTTCATTCTTTTGCATGTGGCTTTCCAGTTTTCCCAACATCATTTGTTGAAGAGGCTTTCTTTTCTCCATTGTGTGTTGTTGGCCCCTTTATCAAAGATTATTTGACCATATATATGTGGTTTTATTTCTGGGCTTTCTATTCTGTTCCATTGGTCTGAGTGTCTATTTTTCTGCCAATACCATGCTGTTTTGATTATCGTGGCCCTATAATATAGTTTAAAGTCAGGTATTGTAATGCCACCAGCTTCATTCTTTTTCCTTAGGATTGTTTTGGCTATTCGGGGTTTTTTATAGTTCCATATAAATCTGATGATTTTTTGTTCCATTTCTTTAAAAAATCTCATAGGGATTTTGATGGGAATTGCATTAAATTTGTATATTGCTTTGGGTAATATGGCCATTTTGATTATATTTATTCTTCCTATCCAAGAACAAGGAATATTTTTCCATCTCATTGTATCTTTTTCGATTTCCCTTAACAATGCTTTGTAATTTTCATTATATAGGTCCTTTACATTCTTTGTTATGTTTATTCCTAGGTATTTTATTTTTTTTGTTGCAATCGTGAAGGGGATTATTTTTTTGAGTTCGTTTTCTAATATTTCATTGTTGGCATATAGAAAGGCTGTGGACTTCTGTATGTTAATTTTGTATCCTGCGACCTTACTGTATTGGCTTATTGTTTCTAATAATCTTTTTGTGGAGTCCTTCGGGGTTTTCGATGTATAGGATCATATCATCAGCAAAAAGTGATACCTTTACTTCTTCTTTTCCGATATGGATGCCTTTTATTTCTTTGTCTTGTCTGATTGCTCTGGCCAGAACTTCTAGCACCACGTTAAATAAGAGTGGAGAGAGTGGACAACCCTGTCTTGTTCCTGATTTAAGGTAGAAAGTCCTCAGTTTTATGCCGTTTAAAATGATGTTGGCTGATGGTTTATCATATATGGCCTTTATCATGTTGAGATATTTTCCTTCTATATACCCATTTTGTTGAGAGTCTTAAACATAAAATTGTGTTGTATTTTAGCAAAAGCCTTTTCTGCATCTATTGATAAGATCATGTGGTTTTTGTTCTTTGTTTTGTTGATATGGTGTATTACGTTAACCGTTTTGCGTATGTTGAACCATCCTTGAGATTCTGGGATGAATCCCACTTGATCATGATGTATTATTTTTTTAATATGTTGTTGTATTCGGTTTGCCAGTATTTTGTTTAGAATTTTAGCATCTGTATTCATTAGAGATATTGGTCTGTAGTTTTCTTTCTTTGTGCCATCCTTTCCAGGTTTTGGTATGAGGGTTATGTTGGCCTCATAAAATGTGTTTGGAAGTATTGCTTCTTCTTCAATTTTTTGGAAGACTTTGAGTAGAATAGGAACCAAGTCTTCTTTGAATGTTTGATAGAATTCACTAGTATAACCGCCTGGGCCTGGACTTTTATTTTGGGGGAGGTTTTTAATAGTTTTTTCTATTTCCTCCCTGCTGATTGGTCTGTTTAGGCTTTCTGCTTCTTCGTGACTCAGTCTAGGAAGGTTGTATAGTTCTAGGAATTTATCCATTTCTTCTAGATTGTTGTATTTGGTGGCATATAATTTTTCATAGTATTCTACAATAATTCTTTGTATATCTATGATGTCTGTGGTGATCTCTCCTCTTTCATTTTGGATTTTATTTATTTGAGTTCTGTGCCTTTTTTCCTTGGTGAGTCTTGCCAAGGGTTTGTCAATTTTGTTGATCTTTTCAAAGAACCAGCTCCTTGTTTTATTGATTTTTTCTATAGTTTTTCTGTTCTCTATTTCATTTATTTTTGCTCTGATTTTTATTATCTCCTTTCTTCGGCTGGTTTTGGGTTGTCTTTGTTCTTCTTTTTCTAGTTCCTTAAGGTGTGAAGTTAAGTGGTTTACTTCGGCTCTCTCTTGTTTGTTCATATAGGCCTGAAGTGATATGAACTTTCCTCTTATTACTGCTTTTGCTGCATCCCAGAGATTCTGATATGTCGTATTTTCATTTTCATTTGTCTGTATATATCTTTTGATCTCTGAGCTTATTTCTTCTTTGACCCATTCATTTTTTAGAAGTATGTTGTTTAGTTTCCACATTTTTGTGGGTTTTTCCCCCTCTTTTTTGCAGTTGAATTCTAGTTTCAAGGCTTTATGATCAGAAAATATGCTTGGTACAATTTCAATTTTTCTAAATTTGCTGATATTGTCTTTGTGGCCCAACATATGGTCAATTCTTGAGAATGTTCCATGTACACTAGAGAAAAATGTATACTCTGTCGCTTTGGGATGAAGTGTCCTGTAGATGTCTATCATATCCAGGTGTTCTAGTATTTTGTTTAAGGCCACTATATCTTTATTGATTCTCTGTTTGGATGACCGATCTAGAGCCGTCAGCGGAGTATTGAGGTCTCCAAGTATATTGTATTTTTGTTAGTTTTTGTTTTAAGGTCAATAAGTAGCTGTCTTATATATTTTGGTGCTCCTTGGTTTGATGCATATATATTAAGGATTGTTATGTCTTCTTGATTCAGTATCCCCTTAATCATTATGAAATGACCATTTTTGTCTCTGAGTACTTTTTCTGTCTTGTAGTCAGCATTATCAGATATGAGTATTGCTACACCTGCTTTTTTTTGGGTGTTGTTTGCTTGGAGTATTGTTTTCCAGCCTTTCACTTTGAATTTGTTTTTATCCTTGTTGCTTAGATGTGTTTCTTGTAGGCAGCATATAGTTGGATTTTCTTTTTTAATCCATTCTGCTACTCTGTGTCTTTTTATTGGTAAGTTTAATCCATTTACATTTAGTGTAATTATTGACACTTGTGGGTTCCCTACTGCCATTTTATAAATTGCTTTCTGTTAGTTTTGTATCTAGTTTGATTCTTCTCTTTTGTTTTTCTATCATTTGTTTTTGTTCGTTTGTGTTCCATACTTCTTTCCTCTGTTGCTACCTTTTTTAAGTCAAGTGTTTTTGTGGTGGTTTTTTTCTAGGGTGGTTACCATTAAGTAATGAAAAGGGTACCTACCATATTCATTGTAGTACCCTATCTTATAAGTATTTCTGCACTTCATCGTCCTTTGCTACTGTTAATCTTCATCCTCTCCCCCCTTTTTTTCCTTTGTTGTCACAGTTTAAGTTTGGTTTTATTGTGTTCTTGGTGGAGCTGTTACTTGTGGTGTTTTTTCTTTTGTTCTTTGAATCTGGTTGGAAAACCCCCTTTAGTATTTCCTGGAGTGGGGGCTTTCTGCTGATAAATTCTCTCATCTTTTCTGTATTTGTGAATGTTTTTATATCTCCTTCATACTTGAAGGATAGCTTTGATGGGTATAGTATTCTTGGCTGAAAGTTCCTCTCTTTCAGGGCTTTAAATATTGGGGTCCACTCTCTTCTAGCTTGTAGAGTTTCTGCTGAGAAATCTGATGATAATCTAATAGGCCTTCCTTTATATGTTGTACTCTTCTTTTCCCTGGCTGCCTTGAGAATTTTTTCTTTGTCATTGGTTTGTGTCATCTTTATTATGATGTGCTTTGGAGTGGGTTTGTTGGGGTTAAGAAAACTCGGTGTTCTGTTTGCTTCTTGAATTTGAGGCTTTAGTTCTTTCCACAGGCTTGGGAAGTTCTCGTCTATTATTTGTTTAAGTATATTCTCCATTCCATTTTCTTTCTCTTCTCCCTCTGATATACCTATTATTCTTATGTTATTCTTTCTGATGGAGTCAGACAATTCCTGTAGGGCTTTCTCGTTTTTTATTATTTTTGAGTCTCTTTCTTCTTCTCTCTGTTGTGCCTCAAGTTGTTTGTCTTCTATTTCACTAATCCTATCTTCAATCTGGGCTGTTCTGCTAGCTAAGCTTGTTACCTCATTTTTCAGCTCGTGAATTGAGTTTTTCATTTCTGTTTGATTTGTTTTTATAGTTTCAATTTCCTTGGTAATATATTCTTTGTGTTCATTGAGTTGTTTTCTGATCTCCCTAAATTGCCTTTCTGTGTTTTCTTGTATATCTCTGAGTATTTTTAAGATTTCTATTTTAAATTCTCTGTCATTTAGCTCCAAGGCTTCCAATATGTTAAGTCTTTTCTCCATAGATTTTTCCACATCTATTTGTGTTACCTCTCTTTCTTTTGTATCCATAATATTCGATTTCCTCTTTCTTATTGGCATCTGAGGGTGGTCTTGTTGATAGCACTAATTAGAATTAATAAAGAGTAAAAAGCAAAAAAAAAAAAAAAAAAAAGGTAAAACACCCCACAAAAAAAAACAGTAATAATTTATTATTTCCCCCTTTTTTTCTTTCTTCTCTTTCCCTCCTCTCCCCTCCTCAGGGAAATATCGTGCCTATAATGGAGGGCCTGATTTGGGGTAAAGAGTTCAAGGGGCAAAAAAAGGGGAGTAGGGACCTACTAAATGCAAAAAAAAAAAAAAAAAAGGAAGAAAATCTTAGACAAGCATAAGATGATTTGCTTGTGGGTGATGGTCAACTAAGAGATATAATGAGAGGGATAAGAGGGAACCAGAAAAAAGGACAAAAAAAGGAATAATAAAGAAGAAAAAAATAAAAATAATAAGTAAAAATCTGTTGTATTAAGTGGAGCGAAGACTAATTACAATGGAGACCGTGGGTTGGGAGGACTCAAAATGCCACAAAAATAAACAAACAAGAAAAAAACAAAAACAAAAGCGAAAAAGAAAAATAAAGCCAAAAAAATCTTTGAGTCCCAAATTAACTAATTTGTTCGTGATTGAGGATTAAATGGGAGGAAAGTAAAATGAGAAAAGAAAAAACGAATAGAAAGGAAAAAATAAGAAAAAGAGAAAAATGAAGGAAGAAATAAAAAAGGAAGAGAAAAAAACAAGATAAAGCAAAACAAACAAACAAACAAAAAACCAAAAGAGGAGAGAGTGAGAGTTAAGTGTTTTGGAGTATAACCTTAAAGGAGGGTGAGGATGAAGAAGAGAAATAAAATGTAACACTTATGGGTAGTGTAGTTAAAGAAAAGGGAAGCATAAGATGGGCAGAGAATAGAAGGACCGAGGTGGAGGAAATAAAGGCAATAAGATGGAAGAAACAAACAACAACAAAAAAAAAATTAGTGGAACAAGTTGTAAAGTCTGTGGATTTTTCTTGATTTTGAGATGTTAACTTCTTCCTTTTTCTTTTCTCTCCCTCTTCCTGGTCGGTGACTCTGTACCCCAGGCTCTGCCCCTGTGTCACACTTAGGTAGGGATTTGCAGTTGATGGGATTCTATGGCAATGTCATATAATTGGCTTTAGTCTTGCTGGTAGTCAAGGCTTGTTGGCGTTTGCAGGGTCCAACGATGAGAGAGTTTGCTTTCCTGGATTCTCTCTCCTATTCCCCCCTTCCTGAATTAGCAGCCTGGTGATCCAGCTATAAGGCTGCCACTGCTTCTGCCTGGGGAGTAAGAGGCTCAAAGAGCTGGGAAATCCCCACTCTATCCCCACTCAGTGCAAGGCTTTGGGAAAGGCTCGGGCAGTCAGGGCCTCCAGTGTAATCAGGCGGGGGTGGGAGTCAATTGTTGTCAAGGTGACTGTTCAGCGCCTAGCATTCAGTTGGACCTCTCAACCCAGGCTTTCCACACTTTGTATCCTGTTTTGGCTGGGAAGAAGAGGCACTAGTCTCTGCTTGCGACTAGTGTAGTATAGATCTTATTATCTGCCAAGTCCTTCTTGTTAGCGTTTATCCCTGAATATGGAGGCTCTATCAATCAGAAGTTGCCCCCGCCCTTTTAGTGAGAGGCACTAAAAAATATCACGCCTCTTGTCTTGGGTCGCTGAACTGAGAGAGATCTTATCAATTAGAACCAAGGGTGCGCAGATTTCACGGGTTAAGCTAATTTCAGTGATTGGGTTGCAGCTGTGCTCCCGAAGGTATTTCAGGCTGCCTGAGCGCCCCTCCCCCAACGCTTGATTGTTAGCTTGAATGGCTGGGTGAGGTGCCCCGCCCACGGAGAGAATCTCCCAAGTAGGGAATACCGCCCTGGGGCCTCTCCCACTCCCCCCGCTGCTGGCGGCTGGGGCGCACCGGGCGCAGGATGATGGGGCACCCTGGGTGTGTGGGCCAGCAGGGCGCTCTGGGCGTGTGGAATGCCCAGGGTACACACGCGAATGGGGTGCTCCGGGCACCGGTGGCTGGTGACTCTCACTCGCAGTGCGCGGGCCGCTGGGAACGTTAGCGGTGCTCGCTCTGCAACCAGACCGGGCGCGCGCCAGCGGCTGCTCGCCGCTCCGGAGTGTGGGCGGTGCTCGCTCTGCAACCGAACCGGGCGCGCGCCTGCGGCTATTCGCGGCTGCTGCTCGCGGCGGCTGCTCGCGGCTGCTGCTCGCGGCTCCCGAGTGTGGGCTGACTCACCACAGGCGCACTCCCTCGCGGCTTGAATGAACGTCCCTGCGGTAGCTTCCTCCATACCCTCGTCTCTCAGATTCAAGTGATAACAGTCCTTTCGCTTTCAGTTTGTGTGGAACTCCGGAATGCTCCAAGGATAAATTTTCCTGTTTCTAGTTGATAAATTTGTTGTGATTTTGGGGAGATCTGTCGGACGCGCTGCTCACGGCGCCATTTCCGTGATGTCACTCCCAAGTACTCTTTTTGTTGTCTTTACCTTATTGATACCCCTTCCATGTCACCAAAACTCCCGCCGTTCCAAACTTCCCTTTAATTGTATTTTCAATTGACATTTATTTATTCATGTAAGAAAAATCTGTTACTTGATTTCTTGGTGATGTAACCATACTTTCTCATAATAAAAGGAATGTTCGGAATGAGAAAAGAAATCACTACACATTCAAAAATGCTGACAAAACCACAAACATCACAACATCCAGAAAAATAACATTATTATAAACTGCCTGGCAAACTCTGTGATCCTATTCTCCCTTTTTAGTTGCCTTTTTTTTTTTTTTTTTGTGAAATATATAAAATGTGCCACACTTTTAGGTGCTAATGACGACCATTTGTCCTGTGCTATGTGCTGATTATTTTGAACAGCTCCCTCATAGGTCCTAGCTTCTATTTGAAAGATGCAAGCCAAGTGCCCTTCTAAGCAAAGAGGAAATTGGACCTTTGGCTTTTATTCTGGATTATCTTCTTTCTTTATTATTATTTATTTATTTTATTTATTTTTTTCTTTTTCTGCAGCTGGAAACGGGGAGAGACAGTCAGACAGACTCCCGCATGCACCCGACCGGGATCCACCAGGCACGCCCACCAAGGGCGACACTCTGCCCACCAGGGGGCGATGCTCTGCCCCTCCCGGGTGTCGCTCTGCCGCGACCAGAGCCACTCTAGCGCCTGGGGCAGAGGCCAAGGAGTCATCCCCAGCGCCCGGGCCATCTTTGCTCCAATGGAGCCTTGGCTGCGGGAGGGGAAGAGAGAGACAGAGAGGAAGGAGGGGGGGGGGTGGAGAAGCAAATGGGCGCTTCTCCTATGTGCCCTGGCCGGGAATCGAACCCGGGTTCCCCGCACTCCAGGCCGACGCTCTACCGCTGAGCCAACCGGCCAGGGCCTGGATTATCTTCTTCATAATCTTCAGGAGCAGTGAAAGCACAGAGGCTGGACACGTCAATCATCGTGAGCAGACCAAGAGTCTCAATTCGTGGGAACTATCAGCTCCACTTGACAGCCTCCTTGCTCTTGTTTTTAGGGCGCTGAGCTACGCAGTCCCTGAGCTGTGGGTCCCCTTCTGCAGCAGACATCTGCATGAGCTGGTTTTTTATCCACGTAGTGACTACTATAGCTACACTATTTCATGGGCATTTGAGTATGTTGGAGCAGGGTACAGAGAGCGGGAATCTTCAGCTCAAAATAAATAAATAAATAAAAAGGACAAAGCAGCAAATCTACGAGAGAAGTTATCTCTGACCCAAGTAGATGACAAAGTATAGATTATGGTTTGATTTTCATTGACCAGAATCCTATTTAAAAGACTAGATTTTAATTTCTCTGTGTTAAGACTAAGTGGCATTTCTCTTGCGTTGTTTGTCAAGTAAAATACGTGGGAAATAAATACGAAAACCATCCTGACCTCAAGAACTATTTGCTTTGTCTTCTACAGATGTAATTGAAAGGAGCTTATGATAAAGAAACTAGGGTTCCTAAGAGGCCTCCACATAATTACAAAGGAAACACTCCAGAAAACTAGAATGGCAAATATATTTAAGGTAATTCCCTGTGAATAGACTTCGGCTGCCACCATCTTTTTTATTACTGCTTTTCTAAATTGCTTTCTTGCTGTTCTGTAGCAGAGACTCAGATCAGTCTCTAGGTGTTTGTCAAGAGGGCTTGTCCAAGGCAATGACACCTGACACGGAGCTGTAATTATTTAAGTGCAGGGCATGTTACACTGTGCAGTAAGTCCTTTCCTTCATTAAGAGATCTTGAATCTCATCGTAGGCTATAAACTCAGCAAATGTTTTAGTTCAAATGGAATTTCTCCAGGAAGCAAGAAGCACAGGGTCACCGTCATTCAGGGAATGAGAGGTGGCTGGGAGATGACTAGAGCACAGTGTGAGTTACCAATTTATTACTTCACATCTCCGAATCCACCTTTCCTTCCATGCTCTGCAATAACAAATCTGAATTCTGCTCATCTCTCTCCATGCCTGCTGGCCCAGGGTGTGACTCTGTCAGGAGAAGGACACTGGGGGAGGAAGAGGGTTCTCTGCCTGGGCCACAGGGCTCAGCTTGTTGGGCTTCTGAAGACTGTGGGATGCTTTCAACAATGCCTAGCGGCCAGCAGCGAGTGAGCCCTGTCTGTGGCCACTTTCCCAGCACTCTCCTCCCAGGACACATCATAGAGTATCCACGACAGTGTCTCATGGGATCGGCTTCTCAGCACCTCCTTTTCTCAGGGAATTTCCTAGGGGAGGACCACGGTCCAGCACATCCCCATAAACGGTTTCCCTGCTCACAGCCATGGGGAAACTTCACAGTAGACTGCTGGTGGCCAGGACTTTCCCAACCTTAACAGCTTCACCCCCTCTTCCCACAGCCTGCAGAGCTCTGAGACACAGCACTCTGTGAGGACGACTCCCCAGCACCCCAGAAGGAAGATTTCCAGCAAACTTAACATATTCTGTGAGCTCCGACCTTTCCTGCTCTATGGAGGTCAGAGTCTCTGTCCTGGGAGATGGGGCCTTCTTTGGGGGTTCCCCATCTAATGCAGGAGTGATGACTGCTTCTGTGTCTTCTAGTCTTGTATTTGTTAGCATTCTCTTGGCTCGGATTAACCAATCCCTCACGACTGAAATCCCCTCTTAATTCTTTCTGTTAAACGTTCTTTATTCAACTTTGTGTATATTTTCTGTCTCCTGTTGAACCTTGACTGACAGTCCCTAGTAGGAAGGAAAAGAGAGAGATTTTCAGTGTTTCAAAGAAGGAAGAGCTGCTTCATCCCTGACATTTCTGCCTCACGTGACCATTTTGCTAACAGCACCCTTGCCCACCTTGGCTGTCCTCTGTACATGGCGTGTACTGGCTGAAACCCACTGAATGCGGGCCCCCTAAAGGCTCCTACTGCCCCCACTCCCAGACTTTCTCCAAATCTCTGCCCATCTCAAACACATCTAAGAAGAGTGAGTAAGAAGAACCACTTTAATTTCTACATGAAATGTACTAAGGTACAACCTGTACCTTGACCTTTAAAAAGATTCACAACTTGATATTTTGTAGCAGAGTCTTAAAAAGAACTTTCACTTGATCAATATTGCAAATTGCCAAGTTAGTGAAAGTCTCAGAAAATCATGCTGAGACACAGCAGAAATGTGTTCATAATGCGGAGGTCAGTCAGGAATTTCTGAATTGCATTGGACAATATCACAACCACAGTGGCCTGACTTTGACACGATAATCCATCTCCAACGCGGCACACAGAAAACCAGTGCTCATTATATAACCTTTCAGCGACTCTAAACAAAAGAAACACTCTGTAAAACTCTAGTGTGGTAGCCTATAGGTAAGTTAGACATTAAAGTTAGGTTCTGACATGAATACTACAGCTATTTCTTTGATTTATTTCCTCTACTGGCCTTTACCCTCTTGGCCCAAATAGAAGTATGCTCCAATTATTTCTCTAGTTTTAGGTAACTTTAATCTGAACTAAAAAAAAAAAAAAAAAAAAATGAAGAATAAGAAGATAAAGAAAAAGAAGAAAGAAAAAACAGTGATCCAACTAAAAAATTTAAACCTGAGCATAAAATATAAAATAATAATGGGCTTTTTTTCCAATAGCAGAATTACATGGTCAGCTTCTGTTTCACAAACATGAGGCAAAAGGTGTGGAACTGTGCTTTTTTATTTGAAATTTATTCATTTGGGAGTATGACATAAAATCCAGTTCCTGAAGTCTGCACAGATATTGTATTGAGGCCCAGCCTTGGCTGTGCTTGGAAATACAAGTCTCATTTTTATGTTCACTGTTCATACCCTCTCCAATTCATCTCAGGCATAACGGGCTCTTATGTTGTCCAAAGCCAGTATCCCACCTGACACAACTCCAAAAGGCATTGCAATAGGACACCTGTGAGTGTCCCTGGAATTGCAGAGAGACATTTCATAGAAGTGATGATGGTAATAGAAAGCAAAGAAGAACAAGATGGAAATTACTCAGATTTTAGGCTAGGGACATTGGAGGGACAAGCTGCTGTTGCTTACAATGGGGTGACAGGATGGAGGAAGCAGCTGTTGTTGAGAAATGTAATGAGAGTTGAGGTTCTGCTCTGGGTCTTCCTGTAAATTCACTTTATAACTTCAGACTGACTAGTCCCCTATTTTTGCCCCATTGAATAATCCCATTCAGATTTCTAATGGATAAGTATCAGTTCCTCTTCTTGTTAGTCACTGAGTTCCTTACATCCAAGAATTCATTTCGACAAATTCCTTTGAACAGGGTTGTTCAGTTCACTAATTCTCTCTCCCTTCCAGGTAGAGTTACTGAGAAATAGCCACACTGCTGTCCTTCAAGTGAAAAACATTTCTACCAACATGGAGAAGAACAGAACACACAGATCCAGCAGCTCATAAAGATCACAAACTCTAATCAAAGAAACACTTTTTCCTGAGGCCAACTGGTTCCCTCTCCCTGCTTTCTCAAATATCTAGTGTCCCTCAGATCACAACTTTCCAATTCTCTGGTCCAGCTGGCTTAGCATCTGTCCCCATTAAATAATAACTCCCCATTCTTCCTTTTTCCAGGCCCCAGTTACCACCACTCAAATTTCTGTCTCTATGAATTTAACTATACTAGGGCTATTTGGCTATTCTAGATTTCACCTCATAAAAGTCGAATCATAGAGTATTTGTCTTTTTGTTTCTGGTTTATTTTTGAGACTTAGCTCAATGTCTTCAGGCTCATCCATTTTGTGTCAGAATTACCTTCATTTTTTAAGGCTGAATAAGATTCTATTGTATGTATATAGCATATTTTGTTTATCCACCTATTTGTCTATGGACGCTTGGGTTGCTCCCACATTTTGGGTATTATGAATATACTGCAATGTTTAAGACTCCAATATCAATTTTTTTGGATATAAACTTAGAAGTGGAGTTGGTCATATTATTTGTCATATTTTTTAACAAAGTTACAACCCTGATTAAATCTCCATTTCTTTCTCTCTCTAGCTACCTAATTTAGCCCGGCATTCAAACAGTTGTTCATTGTTGCAGAAAAACAAACAATCACAACCTCTTTCAATTCGTGACTAAGAACTAGTATGACCAAACATCCTCGTTTCTGCATGATTATCCCAGTTTTAGCAAGTCCCAAAAAATCCCCTGAGACCTGGACAAACAAACAGAGGTCATCCAGTCCAAAATAGGCCCTTGACAGAACCCTGAATTAACACTAGAGTTCCCTAATCTCTTCACTATTCTGCTCCCCCAAATGATTGTTTCATAGCTAATCATTCTTTAAACCTCCAGTGCTTTCTCCTCATCCTCACTCTCAGCTGATAGCCTTGATTCTTACTTCAATGAAAAATTCCCAGATTCTCACCACCACGACCTACCTACCCACTTGGCAGCATGTGCCCTCACAGCCTTTGAGTTCCCCTCCTAATAACAAAGAAGAACACTGGTTCCTTTATCTGTGTACATATCCATATAACTCTCAAAAGCCTGCCCATCATTTTGCAAACTAAACCCCCTTTCTTCTTGTCTAGTTATTTCATGATATCCCATTTCTTTTGTTAAAAGATAAACTGACACATACTGTATTTAAATTTGGGGGAATTTGCCTGAGCCAACATTAATTCCAGTCATGGAACACCAAAACAGAAGTGGTTAGGAGTGCTCTCCACAGGAGCAAAGAGCAAGGTTTTTATAGCAAAGACAAGAAAATTATTTGACTGGTTATAGCTTAAGTCAGTAGTTCTCAAAGTGTGCGCCCTAGAAGATTTCCAGGTGCACCCTATGGGTATTCCAGAGAAATATGTGCCTGTTGGGGACCAAAAATCCAACAGGGTTTTTGGAGTTTAGATTTTTGGGGGACAGAGGTGTGGGGAATTGGCTGTAAGCTGACAGTCTGACCGACCCCCCACCTCACTTGCCTGATTAGGTTGCAAAAGGCTATTAAGCTGTGGTGCTGGATTGTTTACACTACCCCCATGTTCCCCAGACAGACTGGGGCAAGTTTCTTCTATCCTTTGTTTGGTATAAACTTAAGATGATATGTATGGTGGGGGTTTTGGATTAATGATTAAACATAAAGAATTGTCTCTTGAAGCTTTTTGGATTTCTATAAAAGAAGAATATGTGGCAATATCTAAAAAAGCTTTGAACATTTTACTACAATTTTCAATATCCTATTTATGTGAATTAGGATTTTTCTACCCTCAATACAATTAAGAGTAAGAAAAGAGGAATTCTTCAGTGTATTGATGAGGAAATGAGAGCTTGCCTTTCAAATATATGCCCAAACATTGAAGAAATTGCTAGGACACATCAGGCTCATGTTTCTCATAAACGCAAGAATGAAAAAACTTAACACATTTGCCCTGAGACCTGCCGAATTTACTAAATCTTACTAAGAATGTATCTATATATATAAAAAGATAACTTTTTTGTAATTTTTAAAATTTTTTAACCCCTCTTTTTTATGAATTCTACAAAGCATAACTCAAAAAATGTAACATAAAAATGTTTTTTAATGTCAGAATAAATTTAATTTTGTTGTATTTATTTTGTTTAATTACCATAAAAGCACGCTTGGACTTTATATTTTTTTCTTTAATACTTGACTTAATTATTATAACATATTTCTCAGAAATTTACATATAATACGCCTATTTGTAGGATTTTAAATGTGCCCAACTTCAAAAAGTTTGAGAACCACCAGCTTAAGCAGTTGCATTATTTGGGAAAGTCTAGTTGACTGTGATTGGATATTTTTCTTAACCTTGAGGTATATACAGCAGTCATTCTGGCTTGGGTTTTAAATTGCTAACATAAGCAACCAAGGCATTAGGGACATCTCAGTATAATGGCCGTCTTGTTGGATTACTTTAATATTTCTTATCTCATTGCTGGAAAATATGTCTCCAACAATTCTCCCCTTACTTGCAACATCGATTTCTTCTTTACTGCATCCTTCCCATTCTGTTTTATCTCCCATGATTAAAAAGAGAAAGAAAGAAAAACAACCTTCCTTTGATCCCACTTCTGTCATATTTTTTTTATAATCAAAACTCTCTGAAAGTGTTTTCAATATATTCTCCAATTCTTCTCTTCCCCCTCTCTTTAAAAAAAAAAAAAAAAAAAAAAAAAAAAAATTTATTTATTTTAGTGAGGAGAGAGAGAGAGAGAAGGAAGGAAGAGCAGGAAGCAACAACCCCCATAGGTGCCTTGACCAGGCAAGCCCAGGGTTTCGAACTGGCAACCTCAGAATTCCAGGTTGATGCTTTATCCCACTGCGCCACCAGAGGTCAGTCCCCATCCCTCTTCAACTCTCTTCAACCGAGTTCTTCCTCCGCTGTACTATTGAATCCACTTTTATAAAAACTACCAATAATCTCCATGTTGCTAAATTCACCAATCAATTGTCAGTCTCCCTTTTACTTGTCAACATTTGATAAGCTACATCTAATTGGGTGATATAATTGGTGGTCTCTTTCTATCTGACACTTTTTCACTTGGTTTTAGGATGCCACACTCTGAGTTTCCCTCCTATTTCTTAGTTTTCTTTTTCTCTTTTCCTTGACTTCTCAAAAGCTGCAGTGTTCTAGGTCTATTGTTGGCTCTCACTTCATTTAAATCCAAACTCATTCTTTTGGTGATCACACCCAGACTCTTGACTATAAGGATGCTGATCACTCTCAGATTTACATCTTTAACCCAGACCTTTCTCCTGAACATCAGACTCACATATCTTAATTTCCTAAATAATATCTCTGCTTGGAAGTTAGACATCTTGAATATAACATATCCCAAGAGCGGCGGATTTAACGGTGGGCGCACTGGACATGTGACCTGGGTTGCAACTTCTGAAAGGCCCCGCAAAACCCCAGCTTTACACTTTCTTCTAATGACAAATTTGGTTTCACATGTGCAGTTTTAACATTAATAGTACATAATATTTTTTCTTTATTTAAAAATATGGTTAACATGTATTTTTATTTTCCCTGTCTCTCTTTCTTTTTTTAAGGGGCCCAATATTTTCTTATGGGCCCAGGGCCTCAACCAACCTTAATCCTCCTCTATATCCCAAACCGAAATATATGATCTCTACCACTCTATTCCCAACCTTCTATACCTGATGGGTTTACCCATCATAAATGGTGGCAAACAGATCTCTGCAGATTCTCAGGCTAAAAATCTTTTGAACCATCTGTGAATCTCATGTTTCTCTCTCATACTTTATAACCAGCCCATAAGAAAATTTTATTGGTTCTTACCTTCAAAATATACCCAGAGTTGCATTTTGCATGTGAATTTCTGCTGTTCTATAAATGGCAGCTGGGACACTTGCTTGGCCCTTCCTCCTGGCAGTTTCTGTCCTTCAGCTTTGGTATATTTTCAAAAATAAAAAAAGAAAGAGAGTTAGTGAATAGAAGAGCATGGGGTAGATGTGAAACTCTAATTGCTTCTTATAATGTCTTTGTTTTCAAAAAAGTTATACTTAGAAATATAAGCACTTAACAGGAAGTAAAATTAGAAGCAATGTAAGACTATCTATAGAGCTCTTACAGTGGCTTAACATTATGTGGTCTACAGGGTCTATCACATTCAGTGTTTAATGAGCTCTCATTGACAAAAGTAACACTATTTTGCATTTACATAGTGATTCAACATGTGCGCAATGTTGTTATATGCATCTCGTTAAACCTATTCACTCTTTACAACAATCCAATCATCCAGTTAATCTTGAAGTCATTGTGGACATAGAGAGCTTTGAGTCCCCAATGGCTAGCACAGGGCCTGGCACACAGCGGTTGCCCAGGAAATGTTTGTTGCATGGGTTGACTCCCTGATATAGGCTCATTTATCCTCATTTTACAGGTGACAAAAATAAGACTCAGTGACTGCTCAATATCATCAACTAATAATCAGCAATAAGCTGCCTTTTACTTCCCAAGTCAGTGTCCTCCCAAATATTATTAGCTCAAAAGCTTTTCAAAATGATTTTAGTTTCCTGTTTCTTATAGTACAACAAACTTCTTATAGGAATTTTGATTGCCGGTCATTATCTTCTCCTACTATCTTTCAACTTAACCCATGTAAATATCACTTTTTCCATTACTTTCAGCCACAGATAAAGTTAGGAAAAATAGTAAAGAAGTTGTAGATTCCCTGATGACTGTCAGTGCCATGAGGTGCCCATTTAATGTTTTTAAGAACATCTTATTTTATGTGGATTGGGCATATTGATTATACTAAACCAATGGTATTCCCCCCCCCCAAAAAAAAATATATATGCCTGGAATATCACTCTATACGTTTGGGGTGGGTGTTGGGATAGATAGCAGATAGCACTCAATGTTAATAATGCTCTGAGATTCTAAATGTTCCCCTTTCCCTAGCTCATTTCTCCCACTGTTCTTTTTAATGTTTATTCCTGAGTCACACCATCACCAAACTCCTGGACATCCTCTTTTCTATTATTTATTTACTTATTTTACATGGAACCAGATAACTAAATAGACCTAGAAGTTATCATTTGGAGTATATTGTTTCATCTCCTTTTGCATGTGTACCTTAACAAACATTATTTCCATAATCCTACTTCCTTTTTTGATGTTTTCCACATATTGGGTTCCCAATCACAAACTATCAAGAGTAGCTTTAGCTGTCCTGTCCATTTTGCCCCTGAAAGCCCTCTCTCCCTTTTTAATTCATGGCAGCAAATAATCAAGTTAGAAATCTACCACCATGCCAACTTATTTATAATAATAATGGTACCACTCATTTCTTGTACTATTCTCTCAGCAATACTCAGAAATGGATCCAAGGACTCTCAGATATTGCTTTTTAAATTCTATTTCAGGTATTTACATAGTGCAGTCTTTAGAAAACATAAAAAAGAAGAATTACAGGAACTTTTGAACAAAATGGGATAATCGGGATCATTAGCAAACCCTATTTTAGTGAGCTGGGGCACACAACTAGTCTTCTTCAATGGCCATTACATAATCTTTTTTAATTTTGACCAATGTCAAGGCAGCTTTGGAACAATCAAGGTATAATAATGCCCCATACACTAGCTAAGCTGTGCAAGAGACAGGCATGAAAAAACCAAAGAAGATGTCCCTATAAGAAATTTATAATAGCTTAGTTTTCTTTAGATAGCATTTTATTCAACCTTCTACAATTTGTTAATGGCTACCAGAAACCATTTCTAACAAGCTCAGAAAACATCCTTTACCCTCTTTCTTACCTTGAACTGACATTAAGAAAAAAAACTCCAATGAATTAAAAAATTTATATGTATCTTTTAAAAGTAAGAAAAGAACTGGGGATTCTAAGTTTGAGTCAAGCCCAAAATTTGCTTGATGGCCTCAGATAAGTTGCTTTGCTGCTTTGAGCCTAAATTTTCTCATCTATAAATGAGAATACATTATCTTCTTTTTAAAACTATCATGAGGAATAAATGAAAGTTTATATAAAACGATCTCATAAAACATAAAGTGTCAAACACATGGCACTCCAGCAAAAGATTAGAGTCGAAGAGCAACCTGTCAGATGAGGTGAGAGATTCCAAAAGGTGCACTTGGGAATTTCATTACCCAAACCACAAAATGACCCGTTTCAAGTCACCATTCTCATTTTTCACTTCTTAAGGAATAGATATCTTGAGTGACAATGTGTGGAGATTTATGGGGCTCTGGAAAATGATATTACTGCTGTAAGTATAAGAAAAATACCCAAATACTGATACTTCAGTGGACTCATTGTATTGCATTGTGTTAGAGTTAACTTGTAAAATAACCAAAAATTTTGATGTAAAACAGTGTCTTTTCTCAGAGAAGGTGAATATCTCCCTCTACATGAAAATAGATTACTAATTTCTAAGGTAAAGTATTTTCTTTCTATACATGTTGCAATCATTTGTAATTCAGACTTTCCAATCACCCCTTATTTATTGCACTCTAATCCCATGTGGGGGGGCCTCCTGCCTCTCTCTCTTCTATGCCTCTCTTTTGCCTCATCATTTAAAATGCCATCTATATTCTGTCAGATCACAAATAAATATCTCTAGCCCAGACTGCTTTTGATGGACTGACTTTAATATCCAACTGCCATTTATCACCTCCACTTAGATGTCTAACATGACTCAAGCTTAACATACCCCAGACTGAATTCTTGATCTTTGCCTTAAGTCTCATTTATTCATAGTGTTTTCCATGTGTGTTAATGGCTGCTCCATTCTCCCTTTGATTAAGCCAAAAATCTTGGGAGTTGTATCTCCACATCCAATCTGTCAGGAAACCTTGTTGTCCTTACCATTCAAAATAGATCTAGAATCTACTTCTTACCAATACCACAGCCACCATCTTAGTTGGAGCCAACAATATCTTTTCTTAGGTCATGCATTGGCCTTCTTGCTAATCTCTCTGTTCTCATCCTTGTTATCCCCACCCCCACGCTCTCAACTCTGAATTTCTGTTCAAAACAGCAACAGATTAATTCTTTTAAAACCTGCATTAGTGCATCTTATAGCTTTGTTTAAAAATGCTCCAAAGCTAACATATTTTATTCAAAGAACATGCTTACATGAACAGGCTCTAATATCAACTCTGACCTCATTAGGCCAGTACTCTGCTCTGGCTCAGTCTGCCCCAGCACACTGACCTTTTCATTATTCCAGGAGCATAGCAGGTGCATTCCCTTCTTAATGGCTTTTGTACCAGTTTGTCTGCCTGCTCAGTGCCCTTCTCTGGGTCCATTGATCTAACACCTTCACATTGCTTCTTTTCTCAATGGACCCACACTAACTACCTTATTTAAAATTGTAATTCTCCTCCTGTTCTTTTATTTTCTTTCTAAATACATAGCACTTATAACTCCAACATATTTATTTTTTGTTTTCTATCTCTCTCTATTAGAATATAAAGTCCATGAAGGCAATATTCTAAGTAGAGTGCCTGGTTCTCAATAGATATTTATTGAATGAATAACTTCAGTCTCTCAGTTATGTAGGATCTTGAAAGTTGGATTGTGTAGTATATTCATTTCCTATTGCTCATTTCACAAATCACTAGAAACTTAATGGTGCAAGACAACACAAATTCATTCTCTTACAGTTCTGCAGGTCAAATGTCTAAAATCAAAGTGTCATCATGGTTGGGTTTCTTCTGGAAGCTTCCACAAGAATCTGTGTTCTTGCCATTTTTAGCTTCTAGATGTTGCCTATGTTCTTTGGCATATAGCCTCTTCCTTTAATCAATGCAACCTTTTGCTTCTGTGGTTACATCTTCTACTAGTTGCTTAAATCTCCTGACTCTTTTTATTCATGTTGCAGCAGTTACCTTTTAATGCTGCATTTTGTGCTGAATCCCCCCTATGACCTTGTTCCTGAGTATTCCTGCCCATCCTCTCTCCTTCCTGTCTCTTTTCATAAAGACCTGTGTGGTTATATTATGCCAAATCATCCAAGATAATTTTCCCATCAAAATCCTTAACTTAATCACATCTGCAAAGTCCCTTTTGGTCTATAAAGTAATAATCACCAGTCCTGGGGATTAGGATGTAGATATCTTTGGGAAGCCATGACTCAGCCTACAGCATGTGGAAAATAGTCTTATGGGTTGAATATATGAAGCATAACATAACTAGGAAACAGCTAAAGAAATGTAAATTAAACTACAATATTTGCCAGTATACCAGGCACAATAAGGGATTGTCAAATAGGAGATCAAGCTTTATTCAGATAACTTGGGAGACAGACAATACAATTTCTATTTCAATAGGCACATACTAGATGTGGAAAGAAAACCAGTAAAATTAGAATAGAAAAGTTTTGAGCAAAGAGGTAAGATATAAGGCTTCAAACTTTGTCAAGGATAAAACCTGACAATTCTCCTAAGCCATCTTAAAGATGTTGGACTTGGTTCTAAAGGATATTGGAAACCACTGAGGCAACTTACATAGGGGAGTAACTTGATCAGATTTATATTTTAAAACATATCACTCTTGCACTAATATGAAAAAAGGATGGGAGAGCAAGAGGAGATGTGAAAAGATCAGTTGGAAAAAGGATGCAGTAATTTAGGTGATAAAGGCTGGCTATTATATTGAGTCTTAGTTACCTCTCTGTAAAAAGAAGATCATATTGTTACCAACCTCACCTGGCTCCTACAATTGCAATGATTCAACAAGAATACAGAAAGCACCACATTGAGCACATACTGTGCTGGCTACTGGTGGCGTAACTCTGATTCTGAATCAGACTTAGTTATCCACCCCTTACAGAGAATTACAGAGATGCTGTTTAAAAGGAAATAAAGAGTTAATTATATCCAACACAAGGTATTTAAAAACCGATAAAACATTAACCGAAGCACAGAGGGATAAAAAGTTGGCCTCTACACAGTCTGATTATGTTGAGAAGACATGTCTGTATGTTTTTTTTTGTTGTTGTTGTTGTTGAATTTATTGGGGTGACATTGGTTAATAAAATTATATAAGTTTCAGGGGAGCAATTTATAATGCCTTGTCTGTACACTGTATTGTGCTCACCACCCCACATCAAGTCTTCTTCCATCACCATTTATTCCTTTACCCTCTTTTACCTCCCCCAACCCCTTTCCCTCTGGTAATCACCACACTGTTATTTGTGTCTTAAGATTTTTTTGCTGTTGTTAGCTTAACTTTAGGTCCCAGATTTCAATAACAGTGAAACAAGGAGAAAAAAAATCACCACTGAGACTTTTAGCTGCCAATGACTAAATATTATGAAAATGAAGAAAGTGGAGGCTTCTCAGAAGTGCTTTTCTTAGTGTCACCGAGCAATGAGTTCATATAGGGTTGTATACAGAAGCATAGACATAGTCATGAAAGTGGCTCAGGTCCTGGCTCTGTCACTGGCTGGGTTTGTTCCTGGAAAAGTCATGTAAATGTTGAGTCTCAGTTACTCTTTCTGAAAATCAAGATAATTATGAAATAACTCACAGATGAGTCAAAGTTTAATGAGAAAATGCTTCCAAAGTGTTAACACAAGTCATGGCACAGAGTAAGAGCCTAAATAATGGTTGTTATTGTTATTGTGAATGTTAATTGCAGTAGGCTTTTTCTTATGTTGACCAGCCCAATACCTTTCAAGGAACGGCAATAGCCTCCTGAAAGGTAAGGGAGACAGGCAAGAGGCCAGGAAGGAGGCAGTGCAGAGAATGTCAGGGTCACTATCAAGCCATCTTGACCAAACATAGAACATACTCGCCTAGGACTCAGGCAAGTATTAAAGTGTGTTAGCAAACAGCGGACTAGGAGAGGGCGAGGAAAGATGTAGGCGGGGGCCAAAGAGAAAGAATGAGTGTCCATGTGCCAAGAGAGGCTCATCTGGGAGGGCCTGGCTCCCTGTCACCAGGAATTCAACAGCACACAAGGAGCCAGAGGGTAACTGAGAACACTGCCCACTCTCAGCACTGCAGCTGCCTTCTCTGCGGAAACACAGCCACATTAACCCTCCCCAAACGAAAGGTGGTAAGGAACTGTTTGCAGCCTTCTCCAGAGGTCATTGTCAGAGTATGAAAAAGAGCCACTTAAAAATAACAAGATGGCTTTGTCAACAAATAAAATCCTGAAGATGATTTTATTGGATATTAGCAAGACTAAGACAGCTCATGTTTCTGAGCTTTCCAGCAGATTTGAACTGTCACGGTTTATAAGTTGCATATGGTTAGGGGGAAAAAAAGAGATAATCTAATTTTCCAAGGCCAAGAGGGTAAGTGTAAGTCAAGAATAAGAAAAGGGAGGGATGTCTACATGACTGAGCCTCCTCATAAGGGAAGGGAATGGGAGAATCACCTGGCTGACACCCTCCCATTGGGTGCCTTGTGAACTCAGGCTGAGATGAGCACATTTAATCCTGCAGAACAGAAGTACACGGGTTTCATCTCAGCAAATACCTTAGAGCAGGCACTTGGAATGGCTGTGCAAGGATGGATCCAGCAATTTTTAGAACAAGTATTAGGCGCTTCTAGGCAGACTAGATATGATTGCTTACGTGTCACCTTCATATGAAAAAAGAGTTCGAGGCTTCCCATTGACTACCAGTTAAAAGTTCTTTGTCTTAATTTTAGAAAACTTTTTCTTTCCCTGATATACCCTGATGATGGGACAAGAAAACTGAGCATCATCCAACTGGTTGTGAGGATGCTCAGTCTAAATTCTAAATTCTGAGGAAAAACTGTTTGTCTCAATTCAGTCAAAAGACTGTTGGTCTCAATCCAATTAGACAGGGCAAGTCACACAGCACGCACATGCCTCAGGGAAGGGAAACTGTGAATTTGGTAGGGATCCCAAAGTGTCTATCTTCCCTTGCCCCTCCCTTTCTCACCTAGTCCTCTACTCCGCCACATTGGGCAGTTTGCCATTCTTTTCACTTTCTTCCTCTGGGTTTTCTCACGGTGGAATGCCCTTTTTCTATTGCTCTGCCTGTTGGAAAAAGAAAACAGATAACAACCTTCAAGGACTAGCTTGGAAATTGGCCAGAATACACACTTAGACTCATAGATCTTATATCTTACCTTGGTAATTGTTAAGGACATGAATCTTAGTAAAGATTACAAGATGACATTCTTTTGGGGAATATGCATGTTGGTTACCTGGGAACACATACAAGTGTTGGTGTACATGTTACGGAAGCCTGGTACTAGGGTATTTTAATATCCTTTAATCCCTGCCGTTCATTTTGAAATCATAGCATTATTATACTAAAAAGATCACTAGTGTTATATTGTTGCATTATTCCCAATTGACATATTGACTAAGCCTCATGCATATAGTCACAGAATAGAATAACAGCTAGTTATAAGTGGTCACTCATCTGCAGAATTACAGGGCTTATGGTGGACAGCATGACACAGGTTTGGCCTGCCATGTACACCCAACTTGGCACCATCTTGTGAGGACACCTCCTCTTCTGCAAGTGATGTAATATCTCCCTCTTCCTCATCCCCAGAGCATTTTTGGTTTGGTCTTCTAGATTAGGTTATAAACATTACGGCACATTGTGAGTATCGCATGCTTTGTTGTCGGTGTGAATCCTGGCACAGCCACTTACCTGGCCCGGTGGAGAAAGTTTCTCACTGGCAAAATAAGGGATAAAAGTATCATCCCCTTAGATGTGGTATAACAATTAAATGCCAACATATATAAAGCACATAGCACACTGTTTGGTACAAAGTAACTACCCAACAAATCTATTAATGTCATTAAAATCTAATAAACTTAATAACATCATTATAATTTTTAAGGGAATCATCTATGTCTTACTAATATTTGAGTACATTGCATATATTAACAATGAATACGTTAAATGGAAAAAGGAATTAAATAGAAAAATGGTCACTCCAGGACAATACCTCTTACAACCTCTGCCCCAAAGTCCTGCCTAATGCCTAATTGGGTGACGCAGACTTCTTCCTTAATGACAATTTTAAATGTGACAGAAATATCAGCTTCTTTTAGCTAAGTATGCCTCTGTCATGGCTAACCTTACTTATCTTCTTTGAATCATTTAAAAATCTTACTTGATTTAAATGTTTGTATGTTCCAGGTATTTATTCACCACAAACATTCACTCAGCACCTACCATGTGCCCAAAACTTCATTAAACACTGGAAATGCCAGATGAGAAAAAAAAACACACAACAAAACAGCCTCTGTTCTCAGTATGCTGACAGTCTCACTCCTGGATGAATTATCTACTTTAACACTTAGTTTAATGTTCACTTCACAGCCACGAATCTACAATTTATGCCACTTAAAGATTTGTAACGGTTTCACCTCTCAGTATTAACCTTCTCAAACTGAAGACTCATGATCTTTTCCAAACGACACAATTCCTCATGCCATGACGGCAGCCCTCCTCTGGTCTCTCTCTGGTTCCACTGAGACACATCGGCACCACTGTCGTCATCGAAACTGATATTCACAAAATGATGCATACCGTTTTCAAAGTATGGTCATACAAATGATCTCATTTACAGTATCCAGACTTCACAGCTCTGTGGAGTATAGTCTCTGCTGGGTTCCAGTGTTTCTCCTGACAAACCTAGATACTCAGTATGTTTTCTGGCCACAACAGGTTACTGAGAACAACCTCCATAGAATCAAATCACATATGTTCAGTTCAGACCCAGGGTAATACATTTTTATGTTTTACATTTGAATAAGTGTTTCCCCCAAATCCGTGGCTTTGTATTTCCCATGCACTTACCATCCTTGGAGGTCATCTGCTACCTTTGTGCCCATTCAGAGATTTGCTACGTTTGTACCCATTCAGAGATTTGCTACCTTTGTGCCCATTCAGAGATTTGCTACCTTTGTGCCCATTCAGAGATTTGCTACCTTTGTGCCCATTCAGAGATTTGCTACCTTTGTACCCATTCAGAGATTTGCTACCTTTGTGCCCATTCAGAGATTTGCTACCTTTGTGCCCATTCAGAGATTTGCTACCTTTGTGCCCATTCAGAGATTTGCTACCTTTGTGCCCATTCAGAGATTTGCAGGTTCTTCTTATAGTTGCGGTCAGACCCCAGAGGATCCTCATTTTAGAATAGCTATATGTTGTCCTGGAACTGAACAGCCTTGTTCTTATTTTTTATTAATTTTTATTCGCTAACTAATTTTTGTTTACTAATTTTTATTCACTCTGGAATCTCAGTCATTGCATTTCCTTACCTAGAGAAGTCCATTTTCCTTATTCCTTATTACTGCCACCATAGACTCTGACAGTTCCATGAAAAATGCACTTAGATGCATTTTGTCCTTAGATACATCTTGGTGTAAGAGTTGGAGAAACCAATTTTCCACCCCAAATACATATCCCAGTTTTCCCTCTCCCAATGCCTCTTCACCCTCACTTGGGGTGATTTTCAGTTGATATAACCTGGTCCAGGGCAAACCCAGTTTGCAGTGAAATACCACTCCCATTGGAATGGGTCAGTAACCAGTTTCTGGCATATTTCTCAGAACTGACATAATGGGCAACAATAACAGCTGGGTAACACATCTGCATATAAGTCAGTTTGCTTCAAATGGTTTGCTTTAGACAATTATGAGGTGGCAGCTCATCACAGTAATTTTGATGATCTATTACTGTGATTTTTAGCATATTATAAACTTTAAAGGAGTTAAAAACTAGGTCACTGCTAAGTTTTAAAATTCCTATTTACATATATATGTATATATTGTATATGTTTGAAAACTAGAAGTAGATTGATGCTAAATTTATTAGGAATAGGTAATATTCACCCATTCATAATAAAACAACAACAACAAAAAAACTAAAGACCCTGTTCTCATTAAGAAACCCCATTTCCAATAAAGGTAAAATTTTGTTATTTATTAAGTTTATCAAAGTCGGTGATATGTTTTTGTGGTTCGATCAACTATAACTTCAGTATATATACATATTGCAGGAAAATATAATTGATCTGTATCATTAAATATATTATTTCAGGATAAACTTCTGAAAAGAAAGTACAATGGAAATAAGAGTTCAAGAAAGATACAATGTAAAATTGTTTTCATGCATTTTTTAAAATGAAGAGCTTTCAAGCATTTTTTAAAACATATCAAGTCACTATAATATTAAAATTCCTCTTGGAATATTTTCAAGTGTTATAATGTTCTTTGCAATATTTAAACTTATAATAAAAAATTTTGAATTTCAATTAAATTATGCAAGGTGATACATAGTGCATAAAATTATTTTAAAGGGTATGTGAATGAAAAAAATTAGAAAACAAGAGTTATGTGACTTGGGAAGGGGGCTAACACACAGTACAGTGTACAGAGGTGTGTTGTAGAATTGGGCACCTGAAACCTGTATAAATTATGTTATATAGTTTTGCCCTAATCAATTCAATTTAAAAAAATTATTAAAGAATTATATAGCACTTTACTGCACTTTGTTCACTTCTCAATAATTAAGATTTGGAAACAATGTGTATAGCACTTGGCCTAAACCTTGTTTTGCATAGCATCATGTGTTTGAATTTATTTAATGTATATTCCTCAGGTGTTGCTGGATAGATTATAGTGAGCAGAACAATGACTTATGTGGCAATGCAGAAAAGCAATGAGACACAGTGGCACCTTACAACCAAGGGTATTTTCAAAACACCTGCAGTGGTTTTCAACCTTTTTATTCTTAGAGGCCAGTGAAAATAGGAGCATTGTTTTGGGGACCACTGAGGTAGAAATCATCTTGAGCATAAGTGAATTCGACTAAGATCATTGGGTCTATTATCTTATACAGCAGTGGTCCCCAAACCCCCGGGCCGCGGACCAGTACTGGTCTGTGGCCCATTTGGTACTGGTCCGCAAAGAAAGAATAAATAACTTACATTATTTCCATTTTATTTATATTTAAGTCTGAACAATGTTTTATTTTTTTAAAATGACCAGATTCCATCTGTTACATCTGTCTAAGACTCACTCTTGACGCTTGTCTCGGTCACGTGATACATTTATCCGTCCCACCCTAAAGGCTGGTCCGTGAAAATATTTTCTGACATTAAACTGGTCCGTGGCCCAAAAAATGTTGGGGACCACTGTTACACAGCATCAAGGTGGTTCTCAAACTGGCATGAAATTTCTGGTGGACCAGTTTGTGGTCCATGGACCAGCAGTTGAACAACACTGCTAATGTATCAGGGTTTTAGCCCCCTTAACACTAACTTCCAAACAAGATTATTTTAAAATAAATTGTTTTAAACTTAAGCCTTCAGCTTAAAAATCATAAACATAAAAATTACGATCTCTCTTTAAGAGTTAGTAAAATTCTTAAGAGAATTTTTCACCTTTAGCATGGTCAATCTTCTTCAAAAACTATTCAGTTATTTTGAGTAATATTTGAGCTAACAGAACAAGAAGCCCTTGCATTAACTAAATATAGATGTTCATGTAATATCAGATATTAGAGAAATTGTACAGTATATGAAAACTATTTTATGATCAAGTTTCTCATCTGTAAAATATCAGGGAAAAAAATACCTTTATAAACTTTATTTCTTCTGCCTTTCCCCAACAATGCCAACTCAAGTCATAGCTTCCAACACCTATTGACATCTTGCCAACTGCCATAGGCTCCTGCTCCCATCACTCCAAAACAGCCAGCTCTCTGGGTCAGCCCTGAACCTGCAAACTTCAGCTCCAACGGTTTGTATTTAATCTTCATCTGATTTACTTCCCTCATTATTTGACATAGTTGACCATTTCCTCCGCTAAATCTATCTTTCCTGACATCCCTGATTTTTACTCTTCTGATAGTACTACTATGGTATGAATGACTCCTAACGATCTCTTTCTTTGTGCATTCCTTAAGTGACAGGAAACAGACCTCAAAAGTGTCCTTAGCCTTCTCTTGCCCTTACATTCACGGGGGACCACCCCTTTGCTCCAATGGCTTTAACCATCACCTCCATACAGATATTTGCTAAATATATACTTTTCAAAGAACTAGTACCTACAGATGTCTAATTTCTAACTGTTCAGGCTCTTCACATACCTCAAGCTCAAAATGTCCTCATTTTTCTCCTTTCTACACCCATAAGACTCTCCTTTCTCCTGTCCCAATCACTTTATGCCAAGCCAGGACTTCCCTGTTCTGGGACTCAGTGAAAAGCACAGCCATCTTCTCCAAGGGGTCTTTAACATCTCCCCTCTCTCCTTTCTCTGCATCCATGAGAATTGTCACATATGTCTTCTTGACCCCAACTCTGCAATACCAACATAACCCATACTCACTTATTTTCATTGCCATAGACCCAGTTCTGAGTCTCTTCCTTTCCAGCATGGTCAATCTGTGGTATCCTAATTGGGCTTCCAGTTTAAATATCACTGTCTCCTTTAACAATTATCCTATTAATGGTGTCCTTTCTCTATGCTCAAGTTAGTTGCACCTGTTTCTGCCTCTCTCAAATCCAAGTACATCTGCTGTGAATACATTCCTTATCACCAGCCTGTATCCATGTAATCCACAAATCTAAATCTAATCTCCTATGGGAATGCATAATATAATTGATTTTTACATCAACACAATATAAACCACAGTGTAGCACACAGCAAGCACTAAAATGTTTGGAAAGACATAGAGAAAAGGACAAGAAAGTAGAACACATGGATTGCCTGTTTCTTTCTGCACCTTTAAAGTATGCCTATCATTCTGACCTATGGTGGTGCAGTGGATAAAGCATCGACCTGTAATACTGAGGTCACCGGTTCAAAACCCCGGGCTTGCCTGGTCTAGGCACATATGGGAGTTGATGCTTCTAGCTCCTCCCCCTCTTCTCTCTCTCTCCTCTCCAAAATGAATAAATAAAATCTTTTAAAAAAATCTTTAAATTATTCCTATCACAGCAAAATTTTCTTAATTTTTATTGAGTAATGCCGAAAAATTTCTTAGCAATTAAGAATGTTAATTCCTTCTTTGTCCTTAACATGAAGACAAGGATGAGGATGAACAAGGCATGTCCTAGGTTGTGTTTCAAGATTCCTGAACAAAAGATGATGCATAATCTCTCAACAGTAATTCTTTGTGCTCTCAGTAGAGTTCGCTCTTGGCAAATAGAAACTGGGTGATACAAGCAACCAAAGTTAAGATGCACCTAGATTTCCCCCATTGAAATGAGTTTCAGAGGCACAAGGAGAGATTAAATCACTTCATTTTTTGTATTTGTAAGCAGGCTACTGTCAGGTGGCAGAAATTTTTAATTGATTGACTGTTCAGAATACTGTTCATTCTCTGTAGCTTTCCTTAAGAGCTCTTCTGCAGGAGGAAATTCCTGTTCGCTTTGGCCCCGGGATCTGATTTAAGACAAAGAGTACACGAAAGCTATCATTTTGTAAAGGTTATAAGAGATGCAACAAGAGACAGAACTGAGGTCTTCGGTGCAACGAGAGGTGAACATCAAAAGAGGAGTAAGACAGGGAAGAGAGGGAAGAGAGGGTCGCTTTCTCTGGAGCTTATCTGAGCACCCGCTGGTTGAGAAATCAAGACTTCAAAGCTCCAGATAAAAAGCTTGCTTTTGACAAAGCCAGTGCATATTGGCTTTCTTTGGAAATACCATAGAAGCAGCGCTTTTCTTGAAACTACTCTGTTTCTCTCATCCACTATGCAGCTACATGTGACAATTACTCGTGAAACCCTTCAAAGAAGTTCTAATGTTCATATAAAACTCTTTCTACCAGAGCCAAGTTACCCCACGCAATACTATAGGTCAGAGTAAAAAAAAAAAAACTGGATGCCAAGTCCAGATTCTAAGATGTGAAGCCAATTGAAATGGAAAGGATTTTTTTTTTTTTGCTTTATTTAATTCTAGTAAGCATCTAAAGAATAAATATTCCTGTAATTCTCATTATACGAAGTAGAAAATGAGCTACAATTAAGCATCTTGTCTTAGGTCACATTAATTAACCCAGGTAGTCTGGCACCAGTACTTACATTACCCTCTTAAAATATTACTTAACTGTATAAATTCAAATTCAAAAATGATTTAAGCCAGCATCCAAGGCCCTCTATACAACACCTCCTACTTCCCCTGCTTGCTAGCATCTCACTGATTTGCTCCTTTGTGTAGCAGCAGAACTGCTTGTGAGAGTTTTCTATACTCATAGTCTGATTCTTTTTCCTTCCTATTCTCTCAACCCATTGGAAATCAGTCTTTCATCCCTATCAGGTTCCCTAACCTGCTCAGCCAGATCAAGAAGAGCTGTCTGAACATGTTAAGGACACTACTCTTTTATGGATTCTTGCTGTATTGGCCAAGAGTTTGCTTAAAGGCTTTTAATCACTGTAAAAAAAAAATAGAAGACTGGATAAAGAAGATGGGGCACATATACACCATGGTATACTATTCAGCTAGAAGAAATGATGACATCAGACCACTTACAACAGAATGGTGGAATCTTGATAACATTATGCGGAGTGAAATAAGCGAATCAGAAAAAAAACAAGAACTGCGGGATTCCATACATTGGTGGGACATAAAAGCGAGACTAAGAGACATGGACAGGAGTGTGGTGGTTACGAGGGGAGGGGGGGTGTGAGGGTAGGAGGGAGAGGGGGAGGGGGAAGGGGAGGGGTACAAAGAAAACTGGATAGAGGGTGACAGAGGACGATCTCTCTTCGGGTGATGGGTATGCAACAGAACTAAATGACAAGATAAGCTGGAAATGTTTTCTTTGAATATATGTACCCTGATTTATTGATGTCACCCCATTAAAATAAAAATTTATTTATAAAAAAAAAAAAAAAAGAGCTGTCTGCATAGATAAATCTAGGGTTGATTCCCACCCTTTATAGCTCATTTGGGCTTTAATTAGGATCTGATATTACGTCACTTCCTTCTCCTTATTAGCCTTTCTTCATTGCTTCAAGGCACATCACAATCTTTGGGTTATTTCAATCAGGGGTGCATTTAATGGCTGGTGCACCTGGCACGCGCCCTGGGCCCCGACTTCTGAAGGGCCCTGCAAAACCCCAACTTTACACTTTTTTCCAATGTAAGGGGCCCAATATTTTCTTCTGTGCCCAGGGCCTCAACCGACTTTAATCCACCTCTGATCTCAATGGCCCCTTCTTTTAACCTCTTTGCTGGCTCCTTCTCATCTTTTAAACCTCTAATGCTGATTAGCCCCAGGGCTCGGTTCTTGGTGATTTTCTTAACTATATCCATGTGGGCTCATTCTTTTGGTGATCTCACACAAGCTCAAGGTTCAACTTAAAGGTCCATTAATACGCCAATGACTCCAGCCCAGACCTCTCTCTGCACTTCTATACAGATAAACTGCTTCCTCAACCCTATCATCTAGACAGCCAACAGACACCTCAAATTCAACACATCCCAAATTCCTCCTTCATCTGAATACCTAAATTTCCTTCTGTTGGGCAGATAAAATGTATTATGCTCACTTTGTTAAAGAGGCCATTGCCCAGGTGATATTAATGTGTGTTGAGAATTGTTGTAGCCTGGGGCTTGGTTTTGGGATTAAGCCTTTCCTACCCTTTTTGCTGTAGGGCGGTACAATCCAATCATGCCTCAGAGAAGTGACTTTGTATTAGAGACTACCCTGTTTTGTATATTGGATTAAGAGTTTGGATTGCTACACTATAAAATGGGGACGAAGTGGGAGCTTGGGCTCTTGGTTCCTGAGGTTAGCATGAGAGAGCAGAGAGAGTAGAGCCAGCAGCTAAAGGAGGCCACGTGGAGGAGGCCAGGAGAAGCAGCCAAGATGGCGGAGTGCTGAGTGAGATGCCAGTTTGTGTAGAGTTTGTATCTGGGATAAGGAAGGAGATGGGGAACTGAGGAAAAGAAGGCTGGTGAGCTAGAAACCTTTGATTCTAGGAAACTCGGATAAGTCAGTGGCTTTGTGAGCACTGAGTGTGACTGGGTTTTGGAGCCCAGTGTGTATTTTTACTTGCCCGCCGGGTGCAAGGTAGGATTAAAGGCTATGGCCCATCAGTTTTTGGCTCCGCTGTTTCTTTACCGACTGTCCGAATCCAGTGCGAACCTGCATGGGCTGGGCTGCTCTGATGCTGGCCCTGGCTGTGGCTTCTGGCCAGACACCTTCACCTTCCCTATTTCTGTTAGAAATGCTATTCTTCTAAGTGCTCACATCAAAAATCTTGTAGTTATTCTCCAGTAAAAATGCATTCTTTTTCTCTCATATGAGAAAACCTGTAAGTTCTACCTTAAAAAAACATCCAGAATCTGCCACTTCTTATCACTCCATAGTTACTGTCCTTAGCAACAGTGCCCTGCTGCACTCAAATGTGTTAATTTGAATAAATTATAAACACATTAATACCAGACCCTCCATGGTCTCACCCCCACTGCCACCTGTTACCTCTTGGGCCTCACCTATTTCTTTCACGGGCTCTCACCCCACCAGCGATCCTGGTCTCTTTGCTAATCTTTGGTAAGCCAGGTCCACTCCTGCCCTTGAGCCTTTGTTCTATACTGCTCACAAAAATTAAGGGATTGTTGGGCAGATAAAATATATTATGCTCACTTTGTTAAAGATGGCACTGCCCACGTGGAAGCCATCACCCAGGTGATATTAATGTGTGTTGGGGGCAGGCTGTGGGCAGGCAAGATCCTTGTGTAGTTTTAGGACTAAGCCTTTCCCACCCTTTTTGATGTAGGGTGGTGCAATCTCATCATGCCTCAGATAAGTGACTTTGTATTAGAGACTTCCCTATTTGTATATATATTAGATTAAAGGTTTGGATTTCTACACTATAAAGTGGGGCAGACCGGGAACTTGCTCTCTCTCAGTTCCTGAGATTAGCATTAGAGAGGAGAGCAGAGAAAGGCCACATGGAGGAGAGGAGAAGCAGCCAAGATGGTGGAGTGCTGAGTGAGAAGCCAGTTTGTGCAGGGAGAAGGAAGGAGATGGGGAACAAAGGAGAATGAGGCTAGTGAGCTAGAAACCTTTGATTCTAGGAAACTCAGATAAGTCAGTAGCTTTGTGAATGCTGAATGAGTGGGTTTTGGAGCCCAGTGTGTGTTTTTACTTGCCCGCTGGGTGCAAGCAAGGATTAAAGATAATGGGCCACCAGTTCGTGGCTCTGTTTTTTCTTTACCGACTTCCGAATCCAATGCGAACCTGCATGGATCAGGTGGCTGTGACGGTGGCCGTGTATACTGGCTTTACAGGGATATTTTATAGCTTCATATTCATTTTGAAATGTCCCCTAATTTTTGTGAGCAGTATAGTTTTCCTCTCTGTCTGGAATGCTCTACTCCAAGATATCCATGTAGCAAGTTCCTTCCTTTTTTCAAGTCTTTGATCAGTTAATAGATGGTCAATGAGACCGGTTTACTACTGCAATAAGCCTATCCCTCCTCTCTTTGTCCCATTTACTTTGCCCATTGTTGGGCAGATAAAATATATTATGCTCACTTTGTTAAAGATGGTGCTGCCCACATGGAAGTCTGTCGCCCAGGTGATATTAATGTGTGTTGGGGGCGGGCTGTGGGCAGGCAGGATCTTTGGAGCCTCGGGCTTGGTTTTAGGACTAAGCCTTTCCCACCCTTTTTGATGTGGGGTGGTGCAATCCCATCATGCCTCAGATTAGTGCCTCTGTATTAGAGACTTCCCTATTTTGTATATTGGATTAGAGGTTTGATTTCTGCACTATAAAGTGGGGCAGACCTGAAACTTGCTCTCTTGGTTCCGGAGACTAGCATTAGAGGAGAGAGCAGAGAGGAGAGCAGAAAGAGGCCACGTGGAGGAGGCCAGGAGAAGCAGCCAAGATGGCAGAGTGTTGAAGGAAAAGCCAGTTTGTGCAGAGAGAAGGAAGGAGTTGGGGGAACAGAGGTGAATAAGTCTGGTGAGCTAGAAACCTTTGATTCTAGGAAACTCGGATAAGTCAGGAGCTTTGTGAGCACTGAATGAGTGGGTTTTGGAGCCCAGTGTGTGTTTTTCCTTGCCCGCCAGGTGCAAGCCAGGATTAAAGAGTGATGGCCCATTAGCTTTTGGCTCTGTTGTTTTTTTACCAACTGTCCGAAGCCAATGGGAACCTGCACAGGCCAGGCTGCTTTGATGATGGCAGTGGATACTGGCCATACACCATCATTTTTTCTGTCTCATTGCACTTACATCTTTTCAACATACAAATAATTTTATTTACTTATTAATCCATTTTATTTACCTATTAATCCATTTTATTTAATTTATTATTTGTATCCCTCCACTAGACTGTAAGCTCTATGAGAGCAGAATTTTTTTTGCTCACTGGTATAGCTCAAGCGTTGACATGCCTGGCACATGTGTGTTGGTGAGCAGCTAATATTTGTTGAATGAAAAACAAGCATGTATATACTAAAATAAAGACAGAGGTCATTATGTCCTCAATTTTAGACATTCCTCTTATACCTTCCTGGTGCACTGTCTTTTCTGGTTATGATCCTTCTGCTTTAAATAGACATTGCCAAAATGTATAATTCAGGCTCAAAAAAATAAAAGAAAAAACAAAACAACTCCTCTCCTCCTTCTCCATTCAGATTTAAGGATAAAAGTGTACAAATAGACTAAACATAGAAACTCTGAAATGAATTTTATTTACAATTTTCACAATCAGTGATCAAAATGAGAGATCCATGCTGTTCTTACCTAACTGCCATGCAGATGCTTGCACTGAGTCTGACCCACCTCCCTTTGAACTCAAGTTCACTTTCAAAGCTTCCCAGTTTAGCTGCAAAGGAATCCCTGACCAATACTGCCACCTACTGATCAGTAGCTGAGAAATCAGGACAATGAAGTTGAAAGTGCAACCCAGTTTAAGAAAAAGTAGGAAAAGATAATAACAAAAAATCCCAGGAAGTCAGAAAACAAACTGCTTTTCCCCAAGAGTGCCAACAAAGAGTTTTTACTGGATTCTACAGCGCCAGTATACAAATACTAATTATAAAGAATTACAATAACCCCTCCAGGAAAAAGAAGAAGCATCTCTGAAATGTAAAAAGGGCAACCAGTTTTCTATAAATATCAGCTCTCTACTTTTTACCAGTCACCCCATTAAAAGTTGGGATGTTTGAGACCCAAGGCAAATATATTTGTTTGGTTTTAGTTTCCCTTACATACAAACAAATAAAAACTAACCTATCCTGAGATTTAAAGTTTACTAGAAAACAAACAAAAAGAACAGAAAAAGTATGTGGGTTAATTCCAGGGTATTTACATATGAGGTTCTACTCTACCAAGTTTCTCCCCTTCAGAAGTGCAGCTACACGTCTGCCTTGGTTAGAGAAATGCAATATTGTTCAATGTCAATGAACATAGGTCATGAGTTCAAAAATAACCCCTCAAAATAAAATGACATTTTCTTGTTTATTTACCAAGATCTGGTACTTTTTCATTATTAAAAGCCTACTGTTCCCCCCGCCAGGTGGTTAGTAACTGTGGTAAAAATTAGTTGACTTACACTTTAGAAAATCATTTAGAAAATCATCTAAACCATTACATCCACAACTAGGTTTTTTTATATATAAAGAGCACAGTATATTTTTTATTTTATTTTAAGATTTTATTTATTCATTTTTAGAGCGAGGAGAAACAAGGGGGGGGGGGGAGAAAGAGTTGAGAGAGGAGGAGCAGGAAGCATCAACTCCCATATGTGCCTTGACCAGGTAAGTCTAGGGTTTAGAACCAGCGACCTCAGTGTTCCAGGTCAATACTTTATCCACTGCATCATCACTGGTTAGGCCACTTTTTAAAAGTTGTATGTATACCTAAACTATTTTAAATACTTGATTTTTATCTTTATATTGCTAATTGTTTTTATTAAATTGAATCATTAAAGGAGTTTGCTAACTGGGAAATTAATATTAATTGCCCAAATCAGAAACCCAATATAGTGTGTTTTGAAAAATCCTAAAGAACAGAAATTTGCTAAGAAAAAACTAAAGAAGACACAAGTTTCTATCTCCCACATGTCTTCCCACTTTAAAAATTACACAGGAACAACAGGAGCAATCAAAGGGTAGAAGTGGCTTTTAACAAAAACAAAAATAGCCTATTAGAATACTCACGAACACATAGGACTAAAAGTAATAATTCCAAGAGAAGATAATGTAGAAAAATGCATTTAATTATAAAAAAATTTAAATAAAAAAGCAATGGCACAAATCACCAAAGAGTTAAATGATCATATCCACAGGCTGCTCATGTAATTATACGTTAAAAATTTATGACCATTCTCATTAACAGCATTTCCCCCCCTAATTAGAGTAACACCATGAGCTTCCGAAAATGTGTAATTTTTCCTAAAGTACTTCTAAAAGTCTCATAAACATAGTCTGTGCAGCATTCATGGACATCACCTTTTATTTACTACACTCTCTAAACTCATAAAATATTGAACGTTTTTCTCTCACTTTATTCCTCTTATTTACAGAACAGAGGCTCATCTCTTGTCACAATATGGTTTGTGTATTAAAATCCCTGGGAGTAGTACTTTCCACAGCATTTTAATAAATTTACTCTGATTATATAAAATAAGTACACAAACAAAAGCTTGTTCATATGATTGTGGCATACTCAGAACAACTCTTCCTGCAGACTTATTTATGAGTTGGTTTTTTCTAAACTCCCTCTCTAAGTAGAATACATTCTCAACCACACTGGATCAGACTCTCATGCATATTTATACCACTAGTATGACAGTAGGTAAAGCTAGCTGCGACTTTTTAAATTTCATTTAGAAAAGATCGGCATACGTGAAGTAATTTGGCTTCCACTCTCTTATTATCCATAATCCAGTTATTCCACATAGATATATTTTATTTATTCTTAGTATACAAGTCTTTCAAGGTTCAGTAATAATTGGCAGTTCCTGACAGTTCTATTTTCTTGATAGTGGATACAGCTCTGTGCACATATGTCAGATGAACTGAAAAAAATGCAAATCACTTCATGCAATACAGCAGGGAGAAGTAGAATATTATTGTTTGAACAAATGATTCAAAGGGATGAATATTCAACGTTCACTAGTCACAGGAATACTGTTAAATTCAGGCTGTTTTAAGATGTACTGTCTTCTCCACTTGCCATACCTGGTGTTTGTTGTCTTTTTGGTTAAAAAGCAAACCCAATCAGGAGAAGGCAGGTGTGAGCAGGAAAGAATGGTAAGAAAGCATATATTACTGTATATATGATTTTAGGGGGACAACGGTGAGGGGGGGAAGGGTATATTTCATATTTAAAAAAAAAACTATGTCACATCTGGGCACATTTCACAAAGTACATGAAAACAGCCTACAAGCTAATACAGTCTCTCTCCTCTCACTCTGGAGATAGTTATTTTCTAACAATATTAATAACAATAATTCACATAATTCTGGCAGCAGCACAAATCTATAACTTTTTAAGGCTTGAGAGTGTCACTATTCACTGGTTGGGTACATGGAATAATGGAAGAGTCCTGCTGGGTTTTTTTACACTCGTGACCCAGCAAGAATGACTAAGGAGGTCCTTCTGGTCGTCTGCAGCATGTCTTCTATGATGGCTTGAACTTAATAACCCACTCAGCATTCGGGTTGAGCTGATATAAGTCCTTCATGTAAGTGTTGTCATCAAGGCAGCGTTCCCCTATTAAAGATATGTTGAATTTGCTTAACATACTGGGGTGACTGGGCAATTGCAATTTTAAACTTAAGCCTAAGTCTTAGACTATAAATATTTTTCATCCTTTGTTATCTCCCATAGTATTATAAAACTTGGCCAAAAATATTAGAGAAGTCGATTTTATAGTCTTTCTACAAATGTACATGTTTCAAATTAATTTAGGAAGTTGAAAATACTTTGTGTGATAGGCTTTTAAATGGTTCCTTAAACATGTCTTTACCTTTATTAAGAATGGCAACAGTGGCCCTGGCTGGTTGGCTCAGTGGTAGAGTGTCAGCTTGGCGTGCAGGAGTCCCAGGTTCGATTCCCGGCCAGGGCACACAGGAGAAGCACCCATCTGCTTCTCCACCCCACCCCCTCTCCTTTCTCTCTGTCTCTCTCTTCCCCTTCTGCAGCCAAGGCTCCATTGGAGCAAAGTTGGCCCGGGCGCTGAGGATGGCTCCATGGCCTCTGCCTCAGGCGCTAGAATGGCTCTGGTTGCGACAGAGCAACACCCCAGATGGGCAGAGCATCGCCCCCTGGTGGGCGTGCCGGGTGGATCCGGGTTGGGCACATGCATGAGTCTGTCTGATTGCCTCCCCATTTCCAACTTCAGAAAAATACTAAATAAATAAATAAATAAATAAATAAATAAATAAATAAATAAGAATGGGAACAGTTTTGAAATCTACCTAAGAAAGAAATCACACTTAATTCCCAAAATCGAAGAATAAAACACGAAATATAATATACTAATATTTAAATAATCCTTACTCATAAAGTTAAAAATTCCAGGTATTTAATGAAGTTTTGGTTTATTTAAGCTTTAAAAATGAACCTTAATGTTCTTACATTTAACTTTTAATATTAAATAACACTTTTAAGCCCCAAATAATTTCTACAAAATTTATCTGAAAACATTTTCAATGACTATTTGAAATAAATACCACTTTATCTGTTAACAATTTCACCTTTACTATATAAGAGCCAAAAAAAAAAAAGAAGGAAAGTTTGTTTTAAATTTTTAAAAAGACATGAGTAAAACAAATAGGCAAATAAAATATAAGACATGTTCAAAATTAATCCATTTATCCCATTTTTATTTCCTAAATTACCAATATGTTTGTGCATGTGTGTATGTACTATTTATAGGGAACCAACAATGGCAAAAATAACTTCTGCTTTTGCTAAAAATATCTAGTACTGTACCATATTAAAAGTGTTATCTTGGTCTTAAATAAACTCAATTACTTCCTTTATTAAGATATGACATAGGCATATAAAAAATGTGTTGAAAAATTGCATTAACCATTCTAGAAATTATATCTATTTTAGGGAACTTGCCTTTGCTGAGGTTCAACATAGATGGAATCTGTACTGAAGGAGCTCAAACTGAGTTTGAAAAGAAAGGCCAGACCACTAAACAAACCCACACTATTCATCAATTATCTACAGTGTGTTACATTTTACATCTAGTAATTTGCCTTCCCTCCCCCAAAGATATAAATAATAGCACTGGCAATGTCAAATCAGCATATGAAATACAAAGAAAAAAAACGTGCTTACCAATATTTCCTCCAATTTCATACAAAAAAACTTCCCCTTTCTTGAGCGTCTGGGCAATCCCACTATTAGGGATAAAACAAACTGATTAGTTATATCAGCAGACAGCTTGCAAGTAAATCATTTTAATGTGCTTGGGGAATTCTAGCTTGTATGGAAAATTCGTAACTTAGACACACTGTAATTATCTACACATTTGTATTTTCCCATCTGTTAAATGTGCCTAATAGGTAATAAAAATGTCACACCTGTAAATTAAACAAATGGAATCTACAGCTGAAGGCAAATAATAAATTAATATCTAAATTTGTAAAATTGGAAAGAAAGTAACGTAACATTTTAGTTGCCAATAAAATTACTAATATGAGCATCTACTTTGCATAGGGGCCAAAAAGGTCCTTATAAAACTATGAAAATAAACATTTGTACCTTAGTTTTCCCAATGTGTTTATTCAATAAACATTTATCATGTGTTTGCTATGCTGACAACTCTAATAGTATGCAAAATGAATGTAGAGACTTGAACATGGTTCATAACACTTCCTCTGTTGGCCATTCAAATGTGGGAGGTATATACACTCAACGGAAAAATAAATACTCATTATGAAGAATTTACAGTAGGACCTATTTATTTATAGGTGTATACTCCTCAAAGAATAAACTCTTCCAGACAATAGTTTCAAACAATAAAAACTGGTAGAATTCAGTGGTTTTCAAAACTCCTTGTATACTAATTACCTGAGAAACCTGCTAAAAATTCAGTTTCAGTGCTCTGGAAATTCTGATTTAATATGAAGAAATACCTGATGCTAGATGAAGAATTGTTTTAAATGATCTATAGTGGGTTCTGATGCATAGAAAAGTTTGTGAACCATTGATATAAGGCCCTGAAGATACATTCCCTGAAACTGAGAAGAGAAAACCAAGTCTGGCTTTTTATCCAAAATGTTAGGAAAAATGCAGTGTGGTAGCCTGACCAGGTAGTGACACAGTAGATAGAGCATCGACCTGGGATGCTGAGTTCCCAGTTTCACAACTCCAAAGTCACCGGCTTGAGCATGGGGTTGCCAGGTTAGCATGGGATCATCAATCTGTTCCTATGTCATTGGCTTGAGTGTGAGATCATCAACATGACCCCATGGACACTGGTTTGAGCCCAAAGGTCACTGGCTTGAAGCCCAAGATGGCTGGCTTGAATACAAGGTCACTGGCTTGAGCAAGGGGTCACTGCTCATCTAGACCCCCCAATCAACCCCCAGTCAAGGCACATATGAAAAGCAATTAATAAACAATAGAGTACTGCAACTACAAGTTGATGCTTCTCATCTCTCTCCCTTCTTGTCTCTGTCTCTTTCTTTCTCTCACTTTCTCTCTCTGTCTCTCTCTTGCTTAAAAAAATGTGGTATGGTAGAAGTTTTCTTAACTAACCATTTAATGACTTACCTGTTTATCCAACTCTATCTACTCTCCTCCACTCAGGCAGGGCTCTATACGTCCTCACGCTGAAGACTGACCTGCTGACTTGTAGTCTATCTAAAAGACTTTCTTTTCAAGCTGGTATATATTTATTTTAAATTAACTAATTAATAATTATATTTTTATTTATAATATAGTCCATCAACCTACCAAACTATGAGTACAAAAACAGTCATCATACCTATGAAAATCAGACTGAATGTTTTAGGAGACTAGATTTTAAAAATCTCATCCAATGTTGCTCTCAGATTGCTTCTCTGTTCTCTATGTTCTTGTTCCACTTTACAGAAGCCTGCATTAGATTTCCTGGTATATATAAGCTTTTGCATGAGTCTAATCAACAAGTCCATAATTAAAGAAAAGGTAACAGCCTTTATCAAAGACTGGTGAGTGAATGTGTAACTTTTTAGTTTATGCCATTCATGTGTTCTTGGCTCCAGTAGAAAGAGTAGGGGCGGATAAGGACAGAGGAAAGTAGAGTTTCCAACTGCCTCCACACTGATCGAATGTGAATTAGAGAAGGAGAGAAAAATGGTGGAAGAAAAAATACATATAGGCCCTGGCTGGTTGGCTCAGTGGTAGAGCATCGGCCTGGCGTGCAGGAGTCCCGGGTTCGATTCCTGGCCAGGGCACACAGGAGAAGTGCCCATCTGCTTCTCCACCCCGCCCCTCTCCTTCCTCTCTGTCTCTCTCTTCCCCTCCCACAGCTGAGGCTCCACTGGAGCAAAGATGGCCCGGGCGCTGGGGATGGCTCCTTGGCCTCTGCCCCAGGCGCTAGAGTGGCTCTGGTCTGGTTGCAACAGAGCGACGCCCCGGATGGGCAGAGCATCGCCCCCTGGTGGGCGTGCCGGGTGGATCCTGGTCGGGCTCATGCGGGAGTCTGTCTGACTGCCTGTTTCCAACTTCAGAAAAATAAAAAAAGAAAAAAAACCCAAAAAAGAAAAAGAAAAAATACATATAAATGTTTACTGAGAATTTCAATTGTTGGATGGCCAGACAGTGCTGTGTGCCTCATGGTCATTTTCCCACTTAATTATCACAAGACTATACTGTCAGTCCTCTTATGGTCAACTTTTACAAAAGAGAAACTGAAGAGATTATAAAAACCAGCCTAAGATGAGATGGAGAAAGCTGGCATTTGGATCAAGATCATCTGCCTCCAGCATCGTTGAGCATAAAGGAAAGGGGCTGAAGACTTGGGGAAAGAAGGAGGCAAGTGGACAGAGGTGTTTACCAGACTTCCCTCCGGGTGAGCAGGATGGGGAGAGGGGAGGAAATAGAAGAAGAGACTCTGCTCCAGGGGGTAGCAAATGCTTATTTAATAAAAGCAGAAAATTCAAAAATGCAGAGGGTAATTGTCACAAAGCTGGTGCTTTCTATAACAGGCCTACTACTGTCCTTCAGTACCTAAATGTTAAAGTCACAGTTGAATATATTATACAACTTCATTGTCACACCTTGTATTATCTGCAAGTAGAGGAACCAAAGTCCCAACTAAATTGAGCACTTGGGCCCTGAAAGTAAACATTGTGTAAATTAACCAGGTCTAGCCTGGAAGAACAGCTTATAGCTGAAGTCCGGCACATCTTCAGATACACACTCTGGGGTGGGAAGAATTCTTCCCACACTCTGGTGGGAAAAATGGCAACAGCTAATATCAACCAAGCCGTGGCAGGGAGCAGAGAGGAAGCAGATTGACTTCATTTTAGATCAGAGACCCTTTAGGGAGCAAAGACATCCGAAAAATTCCAACTGCTCCCAGGACTTAATCCTGAGAAATTCCAATTGCCCCTGAACTTAATCCTCAAAAATTCCATCTACTCCCAGACTCTGCACCAATGACCCCCAGATCCGTGATGGTCTCTAGACCCACTAGCCAGGGTGGAGAGTGGTTAAGGGTTGTCTTTGAAGACAGAAACCACAGATTTGAAATTCAGCTCCACCACCTATGAAATGTGTGACCTTGGGAAGTCTCTGTGTTCTTATCAGTAAAACAGAAGTAATATGAGTACTTACTTCAGAGTGCCGTGAAAGGAAGTTTATGCTGGCTTACTGAAAGCCCAGATATTACCAATAAGCCTTTCTTTTATTTCATCACCATCTGTTCACTGCACAGTTCTTCTCCCAATTTATAAATCCTGAGGGGAGACACTTTCAAATACATTTTTATGCCCCTTCCAACATCTAGCAGAGGCCTTAAACAGAGCAGAGACATGTTTAAGGACTGGTGGTACTGGATTAAAATTGGAGATGTTTTGAAGAAAACAGCACTGAAGACCCCGAATATTAAAACGAGGAGATAAAATTCTATAAAGGCTAAAACGGAGTATTCATAAGCGAGGATGGCAATACCCCTGATTTTCCTGGCTTTTTAAAGTCTTAATTAGTTCATTTTCAATAAGTGGTAATGGAGGCCGGGGGGAGCAGCATTAAAAATATGACTTCAGGCCCTGGCCGGTTGGCTCAGCGGTAGAGCGTTGGCCTGACGTGCGGGGGACCCGGATTCGATTCCCGGCCAGGGCACATAGGAGAAGCGCCCATTTGCTTCTCCACCCCCACCCCCCTCCTTCCTCTCTGTCTCTCTCTTCCCCTCCCGCAGCCAAGGCTCCATTGGAGCAAGGATGGCCCGGGCGCTGGGGATGGCTCCTTGGCCTCTGCCCCTGGCGCTAGAGTGGCTCTGGTTGCGGCAGAGCGACGCCCCAGAGGGGGCAGAGCATCGCCCCCTGGTGGGCAGAGCGTCGCCCCTGGTGGGCGTGCCGGGTGGATCCCGGTCGGGCGCATGGGGGAGTCTGTCTGACTGTTTCTCCCCGTTTCCAGCTTCAGAAAAATAAAAACAAACAAACAAAAAAAAAAACACAAAAAACCCCACTTCAGCTAAAAGTAAGAGTTCAAAAGCTAGAAACTAAAAACCCAATACACTTGCTTGAACCTTGAAAATTCAGGAAAAGATAGGGCGACCCTCTGGGGAAGCGTAGGCTCCGATATCAGAGGGATGGCACGGGAGTTCAAAGGGCGCCCCCTGCCCGTCAGCCCGGGAACGGAGGGGAAGGTCGGCATCTTATTTGAAGAGGCGTGCTCTGTCCTGGAGGCCTCACAGCTCCAGGGACTGACTGGCTGTCCTCCCTTAATTCTTCATGCCTTCTGTTTCTAAATGTAAGCATTTTTTTATTCATTACATTTTATGGAAAAATCTGTAACCTTTGTTTGAATCCCACTGTATCTTAATTAGTGATTATCCTAACACACAGTAATTAACCTCCACTCAACACATTCCGGAAAGCCCGCTGAGCGGTCTCGTCTCGGGTGCCAAGCCCACCGCAGGCTCAGCGAAGGGACGCTCAGACATCCCACTCGAAATAGGCTCAACTTGAACACAAACTACATCAAATGAACTTAACTCATTCCCAGAGTCTAATTGCTAAGTCTGCTCTTCCTTTCTGCTGGAAAGACAAAAATCTGATGCACTTCACTCCATCCATAATTTAAATTAAAAATAGAAAAAGAAAAGAAAGAAAGAAAGATAAAGGAGGGGAGGGAAGGAGAGAGTGAGCAAGTGAGTTATACCATAAAATAATTAAAACAAAACAGGCTTCTACCTTTCTTGGCTGAGAAACCTGGCAAGTACATCACTGGCTTTTAGTTCTTCAGTTAGCTGTATTGCCATGGAAACTTTCGAAAGATGGGGAGCTTGCACTCGAATCACTCCCTGAGGAACGTCAGCCTGCAAAGCAATAATGACACTGGAACAAAGCTGGCAGCAGCTGGGGCACGTAACTCTGCACAATGCGTTATATGGTAAGTGTGCTTAACTACTACGCCTTTTACTTCACTACATAAAAACCTTAACTACTGTATAATGTAATTTGCTAAATTACATCAAACCTCAAATATCCTCTTAATGGTGATAGGGGAACTTTGTAATGCCTGTGCAGTAATGCTTAATTATTTTTAAAGATGTAAAGAATGACAGCAATAACCATTACTGCCATATTAAGTGCTGATTTCTGAGTATTATCTACCAGAGGGTGCTTCTTTATGTAGCAATTTATGAAATTGAATCAGAAAAGTTATTTTGTGTGCTAGTTCAATGTATGCATTTTTAAAATCTTCCAGCATGTTCACAAAATTTGACAAAGCTCACACTGTGAACACACACTCTGAATTGATGATGGCCATTCTAAATGCTTTGCCCACAGATGTTAAGAACATTTTATGTATTTGGAGGGATATCAAGGAAATATTTTGAGGAATGTGATATCAAAATATCAGCTATGGCATTTGAAATATTAATATGGTGTGATTAATTCCTAATCATTCTGCTAAAATAAATACTAATTTATTATTTATAACAGTATATCTTAGATCCTAGAACAAACAGCATAAACCAATGTTTAAAGACAATGCTTTATACATTGCAAATACCCTGTTTGATACAATGTAAATTTATTAAGCATCCACTAAGCATCCAGCATCCAGGTGTTGTGTTAGGTCTACTTATCTAGTAGTTAACTAAGAGACAAGTCCTTTTTGGTGCAATGTTATATTGGGGCTCACAATATCTTTTTCTAATGTACATGGTTTTGAAATGCTTTTATTTTTAACATAAAACATGGATATAAAACAGGTGGAATTAATGTGATCTTGCAGTTCAACAAGAATAATACAGCTTTAAAATAAGACTGCATAAGAATGTAGGTGTCTCCAAAAGATTTTTAAAACTGCTTCTCAGAATCACTGGAGACGCAGTGTGGGACTAAGAAAAGGAGCTCTACTGCCTAAGACTGCACAAGGGACCAGGAGATGGTGGGAGATCGTCGTGAAGGGCTGCAAACACGTTACACCTGCAGAGACAGTACAAGGCATGGCGCCAAACTCAGAAACCCTGTCACCCTCGCCCGGCCACTCAGTGAGGGGCTAGGGCACACCCCCTCCAACCGACTGGACGAACACAGAGACCCTGTCACCCTCACCCGGCCACTCAGTGAGGGGCTAGGGCACACCCCCTCCAACTGACTGGACAAACTCAGAAACCCTGTCACCCTCACCCGGCCACTCAGTGAGGGGCTAGGGCACACCCCCTCCAACCGACTGGACAAACTCAGAAACCCTGTCACCCTCACCCGGCCACTCAGTGAGGGGCTAGGGCACATCCCCTCCAACCGACTGGACACACACAGAGACCCTGGCACCCTCACCTGGCCACTCAGTGAGGGGCTAGGGCACATCCCCTCCAACCGACTGGACAAACTCAGAGACCCTGTCACCCTCACCCGGCCACTCAGTGAGGGGCTAGGGCACATCCCCTCCAACCGACTGGATGAACACAGAAACCCTGTCACCCTCACCTGGCCACTCAGTGAGGGGCTAGGGCACACCCCCTCCAACCGACTGGACACACACAGAGACCCTGTCACCCTCACCCGGCCACTCAGTGAGGGGCTAGGGCACATCCCCTCCAACCGACTGGACACACACAGAGACCCTGTCACCCTCACCCGGCCACTCAGTGAGGGGCTAGGGCACATCCCCTCCAACCGACTGGACACACACAGAGACCCTGTCACCCTCACCCGGCCACTCAGTGAGGGGCTAGGGCACACCCCCTCCAACCGACTGGACACACACAGAGACCCTGTCACCCTCACCCGGCCACTCAGTGAGGGGCTAGGGCACATCCCCTCCAACCGACTGGACACACACAGAGACCCTGTCACCCTCACCTGGCCACTCAGTGAGGGGCTAGGGCACATCCCCTCCAACCGACTGGACACACACAGAGACCCTGTCACCCTCACCTGGCCACTCAGTGAAGGGCTAAGGCACATCCCCTCCAACCGACTGGACGAACACAGAGCGTTCGGGGCCGCCCACTCACTATTCCGCTGGGCTAGGGACTGCATTCTTTGTGTCCTGTCTCACTTCTCTTCCTGGGGGTGTTGGGCTCAACCCGATCCCTAAAAGCTGTCCCATCTTAACCCTTGCCCAGTTCCCTCACCCCTGCCTCATCTCTCCCGCCCAGCCTGGGCCCCGGGCTTGGTTTGTTGGCTCCCAATTCCTGCGGCGTATCATACGGCCTGATACCTAGTCTAGTCTCTGACCTCCACCTTGCTTCTAGAATACAAGCCTAACTTACCTTTCTTCTTTAATTCTGTGCCAGATATTATTTTCATTTGTAACATTTTGGAAAATAAGCCTCCTCTTACAATAAAGGGGGCATTTCACATGGGAATGTGGTTACCTTTTTCTTTCACAGCAGTTAATCCATCAATGCTGTGTGTTATAACCCAGGGATTTCGCTACCTGCACGTCTCCCTGGGTCTCCTCTCTAATGTCTACCCTGCTGTGGCCCTGCTGCCGCTGGCCTGCCCTCAAATCTGCGTTTCCTCAGGTGATGGGGAGGACAATAAGCTGGCCCTAATGACTCGAACATCGAAGTGAAAACTGTAAGAGCAACAGCTGACACAGAGTCGGTATTCATAAAACGCAAGCTACCTTGTCCACTCAGTTAGGGAAACACGTATTTGCATCTTGGATACTGTTAGTCTTATTATTACAATGGCCCAGAGAACCTGAAATATAGTAGGCCGGGCATTGCAGATAGCCACTTTCTCTATGCTGGTTCAAAAGTTCGGCAATTCTGCTTAAATCATAGCGCCCAAGAGTCTCACATATAGGTTTCCTTGGTGAAAGCAACAGTGACAAAAATTATTCTGATAATTACGTCTTCTTCAAATCCTAGAACATCAAAAAGACAGGCAAATCCACGCTGACATTTAAAGTGAGGTAAGGTTAACACCTTACGTTTTTATATATGGAAGGTTATGTTTTTATATATGGAAGGTCCGTAATAAATGAGTTATAAGAGCGAAATGATCCAGAAACATGATATATTGTCACAGAGAGTCCAGGGACTTGGCAACCTTGCCCTGCCCCCTGCCTTTGTTCCCACTATTCCTGGGCACCTTCCCCTGTTAGAATGAAAAGGGCTATACTTTCCTACCTTGATGTATTCTCCGCTTCACTTCTGAAATATCCCACTGTTGATTTACAAGGCCAAGTTCAGATACCTCGAACTCCACAGAACCCTCCATGAGCCACAAGGCCAAAAAATAATGCCTCCTCCTGCTGGAATTTCCACTGAATCTCTGACCCTAGTATACGACACCGGTTTTCTAGACACATGCCACATATCTGAGTCACATCTGTAGCCATCTATCAATGCTTATTGATTCAATGAAGTCATTCAAAACTATTTCTCATTAAAATTGGTATGCTAATAAAAGCAAATTTTTTCTAGACTAAAATTAAGTATAGCACTATTTATTTTTTTAATAGCAAAAAAAAAAAGAAAAGTTTTAGTAACATTGTCTAAAAGACACCAGTTTGATTGCCTCTACTGACCACATGGTATTCCCTCTATTACTGAGAAAAGACAAGAAGGAAAAGAGAGTGGGGAAAAAAGAGATTAAAGAGGCTCCTGGGATAATGCAGTCATTTACTCCTGCAGGGAGCCACCAACATCAGCATGCATCTGCTTAAGGATACAGCCCCTTTTTCTCCATGACAGTTCACGAACAGCCGAAGGCCTCTAACAATGTAACCACAGCCTGCGCTTTCACTGTGAGTTCAGTGATCATGCTTTGGAGAGTGCCACCATGCTTCCTTATGAGATGCAGCCCTCAGGTCAGTGAGTGTGCTGTCAGAGGCTGCACCAGAACGCACCGCAGCTGAGAGAGGAATCCAGAGCCTCTCCGAGAATTAATGTTAGAGGAAAGAGGCCCAGCTACTAGCTTCTGAGGGCCCTCAGAAATCCTCATGTACATGTGAAGTGTCAGGTAATTGCCACGTTATGGCTTTGGCCAGCAGACAGGCCGTGGCATCTGCACAGGTTACTTACAGCTGTGAAATTAAACATTTCCCACAGTTTTCCCTTCAGTGAGCCGGAGGTGAAGCTACACCCGTTCTGGAAGAACTTTAACCCTTCCCAAACAAGTAGCTGTACAATGTGAACTCGTTTCACACACAAATGGAATAACAATGCCCTTGACAATCTTTTCATTGGGCCAGTAATGGTGCACAGCTCCTTCTCGGGCTGACGGACACACATTCCCTGACAACTGCAGAACCTGTGTTCTAGCAGGGCGCTGTGTGGCAGGGGAGGGACAGGAACGACGCTCAAGTGTTCATTTCTATGGCAATGCATCCCATCTAAATTCTCACAGCAATATAAAGATTGAGAGCGACTCAATTTGACTCTACCATGACCTTTACTGTTGGAGAAGAAACAAGTTTAACTGGTAGATGTAACAGTTAAAACTGAAGAGATTAAAAGTTGTTTCTGGAAAGTTTTTCCTGGCTATCTTGACAAGAGTGACCAAATGGCACTTACAAAGATGATAAACAAAAATGGTGCCAAAGCCTTTATTTAAATACTGTCTGACAATTACTATTAAGCTCCAGAATCATGCTGTATCAAATACTAAAGCTATTAGTATACTAATTACGTTGAGCTGCCAAGCTTTGAATAGACACAACACCCCTGATCATTATGCCAAACAGTCTGTTCTTTACTTGAGCCATAATAATAACTGAGTCTGTGAACAGCATTATCTTTGTAACCTTCCTAATTCACATTTTTGCTTTGCTTTGTTTTGTTGTTTTTTGTTTGTTTGTTTGTTTTGGTGTGTTTGTGAGCTGAAGTTATGTGATGTACAGCAAGCCTGGGGAAGAAAAGTATTTGACGAACACACAATTAAAACTGAGTCACAAAGGACTAGATCTCTTACAAAATGTTATTGAATTCCTTATGCATGCAAAGACTGTTATAATAGAGAAAATAATCTCGTAGGGCCCTTACATGTTTTACATTTTGAACTAAATATTTTTAAAAATATGATTTTATGTCTTATTATTTGGTTAAACTAGGATTTTGGTATTTTTAAAAATGTGTAGATAAACACTACATGACTGATATTTTGCACTCTAGAGATTAGAAATGTGATGTCAGACCTTTACAACAGACATTAATTTCTTTTTTTTATTAAAAGCTAATTTAAATGTAAAGCTAACATTTTTAATGCTACAGAGAAATCTTTTATCTTCGAAAGAGCAAATCAGATACGCAGCATTCTCAAAAAAATTACACATCATAATACATATTTTTGAAAATTAAACAAGGACATTTTAGCAAGGTATCTTAAACTAAAATGACACACTCAATCACCTTAGTCTGGTTAGAAGTGAAAAATATAGAGGCATTCTCTACCACCTTGATCTCTGTTCTGATTATAATTGGGACTTGGTTATCCAAAGGCTGAGTCTTTTACCCAACTCACAGTTTCAGAGACTTCTAAAGAAGGGTCTGAAATGACTCCCAGAGTTAATATGCATTTAATCTACAATAAAATAAGTTCTAATATTTTTCTCTTTTAATATGGCACTTTTATGCACTATAAAAAAAAAATCAAAGACTATCTAAAAAAATACAATTTTGTGTTTGATATTGTAATTTGATTTTCCACATGTATCCCCAAGTAGATCCAGACATGGTTTCTAGACTTAAAGCAGATGCTTGAAGCAAGACCTTCAGCAATGCTTTGGGTTGGAGCTGTTTAAGGAAACCAGAGATGGACTTCCAAAGAGAGATGTGACTGAAGACACACAACTTCGTCACCAGCAACTGGAGCTACCAACTCCAAGGTTCTACTGGAGAAGAGCAGAAGGGGGGGTGGGGGGGTGGGCGTGGTGGCGCGCGCCTGTAGTCCCAGCTACTCGGGAGGCTGAGGCAGGAGGATCGCTTGAGCCCAGGAGTTCTGGGCTGTAGTGCGCTATGCCGATCGGGTGTCCGCACTAAGTTTGGCAACAATATGGTGACCTCCCGGGAGCGGGGGACCACCAGGTTGCCTAAGGAGGGGTGAACCGGACCAGGTCGGAAACAGAGCAGGTCAAAAGGGGGGGGGGGCAACAGATTTCTTTTCCATGTCTGAAGCCCTAAACCTTAATGTGGTACAAAATTATTTTTGAACTTTGGCAAGCCAGGTAAGCTCTTGAAAACTTGAGTTCATCAACTGTAAATGAGGAGTATGACACTAGATCACCCTGGGTGACCACCGAGGTAACCATGGGAGAAAGAACCTCTGTCCCTCTATCAATGAGGGCAGATGTGCTGTGCAGTCTGGCTTATTTCAGAGAATCTCACAGACTTGCTCTGTACCCACATGTGCTCATAAATATACAGCTTCCCTTTCCTTTGAGAGGTGAGCTTGACTGACAGAAAAAAAAATCATACAAATCTAAGTCCACAATGGACTTGGAGCCTGTAGGGTTCAGTATTTCATAACCAGATGCTCACCAAAGCCGCCTTAGATTTTTTACCAGCCAAAGATGTAATCTAAGGCAATCATGTCTCTGATTTCCTTTAAAATACTAAAAATAAAAAGAATGGCAGACAAGACCAGAAAGATGAGTTTGATTATTGGTGATGGGTTAATGAGGATTCACATAATATTCTATCTCTGTATGTGTCAGAAAAACCTCATAATAATATATGTATGAATGCCATAATGCAAGAGGCTGCCAGCCAAATTTTTGGTTAAACACCATTAATTTAGTTTTACTCTCTCACTTTATAGAAGAAACTGAGGTCTAGAGATGTGAGATAGATAACTTGTCACTGATGTCTCACTAATGCCTGAGCTAAGGTTTTATCTTCAAGCACATGGCTTCTGATGTGTGATGGTGGTGTTTTTATGTGTGGAAGGGTATGATATCAATCCCACTTATAGACTGAAGGCTATCATTAAGTGGTTTTTTGTAATGGTCTATATTTTTGTTATTTTTCACCAACTGTTTCCTCCTGATGAGTCTCACTAATATTTAAGAAACCCAAAAATTCACATTTGTATTAAACAATTAATATGCTGTAGTCATTAAAAATATTTGTTCCATTAAGTAGGTTGAAGGTGTCCCTTTAAACTTTAAAGTACAAACCTTTAAAATGGTTATACTATTTACTTTACCAAAAATGGTTTATACTATTTACTTACCTAGTCAAGCAAGTCTTAATAATATAAATGCTTAATTATATATACATAGTTAGCACTAATAGCATACAGAATGCTTTAAAAAATATCACTTTGATGAATTTTCATTATATGCAATCTCTTATCTTACATTCTTTAATCTCAAGTAATCTGGCCTCTTCTGTCAACACTCACTGACAATTCTTTAGAGAAAGTCACAATTGACCTTTCAAATACAAACTCCAGTGCACCTCTATTCACTGTTCACTTCCCTCAGTTTCTCTGCAGAGTTGCTTACAGACCAAGCTCTTTTCCTTACTTTACTCTTCCTCCTGAGCTTCTAAGACACCACAGGTCTCCATTTTTTCTTACTTTCCACCATTTGTTGGCCTCTTTTAACAGCTCCTCTTTCACGGCCAGTTACTTAAAATATTGGTGTCCCCAGAGATCTGCCTTTGCCTTCTAATTATCTCATACCACATATTCACTTTGTGTAACAGGAAACACCAGCCTGTGGCTTCAGCTACAATCTCAATGCTGATCCCAAAGGCACACCTCGGGCTAGGACCAGTCCTGAGCTTCATTCAGGACCATGTAGTGAACTTCCACACAGGCATGTTGACCCAGAACGACTACTTGTCAAAGGTCTGTTCATTTTGCATGATGCTTTATCTTAGTGATAAACTCAACCAAGGTGAAACTGGTGACTCCTTCTTTCACACCCCTCCTATCCCATCAGTTTCCATATCCCATGGGTCCTGCTGGCTCACTTTCAACACTTCTTTCCACTCCCATTGCTGTCCCTTGGCTTAGCCCAGGAGTTTTTAAAATGTTTTAAATTAAACATTTTACAAAGGCAATAACACATGTTCATTGTATAACCACCCATAAGCCTAGGATTTTGGTATACATCAAACCTCAGAGTTTTTCTGTAATCTATGGGACAATAGGGGACAATAGTAAGGAGACTTGGACTTAAAGTCATATAGATTTGGTTTCATGTTCTAGCACTTCCTGTCTAGATAACCTTAAGTTACTTAAGGTTGTTGATCTTCACTTTCCTAATCGGTAAAAAATGAGACAGTAATACAGGCCAACTAAATTACTATGAATATTAAGTGAAATGATGTTCACAAAATGTTAACCATCATTCCTGACCTCTTGTAAGCAGTCAAAACAATGATAATTGTCAACTCTTACAAAGACAGCAATATAATATTTACCGATTTATAATTCCTTTTGACATGTTATGAATATCTTTCAATGTCAATATATAGACATACACTTTCATAGTATTTATTTACACAGATGTGCCATAACATATTTACTTAATCACCTCTATCTTTTTAGATTATTTCTAATTTGGGGCAGTATAAAGACAATAGCAATTAATCTAAGCATAACTATTTTCACGTTCACCTTATTATTCCTTCTGAAGGCATCTCTGAGTCCAGTAAGAATGCTTTTCATCCCTTTGACATATGCCAACTACTCTCCTGAAGAATTTCACACATTTATATACTCCCATCAATAAAGAAGTCAACCAACACCTCTTACCTAACCTCCATTCCTCCAACACTCCCTTCACCTGCCTTCACAGTATTTATTCTAAGGTTCCAGGAACTCCACAGATACCAAAATCCAAGGATGTTCAAGTTCCTTATATTACAGAACATTGTATACAGTCAGCCTTCTGCATGTGCAAACCCCAACCGAAGATAAAAAATGCGACTTTCAATCAGTAGTTGTTTAAATCCATAAGTGTGAAACCTGCAGATATGAAGGGCTGTGTTTATTGAAAAACAAAAGTCCATGTATAAGCAGATCTGTGCAGTTCAAACCCGCATTGTTCAAGGGTCCACTGTGGAATCATGTAACTCTGGGTCACGCTCTATCAAATACAAAACAGAAGGGCTCCTGTCTCCAGCCCTTGAGCCTCATTCTTGCCTTTCTTCTGCCCCTGCCACTCCATGCATCTCACTGGGCAGTCAGTCTGACCTCATTTCCCCTGTAAACACACGCAAACATCTACTTAGACATCTACTAGACACTTCACACTCAACAGGTCCCAAGTTGAAATTGTGATCTTCCCTAAGGGTCAATTCCTTCCAATTCCTCAAGACAAAAACCTTGAAGTCATTTTTAATTTCTTTCTCTTACAACTCCCATCATTTCAGCATCAAGAAATTCCAATGGTTCTAACTTCAAAAAATATCTAGAATCGACCACTTCTCCATGACACAGCCTTCTTAAGTAGCCACTCTATTCGGTCCTTCCTCTCTTAGAATCCATTCGCTACACACCAGCCAGAAAGACCATTTCGAAATACAGATTTTTTAGGCCTTTGTTCAAAATCCTGCAATGACCCCATCTCGCCTAGGGTAAATCCAAATTCCTCACAAGGCCTTGCATAATCTGCTCCATTGTCCCTGTGACCTCATTTCCCACTATCGGCCCTCTGGCTGGCTCCAGTGCAGTCACAGCCTTTCCTTGCTGGTCCTTAAATACCCCAATAAGCTCCTGCCTTCGGGCTTCTGTGCAGACTACTTCTTCTACCTGGAGTGCGGTCCTCCGGGCGTACACACAGCTCAGCTCCCCGCTCCCTGCACACCCCCACTCAAAGGAGTGAGGTTTAGACCAACCAACTTAACACTGTAAGAAGACCCTCAGACTCGGCTTTTTCTGCTCGACTATTTTTATTACTTTAGAGCATTTACCTCGTACTAAGATACTGTGTGTGCATTCTACTTATTTTTCCTGATAGAATTTAAGTTGCACAAGAGCAGTGATCTTTGTCTATTTTGTTCAAGAACATAGTTCAAGTGCCTTGAACATTGCTTAGCACATAAAGATGCCCACGTCAAATAGTAGTTGAACAACTAAATAAAATAACCCCAGGCAGTTTCATGCCCTATAGTTTTGTGCTGCATATTCAAATGATTTAGGGAAAGAGTCAAGAAACACAAACCAACAAGACAGATGGGGGGTGTACAGTGGCTTATAGCAGAGTAGACGACACGTGTTCTATCCAAAGGGAACAATTGCTCCTCAGATCCAGGCTCTTGTTACCCTGCAAGAAAGCAGGCCCCTTACAGTGAAGGGACACAGGAATGCTCCTGCATCCAAACTGTCAAGTCAAGATGGAAATCCAGACTTCTATATTAAATCTTTTAGTTTTAAAATTCTGGCCACTGATAGACGCTCATGCAGAAGACTCTGATTATAGCCATAGTATTTGACATCATCTTGTACTTTGCTGTGCTGTAATTGTTTTCTGTGTATACTTATTCTCCCTAATAAATAATAATAACTTGAAAAACAAATTCTGGCAATTGATTAAAATTTTTCATTGAACATGACAGGCCACAGGAACCTCCACTGTGGGCCATGATCACGGACAGGCAGCCACGCTGCCAGGAAGCTTCCTCCGCTAGCAAGATCTCTCTCTTCAATTCGCTGCCTGAATAAAACCTTTGGTGTTTTCCACACCTCAGCTCTACTCCCAGGTGAAGCCTCTCTGACACCCACTTCCTGTTCTGCAGCCCGGTATTCCCTTCCAGGTCTCCAGCACAGACCGCTAGCCCCTCTGCGCTCAGGCCTCCCTCGCCCGCCCGCTGCGCTGCTAGCGACTGTGAGCACCAGCCCCGCCCCCCTCTGAATACCTCGCGGGAGGTTGTGGGCTTGGGACCAAGGCGGCAATTTCTCAGAAGAGAAAAACAAACCTCAGAGAAACTGAGTCATAGCTTATACATGATAAAACTGAGATTTAAATGCAAGTTTAAATTCCAATCCTTCAAATGACAATACAGCTTCTAACTAGTACTGAGAATTAGCAGACCAGCTGAGGCCTAATTAACCCGCAGTAAAAACTAAAGAAATCCAAGTAAATGCTGTTTTGCTATAAATGACAACGTTATCCAAATGTTACCCAAAAAGTAACTTTTTTTAATTTTAAAATGTATTATTAAAAAGGTAAAGCACACGCCTGACCAGGCAGTGGCACAGTGGATAGAGCGTCGGACTGGGATGCGGAGGGCCCAGGTTCAAGACCCCGAGGTCGCCAGCTTGAGCGCGGGTTCATCTGGCTTGAGCAAAAAAACAAACAAACAAAAAAGCTCGCCAGCTTGGAACCAAGGTCGCTGGCTTGAGCAAGGAGTTACTCGGTCTGCTGAAGGCCCGCGGTCACGGCACATATGAGAAAGCAATCAATGAAAACTATGGTGTCGCGAAAAACTGATGATTGATGCTTCTTATGTCTCTCCATTCCTGTCTGTCTGTCCCTATCTATCCCTCTCTCTGACTCTCTCTGTCCCTGTAAAAGAAAAAATAAAAAAAGGTGAAGCACAAATATTTTTTCCTTAGATATATATACTGGGCCGCAGAATATCACATTTTGCTGCCTTATAAGAGAAATAAGGCTATAAAGTCACCTAAATTAATAGGAAACACAGAGCTACAAAACAAGAAGATATTCACGTATTTACAGTGCTTTTAGAAGAAATAAACATTCTAAGTTAATCGAAAATGTTATCTCAAAAATCCTTTCTAAACATTTCTCAAAAACTATGAACATTATTTATCATTTTCCTTTACTAAATTTTGTTTTTAAAAGATACTAAAAAATTGAACAAAAATTTTTAAAGAAAAAAATTTATCTTATAAAAATAGTGAGAGCCATCAATAAGTAAAGGAGAATTTTTACTCTTCACAATTACTGGATCCCTAAGTAGGCCAAAGCAGAAATACCAAAGGCTGATAGTTGTATTTCCCCATTATTCCACAAGATGGCAGCATGCAACTGAATAACCTCAATGGTGATGGGGGGGAGGGGGTTGTCTTCACTATAAATAGAACAATAGAAACCTTTTGATTTCATATTAAGGTTTTCATGTTAGAGCTATGGTAACTCACTTCATAAACGTGCTCATGTATATTCACTATTATAAACCCAATTTTTAATGTATTCTTGCAGCAGTTCATAAATACTAATATTTAGATATTTCTTTTTTGAAATATTTTAATTTTCTCCATTCTAACTAACTCCCTCCAAATTCTTCTAATGATCCACTTAGGAACCTTTAAGTATTTACTGAAATCCAGGAAGTATCCCAGGCACCACACAAACATTGGTCTATTTGTCTGTCTGGGTTAGTTATTTTTCCCCATTTTACAGATGAGACCAAGGGGAAAAAAAGATCTATGGTTAACACAAGGGTCTCTTTACTCACTAGATTACACGCTCACTGGGCAACCGGAGTCTCCAGGAAGTCCTCTGTTGTACATGGGTGGGCGGGTGTGTGCTGAGACATTCTGGCCTTATCTTCCTTTGTTACCAGTGTACAGCTCACACACTGAATCCTCAACACCTGAGACAGTGTGGAGACCGAACACCATTGGTTGTAGTACACTTACTGCTATTGATGCCTTTAACTTACAAGTTGTACCAGGACCTAGTAAGTGTGTTGAAACTCATACAACAAAAACATGTAAAATTCTTTGTGGTGAGTGTGATATTAAAAAAAAACAATACTGAAATCTGTATAAATACATATCTGGAAGTTTTCCTTACATCGTTTGTATTCTTGTCTTGCTTTTCATATTTTTCTCGGTCATAGGCCATTTTCTTCAGCAATTTCTTCATGGTCTTTTTATCTTTTTTAAGATTTTCGGTATTTTGCTTCCTCACTTGGTTGACAAGAAATTTGGGAATCTATGGAGAAATAAAATTAAGTTCCGGGAGGACAAAGAAGTAGCACCATCTTAACTGTGAAAATAATTATATTTATTTCTTCAATTCGAAGCAGTGAAAGGTTGTCTATTTGATGGGACTAGGCCATTTTATATGCACTCTTCATTAAGTCAGTAAAACCAAATGCATTGTATTATTCATTCGGCATGTGTGCAGGGTATTCACATGATGCAATTTACCACCTACAGTGTAAGGTTCAAAAAGAGGCTTGGTGAGGTTCAAGGACACAGTGGCTGTCATCTCTGCCTGACATGCTAAGAGCAGAGACAGCCTGAGGTAGCTGGCATTAGGGGCCACTGCCTCAGTGGTTGGTCCTGTTCGTGGCCATATTTCTACAACCTAGCCTCTAGCTAACCTACAGTAACCTTCTAATGGCCAGCTCGCCGCCTCTCCTGTCAAATGAAAAGGAAAACTCACAAATACCCATGAGCTGACAGGTACCCAGCAATAATCTAGGAACAGCGGGTCCTCCAAAATTACATTAGCAAAATAATAAAATATTTTAAAGGAGATCAAATTGAAATTATGTTGGAATTTTAAAAACTTAGATTTAATAAATATTTTCTTTTAAATTGCATTTGAAATCACCTATATGGTTACCTTTTTACAGAGAATATAATAATGAATAAAAAAACTTTTGAATCTAGATATCATCACTCATTAACAGAGCTTAAAAATATATACTTACCGTCCACAGAAGTTTCTGATACTTAATCAGTGAATGCATGGTATTTGCAGTCCCAGCAGCCATTACGAATTCTCGCTGTTCACTGGACTTCAAGCCCAGCCCGTGACACATGAAGAGATTTGGGGCCATGACCATTGCCACATTCATGACTGTCATCTTATTTTTCTCTTTATTGTCTATTACTCTTTGGAGAAATTCTAGCAGGGCCTTAAAGAGAAATGACTCTTTGAGATTTCTGTTGCACATGAGGATGAGAAATTAAAATGCTGGAACACATGGGATTTTTATTTAGTTAAAAAAAATAATAAGTTGTGCATAACCACAGGTAGCTAGCCACATCCAACAGGCCTCTTTATCAAAGTTCTCCATTTGGTGAACGCCCTCAGGTGGCCCTGGGGAACAGGGCAGAGAGAATACCAGTCTGAAGCCAGTGGTGGGGACAAGTATGGAGAAGTGGAGAAGTGTCAGACCAACAGCCTGCCAGAGCCACGGAGCACTGCAGAACTGTTTAAAATATCACGTAAATATTCGGTTGCTTCAGGAAGTGTGTGCTTTTATCTCCAGGAATTAAAAAAAAAACAATTCCCTTTAAATCATTTAACCTATTGAATAGCTTCTTTTTTTTTTAGAGAGAGAGAGAGAGAGAGAAGGATATACAGGAGCAGACAGACAGGAGGGGAGAGAGATGAGAAACATCAATTCTTTGCTGGGGCACCTTAGTTGTTTATTGATTGCTTTCTCATATGTGCCTTGACCCGGGGGGGGGGGGCTCCAGGTGAGCCAATGACCCCTTACTCAAGCCAGCAACCTTGGGCTCAAGCCAGCGACCTTGGGCTTGAAGCCAGTGACCACTGGGTCTTGTCTATGATCCCATGTTCAAGCTGGCAATCCTGTGCTCAAGCTGGTGGGCCTGTGCTTAAGCTGGCAACCTCAGGTTTTCGAACCTGGGTCCTCAGAGTCCCAGGTCAACACCCTATCCACTGAGCCATGGCCTAGTCAGGTTTAGGCTGTTTAATTGGCTTTAAAGTACTTGATAATTAGCTGACATAATATCTAGAACAAATGTAGATTATGATGGGGAGAAAAAGGGAATAAAGAGAGACAAAGAAAAGAGTTAAAAAAATGAGTGAATGCATAAAAAAGGAACTTTCCACCAGAACAGGCTACTTTATACTCAGTTTGATGCTCCCTACTTCCTTCATTGCCAAAACTCAGGCGTCATCTGAGCCTGTCCTGCCTAAAAGCCACGGGCCGATGACCCTCCTCATGACAGGGCTTACAGCTTTAAGTTCTTCTTGTGCCTTCTTTCTTGAATCACTTTGGTGCAGAACAGTAACAGAAACTACACAGGTAGCCAACGTTCTGTATGGGTGGGGCATTGTTTTAAGCACAGCAGCGAGCTCACAGCACTTAGCCTTACTGGAGATAGATGATATTATTATCCCCATTTCACAGATGAGGAAACAATGTCTAAAAGAATGTAAGTAACTTACCAGAGATCATATCTCTAGCAAATGGTGGAGAAGCAACTAGACCAAAAAGGAAAACAGAGGAAAAAAGGTATTCATCTGTCACAGCATTTCGGGGGGAGGGAGGAGGGAGACTCCTAACAGGTTGATCCTGAATCAAATTTGGCTGCTTTATAGAGCTCAAAAATTTAAAACAAACTAAAGGCATAGCGTTAGTTAGTATCTAACAAAGAGATTTATGTATCTAATTTCCAGTACAGTGCTCAGAAAGTTATATTGTAATCCAAGCATAAGGTTTTATAGAAACAATGCCTTCTCAAATGCGGACAAAAGATTAATTGGTGAGGTTTGGAAAAAATATTTAATTTTGTTTCAGAGAACAGAATAATTATTCAGGGATCAGTGTATCTCTTTCTTTATGAGCATAAATTACAAAGATTAGGTAATGAGCCATTTTAATTGTGGTGTGCATGTGCAATAAGGTTATTCAAAATATTACTCTCAGAATATTAGAATGTGTGTAAGTGTAGGTATGGCATTAATAAAATATTAGCTTAGCCCTTGCTGAAAGAACTGCACCTTCAGATGTACTTTCTCTTCATCTGAACACTAAGAACTGCCTCTTTTTAAAAAAATCACCAGTCTGGTATTTTATAAGTATCGCTAGACCCACTCTCTGAAAACCCCATTTAGATTTCCGGAACACTCACTCGCTACGTGTGATTTTAGCATAACCTTTTGATACCTCTGCACTTTAAAGTCTTTTCACTGGTAAAATGGGAAAACTACTCTCTTAGCCCGCCAGGATGAAGAGAGTGCATTTCAACAAACTTCCTCAAAAATTTAAGGCTAGAGCTACCATATGACCCAGCAATCCTCTTCTTAGTACCTAGCCAAAACTTTTAAAAAACAGTTATACATAAAGATACACACACACACACACACACACACACACACACACACACACACACACACCCTTATGTTCATTGCACCATATTCACAGCAGCCAAGACATGGACAACCTATGTGTCCTTTGATGGATGATTGAATAAAGAAGACGTAGTATGTATATACAATGGAATACTACTCAGCCATAAAAACATAAAAATATTGCCATTTGCAAAAATATGGATGGATCTTGAGAGCGTGATGCAGAATAAAATAAGTCAGACAGAGAAGAAACAAACCATATGATTTCACTCATATGTGCGATATAAAACAAACAGCAACAAATGAACAAACAGAAAAGAACAAACTCGCAGACACAGACGACAGAATGGCGGTGACCAGAGGGAAATACGGAGGATGAGGAGGGTAAAGGGGTCAAATCCATGGTGATACAAGGAGACGAGACATCAGGTGGTGAGCACACAATAGAGCACACCGGTTCTGTTATAAAGTTGTACACGTGAGTTTATATAATGTTTTTAGTTAACATTACAGTCCAACATACTTAATGATTTTTAAAAAACTACAGAAAGGATAAACAAATGCCAAAAAGTTATGTTTATCTAAACACTTCATTGATACCTTAACATCCGTTTTTGTTATGCTTCCAAGTCAAAGAAAGGTATAAGCATTGATCCAAGTGTGCAATAATTCAGAGTTTTAAAAAAAAAATTCTGGTCAAGCAACTTGCTCAAAGACACCTGAAACTTTATGCTTAAACGGGAACACAGTGTTTAACACAGATATGCTGTAGACAAAGTCTAGGCAAGTCATACACTTGATCCTGTCCCTCCAAATGGCAGCTGACGGAGTGGCCCAAGGACTGGGGAAATTTGGAAGTTCACGTTAAGCTTTCTGAAATTACCTTCTGATGAAGTTTCCCTTGTCTTTTATGGAACTAAATTTAAATAGTTTATTCTCTTGTACATATGGTATACTTGTTTCAATGTTTCTATTATTAGAATTCTTGTGTGAAACCTTCATCAGAGCTGGCTAATTAAGCTACTAACGCTTATGTAAATTAGTAAAATTACTTGTTCGCATTTTCCAATTATTTTACCTCCTCTAAAGTATTTCCAATCTCATTTACAAAATTGTACTCCCAGTAACTTTATATACAAAAATTAAAACTACTAAAAAAATTGTTTTTAAATATACTTAAAAATATTTTTTTAAATAATATGCCTCAGGTTTTGAAGGTAAATTACAAAAACGAATTCTAGACCAGCCTTGCCCAGTAGTAGTAACCATATGGGAATAAGTGTGTCTTTCCACAACTGTCTGAACTCATTTGAATGCAGGTGTATTTTAAGTCAATTGTGTGTCTTTCAATTCTCACTTTACATTGGTCATTCACAGGCCCACACACAGACAGGCACCTTTATGTGAATAAGGAAGAAATGGATTAAAGAACTCTTACCATGGAGTGGATGCCCTGTGTTAAGGGCACAGCTCACAAGCAGAGAATAGACTGGAAACCAGTCCCCAACTTTGTCCTGGGCCAGAAGTCCCTATTACTGCCACCAGCTACACATCCTTCCACAGCTGCCCTGTCCACACAGTATTTGAATGTAACTCTGTCTAAAGTTGGCTTCTGCCTCCAAAACAAAACAAAACCTCATGCTGTATTCTCAGTGATTCACTTGACAATCATTTAAGCCAGTGGGTTGTTTTTTTGTTTTGTTTTGTTTTTTTCTGACTTAGTAATGAGAACAAGTCTTTGGAAGTCCTCCTGGAGCAATGTGGTGTTTTCACTCCAGTGATCCCCACAAACTGCTTTAATCCAGACAAGTTGAGTGTTAACACTCATGCCGTGGGCATGAAGGAATTACCAATCACCTCATCTCAATTCAAGGAGTCTTAATGAGAAACAGGAAAGAATTTTCAAGATTTACCAACTGGGGGTTTTGTTTTCTTGACATGATATTTAATTTTAAATGGAAATGTAGGGGGAAAGGGCAAGGTTTCCACCCTTACCTGTATAAAAAGAACTCTTTTTAAGGCAATGGCAAACCTTAATGTAAACACTCTTTCTAAATTACACTTTTAAAGTTTCCTCTTTTACTATTATGAAAGTTTATATTGAAACACTTTACAACTACCCTATGAACTCTCATCTTTAAGGAAGATAAATCATATGGAACAATCCACTGATTATTATAAAAACAACTGACTACTTATAATGAGTGATATTACATTGTATAATATTAGACCAAAACACTTTGAAATCATGATATAAATCAGCAACTCAGTGCAAGCACTTAGAGAAAGAACTAGAATTTGTTGGAGTTGGTCTATCTTTTGGCTAACCAGATATTTTTAAATCATCATCATGACTTATTTCAACCTCCAAACAAATGTGACATCTTTACGTAGCAGTGGGTTAAATGTGATGACTCAAGCTTTTCTTTTTAAACATTCATTTTGTGTGTGTGTGTGTGACAGAGACAGAGACAGAGAGAGGGACAGATAAGGACAGAAAGACATGAAGGAAGAGAGATGAGAAGCATCAATTCTTCGTTGCAGCACCTTAGTTGTTCACTGATTGCTTTCTGATATGTGACTTGACAGGGGGTGGGAGGGCTAGAGCAGACCGAGTGACCCCTTGCTCGAGCCAGCAACCTTGGGTTCAAGCTGATGAGCCTTGCTCAAGCCAGATGAGCCCGCACTCAAGCTGGCGACCTCATGTCCTCCATGTCCCAGTCCTACGCCCTATCCACGGCACCACTGCCTGGTCAGGCAACATTCATTTTTTTTCACCGTACTAATACATGCTCTTTAAATAAAATTTAGAAAATGCAGAAAAATAAAAAGATAAAAAAAAACTCCAGAAAGTACCTATATTTCCATTAACAGATGAACCTTAATCATCTGTTCTGTTAGAAGAAAAAAATGTAATAGTAAAAATTAAAATACAAAATACCTAAAAATACCATTAACATGACTCACCTAGTAAATAAATGAATAAAGAGTTAGACTTTCGCCATCTGTCCTTAAAAACAGGTCTTTTTTTTTTTTTAATAGATCACCACTAATATTTCCATGACAATATCAAACTGTTTTTGCCACACATAATCTTTCGGAGGGCAATTTAAGGTAAATGAATCCAGCTGACCTTCAGCGTGTCTCGGTTTGCATCCGGCAGGAGGATGACAAGCAGGTTCAAAGCCTGTAGTTGTTGCTTCTTGGTTGAGAGGTCTGTAGACATATTAAACAAAGCAGAGCTTGCCTTTACTGAACATTTTCCTTTACTTTCTCTTTTCATTTCATAAGAGAGAAGTTAGTGGGCTGAGCAGCGAGCCCCGGTGGGGGAGCACGTGGGGGGAGCAGGAGAAGCAGCCGCCGCTTCCGGCCTCTCTCAGGCGCCCCCTTCCGACTGCAACTGGACGGCGAGCGGCCGCATGTTTGCTGATACACAACAGTGCTTTAAAAATAATTTCAACTTCTGCGTGCTTTTTATTCCCTCATAAAAAGAGGTAGAAGACTGGACCCTGCATGATATAGTGTCAGGGTGAATCTAAGACAGTTAAGTTTCTTTTAATGGCGAGTGAACAAATTACGTGGTAAGAGTCCATCAATTTCAACAGGAATATGTAGCACAGAGCCTGGGACACAGCAAGAGTTTGATAAACATTTGTAGAATGAATTGGAAAACCAAGCAGCAATGAAGAGGTACGTTATTATCACTGATATTTATCATTTTTGGTAGCGCGTATCCCATTTAAATAACACATATAGGTATATGGAGTCATTCTGGCTTTTATTTTTCAGGGATAAATTTGGTCCTGTAATCCATACCCGGGGACTGTGTGTGAAATAGCACAACTTAACCATTAAAAAAATATTTTATGCAGAAGATGATTTTAGTCACATCTGCCTGAGAAATTCTGAAGAAATGTTATGGATAAGACTCATGGGAATCATCTCAATAGTGCATGCTATAAGAATAGCGTGGAACACAATGGAATATTATTCTGTCACTAAAAAGAATGACACCTTGCCATTTGTGGCATGGAACTTGAGGGAATAATGCTAAATGAAATAAATCAGACAGAGAAAGACAAATAACATATGATTTCTTTTATATGTGGAATCTACTTTTAAAAAAAGCCATGCTCGTAGATACAGAGGACAGATGGTTGGTGTTTTGCTGGGACGTGGGCAAATGAATGAAGGGGGGGGGGCCCAGTTATAACATAAGTCATGGGGATATAATCTATAGAATGGTGACTATAGTTAATAATACTGTATTGCAGATTTGAAAGTAGATCTTAAAAGTTATAGTCACAAGAAAAACATGCCCATAACTATGTATGTGACAAATATTAATTAGATATAGGGTAGTGACCTTTTCACAATATATACAAATACTGAATCACTATGTTGTACACCTAAAACTAAATACAATATTGTATGTCAATTATACCTCAATAAATTAAAAAACAATAGCCTGGAATAGTTCTGGTTGACATTGTAGCTCCCCAGAGTCATTCACAGTGCCCCCTTTTACTCTCAAACATTTCCCGGGTTGGAAGTGAAACATGTGGTCACCAAAATGTGGCATTTTCCGTTTTTGTTTGGCTTCTAAGGACTACAAAAGATAATCATGCCAGTATATAAATCTCATAAGATCTCTGTGTTCAGTAGAAAGGTACTGAGAACTACCTGAGACATTGATTTGGAGCTTACCCAAGACTACGACATGGCCAGACCTAAGAAGTCTGCTGCCTCCACCAATGAGGCAGTGACGTGATTTGTTCCATGTTGCTGCACAACAATTTCAGAAAGTTAATTTTTCAGACAATAATCATAGACTCTGTCACATCTCCTCATGCTTGTATGGTAACTGTTAATCCAAGCTTCTCCAGTAAGTGTTGCTTTTAACACTTGGCAAGAAAAATGTATCAGAGATCTTACATGACTCATTCTAGTATAAGAGAACTGTGCAGTTTCCAAGGTTTTAACATGAAAATATATTGTATTGCTTAAAGGGCATGCAATTAATCTGTACCCAAAGAGAAGATTCTGTTTCCTATTTACTCAGAGATGCATAGTTATAAAGGAAAAGGAAAAACACGTGGTCTTCGAGCACCCGTGGACATCTGCGAGTTAACCTGACTATCCAAATATATCTGGTAACATTCTCTGTGATGCAAAATGCTGTTCGAACAATTAATAGGGATGGCAGGAACACAAAGATAGCATCAAGCAGGGACAGCCTTACTCTGGACAGCCTGAAAGGCTTTGAGGTATTCCACACTGAGGAGCGGCTGGGGAAGCTCCCGGACGAATAGTTTCAGCAGGCTGGCCGCGTCGTGCTGCTTGACGCTTTCCCAGTTAAAAGTCCCTTCGTAAAACTTTGCTTCTAGTTCTTGGCAAAGATTCTGAAAGACAGAAGGGGGAAAAAAAAAAAAAAACCAAACCAAAAATGGGCTACCAGTAAGTGCATTCCTTTTTTCCTGCTGAGAGTGTGATCCACTTCCCACTTTCTAAGCGAGTCTACTCTTCAGAAAAGACATCAGAAAGCACGGCAGGCCAACACTTCTCTGTCGCTTGGGAAAGCACTGCTCCTCGTGCCCCAGGGTGATTTCCCAAATGAAAATTACACCGCAGGCCAGAAACTCAGAAACTTTCCACATTTTCCTGGACACGAAGCAAATCTTAAGTAGTAAAGGTTTAATTAAAAGATTAGTTAAAAGTGTCTTTACATTAGGGGGCTTTATTTAAATACTATAATTTTTCATTAAATTTTAAAAAAATCATTAAAAAAAAGTTTATGTTTTAAATTATTTGAGAAGTATGTTCTGTGAAGAAATACATGATCTATCTCTGAGCCAAAAGCAGAAGGCTACCTCTGATTAGTCACCTCTGGGAAATGAAAAACCAAATTCTAGAGCTAATGAGGCATGAAAGTACATCAATACACCTGTCTTCCAACACACAAGCCTGAAGTGACACGGCCACCCTGCTGCCCACTGCAGAGAACGGTTTGATCCGTGTAGAATGAGCAATACCTAGTTCATTTGCCTCAAGGACTCAACAAAATTTGCCAGACAAATTATTAATAATAACTCAATTTAGTTTCACAATTACTATTTTCTATATGCTTTTTTCTATGGTGTAAATCTTCTATTATGTTAGAAATCTTTCCAAGTCCCTGTCACTTTCTTCTATTTTTTGAAACTGTTCTCCTAAATGAATGTTCATTGTTCTTCTTAAAAGGTGAATTTATTACATTTGCTCTTCTCAATTCAATTCCCTTCTCTACCTCGATTATTTTTGTAATTGGTGAAATTCATAAAAGTACACTTGGAAATGGGGAGTGAGGGAGAGGTGGGTGGAGGGAGAAGGGGACTGAGAGAAGGGAGGAGGGGGGAGAGAGAGGAGGGAGAGAGAGGAGCACAGGCAGTGTGGTGGGACAGGGGAGAAGGACAACCAAAGATTTTGCATATTATTTATTTGTAGCGGATCAGCTGCTGCATAGCTTGGTATGTGACAACAGGCTGGGCTGAAGAGTAGAGCCAGCTGAGTCCATTTAATTGACCTTCTGAGAAGCTACATTTAGTAGAACTCATCCTTCTGCCAGCAATCCAGTGAAAATATAAAACACACATTACGCTCACTATCATGTACTCAAGTAAACATGTTGATGACTTGTAAGTTGGCCATTACATTCTGCTAATGAACGCTGTGAACAGTGAACTGAGAAGCAGTATTCCTGCTGATCTGGGATAATATGAAGTCACATTACCTGTTTCTGAGTCTTTCTCTGCACGAGAATGTACTTCTCGACGGAGCTTATCTCAGAATCACACACCATGTCCATGATTGACTGGTGGTGAAATTGCTGTAGGTTTTCACAAACGCGCTGAGACAATGGCAACTTATCAAACTTACAAGAGCAGCAGAACAGTCTCGGGACCTCTGTCCACCAGACACCAAACCCAGGGGACACACAGGCTGAATGAATTTTGTGAGCAGGGTATATCAGGTTATGCGAATCAGATTAAACTGAGATCACCATGCAGTTAGAGCCAAGTAGGCCGAAACTAGCCTCCTAAATTGAGGAAGCTTATCAAAATAAGCAGGTGATGGAAATGCGGAATATATGAATAGTAATTGCACTCCAGGCACCCCACAGCCTGTCCCAGGCAGGAGACCATGCACCCCCCAAGGGTCATTTCTTCCTGATTCGGCTCTAAAGATATCATACGGGAGAGGCCTTAAGGAAATGAACAGCGAAAATCTCTTCTCTCTATCCCATTTTGTCCTGGATTTGCAAATTCAGGAAGCCAATATACTGGATGTGGGCAGTGACTTGTACTATCTCAGTTTAGAGCTACAGCTAAATTTGAAGGATAAGGTAAAGGAGATTGTGAATGACGGCGAACCAAAAACTTTCTTGGATGAATTTTCCAGACAGAGGTACCTTCCAAGTATGAAGCCTGTCAAATGCCAATCTCCCAAGAGGCATATGAATTATGCCTCATCTGCAGGGTAGTTGCACCTTGACCATGCACTCAGGATGTTTTACTCCCCAGATCAGGCGACTGAAAGAAAGGGCAAGATACAGAACATCCTAGGATAGTGGGAAGGAAATGTCTCTTGAGAGAAAAGAAAGCAGGGGGAGGGAGGAGGAGGGCTCGAACTGGGACTTCTGGGAATGACTGTTTTCCCAAGCCAGACTCGGGCTACCCTGAATCCCATGAGACAGAGAACTGTGCAAGTCAGGAAAGTGATCGAGGCGGAGTCTCATTTTGGTAGCTCACTAAGACACATCATGTCAAGTCTCCTACTCTGCTCACCGGATGGAGTTTATCATCAAGCCTTAAAAAAAAACCCCACAAAACACCTCAACTGCTATTAGTCATGCTGACTAAAACTATCACCAGCCCCCTAGTAATATTTTGACTCATCAAGTTCTCTCCTCATCAGAAGGATGTAACTATTCTTGTCTTTTGCCTGTTGACTTTTGTTCCTACATTATGTTTGCACAGTAGAGAGATTATTTGCCTCTTTGTTTATCATAGTATTATTATAGGTAATATGGTGATTTAAAAAAAAATCAAAACTTACACAAATCAGAAGAGACTACAGAAAAACTAAATATAAACTGAATGTCAAGGGGTTTTATTGCCCTATTTAATCCACTAACAATGGGAAGAAAGGGCGGGAGGGCAAGTTAGCTTTTAAAAGGCAGAAGTATAATAAAACCATAAAGTTTTACATTAGTAAAAGCAAGAGATTACCTTGACTCTATTGGCGGCTCCAGGTATTCTTAAGAGACCTTCAGTTTCTAAACCTCCCTCTTCAATTCGCGAAATCAGCTGTGTATAAACAGAAAAGCATTCTGATTTTGGTATACCTAACAGGTACACTTCCAAAATTAACATCTGCTTCGCAAACATATAAGTGAGAACTGATTAAATGACATGTAAGCTGGGTTTTATGAAGTTTGGAATGCAACTGCACCACCATTATGCTTTAACCAGGAAGTCCCAAAACTTTAGTCATAATTTAAATTTTCACAAAAGTTGGGTCTTGCTCTTCTTTGTAACAGAAGTATATAATTTCACACAACAGCTGTGGCACTCCAAACAAACAGAAACTGAAAGTGTTCGTTTTTTAAAAGCAAGTAAAACCATCCACTTCTGCTTTTCCTGAAACGTAACATTCTGCAAATAAATAAATCTTATGAAATTCTAGTATTTGCACATTTAAGCTTATCCATAGAAAGAATTATTTATAATATAAAGACAAAAAACTGTTTACAAATATTCATTTTTAAGCCTTCAAGCTTTCAGTGGTAAACATAAATAAAAACAATGGTTCTTATACAGGGCTTCTAAATCATACCTGGTGCCCTATTAATGCATCCAGATCTCTATACCTCCAGAACCCCATTAAAATAACAAAGATTATTTTTTCTATAACGAGGCAGAAACCCACAAGAATAAAGCAAATGGAGATACTGCAATGGTGTAGGTAAGGAGATGATAAAAGAGTGGTTCATTTCCTGGCAGAGTATATTCCAATTGGAATATGCATTCTCTGGGCAGTACGCTAGGCTTTATAGGGGGCACTCTGTTATTTTAAGGAAATCAATTTCCTTGTCCCTCAGTTTCAATATAAGGCGTTCATTAGCATCGTGTAGGTTTTCCTTTCTAACACTCATTCTCCTTTCACAACAACCTTCTCCTACTTTATAAAAGACAGACACACTCTTCACTCATCCCTAATCTTTACTACAGTTCTTTCAGCACACCCTAAGGCATAACATCTTCCAGGGTGCTAAAAGAATGTGAAATTGCAATTATTTTTTTTTTCCTCAGGGAAACCTCCTTTAATAATTAACCAAAGACTCTATAAACTACATACAGCTTACTGTTTTCCCCTTGGTTATAAAAGTATCTTAGAAGCAAAGCATGGCATCATAAATGAGGTCTTTCGACCTTTCTCTAGATGTTCTGAAATCAGACATATTGTGTAGCGTATAGACATTGGGTGAGATAGCAACTTCACTCAATAACCTCACCTCTTCTATCCCTGGATTGTGGCCAGAGAATGAACTGATCTTGAGAGAGTCAGGTAAGAATAAAGCAAAGAGTAGTCTCAAAATTCTCCCAAAGATTTATTATTAGCTGAAAAGAGAAGCAACTTTAACCAATCAGTCAATGCAGTACATGATTTTTTGAAAATCAACTGTAATATCTTCCAAGACTATACTTTTCAAATTATAGTAGATAAAAACCCACATCAAAATAATTTACATAATTATTTTACATTAGATGGGTATTATTCAATAAAGTATTTAAAACCAAATTATCAAATAATACCATGCAAAAAAGTTATTCAATGTACAAGCAATTTTCACTTTATTTAATCTTACAAAATGTTTAAAATATTCTATTAACAAAAGATAAAATTACATGCTAGCTGCTAAAGCAAATTAGTTTTTAGTAGCATACGCCTTTTGCTTACATTAAATACAACAGAAAATTGACCATGATTTCTAAATAACTAAATGAGAGTAATTTCTGAATTTTTATATTTGAGTCTTTTTAAATATTCTCTAAAGCTGAATACTAGCACTCAATTGAGGTATGTATACACACACACACACACACATATATTCTCTGAAGGAATGTCATCTGTTTTCGCCTATTTTTCACTTTGAAAATAACATATTTTTAGGTCCAACATTACATTAAAACATAATTATACTTTACAGCTTTCCTTCTATTTCCAAGACTTAAAATGGACATGAAAAATAATTATATTGATGTATGTATTTTAAACATATTTTAGTTAACTTATCTTTCAGGACACATTCTGTAATTTATCAGCTATTTTTATAGCATTTCTCAAAATATATACTGTATACTTACATTAATTTAAAAAAATGAATTGAAGATGAAGTCAGACTTTTTGACACAATATGTTTGATTTGGCTGATTAGTTTGACAATAAGAAAAGAATTTGCTAATTAGGCAGACTTTTTCTGTAGATAAAAGTTAAGAATATTTCTATTTTTTCAAAATATTTCTGAAAATATGGCTTAAAACACTGTGCCTCTGAGGGGAAAATAACAGATACAGTTCACAGATAGGTTTGTTAAAGCCCTTTTTGGATATATTTCTCAATAATTGTGAAAACATAATCCTCTAAAGACTGCTAACAAATCCTGTTGCAAATCAGTGGTTTCCAATTCTGTCCTTTCTTCAAAATTGAAAAAATACCTAAGTGAGGTTTTTCAGCTGATCAGTCAAAAAATATTTTTCATTATAACTCCCTGTGATTTTATTTGTTTATAATTTAGAGAGGACGCAAACAGATAAGTATTTATCTAATAGTAAGCTCTTTATATGCCCTTTTATTAACTTTAAATGAACCCAAATACTTTAGGGCTGTTATCCAATAACTTCAAACCAGGGGGCAGCCAGAGTATCCACAAAAGACCACAAATGCAAAATAACTAACTACACACATAAGAAAACAATTTCAAGGAGAAAACAACAAGGGACTGGATGCAACCCTGAATGAACCTGGTCAGGAGATTCACTGAACCTCTGTAGAGACCACACCTTACCATTCATGGGTATGATGGTGAATTTGATCTATTGTCTTAGCTACTGTGTCCCATTGTTTGGTCAAACACTAGTCTAGATGCTCCAATGAGGTATTTTTTACATACAATTAATGTTTAAGTTGGTAGACTTTGAGTGAAGCAGATTACTCTCCATAATGTGGACGGGCCTGATATAGTCACTTGAAGGACATAAAAGCCCTGGAGAAAAAGCATTTCTGCCTCAAGACAACAACACAGAAACCCTGCCTGAGTTTTCAACTGGCAGACTCTGGAGCCAAGACTGCAACATCGACTCCTGCCCACACTTCTAGTCTGCTGGCCAGCTCTACATAATTCAGGATTCCCAGCCTTCACACTCACATAAGCCAGTTCTTTAAAATAAATCCCTCTCACTCTCGTGCGTGTGTATCCTATTGGTTCTCTTTCTCTGGAGAACACTAGTAGTACTTAGAGTGCATGGTGCTGAGATCCCTGCTTTGTACAGTCGTCTGTATAGAGTAACTGGCAACTTTCATTGACATTGAAAAAAATTTGAATGGATGAACTATATTTGTTAGCACCTCTCTGTTTAATCACAGGCATTGTTGACAACTGTTCAAACAGATACAGTTTCTACTGACAGGGGCTAACAGGCTGATGAGTAAGATTAACTGTGTAGAGCAATGTTCATCAGGAGGAACACCCAGAAACAGATTTGTGTTATAGAGAACATCAGAAATAAAGGAATCAGAGGTTAGTAAATAAAACAGATAAATGACCGGCTTGGAATAGCGGAAGAATAAGTGCCAAGAAGATCGAGCTTTAGTATTGATGAGTCTACCAAGCCAATCAGTTGTGAAAGTTAGCATTGCTACTCTTGCTCTCGTCAGAACTCCCAGAAACTGCGATATGCTTAGGATGTTGCAAAGACTCTAAAGCTTGGGTTGTTCATAAATGATTTGACCTGCCTTCTTCATCGTGTATTTCCTGACCTATATCACATGTAATCTGTGTTCCTGAACAATGATGGCTCAGAGGTTAGACTGAAATTCTTATAATGCCAAGTATAATCCCCATATGAATAACTGAGTGTTGATTACACAAGTGACTTGACAGTTTAGTAATCCTTGTCTAATTCTACTTTATGGCTTCTTTGCCTAGTTTGGAAGTTAGACATTGGTAAATTAAATTGGACATCCTCACTGTAAATAAGAAAGCTTGGGAAATACATACAGGCATGAAATATTCATGAAGATTCAATTCCCTAGAAATTTATAAGCAGTTTCCATTTCTATGAACTATAGAACTGAAATCTCAATTATACAAAGCCAGCTAATAGAAGACAGGAAAATGATGCCAGGTAATCACAGTTACAGTAAGAACACAGAAAGCATCACCATGAAATAAAAATTATGAGCCCTTGAAACAAATTTGTTTCCTGAATAGAAAAATCAAAGCACAAAATAAAAGAGCACATCAATTGGAAACCTATAAGAGTGTGAATGCAAAAATAAAAACACACCATTAGTTCAAGTACTGTATGTTCTCTCCATGCTGATCCATTCAGACCTACTTACTTTTTGAAATATCAAGGGTATTCGAGTTCCTGGTGCTTTCCTCTGATCTTGTTCTAACAATACTGTCAGTGGAACACAAAAAAGACCAGAATCTGCAATAAACAAAGAAAAATATTTCTTCACTTCCATCGATCCCTAAAATATTAATGCAAAACATTAAGGCCTAAGATTTCTGATATTGTCATTCAAACAACTATCTATTGGGCAGTGATTAAGTGAATGACCCTCTCTAGTCATTAGGCATTTACATTGCAATGGGGAAATCCTTGCCTTGCCTTACTGAGCAGTTTTGCAAGGAAAGACAACCAAACATATGACTGCAAATAATCACCCTGAAATAACTAGAAAAGTATAAACTGCTACAGAAGAGAAACGAGAGTACTGTGCGAGAACAAAAATACGCAAACATTTACTAAGCGTAGTCAAATGAAAAGTTTTGGCGTAAAGCAAATAAATATCACTCATCTTCTCCATACTTAATTGACATTTAGCATCCTACAATACAGCAAAATATAAATAGTAGCCTTTTGAGAAATCAGCCAACATTATAATTTTGTTCTACCAAGGATTTTCTTTAGAAAATGTAGTAGATGCTTAATATTCCTGAATTTAAATTAGTAATTTTATATATTTGGGGATAACATCAGAAGGAATGACATGTAATCATTCCTAATTTTTCTAAATTAAAATCATATGCCTTAAGTCTGGTATGAATATAGCTTGTACGCAGCACCTCCCTGCCCATGACTGAGGGCATAGTTTGCACAGAAGCCTAACACATCTGCAAGGAAGATATAAATCATTTGTGAACATGGAAAGAAAAGAATCTCCGAGATCTGAGCACAAACACTGCAAACTGTAACACTCGACAGAGATGCCATTCAAGAGAATGCCAGTAATCCAGTAAATAACTTTTAGTCTAAAAATTTAAAAAAAACAACCCAGAATATTCAAGAATGTTCAGTCTAGCCCTGGCCGGTTGGCTCAGTGGTAGAGCGTCGGCCTGGCGTGCAGAAGTTCCGGGTTCGATTTCCGGCCAGGGCACACAGGAGAAGCGCCCATCTGCTTCTCGACCCCTCCCCCTCTCCTTCCTCTCTGTCTCTCTCTTCCCCTCCCGCAGCCAAGGCTCTATTGGAGCAAAGATGGCCCGGGCGCTGGGGATGGCTCCTTGGCCTCTGCCCCAGGTGCTAGAGTGGCTCTGGTCACAACAGGCAACGCCCTGGAGGGGCAGAGCATCGCCCCCTGGTGGGCGTGCCGGGTGGATCCTGGTTGGGCGCATGCAGGAGTCTGTCGGACTGTCTCTCCCCGTTTCCAGCTTCAGAAAAATACAAAAAAAAAAAATGTTCAATCTAGTTTACAAGATAAATAACTTTGATAACATATAAAAAATCTTAAAAAGATGGAAAGAAAAGTCTATTATTAGTGATACCCAATAAAAATGACAATACTTCTCTTAATATTGGCTTAATATAGGCCTAATATTGCTTGGATTCAATTCTAAAACATAACAGTCACCTCTTGCAGCCACTTTCAAGGTCCTAAGAACAGCTATCTAAATTACATTTTTGTTTTATATTTGAAGAAGGCCTTCATTGTCCACAATGGACTTGTTGAAACCGGAAGCATCGTTAACCTCAGAAATAAAAAAAGTCCCAAAGTTTGAAGCTTAAAACACTGATAAGAACTGAGCACAGAATGAAGTCTTCTGATGCCCATCATGGCAGAGGGCCTGGAGGGGAAGCACACTTCAGTCCCACCAAGAAATTGCCTCTAAAACTTACATCAGGTGAATACTTGTCTTTGCTAATGTTACCATAGCAACTCAGTAATCCTCATTCTTGGTCTCTTTCTAGGAGATACCATTAAGGTAAAACAAGAGGTATGATTTTCTTAAACAGAAAAGCTTTGTCAACAGAGAATTTCTTGAATTTCCAGACCATTAATGTCTTGAAAAAACAAAAACCCAGAAGGTATCGGTTCTCTATTATATTAAAAAATAATAGAGTAAATTCATATAATGTATAAAGCTGCCTTACAAAAGAAAAACTATACACATTCATGATAAATACAGTGTAGCAGTGTTACATGCCACAATGGTATTATTTTCTTTAAAAAGCAACGAATGTGCTTGCAAAACATATAGGTAGAATGTTAATGAACCTAACACCTACTAACTACCATATATATTTCCCATCAAATAACTAAGCAAAAGTAATTGATCAGTAATTGATCAGAATCAATCATCTTAAAGTCATTTTTTTCAAGAACTTATTTTAGAAATAAATAAGTATATATTACAAAGGCATTATTTTTACTATATATATATATATATTAATATATATATATATTATTTTTTGTATTTTTCTGAAGCTGGAAATGGGGAGAGACAGTCAGACAGACTCCCGCCTGCGCCCGACCGGGATCCACCTGGCACGCCCACCAGGGGGCGATGCTCTGCCCCTCTGGGGCGTCGCTCTGCCGCGACCAGAGCCACTCTAGCACCTGGGGCAGAGGCCAAGGAGCCATCCCCAGCGCCCAGGCCATCTTTGCTCCAATGGAGCCTTGGCTGCAGGAGGGGAAGAGAGAGACAGAGAGGAAGGGGGGGGGGGTGGAGAAGCAAATGGGCGCTTCTCCTATGTGCCCTGGCCGGGAATCGAACCCGGGTCCCCCGCACGCCAGGTCGACGCTCTACCGCTGAGCCAACCGGCCAGGGCCTTTACTATATATTTTTAAAGGAGAGGGCATATGAGTTATAAGTCCTTGATTCAGAATTTTCTTCTATAGTAATTAAATATTTGATTATGCCTTTATTTGCCACATTCCAGGAGACAGTGCATTTTTTCAAAGGTACATAATTTTTGAGGGCAATGTCTTAGAATCTAAACTTTAGATGCATTGTAGTGTTGGTCTGTTTTGTAGATGTTTTGCCCCTAAAAATATTGTTAAAAAGCCAAGCTCATCCTTGCTACTTTAGAAGTCCAACTATTTTTTATTTTCAATTACCTCTTGTTTTGATTTTCACAGCTTTTTGTTGTTTCAGTTCAACACCCAGTATATCATAGAGGGCAGTCAGTTCAATTAGAGCTAAACGGCAAACTTTCTTCATGTCCTGGGGTGCCAGGTCACCAATCCTGGTGGTGCCAGTTTTGTCTTTTGGCAATCTGAAACTCTAAAATAAATACCATTAATATAGTAAAGGTGTACAGTATCTAACGTTTTCTTAATGAATCATAAACTTGTAAGTACATGATAGTGACAATGAAAACACAATTTCTCCGGTCGGAATAAAGAGCGATACTGTCCCGGTGATGCTGTCTGGACCTGTGGGAAGTTCAAGAGTCAGTCTCTGAAGTCTGACAAACAGGGGGACCAGATCCCATACTGGGATCATTCATTCATACCCCAGTGGCTATGAGGACAAAAGAGACAGGGAACCCAAAAGAGAAAAAAAATACCCTAGTTAACTGACCTTCAAAACCAGGGATGACTAAGTGTCCAGCACAACTGTGAGGAAGAGGGAGAAGAAGGAGAAAGAGAAATAGCAGCCAGGAGTGAGTAGTTACAACCTGCCAGGTATCTTTTACCTGTATTATTATGGACTGTCATATATATAATATATAATATTATATATAATATATGATGACTTGATATAATGTAATGTAATATAATATATTAAGAATGTCATTAAAACCCAAATTAGAGTAGATACAGAAGGGCTGTATAGAATTGGGGGAGGGGAAGAGCAGAAAGGAGACTTAAAACCTAGACTTCAGAGCCAGATCACCTACCAATCAGCTGGCTACTGACTAAGTTGTGTGTGACTTCTGTCGATTGCTTCATCGTTCTTTCCGTAAAATGGGAGGAGGGGATGGAGGAGAAGACAGAGAAGAGGGAGGAGAGGGAGAAGACAGGGAGGGAAGAAAGGAGGGAGGTTGAGAGAGGGGAGAAGACTACCTGACTCAGAAGGCTGTCATGAGGTTTGATTGCCTGGCGCTTCCTAAGCACTTTTATGTGGTTGCTATTATTAGTTTCAACACTGAGTAAGTAAACTGAGACACAGAGATACTGCCTTCACAGGCAACTGGTGTTTCTGCTGTTTCTTGCCTTTCTCAAATATTATCTACTATCTTTTTTGCCTCTCTTACTATTAAAAACCTTAAATATAAGGTAACAAACCACAAGGTAGAAACATGAATTTCTCTAATATATAATGCAAATTACAGTCCCTCTGAATTTACTGATTACTAACACAATAACTGTTCTCTAACAGTCTATTAAAATCTTATCAAAGTTATATCTTCACTTCCTAATTTAATGGCCAAGGATGTTCAATTGATTCACTTTGCTTTACTCATTTTTGCAGCATATCACTAATATTTCACAATCTAAAAGTATTGTAAGAGACATGGCCTAAAGTAGCAGTTCTCAAAGTGTAATCCAAGGACCTTGGGGGAACCCAATACCCTTTATTAAAGAGTCAAAATTATTTTAGTAATTAATATTCACATATTATTTGCCTTTTTCACTCTCAATCTCCCATAATTGTATGGTCTTCTCCAGAGGAACAAGACATATCAATGTAATAGAAGTACATACAAGAATCAAATTGCTAAAATGTAAAACCATGGCACATCTCTTAATAATTTTTAAATAAATATCTAATATGGTTATTTTCATAAAAAATGTTATGTTGACTATAATATTATGGTTTAAATAGAATATTTTATAAATTTCTCAATTTTATTTTCTAATATGCTAAATATCCATAGTTATAACTGATGTAAATTAAAGTCCCCCCATTTTTTAATTGTTTATTTATCAAGAGAACTATTCCTTGGTCTACGCAATCATGTTTCATAGTTCAATAAAACAGGTCAGTGACAAATTTCCATGGACTTGAATCCAAAGAAAATTTTTCCATTCCAAAACCACTTTGAACCGGCCATATTCATCTTCTCAAAACCTTTCGTGGAATCAGAATTTCTGTAGAAATCTTTAGATCTCTTCTTTCTTGGTTCAGTCACAGAAAACTGACAGAGCTGCAAGCCCAGGCAGCCAGCCAACCCTCAAACAATATGAAGTTGGAGATGCCTGGCCAAAAGGCCTTCCACCTGAGGTTAAGAGCCTAACGGGGTCCTGGGACCACAGTGATGGAGAGCTGCTGCCCTAGAGCACTTCCTAAAACCCACCACTTCCATTAACTGAGCAGCTAATTTCTTTCAAGTAAACTCAACTCCACATAAAAGTATCTTTAAGTTCATTACAGGAGAAAGAGGTAATTTCTTAACTTTTTATAATACAGTTGTTTTTTCTGTGAGAACATTAAATAAAGCATAATAGACATGATTGAATATGCATCCTAAGTGAAGTTCTAACATAAGGGCCAATGGCCTCCAACGTTCAGTGCAGAAGGTTTGGGGATGTGGAGACAGACTGCAGGTAGCACATCTTAGCGCCATCACTCACTCACTATGTGACCTCGGAAAAATTACATCAGCCCCGAGTCTCAGCCATTTCATCTGGGAACAATACCGGAATCTGCCTTCTAAGGTTGTGGTGGGGAATCAAATGGCAAATACTAAGTTCTCAAAAAGTATTATTCCTACATGCTTTTTATAGAAGTTTTTCAATAATTTCAAGATTTCATCGTTTTCCTTTTCTCCTAGATATTACTGTAATGTAAGAAAAAATGAGGCCCTGGCTGGTTGGTTCAGTGTAGAGTGCTGGCCCAGCATGTAGATGTCTCAGGTTCAATTCCTGCTCAGGGCACACAGGAGAAGTGACCATCTACTTCTCCAACAGCCCTCCCCTTTCTCTCTCTCTCTCTCTCTCTCCCTCCCTCTCTCTCTCTCTCTCTCTCTCTTTCTTACTCTCCCACAGCCAGGGCTCCATTGATTCAAGCACATTGGCCCCAGGTGCTGAGGATGGCTCCATAGGGCCTCTGCCTCAGGTGCTAAAAATAGCTTGGTGGCAAGCATAGCCCCAGATGGGTAGAGCATTGGCCCCAGATGAGGGTTGCCAAGTGGATCCCAGACAGGGTGCATGTGGGAGTCCATCTCCCTTCTTCTCACTTGGAAACAAATAAAAATAAACAAAAGAAAAATGATAAGGATAATACTCATATAGTTGATAAATGACTTCTCATTCTATTCTGTAAAAGTTCTTATATGATAAGAATTATTATAGCATATTCCAAATGGGGAAACTGAGGTTTTAGTAAAGAGACTTAAATATTAGCCACTGATGTAATCAGGATGTAAATTCAGATCTTGTAAATCCCAAATTCAGTAACAATTCCATTCTGCTCCACTTTTCCCTCCACCTCAGCATGCAGGAAGGAATCTAGGTTGATCAGTGTTGATATAGGGCTGTGAGGCCCTCGAGGAGAAGAGTCACGTTTTAATCAGCTCTGTAACCCTACTGTACCTTAGGCCTGGCACACTGCAGGTGCTCGGCCCCAGTCCATTTCATGAATGAATATACACGTCCTCATTTCCTGTGATCAGTACTGAGATTCCCCTTTAAAACCACACAAAACTCTCCACATTTTCCTCATGCCTGGCCCCAGAGCTCAGCTAATTATTTTGTTTCTGAAGGGCTGAACCCAATCCTATTTAACAACCATTTATTTTATATATAAAATAGAAAAAAAGTCTTCAGCGTTTCATTAAAATCAGTTGCTTTTGGTCTAATAAGCCAAACACATGTAATAAAATCATTCAAAACATTACCCGAGGTAAATGTTTAAAGAAACCTGAAATATTATTAGTTCAAACATTTGATTTACCTAGGAATACATGTCACGAGCTTTATTTATTTATTTATTTATTTAACATTGTGCTTAATGAAAGGACTCAGTTCTTTATTTCAATGTTTAATTCATAGCGGCAGCTTTAAATATTTATAAAGTTTCCTGTCATTCTGTTTAGTTAATAGACTGGATGGTTCAGTTTGTTGGCTAAGAGAAGGCAGTGCAATTTCAGCAAAGGAAAGCTCTTTATCTTTTGGAAAATGTGCTTAAAGAAAAGAGTGAAATACAGTTTTTTGAACTCTGTAAGGTCTTTGGTTCTCATGTGTCACCATAAATTAATCAGGTAGCTCTCCAGGACTCGTCCCTCCTTTGTAGGTCTCGCTGTACAAGGGGTCCCCTCGGCACTTCATGAGTTATGACGGAGTTGCCTCTTTCACTCATCAAGTTGCTCAGACTTCAACTTGGAAAGCAGGGGAATCTACTCTCACTAGGTCAGTTTTCACAGCATGGCTTTTTGATACCCTCTGCTAGGAGACTCATTCCTTACCTAAGTTATTTTTCCTGTGTACAATGTAACTTTATCATAGTATTTCATTCATTGTCATTTCCAGAGAATGAGTAGTTTTCTAGGTAAGTTAGTTTTAGGAATCTTTCATGTTTGCATTACTTTTTTTCAAATATAATGTTTTTCTTCTTATTTCTTTTTTAATGGAGAGCAAGAGCCATCAGATCATGACCTCACACACCAGTTTTTATATTGGCATCTGCTTAGATTTTCAGTTTCCTCTGCCTTCGATTTTTAGTCTCCGCACCCAATCCCACACTGCTGTTTCTTCCGCTGTCCTTCAACTTCCTCCAGAAGTGTTCTACTCTCTGCCAAATGCCCAACTTGGACCTCTAGGTTTACTTTTTGGCCTTTTGTATACAGAGTTCTGTTGCCAGACAACCCAAGTTGTTACAAAATGTGAATTTACTTGTGTTAAACATGACTCAATAGGAGTCCAAAAGACACTGATGAGTAAGTACCTAAGATATAAAATATAGGCTTGCATCTAGAATATCAACTCTATCATAGTTTTCTCAAAGATCATTCCAAAACTGTGATCTTAAAAATTCCTAAATACACCCTTAATCTTTCTAGTCTCCAAGACAGAATGAAGGAGCGATACTAAATTTCTGTTTTATAAACAGAAACAGTGAACCAGAATCTTACTTACACCACATCCTAAACTAACCAAGTTCTCTGTAGCTCCAATAAAATAACAGAAAGTGATCCCCCAATATCTCCAGTACTCACCTGGCACCAGACACAGTTATTAGAATAGTACTGACTCTATTTCCTATGCTGTAATTTACATCCTCTGACTGGTCTATGACTACTACTTTGTACTTCTTAATCCCTTCCCCTTTTTCACCCAGTACCCAAGCCACCCTCCCCACCGGCAAACATTAGTCTGTTCTCCATATCTATGAGTCTGTTTCAATTTTGTTTGTTTTTGTCCTTTAAATTACTCATATAAGTAAAATCATATGGTATTTCTTTTCTCTGACTGACTTATTTCACTGAGCATAATATTCTCTAGGTTCATCCATTGTATTGCAAATGGAAACTATAACTGAAAATTTTAGTATGTAAATACATAAATAAATATTTTTTTAAAATAACACTTAATTTAAATACATATATACCTTTAGGGCACATTAAATAAAATCAACATAGTCTCTGTAAGGCCTATAGTAGGCACGGTCACCATCATAGCCGCCTGGCCCATGCAGGTTCACATTTGATTCAGACAGTCAGTAATGAAACAATGGAGCCAAGAACTGGTGGGCCATTAGCTTTAATCCTAGCTTGCACCCAGCGGGCAAGTAAAAACACACACTGGGCTCCAAAACCCACTCATTCAGTGCTCACAAAGCTCCTGACTTATCCGAGTTTCCTAGAATCAAAGGTTTCTAGTTCACCAGACTTATTCACCTCTGCTCCCCATCTCCTTCCTTCTCTCTGCACAAACTCTGCATAAACTGGTTTTTCCCTCAGCACTCCACCATCTTGGCTGCTTCTCCTGGCCTCCTCCACATGGCCTTTCTCTGCTCTTCTCTCTAATGCTAATCTCAGGAACTGAGAGAGAGCAAGCTCCCAGTCTGTCCCCATTTTATAGTGTAGAAATCAAAACCTTTAATCCAATATACAAATAAGGAAGTCTCTGATACAAAGTCACTTATCTGAGGCATGATGGGATTCCTCATGAGAGTGCACCACTCCACATCAAAAAGGGTGGGAAAGGCTTAGTCCTAAAACCAAGCCCCAGGCTACAAGGATCCTGCCTGCCCACAGCCCACCCCCAATACACATTAATATAATCATGCCCATCCCAAGCAAGAAGGGCAACTAATATCATCACCTGGGCGATGGGCTTCTATGTGAGCAGCACCATCTTTAACAAAGTGAGCATAATATATTTTTTCTGCCCAGTAGTTTTCCAGAAAAGTCTCTGGCTTCAAAAGCTTAGTCACTGAAGCCAAGTCTGAGCATGTCATGTAATCTCTCTCACCCATTTCCTTGTATGAAAAATAGGAATCAAAATATCGACCTCTTAGAGATCATTTGATAAATACATGAAATAATTACAGAGCACAATTTCTGAGATAATAGCGGGTCCACAATAACACAATTAATCATGGCTAACTTTTCAAACTAAAGTACATTAAAGTTTTAAAACCTGATCCCCCAATTTAAGAGAAATTTGAATCCCCTGTGATATCATAAAGAATTAACAAAGACTTCTCAATGTTGTAAAAAAAGGGAAGTGACTATAAAATGAGGTCAACAGAGAACAAGGTATTACATAAAGCTTACTGCTTATTTACAGAAGCAGAGGAGCATCGAGTAGAAATAGAATGTAAGGTTGTACTTGCTTACACACCTGCTTCAGAGTGGTGAACGTAAGTGTATTCACCTCATCAACCAGGCTGAGGATTGTGGAAAGCTTAGATGCCCATGCCTTCTAAAAGGCGAAAGATTTATGCAATCTGAAGAGAAACCAGAGTACGCCCATGCCTTCTAGAAGACGTATGGATGTACGGATGATAGAGGTGAACAGATGCATACATGTATAAATAAATACATGGGTCGACTGGCAATAATTATCAAAAGTATGGCATCTAGTAATTTCAAACATGATTTTACATACTTTATCTAATGTAAGTTCACTCAGGAATGACTTTTAACAATAAACTTGAATGCTGAACTAGAACCCAAAGATTGGTTAAGGCTTCCTTGATAAACATGGAACACAGAGGGTTAGAAATAGGAAGGTTATTTTACACTTGGGGCATCCCATGAATAAAATCAAGGTTGGGGAGCATAAATTAGTTTATTATTTGGAGAATAAAATGAGAAAGTTTTGTTTTTTAAGTCCATTAAGTGAAGATTAATTTATTTCATTGTTTAAATCAACAACTTAAAAGTCAACAATGTGTTCATTTTTTAAAATTAGACTTTACTTTCTTTCACTTCAAACCCTTTCCATCAGTTGAGATGAAGACTGCTGCTTTTAAAAGATACTTTTGTTAAGAATAATCTAGAGTGTGAATCATTGCTTTAGGCCAAATGATGCATACTTCTTTACTTTCCCCACTGGGCAGAACAATTCTTTAAAGGCAAATTCTTAAAAATATATGATAAAGCCTAGGAACAACCCAGATGTTCACCATTAGGAAAGTTTGAATAAATTATAATTGTAATACATTCTCACAATGAAGTACAACATATCTATAAAAAGAAATGAGAAATATTTCTCTATACTACTACGGAGTAATCGCCAAAATACACCACTAAATCAAAAACAAACAAAAAAGAAACACCTTAAGGTGGAGAAAAGTATGTATAGTGGAGTACCATTCATCTAAGACCAGAGGATAAACTATAAAATCAAAATAAATTTACTTGTGAGAGGAGGGAAAGAACATAGTGATGGCTTAAGGATGGGAGCCAGGCTTTTTGTTTGTTTGTTTATTTGACAGAGATAGGGAGAGGGACAAACAGGGACAGACAGACAGGAAGGGAGGGAGATGAGAAGCATCAATTCTTCGTTATGGTGCCTTAGTTGTTCATTAATTGCTTTCTCATATGTGCCTTGACTGGAGGACTAAAGCAGACCAAGTGACCCCTTGCTCAAGCCAGCGACCTTGGGCTCAAGCTGGTGAGCCTTGCTCAAACCAGATGAGCCCGCGCTCAAGCCGGCAACCTCGGGGTTTCGAACCTTGGTCCTCATTATCACAGTCGGACACTCTATGCACTGTGCCACCGCCTGGTCAGGCAGGAGCCAGGTTTTTAATACATCTTACTTTTAGATTTGACTTTTGGACCATGTAAATATTTTATATGCATATAAAACAAAATTAAATATCAAAACAATCTCTCCTTAAAAATCAATAATAAAATGAAACAAATTAACCTAACCAAGTATGAAGTTGGTGGTTTAACCACATGGAGAAAAACTACCCTAAACAACCTAAAACATAGTAATTTTATTGTTATATTCCTTTTGGAATATACCCCAAGGACACAAACAACTAAAGACAAGAAAAACCAGTTTACACTGTTTTCTGGTAATCATATTGCTGCGGATAGTATTAGTATTGTTATCTGAGAATACTGTGAGTTAATGGAGGATAAAACAAACAAGTAATTACATGATATTCTAATAATATTATCTGATGTATCCTAAGAACTACTATTCTCAGCATGGGAGAAAGAAGACACAGATATACTTCAACCCTCTGAAAAGGCATTCAACAATGACCAACCCAGAGTAAGAAATACTCCTAGAGTCCTAATCATAACCATACAATTATATTTCTACTCAATGGAACCAATGTTTCTTGAAGAGACAATTTGAGGTCTGCAGCATAAAATATGCCAGATAAAGATGGAAAATTTTTTCTACTTTCATGTCATACATGTCTAAATCCATGATTTAAGATGGATTAAAGAAAATTAAAATAAAACAACATTAATTGGTCACTAATGAAAGATGCTAAGGAACAAAAAAAAAATTTAAAAACTGGTAAGACCCTGACTAGGTGGTGGCGCAGTGGATAGAGCGTCAGACTGGGATGCAGAGGACCCAGGTTCAAGACGCCGAGGTCGCCTGCTTGAGCGTGGGTTCATCTGGCTTGAGCAAAAAAAAAAGCTCACCAGCTTGGACCCAAGGTCGCTCGAGCAAGGGGTTGGCGCATGATCAAGGCACATATGAGAAAGCAATCAATGAACAACTAAGGTGTCGCAACGAGAAACTGATGATTGATACTTGTCATCTCTCTCCATTCCTGTCTGTCTGTCCCTATCTATCCTTCTCTCTGACTCTCTCTCTGTCCCTATAAAACAACAACAACAACAAAAAAAACTGGTAAGAAAGTGAAGCAACCACTTTGTGAATGTTTTTCTTAAAAGAATTATTCAAATTAATAAGTTTTATAAAGAAGTATGAGAACCTCACTTTGTAACCGTTAATAAACCAATAGATCCAAGCATTTATCAGAAAGAGCTGCTATTTTACAAAAAGAGGAAGATAACCAGTCATTTTGTGTCTCTTGATACAGTTACACTTGAAACAATTTCACACACACACACACACACACACACAATGAACCCAAATATGATAAATCTAGAGTTAACCAATTAACAGAAAACAGAACATGAGAATAAAATTAGTCAGAGAGGGGAAATTCTTTATGACTTAATAACTAAGTTTCTTTAACAAATAAATTTCAAGGGAGAGAAAAAAAGAGGAAAGACAGAATGGGGAATAAGAGGGGATGCAATGAAAGAAGGGACAGAGGAGGAAAGTGAAGGATGGAGAGACAGAGAGAGGGAGACAGAGAGAAAAGCAAGAATGAAAGCAGGGAGAGGTTTAAAAAGTCTTCAGAGACATTATCACCCAACTGCAACGCACAAACCCTATTTGAAACCTGATTCAAACTGTAAAAAATAAAAAGTCATAAAACTTATGACACAATTTGAAATTTGAACACCGATGGAATGCTTGAAACTCGGAATTGTTAGCATTTTTTAGCTATAATAATGGTAACATGGATATTAATATCCCTCTTTAGTTTTTAGAAATACATTCTGAAATATTTATAGAAAACAAAACATAATTGAGATGTATTTCAAAATAATACAGAATAGGGAACTGTTTTGGGGTACGGAGAGGTCAGGACTGGTCGTGGGTTAGTAAATATTAGGGCTGGATGCTGAGCATCCAGGGGTTAATTATACCATTCTTTTTAACGTATGTATTGTGAAATTTTACAAAATAAATAAATACTAAAAAAAATAAGACATTCGTTAGCAAAGTGCACACTCAGTACATACAGCTTTGTTTTGAAATACAATTTATTACTGAAAGTAACCAGGACTCCTTAAAGAAATGGATTCTCTCAAGTCTGAGGGAAGAAAAGTACAGAATGAGCCTGGAACACCTTGTACTAGAAAGCAAAATCATTTATGAATGAGGAAGGCAGGTTAAAATGAATCTGGGTAAATTGAGACAGCAGAGAAAAATGATGACTTATAAAACACTGAATGAAAAAGGAGGCCTTCAGTCCATAGTACTATTCAATAGCAAAAAGATAAAAGAGAAAAACCAATTATTCCAGCATACTGCCAGCCAATCAGTATAGAAGAAATAATAGAAGTATAAAATCACTATTTATCAAACACCAGTTTAATTATGGTTTCAGGCAAAGAAGACAAATGCATGGTGCAACCTGTGGGGAACAGCTTATCACTGACATATAAGATATTCACCCAGTCTTCAGGATCATAAATTCATATTAATTGCATATAGAAAAATAAAAGCGTGTTTACAAAAGGGAGATTTCTTGGACATCTCCTTAACCCAGTGGTCAAACTTCCATCACCAGTAAAGGAACCATCTAACAACGTGCCCTTCTTCTGATGATGCAGCAGGAGGCGCAAACATCAGCTACGCAGGAGTTTGGCCAAAAATGTTTAACTGGAATCTAATCATAGAGAAACAGGCAACATCAGCCATTTGATTTGGAGTCTTCAAGAATTTTAAACACAAAGCAGCGGACCTGATCTAGATTCAAAAAAAACCCAGAAAGATCACATCAAATGCAACATATGGCCTTTGTTCGAATCCAGATGGGGGTGGGGAAGGGAGAAGCTATAAAGGAAAATGTGACAATTAGGAAAATTTAAATATGACTGTATATAAGTATAATTTTGTTTCCTTGTTCAATTTTTTTAAGTATTGTAATTCTGTTTTTTAAGCTAAAAACAGTTAGTGTGCCTCTGATAACGCAGCATATTCATAGGTAGATGTAGAAAGAGAGAAAGCGAAGATTGTAAAATGTTAACTGTTGAATGGATCTACGGTGAAGGCTGCATGGGTATTTGCTATACTTTTTTTTTTTTACCTTTTCTATGGGTCTGAAAATTTCAAAATAAAAATCTGACTAAGAATAAACTAGTGAACTACATACAGGTAATGGGGCGTCGTTGCCTTTGCTCTTCTGGGTCCTATCCGTGGAGTCCTCTTTCTGATTGACAGCTTGTTCTGCAAATGATACCTCCAGGTTGATATCTGTTTCAGAGGCGGGTGCCTCCTCAGGGACCAGTGGGGTCAGCTCCTTTTCACCAACAACTAGGCTAGATTCCTGGTCTGTGGGGAAAAAACAAAAGACCCAATTTATTTGTCTATTTTTTTACTTCTAATACATTGACTATATGAAAAAAAAACCACTGAGAAAAGCGCTATTTACTACAGGCAATAATTAATAGTTATTTTAATAGTAAAAAGTATACTCGAGGAATCCTAGCAATGGTGCATGGTGTCTGTGTGGAGTAGGGGAGAGGGAGCAGCCAGGAGAAATGTGGTGACTAGAAACCCATTGTTCAATTGTGGGATCTTTTTTTGAGGTCACAATTCTGGGTCCACTTCCAAAACATTGCTAGATAATCTCAAAATCTGAATGAAAACCTCACAAAAATTTTATAGACTGACATGTTGTTTTATTTAGGTTAGTTGTGACCTGTCTTAGAACTAGCAATATACTATTTAATTGCTTCACAGTAGAACTGATTCCCGGAATACTACCCCTTCCACACCCTGCATTTTTTCATTCTGGAATGTTACCTACCTACTAGAGTAAAAATTTACAAACAAGAGTTACTGCCAAAAACTTACCGCCGTAGGAGTCAAGTCGGGCAGTACTTGGTACAAGAATCGATAGGTCTTGCACCTGATTCTATCAGAGACTATAAAAAGTCCTACAACTATAAACCTAGTCAAATAACTTCCAGGCATTTACACCAACATTTCAAGAGTATAATTTAACATTTGTGTTTGTTTGTTTGCTGTTACTTCTACAGGAAAAAAAAAGCAAAAACAATATTTGAAAGCCTTTTTTGCTGAAAACACCAGTTTTAAGCTTTAAAGAAAATCCTTCTAAATTTTACTATTTGATAAGTTTTTGGTTTTACTGCAATTTACACTTTAAAAACCCTGAAACCTATCACAGGATTACTGTTATTTCCTCGTTGTAGACATTTAAATCATGGGCAGCAAAACTGAATTACAAAATAAACTCACACAATACATTTATATATTATATACTGTTATGACAAAGTGATGAAAGGTTGTTAATTTAAAAATGTAATAAATATATGTAATATATACATATTATTAAAAGTTGCTGCTTTTAGGGAAAAAAATTCTTCCTAGTAATTTAAATTAAAAACAAAATTGTTTTTGTTTTTCTCAAAAGAAAATTAAGAATAGGTGTAAATGTAGCCTGATTCACTCTCACTCAATAAGCAAGGTGGGCTATCCATGGTTGTGTGACCTGAGCAGTCACACGGGAGGGACACCATGCCATGCTTTGAAGGGGCCTGCACTGGGTTTGATGCTGTGCTCTTACTTTCTTGAAATCTGAACAAGGAAGCCTCCATTTCAGTTTGCACAGAGCCCTGCAGACTACATACCTGCTCTTAGTGGCATCTCACAGTTAAGAATGTAACTAATAAGCATTTACCTATGTCAATCCTAAAATAAAAATAAATTTGAAGCTCTTTGATAGCATTTATCTGCTGTCATCTATGTCATGTTATATGTTTCCAATAGCCTGTAACAATTTATTCAATTAGAATAACTAGAGCTTCATTCTATTAATTTTTAAAGTCTTTTCCCACTGGTTTACACTGTTTCATGTTTTACTGTGAATATAGGTTGGTTTCTCAGAAAACCATTTTATGAGAAAAAAAAAAGATTGGTCATTTTCTTAAATTACAAACTAGCTTTCCAGAATGTAATTTTTATGGACAAAAATTTTAAAACTGTTTCTTTTTCTCTTCAACACCCTCAGGTTAGAGTTACAATAAATACTACCAACTCTCATCTATGAAATGTCTTGTACTGAATTCAAAACTACATAGAAAAAATTATAATTAAGTTATAACACATTTAAAACATATATATTTTCTCTAAAACATGGCAAAAATTTTAAAAATGTATATAAAAGCATAAAAATTTAAATGGCGTATCAAGTCAGGGGAGAGAAGAAAAACAGTGGTAGAGGAACATAGGGATGTTGTAACAAGAAATGAATGGTTAGTTGGTTGATGAAAGTATCCATGAATCAATGATCTATTCTCAAAGAGAAAAGCTAAGAGAATGCTGAGATAAACTTTGGCTCTTAAAGTCCTCAAGTGTAAATAATGTAATTTCTTTATTCTCCTTTGGTAATGAGATAATCAATAACATTGGGTTACAAATAGATATTTTACAAAACTCCTTGAAATTTTTCAATTGTCTGAAATATTCTAGCTTTCATTTAAAAAAATGAATTTTCTGCCTGGCCTGTGGTGGCACAGTGAATAAAGTGTTGAACTGGAATGATAAGGTCGCCAGTTCAAAACCCTGGGCTTGCCCAGCTAAGACACATACTAAAAGCAAGTACACATTGATGCTTTCTTCTACCCCTGCTTTATCTCCGTCTTTCTAAAAATCAAAAAATAAAAACTCAAAAAAAGAATTTTTTTCTTCCATGAAATTAAAAAGAAAATAAAAAATATATACATATAAATGTGAAACTTTTATAAAGTGGGCATTACTAATATAGCTTAATGCATGTAAACACTGGGTCTTTCACAAAAATAGAGTAGTAGTATTTGTTGAAAAGTTAAGACTGATATTTAGCAGTAGATTAATGTGAAATGTGACAACCCTTACAACATTACCACTTTATAACTTTCGCATTTAGAATAAGTATCTTTGACTGAACATGTGTAAAAACCCAATGTCTAGGGAAAACATTTACAACAGACTATGTCATGCATGCGATTTCAAGCAGAAAGAGCTTGACATTCCAACTCTAGACAATGTTTGCCATGCATTTCATTCAGAACCTTTCAGTATCTGCATAACACTAGTTAATTCACTGGCTAACGAAGGAGCATGACATGGCCCAAAACAGGTGCAGTAGTAAATTCTCAGTGACTTGGATGGCGCTACACACATTCTTACTGTTCTGATTGGAGGCTCCATGCCCACTTCATGACATTCCAGCAAAAGCAGATGTAAATCAGACAAGTTTGCCACACTTCCCTTGCCTGCTGCAAGCTAGCCTGGAAAGTGCTCCAGTAATGAACTCGTCTTCCAGGACTTCTATTTATAGAACCTACATCACCCTCTCTGGCAAGGGAGGAAAACATCAAGAAAAGACAATATTTTCCTCAGTATTCATTTAGTGATTGCCAGTCACTGTTGCCCAAAGCCTAAAGCATATTGACACTGGCACAAAAGGTTCACCTGTCTCTCTTGATGACCCAGTTCTCCAGCAGGCCAGCCCTGGGAACTCCAGTTCGTTTGTCACTTCAGTGTTCACTGTTATGTAGACTTGGGGAAGCACCCAGTCATTTCATTCTGATATAAGAAAAACACAACTAAAGAAACCTCCATAGAATTATAAAAGGAAGTGCTCTTATAGATATAAATATATAGACATATATGTGCACATACACACACTTGCATATATACACAGATGTCTATGGGTGTGTGCATATGTGTGTGTGCGTGTCTTTTAAAGGCAGGAGAGTTCTCAGAAAAGTATAAAAGAATGAAAACATACAGATACTGGATGCTCCAGTACTCCAAAACGCCCTATATAATCTTGGACTAACTCCTGATTCTTACAGGACGTTTGGGAACTTTTCCCAGTCCTCCACAGTCTACCTAATCCTGCTGCCCAAATGTTTCCAATCCAAATACAACACTACTAATGGCATAGACACTCCAGATGCCAGGTCTTAAGAACATAAACAAAAGGACAAATCTCCTCGTTAGAATCTGCAGCCACAAACCACCTTTGTTACAGATTTTAAATAATATACAATTAAAAATTAAATTTTAAAGCTTAAGTCTATTATTTTAATTTCGAACACTTTTTCTTTTTGTAAATAAATGAAATAGTTATAAATTCTTTCTTGATAAGTACTAATAAGGCTTAATATCTATTTTCATTCATTTTGAATTTCTAATCCACTTCTCAAACAACAGATATAGAAGATGAATAGTATATAAAGGAGAATCATAATAAATTGTTCAAAATAACTTACACATTTTTTAAGTTTCTCTAAATTTTCTGAAAAGTAATCCAGATTCACGGGCTGCACTTAACTAGCTCAGCAGCTTTGGAAAATGACTTCACCAGATCTTTCATCTATTAACTTAGTTAAACATATCTACATAGTACCTGGCACATGGTGAGCATTCAAGGAAAGTGATTATGTATAGAGATGTTAAAGCAGAGAGATACACAAAGATTAACTAATTGTCATCATCATCATCACTCTCACCATCAAAGGCTCACTATATGCTCAGCCTTCTGTAATTATCTACTATTACTATTTTAATAAAATTTTCTTACTAGAATTAAAAGTGAATGTTTTAAAAGGCTGTATCTGTTTGTTATACTAATAAATGGGAAAATACAAGAGAACAGGTCCAACATACCATCTTTTCCTTGGTATTTGTTTTCATTTGTTCTGACTGACTGTGATTCAGTGCCATCTGGAGCCTAAAGATAGAAAATGGGCCATTTAGTCATCTCCCACTCACAACCAGAAAATGATATAGTAAATAATTCCATTACCAACCTTTAGAATATAGGAACTCTATTCAGAATTATAGCAATCACAGGGGAGAAAAATGGTAGCATGCTCATAATCAGCAAATATTTGATTACCCACAACTTGTAAGACATAATACTAAGCACTATGGGGAATATGAAAAATGTCAAGAGTGTCCCTGCTATCAAGGATGCCACCACTTAGTTGAGGGGAAAAGACAAACATATCAAAAAGCTAGCAATATCCCTTGAATAGATGAGTAGATAAACAAAGCAGTCTAGCCACACGATGAGATATTATTCAGCCATAAAAAGAAATGAAGTACTGATACGTGCTATATTATGGAAGAATTTTGAAATCATTATGTTGAGCAAAAGGAACCAGTCACAAAGGCCACCTATTTTGTGATTCTATTTCTATGAAATAATCAGAAAAGGCAAACCATAGAGACAAAACACAGATGAGTGACTGCCTGGGGCCAAAGATGGGAATAGGAGGAGCAACTGCTAAATGGGCGCAGGCTTTCTCTCAGGGATAAAGAAAACGTACTAAATTCAATTGTGGTGATGGTTGCAAATATGTGAATATACTAAAAAGCACTGAATTACAGACTCTAAATGGGTGAACTGGGTAGTATATCAATTATATTTCAATAAGGCCATTATAAAACAAAATTACAAGGTGACATGTAGGTAATAAAATAGAAATCTTAAACTTAAAAAAAAAAAAACAACTAGTGATAAATGTGAGATAAATTAAAACTAAATCACCAAACAGTTATTAGGAGCACAGACATGCAAAGGGACTCCTTTTTCCAAGGGCTTGGAGCAGTGACATCTGAGGAATGTGGCGCTCCAAGGGTCTGTGGACACAGTGAAGCATGCCGACTCCCCTCGTCAGGACGTGTGGCTGGGCAGTATGTCCTCCTTTCCAAGTCAGGCTTCAGAGGGAACTCAGTAACCAGGAAGGGGAGTCTAGATCAATCACACACAGATGTCTAACTGAATGAATTCTTTTTAAAGTAATCATTCGATTGAATTTTCATCTCTACACAAAAGAGGGTGGCCTTTGTAGCCATCTTCACCATACACTGCCCCTCCAGCTGTGAGCCAAGAGGGGATGGGATCCTCCCTCTCTGCAGTCTAGGAGTCTAGAAACGTAATGGGTCAGGTACATAGAGACCACTACTGCATTACTTAGAGACTGGTATGGTAACTACCAAATTGCAGATGTGGTCCTGGGGTCATGGCACTACCTCAGTCCCATTCAGGACTGGGCAATACCACCCTCACTGCTCCGCCCACAAGCCCACAGAAAGTTAGCCTTCCATGGCACGGTGACCCACTGAGCAAGTCTCAGCTTACAGATGAACACATATTTTAGAACATGCGGTCAGAATTGTTTTCCTGAGCAATTGAAGATGACAGTGCAGATGGTACTCATTTCTGTATTATATTTCCTAGTGTCAGCAATGGCTTCACGAGGAAGCATTTACAGAGGAAGAGCTGAGAATGCACTTGTCTGAGAAGAGAAGAACTGCAGGCGAAGATGGCTAGCCGTGCTTGCTAGAAGGACGGAGGATATGGTTCTAATGGGTGGCAGCGTTTCAATGGAAGTTAACATTATTTTCACTTACTTGTGCTAGTTCACTTTTCATGACTCCATCAGATGATACAATCCACCAGTTACCTTGACCTCAGACCATGTAGTTTAGGCACTGGCTGCAAAATCCTGCTTCTAGCACAGAGTAGCAACATCTTCTTGGAAAACTGGCATGAATCCCACCGAATATATTTTCCTTAGGTTCAGTTCTATGACCCCTCTCCCTTCCAACTTCCCTTTACCTCCTTTATTGGGAAAGAAATGTCAAAATACTACATTTCCTTGCCATTTATTGTTTATGGCTGGAAACCTGGTTCAGCCCTTCAATTCCTGTGGATGTCCCAAAAACCCACTCAGTGGTAAACAAGTGCTTCATGGCCACACAGCAACAAGAGACCTGCCTGGAACGATCCAGTGACCCCAAAACTGTAAAATAGCCTGGATTTGATCCAGAACTGACCATGCAAATGGAGCAGAAATCTGCAGCTATAAAAATTTCTTAGAATGAAATGTCTACAAAAGCAGAAAACCTCTGTACATGAGAGAAAGATACCTGAAACGTAAGCCTTCTCATTTTCTCATTTCTTTAAAGAATCATGAAATTTTTGTTACTTTTTATTGATAGTGTAAAATAGAGTCTCATGTTCAGATTACTTAATATCAGAATCACATATGGGAACCAAATATAGCAGGATGCCTAGTGGTTAAAAGCACATACTAGAGTCAAACAAATTTGGGTTAACAATCTATGGGACATTGAGCCCGTTACTTTAAGACTATGAGCCTCAGCCATGGAATGAAAATGGTAATACCTCACTCAAAAGACAGCTGTAAGGAGGAAATGAGATCAGGCAAGGAAAAGTAGTTAGCACAGTAACACTGGTGGCAGCAATTACTATTGCTATTATTATCATCACAATCATTGTTCAAGATTCCTTTTGTTTGCACTTATTTCAACCATCTCACTGGGTTTTCTAGGCCAGAGCTATTCAGTGTCATCTGAGAACAGGACCGAATATAAATCAACTTTAATTCTAAGAATCCCAACTGGTTAAGCACTCTCTCTGCCCCTACTCTCTCTCTTTTTCCTTTTGGTAGTAAGACTTCCCTGATGGTTGGATGTTACCTACATTTGGTGAAAGCTCCTTATGTCCTCGTGGATTAGTAACACATAGTCCCCCAAGGGGCTGACTGGAGTAGCACTGTGCCAGGCCATGCAGGTCTCTTACTTTTCCATGTCTTCCCTGACATCTTTTCATTCATAAGTCCCATAGCTTCAACCAGACTCCAATAACTTCCACTAATGGATTAATCATCTTGACAAATATTGAATCAAGTCTTCTAGATGCTAGGCACTGTGCTCAGTGCTAAACACAAAAGGGAAGTTATTTTGTGTTCCAGGGTTCTTGCTTTGTAATTCAGCTACAGTTAGCTCCCTCACAACTCACTTCCAATCTCCCTCAGATGAGTCTAGGAAGAAGCAAATATTCCTACAAGAGTAACCAGATAAGGAAGAATCCCTCACCTCCTACTTTCCTGTAAGGACAATTGGTGGTCACGTTGTTTGGGGTGGGCGGGGGTGTGGGCCGCTCCTGATGCCCCAAGGACACTGATAGAGATTACCACACTGAATTGTAACTTGTTTACATTTCTGCCCCATCAGCATTTACTTCCAGAAGGACAGGGATCAAGTCCCTCTTGAGCCCCGCCCGCAGAGAGCCTTAGTGTCTGGCATATAATAATATGCTCATTATGTCTTTCATAATTTCAATGAACTGGATCAGTCTAAGCAATTATTCCTTTTCTTTAACATCTAAAAAAAAAGAAGAGAAAACCTACTTTTTCTTTTGAGTCTGTCTGTTGAACAAATATATCTCTGACGTCAGGAATGTGGTGCTGCTTGTTTTTTTTCCTTAAGGTCTGGGAGACGGTCTCTACCCGCTTCTGAACTGCCGCCGCCTGGGTCCGGGTTAATGTTGCGAGAAACACCATGCTTTCTTGGGGGTCTCCAGCAGACTCTCCGAAGAGATTAGACAATCCAGCCTCCTTAAGCCACTCTTCTTCCAATTCACCCTCTGAGACAGTAAAAAAAAAAAAAAACGGTATTTCAGATGACAAAATATGAGAACTTGGACGTTTTTATTTAAGCTTTGAAAAAACTCTTACTGAAACTCATCTATTGCAACCAATCCGCAGTGCTAAGAACCATTATCTGAAACTTGGACAATTGCCACCAACTCCAGCTACAAAGATATCAAATTTAAGATCCATTTCATAGATACTCAATTAAAAAATTTAAATGACTTCACATGTATGTAATTAACCTCTATAACTTCTCTGCGGATTAACTACGGGAAGATAATACTGTTCCCTTTCCAGAAGTGAGCATTGAAAATTTAACTTATTTCCACCAAGTTCTAGAATGAAGTCAATGCTGGGGATATCCATTAAAGCCCTGTGTCCTGGCTTCAGTTCAGAACTACCACCGATTCAACACTAATTATTAGAAAAGTTTGTTTTCTCTCTTCACTGCTGCTGACCAGGAAGTGTGACAAAGAAGTAAAAAGCATCTGAACATTAGGAACTAATCAATTTCAAATTAATTTTTTAATTCCCTTAGCCCATGAGACTCATGGTTTTTACATATTTTTTAAAAGTACACCATCTTAAACAAAAAAGTAGTTTATTACATAACTAGATCAATTTGAAATAGTGAAAGCAGGATATAAACAGGCAAGCAAACATTGTAGTTACAGGAAAACAGAAAGCTAACTAGAATAGATTCACACCAAGCACCAAGTTTATAAAGGAAATCAAAAGACCAACTGTTTGGGACACAAAAGACCTGCATCCACACCCCAGTTCTGCACGTTGACATCCCCATCACTTTAGGCAAGTCACTCTCAAGCTGACTTTATTTTCATAGCTGTCTGGGCTGCCTTCTAACCAAAAGTGAGAAAGTTATATGGGATAAGCTTTGCAGGACTCTATTAGCTTGTATCACGTGATCTAGTACTGACTGGTTTTGCCTGTCTATCCTTCTACACGATATACATTCCTTGAGGGTAGAAATCAAGTATTAATAACTTTGGCTTCAAGAAATATAATGTGGTGCCAGACATTCTGCACGCCACACAACAAAAACTGACATAAAGTCAGCCATTATTATTAATGCTGTTTAGGTAGAACTCAGCAAGGTATATAAAACCAAATTTCCAGGAAAAATGCTGATATTGACATGACAGGGACAGTGAATATTACAATATTGAATCATTTGTTTCATTAAAAAAAGAAAGGTAAAACTCAATTTAAAGTCAAAGAAAAAGCACAGACATGTAAAAACATTCCTAATTCTTCTTGCTAATCACATAATGAACAACAATCTATGGATTTCTTTTAATATTGGAAAATTATGAAATAGCTAATGACAGATGGCTACGTATCAGGCTTGAATGCTATTTCCATTTTTTTTTTTCATTTCTTACTTTTTTTTGGCATTTATATCAACTTATATAACAAAGACATATTTATAAACTTATAGATGGCTCAAGACATAGAAAGAAAACTATAGAATAGATGCCAAAATTGGACATAAAATTTGATGATTGCTTGATTTTAGGAGATTAAAACAGTATGAAATTTAAGGGGGAAAAGGAAAGTTTGACATGTTTCTTCTAGAAAAGCAAGTGTAGCAGTGGAGACTGTGGGAAATACGGCTGGAAAGACACTTGAGGGAAATTATGGACCAAAATACAAGAAAGAAGCAAATAGAGGCTAAAAAAAAAATACTGTCCAAATTTATACTCTTAAATTAGCTGGCTAAACTTGGGACACTGCATCCAATCTGGGGTATATACTTTGAAATATAAGAGGACAGGACTGGGATCGGTCTGCAAACCAGCCAAAAGGAACAGTTCATATGATACTTTTTTTCCTTCTAGAAAGAAGCTGGTGGGCAACAAAATAACTATCTTCAAACATTTCAAAGACTCACGTAAAAATAGAATAGACTTGTTCTGCCCTTCCGAAAAGCAACACTACAGCATATGAGTCAAAGGGAGAATAGCAGATTTTAATATATAAATAAAATATAGAACGTCTAAGCAACTCTAACTAACCAATGGAAAAACAGCGTCACTACAAAGTAGTAAGCTTTCCACCAGCATCTACCCTCACTAGAAGCCACGTCACCATTGGGCTAGGAGGCTATCACAGAAGGAATTCAAAAATTCAAAGGAAAGTTAGATAATTTCAAGGATCAAGTCTAATGTTAAAATGTTATGATACAGCAAGCTTAGCCAACAGGACTACAGCCATATAAGCCTACAGGAATTTACTCATGCCACTTGTATTTGGCAGCTGCATCCATAAATCTGCCACAAACAGTAATTTTCAAGTTGAAAGGCAACCTGCTTTATGTTTTTGAGTTGCCCTATCTTTAATTTTTATTGTTGTTCCACTCTTCCTTTCCACGTATTCATCTCCCATAAATACATATACAAACTAAAACAGTTTTATTTAGTTAGTTATTACCATCAGGCTCTTTGACAACCACCAATTCTTGATCTTGTCTGTTTTCACTTGATTTCTTGATATTTTCCAGTTCAGTAAAATAGTCCTCCATAGACAGTTCATCCACAGAATCCTGGGAACTTGATCGATCAAATGGAGGCTTCTCCTTAGCCTTGGTGATTTCTTGGTTCATAGCGTACTGGCCACATTTGTGACTATATATTCAAAAGAAAACATGGTTCATTTTAGTACAAGCAAACATAGTATAATTTCAAAAGTTTATTTTTGAGTTGAAAAATTGGAAACTCTTTAAATTCTCTTTAATAAAATTAGAGATATATACTTTGAAACTCTTTTCTTTGAGATGCTATTAATTATAATATGCTTGTAGAACAAACAGTTTTATTTTTTACCCCAAAAAAGTACAGTGAAGAACAAATAGCAATATAGGAAATCGTTTCTCCATTTCCATTTCACTTAAATAACTTTAACTTCTTTAAAGCTCAGCCTCTGTTCTTAGAAAACAAGTTAAATCTTGATTAGAGACTATTAGCTAATCAAATTAAGATTGAAAATTTATACATTTATTTATCATTTATATCTGTAATCTAAACTCAGCCAACCCGTATATAGCAAATATCTGTAATCAATAAATTAGGTACCTTTTGAATTTCCATTTTATTTTTGGAACCAAAACACAAGTAGAAAGATGACATATTAAGTTCATTGTGATAATTTACTATAAAAAGCAACTTTTAAGTTTTACTGATAAATGTACCCATTATGTACATGTATTTTTAAAAGTGGTTAAAACTTCATTGACTGGAAAAATTTATTAATTGGTGATTCTGAATAAATATCTAGGATTACCTCTTAAACATTTATCTCAAATATTACCAATGAAGAAAAGGATAAAGTGAAAAAATAAAGGTATTTTTATGACTTCAATTTAAATATATTTTTTCTTCATATATCACATGTCACCTTCTACTAAAATTGAAGGACTTAATAATAAAAACCCATATATAATAGACATATTAAATTCTTATTTCATATTGTTTATATTGAGAAAAAGGAATAAAGTTTAATTACTTAAAAGAAAAATGATCAGTTATAGTGTTTTCTTTTTACAGTCAATAATTTTTTAAAAATATAATATGAATGGGGATAATTTTTGGTAAACTAGTATTTGTTATTCTAATTTCATTATCTTTTATCTCCCAAGAATATGATAGGAAGTAATACTTTGCTAGATTGGTTTTACTTACTGTACATAAGAAAATAAAAACAAAGGCAATAAAAGAAAATTCTTTAATAGCGTGTGAACATTTTCACATTTAATCTGGCATTCCCTGTAATTATTTGAAATAGTTAGATTTAATACTACATAAAGGAGAGGGTCACTAAACTCTACTCAAAGCTACACAGTAGTTAAATTTTAACAGTTTCTTAGAAAAAAATAGAAAAACTTAATTGTTGCAAATAAATGCAATATAACTGACTACTTAACCATAATATACTAATAGGCTCATTTTCCTCCTTTAAAGATGGTTCTCCTCTACCTTGATTATGCACTTTATTAATGCTGGTTGCATTAATGTGTGAAGAATGGCTATAGTCTCTACACAGAAGCAATAGTGGGGTGGTGATGGATGAGTGTTAGGACGAGGGCCAGTAGGAGGAAGTCTAGGCATGTTTGCGTGAATCTCTTTCCTCCCATCTCCATTGTGCATTGTTTGCCTTGCACATCCCTTAATTTAAGGGGCGTTTCCTTCCTCCCTGCCCGAACCGTCCTGTTTACATCCCCGCACTCCCGCCTGGTCTCCTCTAACCCCAGTGGCCTTGATGAACTCCCTGTTCTCATTTGAGAGTTTACACTCTTGCTTCTTAGATTAAAATGTGAATGAGTAGGTTCTCTCTTTAAAACAAATTTCTCTCTCTTTTTTTTAAAAAATTTCTGTGATGAGTAGCTCAATTTCTCAATGGGTCATAATCCTTAATTCTGCCCTACCGGGGTAGCTGAAGGTAATTTACAGAATGTCGGCCAAATTCATTTGGGGTTTATTTCATGCCAAATATATAAAGGCCTTGTCCTTGCTTTTAATCTCACTGTAATGTAAAAGTGTCTACCTTATTCCAATCCTCTACAACCCTTAGCCCATGGGACACCACAGTAAGTACTGTGGAATGTGTAAAGCATAATGACTAATACCAAATAATTTGGTTTATCTGTTCACAGGAAAGAGGTGCAGTTGAACTTAAAGCACATTAAGTCTTTCACTCCTGAAAGAATGTGTTTATTCTGGCAAGAAGTTTCCAGTAAATTTCCATTAAGATAGCATGTGCAGGGAAATGCAAGGGCATTGAGCAACAGCATTGTTACGTTAATATACCTTCTATATCAAACCCTGCCTTGGGAGCACACACAGAACAAAAATCTAATCGCTTAGTGGTGATGAATCCTCTCAATATTTGGACTTTAATAAGATTCAAAAGCTAACAGGTTTCCTGTGATTGCCCTGAAGAAGATACTGAGTCATGGAAAGATGATTTTTTATTTTATTTTATTTTATTTTGGGGGGTCATTGGTAAATGTTACAAGAAAACATTTTATTGTATTTTTTAGAAACATTTTAAAATTAAATTTAGAGAGAGAGAGGAAGGGAGAGAGGGAGAGAGAGAGACATGTCAATGTTGTTCCACCCTTTTATGCATTCTTTGGTTGATTTCTGTATGTGCCCTGACCGGGGATTGAACCTGCAACCTTGGTTCACTGGGACTACGCTCTAAGCAACTGAGCTATTCAGCCAGCACAAAACTTTTTTTTTTTTAAGTATTAGAAGATAGGGAACGAGGAGGAGGCAACCATTCAGTGACAGACTACCCTCCTTAGTCAGCATGCCATGTATTTTATATTTTCCCTAAAAATGTAACTCAACATTCTTTCATTACATTTTACATCAATAAACATGTCATGTTGCTTCTTCTCAGAATATAATTTACTTTTGACCTCCAGACAAGCAATAGCAAAAAGTATGGCCCTTCTTAAAATTGTCCTGGTAAGAGGCCAGTTAACTAGTTTCCTCTCCTCTGTTTAGAAGTATGTTATATGATACCATGTTCATTCTGCAAATTGGGTTCAAAAACATAAAGCAACATCTGCTACACATAATGAAGTGCAGGGCAGAACTATTTTATATTTCCAAAAGATCCAAGCCAACACATGGTGCTGAAATTGAAGAAACACAGTCTGTACCACAGGCAGCTACCAAGTCCCCCACCTAACTTACTGGCAAATGACCGTCCTACACTCCTTCTTCTTCACTCTCCCTCCAGAGTCCTATGTGCTAATCATCCTGTGGTCACTCTTCAAACATTCTCTCACTTCTCATCTTTCACTACTATAATGACAAACCTAGAGACACTATCCTCTAAAAGGATATTTCCCCCTATTTTTCTGTTATTTTTCACCTGATCAGGGAATTGCAAATGAACTAATATTATTCAAGGTATTAGTAATGCCTGTTATTATTTTGTCATAGAGAATATCAAGCTGGTCTGACACATTTGCTCTTCATAGGGAAGTGGAGGCTGCCATGCATTATACTTTGCTCAGCTAGAAGAGAACAAGCTAATTGACGAGGCATCCATCTCAGGATGGATGCAGTTAGTGAAATGACTTGGAAATATGGAACTGAGAGTCATGAGTACCAACTGGTTCCAGCTCTATTACTTAATTCTCTCTATGATTTTGGAAAATCACTAAACTTCTCTAATCCTAACCTTTCCTATCTATAAAATAGGAAGAGTACCAATCTCCTTGACTGCTTTGTTTGTTATCAAGTGAGAATTCCTCCTGAAGTGCCTCTTTGGCAATCATGAAGAGAGCACTCAAGTGAGTATCATTGTTAACATCTGCGTGACTGCAAACTACATATAACTGCCCTCCTATAGCTTAGGAAGGTCACCTTAGCCCTCTTCTGAGGTTGAGAGAGTTATTTATCCTCTAGGACAGCCGTTCTTAAACCTTTTGGTATCAGGATTTCTTTATAAAAGAAGTTGTTTTTTTTTAACTTAAAAAAACCTAAGGCTATCACCATAAAATCAACATTTACATTTGTAGTTGTTTCATAATATTCTAAAATGTGGATGAACTACATGTCATTTAACAAAGTCCTTATTTTTAGGGCACCCTTTTCTTTTACATTGTTTATATTTATATGTGTCTTAAAATAAATACTCTCATACATACAAAAAATTTAGAGTACCCTCAAAGAGCTTTGGCTTATATAGGTTACATCTATTGATATGTATACTATTATATATTAAAATAGAAAAACATTAAATATAATGATAAATATATTTCTCACAAAAATTAGGGGATATTTCAAAATGAACATGAGCGATAAAAAAAAGAAGCATTTGATTTTTTTTTGATTTTTTTTATTAAAGAAGAACATCAGAAAAGCAAACAACAAGTCAAAGAAAGTTGTTTGATTATCCAAATGAGATGCAAAACCAACTTTTATTTCATTGGTGAAAATGAACTATGCAAAAGGCTGAAAGTACTGGAGTATCTGCATGTTCCCTGAACCCCTAATTTTTGTGAGCAGTAAATAACTTTTCTTAAAAAAAAACACATATTTTTTTCCATACAAAAAAATAGATATAGTGAGATGAGTAACATTGTTTCACATTTTTGAATCTATCTTTAATGTCTGGTTTAATGGAAGACATCTGGGTTCTCACATCTGCTTCTGCATTCAATCCTTTGCGATATTGCATGTTGTGTAGCCTCTGGAAAACTCCACTATATTCTCATGAGAGAATGAGAGTGAAAAGGGCCAATAACGCCTTGGTGTTAATATAAAAATAGTCTCACTATCCTAGACCCCTCAAAGGGTCTTGAGACCCCCAGGTGTTCTTCGACCACATTTTGGAAACCGCTGTTCTAAGATTTCTCAAAAATAACACCTAATGGTTCTCAAAAAATACTTTTTACTTCTTTAGGCAACACTCCAGAAAGCTTTACTGAAAGAAACAGACATGCTTTCCTAGTGACTCTTGACCTATTTCTTTGTTTATTTTAGTTTAGTTTTACAGCCTTTCATCAAAACTGGGACTTGTTCCAATTGTATATCCATATTTAATTTTTATCACAATGACAAAGAATAAAAACGTCATATAAAAACCCAGCCTTGTCAGCATCTTTTATCATTTGCTTTAATCCACCAGTACACGAGGAGGAAGTTCTCTATAAGCTTCCCCTTTGGCCAGTGTATCTGAAGATGTGTATTTTCCTTAACGCTTCTTTGTCACCCATACCTCCTCCAACAACCATCTCAAGGCAGACTTGTTTGGAACTAGGTCATTTCTCAGAACTACCTGGTCAAATCTCTAGTTTTTGAATGTACCTCCCCTACTCAGAGGCAGATTTAATGGCGCGTGCACCAGGTGCGCCCTGAGCCCCAACTTCTGAAGGGCCCTGCAAAACCCCAACTTTACACTTTTTTCTAATGACAAGGGGCCTAACAATTTCTTCTGCACCCAGGGCCTCAGCCGACTTCAGTCAGCCTCTGAGCATACCCTATCAGGAGTACTGTTGCTACTCTCCAGCCTGCCTCCTGGTTCTGCCTCTCTCAGAGGCATTTCTGTGGCCCAAAGTCTGCTTTCTTGAAGTCCTTTGATGCTAGGACTTGGTTTTGTTTGTTTGGTTTTCTTACAAGGTCTTTTTTTTTTTTTTTCTTTTTTTTTTTGTATTTTTCTGAAGCTGGAAACGGGGAGAGACAGTCAGACAGACTCCCGCATGCACCCAACCAGGATCCACCTGGCACGCCCACCAGGGGGCGATGCTCTTCCCCTCCGGGGCGTCGCCCTGTCGTGACCAGAGCCACTCCAGCGCCTGGGGCAGAGGCCAAGGGGCCAACCCCAGCGCCCGGGGCCATCTTTGCTCCAATGGTGCCTTGGCTGCGGGAGGGGAAGAGAGAGACAGAGAGGAAGGAGAGGGGGAGGGGTGGAGAAGCAGATGGGTGCTTCTCCTGTGTGCCCTGGCCGGGAATCGTACCCAGGACCTCTGCACGCCAGGCCGACACTCTACCACTGAGCCAACCAGCCAGGGCAGGTCTTTTTTTTTTTTTTTTTTTTAAGAGATGAATTTTCTTTCATGCTCCTTATCCTACATTTATTTCCAATTCAGGGAAAGCAGTGACTGGGTTGGGAAATGAAGACTGAAAAATGAGGTTTATTCATGCTTTGCTTTGTTCTGCTTTTAATGTGGGGGGAAAAAGTTCTTACTTAGCTCATGATTTATCATCAACCATAATGACCAAGTACATTTTAGATAAAAACAGATTTATTGACACGCACACTAGAATGATACTGGACCTTAGAAAGACAAACCTATCTCATTATTTTGTAGGTGAGATACTGAGCCCCAGGGTTAAGTATTCCTCAAAGTCACCCAGCAAAGTGATGGTAGAGCCAAGATTAGTGTCCACATTTCTTCTTCAGTGTTCACTTTGTTATATCAAATAGACTAGAAAGGGTAGAATTTACTTTTTTGTATCAGATGCTCCAATCAGTCTGGTCTATATTTCACACAGCAAAAACCAAAGTGATCTTGTTGACAGTCTATAATTAGTGATTTTTTTTTCCTTTTTTTTTTTCTTTTTTTTTTTAACAGAGACAGAGAGAGAGTCAGAGAGAGGGATAGATAGGGACAGACAGACAGGAATGGAGAGAGATGAGAAGCATCAATCACCAGTTTTTCTTTGCGACACCTTAGTTGTTCATTGATTGCTTTCTCATATGTGCCTTGACTGTGGGCCTTCAGCAGACCGAGTAACCCCTTTCTTGAGCCAGCGACCTTGGGTCCAAGCTGGTGAGCTTTGCTCAAACCAGATGAGCCCGTGTTCCAGCTGGCGACCTTGGGGTCTTGAACCTGGGTCCTCCGCACCCCAGTCCGACGCTCTATCCACTGCGCCACTGCCTAGTCAGGCTAATTAATGTTTTTAAATGACCACTGCACTTAGCTAGAGAAAAATACGTTTTAACAATCGCACCATACCTCTTTAAAATACACAGAAACCTTTTTCAATGCATTTTCTAAAACACGGTTTGTCCATTTGGAGTATAACTTTAAATGTACAAGTTTTTTTAAACTATTTTGAAATGTTTAAACATTTTTAAAATGTCTTAATAATTCACTCTGCTTCTCCATCTACATTTCCTCTGTCAAAAAAAAAAAAAAAGAATTAAAGAAGGAAAGAAAGAAAAAGAAAAAAACCCAGCATAAATTTCTGATGTGTAGATTTTTCTCTTTCACTTGGCAGGGATATTAAAGAAGTAATCACTGCCATCCCGAGCAGGCGCAGCTACTAATACTCAGTAATGGTCCTGTCCATCAGAACACAGAGGATTTGAATGACTATGAAGAGTTGCAGCCTATGAATGACCCAAGCCATCTTTTTCTCCTTGGAAGTGAATGCCTCCTATTGTTTGGCTGAAAGCAGTAATTATTAGAAGTGGCTATGACAACCAGGAAGAAAGAACATGGACAATGGCCAAAGGCAGTAGGAAGTTGATTAGAAAGCAATACCACCCTGGCCTCTCCTCACACCCAGGCGGCCTTCACAGACCAGGGAAAGGCTTTCCCATCCCACCCAACTGCTATAGTTTAAAAAGATATGTTGTTAATTTTCATACCTCAAGTAAACTTGCTTTTCCTTTTGGTATATATTACCCCTTTCATTTGGAGAGAACAGTAAAATTTGCTCATTATTTCTTTCAGCTTTCTTTTGCTTTAAAGAGAAAAGTCACTTCACATCTGTATAGTACTTGATAGTCTTTCAAAGTGTCCACCCAGTTTTGATGCACAGCAAAACAATGAGCAAATGAACTGATTATCCTCTTAAAAACACATCACTGTCTGAGCGAAACTGAGAGAAGCGACCCATTACCCTGGTGAGAGACAGTTTAGAAAACCTGGCATTACCACTTTTACAGGGAACTATGGCAAAACCAATTTATATGAGAACATCAGCACAAGAATAGGGATATAAACAGTGAGCACTGCCCAAGTCTAGTAGCAAGAAAGAAGGGAGGCACAAGACAGAAAGGCATTCGGGAGAGTGAGGAGACAGCCAAGGCGAGTTGGAAACATGCCCTTCCTGTGTGGGGTACATAAAGACACAGGGTACGCAAAGGGGAAATTCTGGGCTGTCACTGGCCACCAGACATAGGTCTTTCCTATTTAGAGCTTTAGTGCTGAGAAGAAGTGAGATTCTCCTTGTTCCCCAAATGTCTCTCACGTGGCAGTTCTTCCTCCTCGGTTGGGGAGAGAACAGGTAGCCAAGCGGGAGGCAGGGGATTTTAATGTGAAAATCTTCTTCCAAGACCAGGATGAAAGGATCCACAGGAAAGCTTTGACACAGAATATCAAGATCTTGATACACTAGTTCAGAGCATAACAGATTGAGTTTGCACAAGCACTTCAATGACCTATCACCACTCTTTTCTGGTTTTTGCAGCATCAGGAACCATGAGCAGCAAAGTGTCCTCTAGAAGGCAGTTTTGTGTGGGTCCAGCGCAGGCTCTGGGAGTTTTTGGAGATGGTGGAGCTGCACATCAGCTCGAAGAACTATGAACCTCAGAAGGACAATGCTTCTCAGGCACCATCAGGCTTAAAATTCAGCCCCACCCCAAGTTCTCTGCATGGATTTTGGGAGACCAGCAGCACTGTGATGAGACCAAGGCCATGGGTATTCCCCACGTGCACATCGAGGTGCTGAAGAAGCTCCGCAAGAGTAAAAAATTGGTCAAGAAGCTGGCCAGGAAATATGATGCCTTTTTGGGCACAGAGTCTCTGATAAAGCAGATCGCACGAATCCCGGACCCAGGCATGAATAAGCCTGGTAAGTTCCCATCCCTGCTGACCCACAACGAGAACCTGGTGGTCAAAGCTGAAGAAGTGAAATCCACAGTAAATTTCAAAATGAAGAAGGTGTGTTTGGCAGTGGCTGTTGGCCACATGAAGAGGACAGGCGATGAGCTTGTGTACCACATCTACTTGGCTGTCAATATAAAAAAAAAAGCTGGCAGAACATCTGGGCTTTATACAGCAAGAGCACCATGGGCAAGCCCCAGTGCCTGCCCTAAGGCGGAGCTTAATGAACCATACTGCTACCAGTTTAAAAAGTTATCTATTACTCTTATCTCCACCTGACACTTTGAACCTGCAGGTTCATCTCCAAAACTCTCCATTTCTTGCTCTGGTTAGTTAGAGAGCTGCCTAGAGATGAGATACTAGCACAGGGGTCCCCAAACTACGGCCCGCGGGCCACATGCGGCCCCCTGAGTCCATTTATCCGGCCCCCTCTGCACTTCCGGAAGGGGCACCTCTTTCATTGGTGGTCAGTGAGAGGAGCATAGTTCCCATTGAAATACTGGTCAGTTTGTTGATTTAAATTTACTTGTTCTTTATTTTAAATATTGTATTTGTTCCCATTTTGTTTTTTTACTTTAAAATAAGATTTGTGCAGTGTGCATAGGGATTTGTTCATAGTTTTCTTTATAGTCCGGCCCTCCAACGGTCTGAGGGACAGTGAACTGGCCCCCTGTGTAAAAAGTTTGGGGACCCCTGTAACTAGCAGCTACTTTACATTAGGAGCTTGGGTTATCCAGTTGGATCTGTTTTCCTGTTGTCATCATTTAATCTCATAACTTAGTACCTTCTCCATAGCAGGGGGTGGGGGAGTTGGCATAAAGAAAGATATTTCCTCCCTTCTTCAGTATCTCCAGCCGTTATTGCCACGTCTTGTGCTGAGATACTCACCCTTGTCTCTCTAACCCTAAACTGTATGTTCCTTGGGGCCAGTGTTTTCCATCTGGTATACCTGGATTCAGCACACGGCTTGCCATAGCTGGTGCATAGCACAGTACAGCATCTGTGAACTGTTCAATGAATAATTGCTATCTCTGAAACAACAACCTCATCTTAATTTTTTTTTTCCTTTTTGTGGCAGAGACAGAGAGTCAGAGAGAGGGACAGACAGGGACAGACAGACAAGAAGGGAGGGAGATGAGAAACATCAACTCTTCATTGCAGTTCCTTAGTTGTTCATTGATTGATTTCTCATATGTGCCTTGACTGGGGGGCTACAGCAGACCGAGTGACCCCTTGCTCGAGCCAGCGACCTTGGGCTCAAGCTAGTGAGCTTTTGCTCAAGCCAGATGAGCCCGTGCTCAAGCTGGCGACCTCGGGGTCTCGAAGCTGGGTCCTCCACATCCCAGTCCAACGCTCCATCCACTACGCCACTGCCTGGTTATGCTCCTCTTATTTCTAAGGTATTTTTTAATTGTACAAAATTATAAAGGAATAAGACAAGGACTTAAAAAGTAGAGAGTAAAGAAATTAGTCATCAGGAAGCCCTAAAAAGTCACTAATAGGTAACTGCTCTATGCCTCTGTAACTCTTAGGTGGTTAGTTTGAAAGCAGACTTCCTTATGAGAGTAGAAACATACAAAAGAAAGAACCAATTTCATGTCAGACTGTAATATTAAGTCACAAGCTCGCACTGGCATACTGTTTGTTAAGATATGTTCCCTGGTTCCATCCTGTCAACTCAATTGCTAAAATAAATTTTAAACTATTTGTTGGATGCCTACTATATATTGAGCCCCTTATCTAAAATGTCTGTTCATCCAAGCTACTCAATCCCTTATCAGGAGATGGATTATACATGACGCTAACACCAGGTCTGGGTGGTATTTTTCAGTTCCTCCCTGAACTCGGGGCTCAGACACCTCTCCAACATAGGTCTCTGGGTCGCGACCTCTGCTTCAGCATCATCCCTGACACGCTGCAGTGCACCATGCTTCCCTCAGTAAAATTTCACTTCCTCTCTTGCTGCCACTGCTACCCCCTCACTTCCACCTTGTGCCCTGCTCAATTTTTTCATCGGATCAGACCAATAATTGAGGTTCCCTCTGTAACCCATCCTGGGGCCCCTTACGCTCCCCGCTCTGTTTCTCATGCTTCTCCTGGGTTTGCCTGCAGCCCAGTCCCTGGTCCATTATTAAGGCGGTCCTTTCCCGAGCTGGAGTCCGGCTCCCTCACTACAGTCTACACCTGGTTCTGGTTTCCCAGCAGTCATCGGGCTTCAAGGGTGGTTATCAGCATCCAAAATTTTAACCAACTTTTTATCCATTTATTTTTATTGCTCCTGACACATCAATTTTTTTGCCCTTTCAGTTGCCAATTTATGTTCCTCTGTTCTTTCTGAGGAATCAATAAAAGTTCTCAACACATTTTCGGAGATGAAATGAAGAAAAGGATTCACTAATGAAGACCAGAAGTCTTCCCATCTTCTCTGATACTCCTGAACTCGTCATTCAAAATCCCTCTATCACGCCTTCTGTTAGCTTGGAATCTCACTACTACAGTTTACCGATATGCCTTAGACGTACATTAATACAAACAGATAAATTTTCACCAATGTGCAACTCTCTCACATACTAAACATAACAATATACTTCAAGATCTGGATCCGGAATAGCTGTTTATCAGTTGGCTAGAAATTTTACTAAGGGTGTCGACTGAATACAATTTGACAAATTACAATTTTCTGCTATCCCCTTGAGTTCATAAAATAGGTTGTTATTGATTCATAATACCTGCCATCATACTGGTACTAACAGAATATTTGTTGATATCACACAAAAACTATAAATATTAATATTTTTTAACTTAATCTGGGATGGTATTGGATATAATGTTGGTTTTGCTTATTTCCTAAGGACAAGTTTCTTGCCTTTCTGTAGGACTTTCATACACATATTAACATCAACTTTCCTGTATTAATAAATAACATGGACAAAGGGCAAGTTTGGATTTAAAAAAAGCATTTGACAGTAACTAAACCTAAATAAATGGTCACATTATGGAAGAGATAATGCATTATTATTAAACTCTTCTTAGTTCTTGGTGATTATTTACTGCATTAAGGTAGAGAAATTATCTCACATCTTAGGGAGGCTAGAGGGGCATAAAACCAACCTTTCACCAGCCAGCAAAAGGAAGGCCATATACAAACAATAAAAAGAAATCATTAAACATGAAAGGATAGCTGTGTTTATATTACACAATGAAAAGGGATACAATATTTAAACATTATTTCAAAGTAATGCTAGTGAATTGTAATAGAACAATTGAAAACAACAACAACATCATGGCAATTACCTAGACAGAAAAAAAAAGCTGCTTCATGTGGACTGCACAGTGTAATTTAACGGATAGCTCCCAAATGACCTTCAAATACTGAAATGTTCCACCCATAAGTACTGAAGGCCAGAAAGTATTTTGTAAGCCAGGTGCTAAAAGTCAGCTCTACCGAGAAGATAGAGGGAGTGGAGAAATTATTCCCAGCTAATCAAATAATTTAGTCAAGCTTGGAAACAATTCATCCATAATGTTTTCCTCTCAATGTCTTCAGGAAGCCAGTTACAAAGTAGAATATGTGAATAATACAGGACAGTGTTTCCTTTTCAAATGAGATTATCTAAGGCTGCTTTTTACTTAGTATGTTTTGGAATCTGAGCTGACCCAACACAAGGCAGATGGGAATGCAAGTAGTCTAAAAGATACATGAAATAGAACAAAGAACATAAGAAAGAAAAGGCAGTTTTCAATGGTAAAACACTGCCTGGGAGTGAGAACTGTAAGCATAACATTTGAAGGAAATATAGAAATACAAATCCCACAGAAACAAGTGTTTTCCTTAAAAGCCTCTGAGCTCTGCTCGGAAGACAGGACCAGGGCTCCGAGGGCAGCGGCCATGAGGCATGAGCAAGGGTTACAGGGAAAGTAATGATGCAAACCTGCCTTGGGTGAAGAGAGGTGATGCAGAAGGTGAAGAAAACAAATTTTAACAAGAAAACATAAGTACTGTTACAAACATAACATAAGGCTATTACTTAGCTTTAACACATCCTCTAGCACAGTTACGGATTACACGGAACTCTGGTAAATGCCACTCATTTACCAGTTGATGTGAAGCACATCAATTCTGGGAAGATTAAATCTCCCAAACTGGAAGTTTCTGTAAGTGTCCAAGTTTAATTCTTATCCTGCTCAGCTTAGGAACCTCGTGTCTCAGGCTCACCACCAGGCTTAGCCTGGCCTACTGTTTACCTGTTCTTTATATAGGACAGCAAAATATCTGTGTAACCAAAAGCAATATGGCAAGTGGTTCCAAAATGCCATTCCATGTGGAAACTGAAGCAGGGTAAGAAGTCCGCAGGAAGTTAATGTCCTTCAGAGTTTCCTCGCCAGCTACAGCCAAGGCTGCTGGCGCTCTATAAAAAGCTGACACCTAATCAATATCCAGCCCAAGGATTTCTACCTCCAGACATCCACTGCCATCCCTCTTGCTCTCCTCTGGGCTTCCCAGTACTCTATACCTGGGTCCTCCTTTCCGCCCATTTCCTACCAAAGAAACAATCCAGGTTGATTTCTGGTTTTTGTTTTTTGTGTTTTGTTGTTTGTTTGTTTGTTTTTTAAGGACACCTGCTAGATCAACTTCCTGAGCCCCACATTCTGCACTGGCCAAGACTTGAAGGACCTCACATCCCAGCTGGGTCTGGTACCCATATCCTTCCCCTTACCAGAAAAGAAAGATAGAGGGAAGAACTGCTGTCGGCGGAAGCTAACATGACAGAAGATAACAATGGGCTACTGAGAAGAGAAAGGGGCCTGGAGAAACCAGAACAAAGTCTGAGTAAATTCTTAAAGGAGAAGGCGAAAGGATTAGGAGAATGTGGTGGGCAGAGGGTGGAAGGCCACGTCTGCGCAGTGGTTACCAAAGCTGTGATAATCAGGGTGGATGATGGCATCCAAGATGAACTTCCTTTACTGTCTGGCCATGGTACGTCTTCAGAAAAACCTAGGTTGTCAGGTAATCTACCGTAAAGATCCAAGATTAAAAACTTGTTTCTGTTCTTTGTTGTTGTTGGTTTTTATGTTTCTCTTTTTAACTTCAGCGTGTGAGAGCCAACTACTACTAAGGGTTCCCATCTCATAAGAGACTCTAGTTATTTGCTGAAGCTGGTTCTTTAAAGTAAAGGCAGAAATTTTATAAGAAATATTTGTGAGACTCCAAGCATATGCCAACCAATCTAATATGGAAACATTAATTTCTTAATCTAACAGATTTGTGAATAGAAAGTTGCACTGAACAACAAGCTCTAAATCTATTCACTAGTCTTCCTTCATTACAGATATTGGTCAAAACTCCGGAACATTTGTTTTTTAAAAAAACAAACAAACATGTGGTTATGGTTTAACAATGAAATTAATCTACATAATGAAGTATTATTTTCTATTTCAAGTAACAAAGTGGACACTGGAAAGGACACTGGAAGTGGAGTGCCGGCAAGACTTCAGTGGAGGGATGCTACGGCGCTTGGGTTCTTGCTCGTTAATAACAAACAGATAACTAGGTTTTGACTCAGACATTCATTCAACAAATATTGACTCCTCATTAACTGGAAGGTACTATAGGTGTTGATGTCCAAGGTCCACAGAAGTGCAGGTCTTCACCTCTGATCCCCGAGAGTCCACATTCTTAAAAAGGACCTGCATCATGAAAAATAACAATACAGGGTAGCACTGGCTTCAGGCCATGTGAGTGGTAGAGACAGCAGGTGCCACAGTGCTCACTTCCCCATAAACAGAGGCAGACACAGATCCAGAAAATATAAAAAAATGTTTGTAGCACAGGACGAGGAGGTTAAGTAGGGAGAGTCCAGGCCCTTGCTATACCTCATTCTAATTTTATAAAGCTCTCTCCAGAGCCAACAATGTCTTCCTGTTATTTGATTCAACTTTACTTTCCTCTAATTTAAGTCTATTTCCTCTGGGCAAATAAAGAATTAATCAGTATCTTTTTTACATCAACCCCTTTGCTGGGAAGAGCTTTAAGTTAGTCAGTCGTCTGCTATACCTTGAATGGGCCAGTGCCTATGATTCCTTTACTGTTTCTTCCTACATTTTACAGAGCGGTGTCTTAGAAATATACTCTATTAGTACACATTCTTAACAGCATCTGAATCATGAAAAGCTACCTTCAGCATATCATTTTCCTTTTGGGCCTTTTTCAGATTGGCTCTTGCTCTGCAAGTGAACCGTCCAAGCTGATTTTGATTTTAAAAACAAGTACCTGGTTTAGGCCCACGTGGGTGGTCCCTGGCACAGACACCAAGCTCCAAACCTAATCATAAATGTTTTTTCTTTCTCTCTAAAGAAGTGAGCCCTGTTCTTGTTCCTCATGGTTCTGTTTTCTTTCTTTAAAAAGCCTTTGCTGATCATTTGCATTAATATTATGCTAATAAAAGTAAGGGAATGCTAACTAATTCAGTCTCTTCAGTAATAACTAAGGATCAGAGAAAAAGAGAGGGAGGGGTAATTTACATATTTTCATGATTGGAGTGAATTGCCCTTTTAATTCTTGTCACCATTTCTGAGGTATAATAATACATGTTGGACCAGTGTGGGCAGAAGTAATTTCTCCAGTGGAACCATCTAAAACCCAAGTATTTCAAGAGACATTTTGCTTCTAAGTATGAATCTCAGAGGACAAGGATGAGCATTCAAACACCGGGCAACATCTGCATCATAAATACATTTCAGTTCCTCTTTGCAAAAGGAATTCATTTACTGTTGACGGCCATTCATTTTCACTTCTGAGTGCTTATTCCTCAAAAATCTTCCAAGTATTGTGAGAACAATGGTTAAAAGAGGATCTTTCCATCTGCACTGCATTAGGCTGCAAGACAGCCCCTCCTACAAAAATAGATTTGCATAATTCATTATGCCATTTTTAACCCTAATCAGTAAATTGAAATAAGCTATGGAGTGAGTACAGAAGAGGAAAGAAAGGCTGACATTTACTGGCTAACTTCTAAGCATTTACCTAACTCTCACTTTGGTCTACTCTCCATGAATCACAGTACATGTACTCTTATATCTAATAAGTTCTTAATCTCGCCTGAAGTATTGTCACCATTTTTAGTGCATACAAATACCCCAAGAAAGAGTATTTCTTAGGTTATTATCCCCAGATAGTGCAGAAGAAAACATTCTACTAGGAGACAGAAGAACTTGGGCTGTCCCCAAATCTACTGTTCGTTACATCCATCCCCCCTAAAAAAAAGGAAGAATACCTCATGTTCTTTCCAATTTTAAAAATTATAGAACTCTAATTTCTTCACACTAATTTTTCACCTATAAGGCCTTAATTTAACCTACCACTTTACCTTACTGTTGCACTTTTTTTTTTTTAAGATTTTCTTAAACTTTATTCATGTTTAGAGAGAGAGGAGAGAGAGAGAGAGTGAAAGAGAGGAGGGGGAGGAGCAGGAACATCAACTCCTTCCTATATGCACCTTAACCAGACGAGCCCGGAGTTTCGAACCAGCAACCTCAGCATTCCAAGTCAATGCTTTATCCACTGCGCCACCACAGGTAAGGCAGTATTGAATTTTTTAAAGAAGGAGAAATTAAGATGGAGTGGGGAAGGGCCAGCCTAGGTCCCTCACTTACCCCTCAACCAAAGCAGCTTCACTTTGATTTGTTTGCTATTTGGAGATCCATGTAAGAATGCCCTGGAAAAGGATTCTATGACTACAGAAAAGTCAAAAAACAATTGCATTAAGCATCTGAAGTTTAAATTAAAATCCTTTAAAGTTATAGAATCCTCAAGCTTTAAACACTGAAAAATTAATTAAACAGATGATTTTAATGATGATACGCAAGGTATATAATTTTTGAACCAGCAAAGTTGTAAGAAATTATGTGGGCATCAGGGTGGTGGCCACGGAATGCACATTTAATACTAAAATTTCTCACTTTCTATTACTTATTACTTCCTAGGGCATGGTAAAAATAAATAAAAAAAACCATTTTGAGTTTTATATTTATAGGCGATATCAACATATAGTTGACGTACGGTAAAATTTCTGAGATTCAGCGTGATAGTTCAGTAAGAATCAAAAGAATTGTCTCAAAAGGCACTACATCTTGAAACGGAGTCAACTGTAGTATGTTCACATAAATGACTTTATTTTCAAATCAGTCTCATAGTAATTGAAAACTTCACCCAACTCATTAAATAACTAACAGAATCTTTTTTTACTTTTTAATTGATAGAATCTTAGTACAACTGGATAGTAGCAGGAAATCTTCCCAAGTTGTTTTGAATGTGACAGTAAGTTGTTGCTTTACAAAAGTGCTATCCAATTAAAACAAAAGGCAAGCCTTGAAAGCGATGAGCTCAGTTTGGACTTGCTGAGTTTAAGATACGATAGAGACCTCTGGGTGACAACAGAGGATCCCCCCAGTTTACCGTCATCTTACATAAGATACACTTGTCTACCTCTGTGCCTTAATCAGTGGTCCTTAGGGTACAATGTGTTCTCAGGACCAGCAGCACCAGTATTGAGTTGACAAAGGGCAGAATTTCAGACTCCTTCCCAGATCTGGGGAATCCCAGTCTGCATTTTCCTAAGGTGCTCGGTGTCTCCTATTCCCACTCAAGACCAGGACCTCTTGACAGAGGTCCTGCCCGGAAGGGAGGATAATTTTAGAAGTTATCCATGTAGACTCGGAAATGAGAAGAGTTTACAGAAAACAAAAAACTTTATTATAAGATAAAAGAATTTGTAAGGCAAGGAGAAGGCTTCATGTTTGGAATGAAGAAAGAATCATCATAAAGGTAATGTTGGGCAGATAAAATGTATTATGCTCACTTTGTTAAAGAGGCCGTTGCCCAGGTGATATTAATGTGTGTTGGGGTGGGCTAAAGGCAGGCAGAATCCTTGTAGCCTGGGGCTTGGTTTTGGGATTAAGCCTTTCCTACCCTTTTTGGTGTAAGGTGGTACAATCCAATCATGCCTCAGAGAAGTGACTTTGTATTAGAGACTACCCTATTTTGTATATTGGATTAAAGGTTGTGAAGCTACACTATAAAATAGGGGTAGAACGGGAACTTGCCGCTTGGTTCCTGAGGTTAGCATGAGAGAGCGGAGAGAGTAGAGCCAGCAGCTAAAGGAGGCCACGTGGAGGAGGCCAGGAGAAGCAGCCAAGATGGCGGAGTGCTGAGTGAGATGCCAGTTTGTGTAGAGTTTGTATCTGGGATAAGGAAGGAAATGGGGAACTGAGGAGAATAAGGTTGGTGAGCTAGAAACCTTTGATTCTAGGAAACTCGGATAAGTCAGTGGCTTTGTGAGCACTGAGTGTGACTGGGTTTTGGAGCCCAGTGTGTATTTTTACTTGCCCGCCGGGTGCAAGGTAGGATTAAAGGTTATGGCCCACCAGTTTTTGGCTCCATGGTTTCTTTACCGACTGTCCGAATCCAATGCGAACCTGCATGTGCCAGGTGGTTGCTGTGATGGTGGCCCCGGCCCTGCCTGCTGGCTTTACAGGTAAACAATGGCTCTCCTTTTTAAAAGTACATTAAATAAAAACTGAACCAGGAGAGCAGCAGGAAGGGAAAAAGGAAACAAACCATTTAAAAAATAATGAAAAAACCATAATGGTGAATCTACATTTAAGCTATATAGAAATTCTATTTAAACTTGAAACACTAATTCGAAAGAATATCTATATGTTCACTACAGTGTTATTCATAATAGCCAAGATTTGGAAGCAGCCCAAGTGCCTATCAGCACATGAGTAGATAAAAAAGCTGTGGCACCTTTATACAGGGAAATACTACTCAATCATTACAAAAAAAAAAAAGGAAAACTTACCCTTGCAACAGCATGGATAAAACTAGAGAACATTAGGCTAAGTGACATAAGCCAGTTAGAAAAAACAAGTATCATGATTCCACTCATATGTGGAATCTAATGACAAAATAAACTAACAACAACAACAAAAGAAACAGTCTCATAAAGAACAGATTGACAGCCATCAGAGAGGAGGAGAGTTGTGAGGTTGGGTGAAAAAGGTAAAGGGATTAAGCAAAACAAACAAACAAAAAACCCCAAAACAAACAAACAAAATACACCCTGATAGACACAGACAACAGTGCGATAACTCCCAGAGGGAAGGGGGGTGGCAGGTAGAAGAGAGTAAAGGGGGATAAACAGTGACAGAAGGAGACTTGACTTTGGGTGGTGAGCACACGATACAATGTTTAGATGATGTACTATAGAATGGTACCCCTGAAACCTACATAATTTTATTAACCAATGTCACCCAATACATTCAATAAAAAAGAAAAGAAAAATAAACTGGAGTATATAAAAATAACACCCAAAAAACTTCTTTTTATGTTTAAGATAAAGTCATATTAATGTTCCTAAACAGTCAACGATACTGACCTACAAATTAGTTGAAAAACAAAAAGTTGATATGAATGGAGGAAGAATTAAATGGAAACTCCAAGGTCGCTGCTTGCTGGACCAAGGTCCAGCAGAGCCGGTGAGATTATCAGAAGGTCTGAGTTCTAGGCCCGTGTCACCAGATTTCACAGGCAGGGCAGCTCAGCTCTGCCTGCTGGTCTACCCAGCTGTACAGTGAGGGGGCTAGGGAACGGGACATTCTCTTCTAGAAAGATTTCCAGCTGTGACTAACTATGATTTAAACTGGCAGAAGACGAGGTTCATGGGTGGCCTCCAAAGACTCCTTGACAATAACATGAAGAGTGCTCCATTCCCAACGTCAGCCCATTCCACCCACCTTGTCCCACCAGCTCACCCAGTGAACAACTTCCCCGAAGTTTTGTTCAGAATCCAACAGCTGTGCAGAGCTGATCTCCAGCCTCCGAAGCTGTCTTCTGTGTCCTCTGTTTCCCAGGTGACACTGACGTGGCTGTCCCGGGTTGCCAGGCACACACCCAGAAGGCGGAGGCTTTACAACAGAGAGCCCCTCCCACAACCTGGACAGGCGGCGGCTCCCCGAGGTGCTGGACCTTCTTCTGAATGCTTCCGGTGAGATGCCAAATGACTGACTGCCACTGTGCACAATTAACATTCCATGCAAAAGCCTTAAAATATTTTTCACAATTCGGTTTTACTGCAGGTCACAGAAGCAAAGCTGGGAATAGCACGCTGTGCTTTCATGTGGGGAACAGTGCGCATGAATACAAATATGGCAGCAGATGAAAGAGCCGCAGACAAGGACAGGCTGCTCTTTCAGCGGCGCAGGCAGTCCAGTTTGAATGGCTCGTCAGGGCACGGTGCCTACTACTCGGCAACTTGGAACACTCAGCGTACGCCCGTACTCTCCTTTTTGAAGTGAGAGCAATCTGTCTATTGCCATCCTCTTGCCTTAAATTATGCTCCAATATGGATCTGGAGAGGTGTTTTTGTTCTTCCAGAGCAGAGGCCCTTACATTAGCATGTGAAAGCTGCTCAAGCATCTTCTCAGGCAATGAACCCTTCTCTCTGCCGCAAAGCGCAAAGCCCCATCGGATGGTCTCCCTGCAGCCATGCCAAGCCCACATGTGCTGGCCTTCTCTAAGCACGGGGTCACAGGCCTGTCTACCTAGCCACATATCCCAAAGTTAGCCCTTCAGTTAACATCAGGCTACTTAAAGCTACACCTATCTTACACACGATTCATTTGTCTTTACCTCAGGGCTTAATCACTTGGTACCATTCAAATACAGAGGCACACTAATCCTGCCAACTCATATTTCCAACACATCTCAGTTTCTACAAAGGAATTTATTCAAAAGCCCCAAATCTGCTTGGAAAAGGGGGAGATTCTCATGCTGTATTTCAAATGTAAATGTTAATCAAATTTCCATTAGTTACGCCCCATAGCTGCTGCATTATAAGAATAAAAGCAGCATTTGATAATTTGCCAGGAACAGTGATCTCAACAAGATGATGAGGTAGTCACCACAATCATTCCCAGTTTAAGGGTCAGGAGACTGAGGCTCAGAGAAAGCAATCAACAGGACCAGTGTTCTTAGTCTCTACATGGTAAAAGCCTCTGAAGCCTGTCTTCTGAAAGGGTCGTTCACGTTAGGATGGAGTCAAAGCTGGGATGAATCTAAAGATAAGCTAAGTCAGGTCGTTGTCAACCCGTCTTGAGCTTCACAGCTGATTCATGAGAGCAAGGGTAGTAAATCCACTGTAATTATCAATGTTCTTAAAGACATAAGTGATACATACAAGTAATACAGTCCATCTTTCTCTAACACAGGCCTTTATTTCTTTAAAAGACCAAAAACTGGGTTTAAGTCCAGTATGGAATCTTCTGCATCCTTAGTTTCCTAGGTCTCAAGTCCAGACCTAAAATATTCAGATATGAATATGGCAGGGTAGAAAAAATTGGGTGATTTGCCCAATGACATATAAGTAGCTAATTGCTGCACCAAATCTCTAAAAAGGTTTCTGATTCCCAGTCAGTAAATAGCATAGCCAACTACCTTCCATTAGGACAGATGGTATTATGACAGAGAAAACACATTACTCTCCAACTTTATCACCAGGGTAATAAAGACAGGCAATAAATACTCTTTTATTGATAATTATTTTTCCTCTGTGAACTTTGAGAGCCTAACCCACTGATCCTTTGGCAAGTCTAAAGAACAATTAACCACAGTGATACCACTTCGTATATCTGCCAACATATCCCCAATCTTTGAAACCAACTCCTTTGGAAAGAACAGGGCTGTTAATATTAAGACTTCACGCCCTTACAAACTGAGAAGCTTCGGGCTAGCTCTGGCTGACAGAAATGTCTTTTTGGCCAGCAGGGTGTTTCAAACATTTTTAGATTGGCTTACCACATTTTTCTCTTGTAACCTGTTCTTCTGGGCAGTCAGCAGGTGCTATGGGGCTGGGTTTTATGAACAGGGGATATAATATTCCATTCTCAGTTGGGAATCCACATATGTGGAACACCGACTTAACTTATAATTGGATTTTCAGCTGTGCAGGTGGCTGACGCTCCCCCCCCCCCCCCGCATACTTCAAGTGTTTGGTTGTACTTCTATTTGCCATAGTACCCTCCAGGGCTCCCCGGATGTTATGCTATCTGCTGGTCCCTGTGGGTGTCTGATTTGCAGTCTCTGCTTTACTGCATGAATATTATTACAGCATTAAAACAACATGACTCACTATGTCAAATCTATCACCAATGATTATCTAAATTCTGCATCAATATAGGGCTCACTTTGTCTAGAAGAAAGTAAATGCAGCAGAGTATAGAGGGATAGGACTGACCTGGGAGATTGTATATCTCGATTCTGGTCCTTCCTTCATCAGTAAATAGCTGTATTACTTTGATCAAGTAACCTAACCTCAGTGAGTCATGGTTATGGCCTCATTTAAAATATAAACAAGTCAGGCCTGACCACGTGGTGGCGCAGTGGATAGAGCACTGACTTGGGACACTGAAGACCCAAGTTCGAAACCCTGAAGTCGCCAGCTTGAGTGCGAGTTCACGAACTTGAGTGCAGGGGCGCCAGATTGAGCATGGGATTTTAGACATAACCCCATCGTCGTTGACTTGAGCCCAAAGGTCGCTGGCTTGAGCCCCCAGGTTGCTGGCTTGAGCAAGGGGTCACTGACTCGGCTAGAGCTCCGTGATCAAGGCACATAAGAGAAAGCAATCAATGAACAACTAAAAGTGCTGAAACTATGAGTTGATGCTTCTCATCTCCCTCCCTTCCTGTCTGTTTCTCCCTCTCACTGGCTACATAAGATTTCTATTTTTTCAACCAAAAAAATCCTATGATATGTCTCTTATTCCAATCATATACAAATATAGGCATTTTCCCAGACAGAGGGACCTTAGGGAAGAGGTAACATGAGAGATTTTAGAATATATATAGTCTAAAATTTGACACATGGTTTCTGCATTTTTCCATGGAATCTTAGGCAAGTTATTTAAAACTCTTTGAGCCTCAGTTTCCTCACATTCATTCATGTACTCAAAATAATTTATTGAGTATCTACTATGTATTGGGCACAGTACATTCTAAATGCTGGCATTTACGTAGAACAAAAATCCCTGGTCTCCTGAAGCTTACATTATAGTAGTAAGAGGACAGAAGTAAACAAATATTTATAATCTGTCAGGTGGTGAGAAAATAAATTAAGTCAATTAAGAGAATGGGGAAGGAGAGATTGGTTGGATTATTAGAGAAGAAAAGAGAAGGCTTCTCTGATAAAAATTTGAGCAGAGACCTGAATAAAGTGAGGGAACAGGGATGGAGGGTAAAGGAGGAGTGGCCATGTAGCTATTTGGGTATAAATTGTTCCAGGCAAAATAAATTGGGTGTAGATTATTCTAGGAGTTGTAAAAACGTCATGATGTGATAAGCAGACCTCCTGACTCCACCCTTCCCATTCTCCCTCCTCTAAACAGGTGTAGTCTTCAGGATTACTGTCTGCCTGTACATCAACACCAAAGGTAGCAAAGCAAAGCAGGCCCAGGGTGAGAAAACCTCACCTCTAATTCCGTTTCCTAAGCAACAACAATCTAAAACTGTCAAATCTTATTTTTGACACCCACAAAAGAGCACCAAACCCTTCCTTGGCTGTGTTCTGAGAAAAATCCTGTTATAATAAAGTACTCCAAAACACATGCAGGTAGTTAATATTTATGATCTGTTCTCTCAGAGTGGGAGATAGAGCACAGAGGTTAACATTCCGGTCTCCGTGTCAGAAAAGCCTGGACTACATCCCAGCTCTCTGCTTGTTGCCTGTATGACCTTGGGCTAGTTACTTAACTTCTGTGAATCTCAATTTCAATGTTTTCACCTGCAAATTAAGGAATAACAATGTTAGCTCTTTTCAGAGTTGTGGTGAGACTTGAATGAGCTTATGTGTCCATAAAACACATCTAACATTTTTGGCACGGAGGATAGTGCCCAGTGATGAGTATCTATTTCTATCAGAGTTTCTGTTTGCAAGTTACAGAGATCAACTCTGATTAAACAGAAGTGAATTATTTTTAAAAGCTTACTGGCTGGCTCCCTAACTGTCTAGCAGCCAGGAATAATGACCCACATCATGCCACGGGTGGTCTGGGGACTCTGGAACAGCAGAGGATGAATGAAGCTCATCACCACTACCAACCACCACCGCCCTACCCCCAGCTCACATCCTGAACCTGCAGCACTACATACTGCCCTGCAAAGCTCCCAGCAAAGCTCAGGAAGTAAGGAATTCCCCAAACCAGAATGAGAGCTCAGATGCTAGGCAGCCAAAGAACTGGCGGGTGTCCAGTCTCAACTACTACAATATACATATCCTCTGGAGCATGTACACATTTGCCCACGCGCCTGCCCTCACCTAGAATGATCCTGGCCCTTCTCTATATGGCTCAGCCCCATCCTGGAGGCTCTTGCTCTGAGAGGCCTCCAGCCTGACTCCACAGCCTGCCTCCTCCCTTCTCCAGCTAATTCTCTTACAAGGGGCTTCATTATAAACTGATTTACACCCTGACTGTACATATGCATATACAAACAGACACAAATCCTTTTGGAAATGCACAGGGTAGAGATTAAAAATAAATGCATATATGATTATAAACAGCACTGTCTGGTTCACTAATCATTTCATGTGTGTATATCTCAACCCACCAATGAGGTCATAACTCCTTGTTGACAGGGAATACCATCCTCTTCTCCTGCACCTGTGGGAAGCCTATTTCCTGTTCTTTGCCAATACTTAATACTTCCTGCTTTCAGTCTGAGATGAAGCATAGTTTTTACATTGAGGGCCAAGTACCCAATCCATCTACAATTATACTTTTGTTAAGAAAAATAGATTCTAACCCCGATATAGAATGGGGAAAGTAATCAGTGCCAACAAATTTCACAAAATATTGCAACACTTACAAATTATAATAATCACTTTATAAAATCATATTTACTCTTTATTTTCAAATAAAAAAAACCTCACTGTCCTTCCACTCTGAAAAGTAGGAAATCCCACACTACCCCAGTTTTACCAAGAAAAAAGTACAAGCCCCCCATGGAATAATAGCTCCCTCTTATGAGCACTATTGCTCAATGTTTTAAAAAATCTCGGTGACATTTCCAGAACTGTGACATCTATTAATATTGTTCGGATTTAGATAGAATTAAACTAAAACTCTATTTGGCCCAGAAGCCAGAAGTACCTCGTGTCTTTAATAAATGCTTTCTGCACAGAGCACTTACGAACTTAAGACAATTAAAAGCCTATAATACTGATCAGGCATAAAATAAGTCAACAGAAAAAAAATCAAAATATATATTTTGGATCTAGAGATACCTAAAGAAGAAGCCCTTCCATAAAAGGGATCTCTTCTTCCTGTAAATAATCAACGCATTCAGGAAACATTTATTGAGATTCAGGGTGTCTAGCACAGTGTTAGCTATTATACTTAGGTCAGGCCTTGCCAAGCAGAAGGCAATACATATGTGAAGGGCACAGAGAAACTGATAATACATATGTGAAGGGCACAAGGAAACTGACAATACATATGTGAAGGGCACAGAGAAACTGACAATACATATGTGAAGGGCACAAGGAAACTGACAATACATATGTGAAGGGCACAGAGAAACTGACAATACATATGTGAAGGGCACAAGGAAACTGACAATACATATGTGAAGGGCACAAGGAAACTGACAATACATATGTGAAGGGCACAGAGAAACTAACAAGAACCTCAGAGGTTCTCAGCAGGCTCCTGATTATGGGCAGGAGGCTGATAATGTCTGCGTGGGCTGTTGTCCAAAAGAAGGAAGATTAGCAGGCATTCAGAATATGTGTGTGCAAAGAAGTTGAAAAACAAGAAAGGAGAGGAGGTGGTGAGACAAAGGAACAATGAACAAGCAAGAGGAGGAAGCACTGGTGGTACCCTTTTCATCAAGGGGAAGAAAGGATGAATACATCTATCCAAAAAAAGTAAAAACAAGAAGTGAGAAAAAAGTCTAAACACAGTTTCTATCTCTTTTCTCCTCTGCACTTCGAATGCCCCTTGAGCAAGTCTACAATGTACAGGTACCACAGATATTTAAACTTTTCCACATATATATAGATCTCCCATCCTTTTGGAATTATCACACAACAAGCTTGTTTGGTGTTGCCTATATTCATTTTTCTTCACTGAAATAGTCTTTACCTAGAGACAGGGGGATTGTGCTTCCCAGGCCAGATACAATGTCAACTTAACTGAATTTAACCGTCATTTATTTCAGAACAACCTTTTCTGTTAAAGGTTATCGCTGTGATGTGGAGCCCAGGAACAGAATAAATGCAGCATCTTCACTCTCAACCATCAGTCCCTAAACCATCAGTTTATCCAACTCTTCCCATTCCTTATTCTCAAAATAGAAATAGCAATTCCTACTTGGCATGGCTGATATAAAGATAGGGAATAATTTATGTAAAGAGCCACTTGCTGCTCAGTAGAGACTCAATAAATGAGGACTGTGATCTTGAAAAGAAATATGTGAGCGCCTCAAGCCCAGAGAAATGAAGCAATCACACAGCAGGCTGTGGCACAAGCTGTGGACTCCAGGACAGCAGGTCCGTTCCTCCCTCTCCACAAACTCGGGGCTCTAATCAGTGCTTCACGTTCAATGGGCAGTTTTTAAAGAGCAAGAGAAAAAAAGTGACTAAAATAAAATGTACCAAAATGTTAACGTAACTATCTTCGGGTACTAGTTTTATTGGCAATTTATTTTATTTCTGCTTTTCAATATTAACTAAATTTTCTAGAGTGAATTAATATTATAAATGTTATACAAACTGTATTTAACACCTCACCATAATTTTGAAGCCCCAATCTTCATCACACATTATAAATATAAATAATATTAACAATTGTTTCCTTTTCACTTGACTTTATATCCATCTATCCTTTCATACTTTGTCAAATTTTTCTCCTGAAGTACCTATTCTAGACTAAGACATACAAAGCAATTTATTCTAGTCTAAAACAAGAACAGCTTTTATTAAAAGTCCCCTTATATTCAATAAAATATCTCTTCAAAATTTCATTTCTGATCACAGTGAGTGTTAAAGTTAAATGTCAAGTTCAAACTTTCCTCTGGTCTAAAACCAACTTTGGGGGGGGGGGAGGGGAACCAAACCTAAGATCTCACATTATATTTTAAAAGGTGTTTTATCATTTTGGCATTCATACTTTCTCATATGGCAGGTTGTACTTGCAATTTTGAAATTTTAAATGCTCTTTAATATATTATACAAGCTTATGTGTAGAAGACAGAAATTTTCCAATTCAAAACTGAAGTGGCAATAACATGTCTATTAAAATTAAAAAAAAAAGATCACATAGCATAGGCAACTATTTTCTTGCATTCTGATAGAGGACCTTCACACTAATGATGATAATAGCACCATGTTATAATTTAAACATAAAATAAAGTTCCAGAAGAAAGGGATACATTAGTGGTTAGCTAAATTATTTGAAAAACCTCTTACATACCCCACCTACTTCACAACCAAAGGAGAATCATCCAAATGCAGCGGAAAAAAAAATGAGTGTGAAGTCATAACTCCTATATTTTTAATGCCCTCCCCCCACTGAGCCACCTGCTCAAAGCTTTCCTCCCCTCTGGGCTGCCAGACCAACAGACCCTTCTGCAGTGATCCCACCTGACTGCATCAGCAGAAACCTGATTCTCCCCAAAATTCCGTCAAGTCTCTCCCCTCCAGATAGATCTCAACCTCTTCAGCCCTCTTCAGTTCACAAGAAATTACTGAGTTCCACTGTGAACTGTTTTTTTTAACACTTTCCAGTATGATAAGCCTACTTCCTTCCTCAAATCATAACATTCATGAAGGCACAGTATTTTAGAAATATCAGAAGTTAGGGACCTTAGACATCAATTAAATGGTCCTTAACCTTAACAGACTTGCCCTTCACATAATACACATTTTTATTAACTCCGCCATTACCATACCATAGTGAAAGTCAGATAATATATCTCTACATAATTTTAATAAGATATATTTGTGTATGTCCATAAACCCTTAATCATATCAGGAGAAATAAAGAAATATAATGTAAAAGATTACACATTTTTTTTTTTGTATTTTTTCAGTGTGAGATGCAGTGGGCGGCAGACAGACTCCAGCATATGCCCGAATGGGTCCACCCAGCATGCCCACCAGGGGGTGCTGCTATGCCCATCTGATGTATTGCTCCGTTGCAACCGGAGACATTTTAGCACCTGAGGCAGAGGCCATGGAGCCATCCTCAGCGCCCAGGCCAACTTTGCTCCCATGGAGCCTTGATTGTGGGAGGGGAAGAGAGAGATAGAGAGGAAGGAGAGGGGAAGGGTGGAGAAACAGATGGGTGCTTCTCCTGTGCGCCCTGGCCGAGAATTGAACCCGGGACTTTCTCACGCTGGGCTGATGCTCTACCACTGAGCCATCTGGCCAGAGCCAAAGATTACACATTTTAATAAATGAATTAGTGATCAGATGCTAAAAGACATAAGGAGGACGTCAACTGCTTACATCTAATAATGACTGTGTTCAGATTTGGAGAAAAACAAGATCAGAAAACACTCATCATAAAATATTATGGAAAATAAGAGATTGAAGGGACAGTAGTACATGAAATTAAAAACTGGAGTAAAGATAAGAGATGAGACATTTTAATATGACACCCTTCAGGAATGCTCACTGGGTCATTCTAAAATCATAAAGGATACAAGATAATTCTTTGTTTGGCAAGACTGTCTCGAAACTGTAGGATGTCTAACACAACTGGAACCTGTCCTACAAACCATGACAACATAAAACACCCCCAATTTCCAAAATGCCCTTGAGAGAGCAACATTGTCCCACTGAGAAGTAGATACAATTCAACTTTCTTCACCCTCTTTTTGTTTTTGAGAGCACAGAGTGCCTGAAAAGTTAAGTGATTACACTCACAGCAGGTTACTGACAGTGGCACAGCTAATTGCAGAAATAAGTCTCATAATCACCACACACACACACAGACACACACGCACACGCACACGCGCGCACACACAGGCACAGGCGTACATATGCACGCAAACAGACACACACATTCTTGCTCTTCCCCCTTCTCTCTTACTCAGGGATCAGATTTTTCACCCCTGCCCTCTGTAATCATCACCCTCAGAATTTCACTGTGTCACTCTGACCCCACACTTCACACTTGCTTCCTTAATCATGTATGCTTACTGGTCCCCACTGCACATCAAGTCTCATTAATGGTTGAAGCTTGAGCCTTATTAACTCAAATTCAGGGTAATCCTTCCTGAACCATGACCAACCTCCTTATTACGTTTGGGATTTTCCAGTTCCCAGCCAGCCCATTATGCCGGTCCTTTTTCGCTCCCACATCTCCCTCTCTCAGCACTCAGAACTCATTCAACACTGCTCCCCCGGCTTTGCCCATCTGACATATCTGCAGTCTTGTTTTCATGGCCCACAGTCAGCTTTTCCTTAGTCCTCCCTGCACAGAACAGGAAAATATGTTAATGGCCACATCTCAGCAGACCTAAGATACTTCATATTCATCAGCTACACTGTAACTCTATTCAAAGGAGTCCTTTCTAACTGCTGGAAAATTTCCTTCAATGGCTGTCCCAAATCTGCTGAGCTAAGCTCTGATTCAATCTACCTATAGAATGAAGGAATTTGTTTTTATAATAATCAGGCAATGTCATAAGGATGTCTCTGCCAATAATGTCTCTGTTCATGCTATGTGTCCAAGTGGAATGCTCTTTTTTTTAAAAAAAAAAACACCAAGTTTTATATTGCCTTTAAAATCTGGTTCTTGTTAATATCCTCAATAAAGCTTTCAAGCTCTTGGCCATATGGATTTCTGAACTCTCAAATTATTTAATGATGACAGGTTTGCAGAGATGAAAGAAATTTTTAGATGACCTAGTCAAATCATTTTATTTTACAGATGATGGAACTGGGATTCAGAGTTAAGGAAACAGTCTCCGGTCAGATAGCTGCTTCATTGCGGACGAGGCTGCAACTCAGGTCTCTACCTTCCTGCCTAGTTTCTTTCAAATATACCAACGAGTCATTTGATAACACATACTTTTTGAAAACTCAGAAATTATTTTTTCTTTAAAAACATGCTTTTGGCTAAATTTTAGAAAGATAATTCTACTATGCATCAGGCTGCCATTTATTCAATACTTAAAAATGGAAATATTTTCATTTGCTACATATTTTCATACCACATGGAAATTTAATGCTAATGTCTTTACGGGCTGGGCCTTTGAATCAGGGCCTCCTCCTGCCGACTATGTGATTGAATGATGCCCACAGTGTCTTGTTCTCAACAGGCCAGCTCAGCTCCTGTAGACTCATGCTTACAGCTTCTTTTGTAGAGTTAATCCATCTCATATTTGGTCTTTCTCATTTCCGGTTGCCTCTTATTTTCCCCAGTATGTTTGTCTTTCCAAAATACCTAGCCTTCTCATGATATGGTCAAAATAGGACAGCTTTAATCTAGCTCATATTATCCTTGTTCATTTCAATCGTTTTTTCAAGTCAAAAACTATCTCCAGCTTGCTTTCCAGAAAAATAGAACCATGCCAAAAATCTTTAATAGAGTAACCAAATGAATGTCCCAAATGAAGTTTTTTAAGTTTTACATCATTTTGGATTTGAACCAGATTTTACAAGCACTTTTTCTCTTTATTTTATAACTAATTAGGAAGGATAAAGAAAATCACAATATTTAATCTGAAATCACTTTGTAGATTTCTAAAATTATGTCTTGCGTGTGTTAATTATTGTTAATTAGTCAGCATGATCTCTATCTCTGCAATTTCTCAACCCTCCAACCATTTAGGTGGTAAATATCTTAAATGGCTAGATTAGATTATTGCCATTCTTTTCATCAACTTATTATTACTATTTGCTTCTTTTAAATTAATGTGCTATCAGTTGACTCTTTTTAATGGTATCTGGAGAGAAACCACACTCAAAATCCAGACTCCCAGGTACCTGTTACTGTACTGTATGCACTTTACTAGCCCTGAAAACCTGATGGCTCTATCCTTTGAAGAACTTCTATTCCTTTGAGCATTTTATGCTCTATTTTAAACACAATCAAAACGTGGAAAAGGAAAATGGATATTTTCCCAAAGCCACTTGGCTGAAGGATAAAATAAGGAAAGGTTTCAAAGATACTGGTTCAAACTTCCTCTTCTTATAGTCCTACAGAGTAACTTTCTCTCTCCGTCTCTCTCTCTCTCTCTCTCTCTCTCTCTCTCTCTCTCTCACACACACACACACACACACACACACACACACACACACACACACTCTTCTCTCTTTGAAAAAGGTGTTAGTCACTGATCGGTTTTTAGCTCCTTCCCAACTGCCTTAAGCTTTTAATCTCTCCGTCATCATTAAAGAAATACACCTTATTGAAGTATTTTATAAACTGTCTAAAAATTTCAATTAGCTAGTTTCAGCTACATGAAAAATGTCAGTGAAATTCTCATTATTACAACCATCCAATATTGAAGTAAATTAGTGTAAGATGTTAGCTAGGCAGGTGATACACATGAAGATCTGTAATACATGTCTATGGCTTACAGGAGAGGGGCCATTGGCTGCCTGCCTGGTTCTATTAACTATGTAATCTTGCATATATCACACCTCTCCGGACTACTTTCTCCCTTATAAATCAAGGAAGTCTATAATGCAAACATAATGTTTAAGTCTCAGAATTCTATGGTTTTCAGCAATTACAAAAAAATTAACATTTTTCTATAACATACCTAAATGAAGAATATATATATTTGGCCCTTCAACAGAGGCACTGCCTAAGAGCTAAACCATGAATCTCTTTTGCTTATAACATCACCTTATTATCACATATTGTGTGGCCAGTTGAATCTATAAATAATTCACGAGTTTTATTTTCATAAGGGGCCACTTATTTTTATTTTAAAAAATTTTGACAAAATTGCTAGTAAGAGAGCAAAATAGCCAAGAGGGAACAGAAGAACATCACTTAACTGAACTCTCACCACCAGCCAGGAATTTTTTGAACAATTGCAGAGGGAAATAACTGTCACAATGACACCGAAGTAAGAGAGCTGTACCTGGACACCGGGTGACGCACCTCCAGCTCTTTCAGAGGCTAACCTCTCCGCCTTCCAACATCTGATTATGAGGCTGACACTAACCAGTAACATAACCTTAGAACTCGATTTCCACATATTCAATGAGAGTGGATGTTGGAGCAGCTTTGGTATTCCACTACCTGGTGCTACTTTAATCTGGAAAGTCCATATAAGTTTATATTTACCACAGGCATCTAAAAAGACTGGCACTTCTCCATGAAGCACAGCCACCTACTCTTGCCTTACTTGGTACACGTGAATGGGTAACCAACAAGGAGCCTTGACTCCAGCCCTAAGAGATTATGAGAAAATATTTCAGAAGGAATAAGAAACAGAGAGTTCATTATTTTCCCAGTCCAGTTTCTTTGAACAATACTTGAAATCATTTCCCCTCCCTATGTACCTATGATTACCTATGCTTCCTGTCAAATTGCTCTCAATTCCAGACCACTCATACTCCAAATTCAACCAATAGCACCTCACACCACCCTATTCCACCTCACTCTACTCAGTGCTTTCCCACAATCAGAGAATATAATTACATATACATCATGTAAGGGCTGACCAGTAAGTGGCCAAGGGTCATTTTAAATGACAGGGGTTTTTTTCCTGCCAAAAATATAAAACAGATCCATGAACGAAAGAAGGAAGGAAGGAGAAGGAGAAGGAGAAGGAGAAGGAGAAGGAGAAGGAGAGGAAGAGGAAGAAGGAGAAGGAGAAGGAGAAGGAGAAGGAGAAGGAGAAGGAAGAAGAAGAAGAAGAAGGAGGAGGAGGAGAAGGAGAAGGAGAAGGAGAAGGAGAAGGAGAAGGAGAAGGAGAAGGAGAAGGAGAAGGAGAAGGAGAAGGAGAAGGAGAAGGAAAGGAAGAAGAAGGAGGAGGAGGAGGAGGAGGAGGAGGAGGAGGAGAAGAAGAAGAAGGAGAAGGAGAAGAGAAAGGAGAGGAAGAAGGAGAAGGAGAAGGAGAAGAAGAAGGAGGAGGAGGAGGACGAGGAGGAGGAGAAGGACGAGGAGGAGGAGAAGGACGAGGAGGAGGAGGAGGAGGAGGAGGAGGAGGAGGAGGAGGAGGAGGAGGAGGAGGAGGAGAGACAGAAGCAGCAGCCTGGTTAGTGTCATGAGAGTCAGGCACTTGATTTAGTTTATAAAGTGTCAAATTCTGATTTTTTCCTGTTGCACCCAGAAGAGGCTATTGAACAGTGAAAAAAGTGGGGGAGGATGGGTACAGGACACGAGGCCAAGCCTCCTCACAACTGACAGAGTGGGTCACGTTCCTACAGTAGACAGGAAAGTAATAAAGCAGTAACAGAAGTAGTCAATGTTCCCTTACAAGTGGAAGTGGTAAGGATGGTTACTTCTGCTTTCTGACTAATCATAAAGGTTAAATGATCCCATGAGTTGCAGAGGGGGCAACAGGTTCTACCACTAGAACCTGCATCACTGGGCAATCCATTTAGTAGAACTCAAAGTATTTAGCTGTTGAATATTCACAAGTATATGCGAACACCAAATCATCCTAAATCAACAATGGACTCGCCTGACCAGGCAGTGGCACAGTGGTTAGAGCATCGAACTGGGATGCAGAAGACCCAGGTTCGAAACCCAGAGGTCACCGGCATGAGCACGGGATCACTGGCTTGAGCATGGGATCATAGACATGACCCCATGGTCACTAGCTTGAGCCCAAAAGTCATTGGCTTGAAGCCCAAGGTCACTGGCTTGAGCAAGGTGTCACTCGCTCTGCTGGAGCCCTCGGTCAAGGCACATATGAGAAAGCAATCAATGAACAACTAAGGAGCTGCAACGAAGTTGTGATGCTTCTCATTTCTCTCCTTTCCTGTCTGTCTCTATCTGCCCCTCTCTCTGGCTCTCTCTCTCTGTCTCTGTCAAAAAAACAACAACAACAACAAAAAACCCAACCTAACTCTGTAAAAAGGGTTGTAAATGCCATGCACTCACACCCTTAGCATCTCCAAAGTTAGAGATCATGCTAAAAAAAATTCCTTTTCCATCCTTTACGAAGAAGGAATGAAAACACTCTACCCATCCATGAAACTCAGTATAAATACTATAACTTTGTTGACCTGTAATATTAGACTGTTGCAATAATATTCTTTAAAATGCCTGGAAAATTAAGATGCATGAGGCAGGCACTTCACTTAACATTCACCAGGAATTCTAGGTTCTGTTCTTCCGACAAGAGCTGTTTGTGGGTGACGTTGAACAGTCATTAGACACTCATCAGTGACTCTAGATTCAGTTCTTGGTTCCACCACCAGCTAGCTATGGCTTACCCTGAGCAGCCATTTCACCTCTCCCAACCTCCGTCTCCTCAAATATAAAAGAAAAAGACCAAATGACACCGTAAATCCTTTAAACACAAAAATCTACGATGACAAGGTAAAATGATTATCTTTGTAAATTGTCTAGGAATCAGTGGTTTATCTGAAAACAGAAAAATAATTGCTTGTACATTTAAAAAAGAAAGAAAACAGAATATTCAGTGACAATAATACCACTGACTTTTTAGATCGCCAAATCTACATAAGTAAATCTCAAGCCCAGATCTAAAACTAAATTAAGAGAGATTATAAGGGTGCAAGTGCCAAATGTCAAGTTTAAATAAAAAGTTGCTTTTGTAGGCTAAATACTCTTTACTACCCCTTTTTGTGGTAAATAAAAATCAAACTTGCTTATGACTATGAATAGCTAGTTTTAGCTAGTTTGGTGATTGTTACTTTCACTGAGCATGAGAGACAACTTAAAATTCTGGCTCTAAAAGAAATAAAGCACAGTTTCAAAGCATTTAGATTCTACCTCTTGGTTAGATTAGCTTTCTGTCTGCTAATATTTGTCCAACTTTGGAGCTGTCCTAAAATGGAATGTTGTTGCTTAGAGAATATTCAATGACAGACACAAAGTAACAATGGCTGAAATTTTTCTCGGAATTTTGTCACCACTAAGGGGCATTGAAAGGCTCACGGGCACTTTCCTTGGATACATGTTCCCAATTTCTTGCCTTTTTTTTTTACCATTTACATTCACAAGTAGCTTTTTCCTATCATCACTTTTTCTTTGTTCTCACAAAAACCTCTGCTCCCATACTTGACCACCTCCACCAACAAGACTCAAAGCTTCTCACATGGAAATACTACCATTAAGTGATGAGTAATTTTAGTGTGGGAAGGGAAAAGGAAATGCAAGATAGCAGTAAGTGAAAAGTAAAAAATAAAACTTGTGTATTAAGTGCCCTTCACATTTTCTTTACCAACTATGCTTTACGTGTCCACATGTGGAATGAAACATGCTGTTGCCGGATGCGGAAAAGCGACCCCATGTGCAGAAGCATACTGGCTGCTCTGGGGGAGGGGTAGCCTTCGAGCCAAGGTTTTCTCAATCGGTGCCCCTGGGAACCCCAAGGACCCATATGGATCAGCCCTTTTGGGTCTCTGAAAGATGTTTACACAAAACACAAAATTAAGTTTTACCTTACAACTTGGCACACATATTTAAACCTAAATTAATCATTGATGAAAAAGTTGCACTTTTCCATTAATTTTTTTTTTTGAAAGCTAGGGTGACACATGGTGCTCCAGAAAAACTGTACATGTAAAGACTTTATTCAGACATATATTACACTCAACAGATGCCCAGCAAACACACAGGAGCCATTGATTAAGTTCATGTGACCTACAAATATCTAGAGATTGTCTACTCTGCCCAACAGGGAATATAACACACAAAAATCCCTGCCCTTGTGAAGACATAGCAACCAAATACATTGTAGCTTCAACACAAAAACAGCTCTAAAGGGGATCTGTGGAAATTTTAATATAGATTGTATATAGGGACGTAATCACCTTTGGGGAGATAATAGTATATGGTGTAGTGGTTTTCAAACTTGCTTGTACATTAGAATCAACCAAAGACCTTCAAGGAAGATACTGATGCTGCTGACCCACCAGGGATTAGGTTTAATTAGTCTGGAATATGGCTTGAACTTTGAAATTTTAAACCTTTTAAAATTAAAACTTTGAACCCAGATGTAAGATTTATGTGTATTCATTATCCATTTTAACACATTTCTAAGTGCTAAAAATTTTTCATGATTAACGCTGGGGAAACAAAATCAATCATCTTGTTCGCTTGATGTTCTAAGACAGGATATGGTCCTGAATACCAAATTCTGCAATTCAGAAACAGAAAACTACTTTCAGATGATGGGACATGTTTCAGAAGTCACCAAATAATTTTACTACAAACTTTTTGTTTCCATAATTTTTATTTAAAAATGTTTATGAGAATTTTAGTCCAAAATTATCCTATGTTTAAAAGAACAGTGGCTGGCCTGGCCAGATAGCTCAGTTGGTTAGAGTATTGTCTGAAGTGTAGAGGTAGACAGTTCAGCCCTAGGTCAGGGCACATACAGGAACAGCTGTTCCTGTCTCTTTCCTGCTCTCTCCCTTCCTCTCTCTAAGGTCAACAAAATAAACATTAAAAAAATTAAAAATAGGCCCTGGCCGGTTGGCTCAGTGGTAGAGCGTCGGCCTGGTGTGCAGAAGTCCCGGGTTCGATTCCCGGCCAGGGCACACAGGAGAAGCGCCCGTCTGCTTCTCCACCCCTTCCCCTCTCCTTCCTCTCTGTCTCTCTCTTCCCCTCCCGCAGCCGAGGCTCCATTGGAGCAAAGATGGCCCGGGCACTGGGGATGGCTCCATGGCCTCTGCCTCAGGCGCTAGAAAGGCTCTAGTCGCAACAGAGCGACGCCCTGGAGGGGCAGAGCATCGGCCCCTGGTGGGCGTGCTGGGTGGATCCGGTCGGGCACATGCGGGAGTCCGTCTGACTGCCTCCCAGTTTCCAGCTTCAGAAAAATACCAAAAACAACAACAACAACAAAAACAAACAAACAAACAAAAAAAACAAAAAAAAAATTAAAAATAAATAATTAAAAGAACAGTGCCTCACTGACATTCTGAACATAGATTGCCTCTGCAGAATGCAGCAGGCCCAAAATGCATTTGGGCTTTATCTATGCTGATCCTATAAAACACACTTTAAGCTACATTTTGAAATAAAAACATAAAATATGTGATTTGTTCTAATTTGCTTCTTACTCTGAAAGATATAAAAAAAAAAACCCAAAACCTCCCAATTAATATTATAAAATCAGTCTACTCTAGTGCCATCTGTCATCTGTACAGTTATTATTCATAAGGGAAACTATACTTATTGTTCATTATTTACATCTCACCAATTTGATTTTTTTTTCTTGGCAAGAATATGAAAAAAAGAATAGGAAGAAATATAGCTGTAAATGTAGACTGGAGGCCCTGGCCAGTTGGCTCAGTAATAGAGTGTCAGCCCGGCATGTGGAAGTCCCAGGTTCAATTCTCAGCCAGGGCACACAGGAGAAGTACCCACCTGTTTCTCTACCCTTCCCCCTCTCCTGTCTCTCTATCTCTCTCTTCCCCTCCCACAGCCAAGGCTCCATTGGAGCAAAGCTGGTGTGGGTGCTGAGGACAGCTCCATGGCCTCCACCTCAAGCACTAGAATGACTCCAGTCCCAATGGAGCAACGCCCCAGATGGGTAGAGCATCGCCCCTTGGTAGGCATGCTAGTTGGATCCCGGTTGGGCGCATGCGGGGGTCTGTCTGTCTGCCTCTCCACTTCTTACTTCAAAAAATAAAAAATAAAATAAAATTTAAAAATGAAAAAAAAGTAGACTGCAGCATAACGATATACATATTTAAGGCTGTACTCATTTGGCAGGTATGGAAAGTATTCACTAAGAACCTACTACGGTATGTGCCAAGTAATGTGATTTCAATTACCAACAAGCCAAATAGGATTCCCAATACGTACTCCAATTGGGGACACAGACAAATGCACATGACAGCATTAGAGTGCTGCTTTTGAAAAGTTAATCTGATGATCAGAATTAAAATAAACTAGGCCAGGCTTGCCTTCAGAGTGTATATTATGCTCACATAAATAAAAGGGGATTCTTCCTAAAAATTAAACTTGATAATATGGTCCTCATGACTGTGTTTCTTTCCATTTCATTTCTATTTCCCTCCTTTTTGTATTAGTTTCGTGTGGCTGCAAATGACCACAGACTTGGTGGTTTAAAATAACAGCAATTGATTCTCATAATTCTGGAGGCTAGAAGTTCAAAATCAGAACCACGGGTGCCAAGGTGTCAATGGAGTCATACGCCGCCCAGGGCCTCTGGGGGAGCCATTGCTTGCCTCTTCCAGCCTCTGCGGGCACAGCATTCTTTTGCTAGTGACCGCGAGACTCCAATCTCCGCCTCTTCCCACACACCTTCCTTGTGTGTATGAAGTCTCCCTTTGTCTTTCACAAGGATGATTGTGATCCCATTCCAGGCCCAACTAGGTAATCCAAGATAATCTTCTATTTCAAGATCTTCAATTTAATTGCATCTCTAAAGACCTTTTTTGTCCAGATAAGGTAACATTCACAGATTCCAAGGATTAGGACCTTAAATCTTTGGGAGCCATTATCAGACTACCGCACCTAACGCAGAAAGCCTCAGTGGAAAGGGGCGACAGGAGAAAAAACCAACTTGACTAAACTAGAGCGTTTCCAGTTCTGCTCCAAACACATCTGGAGGCTTATCCACTTCTGAGCAGGTTCCAAAATGCAAGTTTGTTTACTCCTCTGAGATTTCGTGTGTTTATGGGGAGAATTTAATTAAATGAGATCAGAGAGCACCATACAAATGGAAAGTAACGTTATTTTTTTTTCTCCAGTGCTTTCTCAGTCATAACCTTGAATTTTCCCGGCTCTCGTAATGTTCCCTTACCCCTTCCTGACTTGATTTTTCACTTTAGTAAGTTCAGGGAGAAAGAGCACAACAGAGTTCAACAAGACAGCCCAACACGAGGCCAGTTCTCAGGTCTTTAATGAGCAGAGGTGAACCAGGGGAAAGCCAAAGCCTGGTCTTATAGAATCCGGGTGCTAGAACCTTTTTGGTCTCTAGAATTGGAAAGGTGACCTTGAGGGCATTCTAGTTATAGTAACTGTTCCATAATTAAGAAAGTCAGTATCCAGTATAGATGCTAAGAAGTCTAAATCCAAAATTATATAGACAAGAAGAGTGGTCCAAGGAAACTTCAAGATTTAGGCCCTGGCCGGTTGGCTCAGTGGTAGAGTGTCAGCCTGGCGTGCAGGAGTCCCGGGTTCGATTCCCGGCCAGGGCACATAGGAGAAGCACCCATCTGCTTCTCCACCCCTCCCCCTCTCCTTCCTCTCTGTCTCTCTCTTCCCCTCCTGCAGCCAAAGCTCCATTGGGGCAAAGTTGGCCTGGGCGCTGAGGATGGCTCTGTGGCCTCTGCCTCAGGCACCAGAATGGCTCTGGTTGCAACAGAGCGATGCTCCAGATGGGCAGAGCATTGCCCCCTGGTGGGCGTGCCGGGTGGATCCCGGTCGGGCGCATGCGGGAGTCTGTCTGCCTGCCCCCCCCCCCCCCCGTTTCCAACTTCAGAAAAATACAAAAAAGAAAAAGAAAAAAACTTCAAGATTTCTAGTGAAAATGCTGAGGAGCCATTATTATGCCTTTTGTATATCAGCAGTCATGGTAGGGAAGGCTAAGCCAAATCTTTGCTTTCTTGACCAAACCATTTGAGTAAAACCATAATGTAGACCATAATAATCCTAACTTGTCTATTGTCTAGTAAACTGGACATACAGAATAACTGCTATTCTAGAATCCATTAAGCCAGTGATCCTTTGCTAAAATACTTATTTGGAAGTATTTTTTAATATTCTTAATACATAAGGAAGTATTTCTTAATATTGTTAATACGTAAGAGAATTACTGCTATTCTAAAATCCATTAAGCCAGTGTAAGCCAGTGATCGTTTGTTAAAATTCTCATTTGGAAGTATTTCTTAATATTGTTAATACATAAGGGTGTCCTCTGTAAATGAAAACATCCTGATGTAGAAAATTTAACCTGACTCAGCAGGGATGAGCCGGGAGATTATTGTACTAAGTGAAACAAGCCAGTCAGAGAAAGACAAATACCATATGATCTGACTTATATGTGGAAATCTAATGAACAAAATAGAAATAGAGGCATGGACACTTGGAATAGATGGAACAGCTGTCAGAGGGGAGGAGATGGGGGCACTGGACGAAAGAAGAGGAAGGGATTAGCAAAGAAAGAAAGTATACATGTATATAAAACACGTAAAGGCAGACAGCAGCGGGTGACAGCCAGAGGGGAAGGAGTTGGGGGGCAAGGGGAGGGGAGCAAAGGGGGGAATGTGAGGACGAGAGAAACTTTACTTGGGGTGATGGGTGCACAATACAGCATGCAGACGGTGTTCTATTGAGTTGCATGCTTGAAACCTGAACAGTTTTGTGAATAATGTCACCCAAATAAACTCAATTTAAAAAATTTAACAAGGCCTGACTGGTGGTGGCTCAGTGGATAGAACATCTACCTGGGACGCTGAGGATCCAGGTTTGAAATCCTAAAGTCACCAGTTTGAGCACAAGGTTGCTGGCTTGAGGGTGGCATTTATCAATATGATCCTATGGTTGCTGGATTGAGCTCAAAGGTCACTGGTTTGAAGCCCAAGGTCACTGGGGTGAGCCCATAAAGGGTGACTGGCTTGAGCAAGGGGTCACTGGCTAGACTAGAGTCCTTCCGCAGTCAAGGCACGTATAAGAAGCAACCAATGAACAACTAAAGTGATGCAACTACGAATTGATGTTTCTGCCTCTCTCTCACTAAAAAAAAAAAAAAAAAAAAAAATTAACATGAATCAATTATCACTTGCATACAAACTCCACCTACTTTCTTTCCATTCCAGATATACACTAGTATATAAATTCAATCCTTCCCCTCTGAAACAAAAATAAAGTACCACAATATATCCTGATGATGCCATTAAAAATATACTTCCATTGTATTTGACCACCATTAACATTTTTTGCTTTTACAATCAGAATATTAAAACACTCCATTCCGTTGTCGCATTGCCTTAAAATACAGCAACATGAAACAAAATGCAAAGTGAACAACAAACTAAGGTCCCCAGGATATAAGTGGAGGGCTGTCTGATGATGTAGGACACGCGCCGTGGGACAGTGCGAAGACCTAAAACACGGAAATTCACCTGTCTGTTCTCCGAGAACATGGTGAGCCGGCTCACAGGTTAGGAGCCTATTATCTCCTCTTGCTCATTTATTGGCTTGCTTTTAGGTAGCAGATGTTCCAGGCGGCTACTTAACACCTCTACTGTTTCCTCTCCACTACCTCACCATAAAATATCCTTCCACTACAGTGGAATATATAAGCCTGTATTCTCTTACAGAACTCATTTTAAGATGCAACGATTGTGCCAATAGAACAAACTGTAATTACAGAATCAGACTTTTTAAAACGAAGGATCACCGGAGACCCAGTGTCTGAAAGCAGACGTGGCATCAATCTCCATCATACATTCTGGACCAAAGTCCTTCCATCCTTCCCCACACCTCCCAGCTTTGGCTGGCTCAAGGGAAGGACAAGATTGGTTATCTGTAGGTATGAAGGCACACCGGGGTCACAGAAGAGATAACTCCTGTTTTGGAATATAAAACAACCATGCAGTTTCTCAAGTCGCAGCACGAGAAGAATGAAACCACAGCTGCCATCCACACAGGCTGCAAATGAAATCTCCTCTTGGACACCAGATGCAATTGTCTGTGGGTAGTTGTTGAAACATAAATTTCTGAGACTGGTGCTAGAGAATCCAGTTTTTATTTTTTCTGTTGGAGTTAAAAAATAAAATAAAAAGAAAGGAAAGGAACTGAAACCCTAGTGATACAAAGAAAAAAATTTATGTCCCAAGACATTGTCATTGAATCAGCAATCATTTGTTGACTGTACACAGCATGCTGAGCCTTATCTAGGTGGTAGGATTCAGAGATAAGCCAAGAAAACAACATGTTTAATGCTTTTATAATTTATATTCTAACAAGGATAAATAAATGTACATGTGTAGCTGAGAAGAAACAAAAGACTACACAAAAATTTCTGTCTTTTTTTAGTAAGAGAGAGAGAAAGAGAAAGAAAAAGAAGGATAGACAGGGACAGATAGACAAGAAGGGAGAGAGATGAGAAGCATCAATTCTTTGTGGCACCTTAGCTGTTCATTAATTGTTTCTCATAGGTGCCTTGACAAAGGGCTCCAGCCGAGCCAGTGACCCCTGGCTCAAGCCAGTGATCTTGGGTTCAAGCCAGTGACCATGGCGTCATGTCTATGACCCCTTGATCAAGCCGGCAACCCCTCACTCAAACTGGTGAGTCCGCACTCAAGCAGGTGACCTTGGGGTTTTGCACCTGGGTCCTCAGTGTCTCAGGCCAATGTTGTATCCACTGTGCACCACCTGGTCAGGCCACAAAAAAATTTCTTAATCACACACATAATTCACTTTTATCAAAGACACCATAATAATGCATTATTAATATTACTCTCCTATTAGCTGTCCTATTTCTTTCCCTTTTTCTTTTTACTGCTATGATTTCAAGTAGTTGTTCTCAGACTTACATAGCCTAGAAAAAAAAATTTTCTTTTTAAAATTTGGGGTGGATGGAACCAACACAGAACTGGAAACATTTTTTTTTTTTTTTTGCCAAAGAAGGGGCATTTCTTAAAAAGGGAAAACAATATCTAATTGCACTAGCTTCATTTCATTAAAGACACTGATTACACAAAAGAATATATAATCACATTCATTCAAGTATAAACCACCAGTATCAATCAGATCTCTTTATATTTGATTAAAAGTGTGAATTATAGAGCAAGAAGAATACTAAGTAACAAATAGGAGGAGAGAAAAACCATGATGGGTCAAAAATGTAATGGAGACTAGAGGTTGGAGATGGCAAGGTTTTTCATATTTCACACATTTTACTAGGGCCAGTGTGCCTCACCTTTAACGACACAATAACACAGAACCAAGGCGCATCTTTGTCTTGCATGGAGTATACTTGATGAGGGGAAACACCATCAAGACCTTTAAAATGATGTAGGGATAACTGGAAAGCAATCCAGAGGTGTTACCATGGGAGAGTTTTGCAAAGAACAGCACCCTGAGAAAAACACTTGGGAGAAAATTACTTTTTTAAGAGTGGCTGGAAAAGAAAAGAAGCCAGGGGCCAAGAAATAGACACGGACAGCCTGAGACAGCTGCAGAGCAAGCAGATCAGGATTGCAGCAGTTGAAAAATAAAGTACTGATCTCAGAAATTTGGGGGAGAAAAAAAATAGCAAAACTCTGTAACAGGCTCCTTGAGCAGGCCTGAGGAGAGAGATGGCCGCGATGACTCAGATGTCACGAGTGGAGACCGGGCGGGCCAGCAGCAGGACTGCAAGTGATAGGGAGGAAGTAAGAGAGGAAATGATGCGCCAGATAGCTAGGAAACAGTATAAACAGTTACATTTCTGTGGTTTCTCCAGAAAAAAAAAAATGCATTCTGCAGTCTACACCTTGGCTAAAATGTAACTGGGAAAACAACATAGTAACGACACAAACTGTTGCTTTGAGATAGCATGTCTAGGAACCTCTGTGTAGGAAAAAAATATACTGAGAGAAAGTAAAACTCAATAGTGGCTAGCTCTGCAGCGGTAGCATATGTGACCTTTATTTTCTTCTTTGCACAGCTGTTTGGTTTTTTTTTTTTTTTCAAATTCTTTTCTAATGAGAATGCTATTTTGTTGGCATGCATATGCTAAACTGTTTTGTTTATAAGTTTCTGGACACACATACACACATGTAAAATGCGTCTACCTACCTTAAATACCCTGGAACTTTCAGCACACAGGGGCCACTTCAAAATATTACTAATATATCCATAGACGTATGTGTGGATCGCTGTGGCCAGCCCTCTGATGACTTTCACTTATAAAATGTGTATCAGAAGTATACAGATTGGCCATTCATTAGCCGAAGTTAACCATAAGAGCCAAGAAATTTCAGCCCAATAAATAAGTTCCTTAACCTAAAGCCTGACACTGTCATGGACCAATATCAATATCACAAAGAACTTTACACCAAAACCTATGAAATGCTCTTTTAGCTATCTTTTAGAAGATATCAGCACTCAAGTTTTCTAGTATTGAATAAGGTATATTAAGGTCATAAAGAAGTAGAATGCATACTTTGAAAGTAAATAAGGCCAATCCAGTAAGCAAGGTCATTAAAACAGAGAATGGCCACTATCCTCACCTCAAACTCAGGCTGTGGACAGAAAACATAGTAGTCATTAAGAGAACAGACTCTGGAAATCAGACTGCCAGCGTTTCAAACCCAGTTCTACCAATTTCCTAGTATGTTCTCTTGAGCAATTCTCTTTCTTTTTTTTTTTTTTTTTTGTAACAGAGACTGAGAGAGACAGAGAGAGGAACAGACAGGAAGGGAGAGAGATGAGAAGCATCAAGCAGCAATTGTGGCACCTTAGGTGTTCATTGATTGCTCTCTCATATGTGCCTTGACTGGGGTGGGGGTTGGGGAGCTACAGAAGACCGAGTGCCCCTTGCTCAAGCTAGCGACCTTGGGTCCAAGCTGGTGAGCCTTGCTCATACCAGATGAGCCCACGTTCAAGCTGGCAACCTCGGGGTTTTGAACCTAGGTCATCTGCATTCCAGTCTGATGCTCTATCCACTGTGCCACCGCCTGGTCAGGCTTGAGCAATTTTCTTAACTTCAGTGCTTTAGTTTCCTCAAAGATAATGATTGTTTCTACCTTTACAGCATTGTCAAGTAGATAGGAATCAGTATTTATATATAAGATATTCTAGAACACATAAGGCACTACTAGGCAAATACAGGGTACAACCATAAACCGTGTTCATCACACTGGTGTTTATTTGATACAGTTTTGCCATAGTCAAAAATACAAAGTTGTTTTTTTTCCTTTCCACTTCCTCTTATTCCTCCCATTGCCGACCTACACACAAAGATGAAAATAGTTGATTACTAGAGTTCCTCAAAAATAATGGCATCCCAAGAGTAAGAAGCCAATGGTTTCTTCCTCACCATATCATGCTCGTCCTTACTCAAGCCCGCCCCGAGGAAACCAAGGAGACCTCTTTACTCCACAATCTGGTACATTGGCAACAACTTTCAAAATCAAAAGCAAGCTGACTCACTGTAAAAGAAAATTCTATCCTCAAGTAAAATGAAATAAATATATACATTACAAAAGGCTGTATAGCCCTGGCCGGTTGGCTCAGCGGTAGAGCGTCGGCCTAGCGTGCGGAGGACCCGGGTTCGATTCCCGGCCAGGGCACACAGGAGAAGTGCCCATTTGCTTCTCCACCCCTCCGCCGCGCTTTCCCTCTCTGTCTCTCTCTTCCCCTCCCGCAGCCGAGGCTCCATTGGAGCAAAGATGGCCCGGGCGCTGGGGATGGCTCTGTGGCCTCTGCCCCAGGCGCTAGAGTGGCTCTGGTCGCAACATGGCGACGCCCAGGATGGGCAGAGCATCGCCCCCTGGTGGGCAGAGCTTCGCCCCTGGTGGGGTGGATCCCGGTCGGGCGCATGCGGGAGTCTGTCTGACTGTCTCTGTTTCCAGCTTCAGAAAAATGAAAAAAATGAAAAAAAAAAAAAAAAAAAGGCTGTATAATAACTAGATCTTCTTCAGTGTGACACAGACTCTCAGAACCCAATTCTGAGCATTTCCTCCTAGTTAGCTTGTTTTCCCCACCCATTTAGCGGGAGCTACCTGAGCACTCTACATGCCATTATCAGAGAGCCCTAGAAAGACAACCCACTCTACCCCCATCTGACCAATGAGAGTAGCTTCTAGACTACCACTTACCAGTAAGGTGCTAAGCCAAAGGCTCCCTGTTAGGTAAGCAGACAAATGCCAGAAGCTTACCCAGAACTCCTTTGGCTCCTCACAGGTAGTTGACCTCTTCCAAGGTAGCCTCTTCCCTGAGAAACTAGGGAAGCCAACTACTTGAATACTCCAGCAAAATATGGCTGACAGCTTCCAGAATCCTCAGAATTGCACCCACAGAAATATTTACTTGGTCTTTGGCCTTCTCCAGATTCACATTTCTTTCAGAAATGGGGGGGGGGGGGTCTCTGTCAACTTTCACTGAATTATCTCCTAAAACCATTCTTTATAAAAACACAGTTTCATCACTTTACGATGTCAATTGGCCGCAAATGCTGAGCAAGCATTATGCTCCCTTGTTAGGGATCAGCCCAGCTTCTATATATCACACCCTCAGGACTTGCAACTCGACTTTACGGGTCTCAGAGAAATTGTAAGCTACCAGTTTCAAACTTCCAAGTAACTGCAAAGGGTAAACTACAGATGTTAACTATAGGAATGCAAAGAGCCTAAGGGTCTACTGACAGAGCTTGTGACTGAAACCTCAGCTCCTTAGAGTTAAAAAGTCTTTTTTCCATGTCTGGTGTTGACAAGACATAACCTCTTTCCTCTCCTCTGGCATCAACCAGGACCCATAAAGATACTCCAGCTCAAGCCCAAAGGCCACCAAAGCAGCCTGGCTGAGGACACTTCTTTCATTCTCTTCCCTGGGCGTGGGAAGAAGGTAGATGAGCATCTATCTCTGTTCTAGGGACTAGACTTCATTTCAGGAAGTGAACTCAGGCAGCTATTGTTATTTAACACAAAAAGCCATCCTTTCTTCTTTTATAACTTTTTTTTATTAATTTTAATGGGGTGACATTTATCAATCAGGGTACATAGGTTCAGAGAAAACATCTCCAGGTTATTTTGACATTTGATTCTGTTGCATACCCATCACCCAAAGTCAGATTGTCTCTGTCACCTTCTATCTGGTTTTCTTTATGCCCCTCCCCACCCACCCCCTCATCCTTTCTTCTACCTTACATTTTTACCTGGGTCCACCATCTCCTAACTCCTATCACACTTTGTCTATCTCTGGATGTAGACATAAATGTATTGTGAGCCACAGTTGTAAAAGGCCTGATGGGGGAGACCATCTCAGATAGGATAAGAAGTTCACTAAAGATTAAGCATTCTTTTTTTAAAAAAAAAATTTAATTTTTTTATTAAGACTTTATTCATTTCAGAGAAGGGAGAGAGAGAGAGAGAGAAAGAGAGAGAGAGAGAGAGAGAGAGAGAGAAGGGAGGAGGAGCAGGAAGCATCAACTCCCATATGTGCTTTGACCAGGTAAGCCCAAGGTTCTAAAACCGCAACCTCAGCATTCCAGGTCGATGTCTTATCCACTGCACCACCACAGGTCAGGCGGATTAAGCATTCTTTTGTGGGTGTTATTTGCAGTGAGCTTACGTGCTTTACATTTTTTACTTTTAACCTCCTTTAATCATTATACCACCACCGAGGCACAGAGAGATTTATCAACTTGCCCAGAGTCCGAGATATAAAGCCATGCTGTTCTACAATCCAGAGCTCCCTCTTTTCATCACAATGCCATTACATTACACCTGCTACCCCACATCCTTCAGTACGTCCAGGGGTCCATAATGGAGGAGTTAGGCATACCGAAAAGTGGGCAGGTCACAAGCAGACAATGACTGAAAGAAATTCCAATATTTCAGTGTCAAGATTGACCTTTAAGTTTTGCCACAAGTTGGCCTCACCTCCCCTTCCAGTCTTTTCTTCTTCCTCTCTCAAGCATCCTGTCTTCTAGTCAATTAGCATCTTCATAGAATTAACCCGCATCTGAACCTCCCTCTCCTCATTGCATTTACTTTCCTACCCCACGCCAAGTCCTACCCAAGTCACTCCAACAAGATGAAACTTTGTCCTAACTTCTCAGTTAAATGTAAGATGCCCTCCTTCTGCATATACCCATACTAGGGCTGCTGCTGATTTTTAACCTCCATTGTAGTGGTTGTAACTTCCTGTCCTGTATCAGATATGTGACATAGTTCATCACCTACAGTAGAAACTAGAGAACCCCTTGTAGGAGGTGGTCACTGACTAGCACAGTATACCTAGCACAAGACAGAACACAAAGTACCTGTTCAACAAACTTCAAGGAGGTAGATAGCAGATTTCTTTAAGATAAAATAATTATATAGTTCAAATTATGACTCTAATACTAATAACAACAGCAAAACAGAACAAAAAAATCATGGGATTGCTGTAGCTAAAGAGTCCATTTATAAAAATTTTATTCACCATGGCTGCTTAGCAGTAGAGCGTCGACTCAGTGTGTGGATGACCCAGTTCGATTCCCGGTCAGGGCACACAGGAGAAGTGATCATCTGCTCTTCTACATGTCTCCCTCCCCCTCTCTTCCACTCTTGTAGCCAACTGCTTGATTGATTCAAGAGCATCAGCCCCAGGCACTGAGGATGGCTCCGTGGAGCTCCCACTTCAGGCACTAAAAATAGCTTGGTTGCAAACATGACCCCAGATGGGCAGAGTACCCCTAGATGGGGATTGCTGGGTGGGTTCCACTCAGGGCGCATGTGGGAATCCGTCTCCCCCCCTCACTTGGAAAAGAAAAAAACAATTTATTCATTAAAAAATCAACATAAATTTTCTGCCGATGCAAATTCATATATTCATATGTGAAATGATTTATATGGGAATTATAAGTAGAAATAAAGCTATTCATAAAGTAATAATATATCTTCATGTATGTACCGTGCTTAAAGTAGTACATGCCATTTAAATGAATAAAACCACTGCTGAACTAAATTCATGTTTATCAGATATATTCCTGTGAATGCTATACTTAAAATAAAAAATTCTTAAATATCTGATGTGTCTTAAGCAAAATGGTAGACTTTTACACTTGTCTCATCATCTGTCATTACACATAACATATAAATTCTCCAAATGTAAAATGATTCATGCTCTAAATATAATAAAACATGATGACAACTCAGAAAGTAAAGAAACAATTTATTGTTTACATTACTCATAGGTACAATTTTAGAATCTATAGATAAGGTTTATTTTCAAATATTAATATTGCTCTTATTTACTGTTTATCTAAGAGGTAATGCAAATGAAATATTAAATAGTGTAAATGTTCATTTTGAAAATATTCATGCATAAAGAAGACAAAAATATCCATGCATATCAATAGTGTGGTATTATATGGATTTGTAACATTTAATATTCCTCTCAAAAATAAGAAAACCATTTTGTTCTATGATTTCATAAGCTTAACAACATATGTCACAATTTAGAAGATTTGTAAGGGACAAAACAAATCCCTAATGAAATTCACTTTCAATTCTTTCTTCAAGACGAGTGGATTAATAAAATTTCAGGTGAGTCTGCCCAGTGTTGGTGCAGTAGATAGAGTGTTGACCTAGCATACTGAGGACCCAGGTTCGAAGACCCAAGGTTGCTGGCTTGAGCAGGGGTCACTGGCTCAGCTGGAGCCCCCTGGTCAGGGCACATATGAGAAGCAATCAATGAACAACTAAGGTGCCGCAACTATGAGTTGATACTTCTCATCTTTCTGACTTCCCTCTCTCTCTCTCTCTCTCTCTCTCTCTCTCTCTCTCTCTCTCACACACACACACACACACACACACACACACATACACACACACAAAATTCAGAAAAAATATTTTTAATAGATATTTTTACCTTCAGTACTATCAATTCAAAAGCAAAGTATACCTGAACAGTGTTCCCCTGGCCACAATCCAGGAAGCATCTTTGAGGGGATGGGAACTATCCTACCAGGGCAGCAAACAAAAGGTCTCTAGCGATACCCCACCCACGGAACTGCTGGAATCTTATCCCACCCATAGCCTATTTTCAGGTCTCCACGAGGCTACCAAAGGGCTATGTACATGCCTCCTTGCAGCCAACAGCTCTGGTAACTGCTATGCTCACTGGCCTGCTGTCCCTATTCTGTCCCGGCCAGCCCACAGTGGCCTTCTATGGTCCCTGAAGGCTCTTGCAGGCCACCTCCTTTGCAACCAGTGTCTCAGGGACAGCCCCCTCCGGCAGCAGCGCTGGCACTGTCAGCAGCTATCCCTAACTTGCATAACTGCCCCCCTTTTCTAGTCTCTGCCCGTGCTTCTGCTCTTGTCCCTGAAGCCCAGGGACCCTCTCCTTCCCTAGACTGAGACCTCCAGGCACAGTGGCCTGAGACAAGTAGAAGGAAATAGCCTTAACTTTTATGTAGGTTTGTTTTTACATTACGAAGTGTTTTACTTTTAACAAGATGCCTGTGTCCTTCTTTTCTTCTCTCCAAAGAGGCAGGTTGTGCAGGGAGTCAAGCAGCCTGAAAGAGCCCTTTTCTCAAGACTCTCCTGTCCTGTCTGGTCCCCAGGCTGCGTGGGGTTTATATTTCCTCCCCCTCCCCACTGTGTGCCCTGCACTGGTTCTGCAGACCTGGCCGTTTTGGAAGATCGCTCCACGCAAACCATTTGCCCAGGAACAGGTATAATGTCAAAAATATAAGGTCAAGGGGGCTTACAAAGGTAGGGTATCTTGGGAGACAACCAGGAAAGCATGCTGACCTCACCAAAGAACTCCACCTGGCAAACAGTCCGGGGGGGGGGGGCATCCCTAGGAGAGCAGGAGCGCTCGGAGTAGACACAGAGCCTTATTTTTGCTAAGGTTAGCAGTTTGCGGCAGCAGGACATTTATGGGAACATGTCAAGCAGGGACACCTTGGCCTGGGAAGCTATTTATAAAACAGCTCTAGGGTTAGGACCAAGACTAAGGCAATCCCCTACCCTTGGCTCTCTGACAAATTCTAAATCACTTTGCCTAAAAGTGGGAAGCTCCAGGAAGAGCCATGGTTGAGTTGGCCCTTGGCTCCCAGTGGGGAACTAAGAAACTCTGTTTGCTGTGACAGAGAGCCAGGGCCAAGGGGAGCTCCCAGAGTGTGCGCTCCAGCCAGCCAGCCTCACTCGCCACTGCTTCCGCATTTTCTCTATTGCAATGAAAAGTGCTTTAGAAACGCCACATAGGCATTTTATTTTGATTCTTTTGGGGTCTGTGGTAAGCCAAGACTTTAATGTCTTTTTGTGGTCCCTGAAGTGTTTGAATGACTTTATTAAGTGAAAAGGGGCTGTTTGTTAGCTACTGTGACATTTCCACATTTTCACAGGAAGGAGAATTGCTCATTTGGATCTCAGTGGAAAGTTCCCACGCAACAAAACAGGTACTGAGACCATCTAGATTGTTAGGGACGACCTACAGACCATGTCGCCTCGTGGCTGTCTTACTGTCCTATTTCCAATAGGGCTAATTCTGATTATTCAGCTTTTGTAGAAAAACGCACCGTCGAATGGCAGTGATGATGGTGCTGGTGATGGTAGCAGTATTTTAAAAACATATCTTGTCACTGTGTCATATTAATTCTGGGAAACTTTTACTGCATTTAAAGACAATTTCTAGTTTGTAAACGCCAACTGATAGAGAGAAACAGAGGCCCCACCTCAGGGTTATTTCCTCCATTCTGTCCACAGGTACCTTTACTTCCCCATCGACTCCTGTGGTCCCATCACGCCCCAGACCGCTGGTTTGAAAGGACTAGATCAGGGCCCTCCACAGAAGACATTCTTCCCATGAACTAGGCCCCACTGTCATTCAGACACACAGGCTTTGAATAGAGAAAAACTGAATGGTGGGAACGGCACTAACTCGATGCCTCTCAGAAGAATGCAAACAACCAGACTTGAAACCAGAACTGATCTATGTATGAGCTGTGTGATGGGAGGCCATGTATTCCATGGACAAGAGCTTTCTCTTAAAGACCAGGATAAAAAGTCTTCCCTTGTGAGGATTAAACAAATTCTATTTTAAACATTTGAACACAGACAGTACTCAATAAATATTTGTTTTTCTTTTCTTCAATGATCTAATTTGCCCCAGTTACATGAATAGCTGACCACAGAATGCCAGGAGACTCCCCAGGGCCACACCGATTTATTTACTAAATGGCAGAATTTAGTAAAACTATTTATTATTTCATTTCAGTAAATGGTACCTTGGGGCTTGAAGGTAGGTAAGGTGAGCTCCCAAACTGCTTATTTTGTGACCAGTTAGATTGCTTAGCATCCAGATTGGAATAACCTTCTCTCAATTCCAAAAGGAACAGAGTTCTTATGATTATAAAAATGAACACAAAGCACCAACTGAACACTCTGTTGCAGTTTAACTTGTTCCGTATATACTTCTAGAAACCACATTCAGTTTACAAAAGTTGGAAACAAATACTTTCTGTGAATGACAGAGGGTGAAGACGAGGACAGCAGATCGCCCAGGTTCAAATCCCGGCCGTGCCGCTTCCTACTCTGCCCTCTCAGCCTCCATCCTCAGCTGTAAATGGGGGATACGATCACCCACTCCCTCGGGTTGCTATGAGGTTTAAGTGAGTTAACATGTCCTCTCTATTTTAGTGGCAGTAATCTCATGTTCTGCAAACAAACAAACCAACAAAACCACTGCTGAGGTTGTCCTATTCTTTTAAATGGAAAAAGTAACAGACACCTGTCTACCCAAGACCCTCCACCCATTTTTTAAAACATAACACGCAGCAAAACTCCAACACATTATCAGCAAGGTATCTTGTTGAATTCAAAATGCTTCAACTGTTGCTACCAAAGATCAAACAACTGGTAAGAGTTAAGTTAAGTTGTTAAGTTAAGTTAAGTTAAGAGGTGCCAAGGCAGTGACATGGCAGAGCTCATGAGCTGACACTGAGCAGGTTTTCAAGATGCCCACATCATACTAAAAATGTAACAAGTTTTACCCCACATCCGTGGTTTAAAATGTCTCATATTGAATTTGCAGGCATACACATACATGGTCCCTCCAAAAATCATGTGCTATGAATTGTTTTGTTAAAAGACTTACATGCTGTGAAGCTTGGGCATTCAAAAGTAAAGTACACTCTTACTGTGGAAACATGGTCACCAAAGCGAGACCTTACAGGGAAAGGCGAAATGGGTGGTGACCAGCAAAATAAGCACAATTCACATTAATAAATATGTGATTGATTCCAAAGTATATAATATTTCCCTATAGAAAGAGAAGGCCATCTTTTGGAATTTCACATATTGAATTCTCTGGAACATTGGTAATAAGTGTGCTTTAAAAAAAAAAAAGGTTCCTAGGAATAGACACCTTACTACAAAATATTTTAGAAATTCATAGGAATTCAAAACACATGACATATTATATGGCATGCTACTAAAAGTTCTGCAGTAAACTTTGTTTACACCAAAATGTTAGAACACAGAACCTTTTTTAACAGAGCACCTAATAACAGTGTTCTGTACACAGTTTGGGAAACAAAAATCTAATAATTGGGCTTATTTTTTTGAAGAATCTTTGCTTTAAGCAGATTAACAGAGTCCTAGTCTCTATGGAGATGTATAAAAGCTATTAGAATGAGCCTTGCATTTTATGGACACATAGCCTGGACTGTGTTTTCAACTTTCAGGCTTCAAACATAGCTCAGAAAGGGGGTGGCGCTGACAGGCAGTGGCACAGTGGATAAGAGTGTTGGCCTGGGACGCTGAGGAACCAGGTTTGAAACCTCAAGGTCTCCAGCGTGAGCATAGGGTCACCAGCTAGAGCGTGAGATCACAGATATGAACCCATGATCACTGGCTGAAGCCCAAGGTTGCTGGCTTGAGCAAGTGGTCATTGGCTCTGCTAGAGCACACCCCCATCAAGGCTCATATGAGAAAGCAATCAATGAACAACTAAGGTGCCACAACTGTGAGTTGATGTTTTTCATCTCTCTCCCTTCCTGTCTATCTGTTCCTATCTATCCATTTCTCTCTTACTAAAAAAACAAAAGGGGGGGGGGACAAGGTGATTAGGAGTACCAACCAACCCCTCTCCCATAGTCAAAATTCACAAAACTTTTGACTCCCCCAAAACTTAACTACTAATAGCCTACTGTTGACCCAAAGCCTTTCCGATAACATAACAGTTGATTCCAACATAATTTAATGTTACATATGTTATATACTATATCTTACAATAAAGTAAGGTAGAAAAAGGAAAAATGTTAAGAAAACCCTAAGATTCAACCTGTGAGTTTCTTCAAATTGTCACAAATCTCCAAAATATTTTCCTATATATTTATAGAAAAAAAATCCACGATGCTCTGGCCAGATGGCTCTGTTGGTTAGAGCATCGTCCTGACGTGCAGATGTTGCTGGGCGATCCCCAGGTGAGGCACATATAGAAACAGCTCAATGTTCCTGCCGTTTTCCTGTCTCTCTCACTGTCTCTCTCTCTCTCCCTTCTTCTCTCTCTCAAATAAATCAATAAAAAAAATTTTAATACACATGTAGATGAACCTTTCTCAGTTCAAACCTGTGTTGTTCAAGAGCAAACTGTAGTTTCTTTCCTTTGTCTACAAAATGGAGAAGATGCGATTTTCAATCTACAGGTTAAGAATGGAAACATGAGTGAAAAAGTAGTTCTCTAAAGGACCCTAAAATCTTAGGAATTAAGTCATCTGACAAAGCATCACCATCATTTCTACAGAGGTTCTCACAAAAACAATGGCAGCCCTAAATGGGAGATACAATGTGATTTTTTTAAATGTAAACATATTCTAATCTTAAGGTACTGTTTTAAAATTTTTCCCTTCTTCTCCATCCCCCAGAATTCAGAGGTTGTCCTAGACATTAATCTCCCTCTTTGCTTTGAAGAAAGTGTGGCAAGAAGCAAATACAGGTTAGTAACAGTTATAATAGAGCACAAATTTGTAAACCAGAAAGAAAAGAAATACTAAAGTGACATTACTTAGGTAGGAAGGCTCAGTGATGACAGTTATTGAACGACTGTTAAATGTAACTAATGTATTGGGAGTAGAAAAACGAAATAACCCAAATATTAGTAATCAATTTTATATAGCTTCGAGGATATCTTCCATGTGTACTACTATAATCTCAAAAATATTATGTGCTCCCAAATACTACATCTGTGTCTAAGAGTCCCTTAGCATAAATATAACTGGATGGATGTAAACAAATAAGGACCTCTGGCAACTCTGCTGCTATCAGATAGAGGGAACATTTTCTTTGCAAGGAGTACTTCATTTTTCAGGACTCTATTCTTCCCAAATTCTAATTTATTCTTTTTTGAAAAATATTTTCAAGAATCAAGCATAAGCTTTTGGTGGGGAAAAAAAACCTTATACTAAACTGCAAATAATAAAAACCCAACCCTTCCAAAATATCAACTATCAATAAAAAAAATATATAGGATGCTGAATCTATCCATTGCTTAGGATAAAGAAAAATTAGGATGAAGAAAAATGCTTAAGGCATTCATGTTCTTGATGAATAGAAAGTAACACTCTACTATAAACTTACCTAACTAAGCAAAGCAAAGGGATATACACACAGGATGTGTATCTTACTAGTGGACAATTCAGAAGTCAAGCTCCAAGGCAAAGAGGTTTCTGAGTTATGGCAGAAGACAGTAATCCCAGGAAAGGCATATTGGGACAGATGCAGAGAAAGACTGGAATGATAACTTAATAGCTTATTGCTGATGATGGCTTCCTTATGCCCAAGCCATTCGCTCACTGAAAGGCAAGGCTTATAACTGCATGCTCTAGTATCTGAGCTGGCCAATGATGAACTTCCCAATACAATATAACCAAGTGGTACTAAGTAACTTCTGAAGTTAGGCCCTGAGAATTTTGGCAGGTTCTACCTAGACTTCATAGAATGTTCACTGTGGGGTAAGCCGGTAAGAATGTAGGAAGTCTGATTTCTCTGATACCGCCATGCTGTGAGGAAGCCCAAGCTAGTCATGTGGATGAGCTGCACAAGGAGAAAGAGATGATACAAACAAACCTTCATATAAATAACCCTAATGGCCGGCCCTGTGGTGGCACAGTGAATAAAGAGTCGACCTGGAACGCTGAGGTCGCCAGGTCAAGGCCCTGGGCTTAGCCAGTCAAGGCACATATGTGTTGATGCTTCCTGCTACTTCTCTCACCCTCGCCTTTCTCCCTCTCTCTTTTCTCTAAAATTAATAAATAAAATCTTCAAAAATAAATCAAAATAAAGAAGCCTAATGATCCTGCCTCAGCCCATCTTGTTTGATGGACCCCAAGAAACAACTTGATTACAATTCTCCAGAATGAAGAAAGATTATTTTAAACCACAAAGTTTTGGGGTGTCATATAACACAACACATAACTGAAACAACCACCTTGGCTTTCAGGATAGGGGTCACAGATCTCACCAGTAGACAGAATTTGGTGGGGGGAGGAGGAAGACTTACTCAGAACTTTAATAATTCTAGCTTATATATTTTACCAAAACCCAAATTTTTATGAGGCCTATATTTTTCAGTCACCTACTTCATTCATTTATTGCATGACCTACTAGCCCTCGTTTCTTAAGTATATAACCTTTTCTCTAAGAAACTGAAGCAAAAAATACACATAAACAATTATGTAAATATATCCAGCTTGTTGACACTGTGTGGTTATACTATAATACAAAATGATGTAGAAATGCTATAATTTAAAAAAATTTTCATCTGGAAATACTAAAGAATATATATCCACTTTTTAAATAAATAAAAAATAATAATTAATGCATTAGTTTAAAAAATATATACAAATTTTAATCTACCTCAATCCAAGTATCTTCTATCAGATGATGGATCATAGCTTTGACTGCATTATTTGGACCAGGAAAAAAATAAACAGATACACACTTAGTAACTCTAGTAAAAACATTAATTATAGAATAAGTTAGTCAAGTTACATGTTTCTAGACCACCTATAAATAGCCAAAGTTTCTTTCAACTTTCAGTTGCCAAATATCTTTACTTACCCAAACCAAATCTCAATTACTCAACAAAAAACTCTTTCAAAGTCTTATAACTCAAAAGAGAGAACTATGCCACAGCTTCCTAAACAGTACTGAAAATTTTGTTTTAGAATCCATTTAAATTAAATATGGGGAGCTCTTCAGAGTAGGAATTCTTTTATTTCTTTTATTCTGGGCTTATCATTTACAGCCAACAAAATTCTTCATAGTTTAGTCAAAATTTATAATTTTTAAATAACTTAAAATTTAAGAAATTCAATATTTACATATCTTTAATGGCTCACTAATCTACCCAAATCTCTTTCTAGGTAGGATTTTAATGTTATGCTATTCATTAACAATATATAATCCCTACTATTGCCGCAGAATATGAATGAAATATACCATATCCGTATAGCCAAACCATCCAAACTTCAACATTCTTGTTAATATGAATCCTAATATTTTTCTACACACTTCTAGTTTTACAGCAGCAAGATGTTAAGCCATTTATTTCCCAGTTTATTAAATTAATTATGTTGTATAGTTCTAATCTGGTTCAACTAGGATCACAATGACATATAAGTATCAATTTTCACTTTTGTAAATCTTCCAAAATAAATGACACATGTAGACAAGTGCATATCCCTCATGGAAGACAGGCATGTGTGTAGGAGACACAGCTTGTACAGCTCTCTGTATCTTGGGAAACACAGTGTACTACAGAGAGATAAAACTAGAGCCAGAAAAAAACCCCACTGTAAAGCCAGTAGCCAGGGCCACCATCACAGCAGCCCGGCCCATGCAGGTCCGCATTGGATTCAGACAGTCGGTAAAGAAACAATGAAGCCAAAAGCTGGTGGGCCATAGTCTTTAATCCTAGCTTGCAGCCGGTGGGCAAGTAAAAACACACACTGGGCTCCAAAACCCACTCACATTCAGTGCTCACAAAGCTACTGACTTACCCGAGTTTCCTAGAATAAAAGGTTTCTAGCTCACCAGCCTTATTCACCTCTGTTCCCCATCTCCTTCCTTCTCCCTGCACAAACTCTACACAAACTCTCTTCTCACTCAGCACTCCGCCATCTTGGCTGCTTCTCCTGGCCTCCTCCACATCGCCTTTTTCTGCTCTCTGCTGTGATCTCTCTGCTCTCTCATGCTAATCTCAGGAACTAACAGTGCAAGCTCCTATTCTGCCCCTATTTTATAGTGTAGAAATCCAAACCTTTAATCCAATATACACAATAGGGAAGTCTCTAATACAAAGTCACCTATCTGAGTCAAGATGGGATTGTACCACCCCACATCAAAAAGGGTGGGAAAGGCTTAATCCCAAAACCAAGCCCCAGGCTACAAGGATTCTGCCTGCCCACAGCCAGCCCCCAACACACATTAATATCACCTGGGCAACAGCCTCCACGTGGGCAGCATCATCTTTAACAAAGTGAGCATAATATATTTTATCTGCCCAACACCCACTTCCACTGTTCGATTCACAAAGGTCCTGAGAGGCAACGAAGAAACATTGAACAGTAACCCCCAACTTCGTTGAAGATTCTATGTGGGTCTGAAACATTTATTTCTAAACATGTTACTGGGAACTCATTTTCCCATAGCAACAATGTCCCAAATAAATGGTATTTGGGGTTTTCTAGCTAGCAAAAAGAGATCTATTAAAACATAAAATGTCACTATTAGAGAATTTACAGCTCCATGGGATTTGAATATCTTTTATGCTATTTTTCCCCTTATGGAAAATGACTTCTGCATTTTTAATCAGCCTATGTCTCCCTCTCAGCCCAGTTCACCATCTCAGATACTCCACTGAAAGTCCGCAGTCTCTGGGAGGTGGAAACTAACAGCTGCTCCCTGGAGCCAATTTTCATAAGCAGGAGTTGCTGAGTTCATAGCAGCTTCAAGTGCAGCTGCAGAGAGGGATTTGAGAAGGACTGGCTAAGCAGACAGAATTTCCTAGCCCAGGGCCCTGGGCCCAGAAGGCATTTAAAGTGAACTTATTTAATGTATGATACAGATGAAGAGAAAAATCAACAGTGCAGTTTTCAAATATCTGCACTAAATGGGAAGGGGGTGGGGCACAAGGGTGGGGGGATGGGGTGGGGGACACGTCCCCCAGACTCTCGTGCTATGCATATCACACCCCCAGCTTAGCTCTGATCCATGAAACATCGCTTCTTGGTTATGAGATCAAGAGTTGTTCATAAAGTACATAAATATATTTTAAGGGGAACAAAAGTAAAAAAAAAAAAAACTGTCCTTTTTCAAATACCTTACTTTAGCTATGGTGATTACTTTTATCTGCAAGGATTCAAATAACCTAAAGTCAGTTTGCTCTTTGAGAAACATGAGATTATTTTTTCTTGCTCTACATGACATGATTGTCCATCTTATTAAGCGTAACAAATGATTTAAAAATGTACATCTGCCCAACCTATAAAAAACTATTCAAAATAGACACCCGGGCCTACTGTTCAACATTTTTTTTTCTTTTTTGTATTTTTCAGAAGCTGGAAACGGGGAGGCAGTCAGACAGACTCCCGCATGTGCCTGACCGGAATCCACCCAGCATGCCCACCAGGGGGTGATGCTCTGCCCATCTGGGGTGTTGCTCTGTTGCAACCAGGGCCATTCTAGTGCCTGAGGCAGAGGCCATGGAGCCATCCTCAGCGCCCAGGCCAACTTTGCTCCAATGGAGCCTTGGCTGCAGGAGGGGAAGAGAGAGACAGAGAGGAAGGAGAGGGGGAGGGGTGGAGAAGCAGATGGTCACTTCTCCTGTGTGCCCTGGCCGGGAATCGAACCCGGGACTCCTGCACGCCAGGCTGATGCTCTACCACTGAGCCAACTGGCCAGGGTTCAACATTTTAAAGCTCCTTTTAAGGTACTTTTTGCTATGCTTACTAGTTATTAAAATAAATATATTGTGAGATATTTTTATAACTCATTTCACAAATCTTATTTTTAAAATTAAGAAGTTAGGCCCTGGCTGGGTGACTCAGTGAATAGAGAGTCATCCGGGGCACTGAGGTCACGTGTTCAAACCTCAGTCAGGGCACCTACAAGAAGCAATTAATAACACAACTAGATGAAACAACTAAGTGGAACAACAAGTTGATGCTTTTCTCGCTCTCTCTCAAATCAATAGAAAAATTAGAAAAAGTAAATAAAATTAAGAAGTCATACTCTATATGTATTAAAGCAAACATTCTCTTCCCAAACCATTTACAAGTCAATCTCAAAACTGCTTTCTAACTGTACTTTAAAATTAATTCACCAAGTAACCACCTTTGACTGCTCTGAATCATCATAGAAAATTGTTGTGCCGTATATCAAGAACTCTTCTAAGTACAGTACATATATTAACACATTCAAGATTCATAAACTCTTGAGTAAAGTATTATTATTCCCAGTTTGCAGAAGGAAAATAAACTGAGGCCCTATGACATTAAACAGTCTGTCCAGGACTCCAACCTGGACAGACTAGATCCAAAGTCTGTGTGTGTGATCACTACATCCTACTCCCTCTCACACCCATTTATTCATCCATCCATTCGTTCATGCATTCAAACTTTTATTACCTGCTTAGGGTAGGTCAAGCACTTTGCTAAGGCTCAGGTATAAAAGAAAAAACAAGTCAAGGTTTCTACCTCAAGGAGCTTACATTTTAATACACAGCATAAATGGTAAAAGGCAAATTAAATAATAAAGTTCAGCATGACAATTCTGGTTTGATGAAACAGCTAGGGAAAACTTAATATATTGGAGTGTAAAAGATGTATAACATACTCCTCATCTGTATATGTTTTCCAGTCTTCAAAGCTACACAGTTGATCTTTATCATTAACTTTGAAGCAGACAGAACATTGTTATGCTCATTTCATAGGTAAGGAAACAGATAAAGGTAGGATGTCCAAAACAGCTTAGCAAAGTTGCCACCTCCTGAACATCTTAGCAAAGATGCGACATGCCTTCTGTAGGAATCTGCCCTACCCACAGACTCTGCTTCTCTAAAAAGACCCCAAGTAGGAAGAAAAAGATGACCTGCAAGTGGTCAAATCATAGGATGCCTGGGGCAGTTCAAAAAGATTCACTGGGCAAGTCTGATCCCCCTTCAAAAATGTGAAGTTAGAAAACAGCAAGATAGGTCCGCTGGCTATAAGATGTAGACTGACAGAGGACAGTGCTGGAGCATCAGGCCTGACCTGTGGTGGTGCAGTGGATAAACCGTCGACCTGGAAATGCTGAGTTCGCCGGTTCGAAACCCTGGGCTTGCCTGGTCAAGGCACATATGGGAGTTGGTGCTTCTAGCTCCTCCCCCCTGTCTTTCTCTCCTCTCTGTCTCTCTCTCTTTCTCCTCTCTAAAAAATGAATAAATAAAAATTAAAAAAAAAAAAAAAAGAAGAAGCAGACAATGCTGGAGCATCCATTAAGAGCCATGCTCAAGCTCAGAATAAGGTTACGAGACTAGTGGGCAGAAAAGAATAGAGTCTGAAAAAGAGCACAAACATGCCACGTGACCAGTCACTGGGGAAGAAGAGAGGCGATGTTTCCCTTCCCTAAGACCCAGATGCCTGCAAGAAATCTCACTTAACTGTTCTTTTCAGCCAAAAAAAAAAAAACAAAAAAAAAAACAACTACCAAATAGCATGTGTAAAAGAGATGACGTTTCACACTCCCTTTCTGTACAGAAATTCAAATACTTAGTGAGCTTGAGTATAGGAAAGACTCCAGACGTAGTAACTGGTTACAAAGGCCTCTATAGTTTCTGTTTACTTCTTGAAAAGAAACAAAAACAAAAACGTGGGAGGGTAAACTTGACCAGCCCATAGATCACAGCCACAAACCTACAAGTCAAAAGGATTTCAGAGTTATCCAGACATCATTCCTCGGCTCCTTCCACCTTAATCCCCTCCCAAGACCTTTATTCATCCCCACTCTCCTGAAATAAGGTGACTTTGTATTCTCTATCCCCTTTTATCAAAAGAAAAGAGTCTTAAATATCAATACCAAATAAAACTTACAGCAAATCTTCTATCTCCAAGTATTTCTATGAAATGAAAGGTTTGGATCAGGACAGAAATCACCTGACATCACACCAAGCCTAGTACACCGTCCTCCCCAAAGCAGGCACGAAGAACATGCTGTTACCCTCTCCCCACCCCATCCCAAAACCAACACCACCCAAGCAAAACCCTGGATGCCTCAGGTTTCTGCAGTGCTGAGCTCTCTCCTAGTGACACCTCTAGGATGACAAGTAGGAAGGCTTCTCAAAACCCTACCGCAGAGCCAAATCAAGAAGAGGCAGGAGAGAGAGAAGGCGGCCAAGGGGGAGAGACCTCCCAGACCTCGGACCACGGAGCACAGGGAACTTGCACTTCAGACAAGTGCGGCCTTGGTCTTCGGGATATTGGGTTCTTTTTCTAATGTGTGAATGGTACACCTGCTCATAGCTTACAGGGAATTTGAAAATAATAGAAAAAAAATAATTCATTTTTGCTGGTCCAATTATCAAAAACTATTTAAGCCTATTGGTAATTGCTATTTAATCCAATAGCAATCATATGCATCATTAAATGCATTCATTTTTATGAGTTCATTTGCTGCAATATTCTTAAAAGCATAATAAGTACTATGAACTTAAAACATAAAACTAACAAATACAAACCTTTAAATAAGCACAAGCCTCACTTAGAAAAGAGCGACAAGGGTACCCGTGCAGGTGGACAGGGCCGGAATTGTGCCACGGGAAACAAGGAAAGTTTGCAGCAGTTTTTTGGGGGGCAGGTGTTCCTTGAGATGTATAGGCCCTTAACCGCTGAAAGGCATAAAGATAACATAAGTTTTATGAAGATAATTTTAAACAGGCCCACAAAAATCCCAAGCCTCACAGATGAGGGCAGTTAAAAGTCAAATACCATAACTCTAAATAAAAGTAAGACCTGCCCATTTGGTATATACTGGGTGTGACTTTTCACAATTCAAGAGGAAATTATAGATAAGGCTTCTAAAGTATACGATAAAGAAAATAGGTTTTTATGAAAGTACTCTTACGTAATAAAATGGAGAACTAGATTGATTTAGAAAATAGCTATCTATATAGACAGGTTACAAGTGCATTTGGTCACCAAATCCTACATAATTAGAATGAGAAAAACATGCCTTCAAAGCTAAGGTTAGAAAAAAATGAAAAGACATGTTACTTCACTTACTACATAATAGCACTGTAAAAAATAACTCTTTACCATTCCTTCCTTCACCAAAATATACATTATTTCAAATAATACACAAACTCAGAAAGAAAGAGCTCTATTCATAATATAGTACATAGGTTTTTTTAAAAAGCTGTAAATTCATGTAAGAACTCTGACCTCATTACAAAAGATGATGCCTTTTTCCTAATGCTTCTCTCAAGATACTTCCAGAGTTGCATGTCCAAAACTGAGCTTCAGCTCTGGCCCAGGCCACTGCCTTTCACACTGGAAGTCTTATCCATCTAAATCAATGGAGTTACGCAGGCCAAATCTTCCAACAATCTTTAACTAGTCTCGTGTTCTCATATACCACAATCATCAGGAAATCCTATAGGCTCTACCTTCAGAGTACTTTATTACTCACCAGCCCCAATGCCTAAGCAACTGACACGATGGCCCAAGCCTCCTGTGTAGTGTCCCCCCTTCCACAGTCTATATTCAATAAAACAGCCAGAGGGACATTTTAAAACCAAAACACGCCATTTCTCCCATGTTCAAAACCTTCCCCACTCACTGGCATCCCATCTCACTTTGAGCAAAAGTTAAATTCTTCAAGTTCTCTACCAACCTATCAGATGGACCTGTCCCACCTGTTTGCTGCTCCCTGCACCACCTACCCCCATGCTGGCGTCCTGCAGGGCTCCTGGCTCTTCTGGTGCTTGTTTGTTGCTGTTGGACTAGCTCCAGGCTTGTGGTTTCTACACTCCCTACCCTGCCTGCCTTGAAAGCTCTTTCTCTAACTCGGATCCCGTATATTTGCAGGGCTCACCTGCTCAGGTCTCCGTTTTCCACTCCATGTCCCCCTCTCCCACAGGCAGATGTTTGTCTGCACTATAGCCCCAGTTCCTAGGCAACTGTCTGACACACAGTAAGAGCGCAGTAATTATATGTAGAATGACTGAGTGACTGACCGGTTAGACATACTAAGTAAGTTTCTAGAACCAGAAATAGGTAAGACTTGAAACAGTCTAGACCAGGGATCCCCAAACTACGGCCCACGGGCTGCATGCAGCCCCCTGAGGCCTTTTATCAGGCCCCCACCGCACTTCTGGAAGGGGCACCTCTTTCATTGGTGGTCAGTGAAAGGAGCACATTGACCATCCCATTAGCCAAAAGCAGGCTCATAGTTCCCACTGAAATACTGGTCAGTTTGTTGATTTAAATTTACTTGTTCTTTATTTTAAATATTGTATTTGTTCCCATTTTGTTTTTTTACTTTAAAATAAGATATGTGCAGTGTGCATAGGGATTTGTTCATAGTTTTTTTATAGTCCGGCCCTCCAACGGTCTGAGGGACAGTGAACTGGCCCCCTGTGTAAAAAGTTTGGGGACCCCTGGTCTAGACCAAAAGCTAAGCATATGAAAATGGCAGTTCTCTTCCATTCAGCACACTGGGCAGTAGTGGTTCTTAAAGGAAGAGGGAACCATGAAGCCAGCAGCAAGTCCAGTTGCCAAAAGAGGACCCCCCCCACACACACTCCATCTTGCCATAAAAGTCAACATTTGCAGGCCTCAGGGTGGCCCACCAATGCCCTAAAGCAGGCCTGCTCTATAAGTGACTGTCACTAGTTCAAATTGTAAATGTTGCTCTAGTTCAAAATGATACTTCCAAGGTCTATCAAACTTCTGTGACCCAAACTTTTATACTATGGTTGATTTTCAGTAATGTCATTTTTGGTTAAGGACATGGGTCGTGTCCATGTTTATTAACACATAACAAAATATCTATGGAAAGTAACATAACATTTATATTGTATGTTGCAAGGTTCAGTAATGTCTATCCTTTTCATTTTTTAAACCTGGTGTTAAAGAAGGTAGCAGTTAGCTATGAACCAGACACTGTTTTGTGGGCTTTATAGGGATCATCCCACTTAATCCTCCCAATGCAGTGAGAGCTATTACAAAGTTCAATTTACAAGCAGAGAGTTGAAGAACTCAAGACCACATTGCTAATGAATGGCAGAGCTAGGATGCGAGCACAGGAAAGTTGGTCCCAGAGCTCAGAGTTTCGGGGTGTAAGTCACCAGGACACAGAGCCTCTGGGTTCTGTTTATCTAACACTTATCTAACACCGGGGACAAATGGGAGCAACAAAACAAGACCCCGCTTGATGAATGTCATACATTTATCTGTAAAAGACGCAAAAAGTATTTAATGTATCAACTAGAGTTAAAAGGTCCAATAAGAAGAAAAATATTTTTGACATCAATCTTAACCAAAATATTAGCAAAAATGAATACAAAGCAAACAAAATACTTTTTTCTTAAAATGGTAGGAAAGTCAAGGAAGAAGAGTTAGAATAGACAAATGCAGTATTCTTAGACAAACTGTTTTTGCAAAGGTAAACATTAAGAAATCTGCTTGAAAATTAACAAGTAAATAAAGTCTTATAAATAAAGCTACTCATAAAGCAGTTTTCTCTGCAAACATCTGACTATGTACAAGTTAGTCAGAACAACTGTTAGCATGTTTCTTTAAATCTTGATGTTTAAAGGAGGAAGTATGACCCAAAACATTGAAAATAGGATTCTGTAAATATTTGAGAAGTTCTAATTAAGACTAAAATAAATTCTTTTATCTGGCATCTAATGAATGTTTTCTGATCAAAAGGAGTAATGGAATGGAGGAATTTTAGACTACTGGGACTTACAAAAAGAATAACTACTCCCTACTATCTCAGCTTCCCCAACGACCAAATATATAAAATAGGACTTGGTTACTCTAAGACTAACAATCAAGCATTTTCTAAAAGTATCCTTAATCATATAGATAGCCCTTTACACTTTTCAAATGTCATATACATGAGTTCATCTTATTAAACTAAACATTTGATTAAATAATTCATTAAAATGCATATTATTTTGAAGAGATAAATCCTGCAATAAGCCCAATTAAATTTCTGTGGTCCCTCCAGCAACTTTTAAACAGATAGGGTTGGAGAGAAGGTATAGAATCTAACTTTTCCTCTTTTTATGAGTTTTGTTTATCTTGCTTTGGTTTTGCCTTTTGAGGAGCTTTTTAAAATAAGCATCAACCATCCGCCTTCTGAGGAGCTATACCTCGAAGCAGCTTCCCGCTAGCTGGCCAAGCCAGTCAGAGCCGAAGTCCTATGCATTCCTTCCTCCACCACCATCTTTAGCAAGTCCTGACCTCATCCCTCCCACCCACATCCAGTATCTCAACCGTTCCAGGCTAAACAGGGTACCTCCCAAAGTAACATGAAGCTTATCTAATAAATTATTCCCTGCTTAAGGGTAAAAGCAAATAAGAACTGGCTCTTCTCCATCCTCCTCACCTTTCCTCCCAGCCCTCAAACCAAGGCTCTCATCGTCTCCAGCCGATATAAATAACCAACCCTAGGACTCTAATTCAGTAGTGAGAATTTGGGGTCAGTATGGACAAGCAGTGTGGTGGCCAGCAGGGGAGGCACTTGGGATCAGACCCACAGGAGCGTGCACTGTGTGAGCAGCTGCCCAGCCGGCCACATCAGTCCCTCTGGATTCTGCTATAGCACCAGTTGAGGACGTTCAGTTCCTCTCGTTTGCTCTCTCTGCCCATTCAAGTGCAGGCCACCCACAGCAGGCTGCAAAACTATAAACACGGGATCAAGTCTCCAGAATTAGACAGCCCCAGGCAGAGGCCTGGAACCACAGATCTTGCAACAACCTAACTCATTTCGGGGGTTGGAGTCCTCAAGGTCAAAATGAGCAGTCTGGGCTCACTGTCTCTAAGTTTTTCCACTCTCACAATAAAGATCCAAGATTCAGCCCAGCTCCTCTGGCTACTCAGAAATAAAGTCCCAGGAAGATGTGTTAGATGTGCACAATTCTGGCAATTTTGACTTGTTATATAGACCCCAAGTTATGAAAGGTATGGGGTTGGTGTCACCGACTGCTTACTGCTGATAGGTTACATCAGTGTTCTACAGAAAATAGATGAAATCACCTTAAGATCTCTCACAGAAAGTGCTGAAAACAACAGAAAATGAAATGGTAACATACGTAAGGCACAGGAAGTAATTCCCTTTTATCTTTGGAAATGAATTAATTCCCAATGGAATACATAGTGTGGTTGCTACATGAGGAAAAGTTCTGGTCAGCCTGGGTATTTAAGGCAGAGCATGACAGTCATTTCTTTGACTTTTACTCCCCTCCCCCACATCTGGGGATTTTAAAACAAATGAAAGAAGGCATTATTTTAGCTTAAGGCATAAGCATAAGTCACAGTCACATAAGAACAAAGAAGGTTTTATTATCACATTAAACGTCAAGGAGGAAACAACTTACAACTAATTTAGTGCCTATCACAATTGGGTTAGCATTTTCTTTTTGCAAGTGTCTCAGTCAATATTTACAATTTATATCAGGTAAAAAATAGTCGGCTAGTGAAAAGGTCATTAAGGGAAAGGAGGAAAAATGTCCTTGGAAAAGAGAACAGAACAAAGTACACAGATAGGGGAAAGGTGCTGTGCGCCTTAGTTAGTGGTCTGTGGAACATTTGCTCTCTCTACCTATAAAGTGATTTAACATTAACCACGTTTCTCTGGCATCAGAGTACTGACTCCACACACACACACACACACACACACACACACACACACACACACACCCCTTTCCAAAGACCCCACCCCCAACACACCCACACACCCCTAAACCCACAAACACAAAACAATATGAAGCATACTGCCACAGGCCAGAGTCTTGGGCTTTTTGCCTAAGAAGTTTGCTTTCCGCCTGGAGAGGGGGAAAAAAACTTACTCTAACAACAACAGCTTGTACAGTGAATACCCTCCCTGCTGTTGGCACACTCTCCCAACTAACAGTTCCAGCGCTGAGCCTTGAGCCCATTCAAGAATTCCACCTCATAGGAAGTGTTGCAAATATAGTCATTTGATCTTTCAGCATTTGCAATTGCACCTGCTAAGCAACAAGTTTGACTGTCCTAGCCCCAGTCTCTCCTACCCATCTTGACCAATAATCATGAGGGCTGTTTCAGACCAGGACCAGATGAGATGCACAATACAGTACACGAGACCCCCTCCAAGCAGTTTTGCTGCTGCAGGCGGTTCGGTTCCACAGGCGGAGTCATTCCTTCCTCCCCAACCAACTTCCCTGTCACTTTTTTCCTGGAGCAGGTAAGAGGGTTTTGTTTTGTTCTCTGGCTTTCCAATGCCAGGGCTTACCTCGAGGCGGCTTCCTCCCCTCCCTGGCCATGGCTCTCCCCCACGGCCCGGTCCTTGCTGCTGTGGTGGTAGGCAGTTAGCACCACTCCCTGGGAACTGGAGAGCCAGTTCATGGTGAGAGAAGGGGCATAATTTCTGCGATCCTGACACTGAGAAGGGGAATGAAGTTCCTGGCTCGCCTGGCAACTCCGTTCATTAGCATCGGCCAGCCCCTCCTCCCGGGGCCAGCGATTCACACGGGAGGGGCGGGGCCTCACCACCCAGGCTCTCCAATGAGAAGAGCTGTGACTCAGTATTGTTACGGCCCTGGGCCATTCCAGTTTGAGTGACTTAAGTTAAGGGGTAGAGGTGGGGGGTTACTTGCTGCCACCACCCAGGAGAAATTCAGATCTGATTAAACGGCCAGGTTGTACACTCCTCTCATCAATTTCAGTACAAGCCGTCTTGGCTAGGAAACAATGAGTTACTACAGAGCCTTTTTTTCCCTTCCCAATTCCTGTTTCCATCTGATTATTTCTGCTACTTCGTGTAACATGAGTAAGGGCATTTCTTAACCCTTTCCGGTTCAGCGTTAAAATTAACTGTAGCAGGAACCAGTGAACCTGCTGCAAACGACGCAATGACAGGTCACAGGAAAGGCTCTCCCTCCTGCGTCTGGTTAAAAATGCCCGCATAAAAATGACTGTGTACCCTGCAATGTTGTCTTGTCTTCTTTCACATAAAAGCTAATGCCAAGTTTCAAAACACCCTTCAGTACCAAAAAGAGACATCTCTACCAACACATGCTACTGCTGAGAATAGAAAAAGAACTTAGCATTTGTTGAGTGCTTATATACCAGGCTTTCTTTGTGACAGTGACGGTTGTTTTACATGCATTCTCTCATTCAATTCAATTCAACTCACTATCAGACTATCACACACATAATCTATAACATAGGTATCATCATCTGTATTTTGCAAAGTATAAGGAAAGGGAAGCTGAGGGACAGGCTAAGTAACTTGTCTCCTATATCTTCATCGTTCTGTAACAGAAGCTGCACTTGAACAGAGTTCTAGACTAAATTCCATTCTTTTTAACCAACATGCTGTTCTTTGTCTTGTAAATTAGAAAATAAGCTCAAAAGTTATTTAAAATATGAGAGATATTTCTGTTCTTTCTCCCCTAAAAAAATTCTACTCTCTTCTATATACCTACTACTCTAATTTGATGTGGGTTTTTGATTATTGTTTATCTTTATGATCTCTCTAAAATTCCCCGTGGACAACTTTTCAACTTCATCATTCCATAAGCATACTCTTTACACTTTTTTCATTATTTAAAATTATAAGAAATAGTTACTTTAGACTATACTTAAAGTATTTAAATTTATTTTTTAATCCTCTCTTTCACATCTATAGATAACTGGTCAGGTAGCTCAAGTAGTTTGATTATCTATCATCTCGATACACCAAGGTTGCAGGTTCAATCCCCGGTCAGGGCACATACAAGAATTAACCAATAAATGCATAAATAAGTGGAACAACAAACTGATGCTACCCCTCTCTAAAATCAATGAAGAAAAAATTTTAAAAGCTTATTATAATATACTTCCCCCCCCCCGTCTATAATTCGTTATTCTTTCTTTGCATTTCCATCTCCTAAGGCTCTACCTTCAGTCTCCTTTATTTTATTTTTCTTTTTTAAATTTTATTATTGTTTGTATGCATGAGAGAGAGAGGAAGAGAGAAAGAGGAGAAGCATCAACTCATAGTTGCAGCACGTTAGTTGTTCATTGATTGCTTCTCATAAGTACCTTGAAGGGGGGGTCACCAGCCGAGCCATTGACCCCTTGCTCAAACCAGTGAACTTGGATTCAAGCCAGTAACCATGGGGTCATGTTGATGATCCCATGCTCAAGCCCCTGATCCCACGCTCAAGCTGATGACCTTGAGGTTTTGAATCTGAGACCTCAGCGTGCCAGGTGGATGGCCTATCCGTTGTGTCACCACTGGTCAGGCTGCTGTCTCCCTTCTATCTCCATTGTCCAAGTCCCTCCACATCCTATAATTAAGTCTTAGCTCCAATCTTACAACAGGTCTTTTAGCTCATTTCCTTTAGCCTCATTCTCTTCTAAATTATTTTGTACATCATCACACCCAAGCATAGCCCTAATGATGTCTCTCCTTGCTTAAAAAACTTTCACTGGCTCCCTATCACTGAATATTCTGGCTAACTTAACCACATGTCTTTCCATCACATCTGTCAAATGCCATTCCCTCTGGTCCTACTGTCATTCTTTTCTCCTCCTTTCCACATCTAACTTCATGCTACAACATAGTGGACCTTCAGTGAACGTTGGCTGGATGAGGAATTGAATGAATTTAATGTGTCCTTAGAAGAACTACTAAATTTTAAAATTGAGATAAGTATTACTAGACAAGTGGTTTCCATGGACATACCAGTATGTGAACCTATGATGATATGTTCACCAGTTCAGGCAAAATGAAAAATACAGGAAGAAGGAAAAGACGTAAGCTGATTGGAGTGTCTGAGTTCTGTCTTTTTAATGTCCTTACGTGGGAAATGATTAAAGATCTCTACAGTCACACTTCTTTTTTTATGCAGCTTCTCTGAAATACAAATACACAGGAACTCATTACCTTATACAGTTACCAGGGGTAGGCCATGCTCTCAGCCGCGTAGGAACTCCTTTCTTCTCTTTGTCTCCCCAGCCCACTCCTGTTTCCCCCTTACTTCCCCGGACCTTTTTGTCATCATCCTTTACTTTCCCTCTATTTTTCCTTCCTCCTGCGCTATATCCTCAGCTTCGCAGGTCACCCATTGACAGCTGTGAGCACTGACAACTCTGTCGAGACAATCTGTGATAAAGGGAGATTGTGTCCAGTTTTAACCATAATGATGATTAAGTTTTATCTTTGCCTATATTCTCTCCACTTGTTCAACAGCAAATAAATCATAATATGCTGATTGAAATGTAACTATCTTACAAGTTCAAAATAATTTTGCAGTTCACAATAACCATGCTTTTTAATATCTGAAGCAGAAAATAAGATGTGGTATAAATTGATTTGCATAGCTTGGTACATAAAATTTGGATCTTATTAATTTAATTTTCAGGTACATGAAAATCCTCTGGACTCCCTTCCTCCCACTAAGTAAGCCCTGTCATTAGTGGTTTAAGGATATTACCTGTCACAGACAGCTTGTAGGATTGTGCCTTGGTATACACAGCCTCCTGTATAGGCTCAAGTAGATTAAAAATGATGTTCAGGATTTTCTTATGACCATCATGGAAGCAAGCTTATTCTTAATATACTCCCTTGAAAAGCTATTCTTTTTCACATCCTAAATACATTTTACTCCTTTTGAAGAGCCTAATGACCTTGATGATGTTAATATTCCAGGCTCTTAATAGCATGCCAAACACTTTTCTGTTATGAAACACCTTACACAGTAATTAAATAACATCAAGAAGTTTAAACATTCATTTTATTCATCCCTTTTAAATAAGGTGTACTAGATGGCATAGGGAAGAAGAAGGAAGCTGTAATTTACATACCCAAATAGGTTACCCAAATAGGTTACCAAAAATAGGGTAGAGATAGTATTGCATCCTCATTTTGACATTCATATTTAAAAATACTGGAAAATATTTTAGTGGTATCAAAAAAGTTATTAACTGGTATTTGTATTTAATTTAGGAACCTAGTTAAGAATATGGAATTATATTTTCAGGATATCATAATTACAGTGGAGTCAACATATTTACCAAAATTTTTCTCAAAAGCTTTCTGTCACTTTAAATGGAATTGAATTGACTAGGAAGAATGTGTATACTCAAACTCTAGAAGATGACTGAAAGCCTGTATAGGGACATGAAGCCACGTGAAAGCTGACCTTTCAACTGGCAAAGTTAAACTCAATTCACAATAATATAAAAAGAACTTGAATAAATTAATCATCAACTGTGAAGTTAAAGTTTTACATAGTTGATAGAACCTAGATTTATACACTAGCACTGACCAATGAAGAAGGAGCGTTCTAGTATCCCCTACCTGATGCCTTATCAAGGTTTTATATGAATAATTCTTGTAAGCTTGCAATCAAGCCAATTCTGTACGGAGGCACTGTGACCGAAAATTATTCCATATACAGAATCTAAATCTACTTTCTTGGAAATTGCATCATTGTTACTAATTCTGCCTCTGGAGCAACAAGAGAAAAAACCTTTTCCAGCTCTCCCAACAGCTCTAAAAAATTCTGCAATATTCTCAAAGTTATTTTTTTAACTGTTCCTCCAGGGAGAAAATACTAACTATGCTGGAATAATTTATAACTGCTATTGCCAGAGGCTTCTTGGCAAATATCTAGGAAAGATCTTTCTTACAATTAGAGAGTTTACTATGAGTAAATAATGATAGCTAATATGTAAGTGTTTATTCTTTGCTAGAAATGGTACACAGTCTTTCATTTTATTGTCACAAAACTAGCTTATGTTGGAAATTAGTCAAGGCAAGAAAGTGCAATGACCTTAGCTTTTCATTGGCTTTCTCTTTATTTCTGAACACAAGAGGACCCACACTGACAACACTCGCAGCTGAAAGCACAAAGTTAGGAAGAGTGATGTGCGTTCTGGAGGTAGGCACATTCTGGAAGGTAGGATTTACTTAAGAGTAAAGACACAATTTTTTTTTTTTTTATGTATACACGTACATTTATTTTTTATGAGTAAAGACACAATTTAAAGCATCTAGAATTATATCAATACTCAGACATGTTCCAATACAAAAGCCCTATCCTGACGTAGATTATGAAAGAATACTGATCTCCCCGTCAAGTAAACGAAGCCATGGTGACTGGAGAGGACCATGGAGAAGCCATGGTAACTGGAGAGGACCATGGAGAAGCCATGGTGACTGGGGAAGCTGAAAGGAAGGGCTGAGTTGATTTGTGAGTTGGAGAAAACCAAGAAAATGCAAACTGTAGTTCTGTTGGGAAAAAGATGGAGGTTATTTACTCCAAAATAAAGGCTATTCTTCTAATGTTTTAGAGTGGTTCCTGTAAGAGTTATTCTATTTGTATGCACCAAAATACTTAATAAAACCACAAAGAGAGAAGCTATCAGAGAATAATTTCTTTTTTTCTTTGAGTCCCTTGGGAAATTTCTAAGGCTAGAAATGTCTTTAAAAAATGGTGAAGCATAACTTCACTTAAAGAAAATCCTGGTACTCTATTTATAAAGATAGTACCTAGAATGTTCAGCGATACCCCTGGTTTTGTTCTCTGGTGAAGATATTACATTCACGTGCCACCATGGATCAATGGTCTCTACAAGTGCTTCTACTTGGATAAATGTGAGCATAACAAAAGAGAACAATTCTTGACTTTGTAACATGACTTCAACTTGGGGTCTTAGAGGATTCTAGATCAGCCTATCTTGACATAGGCTTGTCTATTTCCAGAAGAGCAAATTATATAAATTTTCATTTTCTTTGCTGCTATTACATATTTTGGGAATCAGGGTTTAAGGAATTGTTATCCAAATGAAATAAAAATGAATTACATATAAAAGAAAATATGTGCATTACTTTGTGAGAAAATAGCCTCTTTATTAAAATTTGTTTTAGGAAGAATTTTCTTTGTTTCTTGTTTGAGCATCTGGGGTTTTATTTTTGTTTTCTGGAAATAATCACTAACTTCTTTTTCCAATAAGTGAGTGATAGCTCCTGGTTTTAAAAAAAATTGTATCATATTACCTCACCTCTGAAAAACACGCTTTAACATTTTTGAAGTTAGTATATACCTTGAAATCAATCAGACTATTTTACATGGTGGAAAGACTTTTATTTCCCCAAAATCTATTAAGTTGATTTGTTTTTTAATTGATGGCAATCCAAAATTATGAAAATAAACTATACTGCCTCTGTAAAATTTTGGTACAATATACTTAGTTTGGGTATAATGTATTTGCTTCATTAGTTATAATTTACTTATCACATGGGAAATTTCTCTGTGAAAGAATAAATTTTCAATAAGTAAAGTATATTTAAAAATTCAACTATAATTGTTTATACTATTTTTTGAACCTAAGTCCATAAGTTTCAACACATTCTCAATATACCTCCAAAAAAGATGCACCATTGCTCTAGCTTTTACAATAGAAGATTTTCAGCCAAATGCCTTATGTTTCACTCTAATTGAGAAAAATCTCCTTATATAATATCTTAATCCCAAATTGTTTATGCTCCTGAAATATTCTCTAAAAATATCTAGAAGAGTTCTTCACCTTAATTCTTTTTAATAATTTGGTTAGCTGTTTTGTTACAAAGGCTTAAAGAACATGGCTATAACCATGAAGATCTTGGCCTTCTAAAATTTTAAAACAGATGCAAAATTATAGGGTTGAGGTTGTCCAAAGTTTATATCTAGTCTGAAAAACTCTTTTTTTTTTTTTTTTACAGAAGCAGATGCTAAGAGGGAAAAATGGTTATACAACAGCTGGTCAGCCAGATGTTTACACAGCCAGGATTCTCTAAGATTTGTGGAAAGCATTATAGCCTGGCACCAAAATATTTTCTTGCAGTACTGACTGCTCAAGCACAGAGGGCCTCAGTCCACAGGCCCTGGCTCAGTCTAAACACCTGCTGTCAGACCTGGTGTCCAGCTCCTAGGAACCACTCCTAAACAGTGTCTTCAAAATTTCTACCCAATTCCCATTCAAAAAACCCGTAGGATCTCTACAATTCAAGCAGTGAAAACACTTGAATTCTACTACATAAAATAGAAAATATGTTCTTTTCAATCAACTTGTCTTCCCACTAACTACATTTCATTTTTGTGTTATTCTTTAAAAATATGTAAGATATATATTTTCCCCAATAATGAAATTGTGTGTTTAATATCAGATATGTCATATTTCTGCAGGTAAAGATTAATATGTAACAATAAACATAATACAATGCCTTCCAGTCATCATCTTTCTAAGCATGTCACAATACATTTTATATGTACATCAACACCCACAAACACTGTAGACTAGATACATTCATAAAAAAATATTTAAAAAACCCAGCTTTCATTACAAACTGGCATAAAAGGGGAGAAAAGCAGGAAGACAAAGCACGTTGGTGAGACACAAGTAGACTGTTCCATCAGTTCTCATACGCACGTTATGTCACATCACCTCTTCCTCATAAACAAAAGTAGTTTTGGTTTTTTTAAATTTATTGATTTTTTCTTTTTAGAGAGAGAAGAAGAATTTATTAGAAAGAGAGACAGGAACATCAATCTGTTCCTGTATGTGCCCTGACAGGGGATCGAACCAGGAACCTGTGAGCTTCAGGACGATGTGATAACCAACCGAGCTATCCAGCCAGGGCCCCAAGTCGTTTTCTACAATTTTTACAAAAGGTGAATGTAAAGCCAGCAGGCAGGGCCGGGGCCACTATCACAGCAGCCCGGCCCTTGCAGGTTCGCATTGGATTCGGACAGTCGGCAAAGAAACCATGGAGCCAAAAACTGGTGGGCCATAGCCTTTAATCCTACCTTGCACCCGGCGGGCAAGTAAAAACACACACTGGGCTCCAAAACCCAGTCACATTCAGTGCTCATAAAGCCACTGACTTATCCGAGTTTCCTAGAATCAAAGGTTTCTAGCTCACCAGCCTTCTTCTCCTCAGTTCCCCATCTCCATCCTTATCCCAGATACAAACTCTACACAAACTGGCATCTCACTCAGCACTCCGCCATCTTGGCTGCTTCTCCTGGCCTCCTCCACGTGGCCTCCTTTAGCTGCTGGCTCTACTCTCTCCGCTCTCTCATGCTAACCTCAGGAACCAAGAAGCGCAAACTCCCGTTTTGCCCCCACTTTATACTGTAGCTTCACAACCTCTAATCCAATATACAAAATAGGGAAGTCTCTAGTAGAGTCACTTCTCTGAGGCATGATTGGATTGTACCACCCCACATCAAAAAGGGTGGGAAAGGCTTAATCCCAAAACCAAGCCCCAGGCTGCAACGATCCACAGAGACACACATTAATATCACCTGGGCAACGGCCTCCACGTGGGCAGTGGCGCCATCTTTAACAAAGTGAGCATAATACATTTTATCTGCCCAACAGTGAATATAACCTCCCCAGTCATTAAGATTAAATCATACTCTGTGATGCTCTGGGAAATGTAATCACTATCAGGTATAAATAAATCAAATCGAGGCAGTAGAGCCACATTTTTGGTCACAAAAATAAGATATCAGAATTCTCCTTATGGCCAGGCAGCTCCTCTCAGAAGTAATACTTGTCTCACTTTGCAAAGATCATGAATACATCCCTTAGAGAAAACAAGATGAAAGAGGCAGAGACCTCGAGGATTTCATGTCTTTTGAGAGAGACTGCCATGACAGTGTTCTACAGTCTATGATGAGCATGCACATATTAGAGGAATATGAAAAGAAAGTTAGAGCCACTGTTGGGCAGATAAAATGTATTATGCTCACTTTGTTAAAGATGACACAAGGAGGCCGTCGCCCAGGTGATATTAATGTGTGTTGAGAATCCTTGTAGCCTGGGGCTTGGTTTTGGGATTAAGCCTTTCCCACCCTTTTTGATGTGGGGTGGTACAATCCAATCATGCCTCAGAGAAGTGATTGTATTAGAAACTTCCCTATTTTGTATATTGGATTAGAGGTTGTGAAGCTACAGTATAAAGTGGGGGCTCTTGGTTCCTGAGGTTAGCATGAGAGAGCAGAGAGAGTAGAGCCGGCAGCGGAAGGAGGCCACATGGAGGAGGCCAGGAAAAGCAGCCAAGATGGCAGAGTGCTGAGTGAGATGCCAGTTTGTACAGAGTTTGTATCTGGGATAAGGAAGGAGATGGGGAACTGAGGAGAATAAGGCTGGTGAGCTAGAAACCTTTGATTCTAGGAAACTTGGATAAGTCAGTGGCTTTGTGAGCACTGAATGTGATTGGGTTTTGGAGCCCAGTGTGTGCTTTTATTTGCCTGCCGGGGGCAAGCTAGAATTAAAGACTATGGCTCATCAGTTTTTGGCTCCATTGTTTCTTTACCGACTGTCTGAATCCAATGCGAACCTGCATGGGCCGGGCTGCTGTGTTAGTGGCCCTGGCCTTAGATACTGGCTGTTGGGCAGATAAAATATATTATGCTCACTTTGTTAAAGATGACGTTGCCCACGTGAGGCCATCGCCCAGGTGATATTAATGTGTGTTGAGAATCCTTGTAGCCTGGGGCTTGGTTTTGGGATTAAGCCTTTCCCTCCCTTTTTGATGTAGGGCGGTACAATCCAATCATGCCTCAGAGAAGTGAGTTTGTATTAGAGACTTCCCTACTTTGTATATTGGATTAGAGGTTGTGAAGCTACAGTATAAAGTGGGGGCAAAACGGGAGTTTGGTCTCTCTTGGTTCCTGGGATGATTAGAGGAGAGAATAGAGAAAGCAGCGGAAGGAGGCCGTGTGGAGGAGGCCAGGAAAAGCAGCCAAGATGGCGGAGTGCTGAGTGAGATGCCAGTTTGTGTAGAGTTTGTATCTGGGATAAGGATGGAGATGGGGAACTGAGGAGAATAAGGCTGGTGAGCTAGAAACCTTTGATTCTAGGAAACTTGGATAAGTCAGTGGCTTTGTGAGCACTGAGTGTGACTGGGTTTTGGAGCCCAGTGTATGTTTTTACTTGCCCGCCGGGTGCAAGCTAGGATTAAAGACTATGGCCCACCAGTTTGTGGCTCTGTTGTTTCTTTACCGACTGTCTGAATCCAATGCGAACCTGCATGGGGCTGGCTGCTCTGATGGTGGCTCTGGCTGTGGCTCCTGGCTTTACACTGGCTTTACAGCCACCATCAAACATTTTTTAAAAGACTTTTTCAAAGGTTTCTGTCCAGTGCAAACATTCTACCACCTCAACGTGAACTAGAGGCATAAAATAGACCTGATGGAGGATCCTCCATTGTCCCAAGAGCAGGAACTAGGCACCAGAAGCACTCAGAGGAAGACTAGCAGACCAGCCTCTGAAAACTATAATTTCCCAACAGCTCACGATCTCACTTCTGATATCACATGTGGTGTAATCTTGCAGCCACTGGCTCACTTTAAACAGATAACCCAAGGGAGGCAGGAATGAGGGAGTTAAGGAGAAGGTATGGAAAGCTTTTCTTTCATCTTTTAGATTGCTAGCCTGTTCTCCCTCAGGGCACTAGTCTCCCAGAGGGTGTTCCCCTGTGCCTACCTCGTGGATGAGCACTTACTCATTCTTCAGGGATGCTTAATTTCTACATTAGGACTCCACTTAGGTCCATGAAATCAAAACTGTTTCAGTTTTTAATCAAGAATAAAGGATTAAAAAGGAAGGGCAGAATAAAAATGGAAAAGCTGAATTCACTGAGCACCTGTTATCAAGTTTCAGACACTTGCCACGCCCTTTAAAAATATATTTTTTTAAGATTTTATTAATTTTACAGAGGGAGGCAGAGTGAGAAGTATCAACTCATAGCTGCTTCACTTTAGTTGTTCCTTGCTTGCTTATTGTATGTGCCTTGACTGGGCAAGCCCCAGGTTTCGAACCAGTGACCTCAGCATTCCAGGTGAATGCTCTAGCTACCCCAGGCCAGGCCCCTTTAAAATATTTTCTCTCTCAGTCCCCATCTTATCTATAAGGATGTTAAAGCTGTAACTAGTGCATAGCCCATGACCACACAGCAAGCCCGAGGCAGAGTCTGAAAGCAGGCGAGGCTCACACAGACACCTAACTACATTTCAAACAACAGGCACCCCTATCCTATCCTCTTCATTGACGTTTGGTGACATTTTATTACTGAAGTCTGTCTGTGTTCTTGTTCTTTAATCCATTTGCAACCTAATTAAAAACGTGATTACCAAATAGGAAAAAGAAATGTTGACACTAAGAAAGAAATCTTGAAATTAAAATTTTCTAGGCTAAATTGAGAAAACACAAAAGCAATTCTGTACCACCTACCAGAGGCTCCACCCTGGATGTCTAAGGCCTGGAGGCCTAATCTCTGCTGCCTGTCGGTCTACCATAGTATAGTACTGATAAATTGCTTTTGGTTTTTCACCAAGCCCTAAGGTTTCAGTACCAATCTTTAACTTCAATCCATCCTCATAGTTTTGTTTTGCCCAAACCAAAAAAAAAAAAAAAAAGTATTATGAATCATAGTATTTTGAACATTTGGTTTATACCACCTTGAACCAGTTTTCTGTGAACAATGAAATGAGGAAAACATCTGCTCCCAAAAATGCTCGGCCAGGTGATACAACATCCTTTTCCCTCTTCCTTTTCCTCCTTTTAAAATAGAGGCCCATCCTTGTTTACAGGATGAGGGCAAGAGGTAAAATCCTTTCCAAAGCGGATGTAGTATGTGATATTTTTATGAAAGTATTGTGTAAAACTGTTCCGCAAACTGCCTAAGGAAATTTATCAACAAAAAAGTAGCTGAACTCTCACCTATGTTGATAGTCACCTGTGAGAAAGCCTAGTGGAACAGGGGGACCTATGGAAAATCAGAGGCTCCAGAAAGCTCTCTCTTAACTCATTCATGCTGCTAAGCCTCTGTTTCTAAAGCTGTGAAATGGACACTACATGTTCCTACTACTAGACTGTTCTAAGGTACAAATAAGCTAGTGGAGGCAGTAGAAACTCTCGATGAATGTCTGAACATGGTCACTTTTTAGTACTTGTCGACCAGATATGCCAAAGGACCCGTGTAAAAGCCAGGGACCTGGACAAGGACACAAATAAAAGCTTCAATAGTCCTGCTTCCTTACAGAGAGGGAAGACAGGTCAATGCAGCCCCAAGAACACGTAACAGAGAGAAATGTAGTAGATTGAAGTCCCTGCTAGACTTGTTTCATAGCTGATAAGATAAATGCTAGAGTCTGCAGTAAGAATAAGTTATTTTACTGAATCGGTCATTGTTAATACGGCCTTCTATCATCACGTGTACAGGAAAAGCAATATCAACTATGCATTCTGAAACAGGAAGGAAAAAAATAACCATTTTCACTCTATTCTTTTACCTCCCTGTTGGGCAGATAAAATGTATTATGCTCACTTTGTTAAAGATAACACGAGGAGGCAGTCACCCAGGTGATATTAATGTGTGTTGGAGATCGTTGTAACCTGGGGCTTGGTTTTGGGATTAAGCCTTTCCCACCCTTTTTGCTGTAGGGCGGTAAAATCCTATCATGCCTCAGAGAAGTGACTTTGTATTAGAGACTTCCCTATTATGTATATTGGATTAAGGGTTTGGATTTCTACACTATAAAAGGGAGGCAGAACGGGACTCGGCTCTTGGTTCCTGAGGTTAGCATGAGAGAGCAGAAAAAGTAGAGCCAGCAGCGGAAAGAGGCCACGTGGAGTAGGCCAGGAGAAGCAGCCAAGATGGCGGAGTACTGAGTGAGATGCCAGTCTGTGTAGAGTTTGTATCTGGGATAAGGAAGAAAATGGGGAACTGAGGAGAATAAGGTTGGTGAGCTAGAAACCTTTGATTCTAGGAAACTCGGATAAGTCAGTGGCTTTGTGAGCACTGAGTGTGACTGGGTTTTGGAGCCCAGTGTGTATTTTTACTTGCCCGCCGGGTGCAAGGTAGGATTAAAGGTTATGGCCCACCAGTTTTTGGCTCCATGGTTTCTTTGCCGACTGTCTGAATCCAATGCGAACCTGCATGGGCCGGAAGGCTGCTGTGATGGTGGCCCTGGCCGCGGCTGCTGGCTTTACATTTGGCGTAGTCGGCAGGATTCGATACAGATCGTCAAGGAGCCTTTGAGTGGTGGAGTAGAGGACTGGCTAGTTTTAGGGTTCCCCATGGCTGTCCTTTTGGGGATTGTAGGCTGGCTGACTTTTACAGCCATGCGTGAGGAAACCGAGAGCTCTGTGAAAGAGGCTGCCTGGGACCTGCAAACCGAGCAGCAGAAGGAGTTGGAGCAAACGCAGGAGAAACCGATGCTGACCCTGGAGCTGGAGGAAATGCTGGAGGAGGAGGCCGACCAGGTGTTCGAGATTCGCCTGGAAATGGAGCAAACACTGGAGGAGGATTCAGAGGTTCGTGAGTTGCAGCTTGCCCTGGATGTTGCGGAGAGCCAGCAGCAGCAGGAGGCCGGGGCTGAAGCTGAGGCTGAGGCTGAAGCTGAAGCTGAGGCCGGGCTCGGAGCTGCAAGGTCTGCGGAGCAGAAGGCTGCGGCAGCCCGGGGCTCGAGACTGGCAGCAGGAGCTAGTGTTTTCAGTTCCTCTTTGGAGGATGAGGAGAATCGGACTGGAGTTGTGATCTGCAGTCTCCAGAAGATGGAAGCCCAGCTGGAAGGAGCATCTACTATGGCCCCGGTAGGTCTGCGATTTTGGGACATAGGCCTGGACATGCTTTTCGGAGCAGAGATGGAAATGCTGACTGCCATTGCCACGTGCTCCTCTTTGGGACAGTGTAAGACCTGCGAGGACGGCAGGGATGAGAGGGGTGGCTGACGCCCCATGTGCGTGGACTGATTTCCTGGACTACGACCGGAATGGGCATTGGCTCCTTTGTTGGATGGACTTACGGATTATGGATTTTGGACAATGTGAAATACCCTGATGGGGGTGGTGGGTGGCTTTGCTGGAAGCGCTCCCCTGCCCCGGGAAGCTTTTCCCATGGCTAGGAAGAAGGCCGAGGACATTTTGCGCTTTGGGCAAAGTGCTCAGAGACTGGTGAAGTGTACCTTTGTAATTGTTGAAACTGTATGATTTTTGCTATTGTAATCTGTGTAATGTTCTAATTTCCTTGCACAGGAATGCTGGTGATGTAAATTGTGGGTAGTAAAGTGAGCATAGGGGTGGATTGTTGGGCGGATAAAATGTATTATGCTCACTTTGTTAAAGATAACATGAGGAGGCAGTCGCCCAGGTGATATTAATGTGTGTTGGAGATCGTTGTAACCTGGGGCTTGGTTTTGGGATTAAGCCTTTCCCACCCTTTTTGCTGTAGGGCAGTACAATCCTATCATGCCTCAGAGAAGTGACTTTGTATTAGAGACTTCCCTATTATGTATATTGGATTAAGGGTTTGGATTTCTACACTATAAAAGGGAGGCAGAACGGGACTCGGCTCTTGGTTCCTGAGGTTAGCATGAGAGAGCAGAAAAAGTAGAGCCAGCAGCGGAAAGAGGCCACGTGGAGTAGGCCAGGAGAAGCAGCCAAGATGGCGGAGTACTGAGTGAGATGCCAGTCTGTGTAGAGTTTGTATCTGGGATAAGGAAGAAAATGGGGAACTGAGGAGAATAAGGTTGGTGAGCTAGAAACCTTTGATTCTAGGAAACTCGGATAAGTCAGTGGCTTTGTGAGCACTGAGTGTGACTGGGTTTTGGAGCCCAGTGTGTATTTTTACTTGCCCGCCAGGTGCAAGGTAGGATTAAAGGTTATGGCCCACCAGTTTTTGGCTCCATGGTTTCTTTGCCGACTGTCCGAATCCAATGCGAACCTGCATGGGCCGGAAGGCTGCTGTGATGGTGGCCCTGGCCACGGCTGCTGGCTTTACACTCCCCTTTCTTAAAGAACTAGAATCACTATCAAACTAGAATTGACTAATTTGTCAATATCCTCAACCTGTCTTTATCTTACTGGGCTTCAGAATACATGATAAAAATACTGCAGGAGAAGAACACAAAGTCCACAATTCCCTACAGCACAGCAGTAAACTACCACTGGCATTGCTAATCAACAACTATAATTAAGCCTAATTATAAATTACAAGTGTCTAATTTTAGAAGATCTTTGCTTTATAAATCCTAGACATTAGAGACATTATTAACTTAGCTACAGGAAATTCTTCCACGGCTGGAAACATCCTCACACATTCATGCCTCATGTACCTTGGCCTAGAAACAGTCCTATAATCAGGATCCTCTCCATGGGTTGACACGGGTCAGAGGCAGCAACTCATTGGTAAGAAGAGCAAAGCTTCTCTAAGAAGGCAACTGTAGGCTACCCACACAAATCTCTTTCCTACTTATACCTGAAATAGCCCCTTGGGCTTCTGATTTTCTTTTAATTGCTCCCCTGTAGCCCTGGTGTGATTTTTTTTACATGAAAAATCCCAGAAAATGTGATCAATTCAAGCCCTATCAGATGAACAGAGACCTGAGTAAGGTTGAACCCAGAAATGGGAACAGAAGTGTCAGAAAAGAAAATAACAACTCCACTACAGAATGTACTCAAGTGCGTGGCAGAGTAGGTAAGCCCCTTGCTTCCAGCTTTGAATCACCATCATTTATGTTTTGGTTTGGCTTTGAACATTTCCAACCGAAACTGGGACAACCGTAGTGTTATCTGTGCCAGGTATAAGTACTGGAATAAACTAGGAAGCAGAGACCACTGTGGTCATCCGGGATTTGACCACCTAGTGATGTCCCGCTGAACTTTCTGATTTGTAAAATACCATGCACATGGGGACCTCTTGGCTCCTTTCAGCCCCAGAATGATAAGTCCGTGATATATCAATGTGTGGATTTCCTTGACAGTGTGATGGACCACACTTCGCCCACTGGCAGGTTTTGTAGAGATGTGGTGATAGTCACTGACTGATTTAAGCTAGTGTTCCAAAATCCCAGCCGTCTAGAGATACTGAATAGCCAAGAGTGGCTGACAGCAAGTTAAACAGGGGGAAATGTTTGCTTCTCTAGCCTCCTATTCTTTGAAAGGTCTTTCACAGGAACCTGCAGATCATGAAGGGGAGCTTAGTTAAGAGAGCAGATTTAGTAACCAAATGTCAATAGCTCTTTTTCCTGGAACATGGTGGTGATGGTACTGGTTAGCCATTCCTGATGATCACAGGATGCTAAACTTATATCAGGCACAATAGCTAGTAAGTATGGACTTCCTGCAGAGAGAGAAGTAGTATATCAGGGACTTACTTTGGAAAAGAAAGCTAGAATTAGGGATTCACTGTTTGAGTTGACTTTATCTTAGAGCATATCAGCAGTATGTATCATGTGAAGATGGATTGATCCCGATATCTCTTGTAAATACAGTCATCACAGCACCTGCCACTCCCTTGCCCTGCCCACAGTCCCAAAGAAAAGGGGTAGCTAATCCTCAACAGCCATCCACCTCCAGCCAGAGCTACTGATTAATTCAGGGATACGGGTATTAAAAAGAACAGTGGCTTCAGGAGACCTGCGTTCTAGAATTGGTGTTGATGCTAATTAGCATTGTGACTTTGTGCAAGTTAACTTTTCTATGCCTCAGTTTCCTCACCATAAATGAAAAGATTAGACCACCAGACCCTTTCTACCTTACCTGATTCTATAATGATAATAGCAACATTATTATATTGATATTATCAGAATATTCATCAATAATAAATGCCCCATACTAAGTGATTTTCATACATCATTTACTTTAATCCTTACAGCAACATGTGGTATGATCCTCACTTTATAGAAAAGGAAAACTAAGACTCGAAGAATTGAGTTTACAAAGGACTCTATCTTGTTTATGCCTTTTTCAGTCTTTTTATTCAAAAGGTGTGCTTTGTTTTAAAATCACACACTAATACATAGTAGGCAACCCCCCACCCCAATTCACATAAAAGCAAGTTAAAAAAGTAAAAAAATAGTTATCTTTATAACCACTCTATTTGAACTGATTACTTTACTTTTTACTCTGCTTTTTAAACTGCCAAAACATTGAGTAAATTTATTCTTTTAAACACGGCGGTTCATAAATCTCAAGTCCTCTGATCGCCCTCTAGGATGCATGAGCATGATGCTCTGGCAGAAAGCAAAAGCAGCCTTAAAAAGACTAACCTGTGTCTGGGCTTCATGTTAGAAATCCCTTACTTTCAGAGGCAACTCCCCTTTAGACCCAGGTGTTTTTTAAATACCTGTCATTTCCCTCAAGTATTAACCAGCTGTCTTGATGAGATCTTTTTTGGTTTTAATTTTGTTGCCACCTGCTGGCTAAAAGACAAAATCTTCCTTCTGCAACAAAAACTGCTTGGTAACTCGGAAGGACAACTGTAAACAAATGAATGCTCTCTCTCCAGCAAAGCCAGTTTGGGTGACATCCAGTTATCCAGCAAACGGGAAGGAAACTAATATTCAGTGGAATGCCAAGTCCTGCGGTAGATGCTCCAGATGTATTCAATATTAATACATTTAATCATCCCCCAACTGTGTGACTGACCTGCGTATCAATGCCACCATTTCAGCTGGTTTCAGATTCCACAGTTAAAAAGTAGCAGCAAATTCAAAACCAACTCTCACTCAGGCGTCAGCTTTCCTTCATCATCGACATATGCCCTTGATTCTTACCTAACCTGGTACGCCCAAATCATCTTACACTGGACAGAAAGTACCGATGAGCTGAGGCTTAGAAGCAGAGCTGTGACTCACTACATAGCCACAAAGCCTCCGTGAGATTTCATAGTAAGGACAACCAAGCCAGACCATCCCTTTGTGAATTTGGCAGGGACAGCCATTGATGATCAGTCAAAGTAAGATAGAATGAAAACATTATGAGAACCATCAGTAAAAATGATTTCAGAAGAACCGGAAAATTAATGAATTTTAAATGATCATTTCAAACATTCAGTTTTTTGCCAAAACAAAAAAAAAATGTTTAAAAAAAGAGGGTTAGGTATTTTTCTTTGATCCGTTTAGAAAATGCTCAGCTGTGCACCCACCTCCTCATGGGCCTCGGTGCTGGATGCCATGTGGATCCGACACATCAAAGCTTCTAGCTTCAAGGAGTTCTCTATGTAGATGCTGGTGTGAATATAAAGAAAACTTCAATACTCAGAGCCCCTTTCTCATCTACTAACTCATGAGTCTCTGAGAGGCACTACCATTAAAACTAACAATGGCTACTGTTTCGAGTGTGCTAAATGCTATTTAAGCACTAAACTATATATTCACTAACTTCTTTAATCTCTCTAATAAATGGTGGGGGTTGGTAAACAACGAACCCAGAATCACACAGATATCTTAAGTGATAGAATAGTGTTTAACCCAGGCACTTCGCTCTATTCACAGATGTAAAGACTAGGCTGTGCAGTCCTAAGAGGAGTATGATTGTCACAAAGCCTTCATAATATTTCATAGATTAAGAAGAAACAAGCCAGATAATCACCTTTTAAATTTGGCAAAGATAGCCATCAATGATTATTCAAAGTAAGGTAGAATTAAAATACTGCAAGACTCATCAACAAAAGCAATTTCAAACACTATGGTTTCAAACAAGAACAGGAATATAAAGGTCAAGTGACTTATCAGATGTTGCACAGTTTAAGTAACCAGAAATGAAAGTTCCTATCTAACCATTTTAGTCCAGTTCTCAATCACTACCATTAGGTTGCTTCTGAAAATAATAATGATACAACAAGCATGGAGAATGTTCATCCACGTCACCTATGGTAGTTCAAGGCAGGTTGTTGGGAACAGAGCCTGCAGTAGTGATGTCTGCAAAATGGCCTTATTACTAGTGAGGCTGCTTGGAGGTTGGGAGTTACTTCTAGAAGCAGCCCAGGCTGGGAACTCTTCCTCTGTTAGAAAGTCCAGCTTCCCAGAGAGGCTGGCACAGAGCAGCAGGTCTGCTAAGTGAGAAGTGAGTGACCACACGCTCAGCCCCTATACCTGGAGGAAGCATGTGCACTCCATTTACATGGTCTATCAAATCAGAATGACCATCAACTTCTGGGGAAAATTCAAAGGCTTTATGTCCTGGAGCCAACTGGAAATATACGAGACTGGCAATCCACTCCAAACATCCCTCTGGAAGTAACACGGACACAAAATCATTATCCTGAGATGAAATTCTACTTGGACGCTGTAGGAGGGAAAACCATTATTATTTAGTAAACTTTTTTTATATTTCATCTAAAACTTCTATAATTGGAAGATACAGTTACAACTAATATTTATGACCAATGAAACAAAATATTGACACCAAAGGTGGTATGTGTATAATAAAATACACAGACAGACAGACAAAAAGTCATAGCGAACGATCATCAGGGAGTGACCCAAAGGAATTTGACAAGTGTTTCTTGTGACTCTCTGTTTTTCTATTTTCTACCACCATAGAATGATTATGGTTATTTTCTTTTATGAGACTTATGGGAAGAAGAAAGAGAAAAATGCAAGTGGAGAAAAGGAAAAAGTATACTGGTAAATGTAAATTATACCATAAAGAATTTTACAAATGAGTTACAATTTTTGTTGTTCTAAAATACATTACAATCATTCCCAATAGCTTGAAGACAGAAATATCATGGCCTATCTTTAAGCTAAAAAAAACTATATTAGTTTGAAGCCCTAGTTTCACATTTTAAGAAATATATGTATTAGAGAAGATGACTGGGATAGCAAGAAATTCCCAAACTATATCATACATGAAAAACTGTGTGTGGGGGGAGGGATGCTTGTCATAAGAAAGGAAAACTTAATTCAGAAATAATAATAGCAGCCATTAGGCTGTATACCTTAAATTTATACAGTGTTGTATGTCAAGTATATCTCAATAAAACTTAAAGGAAACAAATTGCAAAAACCTATGGAATGTGTGTTATATGTCAAGTATGGTGGTAAATAATTTATTCATAATCACATTTAATCCTTAAATTACACGTGAGGTAAGTATTTTTACATTAAACAGATAAAGAAACCAAGGATTCCATATACTCCCTCACCCTAGATGACAAACTGACAAATGGGGAAGGTAAAAACGCCTCTGCATATCTGCCTTACACTTACGCTCAGGTCTAACATCTTGTTTCATCTGCTCTAGTGGCCACAGTGTAAGATAGAATGGTCCAGCCTCTCTTGTAAAAGATGGGTTCCTGGTAGCACTGCTGCCACCGTAAATTTTCATCTCCATGAACCACTCACTACTCTTTTGTCTATAAAACAAGAGTTGACCTGATCACTAAAGTGTTTTCTTTTTTTAGTTCAAATGCAAATATCTAAATGAGTGGGATTACTCAGAGATTTTTTTAGAATATGAGGATTTTTCTGGCACTGCTCAAAAATAAAATGGTATGAAGAAAGGCACAGAAAAAGAGATGATGTGAATGAAAATAGAGATCTCAAACCCATTTATTTGATGTTGAATAAATCTACATTTTAGCAATATTTTGATATATTTTCTAATAAGGGTACTATATAACCAAAAGTAGACTCTGAATTCAAGTTCTATAACATAAAATTTCAAAATTATACTCTATGTACCTTTAAACTTATTTTTTCCTATACTCAAGGCAGTGTCTCTCATAAGAACTAGTCAAATTCTGAACTCTTTAAGTGCTAAAATATTTAGTGATTTAAAACAGATATATTACCATTTGATAGTGCTAAAGAAAAATGTTCTAAAACATCCATAATCAACAACATAAAACTTCATGTTGACAGATTTTATTGGAACAATCCATTCTCAAATATAAATGTTTTAGGTGACTATTTTTCTTTTCTTTTTTATTGATTTTTAAGAAAGAACAAAGGGTGGAGGAGAGACAGTGAGAAGCATCAACTCATAGTTGCTTCACTTTAGTTGTTTATTGATTGTTTTTCATTTGTGCCTTGACTGGGGTGGGGCTTAAGCTGAACCAGTGTCCCCTTGCTTAAGTCAGTGACCTTGGTATTATTTCAGAGATCCCATGCTCAAGCCAGTGACTCAGCACTCAAGCCGACAAACCCGCACTCAAGCTGAAGTCCTGGAGATTCCTAACTGTAAACCTCAGTCCACGCTCTATCTACTGTGCCACTGTTAGAGGAGCAAGCCAGGGTTCAAGTTGCCCATTGCTGCCAATCAACCAAAGAGGTGGATCTAAGTACTATAAGAGTGTCTTTTATTCAATTGCCAGCAAGCTGAGAAGCCAACTTGTCCAAAAGAATTGCCTTAGCAGTTCTGGCTCACTAGCTGGTTCATATATCTTTTGGGAGATTAGTAATTCATTGGAGAGCATGCAGTTAGTCACATAGCAGTGTGTGGGAGAAAGGAGGCTGGTTTGCATGGATGCCTACCCAGAATGTCCTTCTGACAGTGGCACAGCTCTATCTGACGTCCTTGATGTTGTTCAGAAACCACCAGGGTCTAGTGCCTCTGGGAACTTTCTGTAAGAGAACTCCCTGTATTCCTTAGGCAACTAAGTAAAGATTAAGATTTGTAAACTAAGCTTCTAGTTTTCTACAGTGCCTTAATTCCTTACAGGAAATTTTGTGACTGAGCCCTTACAAGCAACTATTGTAATTTAACTCTTTACATAATCTCCTATTGATTACAACTAAAAGCTACAATTAAGGAAGTCAAGTTTCTAACTTTTGGGGTCTCCTATCACTACCACTTGTCAGGTGGTGACTAGTTATTTTTCTATCACATTAAGTTTATGGTAAAAAATAAATAAGATATTGATAGTACATCCATGTTGTATAGATACTCTACTCTAAAAATTAAATTATTATACCTATGGAGATGATATCCAGTCTTGATTTTAATTCTCAATCTCTCCATTTGAATATGCCAGTGTTGCATTCTGGTTCCCTGCAGAATATCTCTATTGGGCACGCCTCATCATCTCAACTTTATATGTTCATGTGGACAATGTGTGGGGATTACGGAAAGGTGCTCCCCACTAAAGAACTTTTCAAAATTAGAGCAATGACCAACCCTTGGTCTGCTGACTCAAAGTCATGTGAAAAACAGATCAGCAATTAGTACAGTAGGATAATGCCAGTGGGACAAGTCTATAATCCTACTGAGTTCACATAGCTAAAGAAAGTCAGAGAAAGACAAGTATCATATGATTTCACTCATATGCAGAATCTTATGAACAAAATGAACTAACAAGCAAAATGGAGACAGACACATAGATAAAGAATAGGCTGACAGCTGTCAGGGGGAAGGGACTGGGTAAGGGGTTTGGAGGAATTGAGCAAAAAAAGACAAAAAAAGAGGAAAAATGCATGGACATGGACATGGACATCAGTGTGATGATTGCTGGAAGGGGCGGTGGAAGAGGATAAATGGTGATGAACAGAGACTTGACTTGGAGGGGGTTGAACACACAGTACAGTGTACAGAAGATTTGTTGTAGAATCATGCACCTGAAACCTATATAATTTTGTTAACCAAACATCTCTTGCTTTTACTGACATCCTTTTCATGACATGGCTTCACATATTGTCTCCCTTGGAGATACTAGCTAATCAAACAAACTCTTAAGTTTTTCCTATTTCTGTGTTGCTACTACCCATCCCTAATAACAGAGTCTGACCTGATCATCTCTACCGAAATACTCCAGTCCTGTGAAAAGTCAAGTGTAGTACACATAAAGTATACAAAATAGAAATATATAGTGTCTCTGTGATTTATCACAATGCAAATCGTCAAGTGACCACCACCTTAGTTGAGAAATAGGACACTGCATAGGGTCCTGAACTCTGTTCCTCTTCCTTCTTTATCAGTGCCTTCTGTTAACTGATGTTATATGATAGTCAATCCCTTGTACTTTTTTTTTTTTTGGTGTGACAGAGAGGGGGACAGATAGGGACAAACAGGAAGGGAGAGAGATGAAAAGTATCAATTATTCATTGTGGCACCTTAGTTGTTCATTGATTGGTTTCTCATATGAGCCTTGACCAAGGGGCTATAGCAGAGTGAGTGATCCCTTGCTCAAGCCAGTGACCTTAGGCTCAAGCCAGCAAACTTGGGTTTCAAGCCAGTGATCTTTGAGCTCAAGTCAGTGACCATGGGGTCATGTCTATGATCCCACACTCAAGCCAGTGACCCTGTGCTCAACTGGTGAGCCCACACTCAAGCCAGTGATCTCAGGGCTTTGAACCTTGTTCCTTAGCATCCCAGACTGATGCTCTATCCACTGTGCCACCACTTACTTGGTCAGGCATAACAATTGTTTTTTAACTAGTACAGTCAAAATAACCAGATCTAATAGTGGTTCTTATAACCTCCATAATTTCAAACTAGTGATAGCACAAATAAGTTTTCAAGATATTTGCAACAGCTGTTATGTGGTATGAAAATAATAGATATCTGTGATATCTATTAGTGACAAAGTGACAATATTCTGCTGGTTATACTATGGCTTTAGGTCGACATTCTTAAAGGAAATGTTCAATTTCTGTGACACTTAATAAAAATAAATTTGAATTTTTTTCCTGCCTAAGTTCACAGGCACCCCGAAGCATACATATTAAGGGGTTCATGTTTCTGGACCACATGCTAAGAACCTCTGTCTGTTTCAGATTACCAAACTGAAGGTCAACCCTTTAGAAAGTGCTATGTTAGTTTTCTCAGCTCTAACTCACTGTTTATTCAATCCTCATTCTTACATTTTCTCCTCCTCTTCTTCTCATTCTTGCTATTTCTCATTTTTCAGTTTATAATAAATTCAAAATTGCTTTCATCCCCCAAGCACCTTTTCCTACAAACTTCATTATTTCCATAAATAATTGTTTTCTTAAGAAATATGATTGTTTTCTTCTCTCAATCCTTACAGTAATAATTTTCTCTTATTGCATTTATCATACTGAGTTTTGAAGTATGGATATTGATATATTAGCCTTATCTATATTACTGGATGATAAATTTGTATAAAGTTCTATTCATCTTTGTATGTCATGCAGTATAAAAACAATGTGTTCAATAAATATTTGTTAAAATTCATGTCTGACTGGCAGTGGTGCAGTGGACAGAGTGTTGATCTGGGACACAGACGTCTCAGGTTTGAAACCCTGAGATCACTGGCTTGAACACAGTCTTGCCAGCTTGAGTTTAAGGTCACCAGCTCGAATGTAGGATCATACACATAATCCCATGGTTTCTGGCTTGAGCCCGAAGGTCGCTGGTCAAGGCACATATGGCAAGTAATCAATGAACAACTGAAGAGAAGCAACTACAAGTTGATGCTTCTCACCTCTCTCTCCCTTCCTGTCTCTTTCTCCCTCTCTCACTAAAAAAATAAAAATAAATAAATAAATAAATAAATATTTGTTTAAGATTCTAATCACCCTGGCGGCTGGCTCAGTGGTAGAGCATCTTACAGGCATGTGGATGTCCTGGGTTTGATTCCTAGTCAGGGCACACAGAAGAAGTGCCCAAATGCTTCTCCACCTCTCCACTTCTCATTTCTCTTGCTCTCCTCCTCCCCTCCTGCAGCCATGGCTCGATTAGACCAGGTTGGCCCTGGGCATTGAGGATGGCTCAGTGGCCTCTGCTTCAGGTGCTAAAAAAAATGTCTCAGGTTGCAAAGGAGCAAGGGCCCCAGATGAGCAGAGCATCGCCCCCTAGTGGGCTTGCCAGGTGGATCCCAGTAGGGGTGCATGCAGAAATCTGTCTCTGCCGCCCCTCCTCTCACTGAATTAAAAAAAAAAGTTATTAAAATTCTAATCAACTTTGTATCTTGAAAACTTTACTTTCTAAAATTCTATTCATCCTTTGTGATCAACTGAGTGAATGAAAAAAAATTACCTGTGATATTTCCTTTTCATTGTCCTATTTATTTCATTAGTGATCTAAATCTAGATGATACTCCAATTTTATTTATATTAGCCAAAACCTGGAAACCATTCAAATGCTCATTTCTAGGAAAATGAACTAACTGTGGTACTCTCATACAATTAACAATTTTTTTTAAGTAGCTCTTGATACATGAGACATTGCAGGTGACTTTCAAAAGCATAATATTTTCTTTTTAAAAAGCCAGACACAAAAGAATTTATTTTAAGTTAAGTTCAGTAATAGACTAAAATAGTCTATGTATTTCATTTTGAGTTCAGCAATAGACAAAAATAATCAGGATTGAAATCAGAATCAGTGAGGAATCGGGCAGGATTTGACTAATAAAAGCCATGGGAACTTTCTAAGGTGACAGTCATATGTTTTACTTTGATCTGAGTTGATGATTACATAGGTATATGTATTTGTTTACATGCATCAAGCTGTGCACTTAACATACTTTCAATTTGTCATTGGTAAATTATGCCTCAAAAATTAAAGTTATCAGGGAAAAATCTGCAGCATTTATTTTTTTATTATTAATTTTAATGGGGTGACATTGATAAATCAGGGTATATATGTTCAGAGAAAACATCTCCAGGTTATTTTGACATTTGATTATGTTGCATACCCATCACCCAAAGTCAAATTGTCTTCCGTCACCTTCTAACTGGTTTTCTTTGTGCCCCTCCCCTCCCCCCACCCCCTCCCTCTCCTATCTCCCCCACACACCAATAACCACCACACTCTTGTCCATGTCTCTGAGTCTCATTTTTATGTCCCATCTATGTATGGAATCATATAGTTCTTAGTTTTTTCTGATTTACTTATTTCACTCTGTATAATGTTATCAAGGTCCATCCATGTTGTTGTAAATGATCCGATGTCATCATTTCTTATGGCTGAGTAGTATTACATAGTATATATGTACCAAAGCTTTTTAATCCACTTGTCCTCTGATGGATACTTGGTATGTTTCCAGATCTTTGCTATTGTGAACAATGTTGCCATAAACATTGTGGTGCATTTCTGCTCTTGGAACAGTGTTATGGTGTTCTTAGGGTATATTCCTAACAGTGGGATAGCTGGGTCAAAAGGCAGTTCAAAAATCTGCAGCATTTAGAAGAAAATCTACTAGGCACCATTCTGTGCACCAAAGATACAGCAGTAAACAAAGCTCTGCCAGAGAAAAATATATAGCTGGTAACCCATTTAAATGGCAATCTTTTAGAATCACTCTTCGTTGATTTCCTATTTTTATTACAATTTAATGTCTTTATTAGTATATTTTCTTAATACACGACCAATAAATATTCACTGTAGAAAATATAGAAATTTCAAATAAGCATAAAGAAAATTAATTATCCATAATCCCAACACAGAAAATATGTTCTTTTTATATTGGTTAAATAAATTATTTGTTCTACTATTGGGCTATGTCCAAGTTAACACAGAGTTCTAAACCATAAATTCCAGGGTCCCTTTAATGTTGAAAATATTCCATTCTAATCAATTCATCTCTCATTAAAAACAAAAACAACCAAAGAGGAAACTCAACTGAGATATATTTTAATTACAAGTAATCACAATAAATAAAGGAAGTAAGGATTTATGCCATATTTACAAAGTACTTGTCAATCACATTAAAATTATAATAAGTCAGATGAAACTTGTTTGGCATTGAGTGTCCTTCATTTAGTCACCGGTTACTGGAAATTTTCAATGCAGAAATGGTCCACAACCTTACAGGGAAAGCGGGTGACAGAGGTCTGACGGGCCACCGGGCCTGTAGCAGCGCTTCCCAGTGAGGGGTTGCTGGAGGTTCCCTGTTCCTCCGTCAGCGTACTTTAGGGACCCAACCAGGCCATTTCTTTTTTTTTTTTTTTTTTTTTTGTATTTTTCTGAAGCTGGAAACGGGGAGAGACAGTCAGACAGACTCCCGCATGTGCCGGACCGGGATCCACCCGGCACGCCCACCAGGGGGCGACGCTCTGCCCACCAGAGGGTGATGCTCTGCCCCTCAGGGGCGTCGCTCTATTGCGACCAGAGCCACTCTAGCACCTGGGGCAGAGGCCAAGGAGCCATCCCCAGCGCCCGGGCCATCTTTGCTCCAATGGAGCCTCGGCTGCGGGAGAGGAAGAGAGAGACAGAGAGGAAGGAGGGGGGGGGGGGTGGAGAAGCAGATGGGCGCCTCTCCTGTGTGCCCTGGCCGGGAATCGAACCCGAGACTTCTGCACGCCAGGCCGACGCTCTACCACTGAGCCAACCGGCCAGGGCACTAGGCCATTTCTTAACCTAGGAAAATCAGAATTCACCCAATATAGCGAGGCTCTAAGACAGCGGTTCTCAACAGGGATCGCGACCCACAGGTTGAAAACCGCTGCTCTAAGAAGTCCTACAACAGAAAACAAAAACCTTGTTTTAACTGAACATCTCCCAAATGCATCTGACTACCTAGGCCACCTTCTTCCCCCTGACAACTAAGAACATCTCAAACTAAGGCCACATTTTTGAAATGTTAGCGTCATCAATCACTTCACCAGTCACAGTGGTCCTCCTCAGACTCTAATACCATCTCACCATCCTTCCACAGACACACCAGTTTGCCACCGTAGCAAGCCCACGGTCGTCTTCTCTAGACACCCGAGTGGCTCACCAAAGCCACACCTTGGTACACGCTACTTCCTTAACCATAAGTATCCAGCTCCCCTTTGGCCTCCGGAGCTGGTGAATGCCTACTCATTCTTTATGTTCCTCCCGCTCCGCTCCGCTTTCCCCAGCCAAGAACAGCTTGGCAAACCTTCCTCTAGGCTTCCATTTTACCATCCAGTGTTCTTCATTCTAGAAATTTCTGCAATATTTAATAATTGGTTTTCTTCTTGTGTAACTTCCTACATTCCAATCTAAATGAGATCCCTTGATTGGTGGTAGGATTTCTTCCTTTTTTCTTTTACTAAAGTAGACCGGCAGAAGATTCTTAACAAATGTTGGTTAAGTGAATAGTAAATTATGATATAAGTCAAAAAGAAATAGCTATTATATTAGGGTACCTACATTATTATTATTTCATCAATTATTTTGTGGTGTTCGATTCCTACTAAAAGTATATTTGAATGACTCCAGATCTCCCCATTATTTTATCCAGTGGAAGAGCAAATGGATCGAATGGCACTAAATTGTATACTTAAAATGAGTAAAGCAATGAATGTTATATTATATATGTCTTGCCACAATTTTATAAAAGCAGATTGAATTATAAATGATTTAGAAGTTTTTGTTCTGATCTTTGGAAGGCAGGAGCATAACAGAGTAGAGTAATTTGATAACTATATTAAAAAAACAAACAATGTCTTTAGATGAACCGTTAATTTTAAAATGTGCTCGGTTGAAATTGAAAACAAAACTGAAGGAGGTGAATTAAAGAAGTGAAAAAAGTTATAAAAGCAAAGATACATGTTTTCATTATGAAATTAAAACACAAAGAGCTCCTTAATTAGAGAAAATAGCATTGTGGCCAATGACATCCCCATTAGTATCACTCAAATTGCAGGGAACAGCTTACAGCTCACATGCGACTATCAAGTAAGTTAACTGGTTTCACAATAAAACACATTCTCATACCACATAGGAACTATCTATGAGGGAGATTTTTATGTGGCTCCTGAGCCTATTCCAAAAGACATCCTAGGGTAGGGCTTTCCAGTGTACTTTGATCTATGAGAAAAACTTGTAATAACAGATCCTCAAGGCTCATAAATTTTCTTCAAAAAGGACAACATTTCTGGTTTGTTTTAGAATAATCTGTAGTAACTTTATAGGCAAACTATTACTTTATTCTAGAACCTTATTCAAAAGCTCTAGTATTTATATCATACACAGAAAAGTCAACTCCATTTAAAGTTGATCCATTCACATGAACTTATAAATACACAGATCAGACACATTCTGGGACTTTTATTTTGTCATCCTTAAAAACAAAGCTCTTTCTTAAAAACAGTTATTGTATAGCAGGTAAACAGCATTAATAACAACTTTCTAAAACAAACACAAAAAATTCTAGAATGTTCTCCATTCATAACTTGTAGCTGTTGTTTTTCTTAATCAAATGTGAAAAAGACTTTTTAAAAGGATTATCTATTTATTTTCATGATTTTGGCAGGAGACAATAAACTTAGTATTTTCTATTTACCTTGTTTTTTTTTTTTTTTTTTTATCAAAACTAAGACCAAAAATTTCTGTACTTTTAACCCTTAACTAGGGATCTACTATAGAATAGACTGTGTTAATGAGTCTACTTTTTCCCTTACTTTTTGTACCTAGATAATCCAGAATGATAAATTAAAAGAAACCAACGTATCTAGGAGTAAGTGCATCCAAGTGGGCATCAGTTTATTCCTTTGTCCCAGTGAGCATTTACTAAACATTTGAGCTCCACAGACACAAATAAAACATCATCACCTCTCACTTCCGTTTCCACCTTCTGTCCCCTTAAAGATTTAGAGCAATGAGATAAACCTTGCAGGCACCTAAATAACTAATAAGAGGAGTATAAAGTAAAATATGTTTATCAATTCTGCATCATCTGCTCATGCCCTTTCATTCGTGGGGACATAGCTTTCTCTAAATGACTTCAGTATTAAATCACTGCCATTTGATATACTACTAAGCCTAGTGTTTAGATCCAGACACATGGACTGAAACAGATCTTCCATTCTCTTCATTGTGCATTTCTCTGCCTGGTTCTATGACCCTCTCTCTTCAGAATTATAAACTTGAATTTCTGGCTTATCCTTCCGTCGACTTCTTGGGAGTCCACAGTTTATCTGCTATCTAAGTCCCAGCCCATCCCTCACAACTTTGCTAACTTCCCCTAAACTTGACTTCTGACATGCCAGGTTAGGCTACCATCTAGCCCAGGGGTCTGGAACTTTTGTGGCTGAAGACCATGAATGCCACATATTTTAAAATGTAATTCCATGAGAGCCATACAATATGTTTAACACTAAATACAAGTTAATGTGTGCATTTTATGTAAGACCAACACTTTTAAAGTACAATAAGTCTCTGAATTCTTTTTAATAACATTGTTATGCTTTTGCTAACCAATGATGAATAAAGTACTTCTTATCATTAATGCAACTTCTGGTGATGCATGGTTTTGCTGATGGCTTTGTAGTCTGGTTGATACGTGGTGAGGTTAAGCTTCATGCAGGCGCTGAGACTTCCATTCATTAAATGTAATCGTAGGTTGGTCTTAATGTTCTTTAGATGTGAGAAAGACTGCTCACATGCATACATAGAGCCAAACATTGTCAGTACAGCAATTCTCACACGCTGCAGTGTGTGGTATGTGACGGGAAGTGCGTTCCAAGTTTTGACAATCAGCTGTCCGCGGGTTGAAGTTTTTTCATTTCTCCCCACTTGTGTTTGCTCGCCAACTCTGCTTGCTGTCGTGCAAGTCTTTCCAAATCTTCATTCAGTGACTTGAACTTATTCATCCACATGTCTGAGGCCTTCAGGTCAGCAGCTTGTAGATCAAAATCTCTGATGGAGACACCGGGGATGTAATTCAAGTTGGCACTGTCCACTGCACACTTGTGTGGATGGGTGATGAACTTAAAAAGACGAGTGCGCTTATGAAATTCTCCAAAGCACTCTTTGAATGACTGCAGGAGATTAGATGTGAAGCCCGCTAGCTGCTGGAGATCAAGATGTTGAGCAGGGTCACTTGCTGTGCATGCATCTTTAAACTCTCCCAGTTTTTCAAAGTGTAGTAAATGACCTGTTTCAATGTCGGTGATGAAACCGACATTCCAGCTTGTTTTCAAATGCAAACACTGCTTGTTGAAGGGATAAGACTGTACTTCCAATGCCTTGCATTTTCACATTGAGCTGGTTCAGATGTTCAGTCATGTCCATGAGATAGTAGAACTTCAGGAGCCACTCAGTGTTAGCTAACTCAGGATGCTCGACGTTTTTCATTTCAAGAAAAGTCCAGATTTCATTCAGACAAGCCGTGAAATGGCTGAGCACCTTCCCTCTTGACAACCAGTGCACATTGCTGTGCAGAAGCAGACCAGAATAATTATTCCCAACTTCATCCAGCAGTGTTTAAAACTGGTGATCATTAAAAGCTCGGGCAAAAATAAAGTCAACCACCCGAATGACCAGCGACATCACCTCACCAAGCTGCTCACCACACATCTGAGCACAAAGCGCCTCCTGATGTAGGATGCAGTGAAAACTTAGGATGGGTCTCTTTTCCTGTTCACGAAGAAGTGCTACGAATCCTCTGTTTTTCCCCACCATGCACGGAGCACCATCAGTACACACCGAAATAAGTTTATCCATTGATAGACTTTTTTTTAATTTATTTACTTTTTTAGATTTTATTTATTCATTTTTATTAGAGAGAAAGGGGAGAGAGAGAGAGATAGAGAGAGAGAAAAGGGGGAGGAACAGGAAGCATCAACTCCCATATGTGCCTTGACCAGGCAAGCACAGGGTTTTGAACTGGCGACCTCAGCATTCCAGGTCGACGCTTTATCCACTGCGCCACCACAGGTCAGGCTCCATCGATAGACTTTTTTCTTTAGCAAACTTAGTGTAAGACTTGAATAAATTCTCCCCTCTTGTTGTCTCTTTCATAGGCAAAACAGCAAGACTTTCCTCACATTGTGTGTCACCAACAGCATACCTTACAATCACGCTGAACTGGGATAAATGGCTTACGTCTGTTGACTCATCCAAAGCGAGAGAAAAGAATGGTGCTGCATTTATGTCCTTCACTTGTGTTGCCTCAATTGGATTTGCCATCATGATAATACGATTGTGAACAGTTCTTGCCAACGGAGGCATGTCTTTTATTCATTTGATTATCTTGTTTTTATCTGAAAAGTCATCAAAATGTTCATTGGCAACATCAAGCATGAATGTTTTGGATTACTCCCCATCTGTGAATGGCTTTCTATTTCTCACAATTGCTAAAGCACCAGCAAAGCTAGCCGAATTCCAATCACCTTATTGGGTCCAAACACGGAGTTGCTGCTGACTAGCTTGCCCTCTGCACAGTAGCACTTGACATGCTATCTTCCTGCTGTCCCCCACTGGATATTTTGATGCAAATGTAGTATGGTGTGTGTCAAAGTGCCACTTTATATTTGACCGTTTCATCAATGCAATTTTATCATTGCATATTAGACACACTGCAGAACCTGCTCTCTCCACAAAGGCAAATTCCTCTGTCCATTCCTGCTGAAAAGTTCAATGCTCCTCATCTTTTTTTCTTTTAGCAGTCTTCTTCGTCAAAAGGGTTTCTGCAATTAGCTAGCTGACTACTTGATTAAAAGAGGGAAGTTTACTTCCTGACCTCACAACGACTCGTGTATGTTAGGCATTATCCAATAAAAATTTGGTGTTGTCCAGGAAGACAGCTGTGATTGGCTCCAGCCATCCGCAACCATGAACATGAGCAGTAGGCAATGAATGGATTGTAATACATGAGAATGTTTTATATTTTTAATGTTATTTTTTTATTAAATATTTGTCTGCAAGCCAGATGTAGCCATCAAAAGAGCCACTTCTGGCTCACGAGCCATAGATTCCCAATCCCTGATCTAGCCCATTTTCTGCTGACTGATTCCTGACACTTACAGTTTGGGCACTTCATTTTGTCATTTCCAGACCAGATAATTCATGAAATAATGGGTCTGAAGTTGTTTTGCAGTAATTTTCTAAACTATTTTGGGAAATGGGAGAAAAGACACATTTTCATAGCCAAAGACTCCACCTTGATAATATGGACTCTAACGCAAGAAGTGACATACACTACAGGGAAGACTACATCTTGCTAGCAAAATGTGAAGCATGCCAGAGATGCAATAGAGTCAACATCAAACAAGGTGTATTATCAAAATGTAAGTGAAGAGAAACTGGGAATGGGTAATAGCGCATTATACATTATTTAGAGAACTTTGTATATTATTTAAAGCATGCAGTGTTAGTAAAGAGAATGCATGTTTATTCATTCTAACAAACCTTGTTTTCCGCATATAATCACAAACTTTTTTTTTCCTGAAGCTGGAAATGGGTAGAGACAGTCAGACAGACTCCCGCATGTGCGCGACCAGGATCCACCCGGCACGCCCACCAGGGGCTACATACACTCTGCCCACCAGGGGGCGATGCTCTGCCCCTCTGGGGCGTCGCTCTGCTGTGACCAGAGCCACTCTAGCACCTGGGGCAGAGGCCAAGGAGCCATCCCCAGCGCCCGGGCCATCTTTGCTCCAATGGAGCCTTGGCTGCAGGAGGGGAAGAGAGAGACAGAGAGGAAGGGGAGGGGGTGGAGAAGCAAATGGGCGCTTCTCCTATGTGCCCTGGCCGGGAATCGAACCCGGGTCCCCCGCACGCCAGGCTGACGCTTATAATCACAACCTTAACAGGATCTCTGGATAACAGTTCAGGGGTGATGGTGGGGAAGACACACAAATGCATGAAGGGCCCCTATCATTTTAAGCAGAAACCAAGTATGTTGAAAGAATAGAAGTTCTAATTCTACATAAAGCCACTGGCAGAAGCAGAAGGTTTGAGACTTGTAAGGCTTCTATCAAGGGTGGTAGAACTCTTTTCCTACCATCTGAGTTATATATTTACCAAGAATTAGTAAGCTATTTGAATAGATAACCCCTATTATTTAAATTAAGTAATTCAATTACATAGTATTTAAATTGATAAAATATGAGTTCAAACAAAAAAAGAACTGTTTCTAGGAAAACGAAGTTGAATATCTTGGGGATCCTTTATAAAAGCTGTCAAAGTAGGTGAGAGCAAGGCAACTAAAAACTTGGAAAATATATAAAAATCTAGAATTCTCTACTCAGGTCAAAAATGGTTTCAAACTCTCATATTATAAAAGTCTGTCTTATAAAACAATACACTTAAAAATATATTATGTACATATGTTTCTATATGATTTTATGGGCAGGAGCAAGATATGAAAAGGTATGCACCAGGCTGTCAAAATGGTTTTCCTGTTTTTGTATTATTTTGTTTAGAAATCAGTTGTGCGGGAGGAGGTGAGGAAAAATAAGCCTATATGTGAGAAAAAAAGTTGCACAATAAATAACATCATATATAAAGAGAATCATGAAAGGACGGGTATTAAAACATTACTTTCATATATTACTTTGTATTTAAATATTTTAAAATGAGACTTAATTTACAAGATCACATGAAAAATAACGCAATTTTCCATCTTAGATTATTGTTTTTCCATTAATAAAAGATGAAAGAAAAACCTTGAGACTAATGTTACAGGAAAAAAAAAATCAATGACTAAACATTGCACAAAAATGACTTTTGATCCTTGCTGACCTAGTCTTGCAGAAAGACTGCCTCCTCCACCATCCAATTTCCATAACCTAAAATTTTATTCCTCAGGGAACCAAAGGACCTGTTGTATTCAAACCACTTACATTCTCAGTTGACAATAGTTGGCCTTAGCTCCACTCTTTCTTGTTCATCTTTATCTGCACTGTTTTAATAGAAAAATTAACATTGGCTTTTATACATCTATAGATCTACTCCTAATCCAAGGCAGCTTGCTTTCCAGTGGATTGCCAGTATTTAACTCTGGGCCAGCGCTTCATTCAAGCAATGTCTGTCACATGTTATAATTTATTTGTTAGAGCAATGCATTAACCATTGGCTTCCCAATAGATAGGAAGCATATATTGGAAGGTGTTCATTGTAACGGTTACAGACTTTAAATTCCAGTGATACATTACAAAGTGGATAAGGGGAAAAATATCCTGAAGAAATCTTGATTTTTTTTAAAAAAAAAGTTCACTTAAAAGAAAAATGTAATGGCAAATATATTCTGAAAGAAAAGTTTTAACTTTGCTGTCATGCAAACTAATACTTTAACAAGATCTGCGACATGAGAGAAGAATCCAGCTCTTTTTACCATGTTCCAGAAATCTCTTGGAGATTTTGAAGTGATCATTCCTGTATTCTTGGAACACATTTTTCTAACACATTTTCCCTTTTCATAAAATCTAAATCCTTAGACTTAAGTATTGCTTTTAAAAAAAATGGCCATCCCACCTCATAGTCTATTCTTTCTTCTCTACTAATTCAATTATCGATTAGATAGTCTAAATAGCAGTTACCAATTACATATGTTGTGTGCATTATGTATTTTACCTAATGGTTCTTCTTCTTCTTTTTTTTTTAATTGAGAGGAGGGGAGATAGACTCCACATGCAGCCCAACCAGGACCACGTCTCAGCACCTAGGGTCAACACTCGAATCAATCGAGGCTGTGAGAGGGGAAGAGAGGGAGAAGGACGAGAGGAAGAGAAGAAGACAGTCACTTCTCATGTGTGCCCTGACCAGGGATTGAAGCTGGGACATCTGCATGCCAGGCCGACACTCTATCCACCGAGCCAACCTGCCAGAACTATATTTTATTTAATGTTAACTCATGTAGACAGAACTCAGGCTCACAGAAGTTACTGAACTTGTCTGTGTTTCTCTACAGACCTAAGTGGTAAAACTAGAATTCAGACGAACCTGGGAAAGCTACAATGTCCAGGACAAGGACATGAATCTTCTAATCCTCCATTTTTGCTAATAGCTCAATAAATAAAAATCTACTTTAGAAGTAAATTCTGTAAGATTAGGTTTCCTTTGCAAGGGTCCATCACCTTGGTTGTGATCTAGAACTGTTTTTCTCCAAATATCCCCAGGATGATTTGAGAAAGAAAAATATTCTTATGCTATTGAAGACTGACACAATTTCCCAGGTCCACTGAAATAACGCAACAACACCAAAAAAAAATCAACCTCCTGTTAAAAGGATCAGGACTGAATAGAAACTTTTCTGAAGTAGTGCTTTACTTAATAACAGACTCTAATTGAAGCTGTTTCATTAAAAGGCGCCAGGCAGTAGAAATTGGAGTGCATCTCAGTGCCACTGCCTTTGGCTTAAGCAGGACTCCTGACAGGCACCGACCCAGCCTGTCTTACTTCACGGCTGTTCTCATCCTGTATTAATAATTCATTTGGTTTTACTTTAACTTACAAATATACAGACCACACAAATGTTTCACTAGTCTAATATTAGTATCAATAGCATGTATCCTAAGCTCATCAAAAAATGCAATTATTTCTCACTAGGAAGAAAATACAGCTCATTACATACACCTTTTCTCCTGAAAATCATAATTAGATTATTCAGATACAGTATGTTCTATAATGCCCAAAATCAGAACTTTGTGTCTCATGGTGTCAATAATAGAAGTCCAACACAAAAATCAACTAATTGAGCAGAATAACATACTTTGCATATCATCTGCTTTCCATTTTTCTTCTCTATATTCAACCACTGGAAAGACAGGCAACTTCGTGTGAAAGAATTCTGAACTTGGGCCTCAGGAGTCTTGGGTTCTGGTTCTAACTGTAACACTGGCCTATCATGAGACTTTGGGCAAGTATCTTCCCTTCCCTGGCCTTTGTGTCCTCATATGTGAAAACGGAAGAAGGATGAACAAATAAGTTCTAAGACCACATCCAGCTTAATCCCCTCCAATTCTAGTTTCCACTTTGGTGTCTGCTGATCCAGCCTGTGACAATGCTTCCCTACTTGAAACTTCTAATTGGACTGGGTGTGAATTTTTAAAACTGTTGTCTAGCACCCCCATTAGAAAAAAAGATCAGTCTATTTCAAGACTGACCAAATGTCTGCTCTGTTTTTTCCCCAGTTTTATTAAGATATAACTGACATATAACATATTAGTTTATGTTATACAACATAATAATTTGTGACATGTATATATTGCAAAATGATTACCACAATAAGGTTAGTTAACAGCCATCACCTCACATAGTTACGATTTTTTTTCTTGTGGTTAGAACTTTTAGGAGCTATTCTGTTGTAATTTATAAATATACAGTAGAGTATTGTTAATTATAGTCACCATTCTGTATACATTATATCCCCAGAATTTATTTATCTTATGCTTGGAAGTCTGTATCTTTGACCACCTTCACCCTGCACCCCATCTCTAAGCAACCACCAATCTGTTCTGTTTCTATGAGTTTCATTTTTTCTTTAAGATTTCACATATAAGTGAGATCATAAAGGTGGAATAGAAAAATATCGAGGTCCTGGCTGGTTGGCTCTGTGGATTGAGCCTCGACCTAGTGTGCAGAGAGTCCTGGGTTCGATCCCCAGTTAGGGCACATATGAGAAGCGACCATCTGCCTCTCTCTCTCCCTCTCCCCCTTGTCTCTCTCTTCCCCTCTTGGAGCCAGCAGCTTGACCGGTTTGAGTGTTGGCCCAGATGGGGGTTGCCAGGTGAATCCTGGTCTAGGCGCATTTGGGAGCCTGTCTCACTATCTTCCCTCCTCTCACTTAAAAAATAAAAACATAAAATAAAAAATAAATGTAGAACTGAGGAAGCCAGAGAAATGAAGTATGGCCAACCTCCGTGTGAAACAAAATTTGTGGGTATTTGATGCTCTTGACAAAGGATGCTATTAGACTGTTTAGAATTGCAAATGAGGTTAGATATTAAGCAGATTCTATTTTGCAACAATTAACAGGAATACAAATCTAAGCATGCTGAATCACATCAGAAATTTCCTTTGGCTCTTTCAGGCATGCTAGGAAAAGTAAGAATGACTTGTATTGTGCTCCTAAAGGAGGAGGAGAGCAAGAAGGAGAGTGTTAGTCATCTGCAGTTAATTACACAATGAAATTTCTATGCCAAGATCATCTCTCCTTTTGAGCTTTCATCTAAGTACCTCTAAGAACTTTGGAATATTAATTATTATAACACTGTCCTGAAATAATTTTTGGCTGTGATTAAAATTGCATGCCCTACTTTCAAATACTCTTCTCAGGTGTGGAGCCTAAAATCATCCTAGAAGGTTAGAGTTTAGACCAGGGGTCCCCAAACTACGGCCCTCGGGCCACATGCGGCCCCCTGAGGCCATTTATCCGGCCCCCGCCGCACTTCCGGAAGGGGCACCTCTTTCATTGGTGGTCAGTGAGAGGAGCCTAGTTCCTATTGAAATACTGGTCAGTTTGTTGATTTAAATTTACTTGGTCTTTATTTTAAATATTGTATGTGTTCCCGTTTTGTTTTTGTTTTTGTTTTTTTCCTTTAAAATAAGATATGTGCAGTGTGCATAGGGATTTATTCATAGTTTTTTTTTATAGTCTGGCCCTCCAATGGTCTGAGGGACAGTGAACTGGCCCCCTGTGTAAAAAGTTTGGGGACCTCTGGTTTAGACGGACGATGGAGTTCATCTAGCCCCACCCTCACATTTTACAGGGTGGTTCTGAGACTGAGAGGTTAAGAGACTTGTTCGATGTTAGTCCCAAAGCTGACCTGCCACAACACACCACATTCGGCTTGCAAAGGTCTCACTTAAGCTTATGCCAAAATACCATATTTCATAATAATCTTTCACCCATTCACCTCCTAAATTATTTAAAAAAAAAAAACCTTAGAGATAACTTTCTTAGAGATAAGGCCAGCATGTGAATGAGAATGCGCCTGCTGCCAGATAATGGATGATCCAGGAGCCTAAACAATGTTTCCTTTTTTGAATTTTCAATACTTGTGCTACCCTCTCAAAATCTGGATAATCAAAATTAGGTTAATCATTTCTACATAATGAATTGTATACAGTATTGGAGTTAAATGAGATGGATTATATTTAATTCTAAGAAAGCAGCCCCTAAACATCAAAAAGTTGACTTTAGCCATTAGCATTAGAAGTTGAGTTTGAGCATATTACTTGTAAGGGATTACAATAACTGGTGAAATAGTTTCATTTGTTGAATAGCTGTTGTTGTTTGAAGTGACCCACAGTGCTCCAGTTTCCCAGGGAAACAGAGGACCGCTGCGGGGGGCCGGGGAGGACTCTGAAGTATGAGTGAGAAAGGAGGAGAATGTCGAGAGGATATCTAAAGATTACTTTAACTCAAATTCCGGCACAGGTCTGGTGCCACGCTTATCTCAAGTGAAGACTGTATGTGACGTGGTTCAAAGCTGGAAGAACCAGATAGACCTGGCTCCTACACTTGGTAGCCACTAGACCCTGGGCTTTTTTCACTTTACTTCCTTTAAGTCTCGGTTTTCTGGTTCATAAAGTGGGGATTGGTCCTGGCTGGCTGGCGCAGTGGTAGAGCATCCGCTCGGCATGTGGAGGTCCTGGGCTTGATTCCCACTAGGGCACACAGGAGAAGCACCCATCTGCTTCTCCACCTTTCCCCTTCCTTTCTCTCTATCTCTCTCTTCCCCTCTCACAGCCAAGGCTCCACTGGAGCAAAGTCGGCCCGGGTGCTGAGGATGGCTCCATGGCCTCCACCTCAGGCGCTAGAATAGCTCCAGTTGCAATGGAGCAATGCCCCAGATAAGCAAAGCATCGTCCCCTGTTGGGCATGCCAGGTGGATCCCGGTCAGGCACATGCGGAAGTCTGTCTCTCTGCCTCCCAACTTCTCATTTCAGAAAAATACAATAAATAAATAAATAAATAAATAATAAAATATAAATAAAGTGGGGATTATAATAGAAACTTTCCCCATACAGAACTGTTGGGAGAAGTAAATGAGATAATACAAATACATAACAGCAAGTATTAGGCACAGAGTAAGTATTCAATAAATTAACTCTTAAATGTACTTCAAAATATGTGGCGTTTCTTAACTCCAAGTATTTAGCTCTTAAAAGTTTCTGCAATTGTGACGTACAAAGACACTCATGAGGCTTCTTCCCTTAAGGATGCTGTTTTTCTTTTTCCTGGAAAACTCTTTTTTAGGACTTCACATAAGCTAATGTGTCCCTTTCAAATTTTTAAAAATCCTGTCCACCATTATGTATTTTTTTATTTCTTTAGAGACATTCAGAAAACGAGGCGCAGAGCATCTGATCTGAACACTCCGTTCTTTGTCTCCGCCCTCCCAATTTCCTTCCTTTGTTTTCTCCCCGTTGCTCTACTCTGCCTCACGAGGCTCTTCAACTCCTCAAAGAAAGCACCGGTGATCCAAAGCGAAATGAAAAAAACAGGTATGAATCATAGTTGAAAATACAAATAAATTGAGTTAATATTGCCTGAGGTCTGGAAATTTCATGACCTAAAAAAAAAAAAAAAAGATCTCTAGAGAATAAATGTGCCCCTTTTTGGTTATTTTCTCTGTGCCCTGCATAATGTCACAAGCCCTGCATTCCTAGTAACATACATTGTAACGTTAGAAAAAGCATAGAAATTCATTTTATAGAGCTCATAGGAGTAACCCTTGACCATATCGTGTTTTCAGATTTTCAGTTTACTTTCATTTTGCTGCAATGAGGCCAGAGTTACTGAATAGAAATAATGCCAGGAGATCCATTTGGTTAATCTTCTGCCAAAAATAAAGAACTGGCTTTCTACCTAGATTTAGCAAAGTTGTACTACAAATTGGAGGTAAGAGATTTATATTGGCACAATATCAGGTGAGGTGTTTCTTACATTAGTTATCGGTGGCCTGAATCATTAATGATTCGTTTCAGAATATAAATTCTACTGCAAATTGGAATAAGAGGTTGCCTGTATCCAATAAATGTCTCCCGTCGTCTCTTTTGTTCTCATCTGCCATCTAGTGTTACTTTAAGGGAATATTTAGCTAAATTCTAATCCTGGCTGGGAAAATGAGTGCCTTGGTTTGGAAAGAGATCTAGTCAAAGCCCTTCCCTCTTTTCTTTGTATGAAGCGGACTTACTGCTTTCTGGAGGTAAAATACAGATTATTTCTGATAGGTATGGGTTTCAATTTTATTTTGGGATAGTGAAAGGCATTCTCCATAATATCCTGTGGACTCACTCTGTATACTACTCATAATCATCATTTATTAACAGTTTCAGTAGCATAGAACTGCTGTATACACAGTATTCATTATAGAAGTTTATCTCCAGTGGCTTTGGAGTGAGACAGATGACTGTGATTTGGAGAAAGTTACATACTTGACCCAGTCTCAGTTCCATCAGCAGTGAAATGGGAGCCCATTTCTACATCATTATCATATCTATCTCAGAGGTTGTTATGGAGAAGATAAAAGACTATATGAAACCCCTAATAGAGTTTACAAGGCATGGAGGCCATGAATGGAGGGCAGCTATTTTTAATATTGCCTGAATATCCCCATAAAATGGAGTTCTCAGTGGCCAATAATCAGTTGAATCAGCACCTATCTGGGCAAATCAAATTCAGATTTGTAAAATAACTGAAGTATCCTTTCTTTATACTAGCAATTCTCCCATAGCATACATGTCACCTGGTCCACAGGACAATGCTTCGAGGCCATGACAATTTTCCAAACTGTACAGACGAGGAACTGAAGCCTTACAGAAATTAACTTACCCAACCTCATGGAGCTAGTATGTATGGAAAAAAAATAACCAGCTTCCAATTCAGGAACGTTTATAGCCTCTCAACATATAAAAACGGTCTTGTAAATACATCAAAGTGAAATAATCCCCAGATCCTAAAGGAAATTGCTTAACTGCTCTCTGTTTTCCTTAGATGTAAAATGAGAGCGATTGAATTAGATGGGCTAAGATATTGAATACTCTAGAATTTAAAACAAATATCTTTACCTCATGCATCTACTTTGTGAATCTAGGAATTTATTTATTTAAATTAAAAAATATGTTTTCTTATGATTTTTTGTCAGACTCTTTAATTGGTGTTGTAAAAATTATAATTCATCTGTATCAGTGTAACTAAAGGTTACATTTGATATTATCTAATTCAGAATTCAAAAGGCATAAGAAGAGTTATTCTGATGTATATAACACATTAATTCTGTATATGGTTATTTTAATCATGCCCACCATTTATGGACCCATATTAAAAAATAATAATAATAATATTAATATTATCCCACAGGGCTAACATCGCTATCAAAATATACAGTGTGTTAAATCTATAACAAAATTATGCAATATTATAAAACTTGCTTGTTGATTAGTTCTACCTATCCTCTCTTATTCTATAATATTTAAATATTTTATGTTAAAAATCTCTTTGTTTAAACAAAGTCATGTTAAAAATGACTTTGTTTAGTCACTCCCAAATTATTTATTTCAGTAACTATAAAACAAGGGGGACATCTGCCACAAGTCAACCTGAACATCAGCAGAGGAAAACATCAGGCGCTGCATTTTGTTTTTATTTTCAAGTCAGCCACATGTATTAAAATAAAAGGAAGACTAATATTAGCGTAACCTTATATCCTTTAGCACTCAATTAACACACGTCCAACAGCTGGAAAAAGGCTACTCGCTATTATAATACTGACATAATAGGCAGTACTAAACGCAGACTAAGCCCCCATAAATCATCCATAAGGCCCCTTCAGTGGCCCGGCCAAGAACGTAAATTCAGTCATGGTTCCTATGATAAGGGAACTGAGCCCTTGATAAATTAATTTAAAGTAGAGTAATTACATTTGGTGGAGGGGGGAGGGAGAGGACACCCCCACGTCTCCAACCACCCGTAGCAATGTCCATAACCCTCTGCATTCTCGTCACAGCGCTCACACCTCTGGCCTGTGTAAAAACGGTCTCTCTTTCCTTACCACAATGCAGGTTCCACAACATCAGGAATTCAAGTGTGTCTTATTCTGAAAATGCTTCATTGACAAGGACAGATGGTGATGGTTTAGTGTTGAGCTATCTGTGGCCTTCTCCTGAGCTCGTGCCCTTGAAAGACACAATTTTCTTTCTGGGCAGGAGACACACTTCAGGATGCTTCCTCCTCATCTCTTCAAATTTCTTTCTTAGTTGTTTTTCATAGATCAGATGCTCTCATTCAGCCACATGGACTTTGTACATCTCCATCATGTCTGTTTATGTACTAGGTTCTTATAAGCAACTTCCACTTTCATTAAGAGATGCATATAATCTGTCCTATTCTGACCCGTGATGTATGTAAGGTATACTCCTGCACTGAAGCCTGCTTTCTAAATAACACCTGGAAATCATTTAGTACTAGGAGGGATGGCCAAGCCCACATGCACAGCTCCCTTTCGGCATGCTCTGTTGAATCCCTACCTGACTCCTGTCCCATGCCCCAAATCCTTAGTAGTATGTAGCAAGGACCATATATTGTACAAACTACATATGAAGCCCTAAGCTAACCATCGGGTCCTTTCAACTCCACTCCCTTCTGATTACTTCCACCTGGAAGTAGATCTCTTCATGTTCTAGACCTCAGAGGTGGCAGGTGACAGCAGTCTGGTACTCGATGCTGCAGCATGGTTTGTAAGGCCAACCATCACCTCATATATAAGGAGTTGGTTAACATAAGGGACATGGAGTCTCATATCCCTTCCAATGAGGGCATAAACAATTGGACAAACAGTAACCCTGTTTTTATATCACATGATATTATTCTGCACTTGAGTGAGCTGTCCTCATTCATAGCCTAGCTCATCTGTCAACTAAATTTCACTTGACGTCACCTGACACAGGCCTTTTTCTTGACAACTTAGACTAACAGTTTTCAAACATTTTCATCTCATGGAACACATAAACTAATTACTAGAATTCTGCATCACACCAAAATATATATGTATATTTTGTCAATCTGATTTAAAAAAAAATAGATATAGTTTTGATTCATTTATACTGGACGACTATTGTTGGCAAGTGTTGGCTGTTACCATGTTTTAATTTGACAATGTAAGAGAAAAGAGGTCAGTGCCCCTGACTAAAAAGTCAGGTGTTGCATTCTTTAAAAATTCTGGTGGCACACCAGTTGGAAATTGCTGTGTCAGATAAGCCAGAAATCTATATCCACTACCGGGGACAGACCCACAAGCCTCAGAGAGCTTTGTGGGAGATTGTAGCCATGCTCCGGCACACAAGTACCTAAGGAGCTTTTAAAAAAAAAACCCCACAAATGTCTGACCTCTATTCTCAGAAAATTTTGATTCAGAAAAATTAAATTGGGGCCAGAGTAATCTGTATTTTTTAAAAGTTTATTCATTCTTACCACTTCAACCAAACCACTCAACCGTCTACCTCACTATATCTGAAGCACATTCCTTTCGGGAACCCACTGACTTAAATCATGCTCCTATGAGCAATGCAAACAGCAGTGATAACTAAACTCATTTTGCTCTCAGAACAAGGGGAGTGTTCATTCATTCATTCATTTGTGCATCAGACACCATCCTAAACATTGGCAGGGAAATAAAGATGAATCAAATACAGTTCCCGTGAGCAAGACGGACTACAATGTTATGAGGTTGAGTACAAAATAAAAAAGCAGGGCTTCTTGTTCAAAAAGCATTAAGCATTTCAATACAGCAGCAGCAGAGCATTAAACCAAACACAGGGTCCATCTGTGCATGGACAAAACATTCATTTTGGCAACCCACTGACCTAAACGACATTCTGATGCGCGATACAGAAAGAAACAAAACGTACTTCATTTTGCTCTCAAAATAAGGAGAGCCCTCAGCTAAGCCCATGACACTGGCCCTGCCTGTCTAAAAAGGAAGAATCTAGAACATTCTGAACTGAGAAATGAACTTCAAACAAGCAAAAGTGATGAGCTAATAAAAGAATTATTATCAGTAGAAATCTTCATTTTAATTAATTCTTCTAGTTGAATAACTAGTCCCTGCACTTCCAACGAGTATACTTAAAATAATAACAAACACAGGATGATGAATTCCTATTCTCCATTACCTTGGGGTTTTCCTGGGTGCTATTGCCTTATAGAAGCTATAACAATAAATCTTTAGGAACAAAAGCTTCTCTTTGTAGAGCTGACTGAGGCATAGCAAGTGATATCCATGGTTCATGAAAAGAAAAGAATAACAAGTCTTCATTTCTGCTTAACTCACAATACCTTCTAAATATCCTTTCTAATCTTCTAATGAAATACAAAAAAAAAAAAAAGAGTGTAAAAGTTTTCACTCAATACAGCAAGCTTGAAACTTGAATTAATCCCAATGCACTTAAAAAATGAGCCCTTTCATACTTCAGGACATTATTATGGTTAAGCTATTTGTCAAACTCATATTCTGACAATGCATGTTAGTAATCATTATGATTTCCATAATACAGAATTCTGTAGTTTAAGAATTTGATGTTTTTCTTGTATGGATTTCAGGATCTATAAACCCAAATTTTAGCATTATTTCTATCCTTCTACGGCCAAAGAGTTGTTGTGTTTTGTTTTTTTAAATGTGTAGACCAAAAGTATGACCAAAATGCTTGGTCTTCATAAACACAGTGCTTAGATCTTTGTATGGCCTGTGTTTATCAAGGTTACTGCATTAGCTGACAAAGTCCAAAGACTTGGTTCTTCTATATTTACTATTCATGGTTGTTTCTTCTGATTTGTATTCTGACATAACACTGAGCTTCAGAACATTACAAATAGCATTTGACAAAATTAAAATGAACAAAGCTATACAGTATGTTGAAATGGTAATGGAAGAGAAGCAGACCAACCTCTAAATAAAAGTATATCCAGAGCCCTGGCTGGGTAGCTCAGTTGGTTAGAATGCCGTCCTGATACACAAAGGTATGCAGTTCAATCCCCAGTCAGGGCACATACAGGAATCAACCAATGAATGCATAACTAAATGGAACAACAAATTGATATTTCTCTCTTTATATCTCTTTAATCAATAAATTTTAAAAATTTAACAAATGTTAGGTTGGGGTTTTTTTTTGGTATTTTTCTGAAGTGAGAAGCGGGGTGGCAGACAGACAGACTCCTGCAGGCGCCCGACAGGGATCCACCCGGTATGCCCACCAGGGGGCAATGCTCAGCCCATCTGGGGCATTGCTCCACTGCAACTGGAGCCATTCTAGAGCCTGACGCCTGTGCACCCATGGAGCCATCCTCAGCACCAGGCCAACTTTGCTCCAATGAAACCTTGGCTGCAGGAGAGGGAGAGAGAACAGAGAGGAAGGAGAGGGGGAGGGGTGGAGAAACAGATGGGTGCTTCTCCTGTGTGACCTGGCTGGGAATTGAACCCAGGACTTCTACACACCAGGCTGACACTCTACTGCTGAGCCAACCGGCCATGGCACAAATGTTAGTTTTTGAAAAAAGTTTATACAGAGCAACAGGGCTTTATATTGTTTAAAAAAAAACAAAAAACCAACCCAGGTGTTACGAGTTGTTTTCTCCCTGCACATAGAGAAGAAAAACCGGGGGGTGAGGGGAAACAAAAAAAAAACTTCTCTAATGGCATTTCTAGCTATTTCTAGAAAGCATTTGTACATTTAAATTTGCTACCATAAAACCATGAACGGGTGATGAACTATGAGCTGTTCTCCGCCCAACCCCACCCCTGCCTTAAAAATAAAACCTCATTCTCTTTCAAGAAAAGTGGGGAAAAAAAGTATCAAGTATAGAATTACAATTAATTTTATATAGTGAAAAAAACAAAACTTACAAACTAATACTGAGCAAATTTACTAAGGAAAAGAAAAAGAACTTTGCTGAATTGAACACTGTAATCTTGGACTACAGTTTTATTAAGGTCCACTGATAACTAAATGTAATGTACATACAATAAACAATATTTCAGTTTATAGTTTATCCTTGAATTGAGAATGTAATCAAATCTCCATCTAATTGGTACTTCGAACTTAGTAGTCAAAACATTTTATATACACTTTAACCAGCAAAGCCCCTATGATAGTTCTAAAAAGCCTGATTATGAAATAAGTATTCTTCAGATTCATTCTTTTAAAATTCAGACCAATCTGGTGAATCTGATTTGGTAAGTCTGGGGTGAGGCTCAAGCATGTTTTATTTATTTATTTATTTTATTATTATTAGTTTTTTTGTATTTTTCTGAAGTTGGAAACAGGGAGGCAGTCAGACAGACTCCTGCATGTGCCCGACCGGGATCCATCTGGCATGCCCACCAGGGGACGATGCTCTGCCCATCTGGGCCGTTGCTCTGTTGCAACCAGAGCCATTCTAGTGCCTGAGGCAGAGGCCATAGAGCCATCCTCAGTGCCCAGGCCAACTTTGCTACCATGGAGCCTTGGCTGCGGGAGGGGAAGAGAGAGACAGAAAGGAAGGAGAGGGGGAGGGGTGGAGAAGCAGATGGGTGCTTCTCCTGTGTGCCCTGGCTGGGAATCGAACCCAGGACTCCTGCACGCCAGGCCAACGCTCTACCACTGAGCCATCCAGCCAGGGCCAAGCATGTTTTATTTTTAAAATAAAAATTTTAAGCTCCTTATGTGGTTCTGAGACACAGCTAAGGTTAAGAACTGTTGTCCTCAATTAATATTTCTCAAAATACAGTCCCCAGGCTAGCAGAATCAGCAAAGTCTGGGACCTTGTTTGAAATGCAACTTTTATATCACTGCTCAGCCCAACTGAATTAGAACCTCGGTGGGAGAGAGACAGCCCTCTGCAGTTTAACAAGCCCTCCAGGTCATTCTTATTCACGTTTTTTTGAGAATAGCTATTTAATCTAAAAATGTGTTAGGTCAAAATTATCATCTCATAATTATAATACTAAAACATAGCCACCAGACTTTTCACCAGATTTTTCTTTAATGGTTTCTCTATTCAACACACAAATCAAAATAAATCTCAGAAATGTATATCTCTGTAAGAGAACCTAACAGTTGCTACTGTAAAAATGTCCCCACAAGTGATCACTTGTATCGCTTTGATCTGAGCCTGCAGCCCCTTCCCTGGGTGAAAGCAGAGGTCTGCAAACGGTTGCTGTAAAGACCCAGACATCAGGGTCTTCAACCCTGCAGTTTACATGGTCTCTGTCACAACCACTCAACTCTGTCATTCACAAAACCTAAATGAATGGCTGGGGCTGTATGCCAATAAAACTTTTTTTACTAAACAGGTGGCAGGCCAGATTTGACTGAACGGCTATCGTTTGTTGACTCTGAGTTTAAGAAATGGTGACAGGGTCCCCGAGGCACAGAGTTTGCCAGTTCGATACCGGTCAGTGCAAATATAGGAACAAATTGATGTTTCTGTCTGTCTCTCTTCTCCTTACTCTCTAAAATTAAAAAAATATTTTTTTTAATTTAAATAATAGCAAACTAATTGGGAAAGAAAACAAAATAAAATATTCCCTTTCTCACCCACAAATGCACACTCTCCCATGAGCACAAACTTCCTGGTGAAGAACAGACTATAAGGAAAAGGAGAAAAATACAGTGTGTCCGTAAAGTCATGGTGCACTTTTGACCGGTCACAGGAAAGCAACAAAAGATGATAGAAATGTGAAATCTGCACCAAATAAAAGGAAAACTCTCCCAGTTTCATACCTATTCAGTGCAGTTCAATGTGGGCTCACGCACAGATTTTTTAGGGCTCCTTAGGTAGCTATCCCATATAACCTCTACAGACTCGTCACTGACTGATGGCCTACCAGAACGGGGTTTCTCCACCAAACTGCCAGTTTCCTTCAACTACTTATCCCACCGAGTAATGTTATTCCTATGTGGTGGTGCTTCGTTATAAACACGCCGATATTCACGTTGCACTTTGGTCACGAATTCGAATTTAGCGAGCCACAGAACACACTGAACTTTCCTCTGTACCGTCCACATCTTGACTGGCATAGCCGTGGGCTGCTCCCCTGTATACACGGTGTTACGTCATCATCTGCATATGCACACATGCTGCCACATCATCCTACAGAAACTGGGAGGGTTTTCCTTTTATTTGGTGCAGATTGCACATTTCTATCATCTTTTGTTGCTTTCCTGTGACCGGTTAAAAGTGCATCATGACTTTACGGACACACTGTAGAATGTTGTGTCTCACTTATTCACTTATCACTTTTTTCCCCAAAGTAAATATTAAGGAGGCTTAAACTATGTGCGTGGAACCAAACATGAAAGTCTTACCCCTGTAAACTGAAGTCTAACAGAAAAAATAAATAATTAGAAATAAACAGTGCATCCTGACCAGGTGATGGTGCAGTGGAAAGAGCATCGGACTGGAACACAAAGGACCCAGGTTCGAAACCCTGAACTCGCCAGCTTTAGCATGGGCTCAGCTGGTTTGAGCAAGGCTCATCAGCTTAAATTCAAGGTTGCTGGCTTGAGCAAGGGACCACTCAGTCTGCTGTAGCCCCCTGGCCAAGGCACATATGAGAAAGCAATCAATGAACAACTAAGGAGCCACAACAAAGAATTGATGCTTCTCATCTCTCTCCCTTCCTGTCTGTTTCTATCTGTTCCTCTCTCTGTCTCTCTCTGTCTCCGTTATAAAAAAAAGAAAGAAACAGTGCACTGTTGTACACCTAGACAACAGAATATTATCCATCACTATAAAGAATGAGCTACTGAGTCATGAAAAGAAAATGAGAAAACAAATGCATATTACAAAGTCAGTTACCAATCTGAAAAGTGAAACCAGTCTGAGAAGACTATATACTATATAAGTTTAACTCTCTGACGTTCTGGAAAAGGCAAAAATATGGAGACAGTAAAAGGGTAAGGGGTGGCCAGGGGTTCAGGAAGAGGGAAAGATGGATGAATTAGATTAGCACAGAAGATTTTTAAAGCAGTGGAAACACTATATAGGATACTATAATGGAGGATACATGCATAATACATTTGTCTAAAGCCATAAAATGTTCAAGATCAAGAGTGAACCAGTGTAATCTATGGACTCTGGGTGATTATGATGTGTCAATGCAGTTTGTCAGTTGTGACAAATGTACCGCTCTGGTGGAAGATGTTGATAATAGGGAGGCTAGGCATGTGTGAGGGCAGGGGGTACATGAGAAATGTCTTTACCATCATTTCTGCTATAAACCTAAAAGCGCTTTAAAGAATTAAAGTGCATTAAAATGCAAAAACAACATTCTCCATGCTGGGAATGAGAAAAGAGCTCTGATAAGACTGTGTTAGTTGAAGGATCTTAGAATGTAAAAATAATGCCAGTGAGACATCTAATACGGTATTGTTCCAATCATGATGGTTCTGTTCCAATAAGTCACACTACATAGCCCATTAATTCATGGAGCTCAGCTCACGTTCTCAGGATTAAGTGAACTAACTTCTTAAGTGAGCCCAAGGGCTTAAGAAAGCAGCCTGGGCCAAAGAGAGACCAAACTCTATAGTAATAGCAATAATGACCCCAAATGGCATCCTGCTTGTACCCTATAATAATCTCTTTTTGTAGGTGTCTTGTCACTATACTTGTCACTACCCTATTCACCCTTGTATCTTTCAGAACTAATGTAGCATATGGCACATAGAAGGCACATAATAAATATTGTCTAATAGCATGAATGAATAAAATACCATTGAGTGGCTACTAAAAAACAAACAAACAATGCTTTAATACTGAGAGAATTACTCTAGAAATGTAAAAGTGATAACGAATAAGCTCTGAAAAAGCTAATGTTAGGTCTGGCTCTCCAAAAGTGAAGAAGATTTTGCAATTTGGGAAAGGAGGAAAAAATTATTCCCAGTAGAGGAGACAGCAGGTGCAGAGGTATAAAGCTCAGGATTAACACACCAAAGACACAAAGAAAAGATCAACATAGCTACACCATGGGGTGAAATGGTGAGAAAGGGGAAGACTTAAACTTAGAAAAAGCAGGCAAATTGTACCTTGTTTATCTCAGAAGTTTGTAGATTATCTGGATATGTGGAATTCTATCATATAATCTGGAATTTGTCATAATCAAATACTTTTTTTAAAAAGCCCCAATAGATCACTCTGGCTGTAGCAGAGGACCAAATGCAGGGGTCTCAAACTCAACTCAGCATGTGGGCCGCAGAGCAAGATCACAGCCATTCGGCAGGCCGCACTAGGTCTACAAAAGGCAACTGTTTCGCAACACTTTTCTCACTACAGTTGAAAACAAAAAAAAATCAGTACAAAATTGTTCGGTGGGCCGCATGCGGCCCGCGGGCCGCGAGTTTGAGACCCCTGAAATAGGGGAATATGGAAGGAGAATGCTTAACAGACCAGGTTAATGATGGAAGGAATTTACTGAACTGAAATAGTGTTCAGTAGAATGAATGGGAGGAAAAGATTTAAGAGGCTTTTCTGAACTTGCATAAATATTCTTTCTTTTATATAGATGAAAATAAAGAGCCAAAGAAGAGTCTTCCCTTTCTCAGTCAGAAGACGTTGAATAGGTTAGATTCTTACCTGAGTCAAGAAATACAACAGGAGAAGAAAGATTGGAATACAAAGATAAATCTTATTCTGTTGTAGGTATGTTGAATTTCAAATATTTGGGAAAAGATCAAGTGTAGTCTCAAATTTTTATTTAGTAGAGTAACTTGTATGAAATTAGTTTGAAAGGTTGCCAAAAAACTACTAATATATTATATATATTTTTTTCATCAGCGAGAGAGAGAGGGACAGAGAGACAGGAAGGAAGAGAGATGAGAATCATCAACTCATAGTTGCAGCACTTTAGTTGTTCATTGATTGCTTTCTCTATGTGCCTTGATGGGGGTGGGAGGATGCAGCTGAGCCAAGCATGTGACCTTGCTCAAGCATGAGACCTTGGGCTCAAGCCAGCAGCCTTGGGCTTCAAGCCAGCAACCTGTGGACTCAAGCCAGCAACCACAGGGTTGTGTCTATGATCCCATGCTCAAACCAGCAACCCTGTGCTCAAGCTGGTGAGCCCACATTCCAGCCGGTGACCTCAGGGTTTCGAATCTGGATTCTCAGCGTCACAGGCCAACACTTTGTCCACTGTGCCACTGCCCGGTCAGGCCAAATGACTAATATTTTTAACAATAAACAAAATATGACACACTTGTAAAGTGCATTTCATTTTTAAACCAGAATAAGAAGTGGAAAGGGCGCATTCTTGGAAAGTCATAAAGGACTACTGCAAGATGACTCCCTTTCATGCTTTAGGAATCCCAGCTCGGGAGGGATGTCCAATTCTTTTCTTACTGACAAGTGCTTCTGGAAGGTAAAGGTTCTATGAGCAAAAACCTAAAAAAATAAATCAATGTTTGGTCCTCCTAGTCCCAAAGATTTCCTTGGTCTACCACAGGCCAGGGCAGGCCTCCCAAGTTCAGCCTCCTACCAGGTTCTCCCTAGTGAAAAGATTCCAAAATGTCATGGGAGTTCTAGTGTGCAAGTCCTTGCAGAAGCAGGGATAATGAACAATACAATTCACACACTGGGTCAGAAGGTCAAATGCAGCCTTTTTAATCTCACAGGATGTAATAGTACCAATTTGAGATATGGGAGGTGATGACAGTTAATAAAGAGAGCATACACCACAGACCACAAAGCCCCAGAATCCAGTATGCAGTAGAATAGTTAGTGAATAAATGAAGAAAGTGACTCTATGGCACATAAACATTTTCTTTTACATCTAGACTTTGAATAAACTGTTTTCTAGTTGAATTAAGCCAAATGAGATGTTTTGTCAGAATATCCAGAATAAACAAGTTTCCTAAAAATAAGATATTGGCTTCAAAAAGAGTTCACAGGATGCCAAAAATATATTACGTAAAATTAAGTGGTAAGATTATAAGATAGTTCATTCGGGGGAACAGATCCCAATGTTTTCTAAGTTTTCTATAGGACAGATAGCAAAAATATTGAGTTTGGGTGTGAGATTATAATTTAGTGTCTTTGGGAACATTCTGTGTATTTTCCAGATTTTACACCAGAAAAACACATTACTCTTGTAATTGAAAATAAGATATAATTTTCAAAAGAGAGTCTGAATGTACTGACTTCCACCTCTACTGCCACCTCCCGAGTTCAAAGTTCCCAGTGTCTTCTGTCTACTGCTGCAGCATCTTCCCTAATCTGCCACCTTTCCCTCAGCTCTACGGTGTGTTCTCTACTCCAGTGGTCCCCAACCCCCAGGCCAGGACTGGTACCGGTCCATGGGCCATTTGGTACTGGTCCGCAGAGAAAGAATAAATAACTTACATTATTTCCGTTTTATTTATATATATTTAAGTCTGAATGATGTTTTATTTTTAAAAAATGACCAGATTCCCTCTGTTACATCCGTCTAAGACTCACTCTTGATGCTTGTCTTGGTCACGTGATACATTTATCCATCCCACCCTAAACGCCGGTCCGTGAAAATATTTTCTGACATTAAACTGGTCCGTGGCCCAAAAAAGGTTGGGGACCACTGCTCTACTCAGCAACCACAGTGCTCCTTGAAAACGTAAAGCCCTCCAGTGGGTTCAACGCACTTTAAGAATTCAGTCTCTAGGAAACCCATCTATCTGGCCCCAGCCCATACCTCTAATCTTATCTCTTATATTCCCCTTCTCCCCACCCTGGTCTCTAAATCTCCCCCTCTCCGCCGCCACACTTTTCTCTAACCATCCCCCACCTCCAGTGTCTTTCTGTGTTCTGGTTACACTACATCTGTCTCTAGAACAAACCAAGCAACCAGGAATTCCATTCTCATCCCAGATCAAGTACCATATATTCAGAGAGGGCTTCCTTGACTGCCCCACTGGAAGTCACACTCTGTATTATTTCTCTGTCTGCTCTTTGCAGCACTTACAACCACCCTGATATAATCTTATTTATTGTCTCTTTCCCCATGCAAACCACCACTTTCTTTTACCTTACTGTAATTAATATTAGTCCCATGATATCAGAAACCTTATCCATCTTGTTCAAAAATCTATCTTTAAATATCACAGTAGAGCTCATCATATAGGTGCTCAGTAAATATTTGGTAAGAAAAGTTGTGGGGGGAAGAAAAAAGTTATCAGCTGGAAAGATGTTATCTGAGCATTGTCTTCAAGTTTATTTCCTGATGTGCTTGAGGAAGTTATTAAGACAGTACATTTTCTTTCTCAGCATGTCAGGCCATCACCATTGCCAGTTTGTGTGCTATACTGAAGTAGAAGCAGAAAACGGGCATTTAGTTAGGGTTGTTCCTTTGCATGCTTCTACTGGGGGACTTCTTAGAGTCTCTAAAAAGTTCATCAGTTTAACTCTGCTATGACCTACAACTTTTAAAAAATGATTTAACCAAGACATTCAAATATAATAATACAAGAAACTTAAAGATGCAGGAGGAGAAAATGGAAAATAGAATGATTTGTTCCAAGAAACACAGATACTGTATTCAAATTCCAACTGGACTTGCACCTTTGAAGTCAGTCATGAGCTACTTTTATCCCTCCCATTCCACAGAAAACAATGCCACAGAAAAGCAAGACCAGCCTTATCTTCATTGTCCTCAAACCTTAGGATGCATCTGTATTCCGCAGCTGAATTCCTAGCACTGACAGGGGCTGGCTGCGCTAGCAGCTCACCATGACCTTCAAGAAGACGCAGAATCCCTAGAAATTGGGAAATGAGAATATCAACCTTAGAACTACTTCGATATTTCTGGCTTCTTGCCTAGACTTCAGTTAAAATTTGAGTATGTTTAGTTCTGCACAGGCACAAGTATCCTTTCCCTAAATTGCTAAAACCAAAGTTAGAAGTCACCCTAAGCAATTAAAAATTCATTCATTAAATGAAAAGCAATCAGTGACAAGGACTTATACCTTTCATGCTATACAAAGATAGTTGATTAGTTCTTTTTAGACTGTTACAAAAAATCTGATGTGGGGGTAGCTGAGAAATATCTATATTTATTAAAATAAAAACATTTCTGACATGTGACTCCTCCTTTGAAAATACTTAGGATATATCCTGGTCTAGGTTTTGAGAATAAATAAACAGCTGAACTGTGATCTAATCCTAAATGCTTGTTAAGTCTAGCTCAAAGACAGTGGTAGAAATAATAATAATAATAAAAAAGCAGACATAAGTTTTTCCTTAATGAAGAAAAACATACACATTAGGAATTAAGTTCTGGTATTACTTGATTGTCAAAGGAAAAATAAAATTCATTATATTTTAAGTGTTCACAGTCACTCTAAGAGAATTTGTAAAATCCCACCTTTTTCCTATCTGATCTGGAAGAGACACCAACCATAGGTAGTAAGACTGGGAGAGGTTAGGGACAGTCACAGTTTGTGGGATGACCCCACCACCAGCCTCACCTCTTAAAAAGAGAAACGACTTGTGCTGGAACAGTTTTACTTTCCATCACCTATCATATTGGATAAAAAGGTAGATAGAGAAGGAAGAAAACTATCTTACCTCTCCTCAGTAGCCAAACTTTTTTCCTGTTTCTTCTTCCACCAGATCATTAAAGCACATTCGAGGTAATTGCTGAGTGCAGTTCTCAGCATTAAAACAAACTATAAATCTAATTAGAGCAAGAATGACCACTGTTAATTAGGTGGGGAAAGTACCTCCCAGAAACCATTCCACAGAAAGAGACCACCGAAAACAAATAGACAGGTTCTGGAAGTCAGTTTTTCTCAGTAAATTTTGGGTCATTTGGGAGCTCCTGAAAAGAATGTTTCTTATGTATAAAGGACACCTGGGTTGGATTGGCTTGAGGGCAGCCAGTACAAACTGGTAGAAGTCATAAGTCAGACTGTTAACATCAGAGTAACCCAGGCAGCTTTTGTCTTGGCCCTGGTCAGCTGAGAGCTCAGAAATTGGGGTGCTGCAAATGCAGAGAGTTGAGGTGTCTATATCAGAAAAGGGAGTAAGGAATGGTTTTCTCCTAGCTCCCAGGCTAGTAATGAGACTTTAAAAAACTTTGTCCTTCCAGAAGAAAGCTTATTGGACTGAGTGCAGTTGGGTTTCGGTCCCTACAGAATAAACTAAAAATAGAAATTTTTACCCTCCACACAAGCTTGATACCTCACCCTTAGTAGATGTTTTTCACTTGGCCATAGTTAAATAGGCCCACAAGAGAACATATCACAAGCAATAAAGTATGTGAAGAAGAAGAAGGAAAAGGAGAAAGAGAAGAAGAAGAAGAAAGCTTTAAAAACAATAATCTGTCCAGAAATTACAACTTTCTTTTCAGTCTAATATTTACCGCTCGGCATCAACTATTTTCTTGTCTTTTTTTCTTCATAATTTGTAATTCTGTTGTTTTAGTTTTGGTAAGAAAAAGCTCTTTACTGTCTCAAGGAAATAACACATACCTACTGTTTTAAATGAAGTGGTATTAATAAGTTTATGTTTAGATTCAGCAGGAAATAAATCTAATATCATATTAGAAAGAAAGCATTCTTCTGTCCCATTCAGTTATAATTGCTAAATGTTAAGCAATATTTGTAGACCTACTATTGCTTATTAATTTGAGATTTACTTGGAAAAGTGAGACTTTCTTTCAAAATTTCCAGTCAAATTAATAGTGATTGAAACTGTAGCTATTATTTCGTGACATTTGGATAGTTTTTCCTGGGTGGCACAGTTAAAGGCATTGTTTGAAAGCTCTTGGTTTATGTTCTAAAAGCCTCCTGTCTCTCAGTTTTTTTCTTTTACATGAAAAGCCATCTGAAGATGTTGACTCCACAGTTGCCATCACAGTTGCAACCACAAAGCCACACTTTGAATGTTTCATTACTTTTGAACTAATGCCTCTGGGGAGAAGCTATCTTGCTCAACAGCCAAAGAATATGAGAGATTTAATTTTTTACTTTTTTTTTTTAATTTGTGAACTGCTATTTATTTCTCAAGAGTAAATCCTGAACACTTGTTTTGTTGTTATTATTGTTTTGTTTGCTTGTTCTACAAATAACCAGATAACTGTAGTATGAATATTTTCTTCCTAGTCAGCTTAAGATCAAGGTTGGTGGTAAATTTTAATATTGACTTAGTCTCTATAACTGAAATCATACTCATCTTGAAAAAGCTACTAATTACAATACTCTTTTTGCCTCTATGGCATAAAGTCCCTTTTTCAAAATATGACAGGAATCTTTTTTTTAAGTACTTTTAACTTTACCTTGCAAATGGAGACCTAAATTTTACCAAGCAGGTCAGGAGCAGGGTCAAGAATAGCAGGGGGTAAGAAAGAACATTATTGCTTATTTTCAACCTCAACCTGAAAGGATTTTTAAAATCATACAAAACCTCCTTTTTCTCAGTCTTCGTTAAAAACAAACTTATTGTGAGAGCCAGGCTAACAGTGAAAAGGGCTTTCCCATCTGTGGATGTCCAAGGATTGGAAAGGGGAAAGCGCTCACCGATGCTCTCCTTACCTGAGGCGGAGGCAGGGCGCCAGCTTCGTGAGAACTGTAACCATCTTTCCCAGGGCAAGAGCAGGGGACGCCAGGGTGACAAGAAGTGAAGCAAGAAGCGATGATGGGAGCTGCTGCGAGAATCTTCCCAGGACACTTTCTTCCGTGCCACACCTCCCCGCTCCGGCTCAGAAGTTGCCTTCACTGACCCGTCCCGGTTAACCGCAAGCCTGTCATTTCTGCCCCATCATCCAGCAGCTGCTGGGAGCGCCGCGCTGAGCGCGGGCACGAGGAGCAGCGCGGCGCTGAGCAGGAGAGGTGGCTCCGGGCTGGCGGGACCCCGGGAGCCGCGGCCGCAGCTGCGGACGGATGCTAAGCGCGTACCTATCGGGCAAAGGAGATCGTTTTCCAGGAACAGGGATCAGCTGCTGCGGCAGCCCCGACGCTTCCCCAAGCGCAGCGCAAGCCAAAGCGTGCTGTGAGCTGAGAAAGCCGCCCCAGTTACTGAGCATGCTCGGCTTCCCCGGACTTCGCAGGGCCCTTTCCGCTGGGACTGGTGACTTCTCCTCCTGATGTGAGAAGGGGAGAATGGAGAAGCGGGTCGAGTGTGAGATTTAGTGGAGGTAATTCTTGAACAAGGAGATGGCCTCGTCCCCATCTCTCCCTGAAGAATAGAAAAAATATGTACTATATTTGCACTGCTCTTGGCAAATATTTTTGATTGATATGTTTATAGAGATGTTGGAAGCTAATAGTTAACTCTCCCTGCACAAATTAGGCTGCTTCTGGGGTCAAGTAGGTGGTGTAGGCAGTGCAAGGCTTTTAATCCTAGCACATGGCTGTAGCTCAAAGATTAGAGTATGGAATTGCCTGTATTTGAACGTCTAGGCAATGTGTCACACATTAATTGATCTCTACACAGGTGCAACCTGCTACAGACAATGACTTTCTTAAGTAAAACAAGCAGTTTATAAAGTAATTGTGCCATTTTTGAAGTTTAAACGTTAACAATCTTTATTATAACATTATTCTGAAATTTCAATCTTTCAGATGGCAAGCTCAGCGAAAGCAGGGAGTGCCACTCATTGGTAATTGTAAACCCAAGTCCTTTCTCAGGGCATGAAATATGGCGAGTGCTCTATAATGCTGGCCTGAGAATGAATCGTGGCTTTGTAAGATAACCTGTAAAGGGCACTCACAGGAGTTCTTGAAGCTGATGTTTACCGTATTTCCCCATGTAAAGACGCAATTTTGGGAAAAATTGGGGGTCTAAAAACTGGGTGCGTCTTATACAGTGGTTGTAGAAATGTGGCATTTCAAATGCCATTAATGGAACTGAGGACGAGCCCATATATGAAGGCAGTGATCGTCATCAGACACAGATGAGGACAAGCTAATGGATGGGAGTTTTGACAGTGATGAGGAGTTGTATGAATTTTATGTTGCATAAAATTTGAGTTCAGTAACTTTATGTTATACATTTTTTTCGCCAAATTCCAGGCCCCAAAATTAAGGCGCGTCTTATACATGGGGAAATACAGTACTTTTATTCTGACTCTTAGGCTTCTCAGCTTTGCATTTGGGGCTGGCCAAGTATTTGCAAATAGGAACACACTAAATTTTTGTCATGTGAGTGTCCAATACATAAGCAAATTGGCTTTTAAATACGACTTTCATTTTTGTGTTGTTGTATGTCCTCTTTTCTTTTCTTTTCAGCCCTCTAAGATGTTCTTTGCTGAATTGAGCTAAATCTAAACCATGTTCTCCCTTCTACTATTGATTCTTCATGGTTTGCAGATAACAAACTCATTTCATTTTGAAAAATTCTAGTCAGTCATTTCTGCCAAGTCTGTGGAAGGTGAATCCAAGATGCTTATGTAGCTGAAATAGACCTATAGCCTGAAAGAAGGACCTTTCAGAGTGTGTGCAGAAAATATAGGTGAGCGGGGAGTCAGGTGTTTCTTGAAGCCTTCCCAGGTGCTGCGTTGGCCCACTGATCCAATCCCTTAGGTCAAGAAAGTTCTTTTTCCCCCTCTTGATCCTTTTTTCTCCATCCTCTGACTACCTTGTGCTTTCCCTTTAAGACTGAGTGCCCGGCCCTGGCCGGTTGGCTCAGTGGTAGAGCGTCAACCTGGCGTGCAGAGGTCCCGGGTTCGATTCCCGGCCAGGGCACACAGGAGAAGCGCCCATCTGCTTCTCCACCCCTCCCCCTCTCCTTCCTCTCTGTCTCTCTCTTCCCCTCCTGCAGCCAAGGTTCCACTGGAGCAAAGATGGCCCGAGCGCTGGGGATGGCTCCTCGGCCTCTGCCCCAGGCGCTGGAGTGGCTCTGGTCGCAACAAAGCAATGCCCTGGAGGGGCAGAGTATCGGCCCCTGGTGGGCAGAGCGTCGCCCCCTGGTGGGCGTGCTGGGTGGATCCCGGTCGGGCGCATGTGGGAGTCTGTCTGACTGTCTCTCCCCGTTTCTGGCTTCAGAAAAATACAGGAAAAAAAAAAAAAAAGACTGAGTGTCTCCAAGGTCCAGGCCCCTTCCTGGCTCTCCTCCACTCTGCTGTCTCCAGTGCATACTTTTATCACCACATTTTTTGGATTGTCTTCAGCTAAATTGTGCCCCACTTACCACCACGCATGAATTCCTTAAGGTTAGAGACAGTGCTGGCTGTTTGCATCCACATTATTGTATCCATCAGCACAATTACTGGCTTTCTTGTGTTCTCAGATTAGATTGAGGCACAGGAGGGAGTCCTTTAAATTGTGGTGACTAGTGAGACAATTGGAGGAGTTAATTTAGGGACATTTCCTTTAAAACTTGCTTCTAGAAGGAAAAAAATTTTTTTCCAATGTAACAAAATCGTAGAGTTCATCACTTGAAAGGAAGAGTTCATCACTTGAAGTCGGCATCACTAGCCGACTTGATACAGACAACAAGGATGGAGTTGTGAATGGTCTTTAATCCCTGCTTCCAAGTCCTGAATAGAAATAGAAGCAGAAGTGGAGGCATACCTGCCCCGGCCATGGGCCACATGGGCCCGCTCATTTTATTTCATAGCAGAGAAATTTCTTACACCATCTTCTTCAGTTAGCTCCTATTTTCTGTTTTTGTTGTTGTTCAGTATAGCATTGCAGTGAATCTGGTTCTCAAGGGTTACCCAGGGTGTCCTAATAATCAAAGCCAAGAATTTCTCAATTTGATGACAAAATCACAGCTATCATTTCTTGGCACCTTATTCTCTGCCAGGCACGGCTAAATTCCTTTACAAAAAAAAATTACATTTAATCACCATAAGAAGTATCTTTTGTAGCATTTGTCACAATTTTACATTTTGGATTGACAGTGTATGTTTGCCAGTGTCAAAAGAAAACAAGCCTACAAACAATACTTGGTAACAAATAAAGACGCAAAATATCATTATCTCTGATGATGAAACCAAGGCTTTGAAAGCTCAAGATAACATAACGAAGAGGTACAGCCGGCTGTGAGGTCCATGCTGCCAAAGTTCATCAGTGGTTAAACCATTTGGATTGCAGCCTCATTGCTCAGAAATACTTGTGCCAAGGGAACGTGGCTAGTTAAAACTGGAGGTGGTGGCCAAGGACAAGGCAGCCTGCGTCACTGTCCCACTCACTCTTCCTCCGTAAGTCTTTTCGCTTTTGAATTCCCTGACATTGCACCTTTCAGATTATATTACTTTTCTTGGTTTTTCTAAAATTATGGTCTATAGCCTATCTATTTATTCATTCCATTGTCACTGCTGGGTTAACTGTTCAACTAGCCACCTATTTTAATCTCTTACCTTTCAATTCTTTTTCCATACCATTCCTAAAAGTCTCTTTATAAAATTCTTTTACCATTAGAGTGAACACTGTTGCCTTTTCAGAGTTCTCTCAACTTCCTCCTAACAAATCCCCCATTATGATTATTTACCCATTAATCCCTCAAGTAGTGCAACTGCCCAAGGAGAAGTTATCTGGTCTGATTGGTCTAATGGTAATACAACACCCTTGTCAGTCATTGGTTAAGGAAAAGGTATGTGGCCCAATTTTAATTCACAAGGAAGACAGGCAAGTTCACAGCGGGCTTGAGGAAGGTTTCTTTTTGTTTCTTTGTTTTCTGTTCTTGTCACAATAGATTGAGAATCTACTAATATCTCAGTTTTATTTTTTTTAAGATTTTTATTTATTGATTTTTTCTATTAATAACATGTTTTTTTTAATTTATTAAATTTAATGCAGTGACATTGATAAATCAGGGTACATATGTTAAGAGAAAACATCTCTAGATTACTTTGACATTTGATTGTGCTGTATACCCCTCCCCCAAAGTTAAATAGTCTTCTGTCACCTTCAATCTGGTTTTCTTTGTGCCCCTCCCCTCCCCCAACCCCTCACTCCTTCTTCGCCCCATCCCCTCTCCCCCCACCCTCCACCCCTGTTGCCATCACATTCTTGTTCATGTCTCTGAGTCTCATTTTTATGTCCCTTCTATGTATGGATTCATATAGTTCTTAGTTTTTTTTCTGATTTACTTATTTCACTCTGTATAATGTTATCAAGGTCCATCCATGTTATTGCAAATGATCCAATGTCATCATTTCTTATGGCTAAGTAGTATTCCATAGTATATATATACCAAAGCTTTTTAATCCACTCATCCTCTGATGGACACTTGGGCTGTTTTCAGATCTTCACTATTGTGAACAATGCTGCCACAAACATGGGGGTGCATTTCTCCTTTTGAAGCCTTTCTATGGTGTCCTTGCGGTATATTCCTAAAAGTGGGAGAGCTGGGTCAAAAGGCAGTTCAATTTTCAGTCTTTTGAGGAATCTCCATACTGTTTTCCACAGTGGCTGCACCAGTCTGCATTCCCACCAGCAGTGCAGGAGGGTTCCCTTTTCTCCACATCCTTGCCAGCACTTATTCTGTGTTGTTTTGTTGATGAGCACCATTCTGGCTGGTGTGAGGTGATATCTCATTGTGGTTTTAATTAGTGATGTTGAACATTTCTTCATATGCCTATTGGTCATCTGTGTGTCCTCTTTGGAGAAGTGTCTATTCATCTCTTTTGCCCATTTTTGGATTGGATTGATTGTCTTCCTGGTGTTGGGATTTACAAGTTCTTTATAAATTTTGGTTATTAACCCCTTATCAGATGTATTGTCAAATATGTTCTCCCATTGTGTAGTTTGTCTTTTTATTCTGTTCTTGTTGTCTTTAGCTTTTTAGTTTGATATAGTCCCATTTGTTTATCCTGTCTTTTATTTCACTTCCCCGTGGAGATAAATCAGCAAATATATTGCTCCGAGAGATGTCCGAGAACTTACTGCCTATGTTTTCTTCTAAGATGCTTATGGTTTCACGGCCTACATTTAAGTCTTTTATCCATTTTGAGTTTATTTTTGTGAGTGGTGTAAGCTGGTGATCTAGTTTCATTTTTTTGCAGGTAGCTGTCCAATTTTCCCAATACCATTTGTTAAAGAGGCTGTCTTTACTCCATTGTATTTCCTTACCTCCTTTGTCAAATATCAGTTGTCCATAGAACTGTGGGTTTATTTCTGGGTTCTCTGTTCTGTTCCATTGATCTATATGCCTGTTCTTATGCCAGTACCAGGCTGTTTTGAGTACAATGGCCTTGTAGTATAATTTGATATCAGGAAGTGTGATACCTCCCACTTTATTCTTCTTTTTTAAGATTGCTGAGGCTATTCGTGTTCTTTTTTGGTTCCATATAAATTTTTGGAATATGTGGTCTATATCTTTGAAGTATGTCATTGGTATTTTAACTGGTATTGCATTGAATTTATAGATTGCCTTGGGTAATATAGACATTTTAGTGATGTTTATTCTTCCTAACCATGAGCACGGTATATGCTTCCACTTGTTTGTATCTTCCTTGATTTCTTTTATCAGTGCTTTGTAATTTTCCGAGTACAAGTCTTTAGTCTCCTTGGTTAAGTTTACTCCTAGGTACTTTATATTTTTGGTTGTAATAGTGAAGGGGATTGTTTCCTTAATTTCTCTTTCTGACTGTTCATTGTCAGTGTATAAAAATGCCTCTGATTTCTGAGTATTGATTTTATATCCTGCCACTTTGCTGAATTCATTTATCAGGTCCAGTAGTTTTTTGACTGAGACTTTAGGGTTTTCTATATACAATATCATATCATCTGCAAATAATGATAGTTTTACTTCTTCTTTTCCATCTTGAATGCCTTTTATTTCTTCTTCTTGTCTGATTGCTATGGCTAGGACTTCCAGGACTATGTTAAATAAGAGTGGTGAAAGGGGGCACCCCTGCCTTGTTCCTGATCGTAAGGGGATTGCTTTTAATTTTTTCCCATTGAGTATGATGTTGGCTGTGGGTTTCTCATAGATGGCTTTTATCATGTTGAGGTATGTTCCCTGTATTCCCACTTTGCTGAGAGTTTTGATCATGAATGGGTGCTGGATTTTATCAAATGCTTTTTCTGCATCTATTGAAATTATCATTTGGTTTTTCTCCTTCTTTCTGTTTATGTGATGAATCACATTGATTGATTTATGAATATTGTACCAGCCTTGCCTCCCCAGAATAAATCCCACTTGATCATGGTGTATGATTTTTTCCATATATTGTTAGATCCGGGTTGCTAATATTTTGTTGAGGATTTTGGCATCTATATTCATCAGAGATATTGGCCTATAATTTTCTTTCTTTGTGTTGTCTTCGCCTGGTTTTGGAATCAGAATTATACTCGCCTCATAAAAGGAGTTTGGAAGTCTTCCTTCCTCTTGAATTTTTTGAAATAGTTTGAGAAGGATAGGAGTTAGTTCTTCTTTGAATATTTGGTAGAATTCCGTTGTGAAGCCATCGGGCCTCGGACTTTTCTTTGTTGGGAGTTTTTTGATAACTGTTTCGATCTCATTTGGTGTAATTGGTCTGTTTAGGTTTTCTGATTCTTCCAGATTGATTTTTGAAAGATTGTATGTTTCAAGGAATTTGTCCATTTCATCTAGGTTATCTAGTTTTTTGGCATACAGTTCTTCATAGTATTTTCTTACAATATTTTGTATTTCTGTTGTGTCAGTTTTTATTTCTCCTCTCTCATTTCTAATTTTATTTATTTGAGTCCTCTCTCTCTTTTTCTTGGTGAGTCTAATTAAAGGTTCATCAATCTTGTTTACCTTTTCAAAGAACCAGCTCCTAGTTTCATTGATCCTCTGTATTGTTTCTTTAGCCTCTATGTCATTTATTTCTGCTCTGACCTTTACTATTTCCTTCCTTCTACTACATTTGGGCTTTACTTGCTGTTCTTTTTCTAGTTCTTTTAGATACAGGGGTAAGTTGTTTATTTGAGCTTTTTCTAGCTTCTGAAAGTGTGTCTGTAATGCTATGAACTTCCCTCTCAGTACTGCTTTCACTGTGTCCCATAAATTTTTAGTTGTTGTATGCTCATTGTCATTCGTTTCTAGGAATTTTTTTATTTCTTCTTTGATCTCACTCTTAATCCATTCATTATTTAACAACCTGCTATTTAGTTTCCATGTGTTTGAGAATTTTTTAACTTTTCTGTTGTGGTTCATTTCTAGTTTCATGCCGTTGTGATTGGAAAAAGTGCTTGATATGATTTCAATCTTCTTAAATTTGTTGAGAGCGCTTTCGTGCCCTAACATGTGGTCTGTCCTAGAGAATGTACCATGAGCACTTGAAAAGAATGTATATTCTGCTGCTTTAGGGTGAAAGGTTCTGAAGATATCTATTAAATCGAGTTGATCTAGTATGTCCCTTAAGTCTGCTGTTTCTTTGTTAATTTCTTTCTTGAGGATCTATCTAGTGATGTTAATGGGGTATTGAAATCTCCTACTATTATAGTATTGCTGTTGATCTCGCCCTTTAAATCCATCAAAGTGCTTTATATATTTGGGTGCTCCTATATTAGGTGCATAGATATTTATAATAGTTATATCTTCCTGTTGGATTACTGCCTTTATCATTATGTAGTGGCCTTCTTTATCTCTTACTATATCCTTTGTTTTAAAGTCCAATTTGTCTGATATAAGTATTGCTACCCCAGCTTTTTTTTCATTTCCGTTTGCATGAAATGTTTTTTTCCATCCTTTTACCTTCAATCTATGTGTATCTTTTTTTCTAAGGTGTGTCTCTTGTAGACAGCATATGCATAGGCCCTGTTTTCTTATCCACACAGCTACTCTATGTCTTTTGATTGGATCATTTAATCCATTTACATTTAAGGTTGTTATTGATATGTAGTTGTTTATTGCCATTTTATTCTTTAAAGCTGTATTCCTTTTTTGCTATATTCTTTTCCCACTTTGATCTGTTTACAACAGGCCCCTTAACATTTCCTGCAGCATTGGTTTGGTTGTAATGAATTCCTTGAGTTTTTTTTTTGTCTGGGAAGCTTTTTATTTCTCCTTCGATTTTAAACAATAGCCTTGCTGGATAAAGTAGTCTTGGTTGTAGGTTCTTGTTCTGCATTACTTTGAATATTTCTTGCCATTCCCTTCTGGCCTCAAGTGTTTCTGTTGAGAAGTTGGATGTCATCCTTATAGGGGCTCCTTTGTAGGTGATAACTTTTTTTTATCTTGCAGCTTTTAATATTTTCTCTTTATCGCTTAGCTTTGGTATTTTAATTATGATGTGTCTTGGTGTAGGTTTCTTTGGGTTTCTCTTTAATGGAGTCCTCTGTGCTTCTTGGACTTGTGAGAGTTTCTCTTGCATTAATTTAGGAAAGTTTTCAGCTATGATATGATTGAACAAAGTCTCTATCCCTTGTTCTTTTTCTTCTTCTTCAGGAACCCCTATGATGCGGATGTTATTTCTCTTCATGTTGTCACAGAGCTCTCTAAGAGTTTCCTCTGACTTTTTGAGTCTCTTTTCTCTTTTCTTCTCTGCTTTCATGCCTTCATTCCAGTTGTCCTCCAACTTGCTGATTCGATCCTCAGCTCTATCTATCCTGTTTTTAATTCCTTCCATTGTGGTCTTTATTTCTGATATTGTATTTGTCATCTCCGACTGATTCTTTTTTATACTTGCTATTTCTTTATTTAGGTGTTCATAATGACCATCCATTGTTGTTCTAAGATCCCTAAGCATCCTTACAATCATTATTTTGAACTCCGCATCTGGAAGTTTGATTATTTCCATATCACTCAGTTCATCTCCTAAAGGTGTCTCTTGTGGTTTCATTTGGATTGCACTTCTTTGTCTTCTCATTGTCTGTTTTTGGATATTTTATTTGTAGGGTTGGTTGAGTCTAGGCTTGGTGTTGTCTCTATTTATTGATTTTTAGAGAGAGGAAGAAGGTGGAGCAGAAAACATCTACTTGTAATAGCTTCACTTTAGTTATTCACGGACTGCTTCTTATAAGCGCCCTGACCAGGCAAGCCCAGGGTTTCCAACTAACAACCTCAGCATTCCAGGTCGACTCTACCAGAGGCCCAGCTATTGTCTCGTTTTTAAACAAGTAAGCATGCAGTCCCTACTGCTACTGGAACATCTGTTCACCTTGAAAAGATCAGCCTTGTAAAGAAGCCAACATTTTGAAAAGTGAGCAGCAGAAATAGAAAATCCAGGTACTTGCAAAATATCATTAAATTGATCTACCTACCCAAATGCCTACTTTTCCTCACCTCTTGGAATGTGAGCCAATAAAACCTGTTTAATGTCATTTTAGTGGGTTTTCCTTGAGAGTAAACCCTCCTATTTGAGATAAGCTTTTTTCACTTACCTATTTAGAATGCTAAAATGATTAAGAATTAACTAAATTTCTTAGCACAATCATTGAGAACTTTCCCCTGCTCCCCCTTGTTTCTGTACATTTGTCTTCAGTATATTCTGTTAAGCGTTTTACAAATCTGGCCAGGATGGGCTACTTTCTCTAACCATGTCATTTGCTATTGCCTTTCTTTGTTTTTTATTTCTCCTACAAAATTCTAACTCTTTCCTCAGGGTCCAGATTAAGAGAGACTCTCTCCAAGATGGATTTCCAGAATGAATATTTCTGTCTATATTATCATGCACGTTGCTTATATGTCTGTGAGTCTGGGTCTTCTAAGAAGTACAGCCAAGATGGGATTAAAACTGCAACAACTTCATCAAGAGAAACTATCTGTGAAAATAAATGGGGAGGAAGCCAAGGGAGGCTGGATGAGCCACCATGCTATGCCACTAAACCCCCCCATGGAGAGCCAGCTGAGTGAAGGAGAGAGAGGGAAGGAAGGAAGCTGGACGCAATGCAGTTCTAAGAATAGATTAGCACAATCTTAATCCTAAGTCTTTTTATCTTCTCCCAGAAATGGCCTGCCTCACTATCACGGCCACTCTCGGCGTGTGGCTGGGAGCAGCCCATAGGAAGTGTGGCTTCAGCATAAAAGCTCTGGTGACCATCAGAGCTTGCAGCAGGGGCCTGGGTCAGTTATACTCCCTAAGACTGGGAGGTCAGAAGGCACTTTCTCATGGCCGCCACACTCCTGACTTATCACTCAGTTGTCCTTGCCCTAGTTCTTTCTTTCTTTTTAATTTTGTTTATTCATTTTGGAGAGGAATGGGGGAGCTGGGGGGGGGAGCAGAAAGCATCAACTCCCACATGTGCCTTGACCAGGCAAGCCCAGGGTTTCGAATTGGCAACCTCAGCGTTCCAGGTTGATGCTTTATCCACTGCACCACCACAGGTCAGGCTAAATTCTATTTGTTATATACATGGTCTTTCCTTTCTGGATTATAAACTCCTAAAGGGCAGAAACCGGGTTCATCTTTGTGCCTCACTGTACGTTTCACATTGTAGAATCCAACTGGAGTGTTGTTGTGTTACTAAACTGAATTCTGGAGTGAATTGCCTCAAACTTTTGTGTTAATAAGTTTTTACAAAAGTAATAGAGATAATGCCCCTCTAAAATCCATGAGTACTTGCTTCTAGATATAAAATACTATTCCATGATTGATATATATTTTTAAAAGAATTAATTCAATCTCACTCGCCTGGCTCCTAAACTCTTGTGTCTGCACACAGAAGGTCTATTCCGAAACCTCAGTATCCATGAGGCAGTGAAGTTGAGCATTGACTGATTAATAACCCATTTTTCACCAATGTAACCCCCACGGCCAATTGATTATTGAACTTCTAGGTTACATTTGTAATTCACTCATTTCTTAAAGAGGGAAATTATTTTCCCTGTCATGATACACTCTGTACTATTTCCTCAGCATTCATTCTTAGGTGATATGAGAATAGATCTTTCAGGTACATTGTTCAAACAAAAAGTGACTTCCTAAGGGGAAAAAGGCAATTGCAAAAATCTGTGATTATTTAAAGCATATTATATGTTATTAAGGAAATAGGAAAAACATGTAAATATGGGTATTTTGGCATATAATGAAACTCTATATAAATAGTGTTCTATGTATCATTGTTAATTTAGGGGTCAATCAGTTTATTTATTTTAAGATAAAATAACAGTGCTTATAATTCAGGGGCCAGTTAGGAGACAGAAACCACAGTAATGAACCTACCCTTGAGGGGGTGCCAGTGAATAGACTGATGGGAAGCGAGCCGAGTGACTGCAGAATGCATCTAGAAGCTGCTGCCTGGAGAGGGGAGATGCCACTAACCTCCCCCATAGAGAGCCAGCTAAGATGACAGCAGCACACCGCCTGCAAACTGGGGAGGCACCCTTACCACTGGAAAGCCTATTGGGACAATTTTGGATCCCACTGCAAAGACTTCTACAGAGGTGCTGCTGAAAAATCACTGAAGGTGAATTCCACTGGATGTCCTGCATGCTAGCCCAGCATCCCGAGGGCAAGAATGCTGGTATGCACACTGGAACCAGCAAGACACATCCCTACCACCTGCAGTGTCCCTCCAGCGCCCTCTACTGCCAAAGCTTAACATCATGCCAGCCAGCAAGTGACAAATGTTGCACTATCGCAAGCAGGCTATGAAGAATGGATTCTGAGCTGAAAGACAATAAACTGATAACTGACTGGCACAGTGCTTGTGTAAAAATTATTACTTTATATTGAAATTATCTTTTTACTCATCTGCCTCTTCCACTTGTAACTGATATGTATTTCAAAGGTAAAAATAATCTTTATATTTTATCTATAATATAGTGCCTGGCAGATGTTATGTGTTTAACAAACATCTATCAAAATGTTGTTCTGCATATATAAATATAGCATCTTGTGCTGAAAGATTCTCTTGGTCTGACAAACACTAGATGTGCCCAAATTTAGTTGGCATGAAGGAACACCATTATTTTCTTTTTGTTGTTGTTGTTGTATTTTTTTAAGTTTATTCATTTTAGAGAGGAGAGACAGAGAGAGAGAGAGAGAGAGAGAGAGAGAGAGAGAGAGAGAGGAGAGACAGAGAGAGAGAAGGGGGAGAGGAGCTGGAAGCATCAACTCCCATATGTGCCTTGACCAGGCAAGCCCAGGGTTTCGAACTGGTGACTTCAGCATTTCCAGGTCAACGCTTTACCCACTGCGCCACCACAGGTCAGGCCATTATTTTCATTATTTGCATTAAGAAGGAAAGTTGCAATGGTAGTGATCGATACATTTCACATCTGTAAAGAAACTAATTTCTACAAATGGGCCTTTGTAGTCCCTTGAAATTTTGACTAGGGTTTACTGACTGGAAATACCTGAGGAAACACCAGGAAGTAGGGAGTCCCCTCTTCTTTTGAGAAGTAGATCATTCTACTCAGAAATTTATTGAAGAAATGAGAAAAGCAATTATACTAGTAAGCTAAATGATGTCCACCTCACATAGCTTCTAGTAAAATGAAAAAAAAAAAAACCTATTCAAATATATAACAAATTATTGTGCTTAAATACATAAAAGCAAGATCCATTTTTTTGTGACAGTCTGATTAGAAGACTGAATTTCACCATATATTGAGATGTTATCTGCACTGAATGATTTGGAAATTTAATAGAAAATGAATTTACTTAGTCAATGTCAAGTTTTGACCAATGTCTAAGGTATAGTAAGAAGCAAAGTATACTTTATTTTTATTTTTAATTTATTCAGTTGACATTGTTTCAAGTGTCCCACTCAATATAACACCCTGTACACACCACATGATGCTCCCCAAGCCCTATGTAAAGTCTCTTTCTACTCTTATTCCTCTCAACCCCTTACCTCCATCCCCCCCTTTCCCTCTGGCTATTGCTACCCCATTGTCTGTATCTATATGTTATATATATATATATATTTTAGCTAATCCTTTCACCTTTTCTGATCTCATCTCCTCTTCTCCCTTCCCTCTGACAGCAGTCCATCTGTTCCCTGTGACCCTACCTGTTTCTATTTTGTTCCTAAGTTTATTGTGTTCATTATATTCCACAGATAAGTGAGATCATATGGTATTTGTCTTTCTCTGTTTGCTTATTTCACTTAGCATAATAATCTCCAGGTTTATCTATGCTGTCGTAAAATGTAAGATTTCCCTTTTTAACTGCTGTATAGTATTCCGTTACATAAACGTACCACAGGTGTTTTTATCCATTCATCCAGTGATAGACACTTGGGCTGTATCCAGATCTTGGCTACTGCAAACAATGCTGAAGTGAACATGGGGGTGCATAGGGAAGCAAAGAATACTTAGGTGTAGGCTTAGTAACTGACACAGAAAGATCCAAAAATACAGTGGATCAAAAAATAAAAATCAATTTCTTTCTCATGTTACAGACATAAGGTAGACTCTACTACATAAAGTATTCCAGGGACTCTGTCACCTTTTTTTCTGGTTGCTTGACCATTCCTTATGGTGTCATCTTGTCCCCATGGTAGAAGGTGGATGGATCACTGGTAAAATTCAGTCCATACTCTGATTTAAAATTGGCTTATTGATTAGGGGAAGAAACAGCAGCTTTATTCATTAGTCCATCTAAAGGGTCATCTTTGTGTTAATCATCTGTCAGGAGTGTCTTTATCCAATTCAATGACAAAATAAGCACATCTTTATTTTCTCAGAGTGGTAACCTTTCAAAATTTGAACAAAGACACGCTAAGTTAATATTGCCATAAGCAGCACCTCTTGGTTTTAGCCCATATAAAAGGGGGGGGGGAAGTAGAGTATAAGTAATTTTCTTTGAAGAAAATGATGTTAAGATTGTACTTCCAGGCCTGACCTGTGGTGGCGCAGTGGACAAAGCGTCGACCTGGAAATGCTGAGGTCGCCGGTTCGAAACCCTGGGCTTGCCTGGTCAAGGCACATATGGGAGTTGATGCTTCCTGCTCCTCCCCATCTCTCTTTTCTCTCTCTCTCTCTGTCTCTCTCTCTCCCTCTCTCTCTCCTCTCTAAAATGAATAAATTAAGAAAAAAAAGATGAGCATCTTTAAAAAAAAAAAGATTGTACTTCCATTCAATTTAATTGGCTACAGCATGTCTTATGGTCACTACTTTTTGCAAAGTGGGATAAGGAATAGAGACTCTAACTAGATGAAGGTTTTATTATTAAAAAGGAAAGAAGAGGTCCTGGCTAGAAGGCTCAATGGATATAGTGTCAGCCTGGCGTGTGGACATCCCAGGTTCAATCCCCAGTCAGGACACACATGAGAAGTGATCATCTGCTTCTCTTCCTTACCCCCTCTCCCATCTCTTTCTCCCTTGCAGCCAGTGGCTCAGTTGATTCAAACATTGGCCCAGGCACTAAAAATAGCTTGATACTCAATAGTGGCCCAAGACAGGGATTGCTGGGTGGATCCTGGTTGGGGCACATGAGGGAGTCTGTCTCTCTATCTCCCCTCCTCTCACTAAAAAAAAAAAAAAGGTAAAGAAGACTTAGAGAAAGCAGTCTCTACTACACAAAGGTTGTTTTTTAATTTTTTATTAATTGACTTTAGAGACAAAGGGGGGTGGGGGAGAGAAACATGGCTTTGTTGTTCTACCTGTTCATACATTCACTGTTAGATTCTTGTATGTACCCAAACCAGGGATCCCACAGGCAATCCTGATGCATAGGATGATGCTCCAACCAGCTGAGCCATCCAGCCAGGGAGGGCTACACAAAGATTATTTATTCTGAAATCATTAAAATGTTTCTTAGTTTTAAATACTTATTAACATTAACTGTAAAATACTGTTACTATTTTGAATATGTTAAGTGGTTGGGCAAGAGAATCAAAGTCAGTCTTCACAGTTTCTGTTATCTTGCTTCAATTAAATTAACATATAGGCTGCTAAAAAGGTGTAAACCATTTACCTTTAAATAATGAATTGGTAACTGATGTGTCAAGAAACAAAAAAGCTGATAAAAAAAATAAGAAACAAAAGACTTCCTGAAGAAATATAGCAGAATAGGAGTAGAAATACAAAAGTTAATCTGAAAGACAAAAAACATTTAACAACAGCAAAATGTAAACCAATAACCTTAAAAGAGAGACAATAATATTATTCATCAATGTTTGAAAAATGTCATCCAGATATAAACCAAAGGTATCCAGAATAGGAATAGATATTCCAGCTTAAAATATTTTGAAATCTCACTCTGATACAGTAAATGTGAAAGGGAAAATAATGACAGGTATAACAATTGAAAAAGAAGCATAAAATATTATATGACAGTATTTTACAGAATCGTGCAAACATATTGAAAACCTGAGTGAAATTTAAAAAACAAGGACCCTCAGAAGAGGTAAAAAATGTAAACAGATGAACAATCACAGAAGAAACCCAGAAAGTAATCTAAGAAACCCCAGACACACACACAAATAATGGTTTTCTGAATGATTCTTTTAAGTTTTCAAAATACAGGGGATTTTAACATTATTTCTATTGTTTCAGAGCATAAAAGAAGAAGACATCTGTATTAGTCAGGGTTCTCCAGAGAAGAAAGAAGCAATAAGATGTATATATTAGTCATCTTAGGCAGCCATAACAAAACACCGTAGACTGTTTGACCAAGCCAACTTGAGGTTAGAAGTCAGGCATCAGGGTGCCAACATGCTCAGGTTGTGGTGAGGACTCCCTTCCTGGCTTCCAGACAGTCACCTTCTCACTGTGTTCCCCACACGATGGAGAGAAAAAGCAACTTCTCTGGTGTCTCTTCCTGTAAGAGCAGTAATTTCCATCATGGGAGCTCACTCCATGATTTAACAAAGACTAAACTAATCTAAAACTAATTACTTTCCAAAGAGTTTGTATTTAAATGCCATCATACTGGGGATTGGAGCTTCAACATTTGAAGTATATTTGGGGTGCACTTTCAGTCTATAGCAGTCTGTGTGTGTGTGTGCACATGTGTGTGTGCATATATACAACAGGCTTTGAGAACTGAACCATGATGTAAAACAGTATCTAATCCCCAGACTGGCTCATGAGTGGTGCACGTGCAGGGCAGACACATGCCGGTCTACAAAACTTTGAAAATTGAAACTTGAACTGACAGTGGAAATCCAGATTGCAAGATAAAAATTTTAGTCTGAGTGTTTACTGATTGCTGACATTAGTCAACATTCTCCACAGGATTTTAACAGATCTGAGAGCCTTATACCATAATATTTAAAATGCCCATAATAAAATTCAAATTTATAAAAAAAAGCACAAGAAAAATCTGAACAATACAACCCTGAGTTGACCAGATGTTGGAATTATTAATGACTACTAAATAGGAATAAAAAAAGACTGAAATAGTGACATCTGCAACAATGTGGATGAATCTCAATTGCATATGTTACACATGCAACAGAGTACATTCTGTGTAGTTTTATTTACATGACAGTCTGGAAGAGACAAAATTACAGAGATGCCAGACCAATTGGTGGTCACTAATGCTTAGGAATATGGAAAATCGCTGACTACAAAACAGGAGTACAGTGGAAGGTATTGAGAAATGGAACCATTCTGTATTTTGATGGGTGGTTTGACTATATGGTTCCACACCTTTGTCAAAACTCAGAACTGTATAGCAGACAATGAACTTGTTATGTGAGCCTATCTTGCCAGGACTTTATGTATGGGAATCCTATGTGATCTCATTTGACGTATGCCAGGATTATAAATAGTCTAAGACCAATATATATATGTTAATTTATTGGAATGTAGTTCCCATACAACAAAGATGATAGCATTTCAAACCTTAAACTTGAAATGATCAGGTTCATAATTATAAATTTACAAGAAAAGTTTTTAAATTTTTAACTAGAGCCTTGGCTGCGGACACAAGTTTTTTCTTATCACCTACTTGTGTTCAGGACAGATCATTTTTAGTCTTTTTTAAAATCTTTTATCTTTCTGTGAACCTGATTCCCAATATGCTGATTCAACATGCATTTATGCTCATATGATTTCCAACCCTCTTATTTTTCTTAAGACTCACATACCCCTCTAAGAAAGGTTCGGTATCAATTTACATTCTTTTTGTGTTCAGTTACCTTCATATTTTTGCCCTCTGAAGATTTTTCTCAATTTTTTGTGAGTATAGTTGTATATGTTAAAATTGTGTTTGTTAGGCCCTGGCCGGTTGGCTCAGCGGTAGAGCATCGGCCTGGAGTGCGGGGGACCTGGGTTCTATTCCCGGCCAGGGCACATAGGAGAAGCGCCCATTTGCTTCTCCACCCCCCCCCCCTCCTTCCTCTCTGTCTCTCTCTTCCCCTCCCGCAGCCAAGGCTCCATTGGAGCAAAGATGGCCCGGGCTCTGGGGATGGCTCCTTGGCCTCTGCCCCAGGCGCTAGGGTGGCTCTGGTCGCGGCAAAGCGATGCCCCGGAGGGGCAGAGCATCGCCCCCTGGTGGGCAGAGCATCGCCCCTGGTGGGCGTGCCAGGTGGATCCCGGTTGGGCGCATGCGGGAGTCTGTCTGACTGTCTCTCCCCATGGCTTCATGGCCAATAGATGGCTCAAGTGAAAAGGCTAACAGTCTAATATTTGGTTAACAAACAATGTATTTTACTATAGAGTTTTTGCAACAAATACCTTTGAAAAACAGTGAATACAGAAAATGGTTAGGACGGGATAATTGTGTAAATAACTTGAATTCTTCCCAGAAAAATAATTTTATTAAGAAATTCTAATTCCAGGGGTCGGGGGAGGAAGGAGAGGGAGGAGGTGGGGAGAGGAGGAGGGGAGGGTCATAAAGAAAACCAGATAGAAGGTGACAGAAGACAATTTGACTTTGGGTGATGGGTATGCAACGTAATCAAATGTCAAAACAACCTAGAGATGTTTTCTCTGAACCTATGTACCCTGATTGATCTATGTCACCCCATTAAAATTAATAACAATAAAAAAAACACAGCTCAAGTGAGAAGTCTTAGATACTTGAGATTTTTTAAATTGGAAATATGCCTTTTCAAAATAAACTTTATTTTACAAATAAGTAGAAAACTATTGTGAACCATAAAATAATTCTTAAAACTTTCTCACACTTTCTTCACAAAAGATAAAACAAAAATTAGCATTATTTTTTCTAATTCTCTATTATAAACTATTACCAAGATAAGTAAATATATGAGTAACAGGACATATATTATAATATATGATATTTATATATATATATCTATCTCATAATCAGACTTAAAGTTTATGAACTGTCATATTATGCATTCAGGAAAATAATCATAATAAAAAATAAAGACAGAAAGAAATTCTAATTCTAGCAAGAAAATTGGCATAGGAATGTAAAGGTCTACTGTACAAATTAATGGTTCTGGATGTTTGCTGTTCATCAATTCTCAGAGACATAAAAATGATTTAGTTCAATGTTGGCAGGGCTGCAAAAAAACGAGTAAAAGCCTTTACGGCTGATGGTAACGTAAACGTGTGTCATTTTCTAAAGAGTAAGATGGCAATATGTAACAAGATCTTAAAAATATATTTTTATCATTTGACAAAAGAACGGTACTTCTTTCTTTTTTTCCTGGATCTCTCATTATTGATGTCTCTGTGTCATAGTCCAGCAGTGTAAGCCTAAATAAAGCAGCTGACATATCAATGGGAAGATGATATTCTAGACATGAGCTTACTCAAAGCCCCAATCATGTCCTTGCTCCTCCGACTGTAAATAAAATCATAGGGGTAACAACTGTATGTCACTGATATTATTGCACTATTCCTGGAGGAGTAGCTGTGGCAATAAGATATCCCCCAATACCTGTCCTGTAGAACAAGGCAACAACTATTAAGTGTGACCCACAGGTGGAAAATGCCTTACACTTGCCACCAGCTGATGGGATTTTCAGGATGGAGTATGCAATTTGAGTATATGAAAAAATTATCCCAGAGAGAGGAACCATACCCAACAGGCTGGTCACTAAATACAAAAAGATGTTATTGTTGAAGATATCACCACAGGCTAGTTTGAGAATCTGAGCTAATTCACAGAAAAAGTAGGGAATTTTTAGGTCTGTGCAGAAGGGCAGCCACAGTGCCATCAAAGTGTGGAAGGGGGCATCCAGAATGCTAGTAAGGAACGGCCGCAGAACCAGCGGCCCACAGAGCTTGGGGTTCATGAAGACATTGTACCTCAGGGGTGACAGATGGTCACAAATTGATCATAGGCCATTATTATCAGAATTCCATTTTCCAATGCAGTAAATGTCAGGACAAAGCAGACCTGGGTGAGGCAGCCTGGGTAACGGAGCATTTACTTTGTGTCTGGAGGTTCACCAGCATCTTTGGGTTGGTCGTGGTGGTGAGGCAGATGTCAGCAAAAGACAGGATGAAGAGGAAGAAGCACGTGGGCATGTAGAGAAGAGAGTCATAGATAATGGCTAGGATGATGAGCAGTTACCAAGCACAGTGACCAGGTACGTGGACAGAACCACGCGGAAAAGGAGGCTATAGTTCTGGATTGTCTGACAGTCCTGGAGAAGGAATTCTGCAATATCAGAGAGATTTCCTGACTTCACGTTATTGATGGTCCAAAATGCACAGTTCAGAGAGATAAGCATTGGGCCAGGCTGATGTTCAGGGTGCTTTCTGTCTGGGGGTACTTCTAATTATATAGCTTTCTTCTATGTTTATTCTTTCATTCCTTCCTTTCTTTCTTTTTTTTTGTTTGTTCATTGACCAACAATGTTTGAGTAGTCAATTATAAGCCAAGCAATATAACTACTGTGTGTATAAAAAAATAACCTTGATACAATTCTTTCTCTTCAGAAATCATACTCCTAATTAGGAGATAATTATGCCAAGAGGATGTAATGCATTCAAAATGAACTTCAGGCCACAAATATCTAAATAGTTAAAAACTCTACAGGAAAACTACTTTTAAATATTGGAGAACTGCCCGCCTGACTGCTGGTTGTGCAGTGGATAGAGCACTGACCTGGGACGCTGAGGACCCAGTTACAAGCCCTGAGGTCATTGGCTTGAGCGTGGGCTCACCAGCTTGAGTGTATGGTTATCTGCTTGAGCATAAGATCCTCAACCTGACTCCATGGTAGCTAGCTTGAGCCCAAAGGTTGCTGGCTTGAAGCCCAAGGTCACTGGCTTGAGCAAGGGGTCACTGACTCTGCTGGAGCTCCCCCATCCCCCTCTCAAGGTACATGAGAAGCAATCAATGCACAACTGAAGTGATGCAATGGGTTGATGCTTCGCAAATCTCTCCTTTCCTCTCTCTCTCTCTCTCTCTCTCTCTCTCTCTCTCACACACACACACACACACACACACACATGCACATACACAAAAATAAAAAAAAATAAAAATAAATTTAGGTCTGCCAGCACAGCACTAAATCCTGAAGTGAAAATGATTACTATTAGATTTTATAGGGGTGGGTGTTAGGCAGATAAAATATATTATGCTCACTTTGTTAAAGATGGCGCTGCCCACGTGGAAGCCCATCTCCCAGGTGATGATATTAGTTTCCTTTATGCTTGGAATGGGCGTAATTATATTAATGTGTGTTGGGGGCGGGCTATGGGCAGGCAGGATCCTTGTAACCTGGGGCTTGGTTTTAGGACTAAGCCTTTCCCACCCTTTTTTTTGTTTGTTTTCTTTTTTGTTTTTGTTTTTTTTGTTTGTTTGTGTTTTTTTTTGTGTGTGTGTTTTTTTACAGAGGCAGAGATAGACAGGGACAGACAGACAGGAACGGAGAGAGATGAGAAGCATCAATCATCAGTTTCTTGTTGCACGTTGCGACTTCTTAGTTGTTCATTGATTGCTTTCTCACATGTGCCTTGACCGTGGGCCTTCAGTAGACCGAGTAACCCCCTGCTGGAGCCAGCGACCTTGGGTCCAAGCTGGTGAGCTCTTTGCTCAAGCCAGATGAGCCCGCGCTCAAGCTGGCGACCTCGGGGTCTCGAACCTGGGTCCTTCTGCATCCCAGTCCGACGCTCTATCCACTGCGCCACCACCTGGTCAGGCTGATGTGGGGTGGACTTTGTATTAGAGACTTTCCTATCTTGTATATTAAATTAAAAGGTTTTGGTTTCTGCACTATAAAGTGGGACAGACCGGAAGCTTACTCTCTCTCAGTTCCTGAGATTAGCATTAGAGCAGAGAGCAGGTTGGAGAGCAGAGAGAGGCCACGTGGAGAAGAGGAGAGGCAGCCAAGATGGCAGAGTGCTGAAAGAGAAGCCAGTTAGTGCAGAGTTTGTGTAGAGAGAAGGAGATGGGGAACAAAGGGGAATGAGGCTAGTGAGCTAGAAACCTTTGATTCTAGGAAACTCGGATAAGTCAGTAGCTTTGTGAGCACTGAATGAGTGGGTTTTGGAGCCCAGTGTGTGTTTTTACTTGCCCGCTGGGTACAAGCTAGGATTAAAGATGATGGCCCACCAGTTTTTGGCTCCATTGTTTCATTACTGACTGTCTGAATCCAATGCGAACCTACATGGGCCAGGCAGCTGTGATGGTAGCCATGGATACTGGCCTTATAGTGGGCAAATGTAGGTTTACAGTTGTGAGTACATAAAACATAGATTTAAAGCTATTGTAGAGGGGAAGAAAGATGGTGACGGAGTTGGCGAGCGTTCCAACTGCCACCTCCCAGGACCAAATTGGATTACAACTTAATTTAAGAACAATCATCTTGAAAACCAACTTTGGGCTAAACTAAGAGGAATCTATAACCAAGGATCACCAAAGAAGCCACACCGAGACTGGTAGGAAGGGCAGAGACACGGAAAGGGCTGCCCCATTCCCAGGAGCGAGTGGTGGCCCAGAGGGACTCTCACAGTGGTGTGGGTTGCCCTGAGAGGTGTAGGTCCTTAGCCCCAGGCCCAGAGCTCCAGCCTAGAGCTCTAGAGTCTAGAAGAGGTGCCCAGACTGCATTTAGCTGTGAAAAGAGCCAGGTTTCTGTCCGTGAGAAAGAGACACACCTCTCAGACACAGACTCTGTTTTAAAGGGCCTGCACTGAAAACCTCGTTCACAGCCACCTACCCAGGGCTCTGGCAGAGGAGAGCTGAGAGGACTGGAGTTGTGGGAAGAGAATATAAAGTTGGAGGCTCAGAGAGAGACACTGTGAGGGATGGAAACTGAAACCCCTGTGCTGAGTCATTCTCCAGTACTGAAGTTGCCACCTTTCTTGGGTGGAGTAATCCCCTCTGAGTGGCATCACCCTGGGGAAAAACAGCTGCTCCACCCTTGGGAGTCTCTTCTACCCCAGGGATAGTGATGGGTAATTCTGAGAGGCCAGGAAGCAGTGGGTTTATCAGTGATTCAGTTTTCTGGTGTTGAGACAGGAGCTCCACCCCCCTCTCCTGAGTCTATGACTGATGCTTCCACCTCATGGGAGACTCAGTTGAATCTGTCCAGAGAGCAGGCAGACCACACCTCTGAGTCTCAGAAGCCACACCCTATTGAAGTTTGTGAAAAAAAGTCTAGACAGACTGACCCCTGGGGTGGAGGGGTGGAGCCACACCCACCATCGTTCCTAATCGCTGATTTGCCACAGGTTCTAGATTCTAGCAGAGGCTTTTTCAGCAGCTGAACCTAACAAGCAGCCAGCAGACAAGCTGCAGGAGGTGAGACTCAGGGAAACTTGGCCTTTAGAGTGGACTTTCCCCCAGGACCAAGGTGGGTAAAAGTCAGCCTAGGAGTGCAGCTAGATATTTCCATGTACACCTGGGCCCAGCATAGGCAGCCATAAACTTTTAATTGCTTGTAGTTCCATGAAGGTTGCTAAGGGCTAGTCACAGGCAGTGTCTCCTACTGGTCTGCACCAGCTCCTGCTAGGGAGGCCCAGGGCTGGCACATCCAGGGACAAGCTGCAGAAACATCAGTTCAGGACCTAACAACTATTGTTAGAGTGGTATCCTAGGAAAAGCTCCTCACATCTGGCCCAGCTGAGGCAAGTTCCACTCTCTGTGATCAGCACGGCATAGGAGCTAATGTACATTGGATAGGGTGAAGCTTCACAGTCAGCCAGACTCAGCACTAGATATTCTGTCCTGCTAGCTAGATTCCACAGGGGGAAGGGAGAGAGGCTTGGAGCATGGACATTTAAAGTGTGGATCCCTGTGAGTCTATTGTTGGATCTGGTTGAGGGGCACAGTCAGCCCCGGGAGAGGACTCTCTCAGTCTTCCTCCTTGAGACTGGGGTCTCAACAGCTGAAAGAACTTCTGCAGAGGGGACTGTCAGCCACACTTAGTCTGAATCTACTGCTCACCTTGTAGGGGAGAAATAAAATTTGAGTATCCAGCAGTGGCTGAGGGATGAAGCTCTGAAGTAGGGGCCACATTCCCTGTACTGAGCTCCTGTAAAGCCAATAGCTACGGCCACGATCAGAGCTGTCTGGCCATGCAGGTTCGCATTGGATTTGGCCAGTCGGTAAACAACGGAGCCAAGAACTGGTGGGCCATTATCTTTAATCCTAGCTTGCACCTGGCAGGCAAGTAATAACACACACTGGGCTCCAAACCCCACTCATTTAGCACTCACAAAGCTACTGACTTATCCGAGTTTTCTAGAATCAAAGGTATCTACCTCACCAGCCTCATTCTCCTTTGTTCCCCATCTCCTTCTCTCTGTTCAAACTCAGCACTAACTGGCTTCTCTTTCAGCATTCCATCATCTTGGCTGCCTTTCTCTGCTCTCCTCTAGCATGAGCTCCTCCTAGAACATAATCACTCTTCTCCTGGAACAACATGATCTCTCTTCCTTTTAAAACCTTTTGGAGAAAAAACCCTCCCCCAACACATATTAATACAATCACACCCATCCCAAGCAATCACCTGGGCGACAGGCTTCCACGTGGGCAATGCCATCTTTAACAAAGTGAGCATAATATATTTTGTCTGCCCAATGGCTCCTGACCAAGAGACTCTTCAAGTAGGGGGTCACACAACTGTATTCACAATCTCAGCTGCCCTAAACTATCAAGTGTGCAACCTGTAGTGGGGTTTGTTGGGTGAGGCCAATGAGAGCCCACAATACAGTCTTACTACTGAAGACTCTGTGGGAAGATCAGACAGCTGCTAGAGGAGGAGGAGCAGCTAATAAGTGGAGACAAATCTTACAGAGCTTGGGACTTTTACAGAGCTGTCGTCATCTCTAAGCAGGAGAAAGCTGATCCTTATACAAAGGTTGGCCCCCCTCACAGTATCCAGACACAGAAAATGCAGACACAAACAGTGAAAAGTGAAGTAGCTGCAGACTGGTAGCTCATAGTAGGTTACAAACAACAGCTGATGCCAAACCAAGAAGAACTAGAGCAAAGACTACTGGTAGTGGGTGGCAGAGAGCACCAACCCTAGACTCAACTACCAACACAAGCAACACACCCAAAGGTGGAGTCTAGCAAGCACCAGACACTGTGGAGGATAAATATGCCCAACAGGACACACATTGCAAAGTGTGTAATACACATAATCAAAGTTGACCCTTAGAGCCAGCCAGCCTGAAGGGATAAACGTACCCGTGAAAAGACCAACTGCATCTAATACTCACATACAATAAGGGAGAAGCCTGACCAGGTGGCGACACAGTGGTTAGAACATCAAACTGGGATGTGGAGGACCCAGGTTTGAGACCCCGAGGTCACCAGCTTGAGCGCAGGCTCATCTGGTTTGAGCAAGGCTCACCAGCTTGAGCCCAGAGTCACTGGCTCAAGCAAGGGGTCACTTGATCTGCTGTAGCCCCCTGATCAAGGCACATTTGAGAAATCAATCAATGAAAAACTAAGGAACCGCAACAAAGAATTGATGTTTCTCATCTCTCTCTCTCTTCCTGTCTGTCCCTATCTGTCCTTCTCTCTGAATCTCTCTGTCTCAGCCACACACACACACACACACACACACACACACACACACACAGAGGGAAAATAGTACCCTCAAGAAGCATTCTTAGAACAAGGAAAACAAGTGGCCTGGAGGATGATACTACTGAGCCCATCTTTTTCATAAAGACCACACAAAAATTCAAAGTCAGACAGCGCTACCTAACACACAAACAAAATGGGCAGACAAAGAAATGCAACCCAAATGAATCAACAAGACAAATCCCTGGAAAAAGAACTAAATGTGATGAAAGTAACCAAAATACCAGATGCAAAGTTTAAAACAATGATTTTAAGGATGCTCAAGAATCTTAGAGCAACAATGATATACACAATGAACACCTAAATAAAGAGATAGCAAGCATCAAAAAGGACATTCAAATTATAAAAAAGAACCAGTCAGAAATTACAAATACAATATCATAAATGAAGACTACACTAGAAGGAATTAATAGCAGGCTGAGTAAAGCAGAGGATCGAATCACCAAGTTAGAGGACAAGATAAATGAAAGCATGGAAGCAGAGCAGCATAAAGAAAAGAGGCTCAAGAAGTCTAAGGAAACTCTAAGAGAGCTCTGTGACAACATGAAGAGAAACAACATCCACATCATAGGGGTTCCTGAAGGAGAAGAGAACAAACAAAGAATAGAAAACCTGTTTGAAGAAATCATAGCTGAAAATTTTCCAAAATTGATGAAGAAAAAAGTCACAAGTTCAAGAAGCACAGAGAGTTCCATTAAAGAAAAACCCAAGGAGGCCTACAAAAAGACACATCATAATAAAAGTGTCAAAGTTAAGAGACAAATAAAGAATACTAAAAGCTGCAAGAGAAAAGCAGTTAATTACCTACAGAGGAGCCCCCATGAGGATGACATATGACTTCTCAACAGAAATATTTGAGACCAGAAGGGATTGGCAAGAAATATCCAAAGTGATGCAAAGCAAGAACCTACAACCAAGACTTTTTCCAGCAAGGTTATCCTTTACAATTAAAGAAAAAATAAAAAGCTTCCCAGACAAAAAAAAAAAAGAACTCAAATAATTTATTACACCAAAACTAGTACTACAAGGAATGTCATGGGGACTGCTGTAAAAAGAGCAAAGGAAAAAAATCAAGAAAAAGAATATTGTAGATTTAAAAAATAAAATGGTGCCTGACCAGGCAGTGGTGCAGTGGATAGAGCATTGGACTGGGATGCAGAAGGACCCAGGTTCGAGACACCGAGGTCGCCAGCTTGAGCGCAGGCTCAACTGGTTTGAGCAAAGCTCACCAGCATGGACCAAGGTCAGTAGTTCGAGGAAGGAGTTACTTTCTTTTTTTTTTTTTAGTTGTTCATTGGTTGCTTTCTTTTTTTTAAAATTAATTTTACTAGGGTGACATCAATAAATCAGAGATCATATGTTCAAAGAAAACATGTCCAGGTTATCTTGTCAATGAATTATGTTACATAACCCATCACCCAAAGTCAGATTGTCCTCTGTCACCTTCTATCTAGTTTTCTTTGTGCCCCTCCCCCTCCCCTTTCCCTCTTTCTCTCCCCCCACCCCCCATAACCACCACACTCTTATCAATGTCTCTTAGTCTTACTTTTATATCCCACCTACATATGGAATAATGCAGTTCCTGGTTTTTTCTGATTCACTTATTTCACTTCGTATAATGTTATCAAGATCCCATCATTTTGCTGTAAATGATCCGATGTCATCATTTTCTATGGCTGAGTAGTATTCCATAGTGTATATGTGCCACATCTTCTTTATCCAGTCTTCTATTGAAGGGCTTTTTGGTTGTTTCCATGTACTGGCCAATGTGAACAATGCTGCAATGAACATGGGGCTGCATGTGTCTTTACGTATCAATGTTTCTAAGTATTGGGAGTATATACCCAGTAGAGGTATTGCTGGGTCATAAGGTAGTTCTATTTTCAGTTTTTTGAGGAACCACCATACTTTCTTCTATAATGGTTGTACTACTTTACATTCCCACCAACAGTGAATGAGGGTTCCTTTTTCTCCACAGCCTCTCCAACATTTGCTATTACCTGTCTTGTTAATAATAGCTAATCTAACAGGTGTGAGGTGGTATCTCATTGCAGATTTGATTTGCATTTCTCTAATAACAAATGAAGATGAGCATCTTTTCATATATCGGTTGGCCATTTGTATTTCTTCCTGAGAGAAGTATCTGTTCATGTCCTCTTCCCATTTTTTTATTGGACTGTTTGTTTGTTGTTGAGTTTTATGAGTTCTTTGTCTATTTTGGATATTAGGCCCTTATCTGAGCAGTTGTTTGAAAATATCATTTCCCATTTAGTTGGCTGTCTGTTTATTTTGTTATCAGTTTCTCTTGCTGAACAAAAACTTCTTAGTCTGATGTAATCCCATTCCTTAATTTTTGCCTTCACTTCTCTTGCCTTTGGAGTCAAATTCATAAAATGCTCTTTAAAACCCAGGTTCATGAGTTTAGAACCTATGTCTTCTTCTATGTATTTTATTGTTTCAGGTTTTATATTTAGATCTTTAATTCATTTTGAATTAATTTTAGTACAAGGGGAAAAATGTAGTCCAGTTTCATTCTTTTACATGTGGCTTTCCAGTTTTCCCAGCACCATTTGTTGAAGAGGCTTTCCTATCTCCATTGTGTGTTGTTGGCCCCTTTATCAAAAATTATTTAACCATATATATGTGATTTTATTTCTGGACTTTCTATTCTGTTCCATTGGTCTGAGTATCTATTTTTCTGCCAATACCATGCTGTTTTGATTGTCATAGCCCTATAATATAGTTTGAAGTCAGGTATTGTAATGCGCCCAGCTTCATTCATTTTCCTTAGGATTGCTTTGGCTATTCGGGGCTTTTTATAGTTCCATATAAGTCTGATGATTTTTTTGTTCCATTTCTTTAAAAAATATCATTGGAATTTTGATGGGAATTGCATTAAGTTTGAATATTGCTTTGGGTAATATGGCCATCTTGATTATATTTATTCTTCCTAACCAAGAACAAGGAATATTCTTCTATCTCACTGTACCTTTTTCGATTTGCCTTAACAATGGTTTGTAGTTTTCATGATATAAGTCCTTTACATTCTTTGTTATGTTTATTCCTAGGTATTTTATTTTTTTGTTGCAATTGTGAAGGGGATTATTTTTTTAAGTTCATTCTCAAACGTTTCATTGTTGGCATATAGAAAGGCTATGGACTTTTGTATGTTAATTTTGTATCCTGCCACCTTACTGTATTGGCTTATTGTTTCTAGTAGTCTTTTTGTGGATTCTTTGGAGTTTTCGATGTATAGGATCATATCATTTGCAAAAAGTGATACATTTACTTCTTTTCTGATATGGATGCCTTTTATTTCTTTGTCTTGTCTGATTGCTTTGGCTAGAACCTCTAGTACCACATTAAATAAGAGTGGAGAGAGTGGACAACCCTCTCTAGTTCCTGATTTAAGGGGGAAAAGCCTTCAGTTTTGTGCCATTTAATATGATGTTAGCTGATGGTTTATCGTATATGGCCTTTATCATGTTGAGATATTTTTCTTCTATATCCATTTTTTTGAGAGTCTTAAACATAAAATTGTGTTGTATTTTATCGAAAGCCTTTTCTGCATCTATTGATAAGATCATGTGGTTTTTGTTCTTTGTTTTGTTGATATGGTGTATTACGTTAACCGTTTTACATATGTTGAACCATCCTTGAAATTCTGGGATGAATCCCACTTGATCATGATGTATTATTTTTTTAATATGTTGTTGTATTTGATTTGCTAGTATTTTGTTTAGTATTTTAGAATCTGTATTCATTAGAGATATTGGTCTGTAGTTTTCTTTTTTTGTGCCGTCCATGCCTGATTTTAGTATGAGGATTATGTTGGCCTCATAAAATGTGTTTGGAAGTATTGCTTCTTCTTCAATTTTTTGGAAGACTTTCAGTAGAATAGATCAAGTCTTCTTTGAATGTTTGATAAAATTCGCTAGTATAGCCATCTGGGCCTGGACTTTTATTTTTGGGGAGGTTTTTAATAGTTTTTTCTATTTCTTCTCTACTAATAGGTCTGTTTAGGCTTTCTGCTTCTTCTTGACTCAGTCTAGGAAGGTTGTATTGTTCTAGGAATTTATCCATTTCTTCTAGATTGTTGAATTTAGTGGCATAAAGTTTTTTATAGTATTCTACAATAATTTTTTGTATATCTACGATGTCCGTGGTGATTTCTCCTCTTTCATTTTGGATTTTGTTTATATGAGTTCTTTCTCTTTTTTCCTTGGTAAGTCTTGCCAGGGGTTTGTCAATTTTGTTGATCTTTTCAAAGAACCAGCTCCTTGTTCTGTTAATTTTTTCTATAGTTTTTCTGTTCTCTATTTCATTTATTTCTGCTCTGATTTTTATTATCTCCTTTCTTTGGCTGATTTTGAGTTGTCTTTCTTCTTCTTTTTCCAGTTCCTTAAGGTGTGAAGTTAAGTGGTTTACTTGGGCTCTCTGTTGTCTGTTTATATAGGCCTGAAGTGATATGAACTTCCCTCTTATCATTGCTTTTGCTGCATCCCATAGATTCTGATATGTCGTATTGTCATTTTCATTTGTCTGTATATATCTTTTGATCTCTGTACTTCTTTCTTCTTTGACCCATTCATTTTTTAAAAGTATGTTGTTTAGTTTCCACATTTTTGTGGGTTTTTTTTCCTCTTTTTTGCAGTTGAATTCTAGTTTCAAGGTTTTATGATCGGAAAATATGCTTGGTACAACCTTGATTTTTCTGAATTTGCTGATGTTGTTTTTGTGGCCCAACATATGGTCAATTCTTAAGAATGATTCATGTACACTGGAGAAAAATGTATACTCTGTCACTTTGGGATGAAATGTCCTGTAGATGTCTATCATTTCCAGGTGCTCTAGTGTTTTGTTTAAGGCCAATATATCTTTATTGATTCTCTGTTTGGATGACCGATCTAGAGCCGTCAGTGGTGTATTGAGGTCTCCAAGTATGATTGTATTTTTGTCAGTTTTTGTTTTAAGGTCAATAAGTAGCTGTCTTATATATTTTGGTGCTTCTTTGTTTGGTCCCCTTAAACATTATGAAATGACCATTTTTTGTCTCTGAGTACTTTTGCTGTCTTGTAGTCAGCATTATCAGATATGAATGAGTATTGCTACGCCTGCTTTTTTTTGGATGTTATTTACTTGGAGTATTGTTTTCTAGCCTTTCACTTTGAATTTGTTTTTATCCTTGTTGCTTAGATGAGTTTCTTGTAGGCAGCATACACTTGGATTTTTTTTTTAATCCATTCTGCTACTCTGTGCCTTTTTATTGGTGAATTTAATCTGTTTACATTTAGTGTAATTATTGACACTTGTGAATTCCTTACTGCTATTTTATACATTGCTTTCTGTTAGTTTTGTGTCTTGTTTGATCCTTCTCTTTCATTTTTCTATCTTTTGTTTTTATTTGGTTGTATTCCATACATCTTTCCTCTGTTGCTATCTTTTTTAAATCATGTGCTTCTGTGGTGGTTTTTTCAATGGTGGTTACCATTAAGTAATGAAAAGGGTTCCTACCCTGTTCATTGTAGTGCACTATCTTGTGAGTACTTTTGCACTCCATTGTCCTTTGCTACCGTTAATCTCCATCCTCTCCCCCCCATTTTTTTGTGTGTTGTCACAGTTTAAATTTGGTTTTATTGTGTCCTTGGTGGAGCTTTAATTGTGGTTTTGTTTTTTGTTCTTTGCATCTGGTTGGAGAACCCCCTTTAGTAATTCCTGGAGTGGGTGTTTTCTGATGATAAATTTCCTCATCTTTTCTGTATCTGTGAATGTTTTTATTTCTTCTTCATATTTGAAGGATAGCTTTGATGGGTATAGTGTTCGTGGCTAAAAGTTCCTCTCTTTCTGGACTTTAAATATTGGGGTCCACTCTCTTCTAGCTTGTAGAGTTTCTGTTGAGAAATCTGATGATAATCTAATGGGCCTTCCTTTATATGTTGTATTCTTCTTTTTCCTGGCTGCCTTGAGAATTTTTTCTTTGTCATTGGTTTGTGCCAATTTTATTATGATGTGCCTTGGAGTAGGTTTATTGGGGTTAAGAAAACTCGAAGTCCTGTTTGTTTCTTGAATTTGAGGCTTTAATTCTTTCCACAGGCTTGGGAAGTTCTCATATATTATTTGTTTGAATATGGTCTTCATTCCATTTTCCCTCTCTTCTCCCTCTGATATACCTATTATTCTTATGTGATTCTTTTTGATAGAGTCAGACAATTCCTGTAGGGCTATCTTATTTTTTTTAATTTTTGAGTCTCTTTCTTCTTCTCTCTGTTGTGCCTCAAGTTGCTTGTCTTCTATTTCACTAATCGTACCTTCTATCTGGCCTGTTCTATTAGCTAAGTTTGTTACCTCATTTTTCAGCTAGTGAATTGAATTTTTCATCTCTGTTTGATTTGTTTTTATAGTTTCAATTTCCTTGGTAATATATTCTTTGTGTTCATTGAGTTGTTTTCTGAGCTCCCTAAATTGCCTTTCTGTGTTTTCTTGTGTATCTCTGAGTATTTTTAGGATTTCTATTTTAAATTCTCTGTTATTTAGCTACAAGATTTCCAATATATTAAATTTTTTCTCCATAGATTTTTCCTCATGTATCTGTGTTACCTCTCTTTCTTTTGTATCCATGATATTTGATTTCCTTTTCCTTAATGACATCTGAGGATGGTTTTGTTGATAGTATTAATGAGAATTAATAAGAATAAAAAGTTAAAAAATAAAAATAAAAAAGAATTTAAAGAAAATTAAAAAAATTATTTCCCCCCTCTTCTTTTTTTCCTCTCCTCTCCCCTCCCCTCCTTCTTGAGAAAATCTTGTGGTAAACTGTGAATTATATTGTGCTAAATAGAACAAACAATACCTATAATGGAGGGCCTGAGTTGGGGAGAAGTAATAAAGGGACAAAAAAGGGGGTATGGACCCACAAAATGCAAATAAGGAAAAAATTTGGGTCAAGAATAAATGATTTGCTTCTAGGTGTTGGTTGACTAAAAGATATGATGAGAGGAATAAGAGGGAAACAGGAAAAAGGGGTAAAAATTAAAAAATTACTATTGTATTTAGTGGAACAAGAACTAGATAAAATGGAGAGTCAGGGTTGGGACCACTGCTAGTGAGTTAAAAAAGCAAAGTAAAAAACCCCCAAAGCACCACAAACATAAATTTGAGTACCAGATAAAAGAATTTGTTCTTTATTGAGGATTGAATGAGAGGAGATGTAAAGGAGAAAGGAAGAAACTAATATAGAGGGAGAAAAGAAAGAAAAAAAAAGAGGAAACCACTAAAAGAAGAAAAAAGAATAAAAGGAGAGAGAGAGAGTTAAGGGTTTTGGAGTGCAACCCTCATAGAGAGAAAGGAAGAAGAAAGAAAAGATAATGGGAGATGTAACACTTATGGGTAGTATAGGTCAAGGAGAGGAGAGAGTAAGACCGGCAGAGAATTAAATGACCAAATTGGAAAAGGAAGAGAATAATCAAGGCATGAAGATAAGAGAAACAAACGAACAAATATACTAAAATGGGATGGGTTATAAAGTCTGTGGATTATTTTTGATTTTGAGAAGTTATCTTCTTGCCTTTTCTTTTCTCTCCCTCTTCCTGGTCGGTGACTCTGTACCCTGAGTTCTGCCCCTGTGGCACTCTTAGGTAGAGGTTTGCAGTTGATAAGTCTCTATGGCGATGTCATATATTGGGCTTCAGTCTCGTTGCTAGTTGAGGCTCATTAGCATTTGTAGGCTTCGACAGTGAGAGCGTCCATGTTCCCGGAGCCTCTCTCCTAGTCTTTTCTTCCTGAATTAGTAACCTGGTTATCCAGCTATGGGGTTGCTGCTGCCTCTGCCTGGAGAACAAGAGGCTCAAAGAGCTGGCAAATCCCCACTCTATTCCCACTCCATGCAGGGCTCTGGGTAAGGCTCAATCAGTCAGAGCTGCTAGCATAATCAGGCCAGGCTTCCACCCACACAAAGACTTCTGACTCTGCCCCTCTGTCCTGTAACATGGGCACCCACTCCTGGGGTGCTCGAAGGAATTTCTCGCCCACTCTCTGAGTGCGCCAACCAGGATATGAAGCAGGTTGGCCGCCTCTCAGTCCAAGTGAGACCCCCGCCTGCACAGAAAAGTTCCAGCATTGGAATTAGCTCTCGCTCCCTCCCTGTGCGTGGCTTTTTCAGGGTGCTGGGGTGGCTCCGAGATTCTACTTTCAGACCACACAAAGGCTTCTGACTCTGCCCTTCTGTTGGGTAACACGGGCGCCCACTCCCGAGGCTCTTGGAGGAATCTCTCGCCCACTATCTGTGTGCGCTGACCAAGAGATCAGGGCAAATGGCTGTGCCAAGTGCCTTTCTTTGTCTGGGTTTGGTGCGTTAGCTTGTATTTACTGGGTTGCCACAAGCAGTTTTTCCTTGGCTTGAATATCCGTGCCACAGCCTGGTTCAGCCGTTTGTGCCACGGCCTGGATCTATTCACCCCCTTTGCCCGCCTTAGTTCCTATACTCTCAGTTCCCAGTGAAAGCAGCCATTATTTAGGTTAGTGAGGAAGGTGGAATGTATCTTCCTCCTTATTTCCTTTGGGGTTTGATTATATATTTAGCCAATTTTTCACTTGACCATACCTTCGCGTGTAGTGCGGAACATCTGGAGGCTCCAAGGATAGATTTTTCTGTTTCTGGTTGAAGATCTTGTTGAGTTTCTGGGGAGATTTATCGGTATCGCTCTTTACAGCATCATTACTCTGATGTCATCCTCAGGGGTTACTTTCTCTGCTGAAGGATAGGGGTCAAGGTACATATGAGAAAGCCATCAATGAACAACTAAGGTGTCACAACAAAAAACTGATGATTGATGCTTCTCATCTCTCCTTCTGTCTGTCCCTATCTATCCCTCTCTCTGACTCTCTCTCTGTCTCTATAAAAAAAAAGATAAAGAATAAAATAGCAATAAACAACTACATATCAATAATAACCTTAAATGTAAATGGATTAAATGCTCCAATCAAAAGATATGGGCTAGCAGCATGGATAAGAAAACAGGACCCGTACATATGCTGTCTACAAGAGACCCACCTCAGAACAAAAGATACACATAGACTAAAAGTAAAGAAATAGAAAAAATATTTCACGCAAATGGAAGTGAAAAAGAAGCTGGGGTAGCAATACTTATATCTGACAAAATCAAGTTTAAAACAAAGGCTATAGTAAGGAATAAAGAAAGTTACTATATAATGATAAAGGGAGAAATCCAACAGGAGGATATAACCATTGTAAATATCTATGTGCCTATTATAGGAGCACCTAAATATATAAAGCAGATTTTGATGGACATAAAGTATGAGATCAACAGCAATACTATAATAGTAGGGGATTTTAATACCCCACTAACATCAATGGATAGATCCTCCAGACAGAAAATTAACAAAGAAACAGCAGACTTAAAGGACACACTAGATCAACTGAATTTAATAGATATCTTCAGAACCTATCACCCCAAAGCAGTATAATATACATTTTTTTTCAAGTGCTCATCGTACATTCTCTAGCATAGACCATGTGTTAGGACACAAAACAAGTCTCAATAAATTTAAGAAGATTGAAATCATATCAAGCATCTTCTCTGATCACAATGGCATAAAACTAGAAATCAACTACAATAGAAAAACATTCGAACACTTGGAGGCTAAATAGCATGTTATTAAATAACAAATGGGTTAACAATGAGATCAAAGAATAAATAAAAAATTTCCTTGAAACAAATGAAAATGAACATATAACAACTCAAAATTTATGGGACACAGCAAAAGCAGTCCTGAGAGGGAAGTTCATAGCATTACAAACATATCTTAAGAAGCAAGAAAAAGCTCAAATATACTTTACCCACCCTGCATTTAAAAGAATTAGAAAAAGACAAACAAGTAAATTTTAGAGGAAGTAAAAGAAAGGAAATAATAAAGATAAGAGTGGAAATAAATTACATAAAGGCTAAAAAAAAAATGCAGAAGATCAATGAAACCAAGAGCTGGTTCTTCGAGAAGGTGACAAGATTGATGAACCTTTAACAAGACTCATCAAGAAAAAAAGAGAGAGGACTCAAATAAATAAAATTAGAAATGAAATTGGAGAAGTAACAACTGACACCACAGAAATACAAAGGATTATAAGAAAATACTATAAAGATCTATATGCAAAAAAATTGGACAACCTAGGCAAAATGGATAAATTCCTAGAAACATATAATCATCCAAAACTCAATCTGAAAGAATCAGAAAACCTAAACAGACTGATTGCAACAAATGAAATTGAAACAGTTATCAAAAAACTCCCAGCACACAAAAGTCCTGGACCAGATGCCTTCACAGGTGAATTTTACCAAATATTCAAAGAAGTACTAACACTTATCCTTCTCAAGCTATTTCAAAAAATTCAAGAGAAGGGAAGACTTCCATGCTCCTTTTATGAGGCAAGCATAATCCTCATTCCAAAACCAAGTAAAGACACTACAAAGAAAGAAAACTATAGGCCAATAGCCCTGATGAACTTAGATGCTAAAATTCTCAACAAAATATTAGCAAACCAAATCCGGCAATACATGAAAAAAATCATACATCATGATCAAGTGGGATTTATTCTGGGGAGGCAAGGCTAGTACAATATTTGAAAATCAATAAATGTGATTCATCACATTTACAAAAGGAAGTCTAAAAATCACATGATACTATCAATACATGCAGAAAAAGCATTTGATAAAATCCAGCACCCATTTATGATAAAAACTCTCAGCAAGGTGATGATACAGGGAACATACATCAACATGATAAAGGCTATCCATGACAAACCCACGGCCAACATCATACTCAATGGCCAAAAATTAAAAGCACTCTCCTTAAGATCAGGAACAAGGCAGGGGTGCCTCCTTTCACCACTCTTATTCAACATAGTTCTGGAAGTCCTAGCCACAGCAATCAGACAAGAAGAATAAATAAAAAGCATCCAAATTGGCAAAGAAATAAAACTATCATAATTTGCTGATGACATGATACTGTACATGGAAAACTCTAAAGTCTCAGTCAAAAAGCTACCAAACCTGATAAATGAATATGGCAAGGTGGTAGGATATAAAATTAATATTCAGAAATCAGTGGTATTTTTATACACCATCAATAAACTGAAGGAGAAATTAAGGAAACAATCTGCTTCACTATTACAACAAAAATATAAAGTACTTAGAAGTAAATTTAACCAAGGAGGTAAAGGACTTATACTTGGAAAATAATAAAACATTGATAAAAGAAATAAAGGAAGATACAAACAAGTAGAAGCATATACCATGTTTATGGATAGGAAGAATAAACATCATTAAAATGTCTATATTACCCAAACCAATCTATAAATTCAATGCAATTTCTATTAAAATACCAATGGCATACTTCAAAGATATAGAACACATATTCCAAAAATTAATATGGAACCAAAAAGGAACACGAATATCCTCAGCAATCTTGAAAAGGAGGAATAAAGTGGGAGGTATCACACTTCAAGTTATACTACAAGGCCATTGTACTCAAACAGCTTGATACTGGCATAAGAACAGGCATAAAGATCAATGGAACAGAACAGAGAACCCAGAAATAAGTCTATGCCTTTATGGTCAATTGATATTTGACAAAGGAGGTAAGAGCATACAATGGAGTAAAGACAGTCTCTTTAACAAATGGTGTTGGGAAAATTGGAAACGTACATGCAAAAAAATGAAACTAAACCATCAACTTATATGATTCACAAAAATAAACTCAAAATGGATAAAAAACTTAAATGTAAGTAGTGAAATCATAAACATCTTGGAAGAAAACATAGGCAGTAAACTCTCCGGTATCTCTTGTAGCAATATTTTTGCTGATTTATCTCCACAGGCAAGTGAAATAAAGGACAGGATGAACAAATGGGACTATATCAAACTAAAAAGTTTTGCACAGCAAAAGACACGATGAACAAAACAAAAAGAAAACCCACACGATGAGAGAACATATTTGTCAATATGTCTGATAAGAAGTTAATAACCAAAGTTTTAAAGAACTTCTAAAACTCAACACCAAGAAGGTAAACAATCAAATTTAAAAATGGGCGGAAGATATACCTTCATTTGGCAAACAGTTGTATGTCCACATTACAGTGGCTTCATATTCCGGATCTATAGTAACCTCTGTCAGAACAGGAGAGGCTGCTAAGCATGCTATAGCTCATGGTCTGTATGCATTGTTCTATTATTGGATTTCCTAAACTGGCTTAACTGAAAATGCTCCTGTATATGGAGCAAAAGCATTTGCTGTATTTTGTCATGCTTACAATCTTTAAAGTTAAGGTATTATTAAAGTGTACTCAGCAAACATTTTAAGGTCAATTAAAAAAAAACAATTTAAAAGGGGGTAGTCATATCCTGGAACTCCTACTGGTCTACCATATCATGCTTTTTACTTAAAAAAAATTTTTTTTTTTTACATTTCTTTTGAAGGCTGATGAACAGGAGACACCAAATCTTTTTCGCCTGCAAACTACTACCTTCTTTATTAGATCCAGCTAATAACACTGTTTTGTCTTTTTCCAAATAGCTCCAGATTATGGAATAGATTTATATAGGCGGATGGGGATCCTCAAACCCCTCAGCGAGATCTTCTGAGCATGGCTTTTAAGATACCTAGAGGCAGAAAAAGCCCAATAGAGATCAGGGGAACTACTAGCTTTTAGGATATGCCCTTAAAGGCTCCAACACCCCAAAGGGGTCTCCTAGGATGCCATCTGGGTCCTGCTTCAATAGTGGAAAGGAAGGTCATTGAGCTAAAGCCTGCCAGGTTTCCTCACATGCCTCTACTGTGAGGAAACAGGGACACTGGAAGGTAGGCTTCCCCCTCACTCCTCTAAGGGAGGGTTCAGTCTCTTCCAGCCCTGCTCCAACCACCTATGACCTAACCTTGCCCAGAAAGCTGGGGTTTGCCACTGAAGGCTGAAGGTGCCCAGGGCCATCGGCCCCATCTATGACACTGTGGACAAACCCAGGGTATTTGTTCCAAGAAGCAGGTAAACTGATCTCATTTGCACAAGGGCTACTTAACTATGTTTTGCCTGAATAGTCAGGTTTCTTATTCTTCCCTCAAAGATCTCTGTTGTGGGTATTGATAGCCCTATGTTCTGCTGCTTTTTTTAATATATAGTGTTTCCTTTATCCCTCCTATCTCAATACCCCACTCATATTTCAGGCTGGGACCTACTCCTAATTTAGAGCTCTCTTTCCCCCTTTTGCCAACTTCTATTATGAATCTACCTTTGCCACCCAGCTTAGTGTATCCCAAGGTTCTCTTTACCAAGCCACAGTCGCAGAGCTCCAGGGAAAAGCTACCTGGTCTCATCTCTCCAAGCAGAGGGGAACAGAAGCTCCATATCCATGCATGCTGCAAATGGCTTCTCCAGTCTACCTGAATCATTACCAGCTAGAAGCAGCAGTCACTGGGACTTGGACATGAGCTGCAAAGTATAGAATTGTGACAACAATTCCAGTGCCATGCAAACTTTTCCTGGATGTGGACTTTTCCTGGACTCCTGCTCCCTGTGACAGCTCCTAACAGACTGAACTGTGGTTGGGTTGCATTTTTCAGGGATTTGACATGGTGATGGGGCCAACTTGGACTTGGTGAACATGTTAAGGACACTATTCTTTTATGGATTCTTGCTGTATTGGCCAAGAGTTTGCTTAAAGGCTTTTAACCACTGTAAAAAAAAATGGAAGGCTGGATAAAGAAGATGGGGCACATATACACCATGGTATACTAGTCAGCTAGAAGAAATGATGACATCGGATCACTTACTTCACATTGGTGGAAACTGGATAACATTATGCGGAGCGAAATAAGCGAATCAGAAAAAAACAAGAACTGCAGGATTCCATACATTGATGGGACATAAAAGTGAGACTAAGAGACATGGACAGGAGTGTGGTGGTTACGGGGGGTGGGGGGAGGGAAGGAGGGAGGGAGGATGGGGAGGGGTACAAAGAAAGCTGGATAGAGGGTGACAGAGGACGATCTCTCTTTGGGTGATGGGTATGCAGCAGAACTGAATGACAAAATAACCTGGAAATGTTTTCTTTGAATATATGTACCCTGAGTTATTGATGTCACCCCATTTAAATAAAAATTTATTTATAAAAAAAAATGGGTGGAAGAACTGAATAGACAGTTCTCCAGAGGACATATAAATGGCCAATAGGCATATGAAAAGATCTTCAATGTCACTAATCATCAGAGAAATGCAAATTAAAACCACAATGGGTACCAACTCACACTTGTCATAATGTGTGAGTTGGTACCCATTGTGGTTTTAATCTGGGTACCTAAACAATACAATACAGAATAAGTGCTGGCAAGGGTGTGGAGAAAGGGGAACCCTCCTGCACTGCTGGTGGGAATGCAGATTTGTGCAGCCACTGTGAAGAAATGTATGGGGTTTCCTCAAAAAATAAAAAATGGAACTGCCTTTTGACCCAGCTATCCCACTTTTAGGACTATATCTTAAGAATAGAAAATCACTGACTCAAAAGAAGATATGCACCCCCATGTTTATGGCAGCATTGTTTACAATAGCCAAAATCTGAAAACACCCCAAGTGTCTGTCAGTGGATGAGTGGATTAAAAAGCTGTACATATACATAATGGAATACTATGCGGCCATGAAAAAGAAGGAAATCTTATCTTTTGTGACAGCGTGACGGACCTGGAGATTAGTATGCTAAGTGAAATAAGCCAGGCAGAGAAGGAAAAATATCATATGAGCTCACATATATGTGGAATCTAATGAACAAAGTCAACTGAGGAATGGAATAGAGGCTGAGGCGGGGTCACAGGCTGCAGAGGCACAGTAGTCAGAGGGAATGAGGATTAGGGGATGGAATCAGAGAAGGTAAAGGGATTAGGGAAACTATATATACATAACACAGAGATATAGATAACAGGACAGCAAATCCTAGAGGGAAGGGGGAGGGAGTGAGGAGGAGGGGGTAAAGGGGGTATAAAAGAGTTACAGGGGTGGGAAGTGAGGGAGTTATATTCAGTGGAACACTTGAATCTATGCAAACACAATAAATTAAAAATTAATAAAATTTTTTTACAAAGCTATTGTAATAATGATAGCATGCATGTCTTTTTTTCTTTCTTTCTTTCTTTTAGTGAGAGTGAGCGAGAGATGGAGACAGTGAGAGGAACAGAGATAGACTGACAGGAATGGAGAAAGATGAGAAGCTTAAACTCATAGTTGCAGCACCTTAGTTGTTCGCTGATGTGCCTTGGAGGGGGGGGGGCTTCAGCTGAGCTAGTGACCCCTTGCTCAAGCCAGTGACCTTGGGCTCAAGCCAGTGACCATGGAGTCATGTCTATGATCCCACACTCAAGCCCATGACCCCACACTCAAGTTTTTCAAAGCAGGGTCCTCAACGTCCCAGGTCAATGCTCTATCCACTGCACCGCCATTTGGTCAGGCAATCTGCATTTCTTTTCCCATATGAACAACTGTAAACCTACTTTTGCCCCATCCTGTACATCTATTATAAATACAATATGTTCAAACATTTAAAAGAAAGTAGGATCATGATGAGAGAAGTTGAAATTGTAGAAAATCTGTATTAGATATAGAAAACATAATTTCTGAAGTGAAAAACGCACTGGTGGGAAGGAACAGCATATTAGACACTGCAGAAATTTTAAAAATAGTGAACTGAAAGAGCTAGTAGCAGAACCTATCCAAAATGAAGTGCAGAAAAAGACAGAAAATAACAAACAGCACAGTGAAATGTGAAAAAATATTAATCAGTCTAACATAAATGTAATTGCAGTCTCAGAAAGAAGGGAAGAGAAATAGAAAAAAGTCATCAATAAATTTCCAAATATGATGGAAACTATAGATCCACAAATATATATAAGAAGTTCAACAAACTTCAAATGGAAAAAAACAAAGACAATAACACTATGACATATTATAATCAAATTGCTGAAAACCAGTAATAATGAGAAAATCTCCAAAGCAGCCAGGGAGAAAGGCATATTGAATACAAAAGAGTTATGATTAGAATTCTTGCAGATCAAAACATCATCCAAGTAACGGGACACTGGGAGACGATGGAAGTATATCTTTAAAGTGTGGGATGGAGGAGAGGGGGAGGGGAATAATAATCTCACTTTGGAATTCTTTTTTTTTTTTTTTACCTTGGAATTCTTTATCTAGTGAAAATAGTTTTCATTTTTTAAAAAAGCACGGCAAAGTTCTTTATAGACAAACAAGGACTGAGAGAGTTTATTGCTTACAGACCTGCACTACAAAAAAAAAAAGTTAAAGAAACTTCCTCAGGTAGGAGGGAAATGAGACCAGATGGAAATCTGGAGCTATACAAAAGAATGAAGAATACCAGAAATGATAGAAGTGTGGGTAAATATGAAATCATATTTCCCCATTAAAAGTCCACTTAAAATCACTGATGATCTAAAGCAAAAATAACATATTGTGGGATTAATAACACATGTAGGACTGAAATATATGACATAAAATTTTATGAAAAAGGCCAGAAATGGAAAATGAAAGTATACTATTATAAGAAGTTATTTGAAGGTAGACTGGTACAAATTATATACTTACATTGTTAACTTCAGAATAAATACTTAAAATATTTTAGAACTAATAAATCAATAGGAGAGATAAAATGAAATCTTGAAAATTATTAAATTTGTACAATAAGGCAGACCAAAAGCAACAAAAACCAGATAAGGCAAACAGAAAACAAATGAGAAGATCATAGGTTTAAACCAATGTATCAACTATTTAATTAAATGTAAATGACCTAACATTCCATTAAAAAGCAAAAAGTACTTGATTCAATAAGAAACAAGGTGAAGATGTGGAAAAAAAGAAACACTTATGCACTGTTGGTGGGAATGCAGATTGGTGCATCCACTGTGGAAAGCTGCATGGAGCTACTCCTTTATAGAGAACTGCTTTATGACCCAGCAATTCCACTTCTGGGAATTCATCCAAAGAAATCCAAAATTCTAATTCTAAAGAATATATGCATCTTTATGTTCATGGCAACATTATTTACAATAGCCAAGTTTTGGAAGCAGCTCAGTAAACAAGTAGATAAAAATGCTATAGTACATTTACACAATGGAATACTACTCAGCTATCAAAAAGAAGAAAATCTTACTTTCTGAAACAGTGTGGATGGACCTGGACACTATTATGTTAAGTGAAATAAACCAGGCAGAGAAAGACAAATACCATATGGTTTCACTTATATGTGGAATCTAATAAACAAAATAAACTGAGGAATAAAATAGAGACACAGAAAGCAGGCTGATAGCTGTGGGGGGAAGGGAATGAGAGAGATGGAAGAGTATATAAAGGAAATAAATGATGATGGACAGAGACTTGACTTGGGGTGGTGAACACACAATACAGGTGATGTGTTGTAGAATTGTGCACCTGAAACCTATATAATTTTGTTAATCAGTATCACCCCAATAAAAAAATAAATACAATGAAAATAAAAATATGGGACAATTATATATTATCTACAAGAAAAAATATATTTTAAATATAAAGACAAATGACATTCCTAGCAGAAAAGTGGAATGATAAAAAATATGTATTATGTTAACATTATTCAAAAGAAAATTATATATATTTTTATTAGGCAATGTAGATTTCAGAGTGTGTAATACTATGGGGAATAGAGAAAGACATTTTTTTTTAACTGAGAGAGAGACAGACAGACAGGAAGGGAGAGAGAGGAAAAGCATCAGCTCGTAGTTGTGGCACTTTGATTGATTTCATTGATTGCTTTCTCATACGTGCCTTGACTGGAGAGCTCTAGCTGAGCCATGACCCTTTGCTCAAGCCAGTGACATTGGGCTTCAAGTCAATGACCTTTGGGCTCGAGCAGTGACCATGGGGTCATGTCTATGATCCCATGCTCAAGCAAGTGACCCCACACTTAAGCTGGTGAGCTCGCGCTCAAGCCTGAGACATTGAGGTTTTGAACCTGGGCCCTCAGTGTCCCAGGTCAATGCTCTATCCACTGCACCACCACCTGGTCAGGTAGAGAAAGATATTTCTTGGTGATAACATGTTCATCAGGAACATATAAAATTATAAGATATATTTGTCTAAACAGAGGATTTGAAAATATACAAAAAAATTTATAAAGCTCAAAGAAGAAATAAACAAAACCACAATTACCTTCCTCTCTCATCTGATAGAGCTCATAGACAGACAATCATAAGGCTATAGAATACTTGAACATTGCTATCAGCCAAATACAGCTAATGGATGTTTATAGAGCACTCCACCCAACAAAGAATACACATTCTTGTCCAGGTCTATTTTGATGGCTACATTAAAATAGGCCACATTCTGGGCCATATAACAAGTTTCAATACATTTTTAAAACATTGAAATTATGCAAAATATGGGGTTTAACCACAAATACATTAAACTGGAAATGTATCACTAGAAAACACCAGTAAAATTTAAAAACCAACTTCTAAAATCTAATAACCCATAAAACAGAGGAAATCACAAAGAAAACTTAGAAAATATTTTAAAAAGAGTAAAAGTTACAGTCAACATATCAAAATTTATAGACTGCAGCAAAAGCAATGCTGAGGGCAAAACTTATTACGTGCTTACAGTAGAGGAGATGAAAGATCTCAAAAACAATTATTTAAACTTCCACCTTAAGAAACTAGAAAGAGCCTGACAAGGTGGTGGTGCAGTGGATAGAATGTTGGCCTGGGACCCAGAGGACCCAGAATCAAAACTCCAGAGGTGGCCTGCTTGAGTGTGGGCTCATCCAGCTTGAGGGCGGGGTGGCTGGCTTGAGTGTGGAATCACAGGCATGACCCATCGTCGTTGGCTTGAGCCAAAAGGTCACTGCTTTGACCCCAAGGTCTCAGGCTTGAGCAAGGGGTCACTGGCTTGGCTGAAGCCCCCTGGTCAAAGCACATATAGAAAACGTTTAATAAGCAACTAAGGTACTACAACAAAGAATTGATGCTTCTCATCTTTCTCCTTTTCTGCCTGTCTGTTATTCTCTCTATCTCTGTCTCTCTTGCTAAAAAAAAAAAAAAGAAAGAAAGAAAGAAAGAAAGAAAGAAAGAAAGAAAGAAAGAAAGAAAGAAAGAGAAACTAAAAAGAAAAGAGCAAATTAAACTTAAAGTATAGCTTGACCAGACAGTGGCGCAGTAGATAGAGCATCAGACTGGGAAGCGAAGGACACAGGTTCAAGACCCCAAAGTCGCCAACTTGAGCGCGGGCTCATCTGGTTTGAGCAAAGCTCACCAGCTTGGGCCCAAGGTCACTGGCTCGAGCAAGGGGTTACTCAGTCGGCTGTAGCCCCATGGTCAAGGCACATATGAGAAAGCAATCAATGAACAACCAAGGTGTCGCAACGAAAAACTGATGATTGATGCTTCTCATCTCTCTCCATTCCTGTCTGTCTGTCCCTATCTATCCCTCTCTCTGACTCTCTCTCTCTGTCTCTCTGTAAAACAAAACAAACAAACAAAAAACTTAAAGTATAAAATAAGAAAATAAAAGATAAACACTAGAATTTTAAAAATAAAAATAACAGTATAGAAAAATCAATGAAACCAACAGCTAATCATTTTTATATTATCAATAAAACTTTTAGATATATTGGTTAGGAAAATAAAGAAGAGAGACGCAAATCACCAATCAACAAACTAAAAATAAACAAAATAAAACAAAGAGTGCATATTCTCCTCTGATATTTCTGGTATAAGATTTTTACTATCATTTATGTGAGCACATCCTATAAGAACAAAATTTTGTCATTTGTATAAAGCAAGAAATTTTTTATTTTAGACCACTGTTATTTCTTTTATTTATTGATTGATAACATAGAATGTCTTAGAGAAAAACTAGCAGATTTCAGGATGATATAAAATGTTCAGTAGTATTTGAATGTAAAAATCAGAAATGTGTAATAAATGCATTAAATACTACCTATAAAATTCAGTTGAACTTAGTTATTTTTATTAGTAAAATTGATATAGTTTAAAAAGTACTAGAACTTAGATATAGATGACAACAATAACAGCTGAAGTCAAGAGAGTAGATAAAATACTGGTCCTCTCTATCACCACTTGGCATTTTTCCTTTGTTGTTATTGCTTTTAAATATGTAATCTGATTTCTTTTCTATCATTTTTGTTTGACTGAAATAAGTAGTGTGATTTTTGAACACTTCCTAAATTAGCAACATTAATTATTCATTAACAAATGTTTAAAATTTTTTCTAAAGTTAGTGAAATAATTATTTTATAAGGAGTTATGTAACTGAAATGTAACAAAGCATTGGGTAGTCATAATAGAAAGAAAAATACAGAAAAAAATAAGAAAATAACAACCTATGGTTTTGCTATGATTCAAAAGACAAATTGCCCTCAAAACTAGAATGAACTAAGATCCCATGTCAAGAATTTGCCTGTGTCTAAACAGGGACTTCTAAAGACGAAGGTTTTTGATATCTTTCGCCTTCTGTCTAATGTCATGTGTAAAGTCAGGGAAGAAGAGTGAATTTCACAGGCATTTGAGGCCCTTGAAAACTATAAACTAGAAAGTGAATTTCAAATAAAGTATAAAAATACTGACTTGAGCTGACTCAAAATTTCTAATAAATAAGAGAATTCTATCCCATAAAAAACTTATCCAGCCATCCCACTTTTAGGATTATATCCCAAGAACACTATATCACTGATTTTAAAAAAAGAAATGCAACCCCATGTTTATGGCAGCATTGTTCACAATAGCAAAGATCTAGAAACAGTCCAAGTGTCCATCTGTGGATGAGTGGTACATATATACAATGGAGTACTATGGGGCCATGAAAAAGAAGGAAATATTACCTTTTGCAACAACATGGATGGACCTGGAAACTATTATGTTAAGTGAAATAAGCCAGGCAGAGAAAGAAAAATCTCATATGACCTCACTCATCTGAGGAATCCGAGGAACAGAGTGAACTGAGGAATGGAATTAAACCTGAAGGGAAGGGGGGAGGGAGCTTTGGGAGGGGGGCAAGGGATATGTTGAGGAAAATACAGAGGAGGAGGGTTGCAATCAGGGTGACCCTAGAATCTATGTAAACACAATAAATTAAATAAAAAAAATTAAAGCATTTTAAAATTTTTTATTGATATTACTTTTTAAGATGTGAATCCATGTATGAGGCATTGAGTCGCATGTTGTTGTTGATGTTATTATTATTATTATTATTATTATTATTATTATTTGGGAAACTACTGTTTTGAGGTGAACACCAAGACCCACACTACCTAGATTCTCCCTTGTCGAGTGTTTGAATCTGCAGTGGAGATACAATAGGTAGGAGGAAAAAAAACCTATAGTGAGTCATTCAGACACAGATGTCTATGAGTTCCCACTAACACATATTACTAATATCTGTTTCCAGAAGCATATATCTCCCGTCATAAATATTTTCCAGATGTGTTCCTCTTGGTTGTAATTGAAAAATATGCCTGTTTCCAAAAAATGCACATGGGGTAACATCTTAACTAAAAATGATATACTAGTACCAATTATTAAAAGCCTAAAATGTAAAACAGACTACATACGCAGACCTTAGCTCTCACAATGCCCCTACAAAGTAGATATTATGGCCCTTCTTAGAGCAGAGAGCACCTGCTTAATCTGTCCTGCATTCTCTTCCCTCATCTAAGAAACTAGCTGTTCATTCTGCAACTTCATCCTCGTGTTTCTCAATCAGCTTTATCTCCCATGACTCAGAACTCTGGCATATCTTTGTATTTCATAATTTTGTTTTGACTTATCCATAGATTCTCCCCAGGATTATCCCTACCATCAGCCCTTTGGTGCATTTTTGCTAACCACAGTACCAATTATTCATTCAATTAACTGAGGACTAGTCTAATGACTGTTTAGGAAGCAATCAAACCACTCTTCCATTCCATGTAGCTGGACAACTGACTCTCACCCACTTGGGGTAAGTCTGGGGGCTTACTCTCTGGAAAGAACATTTCTGGACTGGAAGACACCTGGGCGTGGCTGAGAGGAAGGGGTAACCTGCTAAAACTGGGCCAATTAAAAGATGTAAGCAGACTTGGTACTGAAACTCCTAGAGTGCTGAAAGCCAAGCCTTCATTCATAAAGCAGGAAAGTGAAATGGTCTCCTTCAGAAAACCTCCCTGAACCAGGGAAAGGTCTTAGAAATACCAACATCAACAATTAAATGACCCAGTCCGATCAACTGTCAGTGCAGCTCATTGTTAAGAATCTCACTCATGGAGTTTCTAACTATTCTCTCTCTTCAATATACACAGACAAGCATGCATTAATGGGCATCTGAGAAGAGTCTCTAGTATGAAAGACATGGAGGCAAAGGAGAGTAAGAAAAAAAAAAAAGAAAAGCAGAAGGAAGCCACTTAAGAGAGATGGGTATTAAATAGGAAGAAAAAAGCTATCAATAATATCTTCAGCTGTGAATAACTTTAATGTAGTTTTAATAATGTACAAAATTATCAAGACAAAATATCAAGCCAAAATTGTGACACAGCTATATTGTAGAAAGAGGAATGGCTTAGTATGTATGTGTGTAGAACGAAGAGGATGGAAAGAGAGTTAATCCATCATCCTTTCTAGTTTGAAGTCGATAGGAAATGTCTATTGTGAATTGGAGTGGATAAGGTTGCCATGTGAGAATGTGAGTGTTACATAGAGACAGTATCTAGAAGAGCCCCCCTACAAACATCAGAACTGAGAGTAGAGGAAGAGCTGGCAAGAAAGAATAGAAAAAAAGTGCTGAGTAAATAGAGGAAAATAAAGAAAAGGTTATGCCATGACAGTCATAAGAAGACAGTGTTTCAAGAAGCTGAGAGAGATCAGCTATACTCGATGCTGCCCAAGATCAATCAACACCTTGAAGAGCTAGTTTTGGCACTGTAGAGCCAAGAGATGTTGGCTTGAAGAGGACCTTGAAGATGTTGGTTAGAGTGGATTGACTGTACTGGGAGCTGATGGAAACAGCTTGAGGAATGTATGAAAGTTGGAGAAATCGAGTGACGTCACGGAAATGGCGCCGTGAGCAGCGCGTCCGACAGATCTCCCCAAAATCACAACAAATTTATCAACTAGAAACAGGAAAATTTATCTTCGGAGCAAACTGAAAGCAAAAGGACTGTTATCACTCGAATCTGAGAGACAAGGGTGTGGAGGAAGCTACCGCAGGGACGTTCATTCAAGCCGCGAGAAAGTGCGCCTGTGGTAAGTCATCCCGCACTTGGAAGCCGCGAGCGGCAGCCGCCGCCAGCTGCCGCCGCCAGCCGCCGCCGCCAGCCGCCGCGAGCAGCACCCGGGTCGGTTGCAGGGCGAGCGGCAAGCAGCCGCTGGCGCGCTCCCAGTCTGGTTGCAGACCGAGCATTGCAGACCGAGCACCGCTAACGTTCCCAGCGGCCCGCGCACGGGGAGCGGGAGAGGCCCCAGGGCGGTATTCCCTACTTGGGAGATTCTCTCTGCGGGCGGGGCACCTCACCCAGCCATTCAAGCTAACAATCAAGCGTTGGGGGAGGGGCGCGCGCAGGCAGCCTGAAATACCTTCGGGAGCACAGCTGCGACCCAATTACTAAAATTAACTTAACCCATGAAATCTGCGCACCCTCGGTTCTAATTGATAAGATCTCTCTCAGTTCACCGACCCAAGACAAGAGGCGTGATATTTTTTGGTGCCTCTCGCTAAAGGGGCGGGGGCAACTTCTGATTGATAGAGCCTCCATATTCAGGGATAAACGCTAACAAGAAGGACTTGGCAGATAATAAGATCTATACCACACTAGTCGCAAGCAGAGACTAGTGCCTCTTCTTACTGGCCAAAACAGGCTACAAAGTGTGGAAAGCCTGGGTTGAGAGGTCCAACGGAATGCTAGGCGCTGAACAATCACCTTGACAACAATTGACTCCCACCCCCGCCTGATTACACTGGAGGCCCTGACTGTCAGAGCCCTTCCCAGAGCCTTGCACTGAGTGGGGATAGAGTGGGGATTTCCCAGCTCTTTGAGTCTCTTACTCCCCAGGCAGAAGCAGTGGCAGCCTTGTGGCTGGATCGCCAGGCTGCTGGTTCGGGAGGGGGGGACTGGGAGAGAGAATCCACGAAGGCGAACTCTCTCGTCGTTAGACCCTGCAGACGCTGGCAGGCCTTGACTACCAACAAGACTAAAGCCAATTGTGTGACATTGCCATAGAACCCCATCAACTGCAAGTCCCTGCCTGGGTGTGGCGCAGGGGCAGGGCCTGGGGTGCAGAGTCGCCAACCGGGAAGAGGGAGAGAGGAGAAGGAGGAAGAGGTTGACATCTCAAAATCAGGAAAAATCCACAGACTTTGCAGCTTGTTCCACTGTTTGTTGGTTTTTTTTTTGTTGTTGTTGTTTGTTCCTTCTATCCTATTGCCTTTATTTCCTCCACCTCAGTCCTTCTATTCTCTGCCCATCTTATGCTTCCCTTTTCTTGAACTACACTACCCATAAGTGTTACATTTTATTTCTCTTCTTCATCCTCACCCTCATTTGGGGTTATACTCCAGGACACGTAATTCTCACTCTCTCCTCTTTTGTTTTTTTTTGCCTTATTTTGTTTTTTTTCTCTTCCTTTTTTATTTCTTCCTTCGTTTTTCTCTTTTTCTTATTTTTTCCTTTCTATTCGTTTTTTCTTTTCTTGTTTTACTTTCCTCCCATTTAATCCTCAATCACGAACAAATTAGTTAATTTGGGACTCAAGGTTTTTTTTGGCTTTGTTTTTCTTTTTCGGTTTTGTTTTTGTTTTTTTCTGGTTGGTTTGTTTTTGTGGCATTTTGGGTCCTCCCAACCCAAGGTCTCCATTGTATTTGGTCTTTGCTCCACTTAATACAACGTATTTTTACTTATTATTTTTATTTTTTCTTCTTGATTATTCCTTTTTTTGTCCTTTTTTCTGGTTCCCTCTTATCCCTCTCATTATATCTCTTGGTTGACCGTCACCCGCAGGCAGATCAACTTATGCTTGTCTAAGATTTTCTTCCTTTTTATTTTTTTTTTATTTTTTTATTTTATTTATTTTTTTATTTTTTTTATTTATTTTTTTATTTTTTTGCCCCCTTGAACTCTTCACCGCAAACCAGGCCCTCCATTATAGGCACGATATTTCCCTGAGGAGGGGAGAGGAGGGAAGGAGAACAAAGAAAAAAAAAAGGGGGGAAATAATAAATTATTACTGCTTTTTTTTGTGGGGTGTTTTACCCTTTGTTTTTTTTTTGTTTTTTTTTGTTGTTGTTGTTTTTTTGTTTTTTTTGTTTTTTTTTTGTTTTTTACTTTTTATTCTTTATTAATTCTAATTAGTGCTATCAACAAGACCACCCTCAGATGCCAATAAGAAAGAGGAAATCGAATATTATGGATACAAAAGAAAGAGAGGTAACACAAATAGATGTGGAAAAATCTATGGAGAAAAGACTTAACATATTGGAAGCCTTGGAGCTAAATGACAGAGAATTTAAAATAGAAATCTTAAAAATACTCAGAGATATACAAGAAAACACGGAAAGGCAATATAGGGAGATCAGAAAACAACTCAATGAACACAAAGAATATATTACCAAGGAAATTGAAACTATAAAAACAAATCAAACAGAAATGAAAAACTCAATTCACGAACTGAAAAACGAGGTAACAAGCTTAGCTAGCAGAACAACCCAGATTGAAGATAGGATTAGTGAAATAGAAGACAAACAACTTGAGGCACAACAGAGAGAAGAAGAAAGAGACTCAAAAATAATAAAAAACGAGAAAGCCCTACAGGAATTCTCTGACTCCATCAGAAAGAATAACATAAGAATAATAGGTATATCAGAGGGAGAAGAGAAAGAAAATGGAATGGAGAATATACTCAAACAAATAATAGACGAGAACTTCCCAAGCCTGTGGAAAGAACTAAAGCCTCAAATTCCAGAAGCAAACAGAACACCGAGTTTTCTTAACCCCAACAAACCCACTCCAAGGCACATCATAATAAAGATGACACAAACCAATGACAAAGAAAAAATTCTCAAGGCAGCCAGGGAAAAGAAGAGTACAACATATAAAGGAAGGCCTATTAGATTATCATCAGATTTCTCAGCAGAAACTCTACAAGCTAGAAGAGAGTGGACCCCAATATTTAAAGCCCTGAAAGAGAGGAACTTTCAGCCAAGAATACTATACCCATCAAAGCTATCCTTCAAGTATGAAGGAGATATAAAAACATTCACAAATACAGAAAAGATGAGAGAATTTATCACGAGAAAGCCCCCACTCCAGGAAATACTAAAGGGGGTTTTCCAACCAGATTCAAAGAACAAAAGAAAACAACACCACAAGTAACAGCTCCACCAAGAACACAATAAAACCAAACTTAAACTGTGACAACAAAGGAAAAAAAAAGGGGGGGAGAGAATGGAGATTAACAGTAGCAAAGGACGGTGAAGTGCAGAAATACTTATAAGATAGGGTACTACAATGAATATGGTAGGTACCCTTTTCATTACTTAATGGTAACCACCCTAGAAAAAACCACCACAAAAACACATGACTTAAAAAAGGTAGCAACAGAGGAAAGAAGTATGGAACACAAACAAACAGAAACAAATGATAGAAAAACAAAAGAGAAGAATCAAACTAGATACAAAACTAACAGAAAGCAATTTATAAAATGGCAGTAGGGAACCCACAAGTGTCAATAATTACACTAAATGTAAATGGATTAAACTTACCAAAAAAAGACACAGAGTAGCAGAATGGATTAAAAAAGAAAATCCAACTATATGCTGCCTACAAGAAACACATCTAAGCAACAAGGATAAAAACAAATTCAAAGTGAAAGGCTGGAAAACAATACTCCAAGCAAACAACACCCAAAAAAAAGCAGGTGTAGCAATACTCATATCTGATAATGCTGACTACAAGACAGAAAAAGTACTCAGAGACAAAAATGGTCACTTCATAATGATTAAGGGGACACTGAATCAAGAAGACATAACAATCCTTAATATATATGCACCAAACCAAGGAGCACCAAAATATATAAGACAGCTACTTATTGACCTTAAAACAAAAACTAACAAAAATACAATCATACTTGGAGACCTCAATACTCCGCTGACAGCTCTAGATCGGTCATCCAAACAGAGAATCAATAAAGATATAGTGGCCTTGAACGAAATACTAGAACACCTGGATATGATAGACATCTACAGGACACTTCATCCCAAAGCGACAGAGTATACATTTTTCTCTAGTGTACACGGAACATTCTCAAGAATTGACCATATGTTAGGCCACAAAGACAATATCAGCAAATTTAGAAAAATTGAAATTGTACCAAGCATATTTTCTGATCATAAAGCCTTGAAACTAGAATTCAACTGCAAAAAAGAGGGGGAAAAACCCACAAAAATGTGGAAACTAAACAACATACTTCTAAAAAATGAATGGGTCAAAGAAGAAATAAGCGCAGAGATCAAAAGATACATACAGACAAATGAAAATGAAAATACGACATATCAGAATCTCTGGGATGCAGCAAAAGCAGTAATAAGAGGAAAGTTCATATCACTTCAGGCCTATATGAACAAACAAGAGAGAGCCGAAGTAAACCACTTAACTTCACATCTTAAGGAACTAGAAAAAGAAGAACAAAGACAACCCAAAACCAGCCGAAGAAAGGAGATAATAAAAATTAGAGCAGAAATAAATGAAATAGAGAACAGAAAAACTATAGAAAAAATCAATAAAACAAGGAGCTGGTTCTTTGAAAAGGTCAACAAAATTGACAAACCCTTGGCAAGACTCACCAAGGAAAAAAGGCACAGGACTCAAATAAATAAAATCCAAAATGAAAGAGGAGAGATCACCACAGACATCATAGATATACAAAGAATTATTGTAGAATACTATGAAAAATTATATGCCACCAAATACAACAATCTAGAAGAAATGGATAAATTCCTAGAACAATACAACCTTCCTAGACTGAGTCATGAAGAAGCAGAAAGCCTAAACAGACCAATCAGCAGGGAGGAAATAGAAAAAACTATTAAAAACCTCCCCAAAAATAAAAGTCCAGGCCCAGACGGTTATACTAGTGAATTCTATCAAACATTCAAAGAAGACTTGGTTCCTATTCTACTCAAAGTCTTCCAAAAGATTGAAGAAGAAGCAATACTTCCGAACACATTTTATGAGGCCAACATAACCCTCATACCAAAACCTGGCAAGGATGGCACAAAGAAAGAAAACTACAGACCAATATCTCTAATGAATACAGATGCTAAAATTCTAAACAAAATACTGGCAAACCGAATACAACAACATATTAAAAAAATAATACATCATGATCAAGTGGGATTCATCCCAGAATCTCAAGGATGGTTCAACATACGCAAAACGGTTAACGTAATACACAATATCAACAAAACAAAGAACAAAAACCACATGATCTTATCAATAGATGCAGAAAAAGCTTTTGATAAAATACAACACAATTTTATGTTTAAGACTCTCAACAAAATGGGTATAGAAGGAAAATATCTCAACATGATAAAGGCCATATATGATAAACCATCAGCTAACATCATATTAAATGGCACTAAACTGAAGGCTTTCCCCCTTAAATCAGGAACAAGACAGGGTTGTCCACTCTCTCCACTCTTATTTAACGTGGTGCTAGAAGTTCTGGCCAGAGCAATCAGACAAGACAAAGAAATAAAAGGCATCCATATTGGAAAAGAAGAAGTAAAGGTATCACTTTTTGCTGATGATATGATCCTATACATCGAAAACCCGAAGGACTCCACAAAAAGATTATTAGAAACAATAAACCAATACAGTAAGGTCGCAGGATACAAAATTAACATACAGAAGTCCATAGCCTTTCTCTATGCCAACAATGAAATATTAGAAAACGAACTCAAAAAAATAATCCCCTTCACGATTGCAACAAAAAAAATAAAATACCTAGGAATAAACATAACAAAGAATGTAAAGGACCTATATAATGAAAATTACAAAGCATTGTTAAGGGAAATCGAAAAAGATACAATGAGATGGAAAAATATTCCTTGTTCTTGGATAGGAAGAATAAATATAATCAAAATGGCCATATTACCCAAAGCAATATACAAATTTAATGCAATTCCCATCAAAATTCCTATGAGATTTTTTAAAGAAATGGAACAAAAAATCATCAGATTTATATGGAACTATAAAAAACCCCGAATAGCCAAAACAATCCTAAGGAAAAAGAATGAAGCTGGGGGCATTACAATACCTGACTTTAAACTATATTATAGGGCCACAATAATCAAAACAGCATGGTATTGGCAGAAAAATAGACACTCAGACCAATGGAACAGAATAGAAAGCCCAGAAATAAAACCACATATATATGGTCAAATAATCTTTGATAAAGGGGCCAACAACACACAATGGAGAAAAGAAAGCCTCTTCAACAAATGGTGTTGGGAAAACTGGAAAGCCACATGCAAAAGAATGAAACTCGGCTACAGCCTGTCCCCATGTACTAAAATTAATTCAAAATGGATCAAAGACCTAAATATAAGACCTGAAACAATAAAGTACATAGAAGAAGACATAGGTACTAAACTCATGGACCTGGGTTTTAAAGAACATTTTATGAACTTGACTCCAATGGCAAGAGAAGTGAAGGCAAAGATAAATGAATGGGACTACATCAGAATAAAAAGTTTTTGCTCAGCAAGAGAAACTGATATAAAAATAAACAGACAGCCAACTAAATGGGAAATGATATTTTCAAACAACAGCTCAGATAAGGGCCTAATTTCCAAAATTTACAAAGAACTCATAAAACTCAACAACAAACAAACAAACAATCCAATAAAAAAATGGGAAGAAGACATGAATAGACACTTCTCCCAGGAAGAGATACAAATGGCCAACAGATATATGAAAAAATGCTCAGCTTCATTAGTTATTAGGGAAATGCAAATCAAAACTACAATGAGATACCACCTCACCCCTGTTAGATTAGCTATGATCAACAAGACGGGTAATAGCAAATGTTGGAGAGGCTGTGGAGAAAAAGGAACCCTCATTCACTGTTGGTGGGACTGTAAAGTAGTACAACCATTATGGAGGAAAGTATGGTGGTTCCTCAAAAAACTGCAAATAGAACTACCTTATGACCCAGCAATCCCTCTACTGGGTATATACCCCAAAACCTCAGAAACATTGATACGTGAAGACAAATGTAGCCCCATGTTCATTGCAGCACTGTTCACAGTGGCCAAGACATGGAAACAACCAAAAAGCCCTTCAATAGAAGACTGGATAAAGAAGATGTGGCACATATACACTATGGAATACTACTCAGCCATAAGAAACGATGACATCAGATCATTTACAGCAAAATGGTGGGATCTTGATAACATTATAAGGAGTGAAATAAGTAAATCAGAAAAAAACAAGAACTACATGATTCCATACATTGGTGGAACATAAAAATGAGACTAAGAGACATGGACAAGAGTGTGGTGGTTACCAGGGGTGGGGGGAGGGAGGACAGGGGGAGAGTTAGGGGGAGGGGGAGGGGCACAGAGAACTAGATAGAGGGTGGCGAAGGACAATCTGACTTTGGGCGAGGGGTATGCAACATAATTTAATGACAAAATAACCTAGACATGTTTTCTTTGAATATATGTACCCTGATTTATTAATGTCATCCCATTACCATTAATAAAAATTTATTTAAAAAAAAAAAAAAAAAGAAAGTTGGAGAAATTGAGACAATGACTGGAGACAACACATTCAGGAAGTAGGATTTGTAAAGAAGAAAGAGCAAAGACTCTAGCAGGGGACAGGTCTAGGGAGTGTTTCTTCTGTGTTTGTTTGTTTGTTTGTTTGTTGTTTTAAGAAAAAAAAGGCATGCATATAGTTAAATATTGATGAAGGACCTAATGAAAAGAGAAAAACTGAAGTACAGAAGTCTAATAATTTATGATAGGAAGCCCATGAGACATTGGGGGAAATGTGATCAGGAGCACAAGTAGACAGGTGCACTTAAATAAGAAAGAAGGTGGAGACATTGGTGAGTACAATAAAGTTGATATTGTGGGCATGTCTGAAAGAGTTCCTATCTATGAATTTATTTGCACTGTAAGAGGCAGGGTTATCTTCTGAGAATACAGTGGGGTAGAACATCTGACTGAGGCAGCAAGGTCTGAAATAGTCACTGAGATAACAAGAACACTGAATAGAATTGTCAGATGGGTTGAGGGCCTACATAAGGTTGTGTGAATTAATTTAAAGATGTGCACTGAGCAGAGCTGAAAGTGTTGCTTCAACAGTGAGAGAAGTCAGCATGTAGGTAGGGAGAAGGGCAAAGCTAAGTTTCTTGAGGGTTAATGTAGAATAACAGTCACTGTGTCCTATGGAGTTTAGGGGAAATAAAGTCACTTTCTTGGCATAGAATTTCTTTCTTTAGAAAAAAAAAATCTGCCCTGGCCAGTTGGCACAATGATAGAGTGTCAGCCTGGCATGTGGTTATCCTGGGTTTGATTCCCAGTCAGGGCACACAGGAGAAGTGCCCATCTGCTTCTCTACCCCTCCCCCTCTTGCTTTTTTCTCTTCTCCTCCTGCAGCCATGGCTCATTTGGAGCAAATTGGCCCCAAACACTGAAGATGGCTCTATGGCCTCTGCCTCAGGTGCTAAGAAGAGCTTGGTTGTTGAGCAATGAAGCAAGCCCTAAATGGGCAGAGCATCACGCCTTAGTGGCCTTCCAGGTGGATCCTGGTAAGGGAGCATATGGGAGTCTGTCTCTGCCTCCCCTTACTGAATAGAAAGAAAGAAAAAAGAAAGAAAGAAAGAAAGAGGCCCTGGCTGGTTGGCTCAGCGGTAGAGCGTTGGCCTGGTGTGCGGGGGACTCGGGTTCGATTCCCGGCCAGGGCACATAGGAGAAGCGCCCATTTGCTTCTCCACACCCCCTTCCTCTCTGTCTCTCTCTTCCCCTCCCGCAGCCAAGGCTCCATAGGAGCAAAGATGGCCCGGGCGCTGGGGATGGCTCCTTGGCCTCTGCCCCAGGCGCTAGAGTGGCTCTGGTCGCGGCAGAGCGACTCCCTGGAGGGGCAGAGCGTCGCCCCTGGTGGGCGTACCGGGTGGATCCCGGTGGGGCGCATGTGGGAGTCTGTCTGACTGTCTCTCCCCATTTCCAGCTTCAGAAAAATACAAAAAATAATGAAGAAAGAAAATCTCTTTTCTTATCTGAGGGTATGTAAGGGAGAATTGACAGAGCTTATTGGTTAAATATTGGGATGGAGAGTGGAGAGATAAATTCTACATTAGTGATAATAAAAATAGTTATCTACCAGGTAATGAACAGTTTATTTGATGATTTATCAACTTATTTAATCTTAATAACAACTGTGGAAAGTAGTTTTATTGAATCTATTTTGTGTCTGAAAAAGAGAATTAATGACTTGCCCAAATTCTCTCAGCAGGATGTGGCAGACAGACTATTGCATCATAGTAGAAAAATCATGGTTTCTGGTATATCAGAGACACATGTAAATATCAATATGTCAAGCTCTTATCACTACAAAAGAGCTACTCTTGTCATAGTGCCTGGTCCTAAACACTCTATGTGCTTGATTAGTGTGCCTCTGGGGAAAGTAGCCTGATGAAGTTCTGAGGAATACAGCCATGGCCCAGATATCCCATTGGAGCAGGAGTTTCAACCATCACCTCCTAGAACTTGGGCAAAGAAGGCTTCTTCTGCCTTGAAGCCTGTCCTTCAGATGGCCTTGCATAGCACAAAATTCTGTGAAAGAGTTCATGAGCACTTCATTTAGATTCATGCAGCACTGACATGGAACCCATAATCCTGAGCACGTGCTTTTGGAAGTAATACTTTTCATCCTCAGGGAAATACTTTTCATCTCTTTTCCTACTCCTTCTAAACAACTGCTGGCCACCACTGAACATTGTCATGGTTTGTGGGTGGTCACTGACACAGTTTCTGAGTGCAGGAAGGATTTTGAATGTGTAAGCATTTAGGAAACAGCGAAGGCAAATGAACCAATTTGCTAAATTCTTCCTCTCAGATAAGATTATTGCATTAGACTCTTCTACAGTGAAGTGGTATCAAGCATCCATGTTCTTGCTTTCTTAGTCTATATTCATCGTTGCACGTGGTACCTTGAGAACATTTTGCAGTTTATATTACTTGTTTTGTTTGTGTATATAAATATATCTACATATATATATCAAGATGTAAAATAAATAAAGCATAATCTAAATTATTTAAATAATGACTAATGAATATTAAATGCTAAAATTGTAAATTAGTTTTTTGAAAGCATTTAATGAAATTTTATTTATTTTCCCCAACAGAAATAATTTTAGATTTATTCATATAATTTACATTAAAATTTTTGCACTTCAATACTTATATCTTTCTGAATGCTTTAGAACATAATATTTTTGAAAACATATGAACAGAATTTTAATATACATTTTTAATGAAAATACAGTCAAACTGAATTTACTTTGAATATAATTGTGTTTTATTTCTTAATCCTCTAGGTTAGCGAGAATGAGTTCATGTTGAGATCATACTAGATAGAAAATACAAAAGTAGAGCTCAGGGGGAAAAAAAGCTGAGAATCAGAAAGTAATAGAAAATGTTCAAAGAGTGAGCTTGCTTAAGTTTTTAAGAACTAGAAATAATAAAAGTGGGATTTATATTGAATGTGACCCACATACAATTTGCAAACAGGATATCATAAATTCTTTATTAAATGCAGATTTAATTACTGATCAAAACAATGAACATGAATCATTGTTATTTTTATTAGATCCACAACTTGAACAAATCAAATGAAATCCCAGAAATTTTATGTAAATGGCGATTTAATGAAATTACTATAAGAGATGGTGAAAATCACTATATAAATTACAGACATTTATATAGTGAAAGTGAAATACTTCATAAATTTCTCTTTAATAATGTTTAATTTTGCCTGGCTTGTGGTGGTACAGTGGATGGAACATTGACCTGGAAAACAGAGGTCACCAGTTTGAAACCCTGGGCTTGCCCAGTCAGAGAACATATGACAAGCAGTCAATAAACAATGAAAGTGAAGCAACTCTGAGTCAATACTTCTCACTCCCCACACTTTCTGTAAAATCAATAAAAATAAAATCTTTAATAATGTTAAAATTTTGTTAAATTTTTGTTTCATTGCCACTTATACATATTGCAAATTATATTAAAATTTTTATTTGCTATTTATTCCTCAGCTAAGCAGTTTCTACAAATTTAAAGTAATGAAAAATAATGTAAAAACTACAATGACCTGATAGGTATTACTGTTAATAGAATACAAATTATGAGAAAATTCTGATTTTAACAATAGAATTCATAATTTTTTTCCTGAAATGAAGGCAAGATAAATTAATTGTATGGAATAATTATTTAATGTCATGAATTATGAAGTGTCTTCACTTTATTTCTCACTCAGATATCACCAGTAATCACCAAAGCACTCAAACTTGTGCAATAATAGTAAAATGATGTTTTCTTGAAATCTTTTTCAGATTTATTTAACATTATCATGTATAACACATTTTTAAAAAGTATTTGTTTTAAAGATATTTTTATCAAGATAGGGGATAAACACATTTTATTTAACAGTTTGACAGCTTGATTACAATGTTTACATGATTAGTAGTTAGCAATGGACTAGAAACTGGTCAACAGCTGTTAAATCAACCAATTAACCAAACTACATTTGGATTCCTTAATTTAACCTATAGATCCTGAAGAACTACCTGATAACCAACCTTACTACCACACTGGGATCATTTGAAAAGCAACCAGGCATACAAATTAGCCCAAAAGATTCAGCCAGGTTAAAAGAAATCAGAAGGAAGGATGTATTAAGATAATTCCTAAATCACCAGTTCATGTCAGAACCTTCTGGAAACACTGAAACCTGAGAAGGGTTTAGGCAAGTTATTTTTAGATTATATGCAAATCTAAAGTGGCAATGAGTTGCTTATTTATATTCGTTATTATTTTCCCTAAAAAAAATGCATAGTGCTACTATGTGGAAGCAAATGCAATAAAGCATGTTAGATATGACTTAGTGGTATCATCTTCTCATTGAAAAATACCCAACCTCATCCTATCAGTAATAGAAATAGAGTATTTATTTAGCACATATAATGGAAAAAAATTACTACTGTCAGAAATGATAGCCTAGACTACTTTTATAAAGCATTTTCTTAAAGCTGTAAATCACTGGCTTTAGCACAATCTCATAAATTTTCTTCTCATTCCTTTCCCATTCTTCTTCCTGTTTACATTTCTCCTCCTTTATTTCTTTTTATTGTCTTTCTTATTAGTGTTTATACATACTGTCATTGTGAGAAATGCTTCTCATTAAAAATTTAAAAAGCGTTTTTTCATATTGAACATATTAAGCCTCAAAAATTGGGGGCCTTTGTGATATATAGTAATTTCTGTTTGGATTTACGACATGTTGGCAAAAAGAATATTTCTAGTTTTGACATTTGAGAAAGTTTTTACCAATATTAAAACATATGTAATCATCTTTATTAAGATTTTTAGTGTAACATGAAAAAATATAAGAAAGAAAATGAAAATAGTAGTAATGTTGAGAGTTCTAGTTTAGGTTCATTAGACCTGAATTTAAAGACCTGAATTTAATCTGAGCTCTTTCTTGACCAGCTGTGTGAGATTGAACAACTGGCTTAACCTTCATGAGCCTGAATTTTTTTTGTCTGCCAAGAGGGTATACTATTGTTCCTATCTCTTAGAGAAGTGAGAATTAAACAAAATTATCTGTGTAAAGTGCTTAAAATTATGTGACAAATATAGACACTATTATTGATTCCACTGTTACTATAATTATACTTATTATTAATTGCTTTTGAGTTTCTTTTATAAAATAAACAATAGAAAATGCAGATGGGGCTCTGGCTGGCTGGCTCAGAGGTAGAGTGTCGGACCGGTGTGTGGAAGTCCCAGGTTCAATTCCTGGTCAGGGCATACAGAAGAAGCAACCATCTGCTTCTCCATCCCCCCCTTCTCTCTCTCTCTCCTCCTCCTGCAGCCATGACTCAAGTGTTTTGAGCGAGTTGGCCCTGGGCTCTGAGGATGGCTCCATGGCCTCCACCTCAGGCAGTAAGATGGCTTGGCAGTAAGCAATGGAGCAATGCCCCAGATGGGCAGAGCATTGTTCCCTAGTGGGCTTGCTGGGTAGATCCCAGTGAGGGCTCATATAGGAGTCTGTCTCTGCCTCCCTGCCTCTCATATATGTAAAAAAAGAAAACGAAAATGCATATGGTAGAAAAGTATAAAATAAAGAGTCCTTTTTTTTTTTAGCCTCTGCCATCCCTCTCTATTAATAGTTTATCATGTGTCCTGCCCAAAAATTGGTTTGGGACCTAACACATATACATTCTGAAATACAAATAGATATTAGACTTTGTACCCTATCTTGAACTTTTGTCACATGAGAATTTATCCTGAATGACTCTTTTTTTGTGTGTGTGTGACAGAGACAGAGAGAGGAACAGACAGACTGGAAGAGAGAGAGAGACGAGAAGCATCAATTCTTTGTTGCGGCACCTTAGTTTCTCAGTGATTGCTTTCTCATATGTGCGTTGACCAGGGGGGTTACAGCAGACCAAGTGACCCCTTGCTCAAGCCAGTGACCTTGGGTTTAAGCTGGTGAGCCTTGCTCAAACCAGATGAGCCTGCGCTCAAACTGGCGACCTCAGGGTCTCGAACATGGGTCCTCCGGTCACAATCCAACACTCTATCCACTGTGCCACTGCCTGGTCAGGCCTGAAAGTGCATAAAGATGTCTTTATGCACACCTATGACTCACTTTCATTCTTTATAACAACTGTCATGTTCTCCTGCATAAATGCTGTTAAGTCATATAACTGATCTCCTTTTGCAGTTTTTGTCTTTGCAGTTATGTTTGCAAGGAAAAGTCATAGCAGTCGAATTTCTGAATTCAAGTATATGTGTGTTTTCGACTTTGATATATTTTGCTAAATTATCCTCCTTAAAAGTTTGCTTTAGTAGTTTAGGTACTAAACTACTTTAGAGGTATTTTGTGCATTTGGATATGGTCCTGAAATCATGTATGTAAATAAATCAAATTGATTTTTTAAATTAATTAACTAGGTCTGTAATTTATGTTATAGCAGGATCCATGACCCTTTTTGATAATTTTTTTAAAATGTGGACTTTCATTTTTCTGAAAATGTGCCATCAAGAAGCACATGCTCACATACATTTAAACGAAGTCCCTCTTTGGGAGGCTGAACAATGGTCCCCAAAGATGTCCACATCCTCATTCCTGCTTTTAGTCCAGTGAGACTTGTCTCAGCCTTCTGACCTCCAAAACCAAGATAATGAATTTGTGTTGTTTTAAGCCACGGAGTTTCCGATACTTTGTTAACAGCAGAAATAGGAAACTAATACACCGTTTATGTAGCCCAAAATAGAATTCAGCTCTGTGCACACAAGCTCCGTATTGGAACATATGAGAGCATCACTTTAGAAAATAAAAATCCTTTAGCACAGAAAACAGTAAAAAGTTGACCTGGCTATTCTGCCTCCCCTGTTCTCACTGTCCATAGTCCCTAAGCATTTCCATGAAGCCCCTAGTGTTCCAAGAGGCAGCCTGAAAACTATTGCTTTAGAGAATTAAATAATCTTTCCTTTGTGATTTGAGAATGTATTTATATACCAGATATCTTTTGAAAATACGATTTTTTCCCAGCAATCCCTCTACTGATTGCAGCACTGTTCACAGTGGCCAAGACATGGAAACAACCAAAAAGCCCTTCAATAGAAGACTGGATAAAGAAGATGTGGCACATATACACTATGGAATACTACTCAGCCATAAGAAATGATGACATCAGATCATTTACAGCAAAATGGTGGGATCTTGATAACATTATAAGGAGTGAAATAAGTAAATCAGAAAAAAACAAGAACTACATGATTCCATACATTGGTGGAACATAAAAATGAGACTAAGAGACATAGACAAGTGTGTGGTGGTTACCAGGGGTGGGGGGAGGGAGGACAGGGGGAGAGTTAGGGGGAGGGGGAGGGGCACAGAGAATTAGATAGAGGGTGGCGAAGGACAATCTGACTTTGGGCGAGGGGTATGCAACATAATTTAATGACAAGGTAACCTAGACATGTTTTCTTTGAATATATGTACCCTGATTTATTAATGTCATCCCATTACCATTAATAAAAATTTATTTAAAAAAAAAAAAAAAGAAAATACGATTTTTCAATTGGAAGTATTCTGGACACCTATTTTAGGGTAGCTAATGTGCTCGACTCCAAGACACTGCTGTAAATATGACAAGCTTGTTCCCACCCTCACAGGCTGTGCTGTAGTAAGTAACGTAGCCAATTCCAATGTAATACGGCAAATGCTTTGATGGGGGATGACTGGGGGGCAGTGTGGATGCACAGAAGGGGTTCTGTCAGTGGTCTGATATAAGAAAGGTGTAACAGAGGTTTCCCTGAAAGAACGAACATCCAAGCTGAGACCAGCGGAGTTACCCAGGCAAAGGATGAGCCTGTGTAGCTGCGGAGGAGGGGGCTGGGTAAAGATGAAGAGGCACGGTGTATTGAGAATCATTCTGGTAGAAGAAACATACTTCTAAAGATCTAGACGTAAAAGAGTACATGCTTCCTCGTATCCCCTCCTGTGCTTGACATTCAATTCTGTAAACTACAACAAGCCTGTTATGTACTGAGTCCTGCCTCTCCATTCTTAGAGCACTCCCCAGCTGCTGGGGGTAAACATTTCACCTGCAGACTCAGCCTTCCCATGTACTCATTCTCATGTCCCCTTCATCTACTACAGAGTCTCAAAATGTTAAGTGTCTATAGCTGTTTTACTCCTTTCTTAATCTCTATCCCAGTGTGTGTGCTCATGTATACACACACTATACATACCAACTTTTCTCTGAACAATTTAAGAATAAACCTCAGGTGCAATGCCCTCTTTCCCCTAAACACTACAGAGAACATTTTCTGAAAACGAGAAACTTTTTAACAAACTACAGTACAAAGATCAAATCAGGAAATTAAGATTAAAATAATACAATTATCTAATATACAGACTTTATTGAGATTTTGTCAATTGTTCCAATGTTTTTGTTACAGGAAAAAACAACCCAAGATTGTGTCTTTTACATTTTTTTTAATCTGGAAAATTTTCTGAGTTTTTTCTCGAATTTTACAATATTGGCATATTGAAAAGTATGGTCCAGTTATTTTGCAAATGCCCCTAATGTTGGGTTTCTCTGATGCATCCTTAAAGTTGGATTCGGATCATTCAGTTCAGGCAGAAATGCCACAGAAGTGATGCTGGGTTCTCCATTCATGTTTGTTCAAGAAGGTGCATGCTGTTGATTAGTCCCATTACGAGCAATGTTAACTTTGATCATTTGTCTAAGGTGGTGTCTGTCAGTTTTCTCTACTGTAATATTATTTTATTTTTTGCAATTAAAGGAAGACTTTTTAATGATATCTACTGCTCCTTAAATGAGTCAGTTATTATTATGATGGTGGCAAATGGTTTTCCTGTTTGAAGTATTGGGCTTATGGAGGAGGGTAAATGTTCTTCACCAGGAGAAAAGTCAGATTGTAATTCACTCTGTTTTTAAAGATGATTTGGCCTTCTCACTACCAAACTACCAGGAACATTTAGAGAGAATAAAGGAAAAGCTAAAAGAAATGGCTAAGGTAAAGAATGCATAATATCCAGAAAAGTTGGAACTTTATTTTCTTATATTAAAAATGTTGGCCCTGGCCGGTTGGCTCAGTGGTAGAGCGTTGGCCTGGTGTGCAGGAGTCTCAGGTTCAATTCCTGGCCAGGGCACACAGGAGAAGCGCCCATCTGCTTCTCCACCCCTCCCCCTCTCCTTCCTCTCTGTCTCTCTCTTCCCCTCCCGCAGCCAAGACTCCATTGGAGCAAGGTTGGCCCGGGCGCTGGGGATGGCTCTATGGCCTCTGCCTCAGGCACTAGAATGGCTCTGGTTGTGGCAGAGCAATGCCCCAGATGGGCAGAGCATCGCCCCCTGGTGGGCATGCCGGGTGGACCCTGGTCGGGCGCATCCGGGTCGGGCGCATGAGGGAGTCTGTCTGACTGCCTCCCCGTTTCCAGCTTCAGAAAAATGCAGGAAAAAAAAAAGTGAAATATTCTCAAATTTTACATTTTTTATGAGGGTTTCCTTTTACAGTAGAATTTTTTTTTTTTTTAAATGACATTTCTCCATATGAACCAAATTATATTTTGTCCCTTTTCTGACATTTTTACCACAGCTATATCTATCAAAGTTTATGTTATAGATTTATTTACCCAGCAATTCAGGTTTCTAAAGTTTACATAACAACAACTTTAGAAAGGGCCTTTGTTTTTTCTTAGGCTGTTTGTCATAAAATTTTCTATCTCGTATATATGTTGTTACTTTTATATGATAATATCTATAGCTGTAGAGTGACATCAAACAGCTATTGAACTTATCAATTCAACTACAAAGGTTAATCAGTTGAACAAAGCCCATAACATTTTAGATAGGAGTTTAATACTTAGACTGCAGACATAACAATAACCCTCATATATATATTTTTGGGATCACTGTCAGCAAAAGTAAAGATAGCATTCCTTCATTTGGAAAATAATTATTTTAAATAAACATTAAAAGAATATGTAAGTTGACTTACATGATAAGATAACAAAGGTATAACTTGAAAGTACACTTATGAAAAAACTTATGCATAACGTAAAAATATTACTTTTTTAAAAAATATAAAAAATATGCTTCAAAATACCAAATAGAATTCTACCAACTTATGATTCTTTTTTTTTTTTTTACAGAGACAGAGAGAGAGTCAGATAGGGACAGACAGACAGGAACAGAGAGAGATGAGAAGCATCAATCATCAGTTTTTCGTTGCGACACCTTAGTTGTTCATCAATTGCTTTCTCATATGTGCCTTGACCGTGGGCCTTCAGCAGACTGAGAAACCCCTTGCTTGAGCCAGCGACCTTGAGTCCAAGCTGGTGAGCTTTACTCAAACCAGATGAGCCCGCGCTCAAGCTGGCGACCTCAGGGTCTCGAACCTGGGTCCTCGGCATCCCAGTACGACGCTCTATCCACTGTGCCATTGCCTGATCAGGCCAATTTATGATTCTTATGGCACTAGAAAAGTAAATTAAATGGGCTTGACTCTTGGCCTCCAAGAAGGTTATATATAGTTTTAGGCAGTAAAAACTAAAGTGAATATTTAGTTGATATGTCTGATACATACTATTTTTAAGCTAAAATATGCAACTGAATTATTTTTGTCACGTAGTGTCCTCAAACAGATAAAAATGATCATTTTAATGAGTAAAAGAAGAAAACCATGGATTATTGTTGTAATCAGGTGGAAAAAATAAAGAAGAGGATTAACACAATAGTAATTACCTGAGCAGATGGATTTCTAATCCTAGAAATAAACGTTCTAATTAAGCTACACTACAATACGACAAGACATTAAGGTCTTCTGCATCTGGAGGAATTGTTATTCAAATTTACCAGTGTAACTTAATTCTCATTATATTAAAAAGTACTTAATCAACCAAATCATTTTTAATTATCAAATTTATGCTGTTTTAGTGTTTCTATAAATTTCTTCCATGTGTGAGTCTCTATAGGGACAGTATAGTCATGATTTATTCAATATTAGCATTTTCATAGAGCAGGATTGAGTTTTGTTGTATCTCTAATGAAGCACTTTTTTTCTGAGTGCTGTCAATGGGTGTTAATTGGGGAATGAAAGATCACTATGCTGATCCTTTCAGAGTTACCCCATGTTGCCTTCTTTTAAGGATGAAAATAATCTTTATTAAAAATTGGAATTTACTAGTATTTTATTAGTACACACTTTATTCATAATTGGAATTTATAGTCCTTGAACTAATTTAGATGAGTTATATATATTTTGATGCATGTATGACTGAACATTATGGAGGAAATTAACAAAAAGAATGAGAATAATTCTAGGGAACAATTTTTTTTAGTTTTTTGTTGCATGATGTTTTAGAACTGTTTTTATATATTTCTGAATCGCTGATTCCAAATCTAAAATCCATATTTTGATGCATGCTCTAGTTTTTATGCAATTTTAATTTATTTTTGTTACAGTTAATGGCATGCATTGGTTTTTAAATTGGTGTTAAAGGGCGACGATTCTTGGATTGAATATAACCACAAGGCAATTTATGTTTCAAAAACATCACTTCACATAATTGTAGTTGTTTTTAAATGTAAAAAATTATTATCTGATAAAAACACCCTCTTATTTTGTTTTAAGATTGAATCATGGCTTCGTCGAGTAGGCATAAGTGTAAGAATAGTCCTGACACCTTCTGTTATATATCTGGCTGTTACAGACTTCAACATCAAAGGCGCAATATTTCATCATTTGTGACATGTGCATATATTGCCTATTTTCAAGTTCCCCTTGGCGATCAAGACAAGAATTGGGCTCCTGATATTGTGTGTAATAATTGTGAGGAAATGCTTCATGGCTGGACAAAAGGAAAATGCAAAGGAATGCCTTTTGGTATTCCCATGGTTTGGCGTGAACCTAAGGACCACAGCAGTGACTGTTATTTCTGTCTGATCCATACAAAGGGCATCAGCAAGAAAAAACTGCATATGATGGCATATCCTAATATTGCTTCATATGTCCCACACTCCGAGACACTCCCGGTTCCAGTTTTCAATGGTTTTATTTCTTCTAAGGACAAAGAAAGTGAACATAGTGATCAAGTGTATTTTGATAAGATGCATAAGGAAATGGTTATAGAATCTGAAGGGTCTTCTTCTGATGCCAAGCAGTCATTATCCCCTCAACAGTTTAGCCAACTCGAATTAAATGATTTAGTAAGAATGACATAAAAGTTGTTCTCGACTTTCTGAAGTATGAGGAGCATAATTGGATCATTTGTGTGGATCTTAAAATGGTGAATTTCCTGCTAGGACAACAGAGAGGTTTTATGAAGTATCCTTGCTTTCTGTGTTTGTGGGACAGCCGAGCTTGGGAGAAACACTGGACACAGAAGGAGTGGCCAAAACATGAAGCTCTGGAAGTAGGGATGCAAAATATTGTGAATGAACCTGTAGTTAACCAAGATAGGATCATTTTTCCCCCACTTCACATCAAACTTGGCTTAATGAAGCAGTGGTTTGTTCAGGCTTTGAATAGAGAAAGTGAATGCTTTCAACATATTCTTTCTGCTTTTCCTGCTTTATCTTTTGAGAAGATAAAAGCAGGTGTATTCTATGGACCTCAAATTCGAACCCTCATACGTGATGAAGAATTTGCCAGGAAGATGAATAAGGAGGAGAAAGCAGCATGGCAGACTTTTGTGGCAGTTACAAAGAACTTCCTTGGCAACAAAAAAGCAGAAAACTATGAACTTCTGGTTCAAAGATGCTGTTGGCTTTCTGCGACATTGGATGTAACATGAGAATTAAGATTCACTTCCTGAACAGTCACCTTGATAAGTTTCCTGAAAATCTTGGAGCTGTTAGTGATGAGCAGACTACTGCTGGAGCATCAAACGAGATTGTCCTCAACAAGTACACAAACGCAAGAGCTACAAACGCAAATTTTTGCCTAAATAAAATTTAAATAAGTTTTTGTGCAAATTTTATGATTAAAATGAGTGTTTTAATATGTTCTATTTTAAAATTGTAGACAAATTCTGATGCAATCATATCTTTTAGTGCATTCGTGTATTTACTGCATTATATAAATTATTATATTTTCACAAAGATGATGCCCAAGAAGATATTCTACTTCATTATGTTAAACTAAATGTTGAAAATTTTACAATAAGATGATAACCTAAAACCTTGAATTGCAAAAAAACCTGTAGCTTACAGAGAAAAACTAATGTCAGATTTGAGATCAGAACACTGGAATTAGGTAAGAACAAATGTTTTTGTAGATGCAACAAAAATTTTGTTTCCCAGTGTAATGGATGGAAGACAAAATTTTGTGTTAGTAAGTAAATGCAAGAAAGAAACAAGAGAAACGATATGACTATTTTCATACTTACATGTCCATGAGAATCTTAAATTACCTCATTAATAACCAAGCAACACAAAGCTGTTTTTGAATGTCACTTGGAATACACACAATTAGCATAACATTTCTTAGGGGTTTAAATGTATATCTTTATGAAAGAAATAGATTTTAGGGTAAAAGAGTCATCTAGGAAAAATATCTACAAATGGTTTTATTAAAATTTTCATTATTTCTAAGAATGTTTGTGTGTGGGATTGTGGTGTGTGTTTGGGGGGCGGGGGGGGGGTGTTGGAGAACATATGTTACTTTTCCTGTCCTTTTTCCTATGTTTAGATTTTAGATGTAACCGTGTTATGTGCTTCTTTTGTATCAATAGATACTTAAACAATATTTTTAAAAGTGGTAAATATTTAAGACATATAAATTTAATTTACCTCAGTTGTAATGCAATTCAACAAGGATTTATTGAAAACAATGACATAAAAAAACAGGATTGGCAGTATAGAGCTATACAACCTGAAAACTTATATAATCCCAAGCACGTAGATCTTGCTACCTAGAGTAGCAACATGGACCAACAACAGGCATTTCCCAGGAGATGCTAGAAATACAGACTTCCAGGCTCCGCCCAGCCCTTCTAAATCAAAATCAGCATTTTATAAAGATCCCCAGGTGATTCAAACGCACATTAAATTTTGAGAACACTATGTCATAAGATCATAGTCTAAGCAAGTGAATAGACACTTTTCAAAAAGGCAATAATTATCTAAGAAATGCTTTAACATGGAAACAAATACTGTGAGATAATAATAGAGTCGAATGCTATTATTAGACTTAGGGATTTGCTGTAGTTTTGAATCTAACTTCTTCTGTGTTAATACTTTCCACACAATTAGCATTTTCTAAAGTGCATTCTGGTCAAATATGCTTGAGAAACCATGAGTAAGATATATGACTGCTTAGCAATGCCTTGTTCACAGTAATATGTTAAAGATTTTTTAGAAGTCCAAAAATAAATAAGTCTGTTTCACAAATATATATATATAAAATGCAACTTTTATTTTCCTTGCATGGCACTTAACGTTCTTCAGCACTCATATTTTATGGAGCACACTTTGAGAAACACTGCATTTATGTTTGCGACATTTTGCTCATGAATTTTTTAGTAGGATTCTTCTTTTCCCCATTAACTTCTCTTTTCTCTTTCATAGTTTTAAAGTATCCTGAATAAATTCAACCCTGAATATAGGTATGAACAAAAAAATACAATTTTGCTCTGACACAATGTATATAATAATATAGAAAGTTTGAGGCAAATTAATTCAGCTCTTCTGTTAAAAATCATCCAGCTCTGGATAGATAAAGTTGTCTTTGAACAAACAGTATGCCAAAGTCTGGCCTCCACATATCATTGAAATTAAGCCGGATCCTGCAAGTAATGAAAGGGAAGTTTTGGTTAACTACCAATAATGAATAATTCATTGGTGATATTATGAATAAGAACAATTGTCATGACTAAGATAATGTTCCTGAAACTGACATAGTGTTTGAAAGAGTGGTTTATAGATTCAGCTAAGAGGGAGTAGGTATATATTCTGTGTTAGTAAATTGTTGAAATTCAAAACTTCAAGGAATAATAGGTGCATGGTTCTGTCAAATTAACAGTAAAGAGCTCTTAAAACTCAAAAATTCAAAGGAAATGAAGTCAAAGTACAAGCCAAGGCATTCAAATTTCTCAATTTTTCTTTTAGCTCTTCAGACCTGCCTTTTGTTTGTTTTGTTGGTATTTAAAAATCTTTTATACGGTATTTTCTTTCTAATTATGAAAGGAAAACATGCTGCTAACTTGTAAAATATTTTAAGTATATTTCTCAATTTTTTCATTACACAAATTTATTTGTTAAAATAATTTAATTTCAAATGCGGCTGTTGAATTTGCATTGAATTATAACTACAATTCATGTTTTAGTTGAAATGTCAAGTATTAACAATGGACATTGTTACAAAACAATAAACTGTTGTCCAGTTTTAAATGGTCAGTTGTATTAGAGCTCAACAGTTAACTATGAATGATATTTATCTCTGGGAAACCGCAAATCGATGATGATAACTCTACTACCAAAACCCACTGCAGTCATTCTTGAAACCCTGCTCAAGATATAATAGATTTACAATGACACAATAATTAAAAAAAGAAAAGAACCCCCACAGTCTTTACCATTTGATTGGCTAAGGATTTAATTAACGCTCACCCTATACTAACACAAGATTATGGAGAAGGACAAAAAAGCTTAAAAACAAAACAAAAATCCAACAGCAACATAAAAGAAAATAAAACTGCCCTGGCCCGTTGGCTCAGTGGTAGAGCGTCAGCCCAGCATGTGCATGTCTCAGGTTCGATTCCCAGCCAGGGCACACTGGAGAAGCACCCATCTGCTTCTCCACCCCCCCTCCTTCCTCTCTATCTCTCTCTTCCCCTCCCACAACCAAGGCTCCATTGGAGCAAAGTTGGCCTGGGTGTAGAGGATGGCACCATGACATCTGCCTCAGGCACTAGAATGGCTCCAGTTGCAACAGAGCAATACCCCAGATGGGCAGAGCATCACCGCCTGGTGGGCGTGCCAGATAGATCCAGGTCGGGCACATGCAGGAGTCTGTCTCTCTGCCTTCCTGCTTCTCACTTCAGAAAAATATACCAAAAAAATAAATAAATAAAAGAAAGAAAACTTTAACAAATGCAACCTTTGTATAAAACAAGACAAAACAAAAACAAAAAAACCTTATCATAGTAGCTAAAATAAAATAGTGGGTCTTTGGATTAAACCATAATATTTTTAAGGTGTGTTAGAAAAACTTCCACCTATCTAATTATTAGTCTGATCAGGGCATAAAATAAATAGCGATACAAGGTCACTAACTTTTCTCTGTAGCCACTATTATTTCATGTGCCAGCAAATTTAATTTTCCTGTTCTTAAGCTTTTCACCAACATATCAACCTACTGAAATCATTCATTCAAGCTGAGTTATAGGTGAAATACCAACAGTAAGAGAAGACGAGGGTTGTTTTGTTTTTTTGGGTTTTTTTGGTTTTGGGTTTTTTTTTGATGTTTTGTCATATTTTTTCTACAAATATGTAGGAAACATTGTGATTGGCTAGCCAAGTCAGTTTTCATTAACATTCTTATAGTAAAAGCCCACCTTATTGTCAGACACAGATACTTCTTACTGCAATCCCAAATTTTAGATAATCTTTTCTACCTTATATTTTGCCATACTTTTTGTATTACTGAAGTTATTTTTCTTGTCTGCATAGTAATCCATTATGTAAAACTGTAGAATCTTTACAGATGTTTCTAATATATAATGTTAGTTGTCATAAACTGCCATTTAGTATGGAATTCTAAAAAGAAGAATCATTCTGGGAAGTTAGAGGCTTTAAAACTCAACCAATTCACTAACAAATATTTCAATTTCAGTAGATAAATCATACTTCTTTGATTTCTCTACACGTTGAATCAAATCAACTTTGACACAATGAAATTTGTTTGAATAAAATTGGTTAGAACTTTTTTGTCCTATAAACAAGGTGCTTCATAATTGGGGTTTATAAAGTAAAAACAATCTATACTGAAGAAAGTAAATATTCACCATTCAAAGACTTTTGACAACCATGGCCTGGTTTTAATCACCTATCTGTTTTCTTATGAGAAGTTACAATCTGCCTTTTGCTATCCTTTAAGCTTAATGCCAGTTTACTAAACACTTGGGGGGCTAACAATGATTTCAATGATGTATAACAGACACTTAAATAATTTTTAAAAAGATTTTTTGATACACTATATTCTGTAGCACAGATTCTCAGTATAGGCAATTATCTCTGACTTCTGTCAAATTCTCAGGAACAATAAATTCTCAGAAAATTCTACCTGCTTGAGTTATTTAGTTACATGAAAAGCTTTTCTTTCTGATTTTATTGGGCCAATGATCCCAGTTCATTTTAAAATATTAATTCAGCCTTACATGGCTTTCATAAACCTGTTGTTCCTTGCAAGGCAGTAAGAGTACAACTTCGATGAAAGGTCAAGTTCCCTGAGGTAAGAGCCCTTAGTGAATCAGAGGCCTGACAGGCCCACACAACTTCCTTACACAAAGACATACATCCCGTGTGAATCCAACAGGTAGAACTTTCAAGATGTTTAGCCACTATTCTCTTATATTTAAATTTTTAACTCAAGGAAACACAAAAATAAAAGTTACTTCAGACATCATTTGACAACTATCCTCTGAGTGAGTAATCCAATCCTGGTTATTAAAACTAAAATAGTGACCCAACTATTTTAACAAATTTTACTGGCCATTCAATTATGCCAAAGTTGACTCTCCTTGGTATCAAGGTTACATTGTTATGTGACTTCACTGACTAGGGCTCAGTAAATTTTGAAAAAGATAAGTTACCATTTTGCATAGAGCAAAAATCATTTGCACTTACACTTACAGAATGTCTTTCAGTATCTTTCTTTTTTCAGTTTGTTAAAAATGTACATCTTTGAGAGATTTATACAAAATAAAATATCAGTACTTTCTACAGGTGTTTTCTGTATGCAGTAAACAATAATGGAGAAAAAATATGCATCTAAGACTTATGGATATGCAAGGTTATTGGAGAATTAAACTCTAGTGAAGAGATTAGTAGTTAATTTAAGTAACATTTGACTGTAGGGAAAAAATGTGATAAAGTGCTGCATTTCCATTTTTCATCATTAATAATGACACTAATTAGATAAAACTATTGCCAGATTTACTAAAATTAGAAAACCTAAAAATATTTTGAGGTCAATACCTGGCTTAACATAAAAAAAAAGCTTTAGAAAAGTTTACTTTCACTTGGTTAATGTTTTTACTAGAAATATGAGTGATGAATTGAATTCAGTCCTTCAATTTTTGGGCAGTGAAAAAGAGATGAAATTAAATAGTTTCTCTGCTTGTACTACTAAAAATAACCATATGCCGATCATTGGGAAAAAGAATCAAGAGTAAACAATGTGCTTTATAATTGGAGTTGATAAAAAAAAAGAAGAAAAAACTATGCCAAAGAAAGCAAATATTCATAATTCAAAGACTTTTTGCAACCAATCTTTTTTCTCTTCTACGGGAAGTTATTATCTGCCTTTTTTCTATCCTTTAAACTAATGTCAGTTTACATTTGGGGGTACAATGTCACAAATATATATTCAGTGTTTTATTCTCTGTAACTTTAGAATGATAAAGTCCAAGATCAGCCTCTGATCCAATCACCTGGCCCACTTAAAAAAGTTTTATACCCCCAGTTTATATGTCAATATATATTTTTATTACACAAATATTATATATACATATATATATATATATACCTAAAGCAGCCCACCAATGTGATGTCAAGGGAAATTCCAACATAACTGCAATAGAAAAAAATATTGTTCATTTTCAAACCATACATTATTTTGTTATTCATAAGGAATTACTTCTGTTTGTTGAAATCATATCTACATAAAACAGAGAAATTTCATTCACATTCATAAAATTGAGTACCCCCAACTTTGTATTTAATGTAGAAAGGTCAAATCAGATATTTGAAACTTCTTTCCTAGGAATGATGTAATGAATTATCAGGTCTCAGGCCAGTTCACAAAGCTGAGGTGAAGTGATATGCGTCAGAGAAGGCCCTAAGACCGTACTGCATCCTGCCTGGCTCTCTCTGGAGTTCTGAGCCACTTCACCCTGAGTTCGATTCTGTTGAGCAATATTTTTCAAGTATTTTCTGTGCAATTTGTTAGTCAACTAACTTGTAACTTTTCTGGGCCCAGAACCAATTGCTTACTTATCTCAACCTTGAAGACTTAACCACCTTATGCCTCCAGCCCTGTGGTGAATATCCTACGGCTGACTTCCAGGAAATATTATGCCCCAAAGTAAAACAGTGATTTAAGATGGTGGGAGTTCAATGGTCCTCCAGGTTACTGAAAGGTTTTATGTCTCAAGACATCGATGCTAAGGTATGATATTCTGAAATTTTCCAACAGTAATGATGTTGAATATGGCAATTCATTTGGGAATTGTGTGTTCTTAAGTTGAAGACTGATTAGACCATTAGTAGACCAAGACACTGAAAATATGAGTGATTTAAGTTGTTAATAAATAATAATAACTTTGAATTACAACATGTAATGGGGGTTGATTACAACCCATATTTTGACAAGTATGTTTTTTTTTTAATAATGGGAGACAAGGGAGAAAAAGTTACAATGGAACTGTAAGTTTTGAAGAAATGAATGAAACTATCATTTACTCAGATATTGTTATATGTTAGACAAGGTAAGAAAATTTCTCATTCTCACTGAAACTTCTCTAGGTATTTCCTTTTATAGAGGTGGCAAATAATATAAGGGATATTGTGACTTGCACCTGGTAAAAAAGTAGAATTACAATTTGAATCAATTTTCTTCTAACTCCAGAGATCACAGATAGAAATAAAAACCCTTTAGTCTAAGGACCCAGTAATCTCATTTAAATACCTAACTGGTGTTAGGACATTTGCAAGCCTCCAAGTACAAGTCTCCTTGGGTTCTAGTTCCCAGTCTTTGGTCAATGTCTGTCTTAAGGAAAGATTTTGTAGGAAAAGTATTCCTAACAGAGGCAAATCCTATACACGCTAATGACAAGTTGAATGTGGAAGGGAAATAGGACATACCTATGTATCAATAAGTTTTGAAGTGGAAGGTGTAGTTAAGCAATACCTTGCTAAAGAAGCCGTAGAACTTTGTGGGAAGGATGAGTAAGTAAGGGAAGAGGGAGAAAGGTCTTTCATCATCAGTTCTTGTTATTTAGCCAATATGAATACAACAAAGTTCTACTCTTATGAAGTGATTTAAGTACAACATCTGATTTTATGCATTTTGTTTCCTTTATCTTATTTTGCTTACCAGTTGAAGTGATGGCAACATGGAGAATAGTTATTGAAAAAGCATAATCCCAAACCCACTCTTCCACAACCAGAACGAAAAGCAATCCACAAACAAAGTAGGTGACCTCCATTGAAACTAAAAGAACTGCAAATAAAAGGAAAAATGTAATTATTTGGGATTAGAGTAACAGTAATTGTGAAATACAGTTAGTAACCGAACCATTATAAGTTATTCTGCAAAACAATTCTGGTAGGAATTTTCTTAGTGTTTCTTCTCTTAATCCTCAAATTTGGAAAAGAACTTTTAAAACATTTCGTCTCTTAATAATCCTTAGATTTACAGAAAAAATAGCAATATATAATTTTTGCTTCACATTCTTTATACTTAGCATTTTAGAGGGTAAAATGCAATAAAGAAATTATAATGTAAACTAGGCATGCTGATCTGTAATTAGATTGCAAGTCTGATTTTTAAAAAGTATTAAAACCTAATGAAAAATTTAATTCTAAGTTTTCAGAAGTGAGAAAACAAATGTAAAAGTTTAGTGAACTATAAAGGTACCAATCATTACCTAACTAGGAAGTGAGTTCTTCTGTGTCTTTGTAATAAAATGGTATATTCAGATAGTCACCTGGGAAACATAACCAGTAACTATGGATGAAAGAAAGCTTCATAAATGGCTTATGTGGATGGAGGCGCTCTGCTAAATCCACCAGTTGTCTCAGAGTGGTTTCTCTGAACATGTTTAAAGAGACAGGACCACATACAGGTAGGGACCACAAATCTCTAAGAGCCATGAACATATGAAGGGTCAGCCTTTTACTTTTGTCTTTGAGATGAAACCTTAAGACTGTAGTGGTTTCAAAGAAGAGATCCATCAAACTTGAAAGTGACCAATAGATGTGATATACCCCCAAGGTCCCTTTGTAATGATATCACTTTCCATAAATATTATCTCTCTTTCTTTTTAAAACCTAGCAAATGATTGGTATGTTCATATAATTCAGGATTTAATCAATCTAGGTCAGCAAACTCCATATTTTTTAAAAGCAAAAAGTAAATAAAATAAGCCGCATTATATTCTCCTGTGCAGAAGTAATTTATTAAGCGGCAAGCCTTAGGGAAAGAGCAAGACATCAAGTAAGCAAGTCCCAGGTGCCATTGTTTTTAAAGGTCTCACACTTGCTCCTTTTCAATTCTATTTAATGTAACTGAACAGGTTCCAGAAGTTGAATGGACAGTGCATACCAGCTCCTTTTTTATCAGATGGGAAAGCAGTTTGTTTCAACATGTCTTATTTCCTAAAATATCAAGCCTGTGGAAGCAAGTGTACTCATTGACACAACTTCTTCCCAACACGTTTCCACTCCTAACTCCACTTGTGGCTCGAAAAGCTTCCACGTTGTTATAGGGAAATAGAGATGGCTTTTTAGCAGCACTGACAGATTTTACAGGTTCACTTGCAGCTGCTTGGAGACAGGGATTTTAGTCTTGAACAAGCTGTATTTGCACATATTGTTAGAGAAGGCTAATGCTTTATGATATAGGGGAAAGTGTGATTTAAAGGAAGTAGTGCACACATTGAAGTCAAGATACCAGTATTCTGGGCTTGCCTTCTAGGTTACGAGTTATAGGACCTGGAGCAGGATTTTAACCACTGGGTCAGTCTTTTCCCTTTTCTGTAAATTGGGAAATGGAGTACTATTTTAACTACCTTAAAAAAACATTGTTGGAAGGATTTTATTTTTAAATGAAGGCAATTTGCAATCTATTCTCTGCAATACAAAGAATGACCCTCACTTTTCATGTCCTTCTTGAACATGATCTCCTGGGTGGCAAAACTACTTTAAACAGACATGAAACCTGACCCCAATTACATGTCCAAAGCTCTGAGATTACTTTTACATTTTGATCTCCAAGATTAAACAAATCTAGATTCTCAAAGTAACAACTTTGAAGAGTTACGGTACTTATCTCCCCAAGCCCAAAATTTAAGATCTAATAGGATTTATTGATATTTTTGTGCAGATGTTACTGTTTTATGAGAGGAAAGGCACACGGGGGACCCTCACTAACTTTGCTATGTAAAAACACAGCCTTGTCCAATAGGCCTGTGTCATTGTCTCGTCTTTCATCGGCTGACCCAAAGGCAAGAATTAATTAATAACAGTTGAGTTTTAAATCTCTCCCCCTACCCAAGACACACATGCAACCTACACTTAAATCTTTACTGTGATTATTTCCTTATCATTTGTGGATGGATAGTCTTGGTACAAAACAAGGTAATTTGACCTTCAATTGGGAAGTTCGTGAAGAGAAAGTTAAGACAGAATGTTACACCTCTTGTGTCTCATTAGAATGAAGTTCTCTTGTCCTCACATATCCTTTGTCTAACCAAAATTGAATCAATAATGGTACAAAACAAGGTTATCCATTTTTTTTTTTTGTATTTTTCTGAAGCTGGAAACGAGGAGAGACAGTCAGACAGACTCCTGCATGCCCCCGACCGGGATCTACCCGGCGGGCTACGCTCTGCCCACCAGAGGGCGATGCTCTGCCCCTCTGGGGCGTCGCTCTGCCGCGACCAGAGCCACTCTAGCGGCTGGGGCAGAGGCCAAGGAGCCATCCCCAGCGCCCGGGCCATCTTTGGTGGAAAAGCATATGGGCGCTTCTCCTATGTGCCCTGGCCAGGAATCGAACCTGGGTCCCCCACACGCCAGGCCGACGCTCTACCGCTGAGCCAACCGGCCAGGGCCAAGGTTATCCATTTGAACAGACTGTTTTAAAGCTTTTTGTTTGAATTCAGTAGTTCCAGCTGACCAAGTTTCTTATACAAGTCATATTTGAAATCTGATTTCTTTGGCTTCAGGCCATTCTTGTATATTTGCATATATGTTCCAAAAACTGATGTCCAGTTGTAATATTTAAAGAATTCATAATTCACTTATTAAAAGTAAGAAAAAATTGAACAGAATGTTAAAAATAATGATATTTAGAAAGTAAGTATGGAATTGATTTTCTTCCTTTTCTCTTTTTTAATTGTATGTATTTTATTATTATTTTAAGCTTAACATATTTATTCTTTTTTACAGTAATAAATAATACATTTATCTCTCATTATTACTTTCACAGTGATTTTTGTCTGTTTGTGTGTGTGTGTGGTTTTTTATTAAAATGTGTTGGAGTGACTTTGGTTAATAAGATTTATATAGGTTTTAAGTCTGCATTTCTATGATACATGACCTGGACACTGCATTGTGTGCCCACCATACATGACCTGGACACTGCATTGTGTGCCCGCCATACATGACCTGGACACTGCATTGTGTGCCCGCCATACATGACCTGGACACTGCATTGTGTGCCCACCATACATGACCTGGACACTGCATTGTGTGCCCGCCATACATGACCTGGACACTGCATTGTGTGCCCGCCATACATGACCTGGACACTGCATTGTGTGCCCGCCATACATGACCTGGACACTGCATTGTGTGCCCACCATACATGACCTGGACACTGCATTGTGTGCCCGCCATACATGACCTGGACACTGCATTGTGTGCCCGCCATACATGACCTGGACACTGCATTGTGTGCCCGCCATACATGACCTGGACACTGCATTGTGTGCCCGCCATACATGACCTGGGCACTGCATTGTGTGCCCGCCATACATGACCTGGACACTGCATTGTGTGCCCGCCATACATGACCTGGACACTGCATTGTGTGCCCGCCATACATGACCTGGACACTGCATTGTGTGCCCACCATACATGACCTGGACACTGCATTGTGTGCCCGCCATACATGACCTGGACACTGCATTGTGTGCCCGCCATACATGACCTGGACACTGCATTGTGTGCCCGCCATACATGACCTGGACACTGCATTGTGTGCCCGCCATACATGACCTGGACACTGCATTGTGTGCTCACCATTCATGACCTGGACACTGCATTGTGTGCCCACCACCCAAAGTCAAATTGTCTTCCAGAGTTGTGTGTGCTTTATAAGCTTTCATTAAATTACCTGCACTATTTTATATCATAAAATAACATTAAAATCTTATTTTTCTAAAGATGAAACAAATTTGGAACAAATGCCCCCAAGACAAGAATATATGATATATATTCAATACAAGTACAGTTTATTATTAACATACATAAGATTTATAAACATAGTAGGTCTTAATTAATAATTATTTCTTCAAAAATAGAAAACTTAAAAGAGATTTTGTTTCTTAGTGTATTATTTCTTATCATTTTTCCTTTGCAACAAGTTTTATACTATTTTAAAGGAAAAATATCAAATTAAGCAGAAATGTGCAAAGCAGAAAATGAAAGACCTCTGTCATCCCAGCTGGGAGATAACAGTTTTTTGCATAATTCTCCATATTTCTCAGTACTGACACCATGCATTTTACTCTATTCTACAAGGATGAATAAGTATATTATGCAAACTTGTTTGTAGTCTTTATTTTCCATTTCATATCGCATGAATGTTTATCTACATCAATACATTAAGCCATTCCTCCCTTTTTTAAGAAATACTTTATGCCCCCAAAATTTACCCATAATACCACCAAATAAAAATTCAAATAAAAATACTGTACACTTATTCCATCCCATTCTACCTTTTAGGAATAACCACTTTAACATTTAAAAATTTTTTCTAGAACTTTTTCACATTAATTTTAGTCAGGTAGAAAATACAGATGGCTGAGAGGAAGGTCTGATATTTAAAAACATTTTATGAAACAAAAACTGTTTTGACATTTGGAGGCATTTAGTTCACTAATTGACAAAAATTGAGCATTAAAATTGATTACCTTTATAATTTGTGTTGAGCCATGAAGGATTTGTTTTGAAATCAAATGGTGCCAGGACATCCAACTCATATTCCCTGAAGATATTATAAGTGAGAATAGTTTACTTTGCAGGAGACAGTTTATAACTTTGCACATACAACAATAAGTCATTAGCTTTACCCACTTTGTGACACATTTTAAAACTGGTTGACTGGCTTTACCTGTGATGGCGCAGTAGATAGAGCATCAACCTGGAATGCTGAGATTGCCCGTTCAAAACTCTGAGCTTGCCTGGTCAAGGCACATACAAGAAGCAACTACTATGAGTTGATCCTTCTCGCTCCTCCCTGCTCCCTCTCCCCTCTCTAAAGTCAATGAGTAAAATCTTTAAAAAAAAAAAAAAAAAAAGGCAAAGAAAGAAAAAAACTGGCTGACTTGGATGACAGCCAAATAACTTCCTAGCACATTGTCCTCTTTTTCCAATGAAGTCCACGTTGTCCCACCAAGTGTATTTCATTACATTTAAAGTCTTAGCTGTAATCTTGGAAGTCCCTTCCATCAAATGCGGGAGGAAAACACAATACTGTGGCAAGAGCATAGGGCTTAGAAATAGGAACCAGGTTCTAATCTTGATGGAGTTGTTAACTGTGAACACGGGCAAGTCACTGAACCTTCTGGGTTTTACTTTCTCGTCTGTAAATTGAAATGATTAATCTCTGAGACCTCTTCCTATTCTCAAATCTGATTCTATTAAGTATACATTTTTTTGCTGTACCTAAGTTTGTAGTTGTGTTCAGCTGATCAGTCAGTTAGCTGCCTTTTGGAGCTTTCATGCCAAACTCCTTGCCTCAGACCGTAACTACAAGCCCTTGAAGTCCTGTGCTGGGAGAATCCTGAAGATTCTCAGGCCTTCCCTGCTCCAGGCACAGCCAAGACTGTTGTGTCAGTGCCCGAAGCTTCCTTAAGGGGTTGGCCTGCAAGCAAACTTCATAACATTCTTCCCGTTGCAAAAGTTGGTATAATTATTTTTTTGGCACTAATTTGCATCTTGAATCTTGTTCACACGATCAAATTAAATTGTCTAAACAGTCCATTTCCAATTGTTTTTAAATATACATAACGTATTTCAAGGAAATCAATGTATTGGCAATTTAAATTTGTAAAGACAAAATTCAATCACAGCAAGATAAAGAAATTTCCTGAAAAAAAAATATACCTCACACTTAAATAAAAATACTATTAAAAATATATGTATTACTTTGTCCTCATGATAATCTTCTTTTAGATTATGACCTCTGTTATACAAATGAAGACAACTGAAATGAGAGAAGCTCCATAGCTTGGTCAGGACGATCTAGGAGGAGTTTAGCACCTGGGCCAGAACGCAGATCTCCTGACTCACAGTCCAAAGCTCTTTCTAGTGTATGCCAGAAATGATTTAGTTTGGATATCAGTTACCTCTAAATTTCCTTCTAGTTCAAAGTAACCTGAGTCAACAGAGGCAGAGGGAGTAGATTTACTTTCTTCCGTGATGATTCCCAAAGTAAAAAGAACAATCCTGCTTGGTTCCATCCACTTCATTTCATGCTTGTTACAGTTATCATTTTCTCTTTCTTTCTTTTTCCCTCTTTCTTTCTTTCTTTCTTTCTTTCTTTCTTTCTTTCTTTCTTTCTTTCTTTCTTTCTTTCTCTTTCTTTTTCTTTCTTTCATTCATTCTTTCTTTCTTTTTAAATGAGAGGATGGGTGATTCAAAGATAGACTCCAGGATGAGCCCCAACAAAAATCCACCTGGAGCCCCGACCAGGATCCACCAGGCAACCTCTATCTAGGTCTCATGCTCTTCCCATCTGGGGTCATGATCTCAACTGAGCTAATTTTAGTGCCTGAGGTGGAGGCTCCACAGAGCCATCCTCAGTACCTGGGGCTGATATGCTCCAACCAATCAAGCCATGACTGGAGGAAGGGAAGAGAAAGAGAGAGAGAAAGGGAAAGGGGATGGGAAAGGAAGTAGATGATCACTTCTCCTGTGTGTCCTAACAGAGAATCAAACCCAAGACTTCTACATGCCAGGTTGACACTCTACCACTGAACCAGTCAACCAGGGCCTGTTATCATTTTCAAAGATGGCACATTTTTCATTTTAACTTTAAAAAAATATAAGAAAATATACCATTTTGGAAATCTGCATCTATTTCATAAATACATGTCAAGTATTAAATATAAACTTTCATAGTTCATCTTTGCTTTTTAATTCTGTTTGAAGGCAATGTGCTACTTACTCGAGCATCACGCAGCCCATGCTCAGAACCACGTAGTACACAGTGTAGAAGAGGACGACACATATAAGAAGGTTCTGAAAAACAACCTGCAGAGAAAACAGGTGTGAGGCCCAAGAGTCTGGGCTTCTTCACATGGTTGTTAGAAACAAGTCTGACACAAGACGATGAATGACTACTAGATAGTGTTGGCTAGCCTTGCTTTGCTTGGAGACCCAGAGACGGGATGGACTTCAAAGCGCACAATGGAGGTGCTGCTGACTGGAGAGGCTGGTGTATTACACTTTGCACCAAGGATTAATGCAGTACATAAATCCATGCCACTTACCCTCCATCTACTGCAACAAATGTCTTAACTGCCAATATTTATACTTTAACTTGATAAACTGATTCTAAATCTGAGCTGTCAAAATAATGAAAATATGAGGATGGCTAAGAAAATTTGAAAACTATGAACCAAAAAACACATAATAACACATTAAACCTGTGTTTGAGAAATCACAGAACAATTGGCTAAAACACAATAGATGATTCTTAAATGGGCCCTACCGTATATGAAACTTAAGGAAAAAAATAAAAACACTGCAGATAAAGAGGAATCAGGTGAGTTATTCAACAAATAGCATTGTGAAAATTGTTTAACTTCTGGATAGAAAAATCTCTTTACATTCCAGTCTTGTACCAGATAATAACAAACTTCAAATGCATTAAAGGCTTAAATGCCAAGAAATAGAATGGAGAAAATATTTGCAACATGCTTCACAAGCAAAGGATTGATATTTACAATATATAAATGCATACAAATAAAAAAAGACAAACCAATAGAAAAATGGACACAGTATATAAATAGGCAGTTTATGTGACTAAACGTTTAAAAAGCCAATAAACAATTGAAAATGTGCTGAACTTTACTATTAATCTTTTATAATATATTCTTGTGAATATAATAAAAATGTCAGTGTGCCACATGGGAATTTTTCAGCTAATTCTTTTCCTTTTGAATCTTTTTAAAAGTCATCTTCTTTAGCCAACACTTTAACACATTATGATTATTCATTTTGTCTAAATGACCAATTCACTAAATTTGCCAAGTCTCGTACTTGGCCTGGTGCAGAAGGAGCCCTCCACAAGAGGCTAGAATGAAGTAATACAGAGCACACAACAACCAATTGGCAAAAGACACCAAATTTACAGATCTACCAAGAAGTTACTTCTTTCAACAGTCTAAAAATAGGTGGACTTTTGGGCCTAAGAAGGCCATAGGAAACCAGGACTACAGGGTACTGGGACCTTCAAAATCCCACACCTTCTTGTCTCTTCACCTCCCTTTTGCCTATAAACTCCTAGTCTTTGCCGACAGACTCAGCTGTGCCCACCAAGTCTCCTCTCTCTTTGCCCATCAGTCTATCCCTGCAAGATATCTCAGTATCTTCCACTCCATACCTCATTATCTCCCTTCCCTCATGACCCTTACTCTCCTATACTCATTCTTTCTTTTTAAATTTATTTTATTCTTTCTTATTGAAATGTATTTGATATATAACAGTGTGTAAATTTAAGGTATATATGTTTATTTAATACACTTATATACTATAATATGAGTGCCATGGTAGTGACAGTTAGCAGCTCTATCACATAACATAATTATCATTCTTCTCTTGTGCTTGGAATAATTAAGACCTCGTCTCTTAGCTAATTTGATGGTCATAATGCATTGTTGTTTTCTATGCTCACTACACTGTGCACTAGAGCTCTAGAGCTTATGTAGTAGCTTATGTAGTACTTAGTTGTATGTTTGTATGAGATAAATAATATATAGTCTGCATACTAATATTATATAGTATATATCAGAAAAAAATGAAGTTATTCTCATTTCTATGTTAATACTAAATTTTAGGTAATATTTTCATTCTTAAATGCCCTCTCTTGCTATAAAATTGTACTTTTTAAATATAAACAGAGAATTGTGTTAAGTAATCAGAAAACTCAAATGGTGATCATATTGAAATATATAAATATATCATATCAACACATTGTACACCTTAAACTTACACTGTGTTCTGTGTCAACTATATCTCAATAAAAATGCAAAAAATAATCCCAGTCGGGCGCATGCGGGAGTCTGTCTGACTGTCTCTCCCCGTTTCCAGCTTCAGAAAAATACAAAAAAAAATGCAAAAAATAAAGTAAATAGGTTTGTAATACTCTAGGTCAGTAGGAGAGATGAAGAAGAGAACAGATGTGTGAGCTAGTAAGAATATAGACTTGTCAAGTTGTGGTGGTTCAGGGAGAGAGGGCAGTCAATTTTATCTCCCAATTTGACTTGATTGACAATAGGAGAAACAAAACCAAGTACTAATGATTGAAATGACAACTGATGATGTAGCACAGTGCTACCCAATAGGAATATAATGCAAACTACTTACATCATTTGAAATGTTTTAATAGTTATACTCATAAAAGTAAAAACTGGGTGAAAGTTGTTTTAATAACATTTTAATCCAATATACCCAACATATTATATCAACAGATATTTGTCAACAAACATACCCAAAAAGATTTATACAACCTGTTTTTGAAAACTTGGGGAAGTCCCCCTCACCATCTCTCAACACCTGAACAAACACTTAGAGTATGTTGGGTGTACCTTGAGGCAGTCACAATAAAATTCTGAAGGCAGGATCAGCCATCCTGACCAGCTTGATTGACAGATTTCTCCAAGGTGGGGATACAACACAAGAACATGGAGCGTTAGATCTTGAGTTCTTCTTCGATGATATTTAGGTTGTTATGTTTTCAAGTCTAATATCTTGTCCATGTAAGGGTGGTGAGTCCTGTTCAGTTTTGTATATTTTGAACTAGGCTAATTTTGCCTATAGGAAATAGCTTGTTTCTTATGCTCATTAACAAAGTCTCTGGTACAGGTTTGAATAATAACTTTTGAACTGCTGGAGAACCTTATCAAATATGAATCCCTGATAAGGATATTTCAAATGCCAAACAACAACCACTGGAGTATAAATTATCATCAACCTATTCACACATATGTTACTATATTATACTAAAGTATTTTGTGTTTCACATAAAAATATATTTTAAATAGATCTTTTTTATATTAAGATTCACATCTGTGACCCCTTTACATGCTTTAAAATTTAATTGAAGCTTTTGCAAAAAAAATGAGTAAGTATAATGTGTAAGGGTAATATGAAATTATAACATACTTATTTCTCAGTGGTAGAAAGTGAAAACAAAATTTTCAAAGAAGGTTTGTATTTTCCCAAACTCTCATAAAAACAAAGATATTCTCTTATATAACCACAAAAATATTATCATGCCCAAGAAATTTTACATGGATACAAAATAACATTTATATAGAATTCACATTCAGATTTCTCCAATTGTGCTCAAAATCTGAGAATACAAGAATCAAATTTTCACATGTTACATTTGGTTGTCATATCTCATTAGTGTCATACTTTGAATTTGCCTGATGGTTTTCTCATGATTAGACTCTTTGGAGAGGAACTCTACAAAGGTAATATTGTGTATTTTCCATTGTATTTCATGAGAAGATAAATAATGTTTTGTCTCATTATTGGTAAAGATCAGTTTGATCACTTGGTGAAGGTGACATCTGTCTGATCCTTTTATTTTAGTTGTACTGTTTATCTTTTATAATTCCTACATAATCTGTGAGGTGGCACTTGCAACTATATGGATATTTTGTTTTCCTCAAACTTTTTACCTTCTGGTTTTAACACCCATTGATATATGTACCTTGTCTGAATCAATTTACATTGGTGTGTAAAATGGTGATTTTTTTCATTTCATTTTTTATTCTATATATTAGCACACATTCCTCCATTAAGGGATTTTTTTCATACTCTTGAACTTATGTATTTATTGTTTATTCATCTAGTTTCAGAAACTTGTAGTATTTTATATTTTCTCTATACAATAATGTATTAATATCATAATTGTCGATGCTAAAATAATCCCAAATTTGACTAGTCTGAACAACTACATGATGCTTCTGTGTTTATTTTACATACCCTCATCATTTCCTTTGTATTTCCTTGCTCTCTGTCATCCCTATACTTCCACTTACATTTTTGTCTATTTATGAGCTTTCAATTCTCTTCTTTTGGTCTCTCTATGTCAGGGGTCCCCAAACTATGGTCCGCGGGCCACATGTGGCCCCCTGAGGCCATTTATCCGCCCTGCTGCACTTCCGGAAGGAGCACCTCTTTCATTGGTGGTCAGTGAGAGGAGCACATTGACCATCTCATTAGCCAAAAGCAGGCCCATAGTTCCCATTGAAATACTGGTCAGTTTGTTGATTTAAATTTACTTGTTCTTTATTTTAAATATTGTATTTGTTCCCGTTTTGTTTTTTTACTGTAAAATAAGATATGTGCAGTGTGCATAGGGATTTGTTCATAGTTTTTTTTATAGTCCGGCCCTCCAATGGTCTGAGGGACAGTGAACTGGCCCCCTGTGTAAAAAGTTTGGGGACCCCTGCTCTATGTATTCGTGAATCAATATTGCACTGTTTTAATTAGTGAAAGCTTTACAGTAAGTTTTAATACACTCCTCATTGTTTTTTTCTTAAAGTTCTCTTAGCTATTTCTATGTTCATTTTGCCATATAAAATTCAAAATCCCCTTGAAAACAGCTCCATGTTATTTTTATTGGGATCCTGCTAAATTTATTTATTAAGAAGAAAAGAAATATAGCTTCATAATGTTTACTATGCTATCAAAAAAACAAGAAAAATTTCCAAATTTATTCAATTGTACTTTTGTATCTTTCAAAAAATATTTCAATTTTTTCTTACATAGATATTACACACTTTCTGTTAAGTTTATTTTTAAATATTTTTTCATTACATACAAAAGTTTTACCTTGTGTTACATCATCTAATTAGCTATTATTTGTGTATATAAAACCTAATTTTTGTTTTAATATTCTATTGCTTTTCCATATTTTTTATGATAGTGTTTTCATTGATTCTCTTGGGTTTTCCAAATGCACTCTGACGCCATCTATAAATAGAATGTTTCACATCTTCTATTTTAATTCTTATTGATTTATTGTTTAGTCTAGTCTAATATTCTTTAATGTTTTTATTGAATTTATATAGGTTTCAGGTGTATAATTCTATAATATTTCCTCTATACATTGTGTTGTGTGTTTACCATCCCAAGTAGTAGTCTGATTGCATTACTAATAAATCTAATACATTTTTAAATAGTGGTGTAGTAAACCTTATTTTGCCTTATTCTTGACTGTGCTGTGAATGCCTCTAGTACTCTCTATTAGTTAATATTCTGGCTTTAATGCTGAACTATGCATGTGTGTGTTTGTGTGTATGTGTGTATGTGTGTGTGTGTGCGCGCACGCTAATGGAGAAATAATCAGTTTCTACTTTATTTAATGTTTTAATTAGGAATGGTTTTCAATTTTTAACAAAGACCATTTTAACTTTTATAAAGATAATTGTATGATTTTCTACTTGGATTTACACATATGGTAATTATGTCAGTAGAGTGCTTAATATTGAACCATCCTTATATTTTGGAAATAAATATCACTTGGTCATGATGTTTTTATGATGAGCTCTTGGATTCTGTTTGCTAATATTATATTTAGATTTTTACTTTCATATTTCTAAATGAAATTGAGCTGTAGTTTGTGTGTATGTGTGTGTGTGTGTACGTTATCTTTATAAAGTTTAGTTGATAATGTAATTATTCTCTCATAATAATATCTTGTGGCTTTTTTTCTTTTTGTATACTCAGAAGTAAAATAATTAGCTTTGGGAATATATGACCTTTGCAGATTTAGGAGAATTCCCCTTTTATAATAACTGTAAGGCCAGAGGCCACCGCCATGACCATGCAGGTTCACATTGGATCCGGGCAGATGGTAAAAGAACTGTGGAGCCGAAAAATGGTGGACCATTCCATTTATTAGAGTCTCTCTCAATGGTGGATGAGCAAGTAGGCAGGGAAAACCACCTCTCTCTCTCTCTCTCTCAGGGTTGAGGAACAAACAGGCCAGAGGGTAAAAACCCCTTCTTCAGCAAACAATAGCAAACAATGTCTCCTCCCACTGGCGGCAGGCAATCCACAATCTATAGTCTGCCATCCTAAGGGCAAGCACTGCAGCCTCACATAAACTATACACACCTGGTGTTCAGTCCAGTGCTCTTGCACCAATCAGGCAAAGTACAAGTGAGCAATCCTACCTAACACACTTGTTTGACCAACAATATCCTCTTTCATTCAGTCCATGAAACCTGAAAGCCCTATGTGAGTTTAGAAAGCAGTGCTCTCACTAACTAGAACAGCTTTACTCTTCTCTACAAACATCTGTATATTCTTCAAAGCCTGGCTCAATATCTTATTCACACTTTACCCCCAACTCAAGGACAGAATCAATCTCTCCTTACTTCTTCGCATCCATAGTGTTGTGCATATGTCTTACAGATTTGATCGCCTGAGTTATAGTGTACTCATCTATGAAGGTGCCTATTTCTCTAAACTCTCAAAGACAAAGACAGTGATTTAATCACATTTAATTTTCCAGCCAAAAAAAATAATGTTTAGCTCTTGGTAAGTATTTAATAAATATATTTTTAATAATAATGAATTCTCATCTACTTCAGTGAGAACTATAGTCTATTCATTAGATTACACTAGGGTTTCTTTTCCAGTTCCTCGCTGGCAGGGTATAAGCGCTGGCCACTTACACTCTGTTTTTTGCCTTACTCATCTGTAAAACCTCATAGGAGTTTTGTTTTCAGCACATGGGTAAAATTCCCAGCATAAGTACTATATGAGCTTAGCAGATAACTTGCACTCTCCTTATTCCCATGTGAAAGCCTGCTGGTTGGTTGTTTGGACAATCCCTAGTGCAATCATGAAATAAGGATCTTTCACCTGTAGTCTCATAGCGCGAGATCCAGCCTACTAAGTAGTCTCCTCTGAAAGTGTCTGTATGGATGAAATTCTCCAGTTCAGGTCAATAGTTCCAGGAAATGCAGGAATGCGATGTGCCTCTGACTTTTTACATGAAACATTTGTTTTACAATTGTAATTTCACATTAGTTAGATGTAGTTATGAAATGTGTATTCCGCTGGAGTTCTGAACAACAATGCATTGTATTCTGAACAACAACGTAGCAATCCTCATACCTGGGCTTTCTTCCCAGTTCCTGCGCAATTTCCCCAGACAGCAAATTAATTAAATGGCCTTTGGCCATGACTCTTTCCTTTGAGTCAGCTTTTCTCTCATTTAAAGAGTAGGGAATAGGGGGGATTTAATTAGCCCAATGCCTGGCGCATTGCATGCACTCAATAAATATTTGTTGAGTTTTGGAACTCTTTTTAGACGGTCACTTTTGTTATATCTATTAATTTATGAGCATATCAGTGATTCCTGTGCTGATAATATTGACACTGAACAGGACTTAAGAAAAGTTCCTTCATATCTTGTAGGGATGTATCATGAGAATTCAGATTTTCAACAATTTGCCTATTTTGAGCATATTCAGTATTAATCTAATGTTCTAAGCCAGTGATTACACATAAAATTCTGGGATCTAAAAAAGGCTGAGAAACTGCAGCAATTACCTGGACATTTTTACCAGAAAGAGAGAGAGTATGTGTGCGTGCATGCGTATGTGTGTGTGTGTGTGTGTCTGTGTGCGTGTGTAAGCCCAGACTAAATATAGAATCCCCAGTCCCCATTCTTCATGTAAGCTACTTAAGGGAAAAGATATTATCTTCTAATTATTATCTCCCTGGCAAAGTTTATTATAGCTAAGTTCAACCCCAAAACTATCCATAAATTATGAACAGTTTAAAATCCTCTTAAAATTTGTTTTTAAAAAATATTTTCCCTGAAATAATGTTTTTTACTGATTTAGAAAATTTTTCTTAGTTGTTGACATAGTTAACATTTCTTACTGATGATGTATGTTGTGATGATGGCAGTGAACAGAAAACCTTGAGAAAATACACACAGCCCTGATATTTTACTAAAATGAATGTAGCACTAATTTGAAATCATAATTTAATTGTAAATTCTGATTTTTCCAAAGTGTCATTCCCTGAAGAATAGATCTCTATAATTTCAAAGCTTGTGGCAAATTTACCCAGAGGCTCTGAGGCTTCCTATATTTCCTTGTTTTAGGTGCTTTGATTTTTTAAAGAGGTATTTTTATACTGAAATAAAATGCAACTATTATCCTAGCCTCAAGGGAAAAAGAAACTAACACACCCTCAGCATAAACTGTTTCAATACTTTGCTTCTAAAATCTTGTGCATTTTTTAGAAGTTGAAAAAATAATAACCACCCTCTGCCCAAAAAAAAGAAAAAAAAAAGATTAAAGACAAACTGTCATGATTTCAGAAAACAAAAGCAGAAGAGCAGGTGTTAATACTAAAAAGTGTGCCTATGAGTACATGGTAACTTCAAACAGACACTATTAAATATTCTAGAACCTTTTCTTGGGAATGGGTGCCTCTATAGTGCCACCATTACCATACTAGCAAGAGTATTGTAAAATGTTTTCTGCATGGTACCCAGCCAAAAGTGAAACAAGTAGCTACTGAAAGAAAGGCCATTTATAGAACCTTTTATGTTTGATTACACTGGTGCTAGGCAGTAGCAGAAAAAGAATGCAAAGAAGTAATTTCTCTTTTACCTTGCTTGGAGCAACTCTGACCTGGAGCGCCATGTACGCATCTTATGTCAATGTGGTGGTGAAAGCCATATTCCTTATATTGAAGACATCTGGAAGAAGAGACAGTTGTCACCGGGAGCTTTTCAATTACTCTTGAAGAGTGCGAGGTGCAATAGTGCAGGATGATTGGATTATGCAAACGAGACAGAAGCCATTGTGAGCCACGCATAAGCTGCTGAGTGCCGAAATGAACATCCTTATTAGACAACTGCATTCTCATACCATTTGTAGTTTAGTTTTTAAAAAATACATTTAAAAGGTGAGTTGATGGTTTTTCAATAGTGTTGCAAATAGGCAGGGACTTGAAATTCTTCCTGGCTGTATGAGTAATTATGTCTCATACTTAAATTAGGAAACATAGATTTTCAGTTAGGAGGTCTTGAAATTGTCTTCAAGGATGATGCAGCCACTCATGGTGAAGCATGACCCTTCTGTGTTTTGTTCCCAAAGACCACAGACTTCTGGAAAAAGAAATCATTAAACCTTTTTACACCATGGCAAAGCAATATAAAAATTCCAACATTCTGTTGAAAAAAAGAGAAGAATTTCCATGCTCTAAAATGATAACCTTTCTGCCCAACACTTCAATCTAAAATTAGCCTTTTAGTTCACAGTTCATTACTTCATCTTTTGAATGGCATCCTCTTGTAAGCTGGGAATTTACCTGTGTTCTGTGGTCCTCTTCCCATTAAAGCATCCTAACTTTGACACAGAGCACATTCTGCCATGCATACCCCCCGCACAAAAAAGCACAGTCTGGTAAATGTTTAAAAAAAATGTTTCTAGCAAACCCAGGGCTTAATATTTTTCATCTGGAAATGTTTTTAAATTTGAGTTTCATAATGCATATTAATAACACTATCTTTTACTGAAATGCCTTGATTCCTTTAATTTGTGGTTGCCCTGTGTCTCTACGTACCTTGTGAGTTCTTGCAGGGAAAGGCTCTTTCTTTTACCTGCTAATAACATTGTAACAGCTCCCAGTGTCTGCTTCAGATTTTGGTACAGGTGGACCCTTGGTAATTAAAGATTGATTGTTCAAATCCTGTGCTTGCCTCATTTGTAACAACAATGGGTCAACTTTTCTCCCTTTAGAAAGAAGGCAAGGAGAACTCTCTGGGAGTGAGGCACAGCCCAGTGCTGAGCACAGACCCTATGCTTTACTTGCTCTCCTCTCAACCTATTCAGTGTTTTATGCAAAACTCCAATCCCATTAGAATTCTTCAGTTCAACAGTAACCACCCAACATTTGTCCTCTCAAGAAGCTGGCATAATACTTTGGGAGCCAACACTAATTTCACTGCAACCACGCCACTGGATACAATACTGAAAAGCACTAATTCTCTGTTTTGTTTGTTTATTTATATTGTTCTTCAGATTCCACATATAAGTAAGATCATATGGTATTTGTCTTTCTCTGACTGATTATTTTACTGGGGCATAAGACCCTCTAGGCCCATCCTTGCTCTAGGAAATGATAAGAAAAAGAATACTAATTTTCTATAATTATACTAGAAAAATTAAATAGCCAACAGAGTATATTCAGTGGAGATTGTATGTGTGTATGTGTGTGTGTGTGTGGTTACAAAACAATAAGCATCTTTTATTTGAATGACTATGATGTTCTATTTTGAAAGTAAAGAATAATATAGAAACAAACACCATGCACATTTAATAGTTCTGATTCTCTTTTCCAAGTTTACCATTAGATGGATAAAATATAAACTCATGTACATAGTATATATGTGTGAGTATATAGATAGTTGTATATACATATATTTCTTTTTATTCAGCACACTGATATAAAAGTTAAGGAATAAAATATGGAAAAATCTTCACGTTCTTGGATTTAGAATTGTACCCCCCTGACATTTCATGGTGTTTTAAAGTATTTTCAGTCTCTTTGGATAATTTGTATCCAGAGTTCTTTTTGTTAAAACCTAATTTAGCCACAAGGAAGAGAAATTCAGTAACCTTAAGGTTTTAAAGAAACATTTTTAAGACAATAGTTCATAAGTTAAAACTTCTTCCTGATAAAACCAGAGGAGAAAATGAGTTCAGATCCACAATCACTAAACCTAAATCTTTGGGTCCAGATATGTTTCTAATATCAGAAAATTTTGAATTTTAGACAAGTAATAGAAATCATATAATAAGTCACACACCCAAAGGGTCTGGAACTTTATTCTATATTCAAACACATTGTTCATGTGGCAAAATATGTAAATCTTTACTCCAAGTGGGACAAATAAAAACTGTAAAAAATGTTATGTCAATTCAGGTAAGTTTCTGCCACCAAACCAATTGAGATCAAGTAATATTATGCCACCAGAAGAGCAATAAAAATAGTTTTATATCCCTTTAGACAACCTTTTGGCTTCACAGACAACAACTGGGGACAAGTACAAATTTAATAATAAGAATCTGAAGGTTGGTGTTGATGACAGAACTCCAAATTCAATTTTAAATAATATGATGATGATAAAGATGCTGTTTTAACAAAATCAATTATTCATAAGAAGTAAAAAAGTAAAATTCTTTTGCCCCCAGTGTCAGGATTAAATGAAACCAGAATGCTTTCTGCTCCTTCTAGCACCACTGGCTTTGCCCTGGAAGCCCAGCACTGGGTACTTTCCATTTTACTGATTCTCTGTAACCCACCTCTCCCTTTCAGGGCCTTCTACACACTTGTTTTTCAATGCCTTTCTTTAAACTAAAATATAGTACTCTATAGAATATCACTAAATCATAAAATATATTAAGAACAAACAGACGCTGTTTTATTTCAGGGAGCTGTGGATATACTGATCAAAGTTAATTTACCTATTTTCTGTTTATGGTCTTAATGGAGTTTCCTTTAAGTGTGGACCCACACATTAAAGAGAGAAAATATGTATACAAGTATAATTACACACTTATTTCACAGTTTCAGATTTATTGAGTAATAAATTGTGTCTTGAAAGATAAAGTCACTATAAGGGACAATACCTCTAAATAGTAATGGTAAAGATTCAAAAAAATCAATTGGTATAAGACAGTGTTTATAAATATCCAAGCTCTATTTAGACAGTAATTTTTGTACATTCTCCCATAAACTTAAACCAGAGTTATTGATAACTGCAAATGTGGGCATTTGAGTTTCAGACTCCCTTCACCGACTTTAAGTCAGTTGAACACACCATTCTGGGCCTTGACATGAGCCATACAGAGTGTAAGAACATTATGAAGTTATAAAAAAGAGAAAGAAAGAGAAAGAAAGCTGTAGGGTAAGATACAATTTATCAATTTGAAATAATGCCTGGGAAAGAAACCTACAAGTTAGAGCAAATTCAATATGGTGATCCCAGAGTAAAAACAAATGCTGGATGATAAATTTAGAGTCCTAATTCAAAGAATGGGAATTGAATTTTCAACAAGAAGAGAATATAGAGTGGTGGGAAAAGGAAGGGGAGGGTATTCTAAATAAGAGAAACATAAAGTACACAGGAAGTGAGAACAAGTCAATGAGATCTGTTTTGCTAGAAAATGAGAAATGAAACTAAGGCAGTGTGGAGAAATGCTGATTTGTGAGGCTGCCAAGGACAGACAAGAGAATTGTATTTTGGTTCAAAATAAAGCAGCATTGTTCTTTAGCAGTGGTGTGATGGATAAAATCAGCAGCTAAGAGAAATTGTTTAAATAGCAGAATAGAATAAAAGAATACAGAGAGGATATTGGTTGGCCTATTGGAAAGACCTTGTGATTTGATGTTTATGGGCCTAGAATAAGAAAGGTTAGATTTCCAAAACCCTGTATTTACAAAATGGGCAGCCTTCGTGATGGGGGCCAAAAAAGAAAGAAAAAAATGAAGAAAAGTAAAACTGACCTCAAGATTCACACAATAGCAAAGTAAGGCAATTGTGATGCCACTGATAAAAATGATAAGGTTAAGAAAATAGGTAATAATGTATGAATGGTTATTGTTATCAATAAGATGAGAAATAATAAGTGATGGAGAGGATGTGGAGAAAAGGAATTCTAACTCAATGCTGGTGGGAATGCAGGCTAACTGGTACAGTCACTGTGGAAAACGGTATGGAAATTCTTCACAAAATTAAAAATAGAGTTTGCTTATGACTCAGCCATTCATCCTCTGGGTATTTACCTGAAATATTTGAAAACATTTATTTGTGAAGATATATATACCCTTATCTATATAGGTTCATTGCAGCTTTATTTGTGGTAGCCAAGACATGAGAACAATCTAAGTGTTCTTGGGAGGATGATTGAATAAAGAAAATGTGGTACATATATATAATGGAATACGAATCAACCATAAGAAAGGATAAAATCCTGCCATTTGGGACAACATAATGAATTTTGAAAGTATTATGTTACACAAAATAAGTTAGAAGAAAAAGAACAAGAACCGTTTGGGGTGATTCCAAGATGGCTACAGAGTAGGCAGATGCTCCAACTCCCATTTCCCAGAACCAAGGTGGATTACAACTTAAATCTGAGAACACTTATCTTGAAAGACAAACTTTGGACTAAACTAAGAGGATTCTACAGCCAAGGACCACCAAAGAAATCACACTGACATTGGTAGAAAAAGCAGAGATGCAGAAATGACTGCCCCACTCCCAGGAGCAAGCGGTGGCTGGGAGGGACTTTCGCGACAAGGAGGACTGTCCAGCGAGTTGTAGGTCCTTATCCCCAAAAGCAGAATACCAGCCTAGAGCCCTGGAGCCTGGAAGGGGCTTACGGACTATATTTGGCTGAGAATAAAGTCTAGACATGGTTTGAGAGAAGAAGGCAGAACTCTCAGACTCAGGCTCAGTATTAAAGGAACTGCACAGGAAGCCTCACTCACAGCCATTTTCCCTGAACTACAGGAGGGCACCCTAACCCCTAAGCTGAGTCACTCCCCAAATTTAAAGTGAACATTTTTCCTGGGAACAGTATCACCAGCAAAGGAAAGAAAGTGCTCCATCCACTGGAGACTCCCCTACCTTAGTTAGCTAGAACAAAGGCACTTAGAGGCAGGCACCAAAATAAGGACACAAATAGGGAGTGCAGAGGTCTAAGCTACACCCCCCCCACACACACTGCTGAGTGCTCGCCAAGGGCAGGCAGGCTGTAGGCAGCATGACGTGGTGGCAGAAGTTTGAGTGACCATGCACAAGCCGTCCTGCGGAGCTGGGAACCGCCACTGTTGCTGCAGAAGTCCGGGCTCACATACAGCCCTGCTTGCTGAGTGGGCCCCCCCCTTGGCAGGGGTGGAGGTCCCGGCATCAGAGGAGGGTATACGCATGGGTGCACGCAAGCCCACCAGCGAGGGCAGAAGTTGCACCGACTGCTACAGAGATCCGGGCCATGCACAAACCTTCTCAGGGTGCGGGTGCGCCCTCAGTGACAGTGAAAGCAGGAGCGACCTTGGTGGTGACCCAAGCAGGTGTGCGCGGCCCCCGAAGACAACTGCTGAGGTCTGAGCTGATAGAGGCAACCCCAGAAGTGGTCTGAGCCTGTGTGTGCAGCCCCAACCAAGGGAGTGAAAGCCAAGGGAGGCACCCAAGCCTGTGAGCAAAAGTGCCTGTGGCACAGACCAGCCCTCAGAGGCAGTGGAGACAGGGGCGGCCACCGAAGCAGTCCAAATGGGCGCATGGGCATGCAGGAGCATGACCAGGGCAGCAGTGGCCATGGAGGTGGGCTGGCGCCAGCAGCACCTGAGCCCAAAAGCCCCAGGTAGCAACAGTGGGGAGTGGCCCAGTAGACAGACCACACAATGGAAGCGCAAGGCCACAGCCACTGGACCCCTGTGACTGCACCCTACTGAGTGCTGAAAAAGTATAAAAAAATAAAATAAAATAAAATAAGTAAATAAAATATCTGGATAGAATGACACCTGAGGCTAAGGAGTAGGCCACATCTAATACCGTACCTAATCACTGAATTACAGTACTTAGCCCAAAAAGTAGCCAGCAATAAGAGGCAACAGAGAGTAGATTTGAAGGGAACTTGAACTTTTAAAGGAAATTCTCCCAGGCCAAGAATAGATAAAAGCAAACCTAGGAATGTAGCTGATATTTACAACGGCACCTGGACCCAACAGAGGTAGCCACAAGATCTGGATAACCTATAGCTCCCAAAAGGTGAACAAGAACCAGTCATAGGCAGTGACCTGCACTGATCTGCACCAGGCCCCGGCCAGGGAGATACAGGGCAACACAGACAAAATGGGAAGACAGAGAAGTGCAATTCAAGTGAATTAACAAGAGAAACCTCCAGAAACTGAACGGAGTGAGATGAAAATAAGCAAACTATTAGATGCAGAGTTTAAAACAATGATTATTAGACTGCTGAAAGATCTTAGAACAACAATAGATGGAGACAATGAGCACATAAATAAAGAGATTACAAGCATAAAAAAAGGACATTGAAATAATAAAGAAGAACCAGTCAGAAATGACAAATACAATATCAGAAATGAAGACTACACTAGAAGCAATTAAAAGCAGGCTGAATGAAGCAGAAAATTGAATCAGTGATTTAGAAGACAAGATAAACAAAAACACAGAAGACTAGCAGCAAAAAGAAAAAAGGCTGAAAAATCTGAGGAAACTATAAGAGAGCTCTGTGACAACCTAAAGAGAAACAACATCTGCATCATAGGGGTTCTTGAAGAAGAAGAGAAAGAACAAAGAAAAGAGAACTTGTTCAATCAAATCATAGCTGAAAACTTTTCTAAATTGATGCAGGAAACAGTCATACAAGTTCAAGAAGCACAGAGAATTCTATTAAAGAAAAACCCAAAGAAATCCACATCAAGACACATTATAATTAAAATACCAAAGCTAAGAGATAAAGAGAAAAATTAAAAGCTGCAAGAGAAAAAAAGGCTATCACCTACACAGGAGCCCCCATAAGGATGACATCTGACTTCTCAACAGAAACACTTGAGGCCAGAAGGGAATGGCAAGAAATATCCAAAGTAATGCAGAACTAGAGCCTAGACAAGACAACATTATCCAGCAAGGCTATTGTTTAAACTGAAGGAGAAATAAAAAGCTTCCCAGACAAAAAAACTCAAGAAATTCATTACAACTGAACCAGTGCTGCAAGAAATGTTCAGGGGCCTATTGTAAACAGAACAAAGGGGGAAAAACATATAGTAAAAAAAGAATATAGCTTTAAAGAATAAAATGGCAATAAATAACTACATATCAATAATAACCTTAAATGTAAATGAATTAAATGATCCAATCAAAAGACATAGGGTAACTGTGTGCATAAGAAAACAAAACCTGTACATATGCTATTTACAAGAGACACACCTCAAAACAAGAAATACACATAGACTGAAGATAAAAGGATGAAAAAAATATTTCATGCAAATGGAAATGAAAAAAAGCTGGGGTAGCAATACTTAGACAAAATGGACCTTAAAACATAGGCTATAATAAGAGATAAAGAAGGTCACTACATAATGATAAAGGGAGCAATTCAATAGGAAGATATAACCATTATAAATATTTATGCACCTAATATAGGAGTACCTAAATATATTAAAGCAGATTTTGATGGATATAAAGGGTGAGATCAATAGCAATTCTATAATAGTAGGGGTTTTCAATACCCAACTAACAGCACTAGATAGATCCTCAAAAAAGAAAATTAACAAAGGAACAGCAGCCTTAAATGACACACTAGATCAACTTGATTTAATAGATATCTTCAGAACTGTTCACCCTAAAGCAGCAGAATATACATTCTTTTCAAGTGCTCATGGTACATTCTCTAGGATAGACCACATGTTAGGGCACAAAAGTGGTTTCAACAAATTTAAGAAGACTGAAATCATATCAAGTATTTTCTCTTTTCAACAACGGCATGAAACTAGAAATCAACCACAACAGAAAAACTGAAAAATACTCAAACACATGGAAACAAAATAGCATGTTATTAAATAACAAATGGGTTAACAAAGAGATCAAAAAAGAAATAAAAAAATTCTTAGAAACAAATGATAATGAGCATACAACAACTCAAAATTTATGGGACACAACAAAAGCAGTACTGAGACGAACGTACACAACACTACAGGCATATCTTAAGAAGCTAGAAAAAGTTCAAATAAACAATCTAACCCTGCATCTAAAACAACTAGAAAAAGAACACCAAGTCAAGCCCAGAGGTAGTAAAAGGAAGGAAATAATAAAGATCAGAGCAGAAATAAATGACATAGAGGCTAAAGAAACAATACAGAGAATCAATGAAACCAAGAGCTGGTTCTTTGAAAGGGTAAACAAGATCGATGAACCTTTAACCAGACTCACCATGAAAAAAAGAGAGAGGATTCAAATAAATAAAATTTAAAACGAGAGTGGAGAAATAATAACTGACACAACAGAAATACAAAATATTATATAAAAAAATACTATGAAGAACTCTATACCAAAAAATTAAACAACCTAGGTGAAATGGACAAATTCCTTGAAACATATAATCTTTCAAAAATCAATCTGAAATAATCAGAAAACCTAAACAGACCAATTACAAAAAATGAGATGAAAACAGTTATCAAAAAACTCCCAACAAAAAAAAGCCCTGGGCCAGATGGCTTCACTGGTGAATTCTACCAAATATTCATAGAAGAACTAACTCCTATTCTTCTCAAACTATTTCAAAAAATTCAAAAGAAAGGAAGACTTCCAAGATCCTTTTATGAGGTGAGCATTATTCTGATTCCAAAACCAGGCGAAGACAACACAAAGAAAGAAAATTATAGGCCAATATCCCTGATGAATTTAGATGCTAAAATCCTCAACAGAATATTAGCAAACCACATCCAGCAATACATGAAGAAAATCATACATTATGATCAAGTGGGATTTATTCTGAGGAGGCAAGGATGGTACAATATTGATAAATCAATCAATGTGATTCATCACCTAAACAAAAGGAAGGAGAAAAACCACATGATAATTTCAATAGATGCAGAAAAAGCATTTGATAAAATCCAGCACCCATTCATAATCAAAACTCTCAGCAAAGTAGGAATACAGGGAACATACCTCAACATGATAAAGGCCATCTATGACAAACCCACAGCCAACATCAGAATTAATGGGCATAAATAAAAGCAATCCCCTTAAGATCAGGAATAAGGCAGGGGTGCCCGCTTTCACCACTCTTATTCAACATAGTACTGGAAGTCCTAGCTACAGCATATGGACAAGAAGAAATAAAAGGCATCCAAATTGGAAAAGAAGTAGTAAAAATATCATTATTTGCAGATGATATGATACTGTATATAGAAAACCTTAAAGTCTCAGTCAAAAAACTACTGGACATAATAAATGAATTTAGCCAGGTGGCAGGGTATAAAATTAATACAGAGAAATCAGTGGCATTTTTATACACCAAGAATGAACTATCAGAAAGAGAAATTAAGGAAACAATTCTCTTCACTATTGCAACAAAAAAAAATAAAGTACCTAGGAGTAAATTAAACCAAGGAGATTAAAGACTTGTACCCATAAAATTATAAAACATTGATAAAAGAAATCAAAGAAGATACAAACAAACGGAAGCATATACCATGTTCATGAACAGGAAGAATAAACATCATTAAAATATCTATATTACCCAAAGCAATTTATAAATTCAATGCAATATCAATTAAAATACCAATGACATACTTCAAAGATATAAAACACATATTCCAAAAATTTATATGGAACCAAAAGAAAACACGAATAGCCTCAGCAATCTTGAAAAAGAATAAAGTGGGAGGTATCACACTTCCTGATATCAAGTTATACTACAAGGCCATTGTACTCAAAACAGCTTGGTACTGGCATAAGAACAGGCATATAGATCAATGAAACAGAACAGAGAACCCAGAAAGAAATCCACACCTTTATGGACAATTAATATTTGACAAAGGAGGTAAGAGTATGCAATGGAGTAAAGAGATTCTATTTAACAATGCTATTGGGAAAATTGGACAGCTACCTGCAAAAAAAATGAAACTAGACCACCAACTTACACCATTCACAAAAATAAACTCAAAATGGATAAACATGTAAGTCATGAAACCATAAGCATCTTAGAAGAAAAATAGGCAGTAAGCTCTCCGACATCTCTCGCAGCAATATATTTAATGATTTATCTCCATAGGCAAGTGAAATAAAAGACAGGATAAACAAATGGGACTATATCAAACTAAAAAGCTTTTGCACAGCTAAAGACAATATGAACAGAATAAAAAGACAAACCACACAATGGGAGAATATATTCAACAATACATCTGATAAGGGGTTAATAACCAAAATTTATGAAGAACTTGTAAAACTCAACACCAGGAAGACAATCCAATCAAAAAATGGGCAAAAGAAATGAATAGACAGTTCTTCAAAGAGGACATACAGATGGCCAATAGACAGATGAAAATATGTTCAACATCACTCATCATTAGAGAAATGCAAATTAAAACCACAATGAGATACCACCTCACACCAGTCAGAATGGCGCTCATCAACAAAGCACACATGAAAGTGCTGGTGAGGATGTGGAGAAAGGAAACCCTCCTGCACTGCTGGTGGGAATGCAGACTGGTGCAGCCACTGTGGAAAACAGTATGGAGATTCCTCAAAACATTAAAAATCGAACTGCCTTTTGACCCAGCCATTCCACTTTTAGGAATATATTCCAAGAACACCATATACTGATTCAAAAAAAGAAATGCACCCTCATGTTTATGGCAGCATTGTTCACAATAGCAAAGATCTGGAAACAGCCCAAGTCTCCATCAGTGGACGAGTGAATTAAAAAGCAGTGTACACATATACAATGGAATACTATGGGGCTATGAAAAAGAAGGAAATATTACCTTTTGCAAAAACATGGATGTTAAGTGAAATAAGCCAGGCAGAGAAAGAATAATATCATATGACTTCATTCATTTGAGGAATCCAAGGAACAATGTGAACTGAGGAACGGAATTAAACCTGAAGGGAAGGGGGGAGGGAACTGTTGGGAGGGAGGCAAAGGAGATGTTGTGGGGAATACAGGGTGGGGGGATGCATTCAGGGTGACACTAGAATCTATCTAAACACAATATATTAAATTAAAAAATCAAATTAAAAAAAAAAAGAACTCTTTGTGATTGTAAAGCCAGTAGCCACGGCCACCATCACAGCCACCTGGCCCATGCAGGTTCACACTGAATTCGGACAGACGTTAATGAAACAACGGAGCCAAGAACTGGTGGGCCATTACCTTTAATCCTAGCTTGCACCCTGTGGGCAAGAAATACACACAGTAGGAAAACACTTCCCTTTCCATTCAGGGCTCCCAAAGCCACTGATTTATTCGAATTTCCTAGAATCAAAGGTTTCTAGCTCACCAGCCTTATTCACCTCTGTTCCCCATCTCCTTCTCTCTGCACAAACTCTGCACAAACTGGTTTCTCCTTCAGCATTCCACCATTTTGGCTGCTTCTCCTCTCCTCCACGTGGCCTTTCTCTGCTTTCTTCCTGCATGTGTTCCTCTGCCCCATTTTATAGTGTAGAAATCAAAACCTTTAATCCAATATACCAACAGGGAAGTCTCTGATACAAAGTCACTTATCTGAGGCATAATGGGATTCCTCATGAGGGTGCACCACTCCACATCATGCAACAGTCAAGGGTGTGGGGAAAAGCTTAGTTTTGAAAAGATCTTAGTATTAAAAGGGTGGGAAAGCTTAGTCTTAAAACTAAGCCTTAGGCTATAACGACCCTGCCTGCTTACAGCCTGTCCCCCACACCCAATGCAAACTATAAGCGAGCAAACACATACATCACATCTACAAATCTATTTGACCAACAGGGATATAAAAGAGAAAGCAACAAAGGAACAAATAAACTCATAGCTACACAGAACAGTGTAGTGGTCCCCAGAGGGGAAGGGGGAAGGGAGAGGATGAAGAGGGTAAAGGGGTCCAATTATATAGTGATGGAAGGAGGTTAGACAATGGGTAGTGAGCTCATAATGCATTATTTAGATGATGAATTATAGAATTATACACTCAAAACATATATAATGCTATTAACTAGCATCACCCTCCCCCCAAATAAATTTAATTTAAAAAAAAATTTTAAGGAAAAGCACCCTGATCTATGTGGATAAAGCCCTGACCTGGAATGCTGAGGGCGCCAGTTTGAAATCCTGGGCTTGACTGGTCAAGGCAAATATGGGAGTTAATGCGTCCTGCTCCTCCTCCTACCCTTCTCTGTCTTTCTCTCTCCTCTCTAAAATAGATAAATAAGATCTTAAAAGATAAAAAGAAATGAGAAGCAGACTGTTGGATTCAACACATTAGGTTTAAGGGCCGGTTTGGACTTCAGCGAGCAGCAGAATCACTTGACAGGCTTGTTAACACAGATTTCAGAGCCCCACTCACCAAGTTTCTGACTCAGTAAGTCTGGGGTGGACCCAGAGTTTGCATTTCTGGGTACCACACATTGAGAACCACCGATTTAAATTATGTCCTCCGAGGATGAAGGTCTGAGGCTAATGACGTTAAGTATGGGAATTATTTATACTCGGGTCATTGTTGAAATTATGTTGTGGAAATTTTTGATTTAGAGCATTTTTCATCATTTTTATATTCTCTATCATCTGTTTCCTTAATTATATTGCTGGCATTAAAGTGAAATAAATGTTCAGTCCCTGGCAGTTGGAATAAAAGACTGAAAGTTTAAGAAATAAAAACAGATTCTGAAAATAGACAGTGAGTGTATAATGGAAGATTAGAGCGTAGCTTTTGAAAGAAGCAACAGAAAGAGATGCAGGAGCAAATTGCAATCAGACATTATGGGGTAGTAGGAAAAAGACCTCCAGGTACTCAACAGTCTACTCCAGAAATTTCTTCCTACTCTCAGTGAAGAAGCAAAAGGTATAAAGTTAAAAGGAAAAGATAATAAGGCTACTTTGTATTTTAATTATTGTCAAGTACCCAGGTGCTTCAAGGAAGAGTTTCATGTACATATAAATTACTTCTGTGCCCTAGCACATTTACAGAAATCTAAATGAGATGTTGTTCCATTTAAAATTTAAATAACTCCCTTGAGAAAATGCCAACCAGATTGCTTTAACTAGAAGCCAATGCATAAACATGTATTTGTTATTTACTTGTTAATGGATTCGGCATCTTAAAGTATTTTGGTGTTTTTGCATGAAACCTCAAGTCCTCTGTAAATGTGCTTTGATGGCCCTGGAAACGATGTGTAAAAAAGTAAATAAAAATACTGTGGTAGAAGCAGAGCACACCATTTATGGAAAGACTTTCCTCCTCTCTTTCAAAGATAATGGTTACCAAGAGTGATAACTTCATTGTTCCAAAAGGGTTCAGACGTGCCTCCGCTCACTCTTTCTACAAAACGGCAGGTTCGGATCCATGAGTCACCCACTCTTTTAAGGGGTGACTCAGCAGAGGAAAGTCCGCCTGAGACTCAGGCACTCTGGACAATTAAGGGTTGAACTTGGCTTTGTTCAGCAGGCTCCGGCTGATTGAGTCAGCCTCAGTTCTGGTAAGGCCACTGGCGGCAAAAATGTGCAACCATTTCACATTCTTTATATTCTGATTGCAATTTACCTCTTACAAGAATAATTTGAAGTTAAAAAGGAGATGAGAACTTCAAGTTCAATGTTTAATACTCGAAAATTAACAGCTTCTGTGCTCCGATTGAGGACAGTTTTGACTAAAAACATTGTATTTTTAAAAATACTTCTAGTGTTTCTTGGACGTAAGATTGGTTTTTTTTTTTGAAGACAACAATATGATGAATTAAGAGTGAATGAATCAGAAACATACGGATTACATTTTCTCCCAAATTTGCATGGATTTGAAAGTCATGGAGAAAAGGGGATTTGGCAAGCTGCATCAGAGATTTTACCCAACCAAAAACATGTGAGAAGTAACCCTGGGTACTTTGGTGCACAAAAAACTGTGTCAAATTCCTCCATTTTTATAAACTGTAGTACAATAAAAAACAACAACCAAGGAATAAAAGTGACCTCATTGTGCCTCAGTGAAGACATGGAATGCTGCTTGTACAGCAGCTAGCAAGCTCGGCAGTAAGCACTAGCTTTCTCCAAGGGCTCAGCTATGGGTGCTGAGGAGCAAATAAATGCAACAGGAACAGTAGGGAGATGGACTGCACATGCTCAGAGATACGGCGGGAGGGCCACCTGATGCTATCAAGGGAATGTTTTATTTTATGGCCATTTTTGCCTCTGACTTAAAAGAGATAAAAATCAACAACAATACTAAAACATGAAGAACAACACATAGTGATGCTTATCTGCGTGTATCACTAACATTTTGTTTGTTTGTTTGTTTTCAGAACACAGTGTATCAATACACCGAAACTCTGGGGCTGAAACTGTGCTCTGAAGGCCTTTCTGGTGATTCTACGACCAGTTAAACAGAGCCAGATTTCCACAAACTTTGGCACGTTTTCAAGTCAGAATAAGCTTCAAGTTGCTTTATTAGCATGTTCAAAGTCATCAACAAAATGATCTCCGAGGAAACTACTTTTAAAACTTAACTTTATTCTGTTGTCTTCATTGTGCTAAATATTTTTCAGGTTTAGGGAAGTTTTTAGTGTCACATTTTTTCCCATGTCTTTTTCTGGTGGATTAAATACCAACAACCCATTCACAGAGGGATTCATTCACATACAATCGTATTCGGTAACTACATTTAGTAGCTTAGAAATTAGCTATATAAAGACATTTTCTAAATATTCACTGTTTAGTTGAAAAGAGAGGTAAAGAGGAATAGAATGCGTAGTGAGAGCTTTTATAGAAATGGAGACCAGAAAGGATGATAATCTTTTTAGAATTTTACCTGCGCATCTAAAACCTAAATCTATATCGTGGACAGAAGCAACGATACCAGAAACCTTGACAGACTCCAGAGTAGGTCTTGACCCCAGGCACGTGATTCACTTTTTCCTACTTCGCAGGCGGGTTTAGGTTCCCAGAAGGAAGACTCCTGTGAGCATAAGAAGATCTATCATAAGCACTTCAGTTTCTGACTAATAAGCTGGTAATAAAGGCAATTTTTAAGTGGAATCCAAGATGAACTGGGGAGTCATTTATAGAGCAGATCGTGCTGGGTGTGTACATTATTACTTGGGCAAACTAAATTAGTTGCATAAATAACATTTGAAACATTTGAAAGGCAATTCCTCTGCCTTCCTAACTCTGGCAATATCATCTCACATACAGGGAGGTGGAGATTGGAAAGGGCAAGCGATGTGAAAGTGAGGGGATTACTCAGGAGGCGGTAAGAGACATCCAGAATCCAATCACTGGGTTTCTACGGTCTTTCTTCGGAGAAAAATGTCAGATCCATCCACAGAGGTTAGGGGCCTTTATGTTGCCAGGGAGGAGGGTCTGAGCCTTTTGTGAATGTCAAAATTTGTGAATTCCACCACGATATACACTATTTTCCCACAAAACAAAAGCAAAAGCACAGGTGAACGTCTCTATACTTCTTCAGACAGTAATTTCTGTGCTGTAATAAGTATATTATTACTGTACGTTCTGTATCTGTTTTACAACCTGCTTTGACTCATTTCCTCATAGAGCCCGAGGGGAGCTCAGTTACCTCACAGAGCAGCGTCATCATCAACCTTCATTTGTCACCTTTCTATCTAGCAGAGATTTCTGTTTTGGATATGGGGGATGGGGTGGTTGTTGTTATTGTTTTTTATTTTTGTTTTTTTCTAAAAACCATTAATTTTTTATACCAATTTACCTCATCTTCACTTCTATCACTAGCCTTTACAGCTAACTTCCTTTCCAAGGCTTATTTTTAAAAATAAATTCAATTGTTTCCTCTTTATCAGACTTCGTCCAAGCACCATGTTAGGGAAGGAAAAGATACCGTATGGAGGCGAGGCTGCTGAGTGACGCTCTGGGCCCTGGCCTGCGTGGGGCGACCAGCTCGCTCGAGTGAGCTCCCCAGCGCCTGCAACTCCAGCGTGGGGCTGTGCTTGACGTACGGCTCCTCTGGGGTGGGGGTGGGGTTCCAATACTCTCTCCCCACCCGACTCACCTGCCTCCTCAGTTAGCCCTTGCACATGGGAGTTCCCATGGTACCCTGAATACTGATTGCCCATCTTGTCACTTCCCATTACGGTGACCTGCTTACTTTTTTTTTTTTTTTAAGAGAGACAGTCTATTTTTTTAATTAATTATTTTTATTTATTTTATTTTATTTTTTTTACAGAGACAGAGAGAGAGTCAGAGTGAGGGATAGACAGGGACAGACAGACAGGAACGGAGAGATGAGAAGCATCAATCATTAGTTTTTTCGTTTCGCATTGCAACACCTTAGTTGTTCATTGATTGCTTTCCCATATGTGCCTTGACCGCGGGTCTTCAGCAGACCGAGTAACCCCTTGCTGGAGCCAGCGACCTTGGGTCCAAGCTGGTGAATTTTTCCTCAAACCAGATGAGCCCATGCTCAAGCTGGCGACCTCGGGGTCTCGAACCTGGGTCTTCCGCATCCCAGTCTGACGCTCTATCCACTGCGCCACCGCCTGGTCAGGCTTACTTTTTTTTATATACCCACTAGATCAGGGGTCCCCAAACTTTTTACACAGGGGGCCAGTTCACTGTCCCTCAGACGATAGGAGGGCCGGACTATTAAAAAAAACTATGAACAAATCCCTATGCACACTGCACATATCTTATTTTAAAGTAAAAAACCAAAACGGGAACAAATACAATATTTAAAATGAAGAACAAGAAAATTTAAATCAACAAACTGACCAGTATTTCAATGGGAACTATGCTCCTCTCACTGACCACCAATGAAAGAGGTGCCCCTTCCGGAATTGCGGCGGGGATGGATAATGGCCTCAGGGGGCCGCATGCAGCCTGTGGGCCGTAGTTTGGAGACCCCTGCACTAGATTGTAAGCAAACTCTGTGTCCTACCTGGTTTGTTCGTTTCTATAACCAAAGCACATAGGAAAGTGTCCAGAACAGAACGGGAGCTCAACATTTTAATACATATGTAAATTTAGCTGGGTCACACACACTCAAGTGTTTAAAGTCCTTTTCTAGAATGTCATATTTACTAAAGGACTGTATGCAGTTGAAAGCACGAAAACATGAGTAGTATTAAGGATGTACAACAGTTGAACATTTAAGTAAGTTTAACCATGAGAGAGGTTTAAACACATATATTTTCTTTTAGAAATATTTACATCAATCTGTTTCACAAATTCTTCATTTACTTCCATCCCTCGACATTCAATACACTGTTGACTGCTAAAACTTCATTGAGAAACCGAGGCTGAAACTTGCTGTTTTTAGCTTGCCAATGCTATCCATTTATGTCCCGAGATACTACATTTTAGAGGCCTGTGCCTTTTATCATTAACATTTTCATTTTTTTTCCAATTTCTGTTTGGTAAATCAATACGGGAAAGGCTGGTGACAAGTAAAATGGTTGTACAAACAGTGCTTTACAGGTCAGAAAGGTGATAATGCCAACACAGCTGAGGTCTGGCGGGCAGCACCAGACCCCGCCTGCAGTCCATCCGCGAGGTCCCCAGGACCTTCCTGCAGGGCCTGCCTTGCCGTATCCACTTCCTTCCTCTCCATTGCTATCTCCATGGTCAAGCTGCCATCGTCCCTCCCTATCCTACTCTGCTAGTCTCCTAACAACCCTGGCTTCTATTTTTGCCCCCCCCCAACACCCCATTTACGACAAAGCATCCAGAAGGCTACTTTAGAAATATTACTCAAATCACTGATTTAAAAAAAAAAATCATTGGCTTCTCACTGCTTTTAGAAAAAAAGATTCTAATGCCTTATTCTACTGCACGATATAATTTTATTCTTAACATGAAAACACTTAATTGTATAAAAGGATACAAAACTGTGTGCCTATCACAAAATTGTGCAAATATCTTTCCAGATGGGACCAATTCACTCATTTATTCCTTCATTTATCCAAGTATCCACTTTATTAAAAAAATTTTTGACTCACAATTATATACATAATGCTGTGAAGCAGCTGTGAAAAAAACCATTTTTGTCATCTTTTTTTTTTTCAAAAGTAACATAGGCCAATAAAGTACAGAAAGAAATGTCTCTTTGTATAGATTGCTGCCTTAAAAAAAAAAAAAAAAAAAAAAAAAAAAACTCCAAAAAAGTTTTGGAACATTTAGACCCATTTCCTGATGATTTTCCACTGTTCCTTCCAGCGCAAACTCAGTCAGTACCAGGAGGTAGGGGAAGAGCATTCCAACATGATTTGAATATCATCAAGTTTAACATCTAGTTTGTGTCTGATGTAAAGACACACGCACACACATGTGTGCACGCACACACATGCAGATGCGCATCCCTGCGAAGGATGGCGTTGGCAAGAAGTCGCGCAGCTGTGCCGCTGAGTTTTGAGCTTCAGGTTCCTCTGTCTGAAAATCAAGTCCAGATGACTAACGCAAACCAACAGTAAGAACGAGAGCACAGTTTCTACCAAATTCAGACCCACTCAAAGCCTCAATGAATCTAGTTTAGAATAAACTAAGTTTTCTGAATCTCTCCAGATTTTGCTTTGCCTACCACTGGCGACTGCATATCTCTAGACGGCAAAGGGGAGAAGCAGTAGCAGCAGTTTCTGAAGTAAGTTCTGCAACTTCTTAGAAATGAAACAGATGAAACAACACCCTGGTAATGTGATCGTTAACTTACCAGGTATCCGTAGAAGAATTCAGTTACTCTGCAGGGGTCCCCAAACTTTTTACACAGGGGGCCAGTTCACTGCCCCTCAGACCGTTGGAGGGCCACCACATACAGTGCTCCTCTCACTGGCCACCAACGAAAGAGACGTCCCTTCTGGAAGTGCGGCAGGGACTGGATAAATGGCCTCAAGGGGCCGCATGTGGCCCGCGGGCCGTAGTTTGGGGATGCCTGCAAGTATGACTAGTTTTAAGCAGGTGGGAATAGGGAGACATTTGGGGACGTTTTTTAGAGTTTTCCCAAACCTGAAGCATTGGAAAACTATCTGGAAATAAATAAGCCCAGACTACCACCGGATTTATTAATAGATACCGTGTTACAGAATTGAGCATATTCAAAATTTATGGGGGAAAAAAAACCCATTCAATAATACTGTGTGAGACTGCCAGGCTGCAGACAGGTGTTCCTTAAATAAGTCTCTAAGCTCTGTATTTGCATTTCCAGCCTGGTGTTCTTGTGAAATTCAATCAGAATGGCTCCTGAGTCTAGCAACTCAGCTGAATATAGTTGAATATATACAAATTTACACAGAAAGTTTTGTGCCAACAGAGGATCCTTATGTTTATCTATAGCAATGCCATTCCTGGACAATCTGATATTTTGTATAAAATCCCAGGTGAGGTCAGGCTTGATATAGTTGTTAAATTAGGCTAGCTGGAAAATCTGTATAATATAAACTGTCATGGTTTCATCATCATGGGTTTAAAAAATGATCTGTTTTAGGAAGTGAAACCTGATTGCATGAAACTGAACCCACGCAAAACTGACGCTATTCAGACAAAGTTTCCTACAAGAAAACTCTGCCATACCCTTCTTGAAGGTACTAAATGTTTAGTACTATTGTGACACTTAAACTTATCAATCAGAAAAATTTTAAAATTATTTGTTTTGTAAGTTCTTTGTCTCTTCTCCTTTCAAGCACAAAAATCACAATTTGTTCTTTACGCCTGCATACTTTTGAGAACACATTCATTAGACGAGAAATAGCAAGATTTTGAAGAAAGTCTTCTTTTTATACACACTACTTTTATTGTCAATGTTGATGTAAATATTCATTCACAGACCTGGCCATCCCCAGAATGTAAAGTACCTTGACATATATAGTATTAGTAAAATTGATTTGAGAAAGAGTTCTCTTTGAAGTAACTCTGAAATTTTGCTTAGAATAAATTATTAATCATTTAAGTGACCATGGTAAATTAGACGTTCAAGGATTACTGAAAAAAAAAAAATTCTCTCAGGCCTTCCCCTTGACCTTACCAACAGAACATGATGAAATAATGGCAACTAAAACCCAACCCCAACAAACCAGGTCAAACTGAGACCAAGAAGGAGAGGTGTGAGTCTCCATTGCCCAGGACAGACGCAATGGCAACAGTACCTGATCAAGGCAGGAATCTAGAAAAGAAATAAATCAAATGTAAGGGTAACCCAGAGTCAATACTGAGAGATAAGATCAGAAAGTGTGTCAAATTCAGTTAGGTAAACTAGGGCAATGTGAAAATTCACAAAGAAAAAAGTAAAATCTACACATAATGTCACCCCTCATATACAACCTTCATAAAATTTCAAAGTATTAATATAACATTATTAAGCGTTGTTTTTTTAAAAATAGAGGTAATATTTTATAAGCTTCTTGTTGCCATTTTCAGGTGCTAATAACTATTCTGTATTTACAATGGCTGCATGGTATGAAAGCATTATTTTATTTAACAAATCCCTTATTGATGGATTTTTACCAGCCACAGGTTTGGTTGAACTGTTTATCTTGTACTATTTTAAATGATACCGTGATGTCAATTATTTTATGATTGTGAACAAATCTTTGTATAAGGTGAATTACTGAAAGTGGAATTACTAGGCCTATGGGTTTGCATATTTTTTCAGGCACCTGTGGAGTATTGGAAATGTTCCTCTAGAAAAGTTATATGACCGATAACCAGCAGTATAGGCAAGGTGGGCTCTATTCATGGCTTCAGTCGCAGACTTCGTAATTGTGCCTCCGTGGGTCTTAGCAGAACAGTACTGAAGCCCTAGGATTCAGGAGGAAGAGGGCAAAGCGTAGCTAAACTTGTGTGTAATTATACTTCTTCAGTTGTCTGTGCTTATTCCATTCTAACTTTTAAAGGGAACACATTACGCACAGGAGAATTGTTGGGCAGTGCTAAACGGCAGAAAGTAGCACAAAAATTAAGCTTCGTGACTTTTATCTAAAGACTGAGAGAGATTTATTGACTTCCTGAAGGCTATATAAGCAACTCAAAACATGACCTAAGAATAAATAAAATTCAGGCTAGTGACTATTGAGATAATTATCAAACCAATTTTTCTTTCTAAAAAGAATAGCTCAGTTTAATTTCTAGGTTAATTTAAAATTAATAAAAGATGTCAGATGAATAGCTCAGAAGGTCCCTACCTTCTTAATCTATGATTCAAGCAATAGTATGCTTCTAATAACATCATTTACAGGTGAGCCAAAACCGTGTCTTTTCCATAGTCATAACTCAGGACAATGGCAGAATTATATGTGTCTAAGAAATTCAGTCAGATCAATATCTTGAGCCTTTTTAAAGGCCCTGATGAATAGAAAAGTGGGGGAGGGGTGGACACCCAGACCAGCAATGTAAATTGAAATGATTAATTATTGTAGTACTGTTTAAATTATCCTTTGGTCATTTTACCCAGATTATCTTTCTCAATTTACTTTCAGGCTTTCTTCACATACCATTTAAGTAGAAGACAGCACAGTGTTGAGGAGTGTGCTGGCCAGGGAAACCAGGAGTCTTGGCTTTGCTACCAATTAGCCAAATGACTTGGGATAATTCCCTTAACCTTTCTGGTTTGCAGTTACTTGATTTGTCATACCATAACCTTTAACAAGTAAATTCCAGTAATCAATACAGATATGAGCCAGTTTAGTCTATTGTGGTGATTAAAGTATTTGACTATGAAGCCTAATTACAGGTTCAAATCCTGGCTTCATACCACTTAAGAACCACATGACTTAGGGAAATCTGCTCAGCCTCTCTGTATGTCAGACGCTTCATCTGTAAAACATGAATAATAATGGCAACTACCTCTGAGCGCTCAGGAGAAAATCCAGTGATGTAGTTCTCGCCTGTCACAGGGTAAGCACCCACTAACTGCTAGCTGTCAATACTATACACTCATCATAATATAGCAGAAATTTATCATCTAAGACCCTTCAATTGTTCTAATTTAGGAATCCTGTGGATTAATGCTTTTATTGCATCTCCCTGAGCGCTACTTAACCTAGCGCTGTATCTTTACTAACAGTAATGATTTGCTGTTTTATGTCTCCTGGTTAAATCAGCTTCATTTTCTAAATAACTTGTTTCTACTTAGAGAGGCCTTCATTTCATCTTTATCTCCTGATTTCAGACCAGCATTCAGAAAATGCTAAAAGAGTGGCATGTATTAATAATATAGTTACATTCAATTAATTTTTTAAATAAACTGGAAATTCACGAGAGCCTAAAATTTGCACCTTAGTTTGTAAAATGTACTTTGAATCCTATCAGACACTCGGTTGAATAAAAGTTTAGACTACACAAGCTACTACCATGGTGAAATTGAGCCCCGTGCGGCTGCCTTTGGGTCCAGCTCTAAGGCAGTTAGTTAGGGAGGCAGACACCTCATTACAACATGACTCACACCACAGCACTCCTTTGGCTGCTCCCAGAGGGCAGCTAACAAGTGAGGCTTTAGTGTAAAAGGAATTTTATTAAAGTAAAAAGAATTTTTATTGGTATCCAAAATTTAATTCCACATCTTAAATTACTTCGGCCCTCAAGTGATAAAAGTAAAATTAAATATGCTAGCAGCATAAATGCAGGTATGACCCTGCACGGGGTATAGTGTTTTGATGGTGGAATAATCTTCTATATCAAGACAAAATATGTTAAAAATAATCACTTGAGGTGATGAAGGGGTGGTAAGTAAAAAAATAGATGCAAAAAAGTCTATGTTTATCTATCTATATATCTGTCTATCTATCCAATTATACCAGATATAAAAAAATAAATCTGTCACTAATCCAATTTGTGATATTTTAGAAAGTTGTAATTTTCCTGGATTTATATCAATAAGATAAAAAAAAACACTCTTGGAAAAAAGAAAGATCCTCCCTGCTCTCACTGGGTTAGTGAAGAATAGATTTTTTTCCCCCAAAATAATGTAATTATCATTTTTGAGATAAGTAATTGAAGTAGTTATAATTTATGATTACTTGCTTTAACCCAAATGTAAAAAGGGATGACTGTGTATATTTTTAACTCCCTATTTATCATGCCTAATTAAATTGGGGGATTATTTTAAATTTCAGATTTGAAACATACAATGAAGGGAAATCAGAGCAATAACCAAATTTGAACATTAAACATTCTGATGAGAATAGCACCGCATGAATTGGAAGTGTTCTCTAAATATGCAAAGTGATTGGAAGACATAAGTTAAAAGAGTATGTCAATCCCAGCGTGTGATAGCAAAGCGTTTTTGAATTTCATGAATGTACCTTAACTTTAATGTTTTCTCATAAAGCTTTACATAATTCACATCATCAAATTAATTTTATCCAAACTAAATTTAAAAATAAATTGCATTTTGACTTCATATATTGACAGCTGAAGATGAAAAGGAATATGCATGTGACCCTGGATCAAAGTAGTTAGTGAGATATAAATTGCCAAATGTAGTGTGTGGTAGAACAAAACAAAAATAGAAACTAGAATTTGTTCTCAAGAAAACCCATACATACATGAAATTTATTTTTCAAGCCAACATGTCTGTTAAGAGTATAAAAATGCAACCATTAGGGAGAAGGAGTAACAAATGCTAATTAAGTGGGTTTCTTTGAAAGGTAAGCCATGCCTCCATGTACTACATAATCTAATCCTGATCACGGACGCTTCTCCAAAACCATGGATTTGGGCCAGGTTATTTTATTGACCCACAAAATTGTGCTAAGTATACTTTATTGTTACCTTACTTTTCACTTAGAGACATTTTAAGAAATACTGATGTAAACTGCCATTTCTAGAAATACCACCTGCTTTGTCTTTCACTGCCTCTTCCTCTGGGAATAGCTCACCTCCCTAGGGAACTTTTCATTTTCCCTAAAGACAGTGAGATCATTTCTTCTCATTTTTTCCTTTGTCTTCCTTGAAGTTCAGAGTCAAAGTTGTTCTCAAAATATAACAGCTCTGTTGGATCTTAGGACATACTTACATGTGTTTTCACATCCCATTCTCCTTTTTCCTCTGCTGGACCTGTTTTTTTACTTTAGTGTTTAGTAAATTCTTTGTAGATAGAGGTCATGGTTGGATAACTAACTCACTCACTAGACATGCTTGATAGGTCTGAGGAACCTAGTAGGAATCAGTGTTCATTGAGATTAATAGACAAAGTCTACTGGGAGGGAACAGGTTATTAAAAGTAATATTTTATGCAGATGGTAAAAGTAGAATGTTCATTACTGAAAATGCAGACAAGATAAAAAAAAAAGAAAAGAAAAGAAAATTCCTTTACTTCCACCTGCCAGAGACATCTGCTGTTAACCTTTTGGTATAATCCTGCTCAGTATTTTGTCTCCATGAACGATATGGATCAGTAGCTCTTTTGGCCTCCCCGGCCGCCTTCTGGACAGCTGCCTCTTACAAGCACTCACTACATGTAGGCCCTGACCTAGGCAGTTCACACAAAATACCACATCATCCTCATAGCTTGGGGGGGGGGGTAGGTGCTACCTTCTCCTACCAACTGTGAATGAAGAAACTGTGACAGAGAGAGACTATATAAATCCGCCTAGAGCTAATAACATTAAAGCTCTGGTTTGTGTCTAGGAAGACTGACTTGAGAGTATGTGCCTCACCTCTGCTCTGTGCTGCCATGGAGAACAATTGTCACATTTATTCAATGATCCTTTTAAGATCAATGTACTGAACCTCCATCAATGTACTTGATTAGTTGGAAGCTCAGTCTTTTCCTGAGATGAACTTCATGACATAGTCCTTCTGAGAAATTCTAGGATGTGTTGTGGCACATAGTCAGAGGCCCTGCCTTTAGCTCTGTACCTCTATATTTCTTAGAAATCATGAGAAAAACATTGATTTGTTTTCCAGTTATTTGTGCATTTATTGGTTGATTCCTGTTTGTGCTCTGACTGGGAATTGAACCTACAACTTTGGCATATTGAAATGACATTCTAACTTATCTACTTGGATAGGGCTCACCTTTAATTTTAAAATGCAAGTGCTTATTGATAAATTGGCCAAAAAAAAGCATTTGGATATGTGGGAAAGAAGCACTCTATAGACTTTTATTAAGTGAAAACTTTGTATAAAGTTTCGTAAAATAATTTGGCTTTATTTACCAAATATTTAAAGGATTTTCCGGAGTGACGTCACGGAAATGGCGCCGTGAGCAGCGCGTCCGACAGATCTCCCCAAAATCACAACAAATTTATCAACTAGAAACAGAAAAACTTATCCTCGGAGCATTCCGGAGTTCCACACAAACTGAAAGCGAAAGGACTGTTATCACTTGAATCTGAGAAACGAGGGTGTAGAGGAAGCTACCGCAGGGACGTTCATTCAAGCCGCGGAGGGAGTGCGCCTGTGGTGAGTCAGCCCACACTCGGGAGCGGCGAGCAGCCACTGGCGCGCGCCCGGTCCGGTTGCAGAGCGAGTACCGCCCACACTCGGGAGCGGCGAGCAGCCGCCGGCTCGCGCCCGGTCCGGTTGCAGGGGGAGCACCGCTAACGTTCCCAGCGGCCCGCGCACTGCGAGTGAGAGACCCCAGCCACCGGTGCCCGGAGCACCCCATTCGCGCGCGTGCCCTGGGCAATCCACGTGCCCAGAGCGCCCTACTGGCCTGCACACCCAGGGTGCCCCATTATCCTGCGCCCAGTGCGCCCCAGCCGCCAGCAGCGGGGCGAGCGGGAGAGGCGCCAGGGCGGTCTTCCCTACTTGGGAGATTCTCTCCGTGGGCGGGGCACCTCACCCAGCCATTCAAGCTAACAATCAAGCGTTGGGGGAGGGGTGCTCAGGCAGCCTGAAATACCTTCGGGAGCACAGCTGCGGACCCAATCACTGAAATTAGCTTAACCCATGAAATCTGCGCACCCACGGGTTCTAATTGATAAGATCTCTCTCAGTTCAGCGATCCAAGACAAGAGGCATGATATTTTTTAGTGCCTCTCGCTAAAGGGGCGGGGGCAACTTCTGATTGATAGAGCCTCCATATTCAGGGATAAACGCTAACAAGAGGGACTTGGCAGATAATAAGGTCTATACTACACTAGTCACAAGCAGAGACTAGTGCCTCTTCTTCCCAGCCAAAACAGGCTACAAAGTGTGGAAAGCCTGGGTTGAGTAGTCCAACTGAATGCTAGGTGCTAAACAGTCACCTTGACAACAATTGACTCCCACTCCTGCCTGCCTGATTACACTGGAGGCTCTGACTGCCAGAGCCTTTCCCAAAGCCTTGCGCTGAGTGGGGATAGAGTGGGGATTTCCCAGCTCTTTGAGCCTCTTACTCCCCAGGCAGAAGCAGTTGCAGCCTTATAGCTGGATCACCAGGCTGCTAATTCAGGAAGGGGGGACTAGGAGAGAGACTCCAGGAAAGCAAACTATCTCATCGTTGGACCCTGCAAACGCCAACAAGCCTTGACTACCAGCAAGACTAAAGCCAATTATATGACATTGCCATAGAATCCCATCAACTGCAAATCCCTACCTAAGTGTGACACAGGGGCAGAGCCTGGGGTACAGAGTCACCGACCAGGAAAAGGGAGAGAAAAGAAAAAGGAAGAAGTTAACCTCTCAAAATCAAGAAAAATCCACAGACTTTACAACTTGTTCCACTAATTTTTTTGTTGTTGTTTGTTTCTTCTATCTTATTGCCTTTATTATTATTATTTCTATTTCCTCCACCTCGGTCCTTCTATTCTCTGCCCATCTTATGCTTCCCTTTTCTTGAACTACACTACCCATGAGTGTTACATTTTATTTCTCTTCTTCATCCTCACCTTCCTTTAAGGTTATACTCCAAAACACTTAACTCTCACTCTCTCCTCTTTTTTTTTTTTTTTTGTTTTGCTTTATTTTCTTCTTTTCTCTTCCTTTTTTTTTCTTCCTTCGTTTTTCTCTTTTTCTTATTTTTTCCTTTCTATTCGTTTTTTCTTTTCTCGTTTTACTTTCCTCCCATTTAATCCTCAATCACGAACAAATTAGTTAATTTGGGACTCAAGGTTTTTTTTTGGCTTTATTTTTCTTTTTCGCTTTTGTTTTTGTTTTTTTCTTGTTTGTTTATTTTTGTGGCATTTTGGGTACTTTTTACGTTGCTTTTTAACTCACTAGCATTCCTCCCAACCCAAGGTCTCCATTGTATTTAGTCTTCGCTCCACTTAATACAACAGATTTTTACTTATTAGTTTTATTTTTTTCTTCTTTATTATTCTTTTTTTTTTTCCTCCTTTTTTCTGGTTCCCTCTTATCCCTCTCATTATATCTCTTAGTCGACCATCACTTAAAAGCAAATCATCTTATGCTTGTCTAAGATTTTCTTCCTTCTTTTATTTTTTTTATTTTTTTTTTGCATTTAGTAGGTCCCTACTCCCTTTTTTTGCCCCTTGAACTCTTCACCCCAAATCAGGCCCTCCATTATAGGCAGTTTTTGTTCCATTTAGCATAATATAATTCACAGGTCATCACAATATTTCCCTGAGGAGGGGAGAGGAGGGAAAGAGAAGAAAGAAAAAAGGGGGAAATAATAAATTATTACTGTTTTTTTTGTGTGTGGGGTGTTTTACCTTTTTTACTTTTTACTCTTTATTAATTTTAATTAGTGCTATCAACAAGACCACCCTCAGATGCCAATAAGAAAGAGGAAATCGAATATTATGGATACAAAAGAAAGAGAGGTAACACAAATAGATGTGGAAAAATCTATGGAGAAAAGACTTAACATATTGGAAGCCTTGGAGCTAAATGACAGAGAATTTAAAATAGAAATCTTAAAAATACTCAGAGATATACAAGAAAACACAGAAAGGCAATTTAGGGAGATCAGAAAACAACTCAATGAACACAAAGAATATATTACCAAGGAAATTGAAACTATAAAAACAAATCAAACAGAAATGAAAAACTCAATTCACGAGCTGAAAAACGAGGTAACAAGCTTAGCTAACAGAACAGCCCAGATTGAAGATAGGATAAGTGAAATAGAAGACAAACAACTTGAGGCATAACAGAGAGAAGAAGAAAGAGACTTAAAAATAATAAAAAATGAGAAAGCCCTACAGGAATTGTCTGACTCCATCAGAAAGAATAACATAAAAATAATAGGTATATCAGAGGAAGAAGAGAAAGAAAATGGAATGGAGAATATACTCAAACAAATAATAGACGAGAATTTCCCAAGCCTGTGGAAAGAACTAAAGCCTCAAATTCAAGAAGCAAACAGAACACCGAGTTTTCTTAACCCCAACAAACCCACTCCAAGGCACATCATAATAAAGATGACACAAACCAATGACAAAGAAAAAATTCTCAAGGCAGCCAGGGAAAAGAAGAGTACAACATATAAAGGAAGGCCTATTAGATTATCATCAGATTTCTCAGCAGAAACTCTACAAGCTAGAAGAGAGTGGACCCCAATATTTAAAGCCCTGAAAGAGAGGAACTTTCAGCCAAGAATACTATACCCATCAAAGCTATCCTTCAAGTACGAAGGAGATATAAAAACATTCACAAATACAGAAAAGATGAGAGAATTTATCAGCAGAAAGCCCCCACTCCAGGAAATACTAAAGGGGGTTTTCCGACCAGATTCAAAGAACAAAAGAAAACAACACCACTAGTAACAGCTCCACCAAGAACACAATAAAACCAAACTTAAACTGTGACAACAAAGGAAAAAAAGGGGGGAGAGGATGGAGATTAACAGTAGCAAAGGACGATGAAGTGCAGAAATACTCATAAGATAGGGTACTACAATGAATATGGTAGGTACCCTTTTCATTACTTAATGGTAACCACCCTTGAAAAAACCACCACAAAAACACTTGACTTAAAAAAGGTAGCAACAGAGGAAAGAAGTATGGAACACAAACAAACAAAAACAAATGATAGAAAAACAAAAGAGAAGAATCAAACAAGATACAAAACTAACAGAAAGCAATTTATAAAATGGCAGTAGGGAACCCACAAGTGTCAATAACTACACTAAATGTAAATGGATTAAACTTACCAATAAAAAGACACAGAGTAGCAGAATGGATTAAAAAAGAAAATCCAACTATATGCTGCCTACAAGAAACACATCTAAGCAACAAGGATAAAAACAAATTCAAAGTGAAAGGCTGGAAAACAATACTCCAAGCAAACAACACCCAAAAAAAAGCAGATGTAGCAATACTCATATCTAATAATGCTGACTACAAGACAGAAAAAGTACTCAGAGACAAAAATGGTCATTTCATAATGATTAAGGGGAAGTTGAATCAAGAAGACATAACAATCCTTAATATATATGCACCAAACCAAGGAGCACCAAAATATATAAGACAGCTACTTATTGACCTTAAAACAAAAACTAACAAAAATACAATCACACTTGGAGACCTCAATACACTGCTGACGGCTCTAGATCGGTCATCCAAACAGAGAATCAATAAAGAGATAGTGGCCTTAAACGAAATACTAGAACACCTGGATATGATAGACATCTACAGGACACTTCATCCCAAAGCGACAGAGTATACATTTTTCTCTAGTGTACATGGAACATTCTCAAGAATTGACCATATGTTGGGCCACAAAGACAATATCAGCAAATTTAGAAAAATTGAAATTGTACCAAGCATATTTTCTGATCATAAAGCCTTGAAACTAGAATTCAACTGCAAAAAAGAGGGGGAAAAACCCACAAAAATGTGGAAACTAAACAACATACTTCTAAAAAATGAATGGGTCAAAGAAGAAATAAGCGCAGAGATCAAAAGATATATACAGACAAATGAAAATGAAAATACGACATATCAGAATCTCTGGGATGCAGCAAAAGCAGTAATAAGAGGAAAGTTCATATCACTTCAGGCCTATATGAACAAACAAGAGAGAGCCGAAGTAAACCACTTAACTTCACACCTTAAGGAACTAGAAAAAGAAGAACAAAGACAACCCAAAACCAGCCGAAGAAAGAAGATAATGAAAATCAGAGCAGAAATAAATAAAATAGAGAACAGAAAAACTATAGAAAAAATCAATAAAACAAGGAGCTGGTTCTTTGAAAAGATCAACAAAATTGACAAACCCTTGGCAAGACTCACCAAGGAAAAAAGGCACAGGACTCAAATAAATAAAATCCAAAATGAAAGAGGAGAGATCACCACAGACATCATAGATATACAAAGAATTATTGTAGAATACTATGAAAAATTATATGCCACCAAATACAACAATCTAGAAGAAATGGATAAATTCCTAGAACAATACAACCTTCCTAGACTGAGTCATGAAGAAGCAGAAAGCCTAAACAGACCAATCAGCAGGGAGGAAATAGAAAAAACTATTAAAAACCTCCCCAAAAATAAAAGTCCAGGCCCAGACGGTTATACTAGTGAATTCTATCAAACATTCAAAGAAGACTTGGTTCCTATTCTACTCAAAGTCTTCCAAAAAATTGAAGAAGAAGCAATACTTCCAAACACATTTTATGAGGCCAACATAACCCTCATACCAAAACCTGGCAAGGATGGCACAAAGAAAGAAAACTACAGACCAATATCTCTAATGAATACAGATGCTAAAATACTAAACAAAATACTGGCAAACCGAATACAACAACATATTAAAAAAATAATACATCATGATCAAGTGGGATTCATCCCAGAATCTCAAGGATGGTTCAACATACGCAAAACGGTTAACGTAATACACCATATCAACAAAACAAAGAACAAAAACCACATGATCTTATCAATAGATGCAGAAAAGGCTTTTGATAAAATACAACACAATTTTATGTTTAAGACTCTCAACAAAATGGGTATAGAAGGAAAATATCTCAACATGATAAAGGCCATATATGATAAACCATCAGCCAACATCATATTAAACGGCATAAAACTGAGGACTTTCTACCTTAAATCAGGAACAAGACAGGGTTGTCCACTCTCTCCACTCTTATTTAACGTGGTGCTAGAAGTTCTGGCCAGAGCAATCAGACAAGACAAAGAAATAAAAGGCATCCATATCGGAAAAGAAGAAGTAAAGGTATCACTTTTTGCTGATGATATGATCCTATACATCGAAAACCCGAAGGACTCCACAAAAAGATTATTAGAAACAATAAACCAATACAGTAAGGTCGCAGGATACAAAATTAACATACAAAAGTCCATAGCCTTTCTATATGCCAACAATGAAATATTAGAAAACGAACTCAAAAAAATAATCCCCTTCACGATTGCAACAAAAAAAATAAAATACCTAGGAATAAACATAACAAAGAATGTAAAGGACCTTTATAATGAAAATTACAAAGCATTGTTAAGGGAAATCGAAAAAGATACAATGAGATGGAAAAATATTCCTTGTTCTTGGATAGGAAGAATAAATATAATCAAAATGGCCATATTACCCAAAGCAATATACAAATTTAATGCAATTCCCATCAAAATTCCTATGAGATTTTTTAAAGAAATGGAACAAAAAATCATCAGATTTATATGGAACTATAAAAAACCCAGAATAGCCAAAACAATCCTAAGGAAAAAGAATGAAGCTGGGGGCATTACAATATCTGACTTTAAACTATATTATAGGGCCACGATAATCAAAACAGCATGGTATTGGCAGAAAAATAGACACTCAGACCAACGGAACAGAATAGAAAGCCCAGAAATAAAACCACATATATATGGTCAAATAATCTTTGATAAAGGGGCTAACAACACACAATGGAGAAAAGAAAGTCTCTTCAACAAATGGTGTTGGGAAAACTGGAAAGCCACATGCAAAAGAATGAAACTCGACTACAGCCTGTCCCCGTGTACTAAAATTAATTCAAAATGGATCAAAGACCTAAATATAAGACCTGAAACAATAAAGTACATAGAAGAAGACATAGGTACTAAAATCATGGACCTGGGTTTTAAAGAACATTTTATGAACTTGACTCCAATGGCAAGAGAAGTGAAGGCAAAGATAAATGAATGGGACTACATCAGAATAAAAAGTTTTTGCTCAGCAAGAGAAACTGATATAAAAATAAACAGACAGCCAACTAAATGGGAAATGTTATTTTCAAACAACAGCTCAGATAAGGGCCTAATATCCAAAATTTACAAAGAACTCATAAAACTCAACAACAAACAAACAAACAATCCAATAAAAAAATGGGAAGAGGACATGAACAGACACTTCTCCCAGGAAGAGATACAAATGGCCAACAGATATATGAAAAGATGCTCAGATTCATTAGTTATTAGAGAAATGCAAATCAAAACTACAATGAGATACCACCTCACCCCTGTTAGATTAGCTATTATCAACAAGACGGGTAATAGCAAATGTTGGAGAGGCTGTGGAGAAAAATGAACCCTCATTCACTGTTGGTGGGACTGTAAAGTAGTACAACCATTATGGAGGAAAGTATGGTGGTTCCTCAAAAAACTGCAAATAGAACTACCTTATGACCCAGCAATCCCTCTACTGGGTATATACCCCAAAACCTCAGAAACTTTGATACGTGAAGACACATGTAGCCCCATGTTCATTGCAGCACTGTTCACAGTGGCCAAGACATGGAAACAACCAAAAAGCCCTTCAATAGAAGACTGGATAAAGAAGATGTGGCACATATACACTATGGAATACTACTCAGCCATAAGAAATGATGACATCAGATCATTTACAGCAAAATGGTGGGAACTTGATAACATTATACGGAGTGAAATAAGTAAATCAGAAAAAAACAAGAACTATATGATTCCATACATTGGTGGAACATAAAAACGAGACTAAGAGACATGGACAAGAGTGTGGTGGTTACCAGGGGTGGGGGGAGGGAGGACATGGGAGGGAGGGAGGGAGAGATTTAGGGGGAGGGGGAGGGGCACAGAGAACTAGATAGAGGGTGGCGGAGGACAATCTGACTTTGGGTGAGGGGTATGCAACATAATTTAATGACAAAATAACCTAGACATGTTTTCTTTGAATATATGTACCCTGATTTATTAATGTCATCCCATTACCATTAATAAAAATTTATTTAAAAAAAAAAAAAGAAAAAGAGGATTTTCCTTTTGATTTTGTAATGTCATTGCTAAGCAGTTATCTTGAGGCTGTATTGCGCATTTTCATAGAAATAGTTGATACATGCAATTATTTTCTAAAACAATTTTCATAATAATAAAAAACTGAAAACATCTTAAGTACTTATAAACTGGACATTAGATGGATAGCTTATAGTCATTCATACAATAAAATATCACTTTGTTGTTAAGAAGGATTATATCTCTGTATATATCAAGATTTATTTACACTATGCCTGTGGTAAATACAATATTTTGTTGCTATTTTTAGTTAATGATACATTAGGACTGTTGTATCATTTTATTAAATTTTCTTGGAAAATATGATTTTAATAACTACACAGTATTCTACCATGTACCCACACCACACATCCGGAACTGTTTTATGGGCTAAATAGGCCTAGTTCAGAAGCGAATCAGGTGTTCTGTGAGGCTGATGGTCCTTTCATTTTTTACTGTCCCATGACATTCCTTCCTCATCATGACAAAAATGCGGACAAGGATCTGGCAAGCTAATTTATTTTAAAGCACAAACTACTGATATGGTGGGGAAAAAAAAATACTGGTATAGAAAAAAATGACTCTGCATTTTAATAAGGGACAAAACAGTAATTCAAGGGTTTCATTTTTAGTGGTAGGTTTTCAATAAGAATAACAGAAGCATTGAGTAGGATAGAGGAAACATTTAGAGTTAACATTTGCAGTTTGGGCTCCATAAATGTTGGTTGCATTGAAATATTTGGAGGCTAGCACATATAGGCCTTCAATATATCTTCCCTTTATTGTTGCAAATCGCTACAGCATACAAAACATAGGAAGTCAAAAGAGTCACAACAGGAAACCACAGGCTTCTGGAATATAAAATACATTTTTCCAATTTTGTCCATTCATGTTTTCTAGCTTTGCTATAACCTAGGGTGAGTTTACTTAAGTTTTCAGTGCCTCACTTTTATCATCTATACAACATGATCTACCCTACCAAGACTTTGTGAGTCATCAGTGCTTATAAGGTGCAATTCTATGTTCCCTGCCTTCATCCTTGCCTTCCTCTCCTCACAGGGAAGGTGGATGTGAGAGTGGACAGCACTTAAAATCCTTGACCACAGACACAAATTCAAATTTGGCCTTTAACCCATACCACCTAGGTGGCAACTAATCCTAGCCTCACTTGCCTAGTCAATAAGAATAGCTAATATACATAAATTCATATTTTAATTTGAGTGTAAATGTTTATTTTGCCTATTGCCTGACATTTCATCATCATTGGAAAGAGAAGCAGAAAGACAAATATATAGCTAACATTTTTGAGAGCATAATACGAGCCAGGTTCTTTGTTTAATTACCTCCTTCAATCCTCAAAATAGTTATTTAAGGTAGATGCTTTATACACACTGATTAGAATTTAGAGCTTGCTAAAATGAACCTACTTCAGGAGTAAGATAGCTGGAATTAAAATTCTAAGCTTCTGTTAGCTGCTCCACACTGCCTATGTGATCTTCAGAGGTCTGTAGAGGCACATACCAATTAAGCATTACTATTATCATATTACTAAAAAGGTTATAAAACCAAAGTAGCATGAGTCACCAAAATGGGGTGACTCACTACCATCTCTATTGTGGGAACTTTTTGTTCTGGAAATCTTTCAATATGGAAGGGATTAATTTATGATGAAGTGTTTCATAAAATAGAACCATGATATGTCAATGACTATAACTATATATACTAGCAATAGACAGGTTATTGTGATTAAGCTTATTAGAGTGTATTAAGTGTATTTTATATAGATATTACACATATAGAATTATGTATATATGTTATAATATATAAATGATACATGGTTGGATTCTACATACTTTATATTTTATAAAATACTTTATAAGTATACTTTTCTACTTCTACGTCTTATACTTTTATAAAATGTACTTTTATAATTATCTTTTATAATGTGTACTAATTAAAGTATACTTCATATACACTTGACCTATTGATAATGAAGATTGAGTAAAACATTTGAAAAATGGGAAAATTAAATTCTTTTTGTTTCACTATATGAAATGAATGGCACATCTCCTGCTGTGGTCATGGAGACTCATCCTAGCATTATGCCCATTCACATTAGTTTCCCTTTCCCACTCCTGTTATTCCCATGGAAACAAAGGACGTGCATCTTATACTCCTGTTTCCTCTTTCCCCTTGAGTGTGGCCAAATGTTTACCATCCATTCAACAAACATTTCTGAGCTCCTATTCTCATGTCAGTCACTGTGCCAGGCAGAGCAAAGGGATGCCCTGCATGTGCAGACAGTGGGTGGGTAATGGCTTCCATTCTCTGAGAAGTTGAGTGTGATGACGTGAGGTATATGTGGGTGCTGGTGACAGTGCAGCAGAGAGAAGTCCCTGAGCAGGGAATCTGGAGACAGGAAAGCCTCCTTGAAAGACCTTGTGGGGGGGGCAGTGATTACACTGGGGAACAAAATTTTTGTAAAAACACTTGTTCTTACCTAATTTGAGTGTGCTGATCTCAAATCTGACATTAGTATTTCTCTGTAAGCAACAGTTTCTTTGCAATTCAAGATTTTAGGTTTTCATCTTATTGTAAAATTTTCAACATTTAGTTTTACATAATGAAGTAGAATCTCTTCTTGGGCATCATCTTTGTGAAAATATAATAATTTATATAATGCAGTAAATACACGAATGCACTAAAAGATATGATTGCATCAGAATTTGTCTATAATTTCAAAATAGAACATATTTGCACAAAAACTTATTTAAATTCTGTTCAGGCAAAAATTTGCATTTGTAGCTCTTGAGTTTGTGTATTGTTGAGGACAATCTCGTTTGATGTTCCAGCAGTAGTCTGCTCATCACTAACAGCTCCAAGATTTTTGGGAAACTTATCAAGGTGACTGTTCAGGAAGTGAATCTTAATGCTCATGTTACATCTAATGTCGCAGAAAGCCAACAGCATCCTTTGAACCAGAAGTTCATAGTTTTCTGCTTTTTTGTTGCCAAGGAAGTTCTTTGTAACTGCCACAAAAGACTGCCGTGCTGCTTTCTCCTCCTTATTCACCAACCTGGCAAATTCTTCATCACGTATGAGGGTTTGAATTTGAGGTCCATCGAATACACCTGCATTTATCTTCTCGAAAGACAGGCAGGAAAAGCAGAAAGAATATATTGAAAGCATTCACTTTCTCTATTCAAAGCCTGAACAAACTGCTACTTCATTAAGCCAAGTTTGATGTGAAGTGGGGGGAAAATGATCCTATCTCGCTTAACTACAGGTTCATTCACAATATTTTGCATCCCTACTTCCAGAGCTTCATGTTTTGGCCACTCCTTCTGTGTCCAGTGTTTCTCCCAAGCTTGGCTGTCCCACAAATACAGAAAGCAAGTATACTTCGTGAAACCTCTCTGTTGTCTAGCAGGAAATTTACAATTTTAAGATCTACACAAATGATCCAGTTATGCTCCTTGTACTTCAGAAAGTCAAGGACAATTTTTATATCATTATAATCTTCTCGCAGATGAGTTGAATAACCAATTGGAACTGCTGCATAAATATTACCATTGTGTAGGAGAACACATTTCAGACTCCGCTTAGAGCTGTCAGAAATAGCCTCCATTCTGTTGGACTGTAAGTGGTAACACCTAGCTGGCTGAGAAGACTACTGATATCATGACAGTAAACAAAGTGTTTGTCTTCGGAAAAAAAGTCCACCATAATTTGTTCACACTTCCTGAAATGGGATACTTTAGCTGACCAGTGAAGTATATTCTTTTCTTGAAGCCTGGAGACTAATAACTCAGCTGCTTTCTTTGATAGGCCCAAATCTCTTACTAAGTCATTCATTTCGGGTTGGCTAAACTGCTGAGGGGTTAATGACTGCTTGGCATCAGAAGAAGACTCTTCAGATTCTACAACCATTTCCTCATGCATCTTATCAAAATACACTTGATCACCATGTTCACTTTCTTCGTCCTTAGAAGAAATAAAACCATTGAAAACTGGAACTGGGAGTGTCTCAGAGTGTGGGATAGGTCGTATTGCTGAAGGAATATTAGGATATGCGATCATATGCCATTTTTTCATATATATTTTTTATCAGATAATAATTTTTTACATTTAAAAACAACTCCAATTATGTAAAAGTGATGTTTGTAAAACATTAATTGCCTTGTGGTTATGTTCAATCCAAAAGTCGTTATCCTTTAACTCTAATTTAAAAAGCAATGCATGCCATTAACTGTAACAAAAAGAAATTAAAATTGCATAAAAACTAGAGCATGCACCAAAAAACGGATTTCAGATTTGGAATCAGTGATGCAGAAATATATACAAACAGTTCTAAAACCTCATGCAACAGAAAATGAAAAAAAATTGATCTCCAGTGTTATTTGTTGAGAAAGTGTGAGAAAGCAGATAAGACTCCAGTAAAACGTAAGTTTAGGGTCTCAAGCCACATGATTTTGTAATGTTCTTCAGTGGAAGGAAAGAGATTAGACAACAACATCTACATTCAGGAAAAGAGCCAAGGTATTGGGGCATCTTTTCCACCTCCATGCTGACATTCTCCAATCTCCTATGGACTGAAATGTCTGTGAACAAGCCTGAGAGGCTGGCCCTGAGCTGTGTGGCCAGGCCGCCCAGGTAAGGATAAGCACAGCCTCCTTCACTCAGTGTGTGCACTGGCCCCGAGCTGGCTGACAAGTAGGGGCCCGCCTGTTCGGGTCAAACAGACTGGACTCTCATCTCTGCCTCTATTGGCTACTGTTATGACCTCTGTCAATTCCCTTTCATTTTCTTTTTTTTTAATTAGATATTTTTCTGTATTGATTTTAGAGAGAAGAGAGAGAGAGAGAGATCAGAGATGCAACTTTGGCGTGTCAGGATGACGCTCTAACCAAGTATCTGGCCAAGGCCTCACTTGAATTTTCTAATCCTTGATTTTCTCATAGATATAATAGAGATATTAATACCTATCTCACAAAATATTTTTCGTGAAGATTAAAGAAAAAATATACCGTATATGTAAAGCACTTAACCAAGGACCTGGCATATGGCAAATATTCAAATATTATATTTAATATTATTTTGCTTTTATCCTCCTCTCTGCTCTCTTTTTTGCAGCCTGACTCTCACCCCTGTCTGTTGAAAGCTGCCTTTGGACACCCTCACACTGCCCAGAACTGTGGGCTCTCAGCCTGAGGCAGCCTTCCCCTGGGTCCCAACCTTTCTGGGCTGTCGATATGGGCCAGGTTTGCCCTGTTCCCACAGCCAGCTGCTAAAACCTGCCCTCGGGCCTCAAATATATCCCTACTCTGGATACACTGTGGCTGTAAAAAAAAAAAAAAAGCACAAGATATGTGATGTGAATATACAGACAAGGAGGGATGTCTAAGACTCGCTATTGAATGGAAAAAGAGAGGGTACAGTTCAAGGTGTATGGTAGCATCTCATTTTTGAAAAAAATATACTTCTTTATGTTAAAATTTTTTTTCAATAAGCAAGTGCTACTTTTACCACTGAAAGTATATATTTTTAAAGAAATTGGTATATAAGTTACAGGCATTAAAAAGACCCTGGCCAAATAGAAAATATGAGTTCAAATGCAGTGATAGAAGTCTGCTTAAACTAGAGTTTTCCCAAGTGGGCATGAAAACCAAATTTGGCAGATGTTAATGGCTATTTTTTTACATAGAAACAAAGATGGCTAGTCAAGTAAATCTGGGCAACACTAAGTTGGGTGAAAACGAGTTTATTTGTTTAACACAGGATATCTCTGAGGCTTTAAGGTGCTCATGTGCCCTGTGAGGGCAAAGTGGCAAGTAGATGGTGTTCTGACATCACCATCTCTCTCTGGGGAGCATGCCCGGCATCAGTTTTCATTCAAAATCTTAATGTCCAATGAACTTGAAATATAAATAACTTCAGGCTGTTTGCAATTAACCCAAAACAAAAATCATCTAGCTAAGATAAATAGTTCTTCTAGTTGGGAGAAGTATCTGCTTTGCTTAGGAGATAAAATTTTAGGGTTTTTTTTATTACTTTAAAATATGATTCTTTAATTTAACACATTTATTATTATTATTGGGCCTCATGTTCAGAGATTGAGTTGATCTTCATCATCATTGTGTTCTCAGTCTAAGGCAGTGGTTCTCAAAGTATGCGCCAGGGCACACTGGTGCACCCTAGAAGATTTTCAGGTGCACTGTATGGTATTCCAGAGAAATATGTGCCTCTTAGGGACCAAAAAACCAACAGGGTTTTTAAACTTTAGATTTTGGGGGTACAGAGGTGTGGGGAATTGGTTGTAAGCTGACAGTCTGCCCAATCCCCCACCTCACTTGCCTGATTAGGTTGCAAAATGCTGTTAAGCTGTGGTGCTGGACTGTTTACACTACCCCCCATGTTCACCAGAAAGACTGGAGGCAAGTTTCTTCTATCCTTTGTTTGATGTAAAGTTAAGATGATATGTATGGTGGGGGTTTTCTGCACTCAACATAATTAAAAGTAAAAAAGGAATTCTTCAATGTATTGATGAATAAATGAGAGTTTGCCTTTCAAATATATGCCCAAACATTGAGGAAATTGCTAGGACACATCAGGCTTATGTTTCTCATAAACACAGAATAAAAAAACTTAACACATTCGCACCAGGATCTGCCAAATTTACTAAATCTTACTAAGAATATCTATATACAGTGTGTCCGTAAAGTCATGGTGCACTTTTGACCGATCACAGGGAAGCAACAAAAGATGACAGAAATTTGAAATCTGCACCAAATAAAAGGAAAACCCTCCCAGTTTCTGTAGGATGATGTGGCAGCATGTGCTCATGTGCAGATGATGACGTAACACCGTGTATACAGCGGAGCAGCCCACGGCCATGCCAGTCGAGATGTGGACAGTATAGAGGAAAGTTCAGTGTGTTCTGTGGCTCTCTAAATTCGAATCCGTGACCAAAGTGCAACGTAAATATCGGCGCATTTATAACGAAGCGCCACCACATAGGAATAACATTACTCGGTGGGATAAGCAGTTGAAGGAAACTGGCAGTTTGGTGGAGAAACCCCGTTCTGGTAGGCCATCAGTCAGTGACGAGTCTGTAGAGGCTGTACGAGATAGCTACCTAAGGAGCCCTAAAAAATCTGTGCATGAGCCCACATCAAACTGCACTGAATAGGTATGAAACTGGGAGAGTTTTCCTTTTATTTGGTGCAGATTTCACATGTCTGTCATCTTTTGTTGCTTTCCTGTGGCCGGTCAAAAGTGCACCATGACTTTACGGACACACTGTATATAAAAAGATAACTTTTAGGCCCTGGCCGGTTGGCTCAGCGGTAGAGCGTCGGCCTAGCGTGCGGAGGACCCGGGTTCGATTCCCGGCCAGGGCACATAGGAGAAGCGCCCATTTGCTTCTCCACCCCTCTGCCGCGCTTTCCTCTCTGTCTCTCTCTTCCCCTCCCGCAGCCAAGGCTCCATTGGAGCAAAGATGGCCCGGGCGCTGGGCATGGCTCTGTGGCCTCTGCCTCAGGCGCTAGAGTGGCTCTGGTCGCAATATGGCGACGCCCAGGATGGGCAGAGCATCGCCCCCTGGGGGGCAGAGCACCGCCCCTGGTGGGCGTGCCGGGTGGATCCCGGTCGGGCGCATGCGGGAGTCTGTCTGACTGTCTCTCCCTGTTTCCAGCTTCAGAAAAATGAAAAAAAAATAAATAAATAAAAAAAAAAAAATAAAAAGATAACTTTTTTGTCATTTTTAAAATTTTTTAACCCTTCTTTTTTATGAATTCTAAAAAGCATAACTCAAAAAATGTAACATAAAAATGTTTTTTAATGTCAGAATAAATTTAATTTTGTTGTATTTATTTCATTTAATTACCATAAAAGCACACTTGGTTTTATATTTTTTCTTTAATATTTGACTTAACTATTAAAACATATTTCTCAGAAATTTTTATATAGTGAGCCTACAATTTTTTGTCAGATTTTAAATGTGCCCCAACTTCAAAAAGTTTGAGAACCACTGGTCGAAGGCATATGATCATCATTGATCCCCGTATGGTCCTTTCCCATTAGCTTAGTTATTAATTTATTCCTTCACTTGTTCCCTTTTATATCCATTCCCAATTCTATTTCCTTCCGCCAACCATTCTAATGTATTTAAATACATTTAATACAGAATGTGGGGATGTGTTTAATTTGTGGGGATATGTCTGTGTAAAGTGTGGATTATCATCTTATATATTCTAATTTACAAAATAGTTTATATTACATAATTTATTTCTATCTTAACTGTTTTACTCAGTGCTATGTTTCAAAGATTCACTATATACTAAGTATACATATAGCCATTATTTTAAATTCCTGTGTAGTAGTTCATGGTGAAATCTCATTCATTTCTGCCCAGTCGCTTCTCCAGTGATAGTTACCTGTACTTTTTCCAACTTTCTACTTTTAAAAACAACACTGTGATGACCATCTTTTTGTAGGCCCCTTATGGGCTTATGTGAGATAAACTTTGGGTATATACCCAGGAGGAGGTAGAATGAATATATACTTTAGTGTTGTCATATTGCTGGTCTGAACGACGGCGCTAGTCTGCATTCCCACCAGTAATGCATGTGGTTTTATAGGATACCATATCCTTGCCAAATTTTTTCATTAACCAGTTTCTAATTTTTGCTAGTCTAATTGATATGAATTAAGATCTCATGAGAATTATTTCAGCCCTGCTGCACAAGATTTTATGATATTTTGACTATTTTATTAAGGTTTTAAAGTTAAAACATGAGTCCAGGAACAACGATTAAGTCCCTAGATTCAAACAGATCAAAATGTGTATATAATAAATCAATGAGTATTACAACTCTGTGTGTATACTTTGCTAAGCAATATTAAATTCAAACCAAAAAAACCACCACATCCAAAGAATATTCTTGTATTATTTGCTAAAAATTGAAATGTTCATTTTATTATTCTCTACATTCTTCTGAATATACTGCCTCATCTGTCATTGTCAAAGATTAAATATGAACCAAATTTGCAAGATATTTTTTTTAAGTTTGCTAGAGCAGAATAATGTCATTGTCAACACATCTAAACATTTTATGACTTTGGGATCTTTCCTGAAAAATAAAAAAGTACATCATTAAACTAATTAAAATTGGTTATGAATATTAATGTTTGAGTTGAAAACAACTGCCACTAGGTGGCAAACAATCTACACATAGAATTATACAAAAAAGAAAACGATAAATATACTATATTATATATGCATATTATACTAGACAGTGCAAAAACATCTGATTAATACAGTAAATTCTATGTATTGTTAATAACATTACCACTGAAAACATAAGCCTCATACAAAGTGACAAATGTTCCTTGTGAGACACTAAGCTTTCTTTTTTGTCTTAAGTGAAATCCTTTTATTTTTATTTACTTATTTTTTAAGGAAATTTGGATAGCTGATATTTGGTCTTAAATTTTAATATTTGCCTTTATTGTGCAATTGTTACATTGACATTTATTATTTATTTTATTTGTGCTCTTCAATAAGGCATCTCTCTGGTTGAAAATATATTGAAGATGGAACACAATAGCCTTGAGTGACCTTGATTGTCCTTCGGTTTCTTGTCTGGCTTCATGGGTTCTACATGGTTATTAATGTGTATACTATGTTAGATGTAGAAAGAAAGACGTAATGCTGGGGTTTTTCTTTCCCCATTTTAGTCTACCCTTTTGAAAATAGAAAATAAGATGTTATGGTAAAGAATGCAGACTCTGGTGCTAGACTGTCAGGTTTAAATATTAGTAGAACTACTTACAAGCTGTGTAACTGTGGTAGATTGTATTAGTGTTGCCAAATAATAATTTCCCCTTCTAGTAAGAGAATGACTCTTTTCTCACTCTGTTGATCTTGGGCTTGACTATGTATTTACTCTGGCTAGCAGCATATAAAGAAATATGACATCTACCATATCTAGCAAGCAGCTCTAAGAGCTGTTGTAGGTTTCTACCATCTCTCATGCTTTCTCTCTCTACCAAGAAAATGATGTGTCCCTAATAAGAGCTTGCTTCTTCTTCAGCCTTGGGCCTGGATTCAGAAGACCCATACAGAAGACCCAGAACCAAGTTGATTCATAGCTACCAAAATAGAATGTGAGTGAGAAATAAGTATGTGTGTTATAAACTTCTGGAATTTCAAGGTTGTTTGTTATCAAAGCTTTATTTAATGAAAATTGACTGTTAAAATGACTTCTAGTTTCTTCACTTATAAAATAAAGCTAATAATGTCAGTTTTCTCACAGGACTTGGATTGAATTAGTTAATACATGTAAAGAATATAGAACAGTACACTGCATCATAATAGTTAGATAACATTATTAAAGTAGTCTAAATGTATAAATATAGAAAATAAGAGCTTTTATTTGTTGACTGACTAGTCTTGGAATGTTTTACTCATGATTTTATTTAATCATAAAATTTTGACATTCTTATTTTTATGTATGACGAAACTGAGACTCAGAAAATTTACCTAATTCAGTGATTCTCAAATCATTTATCTCTAAAGTCCATTTTTTTCTTTGTATTTCCCCCCTAATTAGTTATAGACTAATTTTGGAAAATACAATAAAAATGAATTACTAGAAAATTAAGTAAAATGAAAAAATGTAAAAATAAATACAATTTCATTTTTTATTATTGGATTCAGTAAATATAAATTACACTTAATTAATATAGATATTAGAACAAATATAACTAACAAAATTTTAATTACAAAAACTAACCACACTATTCAGTGAAATTATGCATATAAGTGACTAAAAGAAAAAATCATTATTTTATTTGTGACTTTTTATCCTTTCATAACTGTAACTTAAAAATCATAAATGAAAAGCAATTTTCCAAATTAAACACCTATCACATTTTCTAATGTAACAGATTAGTTTGCCACTTACTTGTTAATTTATCTAATCTACTTTCGTTTTAATAACACTTGTAGTAGAAAAACAAGTGTCACAAATCTATGTTGACAGGAATAGAAAAGATTTTAAAGCAATTTCAGGATATTCATTTTAAACTTTTATCCAAAAAGAAGCAAATGAGGCTGTATATTCAGAATTAATATATATTATCAGGAGCCAAATTCAACAATTTAATTTGTATAGTTATAAAACTTTTTTAATGAAAGAAATAAATGATAGACTTAACTTTGGATTGCATTTGGCAAAATAATCTTAAAATATCATGTTTTAACCAAATCCTACTGTGCAACCCTTAGTAGGCATCGTTGTATGAATTATGTAAGACTTGTCATGTGATTTCAAGAACTAAACTCTTCTGGACCCTCTTAACTAAAATCAGTGAACTTATGTGCTTGTAAATTGAGGCAATTTTCTAAACACCTATGCTCAATTTCCTGATATACCTTTGCAGACCAACAACAAACAATGTGCTGGCAACAGCATTCAGTGAAACATATCTTTAAAAGCACTGGTCTAGGTAACAATAGGCGGCACCAACAGATTTCAACCCCAGGTCTGACTGACAAACCATTGTATAAATTCCTTTCTCAGTTGGGAGTCACTAATCTGTAAACAGATCATCTGCGCTATGGATTATATTTGTTCTACTGCCTATACTGCCTAGCAGGAGCAGCTGGCTCATAGTCGCTTAGAGCCAGGGATTGAGAGGATGATCGGTTTAATGAATAGGTGTATAATGTTTGTGTGAACCTATAGGTTGAAGTGTGTGTTTTATTAAAGAAATGTTGCTGTCTGCATTTCAAACCCAAAAAGTGACTTTTAGGCCTAAATTCTTTGAATTGTCAGTTTACTTGCCAAATTGTATTGTAAACTCTTTGACGGCGGAAATAAAATTTTAAGTGGTTCTGTATACATCTGTAATTGACTGATTAGCTGGATGGCTAAGTGGTCGCCTTGGTTAGTTATGGCACTCAAAAAATGTATTGTCAACCTAAATAAGCTCAAATTATGACTTAATTTCCAGCATTGAAAAAAAAAAAAAAGATAAAGTGTCTTAATGGAAAAATTGACATGTATACCATTCTAAAAACCAGACTGCAGGCACAGGCTGAGGAATTTGGATAGAACCAAAAGATTTGAAACTTCATTAATCACAATTAGAAACAGGCTTTTTTTTTTTCCTCCAGAGAAAAGCATGTGTATTTTATTAAAGCAAGAACAATTTGGTTTCAGTAACTTAATCATTCTTTTTATAAAATGGAAATAAATAAATAAATAAATAAATAAATAAATAAATAAATAGAATGGGAATAAAAGTGATGATGGTCATGTTATATACAGTGTGTCCGTAAAGTCATGGTGCACTTTTGACCGGTCACAGGAAAGCAACAAAAGACGATAGAAATGTGAAATCTGAACCAAATAAGAGGAAAATTCTTCCAGTTTCATAACTATCCAGTGTAGTTCGATGTGGGCTCACGCACAGATTTTTTAGGGCTCCTTAGGTTGCTATCCTGAATAGTCTCTACAGATTTGTCACTGACTGATGACCTACCAGAATGAGCTTTCTCCACCAAACTGCCAGTTTTCTCCAACTGCTTATCCCACCGAGTAATGTTACTCCTATGTGGTGGCACTTCATTATAAACGCGCTGATATTCACATTGCACTTTGGTCATGGATTCGAATTTAGCGAGCCACAGAACACACTGAACTTTCCTCTGTACCGTCCACATCTCGACTGGCATGGCCGTGGGCTGCTCTGCTGTATACACGGTGTTACGTCATCATCTGCGCATGCGCACATGCTGCCACATTATCCGACAGAAATTGGGAGGGTTTTCTTTTTATTTGGTGCAGATTTCACATTTCTGTCACCTTTTGTTGCTTTCCTGTGACTGGCCAAAAGTGCACCGTGACTTTGCGGACACACCGTATAAGATTGTTGTCATTAAGGTTTTTTTATTTATTGTTTTTGTCTGAATTAAGGCAAACTTTAGTCATTTTTTATTTTCCTATTACAATTGACATGAAATATTATTAGCTCCAGGTGTACAACCCAGTGATTAAGACACTATATGACTTACTAAGTGATCGTTCTGATAAGTCTCATACTCATCTGACACCATACCGAGTTATTAGAATGTTATTGACTATATTTCTTATGCTGTATTTTACAGCCTATGACTATTCTGTAACACTCAGTTTGTATTTCTTAATCCCTTCACCTTTTTCACCCATCCTCCCAAGCCCCCTCCCATTTCATTTTTTTTTCTATTAATTTTAATGGGTGACATTAATCTATCAGGGTACATAGGTTCAGAGAGAACATCTCCAGGTTATTTTGACATTTGATTATGTTGCATACCCATCACCCAAAGTCAAATTGTTCCCAGGTCGATGCTTTATCCACTGCGCCACCAGAGGTCAGGCCCAAAGTCAAATTGTCTTCTGTCACCTTCTATCTGGTTTTCTTTGTGCCTCTCCCCTCTCCCTATCCCCTCCTTCTCTTCCCCCCCCATAACCACCACACTCTTGTCCATGTCTCTGAGTCTCATTTTTATGTCCCACCTATGTATGGAATCATATAGTTCTTAGTTTTTTCTGATTTACTTATTTCACTCAGTATAAATGTTATCAAGGTCCATCCATGTTGCTCTAAATGATTCGATGTCATCATTTCTTATGGCTGAGTAGTATTCCATAGTGTATATGTACCACATCTTCTTTACCCAATCATCTATTGAAGGGCTTTTTGGTTGTTGCCATGTCTTGGCCACTGTGAACAGTGCTGCAATGAACATGGGGCTGCATGTGTCTTTACGTACCAGTGTGTTTGAGTTTTGGGGGTATATACCCAGTAGAAGAATTGCTGGGTCATATAGTAGTTCTATTTTTTTTAAAGTTGAGTTTAATTTACTGTGAATCCACTTCTAAAATGTAAAGATTTTTGCATTGCAAATATCATATAAAGTCAACTTATATTTGATTTTATATTAAATAAATTAAATTATATCTATTAAATAAATTGTTATTTTTCAATCAACATGTACTTAGGTAAGTTGAGGAAGTTTGCTCATTTGTTTAATAATAATTGTCATTAATATAATTATTACATAGCTATATATATTGAAGTAGTATTATTGCTCAATTAAAATTACCAAATAATCCTTTACTCTGTTTTTTTATTTTAGTTTTCTTTAAACTCTGAGTTGTGTGGGGCCATGGTGGGATTCAAATAATTTAACAACCAGTTCTCTACCCTAATGACTGTTTTAAGTATAAAAAATAATATACTGAAAGGTAGTTGATTATTTCATGCATTTAATACTTAAGAACAATAAGAGATACACAAAACTAGATTATGTTATAAGAAAGAGTTTAAAAATATTAATGGAAAAGTATTAAATAATACCTAGCAAAAAACAATAACACTGTTATTTAAGATATTCCCATATTGCTTCTTGATTGGGGTACACCAATGCACTCACAATATCTCAGGGGAATTTTGGGGGTAACACAAAGCTGAAACAAGTGACAGCTTGTCACCCTCTGGTTGTTTGGCACTTTTTCTCTATGTTATATATTTGTATACTGAAGTAACAAATACAAGGAAATTAAAATGTAGTATTTCATCCAAGTTATAATAAGTTTTATGAAATGAATAAATAAATATTACAAGCATAGTTCTGTCAAATATTTTTCACCTATAAACAGAATGAACATTATTACAGGTACTTAGAATACGCTGTTGCGCAGATGAATATTTAAAAAGAGTAAGGAATATAAATTTGTGATTTCCACATTGGGCAGCTGCCCAGGCACCCACCTTAGAGAGAACCCTGATTACAAGTGCCATTTTAACAACCGGTTTGCCAAACTCAAAAAATTAGGTATCAATTCTGACAGACAGGTGCGAACCGGCTGAATCCCACTACTGGTGTAGGGTCTTACCTGCATTTCCCTTAGGAGTAATTTAAGTGTCAAATATTTGTAGAATTAAATATTTTCAGGCTCTAACAATAAAATAGATTTAAAGAACATATTGATTGTCTCTTTTTGTTTTTTAACCATGGAAATAAACAGGTTTGACTGTCTTCTCCAAGAACTGGAAAAGAATTCATTGTGGCTTGTTATTCAATTATTTTAACTCCTTCTGAATTACATAACAAAAATCCTCAATGACCTACTATCAAAAATTACTTTTTAATTGGCCTGTTGATTAACTACTCTGTTGGATTCACATTGAATTTTGATAAAAAAAAATAAATAAATAAAAAAGGAAACCTCTAATTCAGAAAAAACTTTTAACCAGTCACTTGAATTAGTCACTCTCTCAAGTACCATCCCCAATATTTGCAATCATCCTCTCCTCTTTCTGGTGAAGTTTTTTCAACCAAAGAATAGATGATACAGTAAAATTCAAGTCAGAAAGGGTGAGCCATTTGTTTTGTCTTGCTTTTTAGGAAGTGTGAGGAGGGGGATTATAAAAGGAGACCTCCAAAATGGGAAAATATAGGAGACCATTTTAACAGAGTCGTAGGAGAATGTACAAGTAAAATTTGAGGATTTACAAACGGTTTCCTTAAAATCCCGGTCCTGTGTAGGCCTTGGCCAGTTTCCAGGTGCTCCCAGCTGTACACAAATGCCAATTCGAAGATCACAGCTCTTCTCTGAAGAGAGTAGCTCCTTTCTGAGACAGATAGAGAAGTCTCTGCTTTACAAGTTTATCAAAGTCCACTTTCCAGTCAATAGACTTAATACCATTACTTTCAAGTTGCCCTTTTGAGACAAGATGGACAACTCATTAGTTACTGTGTGTAAAGAAGAGCTCTTGGCTAAATTAAGTAATATAAATGATTATGTTATAGTCAAGGGACAAGACCATCTTTAGTTCTAAGTTTACCTTTCCTGCTACCCAATTTAATCAGACCAATCTTTTCTCTAGAGTCTAGGGATATTGAACCAAACAGAACTGAGTATTGAGAAAACCCTTCCCTGAAATTCCAGCCCTGGGCACCCACGGGTCCTTCTGCAGATCTATATCTAACAAAAAAAATATTGAAATTATTTTCTTATTATCTATCTTCCTCACCAAACTGTGAAATCCTTGAGGTGAAGGGATTATGTTATATTGATCTTTGAACCTCCAGTTTCTGCACAATACTTGTTATAGAGAGGTGCTCAATAAATACGTAATGAAATGAATTGCACTGAGTGAAGCAAAAGCAATTATATTTGTGTGGCAAGATGTGAGAAGTACAGAGAAAACTTTTCTGCCCTGAAATATTAACTCTCCCAGTTATTCTTAATTTCTTTGATAAAGCCTTTTTCATCTCCTAGAAGCTTAATATTAAAAAAAATGAAATACGAAATAGCTGGGAAAATACAGTGTGTCCATAAAGTCATGGTGCACTTTTGACTGGTCACAGGAAAGCAACAAAAGACGATAGAAATATGAAATCTGCACCAAATAAGAGGAAAACTCTCCAAGTTTCGTACCTATCCAGTGCAGTTCGATGTGGGCTCACACACAGATTTTTAGGGCTCCTTAGGTAGCTATCCCGTATAGCCTCTACAGACTCGTCACTGACTGATGGCCTACCAGAACGGGGTTTCTCCACCAAACTGCCGGTTTCCTTCACCTGCTTACCCCACCAAGTAATGTTATTCCTATGTGGTGGTGCTTTGTTATAAACACGCTGATATTCACGTTGCGCTTTGATCACAGATTCAAATTTAGAGAGCCACAGAACACACTGAACTTTCCTCTATACTGTCCACATCTCGACTGGCATGGCCGTGGGCTGCTCCGCTGTATACACGGTGTTACGTCATCATGTGCACATGAGCACATGCTGCCACATCATCCTAGAGAAACTGGGAGGCTTTTCCTTTTATTTGGTGCAGATTTCACATTTCTATTGTCTTTTGTTGCTTTCCTGTGATCAGTCAAAAGTGCACCATGACTTTACGGACACACTGTATTAACAGGGAAGAGAAAAATTGTCCCCTAAAGTGGATACAATCTTCGCAACATTTTTTGCAGATGTTGCAGGAGCATGGCAGAGAGCAGGGCTTACAAGGGAGAGAAAGTTTCAGAAGAATGAAGAGTTTGACGCAGTCATGGTTGGGTGTAGGGTTTGAGATTTAATCCTAAGCATAATAAGTAGCCCTTAGAGAATATTAAGCAGAATAATGACATGACCTGAATCAATCAATTATTTATTTATTTGTTTTACAGAGACAGAGAGAGAGTCAGAGAGGGATAGATAGGGACAGTCAGACAGGAACAGAGAGATGAGAAGATCAATCATTAGTTTTTCGTTGTGCATTGCGACATCTTAGTTGTTCATTGATTGCTTTCTCATATGTTCCTTGACAGCGGGCCTTCTGCAGACCAAGTGACCCCTTGCTCGAGCCAGCGACCTTGGGTCTAAGCTGGTGAGCTTGGCTCAAACCAAATGAGCCTGCACTCAAGCTGGCGACCTCGGGGTCTTGAACCTGGGTCCTCCGCATCCCAGTCTGATGCTCTATCCTCTGCACCACCACCTGGTCAGGCCTGAATCAATTATTAAAAGATCATTCTGTCAGAGACATCTCTTCCTGATAAAGCCAAGTTGCGCTAACTACACCAATCCTCTTGCTTAAAACAATCAAAGCTTATAGAAAATTATTTTTAAAAATCTTTCTAAAGTACTGAAAAGCCAACAAATGAATAAGGATCTTCCAGGCCAAAACCAAACCAAAAAATGGGAACCCTCAAAGTTCCAAGAAACCCAATGAGTTCCAAGGAAGATAAATTATAAGACACCTAGCTAGATATATCATAGGGAAGCTGTAGAACACCAAGACAGAAAAGCAATCCACAAAATAGAAGATAGCATATTCATTTTGTAGGGCTGTCATAATAAATAGGCACAAACTGAGTGGCCTCAAACAACAGAAATGTATTCTCTCATAGTCCTGGAGACTGGAAGCCCAAAATCAAGATGTCAGCAGAGTTGGTTTCTTTTGCAGCTTCTTAGCAGTTGGTGGGGACAGGCAATCCTTGATATTCATTGGCATGTAGACCCCCATTCATTCTACATGCCAATGAATATCAAGGATTGCCTGTCCCCACCAACTTCCAGTCTCTGCCTCTGCAATTACATGGTATCCTCCTTTCTGTGCCTCTGTTAATTCCCCTTTTCCTATAGGGACACAAATTACATTTTAGAGACCACCATATATCCAGGATGGTTTCATATTGAAATCTTCAACTAATTACATTTGCAAAGACCCTATTTCTAAATAACATTATGTGTTGAGGTTCCAGATGGACATGAATTTTGGGGGAATATCATTCAACTTACAACAGTCTGGCCTTTGACCCTCTCTCCCAATTCATGTCCTTTCTTTTATCAAAACATACTTAGAAAACTTAACTAATGTCAGCATCAAAAGTTCAAACCTCATCATGTAAGCCAGATATGAGTGACACACTGGGTATGATCCATTTTACTTTTTATTTTTATTTTTTTATAATTTTATTTCTTTTATTTATTCATTTTTAGAGAGGAGAGAGAGAGGGAGAGAGAGAGACAGAGAGAGAGAAGGGGGGAGGAGCTGGAAGCATCAACTCCCATATGTGCCTTGACCAGGCAAGCCCAGGGTTTCGAACCAGCGACCTCAGCATTTCCAGGTCGACACTTTATCCACTGTGCCACCACAGGTCAGGCCGCGATCCATTTTAGAGGACAGTTTTTCTCTATCAGTGGACATGTGAGCTGGAAAACAAATGACCTCCTTTTAAAATACAGTGATGAGCCAGACATAGGTTAGACATTGCTATTCCAAAAGAAAGAAAATGGAAGGAATAAAAAGGTCAGTAGACCCAAGAAAGTTCCCAGAAGGGCAAATTCCATTAGTTTCCAGACTCGAGCATAACCATCTCTGGTCCAGCTTACCGTCTGGGCACATGGAGGTCCTGGACCCACTCCTCTGGCTGCTGTGTTCACAGCTCTGCTTTCGAGTTAGTCTTCTCTTTTCTTGACTATTAATACATGTTTATAGTTGAGTCATTCTGATATTCTATTTCCTGACTGTAGAATTCTAAAAGTTTAATGCAGGGGTAGTCAACCTTTTTATACCTACCGCCCACTTTTGTATCTCTGTTAGTAGTAAAATTTTCTAACCGCTCACCAGTTCCACAGTAATGGTGATTTATAAAGTAGGGAAGTAACTTTACTTTATAAAATTTATAAAGCAGAGTTACAGCAAGTTAAAGCATATAATAATAATTACTTACCAAGTACTTTATGTCAGATTTTCGCTGTTTGGCAGAATAAATCTTTATAAAACAACTTACTATAGTTAAATCTATTTTTTTATTTATACTTTGGTTGCTCCGCTACCACCCACCATGAAAGCCAGAATGCCCACTAGTGGGCGGTAGGGACCAGGTTGACTACCACTGGTCTAATGGCTTTTCTTCATTTTGTCCAGTCTCTGTTCCTCTCAAAGTTGGCAGTGTTCCTGCTGACATAACATTATCACAAACCCTGTGGGTTTCTCACACTTCAAGGAGGTCCATGCAATTAGACATGAAGACTCTGCACAGATCTCTGCTGGATGACCTTATCTCTATTCCTGGTTTCTGCTGAGATGGTCAACTGGTCTTATGAGTCATACACCTAACCTCTCCAGCAAAAGGCTGGTAGCCACACCCTCGGTATTCTATCCGGTGTGTGCTTTAAATCCTTTGCAATATGGATAGAGTGAGGATTTTCCAAATCATCACATCCTGATTCCTTTTTGCTTAACAGTTTCTTCCTCAATATTGTCTCTTTCCTGTTACATTTCATTATAAACAAGAAGAACCAGGTTGCACTTATCACACTTTGCTTGGAAACCTCCTCAACTAAATATCCAAGCTCATCGTTCAGAAGCTTTGCTTTCCACCCAGCAATAGAACAAATTTCAGCCAAGTTTCCTGCCACTTTGTAAGGAGGATTGTCTTTCCTTTAGTTGTCAATGACATAACTGGCATTTCCTTCCAAGACTTCAACAGAAGCATCTTTAACACCCGTATTTCTACCAATTGTCTCTATAAGGCAATCTAAACATTTTCTATTAAGCATCTTAAAATTCTTCCAGACTCCACTCATTACCCAATTTGAAAACCACTCCAAAAGCAGACACCATTTTTTATGTCTCTGTGCACAGTATTTTGGAGGATCTGTTTGAGTATCTGTTATAGTAGAACCTTATTTCCTCACATCAAAATCTGTATCATCTTCCTAGAGTTGCTGTGTAACAAATTATCACAAACTAGATGGTTTTAACCAACAGAAATTTATTCCTTCGCAGTTCTAAAGTCCTGGGCTCTGGAGTCAAGGGGTTGGCAGGGTCGATTCCTTCCGCAAGCACCCGGGGAGAATCTGTTTCACACCCGTCTCCTAGCTCCTGGTGGCTACTCACCATACTTGACACTCCTTGCCTTGCAGTGGCATCACTAATCTTGGCCTCTTACTTCACATAGCATCCTCCTCACTGTGTCTCTGTGTGTCTTCTCTTCTTCTAAGGACAAAAGTTATCAGATTTAGGACCCACCAGTATAATTTTGTCTTGAGATCCTGAACTTTTTATTACCTCTGCCAAGATCATGCTTACAAATAAGGTCACATTCTGAGGTTCTGGATGGACAAGAACTTTTGAGAGATACCACTTAACCCCATACAGTTAGATTACCTTTAAAAGAGCAACAGCAGATTGATTGAGAGTATTTGTTTCTGTGTCTACGTAGAAACTTCTAAGTGAGAACTCTTTCATTTCTCTTCCAGCTCAGTAAGAGGCAGAACCATGTGCTCACTTGTTCAAACCAAAAGGATAAGAATAACTAATGTATATGACTATCCTTCTACCCCCATATTCCATCTATCTGAGTTCTGATGTCTGCTTCTTCAAAACATATCCAGATACAATCACATCTTACTACTTTCACTCACCATTTCTTATGTGGACTACTGCAATAACCTCCTACCTTGTCCCCTTGTTTCCATTCCTGCTGGCCTCTGCCCCTCCTCCCCACATTCCCGCCAAGTCCCTTCACCATGCAGAAGTCAGAATGATCTTTGAGAGAAGATCACTGATAAACCAGAACATGTCTCTCCACTGCAATAAGCCTTGGAATAGCTTTTCCTTGCACTTACCTGCTCTCCAAAGCATTCCCTGACCTGGTCCTGCCTGCTACACCAACCTTATGTTCTATCTTTATGCTCCAGCTAAAGTGTCCTTTAGTCTGATTCTTCGATACATCACACTTACTCCCCACCCCCTCAGTCTTTGTACTTGCTCTTCATTCTGTCTGGAATCCTTTTTCTTCTGTGGTGCCTTGAACGGCTGGTTCATACCAGCTCATCTTCACCCAATGACCCCTTCTTAGAGATGGGCCCACCTCCCCATCTATAGTATCACTTCATTCTCAATTGCACTGTTGTCTTGTTTTATTGTCTTCTTAGCACTTATCACCATCTAAAACTATTTAATATTATTTAGCATTTGTCCATTTTCTATCTCTCTCTCACTGTATAATAAACTTTATGAGATCCAAGATCTTGTTTGTCTCTTTCAGGTTCTGTTTCTAGAAGAACTAAGGAGAGTGCCTGGCATATACAGGTGCTTGGTGAATATGTGTGGAGTGCAAATGAATAAGTAATTACCAAAGTAAAGAAGAAATAGGTAATACAATAGAGGGAATGATTTATATTGTTATAGTACTGTGCTAATTACCCATCCCCAGATGCTTTGTCCACTGTTCCTGGCATTGTTCTGTGTCCTGGTAGGTGGAAATTAGTGGGACTTCAATATTCTGGTCCCTTCCTAATTGTTTTCTCGTTGGATTGGGTCAGGAAGGGGGTATTGGCATAAAATGGGCCAATAGGAGAGACAAAAGTCTTCCCTTCTTTCTCCCTGCTAGCTTCAGGGCCATGATCCTGACAAAGACTGAATTTCCATAAAATGACAGTAACCCCCTTTTTATCCTAGAGGGTTACAATTCTCACTGAGCTCCAATAACATCCTTTCTACCATTGGTTCCTTTCATTCTAAGGGTGATAATTTCTGACTTTGTTACTTCCTGGGTGCCCTAATATCTCTCTTAGGTCTCTTAACCCTGCTTAAATCTTTGTAGGTAATCTTTCATTGAAAGTCTCTTCAGAAGTGACGTCAGATAAATGGCTGCATGAGGGATACTTCTGATCTCTCCCCTTGAAATTTCAAGAACTTCAACAACTAAACACAGAGGAAAAAAACCTTAGGAGCACCCGAAATTTACACACACCAGACAAAGGTATGATTGGGTGAAAAAGTGGCTGAATATATAAGATGGAGGACGGGGCATTTTGCTTTCCTCACTGACCTGAGGTAAAGGCACTTTTGTTTGGAGCCGGGCGGGCAAAGAGAAGAGAATGAGATAATGGGGATGGAGATGAGTTAGGGTGGGCCCCCAAACAAAAGAAAGAACACACCAGCTTTGCGTGAGATTCTGGATGCTGGGATCACGCAAGGGCGGTGGGATACACCTAAAGTTAGCAGCACAGGGTGCCCACAAGGGTTGGCATCAGCATCTTTGTGCATTCCCAGCTCCACGATCACTGGCACTGTGCTAGCGGCTCCACCTAGCATCACCAGCACCAGGAACTAGCGGGCATGCGTAGGGGGAGTGTTAGCTGATTATCAACACTAGGCACTTAGCGTTAGCACCAATGTCTTTGGGCATTCCTGGCTCCACGATCTTCAGTGCCAGGCGAGCACATGGGCCAAGACCTTTGGCCTGAGACTGCCCATACTGGGCACCTGAACCGCTGCTGGAACCGTCTGTGTGCAATGCTGGAGTCGTGGAAGCTGGACACACACGTGGCCTGTCATGGGCTACCAAGCAGCGCAAGCAGGAAAAGCCCATGGAGATTAAAACCAGGGTGTGCTGAAGCATACTAGATATGCCCGCTGGCCCATAGAATTTTGCCTGTGTGTAACAGAAAGGAACTTTGTCCTTGTTCTGTGCCCTGCACTGCCTGTTCTCGCTGGCGGCTCTGGTTGCCACTGCCTTGCCCAGAACTGTGCTTTGAGCGGCACTGGAGGGGGGACCTGGCTGTGCATAGATTCCTTTGCTGCGAGGACAGTAGCTGAGGCATACCCCACAGCTAAGTTTCCAGGCTGCTAGCTCCAGTGGGAGGGGCATGCGGAGAGGTACCTGGAAAACTGAGGCTGTCATTGCCAGAGCAATATAATTGCAAAGCCTTAACAAGCCCTGCCTGCCAATGGGACTGAAGTCCAGGCTACGTCATTGCCACAGTGACACACCAGCAGACCTCTGCCCTAGAGCCGCACAGAGGGAAAACTCATAGTATAGTGCCACCTGCTAAAAAAAGGAAGAAGTTACCTTTCCAAACCAAAAAAGAATTATTTTTAACGCTTTTTGTCATTTTTACTTCTTTCCTTTTTATTTTTTATTTTTTTACTATCAACTACATTATCCATAGTTGTTACATTTATCATTCTTGTTTTTTGTGAGGGTTTCATTTCAGAAACCTTTACTTCTGTTTTTTTTTTTTTCTTTTTTTTGTATTTTGTTTTTTGTTCTTTCTTTCCCTTTATTATCCCTTCTCATTTCTTCTCTTGTATCTTCTTCTTCTTCCTCCTCCTCCTTTTCTTCTTCTTTTTTCTCTCATCTAATCATCATTTATCATCAAATTGTTATATTTTGAACTCATATTTTTCTTTATGGCATTTTGCTTGTTTTTTACTTCATTTTTGTCATCTCTCCTCAGTTCCTGCTCTTTGTTCTCTGTAGTGTTTGTTCCACTTGCCATTATAGAATTTATATTTTTTCACTGTATTTTACAACATTTATTTTATTTTATTAATTATCTCTTATTAGTGTTATTAACAATACCACTATCAAATGCCATTAAGAAAAAAATCAAATATGGATACAAAAGAAAGAGACACAGCTCAGATAGATGATGAAAATCTCTAGGAAAAATTTTCAATTACTTGGAAACCATAGAGTTAAATGACAGGGAATTCAAAATTGAAGTTCTAAAAATACTCAGTGAAATACAAGAAAACTCTAAAAGGCAATTAGTGAGCTCAAAAAACAACTTAATGAACAAAAAGAATACTTCATCAAGAAAATAGAAACTGTAAAAAGGAACCAAACAGAGATGAAAAACTCAGTACATGAACTGAAAAATAAGGTAACAAACTTAGTTAATAGAACAGGCCAGATAGAAGAGAGAATTAGTGACATAGAAGACAGGCAACTAGAGATACTACAGAGAAAAGAGGAAAGGGACTCACTAATTTAAAAAAGTGAGAAAACCCTATAAGAATTGTCTAACTCCATCAGAAAAAGCAATATAAGAATAATGGGTATATCAGAAGGAGAAGAGAGAGAAAATGGAATGGAGAATATATTCAAACAAATAATGGATGAGAATTTCCCAAGCCTGTGGAAAGAATTAGAACCTTGAATCCAAGAAGCAAACAGAACAATAAGTTACCTTAAACCAAACAAACCTACTCCAAGACATATCATAATGAAATTATCACAAATCAATGACAAAGAAAAAATCCTCAAGGCAGCCAGGCAAAAAAAGGCTACAACATATAAAGGAAGGCCCATTAAGTTATCATCAGATTTCTCAGCAGAAACTCTGCAAGCCAGAAGAGAGGAACAGAGTAGACCCCAATATTTAAAGTACTGAAAGAGAGGAATTTCCAGCCAAGAATACTATATCCCTCAAAACTTTCCTTCAAGACTCTTCAACCCAGGAATGCTGAAGAAGCCACACAGAGACTGGTAGGAAAAGCGGAAACGTGGAGAGGGCTGCCCAGCTTCTCAGAGCGAACGGCAGCAGGGAGAGGCTCGCGTGGCGGGAAGTGAGTTTAGCAGAGGGGAAAGGGTCCTGAGCCCCAGGAACAAAGCCCCAGCCTGCAGCCCCAGAGCCCAGAAGAAGCGTAAGGACAGTATTTAGCTGGAAACAAGTCAGGATACTATTTGAGAGAGAGTCTGATTTCTCAGACCCAGGATCCTTCTTAAAGGGACCGCGCAGAACATCTCTCTCACAAACACTAACCCGGGGCTCCTGGGGACGGAAGGAGAGGGGAGAGAACCACAGTAACAGGAAGAGAGTGCAATCTAGGAGGCATAGGGAGAAACATTTTGGGAGATAGCCACCCTAACCCCTGGGATGAGTCACTCCCCAAAGCTGAAGTGAAGATTTCCCCCGGAAACAGCAATACCAGCAAAGGGAAGCAGGAGAGCAGCCAAACAAGCTCCCCCGCAGCATTCAGAGCAGAGTCGCATAGAAGGAGGGAGCTTTCGGGTCTACAGTAGTAAGTCTTAGGGTCCGAGCTGCAACGCCCCCACCCACGCGGCTGAGGGCGCACCGGAGAGCGGGCGGCAGCGGGAGACAAAAGCGCGGTTCTGCTGGCAGGGGCGGAAGCCGGCTGGCCACCACTGGGCTCAGGTGTGAGCTCAATCTTGCCCGGCTAGGGAGAAGGGGGCGTGCAAAAGCGGCCAAGCTCAGCTGCCGGCAGCCTGTAATCCAGCCTCCGGGAGAAGGGCGGGAAACCCGGAAAGGGTAGAAACCAGCCCCGGAGCAAGGGTAGAGGAGCACATCCCTGCCCCGCCCGTGCAACCCAGGCTTGCAGTCTGACATGGTAGCTGGCTCCTCCCGCGGGGGTGGAGCCAAAAACCCAGAAGAGGCGGAGTTCCGCTACGGAGCTGAGCTTGAGCACGCAGCCCTGCCCGACAGTAGAGCCAAGGCTAGCAGCTGTTCCTTGAGTGGGATCATCCTGCAAAGGCAGGGCGAAAGATCGGAAACAGGCGGAGACCCGCAGCTGAACAAAGGTGCTCGCCAGTGCCCTCAGGAACGAGCATAACATCACACATGGGGGCGGGGCAAAGGCCAAGGCCACCAACCCTTGTGCACCCAAGCACGTGATCATAGCCACTCCCGTGAAGAGAAAATGCGGAGGCAGAGAAATACAACACAAATAAACCAAGAGAAATCCCCAGAAAAGGACCTAAGTGAATCAGATATAACCAAATTACCAGATGCAGAGTTTAAAATAACGATTGTTAGGATGCTCAAAGATATTAGAACCACCATAGATGGCCATTACGAAAACCTAAATAAAGAGATAACAAATATAAAAAAGGACATTGAAATAATAAAAAAGAATCAGACAGAAATGACAAATACAATATCTGAAATAAAGAATACAATGGAAGGAATTAAAAGCAGGATGGATGAAGCAGAGAATCGAATCAGTGAGTTAGAGGACACAATAAATAAAGGCACGGAAGCAGAGCAGAAAAAAGAAAAGAGACTAAAAAGTCTAATGAAACTCTAAGAGAGCTCTGTGACAACATGAAGAGAAATAACATCTGCATCATAGGGGTTCCTGAAGAAGAAGAGAAAGAACAAGGGATAGAGACTTTGTTCAAACATATTATAGCGGAAAACTTCCCCCAATTAAGGCAGGAAAACATTTCACATGTTCATGAAGCACAGAGAACTCCATTAAGGAGAAACCCAAAGAAACCAACACCAAGACACATCATAATTAAATTACCAAAGCTAAATGATAAAGAGAAAATATTAAAAGCTGCTAGAGAAAAAAAGACTATCACCTACAAAGGAGCCCCCATAAGGATGACTTCTGACTTCTCAACAGAAACACTTGAGGCCAGAAGGGAATGGCAAGAAATATTCAAAGTAATGCAGAACAAGAACCTACAACCAAGACTACTTTATCCAGCAAGGCTATCATTTAAAATTGAAGGAGAAATAAAAAGCTTTACAGACAAAAAAAAACTCAAGGATTTCACTGCAACCAAACCAAGGCTGCAAGAAATGCTAAGGGACCTGTTGTAAACAGAGCAAAGGAAAAAAAGAATATAGCAAAAGAGAAAAACAGTATTAAAGAAAAAAAAAATGGCAATAAACAATTACATATCAGTAATAACCTTAAATGTTAATGGATTAAATGATCCGATCAAGAGACATAAGGTAGCTGCATGGATAAGAAAACAGGACCCATGCATATGCTGTCTACAAGAGACACACCTTAAATCAAAAGATGCACACAGACTGAAGATAAAAGGATGGAAAAAAATATTTCACGCAACTGGAAATGAAAAAAAAGCTGGGGTAGCAATACTTATATCAGACAAAATGGACTTTAGAACAAAGACCATAGTTAGAGATAAAGAAGGTCACTACATAATGATAAAGGGAGCAATCCAAAAGGAAGATATAACCATTATAAATATCTACACACCTAATACAGGAGCACCTAAATATATAAAGCAGACTTTGATAGACTTAAAGGGCGAGATCAACAGCAATACTATAATAGTAGGAGATTTCAATACCCCATTAATATCATTAGATAGATCCTCAAGAAAGAAAATTAACAAAGAAACAGCAGACTTAAAGGACATACTAGATCAACTCAATTTAATAGATATCTTCAGAACCTTTCACCCTAAAACAGCAGAATATACATTCTTTTCAAGCGCTCATGGTACATTCTCTAGAATAGACCACATGTTAGGGCACAAAAGCGGGCTCAACAAATTTAAGAAGATTGAAATCATATCGAGCACTTTCTCCGATCACAATGGCATTAAACTAGAAATCAACCACAATAGAAAATTTGAAAAACATTCAAACACTTGGAAACTAAATAGTACGTTATTAAACAACGAATGGGTTAACATGGAGATCAAAGAAGAAATTAAAAAATTCCTAGAAACAAACGATAATGAGCATACATCAACTCAAAATTTATGGGACACAGCAAAAGCAGTCCTGAGAGGGAAGTTTATAGCATTACAGGCATACCTCAAGAAGCTAGAAAAAGCTCAAATAAACAACTTAACCCTGCATCTAAAAGAACTAGAAAAAGAACAGCAAGTAAAGCCCAGAGCTAGTAGAAGGAAGGAAATAATAAAGATCAGAGCAGAAATAAATGACATAGAGGCTAAAGAAACAATACAGAGGATCAATGAAACCAGGAGCTGGTTCTTTGAAAAGGTAAACAAGATTGATGAACCTTTAACAAGACTCACCAAGAAAAAAAGAGAGAGGACTCAAATAAATAAAATTAGAAACGAGAGTGGAGAAATAACAACTGACACAACAGAAATACAAAACATTGTAAGAAAATACTATGAAGAACTGTACGCCAAAAAACTAGACAACCTAGATGAAATGGACAAATTCCTTCAATCATATAATCTTCCAAAAATCAATCTGGAAGAATCAGAAAACCTAAACAGACCAATTACAACAAATGAGATTGAAACAGCTATCAAAAAACTCCCAAAAAAGAAAAGTCCTGGGCCTGATGGCTTCACAAGTGAATTCTACCAAATATTCAAAGAAGAACTAACTCCTATCCTTCTCAAGCTATTTCAAAAAATTCAAGAAGAAGGAAGACTTCCAAACTCCTTTTATGAGGCGAGCATAATTCTGATTCCAAAACCAGGCAAAGACAACACAAAAAAAGAAAATTGTAGGCCAATATCCCTAATGAACTTAGATGCAAAAATCCTCAATAAAATATTAGCAAACCGGATCCAGCAATATATGGAAAAAATCATACACCATGATCAAGTAGGATTTATCCTTGGGAGGCAAGGCTGGTACAACATTTGCAAATCAATCAACGTGATTCATCACATAAACAAAAGAAAGGAGAAAAACCACATGATAATTTCAATAGATGCAGAAAAAGCATTTGATAAAGTCCAGCACCCATTCATGATCAAAACTCTCAGCAAAGTGGGAATACAGGGAACATACCTCAACATGATAAAGGCCATCTATGACAAACCCACAGCCAACATCATACTCAATGGGCAAAAATTAAAAGCAATCCCCTTAAGATCAGGAACAAGGCAGGGGTGCCCCCTTTCACCACTCTTATTCAATATAGTTCTGGAAGTCCTCGCCACAGCAATCAGACAAGAAAAAGAAATAAAAGGCATCCAAATTGGAAAAGAAGAAGTAAAACTATCATTATTTGCAGATGACATGATATTGTATATAGAAAACCCTAAAGTCTCAGTCAAAAAACTACTAGACCTGATAAAAGAATTTGGCAAGGTGGCAGGATATAAAATCAATACTCAGAAATCAGAGGCATTTTTATACACTAATAATGAACTGTCAGAAAGAGAAATCAGGGAATCAATCCCCTTTACCATTGCAACCAAAAAAATAAAGTACCTAGGAATAAATCTAACCAAGGAGATTAAAGACTTGTACTCGGAAAATTATAAAACATTGATAAAAGAAATCAGGGAAGATACAAATAAGTGGAGGCATATACCGTGCTCATGGTTAGGAAGAATAAACATCATTAAAATGTCTATATTACCCAAAGCAATTTATAAATTCAATGCAATACCAATGAAAATACCAATGACTTACTTCAAAGACATAGAACACATATTCTAAAAATTTATATGGAACCAAAAAAGAGCACGAATAGCCTCAGCAATCCTGAAAAGGAAGAAAAAAGCGGGAGGTATCACACTTCCAGATATCAAGTTATATTATAAGGCCATTGTACTCAAAACAGCATGGTACTGGCATAAGAACAGGCATATAGATCAATGGAACAGAACAGAGAACTCAGAAATAAACCCACAGCTCTATGGACAACTGATATTTGACAAAGGAGGTAAGACAATACAATGGAGTAAAGATAGCCTCTTCAACAAATGGTGTTGGGAAAACTGGACAGCTACCTGCAAAAAAATGAAACTAGACCACCAACTTACACCACTCACAAAAATAAACTCAAAATGGATAAAAGACTTGAATGTAAGCCGTGAAACCATAAGCATCTTAGAGGAAAACATAGGCAGTAAGCTCTCTGACATCTCTCGCAGCAATATATTTGCTGATTTGTCTCCACAGGCAAGTGAAATAAAAGACAGGATAAACAAATGGGACTTTATCAAACTAAAAAGCTTCTGCACAGCTAAAGACAATAAGAACAGAATAAAAAGACAAACTACACAATGGGAGAATATATTTGACATAGCGTCTGATAAGGGGTTAATAACCAAAATTTATAAAGAACTTGTAAAACTTAATACCAGGAAGACAAACAATCCAATCCAAAAATGGGCAAAAGAAATGAATAGACACTTCTCCAAAGAGGACACACAGATGGCCAATAGGCATATGAAAAAATGTTCAACATCACTAATGATTAGAGAAATGCAAATTAAAACCACAATGAGATATCACCTCGCACCAGTCAGAATGGCGCTCATCAACAAAACAACACAGAATAAGTGCTGGCGAGGATGTGGAGAAAAGGGAACCCTCCTGCACTGCTGGTGGGAATGCAGGCTGGTGCAGCCACTGTGGAAAACAGTATGGAGATTCCTCAAGAAATTAAAAATCGAACTGCCTTTTGACCCAGCTATACCACTGTTAGGAATATACCCCAAGAACACCATAGCACTGTTTGAAAAGAAGAAATGCACCCCCATGTTTATGGCAGCATTGTTCACAATAGCAAAGATTTGGAAACAGCCCAAGTGTCCATCAGAGGACGAATGGATTAAAAAGCTTTGGTATATATATACTATGGAATACTACTCAGCCATAAGAAATGATGACATCGGATCTTTTACAACAACATCGATGGGCCTTGATAACATTATACTGAGTGAAAGAAGTAAATCAGAAAAAACTAAGAACTATACGTTTCCATACATAGGTGGGACATAAAGATGAGACTCAGAGACATGAACAACAGTGTTGGGGTTACAGGGTGGGGAGAGGAGAGGGAGGGGGTTGGGGGAGGGGAGGGGCACAAAGATCATGGCTTTTCAGCATCTGCCATATTCCCCCCTTAATCTATAGACAGACAGCAAATATTTACATATGGTGTTCCCACTATAAAGACTGCTGTCTTAGGGACAAATGCTGATAAACTATTTCAGCAGTTCCTCCCTCTTCAAAGACTTATATGTCAACATAGAGCTCCATGTTTCATAGGACATACTCAAGCTCACTCAATGCTCCCTGGAGCTTAAGCACAAGGGAATGCCCCCCCCCCTTTTTTTTTTAGTATTTTTTCTTTTATTTATTTATTTTTTGTATATTTCTGAGGATGGAGATGGGGAGGCAGTCAGACAGACTCCTGCATGTGCCTGACTGGGATCCACCTGGCATGCCTACTGGGGGGAATGCTCTGCCCATCTGGGGTGTTGCTCTGTTAGGACCGGAGCCATTCTAGTGACTGGGGCAGAGGTCATGGGGCCATCCTTAGTGCCCAGGGTGGATTTGCTCCGGTGGAGCCTTGGCTGTGGGCGGGAGGAGAGAGACGAAGAGGAAGGAGAGGGGGAGGAATGAAGAGGTAGATGGGCTCTTCTCCTGTGTGCTCTGGCCAGGAATCGAACCCGGGAATCCTGCACACCAGGCCAATGACTCCGACGGGTCTACCATATCATGCTTTTTACTTAAAAAAAAAAAAAAATTTACATTTCTTTTGAACAGGAGACACCAAATCTTTTTCGCCTGCAAACTACTACCTTCTTTATTAGATCTAGCTAATAACACTGTTCTGTCTTTTTTCCAAATAGCTCCAGATATATGGAAAAGATTTATATAGGCAAATGGGGATCCTCAAACCCCTCAGCGAGATCTTCTGAGAATGGCTTTTAAGATACCTAGAGGCAGAAAAAGCCCAATAGAGATCAGGGGAACTACCAGCTTTTAGGATACACCCTTAAAGGCTCCAACACCCCAAAGGGGTCTCATAGGATGCCATCTGGGTCCTGCTTCAATAGTGGAAAGGAAGGTCATTGAGCTAAAGCCTGCCAGGCTTACACGCCTCTGCTGTGAGGAAACAGGGACACTGGAAGGTGGGCTTCCCCCTCGCTCCTCTAAGGGAGGGTTCAGCCTCTTCCAGCCCTGCTCCAGCCACCTATGACCTAACCTTGCCCAGAAAGCTGGGGTTTGCCACTGAAGGCTGAAGGTGCCCAGGGCTGTCAGCCCCATCTACGACACTGTGGACAAACCCAGGGTATTTCTTCCAAGAAGCAGGTAAACTGATCTCATTCACACAAGGGCCACTTAACTATATTTTGCCTGAATAGTCAGGTTTTTTATTCTTCCCTCAAAGATCTCTGTTGTGGGTGTTGATAGTCCTATTTTCTGCTGCTTTGCTTAATATATAGTGTTTCCTTTATCCCTCCTACCTCAATGCCCCACTCATATTTCAGGCTGGGACCTACTCCTAATTTAGAGCTCTCTTTCCTCCTTTTGCCAACTTGTATTATGAATCTACCTTTGCCACCCAGCTTAGTGTATCCCAAGGTTCTCTTTACCAGGCCACAGTCACAGAGCTCCAGGGAAAAGCAACCTGGTCTCATCTCTCCAGGCAGAGGAGAACAGAAGCTCCATATCCACGCATGCTGCAAATGGCTTTTTCCAGTCTACCTGAATCATTACCAGCTAGAAGCAGCGGTCATTGGGACTTGGACATGAGCTGCAAAGTATAGAATGGTGACAACAATTCCAGTGCCATGCGGACTTTTCCTGTGGGGAACTTTCCTGGACTCCTGCTCCCTGTGACAGCTCCTAACAGACTGAACTGTGGTTGGGTTGCATTTTTCAGGGATTTGGCATGGTGATGGGGCCATCTTGGACTTGGGGAACATGTTAAGGACACTACTCTTTTAGGGATTCTTGCTGTATGGGCCAAGAGTTTTCTTAAAGGCTTTTAATCACTGTAAAAAAAATAGAGGACTGGATGAAGAAGATGGGGCACATATACACCATAGTATATTATTCAGCTAGGAGAAATGGTGACATCGGACCACTTATAGCGGAATGGTGGACTCTTGGTAGCATTGTGCGGGGTGAAATAAGCGAATCAGAAAACAACAGGAACTGCAGGATTCCATACATTGGGGGGACATAAAAGCGAGACTAGGAGGCATGGACAGGAGTGTGGTGGCTATGGGGGGTGGGGGGAGGGAGAGGGGGAGGGGGAGGGGTACAGAGAGAACTGGATGGAGGGTGGCGGAGGATGATCTCTTTTCGGGTGATGGGTATGCAACAGAACTAAATGACAAGATAACCTGGAAATGTTTTCTTTGAATGTATGTACCCTGATTTATTGATGTCACCCCATTAAAATAAAAAAAATAAATTAAAAAAAAACAAAAAAACTTTCCTTCAAATATGAAGGGAAAATAAAAACATTAACAGATATAAGGAAGATGAGAGAATTTATCACCAGAAAACCCCCACTTCAGAAAATACTAAAGGGTGTTATCTGACCAGATACAAAGAAAACAAAACAAAATCACAAGTAAAAGCTCCAACAAGATCACAATAAAAACAAGAATAATCTGTAACAATAAAAACAGAAAAGAGGAGCCCTGGCCGGTTGGCTCAGTGGTAGAGCATCGGCCTGGCATGCAGAAGTCCCAGGTTTGATTCCCAGCCAGGGCACACAGGAGAAGTGCCCATCTGCTTCTCCACCCCTCCCCCTCTCCTTCTTCTCTGTCTTTCTCTTCCCCTCCCGCAGCAGAGGCTCCATTGGAGCAAAGATGGCCTGGGCGCTGGGGATGGCTCCTTGGCCTCTGCCCCAGGCACTAGAGTGGCTCTGGTCGCAACAGAGCAACGCCCCAGAGGGGCAGAGCATCGCTTCCTGGTGGGCAGAGCGTCACCCCCTGGTGGGCTGCCGGGTGGATCCCGGTCGGGCACATGCTGGAGTCTGTCTGACTGTCTCTCCCCGTTTCCAGCTTCAGAAAAATACAAAAAATAACAGAAAAGAGGAGAAGACATAAATTAGCAGCAACAAAGGAGGATATGCAGACACACTCATGAGATAATGGACTACAATGACTATAATATATATTCTTTTAATTACCTAATGGTAACCACCACTGAAAATAACACTACTGAAACACATGGCTTAAAAAAAGAAGAAATAGAGGAAAGAAGTATGGAATACAACCAAACAAAAACAAATGACAGAAAAACAAAAGAGAAGAACCAAACAAGAAACACAGCTATCAAAAAGCATTATATAAAATGGCAATAGGAAACCCTCAAGTGTCAAAAATTACATTAAAGCCCTGGCTGGTTGGCTCAGTGGTAGAGCGTTGGCCTGGCGTGCAGGAGTCCTGGGTTCGATTCCCGGCCAGGGCACACAGGAGAAGCACCCATCTGCTTCTCCACCCCTCCCCCTCTTCTTCCTCTCTGTCTCTCTCCTCCCCACCTGCAGCCAAGGCTCCATTGGAGCAAGGGTGGCCCGGGCACTTCGGATGGCTCCATGGCCTCTGCCTCAGGCGCTAGAGTGGCTCTGGTCGCAACAGAAGTGATGCCCCAGATGGGCAGAGCATAGCCCCCTGGTGGGCGTGCTGGGTGGATCCCAGTCGGGTGCATGTGGGAGTCTGTCTGACTGCCTTCCTGTTTTTCCAGAGTAAGAAAAATACAAAGAAAAAAAGAAAAGAAATTACATTAAATGTAAATGGATTGAACTCACCAATAAAAAGACACAGAGTAGCAGCATGAATCAAAAAAGAAAATCCAAATGTATGCTGCCATCAAAAAACACATCTAAGCTACAAGGACAAAAACAGACACAAAGTGAAAGGCTGGAAAACAATTTTCCAAGCAAATAATATCCAAAGAAAAGCAGGTGTAGCCATACTCATATCTAACAATGCTGACTACAAGACAACAAAGGTAATCAGAGACAAAGATGGTTATTTCATAATGATAAAAGGGACATTGAATCAGGAAGACATAACACTTCTTAATATAAATGCACCGAATCAAGGAGCACTAAAGTATATAAGACTTCTACTAACTCATCTAAAAATAAAAACTGACAAAAATACGACCATACTTGGAGACCTCAATACACCACTGACAACTCTAGATCGTTCATCCAAACAGAAAATTAATAAAGAAATATTGGCCTTAAATGAAACACTAGAACAATTGGATATAATAGACATCTACAGAACATTTCATCCCAGAACGTCAGAGTATACATTTTTCTTCAGTTTACATGGTACATTCTCAAGAATTGAGTTGGAACACAAAACTAACATCAACACATTTAGAAAGATTGAAATTATACCAAGCATATTCTCTGACCATAAAACTTTGAAACGAGAATTCAACTTCAAAAAAGAAGTAAACAAACCCACAAAAATGTGGAAATTAAACAACATACTTCTAAAAAATGACTGGGTCAAAGAAGAAATAAAAGAGATAAAAAAATATATACAGGCAAACAAAAATGACAACATGACATATCAGAAACTCTGGGATGCATCAAAAGCAGTAATAAAAAGAGTTTATATCTTTTACAGGCTTATATGAACAAACAAGAGAGAGCCCAAGTAAACAACTTAACATTACATCTTAAGGAACTGGAAAAAGAGGACAAAGGCAACTCAAAACAAGCAGAAGAAAATAATAAAAACCAGAGCAGAAATAAATGAAATAGAGAACAAAAAAACTATAGAAAGAATCAATAAGGAGCTGGTTCTTTGAAAAGATCAACAATATTGACAAACCGCTGGCAAGACTCACTAAGGAAAAAAGAGAAAGGATTCATATAAACTAAATCCAAAATGAAAGAGGAGAAATTATGACAAATATTATAGATATACTAAGGATTATTGTAGAACACTATGAAAAACTATATGCCACCAAATTTAACAATGTAGAAAAAATGGATAAATTCCTAGAACAATATAATCTTCCTAGACTGAATCATGAAGAAGTAGAAAGCCTAAGCACACCCATAAGCAGGGAGAAAATAAAAACAACTATCAAAAATCTCCCAAAAAATAAAAGTCCAGGAACAGACAGCTATTCTAGTGAATTCTATTGAACATTCAAAGAAGATTTGGTTCCTATCCTACTCAAAGTCCCAAAAAATTGAAGAAGAGCATTTTATGAGGCCAACATAACTCCCATACCAAAACCTGGCAAGGACAACACAAAAAAAGAAAACTACAGACTAATATCTCTAATGAATACAGATGCAAAAATCCTAAACAAAATACTAGCAAACAAAATACAACAACACATTAAAAAAATAATTCACCATGATCAAATAGGATTCATCCTAGAATTACAAGGATGGTTCAACATATGTAAAACAATTAATGTAATACACCATATCAACAAAACAAAGAACAAAAACTATATGATCCTATCAATAGATGCAGAAAAGGCATTCGATAAAATACATCATTTTATGTTTAAAATACTCAACAAAATGGGTATAAAAGGAAAATATCTCAACATAATAAAGGCCATTTATGACAAACCATCAGCTAACACCATATTAAATGACAAAAAACTGAAAACATTTTTTCTAAAATCAGGAACAAGATAAGGTTGCCCACTCTCTCCACTCCTATTCAACGCAGTGCTGGAAGTTCTAGCCAGAGCAATCAGACAAGAGAAAGAAATAAAAAGCACTCATGCTGGGAAAGAAGAAGTAAAGGTTTTACTTTTTGCGATGATATGATTTGTGTATAGAAAACCTTAAAGACTCCACAGAAAAACTATTAGAAACAAGAAACCAATACAGTAAGGTAGCAGGATACAAAATTAACAAAAAAGTCTATTGCTTTCTTATATGCCAACAATGAAACTTCAAAAAATGAACTAAAAAATATAATAATCCTTTTTATGGTTGTTAAAAAAAAATTAAATGCCTTGGAGTAAACATAACAAAGAATGTAAAGGACCTATATAATAAACATTACAAAGAATTGTTATAGAAAATCAAAAAAGACACAGTGAAATGGGAAAATATTTCTTGTTCTTAGATAGGAAGAATAAGTATAGTTAAAATGACCATATTACCCAAAACAATATATAAATTTAATGCAATTCCCATAAAAATTCCAATGCCATTTTTAAAGAAATGGAACCAAAAATCATCAGGTTTATATGGAATCATAAAAACTCCAAATAGCCAAAGTAATCCTAAGGGGTAAAAATGAAGCTGGGGGCATTACAATACCTGACTTCAAATTATACTACAGAGCCACGATAATCAAAGCAACATGGTATTGGTGAAAAATAGACACTCAGATCAATGGAACAGAATAGACAGCCCAGAAATAAAACCACATATATATGGTCAAATCATCTTTGATAAAACACACAATGGGAAAAGAAAACTTCCTCAATAAATGGTACTGGGAAAACTGGAGAGCCACATGCAAAAGAATGAAACCTGATTATGGTTTGTCTCCTTGTACAAAAATTAATTCAAAATGGATCAAAGACCTAAATATAAAATATGAACAATAAAATACATATAAGAAAACATAGGTACTAAATTCATGGACCTTGGCTATAGAGAACACTTTATAAATTTAACTCCAAAGGCAAGTGATGTGAAACTACATCAGACTAAGAAGCTTCTGCACAGCACAAGAAACTGACAACAAAACAAACAGATAGCCAACTAAATGGGAGATGATATTTTCAAACAACAACTCAGATAAGGGCCTAATATCCAAAATATACAAAGAACTCACAAAACTCAACAACAAATAAGCAAACAATCCAATAAAAAAAATGGGAAGAGAGCATGAACAGACACTTCTCCCAAGAAAAAATACAAATGGCCAATAGATATATGAAAAGATGCTCATCTTCACTAGCTATTAGAGAAATGCAAATCTAAACTACAATGAGATACCACTTCACATCTGTTATTAGCTATTATTGATAAGACAGGTAATAACAAGTGTTGGAGAGGCTGTGGAGAAAGAGGAACCCTCATTTACTGTTGGTGGGAATGTAAAGTAGTGCAACCATTATGGAAGAAAGTATGGTGGTTCCTCAAAAAAATTAAGAATAGAACTACCATATGACCCAGTAATTCCTCTACTACAGTGGTAGTCAACCTGGTCCCTACCACCCACTAGTGGGCATTCCATCTTTCATGGTGGGCAGTAGCAGAGCAACCAAAGTATAAATAAGAAGATAGATTTAACTATAGTAAGTTGTTTTATAAAGATTTATTCTGATAAACTTAGCAAAAATTCGACATAAAGTACTTGGTAAGTAATTATTATTATATGCTTTAATTTGCTATAACTCTGCTTTACAAATTTTATAAAGTAAAGTTACTCCCCTATTTTATAAATTACCATTACTGTGGAATAGTGGGCAGTTAGAAAATTTTACTACTAACAGAGATATACAAAAGTGGATGGTAGGTATAAAAAGGTTGACTACCCCTGCTCTACTGTGTATATACCCACAAAACTCAAAATCATTGGTTCGTAAAGACACATGCAACCCCATGTTCATCACAGCATTGTTCATGGTGGCCAAGACATGGAAACAACCAAAAAGCCCTTCAACAGAAGACTGGATAAAGAAGATATGGTACATATATACTATGGAATACTACTCAGCTGTAAGAAATGTTGTCATAAGATCATTTACGACAATGTGGATATACCTTGATAACATTATAATGAATGAAATAAATAATTCAGAAAAAACTAAGAACTGTATGATTCCATACATAGGTGGGACACAAAATTGAGACTCATGGACATAGATAAGAGTACAGTGGTTACCAGGGGGAGGGGGAGGGAGGAGAGGGGAAGGGTAGAGGGAGGAAGGGGCCTAAAGAAACCCAAATGAAGGGCAACGGAGGACAATTTGACTTTGGGTGATGGGTATACAACATAATCGAATGTCAAAATGATCTGTAGATGTTTTCTCTAAATCTATGTACTCTAGTTGACTATTATCACCCTGTTAAAATTAATTGTCTAAATAAAACTATAAAAAAAGTCTCTTCATTTAGAATATGCTGGATATCTTCTGCCTTCCCTTCAAAATCCAGTCTTTACCTCTTCCCACTATGTTTTGTGCCATAGGAAACTGAAATATATAGATTTTACCAATGGAGTCCCTTGGCCAATGGCTTTCAGTTGAATTCAGCTAAAGAGAAATAACAACAGGAAATTAAAGGTGGGGATAAAAGAAAGCCAGAGTATTTATTTTTTATTTTCCCTCTCTAGCTTCCAGGTTAGAAATGTCTCAAAATGAGTGCCTTTCTCCTCAAAGGTCTTAGCTCCCATCAGGAAGTTCGCTGTAGTACTCAGGGCAAACTCTCTTCCCTTGGTGCTTCAGGCTTAGAGGTGCGGAAGGCTCGCTACTGCTACAACTTTCCAGGAGTCGTTCTATCCCTTCTGGTACTTCCTGAGCCTTCTTCATGTCTCTTCATTTAATTCCTTTATTAAACTCTCTTCAAATTACTCAATTTGATTGCACTGTATGTTATCTGCCAGGTCCCTGCCTGGTGAATGTGGTAAGGCTATATATACCCCATTACTACATCTGATGATGCCTCTACAGTTGAGCCATCTAAGTGTATTAATTTATTTCTGTGCAAAGGATTGTGCTTGCTCCCCTCTTTCTCTTCTCTCTCACTAAGCAGTAGTGACTGAATCAAACTCAGAGAACTGGATCCACTGCGCAAAGAATTGGAAGATGCGGCAGCTCTGTTAATGTGAGATTTCTCCTGATGCAGATTCTGGTCCCTCAGTGTCCACTGGGCTGTGTAGCGTTCTGTGCAACATCTTGGAGCTCTATCTGCTCTGCTGTGCTGAAAGGATTGTTACAAACCACAGAGCTGTGTGAGATGGCTGTTTCTTGTTGTTACACTGAGAATTCTTCATCTCTAATCTATAACTGCTCACAGTTCATTCTTAATACAGTTCTTAGTTAGAGAATGAGGCCATATTGTGTAGTGCTGGGAGGCTAGGAACCAGAGGCACCTGGGTGTGAGTCCTGACTCTCTAACTTCCGTGGGCTAACAACAGCCTCACACCAACTCCAACACTGACTCTGTTGAAATGGATGCCACTCTGTGACAGGCAGATCGCCCTTCCATCACATTTGGGAATGACAACTCTCTTTTGGAATTTTCTTTGTGTCGTGTCTATTCTGCTGCAGTGACAGGAGGAGTTTTATAGGCCAGTCTGAATTTAGGGCGGGGGGGGGGAGAACACAGCTTCCAGGTAGAATATTATTTAAAAGTGTGTCTTCCTGCTTGCAGAAATCACTGATTCTGCTTTACTGCCTGTGTTACACTGTGTCCTTGACCTGGAGCAGCCTGTTGTAGCTGATTACCATTCACCCACACAATCCAAGGACTGTATCTAGATAAAGATGTGGGGTGTTAAAAAAAAAAAAGGTATGTCACCTATGGGCTTTTTAAATTTTTTAAATTGTCTTTTTTTTTTTATTTTTCTTCTTTTTCTAAGTGAGAGGAAGGGAGATAGACAGATTCCCACATGCTCCGGGACCAGGATCCACCCAGCAACCCCATCTGGGGCTGTTGCTTTGCCCATCTTGGGCCATGCTTGCAACTGAGCTATTTTTAGCTCCTGAGGTGAGTCTCCAAGGAGCCATTCTCAGCGATAGAGGGGGGAAGGGTTGGAGGCTATGTATGTAAACCAAGAGCCATGGCTGCTGGAGGGGAAGAGAGAGAGAAGGGGGAGGTGGAGGGGTAGAAAAGCAGATGGTTGCTTTTCCTTTGTGCTTTGACCAGGTATCAAACTGGGAAACCCACACACACTGCTGATGCTCTACCATAGAGCCAACCAGCCAGGGCCTGGGCTTTTTAATGTGTACTTATCCACATTAAAAACAGAAACAAAAACCAGTTCAGAAATACAGTGGATCCTGGATGACATTCCAGAGCAGAGTCCACACAGTTTAATACAACCCACAACTAAACAAATACATGATGAGTAAATGGAGTTAGTGTGGCCTGTTTTCATGTCTATCTTGAACTTTGACTCTGCCTGTTGTAACTGAGATTCACAAAGAGTCTTTTCTTCCAAAGAGCTTTAGGCAAAACTGTGTATCAGTTAGGATTTATTTGGCTGCAAAAAGCAGGACATTCTCACGATAGCTTTCACATGCAGGAACTCGGTTTTATCCCTTAACAAGACTGGTCCAGGAAGATACAGCTACTTGATGAGCCAGGCAGGGACCCAGCTCAGGTACTTCTGTCTGGCCATGCTTAGCTTGAACTCTCATAAGCACAATTGCAAAATGATTGCTATGACCAGACAACATATCTGCATTCCTGGCAGGAAGCAAAAAAAAAAAAAAGGGCAGAAGGCCAACTGAATGTCTCCTGGTGATTTCTGATTATACTTCATTACTCGGAATCGGTCATGGCTAGCCCTAGCTGCAAGGGAATCTAGGAGGGTATTTTTAACAGGACAAACTGCCATCATAACAATATTGAGATGCTGTTACTAAATGAAAAGAATAGATTGGGAAGGTAACTAGCAGTATCTGACACATGGTGTAAAAATAAATAAATAAATATATATAATATATATAATTTTATTATTTACTTTTTTTCTCTCTCTTATATATCCTCTTTCATCTTCTGATAAAGTCACTCTCTCTCCTTCTAAAACCACATCTCATCTCTCCAAATCTGGAGAGTTTACTTTCAGTTGCAATAGTATATATATATATGGAGGGTATTTTTGTGTTGGGGGTGGGGTGGAGGTAAACACTCAATTATAACCTGAATCAGGTAGTTTATTACTTCTGACCACTGATCTTCTTTCTGCCCCCAGCCCAGTTTATTGCATTTATTTTTATTGCCATTATAAAGTTACAAAACATTTAGGAAATAGAGAAAAGATAATCACTAATAGTTTTATTACTCCAGTGTTTCCACTGCTAATGTGCTTATGCATTTCTAGCTTTATTTCACCAGAGATTTTTTATAGTAGTTGTTCATTGAATTTCATATCCCAGTTTTACAATTTGCATATCATAAACATTTTGCCGTTATTACAAAAATAATAAAATTATATTATAGATATATATGTACTAAATAGTAAAAAGCAATAATACATTCTGTCTTACAAAATGTTTGACATTCAAGTAAGACCAAAATAATAACCACCACTTAGTAAGCACTTATGGTATACCAAGCATGATTTGAGAATATTATCAAATACATTATCTTATTTATTCTTTACAGTGACCTTGTGAACAAGCTATTATTATCATCCCTAGGATAATTATCATATTATTATTATAAGGATTATTATCATAAGGATTATCATAAGTATATATCATAAGAATTATCATTATCATTTATTACTTGTGAACAAGTAAGGAAATTGGAGCCCGAAGATGGTTAACTGACCTCTCTAAAATCACATAACTAGTGCTCATTTCATTTTAAAAAGTAATAATATGTATTTATATAATAATGTTATATTTCTGGGAATATAACATTAATGCACAGTTTGTCTGCAACTCTGAAATCATTGTGATTTCTTCTTCAACTTTGATATAGAAATCTTTTGAAGCAGGTCTCATAAAAGTCTGACTGTGAGAGGCAGAATGTGCCTATATGGTAACATGTAAAATGGTGATTTGAAAATTATCCTGTCAAGTTAATGGATTAGGTCTGTTTCATCTAATTGGACCACCTATTCTAATCAAATTATTACTTTGATGCATAAACAAGCTTTTAAAAAAATTCTTATACAGTTGACAATTCTCTTCATCTCAGCTTAATCATGTCATGCTCTATTTTGTGATATTTTTTTAAAGGATGGTTATCTATATCAAAGTTTAAATAGATTTACCAACTCCCTTTAAGACACGGCATTGCTATGTTTATAGTAGGAAGGTTTTGATGACCTGTCATCTTTTCAGAAGAGGCAGAGTCAGAAAAGTGAGAAAAGTCAGCAAAGTCAGTGTTGCTTAGACATTTCATAGATTCTTAAGGGCAAAAGTGACAAATTACTAAATGGTTATTATGGGCACTTATTGGTACATTGATTTAATATTTTTCATTATGTTTTTCTTGTAACAGAGAAGCTAATCTAAGAAGATGCCTCAATGTTCTTATTCAAAATGAAAAAACCAGAAAGGATGAAGACACTCTTTTCTGACTTTTCATTTAACTAAAACAATGAAACTAAAATGTATTTCTTCTAAATTTTACTTAGTTTTTGTTCTTAATAGGTAATGTATTCTAATAACTTTTTTAACTAAGAAAAGAAAAAGTTTAACAAAGTATACATTGCAAAGACTTGTAACTTTGTAACCACCTTGCCATGCTCCACCTCACACTCTACTCTTACCCACTCCCATGGTTAACCATGTATATTAATTGCTGATATTATTTCATCAATTTCTTATATAAAATGTGACATATCATTTACTCTCTTCTACATATTGAGTTTTACCCTTAACAATATTTCCTGGATATCTTTCTTTATTAGAGCATCTCATGCTTCTGCATTGGTTTTTTTTATAGCTACCTAATATTCCATATGTGCATGTACCAGAGTTTTTCTGGTACCATTTTTCTGCTGATAGATACTTGGGTTGTTTCCAATCTTTTGCTTTTACAAACAAAGCAATAGTGAATAACCTTGGACATAAATCATTTTGATGTGTGCAGATGTGTCAGTAAGATATATTCCCAGAAGTAAGATTGCTGGGTCAAAGGGTAAATACATTTATAACTATTAAAAATATTGCTAAAATGTCCTCCATGAGGGTTGTATCATTGTGCCCTTCAACTAACAATGTATGAGAATATCTATTACCCCATAACCTTAGAAATAGAATGTTGCTTAACTTTTTGATTGTTGGCAAGCTGGTAATGAAAAAAAATGATGTTGGTTACTATAGTATGGTTTTAATTTACAGGATAACATGCTATTTTGAGTAATGCAAGAAGTTTTCTGGGGCATGTGTGCATGTGTGTTTGTTTAATGCAATCTCTATCTTTGACCTATACTGTCCTCAGGTTTCATGTCACAAAATCAGTGCTGTGAGTGGAACCATGTTAATGAAGGCTTCCAGGATTAATATTGTTGCCCCTTTAGTATAAGGTAATAGATGTGGTGGCAAGAATCTTTGAACACAGCCAGGAGAAAAACTCAGGAGCAAGAAGTCAAGTGCTGGATTCGCCTATAACTGATTATGTGCTTTGAGCCAGTCGTTGCATCGTTAAGAGTTCAGCATCTTCTTGTGGTAATAGTACAATGGGAAAGGAGAGAAACAAAGTTTTAATGACTGTTGTTGAGGAGGGAGGAGTATGGGAGAAGACATCAAATTAAGGGAGCAAAAATATGCCTGACTAATACCATCAATTGAAAATATTGGACAAGTGGCCCTGGCTGGTTTGCTCAGCGTTAGAGCATCGGCTGGGCGTGTGGAAGTCCCAGGTTCAATTTCCAGCCAGGGTACACAGAAGAAGCACCCATCTGCTTCTCCACCCTTCTCCCTCTCCTTTCTCCTTGTCTCTCTCTTCCCTTCCCTCAACCAAGGCTCCACTGGAGCAAAGTTGGCCCAGGCACTGAGGATAGCTCCATGGCCTCCTCAGGTGCTAGAATTGCTCTAATTGCAAAGGAGCAATGCCCCAGATGGGCAGAGCATCGCCCCCTGGTGAGCATGCCGGGTGGATCCTGATCCGGCGCATATGGGAGTCTGTCTCTCTGCCTCCCTTCTCATTTCAGAAAAATACAAAAAAAAAAAAAAAAAAAAGAAGAAGAAGAAAGAAAATATTGGATTAGTGATGATCTGGGAAATGAAACAAACATACTCTGGAGTCAATTTTAGTTCCAATATGGTGAGATACTCAGACGGCTCTATGTGGTACAAATTCCAGTTACATTGGGGTCAAGCCAGATTGAAATTAAAAAGGACTGATACTTGTAAACACTTAACTTCAAAACTTATTATTGGGGTCCTAGCCGGTTGGCTCAGTGGTAGAGCATCAGCCTGGCGTGCAGGAGTCCTGGGTTCGATTCCCAGCCAGGGCACACAGGAGAAGCGCCCATCTGCTTCTCCACCCCTCCCCCTCTCCTTCCTCTCTGTCTCTCTCTTCCCCTCCCACAGCCAAGGCTCCATTGGAGCAAAGTTGGCCTGGGTGCTGAGGATGGCTCCATGGCCTCTGCCTCAGGTGCTAGAATGGCTCTGGTCGCAACAGAGCAACGCCCCAGATGGGCAGAGCATCGCCCCCCTGGTGGGCATGCAGAGTGGATCCCAGTCGGGCGCATGCGGGAGTCTGTCTGACTGCCTTCCCATTTCCAACTTCAGGAAAATACAAAAACAAACAAACAAACAAACAAAAACTTATTATTGGATACAAATAAAATTTATTTTATTTTAGTTATGCACATTTTATGACTATAATTTGAGTTAATTTTAAATTCTAAGTCTGCTTAAAACTATGTTAAATGTCTAGTTATTGTTATTTATTAAATAATTATTCCCTGGTTGCCAAATATTTAATATATTTGGAACACATTTCTGAAACATTTAGTTGCAAATAGAGTATAATCCTATTTTATTTAAAACCTTATTTACTCATTGGTATATATTTGTATAGATAGAATAATATTTCAGGGACTACACACCTAAAAGTATATAGTCTTCCAGACTTACCTAGATTGTACAATCTATCTTGACTATAACATTACAAGTATTGATAATTTTATTTCTTGCTTGCTTATATATATTTTTATAATTTTTCTACAATGGTCATTTTTTATCTTTAAAAACAATTTTACAAAATTAAGACAAAATACTTTGATATTTAGAATGAGCTTAGAGAGAATTTCATTGTTAAAAGTTCAGTTGAAGAAGCTCTCAAATCTAGTCAATGTTCTTAAACCAACCAGAAGAATTTTAGATGAAACAGAATAACAATTGCTACGTGCTTTTTCCTTTATTTTTTTTTCTTTTTTTTTTTGTATTTTTCTGAAGCTGGAAACGGGGAGAGACAGTCAGACAGACTCCGGCATGTGCCCGACCGGGATCCACCTGGCACGCCCACCAGGGGCGAAGCTCTGCCCACCAGGGGGCATGCTCTGCCGCGACCAGAGCCACTCCAGCGCCTGGGGCAGAGGCCAAGGAGTCATCCTAGCGCCCGGGCCATCTTTGCTCCAATGGAGCCTTGGCTGCGGGAGGGGAAGAGAGAGACAGAGAGGAAGGGGGGGGTGGAGAAGCAAATGGGCGCTTCTCCTATGTGCCCTGGCCGGGAATCGAACCCGGGTCCCCCGCACGCCAGGCCAACGCTCTACCGCTGAGCCAACCAGCCAGGGCCATGCTTTTTCCTTTATTAAGGATCTATCTGAACACTTTTATAGCATTGTATTATCTTTGTTTTTCATTTTTTATTGGAACACAAAGTAGATAACATAAAGCTTAAAGGTGTAAAACCTTTTAGTATGCCTATTTGATACATAAACATAATTTTTCAAACATTTTGTTTTATGCTCCTCATAATTTCCAACAGATATAATAGGTCTTAGTTTCATTTTCTATTGTATTATAATAGTTGTATTCACAAGACACAGTTCATAATATCTTTTTAACTAGTCTCTGGGCAATCTATCTGACATACTACCAGATTAATACATTCCTAAAATACCACTTTTATCATGTAACTTTTCTGCTTAAAAACTTTGATAGTTTCTCTTATTTATAGTCATGATTTTTAGCTTTTAATAGTAGAACACTTTTTCTCTTACAGAAAATCTTCTGTAAAGTCCTATGTAAAACACATACACACACACACGTGCATGAAGATAGTGTTGTATACAACTTATGATAAATTTAATCAGTAAAACCCAGGAGGCTATTTTGATGCATGCAATAAGAACTTTGAGTGGTGTGGTTGACTCTAAAAGTTTTCAGTTTCAAAACATTTTTTTTTCTGCTTGCACGGATCTGAGAAAAATCTCAATTAGATAAGTAAATGCAGGTATAAAAGTTTTCTTAACAGTTGAGCTTACAATCTCAAGAATCATAAAGTACATCAAAAATTTACTCCATGAATTGCAGTGAAAGTGAATGTGTTGGTGGAAGTCACGGAGTTAAAATATGATATGTCACACATTTGAGTGTAGATGCTGGTTTGCTTGTCTGTTTCCTTGTTTCTTTCAGTTATAGGACTTGAAATTCAAAAAATATGTTTTTAAAATATTAACGATCAAGTTTGTTCTAAAAAGCTTCTGAGTTCATGGAAGGATTTTCACTAAATGAGAGTTGGCTGGTTCTTTGCAGCTGAAAAGTAGACATTCACTTTTCCTTCTTGATCCAATGCATGCCATTGGACATCTTTTTCAAAAACAAACAACAACAACAAACAAAACACCAGTTTAGTCTGCCCTGAGGTGGGGAACATTCCTCCAGGTGGATCACTACAAATGTAAGGAATTGTTTTCATAGTATCCACACTTTCCTCACTTTGAGATTGTGCAGATCTCAGTGGGGCCTTGAACATATGAAAATTGATCTTTCATCAAAGGTTCCAAGATTATCTTTATCACTATGCTTACTTGGAATTTAAATTCACAAAATCTGATCATTGTCTCCTGAACAAATATCGGGCTAATAGACAGAAAGCTGTGAGATTGTTCCTTTGCCCGCAGATATGTTTTCATATTGTGTCATTTTTATACTCCATTTGCTGATTGTTGTCAATCACAGAAGCAAAGCATTTTTCACATGTTTCATGATTCACTTACTTCCTCAGAATCTATCCTTCTAAGGATCGATCCTATATGCACTAAAACAAGTGTATTTTCATATCACTTTCACTTTTTATTTTATTTATTTTTTATTTCTTTTTTTTCTGAAGCAGGAAACGGGGAGAGACAGTCAGACAGACTCCCGCATGCGCCCGACCGGGATCCACCCGGCACGCCCACCAGGGGCAACGCTCTGCCCACCAGGGGGCGATGCTCTGCCCCTCTGGGGCATCACTCTGCTGTGACCAGAGCCACTCTAGCGCCTGGGGCAGAGGCCACGGAGCCATCTTTGCTCCAATGGAGCCTTGGCTGCGGGAGGAGAAAAGAGAGACAGAGAGGAAGGGGGGGGGGTGGAGAAGCAAATGGGCGCTTCTCCTATGTGCCCTGGCCGGGAATCGAACCCGGGTCCCCTGCATGCCAGGCCGACGCTCTACTGCTGAGCCAACGGGCCAGGGCCTCACATCACTTTCACTTTTTAAAATTATTTCTACTTTTTGTCATAATCATGAGTCACTTTTTGTTACTATTTTTAAAACACTTATATTTTTTACTCTTGCTGATTGGGATAAGGTAACTACCAAGTGAACATTTTAAAACTAAATGCATTCAGCAAATATGCAGTAAATTCACAAGGACAGTAGTCCAGTCTAAAGGAAACAGCACAACTATTGACACCATCTGTTGGTGACAGGCAAAATGAACTCACTACTGTTCCACAGAGCACACTGATGGCAGTGTGGAAGTTGCAAGTTTATAAGTTGAATTTTCATAAGGAATTTTTGTCATTAACAAGTACACTTGTAAAATGCAATTCAAATCACACATTAGCAGACTATAACTACTTGTTAGAGAAAAGGTTAGCAAACTTACAAAGAACCAGATAGTAAATATTTTAGACTGTGTATCTCGGTCTCAATTGTGACTACTGAACTCTGTGGTGTAGCACAAAAAGACCCATAGATAATATGTAACAAATTAGCGTGGTTTTGTTCTAATAAAACTTTATTTACAAAATCAAGCAGGGAGCCAGAATTGGCCCACAGGCTGTAATGTGCTGACCCCTGTGGGGCAGTATAAGCAATTTCTATTTGTATGACTCAGTGTACATTAATAAATAAGAAATTTTTGCAGTAGATTAAAGATGGCACCAAATTTTTTACTACTTCCTCCATTAACAAGTGGAGTCTGATTCCTCTCTGATTGAACTGGAATTGTCCTTAATGACTTGTTTGACTAACACAATGCTGCCTGAGTGTCATTCTGGGATTTTTGCAACATCATAAGACACCTTATAACTTCCTCCTGAGCCTCTTGAAATGTTTGTTTTAGAGAGCCATTAACCTGTAACAAGACTGGTAAGCCTGACACAGCTGTTTGGCAAAGAGGCCCAAGAAACTAAGACACCATGTGGAGAGAGAGAGAAAGAATGAGAGCGAAAGAGAGAGAGAGAAACTAGAGTATATGAATGAAGAAGCTATTGGAAGCGGACAATCCGCCAGTTGAGCCTCTCCAACTAGTGCCAAGTTGACCAGAGATAAGCCACCCCCACTACATTCTATTCAAATTGAAAATTAGCCCAAGTACATGTTTTTGTTGTTTAAGCCATCACATTTGGGGTGGTGTAGTGGATTTGAAAATTTCAGAACTAATCAAGGAAGAAACAAGACCATGCAGTAGCAATAGCTCACAATAAAGTTCATTTGGGTGGTTCTTTGACAAGTGAATGAAAGTCCCTTATGACAAGATATCTTACAGAGAAAGTGATATGGGGCCATCACCCAGAAGGGGAAAAGAACGCAGGAATTTCCAGGAGACAGAAGACTCCAAGAGCAAACTTACATGTTTAGATGATGTCATCAGCAGCTTCCTCTGTGCTCAGTAACAGTTTGGGGTCTTTTATAACCCTTGGGCTTGTCTTATGTATGGCCAGCAGATACTGGGAATAGTTTATGGGGTATGCAAAGCAAGCAGCCTCTAAATGGCTAAAATATGCTATGTGGGCTATATTTTTAAAACATTTGATATGGAAAAGTTTGAGTTAGTGGTACAGGCTTTGAGCTAACAAACTACTATAATGAAGTAAACAACAGAGGGACCAACATACAAGGGATATCTTTGGCTCTTTATATAACAGGTGGCTTATTATGCAGTGATAAGTAGAACAAACATACAGTCATGTAATAGTGCAGTCTTTTCAGGTATCTATATTTTATTTGCCCAATTAGATCGCACATTTTTTTCAGCAAACAGTAGATATCTTAGTGCAAAGGATTCAACCCAGTGCTTTATAACCAGTTATGAGGTAATACATATTTCTTAAATAATATATTTTTATGGCCAGAGAAGTCACCATCATGATTCGTAGGCACAAAAGAAGGGGTCTGTTGATAAGCAAAATTGCAAATATTCTGAAATTAATGAAATGTGCAAATGTTTGAGAAGAGATGTGGTATTTATTTTTAGCTCTGTTGATCAGATCATTTTCTTTGGAATCCACTTCACTCTTATTTTCTGACAGTTACACATGCTTTGTAGAACATGATTAAAATGCACTGATAAACCAAATGACTTTTCCCAGTACCATTTGAAGTCCTGGCCATACTTGGAAAACTCTGTGCTATAACTGACATTAGATGGTGTCTTCATTCTAGTAAGAAGTAGACATAACCCCCAGAGATGTAGATTTACCAGCTTTGTTAACTAGCAGTATGCCACTCAGACTCATTGCCACTCATCTATTTGATCAATGTGGGTAAAGAACAATGATACAAAAATTGTTTATTGAACTACTATTATGGACAGAGAACTGTATTAGGTACTTAAGGGGCCATCAATGTGAATAAGATGAAAGGCCTGCCTGCAAAGGGGTTAAATCTAGAGGACAGAGAGATAAGTATATGTAAAGCCAGTAGCCAGGGCTGCCACGATCAAAGCAGCCCGGCCCATGCAGGTTCACATTGGATTCGGACAGTTGGTAAAGAAACAACGGAGCCAAAAACTGGTGGGCCATAGTCTTTAATCCTAGCTTGCACCTGGTGGGCAAGCAAAAAACACACACTGGGCTCCAAAACCCACTCACATTCAGTGCTCACAAAGCTACTGACTTATCCGAGTTTCCTAGAATCAAAGGTTTCTAGCTCACCAGACTTATTCACCTCTGTTCCCCATCTCCTTCCTTCTCCCTGCACAAACTCTGCATGAACTGGCTTCTCACTCAGCACTCCGCCATCTTGGCTGCTTCTCCTGGCCTCTTCCACGTGGCCTTTCTCTGCTCTCTGCGCTCTAATGCTAATCTCAGGAACCAAGAGAGCAAGCTCTCGTTCTGCCCCCATTTTATAGTGTAGATTCAAAACCTTTAATCCAATATACAAAATAGGGAAGTCTCTAATACAAAGTCACTTCTCTGAGACATGATGGGATTGTACCACCCCACATCAAAAAGTGTGGGAAAGGCTTATTCCCAAAACCAAGCCCCAGGCTACAAGGATTCTGCCTGCCCACAGCCAGCCCCCAACACACATTAATATCACCTGGGTAATGGCCTCCACGTGGGCAGCGCCATCTTTAACAAAGTGAGCATAATACATTTTATCTGCCCAACAGTATAAAAATAGCATAAGATAAGGAAGAATAAAATAAGTGCCACAAACCCTGGCTGGATAGCTTGGTTGATTAGAGCATCATCCTAAAATGCCAAGTTTGCTGGTTTGATCCCCAGTCGGGGCACATACAGGAGCAGCTTCCCGTTCCTGTCTCTCTCCCCTTTTCTTCCTTCCTCTCTTACTAAAATCAATTTTTAAAAAAAAGGGCACAGGAGAAGAAGAAACATGGGGCCTTAGTAGTTGGAGAAGCCAGAGCTGACTTCATTAATCAAGAAAGTCTCAAAGAAAAGGAGAATTTTAGGAGAGGTATAGAGATAGATGACTTTCAAGTCACTCATTTGAATAAGCTTTTTTATTATTATTATTTTCTAAGCAAGTATTACTTAAATATATTGAGTCTTTTTTTTTAAAGAGTGACTTCGACAAAAAACCTGTAGACATTTGAAATAAATAAAGTATATTGGCATACTCTTGAAAAATAAAAAATAACGGGAGAGATTTCTATGGGGTCTGAGAGGCAATGAGCAGTATATACTACAAAGTGGAACAGCCTCACAACAGTGTACTTTGACAGTTGTCCAGATACCAAAAACAATCAAATGAGAGAGAAAATTTATGGTTTTCATGTGTGTATGTGTGTCTTTTTTAGTAGTGAAAGACAAAATAGCAAAGATAAGTTGGCCTTGGTAAGTTGGCCTTGGAAGAAAGTGTTTTGTGATATTTGCTTGACAATAGAGATTCAGAAGGTTTCAGAGTAAGGGCGTGATGTCACGAAAGATGAGCTTTTTGAAGATCAACCTGGTGGAGGGATGCTGAGCACTGGATGCATGGAGATTCGTTAGGAGAACAGTGATGAAGGTATTAAAATAGCTTCAGTGAACAAATGAAAGATGATGATGGTTTAAACTAGAGTAAGGGCCACAGAAAGGAAACCTTGGGGACAGCTGTGGAAAACATGTTTTTAAGTAGGACTTGTTGGGTGGCCAGGAGGAGATAGCCATTCAAGCTAAAACAAAAATGCGTCGGAATATTTAATGGTATAGGGACTTCACATGAGCATTCAAGAAGAGACCTATAATTCAGATGGACCTTCAAGAAATTGAGATTGGAAACCCAAACTGTGTCATGCCTCAGGGCTGCTGCACACAGGTTGCACACAGGTTTGAGAAGTCTCGCTTCTTGCCTCTGCAGCTCTCCACAGGTTTGCTCTTTTTTTTCATGCCCTCTTGACCATCTTTCTTCTTCTTTTTTTTTTTTTGTATTTTTCCGAAGTTGGAAACGGGGAGGCAGTCAGACAGACTCCCACATGTGCCCAACTGGGATCCACCCGGCACGCCCACCAGGGGGCGATGCTCTGCCCATCTGGGGTGTTGCTCTGTTGCAACCAGGGCCATTCTAGCGCTTGGGACAGAGGCCATGGAGCCATCCTCAGTGCCCAGGCCAACTTTGCTCCAATGGAGCCTTGGCTACAGGAGGGGAAGAGAGAGACAGAGAGGAAGGAGAGGGGGAGGGGTGGAGAAGCAGATGGTCACTTCTCCTGTGTGCTTCTCCTGTGTGCCCTGGCTGGGAATTGAACCCAGGACTCCTGCACTCCAGGCCAACGTTCTACCACTGAGCCAACCGGCCAGGGCCTTGACCATCTTTCTTATACTTGGGATTTCCAGCCCATAACTCTGACTTGCACTCTTACCCCAGAATTCTACAGTTCTCACTTTATCACATAAGCCCTCAGCAACAACTTCTCTAGCTGATTGGCAAGTCTCTCAGCTTCTTAGTTCTAAAATTCCTGCAAGGAACAGCTGATGGGTCCAGATGCTCTTTTCTCCTCAAAGCACTAGGTAAACTGTGGAGGGCTGTCTTTGATATGGGTGGACAAGTCTGAAGAGGTGAAGTCAGTGCCAGGGTAGAGTCAGGGATCAGTACTAGGTACATGATTTGGAATGCAGTAGTCATGGCCTGTCCTTTTCTTCACAGATTGTGATGGGTTGGAAAGAAAGGGCCAGATACCCCAAAATATACTGCTCACAAAAATTAAGGGACATTTCAAAATGAATATGAAGCAATAATAAGAAGAAGCATTTGATTTTTTTTTATTAAACAAGAACTTCAGAAAAACAAACAAGTCAAAGAAAGTTGTTCAATTATGCAAATGAGATGCAAAACCAACTTTTATTTTATTGATAAAAATGCACTATACAAAAAGCTGAAAGTACTAGAGTATCTGCACGTTCCCTGAACCCCTAATTTTTGTGAGCAGTGTATATACATCTTAACAATTGTGGTTTATTGTCAACTTGACAACTGGCTATATGGAAGTTCAGAATCCAAGCCAAAACATCTGGGATAAAAGTAGTGTCATTAGCCAAAATAAAGAAAGTACAAGGGAAGTGGGTGCAGTTTTGCAAGCCACGGTGAATTAGGTTATTGGTCATTCCAGAATAATCTGAAGATATTATGTGTCTGGATTTTTTTATAAATGGGTAGAATTCTTGAGGCATGACTAAACTATAAATGAGGATCCTTGCGACATTCTTCCTTTTTGAATATAGCTCAACAGTGGATGAAAAGGTTACCTGTTTAATAAATTCCAAATGTGAATAAATAAAATTGACTGTATTGCTAAATAACTTCAGGTAAATGATGCCCTGTCTTCTAAGCCCATTAACCTCAGAAGGTTTGGTCACAGCACCAAAATGACAAATAGTGCTGACCCCATCTTTGAATTTCTAGTGTGTCGATAATAGCATTATCCAGGCATCTTTTAGGTCAAAGGAGTGAATTAGATTTACAAGAGATAAACATTTGCTTCATTGCTGAACTGTCATAATTCTGGATACCTTGACCTGGAAGATGAGGTAATAGAATAAGAAACTGGGCCGGGAGTAGACTTTATTTTTAAAGCCTTGTTCAAAGACACAATCATATTGTGGATTGATGATACTTCTAATATGTGTGGCTATTTCTTGCTATTATATGGTCTGATTGAACATTTCTAGAGAGGGAATACTCATATAACAATAAAAGAACCCAGTGAGTTTTTAAATTGTTCTCATCACTAGAAATGTCTTCCTTACAGTGAGTCAGACCCTGCTTCCTGTAACTATACTCACTGACCCTCATTCTTTCCTCCAAAATGACACAGAATAAAAATTATTTTCTTCAGCCTTTTGTTATTTGACATTATTTTTGGCCCTCTCCCACCCCAATCTTCTTATCCTTATGGACAAAATGATGACTGGTTTCGCTGATTTCTTAATGTGGTCTGAAAAATACGATTCATGCAGCATTTACCAACACAATGACCTAGCATTAGATAACTCAAGCATTAAGAAAACTTGAGAATACATTTTCTTTTTAAAAGTAGTATAATAAAAGTCATCAGATATTTGATCAAAGAATAATAATGATGAGAATGACACCTAAAACACATATAGATTTCCAGAATTTCCAGAGCCTCATTGGGATTTCTCCCCAATACCTATTTATATAAAAAATACTTGTCTTATTCCTGATACTAACTCCTCGAGATCCCAAGAAAAGCAAACAGTTAACATACGCATTTTGATATCAGAAGAATAGACAAAAGAAAAACATTCAACTTATCAATACAGATATGATATGCTCTTGAATATCTTTAAAAATCTACTTAGAGTTAATTAATTTTTGAATATGTGACACATGCACATAGTAAAAAATTAAAAAGATACCAAATAATCTATAATAGGTAATGATTCCCCCTCTTACCCAAACCCCCAACCTCCCAGGAGTGTTCCCAAGGCTTTGACTGATACCAGTTTCTTTTGTAGACTTCCAGAGATAGTCTATGAATGCGTAATCATGTACAAATATAAACATTTTTTTACATAAGTTGTAACAATATATTTTGGAGATCATTTTGTTACGACAGAATTTCTTTTTTAAAAATTTTTTTTATTTATTCATTTTTAGAGAAACAGGAGAGGAAGAGAGAGAGGGAGAGAGAGAGAGAGAAAGGGGGGAGGAGCAGGAAGCATCAACTCCCATATGTGCCTCGACCAGGCAAGCCCAGGGTTTCGAACCAGTGACCTCAGTGTTCCAGGTCAATGCTTTATCCACTGCACCACCACAGGTCAGGCCCACAGAATTTCTTTGTTCTCTTAAAATATCCATTGTACTCTAATAGTAGTATTTAGCAGTCCACTTTTGTTAGACATTTTGGTTGTTTTCAGTCTTTTGCTAGTAAGAGCAATGCTACATGATTATCTTTGTAAACACAACAGGTTCTTGAATATGTTGTTTCACTCAGTGTCATTTGTTGTAATGTTGATGGCGACACCATAGTAGCTTAACTCTTGTTTATCACATTAGCTTATAATAAAATTGGTTTTGTTATACATTGATTTACTTAAAGTTATATAATCTATTGACAGCATTAAGCGAAAACTTACTGCATTTATTTTGGTTCACATGTGCTTGTATACCTGTCACATTAATTACAGAAAATGGTGATGATATATCAAAGAACACACATACCTTTTATTTTTAATTTAAAAAATTTTTGTAGGCATTACATTGTTTTTCTTATTTAAAAAATATTATTGAATTGCATGTACACTTCTTATTTTTAAAAATGCTAGAGACTCCAGAGAGTCTGTACAACACTGTGTGATTTTCTCTGCATACTTGCCAAAATAGTGTACTATCAAATCTGTTGATCTTGGACAGCACAAAGATGAAATATGATGAGATGTATCTCAATTTCATTTTAACTGGCAATTTTCTTATAGTAATGTTGAATGTCTTTTCAAATATTTAATAGTCATAAGCATTTCCTTTTTGCATTACTGGACTGGTTTTTATCGGTTTTCTATTGCATTTAAAGGTCTTTTTAAAAGATTCATTTGTAGCCCTTCTATGTGAAACTATTAACATTCAGTCCATAATATGACACAAATATTTCCTCTCGGTTTGTAGATATCTTTGAATTTTAGCTAAAGAATTTCTGTCATGCATATTTAAAAAATACATTTAAAGTTAGAAGAATTTTCTTTTCTCTGAGTTTACATTAAAAACCTCCCATTTCCTTACAATACTGTTATAGCCTTTTTTTTTTAATTTGTGAATTTGGACCCACCTGGATTTATTCTGATATAAAGGATGAGGTAAAAATTCAACTTTATTTTTTTAGATAATTAATAATCCCAGAATATTTATTAAACATTATTTTTCCCCAATGAAGTGAAATTCTACCTTTGTCACTTACTAAATTTTATTTGAGGATTCTATTTATAAATCCATTCTTCTATTTTAATGGTCTATTTATACATGCACATGCCAGTACACCCCCATTTTAACTACCATAATTGGTAGGCCTAATCTTCCCCCATGACTGAATTTTTTTTCACAGAATTTTCCTACCAATTCATGTATACTTATTTTCACCTGTGATGTTTACAAGCTTTTTTTAGTTAAAAAGGATCTATTGGAATATCATTGAGATTATGATAAAATGATAGGTTACTTTAAGCACAATAAAGATAGCTATAATGTAAGACTACAATACATCTGTTCGTATTTAAGTATTTTTCCTTTAGTATCATATTAAACTTTCCCTTACAGAGTTTTACATATTCCGTAAATTGATTCTCAAGTAGTTGATCCTTTTGTTGCTATTGGATTTCTCTTTCACATTTCAAAATGGCTACTCTTTGTATACACAATCATATGTTGCTTAACTACAAGGATACATTCTAAGGAATGCATTATGCCTGACCTGTGGTGGCGCGGTAGATAAAGTGTCAACCTGGAACTCTGAGGTCCCCAGTTTGAAACCCTGAGCTTGCCTGGTCAAGGCACATATGGGAGTTGATGCTTCTTGCGCCTCCCCCTTTCTCTTTCACTCTCTCCTCTCTCTAAAATGAATACAATCTTAGAAAAAATTAATAAAGAATTGCATCAAGTGATTTTTACATTGTGTAGACATCATAAAATGCACTTACACAAAACTAGTTGGTATAGCCTACTACACACCTAAGCTCCTAGGCTACAAATCTATGCAGCATGTATTGTACTGAATACTGTAGGCAATTGTAACACAATGGTAAATATTTGTATATTTAAACATCCCAAGCATAGGAAAAGTACAGTAAAAATGCAGTATAAAAGATTTTTTAAAAAATGGTGCACCTGTACAGGGCATTTACTATGAATGAAGCTTACAGGATTGAAAGTTGCTTTGGGTGAGCCAGTGAGTGAGTGGCGAGTGAATGTAAAGACCTAGAATATTGCTGCACACTCGATGTGGCCTCTTGTCTTTTTGTTTGTTTGTTTTTTAGATAGAGAGATAGAGAGAAACAGGAAGGGAGAGAGATGAAAAGCATCAACTTGTATTAGTGGCACCTAAGTTGTTCATTGATTGCTTCTCATAAATGTCTGACAGGGTGTGTCCAGCCAAGCCGGTGACACTTTACTCAAGCCAGTTACCTTGGGTTTTAAGCCAGCAACCTTTGGGCTCACGGCAGCAACAATTGGGATCACATCTATGATCCCACGCTCAAGCCAGAGACCCTGCACTCAAGCTGGTGAGCCCATGCTCAAGCCTGTTGACCCACACTTAAGCCAGTGACCTTGGAGTTTCGAACCTTGGACCTCAGCGTCTGGGTCGACATCTTAGCCACTGTGCCACCACTTGTCAGGCTTCTTCGATGTAGCCTCTTACTGGCAACATTAGCAGTGGATTTTATTAGGCATGGGGCCATGATGAACAAAACAACACAAGATTAAATCAAGCACAGAAAAAAGTGATGCAATCAAGGGAGAAGTAAACAAGAGACACAGAAGGATGCTGAGGGTAACATGGCATACTGTTTTACTGTATTTTTATAACCAGAAAGAGTAAATTCTAAAATAACAATATAAAGTATAGTAAATAAATAAACTAATAACATAGTTGTTTATTATCATCAAATATTTTGTACCGTACATAATTGTACGTGCTGTACCTCAATACGGCTGGCATGTGTAATAGATTTGTTTACACCAATATCACCAAACATATATGAGTAATTCATTGTGCTGTAACTTTATGACAGCTGTGATGTCATTGGTGACGGGAATTATTTTTAGCTCCGTCATAATTTTATGGGACCACTGTCTTATATGCGGTCTGTCGTTGACTGAAATTTTCTTATGTAGCACATGATAGCAGAAAAAATACACCCCAGTGACTTTACTGAATTATCAAATAAAAAGTTTTTAATGTATCTGATATTAGTTTATTATGAACTTTCATCATAAGTAAACCTTAGTATTTTATCAAATATATTTTTAGCATCTGTGAAGATGAGCCTATTATTTTTCTCGTTTGATTTATTAACAGTGAAATGTATTACTAGATTTGCTAATGTTGAAACATGCATGCATTTTTTTATGTATCTTGTTCAATCTATCTTATTATTTTAAAATATGATCAATTTACTTATTTCTTAAAATTTTTTAAATCAATTCTCATAAGGAAAATAAATGTTATTTTCTCTTTTTATAGTATCTCTGTCAGGGTTGAGTCATGATACTATTCTACTTCCTTAAAAATTTTTTTTAATGTCTTTCCTACTTCTCTACATTTTGATACAGTTTAATTAGATTGGAGTTCTCTGTATTGTTTTAAGTTTCAAAGAATACTCTGGTGAAATTCTTGGGCCTTGTACTTGTTTAGGGAGGAGGGAGGGAACAAGATGGCTTTTTTGTTATTTCCCTGTTTTTATTTATATTTTATACTTCCTCTGTGGTTTGTTTTGATCATTTTTACTTTCTTATGAATTGATCTGTCTCACAGAGGTTTTCAAAATATTTTTGCACCATTGAGCAAAATAACCCCTCACAATTATTTAAATCCACTCTGTATTGAGTTACTTTCCCATTTTCTTTCTTTATTGGCATATTTCTCCCCTCTTATCTTGGTTGCATTAGCTAATGTCTTCTCTACTTTATTGTTTTCTTATTTTAAATAATTAACTTTTAGATTTATTTAGTATTCCTATTTCTTTTCTGTTTCCTAATGCATTTGTTTCTAAACCTTCATCCTTTTTATCTTAAAGCTTATTAATGTAAAAAACATTTTTCAAAGGAGTCATATTTAAATGGTTGACAATCAGTTACATATTAGAAAAAAATAAATTTCAGATTACTTTTTGGAGCGAGGATTTGGATAATGGGAAGGGAGAGTTATTAAGCAAACAATTACTTGAGAGTCAGAGAAAGGGAGCGGTGACAGTGAGCATGAGCATAGCTTTGGGGAATCTGGGAGATAAATACCTACCTTGTGACAATGTCTCCCACACCCAAACCTCGGAATAGGTTCCTCTAAGAGCATCACCTACTGGCTTGATGTTCCAGAGGAAATAAGTAAGATAGTATTTATTGGAAAAGAACTTAAATCAGCTACATGAACTATGAGACGTAAGTCATGGATGGTACTTCTTTTTTCCCAGGAGTATACATAAAGCAAAACCAAGCAAACAGCTTTATGGAGAGGCCCATCGCCAACTCTAAGTACTGCCAATCAGGTCATTTACTCACCTGAAGGTGCTGCCACAGAAGGAGCAGGACAGATAGGTGACCAACCATGAGAGCCCTAGGCTACCCAAGGAAGTCGCGGAGCTCCGCTTATCCCTGAGGGATTCTCTGTCCTATTACCTCCTCCTCTTTCTGATCGTTGACCATCATCTTGTGTTTTTAATTTTTTTTACATACTTTCCTCTATTAATATGATATATCCTTACATACTTATAGCAACCCTGTGTATTAGCCTTCCCTCTCTCACGCATCTAACTGGACACACGTCTTGCTGATTTTTGATTCAAAATGTCTCTTACTTTCTTGTCTCTTTCCAGGCCTAAGTTAAGACTTTATCATCTCTTGCCCAGCCTTCTGTGATAGTCTCCTATTGTCCTGCCTTCATCAGGATAGGTTAGCTGTTGTGAAACAAACAACTTCCAGGTCTCAGAGGCACCATATAAGTTTATTTGTCATTCACATCATGGTTTAATGCAATGAAGATTGGGACGGGGCAGGGTAGAAAATGTTCAGAGATCCAATTTTTAGATGGTTCCACCACCTCCTTTAAGCAGAAAGATATAGATAAATTGAAAATAAAAGAATAAAATAGTAAGTTTTATGTAAATAGTGAAATGAAATAATAATGAACCCAAATCAATAAAATAGAAAACAGATACTAGAACCCTGGCCAGTACCTCAGTTGGTTGGAGAATCATCCCTATACGCCAAAGTTGTGGGTTTGATCCCCAGTCAGGGCACATCCAAGAATCAGCCAATGAATACATAAATAGGTGGAACAACAAATTAGTGTTTCTCTCTCACACTCTGTCTTTCTCTCTCTCCCTTCCTTTCTTTCTAAAACTGAATAAATAAAAATATTTTACAAATAAAACAGACAATAAAGAAAATTAATAAAGGTAAAATTTGGTTCTTTAAAAAGACAAATAATTGATAAAGATGTAGCCATAATGCTTAACAAAAAAAAGAGAGGAGATACATTACTAGTATTAAGAATGAAAAAAGTGCTATTACTTTAGAACCCTCAAACATTAAGGGTGATAAAAGAATATTATGAAACAACTTTAGGCCAACAAATTCAACAATTTAGATGAAAGAGACAAATTTCATATGCAGATAAAAAGCTTAACAAAACAGACACAAGATAAAATAGAATCTTTTTAAATATACCATAAAGTAATATTAATAACAGAATATAATAATAGACAAGGTTATAATAATTATAAACATAGTATCTGCATATTCCTATATTTAACAAAATCTTTAATTAATTCTCAGAAACAAATTTGATATAGCTACCTCTCTAGGAATTAAAATGTATAATGTAATAGAATAAACACACCAACTAATGTCAGTTATAGCACAGAGCTGTCTAAATATGGCCAAGACTTCAAATGATACTGAGAAAAATTATTTTGCTTATCAGTGTCTTTAAGCAGAAAAGCCTCGACAGTTTCATTAGCGAATTCTATCAAACATTTAAGGGAGAAATAACAACACTCTTACAGAAACTATTTAAGAAAATAGAGGAAGAGGAAATATTTTTTAACTTATTTCATGAATCTACCAAAACACTGATATCAAAATCTGACAAAGATGTTAGAAAGAAAAAGAGACAGAGAGAGACAGACAGACAGAGAGGAAGAAAGGTAGAAACAATAGAAAGTAGAGAGAGGAAAAGAGTGAGGGAGGGAAGGAGAAAGAACTATAAAGGGAAATAAAAAATATTATATACAAATGAATAGTCCCCATGAACACAGACACAAAATTCTGTTTTTTGTTTGTTTGTTGTTTCCATTTTTATTGAATTTATTGGGGTTAACAAAATTATGCAGGTTTCAGGTGCATAGTTCCACAACAAATCTCTGTACATCATATTGTGTGTTCACCCCCCCAAGTCAAGTCTCCTTCCATCACCACTTATTCCTCCGTTTCCCCCAGCAGTCACTACACTGTTGTTCATGTCCATGAGTGTTTCTTATTTTTTTTTCTTTTTAGCCCAATCACTCCACCATCCCCACCCAGTCTTGCCCACACCCCAAAAGCTACCAACCTGCTCTCTTTCTCTGAGTCTATGTTTTGCTTGTTAGTTCTTCTTTTTTTTTTTTCATTAGATTCCACATATTAGTGAATTCATATGGTATTTGTCTTTCTCTAACTGGCTTATTTCACTTAGCATAATGCTCTCCAGGTTCATCATGCTGCCACAAAAGGTAAGATTTTCTTATTTTTTTATGGCCAAGTACTATCCCATTGTATAAATGTACCACAACTCTTTTACCCACTCATCTACTGATGAACAATTGGGCTGTTTCCAGATCTTGACTATTGTAAATAACACTGCAATGAAAATAGGAGTGCATATATTTTTTTGAATTAACATTTCAGGTTTCTTTGGAAAAATTCCCAGAAGTGAAATCACTGGGTCAAAAGGTAGTTCCTTTTTTAAGTTTTTTGAGGAATCCTCATTCTGCTTTCCACAGTGGCTGCACCAGTCTGCATTCCCACCAACAGTGCACGGGGGTTCCCTTGTCTCCACATCCTCGCTAACACTTGTTGTTTGTTGATTTATTGATGATAGCTATTCTGACAGGTGTGAGGTGATATTTCATTGAGACACAAAATTCTTTAACAAAATATCAGTAAAGGAAAACCTGAAATATATATAAAGGGTGACACATTGTGACCAAGTGGGATTTATTTTAGAAATGCAACAAATGAGGGAAAATGTAAGCATAAAACAGCTGAGCAAGTTAAAACCATACAATAAGATGATAAAAATAAATCCAAATTCAAATAATTATATTATATTTAAATTAACTAAATATTTTAAAACGTTGGTTGTCATGCTGGATTAAGAATCAACCACCACCATATGCAGTTTCATATTGATAATAGAAAAATTGCAAGGATGTGGGAAACCATATTTGATGCAGGTGAAATCAAAAGAAAATTGGTGCAACTCTAATACTAATAATAATAGAATTTAAGGTAAAACACATTAGTAGCATTCATAACAGGAAAGTTTTGCTTTACTAGGAATGTATAACAATTTTAAATTTGTATGCTCCTTAAAGTCTATGAAATAAAAATTAATACAAATTACAAGAAATTTTTTAAATGGATATTTGCCTCATTTTCTTATTTTTAATTCATTGAATCATGCTGTGTTTTGTGCTTATTTGTTAATTGAATTTTGAAACTTTTTCAAAACAAATGGTATATAACTAATTAATTGATTTTTAAACTCTCATAGTGGGACTTCACTCAAATTACTAATGTTTATGTTCACGGTCCCTATCCCCCTTCTGAGAAGGAACTGGAAGTCTGTTGTCTTGGTAAGAGATCTTTCTCTTAAGCCTAGGACCTGCCAACCAATGTCTCTTTTTAAGGAAACTGCTCCTTTGGTACTTTTCCCAAAATTAATTGAAGCCTTATGCCTTGGATATAAAGCAGATGATGCAACTTAATTATAGTACTAAAATTTAAGTGCCAATACTATCTTTGAAATGAAATGCAAGAGTGGCATCTTCTTTTTATTTTTATTGATTTTAATTTATTGTGTTTACATAGTGTCCCCCCGAATGCATCCTCCCTACCCCGTGTTCCCCTCAACATCCCCCGTGTTCCCCTCAACATCCCCCTTGCTCCCCTCCCTGCAAAACCATTCCCCCTTCCCTCCAGGATTTGCTTTTCTGCTCTCTAGATCCCATCCTATCATCTCCTTGCCCTCTGTCCACTTTCCCGCTGGTTCTTTTAATTCCGCCTCTGTCTCTATTCCATTCCTCAGTTCACATTGTTCATTGGATTCTTCAAATGAGTGAGGTCATGTGATATTTTTCTTTCTCTGCATGGCTTATTTCACTTAACATAGGAGTTTCCAGGTCCATCCATGTTGTCGCAAAAGGTAAGATTTTCTTCTTTTTTATGGCCCCATAGTATTCCATTGTGTATATGTGCCATAGCTTTTTAATCCACTTGTCTACTGTCGGACATTTGGGCTGTTTCCAGATCTTGGCTATTGTAAACAATACTGCCACAAACATGGGAGTGCATCTCTTCTTTTGAATCAGTGATGTGGTATTCTTGGAATATATTCTTAAAAATGGGAGGGCTGGGTCAAAAGGCACACCGTTCTGGACAATTGATATTTGACAAAGGAGGTAAGAGCATACAATGGAGTAAAGACAGTCTCTTTAATAAATGGTGTTGGGAAAATTGGACAGCTACCTGCAAAAAAATGAAACTAGAACACCAACTTACACCATTCATAAAAATAAACTCAAAATGGATAAAAGACTTAAATGTAAGTCATGAAATCATAAGCATCTTAGAAAAAAAACATAGGCAGTAAGTTCTTCGACATCTCTTGCAGCAATATATTTGCTGATTTAACTCCACGGGCAAGTCAAATAAACGACAGGATGAACAAATGGAACTATATCAAACTAAAAAGCTTTTACACAGCTAAAGGCAATATGAACAACATAAAAAGACAAACTACACAATGGGAGAACATATTCAACAATACGTCTGATAAGGGGTTAATAACCAAAATTTATAAAGAACTTATAAAACTCAACACCAGGAAGATAAACAATCCAATCAAAAAATGGGCAAAAGAAATGAATAGACAGTTCTTCAAAGAGGACATACAGATAGCCAATAGGCAAACGAAAAAATGCTCAACATCACTAATCATTAGAGAAATGCAAATTAAAACCACAATGAGATATCACCTCACACTAGTCAAAATGGCGCTCATCAACAAACAACATACAACAGGTGCCGGCGAGGATGTGGAGAAAAGGGAACCCTCCTGCACTGCTGGTGGGAATGCAGACTGGTGCAGCCACTGTGGAAAACAGTATGGAGATTCCTCAAAACATTAAAAATCAAAGAGTGGCATCTTCTATTTTTATTTTAATATTTAGTCTTATTGATTTTACTTATTACTTTTAAAGGTTTTATGTATTGATTTTAGAGAGAGGAGAGAGGTAGAGAAAGGGGAGAGGAGGGAAGCATCAACTCATAGTAGTTGCTTCTCATACCTGCCTTGACCAGACAAGCCTGGGGTTTTGAACCGACAACCTCAACATTCCAATTCAACGCCCCATCCACTGTGCCATCATAGGTCAGGCTTATTTATGTTTTTAACTGATCTGCTTCTGAGCCTTTTGAAGTTTGTTTAGTACTAATACACTAAGGAGACACAAGATTCTAAACACACTAATGGAAATATTAATAAACCCCATCTTTCTATCTGTGCCTCCAATCCCCAGTTAGAAGAGGCCACCTGTGTTAGCAAATGGTAGCTTACTAGACAAGTATTCTTTACCTTGACTTTTCTTCTTTCTTTGCTGTATGTTCTAGATGTTATTTTGTATCAGCTTATAGAATGATACTTCATTCTTTTTTTTATCTCCCACATAATATTCATTGTATAGATTACCTTTTTGTGGGTAGGGTGCAGAGCGCATTCCTAGCAGGTGTGGCTGATGCAATGCTGTGAGAATACTCCAGCTCCCAGAAGCCTCCTGGGCACACCCAGGAAGGAAGCTCGCCCGCTACAAGGAAGTGACTTAGCTTCAACCATGCAGCTCCCTCATCTTTTCAGCCATTGGCTATGAAGGACACGCTGTAACACCCTATTGGCTGAACCCATGTATATAAATAAGCTAGATTACTTCCTGAATAAAGTGGATCTGTGTCACTGAACCTGGTCCCCGGAGTCGGGTCTTTGCATCTCTGTTGTCCTCACCCTCGGCAGGACTTGTCCACACCTTTTTTTTTCTCAACAGCCCCTTCTGAAGTTGTTTGGTTTATAGTCATTGCTCTCAAAATGTGGCAATGAGTAACTGGTCCATGTGTACTTGCTAGAGTAAAATACATTCCTAAAAGGGAATGAGTTTGGTCAGTGGAATGTGCATGCACCTAATTTTGCTATAAACATTGACAGATTGCCTCCGAGAGAAGATCTCCAAGTGTGCTCTCCCACAATTCCTGACACAGCTTGTGCCCCTGCACCTTTGCCAGAAGAATTTTCAAAATGTTTATCTTTACCATTGTGATAGGTTAAAAAAAATAGTTTCTTATTGTCATATTAATAAGTATGACTCTTAAGGGGTGTTGAATATATTTTTTAAATGCTATCAGATAATACTAATAGATAATATGGCTATAATAAAGTATTGCAATAATTATAAACATAAGAAATATGTTTTCAATACTATAATAACAATAATAAATAACATAAGTACACACTATTTGATTTAAAAAAAAACATTATCAATCAGAAGAAGATCATTGTATGCCTTTTTTTAATTGAATTTTCTCACTTTTTATTTTCAGAAGTATTTGCTGCCCTGAATTTAATAATTTTCATTTGCTGGTGTTTATTTATGTCTTATAGCATACATATATATTCCCCAGCTATATGTATGTGTGTATAATTAGTTTGCATTTTTTAACTTCGTGTAAATAGTGTCATCTTCATGTATTTCCCTTCATGTACTTTTTATCCACAACATTATTTTGTGAGAATTCATTCATATCTATGTAGCTCAAATTCATTAACTTAACTTACTGCTCATTACTTAATTAATCTTATTGCTCATTAAATAAATATATCACATTTTCTTTTACTTTCCCCCTCATGTGAATCCCCTTCTTTTCCCTGCAAAGATAAATTATTTTTAAAAAAAGACAGTAATAAATATGTAAGATGCCAGTTGGGTACTGGAAATATCAATTATCTTACTGTTCATTAAATAAATTTATCACAATTTATTTAACTATTGATGTCCATTTTGTTTGTTTCCAATTGTGACTCTTGAAGAGGGTGCTACTATAATCATTCTTGTGAATTTCTGTTCATCAGCACATGAGCAGACATATACCTGGGACTACTGGCTCTGCCACATTTGGGCACCCTCAACTTTACTGCATATTGCCAATTTGCTTTTGAAAGTGATGGTCCCTATTTATACTCTCATCAGCAGTCTAGAAGAGTTGTTGTTGTTTCATATTCTTGCCAAAACTTGGCATGCAGATAGATTAATTCTTTGCCAATACAATGAATTTGAAACAGAATTTCATTGTGGTTTAATTTGCATTGTCCTGATTACAAATGGGAATAAGCATTTATATATAAAAGCATTTGTCTTTTTCTTTTATGTAAACTGCCTCTTTGTGGTCTTAGCTCATTTTTCTCTGTTTGTTCACTGTTTTTGCTTTATTTTTTATTTTGTAGGTTTTGTATTTTTTAGGAGATTAGCTAGTTTAGTTGTCATTTTTATCAAATTATTTTTCTAGATTTTTATTTCTTTTTTGTACTTATGTATAATAAATTTCATTTATTTATCTTTATAATAAATTTTATTTATTTTAAAAGAGTATTTAAATTTATATGTATGTAAGTCCAAATAAACATAATTTTATATAAATGTATTTTGATGCACATTTTTTCTGTTTTTATTTGTTTTTTTCTTCATTTTCTTTTATTTACCCCCCCTCATGTGAATCCCATTCTTTTCCCTGCTAAGATAACTCAGTAGGAAAAAAAAGATAGTAATAACTATGGATGGTGCCAGTTGAGTACTAGAAATATCAAGAGAACACTTTGTAAAGTATATGATTGTTTAACCACTATGCTGTACATCTGAAACTAATACAAAATAATATTGAATGTAAACTGTAATTGAGAGATGAAATTTAAATTAAGAAAGATAGTTATATAACACCATAGAGGTATTAGCTAACATTATAATGGTAATCACACTGCATTATATAAATGTGTCAAACCAACAGTTGTATACATTAAACTTACATAATGTTATAAGTCAATTATACAAGGGTGGGCAAAAATAGGTTTGTATTGTGACATTGTTACATTCTTTTGAGTTAATAAAGCTATTGTAATTATAATAACCTGCATCTCTTTTTCATATGAACAACTGTAAACCTACTTTGCCCAACCCTATATTTCAATTTAAAAAGATTACTCATGTTAAAGACTTCATCATTTATATTTTCCAATGTATTCAAATAATTCTATATAGACATATATTTACAGACATGTACATTTGTATGCATACTATACAGGGTATTTAGATTTTTATCATTGTTTGTTTTATAAACATGGGTTCCTGCTAACATACGGTAATTTTGTTTTACTTTTTTTATATTTTCATTTAACAATAAAAATCCCTCCCGGCCAACTTGTACAGTTCTAACTCATTCAACAAAAATTTTGCTCAACAAAAACCATGTACACAAACTTTCAGAGACCAAAAAGAATAATTGTATTTAGTCAATATTTTAATAATGCATCTTACACTTATTTATATACATGAAATTTAAATTGACATTAATAAGTACATTTTCCCCAGGAAATTTTCTTCTTGTAGAAATTAGTCCATAACTGAATATATATGTATATATGTATGTATCTGTGTGTACATATATTACACAAAACCACCAAGCGATAAAAAGTACATTCTATTCTATTCCCAGCTGTGTGGACTTTAGGGAATAATTTACCTTCTAGACTCCGGTTACTTCATTTGAAAAATACAGAATTGAATTAGAATATAGGCTGTGTTCCTGATGAAGTCAGTCAGTCAGGACTAATCTGAGGTTTGTCAAGTCTTTACAATTCACCAGCTGATGTGGCGCCACCACGTGGTAGCAGTGTAAACACAGTTTTAAATGTGATCCATCAGCTTCCAAGTGATGTTTCTTCACCAACTTTTAATTTAAGGAATTAACATTATTTCAATTTTTTTTACATAAATTGGAATTTTTTAACATGGTTACTTTTTACTATGTTAAGTTGCATAAAATGTGACCACAGTAGTTTTGACCTCAAACATTGTTTCTATACCACAGAGTAGTTAATCACATGATAAAATGGGAAAAAGTACTATAGAGAAAATTAATCCTAGAATGCAAGTGTATTTTAAATAAAAACATACAGCAGTTTTAGCAGTCATCTGGCTGGAAAACTTTTCAAAGTGTTTAATGTCTCTGAGACTAGGAAGTGGGAAGAACTAGAGGATCTGGGAGCAGAATTGGGTACGAAGCAGTGTATTAAGATTTTGTATTATTGTTCCATCTTATAAATGCTTGAGACACAGACTAAACCAAAGTTCATTGCACAACCTAGAAATGAGAGTGTAAGTAGAATCAAAGTATAATGTCAATTTTTATTTATTCTAGTATCTATGGATCTATTATTATTTATTGAAAATAGTGTCAACCCTTTACTTCAGGTATTTGATTTTTGTTTATTTTAAAGTAAATTTTAAATTTTAGAATAGTTCTGGATTTATAAGAAAGTTGCGCCTGACCTGTGGTGGCCCAGTGGATAAAGCGTCGACCTAGAAATGCTGAGGTCGCTGGTTCGAAACCCTGGGCTTGCCTGGTCAAGGCACATATGGGAGTTGATGCTTCCTGCTCCTCCCCCTTCTCTCTCTCTCTGTTTCTCTCTCCCTCTCCCTCTCTCTCTCCTTTCTAAAATGAATAAATAAAATAAAAATAAATAAAAAAAAAAAAAGAAAGTTGCAAATACAGGGCAAAGAGAATTCTTGTGCACTCGAGTTCTTTCTTGAATTTCTTACATTATTGTGATTCATTCATCAAAAATAAAAAAAAGGAGAGATTTCATGAAAGTTACATTATTCTTAACTAAAATTCATACTTCATTAAAATTTTCTAACTTTTCACTTAATGTCCTCTTCACGTTCTAGAATCCCATCTGGATATCATATTACATTTAGTCATCTCTCTTTATGCTCCTCCTGGCTGTGACAATTTCTTAGATTTTCCTTATTTCTGAAAACTGATGATTTTGAAAAGTACTTCAGTTATTTTGTTAACTCTTCCTCAATTTGGGTTTGTCTGATGTTTTCTTCTTGATTAGCCTGAGATTATCTGAGATTATGGTTTGATGAGAGGAAGACCCTAGAGGGAAAGTGCGTTCTCATCACATCACATCTCTCCACATGTACTTATTATCACTGTTGATGTTAACCTTGATCACATGGTCAACATGGCATTTGCCAGGTTATCTACTCTAAGTTATGTTTTTCCTTCTCTCTCTCTCTTCATATATGTATACACACACACACTCTAAATACTGTGGTTACTCTTTGGAAGGAAATGACTATGCAAAGCCCACACTTAAGGAGTGGGCAAATATTTTCACCTCCTAAAATGAGGATTATGCACATAAATTATTTGGAATTCTTTTATGTATAAGATATTTTTCTCTTCTCTTCCATTGGTTAGTTTATCCATCATTCATTTATACACTACGGACTCAGATATCTATTTTATACTCTGGGTTATAATCCAATACCGTGTTATTTAGTCCAATGCTGAAAATGTTCTGGGTGTGGCCATTGGGAGCTCCTTAAGGTGGGCTTCAGCGTCGTCTTCACACACCCATCATTTTATCTTTGAAAGGCTTCCTTACATTCTGTCCCGTGAGACGTGCTCCAAACTTATCTGGCTTATTTCCTGCCTCAGCCGTAGAATCAGCCATTTCACCAAAGAGCTCTAATTCCTCTTCTTGAAGAATGATATTAGAAACCAAGATCTGGGCACTAGGTGTGATTTTTGTTTACTTTGAATCTTTCCTCTGCATGATTTCACACGAATATTTTTCTCTGTGAATCTTAATCATCTTAAGATAGAGATAATTTTTTTAATAAATTTTTTTAAATCTTTTATTTATTCATTTTAGAGAGGAGAGGGAGAGACAGAGACAGAGAGAGAGAGAGAGAGAGAGAGAGAGAGAGAGAGGAGAGACAAAGAGAGAGAAGGGGGGGAGGAGCTGGAAGCATCAACTCCCATATGTGCCTTGACCAGGCAAGCCCAGGGTTTTGAACTGGCAACCTCAGCATTTCCAGGTAGACGCTTTATCCACTGCGCCACCACAGGTCAGGCAAGATAGAGATAATTTTTTAAAAGCCTTGAAAATTTGAAGAATAGTTTGGTTGACAAGACTTGCTTCACTCTTTTTTAACTATCGTTTTTGGTTATTACTACTGTTAACACTACTCCATCACTATTTGTAGACTTTGTCACTCTTGGATGTGAATTCAGGATAGAAGGTTCCTGGAGGAAAATTATAAATTATGTATGCACTTTTTCACGCGCTGTTATTTTTCACTAAATCGTCAGCTAACAAATACATTTCCGTAGTGAATAAACAGAGCTACGTGTATCTCTGCATACAGGTGTTTCCCTTTAGGCTCCTTATTGGACTACATTTCCAGAAGAAATGTGCCAAAATTACTAGACCACGATTCTCTTGAAAGCAGCACCTGCGTGTTTTCTCCATCATCTTTATGTATCTAGAGTTTAACTCATGCTTGACATAATCCAGAGGTTTCCTAAACATTTGCTGAATAAATTACAGAAACTCCTAGAACATGATGAAGTCTACCATCAATAATTTAAATGTGTCTAAGGCTGTTTTTTCCCCCCGTTTGGCTGTGTTACTCATTTGCTTGCTTTTGCTTCAGAGGGCTTCATTGCCACTAATTAAAAGAACAGTGGTCATTATCATGGTATATTTTAGTGGAAACTGTTTTCATCCCTTAGGTAATGTTTTATCATGAGCAATAATACATTAATCAGTTTTCGGCTTCTTTTCTACTGTTGAAATAAGGCCCAAACTGTTCATTTAAGAGAGCATGCTTGTCCAAAGAAAGCCCATAAAACTTGAGTGTGTTTTTCCTTGATTCACATTAAAACATGAACTCTTTATTTGAGTTCTTTATTACATGGAAAAGCATTTCTATGTATAGTGTTGAATAAGCTATTCTTTCACTGGTTGGTATTGAATTTAATTAGAAGAAAATAAGGCTTTAATGATATACTGTTTCAATTTAAGATCATAAGTCATCATATCCTCTCAGTAGTGGGATAATGATGGTGAAACAAAACTCTGAAAGAAAAAGTGTTCATTTGCTGTTCATTCTTTCCGCGAAAAACATGTGCATTTTATTCTTTATCTTCCTTATGTTCTTACTTGCAATTTCCCATTTAAAAGAAGGTTCTCTTCTTCTGTTTTATTTTAATTCTACCCTAGATTCAGTACAATTTTTATAAAATGAATTCATTTCAATATAAGTTAAGAACTGAGCATCTTGAATGAAAGTATTTGAGACAGATTTCGTGACTTCAATATAAACACCACCACCATTTATCCATTCATTCATTCATCCACTTATTCATCTACCTATCAAACTCTGTGCACTGCCAACCAGTGCTGGGGAAACACAGGTAGGGAAGATAGATTAATGCTTTCAGTGATTAGCAGGGGCAGAGTAAAATAAACTGCTTAATGCAGCAAGATGGACCTGGCTGGGCTGAGGAGGACATCAGGCCTGGAGATGCTCCAATGTCTGGAAGCCGTACCAATAATGTATTGTGCATAGTGCACAACAAACGGGGTAGGTAAGAACTGGGAAACTTACAGTCTTGTCTCTGGCCACTAGCTTTCTCCTTTACTCCATTTTAAATAATAATTAACATTTATCATGTCTTTGCTCAAATCTGGGCTCTGTTCTGGGGACTCTGTGTGCTCTTAATTAGGTCATTTTTTCACAAGAGCCCATCCCAACAAGTAGCAGACTGAGACAGACTCCTTTTGATGGTCCAGCGTAGGCCCTGTAACTCCCATTCCCATTTCAAGAGGGGACAAAACTGACTCACAGAGAGCTTAAGTACTTTAACTTAGATCATGCAACCCCAAGTGTCATAACCAGGATGTCATTCTGGCAGTAGGCTCCAAGGCCTCCCTCCCACTGTAATGACCATCTGCGCTACTCATTGAATCTTAAGGAGAGAGAAACTGCAGGCTAAGCTGTTGGTACAAAGGTATGCACCGGACAAGCAGTAACAGTGAAGAAGAACAGAGTGGGGAACACACACAGGGTGACCTTGGTGTGACAAAAGGTCACCTAGAACTTAGGTCACTATCAAGAACAGCTCTTGATAGTGATGAAGTCTGGAGCCCTCATAGGTGGTCAACTCAGCAGGCACACTGTTGTTCTCCTCAGGGATAAGGCCAAAGGAGACATCCTCTGGTACCTTCAGAAGCCAAGGACTATGACAAAAGGGAGAGGTGGTCCAGGAACAGGGGGAGGGGTGGGGTGGAGCAAGAGAAGAAGGGTACCCTGGATACTTCATGGGTACTGTTTACGAACACAGACATGCTTAACGGTTGGTGCTTTGATGCCCGGGACACTGTGATGGCCCCATGAAAACTGTGGAATCATCCTTTTGTTTTTGTTGTGTTTGCCTAATCAGAGCATATGACATCTCTGAGCCTTACTTTGTTGCCCCCCTAAGCACACCAAGATAATAAAAAATTTACATTTTCCACTTAATTAAGTAGGATTTGAATGTTATAGGTTTGTATTACTTTTATAAATGGAAAAAAAAATGACTTCCCCTCCCCATAATTTGATATAATTGGGTTAGCTACTACAAAAATAATTAGCACTGACCCCTAAATGCATCACCAATAATAAAGTTTTAGAATAAAAATTATGCTTTATTGACATTAATGAGGTGAGAGAAAGAAGTCAGAAATTTAGTTGAGTAACGTTGTGCCTTCTAGTCCTAAGAGCAAGAAAGCAAATATTCTTGTCCCCTGTGTAACTAATTTTAAGGGAGAACTGAGGAAACTGTATACAGCTCATTCAAGAAGCAAGTAACCTCTCAGAGATGAGCAGGTGCATTGCTTGGCATGACTGATGGCTTTTGGCGGGAGCACAGGGAAGGAAAGATTGTGTGACCAGGCCTCTGCCAGAGGTTCCAGCCCCTTCTCTTGTCTCTGCCTCCTCCATCTTACACCACCTTCCACCAGCAGAGCGGGGGGAATAGGATGAGTTTTCTCAAGGGATGGTGTGAAGTGGTTTATTTTTACCATTACCTAGAGATATAAATTGTTTTAAAAAAAAAACAACCAGAGATAAGGTTTCATCCAAATGTCTCATCAAAATGTCCCAGTCAAAACAGCTGCATCGTAGTGGCTGTCTCAAAGTGGATGGATCAAAATGATGTCAAAACAGCTCCATCAAAATGTCATGTACCCAGAGCACATGGGAGACGCTCTCTTGACACTCCAGGCAGAAAGGGACCAAGATCTCCTAATGTGCTCCCTCCCCTCCATGCCCACAGCTTCTGGAGGCTTTGAAATACCTGTACTGAAAGTATTATACGACCTTAGTCTCAAGGGAAAGATAAGCACAGGGTTTTAGAGCAGGAAACCTCCAGGACTCCAGGAGGAGAAAGCGCCCTGATAGGGGAAGAACTTCTTCTGAGGGGTTGGAGAGACAGAGGCGCCCTGGCGGAGGAATACAGGGAAGCAGAATCCAGGCAGAAGGTAACGTCAACGTAGACACGGGATCGGAGACTGCGCGGGGAGGTCAGTGCAGCCTCTGGGCAGTCAGGTTACTCGCTCACTGCACAGCCTTCCTTGAACACCTACCTACTCTGTGCTTCAGCACCTTGCTCCCGTCATGTTGGAGAGGACATAGTTGATCTAGCAGTCATAATTCAATCTTTCTTCCTTCCTCTCAAAAACAACGAATACACCTTATCCTTGAACCCAAATCAAATTTGATTTTAGCGAGATATGGTTTTTCTTCAAATTTGTTCTACTTAATTTTTAAACGATCTTAATCTGAATTCAATACATATAAACTACTTGGTTTATTGTTAAAGACATATTAGAAATACAAATACAAAAAAAATCGCTAACCAATTAAGTTATTAAGTATTCACTTGATATACCATAACTTTTGAAAATACTAGTAATTACTCAATTTTAATAATAATATTTTGTGCTCTATAAAGTTGAAAAATTTGCTAAAATATTTTAAACACTTATTAAAAAATAAGTCTTACACATGGATTAAATACAGATTTTTCTATAACATTACTACTAACCCGAATGTTTCCATGGTAACAAAGACATCTAACAGAATATAAAGCAAATAACATTCAATGTTTAATTCATAATTCATAAATAAAAACATATTTATAGTTGTATGAAAGTTTCACAATAATCCCCTGTATAAAGGATGCAGCTATCTCCCTTGAAATAACGTTTTCAAAAATTATGTTAATATTTTATATCTGATTTTTGATTACAGAAGTAATGCTTTTTCTTTTTAAAAACTTCTTAGTTTAATGTAGTCCCATTTGTTTATTTCTTCTTTTGTTTCCCTTGGGAGAGGAATGGTTCTAAATAAAGTTCTGGATTCATCCAAATCTTGTAATAAACTGAATGCTCCAGAACAAATTTTGAAAAATAAATCAAAAGAAAACTAAATAAACTGATATGTAAACCACTAATATTTGTTTATAATATTTTCTATGTTGTCTTATTTATACTTTTTTTAGTGCATGTGAGACAGAGACAGACACAAAGAGAGAGACAGACAGACAAGAAGGGAGAGAGATGAGAAGCACTTTTAGTTGCTCGTTGAGAGCTTTCTTATATGTTCCTTGACTGGGGGGCTCTAGCAGAGCCAGTGACCCCTTGCTCAAGCCAGTGACCTTGGGCTCAAGCCTGAAATTTTCATCTTCAAGACAGTGATCTTTGGCCTCAAGCCATTGACCATGGAATCTTGTCTATGATTCCATGCTCAAGCATGTGACCTTGGGGTTTCAAACCCTTGACCTCAACATCCCAAGTTAACACTCTATCTTATCCACTGTACCACTACTGGTCAAGTATACTTATAATTTTTTATAATAAATTTGGATCAGATTATAAATTTAGTTTTATATCCTTTATTTTTTACTTCCTTCTATGTCATCAACTATTTTTAAAATTTGATTTACATGTAATCATTTGTGATAGTCTGGCCCTGGTTGATGATTCAATGAACAGAGCATCAGCTAGTGTATGGACGTTCCAGATTTGATTCCCAGTTAAGGCTACAGGAGAAGCGACCATCTGCTTCTCTCCTGCTCCCCCCTCCCCCATTGCTCCTTCTTCCTCTCCCACAGCCAGTGGCTCAATTGGTTTAAGTGGCCGGGTGCTGAGGATATCTTGGTTGGTCCTAAAATCAGCCTCAGGTGCTAAAAACAGCTCGGTCGAGTATTGGCCCCAGATGCGGTTGCCAGGTGGATCCCAGCCCAGGCACATGAGGAAGTCTGCCTCACTATCTCCCCTCCTCTCAACTCAAAAAAGAAAACAAATTGTTTTATATGTAGTAATGTGTGATAGTTTCCAATACATAACCATATATTTTCTGTTTAAGTGATTTTTTTTGTCTTGTCCATAACTAATCTAATACTTGCAATTGTAAAGTCATCTTCCACTCCTCAAAAAAAAAAATTAAAACAATGTTAAATTTTTTTATCCTTTTTTGTGATTTTATCAGGTGAGTTCTATAAGCATCCAAACTTGACTGAGGATGTTTCAGACTATCCCTCACGAGACACATTTTTTGTGTCTAAAATAGAGTAATCGTGCCCTGGCCAGGTAGCCCAGTTGGTTAGATACACCAAGGTTGCAAGTTTGATCCCCAGTCAGGGCGCACACAAGAAAATGCCAATGAATTCAAAAATAAGTGGAAAACAAATATGTTTCTCTCTTTCTTTTCTTTCCTTTCTCTCTAAAATTAATAAATAAGGGAAATTTAAAATAGAATAATTGAGAACTCTTGTAAGAATTAAATTCTAAAACAACTAACTTCTGAAAGAGAATTGGGGGAGGTGTGTTGCCTTACCTTTTGGCATTTGAAGTAATTTCCCAGGAAGTGTATAGTGTAAACTTTTAAACATTGTTTGCTACTTTAGCACATGATAGTCAGAAAGTGGACAATCACTTTAAATATACCCATAATTTCACTGTTTTAACTTTGAAATAGTATCAAATAGCAGATTATATCCATATAGGATAGCTATAGCACAGGGGCCATTAAGTCTGACAAATCCAATTTACCAGAATATATCTCATGGTCAGACAGGGCAATGCTGACATTGCCTCTCGGTTGCAAGTGTCAGTGTAGAAGAGAAATTTACAGTAGGTTAGAGAAGGCTTTCACCCAACAGGACAAATGCAATTGAGGACCAGGAACTTTGTAAACCAGACTTACAAAGATTTCAGAAAATCTAGGAAGCTCTTTTCTTTCAGAAGTCTCGTTTCAGCATCTCTCTGCCACTTGATTCGTGCTTCTTTCTCTGCCCAGCAGTTCTCTCTGTGCTTTAGTCCACATGACAGAAGATGGATGACGACCACAGTGCCAAGACTCACAAGAAGATACATAAAGGTCCAGCCACATGGGGAAACGGATACTCTGTCATTCCCATTTATTAGATTCTATGGACTGAATGTGTGTCCCTCTGCAATTAATATGTTAAAACGATAAACTCCAGTGTGATAGTATTCAGAGATGTGTCTTTTAGGAAATGATTAGGTCATGAGGGTGGAGCCCTCATATGGGATTAGTGCCCTTATAAGAACAGACGCTAGAGAGCTAGCCTCTTCTCTTTGCTCACCACCATGTGAGGATACAATGAGAAGACGGGCACATGCAGACCCAGAAGCAGGACCTCTCTTGACACTAGATTTGCTTCCAAGCCTCCAAACTGAGAAATTGTTTCTTGTTTAAGCCAGCAAGCCTGAAATATTCTGTTACAGTCGGATGAACAAAGACCCCAGGGAATTGTCTCAGCTTGACTCAGGTGCCCAATTCTGTGCCCATCTGCTATGACCAGAGTGCAGAGTCACCTTGGGAAAACCCGGGTGCTCTGAGTCCCCCCTGATGACTGGGCAGCAGCCAGCTGATGCTTATGACATTTTCCCATGCAGCCAGCTAACTTAAACAGTAGGTTCAAGAATGGTTTTCTTCTCACTATTTTTGTTCTTTTTGGAGAATTATCTTAGTAAGATACACATACATTTTCTTTGTTTCTAGTATATAAACTTCCAGAACGTTTTCTTTGGGGGAGCTTACTGTAAATATTGTTTGGTAATTTGTTTTTGTTGTCCCTTAAAAAAATATGTCTTCCATATTAAAGTTGCATATTTTTAATGACTTAATATTTAAAGTTACACAAATAATGCATAATATATTTTACCATAAAACAATCTACTAATACAGATCATGTGGATGAAAATGTCAAAGTTCTGTTTCACATACTCCTAAATTATTTTTTTTTACTTCACTAAGGTTATAGTTTGTACATATTGCTCTTGCAACTTGAATTATACTCATTATTTAAAAGTACATTACTTGGCCTGGCCGGTTGGTTCAGCAGTATAGTATCGCCCCATGCGTGGAAGTCCCGGGTTTGATCCCCAGTCAGGGTACACAGAAAAAGCGACCATCTGCTTTTCCACTCTCCCTCTTCTCTTTCTCTCTCTGTTTCTCTCTCTATCTCTGTGTCTCTCTCTTCCCTTATCACAGCTATGGCTTAATTCAAGCAAGTTGGCCCTGGGCACTGAGGATGGCTCCATAGCCTCACTTCAGGTTCTGAAATAGCTCACTTGCTGAGCAACAGAGCGACGGCACCAGATGGGCAGAGCATTGCCCTGTAGGAAGCTTGCTGAGTGGATCCAGTCTGGGCACATACAAGAAGAGTCTCTCTGCCTCCCTGACTCTAAGTAAAAAAATAAATAACTAAATAAATAAAAGTACATTACTTAACAAACATAATTTAAAAATACATATATGCACAGTAAAAGAAAAGCAGACTTTTCTTTCAACATCCTCTTTCTATACCAATCTAACTTGCTTTTTCAAAATTATCAATACCAATGTGTTATGTATCCTTCTGGATATATTTCTATGTGTTTATATATATAGTTTTATATAAAGTATATAATTTGGGATTTTTTACTTTAACATAATTGGGATCAAAGTATAAAAATTAAACAGTACTTTGTTCTTTTGAATTTAGATATTTGTTGCCGATGGTTTCTTATCAATACATGTAGACTTAATAAGTTCTGCATAGCATTCTATGTTATAGATGTATTATAGCTGAACTATTCCTCTGTGGGTTGATATTTATTGTTTTTAAATTTTTACTATTTAATATATTATGATGAATACATCTACACATATTTCTTTAAGCTCATATGAGAATATTTCTTCTTATCAAAAAAAAAAATTAGTTTTGCCTGACCAGGCGGTGGCACAGTGAATAGAGTGTCAGACTGGGATATGGAGAACCCAGGTTCGAAACCCCGAGGTCACCGGCTTGAGTGTGGGCTCATCTGGTTTGACCAGGGCTCACCAACTTGAGCCCAAGGTTGCTGGCTTGAGCAAGGGGTCACGCACTCTGCTGTAGCCCCCCCAGTCAAGGCATATATGAGAAAGCAATCAATGAACAACTAAGGTGCTACAACAAAGAATTGATGCTTCTCATCTCTCTCCCTTCCTGTCTGTCAATGCCTGTCTGTCCCTCTCTCTGTCCCTCTCTGTCTCTGCCACACACACACACAAAAATCAGTTTTACAAAAAGGTCCTCCAGAAAAAGCTATAATAATTTTATTCCCACCAACAGCATATGAGAGTGTCCATTTCCTCACAACTTTGTCAACCTGGATGGATAGCAATAATCCTTTGTAATTTTAGCCAGTAAAAAAAAAGAGTAACTTCATTTTCTTGTTATAATTTGTGTTTCCTGGTGAGAACTGGCATCTCCTTATATGTTCATTTATCATTTATATTTCTTCTTTAGATTGTTTATTCATATATATTCTTTTTATTTCTCTTGGATTATTTTTGCCATATTTTTAAAAATTAATTTGTAAGAACAATTTATTTATCTGTCATATATCTTGCAAATATTTTCCAGATTTAACTTTGTTCATGGTGATTATATTATATAAAGATTTAAGTTTTTAAGTAGTCAGTTCTTTTATTCTTCTCTTTTATGGTTTATAGATATTGTGTATTTTTTGTGCAAGTTCTTTACCACACCAAGACTATAAAAAAATTTGTAAATATATTGATATATCTTTAAAGGTTTAAATTAGGAAACAATTTAGAATTATTTGTGTCTATGATGTAAGTTAAAAGGTAACTTTATATTTTTCTAAATGAATAGCCAATTGTCCTCAGTTATGAAATTTATTAATATATACCCATGGCTTGAAAATATTCCTTTCCCTTAAGTTGAATTTTCATATATAATGGTCTTTTTCTAGATCTTAATCTTTTTCTAGTCTTTTTACAATGCTATACTGTTTTTGTTACTGTACCTCTATATTATGTTTTAAAATATAATTGTTATTTTGTTTTCCTCAACTTTTCCTGATGTTCTTTTACTTTTCCTCTTTCAGAAAAACTTAAATATTTTCTAATCAAGTTTTATTAGGTATCCTTTTGAATTTCTTTCCAACTTTCTTGCAATGTTCTATAGGAATTTTTAATGAAATTATATTGAATGTAGAGACAAATATGGGAAAATTTCTATAGAAGAATTAGAAAAACTCACCTGTGACTACTACCTTTCTAATATTGTCATTGATTCCTGATCTCTTCTATGGTTATTGCTCTATCCAGATTGTCTATTTGTTCTTCAGTCAAACACAACCATTTGTATTTTTTAAAAAACCTCCTTTTCATCCACATATGTATAAGATAGACTTCCTTTTTTTTATGTTGGCAATTTTGTCTTTTCACTTTTTTCTTATTTAGACCTGACAAAGATTTGTTAACTAGTACCTAAGAAGCTGGCTAAGGTCTCCTCTAAATTGTGTTGCTTTACTTCCCCAATAAGCGCATTCCCCAAAAGGGAAACTTACCTGTGTACTATGTGAAGTTGGCAGGTCATTCCGACTGCCATGTTTTATTCCAGGCAGGAAGAAATCAGGAGGGCTGGCGACCTCCTCCATTCTGTTGCCAAAATTTGGGATGGATCCTTTTTTTCTTCCCTGTGTATCTGTGGTAGAGTGCCAAGGAGTCCTCCTCAGCTCTGCCTGGCTTCTCCAAGTCAGGGTAATTCTCTGATGAGCCCTCATCCTCCTGTGGTAGATTACTCACTCTTCGGAGAGTGTTTTTCTGATGGTGTCCAGGGACAAACACTGCTAATCCCTACCATTCAGAGCAAGTGGGAAGGGAGAAAGAAAGAAGGTGCCCAACTGGCCTAGGTATTTCAAGAATGTGTTGACTCTAAGCTTAAAAAAAATCACTGAAATTCCTTCAACACTATAAAATTTCTCTTCCCTGTTTTAGCCTGAGGTTTTCTCTAACCTTGTTTCTTCATCAACTTGATTCCTTTTTGTTTCTATTTAAATTCCTAGAAACTTTGATGTTCTGGGCATCCTTTCTCATTTTCCATCACTGATATAGATTTATTCTTGAGCAACAAACAAAATCTTTTCTGTCATTTCCTAAAAAGAACGAATTGAGAAAGAATGTACACATACGCACTCTTCCACCATTTTTAGCCTCTTTTCTTTAAATCTGTTTATACCGAACTAAAGAGGATGATCAAAACAAGTAAATAACTTGATGAGCGAAATAAGGACTGAATTAGGCACCGTTGTTATGCTCTCATGTCACTCTGAATTTCCTCTATTGTTCCATAGTCAAACCTGTGTGGCCATTGTTTAAATCACTGCTTCTGAGTACAAGTATGTGCTGTTTGGATCCAAAGTGCACCACATTGCCTCAATCACAGTAAGCATTCCATAAACATTGGTTAAATGAATACATGAATATTATTTTATACACAAACCAAAATATGCAGAAATTCAGTAACAGGACCCCTGGAGAATATGGTGCAGGTTTATACAGATAGTGATATGATTAAGACTGAGACCAGGCTGACCGCTCCTTGAATGCTCTTTCCATGAACTTGCTCAGGCTGTTTGCTTTGTTAATGCTTTTCTTCCAATCATCACTTACACAAAGACAAGTGAAAAGAAATCTGACTATACTTGACAATGGCAGAAATTGTCACCCTGTCCAACAACTCACATAAACATCACTACTTACATTAGCACTTTAGGACATAGCTTGAATAGCTTCATCCCTTCCTCTTTGCTTTGTGTCACTTATTAGAGTAATAAACTAAAGCTCATATCACCTTTCTGATTATGTTGTAAACTTTATTAGCCTTTCTGGCCTTTGCAAAGGAGAAGATGTTGTTTATACTCTGTGGGGGGAAAGGGGTGTAGGTAGGCAGAGTAGGTAGGTTCATGTATAAGGCTTGTTTGTTTGTTGTTTTAAAAATAAACATCAGAGTTAAGAAGAACTATAAATTGGCACGCCACTGGTTTCCTGGAATACAATTGTTTTTTTTTCCAGAGACAGGTAAAATGGTTCTTTCTATTTTGTTCAAACAACATAATAACCACGGGCTTTTTAAACTAATAGCTAAATAGTGGTGATCACAATGACCTTTCTAAAATACACTTTGATGTTAATCTATTTGTTCACCAACATCTTACTATAAGTAAATAGATGTTATTTTACTTGACAGTGATTATTCTGTTTATATGCCTACTGTGGGTGACAGGTTGACCTTGGCAAAAACATTTTTGTTGGTTTTTGTTGCAATTTGTGTTTTCTTACTGTTCTGTAATTTGAACTGTACACATAAACTTGTGAGTTAGAAGTTTGTGCTTAAATCTGGTTTTAAAGAATAATATAAAGGTTACTATTACCTTGGAATGGTGATTAATGGATTATTGCCACATCTCATTATATAGATAAGACCTTACTTAGAATGTTTGTAAAAAGATATATATAATATATATATATATATAATATATATAATATATATTATATATATATATATTGTTGTTTGTTTGTTTTGTTTTGTTTTGTTTTTGTACTTTTCCGAAGCTGGAAACGGGGAGACAGCCAGACAGACTCCCGCATGCGCCTGACCGGGATCCACCCAGCACACCCACCAGGGGGCGATGCTCTGCCCATCCGGGGCGTCGCTCTGTCGCGACCATAGCCATTCTAGTGCCTGAGGCAGAGGCCACAGAGCCATCCCCAGCGCCTGGGCCATCTTTGCTCCAATGGAGCCTTGACTGCAGGAGGGGAAGAGAGAGACAGAGAGGAAGGAGAGGGGGATGGGTGGAGAAGCAGATGGGCGCTTCTCCTGTGTGCCCTGGCCGGGAATTGAACCTGGGACTTCTGCATGCCAGGCCAATGCTCTACCACTGAGCAAACCAGCCAGGGCAAAAAAAAAATATTCTTATGAATAAAATTTTAATTGATATGTGCAGTAATTTTCTTTCAGTATTATAAGAAATCTGGAATATTTTCAGTTTTCCTAGTTGATAAAATTGAATATATTCACTCCATATTAAGTAAATAATTACCAATAAAGATTTTAAATTATTTTAATTACTGGTTTTCACTAATCTTTGTTTAGAATGACTGTACCTGGGAAAAAAGAGCAACTATTTTTTTTGAAAATAGGTATTTTTAAAAATACCTATTCCAATTTAACCAAAAGACATCACTGCTGAAAACAGAAAAACTAGCCATGAAGTTTCAGGACAGACTTGTCAAAGCAGCATAACATCATGAAATCATGGGCTGTCTACAAATGAAAATTACCCTGAAGAACTTTTAGTTCCATTTAATATGTATAATTGTTATAGATTTTTTCCACGACTCTTGAACATAAGAAAAAAATATCTCAATGTTTCCAAGTCAAATAAACTCTTGCTAAGCCCTCAACTGGTTAGAATTGTTGAAAATCTATTCTTACCTGACCAGGCAGTGGCACAGCAGATAGAGTGTCGTTGGCCTGTGTGCAGAAGACTCAGATCTGAACTCCGAGGTCGCCGGCTTGAGTGTGGGCTCATCTGGCTTGAGTGCAGGCTCACCAGTTTGAGCCCAGGGTCACTGGCTCTGCCGGAGCCCCCACATCAAGGCACACATGAGAAGCAGTCAACAAACAACTAAAGCGCTGCAACGAAGAATTGATGCTTCTCATCACTCTACCTTCCTGTCTGTCTGTCCCTCTCTTTGTCCACTTCTCTGTCTCTCTCTCTATATATATGTCCCTCTCACTAATATACATATATATATGTATGTATATATGTATGTATATATGTATGTATATATGTATGTATATATATATGATATTATTTGTTGTTTGGAGTGGTGGCTCCTTCCTCGACTCAGGCCCATACACAGTCCAGGAAACTCTAGGGAAGTTCTTCTGACCTCCATTAAGGTCCTTAGGTTAGTTAATTTCTCAGATTAGTGAAGTTATGGTGCCCAGTTGTTTGATTAAGCACCAGTGTCTGGATGTTGCTGTGAAGGTATTATTTTTAGATGTGATTAATATTTAAATCAATAGACTTTGAGTAAAGCAGATTATTCTCCAAAATGTGGATGGGCCTCATCCAAATAGTAGAAGGCTATTAGAGGAAAACCCGAGGTTTTCCCGCTTGACTTTCCAGCCTGAAGACTTCCTCCGGTTGCCACCCCAACTCTTCCCAGAATTTCAGGCTGCCAGCTTGCTCTGCAAACTTCCAGTTTACCAGCCTATAATCATATGAGCATGCATGTATTTGTGGGAGCTAAAAAAATATTAATACCTTTTCTCTCACCATCTGAGTTCTTCATGCTGGGCTAAGCATCAAATGAACAGGAAGAGTAACTGGAGAAAATGAAGTTTTTAATACATGCACATGGGAAATTCACATAGGCATGAAAATTCTAAGACAGTGAGGCAACATTGGGTATACACAACATTTTGGGGCAAAGGAGAAAGAGGGAATGGAATACTAGGTTTCAGAAGTGAGATGGGCTGATTTATCTCTTGAACCCAGCTCTGCCCTTCCCCAACCATCACCTTCATGTCCAAGTATTAGAACCAGTGCCTTCCTTCCCCCCACCACACCTCCCACACCTCGGGGCAAAGCCAGCTGTGCCTCATCAAAGATCTGAGTGAAGATATATTTAAGAAGGTTTCTAAAACACAGTTGAAGAAGTAGTTGAGGAAGAGCTGAACATACATGGCAGGAAAATTCTTGCTAGGTGACTCAAACAATGGGACACAGCGGGTGTCTAGCTAACAAGCATGTGCTTGAAGCCCTCTTGTTTACCATAATGAATTCAAATCCAGTTAAGGTGATGTCATAAGATCTCCTTCTGGAAATAGGTTTCTGTGTCTTAATTGCTTGGCCTGGAAAGGGGAGAGGGTCAAAGGCTGCTTCTGAATCTTGTTTCTTAATAAATAGCTTAAAATCAATACCTCAAAAGTTTTAAAGTGACAAAAGTTTGATTCCCTTGACATCCATTCTGTCTCTCTGGAAAACCCTGGTTAATATCTGATTTAAAAACCACTTGAAGAACTTCTATGGTGTTCACCGACCATGTGGATGCTGTCGGCACCCTCTCCCTCTCCACTGCCCCTAACCACTGTGTTGCTTGCTTCGGTCCTCATGGCAGCTGCCCTTCGTGCTCAGTCCTAGGACTCCACAGGCTGACCAGTTGGAGTGTCACGCAGTGGCAGAACACTGGTCTGTGCCGTATTAGCGTCTCACTATTCCTCTAGCTCCTCAGCCATTGGGACTTCAGCTCTGCCGCAGGGTTGAGTCATGCCCCCAACCACCACCTTCATATCCAAGTATTAGAACCCTCTCTTTCCCACCCAGCTCACCTCCCCCACCTAGGGCAAAACCAACTACGTCTTATGAAAGATCTGAGTGACAATATATCTAAGAAGGTTTCTAAAACACAAGAAAGTTATTTCTCCTCGGGCAGCAGAACACAAAAGCTTGGCATTAAGTGCTGAAAGATTACCCTTTTATTCCTTTGATTATTCTCCATCCATGAATAATGTCTCACAAAACTAATTTGCTTGTGTTTTAAGGATCCAAGACCCAGAGAAGTAAGTGGCTTCCTCAAGTTTCCCAAAACAGTAATAAAAACACTAAGATGTAATATTAACCTGGCATGGGAGACACCATGATGATGAAGGTGATTTTCCCAGGGCAAAGCTCACCCGTTGCACTCTGAGTGGGCTGACCCCTGCGAGTTCCCCAAATGTGGGAAACTCAACAACATAATTTGTGGTAGTGAAGGACTGTGTTCATGCTCTCCCCTAACTAAAAAAATAATAATAAAATAAGATGCTATCCGATGCCAGAACTCTCCCCTCCCTTTCACTTTATATTTAGCTATAAGCTGCTGCGTATTTGTTCACAGATTCACAGAGGTCCCAGTGTTGAAACTGCTTTGCTACTTCGATATGAAATGGCAGGTTGGAATTTGTTGCTTAAATGGATCCCGGTCTCTATGGCTACGGGCAGCCACAGTTTCCTCTGGACAGTTCAGCCACAGGCTTTAGAGGGAAGAGGGTCCCTTCTGAAAATGTACAACAGAGTCCAAGTTTGAAATTCAGTGGGTACCACCTGGCATCAGTGGTTACAAAGTTCTACAAAGTATAACTGCTTTTTCTCTCCTCTTGAAGAACAATCTCCCCGCAATTTTTTTTTTTAAGTTTACCGGCTCAGTGGATGGAAAATGCAGAATGGGGTTTCCTGCTGCAGCCTGATGACTTGGGCTCTTCCTATCGATCTCATGGGCTCATTATGTAAGCTTATTTCTTCTGCTGATACAGGACCAAAAAAGGCTGACTTGTGACTTTTTTCCTATTGCATTCAGTTGTCCAAACATACCCAGACATTCAACAGTACGTGAGTAGCCAGCCATTGGGTCTTTCAGCCAAGAGGGCTGTGGCTGGAAATTGTTTGAGCAAAATATCTGCTTTTGATCAAAATAAAATTAAAACTGTAAACCAATATAGTTCATTGCCTATAGTAAGCCTTGCTCCTTAGTGTCATAATAAAGCTGCCAGCTTCATGGTCACTAGCTCTCTCTCTCTCTCTCTCTCTCTCATTTTGCTCTTGCTCTCATTTATCTACTTTTGTAGCTAATAGTTTCTATATTCTGATTGTTTTCTTTAGAGATCTGATTTCCTATAGAGCTTGTTGTAGTGTGTCCTTGAATTTTTTTTTTTAACATAATTAATTCTAAGAGGGAAGCATGGGTGTGTGCAGATAGGCAGCTGGAAAACATAGAGTTGTTTGAAATCAGAATATGTCCTCCTGGCCTGATCCCACTAAATACATCTGCCAGGCACAGAGAGCTCAAGATTGCTCCAAAGCCTATTTCTGCCAGATTAGGACCTGTGACCACTGCCTTGGGGCCATATATTACAATGACTATAAGAAGCAGATTGTGCAGACTGCAAAAACAGGCCATGAAAGTTCAAATCCCAGTTCTCTCAGTTACAATCTGTTTCTAAACCTGGCATAAGTTACATGACTTTCTCTATGCCTCTTTTTCCTTATTTGTAATTTTGGAGGTTTTAAAGAAAGAACCTACATCCTAGAGTTGCTGTGAAACTTGGATGAGTTAGTGCACAGAAAGCCCTTAGAATAGCAGTTGATACACTGTGAGCATTGAATAAGGTAAGTTATTATTAACCAGGTTTTTGAGAGGCTCTTGGGTTTTTTTACTGAAGGCTAGAACAAAGCTTTTTTTTTTTAAGTTATGTGTTTTATATTTGGCTCTGTTATAAACATCTATTTAAAACACAGTAATAATATTCCTTCAGTTTTCTGGAGAAAAACTATGTACTTGTCTTGGAAAATTACCTTTTTTTTTTTTTCTGACCTGGAATATTTGAGATTCACCTTAGGCAAATGGTTTTTGAGATCACTATGATCACTATAACTGGGAATTTTTCAGATCATTGAGCTTCCCACCCATTTCTTTATGATTTGGAAAGAAAAATGAGAGGAAGTAAGAGTAATGGACTTGGCTTAAGAGGAATAAAGTTTGAATTTTAGGCTTTATTTGGCTGTGTAAAAAATTTTCTTTTTAGCCCTGGTTGGTTGGCTCAGTGGTAGAGCGTCGGCCTGGCGTGCAGAAGTCCCGGTTTGATTCCCAGCCAGGGCACACAGGAGAAGCACCCATCTGCTTCTCCACCCCTCCCCCTCTCTTTCCTCTCTGTCTCTCTCTTCCCGTCCCGCAGCGAGGCTCCATTAGAGCGAAGGTGGCCCGGGCGCTGGGGATGGCTCCTTGGCTTCTGCCCCAGGCGCTAGAGTGGCTCTGGTCGCAAAAGAGCGATGCCCCGGAGGGGCAGAGCATCGCCCCCAGTGGGCAGAGCGTCACCCCTGGTGGGCGTGCCAGGTGGATCCCTGTCGGGCGCATGCTGGAGTCTGACTGTCTCTCCCATTTCCAGCTTCAGAAAAATACAAAAAAAATTTTTTTTCTTTTTAAAATTCAGTTTTTTTTCATCTGAAATACAAGTAAGCTATTTTGGAAGTAATTCTGATGGAGCAGTAATTTATAATATAACATATACAGTTCTAAGTTTAATGCAAAAACAAAACTATTAAAATATCAGCACAAACCCCAGTAGATATTGAACATTGGAGAGAAAGAGGTCTTCTCAAGAGAACATCTCAAGAAGGAAGAAGTTGAGCTTATGTTCAAAATTTTAAAAATAACTTCTACAAATTAAAAACATCAGAAAATATAAAGGGAGATGGCACAATAGTATTTTTAAAAGTGCACAAGGAATGGGTATACCATATAAACAATTCTTAAAATCAATAATAAGGATGAAGACATCAATATAAAATGAATAAATAATATGGCACTAGTACAATATATGGACCTTATTTGGATCTTGATTTCAATAATTAAACCTTAAAAAACAATAAAATGTATAAGACAACCAGAAATTGGAATATGGTATTTGTTGAAAAATATTATTGTTCATCTTTCAGGTATAATTAATAGTACTGTGCGTTTTTTTCAAAAGGATTTTTACTTTTTAAAGATATGTTCTGAGACATTTACAGATAAAATGGTATGATATCTGAGATTTGCTTCAAAATAACACAAGGATAGTAGGGCGGATCGATTGGGAGTTATAACTCAATAAGATTGGCCATGAGTTAATAATTTTTAAAGACACATGAGGAGCACTTTATTCTATCAACTTTTGTGTAATGTTTAAAATATTCCATAAAAAGAAGACTATATGAAATATACTAATACTTATGAAAATGATAATATTTAAAACATGTTCCCATGGATACCTGAATGCATGAACTTTGTGCATGTGTGTATGTTTACCTGTGGTAGCAGAGGAGAAGGATGTGACCAGGGAGGGGTCCATGGGGACATCAGCTCTACCACTAATATTTTATTTCTTAAACTGGGTGGAGCATAAAGTGGTGATTGAAATACTATTCTTTATTGATTTAGCACATTTTTCTTCTCTCTTCATATTTAAAATGTTTTAACTGTTCTGTCTACAATGTTATTGAAATTAAAAAAAACACATGTTTTTAACAAAAGATAAAATAAAGCTGACTAATAGCTATTGGGAAAAATATTCAAACCTATTTTTACTAGAAGAAATATAAATTAAGGTGATACAACATTTTTTTCTATCAAATTCAAAACAATTAAAACATAATAACCAGTGTTAGCTAAGGCATAGTGAATTCACACTGTACATTGCTAGAAAGTAAAAGGACTTCAAATTTTCTGGAAACCAACTTAACGTACAAATTGAGACAAAGTAATACACTTCTAGTGTTTGTTTTATTGAAATAACCAGAGAGAAACACAAACTTAGGTTTTTTTTTATTATCTGGAAACTACCATGTCTAACAATAAGAATCTAGTTAAATATGTGATGACATGTTCGTAAAACCGAGTTTTTTGTAGTAATGAAAATTCATTTTTAATGACATGGAAAATATGCATGAGTTGTGTTCAGTTTTAAAAAGCAGTATAAAGACTGTGCATTGTAGCATGGTCCCGCTTTTCTAAAACACAGAATGCGAGTGTGAATGTGCTGGGAGAGCCCTATCAGTTTGAGATTGTGTGTCACCTTCTGAGATGTCAGCAAGCCCGGACAGGCCTGAGGAACTGATAGAGGGCCTTCTGGGTTTCTGTCAGTTTGCTTGGGGGAATGAAGGAACCTCCCAGAAAATAACTCACTATGAACAAAAGGGGAGTTGTAGAAAACAGATTTGACTATGAGACGAAGACTTAGGATGAGAGACTAAACCAATTCCGAGTCCAATTGCTGCCCTCGCGCGTCTGCCCTGCTCAGTCTCCATGGACATGGAGCTGCTTTGAGGAGACAGAGGACTCTATACAAAGGTAGAAAGAGTTGCTTAAGTAAAAGCCTTGCACAATGTGGATGACCAGTGGCACTGTTCTTAGACTGCTCATAGCAGGAGGTAACAAATCCTGAAGGGAGGCTTTCTATGCTACTGTTCTGTGTAGCCTGCTCCCTGCTCAGATCTTTGAGGCTTCAGTTCTTGGGAGAAGTTCTTGAGAGCAAAGGCAGCAGCAACCCCTGCAGAAATAGTACTGGGGTCTTGGGCCTGCCATATGGAAGCTGCCTGGACTGGTGCCTGGGTATCCATATGACACCCATCAGAAACAATAGAAACTCAGTCCTGGCTGACTGGCTCAGTGGGAGAGCATCAGCCTGAAGTGTGGATGTCCTGGGTTCAATTCCCAGTCAGAGCACACAGAAAAAGCAATCATCTGCTTCTTTATCCCTTCCCCTCCCCTTTCTCTCTCCCTCCCTCTCTCTCTCTCTTCTCCTCCCATAGCCATGGCTCCATTGGGCTTGATTGGTTCAAGCAAATTGGCCCCCGGTGCTTGGTATAGCTCCATGGAGCCTAGCCTCAGGTGCTAAAAATAGCTCAGTTGCCAAGCAATGGTCCAAGATAGGCAGAGCATTCCCAGGTAGGTAGGTGGCTTGCTCGGTGGATCCCGGAATGGGCATGTGTGGAAGTCTCTCTCACTGTCTCCCCTCCTCTCACTAAAAAGAAAAGAAAAAGAAAGGATCAATGGAAACACATTGGGAATAGGGAAAGATTTTCCAGGGGGCTGAGGTCCTGCACTTTCATAAGGCAGCAAAGCAGAGGTAATGCTGCTGAAATGATCTTTCTTATCTTTAACTCCGCACTGAGGTGGCTTGAGAAAACTCAAGTTATACACATATGTATCTAGATATCCAGGAAAATAACCAAAGAAAATAAACCAAAATGTCATAAGTGTTAATTATTGTAAGTGATATCCAATGTCCTCTTTTGTGTGTGGGTTGTGATGGTGTCAGTGTAAGATGAAATCTTTCTATCACTGAGATTTAAATACAACATATCTAAATTTAAAGTGTGACTAAAGAGCATGATGGTGAATGTTCTTTTTTTTTTTTTATATATAATTTTATTTTTTTAATGGGGTGACATCAATAAATCAGGATACATATATTCAAAGATAACAAGTCCAGGTTATTTTGTCGTTCAATTATGTTGCATACCCACCACCCAAAGTCAGATTGTCCTCTGTCACCTTCTATCTTGTTTTCTTTGTGCCCCTCCCCACCCCCTATCCCTCTCCCATTCCCCCGTCCCCCCCGTAACCACCACACTCTTATAAATGTCTCTTAGTTTCACTATTATGTCCCACCTACGTATGGAATAATACAGTTCCTGTTTTTTTCTGATTTACTTATTTCGCTTCGTATCATGTTATCAAGATCCCACCATTTTGCTGTAAATGTTCCGATGTCATCATTTCTTATGGCTGAGTAGTATTCCATAGTGTATATGTGCCACATCTTCTTTATCCAGTCATCTATTGATGGGCTTTTTGGTTGTTTCCATGTCCTGGCCACTGTGAACAATGCTGCAATAAACATGGGGCTGCATGTGTCTTTACGTATCAATGTTTCTGAGTTTTTGGGATATATACCCAGTAGAGGGATTGCTGGGTCATAAGGTAGTTCTATTTTCAGTTTTTTGAGGAACCATCATACTTTCTTCCATAATGGTTGTACTACTTTACATTCCCACCAACAGTGTATGAGGGTTCCTTTTTCTCCACAGCCTCTCCAACATTTGCTGTTACCTGACTTGCTAATAACAGCTAATCGAACAGGTGTGAGGTGGTATCTCATTGCCGTTTTGATTTGCATTTCTCTAATAGCTAAAGAAGATGAGCATCTTTTCATATATCTGTTGGCCATTTGTATTTCTTCCTGGGAGAAGTGTCTATTCATATCCTCTTCCCATTTTTTTATTGGATTGTTTGTTTGTTGTTGAGTTTTATGAGTTCTTTGTATATTTTGGATATTAGGCCCTTATCTGAGCTGTTGTTTGAAAAAATCATTTCCCATTTAGTTGGCTTTCTGTTTATTTTGTTATCAGTTTCTCTTGCTGAGCAAAAACTTCTTAGTCTGATGTAGTCCCATTCATTAATTTTTGCCTTCACTTCTCTTGCCATTGGAGTCAAATTCATAAAATGCTCTTTAAAACCCAGGTCCCTGAGTTGAGTACCTATGTCTTCTTCTATGTACTTAATTGTTTCAGGTCTTATGTTTAGATCTTTGATCCATTTTGAGTTAATTTTTGTACAGGGGGAGAGACTGTAGTCCAGTTTCATTCTTTTGCATGTGGCTTTCCAGTTTTCCCAGCACTATTTATTGAAGAGGCTTTCTTTTCTCCATTGTGTGTTGTTGGCCCCTTTATCAAAAATTATTTGACTATATATATGTGGTTTTATTTCTGGACTTTCTATTCTGTTCCATTGGTCTGAGTGTCTATTTTTCTGCCAATACCATGCTGTTTTGATTGTCGTGGCCCTATAATAGAGTTTGAAGTCAGGTATTGAAATGCCCCCAGCTTCATTCTTTTTCTTTAGGATTGCTTTGGCTATTCGGGTTTTTTTATAGTTCCATATAAATCTGATGATTTTTTGCTCTATTTCTTTAAAAAACGTCATTGGAAGTTTGATGGGAATTGCATTAAATTTGTATATTGCTTTGGGTAATATAGCCATCTTGATTATATTTATTCTTCCTAGCCAAGAACAAGGTATATTCTTCCATCTCATTATATCTTTTTCGATTTCCCTTAACAATGGTTTATAGTTTTCATTATATAAGTCCTTTACATTCTTTGTTATGTTTATTCCTAAGTATTTTATTTTTTTTGTTGCAATCGTGAAGGGGATTATTCTTTTGAGTTCCTTCTCAGTTGTTTCATTGTTGGCATACAGAAAGGCTATTGACTTCTGTATGTTAATTTTGTATCCTGCGACCTTACTGTATTGGCTTATTGTTTCTAGTAGTCTTTTTGTGGATTCTTTGGGGTTTTCGATGTATAGGATCGTATCATCTGCAAAAAGTGATACCTTTACTTCTTCTTTTCCGATATGGATGCCTTTTATTTCTTTGTCTTGTCTGATTGCTCTGGCTAGAACCTCTAGTACCACATTAAATAAGAGTGGAGAGAGTGGACAACCCTGTCTTGTTCCTGATTTAAGGGGGAAAGCCTTCAGTTTAGTGCCGTTTAATATGATGTTAGCTGATGGTTTATCATATATGGCCTTTATCATGTTGAGATATTTTCCTTCTATACCCATTTTGTTGAGAGTCTTAAACATAAAATTGTGTTGTATTTTATCGAAAGCCTTTTCTGCGTCTATTGATAAGATCATGTGGTTTTTGTTCTTTGTTTTGTTGATATGGTGTATTACATTAACCGTTTTACGTATGTTGAACCATCCTTGAGATTCTGGGATGAATCCCACTTGATCATGATGTATTATTTTTTTAATATGTTGTTGTATTCGATTTGCTAGTATTTTGTTTAGTATTTTAGCATCTGTATTCATTAGAGATATTGGTCTGTAGTTTTCTTTTTTTGTGCCATCCTTGCCTGGTTTTGGTATGAGGGTTATGTTGGCTTCGTAAAATGTGTTTGGAAGTATTGCTTCTTCTTCAATTTTTTGGAAGACTTTGAGTAGAATAGGAACCAAGTCTTCTTTGAATGTTTGATAAAATTCGCTGGTATAGCCGTCAGGGCCTGGACTTTTATTTTTGGGGAGGTTTTTAATGGTTTTTTCTATTTCTTCTCTACTGATAGGTCTGTTTAGGCTTTCTGCTTCTTCTTGACTCAGTCTAGGAAGGTTGTATTTTTCTAGGAATTTATCCATTTCTTCTAGGTTGTTGAATTTAGTGGCATAAAGTTTTTCATAGTATTCTACAATAATTCTTTGTATATCTACGGTGTCCGTGGTGATTTCTCCTCTTTCATTTTGGATTTTGTTTATATGAGTTCTTTCTCTTTTTTCCTTGGTAAGTCTTGCCAAGGGTTTGTCAATTTTGTTGATCTTTTCAAAGAACCAGCTCCTTGTTCTATTAATTTTTTCTATAGTTTTTCTGTTCTCTAATTAATTTATTTCTGCTCTGATTTTTATTATCTCCTTTCTTCGGCTGGTTTTGGGTTGTCTTTGTTCTTCTTTTTCTAGTTCCTTAAGGTGGGAAGTTAAATGGTTCACTTGGGCTCTCTCTTGTTTGTTCATATATGCCTGAAGTGATATAAACTTCCCTCTTATCACTGCTTTTGCTGCATCCCATAGATTCTGATATGTCGTATTGTCATTTTCATTAGTATGTATATATCTTTTGATCTCTGCACTTATTTCTTCTTTGACCCATTCATTTTTTAAAAGTATGTTGTTTAGTTTCCACATTTTTGTGGGATTTTTTTCCTCTTTTTTGCAGTTGAATTCTAGTTTCAAGGCTTTATGATCAGAAAATATGCTTGGTACAACTTCAATTTTTCTGAATTTGCTGATGTTGTTTTTGTGGCCCAACATATGGTCAATTCTTGAGAATGATCCATGTACACTGGAGAAAAATGTATACTCAGTCACTTTGGGATGAAATGTCCTGTAGATGTCTATCATATCCAGGTGCTCTAGTGTTTTGTTTAAGGCCACTATGTCTTTGTTGATTCTCTGTTTGGATGACCGATCTAGAGCCGTCAGCGGTGTATTGAGGTCTCCAAGTATGATTGTATTTTTGTCAGTTTTTGTTTTAAGATCAATAAGTAGCTGTCTTATATATTTTGGTGCTCCTTGGTTTGGAGCATATATATTAAGAATTGTTATGTCTTCTTGATTCAGTGTCCCCTTAGCCATTATGAAATGGCCATTTTTGTCTCTGAGTACTTTTCCTGTCTTGTAGTCAGCATTATCCGATATGAGTATTGCTACACCTGCTTTTTTTTGGATGTTATTTGCTTGGAGTATTGTTTTCCAGCCTTTCACTTTGAATTTGTTTTTATCTTTGTTACTTAGATGAGTTTCCTGTAGGCAGCATACAGTTGGATTTTCTTTTTTAATCCATTCTGCTACTCTGTGCCTTTTTATTGGTGAGTTTAATCCGTTTACATTTAGTGTAATTATTGATACTTGTGAGTTCCCTATTGCCATTTTATATCTTGCTTTCTGTTAGTTTTGTGTCTTGTTTGATCCTTCTCTTTTGTTTTTCTATCTTTTGTTTTTATTTGGTTGTATTCCATACATCTTTCCTCTGTTGCTATCTTTTTTATCTCATGTGCTTCTGTGGTGGTTTTTTCAATGGTGGTTACCTTTGAGTAATGAAAAGGGTCCCTACCCTGTTCATTGTAGCGAACTATTTTGTGAGTACTTTTGCACTCCATCGTCCTTTGCTACTGTTAATCTCCATCTTCTCCTCCTCTTTCTTTTTGTTGTTGTCACAGTTTAAATTTGGTTTTATTGTGTTCTTCTTGGAGCTTTTACTTGTGGCTCTGTTTTTTTTTTTGTTCTTTGTATCTGATTGGAGAACCCCCTTTAGTAATTCCTGGAGTGGGGGTTTTCTGATGATAAATTCCCTCATCTTTTCTGTATCTGTGAATGTTTTTATTTCTCCTTCATATTTGAAGGATAGCTTTGATGGGTATAGTATTCGTGGCTGAAAGTTCCTCTCTTTCAGGACTTTAAATATTGGGGTCCACTCTCTTCTAGCTTGTAGAGTTTCTGCTGAGAAATCTGATGATAATCTAATGGGCCTTCCTTTATATGTTGTATTCTTCTTTTCCCTGGCTGCCTTGAGAATTTTTTCTTTGCTGTTGGTTTGTGTCAATTTCATTATGATATGCCTTGGAGTAGGTTTGTTGGGGTTAAGAAAACTTGGAGTTCTGTTTGCTTCTTGAACTTGAGGCTTTAGTTCTTTCCACAGGCTTGGGAAGTTCTCATCTATTATTTGTTTGAGTATGTTCTCCATTCCATTTTCTCTCTCTTCTCCCTCTGATATACCTATTATTCTTATGTTATTCTTTTTGATGGAGTCAGATAATTCTTGTAGGGCTATCTCATTTTTTTTAATTTTTGAGTCTCTTTCTTCTTCTCTCTGTTGTGCCTCAAGTTGCTTGTCTTCTATTTCACTAATCCTCTCTTCTATCTGACCTGTTCTATTAGCTAAGCTTGTTACTTCGTTTTTCAGCTCGTGAATTGAGTTTTTCATCTCTGTTTGATTTGTTTTTATAGTTTCAATTTCCTTGGACATATATTCTTTGTGTTCATTGAGTTGTTTTCTGAGCTCCCTAAATTGCCTTTCTGTGTTTTCTTGTATATCTCGGAGGATTTTTAGGATTTCTATCTTGAATTCTCTGTCATTTAGCTCCAAGGTTTCCAATATATTAAATTTTTTCTCCATAGATTTTTCCTCATCTAGCTGTGTTACCTCTATTTCTTTTGTATCCATGATATTCGATTTTCTCTTCCTTAATGGCATCTGAGGGTGGTTTTGTTGATAGTATTAATGAGATTTAATAAAGAATAAAAAGTTTAAAAAAATAATAAAAAAAAATCGAAAAGAGTTGTTTTTTTAAAAAAAAAATTAATAATGAAATAAAGAAAAATAAAATAAAATAAAAATTAAAAAAAAAAAAAAAAGGAAATTATTCCCCCCCTCCTTTTTTCCTCTCCTCTCCTCTCCCCTCTTTCTTGATAAAATCTTGTGGTGGACTGTGAATTATAACAAACAATGCCTGTGATGAAGGGCCTGAATTGGGGAAAAGTAATAAAGGGGCAAAAAAAAAAAAAAAAAGAAAGAAAAAAGAAAAAAAAGAGCGTATGGACCCACAAAAAGCAAATAAGGAAAAAATTTGGGTCAAGAATAAAATGATTTGCTTTTAGGTGTTGGTTGTCTAAGAGTTATGATGAGAGGATTAAGAGGAAAACGGAAAAATGGGGGGACAAATTAAAAAATTACTATTGTATTTAGTGGAACAAGAACTAGATAATATGGAGAGCCAGGGATGGGAGCACTGCTAGTGAGTTAAAAAGGTGAAGTAAAAAACCCCCAAAATGCCACAAACATAAGTTTGAGTCCCAGATAAGATAATTTGTTTGTTATTGAGGTTTGAATGAGAGGAGATGTAAAGGAAAAAGGAAGAAACTAATATAGAGGGAGAAAAGAAAGAGAGAGAGAGAAAAAAAAAAGAGGGAACCACTAAAAGAAGAAAAAAGAAAGGAGAGAGAGAGAGAGAGTTAAGGGTTTTGGAGTGCAACCCTCATAGAGAGAAAGGAAGAGAAGAGAAAAGATAATGGGAGATGTAACACTTATGGGTAGTGTAGTTCAAGGAGAGGAGAGAGTAAGACCGGTAGAGAGTTAATCGGCCAAATTGGAGGAGGAAAAAAAAAAGTATCAAGAATGAAGATAAGAGAAACAAACGAACAAATATAATAAAATGGGATAGGTTATAAAGTCTGCAGATTATTCTTGATTTTGAGAGGTTATCTTCTTGCTTTTTCTTTTCTCTCCCTCTTCCTGGTCGGTGACTCTGTACCCCGGGTTTTGCCCCTTTGCCACGCTCAGGTGGAGGTTTGCAGTTGATAAGTCTCTATGGCAATGTCATGTATTGTGCTTTAGTCTCGTTGGCAGTCGAGGCTATTAGCATTTATAGGCTCCGACAGTGAGAGAGTCCGTGTTCCTGGAGCCTTTCTCCTAGTCTTTCCTTCCTCAATTAGTAGCCTGATAATCCAGCTATGGGGTTGCTGCTGCCTCTGCCTGGATAGTAAGAGGCTCAAAGAGCTGGCAACTCCCCACTCTATTTCCACTCAGCACAGGGCTCTGGGTAAGGCTCAGTCAGTCAGAGCTGCTAGCATAATCAGGCGGGCTTTCCACCCACTCACAGACCTCTGGCTCTGCCACTCTGTCCGGTAACACAAGCGGGTGCCCACTTCCGGGGCGCTTGGAGAAAACTCTCACTCACTGGCTGCGCGCGCAGACCAGGATATCCGGCCAGCAGTCTCACGCTCTGAGTGAAACCCCCGACAGCAGGGAAAAGTTGCAGCGTTGGAATTGAGTCTCGCTCCGTCCCCGTGCGCGGCTTTTGCAAGGCGCTGGGGCAGCCCGAGATTCCGCTTTGGCCCACACAAAGGCCCCTGACTCTGCTCCTCTGTGCGATGACACAGGCGCGCACTGCCGAGGCACTCGGAGGAATCGCTCACTCCTTATCTGCGCGCGCAAACCAGGATATGAGGCCGGCCGCTTTCCCTCTGAGTGAAACACCCTCGGCAAGGAAAATCTCCACCATTGGAATTAGTTCTCACTCCCTCCCGTGCATGGCTTTCCCAGGGCGCTGGGGCTGCCCAGAGACTCTGCCCTCGGCCCACAGAAAGGCCTCTGACCCTGCCTCTCCGTGGGGCAACACGGGCACTGACTCCCGGGGCCTAGGAAGAAATCTCTCGCCCACTAACTGCGCACCAGCCAGGAGACCGGGTAAAATGGCCGCGCCGCTTGTCTTTCTTTGTTTGGGTTTGGCGCGAGTGTTAGCTTGTATTGCCCGGGTTGCCACAGGATCAGATTTTCCTCGGCTTGGATCTCCGTGCCACAGCCTGGTTCGGCCGTTTGTATTCACCCCCTTTGCCCGCCTCAGTTTCTATATTCACAGTTACCAGAGAAAGCCGCCCTGTTTAGGTTAGTGAGGAAGGCGGAGCATTTCTTACTCCCTATTTCCTTCGGGGTTTGGTTATATATTTAGCCAATTTTTCACTCAATCATACCTTTGGGTGTATTGCGAAGCATCTGGAAGCTCCAAGTATAGGTTTTTCTGTTTCTGGTTGAAGATCTTGTTGAGTTTTGGGGGAGATTATCGGTATCGCTTCCTACCCCGCCATTACTCTGACGTCATCTCTCGATGGTGAATGTTCTAAGGTAAATATGGTGAAACTTCTGGATTTTCAGCTCAGTGAAGGCCTGAGGATTTCTCTAAGAAATTATACTCTAGAGAAAGTGAGAGCATATTTTATTTTATTTTCTTACTGTTACCAGGAAAATATTGAATGTGATCATTCCGTTGCCTTTTAAATCAAATATTCCATATGATTTTATAATTCTGTGAAAACATTTGTAAGTCTATGATTAAATATCTTTGATTCATCCAGAAATGTGAATGCATAATAAGTAACTTCTGTTGTACATGTTATGTTTTCCTCACAAAATTTTATTTATCTCCTGGTGAAATTTATAAAAATAGTTGTGGAAACCATTGACTTTAATACATTTATGTAAGAGATCCAACAGCTAAAACTTTCAATTACAATTAGAAACAATAGAACTTGTTGAAACAATTGAAATTGTTTCTATTTAAGCCAGTCTTTCAATTCTTTATGTATATGATAGAGGTTCTTTGTTTCAGCTTATTACTGTATTCAACTGTTTTGTATTTCTCAATTAAGCTGGAATCTGAAAATAATGTTTTTGCATGTATCCGGAAACAAAGCCTAAGTCACCCATTTCATGTAAAATCATAAGATAAATGTTTAAAGATCCCAAGGAAAGGGCCCTGGCCGGTTGGCTCAGTGGTAGAGCGTCGGCCTGGTGTGCATGAGTCTCGGGTTTGATTCCCAGCCAGGGCACACAGGAGAGGCGCCCATCTGCTTCTCCACCCCTCCCCCTCTCCTTCCTCTCTGTCTCTCTCTTCCCCTCCCGCAGCCAAGGCTCCATTGGAGCAAAGTTGGCCTGCGCGCTGAGGATGGCTCCATGGCCTCTGCCTCAGGCTCTGGAATGGCTCTGGTCGCAACAGAGCAACGCCCTAGATGGGCAGAGCATTGCCCCCTGGTGGGCATGCTAGGTGGATCCCGGTCAGGCGCAAGCGGGAGTCTATCTGACTGCCTCCCTGTTTCCAACTTCAGAAAAATACAAAAAATAAAAAAAAATTTAAAAATTAAAAAAAAAAAAGATCCCAAGGAAAGAAGAAGGACCTTATCAAAAGTTAGGAAATTTGAAAAAGGTCATTTAAATGGGATGCTAACAACATAAATTTGAAAGCTATCAAAGTATCTTAATACACTTAGTTTATATAAAGTATTTGCAGTCTTTGTTCAGAATAGTATAGTCCTTGGGTTATGAACAAGATATATTGTAGGTCTGTTCTTAAGTTGAATTTGTATGTAAGTTGGAACAGGTACATTTACCTATTAAATGAAACTTAGACAAGTTTGTTTTTGTTTTTTGTTTTTTTTTCTGAAATTGGAAATGGGGAGGCAGTCAGACAGACTCCCGAATGTGCCCAACTGGGATCCACCCAGCATGCCCACCAGGGGGCGATGCTCTGCCCATCTGGGGCTTTGTTCTGTTGCAACCAGAGCCAATCTAGTACCTGAGGCAGAGGCCATAGAGCCATCCCCAGCACCCGGGCCAACTTTGCTCCAATGGAGCCTTGGCTGCAGGAGGGGAAGAGAGAGACAGAGACGAAGGAGAGGGGGAGGGGTGGAGAAGCAGATGGGTGCTTCTCCTGTGTGCCCTGGCCGGAAATTGAACCTGGGACTCCTGCACGCCAGTCCAACACTCTACCACTGAGCCAAACAGCCAGGGCTGTTTGTCTTAACATAATATTTATTTTTACCTTTCTGTACATATAAATACTTAGACATTTTCAAATACAACCTTAAACAATCTTGGATGATGCAGAGGATGATGGACTTGCTGGAGAGAATGGGACTGGTGCTAGTGAGTCAGGGTTTGATTCTGCTGCTGGACTCGGTTTCTTGAAGAAGGCATCAAGGGAGGTTTGACAGAGCCTTTCTTTTTCTCACATAAATGGCCCTGTAGCATCTTAGGCCTTCAGTATCTATACAGTAAACTTTGATGAATCTCTCTCTCTCAGGATCTTGCTCCTCTAACTTTGCCATTCCCGCTCCAAGGAGATGAAAAGCATCAGCTAACTCTTTTGTATAAAACCTTTTCGGTTCTGTAGTCTCTAGGTCTGGTTTTCTTCCCTGAATGCTATTAACTGCTGCTTTAGTTCCATAAGGTCTTCATTGGTAAGTTCTTTGCAACGAAGGTTAAGTAACTCTGTGATATCATTCTCACTGATGTCCAACTGCAGTTGATTACCAATTGCCCTTAATGGCGCTCTGTTTGTAAGTACAAGTTGTACATAAGTCAGATGTTTGTAATTCAGGGCCTTACTGTAGCACATAAAAAATTTTTACTAGTTGAGATTTTCAACTTTTAAAATATCTATTGGTTATGGAGAAACTGGCCTTTCAATGTTTTCATATGGCATTAGTATTTCATGATTAATATGATAATCATGTTTGTTTTGGTAAATAGCTTTTACTATACTTTGGTAAATTTTTAAATTTCTGTTTTACATTTAGTCTTAAGAGGTTCTTTAGCAAAACACTTTTAGCATCTATGATATAAGCATGGCTCTTCTCCTGTAACTTATTGATACAGTGATTACATTAAAAGATTTTCTGGTTTTGAGTCATTCACACATTTCTGGAACAAACTTCTTGGTTGTATAGCATTCTTTTGAAATGTAGTGCTGCTCCATTAGTTAATAATTTATTTAGAAAATTTGGATCTACATTTGTTGGTAAATTTGGCCTATATGACTTTTGGTCTTGTTGGCCTGTATTAAGTGTTGGTTTTAGACTTAAATTCATTTCATAGAATTAACATTAGTATTAAAGTAAGATTAATATTATGTTTTTTAAATGTCACTACTGTACTAGTTGAAAATCAACTGATGCTTTTTAAGTGGTTGTTTTATCATCTTTCTAAATGCTTTGAAGGGCTTTTTTTCTGTTGAAGTTTCTGTTTCTTCCTGGTCAAATGTAGTAGATCTATCAGTCAGAATAGGCTATGCTCAGATGCAGTAACAAAACATTAAATATTAGAAGGTTAAACAATAAAAGTTTTTCTGGCTCACATCATAGTCTGAGATAGATCAGAGACCATCCTCCAGCATGTAGCTTTGCCATATACAATATGAGTCTTATAAAATCATCATATAAGAGCAATAGAGAATGCAGGGTATTTTTAAGAGAAATGCCTTGCAAGTGGCTTATATCAATTGTACATATTTTCATTCCTTTGGCTAGATCTCAGTCTTGTAAAGAAATAATAAGAAATAAAATAGTATCTCTTTGCCATAGTAATTATATTTAGCTCAGAAATCATCTAGTTTCTATAGATTTTCAAATTTATTAAAATAGAATTGCACATAATGTTCTTTCATTGTTTTAAGGTATATATATTTATGTCTGTCTTTTCCTTGTCAATCTTAATTTTGTATATTTGTTTTATCTCTTTTAGTCCTAATCTGGATTTTTCTGCTATTCATCTGTTGGTCTTTACCAAAAAAACAAGCTTTTGTTTTTGCTTATTCTTTCTATTTGATATTACTTACTGAATGCTATTCTAAGTAAGTGGAGAGTTTGTGGCAATAAGCAAAGAAAGTTCTGGCTCTCATGAACCTTGTAATACTCCTGCTTTCTTTCAGTCTATTTTTTAATATAAAAAGTACTTATTTTTTTCATTTACCTTTAATCATTTTTTTTTTACTTTTAATAAAAGCTTCTAAGGCTATAAAATTAATTTTAATCTTAACTGTGTTCCATAAATTTGGTATTAGGGTTCTCATTTTCTTTTCTTTTTAGATCTTTTTTCTTTTGTTTTCATTTCTTATTTGATTTGGGACTTTTTAAAAGTAACACATTTTTAGGCCCTGGCCGGTTGGCTCAGCGGTAGAGCGTCGGCCTGGCGTGCGGGGGACCCGGGTTCAATTCCCGGACAGGGCACATAGGAGAAGCGCCCATTTGCTTCTCCACCCCCCCTCCTTCCTCTCTGTCTCTCTCTTCCCCTCCCACAGCCAAGGCTCCATTGGAGCAAAGATGGCCCGGGCGCTGGGGATGGCTCCTTGGCCTCTGCCCCAGGCGCTAGAGTGGCTCTGGTCACGACAGAGCGACCCCTGGAGGGGCAAAGCATCGCCCCTGGTGGGTGTGCCAGGTGGATCCCGGTGGGGTGCATGCGGGAGTCTGTCTGACTGTCTCTCCCCGTTTCCAGCTTCAGAAAAATACAAAAAAAAATAAAAAATTTAAAAAAAAATAAAAGTAACACGTTTTCATTTCTAAGGAGTTAAGTATTTTTAGGATTATTTATCTTTCATCTTTACATTGAATTATTATCAGAAAATGTAGTCTGCAAAACCTCTACATTTTAGAATTTATTGTCTTCTTTGTGACTGTAAAGCCAGTAGCCACGGCCACCATCACAGCCGCCTGGCCCATGCAGGTTCGCATTTGATTCAGACAGACAGTATGAAACAATGGAGCCGAGAACTGGTGGGCCATTAGCTTTAATCCTAGCTTGCACCTGGCAGGCAAGAAATACACACAGTGGGAAAACACTTCTCTTTCCATTCAGAGTTCCCAAAGCCACTGACTTATTTGAGTTTCCTAGAATCAAAGTTTTCTACCTCACCAGCCTTATTCACCTCTGTTTCCCATCTCCTTCTCTCTGCACAAACTCTGCACAAACTGGGTTCTCCTTCAGCATGCTGCCATCTTGGCTGCTTCTCCTCTCCTCCACATGGCCTTTCTCTGCTCTCTCCTCTAATGCTAATCCCAGGAACCAAGAGAAAGCAAGCTACCAGTCTGCTCCATTTTATAGTGTAGAAATCAAAACCTTTAATCCAATATACAAACAAGGAAGTCTCTGATATGAAGTCGCTTAGGGTGGGAAAGGCTAAGTCTTAAAACTAAGCCTTAGGGTATAACAACCCTGCCAGCTTACAGCCTGTCCCCCACACCCAGTGCAAACTATAAGTGAGCAAACCTATATATCATATTTACAAACTTATTTGACCAACAGTGACCAAGACATGATTAAGTGTTATATGTGTTCCATGGACCTAATTAGAGAATATATGTTCTCTGATATAAGACAATGTTTTTATAGCTTGTTGATTGTATTATTAAAATAATCTATGCTTACTTACTATTTATCTACTTGAGCTATAAAATACTAAAAATGATGCATTAAATTCTTTCACTATATTTCTTTTTAGAGATATAGCTGTACTTATAAGACTTGTCTGTGTATTTAAAGACCATGTCATTTATGTCCATAAAAGTTGATGTATAAGTTATGGAAGATAATTTTCCTGGATCTAGGTGAATTGTATCTCTCACCATTAAATAATATCTCAGTTCTGTTTAATGTTTTTGGCTTTATTGTTCATTGATTTTTTACTCTTGTACTCTGTTTAGATTTGCCTCACATATCTTTGACCATGTTTATTTTCAATTTTTCTTTGCAACTTTGTTTTAGGTAAGTTTCATTTTTCAGTTATTTTCTAATGTGACAATGATTTAAAAATTAGTTAGAATCAATATACTTTTATTTTAATCTATCCGTTGTTATATGTGTTTATATTTTACAATCTTATTATTTTCCTTCTTTATTACTTAGACCTCCTATGTCAAATTTTTCTTCATTGCTTTTCAAATTTGTTATTTAGAATTGCTTCTCTTTTTTAAATGATGCTGGTTGTTAAACCTAGATTTAAATCTATACTTATCTATTATAACATCAGAATATAACAATTGTAAGTAATCTTATATAACTTATTTTTTAATTTCTCTCTTTTCCATACCTGAGAATTAGAATTTTTTATTTCCTCACTCTCCTGTGTGTTCTTCTTTCTCTCTTATAAATTTTTATTCTTAACTTTCAAGAGTTTTAATATGATAATAAATTCTCTCTAGGCAATGAATGGAGACATTTATAGAGTTCACCGTCTTTGTTTCTTTTTGTCTCAGTGATCACCACCGTTGTTCATGCATTGTCTGCTTTTCTAGTTATTCAGTGTGAGAAAGTAAATCTTGTTCCTTTCATTTCAGCACAGCTAAAAGTGAAAGTGTGTCTTTTTAAAAATAAAAATAATAATAATCTTCCCTAAAATTTGATAAAACTTGTTCATTTATACACTTGCGTTTCTGGCTACTCAGGGAAATTTTATCTCATAATTTAATTTTTACTTCCAATTTGCTTCCTTCTAAGTTCAAGAAGGAGTTCCACATGTTGAATTAATTCCTTGTTGGGTTTCATGGATCTGCCCTCTATTTTCTTTTCCTTCATTAATCCACCTCTTAGTATTTTGCTCTGGGTTCTGATACATTTTCCCTGTAGATTTTCCACACTACTAACTTGCTTCTCAACAATAACTGTACTCCACAGTGAATTGTTTGCCTGATTGTGGTGTTGGGTTGCCACAGCACCCATGCAGGTCAGGCTGTGGGAGGTAAGGAGCAGTGAGCGACCCTCAAACGGTGTGAGGCAGAGCAGAAACTTTCTGTCATAGCAAAGTAGCAAACAACTCCTTTCCTGCCAATAAAGAATAAAAGAAATCTTTGGACAGTTGTTATTTCATAGGCATTAAATTCTTTCTGAAATCCCAGGGTGTTCAGTCTTGTAGGAAAAATAAAACTTTCAATTTTGTACTCTGGATGAGCTAAGAAAACATTGAATGGTTCTGAATAAAGAACAAGTAAGTGTTGTGTAGGGAATAAGCATTCCAAAGTAAGCCCAAAGCTAGCCCAGTATTAGGGATAGTAAGAGGTGAAGGTTTGGGGGAGAGTTTATCTTGGGGGAAGTGGAATAGAAGACTCTCAATAATTTGCCCTGGCCAAATAGCTCAGCTGGTTAGAGAGTCTTCACCATACACCAATGTTGCAAGTTCAATCCCCAGTCAGGGCACCTACAAGAATCAACCAATGAATGTGTAAATAAGTGGGACAATAAATGGATGTTTCTCTCTCTCTCTCTCTTTCCCTTTCTCTCTAAAAATAATCAATTAATAAAAATTTTTAAACATGCCCAATTAGAGTGACAAAATTTATTCACAATAATCTAAAGGTGGATACAACCCAAATGTCCACTATCGGATGAATGGATGAACAAAATGTGATATATACATGCAATAATATATTATTTAGCCTTAAAAAAGAAAGTATTCTAACATGTGCTATAAAACAGATGAACCTTGACCCTGGCCGGTTGGCTCAGCGGTAGAGCGTCAGCCTGGCGTGCGGGGGACCCGGGTTCGATTCCCGGCCAGGGCACATAGGAGAAGCGCCCATTTGCTTCTCCACCCCCACCCCCTCCTTCCTCTCTGTCTCTCTCTTCCCCTCCCGCAGCCAAGGCTCCATTGGAGCAAAGATGGCCCGGGCGCTGGGGATGGCTCCTTGGCCTCTGCCCCAGGTGCTAGAGTGGCTCTGGTCGCAGCAGAGCGACGCCCCGGAGGGGCAGAGCATCGCCCCCTGGTGGGCAGAGCATCGCCCCTGGTGGGCGTGCCGGGTGGATCCCGGTTGGGCGCATGCGGGAGTCTGTCTGACTGTCTCTCCCCGTTTCCAGCTTCAGAAAAATACAAAAATAAAATAAAATAAAAATAAAACAGATGAACCTTGAAAACATTATACTAAGTGAAAAAAACAGACACAAAAGGACAAATATTATATGATTCCACTGATACAAGGTACCCAGTATAGACAAATTAACAGAGACAGAAAGTAGAATAAAGGTTACCAGGGGTTGAGAGGAGGAAGAAATAAAGAGTTATTGTTTAATGAGTACAGAGTTTCAGTTTAGTATGATGAGAAATTCTGGAGGTGGATGATGGTGATGATTGCACAACAAAATGAATGTACTTAATGTCACTGAGATGTACACCTAAAAACGATTTAAGTAGTACATTTTTATGTATATTTTACATATATATGTACACATACATATAAAGAGAGAGAGTATACAAAAAAGGAACTTCTTGCTGCTCAGTTTTACTTTGAACCTAAAACTGTTCTAAAAAATAGTCTATTTTTTGAAAGACGCAATTTATCTAAACTTTATGGTGTGGTGGCGAAGAGTATGCAAATGATGATCACAGAGGACAGAGATATGTGTTGGAAGAAGCCTAGGCATTCTAAAACAATTAACTGGAAAAAAAGAGCAAGGAAAAGTAATTATGCAGTCATATAGTCATTCAAAGCTATTTGAAATTGTTTCAAGGGGAGAGGGTCAGATCCTGGTATGAATGGAAAGGATAGTGGAATTAGTAAACGTTTTCTTAGTAATCTGCAGAGTTCACTCAAGTGTGTATTTTTTTTAAAAAAAACAGCTTTATTGGGGTATAATTGTTATACAAAAACCTGCACATATCTAATGTATACAATCTGATGAGTTTAGATATTTACATATACCATAATCAATGTAATAAACATACTCATTACCTAAAAAAAAAGTTTCTTCATCCCCCCTCACCCTTTTGGTGTGTGTGTGTGTTTGGTAAGAATACTTAATGAAATCTACCCACTGAGCAAAATTTTAAGTGTACAATGCAGCATTGTTAACTATAAGCACTATGTTGTTCAGCAGGTCTCCAGTACTTACTCACCTTGAATAACTGATACTTTATACCCATTAAACCCCAGCTCCCCACTTACCCCTCCCCTCCCCTCCACTCCCCTCCCCTCTGGCAACCACCCTTCCACTCTCTGTTTCTGTGAGGTTCACTATTTTAAGCACCTTGTATAAATGCAATCATACAATATTTGTCGTTCCATGACTGGATTATTTCACTTAGCAAAAAGTTAAGATGGCTATTATAAAAAAAAAAAAAAAAGAAGAACAGGTAAGTGTTGCTAAGGATGTGGAAAAATTGAGACCCTGGTGCACTACCGTGAAGAATGTAAAATAGTGTAGCAACTATAGAAACAGTATAGATATTCCTTAAAATATTAAAAACAGAACTACCATATGATCCAACATTCCTACTCCTGGGATTTTACCCAAAGCATTTGAAATCAGGAGCTCAGTGATATACTGCACTTCCATGTTTACTGCAGCTCTATTGATAATAAGCAAGATGTGGAAACAACACAATTCATCCATCTGACCATTACCAGATGAATGAATAACGAAAATGTGATATCATTAGCCATAAATATGCAGATATCCAATGGGATATTATTCAGCCACAAGAAAAGAAGGAAATCCTGCCAGATGCAACAACATGGATGAACCTGGAAGCCATCATGCTAAGTGAACTAAGTATGTCTTGGCTGTGCCTTTGCACAATTGTCAACAGCATTCAGTATCGATAATTCTAACATCTGTATAAGGTCTCTACTGGCCTGACCAGGTTGTGGTGCAGTGGATAGAGCATCAGACTGGAATGCAGAGAACCCAGGTTAAAAACCCCAAGGTCACCAGCTTGAGTGTGGGCTCATCTGACTTGAGCACAGGCTCACCAGCTTGAGCAAGGGGTTTCTGGTTTGAGCGTGAGATCATAGACATGACCCCATGGTCGCTGGCTTGAGCAAGGGGTCACACACTGTGCTGTAGCCCCCCAGCCAAACACATATGAGAAAGCAATCACTGAACAAGTAAGGAGCTGCAATGAGGAATTGATGCTTCCCGTCTCTCTCTCTCTTCCTGTCTGTCTGTCCCTATCTGTCCCTCTCTCTGACTCTCTCTCTCTGTCTCTGTCCAGAAAAAAAAAAAAAAAGAACTCTACTGGATGAGAGGGGGAAAAGGTTATTCTTTCATCCCTCCCTCCCTTCAAATCTAAGCCCAGCTTTTCCATCATTTGTAACTAATAGACTCAAGGCATGTTTAGTCATCAGAGCAAATGCATTTTAGGTTTTAAAAAAAGTGCAGCTCAGTTTCTAAGCCTCAGTTAAAATTAGAGCTGCTCCCCAACCCCAACTTAGGCCTTACGGGTCAGAGAAGGTTTCCACATCACCTGTCTTTCTTCTCCTTTCCTTTGCCCTTACTTAGTAAGCCCTAAGATGGGAGTGAGAAGAAGTAGCAGAGGTAAGGAACTGGGAAAATGCTGCTAGACTAACAGCAATCAGGCCATAGTGTTCACGGATGGGGCACATTCCCAGTGTTGATACTTCCTCTCTTTTAGTCCTATAACAAAATATTACAGACCGGGTAACTTATAAACAACAGAATTTTGTTGCTCAGAGTTCTGGAGGATGAAAATCTAACATCAGAGTGCCAATATGATCTGATGAGATCCCTTTTACACATTGCAAACTTCTTGTTATAGCTTCACATAGTAGAATGGGCTAGGGGGCTCTGTGGGGGTCCCTTTTATAAAGGCACTAATCTCATTCATGAGCATCCCACCCTCATTGACCTCAGTACCTCCCAAAATTCCCACCTCCTAATAACATCACATTGGGCATTAAGATTACAACATACTCGGCTTGGCGTGCAGAAGTCCCGGGTTCAATTCCCGGCCAGGGCACACAGGAGAAGCGCCCATCTGCTTCTCCATCCCTCCCCCTCTCCTTCCTCTCTGTCCCTCTCTTCCCCTCCCGCAGCCGAGGCTCCATTGGAGCAAAGATGGCCCGGGCGCTGGGGATGGCTCCTTGGCCTCTGCCCCAGGCGCTGGAGTGGCTCTGGTCGCAACAGAGCGACCCGGAGGGGCAGAGCATCGCCCCTGGTGGGCGTGCCGGGTGGATCCCGGTCGGGCGCATGCGGGAGTCTGTCTGTCTCTCCCTGTTTCCAGCTTCAGAAAAATACAAAAAAAAAAAAAAAAAGAGAGAGAGAGATTACAACATACAAATTAGGGGGAGGGGCGGGTGCACAAGGCACAAACATTCAAGTCATAACATCCTCTGATGTGATGATTTTCTGAATTCCATGAAGACACTTCTCACTGGAGGCCTCTCTCTGCAGTCACGCAGATATAAGCAATGTCTCCAATTTTGCAGGCTATATACACTTCATACCTCAGTCCCAGCACATCACCAGAACTTCCGTCCAGGCAGTGTTATTGAACCTAATTCAACAAGTCTCTAGCCGGCTTACCCTCACGTGGCCTAAAGCCAGTCCTCCAGGAACCACTATCCACCATTGCTGACAAAGTCATTTGTTCCCAGAACAGTCTTTTCCCCCTCGTGCTCGGCCACCTTCAGCTGATGTAGGTACAGCTGCTTCTCCAAGATTCATGCTCCTCAACTTCAGGAAGCATTGGTCAACTTCCAGCTTGATTTAAGGTTAGGGGGAAATGACCAGGCATCATCCTTCCTTCTGACAAGGTGTCATCAGCGAAACCACAAAGTTTGCAACAACACTTCCCAAAGAAATCTTCTCTTTCTTTAATGGAATAGGGGTTTCAGTAATCAGTTTTAATAGGGGTGATCAGGCAGCTCCCCTTAGAACATAAAGAGATTTTGGAGACCACTGTTTTGTTGTTGGTCTTTGTTATTTCAGCTAAAACTATTAAAAAAAAAACCTGTTAGCACAATTCTCTCCACGTGAAGTAGAATGCTTTAGTTTACATTATATTATTTTAAATATGGTTCAGGTAATATATTTTAAATCATGTTAATAACACCGCTACCTCCTTCAGTCCTCCATGGTTTTGGTGGTTTAGTAAATGTCTGAAAATTTAGAAAAGTAACAGAAGAATGCTAATTACCTTGTTGCAAAAGAACAACAATGCGACCTCTTTCTCTCTCTAGCGTGACAAATCATTCAAGAACTCTCTCCACTGTGTGAGTAAGAACAAACACTGTATTAGTAAATACAAACATAAAAACACAATCAAATCTTGCTTAACTAGAATTTTGAATGAACCACTCTGCTAAATTGAATTTTCAGGTTAAGCAACAACCCCTTTTGGTTTCAGTGTCTGTGATTAAATATCTCCCTTAAATTCCTTAGCTGCCTTAAATTCCTTTTGGCAGCAAGCAGTATAAAAATGAAATCAAATTAAATTTATGTCATTGTCCCAACTTAATATGGTGTATATGAAACATAATTTAATATTTGAGATTTATAGGAAGTATCAGATAAGCCTTATATCTCTGGCCTTCCCCCTCCAACTTTATGGCATCCCTCTGGGCCCGGGATACCCACACTGCACAGCAAAGTGAAACAGCAGAATGGGGAGGCAGCATACCTGAGCAGCTGGGGACAAGTCAAGCTCTTAGGTTCAGCAGGTGCTGCCTTGTATGTGAAAATGTGGAGAACCCAATTTGGAACAGGAACCTGGGTCCCACCCACTTGGAGGACACCTAGATGGAGAGACCAAACACTGCCAATTTGCATGTTCTCCCCTGTTCTTCTCTTCTACCATTTCACTCATACAAGTAGCCAGGCTTTTTAATTCCTTGATCAGAGATTTTGGCAAAAGACGCCTAAGGTCAACAGGAGTTAGGTGATGGTAATGCCTGTTGAAAAGATGCTACAGTGTGGCTACAGGACAGAAGGAGAATGATGCTGAGAGTCTGACGGGAAGGGCAGGAAGTTCTATAGATTGTGAAGAAGAACGGGGCTCAGGGTCTCTGGCAGTTTCGCAGTGGAGGTTAAAGTCTGAAGAAGGGTGTTTGCACAGTGTGCCAAGGGAAGAGGGATTTCAGGTACAAGTTTCTAGCCTAGGCAAAGATGCTCATACTTTCTCCATGATTAAAATAGAACTTTTAGACAGAATGGAACCATATGAACAGGGACAATGAAGATCTTGAACGAAAACCGATACAGTCTGATGAGTGGAAGGGCTTCTGAATGCTTTGGTGTCACCTGAGACTTCAAAACCTTTGTATAACTTAGCTTCTGAGTGTAGACTGGAAAAAAGTGATGAAGCCTAATAGGTAGTTCTTACAGTCAGAATTAAGTGGATTCAAAGAACTGTGATATTTGTTGCATATTGAGTATATGGATTAAGATTCCTTTGATGAGTGTCTTTTAAGTTACATAATCTTGGGGTCCATGATGGCTTTTATTCAGCCATGAATTCTTTAGCCAATGTTTGGCACCAAGAAGATGCATAATAAAACAGAAATACACAAAAAGCTCCATTAAAATCTTTCATGTGTGTCATTAAATAAAAGACATACAAATATTTTGACTTAATTATCATATTTTTAAAACACTGTAAATAGCCTGAACAAGCAGTAGCACAGTGGATAGAGCGTTGGACTGGGATGCTGAGGACCCAGGTTCAAGACCCCAAGGTCGCCAGCTTGAGCTCAGGCTCATCTGGTTTGAGCAAAGCTCACCAGCTTGGATCCAAGGTCACTGGCTGGAACAAGGGGTTACTTGGTCTGCTGAAGGCCCCCGGTTAAGGCACATATGAGAAAGCAATCAATGAACAACTAAGGTGTCGCAATGAAAAACTGATGATTGATGCTTCTCATCTCTCTCTGTTCATGTCTGTCTTTCCCTATCTATCTCTCTTTCTGACTCATTGTCTCCGTAAAACAACAAAAAACAAACAAACAAAAAACATTAAAAATAATTATTTTATTTTATTTATTTATTTTTCTTCTTTTCCAAGTAAGAGGAGGGGAGATAGAGAGATAGACTCCCACATGCGCCATGACCTGGATCCACCAGGCAACCCCCATCTGGGGCCGATGTTCTGCCCATCTGGGTCCATGCTTGCAACCAAGCTATTTTTAGCACCTGAGGAGGAGGCTCACAGGAGCCATCCTCAGTGCTAAGTCTGATGTGCTCGAACCAATTGAGTCATGGCTGCAGGAGAGGAAGAGAGATAGAGAAAGAAAGAGAAGGGAGAGGGATGGACAAGCAGAAGGGGGCTTCTCCTGTGTACCTTGACTGGATTTAAGCCAGGGACATCCACATACCTGGACTAACTACACTCTACCACTGAACCAGCCGGCCAAGGCCAAAAGGAATTTTTACCTGAGAAGCTTGTTGTGGGATTTAAATGAAAAGAAAAAAACAAGTGATCACTAAGCAGACCAGATGAGGTTTGTTCCAGTGCCTCTACACTTTTCCTTGAGGCTTTGAAGTGCTCACCTGGGCCCTCTTTGAAACCCTCACAGCTGTGAAAAAATCTCATAGGATTCTGAAAGCTGAAATTGTCTTCTCCTAGGTTTCCCCTTGAAGCCATGATGACTGCAGGCAGGGTTCTGAGGTGGGTGCCAATGTCAAAGACAGTGTCTACGTATGCAAATGATTGGATGGCTAGTCAGTAGTCTGTGAGATATAAGCTAGATGTCCCCTGCAGGGACATCTTATTCTACATGGTGCCTTTGTCAATGGAATGCTCTGTTTTGGAGATGTTAAGTATAAATTACTAGAGTCAGCTGTTAGTAAGAGAGGCAGATGTTTACCTGTTCATTTATTCAACAGACACTTCTTGAGCTTCTACTATTTTCCAAATACTCTTCTAGATGATGAGAATATAGCCTGTCCTCCTAGTACTCAGATTCTGGTGGGAGAGGCAAGCACATATTATATTTAATTGATTTGAAGGTGTGCATTTTCTCACATTTTTAGATTTCTGAAAATGGAACACATCTTACAGTTTGTGGCATCCTACAATCACAATCTTAGCCAGACGGCAGTCACAGAATCATTTTCCTATGTGAACATAGTTATATCTATTTATAACCACAAACACAATTGAGTTATTTGCATTGTTAGTGCTGTACATGTGGAGTTTCAATACTGTCTAAACTATTTTCAAAAGATAGTATTTTTATATGGCTGAAAAAGAAAAATTATTGTATACACAGCAAGGCTCAGAAATAGAGCAATGAGACATAGATTTGCTATTAGAGAAGCAAGTAATATCATTTGAAGAATGACTACAATTCCATATTTCTTGCTTTATGTGTCTTAAGAAAGGAAGACACCCATAAGTAGATGAAGCTGTGTTACATTTTATTAGGGAGATATTGTATAGAAAAACACTGACATTGAGTATGAGTTGAAGATATATCAGAGTATTAAATTCTGAATGTAAAGATGTCTTAGGTATAATTTAATTGATTTATTTTGCTTATAGCTTCCTTTTTTCTGTAAAGGACATATGATTCTTAAAAAACATGTCTAAATAAGTCTAAAAGAGCTGTTTCAATGAGTATATAATAAAAATTCTAAGTGATAAGAAAGATGATATGAATTTTGTCAGGTTTTTTTTTTTTTGATGGGTATATAAAATAATGACATATGTTTCAACTGTTAGTTTCTCAGAGTTGCTGAAATTCAATAGCTATATAATGTCAGTGCTAAGTGTCATAAAGAAAAATAAAGCAGATAAGGGGATAGAGAGTAACAGCAGATTATACTATTTTTGGATGTGGTGTTCAAGGAAGGCCTTTCTACCAAAAAGGCATTTCAGCAGAAATCTGAAAGAAGTGAGAAAGTGAGCTATGCAGTTATCTAAGGGAAGGCTTTTCCACCTGGAAGGAACTACAAAGGGAAAAGTTCTGTGGAGACAGGATGTATAAAGTGTTTGAAGAATCGAAGCGACTTTTCTGTGGCTGCAGCCTAGTGAGGAAGAGGGAGAGTGAAGTCAGAGAGAGAGCAGGGGGTACACATTATGGAAGACCTTGTAGACCATGACAAAGACCTTGGATTTTATTCTAAGAGTGGTGGATTTTTAACACTCTGAATACTGCGTGAATAGCGTAGGGAGCAAGTGAGAAGAATATTGCAATCATCTATGAAAGATATGATGGCAGCTTGTACTAGAATATTAGTGATAGAGATAGTAATTGGAGTTTGAATACATTTTGGACAGATAATCCATAGGATTTGCTGATGGGTTATATATGGAAGTGTGAGAGAGAAGAGAATTAAGGATGGCTCCAAGCTTTTTGCCTGAACACCTCATTAAATGGTGGTGATCTTATTGAAATAAGTAAGACTATAGGAAAGTTAAGATCTGTGGAGGATGTTAGGAAGGGAATATTGTAGATTAAGACTTTGATTTGGGGCGTGTTTAAGCATCTAAGAGGAAACGGTAAATACACAGTTACATACAAAAAATATTTGGTCAGGGAGAAGCTAGAGCTGTAGAAACATTTAGGAGTCATCAGAGTGTGGATGGTATTTAAAGCCATCCACAGGATGAGATCACCAGGGGAGTGAGTAAAGGAGACTGGAGAGAGGCAGGCAGCCAGTGACTTGAGGGAAAAACCAGGAGAATTTAGAAGCCAAGTGAAAACAGTGTGTCAAGATGAGACTAACTGTATCGAATGTTGCTGACAGATTAATCGAAATGAGACTGGAGAATTGACCAGATTAAGCAATGTGAAGGTTATCATCGGCATTTGACAAGAACAGTTTCAGTGGGGGAGGTGGGAACGCAACCTGACCAAAGTAAATTCAAAAGAAAATGAAAGGTTAATAATATGAGACTGAAAAAAGAGAATAGGTGACTTTTGAGGGAGAAAAGAGAAATGGGTCAGAATGCTGAAGGAAGATGTGAGGTCAAGAGTTTTTTTCATTCTTATTTTAAATTATAAGAATTATTACTGTGCTCGCTCTGGCAGCACATATGCTAAAATTGGAACTATACAGAGGAGATCAGCATGGCCCCTGTGCTAGGATGACATGCAAATTCTTGAAGGGTTCCATATTTTTTATGTATTGCCATTTACAGCAACATGGATGGACCTTGAGAACATTATACTGAGTGTCATAAGTAAATCAGAAAAGCTAAAAACTGTATGATTTCACACATGGGTGGGATATAAAACTGAGACTCATAGACATAGGTAAAAGTAAAGTGGTTACCGGAGGAGGAGAATGTAGGGGAGAGATTAGGGGGAGAGAGGAAGGAGGGACAAATATACAGTGACAGAAAATCGTTTGACTTTGTGTGACGGGTATACAACATAATCAACGGTTCAGATGCCAAAGAAATGTTTACCTGAAACCTATTGTACTCTTATTGATCAATGTCACCTGTTAAATATAATTTTCTAAATAAAATTTTAAAAAAGAGTATTATTGCAGCGGTTAGTTGTAGTTGGTGGTATGAATGACCCCGTAGAGAAAACAAATTAAAAGGAGATTGAGGAGCAGGTAAAAGAGATGGAATCCATGCATAAGTGGCGAACTTCCATAGGAGCTTTAGATAAAAGCAAAGATAGTTCACCTCCAGGGAAAAGAAATGATAGTTTGGACGCAAGTAATATTGGGAGACAATACATGGGCCTCTCATGACTGTAGATTTTGCACACAGAGGCACTGACTCCTTTTATTTCTAAAGATCTTTTCAAGGATATTGGTATAATGAACAGCCTTGGGGAAAAGAAAAGATATTTTCTCCCTGTGGAGATAAGAGTAGTCATGCTTATTGTCTATTGTAAATATATGGGTCCCTAGTCTCAGAATTCCTCTGCTATAAATACATAGATACTTGTACAGGCATCTATCTGGGCTCATCTGGGAGAGGCATGGGACAGGGGAGACTGAGAGTAAATGTGCTGATGCTCATGTTGCTTTCTATGCTATAGGTAATAAAGTTTTTGTTTCTGACCCAGGAGTCTTGTGCCTTCGGTTGGCATTCATGACACTGTAATAAGCTAACTTGTTAATTTGAAAATAGGGTAAAATCTCAGATCATCCATAGTCCTTGATACACAGATTGGTAAATTTGGAGATGGGATAATAAGGAGATTCCCAGCTGGGTGAAATATAAAGCAAAGTTATAGGCTCAGACTGAGAACAGGAAAGATATTTTGGAGGTTAAAAACCAAAGAGAAGATAAGATATAGACACATCTTAGAGAGTGAAGAGATCAAGAATATGTAATAGCATCGCCAAGTCATACTGGGGACATAATTGAGTACTTTTTAACATATAGTGCCAGCAGTTTGTATGGTCAGTCATTTTTCTCTAGCCACATTTAGGAACTGGGGTTTTACTCAAGGTGAGAATGTTAAAATGAGATTTTGGTAGACTTGAAGAATTGTTGAACTACACGTATTACAGGGTGTGATATGGAAAGGTGTATGGGAGTGGTTTAGCAACAAAATACTTGAAATGGAAATTTTAGAAGTGGTAACGTTATGGGTAATTAGTCCCAAAGTGAATATTGATGTCACCAAGAATGATGAGCGAGGCAGTGGTAAAGAGAAAGATAGTAAGTCAGGGAAGAAACTTCCAATGAATGAGGGCAGTATTGTAGATGACTATAATGAGGAGGTGTCATGGTCTGATCAGGGTGGCTGCTTACCCATACAGTGGATACCTTCCCAGAAATTAGAAAATCATCCTCTAGATAAATGCAGCCTTGCTTTAATCTAAGCTTGGCAAGTGGTTTATGTCTCTGTGCAAATCAGCAAATGGCACCCTTCCACTGATTCCAGCCATCATCCACAGTGCCTTGTATGGATTCTGTCTGCACAACAATATATTGTAACCCTTAATCAGATGGCATGTGTTTTCCAAAAAAATAGACTTTGTGGGGATTATTTTTTGTATATTTGTTTGTTTTAAGTAATAACACATTTTTCTTGAAATGGCAATGGAAAGCAAGAATGTGAACTTCCACCTTATGCCAAAACCAAGTGATTTGTGGGGTACAGGAAAATAAACAGTCAGCACTTGCCAGGGCTCTGAGAGGAGGCTGAGCCCTATAGCGGGGAGTCAGGCTCTCAGGAAAGAGAGAAGGTTCATAGACTGTTTGATGACAGACTATGGATATCAGAGAGTAAAATGGGTAAATGTAGTTCAACAATTTTTTTAGTTTTTGTGATAGATTGTATCTTATTGAAGATGTACAGAGTACTGCAAAGATACTTAAATTATGTTTTTATTATGTGATTATTTTATTATTTTGATATTCATTTAAGTTTATTTGTTTCTATTTACATCCTAGTTAATGATTTTCTTTTTAACCCTTTTAAGTTTAATTTTGAATTTTGAATACTTAAAATATTAAATGATTCATTCACCTTATTCCCATCAACCTCTAAAAAGAACAGATTTTGTACATTTATGGTTTATTCTGTTTCTCTTTGCAAAAGTAAGCAGATACAGGTATATGGTCTTATTTTTCTTCTTATAAAATGGGTACTTACCACACAAACTCTTTGACACTGTGTATTTTTTATTTAACTGTATTTCATAGAAGTCTATATAGGTTTATAGGGATCTTCCTCACTCTTCTTTACAGCTCCACAGTTCTCTAATGTGTGGTTGTATAATAGTTTACTCAACCATTTTCCTGAGTATATGGGCATTTAGGACAATTCAATCTTTTCCAATTACAGGTAATGCTGCAATAAAGAATATTACATTTATGCATTCTTAATTCTTTTAGGTGTGAATTTGGGATAAATTCTTAGAAGTGGTGTTTCTGCACCAATGCAATAATCCCTAAGTACTTTTTTTTTAGAGATAGCTGGATTATCTGCTATAATGCTTATATTATTTTACATTTCCATGAGCAGTATATGAGTGCCCTAGGACAATATTTGAGGCAAATACTTTTCTATTACCTGAAAAATGCAGTCTATTAGTTTTAAAAGGCAAAAAAAATAGAGTCAGGATAAGAAGGCTTCTTGAGGTGGTCTCTACTGGGAATAGTCAGAAATAAATGGAACAGAGAAAAGGGTCAGAAATACACCAATATATTTGATGAGTAAAACATAAGTGTGACTTGAAATCTATGTGGAAAGGATACATTTTTCAACAAGTGTTCTTGACTTAGTGGTTACTCATTTAGGGGGGAAAATTCAGATAGCAAATATAGATTGTGTTATGCAGACCAACTCAGATGAGCTCCTGAAATAACCACCTATAGATATAATCACAGAGCCTGGATAAAATGTAAAAAAAAAATAATAATAAAAATCTTCCTAAAAACATAAAAGATATGATGAAACAGTAAAAACTTGAAGGCCCAAACTGAAAGAATATAAGAACCAAGATAGTTCTGTTAACTCAAAAAAATTTTGTTCTCAGGGAGTTTTCTGATCTTTGAAAGGTAGTAATTTAGTTTTGACAACTCATGGGGTGAGGTGAAAAGAAACCAAAACCTGTAAGTCACTCAAGATAGAGCTTTCCTTACAATAACCCAAAACCCCAATGGACTAGGACATCAAGGTTAGAGTAAATCAGAAGTTAAAACAAAACAAAACTCGGAACAGCTGTCAGAGGGAAGAGGGGAGAGGGGACTGAATCAAACAATGTGAAAGCATTAACCAAAAATCATATATACATCACAACAGACAACAGGGTAGTGGCAGCCAGTGGGACAGGGGGCATGGAGGCTGGGCGAGGGGCAAAGGGAAGAAGGGGTGTGGAAAGAGACTTTGCATGAGGCAAGAGAGGGGCACAGTGTGGTGTGCAGAGGGTGTTATATTGAGTGGGACACTTGAAACCATGTCCACCTAATAAATTTTAAAATGTATATTGTTAAAACCAAAAAAATAAAATCCCTCTGAAGTAGATTTATAATCCAAGTTCATGTTACTTGAAGTGGTGGTTTAATACAGCCTTAGTCTGGCAGTGCCCCCAGGTGTCCGACAGAAGCAAGCATGATTCCTCTCTGGAGGAGGGTAACTTCATTAAAAAAGGTAACCTCATTGTAGATTGCAGATTATTTCCATGAACATTTTGCAAATATAATATCCAACACACAAGAAATCATAAGGAGGTAAGTAAGAAAATGAAACTTTATAACTGAGAACCAACAGAAACAACAAACAGCAGAAAGAGATACACCAATACTTCAGATATTAAAATAATATAATTAGGCCCTGGCCAGTTGGCTCAGTGGTAGAGCATCAGCCCGGCGTTTGGAAGTCCAAGGTTTGAGTCCCAGTCAGGGCACGTAGAAAAAGTGACCATCTGCTTCTCCACCCCTGCCCTTCCCTTTTTTCTGTCTTTCATCCCTTCCTGCAGCCATGGCTCAAATGAACAAGTTGGTCCCAGGTGCTGAGGATGGCTCCATGGCCTGCCTCAGGTGCTAAAATAATTCAGTTGCCAGGCAATGAAACAGAAGCCCCAAATGGGAAGAGTATTGTCCCTTGGTGGGCTTGCTCGTGGATCCCAGTCAGGGTGCATATGGGAGTCTGTCTCTCTGCCACTCAGTTGATAAAAAAAAAAAAAATTGGGCCTGACCAGGCGGTGGCGCAGTGGATAGAACATCAGATTGGGATGCCGAGGATACAGGTTTGAGACCCCAAAGACGCCAGCTTGAGCGTGGGATCATCTGGTTCCAGCAAAAGCTCACCAGCTTGGACCCAAGGTTGCTGGCTCGAGCAAGGGGTTACTCGGTCTGCTGAAGGCCTGCGGTCAAGGCATATATGAGAAAGCAATCAATGAACAACTAAGGTGTCGCAATGTGCAACGAAAAACTAATGATTGATGCTTCTCATCTCATCTCTTCGTTCCTGTCTGTCTGTCCTTGTCTATCCCTCTCTCTGACTCTCTCTCTGTCTCTGTTAAAAAAAAAAAATTGGTTTCAAACTATAATATATAATTAGACTCAAAACCTAAAACAATAGTGCTTACTATGTATAAAAAATATTTTAAAAGCTTGAAGATCTCTGTAAAGAAGCGTAAGTTATATGAAATTACAGATTCAATAAAGGGCCAAATAGAATTTTTACAAACAAAAAATGAACTAAATTATAACTAAATAAATGCCAATCTCATACCATATACAAAAATTAACTTAAGAAGAATCATAGATTTGCATATAAAAATTAAATCTGTAGTATTTTTAGGAAAACACATATGACAATATCTTTGTGATTTGGTTGTAGGCACAATTTTCTTGGGTCACAGGAGGTAATAGTGTAAATGAAATATTGACCAAATTAAAATTTACTATTCCCTAGTCAGGACACATACAGGAGCAGTTTGATGTTCTTGTCTCTCTCTAAAAAAAAAGAAAAAGAAAAAAAAAAGAAAGGAAGGAAAAAGACATTGTTAAGAAAATAAATTGGCAAACCACAAACAGGGGGAAATGTTTGTAAAGTATAGAAAGTCATCATCTATAAATAACTCCTACAAGTAATAATAAAAAATAATACAGTAAGCTCAATTTTAAAAAATGGACGAAAGGATTGAAAAAGAAACAGCTAACCAAAAAAAGAGACAGATGAATGGCTAACAACTTTGAATGCTACAAAAATATTGCACACCAAAAGAAACATATTTATACAGAAAAATGTGTATGAAGATAAACATATAGATTAATGGAACTGAACAGAGAATCCAGAAGGGGATTTATAATATACAATCAGTTGATGAGTTCCCAAAGTAGTTCCCAAAAGTAGTTTCACAGAGAAAGATTAGTCTTTTCAAGAAATAGTGTTGAAAAATTGAATATCCACCGGGTTGATAAAATGAACCTTGATCCTTAACTTGAACCACACACAGAAATGAAATTGAAACAGATCATAGGAAAACTGAAAAGCATAAAAATTCTGAAGAAAAATATAAATGAAAGTCTTCATGATCTTTTCAGTAGGCAAAGATATCATTTACAGTACACATACCCACTAACTATAAATTTTAAAAAAGAATAATTTAGAAGACTTCATCAAAATTAAAACCTTCTGCCCTGGCTGAATGGCTCTGTTGGTTAGAGCATCAGCCTAAAGCACAGAAGATGCCGGTTCAATCCCCGATTAGGGCACACACGAGAACTGATCAATGTTCCTATGTGTGTCTTTCTCTCCCTTCTTCTCTGGCTAAAATCAATAAATAAAAATTCTTAAAAATTAAAACCTTCTGATCTTCAAAAAAAAATTATTAAAATTTTAACATTGGTTCCAATTCTGCTAGGGCAATGTACACTTCCTAAAAATTCATTCTCCCATGGATAACAATGATGAACAATAAGCAAAATATTAAAAACAACTATCTGAGAGCTCTAAAGAGTAGAAGAAAACAGTCAGTCCTGGACGTATCTCAGTTGGTTGGAGCATTGTCCCAATATGCCAGAGTTGTGGGTTTGATCCCCACTTGGGGTGGATGCAAGGGTCAACCACTGAATGCATGAAGTGGGACAACGAGTTGATGTTTTTCTCTCTCTCTGTCTCAAATAATTAAATAAAGATAAAAATACAGTAGTCCCTAGTCTATCACAGGGGTTAGGTTCCAGAAATCCCTCCCCCAACCCTCCATAGGCAAAAATCCACGAAGTAGCAATCTTATATTTATTTTATTATTTATATATATATATTTATTTAAGGCTTTATAAACCCTCCCCACACTCTTATAAACCTTTCCCACACTGTTATTAACCTTTCCCACACTCTTATAAACACTTCCTATGCTCTTAAACACTTTCTAAATAATTAAGATGATAAATATATAAAAATACTTATATACCACAAAATCCTGCAATATAGCAAAAAAATCCATGATACAAATTTAGATATATACAACTTAAAAACCTGCGATACAGTAAGACCACGATATGGCGAGGGACAACTGTAAATAAAAGAAAAACCGGCACACTGTGGAGAATAATAAAACTTAGAGAGTGACTGGGCCAGAGGCAAGTGTACTGTGGCTGTTGGGATGAGTTCACTGTGGTGTTTGCCGTTTCTGCTGTTGTTGTTTTTGCAGATTTCCAGGAGAGAGTCATAGTTATAGAACAGTGTGAGCAGCCAAACCTCCCAGTGAAGACCTGACATATTTCTTGGTAAAGAAAACAGGGAAAACAGTTCAAGCAAGCCAGAGAGTGATGAGGAATCTTGAACAGGAGAGAGCTGGAGAAAAGAATCACCTAATTTTGCTTATAAACACGAAGAGTCCACCAATTCCTAGAACTGTATATGCCTGGAACAGACCCAAAACAGCATGGTAGAGGCTTAAAGAAATAAATTGAGATTTGAACCACTACTCAATGGTTACCATCTGAACCCAGCTAAGCTAATTGCCTACTAAAACAAAATGATCAATATTCTCTACAGGATTATAATAAAACCTAAATCTTCATGTTGTATGAGTCACAATGTCCAGGATACAATCCAGAATTACTTGCCATAAAAATAAGCAGGAATATACGACTTATTCTTAGAAGAAAAGACAATCATCAAATGCCTACTCTGAGATTAAGATATCAGAGTTATTAGACAAGAACTTTACAGTGGCTACTATAATTTTCAAGAGGTAAAGATGAACACACCTCTAATGAATGAAATAAAGGAAGTCTCAGCAGAGAAATATAAAACAAAAAATAACCAAATGGAAAGTTTTAGAATTAAAACATACAAATGTAATAAAAATGTTGCTGGCTAGGCTCAATAACAGAATACAGTTGACAGGGGGAAAAAAGTTAGTGAACTTTAAACAAGATCAATAAAAATTTTCCAGTCTACAGAATAGAGAAAATAAAAAGGTAAAATAAAATAAAAAAAAAAGCCCCAGAGGCTTGTGGAAAAAATCAAAAGCTCTAATGTACTTGTAACTGAAATCCAAGTATAAGAAAGAATGGTACATTCTTTACCTTTAAAGAAGGTGAAAAACTCCAAATAGGATAAATTCAAAGAAAATCATCCCTGGAAACATGATGATTAAACTACAGACAAAGATTTTTTTATCTTAAGAGTAGTCATTAAAAAATGACACGTTTAGCCTGACCAGGCGGTGGTGCAGTGGATAGAGTATAGGACTGGGATGTAGAGGATCCAGGTTCAAGACCCTGAGGGCTCCAGCTTGAGTCCGTGCTCATCTGGTTTGAGCAAGGCTCACCAGCTTGAACCCAAGGTTGCTGGCTTGAGCAAGGGGTCACTCGGTCTGCTGTAGCCCCCCAATCAAGGCAGGTATGAGAAATCAATCAATGAACAACTAAGGAACCGCAATGAAGAATTGATGTCTCTCATCTCTCTACTTCCTGTCTGTCTGTCCCTGTCTGTCCCTCTCTCTGATTCTTCCTGTCTCTGCCATAAAAAAAATAAATAAATAAAAATAAAAAATGACACATTTAGAGAGTAGCAATAAATTGAACAACTGCAGATTAAGCCAGAAGACCTGGGACAATATTTTTGAAGTGCTGAAAAGGGAAAAAAATTATCAACCAACAGAATTCTATATCTAGCCAATATATCTGTCCAGATTAGGCAGGATAAAGACATTTGCATATAAAGAAAAGTTAAAAGAATTTTTGAAGATAGCCCTGCACTATAAAACATGCTAAAAAAATTTTTTTCAAGCTGAAGCAAATAGTGTTGGAGGGAAATTTGGATTTCAGATAAAAAACAAACATCAGAAATGATAAATATATAAATAAATATAAAGGTCTATTTTTTTTTTCCTCTTGCATGTTTTAAAATTCACATGACTTTTTAAAGCAAAAATTATAATATTGTCACATGACAATATTGGTCAATGTTAATAGGTACAATATATGATATGCATAAATAAAAGATGATGAGAGAAGGTAAGCAATCTATATTGTTGAAAAGTATCTATACTTTACACGAAGTTGTTAGTACAATATTAGTTTCCAGTATATTGTGAAATGTGAGAGGTAGGTAGATAAATGATGATGATAGATAGATAGATAGATAGATAGAACAATTGCAAAGTCAATCCTTTTAAAAAGAATATGCAAAAATGATATATCCATCTTAAGAAACCATAGATAAATTAAGATAAAATAGTAAAAAGAATTAAAATAATACAAAATTAGGCAGGAAAATGGGAACAGAGAGACCAAAAAAATAAAATAAAAAACAAATAACAAACTGGCTGACTAAATCCATCTATAACAATAATTGTATAAAATGTTAATTGGAGACTAAATACTCAATTTAAAAAAACAGATACTGGCCCTGGCCGGTTGGCTCAGCGGTAGAGCGTCGGCCTGGCGTGCGGGAGACTGGGTTCGATTCCCGGCCAGGGCACACAGGAGAAGCGCCCATTTGCTTCTCCACCCCCCCCCCCTCCTTCCTCTCTGTCTCTCTCTTCCCCTCCCGCAGCCAAGGCTCCATTGGAGCAAAGATGGCCCGGGCGCTGGGGATGGCTCCTTGGCCTCTGCCCCAGGCGCTAAAGTGACTCTAGTCACGGCAGAGCGACGCCCCGGAGGGGCAGAACATCGCTCCCTGGTGGGCAGAGCATCGCCCCCTGGTGGGCGTGCCGGATGGATCCTGGTCGGGCACATGTGGGAGTCTGTCTGTCTCTCCCCGTTTCCAGCTTCAGAAAAATACAAAAAAAAAATAAATAAATAAATAAAAAAAATTAAAAAACAGATACTATCAGATTAAAAGGAAAAAAAAGACACCAAATTAGATCTGCCTATAAATATGAAAGCAGAATTAAGTTGAAAGTAAAAGCAATAGATTGTGCAAAAAATAAGCATAAGCAGATTGGAATAGTTATATTAATATCATGAATAGTCTTCAATGCAAAGTTTATTAACAGAGATAAAGACATTTCAAATATAAAGGACAATTGGTTAGGAAGAAAACAAAAGCACACACTTAATAAACTTCAAAATACATGAACATATAAAAACTTATGGTATGTTTATGCAATTTAATACTGCTTAATAAGATACACAGACAGCAAATATACAAAAATGCTCACCATTATTAGTCACTAGGGAGCTAAAAAGTGAAACCACAGTGCAATACCATTACACAGCCACTAGAATAGCTAAAGTCATAAAGATTGACCATCCCAGACATTTAGAAAGATATAAAGCAACTGGAACTCTCATGTAAAGTGATACAACCACTTTGCAAGAGTTTGACAATTTCTTATAAAACAAATATATAGCTACTGTATGTGCTACTAGAACATCTAGAATTCCACTTCTAGATATTCAACTATAAAAAATGATTTGAATACTATACTTTTTGATGGGTATCGTCAAACTCATCAAACTGTAAACTCAAGATAAATGCTTTTTATTTTGTGTAAATTATCCTTAATTAAGTTGATTCAAAACATTAAAAAATAAAGTTTGGTCTCAATAAACTCTTTTTTCTTTTGAGATCTATATATACTTTTAGATTTAAAGAAAAAAAATTAGTGTAATTCTTCTCCTTCTTCTGCCCATCCCACTGTAACTTAGTTTGAACTCAGTAGTGAAGAAATAACACTTTTCTTCTGACTCATTTGAAAGAGGTAGCCCATGAGAAGGGGAAAGACTCTGCTACAGCCTCAGATATGGATTTAAATTCCATCTGATATTTATTTGTAATATAAATCTATACAAATCATGTATTCTTTTGTAGTTGCTCACTCCTTGTTTGTAACATGGTCATAATATCCATCTTGCTAAGCTACTAGAAATAAATAAGGCAAGGTGGGTAAAGTGGCACAGAAAAGAAACTTGCAAAAAATGGTTACTCCCTTTTATTTTTAGGAAAAACACAGGTCTCATATTTTTCAAAACAAGTTTAATTACAAATGTCTCATCAAACTATTACAACAGTCTTATTCATATTAATCATACTATGCATCCTGGGATTTTTCTATGTTTGTTTAAAAATAGATGACTATGAATTAGGCATGAGGCAAAAAAATAAATAAAATAAAATGGTAAGTATGCTTATAAAGCAAGAAATTTAGGGTTTATTTTAGTTGTTACAAAGTTTAAAAATTTTAAAGTCTGTATGTCACTCAGTGAACAATATTTATTGAGCACCCATTACATGTTAGGTACTTTTCTAGTCTCTGGGGATACTGTCAGAAAGTAGGTTGGGAATAACCAAGGTGTTTTTAGTTAGTGATACATATATTCAATGTGTGAATCTGTCTATCTAAGCAAAAATGAAGTACAGTGAACTTATATACAATTTTGAAAGATCTTGGAATATACTGTGTGGTAATAAGACCCTAGAATTCTACCTCAGCTCTGCCAAAACTGATGTCATATCAAACAAATAAACTTTCATTTGTTTCCTCATTAATAAAACATGAGACTTAAGCTATGTTTCTTTTCAACTCTAAAACTTACCATATTTCCCATCTATAAGACACAACTTTTTTTGAAAAATTTGGGGTCTAAAAACTAGGTGAGTCTTATACAGTGGTTATACATTTTTTTACTTGCATTTCCCACTTTTTTGCACTTGGTTTTGCACTCATTGTTGAAGACAGTGATTCATCATCAGACACAGATGAGGACAAGCTAATGGATGGGAGTTTTGACAGTGATGAAAAGTTGTATAAATTTTATGATGAATAAAACTAGAGTTCAATAACTTTATGTAACACATGTTTTTTCAAATTTTGGGCCCCAAAATTAAGTTGTGTCTTATTTATGGGAGCGTCTTATACATGGGGAAATACTGTATGTATGGAAAAAGTCTAAAGTCCTTTTCTGATTTTCAAAATTATTCATTATATATATTATTTCTCCCACTAATTTTGAGTATCAATTATTTCTCAATTATAGGTCCATAGGTAAATAATTTGGGACTCTGAATTGTCTCAAACAAAAAATTATTAAATAATTACTCATTAAATATTTACTAAGCACTCTCAATGCAGAAATGAATATAATAAGTTCTAAGTATAAAGTGGTGATCAAAATAATTTTTGGAGAGGGAGTGGCGGGCCTGCAGACAGACCACACCTAGGGAACACAGAGGTCACACGGTCACACCCAGTGGACTCCAGTGGCCAAAACCTTCTTTTACACAGACAGAATTAGAAGGCAGAGAAACACAACACAAATGAATCAAGAGAAATACCCAGAAAAGGATCTAAATGAGTCAAATATAACCAAATTACCAGATGCAGAGTTTAAAATAATGATTGTTACGATGCTCAAAGATCTTAGAACAACAATAGATGGTCATTACAAACACCTAAATAAAGACATAGCAAATATAAAAAGGACATTGAAATAAAAAAGAATCAGTCAGAAATGACAAATACAATATCAAAACGAAGAACACAATGGAAGGAATTAAAAACAGGATGGATGAAGCTGAGAATTGAATTAGCGAGATAGAGGACAAGATAAATGAAGGCACAGAAGTGGAGCAGAATAAAGAAAAGAGACTCAAAAAGACTGAGGAAACTCTAAGAGTGCTCTGTGACAACATGAAGAAAAATAACATCTGCATCATAGGGGTTCCTGAAGCAGAAGAGAAAGAACAAGGGATAGAGACTTTGTTCAAACATATCATGGCTGAATACTTCCCTCAATTAAGGCAGGAAAACATCTCACAAGTTCAAGAAGCACAGAGAACTCCATTAAAGAGAACCCAAAGAAATCTACAACAAGACACATCATAATTAAAATACCAAAGCTAAGTGATAAAGAGAAAATATTAAAAGCTGTTAGAAAAAAAAGGCTATCACCTACAAAGGAGCCCCCCTAAAGGATGACTTCCAACTTCTCAACAGAAACACTTGAGGCCAGAGGGAATGGCAAGAAATATTCAAAGTAATGCAGAACAAGAGCCTACAACCAAGACTACTTTATCCAGCAAGGCTATCATTTAAAATTGAAGGAGAAATAAAAAACTTTCCAGACAAAAAAAACCTCAAGGAATTCACTACATCCAAACCAATGCTGCAAGAAATGCTAAGGGGCCTGTTGTAAACAGATCAAAGGGGAAAAAGAATATAGCAAAAGAGGAATATAGATTTAAAGAATAAAATGGCAATAAACAACTACATATCAATAATAACCTTAAATGTAAATGGATTAAATCAGGGGTTGTCAAACTTTTTATAAAAACCGCCCACTTTTGCAGTGCTGGTCAACCTGTTCCCTACCGCCCACTAGTGGGCGTTCCAGCTTTCATGGTGGGCCAATTGCGGCGCTGTTTGGTTGCTCTGCTACCGCCCACCATGAAAGCTGGAGCACCCAATAGTGGGCGGGAGGGACCAGGTTGACCAGCACTGCAAAAGTGGGCGGTTTTTATAAAAAGTTTGACGACCCCTGGATTAAATGATCTGATCAAAAGACATAGGGTAGCTGCATGGATAAGAAAACAGGATCCATACATATGCTGTCTACAAGAGACATACCATAAAACAAAAGATGCACATAGACTAAAGATAAAAGGATGGAAAAAAAAATTTCACGCAAATGGAAATGAAAAAAAAAAAAAGCGGGGGTAGCAATACTTATATCAGAAAAAATAGACTTTAAAACAAGAGATAAAGAAGGTCACTGGTGAGTTGGCTCAGTGGTAGAGCATTGGCCTGGCGTGCAGGAGTCCCAGGTTCGATTCCCGGCCAGGGCACACAGGAGAAGCGCCAATCTGCTTCTCCACCTCTCCCACTCTCCTTCCTCTCTGTCTCTCTCTTCCCCTCCCGCAGCCAAGGCTCCATTGGAGCAAAGTTGGCCTGGGCGCTGAGGATGGCTCCATGGCCTCTGCCTCAGGCGCTAGAATGGCTCTGGTTGCAACAGAGCAATGCCCCAGATGGGCAGAGCATCACCCCCTGGTGGGCATGCCGGGTGGATCCTGGTTGGACACATGCGGGAGTCTGTCTGACAGCCTCCCCATTTCCAACTTCAAAAAAATACCAAAAAAAAAAAAAAAAAAAAGTCACTACATAACTACATAATGATAAAGGGAGCAATCCAACAGGAAGATATAACCATTATAAATATCTACGCAACTAATATAGGAACACCTAAGTATATAAAGCAGACTTTGATGGATTTAAAGGGCGAGATCAACAGCAATACAATAATAGTAGGGGATTTCAATACCCCACTAACATCACTAGATAGATCCTCAAGAAAGAAAATTAACAAAGAAACAGCAGCCTTAAAGGACACACTAGATCAACTTGATTTAATAGATATCTTCAGAACCTTTCAACCCAAAGCAGCAGAATATACATTTTTTTCAAGTGTTCATGGTACATTCTCTAGGATAGACCACATGTTAGGGCACAAAAGCAGCCTCAACAAATATAAGAAGATTGAAATCATATTGATCACTTCTTTGATCACAATGGTGTAAAACTAGAAATCAACCACAACAGAAAAACTGAAAAATACTCAAACACTTGGAAACTAAATAGCATGTTATTAAATAATGAATGGTTTAACAATGAGATCAAAGAAGAAATTTAAAAGTTCCTAGAAATGAATGATAATGAGCATATATCAACTCAAAATTTATGGGACACAGCAAAAGCAGTCCTGAGAGAGAAGTTCATAGTATTACAGGCATACCTTAAAAGCTAGAAAAAACTCAAATAAACAACTTGACCCTACATCTAAAAGAACTAGAAAAAGAACAGCAAGTAAAGCCCAGAGGTAGTGGAAGGAAGGAAATAATAAAGATCAGAGCAGAAATAAATGACATAGAGACTAAAGAAACAATACAGAGGATCAATGAAACCAGGAGCTGGTTCTTTGAAAAGGTAAACAAGATCGATGAACCTTTAACCAGACTCACCAAAAAAAAAAGAGAGAGAGGACTCAAATAAATAAAATTAGAAATGAGAGTGGAGAAATAACAACTGACACAACAGAAATACAAAACATTGTAAGAAAATACTATGAAGAACTGTATGCCAAAAAACTAGACAACCTAGATAAAATGGACAAATTCCTTGAAACATACAATCTTCCAAAAATTAATCTGGAAGAATCAGAAAATGTAAACAGACTGATTACAACAAATGAGATGGAAACAGTTATCAAAACACTCCCAAAAAAGAAAAGTCCTGGGCCTGATGGCTTCACAAGTGAATTCTACCAAATATTCAAAGAAGAACTAACTCCTATCCTTCTCAAGCTATTTCAAAAAATTCAAGAGGAAGGAAGACTTCCAAGCTCCTTTTATGAGCTGAGCATAATTCTGATTCCAAAACCAGGCAAAGACAACACAAAGAAAGAAAATTATAGGCCAATATCCCTGATGAATTTAGATGCTAAAATCCTCAACAAAATATTAGCAAACCGGATCCAGCAATATATGAAAAAAAAAATCATACACCATGATCAAGTGGGATTTATTCTGGGGAGGCAAGGCTGGTATAATATTTGCAAATCAACCAATGTGATTCATCACATAAACAAAAGGAAGGAGCAAAACCACATGATAATTTCAATAGATGCAGAAAAAGCATTTGATAAAATCCAGCACCCATTCATGATCAAAACTCTCAGCAAAGTGGGAATACAGGGAACATACTTCAACTAGATAAAGGCCATCTATGACAAACCCACAGCGATCATCATACTCAATGGGCAAAAATTAAAAGCAATCCCCTTAAGATCAGGAACAAGGCAGGGGTGCCCCCTTTCACCAATCTTATTCAACATAGTTCTGGAAGTCCTAGCCACAGCAATCAGACAAGAAAAGAAATAAAAGGCATCCAAATTGGAAAAGAAGAAGTAAAACTATCATTATTTGCAGATGATATGATATTGTATATAGAAAACCCTAAAGTCTCAGTCAAAAAACTACTGGACCTGATAAATGAATTCAGCAAGATGGCATGATATAAAATTAATACTCAGAAATCAGAGGCATTTTTATACACTAATAATGAACTGTCAGAAAGAGAAATTAAGGAAGCAATCCCTTCACCATTGCAACCAAAAAAATAAAATACCTAGAAATAAATTTAACCAGGGAGATTAAAGATTTATAGTCAGAAAATGATAAAACATTGATAAAAGAAATCAGGGAAGATTTAAACAAATGGAAGCATATACCGTGCTCATGGTTAGGAAGAATAAACATCATTAAAATGTCTATATTAACCAAAGCAATTTATAATTTCAATGCAATACTGATAAAAATACCAATGTCTTACTTCAAAGATATAGAACATATATTCCAAAAATTTATATGGAACCAGAAGAGAACATGAATAGCCTCAGCAATCTTGAAAAGGAAGAATAAAGTGGGAGGTATCACACTTCCTGATATCAAGTTATACTACAAGGTTATTGTACTCAAAACAGCCTGGTACTGGCATAAGAACAGGCCTATAGATCAATAGAACAGAACAGAGAATCCAGAAATAAACCCATATTTTATGGACAACTGATATTTGACAAAGGAGGTAAGAGCATACAATGAAGTAAAGACAGTCTCTTCAACAAATGGTGTTGGGAAAATTGGACATCTACCTGCAAAACAATGAAACTAGACCACCAACTTACACCATTCACAAAAATAAACTCAAAATGGATAAAAGACTTAAATGTAAGCCGTAAAACCATAAGCATCTTAGAAGAAAACATAAGCAGTAAGCTCTCTGACAGTAATCTCGCAGCAATATATTTGCCGATTTATTTCCACGGGCAAGTGAAATAAAAGACAGGATAAACAAATGGAACTATATTGAACTAAAAAGCTTTAGCACATCTAAAGACAATAAGAACAGAATAAAAAGAGAAACTAGAGAATGGGAGAACATATTTGACAATACATCTGATAAGGGGTTAATAACCAAAATTTATAAAGAACTTGTAAAACTCAATACCAGGAGGACAAACAATCCAATCAAAAAGTGGGCAAAATAAATGAATAGACACTTCTCCAAAGAAGACATACAGATGGCCAATAGGTAAATGAACAAATGCTCAACATCACTAATCATTAGAGAAAAGCAAATTAAAACCACAATGAGATATCACCTCACACCAGTCAGAATGGCGCTCATCAATAAAACAACACAGAATAAGTGCTGGCGAGGATGTGGAGAAAAGGGAACCCTCCTGCACTGCTGGTGGGAATGCAGACTGGTGCAGCCACTGTGGAAAACAGTATGGAGATTCCTCAAAAAATTAAAAATTGAACTGCCTTTTGACCCAGCTATCCCACTTTTAGGAATGTACCCCAAGAACACCATAGCACTGTTTGAAAAGAAGAAATGCACCCTCATGTTTATGGCAGCATTGTTCACAACAGGGAAGATCTGGAAACAGCTCAAGTGTCCGTCAGTGGATGAGTGGATTAAAAAGCTTTGGTACATATATACTATGGAATACTATTCAGCCATAAGAATGATGACATCGGATCATTTACAACAGCATGGATGGACCTTGATAACATTATACTAAGTGAAATAATTAAGAACTATATGATTCCATACATTGGTGGGACATAAAAATGAGACTCAGAGACATGGACAAGAGTGTGGTGGTTACGGGGTGGAGGGGAGGAGAGGGAGGGGGTTGGGTAGGGACACAAAGAAAACCAGTAGAAGTTTACAGAAGACAATTTGACTTTGGGTGACGGGAATGCAGCATAATCAAATGTCAAAATAACCTGGGGATGTTCTCTTTGAACATATGTACCCTGATTTATCAATGTCACCCCATTAAAATTAATTTAAAAAAATATTTTTTAATGTAAAAAAAAAGCCAATTTTGGTCCCTGACCTTATAGAATTTACTAGCTGTAGAGGGTAGAAAGGAGTTTTCTGATTTTGAAGGAAAATAAGTAATTCAATTTTGATGCACTAATTTAGAGATTCCTGAGTACATTCCAATGGAACTGGAATATAAGATAAATTAGGGAGAAATCACCAAATAGATATTATTATAAACCATGAGACTGGATGTGGTAAACTTGAAAGAGTATGTACAATGAGAAGAACAGAGATCACAAAGATCTAAATTTTCAAGAAAGCTAGATTTTAGAGATTAGGCATAAGAAATTATTCTTTGGTGCTAACAAAAAAGACTAAGAAGAGATGAGAAAAATGGACTGTAACATATGAGGTAGAGGGAATGATCGATGGTATCAAATGTAAATTTAGTGAAAGAAGGATCTACTGAATTTGGAAAAACTAAAGTTATTGATACATTTGTCAAATACTGTCTTAATGGGCTGGTTGAAGCAAGATTGGATGGTATTGAGAAGTAATGACAGGTAAAAAGTTGAGGCTGTGAGTGAACAATATCATAGGAAAAACTTGTGTTAGTTGGAAGGAAATATAGGTTTGACAGGTTTTGTTGTTCTTGTTCATTTGCTTTTAGTGTGATTTTTTTTTAAGGTGAGTGATATCAGGGCTTAAAGGAGATTGAAGATGAACAAGGCAGGAGTAAATTGATGGATAAGAGCTCTTAGATGGTGAAGAGTGATGCAGTCAAAAGGAGACTGAAATGATTGGTCTTTGAAACTTTAAAGAGGTAAAAGCTGTGGAAGTATGACAATGAGATAGGCTTGTTTAAGATGGATAAAGGAAAGAAGTAGTGTGGTTGAAAGTTTAGGAGCCAGACGATGGAATACGCTCAAATTCATCTTCTTCCATTTATAAGCTTGCTCAAGTCTCACTCTTTCTGGACTTCAATTTCTTCATCTGTGAAATAAGAAAAAGTGTTACTTATGTTATCAATTTGTTTGGTGAATTTTTAAATGAGTTTACATTTATAAGAGGACTGATTCAAAAGAATATATGCACCCCTGTGTTCATTGTTGCATTATTTTCAATAGCAAAGATTTGGAAGGAGCCCAAGTGCTCATCAGTAGATGAGTGGATAAAAAGGCTGTGTTGCATTTACATGATGGAATACTACTCAGTCATAAAAAAGAAGAAAATCCTACGCTTTGCAACAGCATGGATGGACCTGAAGAGCATTATGCTCAGTGAAATAAGCCAGTCAGAGAAAGATAAATACCATATAATTTTGCTCATATGTGAAATCTAATTAACAAAATAAACTCACAAACAAAACAGAAACAGACTCATAGAGAGCAGGCTGACAACTGTCAGAGGGGATTGGGTTTGGGGAGCTGGTGAATAAGGTGAAGATACTGAACAAAAAGAAAAAAGAAAAAAAAGTAAACCTTAATGATGCATTATAGAATTGTACATCTGACACCTATATAAATTTATTAACCAATGTCACTCCAGTGAATTCAATTTTAAAAATAAATAAAAAATAAAAATATCTGATGCATACCAAGTGCTATAGCTATTACAACATCATTGCAGGATGATAAAGAAAGTCCTATTTGATGGCTTCTATTTTCTCCATGAAATGGGATAAATATGAAAACAATTGTTAACCTCTCTAAACCCAAAGTCATGCAAATAGACAATGAGAAGACTTTTATTTTCTGTTAAATTTCTAAAGATTTTAAAATTACAATGTCCACTATTGGTGACAGTGAGGTGATTCAGTCCTATTCCTCCACATTTGACCAAAGCCTCCTCTCCAGGAGGCAATGTGGTCAGATGAATTCCAAGATTTTATTATGCCAATAACATGAGGTCCCCAGAGGAGAGGTGTGTGCTGTAAAGAGAGGGTGGAAAGTCCTGCCCCCTGAAAAAGCTAGTTAGTTAAGCATTTGATTCCATTACCAGTACCCTGATTGGTGCACATCGAAAGTCTCCCGTGGTTCCTGTTAATTCCCAGGTCTCTGTTCTGTGGTGTAATTGGCCTCAGGGTCCTGTTTGTATGCTGTCTTTGCCTCTCTTTCCAACAATTCAGCTTCTTCACAAGTCTCCAAAAGAAATCTATTCAAAAGAATGGGGTCGCATCCTTGGAGCACACAAGACATCTGATTTCTCTCTCTTCTCCCTCCTCCCTGCCACTTACCTCTGGAGGTTCAAAATTCTTCTCTATTGTGTAGTGCATTTCAGCTCTTCCAAATTTCTAATTCCCAAGTTGCATGGTAATCCTTTCAAAGCATCCAGGAGAGTGTTCTAAGACCTGCTGTTCTTAGAAGAGTTACCAATGTCAGAACTTTACCTCTGCCTCCGCAAGTCCACTTCCAGAACTGAGGAAGTAACCACACCTCATTTCAGTACTTTAACCCTATTTTAATAGTGACATTTTGGCAATACATTTTTAAAAATACACGAGGTATAAAGAATAAAACAACCCAAAGGGGACAGATCCTAATCTCGCTCCTCCTCAACACTTTAATAGAGTAATGCATGTATAAAGTCATAAAACTCAAACAATGCAGAAAGTTACAAAACGAAAAGTGAAAGGCCTCAGTTCCATTCTTCCTTTTCCCCACCAGCCTCTCCACGGGAACAATCGCTTATTATACTTCCTAATTTAAAAAAGCATAAATCTGCATAAATTCACATTTATCTTTTTAAAATTGTATGCAAAAGGGAGCATACAATTTACATTTCTTTATATCTTTTTCCACTTATGATACATTTTAGAGATATTTCAATATCAGCATATAGGTGTACGTGTGTGTATATATGTATTTTAAAATATTTAAATATGGCATAGATAATATTCTACATTATTTTTACCATATCAACATATCAGTATACTCTATTTTTGGAACTCTAATTGCCATATTTTCTCCTAAAAGTTTGTTCCAATTTACACTCCAATTTACAATTTCCCTGCGTTTTCATTGCATCTGTACTATCATTAAAATTTACAATGTGCATTTAAAATAAAGTCATTCAACTACCAATTAATGAGAGCCTAGTACATGAATTTAAAAAATTATGGCATGATATTACACTGTATACCAATTAGAAAGATTAGTAAAATATGTTCTCAGTCTCCCCTCAATCTAAAAATCTGGAGGGGAGGAGGAAGATGTAAAAAAAAGAGATAATAATACAAAAAAATAGAAAAGAAAAAGATAGAGTGAAAAAGAAAGGAAAATCATCGCCACATGACGTGCACATGAAGAGCAGAGCATGGAGGGAAAACTGATTTATTTCTGCTGGGATGTGAAGGGCTTTATGATACAGGTGCGACTTTACTTGGGATTTAAAACTCGTACAAGCTACCATTTGTTGGTATTTAGTATGTACCAGGCACTATGTTGATTTATTTTAAGTGCATTTCCTAATTTAATCTTCCTAACAATATGAGGTAGATAAGATTTTCATAGGCATTTTATAGACAGGAGAGCAGAAATCTGAGAAAAATTAATTACTTAACATCACACAGCTCTTAACATACACCTTTCATGGACAGCTCATTTAGTTGTTATAATGTTCCTATGAGGTAAGCACTATTCTCACCCTTTTTACAGGTGGTAAAAATAAGGCACTGAAGGGCTACCTTAGTTTTTTGCTCAAGGTCACGACAGATAAGCGGCAGAGCAGGAACACAAACCAAGGCGGTCTCAGAGCTGAGGTCCTTATAGTTGTTCCGTTGTGGGAGGGAGTGGAACGTGAAGGCGGACTGGAGGAGACAGTGGTGTGTGCATAGTCGGTGTGAGGGATAGGTTGGTTGAACACATCGAGGGATGGTCTCTTTCACTGGACAAAGTCATTGGGAGTGAGAATAGAATAAGAGCTAAAGTAGAGAAGACTTGATGGACGCCTCAATCCCAGCCCTCTCGGCCTTTACATCTCCAAATTAAAGGGTTTTATCCCTTTTAGTCAGAGCCCACAGGCAGCTTTTTATCCATTTCGTTTTAATTATTTTAGACATCTGTTTCTGGATGCTTCTGTTAGAGTTGTGATCACTCTTGTGCAGTGTGGACTTGAGGAAGGATGATGCTAATGACCTTTGCAGTTCAAAAATGTTTCTACCTTGCCTGACCAGGCGGTGGCGCAGTGGATAGAGCATTGGAAGGTGATGTGGAGGACTCCGTTTCGAGACCCCAAGGTCGCCAGCTTGAGCACGGGCTCATCTGATTTGAGCAAAGCTCACTAGCTTGGACCCAAGGTAGCTGGCTCAAGCAAAGGGTTACTCGGTCTGCTGTGGCCCCACCAGTCAAGGCACATATGAGAAAGCAATCAATGAACAACTAAGGTGTCGCAACGAAAAACTGGTGATTGATGCTTCTCATCTCTCTCCATTCCTGTCTGTCTGTTCCTGTCTATCCCTCTCTCTGACTCTCTTTCTCTGTCTCTGTTTTTTTAAAAAAAATGTTTCTACCTCAATCACACACACAAATTATGAGGTTGGAATGGTCGTTACCAAATAGGTTACAGGGGAAACAGTACCCTCCCCTCCAATAATTTATAACATGAATGAAGAGATAAATCCAACTGACATTTTCCAGATATCCTAACACTTCTCTCTGCAGCATTTGACTCTACTGATCTCTCCCTCCTTGAAGCTCTCTCTGCCATGAACTTCTGCAATACTACTCTTCCTGATCTTCCTCCTGTCTCTGACCTGCCTTTCTTTTCCCCTTAAAAAGAATCTGTTCCTTGTCCTGCCTATTAAAAGACCATGTGCCCCAAGGTTTACTCAGCTTTCTACAATTGTCCCTCTTTGCTTCTGTTACAATCTCAAATAAATTTCATAGACTCTTTCATCTGTTGGTTCACAGAGATAACAGGATCTTCACCTCTTATTTTGCTGTTTCTATTCAGGAGAGACCTGCTCCCTACCTTGTATGCCAATTGGAATGGGCCCCTGTGGCTATATACCACTGCCTTCATTCCAGCTTTTTGAAAGGCACATGACTTAACTTCCTCCTATCTCTGGAGGACAACGAGTCCACAGCTTCTCTTCCAATCCCTGTTCTGTGCTTGGGGCTCATGTATGTCAGAAGCCAGCTGTCATTCCACGTCCAAAATTGAACTCATTAATTTTTTGTTTTGCTTTGTGTTTCTTCTCAGTTTCATTCAAGTGAATACCACCTTTATCTACACAGGTACACAAGTTCCAAATCTAGCCACCATCTCTGACTGCTCTTCTCTTAACCTTCCAGCCAACAGTCACCAAGTCTGCTACACTAGATTCTATCTGCTGCTTCTCTCTTTTCTGAAGATTATGGCCTTAGTTCAGCCCCATTATATATATCTTCCAGCCATAGTACTTCTAACTGGTCTTCCTGGTGATAATTTCCTGATTGCTAATGTCAGTTTTCTTTCAATTTTTTACAGCTGCTTGAAAGGATTTTATAAAATTCAAATCTAATCTTAACCACTCTTCTGCTTAAATTCTTTCAAAGGTTCCACCTTGCCATTAGAATAAAATGTAAGCTTTTCAGCATACAAAGCCCTTCATGTGTTTTGCCTCCAGCCTCATTCCACATGACAAAGTCTCACTTTCATGTGAGTCACCTGAGGCCCCCACTCCAGACCCCCTGAATCAGATTCCCTGGAGGAACAGCCCTAGATATCTAATATTTTAAAAGCCCTATGTGATTCTGCTGATCACAGAAGATTGAGACACATAGCCCTCAGACACACCATTTTACTTGTCAGTTCTGAAAGCCAACTTGCAGGAGGCTTCTTGAATATACTACACTGTCAAGTCTTCACTACCTGTGTCATATCTTTACTGTATTGTTTGCCTTTGTCTTTCTGCCTGGCTTGTTTTTACTTATACCCTGAGACACCCTCATAGCATGAAGTTTCCCCCAACTTTCTAGGTGCCACCTTCTGTGCTCCTCTTTTGTATTTCTATACCATGTGCCCATCCCTATTTCACCACACTCCACATTGTTTTTTTTCACCTTGCTTTCTCACCAGAATCTAAATGACTTGATAGCAAACACAATCTCTTGTTTTTCACTTTTTCCCCCCAGATTCTAGTACAATGTTTAGAATGATAAGCGTTCATTGAATGAATTACTAGAACATTAAAATGGAGGAGTCACTGTTAAGCAAATAGGATTGTCAAAAGCCTAGACAGTTGGCAATACAGACAACTGGTAGAATTTGAATTTAAAGCTGGAGATCCTAAACCAATAAGTCAAAATACAATTACATATATACTGAGAGAATCATAGTGTAAGTGCAATATTGGTCAAAGAGAGAGGGATAGATAGGAACAGACAGGAATGAAGAGAGATGAGAAACATCAATCACCAGTTTTTTGATGCAACACCTTAGTTGTTCATTGATTGCTTTCTCATGCCTTGACTGTGGGCCTTCAGCAGACTGAGTAACCTCTTGCTAGAGCCAGCGACCTTGGGTCCAAGCTGGTGAGCTTTGCTCAAACCAGATGAGCCCATGCTCAAGCTGGCGACCTCAGGGTCTCAAACCTGGGTCCTCCGCATCCCAGTCTGACGCTCTATTCACTGCGCCACCGTCTGGTTAGGCTGGTCGAAGTTTTTAATAGACATTATCGGGTGGTGAACACACAATACAACATACAAATGACGTATCATAGGATTGTACAACTGAAACCTATATAATTTTATTAACCAATGTCAGCCCAATAAATTCAATAAGAATAAAAAATATGTTAAAAAATAGACACTAAGCCCTGGCTGGTTGGCTCAGTGGTAGAGCGTCGGCCTGGCGTGCGGAAGTCTCGGGTTCAATTCCCGGCCAGGGCACACAGGAGAAGCGCCCATCTGCTTCTCCACCTCTCCCCCTCTCCTTCCTCTCTGTCTCTCTCTTCCCCTCCCGCAGCCAAAGCTCCATTGGAGCAAAAGATGGCCAGGGCGCTGGGGATGGCTCCTTGGCCTCTGCCCCAGGCGCTAGAATGGCTCTGGTCACGACAGAGCGACGCCCTGGATGGGCAGAGCATCGCCCCCTGGTGGGTGTGCCGGGTGGATCTCGGTCGGGCGCATGCGGGAGTCTGACTGCCTCCCCGTTTCCAGCCTCAGAAAAATACAAAAAAAAAAAAAAAAAAAAAATAGACACTAATGGAGGCTAATTAAAACAGAAAAGAAATTTATTGAAAAGTTGTTGGGATCCCACAGAATTTTCAGCAAGAATAAAAATTTCAGGTTTTGGAAACAGAAAGGAACAAAGGGAACTTCAGCAGCTACAATGGCTGAGCAACGGAGGCTGCAGCTCACGCACCTGTCTGCGCCAGCACAGGGCACTCTTCCTAAGGATTGTTGCTGCGGCAGCTGCCACTAGGATGAATTCTCCACTTACCCCGTTTCTTTGCCTCACATGCTCCAGATTCAAATCTCAGAGCGATTCACGTGACTGGATACGTCTAGGTCTAGGTGTGTGTGAGGTGCTGAGCTGGGAAAGCGACTTCTGGACTTCTCAGCATCCATGTACACACGGAGCAAAGGTGCTGCCTTGGAGAATTCAGGTACTAAAACAAAACAAAACAAAAACCTAACTTAAAAGTCATTTCTGCCTATCTATAGCAGTGCAGTGGATAAGCGTCAACCTATAACTCTAAGGTCGCCAGTTCGAAGCCCTGGGCTTGCCTGGTCAAGGCACATGTAGGAGTTGATGTTTCCTGCTCCTCTCCCACTTCTCTCTCTCTCTCTTTCTCTCCTCTCTAAAATAAATAAATAAAAATCTTTTTAAAGAAGTCATTTCTAATTTTATACAGTAATAGAAAATGGTAAAATTAATTAACATTCTACTGTTCTGTTAAATTAACTTCTGAGTAAAATAACACTCACTACATGTTATCACATCAGATTCAAAGAAGTCTTTTAGGCAGCAAAAACTGCAGCATGGATTCCTCCAGGGCACTTGGAAAATGAATAGAATCCAGAGGAGAAAGTTAGGTTTTAAATACTGGTAACAGAGTGGGTGGGCTTAAGGTTGGGACTGCAGAAGCAAGAGTTCATAGCTGGCGAATTGGTAATTGAATCCAGAGTGTAAACACAAGCGTAAGTTCTCAATGATTGGCTCATACATGGGCAGTAGTCAAGGTTAATTGGTTCACTTAAATTTTTATTTTTTGTCTTAATTTGAAGAAAAGTCTTCTTTGTAAAAAGAGTAAATGCTTTAACATTTTTCAGCAATATTAAAGAAATTCAAGGAAAGTTTAATCGATCACTTTAAATCCTACCTTCAAGAAATAGCCATTAACACTAGAGGAACATCACTCTAACCATCTTTCTATACATACTAGATGTGTAGAGAAAATATATACATGTACAAAGAGAAGAGCATCTGAGCTGCCACATTGCACCATTCAAGCTGTCCTTCAGACAGAACATAAACAATAAGATTAAGTGATTTCATAGATGGATGAATGAATGGACAGACTTTAGTTAAGTGGTCTTATTATTGAAATAAAGTAATACCTTTAATTAATACAGAATTTTTTTTAAATTGGTAGACCGAATATGTTTCATCACAAAATACAAATTTCTTCTTTAAAAAAATTCTGTGAGGTTGAAAAACAGTTTGTTAAAGAAATAAAGAGGTTAAGTTAGTTTTTTTGTTTCAACTTAAAGTTTTGGATTTAGACTGTACCAATTGACTCCATGCTATGAAAAATGAGAATTTCAACTTTTTGTCACCTGTCCCTCTTAATTTTGGCATGTTTGTGATTTGCTTTATTTTTATACTATTAAAAGCTATTATATAGGGAGGGGGAAATTATATAGGGAGTTGTGAAGATGAGAAGCAGAGTTGATTCATTTTTATATTTATAAGCTAACCAGTAAATCAAAAGTTTCCTGGGGTGAGGATTCTTCATCTAATTATTCTTTTTTTTTTTTGAAGATTTTATTTATTAATTTTACAGAGAGAAGAAGGGTGAAGAGAGTGCTTCACTTTAATTGTTCATTGTTTGCTTGCTGCTTGTTGTATGTGACTTGCTTGACCAGGCAAGCCCAGGGTTTTTGAACCTGTGACATCAGTGACCCAGGTCTACGCCACCACAGGCTACAGGCTCCTCTAATTATTCTTATCACAGTTTGAGGGTGATTACTACTCTCATGACTTTGCTGGTCCTGAGAAACAGTCTTCCAGCAACTTGGAAAAGCTACGGTGTATGAATATGTCCAGAAGAATGCCAGATGGTATCTCTGATTCTGGTTTTGTCTTCTAAGTTCTTTATCTTTGCTTTTTGTTCCTTCTCATACTCAAGCAACTCCTAAGGCTCTTCTCGGGCAGCTTAAAGTGATTCCATGCACTGAACAGTTGCTGGAAGGATGGTGAGGTAAAGAAGTAACAGGAATATTAATTATTGTTGCTATGAAGGAGAGTGCTCTTGCTGGGAAGTCTTAGTTAGTTCTGCATAGCAAGTGTGATAGACCAGATATATTTTTAGGGAGATGAGTTTTGTAAGATTCCTTCTGTCTGACCACTGTCTGTGATTTACTACAGATAGATAGGAATGGATGGAAGGATCTGAGTAGATGAAGTGACTAGGAGGCCATGGAGGCAAATTCCTTTGCCTCCATGAGAAAATAATATGTGTCATTTTGGTGAGGACATCTATTTCCACCAAGATGATTTTGTACTTCAGGAAGAGAATAGAGTGCAAGCAATGATGAAATACTACATACCAGTGTTATCCTAGAGGTGCCGAGGGTTCAGGAGGACTAAAAATAATTACTCTGAACCCTTAGATCTATCTTGAAAGTGTGCATGTGACATATCTGTTTGTATTTTTTATGTTATTATGCTAAAGGAAGAGTCACCAGAAATTCCAGAGGGTCATTTTAAATGTTTTTGATGGGCCAACGTAATCTCACATGCATGGAATTTGTGGGTGTGCATCTTATGCCAAGACATGTATCAAGGTGGTTCATTCAAGAAGTATCTCTCTCCTTTCACTGAACCACACTACTGGGGACCCTGGATACTGACCAAGTGCTGGGCACAATAGGCATTGGTTGACTTTCTTCAGTTGCCTTCCTTCACTTTGAGACTTAGAGGTCACAAAGTTTAATATTGGAATATTTCTTGTGATGGACTAGTATTGTGTCTTACAGAGCAGTGTATCTATGTGGTCATTTGAGTTCTTGTCTCTCATTAGTGATGTGATAGCGAAACACAGCTCCCTTCTTCTGATGCGGGTGTAGTTTTCAAGTTTGCCTGTGCTACTCACAGCCTTCAAGTGAGATGAGGACCTATCAGGATGCTGAGCTCCTTTAATTTCATAAAGTACTTTTAATTGTCAATGGTTCTTTTTCCCTCACTGGGGTGTTCGCCTTGGCTGGAATGAGCTGCCCTGATGAAAAGAAAGAGGTCAGTTGCATTGGAATCCTCTTTAGGCCCAAATGGTATTCACAAAGATATTAGAAAGTTAATTTAGATCAGAGATGTCAAGCTATAAGCCTTTACTGTGAAATCAGCCCACAGACAATTTTTTTTGCCAACATAGCATTTACCTATATACAAAGACAACATAGTCACTAAAATAATTTTTTCAACTCCTTGTCTATTTTTGAAAATTAGGAAATATTCCAGAACAATCCAGATTTTATCTTTTTAACAAATGAGAGCTATGACAGTCACAGCGAATGCACATTTCCAATGCCGACAGCAGACCCAGAGCTGCTTAGAGGAGCCGAGGAACAAGTATCCAATAGACTTTGGCCACTGCCCACCAGTTACTGCCCTCCTGACACGGAGGGCAGCTTCCAGCTCCCATTTACTGTCACACCCGAACGTCTGTTTTTCTCATGGTAGTCACAAGGCATGGGACATATTTCTTATGTTCTACCTCTATCATTAGGGGAAATATGCAGGATAAACTGAGAGAACAATGGGTTTCCTCTTCTTAGCCAGCATTATGCACTGGGAGCCTCTGGGCACCTGAGTTTATGACTGTTGCTTTAGATGACGGAAGGGCAAGCTGGGTCAAGTAGGCCCAGATCAGGATGCAGGTAAAGGTGAGGGTTAGTGTATGGAAAAGGGCAGCTCCTCTTTGGGACCAGTACTTAACCTTTGTCCTGTAGATTTATTGCTTGGGAGTTAGAAATAGGACTACCGGGGGAAGGAAAGTCAATGGCAATCAAGAACTATCGCATATCCTTTGTTGTTTGCAGTCACATATAGCTCTCTGCTTTCCCTCCGTGAGTTTTATTATTATCAAATGATGGTAGGACTTATGGCAGGTCTCCTGCTTCCTTCATGCTTGAAATGTGCCGATGAGCAGTTTGAGTGTGAGCCTGGCCAGTGACTCTGGGCTAAAAATCCTTGTGAGCCATGATTCCAAAGTTATTTGAGTTTTCTGTACTAGCCACCCCTTTGCAACTCTGAAGCCATGCAGAGTACTACCCTCGGATAAGTACAAATGATTACCTTACTTTTCTTGGTCGGCTTTCAAATTGTTTGTGATCCTTAAGATCATTTTCAAATTTATTTTGGCATGACTAATATATTCCCTTTGTTCAAATTCAAAAAGTAAAAAGCATATACGGTGAACCATCTTCCTCCCAAACCTGTCCCTTAATTATCCGGTGCTCTTCATTGAAGGCAGGTAATGTTACCAATTTCTAACATATTATTCTAGAAATTGTTTATGCCAATGGTGATCTGTGGACCTCTGGGGGTTCCCCAAGATGCTTTGAAGGGGAATGTGCAATCAAAACTATTTTTATAATGATAGTAAGGCATGATTTGCCGTTTTCACTGTTGGCATTTGCACTGGTGATTCAAAAGTAATGGTGGATAAAACACTGGCATCTTGACATGAATCAAGACAGTGGCACATTGTATTCTTCCTGGCCATGTACTCACAGATAAAAGCATTACAGTTTCACGTAAGAATGTCCTTGACAAAGCAGGAAGAGCTAATAAGTTTATTAAATCTTGACTCTTGAGTACCTTTTTAATATTCTCTCAGATGCGTAAGGAAGTACGCACAAAGCACTTTGCTGCATACCAAAGAACCAGGTTATCACAAGGAAACATACCTGCAGGGTTGCTTCAGTGCAAACCCAACTAGCTGCATTCTTTACGGAGCACCATTTTTACTGGAAAGCATGACAAAGTCTGGTTATTCATATGCACACTTGACAAACATTTTCTTAAAAATGAACCATATATGCCTGTTACTTCAAGAAAAACAAGTGAGGCTTGACCTGCGGTGGCTCAGTGGAATAAAGCATCGACCTGGAATGCTGAGTTTGCCAGTTCGAAACCCTGAGCTTGCCTGGTCAAGGCACATGTGGGAGTTTATGTTTCCAGCTCCTCCCCTGCTCTTCTCTCTCTCAAAATAAATAAATTCTAAAAAAAAGAAAGAAAGAAAAGAGAAGAAAAAAAAAAGCCAAAAGGAAAAACAGATGAAAGTATAAACCACAAGCTATAAAATTTGAGCTTTTAAATAAAAATTAGAGTTTTAGAAAACATATATCCACCATTGTGAGCTCAGTAGTTTCCCAAAATCTGGAAACTCCCTGATGAAACTGGTGTTGATACAGCCAAAAAAAAAAAATTTTTAATATTATAAAATGACATGTTAACATTTAAAATTTTTGTATAAAAAAATCATGAATGGGTAAAAAAAAAACCATTCCAAATGGAAGGCAGACAAGTGGGTTTCAATGTAACATGGCATATAAGTAACTCTTAGGTAGTTTTAGAAACTATATTGCAACTAAACTTTAAAAAAACTACTAATTGTCGTATTTTGGTGTAATATTAAAGAATAGCTATAAGTGTCTAGAAAGGCTTAAAATATTTGTTTTACAACCTCTTATCTGTGTGAAACTAGATTTCTTTCTGATACTTTTACCAGAACAACATATCACAATAGATTGAATGCAGAAGCAGATAGATTCCAGATGTCTTCAATTGTCAGACATTCAAGATATTTGCAAAAACACATGCCTCTTAATTTTTTATTTTGGAAAACCTAGAGGGTTTTTTTTTCCGTAAAAATATGTTACCGTGTGATGGGTTTATCACTGTTGTGTCCTCACATGAGGGAGTGCTCTAGAGTCTCTTTTAGAGGCACTAATCCCATTCATGAGAGCTCTACCCTCAGGACCCAAACATCTCCCAGAGGCCCCAGCTTCTAATATCATTCTACTGGAGATTAGTTTTCCACACACTGTATAAAATTTAGGGGGACACACACATTCAGTCTATAGCAGCATATTTATGCATTTTCCATTTCTTTCTTTTTTTCTCTTCTTTTTTCCAAGTGAGAGGACGAGAAATAGAGAGAAAGACTCCCACATGGGCCCTAACCGGGATCCCCCTGGCAACCTTCATCTGAGGCCGATGCTCTGCTCATCTGAGGCCATGCTCACAACTGAGCTATTTTTAGTGCCTGAAACAGAGGCTCCATGGAGCCATCCTCAGCACCAGGGGCCAATGCACTTGAACCAATCGAGCCATGGCTGCAGGAGGGGAAGAGAGAGAGGGAGATAAGGGGAAGGGGAGGGAGTAGAGGAACAGATGGTCACCACTTCTGTGTGCCCAAAGCAGGAATCGAACCCGGGATATCCACACACTGGGCTGATGCTCTACCACTAAGCCAACCGGCCAGGGCCTTATTCTTCTTTTCTTATACAAAACACCCCACCCCACATTCATTGATCTTGCATCTTGCCTTCTTCACTTGGTCAGAATTATGCCATATCAGGATGTATAGTTCTTCTTCATTCTTTTTATGGCCACATATTTTCTCATTGTAAGAATTTGCCACAAATTTAAAAATTAGTCCATATTGATGAATTTTTTCTTTTGTTCTTATAGATAATACCACAGAGAATAACCTTGTACTTATGTCAAACAAGTATGAAAAGGTTTGTAAGACAGTAGTAAAAATGTTGATCAAGATTTTACTGCATTTGTTATCCTGGTTATGTTGCAAAACTTAAGAGCTCATACTTTTTTATTTTTTATTTATTTTTATTTTTTTCTTCTCCCCTCCCTCAAGCTCATGCAGTTTTTAAAAATAAATGATCTATTACAGATTTTTAAAAATAGACCACATCAATGTTGTATGTAAGTTGTGGTTAGGTGACTATAACAGAGTTGAATGGTATGTGCATAAACACATGCACTTCACCCATTTGGGGAAAAAAAAAAGACTTAAAAGCTAAAAATTCAGAAAGCTATAAAGTTTACCATAATACATAAAATATATTGTTGATTGTCCGTAAATGTCCTATATCCTGAGTGCAATTTTGAGAAGTCATAGTTTTTTTTTGCATTTGTTCAGTGTATTGTTGAAATGACTTGGCAACCCTATCTGGAGGCCCTGAAGCGACAGGCACCGCGCCGGTGAACACAGGGTCCCAGCATTTGTAAATTCTGACTTCACAGTGGCCAGTGGAGGAGACGGTGCTTGTCCTTACAGAGACAAGATTTCAGAGCTGGGTGGAGGTGAATTCCAGGCAAAGAGGGCCACAGATAAACAAGGTAAGTTTGGGAATTCTTGCGTAGACTCTGCAGGTAAGCGCTTGTACTTCGTAGATCGGAGCTGGTGATTTAGTGAAGCACCTTTGTGTGTGGGAATAAATTTTTAAAAATCTTAATTTTCAAATATTGTAATTAAAAGAAGTGTAAGTTTTCAATTACCTTTGCCTTCTTCCCAGATAAAAATCACATTTTTTTTGGTATCTATTGATCTTTTGCTCATTACAGGCTATCTCCCATCTTTCATTCTTCTTCACATATCAGCTTAACTGCCACCTCCTCTGGAAAAGCTCACAAGTCTCCCATAAACTCAACAAAATTATTTCCCTTCATATTCCCATAACACTTTGTACTTTCTCCACCATAGCATATGTTACAGTGTATTACAAATGCCTATTTATTGACAGTATCTCTATTACACTTTATACCCTGAAAGTGATAATATGTGTCATATTCAGTGCTTATTCCCAGAATCTAGTACAATGCCTGGCATAAATAGTAGGTACTCAATAAACATTTGTTGAACTAACGAATAAAATGAAAGACAAATTTAGGGCTCTGGGTATGTGGAAATTTTAATTTAAAAGCCCCAAATTTCTCAACTATTACTTTAAACAGCCCTATTTTTATATCATTTGAGTTCTGTTTAAAACCAAATTTCTAATGATACAAATACAGATAATAATTACATGTGGGTATATACTATGGTTTGATATTGTGTAGAATGCTTTTCTCATCTGTTTTCTCTACCTTCTTTAGTGATATTAGTGCTATTTACCTTATTGGCCATGAATGGGATCAAGGCCTAAGGAGAGAAAAAAAATCTCCAAGGAGCAATAAGATAAATCACATTAAAAAAGAAGAAGAAGAAGAAGAAGAAGAAGAAGAAGAAGAAGAAGAAGAAGAAGAAAGAAAGAAAGAAAGAAAGAAAGAAAGAAAGAAAGAAAGAAAGAAAGAAAGAAAGAAAGAAAGAAAGAAAGAAAGAAAGAAAGAAAGAAAGAAAGAGAGAAAGAAAAGTGGTGGGCAATAACCTGGTATAGTCTATACCTAACAGCCTACTGAAAACATGCTTTAGATGGTATTAGTAAGCATGAAATTATTTTTCTTTATTTTGAGAAAAATTAATTTCTTTCCCATGGTTTCTAAACTGCCTTAGGTCACCTAAAGAAAAGATCATCTCAAGATAGGGGTAACTTATCATCTTTTAATTCTGAAAAAGTTTCCTGTGTGTCCACTTCCAATGAACCAGAATCAGGTGAGGAGGAACTCCCCAAAAGACAGAGCTCCAGAAAGCTCTCCTATGCTCCTTGCCGCCTCCTCACATTTCTATAAGAAAACCCTGTTCAGTTCCTTTGAGAAGACTTCTCTCTTCTCTCACTGCAGTCAGAATTCATTATTTCCCCTATGAACCTCTTACTTTCTTCCCATATATGTTCATATATTTGTGATTGTTCCTACATCTTCTGATAAAAAATGGATTTATTAAGGGCCCACACTGTGCTTTTTTTTCCAACCCACCCAGAACAGTCACTCAAGTAAGCCAAAGCTCCAGAGCTGTTTGTCAAATGCCCTAGTATCTCTGCAGTGACCTGCCTCTATTGTTGGTAAGGTGTGTGATGTAGAGAACTAAGGTATTCAGAACAGGTGAAAAGAAGAAATGAAGAAAACTAAAAGACACAGGAAAGTTTTGGCAAATAAAAGAAGACTTGGATAAAGAAAATACAAAATATTTCAAGAACCTCATGGCTTAGTTTAAGCACTTGTGTTTGGCCTGTTCAAATCTTGACATGAACATTTAAAGTGTGTAATTTTGGATGAATGACTTAACATCTCTTATCCTCAGTGAAATAGGGGTAATATGAGGTCCCCTCCAAAGGCTCCTCCAACTGGTGCATACCCTCTACCTCTCCTTGACTGCAGGAGGGGCCTGTGATTAGATTTCACTTTGGTGGTTAGATTGTGTTATGTTACAAAAGTGTAGGAATTCTTTTCAGATTTAATTAAGATTCTAAATCATTTGTTTTGAGTTAACCATAAGGGAGAGTGTTCTAGGTGAGCCTGACCTCATCAGGTGAGCCTTTAAAACCCAGTCAAGGATGCTCTGAAGAGACACACTGAACGTGAGGGCGATTTTCCTGCTAGGCTTGCAGAAACAAACCACCTCATTGCGAGAGTCCTCGACTTGGGAGCATGTGGCAAGAACTGCAGGGCCCTTCAGGAGCTAATAGCAGGCAGACCTCACCTGACAGCCCGCAAGAAAAAGAGACTTCAGTTCTATAACCCCAAGAAGCAGAATTCTGCCAGCAGTCACGTGAACTTAGAAGAGGACTCAAAACCACAGATGAGACTTTAGCCTGGGGGGGGGGGCACCTAGACTGCAGCCTTGTGGGACCCTGAGCAGAGGACCCATTTTGGCTCTGCCTGGGCCCTGACCCATAGACATTATGAGATAATAAATGGGTGCTGTTTCCAAGAGCCACATTTGTGATCATTTGTTACATGATGATAGAAAACAAATAGGTTATCTTATTAGGAAAATTTTTAGGTTTTAAGCAACTGATTCTGGCTAACATTAGATTTTTTTAAAAGAAGGTAAAATTTATTGGAATAAAATTGGAAGCATCAAGAATTGAAGGAAAAAATAAGTGCTTAGGCTTTGGGGATAACAGGCACACCAGGGCTACTTTGAGAAAATCATTCAGGTATTTTAGAGAGTGCACTTTGAAATAATTGACCATACCCTTGTCACTTGGCCCATGAATCAGATACTCCTGATGGAGTCTAATTGCCTCACTCCCGTGACATACCCATTTCTTGAGTCAGGAAGCTATAGAATTGAGAGGACCCCAAGATTACATGAAATGAGGCAGGGAGCACCTTAAAGGGAAATTGTGGTACTTTTTTTGGGGGGGAGAGTGTGGTACTACTAACGAAAGAAAAGGAATTGGGGGCAGTCACAAACAAGAGATCCACCTTGCTACCTCATAGAGTTGTCAAGAACACATAAAATAACGCAAATAAAGTAATTGGCACAATTCTTAGCACACAGTAATCACAATGTAATTTTTTATCATAATTATTAAGTTCCACCAGGCCTAAACCTCAGCTAAACAGTAAAATAAAGACTTCTAACGATAAAAAGAAAAATTTCATCTTGATGAGGAAAATAATTTTCCTTGCATTCAGGAGGATAGCTTATGTGCCTGTTGCTACCTAGATTATTTATAATTAAAAGTTAATCAAAGGATAAAAAGTTATAGACTTGCCTGACCTGTGGTGGTGCAGTGGATAAAGCATCGACCTAGAACGCTGAGGTCGCTGATTCAAAACCCTGGACTTACCCAGTCAAGGCATGTACTAGAAGCAACTACTACAAATTGACTTCCTGCTTTCTATGCCTCTCTCTTTATCTAAAATAAATAAATAAAATCTTAAAAAAAAAAAAAAAAAAAGGAAAGAACGTTATAGGCTTTTAAGTGTTATCTGTGCTGATTATTTTTATGTACTCAAAACCAAATTTCCGTGGGTCAGGGAGGGAAGCCAGCTACAGGTATTGGTGATAATACTTCTACCTCTTCTTACAAAACTCTTAATGGTTGGCTCACAGTGCTGGCTGTAAATATGCTAACTGTCTGAACCCATCCATCCATGTTTAAATCACAGCTCTAAATCTGAAATTTTAGAAAATTAATTCAGATATGAGATGACATCCACATTTACTAAAGATCATAAATAGAATCCAAAACAGATAGAATACCAGGTATTCAGTGATATCGTTGTGTTTCTGAGGTGGGGCTTTTCTTTTATTTACTGTTAATTTTTGTTGTTGTTGTTGAATGCTGTCGGTCAGTACACCCGTTCTGAGAAAGGCCTGTCTATGAAGTGGTGTCACTTCCGGGCTGGAACATCACTGATGGCTGAATTTAACTTCCATTATATTCTGTTCTACTCCACAAGTATTTATTGAGCTCCCATTATGTGCAATGAACTGTATTAAGTGCTATGATAGATAAAAAAATGAATAGATAAGACAGAGCTCCTGACCTTAGGATATTTTATTATCTCAAAAGAGAGACAAACGTTTACAAGGACCAGACACCATATAGAGCAAGATATGACAAGTGCTAAAACAGATAAAGAGACAAAAGAAGGCTTTAAATTTCCAGTCTAATCACCTGGAGTTTTTCATGGTTGAGGAGAACGTAAGCCTCTCTTTCCAGGGCAGCTCTGTATTTATCTAGTTATGGTTCCCAGTGCCTAGCACAGTCCCTGGCACTTAATATATGTCACTAAGAGCGAGTTAGAGAAAATTTTAAATTGTGATAAAATATACATAAAATTGACCATTTTAATCATTTTTAAGTGGACAGCTCAGTGACATTGAGTACATGCACATTGTTGCAAAACCATCACTACCATCCATCTCCAGAACTTTTTTCATGTTGCAAAACTGAAATTCTCCAATTAAACAGTATCTCCTCAGTTCTTGCTCCCCTCAGTCCTGGCAATTGCTCCTCTACTTTCTGTCTCTGTGAATTTGACTATATATGATGTATAAGTAAAATGTTACAATATTTGTCTTTTTGTGCTTGGCTAATTTCATTTAGCATAATGTCTTCAAGGTCTGTCCATGTTATAGCATGTGTTAGAATCTTCTTCCTTGTATAAGGCTGAATAAATATCCCATTGTATGTATATACCATATTTTGTTAATTCATTCATCCGTTGCTGTTTCCGCCTTTTGGCTATTGTGAGTATGCAGCTATAAACACGGGTATACAAATACAAAATTGTCCCTCGCCATATCACAGTTCACTTTTCGTGGTGTCACTGTATTGCGGATTTTAAAATTGTGCATATCTAATTTTATATCGCGGATTTTTCGCTATATCACGGGATTTTGCAGTATATAGGTGTTTTTATATATTTTTAGATGATTTTTGCGGTAAAATCAGCATTCTCTAGCCTAAATTAAAAACAATATAATCATGTATAAAAATGTTAATTAAAACATATTAAAAGACTATTGAATCGAAATAAAACCTTAATATATATATAAATAATAAAATAAATATAAGGTTGCTACTTCGAGGATTTTCGCCTATCGCAGTTAATTCTGGAATCGAACCCCTGTGATAGATGAAGGACCACTTATAGTGAGTTAGAAATTTTGATAGATCATGTGGGGGTAGAGAGAGGGCATCTCAAGCTTAGAAATAAGATGGATGACAGAATCCTGGACTTGCTGGATACAGCTTACAATGGATTTGCGGGGCACAGTGGCTGCGGATGGAATGGTCGGTCTGTTCCAGTGCTTGATATACACTAAGTTCCATCTCAGGGAGATAAACTTTTTCTAAAGTTTGAGAAATCATTTAGGAATTTGGAGCAGGGGAGTAACATTACCAACTCTATACTTGAGGAAGATTATATTGGTAAGGATGTAGTTGTAAATAATATAAGGTAATAACCCTGGCAGGAGACCGCATAGGGCAGTGGCAGAGGAAGAAGTAAAAGACGAGGGACTCGAGGAGAAATTTAACAGAAGAACAATCAATAGGATCTGTCGACCGACTTGATGTAGGTAGCAGGAAGAGGAAGTTTCAGTAAAATCGGTGCCTGAGAGCAGAGGTGACATTATAAACTGAAAGGAAGAATGCAGATTGAAGATGAAGCAGGCAAAAACAATAGTTACTGTTTGTGAAGCTCTTGTGTGTTAGGGGCTTTACAGGCGCTTTCTCATTTACTCTTGATAATGGCACAGAGAAGCAGGGGGTTACTGTACATGGGAAGAAATTCAGTTGAGCTAGATTAAATTACTAATATCCATATAAATTGTAGAAATGGAATTCCAACCTAGGACCAACTGCAAAGTTCAAGGTTTTTTGTTTTAATTTTTTTTTAATCAACACACTAAGTCTCATCTTTAAACACATAGAATTATCTGTGTGGATTCAACTCTCGACAAATTAGAAATGTAAGTCTGAAGCTTTGTAGAATGCTCACGAACAAAAATAGTCCAGAAGTTCTTTACACAAAGATGAATTCAAATGATGGTGAAGGAATCCTTAAATTCACTCAGGAGATAATCTAATGACAGAAGAGAAGGCCAGAACTTAATTCCAGAAGCACTTAAATTAACAGGTGGGAGGAGAAGGAGGCACTAGGTCTGAGGAAGAGTAGAAGAGTATAATCACAACAGTGAATTAACAAAGAAGTTTCATGAGAAGACAGTTTCAAAGAAGGGATTAGTCAACACTGTCAAGTACTTCTAGAATCTTAAATAGAAAGTGGACTGTGGCACCTAGATTTGACATTGAGAATATCATTCAGAACTGTACAGAGAGAAAAGCATATATAGCAACATCTGTGGACTGAAGAAGGAACAGAATGTAGGAAAATGAAACAGTAAATTAAGCTACTTTTTAAGAAGTTGGGGACCATGGAAAGGAGAAAATATGGTAGAGTATTTGAAAAGGTGTAGAATTTACATTAGGTTTCTTTTTTTTTTTTTTTTTTAAGCTGGAATATGTAAACATGTTTTTTTTTGGCTATGAAAGAGCCAGTGGATAATAATGGACCACAAATATTGGGAGAATAATGAAAATAAATGGAGGAATAGAGAGAGTATGTGATAGAGAACACACATGTAGGGGGACAGCCTGGGGAAAAGGCAGAGTATTTTCCCCTGGAGAGAGGAGAGGAAAAGAGAGAGCTGGAAGATGAAGGGAAGAGTTGAAGAAGCTTGTGCGTATTGGGATAGAGAAAAACCAAGAGTGGATCTGGCTTTGAGATTAGTAAGCAGCTGGTTACTTACTAGCTGGTTACTAGTAAGCAGTGGCTCTGGAAGAGGAGGAGTCAACTAGAGTTAAATGAATAGATTATTCAGTTTATTGGGGGCCCCTCTGAGTTCAGATTGTTCTCATCTGTAGTGAAGCCAATCAGCTGGATTAGTGACCAAAACTCAGTATCTCTCTTTTTTTTATTGATTTAAATTTATTGTGTTTACATATAGATTCAAGTGTCCCATCGAATACACCCTCCCGTATCCCTTTCAACATCCTCCTTGCCCCCCTCCCCCGATGCCTTCCCCCCTTCCCTCCAGGATTTGCTTTCCTGCTCTCTATAATGCTGTGTTATGTATATATAATATAAATTCACCAATCTCTTTCCCTTCTCTGATCCCATCCTCTCATCCCCTTTCCCTCTGTCTACTTTCCCTCTGGTCCCTTTGATCCAGCCTCTGTCTCTATTTAAGTATCTCTTTCAGTCCAAAATATTTTCAGATTTTCCTGAAACCCCAAAGATACTTGATTGGATTTGAGTATTTCCAAATCTCTCTTGTCCTTTTATAGACCTTTAAGCTAGATTGCTCTTGACTGATTTCATCAATGATATACTGATTTTTTACCTGTTTCATTCTTTGCTGTTCACAAAATTTAAGGGCACACATACAGAAACTCTCAACATACTAACACAAGGAAAGAGCTATTTTCTCGAAGACTTTTGTAGAAAAAGATTGGGAAATTGCTGAGATATAGTAAAATGTCTCAATACTGAATTTTAAAATTTTGTTCGTTAAAGATCTCAAACCTATTGAGAAACCTCAGTTTAAAAACCTTTCTATTGATTCTGGTTTCTGAGATGGAACCAAGCTAGTATAATTTGAAGTAACAGATTGTTTTCTCAAACTCTGACATTCCATTTGACATTCTACATGAACAAAGTAATGTTCCAGATTTTTTTTTTATGTATAGTTACACTTACTGTATTTCTGTGACAACTACTATTCCAGATATAGTTATTGATGACTGGAACCATGCCTCAGTTACTTCCCTTATGAAAGATAATGCAGGAATGTTATAACAAATATTTAGTTAAGAAACTGAAAGGGCTTTGATGATGTAAAAGTGTAATATAAATGCTAAATAAAGATAATATATTCTGAACATCAGGTTCCTTTGAAGTAAGGTCTATGAATTCTATTAGCACTCACTGTTTACATGCTTTTAAGAACTTTTAGGAGGATGTTGCCCATGAGTATGCCTGTGACACAAAACCTATGACCTAGTAACCAGTTGGGAAAGGGGCAAGTAAAAGAGCAGATGTAATAATTCACATATTTCCTTAAATCATTCAATAAATATTTTATTGCATCCTTTATTGTGCACAGGTACAATTCTGGATGATAGGAATATTACAGGGAACAAAACAGGGAAAAATCCTGATTTATAAGCTAATTTATTGATTATTCATCAGGGGCCCAGGATTAGTCTTGCATTAATCCACTAAATCCTCATAACAACTCCATGAGTGAAGTTCTGTTAATATCCCAACTTTACAGATACAGTAACTGAGGTAAGAGAGGTTTAGCAACTTGCTCAAGGTCACATATTAGCAATTTGTAGAATTGGGGTTAGATCCTTACCATCTGGCCTGCATGAGAATCAAGATATGGGTACTAGCCTAACTAAATTGCCTCTGTCCCTTTTAATCTTTTAAGGCTAAAAAGAGTAAGTCATACACACTGCTATTACTTGGGAGTCTTTTATCTACTTAATTCAGAAAATGACTCAATTTTCCATCAGGGAGGAGAGTTATTATGGGGATACTGCCGAAGTCAGAAGCTCTAGTTCTGCCGGTCGTCTTCATGGGGACCCCAGGACGGATGGCCAGGTGCAGCTCTGGCACCTTTATCTTTATCTGGCTGGCTAACTTCTGCTCTGTTTTACCTTATTATGACTTCTACTTATGCAGTTTCTAATGTCTAATAGCTAGTGAACCTGTGCTCTACCTTTTTCTCTCTGTGAATCGTTTAGTTTTTGTAACACCTATCAACTAACTTTATCTCCAGTATTTCTAGTTCAGTCAGCCAACCATACAATACGACTGACCCATTTCATCATTTTTATTCATATGGGGAAGCGCTCCCTGTTGACTCCTAGGCTACCCCTTGCTATTCAATTCAGTTTTTGGATTAAATGCCCACTCCTGGACCAATTAGCTGTGGCTAGGAGGCTAGGTTAAATGTAAAGAACATTCTAGAACCAGCTTCTAAGGGTATCAGAGGCTGTTTCATAGACATGTTCTGAAGTCTGGCTTGTTCCCTCATTTATTAATTATGTAGTTATAAGGTTTCTGGATTTAGGCTTTAAATGAGTGTGTTACGGAAAATTATAAACTGTCTTTTCCCTTTTAATTTAGGAGTTGGTTTATGGTCTCCTATTATTCCACACTTTTTAATATGTCGGTCATATTTTTATCTTTACCTTTGCATCTAAACTGAAATGATAATAAATATTCACATCTATCCAGAAGCTCTTTATATATTAATTTCCTGAAGATGTTTAGAACGTGATATACATTCTAATCCTTTCCTTACCTGATGAATAATATACCCTTTCCCTCTCACTCTCGGCATTTCAATTACATTCACTATCACAAGCTCCATGCTAAGACTATACACACATGTATCATAGAAACAGAACCAGGATTGAGATCAGAGAACCTATATGAACATTTTGGTGTGATCTAGAACACTAACAAGAAAATCAAACTCAGCTCTTACAAATATCAATAATATTAATCTTGCCCAAACCAATGTTATTTTTATACTCAGAATACCATGGAACACATAATTTTATGTAGGCTAAAAAAAAAAAAATCAAGAACTTGACTCATACTTAAAAGTATAACATATGTTAAAAGGGTGGTTTCACGCATTGTTCATTTAGAAAATTTCTATGGAAAGATTCAATTTTTACCTTAAGGTTGGTGACCACCAGCACACATTACAACCGGGACGGCTTAGGAAAGTGCTTGTGGCTATAGAAGAGATCAAAACCAACTAGCCCTGGCTGGACAGCTCAGTTGGTTAGAGCATTTTCCCAAAGCACAGAGGTTGCCAGTTTGATTCCCAGTCAGGGTACATACAGCAGCAGATTGATGTTTCTGTCTCTCTTACTCATTCTCTCCCTCTCTTTTCCTCTCTCACTAAAATGAATCTAAAATCAATAATAAAAACTAAAACAAAACAAAACAAAAGTAGCCATTGGGGAATGGAACCCACAACCTTCATCTTAGTAGTACCAAGTTTAAACCAACGGAATGAGTTATAAACTGATAACATTTTGATACCTAGCAGGTGGATGGATTTTCACCTCCTACTTAAAATTCCTTTCTTGATTCCACGTTATTTGTACTAAACTGACAGTGTTCCTGTTTCATGGGAAGGATGGGAAGGGACATGGCTTTCAAAGAGACCTCAGAAAGCAATTACTCTGTTTTCTTAGTTTAACTCATGAGAGTATTGAAACCTTGAAATGTGAGGTGACCTTAATGTGCTTGGTGGGTGGTGGCAGAAATGGATTAGAAAGCAAATTTCTTGGACTTCACTTCTGGGCACTTTCAATTTGTAAGGGGCTGGCTCATGGAAGAGGTCATCTTTAAATTGTCCCAGGACAGGAGGAGTGTATCTTATCAAAGCAGAAACAGTTCAGTGTCAGGAAAAGGGAGTTTTGGTTCCTAATGGAAGTTCACACAGAGTGAAGGTTATGGGACAGAGCACAGTGAGAAAGGTTTCAAATGATCTTCATCTGAAAAGTGATGAGATGCCTCAAAAAATCTCTGAGGATGGAGTGCAGTGATTTGTTTAAAACATCTCCATGGAAATTGATTTTAGCTTCAGAACATTTGGGAATGGAGTAACCTGAAGTCATTTTGTGGGGAATAGTTTGGGTGTAAATAAGCAAATACAAAGTAAACCAAAAGAGTGAGCTAATACCTTCGTTTGGGATGTCAGGGTGGATTTAGTATGTAGGTGATAGGGTAGAGCATGGTGCAATGGGAAGAGGGTAGAATGATGGAGAATGATGAGATTAAGGGAAGCCGGAAAGAAGGGATTTATCATAATTAACCAGTGACTCAATGGTGGGTAGGTGAAGGAACAGCAAAGTTTCTACTAGTATGTATATATATTATCAATTAGGGAACAGATAGAGAAAGGTCCTGTAAATAATACCAGTTTGTATGAAGAATACCACAGTGTTATCTAAATTCTAATGCTACATTCTGCCTCTGTCTCAGGTGGTAGCACCAAAGAACTATTTGTAGAAAAAAATTGGTAGCAGCCTTTAAAGTCATTATTCTTACACATGGATACCTTCAAAGTATTTACTATTCTAAGCCACATATTGGGAACAACCAAGAAATCACTGAGGTTTTACTGATGATCTCTTGAGGATGAAGAAAATGTATTCTAGATAGTCTCAATGCATCCTCACTTTTGTTAGTGAACTTCAATAAGTGCACCAGTCCCAGGCAAGCCTTTTGCTCCAAATCCTTGGACTTTTACTCAGGCTTTCTTTAACTGGATCACCTTCCCAGAGGAAAGGTGTAATCACACACCCTGGACACTTGTCCTTCATATCAGCTTAGCTATGACTTTTTCTAGAAAGCCTTTCTTCCTGCCAGAGGTGCTCCTCAACTGTACTTGGTCTGCTTTGCTCCCTCAACATTTACAATACTGTAATGCAATGCCTGGTTTACTAGACAGTCTCTTCCTAGACTAAATTCTTTTTGGCCTTGATTTTATCTTCTGTTATTCCCCGGCATCCTGCAGTGTGTTTAGCACACGGTAGGCCGTTAATATAAGTTTATAGACTGCTGAACCAACACCTCTGAAAATATATATGAAATAGATATATCATTCAGAAATTATCTTGAGAATGAAACTGACATGGATTTTCAGAAGGAGGCTTAAAAAATAATTTTAGTTTCTTTAGTGGTAAGGTCTTTGTTTTGCACATAGCTCGTGGGCTATCTTTCCTTCTTCTTCTGTAGTCTGCCTTTGGCCATTTCAGTGCTTATCATTCAAAGGCCGGGGACAAAAGAAGAGAAGCTGAAATTTAGTTTAGTTAACTATACTGTTCAAGAGCAGGTCTGAAAAATGTTGGCTGTGGTGGGTGAAAGCAATCGTTAATTGGCGGTATGAGATTATCTGTAACTCTCACTAACCCAACTTTTCCTACTTCACACCCCTAAACCAATGGTTTCCCAACATATGAAGCACATTTTATAAGCTTATTGCAGCTTCACTAGGTTTGACGCTTTGTTCTTGAATACATGTCAAGCCACATGTCCTGATTTTTGATTTGGAGAATTTAGTCACTACACCAACAGTAGAAATAGTCGGGTGGTCTATTTCTCTAGCAGAGGTCCCCAAACTTTTTACACAGGGGGCCAGTTCACTGTCCCTCAGACTGTTGGAGGGCCACCACATACAGTGCTCCTCTCGCTGACCACCAATGAAAGAGGTGCCCCTTTCGGAAGTGCAGCAGGGGGCCAGAGGGCCAGATAAATGGCCTCAGGGGCCGCATGTGGCCCGCAGGCTGGGCTGTAGTTTGGGGACACCTGCTCTAGGGGTAATTTTATGGTCCTAAGGAAAGAATTTAACAGTTTATTTTCTGAAACTGGTATAAGGAACTTTCCTTAAGTGAAAATAAAATAATAAAAAATTCAATCAAGAATATTACTTACATTTTGAAGAAGAATTTTTAATACAGAATTTCCATCTGTAATATATTTAAATCCTAGGCCTCAGGTAGTAATTTCAGAAAAGGGCCTCCTTTACCGTTTATTAGATGCAAAATAAACAGTCCACTTTGATGGGGTGGGGCTTTTGCCTTACTTTCCTTCCCACCCCTGCAAATTATAAGAATTGGTTCTACCACTCCTGAGATCACATAGGCTACTTAATTTCTTGCAGAGCAAACTGTTACTGACATTAAAATGGTTATCACAAGTTCAATTACTTGAATTATTTTGTACCTACTTGTACCAAGTTAAAAAAAAAGGAGAATGGTGAGCTGCTCAAAAGGAGGCCTGCAGTCAATAAGAGGAAAGTTGTCAATATCGAAATACAATACTCTCTCCTGATCTGGTTTTGATGCCTTAACAAAGACAGGTTTTGCTATTTAGGACCGCTCAGCCATCTTGACTGAATACATTAAGAGGTAGTCCTCGACCTGTTTACTGCCAAGGTACTTGAACACTGATTTCTAAACGAATGTAGTAGGAACCTCAACATATTTTACAACCGAGGCCTAACATGCTTAAGTTGTCAATAGAGATCAACACTTAAGAAACGTAAAGAACACACATGCTACACGCATACTTTATTGTGCATTCTTCCAGTCCTTACTAGGGGGAGGTTCTCCTGCGGAAAAGCTAAAAACTTTATTTCATATTTTCATGACCTGTAGCATGCATTGAGCCTTTGGGGAGTGTTTGTATAGGACTAAGGCCCATTCTTTAATGGCTGAATGCGTACATTTAACAGTATGTGGTAGATTAGCTGCTCTGAGAATTGCCTTTTTAAAAAAAGTAAAGTGAAAAACAGACAAAGAAATCTATAACCTTAGCTGTCTTTCATATTTGTTTTGACTGTTCTTGAACCAGCTCTGAGCCGGTGACAAGGATATTGAAAAGATGCACCTGAAACAGTATCTGCTGGCAGCTGCATTTGCCAAGCGGCTTTATTGCTGCTTTCCAGCGGCGAAGGCGCAGCAGCAGTAGCAGGGAAGCCAGAGCGAGCCTCCCCGGCAGCCGCGGCGGCGGCGGCGGCGGCGGCGGCACCGGCACCAGCGCAGTTTCCCCTCTCCCCAGCCCTGACTCTACGCGCACATGCGCACTGCGCCCGCAGCCCTGGACCATTTGTCAGGACTACTCGTGAGACGGAGAAAAAAAAAAAGAGAAATTTTGGGGGTAAGAAGCGGTTGATCGGATCTAATCTCTAATTAATCTGAAGATCTCTCTGTGCAAAAGACATTCATTTATTTTTCTGGGTGAGGATGAAAGTTAAGAGATCTATAGAGAGAAGGAAGCGCACCCTCGTCTTGTGAAACAGATCAGGGGAGGGGAAAGGACAGAAGGGGTTTCTCCCCCACTTCTCTGCGCCTCTGGGAAAGAGAAGAAAACTTAATCCTGGGGAAAAAAGTGGGCGAGTGACTCGGAAACGGCTGGAAGGGGAGTCTCTGGGCATCTCACTCTGAAGTAGTGAGTGCGAGTGTGAAAGAGGAACAAAAGAGAGAGAAAAGAGAAAGGAAAAAATGGGGGGAGGAGAGACTTGTATTTTTTTTCTTTGCGCGCACACGGGGAAGGGTGTGTGGGGCCGTGCGGAAGGGAGCCGGGGCGAGGCGGCCGCGTCGGGCTCTGGCTGGCGCGCAGGCGACGGGATGCGTGTGGGCCCCCTCCCCCGCGCCCCCCCGAGCTTGTCACTTTGGTCGCTTTCATGACACCCGGCGCGGGGTGGGGGAGCGCGGCGGCGCCGGGCTTCTCCGGGGTGCGTGTCCGAGTGGGTGCCGCGGAGCCGCAGCCCGGCCGGCGGCGCTCGCCGAGGCGGGGGGCGCCGGCCGGGGGCGCGGGGGTGGCCGGGGCCGCGGATCGGTGCGGCGGGAGGCGCGAGCCCCGCGCGCCGCCCCTGCGGCCCCCTCCGCCCGTGTGGCCTTTGTGCCGGGCGCGCACCGGAGAGCGAGCGAGCGAGCGAGCGCGAGAAGTACAAGTACGGGAGACCGAGGCAGTGGGAAAAGAGGCCGGGCCACTTTCTCCCCGCTCGGGCTGCGGAGAATGGACTGGTTGAATGTGCAGGCGCGTCTCCCGGCGTGTGCTCTGTGTGTGCGCGGCGGAAAGGCCTCCGCGACTCCCACCGCGCACACGCACACTCACACGCACGCACACACTCACGGACCCGCGGCGGGGCTCGGCGGCCGAGAGTTTGCGTTTTCTTCCTCGCCACCTCCCCCTTCCCGACCGACTGTGTGAGAATTTCATATAGATCAGCTCCAATTTCCGCCATTTTGGGAAAGTTGCACAAAAATAAACCCTCCGGTTTATTTCTGCCCGAGGCAGGAAAGTGCTTCGGAAAGCGAGGCGGCGCGGGCCCGCCGCGGCCGTCCGCGCGGGGGAGGGCGCGGGCCGCGGGCCCGGCCGAGAGCCCGCGCCGTCGCGGCGTTCGCCCCGCGCTGCTGCAGCGCCGGCCCGGGTGCGGGCGCGGGCGTGTGTCGGGAGGCGGCGGCTGTGGCCGCCGCGGTAGCGGCGGGCAGCGGCGGCGGGCGGTGTGGGGGCAGGCGCGGGGCTGCTTTTCCTGCAACTTGTTTATGTCGTCCTTATATTGGGGAGGCAAAAAGGGGTCCGAGGTGGGGCCGCTGCCCGCCTCGCGCCGCGTGCGTGTGCCTTTCCGGAATAATGGGTTTTGCACACTCGCGTCCTGGGCCCGGCGGGCCGTCCTCGCGCCGCGGCGGCCGGGCGGGGGGAAGTAGAGGCCGGCGGGGGTGGGGATCGGGAAGCGCAGGAGCCGGGGCATCCGCCGCGCGCCCGGTGAGCTGGTGTGGCGGGGAGAGGGAGGAAAACTTGTGAGTCCGGGAGGCGGGGGGGTGCGGGGTGCGGTGGCACGGGCGGAGGAGGGGGGGAGGAAGGCGCAACTTTTGGGCTGGTGGCAAAACTTTAATTACCTTCAAAGAAAAAAGGCTCTCTAATCACCCCCCCCACACACACACACACACACACGCCACCCTTTCTGGTCAAAGCACGGCCCTTAGCGCGACCGTGAGAGAAACTTTAAAAGCAGGCGGTTTCCTCCCCGCGTCGCCCGCCGAGGGTGGGGGTATCTGTTCGTACGTCTGCGCTCGCAGAAAGGTGGGGGTAACGAGCTGTCCTCCGGGGTCGCGAAGACTGGGGCTCTTACCCCACCCTTCCACGGGGAGACGAAGGTAAATGTCGCTTCGGTTTCCCTCCCTCCCCACCGCTTCCTTTTCCTCCCCCTCCCCTCCGATTTTTCGAGGGGACCCAAAAAACGGAGTCTCTTTCCTTATGCAACTTCCTCGGACGCTGTGAGCTCGGCCCTTCCCCCTCCCCGCATCCCTTGGCCGGCTCCTTAACCACCTCGGGTCTACCGCCAGAAAAATGCATTAGACAAGATCGTTCAAAGTGTACAGAAACAAAAATAGGTTTCTAATTGTTCTAAGTTTAAGTTAAGAAAAACATGAGAAATAAGAATGTGGGGGGGAGCAGCTGGGGCGAGTGCGTCGAATTTTTTTTTTTTTTTTCCTGAGTGCGTCGAATTTTAATTTTGGTTTTCCTAGAGCGTTGTTTGTAATATCTTTATTGGTTTTGTGAGCCCGAGAGTCTCTGTACAGGCTAGCTCGGTCGCGTGGATTTTTGCGCAAGTTTTTAGAAAAACACTGACTCGAGTAGAGCATTTCTCCGGAAAGTTTCAAGTGCAGCAAAATAGCGAACGTGCAAAACTGGCCAAGGGGAGACCTCTAGTGGTTAAACGCATCTTTAAGTTCGGAAGGCCGAGAGCAAAGTTTGGCCTTTACTTGTAGCTACGTAGTTGGTTCAGAAGTGGAAGTAATTAGAGGACCTGAGCGAGCAGCCAGATGTTGAGTGAGAGGATGCTGATCAGAAATAGAAAGTTTAGTACATCCGAGAGAAAATAAATGAGTTCTGTAAGGACCCGGACCTTATAACTCCATCTCTCATTACTTATATGGGAAAAAGACTGCTTTTAATCTGGGATTTGGGCTTTGTCACTCACCGGATTAGAAATAATTGTTTTCATATTTATCATTGTCGATACATTTAATCAGCTTTTATTCAGAAGACAGCTGATATTTTCATTTTGAATGTTACTAAAACTATCACTTAGTGTTTAAAAGTTTGAAACAATGAAAAAGATCCTTGGTTGAAATTTGCCTTTTATATGAGCTGATCATTTTACTCTCTAATAAATATAATTTAAGGCTGATATTTAGTATCTTAACCATACAGTTATATATAGTCATAAAATAATAGTCCCTTTTATTTCTAAGAGTATAATTTTCATTGTGTAAGACTTCTAGATACTTGGTATAATGTTATTTAAACACTTAAATGTATAGACAAGAACGGTTTACATAATATCCGTTCTGTTGCCAGTGTATGTTTTGTAAAGTAACTTTAATTTTAAAGATAACAGCAATAAGAAATTAAAGTTGAATTAGATAATCCCTGTCACTATCACCTGCTTGTTGTACCCTGGGAGAGGCTTTAATGGGGAATTTAGGATAGGGGAATGATATGAATGATAAAATCCATTTCACCTCATCCAGGATTAGTTTATTTTAATATACTGAGTGGTATTGTGTGAGATTATGCAGTAAATAAGTGATACACTCTTTAAACTTTTTGGACGGTGGACTTGAAGGCTTCTTTTTTATGATAGTGCTTTATTTATTTATTTATTTATTTATTTATTTTTTAATTTCTCCTCTCTTTAAATCAATGCTAGACTTCCCGGAGAAGTCTTGGGGGTGGACAGCAGTTGTAAAGACTACCAGATAATTATCTCTTCACTGCCAATAGGTAAGATTTGCTTGTTAGAACAAATTATTTAATACAGTTACAGATGTTAAAGGCTGCATTTGGGGATTAGAAAGAAGGAGCATGTGGGGACAAGGTTGGCAGAAAAACATTTTCCGGGGGCTGCTTGGAATGCATGAAAGTCTTCACACTGTGATTGACCTGGAATAAAACATTGGGAAACGTTATGAGATTGTCATGAATAATCTTTAGGACTGGCTTTCTTACCAGATTCTTTTTTTTTTTTACCTTTTAAAATTTATATTCTTGTTCTTTTTTAAAAAAAAATGTTTTCTTTTTACTTAAAACTTTTTTTTTCCTTTTTTGGTTGTTTTTTCTTACCAGATTCTTAATGGGTATTTCAATTTACCTGTTTCCTTCTGAAAGTAAATTGTTTTATTCTTTGGGATTAAGAAATTAAGAAAACTAGAACAAAGCAATTGTGAACTAATATGACTGTTGTGTAAGTACACAATAATATCATAGATTCTGGAACTTGGTAAAAGTTTGTTGGTGAAATTTACAATGAATGCTTTGTGGGTATTTAAATAATTCTTGTGGCTTAAATCCAACATGGTTGACTTGTATCAAATATGTCAGCATAGGCTTGTCAGTTTTTGAACATATTTCCACAGGGAAAACATTTGTTGTCCAGTAAGATACCTTTGGAGAGTCCTGGTCTGTTCTCAGTAATCCAGGACCTATTCTCAGTCAGAGGGGTCAATCTTCACTTTGGCATAGCATCCAAGTCCATATGTGCTACTCTAGTGCTTTCGACTATTTATACCAGTGGTAGTCAACCTGGTCCCTACCGCCCACTAGTGGGCGTTCCAGCTTTCATGGTGGGCGGTAGCGGAGCAACCAAAGTATAAATAAAAAGATTTAACTACAGTGAGTTGTTTTATAAAGATTTATTCTGCCAAACTTAGCGAAAATCCAACTTATATAAAGTACTTGGTAAGTAATTATTATTATATGCTTTAACTTGCTGTAACTCTGCTTTATAAATTTTATAAAGTTAAGTTACTTCCCTACATTACTGTGGAATCGGTGGGTGGTTAGAAAATTTTACTACTAACAGAGATACAAAAGTGGGCCGTAGGTATAAAAAGGTTGACTACCCCTGATTTATACCTTTTTCTTTCTTTTTTCTCCCTTTAATCCTTTCCCTCTATTGTTCTGCTCTTTGCTTTCCTTCTCTTGAGTATTAAAGTGTTGTTGATATTGTTTGGCAAAAGTAAGTGAAAACAGAGTAAATTAACCTTACCTTCTTTGAGCAGGACTGTTTATTTTTTTTATTATTTATATTTTTTACAGGGATAGAGAGAGAGTCAGATAGAGGGATAGATAGGGACAGACAGACAGGAACGGAGAGAGATGAGAAGCATCAATCATCAGTTTTTTGTTGCGACACCTTAGTTGTTCATTGATTGCTTTCTCATATGTGCCATGACCGCGGGCCTTCAGCAGACTGAGTAACCCCCCACTCGAGCCAGTGACCTTGGGTCCATGCTAGTGAGCTTTTTGCTCAAGCCAGATGGGCCCGCACTCAAGCTGGCAACCCCGGGGTCTCGAACCTGGGTCCTTCCGCATCCCAGTCTGATGCTCTATCCACTGCGCCACCGCCTGGTCAGGCGAACAGGATGGTTAATCCTCATGGGCCACCTTATAACCAGGAGAGGTGTGGTCTAGATGTCAAAACTGAATAATTACCTATATAAAAATGATTGTTAATGGAAATTTATGGTCATTTTCTGCTTGCGGACCATCTTGAATAGTGTTATCAGCAAAAATAAAAAATTAGGGGATATTTTATCGCTTCATATTCATTTTGAAATATCCCTTAATTTTTTGAGCAGTATAGATGTGGTCCATGTGCATCATGCAGCAGAGACATTGGGGCAAGATCAACTACAAGAATATCATGCAGGAGGGGGTTAAGGGAAATGCTGAGGGGAATACAGGGGAGGGAGGGATGCACTCGGGGAGACACTAGAATCTATGTAAACGCAATAAATAAATTTTAAAAAAATGAAAAAAAAAAGAATATCACGCAGAAACAAGTAGAATTCAAGTGGAGTAAAGGTGTTTTTTAGGATGGGGAGTTTTGTGTTTAGACAGGCTGAGTGGAAGACAGTGATTATTTTTCTTCGTTTGCGGAGTTATTGAGGCTGTAGATAAGAGTGGTAGACTAGGAATCAGAAGACAGTGTAGTCACTAAATACCTTGTATAAGGTCCTTTAGTTCTTTCAGCCTACGTTTCCCCACCTGGAAACTGGGAGCAATCGTGCTTGCCTTGCTTCCTTTGTTAAAAGGGTCAAATAAAACCAACTTTGGGAAACTGAGGAAATAATTCAAATATTAATAATCATTTAACCATTTTACCTCAGCCATGCTTTGAGAAGGGCAGAAGGTAGGTTGTTTAGGGCAATTCAGAGTGACTTAGTTTCTGGCTAGAATTATTAGATTAGTTTCTGTTGTGTACATTATTATATGGATTTGCTGCAATACGTCCAGGGGGTATTTATTTTCTTTAGGAAGAAAAAGTAATTTATCTTTTACAGTATTGGCTCTTTCAGAGAAAGGACCATGTTTTAACACGGTGCTGAATACAAAATGAAATTTATCCCATGGAGTAAGTGAAATAAATACTTCAAATTTAAAATGGTACCAAATTGTGGAAATGGTAGGGTGATGAAGGTAAGAGTGTTGGTGTGAGGGGCATTCGTGTCCTGTAATTACTATTTTTAGTTCCTTGCGTCTGCTGGGAAATGAGGGTGAGAAAATAGGTAACGAGGTGAGGTAAGGGTTTTAGACTGTAGAGGCCAGGAAATGGGTCCTGCAGTTAATTGTGGATTTAGGGGCAAGTTCCATGTTGGGCTTCCCCTACCTCTTGTGTTCTCTGGACCCGTTTGCTACTTTTTTTCTACTAAATACCAGTTATCTTCTAGACAGAAAAGAAGTCTCAAGTACAGTACTATCATTATTTTCCATTGATGATACTGAATTTGACAAATCCTGACAAGTTTTAGTTCTTCTCTCTTTACTTAATCTAATCCAGGGGTCCCCAAACTTTTTACACAGGGGGCCAGTTCACTGTCCCTCAGACTGTTGGAGGGCCAGACTATAAAAAAAAACTATGAACAAATCCCTATGCACACTGCACATATCTTACTTTAAAGTAAAAAAACAAAATGGGAACAAATACAATATTTAAAATAAAGAACAAGTAAATTTAAATCAACAAACTGACCAGTATTTCAATGGGAACTATGCTCCTCTCACTGACCACCAATGAAAGAGGTGCCCCTTCCGGGAGTGTGGCGGGGGCGGATAAATGGCCTCGGGGCCGCATGCCGGTAGTTTGGGGACCCCTGATCTAATTAATGTTCTATAGATGCAAATGCCCAATAGTGAAGGAGGGAAAAAATATATGTCCTGTTTAATTAGTCCCTGAGTAATTGATGGTTATTTCTAGACTAATCGCCACTGGTTTGTTTGGTAGTTTATTTCTAAGAAATTCATATTTCAACCAACACTATTTGTAGTAGATATAGTAAGGACGGAAAACTTACAAGAGAAGTTACTTTATGTAGTGTTGGACCAAGGGTACCCTTGGGATCCCAAGAATGGGAAACCTGAATGATCCTTCCTGGCAGTGTTTCTACTAGTTAGCCAGTTCTGATTAGAATCCTTACAGTGCCCTTGAGGAATTCTCTAGAGCCTTCCCCGAGGAGTCCACTCAACTCTGATCTCTGCTGCTATGAGTATAACAGCTGCACTTTGTGCCAGAAGGGAAAAAGGGGGGGGGGGGCTGTAGTACTCTTGGGAGCCAGGGTGCCAGGAAACATGGATTCCTGAGTTAACTTAATGCAGGACCATGGCATATGTACATAATTGTATTACACATAGCACAATATGTTACATTTCTGTTTTAATGCCTCGTCTTCAGAAATGAGTAAGAATCTCTTTATCGACTCTCAAGGAATGTCTGGATTGTTAATCCAATCAGGGTGATAGATTTGGGCTGATTCTTTTCTCCTTTGACCAGTATGTTCACCAAGGTGACTGTGGTGAAGGTCTGCTCCACAGCTTTCCCTACTTGCTGCTATCAGAGGACTCATTCCTCATAAGGATTTGGGGGACAGTATTTCAAGTAAACTATCTAGGAGACAGTGTATTGAAAAAGAACTAGTTATATATTTATATGTGTGTTTATTTACATGTGATGTCTTGAAGTTCAGAGTATCCTGAAGATGTATTTTGTAAAGGCTTCATTATCCATGGGAATATTCTCAAGTTATCTCTTTACTCTTTACTAAGTTAAATCATTTCACTGACCTGAGATTATGAGCTAGTTTGTATTCATTGCAGCATCAGCTTTGTAGCAAGTGGATGAAAGCAAAACACCAGGAAAGTGTACCCTTGAAATATAACTGAGTTTGATTTATGAAGTCAGATTGGGAAAGACCTTTAAGAATTCCCTCCTGAGTAGACAGGGTGGTTTGACGGAGAGAACAAGGACTTTTGAGAGGAACTTGAGTCAAGTTGGGAGATCTGATGAGCCAACTAATGATGAGCTTCATTCTTAGAACTAATAACTTGGATAGTGATGGGAATAATTACATGTGTATTATATGTATAATAAGATAGATGCCTTCTATATTGTTACACTTTCTGTAAGTCAGTGTTTTGTGTCAGTCAAAAATGTTTCTTGAAAATCTATTTTGTCTGAATCTCTTTTGGGGAGTAGTTTACATAATCAGCACTTAGAGCAGGGTTGAATGAATGTGCCTCAATATATTCATAATGTAGTCCAGGAGATAACATAGACACATAGAGTGGTAATTAACAAAACAAAGCCATGGCTCTAGTGAATGGTGCTAGTGAATGGTGGAGGGAAGTGCAGTAGGCACTCTAGTGGTACAGCTGGACATGGTGGTAAAGGTGTTTCCAAAGTAGGAATCTGGCAGGTGGGGTGTCCTCCACAAAACACTATGAAATGTGGATGGATTAGGTGTTATTGTACTATATTGAGTGCCTTCTGACTGTTGAGCATTAAGCTAGATACTTTATATTCATTTATTTATCGAACTAATACTGATTGCCACTTGTATGCCCTGATGCTGTTCTAGGCACTAAGTATTGTCTCAAATACTTTCAATAACCTTGAACATTTGGTACTATTCTTTCTCTTTTAGAACACACTGGCTCTCAGAGATACATAGTAACTTGTCTGAGTTCATATCATGTAGTTTGAAAGGGGTGGGGCCAAGGAAAATGATACTGGCTTATGATATTTTCCCCCCTGACATAAGACAGTTTATTCATTGAATGGGGCTAAAGGAAGAAAATGATTAAATAATAGCAGGTGGGTCATAGTGGTTTTGCATGTATTAGTGACATCATTGCCAGACGAGCTATTCACTATTACCACTTGGCACACATCATCATTTTATTGATTTTAACAGTCTGCTGGATGAAAGAGAGGTAAACATCCAAATGTTCTGGTTCTTGAGACCTGGAATATCTCAAACTTTCAGATACTTTAACTTGGGTGCTGGCTTCACTTTGGACGACACAGCAGCTCATGAGTGAAGCACAGCAAGGCTGGTTTTTGTTGTCACCCTGCTGCTTTGGAGCTGCCTCTCCTTCTCCCGCCTCCTCTTTTCCGTGTCTTTAGTACACGACACCCTCTTCTCGCCCAGTGTCTGACTCTCGGCCGGCCGGCCTTCCCCTCTAAAGAGCATCTTCTTTCTTCCCAAGGAATTAAGCAAAAACCAAAAAAACAAAAACCACCCTCGGACACAGACAACAGTAGGTGATTATCAGAGGGAAAGATAGGCGGGGGGGGGGGGGGGGGGGGGGGGGGGGGGGGAGGCAGAAGAAAGTAAAGGGGGATAAATGGTGATGGAAGGAGATACAATGTACAGATGATGTATTCCAGAACTGTATACGTGAAACCGATATATTTTACTAACCAATGCTACCCCAATACATTCAGTGAAAAAAAAAAAAAAAAAAAGTTGGATCAGCAAGAAAATACCCAAAGATGACAATACTCAGAAAGTTTCTTCCGTAACATTCTTAGAGCTAGTATTTACGAAATGTGCCTTGGAAGAATTTAGTTCTGTTCATACTTTAGAGTGTATTTAGTTCAACACCTAGGTGTTGCTAGGACCCAAAAGGAATGATTGTTTTGTTACATGTTTAAGTTTGTGTTTTTTAAAATGGTAATGTCTAGAATATTTCCAGGAAAATTCATTTTCAGATTAATGAATTTTTCTCTTACGTGGTAGGTTACTAAAATGAACCATAGAGAACAGGTATATGAAAAAATGAATGGGAAGAAATCTCTACCTCTCCACTTCCCTTCTTTTTCTATTTTAAACTAAGAATTGGGAAAAGATCAATTACTTAGTCACACTGAAAAGACTATCTTGGTCTAGTCCATGGCCTTGAAATGTCACAAACTGTTAACAAAAAAATGTTATTCAGGTTAGGTTTGGGAATTACTGGACTTATTAAAAAGTTTTCTTTCTTTCTTTCTTTCTTTTTTTTTTTTGTAGGAAAAGATCTGATAAGACAGTAGGGGTTAGTTATCAAAAATGTAAATCAACCATTAAATAAAAAGAATTGGACCTCAGTTTACCAAACTGAATTCAAAAGGTGATGGAATTTACAGAAAGCCAGGATTACAAAAGGAAAAAAGAAAATGAGGGACAGAGATAATGATGAGAAGCTGGGGTCACGGGGCGGGGGGGGGGTACAGTGCTCAAATTCAAATTTAGAAGTGAAAACGGACTATGACTAAGAGTATGTTCATCAGCAGTGCTATAATTACTGACATTCTACTCTTTAACATCAGGGTATGCCCATGTTTATAATACGAAGTGAACAGTCTCTTGATTCGTTGGGTGGTTCTGTGTTGTAGTGGGAGTTATACTTATCTGTTATGCAAGTTAAGGTCCATCAAAAGAGCTTCAGTCTGACTTCGGAGGCCATTGCATGCATTGATTACAGGGGAGACTTTTTCTTCTTAATTGAAGCTCCTTTATCTAATAAGTTTTTTTTGAGCATCTATTATATGCCAGGCCATTTCAAGAATAGACCATAGCTTTTTGTTATGTGTAAGTTTATGGAATTAAACTAGTTCTGTTACTAGACCATTTTGAGTAGAATTATTTTTCTCCTATCTGCTGCACAGATTGAACCTTGAACTGTGAATTGAAATTCCTAAGTGGACAATCTGGTCTGGTTGTTAAACGATTTAAATAATTCACCCTATTGGCTTGAGGTCTTATTTAGTGAATTTGAGGACTAGCTTTAAATCTATTAATAAAGAGGTTAGCTATATAATTGGTTATCAAGATAAATCTGGCTTTCTGGTGAGAGAAAAAGCTGGTGAAATCCACTTTATTACGTGCAAAAGAGAAATCAATTGTAAATGTTTTTATTTTTAGCTCTGTTCTATAAAAATATGAATCAGAATAAAAACGATACTACTCTGAAGTAAAATAAAAAATAAGATACTACTTTCAGTTTGTTTGTTTTTAAAAGTTCAAGCAGGCACAATTTGCATTAGCATCAAAGTCACTGTGTCAGACAGGTTCTTGCTCTTTTTAATGCCCTTTGAATCCCTCTAATATAAAATTTCTATTATTATCCTCTTAGGGTAGTATGTTGATGATATGATAGCACTTTTCAGGCTATTTCTGCCTCAAATTGAGAGATCTTTATAGTCTGTACATTGATAATGAACTTCAAATAAAAGCATTTGATGCGAGTGTATTAAATGTGCTGTAGGCCTAGTTAATGTCAGTTTGTGATTTCATTTTCTCTGTTCCTTTTTTTCATTTGAAAGGCATTTTTCATTTTCTGTTCCTCCTTTAGAGGAAGTATGTAGATTAGGCCACAGAATCTCAAGTAATTCATCCTTCATACAGTAACAAACGGAAGGGCAGGAAGTTGAGATTTTTGTAAAGGTTGTCTTTGGTGACTACCCTTTGCATATAATCTCCAAGGCAGAAAATGTAATAAATCAGACAAACATTGTTATGTTATTAATAGAGTTGTTCTCATTAAAATATGACTAGATACAGAGGAGAGAGTGTTTGAGAAAATATCAATAAAAAGGAACCATTGTAGTAACTGATTCCATGTTTAAAGGAAGTGTAGATTAGTTGCCATTCAGGCTTCTGCTATTGAAGGTTAAGTGTGGACAGAAGACCCAGATTCTCAAGGGTTTGTTCTTGATGATGCTGAGATTTCAGTTCTCACATTGGAATGATCTGGAGTTTGCCTACCTACAATCTGTGAACTTGGGCCCACGGGGCAAAATTTCACATCTTCACACAGATTTCAATTCCAGTATATCTGTGATTGAGTTCTTAGCAGTCAGGACAAGTAGAGTATCAAAGCTGGTATCTGTCATGTTTGATTTGAAAGGAAGATTTTTTTGTAGCAATGTGTGTTTGTTGAGAGATGCTGAAGTGTAAGTTTAGATTTTTCTCTTCTATTCAATAAGTCTGGTTAAGAGGTTTGAATTTAAGCTCTTTTGATGTGTTCTCCACTGACACTTACATAGGGAGTGTTTCTTGGAGTGGTGATGTTAGGCTTCTGCAAAAGAGGTAAATACTTAGCAGCTTAGGTGGTAGATAGGATTTTCACTGGAGCATGTGAGATAGGTGGGCAAATGAAGATTTTTTTTTTCTCACTGATTTCCTCTCTCTTCCATTTGTAGGCAACTAGTCTGGCATTTCCCCCTTCTCTTTTATTTACTCATTTGATACATTTCATTGATACTTATTTTAGATCTTCACAAAGGATAAAGAAATAAGGTCTCTTCCCTCCAAAGCCTCCCCTAAGGGGATGTTCATGATACAGTGTAATACATACTATATAATGGGGCACAGAATCTCTTTCCAGCCCTTTGCTTGGCAATTCATGTATCCATATTCCAGTACTGGCACAGAGAAGACTCTCACTGTAGTCATTCTAGTGCCCTTTGGGGAGGATTCATAGCTTTCACCTCTCTCTCTCTCTCTCTCTCTCTCTCTCTCTTTTTTTTTTTTTTTTTTTTTTTTTTTGCGTCTGGTGCAGGGGCAAACACCATGCTTTCTGTTTGTCCCTATACCAGCTTTTTTGAAAGCAGGTCCTGGAACCCAAGTTGGTATGTGAAGAAGCTTTTATGTGGCCCAGTCTTGGGTTATTCTTTAGAGATTGTCTTCCTTAGTTTTTGGGTTTTTTTTTTCCTCCAGCTGTTAAAATATTCTTTTCTAAGAGCTTGACAAAAATGAGTAGTTATTGACTTGACGTCATTTTCCCAAATTCATTTTGAAATTTTACTTGTCTGTGAGATCCCAGAGTTGTACCCTTATTCTTTTAACCCGCTGCTTTTCTCCACCTTCATCTCTGGCCTCCTGAGAAATCGTATCAGCCTTGTGGTGTAAAGAGACGGGCCTTTGCACAGTTACCATTCCTCTGCCCTGATGTGCTTCAGACGTCTGCTAAACTGGTGTTCAGTGGCAATGTGGACACTGACGAGAAGCTAATTTCTTTTCTTCAAACTGATTGTAGCTTTTGTGGACTGAGTGTCCACTGTGTGCGGAGCACTCTAACATGTATAATTTAAGACAGTTAAATCTCTATGAAGCAGATATTCCTATCCCGTTTTTAAGATGAAGGAGCTGAGTCTCAAGAGAGGCCTAGGTACCTTGACCAAGATTGTGCACCTGTCGTAGGAGTTAAAAGTTTGGTTTTTTTTTTTTTTTTTTTTTTGACTGGGCGACATCATTTTTCTCATCTGTAAGTGAGGATAGGAATATTTGTCAATCATAAGAGGTAGTTGTGAGGTTCAGATAAGCTGGTATAGGTGAGACCCTTTACATGACAAAGCCTGGCAGACCCCTCCGCTCCAGGGTGTCTGTCTCCTTAATGTGTGCAGGCTTATGGCTCTACCTGGTCTTATTTTGTGGGTATGTCAGTTCTCTCTTTACAGGCTGGTCCCTCTCTGGTGTCATGCAAAGGGGGCCATCATAGAATAAATAAAAAATCCATAGGAGGCGGGAGCCATGCATTTCTCAGGACCGCATTCTCTGGCCTGGACCTCAAGGGCCCCTGGTCCTGAGGTTATTTCCCAGTGTCCGCAGCACAGGTCTGCACAGTCGGATGCCAGCTGGGAGCCAGGCCAGAAGGTAGGATCCTGGGAATTGACTCTAACTTGAAGATGAATAAATGCTATCCTGTAAAGCACTACCTACTTTTTATGTTATTTCTTGAATTTAGTCTCCTTAGCTTAGCATTTTCCAAAAGGGGCAGCAGTCCCATGGAACTCCATGTGCTGTGATAGTAGTCACATGGCCAAGTGACTGTGGGAGCCCAGCTCAGGCAGCCCGGCCCAGATGGCTGCATCTCACAGCGACCATGAGGGGTTACAGATCTCTTTTACCTTTGGGACCAAATAAGAGGTCTCCTCAAAGTTAAATTTTGAGGAGCAGACCTTGGGAGATGTTGCGCTCGCCTTTTATCTGGTCTTGTTTTGAAATGCCTTAGCCTGGCGGACGGGGTGCAGTCAGGGCAGCGTGGTGTTGGAGGGGGTGTGGCCTCGGGTCTAGCCTCTCCCCACCTTGTACGTTCTGCCCATTACTGCAGAGGGGTTGTTCTGGTAGGAGGGCTACCAGTATTTTCTGGAGCCATGTAAATGTGAGGGACTATTAACAAAATATATACCTACTTTATGTAGTGATGACAATATTTTGTGTAGCTTTGAACGCAGGGAGCCTACTAAAAGAGATGCTGATTGAATGAAAGGGAAAACAAGCCATTAATTTTTTTTTAAGGTCCTGGAGCAGTTGTCCTGAACTCAATTAATTGTTAAACCAGATAATTATAGTAAAAAGTTAACAGTTTCCTGATTTCACTGTGAGATAGGTACTAGCTTATCTAATCTAATCCTCATCATTGCCTAGTGCAGACAAGTTTTGTTAGTCTCCACACTTGACAGCTAGGGAAGTTGAGAGACTTCAAGAGAATGATTTGTCTGAAGTCGTCACAGAGCAGGTAACTGTCAAACTTTGCAAAGTGGAGTGAGGAGGAGGAAAGGATAGAAGTGGGGTTAGGAAAGGGTGAGGGATGGAGAGAGGACCCTGCGTGAGTCTGGCACGTTTGTGGATGACCCGTGAGGTATTTGATTTGTGCGCATGAAGGATGACAAGGGGGGTGGTATATGCAACGTTAATGAGATGTTGAACTGCAGGCACAGGCTCTTTAGATGGGAATACTGAACAGTGACATTGAGGACTTTAGAATATGTCACAGTGTGCCAGACACAGTATTTGGTTAGCAAGTGATGATTTCTACAAACTAAACCAAAAGCCAGCTTCCGTTGATGGTGTTAAAGTGGGCATCGTAGCAACAAGTCAGCCTCCCCACAGTGGAGGGTGTTTTCTCAGAGCTGTGTGTACTCTTCTGCCTATCTGTCACTGTCTGCCTCATGATGACGATTGTGGGGTTGGCAGTTGTGACTTACCCTTAACAAAATGTATACCGCCCTCTCAACCAAAACCTGGTGAGTTTAGTCTCCTGACACCAGAATTTTTATCTGATTCTCAGGCGCTGCTTTTAAGGCGATGTTTGTACCCATTTTACAACTACTCATGGTCGTGTCATCTCTGTACCTTATTTCTTTTTTTTTTTTTTAAATGAACCAGTTAACTAGAATGCTATGATGCCAGTTTTAAAAAAAGCAGCTGTAAAATGAAAACTGTTCAACTGGTCTTTGTGAATGTTAACTAGCAATGTGAAATAGAATACTTGAAACTGGTTTGAGCAGGAATGGCTGCAGTTAGCACCCTTTCTTAGTAATCTCTATTTCTCACCGTCTCTGCTGATCCAGACTTCCGGTTTGTAGACAAGGCCCAGGCTTCCCCGTGACGGTTGAGCGTCCTAGACTGAGCGGCTTCGCTTCCAGGGGACCGCCCTCCTTCATCGCAGCTCCAGGCGGCCTCTCGGTCTGGAAGGCGCTGTGGGAGCCGGGCAGCCCGCACCCTTGCTCAGCGCCGCCGCTTGGTGCACTCACAGTACCTGTGTGCACAGGACTCGGACGGCGGCAGGACTGGGGAGGACACACAAGCTCGAGCTCTAGTCAGGATAGCACAGTAGATGCTTGACGTTTGTGAGGTTCATGTCACAAGATTGTCACCAATTCTCAACTTGAAAAAAAAAGTCATTGTAGTACCTCTTTCCTTCCTTCAGATGACTAACGTCTAACTGAAAAATGTAAATGATCTCTCTAGACCTTAACTACTGATCTCACTTGATGAGCAATTTTTGTACTGTCTGGAGCACTTATTGAAACAAATTCGCACATCTTTTCTACTTACTTCCTTTTGGAGCATTTGGTTGTTTTGTTCACATAAATGTGTCTGAGTCATCATTGCGTTTGACATTTCAATCTTTAATTTATCTGAAACTTCAGTTTTGTGGCTGGGACCCCATCACTTTCATAAACATTTCCATGTTGCCCTTATTTTGTCATCAACACTAGAGTCAATGATCAGTTAATTTCATTTGTTTTATCTCTTCACAAGAGAGGAGGGTTTATCACTCTGTTTACAGTGGCCGTAGCCCGAACACCGAGCACTCTTGCCTGAGAGCGGATCTGGACCTTGGCCGGGCCAGGTGACTTGCTCTCGCCTCTGTAGCTTTATGGCATGTGTGATTCAGAGTCCTGTCTCTGCAGAATGACACATTACAGTACTAAATGTCACCGGGACTTCAGATGTCAGTCAGGAATGGTAGAAACTATAAATGGTGTGTGAATGCCAGGGATCTGCTGTATATATACTCCTGATACCTCAGTTGTGGAGAAGTGAACCTACCCTTCCTTTATTTTTTTAAAATTGATTTGAGAGAGAGAGAGAGAGAGAGAGAAAGGAAGAGAGAAACATCAATTTTTTCCACATATTTATGTATTCATTGGTTGTTTCTTGTATGTGCCCTGACTGGGGTTTGAACCTGCAACCTTGGTGTATCAGTGTGATGCTCTAACAAAGTGAGCTACCAGGTCAGGGCTAGCCTTTCTTTTCTTACTCATCCATAGAGCTGATACATTTGTGTATACAGTTAAATACTTGCTATTAAAATACCGAAGAACTTTGTGGAAGTTGATTTATCTTAGTGATTCTAAGCTATAGCTTCAATTGTTGGCTTCAGTAACAAACATGGGAAAACATACCTTTTATAACAAACCATTTTAAATGAATGAAATAGGATTTTAAGACATTTTTTATTAACGAAAAAGAAAAAACTGTTTTGAGCATTCAATAGGCACAAAAGCGCATACAGCGAGAAGGTTCCCTCCCATGACTGTATTTCTGTAAACCACTGTCTCTTTCTGGAGGTAGCCAGTGTTATAGTTTCTGGCAGATCCTTGCAGAGATAGTGTATGCACATACAAGCAATACCCAAACTGATATGTAACTTTGTTTTATTTAATTGGTAGCATGTAGTTTCTGTATCTTGCATAAAATTAGTAGTACTAATGATTTATTGGAGCTCAATATCTGAATATAAAGAGCTTTTCATTTTTTTTTCCAATGGTCTTATATGTCATTGTATGGATGTACCACAGTTGGCCTTTATGGATGGACATTTGGGTTGTTTCTGGTTTTCTGCTACATTCAGTGAAGAACCTTTTACATTTTTCCACATGTGTATATTGATACACATACATGCATTTCTAGAATTAGGATCACTGAATTGGTGGGTATATTCTTGAAAATTGACCTCCATGGGGATTGTTTCAATTTCTAATGCTGCTATCAGTGTATACGAGAACCTGCTTCCTCTTATGCTCATAACATTGGAGTTTTGATTGTGAAATATAAACTAATTTCATCACCTATAATCTAATGTTTCTAGATTACTGGTGGCACAGTTTATTGGAACTTCCAGAGATTTGTTTACATGAGAAATTGAGGAAGTTCATCCATGGCATACAATATCCCGAGAGAGTTAAATTTCAGAGCTTTGGTTTGGAGGCGGTGTGTGGCACGGGAGACAGACACTGGAGGTAATCGACAGCGTTGTATCTCGTTTAGTCTGTCCTCCAGCCCTTCTGTTGGAGGCGTAGGGCAAGAAAATGATAATAAAAATTAGTAAAAGCTAAAGCGAGCCGCTTCACAAAAGGAGGACTTTGGGAGTGTAATACATTTGTATATGTGCCAGCAGCAATGGTCTCTCCACCTTCTAGAATCATTTTCTTAATGAAACACCCACAGTGGACATTGGTAGGAGCACACTGGATATCAGTACCCTTGGATTTTAGCTACTGTCAGCCATGACGTGTATGTTAGTGCAGTGGTCCCCAACTTTTTTTGGGCCACGGACCGGTTTAATGTCAGAAAATATTTTCACGGACTGGCCTGTAGGGTGGGACGGATAAATGTATCACGTGACCGAGACAAGTGTCAAGAGTGAGTCTTAGACGGATGTAACAGAGGGAATCTGGTCATTTTTTAAAAATAAAACATCGTTCAGACTTAAATATAAATAAAACGGAAATAGTAAGTTATTTATTCTTTCTCTGCGGACCGGTACCAAATGGCCCACAGACCGGTACCAGTCCACAGCCCAGGGGTTGGGGACTACTGTGCTAGCGAGCATCAGTATCTGCATCGGTGCATTTGCCGAACCTCTGAACCCCAGAGCTGTTCCTTTTTGACACCAGCAGTGGCTGGAGACCATTTGAATTTTGAAGAGATTAGGAAGAAAATGGTAGACCTTGTCTGATAGCCCAGAGGACCCATCATGGTACACTTTTAATGTACTTTCTTAGGAAGGAAAAATTTCAGCCCCATTAACAAGAGATTTGGGATGGGATTTCTGCAGAATGAAAAATACTGATTGTGATTTGTATTGTGAGTGACTATTACCTCTTTTTTTCCAAGCCTGCAGAATACAGTTACACATGGAATCATGGAATAGGTGCTAATTAAAATATAAAACAAAAAAGCATTTTTGCCTGGGCCAATTAGCTTAGTCGGTTAAGAGTGTCATCCAGAAACGACAAGGTTATGGGTTTGATCCCCAGTCAGGGCACACATGGGAAGCAACCAGAGAATGCACGACTGAGTGGAATAACAAATGAATTCTTCCCTTCCCGGTTGGAGCATTGTCCCAGAGTGCAGAGGTTGCCAGTTCGATTCTCCAGTCAGGGCACATACAGAAGCAGCTCAATGTCCTGTCTCTCTCCCTGGCTCTTTCAAAAAACAAAACAAGAGACAAAAAAAGAGAATTTCTAAATATTAAAAAAAATTGCTTATCCCTTAGAAACATGATTTGTTTGATAAAGGGACTTTGTATGTTTTTGTGCATACACCTGTGGATGATAAAAACATCCAAGAAGACACGGTGTCACAGAAGCAGTTTCTGTTAAAATAATATGCTTGCTATTCTACATGATTAAGAGATTGTGGAAAAACACCTAATCTATCCTAGCTATTCATACCAATTGTGATAGTGAAAGTAGCCAGTGGCTCTAAAATTAGATCCTGGGAAAGATAAAAGAAAAAATACTTTCATACTACAGTACTTGATACAAAATGTCCACAAACCTTAGAATAAAATGATGGAAACAATTTTTATAAATTTTAGATAGATGTTTATAGGCAGAGTACACTGTGTAACGTTACCAATGTGTGGTACAGCAAAAGCATATTCTAAGTATTTTATAAAACATATAATGCAGGTTTTGTACAGTATTAGCTTTTAGATTTCACCTGCTTTCTGTTTCTATTCCTAATCACAGGATTTTGTTGTGAATTTTATACATTTAGGTTTATAAGTTAGAAAAGATTGAAATCTATTTCTGTGTGGCTTAATGACATTTTTTCAGTAAGCATATATTTGGTGGTATTTTATTAAAAGGGTATGCATTGCACTGATACACATAATTCAAGGACTTAGAGCCTTGGCCGAGAAGCGGAGTTGGTCACCCCGATACACCAAGGTTACGAGTTCGATCCCCAGTCAGGACACATACAAAAAGCAACTAGTGAATGCATAAATAAGTGGAACAACAAATCAATGTTCCTGTGTCTCTCTAAAAAATATTAATAAATTTAAGAAAAAGAACATTGGTGCTAGCAAACTGGTTTCTGGATTTGCTATGTTCTAAGAAGTAACAGGGGAAAAGTATACTGCTCACAAAAATTAGGGGATATTTCAAAATGAATATGAAGCAATAAAAAAAGCATTTGATTTCTTTTTATTAAACAAGAACATCAGAAAAACAAACAAGTCAAAGAAAGTTGTTTGATTATGTAAATGAGATGCAAAACCAACTTTTATTTCATTGGCAAAAGTGCACTATACAAAAGGCTGCAAGTACTGGGGTATCTCACGTTCCCCGCTCCCCTCATTTTTGTGAGCAGAGTAGGTTTTGCCAGATTTCTTAAAGGGGACAAGGTTAAGTAACGGTTGAGAGAAATAGGCTGAGTTGGAATCAGATCTGGGTTCAAATCCTGCTCATGCCACCAATTATGATTGTGGCTGAGTTACTGAACCTTTCTGTGGCTCACTTTCTTCAGTGTAGGCTAGACGGAGAAAACAGTCTGGCCTTTTGTGGGAAGGAAATAAAGGGAATGCTGGGTGTCATTGCCTGCTGCTTTGAATCTTATTCTGAAGAAAGTGAGATCTGATTAGTAAATTAGAAAGTATAAGGGTTATGTCTGACATGGGCTCTCTGGAAACAGATGCTATTATAATTATGAAAAAAGAACGGTAAAACTTTTTTTAGGGGATCACTCAACCTTTACCCAGTTTACCCACACGGGGGGGGGGCTGTGATTCTGTCATTCTACTGTCCAGTCAGGAAGAAGTCGCCATTCCTCTATCACTTAACCGGACAGCCCATTGCGTTGCTGATGTTTTATCTATTTAGTGAGGTAGGAGTCATAGACAATTACAGTGCAAGTCTTAATTTACTTAATATTTGGCTGTTTCTTAGATTAAGTCTTCCTTAGGCCTTTATATCCTAGTCCCTATTTTGAGAATTAAGTCTTGATAGAGAAATCTGATGCTTCTGCAGATGTAAACTGTATAAGCTTTGAAATGATCAGAAATAGACTTTATGTATAATATTTCTCATTTAAAGTAATAAATGAAAATATTGAAAAATCTAGTAAATTCCAACAGAAGGCAGCTGTAACTAAAACACTAGTTTTTTTCTATTGAATAAAACTGAATCTATATTATATTACATATTAAAGGAGATGGCACTTAAAAATATTTTTATTATAGCCTGAGCAGGTGGTGGCACAGTGGCTAGAGCATTGACCTGGAATACTGAGGACCCAAGTCTGAAACACTCAGGTCACCAGCTTGAATGTGGGCTCATCTGGATTGAATGCAGGGTTGCTGACTTGAGCGTGGGATCATAGACATAACTCCATGGTTGCTGGCTTAGGCCAAACGTTGCTGATTTGAGCCCAAGGTTGTTAGCTTGAGCAAGGGAGCAAGGGATCATTGATTGGGCTGGACCTACAATCCCCCCACCCCTGTCAAGGCACATATAAGAAGCAATCAGTAAACAACCTAAGTGCCGCAACTATGAGTTGATACTTCTCACATCTCTCCCTATATGTCTCTCTCTCTCTCTCTCTAAAAAAAATCTCAATCACCAACATATTGCCGATCTTACTTTACCACGTGTCATTCCCCCATTGATTAACATATAACAAGTTCATTACATCATTTCATCTGTTAATTTTAGTTTGTATCTGAAATACAAGAAAGAATTCCCCTTTAAAAAATACACGCTATCATCATCCCTCTAAAAAAAGAAACGGTAGTTCTCTAATATCAAATAGCCAGTTGGCAGTCATGGTTCCCTCCTAATCATCATCATCTTATTTTTAATAGTTTAAATCAGAGTACAAACAACATCAATGTATTGTGATATTGTCGTTAACATGTCTCTTAAATTTCTTTTAATCTAAATTTCAAATTCCTCTTTCAAATATTTTTGTTATTTCTTGCCAGTTTTTTTATGGGATAAAACAAATTTTTATCCTGTACAACAATGGTTTTCAGACTTTTTGGTCTCAAGTCTCCTTTACACTCTTACAAGTAACTAAAAATCTCAGAGTTAATATTTGTATAGGTTATATCTATAAATTCTTACTGTATTATAAATTAAATACATAATTTAAACTATTTAAAAATAACAATAGTAAACCCATTATATTAGTGTATGTAAGCCCATTTCTTTTTCTTTTGTAAGAGAGTCAGAGAGAGAGAGACAGAAAGAGGGACAGATAGAAACAGACAGACAGGAAGGAAGAGAGATAAGTATCAATTCTTTGTTGTGGCACTTTAGTTGTTCATTGATTACTTTCTCATATGTGTCTTGATGGGGGCTTCAGCAGAGTGAGTGACCCCTTGCTCAAGCCAGCGATCTTGGGCTTCATGTCTGTGATCCCACACTCAAGCCAGTGACACCACGCTCAAACTGGTGAGCCTGTGCTCAAGCTAGCGACCTTGAGGTTCCAAATCTGGTGCTCTGTATCCCAGTCCAGTGCTTTATCTACTGTGCCACTGCCTGGTCAGGCTAAGCCCAATTTTTTATGAAACAGTTTCAAAATTAAAAGCATGTGAGGTAAGTGATACTGTTTTATATTTTTATAAACCTCTGTAATGTCTGGTTTAGTGGAAGGTAGCTGGATTCTTATATCTACTTCTGCATTCAGTCTTTTGTAATATGTTGTTTTGGTTGAAATTTATTAAAAGAAACCTGCTTCATGCAAACATGGGGTTGGAAAAGGTAGGTGTTTGAGGCTTTTTCATTTAGTGGTGGACATTCTTCTTTGATACTCTACTAAAACTTGACCAGTGGTAGTTTCTTAAGTGTTAGTTGCAAAGTATAATACAATTTGAAACTCTTACCACTTCCAGCTTTTCATACTCTGTTACTTTAAAATCTATTGGTCTACCTCGCACTTTGAATGGATCCTTTACCCAGGCATAATTTTTAACATCAGGCATTGGTCATTTGGAAAATACTAGCTCGCCAAGTTGTGTCAGTCTCCCCAGTGTTGACATATTATATTATGAAATTTATCAAAATCAAGTTATTTTTTTAATCACTTTAGAGAGTTGACAGAGAGAGAGAAGAGGGGGAGGAACAGGACGCATCAACTCCCGTATGTGCCTTGACCAGGCAAGCCCGGCAGGGGTTTTGATCTGGTTACCTCAGCCTTCCAAGTCGACTCTTGATCCCTGTGCCACCACAGCTCAGGTTGAAGACATCAAAATCGTGTTCGGGATTATTACCACCCATCTTCTCAGAAAACGCGTTAGCCTACTGGGAAGCTATCAAGCCCTCGGCGTTGTATACAAGTTTTTAAAAAATTCTGATTTTCCCTTGAATTCTCAAATTGTGTCATTAGCATGACAGGCTCACTTCACATATTTTTTACAAAATGTTTGCATATATTCAAACCTGAGTAAACATAATTTGTTAATGACTTTTCATTAAAAACAAAACAAAACAAAACCCCAAACCAGCTTATTCAGCTTGTATGTCTAACAGTTCACAAGCGCTTTTCCTTGAGACCACCATGGTACTTTGGCATGCCCAACCTCTCTATGGCACTTACTTTATCATCACACAGAATATCAAAAAGATGCATATTTAGAGATCAAGACAAAATTTATTATTTTACTTCATCAAGAATGGTCTTGAGTAGAACTGACACCTGTTTCCTGTGAGTGCAGGATGGTGAAGAGAACAATGACGGCTCTCCCCTCGATTGCCTTTGTTCCGTGAGAGCCAGTGTGAACCTAGTGAAGAAGGCAGAAACCGTGTTAGGATTTTCATGAAGACAGTTTTGGCTTCGTGGATCTTTGGAAAGGGTCTCAGGAACCCCTAAGGTCTGTGGACCATACTTTGAGAAATGTTACTAAAGGGTACCTGCTGACAGTCCAGATTTTGCTGCTTCTGTTTTCATGGTGTGATTTATTTAACGTATTCCTTTGCATCTTGGTAGTTCCTGTCAATAGACTTGATCAGATTAGATTTGATTGTTTTTTCTTCTTTTTTTCCTGGCAGTACTTCTTCATAAATGGTGTTGGGTTTATATTCTTAGCAGACATTGCTGCTTGTTTCCTCGAGCCATTGATTTAGCAGATAGTTGTGTTTTAGTTCTAACATTCCTTTATTTATTAGTAGGAGCTTTTTTGAAAAGGCAAGTTCCACTCACCAATGGTTTACCCTGAGATATAGTTTACGTGGGTCTCATGATATAGGAGGATAAATTCTTGTTTATTTTTCCAAATAATGAGTTGGTTATTATATATCCTCCAAAGGTGACCAGTGAAATATTCTAGGCTTGTTTTCTTGCTTTGAATATCATTATGAACTTGTGGATTTAAATTTATTTGTTGTGCTTCAATTCACCGCAGCTAGAATCTCTACTTTGGCCTGCAGGAGCCTCTTCCGTTGGCACCTAAGGTCTTTTAATCTGACCTCTGTGATCTTGATGACTTCATTGTTTTTTTGTGTGAGATGGTCCCGGTTCATCTTTCACATTCCCTGCCACTGAACAGCAATCACCTCCTTCTCCAGGAAACCTCACACAGATGGTATTTAGAGACCACAGTCTGAGCACTAGGCTGCTCATTGCTGTTGATGGGCGGTTGTTTTAGACGTTTTCAGTGGACAGAGTTAGAAAAATTTAGGACTCATTGATCTTGTATCACTTGTCAATGACCCCAACATCATAACATTTGTTTTACTGATACTGCACAAGAAACGCTTTTAGAACAACATTATAATGCTACCAATAACTACGATTATGAAAGTTAGTTTTGCAGCTTTTTAAAAAATGAGAATGAAGCATTATCACAGTTTAGTTGACTGAATTGGTTATCTTAATACAGCCTTGTAGTTGTTTGCTGTAGACTGTTTTTTTTCTATTTCCCAGAACATTAAATTGGCAGATATTTTACCTGCATTAAATAAATCAGTTTATTGAAAGAATTAGTCACATTGTACATTCATTATATTTATTCTTTGCTCTTTTTTGATCTAAATGGTTCCATTTTTGTTAATGTCTTCTATTGTATTCTTTATTCATACCTACTCTCTTTTCAATGTCTTAAAACAGAAAAAACTTTCTAGAGGGCAAGGAATTATGTTCATATGGCATTATGATTCTTTATTTTAAATAAGTATGCTATGAAACAATGAATTTCTTTTTAAGAATAGAAATGTTTACTGTAACACTTTATAACTTGGAATTTTTTTTGTGTGTGTGACAGACAGAAAGAGGGACAGATAGGGGCAGACAGGAAGAGAGAGAGATGAGAAGCATCAATTCTTCATTGTGGCACCTCAGTTGTTCATTGACTACTTTCTCATATGTGCCTTGACCAGGGGACTACAAATGACCCCCTGCTCAAGCCAGCAACCTTGGGCTCAAGCCAGTGACCTTGGGCTTTAAGCCAGCGATCTTTGGGCTCAAGCCAGCGACCATGAGGTCATGTCTATGATCCCATGCTCAAGCCAGCGAGCCCACACCTGAGCCAGATGAGCCCATGCTCAAGCCAGAGACCTCAGAGTTTTAAACCCGGATCCCCTGCGTTCCAGTCCGAAGCTCTATCCACTGCACCACTGCCGGTCAGGCTATAACTTGGAAATATTATTATTTTTCTGCTATACTTTACCTTGGATTGCATCTGAAAAAAGGTGTTGATTTTTTTTTTCCAGTTTTTATTTGTGGCACTTTATTTTTCTGAAGCTAGTGACAGAGAGACAGTCAGACAGACTCCCGCATGCGCCCGACCGGGATCCACCCGGCACGCCCACCAGGGGGCGATGCTCTGCCCACCAGGGGGCATTGCTCTGTTGCGACCAGAGCCACTCTAGCGCCTGGGGCAGAGGCCAAGGAGCCATCCCCAGTGCCCGGGCCATCTTTGCTCCAAAGGAGCCTCGCTGCGGGAGGGGAAGAGAGAGACAGAGAGGAAGGAGAGGGGGAGGGGTGGAGAAGCAGATGGGCGCTTCTCCTGTGTGCCCTGGCCGGGAATCGAACCCGGGACTTCTGCACGCCAGGCCGACGCTCTACCACTGAGCCAACCGGCCAAGGCCTGAAAAAAGGTGTTGATATTTTTGAAGCAATTATTTCTAAAACCTGTGGATATATGGGATATTATATATAATCAAGAAAATTAAATTATGTAATTAAGGGAAACTAAAGTAATGAACCCTGGGGAAAAGAAGGATTTATATGTGGAATATTTAATGATATGCCTTTTTTCCCCCCTTCCAGGTTAAAAAATAAATCATGACTGAATCTGCCTCTAGCACAAGTGGTCAAGAGTTTGATGTATTCAGTGTTATGGACTGGAAAGATGGAGTAGGTACATTGCCAGGAAGTGACTTAAAGGTAAGCTATCTTTATTGCATACATTACATGTGTTGTTTGCATGTGTTATTAAAATAAACCTGAATATATATGTAAAATAAGAATGAAAAGCATAAACCATAATGTTGTAGGTGTTATATGCTACTTAGACCTCTGCAGTACACTCTCCAGATGATTTGGAATGCGGATGGTTTGTCACTTGGGGTAGGAGAAGATGGAATTTTTGGCAGCTTGTGCTCCTTTTGCAGAGAGCTGTAGCTTTGTGGAGGATCACCTCAGGTTGGGCTCTATCATTATGGCCAATACGTGTGGCAATGGTAGGCCGAAAAGATCTGGCTTCATATATTTTGTAGTAATAGGCTTTGTAACGTGAAGTAAATAACCACACTTCCCGTGCCCTAGTTTTCTCATTAAAAAACTGGATAATGTTAAAATATTAAAAAGCAGGGTTATTTACCTCCCTTAAATTATTTATTCTGTAGGTATAGATTTTTATATAATCACTTATGTAAAAGCTGGTTCTTCCTGTAAACCAGACTGCTTTTGGATCGATGAGAACTCTCTTCAGGGAACGATTCTTTGACATGCTCCTTTCTAGGTGCTCACCCCACCCCTTTTCCCTAGGACCCCAAACGATCAAGGGCCACATCTGCCTCCCCGTGAAGCATGGTTGTGCAAGCACCCATCTCGGACGTCGACCGCCCTCACCTCTCATTTCAAATTTGCTTTTGCTTTTGCTTTGATCCTATCTCTTGGACCTTGAACCTGTCTGTAAACTTTTAGACTTTGTGTTTGTACTTGGTCGCTCAGGTGTTTGAATTTCCGAATCGCCCTAGCAGACTGTCATTTGGCTTACCACTCTAATGCTTGATGTCCTGAATGGACATTCCTGCCTCCTAATACTGACTTCTTGTAATACAATCCCTTTTAGCATCTCCTTGACAAGTACCTCAGCCAAGCCTTCTTCTAGTTTCAACCTTCATTGGTGAGGTTTGGAAAATCTGTTATTGGAAAAATACTTAAGATTTTAGTTGGATTAGGTTTAATTAAGTGCCATGTGCCAACATACCTATCTAAGTTTAACTTAACAAAAATATTGCGGTGAGGTCGAGTGAAATCTGGAGAGGAGGTTTGGTTTTAGTTTTAGGCTGTGTGATCTAGAACTAGTTAGTAGTCAATTGGTCTGTTTGGGCCAGTTTCCTCTTCGGTAAAATAAAGGATTAAGGTAATACTAAGGATTTTACCTGTTCTCATATTCTCCAAATGTTCATCTGGATTAGATGCGTTGGAAGTAGAGTACTAGAATTTATGAAAAAGAAGAAACTGTTTATCAGACTCTGATAACGTCTGCCACATATTAGATACATGAGCTTTGTCAAGTGATTTAAATTCCCTAAGTTTTCTCATATGTGCCTTGACCGTGGACCTTCAGCAGACCGAGTAACCCCTTGCTGGAGCCAGCGACCTTGGGTCCAAGCTGGTGAGTTTTGCTCAAACCAGAGGAGCCCGCATTCAAGCTGGCGACCTCGGGGTCTTGAACCTGGGTTCTCCACATCCCAGTCCGACGCTTTATCCACTGTGCCACCGCCTGGTCAGGCAGTTTTGGAATCTATAAAATGGAGATACCGGATCTATGTCATAAGGTGGTTATGAAAGATAGAAAAAAATAGATACCTGTGTAAACACTTAAATTGTACCTGTTTCGGCTTTGTATAATTGATGGAACTGCCCCCTCCCTTTTTCATTGCTGGTTTCCCTTGTACATTTTTATCCCTTCTTAGTGGCTTATTTTTGGGTGTAAGGTAGACGATGAACATTTTAACTTTTGTTTAGTTAGATTCTGACAATAGAGTATAATTTGCACCCCTAAAAAATTTAGATTGCCTGAAAATTTTCTAAGCAATGGATTTTAGGAAATAACCTGTTACTTTTATTAAGGTAATCAGATAATTAAGCCATTTATTGGGTATTACAATCTGGCTATTTAATTTGACTTTTAGGCTCATCTAATTGGGCAATGCCATGTGTCCAGTTCACTTCATGCACTGTAAATAGTTTGATACCCACTTAAAAAATTATTTAAAAGCTTATTTCTATTCTACCTTCCTATCCTCTCTATCCATGGAGATTCAGAGACTAAATCAGTTGGTTATATTGATTAATATTTCTAATTCACTTGTTCCTTATATTAAAATATGAGTTGCTTAAGAAATCTGATTGAGAAATTAATTTTTCACAAATTTAAGATGTTAGAATGAACTTTGAATAAATTAACAAAATTTACTCTCACATCATGCTTTGTCTACTTTATACTATCAAAGTTTCTGTTGTTTAATGGGAATAGATGTGTGAATTTCCTAATAAAGAGTATGCTAGCCTAAGGAAAGGAGCTGAAGTTAACTCAGCTAATACACAGAAGTCACTCTCTTGCCATGGGAACAGGTTTGTTTATGCTGCAGTTTATTGCCATTTTGAAAGAACTGTTCTCTGTAAGAGCCTTCTGCTTGCTGGCCAATCAAGTTATGTCACTCTTCTGCTTAAAATCCTTTGACAGTTGTCTGAACCTTTCATGGTCAAGTCCCAGTCCCTCAGGTGTGCTGTGAAAGTTTTTTGCTGGTCTGGCCTCTGCTTTCCTTTCTGTCTGCAGTTCATTTCGGTCTTCAGTGCCACCCTCTTTCCTTTCCTGCCCAAACCACCAGTTGAAGACTTCACGCCTTTGCTGTTCCCTGTAACTGCAACCTCCTTTCCCTTCCCCACACTGGGTAATCAACCCTTCCATAGAAACTGCAAAACCTTCTTGTCTGGGTGCAGTAGTGGGAAGAATAGAGGACTTACTCTGATCGACAGTTTTACCTGCATCTTTTCATTGCATCTTTTTACTTAACCTTTGGAGATACGTGGTTTCTACCACTGTTGCCTGTTTACAAATGGGGAAACGGAGACCCTGAGTGGTTAAGTCATTTGTTCAAGGTCAAATCGTTAGTTATTGGCAGAACTGTGCCTTAAAACCAGGCTTTTTGATATTAAAATTGATTCTCTTAACCACTGGCTGTCCTATATAGTCTAAGGAGAGAAGACATTTTTGTATCAAAGGAGGTTCGCAGGCAATGTTACAGCATTTTAAGGAGGCATTATTTTAGCTGGAGGGATCAGAAGCCTTTGGAAAGTACATGTTATGTGAGCTTCGCGTGCCTGAAAATAGGCAGGGGTCTAGCATGTACGTGAAGACTGGGAGGCAGGACAGGAGGCGGCGAAGGGAAAGGCAGGCATCCCCTAAGAGAATTAGCATAAGAAAGTGCAGTGGTGTGGCTGGGGGCAGGGGGAGGGGCGCAGAAAGTGTCCGCTGGTCCTCTGTAAAATGGTATAGTCCTTAACAAGGTATTTTTCCTTAAACAGGTTTTGGAAACCTTACCATTGCTTAATGTGTTCTTTTAAAATGTAAATTAGTATTTGTAGATGAGTATCTCAGGGCAGCCTTCAGAACGGGCAGGCAGTAAATGGTAGTGGAAAGGGGTATGGTAAGGCTCCCTTTCCCTGAAGCAGCTTCTCTCCCTGAACTTCTAATTATGTCTGAAACTTATCCGCAGAGAATTATTCCTCTGGGTCATAAGGATTTAGTCTTTCAGAGTCCCTGAGTAAAATGCAGATATACTCCTGAGAGCGATAGCATCTTATCTAGTAAGAATAGTTGCCACTTAACTGAGAGCAAGACCTTGCAGCAGCAATGCAGAAACCCAGCTGGAAAATTCACTGCACTCTCGGTGCACCGTTTGCCGTGTCTTGATTGGTGTTCAGACCAGTGTAGTTAGTAAATATCTTTGCCCTTAAAACAGATTGGTAAGTAGAACTCAGATTTCAGCAAAGTAATAAAACAAGAATAGTAACCTCAGCAGTGTCTTTTACTTACCTATTATTAAAGACAGGCAAAAATAGGCAAAAGATCCTTTGCCTTTGCAAGCAAAAATAAAGAAGAAAATCGAATCAATTAAAGGTAATAATTCAAACCAAGACAAACAAGTGAAACCTTTGCTACTTTTTATATATTTTAGATGTAATTGTTTTCTGTTGACCTGGATGTATCCACTTACAAAAAATGTTACAATGTTTGCTGATGTGTTTTATTTGCATAATAAAACCCTCGGTAAAGTTTATAATTTTGATATTCTTGGTTAGAATATAGTGACTCGATATTTTCATACTGTTTTTTAGATTTTTATGTTAAAAGAACTAATATCTTCAAAAAAAAAATAAAATTGGTTATTTCAAGTTTTCATGGTTCCAAAACCAGCTTCAGGACCTGAGTGTTTTATGGGAAATGTGTCAGTCTTTCTGGAATTCCATCTGTGGAACTCCAGTAATGTTCTCAGCACCTAACAACCTGCATTGTCCAACATTTTTTGCAACTGTAGTAATATTGTGGAAGACATGGTAAATCTGAATTGAGAATCCAGAAAAAAAAATTGATCTCTATGTCTTTTTGCATGTGATAGGATAGTTTAAAAACACTTTTAAGCCCTGGTCAGGTCACCTATGAGAAGCAATCAGTGGTTGCACAACTAAGGGGAAAAAACAAGTTGATGCTTCTCTTTCTCTCTCTCCTCTCTCTCCCACACTGCCCCTCCCCCCAAATAAAAACAATCTGAGGTTAATTTTTGAAATAAAGTTGATAATTTTGATTAGAGTGGATGTTCTTTACTCTTCAAGGTTATAGGGTATCTCTGAGAATATGATGAACCTTATGAGCCCTATCCCCCAGAAAAATGTAGTGTGCCCATATCATAATTATGTATGTATTTCATGGGTTTCATTGACCCCTGAAGCCTGTCCATGGATCCCTGGCTCACAGCAGTCACAGGAGTTTCCCTAAGTGTCACTGAATCTTGACTTTTTGCTTAAACTATAAGTTTTTTACAGGCCCTAAATATTGGGAGGAGATAATTGGGATTAAATGTTGTGTTGTGGAAATTTCACCTTTTAACTTTGAAAGTATTCGACCCAAAGCTTCCAGGGGTCATAGGTCTGAATTTCTATTTGAAGACTGCACTTGGTGGTGCTCTCTTTCCCAGAGTAGGAATCACAGGGGCCTTTGTAGTCTAGCCGCAGTTTGGAAACTTATTCCCCGGGAGACTGTCTTTGTAATGTACAGGTTTGGTGCTATTTCCCACAATTTGTAATTGTCAGGTAAGTAGAAATGAACATCAACATATAATAAAAGTAAAATTACTTTCCTGAATTGAATTGTAAAGTTCAGGCTTGTTTTTTGTTTTGTTTTTAATTTTTTGTTAGAATTGATAGTCTATCATATTCATTGATAGCATTAATTAATAATCATTATGGCTTGTTTTTTCTACTCTTGCCCAGTAGATGGTACTGTCAGCTTTATTTTGAAATATTCTGTTTTCAGAGTTGATCATTTGAAAATTAACTTTTTTACAACAAGTAGTTATTTTTAGGTCTTTTCCTTCCAATTAACTTTCTGAAATCTTCTAGACTGACATTTTTAGATGAACACACTAGGTGTAGTATACACATGTTACCGAGAAATTTGTGTCTGAAATATGTAGTAGGGGGAAGATTTTCACTTTCTTTACTTATTTCAACTTGTTCCTTCTTGGAAGCATTAATGATTGTGGATTGTGTGCAGAAAATTATTTAAGGTGCTATTTTCACCTGGTGGAAAGAATAATGGCTTAAGGTTTTTCTGACTTGGGTCTGAATTTAGTTGATTAAAAGAAACACTCTATTGGCATGTTGACCATATCGATTGTTTCGATTCAGAAATGGAAGGCCTTATTTAAATACTACGTGTTCGTATGCCCATATATATATTTCTGTGAGAGTTCTCTAAAAACTTTATGCAAAATGTTTTATTATTCATTTGAGTTTTGAGCTTTCTTGCTCTTCATCACCTGTTAAGATGAGTAGATCCCTAATGTCATTCTGTTTTATGAGAAAACAGAAGGAATACAGAGAATAAGGTCCCTGTACATAGGGAGTGAATAAGCCTTCAGCACGTAGACACACACACACAGTGCGACTAGTCAATAGCAGAAACATACCTTGTTAGAAGCTTGTCATGCAATGAGAAGAAATTTTCAATATTTGGAGTCATATGTCTAAAATTTATAAAACTCTTTAAGGGATTGATATTGGTAGAAGACTTATCTAGATATAATCATTTTAATTAATTTTTAAAACATAATTATTTTTTTTCTTAAAGACTCTATGGGCCAGCCATTAAATGTTTACTGTTCTGAACGATTTTGTAAATTTTGCCTCTTTCTACCGTGCTGTCGCTAGTTTCGAGTAAATGAATTTGGAGCCCTGGAAGTTATAACAGATGAGAGTGAGATGGAAAGTGTTAAAAAAGCAACAGCTACCACAACTTGGATGGTACCAACTGCCCAAGAAGGTAAGAATAGGTCATCTGCATTGACCTATCATTTCTTCCTTGTGAAAATTTTGAACTAAAAAATATCTAAGGCTGTGTATATAATAGGCTGAAACCTTGAAAATCCTGGGTGATCTTCATGTTACATGTCCTTAGGTAAATTTCTATAACAAAAGTGATATGGAACCGGCTTTTATATTTTAAAATAACCATTAACTGTCTTCTCTCCTAATGCCAGATCTGTAATAGCACCAGGTTAATTGGAAATTATCAAGTAAATCCATGTAATAGCCTACCCAGGTGATTTAGCCAAAGCCTGCCACTTTTTTCTCATCTACTCCGATGGTTGTCACTAACATCTATATGCTGATGACTCCTAAATCTATATCTCCAGCCCCGACCTCTCCCCCGAGCTCCAGGCCCGTATTTCCACCTGCCTACTGGACATCTCCACCTGGATGTCCCACAGGTACCTCAAACCCCACATGTCTGAAATGCGATTCATTTTCTATTTCTTTCTCCCCTCCCCCTCAAACCTGCTCTTTCTTCTGTAACCCATAGTTCAGCTGATGGTAGCACCATCCACCCAGTGGACAAGCAGTAAATCCAAGAGTCATCCTGAGTGTGTTACCCCTAGCCCCCATAGCTTGTTACTTAATCCTCTTGGTTTTTATTTCCTGAATATGTCTCAGATCTGGCCTTTTCTGTCTGTCGTCACTGCCTTCATTTAGGCCCTTACCAACTCTCGCCTGAATTGTTTGTTGCAAACGTCTCCTAAAGAATCGTTCTGCTTCTGATTTCACCCGGTTTATCCTGCACACTGAATTTAGAGGAACTTACGTAGATGGCTTATCTGACACTTCATCGGTTTCTTTTTCTCTCCAGTGAAAAATTCAAAGGTCTGGGTGACCCGCACCCACCTGCCTGCCTTGTCTCTTTGCTCTCTCTTCCGGTCTCTGTCCTTGGTGCTCTGGCGGTGCCAGCGGCAGAGTGACCTGTAACTCTCCCAACACATCCAGCGGCTTCATGTTCCTTGCCTTTACCTATGCCGTTTCTTCTCACGGGGATGCCGTTCCTCTCTTTATCCAGTTGGTAAATTCTTCTTCAAAACCCTATTGAGGTTTCATATCAGAAAACCCTCCCCTGACTTCCCCCCAGGCCAACTGAGTCACTTCTTCTTCTGCACAACTTCTGGGACTTGTTCATGCTTCAGTTACTGCATGCGTCACTTCTTATCGCAAATACTGGTTTTCTTGCCTGTCTTCTCTTCTAGACTGTGAGCTCTCTTGGGGCAAGGTCTCTACTGTCATTTTTCAGTGTCTAGCTTAAATTGGTGCCTAAAAAATGTTTGCTGAATGAATGATTAGCCTAATGATTTAGGTGAAAGGAAATGTGGGTTCCCAAACGATTCAGATAATTATGATTCAGGAGGTCTGCAGCATTAAAAGTAAAACAGAGAAATTGATTTAACCAATTTAGTAAAACAAAATTAATCATCAAAACGTAATAAACATGAAATAACAAAGATAACCCCTCTCAAATTTTGTCAAAGACACATCTTTAAAATTGGATTGTAAAGGTTGATGGTTTAATCTTCTGAATTTAGTGACTAATGCAATTTTCTTCATTTTACTTTGAACTCTAGAAAAATCTTTGGACAAGCTTTTCTCTCTTCTGGAGAATTGTTTTGTTATATCAGTGATTTGAGTGATGTCTGCCAGGCCCAAACTCTTTTTCCTCCTACACACTATAGTTTGATCATTCATTCATTCAACAAACATGATTCTTTTATTGTGTTGCTAACAAAATTATTAGAAGAAAAAATTTGTATTGTGAAATGTTTTCTGTCATGGTTTTAATTTCTTTCTCTCTTCCTTTCATCTTCTAGTTTTTTCAGAGAAGACGGGGATGCCTTTCAGGTTGAAGGAGCCGGTGAAAGTCGATGGGCTCCCGTTCTGTGAGAACTGTTGTCAGTATGGCAGTGTAGATGAGTGTCTTTCTGGAGGAAACTATTGCAGCCAGAATTGTACTCGGCATATCAAGGACAAGTAGGTTTTTGCTCCACTCCATCCATCAGATGGGTTGTAGAGTCCAGGGTCAGGGTGCTTGGGGACTACAGAGGCCCTCTGACCTCTGCCGCCCTTTTCTGCCCTTGCTTTTTTCAGAGACATTTCCTGTAGAAACACACGGACCTTGATCTCATTGCTGGTGACTTCAGTCACGTCTGATCTGAGTTTTACTGCTAATGTTATCACCTGCAATACAACTTCTGCCTCTCCTTTAGCCTTTGGTTTATATTAACTTGATTTTTTTTCTCTAATAATTTGAAAGTTATTTAAAGTTCTCTGGGCTACATACCCATTTTGATGATACAGGTACTGATGTTTATGGAAACACAGGTTTGTTTATATTTGGGGATTCTTAGGTAACTCGACTAAAACTCTGCAAATGGAATAAAGCTGATTGGAGATGAACTGAACGAAGAGTAATGTACAGAGTTATGTTACTGCTGGTCTCAGGGCAGACTGAGAAATACGAGACAGAGGCATCAGCTGCGGCTGACGGTGGTGTGACCCGCCCTTTGAGGACTGACTCTCTGACAGAATTCAGCTTATTACCAAGAAGGTGTACTTCTTACATATAATGTATACTGCAAATAAATGATTTGACATTTATATTGTAGTGGCATTTCCCATGTATTTTAATCAGTACAGTCTTGTAAATTGTCTTGTTTTTGTTGGCCAACTGAGATTGTACAGAGTTACACTTGGCCTTTTTCATTTGGACTTGTCATTCTTAATAATTGATAAATGCTTGCTTCAGATTTTCCCCGAAGGCTAAAATATCGTTAAATAATTGATTCTTTTATTAGTATGGATGGCAGATGTGAAAGGCAAATAATTTTAAACTTGTTAGAATCTGTTTTCCATATAGTGCTGGTCCCCTTTTGACATTAACAGAGAAGCTAATCTTCACTTTCTAACCTTGATAATATCATACATGGCAGTGGTTTGAAGTGTTCCTTGTCAATGATATTCCGATGTCTACACATTTCTCCTGGTGGTTAAATTTTTTTTCTTTCTTTTTTTTTTTTTTTTTTTACAGAGATGGGGGGGATAGACAGGGACAGACAGACAGACAGGAATGGAGAGATGAGAAGCATCAATCATTAGTTTTTCGTTGCGCATTGCGACACCTTAGTTGTTCATTGATTGCTTTCTCATATGTGCCTTGACCACGGGCCTTCAGCAGACCGAGTGACCCCTTGCTCGAGCCAGCGACCTTGGGTCCAAGCTGGTGAGCTTTTGCTCAAACCAGATGAGCCCGTGCTCAAGCTGGCGACCTCGGGGTCTCGAACCTGGGTCCTCCACATCCCAGTCCGACATTCTATCCACTGCACCACTGCCTGGTCAGGCTGGTTAAATATTTTTCCTTTGGAGAGTGATGCTTTTAATAAAATTTGCATTGATATTCAACATGTAGGTGTTTGATTGATCTTGTTTCCTGTCACTGTTTTGGGTTTATAAACAGCAGAGATTCAAAGGAAGAAAGAGACCTCGGAGAAGACAATGAGGAAGAAGACCCTAAGTGCAGTCGGAAGAAAAAACCAAAACTATCTGTGAAAGCTGACTCCAAGGAGGACGGAGAGGAGAGAGATGACGAAACGGTTAGTATCTCTTCTGTGGCTCCCAGGAACACAGGTGCGTCTTCAGTGGTGGTTGGCACCGTGGTCAACGGCTCTAGCTCTGCAGCCAGTTACTGACTTCACGTGCTGCTTCTGTGACTCTGTGTTACCATCAGCAGGCTATCCACCTACCCTCTTTGCTGTCGTCCACATCTCAAAGAGGGAATAGTTAATAAGAGTACCCCTCCCTTAGGGTGGGGAAGTAGGGTGTCCTGGGACTTACTGCCGGAGTGAAAGAGGCAACAGCAGACCTTCAGTTTCGTAGATGAATCTTCAGTTTCTCTCAATAGCAAAATCCCAGTCCCATTTTGGTAAATTGCAGACAGATCTCATAAAAAAAAAAATTATGTGACTTGGTAGAAAATGACAAATCAGTGTCGGGTATAGTTGTGGAGAGCTGATTCAAAATATGTGAATTGAAACATAAATATCTCATCCCTAAAGTATATATTAATGGTTCTTATGAAAAGAGGACTTTGAGGTCTTGAGGTATTTCCTTTAAGATCAGTATTGAACAACTTTTACTTGCTAGTCACTATTCTAGAAGCTGAGTGTGCAGGCATGAAGATGACAGCAGAGGGACCGGGTCTCCACTCTCAGGGACATTACATTCTTACCAAGGGAACATATGATAGAATTAATAGGAGAAACATCAGTCTGTGATAAGTGCTCTGCTGAGAGTTATAATAGGGCTTCAGGATTGGCTGAGTGTTTTAAGTTGGGTTGTCAGGGAGGTCTCCCAGGGAAGGTGGCATGAACAGTGTGCTCTGAATAATGAGAAGGAGCCAGCTTTGTAAAGTTAGGAGTGTGGAGCCCTTGGGCAATGGAACAGCTAAGGAAAAGTTTCTAAAGTGATGTGTGGCATATTTTGTTTGAGTTTTAAAGGTCTGGTTGAGAATGGAATAAGATAAAGCTGAAGAGGTCCAGGTCATGTAGGACTTGGTGGGAAACCAGACTGATGGGTTTTCATTTTATGCTGAGTGACAGGAAGCCATCGGAAAGCTAAAGGCAAGGGAATACCTTGATATAATTTGTCTTTTAAAATGATAATGTGAGAGGAAAAGCGGAATCAAGGAAACCAGTTAGGATGTTATTGCACTAGGCTAGTTAAGAGGGCTGTGTGAAGTAGCACAGTGGATTTGGGATCCATGTTCGAGGTAGAGTTGTTGGTGTGTGAGGGATAGAAAAAAATCAGGGATACCTCTTAGGTTCTTGGCTTGAACCACTGACTGGATAATGATGCCATTCATTGAGGATGGGAAGGCAACACTGGAGTATAGAACCCGGAGTTACTTGGGCATCGTGAGTTTGAGATACTCATCAGACGTTCAGGTGGAGATCCCAGCTGGGCATGTAGATGCGCTAAGTGTGGAGTCAAGGGAGAGGTCGTGGCTGGAGTATTAGGGCTCTCTGCTGACAGATGATCTTTAATACCTAGGGCTAGTGAGCAGAGAAAGGAAGGGGACTGGGTTGGAGGAGACGCTGGCCAGGGGACTGAGAGGAGTGGCCAGTAAGGTGTGCGGGACATCAGAACAGAGGGTCACAGAGCTAGGAGAAGGCTGTTCCAGGGAGGAAGGGGCAGAGGCCTGCTACTCCGCAGTGTGATTCTTGGAAATGCTCTGATTTTGTAATGATCTCAGGCCAAGAGCAGCATAGTTCTCAAATGACATATATTCTTTGCTTAAAACTTAGGAAGTGAAATTGAAGGAAAGTACAGAAAGAAAGTAATGCTTTCTGACAGCTCTCTAACTTTTCATTGGTGCCAATTTCATAAACATTTAAAAAAAATACTTTCCTTTTTTTTTTTTTAAATTGTAGGAGAACAAACAAGATGGGAGAATCCTGAGGGGTTCACAGCGAGTCCGAAGGAAAAGACGCGGGGATTCAACTGTGTTAAAGCAGGGTGAGTCGATGAAAGGTTGTCCTGGTAACTTGACGTCATTGAACGTATTCCATACAGGTAGACATTTCAGTCTTAGTTGTACTGTACGTGAGGACAGTTTAAGGTATTGCTTTAGGTTTTTCTTTTTCTTTTTTTTAAATTAAATTTTGTCAATAAAGAGTAGGGTTTTATAGAAGTAGGCAAGGGGAAAATGGATGTTACTAACTTTTGAGTAGTGTCAGGTCAAACACAGGACATTTTATTTTCGTATCAGATAGGTTTCATCTGCTTCTGCCTTTTTGTTAGAACATATGTTCTTGTTCATTTCCTCAGATTGTAAGTTTTTCATGTTTCCTCTCAAACCACAACTCCTGATGCGGCTCCTCTTTTTTCCTTCAAAACACTCCCATCCCCACGAGGAAGCCAGTCCCCAGGCTCTCTCCTCTGATACTTGAATGGATGGATGAGCTGCCTCATTCACACGCACAGTCCGTTCTCTCTGTCGAGGCCTCGGAGCCCTCTAGCGGGCTTCATGCCCTTGACCCGCGGCGTCTGCCCGGCCAGTCCTTTGTGTTAGGTCACTCCAGTTAGCACAGCTCTGCTCCTGACCGGCCCAGGCTTGTTGTCCCTACAAGTGGGAATCGTGACCTCAAAGCTCCTCTTCTGTGATTTGATGCGTTCCTTGCCTGTTCATCCTGTTAAGTCTTAAAAAGGGTTTGTAGTATTTCTGCCTGCCTCAAGCATGCAGCCTAACTTTTACGTTTGGCAGAGATGACTTCTATTTTATGCCTCTGAGATTAAAGGGAATAAATTCTCCGTTACTCAGCACTTTGCCTCAAAAATGTCTTCAATCTTTTCTCTCCCTTCCCCTTCATGTCTATTCTCGGGGCCCTGTCTCCTCTGGGACCTTGTTCCTTTAGTCATTTATTTTTACCCCGTAGGTATTCAGACTTTTATTTCTCCTCATGGGCTCAACCTTGGCTTGTTTCAAATCTCATCCCCAAAATACCCTTTCCCCCCAATTTTGTACCAATCAGACTATTGGTTTCTTCCTTTTATTCTCATTATTTGTCAGATTAATCCAGGATAAAATTTATTTTAGCTGACACCGTATCTTTATCATTTCTATGATCTTTTGCTGCTCAAAATCTGGCCTTTACTAAATTGATTTTCTTCCTTTTCTGCCAAATTGATAGCCATTCCCTACCCAGTCAGTGCAGAGGCCACTTCTGCCTTGAGCTCCTTGATCTCTTGGGATTTTTTTTTCCTTTGGAGAGAGGCAGGGAAAGAGAGACAGAGACAGGAAAAGTATGTACCTTGACCAGAGATCAAACTGGCTACCTCTGTGTTCTGGGGTGACGCTCCAACAAACTGTTTTTTAATTGACTGATTTTTAGAGAAACAGAGGGAGGAAGGGAGAGAGGGGAGGAGGAAGGGAAGCATTCATTTGTTGTTCCACTCAGTCATGCATTGTTTGGTTGCTTAACATGTGTGTCCTCACCCGGGATCGAACCTGCAATTTTCTTGTTTCGAGACGACGCTCTTAACCGCCTGAGCTAACTGTCCAGGGCAGGAAGTGTTTGGAGCATCCTGCCTCTAGGAGTACATACTTCCTGGCTTCCATGATACTGTCCTATCTTGATTTCCTGCTCTGTCTTCTTCACTTACTCTGAGTTCTTCTGCATCATTCTTCCACCCTCACCACTGCAGTTATGCACTGCGGTTTACTGCTTAACTCTCATTTCTTTGGAAGAGGAACCAAGAGAAGATACTGAGCAATACCAGTGGTGGTGGTTAAGAGAAGAGCCAGGCCTAGTGGTATTTAGGGAGGTGAGAGTTCACAGTGGACGTCTGTGATTTTTAGACTGGGCGAGGCTGTTATTTCACTCTCACTTGCCTTTCAGGTTTGCCTCCAAAAGGGAAGAAAGCCTGGTGCTGGGCATCCTACCTGGAGGAGGAAAAAGCTGTGGCAGTGCCAGCGAAGCTGTTCAAGGAGGTATGGCCCTCCTAGAGAGCACTGCCCCCACGGGCGCCAGAGCCGCAGTGCTGATCTGGAGTCCGTGTTATCATTTCCACCATCTGTTTAAGGACATGTGACCTGGGATGATTTCTCAAACATACTATTGTCCATGTGTGTATTAGCTCTGGGGCCGCTAGCATTAATACGTACACGTCCCCCATGCTGTATGCATGATGACACACCCACAAACATGCACTTCTCTCTCAGCGTTCTCCAGCTTGCACTCAATTTTAAAAGAGATATCCCTGCTACTACTAAAAATCTAGTAGACAAAGAAAAGTTGGCATGAGATTTCATGTCAACACCATGGCTTTGGGAGAACAGAAACGAGGTACCGAAATTTACATAGTATGAACAACAAAAATCTGAAAGTTAGTTCATGTATTTTATTAACTCAAATAAAAATATTTTACCTAAGTGATTTAAAATCAGTTAAAGGTACAGACACCAAGTGTAGTTCTAGCCAGGAGCTGCTGCCCTGGACTAAAACAGGGATCAGTATACTTTTTCTATGCAGGGCCAGAGAGTAAACATTTCGGCTTTGTGGGGTACCTGGTCTAGGTGCAGCAACTCAGCTATTATTGTAATGAAAGCAGCCATAAACAGTATATACATGAATACATGGCTGAATTCCAGTAAACTTTAATTACAAAAGCAGATGGAGGGCTGAATTTGAGTCATAGACTACAGTTTGCTGACTCCCGGTTTAAATTATTTAATTGTTAATCATGGTATGTAATAAGTCTGCCGTTAATACCTTGTTATATATGTAGGAACATAGGGAGCTTATTTTTAAAAAGTGATGAGCAGTGTTAGGGTGAGTACATCTACACTAAGCATATTTAATTTGAACATAATAGTAATTACATATGACCTTGTTCTATATAATTATTTCCTGTAATTTCATTCTTAGAAGAAGAGCCATTTACGTTTTTAAAAAGAAGTTATATGTACAGATAAGCTGTGTGTGTGTGTGTGTGTGTGTGTGTGTGTGTATGAACCCCTCTTAAACCAAATAATAACATGTCACTGATACTGTTTTGAACTTTGCTTTTTTAACTTGATTTGGAAATTATTTTACCTCAGTTCATTATTTTATCATTCTTTATATTAATGCATAAAATTCCATCATACGGCTGTTCCCTAATAATTTAAGCTGTTCCCTCTTGACACGTGACATATATACTGCTTACAAAAATTAGGGGATATTTCAGAGTGAATATGAAGCAATAAAAAAAAAGAAGCATTTGATTTTTTTTTACTAAATGAACATCAGAAAAGCAAATGACAAATCAAAGAAAATTTGATTATGCAAATGAGATGCAAAACCAACCTTTAGTTCATTGGTGAAAATGCACTGTACAAAAAGCTAAAAGTACTGGAGTATTTGCACGTTCCCTAATCCCCTAATTTTTGTGAGTAGCGTATATGACACAGGCATATGTATGACATATAGGTCAACCAATAGGGAATGGCTTAAATTACTATAATTCAGACATAAGATGGAATACTATATGTACAAATCTTTTGCCATGTAAATATTTTCATGAAGAATCTTATATACCTATCATTTTGCACATGTGGGTGTATCTATTGGACAGTTCCCTAGAATTAGAATTGCTGCATCAAAGAGAATATTCTTTTCTAATATATATCATGAAATTGCTAGAAGTTGTACCAATTTGTGTCCCTGCTAGTGATGTGTGTGTGTATCTTTTTGCTTTTGTATCTTTACCAACCTGATAGGTGAAATACATTTCTGTGTAATTTTACTTTGTATGACTCTTATGGGTGAGGTCAAGCATCTTTTCACACATGTGAGACATTTAAATTTCCCTTTCCTGACCTGTTTAGGAGTCTTTTTCCACCGTCATTGGATCATTAGGTGATCCTTTTTTTTTATTTTTAAGTTATTTATGTTTTTGGTTAAATAGTCTTTATTTAAGAATGGTAATTATTCATATTTTTAATTGGTTCTTCTGGATAACGTACTAAAACTGCTGTCATTTTTCATTGCAGTATCAGTCCTTCCCATATAACAAAAATGGGTTTAAAGTTGGCATGAAATTAGAAGGTGTAGACCCTGAGCATCAGTCTGTATACTGCGTCCTCACTGTGGCTGAGGTAAGCTTTGCTTCATATTTATTTTTAAAATAAAATGGTAATGATGGAATTCTAATAATGGGAAAAGATGTCACTTGTTGCATAACTTACTTCATGCCAGGCATGGTGCTTTGTGTTTTGACTGCATTACTTCATTTAATCTTTACAAAAACCCTATGCAGGTCATATTTTTTCCAACTCTATTCTAAGGAGCTGAGACTCAGAGAGGTTTAGTGATGTATCCAAGAACACACAGCCTCTAAGCGTTAGAATCAGGATTCAATCCCAGGTTCCTCTTTCTTCATAGTTTTTGTCATACAATGTTAAGATAGAGACAGATCAACAGCTATTTATATATTTTTTGGTATTTTGAGTTATCTCTGTGGAAGTTTTTTTTAGGAAATAATGTCCAAGTCAATTATATACATCTTAGTGAATGTATTACTGAGCACAGTTCTTAGACTATATTTTTTACTATATGCTGGCTTCGGCCTTGCTCCTTCCCTTGAGCCAGGGGTGTGTATCTTTTAAAAAAAAGACTCCAAAAGAGTGTAGTATTTTATTTATCATAGTAATCTCTTGCTTAGTTAACCTGTAAGAGTTTCGGCTTCTGCAGAATACACTAACATCTGATAGCTGGATGATGACAGTCACAGTAAGTGATAATGTACAGTTGCACAGAGTACCATGGGACAGTGCTTTACATATACTAATTAGCTCATATTTGTTCTCAAAAATAGTTGAGTTTTATAAGGAAGCATATTCAGTAAGTGTAGACTGCTCCTGAGAAATTTAGTTCTAAAAGAGAAAGGGATTTTTTTAAGGTCTGTGTGATGTGCTTCAACTCTTGGTGTTGAAGGAGACTTATTTTAGTTTGTCTAGTGTTTTATTATAGCAGAATGTTTGCTGATCATGAAAACCTCAACTAGCATAAGAGTCAGTAGTATAAAAAGCTAAGTCCTCTCCCATCCCATTCCCTGATTTTATATGCCAGAGATAACAGCTTTTAGGAGTTTACTGTGTTCTGTCCAGATGTTTTCTCTTCATGTAGATATATGTACATGTGTATTTTTCTCTTTTTTACATATAAATGGTGTCATACATAATATTCTGCAGCTTGCTTTTGTGACAGCATATTTTAGCAGTGTGTGTGTGTGTGTGTGTGTGTGTGTGTGTGTGTATAACATTTTCAACCGTGCAGTAGTATTCCATTTCACTGAATTGCTGTAATTCTTTTAACTGTTCTCAGGTTGATGAAAAACTGAGTGTCTTTACTTTCTCATCACTATAGACAGTGCCCTGTGAGCACTCTTACAGACATTAAGATTTTTTATGCATGTTGCTATATGTGCTCCAAAAAGGTTTTTTGGGGTTTTTTTTTTGTATTTTTCTGAAGCTGGAAACGGGGAGAGACAGTCAGACAGACTCCCGCATGCGCCCGACCGGGATCCACCCAGCACGCCCACCAGGGGCAACGCTCTTCCCACCAGGGGGCGATGCTCTGCCCATCTGGGGCATTGCTCCGTTGTAACTGGAGCCATTCTAGCACCTGAGGTGGAAGCCACGGAGCCATCCTCAGTGCCTTGGCCAACTTTGCTCCAATGGAGCCTTGGCTGTGGGAGGGGGTGGGTGGAGAAGCAGATGGGCACTTCTTGTGCCCTGACCAGGAATCAAACCCAGGACTTCCACATGCTGGACCAAAGCTCTACTACTAAGCCAACCGGCCAGGGCCTATGTGTTTCTTTTTAGAGGCAGCTTATTATGTAACATTTGTTGTTGATTCATCATTGATCTCACAGCCAACAGCACCCTGACTCATACATACCTGGTGCTTATCAAATATACATGTCTTCTATAGGAGGCACATCACAGTCCTCTTACACTTAGGAATACTATGCTTCAGCACTTCAGCGCTATGCTTGGGGCCATTTTAAATAGCAGAATCATCCACAAAAAGAACAAGCTTGAAAAACACGACACTAAATAGACTGTGCAAAGAACACCTGCTGACAGTGCGAGGTAGAAGACACGAGGGCAGAGCATTGCCTTGTTTGACCTCATCTGGGACCTTGCACCGAGGTGGCCTCAGATCTCCTGCCACGCAGTGGTGTGCACCTGCTTCCAGACACCACACATATCATTTTGGGGTCAGAAATAAATTTTATCCAGGAGGTAAACTCACAAATATGAAATCCGTGAATAATGAGGATTGACAATATGTCTTTTTTCCCCTCCTCACCATCCCCCTACCAGGTATAGGTACAGCATAGGTGCATACTTGGGGTTATGGAATTTTTTCAGGCCACTGTTTTGGGAAGGGCATCAGGGCAACAATTTTAAAGTGCTGTCAAGTAAATGTATTAATCGACTGCTAAGGAAGGAAGGCTCGGAGGGAGGGAGTTCGCGCGAAGTGAGTGGAGGGATCCATGTGAGATGCTGTTGAGGTTGAGGAGGAAGTGTACTGGGGAGGCGGGGTAAGCAAACCCAAGAGGGGCGTGTCCTCACGGGGTTGGCTGTTTAATAGTGGAGAGGCAGCGCCATTTCCAATGGGACCGTATCCACGGGAGAGAGCGAAGTAAGGAAGAAATTCAGGGAGCTGGGACCCAGGTACTAGATGCGGCATCTTGTGCATAATGGAACTACTCAGGATGGAGAAGAAAGAAGTGAGCCAGGGGTTCGTGTCTTATGAGTGGGGGGGGTGGTTGGGAGAGCAGCACGCAGGTGAGACAGGCACGGGCCTTGGGGGGGCTGGAGAGCGGGAGAAGGAGGCACTCCCACTGGAGGGACAGTTTGAGAGGGAAGAGCGAGGTATGTCTTTGAGCAAAGTGGCTGAAGATGTGAGAGAGACAGCTGACCAAAGCATGGGGTTCCAGAGGCCAGAGGCCTGGTAGGGAGATGGTGGAGGGAACAGAGGGTGGCTGCCTCAGGGACAGAAGCCCAGAGATGACCCTGAGGGACTAGAGGGATAAATTGCTGAAGGAGCTTATCTCTTAGGCACTCACTGACCAGCGTCAGCAGAATGGAAAGCACAGCCGGTTTGCCTGTCTCTCAGATTTACAAGGGAAGCAGCTTCTAAGCTTCTTGTTGGCATGGGGGGGGGGGTCGTGGGGCAGCCACCTGCCCCTCTGGAGAGATTGTACTTCTAGCAGTCCCAGTCTCTACTCTCTGGAGGAGTCGGCTAAGGTGTAAATTTTATGGATGTAATATATCAATGCATTCTTGTTGAAAAAAATACTAGTAGAGAAAATACAAAAAGTCCATCATTCCCTTATTTCCTATTCCTTTTTTTTTTTTTTTTTTACAGAGACAGAGTCAGAAAGAGGGATAGATAGGGACAGACAGATAAGAATGGAGAAAGATGAGAAGCATCAATCATTCGTTTTTCATTGTGACACCTTAGTTGTTCATTGATTGCTTTCTCATATGTGCCTTGACCGTGGACCTTCAGCAGACCGAGTAACCCCTTGCTTAAGCCAGCGACCTTGGGTCCAAGCTGGTGAGCTTTGCTCAAAACAGATGAGCCCACGCTCAAGCTGGTGACCTCGGGGTCTCGAACCTGGGTCCTCCGTATCCCAGTCCGATGCTCTATCCACTGCACCACTGCCTGGGCAGGCCCCTCTTCCTTTTCACTCCCATTTCTCAGAAGAAATTATTTTTACTATTTGGTATATATCCTTCCAGACTCTTTTTTTTCTGTCAATTTGCATATGCATGTATACCTGTAAATATGTATATGAATGTGTGTGTAATACATACACTTATGTGTATATCTGTACACACATAATGACATACACACAGAAACATAAATGGACTCAACGCATACATGAATTTTCTCATTACCTGACTCACCCATGACAGTTTGTGTCAGAGGACTTGTCAGGGCAGTAATGGTATAGCTTCTTCTTTATTTTGGGACTGGTAATAACCCTGGCTCTGAGCTGTGGTCTCAGACGCATGCAAGCTTGTGCAGGGCGGGTGCTCCTGGAAGGGTAGAGGTCTGGTGTGGTATGTGGTTCCATTTGGACGCATCTACGGTGCTAGTAGGAAGAAGATTGAGAGACTGAAGTTCTCTCGAAGAGCCTAAGGTAGAGTGTGACCCAGCTGAGACCCCATAAACCCATGAGACGTTTTAACTGGGAACTTCCCTGTGTGAGGTCCTTGATGTGTATGTAGGGTCTTGGCTTTCAGCATGCATTACATCCAGTGATTTCTTACTGGCATTCCAGGGAGCCTGTCTCATCTGAGCATGAATTGGGCAGGCATTTCTTTCTCCCAACCCAGCGACTGGTGGGGAGGAGGCTCTGTTGACTTCTCTGCACCTGCACCAGCCTTGGGCTGGCTGGATATTGCTGTGTATGGGACTTTATAAAGGACAAGGGGCCAGCATGCGGACAGTAGCCACAGAGCTTTTGCCCTGGGGCTCTGCAGGAGCCGTGTGCCTTGGGCTGGCTGCTTCCATGCCAGCTCTCCATGGTGACACATGCTGGTGCTGTATAGCAAGTGAGACAGGATGTGTATGTATGGGGAAGGCATTTTGCATCTATATCCATGTGCTCCTGATGAAACTGGGGACAACACCAGAACCCTGCAGCTCAGCTTTCCCCATATACATCGTAGCCTTTGCCTTTAAATTTTTATTTTTTCGCTTGTTTTTGCTACTGTTAATGAGGGTACTTTGATTAACATTAGCTATATCATACTTGATGTCCATGAGCACAACTATTCTGGATGGGGTTTTTTTGTTTGTTTTTAATCAGTCTTCAACTATTTCAGGTTTGTGGGTACCGGATCAAGCTGCACTTTGATGGGTATTCTGATTGCTACGACTTCTGGGTAAATGCAGACGCTCTAGACATTCATCCAGTTGGGTGGTGTGAGAAAACTGGCCATAAGCTCAATCCTCCCAAAGGTATTATCACTTTTTTGCTTTATATTTTAAATTCTATAAAATTATTTTTTACATGTTAATTTGGAATTCTTAATAACTCAGGTTTTATAATTTAGATAGGCCTAAATGCAAGCTATTGTTTAAGACAAAAAATACATTCATTAAAGTGAAAGAAAAATGGTAGAATCCTAGTTAATAGAATAAACAATGTCCATCTACTTACTTGCATATAAAATAACATTTGCATGATACTAATTTTGGCTGCAAATAAATTTTACAGATTTCTATTTTTTATATATATATTTGAAAAGCTGATTTGAAAAATTACTTCTAATCTATTTACAAAACAGTTTGTAGAAATCTCAAGAACTTATGCCTTAAATTTATAAATGTTAATATTTAAGAGATTAAAAAAGGATGATATAACATTAAAAATTGGTTTAGGCAGTGGTTGAACTAATAGCAGTTAGTTTTTTATTATTGAGGTCTTTACAGTCTGCCAATTATTCTGCCTGTTTCATGTTTGCATAAGGATCCGAGAATAACTCTGTATTTAATAATATCTTATTTCCTTCCTTTTCAGCTATTACATTTAGTATTGTTTACATGCTATCAAAGATCCAGGTTACTAGTTTGATATTTTTGGCCTGTGTCAAGGTTATTGTTTTTTTAATGGACTAGCCATCCTTTGGTTTTAAGTGAAAAATTACTGGCAGAATCATACTTTCAAATGGTTGAAGGATTAAACAAAAACACAAAGAAAAAATGAGGGTAAAAAAGAGAATTTAAGCCTTTCTATAAATGGACCTCTAAAATGGGGTGACTTAGTAGCTTGCCTTTTTACACTGTCTTCTGGACTTTAATGGAAGTGGAAGAGAGCACATGAGCAGACAAGATGCTAGATTTTCTTTCTTTTTTTTTTTTTTAAAGGAAATGTTGGCTTTGTCAGCATTAAACATGAAATTGTGAAAATTAAGGCAAGGATATTTTCATTATTGTAATTTGTCAACATACTTTATAAATCTTGAATTATTAGTCCTGTGGTGATAGGCCTGAAAGATTTTTTTCTGTTTATTTCTGTCTTTCCAGTCTTGCACTTGTTCTCAATAGTTAGTCTCACAAAATAGAATAGATGAAGGACAGATAAAGAATTTGACTACTCCAGGTCACTAGTCTACTGCTAAGAAGTTCTACCTAAATACTGATGGAAATGGCTGGATAATAAGAAGAAGCATACCTGAATATAATATGCATTTGCTTTCTTACACCTTTTCTTTAATATCCACTACCCTTTATTCGGAATTGAAAAAATAATGTGTTGTTAATAAACACAACCTGTGTAGAAAATGCATAGTTATGAATTACGATTTAAATTTTGTCTATTTTAAAAAGTCAGTTGGTCTCCTGATTTTGGCATGTTTGAATGAGAATAGAAAACTAGGTGTGAGATATTTTGATATTTTACTGAGTCTGCTTATCTATGCTTACCATAGGTTATAAAGAAGAAGAATTTAATTGGCAGACTTATCTGAAGACATGCAAAGCTCAAGCTGCTCCCAAGTCATTATTCGAGAATCAGAATATAGTAAGTGCATCCAAAATAGTTTTTCTTTTTTAAAAAAGTGGCTGTTAAGTGTTCAGTAGGATAAATTACAAGTGATAACATGAAACTATAAGAAATTTTATTGCTTTGGTAAATAGAATACTCTTACCTTAATTAAGCTTTAAAATTAACTTAAAATCCTCATAAATAAATATCTATTTTGTATCCCTATCATGATTGTCTTTTTTTGTTGTTGAATGGCAGAAGGGAACAGAGTAAAAAGTGCAGGTATAATTTACAATTAAGGTGCATAAAAAGCTGATGGGATACTTGATTGTTACATTTGTGGAGGAGTGCTGTTCAGATGGGATCCACATGGTGAGGTGGATGTAGCCCTGTTCAGATTTGCAGGCTGGAGGCTGGTTGACCTTCACTCCAGCTTCTAACTTTATTGTCAGTATAACAGAAGCACAGCTTGGATGTGTGTCTGCTTTCTCCCCCTTGACCTGTGTTACTACTTTCCATTACCTTTGGCATCCCTGAGGAGGCCTGATACCTCCTGTTCTTCTCCCTGACCCAAGTTCTCATCAAATAGAGAAGAACGGAGAGCAAGCATGTAGAAAACCAAAATGTTATTTTTATAACTGATAAGGGCTCCGTCGCATGGCCTGTATCTGCTGTCAAATAAGCACGTTCGTTCTGAGCCCTGAATTACAAAGATTTCCTGGCCCTTCCTGCCCCACCACCCAAGCCCAGGAGCACTGGACCGGGCGTAAACGCCCTCCCTCAGGACAGACCTGGCCCCTAGAGGAGCATAGTGGAAACCGTGCACCCTGTAGTCCAGCTTACATTTCCTTTCTTAAGATTTTATTGATTGATTTTTAGAGAGAGAGGTGGGTAGGAAGAAACATCAACTCGTAGTTGCTTCACTTGAGTTATTCGTTCATTGAGTGTTTCTTGTATGTGCCTTGACCGGGCAAGCGTGTGGTTTCGAACTGGCGACCTCAGAGGTCCAGGTCGATGCACTGTCCACTGCGCCACCACAGGCCAAGCTCAACTTACATTTAAGAGTATGACCAGTTTCTTCTTGCAAATTCACCAGTCATGTTACACTGAGTGAGAATATGTAGAGAGGCAGTAATGTTTCAATAACATTCCCTCCAAATGAAAATAAATGTGAGGATTAGGGAAGAACGTTCTCCCCCAGTTGAAATGATTTTAACCAGTTGTTTTGACCATCAGCCTAACGGCTAAAAGATTGTCTGGTCAAACTGAGCACAAGCCAGGTCAAATTAGAGAACCGAAGAGGGGAGCGCACCCGTGTGCGTATGTAAGTAGCTGATAGAGATAAAGTGAGCCAAGTTAATATTGTCAAGTATCTTAATTGAGAGGATAGCGTAACTGCTAAGATGTAAATACTGCATTGCTGGACAGTATTCTCTGTTTGAAGCAAGGCTGGTTCGGTGGAAACTCGGTGTCCTGCTCTGCCTGCTCCACATTCCCTGATCCCTGTCTGCTTCCCTGAGGGAGACTTCAGCTGGGGATTTGATTACCTGCCTTGAACTGCCTTCTTGAGTTCCGTGCTTTGCTAGCACACAACTTAATCTCGGGCTATGTGATTGGTATCTAAGCAGCAATTAATTTTTTTTTTTATTTCTAGATTCCTCTATCTTAGAATATTCATATTTATGGTCAGAACCCTAATAAATGATTTCAGAACTTAAAAATACAGTGATGCAGGAGTCGGGAACCTATGGCTCGCGAGCCAGATGTGGCTCTTTTGATGGCTGCATCTGGCTCGCAGACAAATCTTTAATAAAAAAAAAATAACGTTAAAAATATAAAACATTCTCATGTATTACAATCCATTCATTTCCTACTGCTCATGTTCATGGTTGCGGGTGACGAGCCAATCACAGCTGTCCTGGACAACACCAAATTTTTATTGGATAATGTATATGTACACGGGTCGTTGTATGGCTCTCATGGAATTACATTTTAAAATACGTGGCGTTCATATGAGGCTCTCTCAACCAAAAGGGTTCCTGATCCCTGCAGTAAAGGGTCTCTGTAGTATTAGTGAGTGACCGCTTCTTCACTTCAGACGGCATGCACTGAATGCTAACACTTTCAGGTACATAGGTATCAACAGTTTTGTAATGATAGCGGTATAATTATAGTAAAAGAGTGAGATAACATCTATCTTGCTTAAAGTAATTAGAATAGTATCAGTATACTTTGGTTAGGGTAGAAGTATTGTGATTGACATAACTGATATCCAAATGCACTTCTCTGGGATTAGGATATTTTTCCTTACAAAAGATTATAGGAATGTTTGCATTTTACTGTACCTCAAGCACTAAATTTTAGTGAATTTATATTTTTTAGTACCATGTGCCAGATGGCTGATAATCTGTGGAGTTCCTTAGATTACAAACTAGTTTGAATGGCTGTTTATATTAGCAGCCAGTTGCTGTTGTGAATAACATTTTTAGTTTTAAATAAAAGTGTAATAATTTGCAGCGTTTCACTTGTGAAGATGACCTACTTTTATTAGAGTACTCTTTCGAAAGATCTCCAAAGTGGGAGTGAATTTGTACTGACTCATACACATCTTTAACTTGATTAAGAACATACTTTGAAATAATTTTCATTGTTAACTCTATAATCAAGGAAGAGAAAAACAGAAACTGAGCTTATCTGGTGAATAAAACTTGTCTAACTAAAACCGTCGACTTTAAGGGACCAAAACACATGCTAATATTAATTAAAATCTGTGAGGTTGTGAGTGTTTTATTTTTGAATTTCAGCTAGTTAATGAGACAGTTAGTTGGGTGTAGCATCAGAGCATTTTTCTTATTGCTGCTTGTTGGAAAGTGACCCTGCTGTAAAACTGGTACATGCATTTTAAATTATGTGACTACAGCTAACGGATGCCAGGCCTTCGAACAGAGGTAGGTGCAGAGATGGTGCGGGTCTGTTAACTGGGTGCTTATCTTTAAATCTGTGTGTTTCATAGACAGTGATCCCATCAGGCTTTCGAGTTGGGATGAAGCTTGAAGCGGTAGACAAAAAGAACCCTACATTTATCTGTGTTGCTACGGTAACAGATATGGTGGACAATCGTTTCCTGGTACATTTTGACAACTGGGATGAGAGCTATGACTATTGGTGAGACATTTTCCATTGCTTTGTGTGCTTTGGCTAATGTAGTGTTTATCCAAGTAAACCAGGTACATGGTTTTTAAACAATTATAATGCAAAGCTTGGAGCAGAAAATAATTGTGCTGCCCCACTCTTCTCCACTTCATATTTTTAACTTTACAAGTGGTCCATATGGCATGCGTTTCTAAATAACACCCTCTAGTTCGGCCTCGTGACGTGTCTTTCGTGGACACCCTCGTGTCCAGCTTACACACCCCGTTCCCGACAGGTGCCACATGTGAGGCACACGGCTCGCAGTCCCCCTTCCTCTTGGGTGTCATCCCTTATTTTTTAGAAAAGTAATTGTCATCTGTCTCTCCTGTTTTTATGCCTGGTAGCTAATTTCACTATTTATGAGAACTGAGTACAAATACATTAATTGAGGAGTATTGCTTTCAATCCTTATTGTGTTTGGATATACTATGTAAAGTAGTAGGAATAATTTATAAAATAATTATAATAAAGCTGTATATTTTGACTAAGTGATTAAAATAATTATTTTTCATACCTAATTCATGTTCATTGATCACTACAATTCAGTTTCCTGATAAAAGGCATTTTTGAAGTGTTTAGTTCCTTTTAGAAAAAGCTTACAATCAGAACATTTTAGAGAACTGACAGGTATCTTTATAAGATATGACTAATGTTATAGCATCAAGTGAATATTAATTTATATAAATGTAACTAAATTCAGGGATGCTTGTTTTCTGACCTTACTTTTTAGTGTACGTATTTTTAAATATTCAGTAGCGCCATCAATAGTTAATTTGCTTTACTCCTCAAAATGGATTCTTAGACACTCATCAGTTTTACTTCCATTATTTAAAAAAAAGACATTGAATGTCATTTGCTATTTGATTTTTAAAATCCTTTCACTATATGTTCCTTATATGTTTCATATTGTTTTACAGAATTTTAAAAAATGTGGATAAGTAATTCTATGATTACATCATAGAGTCAAGTACTTTTGAGCACTTCAGTGTATTTTTCCCACCTTTTTTCTGCAAAGCTTAATTTTCCTCATAGGATATCTTTTTATTCAGTTTGCAATAAAAGCAATTGTTGAAATATAAAGCATTTAGCATATACAGAAGATGAGTAATCGAGTGACCCTCCTTGATACATAGCACCAACAGTTACCAATTTATATCCACTCACGTCTTCTCTGTGTTCTTACTCCCCAAATCCGAGCAACAAGATTGTTTCAAAGCAAATTGCAGATATCGTAGCATTTCATCTCTGAAGTATTTCAGTAGGTATCTTCTAAAGATAGGGATTCTTTTTTCTAAATATATAATGTTATGAATGCTATAGTGTTACTAATATATTTAAACATTCTGTTTGATTGTCTTGTTTGTTTGTTTTAGGTCCATGTGGGGGACACACTTTGTGATTGCTTTGATGTGTCTCTTGATCTCTTTTCTTGTATAGATTCCTACTTCTCTCTCTCTTTTCCTTCTCCTGTAACCATTACTGAAAGAGCCAGGTTGTTTGTCCTGTTGTGTCTCCCACATTCTGGGTTTACTCATTGAATCCTTGTCATAATTGCTTACCAAGTCCTTCTGTTCTTCATATTCCCTGTAAATTGGTTGTTTTGTTTCGTTTAAAATTATCCGTACCTATCTTGAGTGAGTGAACAGATGAGAAAACTGTAAATTTAGAAATGTTGTCAGTCTGTCTCTTCTGAGTGAAAGGTGTGTCTCCCCACCTGTGTTGGATGCGCTGTGAGGGTGTCAGTACCCGCCTGATGACTGAGATCTAGTCTTTTTATTAATGATGAGACTGTAAAGCAATTGTTAGAATATGTGGAAATGAGACTTTTTTGTTTTTAAAGTTCTGATTCACTTAAGAATGGTTTGAGTTTTTTTTTAGCTTTCGCTTGATTTAAACAAAATGGGTGAGTGTTAGTTTAGTTATTTTTGAGGTCTTAGAATAAGTATACAGGGTTTTAAAACTACCAGTTTCTTATTTCATATACAGTGTATTTCCTTTACAAACATACTTTTAGAAATGGTGATGAAGAGGTCTGGAAGAATTTGTCACAGTCCTTTCCTTCTCCAGCTGCCTAGGGGGTAGGAAGCATCCTGCGCTCTTCTTCAGAAAGGATGGAGGGAAAAGAAGTGATCTCTTCTAGCTCCGATTTTATACTTTTATGAGCACAAAATAATCATTTTTAAGATGGAATGTACTTTGAAGATTTACTTATACTTCTAATTATTGACATGGAATTTGATGGTGTTAATTGTCAGAAGAAGAATGCAGTGTATTCTCTTCATCAGTATGCAGTTAAGGCACATTGAAAATTGCTTAAGTGCACTGGAATTTCTCCAGCCTTGTTAAGTATTATGTTCTTTGATCTTTGAATTTTGGAATGGTATCTTTCTGCATAAATTACTTACTTAGGTATGTAATTGAGGTTACAAATTGGATTGCTTTTCCCAATTTAAAATAGTTTGGAAATGAGATCCCTCCCTTTGAATTGGATGGTGATTTTTATCTCTACCTTAGTGGGAATTTAAACACACACACACACACACACACACACACATTTGCGATACTACAGGTTTAGTTGCAATAAAACATTTCTTCCTTCCAAAGAGGGACACTATGTGGGATTTAAATTTATGTAAGCTTGAAATAGTTTTTTATAAAAGGAAAATATATATTAGAATAGGAATAGGTTTACCTCTGGGTTTCCTTTGTACTTCTGTTACTGGTAGTTGGTAGCTGTTTAATTCTAATCTTCTTGACAGTTGTTGTATTTAAGAATAATCTTAAATATCACAGAACATTGAACTGGGAAGGACTTTAAAGAATGGGCTGGAAAGCCATCACAGTGAGGGGGCGGGGTCCTCCCCGGGGTGTGGGCAGCCTCTCTTCCCTCTTACTTCTCCTGGGCTACAGTGAGAGGGAGTTACTCCCTCTTTTCCCCAAGACACTGGGAGGGAATCTAGCTTTTAAGAAATATGCTTTGCAGGTGACCTTGTCATTTGGGAACCGGGAAGGCATGAAAACAGGACTCAGCTGACTATTGAGTTAAAGACCTAGACCAGTAAGGGTGCAGCTTCAGGCATCTTTGAAGTTCAGTCTGGTGTCCCTGAGTCAGGCAAAAACTTAGCAAACAGAAGAGAAGAACTGAGTTAACAAAAACAGAGCAAACAGTGTATTTAAGTGTACTGTGAACTTCTTTTTTGGAAGAGGCGGAGCTCTTTTACATTTATAAATTGAGAGTAATAGTAATTTTATGTGTGTCCTCCACGTAATGATGAAAAGTTGGCAGTGCGTGGGCAGTATCCTTCATTATCATCTGTTGGATTTGGGAAGCTGATGGTGTTGAGTTATAGAAGTGAAAGGAACCTACCCAGGTAGCTCTGCACTGCAGCCCAAGAGGCTCAGGATCTGGGAAGGGAGAGAAACACACCACCACTGTCTCACCTGCAGGGCAGGTGGTGGTTAGTGCTTAATCGTTAGAACCAGCTGCTTGCTGTGTGTCGGGGCGCAGGGCAGGACGGAGTGGCAGACTCACTGGAGAGTTCTTAGGAATGCTTCTTAGAGGACATGGGATTTGTGCCAGACCTTGAAGGATGATAGGAATCGGGACTTAGATGTTGGGGTGGAATTTTCCTGGCCTGGAAAACCTTGTATTTGCCCAGGGTGGAGGTGGGGGAGCAAACAAGGCTGTGTTTGGGGAATGACAGCCAATCTATTCAGCTAAGTGATTTCACTCTGCTAAGCTTTAGGCGCCTCCTTTACAAAAAGGATTATCAATAAATAATACCTATCTCGTAGGATGATGTGAGGATTGAAGTAAGAGTTTTAGAGGCAGAATCCAATTAGCAAAAGGTTGACTATAAGGCAGTAGTCTCCAACCTTTTTTGGGCCAAGGACCAGTTTAATGTCAGAAAATATTTTCACGGACCGGCCTTTAGGGTGGGATGGATAAATGCACAAAATAAAATTATGCGACCGGTGTGAAAACTGTGGTATTTTAAAATATAATTGTCGAACCTACGATATTTATTGGGCTAAGTTAAAGGAGGAACGAGCATGTCCTCATTATTCAGGCTGTATTTAAATTTGTTATTCTGAAAACGTTTCATGTTATTTATTCTTTCTCTGCGGATCGGTACCAAATGGCCTACGGACCGGTATCGGTCCACAGCCCGGGGGTTGAGGACCACTTCTGTAAGGGACATCAAGCAGCTGAAGTTGGGTCCTGAATGTGGAGGTGGACCATTGCTTGAGGGGAGCCCAACTCCAAGGAGGGTTTCCTGCACAGACCAGTCTGAACCTGGTCACAGGCCACACTGTGGAGGGAAGGAGTGGAGATACTAGAGACTGTGGGTAACTGGGGACCCCAGATCCCACTGGAGGGGCTCACCTTGGGGACAAACAGACTCATTCCTGTCAGCATGGAGAAAATGAAGAAATGAAGGTAAAACTAGGGTAATTGAGATGGCATCTTCTTTATCTTTTCCAGGGAGGCACTGGGTTTGTGCAAGTTGGGCTTTCAGCTCGAAGGAAATGCCTAATATTGAAAACAGCTACTATGGGGAATGGGATTGGAAGTGAACCAGGGATAACAGGAGAACTGGATGACTCAGAGTGATGGAGGCCCTGAAGGGTTAGCGCAGAGCAGAAGCCAGGGGAGTATGGCACTGGGCAACAAACTGACGGACTCACGCCCGGACTTAGGGGGGGAGAGGCCAAGCGTCCTGTATTTCTTCAGGAAGCGAAACCGTTTTGGCTTGAAAGAGAGACTGTGATGTTTTCCTCTGTAAGCATCTTGAAATACTTTTTCATCTCTCTGGCTAGATCTGTGGAGCCCAGTGCTGTGTGAATTACTTTTATTTAGCTTTTGGCTGTGCCTGATAAAACCACAGTCTTTCTTTTCAACCCGAGGGCTTGGTGGAATCACTTAACCTCTGTCTATTTCCATAAAATGAGGATCTTAATTAAAAAAAAAAAATCCTCCATTGATTTGAGAGAGGGAGGAAAGGAGGGAGGGAGGGAAGGAAGGAAAAAAAAGGGAGAGATTGGGGGAACGGGGGGGGGGGGAGAGAGAGAGAGAGAGAGAGAGAGAGAGAGAGAGAGAGAGAGAGAGAGAAGCATCACTTAGCTGTTCCACTTAGTTGTTCCATTTAGTTGTGTGCTCATCAACTGCTCCTTGTATATGCCCTGACCGGGATCAAACCCGCAACCTCAGAGCACTGGGATGACACTTTTATCTACTGGGCTACCCGGCAAGGACCCCAAAATGAGGATCTTAATGTCTATTCACTTTATCCTTATATTATAAACACAGATTTTTCATGAATTACTATTTGTATTATTTTCTACCAATCTAGGTCTGATTAGATCTTAGCAGCCTTTATTCATGATTAATTTGCACTTATTTGTGAAATAGACTTTTTTTTTTTCTTAAAGTAGACTTCTTTGGTGATGTATTTAAAAACCCAAAAGAAGGAAAGGAGAGGTGCAGTGATCGAATGTTTGCCAAATTTTTACTATGAGCTATTTGTCCTATTTTCCCTTGGTTACATTTCTGCTTTTGAACACTAGATGGGACTAAGAGATGACTTGTGTAGCAATAGCAGCAGAGGGCATTTCACTTCTGAAGCATTCTACCTTCTGAATGAAGTCGTATCTGCTTGTTGAGAGTATCAGTGAACGAGACAAAAATAGGGCTGTTTTTGGTTTTTCCATTGATATGGCTTCCAGTGTTTATTTTAAATGGTGACTTCGAACAATATTTAGATAATGTTAAAACCTCATCATTATGTAAGATTCAGGTAGTACAGGAATGCATGGTCAAAATATGTAACAGTATTTTCCATTATTACAATTTATAGAGAAATCTAATAAAAGTCAGAAGAATTACTAATGTCTGATGCTCTTACTTTAATCACCACGAGCCTGGCAGATAATTATAAAAAGTACTTGATACTTGTATTAGCTTGGGAAGAAAAAAAACTTAAACAAATGTTACAATTTGTTATTTTTTTTTAATTTTAAATGAGCCATATCTGAATTAGCAGCTGTCCCTAAAATAAAAATGTTCCTAAAATAAAGGCAATACATCATTACTAATAATCCATAAACAAATGATTGTCTAGGAAAAGAACAGCATAGCTGGAAGTGGAGTTTCGTAGTTTTGTTTATACAGTTTGTAACAATGCACCTTATGGAATTATGTAGTACAGTATCTTTTATGAAAATATATGTTGTAAGGAATATGTCAGTTGATGCATGAACTTGATGTTGACCTAACAGTGCTTGTTTTTCTTTCGCATTCCTAAAATGCCACAAACATATACATGTAATCCTAATACAGATTAGGAGAGTAACAGTGTGGGAGAGGATGGGTAAGAAACAAGTGAATAGAAGAAGAAAGGAAGAAGGCTTTAATTATATTTAAAAGTATTTTCTTCTTCTTCTTTTTTTTTAAGTGAGAGGTGGGGAGGCAGATACAGACTCCCGCATGTGCCCCAACTGACCAGGATCCACCTGCAAGCCCCCTACTGGACGATGCTCTGTCTGTCTGGTCCTCTGCTCTGTAGCTTGGCAACCAAATTATTTTAGTGCCTGAGGTAGGGCCATGGAGCCATCTTCAGCACTGGGGGCCAACTTTGCTTGAAGCATTCCAGCCATGGCTTCAGGAGGGAAGGAAAGGGGAGGGGGAATGGTGGAGAAGCAGATGGTCGCTTCTCCTGTGTGCCCTGGCTGGGAATCGATCCCAGGACTGCCACACACCAGGCTGACTCTCTACCACTAAACCAAACTGGCCAGGGCCTAAAGGTATTTTCTACTAAAGTAATTTTGAGAAAAATCAGCGTTTAGTTCAGGTTACATAAACTGACCTGTTACTCTTCAGGGTTGTTCAGTTACAAAGGTTGATTTGGAAAGTGATGACTATATGTTAATGTCACTCACTTAAAACTTTTCTTAGTAAGTACTTTATTCTTACTACTTGTAAGACTTTTATTCACCAGAAACTCCAACCATGTTATCTTTCTGGCTTTCTATCTTTTAGTTTCTCATCTAAAGGTCTGTGTTGAGATTTCTGTTCTTTTAGGAAAGACTCAGCAGTTCTATAAAGCAAATCTGGACTCCTTGGCATCCTTAGATCAACATTTCCTAAATTGCATTCTGCAGAACGTTAGTGTTCCACATGATGTTAATAGGTTGCCCATCAAAGTAGCATTTCATAGTGAAATATCTTTAGGAAATGCTGGGTTAAGCCATTTGACACTGGTTTGTTTATAGTATAACTTCACAGTTTAATATGCCAATGATGTATTCTGTAAATCTCTAAGAGGAGATTTAGTATTTTCCTGAAATATTTTGACCCTGATTTTTTTTTCTTTACTTCATTATGCCTATTATCTTTGAGAACACAGATGGAAAATATTCTACCAACTTTTTTTCAAAAAAGATATTAATTGTAACATGCCTCTAGATGCCTCTGTATTTTAGAATACAGTTGTAACTACTCCTTGGCATATTGTATTTTTCTGGCAAAACCCCAACCCTGGTTGCATCCAACTTCCGGTCAGCTGTATGTGTGCCTGGGCAGTTGAACAGAGCTGGAGAAAGATACAACGTGCTGATTGGTCTGTTCTCACCTTCATGACTTCTCACCTCGCGTGGGCCCTTAGTTCTGCACCATCATCCTGTGGCAGATTTCTGTCTAGTCTTCCAGACCGCTAAATTTTACTGTTTCTTCCCCCTCAGATTTTTCACACCCCCTTTCCTATTCTCCCTCTCAGCTGTTATCCGTGCTTCCCATTTCATTGGGAGAAAAGACACGGGAGAGACATCTGTATGCTTCCAACCTCTTGTCTGCTGGGTACCTTCCTGATCTCTGCCCACGGGCGGAACTTTCTCTGTGGAACTCTAACTGTGGATGACGCACCCCTGCTCTCGTGCGAGGGTTCCATGCCCTGTCTGAGTCAGAGCCCTCTTCTGCACCAGTGGGCCATCCCTCCCTGTTGAAGTGTTCCTGCCAGTACGCAAGGGGAGCAGGGCTGTTTGGTTTGATAGCTGTTGTAGTCCTAGCACCTAGAATGGCTCTGATCATGATGATTGCTCAGCATCTATTTCTTGAATAAAGGAAGTGGTATTTTCCGTCTTTCTAAAAAAGCATTGTGAAGTCATTCTAAACTTACAGTTTGTAAAACAGTACAGAGAATTTCCGTATGTGCCTTACCCAGCTTCCCCTAAATATTACCCAACTTATTACAAAACAACAAAAACACTTTTCCTTTTGCTATCTGATGTCTCACGTCTCTGCTTCCTTTTAAAACAGAACTACCGAAACATGTTCTCTGTACGAGCTGTCTCCATCTTTTCTTCTTTTATTTCTTGAACCCACTTTGATCAAGCTGTTGCCCTTTTCGAAACCCAACTCCACCAAAACAGCTCTCGTTAAGGATACTACTAATGACCTTTACGTTGATAAATGCAATGATCAGTTCTTGGTATTGATATATTGGATGAATGAAAGGTCCCTTGGTCTAGCGATTTTTTTTTCCCAAATGAGATATTTTATACTAAGGTATTCACCATCTCTGATTTTGTTTTTTTGTTTTTTACTTTTACTAGTATTTGACAATGCATCCTGATAATCACAATTTTTAAATTTATATACTTTACAGGTGTGAAGCATCTAGTCCACACATTCATCCAGTTGGTTGGTGTAAAGAACATAGAAGAACCCTTATTACTCCTCCAGGTTCGTATTTATTATATGCCTAATATTATTCATATATGTCAGAAGTTGTTAAATATTTTCTGTAAAAGGCCATGTAGTAAATGTTTTTGACTTTGTAGGTCTTATGGTCTCTCTGACAACTCTTCAGTTGAGATGAAACACAAAAGCAACCACAGACAGTGTGTAGATGCACGAGCATAGTCGTCTTGCAATAAAACTTGATTTGCAAAAAGAGGCAGCTAGCCTGCAAATAATAGCTTACTGACCCATGCTGCCCCAGAAAATATATAAGCACTGATTTAATACCTGATGGTCTCAACTTTTGTCCTCTTTGGAAAAATATAGGAGGATCTGCTTTAAAAGATCTGTCCTTTCTCAGGTTGAAGTTCATTTATAGCTAGACGTTATAGCAATACACATTCAAATATCTTGTCTAACCACGGACGTATGTAAATTGTCTAAGGCTTTGATGAGGGTAGAAAAATGGACGTATGTGACAGCACTTGTGGGCGGAGCCTAGGGCATCCATGGCAAGGGCAGTTCTGTCCCTCGGAGCATAATGTTCACATTTAAGTGAGAACTTGAAGCTTCAGGGGGTTTTTCCTAGGCCAGAACTCACACATAGACTTATCCTTTTTCTGTTATGATTCCTGGTTCCAAAACAGATTTTTCAGCTTGACGCTGTTGCCTGAAGTTTCCAGGTACTTCAGCTGTCGGCTCTGGCCCTGTGCCTTCTCAACGTATTCACGCTCTCTTTGACAGGGAACAGTATAACTACCGATAAATAGTCTTGTTTATGTCCATTTGCACTTGTCTTCATCTGCTAAAGAACAGATTCTGTGGCTTCATCATAACTAAGACTTAGAGTTTCTGAGCACTGCTATGTCAGGTGCCGTGAGTACTGCCGACGTGCAAAGACAGGGGCTTCAGCTGACACTGCATCACTTGGTTGTGGTGGTTACTTGTGGATAGTCAGGTGAGGAATGGAGGCTACTGTTATCACAGGATAAGGATGGCTCCTTCATTTGCTAGAAGCTGTTGGGTGGATATTGCCCACAGCATGTAAGTAGCAGAGCCTCAGCTTGGAGCCTCAGATCGTTGTCTCATTCTATCCTAACACTCATTCTATCCTAACAGCCGGTTTCATTTTTAGACTTGCCCTCGGTTCCTTATTTACTGTGTCTCAGTGAATGTCTGGGCCTTCACTCCAGGGACCAGCCATTCCTGTGATGAGTGAGGCAACTCCCTTCCACTTCTGAGTTTTCTCCTATGTTTAGGGACGAAACACTAAGTCCTGTACTGATTTACAGAGCTGTTTTGAAGATGAAAGAATATTTATATAAACCATAAAGTGTTAAATCTAGGTATTAATAGTTTGTTGGCCCAGGTGTCATGCTGCTTGGAAGACTTCTAATCAATTCTCTTGTGTCCTGTGACATATATACTGTTCGAAGCCAGTGAGTGATGATTGCCACCATCACCATCCAAATTGCTGTGAGGATTCCTTTAGACTTCCTCATTTGTTATGATCTTACATTTTTCTATAGCACTTTTTTGTTCATGACCAGGGATCTGGTGAATAAACAGGACCAGTAAACCAGAGAGTCTTGGTTGTGTCTGCACCGCACTGGGGTGGGCACCTGGGAAGGTGTGGTGTAAGGCATTATTCCTGACTTCTGAGGCGAGACAAGTAACCAAGTCATCGGTCGCCTTTCGTGGACTTTTATAATGCAGTCGAAAAGAAAAATATATAGCTTTTGACAAATTAAGAAAATACAGAATTGCATGTTAAAAAGTTTCAAAGATGACAATGTGAATATATACAGTGCCACTAACTATGTACCTAAAAATAGAGTAAAGGTAAATTTTATGTGATTTGCATTGTAACACACATGCACATGCTGTTCGTTTGTTTGTTTTTTAAATCCTTCCAAATAACGAGACTGGTTTGCAGGGCCTGTGCTGATGTTACTCTATTCTTAAGCTCCATGACAAAAAGGGTGTTCTTTTTCGGTCCCTTTTTGCTATGGACAGATTCCTGGCTTGATCTCTGATGTTGTGTCTGAAAAGAAGGAATCCTAGTCACCTGGTCTCCCTTGCTGGCAGTGTCTCTGTTCTGTCTAATCATATAACACATCTATTCTTTCTCTAAAATTAAAGTCTTCATGTCTTTTAAAATGATTTTTATTTTGAATTATCCATATTATATATTACATTTTTTTTAAAAAATGCTTAGAGTAAAGATAGAGATAACCACTGTTACCTCTCTTAGTTTAGTTGTTAGCCATTGTGTTTTTCTAGAAAAACTTTTTTGGCTCTGTGTACACACATACATGCATGCACAGTCAGCTTTAATATTATTTAACTTGCTCAAGATGTGGTCCTTAGAAATACGTTGTGAAATGTTTGCATACACAAAAATATTTGCATATTGACTCTCAAAAACTTTTATTTTGAAATGATTTTAAATGTACAGAAAATCTGCAAGAATAGTACAGAACTTATCTATACCTTTGAACCGCTAGACCCATTCAAGTTTATCTGTTGTACCAGTGATGTCATTTACAGCAAAAAGGCTCGGGCGTTGCCCTCCGGTGTTGTATCCCTGGGGTCCCCTCACTTAGGCTCCCCTTGACTTTCATAACTTCAGTATGTTTGAGGATAACAGATTAGTCTGTTCGTTTTCTAGAATGTTACTTAATTTCAGTATGCTCAGTGTTTTTTCATAATTAGACCCAGGCTGTGCATTTTGGGCAGGAAACCAGAAGTCACGCTGTGTTCTCCTTACAGCCTTCCAGGTGGCACGTGATGTCAGTTTGTCTTTTTTACTGTTTGACTGATTTTTACCATTAATTGATCAAGATGGTGTTTCCTAGGCTTCTCCACCGATGTAGTTTTTTTCCCTTTGGTAATTAATTAATAAGTATTTTATGAGGAGATACTTTGAGACTGTGTAAATACACTGCACTTCCTTGTGTCACTCACTAATTTTAGCAACTGTTGATATTTCCAGTATGAATTATTATTCTGAAAGTTACTAACTGGTAATTTTTCTAATTCTATTAGTCCTTGTACATATGAAGTTGATACTATTATGCAAAGAGGAGCTTTCTCACCTTCCCATTTATTTAATTTATAGATATCATTGCAGACCCCATAGATTATTAATGTCATTGATGGGTTATAATTCATTACAAGCATTATTTTCATGTGTAGATTTTCTCCGGTTTGGCCAGAGGGAACCCCTTTAAGCTATTGATAGTTTCTATATCCTTTTACATGTTCTTAAAATTATTATTGAGCCCTGGCTGATTGGCTTAGTGGTAGAGTGTCGGCTGGCGTGTGAGAGTCTGGGGTTCGATTTCCGACCAGGACACACAGGGAAGCGCCCATCTGCTTCTCCACCCCTCCCCCTCTCCTTTCTCTATCTCTCTCTTCCCCTCCCACAGCCAAGGCTCCATTGGAGCAAAGTTGGCCCCGGGTGCTGAGGATGGCTGCATGGCCTCCACCTCAGGCACTAAAATGGCTCCAGTTGCAATGGAACAATGCCCCAGATGGGCAGAGAGCATCGCCTCCTAGTGGGCATGCCGGGTGTATCGTGGTCAGGTGCATGTGGGAGTCTGTCTGCCTGCCTGCTTCTCACTTCAGAAAAATACAAAAAAAAAAAAAAAATTATTGAGAACTTCCTACTTTCTGGCACAGTTAGGCTTATCTTATACTTTACTTGCCTCCAACCCTGAAGTCAGCCATTTTTTCCAGTCTGCATGGTTTTACTAGAGAAGAATATTTATGTATTTACTAGAGAAGAATATTTAGAAAGTAAGATCTGGACATTAGATGTGCTCACTGCTAATAGGGTGTTGCTGTTTCCAGCTTCTCTGTGGACATAGGAAATATATAAATATTTAAAAATTTATATTTATTTTTATGTCATTTATGTGTAAGTAGTTTAAAGATATGTGTAATATGAACATAATAACTTCCTACATTATAATGATAGCATTTCATAATATAATAGGTCGGTTTGTGGTTCTCACTCTCATTTAGGTTGAACCTGATAGGATTTACTTTTTTCTTTCTTAGGTTATCCAAATGTGAAACATTTTTCTTGGGATAAATACTTAGAAGAAACCAATTCTTTACCTGCTCCTGCAAGAGCTTTCAAAGTGGTGAGAGAATACAGTATATTTTACAATATTTGATTAACTCGTGTGGTGATAATGTTCACTCAATGAGATTTAAGAACAGAAAAACGACTGGTGAATGGGAATAGGAATGGGTGGGAAACAGAAGACCAAAATGATGTTTCTGAATTTTTATAATTTTGAAAATCAAAATTATTTCTTAGGTTTTTGTTGTTGGCATCTAAAAACTACTTCCATTTTGGACTTTAACTTGCCTTGGAAAATAATTCTGTTTGAGTCAGTGTGGACTGTTTCTTGCACAGCAAGCTTCTCTTTTCCAGCTAGATATTCTGAAAGACCAATCAGGACGGACATAGTGTCCTGATGAAAATTTTATCCAATAATTCCTTTAAATTTGTTTATGGTGAGCTGAGATACTGTTTTTATTTGGTTGCTATAAATTAGCATGTTTAATTACCAAAATTCAAGATTATCTGCTTTTATGTTACCTTTTTCTAAACCTGGTTCATTGTTTCTTATTTAATCTTATAATAAGATTCAAAGTAGACCTCATTTCTGTGTAAGGGAATAACAAGAAGTGAAATATATTTTTTAAAAATTTTCTGTCTCAAACTATTTTATAATTTTTATTTCCAGTGAATTTAAAGGAAAAGATATGTTAAATATTTTTAATGTAGTATAATTAGTCTATTATAAACATTTTTCTTTGAATTATCCTTTTGTGTATAAATTGCAAGGGCTTTTCAGAATTAATTGGTAGGTATGAGCTCAAATATACAAAAAAAATGTCAGATTTTTCGAGAAAACATTTTACATGCAAAAAGCCATATTGAAGAATATGTATGATTCCATCTGATAGTAAAATCAATTTAAAATAGAGTAATATTTAGAGTTATGCCATATTTCTTAATTTTTTATCTAATTAGACCTGTACAAAGAGCTGCGTTGCACCTTGCTTTGAACTGGATAAAATTACATCAAGATTAGTCTACATCAAGGGTCGGGAATCTTTGGCTCACGAGCCAGATATGGCTCTTTTGATGGCTATATCTGGCTCACAGACACATCTTTAATAAAAAGAATAATAATGTTAAAAATATAAAACAATCTCATGGATTACAATCCATTCATTTCCTACTGCTCATGTTCATGGTTGTGCATGGAATTACATTTTAAAATATGTGGCGTTCATGGCTCTCTCAGCCAAAAAGGTTCCCAACCCCTGGTCTACATGTTTAATATTACATTGGGATCAGAGAGAAAACTAAGATTTCCCAATTTTGGCTTTTACACTTAATTTTCAGAGCAACACTTTTATTATGCCTATTTTATAGAAGAGAGATGTGAACTTCAGAAAATTTAAAATTGCCTTGCCTTCAGCTACCTGTAGATTTTTCAGAGGTTTATAGTTTTCTGCTGAGTATTGAGTTATTGGTCCGCATTCTCATTTCTGTTCTTACTAGAGTGGTTCTATCTTGCATGTTTGATTGCTAATATTCTTCTTTAAAAGATACCTTCTGCTTTATTGCATTAATTATCACCTTTGATCTTTATGTCTTAATTCTGCCATTTTAATGTTCTTTCTTTTTAGAAATAGTTTTCATGCTTGATTTTTGCCAGGTTACCTCCAATTAATGAAAAGAAAATTCTTGTATTCCCTATGGCTAATTAAATACCCACAATAATTTGAATTTCATTTTAAGATCTTTTGCTTTCTGTTTGCTCCTGTAGGCTAAATGGCCAGGCTGTTTCTGTTGCCTACAGGTTTGGCAATGTGATGTGGGATTGTGGTTTTGATCAGGCGGGTGAGATCCAAAGCCACTCTTGGAACATGAGAGTGCGAAAGGCTGGTTTTCTAAGTAGCTCATCTTTTTACTTTTTATTTTTTTAATTATATTTTTGTACATAGAGCCCACATTCTCTTTCCCTGATCTCACTAAAATTTTCTGTTCTGGCAGAAACCTCCACATGGATTCCAGAAAAAAATGAAGCTAGAGATCGTAGACAAAAGGAACCCCATGTTTATTAGAGTGGCAACAGTTGCAGACACAGATGATCACCGAATAAAAGTAAGGGCTTTCTACTGTGGTTTTGCTTTGCCTGTTGTTACAAGACTTCTTGGATGGAAACGTTAGCAGGTCTTTCATTTGTGAAGTCCTATAATTAGTAAAACCACAGGATATACAGTTTAAGTGGCTCTGCATCTTCGTAAGCCAGTATTTATCCAGTTTTTCTTAATCTATAGAAGTTTTCTCTTTAATCATGACTGATTTTTAATATGTCATATCTACTTACTCTACACACACACTCAAAAAAGTAAAAGTCAGCCTGACCTGTGGTGGCGCAGTGGATAAAGCGTCGACCTGGAAATGCTGAGGTCGCCGGTTCGAAACACTGGGCTTGCCTGGTCAAGGCACATATGGGAGTTGATGCTTCCAGCTCCTCCCCCCTTCTCTCTGTCTCTCTCTCCTCTCTGTCTCTCTCTCCTCTCTGTCTCTCTCTCTCTCTCTCTCTCTCTCTCTCTCCTCTCTAAAAATGAATAAATAAAAAAAATTAAAAAAAAATAAGGGGAAAAAAAAGTAAAAGTCAGTCATAATTAAGAGGGGGCTTCTTACGTAGATAATAGATTTCCTCTGAATAGAATAACTCTACAGTCTGTTCTTTTTCAGAAAATTTAAAGCTAATGTTATTTTATGGGGTATGATAGATTTAGACTTTTCATAAGACTATCTTGGCTTTTAATACCAAAAAAGTAAAGAAAAATAATTTTAGTAATAAAATCAGTTTTTAGTTAAGAGTTGGACTGATAAAAGCCAGATGCTGCTCCTGATGTCCCAGAAGATGGCCCAGCTTGTCAGGTCTGAGCCCGAGCAGTGAAAGGTGGCAGCCCGCCAGGGACGCCCTCAGAACTCCTCGTCTCTGTCTGGTTTCCGCATTCGGTTCACTTGCAAACCAGAACAGTGTGTTCTGCTTGCTTCATAGGATAGTTTAGAATTTCTATTAGGAATAAAAGTAATTATAGTAACAGTCAGATACTAGATTTACATGATGTCTTTAGAGGATAACATTTGTGGCAAGAACCATATGGGAGATTTATGTTCTTATCATTATTTTGTCCATGAGGCTGAGGCTCAGAAAGACTGTAAATGAATTTCTTATTAATCACTGGCAGTGGCGGAACTAAGTCCCACTCTTCAAATGTAGAAGTCTAAGTTTATGCTGTTTAAAAGAAAAAATCTCATACTTAACTATGTTTAGTGACATAATATATAAGAAAATAAATTGCAAAGCAACATGAAAAGCCTGTACAAATGAGGTATTTCTAGAAAATAGAAAGTTTAACATTTAATGCACTATTACACATTATATAATTACTTAATATTAAACACTTTATAAATAATGGAAGATCTGTGTTTACCTTTTTCTAGTATATGTTCTTGTTAATTGTCCTTGGTAGTAATTTAAGACATAAAGCAATTAGAGTATTTTAGGACTAGAAGTACTTTTCTTTTTAAGTCCAGACCAGTTACCAAAGAAGTATTAAGCAAAATCTTATTTTTATAAGTAAAATCAGTCACAATTGGAAAACATATGTGTCTTGGTTTGGGAGCATGAAAAGTTTATTCTCATATATACATAGCTGATAGGAATATAAAGAAAGTGTTTCAGCCTTTCTGAAGAGCAGCTGGTGATAGGCATCGAGGGGTCCCCAAACTTTTTACACAGGGGGCCAGTTCACTGTTCCTCAGACCATTGGAGGGCTCCTACATACAGTGCTCCTCTCACTGACCACCAATGATAGAGGTGCCCTTCTGGAAGTGCGGCGGGAGCTGGATAAATGGCCTCGGGGCCGCATTGCGGCCCGCGGGCCGTAGTTTGGGGACGCCTGTGACTTAGAATGTTGTTCACCCTTTAATTCAAGAATTTCAGTTCTAGGAGTTATGTTAAGGGAATAACCATAGGGGATATGCAGAGATAAAAACTGCAAGAATATAGCGGTGCATTTTAACATAGGCCACAGCCACTGTAGGATATGGGTAAAATAAATTATATCTATATGATGTTAAGTCTTTTAGAAGAATATTTAACATTGTTAAGTGAAAATTTTAGGTTTTTATGTGTGATGTCTGGAATTATTTTTTTAAAGAACATATTATATATAAGCAATTATGGAAATAAACACCCAAGATAATGACAGTACTTCGCTTAGGGTGGAACATTATAAATAGATTTTCTTTTTAATTATCTGGTTTCAGGAACACGTTTCCTTTTGTAGTAAAAAAAAATTTTGATTCTATGGGGTTTGATTCTAGGATTAATTGGTTTTAAAGCTTGAAAAAGTGGATTCTTTCCAAAGGATGTTGAGCTCATATATATGTACTTTAACAATTCAACTGTGTACTATTCCATCACTAAATATATCATAATTTATGTAACCAGTTCTCTGATGGTGGGCGCTCTGGTTGTTTGAGATTATCAAGTCAAAGATGATGTATTTTATAAGTGTTGATTGTTATTGCCAAATAACTCTCCAGAAATACAGCACGAATTAATACTCTTATAAGTCATCTATCTGAACATCAATTTATCCTTATACTCACCAGCTCTAGGAATCACCAAAATGGAACATTTTTGGCAGGTTGAAAAGAGAACTGCATTTCGTGGTTCTAATTTGTCATTTTTAAATTATAAGTAAAACTAATTATCTTTTTATATGTTTACTGATCATTTATTTATTTATTTATTTATTTATTTTTTGTATTTTTCTGAAGTTGGAAACGGGGAGGCAGTCAGACAGACTCCTGCATGCGCCCGACCGGGATCCACCCGGCACGCCCACCAGGAGGCGATGCTCTGTCCATCTGGGGCGTCGCTCTGTTGCAACCAGAGCCATTCTAGCACCTGAGGCAGAGGCCATGGAGCCATCCTCAGCGCCCAGGCCAACTTTGCTCCAATGGAGCCTTGGCTGCAGAAGGGGAAGAGAGAGACAGAGAGGAAGGAGAGGGGGAGGGGTGAAGCAGATGGGCGCTTCTCCTGTGTGACTGGGCCGGGAATCGAACCCTGGACTCCTGCATGCCAGGCCAATGCTCTACCACTGAGCCAACTGGCCAGGGTTATGTTTACTGATCATTTATATGTACTTCCTTGTTTATGAATCATTTGTGTGTATTTTCCATCCTTTTACTGGGTTTTCATTTTTTTGTATTCATGTGAAGTTTATAAATTAAGGAACAGAGTGCATTATTATATGTGTAACAAATGTGTTTTCAGGTTTCTAATGGTTCTTTCATCTTATTTGCAATATTTGCTAGTCAAGTTTTTTTTGCTTGTTTGTTTTTGTATTTTTCTCAAGTAAGAAGAAGGAAGGCAGAGAGATAGACTCCCGCATGTGCCCAACTGGGACTGGCAAGCCCACTAGGGGGCGATGCTCTGCCCATCTGGGGTGTTGCTCTGTTGCAACCAGAGCCATTCTAGTGCCTGAGGCAAGGCCATGGAGCTATCCTCAGCGCCCAGGCCAACTTTGCTCCAGTGGAGCCTTGACTGTGGGAGGGGAAGAGACAGATAGAGAGAAAAGAGAAGGGGAAGAGCGGAGAAGCAGATGGGTGCTTCTCCTATGTGCCCTGGCTGGGAATCAAACCCGGGACTTCCACACGCTGGGCCAATGTTCCACCACTGAGCCAACCAGCCAGGGCCCCCAGTCAAGTTTTAAATTTTGATGTAGTCAAATTGATCAGTTTTATTTTATTTGTTTGTTTTTATTCAGTGAGAGGAAGGGAGGCAGAGAGACAGCCTCCCACTTGCACCCTGACTGAGATCCACCCAGCAAGCCCACTAGGGGGCAGTGCTCTGCCCATTTGGGCATTGCTCTGTTGCTCAGTAACTGAGCTCTTCTTAGCACTTGAGGCAGAAGCCATGGAGCTATCCTCAGCGTCTGGGGCCAACTCACTCCATTTGAGCCATGGCTGCAGGAGAGGAAGAGGGTGAGAGAGAGAGAGAAAAGTGAGAGGGGGAAGGATGGAGAAGCATATGGGTGCTTCACCTATGAGTCCTGACTAGGAATTGAACCCAGGACATCCACATGTCAGGCCAACACTCTACTGCCCAGTCAGTCAGCCAAGGCCTCGATCAGTTTTTTTATGACTGTTGAGTTTGACGTCTTTCTTGTGAAGGTTATCTAACTCTAAGATTACAAAAACATTCGCTGATACGTTCTTCTAGAAAATTTATTATTCAGTTTTTTTAATGTTGAATTTTTTATTCATCTGTCATAACTATTAAGAGTTTCACAGACTTTAAAAAGAAAACCTAGATGGCAAACTGGGTTTAAAAGTAAAATATACAGGATGGGACAAAAGTAGATTTATAGTTGTTCAAATGGAAAATAACACAATAATTAACAAATAATAATCCAAGAATAAGCTGTTTCATGTATTCTGTATTCACAACTGTAAACCTACTTTTGCTGAGCCCTGTATATAGGCTATCAATATATCCTTTCACCCTAAAAGAGAAAATATATAGCTATATAATACTTAAAAGATACCTCGCTGGTTTTTAGCAGCCATGCCTGAAAGATCAGTTGTGTTTTTACCTGATGGCCAGTTAAGATGACCAGTCTCTTTGAGAGATATTGTATTCATTTATAAGAAAATAATATCTAAAAATGCATTTGATGGAGGCATATTGTAAACTGGGTATATTTAATAGAGCATTGAGTTTTTTTTTAAAGAAGCAACTTTTCTTAAACGTGATTCCGGGAGACGACATTGCTACACGAGGTCCTGCTGCCTCTCCCTGCCACCCTGCGGCCCCCTCCTGACTGATCCATGCATTACTTCAGGAGTGTTTAGTGGCTCTTTGGTGTTGCTTTTATGATGTTAAGTACTCAGGTTGCTTACTGGGAGATGTATGTAACATATCTGTAGAAGTATTGCCCAAAAAGTGCCTTTGACCAGACACTTATTGATGGTTAGATAACTTGAAGATAGGTCAAAAAGTCTATCTTTTCTCATAGTATGAATGAAGTAATTTAAATAATTGAAACATTGTACTTGGCATTAAATCTATATAAGTTAGAAGAGAATGGATATGGTTACGGCGGGCAGACTTTTTACTGTAAGAATTTTGAGACCTGAATTGCTTCATTTCTTTTTGTTACCCAGGTTCACTTTGATGGCTGGAATAGTTGCTATGATTACTGGATAGATGCAGATTCTCCTGACATCCACCCCGTGGGCTGGTGTTCAAAAACTGGGCATCCTCTTCAGGCTCCTTTAGGTAAGGAACACAAGGATAACCAAAAAAAATTTTCTATTTTCTTTTTTAATGCTCAATACTTTCTTTTCCCTTACTCTTCTCTTTCTACTGTCCATTTCTTGTCTATGTAATCCTTTTTCCTCTTGCTACATTTTTAACTTCTTCATAGCAAAAATATGTATGAGAAAAAAATTAATATTTGAAAAAGTAAAGTGTGTCTAGGTATTCTTTTTTTATTTAGAAGTAGTTATCACCTTTTAAAATTAGTACTGAATTTTTAGAAGACAATCTGTCAGACAATCAAAATTGAATGTCTCATTTTCAGTATCCTAGTTTATACCGTAGTTTTGCAAAATGTTACTATCAGGAGAAACTGGAGCAAGTGTATAAAGGACTTCCCTTTATTAGTACTTATGACTGCATGTGGTCTACAGTTACCTCAATGAACATTTCAGTTAAATTCAAATTCAGGTTTTTTTTAAAAGTGGTACACTAAGAACTTGACATATCATGATCTCAATTTTGAAAGAAAATATGTACATTGTAAAAAAATAATGTAGGAAATACAATAAGTTATCATCAATTTTAAAAGTATTTAGTGTGCCTTCCTCAACTAGTGGCTTCACTTCCTTCCGGATGCCACGTGTGCTCTGCATAAGGGCTTATACAGAAATGCACAGACGTGGTATTGGTTACGGAATGTTTGAGATAGCAGAACTTGGAAGCGAGTATTGGTTAAATAAGTTGTAGTACACTCATACTACCGATACTATGCAACAGTCCTAATGGGTAGTACTGTTGAGATGGAAAGATTATAAGACATGGTCTTTAACTTAAAGACTAAAGAAGAATGTTTCAGAATAGTACATATTTATGTTGTCCCTTTTGTGTGGCAAAATATAAGAAAATAAGCCACCTCATACATGAATCAGATGTGTGGGAAGCTTAGAACAACATCTGGGAGGGTAGGCGTGGAGTGTCAGGACAAGGGGGTATGAAGTGTGGAGAAGGGGTGCAGCTTGAATGGCTTCCGGAACTGTTCTCTTGTCTCCAGTGTGCTGTTTGAAGTTTTCGCGGTGTGAGATTCATCTATTAATTATGTTATTTACTTGAAAATATTCTTTAGGATTCTCTCATTAATTCAGATTAGGTATCTCTGGAATTTGTGACATTTTGAAAGGTTTAGATGAAAGTTTACTGTTTTATTATTGAACCAAGATAGAGTGTAAACAGAGTCATAGGGGAGCACCGTTAGAAGTAGAGACTTTTAAGATACTGTTAATTTTATAGTATCTACTTGTTTTTTGTTTATATGTATTGATTCAAAATTGGATTTTTTTTTGCTACCTTTTCTAATCTCAAGCATTGGACTCTTATAACCTTCAGGTTAACTTTACGCCCCTTCTTTCTTTTTCTTTTCTCCCCTCCCCTTTGTCCTAGGCCCCTTAGAATTAATGGAAGTGTCAGAACACGGTGGATGCTCAACCCCGGGATGTAAAGGGATTGGTCATTTTAAGAGAGCAAGACACCTGGGCCCTCACAGGTAGGTGGTACTGCGGCTCATTGGGGATTCCTTACATGGTCAGATAGAGGGCGTCTGATATGTACAAAGTAATGGTTTTCCTGTACACTGAATAGACGTGACCTAATTTTAAATTTAAATCCATAGGAAATATGGTTACCATAGTGATCCTGTAAAAATGAAGAGTATATCTGTAGTTAATCTTTCTAGGAGAGAATGCATTTACAGTTTAAAGTACATTTACTCCAGCTGTTTGGCTTTTGTTGGCAACGTGACGACTGGCACAGACACTTAGCTGCTGAAACAGTTATTTTGGTTGACCATTACTAATGAGAAGAGGGCAGGTCCTGTTGGAAATATTTGTTCAGTAGAATATTATATGGTCAGGTGACTCAGCGATTTGAATACAGAGAAGTGATATTGTGGTAGATTAATAGAGATCAGAAAAAAACACAAATATAGTCAAACACGAGAATGTGTTGATCAGAAAAGTGTTTTTCACATTTTTTTCTCTTACCCCTAAATAACTTCCATTTGAAATTTGATTTATTATTTAGGTGATTTGGAGGTTGTTTTAGATTTTTTAAATTTTTACTGAAGTACTGAGAAATTCCTGTGATTTAAGTGGGTGTTTTTAAAGAGCAAAAGCAGTATCCATTTAGATATATATTAATAGCCTTTCAGTATAATTGTTTTATTTGCATATTAATTGGATTGCCCAGTAAGAAAAATGAGTCCTTGTTTATCTAGATTGTGCAGGTTGTGAATCTAGGTCTTTAAAGTACCTAAAGATTAGACTGCCTGTTCCTCTGAGAGTTAATAGGAATTGTAGAATTGGTGTGATTATTTTCACCTTTGTGTAGTTCCCTTTCTTATATCTCTGTGACCTTTCCACAGAGCTGCTCGTCTTCCTTTCGCCACACCCCTCCTGGGTAACTTTCTGTGAGGTGCGTCATGTTCTAGAGCAAAAAGTCTGAGCATGGGAAGGAAGGTGATTCCATTTGCAAATATCCACTTAAAAATCCTTTATGCTGTTCGTGTGATTGCAGTACAAAAGTTGTACGATTAATTTAAACTGAGTTAAAAATACTACACTTAGAATTTATTTAGTATTGCCAAGTAAAGACAACTGGAATATTTTTAGACATTATGTAAGTCTGAATGCCAGGAGTAAGTCATTAGAACGCTCACTTCCCATTAAGTATTTATAAGTTCTTTTGTTCAGTACTTATTTTAGGGCAGCAGTTTTTCCCTAATAACTAACACTTACTGAGCATTAATTTACTCCGAGGGGGTATTTCACTAATGGTTTTGCATGCATTGGGTAACCTTCCAGTGATCCTATCGTATAAACCGTTCCTCTGAGTTTCTGAGGCAGCCCCTGTGGCCCTTGGAGGTGTCCTGACTTGCCCATTTGACAGCTGGTTAAGGGGGAGCTGGGAACAGCCTCCGTTCTCACTCAGGGGTCTCTGCCCTTGACCCCTTCCTTCTCATTGCCTGTCCCTGCTCCGTGAATTAGTCCCAGACCCAACTTTCAAAAGCCTCATGGACCAGTGGAACTATTACATAAGCTGTACATAACTCAATTAAAATATAGACACAAAATGGTAACCAACTGCTGAAGCTTTGACACGTGTACCCAGGAAGAAAAAGAAATCTTTAAAATGAGTGAGTCCAGACATTATGTTATTAAGCTACAGTTGAAAATTTAAAAATATAAATTTTTTTGTTGTTGTTCTTCTGGGAAGAAAACCCACTTTATAGCAATGCCCGTAATCTCGTTAGGAGCGCTCTTGGTCTGAGCTGAGTCTGGCCTGTCACAGCTGGGTGTGTGGTGGCAGTCCCGTCCCCTCCCGGACGGCCCTGGTCGTTCCCCAGGACCACCTTTCCCCAAGTGCCCCGTGGACCTCTGAGGGCCCCTCAGCTGGGCTGTCCCCCCTCACCAGGTTTCAGTGATTGTCATGGAGCAGTTCTTCACAGATGCTGTGTTGTATTGGCTAAAAGCAGGCAACAGCGATGAGTATAGTCATGGAAGACTTTATGGAGAAAAGCGCTAAGGCAGTCTTTCCGTGTGATTGGAACCATAGTAGAGAATTCTCGGGTTTTTTGGAACAAGAGAGGAAGCAGTAGACATCATAGCTTAAAAGACATGCATTGATAAAGAAGTGTGTTCAGGGCATAACTAGTCGAGCTGTGCAGACGTCTGACTAGAGCCTCAGGTAGGAGGATGCGGTTCAGAGAACTATGGGCAGTCAGCTCCTGCCCGAGTTCCATCTTCCTTGTTCTCAACTCCTGCAACTGCCTTTTCTTAGTCTCCCCGACTCCGAGCTCCTATTTGCAACAACACTCAGAGCTCCGTATCAGGCAGGAGATTCATCCTTACGAGGCGCAGACTATTTTTCATGTCGTTAGGAGACTTGCGGAGTGGCTGCTGCATCGTGGATGTTCTTTGAAAGGTTCATTTCACTGACACTTATTTTTGTCCTTGCTGAGAATGCTGCGCTTAAGAAAACATAATGAGCCAATTCTCTTTGGATTAATTTACTGAGAAGCTGCATAAATCAAAACATGAATTCTTTGCTTAGATAACAAGGAAGGTTTCCTTTTAGCAAGAATAATCAATTTTATGAACATGTAAGCAAAAGCTTGTTTTGACTACCATTGGTTGTTGGCTTCTCTGAAAATGATAATAGTTGCATCTGATCTAAGTGTTAGGAATAGAACATGTATCTCAACAATGGAACTGGAGAATGTGATGTTTTTAAATGTTGAAATCTAAATGATCAAGAAGTGAGTTGAATTTGGGTATGAAATTTTCGTCTCTAGGAATATTCAGTAGCCAAATCTTATCTCTCCAGGAAGGGAGCATTGCTATTTTCACGTTACGGTGTTTTTCTTTGTTGATTCATTCACCTGGTCTGAGAGGTCAAAGAGTAGGAGGAGTTTAAAGGAGAAGTAAAGTTGTATAATTCTGCATATTCTACATATCTGGTGCCTTCTGAAATAAATCTTTCTAGTGTAGGGTCTGATCTTGGAGAATTTAAGGAAGAAAAGAAAAAAATAGAGAGCATGTCCCATAACGTCTAAAAGGTATTTATCAAGTCCATGGAAAGTTTTTTGCAGGGAGAGGGGGGGGGCACATTGAGCTGCCCCTGTGTGTGCCCTGACTGGGGAATCAAACTGGCAGCCTCCGTGCTCCAGGGCGATGCTCCAACCACCGGGCCATCCAGCCAGGGCTTAATTTTTATTTATTTTATTTTATTTTATTTTAGAGACAGAAGGGAGAGGGAAAAGAAACATTTATTTGTTGTTCCACTGAGTCATACATTCTTTGATCACTTCCCGTGTGTGTGCCCTGACCAGGAATCAAAACCTGCAACTTTGTCTTTCAGGGACAATGCTCTTAAAAGACTGAGCAAATCGACCAGGACATGAAGAGTCTTAAAATTAGTAACTCTGGACACATATTTGGAAACTCTCAGCATTATATTAGTTCAGCACCCACCCATGAAACTCTGGCCGAGGGCCTGCCTTGTGCTGGGTTAGGCCACAGACTGTGCAGGGGGGGGAGGGCCCCTGTTTCTGAAGGCGGGAGTGGAGGAGCCTCTGACAGGAACAGCAGCTGCCCTGGGGGGAAGCAGAGAGCCTTCGGGAATGGGGCCTATTATGGCCTTTTTAATGCTGCCTTTCCTGTTTGCTGATGCTCTGTTACACAGAGGGGTTGCCAATCACTTTCTTTTAAAACAATAATGATAGATAAGATTTATTGATAACTTCCTATGTTCCAGGCACTGTTTTAGGACATACATATTTAATCTCATTTAATCCTCACAGCAACTCTGTGAAGCAGGCAGTATGCTAGTCCATGTTTGGCAGATGAGGCAGCAGGCTTAGAGTGGTTCAAGACGTGCCCCGGGTCAGACCGTGGTAGAGCCAGGACCCGGCGCAGGCTGGCATGGCACTGAAGGGTCTGCCTTTAACTGCGTGGCCATCACGCGTGGCATAGCGGATTGATGGAGTGTGCCACCCATGTGTTACAGGTTTTTGTCGTGACAGAGTGTGAAATGATTATGTGAGCACATAGGGAACTGAAATTGTATGTTTCAGGTTTTTGTCGTGACAGGGTGTGAAATGATTATGTGAGCCCTTAGGGAACTGAACCTAATTGTTTAAATAAATGATTTTACAATTAAAAAGATTTTGGAGGTGGCTTTAGGGGACAGGGCACAAGTCAGTTTTTCCACCTTTCCTAATAAGCTAGCCCAGTCTTTCTTAGGAAAAGCTTCCTCGAGAGGGCCCGGAGGGGTGAGTATTTGTGTATACAGCTGATGGGGAATTATTTACTAATAGAACAAGGTGCAGACTAATAAAGTGCTTACAGTATAGACCTCTGAAATCTTTGTGCATATATGCAATCTGAGGAACTGTGTAACAGTAGACTTGTGTGATCTATATACATGTGAGTATCCATGACTGAAGGCTCACATGTGGTGAGACACACATGACTTATGTTTTGTCATTAGAAACTTAGTGCATGAGAAACTAGAATGATTAAATTCTAATGAGAACCGACTCTTCCCACAGAGGTTTGTTCAGCATTGGTGGGTTTATAAAGTCATTAACTTTTAAAACTGCAGGAACATTGTAAACTTGAAAATGAGGAAATTGACTCAGCGAGGTCAAGTTTTGGCTGTATCCATACTAGCTATATGACAGCAGCAGCTTGCTAGGAGACAGCAGTAAAAGATGGATGTAAGTGTCATAGAGTAAGGAGAAGGAAATTCTTCAGCATTGCAAGGCACTGTTGAGTGATATAGTGTAATGCAGGGGTCCTCAAACTTTTTACACAGGGGGCCAGTTCACTGTCCCTCAGACCGTTGGAGGGCTGGACTGTAAAAAAAACTATGAACAAATCCCTATGCACACTGAACATATCTTATTTTAAAGTAATAAAAACAAAACCGGAACAAATACGATATTTAAAATAAAGAACAAGTAAATTTAAATCAACAAACTGACCAGTATTTCAATGGGAACTATGGGCCTGCTTTTGGCTAATGAGATGGTCAATGTGCTCCTCTCACTGACCACCAATGAAAGAGGTGCCCCTTCCGGAAGTGCAGCGGGGGCTGGATAAATGGCCTCAGGGGGCCGCATGCGGCCCGCAGGGGCGTAGTTTGGGGACCCCTGGTGTAATGGTTAGGAGACCGCCAGAGTTCACGGTCGAGCTGGACCAAGCACTGCGTGAGTGGCATCGAGCAAGTTCCCTTTTTAAAGCCTCTGTTTCTACATCTATAAAGTGAGCATTAGAATAGGTAGGAACAGCCTCCCAGGGTTGTGAGAATTAAATGAGGCAACGCGAGTGAAGCACTTAGCCTGGGTCATGCCTTCGATCGTGGTGATTACTGTTGCTGTCATTCTCACTTGACAGCGGAGAACAGTGTCCCAGCTTGTGCTTGCTTGTCAGTACCTAGTGGGTAAAGCAGCACGTTCCTGAGTTCCACCTGGTTGTCGCCCTCCCTCTGCACACATCCCAACCCTTGAGTACTCCCCGTTTGCATTTTCATCATCCCCTCCTCCCCCCTTTTTACCACCTCCCACGTCAGGAACAACCCATAGTATGGGTAAGAATGGGAGGGGTGAAGTTTTCTCAGGGTTCAGAAGAAGAGAGGGTGGGCTCCCTTGGTACATCGTCCTGGCCCATCCCTGTTTGGAAGGCTGTGATTACTTCCCCTGCCTCAGGTTGAGAGTTTGAAATTTCTCTCAGGGGGATATTGAGGCACCAAGTCTCCTCCTGGCCTGCAGCCTTGCCTCTCTCTGCTCTGTCCACATTTACACGGTGATCAAGAGAGACGTGTTCTTCCTTACAATAGAGAGGGCTGTCCTTGTGGGGCTTATAAATCTTCTAAACTGTACCTGTCCACTGGAGCATGCAGCTAGGGACCCAGCACTTCTAAGAATCCTGCGAGTCTTCCCGGTGTGGGAGTGATGGGTGGGGTTAGGAACAGGAATCTCATTTTCTTTACTTTCTCCGTATTCGATAAACCTCCAAGGTTAATTACAGGCAGTTATTCAGTCATCGTAAAGCCAGGTGTTTAACAGTGACTATACATATGATGGTTTCAGTATTCTAGGGACTGTAGATATCAGTGCAGAGTATCATGTAGTTCAAGAAAATAAAGATTACATTTTTGCTTATATAAGATGTATATGATAAATTTTATAGGCTATTATTGTAATCACTTGGAAGCCTTTTCAGATGCTTCCCTTCCTCTCTCAGGAGAATCTATCAAATTCTCTTGGTAGAGGATAGGCATACACTGTTTAAATTTTTTTTCTGGGTGATTATCAACACTCCTGCTATCACCTCAACTGAGGAGAAGAGCACGTAAGACACTAGTTCAATTTCCATAAGGTACGGGCCACCTCCAGATTTAAGGAGGCTTGCTCAAACCACAGGGGCAGGACAGGCAGTTAGTTGGAGGGGTTGGTCATGCATTGATTGAGACACAGAAGTTTCCAGATGTTCTGGAGTGTGGGAAGCTGAGGCCCAGGCACAGCAGTGTGCTGATGTAATGCTCAGTCAGTGGTTAGGACCCTCGATTTCCTTTGCTTGGATAACACGTGGGAACTGAGAGACAGCCAGTGGTCACTGATGGAAGTGAGCGGGATGGGGTGCTCTCCGAGTCGGACTCTGTTCCCTCTTCATATTAGGGACAGGATCAGCTAGAACAAATGTGTATTTTCTGGGATAACAGGTGTATTTCTAGACCCAGAAGTGGCACTGTGGAGGAAACCCCTTCCTGTAGATGGCAGCCGCTATTGTTATGGAGATTAAACAGCGTGGGATGACCCTGAGCCTGGAGGGTCACTTTAGGAGGCAGCTCTGTCCGTGGCTCTTCTCTGTCCCACCTCGATTGCCAGCCCTCTTGTGATGTCTTAATATTTCCCTCTTGGGGCTGATTGTTCCAGAAATTTGGACAAGCCCTGCTCTTGGGCAATCCAGAGGGAATTCGATGGTGACCATTGCTCATTTCCAAAGATTGCGTCAAATGGCTTCTAAAAATCTAGTGCATGGACATATTTTCTATCAAAGTACACTTAAATTATGTTTTTTTTTTTAAATTAAATGTGTTGAGGCAACATTGGTTAATACCATTATATAAGTTTCATGCATATAATTTTGTTACATGGTATGCATATTGCATTGCGTGCGCACCACCCAAAGTCCAGTCACCTTTCGTCACCATATATTTGATCCCCCTTTTCCTTCTTCCTCCTCCTCCCAACCCCTCAAATGAACAAACAAAACAAATTATGTTTTAAAGATAAATATTTCATATTCTATGTTTAATTACATGTATGCACACATATAAATACATATAGCTTGCTCAGTTAAATTTTGGAATTTTATATTCTGTAGCCTGTTATTTTAATTGGAAGAAGTATTTTTCTGATGGAAATGTCCTTTTCTTTTTAATATTTAGTGCTGCCAACTGTCCCTATTCAGAAATCAATTTAAATAAAGACCACATTTTCCCAGACCGCTTAAGTGGGGAGATGCCTCCGGCTGGTCCAACATTTCCGAGAAATAAAAGGACAGACGCAAATGAAATCTCTTCATCTCCTGAAATCAGGTAATTTCGTTGATGATATTAATGTTGTTTAGAAGTACCCTGCTAGAAGGAGATTTTCTGTCTCGGATGTTTATGTTTTATGGAAATGTTTTCTTGTACATTATTGAAAACACACCTGATCTAATGTGAAATGATGATGGGGATCAACACCTGAACTTTTCTTAATAGTAGTGAGTTTATCAAAGTACATCTAAGTACATTTCATGATTTCAGAAAATCATGCAGAATTTCTTGCTTCATCTTTTTGTTGAATTTGCTTGCCAGTTCATATTTCTGAGTGAATTGGTCAATATTTTTATAGAGCCAGCTTTTATAACAAAGATGGTACACTCTTTGTGAAGAATAGCATTATTGCTTTTTAATGCTTGTTATGTGCCAGGCCCTCATATATACATTATTTTCTATAATTTAAAATATGAATGCACTCTAAGCTCAGTCGTTTAGTTCTGATTTCCCTTACAGAGTTGTGTTGGGATGTTTTAGCCTCAGTGGATTATGTTAAGTAAAGAACTAAATTTGGTTTGGTACATTTTTAAGTAAATGGTCTGTGCCGGTATGTTAACTGAGGACACTACTAAAAGAAACAGCAGATTAATAGAAAGAGTCTCCTTAAGGTTTGAGTTGGGAGGTTTCTTTCATGGAGTATATTAAAACCTAAAGCAGCATAGTCTTTATTTTTTTATTACTTTCATATTTATGGATCAACAAGGTGGACATTTGAATTAATATATCAGATTCTGAATTCATAGCAGTGTTATTGGAGTAGTGGCATTTCCAAGTATCAGTGTCCTTCTAGAAAAGCAGTTTTTTGCCTTATGCACTAGGAGAACTGTGATCTCTTTAACTATTAACAACAATGTGGTTACCCTCCAGCAGTGTCTTGTATCCTCCAAACCATGACTAATATAACATAAATTCATTTGCCCAACCCAGCACCCTGAAATGAGAATATATTACTGGAAGAAATTTAAAACAAATAAAAGGACTGATTCACATAGTAGTAATTACAGATACAGAGTTCATTGACTCAAAAGGTGGTAAGAATAGCTAGAGTTATGGATTTTAAAGCCAAGATTTTGTTTAAAACATCAGCAGAATTCTCTGAAGCGCCAGGGAAACCAACTTGCAGGCATTTCACTACCTGTCGGGGCTGCGCGGCACACCCCTGGGGCCAGAGCCTGCTCGCAGCAGAGAGAGGCGACTGGTCCGGATGATTTCTTAGGGTACTTTTTAACTTGAAATCCATGTAAGGAAAGAGTAGTTTTACAGTGAGTCAGCCATTCCAGTGACCTGTCTTCCGAGAGGGTAGTCATGGTTCTTCATATCATCACCCGTGGTTAAGGAGACAATCTCAGACATTTCAGAGTAATCCACAACACATGTCATATCTGAATATTTTTTATATTACATACATTAATAGCCATGCCAACTGAGTCAATGAATTCCAATTTTCCATTACTTCTGTGTGAATTAATACTTACACTTACTTGTATTAACCTTAAATGGCTTTAAATTATATGCCTTTATTTGGGGGTGCCATGATTTGGTAAACGAGTATCACATAATTCATGATCTTAAAAGCTTTGTTCAGATTTCTTCTCATTTTCCTGTTTCTAGAGTACTATTTTTATTTTCTTTATTTATTGACTTACTTATTTTGTGTATGCGTCTAGAAGTAACCTGAGAAATTAAATTAGTTATGTACAGTTAGAGAAAACATGAGGGAGACCATCCAAATGACCCATAAATTTTTAAGGTGAACATTTTTTTTTTTTTGTATTTTTCCAAAGCTGGAAACGGGGAGGCAGTCAGACTCCCGTATGCGCCCGACCAGGATCCACCCGGCATGCCCACCAGGGGGCAGTGCAACCAGAGCCATTCTAATGCCTGAGGCAGAGGCCATGGAGCCGTCCTCAGCACCTGGGCCAACTTTGCTCCAATGGAGTCTTGACTGCGGGAGGGGAAGAGAGAGACAGAGAGGAAGGAGAGGGGGAAGGGTGGAGAAGCAGATGGGTGCTTCTCCTGTGTGCCCTCACCGGGAATTAAACCTGGGACTTCTACATATTGGGCTGAAGCTCTATCACTGAGCTAGCCGGCCAGGGCCTCTCACTTTATTTTTAACATTGAAGTATTTTAAAGAAATTATTACAGACATCATAATATTCCAACCTAAAGACTTTATCATGCATACTTAAAAGCATTTTTCAAAATAACATTTTATTTACCCTTTTATATTTTAATTCTCTTTGCTACAATTCATTTTTTTAATTTATTTTCAAAGTACATAAAACATTTGTTGATTTCTGATTTATTTTGACCTGGACTTACAAATAAAATAGTGAGCTGTGCCGAGCTCTGAGAACAGTGACGACTGAGCAATTAACTGTCAGTAAATCTTAGTGTTTTATTAGTGTTGCTGGATTTGTGTTACAGTATTTCTTTATATCTGAGGAGCAAAAGAATAGCTGGCCTGTTTCTGTGCTGTGCCCAGGTTAAACTTTGAACAGAGTACTCAATTGGCCCTGGCCGGTTGGCTCAGTGGTAGAGCATCAACCTGGCGTGTGGATGTCCAGGTTTGATTCCCAGTCAGGGCACACAGGATAAGCTCCCATCTGCTTCTCCACCCCTCCCCCTCTCCTTTCTCCCTATCTCTCTCTTTCCTTCCCGCAGCCAAGGCTCCATTGGAGCAAAGTTGGCCTGGGCACTGAAGATGGCTCCATGGCCTCCGCCTCAGGTGCTAGAATGGCTCTGGTTGCAATGGAGCAACACCCCAAATGGGCAGAGCATCGCCCCCTGGTGGGCTTTCCAGGTGAATCCTGGTCAGGTGCATGTGGGAATCTTTCTCTCTGCCTCCCTGCTTCTCACTTCAGAAAAATACAAAAAATAAATAAATGAATCAAACACTCAAGTTGGTTTTTGTTATGTTAGATTACTTTCTGGGTTTTTTTTTTCCTGTAAGTATTGCTCATGGATATAATTTCCCACTCAGAATGTAACACATTTTCTTTGCATCCTTCTAAATATTACTAAAATTTGGTCACCAGACTCTAGTTTTTTTTTTTTTTAATGCACCTTGACACAACAAGAGACAATTTGTACTACCAGAAGCGAACCCTGAAACAAAGATTTGATTGTAAGTGGTTTACTTGGGAGGTGAGGAATACATCCGTAACAGAGTGAGAGAGACAGGGAAGATAGTAGTAAAAGCTTCATTGTCACATCGGTTACCAGCATGGACAGCAGTCCTGCCGGGGAAACCCTGGGCGTCTGTGTAAAACACACAGACTTGGTTTTCCCACACAGGGATGAGGGAACTGAGCTATTTAATCACTGGTTCCCTTTAGCCACGGACAGAGGCTGCTAAGAGAGGAGAGGAAGAAGCCATCCACTGCCCAGCACACCTGCCCTGCCACCCAGCGGGCAAAGCCGCCCAAACCCAGGTTCCTCCCACAGGAAAGCAGAGCAGGTGAGGCGTGGCAGTTGGCAGCTGGGCGCTGAAGTGGGCGTGAGTGGCCGGGGGACACAGACTGGATACTGACGGCGTTGGCTGTGCCATCTCGTTCACCGGGCTCAACTGCCAGACAGTCACCGGAATGAGAAATACGCGGGTGTTGCTTTTGACCCGGAGCTAACATATATAATAGGTAAATTAACAATGCGAGGAAGATGTGTCTTCTTTCATGCCATAAGCGGTATTTTACAGGCCAGTTCACAGGCCACCAGCACAGGATAGGGTGCTGGGCAGCTAACGTTCCACAGCGGCAGTTCCCAAACTTGGCTTCACATCCGATTCCCTGGTTTCTCAAAAATTCAGATCTGGAAGCCTTGTCTACCAGACTCTTTGAGACAGGAGCCTACAAGTCTGCATTGAAATAAAACTCATTTGGGAGTCTATCTCCCCACTGAAAACTCTCAGTGACTTCCTACTGCTCCTAGAATGTAGACCTCAATTCTGAACGTGGCCTACGAGGTCCTGTTCTGTCAGGCCCCCGCCCTACGCCAGCTTCATCTCCACTGGGCTCGTCCTTAAACTTAGTGCTGCAACCCCCTGGTCCTCAGACATCCTGTCCTCTCTGCCTAGAGCCTTCATCTCTACCATCTCCTAGCTCATCCCTCATCTTGCAGACTTCAGGTTAACTCATTCCCTCAGGGAGGCTTCGTCTGCCCTCCTGACGCTGGTGACAGTTCTGTGTGAGTGTTTCTTCCAAGCCTCTGTCCTCGTTTGAGGTTAAGCTCCGTTGACAGTGAAGCCACATCTCTGGTTCTTCTCTGGGACCTTTGCAGTCCCGAGCACACTACCTGGCACACAGTAAGGAGGCCGGGCCACCTTCAGTCACCCGCCAGCCTTCAAAGGAGACATATCAGTTACAGAACCTAAGAGGCAACTGCTCTGTAGCCTTCTTTTCGTTCCAGTAAAACTCCCGCTTTCTCAACTTTGTAAGCTCTCCAGTGTAGATAGCTGAGAGGTAGTTATTAAATGATGTAATAATTCCCCCAAATACATACCTATACTCTTTTATAAATTAGAACAGTGCCTCCCAAACTGTCGAACTCCTGGCCCATGTAGACAGTGGTATCAGAGAAATGACAACATTGATATGGGGCACCGAGGTGAAGGATGGGGCAGCCTCCTGGGAGAACCACAGGGGTCAATATCCGAGCGTTCAGGGCCTCCTGGTGGGAAGCTCTGCCCCACGTTAAGATGGCTCTACCATGAGTCCTGTCGTAAGTGTCTTGTATATTTGGAACTCTTTTCCTACAGTGACTTGCCAAATAGTCAGCTTATAGGTCAATTTCCAGTGCATATTTAGATAGGAATTTGAGTATGCAATCCTCTTCCGGTCATTCATTCATTCACCGCCTGTCGGAGGAGGGTCTGTGCTGTGGCGAGTGCCGTCAGTGAGCAGGTGTGCTCCTCCCCTGGGAGAGCGGCAGCTCGCCTCTGCCCTCTCACGGCTCCAGGGACAGCATGGTAGCCAGGGGCTCTACCTGTCAGTGAGAAGGTGTGCTCCTCACCTGGCTCTGCCCTCTCACGGCTCGGGGACAGCATGGTAGCCAGGGGCTCTACCCATCAGGGGAGGAGTTTGGACTGACGACCAGTAACCCTAAGTCTCTACGCTCTACAGCTGAGTAGAAGAAAGTGTGTATGTCCTTTTCTGTCATTGTTAACTGCAATTATTTATTAATAGAAGTGTATTTTTATTCATATTTTAATCTTTTGGGGGGTTGTATTGACTAGTTTTTTTGTTGTTTTTTTTTTACTTTTTAATGGATTTATTGTGGTAACATTGGTTAATCCCATTATATAGGTTTCAGGTGTACAATTCTATTATACATCATCTGTACCCTGCATTGTGTTCACCAACCCAGGTCAGGTCTCCTTCCATTGCCACTTACCTTCCCTTTACCCCAGGGGTCGGGAACCTTTCTGGCTGAGAGAGCCATAAATGCCACATATTTTAAAATGTAATTCCGGGCCCTGGCCGGTTGGCTCAGCGGTAGAGCATCGGCCTAGCGTGCGGAGGACCCGGGTTCGATTCCCGGCCAGGGCACACAGGAGAAGCGCCCATTTGCTTCTCCACCCCTCCGCCGCACTTTCCTCTCTGTCTCTCTCTTCCCCTCCCGCAGCCAAGGCTCCATTGGAGCAAAGATGGTCCGGGCGCTGGGAATGGCTCTGTGGCCTCTGCCTCAGGCGCTAGAGTGGCTCTGGTCGCAACATGGTGATGCCCAGGAGGGGCAGAGCATCGCCCCCTGGTGGGCAGAGCGTTGCCCCTGGTGGGCGTGCTGGGTGGATCCCGGTCGAGCACATGCGGGAGTCTGTCTGACTGTCTCTCCCTGTTTCCAGCTTCAGAAAAAAAAAAAAGAAAGAAAAAAAAAATGTAATTCCGTGAGAGCCATACCACGACCCGTGTATGTTACACATTATCCAATAAAAATTTGGTGTTGTCCTGGAGGACAGCTATGATTGGCTCTAGCCACCCGCAACCATGAACATGAGTGGCGGGAAATGAATGGATTGTAATACATGAGAATGTTTTATATTTTTAACATTATTTTTTTTATTAAAGATTTGTCTGCGAGCCAGATGCAGCCATCAGAAGAGCCACATCTGGCTCCCGAGCCATAGGTTCCCGACCCCTGATCTACCCTCTCCTCCCTCCCCCCCGCCCCGCTTTTCCTCCTGTAGTCAGCATACTGTTTGTGTCGATAAGTTCTTTTTTTGCTTTGTTTAATCCCTTCACCTTTTTACCATGTTCATGGGTGGGACGAATTAACATCACTAAAATATCCAAACTTCCCAAAGCAATCTATAGATTCAGCGCAATTCCTGTCAAGATACCAACAGTGTATTTCTGTATGTCTTAATAAAATGTGTGAGCCTCAATTTATTTTGCTCAAAATCATCAAATGCTTGTTAAAAGGCAGCTTTCATGGTACCACCTCTAGAGACACTAGTTCAGGAAATGTAAGCTACCTCCCAGCTGATCTTGAACAAGCACCCCCAGGTGGTGGAGGCAAGGGATCTATAAACCAGTCTTTGAGAGTCATTGGTAAATATAAAGACCCTTCTCTGGAGTAATAATTCACAGTGTATTTCCAGTTGAAGAACACCATCATCTAGCTCACATACTCTTATTCTCGTGAGATCTAGTCTACAGCAATTTGTAATTGTGTTTTCTAAATTAGGTGCTATCTTTATTAAAAACCACTTGATCTTTTAAGATCAGAATTAATGTTTTTAACTACAGAAACACAATAAAGCATTTTTAAAATACCTGATAAATGCTTGTATTACCTTGCAAGGCAAATAAATGCCCATGGCTAATATAAATGCAATGAAAAAATTCAGCTTATCCAGTTTACTCTAGGCCATTAAAAGGTTTTTCAAGTGTAGGACCTGTGTTTACGCTCTGAGAATTACATAAAGCAGCTGCACAAATTGCAGCCATCAGCCTGATTTATAATTTTAGGATCAATCCGCTTTGCCAGTTACACCAAGAGCTAGTCTGTACCCTTGAGGAGGACTCTATTAAACAGATGGGAAACTAACATAAAAGATGAAACCATAAGCATATATAAATCTATTTACTTTGCAAAGACTAGCATCAAGTAGAATAAAATTAATTTAGAGCCAAAAGTTCTAAAAGATTTCAAAAGTCAATTAGGAATTTTCAGGATCTTTTATTTCTAGCCTCCTAAGATTTTCTGAGCCTGAGGGCTTGGTATTTATTTATTGCCTATTAGAGAAAGTCATTACAGTGAGTAGGCATTGCCCTTTTTGGACGATGGGCTGCCGGATCTGGATATGGATTAGGAGCTATGGAAGTTTCAAAACATTCCAGCTCTTGGGAATCTGTCAAATCTAAGCAGTTATTTGTGTGTACACCAGAGAGAAGCTCAGTTTTAGCTGAAACACTCAGTTCTGATGCCAACTGCTGTTGACACCAAGGCAGCCGTTGGAAGTGAAAAGAAGAGGTGACTGTTGTGGTTGTCTGGCTGTGAAGCTGCTGGAACGACATTGGTCACAGGGTCTTACTTCATCTCCTCCGCTGGCACTAACTCCTGCCTCAGGAGCCTCTTTTATGCATGGCAGGAAAGCAGTGACTTTTCTACGCCAACATGGAAGTAATACAGTCTTGCTCTTTTTATGATACCTGATCTTTATTTCCCAAATCTCACTTAATTGGTTAGGGCTTTTCTTTTTATGGGGATTGACTGAATTAATTGCTGAAGTGTTTTTTTCTGAGCATCTTGAGAATACCCACTGTATTTTCTCATTATATTTATTTTCTTCATCAACATAGCCAAGGTTTCTTTGGCTAAATGGTAATTTAGTATTAATCAAATGTTTTATTTTTCATCATTAATAGTAAACCATGCTCTCCTCTCCTGGGCCATGTTTAATGAGAACACTATCAAAACTATTCCTAATGTGTCACCTTAAAAGGAATTTAATTTTAAAAACTCTTTTTAACTGTTAGGCAGAGACGTACAAGTTTTAATCTCACTGGGTTTGCCATCTTTCTTGAATCCTTTTGAAGATGGTGACCTTGTCTTAAAGCTGTTCAAGCACAGTCTCTTCTTCATTTGTGTGAGGCATTTTAGGGACGGTTCAATTACTTTTTTTTATGAACCCTCCAACGTATAACCCTGAGATTCTCATTCTCTGAATTTTTACCTGTGAGTAACCTCAGCCCAGAAATTGAGGTGGAAAAATGCTGGGGATGTGCAAAGAGACATCCTTTTAACGTTCAAAACAGAGAATCCTATATATTCACAGCTCTCATTACATTCACTGTATCCCCACTTGTTACTGGAGAGTACAGGTACTTTTCAGTTCCAACACAGCCCCCATGAAACAAGCGTAAGCTATTCTAGAAAGACAAAAGTGGATTATTTTTAAGAAGCTATGAGACAAACCATACTCATGTTGAATTTATAGATGGTAGCTTAAATCTCTAAATTGAAGCAAAGTCATTGATCATTTCATATTGTTTCAGTATTCTTTTTAACAAACTGGAACTGATTGAAACAATGGGCTGGGAATTGCTTTTAAATGAAAAAAATAAGTAAACTTGAGGAAGTGCAGTTGTTTGCTTTCAGTTGCTATTCTGTTACTATGCATTTACTCTCCTAATGTCTATTTATCTAATATTTACCACAGAGCATAATTAGAGTAAGATAGTAAGACATCTAAAGCATGACACATAATTACAGAGAAAAAGAGAATGCTGACGCATAAAGAATACATTTTTCCATTTGAGTGGGTTCTACTCTTAATTAAAGCCTAAAGAGTATTCCTGAGTAAGATGTTAGCTGTGATTATATTTCAATTCAAGCAGAAGAAATGTTGAAGTAAATTGGTTCTTGAAAACTCTAAAATCACAAGAAAATACAAAAATGTATTCCAGGCATTTTTCCAGGTGCTTTTAGCTGTGTTAGCTCATTTAAGCCTCGTAACACTTTACGTGGATAGATGTTATTACCTCCCCATTGTAAACATAGAACCTATTGTCTGCAGGTTACACAGCTAGTAAGTAGCAGACCTGAATTATAACCCAGGCAGTCTGGTTGCAGTCCGGTTCCTAAACATTAGTCTTAAAAACTTGAAGAAAAAAAAGGTTACTTAAAACAGTTGTCAGTAGATAATTTTATCCTGAAATATAAATAAATTTTGAATAGTGATAGCTGTTATTTATCATGCTCCTTATCTGTCTGGCTGTGTGCTAAGCACTTTCTATACATTATTCTGTTGAATCCTCAAGCTGCCTGTGAGATTAAGCATTTATTATCCTTGCTTTATAGATAATGCAGCTGAGAATTAGGGAAGGTCATACCAAACTAGTAGCAGAGCTGAAATTTGAAGGAGTTCTGTTCACTTCCAAAGACCATATGTATAAGCACTGCTGGGCTGCTTCTTCCATGTTATAATTCTCCACCCCCGTGCCTGATCAGCTTGTATTCTCTTCCTAAATCAAACTGTTGGCAATGAAAAATGTTGATCCAGAGAAGATGAAGTTTTATGTAGAGCAAAATTATAATATTAGAACAACATAAAATATTTTTGGTTGTCATTCCTAAAAAAAAAAAATCTGTCAAGAAGCCTATCTTATACTATGTTCCAGAATGTATCATATAGTATTATCTCAGAGTTGTGACATTCTGACATAAACATAGTTTGTCTGTCATCAGAAGACTGTGCTGCTAGAATAACATGTGCTTGCGATGTTAGAACTCCGATCAAGGATTTCATTTTTGTGTAGAGAAAGAAATCCACCACAATATCTTTTCAAACAATTGACAGTGAAATTCTTAATTTCATGAGAGAAATATTGGTTGCCCAATTGAGGAATTTTTTTATTTTAAATAAAATGTAAAACAAAAGGTTAGTGAGTCAAATTCTTCATTCCTGACCTCATCAAAAGACAGTTTGAAAATAAGGATCTAGCCCAAAAGGCACTTCCCTTTAACTTTATGTAACAAGGATATGTACAATATTCCGGAAAAACACAAGTGTAAAAACCAAATAATCATTGAATCTAAATATGGATTTTGTTCTCAGTAGGACCTGGTACTTATACTTGCCCTGTAAATTGGGATTAAGCTCTTGAAGTTTCAGTGACTATAATGGAAACTTCCAATGATTGTTGTGAAATATTATTGTACATTGAAAAGCTCAGCCAGTTGGAGTACATAGTATGTTAAAATGTTAACTTTTCTTATCAACTGCATCCACATTTCTGGATGTGCTTGGTTAGGATTCTGCTCACTTCAGTGTTCTGTTCATCCATCTATTGCATAATGCCTGTTGTACTAGATTGCCCAGCTTAACCGCCCACCCCTCCTCACACCCCTCCAACTCTCTAGCTAAGGAAACATCGTGTAGAACTCCCAGGGGCTTAGTTACATTGAATTTTAAGGAATTAGCAGAATCAGTTTATTAATTGTAAATAAAACATTCAGTAAATATTTCTTAGTACTTTATTTGAATCATGTTGGTAAAAATAAATACCATTGTTTATGTATTCCTGAGTTTATATGGGCTCAATGTAATGAAATATCACGAGTTAAAGTAGGGACAGTAACAACAGAACATGCTTCAGGAATGAAGCAATGTAAGTATAAGAGCAAATAGCTTTCATTTTGCCTTTCTTTTGGGTTGGATTATGGCAGAGCCAGCATGAAGAAACTTTGTGGATTAAAGACCTTATTTTCCTTTTCTGTCTCTTCCCTCTCAGAAAATGGTCCTTCTCTTTCATTTCATAAAATAAGACTACAAAAGAACTTTCCTCATACTTAAGTCTTATACCTTTATTTAATAAATGTTACTTTAAAGGAATAATATGATTTATTATTTATTAAGCAAAAATGTGACTTAATTATCGTTGGACAATTCCAATCATAAAAACAGAAACATACAGAAAGTTCTAAGACTATTGTAGCCTTTGATCTCAGTTTGTCCCTTTTTTGTTGTTTTTTGTTTTTTTAACCATTAAAGCTTTTAGGAAATCTGTAGTAACTAATTGGGAATTTATATTCTTTGAGAAGTGCCCATTTTATCACTGGGATGTATGATTATTTCTAACAAATATTAATATAGCTATTCATAAACAACTTTTTTCAATGGCCATAATACTGGGATAGATTTGAGAGCTCAAAAGCATTTCTAGTTTAATATAAAATTAGTTCAGAAGATCACATCAGCTCATTTTAGCATAATAAGCTGATTTCAGCATAAAATTACCAAGTATGTATCAGCAGTCTTTTTACAAAGAAGACAAAGTTTTATCATCTCAACTAATGTTCTTTCTCCTATTATCAATGATGTTCTTATATTTGTTTTTACTATACCGCCATCTTTCCACTTTCTATGGAATAAGAGCCTCCCTAGTTCTTTAAATTTGGGGGAAAAATATTTTCATTGCATAGTAACTGATTTTTCTCTATTATTAAGTTAGCAAATACTCTTCAGCAGTTGTTATAAGTTGTTCTTAGTCTGAACTAAGCCAAGGAGCTCAGAACCCAATGAAAACTCATGTGTCCCTGGAAATGACCTTTCTAAGAAGAAGTGAACATTTATTGCATACTTACTGTGTTAACATCATTCTGTTAAATTATTATTCCAAATAGAGAATAAATTAGTACCTGTATAATTAAGACTATTAAGCTCCTTTATATTTAGTTGGAATATTTGGTTTTAAATATATTTGCCCTTTTCTTAAAACTTACCAGTGAAAGTATGGTCTGGGTCTTCAAGAAACTCAGCGTATATTTGTAAAGGTAACAATACCTATGAAATAACAGAACATCAGGAATACATGGTATTATTATAAAGCACTAAAGTGTGTAGGCCAGCATCATAGCCTTGATAGTTCTAAGAAATTACAAAGTGAGATTTCTTTTGAACTCTGAGAATGGAATAAATTAGGTTGAAAAAATGTTAAATCCCGGAAATTTAGCTTTAAAGAAAATTAAAGTGGCTTGTGCTTGGTTCTCTTTAAAGCCATTTTGTTCCTGACTTAAGCGTAAAGCCATGAAGTAAGACTGTAAGAAGTCTGTTCCGTTTCAGAGCATCCTTGTCAAGTTCAGATTAGCATTCGATCACTCCTGATCTAAAAGAGGTAGAATCCGCTCAGCCTGTGAATTTGAACTGATTAAGCCAGACAAAGCTTCCTTGAATTGAGTTTGAGTCTCCTGAGCTAGTCTCAGCCTCAATCCTAGGTCCTGGAGCTGAGTACTAGATAGTGAATTGATTAAATGGTATGGACTTTCAAAGCGTTTTTTTTCCGTAAATTGTCTTTCCAAACAGTACCAGTCAAATTCCTCATGAATACGTCTTAATTTGAACATGAATTATTCAGTAGCTACGTTTCTTAGAATACTTAATGTTAATAGCATTATTAGCTTTAAAATATTTCTTCTGAACTATAAATGAAAATTAATAATGAGGAAAATGGACATTTGGATGTTATTGCCATTAATTGCTTCTTAGAACTAAAAATTCTTTCTAACATTTTAGGAGATACCATTTTTTTAATTAAGAAAAAATGTTGCTGAGAGGCAGTGCTGAACTGATTTTTTAAGATGCTTCTATTACAAAATATTGAAATGCCTATTTTTTTTTCAGAGACCAGCATGCTGATGATGTCAAAGAAGACTTTGAAGAGAGACCAGAAAGTGAAGTGAGGACGTCACATGAAGCTAGAGGTAGCCATATTATTAATGGGTATTATGAGTAATACTTCACAATCAAAACTTAACTAGATTTGTCTGTCACCTTTATATTAGAAATAAACTTATTTGGTTGGTTTGTTTCTTTAAAACAGACAGTACAATTTATTGTTAAGAAATACTATAGTATCTGGCCCTGGCTGGTTTGCTCAGTGGTAGAGTGTCGATCTAGTGTGTGGAAGTCCTGGGTTTGATTCCTGGTCAGGGCACACAGGAGAAATGCCCATCTGCTTCTCCACCCTTCCCCCTCTCCTTCGTCTCTATCTCTCCCCGCCCCCCTCTGCAGCTAAGGCTTCATTGGAGCAAAACTTGTCCCGGGCACTGAGGACGCTTCATGGCTTCCACCTCAGGTGCTAGAATGGCTCCAGTCGCAATGGAGCAACACCCCCAGATGGGCAGAGCATTGCCCCCTGGTGGGCATGCTGGGTGGATCCCAGTCTGGTGCATGCCGGAGTCTCTCTGACTGCCTCCCCGCTTCTAACTTTGGAAAAATACAAAAAAAAATATATATATATATATATAGATCTATATATATAGTATGTAATTCATAATGATATGGATTTACCTATGACCTATATTTATAGTCTTTCACATATATGTACCATATAGTATATAAAGTTTGGATAAGACATTATATTTGGTCCTTGTCATACATTTTTTTGATATTATTAATGTCACTTGCTTCACATATTTTAAAGTCATCTAAGAATGTGTATTGAAATCCAAATAGAATTAATATGGTCTTAATCTAATACCACAAATGAAAAGAAAATCACTTGAATGCTTTAAGTTGTATTGAAGAAAGTAATGGGTCTTAACATCTTTGCTAAAAAGATATTACAATGGCTTAGCTATGCAGTGAAGTCATAATGGCTGTTCGTCATAGTATAGATTGTATTTATAATTTATATATAGCTATATATATTTTTAGAAGAAAATGTTGGCCTGATTATGATTTTCATGGTTGTCCCTGGAGACTTTGCTTTTCATGTGTGTTTTTTGGTTCAGATTATCATGAAGATTTGAGAAGGGCACCAAGTGATTGTTTGCCTGTAATGACCTATTCCATAGGGATGCTTTGCTTTTCATATCTGATTTTCATAAAGCAGTAATTTATGATTAATTTAAACTTTATATTCACTCTTTCTTCAGTATGTTTCATGGCATTTAATGTAGCTCTGTGTACAAGCCCTACAGATGGCCAAGGTTCGCAGACCTGCTCTGCCACCTGTTGGATGTGTAATCTTGGACATTTCACTGAACACATTCTGAGTGCTTCTGTTTCTTTATCCAGAAGGGTGATGATGTAACTCTTAACAGGGTTATCATGGGGATTAGGTGCAGCAACGTTCCTAACTTGCTTAGAGCAATGCCTGGCACATAGGCAATGCTGAGCAAGTGTTTGATTATTTTAAATTTTCGTTTCTGGTCTTTAGAAAGGGAGAAAAACAATTTATAAAGGTTTTATCATCAGGGTATATTGGGTTCTTAGATAAAGGCTCTTCATTCTGTCTTTGAATGGTGGTTTGGAGCACAGCCTTCATTCTCATCTCAGCTCTACCATTTACTCGTGTGTGGCTGGCTCTGGGCAGTTTCCTCTTCTGTAGACTTGACGTAGTAACAGTACCTGCATCATTGGATTATCGGGAGGATGAGATGCACCAGTGGCTGAAGTATTAGCTGCAGGTACTAGTAGAAGCAGTAATAATGTTGTGGAATAAGTGTCTGTTGAATGGAATCAACTGATTTCTGAAAGTTCAGGTATATTCATAGTAAAATCTTCTAGACTGAACTTTGCTTTATGTTTGTTTTGTTACCTTTTGGCATCTTTATGGTTGAATGACCTTTTTATTTTATTTTATTAAGTGATAGTTGACATACAACATACTAGTTTCTGGTGTACAACACAGTGACTTAGCACCTGTGTATGCCTTACAAAGCAATCACTACGAAGTCTAGTGAGCATGTGTCACTGTTCAAAGTTATCATGATGTTATTGGCTGTATTCCCTATGCTGTGCGTTATATCCCTGTGACTTATTCATTTTATAACTGCAAGTTTGTACCTCTCAATCCCCTTCTCCTTTTTGCCCCTGCTGGCCTGCCGTCTGTTATCCGTTTGCTCCTATATTCATGTAGACTGTGAACTTTTTAGAGAATAATGATTTGATAAACTTCAGCTTTTCTTCCTGACACATATCTATTTAACTTTTACTTGCTGAGCTGATTTTAATAATTTTTTTCTGAAAATAGTTTATTTAATAGAGATTTTTAAGTTTATTAATAGATGATTGGAAAGGTATTCTTTTTTTATGGTAGTTTTATCTTTTCAAACTTTGTATATATTTTTCTATTTTTCTTGATTCAGATGCCTGAGTTTTTGTGTTATTAATTCTTCTAAAGGAGATATACCTGTTAATATCTCATCTAGATTTAGCCTCCTGTAGTGAGTTCGATGACTTTTTTAGAGTTTTGAGCTATTTTAGATAAAACTGTTATAAAATTAATTTTATCTGTAGTGGAATTGTGTTATGATTGTCAGTTTTCATTTAACTTCTTTCTGAGCTTCAGAATTTTCTGTATTTTTTTTTTAATTTCCAAATTCATTTTGTATGGAGATTTAGAATTCATTTTCTGACTTTATTTGTTGTCTTTCCCTGGACTCCATGAACCTTCAGTCCAAAATGAGGTTTTATGGTGAGAGCTATTATGTCTAGGTGATACTGGGGTTAGCTCAGATCTAAGTCAGTAGGTAGAGGTGTTCAGTTCTTTCTGTCCCCTGCCTCTCAGTTCTCAGTGGAGCTATGATCTAGTGTCTTAGATTGGGCTCCCTAGAAACAAACCTTGAGAGTGTTGTGTGCAGGTTTATTGGTGAGTACTCATGGGAACAGCACCTGTGAGAGAGTGAGAGAAGCAGAATTGGGCACAATGCGAAGGTGAGCTGTGATACAATTATAACTGAGGCTCAGTCAATCCCATGAGGAGCTCAGGATGATAAGTGTGTAGTTATCCTGAATGCAGGGGAGAGAACCAGGCATCTGCGTCTCTACATTGAGTATGAATGTTCCAGTTCTGAAGGGCAATTTGGGTGGTATACCACAGTATCTACTACATCCAGCCAGTTGTTTGGGTTCTGATTTTCCTGTAAGAAAAATAAAATAAAACTGAAAAAGTAAACATCCTTTTACATGGATGAGGATAGGCCAGCCTAATTCATTCTAATCTTTTTTCAAACAATAACCCTGGCTCCTAAATTCAGGGGTTTTTTTTGTTTGTTTGTTTTTTTCATTATTTTGTCTGAGATGTCATGAAGTCTTGATTTTTTCTAAGACCCAGGTCTTTTTTTAAATCCAGGAAACTTTCTAGTTAAAATTTTGATTATTTGCCCTGGCCAGTGGCTCAGTGGATAGAGCATCAGCCAGGCATATGGACGTCCCAGGTTTGATTCCCAGTCAGGGCACACAGGAAAAGCAACCATCTGCTTTTCCTCACCTCCCTCTCCCCCTTCTCTCCCTCTTCCCCTCCCACAGCCAGTGGCTTGATTGGTTTGAGCATGGACCCAGGCACTGGGGATAGCTCACTTGGTTGAGTGCATCAGCCTCAGGCACTAAAAACAGCTCAATACTCAAGCATCATCCCCGGTCGGGGGCATGTGGCTGTCTGCCTCACTATCTTCCCTCCTCTCACCTAAAAAACTAACTAAATAAAAATAAATTTTGATTATTACTTCTGCTCTATTTCTTTTACCTTTTTTTTTTTTTTTTTTTTTACTGGTAATTTTATTGTTCTTGGCTTAGATCCAAGAGATGATACTCAAAATATTTAACAGTTGGTCTGACAGCCAGCATTGCATGGGAAAGTTAAAACAGATGCTGTTTTTAGCTCTAGAACAGGTTTTGGGAGCTGTCAGCTGTTCCTGAAGTTACCCTTTGTTGCTGGATCTTAGAGGAGTCCTGCGGGGCAATATTTTGACAACTGTAAATTTTGTTTGGTGTTTTAGATATATCTCTCAAGTTGAAATATCTTACTTAGCGCTTGTTCTGTCAAGTCTACTGTTCTCTACCTTTAGCATGACTTTTTACAGTAGCAGTCTGTACCCTCCTTTTATATCCAACATTATCTTGTTCTTCGAATATAAACTGGTATTTCTGAGAAAGGTATAGTTCTGTTTCTTTTCTCATGGAAACATCCTCTGTCATGGGGGCTGATGTACAGAACTAGTTGAATTTCATTTTGTAATATACTAGATTCTCATTTGAAAACTCAGACTTGCTTTTTTGCACTCCATAGGAATTGGTTTGTTATTTAGGTAGTTACCTTTGAAATGATCTTCAGATATCTCTCATACCTGGGTTAAGTACCTTAGAGCGGATTTTATCTACATTTTTTGATGTTGAGATGCATATATTTAACCAGTCACTACTGTTCATCCTTTTATATTTAGTCACCAGTTATAACTCCCATTAAAAGATATATGTGTGTGTGTGCACACATTTTTTTAGTTAACAGATATATCCATTTCTTCTACCTTGGCTTTTTTTCTCTACCATAAGAGCATATTTTTATAAACTTATGGACTATTAAACCCTTAAAGAGTTTTTGATTGACTCCTTTTCATTTTTGCCTTTGTTTATCCAATGCACTCTCAGTAGAAGGCCTTTCTTTCAAGACAGGAATAATTTCTGCTGTTAGCTGAGTCTCTATCTACTCTATGTCTGACACCAGGATAAGCATTTTAAAAATATGTAATTTTTACAGCAATCCTTTTACATCAATTTGGCCAAGACTATAGAGCCAGTCAGTGCCAGATCAGGGATTTGAATTTAATTTTATCATATTGTTACACTCACCATCTTGACCATGACCCTATGTTTTGTATTAGGAGACAAAAGATCCAGGATCGCTTTCTGATGCTGCCCCCGTCTCATAGTGTGGCTTTGAGCTTGTCAGGCCGGTTTCCTCACCTTAGGGGATAACTACTTCTCAGCATTGTTTTGAAACTAAAATGAAACAAGGCAGTTTGTAGTCTCATTTCTGTCACTGGCTTACAGAGGTGGTAATGAGTCATGACAAGAGGTCAGTGGGAACTCATGCTGTGGCTTGTCAATTCAGCATTGTTCAGACCTGAGATGAGGGAGCAGAGAGAGAGCTGAGTCTGAAAGTGCAGGGTATATGATGGAGACTTCGTCTTGTCTCTGGGACTCACCCTGATTGGTCAGCCAACCATGCAGTGCTTCTGCTGGGCCCCAATGGGAGCTGTCCTGGAGGAGGCGGGCTCTCACCCTCCGCAGTCATGGGGACCATCTCTTTCTACTAAAAGACTTACATTCGGTTTAGATGACATTCCTTATACTGAGGTCTTATTGTCTTTATTCTACATGAAACATTGGAGGATTTTTTTTCACAATCAACTTTAGCAGAAATATCTAATTATAAGGGTTACCGTATTTTTTGCTCCATAAGATGTACTTTTTTCCTCCCAAAAGTGGAGGGGGAAATGCGAGGGGCATCTGTCTTATGCAGTGAAACATACAGTATTTTATTAAATATTTTGACACACCGTTTGGTTCAGAATATTTTTTTTCTTATTTTCCTCCTTAAAACCCTAGGTGTGTCTTATGGTCAGGTGCGTCTTATGGAGCGAAAAATACGGTAATCTTCCACTTTGCTTTTTTCTAACCCTCAGCTAAACAAGAATTTTAATACTTGTACTCGCAACCAGAATTGAGAACAACACGGTAGGCGAGTTTGCATTTGTAAATTGTTAGTTTGGACAGCTACATGATTATCTACTTCATTTCAAGGAAGTCTGCAAGGAAATGCTATATTGACATAGTCTCCCAGTTTCTGACGCATTGTAAATGCTGAATAAATAATTCCAAGTGAATGATTTCTGCATAGCAAATAGTAATTGTAAATAGTAGAGGCAGGCCTTTACTATCCATTCTCTGAGTATCATCATAAGAAAAATATTCTCATTTGATAATTGTCTAGAGAGATAGAATAGCAGTAAAACCATATAAAGATCCACAAGTTATTTCTGTTAACACTATTCTCACTTAATATGTTCTTGCTTCTGATATTAAAGAAGCCCAGGTATTAATGATGTTTTAATTCCCCCAAAATGCATAAAGTTGCCTTCCAAGGCATTAAAGTGAGGCTTTCGGTTTTTTTTTGTTATTACTTTTGAATAACAGTAAGTAGTTTATATAATACCAGCTCCTAGTTGTATATAACTTTTATTAAAATAATACATATGGTAGAATAATTGACAAATACAGGGAATTAAAAAGAAGAAAATAAAAATTACCTATAGTTTATTTTCTCAGATACCATTATCTGAATTTGGTATCTATTTTTTTGGACATTTTATATATGAAATATTATATAAACCTGCAGTTTTTAAACTGTAATATTATAAGCATTTTTACATAAATATTTACACTAATTATAAAGTAATATTAAATATTGCCTCTGTGGATGGGTGTCATCATTTAATGAACCAATCTCTATTGGTTATCTGAAATAGTTTTTTATTTTTATATCTCACTACTATAAGCACTGTTGCTCTACACTGTAGTAGTGATTAGAAGTAGGTGTGTGTGTGTGTGTGTGTGTGTTTGTGTGTGTGACATAAAATACCTGTAAGTGGCTTTGTGGGGTTTCTCTCTTACATAGAAGTTCAGGAGGAAGTGTTCTAGGACTTAGTGGTACTCAACAGTATCAGGAAATCGGGTTCCATCTATCTTGTTCTGCTGTACAGTGTCTATTCCCAAGGCCATATTTTGGTCACTGGTGGTTCTGGAGTACTAGGCATTTAATTAGTATTCTACCCAGTAAGAAGGAGGATCAAGATGGAGGGAGTGGGCCCTGGCCAGTTGGCTCAGTGGTAGAGCGTCGGCCTGGCGTGCAGGAGTCCCGGGTTCGATTCCTGGCCAGGGCACACAGGAGCCCATCTGCTTCTCCACCCCTCCCCCTCTCCTTCCTCTCTGTCTCTCTCTTCCCCTCCCGCAACCAAGGCTCCATTGGAGCAAAGTTGGCCCGAGCGCTGAGGATGGCTCTGTGGCCTCTGCCTCAGGTGCTAGAATGGCCCTGGTTGCAACAGAGCAACGCCTCAGATGGGCAGAGCATCGCCCCCTGGTGGGCATGCCAGGTGGATCCCGGTCGGGCGCATGCGGGAGTCTGTCTGACTGCCTCCCTGTTTCCAGCTTCGAAAAAATACAAAAAAAAAAAAAATGGAGGGAGTGGTCAGTGGGCACTTGAAGTACTCTCACCCTTTATGGGTACTTCCGAGATATTGCAAATACCACTTCTGCTTATATCCCATTAGTCATGTGGCCACATCTAGCTGCAAGAGAGGCTGGAATATGTTGTCTTCTTTCTGGATACAATTATGTACCTAGCAAAGAATGATGACTTTCTTATAAGATGATTTTTAGCATTCATGCTAAATTACTTTCTTAAGATGAATTTCTAGACTGGGAATTGCTGAGTCAAAGAATAGTAACTCAGGGGAACTAATTTCTGGTGAGAGAAAAGACTTTGCCCAAAGCTTTTTCAGACTTTGAGTATTTTGTAGCCACTTAGCATAATGATAAGAATGGGAAACTTTAAAAAAAAAAATCACTGGAAGGTGTGATCTGATCAATCCAGAGCATTCTGCTGATCCTGATGATGGCAGGTCCTATACCAGGAAGTGAATGTTTGACTTTTTAAAAAGATCCCAGTGCATGAGCAGGCGGCGGCAAAGTGGATAGAGCATTGGACTGGGATGCAGAGGACCCAGGTTTGAAACCCCAAGGTTGCCAGCTTGAGCTCAGGCTCATGAACTTGAGTATGGGGTCACCGGCTTGAGTGTGGGATCATAGACGTGACCTCATGGTGCTGGCTTGAGCCCAAGGTCCCTGCCTTGAGCAAGGCATCACTCGCTCTTCTGTAGCCCCCGGTCAAGGAACATATGAGCAAGCAATCATTGAACAACGAAGGAGCTGCAATGAAGAATTGATGCTTCTCATTTCTCTCCCTTCCTATCTGTGTGTCCTTGTCTGTCCTTCTCTCTGACTCTCTCTCTGTTTCTGTAAAAAATAATAATAATAAAAATAAAAAAGATCCTAGCAGTACAGTCCCCATACAATGTAAAAGCTCATGGCTTATAGGCCAAGGATCTTGGTGGTACTATATTCTTAAAGGGCCAAGGATCTTGGTGGTACAGTATTCTAAGACTGAACTAATTTTTAGCTGGCCTTGGTCTGATCTCTGAATAGATTTTGTTCTTTAAATTTGGCCTTAAAATATTTTCTTTTACCTCCTTTCTAATAAAACATTCTAATCCTTATGCTTCCTGTATGACCTGAAGGTCTTCACATCTGTCTCTCTCATTCATATGTGTATGTTTCACTAAAAATTGTTTAAGCAAAAATAGTGATTATTTGCTTGAATATTAGTCTGAGAAGATTGGGATGTTTATAAACATAATGAATATTACAATTTTTCTCTGCTCTGTAGCATTTTGCATGGTAATGTACTATATGGTTTCTCTTAATACTTGTCTTGCCACTTTTGAGAAAGATACTTTTAGTTCTACAAATAAATGTATCAATTGTTGGACCAATAATCAGGAAGAATGAAAATTCTTATTACATACTTATTTTAGTCATTCTCAGTTGGCCTAAAATATTTTTACCTACATCTGCTTAAACCTTTCTGTCCTGATTTATTTTTCTAAGGAAACTAGAATAACAACTGTTTCTGGAGAAAGAAAAAATAACCACAGAAAGACACTGCTTTCTATTGGAGAGAGGGGAGCACCGGGGGCCTGCCTAAGCCATTTGAAAGCATTTGGGCATCTTCTTTAGTTTTGTTGAGATCGCTCCTTTCTTCCTGTCCCTCCTCCTTCCTTCGCTTTCTCAGGCTACAGAAATGTGTATTCCTGACATTTGTAAAACATTAAGTCACTTGCAGAGTTTCTAGATAGAATACAAAGTTTCTTGATGACATTTTCTCTCTGCAAGGGTTAGTAAGAACTGGACCCGGACTTCACCGTGATCAGTGAACACCCAGGGCTGCGGGAGTGAGTAGAACTGAGGAGTGTGGGAGCCCAAAGCCTGAACCCCAACGGGAAGAGGGCAAAAAAATAAAAATAAAAAATTGAGGATAGACTTTTGAAAATTTTTCATTTTAAGAAAACTTCAAAAAATATGAACAACTCCTTTAAAAGTTTGATTTTCCTGCAGGTAAATAGTTTGAGAGGAAGGTGGTAAGAAATATGGCCCTAGCAGGAATGTCTTCCAGGACAAGAGGCTTTGTCCTGAGGCACACTCTGCACTTTCAGACTCACCCTGCCTTACTCTTGGCTCTGAGACAGCTCCTGGAGCTGATGTCTGTTTGCAAGGGTTACGGTCTGTGTTACATGTTAAAATAAAAACCTGGCATCCCGTTTCTGCAAGATTTGGGGAACCAAATACTCGTTCACTCAAATGCAGTGGTTTTCTTTGTTCCTTTGGATTGGAATCCTGCCTAAAGCTTGTGTTTTCAAAGCAACGGCATGTTCTGTGGCCGCCAGATACTGCATTTGCCTCGTTTATCAGGAAGTAACAACGTAATCGAATGTCAAATGATCTGGAGATCTTTTCTCTAAATCTGTGTGCTCTAGTTGACCAATGTCACCCCGTTAAAATTAATTGTCTAAATAAAGCTATAAAAAATATAAAAAGTAACACTGAGCCTAAGGGTATCAGTAGAACGAAAGAAGCGGCCAAAGGCAGGAGAGTCTTAAAGCGAAGGAGGCAAAGTTGGCATGAGGATTGGGTGGTGTATCTGTCTACGCCTATTTTTAGTATCAGCTTCAAAGACTTGAAATAGCTACCAGAAATATAGGAGCTTTAGGGTTTATTAAAGTCATTTCTTTAGAATGGCTCAGTTATTTTTCTAAGGAGTAGTGATGTAGGAACATTAGAAATGAACTGTGAGTAATGTAAGGAATGGAATAAAAGTGGAATGGAGTTAGAACAGAGTGAACAGAGACCAGTGTTAATGGAATATAAACAGTTATGTAATAAGCATATAACTTAGGGAAGACTGTCACTTAGGCAAGCAATTTGAATATAAGGGCTTTTTCGTTTATTTATTAGCAAGAGAGAGAGGAAGGGAGAGAGATGAGAAGCATCAAATCATAGTTGCGTCAATTTCAGTTGTTCATTGATTGCTTCTCATATGTGCTTTTTGACCAGGGGGCTCCAGTCAAGCTAGTGACCCCTTGCTCAAGCCAGCAACCTTTGGGCTCAAACTGATGACCTTGGGGTTTCGAACCTGGGACTGCTACTCTATAACTGGGTAGTTTGTTATAATGAATAGTCAATGCTCTGTCTACTGTATCACCACCAGTCAGGCTAGAATATAAATTTTAAAGTCTGCTCCACTGGACTCTAGTGTGGAACTGGAAATCTTACCATGTCATACAAGTTTGTCTCATGAAAGAATTACAAATATGTTATTTCAAATAATTGCTGAAGTCTTGGGAATATCTGAAATTAAGGGATGTTTATAAGTTACCCCATATTTATGCTAAATAAAAATATCTTTAGATATTTTTCAATTTATAAACAAAATAATAATAGGTTTATGTATTTGGCTAAGAACAGATATTAAGTAAAACAGGCTGAGAACCTAAAACCTTAAAACCAACTCTGATCCCTGGCCGGTTGGCTCAGTGGTAGAGTGTCGGCCTGGCGTGCAGAAGTCCCAGGTTCAATTCCCAGCCAGGGCACACAGGAGAAGCGCTCATCTGCTTCTCCACCCCTCCCCCTCTCCTTCCTCTCTGTCTCTCTCTTCCCCACCCGCATCGAGGCTCCATTGGAGCAAAGATGGCCCGGGCACTGGGGATGGCTACTTGGCCTCTGCCCCAGGCGCTGGAATGGCTCTGGTTGCAGCAGAGCGACGCTCCGGAGGGGCAGAGCATTGCCCCCTGGTGGGCGTGCCGGGTGGATCCTGGTCGGGCGCATGTGGGAGTCTGTCTGACTGTCTCTCCCCGTTTCCAGCTTCAGAAAAATACAAAAAAAAAAAACAAAACCTCTTTGATTCATTGAATGGACCATGATGGGTTTTTAAAAAATGTTTGAAGAATTGACATGTTGCATGGGGAGCAGATGAATTTTTCTGTATGAGCTCACTCAGGTAGAACCAGGACCAGTGGGCGTTAGCTCCAATAAGATAGAGTTGTCATCTCGTTTTTGTTTGTTTTAATTCAGCTTAATGACTCTGTAACATTCAGAGCAATTCAAAATTTAGATTAGGCTTGTTTAAGATAAAAGTAATAAAAGAACCACAATAGGACAGTAGGAAATAAAAATTTAAAAATGGTGTCACTTATTATAGCAAAATAGAACATCAAGTACAGAGGGAAAAAATTAACAAAAAATGGTCATGAAAATGACACAACATTAAGGAGAGATATTAAAGAAGATCCGAAGAAATGGAGAGGTATACCTTCTTTTTGGATTGGGAGACTTCGATATTATAAAGACATTATTTTTCACCACGTTGATCTAAAGTTAGTATAATCCTAATTTAAATCCTAGCATTTTTTTTAGAAGATGATCCTAAAATATATATGGAAATGCAAATGGGTAAGGATAGCCATGGCAACCTTGAAGAAGACCTGCATCACAGATCTCAGTGCAGTTATAAAGTGGTAGTAATGAAAACTGTGGGCTGCTATAAACAGACCGGTGGAACGGAGTAGAGAATCTGGGAGGCAGTCATGGGAAACGCGAGGGTCTGGTGTGCTGCCCTCTATGGTATTTTGTTCTGGTGTGTTCACTTTGTGAAAATTTTTTGAGCTGTATACTTTATGGTCTGTGTACCTTTCTATAAATCTTACTCTTCAAGGAAAAGACCTTAAAATGTTCTTAGAAATGCAGAATAGCTTAAATATTCTTAGACATCAAAAAGCCTTAAAACCATTTGACAGAAATTGTGGAGTTGAGTTACCACTGGCTGAGTTACCACTGGTGTGGGGGAGAGTATATAAGGGAAGGTACCTTTCTTCTCAGGGGCTTTCAGTAGGCAGCTTCCAGTCAAGATTTCCATTCTAAAAGATCTTAAGGAGATCATATTGACAAACTGTTAAGAGTCCCAAGGACATAAGATCATTTACTAAAAAAATGGCTATTTTTGGAGAGCAATAATAAATGAGGCTTAGATTGACAAGATCTAGCAGATAAATAGAATAGTCTATAGTTTTATTTCGATCTCCACAGATGAAGGACAAAAGCATTTGCCTTTCTGTTATTTTTATTGCAATAATTATATATCCCATTTCAAAAGAAAAAGTTCAATTGGCTATTTAAAAAGTCAGTGTGAAAGTTATTGTCCTTGCCACTACCTTTGAGGCAAATTTCTTTCCTGAAACATTGAATGATATAATGACACACGTCTTCCACGAGTGATGTAGCAAACATGTAAGTTGAATTTAAAGTTTGTGTCCTATGGTCACATTCTTCAGGTTACCTTCAGTAAAGACAAAGAGAATAATTATTCAAAGACTATCATATTGAAAGGAACCAGTGATTTAACTAGAACCCTCTCTCCCCTAACTCTTTATTTGGGGGAGATGCATGGCATTTGGGGCTTTCCTTTGCTGCCTTTCAGAGAGTGATTTCCCATTTGTTTCCATTGACCAGGAGCCCGGGAAGAACCTAGCGTACAGCAGGCACAGCGTCGGTCAGCTGTCTTTGTGTCCTTTAAGTCCCCAATTCCATGTCTGCCCTTGCGCTGGGAGCAGCAAAGCAAACTTCTGCCAACGGTAGCCGGAATCCCTGCCAGTAAAGTTTCCAAATGGAGCACAGATGAGGTATATGCTATTTTCTCTGTCTGCCAGTGACCCGCTATGAGAGTGCTACTGAATTAAGGCGTGAGCACAGTGAGCGGGTGGGGGAAGGGGAGTAAGGTTTGGGGTTTTTTGCAAGGAAAGAAATTTTTCTGAGAAAAACAACTAGAACATATAGGTTAAACATTTTGAACCTTTTTGAGCATTTAGATTCTGACTTCTTTGTAAACTGGAATTCATATCTTATTTTTGACAGGTATCAGAATTTATACAGAGCTTACCTGGGTGTGAAGAACATGGAAAGGTATTTAAAGATGAAGTAAGTATTCCACTAAATTGCCTTGTGTAACTTAATGGGATCAGAGTGCTGAAATGCATTGAAGGGTGAAATGTTGTGCTTTGGCAGAGGAGGAAAGAGACGGATTATGTTGAAAATTGACAGATCAACAGAGAGTTCTCTAACAAGCAGTATTAATCAGTTGTACTAAAATGTCTTTGCATTAGATTAGATGCAAAGGAAATGTTTGTAGCACTTGATAATGCCCCAAAGCAGTAGCACTAGACTCATTATTTTTTAAAAAAAGAACACAACACTTAGTAACATGCATTTATATAGTTTATAGCACAGAAGGGACCAAATAAAAAAATAATCTTATTTTTAGTACAAGGAAATTAGTTCCCATTATTTTGTTTTCAGACATGATTTTAACACCATTTGATGTTTATAATAAATATTAATTATTACCATTATTGCTAAAATAATTATTTTAATTGTATATATTTCTCAATAATATTTATAATAACCAATACTCATTACAGTCTGCTGTTGGAAGGTTATTTTTTTTTTTAGTTATTTACACCTTCCATCAGAACTTCAATGTAAGGGGTGATTAAGAATGATATATTACCTTTGTCGAGCATTAGAGTAAAAAGGAATGCAGGTTCTACTACCCTAGAAGTAATTCTGTGCCGCTACAGGAAGAGACTCCTTTCACGAGACCTTTCCAAATAAGTCACTTGTCAGCTCCTCCAGGCAGAACAGTCAATTATCACTCTGATCTTGGCTGCCACAAGGTATAAGGAATACGTAATCTCAGAAGGCTCTCTCCAACATCTGCCATTTACAGTTATAAGTGTATACAACTTGTTTACTCCTGTGTTTTGTTTACTCCTGTGTTTAGCCTACACTATTAAGAATCGCACACTTTCAATTAAGAGCTTTGCAAGAGTGTCAGGAGTCCTTAGGATGGATGCCTGGTAAAATGCACATGAATCTGATTCTCCACATTATTTTTCTGATTTGTTCTTTTTCTTTTTTTTTTTTTAAGTGAGAGAGAGAAAGAGAAGGACGGATAGGGACAGACAGAAGGGAAGTGAGAGAGATGAGAAGCATCAGTTTGTGACACTTTAGTTCATTTATTGCTTTCTCATACATGCCTTGGCCAGGGGTGTGCTTCAGCTAAGCAAGTGAACTCTTGTTCAAGGCAGCGACCTTGGGCTCAAGCCAGTGACTATGAGGTCATGTCTATGATCCCACACTCAAGCTGAATGAGCCCTCGCTCAAGCCGGCAACCCCAGAGTTTTTGAACCTGGGTCCTCAGCGTCCCAAGTCAATGCTCTATCCTTGCACCACTGCCTGGTCAGTCTGATTTGTGTTTTTCAGAAATGTTTTCTCTTTTTTCTTGTTTATTTTTAATTGGCTATTATTCATATTTTGAGTTTCTTTTCTTAACCTCTCAGTGTCTTGGCAGACAGTTCTTAATTTTCATTCCTGAACTGACTTGGACACCTGCAGGAAGCTTTGTTTTTTCTTTGAAAGAGTCACATAATTGTTACTTTTGAAAATGATGTTTAAAAATTTTTTAAATAAATTTATAGTTCATCTGTTATATAAGTTCTATTTATGGTTCCATTAACATCTAGATAATGTGTCTGGATTTATTCTGTTATTTCATTTAAGATTCAAGTTCAAATTTAAATGATGTTATTTCTTTGAATGAGTTTTTTCTTCCTGGTGTATTATCTTGGCCAATCTCCTCAGGCACCAATTATCCTCACAGCCAGACCCTCCTTGTGAGAGTGACACAGTGAATGTTGACTATCACATGTGTCATTCAGATACTCATTTATTCCTTGATTCACTCATCCTTTGTTAAACTCTTGTTAAATTTCTTTCATGTATATATTACTCCATGTAATGCCCTGGTGAGAAGGTTAATTCAGAGAGATAAGAGGATACAGTCCTTTCTCTCAAATGCCTCACAAGGTCAGCAGGTTTTAAGTTCTAAAAGTAAACTGTACAACAGATCTAACTAAAGTCTTATAAGTCATCCCTGAATGGCCAAGTACAAGTGTTAGGATGGGCTCCTATCTGAAACCATTCTTTGATTTCTCTTTCTCTTTTGATAATCTCTTAAAAATCCTGTTGGGTGTATTTTAAAAACATCAGGGTTTTGGTTTTCTCTCTGCCTCCGCCACTACCACTGTGGTCTGAGCTACCCTCATCTCCCACCTGGACCGGGGCAATAACCTCCTAACCAGCTCGCCAGCTGTTATGCGTGGTCTTCTGCAATCTCTTCCCAAGCATAGTCATGGTGGTCCTGCTAAAATTTACCTGTCAAATCACGTCATTCACTCCTCCATGCACATTCTTTCAGTAGGAAACCAGAGGATGAGTCAAAGCCCTCACGAGGGCCTGACATCCCATAACCTTCTCACCTGCTGACCAGTTGTCTATGCCGCCTCTTACGCTGTTCCTCACATGGCCCCACGTTGCTTCTCAGACTGCGCAGGCACGCGGCAGCTCTGCCCTCTGCTTGGAAGGCACCTGCTCTGCTGGTCTGGCCCCGACTGTCCTACTCCACGCTGGCCCCGGCTACCGCACACCCAACTCTGCCCGCACATCTCCTCGACCAGCTATTCTTTTCATAGCACTGACCCCCTGTTAGAGTTACTAATTAATTGCTTACAGTCTGTCTCCTACGACCAGCATGTAAACTCCATGAGACATTTTTACTTGCTTTCTTGCTTGTTCTACTATGTTTTTTTCTTTGCCGTATGTCCAAGCCCAAGTAGAGCGTTTAGAACATAACAGATGTTTAGTAAGTGTTTAATGAGTGAATGTACTTATATTTTTACACTCTGAGAAAGACATTTAAAGAGCATGTTGCAGGGATTCGCGGAGGTGAAACACTGGGAGGGAATCCGAGTACTGAGTGGGAAGAGGAGTGACGTGGAGGGTGGGAGCCCTGAATCCAAATCCTCCTCCTTGGTTTTGGGCCTTTAGCAGGATGACTTGACCTCTGCAGTTGGGCCAGTCTGTATGTATTATAAAACAACAAACAAAATATAAATCCAGTAAAACTATGCAGTGGTCACTGTTTTTTGTTTTTTGGGTTTTTTTTTTTTTTTCCGAAGTGAGAAGCGGGGAGGCAGACTCCCGCTTGCGCCTGACTGGGATCCACCTGGCATGCCACCAGGGGGCGATGCTCCGCCCCTCTGGGTCATTGCTCCACTGCAATCGGAGCCATTCTAGTCCTTGAGGCGGAGGCCATGGAGCCGTCCGCCAAGTTTGGTCCAATGTGGCTGCAGGAGGGGAAGAGAGAGAAGAAGAGGGGGAAGGGTAGAGAAGCAGATGTGCACTTCTCCTGTGTGCCTTGGCCAGGAATCTAACCCGGACTTCCACACGCCGGGGCGACGCTCTACCGCTGAGCCAACTGGCCAGGGTATGTCACTGTTCTTAGAGAATACTTTCTCAACTAAGTTTTCTCCCTCCCAGCTGAGGCCGGTCCTTATGGCCACGCCCGGAGCAGCCTCTATGAAAGAGACTGGCACTAGCCTCAGATGATTTCTTTCCTTTCCAGTGTGACCTTAACAATAATACACTCCCAAAACTTGATTCCACTCCCAGCTTTCATATCCCAGCCTCATGGAGCCCTGAATGGCCCTTCTCATCAATGATCTGTCACTTTCAACTCCCGTATAGTCTCAGAAGGAGGCTCTGTAGAGCCCAGGGTTATAATAAAAGAATTCAGTCTTTGCGGCGCGCTCCTTGGGAACCAGTGTGGCAGCTGACATTTTCATTCATGATTTGGAAGATTGCTCCCAGATCGTTGCTTCTGCTAAGGTCTGCCCTGGTGGAGTGGAGTGTGATCAGGTCTGCCTCTCTGCTTGACCTTGATTTATCACAGGGCTGACATAGCACGAGCCAGTACGGCCAGAGCACACGATTCTGAAACTGGGTAGAACATTTCTCAGACCTGCTGCTTGACCCATCTTACACTCAGAAATGAACATCGCCATACCTTTCCTTCTCACTGAAGACTGCAGGATGTGTATGTGCTTGCCGGGAGGTGGCAGGCTTTTTCCACATGATTGTTCATTGAAGTGGTGTGAGATGACTATAGTTCTCACTGCTTAAGTATATGGGCAGTTTAGATTTACAGGGGTTTTTTATTTTTGAGGATAGAGAAAAATCTTAAGAAGTAGCTACTTAGTATATCAGCTTTTATGTATTGAGCTATTTACAGAATGTAGAATAGTATTAGTTTGCTAGGGCTGCTGTGACAACATACCATAAACCTGTAGCTTAAAGAGCAGATATTTATTGCTGTCCATGCTGAAGGCTAGAAATCTGAAGAGGGCGAGATGCCTTGTCCCAGGGAGTTCCTTCTTTGGGCGGTGAAGAAGGCACCTGCTTCAGGCCTGGCCCTTGGATTATAGATGGTGTTTTTCGTCTTCATATGAATATATGTGTCTGTGTCCAAATTTCTCATTTTTATAAGGACACCAGTCAGCTTGGATCAGTCTAGTCTAGTCTAGTCTAGTCTGACCTCACCTTAATTAATTCCATCTGCAGTGACCCTGTTTCCAAGTAAGATCATATTATGAGGTTATTGGGTGTTAGAACTTCAACAAGTGAATTTGGGAGGGACACAGTTCAACCCATAAAAGTACATGGCTGTCGGTGTTTCCAGTGTACTCTAAGGTAGAAAACACATGTGTGATTTACTTTTTGTACAAAACAGGAAAACTGAAAGGGAAGTAAATTGATTTTTTTAAGATAGCAGTTCTTGCAGAAATCACCAAGAGCTGAGTCATACAGAAAGACTCGACTCCTCTGCTTTGCCCACTAGACCAGACATCATCTTCATAGAGTTGTACCTTTGAACTCAAAGTAGACTACTCTGGAGTAGCCTCGACTTTAGTCCTAGAAGAGATGCAGAAAGAGAAAGGATATTTCTCATGGTTATTCAAGTAGAGGAAGAACCAACAAAGAGTCTACAACTCTTAACACCAACCTCATGTTCTTCCAACTACACGTTTAATTGCCCTTGTCAGTAACTGCTTTTCTTCTCTGTTTGAAAGATAATTGTGGCCACTCTAGAAATGTTAGCACAAATTATTTTCTTCATGGTGGAAAGCTAACGTAAAAATATCATTACCATGCAGCTGGTGCATTTGCCCGAATTCCTTTGTTTGTAGCCACAAACATTGGCGCACCTATTTTCATTTCAGATTTCAGACTAAAACCTGTCATGATAGCAGCTGAGTTGGAGGTACCCCACATTTTTCTAAAGGCTTCTTGAGTCAGCACCTAAGAATAATCACTGGAAAGTATGGGTACCCTCCCTTTTCCTATGAGCTGATGTTTCAGAAGAACGCGGTTTTGCTCTACTCCCAGTCCATATTTGGTGTGTTGTTGTAGTAAAGAGAGCTCCACTTATCAGGAGATGTTGCTTGTACCCATGAACTCCTGTCCGTGCCATTTAGTGTTGCTGTGTGTAAGACGGCTGATATTTTAACCTTGACTGTTTCCTACAGTACTCATTCGATTAATTCATGATCTTTTGTCTCTTTCTCCTATTTCAGCAAATTGATGGAGAAGCATTTCTGCTTATGACGCAAACAGACATTGTTAAAATTATGAGCATTAAGCTGGGCCCTGCTCTCAAAATTTTCAATTCTATCCTGATGTTCAAAGCTGCGGAGAAGAACTCTCACAATGAACTCTGAAATTGGTGGATTTTGAATACCATCAGCTTTCTGCTTTAAAGCTCATGTTTTATTCAAAGCACAAGGACATTTAGAACTCCTAAATGAGAAGTCTCCAAAACTCAAAAGAGCAATGTGATCGGATCATTTATATTCCTCCAGAGACAATATATATGAATTCTTACGAAAGTGCTCGAGCTTTTAACCAGGTACTGTCTAACAACAGTCATCTTTTGGTTCTGTTCACTGAGCTAAATTTATCTTTGTAAATCTTTTTGAGGCTGGGGGGGGGGGGAGAAGGGGAACTTCATTAATTATTTATGGATAATGGGGGCAGAGTATGAACTTTTGGCATTTTGTAAACATTGATGAATTCTCTTTCATGTACACTGTTTCTTTTTCGATACTTTCAGGAATCTTTTTATATAATCAAATTTCAACCTAAACCAAAAGTCAGGCCTGGCTAAGTTTAGCCAGTGGGGCCGTTATCTGTATCGTTAATTCTGTGCCATATTTTGAATTGCAACATTATGCTAAGTATAACTTTGCAAGTCATGATATTGCCTAACTGCTTGTCATCGTTTGTTGGGGCTGAATCGTTGTAAAAATTACTTTTCCTTAAATCTGTGTTTTTGCTTTTGCACGTTTTATGAAATGTTAAACAAATTACTTTCACCAGCATCTTTACTATAATTACCAAAAACATGTATATAAATAATGGAATTGAGAATAATAAAATATATAAACGTAAATAACCTAGGTGACGGATGTGGACGGCATCAGTCTCCAGCATCGTGATGCCCTGTGTGCTGGACTCTCGTAGAGTCCAATGAGAACGTGGGATATGCAGTTACTTTGTGTGTGGGGGGGAGGGGGTTGTTTGTAAGGATCTTAAACTATTTATGAGATTGTCTTGAGCTTCTCTCTAATTGTCATTGAGGTAACTGGTGCTTTTCAGAGATTGATGAGGGGCTTGTGTTCTGTTGACAGACACTAATCGGTAAAGAGCTCTGTCCCGATCTTGCCGTGGCCCTCAAACCCCAAGGTTTTGCTTCAGGGTAGGCTGGAAAGAGAGTGTATCAATTTGACTGAGAAGGCAAGGTGTGAGGGAGCGACACCAGCAGGCACCGAGATTGTAAAATGCTCACAGGTCAGGGAGGCGACTTCCCAAAACAATGAACCTCCATTCTGGAGAGATTCCTTTCTCTGTGGAGCAGTTCGCCTCAATCCTACCAATGCACTTTAAATGGAAGCCCTCGATTACCTAGAAAATGATAGCTGGTAGTGTTTCTTTTTGCAAGGGTGCATTTCCAACACAAAGGGTGAATTATTTTATCAGCCTTTGGAAGTGATTTCTAATTTCAGGATTGAACATTTATTCAAGGTCCATTTGAAAAGTAGGAAGTAAGTTTGCAGCATGCTGTCTGAGTTCTGGGGAAAGTTCCACCTCTCTTTAGTTGCTCTCATTTCTTTCTGAGGGAGAATTTCCGTTGATGTCCCCGTTGGAAGTCTGTTAGCAAGCAGTCTTTTGCATATGTCATCATTCCAGGTGAAAACAGGGTCAGTGACATGTGCAGTGTTCCATTCATTGCTTTGCATGAATCTGCCTAAACAAATTTGTGTTGTTAGCTTTCATTTACTTTATGTTTTGTTCCGAATTTGTACATTCAAATTGCACTTGTTATATCTGACATGAATGAAATAAAAATCTTAATTGCAGATACATTTTTACATATGTATGATTTTTAAGAAAGCGTGTCAAATAGGAGGGGCGAATGATAACAGGACGGTGTCTCATGGGCATTAACTGGCTGTGTAAAGACTCAGTTGGATTCAGAATTGTTTGTTACACTGCATCCCAATGTGAAGAATAACAGAAAAAAAAACAATACTGTTATGTCAAGTAGGATTCACACTCATTGGGGATTTTTCTTTTCTAGTTTAAAGCACATATAACAAAAGAAACTTTTAAATCTTACAAGAAACGTCATTCTGTGAAGCCTGTTATATGTCGGAGGCAAGGCATTGAGCATCCTTCCAGAGGAGCGGTCAGGGTACCTCAGAGGGAAGTCTTGTCACGGTTCCTTCCCTGGGACAGGGTCTAAGGCAGGGGTTGGGAACCTTTTGGGCTGAGAGAGCCATAAACGCCACATATTTTAAAACGTAATTCCGTGAGAGCCATACAACGACCCATGTACGTTAAGCATTATCCAATAAAAATTTGGTGTTGTCCTGGAGGACAGCTGTGATTAGCTCCAGCCACCCGCAACCATGAACATGAGTGGTAGGAAATGAATGGATTGTAATACATGAGAATGTTTTATATTTTAATGTTACTATTTTTTTTATTAAAGATTTGTCTGTGAGCCAGATGCATGCAGCCATCAAAAGAGCCGCATCTGGCTCGCAAGCCATAGGTTCCCGACCCCTGGTCTAAGTCATACCTGAGGAAACCCAGGGGGGGAGGGGGACACTGGGGGACAAGACATGGTGGCAGAGAAGACCCTGAAATGAGAGAAGCAGGCTCATGCTAAGACAAAAGGGAGGAAGGGGGAATGTGGAACTTTCTATATCTAAAGGCATTGTTAAAAATTTCAGAGAACACTGTGCAAGCCAGGGAGGCCTGTCTGCAGATGGAAATACAGCCTCAGGCTGCCATTTTGTAACGTTTAGATTCAGGGGAGTCAGCCTCCTAACGAAATAGGGTTAGGTTAGCCCGGCTATACTGTACATGTCCCAAGCAGCTGGGCCGTGCTCGGCCCTGGAGATAGCTGTACCATCCATAGAGATGATCGGAATCCGCCCCCACGTCCTTGTTTGGAGCCAAGCGTCATTGCAGTTGCCGAAAGCTCCGCCCCCATCGCTTCGCTGCAACCTAAAGGAACAAAGAGAGGCTTTCATTCAACCTCACCGTGAAGATCGGAAAGGAGCCTTTAAGACCTTGGTAAATTCATTTGCAGGAAGAAAAGATTGTGAAACTTAAGAGTGTGTTGGGGTGTAATTGGGGGAAATAAAAGGGAAGTTAAGAAGGAACTAAAGGCATGTTCTAGTGAAAGGAAAGAAATGGAAACTGGAATAGGAACTAGTTTATGTGAGAATGACAGGAGTCAAGTCGTTACTTACTCCACCTGCCCTTCCCATTAGGTGCTGAGTACATACATCGTCACTATCGAGGTGGGCAGCTTATCTTTCATTGTCTTTCGTCTCACTGACAAGCATTTTTTTTTTTTGTATTTTTTTTTTTCCTGAAGCTGGAAATGGGGAGGCAGTCAGACTGACTCCCCGCATGCGCCCCACCGGGATCTACCCGGCACGCCCACCAGGGGGCGGTGCTCTGCCCATCCCGGGCGTCGCTCTGTTGTGACCAGAGCCATTCTAGTGCCTGGGGCAGAGGCCATAGAGCCATCCCCAGCGCCCGGGCCATCTTTTGCTCCAATAGAGCCTCGGCTGCGGGAGGGGAAGAGAAAGACAGAGAGGAAGGAGAGGGGGAGGGGCAGAGAAGCAGATGGGCGCTTCTCCTGTGTGCCCTGGCCGGGAATCGAACCCGGGACTTCTGCACGCCAGGCCGATGCTCTACCACTGAGCCAAACAGCCAGGGTCCTGACAAGCATTTTAATGAACAGAGAGAAAGATGTTCAATGTTTTGCAGCATTTCTAGAAATGTATCTTAGAAAACTATTTTTCTAATAATTTATATGAATCCCCTTTTTTTTAACCTCTTAAAAAGTTTAATCTTATGAAGTAACCCAAGACATTCTCATCAAGTTTCTTCAGTCTAAGCCAAGTTGGTATGTCAACACTGTTACGTAACAGTGATATTGTGATGATGGCATTGAGGGGCATCTTAAATCCATGGTGTTGGATGAATTATGATGTGGGACCCAGGGCTGGATGAGGAGCCAGGGCTGGGACTCCTGAGCGAGGCTGGAGAGCGGGTCAAGGAAGGGCCCCAACCTGGAAACTAGAGGCCGGTGCCAGGTGGCCCTGGGAGTGCAAAGCTGGGAGTGTGGCAGATCCAGGAAAGCCTGAGGGGCACCGGGAGACACAGACACTGGCGGTCGGGGCCGGGTACACCGGAAGCCGTGTGAGAAGACGAGACCCAGGTGAAGGGTGCTGCGCCTCCAGGGAGGGAAGCGGTAGGAGACAAACGCGGGTTTCCAGAGGAAGACTGCGCCGCAGATCGGAGCCTGCGCCAGTGAGTGCAGCCAGCAGTGAGGAGCCCGCAGGGTGAAGCAGCCCTTGTTCTCAACAAACGTGATTGAAGAAAACCAAACCGCCTAGAGCCAGGCAGGTCAGCCGAGGGGAGGAAGAACTGGGGAGTACGTGCCTCTTCTCAAAAAGCCAAGTTCGGAGCGTTTCCAAGCAATCTTCAGACCAGGGAGGCAGTCCCCAGCCCCCAGATGGGCAGCTTCTTGGCATGAAGTCTTTCAAAGGTGGGCACATTGAATTAATTACAAGGTCATACCCTAAACCACAGGTCTTGAGCAGATATGGAGTGTAGTGTCTTTTAAAAACTAATGTACCCACAGAAGTATAACTTGGGCCATGGAATTTCTTAGAACTCAAATCAGAATAAACAAACAGCCTGACCAGGCAGTGGGACAGTGGATAGTGCCAGCCTACGATGCTAAGGAACCAAGTTAGAAACCCTGAGGTCACTGGCTTGAGCGCAGGCTCAACAGTTTGAGCATGGGGTCATAGACACAACCTCATGATCACTGGCTTGAGCCCAAAGGTCACTGGCTTGAGCCAAGAGTCACTTGCGTGGCTGGAGCAGTGTCCCCCCCTCCCCCATCAAGGCACATATGAGAAAGCAATCAATGAACAACTAAAGTGCCACAACTATGAGGTGATGCTTCTTATCTCTCTCCCTTCCTGTTTATCTGGCTCTCTCTTACTCTCACTAAAGTAAACAAATAAACAGCTCCTTTATGAAGTAGTATTTTATTACAGAATTTCACAAAGAATTTAACCTAAGGTTAAAGACAGAAAGTATTGAAATTCATTCACATCTTTGAGACAAGATGATTTTCTAATAGCTACCACAACCCTCAAACAATTTTTAAAAAGGTCTGCTGTCCCAGAGATCAATTCTTATATCTATCCCAGAGATCAATTTACTTATATGCTGTTAAGTGACCAGGTGTTGAAATCCTACTTCCTTTCCCTTTTCTTTCATAGAAGGAAAATAGGGACTGTGCACATCGAAAATCAATGTCTCCAGGAAGTTGAGTGTTTGGGCCAGTTGTCTAGGAGACTGGATCCCAAATACATGAAAAGCAGCTACCAGAGCAGCCACGGCCGTAACACAGTCGTCCACTTTTGTGAGTCTTTCTTTTTCTAAATACAAAGAAAATTCACAAACATCAATGTTGAAAGGGTTCTTAACTTCTAGTACGGGTGTGGACACTTGCACCTGAAAAAAAAAAAAGACGACATGTAAAATAGCTAAATAATATGAGGTGCCTGGATTTAACCATGATATTAACAATGAATAACCTTGTTTCAGTTTAGCATGTAAAAATGACAGAATATACTTCCAGATAGACCACCATCCTGCTTTCAAAGATGAAGATGTGAAATGTCAAACCAGGGATCACTGACATACTACATACCTTCTCATTCACAATGACAAAAAGGCTGGGATCATCCCCAAAAACATCTGGTAGGAGTAAACATGTGGCTGTCATCTTCATATCTGTTAAAGCAAACATGCTTACACACAGTCCAAGTAGAAATAAGCAAAGCCAGTAGAAAGCACCGGGCATTTTTTAATCGTACCTTCTAGAGTACAAACTAACCTTCTTAGATCAGTGTTTCACAACTATTTTTTAACCAATATCCTCAGCTAATAAACATTCAAGATCTCATGGTTCTGCCCCCCCCCCCCCAGATCTTGGCCGGGGGAAAGTAAGAATTCTGTACTCTGTCCACCAGCCAGAATGATGTTATCAAGATTCACCATGTCATTTAGATTATTAAATTAACAGATTCCTGTTTCTCTAAATGTCACTTTATAGTATCACGTGTACTACTTTTTATATTTATAACCCAATACCTCTATTTGAGAAATTCATCTTCTCTCCCACATGTTGTTTTACTAAATATTACTTATCATCATAACAAATTTTTCAATCATCCTGAATTATACAGATAACTGAAACTGATAACCCCACTCCTCAGATTTACTAACATTTCAACATGTCCTCGTCGGTGTGCTGTTTCATTTCCTCTTGCAGTGCAATATTGACTGGATTGTCCACCACTGAAAAAGAAGTCAGTATATTTTCTGAGTAGGATTCCAAGATGTGTCTTGTTTTCTCATAAATATCTGTTCCTGTAAGAAGTTGAAATTCTCTGAACAGCTGAAAGAAGAAAAAGATACCAGATCACTAGAAAAGCTAATGGAAGGGAAGTAAATAACTCTTTAGGATTATTTTAAACTTTGAATGTTCATTTAATATATAGACTAGGTATCTGAGTGGCTTTGGTGGAGAAGTAAAGATTTAGAACAGAAAGAAAAAAGAACGAAAGCTGGCGGTGAATAGGAAAAGATCATTACTAATGGACATGGCAATCTTCGAAGCCTGTGGAATGGAAACTTTGGATGCAGATTCAATTCAATGAGGGTTCAGAAGTATATTTGCATATGTGGGGGTTACATAGCTAGGATTCTGGGATCTTATGTTTCTTTTTTTTTCTTTTTTTTTTTTTTTTGCATTTTTCTGAAGTGTGAAGGTGGGAGGCAGAGATAGACTCCCGCATGTGCCTGACCGGGATCCACCCGGCATGCACACCAGGGGGTGATGTTCTGCCCATCTGGGCCATTGCTTCATTGCAACAAGAGCCATTCTAGTGCCAGAGGTGGAGGCCATGGAGCCATCCTCAGCGCCCAGGCCAACTTTGCTCCAATGGAGCCTCAGCTACGGGAGGGGAAGAGAGATAGAGAGAAAGAAGAGGGGGAAGGGTGGAGAAGCAGATGAGCACTTCTGTGTGCCCTGGCCGGGAATCGAACCTAGGACTTCCACACTCCAGGCCAATGCTCTACCACTGAGCCAACCAGCCAGGGCCTAGGATCTTGTTTCTTTAGGTAAACCACATTGTTATGTTTCAGTAGTTTCCAACAAGAGGCAAAAGAGGAAAACTTGGATTTTAGGAGGCAAACCTTGAAAAATACCAAAACTTAGTGTCCGAAGGGATACTAGGGACAGGGGACAGCTTTAGAGACTCTATAACATCAGAGAGAAGTAAACTGGGAAAGTCGTGTGAGGTATTTGACTACAAGGTAAAAGCAAAACCAGTGTACCTTATGGAATACCCTTAAAATCAAGTTTTTCCCCTCAGAGAATTCCACCATCACTGTCTCACTGTCCCCCTCCCCACCTCTTTTTTTTGACCGAGTGGCATTACAAGACTGTATTCATCATCCCCACTAGTAGGAATTAGTGCAAGCACTGCTTCCCCTAGAACTCAGCCGAGAACAGTTCCATACTGCCCACCGGTTCTCATCGTTCCTTGAATATTTTGATAGGTCCTCACTGGGATGAGGTCCTAATGTTATCAGGAAACCAGAACGCACAGTCTATAAAGACATAGTGGCTCTGTTATCAGGCAGAACCTCAATGGGCCACTAATCCAGATTGAGACCCTAAAAAGACATTCTCTCAGCAGGGCGTTGTAGAGTGGAGCACGAAGAAGGTGAATACTCCTCCACTTTCCTGGGCACATGTAGGCTAGGAATTTTGTTATCTTTTATTTTCACATTACATTACATTTACATGAAAGGAATAGAAATAGTAGCGTTCACAAGTGCCTGTTGTGCACCTTCTCCCAGTGATAACATGTTCAATCCCCTCTGAAAGTAAGCCATAGACATGATGCTCATCACCCCTTCATCCTTCACTGTGTGATTTCTAAGCTCAAGGACACTCTCCCTATATAACCACAGCATAAGCATCTAAATCAGGAAAACCTAGTCCAAGGACCCCATGCAAGCTTGCCAATTGCTGCAGTCATGCTCTTTAGAAATTCAGGATCTAATCCAGAACACATGTGAGATTAGAGATCATGTCTCCTTTGGCTCCCTCAGTCTGTATCAGTTTCTCGGTTTTTTCCTCACATTCCTTGACATTTTTGAAAAGCAGAAGCCAAGTAGTCTATGGTTATAACGTATTTCTTCATGATTTATGCATTTTGGGCAAGAACACTGACATTTCTCACTGTATCAGAAAGCATGAGATGGTAATTGGAAATTACTCCCATTATTGGAAATACTAACTTTTATCACTTGTTTCTGATGAAATCTCCCAGGTTTCTTTACTGTATATTAGCTGGGATTCTTATGCACTACTTAAGTTGTAAAGTCTGATTATTCAAATAGTTTCTCAGTAAGGTGAAAAATAGCATCTCAGAGGATTTATTGGAAAATTTGGGGAATTGTTTAACTTTCTGTTTGGTATTTTTGCGCTCCTCAACTCTCTTCAACTTGCCTCATGCCACATCCAGTAGGTCCCAGTAACAAATCCCTAGTCGAACGAACTCCTAATGTGTTAGGTAGTAGAGGAAGGTTTCGGGGGGAGTTGGGTGGTGAGCGCCAGTGGCCACGGACGGCCTGTGCGTCCCAGATCAGCTGCTTCTCTGGGTCGTGGCTGTGTCCACAGCTCTCTAAGCGCCGAGAGTTTTTGCAATGGTAGTAGCCACAAGCACTGGGGCTGGTTTGGAGCAGGGGCAGCTGACCCACTATAGGAACTGTTAACTGAATATTTGGAAGTATGGTCAAAACTTGCTTTTATTATTTTATTTTGGTTTTTTTAGATTTTTAATTTTTAAAACATTTTCCATTGATTTGGGGTGGGGTTAAAAGGAGGAAGAGAGAAGCATTAGCTTGTTCTACTTAGTTGTTCCATTTAATTGTGCGCTCATTGGTTGTTTCTCATATGTGCCATGAGTGGGGATTGAACCTGCGACCTTGATGCACCAGGATGACACTCTATCCACTAAGCCACCTGGCCAAGGCTAAGCTTGCATTTATTTCAGGAAGCACAACGAGGTTTTTATCGATTGAAAATCCAGCCAACTATACAATCCTGAGTTAAGTAGGTATTTCCTGAAGAAACCTGAAATGTTTAGCTCTTTGTTTAAGACAATAAATAGACAAGTAAGTATAGTCATTACAAAAACCATGAGGGAAAAGCAAGCACTAATCAAGGAAGGGCTGCTGAGAGGATTCGATTAAATAATCTCTGGACAGTGAGTGATAAGAATATGCCTGCTGCCACATAGTACGTTCAGGTATTTGCTACTGGCATATTACTAAAATAAAATGGGAAAATTCTTATGTCAGGTGTGTGTGTGTGTTTGGAAGAAGAAAAATAGGCAAAACTTTTCATTTTGATTGTACCCAAAAAATTCTTCTAGGAAATGTGTTCTCAGGTTAAAACTGATGAATCTTTCATTATATACTACAGCTCAAATTACACTAAAATTGTAATAGAACCCTTTAATGGCCACCTTAAGTAAACTAAATGGCTGGACATTTGAATTATCCCTTAAACTTCAAATATTTTAAGATCACTTTATGAAATGATTTGGGGTCATAAAGGAAATAGATTTTTTAATGCTGCATTCTAATAGTTCCTTAATAACTATCTTGATTGTCTAAATGCATGCCAAGGGAAAATGCTTCAGTTTCAAAATAGCCCTCAGTAGTGTCCCCCATCCTCCACAATATGTCCAATGACAAGAAACTCTTTAATCTGAGGCAGCCAGTGCATTTTATTAGAAATAGGTTCCAGTCTACGGCCGTATCACTCTGAACGCGCCCGATCTCATCTGATCTCGGAAGCTAAGCAGGGTTGGACCTGGTTAGTACTTGGATGGGAGAAATAGGTTCCAGAAATTCTCACCAAATGGTCTTGGTTGTAGCTTCTGGGGGGGGGGGGGCTCGCACACCCTACCGAGATTCACACTTGTTACATGGTCCTGTTACCACTTCAAGAGGAAAGAGACAAATCAATCTGGATACTTTATTAATCGGAGTATTGTAAGTGAAGAAAGATACCTGATAAGGGCACTTCAAGAAAGGAAACATTTTGAGAATGTCCTTCAGAGGTGTTCTGCTGCCGATCAGCTTTCTTCTTACTTGCAAGGTCTGGCTCATCCTCTGATCAATTTCTCTCCAGTCCTTCTCTGTTTTCACATATTCTTGCTGGAACCAGCTGATGTGTTCACCTACCTCAGAATCGAAACAAATAGCTTCTTCCTGAAAATATTTTCAAAGTATCAGTATGTTCCATATTTCAAGATATATAATCTGTATCATATATCATAAAGAATACATATATATATATATATCATATAAGAATGCACTCATAAGATGAGCATCATCGTGTGTAATTACACTTGGCACTGAACATGGTTTACAAATGGACAGTCTTTAACTCTGTGAACAAATTAGATAGATAGTTATTATGGAATTATCCGTTTGCAAATCTATGAGTACACTCATTTGTTAATAACCTTTTCCATGGAAATCTAGATTATCCAGAAGGCTCACACTTAAGAGGAATGCTTATTTCTACTCATTCAAATTTTAGAAGACAAACTATAACAAAGAGATTAAAAAGCTTTGAAATTAAGGTTTGTTACTTTTTGTAGTTTTTCTTTTGAAATGCCTTTTTATAGCTGCAGTACCAAGTCATATAATCCAAATTTAATATAGTCACAGTGGGTATTTTCTATTGCTGAATCATCAAACTATCAATTGTATTCAATATTTATTTGGATACACTGGATGAGAGGAGTGGCTGAGAAAGACCTAATATAGTCTCAGTACAAATCTAAGACCGGCCCCTGGCCAGGAAGCTCAGTTGGTTAGAGCATAGTCCAGGTAAGCCAAGGTTGCAGGTTCGACCCCCAGGCAGGGCACATACGAGAATCAACCAATGAATGCATAAATGGGTGGAACAACAAAATGATATTTATCTCACTCTCTCTGCTCTCTCTAAAATCAATACATAAAAAAATTTGTGGTTTTGCTGTTGTTTTTTTATCTAAGACAATCAGCTTCAGCTTTGAGGAGATAAGAAAAAATATCTAGAAAAATTAGTTGAGAGGACACTCAGCTGTAATTGCACTTGAAGTAACATCTTGACAAACCGTCTACTTGACCCCAGTGGGAACTGATGTTACCAATAAAAGATGAGAATGATGACAAAGAGCCTAAAATGCTCCTCCATCAAGACTTTTACCAGCACATTAGGAGAGCTTCCTGTCAACTCAATTTCTGTGAATATAGGATGACTAACAAGACCTAGACCAGGGTTCGGAGCCTTTTTGGCTGAGAGAGCCATGAATGCCCCATATTTTAGAATGTAATTCCGTGAGAGCATACAATGACCTGTGTACGTTATGCATTATCCAATAAAAATATGGTATTGTTCCAGAGGAAAGCTGTGATTGGCTCTAGCCACCTGCAACCTTGAACATGAGCGGTAGGAAATGAATGGATTGTAATACATGATAATGTTTTATATTTTTAACATTACTTTTTTTTATTAAAGATTTGTCTGTGAGCCAGATGCAGACATCAAAAGAGCTACATCTGGCTCACGAGCCATAGGTTCCTGACCCCTGACCTAGACCAAGTGACACATTCCTAGGAAATATAACTTATAAGATATTTTAAAGTTCCTATAGCCTCACATTAGTTTAATTAGAAGATAAAAGTCCTTCCACAGAGAAAATACCAAGATCTGAGGGATTAATAGAGCAATTCTACTAAACTTTCAAAACAGAGTGCTCCAAATTTTTGCAAAGTCTTTCCTTAGGAATCATGCATAAGTGATATAATACATTTCAAAAACAGATGAATGATAAACATAAAATTCAGAGTAGAGGGCTGTGCTGTTGGAAAGGCAGGCACGGGAGAGGGAAGGGAAACACAGGCAGACACAAGGTTCGAATGTCGGGCTCACAGTGCTTGTTTTGTCTCATTAATTCCACATATATTACATATATTCTTCCATCAGTCTCAAATGTATATAATGACAAATTTTTAAATAAAGGAAAAATCCTAATTTTTAAAAAGTGGAGGAAAATACTTTTAATTATAAGAATAGTTTTCCTTTTACTGCAATATAGAGGAAGTTCTATAATTGCTGATACTGACATTTATAAACTACTAGGCACATGATGTGAGAATATGCTATGAAAATAGGCAGAGTTAGAACAACAATTAGAGACAGAGATGCACCCTAGGGTGAAAGCCCGGAGCGGACTAGAGTCCAGGCGCCTCTCTGACAAGTACTGGAAACAGGGCGTGCTGGAAACAGCAAAACAGCAGGATAAGAGTCAGCAACAAGAAATGTTTAAGCTCTCAGAGCAGAGATTAGGAGTCAACATATGCCTTGTGTTTTACTTCACCATCTGAAAACTTCTGCTGTCTGCTTCCTTGAGTTATTTGTACTGGCTGACAAATATCTGAGTACGGCTCGGGAGGGGGTTTCAGTCCTTGGGTCTGCAGACCGGGGATGCTGCCGCCTCTTAGCCCCTCAGAGCATTTCATTTCATCTGGGCTCTGAGTGGTTCACTGTTGCTGTGACAAGTGGTGCCCTTGTGAGGAACGGGAACCAAACAACAGGCCTGCTACTCTGAGTAGTTCATTGTCACCATGGAAACACGATATATTACTTCCTCAAAACCCCTACCCAATTCACAAAATACCACAGAGAGTGAAATTTCTAGGAAGCTTCTACTTGGTCAGGTTAGTGTAATGTTAGTGGGTTGTATCCTAGATTGATGTGACCTTCCTTATTAGAAGAAATGGCTGGCTGTATCTGACTTTAAAATTCTCACCTTTTAGATTGATTTCTAGATCATTAGAGCTGGAAGGAACTTAGCAATGACCTGGTCTATACCTCTCACTTTACTGATGACCCTCAAAGGGGACGTGACTTTCCCAAGCACTGAAATAATCAGGGGTGGGGACTCCTGTTTTGGTGTAGCCCCCACTTCTCCGAGGAGATGAATGGCCTTGTTCTAGTGAATGAGCAATGTCCAAGTCGTACACAGTGGTGGCAGCAGCAAGGTCAACAGCAAGGGGTCCGTCTCACTAAGCAAAGACAGTCGGGACACATGCCGAAGCGTCACCAATGGTAGGAGGCATGAAGTGAGGAACAGATCATGCCTGGCCAAGGAAGGTCAATGAATGGATACTTTGAAAAGAAGTGTAGGAGTCATCGGCAGGATTTGTGACTTAAAAAGAATCAGAATATATTATCTAGAACACTACCTTGAGTTAGATTCAAACAAGCAGGTAAGAAGCTGACACCATGCCCCCTTTATCACACCAGTGCTGGTAACACTGCATACAGCTCCCGTCCAAGACCGCAGTGACCTACAGCTGCTAGGAGGCCACATGGAACTGCGTGGAGCTCAGCTCTAACCAGCTGCTAAGCTGACAGCTGGAACGGAAACAAGGGGGACAGCATTTCTAAGTTAGCTTTTAACAGAAGAGTGAGATTGCTTTGGAAGCAGTAGAATACGCCATGGTTCAAAACATACAGTTACACCGTCCCCACCCCATAAATAAAAAAAAAAATCTCACCTTGACTTTTATTAAACATAATTTGTTCTATATCCTGCAATCTGAATAAGTCTGCAAAGAAAGTATCTTGTTATGAAAATTTAATAATTCTTATAAGTACAAGTTAACAAATCTACTTTAAAGACACTATATAAAGGTCTTATAAGTAAGATTCATCTTACTTTTTAAAATGTGACTACTAGGAAATTTAAAATTACACACATGGCTTGTATTATATTCTATGGTATAGTGCTATGTTAGATGATAGGGGTTCCCTCACACTGAATTCCAATTGTCCCATTTTCAAATCCATTATCATCAAATTGGCTTTGACAAGGATTTCCCTGTCACTTGAACAGTCTCTTTGCTTAGCTTTCAGTCATGCATCTCAGTCGATCAGCAGAGAAACTGCTGCGACTTTGCCCCATGTTTCCAAGTGCACAGCTGACTTGTAAAACTTCGCAGTATTAGTACATTTGCCACCTGCCGATGGCAATAATTACATTATATCCAGAAAGCACTTCACTGTCAACATTTTTCTTTGACTTTTGTTGCCTTGTTCAGTTTTGCACCATGAGAGAAACATCTGTGGGGAAGGCTATAAAAACTAGTATTCAGACAATAAATCATGATGTGTCAGATGCAGTAAGAAACCAAGAGTAACTAACTGCCATGAAAGAAATGCAAAGGAACTTAGTAGATACTCTTAGCATTTGGCTATCTAAACTGTTTTTATATAGTTTTCAACTCTTGTTTTAATTTCTAATCCAAAGAATGCTAACACCCAAAACTGCTTCATGACTTTTTAAAATTATGGGGTGCATATATACCCAATAAGTAGGAAAAGAAAATGTTTTACGTGAGAGATGAATTATAAATACAGTGTTAGTAACTGAACACCTGGCGGTCAGTTGATTTATTTAGCAAACGTTAGGAGTATGTTGGATTTCCAGGACACCTAATAAGCATTTTTTTTATTGATTTTTAGAGAGAGAGGAATAGAGACAGGGAGAAGCATCAACTTGTTCCACTTACGCTATGGTTGGTTGATTCTTATGTGTACCCTGACGAGATCAACCTGCAACCTGGCCAGGGTTCTGATTAGCATTTTTTAAATCCCCCATCACTGTCCTAGATATTATGTAGGCTAAAAACAACAACAACAACAAAAAAACCCCATATGAATTCAGGGATACACATTACTGTGGGAGTGAGACTAACAAAACCGTTCTGAGAAGTAATTGGTCAAATTAAGTGCATGCATGCCCTCCACCCCATTAGTTCTACTTCTAGGTGTACAACCCAAAGAGATGACACACTGATAGATTCAAAACCAGATAGGCATGACGGTGTTCTCTGCAGTGCAATTGCTGGTGGGGAGAAAAGGCTTGAAAAAAAGGTGGACTCAATAACCGGTGCAATCATGGGCAAGGAGTACACGTAGTGACATGAGTGAGTCATAAAGAGCTTACAAGTAAGAAGTGAACACGAATGAAGTATAGAATGTCATTCACATTAAGTCAAATAGATGCAAACCAAAAGTGACAATATACATTTTGGAAGACTTACAAACAAAAAGATACACCTGAAAGCCATTAGAATGGGTGCCAAGGGCTGCGGTGGAGGGGAAGATAGCTAGGAATGGGGACGAAAAGAATGACTAGAACCAGAGAAAGCCCACAGGGCAGTGATGATGATGTGCCACGTGAAGAGTGAGTCACTCAACTTTAATTAACACCTGAGGTTTAAAAAAATACTACAGTATAAAATATAATTTCACTACACTGCCAGGCAGTTTCATTTAATTCTTGTAACCTTTTAAAACCAGTGTCTTCATCATTTAAACGGAGTAACAGTCACTTATAAAATTACTCAGTGAAGTCTACTACTTCAAGAATCTGATTATATCTGTCTTGTGGACAAAAAAAGTGGGTCTGTAGAAAGTAACCTCACAGGGTGATCTGATCACAAATTCCTAACTGGACAGGTCACAGTGGGTAGTCACATCCCAGACCTACAACTTCTTTACTAAAAGGCTTATCTTTGCCTTAAGCAAGCCCTGTGCATTCTTTCTGTCCATCTAGGTTATCACATCTTTGAAATGGCTTCTCTCCAGACTCCTTCTTCTAAAATGGAGCATCCTCAAGAAAGCATATAATCTTAACTATCCTGTAATTCAATTACCACCTTGCTTTTCCCACCTTCATGTAATCTTCCTTACATTTCCTCCTTAATTTTATGAACTCTGAGGGGGGGGGGGGGAGACACCTACTAAGAAGGGCTCCTGGTGGCTAACTGGGTTCAAATAAAAAACAAAAATAAAACAAACAACAACAACAAAACAGAGCCTCGCAGCCATTTCTGCACAGGGGCCTCTCACAGAAACTGCACTCACGGAGAAGGCTCTGTGCTAACCTGCCCACCAGCACTGTCTCTGCCATCTAAGCCCTTTCAAATACGTTCCTGGAATTCTATTTCAACCAGTAAGACTGAGGCTTTCCTTATTCAATTGGAGCTGTGCAGCCCTGGCCAATCAGAGTGGCTCTACTCTGAACAATTTCAGAACAGTGCCACTTGGACCAATGAAACCGCAGGGATTTGGAGTCTTCATTTGCATGAGGATGGACCAATCAGGAACTAGGGAGCGGGTGTTCTGTTCATATAAGCCAGCTCCCCTCTGGCTTGGGGAGCTTATTCTGCCTTTCCATTGAAGGCTGAAGATTTTGTCTTCCTGGCTGAGCTGAATCATTGAAGATGTCTTTCCCAAAGCAGAGTGGAGCAGATCAGTGCAGTGCAAAGCAAACTAGCAGGAAGCAGAGCAGAGAAACCCATGGAGGAGCAGAGCAGAACCATCTAGCCAGAGAGAGGCCTGGTCCCAGTGGTCCCTGGCCTCAGGGCTGCCTCTCAATCATGCTATATCCCAAATGAGTTGTTCTGCATTAAATACAGTTTCCTTCTTCGCTGCAACCCAAATAGGCCATTCCTGTTGGCGTTGAATTGGTGCCAACTGCTATCGGTTGAAATTTCAAATGCATAAAAAACAGCAAAACTGTCATTCTCCAGAATTCTCCAGAGCATTTTTGATCTTGCTCCCCAGTATACGTTATCAGTTTGGCTCAAATAAACATACAAAATTTTTTACAGGTTTAGACATTTCTTATGGTTGAGAGTTTATAAATATAAAATGAAGTAGAGTAAAAGACAATTAAGCAAAAGAAATGGATTTATCAATTCATAAATCTACAGAATTATTTTGCCCTATAATTATGAGTCAGATGCATAAGAAGCAATACCTCTTATGCTACATTGCGCTGTGAGGCTGTATAAGCAGCAGCAACATGGATTCATGAGGTTGGAAAAGGATTTTTAAACACTGCAAAATACCCAAGATTTTGCAGGATTTGTTCTGGGTATAGAGTATGGGACTCTGGCAAGTATAGTATCCACATAACATGGTATAAGTATTTTTAGCCATGGAATATGAGAAGGAATATTGACTGACAGATGCATGCTTTGGTGCTGTTGATGCCTGAGTTTTGTAGCACAGTTAAGCAGCATTCAACTACCCTAGGAGGTAGAGATAAAAGGAGAGATAGGGACACAAGATCTGTGGCCTATGCTCAGACTCACACAAATTTTGCAGCTGCCCGGGATATCTGAAGAAACCCATGTGACAGACCATGAAATGCACTGTCCTTCATTGAGATATCTATTTACCTATAATTCTTTGGTAAATTTCTTCCTCCAACCACTGAAGGAAAAGAAAAGAAAAAAATACTAAACCAAACCAACGAAAATCTCTTTCCCTCCTTTATTTCTTCCCCAACCTTCCTCCAATGAGGCCAAACCCGCTCCCCTGCCTTTGAGGGAGCCTCTGACTCCTAGCTTCTTGCCCGCACCAGCATTTTCTATCTCTGCAGCACATAGAACCATTTTTCTCTGTTATGGAATTACTGTGTCCAGTTAGGAAATTTTAAAAGATGTGAGAGTTACCAAAGTATAACTAAATAAACTCTTAAAGATATTAAAACAGAGCTACCGGAAATAATGTAAGCAGTTCATCTGAACTATAAAGTTCCTTGAGACAAGTCGCATATTCAGTGGATTTGTCCCTCCGCTCTTCTTAGTGTTTCTTGCATACTTTTTTTTTTTTTTTATATCTTTCTGAAGCTGGAAACGGGGAGGCAGTCAGACAGACTCCCGCATGCGCCTGACCGGGATCCACCTGGCATGCCCACCAGGGGGCGATGCTCTGCCCATCCCGGGGGTCACTCTGCCGCGACCAGAGCCACTCTAGCACCTGAGGCAAAGGCCATGGAGCCATCCCAGCGCCCGGGCCATCTTTGCTCCAGTGGAGCCTCGGCTGCGGGAGGGGAAGAGAGAGACAGAGAGGAAGGAGAGGGGGAGGGGTGGAGAAGCAAATGGGCGCTTCTCCTGTGTGCCCTGGCCGGGAATCGAACCCGGGACTTCTACACGCCAGGCCAACGCTCTACCACTGAGCCAACCGGCCAAGGCCTATCTTCTTAGTGTTTCTACAATACATTTGCTCAATCATCATGAAGGATACAAAACAGAGAAACGCATCGTTTCTATAATATTCTATCTAGTGTGATCATTTTCCTGTCCTTTAAAGCTTTTGGCTTTACAGAACACGAGGTCATAAAAAGGGATGCTACAGTCTAGAAGAATCAGTAATTTGTGGTCGCATTTGTAAGGGGGGAAAAGTAAACCTTACTGATTGATTTGTTTTCCAGGAAAATGTTCTTGCTTCAGATGTGAAAAATGACCATTTTATAATATCTTTTTGCCCCAGTTGACAGGAAGGTCAAAACTAATTTCTGTTGCAATTTAATTAATCTTGGACCCTAATATGTGTCTTTTTGGAGCTAAAACCCTTATATGGGCCTTAGCAGGATTCAGCTTAGAATTCAGGCATGTCTGGGGGGCTAGACAGAGAAGGAGAAGGGATGAGTCATGAAAGGTATAGTTATATGAAGAACTAACCTGGTTTTGAGAAGAAACACAATGATGGGTATACATATGCATTTGATGATATGTCAGAAAAAAGAATTTGCTATTTAGCTATGTGTCCTGGGGGTTATCTCTGACCCTATGGACTTACCCTTGAATTCTAGTGCTAGGAACAGTTGCTGATTTTCAAATTTTACAATTCATTCATTCCAATGAATTTTAGTGGAACATACATCATAGGGAAAGAAGGAAAAGTGAATAGGCAAAATATTAATTTATTTATAAAGGGACTCTAATTTTAGTATAATATAAATCAAATTTTTTGAGAAAAGCAATTTTAGCATAATTATGTTTATTAATACAGTGACTTTTAAGACTATAAAAAACCTGGCTGGTTGGCTCAGTAGTAGAGCATTGGCCCGGCGTGTGGAAGTACTGGGTGTGATTCCTGGCCAGGGCACACAGGAGAAGCGCCCATCTGCTTCTCCACCCTTCCCCCTTCTCTAGCCTCCCCCCCCTCTCTTTTCTATCTCTCTCTTCCCCTCCCACAGCCAAGGCTCCCTTGTAGCAAAGTTGGCCTGGTTGCTGAGGATGGCTCCATGGCCTCTGCCTCAAGCACGTTAGAATGACTCCAGTTGCAATGGAGCAATGCCCCAGATGGGCAGAGCATTGCCCCGTAGTGGGCATGCCGGGTGGATCCCGGTCAGGTGCATGCGGGAGTCTGTCTCTCTGCCTCCCTGCTTCTCACCTCAGGAAAATAAAAAAATAAAATAAAAAAAATATAAAAGACATTTTAAAATAAATGTAAGTCTATCCTATTATGATTTTAGTTCATATTAGAATACAGCACTCAACATTTCTAAAACATTACACAAGTAAATTTAGTTACCTTTCATCTGTCTTTGGCTCTTCATCAAAGAGCAGACAGAATTATTTTAACTGGTCAATAATTTGAAAACCTCATTAAAAATTATAGTAAGATGTTTAAAATTACATATACCTTAACTTAAAATTGTTCTTTATGTAGATCCTGGAATGAATGGTTTACAAAATATTGCTTTAAATATTACAATCTCTTAGAGTTTATAAATAGTGTTAATAAAATTGAAATGACTCAATATGTTGCTCTATTAATAGCCAATAAATATACCAGTTGAAGACGAATATAAAATATATAGTTACACCAAGCACAGTTCTTAACATAAATGTGTTTGTGGTTCAAGACTTAAGATTTATGTATTCAGGTTGGATTGAGTTGGAAATAGAATTGGGGGAGTATGAGATTTAGCTTCCATACTTGGTAGTTTGGACACTCTCCCTAAAGAGTTAAATCTACTTTGTTAGCAGAAAATATTTTTGTTTCTGAAGATATTGGGGGCTGTGAGGTAATTAAAGACTAGTTAGAGGATCTCAGACAACTAGGACCCACATGAACATTACGTACAACAAACCTGCTGCTGAGGGAGGAATCTCCAAACCCTGGCTGGGTCCTCAGCCTGACATTCTTCATAGTCACCTTGGCTCGGGCGGGACCTCTTCTGGGCAAAGAAAGGGAATTACAGAGTAATCCATGCATGTGGATTACCCCCCACCTCCGATATCTTGAGACTACAAACTACCTAATCCTACAATATGAGCATTAAAACTTTCTCCAGCAACCAGAACAACATTCTTCAAGGACCCAGAACATAAGGGTTGTTCTAGGTTTTTTGAAGGTTGTAAAATAAACATGAGATGCTCAATAACAAACTGTGTGAACTGGTTTTAGAAGTCGTTTTTAGGAAATATTTGTTAGGCCAAGAATAGATATTCTTGCTTCCTGACAACACCAAAAGGAGATCTTACTTTGTTTTAATTATTTCAAATGCTCTTATTATCCTTTAATTAATCAACCAATCAATAAATTGTTGGAATAATTAAAGATTCAACCTTACTTTTATCTGGACAATTTTAATTTCATCAAATCTTATATCAGCAAGAGATTTCCTTGTCTGGCCTCTTCGGTGTCCAAATTTATACTTATTTCTCATCACTTGTTCATCATCTTCGATGGGTCTTCGAACATATTTAAAGCGATCCTTGAGGGCTCGTTTCCATAAAAACTGTGTAATATAATGAAACGCGGCCATTAATCTTCAAGGATATTGGATAATACTAATATATAGACAATGAAATTTTTATTTATCTATTACCTTTGAGCTTCAAATATTTTCACATCACAGGAATAGAAGCAATAACTCTATCCTTCCATTTATCCTCACAACAATCTTGTGATATTGCTATAAAAATTGTAATCTTGAAATTACAAATAAGAAAATATACTCAGAAAAAATAAAAATACTCTTCATTGTCATATAGCTATTGAGTGAATATACTAGCTATTGATTTTAGGTTCTCTAATTCCTAAAATTGGATAATTTTCACCTTACTCTGTTGTCTTCACAACATATTCTACTTAAATTTTTTTTTTTCAATTACCGTTCACATTCAGTATTATTTTGAATTAGTTTCAGGGGTACAGAATAGTGGTTAGACAATCACATACTTTATAAAGTGTTCACCCCCGATATTTTCTGCACCCACCTGGCACCATGGATAGCTATTACTTCCTAGGCCCGTGATGGTGAACCTTTTTATAAAAACCGCCCACTTTTGCAGTGCTGGTCAACCTGGTCCCTCCCGCCCACTAGTGGGCATTCCAGCTTTCATGATGGGCGGTAGTGGAGCAACCAAACAGAGCCGCGATTGGCCCACCATGAAAGTTGGAACGCCCACTAGTGGGCGGGAGGGACCAGGTTGACCAGCACTGCAAAAGTGGGCGGTTTTTATAAAAAGTTTTGCCATCACGGGCCTAGCCTGTACTTTACATTCCTGTGAGGATTTTGTAACTGTCAATCTGTAGTTCTTAATCCCTTCACTGTTTTCACCCAAACCTCCTCCCCTCTGGCAACCATCAGTCTGTTCTCTATGAGTTTGTTTCTGTTTCGTTTATACTGTTCTTTAGATTCCACATATAAGTGAAATCATACTGTCTTTCTCTGATTGACTTATTTCACTTAGCATAATACCCTGTCGTATTGGTATTGGTTTGCAATAGTAAGATGTCATCCTTTTTAATGGCCCAGTGCTACATATATACAAATGTTCCACAGCTGTTTTATCCCCTCATCTATTAATGGGCACTTGGGTTGTTTCCATAGGGGTGCATATATTCTTTTGAATTAGTATTTTAGGTTTCTTCAGATATATACCCAGGCCTTAAAATTCAGTGTACTTCACTTTTCTAGTGGATTCTAGAAAAGAAATGAAAATGGCTTATAAATATGTGAATTGGTACATTTAAAGAAAATCTATTAAATGCATCAATCTATATATGACTTTTCCATCATCCTTTGAAATTCACTTTGGTGAATATAATTGGCATTCACTCCTTAAATATTTATGGAGCATCTACTACTTCAAACCAAAGATACTCCTCCCCATCCTGCTAGTATCTAGTTACCTCTTGCTCTTCCTTCAGATCTCAGCTCAGCCATCACTGCCTTACGGCTTCCCTAACAGCTTGTTTTCCCCTTCCTTCCTTCCTTCTCTCTTTCTTTCCTTCCTTCTTTCCTCCCTCCCTCCTTTCCTTTCCTTTCTTTCCTTCTTTCCTTCCTTCCTTCCTTCCTTCCTTCCTTCCTTCCTTCCTTCCTTCCTTCCTTCCTTCCTTCCTCCCTTCCCTCCCTCCTTCCTTTTTCCTTCTTTCCCTCCCTCCCTCCATCTCTTCCTTTCTTCCACTAGGCTATCAGCATGTGAAGACAAGCTCCTGTCTGCTTTGCTCACCAAGTCCAGCACAGTGCTTGATGCATCTTGGAAACTCTAAATATTGGATGCCTTGTGTCAGTCCTCTGCGATGTAGTTGGACACAGGTGTTGAAGCAACAGACTAGGAGCGAAACTCTGAGTCTTGGCCTTGGTTGGTAAGGTACACTGTGTAAGGCATGGCCTGCCACTTCTTACAGCCTGGGCCTCAAGGATGTTTCTCAGCCCCTAGTCATTCTGCAGTATCATGTGCTTGAATAAGCCCAAGAGTGGGTATGGGGAAAAAAAGAATGCTTTACAGATGGACAAGCCCTTATTTTGCCTCCTAGTTTGGCTATGAGAGAAGGTGGTAAGTCACTGATGACTCTGGCCATGTTTTCTGAGTGCTGTTTCATCATAAGCAAATGAGAACTAAGATTACATTAGTCCATTATTGAGCACATAGGTTCTGTCATTCCTGGTTCCCTGGCTTAAGGCTCAATAAGAGTTATTCTTTGCCCTTCAGAAATCCCCAGAACCTAAGTAGGAAAGACCCAGAGTCTAGCTCTAGTACATAGTAGTTAGGTAATCCCTCAGCCTTAGTTTCTTCAACTATAAATTGGAACAATAAAATCAGTTCTGTCAACTTGCATGGGTTTTGGAAGACTCAAGCAGTGACTTGCGGAAAGTATTTGAAATCAAGTGCGGTCCACAGAGGCATCCTCAGCCCGGGTGCGATGTGCTGTGGGTTCAGTTGGGTGACAGCCCTGATTAAGCACCTGGGGATGCATGAGTCAGAGATGCTTCCTCATTTCCCAGAGGCTATGGGTCTGCACGCCACCATCACTGTTTCTCAATAGCACCGAAATAACAAATGGCTATGAACTAGTGCAAATCCATTTTTTTTTGCTCATGTTTCCTACAGTTCTGAAGGTCTTCTGAACCTTCTGACCCAGTGGGAGGTATTAGAGCAATCAACTGCTAGAACATTTTAAAATTGCCAATTTCTTCTTCCCAGTCTTTCCCTTCTTTCCTTATTAACTGTCTGATAGGAATAGAAAAAGACAAATCAAATGCAATCATCCACATGAGTACTCATTCAGCGAGCTGCTTCACGCCTGGCTCTGCGAGTTCCTTACTCAGATGCCTCAGCAGAAAACACTGGTGTCACTGAGTAATCATCCCCTTCTCAGTTTTCCAGCTGGAGGGGGGTGGGGAGAGCATGGCTATAGCTCTCCTTCAATCAGTGCTCTAAAACAGAAAAAAGACAAAGGGCCCTGGCCGGGTGGTTCAGTGAATAAAACGTCTTCCCAGGGCACCGAGGTCACAGGTTCAATCCCCGATCAGGGCATGTACAAGAAACAGTTAATGAGTGTACAACTACATGGAATAGCTAAGTGGAACAATGAGTTGATGCTTCTCTCTCTCTCAATCAATCAATGGAAAGATTAATCATAAAAGAGAAGGACAAAAGAACACAAAGACAGAGAAGGTACCAAAAAGAGGAGAGAGAGAGAAAGAAAGAGAGACTGAGCTAAGAGGGGTGAAACATAAAGCTACTGGACAACTCCAGACTATTATTTTTTTTTTTTTGTATTTTTCTGAAGCTGGAAACGGGGAGAGATAGACTCCCTCATGCGCCCGACCGGGATCCACCCGCCACGCCCACCAGGGGCGACGCTCTGCCCACCAGGGGGCGATGCTCTGCCCCTCCAGGGTGTCGCTCTGCTGTGACCAGAGCCACTCTAGCGCCTGGGGCAGAGGCCAAGGAGCCATCCCCAGCACCCGGGCCATCTTTGCTCCAATGGAGCCTTGGCTGTGGGAGGGGAAGAGAGAGATAGAGAGGAAGGGGGGTGGTGGAGAAGCAAATGGGCGCTTCTCCTATGTGCCTTGGCAGGGAATCAAACCCGGGACTTCTGCACGCCAGGCCGACGCTCTACTGCTGAGCCAACCAGCCAGGGCTCAGACTATTATTTTTAAGTGGGCTGAGGTGAACAAAATGGTCACTTACGAAGCCGCAGCCGTCCTGGTCCAGGAAGGGGTGGGCCTGCAGCAGGGCGCTGACCACCTCGTTATACTGCTGGGTGCTGGGATACCTGTTCATGGCAACAGGAGGGCAGTTTTCGGGTCAAGTAGCTCCATCCCTTTCTTTACAATTAGGCTAAATTACACTCACTTTTCTTCAAATCTTTCCAGGTAACAATGTAGACATTCAAATATTGGGCAATGTTGGGTTTATTACCAATATGTAATCTAAAATCTGAAAAGGGCTGGTTGCAAATGGATTCTATTTTCCTCTGAAAACAGACCCTCCCCCAACGCAGACAGTCTGCCCTGTTCTTACTCACAGTGAGCCTTTCAGGTACTTGGTCATGTCGGCCTGGAGGAACTCGATGATCCTTATTCTCATGCTGTGGTCGGGACACTTCTGCTCGGCTAATGTGCACTTGACATCATAGGGAAACTCTGGGAGAACATAGGACTTCGTCCACTGTAATGCTTTATTCCTCGAGAGAGCATGCTTCACATTCCTTCTGTTAAATAAAAACACAGAGTGAGATTCTATTTCACAGATACACAAATTATTCATTTCTTACATCCTCACTACTTCTGATATAAAGTACTTTCTTGGGACCTAAATACAGGGCAGTCATTAATCCCATCTTCCAGCCATTCATCTATCTCCAAATGTGTGATGGCTCATTAGGAATCTCTGTTTTCTTTCCCTTTTCACGTATAAATACTTGTAGTTCAGGGGGCTGTTGTAATATAGACTTCAGAATAAAACCTGAAGTTGGGAAGAATATTAATCCATATATCTTGAAGCAATCTTATGTAATGCATAGCTCAAAATTGAACAAGATGTCAAACAAAAAGAGAGTAAGTTGTAATTCAGCAAAGCAAGTGAGACGTACACAGTAAGCCTTAGCACCTCATTAAGAAAGTTCTTCTGATTAATTTATTCTGCTGCTGGCCCTGGCTCAGTGTTAGAGCATCGGCCTGGCATGCGGGAGTCCCGGGTTTGATTCCCAGCCAGGGCACACAGGAGAAGCACCCATCTGCTTCTCCACACCTCCTTCTCTCCTTCCTCTCTGTTTCTCTCTTCCCCTCCTGCAGCCAAGGCTCGATTGGAGCAAAGTTGGCCCAGGCGCTGGGGATGGCTCTGTGGCCTCTGCCTCAGGCGCTAGAATGGCTCTGGTCGTAACAGTGCAACACCCTAGATGGGCAGAGCATCGCCCCCTGGTGGGCGTGCTGGGTGGATCCCAGTAGGGCGCATACGGGAGTCTGTCTGACTGCCTCCCTGTTTCCAGCTTCAGAAAAATACAAAAAAAAAAAAAAAAATTATTCTGCTACTGCTTATAGTGAAATACAGGATCTACTTAATTTAGTTAGTCTTGGTTGTTTTAAAAGTAAACTTAGTTTCTAAATTAAAAATGAGTATCAGATACTCTGATTTCATTCACATGAATTTCTACCACATGCTACAGAAGGCAGATGTGTGGGCGCCCCGGGCTGCAGGTGGGAGAGAAGATGAGCTGCAGAAAGGCATGAGGGAATTCTTTTGGTTGATGGAAGTGTTCCAAAATCAATGGTGACCATGGTGCACCACTGTATCAGTTTTCTAAAATTAACTTCAAATGGGTGAATTTTATGTTATGCTAATTATACCTCAATAAGACTGTTTATAAAATTAAGTATCAGAACCACTTTAAAACTTTAAAGCTAGTGACTGATCAGTAAGTGTGTTTAAAAAAAGAATCTAGAGTAAAATTTCCAAGTAATCGAGGTCCTAAGCAACTTTCAATCCATTTCTCTAATAAAATTGATTATAATGAAAGTAAAGGAATAAAGGCAAAATAGGAGATTTAAAAAAGAAAGAGAGAAAGAAGAGAAAGAAAAGGAACAATTTCTTAAATTAGCTTAAGTAGGTTAATTTTCTGGCACAACCATGGAATTCTTAGCAGTCCAAACAAACGTCAAATGAGTTTTGAAAGACCAGGTACCTTTAGAACTTTAGGTCTTATTTTATAAGAATGCGTGAAATACCATGAAACACATGGGGAATTCAGAAAAGAGGAGAAAAAGGAAAAAAGATCTCTCTTTTTTTCCCTCTTTGGCAGTCACTATATCCGTGGTGGAAAAATGTACTAGCTAAAATAAGCACAACGATAATTTAACACTTGATTCATTACAGCAACAGGTACTTCCCAAGTGAAATCTGTGCTTCAACCCAAACTGTTTTCCTGTTTGTTACACTCTTATTTCATTCATTCATGCAACCAACATTTATTGGGGTCCATTATATAGCAATTACTCTTCCACATTCCCTATTTCCATTCTCATTCTGTTACCTTATTTCTTTTTCCCATGATTTATCTCTTATATACTCAGACTGAGGGGGTAAAGAAAGTAATGACAAGTTTTGTTTGCTACGTGGTGTGCCTTCCCAAGGTTTGTAAAAGGTGATGTACCATGCCAGTGCTAAGCTTCATTTCAGTACAACATTTTAGCCCAGGGGTTCAAGTAGCTAAGTTAGTCACATGACTCCTTTGGACTTTTGAGGTTGCTACCTCTCATTTGGACACACATCAATAGACGACTTCAATATTCTAATGCTATAAAATAAGGCTTGGTACAATTTTCACTTTCTTGTTCTCTATATGTTTTCCCATATGTCTTTTCTCTTCAACATCAGAACAGGGACTATATACTATGGTATTAGTTCTATCAAATGTCAGAATGTAGCTAGACACATACAAGCTTTTTACAACCTAGATATTCCATGTTGCTTCTAATTGAGTCATTCTGCAAAATCATAGGCATCAACATTCCTTTTTCTTTAAAACAATTTAATAACGTATCCTGGAAGTAACTAGAATGCAAGCAATGCCAACTGACACGAGTCAAACTAGTTTTACACAATTAAAGGGACTTCTCAGAAATTAAAAATGCTTTCTAATTTGGAAGCAGGTAACTTCAGGCACAATCATTTCCTATCCACAAAATGATGTTTTCACTGGTTTAAGAAAGATTTCACTATGAGGTTAAGATTATTCATAAAATTTTTCTTCAGTAGGATTTGGGCAGAACAACATTAGAAGTTGGGCTAAAAAGGAAGTAGAGGGCAGAAAGCACTTGCAAATGGAAAGGACACTAAAATTTCTGTTCCCACCTCAGAGCCTGGGCTCTTTAACAAGACACCACCACGAAACATCTCTAATCAATGGCTCTCAGTCTTGCGTACACAGGACATGTTAATGCCTAAAACTGGTGGCAGTCCAACTGAATCAGAGTGTACTGCACTAAACACACTAAACAGTTTATATGTAGAGTTTACATTAAAAATTTTTATTTATTGATTTTAGAGAGGGTAAAGAAGGAAAAGAGAGAGAAAGAGAGAGAGAAATAGAAAGACTCCAGTTTGTTTTCCCACTTAATTTATACATTCATTGGTTGATTCTTATATGTGCCCTGACTGGGGATCAAGTCTGCAACCTTGGTGTGTGGGGACAACGCTCTAAACAGCTGAGCTACCTGGCCAGGGCAAGTTTACATTTCTAATAAAATGAAACATATAAAGTTAAACTGACACACTTGATAATTGGCAGTATCATTATTGCTATATTTGTTAATTTTTTAAAATTATGAAATAGAGGCAGTCTCTTGAAAAAGTTAAATAACTTTAAAACTTTAACTATAATAAGAGTGAAAAGTCATATAATTTTTCTTGTTCCCAAAGAGCAGTCATATAATTTTTCTTGTTCCCAAAGACAGTATTGTTTGATGTGGCAAACCTTCCCCTTGCTGGTCATCTATCTGACTATCTTTACCCTGATGACTAGAGTTTATAAAAGAGCTGAGCTATTTCTGGGCTTATGTCATCTAATGGCATTTGCAGCCCAAACATCCAAGAATCCAGCTTTTCTAGAGATGATTCCCTGTCTATTAATGAATTTCAAATACCTTTTCAGGTATTGAAAGATTGCTGGGATTAGATATAAGTGAATGTGCAAATTTAACTTCCAATCTGAAAGTCCCATAGGTTAAAGACCAAGCATAGGGAGAGCCAAAACTCCATATTCAGTACATGGTCATACTAGATATTTTGCCTTCTGTAATTCATCATGCAAAACTCACCCTTTTCCCAGTGGATACAGGCACCATAAACTTCCTATTTCTTAACAATGTAACCCACACATCGAGGGCCATGGATGATTCAGTCTATTGTACACTCCCAGAAATTCTAATAGGTCTAGGGCAGGGGTCGGGAACCTATGGCTCGCGAGCCAGATGTGGCTCTTTTGATGGCTGCATCTGGCTCGCAGACAAATCTTTAATAAAAAAAATAATGTTAAAAATATAAAACATTCTCATGTATTACAATCCATTCATTTCCTACCACTCATGTTGATGGTTGCGGGTGGCTGGAGCCAATCACAGCTGTCCTCCAGGACAACACCAAATTTTTATTGGATAATGCGTAATTACAAGGGTTGTTGTATGGCTCTCATGGAATTACATTTTAAAATATGTGGCGTTCATGGCTCTCTCAGCCAAAAAGGTTCCTGACCCCTGGTCTGGGTCTTGCTTATCAAAAGGTAGTCCTAGAACAGCCTTGGCAGGACTTGTTAGAAATGCTGACTCTCAGGCCTAACCCCTAGCCTACTAAATCAGAATCTAAATTTTAACAAAATTCCTGGGTGAGTTTTAAGTATGTTAGAGTTTGAGAAGCATTGGTCTAGGGCCCTGATATTTTTGGTTGTGAAGTCCCCAGGTGAATCTAATGTAGTCGGTGCTACCGCACTCACTGGCACAGCAGAGAGCCTTCTCACCTCTCTAAGTATCTCTCATCATTTCCAGCAACTCCGTTTTCTCTGCCTCTGCCTCTCACATTGCAAAAATACTTACTGCAAACAGAATCCGTTGTTCTGTTTCAGGCATTTGTACCTTTGCACTGCAGCTCCCTTTGCTGTAAATGTCCTTAGTCTCTCCTGCCCCATTTTCCTTCAGTGAATGTCTAATCACTTCTCAAAATCTTCCCTCAGTTCTTGTGAAGTTTTCCCCCAGAGCCTTCTCAACACTCACTTCCCTGAAAGCCTTATTTTCCCCTCGTTTAAGCTATTTCTGTACCCTATGCATTTCAATTGCTGCATACTCTCTTAATATTGCCATTATTAGCTTACGTATCTGTCGTGTCTACTAGACTGAGTTCCCTTAGGCAGGACTAAATTGCATTCCCTGCCCGCCACTGTCTAAATAATGCCTGGCTCATGGTGTATATTTAGTAACTTTGAGACTGAACAAAACAGAAAAAAAAGTAGATTAGAAATCAAGCTCACTTTGAGTCTCTCTAAAGACTTCATATGATACTTAATGGAAATGGGCAGGAATCAGAGTTATTTATCCTTAATGCCAACCTAATTTCCCTGATTCTGCAACTCCTGCTTGGCTGGGTCTAAAGATATCCTCCACTGAACAAAATATCAATTCTATCTTTGTAAGCCAATATATCCCCCACTGCATTAGGGTCTCTACTCAAACATCATCTAGTCAAAGTCGAAGGAAGTATACTTAACTCAATTAAGACGAGAGCACAGAAAGTACTTCATACTTCTGTTCCTTTACGTAATAAAAATCTGTTGATTGCTTACCCTGCGCCAGGCACTGCAAAAGTAAACCAGACTGGTTCCTCACCACCCCTGCCCCAGAACTCTGGACCTCTAGAGGACACAAACATACAGGGAGTGAGAAGAGTAATCACATATCTAACTGAAAAGTGTATTAATGTAACAGTAACTAGGCTGATGTGTTTCATTGAATCTTCTTTTTATTATGTGCTGGATAAGATGTGCACCCAGCTGTGGAACATCTCATCTGGGCTGTGCGTGGGATAGTGCCTACAAACAATGTATCATGCGTTGATCTGCTGACATTTACCTTACTGAGCACTGGCAGATGGGTAAGATCATCCTCCAACATTTTGTAACAGTAGCCAGACCAAAAAAAAAAAAAAATCATTAAAATAATTTTTAAATATGCATGAAACCGTAACTAATTTATAATTATGCCCAAAGGCAAGAAGCAAAACATCTGCACACATTTATTTAAAGTTCAAGTGAAAGGTTTTTAAAGTAACTTTTTGGAAATCTCTGCCTGTTTATCTGATTTCATGGTTTATTTGGTACTAAAAGGGAATTAAAAGTTTTAAATAGTATAGATGAAAACCAAAGAATAGGATTGCAAAGAATCTCTTCCGAACAGACCAGCCACACACTTTGAATATGAGACATTGTAATTTTCCCATCAAGAAAGGATATTTAATCAATTCAGTAAAGAGCACAGTATCAACTATCACTGAAAAATTTCATTGTGTCATAGCACCCTGGTGTTTCCCTAGGACATGAAATTCATCCCTTAAGATACACACACCTCCACTGGAGACTTTTCTAGAGCCAATGTCTGTGAACATTCTGCCTCTAGAACCTTCTTTTTCTTCTTGTTTACAAGTAATCTGGATGCAAAGCACATATTCATTTTGGGGAACACAGGAAAAGATACATACCACCAGAATAATGACTGCCATCTTGTATGATGAGATAACAGCTGCCGGGTAACCTCATTTGGACTTCAAGAACTACATGTGCTAGTGGGTGTGCCCATCCCATTCTGGGCAGAGGCCACCTGGCAGGCATTTGGAGGAATCAGGACTCCAACCCAGGTGTGTAAGACCCCAAAGCTAGCTCTTGTTCCACCATCCCTTCTTCCCATGGAGAGCAGTTGGCTTCGTAAAAGCCCTGAAACCAATTATCATCAGCTCTCTAGCCTCTTACGTGTGAGTGACTTATAAACTCCTCGAGTTTAATTTTGTTTAAAAAGTTAACATAGGCCCTGGCCAGTTGACTCGGTGGTGGAGCATCAGCCGAGCATGTGGATGTCCCTGGTTCAATTCCCAGTGAGGGCACACAGGAGAAGCACCCGTCTGCTTCTCCACCCCTCCCATTCTCTCTCTCTCTCCCTCCTGCATCCATGGCTCAACTGGAGCAAGTCGGCCCCGGAAGCTGAGGATAGCTCCATGGTCTTTGCCTCAGGCACTAAGAGCTTGCTTGTTAATCAAAGAAGCAATGCCCCAGATGGGCAGAGAATCACCCTCTAGTGGGCTTGCCAGGTAGATCTTTGTTGGGCAGCATACAGGAGTCTGTCTCCCCCCACATCACATTCACTGAATAAACAACAAAAAAAGTTAACATATTTGGTATAAATTATATCAAAAGGCCTAAAAAAATTGATGGTATTAAAATATTTATCCTGCCCCACAGACATATATTCTGTGTTTCATTGGCTCACATATCCTCAGTTCAATTTAAAAACTCCTGTTTAGCTTCTGTGTGCCAGGGACTGTGCCAAATCTCTGTTCACAATGACAAAAAAAGGCCTGGTCTTTATCCTTGAGGTGCTTTCAGTCTAACGAGGGACTATTGACTTTAAAGTCATCAATTTCATCAGCTAGTTTTACAAATAAAGCGAAGAGACTATGCACAGAAGACTGGGGTCCTTGCCTGTCCTGGAATGTCAGTGGAAGGGCTTCCAAAAAAGGGATTTTAAGCAGAACCTTCAAGGATGAGTGTAATGCCAGTGGCCAAGGTCAGGCAGGTCCACACTGGATTCGGGCAGACAGTAGAAAAACTGAGGAGCTGGAATAGATTGGACCATTCCGTTTAATAAAGTCTCACAGTGGCAGACAAGCACACAGGCAGGGGAAACTGCCTCTCAGGCAAATGAACAGCAAAAATGTCCCCTTCACAGTGGTGGGCAGGCAATCTGCAATCCCCAATCTCTTTCAGCGCAAGCACCCGTAGCCTTATATAGGCTATGCACACGTGCCTCTGCCAGGTGCTCACGCACCAGTCAAGCAAAGTGCTTGCAGCTGGTACACCAGTGCGCAAGCCTAACACAGCTGCCCCACAGTGGGCCAGTAGGTAAAGGAAAGCAACAATATGGCAGGGCAGTCATATGTCAGTCAGTCTGCGGAGGGCAGAGCAGCCCTGAGGACTAGGATAATCATCTGCACGGAGAGAAGCCAGGGAATGGGGGCAGGGGAGCAGAGCAGAGACTGAGAGGCTACCATGCAGCTCCTCCAAGGGAGGGGCAGCTCCATCCCCCCCCCCCCCTGCTTTCCAGCACCAGCTCCTGTGCTGAGACACTTCTCTTACAATAACCTCCCTACGTCTTCAGTTAGAATAGATTTGTGGTTCTGACTCCCAAACACATATGAAGGCAGGAAATGTGAGTTTATTTTTGGACATGTGTAACTCAGAAGTGTGTTTGGCTAGAGATGGGCAGCAGGCGGTCACATGGATGAGGGGGACCATGTATAGAAAGATAGGGCTGTATCGGCTCTGGTCTACAAACCCTGCACGCTCTCTCCATGCCGAAGCCAGTCCTGTTTTCTCCTCCCTCTCACTAGGTGCTGGGAAGAAGGAGAAACAGCAGGAAGCGCAAGGCTGCCCCTTTGACCACGGGAAAACACGAGAATAATAACCCTATCCAGCCTGTATCATAGGACATGCTGAAGACAGAATACTGTCCGAGGGCTCAGTAAGGAAGAAAGACCTCACTGAACAGGAGACTGCACCCTTGTTTCCCACTGGCAGCAGGCAGGGGGGAAAAAGAAGTAACAAGGAAAGAGGAAATACTACCCAGGGCAGTGTGGTTCAGATGGTGGCACAGAGTGCCTTCTGGGAGTTCCCACTGAGCGGCACTGGGCGGGCCTTACCTGTCTGTAATGCTCACAAGAGAACTATGAGGACAGTCCTCGTTATTCGTCCCATTTTTCAGATGAGAATGCTGATTCACAGTGGTGCTAGGGCCAGACGCCTGGCACGGGTTATTGTTTATCCTGTCTCTGCTCACCCCAGAACACTTCAAGAACAGACTGGTCACCTTTGGAAGCTTTGTGGTGGAAAGGGGAGTTGAGGACTCAGAGTTTACCCTGTGGATGTAGAGCCATGCTAAAGGGAAACACTCACACTCTACAAGCACCCATGAGCAGAAAGGAAGAGAAGAAAGCCACCAGAAAAACATGTTTACATTTCCTGAACCATAGCTCAGACCTGAAAGACCATGGGGGTGATTCTCCCGTAGCCCGTTGCTTTCCTCCTTCTTGTTCCCACACCAGACAGGAGCCAGAGGAACGGAGGAAGATGGCAGATTGTGCCCAGGGGTGGGAGAGAGGATGAGGTTGAAGGTGGTGGAGAGAAAACAGAAGAGAGAGACAAAGCCTGTTTTGCAAGAGCTCCTGATCAAAGTGCAGCTGTTCCCGGCACTCCCGGGGGGCTGGGGCCTGGTGGCCGAGGCCTGAGGCTGATGCTCGCGGTTCCCTGAGCTCCTACCCTGACGGTGGTTAATCCTGTGTGAAGGTAAGAATGATCCAGATATGAAAACTAGATAGAAACCCCTTGAGCTCCCTAAGTCTCACTTTTACTCATTTATGCAAAAGAGAGAATAATGCCCATCTTGCAGGAATGTGTGCACTAAATGAGATGATCAAAGAGTTTGTGAAAACTGCAAAAGACCACACCTGGCCTATCTAGTGCCCAATTATTCTCCTATGCAACCTGGCATCTCTTCTTTCAATGGTGGTACATTTAAGGAAAAGCATTTGCTCATTAATGGATGAAAACAGTTACCATATTTCTCCATGTATAAGACATTCCCATGTATAAGATGCATCTTAATTTTGGGGCCTGAGATTTGGAAAATAAAATGTATTACATAAAGCTATTGAACTCAAGTTTTATTCATCATAAAATTCATACAACTTCTTATCACTGTCAAAACTCCCATCCATTAGCTTTTCCTCGTCTGTGTCTGATGAAAAACTGTCTTCATATACTGCCTTGTTTTCAGTTCCACCATGGCATTTGCAATGCTACACTTCTTAAATGATTTGACAACCACTATATAAGAAACACACACTTTTTAGACCCCAAATTTTTTGAAAAAGGGTGCATCTTATACATGGGGAAATGCGGTAAGTATCATGAATGAACCGTGACTGAGTACTGCCATGTATGCTACCCACCACATTTTACCAAAATCGCCCTCAGGACTGTCTCAGTACCACATTCCTGGGTCTGGTTTGCAAGGGCAATGGTTTCCTTTGTTCCTTCCCATATATTAAAATATTGGACCATTTAAATCCAGGGTAGAAATACAGTAGTTCCCCCACTCCTCTGCGAAGGATCCATCCCAAGACCCCCCAGTGGATGTTTTAAACCATGGATAGTACGAAGAACTCTATATATAGACTTTGCTTTTTTCTTATGCATACCTATCTATGATAAAGTTAAATTTAGAAATCAGGCACAGTAAAACATTAACAACCATAACTAGTAATAAAATGATTATAACATGATGGGAATGCAGACTTGTGCAGCCACTGTGACAAACAGTACGGCGTTTCCTCAAAAAATTAAAAATGAAACTGCCTCTTGACCCAGCTATCCCACTTTTAGGAATATATCCTAAGAATCCCAAAACACTAATGCAAAAGAAGAAATGCACCTCATGATTATGGTAGCATTGTTTACAATAGTCCAGATCTGGAAACAGCCCAAGTGTCCATCAGTAGATGAGTGGATAGAAAAGCTGTGGTACATGTACACAATGGAATACTACGCAACTGTGAAAAAGAAGATGATCTTACCTTTTGTGATGGCACGGATGGACCTGGAGATTATTACACTAAATGATCTCGCTTATATGTGAAATATAATGAACAAAGTGAACTGAGGAATGGAATAGAGGCAGAGGTGGGGTCTCAGGGAGCAGAGGGACAGCTGTCAGCGGGAAGGGAGATGAAGGGATGGGATCAGAGGAAGTGAAGGGATTAGTGAAATTACATATACATAACACAGAGATACAGATAACAGGACAGCAAATCCCAGAGGGAAAGGGAGAGGAGTTAGGGGGAGGGGGACAAAGGGGACATAATGGGGGCACGTGGTTGGGGGATGAGGGTGTCATATTGAGTGAGACACTTGAATCCATGTTAACATGATAAATTAAAAAATTTAATAAAATTTTTAAAAAAGTGATTATAACAATAATATAAAGGTTACTTGAACACAAGCACTGTAATACTGTGACAGTCAATCTGAAAACTGAGATGGTGACTAAGTCACAAAGGAACAGGTGGACACTGGACAAAAAGATGACATATCCTAGGCAGGATAGGGTGGAATAGTGCATGATTTTACTGCACTACTCAGAACAGTGTGCCATTTAAAACTTATAAATTGTTTTATTTAATATTTTTGAGGGTAACTGAGTCCTTGAAAAGCAAAATTGTGGAAAGGGGGAATATTATACGAGGAAAACTTTACTAAAGCAGTGCTTCCGAAACAACAACTATAAAATTCAAAGCTAAAAGACTCCTGAAATGGTACATTCTTTAGCGATGGTTTTCAACTTTTTAACCAGTGAAAATAGGAGAATTACTTTGGCACCATGGAGGCAGAGATCACCCTGAGCAAGAGTCAAGTTACCCAAGATCATTAGGTCTATAATCTTCATGTACATCAGGGTGGTTAACTCTTTTGCAGACTGGAAGGAAATTTCTGGTGGCCCGATCCATGGACCAGAGGTTGAAAAAGCACTGTTCTACAAGACATTATCCACTGAATAAACTCTATCTTTGTGTCTACTGCCAATCGTCTTAGACAGTTTATTGCAGAGAAATCCCTCTGTTTTCTTAGCAAGGTGTACTTAGAATGCATAATATAATCCCAAAACTTTTCCAACACAAATATAAAAAAATTTAAACTTTATCTTTTACCAACTATCTTCAACACTTGATAAAAAATATTTCTTCCAGGAAAACAAAATGTTTCCACTTACAAACACATTTAGACATATGAAATCTTATTTTGAAAAAATACAGATATTATCATTTGGCTTTAAACATTTAGAAATTGGCAACCCTACCTCTGTTTCAGTACTCTTTGGTCAATTAGTCCATTGTCAAGGTTTTCAGCTCCACAGAAAGTTGGTGTCTGCTCCCCGTGGGTGGCTGGCCTGAGGGACTGTTCATCCCTGTCGCCAAGAAAGCATAAGTGGATCAAGGGCTAATCAACAGAAGCTCCAACTGTTGATGTACTGGTGTCTCTGAGGGTAGAGGTCAGCCCATTGTTAACATGTGATCTGTGTCTACTTCCAAAATCTGCTTTAGAGTCATGACTAAGAGAACTGAGAGAAGGACCCTCTGTGTTGTTCATACATACTGGGAAATAGATGATTGACAGTTCACAATGCTATTTTTATCAATCGGTCATATTTATAAATGATGGTAATAAAAGGCTTTCCTTTATGAAATGATGGTAATAAAAGAATGTACCTTTATTGGTTAATATTCTTACTGGGGGGGGGGGACAAGATGAACTCTATGTCAGATTCCTTCTCTACTCTCTGCTGTTTTGGGAGACCTGTCATTATCTGTGAGATCTCACAATGTTAGAACCACACACCTCTAACTCCCTCATTTTCTGAGATACGCAACTAAAGCCCAGAAGGAAAAACAACTTGCTCACCACCACAAGCTACAGCAGCAGTGCCAGGAGTTGATCTCAGTTTTTCAACTTCCTGTTCAGTGATTTTTCTACCAGGCGCAGCAAGAACAACAACCACGAGGTAACTGCAAATACTCCTACCTATTATAGATTCCTATCATTTGCCTAAGTCTGAGTAGGATGCTAAAGTCCAGATGTGGCCCACAAATCCTTTCCAGAATAATATACCAAGTAACCACTAGCCATTAAATGAAATACGCACTGAAGTTGAAGCCCATCTGCAATCTCTGATCTAGAATGCTATTACAGACTCTTTAGAAGGAGTCTTAAGCATCATTTATTCTATCTGCTAAGTTTAACAGTTAAAACTAAGAAAAATCAAGCAACTCTCCAAGATTAGATGGGTAGCTAATATCAGAACAGGGTTTTGATACCTAGCTTCTGAGTTCTTTCTACTATGCCAAGTTTCCTAGCTTTATTAAGCACCTCTTGAAAGGGTTGAATTAAATTGCTTATTCTCATGCCTCTTTCTATGATTCCTAAGTGACAATATATTTGACAAAAGTAAATAAGCAAATAAGCATTTTTAACCAAATATAACTAATAATCCCATTTACAATAGTGGCATTGCACCAGAATAATTTAACCTGAAAACACAATCCTCAAAGTGAGTCACCTACTTATTGAGTAGAGTACAAAGTCCTCATTCATAAATAACTAGACAACCAGTGTTCCAAGGCTTGTTTACATTTGAAAATGGCTTTCTTTCTTTCTTTTTTTTTCTTTAATTTTTTGACAGAGACAGAGAGAGAGAGTCAAAGATAGATAGGGAGAGACAGGCAGGGAAAGAGATGAGAAGCATCAATTCTTCATTGTGGCACTTTAGTTGTTCACTGCTGCTTTCTTTTTTTTTTTTTTTTTGTATTTTTCTGAAGCTGGAAATGGGGAGAGACAGTCAGACAGACTCCCGCATGCGCCCGACCGGGATCCACCCAGCACGCCCCCCAGGGGTGACGCTCTGCCCACCAGGGGCGATGCTCTGCCCCTCCAGGGCGTCGCTCTGTTGCGACCAGAGCCACTCTAGTGCCTAGGGCAGAGGCCAAGGAGCCATCCCCAGCACCCGGGCCATCTTTGCTCCAATGGAGCCTTGGCTGCAGGAGGGGAAGAGAGAGACAGAGAGGAAGGGGGGGGTGGAGAAGCAAATGGGCGCTTCTCCCATGTGCCCTGGCCGGGAATCGAACCCGGGTCCCCCGCACGCCAGGCCGACGCTCTACCGCTGAGCCAACCAGCCAGGGCCAGCTTTCTTATATGTGTCTTGACTAGGGGGCTACAGCAAATAGAGTGACCTCTTGCTCAAGCCAGCGACCCCACGCACAAGCTGGTGAGCCCGTGTTCAAGCCAGAGACTTCAGGGTTTCAAACCTGGGTCCTCCGCGTCCCAGTGTGATACTCTATCCACTGCGCCACCACCTGGTTAGTCTGACAATGGCTTTTTTAACCAGGTTAGCAATACTTAATATTTAACACAAGACTATTTTGGTCTGCAATAGGAGAGGAGATTTTCTTGAAGATTATGATACTCCTGATGTTGCTGGTGGAAACAGAGTTCTTTCACAGAGACACAGAAAAGCATTTCATGGACCCAAACATAGGAGGATTAAGTGTTAAGCTTCGTTGAAGCACCTGATTGGTGGTGGCGCAGTGAATTGAGCATCAACCTGGGATGCTGAGGTGCCGGGTTCAAAACCCCAAGGTCGCCGGCTTGAGCACGGGCTCACCAGTTTGAGTGCGGAGTTGCTGGCTGGAGCATGAGATCATCAACATGAACCCCTGGTTGCTGGCTTGAACCCAAAGGTTGCTGGTTTGAGTGAGGGGTCACTGGCTCGGCTGGAGCCTCCACCCCAACCCCTCCCCCCAAGAAGGTATGTATGAGAAGCAATCAATGAACTAAAGTGATGCAACTACGAGTTGATGCTTTTTATCTTTCTCTCTCTTTTTCTCCCCCTCCCCCAATTTATTGGAGCCAAATAAAGGACTGCCCCCACCCCACCCCACCCCGTACCCAATACTCATCCATTCATCCATGACCAGATGGTTTAGCTCTGTCTTACTGCAGAGGAAGTCCAGGGTCTGGTAAACCAAGTGCCCATCAGAAAGCTCAGGGGCCAGACCTGCATTGCCCTCAGCCTGGGCTCCAGTAGTCCCACATAAACTCTGCTCGCTGCAGCGCTCCCGCCCTGGGAGCCCCGTGGCTGCTATGGAAAGAGAATGTGTGCAAAATAACAGAAGAATGTATGTGTGCTACCTAAATGGGCCTTGGTTAAGCTTTGATTATATTACTTCTGGCTTGGGGAGAGCAGGGTTTCTTTCAAACTAACTAACCTTTTTCCAAATACTTTGTGGGCTTGTGCTGGGTCCTCCCCCAATCCAATCCAGCATTTTTGCAAGATTTTCTCAGGCTAGACTCTGCCCATTTATGTGCCATTTTGGCTCCTAACTACACAGTCCTCAAAAATTTGCCTTCTCATCTTGTTTCCACTGAGCTTGCACTTAACAGAGGAATTTCCTCTTTATTGTTTCTTTCTCCTCCTCATAGTCTGGGTGAGTGAACCAGCCGTTCCCCTTCCTTGGGAGCGGGGCACAGAAGGATGTTAATCCCCTTGGCAGGGATTAGCTATCCCTGGGGTGCCTGCAGCTGTAATTTCCAGATTTAAATTTGATTCAGTGTAACTCCAGAGTCAGTCACGCCCAGCCAGTCTAGCTCCCTTCTCTTTTGTTAACGTCTACCTGTCTACAGTCACATCTGTGTGAATTAATGCGGAGTTGGGTACTGTGTTACTTTTCACAGACTACAGAAGAAGTGGCAGGAACGTCAATATATATATATATACATATATATATATATATATATATATATATATATATATATATATATATATATATATTTTACAGAGACAGAGAGAGTCAGAGAGAGGGATAGACAGGGACAGACAGATAGGAACGGAGAGATGAGAAGCATCATTAGTTTTTCATTGTGCATTGTGACACCTTGGTTGTTCATTGATTGCTTTCTCATATGTGCCTTGACCGTGGGCCTTTAGCAGACTGAGTAACCCCTTGCTCGAGTCAGTGACCTTGGGTCCAAGCTGGTGAGCTTTTGCTCAAATCAGATGAGCCCGCGCTCAAGCTGGCGACCTTGGGGTCTCAAATCTGGGTCGACGGCATTCCAGTCTGATGCTCTATTCACTGCGCCACCGCCTGGTCAGGAGGGAACATCAATATTTAACAGAATTAATCCACGTCAGTGGCAGAACCAGGAATGAGCCCAGATTTTCTACAGGCCAGTCCGTTCTCATTTACTAGACAACATTATAAAAACTGATATGCAGTGGAAGCAAGCCTGTCTGTCTTCTTCCAAGTTGTGTTCAAGGCCATATCAAGATTTCAGTCAACTGAAGAGAACTTCGGCTCAAAGTCCAAGTCATCCAAGCATGCCGGGAAATTACTTAGAGCTCTAGTTGAGTCTTTCACCCTCCCATCTCTGGAAAGAAGTTAAAGCATGCAATGGGAGCTTCATCAAAGTCACCTATAGAGAGTATACTTTTATACAGGTATGTTAAAACAATGTTTAGGAGACATCCTTCAAATACTTCAGATGGGAGACTCTCCAGGCCAATTGTGGACCATCCCTTCATGCCTACCCATCCCCCTCCACATCCCAATATCCAAATACCCTAAAAATCAAGTTACTTAACCCAGATCTCTCTCACTTTATGTTGCTTATCAGAAAGTAAGACAGAAATACATGTTATTACAGATATAATCTGAAAAAACTTAAGATATAGAATGTATTTCAGCAAACATCACAATCTTATTTTTTAAATTAAGGAATAATTGTTCTACAGCCATTATTTAAGGTTAGAGACCTTGCAAAAACTCTCAAAATATGGAAGAACCAAATCAGAATGCCTGAAATAATCCTGGGGCATAAATCTGTAAAAGGAACATTTTAATTTTAAAATTCTTGCTATTACTCCTTTTCATTGCAAAAGTCAGTGATAAAAAACAATCGAATGAAATCATCACTAAACCTCAAAGCCACCACAAATTTCTCTATATGATTTCTGTGGGATGCTATCATAGTGTTTAGCATTCCAAGAATACTCTTGAAAAACTAGATATCTTGTAGCAAAATTCTTTAACAAATTATACTGTGGAGGCCTCTAGCAAATTATGATGTAAATGCTTCTAGAGGAGACTATAAATTAGCTTCTGTAAGGAATCCTTGGCATATTTAATAACAAACAAACAAATAAATAAATAGTTAAGGGGAAGCAAAGGAGCAGCCAAAAGGCATTTCTCAAATCTTATTTTAAGACCTAAAGGCAGGGGTCAATTTCTACTCATGTTGTACGTGCAACTGCTTGCTACAGACTTTTCTATAGGAACTCCTGACTTATAAGACTACTCTGACAATTGGAGACAGTGTTAAAAAAAACAACAACAGTGTTAAAAAAACAACAACAACACTTAAAACAATGTAACTTGATTCATAAAACTTTGCAAAAAGTGATCTTTATGCAGCTGTTAGAAATACAATACACACAGGTGACTGAAAATGGTCACAGTTTTCAAAGAGGTCTAAGCCCAAATGTCATGCATGGAAATGAGAAATTCAGGAACGGACTTACTCCCGGGCTGCCGCTGCTTGCCTGACCAGGGCTGCTTCTCTAGGGCTTCCTGGGGACTTCCGTCCTTCACTCGACTGCTTATACTTTTTAATTAAATTCATCAGAACAGCCTGGTGCCCAATTTTCTTTACCAGTTGCTGAACCATCCGATCATTAAGTGCTAGGAGAGCAGCCCCACTTACTTCTTCCTCTGGGAAAAAGAAGGGGGGAAAAAAAGAGTTTCTATACGCCTGCCTGGTAAAACACTGTAAAACCACATTCCCAGCAAGAAAAAATTGTTGCTGGTGTTAAAAGGATCATCCAAACTTGCCCTCTGCTGTTATAAAATGATTTGTATTTTTAACGAAGATAGAACACTGATATTGCCCAATTCCAAACTGATAGCTGTGGCTAAGAAAGTACTAGAATGTGGAGTCACAATAAAGTCCTGTTCCTTCCACACGATCGCCTCCCCTTGTCTGATTCTTTCTTACAGGTATTGTTTTCCTAAGGAAAAAATATTTGCTCAGAAAAATTATCCCTAACAGCACTTGACAGGCACTGTTTCAATACTTGTAAGCCTAGTACTGCACAAAACACACGCTGCGTTATTTAAAGGCAAAAGTGGTATCAAATGATATCAAAAAGGTATTGTATTAAATATGTATGACTTATTTTATTTGAGTTCCTTTTGAAATATTATATTCTCTTGTGAATACTATAGTAGGTCAAATGCAAACGGCCACAGTCAGTCAAGAAAGGAAAGCTCCGCACAGCAACCACTGCACATCCACACTCAGGCAGAGGCAACAAAAGCGGTTACCAGTAACAAAGGACACTCAGTCTATACCCAGGCTGCTCAATTAACATTTGGAAAAAGTGTAAAAACTCACCTTGAAACCTATGAACTAGCTCTCCTAAGTTTTTCTCCACCAACCAACCGCAGACCTGGTCAACTGACCAGGTTTCCATTGCTGCGTCCTGTTGCAAAGAAATACACCTGCAGAATAAAAGGTCAGAAAGGGAGTCTTCAGCTTTTCTTTCTGATTGTTGGTTTTTTCTATTTTATTTTTCTTTTTTACCAATCAGCTTTCTAATCTCAGTCCCTTCTCTTGGCAGACTCTCTCAGACTCTCCATTTCAAGCTTCTTTCAAATGGCTAATTTTTGGATATGTATCTAAAAGTTGCTAATAAAACAAAAGACTGGTTGTTGTTTTTTTTTTAAATGAGACCAATTTGAACCTATTTCCCAGTCTCATTACTCAAATTTCTTCACCTGCTCCTACTTTTTTTTCCCACAGGCATCCCTCAGCTTGACTAACAGACAGCTGGAGACTACAATGGTACCCAATCCTGTACCATTAACACCCAGGGTTCTTCACAAAGAAAAGAAAGGTGTGAAATTCACCACTACTTGTCTCCTCAGGAAGTGGTTGACATTTACAAAAGAGGTGGGCAGGGGAGGAAGGGAGGAAGGCTCAGATAAAATCCTGACTGAGATACCCAGTAAACCCAGACAGTTTAACCCCTTGTTGCTCCCCAGCTAGGAGAGAAAGCTAGTTTTGGATTAGCAAGAGGAGAAGAAGGCAGGAGATAAATTCCTCAGGAGAATCTGGATATTTCTATCCTTCCAATAAGAGTATATTCTGTTCCTTTCTAGAACTATTAAACACCATTATGATTGCTAAGATAACTAGGGAAAGCTAGAACAATGACTGAGAAAGCATTTTTAAAATTTTAGTTGGGTAAACTCAAAAGGAGAAAATAAATAGGTACTTTAGTAATCATAGTGAAAGATGTGCATACACAGTTTACTTTTTTAACTCTTCAGTTATGTTTGCATGCTACTATTCTTCTGTAACCACTTAGAAAATTTAAAGCAAGTATAGCAATTTCAATACTTTTTCCTGTTTCCCTTAGGCAGCTCATTCCCTCTTATATTTTATAATTCAATTTAAATTACTTTTAATGCACTGAGAAGAAACTAAAAAAACTGTTTTAATACTACTTTTGATTTCATCTTTCAATCAAATTGCTAGAGGTTTACTTGTATAGTAAGACTCTGACTTTTCTATAAACATGGGAAAAAGCTACTCGTAGAGAAATTGAATCATAAGAAAAAATAAAAGTATTTATTAGATAACGTATATTTAAATTTTATTGCTATAAGTTCTTAAAGGTAATATTGCATTTTTCATTTCTGTGTATTTGAATTTCCCCATCACATAGAGTGGTGAAAAGGGAAAACATTTACTTCTCATACTTGACAATCTGGAAAGATGACAGCCTTCAAAAATCATTTCCTAGAAAACAAGTATATTGCAAAGTAATAAATCATATTCTTATAAGTGTTCACAAACACCAAGTTGCAAAATTGAAAACAAGGGTTAAAGACAGAAGAATGCCTTTCAGAATTACAGCGGTGGATTTAATTTGCTACGACAGCAGTAGCCACAGAACTCCTCCCTTAGGCTAAGCAGCAAGAGCAGGGTGTGAAAAGTCATTATTTGCGAGACTCTGGTGTAAATTAAAACTCACACCTTCCTGTCACACTTCTGGCTTTGTTGTGAGGAGTAGGACTTAGAAAAGAAAAAAAGAAGAAAGAAAAAGAAAACAAGTCTCAAAACTCCAAGATGAAAAGGCATGAAGAGCAGAAGCTACTGTTCTGAGGCCATCAAAAGATAAAGGAAATTTGAAAATAAAATGAGTACTTGGAAACCCTCTCATATGTTTTCATTCCCAGATTTTTACCTACATATACTTCAGGGGGAAAAAAAAAACAAAAAACCAAACCAAACCAAACAGTTGTCAAATTATCACCTCATACAAACACAGTAAGATTTTTTTAATGTACTACTGTGTTTGCCCATTTGTTTTTCTGAATATTTAAGAAAATACTATCTTTGCCTCAATAATGTAACATTTTTATGTAGCAACCTTACAACTTCCTCTCACATAAAGAATGGATGTCCATTATACACCATAAAGGAATAAAAGACATCAAGTGACAAAAGGTTCAGAAACAACTGAAAGGATTTTGAAATGTGAGGACAAGTATTATCACTAAATATTTGAAGACACAATAATATAAAAGAAATAAAAATAATTAATAAGAATACCGCGTGAGACTTCTCCAGCCAAACCATTCTCATTATCTGATTAAATTAAACTTTAGTTAAAAAAGTTTTTATCAAGTATTAAGGATTCTCATCTCATTAAGGCCAGGAAAAAGAAAAAAAAAAATTAAGAGCCAGGGGGAACTAAGACTTTAGTTAAAGCAGCTTAAATGTGGCAAATTTTATTTAATAAATTTATTAAAACTCCAAAGAAAGATAATACTAGTGCAAACTGCTGTGAGTGTGGTTTATTTATTTATTTGTTTGTTTTCGAGTTTTAGTTTTCTAATGTAAAAAACGGGGGGAAACAGCAACACCTTTCCAGATTGTTATAAGATCTTCAAAAGCGACGTGTGAAGTCCAAAATGTCCTCTTTTCTTTTTTAAAAAACTTTTTATCAAGACCTCCCTTCACCTAGATTTGCTCAGTAAATGTCATTGAGTATGCCTAATGCTCAATAGGTTTTAAATACTGGTTGAGGGAATGCCCGCTTGAACATTTGGATGAATGAGGCATAAAATTCCAGTGTGTCCTGTAAGTTGGAATGAGACCAAGTACAGACTTGTTTTATCTGTTCCTTGAAAGTCATGTACTAAAACAAAATACTTTCACTAAACCAAATAGTGCTGAAACTAAAAAGACAGCCTCTAGCCCTGCCTCCTCTGGGTATGTGAATAATATGCTTATCAGTCTTATCTTCCCTGATATCCCTGCCGGCTGAGCATTGAACGTGGAAGCTGGAAGGGAGGTTAGATAGCATGTGACCAACAGTGAGGAAGAATCTATGGCAAAAGAAGAATCTGAACTCTGATTTCCTATCCACCCAGTCCAGAATTTTTTACCTTGTGGGCAAAACCTTACTTCAAGCATGCAGGTGCTCGATAAACAGTTGAAGATGCCATGTACTTTCACTTTCATTCTGTTTTTATGCTTAATGTTTGCTTACCATCATGGCAGCCTAGAAGAGTTGTTATAAGCAGGGCTTTAGAGTAAGACAAGCTTAGATATGAATTCTGGTTCTTCTACTCACTAGTTGTGTGACATCTTGAGATCCTGTCGGCTCTAAAAATTTGGTCTCAGGGTTACGTTGATCTCATAAAATGTGTTAGAAAGTATTGCCTTTTCATTTTTATGGAATGAGTAATTCTACATTTATTTCAGTTAGGGATAGAACTACAAAACAATCTTCTCTCAAAAAGTGAAATTGACAGATGTAAAAAAATGTAAGAACCCAAGCTGGAGACTGAGCATGAGCCTGAGTCAGAGCTGCAGCTGCAAAGTGGTGACTGTGAGTTTGAACTTGACCTTGAACTTGAACACTGCCTTGAACTTGAGTTTGGCTCAGTGGGAGAGCGTTGGCCCAGCTTGTGGATATCCTGGGTTTGATTCCCGGTCAGGAAACACAGGAGAAGTGACCATCTGCTTAAACTTGAGCTTAAACTTGACTACAAACCTGAGCTTGAAGTTGACCTCAACCAGAAATTTGAGCTTGATCATGGCCATGAACTTGATCATGAACTTGAACTGGAGCTTCACTGTGAACTTGAAGTTGGAACTGTTAGCTTTCTTGCAAACACTTTAGTCCATTCCATGTTTCAGGTAAAGCCTGCAAGCCCAGCTGGGGTTCCTCCACTGAGTTATAGCTGTTCCAGTTTGTTGAAATTTAGAGGGGAGAGATTAAGGATATCTCTCATGCCTCCGTTACTCTCAAGGAAAAATATTTCTCCATGAGTGTGGTTTATAACCTTCAAGAACAATGCAATTTATAACAACATTGATCACAAATAAGCACTCTTTAAGAAAATATGGGCCCAGGTAGGTTGGCTCAGTGGGAGAGCGTTGGCCCAGCTTGTGGATGTCCTGGGTTTGATTCCCAGCCAGGAAACACAGGAGAAGTGACCATCTGCTTCTCCACCCCTCCCCCTTCCTATCTCTCTCTCTCTCTCTCTCTCTCTCTCTCTCTCTTTCTCTCTTCACCTCTTGCAGCCATGGATCGATTGGTACAAGTGAGTAGGCCTCGGGCACTGAAGATGGCTCCATGGCCTCAACCTCAAGCAAAGAAAAAAAGGCTCAGTACAGAGCAACAGCCCCAGACAGGCAGAGTATCTCCCGCTAGTGGGCTTGCCAGGTGGATTGCAGTCGGGTGCATGTGGGAGTCTGTCTCTGCCTTCTCTCCTCTCACTGAATAAAAAAAGAAAAGAAAATATAAAAACACTGTCATTTTCTTTTTTGTTTGTATTTTCCTAAAGTCCAAATGTAGTAGATGTTAGATTCAGGAAGGGGTGCTGAGACTGCCAGAGTGTAATTATTGAAGGAGCCAGAACAGGGAGGTGCTGATAGAGCCCCTGTGAGGCTGAGAACAAAGAAGATCAGCACAAAGGAGGAGAAACATTTGCATTCCATTGGTCAGAGACCCTTATCAGAAGTTCATGTTTGAAATTCACCACTAAGCTAAACCCAGCCCCTGTTGCTATGCTGCGTGCGGACCCCTTAGCGAATAGTTAACCACCACATCTGCTTCTGTATAATGCTTGCTTACTTAGGATATATAAGGACCTGGCTGTAAGCGCCAGGGGCGACTCCCATCTGCATCTCCCTGTGAGTATGGTGTCTCAGGACATCTGGGGAGTTCGCCCCTGTGCAGGTTAAACTTGGCCAATAAAGTACGATCTAAGCTCCTGAAAGTCTCCGACGTTTGTTCTCGTACCCGGTGGATCCAATAGTAGACAGGTAGACAGAAGCAGAGCAAGGCCTCTAGGCCAGGCACAGAAGGTCACCAGGGTAGAAAGCCCCAGGTGCCTAATAATAGGCAAAACTTGAAAAAACAAAGATCTTACCCCCAGGGCAACCTTCTCTCCACTAGCATATCACTGGTCATGTGGGTTAGACCCCCTTTGTAGAGGAGAAACAAGAGGCAGGAAACTAACCTCATTAGGCCCACAGCCCAAGAGTAATAAAAATTGGAAGAGTCACCTAGAATAACTTGCATACCTTCATTATCGTTCCTGCCCAGATAGTTCAGAGCTAAGTGGATGATGATACACTAAAGAAGTGAGAAGCCTTACCAAGAACATAAGACAGTACATAAGCAGAGTACAATTGGGTCAATTATGATGGGTGCTATAAAAAGCAGTATAGGTTAGATGTTTCTCACTCCCCTGGAAATAAATAATCTTGATTTTGGAATCTGAATGAAAGATACAATTTAGATAGTGAAGGAGACAGAAGAAGTGGGATCAAGAGAATGAACTAAAAGTAAAAAAAATATTTTAAATTAGAAAAAATTAAACAAATCATGTTTTGGGACCTAAAAGTGGATTGCACTGACTAGAATGATAAACACACGACAGGAAATAACAGCAGACAAGGTCTGAAAGATTTGGAGAGCTTGGATTTCTTAGTTCAAAGTCTATAGATATACTGAAGCAGGGGTCCCTGTAACATCCACCGGGTACAAGAACAAACGTCAGAGACTTTCAGGAGTATAGATGTAACTTTATTGGCCAGTTTTACCTGCGCAGGGGCAAATTCCTGAGGTGTCCAGAGACACTGTGCTCACAAGGAGCTGCAGATGGGAATCGCACCTAGTGCTCACAGCTAAATCTTTTTATAAGCTAAGCAAGCAAGCCTAATAGAGAAGCAGATGTAGCGGTAACCTATTTGCTAAGGGGGCTGCACATAGCATAGCAACAGGGGCTGGGGTCTAGCTCATTGGCGAATTCCAAACCTAAACTTCTGATAAGGGTCTTTTAACCAATAGAATGCAAACGTTTGTCTCTTTTTCTTTTTTTTTTCTTCTCTCTCAGCCTCCCAGAGTCCCTATCTGTCTCTGCTTCTTGAACGACCTTGGGCATGTTATTCCTAACAGAACAGGAGCAGGACCTGCCTGTAACCCTTAAGTTTCCTGTTCCATTAGTGCCCTGCTTATTTTCTGATCTTCTCTTGGTCCTTACAGTCCCCAAACTATGGCCCATGGGCTGCATGTGGCCCCCTGAGGCCATTTATCTGGCCCCTGCCGCATTCCGGAAGGGGAACCTCTTTCATTGGTGGTCCTGGAGTATTGTATGTGGCGGCACCGCCGCAAAGCGCAGCCTCGCTCACGTAGTACTACTTCCGGTGATGCGGGACGCATGCGTCATGGCTCCAGAAGCGTGTCATATCACTTGTTATGGCTAGCAGTGACAAATATGGAACTGGACATTGACCATCTCATTAGTCAAAAGCAGGCCCATAGTTCCCATTGAAATACTGGTCAGTTTGTTGATTTAAATTTACTTGTTCTTTATTGTAAATATAGTATTTGTTCCCATTTTGTTTTTTTACTTTAAAATATGTGCAGTGTGCATAGGGATTTGTTCATAGTTTTTTTTATAGTCCGGCCCTCCAATAGTCTGAGGGACAGTAAAGTGGCCCCCTGTGTAAAATGTTTGGGGACCCCTGTACTGAAGCTTGGGAAAGTCATTGAGCTGATTGTATATTCCATGCTTTAAAAAGATCACTTAACACAGTTATGCCAGATGTAAGGCCAGTGGTTGTGGCACAGATTCGTTTTGAATTCGGGCAGACGGTAAAGGAACTGTGGAGCTGGAAAATGGTGAGCCATACCAATTTATTGGAGGCTCACAAAGACAGGCAAGCCAAAAGAAGAAAGAAAAAAGAAAAAGTAAAACCTGCTTTTGGCAGTGGAGGGCAAGGGATCAGGAAACAAACCTCACTTCCACCTCGCCCTCCGTGGTGGGAGCGCTATCTGATCTCATCGCCCCTGATAGGAAGCACTTATATCCTTACAATAGCACTGTCAATTGCTCATACACTAATTGCACGAAGTGCTTGCAGCCGGTAAAGCAGCGAGCAAAGCAGCGAGCAAGCCTAGCACAGCTGTTTTCCCCACACCAAATACATTACAGGAAAGGATGTTCTTTCTTGAAGTACAATAAATTGTATATGAGAAGAGTTTTGTTTTTACCAGCCATTCATATATGCACCAATTTTCCTTCATTTTATTTATTTATTTATTTATTTAGAAGCTGGAAACGGGGAGAGACAGCCAGACAGACTCCCGCATGCGCCCTACCGGGATCCACCCGGCACGCCCACCAGGGGCGACGCTCTGCCCACCAGGGGGCGATGCTCTGCCCCTCCGGGGCGTTGCTCTGCCGTGACCAGAGCCACTCTAGTGCCTGGGGCAGAGGCCAAGGAGCCATCCCCAGCGCCCGGGCCATCCTTGCTCCAATGGAGCCCTGGCTGCGGGAGGGGAAGAGAGAGACAGAGAGGTAGGAGGGGGTGGAGGTGGAGAAGCAAACGGGCGCCTCTCCTATGTGCCCTGGCCGGGAATCGAACTCGGGTCCCCCACACGCCAGGCCGACGCTCTACTGCTGAGCCAACCGGCCAGGGCCAATTTTCCTTCATTTTAGATAGGTGTTTCCATTAATCTCTCAAAAAATTATGGAAACAAAACTTTTAATTTTATTCATACATCATAGGCGAAAAGGAGTGAGATCTACAAAGTTGGCTGATACCACACAAGGGAACCATACCAAAAGAGGTTGTTAGTATACATTAAGCTGAGTCATATGAAGTTGCCACTTTTGTTCATACAAGAACCTAAGATCAGTAATTTCTTGTGGTTCATCTTATTGATTAAAAGCTTGATTTTGTAAAAACTACTAATAAATCATTGTTGGATCCTTTTATACAGCAAAACTGATTAGCAGTTTTTGTAATTCTTACCACCCCAAGACATTTGACGAAGAAGTGAGGACCACAATAATAAATAGCAACTTAAATTTTATGTTTTTATATTTATATTAAAAAATTAACATCAATTTATTTAAGAGATTTAATTATATTAATGAACAAAAACAGCAATAAGCCAGAATTGCAGAGTCTTCTGGGACTTTTGAGTCACAAACAACCAGGTCTTATGACCTTGGAGTCAAACTTATGGTTCATCCTTGCTTCTACTTATTTGACTGTCAAAGTTTGTAGATCAGCAACATGTAGTACAGCTCTGTGGGTTCTTGCCAGAGGTGGTGACTGTGAGTTGCAGTTATTTTATAAAAATTGAGTGTGTAACTGAGAAGACTTGAGTCTGAAGATGTCAATTCTTTCAGAATTAATTTATAAATTCCAATTAATATCAAATGTATTTGTATGTTTTTATTTACCATAGTTCTAGTGTTTATCTGGAAGGACAAAATAGGCAAAAAGAGATAGAAATACTTGGCCAAAGGATTTGCACTCTTAGATGTTCAAAAATACTATAAAATTATAATATATATAAAAGCATAGTACTGGAGTACTATTGAAACAAATCAAATCTGAAATCAGAAATATACATGTAGAAGTATTAAAAAAGATGTTGGTTCAAATTCACGATGAGAGAGAGGATTATTTAGCAAGGATTCTATCTCATGGAACTGATAAAATAAATATCTCAAATGAGTTTAATATTTAAATATAAAAATTAAACTAAAAAGAATTAAAACAATTGAACTAAGATTACAAAAAAAATTAAAGATAGACAGATTTAACTTCAAAGAAGTAAAAATATGTATGCAGTTAATATATAATTATAAGGAATAAAATAATTCTTTCAAACAAATAAAAGATAAATGCACCATTAGAAAAATAAAAATAGTTAATTCATAAATAAAATTTTAAATGATTAAATATCTAAAAATGTATAACATTCCTTGTAATAAAATTAAATATCATTTTTCTTTATTTACCTACTGATTTTTAGAGAGAGAAAGGGAGAGAGAAATATCATTTTGTTGTTCCACTTATTTATGCATGTATTGATTGATTCTTGTACATGCCCTGATTGAAGTTGCACCTACAGCCGTGGGCTACTGGGATGGTGCTCTAACCAACCGAGCTACTCGGCCAGGGGCATCATTTTCTTTTACTCTATTGGAAAAGGTGAAAATTAAAAAAAAAAAAAAACGTGCAGAGTACAAGGTCTAATGTTCTTTTATACATTGCTAAGGGAAGTATAAATTAGTACAATTTATTCTTTTATATAATTTCCATTTTATAGATGAAAACCTGGAAGTTTATAGAAACAACTCATTTAAGGTCTCAAAGCTTGTTAGGGAAAGAGGAAATTTGGACCCTAATCTATCGATCTTTAAAGAATACTAATATAAATCAAAACCATCAAACTATTCCTACACTTTGACTCCAAAATAACATTTCTCAGAATTTACCCCAAGGACATCAACAGAAATAAGCACAGATATATGAGACATAGCAATAGTAAGAATAGCAAAAAAAAATTGGACCAAGTTTCCAGCAATAGGAACAGACTACTGAACTATGGTGATTTATATTTAGAATGAAACCCTCTGCAGTGATTACAAATTGTGTTTTACCAAATGACAATACAAAGAAACAATCATGAAATATGATTAAGAGAAAATACATTTTAACTATATGAGTCAATCTTGTAGAAAAGATAAAATGCAACTAAAACTAAATATAACTGGATTACGAAACCGGGAAAAACAGGTACCAAAAGATAACAGAGCTTCTCTCGCTTTGGTGGAATGAAAGCACCTTGTTTTCTAATTTACTAAATCTTTAAATGTTCTGAATGAAAGGAATTTATTATTTTTTTAAAGGGTTTTAAAAATAGACGTTAAAAAGTGATATTTATGGAACTTTGCTGGAGAGGTCTCGGCCCATTAGTTCTATGCCAAAAGGTCAGAAGTTCTAGCAACACTGAGTTTACATTTCTGAGCAAGTTGAAAGAAATACAAGACACTCTCTGAGATGCACCCCAGGGCGTTGGGAGCATAAGGTGGGAGCTGAGATAGCTAACACTTGTCAATTTTAAAGGAAAAAAGGTTTAGAGAACAGTAATAAATACCTATGTATGAGTATATATATGTATATATATTTGCACAATAATAGATCTTTGAATACACTTAATTTTTTATTAACAGTTTTTAACTCCTAGAAGAAATAATACCTATCAAAAATATATTTTCTATAGCAAACTTAAGGCCGAGATCATAATACATATATTAGAATTTAGATATTGAATTCAAAGTCAAGGATTCAAAAAGGGCTTTGTGTTTCAGAAAGCCCTGGTGTGTTGGGACTTTCGTTTCCTGGCAACTACATCCTAGAAGTAAAATGCACAAACCTCTATTGAGCACAAACACTGGCTTAGTGTAGTTCTGGTTATGAAGTGCAATGAAGGCATGATAGCGCAGGTGGGAACTGCTTATTTTATAGCTGCGAGTGGTGGCAAGAAGTTATGCTATTAAAATATTACAGTTATTAAACTGTTTCTTTGGAGCAACTCATCTGTCAGTGCATATGATAGGTGATTTTTGCATCCTCCTTATAAGGCTTTGCTGGTTAGAGTCAAGCTAGGCTCTCTTCGTCTGTTACACTGAGTGTCTGACTTTGCAGACCAGTTCCAGAAGCAGAGGACCAAGGTGATGGATCTTGCCAATGCAGCGAGACTCAACCACAGATGGGCGGTGTGGGGATGAGCATGGTTCGCTGTGGTTCTCCCACAAGACTGGTACAGGTTGAGAGACAAATGCTCATGCTTCCATCAGCCCTGGGTTTTTCTGAAGACAGAGCAGGATGTTCAAACATTTTGCTGATACAAAACTGTTCTTTTTTAAAAAATTGGCCCAAAAGTGATACCAGCTATAGGCTATAGTCTAATGTTAAGTTTGAGTGTGTGTATTGGAGTGGAGAGAGAAAGAAGAAAAAGGAGAAGGAGAAGAAGGAGAAAGAGGAGAAGGAGAAGGAGGAGGAGGAAAAGAAGAAGGAGAAAAAGGGAGTAAGAATGGAGGAACCCCAGGAAGACGTGAGGTTGGGTCTCTTTCTCCTTCCTCTGGCGGAACAGGAACATATTAAATTGCTGTGAAATACTAGTATCTTACACTCTAAATTTATTGGACTGGGCCCTGGCCGGTTGGCTCAGCGGTAGAGCGTCGGCCTGGCGTGCGGGGGACCCGGGTTCGATTCCTGGCCAGGGCACACAGGAGAAGCACCCATTTGCTTCTCCACCCCCCTTCCTCTCTGTCTCTCTCTTCCCCTCCCACAGCCAAGGCTCCACTGGAGCAAAGATGGCCCGGGCGCTGGGGATGGCTCCTTGGCCTCTGCCCCAGGCTCTAGAGTGGCTCTGGTTGCGGCAGAGCGACACCCCGGAGGGGCAGAGCATCGCCCCCTGGTCGGCAGAGCATCGCCCCTGGTGGGCGTGCCGGGTGGATCCCGGTCGGGCGCATGTGGGAGTCTGTCTGACTGTCTCTCCCCGTTTCCAGCTTCAGAAAAATAATAAATAAATAAATAAATAAATAAATAAAATAAAATAAATAAATTTATTGGACTGTGTTTTATTTTTATTTTATTTATTAATTTTGAAGAAAAAGGAAGGGAGAAAGAGAGACAGGAATATTGGCCTGTTCCTGTTTGTGCTCTGACCAGGGATCAAACCAGCAACCTCTGGGCTTTGGAGAGATGTTCCAACCAACCGAGCTATTGAGTTTTACATCTATCTGTGTGCTGACACATCCTGAAAATTAAGTAATTCATTTAAGAGAAATTTGAGGTGGCAAAAACATGCAATAGGTTTATCATAGCACGATGTTATGTTTCTAGTATAGTAGTCATCATATAAAAAGAAAAAAAGTATTATATATATATATGTTTTCCCAATATAAGTTCTTTGAGGATGAGGAATGCTTCTGATCCAAGTTTGTAGTTTCAGCACTTATACTATGCCTAGCACAAAGCCAGCCATCAATTAATGATGAGTAAATGAACTGCGTAGTTCGCTAAGAGTAAATGTATAGCTGGTAAACTGCCTAGCTGAATGGCCAGTAAAACTGTGTAGCCTAAGTAAACTACATAGCTTTCTATAAATTGCATAACTAGGAAAAGTAGAAGCTCAAAACCAGAAAAGACAGCAAACCTCACCACAGTCACAGTTTTAACGGTTATGAAAGAGATTTAACCACAGACTCTGAAACGTAGGCAAGTTTCATAGCTGGAGGAATCAGTTTGTTCCAGTCATAATTCATCAGACAAGTAGCTGCTCCTACAAATATGTTTTACAATAAGTAGTAACATAGTTAGGCACTAAAGTTCCAAATAAAGAATGTCTTTCTATATCTAGTACATCTATCTTACTTATGTAGTAGAAGTTGTGATGCAGAACAGTGTTGATTAAATTGCTAAAGAAACTAGATTTATTTCTATCAAGTTCTCTGAAGACTTCCTAAGAACCTGCATACTGAAGCTATTTTATTGAGCCCATCAGAAGAATGCTATTCCGTCGGGACTCTGCATTTACACAGCATTTGTCTCGCCCCGAAAGGCCTTCTGGTGGGAATGTACAGCAGGCTGGGGGCAAGCAGGAGCAAGGGGACAGGGAAACAGCTATGCTGCTCAAGCTGTACCCAGGACACGGCACCTGCTGTGCTCATGGCTTGATCAAGGTTTGCTCACCTCTGGTGAGTACTATCCTGGGTCTCCGATTGTTCCTCAACAAATGTTTATGGAATAAATTGAAGAAACAAATTCACTCATGGTTAAAGAAGCCATTAACATCATGTGATCAAGATCAAGAACTATGGGTTGAGTGTTAAGACAGTAAGAATTATTTAAAATTGTTTAAATAATCATAGCTGAAAAGTTTTGATAAGACTAAATAAAACCTGGAAGAAGATCTGCAGTGTCTTGCCCCTTAGTTCAGCCTGTAGTCATGCTCTGCTCGAGAGCATTATTCATGATTTAGATGAGGAAATAAAGATTTCAAAGACCTTAAGATTTGTGTGTATGCATGTGCCATTTTCATTTTATTTATGATTTTAGGGATAATATTATTTTTATAGAAAATGTGGGATATATATAAGATACAGAGAAAAATATTTAAACTCCATAGCATATATGTTCACAGTTATTTTTATTTTTTACTTCTGTTAATTCTCCTGGTATCAAAACAATTTTCTTATGTCATTTAACTTTTTTAACATATAATTTTTAATGGCTAGCATTCCAATTTGTGAAAGTATAACTTCTTTATCTCAGACCAAAATGAGTGTTTAAATTGTCCCTGGTTTGTGTGTGTGTGTATTGTTATTTAAAATAATGTTATAATAAACATTTTTGTTCATGAATAGCTCATAGATACCTTAAAAATTAGTTCTTTGACCAATTAAGATTGTTTATTCAAAGTATAAACAGTTATAGAGATTTTGATTTTTTTTTTCCAAATTACTTTCTGGAAGGGATATCCCCACAACTCCTACATAGCAGTATAAACTAGCACTGAACCACAGAACATCTATTGTTAATGGAAATGTCCTATATCTGCAAGGTCCAGTTTAGTGGTCCCTAAACACATATGGTTATTAGGCGTTTGAAATGTATATTTCAGTTGCTGAGAAAATGTTTAATTTTATTTAATTTTAATTAATTTAAATTAAAATGGTTATATATAATTTCTGGTTACTATGTTGGACAGCACAGGTAGACAGTTTCTGTGTCACTAAACCAGTGGTTCTCAAAGTATGTGCCAGGGCACACTGATGCACCCTATGGTATTCCAGAGAAATATGTGCCTGTTGGGGACCAAAAAACCAACAGGGTGTTTGGAGTTTAGATTTTTGGGGGACAGAGGTGTGGGGAATTGACTGTAAGCTGACAGTCTGCCCAACCCCCCATCTCACTTGCCTGATTAGGTTGCAAAAGGCTGTTAAGCTGTGGTGCTGGATTGTTTACACTACCCCCATGTTCCCCAGAAAGACTGGAGGCAAGTTTCTTCTATCCTTTGTTTGGTGTAAAGTTAAGATGATATATATGATGGGGGTTTTCTGCACTCAACACAATTAAGAGTAAAAAGAGGAATTCTTCAATGTATTGATGAAGAAGTGAGAGTTTGCCTTTCAAATATATGCCCAAACATTGAAGAAATCACTAGGACACATCAGGCTCATGTTTCTCATAAACACAAGAATGAAAAAACTTAACACATTCATGCCATGACCTGCTGAATTTACTAAATCTTACTAAGAATGTATCTATATATATATATAAAAAGATAAATATTTTGTTGTTTTTTAATTTTTAATCCCTCTTTTTTACAAATTCTAAAAAGCATAACTCAAAAAATGTAACATAAAAAGGTTTTTAATGTCAGAATAAATTTAATTTTGTTGTATTTCTTTCATTTAATTACCATAAAAGCATGCTTGGACTTTATATATTTTTCTTTAGTATTTGACTTAATTATTATAACATATTTCTCAGAAATTTGTATATAGTGCACCTACAATTATTTGTAGAATTTTAAATGCACCCTGACTTCAGAAAGTTTGAGAACCATTGTACTAAATAAACCCTTAGCTATGAGAAACTTGTCAGTGCCCACCCCTAGCCTCTTCAGCCTACCCAGTACAGTGTGGTAAAGGTCTGCTTCCACTGCCCAGGGGCTTTCTTCAGCAACTAGAACCAATGCTTCCAGGGCTTGCTGGAAGTGGAACAGTCTTAACCAGTGGTAGTCAACCTGGTCCCTACCGCCCATTAGTGGGCATTCCAGCTTTCATGGTGGGCGGTAGCAGAGCAACCAAAGTATAAATAAGATAGATTTAACTGTAGTAAGTTGTTTTATAAAGATTTATTCTACCAAACTTAGTGAAAATCCAACATAAAGTACTTGGTAAGTAATTATTATTATATGCTTTAACTTGCTATAACTCTGCTTTATAAATTTTATAAAGTAAAGTTACTTCCCTACTTTATAAATCACCATTACTGTGGAACTGGTGGGCGGTTAGAAAATTTTACTACTAACAGAGATACAAAAGTGGGCAGTAGGTATAAAAAGGTTGGCTACCCCTGGTCTTAACAATGGACTGGTAGGTAGTATAAATATCTTCGGTGGGATTGGAGAAGGCCATTGTAGATATCTCAGAGGCACAATGTCCCAGTGCAGCCCAAGCTCTACGTAGATCAGGCATCCGCAATTCCGCTTCCCTGCACAGTGGGACACTCCTGCTTATCAGCAAGGCTGGCAGCTTCTTCGAGAGTACTCTTGAGGCGGCTATGAAGATTCTACTTATCAGTGCCCAGACCAACTGCCACCGGAGGAAAGACACGACCAACACACAAGTTAAATGCAAAAATCACACAGGCTTATTATTCACCAATCCTTTTGGTGTGCTTGGGCACAGCTTAAGGGGCCCCCTTGGTGTGCCCCCCTCGCCTGTTCTTGGTCAGAGTGGCATGGAGACAGTCCGTGTTCAATGTTGGAGTCTGGATGACTACTGCGGCAAGGGCGGGGGGCCTTAGCTTAGTACCTTCTTCTGGCCTATTCCTCTTAGCAGGTGTCAATCTACAGAATTATCACCTCAAACCACCTTTTTGGGCTTGAAGGGAGCCCTTTTTATGTTAATCTACTGAAATGTCACATCAAGCCACTTTTAAGGTGTTCCTAGGAAGCTTCTTGTTTATGTTAATTTACAGAGTTCTGACATCAAGCCACTTCTTCTCTATGTATAACTTCACACACATGCTAACTGGGCCCTGCATGAAAGGTAGAGTCTGTTTATTATATCTGTACACATTATATTAATTCCTATACTGATGGCATAACTTTATTTAATTTCCTTGATTGCTTTTAATATTATATCTTAATTATTTTCATATATCTTCCATATTTTTCTATATTTCTATATATTTAATTACTATAACATTATATTACTGCAACACACAAGTTCTTCTCAGACTTCAAGAGTTCCCAAGTAAGGTCTAGTTCAATTACCAAGAGTGGTAACAGGCTTGTTAATGTACCTTTTAGGGGCTGTCTCTTGCCTTTCCTATTTCATTTCTCCACTTCTTTCCTAATGTTTCTTTACACCCAAGTTCTCTCAAAATCTACTTCATGGAAAATCAAAACTAAAAGTCCTTGAAGTTCTAGAAATACCTATGCCTACATGTTGGAATGTTTGGAGCTACTATGTTCTGAGAGCATAGTATCCAATCTTGGCCTTTCCTTTATCAGGATGTATGGCCTTAGGCAAATTATATCACCTAAGTGTCAGTATCCTCTTCTGTAAAAAGGAAGATAATAACTGTGTCTGCTCACAGGACTGTGAGAGTGCACGAAAAGCAACCAACAAATGTTGGCACTTAGCATTTATTACTGTTCATTGTGTTTTTAATAATGGTGTGGGCTATTATTTGCTAAGTTAGCCAACTTGGTTTATTAAAAACTGGAATACTTTCCCAAATGTTTATCAGAAGAATTGGCCAGTGGGAAGATGAAGAGAGTATTTCACAGGTGTGATACAAGTCTTAAGTCATTTACTGTGACAGGGGCTGAGCTTGTAGTGTTCAGTTTCTGATTGGCAAAGACAGGCATGCCTAGAAGCTTGGGAAGAACAATACAATGAGTTTGTCAGGCCACAGATCTCGGGGCACAGTCCTTCACAAAACTGACCTCACTTCAGCACCAGTTTCAAGTTCAGTGGTCTCCAAGGCCACCCTCACTCTTACCAGCTAGCTACAAATTTGGAGGTTTCCATACCACTTTAGTTTCAATAATACACTCAAAAGACTCACATAACATACTGGAAGTGTTATACAGGTAGTGACAGTTTTATTATAACACAAAAATAAAAGACAGAACCAACCAAAAGAAAAGACACATTCAGTAAAGCCAGAGAGGGTTCCAGATGCAAAGCTTCTTCCATCATCCACAACACACTGTCTTCTCCCAGTATCGATGTGTGACAATACTCAGAGTATTGCTAACTGGGAAGTTCACAGAATCTCTAGTATCTACAGTTTATTGAGGGTTCATTATGTAGACATGCTTGATTGACTCTGAACAAAGACACTTCTATCACTTGGTAAATTCCAAGGGTTTAGAAGTTATTTCCCAGGGACAAAGGCTAGCCAAATCCTTTAGGAGCCTGACATTAATTGGACTGAAGCACAATGAGTCCATGAGATCTATAATCCCTCGGGAGAGAGAGCATAGTGTGAACCCAGTGCCTTCCTTTCCTCTGATCACTCAAAGAGCTTTTGGTTTCAAAGTCTATAAAGGAAATAACATGAGTAGAACTCTATTAGAGTTCATGAGAAAGCACAACCCTAGAACCCTTCATGAACTCCTGAAAATGATCTGTTTCCCTATTTCATTGGCTGAGCTGACACAGATGCAACTCACAGGAGACAGGAGAACCTTCTTCATGGTCCATAATCCAATTTTCACTTGAAATTCTTTGCATCCAAGAGGGAAAACCAATAAGCGAAAAACAAGAGGCAGAGGGCAAAGTAGAAATTTTTTTTTTCCCTATGACTTCTTTCAAAGAAACACACATCTGCAACCAAAGGTCTGTTTATTTCTATACGAAATGGAGATATTAGCTGAGTATTATAATCAGGAAATCTGCCCTCATAAGTCAACAAAGGTTCACCACTCCCCCTTTAGGGCTAAGAGCCACATCAACATACACATGATTCTCGATCAGTTTTTGTCCAGCGTGAAGATGGCACAAACTGGTTCAGAGTTTTGATTTGCACTATTAAAGCTGTTAGGAAAGTGAAACTGCCCTGAAATGTATCTGTCATCTTGTATACCATCACTGATTACTAGACAAACTTAACTCACTAATTTGAGTATTAATGATCATTGATGCCTTAAATTTCAAGCTCAAAATGGAAAGAAATTGATTTAATTTTCAGGTTAATGATAGCTTCACATGAAAAGTAAATGAGTTCATCAAGGATTCTGCATTGAATGGAAGAATGAATGTCAATGATCTGCCTCACTTTATTCAGCAGTGATTCTGTAGGAAGGAATCACTTTCAAAAGGCAAGACTGGCTGAAAGGTGACATTTGGCCTTTGGGCTATACTGGTTTTTCTTTTTAAATCCAAACCCTAAAGTACAATCACTTGATTTCTATCACCATAGAAGCTGACATGCTAAATATAAAATTAATCTGGTGCTACAGATGTAAAAATCAAATTTGTTTTAAAAATAAATTTTATGGAACATTACTCCATAATATAAGCTAATTGTTTCTGCAGTTAAGACCAAATTACTTCATTTTAAAAAGAGGGTTTTGGGTGTAATCTTTTCATATGCTTCTGCAACAGTGATTTTCAACCTTTTTCATTTCATGGCACACATAAACTAATTACTAAAATTCTACAGTGAACCAAGAAATATATATATTTTTTGTCGATCTGATGGTTAATTTTGTGTTGGCTGTTGTCATTTTTTTTTTTATTTGACAATCTAAGGGAAAAGAGATCAATGCCCCTGACTAAATAGTTAGAGATTGAATGTTTAAAAACTTTTTGCAGCACACCAGTTGAAAATCGCTGCTCCACAATGTGAATACAACTCCATTATGATCTTATTAGCAGATGCAGAAAGAACAGTTGATAAGATACCACATTTATTTATGATTAAAATACTCCATAATATGGATATAGAAAGAAAGTACATCAACATAATAAAGGTCATATATGACAAACCCTCAGCCGATATCATAATAAATAGTGAAAAACTGAAAGATTTTCCTCTAAAATCAGAAACAAGACAAGGATGTCCACTATCTCCACTCTTACTCAAGATAGTTCTTGTAATTCTAGTCAGAGTGATCAGGCAAGAGAAAAAAACAAAAAGCATGCAAATAGGGAATGAGAAAGTGTCACTTTTTGCAGATGACATGATTCTTTATATAGAAAATCCTAAAGACTTCACTAAAAAAGCTATTAGAAACAATAAACAAATACAGTAAAATCGCAGGATACAAAATCAATGTACAAAAATCCACTGCATTCCATATACTAACAAATTTCAGGAAAAATTTTTTTTAAATCAATTCTTTTTTTAATTGCAACAAAAAGAATAAATTAGCTTGAAATAAACTTAACAAAGGATGTGGAGGACTTATATACTGAAAATTACAAAGCATTATTAAAACAGTTTGAAAAAGAGACATGGAAAAATACTACATGTTTACGGATTGGAAAATCAACATAGTTAAGATGCCCTATTACCCAGAGCAATACACAGATTTAATGCAATCCCAACCAAAATCTCAATGTAATATTTTAAAGAAATAGAACAAAAAAGCAACATATTTGTATGAAACCACAAAAGACCATAAATAGCCAAAGGAATTCTAAGAAAAAAGAATAGGTATCACACTACCGGACTTCAAATTATGCTATATAGTAATAATAATCAAAACATGGTATTGGCAGAAAAACAGACACAGAGACCAATGGAGCAGAATTGAGAGCCCAGAAGTTAAACCACATGTATATGGGTAAATAATTTTTCAAAAAGGAACCAAAAAAAACACACAAAGGAGAAAAAAATCCCTCTTCAATAAATAGTGCTTGGAAAATTGGAAAGCCACATGGAAAGGAATAAAACTAGACTACAGCTTGTTTCCCAGTACAAAAATTAATTCAAAGTGGATCAAAGATCTAGGCCCTGGCCGGTTTGCTCAGTGGTAGAGCGTCGGCCTGGCGTGCAGAAGTCCAGGTTCGATTCCCGGCCAGGGCACACAGGAGAAGCGCCCATCTGCTTCTCCACCCCTCCGCCTCTCCTTCCTCTCTGTCTCTCTCTTCCCCTCCCGCAGCCAAGGCTCCACTGGAGCAACGATGGCCTGGCGCTGGGGATGGCTCCTCGGCCTCTGCCCCAGTCGCTAGAGTGGCTCTGGTCACAACAGAGCAACGTCCCATAGGGGCAGAGCATCGCCTCCTGGTGGGCAGAGCATCGCTCTCTGGTGGGCGTGCCGGGTGGATCCTGGTCGTGCGCATGCGGGAGTCTGTCCGAATGTCTCTCTCCGTTTCCGGCTTCAGAAAAAAAAAGAAAAAAAAAAAAAAGATCTAAATATAAGACCTGAAACAATAAATTAAATAAAGAAAAACAACATAGGTACTAAACCCATGAACCTTGGTGTTATAAAAGTTTTTATGAATTGATCCCCAAGGCCTGCAGTGTTTGTGTTAGAGTTAGGGGACAGCAAAAACCAGCCGCTGAACACTGCAGAGGGAAGGAAGGTTTAGAACTTGAGTTTCTCTTGGAGGGCAGAAATGTGGTATGGAACTGAAAATGGGGCAGTTGTTGGAAATCCACAAAGTAGAAGTTAACTCTCAAATCTCTTTTGCCAACCCTAACAAATGACAGTTAAGAAAAAAACAAGAAAGTAATTGACTTTAAACATTACCCAAAATATTGTGACCAGTGTACATTATACAATCAGTACTTCTGGTCACTTGTCTATTTTATTGGATGAAAATATTGGTGTTGTGTCACATCATCAATATTTTTATCTTTAACGCATTCTTTAAGTTTTGTGATTTTTTTTTTTTTTTTTTTTTTGGTGTAACCATTATTGTGGAAGACTTTTTCCTTTGTATCAGTTTGATATGGCCACAAATAAAAAATTGATTAAGAGAAGATTCAGCAATTTGTATTACACTGGAATCAATAAAATATACTGCCAGGTTTTAACCAGCCCTCCTAATAACAGGAATCAAATACACTCAAACTTAATATCAATAAATCTTCATTATTCATTTTTTTGTATGTGTGTGTGATAGAGACAGAGAGAGAAACCGAGAGGGACAGATAGGGACAGACAGACAGGAAGGGAATTCATCATTCTTAATTTTTCTATGTTTTATTATAATTAATGAGTAACATGTATCTTATTAAGTAAAAAATAAGCCATACTGATTAAAAAAATTTTTTTTAATATTTTTATTCCCAGCAGTTCAGCACTAATCAGTTTGTTAGAGACTCTTAAGGACTTAAGGTCATGAGGCCTGGCTAGTGAGGACAAAATAAAATAATATTTGCAAAGAGACTACTACTCTGTTGACGTGAGTCAATTAATGGTAACTTCTATTATTATTATTATTTTTATTCCAGTTAATCTTTAATACACAGGGTAGGTGTGTGTTGTGTTTGCATAAGTCCTGTGTGTGTTCTTCCTTAACTCCGTTTCATTCCGGTGTCCTGAATGCTTCACAAAGAACTTGGCATTCAGTACTTGGTAAATTTTGGACTGATCTAAACTTCTTAGCTGTTTCGAATTATTTTACTTTTACCCAAAGTATAGCCCAATGACGATACAGGGGACAAAAATGATGCAGTTATATTTTGATAAGGGTCAGACTTTTTACTGCTCTAAAAATGACAGGGAGCTGAGCGGTAAGAATAACAATTGTCATTATTGATTGACGAACACTTCACTCGACCCCAATCCTTTGAAGTAAATGTTGTGATTTTTATTGTGTAAACAAGAAAAGTGAGATTCAGAGAGGGAAATAACTTACCCCAACTCAATTAATAAATGTCTGGACCAAGATTTGATTCTGATCCCAATGAGACACTGTTGCAAATAATAAATGCAACAGTGACTATTTTAAATAATAAATCCTTGTGACTATTTTGAAACTACCAATTTGTATTGATACTTCTTAATTATTTTTATTTAATTATTCATTTTAGAGAAGAGAAACAAGGAGATAGAGAGAGAGAGAGAGAAGGGGGAGGAGCAGGAAGAATCAACTCCCATATGTGCCTTGACCAGGCAAGCCCAGGGTTTTGAACTGGCAACCTCAGAGTTCCAGGTTGATGCTTGATCCACTGCGCCACCACAAGTCAGGCCTGTATTTGTACTTCTTAATTTCTTTACCTTTTCACCCAGTACCCAACCTCCTTTCCCCTCTGCAACTATCAGTCTGTTCTCTGTATCTATGAATCTTTTTCTATTTTGTTTATTTGTTTATTTTATTCCTTAATTCCACATTTAAGTGAAATCATATGGTACTTCTCTTTCTCTGACTGGCTTATTTCACTTAGCATAATACCCTATAGTTCCATCTATGATGTTCCAAATGGTAGTATTTCATTCTTTTTTATGGTTGAGTAATATTTCCCATGTACCATGACTTTATTATCCATTCATCTATTGATGGACATTTGGGTTGCTTCTTTATCTTGGCTATTATAAATTCTAAATGTCTCATGAATATATACTGCAGTTTGATTTTGTATTCTTTGTTTATGACCCTAGATAAAAAGAGTAAATTAACATTAAATTCTCTTTCGGCAAATGACTAACAAAATTTTAATCAGTTTGTAAATATAAAGTGGAAAACAGATTTTAAATAATGGTTTTTTCTTATATAAATAAGATGTAAATTTATTCCTAGTATGTTGGAAATATACTTTAACTGAGTTGCAAATTTAGTTTTATTGGATGATTTGATTTAGAGGAAAGTATTTCATGCCTTTGGAAAGGATAAAACTTCTGCACAATATACAATTTGAAGCTTCGCTAACCTTATAAGATGTGTCATAAGCATATATAAATCATTCACGTACTTCTCTGGTAACAATTTCCATTAGAAGGCAGCAAGAACAGTAGTTACGAATGAACTCCAAAGTCATAATTTTTAGATTTAATTTTTATTTACTATATATTTACATTTAGTTATGTACTGTTAAGTAAATTATTTAATATCTCTGTGCCTCTCAGTTCATTCACCTGTGAAATAGCACAATGGTACACCGATTTTATAAATTTCTTGTGATTAACTGTCCCTGGCATCTAGTGAATCCCCAGTAAATATTCACTATTTTTACTTTTAAGCATTCACTATTTTTACTTTTATGATCTAGGAGAATGCTGACAGGAAGCATGTTGGCATCTGTGTCTGGAAAGTGACATTGTGACTGAAAAGCCCAGACGTGCTCATGAGCTACATGAATTCCTACCCAGGCTGGATTCTCTGTAAAAGTCCCCAAATTCATTTGAATTTCGAATATTTTCGACACAGGCCTATGAATGGCCCTAGGAAAACATTCCACAGAACAGCCTAAGGCATAGCTGCTTTCAAAAAAAGCTAAGATTGTGTGGAAGGTGCTAGACTAATTTGAAAAGACGGTAGGGAGGTTTCTGCCACCGAATAACATTGGAAAGTACCCCATGATTGGAAATGTCTAAAAATTTCTAAGAAACAACATAAAAAAGGAACAATGTTGTGCAAACAAAGTTTGTAACAATTGTTTTGTGGTTTGCTCGCTTGTATTGGGGCAGCACCATGAGTGTATAGCAGGGGTCCCCAAACTTTTTACACAGGGGGCCAGTTCACTGTCCCTCAGACCGTTGGAGGGCCAGACTATAAAAAAAACTATGAACAAATCCCTATGCACACTGCACATATCTTATTTTAAAGTAAAAAAACAAAATGAGAACAAATACAATATTTAAAATAAAGAACAAGTAAATTTAAATCGACAAACTGACCAGTATTTCAATGGGAACTATGCTCCTCTCACCAACCACCAATGAAAGAGGTGCCCCTTCCGGAAGTGCGGTGGGGTGGGATAAATGGCCTCAGGGGGCCAAATGCGGCTCGCTGGCTGTAGTTTGGGGACCCCTGGTGTATAGTCTATGGAAGGCTATGGGTGCTTGCTCTCAGGGCGGCAGGTTGCAAATTGTGGGTTGCCTTCCTGCTTGTGAGGGGCCATTGTTTGCTGGAGAAGGTTTTTTTCTTCCCAGCCGGTTTCTGGCTGGAGAGTCCAGAGGGGGGTGGGGGAGTGCTGAGGGGCTTGGGAGTCCTGGGATTTCGGCACAGCCTGCTTGGCTGGGGAGTGCTGAGGCTGGTGGGGGCCTGTGAGTCCAGTGAGTCCAGAGAAAGAAAGGGAAGTGACCTTCGCTGCCTTGCCTAGATTCTCTTCCACCATTGCGAGACTTTACTAAACGGAATGGCCCACCACTTTCTGACTCCACTGTTTCTTTATGTCTGCCCAAATCCAGTGAGAACTGGCACAGCCATGGTGGCCATTGGCCTTACAAACAAGTAATCCTACTTTGATATGACATTTCTATATTTTGCCACCATATCCAATTCATAGTGTTCAAATCTTTCTCTCTTTCAGGGTCCAGTGTGTCCCCAAGTGTGGATGAGAGAGTGTGCTCTCACAACTTCACTGGGACAGCCCCCTGGTTCGGGCTTACACTGGACTGGAAGAGGGGGCCTGATACTTCATTTCGATTGGAGGACACTGTCACCTTCTATGAAGAATGGCACCACTACACTGTGTATTTCATAGTCTAATAAAAGAAAATACTCTTTCAGAGCATACTGGTGACCACAACCCAAGCAAAAACTCTTAATAAACATAAGCTTCCTTTGGAGGAGATTTATTACTTTTAGTAAGTTTATTCAATCTCTTGAAGTATATATAAAACTGTATGTAACGGGATAAAAAAGAAATTATATAAGGTGCCAAATGAGACAGATACCTAAAATTTATGCCAAATTTTCCCATTTATAAAAAAAGAAAACTTTTTATTTTGTAACCAATCATTTGTATGGTATCCTTTGGTAATACGATTGTAGAATGAGATTGGAAGGTGGTCAAGGTGAAATAAGTACTTTAATAATTCTCCAATCTGACACTTACTGAGGTTATTTTTGTTTGTTTGTTTGTTTTAATGCAAAGCTAGTCTCAGGGAAGTATAGGTCAATCTGCATATAGCATTGGTCGCCCATCTAATAAACATTCACCCAGTATTGGTCAAGCTTCTTCGTTGCAAGCAACAGAAGCCAATTCTAGCAGACTAAACAGAAACAGAGTGTATTAAAGAGATTATTTAGGGACCTGGCCGGTTGGCTCAGTGGTAGAGCATCAGCCTGGAGTGCAGGAGTCCCGGGTTCGATTCTGGGCTAGGGTACACAGGAGAAGCGCCCATCTGCTTCTCCACCCCTCCCCTCTCCTTCCTCTCTGTCTCTCTCTTCCCCTCCCGCAGCCGAGGCTCCATTGGAGCAAAAGTTGGCCCGGGCGCTGAGGATGGCTCCATGGCCTCGCCTCAGGTGCTAGAATGGCTCTGGTTGCAACAGAGTGATGCCCCAGATGGGCAGAGCATCGCCCCCTGGTGGGTGTGCTGGGTGGATCCCAGTCGGGCGCATGCGGGAGTCTGTCTGACTGCCTCCTCGTTTCCAGCTTCAGAAAAATACCAAAAAATAAAAATAAAAATAAAAAAATAAAAAAAAATAGAACGAGATTATTTAGTTCATAGTACTGCTGAGAGTCTTGGACAACAAGGCTAAGCTTCCAGAAAATATATAAAAAATCATGACACACAAAAGTATAATAAAAAAGTGAATACATATATACCTCATTTTGTATATTTAACTTTGAAACCACGTGAACATGTGATATAATCATAAAACAAAATAAAAACTATAAAAACCATCTCTAAAAACTGAAACAAAATGAAAAAAAGGAACATAATAGTATGTCAAGTTGGGCATAACAGAAGTGGAGTTCTTTCAAGTGGCTTCACAACACTTATTTGACTATATATACATCCCTAGCGGATATACTGTAAGAACAAAAATGTGAACTATTTTAGTAATCATATTTTTGATGGTACTGTTGGTAGGATTTTTGAAGAGTGAGACCGTTGTGTGTTTATTAAATAGGCAATTATGTTGATATTAAGACAATATGGTTTTAGGAATTGGAATAGAGCAGGGAAAAATGTGAGATTAATAGGTTAAGTAAAATCCCTCTACCTGTAAATCTGAATTTTAAATACTGTTATGGACTCATGATTTATTTATTTTTAAAAATATGTGTATATAGATAATTTTGACCACTGAAAAGACCTAGAAACATGGTCTAGCACTCCTAGAACCCAGGTTATTATCCCTAAAACATTTCTAGGGGAAGCAATTATCCTTGGAGAAATTATTGATTTCCCACCTATAGCAAAAAAGTGAATAAAATGAGCCTCATCATCTTACCGTTTCAGAGATTGAAGGAGCTATTAAAGATTATCATTGTTGCCTGACCAGGTGGTGGCTCAGTAGATAGAGCATCAGACTGGGACACAGAAGACCCGGGTTTGAAACCCCGAGGTTGCCGGCTTGAGCATGGGCTTACTAGCTTGAGCATGGGGTCACTGGCTTGAGTGTGGGATCATAGGCATGACCCTATGGTCTCTGGCTTGAGCAACAGGTCACTTTTCTCTGCTGTAATGCTCCCCCCACACCATCCCCATCAAGGTACATATGAGAAAGCAATCAATGAACAACGAAGGAGCCACAATGAAGAATTGATGTTTCTCATCTCTCTCCCTTCCTGCCTGTGTGTCCTTATCTGTCCTTCTCTCTCTGTCTCTGTCACAAAAAAAAAAAAAGATTATCATTGTCATGTCAAAAGGGTTCAGTTTAAAAATGCTCCCTGTGGAGAGAGAAAAAGATGGCAGCGGAGTAGGCGGACGCACAGACGCCCAGCTCTCACCATCAAACTGGAATACAAATCAATTTAGGAAGAATCAGCATGAAAAACCAACTCTGAACTGCAAGAACAGCTCTCAAAAACCAAGGAGCAAAGAAGAAGCCACAACAATCCTGGTAGGGAGCGCCTGAATCTCCTCTGCTTACAGGAATGGAGGGGGGGGGGGCGTGAGGCTGAGAGCCCAGAGGGGATCTCACACAAGGGAAAATAGCAGAAACTACTCCTCACAGCCACTTGCCTGGCGACCAGGGAGTGAGGTGTGTTGAAAAGATCAGCTTATCTCCCAAGTGGAGAGGACAGGGAGAGGGACAGACTGTGAGGGGCTAAGGAATGCAGGAAACGAACTAAAAAAGCTGACTCATCCGTGCTGGAGGCGGCCATAGCTGGGGGAGGGACTGAACCTTTCACAAAACAGAGCTGAAGTGCTTCCAGATCAGAGATCTCTGGCCATCTATCCAGCTCCAATCAGCACAAGAAGACACAGCTGAAAACAAGAAGTGGGGAGGAGGGGCAGTAACTCAGGTCTCCATGGAGATCTGAGATACACCTCCCCCTACTGAAGCTGAGAAAAAACCCTGCCCCAAGTGAGATTAGTTGGTGGAAGAGACCTTCAGAGTCTCAGGTTACACCCACAGCATTCCTGGATACAGTTTCAAGGAAGCCCCCTGCTGAGATCAGTAAACAAGACTATCACTTGTTAAGAAAACAAACAAATCAAGACTTCAAAGCTGCCCAAATCCGAAAGTGGATTACAAATAATAGCTGATAGCAACCCAAGAAGACCTAGAAATAACACAACTGAAAACTGGAGGCAGACAACACCAAGCCTAGACTCGACCAACTCTACAAACAAAACACTGAAAATGAGAAGACAAAAAAGTGCAATCCAAATGAAACCTTCAGGAGATGAACTGAGTGATATGAAAATAATCAAACTTCCAGATGTGGAGTTAAAAATGCTCCCTGTGAACAGAGATGGACAATTTGAGCATCAGTATGAATAAAAATTATAATCAATTGTTACACATAAAGTATATTTAATACCATGAATTTGTAATCATATTAAAAAGTAAAAACAACCATAGGGTCAGTTGCTTTTGAAAAATACTCAGTGAACAATCCGTTACTTTGCAAGTTGGTAAATAAGAGAACAACAAAAAAGTCAGATGTTTATTCAATCTTTCTTGTATGAAGTGTGCCTCAGAATAACAATATAGGTGATGGGAAATTTCTTTTTATAGAAAAATCTGGCTAACATATGAAGAATAACTATGAGGTTATTCAGCATATCTGTCTTTACTTAATTTTTTGAACACTGTGTTTATCACAGTCTGAGTGATGTCCATTTTACCTATCTCTAGTATTTCTGTATATTTTGGCTTATATCTTGTTTCTTGTATGATTATTGTTTTTATACCATTTGGTTCATAAGTATTCACAGCATTTAGTGTGAGGTACATTGTAGGTAGAGCGCAGAGCATTTACCTAGCGGCTGTGGCTGACGCAATGCTGTGAGAATACTCCTGCTCCCGGAACCCTCCTGGGCACACCCAGGAAGGAAGCTCACCCACTGCGTGGAAATGACTCAGCACCAGCTGGGCAGCCCTCTGACCTTTTTTGGCCATTTGCCCTACCATAACATCCTATTGGCTGAACCCATCTATATAAGCTTGCTTACTTCCTGAATAAAACGGATCTGCGTCACTGAACCTGGTCCCCGGGGTTGTGTCTTTGCATCTCCGTCATCCTGACTCCTGGTGGGACTTGTCCACAACTGCTGCCTCGAACAGGGACCTCACTGGCATCCAAGGGATGGCTGAGTGACCCTCTGCAATAGGAAACCTTCTCCTCCACTCTTGAGCCCTGCAAGCTCGAGCCCTGCACGCCCTATTGCAGAGTAGGCAAGTTGAAGTTTATGAAAAGGATCTTTGTACTTACTGGGAGATTCTCTCTGGTCTCAATCCCTGGATTGAGGACGTGCCTCTCTGGGACCCGGATACTTGGGCCTGAGCTCTCCGCGCGTTTATTCGGCCGAGGTGCATGGGGGGCAAACCTTCTCTCTCGGCCTCACTCCTGCCTTATTGGCAATACACGCCTGCTTGACCGGTGTTCCTGCTGGGGACCCTCTGCTGGTCCCTAAGGTCCTACAGGCTACTACTCTTTCAGAGGAACCCCTACCTCTGTATTTGCCTCCCCCTGTAGAGGAAGAAAAGGGTTGGGCCACCGAGTATGATGGACTTGCAGCCGAGCTTGCAGAAACAAAACTAGATACGTTAGAAACCGCGCCATCAGCTCCACCACCCGAAGAAATGGAAGTCGCTACTTCCACATTCCCTGCCGGGGCTCCATGCCCCACCCCAGCCTCTCAGACTCCATTTTCTACCCCAGCTTTAACTCCAACATGTGTCCCTGCTGCAGACCCCTGGGCCAGCTTATACGCCCCCATGTGTCAGCAAAGAGACATTTCCCATGCAGCATTAGGACTAGAGCCCCCTCACCTTTTTTTGTTCAATATTAACCCTACCTCTGCACGACTGCAACATGGCCCCCTTAACATTTTTTTCAGATAGTGCTTATGCAGTACAAACAATCAAAGGCCTTGCCCATTCCACCTTCCGGCCCAAGCAGACATTACTAGATAGGGCTCTCAGTCAGCTTAAAAAACTGTTAGAGGAGCGTCAACACCCTTGGTATATTCAGCATCTTCGCTCCCATTCTGGCTTGCCTGGACCCCTAGCGGCAGGCAACACACAAGCTGATCATCTAGTTTTAACAGTCTCCCCTATTGAGCAAGCCAGACAACTTCATGCCCGGTTTCATGTCTGCCCATTCTCTCAAATCTCTCTTTCCTCATCTCACTCACGCAACCTACAAACACCTGTTCACGTATGTAAACAGTGCGGGCCCTTACTACCCTTAGGCCCCCTACAACCACAAGGTGTTAACCCTCGAGGCTTACAGCCTAATGCTGTGTGGCAAATAGACGTCACTCATGTCCTCCAATTTGGCAAACTCCGCTACATACACATAGCAGTAGATGCCTTCTCTGGAGCCATCTTGGCCACGGTCCTAGCAGGAAAAAAAACTACACATGGAATTCATGCCCTTCAACAGGCCATGCTTTGCCTTGGTGTACCTTGGGAAATTAAAACTGACAATGGGCCCTGTTATACCAGCAAAGCCTTTTGTTCTCAATGGCAAATCACACATCATCTTGGTATTCCTTATAATCTCGAAGGACAAGCCATTGTAGAACAGTGACACAGAGACATTAAGCTTCAAATTCAAAAAGAAAGGGGGGATATGCCCCGGGCCTCACCTGGAGAAGTGCTCCTCAGTGCTGTATTCACTCTCAATTATTTAACTTTTGATTCTGAAGGAGTAACTCCCGCTTATAAACATTGGGGAGGCCTTTGTAGCCAACTGACCCCGTTGCCATTAGTACGCTGGAAGGACCCAGCCACAGCTCAGTGGCAGGGACCACACTCCCTTCTAATGCAAGGAAGAGGTTATGCTTGTGTTTTTCCAGAAAATAGCCTGCATCCAATCTAGATCCTAGGAAGGAACATACGGCCACTCCCGGTGTCCCAAGAGGACCCCACCAACGACACCTCCAACACCTGTGAACCCTCCGGTTCAGGAGATGGCCAGCCTCAGCCTTGATGAAGAGCCACCTGGAGGAGGTCCTCAGCACTCCAGGAGGAGACCTTGTAACCAACATGCTCATAACATAACCTGGGAAGATATGAAGGCGCTAGCTGAACAGGCTCAAAGATTAGCCCCTGAGGGACCCCCAGGTCCAGGCACTCTGTTCCTCCTCATGTGTGCCATTATCACAGCGAACTTCCAGGCACGAGGAGATCCTCACGTCTGGGCGGCTGTTCCCCACCCTGGCATAAATAAGCCTGTTGAAGTTAACAGCCCACAGTTTCTAGCACTATGTTCCAGTAATTGCTCCCTTAGTCTACCTTGTGACAATGGTGGCCAGGAATCCCAGCAGTGAAATGGTACTATATGGGGTAGCCTCAGTGACCCAATGCTACTTAAGTTTAATAACACCATCCCCTCGGAGGGGTGGGTCCTCCTTTGAAATCATACTATGGGGACTTTGTTGAAAATGGTACTACCAACCAAGCTCAGTACTTGACCTACAAGCCCTCTTCCCCCTAGCTACCAACAACTGGGCCCACCCCACTAACCTTGCCTTCCCAGGGTCACTTCTTTGCCCGTTCCTGTATGACGAACATCTAAGAACACTCCCGAGAGAAGGAATTCCCTGGAGAGACGGCCACATTGCCTCTGGCCCGGATGCGCAGACCATCAACCTCGGAGTTTGGCATCGGAAGCTGAGAGACGGAATGCAACCATATGCAGTACGCAGCCCACAGCAAGCCATCTGTTTTGTGTTTGGACTCTGGGACCTTTGTGGGAAGTGGGCATGCACGGACCTACGTCCATTTTTTACAGTCAAAATGGAACTGTGTTTAATGGCACCTAGAAGGTCTCTGTAACACAATGGGAGGGAAATGACATCCCGACCCCTAGGAGGAATCCTCTGTTTAAGACCCCCATTCTATTTCCTAACTAGTCAAACATTACAGATGCTTGCCTCATTGTTTAATCCAACTAATCTATTAGCATATAGTATAATAGGTTTTATAGTTGTTTTAGTTCTACTAGGGTTCCGTTGCATAATGCGTAGCATTCAGAAGCTAAACCAGCAACAAGCAGTCATCAAGCAAGTTCAACTGGCCTTAATTAAAAGAGAAGGGGGAGATGTAGGAGCGCAGAGCATTTACCTAGCAGCTGTGGCTGACACAATGCTGTGAGAATACTCCTGCTCCTGGAACCCTCCTGGGCACACCCAGGAAGGAAGCTCACTCGTTGCGCAGAAATGACTCAGTGCCAGCCGGGCAACCCTCTGACCTTTTTTGACCATTTGCCCTACTATAACATCCTATTGGCTGAACCCATCTATATAAGCTTGCTTACTTCCTGTTGTAATTGTAACTCACAGATCTCTCAAGACCAATAACTCTGCAATAAATCTAAATCTTGACTATTTGCTGCCAGGTAAAAATGAAGGATTGCCCTTTCTTATGCATACCCATTATCATATTCATTTAATAAAAAACACTTTATTAAGATATAATTGACATACAAAAAGCTGTATATATATTATATATGGTGAGAAAGAGAAAGAAAGTAACAGGGACAGACAGACAGGGAGAGATGAGAAGCATCAATTCTTCATTGCGGCACCTTAGTTGTTCATTGAAAAATTGTACATATTTAATGTAAACAACTTGATGAATTTGGAAATAAGTATATACCCATAAGACCATCAGTACAACCAAGACCATAAACATGCTCATCATCTCTAAAAGTTTCCTTCTGTTCTATTTATTTATTTATTTATTTATAATTTTTCTTTTTCTACAAGAGTACTTAACATAAGCTCTACCAACTTCGCAAATTTTTCAGTATGCAATACAGTAGTGGTGACTCTTGCATAATCTTGCTTTTATAAAGAATTTTAAAAAGTCAAACTCATAAAACTAGGGAGTAGAATACTGGTTACCAGAGCGAGAGAGATGGGGAGGTGGGGAGTATCAGTCAAAGGTCACAGAGCTTTGCCATGCAGAATGAATCAGTTCTGGATCTACCATATGCCATTATCATTTTTTCTAGCCTACTCCCTTGCCTGCTGATTCTTGAAAACAAACATTGCTCAGCAATCCCTTCTTCTTGTTTTTATTGTTTCGCATCATTCCATTTTTATACTAGAGGAGTCTTTGTCCCCTGACTTGTCTGTTTATGATTGTGTGTTTTGTCTGTGTGTGCACTACTCTCCCAATGTTCATGAAAACAGATGTTGTTGCCTAAGCTCTTCCCTCAGTGTGATAAATAAAACAGATTGGGATAAAAAACAAAACATTTTCTGGTTTCAGTTATTTTAAACAGCCAACCCAGATGTTCCAGCTCATCCAGATGTCATTAAATGGATGAGTTCATTTTTCTGTCACTCTGAGACATTTAATTCAGCTTTATGAAATGGCATGAAACGTATTTCACAAGTACTCAAAAATTATTATTTAGCTAGCTTCACTGTAAATAATTCTCCTAAAATCTTTTTTTTTTTTTGTACTGATATACAGTCTTCCAGTCCCACAGTTTCATTAGCCTGATTCTTAAAATACTTAAAGAATAATAGGTGGGGGATGGGAGGTTAGAACAGGTGTTTAAGTAATAAATAAATCCTAGAGATCTAATGCACAGTATAGTAAATATAGACAACAATACTGTGTTATAATCATCAACTGTTGAGAGTAGGTCTGATTTTTTTTTTTTAAGTAAGAGGAGAGAAGATAGTGAACTAGACTACCTCATGCACTCAGACTGAAATCCACCAGAATGACGCACTCAGACCGACTGAAATATCGTCAGGACCCAGAGCCGAGGCTCAAACCAATTAAGCCAATGGCTGTGGGAGGGGAAGAGGGATAGAAGGGAGAGAGGGAGAGAGAGAAGAGCAGATGGCCACTTCTCTTGTGTACCCTGACTGGGAATAGCACCTGAGATGTCCATATGCCAAGCTGACGCTCTTATCCACGAAGCCAATGGTCGGCAAACTCGTTAGTCAACAGCACCAAATATTAACAGTACAATGATTGAAATTTCTTTTTGAGAGCCAAATTTTTTTTAACTTATACTATATAGGTAGGTACATTGTTATTAACTTAATTAGGGTACTCCTAAACTGGCCTTTGCTAAAAACGTCCTCAATCTGATTGAGGTATGTTCGCTGGTTCGCTGAGGTTGACCCCTTCCAACTCACTGCACAATGAGACTGCTGACTGACTGGCTCACTCAACTCGTGCATGGATTCCACGCGCGTCCCCCACGCTGCGTCTCCCATCACCCTACTGACCAACATCCCCGCACGTGGTATTTTGTGGAAGAGCTGCACTCAAGGGGCCAAAGTGTCGCATGTGGCTCGCCAGCTGCAGTTTGCCGACCACTGCCTAAGCCAACAGGCCAGGGCCTAGATTTGAATTATTTGAATGACTAAAAATAAATAATAATTATGTGACATAATAGATGTGCTAATTATCATGACAATGGCAATCACTAAATAATATATATATGGATCAAATTGATGTTTTATACCTTAAATTTAAATGTTATATCGCTATATTTCAATTACAAATTTTTAAATTAAAAATAACATTTTTAAAATAAGAAAAAGCAATAGTAGAGAAATAAGGTTCTATAAGTAATTGTCATTCATTTACTCTCTTTTTAGAATAAATTAGTTAAATAATTTAACTGCTGATAGATAAAGAAAACCAGTGAGTAGCTTCTATTCCTGAACTACTTATTCCCACCACCTCCCAACACCAACTCTTCTCTTTACTTGAATCAAAAGTTCTAGTAATCATTCATTTCCAATTTACGCCAAGTGTTATTGGATTTTTGATTCTTTATTTATAAAATCTTACTGACCTCTACAATATTTTTATTGAACTTATAACACACACAGCAAGATGTATACATTGTAAGTGTAGAGCTTGATAATTTTAACATAAAATATACAGCTCACAACCCAGCATTCAAATCAAGATGCAAAACCTTTCCAACCACCTGGGAGATTCCCTACACCTCTTCCTGCTGCTGCTCCCAAGGAAATCATTATCCTGACTTGTATTATCATAAAGTAGTTGTGTCTCTTTTCGAACTTCATGTAAATAGAATCATAGAATTTGTACACTTGTGTCTGTGATTCATCTCTATTATTGTCAGAAGCAATACATGTGACTGTTTATGTTCATATAATACATGTTGTTTCATTGAAATAGCCTGCTCCTTTTTATTATTGTTAATATTCCACTGAATGAAAATATAGCAATTTATATTTTCATTCTGCTACAAATGGGCATGATGCATTTTTAGTTTTTACCTATAATAAATAAACCTGTTCTGAAAAGTCTTCTGTATGTTTTTTGGTCTACTTTTTCTGATATTAATATGGTCATGCCAGCTTCCATATTGTTTACTGTTTTTATGGTATATATATATATATTTCTATCCTTTTACTTTTTATCTATCTCTCCCTGTATATTTAAAGTTTGTCTTGATACCTAATGTACTGAAGGTTGTATATTTTTTTAATTTAAGTGAGAGGAGGGGAGCTAGATAGGCTCCTGCATGCACCCCAACTGGGATCTAGCTGGGAACCCCTATCTGGAGCTGATGTTTTGCCCATCTGGAGCCATGTTTTCAACTGAGCAATTTTTAACACCTGAGGCAGAGAGAAGTTCCATGGAGCCATCCTCAGTACCTGGGGCCAATGTGCTGGAATCAATTGAGCCATGGCTGCAGAAACAGAAGAGAGAGAGGGAGAGAAGGGGGAGGGAGAGGGAAAGAGAATCAAATGGTTGCTTCCCCTGTGTGCCCTGACTGGGAATCTAACCTGGGACTTCCACATGCCAGGTCAATGCTCTACCACTGAGACAACCAGCCAGGACCTGAAACTTTTATTTTATCATATGTGAGCATTTTATTTTGTCAAATACCTTTTCTGTGTAAATTGATATGATCATGTTTCTCTTCCCTAGCTTGCTGACTTAGTGAATAACATTGATTGATTTTCAAATGTTGAATAGACTTGTATACCTGGAATAACTCCTACTTGGTCATGGCATATAATTCTTTTTATATATTTTTGGATTCAATATGCTAATATTTTGTTGAGAAGCTTTACATTTCATTTTATTAGAGATATTAGCCTATAGTTTTCTTTTATTATACTGCCTTTACCTGGTTTTGGTAATAGGAATATTGGCTTCATAAAACAAGTTTGGAAGCTCTTGTCTTTCATTTTCTGGAAGAGATTTAGCAAAATAAGTGTTAATTTTTGAAACGTTTGCTAGAGTTCTCCAGTGAAATCATCTGGGGCTGAAGATTCCTTTCTTGAAAGCATTTTAAAAATATGACTCCTGGAATTATCAGGGAGAACACTTTGTAAAGAACATGATTATCTAACCAATATGCTATACACCTAAAACTAATACAAAATAATATCAAATGAAAATCATAATGGAAAAAATTTAATTTAAAAAATAACTTTAATTTCTTTCATGGTTATAAGATTTTTCAGATTATATATTTTATCTTGGTAGAGTTTTACTAGTATGTGATTTTTGAGGACTTGATCCATTTCCCTCAAGTTGCTTAATTTATGAGCATATAGTTGTTTATAGTATTGTTTTAATAGTCTTTCAATGGTTGATGATTGATAGTAATATCATTGGTTTAAATCCTGATATTAGTGTTTGTGTCTTTTTTTTTATTTTATCATCTTGCTAGAGGTTTGTAGAGTTATTGAGTTTCTAAAAAAATAAATATTTTGTTTTATTGATTTTCTATATTGTTGTCCTGTTTCTAATTTAAATAATTTCTGCTCTTAATTTTATTATAGTTTTCTTTTTGCTTGCTTTGAGTTTATTCATTTTTTATTCTTCTAGTTTGAGGTAGAAACTCATTGTTTATTTGAGACCTTTCCTCTATTTTAATAGAAGCAATTTGTGCTGTAAGCTTTCCTTTTGGTATTACTTTAGCTGCTCCTCATTTGCTTTCTATTTTTTATTTAATCTTATCTATCCTATCTTCTTTTGAGTAAGACTGGCCTGTTCAAATATCACATTATTAAATGTGTTTTAATTCTTTGTTTTTCCTTTCATGCTGAGTTAAGTTCTGAGCAGAAAACCCGTGAGATATATTTATTAATTAATTAAACCCCAATGATATTTTTTCATTTTTCAACTCAAACAACTTACTTTAAATTTCTTTTTAATTTATTTATTTTAGAGAGGAGAGAAAGAAGGGGGGGAGGAGCAGGAAGCATCAACCCCCATATGTGCCTTGACCAGGCAAGTCCAGGGTTTCGAATCAGCAACCTCATTATTCCAGGTCAACGCTTTATCCACTGCGCCATCACAGGTCAGGCACAACTTATTTTTAAGTTTATTAGAGTAAGTTTATTATTATAAAAAAAGAAAAAATTATTTTGTTTTAAGTCATTGAAATAAATTAGGGTTAGAGGTCACTGCTTCCAGATAATGAAGGGTGAATAGAAGAATCCTGCTTCTCTCTCTGCCCCCAGGTGGCATGTTACTGGAGCCTGAACTGTTCATAGAGCCCCACTGACAAACAGGGGGATAAGATGTCCAATCTCTCATGTGTCTGAAAAGGAAGTTCAACAGGGCGTTACTGAGCCTCAGTAATGTCTGCTGCACATGCCGAACATGAGCATGTCACTGACTCTGATGGTTAGATGGAAGGTAGGAAAATGTGGATATGATCCTACTTTGCCATTCCATTGGCCATTCTCGCTGGTTAGGGTCAACCTAGTACAGACGTTGGAGATGAGACTAGGAGTCAAGTTAAATCTGGATTTAATTCCTTGCCCCACCACTGAACTTGAGGCTTGACCTTGACAATCACTTTAATATTCTGAGTTTCAGTTTCCTAAATCAGAAAAAAAACAAGCTTAACAATACCCGTCTAATAGTGTTGTTGTAAGAATTACATTATTAAGTGTGTGTGACTTTCTTAGTGCTCTGCTTGTCATGCAGTGAGCACCAAATAAAAAGCAGTCTTATTCGAGTCCTTCAGCTCTCATCCTTCAGGCATCCTACCATATTCTCTTACTCCCTTTCAAATTTACATTTTTTTATCCCTTACTCTTATCTTCAGTTACAACCATAATTATCTTCCCTAAGTTAAAAAGAAAACCAGACCAACCAAAACAAGCTAACCTTGCTCTCAAACTCACTGTCCCTTAAGGGTATTTTTGCATTTCCCTCTTTCTGATCACCGAACCCCTCAAATGTTCTGTTTGGTGTAGTATTGTTCTTCATTAGTTGTTTCTACTTTCTAAGTTCCTATTCACTTCTTAGCCAGTAGAATCTCCCTTTTCTCTCTCTATTCACTGACTCTATTCTCTAGTAGATTATATAGTAAGCCTCAGCATGAGCAAGTTATTAAACTTCATAAGCATTTTGCATTGAGTCTTCCTCTGGCTTAAAATTCTCGTCTCCTTTGCCTTTAATGATGGTACATCATCTTACACTTTTTTTTTCCTTCTCACCCTTCTTAAATAGCCTTTACTGACTTAGTTCCCCATTTTGTTCCCTCCAGGGACACTTTCCAAAAGGTTTCTTAGCTCTCTTCTCTCTCACATGTTTCTCCTTGGCATTCATATTTATCTTCAAAACTTCTAGATGGGCAGCTCCCAAATCTAGCTTTAAAAACCAGTTTCTCATCTGAGTTCTGTTTCAACTTTCATGAATTTCATTGCTGCACCTCAAATGTAATGTGTCCAAAATTGGATTCTGTGCCCATTTGGCAATTGTTTATGTTCCTATTTTGGCACATATCACAGACTGTCTTGTACTGTAGTTATTTGGGGCTCTTAATTGCAAATTGCAGACTCCTAGTCTGTATCTTTCTGCCTCATCTTTGATTCTGTTATTTTATATAAAGACTCTGTAATCATTCATCTCTATAATATCAAGCACTTCTTTGATAATTATAGCGTGTTCAATAATTTACATGGCTATAACTGTTCACATTAAAAATGTGGCATAAAATAGCTGAGCACAGTAGGAATCACCACAGTTCAAATGGCTAGAAAAAGGGAAAATCTCTTGCTTACTGATTTTAGAGTACAAAATTATTATTTTTCCTTTATTTAAATTTTGGAGCTAGCAGGCAGGCACCGCTGTAGATATTTAATTAAGGTTGGAGGCGCACAGTTGCTAAGACGGGAAAGACACAGCTTGCATTTCTCAAAAGAACACAAAAGCTAGATAACAACACTCGCTTCCCTGGAGCATCGCCAGTTACAGCTCATTGTCTGGGATAAAGTAGATTTTGGTTTAAATTTGGAATATCACATCTTCACACTGGGTCTCTCCCATTGGAGTAAGGATAGAGTGATAAACACCTGCCAGGCATCTAGAGGTTTGCCAGATCCTCTTGCAGAGAAATTGGGAAACCAAGACAGCACAGATTGTTTCTTCTGGCAGGAACACTGCCACATTGTCCCATATGGTATTTCTATCCCTGTACCTATAGAGAAACAGTTATAGCTACATTAAAGAATTATGTCTCTTTACTCAATGCAGTATACGTTATTTACACATCATTGTTTTTTTTTTTGTTCATTTTTTTTTATTATTGACTGTGTTTAAGAATAAAATTTCATTGGTGCTGATAGAGCAACTAGATCCAATCAGAAAGACAGTAACAATAAGCAGAAGGCATGTCCACCTGTTATGAGAACAGATGAAAATAGACTTATATAAAGACATTTCCATTACTGACTACAACATACCATAATTGACAACTCCAAACTATCATCCTTGTTCTCCCCATTTATTTGGGTTAGTCTGAATGTTCCTGTCTTAGACTTATTGACTCTTTAACCACACTTGGATACCGGCCTCTGATCCAGTTTTGGCCACCCTTTTGACTCCTCTTCGGGCTCTCTTGAATTTCAGACCCTCTACCCAGCTTTCTACCTGATCTTCCTTTGATTTTTAGTCCTTGGTGTCAGGTGTCTACCCTGATACTCTTTCTTTTTATCCTTCCCAGTCCCTTGACATCATCTGCCCCCAAATGACCCTTTCTGGTATGAAGAATTAGACATATGGATTCATGTAATGAATCCTTGTCACCTGTATCTGTTCTTCACCTTGGCAATCTGTAGAGAAAAAATATATATGTAATTATGTTCTTCTTCTGCTTGAAATCCTTCAGTTGTCTTAAGGATAAAATAAAGCTTCTTAGTATGAAATTAAAATGCATTCCATCATCTAGTTCTAGACTTTGTCCCTTTCACCATGTTCAACTTGACTTCTCTCAGTGAATCTACTCACATGTATCCAAATAAGCCATGTTCACTGATGACTTAGAGCATTTACACATGCTGTGTCCTGAGCTTGGAGCAGGCTTCCTATGCCTCTCTTCAAGACAGAGCTCTTCAGGAAAATCTTCCCGGACTGAGGCTTATTTATTTTTATTTTTATTTTTATTTTTATTTTGTATTTTTGTATTTTTCTGAAGCTGGAAACGGGGAGAGACAGTCAGACAGACTCCCGCATGCGCCCGACCGGGATCCACGCCGGCGTGCCCACCAGGGGCGACGCTCTGCCCACCAGGGGGCGATGCTCTGCCGCGACCAGAGCCACTCTAGCACCTGGGGCAGAGGCCAAGGAGCCATCCCCAGCGCCCAGGCTATCTTTGCTCCAATGGAGCCTCGGCTGCGGGAGGGGAAGAGAGAGACAGAGAGGAAGGAGGCGGGGGGGGGGGGTTGTGGAGAAGCAAATGGGCGCTTCTCCTATGTGCCCTGGCCGGGAATCGAACCCGGGTCCCCCCCACGCCAGGCCAACACTCTACCGCTGAGCCAACCGGCCAGGGCCCTGAGGCTTATTTTTATATACTTACTGCATTCACACACACACACACACACACACACACACACACACGCGCTTGATCTTGCTTTTAACTCTAAAGTTGTTTTCTATAAGTTGGGAAATGGCTTTCTTTTCTAACCTAATACAGATCATAACAACTTTAAAGAGATAACAAATAGAGAACAAAGAAAAGCAGAAATTCTTCCACCACTAACACCAATTAAGTGTTGGATACATGTTACATAAGATTTTTAAAATGCATAATTGAACATATAAAGAACAGTCTATCTGGAGATGAAGTGTGTGAGACAATGAGTTACTGATGTATTCTTGATCTTCATAATCCAGAATTTAATACTTTGATAGAGACAGAAATTGAAACTTTGTATTCAGAGGAAGAAGGAGATTGAAACTAAAATGTTTGAATAAATATGTGACTGTCAAAGTACTGAAGCTCAGGGAAACTCTCAGAGTATTAAAGAAAAAGGAAAGAAGAAAGAAGAAAAAAAGAAAGAAAGAAAGAAAGAAAGAAAGAAAGAAAGAAAGAAAGAAAGAAAGAAAGAAAGAAAACCTATCCATTGGTATAACAAGAGGACATGAGAACTAGGAGAAAAGAGAATTTTCTGAGAATTCAAACTCAAAATTGTAGGGTTAGGGTTCATATCTGGTTAGGGTTCAAAATAATACTTCTTAGAAAACCTGGATAACCTGCATGAAAGAAGTTTGCATAAAAATTAGACCCAGCAAGGTGATATCCTTTGGGGGTGAGTAAGAAGAAAATGCAAAGCTGCTGTAGAGAGGCAGCTCCCAACCCATGCTGCAGAGAAACAGTGGAACATGAGAAAAGTCAGCAGATACCTCAATGAGGAGGATTGGAACCCCAAGAATTTCCACTCCTGGAACACTATGGAACCTATAAAATAAGTTTGTTCAAAATGTATAAAGCAAACAAAGTAGGAGTTAAATGTTATAAAAACAGCAAGACACTATAAAAATTTATACATTTGAAAAAATAATAGCCTGACCAGGCAGTGACACAGTGAATAGAGTGTCAGACTGGGACACGGAGGATCCAGGTTCAAAACCCTGAGGTTGCTGGCTTAAGCACAGGCTCATCCGGCTTGAGTGCAGGCTCATCAGATTGAGTGCCTGATCGCTGGCTTGAGTGTGGAACCATAGACATGACCCCATGGTTGCTGGCTTGAGCCCAAGGTCGCTTCCTTGAGCAAGGGGTCCATGGCTCAGTTGGAGCCCTCCCCCATGAAGGCACATATGAGAAAGCAATCAATGAATTAAAGTACCACAACAAGTCGATGCTTCTCATCTCTCTCCTTTTCTGTCTGTCTGTCCCTATCTGTCCCTCTCTCTCTGTCTCCCTCTCTGTCTCTGTCACACACACACACACACACACACACACACACACACACAAAAGAAAGAAAAAAGAATAAATAGATTTCTAGGAGTAAGATGTCAATAGATATACTAAATACTTAAATAGAAATATTTAAATAGAATAGAAATAATATAAATATACTAAATAGAAAATAAGATACAGCTATACAAAGAATTAGTAAACCGAGAGTTAGATTGGAGAACACCACTGGAATATAGCCCTGAGAGATCAAAGATAAGAAAACAGGAAGGAGAAATGAATAAATATGAAGCTTAGAAGGAGAATACCAGTCTGGTAAGAGCTATAAAAAGATGATTGAGAGAAAAAGAGAGTAACCATACTTGTTGCTGTAATGTCAGAGTTTTCTGGAATTGGTGAAAGATATAAATCCTTAGATTAAAGAAATACTGTGAGTCATGAGCAGGCTGAATTAAAACAAGTCACACCTAGAACAGTACTTTAAAACTATAGAAACCGAAGACAAAGAGAAATTCTTGACAATCAGAGAGGAAAAGTGGGTTACCTAAATATATATATATATATTATACAGGCACAAACTCTCAAGAGCAAGAACAGAAGCTAAAAGACAAAGCTATTTTTAAAAAAAATTGTCTTTCTTCAAAATAATAGAGTTAGTAACTGTTATTGTAGAATAAATTAACCAAACTGTCATTTGAGAAGAAGGGCTTAAAAAATATTTTTAGGGCAAATTCAGAAGATTTACCATTCCCAGATGCATGATGAATAAAAACCTTTTAAAAGATGTAAGTCAGGTTTGGTCAACCTTATTGTACCTACCGCCCACTTTTGTATCTCTGTTAGTAGTAAAATTTTTTAACCGCCCACCGGTTCCACAGTAATGGTGATTTATAAAGTAGGGAAGTAACTTTACTTTATAAAATTTATAAAGCAGAGTTACAGCAAGTTAAAGCATATAATAATAATTACTTACCAAGTACTTTATGTCGGATTTTTGCTGTTTGGCAGAGTAAATCTTTATAAAACAACTTACTATAGTTATATCTATCTTTTTGTTTATACTTTGGTTGCTCCGCTACCGCCCACCATAAAAGCTGGAATGCCCACTAGTGGGCAGTAGGGACCAGGTTGACTACCACTAATGTAAGTAAAGAAATAGCCAGAAAGAAATACAGACTGCAAGTGACAATAGTAACAAAGAAATTAGTCAACATATGACTCTATAAATATCAGTAAGCATTTCTTACATAAAACAAAAACAATGCTGCATTTCAATGGTTATTAATTTGGATCAAAATAAAAAAGATGTAATAAAACTCCAAATACTTATCACTTTTAATGCAAAGAGTAAATAATTATTGTCTAGCAGAAGAATTATTAATTTTAGTCCCTGTTTAAACAAGTATATATATTAAGAATTTCAGTACAATCATTTATACAGTAGAAACTGAGTATATAATGACTAATTATTTAGAAGATAAAAAGGAATAAAAATATCTTGGCCAATCTTATAGAAGGCAGAGAAAGATAAAAGTATTTTAAAGAACCCCCCCATAAAAAGAAAAGAAAGAGATAAATCTAAAAATTTTAGTAATCATAAGAAATGTCAATGAATAATACTCTTGAGTTGAAGAACAAAGGCTATAAATTAGGTTTTAAACATCTAATAAAATTCTCTTTATACAGAACATAAACATAAACACAATGACACAAAATAATTCAGTGTAAAGCAGTGATTAAAAAGTAGACTAAGTAAATAATAATCATAAATCAACTAGTGTAGCTACATTAATATGAAAAAATCTACTTTGAGGAAAAAAGCATTATAAGGTTAAAAAGATGGTTAGTTATTACATATTGATATAAGGTCAAGTCACAAATTACATTTCTAGTTGATATGCCTCTAATAACATGTAGAGAGATCATTTTCCACAATTAGCTGGAGCAATGGGCAAATCCACAATTAAACTGGGAAGTAAATGCTCCTTATTCAATAACTCTAAATCAAGAAGACATGTAAAAATTCTTTATTTGCAGCTCTGTTTATAATAGGAAAAAAGTAGAAACAACTGTCTGAAGTCAAAGGAATAGTTAGTTAAACTGTGCTTTATTTCTACATTAGGTAGTAGGATTCCACAGTAGAAAATGGATTAGTTCTCATTGATGAATGACATAAATGATTTTCAAACACATGATGCAGAATGACACAAGGAAGCTGGAAGATATTATCCACAGCGGGATGCCAAGTGGAGATAGGAATTGGATATGAACGTGAAGTTTGGAGATAAGATTTGGGCTGAAATATAAAGTTGGCAGTTGTCTGCACATGTCTTTCTAAAGCATGAGAACGCCTGAAGTATCAAGGAGAGTGAGTGGGGAAGAAAGCCCCAAGGATGCTGGGCTTTCCAGCATTTACAGAGCCAACTGTCAGGAAGAGAACCAAGCAAATAACATCTAGAAAACCAGCCTTGTTGATCAGGTGAACAGAGAGACAAATAAGGAAAGCTCTTTTGTTGCTCCCTGCTTCTTGCTTTGAAAGCCATTATAGGAGGTCATATGATGCCCACAGCTATGGAAGCCTTTTTGGAACTAAGAGGGGAGGGAGCAAGCTGGAGGAGGGAAGGCCAACATGCTGAGAATGATGGAATAGGAGAGAAAGAACTTGACATCATAGAATCTTCTTGACTAATGTGGAAACTTATTACTTCTCAAATGCTGTTATATGAGATAAGCATCTATATTGTAAAGTCACTACTGATTATATTTCTGCTATCTGAAGCCAATTGCATCTTACTCTACCTAGTGGCAATTTAACAAGTCTGTCTCTTACCCAGATAAAGGAAGGTTGCGTTGCAGAAATGTATTAAGCTGCTCACTGGGGTTGCAAAGATGACTGAGACAGGTCCTTGGCCCAGGAGATTACAGGCTAAAAGAGAGAAATTCACATTTAATGTGGTAAAAAAATAGGGCCTTGAAAGCTTTCAGCCACGGATCTAAAATAATCAGGGCAGTGTTTTAGAAACATTAGTTTGGTATCATAATAAAAATGATTGAACACCTTGTGTGCATAGAGCTGTCTATAACAGATTTTATTTCATTCAAACTTGATAACAAACCGGTAAGAAAGGTATTGTGTGTGTTTTGTGGATGAGAAAACTGCAGCTATGGAATTGAAATAGTGTCGTCACAATCAGACAGCAATAAGATTAAAACCAGGCTTGTTCAATTCCAGAGGCCAGGCTCTTCCCGGCTTCTTCTTCTTCTTTTTTTTTTTTTTTCATGCTACACTGCCCCTCTTGGGCCATCTGCTGCCTTTATCCTCCTCATTTCACCCTTCACAGGATGGCCGGGAGGGAGGAGAAATGGGAGTTGAGGAGACAAATTAAAGAGGAGAGGCAGGCATGAGAAGGAAAAAGGCAGGAGCAAGATGACAGGCATCTCTAAGAGGAATAGTGAGCCTTAGTGACAGACAGACACGGGATGGAAGCGTGTGCAGCATCACAGGGACATCAGAGATACTGATTAGTTTCCTTGTCCTTCAAAGAGGATTTAGTACCCACTGTTTCCCTGCCCTCATCTACTCCTTAACACACGATCTATATAGCTTCTGCCTCAACTATCTTCTTTTTTTGAAACTGTTCTCTATGTATTCACTTTTGGCCTACTAATTGAAAATATATACATATATATTTTTCTTCCTTAATTTTTTTCTAGTATTCTCAACCCTTCACTTTCTTTAAATTTTCTTCTCCATAGACCTCCCCACAAAACTAGATTTATCCCTAGAGAAACTCATTTTATCTTTTAAAAATAAGTAAATCAGAAAAAAAAACTAAGAACTATATGATTCTATATATAGGTGGGACATAAAAATGAGACTCAGAGACATGGACAAGAGTGTGGGGGTTGGGGGTAGGAGAGGGAGGGAGTGGGAGGGAGGGGAGAGGCATAAAGAAAACCAGTTAGAAGGTGACAGAAGACAAGTGGACTTTGGGTGATGGGAATGCAGCATAATCAAATGTCAAAATAACCTAGAGATGTTTTCTCTGAACATATATACCCTGATTTATCAATGTCACCCCATTAAAATAAAATAAAAATCTCTCTCTGTCCCCTTACCTTTTTCTACATCCAGAATTACTTTTGGATGTCTCATTTCTCTATCTTTTAACTTGGGCTCCAAATTTTTTCTTCTGTCTTCTAAATGAGCTCTTGGAGTATGTCCCTTATTACAATGACTTTTTTCTAAGTTTTGACTCTTTCTAGAAATATTCTGAACAATCTTAGCTCCCTTTGATGCTCCATCTTTATACCTTTTAGTTTATAACTAACACGTGGCAGTGTGTGTGTATGTGTGTACACACACTGATTTGTACCAACACATACCTTGTTTAAGGAGTAATTTCTAAAGTTTTCAATAGTCTCCATAGTATTTAACATTCTTGCGTCTAGTAGACTCTCTTCATTTATTTTTTTTCATTCATTCAACAAATATATGAATGGGAGGCACAAAAAAGAAAGAAAAGAATAAGTAGGTATAAATATGAAGCAGAGATTTTAAGGGTTAGGCTTATACAATGGGATGGCAGGAGCTGGCAAGTCTGGAATTCACCGGGCAGTTGGCAGCTTGGGAATTCTGGCAAGAACTGATGTTCTAATCTTGAGCCAGGAGGCAGAATTCCTTCCTCATTTGGGGACTGAAGTCTTGTCTCCTAAGGCCTTCAACTTCAATTAGACGAGGCTCACTGTATTGTGGATGGTGATCTGTTTTTACTCAAAGTCTACTGATTTAAATATTAATTACTTGTTGAATATATAGTTTCAGAGCAACTTGAAGATTGGTGTTTGACCAAAAACTGAGTATTGTAGGTTAACCAAATTGACATATAAAATTCACCATCACGCCCTGGCCGGTTGGCTCAGCGGTAGAGCGTCGGCCTAGCGTGCGGAGGACCCGGGTTCGATTCCCGGCTAGGGCACACAGGAGAAGCGCCCATTTGCTTCTCCACCCCTCCACCGCGCCTTCCTCTCTGTCTCTCTCTTCCCCTCCCGCAGCCAAGGCTCCATTGGAGCAAAGATGGCCCGGGTACTGGGGATGGCTCTGTGGCCGCTGCCTCAGGTGCTAGAGTGGCTCTGGTTGCAACATGGCGACTCCCAGGATGGGCAGAGCATCGCCCCCTGGTGGGCAGAGCGTCGCCCCATGGTGGGCGTGCCGGGTGGATCCCGGTCGGGCGCATGCGGGAGTCTGTCTGACTGTCTCTCCCTGTTTCCAGCTTCAGAAAAAATGAAAAAAAAAAAAAAATTCACCATCACAGGATGGAGACCAAAGAACCAGATGAAGTTCTGACAAGATAGGAGAGAGTCAGCCCCTCAGATGTACGTGGAAAATGAAGAGGGTGGGTACTGATGTGAGAGGGGGCTTCCCCCAGCTGGCTTCTATTTCTCCGTGAAGTAGATGAGATCTTCTGGGATGGAGGGAAGAGACTGAAGGTTGGAAGATAGTAGATGATATGCGTCAAATTCATTCCAGTGAGAGGGAAAATGAGTTGCCAAGTAAAAGAGTCAAAATGCTGTGCAGAGCTATGGGCTGGTTGTCACAATCATAGGAGCAGTACAATCCCCTTGGTAAATACTCACTGCATAGCTATTGCACTTAAAAGCATATCTTTACAAGTGTTTACACACTAACTACTCTTCAGCTAACCACCAGTTACTTTACTATAATCTTATTCCGTCTCTTAGTCCTATGTAAGGTTAACTGTGGTCTGCTTGTTTGAAGACCTTACTGTTGTTTGCCTTGTAACACTATACATATAATAAGTATTAAATTTAGAGTGGTATACCAGTGACAAGGAGAAAAATATGACTGTTGGGACTAATTAAATGCTGTAAGTACTTAATAGGTTTCTAGCACAGACCCATTGCTAGGTGACTCAATATTAGCACACTCTTTTTGCCTCCTTTCCTTTGAAAGAACATCCTAGCCACTTTCTGAAGCATGATGTACAAAGAAGCAAAGTTGTAGAAATAGAATTAAGAAAACCAACATCTTCATTTGTTTATTCAAACATACATGGAGGACTTATTGCATGGTGTGTAAGCTTCTCCTTTGTTTTGTTTTATTCTTTCATTTTTTTTCTTCTTTTCCCAGTGAGAGGAGGGGAGGTAGAAAGACATGTGCTCTAACTGGGATCCACCCAGCCAACTTGGTCTGAGGCCAATGCTCTGCCCATCTGGAACCATGCTCACACCAAGCGATTTTTAGCACCTGAGGTGGAAGCTCCACGTAGCCATCTTCCTGTGCCCAGGGCAATGTGCTCGAACCAATGGACCAATAGCTGTGGGATGGGAAAAGGGAGAGAAAAAAGAGGAAGGGGGAGCAATGGAGAAGCAGATGTTTGCTTCTCCTGTGTGCCCTGACCAGGAATCAAACCCAGGACATCCATATGCCAGGCCAACGCTCTACCACTGAGCCAACTGATCAGGGCTTTTAATTTTTAAAATAACATTTATTAGGGTGACATTGGTTAATAGGATCATATATGTTCAGGTGCATATTTCTATGATATGTATATTGCATGTGTGCCCTCTACCCAAAGTCAAATCCTCCGTCACCATCTATTGGCCCTGTTTCTGCATCTTTGCCTCTCTGCACATCGTGCCTCAAAAAGTGTCTAGGAGACAGAGATTATCTAAAGCTTTTGATTCAATGTTCTTTTCTTGCTGTGTTTATTTGAATTATCTAATACATGTGCTTGTTTATTTGAGAGGTAGTGTGAATAGAGGAAATATATTTAAACCATGGAGTCAGAAGACCTATGTAGATGGAAGTAAACTCAAATCCCTATAGAAATATAACACATCTGCTGTAGCCAAACAGAACATCTGCTGGCAGATGTAGGAATCTTTGACTTACATTTAGTTCAGGCTTTATTCCTTACTAGTGCTGTGATTTAGATAAATAACCCAACCTCTTTTGGCTTCAGTTTTTAAAAAATCTCTCACATGTTAATAATGCTTCTGTTATCTGGGGCATAAGGTTAAGATGAGGATTAAATTAAATAATATTACATAACAGAACAGGTCATACAAATATACATGATCGGTCAAGGTTCTGCATAGAAACTGAACACGTGCATACCTATGTGCAATTCTATGAGAGAGTTACTTTAAGGAGTTTGTTCACACAGTTATGAGGGCTGGCAAGTCTACTATCTGCAGAGCAGGCCCGCAGCCTGGAAATTCAAGGAAGAGCTGGTGGTACGGTCTTGAGTCCCATATCTGCAGGCTGATAACCAGGAGGGGTTTTTGTGAGGCTGTCTTGAGGCACAATTGCTTTTTTCTTTTTCAGGAAACCTCATTTTTTTTATCTTAAGGCCTTCAACTGATTGAGGGAGAGCCACCCACATTATGGAAGATAATCTACTTGACTCAGTCCACTGATTTATATGTTACTCAGATATGGACAATGCCGTCATAGCAACATGAAGACTGATGCTTGACCAAACAACTGGGTATGTGTAATAGCCTGGCCAGTTGACACATAAAATTAACCATCACACGAGCATTATGACTTGGCTCTTGACTTCAGTTCCCTAGGTTTAATTCTAACTTTTCCTTCTGTGAGCTGAGTTTCCTTGAGCAAATATTGTACCCCCTCTGTGATTCAGTATTCTCAGTTAAAGCACCGTCCAGAGCTGGTATAAGATTAGATAATACAGGTAATGTGTCCAGAATAGAGTAGCGCAGAGCAAATGTGCAGAAGATTATGACTACTATTATTAAATATACATAATTATTATAACTGTTTTAAAATATGGAATTACAATATACAATTTTTAAATGAAACATGTTTTTATGTTTGATAGTCTTTTGTTCTCCTTCCCTTCAGGTTTTAGATATAAATATTGTATCCAATTATTCTGGGTGCCACAGTTTCAATATTCTGCTCCAGCATCATCATTAGCACACTCTGTTTTTCAGACCTTTCATACTGATGTTTGGTTTACAGAATATTTATGCATAAAAATGGAAAATTACTGACATTTTAGAGATGGAAGTTAAAAGCCTCTCTACTTTGGTTTATGGTTTATTCTATACTGTAATAGAGGACCAGCAAATTAGTTAGCCATCTGTCAGCTAAAAAGCATTGCTGCTTTGTAGGTACTATCTTGTCAATGAATTCTTAATATTGTGCAAAGCTATTCATTCTTTTTTTGCCATAATCTGAAAGGGTGACAGTTTATTTACTCTGCTGCATCTGAACATACTAACATAATCTAGAAGAATTTATTGATATGTGATTTTTTTCTTCTTTTCCAGGTGAGAGGAAGGGAGAGAGAGAGACAGACCTCTGCATGCTCCCCAACCAGGATCCACCCGGCAACCTCTGTCTGGGGCTGACGCTCTGCTCATCTGGGGCTATCATTGCAACCGACCTATTTTAAGTGCGTGAGTTTGAGGCTCCATGGGGCCATCCTCAGCGCCCAGGGTGAATGCCTTTGAATCAATTGAGCAATGGCCATGGGAGGGGAAGAGAGAGAGAGAGAGAGAGAGAGAGAGAGACAGGAGAGGGGGAGGGGTAGAGAAGCAGATGGTCACTTCTCCTGTGTGTCCTGACCTGGAATCGAACCTGGGACATCCATACACCCACCAGGCTGATGCTCTACCACTGAGCAAATCTGCTAGGGCCAATATGTGATTTTATTGCTGCTATTCATGTGTTTTACCATTTCTAACTCTTACTGGTTTTTCAGAATTAGTTAATTAACTGTGGGCTTACGTTCAGTCACATAAGTGTATAATGAATAAGTTTCCAATTCCATCAGAATAAACGTATGTGGGCAGATCTGTGGGTTTTAATATCTCTCCACATTAGATATGTTTAACTGAAAAATAATTTAGTCTAAGAAAAGAAAATAGAAATTAAAAAGGTGTTTGAAATTTTAAAAAGTCAAGTAGTGACCTTTATTATTACAGCAGATCTAATACTTATCTGTTTTTAAGCCAAAACTTCACATGGATTTACTAAATTATGAATGAGTAAGAAGTAAATTTTCCTGCACTCATAGAGAGAAGATGAAGAACTTGCTACCAAGGCCGGCTTTCATAGTTTCGTGGTGAGCTGCTAGGGTCACTATGACCCAGGACCTGGGTCTTGGCTTTTTACATTTAGAACCTTAATTTCATCAGGTCTTTTACTGAGTTGGTTCTCAAAAACAACACTGAAAAACCAAACTCATCAACGCATGCTACATAATTCAGAATGCTGGTTTATTCATTTATACTGGAAGCAGTTTCTACCTGAAGGATAATCTGGGATACCGCCCTTCTCTGGCATAAACTTGGGAATCAGATAAGAATTTTTTTTTATTTTTTTAAAACACACATACAATTTGTCAACAAGTTCTGTTGCCACACATGCAAGAGACACATCTTGAATTTGTCTACTTCTCTTTTCTCCTCTGCTCCCACATAAGTCTGAAGGGCTGTCACTGTTTACCTAACTTGCCTCTTCACACCTCTCGGGTTTTCACCTTTACACCTGTTCAATTCATTGGACAAACAATGGCCTGCGGATCTTTTAAATTTTATATAAAACCATGTCACACCTGACCTGTGGTGACTCAGTGGTTAAAGAGTCGACCTGGAATGCTGAGGTCACCGGTTCAAAACCCTGGACTTGCTGGGTCAAGGCACATATGGGAGTTGATGCTTCCTGCTCCTCCCCCTCTTCTCTCCCTCTCTCTCTCTCTCTCTCTTTCTCTCTCTCTCTAAAAGGAATAAATAAAAAAATAAATTAAAAAAATTCTGTATATCTAAACATATTTCTCCTTAGTTTCTCCTGAATGTTTTAATGTTTTTCCTTTCAAAGTTAAGTTTTCTAACCTCCTGGGATTGACTTTTACATATTGTGTCAGGTATCTATCAATTTTCTTTTTTTTTTAAATTTATTCATTTTAGAGAAGGGGGGAGGGGGGAGGAGCAGGACACATCAACTCCTATATGTGCCTTGAATGGGCAAGCCCAGGGTTTCGAACCGGCGACCTCAGAGTTCCAGGGCGACGCTTTATCCATTGTGCCACTGCAGGTCAGGCTCTATCAATTTTCTTGTTTTTCCCCTGTAGCCAAATAATTGTTTTGTCAATTTTATCGAATACTTCCTCATTTCTTCACTGATCTGAAATGCCAAATTTGTTCATAAATCAAGTTTCCATGATATGGGAATTAGTTTGTGGGCTCTCTCTTTAGTCCCTCGGCCAAATTCCCTATTTCTATGCTAATGTTCAATTAGAGCTTAATTTGTAGAGTTTTATAACTAAAACAAATTTTTCTAAAATTTACTGATGAGAGAGAGAGAGAGAAGGAGAGAGACAAGGAGAGAGAGAATGAGAAAAAAACATTGATTTGTTGTTTCACTTACTTGTGTATTCATTGGTTGATTCTTGTATGTTTCTTGACTGGGAATCGAACCTGCAACCTTGGTGTATCAGGAGGATGCTACAGTTAAAGCAAAACGCCCTGATTTATTCTTTTGTTTTTAAAGAGTTTTGGCTCTTCTCAGGATTCTTTGATGCTCATTGTATAGTTACCTTGCCAAGTTCCACACACAAAAATATCATGCAGAAATTTTGATTAGAATTCTATCTAACTTTAAGTTAATGATATTAGAGTTGATGTATATACATTTTTATAATATTAAATCTTTCTTTCTAAGAATATAGTATATTGCTCTATTAGTTTATATATTTAGAAATATCTTTCCATAAAATTTATAATTTTTTTACAAAGTGCTTACCTGTCTTTATGAGTTTTTCTTTTGGGAAAGTTGTTGCTATTATAAATGGTAAAGTTGCATTATCTATTTGTAAAAAAAAATAAAATTGACTTATTTACATGGATTTCTTTTCTGAGCAGCTTTGTTAAACTTTTATTAATCTTAATAATTTTTCTATACATTCTTTGGGTTTTCTGTGTGGACAACCATCTATATTACCTATGTTATCTAAATAATTATAGTATTCATTCTTAATTTTCAGCACTCTATCCTTTTACCTTTTATTTTTTCTTGCTTATTTCCCTGGCCATGGTATTCAGAAAAATGCTGAATACAAATTGTGATAGTGGGAATGATTGTGGTTTTGTGTGTGTGTGAATGTGTGTGTATGTGTGTGATTTTAAAGAGAATGTTCATAACATTTCAACATTAAGGAAAATTAAAGTTAGATGGCCTTTGTAGAGTCCCTTTATCAGGGAATGATTATTGCTTTTTATTCCTAGTTAAGTAAGAATTTTAATCTTAATAATTTTTGAACAGGGGGCTACCTGTTTTTATTTTGCATTAGGCCCTGCAAATTATGTAGCCGGTCCTATTGTGAATATTGAAGGATAGGTTTGAAACTAAGCCTATTATTTTTTTAGAAATTGCTAAAAAGTATTTGTTAACTGTGAAAAATAAATATTAAGGCCTTATTAAAAATATAATTCAAATATTCTGTAAGAGAGGAAGAAGTAGCTAAGCCGTAGCTCACACGACCACCAAGTATGTAGTAGGATTGAAAAAGAGCAGCAAGAAGTCTAAAAGTCAGCTTTCTGGCTCTCTGCCAGAAGAAGGAAGCTGACTTGTGGGATTTGAACACCAAGTATGGTGCTGCGAGGGGTGTCAGAAACCAGACCATTGTCACCACCACCGTGTTTGTTAATTGATGTCCTTGATTGTCTTCCTCTAAGCCCTGTGCCATGGGAAGTAAAAGCTCTAGAATTATCTCCTTTTTATTTGGATACTTCAGCCTTCCCAGTTTTCTCCTTCTGGCTCAGAAAGCAATCACCTAATAATATCACATACAGAGAAAAAAGCTTTCTCCAATTTACAAAATTGTGGGTAATTCTGTAATTCAATTAAGATAATACATTTTTCTGAGTGTAACCTGTCCTAAATTGAAACCCTAAATGGGCTGTAGGCTCATAGTGAAAGTAGAAAATAGCATACCCATAATTTCTCTAGTCTTAAATATTAGGAAATAATATTTTCCCAGATTTTCTGGCATGCCTATCCATTTGAGTCACAGAATCAGTTTCAATTGTTTCAAAGAATGTAAAACATCATCACCATAATTGTTTCCATCTCTTTATAAATATTGTAATATCTGTAATGGGAGTATAATCTTAATAAAACCTCTATTGCCTTTTGAGAACATTTCATGAGTAGAATTTGTATTAATAGCAATACTTTATATAATTTATTTCATCATTGACCAAAAGAACTCTTTGCTTTCCAAGGCTAATTATCTCTGTCTTCTAAAAATACTTGTTGGCTAATAAAAATATTTAAATTCTTTTTGTTTAAAAAGTAAGGCACAACATACCATATTATAACAACTTTTAATACATTGTACATACATATAGTTCTGGTTATGAGCTAAGGAACACAATTTTCTGGAATGTTAGTTTTTCTATTCTATCTTATCCCAATTTATTTTTCTGGCAATAAATAATGTACTTTTATTGAATTCAAAATTACAGTAAATGCACTCTGTGCAGATAATTTAACACCTGTAAATTGCCAAGCCCTGCAATTGTAGCTTGTATATCTCAGAGGCTTAAGGATCTGATTTATATTGCAAAAATGAGCTGAAGACTGATTGCAAATGTATATGCATTAACATAGCCAGTAGTGTTTTCTTTACTGCATTGTATATATCCATCTAAATATAAGGCATTTAATTACCATAATAATATGCTGTATTTAGCAGGTTCAGATATTAAAAACAACAACAACAAAAAAACTAAAACAGCCTTTATCTTTCCTTGAGATATGGAAGAGAGAGTGTGTCAGTGGTGATCCCAAAGCTAGGTACTAGTGAGTTGTGTATTCCATGAGCCCAGGCCCAGAGAGGCAAGGCAGAGTGAATAAAGACTAAAGGGGACCCAGGGCCCTGACTAAGAACCACCCACTGCTTCATTCACCTTCCTCTGCAGATCCTATAGGGACGTAAAGCTGTATTTAAGAAAGAAACCTGATAAAGGACACAAACAAAATCAACCTCTTCCCTAATTTAAAATTTTCTCTACTTTCAAAAGTGATGTTAGAGCCCTGGCTGGTTGGCTCAGTGGTAGAGCGTCAACCTAGCGAGCGGAGGACCCGGGTTCGATTCCCGGCCAGGGCACATAGGAGAAGCGCCCATTTGCTTCTCCACCCCTCCGCTGCGCTTTCCTCTCTGTCTCTCTCTTCCCCTCCCGCAGCCAAGGCTCCATTGGAGCAAACATGGCCCAGGCGCTGGGGATGGCTCTGTGGCCTCTGCCTCAGGCGCTAGAGTGGCTCTGGTCGCAACATGGCGACCCCCAGGATGGGCAGAGCATCGCCCCCTGGTGGGCAGAGCGTCTCCCCTGGTGGGCGTGCCGGGTGGATCCCGGTCGGGCGCATGCGGGAGTCTGTCAGACTGTCTCTCCCTGTTTCCAGCTTCAGAAAAATGAAAAGAAAAGAAAAAGAAAAAAAAAAAAAAAGTGATGTTAGAATTAAATTCAATTTGAATTTGAATCAATGTCCAATTTGAATCATTATTTTATGATTTGAATCAAATCTTTTATTATATGTTAGTCTTTCTACTGTGAATATCAATTTTGTTCATCCAGCTACCAGAATCACAATGTATCAGGGCTGGAAAGTTATTAAGAAATCATTTAAATTTTATGAAGGATGCATTTTATGAAAAATGAGGGCACTGGGACCTGGAGAAGCTATGTGTCTGGTCAAGGCTAGAGGCAAGGGCCTCTCACCCAGCCCACCGTCCTGTCCTGGACATTGCTATAGCCATTCTCATGGTACTGCGTGTGCCTACAGAGCAGTATTCAGAGCCTTTCAAAAAAATGAGGGGCATCTTCAAAGGGTTGGTCATTCTACACGTTTTAAAACTGGCTGCAACTTGAAGCAGGAGGAACACCTGAAGTGTTGAAATAAAGTGGTAATACATTATGAAAAATATATTACAAAGAGTGCTAAATTAATGTTTGGAAGGTGTTGCTAACTCAGAAAGACACTTGTTAGAAAGGCTTCCTGAAGAATAAAGTAGTATAGGCATAGAGATTTGACAATCAATGCAATTCACCATAAGAGCATCAAGTGGGAAGGGTGCAGTAGTCTAAGCAAAGAGAGAAAATATCTACTGCTCACAAAAATTAGGGGATCAAGGAACATGTCGATACTCCAGTACCTTCAGTCTTTTGTATAGTGCATTTTCACCAATAAAATAAAACTCGTGGCCCTGACTGGTTGGCTCAGTGGTAGAGCGTCAGCCTGGCGTGCAGGATTCCCGGGTTCGATTCCCGGCCAGGGCACACAGGAGAAGCGCCCATCTGCTTCTCTACCCCTCCCCCTCTCCTTCCTCTCTGTCTCTCTCTTCCCCTCCTGCAGCCAAGGCTCCATTGGAGCAAAGTTGGCCCCAGCGCTGAGGATGGCTCTGTGGCCTCTGCCTCAGGCACTAGAATGGTTCTGGATGCAACAGAGCAGTGCCCCAGATGGTCAAAGCATCGCCCCCTAGTGTGCATGCAGGGTAGATCCTGGTCGGGCGCATGCGGGAGTCTGTCTGACTGCCTCCCCGTTTCCGACTTCAGAAAAATACAAAACAAACAAACAAACAAACAAAAAACCTCTCATTTTGCATCTCATTTGCATAATCAAACAACTTTCTTTGATTTGTTGTTTGTTTTTCTGATGTTCTTGTTTAATGAAAAAAATCAAATGCTTCTTTTTTCTTATCGCTTCATATTCATTTTGAAATACCCTTTAATTTTTGTGAGCAGTATAAAATTTGTGTCAACATCTATGGGATTGTTTGCTTTTAGCACCTTTGCTGACTCATCTCTAAGGTACTGCTCTGGAAACATCCCACTTAAAAGGAAATTCTTTGGATAAATACAAATTTTTTATCCTAAGATCTGTTTTTCAGCTCTTGCTAGTTAGCTTAGTCGGTTAGAATGTTGTCCTGAAAAGGACATATTTATGGATTTGATCCCTGATCAGGGCACACATGGGAGGCAACCAATGAATGAAAGACTGAGTGGAACAACAAATAAATGCTTCCTTTACCCCTCCCCTCTCTCTCCATTCCTCCCTCTGTTTGTCTAAAAATCAATCAATCAGTAAATATTTAGCCCTGGCTGGATAGCTTGGTTGGTTTGAGCATTGTTTCTAAGTACAGAGGTTGCCGATTCGATCTCTGGTCAGGGCACATACAGGAAAAGCTCAATGTTCTGGTCTCTCTGTCTCTCTCTCTCCCTGCCTTTCTTTATTAAAACAAAAACAAAACCTATTTCTGGCCAAAGATTGGCTGGCTGGCTGAGCCAGTCTATGGGGCATCCAGCCCCAGGTCCATTTTCTCCTGTAACTATGACTGAGTTTTTGTAAGAGAAAACTGTTAGTCTTTAGCCAAGGAAAATGTAAATAGTTATGACCCCATATTGGAGGAAAGAATTATTATTATTATTATTATTACTGAGAGAGAGAGAGAGAGACAGGAAGGAAGAGAGAAAAGGAGAGAAAAGAGATGAGAAACACCAACTCGTAGTTGCTTCACTTCAGTGGCTTCTAGCCAATGACCTCTGGGCTCTAGCCAGAGAACTTGGAATCATGTCAATGATCCCGCACTCAAGCAATGACCTCACACTCAACCTGGCAAGCCTGAACCTTTGAGCCTGCACTCAGCTGGCAACCTAGAGGTTTAGAACCGGGACCCTCAGTGTCCTGGGCCTACACTCAGTTCACTGCACCACTGCCAGTCAGGCTATTTTCTACCAGTTCCCTCCATGTGTGCAATTGTATAAAGCATTCAGCGTAAGATTTATCTTGCTTTCCTTTCAACTGAAGCATCAACACAATAGATGTTAGATATCATACATCCAACAATACACCCACGATGTGCTGGGAGGGCACCTCAGAATCTTAATGGGATAAATAAAAGTTTTTAAAAGCCTCACGTTAGTCCATTCCACGCAGGCCAGATTTTTATGACAAATGAATTACCAAAGAGCATTTGGTTTTCATAGCTTTTAGGATGTTGGAATTGTAGATAAGGGACTGTAAGTCTGTATCATTATCATCCCATTTAATAAATGAGAAAATGGCTTCAGGAAGCTAGTTCATTGCCCCAGTGTGCACAGCCAGCAGGGAACAGAACAGACCGCACACCCAAGCCACTGACTCTTGGTCTGTGCCGCTGTAAGAATTCAGTGCAAGCCCTGGCCGGTTGGCTCAGTGGTAGAGCGTCGGCCTGGCGTGCAGAGGTCCTGGGTTCGATTCCCGGCCAGGGCACACAGGGGAGGCGCCCATCTGCTTCTCCACCCCTCCCCCTCTCCTTCCTCTCTGTCTCTCTCTTCCCCTCCCGCAGCGAGGCTCCATTGGAGCAGAGATGGCTCCGGTGCTGGGAATGGCTCCTTGGCCTCTGCCCCAGGCGCTAGAGTGGCTCTGGTCGCAGCAAAGCGACGCCCCGGAGGGGCAGAGCATCACCCCCCGGTGGGCAGAGCCTCACCTCCTGGTGGGCGTGCGGGGTGGATCCCGGTCCGGCGCATGCAGGAGTCTGACTGTCTCTCCCCGTTTCCGGCTTCAGAAAGATACAAAAAAAAAAAAAAAAAAAAAAAAACCCACAAAAATTCAGTGCAGATGGACTACCGAGAAATCCTAAGAGACACGACTTGGTTTTACTTCACAGCTACCATCAGCTATCTACTTTACTGTTCTCACTGTTTCTATGGACTGACATTTTCCCTAGCAACGAGATGACCAGGCAGTGGGAAAAAGAAGATAGTGACTGAGTCCAATGCCTTCTCGGGATCTTGACATGTTAATGGGAAGACTGACTGTCCAGATTTAGATGAATTGGTAGCCAGTCCACAGCATCTTTCCAAGAAGAGTCAGGAAGAGCTCACTGAACATGTATAAAAGCATATTTAGAAGGCCTACAATGTACTAAGTACTATTTTAGGCAGAGACAATATAATGTAGTTTATGAAAGTCTTTACCATAGTAATAACACAAATAACCAAATAATTAAAATATACTTTAATCACATGTCCGACACCTTTACAAAGAATATAGAACAAAAGTCCAGATTGTAAGGCAAGAAGATCTCTTTAGCCAATAATCTCATAGACATATAAGAATCTCAACTCAAAGGGAGAAGGTTTTCACAGGAAACCAGAAAATGAGAAATTCCGTAAGCTATGCTGTTCCTTTTTCCCTATGATAAGGCAAGCAAGGTATTCATTTCTCATGCACTCAAAATACTTGGAAAAGGGAATATATAGGGAAAAAAATGATCTGTCCTGTCCAGAGCTGCCATAAGGGCAGGGCGAACACCACTGATAGGAAGGTGAGCCGTTAGCAAGGAGAGGCTGGAGGCGGAGGTCGGAATGGACTCGCACAGGCAGAAGAAGAGGAGTTTCACAGCACGCTGGCCTGAGCCGAGCTGGGGGCGGGGCAGAGGCTGGGCCTGCCTGTGACCTCATCTCTAGCACGGGGAACCAGCAGGAGGCTCAGAGAAAGTGGCACCCATGATGTTCCATTTCTTCCCAACGCCGGCGGGAGTGGGAGGCTGGACGGCAGGCATTTTCTGACGGACTATCAAAATAGGAAAAAGCAGAAGAAACACGGGAAGACCCCATGAAACTGTGACTACAATTATGGTCATCACAACTGGGAAGGGTTCTTTCAAAACACATTATGGGATAAACAATTTTGAGAACAAAGAGAGAAACCTAACAATGATATCATTTGTATGTTAGAAGGAGTCACATATTCCAAGCAACCAGTGTAAAAACAGATTTTTGTAAAAATAGAAATTTTATAGGACTGTGGGCTGGAGATATTTGAATTACAATTTGTCAACCATGGAGGTTGCTGCTAAGATCCACTAGGTGGCAATGTGGTCGTGATTTCCTCGAAAACTAAGGTTGTATCTCAAGTTATATTTTTTCTGGGATTTAGAAGTTTGCGGTAGGAAACATTCGTAGAACAACAGCTGGAAAGTCAAACAATGACCATCATTTGAAAAATATTAACATATTAGATAAAACTGCTTTGTAAGTAGTTAGCAATGAAGCATTTTATAAAAGTCAAAACAGCAAAACTGGGCCCTGGCTGGTTGGCTCAGTGGTAGAGCGTCGGCCTGGCGTGCAGAGTCCCAGGTTCGATTCCCGGCCGGGGCACACAGGAGAAGCGCCCATCTGCTTCTCCACCCCTCCCCCTTTCCTTCCTCTCTATCTCTCTCTTCCCCTCCTGCAGCCAAGGCTCCATTGGAGCAAAGTTTGCCCGGGCGCTGAGGATGGCTCTGTGGCCTCTGCCTCAGGCGCTAGAATGGCTCTGATTGCGGCAGAGCGATGCCCCAAGATGGGCAGAGCATCGCCCCCTGGTGGGCATGCCGGATGGATCCCGGTCAGGCGCATGCGGGAGTCTGTCTGTCTCCCCGTTTCCGGCTTCGGAAAAATACAAAAACAAACAAACAAACAAACAACCCCCCAGCAAAACTGTCTGCTATGTTCTTCAATGGTTCTTCTAATAAATGAATGTTAGACTTATCTAAAATATAGACAAGAGAGAGACTAGGACAGTGGTTACCCCTTTTCCAACCCTTACAAAAACCAGGCTTCCTAGCTGTTCCTAGCAGGCTCTTTCTGTTTCCACGCCCCACTTCCTGCTTGCCAGCTAATCCACATTCCCCTTTCAGAGATGTTCTTGGAGACAAATTCTTGGCAAGTCATCTCGTCTAAATATCTGACTTTACTTTCTTCATTTGTATTTTTTTTGAAATTATGTATGAAAACACAGTAACATATTGCACTGTAAATTTTCTCTGTTCTTTCTTATATCTGAAAACAACTTACTAGCTGTATGATCTTAGAGAAGTTGCTTAACCTCTTGGCACTTCATTTTCTTTATCTATGATATGAAATAAGATGACAATAGTCCTAACCTTTCAGGGTTATTGTAGGGTTTACATGAGTTAATCTAAGAAGAGTGTTTATGAGACTAGTGAGGCACATGGTAAACACCATGTAATAATTTGCTCACCAACCAGAATACAAAGGAAAAGGAAGAAACTGTGAGTTATGTTTCCCTTTTATCAGTGCCTTTTAAGTGCTAGATATGTAGCATATGCTCAATAAATATTTAAATCAATGAATAAATAAATGAATGGCTAAAATATGATAAATGCACCTGAGATGCACAGAGGGTGACAAATACAACTTGGCATTTAACATTTGAAACATTTATGAATGTATTATTTTTGCATAATTAAAAAGTAAAATATTTTAAGTGTAAATTTAATACCTTTCTTTACATTTTAGATTGATCAAATGTTCTTAAACATCAAGGTAATAGTTAAGAAAGATTAGTTGAATCCCAAAATATTGATTTAGAATAGTGAATTTTCTTAGTTAGAAGTTATCTTTGAGATAATTAACTCTCTTACTTTCAGTAATTCAGTGGTTATATTTTTTCTTTTTAATTGTATTGCTGTCTCAATTTGGTAAAAGACATTAGTATGTTAAGTATGTTCAGTGTGGTTGATTTGGCTGTTAAAAATGTATGTGAGGAATACTCTTGACATTCTATATTTTTGTATGGCTGTATCAGTTAATATAATTATTTTTGGAACTGGCTTCTTTACCATCAAAATATAAAATGTTATTCTTCAATCCGTGCTTAGCCGTTTTCACATTAGAAAGCACTTTCTGAACGGTTTGAACCAATTTACCATGTGCTGTCTTTCCCCTTTGTATCTACTTCTCTTTCCGTGAAGAAACTAGGTTAAAAAATTCTTCTGATCAGAAAAATGAGGCCTGGAGGAAGACAATGATCTTTGAACTATAGCAAGCAAATTCCTAAACTCAAAGGATTCGAACAACATCCTTGAAAATAGCTCGGATCAAAATAACAAAAATCATACTTTGGAGAAAAGTTGTTGGAGCAGAAAAATGTTAATGAATGTGCAAAGTTGTCCAGATGCAACCACTAATCTGGTCTGGGTGCAGCCTACACACAAGAACCAAGCCTTTCCTTGTATCACACTGGGTCGCTGCCATGCAAGCTGCCAGGGACTCAGAGGGCCTTGTTTTAAATTACAATTTTGCCATTTTTAAGTAAAGCATCTTTTTTATTGCCATCAATATCAGTGTAACCTTAAATGAAACACTGCAGGTTCAGTTCGGCCCTGGAGAGTTGTATCTGTTCACAGCCAAGAGCTGTGCCCAGCAGGTTCTTAGTTTAGCAGATACCTCGTTGCTATTCATTTAGGATTAATGTACTTCTTTGTATTTTTGGCACAGTTCGGTACTGGGATTATTTTTTAAATGTCATGATTTAAGGGCCTCCAATTCAATGTGTTCATTACTGAACTCGTCGTTGTTCCTCTCTTTTCCCGGAATTACTGATCTCAGGGAATGGACCACATCTATCCAGTCGCCCACCCAGAAATTCAGAGCCAGTCTGCACTGCTTTCTTCTACTCACTTAATGTTTATCGGACACCTTAACTATGGACTTTGGCAGTAGCCATGGGGACAGGGATTTGGCCTATACATTCAGAGACTAGCCCAGTCTCTGATGCTCAATAAATATTTGAGGAATAAGTGAATAAATGACGAATATTTAATCTATGCCTTCCTCTCCACTTCTGACATCTCAACCCTAGCTTCAGCATTCACCATAGTCTTTTCTGGTAGTTGTAGTAGCATCTAATTTGGACCTTTTGATTCTATTCATATCTTACTGCATCTGCCTTTAAATCTAGCCTCATTGTTCTTGACCCCTGACCTTATATTTTATGCTTAAATAGTATTGATCTAGTTATGTCTCCTGGCATATTCAATTTGATTTCTTGCATCTGTTACTTTATCCATGATGCTTTTCTCTCTAGAAATGCTTGTTTTTTTTTTTTTTTTTATAATTTTTTTTTTCATTTTTCTGAAGCTGGAAACAGGGAGAGACAGTAAGACAGACTCCCGCATGCGCCCGACCGGGATCCACCCGGCACGCCCACCATGGGGCGACGCTCTGCCCACCAGGGGGCGATGCTCTGCCCCTCCGGGGCGTCGCTCCGCCGCGACCAGAGCCACTCCAGCGCCCGGGGCAGAGGCCAAGGAGCCATCCCCAGCGCCCGGGCCATCCCCGCTCCAATGGAGCCCTGGTTGCGGGAGGGGAAGAGAGAGACAGAGAGGAAAGCGCGGCGGAGGGGTGGAGAAGCAAATGGGCGCCTCTCCTGTGTGCCCTGGCCGGGAATCGAACCCGGGTCCTCCGCACGCTAGGCCGACGCTCTACCGCTGAGCCAACCAGCCAGGGCATGCTTGGATTTTTTTTATGTGCACATTCCTGCTCATTCTCACTGCTCAGTCCCTTTGCCACATTTCCATCAATTCTTTTCTTCAGCTCCAGACTGTACTAAATGCCCCTTAGTTTTGTCCCATTGTACCTTGTACACTTTCCTAACCGATTACATGTATCACACTTTATTTTGTGGCTTTCCTTCCATGCTCCTTTAGGGTAGGAACTCTTTCTTTGACACTGTGGTAACTTCAATGGTTCACAGAAGGCAGTCTATAAATGTTTGTTAGTTTGAAATGTGGACACTTGTATTTATCCTTCTGTGGAAAGAACAAACAGGAATTTAATGTTGCCATTAATTATAAATGTTTCCAACATGTCTAGGGCAAATTATAAATTAATGGACAATAAAACAGACAACGCTTTAAAAAAAAATGAAGCTAGTAAAAATATACCCATTAGCTTTGTGCATTAAAAAGTAGCAAATAAAACCTAGGTAAATAGTTGGATTGGCATAAAGCCTAATGCAGGCTTATCAAAGTGACAGCTGGTATTTATAACCTGTATGGAATGGATATTGATATTAATAATTATAATAACCACATATTGAGGGTTATGTGTCAGGTACTATACTAAATGTTATGCTTTTAACCTTTTGTCATTTAATTCCCAAAAGAATTTATAAGATAAAAATGATTACAATACCCATATTATGATTGAGGAAATACATGTAGAGAGGTAAAGAAAGAAAATAAGGAAAGAGTAAATAAAATATTAATCAAAAAGTAAATATATATATATATTTATTATTAAGTGAAGCAGGGAGGCAGAGACAGACCACATGTGCCCTGACTGGGATCCACCCAGAAAACCCACTAGGGGTGATGCTCTGCCAATGTGGAGCTGCTGCTCTGTTGCTGGCAGCTGAACTATTTTAGCATCTGAGGTGGAGGCCATGGAGCTATCCTCAGAGCCCAGTGCCAACTTGCTCATTCAAGCCATGCTGCAAGAGGGGATGAGAAGAGAGAGAGAGAGAGAGAGGGAGAGAGAAAGAGAGAGAGAGAGAGAGAGAGAGAGAGAAAGAGAGAAGAGAGAAGAAAGAAGAGAAAAGAGAGAAGAAGAGGTGGAAGGGTAGAAAAGCAGATGGTTGTTTCTCCTGTGTGCCCTGAATGGGAATCGAACCTGGGACTTCCACACATAGGGCCGATGCTCTACTGCTGAGCCAACCGGCCAGGGCCAAAAAATAAATATTTTCAAACCAACAGTGAGCATTACATTAATGAGAATGTCATCATCTAATCCTAAAAATGGGTTTAAATGTTGACCAACCCAGGAGGCGGTAACTCTCCAATACAGTTCGTTCAACTCCTGTCTGTTCTTGCTTATCTTCCAACTATTTTTTTTTGTTTGTTTAGTTTTCCACAGAAACTGAGGTCTGAAATTTTACAGCTGCTCTACACTGAAGATCTGGTGTGCGTCCCTGGAAGTCACGTGCCTACTAACTGCTACCCTTTTCATAATTGCTATTGTTAGGCCTTGTTGTGTGATAGAATTCATGTCCCATGAATAGAATTCTGATTAATATTGCAGGACCTACTGGGCCTGGAGCTATGTGCTTTCAGCTCTGACTGCTGGCTGCGGCCATACAACGGCTCAGCCCTGAGCAATGCTTGCTTCCTGGTGGGCTGAACTGAACTTTGTTGCCTTCCTAAAGGCACTGGCTAGAGTTTTACTTCAACCCCAAACTCCCCCCCATGTTACATGATGTGGCAAAGTATGTCCTCTTTTAGGAGAAGACATTTGTGACCAGATGTGCACATGACAAGGTGAAGTGGCCCTACAATGATTAGGAGTCAATCATGCCAGATGGAGAAAACAGTAAGAGTGAAGACCTACAGGTAAGAAAAGTTTAACATGATGAGGAACCTGAAAACAAAGCGGGGAAGAGTGGTTGGAATGCAGTTGCAGAGATGGTCAGGAGCAGATCAGGAGGCCTTGCTGGTGTCGGAGATGTGACCTGATTTATGATATGAGCAGTATCTCTGATTGCTACACAGAGGGTGATTATGAGGATGTAACAATGAAAGCAAGAGACCTGTTGAGCCCCTACTGCAGGGGCTAAACCAAAATATGGTGATGACTGAATTAAAATGGCAGAAGGAGAAACGGAACAGAGCTGACAGTCTTTGAGTGTGCTTAGGAGATAAACTTGTCAGAACTTGAAGATTTGGGTATTGAGGGGGAAAAAGAGAAAAATAAGGTATGGTCCCTTGGCTTCTGTGTTAAGCGACTAAGGTTGTTGGAGGTGGTGCTACTTGCTGTGAAGGAAAAAAACAAGATATGAAACAGTTTGGAGTGGAAGCTGGAGTTAGGTTTTAGACATGTTGAGTTTGAGAGCTATATTACATATTCATGTGGAGATGCCAAGAAGGCATTTGTATATATGATTCAGGAGAAATATGAGAGCTCAGATGTAGAGTTCTATAATTGGGGGTCATCAGAAACAGGTACTATGAAACCAGAGATGGGAGTTGATCATTTAAGGAAGGATTACAGAGTATAAGTGGGCCCTTGGAAGATTCCCACAGGCAGTCCAGCCTTTCAGATTACCCAGAGAAACGATCAGGAAAGAAAACACTGATTGAGGTGGTTGGAAAAGAAACTCGATGTGAGTGGTCTCAGTGGTGCGAACACAAGCGGGCCAGGAGCAACTAGGAGATGAGAAAATGCAGGCTGTGAAGATAGATGGGTTTGTAGAAAGAAGATCCCCTGAGGAGAAAAAGAGAAATAGTTTAGGGGGACCTGAGGTCATGGGCGGTTGTTTGAGTGGGATGGAGATACTAGCGTGTTCCTGGAGGCTGATATGGGGAAATATTTGGTGTGATTGAGGAGACAGGTTTTACTATATACATTATCCATGGCAGCAGAAGAGAGGGAAAAAATAAAGGTCAGAAGCAAGCAGTTTGGTAGATGTAGTGATTGGAGTATAATCATTGTGCTTACCATATTTCCCCATATATAAGACATACCTTAAATTTGGGGCCCGAAATTTGAAAAAAAAAATGTATTACAAAAAATTATTGAACTCAAGTTTTATTCATCATAAAATTTATACAATTCCTTATCACTGTCAAAACTCCCCCACCATTAGCTTGCCCTCATCTGTATCTGATGACAAATCAATGTCTCAACAATGAGCGCAAAAACAAGCGCGAAAAATTGGGAAATGCAAGTAAAAAGAGCTACAACCACTGTATAAAACGCACCCAGTTTTTAGACCCCAAATTTTTCGAAAAGAGGTATTTCTTATACATGGGGTAAATATGATAGTTCCTCAATGAAGCACCAGGCCGCCACAGTTGTGTGTGTGTGTGTACACGTGTGTGCGTGTGTAAAGAGGGTGACAAGTTTGTGGAGTGATACAAAGGGGTGAAACAGCCTTCTGGTAGAGTAGGAAAACAAACCTACTAGAGATCTGTATTAAAATCATACCCTGGTTCTTGCTAGAAGTTTTCAACATTCAAAATAATGTGTATTTGATACATGCAAAAGAGTATACGTTACACATATGTAAGTTAAGAAGTATACATAATAAAGGAAAGCCTTATGCTTCTACTGCCCACTTAAGGTCTAGACTTTAGAACTTAACCGTAATCACTCACGACCCTACGTGCCCATCCCTGATCCCATATCTCTGCCTCCTCCCCAGAAGTAACCAAGATTCTGACGTAGGTGCTGTAGCCTAAGAATGAACTAGTGGTCTAGTGCATCTTAACCCCTTCCTGCACGATTGTTTCATGACTGACTACTAGTGACATATTGACAAATGAACTTAGATCAGTTAGCAATTCTAATGAAAGCTGAGAAGCATTTAATATAGAATTTTGAGTAGCTTAGATTTAATTCTTTTAAAATTAAAACCATGGAAAGTATGTCTTATGAGACATTATAAACAGAAAATGGGTTTGAGTAAAGCTTCCCTATTACTTTGCTCATGTCTGAGTCACATCCAATATTGTAGAGCAGGTGTGATTAAATCCATAAATTTTGGTGGCAAAATATCATGTTTATTTATTATTTTAAATCCACTTAAAATCTGCTCTAAGCTTTTTTACTGTCAGGCAAGTGAGAAATCCAGCATTATAGTCATTAAGGCTGCGTGACAATCAAAGGAGTGTATATGGGACTGAGTGACTGAGGGAAGATGGTTTTCTCCAGTTCATCTGAGCCATCTATTCTCACGCTTTTAAGCCCCTGCACTGTCTGCTTTCATCCCACGGGGAAACTGCAAAGCCGATGCATAAGACCAGCCTCCCTTACACTGGAGGACAGCTAGAGCCCGCCTTGGGGCTGCCCTGCCCTGGACTCTGTCCCAGAGCTGTGCTCCAGGTCCTGCACACAGAACTCCCTCTTTCCCTTCTCCACTGAAATCTTCCCACCCCCCTCTGTTGACTTCAAAGGTACTTACTGGGTTTTTTTCTTTTTTTCTTCCTCTGGAGCACTTACCATAATAATGTCAAGGAGTTTAATCTTTTACAAAAACTAAGAAAATTCTCTGATTTCAAGTAGCTTCTGTTTTCCATCCTGCCACAAATATTCTTTGCATCAAAGGAACACAGCCCTACTCATTGCTAGAACTTGGCAATGGGAGGAGGGAAACACATTTAAACAGAGTCCTGTCTTAGTGAATAATCCTGGGACATTTCTATAGAATGCATGGGCATGTTATTTTTTTTAATGTTTTTAAAAGAAATAGAAAAACAAAGGAGCACATTGCATTGGATTTGGATCCTGTGTGGTTCCCCGCTGAGAACGTGTGGCTGTCCCATCTAGTGCAGCTCCTTCCTTTCTTGGATGAGAGGACTGGGTTCCAGAGGCAGTGTGGCATAGCAAACTGTGAAGGCTTTGCAATTAGCAGGACTAAGTTGTAACATAATCACAGTAGCCAAGATATGGAAACAACAGGCATGCCTGTCAATGGATAAAGGAGAGGTGATATATACATACCATAAAAGGGACTTATTCAGCTGGGAGAAAAAGGAAATCCTGCCATCTGCAACAACGTGAGTGAAACTTGGAGACATTATGTTAATGAGATACGTCAGACAGAGACAGACAAATACTGTGTGACATCACTTATATGTAAAATCTAAAAAAAAAAGCCAAACTTATAAAGACATAATGAAATGGTGGTTACTAGGGGCTGGGAGTGAAAATAAGAGAGATGTTGTTTAAGGGTATAAAATTACAACTAATAGACACGTCCTGGAGATTTAATACATAGCATAGTAAATATAGACAATGATATTGTGATATTGTGTTATAATCATCCCACTTACTAAGAGACTAAAGAAATAATAATTATGTGACATGATAGAGGTGCTAACTATCATATTACTATATATAAGTGTATCAAATCATCATGTGGCACACCTTAAATCTACACATTGTTATACATATTAAATATATTTCAATTAAAAGAAAACTAAGCATCCTTATTCTGTTACTTTTCAGTTTAGTAAGCGTGGGCAAGTTATACAGTCTATCTGCGAATCAACTTCTTCATCAATAAAATGGGGATCATTCTACTTACCTTACAGGGTTGATGAAAGATTTAAAGAGCTTACATGCATACATGGTATCTTACCCAGAGACATGGTATCTTACCCAGCCACGCTGTTTTCTTCCCCCTTGCTCGAAGTCACATATGCAATGTGTGGCAGATCGCGAATGAATGCCTCGGCTCCCCTACTTCCATTCTTTTCATATGGTACAATCAGTGTGGTCATCTAAGAAAGGAGGTAAAATATGGGCTGTCAAGTCCTATTAACAATAGACAAATCTGTTACCCACAGACAGGACAGGAGGTATGCATGCTCAGTGTGAAAAGGGCAACATATCACTGATCAATAACCCTTTTCATTTAAAAGGTTTACAATATTTGCATAAGCACTGGGCAACATTGACCTCCTTGGTCGCTGAGCTGCAGGAGATGGGCCAAGGCCAGACAGTAGCAAAGAGCCAGGTTCCCAGCTGCTTCTTTCTCAAGGTGGCTTTCCTAGTCCCAAAGACAAGCCAAGTGGTCAGCGGGCATTGATAAGCAGCGTTTGTCATGCTCCAGGGTGAATGGAAATGAGGCCAATGTTGTGAGTTCTCTCCCCTCATGGATAGGTATATGTCTTAAAGGAAACCAGTGTGCCAAAACTCATGAGTCTGGACCTGATTCTTACCAAGAAACTCTCCAGTGTGTATGACTCATGACCAGGACGAATATATCAAAGAATGTCACAGCTCTCAGCCCAAGACAGTCACTACCAAGGAGACATTCCCATTAGTTAAGCTTCCTGGTGGAGGACTGCTCATATCCTGATAAGTAAAGAAAAGTGTACTCATTCTTATTACATGTTATAGACTTAAGCAAAGCAGATACACATTCATTAATTCATTTATTTACTCAACCAACATTACTAAAGCTGGGGTTTTATAAACAAACATTATCAAACATATCCCCTGTGTTAGTAGATTTCTGGGCTTCAGCTATTAAAATAAAAGCTAATATTAATACAATGTATATACTAAACACATTATATAAATTATCACTTTCATTATAAAAAAAAATACCTGTGAGGTATTTTCTAGTATCCCTGTTTTACAGATGAGGAAAATGAGGTTCAGACTGCTAAGGGTTCAGACAGTGTTAGTGGGATTAGTTCGTGGGATTTGAATTCTGATTTCTCTGTGTTTAATGTTTGTGTAATGCTACCTTCAAGGGCTCCAATCTAGTGTATAGGATTATCTGTAGGAAATTTACATTCAAAGACAGAAAAGAAAAATATTCGTTATTATTCTAGAGGAAATACTAGGTGATAGGAAGTAACATTTTTGATAACTGATTTTGTGTTTGCACATTTCCCATAAGTAAAATGGCATCTCACAATGATTTCTATTCTGAAATACTTAGAGGAAAAAATTTATCTTATTTTCCTACATGCTGCAAATTAGTAGTCTTGTGGGAGCAAATATTATAAGACAGTCATTTTCTATCAGAAGCTGGAGTAATTGATCTTGCTATAGTAGGTAGTACTCTATAAGTGCTTGAAAATGTGGGTATATTCCTTCTTAAATTGGAAAACTCATTATCTAAAATGCTGGTAATTTTCAAGTTAGAGTAGCACCTAAAAATTCAGCTGCTTGCATTAATAATGGGTGAACACTTGCCCCTACTCTTCCTCACATCCATTTATTGTGCCCAGATACCTGATAAAAAGCTCTTTGAGGATTCCTGGGGTCTCTATCCCAGAAGGGAAAGGTAGTCACTCTAAACTGTGACCCTTTAAAGGGAAGGTAATGTTTCCTCTAACTTATGTCAGAATCTAAATGTGCAATGCACTCTTCTTCAAATCTCAACCCCTCCGTACACGATGTGGAATTTGAAACTTGCTGGAGAAGGAATTTCCACAGGACTGGTTTTCGGCAACCCCATGTGTGAGAAAATGTTTATACTCATGGAAGGTTTATGAAAAGTGTTATGGCTCAGCTATAAAGTCCTGAATGTAAGTCATAATCAAATCTTAACCAGGCCACCAATTCTTCACATCATCAGCAAAGGCTGTAAAACCAGCCCGGAGCAAACCATAGGTTGGGGAATGCGGACTCTCAGTGCCACAAGCATTCACCATCTGCCACTTGCACTGAGGACAATTGGGCACCTAAATCCACAATTACACTTTCTCCTTTTCACAGCCTTCTTTCACAAAATAGGACTTCTAAAACTTAACTACCTCTGTTATCCTCCTTAGCGAGTGGTTGGTCGTAGAAGAAAGAACATCAATAGTCTGTGTTTCAGGTTCCAATCCCAAGATAATGTAAGATGCTGGCCTTTCCAACTCAAATATTCTACATAAATTTCTTTCTTTCTTTTTTTTATTAATTTTACTAGGGTGACATCAATAAATCAGGGTACATATGTTCAAAGAAACATGTCCAGGTTATCTTGTCAATCAATTATGTTGCATACCCATCACCCAAAGTCAGATTGTCCTCCGTCACCCTCTATCTAGTTTTCTTTGTGCCCCTCCCCTTCCCCCTTCCCCTCTCCCTCCTCCCCCTAGTAACCACCACACTCTTCTCAATGTCTCTTAGTCTCATTTTTATGTCCCACCTATGTATGGAATAATACAGTTCTTGTTTTTTTCTGATTTACTTATTTCACTCCATATAATGTTATCAAGATCCCACCATTTTGTTGTAAATGATCCGATGTCATCATTTCTTATGGCTGAGTAGTATTTCATAGTGTATATGTGCCACATCTTCTTTATCCAGTCTTCTATTGAAGGGTTTTTTGGTTGTTTCCATGTCTTGGCCACTGTGAACAATGCTGCAATGAACATGGGGCTGCATGTGTCTTTAAGTATCAATGTTTCTGAATTTTGGGAGTATATACCCAGTAGAGGGATTGCTGGGTCATAAGGTCGAATGTTTCATTGTTGGCATATAGAAAGGCTATGGACTTTTGTATGTTAATTTTGTATCCTGCGACCTTACTATATTGGCTTATTGTTTCTAGTAGTCTTTTAGTAGATTCTTTGGGGTTTTCGATGTATAGGATCATGTCATCTGCAAAAAGTGATACCTTTACTTCATCTTTTCCGATATGGATGCCTTTTATTTCTTTGTCTTGTCTGATTGCTCTGGCTAGAACCTCTAGCACCACATTAAATAAGAGTGGAGAGAGTGGACAACCCTGTCTTGTTCCTGATTTAAGGGGGAAAGCCTTCAGTTCTGTGCCATTTAATATGATGTTAGCTGATGGTTTATCATATATGGCCTTTATCATGTTGAAATATTTTCCTTCTATACCCATTTTCTTGAGAGTCTTAAACATAAAATTGTGTTGTATTTTATTGAATGCCTTTTCTGTGTCTATTGATAAGATCATGTGGTTTTTGTTCTTTGTTTTGTTGATATGGTGTATTATGTTAACCGTTTTACATATGTTGAACCATCCTTGAGATTCTGGGATGAATCCCACTTGATCATGATGTATTATTTTTTTAATATGTTGTTGTATTCGATTTGTTAGTATTTTGTTTAGTATTTTAGCATTTGTATTCATTGGAGATATTCGTCTGTAGTTTTCTTTTTTTGTGCTCTCCTTGCTCGGTTTCAGTATGAGGGTTATGTTGGCCTCATAAAATGTGTTTGGAAGTATTGCTTCTTCTTCAATTTTTTGGAAGACTTTGAGTAGAATGAGAACCAAGTCTTCTTTGAATGTTTGATATAGTTCACTAGTATAACCGTCTGGGCCTGGACTTCTATTTTTGGGGAGGTTTTTAATAGTTTTTTATATTTCTTCCCTACTAATTGGTCTGTTTAGGCTTTCTGATTCTTCTTGACTCAGTCTAGGAAGGTTGTATTATTCTAGAAATTTATCCATTTCTAGATTGTTGAATTCAGTGGCATAAAGTTTTTCATAATATTCTACAATAATTCTTTGTATATCTATGATATCCGTAGTGATTTCTCCTATTTCATTTTGGATTTTGTTTATATGAGTCCTTTCTCTTTTTTACTTGGTAAGTCTTGCCAAGAGTTTGTCAATTTTGTTGATCTTTTCAAAGAACCAGCTCCTTGTTCTATTAATTTTTTCTATAGTTTTTCTGTTCTCCATTTCATTTATTTCTGCTCTGATTTTTATTATCTCCTTTCTTAGGCTGGTTTTGGGTTGTCTTTGTTCTTCTTTTTCCAGTTCATTAAGGTGTGAAGTTAAGTGGTTCACTTGGGCTCTCTCTTGTTTGTTCATAAAGGCCTGAAGTGATATGAACTTCCCTCTTATCATTGCTTTTGCTGCATCCCATAAATTCTGATATGTTGTATTGTCATTTTCATTTGTCTGTATATATCTTTTAATCTCTGTGCTTATTTCTTCTTTGACCTATTCATTTTTTAAAAGTATGTTGGTTAGTTTCAACATTTTTGTGGGTTTTTTTTCCTCTTTTTTGCAGTTGAATTCTAGTTTCAAGGCTTTATGATCAAAAAATATGCTTGGTACAACTTTGATTTTTCTGAATTTGCTGATGTTATTTTTGTGACCCAACATATAGTCAATTCTTAAGAATGATCCATGTACACTGGAGAAAAATGTATACTCTGTCACTTTGGGATGAAATGTCCTGTATATGTCTATCATATCCAGGTGCTCTAGTGTTTTGTTTAAAGCCAATATATCTTTATTGATTCTCTGTTTGGATGACCAATCTAGAGCTGTCAGCGGTGTATTGAGGTCTCCCAGTATGATTGTATTTTTGTCAGTTTTTGTTTTAAGGTCAATAAGTAGCTGTCTTATATATTTTGGTGCTCCTTGGTTTGGTGCATATATATTAAGAACTGTTATGTCTTCTTGATTCAGCATCCCCTTAATCATTATGAAATGACCATTTTTGTCTCTGAGTACATTTGCTGTCTTGTAGTCAGCATTATCAGATATGAGTATTGCTAAGCCGGCTTTTTTTGGATTTTATTTGCTTGGAGTATTGTTTTCCAGCCTTTCACTTTGATTTTGTTTTTATACTTGTTGCTTAGATGAGTTTCTTGTAGGCAGCATACAGTTGGATTTTTTTTTTTAATCCATTCTGCTACTCTGTGCCTTTTTATTGGTTAGTTTAATCCATTTACATTTAGTGTAATTATTGACACTTGTGGGTTTCCTATTGCCATTTTATACATTGCTTTCTGTCAGTTTTGTGTCTTATTTGATTCTTCTCTTTTGTTTTTCTATCCTTTGTTTTTGTTTGGTTGTATTCCATACTTCTTTCCTCTGTTGCTATCTTTTTTAAATCATGTGCTTCTGTGGTAGTTTTTTCAAGGGTGGTTACCATTAAGTAATGAAAAGGGTTCCTACCCTGTTTATTGTAATGCACTATCTTGTGAGTACTTCTGCACTCCATCATCCTTTGCTACTGTTAATTTCTGTCCTCTCTCCCCCCCCTTTTTTTTGTTTTTGTTGTCACAGTTTAATTTTGGTTTTATTGTGTTCTTGGTGGAGCTTTTACTTGTGGTTTTGTTTTGTTTTGTTCTTTGTATCTGGTTGGAAAAACTCCTTTAGTAATTCTTGGAGTCAGGGTTTTCTGATGATAAATTCCCTCATCTTTTCTGTATCTGTGAATGTTTTTATTTCTCCTTTGTATTTGAAGGATAGCTTTGATGGGTATAGTATTCTTGGCTGAAAGTTTCTGTCTTTCAGGACTTTAAATATTGGGGTCCACTCTCTTCTAGCTTGTAGAGTAATTGTTAAGAAATCTGATGATAATCTAATGGGCCTTTCTTTATATGTTGTATTCTTCTTTTCCCTGGCTGCCTTGAGAATTTTTTCTTTGTCTTTGGTTTGTGCCAATTTCATTATGATGTGCCTTGGAATAGGTTTGTTGGGGTTAAGAAAACTTGGAGTTCTGTTTGCTTCTTGAATTTGAGGCTTTAGTTCTTTCCACAGGCTTGGGAAGTTCTCATTTATTATTTGTTTGAATATGTTCTCCATTCCATTTTCTCTCTCTTCTCCCTCTGATATACCTATTATTCTTATGTTATTCTTTTTGATAGAGTCAGACAATTCCTGTAGGGCTTTCTCATTTTTTTTTTTAATTTTTGAGTCTCTTTCTTCTCTCTGTTGTGCCTCAAGTTGCTTGTCTTCTATGTCACTAATCCTACCTTCTATCTGGTCTGTTCTATTAGCTAAGCTTGTTACCTTGTTTTTCAGTTCATGAATTGAGTTTTTCATCTCTTTGATTTGTTTTTATAGTTTCAGTTTCCTTGGTAATATATTCTTTGTATTCATTGAGTTGTTTTCTGAGCTCCCTAAATTGCCTTTCTGTGTTTTCTTGTATATCTCTGAGTATTTTTAGGATTTTTATTTTAAATTCTCTGTCATTTAGCTCCAAGGTTTCCAATATATTAAATTTTTTCTCCATAGATTTTTCCTCATCTATCTGTGCTACCTCTCTCTTTTGTATCCATGATATTCGATTTCTTTTTTCTTAATGGCATCTGAGGGTGGTTTTGTTGATAGTACTAATGAGAATTAATAAAGAATAAAAAGTTAAAAAAATAAAAAAATTATTTTCCTTTTTTTTTTCACTCCTCTCCTCTCCCCTCCTTCTTGAGAAAATCTTGTGGTGCACTGTGAATTATATTGTGCTAAATAGAACAAAACTACCCATAATAGAGGGTCTGAGTTGGGGAGAAGTGATAAAGGGGCAGAAAAAGGGGGTATGGACCCACAAAATGCAAAAAAGTAAAAAATTTGGGTCAAGAATAAAATGATTTGCTTTTAGGTGATGGTTGACTGAGAGATGTAATGAGAGGAATAAGAGAGAAACAGGAAGAATGGAAAAAAAGTTAAAAATTTTCTATTGTATTTAGTGGAGCAAAATCTAGATAAAATGGAGAGCCACGGTTGGGAGCAGTGCTAGTGAATTAAAAAAGTGAAGTAAAAAACCCCCAAAGCATCACAAAGAGAAATTTGAGTCCCAAATAAAATAATTTGTTTGTGCTTGAGGATTGAATGAGAGGAAAAGTAAAGGAGAAAAAAAGAAACTAATATAGAGGGAGAAAAAAAGAAAGAGGAAAACACAAAAAGAAGAAAAAAGAACAAAAGGAGAGAGAGAGAGAGTTAAGGGTTTTGGAGTGCAACCCTCATAGAGAGAAAGGAAGAGGAAAGGAAAGATAATGAGATATGTAACAGTTATGGGTAGTGTAGTTCAAGGAGAGGAGAGAGTAAGACTGGCAAAGAATTAAACGACCAAATTGGAAAAGGAAGAAAATAATCAAGACAAGAAGATAAGAGAAACAAACAAACAAATATAATAAAATAGGATAGGTTATAAAGTCTGTGGATTATTCTTGATTTTGAGAGGTTATCTTCTTGCTCTTTCTTTTCTCTCCCTCTTCCTGGTCGGTGACTCTGTACTCTGGGTTCTGCCCTGTGGCACGTTTAGGTAGAGGTTTGCAGTTGATAAGTCTCTATGGCGATGTCATATATTGGACTTCAGTCTCGTTGGCAGTCGAGGCTCATTAGCATTTGCAGGCTCCGCCAATGAGAGAGTCCGTTTTCCCGGAGCGTCTCTCCTAGTCTTTCCTTCCTGAATTAGCAGCTTGATGATCCAGCTATGGGGTTGCTGCTGCCTCTGCCTTTGAGTTTAGTGTGGAACTGCTGGAGGCCCCAAGGATAGATTTTTCTGTCTCTGATTGAAGATCTTGTTGAGTTTTGGGGGAGATTTATCGGTATCGCTCCTTATGGTGCCATTTCTCTGATGTCACTCTTCTCTACATAAATTTCTAAGTCTATTTCTTTCCTTTTATATCATTAAGTTTACCCTCTTAATGAGGATTCTCAAAAGTTAGGGGGCTCATACAAAATAATATTGAATATAAACTATAACTGAAAAAAAAACATCAGAGGACTCAATACCATAGAAGTTCCCTCATAGGGCTCACTACATTAAATACAGAGGGGATATTTTGAAAACATAATCTTATTCTTCACTAACTTATTGAGGGTAAGGACCGTGATTTATACCACAAAGTGTACCCAGTCTGTAATGCAGAGGTGGTCACACATATGTGTTCAGTAATACAAGATGGGGCAAAATTAAGTTTACAGTTGTGAGTACACAAAACTGTAATTGAGTTATTAATTAATTATTGTATTATTTTCCACATAAACAACTGTTAGCCTACTTTTGCCCTACCTTGTATGTACTTGTTTTCTATTGCTTTTATAACAAATTACCAAACACTTATTTTAAACAACACAGAAAGAAAGAAAGAAAGAAAGAAAGAAAGAAAGAAAGAAAGAAAGAAAGAAAGAGAAAGAAGGAAGGGAGGGAGGGAGGGAGGGAGGGAGGAAGGAAGGAAGGAAGGAAGGAAGGAAGGAAGGAAGGAAGGAAGGAAGGGAGGGAGGGAGGGAGGGAGAAAAGAGGGAAGGAAAGAAGAAAGAAAGGAAGTTATTTTAACTAATATTGTCTGTAGTTCTACCATGCTTTAACACATCATATGACACCAGAATTCTTCAGCTAATTGACATCTTAGATTATTCTATGAACAATGCAAAATAGTCAAACATTAATGACTTTTAAGATAAAGGTACAATAGAAATGCTTGCTCTTATATTTTGTTTTTAATTCAGGTTTTAGTTTTGCTTGTTGTTTTCTCTCCCTTAAGAACCTACTAAAGCCTGACCAGGCGGTGGTGCAGTGGATAGAGCATCGGACTGGGATGCCGAGGACCCAGGTTCGAGATCCTGAGGTCGCCAGCTTGAGCGCGGGCTCATCTGGTTTGAGCAAAAGCTCACCAGCTTGGACCCAAGGTTGATGGCTTGAGCAAGGGGTTACTCGGTCTGCTGAAGACCCGTGGTCAAGGCACTTTTGAGAAAGCAATCAATTAACAACTAAGGTCGCAACACGCAATGGAAAACTAATGATTGATACTTCTCATCTCTCCATTCCTGTCTGTCTGTTCCTGTTTATCCCTCTTTCTGACTCTCTGTGTCTCTGTCAAAAAAAAAAAAAAAAACCAAAAAAAAAAAACCTACTAAGATTTGTTGAATGAGAAATAAAATTAAATCAGGTTTCACTTTTCTCATAATTAATGAGGTTCACTCTAGCAGCTGAAGCCTACTGTGGCTTAAAAATTCCAATAACATTTCCATTATAGATAGGCAAATGAAGATATTCTGGAACAGTACATTCTGTGGCACATGCGATAGGGGTGCATTTGTAGTGAGAACTTTATGCTGGTGAGGAGTGACTTTATCTGTCAATGAGTGAAGATAAGGAACATCTTGGAATTGGTGCCCTAAGAGCGGTATGGATGTAAGCACTTCTGAGTGGGAAGTTTGTGGTTATCATAGCAAGTTGTTAAACACATTTGAACACACACTTTGGGATCCTTTCAGGAAACGATTGATGAAAGGATGTCAATTCACTGTGTCTTCTTTCCTTTCTCCGACCCTGCTGATTGGATAACTTTTTAAAATGTGTAATCATGGGCTTTTCACACCCAAACAGCTTAAAATAATTTCTGTAAATTCAGCTTAAAAAAATTTCAAGTATTCATAAAGTATTCATGTTTGTTAATCTATCAATTAATTAAACTTGGCAGGAGAATAAGAGTCACTACAAAGCTAAAACATAGATAGGTCTCTTGACCATACTATACAACAGGGGTCCCCAAACTACGGCCCGCGGGCCACATGCGGCCCCCTGAGGCCATTTATCCGGCCCCCGCTGCACATCCAGAAGGGGCACCTCTTTCATTGGTGGTCAGTGAGAGGAGCATAGTTCCCATTGAAATACTGGTTAGTTGGTTGATTTAAATTTACTTGTTCTTTATTTTAAATATTGTATTTGTTCCCGTTTTGTTTTTTTTACTTTAAAATAAGATCTGTGCAGTGTGCATAGGGATTTGTTCATAGTTTTTTTTATAGTCTGGCCCTCCAATGGTCTGAGGGACAGTGAACTGGCCCCCTGTGTAAAAAGTTTGGGGACCCCTGCTATACAATGTTGACTGGGCTTTTCAATGGCGGTTCTTAACTTCGGGTTTTGAGATAATTGGATGATCCGAAAGGATGTCAGGCCAACAGTGAATTCTCTGCAAGCACAGGAAAAATTGCGGATATGAGTGCAACTGTCCTTTTCTGCAATGAGGAGCCATAGCTTTCATCAGATTCTCAGACAACCGTGTATCTAATAAATAAGCAACACCACCACCACCAACAACAACAACATGGTTCAGGACCAGAGATTTAGAGGGTTTTTTTTTAAAAAAAAAAATACAAGATGCTGCTTATAAACCTCAGGAAAAAAATTGTTTAGAATCGTAATGAGCTGGTTTTGGCTATCATGCATAAAGAAGCAGCTTTGGAAATTTAATATAAAAACATAAAAATGTAATTGCTAAGCAACCTGTGAGTTAGGCATCACTTTCAATTCATTTTAGCTAAGAATTAGGCTATTAATTTTATTAAATTACAATCACATTTTCAATTATTTAATGTTAATTACTTTAAAAAACTTTAGGAGCTTAAAAACCATAATGTGATTTTGTTTTTTCAAGGATTTCTCTCCTTTAAAAATATTAAAAAAAAATCTCATCTTGACAGAATTTCATAATATTGCAAATATACACATCATTTTCTTTAATAATAGCTTGAAAATGTGAAACTCTATTGTTAAAAATAATTTTACCCAATTAATTACTTTACCTAATACTGCATTATACAATACGTTTTATATGTAACTCAATATTTTAAGTGATTTTAACTGTTCTTCACCTACAGTAAGAAGATTCCTTGAAAGCTAGCGGTAACAAATATTATTAAAATTTTATAAAATTATTAAATGGTTTCATTATAAAGAAAAGGAAATGTTACATGCTTTGATAAACAGCACAGCTGGTGAACCTAAAATTTAAACCATGTTGAGAGACCTTGATTCAAAACTACTAGAAACAAAATTTGACTTTTCTAGAAAGTAGTCAACTAAGTAATTTTAGAAAACTTCTGAAAGAAGATTTAACTTTATAGAAATGACAATGAAATTTAATTACTTTGAGGATTATTTTTATTGATTTTCATGTACTTTTGTTGACTCCAGTATAAATGACAATTTCAGGGATGCTCTCAGAGTCTTTTAATTTTTTTTTTTTTTTTTTTTTTTTTATTATTATTTTTTTTTCTGAAGCTGGAAACAGGGAGAGACAGTCAGACAGACTCCCGCATGCGCCCGACCGGGATCCACCCGGCACATCCACCAGGGGCGGTGCTCTGCCCCCCAGGGGGCGATGCTCTGCCCATCCTGGGCGTCGCCATATTGCGACCAGAGCCACTCTAGCGCCTGAGGCAGAGGCCACAGAGCCATGCCCAGCGCCCGGGCCATCTTTGCTCCAATGGAGCCTCGGCTGCGGGAGGGGAAGAGAGAGACAGAGAGGAAAGCGCGGCGGAGGGGTGGAGAAGCAAATGGGCGCTTCTCCTATGTGCCCTGGCCGGGAATAGAACCCCGGGTCCTCCGCACGCTAGGCCGACGCTCTACCGCTGAGCCAACCGGCCAGGGCGAGTCTTTTAAAATAATGTTTTAACTTAGCAAAGACTTTATTTTACGGAAAGCTCAGACATGTTCCCTGCCCTCTCGTCAGCCCCAAATCTGTACACTTTGGGGTCTTGAGTGAAGAGCCTCTTTCATGCGTCATGACCAGGAGAATGAAAAGGGTGCTTTCCACTCACACGGGACTTTGTCAGAAACTTCTGGCCAGCACAAAAATAACATACCGATGCATGGGTGGAGAAATGACCAAATAACAAAAAGGCACATCAGAGGGAAGGGCTGGGAAGCTGGGTAAAAAAAGGTGAAGGGATTAAGCAAAAAATAAAAAATAAAAAAAAACAATTTAAAAAAAAAGGAAGAAGAAAAAACCCCCAAAGCAAAACTCTCATAGAGAGACAACAGTGTGGTGATTACCAGAGGGAAAGCAGTGTGGGGGGAGGCAGAAGACAGTAAAGGGGGAATGGTAACGGAAGGAGACTTGACTTGGGGTGGTGGACACACAATACAATATACAAATGACATATTATAGAATTGCACACCTGAAACCTATATATATAACATTTTATTAACCAATGTCGCAACCCTAATAAAGCCAATAAGATATTTAAATTAATTAATTAATTAATTAATTAAAGTCATATCTCTATAGTGTTGCAGCAAAACTAAATGCATTCTCTAGTCCCAGTTCCCTGGTATTGCTCTGATTTACACATTGTTCACACGCTCCTCTCCTCAGGGCTGGAGGATGAGTGCTGGGTCACTGTGGGGAGCACACAGCTCTCAGGGCGAAGGACGAGGGTCACAGTGAGAGCTCTGTGGGACAGAGGCTGGCAGTCCAGAGAGAATGGCAGGACAGGAAGGCAGGTCCAACAGGAAACCACTGACAAAGGGATATGGGCAGCCCTTCCACCCTGAGAGAGAGCAGGTCCCCTGAGGGAGGGGCTTGCTGGGCCCCCAAAGCAACAAGCAGCGCTCAGGGAGAAAAATATTTCTGATTTTGTTTCTGGTACTTTTTTGTCTTATTGACAATTTATTTTTCTTATAGGAAAACAAATGTTTATTGTAGAAAATTTGGTAATAACATAAAAAAGAAGCTCAAATTGAACCAACCCAACTAGTAAGAACAATGACTGAAGCTGTTATTTTCCCTCTGAGTGTTTTTCTTACGTGTATATCTGTATATAATTGCACTCTGACAAAATCTCAGACCCTAACTGGTAATCCGACTTTAATCTCTTAATGTTTTACGCTTACATGTTTTTCTAGAGATGCCGACTTCTGACTTTCCTGGCCCTGATGGGCAGTCTCTCCCTATTGTCCTCACCGCCTCCCCATATGTACAGATTCTGAAGGAAGGAGGGGGGGGGAGAGCAAGAGGGAGAGAGCTGGGGGCGATTTTTCTGGACCTAGGAAACTTGCCGTCTGCCATTTGAGGACAGGGGCCACCACTCTGCCCACTCACCCCCTCCACCTTCTCTATCAAAATTTCTGCACAACTTGTTTATGCCAGAAACACAAAATAGTGCACAAATAGAGGGGAAAGGGATGCTTCATTACGCTCAAATTATTCAATCTGTTTGTTCTAAACTTCTTAAGGTAATGCAATGATCAAGTGGCCCAGCAGTTGATAAGCACTTAATAAATGAGTGCTGGATTGATTTGAATTTTGTTTTTTTCTTTCTCTTTTCTTCTTTTCTTTTCCGTGTGTGTGTGTGTGTGTGTGTGTGTGTGTGTGTGTGTGTTGTGTGTGATGGATAAGTCTGAAGACAACAGAAAGACACTATAGATTGATATGGGCTTCCAGAAATAAAACCCCAATTTCTGTCTTTTCAGAGTACAACTTACAGTGACATGATTTACAATCACCTTCCAGTAGCAAATTAGGGTGTCAACTGTGTAATTTCCTATCTTCTCTTTAGTCCAGATTTTAGAATCTTCACATTTATTACAAAATAAAATCAGTTACCCAAAGTGACCTTTTACTACTTAGGTCAGTCATCTCACACTATTTTAGATAACAAAGGGGTAAAAAAAAAATGAGAAGGTGATGAGGCCAGAAAAGAGCTCAGAATAACCTTCCTGAAAAACCTGAGATTCATACAGTAACATACAATCGAATGACACCTACGAGTTCCTAGGCTGTCAGTGGTCTTTCAGATATCAGTTTCTCTTTAAAGTAACAGTATTCTAGAACTACCCCTCTCTAGGCAATTGGGGATTAAACAGCTTATTAAAAACCCGGAAGCCTACCTTTAAAAACTCTGGCCTCAACAATCAGTCAGGTGTAGATTTCCCAGATAAATTGTATTGCAGAACTTTGCACCCTAGATGCCATCAGCCACTGGCGGGCATGTCTCCAAAGGGGATGCAACCTAGGTTGGTGTAACCTTTGCTTCTAAACTTGGCTGATGGGCATGACTCCTTCAATTCAAGTTTTTGTTTGTCCAGGTGTTTTCAAAGACTCTGAAAAGCTGTGAAAGGACATAACCTCTTCTCTAGTGGAGAACGCTTGAGGTCACTTGAATTCTAAGTGTCGAAGAATTCCATTTTTGAAAAGGAAAGTGCTGAGCCCACCAGGCAGTGGAAGGATACTGTGTTTTAGTGGGACAGCTCAGGCATCCATCCCTAGTGGTACAGATGATGTAACAGATATGAGAAAAGAAGCAGCATGAGCCAGAAGGGTCAGAATCCAGAGGGACATTAGCAGAAAGGCCATGAGCAAAAAAAGAAAAAGAGCCCTGGCTCAGTGGTAGAGCGTCAGCCGGGCATGTGGAAATTCTGGGGTTTGTTCCCGGTCAGGGCACACAGGAGAAGTGATCATCTGCTTCTCCCCCCAAGCCCATCTCTCTCTTTCTCTCTTTTCCTTCTGCAGCTATGGCTCAAATGGTTCAAGCAAAGTTAGCTCCAGGTTCTGAGGATGGCTCCCTGGCTTCACATCAGGCACTAAAATAGCTTGGTTGCCGAGCAATAGAGCAGCAGCAGAAAAGGGCAGAGCATTGCCTGATAGGGGGCTTGCCAGGTGGATCCTGGTCAGGGCCCATGTGAGAGTTAGTTTCTGCCTCCCTACCTCTCATTTAATAATTATAAGAGAGTGAGAGAGAGAGAGAATGAGAGAGAGAGAGAGAAAGAAGAAGGAGGAGGAGGAGGAGGAGGAGGAGGAGGATAACTTCAGCCTGGTGGCTCTCAGAAAAGCATCCCACACAAGGTGTGGAGCCACAGGGGGTGACAAATACCTGGAGAAACCACAAACAATTTACGCCAATTTAAGTTTCTGCTGTGTCTTGTTCACTTTGAGACTCTCTCCCATCCATTCCAGTTTTCTTGCCAGAGGCTCCCAGAGATTCAGTCTATTTTCATTCCTTTTTTTGTTTGTTTGTTTGTTTCTTTCTTTCTTTTTTTTGCTGTCATTTTTTGAAAATCTTCCTAAATTCTCAGAATCTTCCTGATGCAAAACCAGACTGTGTAAAATAGCAATCACTTTACTGTTTTAAACTCTTCACTGGTTTTCTGTCACACTAGAATGAGATTTTGAGTCTGATAGGTTCTGGAGGGCTGGGCCCCGCCTCCTCTTCCTTGGTCGTCTTTTACTAGGCACACTCTCTCCCATCTGCGTTGCCATACTGCAAGACCATTCTAGCTCAGAGTCTTTCTGCATTTATACAGTTACCACTCCCTCATTCTGGTCTGCCCCCACTGTAGATATTTGCAAATTTGCAAGGCACCTCCCTGTCTTAATATATTGAATTATCTGCTCAAACATCCGCTGCTGCACAGGACTTAACTGATACCCCTTTGATTCAAACCCAACCCCAGGATAATTCTCTAGCCTCTTTTTTTTTTAGCTTTAGTTTAAAGAAATGATATCTAAGGCATTTTAAAGATTATTTTCTACAAACTTTAAAAACTGAACATAGTACTTAAAATTGATTTACTCAAGTTTTATTACAGCTCATTCCCTTATAGAAACAAGTGTTTCCAGATCAGCAATAGGCAATGATCCTAGTGTCAGTGAACGGTAATATTTTTTTTTAGGTGAGAGGAAGGGAGATAGTGAGTCAGACTCCCGCATGTGCCCCAACCAGAGTTCACCCGGCAACCCTATTTGGGGAAAATGCTTGAGTACTGAGCTGTTTTTAATACCTGAGGCTGATGTGCTCCAACAGAGTTATTCTCAGTACCCAAAGTCAAGCTCCAACCAATCAAGCCACTAGCTGCAGGAGGGGAAGAGGGAAAGAGGGGGAGAGGAAGAGGGGAAGAAGCAAATGGTCGCTTACCCTGTGTGCCTTGACCCAGAATCGAACCTGGGATGTCCAGATGTCAGGCTGATGCTCTATCCATTGAGCCATTGGCCAGGGCTGCAATAAATTTTTAATTAATTAATTTTGAAAATACACATTGAAATAATAAACAGTATTTATTTATTTATTTTCTGGAGAGAGAGAGACAGACAGAGAGACAGGAAAGGAGAGAGATGAGAAGCATCAATTCTTTATTGTGGAACCTTAGTTGTTCATTGTTTGCTTTTTCATATGTGCCTTGACCAGGAGGCTGTAGCCCAGCCAGTGACCCCTTGTTCAAGCCAGCAACCTTGGATTCACACCTGGGACCTTGGGCTTCACGCCAGCAGCATTTGGGCTCTAGCCAGCAGCCATGGCATTATGTCTACATACCATGTTCAAGCCAGTGACCCCACACTTAAGCTGATGAGCCAAGTTCTCCTCCTCCTCCTCCTTCTCCTCCTCCTCCTCTTCCTCCATCTTCTTCTTCTTCTTCTTCTTCTTCTTCTTCTTCTTCTTCTTCTTCTTCTCTCTCTCTCTCTCTCTCTCTCTCTCTCTCTTATAATTATTAAATGAGAGGTAGGGAGGCAGAAACTAACTCTCACATGGGCCAAATGAACCTGTGCTCAAACTGTTGACCTTAGGGTTTCAAACCTGGGTCCTCTGTGTTCCAGGATGATACTTTCTCCACTGTGCTATGATTTGGTCAGGCAACAGTAGTTATTCTTAAGTAGATCATGTAACAAGGCTAAGGGAAAGCCTATTAGAAAATTTATGGGGACCCTAGCCATTGGCTCAGTGTTAGAGCATTGGCCTGGTGTGTGGAAGTTCTTGGTCAGAGCACACAGGAGGAGCAATCATCTGCTTCTCCACCTCTCCCCCTTCCCCTTCTCTCTCTCTCTCTCTCTCTCTCTCTCTCTCTCTCTCTCTCTCTCTCTCCCCCTCCTGCAGCCATAGCTCGACTGGTTCAAGTGCTTTGGCCCTGGATGCTGAGGATGGCTCCACGGAGCTTCTGCTTCAGGTGCTAAAAATAGCTTGATTGTGAGCATGGCTCTAGGTGGGCAAAGCATTGGCCCCAGATGGAGATTGCCAGGTGGATCCCAGTTGAAGCACATGAAGGAGTCTGTCTCTCTCTCTTTCCCCTCTTCTCACTTAGAAATGAAGAAAATACAAAAAAATTATGTAGGAATAGACCCATTTATTTTTGCCATAGCATTGCCCATAGCATCTTCAGACTTGAGAAGGGGGTCCTCAAGCAGAAAATAAAAATATCTTCAGAGGAAAACAAGTTGAATTGTTTGCCAGACTTTTATCTGAATTACTGTGCTCCAGCTGTGAAATAGATTGATAGTCTTAAAGCCCAGGAGGTATCTCTGCTGGCAGCAAAAGTGCTGTTTCAAAGTAGGGGTAAAGAATAACAGTGTTAATCAAAGGAAATGATCTGCTTGATTTTATGCTTAAAATATGAAATTTGGTGGAAGGAATACAGGAGAAAAAGAAAGGTAGCAGAAACATTTAAAACTAAGTTTTAATGTCATTTTTATTCCACTCAGATTTTGACTATCACTTTGACATATTTTTTCTTTGATTATGTACAACTGACTAGTAATTTAGTAGATTTAGCAGCATAAAAATGTTGCTAATTCCTGCTCATCAAATGTGCAAGTTAGAGTGCTACCCCTCTCAAGTAGATATTTTATAATATTTAGGTTGGTAATATTACTTAAATATTTTATGAATCTGTATTAACGTTATTTGGTAATAAACTTGATTAAATTCTTCTTACCCGAGGAGCACTGGCAGCATACCTTTTAAAAATGCAAAAGAAGCACCCTTCGCCCTCTCTAAACCCCAGTTTTCTTCTCTGCACAGATTTGTACCTATATGAAGGAAAGAATCACCACATAGTTAGTAGAAATCCAAGAAGAAATTTAAAAAAAATCAAATTGCCTGTTTTGTTACCATAATCTAACCACAGAAGATATTTATATTAAGAGATTTGAATGAAATGGCAGAGGAGGTGATGGTGGTATGGCACCTGTTTCGCTGTCCGTGGTGCTGAATCAGTCGCTGGACATTAGCTTTCGACTACTAGAAGTGTGGACTCAGGGTTGGCAATATTGCCATCACTGGAGAGTTGTTAGAATAGCAGGATCTCAGGCCCCAGCCCAAAGCTACTGTATCATACTCTGCAATTGACAACATCTTTGTATGATTCAGGTGCTTGTTAAAATTTGAGAAGTACTATACTAGGACGCCATTCATGTTGCCTTGTGACTTTCCTAGTGCTCTGTTTATATCACCTCATATCAGTCTCCTCTGGAGGTGCAGCCTCAGTGCTACCTTTTTAGTACATTTAATTTGGTGATGGCACAGTGAAAATGTAACTCTTCACATTTCAACATTTTTCTCAAATCAACTCTTGATTCCAGAGGAATAGTCTTTCTTTCTGCTATGTTAATAGGATTAAAACAAGTTGTGTGTGTAACTATGTGTTGAGGATCTATCACCAGAAAAGAGTCTTGAATGTATTATTTCATTCAGTTTGCACAAAAACACTTTGAAATGGGTACTTTGTTTCTACTTAAGGGATAAGAGAAACAGGCTTCAAAGCCTCTCTTACTAGGTAGTTGAGCTTGAATCATAAGGAGGAGGGCTCTCTTTCCACTATGCACTCTCATAAGATGGGCTTGTTCTAGTGGAAATTTACACATCTCAGAAGGATACAGCAAAAACTGTGTGAAGTGCAGTACTACTTGATGGTGAGAGGTCCCATCCATTACTTTAAAAGCTAAATTCTATATCTGTTACTGGCATAGTATATTCACTGGGATTTTTTTCAGACCTGGCCATTAGCAGAGATTAAATAATTTACCTAAACTTGCCTTGAGCACTCAATATCAGGAAAGAATTTATAACTAATATCTTGGGAGTTGCTTGATCTACTGAATTGTAGATAATCCTTTATTTAGAGGACATGCTACCCTAGTCTTTTCTGAGACTAATAATAATTCTTTTTAACCCCTTGAGTAGTGAATTTTTTCATGATCGCTGACCCCCGGGAGTGAGTTTTTTTTCCTTCAAAAAATGAAATTAGTTCTAGTTACAGTTTTGTTAACTTAAAATCATGTTTGTTTGATAACCAATTTATGGAAACAAAAAGAACATACATTTGCATTTTTAAATATTGCCTTACAGCCCTGGCCGGTTGGCTCAGCAGTAGAGCGTCGGCCTAGCGTGCGGAGGACCCGGGTTCGATTCCCGGCCAGGGCACACAGGAGAAGTGCCCATTTGCTTCTCCACCCCTCCGCAGTGCTTTCCTCTCTGTCTCTCTCTTCCCCTCCCGCAGCCAAGGCTCCATTGGAGCAAAGATGGCCTGGGCGCTGGGGATGGCTCTGTGGCCTCTGCCTCAGGCGCTAGAGTGGCTCTGGTTGCAACATGGCGACGCCCAGGATGGGCAGAGCATTACCCCCTGGTGGGTAGAGCCTCGCCCCTGGTGGGTGTGCCGGGTGGATCCCGGTTGGGCGCATGCGGGAGTCTGTCTGACTGTCTCTCCCTGTTTCCAGCTTCAGAAAAAATGAAAAAAAAATATTGCCTTACACATTTTAAAATAAATCAATCATACTCTGAATGGTCAGGAGGCACAAGGACATATATGAATGTTTGTATTACTCAAAGGGTTAAAAGAAATGTAAATAATTTCCTATGGTGGTCTTACATCAACCTTTCTGCTGTTTCTTTCATGGCTGAATCACTGAAATTTGAGTTCAGAAGTGAGGAATCATCAATATCTGTGACCATAAAAATGTATCAACTCTTTCATCAGTCCCTCTTTGAGGAAGGTTCAGTCATTCAATGTCTAACATGGTTACATGTGCATTTTGAATATTTCATTGCTTGTCTTAGGAAGATGCCTTGTTTAATAATATCTAAGGACACTATAAGCCATTTCCTCATTCCTTGGGAAGTTAGTGATCGTACCCTGGAGGTGGCCACTCTTAGGGGCTTTATAAGGACAGGGGCTTCAGGGTATTTCTTTATAAAATGTACAGGCTACCACTAGAAGCACCCCTTTGATGTGGTGCCTGGACAAACGTGTAAGAAAATCTAAGAGAGTTGAGCAGGTGGATGTGGGCTAAAAAGTACTAGAAGCAGGTGGGGTAAAAATAAAACTATGTGCAGATGGTTTACAGGAGTGACTCATTTCTCCACCTCCATCCCAACCCCTTTAGTTTGTTAAAAAAACATTTTGATTGTGAAATGTTTACTAAAAGTGCCAAATCTCCAAATTTCTCTAGTCAAGACAGGAAGATTGTATGATGAGCAGTCCATTTCTACGGTCTCTTACCTGATTTTCAAGATTTTTTTTTAATTGGAAAGTTTTTCTTGGAATTTTCTCTCTCTCTCTCTCTCTTTCTCTTACCTTCTCTTCCTCCTTCTCATACGTTTTCCACCTCCAGAAACAAACTCCTCTTGGAAATGAATTCAGTACATCACACATTGAAATACACAGTACACTGCACTAGAATGCTATACTTGCCTTCTAGACAGCGATTTTCAATCTTCTTCATCCCATGGCACACATAAACTAGTTACTAAAACTCTGTGGCACACCAAAAATATACATATTTTTTTGCCAATCTGGCAGAGAAAAAAAATAGGTATAGTTTTGATTCATTTATACCAGATGGCTATTGGTGTTGGCTATTGCCATTTTTTAAAAATTTGGCAATCTAAGGGAAAAGAGGTTAGTGCCCCTGCCTAAATAATGAGGTATTATTGCATGTTTTAAATATTGATGCCATACACCGGCTGAAGATCGCTCTTCTAGTCCACCTAAAATACATTCAGGAGACACACGGGCACACCTCGTTCCTAAGCACCGAGAACTGGGAGTTGACGTGTTCTGACATGCTCTGTGCCGTGGCTGGAGTAGGTGGTATTCCAGTTTTACATGAAACTTTATTGGCTGAATTGGCCTGCATATATACAATAATCACTCTGTCTGTGTCCAATTGGAGGTCACTATCATATTGATTTACTCTGTGAATAGCGTAGTCTCCACGAATTTGATGTTTGGGGTCAAGGAGGAACCTGTATCTTTCGTTGACTTTGATGTTTGGAGTTGAACCTCAGCGCCGTTCATGGAAGCACTTCATACCCGCCGCTCGTTCCGGGCCAGACAGGCGGTTTATCCGTCGGGCATTCCAGACCGGTGTAGACAGAGCAGGTGTTAGCAGCCAGTTTGGCTCCGCTCGCGCAGGGCCCGCACAGCCCGCCAGGGGGACCCCGACCCGCCCAGGCGACGTTTGATAAGAAACACGCCGAGGGGCGTGGAGCCGAAGCGCCTGCTCCAGGAAAACCGGAATCAGCCTGGGCTCCGCTCCTGCTTTGGGGACTGGCGGGGCCGGATCCCCGGTTCTGGGACCCTGGGTTCCACGGCCGAAAGGGTGCGCCCTGAGGTGGGTGTGTCCGTTTCCACCCTCTGGCCTTCCAGCCCAAAGAGGAACTCCTGCAAGCGGGTATTTTGTTCCGAAAGATAGATTTTGTCTGTCGTGATCCCGGCTCTAGAAGTGCAACTTTGAGGCTGGGATGCGGGTCTGAAGGTTGGGGGCCCAGGAGGGGGAGGAGCAGATCTCCTCCGCATCCTCCAAGAGGAGGCGGGAGGGGAGAGTGGAAGGGGCAGGGCTGGGGGAGAGCCCACGGGCCGTGGGAGGCGGCGAGATTGGCTCCTACCCGGGCAGCGGTCGTGCGGCGCCGCTCCGGAGAGCCTTCCCGCACCCGCGCCCGCGCCCTAGCCCCGACCCACCTTGTACGCGCTTAGGGCGTGAGGTTTCGTTTGGATCTATCTGGAGCCGAGCAGAAAACTTTTCCCTTCCCGATTCCAGGTTCCTTTTGTCTTTCTTGGCCGCGGCGACGCCTGAGCTGCGAGTCCCTGGCCCCGGCCCAGCGCGCCGCGCCTGGTGACCACCGAGGGCAGGAGCGCTGGGATTCCGTGCGCCCTATGGCGGCGGCCGGCGGCCCCGCGCCTCGTGCGGGGCACAGGCAGCGGCGCGCGCGCCCCCAAGGCGCCGCCTCTGCCCTGCCCGTGCGGGAGTAGGGGTGTCCTCGCCCCCTCCACTGTCCCGCAGCACTTGCCGCCCGCCCCCTCGCCTGACTCATCCGTCCTCGGTGGCCGCGCCGCGTGGCCCGAGCCCCGCCGGGATGGGGAAGGAGACAGCGACTGCCCGCGGCTACCGAGATTCCTGCTGACGCCCCCGACCCCGCCGCCGCCGCCGCCGCCTCCTTCGCTTGTCTCCGGGGACTCCAGACGTCCCAACAGCGCCTGGAGTGAGAGCCGGGAGCGGCAACTGGACCTCCGAGTCCCTGCGCTCAGGACAGGTGAGGAGGGAGGAAAGGGTGCTATGGGGGGAGGGACGCGGGTGGGCAACCGTTGCAGCCCCGAAACGGGGCTCTTTTCACCGCCCGCACCTCCCCTGCTTCAGCCTCCGGAGTTAGGGTAAACACTGTCCTCTGAAGTTTGGGAAATAAACCAAGTCAGCCCTCAGTTCCGGACTCCCCAGTGGAGCGCAAGACTTGCGGTGCTGAGCAGCCTCTGAGATCCCGGAGCCTGGGCGCGCCTGGCTGGGTTTCTCCAAGCTACACCCTCCTTTGTTTCCGTTCCAGAGAGTCAGCATTCTCTGTAAAGATGTTCACAGCGTTCATTTATGGTAGTCCTTGGCAGGAGCAAACTGTGCTTAGGGATTCCTAAAGCAGTATCTGCATGGGGTAGCATCTACATAGGCAAAATGGAGAGGCGAAGCAATTATTCGCCAAATTCAGCAGTATTCTTTCTATGTAGTCGGTCTGCAAGATTTGCTTCATTGATCATTTTTCGGCTGTAATTAATTGTCCAAGCCAGCATTTCATATTGTAGTTGTAAGCTCTCTGTATTTCCTGCCTTTAGATTTAGATTGAGGTGTGTGTGTGTGTGTGTGTGTGTGTGTGTGTGTGTGTGAGAGAGAGAGAGAGAGAGAGAGAGAGAGAGAGAGAGAGAGAAAGAATCTGTGATAAAAACAATTCATTATTCAGTTGAAGGCACTGGTAATGCCAGAAAGTCATATGCTTCACATCTATGTAATCTACTAATTGTAGTCAATCCTGGTACACCTGGGTCTGGTGTATCTAAGAACTAAAGTGTGTTGAACTAGTGTCTCTTACCTTGTTATTTCTTCAGAAGACCTTCAGAAGTCGTAGTAGACAACTGTATATATTGAAAACATTTCAAGAGGCCACAACTGTTCTTAATTGTGAGAATATTAAACTTTTCTGATTTTGCAGTCAAAGCAAGTTCAGTGGTACACTTTCTGTAGTGTTTTGTGCACAATCATTACCAGCTCCGGTAAAAGCTATTCACTTTGATGGTTTGTCACATCTCGCATTATGGTGACACTTATTATATAAAAGGACTTTCAATTGGTCATTTGACTAATGATACTGGAATATATTACCATTTTGTGAAGAGTAGGCTATGTTCTGAAACTTGAACCATACCGTATTTTTCTTGTACTCTTTACCCATACAAAACCGTCTGCTCATAGTCTCATGCTTTTCAAACAGCTTAGGTGAAGAGTAAGGGTCCTTCTAAAAAAATATTTCCACTAAGTGGAAACTAGAGTTAAATGCTTTAGCAATTTAACTTTATGAGATTATTTTTTTTACTCTTTAAAATACATTCTGAGGTGTTAGGAATGATTTCTCTAAGAAATTGTAATAGAGAGCTCATAACTGTGAGATGATTTAGCTATAATTTGCAACCCTGGTTATATATAGTTTTGTATCCTAGGCCGGAGGAAGCCTTCAGTGAGAGGGTTGCTACATGGGAAGTCTTTGTGTACAACTTCCCCGTGGTTGGCACAGGAAGGATTTACCTGTTGCTTCCGTGCCAGGTCCAGGTAAATGCATGTAGTATCCTAAAGAATCCCGTAATCAGAAAGGGTTCTGCAAGAAAGGTCATTGTAAAGGAGGGTAGCTTTACTTGTTATTTTAACTCGGAGAAATTTTTAATGCAGCTTTTGAATGCTCCAAGATTGTAATAGTTGAATGTGTGTAGTTTCAGAATTTTGACAACAGCTCATTGGGCATAACTACTGGTTTACAGGGGAGTGACTCTGAACTGTTTGTTTAAATTCTCTCATTCTCACAGCAACTCTAAGCTTAAAGGAAAAAAAAACTTAAGCTTTAGCTTAGGGAATTAGATAAGAACAAAGATAAAAGCAAATGTCACTTTTATATTTCTTAAGCAAAATAGAAGGTAAAATAAGTCCTCCTGGCAGTGCATATTACTTACCAAATAGAATGTAGAAGTTAAAAGAGGAAGCAATTTAAAAATAAACTTTATTTAATGCTACTCTCCCTAAATAGGAAACAGCATGGGCAGTCTTCATCAAGCAAAAGACATTTGAAGAACTTGTGTAGAGATGAAACAAACAAATCTGAAGTGAGATGGATCTTGTATTTTATTAAACAATAAGTAAATTGCAGTTTTGTCAAGTGTATCCATTTAAGACTTATATCTGTTTTGTCTGCTAAGCCAGTGGTCCCAACCTTTTTTGGGCCACGGACCGGTTTAATGTCAGGAAATATTGTCACGGGCCAGCCTTTAGGTGGGACGGATAAATGTATCACGTGACCGAGACAAGCGTCAAGAGTGAGTCTTAGATGGATGTAACAGAAGGAATCTGGTCATTTTTTAAAAATAAAACATTGTTCAGACTTAAATATAAAGAAAACGGAAATAATGTAAGTTATTTATTCTTTCTCTATGGACCGGTACCAAATGGCCCACGGACCGGTACTGGTCCATGGCCTGGGAGTTGGGGACCACTGCGCTAAGGTGTACTATGCTCTGGACGGCAACGTAACTTCTCTTATGGGCACTTGTAGGCTGGTGGGGAGGGGATTGGAAAATGCGCCACGATCACTGAGGACCTGGGGAGGTCCTTGGGCATCACTGGTTGAGAAAGGCATTGGATGGGAAAATCGGAAAACCAAGTTGTCATCCTGACCAAGCCACTGATTAGCGGGCTCTGAATGCATTGCTTGACCTTTCTGTACCTCTCTGCCATCATTGACAGATCAAAGCCTTTAGACTGTGACCTTCCCATTCTCATTTTAAAGTGCTGCATGATGAGTGTTAGGAGAACGAAGGAGAAGGAGAAATCAGAATGTAGTGCATAGTGTTGGTGCCCTTAGTAGAGTTTGGGTTGAGGGCTGACCTGGGGAAAAGGTAATATCATGATAGTAGGTGGTAAGGACATCTGACCTGGGGCGACGGGCCTGTCATTGATTGCCTTTGTTCACAAACTAATGAAGTAAATACCAACCCATTTGCTTAGTACTTGATGGTTTTCAGTGAATTTGCACAAATAATAGCAATTGACTTTCATAACAACCCTAGAAATAATTAGAGAGAAAAGGTGATGAAACTAAGACAACACTGTAAACAGACTTAAGTTTTACATCACTAACCTCCATGCCTTTCTGCAGGATTTGTAGAGATAAGCTAGATAGAAACCCCACTGAAATGGGAGAGAGAAATAGTGTTGGTGTCAGATTTTCACAAAGGCTCAAATTTCTGAGTAAAAAGTTAGGTTACATTCTAGAAGAGAAGAATCTCGAATTATGACATAGAGGTCTCCTGAAATGTCTTGAGCCGATTGTTGATGTTTAGTCTGGTGACTCCTGTCTGTGCTTCCTCTCAGCTCACCCCCCTCTCCATCCCCAGCAGGAATTCTGGGGATTTGATTACTACAGAGTCATTGATAAGACTTCCAAGAGCTTTCGGCGTAGCTGGTAAGAGGAAATGCTCATAGAAAGGTGTGGATTCTTGGGCCATTGTGCTATGAATTAATGGACTATGTTTCCATAGCAGGTTGTGCTTTGGAAACTTCGTCACCAGAGGTGAAATTACACAGCAGTCATGTGAATTACATAGAAAGTGAGATGTAGATCCTTACCTTCCTTCCTGTAGTGTCCTCATGATCCTCTCAAAGCATTAACTGTAGCAAGGGGGACAAGTCCCCTCAACCCACCCACCTTACGTTCCTATGGGTGTTGATCAGAATTCACCTGGTTATACATGCAAGGAACCTGCATTTAATCAGGTTAAACAGACAGGAAGATTTATTGGCATATGTGACTGAAAAGTCCAAAGGTGGACTTTGCTTCAGTCCTAACTGGATGCCAGAGACATACAGTTTGTCTGGATTCCTGCTCTCCCCGTTTCTCAGCTCCTCCTCTCTCTGAGTGAGCTTCCTTCTGAGACCCTTTTCCACATGCTGAGAAAGATGATTGTCAATAGTTCCAAGCTGGCATCTCTGGGCTTTTGATGCATAAGAAATAGAGTTCTTGACTCTTCTAGGTTCCATTTATACAAATCTCCTGGAAGGGCTTGGATTGGCCCTGCTTCGGGGGTCATTGAATCAGTGTCTGCGTCCAGGAGAGAAGAATATCATGACAATCTTTTTTTTAATAAATAATTTTTATTAAATTTAATGGGGTGACATCAATAAATCAAGGTACATATATTCAAAGAAAACATATCCAGGTTATCTTGTCATTCAGTTCTGTTACATACCCATCACCCAAAGTCAGATTGTCCTCTGTCACCTTCTATCTAGTTTTCTTTGTGCCTCTCCCCCTCCCCCCCTCTCCCTTCTTCCTTCCCCCTGCCTCCCATAACCACCCACACTCTTGTCCATGACTCTTAGTCTCGTTTTTATGTCCCACCAATGTATGGAATCCTGCAGTTCTTGTTTTTTTCTGATTTACTTATTTCACCCCATATAATGTTATCAAGATCCCACCATTTTGCCGTAAGTGATCCGATGTCATCATTTCTTATGGCTGAATAGTATACCATGGTGTATATGTGCCCCATCTTCTTTATCCAGTCTTCTATTTTTTTTTTTACAGTGACTAAAGCCTTTAAGCAAACTCTTGGCCAATACAGCAAGAATCCATAAAAGAGTGGTGTCCTTAACATGTTCACCAAGTCCAAGTTGGCCCCAACACCATGCCAAATCCCTGAAAAATGCAACCCAACCCCAGTTCAGTCTGTTAGGAGCTGTCACAAGGAGCAGGAGTCCAGGAAAAGTCCACATCCAGGAAAAGTCCGCATGGCACTGGAATTGTTGTCACAATTCTATACTTTGCAGCTCATGTCCAAATCCCAATGACCACTGCTTCTAGCTGGTAATGATTCAGGTAGAGTGGAAAAGCCATCTGCAGCATGTGTGGAGATGGAGCTTCTATTCTCCTCTGCCTGGAGAGATGAGACCAGGTTGCTTTTCTCTGGAACTCTGCAACTGTGGCTTGGTAAAGAGAATCTTGGGATACACTAAGCTGGGTGGCAAAGGTAGATTCATAATAGAAGTTGGCAAAAGGGGGAAAGAGAGCTCTAAATTAGGAGTATGTCCCAGCCTGAAATATGAGTGGGGCATTGAGGTAGGAGGAATAAAGAAAACACTATATATTAAACAAAGCAGCAGAAAATAGGACTATTAACACCCACAACAGAGATCTTCAAGGGAAGAATAAAAAACCTGACTATTCAGACAAGACATTTGTGCAAATGAGATCAGTTTACCTGCTTCTTGGAAGAAATACCCTAGGCTTGTCCACAGTGTCGTAGATGGGGCCAACAGCCCTGGGCACCTTCAGCCTTCAGTGGCAAACCCCAGCATTCTGGGCAAGGTTAGGTCATAGGTGGCTGGAGCAGGGCTGGAAGAGACTGAACCCTCCCTTAGAGGAGCGAGGGGGAAGCCTACCTTCCAGTGTCCCTGTTTCCTCACAGCAGAGGCATGTAAGTCTGGCAGGCTTTAGCTCAATGACCTTCCTTTCCACTATTGAAGCAGGACCCAGATGGCATCCTATGAGACCCCTTTGGGGCGTTGGAGCCTTTAAGGGCATATCCTAAAAGCTGGTAGTTCCCCTGATCTCTATTGGGCTTTTTCTGCCTCTTTGTATCTTAAAAGCCATGCTCAGAATATCTTGCTGAGGGGTTTGAGGATCCCCATCCACCTATATAAATCTTTTCCATATATCTGGAGTTATTTGGAAAAAGACAAATATCTTGACTTTAAAGATTGTAAGAAAAACACATAATTCAAAAGGTTTGACAAAATACAGTAAATGCTTTTGCTCCATATGCAGGGGCATTGTCAGTTTAACCAGTTTAGGAAATTCAATAATAGAACAATGCATACAGACAATGAGCTATAACATGCTTAGCAGCCTCTCCTGTTCTGACAGAGGTTACTATAAATCCAGAATATGTATCCACTGTAACGTGGACATAGGACTATTTGCCAAATGAAGGTATATATCATGACAATCTTAGACTGGATCATGTGCCCAACACTGTGTGTGTGTGCTGCTAGTGGTGGGGTAGAGTGGAGGAGGCTGTTAGGGACACCATGATGGACAGTTCTGTCTCATCACATAGAGGTGTGGTTCTCCCAAGCTAACAATGCTGCCAATCAAAACAACTGTCTGCTGTTAAGGAAAATTGGCCCTTCTGTTTTTGGGAAAGTCCCCTGCACTATGATGTCAAATTTGTACTTGGAGACAACTCAGATGCTATACAAACTGCAGAAGTGTACCCTCCTCCCAGCCAAGGCAAAGCTTGGTGATGAAATAATGCCTATCATGTCTAGACTTTGCTAAGAGGACTGTGGATCAGAATTCCTGCTGAATGAGGAGCAACCCACCATTTATATCTGTGTACTTTTAGCAAATATCCCTGTGCCTTATTTCCAGCCTAAGGATTTCATTTCGAGAAGCCCTGGTCATCTAGAGATCATGAAATTAGAGACCCCTGCTTTGGGCATTAGAGATTATCGAAAATTTGAACAGGGAAGTGACGAAGACAGAAATAATTGTTTATCCAAGTTCATGGGGTTTTGGGGAGATGGCAGAGGGGAGGCAGCAGGCTCAGGTTAGGGTTATAACTTAGAAGGCATAGGCAGTAGGTCCCGAATTATATAGAATACTGCCATATGTGGACAACATTATGGAAGCCTGGTGCGGTTGCATGTCAGGATGAAGGAGGATCTGTGTTGACAGAAGCATTTGTGGGATGAAACAGATCGGGAGTGACAAGACCAAGTAGATAGGCTGGGCCAGTAGGTGAAATGGCTGCGTGCTGTGGGTAGGTTCATGGCACCGGAGTGTGTATAAAGGAGGCCTGTGGCCACCAGGAGTCCTAAGGACAAAAACCTTTATATGTGCAACATTGACATTTATTGAAGACCTACCTAATACGCCAAGCTCCACATTACATGTTTTAAGTTACATGTGTAACGTTACACGTTACATTGTATTAAATCTCCTAATAGTCCTCTAAGGTGAGAAAACGGAAAATTAGGAAGGGAAGTAGTTTGCTTAAGGTTATGTGGTCATGAAATGGTAGAGTTGGGATTCCAACCCTGGCAGTCTGAAACAAAAGCCTGTGCTCTGAGACACCGTGCAGCACTCCCTCTCCAGCTCAAGATCAGACTCCAGGATCGCAGGCCAAATGAGGGACAGGTGCAGTGCTGTGCCGTCTAGTAGGCAACGAGAATGCCCGAAGTTCAGGGCAGCCAGAGAGGATGGAATAGAGGCTGTCAGCGTGAAGGTGCAGAGCACCTGCTCGGAGGCAAACTGGACAGGAATGCCGGCTAAGAGCAGACGTCTGGTTTGGGGTTTGGGATGTAGCAAGGAGAGTGGATAGAAGTGGAACGGGAACAGGTGGGCAGTTCAATAGAACAACCAGTGCTTGGCTGTTGATCTGAGAACAGGAACTCTACCATTTGCTCTGGCTTCCAATATTCTTTCTGGTGTAAGTCACTAAGAATATGCAATAGGCGACTACCTCCTCAGGAGGGAAACTGGGTCCTGTTAGTTCCCAGGCACTATTAAGGAAGAGAGCTAACATTCGTAGAGTGTCTGCCATGCTCCAGATGCGTAATCTCACCAATCTTTATTAGAGTCCTGGGAGGGTAAATATTAGAGCTTATTTTTGCCAGGAAATGAGGGCTTAGAGAGGTTAAGTTACTTGCCTGAGCTTCTGAAGCTGGAACAGAAGACGGGAGCAGTCACGGAAACCCAGATTTATCTGAATCTAGACCTCATCCTGGGTCTTCAGGGACTCATCCTGGACCTGGCAGGGCAAGGCCAGTTTCAAATCTGGGCCACAGAAATGGGAAAGTCAGCAGGAGCATATATCTATGAAGGGAGACCGAGAGTTAACTTTTAGACATCTGGATACGAGGTGAGAGCAGGTCATCTGAAGACAGTTGTCCGGCAGGATTATATCCAGTGTTGGCAGGAAACCTAATAATCTGGTAGGTTTTTTTCCCCCTCAGTACAGGATCTCTATCATTATGCAGGACACATACGTCAGCAAGTCAGATGTTTGGAAGGCTTAACTTTAGTCAGTGATTTTAGTTCAAGAGCAGGGACCTCTGCCAGTTGCCATGGCCTGGATTTACCTTTGTGTGAATGGTACTTTGCTCTGAAATATGATCAATAAGAAACAGATATGGAGAGAGAAAGAAAGAGAGACAGAGAGATGGGGGTGGAGGTCGGTGGGAGGGCTAAAGCACTAACACATATTCAGTGTAATAGGTATATGGAACCCATTCCAGCTGTAAAGGTCTGTTCTTGAAGCTGCCCTACATAGGACTATTTGCTAATGGAACATCATATCTCTCCCTAACAAATGCAAGGTCAAATTTGTATCTGCTTAGATGTATGACTGGATGTAGGTCTTCATCATGTGCAATGGATTGTGTTTTTATATGATAAGAGGAAGGGGAATGAGGAGATATGTGAAAAAATATATTTGAGACACATTTGTGAGAACTCATAGCTTATCTGGGGAGGTGAACAGCCATGCATAAAACTTTTAAAACAACACAATGGAATAATATGATTTTTAGAGTTGGGAGGATCTTTTAGAGAGTAATCAAGATTATAATGCTACCTAGTATAATGAAACACAAACTTAATAATAGCAGCGGAATGTAAGTGTTATGGAATCTAAATGAAATGGAGGCATCTTAAACCTGGAAGGCCAACAGGGAAGGCTTGCAGGAGGAGGTATGTTCTATTGAATATGTATGGGCAGAGACATGTAAGGAGGGCATTCCAGGTAGAACTAAGAACTTATCAGTGCCCTCCAGCCAGAAACCAGCAGGAAATTACATGTAGTCAAGCAGGGTGTGCTAACCATTGTGGTGAGTGCCGCAATGGGCACCCATTCCATAGGGAAAAGAAGGGCATCTCAGTAAGAGGGTGTTAGGAATTAGTTATTATGGGATTTGGGTTCGTACTCAGTGCTTTGGGAGAGAGTTTAAAGAAACAGGGCTTTGCTATGGATTGGAGCAGGGATAATCCTATGATTTTTGTGTCTTTATAAATCTTACCTAGAAGAAAGCAAGACTAGAGAATCTAACACGATAATTGGCAACGAAGCAGCAGGCTCTCAGCCAGATTATGGGACATTGGACCATGTTCATGTCTTTGTTTGTGTTCAGATATGACTACATAGTGGTCTTGTTTCTGTTCTGATCCACCATGGTCACGAACTGTCCCTGTCTGATGCTGATGTTCTGGGGTGTCATTTCCATCTGCCAGGAGCACACCAGGACGTAGCTGTGAGCGACAGGCCAGCTCTGTGGTGTCAGGGCTGCCCTGCTCTGTTCTAAACTGGAAACGATTCTCCAGAGCATATTTTATCCCATGCACCAACCAAGACTTCCATTCCAATAGGGTCCTCCTAATGAATGTTTCTCTTGGGGTTCAGTGAGGTGATTTTCCCCCTTATACTTTAATAATTTATTTAACAACATTTATTAAATGGCCACTGATTACCAGGTAACTGTGTTAGATTCTGGGGATGTCGGGATGACGGCGATCTCAAGAATCTCATTATCTAAATGGAGGAGCCTGATGTAAACCAGTGATCACAATACATTGAAATAAAGGTGGTAGAGATATGAGAATAGGCAAAGAATGTTCAAGTCCCTTGGGATAAAGTCATGTTGAGCAGGAGCAGGCTCTTCTGGAAATAGTGAGCTAATCACGGCAGTGCTGATAAGGTTGGCAGCTGCTAAGGAATAGTTTCCTTTTTGAGAATCAGAATCTTTGGGCTGAAATGCAGGGTGAATCCAAAAAAATCTCAATACTAATTTTTGCATAGGAGAGACACAACTTTGCACTCATTTTAGTGAACCACATATCAGATCAATTTAGTCGACATACATGCGCAAGTATTTGTAATGCAGTAGAGTTAGCATTTCTGAAGAGATGTTATTACTCCTAATCATGAAAAAAATACATACTCCCAATAAACACTTTGTAAACTATATTAAGTGTAAAAAATCAGGGCCTATAGGAATATTTGCCTATAATCACATGAACCAAAGGCACCCATAACATTTTGACATTTTCTTCCTCCTTATTTTTAATGAATTTCTCCTGAGTAATAACATATTAAAACCTGCTCTGTTTGCTTAACTTTATGTCCTAAATATTTTCCAACTTCCAGGCAAGCTTTATTAATGTCTGTATAATGTTTTATTGCATGAGTACACCATAATTTATTAGCCATTTCTTTAAAATCAGACCTATAATACCAGACATTTCCAAATATCTGGTATTATAAATGGCACTTAGATGAAATCTTTGTTCAAATTTCAGATTACTTTTTTAAGAAAGATCCATGGAAAAGTAATTCTTGAGTCAAAGATAATGAATGTCTTAAGACACTTGATGCTTTAATGCAAAACTGGTTTCCAGAGTGGGTGAATTTGTGATTGACAGTGCACAGACATGCCCATTCACTATGCACTAAGGGTTTACTTATATATTTTTTAAAAAACCACCATTTCAAAACAAGAAACAGTTTATGTTCACTGCCGATTTTGTTTCTTTGTTACCAAAAACTCTTTCAGAATATGGACTGCTAAAATCTTGGGATGAACCACTCCAGTTTTAAAAGTGTATTTCCAAGTGCTCCTGACAAGCAGATAGGGATCCGTGACAGAGAGAAGAGTAGAATGAGTGGTAAAGCCAGTAATATGCACATCCTGTGAGGGCACTTTTCAGATCATCGTGCCGAGAACCTGTGGGAGGCTGGTAGTGAACTTTCACATTTGAATTAAATATTGCTGATCATGAAGAAGAAATGATGTGCGGCATACACCGCCCTTTGTGGAGCGGAAGCTCTGCTCAGCCCACCTCTTTGGCTTGGTGGGGAGGTCCTCGGAGTCGCGGTTAACTGCTGTGCTCCTGGTCCCTAGGTACCTGAAGGGCCTGTAACCTATTTCCGGGTGTATCCGCAGCAGGTCAGCCAGGACCAGGGGGCGCCGGTAGGAAGATTGTAAGGCAAGACGTGCTCTAATGGAGAATGTAAAACCCTAGAGCAGGGGTCCCTAAACTTTTTTCACAGGGGGCCAGTTCACTGTCCCTCAGACCGTTGGAGGGCCAGACTATAAAAAAACTATGAACAAATCCCTATGCACACTGCACATATCTTATTTTAAAGTAAAAAAACAAAATGGGAACAAATACAATATTTAAAATAAAGAACAAGTAAATTTAAATCAACAAACTGACCAGTATTTCAATGGGAACTATGCTCCTCTCACTGACCACCAATGAAAGAGGTGCCCCTTCCGGAAGTGCGGCAGGGGCCGGATAAATGGCCTCAGGGGGCCGCATGCGGCCCGTGGGCCGTAGTTTGGGGACCCCTGCCCTTGAAATCACCCCACCCTGAGGACCTCTCTCCGGTTAATCCCTGACTCCCCTACACACACCAACAAACTTGAACTTCGAACCTTCTGACTGTACTCCCCTTTCCAAAGAAAAGCTACCACATCATAGTTTCTAGATTTCATACTGGTGAACTTTGCTTCATTCTGCAAGAAGAAGGAACTTGGAGCTCATTTAAACCTTGGGAGGTTTTTTGTTGTTGTTTTCTCAAAACATTGCTTGAGATGACAAGGGAACTATTAAACTTTCTTTAGCAGTCAATCTGAGGTGGATTTTGAGTGCCAGTTTCAATTTTTCCACAACTGCTCTTTTTCTACAAAAATAATCCACAAAATAAAAATAATGTTGGCTTCCTTTTAAATGTTGAAGGAGAATATTATATCATTATAACTCCATTTTCTTTTATGGGTCTCAGCCAATAATTCTGAACAAATTTGTTTTCATTCATTTGTTCACCAAATCATTATTCAGTGAGAGTCTTTTCAGTAGTTGCTATTAAATTATACTAATTAGCTGTTTTGTCAAATGTGAGGCACACTGTACACAATGATAATATAGAAAACCGTGTAGGAAAGTATAGGCCTATACATGTATTATTTGCTTTCTGATTAGACATGTAAAAGTTCTCATAACCTGCATAAAATAGAGAACTCAAGCATTATAGGAAGTTTACTAATTAATAATTGATTTAATAAATCTTGTGCAGCTGGAAATACAGTAGGGAACAAACCGAATGAGGTAGTATATTCTAGCATATATTCTCGTTGGGGAAGAGGAGAGATAAATGAGCCGGTTAGTTTCAGATGGGGGGAAGAGCTAGGAGGAAAGTAAAGGAGTCGGATGTAATGGAGTTGCCGGGGCCTCTGTAGTCAGATGCTCGGGAAGCCTTCTCCATGTTTGAGGCGTTTGAGCTGAGACCTTTAAAATAGTAAGGAGCCAGTCTTGCATATTTGGGTGGGAGAGGGAAGTCAGCTTTATTCTCAGTACAGTGGAAAGCTATTAGGAGTTCTTTTTTTTTTTTTTTTGGAGCATGATGGTTGAGGTCATTTATTTAAAATAGGAATTGAGGTTAAGAAGGCAGAGTAGTGCACTCCTCACTGCTAAGATAGTGTTGGGGTTGGGAGCAAATGCAATATTTGCATGAGAAACTCCCTGTGTCGTTACGCTCACGATGTGGCGTACATCACTATGTGGCTGAAGACATTCCATATAGAGTATATCTACCTTCAAAGGGTTTTTAATATACATATAAATATTAATGCAAGTATTGTCCTCTCGGGAGAATGTAGACAGCTTAGTCTACATTTGCAGTTCACTGCAAAGTTTTTTGTTATGTGAAGCTTATTTTTTTTAACTTGCATATCACGTGTATTCAGTAAATGTTTGCTGAATTAATTGTATTGGAATTTCTATAATGTCAGGAAAAAGTCACTCTAGTATATAAAATCACATTTAGGATGCAATGTTTTTATTAAAAAACTTTTTATTTGAAAACATTTAGATAAAACATTAAATGTACTCTGAATATTAATAATATTTTTAAATTATACTCAAAATGTTAAACATTGAAATATTGAAAATGTAATATACAGCTTTAATTACATTTACATATTTTTTCACCCCTTACCTCCTTGTATATTCTATTCTATTTATAGTATATTCTATTTCACCCCCACCTCTATTTTCCAGTATAGATAGAACTGGAAAATCCACCTGTTAGAAAAAGGTTTTATTACCTTCGGTTAGTTTTCTCACACCCTATTTTCATGCATGTGGAAGTTCCTTTCTTATTTTGTGAGTCTCCCAATCCTTGCACTAACCTCTAATCAGAGCTCTTCTGCCAACACACGCATGGTTAGCGTGAGGCTGTGAGTTTTGAAATAAGATGATATATAGGTCCCCTGAGTCTGTGTTTGGGGAAAGGAAATGGTAGTTGGTAAAATTGTGGATCAATTCACAGGGGCCTTACACTCAGAATTTGGTTAAGTAGTTTTTAGGAGACGATACAGAAGGAAGACAAAGATGAAAAAGGCAGCACACGCCATCTATCTCCAGGTAACAAGGCCACCTGCATCCTGATTCTTGTTTCTACAGACACTACCCTAAGAATTCTCTGTTTTCCTGCCCCAACTGCTAGAGGCTCAGTGCTCATTTGGCAGGAGACCCGCTGACTAGCAGGCCCTGGGAGACCCAACTCCACCTGGCACACCATATACCCAACCCTCCTTTCTCCAGCCTCCTGAAAGGGATGGGAGATGGAGACGCTGCATCTTGACTCTCCTGCCTGTGGTCCAGGGACCTGAGCTCTTCTTCCCAGCCTGCATCAGCACCACTCTCCCTGGCCTTCACGTACTCCTACAGCTTCAGGTTGGAAGACTCTCAGGCCTGCTTTCTTCTTGATTTCTTGTAGAGCAGGGGTCAGGAAACTTTTTGGCTGAGAGAGCCATGAACGCCAAATATTTTAAAATGTAATTCCTTGAGAAAAAAAAAATGATTCCATGAGAGCCATACAATGACCTGTCTACGTTAGGCATTATCCAATAAAAATTTGGTGTTGTCCTGAAGGACAGCTGTGATTGGCTCCAGCCACCCACAACCATGAACATGAACGGCAGGAAATGAATGGATTGTAATACATGAGAATGTATTATATTTTTAACGTTATTATTTTTTTATTAAAGATTTGTCTGCAAGCCAGATGCAGCCATCAAAAGAGCCACATCTGGCTCGCGAGCCATAGGTTCCTGACCCCTCTTGTAGAGCATCACTCATTCATTCCTTTATTCATTCAGTAAATATTTTCTGAGAACCTACCTCGTACTATTTTTGGCACTGGATATGTAACAGGAAACAAAACAGAATTCCTCTCCTTATGATCTTTGTGTTTCAGTTGGAGGAGATGGACAATACACATATAATTTGTTGTGATAAATAATAATAAAAAAATGAAGCAGGACTCTGGGACAGAGAGCAAATGGGATGGGGACTAGTGAGGAATAGTCAAAGAAGACCCTCTGATAAGGGCTGACATTGAGCAGAGTTCGAATGAGGGGAGGGAAGGACTCATTGGACTGCCTGGGGAGGGGAGTACCAGGCAGTAGGAACAGGATGTGCAGAGGCCTAGACAAAGCTGCAGGTGCAGGAGCTTATAGAGAGCTCTGGGGCCGCAGGGAAATTTGAACTTTATTCGGAGTACCATGGGAAGCATCTGGTGGCTTCTAACCTACAGTGAAAGCTTAGTTGGGCCCCATCCTCAAGGTCATTACTAGTCACAGAAGGAAATATGCAGTGAGCAGAGTCCCTGCATTAACCAACTGTAGGCCCTGCCTGATGGGCCTGAACTCTTAATTCAATGTTCTCGGAAGCCATGTGGTCAAACAAAAGTGACATTGATAAATACTTTGAAGCAAGTATAGCCCAGAGAATTCCAAAGCCAACGGGAAGTAGTTTACTTTGGGCACACACAAAATTTTGTTGTGAGTTTGAAAAGTGTGCGTTCTTGGATTCAGAGTATGAAAGCCGAGAGGAGACTTTTGCACAAAACAGTGAGAAGTATGAGGCCTGGAGAGGCAGTTCACTTTTTCTCAAGTCCATTTACTGAGTACTAGGTGCAGATGCAGGATTAAAATTAGGCTTTTCACCTCCTCATCCTAGCCCTTGCGTAATGGAGGTGACGCACATCTATTAAGGAAAAGGAAAGCTATGAAATTTGGACTGAAATTAGGCACCTAATAAGAACCAGGGTTGCCAGGGTCAGTGACTCGGAGCATTTCCAGAAAACCTCCTTACATATCAGCATTCTTTTGGTCAACAGATACTCATGGAGCATCTATGATGATTAAGCACTGACTGTGTGATGCTGGGGAAGAGCTATGAATGGGGTGGAGAGGGAGCTTAGACTTTGGTAATGGGGGCAAAACAATGATATCATAAGTAATAAGCGTAATTAGTTCCACTGAGACTTACAGGTTGCTAAGAAGGAGGGTTGTGAGTCAGAAGGTTAGTGATGACTTTCCCGGGAAATGTCTTGTAAGATGAGACCAGAAACCAGAGGAGCTTGTCTGCAGAAGATGTGTGCCAGAGAGGAAAATCCATGCAGGAAGGTTGAAGAGTTTGTTTTTTTTTTGAGGGACAGAGAGGAAGCCCTGTTATTGGATCTCAGTGAGCAGGGAGGGAGATTAGAAGGAAAGGTGATAAGCTGGGCAGGGCTCACCGTGTGGTGATGTAAAGGAAATGATAAGGGCTTGAAACTTGACCCAAAGAGCAGGCTTTGCAAAAATCAGGAATGACGTGAACTTATCTACATTTACACACCACTCTGGCAATTTTGTGGTGTAAGAGTTGGAGGTGGCGAGAATGCATGAAGGAAGAGAAAACAGAGCTTTAACTTGGAGGCAACAATGATAATGGAGAGAAGGACAAGGCAAAGAGGTTTTTAAGACAACATCAGCAGGCAAAGGTCACTGACAGCATACGGGAAACTGTGGTCCAGGACATGCCAACCAAGATTTTAGCATGAGCAAGTAGATGGATGCTGCGGCAGCATTTGCATAGGCGAGGAAGGCTCTACCTAAGTTCAGATCGTAAAGTCCAGTTTTGCGTATGTTACATTTGGGGTGCCTGTGAGACATCCCAGGGGAAAGAGCAAGTAGACATTTGGATGGATGGATTGGGAGCTCAGATGAGAAATTTGAAATGGAGACATAAATTTGAGAGTCATTAGCATGTAGTTGGTAATAAAGCTGGGGAGAGAGTGGAGACTAAGCAAGATGGTGACTTAGGAGCATACTTGGGAGATGTCCGCATTTATCAGTGGATAGAAAAGCCTATGGAGATGTAGCAGCCCCACAGGGGAGAGAAGAGCCAGTGGTGTGATGTCATTCATGAAAGTTGTACATGGCATTAGCAGTAAAGCTTTGCACATGCTCCTTGATGGGCCCTCATCAATTGAAGATTTGGGTTCAGTTTCTTTCTTTAATTTAACAAAACAGTGAAACCCTGATATAGTGTAGCCTTCAAACTTCTGGGTGAAATGAAATTAGAAACTACTGAAAAATTTGTTTTAAATTTTGTATCACAGTTGCTAGTGATGCATTAGAGCAGAATAGAAGCACGAGTCACTTTCACTATAAAATAATGAAAGAATAGCACATCTGCAGGTCAATTTCATCATGCTGATTACTAACCTATTTTTTATTACTATCAACTTTATTGCTGCCTTCCAGTTTAGTAGGTCTTTTATATTTTACAGCATTTAAATATTTTTTTTAATGGGACATAATTGACATATAACACTGTATTAGTTTAGGTGTACAACATAATGATTTGCTATACCATGTATATATTGCAAAATGATTACCACAGTAAGTCTAATTAACATCCATCACCATACTGAGTTAATATATTTTTTTTTTGTAATGAGAACTCTTAAGCTCTACTTTCTTATCAACTTTTAAATATACAATACAGTATTCTTAACTGCAGTCACCGTGCTGTACATTACATCTCCAGGACTTATTTGTCTCATAAACTTATTTTAAAGCATTACTAGGTCATATATCATCTCTGCGACAGACGTTTCTAAAACCTCAAATAGAGGATTAAGCTATTTCCTTTTTCCAGGACACTGCAAGGAGAGTGTATAATTTAAAAGGGAAGTGCTTGAACAGCTATCAGAAGACTCAGAGGATTACCCTGGCTTTTATTATAAATGCATTTTAGCTCATTAAACTCAAAGAGAAAAAAAAAAGAACCTGTTATTGAAGGCTGTATGTGATGGTGGACCCGGAGGGAGAATGACATCCTTGATCTTGTTTTCCTTACAGAGAAAGACATGTTGCAGAGCACACACAACTAATGTGCAAAGACGACAGTCATCCTTGTGTGAAGCATTGTCAAATTAGAGGTGATTAACTAAATTTACTTTACATTTTCTCTGGTCTTAGGGTAATAGCCTTTTCATTTTTTTATAGTTTTCACTACATTAAAACATTAAGATTCAGAAGTCACCTTATTTATCAAATGAAGTTATCAGAGTATTTAATAGTGCTTATTCTGTCCATAGTCCTTTTTAAAGTTATGTTTGAAAAGTATAGAGGAAAAGCTCCCTGGACTTGGAGTCCTTTGGGAGTTAGCACCATGCTCACCAGAACCCGCTGCCATCTGGCTGTCTAGCTGAAGTCGCTCTCCTTCAAAGATATTTTTAAAACTATATAGTCAACTTTTGATTCTTTGGGCTATTTATGATTTAACTGAGATTTGGTTTGAAAAAAGAGTCCCATTACCAGTGGTAATTTGAAAATCTCTGGAGAATGTGAGCGTTACCACTGAAGAGCTATGTGACCTTGTTTTGTTTGTTTTTTGCTGGGCTCTATGTCACTCATGGTACAACATGACCTGTGGAGAATTATGAAAGGTCCTGCAAGTAAAGGATCTGGCACGAGTGTGGCACTGAGGGAACACTGCCTGGTGCATTCCCTTCACCCCCACTCCCTTCTCCCGGTCACTCCCACCAGGATGCCCTCAGCACATGCGCTCAGTGTGAACCAGCTGTCACCACTGCCTGTGACCTAAGCTGAAATCCTTGCTAGGGGGATCGCTTTTCATTTTCCTAGATCCACCTTGATTGCACCTCTTTTGTTTAGTCTTCCCCTGCCTCTCCTGGGAGAGTGGACTGTACCTCTAGCACTTTTGAGGTGCTCTGCTCATGCCAGCAGTTAAGCCTGGTGCTCTGAAAGTGACCTGTCTAACTTCTGCTTCTATCTGATACCCAGAGATATAAATAGTAAAAATGTACTAATAGGCCCTGGCCGGTTGGCTCAGCGGTAAAGCGTCGGCCTGGCGTGCGGGGGACCCAGGTTCGATTCCCGGCCAGGGCACACAGGGAAGCACCCATTTGCTTCTCCACCCCCCACCCCCTCCTTCCTCTCTGTCTCTCTCTTCCCCTCCCGCAGCCAGGGCTCCATTGGAGCAGGGATGGCCCGGGCGCTGGGGATGGCTCCTTGGCCTCTGCCCCAGGCGCTAGAGTGGCTCTGGTCGCGGCAGAGCGACGCTCCCCCCCCCCCAGGGGCAGAGCATCGCCCCCTGGTGGGCAGAGCGTCGCCCCTGGTGGGCGTGCCGGGTGGATCCTGGTCGGGCGCATGCGGGAGTCTGTCTGACTGTCTCTCCCCGTTTCCAGCTTCAGAAAAATACAAAAACAAAAAACAAAAAATGTACTAACATATCCCTCAGGACAACCAGAAGAGTTGGATGAAGTCAGGAAGGAGAGTTTTTTGCTGTTGGGGCTGTTGTTTTCCGTTAGTGGTGTTACCACTGAGTGTTACAGAAACAGAGCCCACTTCAGCTCTGTGGATGCGGACTTGGGCAGTTGCCATTTTGAGACCAGTGGACAGGGTTCTGAAGAAAGGCTGCAGCCCTCCAAGAAGTAACTCCTCTCTGCCCCCAGGGAAATTTTCTCTCCATCTTCTTAAGGAAGGGGCAAGGCAGCTACACTAAGCAGGAAGCTTCTGCAAATAAGTCTGCCAAGTGTCTCTTACTGAGTTTCTTCCATTGAGTCGTTCTTCTGAGACCCAGCTCTTTAAGGCACCTGCTCTGGCCCCCTGGTGACTCCAGACCAGAAGCAAACACTCTCCCCCTGATGAATTGTGTCAGCTCCTTCCACTTAGGTGTGGTGTTCTCGTGTGTTTATGACTCCTCTCAGCGGTTATTGAATTGTTGAATTAAACTGAATTAGGACAGCAGCTCTGCAGGGTTCATTGATGTATCATTGGGTATGGTACTGTCACCTTGATTGAGGTTTTGGTCTTACCAGGAAAGGATATTAAGTAGTTCAGAGGAAGAGCCATCCTGAACAGAATGAGGCAACCAGATTGGGGCATGCTGGCATTCCAAAACATACCCAGGTGAGGAGTATTAAATGAAAATAGATAATCCAACTTCTTTTCTTGGTCTTACTCATTTTGATGTTTTGAAACATCCTTGAAGCTATTCCAATGCAATTTAATATTGAACACTTGAATGCCTGGCGGTGACAAATACTCTGGTTCCCATAACTCATAACTCAGCCACGTCTCTAGATATTGCTTTCCAAGTCTCCCTGGAAATACTGATCAATAAATTATGAGCTGTCACGCTCAAAACCCAGTAAGAGTTCTCGGTTTTCTTTTAATGTTTAATGTTTTAATAAATCACATTTGGTTGGTATAGGGATAAAAATAAATATCAAAGAGTGGTGAATATTGTCCTCAGAATGAGTACAAAGGACAGTTTTTCCCTTTAAAAGTTTTTTTGATTAATTCTGACATTAAAACTTTGAGGGCCAATCAATCCAAAAAAGTCTCTAGGAATAATTTATTTTCATAATATATATATATATATATATATATATATATATCACTTTGTAAGTATTTTGTCAACATTATAAGTTGGTTTTATCAGTATTTCATATAAAGTAAATTTATGAATGTGTTTTTTACTTTATTATAAACATTTGTCATTATTCTGAAATTTCTTGTAATGTCACCTTTCTAAAGGACACATGATATTCTATTACCTATGTTTTTGAATTACAGTTTTTAATTAATAAAAATGCTAACATTAATTCTTGTGACATTAAGACTTTCCTTTGCAAGCTCCTTGATTAAGGAAAGAAAAACATGTTTTCTGAATGTATTGTTGGAAAGTTTGGCACCTTCTATCAATTTGAAGTGATGATCAAATTACACTGAAGTGAAGTTATCAATGGGCAGATAACTCTTCTGTAATCTTTTCTGACAGATTTTGTTCTTTTTTTTTTTCTTTAGAAGCTTCACAGTATCAGACAGTTTAGGATTATTGGCTTTTTTCTTTAAATATTAGAAAAATTTACATTTGGAGTACATTTATTTATTATCTCTTTGAAAAAGGGTTTATCTCTAGCATAAGTGATAGAGGGAAACACAGGAAGACCATTCACTTTTCTAATTGAATTTATTGGGGTGACACGGTTTAACAAGATTATAGAGGTTTTAGGTGCATAGTTCTGCATCACATCGTCTGTACACCATATTGTGTGTTCGCCACCCCAAGTCATGTCTGTGTCCGTCGCCATATATAACCCTATACCCTCCTCCGTCTTCTCCTCTCCCGTCTCCTCCCTGACAATCACTACACTGTTGTCCTTGTGTTCATGAGTTTTTCTCTCTCTCTTTTGTGTGTGTGTGTGTGTTTTGCTGATCCCTCCTTACAATCTTTTGGATAAAAATGTGGAAGAAAGTAGTCAGAAAAAACCCCACAATGTTTATCTAGAAAGGGGAATAATTTGTTTAGCATTATGTTATGCATGCACTTTGGGGCATTAATAATGATGGAGATTACATAATAAAACTTTACATTTCTTATGGCATGGACTGCAAGGACGGAGGGAACCAGGGCTCCCGACTGGGATCCTGTGCCTGGAGGTGAGTGAGTGACAAGGAGGGATGATATCAAGGTTCTAGGGGACTGATTGTCACCTGGAAGAAGGCTTTTTATGATCATTTTCTTAATCTGTTTGTTCTTCCAGTGATCTGAGTTCCTTCAAATTCTAAAGATTTGATTATTTTAGATTTTCCCAGTTACTCTTCTTGCTACCCTTATCACCTAAGGCAGTAGTCTTATTTTGCCAAATCAGTTTTTACAATAAATACTTTTAATGCACGAGAAAGATTAAGCCACTACCCTGGTTAAATACGTACCGCGTAAGTTTATAGATCATTCTGTAGAGGAGGTTATTTAACAAGATTGTTCCTCATCCTTCTAGTTCTTTCATTTCCACTCAAATACCCCAAAGAAAATGCCCATATTGAGAAGTCATTGTCTAAAGAAAAATTTAATTCTTTGCAGTTCTATAATTTTTAATTACTTCATGTTCTGCTTGGAATAAACTTTGTAACCAGTCATCACTCATACCATTTGCCATTTTGAAAACCTTTTCAAAGAATCTGAGCATCAACTGACTCATAATGCTGTGTAATCTCATATTATTATAAATAAACCACTGGAAGAACTTTCAGATGAGTTTTTAGGGGTGACCTTTTGTCCTTTGGCCATGCTTTGAAATGCAAATGAACAATTATCTTCCAGTTGAGGGAGAATCACCCCTTTTTATGAAATCATATTGATTTCTGGGGGAAATTTTTTATATATTTGTGAGAGTAGGGTTCTTAAACTTGAATTATCTAGAACTTTTTTATAGTCTTTATTTTACTTCTGTGTATAGATCTGGGTTTATACAACAATGGAAACACAGTTATTGCTAATAATATCTGAAGAATAAAAGAGCTTTCTGGTTTTCATGGTCGGAGGTCATTCCAGCCGTATTCTGAAGAGGTAGATGACCTCTCACAAAGCAAAACAGGAGCTCACACAGGGGCCAGTCCCGTTCTCTGAACTCAGAGGAAGGGTAAGCCATATCTACGTGGCAACGCTTGAGTGTTTGGAAGTCTCTGCTGAAAGGGTTGCAGCTGCGTTTGCTCTGGGCAGAGCTGGCAGCTGCTCTGGCCTGAGTTTCTGCCCGTCAGAGCACGTGAGGGTTGCTCTGATGGTGTACTTTTTACTCTCTGCTTGTAGAGTACTAAAAGAAACCATGTTATTGTCAACCATAAAGACTGGAACATGGGAATCGAAGATCTCTTCAGACCAATAGAGAGAATTTGGGAAGTTGAGAGAAGGTTTCTACTTCATCTTAGATATTATTTCAACCTCCCTCACACCAGCCCTCAAAGGATTTAACATTGATCAATCTCTCTCTCTTTCAAACATTAAGGAAACCATCAGTGTTTAAAAGCTACTCCAGTGATTAACATTGATATACTTTTTCACACACACACACAGAAAAAAGAAGAAACTAATAAAAAATAATCTCAACAGATATGACCTTGAAACATTTTCTAATATAACACATTTTTTTACATTACAATACTATTATAATACCATTATTTTAAAACTGTTGAAAGACAACATTCCTTTTTTTTTTTAATTAAAAAAATTTTTTTTTATCAGCAGCATTTGAAAGCCAGGTCCTTTTATACAAGACCCTGTAGAACTCCCATACCTGTTTCTAAACTTTTCCCTTCATCAATCATCCTTTAACGCTATTAAAGTGAGTGAATAGAAGAAGGCCCTTTTTTAAATGATCAATTCTAAGAGGAGCTGACCTTTAAGACTCCTTCTAGCTCTTTTATTTGGTGACAGTGTGTCTTATACAAGGTGCCAGTGCGAGACGATGCAATGCTTGGAAAGAAAGGATGAGGGACCACCTGTCTGTAACTGTCCCGTGGCCCTCTAGTGTTTATCATAGAAATAGTATAAACAACATCAAAGACTCTTGTAAAAACTCCCATAATTCCTTTGTATCAGGACAAATGTTTTTGTTTGGGTTGAGTTTTTAAAAGGAAGGCAGCCCTGGATCCTGTGGACTTGACTATCTGATTTCTCAACCAGAGGTCGTCAAACTTTTTATAAAAACCGCCCACTTTTGCAGTGCTGGTCGACCTGGTCCCTACTGCCCACTAGTGGGCGGTCCAGCTTTCATGGTGGGCCAATCGCAGCACTGTTTGGTTGCGCGGTAGGGACCAGGTTGACCAGCACTGCAAAAGTGGGCGGTTTTTATAAAAAGTTTGAAGACCCCTTCTAGACCAAGAACATGACAGTTTCCTCACCCATAAGTGTATCTCCCTGGAACAGTCATGCGTGAGGCTCTTGGGCAACTGGACTTGGGAATAAATAAGTTTAAGCTTTCTGTCTAAAGTGTTTTAGAGCTCTATCCAATTTCTGGGGTTTTCTCTTTGGAAGCTCTTCAAGTCCTGTTGGCTTGTTCTGAAGGGAGGAAATAACATAAAAATACGAGAGTAGATATTTTAATGATTTGGAGAATTGGAAATTTACAGTGAGTTTCTGCTTTTTAAAGTAATTTTCTTTTCACAGGTGGAAGTTTTCACAGTGAGTAGTATGAGAGTAGGAAGGAGGGTGGCAAGTACCACTCAAGAAAAAGAAAAGCAAAATTTTAAAATTCATTAACTTCATTATACAATATACGCTAGCCAAGGCCCCTTGGGGGTTATCACATCCACTTCAGTAATTTCCATATCAAGAAGGAAGTGAAGGAGTTGATTTAAGTGAACAAAAAGGCTTGATTAAGAAGTGGAACATGTGAAAGGAGCTAGGACTATTCTGGAAACGAGAAGGCTTGTATTAATGGTTTTCAGATGTTGGAATGCTATCTCCCTCTTTAGGGAAAAGCAAGTTTAAAAGAAATTGTGCTTAAACTACAACATTAGGGAATTAGCTATATATAGATGCTTCCAAACTAAGTTGATAACTCCCAGAATGAATTCTCAAGAGAGGTATTATATTTGTCCTTAGAGAAAATGGGGCCTCTCCCCTGTTATGACAATTCATTGCTTAAGTAAGTTCTGTTTCTGTTGATGTTATATGCTTATGTATGTTTTCATTCATGAATAATATTACATAATTTAAATTTATGTATCCCTGCTTTTTACATTTCTGATAAGGTGGTTGGTTTTTTTAGTGAGTGACATAATTAGGTAATCATGCTTTCTCCATCTTGACACCAGAAATGATGACTATTAATTTTTATATTTGTAAGTGTATACTTGATTTTTTTAAAGTATAGATGTTATAAACTTGTAACTTATATGGCTCCAGGGCCCTCCACCCCTCAAAATAATTCATATGATAGGAGGAAAGCAATGATACATTTTTTTTTTAATTTTGAAAACCATTCATTTTAGATACAGAAGATCACATCCCAGGTTTGTAACGCTATCAGTTGATTCCGATGATTCACTGAATTTCAGATTTTTTCTCAGGAACTTCCAAATTTCTCAATAAAATTTCCAAGTCAGTTGTACTAAGAAAGGGATGTACATTCAAAGTTTCATAGTCTCATTTCATTAAGTGGTCTCTCAATGTTATAGTAAAGCTATGGAGTCCTCCACCCACTTCTTTGTTAATATGCTTTGTTTAAGAAAGGTTAGCCATGTGAAAACTGTTCATATTGACACTTAATAGTTACTAGGAAAGGTTATTCTGCTTCTAGGTGTATTAAGCACTTGTGAAGAATGGCCAGAAATGAATGTTTTGTTGTCTTGGATGTTCTGGTTAACTAAGAATTACTATAAATGCTTTATCAATTGCCAAAAAACTATGAAAAAATGGAATTTCCAACAGCCCCCAAACTATTTTCAACTATAATTCAATTTTTCTTCAATTATAAAATCTCACAGGCTGATAGACATGATTATAAATCATACAGTTTTGTTTATTTTATCTCTGTTGTTTGAATCCTGGAGAAACAGGGTCTTATTATCCTTATCCATCCTCTAGTTTTAACCAAGAAGCGTTCTGAAGTTTCATCTTCCACCTATCAGTCCATTGTCTTGCTGCCTGGACAGAGATATCCTCAGGGTCTGCTATTGCCCTTATAGTGGCAGTTAGCCTCTCAAACGAGATATAGATGGCCCTTTGTGACCTGCCTCCTGCCTACCTTTCAGTCTCACCATCGACATGCTTTAGCAGTCAGATCCCATGCTTCCATGCCTTTGCACCTGCTGTCCCTCTTCCTTGTTTTCCTTCCCTTTTTTTTTGTTGGGTGAACATCTGTCCATCTTTAAGACAACATTCCATTATCTCTTCATCTTAGAAGCAGTTCTTGGCCATTACTCCACTGTGTTTGTCCTTTTTTGTGTATGTGTGTGACAGAGACAGAGAGAGACAAAGAAAGGGACAAATAGGGATAGACAGACAAGAAGGGAGAGAAATGAGAAGCATCAATTCTTCGTTGTGGCACCTTAGTTGTTCATTGATGGCTTTCTCATATGAGCCTTGACCAGGGGGCTACAGCAGACTGAGTGACCCCTTGCTCAAGCCAGTGACCTTGGGCTCAAGCTGGTGGGCCTTGCTCAAACCAGATGAGCCCACGCTCAAGCTGGTGACCTTGGGGTTTCAAACCAGGGTCCTCCGCATCCCAGTCTGATGCTCTATCCACTGCACCACCACCTGGTCAGGCTGTGCTTTACCATGCCAACATTCTGTGTGTACGTACCTTTGAGCACTTACTGTGCATAACTGTGGCTTCTTGATTGTGTCTCCCACTAACTTGTGATATTTTCTTTACATTGAATTCATTGCAGTTTCTGTAGTGAGTAGCTAATTTCTTAGTACATAGTAGGTGTTTAATAACTCTTCACTGTTGAATTAAGCTTAAGCTTTCATAAGATTGAGTTTGGCAGCATAAACTAACAAATTGTAGGAACAAAACTGAGTCAGAATAAGTTGACAGAATACAGAAAGGTCTGGGTGTTAAGGCACTTTCCCTCCTTTTATTACCCCTGACTTTAAGGAATTTGACTTTAAAGAATTCAAGGGAGAAACACCAGAGGGAAAATAAATCAATTCTTACAATAGAGGGCTATTTAAAAAGGTAGGAACCTAGTGTCATGGCATTAGAGACAAAGTAATTTTTCAACAAGTGGAGTCACGTCCTTGCCTGGGGGCCAGAAATGATCAGCTCAGACATCAAAGGCAGATGTGCAGTGAGCATATGTTTTACATCAGTTTCAAGCCTCCAGTGTCTATAAAGGCTTCACATAAAGGGCTTGATCAAATATCACGTTCAACAGATCAGACTGTCTTGGGATCACATGGCTTCAACCATAAAAGGTGCCACTGTTTGTCATTTTCCGTTTAAGTGTTTTTAGATTAGTTTGCTGCTAAAAGCAATAGTCTCCAGTGTCCTTTTTTCAGGAAGATTATTTTTCAGGAGTTTCATATAAAGCAGGAAAACACGGCATCCACTTTCTCAGCACTGAGGAGATGACCGAAACGTCGCTTAGTGCCATCCTTAACCATTTTAATCTGTTATTTTTTTGAAAGGAACATGTTTCTACATTATCTTAATATGTGCTTTTATAAATTACATTTGAAAAAATCTCTAACTGCATTTTATCTTTTGGAATCTCATCTCTGCTTCTGAGAAAGGACTTTCTTTCTTGATCTTACAAATTGAGTAATGCACATTGCCCTTCAACTGGAATAATAAATGAGTTTCCGTTCCCATTATTTGTACACTGCTTTGCTGTTGAGGCGAAATAGCAGTGAATCACATCCCGGGTTGTACTTAGTGATTCAATAAACCGTACTTGTGAGCCAGTTGTTCGGGTTCAAATCATTATGTGTCCATTTCTCAAAAACTTGATGCCAGCCCCAGAAGATGTGGCTTTTGACTGTTCTGTATCCACGGATTCAACACCCTTCGGCTAAACCCAGGCTGGAGTCTGTAAGCCTGAGGCTGCTAAAAGGAAAATGCTGAACTGATGAGCAAGAAAGAGCTTTGATCAAGGCTTGGTATGATGCTTCTGTTTGACACCTGTCATATTGAAATTCCCTTCCATTCCTATGGAAGGGAATTCTGCCAGCAGGTGCCTGCGGGGAACTGGAATGACTCCCTGCAGATATGCGGGGTAGCAGGGGTGCAGGAGCTTTCTTCTCTTCCCCTGCTGCTTCTGCTTCTGGCAAAGTTTCGGGGATTGGCAGGGGCGCCCCGCCTCTGCACCGTCTGCTCGGGGAGGTGGGGGATTCCTCTGACTTCCAATTACCAGTTTCCTCACATGTGGGAGGACATTTTTTGGCACAGTTTACATTCTTCCCTTCATGTCTGGCTGACAGCGCCCTTGCTAATTTATTTTTTGGCATTCCATATGCATTTGTTAAGATGTCAATGGTATGTACAAAGCATTGGAGTGAAGGTTGAATTTACATTCTGGGGCTTCTAGTAGGCCTGAGATATTAGAAGCATTTCTTTGGAGCAGAGGTTACAGTCCTGGGCACCAAGAGCATAGTGGGTGTGATTTACTTGCCTTCTTGCAAAAGTCTCAAGACCGTCTAGTGAACAGTGAATCACAGAGTCTCCAACTTGGAAGAGGGTAGGGATTTGAAAGTTCGGGTGATCTATTGCCTTCATTTTCCAGCTGAGGAAATTGAGGCCCGGAACACTTACGTGACTTGTCCAAGGCTACTCGGCTGGCCAATGCTGGAGCCTGTGCCAGAATTCTGGCCTCTCTTTGTCCTGTATTACTTTTTCTATATTACAATGTTTTGAAAGCAGCAGGCATTCAGTAAATTGTATTAGGTATATCGAATATCTGTCTTCATAGTTCTTTCTGAGCACAGTATGGAAAAAAGAAACCACCTCTCCTTTTTCCCCTTCAAAAAAAGTTTGATAGCTACATAGCCATGTTGGATGGATTGACTCTAATTCTTGCAGCTAGATTGAATTGCCTGGAAAAAAAGGGGCCACTTCAATAGTCTTCCCTCTCAAGTGTTTGGAACCTTTAGTTGAAATGCCAGCTAGCTGAAACATGTCAAAGTCAATCTGTAATTTTGGAGGCGGCGGAAAAGCAGTTCCAATCACCTGCCTTGGACTGTCTGTTCTAGTATACGATCTGAAATGTTAATAGCTGATTTGTGAAGACACACTCAGGAAGAACAGATTTCACAAGTTATTTCTTCAGAGGGGATGATGTATAAACAACTGTTGGCGTGAAAGTAGCTCAGAAAATCTTTCAGGTTATGGTTATCTTAAGTGCTCAATTAATTTTTCAGTTGAATGTATTGGGGTGACACTGGTTAACACAGTTATACAGGTTTTAGGTGCCCAATTCTACAACACATCTCTGTACATCATATTGTGTGTTCAGCCCCCTCCCCCCATAAGCAAAGTAGAGACAGAAGCCTAGAGAGCAGGCTGACAGCTGGAAGGGGCTGGATGAGTGGAATAGAAGGATTGAGCAAAAAAGGACAAAAAAGAAAACCTCATGCACATGAACAACAGTGTGGTGATTGTTGTGGTGGAGGGAAGAGGAGGAAGCTATAGGGAGAATAAATAGCGATGGGCGAAGACGCAATTAATTTTTATTTTTGTGACCTTGACGGGGGGCTTCAGATGAGCCAGTGACCCCTTGCTCAAGCCAGCGACATTGGGGTTTTAAACCTGGGTCCTCAATGTTCCAGGCCAACACTGTATCCACTGCACCACCCCCTGGTCAGGCAGGAAGGCATTTTTTTTTTTAAAAAATAAAAGGTTAATGATTTAAGTTTCTGTTTATAAAAATTGCTTTTACTTTAAAATTTTTCAGTTACAGTTGACATTCAATATTATATCAATGTCAGGTGGACAGCATAGTGGTTAGACATTGGTAGAACTAACGGAGTGATTCTCCTGATAAGCCCAGTACCCAGCTGGTACCATACATAGTTATTACAATATTACTGACTATATTCCCCAGGCTGTACTTTACATCCTCATGACTAGTTTGTAACGGTCAATTTGTACTTTTTAATTCTTCATCTTTTTCTCCCAGCTCCCAACCCCCCTCAGTTCATTTTCTGTATTTAGCAGTTTGTGTCTGTTTTGTCGTAACAATTGCTTTTAAATTCGCTGGTCAGATGGGGGTTTTGGTAATGATGACAGAGCAGGCTCACCACACACTTCCTTGACTAAACTGTGTTATGTAGCCAAGAAATTAACTCAGGCTGGATCAAAGTCTGATTGGATTTATAGCAAAAGCTGCAGATAATAGCTGTTGAAATATGGAGACCATAACAGTGTGGTCATTTAAGATAATAATGGTTTTTTGACAGCAGTTCTAAACCTGGCGGGATATCAAGCTTGTGATGGTATCCTCAGTGGCTACCACTTAACATCCCCATCTTCCTGGAGTAAATATGAAAATAGCGAGAAAGGATATTTGGTGTTGGATTCATTTTCAAAGAAAATTGTCAGGAATACTTTAGTTGTGGGCTGGTGTGCAAAATCAGTGTAGTTTGATTTTTTTTTTCTTTATTTTTTTTTTTTTTGCATTTTTCTGAAGCTGGAAACAGGGAGAGACAGTCAGACAGACTCCCGCATGCGCCCTACCGGGATCCACCCCGCACGCCCACCGGGGCGAAGCTCTGCCCACCAGGGAGTGATGCTCTGCCCATCCTGGACGTCGCCATGTTGCGACCAGAGCCACTCTAGCACCTGAGGCAGAGGCCAAGGAGCCATCCCCAGCGCCCGGGCCATCTTTGCTCCAATGGAGCCTTGGCTGCGGGAGGGGAAGAGAGAGACAGAGAGGAAGGAGAGGGGGAGGGGTGGAGAAGCAGATGGGTGCTTCTTCTGTGTGCCCTAGTCGGGAATCGAATCCGGGACTTCCACAAGCTGAGCTGACACTCTACCATTGAGCCAACCAGCCAGGGCCTAAAGGTATGCACATTTTAAAGAATTAAATAGGTACTGCAAGCCTGTTATCCTGAAAGGTTATACCAGTTATACTCCAAGTGCATGATTACTCTACACTTTGCCTTCACTAGGTCTTTTTAATTACTTTAACTGTGTAAATTTTATAGGTAAAATATATGTCATTGATTTACTTAGCATTTCCTTTTTTAATTTATTTTATTTTATTTTTTTTTACAGAGACAGAGAAAGAGTCAGAGAGAGGGATAGATAGGGACAGACAGATGGGAATGGAGAGAGATGAGAAGCATCAATCATCAGTTTTTCGTTGTGGCACTTTAGTTGTTCATTGATTGCTTTCTCATATGTGCCTTGACTGTGGGGCTACAGCAGACCGAGTAACCCCTTGCTCGAGCCAGCAACCTTGGGTCCAAGCTGGTGAGCTTTGCTCAAACCAGATGAGCCTGCGCTCAAACTGGCGACCTCAGGGTCTCAAACCTGGGTCCTCCACATCCCAGTCCGACACTCTATCCACTGCGCCACTGCCTGGTCAGGCTGCATTTCTTCATTAATATGGTTGAGCATTTTTTTTGTGTTAATATTCTTTCATTTTTTTGTAAATTGCCTATTTATGTCTTATTTTCCCATTGGGGTGTTGTTTATTTTCTAAGCCATTGATTTTTAAGAACTCTTTATATAAAAGGACAGTATTTCTTTGCCTGTCATATGTGTTGCAATTTTTTGTTTGCAGATTCTCTTCTAAATTTGACAGTGGCTTTGCCTTACAAGTTTTAAATTTTATATAGTATTTTGCTTCCTTTCTTTTTTTTAACTTGGTGACTTTTGGCTTTGTTACTATGACTAAAATACTCGAAAGAAGGGATTTATGAAGTACTGTTTTCAGAAAAAAATTTTTTAACTTGCCATTAGAGTAATTGGAATAATAAGAAAAATGGAATATTATGTAAAATAATGTTTCCCAAAATAAACAGGGGCAAAATGTATTTAAATAATTAAAATCATAATACTTGACAATGAAATACCAAAAAAAATTTAAGGCATAAAAATTAAGACACTGTGCACTATACCACTCTTCATGGAAAATAGGAATAGGCTGATTAAAAAATGGTAAAACAGTTAAGAAACTCAGTAGATTTGATTAACTGAGCATAAATCCCACAGTTGACTTTTCTCTTTATATGTTATTAGGACTTTATTAACTGAAACGGATATACAGTGGAACTTTTTGTTATGAGAGTTATTTGGGCATCTATTCAATTTTAAAGAAACTTAATTTTAGTGTTTATTATTTAGTAAACCCGTATTGATTACCTGCTATGTTCCAGAAAAATAATCTGTGGCTTATTAGATTGATCCCTATGAAATTGCTGACGTTTGACCTTTTTTCCCCCTGCAAAGTCAGCAGTTTCACCTGGTTCCGCCTACTGCCATCTTAGCCCCGTCCTTCTTTCCTCTGGCCTCCTGTCTCCTCCACCTCCAGCTGCGAGAACGGAGGGGCCCTATAAGGTTCATTTATCTACCTCAAGATTCTATAATTTCCTTTCTTTTCAGAATTTGACTCCATCAATTATCCATACCTTTCTGTATCTTTGATATTTCCTTGTCCCTTTGGCTCCCATCCTTCAACGTATATAACATAGCTAAGATTTTTCAAAAATATATAATTTATTGTGAAATATATTGCATTAACAAAAGAGAAATGTACCTGTGTGCAGTTGATGAACTCAAGGAATTTCTATAAATCGTTGATTTACAATTTATTTAAGTTTACAAAAAATTGATACAAAGTCTATTAAACTTTTTTAGATTTTTTTACATTCATTTTTAGTGAGATGGTGGGGAGGGGGGGGAGCAGAAAGCTTCAACTCCTATATGTGCCTTGACCAGATAAGCCCAGGGTTTTGAACTGGCGACCTTAGTGTTCCAGGTCGATGCTTTATCCACTGCACCACCACAGGTCAGGCCAAAGTTTATTAAATGTACATATTAGATGAAGTTAAATACCCCACCTATTAGAAATGTTATTTATATGATACTTTCTTAAGTTATTGTAAAAACATTGCCCATGTGAATTTTCTACTTATATACAAAAACCGTTCTTACCTCTTTATCTTCCCGTGCCACTTTTACTATAATTTTTACTTCTTGGTCCTGTTGACCATCTTCTGTCTTCTGAATATGCAGTGGCTTAATTTTATATTATTTCTGTCACTGGTAGACCTGCTCCTCTCCCTCTATCGTTAGGTGCAGCCCCACCAAGTAAAAACTGCTGGGAAAAGCACATGTATGGAAAGTTCTGTCTTTGATTCCTCATACAAACGGTCCCCTCCACTGAGAGGTATCTGACCTGTGACTGCATTAGTGATCACTGATTACTAATTTGAACTCCATTGATGAATGTACCAAAACATTCCCAAGAATGTTTTATAATTCATTTTTGATTTCTTTTTTAGTTGTTCAAAGAATGTCGGACCAAAGAGGATACCATTTTCATTACCAAAGTAAATTCTAGATCCTGCAACGATGAAATTCTTCTCTGTTACTGTTATTATTTTCATTAATGATCTCCAGAAATAGTTCTTGCTCTCTTTTTAACTTCAAGAAAATGTTTTCATGCTCTTTTACATTGGTGATCATTTATATAGTTAGAGAAGTATTAAAAGAAGCAAATTACATGTTTTAAATTCCAGAATTTTGAATGAGAGATGTATAATCTGTATAGCTTGTGTTTCTAAGAGAAAAAGCATGGATCATTCTATCATTTTTGAGTGAATCTTTATATGAGAAACTTTTAAGAAAATTGCTCTTACCAAATAAATCTACTGGCCCCGTTGGTTTTGATTCCTTCTTATGGTTCCCTCTCCATTAGTTGACTTTGTGTCAGGTAGATGAGTCATTCTAACTGAAAATGAGAAATGATGTGCACTTATTTCCAGGTGAACGGTCACTCACCTCTGACCAGTGAATGGCTCAGTGCTGCTGAGGAAAAGGCGCAGCTTCGTGGACTGGCCATTACGCAGTGTGGTTTCCGGTGTTCTTTCAGTGCTACTCAGCTGTCCCCTCCCTGTGCTGCTCAGGTCTCCTTACCTACTGTGTCTGGATCCAGATGACAGACCCGCACTGGTTAACACCTCACTGCACTGTTGCCTCTCCACAGATGGGACAGACCCATGTTTGGCTGGTTCCAACTCGCAAAACCAGCAATTGCATCTGCTTCAAGAGAATGCATGCTTATCCTTTTTGTTTTTACTTTATTTTTATTTTTAATTTTTGTGACAAAATAGAGAGAGACAGAGAGAGGGACAGATAGGGACAGACAGACAGGAAGGGAGAGAGATGAGAAGCATCAATTCTTTGTTGCGGCACCTTAGTTTTTCATTGATTGCTTTCTCATATGTGCCTTGACGGCTGGGGGTAGAGGGTAACAGCAGACCGAGTGACCCCTTGCTCAAGCCAATGACCTTGGGCTCAAGCTGGTGAGCCTTGCTCAAACCAGATCAGCCCACGCTCAAACTGGAGACCTTGGGGTTTCGAACCTGGGTCCTCCGCATCCCAGCCTGACGATCCTATCCACTGTGACACCGCCTGGTCAGGTGAACGCCTGCTTATCTTCCTCCTTCTTCATTCCCTGAATTCTCAGAATAGATGACCCTCTTCTCCACAGTTAATTCTTCCACCGCAGGAGCCCATAAACCTTCCCCTTCCCGGATCCGACTCCCTCAGTGATCCTTGTCATTTCAAATCTTTCATTTCTAACTTGGCTCCTTTTTATGAAATATAGCCAAGTGATTGATTTTGAAAACTACCTATAGCATACCACATGAATAAGGGAAAATATAAATTATTTGTGCAGGTTAGAGAATAATAGTATTCAATATAACAAAAACTATCTAGCTTAAACTAGACCCTTTATTTTTACAGGTCTTATGTGCTCTGATTTTCCCCTCCTTCCCCCAAATAATTCCTGAATATAATATTATTTCCATCCTTGTTATTCTCTATAGTTTAATTACATGGATTTATATCCTTTAAAAATCTTTTCTTTAGTGTCATATATTTTTATGCATTTTTTTTCTTTTATTTTTCTTTGTGTAATTTATTGGGGTGACATTGGTTAATAAAAAATACAGGTTTTAGGTGTACAATTCTATAGTACATCATCTGTATATTGTACTGTGTTTTCACCACCCAACATCAAGTCTCCGTCTGTCGCCACTTTAACATCATAATACATGCTGTTTTCTGAAACTAGCTTTTTCACTCACAGTTATGTTTACAAGATTAATCTCTGGTGACATGTTCAGTTTCTTCTTATCTGATTCCTATTTCCAGGTGCATTGTTGTAGACTCTATATGTGACTTGATGCATAGTGTACTAAATTTCAAACAAATGACTTCTCAATTTTTAGTCCCTGGAAAGGGCTTATTTTGTTTCATTTTAGCAGCCTTGTTGCCAGACGCAAAACTTTTCTGTCTTAATCATAAAAAGAGTTTTCACTCCTTAATTGTGTATCCATCTGTAACTAATGCTGTCTTCCTCCTTTTCTCAAGACTGAAATCTTAGAGAGACTAGTTCATACTGACTCTCTATGCCTTAGTCTCTAGTCCATGCTTTATATACCCTCTTGATCTTTGACTTTTCCATGTTTTTTATTTTTTGTTTGTTTGTTTTTGTATTTTTTCTGAAGTTAGAAGCAGGGAGGCAGTCATACGCTGACCGGGATCTACCCGGCATGCCCACCAAGGAGCAATGCTCGCTCATCTGAGGCGTTGCCCTGTTGCAGCCAGAGCCATTCTAGCACCTGAGGCGGAGGCCAAGGAGCCATCCTCAGCACCAGACCAACTTTGTTCCAATGGAGCCTTGGCTGCCAGGAGGGGAAGGGAGAGACAGAGAGGAAGGAGAGGGGGAAGAGTGGAGAAGTAGATGGGCGCTTCTCCTGTGTGCCCTGACTGGGAATCAAACCCGGGACTTCCACATGTGGGCTGATGCTCTACCACTGAGCCAACCGGCCAGGGCCTCGACTTCTCCATTTTTTTTAAACTTTCTCTGTTGGCTTTCTGGACAGAGCTTCCGACAGGCTCTTCTCCCTACCTCATTATTAAACATAAGCCTCTAAAGGTTTATAATCTGGTTTTCTAAGTTTTGAGCACATTGTACCTGATTTTAAGGTAACATTCCTTTTATATTCATGTGGATAGAGTGAAGACTTCCTTACACACTGTGAAAGCCTCCTGGAATTCTAATTGTGTTCTCTATCAGTCTCACGAGGCTGCATCAAGCCTGTGTGGATTAGGGGGTGGGAGAAGGCGGAGAGACTTGATCTTGCATCTGAGAATGCTTGAATGTATTTTAAGTTCCTTCTGAAGAACAGTGATAGAAGCAAAATTAATTGGAAAAACATCTACCATAATGTTTCCTTTTATTTAGGGATTCAGTTCACTTTAGATGTGATTCAGGCGTCAAGGTTGTGAAATAATCACACTTGCTTGGCAGCAGGATCAATAGCTTTTTCTCATCTGGGAAAGGCTTTTCCTGTAGTAGGATTGGTGGTGTTCAGCAGATATATTTTGTTTGTATTTGCAAAGTTTAGCAAAGAGAATTGAAATAAGGATCTAGGTAATTCTTTTTTTTTTTAATATAAATTTTTATTAATGTTAATGGGGTGACATCAATAAATCAGGGTACATATATTCAAAGAAAACATGTCCAGGTTTTCTTGTCATTCAATTATGTTGCATACCCATCACCCAAAATCAGATTGTCCTCCGTCACTCTCTATCTAGTTTTCTTTGTGCCCCTCCCCCTCCCCCTCCCCCTCTCTCTCCTTCCCTCCCGCGCCCCCCTTCCCCTCTCCCCCCCCCCCAGTAACCACCACACTCTTGTCCATGTCTCTTAGTCTTGTTTTTATGTCCCACCAATGTATGGAATCATATAGTTCTTGGTTTTTTCTGATTTACTTATTTCACTCTCTATAATGTTATTAAGATCCCACCATTTTGTGGTAAATGATCCAATGTCATCATTTCTTATGGCTGAGTAGTATTTCATAGTGTATATGTGCCACATCTTCTTTATCCAGTCTTCTATTGAAGGGCTTTTTAGTTGTTTCCATGTCTTGGCCACTGTGAACAATGCTGCAGTGAACATGGGGCTACATGTGTCTTTACGTATCAATGTTTCTGAGTTTTGGGGGTTTATACCCAGTAGAGGGATTGCTGGGTCATAAGGTAGTTCTATTTTCAGTTTTTTGAAGAACCACCATACTTTCTTCCATAATGGTTGTACTACTTTACAGTCCCACCAACAATGAATGAGGGTTCCTTTTTCTCCACAGCCTCTCCAGCATTTGCTATTACCTATCTTGTTGATAATAGCTAATCTAACAGGTGTGAGGTGGTATCTCATTGTAGTTTTGATTTGCATTTCTCTAATAACTAATGAAGATGAGCATCTTTTCATATATCTGTTGGCCATTTGTATTTCTTCCTGGGAGAAGTGTCTGTTCATGTCCTCTCCCCATTTTTTTATTGGATTGTTTGTTTGTTTGTTGTTGAGTTTTATGAGTTCTTTGTAAATTTTGGATATTAGGCCCTTATCTGAGCTGTTGTTTGAAAATATCATTTCCCATTTAGTTGGCTGTCTAGGTAATTCAAAACCAGAACTTTGTTGCCTCAATTATCTCTATTTAAAGGATTATCCAAGTAATCTAGCACTGATTACCCCTGTTGCTTTACACTTATGTACATGAAGATACTTGACTTGGTCCATATCATAAATGTTTACTATGTTTGAAACACTGATTGGTGCTGCAAGAAACTAAGAGATGAATGGGAGATACAGCCCTCAAATTGTTTCCACTCTAGCAGAGAAAAAAACATAGTAGACAAAAATATTTATATTTGCAACTCAGATGATAAAGGGCATTGAAGAGACAGAAAAGGTATAAAAAGGTCCATATGAAAAGGGAGTGCAATTCTCAAAAATGTGAAATTTATTCTCTTTTGAAACAGGCTTAAGAGACTATGTCTCAGACCCGATCCATGAATTTTTTTATCATCTATCCTTTTTTATTTTTATATAATGACTGTATTGATGTTAATTATGTACCACGAGTATCCTGATATTTGTGATAAGTGCATTCATCAGACCTGCATTGAGTAATGCTCCTCTGCAAATTGTGGGCATACAAAGGTGGTAAGACATAGTTGAGAAATGCAGAGTGTAAAGAGGGAAATGTGGAAACTGTATTCCCAGTATAGTACAACTCTTGCCCCATTGTGCACAGGACTGTAATGGCCCAAAGGAGATTGGCATGAGCCCTGCTCAGGTAGAGCAGATTGCACAGCCTTTAGGACACAGGAGAACATTCTAGCTTTACCGCCCAGGTGGCCACCTTTGGAGGATTTTTCTTCCACACTTGGAGCTGGAGAAAGTCTATGATGAATCTTTGCCTTCCATCATCTTCTACCTTCCGTGATCTCTGTCTCCAGGCTCTGCATGGACCCAGAGCCCAGAATGGATTGGACAGGTGTTGTAGCTCAGAATGAGTGGGGGAATCAGACACAGGCAAAGAAAGAAGCATGAGAACAGCCAGGGAGGCCAACAAGGCATGAGGCATGTGGGTGAGGGAGTAAATGTGTGTGGCTGAGCAAAGGCGGGATGCTTATGGGGAAGAGGTAGGAGATGGGTTGACCAGGAAAGTCAGACACGTGCTTTGTTGAGTTTGCATATTATGTGGATAATGGGAGGGGGTGATCCTGAAAAGTTTTCAAGTAGCAGAGTGACATGAAGAGACTGTGAAGTAAATGCACACTGTTTAGCTAGTTTTATCATTTCTACATTAAAGCCATTGATGAGGTGTGCCATCCCATCTCTCTTTGTGAGGGAACCAGACGCAGTAGGTGGCCAACAGCCAGCAAGTGCCACGCCTTCTTACCTACCACAGCATTACCACAGGGGCACACTTCCTCTGGGCTGCTCTCAGCAATGACTGAGTGGCAGGGTACCATTAAGGCACCAGTTCTGACCAATGCAGGAGTCTGCTAGTGGGAAGTCTTTGCTTGGGTTTGGGCTGGCAGAGACTTCATCAGACCCTCACGCATCTGACGCTCCTCCTACTTGACCCTCTTTCTCCCTTTCCGTTCACGGCTGCCAAGAGTTTGTGGTGAGCTGAGGCTTTCTCTGCCTATTTCTGCACCCTATTCCCTTTATTTATCACAGGCATTTCCACCAATAATCTCTTATATCTCTAATTTGGTCTTGACATCTGCTTCCCACAGGACATAAACTGACGTGGTACCTCAAAGTTTATTTTTAAATTTTAGTGTATATTTTTAAGTGGTTATGCTTTACCCTGTGAACTAACATGTTTGCCTTTATATGAAGTAAACTGTTTTATGAAGTCAGTGGTACTCTTAAGTAAATTAACACAGGACAGATTGAGTGATTCCAAGCTTCTTCTCACATGTTTACCTGGGATCCGGCAGGGTTCTGGAGGCCGAGTGCAGGGCCGCCAGCCTTGCTTAGCTCTACTTAAGCAATGCAATTCTCACTTCTCCTCGTGGCACAGCTGGCTCAAGTTCAAAGAGTTGATGGACAGGAAATGCTTCAGATGGATAGGATTTTCCCCGTCACTCTTATAAAGTATTTTGATATCTCATGACTAGCAGGTGGTTAGATTTTTTTAAAAAAAAGATAATTCCATGTCTTAAAAGCCTGTGGTTTAGCATTTGAGAGGACAGAATTAATTATATTCAGTCACCCTGTAATTTTTAAGGCAGTTTTTCTCTATGGAATATTGTGCCTTATACAGTAAGACTCGTTCTCTCTCTTTTTAATAAAAATTCACTTTTTAAGTAAAAACAGTGAGTCGTGTTTCTGAAGTAGGTTATAATCTTCAAACATCAGAAAATTATGGGAGTTAATTTTTAGTTTTTAGAAGGTCTGTCATATTTATTGCAGTTTATAGAACCTGGCTAATAGCAAAATTTTATACTACATTTATTTAAAATAAAATGCTAGGTTGAGCATCATGTTTTTTGGAACTAAAATGAATGTGTTTGAGTTGAGTTGCGGAATTGAATTGAGCCTTATCGACTCTCCTGGGCGGACTTCTCGGTGTCCCTGTGATCAGAGCTCCTTCCTGAGTTCTCTGTGAGTGGGAATTCCCTCTGTTTGCTCCAGGATTTAAGGAGAAACTGAGGACCAACCTCAGTTTGGCTGCACTGCTTTGCTTTCATCTTGCACATTATTATCTGCTCAGACAATTAAAACTCTGACCAAAATTCAAGGGGATTCAAAATCGGTAGAGTGGTAAAATGTTAGCTGCCTGTAACATTAATTTTTCCATTAAATTTTTTTTTTAAATCCAAAGGACATAATTGTGATTGTGGGCATTTTCTAGTAGGTTTTCATTAAAAGAGAATACATAAGTAGTTGCTTAAATGTGAAAAGAACCAGGTAAAGAAAAACCTCTTAATTCTGTGAAATTATCTAATAGTGCTAAAAAGTCTATTTCATATGAAATTCATATGATTTTATAATTTTACAGTTTTTAGAAGGCGGGTACAAATGAGATGTTGCTCCTGTTCAGTGTGGCATATCTCTTGTTTGAATAAAGCTAAATGATAATTGTGTACATGACAAAAATGATTAATTTAAAAGCCCAAGTGAAATATTGAAGAACTAATGTCTTAATTCTTATAAGGTTGAATTTTGGGGGCATAACCTTCTTATTTCATTACGAACGCGTTGTTGGTGGTGTCGCAGTGCTGGGAAAACCACAGCGGATGTACGCTTGGCTACAACAGGGAGGCTACCTACGTTAAACAGAAGTTTCAGAAAATCAGTGTGGCATCTCAGTTGACACTGGAGATTTGTTTCAAATGTGTAGTTAATTGAGTATGCTGGGGTGAGTGGATATGGTGCTAAAGCAAATCAGTGCCCTTTTGTCAAGTGTTTCTTTTTTTAAACTGATGCTTATAGTAATTTTGCAAGGATAGTACAAAATTTTTTTTTCTAAACCATTTGAAAATAACTTGTTGGCACAATACTCTAAACTTCCAGTGTGTATTTCTTACATGCACAGACATTCTCTACAATATAACCATCAAATTCAAAACAATATTGGTATATTGCTACCATCTACTATGCAGACACCACGCAAGTGTTTTCAGTTATCTCAATAAGGGTTTCTATAATAAAAGGATCTAGTTCAGAATCACATGTTGGATTCAGTGGTCATATTTCTTCAGTCTCCTTCAGTCTAAAATGTTTCCTTAGTCCTTCTTAGATTTTCATGATCTTGAAAGGTCAGTTATTGTAGGATGTCTCTCAATGTGGCTTTCTCTGATGCTTTCTTGTTGTTAGATTCTGGTTTAGCAGTAGTTTCCCAGAAGAGGTTGTTGGGAAATAAAATAACTTTTCCTCTCTCTTCTTTGGTTTAGTGTTTGAAGGCCTGCAAATTAAACTGATGAAAGACAGATTAGCAAGAGGAAAAAAAACATTTAATTGTGTATGCATAGGCGTTCACAAAAAAAAAGTGATTCAAAGAGGCACCTAAAATTTGGGGTTTATATTACCACCTTAATAGGGAATGGGCGGGCCAGAGGGGCACTTCTGGGAGAACAAATGATTTTTTGGAAAGATGAATGGGCCCTTAGGAGAATAGATGGGAAATATGATAGTCTTGTGACAGTATCTATTTGGATGTGGTACCAATTTCTCTCTCTGAAAGAGAAGAGTTGTTCCCAAGGGTGGGACTTATGAAAATTAAATTTTTTTGAGTTGTTTTGAGAGGTCCTGCTTTTAAGCAAATAAGGGGTTTCAAGAATGCAAATGATTTTAGCTTAAAACACTTTTTTATGCTACAGTGGCTTATTCTGGATGCCTTCATAGTGCTGTATTTTCACTGTGTCAGTTAGTGCATGATGTCACTTCATCCCATGATAAGGATGATCACTTTGATCACTTAATTAAGGGTGGTCTGCTACTGCCAATTTTCACATTGTTTTCCATTTTTAATTAAGTATTCTGTGAAGGGATACTTTGAATTTATCCAAGTATCTTGTTCCTTCTTAAACTTTCATTTTATTCATTTGTTAATTTACATTATTATGGTCTTGTGGTTTAATAGGTCATAGTTTGTTACTATCATTTATTTTGATGATCTGTTATCCCGTATTTGTCCAGTGGCAGATAATTCAAGCTGGATTTTATGTCTTTTTTTATATATACTCCTGTTACTCTTTGAGCATTTTCTTGCCTTTTTGTGTGGGGGTGGGGAGCAGGGTACATGTTCTGAGATCATCTTATACTTTTCCTGCCCTTGCACTGAAATGCCCATTTTTCCCAGATGCCCTGATTCCTTTTCGTGGAGAATGGTATTTAGAAACCAAGACCTGGGCCCTGGCCGGTTGGCTCAGCGGTGGAGCGTCGGCCTGGTGTGCGGGGGACCCGGGTTCGATTCCCGGCCAGGGCACACGGGAGAGGCGCCCATTTGCTTCTCCCGCCCCCCTCCTTCCTCTCTGTCTCTCTCTTCCCCTCCGCAGCCAAGGCTCCATTGGAGCAAAGATGGCCCGGGCGCTGGGGATGGCTCCTTGGCCTCTGCCCCAGGCGCTAGAGTGGCTCTGGTCGCGGCAGAGAGACGCCCCAGAGGGGCAGAGCGTCGTCCCTGGTGGGCGTGCCCGGTGGATCCGGGTCGGGCGCATGCGGGAGTCTGACTGTCTCTCCCCGTTTCCAGCTTTGGAAAAATGCAAAAAAAAAAAAAAAGGAACCAAGACCAGGAAGGTATATGTGCTCCCTGTTCTCAGGGTATTGCCGCTGCTCGGTAGATAAACAGCCTTTCATCAAACTGCTCCCATCCCACCCCAGGAGGTTTCCATCCTCAGCGTTAGTGCCCTGATCCTCTGTGTTGGGCTACTGTACCGTAGCGTTCCTTCTTCATGCTGCTGAGGTGTCCAGAACCATGTCAGGCTGCCGTGCCCGCCCATGGGAGTCCTATCTCACCTGGCTCAGGCTCTGATACCTTGTGCCAGACTACAGCCCCACATGAAAATATCTCTTGTTTTGCTTGGCTTCTGAGACTCTCACTGGGCCTCCCCACCTCCTCCTGGTGGGGATGCTCAGATTTTGACACCCTGGTTCGGGTTGCCACCCTTCTGAGTGAACATCTTCCTCATGCTAACCAAGTTCTAACATCCCATTTCCCATTACCATGGCTCCCTTACTCTTGCCTGGATTTCTCCCTTGTTCAGCCCCACCAAATGGCTTTAGGAATGAATTATTCATGAAGGAGAATGGGGCTCAATTCCATTTTTAAATGTTGCTTTAGAAGTTACCTAACAACTTTCTAAACTTGAAAGTTCTGTAGTCATATTTTTTCACCAAGATTGTGGAACATATAATTGCAGAAAAATGATTGCTCATGTCTACACATGCCAATTTATTTTTTAATGTGAAGGCACATATTTTAATAAGGCAAAGCTTTGACATTTAATTGATTCTGCATTCATTGAGAAACAAACATTAATAACATGCCTTCTTCAAAATAGACATGTGCTATCTAATTACTTAGAAGTAAGTTATCTGCAGAGCATTTTGTATCTAGAGAAATCCATTGAATGATGAAAACTTCAGAATCAAGTACCAGAAGGTCCTCTTTTACATTCCATCACATCTGTGGTCTTTTAAATTAAACAAAGGTCCTCCCCATTTTATATATGAGGATGTATACTGATGACTCTGAATTTATAGTTCCAGCCTAGAATTTAATTTTGGAATTGCCTTCAAAGTCCTCTACTTTGGACTGCCTCTTTATCTCAATTGTGCCACAACTTTCTCATTGAGATGTTTGCGAGATATCCAAATAGATATGCCAAGTAGCCAATACCTGGGTCCCACTGCTCCTATAGCCAGTGCCTCTATGATGTTTTTGTTTTGGTGTCTCACAGGCTTCTCAAACTAAGCATACTCACACCCAAACTCTTGATTTTCAACATTACCCTCTTAAACACACATAATCTTCCCAGTCTCCTCTATCCCAATGAATGGCACAAATATTCTCTTAGTGAGAGAGATCTACACATGTCCGTGGTTCTTCTCCTTTATTCCTTATGTAGAATAGCTCTGTGCATTCTGTGATTTGTTCTATTCTTTTCAACACCTCCTGTCCCACCAACATCTTTTATCTGATCTCCTTCTTCTTTTTCTTCCTCCTCCTCCTCTTCCTCCTCTTCCTCCTCCTCCTCCCCTCCTCCTCCTCCTCCTCCTCCTCCCCCTCCTCCTCCTCCTTCTTCTTCTCCTTCTTCTTCTTCTTCTTCTTCTTCTTCTTCTTCTTCTTCTTCTTCTTCTTCTTCTTCTTCTTCTTCTTCTTCTTCCTTCTCCTCTTCCTCCTCCTCCTCCTCCTCCTCCTCCTCCTCCTCCTCCTTGAATATATTGGAGTGACACTGGTTAATATAGTTATACAAGTTTCAGGTGCCAATTCTACAACATATCTCTGTACACCCTATTGTGTGTTCACCCTCCACTAGATCAAGTCTTTGTCCATTATTGTTTATTTCCCCTATACCCTCCTTCATCCTACCCCTGGAAATCACCTTGATTCTTGTCACCTTGAACTTCATTATCTTCACAGCTGCCAAAGTGGTGTCTGCATGTCGAATCATGTCACTAACCTGCTTAAACACTTTTCATCAATTCCATGGTTCTTATGTATAGACACATGAGCAAAGCCTATCCATTCATGCAGTCTCATCTTGTGCTATTTAGCCCTCACTATGCCTCAAGCACTTGGCCATTTTTTTCTGTTTCTGGAACATATCAACGTTTTGCCATCTTAGAGCTTTTGAAGATCATCCACCTAAAATATGACAAACTTTTCTATTCCAAAAAGAACTTTTAATCTTCACACTAGAGCCTAATGCTTACTGAAGAGTATGATTTGGGGACTCATTCCTGTTCTCTTACAATATTATTTATTTTGTACTTGAAGGAGAATTTCAATGGCAATTAGTGTGAAATAGTTGTTAAATTTAATTTATTATTAAGAAAACAACAAGGAAGAGCTTGCTTCCAACTGCTTCTAAAATAAATGCCTTAGTAAAAATCAACGTAATTATAACATTTAAAATATAAAAAGGAAAAGAAGCCATGGTATTTATATAATATTCAGTATATGAATTACTTTGAAACCTGAAAGAAAATGAAATTCAAAGTATTATTTTTATAAAATTATTACTAGTTTAATATTCACATATTTGCTTCAGTAAAGATGATATATTTTTATTAATGGTGTTTGTAAATACTATAATAATTCCTCCTATGTACATATTGGTTCATTGTACAAGAATGTGTGCATGCATTGTCTCTCTTGAATTGCCAACCTTATGGGCACAGAGAAATGACTTGTGTGGCACCTCTTGACTAAGATTCTACCTTCATTTAATAAGTGTTGGGAATATACTATGCATCAAGCACTATGCTAGGAATTTTGGGAACAAAAATGTTCACTTAGAGTTCCTGATCTAATGGAGAAGACATGTAACAAACAAGTAAGCCAGCAAATACAAATATGGGGTTGGAGGGATATGTTTTCTTGCTCATACAGTTTTTCTGTAGCCAGGAACATACCAAACTTCCTGACCAACCTTTGGAAATGAAATACAAAGGAAAGGGAGAGTCAGAGACTCTTGGCATATTAACTCATAAGATATAAATTATTTGGGGCAGTATAAAAGATTTTATTGTTTTGTAGATCATCTGTCCACTATCAATCACCCTATCTAGAAGAGAATTCCTTGGCATTAAGGACTTGGAAATTTAGCCTTTCAGGAAGCAGGAGGAAGTCGGGAAGCAAGCTGGGAGTTAGGGACCATGGTGGATGGAAAGAACTGAGGTTTGGTTTAAGGGGGAAGGTCTTTTTTCTTCCTACTAAGTTCATGATAAGGTGCTAAGGTGGAAGGATGAGCCGAAGAGAGTAAGGGAACCCCTCCTCACCACAATTCCCCATGCACCCTATAAACAGTAAGAACAAGTTGGAACCTGAAGAGATGAATTGTTTAGTATGGGCGTGAATTGTTTATCATTTTATCCCTGGTCCCCAGCAAGACACTTTAGACATAGCAAATGCTCAGTCAATATTTGTTGGATGGATTATAATAAATAAATGAACTGATACTTGCTTTTGGCGTTGAGTTATTATGATAATGGAGCTAAAAAAAAAACCCAGGTAATGAAAACTTGAGCACAAATGAGTGTAATTTTTAAAAATTTGTTTGAAAGTATCATCATTAAGCAGTCTTGTCTACTTAGGTTCAGTAGACTTTGCAATGCATAGCTACATATAGAGTCTTTCAGGTGAAGCAATTTAAATATATTGGTAAGTCCTGAACTAGTGAAAAAGATTCTTTATGAAAATGTAAAAGAATATAAAATGTAGAAGATATTACTTTCTTGTATTTATGCTACAACATATCTAAACAACTCTTTAACCTAAAGGCTAATCAAACATATATAACTTTATACTCACTGGAAATTTGCAGACCTACTAAGAATGCAGCAAAACCAAGAAATAGACACATACTGAAAAAGTGAAAAAAAAAAGTTAAATAGATGTCATACCCAAAGTCTTCACTTCAACTTTCCCTGCTCTTAATTGTCACCTAATATCGATAAACCTATTCACTTGTTTCTCTCATTTCTAAGGCCCCCAGACAGGACAAGCTGGACAGGGGAAGTTGTTGCAGTGACCCACTGTTCCCAACGGCTGCATCCGTTGTCAGCAGAGTTGTCTCGCCCTCCCCCAGACTTGTGTGGACCTTTACTTGTATGACAGCACTGATCACATTTGCCTAGTGGTATGATTATGCTTTGAAAAAGTCATTTCCCGTTCTTGATCTTAAGCTTCTAAAGAAAAGACCTTGGCTTTCACAAGGTTTTCAGAGTATCGCACAAAACCATGACTCCTAGTTGATATTCAAATCAAAACAACTCTGAGTCATCAAGACAAAATTAAATTATGTTTAATATTGTTTGAGGAATCCGTAATGAAATATATTTATCCCTAATAACGAAAGTAAAAAGCTTTTCTTCTTCTTCTTTTTTTTTAAGTGAAATGATGGGAGATAGAGAGACAGACTCCTGCATGCACCCTAACTGGGATTTACCTGACAACCCCTGTCTGGGGAAGATGCTTGAATCAACTGAACTGTCCTCAGTGCCTGAAGCCGACACTTGGACCAGCTGAGTTACCCTCAGTGTCTGGGGCCCATGCTCAAACCAGCTGAGCCACTGGCTGTGAGAGGGAAAGAGGGAGAGAAGAGGGAGAGGGAGAAGAAGAGAAACAGATGGCTGTTTCTTATTGTGCCCTGACCGGGAATCAAATCCGGGATGTCCATACGCCAACTGGCCAGGGAAAGCTTTTCTTCTAAAAGAGGTGACTACAAAGCACTACTCCTAATTTTTAGAGCCACTCATAAACCAAGGAATGTCCTAGAACTGAAGTTTTACTATTTACTAGTTCTAATTCTGTTTCTGTATAGGTTGTGAACCCTTTAAACTGAATTTAGCTCATAGCAACCTACAAGGAAAAGAGGATAAGTATTCTCACTCTAGAAATAAAAACCTGAAGCCATAACTTCAGTTATGACCTCAAGATTACAGCCAATAAAGACCAGAAGTTTTAGTCTTTTTGGATATATTTAGCCATAAAAGCAATGTAGCTTTGTAATAAAATCCCAAGCTCTGGGGTCAGAAAGATCTAGGTTTGGACCCTTCCTTTGTCTCCGTACCAGGTGATTCACAGTGGGCAACGTGCTCAATCTCTTTACATGAAGACAGTCTCTGAGAAATGTTTGGTCATGTGATATTATCATGTATCAGTTTGGCAAAGATTAAGCTGGAATCATGAGAAGGAATCTTTGAGAAATCAGTTAACTCATTCCCCTTGGTTCCTAAAACTAAAAGATCAGGCATTCAACAAAAATACTTTTACCTGGTGATATTACCTCTTTGTGTTTTGCTAAGTTATTTTTAGCCTCTCTGACTCTCAGTTTCTTTATATATAACATTGGAATAATAATAGTACCAAGCTACATCAGTCAAAATAGGTTATGTGCCAAAACAAACAACCCTTAAATCTCAGTGAATTAAAATAACAGAATGTATTTCTCATTCATGTATGTCCATTGTGGGTTGACCAGTGGCTCTTCTATTGCATCTTTCTATGAGAACCTAGGATGACTGAGTTTACTATCTGGAAGGATGTTGGTCACCATGGCAAGGGGAAGGGATCATAGCAAATCACACACAGCCTCTTAAAGATTTTTGCAGAAAAGAGACATACATCTCTTCACTCACATCTCACTGACCAAAGCAATCCACTTCTCTTGCCTAACTTCATGGGGTCAAGAAATTGCAACCCAACAATGGGCCTGGAAGAACTGGAATATTGGTAAACAGCCCTAATGACCATCACTTGGTCCTATTATGGTTGTCAGGAGAGTTAAGTTAGTGAATTAAAACCTAACCAGATGGTGGCACAGTGAATAGAACATCAATCTGGGACACAGAGGACATAGATTCATAACCCTGAGGTTGCCAACTTGAGTGCAGGCTCATCCAGCTTGAATGTGGGCTAACGAATTTGAGCACAGGGTTGCTGGCTTGAGCTAAAGGTTGCTGGCTTGAGACCAAGGTTGCTCGCTTGAGCAAGGGGTCACTCGCTCTGCTGTAGCCCCCCCATCCCCTGGTCAAGGCACAGATGAGAAAGCAATCAATGAATGACTAAGGAGCTGCAATGAAGAATTGATACTTCTCATCTCTCTCTTTCCTGTCTGTCTGTCCCTATCTGTCCCTCTCTTTCCATCTCTGTCACACACACACACACACACACACACAAAATACAAAAACAGCAACAACAAAAAAACCACAAAGCACCATATCTGGCACCTTATAAGAACTAAGTAAATCAGGGGCCCCCAAACTTTTTACACAGGGGGCCAGTTCACTGTCCCTCAGACCATTGGAGGGCCGGACTATAAAAAAAACTATGAACAAATCCCTATGCACACTGCACATATCTTATTTTAAAGTAAAAAAACAAAACGGGAACAAATACAATATTTAAAATAAAGAACAAGTAAATTTAAATCAACAAACTGACCAGTATTTCAATGGGAACTACGGGCCTGCTTTTGGCTAATGAGATGGTCAATGTGCTCCTCTCACTGACCACCAATGAAAGAGGTGCCCCTTCTGAAAGTGCGGTGGGGGCCGGATAAATGGCTTCAGGGGGCCGCATGTGGCCCGCGGGCCGTAGTTTGGGGACCCCTGAAGTAAATAGTAGGAATAGTTATGACTCCATTGGTTATCTTTATTAATAATGGTTGTTAGAAACTTATTTCAGCCTGTTGCATCTAGTGTCCCTTTGAAACCTCTAAAACAGTGGTCCCCAACCTTTTCTGGGCCGTGGACCGGTTTAATGTCAGAAAATATTTTCACGGACCGGCCTTTAGGGTGGGACGGATAAATGCACAAAATAAAATTATGCGACCGGCATAAAAACTGGTATTTTTAAATATAATTGTCAAACTTACAAGACAAGTGTCAAGAGTGAGTCTTAGATGAATGTAACAGAGGAAATCTGGTCATTTTTTAAAAATAAAGCATCATTCAGACTTAAATATAAATAAAATGGAAATAATGTAAGTTATTGTCTTTCTCTGCGGACCGGTACCAAATGGCCCACAGACCATTACTGGTCCGCAGCCCGGGGATTGGGGACCACTGCTCTAAAATAAAGCCTGTCTAGAAAAAGTAGGGCTGCATAACCATACCCTTGCATGACAGAAATATCTCAGGGTAGTACGCAGACATAGCATAATGACTCGGATGACTTATGGGTAACAGTGATCAGCTATTCTTTTCTATCCAGATGGGGAACTGGTGATTTATAAACTGCTAAAGAACAAAGAGGATTAGAATTCTACCTTTCATTTTATGGAGCCAGGTTCATTATTTTTCAGTGTCTGACCTTATTTCTGCATGTGCCTTTGTACGATGTTAAGCTGCAGAACCCACAGCACTGTTTATCATTTACGGATTGTTCCAGGATGATGGGAACCAGGTCAGATTGTAGTCAGAGCATTTTAGGCAAAAATAGGTCCTTTGGGGTTGTTTGTTTGTTTGTTTTTTCAGAGTCCTCTTCTCTCTTTCTTTCTTTCTTTTTTTTTTTTTTTTTTTTTTTTTTTTTTTTTTGTATTTTTCTGAAGCTGGAAACGGGGAGAGACAGTCAGACAGACTCCCGCATGCACCCGACCGGGATCCATCCGGCACGCCCACCAGGGGCGACGCTCTGCCCACCAAGGGGCGATGCTCTGCCCCTCCGGGGCGTCGCTCTGCCTCGACCAGAGCCACTCTAGTGCCTGAGGCAGAGGCCAAGGAGCCATCCCCAGCGCCCGGGCCATCTTTGCTCCAATGGAGCCTTGGCTGCGGGAGGGGAAGAGAGAGACAGAGAGGAAGGAGGGGGGGTGGAGAAGCAAATGGGCGCTTCTCCTATGTGCCCTGGCCGGGAATCGAACCCGGGTCCCCCGCACGCCAGGCCGACGCTCTACCGCTGAGCCAACCGGCCAGGGCCACTCTTCTCTCTTTCTTTCCTTGGTAGGAGACCATTCTTATGCCTTATTTCTTTATTCTTTCCTTCTAAGGAGGAACTCTCAGCCATTGTGATTGATGTTTGATGGATACATGTAACCACAGTGTTATGTCACGGGGCACGTTCATCTTTACTGTGTTATTCTGGCCTGGGAGCCCCTCTAGAGAAAAGGTCTTTTATTCCTGGGTCCCCAGTGCCCAGCAGCATCTGGAACTTAATGAGTCTTCACTGACTGTGAATGAAGAACAGAGTGAATGTGCAGCAAAGATACTGTCCTGTTTTAAGGAGTTCCAGGAAGAGGGACAGCGCAGGGATACATACATTTTCTCAGTGCAGGAGCCTCTGAAAGCCTATGCTGTCTCTTCCTTGCTAGTCATTTCTTCTATCCTTCAGTGTCAGATGCTGACCCCTGCGGAAGCAAGAAAGAGTCTTGCTAATCCTGCTTGCATTGCTGGAAACTTGTCTCCAGCCATATTCTCTAAGAACAGCGTTCCCTCCCCCAACTCCCTCAACTCCTGAAAAAGAGTTCTGTTTTAGAAGAAAGGCAGTCACAGTTCCCTCCCCCTGTGTCATCTGAGTAGACTGTTGGGTCTGTTGAGGAAATTGCTCCAGGTCTGTGGCCCACAAACCCCTGCAGGCATCAGATCAGAATACCTGGAGGGCTCTTAAAACACAAGGGCGGGCCCAGCCCCCTGATTTGTGACTCAGTAGGTGGCAGTGGGCCCTTGTATTTGCATTTTTTTATTGATTTTAGTTTACTGTGTTTACATAGATTCTAGTGTTGCCCGAATGCATCCCCCCTGCCCCATATTCCCCTCAAAATCTCCCTAGCCCTCCTCCCCACAGCGCCCTCCCCCTTCCCTTCAGGTTTATCCCATCCTATCATCCCCTTTCCCTCTGCCCTCTTTTCCTCTGGTCCCTTTGATTCCTCCTCTGTCTTTATTCCATTCCTCAGTTTACATTGTTCATTGGATTCCTCAAATGAGTGAGGTCATGTGATATTTTTCTTTAACAAGGCCAAAGGTCACACCGACGTTGCCACATTTTGAGCAGCGTACTCTGTCAGAATGAACTCTTCCGTGCCCCTTGCTCCCCTTGCTCAAAGACTTGTGATGCTATTTTCAGGTACTGGTTTTGCTTAGTTCCTCATGCTGCTTTTGAACTGTTGGCATGATCTTATTTCTCTCCCTTTATGACATCATAATACGCGTGCTCCCTTTTATATATCTCCAGAATGTTTTGATTGTTACGGATTATGAATTCCTGCACATTGGAACTATTTTGTCCCGGAAGACCTTACAGAGAGAGAAAGCCAAGGGCATTGCCTGCCCAGAACTTATGAAGGCTGAATTTGGTCTTAGTGTATTGGTCTTGTGCCCACTAAGCACAATGCTGGGCACCTTACAAGGGTAAAGGGGTCGCTTCTTTGTAGCAGAGACATTTGGACCTTTTAACCAACTATTCGAGAAATCTATTAGCGTTTTTATTGTACTCGGTATCCTAGTATCTAGCTAGCTAGCCGGTTGGCCTTTTTGAAATCATTAAAAAAGAGTTACTTCAGCTATATTGGTGGGAGATAAAGCTAGTTAGGGTGCCTGCAATTTTTCACAAGGAATTTTATCACTTAGCTGACTTATTCGAGCTATAGAGTCATTGGTGTAGCTCTTAAATTGCTCTTGATGTAACAACAAAGTAATTTAACTTTTGAAAATAAAGACACACATTAGCTGAAAGAAATAAAAGTCCACATTTTAAGTAATCTATTTGAATTTTTTTTAGCTGATGAACAAAGAAAAATTATATTTAGCTGGACCATAGACAGAGCTTTTGTCCAAGTGGCTTAACAGGATTATTTTCTTTATGTATATATTTTTCTGTGGGCCTTTAGTTACAACAAGACTATTTATGTAGGTCAGTGAGTAGTAGACTATAGAAAGCTGTATACATTTTGGTGTGTGTTCTCTAGTTCTGTGTTTGTGTGTGGAAAAATAGTCTCCAAATGAAATTGCTTACTCTATTGTATGTTTTTATATTCAATTAACTTATTTATTGACCATTTCTTCCTGTCAACAAATGATTTCCTACATTTAAAATGACTACGTAGTGTTTCTATATTTGAATATATCTTAACTAGTCAAATCATTGTGTGAAAACTTAAAGAAAAACATACATGTTTCCAAATTGCTCTTTGGAAATACCGAGAAAACTTTTATATAAACATTGTTAACAAACAAAAAAAAGCTTTGCTGTTGTTTTCTCAGTTATACTTCTCATAGGATGCTTATAGATGAAAATGTAATCTTCAACTGATTGGGTTTTTTTGAGTTTATTCTTCATTTTACTTTTAAAACACTACTATAGTTGAATATTAAAACAAAAACAATAGCAAGTAGTGAGCATATTATGATTATAGTCCTCCACTCATTCAGTAGGCCAGCAGTGAGTGTTATTCACTGGCCCTATTAAGATGTCTGACACTGAACACCACCCCTAGGATGACGCTCATCATCCTCATATGCTTCTCTCTTGTAATGGTGCTGTCTTTCCTGATTTGGATCCAAGTCCACCAGTTCTACCTGGTCCATTTCATCATCAGTCTCTTCTACCTTCCTTCCTTGCAGGTAGGAGTTTTTCCAGCAAAGAAAGTTTATCAGGAGAGAGAGAGCCATTCTCAGGAAAGTTTACCTTAAATTCGATGATTAAGCGACCCTTTCATATGGTCTACGATAAACTGGCATGCCTTTATTTAGCACACACTTGATATCTCCTTGCTTGACAATCTGACCTGGGTGAATGGTGATGACTATGGTTCGGTTGTCAAGAGTTGATACTGGCTTTTGGAAGCCACACAGTGCTTCAACCAGCTGTATGTCCATACACATGAAGAGGTCTTCCCCTCGCCAAGTGAAAACAGCATGGTCTTTTTGATCTAAAACAATGATAATATTTCCTGGTTCCAGTCCTGGTTGTTGGTCTCCTTCACCATGAAATGTTATCCTCTGGCCATCTTTCATGCCTTTGTCAATATGAACTTCTAGAATCTTCTTCTCTCTAACTATCTTTCTTCCATTGCAGCTTTTACATCTATCTTTAGGACTGATCCGTTCCCCACGGCCCTGGCGCTCCATGCACACAGACTGAATTTGCTGAACAATTCCAGGCCTATCTGATGAATTCTTATTTGCATCCCAGTACCTCGGTGTTGGTCAAATAAGTTTGTAAATATGATATATATGTTTGCTTGCTTATAGTTTGTATTGGGTGTGGGGGACAGGCTGTAAGGCAGGGTCGTTATAGCCTAGGGAGGGGGAGGGGATTTGATAATTTTTAAAGAAGTATGTCCTATATTAGTTCCATTAGCTCTTCCTTTTCTTGTTCTATTCTTTCCTTTTCCTTTTCTGCTCTTTCTCTTTTCTTCTTTTCATTCTCTAACTGTGCCCTTTCCAACTGCTTCTGATGCTTCTCCCCTCTGGCCTGAGCCTTCATCTGCTGTACTTCAATAGTATCAGGCTTCCTTCTTCGCATGTACATTTCATGGTTTCCCATACACAAAGCCAAAATCCGCTTACTGATTCTCAGGCAAGGTGCATAAAATACAAAATCAGGTGCCTTTTTGCCAATCGGCTTTATAACAAATTTTTTATCATTAAATGAAATATTTCTGATTTCACTCCAGGGAAAACCAATTTTAGGTGTTAACTTGTCATCATGTTCATAAATATTAAGGCCCAAAGCATCAACACCTAACCACGATTTAGTTCCTTTTTTATTTTTTATTTCACAATAGTTGACTCCATACATTTCTAGATCTTGTGCAATCTTCAGGTATTCCATCATTGAATCTTCCCTTAGCATTCCGCTATGCTCTTCATGCCAGCTCTGTATTCTTTTTTCCCACTGTTCTTTTGTCAATTTGTGTTGTTCCAAAACACGCTGGGGTAGGAGTCTATCATTAGCCAGGTAGCCCGGTTTGTGAATCTCTTTGTTATAATTTCCATACTTGGCTTGGACAGCATAGGAAGCCAAAAGGACTGCAGTTTCTGGTGGGCAATATATCTCATCATTTAAGATAGCTTCTTTAACTTGCAAGAAGAAAAGTCTCTGGGTTATTTCTTGAATTAATTCTTCAGAAACATCTTCAGGAAAGAACTTAGCTCTAAATTTGAACTGTAAAGAATTCTCTTTTTTAACATCTTGCTGTGTCACCTTTTTATTTAGTTTAAGCCATGTAGAATAACCTTTGCTGTCCACGTACTGCAGCCCAAAAAACCAGACCTCACGCAAACCTACTGTTTTCACCACCTGGTCAAAAAGTTGTTTGCCCGTTGATTTGGGCTGGATGGCAAATTCTAGCTCAGCATCCATTGTGGTTACTCTTACATTGATTGGTTTTGGCATTTTCCTTCCTTTTGTCACCTTCTTTAACTCATTTTGCCATAACCAACAACTGCAAGTTACTGAGGGTGTGGCACTATGCTATGCAGTTCAGAGATGACATACTTTGTCCTTATTTAAATAACATTTTTTTCTCACTGCATTCTAAATTCATAATCATAAACTCTTTTTTTTTCTCACCCTCATCTGTTTGTTTTCTCTCAACATTTCCAATTATGCCTTCTGCCTTTATTCCTATTTCTGTTCGTGTGCAGTGTGACTAAAGGAGAAATCACATATTCTTTAATTTGAAACATTCTTCTTTTTCTTATTAGCTGTGTGGCATTGAGAAAATTACTTACCCTTTCTGAAACTCAAAGAAATGGCAATATTTTTTCTCCTTTACAGAATTTTACTGGAGATTAAACATGATTATAGATGTTCCTTAAAAATATAAAAATTCAGCCTGACCAGGCGGTGGTGCAGTGGATAGAGCATCAGACTGGGATGCAAAGGATTCAGGTTTGAAATCCCAAGGTTGCCAGCTTGAGCCCGGGCTCATCTGCTTGAGCACTGGCTCATCAGTTTGAGCACGGGGTCACTGGCTTGAGCGTGGGATCATAGACTTGACCCCATGATCGCTAGCTTGAGCAAGGGGTCACTCACTCTGCTGTAGCCCCCCAGTCAAGGCACATATTAGAAAGCAATCAATGAACAACTAAGGTGCTGCAACAAAGAATTGATGCTTCTCATCTCTCTTCCCTTCCTGTCTGTCTGTCCCTATCTGTCTCTCTCTCTGTCTCTGTCACACACAAAAAAAAAATGAGAATTCAGTAAACACTAGTTCCTTTCTCCTTTTTGATCTTTTTATTCTTTCTTCTCAATTTTCATTCTTTTCCCTAAAGTTTCTAGATAAATAATTTGAACCCCTTGGCAGTTCTCTTAGAAAAGATTCAAGAAAAAACTTTTTTCTTTCTTTCTGGAATTCGTCATTATTAAAAAGTCACTATTTAACTAATATTTACTTTGATCTCAGTAAAGCTGTACACTTTAGTTTAGTCAACTGATTCCACTGAAACCTAAACAGATCCTAAAATGACCTTTTGAGAGGAACATAGTCTTCAATTATTTTATGAGAGGAATTACTACCCAAGATTATGGATTGAGCAGGCAGCGCTGGGTGCGGGAAGCTAGGATAGTGACGGGTCTGGCCAGCAATTAAGACTTAGAGATTTCACTACTGAATTCAGTCTCTTCTTGGGGATTGTGGATAGAAAGTTCCGCTTCTTAGCTCTAAACCCCCAACCAGTCTGAATTCATGTGAGTCTGTTTATGCTACACTGGTGGTTCATGTAACCTCTGTTTGCTGGAAATTCCCTTCTGTCTCTGTCTTCTTCCCTTCTTTGAAGACAGCTCTAGGATCACCTTCTTTATGAAATCTCTCCTGCTTATTCCTACCCCTACCCCCAACCCCTAACATCACTGTCGCCTTTTGACCTTCTCGTCCCGTGAATCCTTCCATCATTGTTGGTACTGGCCTGTCTCCTTGCTTCCAGGCTCTCAGCCTGCTAAGATGACAGGGGTTTGGCTTTACTTTTGGAGCTCTGGCACCTACTCGGTGTTCAACAAATATCTGTTGAATGCAGAAGTAGATGTTAAACATCACAGGCAGGGATTGCTCAGACAACGGAGCGTAGAAGGTTAAAATGATTATAAATGATGATCCAGATTAAAAACGGCCCAAGCAGAGCTAAAAGGAGATGAGAGAAATTCTCTGCTTTTCGAAGTAAACTAGAAATTTGAATCAATTATCAACATCCTTCTGGAAGAATTAAGAATGTGGTTTGATTTATTTAATTACTTGACTTTATGATCTAATGGAGATTTGAGGAAAAAGAAGAGCGCTTGTCATCATTTAAAAAGTAATACAAAAATCCAATCACCCTAAAAATACATGGTTTAAAGCAAAAGGTACTGAAGCCTGAACAAGCTGAGCAGTTTCAATTCTCCACATCACTTCCATTTTGAAAATACTGCCAGTTCAGAATAGCGTAATGGCTACAGAAGTTGCATAATCAGAACTTGAGTCAGAAGGCCTGTAAAACAGTTACTTGCATACAAATTACATATCTTCTTGGACTCTTAGTTCAACAGTATGTGGGGGATGTTGATAAGTAATTCTCAGAGTTCTGAGGATTTAATGAGCCAATATGTGAACAAGCCAACAAATGTCTGCTTAACCTCCAAAAGCCTACAAATTAAATCTATGGTTTAGCATGTAACTATAGCAAACCTTAAAAATGCTTAGAAAATTTTAGTAATGTTTGTCTGTGGATCTGATACCACTGAGACACAAGAATATAAAAGAATGCTAAGTAGGTTTTTTATAAAGCATACATATATCAAAACTCATTATAAGCCTAATAGGTTTTGATTTAGATGGAAAAAAAAATCAAGATTGAAGGCATTCAAAAATCAGGTTGAAGTCAAGTGAATTTAGAAGACAGCTCAATCTTAACTTAAACTCTTAAATAGGCCCCAGGGATGTTAATGCCTTCAATAACAGTGCATTGCAAGTATACCTTCTTTAGGTTCAGATTAAGCCTGGAAATGGCATGCATGGGTAACCCTTGAGTGCAGGGACCTCTCCCTCCCATGGCTCCACCTGCTCCTGCCATAGACCCTGCCCAACAGACCCTCACCCCTGGGGTGGCCATTGGGTCCCTGTGGACACCAGCCGGTGCTACACACAGCAGATGAAACAGGGTCAATGGAGGGGGGAGATTTAATTTCATAAGGTGACCAACTGTTTACAATGAAAAGGAGGACAAAACTAAATTGAAGAAAACAATATCGTAAATAAAAGAAACATTTTATTCATTACAACCATAATATACTATAATATGATAAATGCATAATAAAAACATTTGTAATATTTTATATTATAATTATGATTACATGCCTATTAATTTTTAATAATAATTGTAAGAAAAAAGTACTTATTTAGATACAAATATGTCACATCACACGCAATGGATCACTCAGCTTCAATCGAATACGGACATTTACAGATTAGTCTTCCAATATCAAAAAGGAGGACATGTAGGAGGACACTTTTCGAGGGAGGACAAAACTTACAAAAGAAGGACTGTCCTCCGTAAAGGAGGACGATTGGTCACCTTAAATTTCAGGACATGAAAATCAAATAAAATGTAGTCTTGCTTTGTCATCCTGATGAGGTCATCGATGTGCGTCAGGTTACAAGGAAGCTCCCTTTCCTGAGCCCCAGCCCAGTTTCTCTCTCACAGTGAAGCTGAAGGTCTCCGTGCAGCCTCTGTGGCTGCATGCTTTGTGAGAATAATAATGTTAACGTTGCGGGATATTCTCTAAAGGAAGAGCTTGTCCATAAATGAGTCTAAGTTGTAACACGAGAGTAACTGAAGGTCATCAGTGAGGACTGAGCTCTAAGGAAAGAAAGCCACACCCCTCTGAAGGCCAGGAGGGCTCTGTGTAAGTCAGGCAACCCAGACAGATGAAGTTTATCAATCCTGACAAAGGGTTTGCTTCACAATGCACAGCATTATCCTTGAGCACATTCTAGATATAAATTACCTAAAGGCAGATACCAATTCTTTATTCATCCTGTGTTACCCCGTGTCCGGTAAATACAGCTGTTGCCCAGGTAGGCAGAATTGTTCTCTGTGTTTAAGATTATGATGTATCTTAGGTAGTAAGTCTCTCCTTCCTGAATTTCTGATTTAGTCTAATGATTTTAGCCATTTGCTCTTTTCTCACGTTTTTAAATGAACCAGCCCACCTAATTACCCAAATGTGCATCAGGTTGGTCTGCCTTTTGTTCTGATTTTCCCAACTTCAGCCTCCTTTTTGCTCTGTATTTAATTAGAGTTTCAAAGTGGAAATGAATAAAGCAGGGCATTCTCCTTCAAAAAGGTGAATAGTGCAGTGTTGTGTTACCAATCGCCCACAATGTCACTCTTTATAATACATAAGCACTGTTAAGAGAGTGATATTGCCTTCCACATCACTTCAGTACATATTCAAACATGTGTTCTGCATGCTTGACATAAACACAACTTTTCTTTTTGTTCTAAAGGCTATGAAATATGATGTAAAAATTTTTTCTTATCATATATTAAACATTTTTTAAAGATTTTTATTCATTTTTAGAGAGAGGAGAGAAAAAGAGAAAGAGAGAAGAAGGGAGGAGCAGGAAGCATCAACTCCCATATGTGCCTTGACCAGGCAAGGCCAGGGTTTTGAACTGGCGACCTCAGCATTCCAAGTCGATTCTTTATCCACAGCACCACCACAGGCCAGGCCTAATTCCTTTAAATATCTATATCATCTTCCATTATATAGATGCAGCATAACTGATTTAGCCAGCCTTCCATTGATGTGCATTTAAGTTGTTTCCAAGTTGTTGCCATACTACAGCGTGAAGTGCATAATTTTATGTACATGACTATCAGTTTCTTTACAGGCTGCATTCATAGACGTGAAATGGGGGAGAGGGAGTGAGCATTTCAACTTTTACAAGTCATTCCCAAATTAACTTAAAAAAAGTACCAATTTGTCCTCTTATTGACAGCTTATTAGAGTTTATTTCCTTATACCTCACCAGTAATAAGCATAGTCAATCCTTCTTTTATTCATATTTGTCAATTAATAGGTGAAGCTAATATATATATATATATATATATATATATATTTTTTTTTTTTTTTATTTTTCCAAAATGAGAAGGGGGGGGCGAGGCAGACAGACAGACTCTCACATGCGCCTGACCGGGATCTACCCGGCATGCCCACCAGGGGGCAATGCGCAGCCTCTCTGGGGCATTGCTTCATTGCAATGAAGCCATTTTAGCACCTGAGGCGGAGGCCATGGAGCCACTTTCAGCGCCCAGGCCAACCTTGCTCCAATGGAGCCTTCGCTGCAGGTGGGGAAGAGAGAGACAGAGAAAGGGGGGGTGGAAGGGTGGAGAAGCAGATGGGCGCTTCTCCTGTGTGCCTTGACTAGGAATTGAACCCCGGACTTTCACATGCCGAGCTGATGCTCTACTGCTGAGCCAACCGGCCAGGGCCTGAAGCTATATTTTCACTTTTGAAATTATTTTAGTTTGCATTTCTTTGCTTAATACTGATTTACTGTTTTTCATTTATTAGCTGGACAGTTGTATTTTTTTTTCTTTGAATTGGCTATTAACGTCTTGCTCTGTTTTTCTCTTGATAGCTCTCTCTCATAGGACATGACCAGTGAAGCAAACCATTATAAAGTCTATGAGGTATTTGAAACTAAAAATATCTCAGGCATGACCCCAAAATACTGACCCCTAGAAGAAAGTGGTATCCTGCATAAGGTCTTCTGGAGACATGGTTTTATCCTCTGCGTTGTTAGGTTGGGCCTCCCTTGAAACTGTTTTTACTGCTGAGCATTCTTTCCTGTCTGTATTATTTTCCTGCTATCTCATGCAGTTTATCCCTCTTCTCAATGATTCTCTTTCAGCTAACATAGTTAGAGTCAGGATTTGGTAGATGAGTTTGTCATCCCAGGAGACAATTTCTGTCCTTCTATAAATGTTTCTGAAAAGAAGAGATGGCCTGACCAGGCGGTGGCGCAGTGAATAGAGCATTGGACTGGGATGCGGAGGGAACCAGGTTTGAGACCCCAAGGTCGCCAGCTTGAGTGCGGGCTCATCTGGTTCAAGCAAAAAGCTCACCAGCTTGGACCCAAGGTTGCTGGCTCGAGCAAGGGGTTGCTCCGTCTGCTGAAGGCCCGCGGTCAAGGCACATATGAGAAAGCAGTCAATGAACAACTAAGGTGTCACAACGAAAAAAACTGATGATTGATGCTTCTCATCTCTCTTCATTCCTATCTGTCTATCCCTGTCTATCCCTCTCTCTGACTCTCTCTCTGTCCCTGTAAAAAAAAAGAAGAAGAGATGAAATAAAGACTTTATAGAAAATGTATAGAAGTTATTCACCATTTCATATAGTTAATGTTTGCGATGATAATCCATAATTTCTCCCCCCAATGCATGGTCCTTCTTCTCTCCCTCTGCTTTGTCCCTAGCTTTTCCCTGTCTCTCCCTTTCTGCTCTTGCCCTTCTGCTCTTCCCTTCACTTCCTTTGTCCTCCTCTCCAGGAGCAACTCTGAATCAATTAATTTCATCTCCTGGAATTCTAGGTAAAACCTCTAAATACCATATTTCTCCATGTATAAGATGCTCCCCTGTATAAGACGCACTTTAATTTTGGGGCCCGAAATTTGAAAAAAAATGTATTACATAAAGTTATTGAACTCAAGTTTTATCCATCATAAAAATCATACAACTCCTTATTCGAGCAAAGAAGCAGGAAATGCAGGTAAAAAAAAAAAAATCTACAATCACTGTATAAGATGCATCTAGTTTTTAGACCCCAATTTTTCAAAACAGGTGCATCTTATACATGGCGAAACACAGTGAAGTAGACATTGATTGCTACTTCTTCAGTGGTGAATCAGTTGGCGCTCCCATTATATTTAGGAGAGAGTCAAGGACGTCCTCGTCATTCCTGTTTACTTGTTTACCTTTGCTCTCTGGGTAATATGTGAGAACAGCTGGATAAAAACCAATAGTAGATTTAAAATTAGGGAATGGAATATTATTATACTTGGATGACATAATTTTATTTCTAGAACACGTAAGAGAATGAACTGAAAACTTGTTTTTTACAAAAACATCCGTCAAGTTTAAGAAAGTCGCTTAGTACAAAATTAATGCACAAAAATCAGTAGCCTTTCTACATCCAAACAACAACCACTTGAAGACAGAAATGATAGTGAAAGAAAACATACCAATAGACACTGGAAACCCGGTGAGGAAAAAACCCAGGAAACAAAAAGAAACAAAAAATGTGAAAGACCTTGTTTTAAAAAACTGACATAAAAGAATGCTGCACTGGTATAACAATGTCAGTTCTCCTTATGTTTATGTAGAGAGTTGGCATGATCCCAATAAAAATACTAGCAAGACTTAGAAAATCAATTCTGAAGTTTATAAGCAACATAAAATGTGTAAGAATAAATAAGAAACTTATGACAAAGGAAAATAAGAATAGTCTAATCTTATTAGATATTCAGATATGTACTACAATATGAATAGTCATATTATGAATCAGTTTGGTTCTGGAAAATTAGTAGATTAATAGAACAAAGTGGTGAGACTTCTATAGTACATCATCTGTATGCTGTGTTGTGTGTTCACCCCCCAGAGTTCAGTGTTCTTCCATCACCATTTATCTCCCCTTCACCCTCTTCTACCCCCCTTTCCCTCTGGTAATCAGCATACTGTTGTCTGTGTCTATGAGATGAGGTGTTGTTTTTTGGGGGGCTTAAATCCCTTCACCTTTTTCACTCAGCATCCCAACCCCCCTCCTCTCTGATAGCTGTCAGTCTTTTCTCTAAATCTATGAGTTTGTTTCTATTTTTAACCGATGTTGCCCCAATACATTTAAAAAATAATAATTAAAAAAATAAAGAATGGTCTTAATATTTATCCAAATGTATATGAGATTTGGTAGATAGTACAAATACATGAAATTGATATGTAGTGAAAGTAGCATCCATACCCAGGGAGGAGAGATTGATTACCCATAAACTTGTTAGATACCAGCCTTGATTCTTATGCAAAAAGAAATTCCAGATACATCAAAAAATTAGAATGTAAGCAGTTAGACCATAAAATTTATTGCAAGAACACATGGAATTTTTAAAAATATAAGATTGTAAAAAATTTTTTTTAATGGTTATATGAAGTTATTAACCAATATACTGATAAGGTTAAACACATACAATTGAATTTTTCTGTTTCATAAAAAAATACAATCTAAAAAGGTAAAAATATAAATTAAATATGTTTGGCAGACATATTACCCCTAGAGAGCATATTTATTCAATATGTAAAGTGCTTTTATAAATCAATTTTAAAACCAACTGAGAAAGCATTTCCGTCTTCTCTGGAAATAGATATAGGAAACTCTAAGCTGTGTTTACCTCGGGAAGGGCACTAGGAAAGCCATGGGTGAAGAGACATGGGATTTTACCATGAGCACAAGGAGTTCTTCATATAAAAAGAGAGAGAAGAGAGGCAGACAAACTGACCAACAAATACATGTTTTAAAATTGGAAGTGTAACAATTTGTTTTCCTGAGTTTTCCTTGCTGCTACTGACATATACAAGTAGGAGAAGAGAAGGAAGAAGAGGAAACTAGAAATAGTCACATGCATCCCACAGCCTCCTTGTTAGGTTTTCTCTAAAGAACCTGTAGAATACGTCCCTTAAATGCTAGTAGACTTTTGTATTTTTAGGCTTAATAGACTCATTCTATTTTATGAGGGATGAGGAATTTGGTCTTGCCATTCCTCATAAGCCTCTCCCTTACACTTTCTTTCTACCTTGCTTTAAGGTCAATCTTGCTCAGATTTTACATATGGAAAAATAAAGTAAAATTCTCCAGTGGAAATGATGTAGCTTGAACTATTTCCTAATATTTTTCTAGGGTTCTAAACATGCTAGTGGTAGCCTTGAGCTGCTATTGGGTGGAAAAGTTAAAAATAAATTTGATGTATGTTACTATGGATTAAAAATGACATAGCTCGTTGATCATTTTGATGGTGTTTCTGCTCTGTTTAAAGATGATTCCTTATTTGTGATAAAGAAAAAAGATCTGTTGCATCTTTAACAGTATTGGCACAGCTGGGTGATTGCAAAACTGATAAGACTTATCCAAGGTGTTTGATAGAAAATGGAGGAACTGGAATTGAAAATTACTAACTACTGCCCACCATCTTTTTCCTTTGTCCTTTAAGAATGTCGACTGTGTGTTTCAATATTCCAGGCATTTGAAATTACTAGAATGAATATTAATATTTCTAATATCTCTCTTTCCAATATTGTCTCCATAAACATGGTCATCATACTTCTAAGTGAATTTCCTATATGTGTTCTGCAGAGGAAGGATCTGTATAAAAATTTCAATTTGTGATTTTAAATGCTTCAGCTCTTTATTCAGGGATATTTCAGTTATTTTCCTGCATTTAGTAAATATGTAACTTTTTTAGGAGTAGCTTCTCGATACCACTTTCAAGTTGATATATTCCTGGAAATGCAGTGAAAAGAGAGAGTGACAGTCATTTTAAGAGCTTGTCCAGATTTGAAGAATTAGGACATGAGTCGGGAAGTATATTTCCACTTTGGGGGTAATAGCCTTCTAACTTCTTCTATATCCTCCTGTGGAAAATGTCTCTCACTGGGTCTCAGCAGGTTCTGTCTGATAGCTCATTATGGACCTGTTCTTTTCCCTCCTGAAGACTTCTTTGTTCTGTGGACGTTAGGGGGTTTAGTCCTTGAAAAACAATTGCTCCACATCATTGTTACCTGGCTCATTACTGGTGTGGGCCCCTGTTTTATAGTTTGTCAAGGTGGCAGGTTTGAAAGGCATGAGTAACAAAGAACAGGTACAGTGTAGATTTCCAGGTGAATGCTCTACTCCTAGCATTTCCTGTATGCTTAGGAGGCACTTGACCATAAATGATACAGTATTTTATATTTAATGACTTAACTACCATTGTGCTAATTATCAAAAAATTCTATACCTCCATTGAATTCTAGCATTCATGTAAATGTAGAACTACTGAATATCAAGAAACCATTCTCTCCAAAACAGACCAGCAAAGGCCTTCAGAATGTACATAAAATCATAGCTTAAACTTTCTTTCACAAAATTTTACTATTTTGCATATTTTTACTTTATATCACACTTATGGCACCTTCTGTTCTCCCCATATCCCCAGTCCCCGTAATCCTCTTTGTTTCCAGCCTGTTTTATGCCCAGGTGTCCCAATGGAAACAGGATGGTCTTTGCAGAATTGATCAGGTTAAATGAATTAAAAAGAAAGGCACGCTTTATTCTTTCTATAATATATTCCCCACCTGTCTCCTCTCTTGTGTAAACTCAAGTCCTTTTCACAACTGCCAAATTATTCATGCTCTGCCACTAAAATAAACATTCCACGCAAATAGTTTTTGACTCTAAATCCCAGTACAAACTTGCAGTCATAACTTCCTTTCCAAATACAGTGAGCCATCATTAATTTTTTTACTTAACATATTTTTGGTTTGTCTAGCTGAGCAATGAAAGAGTTAAAACTGAGCAATGAAGAGTTAATAATAGCAGCTTGGTTATTGAGACCTTACTGTAATCAACACTATAAACATTATATATATATATATATATATATATATATATATATATATATATATATATATATATATATATATATAACATTATATATATATATATTACTTAATTTTGTCCTTAAAAAGACCTAAAATCAAAAATAGCTGATGTCACTAATGTAGACCTTAGTTCCCAGAAACTGAGCTGTGATTTGCATTCATTATTTCCTTTGCTCTACAACAATCTTATGTTACTGTCCTCATTTTATAGATGAGGAAATGAAGGCTCTAAGAGGTGGAGTCATTTGTTCAAGTGTGGTTATTAAGTGGGGCGTACTATATCCTGCATATTAAAGAGAGTTTTGACATCTTACAGGTGGAAGAACTGAGACAAGAAGAGTTTCAAACAACTTGGCCAAGATTGCGTGGCTATCAAATGATGAGGCAAAGATGTGACCGTTTCTCTGATTTCAGTGGCCATGCGCAAAACCATATACTACACATAGAAAAATGATTTCTATTCTAACTTATCTTTTCAACTTCAGTATGATTCAACTGGTGGTCACCATAGGCATTTTCTCTTTGAACCCTGGCAAAGATCTAGACTAGAAGCTATGGCTAGGTAGGTCAGTTGGTTAGAGTGTTGTCGTGATACCTCACGTTTATGGATCTGATGGGGGGGCGGGGGGAACTCAGGGGACATAAAGAATTAACCAGTGAATGTGTAAATGAGTGGAACAACAAAGCAGTGTTTCTTTCTTTGTCTCTATCTCCCTCTTCCTTCCTCTCTCTCTTTAAAATCAAGCAATAAAAATTTTTAAAAAAGGATATAGACTAGAAATCCTATTCTGAAAGTTGAAAATATGTCTATCGGGGAGAAATTCTTAGAACTGTTCTAGCTTGAACAGAAAATCGTTCCATGTGTAACATTTGTGAGTACCACATGGAAATTTTTATATAATGTTTTTGTTTGGTCCTGAAGGCATAGATTAATTTCCTCTTCCATTTGGCAGAAAGCCTTACATTCTGGCAATTTTTAAAACTTTGAGATAAGAATAAAAATTCAAACATAAGTAATACAATGTCATATATATTAAAAATAATTGGCACATTTTAACTGAAAACATAAAGCATAGGGCAAGGACTCTGAAGAAAGACTCAGGGATAAGGATGAATTAGAATCTGTCTGCATGGCAGACCCTCACTGATGGCGCCAAGCCTTCAAGAATTATTGCTGCTTCTTGGAAGTCTCCCTCGATACCTCCAGACTGTGTGGAAGAACACTCTTCAGTATTTCCATAACTCATTCATAGAAAACAGTTTTCTTTACATGTGCACTTTGACTGCTTTCCCATTGGACTCTAGACCCCATGAAATCAGTGTTCCTCATTTCTAGCACAAATCAGTGATATTTAAGTCAATTCACAGTCAACAGATAAACTTACTGAGCATTTATTTTTTTTTCCCCAGAGGTTAGTTTTTTATTGTTGTTTTTTTTGTATTTTTCTGAAGTTGGAAACGAGGAGGTAGTCAGACAGACTCCCGCATGCGCCCGACCGGGATCCACCCAGCATGCCCACCAGGGGGCGATGCTCTGCCCATCTGGGGCGTTGCTGTGTTGCAAACAGAGCCATTCTAGTGCCTGAGGCAGAGGCCACAGAGCCATCCTCAGCGCCCGGGCCAACTTTGCTCCAATGGAGCCTTGGCTGCAGGAGGGGAAGAGAGAGACAGAGAGGAAGGAGAGGGGGAGGGGTGAAAAAGCAGATGGGCGCCTCTCCTGTGTGCCCTGGCCGGGAATCGAACCCGGGACTCCTGCACGGCCAGGCTGACACTCTACCACTGAGCCAACCGGCCAGGGCCCTAGCATTTATTACATTTAGTCACTCTGCAAGGCATTGGGATTGCATAAAAAGAATAGAAAGAGGACAATTTAACCAAAAATGAAAATTGTGCCAGAACCCTGAAAACTTGAAACTTAGACAACATTCCTGGTCCTTAACTTGGATAACAGAAGTGTCCAATTCAAAACCTCCTTAAAGTCTCTTAACTCTATGAACACATTGACTTAGCATCAACTCAGATATAAGTGTGTGAATGAATCTGGAACCATGCCTGATGTATAGTAGACTTACAGTGTGGTCAGCAGAGGACCTAAGTGTACAGGAATAAAGTTCCATGAGTGTGAATTCTAACAACTGGTATGGATTAATGTCATGAAAAGCAAATTCCAGACTGTGCTTATGCTTGTAAAAAGGGTAAAGGACAACAACAATAAGGCTTTAAAACTTGTTATTAGAGCGGGAATAGGAGAGACTAAGCCTGAGGATTAGGTGGGATGGTGTAGTCAACACTTGACACACAGGCAGAAGGTTTCTCAAAGAAAGAGCTGTTTGGCTGAAAGGAGTAAGAGAAACATGGTCCAGAGGGAAGGTGAGCCCGAGGTAGGAGAGTAGACTGTTACAGAGCACTTGAATGACTGCAAGGGTTCACCACTGCCCCGAGAAAGGCAACAAATGAGGGTGAATTCCTAGTGATGATTTCTGAGCTCTGTGATAAACGGGTTCGATGGCAAAGGCCCCGGGACAGTCCTGAAGGACCCTGCTTTGCACAGTGAGCAAGGAGTGTCGTGCAAAGTTTAAGCTGCCAGTTTTGATGGCTGTTGCTAGCAAAACTGTGGCTGTTTTATGGACACTGGGAATGGGAAATAGGATGATTAATAAGTAGCCAAGACTTAACCTAAATTACTTTATTTTTTGGTTGTTGACATAAGAATATATGCATATCTGTTTTCTCATTTGGCTTTTGATAAAATCATAAGAATCATGAGAATGTGGAAACAGTATGGCTGACCCCCTAGTTAGGTTTATTTATAACTAGTCAAATTACCTCCTCAGAAAGATAGTTGCTGATCATTATATTCTTTGGGCCAGGAAACACATTTGGAGCCCTCTATCTATTGCACCAGCAGACATCAGTTTTTACCTTTATATGAATGAATATTTACACAAATTGACAATGTCCACCTGGGAGAATATCTCTAAGTGGAATGCCACAGAGCTTTCCTCAAGTCCCAAAAATTTGGGTGAAGCTTTGAATCCAGAGATTGAGCAGCAAAAATTCTGCTTGATTTAACAAAATGAAAGTCGGTGTAGTTAAATTTTTCGTTCAGAACTGGGATGAAATAAGTCTTGGCCAGGCCCTGTCAGGAATGGTGGAGAGTGAAGAGGGGGAGTGTGGGGGTGGAGCATCTGCTATGAGCCTACAGCATATGGGAGGGGCCCGCTGCTCTCCCAGGGACAGCCTTTAACCTGATCTTCCTCCAGTGGTTTTTCCCACGTGGTTGGTGTGATTTGAGAAATAGCAGTTCATTGGTCCATAGTCAAAGTTTTAAAGGTGAAGAACATTCCTTAAGATCCAGTGTTCTGCCTGACCAGGCAGTGGCGCAGTGGATAGAGCGTCGAACTGGGATGCAGAGGATCCAGGTTCGAGACCCCGAGGTCGCCAGCTTCAGTGTGGGCTCACCTGGTTTGAGCAAAGCTCACCAGCTTGGACTCAAGGTCACTGGCTCGAGCAAGGGGTTACTCGGTCTGCTGAGCCCCATGATCAAGGCACATATGAGAAATCAATCAATGAACAACTAAGATTTTGCAAAGAAAAACTGATGATTGATGCTTCTCATCTCTCTCTGTTCCTGTCTGTTTGTCCCTATCTATCCCTCTCTCTGACTCTCTCTCTGTCTCTGTAAAATAAATAAATAAATAAATAAATAATCCAGTGTTCTGATGGAAACAGGAATCAAAATAAATAGAACTGACTGGGAAAGGAAAGCATCAGTGAAAGCCAACATGGAGGTCAGCCCTGAGCTTTGTGACCTGAGGGGTGTGATCTAACCTCATTCAGCTTCAGCTCTCTCATCCGCAAAGTGGAGATCACAATGATTATAGCAACCGCCAGCATTGTGAGAATATGTATGTTCTGATACCTAAAGCACTTAGAGCCATGCCTGACCATAAGCAATGTGTGTCTCTGTGTCAGTGTCATTACTGTTAGTTATTATTAAAACTTGGAAGAATGCTAAGTTTTCTTAGCATTTCATCCGAGTTCTGAACTAAAAATTTGACCACACATTACAATAGGAGACTGTAGTTAACTGGGTCCCTATGTTCCTCCCCCTCTCCTAAAAAAAAGTGGTAAATGTATCGGATATGCCTTGCAGTATAAACTAAAAAGTAGGTTTAGGCTGTTTTTGCTTATTGTGAACAAACTGGACCAAGTGGACGATAGTTACAGTTTGAAGATGCAGAGGCCCGTGCATTCACTTCCTCTAGGCTATAAAATTTCACTAGGTTTCATATTGTATAACTAACTGCCCTTAGTGTCCTTGTGCTGGTTCCCAGGATCAGTCCTGCATGACTGCTTTTATCTACAAATTGAGATTAATTTGTGTCTTACCCCAACTCCGTCGCATATGAGTGTACATTTCAAGCCTTGCCATGTGACACTTCTCAACTTCCAAACCTGTCCCTCTTTTCCTTTCTAGCCTTATCTGGTTGCCTCCCCCAATGCTGAGCTATGTGCTTAAGGCAGGCCAGAGCTCTCTTATCCTGCCTTTCTTACCTGAAACCCTATTCACTTCATTTTTAAGAGTTAGAATGCTATTGCCTGCCTTGAAGCCCGTTGCAAAGGTCCTCCCTAATTGAAAATTTCATATTAGGAGTTCTCTCATTGTGTTTTAAGTAGATATAATAGCTCCTTCCCTTGGTTCTAAGCTCTTTGAAGCAGTGACTTGAGTTTGCACTCCTCGGCTTTCCCCTCCTAGCTGGGTCCTTGAGTCACAATAGAGGTTCACAGTGTTGAATTGCCTCCCGATGGAATCAAAGGAGGACAAGAGCTCCCCACCCAATTTCGCTAATCCTGCGTGTCTGGGCGCCCCTGCCAGGACTAGCCAGGGTATACTGGTTGAAGAAGCTGTGAGATGCTTTGATTTCTCCCAATTTGATTTTTTTATTTCTAAACTCCTCCAGGAGTCTTTTCTCGTTTTATTTTTTATAAGTTTTCATACTCTTAAACCACCCTTGCTTTTTCTTTATGCCTGGTCTAACCTGCTTTGCTTGTTCAAAAAGGAGCTCAGTCTCTCGTCACTCTTTTCCACCTCCCAGTTCCATTATCTTTCAAAAATAAAAAATATATATATATATATATATATCATTTTCAGCCCTTTCCTCTGTCAGCCTCAGGAATGGAAAATGGCACAGCCTGCAGAAAATGCTTTAACAAGTGGGAGAGGACTAAGGATGGGTGTGGAATGATAATTTATGGGGGTTGTTGTTATTAAACCAGATGAAAGCCTGATGCCCTTGTTTTCATTCTATTCAGAAGGATTTTGGAGTAAATCCTTATCCTGCCATATGGGAATAGCTGAGTGAGATGGCCGCTATCTAATCTAAGCATTTCATTCAAACATTTAAAACGGTTTTGATTTAAGAAATCATGAGCTGACAGTACGTTTTATTTCAGCCAAGGTCTAAGAAAAGTTTTAAACTGGAATACATATACTTTGATAAATTTTATAGACTAGAGCTGTGGGTTGCAATACAATTTGTTCTTTGAATATTAAACTGTTTTTGTCCTTGTTACAGACAGCTCTAATGAAGGCTGGATTTAGTCACCAGCTTGGTCAGCTAGCTAAAACTTTATAGATACCATCCACAATGCTGTCATTTAAACATAAGTCAGAAATCATAAATAGAAATTTAGAAGAAGAGCTTGATTTTGCAAGACATTTGATGCCATGAAGAAACCCTCTCAGAAATTTGCCAGAGACCTTGTGGGTCTTAAAATATCCTCTGTTTCCTACCAGCCAGATTTGGCAGTTTGAGAACTCTTCAAGACAAATAATGACAAATATTTTAAGAGCTCAAAAAATGCTAGTTTTTGTTTTGGTATTAATTTTGTTGATGTTTTTAACTAGGGAATTTAGTATCCTAATATGATGATCATTCAGCAGATCTCAGAAGAATTACTTCCTTATTGAGCATGTTAGCAAATATGTCTTGAACAGTGGCTATGTGCAAGGTACTGTAGTAATTTTTCCTGGTGATAAAATTGTGAATTAAACTTGATGTTTGACTAAAAAACATGGAAGAACTAAGACCTTCTAATATAGTTAGTGCTGTAGAAAACTCGCTAAAAAGCTCTGAGGAATGAGAGCTCATGTGAGGTTTGCTGAGTCAGTCAGAAAAGGTTTTACAAAGGGAGTGGAATAAGAGCTTTGATGACTAGCTAGATGTCAATATGGGAAATTGTGGGGGAGTGGTAAGGGGATGAAACGTTATTAACAAAGTCCGGGAAATAGTATAAGGCCTGACCTGTGGTGGCGCAGTGGATAAAGCATTGACCTAGAATGCTGAGGTTGCCGGTTCAAAACCCTGCACTTGTCTGGTCAAGGCACTTATGGGAGTTGATGCTTCCTGCTCCTCCCCCCTTTCTCTCTCTCTCTCTGTCTCCTCTCTAAAATGAATAAATTAAATAAAAAAGGATTAAGAAATAGTATAATGTAGAAATAGTTGGGTTTTAGTTTTATGTAAATGAGAAGGAGCAGTTACAGTTAAAGCTAAATTCCAGGGGTTTGAAATCCCAGATCCCAGATTAAACTTTGGTAGGTGGTAGAGAATATCTTATCCATTATCCTACTCTTTAAACAACTTCAGACCTGTGTTTTAGGGTAATTAATCTGCTTTCAGTGTGCAAGCTTGACTGTGGAGGAAGAGAAGCTAGAGTTTGGAAGACCAGTTGAGAGGTTATTACCATGGTCTAGTAAGAGTTAGGAGTTAGTAAGAGCTGCTTTGAGCTGGGAAGAGTAGGTTGGAATGGGGTGGAGGGTAGAATTAAGAGAGGTCATGTAGTAAAAATTTCAAGATTTAGAACTTGATTAGAAGATGGGAGGAAGAAGAAAGGGAGGAGTTAAAATAACAATGAAGAATCAAGCCTGATAACTGACACCATTGAAAAAGATAAGTAGTGCTGGTAGAAGGCGAGTTCAGCTTTGCTAGTGGTGCATGAATGTTCCCCACCAGAGAGCTGGAAATGTGAAATTGAAACTCAGGCTATAATTTGAAATACAGACTTGGGAATCATTAGTATGGTGGTGGAAGGTGTAGGAGTGGATATGAATGCCAAGGGAGAGTGTATAGAGGAGATGGCCAAGGACAGAACCCTCAGGGGATGGTGGTCTACTTTTAGATGAGGAAAGATGAGCCAAAATGGAATTAGTGTGGTCAGGGCAGGGCCAGAAGACAGGACCCTGAAGGCCTGGACAAAAGGTTCAAGAAAGGAGGAGTCAGTAATATCCATGGAAACAGAGAAGTAAGGAAGATGAGAATTAAAAAATTAAATGTGGGAGTTTAAGAGTACATAGGTGGCCCTGGCCGGTTGGCTTAGCGGTAGAGCGTCGGCCTGGCGTGTGGGGGACCCGGGTTCGATTCCCGGCCAGGGCACATAGGAGAAGCGCCCATTTGCTTCTCCACGCCCCCCCTCCTTCCTCTCTGTCTCTCTCTTCCCCTCCCACAGCCAAGGCCCCATTGGAGCAAAGATGGCCCGGGCGCTGGGGATGGCTCCTTGGCCTCTGCCCCAGGCGCTAGATCGCCCCTGGTGGGCGTGCCGGGTGGATCCCGGTGGGGCGCATGCGGGAGTCTGACTGTCTCTCCCCGTTTCCAGCTTCAGAAAAATACAAAAAAAAAAAAAAAGAGTACATAGGTGACTTTCACAAAAGTGATCTTAGGACCATGAGCTGCTGGAATATATTCTCCTTTTAAGTCTAGTGCTTGTTTGCATTGGGCCTATTAAGTGTTCTGGATTTTTCCATTTTTTTCAAATAACACAGATAATGAAGATATTGTGTGTGTGAGAGAGAGAGAGAAAGAGAGAGGTTTTTATGATTTTGACCAGGGAACTATTTTATATAATAAATAATAATTTTATAAGAAGAATATATCTTGAGCTTACATTTTATTAATAATAGAAACACTAACTGAGCCAAAAAAGGAAACCTCCAGGATTTTATAGAAGTCAATAAATAAGACTTTTACCTAAACTATCTCAGTTAAAAAGCTATTCTTCTGCTACATTTCATTATATGAAATAGCAACAAAAATATATAAACAATTGTTGAATTGATGAGCACACCTCAAAATATGTTTAGATGACCTTTTTCCCTTCTTTTCAGAATAAAAGACGAGCCATGATAGCGACTGGGGGAGTGATCACCGGCCTGGCCGCCTTGAAAAGGCAAGACTCCGCCCGATCGCAGCAGCACGTCAACCTCAGCCCTTCGCCCGCTGCCCAGGAGCAGAAGCCGGTCCGGCGTCGGCCGCGGGCTGACGTCGTGGTTGTCCGAGGCAAAATCCGCCTTTATTCCCCCTCTGGTTTTTTCCTCATTTTAGGAGTGCTTATTTCCATTGTAGGCATTGCCATGGCAGTCCTTGGTTATTGGCCCCAAAAAGAACATTTCATCGATGCCGAGACGACGCTGACAACCAACGCGACGCGGGCCCTTCAGAACCAGAGCGGCGTGGTGGTCCGCTTCTTCGAGCAGCATTTACACTCCGACAAGATGAAAATGCTCGGCCCCTTCACCATGGGGATTGGCATTTTCATTTTCATCTGCGCGAACGCCATTCTTCACGAGAACCGTGACAAAGAAACCAAGATCATACACATGCGCGACATCTACTCCACCGTCATCGACATCCACACGCTGCGAGTCAAGGAGCAGAAGCTCGTGAACGGCGTCTACACCGGCGTCTACACCGGCGTGCTGGGAGACGCGGACGCGAGGCAGAACGGGAGCCCCTGTGCCTCCCACCTGGCGGCCAACACCGTCACCTCCTTCTCGGGCTTCAGGGGCAGTTTCCGGATGGACAGCTCTGTGGAAGAGGATGAGCTTGGGCTGAATGAAAACGAGAGTCTGGGCCCCCTTAGGCCCCCTTTGCTCTCCGACAGCTCTGTCTCCGTCTTTGGCCTCTGTCCACCTCCTTCCAAGACAACCGATGAGAATAAGACCGGCGGCTCTAAAAAATGTGAAACCAAGTCCATCGTGTCGTCATCCGTCAGCGCTTTCACGCTGCCTGTGATCAAACTTAATAACTGTGTCATCGATGAGCCCAGTATAGATAACATCACCGAGGACGCCGACCACCTCAAAAGCCGGTCGCGGAATTTGTCCATGGATTCCCTGGCGGTCCCTCTGCCCAACGCCGGTGCGTCCTTCCAGCCAGTCAGCATGGTCAGCATGGCGCTCCCGAGGAATAATTCCATTGGGGAGGCGCTGTCCAGTCAGTACAAGTCCTCCGTGGCCCTGGGACCCGGGGCTGGACAGCTCTTGTCTCCTGGGGCGGCTAGAAGACAGTTTGGGTCCAACACATCCTTGCATTTGCTTTCATCCCATTCAAAATCTTTAGACTTAGACCGACGTCCCTCCACCCTCACTGTTGTTCAGGCTGAACAACGGAAACATCCAAGCTGGCCTCGGTTGGATCGAAGCAACAGCAAAGGGTACGTGAAACTAGAGAACAAGGAGGACCCGATGGAGAGGTTGCTTGTGCCCCAGGCTGCCATCAGAAAAGACTTTACCAATAAGGAGAAGCTGCTTATGATTTCAAGATCTCACAATAATTTGAGTTTTGAACATGATGAGTTTTTGAGTAACAACCTAAAGCGGGGAACTTCTGAAACAAGGTTTTAATGTAAAAACAAACAAACATATTTTAAAGGCTATATATTTTAAAACTATTTTCAGCAGTGTTTCCTTGTTAAAGCATTGGTTATAAGCATTTTTATCAAATGGTTCGTAGTGTGTTAGACCTGGCTGCTTAATTCTGTAATGGAGATAGTTGTGTGTTTGGGTTTCTAAGATTGCAGTACTCTGTATTATCACATATAGTTTTTCCCCCCCATTCCTTTGAAAGCATGATCTCTTTTATTAATATGAATACAAAATACATCTACCTGAATTAAAGCTGATTTTCTTTACTTTTAAGTTCTCTCATTTCGTATTCATGAAATGAAGTGTCCAGTTTGGAAAAGGTGGGGAGCCACAGTGTGGACTAGAAGTACCAAATCCAGGCCCAAGCCTCAGTATATATTTATAAGTGAGTAGGAGTGAAAATCTTAGGTGTGCTGTTCTGAATAATTACTTTTTATATGGGATTGGTTAGATTATTTAGAAGGAAAAAAAGATCTAACTTCTGTGCAAGCTAAATAATAGGAATTGGTTTAGTTCTATATGAGCTAATTGATATGAACTTGTTATGCTGGTAGTTAGGTATTCTTTTTCAACATCATTTCTAGTTTAGCAATGTTTCATCAAGAAACCATATAGTTAAGAGCCATGGCTGAGAATGCGAGATATTCTTAGAGGTAGATAATAAAAACGCTATCAGCTATAACTTTAGGTAATCCAAAATCGAAATTTCCTTGCAAATGACTTGAAAAATAAATAGACCTATTAAGTTTTTAGAAATGTTACCTTAAATTATAATGTAATGAGGAAAATGTTGACGAATGAATGGGAATACATTATATGCTAGTTAATGCTAACTAGTCTCAGTACCTTTTGCTAGCCATCTCTATTATCATTCAATAGCCAGTCATTTTCACATTCTTATTTTTCCCAATATTTTTTTAGATTTTGTCATTTGGAAAATTGTCAGTTTACTTTGACATTTCTTTTGATCTTTGCATATCCCTAGTTTGGTGATTTAAGAAAATTCAGTCTTTGATAAATTGCCTTGAAATTTACCTTGTGCTGGAGAGTCTTATACTCCAAAGACTTTCTTATGGTATAATACATTTTGGGGGATTGTGGTTCTCAGTTATTGAAAATAATAAATATTAAAATGGAGTTTCCATTGGGATTTTTTCATGTTTTCCATTAAGGTAATATATAAAAATTGTTTAATGGAATACTCAGGAAACTTTGCAGGTTTTGCCCAATGCCTAAAGATTTCTGATCATCAGTATTGCAGTTGTGGAAGAAGAGGAGGAAGATGTATTTCTATTTGTAGGTTTGCACAATTTCATCTTGCGTTGGCATCATGAATCTGAGGCACAGTGTTACTTGTTAGAACATCAAGCCTGTGTATTATAATAGAGCGGGCTCAATATTTTACTATAAAGCATTTATTAAACTTCTGTTCTTAATAGAAATTTGTGTTCTTCAAACATTTGCTATAATTTTTTAAAAACAAAATGCATATAGATTTCTGTTTAAAATATTGTTTTTCAAATTTTCAGACATTCTATAGAAGGTGGTGAATACCCTACTACATGTATTGGGTGCTGTGGCTTTTCTATTTTGCCTCTGTTAGATTAGAGAGGTAGGTCCATTCACCTATTTAATTAGGCTATTTCCATATTTTGTTCCCTTGGTGTGATGGTTAATTTCACGTGTCATCTTGACTAAGCTAAGGGATTCCTATATTTCTAAGTGTGTTTGTGAGGGTGTTTCCAGAAAAGATGAGCATTTTAATTCATGACTGAGTAAAGAAGATTGTCCTCACCATTTTGAATGAACATCATCCAAGGTATTAAGGGACCAAATAGAATAAAAAGGCAGAGAAAGAGCAAATGTAAACTGGAGCATCCATTGTCTCTTGCCCTTGGACTAGAGAATGCACCATTGGCTCCCCGGATTCTCAATATTCAGGTTTGAAATGGAATTATAACATCTTTGTTCCTGGATCTCTAGCTTGCAGATGGAAGTTCATGGCACTTCTTGACCTCTACAATCACATGAGCCAATCCCTTATAATAATCTCCTGTATATATCTAGATGTACCCTATTGGCTCAGTTCCTATGGAGAACCTTAATACACTTTGGATCATTTTCATGTAAAACTTCTTGGACTTTCAGAAAAATAACCAGATATATAGTATCTAGCAAAAGTCATTGATACAGATTTAAAAACAATGTCTCTCAATACCCCTGATGTGACAAATCACTAAAACCATGTAATTTGCTCCGTTTACTCCTGAAAGAGCTCTATCAATTTGAAGAGGATTAAACTGCATGGGCCTTAGAGGGTCTAAGTCAAAGAAATTAGGGCTTAAAGTTGTGATTCTTGTTCAACCTCTCTCCGTCAAAAAAATGGAGTTTTTTCATTTACTAAACAAATCAAATTTATTAAATGATAAACAATTTTCTCATTTTAAATTAATCAAACACACATGCTGTAATTAAAGCTTCAGATGAATACAAGATAATTGATGTTACTATATTGGAATTTTAATTAGACTATTTTGTACATTTCCCTTAGGCTTTTGTAAATATTAAAAATTATTCAAATTCCATTTCTTCTTGTGGGAAACTTCAAGATTTGGGATCATGGGCTGGCTACCATGTTAGATTCCTAAGGCCTCTCTTGGGGTATATTGGTTTGCTGGGGCTGTCATAACAAAATGCCACACAGTGAGTGGCTTACATCCTAAAATTTGGGTTTTTTGTTGTTGTTTTTTTCAGAAATATGGGGGCTAGAAGTCCAAAATCCAGGTGGTTGGTTTCTCCTGAGGCCTCTCTCTTTGGCTTGTGGGTGGCTTTCTTCTCTGTATCCTCACGTGGCCTTCCTTTTGTGCATGAATATTTCTGGTATCTCCTTCTTATAAGGACACCAGTCATACTGGGTTAGAGCCCCATCTGTAGTCTTATTTTTACCTTAATCACCATTTTTAAAGGCCTTTCTTGTTTCCAAATATAGTTGCATTATGTGGTACAGGGGGTTAGGGCTTCAATGCAGACATTCGGAAAGATACATTGAAGCCCCAAACATGAGGTGTGCTATTGAGAAGTGGGAGAGCTGGGTGTGTTCTTAGCGTACAGCAGGTGAGAGGACCACAAGACGCCCCTGTGGTTTTACCACCCTCACTGTAGCCTTGAGCAAATCACTTACTCTCTCAATTTTAAACTGATTCAATTTCAATTACTATTTTAATTTCAGGCCTTTCGCTTCCTCAACTGTGAAATGAGATTAGTAAGAACATAAACTGTAAAGTCCTACCTCTAAAGGTTCACAGTTCTTGATGTCCTGGGATGAAGATCTCTGTAGCCTGTCACTGTCTCTGCAGCAGTTTGCTTTTCAAATGAGGGACAGGAGCTGGTTAAACTCATGGATGTTGGAGCCATTGGACAAAGATTTAAACCTGGCTCTTCCACTTTCTGGTCATGTGGCCTTGGGCACTGACCCATCAGAGGTGCTGAGAACTATGGAAACAGGACCCTTAGTGTGTCACAACTGAGTGCTAGCCCTACTCTTTAGCTGACATAGATGAAATGAGTTGGTGTTCATAGAAGGTCCAAGAGGGTACCTGGGTTGGCATATAGTGAGCATTCCACATATATATGTTATTACTATCTGAAAGTGTCACTAAGAGATTTCCAACCTTCACCTTATCTCCTACACAACCCCAAGTATTGTACCTGTGGGAGGGTGAATAAAGACCCCTAAAAATATCTACCCATGTCCATAATCTCTGGAACCTGTGAATGCTACCTTATACAGAAAATAGACTTATAACTCTAAATTAAGAATCTTGAGATGAGGGAGGTTATCCTGAATTATTCAGGTGGGCCCAATGAAATTATAAGCATCCTAATTAGCCCTAGCTGGGTCACTCAGTTGGTTAGATTGTCATACCATTATGCCAAGGTTATGTATAGGTTTGATCCCCGGTCAGGGCACACACAAGAATCAAACAATGAATGCATAAATAAGTGGAAGAGCAAATCAATGTTTCTCAAATAAATACATAAATAGATAAAAATGAAAACACGAGTCCTTACTATTAGGAAGCAGAGGAAGACTTGACTACAGAAGAGATGATGCGACCAAAGCAGCAAAAGAATGTATGATGCTATGATCCTGGCTCTGATGATGGGGGAGGAGCCATGAGCCAAGAAATGTAAACAACAAAGTTCTTATTGCAAGAAAGAGGATTCTCCCGTCAGAGCCTCTACAAGAACCAGACCTGCTGACACCTTGACCTTAGCCCAGTGAAACTAATTTTGGACTTCTGGCCTCCAGAACTGCAGGAGAATAAATATGTGCCATTTTAACCCACTAAGTTTTTGTAATTTATAATAGCAGCCATAAGGAACTAATACATTTTTCCAAACCCAAGGAGCTTTTTTAGAGTAGTGAGCCAGTTGTCAACACAACTGTAAGCAAGGTGAAAGGCATCCAAACCAGGTGACAACATGTGGCCCAGAGCAGGTTGTATGATTCCCTTTACATTAACTTTAGCACTGATAATCTTAAAGTAAAATGACCATTTAAACAAAGGAAGTAAGGCTTCTTTGAAGCAGGAAATACTGATTTTGATGAATAATAAAAAATATAAAAGCCCACAGTTGGTTTAAGAGTAGCCATCAGTTGTAAAAGCTTTCAGGCTCAAATGAGTATTTCTGTTTATATAATTTTAGAATCCACAGTGGTAGTATAAGTAAAAAGAAAAAACGCTTTTAGCACAACTTTGTATAAAAATGGATATTATACAACCATTTAACAATTTGCTAGATAAAGATAAATTTTAGTACTTGCTTTAGCAGTTCAAATTTAACCCATTTCAATCCTTACAGAAACATACCATGAATGACTAAATGAAGCAAAATAAACATTTAAAAATGCACCAGTTTTACCCAAACATTAACTATAGTGTTCTAAATACTAAAGCTGTAGCCTTCCCGGTGATATTATTCAGTTGCTATGGTATTCAGATTGTTCAAAGATCTTAATCACTTGTTCATTAAGTAGGAAGTAGCCATACATGGATTATTCTGTCTCTAACTTTCAGTAACTTGACCCTTTTCCCACCCTATATGCAATTCTATTTTAGAATTGATATTAATAACAGGATATATAACCTTGGGATCAGATCCTTATTTACTGATCAAAGTCCTTGGTGATTGGAATTCAAGCTGAAGTAATCCAGTTCGTTTCTCTCTGTATTCTGTTTCTCTCAGGATGGAATCACAAGGCAAAAACCTTCCCTGAGGTGCCCTTTACTCATTGATACTATCTTGAGATAGTAATTTAAAATTCAAGCCTGCTCAACAACAGGGCTCATTAAAGTGAATGAATGAAGTCATTCAACCTTTATATGTCAGCAGGTCAATTCCTGTTGTTGAAACACACCCTTGGTAGAATTATTAATGTTTGTATGTCTTCTCTTGCTGACAGTGTGAGAGAAATAAGTAGTAAAGAGGATACAGGAAATCTCTATACATAGGATTTAGTCATTCTCACAACATCAAGTTGGTTTTTATTATACTGTGTAATCTTAAACTTCATGTACTATTTTCTTAGTGCTTTCTTTACTACTAGTTGGTTCAGTAGTTGTTTTATTATAGAGATGATTAAGAAAATGACTTACTGTTGTCTCCTCCCCTATTAATTCACCCCCCCCTATTAACACATTGATAATAATGCTAATAATGCTCTAATTCTTTCTCAGCACCAAATAGTATAGATTGTGTCTCAGGAACCTATGAACTCTACACATTAAATTTAGCAATCTTATTTTTCAGTACAATTGTTTATAATCTAGAGAAGGCCACAGTATATGTGGTACAAAAAATTGAATACTTGCTAAAAGAAACATAAAAATCCGTAATTTAGAAGCTATAAGGCCATTAGAGTTGACACCCAGTGGAACATACAAGTTAGTGGAAGAATTAGCATTTGAATCTGGGACAGCTGATTCTCAGTATTTATATCAATTAAAACCAAACCAGGTTTTTAAAAAAGAGTTTTAAAAAATATATTTAAGCCCTGGCCGGTGGCTCAGTGGTAGAGCGTCAGCCTGGCGTGCGGGGGACCCGGGGTCGATTCCCAGACAGGGCACACAGGAGAGGTGCCCATCTGCTTTTCCACCCCTCCCCCTCTTCTTCCTCTCTGTCTCTCTCTTTCCCTCCCTCAGCCGATGCTCCATTGGAGCAAGGATGGCCCGGGCGCTGGGGATGGCTCCTTGGCCTCTGCCCCAGGCGCTAGAGTGGCTCTGGTCGCGACAGAGCAACGCCCCGGATGGGCAGAGCATCGCCCCCTGGTGGGCATGCCGGGTGGATCCCGGTCAGGCGCATGCGGGAGTCTGTCTGACTGCCTCCCCGTTTCCAGCTTCAGAAAAATACAAAAAATAAAAATAAAAATAAATATATATATATTTAAAATCTGATGAATAAATTTGACTCTATTGAGACTGTTAAAGAGAAAAATCTAAAATTACAGGTGGAAAATATAGTGTTGAGATTTTTATCACATCTTGGAGGTGTGCGGGGGATGACTGGGGGGGGAAGGCATGGTATACAATAGACTGACATTAGAGATGGCACAAAATTTGAAATGGGAGTTATTAGTATTTATTTTATACATTGGTCTCCTGTGTTTTAATATATTGCCTATGTAACTGCCATGAAAATTATGCCATTATGCCCTTCTGAGCCATTATGTTATATTTGAACATGATCTATGGAACTAAAATGAGTCACTTACATCCATATTCAATAAACCACATGTACTAGTAGGAAGGCAGGAAGACGAGGAGGAGGGAAGGAAGAAGTGTGTGTTTGGGGAATAAAGAAAAGAATGACATATGTTTTTCTCGCTTATTGAAAAACCATGTACAGCAAAAGGCATTCCATTTATATATTATTTTGGAATAAAACCAAGCTCATTATTATTAATCCCTGAAGCAGTGAAAGAAATATTTTTAGTTGATTTTAAAATACATTAACAGTGTTTATTATCCAGCTTATCTAGGTCAGTCACCCTAAGGGTTAGTGAATTAATCATTAATTTGAGGTTGTCAACTAATGAGTCATAGTTCAAAGCTATTCAGAGGTTGCTTTTTAAAAAATGAAGTTACTTTTTTTGTACTCAGATGTTTTCTGTGTTCGTTAATATATATATATATATATTTTTTTTTTAACTAAAGCATTTCCAAATTCTAAATGTATTACCTTGTGTTATTATTTACAATGTTCATAACCTTAGAAGTCTAAAAAACTTTTCAGCTAGTTAGTTGAAGAATTCAGGAAATATATTTCAAAGGCTCTTGGGTTTTATGAGTTTGTTATTATATTTTATTACTGTTTCAGAGCCTTAAAAGGGTCAAATAAAATGCATACGAGCAAAAAATACAAAGAACATTTAGAAACTTTGTCATGTTCAATATGGGCTATAATTAATTATTCCATATAGTGTACCACGCTTATTACCATTTAGCAGACAAGACAAACATTTTCTTATGAATAATCTAAATAAAATATATTCTCTTTGGCTTGTGAACACTACATTGTGTTTAATACTGGTCAGCAGAATTTTAGGATCTTACAAAGTAAATTCAATATAAGCCATTCTTTTTTTACTCTAGGGTTCTAGCAATGACAGGCACAAAGAAATTCTGATACAAAATTATTCTGTTTATAAAATCACACCAAAAGAGCTTATTCCTAAAAGTATAGTCTGTTCTCAAATATTTAAACATTTGGTATTTGATCTGTAGATCGTTCAGGCTCTTCTCTTTCAACTTCATAGATATTGAATGTTCTCAATTATTGTTAGTTTTTTGGTTACAAAAATGATAGTGATTATTATTACTACAGTGTGTCTGTAAAGTCATGGTGCACTTTTGACCGGTCATAGGAAAGCAACAAAAGACGATAGAAATGTGAAATCTGCACCAAATAAAAGGAAAACTCTCCCAGTTTCATACCTATTCAGTGCAGTTCGATGTGGGCTCACACACAGAATTTTTAGGGCTCCTTAGGTAGCTATCCCGTATAGCCTCTACAGACTTGTCACTGACTGATGGCCTACCAGAACGGGGTTTCTCCACCAAACTGCCGGTTTCCTTCAACTGCTTATCCCACCAAGTAATGTTATTCCTGTGTGGTGGCGTGTCGTTATACAATGCGCCAATATTCACATTGCCCTTTGGTCACGGATTCAAATTTAGCGAGCCACAGAACACACTGAACTTTCCTCTGTACCATTCACATCTTGACTGGCATGGCCGTGGGCTGCTCCGCTGTATACACGGTGTTACATCATCATCTGTGCATGCGCACATGCTGCCACATCATCCTACAGAAACTGGGAGGGTTTTCCTTTATTTGGTGCAGATTTCACATTTCTATCGTCTTTTGTTGCTTTCCTGTGACCGGTCAAAAGTGCACCATGACTTTACAGACACACTGTATTATAATTGTTTTCAGCCAAAATTTTAATAAATAAGTTAAAGAAACTAACTCTGGACATCTTAAACAAAAAAAAGAGAAATTGTTTGATATATATGGTGTCACAGATTGGATGTGAGGCAGGAAGACAAGGCCTGGGAAACAGGAAGGGCAGCAAAGGTCCTGGGGGCAGGGTTACTGTGGTCACAGCACAGACTGGGCAGCAGGCTATCTGGTTCACACAGCACCACCACTGCTCCTGGGAAAGACAGTAACCAACCAACCAACCAACCAACCAATCAACCAACCATTTCTAGGCCCTTTTGTAAAGATCAGTTTCTGGAGAAAGCACCCAATTGCTAAGCCTATGTCACATGCTTCTGGGCACTAGCTGCCACCGTGCCTGGGAGTTTGCCCAAATGCTCCTGGAGGTGCTCTTAGGAAGAAGGAGTTATGACAAGTATTGAATATATACTTATTTACTTTTGTTCTGACAGGTTTATGGTTATGTTCTCTGATTGATAAGCTAAAGGTGAGGTACAATTCAGTACTGACCGTTCTGCAACATAATGGTAACATTGCCATGGGCTGATAATGGAAAAAAAAGAATATCTAAGAAGGTGTGATGTGGGATACTTCTACGTATACTTTATATATGCTAGCTCTGTTCTCTCATTCCTGTTGCCATAGTAAACCAAGAGTTGATCCTTGGTCTTAATAAAGGTTATTGGTAATTCAAGAATGTCAATGAAATACTTGTATATTGGAAAGTCTGGGAAGTTCTGGAATTGATTTTAGCATATTTTTTGTAAACTCCCTTCTCAATATCTCTATTGTTCTAAACCTCAGAATTTATTCATCAAGATGTCTTAGAGCAGTGGTAGTCAACCTGGTCCCTACTGCCCACTAGTGGGTATTCCAGCTTTCATGGTGGGCAGTAGCAGAGCAACCACAGTATAAATAAATAGATAGATTTAACTGTAGTAAGTAGTTTTATAAAGATTTATTTTGCCAAACTTAGTGAAAATTTGACCTAAAGTACTTGGCAAGTAATTAATATTATATGCTTTAACTTGCTGTAACTCTGCTTTATAAATTGTATAAAGTAAAGTTACTTCCCTACTTTATAACTCACTATTACTGTGGAACCAGTGGGCAGTTAGAAAATTTTACTACTAACAGAGATACAAAAGTGGGCGGTAGGTATAAAAGGGTTGACTACCCCTGCCTTAGAGTATTGCACAGTACTGGTACACATTGTTTACTTTTTATCTCATGATGAAAAATACGGTCTATATTTTATTGTCTTACACTTATGCGTTAATTTGCAAATTATTCTATGATAATATAGAAAGAACGTATGTGCCTGCTTATAAAATTTTAAGTTTTACTGGACTATAAGGCATGGACTGGCTTATAAACCGATTGTAAAAGGCAAAGGAAGAAATAACACAGTGGTACTTTTGGTAAGACTTCTTAAGCATAAGAGAGATACAATGGTAGAGATTTTCTAGGAATCTAATCTTGATGGTGATCTGTAGAGTGGTTAGGGAATATTGGAAGAAAGGAGAAAAAAAAATTAGTTGGGACCTGGATTAAGGTAGTAGCAAGGAAGATAGAAAGATCTTTGATTCCCAGTTATCTTTTTTTTTTTTTTTTTTTTAGAGAGAGAGAGAGGAACAGACAGGGACAGACAGACAGGAAGGGAGAGAGATGAGAAGCATCAACTCGTAGTTGTAGCACCTTAGTTGTTCATTGATTACTTTTTTATATATGCCTTTACCAGGGTCCTCCAGCTGAGCCAGTGACCCCTTGCTCAAGTCAGCACACTTGGGCTCAAGTCAGCGACCCTGGGCTTTGAGCCAGTGACCTTTGGGTTCAAGCTAGAAACCATGGGGTTATGTCTATGATCCTATGTTTAAGCTGGCAACCTTGTGCTCAAGCTGGTGAGTCTGAGCTCAAGCCTGCAACCTTGGAGTTTCAAACTTGGGTCCTCAGCATCTCAGGTTGATGCTCTCTCCACTGTGCCATTGCCTAGTCAGGCTCCAGTTGTCATCTTAATTTATCAACTTCGTTTAGCTGTTTTTTTCTCTGTTATCTTGGTTTTCAAGACACCACATTCTCCTGGATATTTTTTTTTTTTTTACTTTACTAGCCCTGTCTTCTCAGCCAACATGGCTAACTTCATGTTGGAGAGTTCTAGGGCTCAGTCCTTGCTTCTCCTTTCTTCCATATCTACTCTCATTCACTCGGAGAACTCATGACTTTTATTTAATTTTACATTTTACTTATAAAGTGCTCCTACAACTCAATAAGAAGAAAAGCAACCTAATAAAGATTTGAAAAAATGTGAATAAACACTTCACAGAAGAAGCTATGGAAATAGCCAATAATCATCTGAAAAAAATGCTCAACAGCACTGGTCATCAAGGAACTGCATATCAAAACCACAAGGAGATAACACTTCACACCCATTAGAATGTCAGTAATCAAAAAGACACAAAATAAAACATGGTGAAGAAGATGTGGAGTAACTGAAACTCTCATATATTAATATAAAAATTTATTTATTTATCTCTGTTTATATGTCTACCTATCTAATAACTTAACCAAATATTGCTCTGTGACTTACTGGAATAAGCAGCCTCTTATGGTTTTTTTTTTTCTTTTTAAATTTAAGTTACTTACTATGCATCCTCCACCTATTTGACCTAAGAGAAACAAGAAGAAGATAGAAAAAGGACAGAAGAGAGAAAGGTTTTGTATTTCTCCATGACGAGTCAGAAGTAGCAACTTGATTAGGCAGTCTCTCATTACTCATTGCAATCTTTGATTTAAAAAAAATTTTTTCTTTGTCCCATCCATCACACCCACCTCTGGCAATTACCAGTCTGTTCTCTATCCCTACGAGCTTGTTCCCCTTCTCAGTTGATGGCAATTTCAACATTCCAATTGCTCAGCCCACAACTGTAGCATCATCATTGACTCTGACTTTTCTTTTACCTCCCATATCTATCCAGTCTTTCAGCAAATTCCATTGGCTCTGCTTTCAAAATATGTCCACAAGCTTCACATCTCTTACCATTTCCACTGATTCTGCCCTTCATCTTATCTCACTTGGAATTCTGAAATACCCACCTAACTAGTCTCCTTCCTTCCTTCCTTGCTTCCATGTAGTTTGTTCTCAACATGGCAACCAGATCAACTGTACTTCTTATCTTCTCAAGCCTTCTAATGGCTTCTCATCCCTGGCAGGACTCGCCATAATTTGTCCCCTGTTATGCCTCTAACTTCATCTATTACTTCCCCTTTATTTAGCTCTAACCATTCAATATTTATGCTGTTCATTGAACAAAACACACATTCTCCTGCCTTAAAGCTTTCTACCTTGTGTGCCTTTTTTTTTAACCTAGATTATTATTCCTCCAGATAGCTTCCCATGTGCTAGATCAAGTGATATACCTTCCTCATTTTTGAGGCTGAGATAGCATTTCTAGTTTCGTCTCCCTCTTTCAGTTCCCCAAGGCAGAGCCTGAACCCTGAATGTGGGTCCTGCCTCATTTGGACCATGACACTGCTTCTTACCAGACCTATGTCTTTCACAAATCCCTCCTTTGCTCTTCCTGCCATTAATTAGACCATGTCTATTTAGTCTCTTAGCCAGGTCTAGGATTTCCCTTTCAACTTGACCTTCTAAGCTACTACTTCACCTTTGCTTTCAGGACTTTCTTCAGCTATTATTCATACGTATAAAATTATTTGCATAACATTACTGGTTACAGAAATTTGTGGTCACTATAAAAAACAAACACATCCCCCCAAAATGGACCTGTATAACTTACAAAGTGAATTGTCTCTCACATTTCCACCCTGTAACGTATACTTTTTGAGCCACTGAAACAATAACTTTTTGAGAGCCACTGTGTACTAGGCACTGAGTTAGGTGCTACAAAACAAAGCCAAGTGAGACATAGCCTGTATTTTAAGCAGCTTATAAAAGTCAAATAACTGAATCTCCTTTTCCTGCATGGACATAGTCACTGTGCTATGACCTTTCTCTCACACCTCGCTCTAGACACAAACCATTAATTCTGGACTGGTCCTCCTGCTCTCCAGCCTTCTCTAGCTCTGTGGATGCACAGAACTCCCTGCTGACAGTATGAGGGATGAAGAGGTGGAAACAGTGGATTCACAATGAAGATGCTGGATGAGACCAGGAAGGCCAAAGGCAAATACTTTTGAACAGACTGTTTCTGAGATGATCCAGAAACTCAAAACTTATTAAGTCATGTCACCTATAATTGATTGAATTTAAGTAGATTCTAAGTTTCTTGCTTTTTCAGTGATAGATCTTCTCAGAACTAAAATCATTATTTAAAAAAAAGAAAAAGTCTTTCAAAACTTGGGAAACAGAGTGGCACATAATCTTAACCACACTTGAGAAAGCAGCCAGGCAAGGAATACTTGACCCCGCCAGGGGAGACCCTAAGGAAATGTTGACTATATGCTTGCTTACATTTCAGCCTTCACTACTCAACCTTTCCTATCTTCACGTGGCTCTTTGTGATCAACTTCTTCCATCCTCTGAGCTCCCATGAGGAAAAGATCTAAACTAATCATTCGGGCTTGTTAATTAATTAATTGCTCATACTTTGAGTTTAAGCCTTTTATCTCTAACTGTGGCATAAATATCTTTGTTCTCTTTCCAAGCAGGTGGGTCATGGGGAATTTATATTTCTGTAAGTTCTACTCTTCTGAAAACTCCCATCTCAAGAAGGAAAAACCAGGTCTGGCTTAGCTCCAGAGGACTCTCAGGACCTGCGGGGACTGGAGGAGTCTAAGCCCATCTCTCCGGCTTCTTCTCGGACCTCGAACCTCTCCACCCGGGTCTTTTCCATTCTCTCCACACCAGCCTTTCCCCTAATGCTGCCTGCTCTCTTCTCTGCCGGAATTTATTCCTCTTCCAACTTTCAACCCCCTGGGCATATATTCTGTATAGTTTTTTTTGTTTTTTTTTGTTGTTGTTGTTGTTTTGTTTTTATATTTTTCTGAAGCTGGAAATGGGGAGAGACAGTCAGACAGACTCCCGCATGCGCCCGACCGGGATCCACCCGGCACGCCTAACAGGGGGCGATGCTCTGCCCATCCGGGGCATCGCTCTGTCGCGACCAGAGCCACTCTAGCGCCTGGGGCAGAGGCCAAGGAGCCATCCCCAGCGCCTGGGTCATCTTTTGCTCCAATGGAGCTTCGGCTGCGGAAGGGAAAAAGAGGGAGACAGAGAGGAAGGAGAGGGGGAGGGGTGGAGAAGCAGATGGGCACCTCTCCTGTGTGCCCTGGCCGGGAATCGAATCCGGGACTTCCGCACGCCAGGCCGACGCTCTACCACTGAGCCAACTGGCCAGGGCTCTGTATAGTTTTAATTACTGGTACAAAGTGATCTAAGCCCACGCGGCACAAATAACCATTAAGCTTTTGGTTGTTTTTTTTTTTATTATTATTAATTATAATACTCACAAGTAATTACAGATCAGTGCCACTTTGTTACTAGGTTATAATGAAGACAAGTCTCCAACCAAATTCTGTGAAATAAAGACATTTATTAGCAAGTAGGAGAAGAACTGTTCTATAAGCTTGATAAAATCATAATTCTCCAAAAATTTGTAAGTGTCTATTACACTGTAGGAGAAAACAATTTTCCTTGAACCTCTTGGAGTCCCTGCCTGTGTCTAAAAATGAAAATGACAAAGATAGATTAACAGGAGAAAAGCATACACATTTTATTGAATTTTTTTATGTACATGGAAGTCTTCAGAAAGAGTAAAGACCCGAAGAAGTGATCAGAACAGGAAGGATTTATACCTTTTAGACAAAAAGAAAGAAAGAAAGAAACAAACAAACAAAAAACTCAATAAATTTGTGAAGAATTGATAAGGCAAAAAGATTTGGGCTCAGAGCAGTAAATGATGAGAAAGTAACAAGGTTTGTTTATACAGCCTTCTTGACCCTAAGTTTCCTCTAGTGATAAGGATGCCTCTCTTCCTCCTTTTACAGAGATGGTACCTTTCACATGGCATATTTATCTCCTGCTCTCAGGAGAAAAGGGCAAGTGTGGGGGAGATCAGAGTGATTTTCCTGCTTCTGTTGTTTTCTCGCACTTTTTCAGCTTAAGATATTCAATATGCCAAGCTGCCATATTTGGGGGTAGCATGTTCTGAGCCCCACCGACTCCTTGAATGACAATTTCATTTCAGGTAAACATAACAATCTAAAAAGTAGTGGTACTCTAACATTTTTGGGCTCAGGAATCTTTTGCTCTTAAATTTTATTAGACTCCAAAAAAGGTTTTGTTATGTTTTATATCCATGGCTATTTGTTATATTGGAAAATAAACTTACGAAATAAACACGCATCCCTAAATACACTAGCAGCCAGTGCAATGATGATTTTTGGGCAGCCTGTAGTCTCTGGACAGCTTCACTGTGCACTCCTGGGAGAATGAGAGTGAGCAAAACAAACATAGCCTCCGTACTAAAAAAAAACAATGTTAACCTCATGAACCTCTGTAAAGTCTTTGGGGGTCCCTGGAGATCCCAGAAACTTACTTTCAGATTCACTGATCTAGAATCAGGATTCAGTTATTCAAAAATTAGCAGATGCAACTAGAATCCTCTGAACCAATATCTGGATGTAGAGCAATTTAGAGATAAAACCTCCAGGCACCAATTCTACAAATGAAAAATAATAAATTCAAAGCAATCCCAGAGTTTTTAAATCTGTTCATGTAATGGTAGGGATACCGCCAAAGCATTTTAGCCAATCTTATTGTCGCTTGAATACCACAGATTTTACAGTGGAAGCCTCTATCTCTCACAACTGTTTTGTTGTTAGAAAGCCACAAATTTTAGCAACGCAGTCATTTCTCATAGCATTATACTAATTGGTCAAGTCTTGTTTGTTGCTGAATGATTTAAAAAATCAAAAAAGTAAAGGTCTCACCTTAACTACCACCACCCATTGAATTCTATTGGAGCAGATAGATACTAGATACACCATTTCATCTATAAATGTTTCAACAATTATTCCTAAAAAAATCTTTCTTCATATTAATTTAATCAAAACACCATTATCATACCAAAAATATATTATTTTTAGTTGAATTTATTGGAGTGACATTGGTTAATAAAAGTATATGTTTCAGGTATACAATTTCATAATATATCATCTGTATATTGTACTGTGTGTTCACCACCCTAAATCAGATCTCCTTCTGTCACCATTTGTAATATTAACTTTTTAATATTATTAAATACTTATATTAAAATTTCTCCAATTGTTTTATAATTTTTTCTGTTGGTTTATTCATATCAGAATATAAATAAGGTTTACACATTACAGTTGGTTAACATGCCTCTTACATCTCTTTTAGTATTTATGTTCCTCTTCCTTTTTTTTCCCTTGAAAGTACTTTATTGAGAAACCCAGAATGCTATCATTTTCCACGTTCTAGTTTAATGGTAGCATTGCGCTGGTGTTATCTGACATGTTCCTCTTCCTCATATGTCCTGTGTTTGGTTTGTCGGGTCAGTGAGATTTTTTTGGTCAGAGAATTTAGTAGATCATATTGTGTGCTTCTTACTGGATCTGAGGAGGCACATGAAACCTGTGGTCTGGCCCTGGTTGGACAGCTCCTTTCAAAGTGCAGAGGTTGCTGGTTCGATTCCTAGTCAGAGCACATACAAGAACAGATTGATGTTCCAGTCTCTCCCTCTCTCTCCATTCCTCTCTCTAAAAGCAATAAAATAAACATAAAAAATAAGTTAAAAACTATAAATCTGTGGTCTCCTTTTGTGATGCGAAAATTGTTCAGTGGGCCATAAAATGGAATTGAGTGGGAGCCTGACCTGTGGTGAATAAAGTGAATAAAGCGTCAACCTGGAATGCTGAGGTTGTGGGTTTGAAACCCCAGGCTTGCCTAGTCATGGCACATATGGGAGTTGATGCTTCCAGCTCCTCCTTCTGTTCTCTCTCTCTCTTTCTCTCTCTCTCTCCTCTTTCTCTAATAAAAATGAATACATAAAATTTTAAAAAAGGGATTGAGTTGGAATTGAGATATAATTCTTATATAATTAAGCCTCTGGGATTTCTAGGATCTTCTGTTATAGAAGTCATGCTACTCATCTTTATTAATGCATCTATGGTAACATCGCTTTGTCCAGAAGTATTAGAAAGTAAGTGATCGGCATCAAAACAATTGTCTTTGACATTATCAACTTTTTTTTCTTTTTTTGTGACAAAGACAGAAGGAGAGACAGAGAGAGGGACAGATAGGGACAAACAGACAGGAAGGGAAATGAGAAGCGTCAGTTCTTCATTTCGGCACCTTAGTTGTTCATTGATTGTTTTCTCATATGTGCCTTGACCCGGGGGCTACAGCAGAGCGAGTGACCCCTTGCTCAAGCTGGCGACCTCAGGGTTTTGAACCTGCGTCCCAGTCCAATGCTCTATCAACTGCACCACCACCTGTTCAGGCATACATTATCAACTTTTAATATTTTGATAATGTAGCCCTCTTTACTTAAAAAGCATAACTATTTCTGTTATTATGTCTCTGTCTGATTCTAAAATTTCTGAGAGAAATATGTGACTGGAAATGTCTTGTTGATAATGCTTTTATTGTCTTTTAAAACCAGTACAACTTTAATCTCCAACCAACAATGTCAGGTAACAAAGATTTTTTTATTGCCTCGACATTCCATTAAGAACTCTTTTGTTTAAGTAATAATAATTTCTTCCTGTCCAATTATAGACTTTATTGATAACATCATGTATTTGATGGTTTGGCAAAGTTCTCAAGTGAGGTAATCCCTATAAAAGCCACAATCATCTAAAACCTCAAAGATTATAATAATGTAGAGCCATCACATTCTCAAAAGATAAAGAAATTTAAAAAATAATTTAAAAATTGCTTGTGTTTTTCTTTATGAGGTATTTTATCATTCAACCTTTCTTTCTTCTCTCTGAAAGAGTCATTCAATGCACCTTATAACTTAGCTAGTAAAATGTTGTTCAGTAAATGAAAATGTAACTATTTAATAAGAGACTAGCCTGACCAGGCGGTGGTGCAGTGGATAGAGCGTTGGACTGGGATGCGGAGGACCCAGGTTCGAAACCCCGAGGTCGTCAGCTTGAGCGTGGGCTCATCTGGTTTGAGCAAAGCTCACCAGATTGGACCCAAGGTCACTGGCTCGAGCAAGGGGTTGCTCGGTCTGCTGAAGGCCCACAGTCAAGGCGTATATGAGAAAGCAATCAATGAACAATTAAGGTATCACAATGAAAAACTGATGGTTGATGCTTCTCATCTCTCTCCGTTCCTGTCTGTCTGAGCCTATCTATCCCTCTCTCTGACTCTCTCTCTCTCTCTGTCTCTGTGGAAAAAAAGAAGAAGAAGAAGAAAAAAGAGAGACTATTTGTACAAAAAAAAATGTGAGGACAATTCTTAAATGGTTTGGAGCAGAGGATTTTGGCTCATGTGTCATTATAAAAATGTTTGCTGCTCTTTGTTTGATCACGATTAATTTGTCCAGATGATGTGATTTCAACCTCCACTGTTAGCCCTACTGGTATTAATCATCTCCAAGGTGATCTCAGTTTCCATGGCAACTGTAATATTTATTTTTGCACTACGACACTGGCTGGTCTCCCATGGTAGGGTAATCCAGAAATGATAAGCTTCAGTCATAAATTTCTCATTGCTGATGTTAGAATACCAACTCATCACTTTCAACTATTAATCTGCATCCAGACAATTGAACCTTTACAAAGGCGTTCCTACCCAACCTGTTTCTTGGTTCCAGGTCACCAGGCTTTAAGATCCAAATAGTTTTTGCCGACTGAAAAAGCTCCTGGTTACATCAAACATTTATAATAATGTCAAGTATACATAATGCATCGCAGTCACATCTACCTGGAAATAGACTGAGGAAGTCTAAGTATAACTCCCTCAAGGAAAACGAAAATAATTATTAAGTATAGCCGTACATAGTCTTCAAAACAGAGATATTAATCAAGTTGAACTGACATCAAGTTAAAGCACCTGAATTTCATTAAAATTAATAAAGTCCTAGAGTGAACAGTAAATGAGGAAATATCTCTGATCTTTTCTGTCTTCATCAGAAGTAATAAATATTGTACCAGAAACCAAGATTTTCCTAGAGAGAGTCCCAGGAATAATGGAAGGGGGCAGACTGTCTTACAGCTAGGTGGATTCGAAGGTGGAAGAAAGCCTTTTTGAAAGATAGCCTATGGGAAAATGATAGGTTCTTGGCAGCCTTGAATTAACAGCATTTGTACCCCTGTTGCATTCCTTTAAGTGCTTTTCATCCTGCGGGTCTTTTAAAATATCCAATGAACACAGCAGACTAATAAACTTTAACATGTTAGCTCTCATAGGCTTAAAAAAAAATCATGCCGTAGAGGCATCTTTCATCCTTCCTATGCACAACACTGGCCTGGTCTTTCTCCTTTGCGGGAAGTAGAATGGTACTGCAGAATGGTACATTGCCCTCCTAGAAACTGGTTCTTATCATCGCTGGGAAAGGAGGCAAGAAAAGGTGTGGTGGGGACAGAGAGGAGGAAGTGTATGGACAGACTGAAGTCCCTAATCTCTGACTGGCCACTCAGTAGGGTCACACAGCTGTGGACACCAAATCTTACCTTGTCCTATGATGATAGCTGCCCGCTCAGTTCAGAAGGATTCCTACCTGTTGCCTGGTGGGTGCAGAAGAGACAGGTTCAGGAAGCTGAGCACCCAGGAGGCATCTTTATACCCCGTCTGCTCAGGGCATACACTGCAAAACCCGGGTAGGAAAAGCCTTATTGCCAGCCAAAAGGCACAGTTTCAAACAGTACTTTCTTAGGTTGCATACATCCAATCTTCTGAACGTTTTCTACTATATTCCTTAAATGTAGAGAGACAGTGGCTATCTCCAGATATAAAAGTGGGACCAAACAGAATGAATTCTACTTGCGTCCCTATTACTTTTTCCAAAATTTGAATAGTTAAGTTGTTTTATTTATTTCTTTTAATGTTTTTAATATAAGGTTGGGGGGGGGGAGAGTATGATGGGAATTAACAAAAAAACCTGCCAACATTGAGACATGGTAATTAGGTCTCCTTCTCTGTTCTGTTTTTAGGTTCATATTGAGGAAAATCCCCAAAGTATCTCAGACTGATTTCAAAACCCACTGTCATCATGATGAAAGGAATCACTTGAATTAGACATGAATATAATTACCTCAATTCTCTTACAGAGAACCCTTTACCTTTGAGGTGGCTATTCTGAGAGTGGACATTCCTCTGGGGAAGCCTTTAAAATAGACATGATTGGCTTGATTCTTTAAAACCATACAAATTTATGAAAGCCAGCTACAGAGTCTGGGTGGCTAGTGGTAGCCACTCTCTACTGGTGAATGGAAATTTGGCTTTCTTGACATCACTGGTCCAGTTTGGTCTGTGTGTCTGTAAAATGAGTCTTTTGGGGTGGAAACAAAAGGAGGTCTGCTTCCTTTATTTTTATTCAACTTTGAGCATTTTTCTTGTTGTGCAATGGGTATTTCTCTGTCCCAAACACAGGAGCACAAAGACACAACAGTTGTTGGAGTGGAGCGCTTACAACACACAGAACTCAGTGATCTTGGATGGAAAGCCTCACTCTCTCCATTGACCTGCCCCTGCGCAGCCAAAACAGGTGTTAAATGGTTCACTTAGAGCCTATTCATCCCCAAGGATGAATTTAAGTGCACCAGCTTGATGTAAGTCCAAAAACAGCCCTCAGTCACAGCATCTTAGATTTGCAGACAGCTTCCAGGATGACCTTGAGCAGAGAGAAGGGAAAGAAGGAGAACCGGGGGTCCCATTCCCTGGTCACTTTGTCTGAGGCCCGGCCTGAGGACAAGTGCTAGCTCCCCCCAGGGGGCATGTCCTGCTGCAGGGGCATGATACGGTTTGAAGACAAACTATAGCTCAATTTTATGTTTTAATCAGCAGTTTCTGTGTGACTTGGGAACGTGAATTTAGGGGAAACACATAAGCAAATAAAATGTGCAAACAGCTGTTAAAAATCACATCATCACAGCCTTCGATTCTGCCTCCAGAGGCACCGTGTTTTCCAGACCAAGTGAGAAGGGAAGAAATAAAAAGGAAAGATGTCAACGATGGTAGAATCATGGAAACACAGAATAGGTTAATACAAAGAAATTCTGATACTAACACACGTGATTGGACATTAAGATTATATTAGTCTTAATGATGAGAAGATTGGACATTAAGATCACATCAGAATGCTATGCCTCTCTCTTCTCTGATTTAAATAAAGCCAGTTTGCTGACTCTTTTCCTCGGATTCTCAGCTCTGAAACTACCTTTCTTCCAACCCCGACCCTCTCTCTCTCTCCCTCATGGTGACAGACTCCTCCTGGTCTCTGCAGAGTTCTGGCACCTCAATCTTCCCCATAGGGATGCAGAGCTGGAAAAATCACTTGGACTCATCCTTCTCACCTCCCTTTTATTTTTAAGTGAATGACTTCAGATGAAAAAGAATGTCTTGGAGGGGAAAAAAAAAAGCATGAATGGGAGTATGCAGCAGAAGGACAGAGTATAGAAAAAGAAATCAATGACGCTGAACTGTTTAAAGTGCCCCAGTACACATTTGCCCCACCCGGGAGAACTGCCGTTCCGGTCCCCCAGAGCAAGGGGGCTCTTCCTCTCCTGCTGGGTTGCTGGGGATGGCCCAGTCCCTCCATCTATGTCCCTCTGATCCCTGCCTTAGGACTGCTCTGCTTCTTCATCAAACAGCCTTCCAAAATGGCAGAAGGGTATGACGCTGATACAATAGAAGCCCAAATTGCTATAGATTAGCTGCTAGGCCTGGGAATCTTTGTCCCCTGAGAGACTATTTTCAAGTTGAATTTTTTTGGAATTTAGGCAGCTCATTGTGTAAGAGCATGGGTTAGGGAAGGGAGTCCTGCGTTCAAGTCATGGTTCTGCCTGTACACTTGAGTTTTCCCCTCTCCAATGGAGTGCCTTCCTCCTAGCACTGTTGAGGAGATGACATGAGGTAAGGCCCATTAAACATGCAGAAAGTGCATTACAAATATCTGTTGTTATTGGCAGAATCAGCCTTAAGAAAAATTTTAAGGCAGGTTCTGTTAACCTTTTGTCTCTATTATTCCACATCTTATTGAAAAGGTTCAATCTTCCAATGCCCAGAGGAATGTCTGGGTACTACATTCCCTCTAACTACCACGTCCAAGACTCTGATAACATAAGCCCCTTCCAAGAATTAACCAGGCACACAGCACCCAGCAAAAGCCACGGGTTGCAAACTTCTTATGTGTAAGAATTTCTTAGGCTGCTCATCAAACACACAAATGCTACATCCCAGTGATTCTGGAGTGGCCTCTAGGATTCTGTATTTTAATGAGCACATAGGGCATTTCTGATATAAGAATGATGTTTTGAGAAAAACTTCTTTAGATGCATTCTCTATTACTGCAGTTCTCCATTGGGAGGGGGAATAAATTTGCCTCCAGGAAGCATTTGTCAATGCCTGAAGGTGTTTGAACTGTCACAGTTTGGTAAGGGTAGAAGTCAAAGATGTTGGTAGATGTGCTACAATGCATGGGACTGCCCTCAATGACAAAGGCGGATTTGGTTCAAAAGCACCATGGTGCGAAGGTTGAGCTAACCTGCCCCATTGCCACTGACCTAGTCAGACCTGGGTCCAAAACTCAGAACATGGACTTTAGTTTATAGTTTCCCCTTGACTCAAACCTGTCCATGGTGCCTGCTTACCACTCTCCCCAACCCTCGTGGGCTCAGTTTCAGAAGTTTACTAGAGCATTTTGACAACCTAAGTGCAGAGATAAAGGAATGAAAATGCCCACCTAAATCTGACTCTTAGAGGGCATTTACACTCCCAGGCTTGAAGGACGATGATTGGCTGGTAGGTAGCCACTCCTGAGTCACCACCACATTTGGCAGACGCACTGACGCTGGCGAGATTTCTCTGTGGATTTCAATTCAGCTCGGAGTTCTGAAAAACTGTTGTTGGAATCCAAGTCGATGATAGAAACGATGATTAAACGAGAAGCTGTGGAGGCTTTGCTGACAATGATAATGGTCGCTTTTCAACTCAACAAGTCAACAAATGGTTCCGTGTCAGGCAAAATACAATACACAGGGAAGGTTTCAAACTCGGATAAGACCATTTCTTCCTCAGTCACAGCCTCTGCCCCCTTCACCCTTCTCTCTGCAGTGTACTTCTTCCCTGCCTGCTTTAAAAAAAAAAATCTTCCTTATGATTTACTTCTTTTTATTGGCTGCTTATAACCTACGAAGCTAAAAGGACCAAAGAGACCAATCTAGAAATCCTGGAAAAATCAACAGAACAATATGCTTCTTTATTGGAAGGTTCTGCTAATTTATCATTTACAAAGTAACAGCTTTCAGTAGGCCTATTAGATATTGAATTTCTATATACAAAAACTATCTCAGTTAATGTCTCTTATTTGTAGTAAGCCCCTATTTGCAGATATGGTTACTGTTCTAGTTTAAGCGTGATACTCATAGGACTAGAATTTGCCTGGAGGGAAATATTCAAAAGACATTAAAGTGTAACATTCTAGAGTCTGAGTAAGAACAATCACCCCTGCCAGCCCACAAAGACCTTATCTATACGCCCAGAGACCACCCAGGTGGCCTCAGCAGCACTGAGAAGCTTGGTTATGGTCAGAGTACACAGGAAACTCCTGATGTTTCTTTGTTCATCCACACCGCTTACTCTCCTGTGCATTTATTATAAAAAAGAACCTCACATTTCTGGGCTTTAAGTTCAGGATAGAGATTATCTTCCTAGAACAAGAAAGGCAGTCGGAGACTAGATCCAAGGAGCGTCGACAGTGGGCAACACTCTTTTCCATAAGCTGAGTATGGTGGGTACTTGATATGACTATAATACAGCAATTTTTAAATATGTATTACCTGTATTCCTTAGGATATAGAAAATATATCATTGTAATTAAAAACAAAAGTTTCCAAGATAATTCTTATGATCTGCCAGATGTACATTTAGGGTTTTCTCTCCACTTTCATTGTTCTTGCTTCCAAACCCCATTCCTTTGTTACTCTTATTCCCTTCTCCCAACTCCTTTCTCTTTGTCTTTCTTGATATTGTCTCTCCACCTGCCACTTCTGCCCACTTCCTGCCCTGCCCTTCTGGCTCATTTCTGCGAAACCTCCTACTATTCCTCCCATGGCCCAGGCATCTGTAGGAGGAGGAGCTGGTGCGAGCAGGCAGTCAGGTTAAGCTTCACCTTAAGATTGTCTGCATAGTCCCTAAATCCTCAGATGTTTTCATACACGTTTAAAAGTGTTTCTTCCCGGCCCTGGCCGGTTGGCTCAGCGGTAGAGCGTTGGCCTGGCGTGCGGGGGACCCAGGTTCGATTCCCGGCCAGGGCACATAGGAGAAGCGCCCATTTGCTTCTCCACCCCCATCCCCTCCTTCCTCTCTGTCTCTCTCTTCCCCTCCCGCAGCCAAGGCTCCATTGGAACAAAGATGGCCTGGGCGCTGGGGATGGCTCCTTGGCCTCTGCCCCAGGCGCTTGAGTGGCTCTGGTCGCGTCAGAGCGACGCCCCGGAGGGGCAGAGCATCGCCCCCTGGTGGGCGTGCCGGGTGGATCCCGGTCGGGCGCATGCGGGAGTCTGTCTGACTGTCTCTCCCCGTTTCCAGCTTCAGAAAAATACAAAAAAAAAAAAAAGTGTTTCTTCCCTAACTTTCTTAATTTGAGAGTATGAAGATTCATAGAATGTAGAAGGATTCAAAATATAGAAGGAATCAGAACAATTATCTCACTATGTTGTTGGGTTGGGTTTGCACTGAATTACTTTATTATCAACTTAATTAAGTTGCCTTTATATTCCAGGTTAGACTTGGCCAAAAGAGAACCTTACACAAGATTTGGGAAGCAGAGTGAAGCAGCAGCCTCTCTCCAGGAAGGCTGTGGTCAGAGATGGCAGGCGGTTCCCATTTCAACTGACTCTCCTCTGCTTCTTTCAACTCTATCTCCTGACTTTGGAGCCTGTTGTCCAATAGTGTCCCTCAGTCTATCTCTAGACACTTGGCATGGACCCACAGGCTTCTCCTGTAGACTTCTCCATGAGTTCCCCCTTTGCTTGCTTCTTTTGTGGCTGCATGGCTTTGACTTCTCACATCGAAGGGCCAGCCACTCTGGTGTCCCTCCGACAGCCTTAGGAGACCATCAGTTGTCCTGTGCCCTCTCCTTCCCCACACATGTGCAAGGTCAAATTCCTGAAAGCAATCAATTGTCTCGTAACTCTTATGGATTTGCTTTCTGGATCGATTCAGTGAGAACAGTAGTCAGGACCAAGAAAACAATACAAGTCAGATATTCTCTTTGGAGCACTGACTCTGAGCATCACATGGCTGTGAGGTAATCTATTCCACCAATCTCATTTATAGACAAGGAAACTGATGTCACACCATCACTGAGGTCACATAGCCATACTGGCAGACACAAAACTAGGACTTGTCTTACTGACTTCTATAGTTTCACTATTTTTTTTAAACAATGATTATAACCATATTTTAAATTACGGACTTTCAAATCAGCCTGCTTAAAAAAAAATGTGGCAAAGCAGTCATTAGTACTTTGACACTGCTTGGAGCATTATTTTAGAAAATATGTAACTGTTATGATTATTTGTTTAATATCTGACAGGAAGCTAGATGGATGGTATGTCACACAGGTGTTAAATTTCACTTTCTTTTAAAAAGTCAACAATAAAAGTTATTAGAAAAAAAATCCAAGCATATGAGAACCTGAATCCAAACTTACTATGCCAACATTACTCAGTAAAATTGTGTTAATTTTGTGGTTCACCGAAGATATTATCATCTTCAATTTTTTATTTAAAAATAAACACTCATCTCAAGATGTTCTTTTACAGTGTGAGCAGGATGTGACTGCTCATTTATTCTTCTTTTTAAAATTTTTATTAATTTTAATGGGGTCACATCAATAAATCAGGGTACATATGTTCAAAGAGAATATGTCCAGGTTATCTTGTCAATCAATTATGTTGCATGCCCATCACCCAAAGTCAGATTGTCCTCCGTCACCTTCTATCTAGTTTTCTTTGTGTCCCTCCTCCTCTCCCCTCCCCTCTCCATCCCACCCCCTTCCCCGCTCCTCCCTCCCCCATAACCAACACACTCTTGTCCATGTCTTTTAATCTCGTTTTTATGTCCCACCTGTGTATGGAATCATGCAGTTCTTAGTTTTTTCTGATTTACTTATTTCACTCTATATAATGTTATCAAGATCCAACCATTTTGTTGTAAATGATCTGATATATCTATTTTTCTTATGTTATTCTTTTTGATGGAGTCAGACAATTCCTGTAGGGCTTTCTCATTTTTTTTAATTTTTGAGTCTCTTTCTTCTTCTCTTGGTTGTGCTTCAAGTTGCTTGTCTTCTATTTCACTAATCCTACCTTCTATCTGGTCTGTTCTATTAGCTAAGCTTGTTACCTTGTTTTTCAGATCATGAATTGAGTTTTTCATCTCTTTGATTTGTTTTTACAGTTCCAATTTCCTTGGAAATATATTCTTTGTGTTCATTGAGTTGTTTTCTGAGCTCCCTAAATTGCCTTTCTGTGTTTTCTTGTATATCTCTAAGTATTTTTAGGATTTCTATTTTAAATTCTCTGTCATTTAGCTTTAAGGTTTCTAATATATTAAATTTTTTCTTCATAGATTTTTCCTCATCTATCTGTGCTAAATCTCTGTCTTTTGTATCCATGATATTTAATTTCCTTTTCCTTAATGGCATCTGAGGGTGGTTTTGTTGATAGTACTAATGAGAATTAATAAAGAATAAAAAGTTTTAAAAAATGAAAAAAATATATTATTTCACTTTTTTTTCTCCTCTCCTTTCCCCTCCTCCTTGAGAAAAAATTGTGATGAACTTTGAATTATATTGTGCTAAATGGAACAAAAACTACCTATAATGGAGGGCCTGAGTTGGGGAGAAGTGATAAAGGGGCAAAAACGGATGTAGGGACCCACATAATGCAAAAATGGAAAAAATCTGGGTCAAGAATAAAATGATTTGCTTGTAAGTGATGGTCGACTAAGAGATATAATGAGAGGGATAAGAGTGGAAACAGGAAAAAGGAAAAAAAATTACTATTGTATTAAATGGAGCAAAAACTAGATAGAATGGCGAGCCAGGGTTGGTAAGAATGCTAATGAGTTAAAAAGTGAAGTAAAAAGCACCCAAAGTACCACAAAGAAAAAATTTGAGTCCCAAATAAAATAATTTGTTTGTGATTGAGGATTGAATGAGAGGAAAAGTAAAGGAGAAAAGAAGAAACTAATATAAAGGAAGAAGAAAAGAAAGAGGAAAAAACAAAAAAAAAGAAAAAAGAACAAAAAGAGATAGATAGAGAGTTAAGGGTTTTGGAGTGCAACCCTCATAGAGAGAAAGGAAGAAGAAAGGAAAGAAAATTGGAAATGTAATACTTATGGGTAGTGTAGTTCAAGAAGAGGAAAGAATAAGACTAAGATGGGCAGAGAATAAAATGACCAAAGTGGAAGAAGAAGAAAATAATCAAGACAAGAAGATGAAAGAAACAAACAAAAAAAAAATGGAAAAAGTTATAAAGTCTGTGGATTTTTCTTGATTTTGAGAGGCTATCTTCTTCCTTTTTTTTTCCTCTCCTTCTTCCTGGTCGGTGACTCTGTACCCCAGCTTTGCCCCTGTGGCATGCATAGGTAGAGATTTGCAATTGATAAGTCTCTATGGTGATGTCATATATTAGGCTTCAGTCTCGTTGGCAGTCGAGGCTCGTTAGCATTTGCAGGCTCTGACAATGAGAGAATTTGTTTTCCTGGAGCCTCTCTCCTAGTCTCTCCTTCCTGAATTAGCAGCCTGATGATTCAGCTATGGGGTTGCTGCTGCCTCTGCCTGGAGAGTAAGAGGCTCAAAGAGCTGGCAAATCCCCACTCTATCCCCACTCAGCACAGGGCTCTGGGTAAGGCTTTGTCAGTCAGAGCTGCCAGCATAATCAGGCAGGGCTGGGAGCCAATTGCTCTCGAGGTGCCTTTCTATGCACCTCCAGGCGTGTCCAGTATGCCTCAGCACTCTGTGGGACCACTCTCCCCAGGCTTTTTGCACTTTGTAACCTGTTTTGGCTGGGTAGAAGATGCCCTAGTCGCTGTTTGCAAAACAGGAGGTCTTACAAGCTGCCAAATCCCTCTTTTAAATGTATAGCCCTGAGTATGAAAGCTCTGCCCCCCCCCCCCCGTACGTGCATAGCAAGAGGCACTAAAAAATATCATGCCTCTTGTCTTAGATCGCTGAACTGAGAAAGATCTTGTCAATTAGAGCCACATAGGTCAGTTGGGAGGCGAGCAGACTGTGGGTTAAGCTAATTTCAGTGATTGGATCCGCAGATCTGCTCCTGAGTCAGACTGCAAGCTGCTTGCACACCCCTCCTCCCAACACCTTTGTATTTTTTTTTTCCCCTTCCCAGGGCTGTTAGCTTGAATGGTTGGGTGAGGCGCCCGTCTGCTCGGAGAAGTTCGGGCGTGGGGAAGTTCGCTTTCGTGCCCTCCCTGTGTGCCTCTGTTCAGGGTGCAGGGACCACATTGAGACTCTGGTTACAGCCCACACAAGGCCTCTGACTCTGCCCCTCTATCTGGGAACACGGGCGCCCACTCCCGGGGCGCTAGGAGGAACCTCTCGCACACTATCCACGCTCGCCGACCAGGATATCGGGGCTAATGGTGGCCGCCACTCACCCGTCTTTGCCAGGGTCCAGGGCAGGCGTTAGCTCGTGTTGACTGAGTCTCCGTAGGCACACTCTTTCCTCAGCTTGGATGTCTGTGCCGCAGCCTGGCTCGGATATCTGTGCCGCAGCCTGGCTGGGACATCTGTGCAGCGCCCGGTTCTCTCCACATCCTTAGCCTTCTATCTCAGTTCCAAGTGAAAGCAGCCCTTGCTTAGGTTAGTGAGGAAGGCAGAGTGTTCCTTTCTCCATCTTATTTCCTTCGGAGTTGATTATATATTTAGTCAATTTTTCACTCGATCATACCTTTGTGTTCAGTGTGTGGGACTTCTAGACACTTCAAGGATAGATTTTTCTGTCTCTGGTTGAAGAATTTGTTAAAATTTGGGGGAGATTTATTGGTATCACTCCTCATGGCACCATTTCTCTGACACAAGATGTTCCTACTTATATTTTTAACAAGTATTTATGGAGTTTATTTTAGCTGTCATCAAGACAGACAGACACACACTGGAATTTCCTTTCAGTTTAGAATTTTTTCTCCTTAAAGTCAAATTTACATTTATAAAAATATAAGTAAGAATAGTTGCATGGAATTGTTTCTGGTGTGAAGGAAAGGAAAGACTGAAATTGTATTAACCATTCTTTCTGTAGCTTCCTGGGCAGGGCCCTGGACAAGACATGGAGCCCCGCAGTTCTAACTGCTGATTCGTGGGGCTAATGATGAGGTGGCTTGAGGTAGGACAAGGCGCTTTGGATGCCTGCCCTTTTGTATCACTCACTAATGGGTTAATCTCAGGAAAATCCTACCATCCCTGTTCTGGTTTGTTTTCTCTTGTGTGAAATTAAAGAATAAATCTGGAAAACTTTTGTATCTTGTTGTTCTTAAATCTGTGTTTTTCCATTTGTGTTGCCATAATATATAATAATGATAAAAATGAAATTTTATTAGGGATATTGTTCTAGTATAAATATACTCTACTTTTCCCTAATTCATCAGATTGTGATTCTGTCAAATTTCTCACTTCTGTGTCAATCATAATTAAATGTTAACTTTTCCAGGAAACCTATGATGCAGGCAGAATTCATCATCAGAGCAACTCTGTCTCAATAAAGATTTTTAAAAAAATTAATTTTAATGAGGTGACATTAATAAATCAGGGTACATATGTTCAGAGAAAACATCTCCAGATTATTTTGACATTTGATTATGTTGCATACCCCTCACCCAAAGTCAAATTGTCTTCTGTCACCTTCTATCTGGTTTTCTTTGTGTCCCTCCCATCCCCCCTCCCTTCCCCCCCCCCCATTACTATCACATTCTTGTCCATGTCTCTGAGTCTCATTTTTATGTCCCATCTATGTATGGAATCTTATAGTTCTTAGTTTTTTCTGATTTACTTATTTCACTCAGTATAATGTTATCAAGGTCCATCCATGTTATTGTAAATGATCCGATGTCATCATTTCTTATGGCTGAGTTGTATTTTATAGTATATATGTACCAAAGCTTTTTAATCAACTCGTCCACTGACAGACACATGGGCTGTTTCCAGATCTTCGCTATTGTGAATAATGCTGCCATAAACATGGGGGTGAATTTCTCCTTTTGGAACAGTGCTATGGTTCTTGGGGTAATACATTCCTAAAAGTGGGATAGCTGGGTCAAAAGGCAGTTTGATTTTTAATTTTTTGAGGTAACTCCATACAGTTCTCCACAGTGGCTGTACCAGTCTGCATTCCCACCAGCAGTGCAGGAGGGTTCCCTTTTCTCAATAAAAATTTCCCCTAAAGGACACCTGGAGCATGCTAATATAGACGCTACTGCATTCACGACCACCTTTCCTACTTTTCCCCCACCACAAGAATCCAGAAAACTATACCACTCACCTCCCCAGACTCTCTTCTACCTGGACTGACAAAATGATCTACTGCTAGCCAGTGAAATTCAGGCAGAGCCACTAAGAACTGCTTTAGGAAAATGTTATAAAAGAGACAGAAAGCTCGCATTCTTTCCCATCCTTTGGCTCCTCTCCCTTCTATCTGAGACATGGACTTCCAGATGAGAGGTATAGTGGTGCTCTTGCTATCTTGAGGCCAAGGCTATACTTGAAGAAAGGAAGAAGAACCAGTAGGAATATGGGCCCTTATAGCATCTCTGAGCTATTGTCTCCCTGCTAGGGAAGACAAAGCCCTGATGGGTTTAAGCTTTGGGTATTCAGTTCCTTATAGCCCAACACAGTCTAACTGATACTCGTAGACTCTGTGAGCAGTGTTAAAACAGGGCTCTAACTTGCATGGCTTAACGTGAGTAAAAGGGACAAATGCATTTAGACCAGTACACTTCAATTCCATTATTCAAAACCACAGATTTTAAATACATAGAGTGAGAGAGAGCAAGAACAGTTACAAACAACTGCAGAAAGAATGCCACTTTCAAGAGAGGTGGGGTTGAGGGAGTACAACTTGGGAGGCAGTGAGAGAGAAACTTGCTGCATTTGGGGACCAGGTGGCGAAATGGAACTGGTTCTGCTTTGTGCAAGTCAACTTTATTGTCTAACTACCTGTGGGACCAGAAAAGGACACCTTCGATGCTTCAGAATAGCCACTTCCCACAAAAAGAGATGGTTTTCTGAAATCTGTGGTATAATTACCTGGGTTTTTAGCCTATGACAGTCTATTATTAAAATATTTGGGTTTTTAGCCTATGACAGTCTATTATTAAAATATTTTTCCAATACTAGATGTTCTAGATTTTAGTCCAAACAATTTAATTGGCCATAACGGGTAGGTTGGAGGTAGAACTAGGAACTGTGAATTAAAAGTAGAACCATTTTCATTGACATCAAACAAGAGTGACAAACAGGTAATTAAGGCCAGCATATCTCTAATTAAAACTCTTAATTGCATCAAGCTTTTCTGACCCAAATGGAAACCTACAATTCCTACTGCTTAATAAAAAAATTCTTACCAATCAATGCTCCAGTCTAATGCTCATTCATTTATATAAAGGTCAATTGCTCAATAATATCTGCTGCTGATTGCCACCCACAGAAAAAGTGATGGGAGGGAAAAGAATTCATGTGATGCTGGTATTGCCTAGTTTTATAGCTTTTTAAAATACCTGTGTCTATGTGATGACTACACCAGGAGGTCTTGATTGCAGCCCATTTTTATGTAATGGATTGGAAGCGACTGTGCCTTTTTAGCTGCTATAATGTGATATTGGATTGTAGCTACAGGACAGCAAGTCCTTTTGTTTGTTGCCGTTATCATAGTTAGTCATACAGAGAGAGTACATCCAGTTTCGTTTCTTAAAAGGCATCCAGTGCTCACTGCAAAAGCATTGTCAGAAACAATTCATGTTTCTGCCTGTCAAATTTCAATCCTATTTTCAAACACTTATGGAGCAAGATTTTATACCACAGTCAAATCATAAAACACTAAAATCTTAAAGGACCTGGCAACCAAATCATCAAACCAAATGCTTCCCTCCAGATACCTATTTTTCATGCTAGAAATTTTACCTGGTCAGCTAATGAGCTGACCATGAATGAAATAGAAACATTCCACAACTTAGCAGAGGATGGGAATACCTCATACAGCATAATGGAAGATTACATATATATTTTCTTAATCAGAGACAAACGTAGTTGTTGGTGAGTCAAGTTTAGTTAATGAGATAGTATTGGTTTTGAGGCAAATTCCACACATCAGAAAAAAATTGACTTGAAAGTGCTCTATGAAAAGCAGAAAGAAGCCCTGGCAGTTCACTGAATGGTAGAATATCCATCCGGTGTGTGGATGTCCCAAGTTCAATTCGCAGTCAGGGTACAAAGGAGAAGCAATCATATGCCACCCTTTTCCCTCCCCCTTCTCTCTCTCTCTCTTCTACTCCTGCAGTCATGGCTCAATTGGCTTGAGCAAGTTGGCCCCACCCACTTAGGATGGTTCTGTGGCCTCTACCTTAGTTGCTAAAAAAAAATAGCTCAGTTGCCAGATCAACAAAGCAATGCCCCAGATGGGCATACTATCTCCCCATAGGGGACTTGCTGGGTAGATCCCTGTCAGTGGCATGGAAGTCTATCTTTTCTTCCTCTGCTATTACTTGATTTAAAAAGAAAGAAAGAAGGAAAAGAAAGAAAGAAAGAAAGAAAGAAAGAAAGAAAGAAAGAAAGAAAGAAAGAAAGGAAGGAAGGAAGGAAGGAAGGAAGGAAGGAAGGAAGGAAGGAAGGAAGGAAGGAAGGAAGGAAGGAAGGAAGGAAGAAAGAAAGAAAGAAAGAAAGAAAGAAAGAAAGAAAGAAAGAAAGAAAGAGGGAGGGAGGGAGAGAGGGAGGGAGAAAGGGAGGGAGGAAGGAAGGAAGGAAGGAAGGAAGGAAGGAAGGAAGGAAGGAAGGAAGGAAGGAAGAAAGAAAGAAAGAAAGAAAGAAAGAAAGAAAGAAAGAAAGAAAGAAAGAAAGAAAGAAAGAAAGAAAGAAAGAAAGAAAGAGGGAGGGAGGGAGAAAGGGAGGAAGGAAGGAAGGAAGGAAGGAAGGAAGGAAGGAAGGAAGGAAGGAAGGAAGGAAGGAAGGAAGGAAGGAAGGAAGAAAGAGGGAGGGAGGGAGGGAGGGAGAAAGGGAGGGAGGAAGGAAGGAAGGAAGGAAGGAAGGAAGGAAGGAAGGAAGGAAGGAAGGAAGGAAGGAAGGGAGGGAGGGAGGGAGGGAGGGAGGGAGGGAGGGAGGAAGGAAGGAAGGAAGGAAGAAAGAAAAGCAGAAAGAAGCCATGAACATGATGAATTTACTTGGATACCTGCATGCTCTCATCCCATCTCCTACCTGTTTATATGTTTCATAATATGAAACATCTTAGATCCAAAACTTATTTTTATTCACCCAAAACTTGATTTTTCTCTTCTATTTTTCTCAACAAATATTCTTATCTTGCTAACCACAAGGAACCTATTTAGCCTAAAGAGTTAATGGTCCTTTCACTGTGTTATTGCATCCTGTCTCCCTACCCCCTCTACCACTAGGTATTTGACTTGCAGTTAAACAAGTGCTTTCTCAAAATAATATCTTAATGTCACCATATCTTAAAATAGAATCTGGGGGTATATTGTCCTATGAACAAGCACTGTCCCTCTAAGCCCCCACACAAGTCTCAGGGGGGCTGCTGGAGTAACCACAAACACCCCACAGCACAACCCCCCAGCCTGTAAAAGAATTTTATGGCCGGGATGGTCACGGCCAATCACTCCTAACATCTTTTAGCTGCAGGTGGACTGAAGTCAGGGAACATGGACTTGAGGAACAAGAATAACTGTGGGCTGACAAGGAGTTCAAATCCTTGCCTCTTGTGGTCCAGATTTGCATATGTATAAATAAGCTAATTTTCCCTCCCTGTCCCTTAACATATTGTAAAGAATTTTTAAACAAGTATTATTGCTCTTTTTATGACAGGCCAACATGATTTTCAAAACTACATATCTGATCATGTCACTTTGTGGCTTAATCCTCTTCAGTGCTTTTCCGTTATCTTTTATTAGAGACCGAAATCTTTAACAGGGCCCAGGAGTCCCTGCCAGATCTGGCCTGGGTTGCCTCCCCCAGTTCCCCTCTGCTTCTGTCCTCACTCCCCACCCCCAACTCACTGCTCTCCCACTCCTGGCTGAAAATATGATCTGAGACTTGTTATATTGGCAAGGAAGACTTTATTCAGGACTATTACAATAGGTATATCAAATGACAAAACTTAAAAATTTAGTAATAGTTTGATGTTTTTCATTCAAGGGAAAACAATCCATGCATTGAAGAGCACAGTGACTCATAAGCAGGGGAGCACTCTTCCCAAGGGATTTTAGGCAATGGCAAAATCTATAGAATGAATATTAGAAATGGCAACATGGAAACACATCATGATTGGCTAGGAGGTTGGGAATTTCCATTTAAGGCTAGCAAGTCCGATTTTCTAGGGTAAACTAGCTAAAGCTGAGTTAGAGATTGTGATTGGCATAGGATAGCTTTCCTTGACTGGTGTTTCCCACAAGGAAACAGGCTCATGTAAGTTTACCTTTGTGATGTGGGCCTGGCCCTGGGGCAGCCTTCATTGTGTAGGTCCCAATATGCAATTCATTTTAGGGGACTATATAAAATATCACGGTAGATTGCCTCAACTTTTAGGACAACAAGGACCGCGAGAATTTATCACCAACATGCCGAGTGAGAAGGTCAGTGATGGAAAATGACTAAGAAAATATATTCAAGTCGGATGTGGGGGTGGTTGTTGCTCAACCGACTTAACAGGAGTCTTGCTGAAAGTGGGCAGGGTGGTCAGATAGCAAAGGTGGGAGATTCTTTCTAAACTGACTTAGCAGGATTTTTGCTGAAAATGGGCCAGCCAGGCCACAGATAGGACTAAGGAGAGGGAGGCCAGGTCAAGGACGAGTCAAGAAGAGGGCCAGTGGAGCCTCTCTAAAGTTGGCAAAAGAGAGATTCTGCGTCACTTTCCAGCCTCATGACCAGCCTCCTGTCAGGCCTCCTGCTCCCCATGCTTCCTCCTCAGAGGGAACCCTTCACTGCCTCCTCTCCCCTCACACCTGTGCACCAAGGAGACCCCAGCCCACAGGTCCTCTTCCCCTGGAAGTCCTCCTTGATCCTGCAGATCCCTGGCTAATTCTTCTGAACCAGAGACCTCGGGATTGCCTCCTCCGTGAGCAGAGCATAGAAGGGAGGCTGTCTTTACAAACTCAGCCTGTTGTCACAAAGGCATTACCCACCAGCTCTGTGGGCAGAGCATAAATGCAGACAACACATTGTAAAATTTCTGAGAGCCTTGAGTATTTGATGCCAAGTTTTAACCCAGCTAATGAAAGTTGTTTATTATACTATTTTGCAATCTAATGATAAGGGAGTAAAAATTGATGTAGAGGACTCAATTTTTTGATAAGATTCAAAACCCAATTAATGTGATGCTTTGAACTCTTAGTTCTTTATTTAGCTCCATAACCATGTTAATCTTTACATTGACTTAAAGGCTACTCCTACATTGTTTGCTTGTTTCTTGGAGAATGCATTTGGTTTGGTTTTTTAATAACAAATAATGAAATTAATTTTATGGGACAATGGAATATTTTCTAGAATGTTCGATGGCATTTCCATCAGCATTTAATGATGTGCTTTGTGTGACCATGCTCTTCTAAGCTATCTGACCAGGAAATGCTAAAGCTTTTTTCAAAAAAAGGGATTAAGTTTAGTCTCCAACCTTATCTTTTAATGTTGACTCAACCTCTTAGCCTTCTCTCCTAATAATTATAACTGGAAATTTCAGAAAATCTATGTTTTGGATGATTCTAGGCTCATAAATATTTTACCATAGATGATTTTTCCCCTAAGTTAAAATGGGTGTCTGACATCATTAACTTGCCCTTTTGTTACATAACCCCCATTTGAAATTACTGAGTTGGAAACAATGAGATATTTTCTCTTGTGTGGGTTGAACAAGTTACTTGAATCATATGACAGACTTCCTATCCAAGCCCTGAGATGACACATCAGTGATTGAACAATTTAAAGTTCTGAATGACTGTTTGCTTAACTGGCTGAACTATTGATCAGAGTATCTTACCTACTTCTCTCAGGGTGAAAACAATCTGATTCTGAACCCACAGTGATGCCTAGAAATGCCTAAAATCAACTTAGCCATACTGTACTGCCCACACAGCACTAATACCAGCGTTTCCTCTCGGCCACTGTTTCATTATTCTTCAAGTTCATAAGCCATGTCATAGAAAATGCGGAGTGGATTGTTACTATTGATTATCATTAGGGAGAAGACATGATTTTAAATTTGCCATGAAATAAAAATTGTATCACTTAATGAGCCAGCCAGTTGTGAATATTGAAACCAGGAGCTGACAGTTGTACACTCAAGGAGCTAATCATAATCATAAAAGTTGCTGACATATACTGCCCGTGTACTGTGTGACAGGTGTTGTGCTTAGCTTTTATATACACATTCAGGATAATCCAGTGTTTAGACTGAGTTATAATTAACAACTAATGGAGAGATTCTGTCTGGAACATAATAGCTTAAAAAAGCATAATCAATATTAAAATTACTTTGATTTTTTTTTTGTTAGTCATGATAATTTATTTTTTTTGAAATCCCAAAAATGTTAAAATGAGAGTATTGGATTTTTTTTTCCAAAAGGGAGGAATGGATTGAAGAAATTGAGACATTTTTCTGAAAGAACAAATAACTCTATATAAAGCAGAATAAGTGCCACAAAGGGGCATAAACAGAAGATTTCATCTGGCTCAAGAACAAGAAGGAGATGGACAGAAAAATCATCTTAAGGAAAGAGGTCACTGTGGTGAGATGACATTTTGCATGGCTGGTAGCTTTCTTTTTTTGTTTGTTTTTTTGGGGTTTTTTTTTGACAAACAAAAATTGTCATGAGTCAAGAAGGGAGAGCAACTGATAGAAAAGAAACAGCAGTTATGGAGGCAAAAAAGGGATTGGTGGTGGTTCAATGAGCAGGAAGAAGATCGAGTCTGATTGATATCTAGAGGTAAAGAGAAGTGAGAGAGGATTCCGGAAGAGGAAGGAAGGACATTGCTGTGACAGGTATTACAGTAGCAGGCTGAGGAGCTTGGGTTTAATCTGAGCTGTGGTGGGGGAACATGAAGGCTTCTGACCCCATGTGACATGCTCAGCACAATGTATAAATATAAGGAAAACAAATCTTGCAGGGATGCTTTAAAGGCACAGGTCCAGGAGGGGACTGATTTGGAGAACAGTTAGAAGGCTATTACAGCAGTCCAGGTGAGAGATAATGAGGGCCCGGGACGGGTGGTAGCAGTGCTAATGAGGCGTTGGAAAACCTGCAGCTGGCCGAAGGTCTTGTTCACCGCACATCAGCAGTCCTTCAGTTAATGGACAAAGGAACTGGACTGTTCTCCCAAGCTGTGACTACACCTCGTGGTTTCATGTTTAATGCAGTAGATCACTTCCCATTTTGGTCCACAGTAAAACTCTTTCTTGTCGCTTATTTTTAATAGTAGTAATTGAAATTTTTCTGACTAATAAAAAAATAAGAATTTAAATTGGAAAAATACAATGAAATGTTTATTTCTCTGATGATTAAGAGATAGGTGTTGCGCTCAGTTAAGGTTAAATGGATGCTGTCGGCATGGAAACCTTTCATATGGCATATGTGTGTGACTGTGTGCACCGTATATAACATAGTCATGATCTATTTAACTTTCTGGGGGAAAAAATAGTTAAGAGGCAATGATTCTTACGAGATTTTCCTTTATTGAAATAGCACAATTGATTCTGAGTTATCAAAATGCACAAAGCAAGAAAACTTGAAGTTTCTGACCATGCCTTTAACAGCAGGGAAGTCCAGTATATGCAACATGATTAATTCATATTGCAATTAAGTTTTTAATTAAGTTACATGCACTTTCTATTCTAATTCCAAAAAATGTATTAAACACATCATGCTGTGTGGAAAAGGTGGGGTTTGACTGCTGCCATTCATTTTCTGCTTCAGAGGAAGCTGCCGACGGGTAATGGTACCGGGATTTTACAGCTGCCTTTTAATTTTGTAACTCATCTACCAGTAGTTCATGCTGTGTGGGTTTCCTTTAAATCTCCTTGCCAAGTTTCTGTTTTTCTTTATATGGAACACTCTGAATGCCAGAAAAGAAAAAAATGAGGGCCTTGAAGCTGAGGTGGATATGGTGTATTGAGAGAAGAATGGCCCGTTTCTTTATCTGCTGAGTAACTTCTTTGTCTCCCCTTTAACTTCTAGTACCTGTATATTTAAGTTGTGAGCAGGTAAGTGTTCTCCATGAACATCAGAAAGCTGAACACACCTGAATAGAGTTTGATAATATATGCACATGAAATTTGCATCCTGAAATTTCTGTAACCCACTAACTGATTAAGCATTATTAATTACAAAGTGGCAGCCAATAATCGGTATGAGATTTGTACAAACTGATTTTAGGGTTATTGATTTTTTTGTCTGTCTGTTTATTTCCCAGTAGTAGAGCACTACAATAAATCTTCTCCTTGCTCTTTTCCAAACTGTTACCCCACAACCATGTTAAAAAAATTCTTTTTACACACACACACACACACACACACACACACACACACGTGCACACGTGCGCATGCACACATTTGTATCTCTCCCATAAATCTCAAGTACATTAGCCCCTCTGTCCAAATTGGAAGCTCTCATGGCCTTTCTATCCCTCCAGGACCAGCCTGCCTCCCTGGTTCCATGTCTCAGGACCACCATCACGCTCTTAGTTACCTTCCTGCAGCCAGAAATGCAGAAATCACCTGAGAGCACTTCCTTTTCTTCTCCCCTACTGTCCGCATCCAACCCCTAGCAGCTTTACTTTCCCCATATTTCTGGAACGCATTGCCATTTGTTAATTTCTACCATCACTCTTATAGTTAAGGCCCATCTTATCTCTGAAGGGAGAAATCAGCCAAGCCCACGGGACTTCTAACCACGGGACAGAACTGTGAGATCATATCTTATTGTTTTAAAATGTCAAGAATGTTTACACAGACTATCTTTTCAATTCTATTCAATATACTCAGGTCAGCACATGTGCTTTAAGTGTCTGTCACTTGTTATGCTAATGCTGGTGGTTTTAATTATGTGTGGGTGCCATATTTGCAATTATTTATATATGTGTATAAGTATATATACACACACATATACTTCTAGTGATCATATATAAGTATGTATATTTGACCTTACACATTTACCAGAGCTGGCTAAATAGGCTAAGTAAATCTGTTCTTCTTATATCTGAGCTAAACTTTGATGTCAATGTAGGACAAACAGTTGTGAAGGGAAAGATAATGTGAGGTAAGCAAGAGAAAGAGAAGACAAGCTGGAACCCAGAAGCTCAAACTGGAATCCAGGTGAACTGGAACCCATATTGCTTACTCAGCACCTGCAAGCCTTGAAATGGATGATGATGCATTTTACTGTGACTGAGCTAAACACAAACCTGACCTAGCAGTTAGAGAAAGTGAAGGAAATACAGTGGAGCAGCTCCATGTCTCTTGTTGCCCCGGGCAAACAAGGAGAGCCAATGTATAAGTCTCAAGGTGTGTAGGCCGTAACAGTACTTGGTGCCTCTACACTTACCTTCTGAGAGTTAAAAAAATATGTTTCCCTCTTCTGCCTTCCAATCTTGTGCAAAACATCTCTTACTAAAATGGTACTATGCAAAGAAAGGAATCTTGGGAAATGTAGTCTCAGCTCAGCTAAGTTCATATAATATGAATCTTCTACATTCTACCCATTGCCAACTGACCACCTATACCCACTTCCATTAACCAAACCTACAAATATAGACAAGATCATGGTCACGTGTAACATAAGGTAACAATTTCCTCATATAACTGAAACTTCATAACCCTCTCCCCCAAAGAAAATATTGAGTCTGTTGATCCATCTTTAGGTGGTGCACATTCTTCTTCTAGCTGAGTTACACTGCCTCTTGATATCCTGTGACTTAAATACTAAATTATCAAGTTAGCTTCTATTATTATATGTTAGATGTTAGAAGATTGGGACAGTGTGAAGACAAATATATATCTTTTATATCAAAATAAGGAAGAAATGCTCAAATTATGACATTCTTTGTAACTGGTCATGTGGTCATAGTTGGTGATTTAATCTATAAGGTCTACCGGAAAGTTCTGTCTGTTTTTGGAATAAGACAAAATACAAATTTTTTTTACTGTTAATAAACTTTACTAAATAACATAATTGCCATTATTATTAATGATTTCTTGCCAACATGAGGGCAATTTGTATATCCCATTTTTGAAAAATGTTTTATCTTTTGATGCGAAAAATTGAACCAGTGCTTGTTTGATATCTTCTTCATGTTTGAATTTTTTGCCCTTCAAAAAATTTTGTAAGGACAAAAACATGTGATGGTCAGTATTATTCCTTCACCGAACACTTTCAATAAATTTCTACATGCTTCTGTAGCATTTCTTCCATGTTGAAATTCAGAAAAATTACAGTGGCGTAAATGAACTTTATCAGTAGTCATGGATACACTATCGCTTCACACATAAGATTAATGTGAATCAACTTTGTTTTAGTTAATTTGCTACGTCAGTTTGTATACATTAAGTGATAAAAATAGAGAGGCACACATGCGCCAAATAAACATGTGCTTATGTGTCGAAACTTGTGATAGAAACGGACAGAACTTTCTGGTAGACCTTATATTATCTTCTTCTCCCCAATTTTCTTTGCCCTCAGCAAGCACAGCAGATGGTCATGATTCATTGTCTTGTGAGGTAACCCAAACCTTCATTCCTGAAGGGTCTGGGCCTTTATCAGCACTGCCTGAATTTAGTTGATGTAGTTTTTCATTGAATTAGTCATAGAATATGAGAGTACTGACGAGGCACCCACTGAGATCTCCAGCATCCCAGACATACTCTTCTTGAGTACCTTTGTGTAGAGCAACCTAATTTCCCCTTAAGAATCCAGATCAAGTAACCTCTTACAGGTTACTTTTAACCTGTAAGTACAGTAACCTCTTTTTTCTCTGGTGATTTTCTGGCACAAGTTACCTAAAAATGTCAATGGCAGTGTCAGTTTTTGGTTTTGTGAAAACAGTGCTATGTTGTCTAATAGAAGCATTTCTTACTCAGAAACTAAAATGTCTGAGATTATCAGATTATTATAAGTCATGAATATAGGAAGCAAATTTCACTAGTCAGTCTCTAGTGAGAAGAGCTATTCCATTTCTAGCCTTTTGGTTTTCAGACTATGCATCTTTGCTATAGAAGAAATGGCTCTACTTACTGGTTATTGATTTAGAGCATATATCATATCCTGGAGAATAGTACCTCAGCTCTCATGTTGCCATTCATAACTGAGTTTTTAAAAAGCCATTCTTAGCATTTCATCAGGTTGACTGATTTCGGATAAAAAAAGATGTAATCATGCTAGTGAATCCCATAAGCTTGAGTTCATTGCTGCACTTGATTAACTGTTATCACTGAGAGTGGGGTCATTAATGATTCTATATCTAATCATATCAGAAAATCAATTCCAGATAATGTAAAACCAGTTCAGGGAACTGGCCCTTAAAGATTTATGGAAACACCTGACCAGGCAGTGGCTCAGTGGATGGAGCATCGGACTGGGATCCGGAGGGCCCGAGTTTGAGACCCTGAGGTTGCCAGCTTTAGCGTGGGCTCATCTGGTTTGAGCAGGGGCCCACCAGCTTGAGCCCAAGGTCGCTGGCTCCAGCAAGGGGTTACTCGGTCTGCTGGGGGCCCGCGGTCAAGGCACATATGAGGGGGCAATCAATGAACAACTAAGGTGATGCAATGCGCAATGAAGAACTGATGATTGATGCTTCTCATCTCTCTCCCTTCCTGTCTGTCTGTCCCTGTCTATCCCTCTCTCTGACTCACTCTTTGTCTCTGTAAAAAAAAATAAAAAAATAGGTCAGAGTAATGGCGGGGTAGGAAGCGATACCGATAAATCTCCCCCAAAAATCAACAAGATCTTCAACCAGAAACAGAAAAACCTACACTTGGAGCCTCCAGATGCTTCGCAATACACCCAAAGGTATGGTCGAGTGAAAAATTGGCTAAATATATAACCAAACCCCGAAGGAAATAGAGAGTAAGAAATGCTCCCCCTTCCTCACTAACCTAAACAGGGCCACTTTCTCTGGTAACTGTGAATATAGAAACTGAGGCGGGCAAAGGGGGTGAATAGGTCCAGGCCGCGGCACAAACGGCAGAACCAGGCTGTGGCACGGAGATCCAAGCCGAGGAAAAACTGATCCTGTGGCAACCCGGGCAATACAAGCTAACACTCACGCCAAACCCAAACAAAGAAAGACAAGTGGGGCGGCCATTTTACCCGGTCTCCTGGTTGGCGTGCGCGCAGTTAGTGGGCGAGAGATTTCTTCCTAGGCCCCGGGAGTGGGTGCCCGTGTTGCCCCACGGAGAGGCAGGGTCAGAGGCCTTTCTGTGGGCCGAGGGCAGAGTCTCTGGGCAGCCCCAGCGCCCTGGGAAAGCCACGCACAGGAGGGAGTGAGAACTAATTCCAACGGTGGAGATTTTCCGTGCCGGAGGGGGTTTCACTCAGAGGGAAACGCGGCCGGCCTCATATCCTGGTCTGCGCGCGCAGATAGTGAATGAGAGATTCCTCCGAGTGCCTCGGCAGTGCGCGCCCGTGTTATCGCACAGAGGGGCAGAGTCAGGGGCCTTTGTGTGGGCCAAAGCGGAATCTCGGGCCGCCCCAGCGCCTTGCAAAAGCCGCGCACGGGGACGGAGCGAGACTCAATTCCAACGCTGCAACTTTTCCCTGCGGTTGAGGGTTTCACTCAGAGCGTGAGACTGCTGGCCGGATATCCTGGTCTGCGCGAGCAGACAGTGAGTGAGAGTTTCCCCCAAGCGCCCTGGAAGTGGGCGCCCGCCTGTGTTACCAGACAGAGTGGCAAAGCCAGAGGTCTTTGAGTGGGCGGAAAGCCCGCCTGATTATGCTAGCAGCTCTGACTGACTGAGCCTTACCCAGAGCCCTGTGCTGAGTGGTAATAGAGTGGGGAGTTGCCAGCTCTTTGAGCCTCTTACTATCCAGGCAGAGGCAGCAGCAACCCCATAGCTGGATTATCAGGCTACTAATTGAGGAAGGAAAGACTAGGAGAAAGGCTCCAGGAACACGGACTCTCTCACTGTCGGAGCCTATAAATGCTAATGAGCCTCGACTGCCAACGAGACTAAAGCACAATACATGACATTGCCATAGAGACTTATCAACTGCAAACCTCTACCTGAGCGTGCCAAAGGGGCAGAACCCGGGGTACAGAGTCACCGACCAGGAAGAGGGAGAGAAAAGAAAAAGCAAGAAGATAACCTCTCAAAATCAAGAATAATCTGCAGACTTTATAACCTATCCCATTTTATTATATTTGTTCATTTGTTTCTCTTATCTTCATTCTTGATACTTTTTTTCCTCCTCCAATTTGGCCGATTAACTCTCTGCCGGTCTTACTCTCTCCTCTCCTTGAACTACACTACCCATAAGTGTTACATCTCCCATTATCTTTTCTCTTCTCTTCCTTTCTCTCTATGAGCGTTGCACTCCAAAACCCTTAACTCTCTCTCTCTCTCTCTCCTCTCTTTTTTCTTCTTTTAGTGGTTCCCTCTTTTTTTCTCTCTCTCTCTTTCTTTTCTCCCTCTATATTAGTTTCTTCCTTTCTCCTTTACATCTCCTCTCATTCAAACCTCAATAACAAACAAATTATCTTATCTGGGACTCAAACTTATGTTTGTGGCATTTTGGGAGGTTTTTACTTCACCTTTTTAACTCACTAGCAGTGCTCCCATCCCTAGCTCTCCATATTATCTAGTTCTTGTTCCACTAAATACAATAGTAATTTTTTAATTTGTCCCCCCATTTTTCCGTTTTCCTCTTATTCCTCTCATCATAACTCTTAGACAACCAACACCTAAAAGCAAATCATTTTATTCTTGACCCAAATTTTTTCCTTATTTGCTTTTTGTGGGTCCATATGCTGTTTTTTTTCTTTTTTCTTTTTTTTTTTTTTTTTTTTGCCCCTTTATTACTTTTCCCCAATTCAGGACCTCCATCACAGGCATTGTCTGTTATAATTCACAGTTCACCTCAAGATTTTCTCAAGAAAGAGGGGAGAGGAGAGGAGAGGAAAAAAGGAGGGGGGGAATAATTTCCCTTTTTTAAAATTTTTATTATATTTTATTTTTCTTTATTTCATTATTAATTTTTTATAAAAAAACAACTCTTTGATTTTTTATTTTTCTTATTATTTTTTTTATTTTTTTAACATTTTATTCTTTATTAAATCTCATTAATACTATCAACAAAACTACCCTCAGATGCCATTAAAGAAGAGAAAATTGAATATCATGGATACAAAAGAAAGAGAGGTAACACAGCTAGATGAGGAAAAATCTATGGAGAAAAAATTTAATATATTGGAAACCTTGGAGCTAAATGACAGAGAATTCAAGATAGAAATAATAAAAATCCTCCAAGATATACAAGAAAACACAGAAAGGCAATTTAAGGAGCTCAGAAATCAACTCAATGAACACAAAGAATATATGTCCAAGAAAATTGAAACTATAAAAACAAATCAAAAAGAGATGAAAAACTCAATTCACGAGCTGAAAAATGAAGTAACAAGCTTAGCTAATAGAACAGGTCAGATAGAAGAGAGGATTAGTGAAATAGAAGACAAGCAACTTGAGGCACAACAGAGAGAAGAAGAAAGAGATTCAAAAATTAAAAAAAATGAGATAGCCCTACAAGAATTATCTGACTCCATCAAAAAGAATAACATAAGAATAATAGGTATATCAGAGGGAGAAGAGAGAGAAAATGGAATGGAGAACATACTCAAACAAATAATAGATGAGAACTTCCCAAGCCTGTGGAAAGAACTAAAGCCTCAAGTTCAAGAAGCAAACAGAACTCCAAGTTTTCTTAACCCCAACAAACCTACTCCAAGGCATATCATAATGAAATTGACACAAACCAACAGCAAAGAAAAAATTCTCAAGGCAGCCAGGGAAAAGAAGAATACAACATATAAAGGAAGGCCCATTAGATTATCATCAGATTTCTCAGCAGAAACTCTACAAGCTAGAAGAGAGTGGACCCCAATATTTAAAGTCCTGAAAGAGAGGAACTTTCAGCCAAGAATACTATACCCATCAAAGCTATCCTTCAAATATGAAGGAGAAATAAAAACATTCACAGATACAGAAAAGATGAGGGAATTTATCATCAGAAAACCCCCACTCCAGGAATTACTAAAGGGGGTTCTCCAATCAGATACAAAGAACAAAAAAAAACAGAGCCACAAGTAAAAGCTCCAAGAAGAACACAATAAAACCAAATTTAAACGGTGACAACAACAAAAAGAAAGAGGGGGAGAAGATGGAGATTAACAGTAGCAAAGGACGATGGAGTGCAAAAGTACTCACAAAATAGTTTGCTACAATGAACAGGGTAGGGACACATGAGATAAAAAAGATAGCAACAGAGGAAAGATGTATGGAATACAACCAAATAAAAACAAAAGATAGAAAAACGAAAGAGAAGGATCAAACAAGACACAAAACTAACAGAAAGCAAGATATAAAATGGCAATAGGGAACTCACAAGTATCAATAATTACACTAAATGTAAATGGATTAAACTCACCAATAAAAAGGCACAGAGTAGCAGAATGGATTAAAAAAGAAAATCCAACTGTATGCTGCCTACAGGAAACTCTACTAAGTAACAAGGATAAAAACAAATTCAAAGTGAAAGGCTGGAAAACAATACTCCAAGCAAATAACATAAAAAAAAAGCAGGTGTAGCAATACTCATATCGGATAATGCTGACTATAAGACAGGAAAAGTACTCAGAGACAAAAATGGCCATTTCATAATGGCTAAGGGAACACTGAATCAAGAAGACATAACAATTCTTAATATATATGCACCAAACCAAGGAGCACCAAAATATATAAGACAGCTACTTATTGATCTTAAAACAAAAACTGACAAAAACACAATCATACTTGGAGACCTCAATACACCACTGACGGCTCTAGATCTGTCATCCAAACAGAGAATCAACAAAGACATAGTGGCCTTAAACAAAACACTAGAGCACCTGGATATGATAGACATCTACAGGACATTTCATCCCAAAGTGACTGAGTATACATTTTTCTCCAGTGTACATGGATCATTCTCAAGAATTGACCATATGTTGGGCCACAAAAACAATATCAGCAAATTCAGAAAAATTGAAGTTGTACCAAGCATATTTTCTGATCATAAAGCCTTGAAACTAAAATTCAACTGCAAAAAAGAGGGAAAAAATCCCACAAAAATGTGGAAACTAAACAACATACTTTTAAAAAATGAATGGGTCAAAGAAGAAATAAGTGCAGAGATCAAAAGATATATACAGACTAATGAAAATGACAATACGACATATCAGAATCTATGGGATGCAGCAAAAGCAGTGATAAGAGGGAAGTTCATATCACTTCAGGCATATATGAACAAACAAGAGAGAGCCCAAGTGAACCACTTAACTTCCCACCTTAAGGAACTAGAAAAAAAAGAACAAAGACAACCCAAAACCAGCCGAAGAAAGGAGATAATAAAAATCAGAGCAGAAATAAATGAATTAGAGAACAGAAAAACTATAGAAAAAATTAATAGAACAAGGAGCTGGTTCTTTGAAAAGATCAACAAAATTGACAAACCCTTGGCAAGACTTACCAAGGAAAAAAGAGAAAGGACTCATATAAACAAAATCCAAAATGAAAGAGGAAAAATCACCACGGACACCGTAGATATACAAAGAATTATTGTAGAATACTATGAAAAACTTTATGCCACTAAATTCAACAACCTAGAAGAAATGGATAAATTCCTAGAACAATACAACCTTCCTAGACTGAGTCAAGAAGAAGCAGAAAGCCTAAACAGACCTATCAGTAGAGAAAAAATAGAAAAAACCATTAAAAACCTCCCCAAAAATAAAAGTCCAGGCCCTGACGGCTATACCAGCGAATTTTATCAAACATTCAAAGAAGACTTGGTTCCTATTCTACTCAAAGTCTTCCAAAAAATTGAAGAAGAAGCAATACTTCCAAACACATTTTATGAGGCCAACATAACCCTCATACCAAAACCAGGCAAGGATGGCACAAAAAAAGAAAACTACAGACCAATATCTCTAATGAATACAGATGCTAAAATACTAAACAAAATACTAGCAAATCGAATACAGCAACATATTAAAACAATAATACTTCATGGTCAAGTGGGATTCATACCAGAATCTCAAGGATGGTTCAACATACGTAAAACGGTTAATGTAATACACCATATCAACAAAACAAAGAACAAAAACCACATGATCTTATCAATAGACGCAGAAAAGGCATTCAATAAAATACAACACAATTTTATGTTTAAGACTCTCAACAAAATGGGTATAGAAGGAAAATATCTCAACATGATAAAGGCCATATATGATAAACCATCAGCTAACATCATATTAAATGGCACTAAACTGAAGGCTTTCCCCCTTAAATCAGGAACAAGACAGGGTTGTCCACTCTCTCCACTCTTATTTAATGTGGTACTAGAGGTTCTAGCCAGAGCAATCAGACAAGACAAAGAAATAAAAGGCATCCATATCGGAAAAGAAGAAGTAAAGGTATCACTTTTTGCAGATGATATGATCCTATACATCGAAAACCCCAAAGAATCTACAAAAAGACTACTAGAAACAATAAGCCAATACAGTAAGGTCGCAGGATACAAAATTAACATACAGAAGTCAATAGCCTTTCTATATGCCAACAATGAAACAACTGAGAAGGAACTCAAAAGAATAATCCCCTTCACGATTGCAACAAAAAAAATAAAATACTTAGGAATAAACATAACAAAGAATGTAAAGGACTTATATAATGAAAACTATAAACCATTGTTAAGGGAAATCGAAAAAGATATAATGAGATGGAAGAATATACCTTGTTCTTGGCTAGGAAGAATAAATATAATCAAGATGGCTATATTACCCAAAGCAATATACAAATTTAATGCAATTCCCATCAAACTTCCAATGACGTTTTTTAAAGAAATAGAGCAAAAAATCATCAGATTTATATGGAACTATAAAAAACCCCGAATAGCCAAAGCAATCCTAAAGAAAAAGAATGAAGCTGGGGGCATTACAATACCTGACTTCAAACTATATTATAGGGCCATGACAATCAAAACAGCATGGTATTGGCAGAAAAATAGACACTCAGACCAATGGAACAGAATAGAAAGTCCAGAAATAAAACCACATATATATAGTCAAATAATTTTTGATAAAGGGGCCAACAACACACAATGGAGAAAAGAAAGCCTCTTCAATAAATGGTGCTGGGAAAACTGGAAAGCCACATGCAAAAGAATGAAACTGGACTACAGTCTCTCCCCCTGTACAAAAATTAACTCAAAATGGATCAAAGATCTAAACATAAGACCTGAAACAATTAAGTACATAGAAGAAGACATAGGTACTCAACTCATGGACCTGGGTTTTAAAGAGCATTTTATGAATTTGACTCCACAGGCAAGAGAAGTGAAGGCAAAAATTAATGAATGGGACTACATCAGACTAAGAAGTTTTTGCTCAGCAAGAGAAACTGACAACAAAATAAACAGACAGCCAACTAAATGGGAAATGATATTTTCAAACAACAGCTCAGATAAGGGCCTAATATCCAAAATATACAAAGAACTCATAAAACTCAACAACAAACAAACAAACAATCCAATCAAAAAATGGGAAGAGGATATGAACAGACACTTCTCCCAGGAAGAAATACAAATGGCCAACAGATATATGAAAAGATGCTCATCTTCTTTAGCTATTAGAGAAATGCAAATCAAAACTGCAATGAGATACCACCTCACACCTGTTCGATTAGCTGTTATTAGCAAGACAGGTAATAGCAAATGTTGGAGAGGCTGTGGAGAAAAAGGAACCCTCATACACTGTTGGTGGGAATGTAAAGTAGTACAACCATTATGGAAGAAAGTATGGTGGTTCCTCAAAAAACTGAAAATAGAACTACCTTATGACCCAGCAATCCCTCTACTGGGTATATATCCCAAAAACTCAGAAACATTGATACGTAAAGACACATGCAGCCCCATGTTTATTGCAGCATTGTTCACAGTGGCCAGAACATGGAAACAACCAAAAAGCCCATCAATAGATGACTGGATAAAGAAGATGTGGCACATATACACTATGGAATACTACTCAGCCATAAGAAATGATGACATCGGAACATTTACAGCAAAATGGTGGGATCTTGATAACATGATACGAAGCGAAATAAGTAAATCAGAAAAAACCAGGAACTGTATTATTCCATACGTAAGTGGGACATAATATTGAAACTAAGAGACATTGATAAGAGTGTGGTGGTTACAGGGGGGAGGGGGGAATGGGAGAGGGAAAGGGGGTGGGGAGGGGCACAAAGAAAACAAGATAGAAGGTGACAGAGGACAATCTGACTTTGGGTGGTGGGTATGCAACATAATTGAACGACAAGATAACCTGGACTTGTTATCTTTGAATATATGTATCCTGATTTATTGATGTCACCCCATTAAAAAAATAAAATTATTAAAAAAAAAATAAAAAAAGATTTATGGAAACACTTCCAGTACCAAAATTCATTTCATTGAAGGTTCAGTCAGAGAAATAGAACCATTAGGACTTATTAAAGACTTTGGCCTTACATATTATGGGAACTTGTTCAACAGTCTTTGCAAGATTGTTGCCTTTACATCTGGTGCAAGAGTTTGAAGCCACTGGGAAGGGAAAATGAATGTGAAGATGGGGAAAGAGCAGAAAACCTGGAGCCCATAAAACGGACTGGAAATTGTGTTGGTTTCTCACTAGCTCTAAGCTTCCAAATCTGGTGGGTGTTCTAAGGGGAGCTAAACATGCACCTGACCTCGAAGTCAGAGAAGCTGAGGAGGACCTAGCAGGATCCGGGCAGGAGCATGCCCAGTGCCGCCTGCCCCACCCCACTGAGGTGAACCAGCAGGTAGGTGAGAATGTGCGAGAGCTTGGGTCACCGTATCTCCAAGCGTAAAAGATTATGGCTGCTGCTTCACTTCTGCCTTCCAAATATCAATTAAAATGTCTCTTGTGGTCCATGTTAACATGAAACTATTTGAGGATTATGGGATGTACAGTTCCATCCTAACAAAGTTGGATTAATACAAATCCATCAAAATATGTAGCGTTTATAGATGAACTGAAACTAGCTCCACTAAACAGTACAGCAGTCTTCCTGGTTAGTTTGAGATAGCAGTGGTACACTGATTTGAATATTTTTATCATAGTGTTTTAAACACTTATTCTGCCCTACAGATATTCAATAAAGTACACTGGTTATTGTGATTATTTTTTTAGAACTTGTTGCTAGCAGTGTAAACCCATATTAAATAACCAGTGTCTATGTCTCACGGTATATTCTGTTGCACAGAGTGAGTGTGCTGAGCTCTGAACAGAACATGGAGGGACGACTGGACAGTGGCCAGCTGGCTTTTCATCTAAACATAGTTCAAAGCAGGTAGGGTCTGTTTCTTGTTAAAGGTTTTTACATCTAATTCTCTAAACAGATTTTCTTCTCTTATTTTATTTCCAAAGGAAAAGGGATTGTAAACTTACCTTTCCAAATTCACTTTCCCCTTTTGAAGATTGAGCACCATTAAAGGAATAAAAGTGACAAATGTTTGAGGATAGCACTGATCTCATGTTACAGATATTGCTAGAGGTTGACGGGTCTAGTGGAGCGTTGAGGAAATATCTTCTTTTCCAGATTCGAACCAAATAAAGAATAGGCTCACAAATTGTCAGCTTCATTAGTTGCTGCACACCCCTAGATTTCAAGGTTTCTTTACACTATGGTGATCATGCAACTTAAAGTAACAGGACTTTCTTCCCATTGGGTCTTGGGAGCTGGCTGCAAGGGCAGATGAACCAGTATGGTGGATACTAAGCACACTTTACTGTTCTAACTTGTTGCAAGATTAGCAGGGTAGTTTCATGTACCTAGTCACTGGCAGCAGCCAATAATAGACCTATACTTGCGGGAGAACGGATGTGCTTATGGTAACAGAGTAGAAGGCAGGTAAGAGGAAGACTAGAATGAATTAGCATGCACCTTACCTGATTCCATAGAAATGCCTGAGAGCAAAAGGGTTTGCCACATATGAGCCATGTACCCTACCCACCAAAACCCCCAAAACATTCTGCTTCCTATGAGAAGGAAAAATAAGAGACCCAAATAAGCCTCCCCAATACTCACCTCTTGTGGATGGGGGACAGAAATCCTTAGTTACACAGACGTGGGATGAAACAGATAAGGACTGCCCCCAACAGATATATAAATTAGTAAAGTTCTACCATCTTGAACTGTTTTTGTATAAACCCAGTCAAACCTTATAATCATTTTGTGATGAAGGTTGTTTTTCATAGAATCAAGTACAACTTTATTTACTTAAAAGAAAACCAATGCCTGACCTGTGGTGGCACAGTGGATAAGCGTCGACCTGGAAATGCTGAGGTCGCCGGTTCGAAACCCTGGGCTTGCCTGGTCAAGGCACATATGGGAGTTGATGCTTCCTGCTCCTCCCCACCTTCTCTCTCTGTCTCTCTCTCCTCTCTCTCTCCCTCTCTGTCTCTCTCTCTCCCTTTCTCTCTCCTCTCTAAAATGAATAAATAAAATTTAAAAAAAAAGAAAAGAAAAGAAAACCAACATGTGAGAGGGTTAAATGGCTAGCCCAAATTCACACAAATATCATCGTTAAAACCAGGACATAAAACGAGGTCTTCTGAGTGAAAGTACTCTTTTTGCATCACAACATGTGAGTTTTAGAGTGCTAAGATATCGTAGAGGTCATCCAGCTCAACCATCAGAAAGCAAGCCTAAGGCAACGTGCATTTGTTAAGATCTTAGTGGGGAGTGCAATCCCACAGGAGCAAGTGCGAGGGAGAAGGAAAGTTAGACAGAAGAGGAGCACGAGTCTGAGAGTGTGTTATTGACTCAGCCACCGCTGAGCAGCAAGCTGACATTTATTGAGCATGTCTTCTGTGTCAGGCACTGTTCTGAGTATTTTACATGAAATAACTCCTTTAGCTCTAGCAACTACCCCTTGAGATAGGCACTGTTATAATCCTCGTGTCACAGATTGATTGTTTGTGTCTGCCAGCCACTCAGATTCATATGTTGAAACCTAATTCCCCTTGTCACCATATTTGAAGGTAAGGCCTTTGGGAGGTGATTAGGTCACAAGTGGGATTAATATCTTAAAAAAAAAAAAAGCCCAAGAGAGCAACCTTGCTCCTTCTGCCATGTGAGGTTGCAGCAAAAAGGTGCCTCTATGAGGAAGCTGCTCTCACCACACACTAAATCAGCCAGCACCTGGTCTCGGACTTCCTAGCCTTCAAAACTGTAAGAAATAAAGGTTTGTTGTTTAAATCACTCAATCTATGTCACTCTGTTAGAGCAGTCTCAACTGAGGCATAGGAAGGTTAAGTAACTTGCTCATGAATATTCAGCTATTAAGTGTCATGCTGGGATTAAAGCCTGCCGGCTGACTGTAGGTGCTGCACACTCCACCCCTATGTTCTCCTGCCTCCGGTGGTGGAGCTGCCACACAGGTAGTTAATGGAAGAGGCAGAATCTAGCCCGTCCTTCATGATAAGACTGAAGCATTGATTTGTATGTGTGTGTACATTGTATGCCACTCAGCCTAGAATGAAAATTGCTTTAAGGCAGAAACTGTCTAATTTAAAGCTACTGTATGAAATATATCTAAATACTGGCAGATGCAATAATTTTCTATTATATCAAAGATTGATTGTTAAAATTTTATTTTAGCTGGGGTTGGGGAGTAGAGAGCAAAGGCTTTCTTTTTAAAGATAAATTTTTTTACAAGTGGCATTTTCATTAAAATACATATAATTGTAAGAATTTCAACTTTCAGCCATTATTTCTCCTGGTATTTTTAGGCAACACAGTCCTAGAATAAAAAGTAAATAAGAGAGAATCAAGGTTGTGGAGTCGTCTTAGTGATAAAAAGGATGATGGTGCTACACAAAATCCTCAGATAGCCTAGAACAAATTTATGGAAGTGTTTTCATTACTTTTAAGCACCTAAGTCAGTATCTTAGAAAGGTCTAAGAATAAAAGATACTTGAGAACCAAGCTAGCAGTCTCTTAGGGACAGATAGCTCTCAGAATGGATGACATTTGTTGTCTGAGTATAATAAACGCTACTATGACTTCTTGCTTACAGGACATCTTCAGAGATTTAGTAAATCGTTTAAGAATTCAGTGCCTGTGAATTCAGAAGAGCTGTAGGAATGCTTGAGAATACTATAAGATTTTTTTTAAAACATACTATAAGATTTAAAAATTGCCCAAGAACTCCTGGCTTTTACAGGAAGCTTAGTTTTTCAACCACTTGTTATCCTTATGTAGAAGACACACAGCAATGATAGCAAGCTATCCCAGATTTCTGAAGTAATTTGTGGAAAATAGCGCTATAAAAAATCAATTTATAAAGACAACAATATTTGCATATTAAAAGCTGCAGCTAAGTTAATATCATTTTCATTTTCTTGGCTCTGACAATTCTTTTTAACACTGTCAATCAAAATCAGGGATTTTGGCCCTGGCTGGTTGGCTCAGCGGTAGAGCGTCGGCCTGTCGTGCGGGGGACCCAGGTTCAATTCCCGGCCGGGGCACACAGGAGAAGCGCCCATCTGCTTCTCCACCCCTCCCCCTCTCCTTCCTCTCTGTCTCTCTCTTCCCCTCCCGCAGCAGAGGTCCCATTGGAGCAAAGATGGCCCGGGCGCTGGGGATGGCTCCTTGGCCTTTGCCCCAGGCGCTAGAGTAGCTCTGGTCGCAACAGAGCGACACCCTGGAGGGGCAGAGCATCGCCCCCTGGTGGGCAGAGCCGTGCCGGGTGGATCCCGGTCAGGCGCATGCGGGAATCTGTCTGTCTCTCCCCGTTTCCAGCTTCAGAAAAATACAAAAAAAAAAAAAAAAAAATCAGGGATTTTTACATTTTTATTTACTATTATAGTCCAAACGCCTTGAACAGTTGGGCCATTAGAAAATGCACAATATAGAAGGAATGAATGAGTGTAAATGACTCTGAAACAAAGAAGCATTTTCACATAATGTGTATACAGTGATGGGTATGCATAACAGCAGTGGTATTCTGTACTCAGCGATACCCATTGGAGAGAGAGCAGTGAGCAAGGGGCACCTCCAGTAGCAACCCACATTCTTCTTCTTTGTTTTAATGTTTATATTGATTTTAGAGAGAGGAAGAGAGAGAGAGAGAGACAGGAACCCCAATCTGTTCTTGTATATAACCTGACTGGGGATCGAACAGGCAACCTCTGTGCTTCAGGACGATGCTCTAACCAACTGAGCTACCTGGCCCTGGCAGCAACCCACATTCTAATCAAGTGAGAAGACAGGCCCCATTTCTCCTGATGGAGGCACCTTATCCTTGAAGATCATTTCAGGCCTTTGTTTCTGATTTATACTGAACAAGCGATATTTTGAATATAATTTTGCTTCCCAGGTAACTTTTTAACTTAGTGACAGAATGTACAAAATTTTTTATTCAAGCACATTCTAGTCTTTCTTGTCAGTTTTACTTCTCCATTAGAACTCTTTTAATGAACCAGTCTTTTATGAATTTGATTAGTAAGAATATACCCAGAAAGTTTGCCTCAATTTTTAACATATCGACAGAAATGATCTCTTAGCCCTGCAAAATTGTAGTAAGAACACTTTTTGGAGGAAGACGGATTTGAGTTTAATTCTTAACTCTAATGACCTAATAAGTAAGCTTTATGGTGACAATTTTTCTGAGTTTCCGTTTCATGATTTCTTGTAACGAAAATGTAATAGGGGGTAAGATGAGATGTAGGCAAAGTGCCCATAAGGGCTTACAGTAAATGCAATAAATGTTCCTTTCTTTCTGTAAAGAAAGACTAAACAGATTATTACTGGCTGACCCCAAAATGATGCTGCCCGCATGCATGCCACCAGAAAAGCCTATAAGTATTCTAAATAGCATTGCCACCCTTTTCTAAATTGAGCTGTCCTTGAAGTCATAGCAGCGTCTTCATGACTTCAGGTGATGAAGTCATGATCTTCCTCCTTGACCTCATTCAGGAGTTGAAGGCAGCCCTGTCCAGCTTCCGGCTACCAGTTCTTTCCTACCAGCTGGTGGACCCTGAAGTAGTCTCTTTGCCCTCAGCCTCTTGTGCACCTTAAGGTCCCGCATGCCTTGAGTAGTCAGGGTTCTCCAGAGAATCAGAACCAATAGAGATATATAAGAATAAGATTTATTATAAAGAATTGACTCATGTGGGTTGAGAAGTGCCACATTTGCTGTCCACAAGGTGAAGATCCAGGAAAGCCTGAGAGCCAACAGTGTAGATTTCAGTCTGAACCTGAAGGTCTGAGAACCAGGAGCACTAAGGGCAGGAGACAATTGAAGTCCCAGCTCACTGGTCAGGTAGAGAGTAAATTCAACCCGCCTCATTCTTTTTGTTCTATAGGACCTCAAAGGGTTGGGTGATGCCCACCCACTGTGGGGAAGGCCATCTGCTTTACTCAGTCCGTCAGTTCAAATGCTAATCTCTTTGGAAACTCCTCATACACTTCCCAAAATAATGTTTAACCAGATATCTGAACATCCTTGTGTTCAGTCAAGTTAACACATAAAATTAAACATTATAATGCCTATCAAGCTACAGCATCCAAGTTACCATTGTACTGAAGGTTGGCCCTTGGGTGGTACCTACTACTTGGCTCCCAATCCAACCATTCCTTTCTTATTATCCTGTCTCTCCCTCCAGATTCTAGACCACCTTAATGCTGGTGCTATAGGAGTTAAATCACTGACTATATAAACAAATACATTTTACCCTACTTTTTGCTATATCTGTGGGCCCAAGAAGTCATATTTGCCTGATATAGCATCTTTGCTTTTTCAGATTTGCATGAGAAGGAAAACAGATGGCTTCTATATACTGAGGGATACAAATATGGAGATTAGCTTTAAAAACTGTAAGCAATATTGCTAAATATGTAGCAAATGACAAAATTATAAGCAAGTTAGGAAATGAGAGACTTTAAATTAAATATGAATATTGGTAAAAAATTTCCTAATTATACAATTTATTTACTCAGAAATAAGGGATATATCGTTGACCATAATTCTAATCAAAACAAGAGTTTACTTATGATTATCTTGGAGTATCCACTCCAAGAGCGTGATGAGAGCGTGAGCATTTCTCTACTCTGTGTGAGCTCTAGAGACTGTTCACCATTCACCTTCTTGATCATCCTTCGCCTACTTTTGTGGCATTTTACTCCTATGCATCCACCACCCATTGTTCAGGGAAAACTCAAGTGGATTTCTCCTAGTGTTCTGTGCTCCTTATCTCTGTTGTTTCCTCCTTTTCAGGGCTTTGTTCCACCATCAGCAGATCCCAGTCTCCCTAACCCTAATCTTCCCTTGCTCATCTCACTAAGATCGCTGGGCTATGTTTGAAATCTTTTCTGCTTCTATAGTCCTTTTTTTTTTTTAAGTGACAGGAGGGGAGATAGGCTCCCATATGCTCCCCAACTGGGATCCACCCAGCAACTCCTGTCTGGGGCTGATGCTCAAATCAACTGAGCCACTGGCTGCAAGAGGGGAAGACAAAGAGAAGGAAGAGAGGGAGGGGAAGAGAAGCAGGTGGTCGCTTCTCATGTGTGCCCTGACCGGGATAGAACCTGAATATTCGCATGTCGGGCCAACACTTTATCCACTGAGCCAACCAGCCAGGGCCTGGTTTTATAGACTCGATGCTGGTTTTCAACAGAAAACTACCCAATCACTGGGCTCACCTTGTTTGTTTTCTTCTCTGGGGGATCACAGAACTGCGATACCTAAGTACAGTAATGTCTGAGAACAGCTGCTGCATATATTTGCCAATTTAAGTTTTTATGGCAGGAGGTTAACTCCTGTCTTTGTTACTTCATCTTGGTTGAAAGTGGAATTTCTAAAATGTTAATTTTTATATCTTTTCTGCATTCTAGATGGTTACTCAGAGCCCTTATTTTGGAAAACATGTTATATAGTGTTCAACGGAAATTCAGCAAAGGTAGTAAAAAATGTCAAGACTCAAGCTGAGATTGATTATTTTAAGTAGCTCAACATAAATTCCTCACGGCTAGACTAGTTTTAGTTCAAGCATGATGACCTGACAGCTGTTTGGTACTGAGTGCCTCTGTTTGTCTTCTGACTGTAGAGTCTTCAGAAACCTACATAGAATTAGGTATAAGCTTTAACATTGTGGCCGTTTTTCTTAGGTCATCACTTTCTTTCTTTCTTTCTTTCTTTTAAATTCAGTGAGAGGAGGGGAGGTAGAGACAGACTCCTGCATTCAACCCGACTGGGATCCACCTGGCAAGACCACTAGGGAACAATACTCTGCCCATCTGGAGATGCTGCTCTGTTGCTTAGCAACCAAGCTCTTTACTTAGTGCCTGAGGCAGAGGTCATGGAGCCATCTTCAGTCCTGGGACCAAACCACTCCAGTGGAGCCATGACTGCAAGAAAAGGAGAGAGAGAGAGAGAGAGAGAGAGAGAGAGAAAGAGAGAGAGAGAGAGGGAGGGAGAGAGAGAGAGAGAGAGAGAGAGAGAGAAGTGAGATGAGGAAGGGTGAAGAAGCAGATGGGCGCCCCTCCTGTGTGCCCTGACCGGGAATCAAACCTGGGATATCTACACGCCAGAACGCCGCTCTGCCACTGAGCCAAATGGCCAGGGCCATCATCACTTTCATTTTTTTAAGACTTTAGTTGCCCAAGAAGGGGAAATTGTTCTGCATAGATGTTTTACTCTTAGTCATATCAACATAACTTCTAGAAACTTATAGCTCTCTTTGCTGTTTTTATTTGGCTACATAGTATCTTCATTTCATAAAGCTCTAAAATCATGGCATCTTCTTTAGTTTCCCTTGTGTAACAATTCTTGTCTATTTACTAAATGACATACATCTTGAGGCACTTATTTTTCAAGCCTGAAGGCAAGGACTATGACAATAAAATTAAAAGATATCTGAACTGTCACCTTCCAGGGAGAACTGAAAACTCTTTAAACAATTCATTTGATATCTAGTTGATCAGAGAAATGTCTTCCAATTCTATTCAGCTGTTTGTTCCAAAGTAAAGCATTTGATTTATATAATTAAAGAAGAGCATGATATTTTATATCTCTTTTGCTCTATTTTCATGCTTTTATTTTTTACTTAAAAAATAAAGTAAAAAATAGGGCCTGACCTGTGGTGGTGCAGTGGATAAAGCGTTGACCTGGAAATGCTGAGGTCGCCGGTTTGAAACCCTGGGCTTGCCTGGTCAAGGCACATATGGGAGTTGATGCTTCCAGCTCCTCCTCCTTCTCTCTGTCTCTCTCTCCCTTTCTGTCTCTCTCTCCTCTCTCTAAAAATGAATAAATAAATAAAAAATTCCAATGCTAAAAATAAAATCCAACTCTTCTGGAGAATAGCACCAAAATTGTTGAGCAACTTTTCTTTATTCAAACCTTGTAAGAGTACAAGGTTTGTCCTTGCACTGTACTTTTACTTACCATTTACAAAGCTAATACTGAAGATATAAGAACACTGATAAAGCCAATAACGTATTCATTATGCTAAACTTGAATCCAAAGTTTCCTTCTTATGATAGAGTAGACTGATAGAGTGATAGAGTGGGAGTGGGTGATGGTGGGTGAAGCTAGGTGGAGGGAGGTAAGAACATTCTTATAACAAATTTAAGCCAGTGGTTGAGTCCATAATGAATAGACTATCAACTCTGAAAATATATGCGGGCTGATTCTTTACTAAAGCATTTATCTGATATCTTGTTGACATGAATTTAAATAAAATTTTATTATTTCAAGGTTCATTTAGTTATTTAGGTTTATAAAATCAGTTCTCACAGATTTATAAATCACTAGAGGTTATGTTAATTTGATAAGGAAATGTGCTTTTAGAATTTATATATATATATCATATATTCAAACTATAAAAGAAAGTTTATTTAGAAAATCACACACACATAAAGGAAGGAAGGAAGAAAGGAAGGAAGGAAGGAAGGAAGGAAGGAAGGAAGGAAGGAAGGAAGGAAGGAAGGAAGGAAGGAAGGAAAGGAAGGAAGGAAAAGAGAGAAAGAAAGAAAAGAAAAAGTCAGAAGTAGAAAATTATAATTTATATTTTGTAGGGTTTACTTAATTCTTAAATTAATAATTGCAACAAAGGTTATTCTGTGCTTTTATTATATCCTTATAGGAACTTTAGGACAAGTACTTAATAAAGCAAATATAAGCCACATTAGTGAATATTTAGTCAAGTTAATAGAATAACTAATTTCCTCCAAATTCTATTTATAATAATGGTGTTCAATTAAATTTTGTGAAGCTAATAAATGTAAAATGATCTCTCTTTTGGTTTGAAATTATTTTCTCTAATTAGCAATAAATTTGAACATTTCTACAATTGCTTTGTAATCATTTGGTTAGTCTTTTTATAATTTGCCTAGTGAATTACTTGTCAGATACCCATTTTTCTAGTTAGGCTCTTGACTTAATTTTGTTGATTTTGTTTTTTTATGGTCCATATCAGGAGTCATCAAACTTTTTCTAAAAAGCCAAGTACATATTTTAGGCTTTGCAGGCCATTTGGAGTCCGTAGCACAATTACTCAACCTCTGCTATATGGTGAGAGAGCGGCCATGAACAACATATAATTTTCTTGGTGGAATATAAAATAATTTTATATTCAACTTGTAACTGACTGGGATTCTGTGATATTTGATATAATGTGTGCCATAGACATTTGATTTGTAATCCTTATTAAATTGGAGAAATTTGTTTCTATTCCTAGTTTGATAAGATGTAATCATAAGTAGATATTGGACTTTATCTGTTTTCTTTCTACTTTGGGCAAGAAAACCACATTACATCTCTCCTAATAGATTAATGTGGAGAATTACATTGATATATTTCCTGATATTCAACCATCTTTGCATTTCTGTGATAAACCTTATGTTTGTACCATATTTTTAGTATGCTATTTGGTTCAGTTAGCTGATATATTTTTGTGACAGAGACAGAGAGAGACAGAGAGAGGACAGATAGGGACAGGCAGACAGGAAGGGAGAGAGATGAGAAGTATCAATTCTTTGTTGCGACACCTTGGTTGTTCATTGATTGCTTCCTCATATGTGCCTTGGCCAGGAGCCTACAGCAGACTGAGTGATCCCTTGTTCAAGCCAGCGATCTTGGGCTCAAGCTGGTGAGCCTTGCTCAGACCAAATGAGCCCGTGCTCAAGCTGGCGGCCTCGAGATTTTGAATCTGGGTCCTCCATGTCCCAGCCCAACACTCTATCCACTGCGCCACAGCCTGGTCAGGCTAGTTAGCTGATATTTTATTTAGAATTTTTGCATCTGTGTTTATCAGCAAAATGAATCCAATGATTTCTTGTTTTGCCCTTCTCTTATACTGAAATCAAGTTAAACCAAGCTTATAAAATGAGTGAGGAAATGTCTTTAATTTTTAAAAAAAAAATTGTATAAGTTACCATTTAACTATTCTTTGAAACTGGTAGAAACTTCTTGGCTTGTAGCTTTTTGGGATAAGAATTTCTTTAAAATATAGTTTCTATTTCTTTAATACTCATTTATCTACTCAAATTTTCTATTTCTTTTTGTGCTGATTACTGACATTTTATTTGTCTTCAGAAACGTGTATATTATATGAAGTTTTTAAAATTTATTAGCATAGAGTTAACTTTTAAAATTATTTTAAAACTTTTATTTTCCAACTTATTTATTATGTATTTTGCTTATTTTAACCTTATTTTTCTTTTGAAAAGTCTTGCATCAGGTCTATGTTTTTAATTAATTTTTTCAAATAACTTTTCCAGCCAACTCTATAGAAAAACTGTGGCTCCACCCCATTCAGGTCAGGAAAAGCTCCTCATCCAAAACAAGGACTCATAATGATGTTTTGGGATGCCTATCCTGTGACATTGGCATTGTGATGTTGCAAATGCAGTCACTGAACCAGCAGGTAGACTGGTTTAGCTCACGGTCATGAAGTCGTAGTTCATTTTCATCACTTCCCTAGGTTCTTGGCTTCCCACAAAGCTGACGTGCCAGGAGCAGTTTAACATCATTTATTTATTCTCATTTCATGGGTCAGAAAGCTGTACCAGAGTCCCTGGCTTCACTAGTAAGCCTCTTCCCAAACCCTCACCTTGTGGAGGATTCTATCTCCTTTTACCCAGTAAGAATGGAAGTCCTGGACACCACAGATGGTTTCTGGAACCAGATTCCAGAATGCCAGTGGCTTCAGACACATTTACTTGTTCATTTCTGTGAAATTTCTGGTTCGTGAAGATTTCATCTTGCTTTTCAATCTGGACACATATTTTTTTATTGCTCTAGGTTTGGAGATAAGCTCAATGTATATATAAACACAACTGTGCTATCTTGCTTATTAAGCACAGCCATAAGAATTTGCTTTATACCTGAATTTTTATTTAATGTAAATTGGTTTAAAAAAATCTTAGTGAGTGAAAGAAAAATAGCTACCAAATAAAGAAGGAACAATTTATACTATATGATAATTTGTTAAAGATGGTATGTCAAATGTTTTAATTCATTATGTATTTTTAAACTTCCCATGTAACTGGGCTCTCTAACAAGGCATTTTAAAGGGACACTCATGTTGAAAATATATTGTAAAATATGAAATTAATGTCTTATCAAAACTACTCACAGTTATTTACTGGTACTACCAACATTTGTTAATAAATACCCCCCAAAATGACAGCAGCGGGGAAAAGAAACCCATCCTTGACCCATAAACAAGGCACCAGATGCAATTAGACCACAGGAACAAAAGGTCAATGCCACTATATCCTCAACACATATTTCCACCCCTCTCCAGATTTTAAAAGGAATTGTAGTGAAGAGAAGAATTTAGGAAAATTCTCTGCCAGCTTTGAAGGGAAGGCATCATCTACAAACACACAACAGTGATAAATGAAATAGTTCATCATATTTTCTTCCTCAGTTCTGTGTCCCCTATTTTAAGGTACATTCTTAGCTAAGAGCAATAACAAACCCAGTTAATTATCTCTCCGGCCTACACCTTGATAGACTACATTGTCCAGTTTATCTTTGTGTTGCATGGAAAGAAAATTTGGCTCTCTCTCATTTCTAATAAGAGTGGACAGTCAACCCAGATAATTTAGGACAAATGTTCCACTGGGGCCCTGAGGCATCTTGCTTGTTATTCATATTAATCACATTAACTAGCTCATGGCCAAATTCCATTTTGGGCTGTGTGGTATTGAGGTAGTCTTAATGCTTTATGATTATGCTATGTGCACTCATTTTTACTTGATTAATTTTCCCTGACACAAGATAAGCAGTACTCACTTAAAGATTCGGCAGGGTCAGAAACTGAACCTACTTTTCTAGTATATGGGTTCTACATCTTATGCATGATTAAGTAAGTTAAACAAATTTGATAATAGATCGTATTTTTCCCATTGGCTTTATTCTTATGGCCAAATCAAAAACAACAACAACAACAACAAAAACCATGATAATTGTGACAAGTTGTACATATTCCAAGTTTTAAAAAATACAGTAATTTCTGGTCTCACAATAGCAACCTTACTGATCTTGTTGTGAGGAGCCGCCCTGTGCATTGTAGATGTTTGATGTTAAGCAGCATCTCTGGCCCCAGCTAGATCGAAGCCAGTAGGAAGCCTGCTCTCAGAGTTGGGATAATCAAACCTGTCTCCAGACATTGACACATTTCTTCTGAGGTTGCAAAATTCCCCACATCCTTATTAATAACCACTACTTAAATTTGATATTTTTTTCAGGGTATCAGTATTTTTCACCTTACGACTTTTTAGTCTCCTGGTATAGATATGGCCTTAGAATTTGTCTATGCAAACCCAGCCATGATAACACTACTTTCCCTCTATCCTATACATGGCTAATAAATGGTGTAGGTTAATAATCTGAAATTTTAACTATTTGCTCTGGTTTGTTTTCTCACTCTACCCCCGATTACTCTCATACAACAATCTAAGAGCTACCATTTGCCCAGAGATTGAAAGGGAAATTTTCAACACTCAGGAAACTTCTGTGCATCTCAGATTTTAAAGTTATCTGTAGAGAGCCAAAGAGCAAATTTAGATTGACACCTCAATGACACTAGAAATTCATCAACATTCTACTTAAAATAAGCACTAGAAATTGTGCTGTTTCCTTAATAAGTTTACATTTCAAGGCCTCTTGATACATATGAATCGCAATGTCGATAGTAAATTAATGTGTAAGTGATTCCTACAGAACACACTACAAATTGTCCATTCTATAGATGCTTCAGATTGGAAATGAAACAGGTTTTTCCTGACTCTTTATTGGGGAATGGCTTAGTTTCTAATGGCAGGTTGATTGCTATGGATTTTATACAAATCCGAATGCTGTTCTTGTGTACCTTTTTCTAGGTTTCTTTTTTTAAAATCCTGATATGTGACCATGTAACTAGTACATCAATATCCTTAGATTGGATCTACAGCTTTTAACTAGTGCTTTGAAGTAATTTTTTCAATTACTACTATATAAGAATAGTCTATAAGTATGGTCTGTAAGTCCTGACTACATGTGAATAACAAAATGAACTAGAACACTAACACAAAAAGTTAGATATAAGTCCATAAGAATATGGACCTTTTGGGTTGTGGCCAAAAGAATTTTATAAGATTATCTAAGAAAACAGACTTGTTTAAAAAGATAAATATTTAGCACTGTATGTGAAAAAAACAATTCACACCTTTTATAGGTATGAACAAGATATTAGAAATAAAGGGACTAATTATAACAAGCACACAAATAGTTATTACTATTATTTATTAACTCTATATTTTTATGATTTTCTTAGAGCTTGATAAAAAAAACAAGTAGGCAGAAGACAGTAAAAGGTAATTCACAGATTAAGAAAAATACCATGAGTAAACAAAGATATTACAACTTGCTGGCAATCATATCCAGGGTGGAACAAAGGTAGGTTTATAGTTGTTTATATAAAAAATAATATAATAATTAATAAATAGTAATATAAGAATAAACTCCATGTTTCATGTATTCACAACTATAAACCTACTAATTACATGAAAATTAAGGTGACATTTTTGTTTTGTGTCTATTAAGTTAGAAATAATATTTTAAACCTGTAATGTTGAATAATAATGACAGCTTCTTCCTAACTTTCATACAATGCTAACATATTATTAATTATTTCTTTGGAAAACAGATTGGGGATTGCTTAAGAGCAATTTATAATATCTATTCATTTTCAACTAATCATATATTTTGATCCAATTAACAGTATTAAAATTTATCTTTGAAACTGTATTTTGAGTCAAAGATATTTTTAACTTAATGTTTAAAATTGTGTAGCAATTTATTTGTCAAGAGCTATGCTTAGAAATTTATATAAAGGAAAAAAATCTACAGAAAAACTATATAAATGATAACATGAATCATCAATGTTTATTTGTAAAGAAAACCTGAAGCAAGCCAGGTTTCTTGCAATAGGGAAATGTTTATGTAAATTATGGAGTAGCCGCATAATAGAATATAATACAGATATTAAGACATTTATCAGGTTCATATGATATGTAAAATATAATGTAATCAAACTTAAAAAATGTTAAAGAATGTTTAAAAGAAAGATAAAGAGGGGAAATAGAAGTGATATCACAGCAGAACTGTACACCTTCTCAACACAAACCACATATGTGGGGCAAGATGTAGCACAGGGCCAGGGGACGAGGATTTCAACTATTTGGCATCTGAAATTTAAAAGTCTCATTCTGTTAAAAACAGGCAATAAATTTCTACTTGCTATCTTGAGAATTTCAAGATTAAGAAAGGAACAGGCAGAATGGCTCATTCTTCAGCAGGGTATAATGTAATACATAAGGACTATACCTTTGCATAACAAACTCCTTCACATAAATATTCATAATGTTTCATCTCAATTTTGACCTATCTTAATAGCAAATAACTATTTAAGATGTGCAAATGATGGAAATCTTGGGAGTAGATGACTATACATTTGAGGAGTCATATAGTCAAAGAAGAAAAGATCTGGGTATAAAATTATTGATATATATTTTCCAGAACATGTAAAAGTGGATTTTCATCAGTTCATAAGGAATTAAAAGGTGAAAGAGGATAAACAGAGTGAAAAAGAGAAGATGGAGGTTTTGGGAGTTCTACAAAGCTAAATCTGATAATACAATGATCAAAATGAGGAAGTGTATGTGAGGGCCTTTAAAAACCAATGTGACTGCTCACAGTGGTGAATATGCTCAGAAATGGCAAAAGAGGAGACAAAGACTGATATGAACAAAAAGAGGAGTGACAAGCTAGTAGGATTCAATCCTAAAATAAACTGAGGTCTGCTATAATAATAAAGATAAGAGAGTATTAAAACCATGAAAAGGCCTGATCAGGCGGTGGCACAGTGGATAGAGTGTCGGACTGGGATGCGGAAGACCCAGGTTTGAGACCCCAACGTTGCCAGCTTGAGCGAGGGCTCATCTGGTTTGAGCAAAAGCTCACCAGCTTGGACCCAAGATCGCTGGCTCGAGCAAGGGGTTACTTGATCTGCTGAAGGCCCGCGGTCAAGGCATGTATGAGAAGGCAATCAATGAACAATTAAGGTGTTGCAATGCGCAACAAAAAACTAATGATTGATGCTTCTCATCTCTCCGTTCATGTCTGTCTGTCCCTGTCTATCCCTCTCTCTGATTCTCTCTCTGTCTCTGTAAAACAAACAAACAAACAAACAAAAAACCATGAAAAGGACTGGGTCACATCTTGGATCATGTGAGATCATGGGAGGTAATTATAACATATAGAAGTCAGAAAATAGCATCCTCAACTCTTTTATTTTTCTTTTTTGCTTAGGTTTTCTTTATCAAGAATTATTTTCAAACTTATGAAAGGTAAGAAAAATGAGAAGAAACAAGTGGCACAAGATTTGGTTATAAAGTAACAAGGCATCTGATATTTTGCTGTGACCAGGAGGAGACCGATCACAGGGCACAGTCACATCTCCTGGAAGATTTGAACAAATACAGACCCTCAGGCCTACCCTGGATGTCTTGAATTAGGACCTCCATTTTAATGAGATCCTCCAATGATTTGTATTTGTAGAAGCACAGGTATAAACTGAAGCGAGGTTTCTTGTACTGATGCCACATGGTTTTGCCTTGTTGGATGCTTTTCCTGGATGATGCCAGAGGCATGAGCATCTAGTAAGGTTGTGAAGCAGTACTAGGAAAGCTAGCTTAGAGGTTCTGTAACAGAACCGAGACATAAGAACATCTCAAATCAATGAAATAAAACAAATAAGACAGAAATATGTCCTAACATATAGAAGAACTTTAACATAAAATCAAGGAAGCTGTGTGTGAGTCAATTTGAAATGCTTGCATTAGGCAATAGGTAATATTAAGGGGAAAAAGGCTATTTGGAAGAAAATATCAAATTTGAACCTTACTCAAACCATATCCTTCAGTAAATTTGTGATAATTTCAAGAGTTAAAATTTAAAAATGAAAACCACAAAATGAAGAAAATGTTTCTACCTGCTTTTGTAATTCATAAAACATTTTAAAACCTTCACACAAAGAGAACGTCAAAGAGTTCAAAAGTTAAAAACCTTGATGTCATAAACTATCACAAAACTAAAAGGCAAAAAACCAGTGTGTTGGTAGGGGAGGAGATATGAGGTACAATATGACATGGACTGTTGTCTCTACTTTGCAAAGAATTCTAAGGTAAAATTAAGATCTCAAGAGCAAAATCAGTCAAAGACACAAATAGGTAATTTACATAAGAAGTAGAAATGACTAAGAAAAAGATTCAAACTCACTATGAATCAAAGAAATACAAATTAAAATTAGTAACCATGACTTTTTACACATACACACACACATACACACACACAGCATAAAAATGTCATCAATTCTCCATTCTGGGAAAGGTAGGGTCAGGAAAAGTGCCAATGAGAGCATGATTTGTCATGAAATTTGGCTGTGAAAATTGACAGTAATATGTCAGACTTAAAAATGCTCATCTTTGGCACAGCAATTCCTCTTACAGTAATTTTTTCTAAGGAATAAGCAATATACAAAAATATTTTTACTTTAGAAAAAGTGAAAACAACCCAGAAATCCATCATGGTGAGAATAACTAAATATATTATACTATACATTATATCTGCATGATATAATGAGACTATATTATATATAAATTGTTTTAAATAAATTCTTTAAAGATGAAAGATTCTTTAAAATAAATTTTAATAAATATGAGAATATGCTTGTTAATACTTAAGAGAATAAATAAAATAAAACTCTATATATGATACTATAATTCCATGTAAAACAGTTATAAAATGTAAAATACAGAATCAGATTTCTTTGGAGTGTAAGACTATTTTCTTTAGAAATTTCTGTATTTTTCCATAAGCATATCTTCTATACTCAGGAAAAAAAATCAGGCTAGTAAAACATAAATAACAAAAATAATGACTAATATTTTTTTTAGCATTTACTATGTTTCAGAAGTGTGGTGATTTAGATAAATTTCATTTAATCCTCAAAACAACACTCTCAAGTACTTATTATTATAATTCTCATTTTATATTGGTATTTAATATTGACTAATACAGAGCCTGCTAGAAAACTTCTATAAAACAAAATTAACTGACTCACAAAATGTTGGGTATATTGCTAGTGTCTGGAATATGCTTAATAAATAAATGTGCATTGAATGAGCATATATAAATCAGACCCTTTACTTAGGTCCAAAAACCCTTCCCATAAAGAAGGACAGGCCAAGAGCAACCTGGCATTTCTTGCTTGTGTTTTCAATTAGCCTTGGGTGTCTCAGAGAGCATGAAGTTTTTTACATGGGACATTGGATATGCTCTGCGATCACCTGACTGCAAGGTTGAGGAGATGAATTTTCCTTGGAGTGAAACATAATTAGGTTTTTTTCTGTGGTTTCCTCTACCTTCGTAATCACTTTAAAAGATATTAGGAAAAAAAAAACTAGAATTGAGATCTCATTTATTATCTGCAGTTTCACATTCCAAAATCAGTTAACCTCAGAGCCAAATTTTTTTTTTCTTTTTGCCTTTGAATTTTTCTAATAAAGGAAGATTTTCTTAGAAGCAGAACTCTCGATTTTTTTTTTCCAGGCACAAGAGAGACAAAAGACACTTACTGGCTGGATTCCACATCTAGTCCTGAAGCTTTTATCCATCAAGAGAAGAGGGGACACTTCTCTCTCAATATCAAAAGAGGAAGGAAATTCTCTTACGCACTCCCTGTCACCTAAAGAGAAGGCATAGTGTGGCAGTTATAAATTTCAAGCATAAAAAAAAAATTCAAGCATAAGCATATAAGAAAGATCACATTCTCCATTTCCCATAAATCGACTTCATTTTGACTCTGAGGCCCCGCATTTCAAGCCAGCAGGATATGAGTCACTTCTCCCCAAGTCAGTGTGTGTCTAAGTTCTAGACTGTCATACACAGCAGTGCCAAGTTATGTTATGGTGTATTGCACTCTCTTCATGGTCCCTAACTGCCACACATGTGCGATGCCTGCTATGACGGCATTCTGGGGAGGATGGTCACCCCAGTACTAGACCTTCAATCCCCATCTCACTGACCTGCTGCTCAGCTGCCCCATCCAGTGCCCATGCCTGCTGTTCAGACACTCGCCCAGCTTTCTGTCCTCTCTGTCGGGTGAAGTCCTTCTCTGTTTTGAGGTGGGCTTTAAGAAATGCCCTTTATTTCCTTCTGTTTCTTCTAAGCCACTCTGCACCTTTCTCAGAATCTCTTTATGAGGACTTGACACAAGTCAAGAAATCTTAGAAACCACAATTTCCTTCCTGCCGTCGCAAAACTCCTTCACACAAGCAAGCTAACAAGAGTCCCACGTTTCAGTCCTGAGGAAGCAGTCTAAGTTTACAATGAAGAAGGAGAGATATTCAGCTACTTAGGTGACAGAGATTATTGGTATTTGAAGTCAGGATATAGTATTAAGTCTCACATTATATAGGGCATGGTAGATGGGACATTAACTGTGCAGATACCAATTAAAAACAAATTTGATGCCAGTTTAACAGCAGAGTAGTTCAGAGTATGTGTCCGTCATAATTTATTTATCTGTGACCTATTGGAAGATATGTAGTATGTTTCCATATGTTGCTATGGCAATCAATGTCTCCATAAACATTCTTATACATGCATTCTTACATATTCTTTTTGTTTCTAGCATCAGTATTTCTAGAAGTGGGTTAAAAGTTATACACATTTCAATTTTAATAAATTATGTAGGAATTATTTTCCAAAAATGCTATATACAAATTGACAACCTTATTTACACGCACATAAGAACAGCAGTGTCCCCACACTCTTATTAATACTAGGTGTTATCAATATTTTCTATTTTTGCCAATCTGATTGATAATAAATGATTTTAAAAGGCATTTTAAAAAATGTACATTTCCTCAACTTCTAGTTTGGCAACCATTTTCTAATACATTTATTATTTACTTGCAATTCCTTTTCTATGAATTATTTCTATTTTCTACTCAGTTTTCTATTTTGCTCTCTTTTTATTAATTTCTTAAGAGATTTCCATCTTCTTTTTTTAAGTAAGCACTTTTTCTCAGTCAATCTGAATTTGATTTCTTAAATTACCTTTTATCATACAGAAACTATACCATATGGAAACTATACATTTTGCCTGACCTGTGGTGGCGCAGTGGATAAAGCGTCAACCTGGAAATGCTGAGGTCGCCGGTTCGAAACCCTGGGCTTGCCTGGTCAAGGCACATATGGGAGTTGATGCTTCCTGCTCCTCCCTCCTTCTCTCTCTGTCTCTCCTCTCTCTCTCTCTGTCTCTCCCTCTCCTCTCTAAAATGAATAAATAAAAAAATAAAAAAAATTTAAAAAATAAAAAAAAGAAACTATACATTTTTGTATAAAAATTCTACCAATTTGTTTCCCTTTTATTTCATTCCATTTCAATGGGTTTCTTTTCTTAAGAAAGTTGTGCTCAATCTGGGCTGGTATATCTTCTTTTGTATGTTTTTCAATACTTGTATTGATTGCTTTTATATTTAGTTTTTAATTCACAGGGATATTCCTTTAAATATTGTGTGAGAATGGGCTCTAGATTTATTTTCTTCCAAATTATTTCAACAATATTTATTGAACATATCACTTTCCTTTTCTTTGGCTTATTTTAATTCTCTAGTTGTACTTAATGGAATGTGTTTTAAACTGGCTAACCACAAAGATAATTTTTTAGTTCCCACTTACTTCTCTATGTTCTCTTTTTCTATTCTTTTTATTTCTTTTATTTTTCCATGAGTTTTTAATTGCCTGAGCCAGTCATCCATTCCCCAGTTTCCCCCAGGCCCCACCATTCCCTGTTGTCTTTAATAAAATGTTTCGCATCATTACCTCTGCTTGGCCTCTGAAAACATTTGAGTTTTCACTGCTTGACATTTATAAGAAATTCTATCCTTTTAGTAGATTATAGATAAATTATTTTTTTCTATTTTTTTCTCTCCAAAGTCAGTTATAAATATATTTTAATATCTGTGTTTATATTTTTCTATTGATTTATAATTTTATGATATATTATCAATGACCATCTTGTAAAATATCTATTTTAAGAAATGTGCCAAAGATTGCTTTTTGAGTTAGTATATAATTGACTTTTGTGAATGCTTCATGGGCATAAGATAATGTATACTTTTGTAAGATACAAAATTCTATAAATACTTTTATGTTGATTATGTTTAATTTAGTATGCTTATTTAAGTTCTTCATAAACATACATGCTTTTGGTTATACAATTTGTCAAATTATGCAAGACAGTACTAAGTTCTGGACTATATTTTGATTTTATCAAGATCTCGAATTTCTGATAGTTTTTACATTATGTGTTTCACAGCTTTATTGTTTGGTATATTAAATTGCATAACTGTAAAACCGTTTTGTGCATTGTATGTTTTGTGATGATACAGTATACCTTTGACAGTTTTAGATTTGTGGTTGTAAATTTTACTTTAAGTGACATTAATAGTGTCACTTTTTCTGTTTTTGTTTTGTTTCCTGTGATTGTTTTGCTGCAAGTGCTTATCTCTTTTACTTAAAATATTCTTTTATATTTTAATTTAGATATTAACTTTTCATTTTTAGATTACTCTGAGACTAGTTCCCTGGCTTTGTTGTTGACATGGTTTATGAACTACAACTGAATACAAAACTACCTCTTATTATGCAAAGGAAATCAGTGCTCAGTGAATGTTAGTTTCCTGTCTTTCTCAGAGCTCCATCAAGTGTAAGGGTGCATTTTTTGGAAGACCGGACTGGACTGAAATGTAAAGAAATGATAATCTATTAAAATGTGTTGCAATTGTCCTATTTAAGGTTATAATACATTGATAGCAATTTCTGTGGAGCACTGGAAATCTGAAAGAAGGGAGCTGTTGAGCAAGAATTTGCCAGTGCTTTCTTCTTGGTATCCAGGATACTGGTATTTTGTTTACAAATAATTAAGATTCTACAGACAGATAGAAGAATCCAGCATGGATATATCTATAGAGCTACACTAGCATATACCCCACAGCAGTGTTACAGAATTGCATATTAATAAAAAAAAAAAGAAATGACAAAAATGTAACAAGAAATATCTTCGGGGAGAGACTATACTAGTTGGCTGTTTTAGAAGGACATTATATAGAGCTTTTTGCTTTGCAGTGATAGGGTCATGGGAATAAACTCCTTTACTATTTCATTTCTATTTAAAATAAGATACTATATATATAGTGCCCAATGCTCAAATTATAGTGCTAATTAATTAATTTTTACTGTATAATAATAGAATGTGCTACAAAGAATCTAACACTAAAAAACTGCGTAATTAGAATCTGAGTCAGTTCATGCAAAAATAAATGTTCTAATCTGCATTTAAGATAAATCTTTTAAAACATATTTTACAACAGGCATATTTCATAAAAGTATACTCTCATTCTAATACTCAGGCCAGTCATTTCATACTGCAAATTATTGCCCTCATCTGAAAGTTTTCTATAAATCATTTGGTTTAATTGTTTTAATAAAAATTTTTTAAGAGATAATAGAATTATCAAGATCAGTAACCTAACTCACAAGAAAATCATAGGAGGGGCCTAAGTACACATGCAGTTCAACTTTCTATTTATGGGGGAGCAGAGGTCCAGAGATTTCAGAATGTAAATAAAATGTTTTCCTTGTGATTCATAAGATTATGAAAGGAAGTACTATGAGAGTTAATTTAAATAATACATGCAAAAACAAATAACATATTACCTAGTACTTATGATGTACCCAGTAAAAGTTATTTGTTCTCAAATGTCTTCTCTCTGATGAAAAATTTATTATGAAATATTCCAGGTATATCCATAGTTCAGTTTAAGAAAGAAGGTACTTCTGACACTGTTGAAAGCCCTTTATGTAACACTCTGAGATGCCATTCTATTCCCTCCAATTAACTATAATTTAGATATTTTATAGAAACTGGGAGGCAGTCAGACAGACTCCTGCATGCGCCCGACCGAGATCCACTCAGCATGCCCACCAGGGGGCGATGCTCCGCCCATCTGGGGCATGGCTCTGTTGCAACCAGAGCCATTCTAGCGCCTGAGGCAGAAGCTATAGAGCCATCCTCAGCGCCCGGGCCAACTTTGCTTCAATGGAGCCTTGGCTGCGGGAGGGGAAGAGAGAGACAGAGAGGAAGGAGAGGGGGAGGGGTGGAGAAGCAGATAAGCACTTCTCTTATGTGCCCTGGCCGGGAATCGAACCCGGGACTCCTGCACTCCAGGTCGACGCTCTACAACTGAGCCATCCGGCCAGGGCTCTTAAGTGTCTTTTATAGAATGTTTCTAAATTTTTGCCACGCAATCTTGCTATAAACATTGGTGTATGTTTTCTTGTGTATATCTGCAAGAATTTTTACCAGGGGTTAGTCTTAGGAATGTAATTTTGTTGAGTTAAGAGTTTGTGAATGTTGAACTTAACTATATGGTGGCAAACTGCTGTTCAAAGTTAGTATACTGATTCAGTGCAAAATATTTTCTGTTGCTCCACATCCTTGTCAAAATTATCAGACAAAAAATTAGCAATGTGAGTGTGTATCTTATTATGGTTTTAATTTTTATTTCTTTAGTTAATAGAGAGGTTAATCATCTTTTCATATGTTTATTGGCCATTTGTGTTTTCTTTTTTGTGAATTGGTCATTCATATATTTAGCTAATTTTTCTATTGGGTTGTGTTTTTATTTCAAATAGATTTTTTTTTTACTTTATATATAAATATAATAATATTATCCTAAAATACATTATATTATAATATAACATCAGACTATATATATCCATATAGTTTGATATTAATCTTTTGTGGTGTTTATATGTTGAAATATCCTTTTCAATATGGTTTGTCTTTCAATCGTGTTTATACTGTCTTTGATGCAAAGAAGTTTTAAATTTTAATATTTGTATTCAGTCTCTATGTTTGTGTATTTTTATTATTATTTATTGTGTTTACATAGATTCTAATGTCACTCATGTTCCCCAGTACATCTCCCCTGTCTCCCTCCCCGTAACGACCTCCTCCCTTCCCTCCGGGATTTGCTTTTCTGCTTTCATCCCATCCTATCACCCTATCATCCCCTTTCCCTCTGTCCGCTTTCCTTCTGGATCCTTTGATCCCGCCTCTGTCTCTATTCCGCTCCTCAGTTCATATTGTTCGTCGGATTCCTCATATGAATGAGGTCATATGATATTTTTCTTTCTCTGCCTGGCTTATTTCACTTAACATAATAGTTTCCAGTTCCATCCATGATGTCGCAAAAATAATATTTTCTTCTTTTTCATGGCCCCATAGTATTCCATTGTATATATGTACCACTGCTTTTTAATCCACTTGTCCACTGACAGACACTTGGGCTGTTTCCAGATCTTCGCTATTGTAAACAATGCTGCCACAAACGTGGGGGTGCATTTCTCCTTTTCAAACTGTGCTATGGTATTCTTAGGGTATATTTCTAAAAGTGGGATGGCTGGGTCAAAAGGCACTTTAATTTTTAATTTCTTGAGGAATCTCCATACTGTTTTCCACAGTGGCTGCACCAGTCTGCATTCCCACTAGCAATGCAGGAGGGTTCTCTTTTCTCCACATCCTTGCCAGCACTTACTATGTGTTGTTTTGTTAATGAGTGCCATTCTGACTGGTGAGAAGCGATATCTCAATGTGGTTTTAGTTTTCATTTCTCTAATGATTAGTGATGTTGAACATTTTTTCATATGCCTATTGGCTATCTGTATGTCCTCTTCAGAGAAGTGTCTATTCATCTCTTTTGCCCATTTTTTGATAGGACTGTTTATCTTCCTGGTGTTGAGTTTTACAAGTTCTTTATAAATTTTGGTTATTAACCCCTTATCAGATATATTGTTGAATATGTTCTCCCATTGTGTGGTTTGCCTTTTTATTTTGTTCATATTGTCTTTAGCTGTGCAAAAGCTTTTTAGTTGGATATAGTCTCATTTGTTTATCCTGTCTTTTATTTCCCTAGTGCATGGAGATAAATCAGCAAATATAATGCTGTGAGTGATGTCGGAGAGCTTATTGCCTATGTTTTCCTCTAGGATGCTTATGGTTTGATGACTTACATTTAAGTCTTTTATCCATTTTGAGTTTATTTTTGTGAATGATGTGAGTTGGCGGTCTAGTTTCATTTTTTTACAGGTAGCTGTCCAATTTTTCTAACACCATTTGTTAAATAAACTGTCTTTACTCCATTGTATGCTATCGCCACCATTGTCAAATATCAATTGTTCATAAAGGTATGGGTTTATTTCTGGGTTCTCTGTTCTGTTCCATTGATCTTTATGCCTGTTCTTATGCCAGTACCAAGCTGTTTTGAGTACAATGGCCTTGTAGTATAACTTGATATCAAGAAGTGGGATACTGCCCACTTTATTCTTCTTTTTCAAGATTGTTGAGGCTATTCATGTTCTTTTTTGTTCCATATAAAATTTTGGAATATGTGTTCTATATCTTTAAAGTATGCCCTTGGTATTTTAATAGAAATTGCATTGAATTTATAAATTACTTTGGGTAATACAGACATTTTAATGATGTTTAATCTTCCTAGCCATGAACATGGTATATACTTCCACTTGTTTGTATCTTTCTTTTTTCTTTTCTTTTTTTTTTTTTTTTTTGTATTTTTCTGAAGCCGGAAATGGGGAGAGACAGTCAGACAGACTCCCGCATGTGCCCGACCAGGATCTACCCGGCACGCCCATCAGGGGGCGACGCTCTGCCCACCAGGGGGCGATGCTCTGCCCCTCCAGGGCATCGCTCTGTTGCAACCAGAGCCACTCTAGCGCCTGGGGCAGAGGCCAAGGAGCCATTCTCAGCACCTGGGCCATCTTTGCTCCAATGGAGCCTCGCTGCAGGAGGGGAAGAGAGAGACAGAGAGGAAGGAGAGGGGGAGGGGTGGAGAAGCAGATGGGCGCTTCTCCTGTGTGCCCTGGCCGGGAATCGAACCCGGGACTTCTGCATGCCAGGCTGACACTCTACCACTGAGCCAACCGGCCAGGGCCTGTTTATATCTTTCTTGATTTCTTTTATCAATGTTTTATAATTTTTCAAGTACAAGTCTTTAATCTTCTCGGTTAAATTTACTCCTAGGTATTTTTGTTGTTGTTGTTGCAATAGTAAAGGAAATTGTTTTCTTAATTTCTCTTTCTGACTGTTCATTGTTGGTGTATAAAAATGCCTCTGATTTCTGAGTATTAATTTTATATTCTGCCACCTTGCTAAATTCATTTATCAGGTTCAGTAGTTTTTTTACTGCAACTTTAGGGTTTTCTAGGTACAGTATCATATCATCAGCAAATAATGATAGTTTTACTTCTTCTTTTCCAATTTGGAAACCTTTTATTTCTTCTTCTTGTCTGATGCTGTGGCTAGAACTTCCAGGACTATGTTGAATAAGAGTGGTGAAAGGGGGCACCCCTGCCTTGTTCCTGATCTTAAGAGGATTGCTTTTAATTTTTGTCCATTGAGTATGATGTTGGCTGTGGGTTTGTCATACATGGCCTTTATCTTGTTGAGGTATGTTCCCTGTTTTCCTACTTTGCTGAGAGTTTTGATCATAAATGGGTGTTGGATTTATCAAATGCTTTTTCTGCATGTATTGATATTATCATGTGGTTTTTGTCTTTTCTTTTGTTTATGTGATGAATCACATTGATTGATTTGTGAATATTGTACCAGCCTTGCCTCCCCAGAATAAACCCCACTTGATCATGGTGTATGATTTTTTTCATGTATTGCTGTATCCAGTTTGCTAATATTTTGTTGAGAATTTTAGCATATAAATTCATCAGGGATATTGGCCTATAGTTTTCTTTCTTTGTGTTGTCTTTGCCTGGTTTTGGAATCAGAATTATGCTCACCTCATAAAAGAAGCTTGGAAGTTTTCCTTCCTCTTGAATTTTTTGAAATAGCTTGAGAAGGATAGGAGTTAGTTCTTCTTTGAATGTTTGGTAGAATTCGCCTGTGAAGCCATTGGGCCCAGGGCTTTTGTTTGTTGGGAGTTTATTGATAACTGTTTCAATCTCATTTGTTGTAATTGGTCTATTTAGGTTTTCTGATTCTTCCAGATTGATTTTTGAAAGATTACATTTTTCAAGGAATTTGTCCATTTCACCTACGTTGTCTAATTTTTTGGCATATAGTTCTTTATAGTATTTTCTTACAATCCTTTGTATTTCTGCTGTGTCCATTGTTACTTCTCCACCCTCATTTCTAATTTTAATGATTTGAGTCCTTTTCTCTCTCTCTCTCTTTTTTTTTTTTTTTTTTTTTTTTTTTTTTTGTGAGTCTGGCAAAGGGTTCATCGATCTTGTTTACTTTTTCAAAGAACCAGGTTTTGGTTTTATTGATCCTCTTTATTGTTTTTTTAGCCTCTATGTCATTTATTTCTGCTCTGATCTTTATTATTTTCTTTCTTCTACTTCCTCTAGGTTTTACTTGCAGTCCTTTTTCTAGCTCTTTTAGTTGCAAGATTAAGTTGGTTTTTTTGAGCTTTTTCTAGCTTCTTAAGGTATGCCTGCAATGCTATGAACTTCCCTCTCAGGACTACTTTTGCTGTGTCCCATAGATTTTGAGTTGTTGTATGCTCATTTTCATTTGTTTCAAAAATTTTTTTTATTTCTTCCTTGATCTCATTGTTGACCCAGTCATTGTTTAATAACATGCTGTTTAGTTTCCAAGTGTTTGAGTGTTTTCCAGTTTTCCTATTGTAGTTGATTTCTAGTTTCATGCCATTGTGGTCAGAGAAGATGCTTGATATGGTTTCAATCTTCTTAAATTTGTTGAGACTCATTTTATGCCCTAATATGTGGTCTATCTTAGAGAATGTACCATGAGCACTTGAAAAGAATGTATATTCTGCTGCTTTAAAGTGGAAGGTTCTGAAGATATTTACTAAATCCAGTTGATCTAGTGTATCCCTTAATTCTGTTGTTTCTTTAATTTTCTTTCTTGGGGATCTATCTATTGATGTTATTGGGGTATTAAAATCCCCTATTATTATAGTATTGCTGTTGATCTTTCCCTTTATGTCCATCAAAATCTGCTTTATATATTTAGGTTCTCCTATATTAGGTGCACATATATATTTATAATGGTTATCTCTTCCTGCTGGATTGCTCCCTTTATCATTATATAGTAACCTTCTTTATCCCTTACTATAGTATTTGTTTTAAAGTCTATTTTGTCAGATATAAGTATCATTACCCTAGCTTTTTTTTTTCATTTCCATTTGCATGCAATACTTTTTTCCATTCTTTTAACTTTAGTCTATGTGTATATTTTGTTTTGAAGTGTCTCCTGTAGACAGCATATGTACAGGTCCTGTTTTCTTACCCATTCAGCTACCCTGTGTCTTTTGATTGGAGCATTTAATCCATTCACATTTAAGGTTATTATTGATATGTAGTTGTTTATTGTATTTTATTCTTTAAAGTTATATTCCTCTTTTACTATCTTATTTACCCCCTTTGTTCTGTTTACAACAGGCCCCTTAACATTTCCTGCAGCATTGGTTTGGTTGTAATGAATTCCTTGAGTTTGTTTGTTTTTTTTTTAATCTGGGAAGCTTTTTATTTCTCCTTCAATTTTAAACAATAGCCTTGCTGGATAAAGAAGTCTTGGTTGTAGACTCTTGTTTTGCATTACTTTGAATATGTCTTGCCATTCCTCTGGCATCAAGTGTTTCTGTTGAGTAGTCGATATCATCATTATGGGGACTCCTCTGTAGGTGATAGCCTTTTATTCTCTAGCAGCTTTTAATATTTATATTTTCTCTTTATCTCTTAGCTTTGGTATTTTAATTATGATGTGTCTTGGTGTAGTTTTTTTGGGTTTCTCTTTAATGGAATTTTCTGTGCTTCTTGAACTTGTGTGACTTTTTCCTGCATCAATTTAGGGAGTTTTCAGCTATGATTTCATTAAACAAGGTCTCTAACCCTTGTTTTTTCTCTTCTTCTTCAGGAACTCCTATGATGCAGATGTTGTTTCTCTTTAGGTTGTCACAGAGCTCTCTTAGAATTTCCTCAGATTTTTTTCAGTCTCTTTTATTTTTGTTGCTCCGCTTCCATGCTTTCACTTATCTTGTTTTCTAAGTCTCTGAATCTGTCTTCTGCTTCATCCAGTCTGCTTTTAATTCCTTCCAGTGTAGTCTTTATTTCTGATATTGTGTTTGTCATTTCTGTCTGGTTCTTCTTTATGATTTCCGTGTCCTTTTTGATGCTTTCAATTTCTTTACTGAAGTGTTCATTAAGTCTATCCATTGTAGCTTTGAGATCTTTAAGCATCTTAAAAATCATTATTTTATACTCTGCATGCAGTAATTTGATTACTTCCAATTCACCCAAGACTTTATCAGAGGATTTATCTTGTTGAAGCATATGATTTATGCTTCTCTGCCTACCCATTATTCTCTATGACTTGTAGGCTTCTTCCAGCTGTGATCTCCTTACCTAGTAGAGCCTCTTTGAAGTCTTGATTTGTTTGTTTTCTTCTCTGTTTTCTTAACTCGGTGGTAGTCTTGTTTACTGAATTCAGCAGGGGGCTTATTTGGAGCTATATCCAGGAATGCGGTGGGTGTAAGCTGAGTCTCTGAAGGCCCAATCTGTGCCAGCTTCTCTCTGGGGGTGGGGTGCTTACTCTGTTTCAGTAGGGGGAGGTGTATTTCAGATCTCCATGGAGACCTGAGTTACTGCCCCTCCTTTCCACTTCCTGTTTTCAACTGTGTCTTGTTGCTCTGATTCAAGCCGAGAACTTTCTGGAGGTGGGTCACCCAGAACCACTCTAGGATTGTGCTTTGTTGAGGGTTCAACCCCTCCTCCAGCTATGGCCACCTCCGCACTAGATGAGTCAGCTTCTCAGGTCATCCCATGCATTCCTCTGCCCGTTACTGTCTGTCTCTCCTTACTTTCCTTTTGGAAGACAAGCCAGCCCTCTCAGCTCATCTTGTTCCCAGGTCCCCATGCAAGTGGCTGTGAGTGATATGCACTGCTCTTCTTGTAATGAGAGCCCTTCTGGGCTCTCAGTCTCACCCCACTTTTGTTCCTAGAAGCAGGGGAGACCCACCATACCTCAGCGCTCCCCACCAGGCTTGGTGTGATTTTTTCCTTGCTCCTTAATTTTTGAGACCTGTTCTTTTAATCCAAAGTTGGTTTTTCATGCTGATTGTTCCTAAATTAATTTGTAATCCAGTTTGGTGGTGTGAGCTGGAAGTCTGTGCATCTGCCTACTCTGCTGCCATCTTGGTTCCTCCTATGATTGGGTATTTTTAAAGATCTCTTTCTCCAGCTTAAGATACCAAAGATTCTCCAAAACCTATAAATTTAATTTTTTTTTACCTTTCACATTTAAATCTTTAAATCACTTGCAATTCATTTGTGTGCCTTGTTTGAAATAAATATCTGAGTTACATTCTATTCGGGTGTAATCCAATTTTCTCAGACTATTTCTTGAATTTTCTCTCCACTGTTTTATAATGTAATATTTATATGATTCTGTTCCTAACTTACCAATTCCATTTGTTTACCTGTTTGCCTCTGAATTAATAACATACTGTTATTGTTTATGTAGTTCTACAGCTCTGTAATTAAAGTCTTGATATCTGATAGGGCTAATCACCCTTTAACTCTGATTTTACTGTAAATTTTGACTTCTTACTTTATTGAGACAACTGATTACTACAGTCAACAGTATCGGGTATGTGTCAGCCTTCCTGAGAGATTTGCAGATCACTAGTGAGTGTGGGGTGGTGGGAGAGCCAATAAACATTGAGCCACAAGCAGTGAGAAATGATCTGATGCTCACAGACTCTTTGAGACTCAGTTTTCTCATCTTTAATATGAGTTTATCAGTGTTTAGTAAAAGTTGCTATGTTGAGATTGGGAGAGCAGCAAGGCTGATTAAAAAGAGAAAGCTGTTTACAGAAAAAGGAAGTAATAAATTTTAGGGGACTTCTGTGTGTAGGTGGTAAAAGAGTGAGTGGCTGGATGGATATCTGGAAAGGACAATGTGGCAGATTATGTTCAAAGTCATCTGGGGGGAAGCACTATTCCACTGGGATTTAGGTGTCTCTTCTGCAGCTTAAAAAGAAAGAACAGAATGTCTCCTTGGCTGGGCCCTAGAGTGAGCTACTTAGCCTTGATATAAAACAGAAATACAGCCATAAAAACCTAATGATTGGAAGGCCAGGTTAAACTGGATTAAACATCTATACATTCCTGTATTTTTATAATTGATCCTTGAGATTTCCTTTCCTTAGGAACATAGTTATTGTATCTTACAGAGCTGATAGACCATGTGTCATATAAAAATCTGACAGAATAGCATGCCATGAAAGGATAATTAGGAGTAGGCCACCTACATACATGATTCGGGGGGTGGGGGAAGTACTTTGACCTGTATGGTGTGGTAGAAGAGATCAACAGCAAATGTATTGCCCCTGTTTAGAGCTTCCATGATAAAGCTTACCATGTGTGAAGGCTCTTGGTTATACTCTCTGGCTAAGGGCCTAACTACCTTCCTCAATTTAAAACCACAGGCCCAAGACCAATGGCGATATTACCACCACCACTTTGACAGGAGCCCCAGATCAACTCAAGGTTTCTACTGGGGAATAGAGAGACAGGAGATAGAATCAGAGAATTTAACCAGTGAAGTGGATTAAAGGTAACTGAAATTGAAACTGAAAGCTGTTCTCATTCTTCTTTGAGAGCCTAGAAGGTGTTGGAATCTTATAAATTAAAAGAGTAAATAAAGTATATGTATTGCTTATAAAAATGTCTAGTCTTCAATGATTGATTTTATACTTCTGGTAAACCTATGAGATAGTTCCATTGTCTTCTCCATTGTGCAGGTATGAAAACAATTGCTTGCCTAGGTGACTGAACTAATAAGGCAGAACTCAGATTTAAACTCAGGAAACCTTTACCTTTCCCCTCCTAATATATCACCATACCTGCTTTTACTTCATGGCATTGGTGTTGGATTGTGAAGGACTACTCTGCTTCATATCCAGTCCAGCAGTCCGCATTCACACTTACCAGCCAGAGTCTTCACACAGTGAGACAGTAACCTCCTTTCTTCGGCACTTTAATTTCACATTCCCAAGTGCCCTGAGTTTTCTCTCATTTGTCAGAAAGCTCATTGCATAGCAGTTGTAGGTTAATGTTTGTATTCGCCTTCCACATGTTAGTCATTTAGAGCCCAAAGACTGTCATTGTCTCATCTTTGAGTCTGCGGGGATTAGAGCAGTGCCATAGTATGTCCTGAATGAATATTTGCTGAGTGAGTCAGTGAAGAGCAACTCCACTTCAAAGTCTTTGAGAATTCTTCCTTTTACCAGTAATAAAACAGGTGAAGTTGACTTGCCCAAGACCCACATTCACTGGTGAAGCAGACATAGGACCTTGAGACCAGAATCTCCACCCAGTGCACTTCTCACCACGGATAACTTAAATCTATAATGTAAATAGGAGGAAAGAGGGAATCTGCCTAGAGGGTGAAACATTCCAGATATTTTTGGTTACCTAGCAACACCATGAGAAACATTTTGTTTCAGTTTTGTCCCTCATAAAAACAAAGGATGCCACTGTTAATATCTGACTCACATCAGTGCAGTACAACTTGGTTGTCTTAGCACCTGGATGAGACAAGTAGCATTAGTAAGTGTTCCCATTATAGAACTGTGAATGAGGCAATTTGTTGAATCAGTATTCCCTTACAAATCAAAATCAGGCAAATGAGCTAGTTCATTTGGAGGTTTAAGGAAAGTAAAATTCTCACTAGAAATAGAAATGAGGCTATGCCAGGTATTTGGGACATATTGAGTTCATCTGAAACAAGCACCATGACTCTATTATATGGCAGACCCAGGACATCCTGCCTGTCCACTGGACATGGTCATGAGGGTGCTGATAGGAAGGATGGCTTTATTTGGGAGGACTCTCATCTTTTCCTAACCCACTGAGTCATAAGACATGCTCAGAAATGTTTTCAAAGGAACTATAAGAAAATTTTACTGGTTCTTATGCTGTAATAAAGAAAAAAAAGAGCAACAGATGAAGTAATTTTCTTAATTTGAGATGCTAGTCTTCTATGATCTGATAGCCATAAACACCTTGGTACCCATAATGCTCCTTGTACTGAAACATGGTATGTCCACCTCATTACTCATACTACTGTCTCTTGTAGCTTGCTTAAGTGACCTCCTCTCATACTTCCACTTATAAATTTATGATAGCTAATTTTGGGTACCAATTTGACTAGGTGAAGGGATGACCAGATAACTAATTAAGATATTATTTCTGAGTGTGTTTATGATGCTATTTCAGGAAGAGATTTGCATCAGTGAGCTGAGTAAAGAACAGTCACCCTCACCAATGTGGGTAGGCATCATTCAAGCAGTGAGAGTGCAAATAAATCAACAAGGTAGAAGAAGGACGAATTCCTTCTCCCTCTTCTTGATCTGGGATTACCCATCTCCTCCTGCCTTTGAATACTGGATCCTGGTTGTTGGACCTTTGGACTGGGAATGAATTAGACCATTGGCTTTCCTGGTTACAGAGCTTGCAGACAGCAGAATGTGGCATGTCTCTGCCTCCATAATCACGAGTCAATTCCCATAATAAATCTCCTCATGTATATCCTGTTGGTTCTGTTTCTCTGACAAACCGTGACTAATATAAAGCCCCTCTCATAGAAATACTGGCACTTCTGCCATCATATTCAGTACTGACCTAGACCCCTGCTTCAGTGACGTTACCTTTAACCTGCTGCCTTTTGTGATGTTGCAACATCATCATTGACGATCTCAAACTCAGGATCAAACCCAATGAATCGTCTTTGATTCTATGTCTGAGTCAGCCCTTCAACGTATCTAATACATGTGTGCTGCTGATGACGTTGTGACTAGGGAGGGTCTTGTCACACAGGAGGAGCGACATTGTGTGCTGTACACATTTCTTTTATTTTTTCCTGCCTTATATTTATATTTCAGAAGAACTTGCTCAGTCTCTCTGGGAAGTACAGACTTTGGGCTATCCTAGGTCTGACCACTTCAGTGATGTCTCAGACCCACCGGGGTCAGTGCTGAGGACTGCCGACCTGTTTTTCTGCGTCTGGCTACCCTGCGTCCTAGAAAAGACATTTCTGCACACCCAGAAAGCAAACTTTTTTTCCCCCAACGTTCCATGTTTATTTACATATAAAATGCACTTCATATAGTTATAATGGATGAAGTGCATTACACCTGGCAGCAGCAAGACCTTTATGGCGAACCGAACATTGACTATAGTATAGCATAGCTCTGCGCTGAGGAAACCATTTGGAAGACGAGGCTGGTAAAGACTCTCTAGCTCCCCAAGACAGGTGACATCCAGAAGATAGCCTAGCACTGCGAGGTGGAAGTCCCAGTATCCACTCCTTGGCTTAGACTCTAATGGAGAGAATAAAACTGTTACCTAGTGCCTGATCAGGTGGTGGCGCAGTGGATAGAGCATCGGACTGAGATGCAGAGGACCCAGGTTCAAGACCCCTAGGTCACCAGCTTGAGCGCTGGCTTACCTGGTTTGAGCAAAAGCTCATCAGCTTGGACCCAAGGTCGCTAGCTCAAGCAAGGGGTTACTCAGCCTGCTGAAGGCCAGCGGTCAAGGCACATATGAGAAAGCAGTCAATGAACAACTAAGGTCTCACAACAAAAAACTGATGATTGATGCTTCTCATGTCTCTCCGTTCATGTCTGTCTGTCCCTGTCTATCCCTCTCTCTGATTCTCTCTCTGTCCCTGTAAAAAAACAAAAAACAAAACAAAAAAAAACCCCAAAAAACCCTGTTACCTAGCTGGGTATTTTTTGTCCCTTCTTTTATGAAATAAAAAATAAATAAAATTCACCCTATTAGACAAATCTGCAAACTTAGGATAAAATCAATAAAATATACTAGCTGACTTTGGGATTATAAAAACACAATGGATAAGGTCATTATTAGTATGATAATAATTGTTGCAGAAGGGTAAGAAAAACTTTATCTTTCTAAAAGCCAAAAGAGCTATGAAACTTCATAAAGTGATTATAATCTTTAATATTTGTAAAGAGTTTTACAGAGCAATTTTATATAAATTATGCTACTAATCCTTATATAGCATTAAAATATGCATGGTTATTTTACCCTTTTTTTAAAAAATGAGGAAACTGAATTCTAAAAATATTAATCTTCTTTAGAAAGCTCAGCTGGTTATAAGTGATTGGAACTTTGGTCTTCTTTCATTTTATTTTTATAATTCTTCTGTTTTAACAAAAGGATTACATAAAATATTGTATTAAAAGTATTACATTTAATACTTTGTTATTTGTGCAAGACAAAATTGCCCCGTGGGTGTATAATATTCTGATTCCTTTCATAAAACAAAATTATCCTTGAAAATTATTAAAAGATTTTACTCAGATTCATGTATGTGTTATGTGGATTAACATTTCCTGCAGAGGTTATTAACTACTATAAAGTACATTTCCAACATTCTCCTAGTTAAATAGGCTTCCTCATTATAGAAACAAAAACAATACATGGAATTAGATGGCAGCTTTAGTAATTAAAACTCAAACCAAATGCAAAGACATAGATGAAAGAAATTATATCTAAATGGAATAATTTTTAAGACAGCTTGTATCTAAAATATCAGTAAGCTTTTAGTAATAATAAGTTTGCTTGATAATTCTTAAACGTAGGCTCATTAAGAGTGTTTTGATTGATGGGTAGGAATATAAGACAAATGCTAGAACAGAATATTACAAACATTACAAAAATACCTTATAAAGCTATTATTAAAATAAGCACAATTTTTTTTAAATTAAGTAAACAAATTTGGTATTTGAATTAATAAGACCAGGGCCAAGGAATTTATACTGCTCACAAAAATTAGGGGATATTTTATCATTTCATATTCATTTTGAAATATCCCCTAATTTTTGTGAGCAGTAGAAATTTCTTGGCCTTGGTCTTATGTTGCTCATCATATTAAAATAGTGATTATTTATCCATTCACTGTCCCCAGGAAACAGTGAAATTAAATGGTATATGGGAGACATTTCTAAAACCTGGTGACAGAAATGACAAAAGAAACATTCACGGAAGCCCCTCTGTGCCATAGGGAAGTTGTTCTGATGGGATCTTCCTAACAGGGTCAGTTTCTCACTGCCCTTCGATGCCCTTTATGGTTGTATTGTAAATTAGATTACAGAATTAGCATTCAGTAAGTCTCAGCTGCCTTCCCTTCCCAGATTCGTGCCTCACCCCTGAGTTTAGAAAACAAGACAGGAGGGACACTAAGATAGTAACCCTCTCTGACCTTCTTGCTGATACTAGGAAACTGAGAACAATGTCCAGAAAGGGGGCCTGAAATCTTGCCTTTTATTCCTTGAGGCAGAGAGCATGTCTCCTGCATGTCCTGTGGCAATGACTGTGTGGGGAAAGGAAAAGGGAAGGCAGGACCCAGTTTCTAATTGTAGCTGTTTTCATACAGTGGAGGGCCTTGAGCAGCTCTCCAGAGTCCAGAAACATCAAGAGATTTGGCAAAATGTGATTGGTGAATAAATAGATCAACCTTGATCACTTCCATTCCAGAGATAATATATTATTATTATGTACACATACTATTTAAATCTAAAATACATATCTTTAAATTAATATTATTCATTTAAGAAGCTATGAATGAATTTCACCTCATCACTGCAGTTTCAAGCCCCTTTGTACAATAGCTCTCAAGTCTAGGTGATCACCAGTGTCATCTGAGGAACTGTTTAAAAATGTAGGCTCCTGTGCCTCATCCACAGCCTAGTCAATAAGCTCTATGTCAGTGGGCCCCCGGATATGTTTATTATAAAAGTCTGACCTGGCCTGACCAGGCGGTGGCGCAGTGGATAGAGCGTCAAACTGGGATGTGGAGGACCCAGGTTCGAGACCCCGAGGTTGCCAGCTTGAGCGCAGGCTCATCTGGTTTGAGCAAAAGCTCATTAGCTTGGACCCAAGGTCGCTGGCTTGAGCAAGGGGTTACTCGGTCTGCCGAAGGCCCACGATCAAAGCACATATGAGAAAGCAATCAATGAACAACGAAAGTGCTGCAACAAAAAACTGATAATTGATGCTTCTCATCTCTCTCTGTTCCTGTCTGTCCCTATCTATTCCTCTCTCTGACTTTCTCTCTCTGTCTCTGAAAAAAAAAAAAAAAATCTGACCTGTGATTTAGTGACCTGCCAGGCTGAACACTATTGCTTTACCAGTGGTTCTAACATGATCCCATTTCACAACACATCTCTATTGAGAACTTGGCAAACACATTGACTGGTAAAACACTGAGTTTTCCAAAAATCACTACTGCCATTTTACAGACAAACAAAACAGCAATGGTAGCCAACCTTGGATCTCTGAGATCTAGATTATTTAAGTAACTTATAAAAGGTCAGTAACTTATAAAAGTGAGTAGCAGAGGACAGGTCTGAGCCAAGTTCTTCTGATTTCAGATCCAGTCCCATAGACACTATATCACCAAAACTTCTTACCAGTTAAATTAACATAATGATTACTTAAGCATATCTAGGCCTTTAAAACGAATTACTGTACCATATTTCTCCATGTATAAGACACACCTTTTTCAAAAAATTTGGGGTCTAAAAACTGGGTGCGTCTTATACAGTGGTTGTAGTGTTTTTTTACTTGCATTTCCCGCTTTTTCGTGCTTGTTTTTGCACTCATTGTTGAAAACAGTAATTCATCATGTGACACAGATGAGGACAAGCTAATGGATGGGAGTTTTGACAGTGATAAGGAGTTGTATGAATTTTATATTGAATAAAACTTGAGTTCTATAACTTGATGAAATAATTTTTTTTTCAAATTTCAGGCTCCAAAATTAAGGTGTGTCTTATACATGGGAGTGTCATATACATGAGGAAATATGGTAACTCACTGAATCCACAGAATAAACCTATGAGATTGATGTAAATGTTATCCCATTTTTATGAAACAATTAAGGTACAGAGAGGGGAAGTAATTTGCCTAATGACACATAGCTAGCAAATGAGAAAATTAGGATTAGAATCCAAGTGCTTAGCTTTGATACCTGAACTCCTTGAACACTAAGCAATACTGTATAAAAAACTAACATTTGTTGAATACCCTGGTGCTACATATATTACTTCATTTAATCCTCCTGAGGAAACAGGCTCAGGAGCTTGAGTCATTTATCCCAAAGAGGACATTAAATAAATTAGTTGAACAATGTATCCCTCGCGTTTCTTTTATATGCCAGTGACAGAAAACTTAACTGCAACTGGTTTAAAGAAAAGTAAGATATATTGGCTCAAATAACTGGGAAGTCTGGGGATAGGATCAGTTTCAGGTACAGCTTGATCGGGGTCCCAATGTCATCCAGACCTGATTTTCTGGTCTCTATTTCAGCATTGTTGGTCAAATAAGTTTTTAAATACGATATATGTTTGCTCGCTTATAATTTGCATTGGGTGTGCGGGACAAGCTATAAGCAGGCAGGTTGGCTATACCCTAAGGCAGCGGTTCTCAACCTGTGGGTCGCGACCCCGGCAGGGTCGCCTAAAGCTATTGGAAAATACATAATGCATATCAGGTATTTACATTCCGAATCATAACTGTAGCAAAATTACAGTTATAAAGTAGCCACCAAAATTATTTTTTGGTTTGGGGTCACCGCAACATGAGGAACTGTATTGTGGGGTCACGGCATTAGAAAGGTTGAGAACCACTGCCCTAAGGCTTAGTTTTAAGACTAAGCTTATCCCCACACCCTTGACTGATTGTATAATGTGGGGGGTACACTCTGATGAGGAATCCCATTATGCTTCAGATAAGTGACTTTGTATCAGAGACTTCCTTGTTTGTATATTGGGTTAAGGGTTTTGATTTCTACACTATAAAGTGGGGCAGACCGGGAGCTTGCTCTCTCTTGGTTCCTGAGATTAGCATTAGAGGAGAGAGCAGAAAGGAGAGCAGAGAAAGGCCACGTGGAGGAGGCCAGGAGAGGCAGCCAAGATGGTGGAGTGCTGAGTGAGAAGCCAGTTTGTGCAGAGTTTGCGCAGGAAGAAGAAAAGAGATTGGAAACAGAGGTGAATAAGTCTGGTGAGCTAAAAACCTTTGATTCTAGGAAACTCTGATAAGTCAGTAGCTTTGTGAGCGCTGAATGAGTGGGTTTTGGAGCCCCATGTGTGTTTTTACTTGCCCACCAGTTGCAAGCTAGGATTAAAGATGATGGCCCACTAGTTCTTGGCTTTGTTGTTTCATTACCAACTGTCCAAATCTATTGCAAACCTGCACAGGCCAGGTGGCTGTGATGGAGGTTGCAGCTACAGGCTATACAAGCATCTACTGTGTTGGGTTCATTTTCTACCCCCACATGGATGGAGCTTCATGGAAATAGCCCCTCAATAAGAATCTACCTCTCAATAGCTATAATCCAAAAGTTTTTACCCTGAGACTGGACTGCTACTAAAGCAATCCTGCAGTGTTTGTTATTGTAAGGCCAGGAGCCGCCACCATGGCCATTCACATGCAGGTTCCCATTGGATTCAGGCAGACGGTAAAGAAATGGCAAAGTAGGAAGATGGTGAGTGTAAAGCCAGTAGCCACGGCCACCATCACAGCAGCCTGTCCCATGCAGGTTCGCATTGGATTCAGACAGAAGGTAAAGAAACAACAGAGCCAAAACTGGTGAGCCATCATCTTTAATCCTAGCTTGCACCTGGCGGGCAAGTAAAAACACACACTGGGCTCCAAAACCCACTCACATTCAGTGCTCACAAAGCTACTGACTTATCCGAGTTCTCCTAGAATTAAAGGTTTCTAGCTCACCAGACTTATTTACCTCTGTTCCCCATCTCCTTCCTTCTCCCTGCACAAACTCTGCACAAACTGGCTTTTCCTTCAGCATTCCTCCATCTTGGCTGCTTCTCCTGGCCTCCTCCACGTGGCCTTTCTCTGCTCTCCTCTCTAATGCTAATCTCAGGAAATGAAAGAGCAAGCTCCCAGTCTGCCCCCATTTTATAGTGTAGAGATCAAAACCAATAATTAATCCAATATACAAATAAGGAAGTCTCTGATACAAAGTCACTTATCTGAGGCATAATGGATTCCTCATAAGAGTGCATCACCCCACATCAAAAAGGGTGGGAAAAGCTTAGTCCTAAAACCAAGCCCCAGGCTACAAGGATCCTGCCTGCCCACAGCCTGCCCCAACACACATTAATATAATCACACCCATTCCAAGCAAGAAGGGCAACTAATATCACCTGGGTGATGGGCTTCCCCATGGGCAGCACCATCTTTAACAAGGTGAGCATAATATATTTTACCTGCCCAACAGTGGGCCATTCTGTTTATTGGTGTCTCACCAAGACAGGCAAGCCACAAGAGAAGACAAAGGAAAAGCAGGAACCTGCTTTTCCCATGAAGGGCAAAGGATCAGGGAGGTCCCTGCAATTGTAATAGCAGGAACCAAGAGAGAGCAAGCTCCTGGTCTGCCCCAATTTATAGTATAGAAATCAAAACCTTTAATCCAATATACAAACAAGGAAGTCTCTGATACAAATTCACTTATCTGAGGCATAATGGGATTCCTCATGAAAGTGTACCATTCCACAACATGCAATCAGTCAAGGGTGTGGGGAAAAGCTTAGTCTTAAAACTAAGCCTTAGGCTATAACGACTCAGCCTGCTTACAGCCTGTCCTCCACACCCAATACAAATTATAAGCGAGCAAACACATATATCATATTTACAAACTTATTTCACCAACAGTAATATACTGACTGTCTTAGCCTGATGCAGAGACAGAGACTGAAAATGACAGACGTCCATGGCTAATTGTGGGTCAGATAAGTTTGCAAATATGATATATATGTTTGCTCACTTATAGTTTGCATTGGGTGTGGGGGACAGACCATAAGCAGGAAGGATCCTTATACCCTAAGGCTTAGTTTTAAGACTAAGCCTTTCCCATTCTTTTAATACTAAGATCTTCTCAACACTAAGCTTTTCCCTACACCCTTGACTGTTGCATGATGTGGGGTGGTGCACTCTTATCAGGAATCCCATTATGCCTCAGATAAGTGACTTTGTATCAGAGACTTCCTTGTTTGTATATTGGATTAAGGGTTTTGGGTTTTCTACTCTATAAAGTGGGACAGACCAGGAGCTGGCTCACTCAGTTCCTGCTATCACGATTGCAGGGGCTTCCCTGATCCCTTGCCCTTCATGGGAAAAGCTGGTTTTCTGCTTTTCCCTTGTCTTCTTTTGTGGATTGCCTGTCTTGGTGAGACACCAATAAATAGGATGGCCCACCATCCTCCGACTCCGCCATTTCTTTACCATCTGCCCGAATCCAATGGGAACCTGCATGGGCCAGGCGCCTGCTTTGATAGTGACAGCCATGGCTCCTGGCCTTACAGAGGTGAATAAGGCTGGTGAGGTAGAAACCTTTGATTCTATGAAACTCAGATGAGTCAGTGGCTTTGGAGCCCTGAATGGAAAGGGAAGTGTTTTTCTACTGTGTGTATTTCTTGCCCACCAGGTGCAAGCTAGGATTAAAGCTAATGGCCCATCAGTTCTTGACTCCATTGTTTCATTATCGTCTGTCTGTAAAGCCAATAGCCACGGCCACCATCACAGCCGCCTGGCCCATGCAGGTTGGCATTGGATTTGGACAGTTGGTAATGAAACAATGGAGCCAAAAACTGGTGGACCATTATCTTTAATTGTAGCTTGCATCCAGCGGGCAAGTAAAAACACACACTGGGCTCCAAAACCCACTCATTCAGTGCTCACAAAGCTACTGACTTATCCGAGTTTCCTAGAATCAAAGGTTTCTAGCTCACTAGCCTTATTCACCTCTGTTCCCCATCTCCTTCTCCTGCACAAACTCTGCACAAACTGGCTTCTCCTTTAGCACTCCATCATCTTGGCTGCTTCTCCTCTCCTCCACGTGGCCTTTCTCTGCTCTCTCCTCTAATGCTAATCTCAGGAACCGAGAGAGAGCAAGCTTCCAGTCTGCCCACTTTATAGTGTAGAAATCAAAACCTTTAATCCAATATACAAACAAGGAAGTCTTTGATACAAAGACACTTATCTGAGGCATAATGGGATTCCTCATAAGAGTGCACTACCCCCTATCATGCAACAGTCAAGGGTGTGGGGAAAAGCTAAGTCTTAAAACTAAGCCTTAGGTTATAATGACCCGGCCTGCCTACAGCCTGTCCCCCACACCCAATGCAAACTATAAGCAAGCAAACATAGATATCATATTTAAAAACTTATTTGACCAACACTGTCCCAATCAAATGTGAACCTGCAATTGGCCAGGCGGCTGTGATGGTGGCTGTGGCTACTGGCCATACACTAACCAAACCTCATCTAGCCTGGCTCCCTATGAACAACAAGTTATTTGTGAGAACATTGATGTGTTTTCTATCCGTGTCCTCTGTTGCTTGCTTTTTCATACAATCTTTAGGTTTTGTGTTTGTTTGTTTTGTTTTTTAATAAAAGCTTCGGGGAGAAAACATGTGTTTAAGCTTTTACTCAAGTTGCTACAGAAGTAGCTCATCCCCGTTGTTAGGCAGATAAAATGTATTATGCTCACTTTGTTAAAGATGACGCTGCCCACGTGAGGCCATTGCCCAGGTGATATTAATGTGTGTTGGGGGCAGGCAGGATCATTGTAGCCTGAGGCTTGGTTTTGGGTTTAAGCCTTTCCTACCCTTTTTGATGTGGGGCGGTACAATCCAATCATGCCTCAGAGAAGTGACTTTGTATTAGAGACTTCCCTATTTTGTATATTGGATTAAAGGTTTGGATTTCTACACTATAAAATAGGGGCAGAACAGGAGCTTGCTCTCGGTTCCTGAGATTATCATTAGAGAAGAGAGGAGAGCAGAAAGAGGCCATGTGGAGAGGAGAAGCAGCCAAGATGGCGGAGTATTGAGTGAGAGGCCAGTTTGTGCAGTTTGACGCTGGAGAAGGAAGGAGATGGGGAACAGAGGTGAATAAGTCTGGTGAGCTAGAAACCTTTGATTCTAGGAAACTCGGATAAGTCAGTAGCTTTGTGAGCACTGAATGTGACTGGGTTTTGGAGCCCAGTGTGTGTTTTTTACTTGCCCACCGGGTGCAAGCTAGAATTAAAGACTATGGCCCACCAGTTTTTGGCTCCGTTGTTTCTTTACTGACTGTCCGAATCCAATGTGAACCTGCATGAGCCAGGCTGCTCTGATGGTAGCCTTGGCTGCTGGCTTTACACCCGTCATCCGTCTGCCTCAGTAGGTCCACATCGCTCTGCTACATATGGGCCCTGCTGGGTGATGGAAAGAGCCAGAGCAATCTGTATTCACCTGCACATACCTCTCTGCCTGTTCACAGCCACCTCCTGGGGCTCCACCACAGAGCAGAGCACAGGGACACTTCTCTCACATCAGAAGCCTATTTGGGTTTTGGAGTCTTGTCAAAGCTCCGAACAGAAGGAGGCCACATAATCTTTTTAATCTAGCATCCACTAGAGCAAGAGAAGCTATTGCTTCTCCTTCAAACCCTCCTCCTAACCCTTTGCTGAGGAATCCTCATTAGATATCAGGGTTTGGGATATAAACAACAATATAAATGGAGCCACGTTAGAATAGAGCCAGAGCTACCATGCCACAGGAACTGCCTTGCAAGCCGTTTATCTCAAACCTTTGGAATGTTAAACAGGTCAACATAACCTTTGGACTGGACCTAAGCAACCTTGTGTCCTAAAGAACTCTTTGCCAAAATAACAAGAAAGTAGTTATTATGACTATAGGACTGACGAGTACTGGACCGAACATTTAATATATTGTTTAGAATTAATATCACTATGTTCATGTTGTCTTTTAAAAATCTTTTTATATTGATTTGAGAGACAAAGAGAGAGAGAAGCATCGATTTGTTGTTCCACTTATTTGTGCATTCAGTGGTTGACTCCTGTATGTTTCCTAACTGGAAATGAACCCGCAATGATCTAACCAACTGAGCAACCCGGCCAGGGCCTGTTATGTTATCTTCACCAGTAGAAATGCCTACCTTCTATTGATGCAATTATTCTCCTTTTCTTTCTTATAAATGCGCTCTGCCTTTGTCTCCTAATCAGAATATTACATGGACTTCTGCGTGAGTGTGTTCCTCCTGAATACCCATTCTTTGATCTCAAATAAATACTTTCTGTCTCTCAATTTGAAAGGCCTCTTTTTTTTTAGGTTAACAAGGGGCTGAATCAACTAGAAAGGTATAAAGCCAGTAGGCACGGCTGCCTCTATCAAAGCAGCCGAGCCCATGCAGGTTCGCATTAGATTTAGACAGTCGGTAAAGAAACAACTGATAGGCCATTTTCTTTAATTCTAGCTTGCACCTGGCGGGCAAGTAAAAACACACACTGGGCTCCAAAACCCACTCACATTCAATGCTCACAAAGCCACTGACTTATCCGAGTTTCCTAGAATCAAAGGTTTCTAGCTCACCAGCCTTATTCTCCTCTGTTCCCCATCTCCTTCCTTATCCCAGATACAAACTCTGCACAAATTGGCATCTCACTCAGCACTCCGCCATCTTGGCTGCTTCTCCTGGCCTACTCCATGTGGCCTTTCTCTGCTCTCTGCTCTGCTCTCTCCTCTAATGATAATCTCAGGAACCAAGAGAGCAAGCTCCCGTTCTGCCCTCACTTTATAGTCTAGCTTCACAACCTTTAATTCAATATACAAAATAGGAAAGTCTCTAATACAAAGTCACTTCTCTGAGGCATGACTGGATTGTACCGCCCCACATCAAAAAGGGTGGGAAAGGCTTAATCCCAAAACCAAGCCCCAGGCTACAAGGATTCTCAACACACATTAATATCACCTAGGCAACGGCCTCACATGGGCAGCACCATCTTTAACAAAGTGAGCATAATACATTTTATCTGCCCAACAAAAGGAAATCTCTACCCTACTCAGTCCTCTATCTCAGACATTTAGCCTAGTCTCTTCAGAGCCCGAAGACATAAATGTTGTAAGGCAAAAGCCAAGAAGACACCCAAAGCTATTCCTCTGCTCATCTCTCCCCTGAGCTAAGAAGAACAAAGAAGAGGAAAGAAATACCAGTGTGAAAAACAATGGCAAATATTGCAAAAATATCTTCTCTCTTCTGTACCGTATATCAAATGCCTATAATGAGCCAAACAGTATGCTGGGCTCTTACTATTCCTCCTTTATTTTTCACAATTATGTACTCTGTCAACACTGCACAGACCATAAAACCAAGTCTCAGAGAAGTGAAGTAACTTGTCCACTGTCATAGGTCCACTATCATAGGGCCCGTTTGCCCTCAGATGTGTTCTTCGGCCTTCCCCTGCTCTGCTCTGGATGCGGCACAGGAGGCTGCCTTTCCTGGCTCCCACATCCGCTGACGGCCAGGTTGGTTTCGCCAGTAGGAGGCACCCATTGGAGAGTGGGAATGGGAAAGAAGCCAGGGGAGCTCTTACCCCATCTCTCTCCTTACCCAAGAGAGCTTCTTCGGCAGATGCTAAATTCCCTCTGTGGCTCCAGCTCCCACCAGAAAGCCACTGTGATTCTAGCTTCTGTAGGACCCTGCCCTGGCCTATGGCAATGGGGGAGCCCAACCATCTTGGTTGGCCTGGAACTGAGGGAGTTCTGGCTCACAGGGCTTTCTGTGATAAAACAGAGTTCTGGGCAAACCGGACAATTGGGCATCCTGCCGGTGACACCACCTTCTCCATCAGCCTATGTGGTGATGCCTGCCTGAGGTTAACTCTGCCCTGGGTGGCTTCCCAGCCTCCATCACCTGTTCTTCCATCCCCTTCATTCAGCTCCTTCTGTCACAAGAAGTGGCTCCTGTCTTCCTGGTTACAACAGGTTTTTGTACTGGTATTTCCTTTCTCTTCTTTTTTCTTCATCGACCATGAGCATGATCAGCTCCCCAGCTAGTGAGTGGCCAGGGTGACATTTTTACCAAAGGCTGTGCGTTTATCACCGCTGATATTCAATCAGAGGGGCGGCGCTGCCGCTTAGGGAAGATGGCTCTCCACACCTGCCTGCCCCCGCCTGTGTCATCTCACCAGCAGGAAGGATCATTTCATTTTACCTTTGCTTTGAAGGATTAAGTCGTGGTAACAAAATCTACAAATGAGTTATTTTGAGCCCCAGCAAGTAAAACACAGCTTCTGTCTGTGCTCTTCTGAAGGTGAGTGGGAAGGGAGGGGGAGTTCCTGCCGGCTGTGGAGTGAGCTCGGCTGAGACCAGATGTGTCTGTGTCGCAGTGAGCCAGGGATTACACTTCTGGCCACAGCAGGGGTCTTTTCCAGGCGGGCAGGTCTGGTTATTGACGAGGAGTCCACGCTTTTGGATACCTCCCATCTGACCAATGCAATGGCCCCCACAGTGGAACACATCTGTGTGATTCACATTATGCGTGTAGCTATTGCTATAGGAACAGGACTTTTGTTTTGTTCTTACTACTTGAAGTTTCTTTTCTGAGGACAGATATGTATGTTATATTTCTGAGAAGAAAATTCGTAAGTAAGAAATATGGACTTAGATATTCCAATATAACGTATCTAACACATCGCCTTAAACACATTACAAAATAGTGAGGCAGAAACTTGTGTCAATCAGTTCAAATTAGGATTTCCTGGTTGTGAATTCCACACACTTCAAGGCAGAGAACTGCCCTAAAGAGGCATGTTCCAGATCAATCTGCCTCACATTCATATTTAATTTTCTTGCAAAAGTTGAAACACGGAACAGTTCATGCTAAGCTATAAACCACCAGATTGAATTCAACAGCTTCTAACAGCAAGAGGTTTGAGGTGTCCGAGTTCACAATAACTTGCCTCCTGATTTTCCGTTAGATGTGTCATTGAACAGGCTGAACTCAGGAGAGTACAGCAAGGAATGGCTTTATTTTTTTCTCTAATCACTTGCCCCAAAAGTGCTATAAGATGGCCCATTTCTTGCCTTTTAATGACACCTCATGTAGGGGCCATCACTTTCCTGTCACTTTCAGACATAAAAATCCCAGTCTGGCTCATTCAAAACCTCAGTCAGCTTCGTGCTCAGTCACTCGGGCCCCAGGGCCGGCCAGGCCGCCACCCGAGGACCCAGAGTAGGGCGGGTCCTTGCACTTTTACTGTCTCAGGGCTCCGGGAGAAGAAGAGGACCGTGTAATCCTGGTCCTCACTGGGTTGTTGACAGCTTCCTACTGCATAGTTCTCTGACCTGAGAGGTCTGCGCTTGCCTCTTCCCGCCCTGGCAGCTCACACCTGGGGCTCTTGCTGCTGCCACAGTCTCTTCACCTGGTGACCTTACAGACTCTGTTAGCAAGATGGCTCAGGCCTGACTTCCCACAGTGTCCACTTGACCTAGCCTTCCATGCTAAACAGCGGGGGACTGCCCACTCTCCCACCACACTCCTGGTCCTTCTCCCCTGATTCAGAAAGCACAGAGGATAGGTCCGCACAAGGTGAAATGCTGTTTCTGTGCCCCGTGCCCCATCCTGAGCGTTTTTATTTTACAGCCCACCTTCTTGTGCCTTGGGGGAGGGGGAGGGAAAGCTTCCCTTCATCTCCCAGGGCAAAGGGCTCCACAGCCCTCTCCTTAGGCTGACAACTCTCCATACCTATGGATGAAAAAGGAGCCTCACACTAAACCTGACGAGCTCGGGGGCCAGGGGCTACATGGCGCATCTTGCAAACTCAGAGACCTAAAGTAAGCACACAGGATGGTCTGAAATTAAAAGCAAGTCTCTCTCTCTCTCTCTCTCTCTCTCTCTCTCTCTTTTTTTTTTTTTTTTTTTGTGTGTGTGTGTATTTTTCTGAAGCTGGAAACCGGGAGAGACAGTCAGACAGACTCCCGCATGCGCCCGACCGGGATCCACCCGGCACGCCCACCAGGGGGCGATGCTCTGCCCCTCCGGGGCGTGGCTCTGTTGCGACCAGAGCCACTCTAGCGCCTGGGGCAGAGGCCAAGGAGCCATCCCCAGCGCCCGGGCCATCTTTGCTCCAATGGAGCCTCGGCTGAGGGAGGGGAAGAGAGAGACAGAGAGGGAGGGGGGGGTGGAGAAGCAGATGGGCGCTTCTCCTGTGTGCCCTGGCCGGGAATTGAACCCGGGACTTCTGCACGCCAGGCCGACACTCTACCACTGAGCCAACTGGCCAGGGCCTCTCTTTCTCTTTTTTTTTTTTTTAAAAAAAAAAAACTCTTGGAACTTCTGCTATATCATCTGTTAAATGAGGTGAATACAATGTGTCTTGCAGGATTAGCAATAAGATATGAAAGCTCCATTCAGTTCGTGGCCGCTGTCGAGGTTGACAGCCGGCTAGCTACAGACCTTCACATCATTAGGCTTCACCTTTCATGTTAGAGAGAAGCAGTCTCAATGGCAACATGGCTTGGGAAAGTTCCGTCCGCCTCACTGTTGTCAGAATTACAGAAAGGCAGTTTGAAATAAAACCTCTAGTTTGGTTTTAGCTCAATTTAGAAATCCAAAGTTTTAGTGCACTCTGCTTTCTAGTTTTAAACAAAGTTTAAAAACCAGAGTAGGAAAATATCTTCTTTATGTTTATTATGGTGATAGTAAAACTCTGTAATTCTGTTCAAGAAAGATGTGAAAAGTAATTTGAAAAACCACTTCAGTGCTGAGCAGTAAGATCCAATAAAATGTAGCTAAAATAGCACAGGTTTTGCAGGCAAGAATGCCATCAAACCCATCGTTTACAAGCCAGGTGACTTGGGGTTACCCTACACAACCCTCTGGAACTGTTGGCTCCCCTCTGTAGAATGGGAGGATTTGTCTCGGAAAAGGTTAAGAGTAAATGAGTAAGAGACATGGGCTATCTAAGTTTCATTATTATTTGCTGTGTGTCCTGAAGTATTAGTATTATAAAAATAAGTCTGTGATCCAACAGTCATGTTTATGAGTCTGGAATCCTATAATTTTCATATTCCTGGAAGTCAGGGTGGGAACTACGGAGAGCTGCCTGATTACCTTTGCCTAGGTGTTATCGAAGGACCTGGGAGCAGCAACAAAGGAAGCCAGACATACCTTAATCCAACACACCCTGCAATAATTTATTTGAAGTCTATTAACATTCCTTTGGCATGAAGAGTTTCAGCATCGAGGCAGACCAGGCATCCTTAGGTGGGTTCAGCTAGCACTAAGGCCTAATAATGAACGGAGACACAGAGCGCTGGGAATGAGATTCCTCCCCACCTCCGTCAGGGCAGTCAGTGAAACCCTTACTGTTACAGTGGGGAATGGGCTTCGCCAGTGTTATTTCTAAAGCTCTCTTCCAAGAGCCTTTTATGTGTGGCTGCTGCATTCAGCCAGTTCCCTTTCATGTAGCAGCACTGAGTCAAGTCCTTTCTTTTCCGGTTTCTGTAGTGCGGAACCCTTAAAAGCCTTTGGAAACCCTTGTCTCTGTAGGATCCCAGCTGAGGATCCTGATCGTTATGACCTCCTAACGACTCAATTATCAGAAGATATATTCAGGAATAGGCTTCCGCAAGAAGTTTATTTTCTACACTTCACATTCAAGGGACATGTGAGGTGAACAGTGTCACCATTTTCGGTGTAGCATCGATGACTTCTAGACACGGCACACAGCCACTCCCCTGCGAGCTCACTCCCACCCAGACTGGCCAGCCAAATGTCATTCCTGATGAAGGTTTTTCTAAACTAAGACAATCGCTTTATTCTGCTTGGGGCTATTCAACATCTGCCAGGTTTGCTTTATTAATATTTTCTAAAGAAAACCTTTTTGAGTGTCTACAATTCACACTAGAAAGGAAAATCTACAGTTGAAATCACTGTCCTTAGGACAATTTTTAGAACATCAAATCTTTCCTGACTTTCAAGTCTCAGCCGGTTTATTGTGATGACTGCATGCTTGCATGATAAACTCCTGTTTCCTTTCACTTATGCATCAATGTACAGTATTGGAACAGTGCTTAGCAACGTTGTCTAATGGATCTAAGATATAACTTGCCAACGGCGCATAAAAAAAAGCCATCTACAAAATGGAACTATACCCCATCAAAAAAAGGTTTGCTACTATCCAGGGATCAAAAAAACATCTCTCCCAACTCTCTCCCTTGCACTTATTTTGCATGATTATTGGAGTGTGAAATACAAGCATTTGGATTGAATAAAAGTAGAGAATGTTTAAAATAATTATTTGTTGTATTAGTGGATGAAGTATTGGTTATAAATCCAATTTGTCCCCTCCAAAGACTTTTATAATTGATGCTGAAAGATTGCACACATGTTACACAGATTATCCAAGTGTTTCTTTTGGAAACACAAGAAGTTGACTTGATAAATGTGTTTTCACAATGACTAACCAAAGCAGCTATAAAAACAAAGGCTAACGTCCATAATAAAGTGTGTACAGCCACAGAATTGGCCTATGTCAATAAGATGGTTCAGATTTTTAAAAAGATGTAGACACTGCTAGGACCAATCAAACAGGGCTTACTTATCAAGGACCACCAAAAAGACAGTTTTGTCAAAACACATACCAACAGGACCACTGTGAGTGGCTGCAGGCTGTGGGTTCACTGCCCAACTGCAGAGGCACCATTCAGTTGCAATGCACTGTGACTGGTACCCTCTGTAACTTGGCATCCTGCTGGGCAGAGAGAATTGCATTCTCCTGGACAGATGTAGCCTCAGTATCCACCCCAACACCTACCTCTAGGGTCAACAATGTTGCAGATGATAATGTTTATGCATGTGACTTTCTGGAAACATAACCGCCCCTCTAGGCCCAGCTTTATATGTACCTGTCTGGCATATTTCTGCCCACAGCTTAGTAAGATATATTCCAGGGACCACCCCATCTGAGCCAAGCACACCACATCTGTCTCGGTGTTATGTAATGCACAATGCACAGCTTGCTCAGACAAAAACAAAAGCCTCATTCATCACCCTCACTCTCTCCAAGCTGGTACATTCTAGTTGGGGCACATTCTTTGTGCTGCAGACTGGGTCATTTAGCTAACAAATCCCATAGTGTAGCTGAGTTTACTCAGAATCCTGAAAATTCAAGAGTATACACCAACAGGAGATGCAAAGACCAAAGGAAGCCATGTGTTCTCACAATGGCCTTATAACTTAAGGCCCCAGAGAAAAACAATTGTAAGAAAGGCTTCATGTTTAAATGATGTTGTACTCCTGGTGTTCATATTAGCCAAAGAGTGGTCAGCTTTAGCCAGCCTATAACATAATGTAAGCCTTAGCCAGTGGGAATTGCATGGGCTTTAGAGTCTTACAGAAATGAGTTTGAGTGCTGGTTTTACAGACTTAGGCTCTGACATGTGTCAGGTCAGGTGTTTGACCCTATGAGGGTCAGTTTTTCTATTTATTATGTTTTAGTAATACGGAACTCCTGAGATGAATGGTAAGATTAATGAGATGTATATAAAGCTTCTGGTACAGCTCCTGGTGTGTGTTAGGTGACCAATAAATAGTACTATTAATTTTACCACAGGAATGAACTATTAATATAAATCCTGAGAATAATTGCACTAAGTGAATGTGCAGTTATAACATTATATTTTTATAACTAGTTAATAAAATTGATTTCAATGGTATAAGTTAATAGAATACATTCTTCTTCTAGATAAATAGAATAGTAGTGATCACTCACTGCTACTCCTTATTAATTGTTTCCCTCCTTACTTCTTGAGAGTCAATCGGTATCATGAGATTTTTATATTTAAATATACATGTATATAAAAGTATATAAGGTTTCTTGTGGGTTTTTAAATTTTCACATCAATAATTAAACGCTATGATAATATACATACCATACCAGTAGTGTTTTTGCCTGCTTTACTTAACATTGTTTTGAGATCAGGCCATGTTGTCATATTTAAACCTAGTATAGTTTTTTAAACTATTACATTGAGTTCTCCAATTTGGAAACATATTACACTTTATCACTAACTGATACATTTTCAGATCACTTCTAATGTTTCACTATTATAAACAATGTTGTGAACAAACTGGCACAGGTATAAAATTCTGTCAAGAGTATATGCCAGAAGTAGAACTCCTAGGCATAAATATTTTAAATTTTACCAGATATTGGCAAATTTCTCTCTAATGTGAATGTATCAATTTACATTCACCAACAGCTTATGTGCTCTGTATCTCCAAGTCTTTGCCAACTTTTGATATTACCTAATGTTTAAATTCTTTCCTAACTGGTTAATGAAAAATATGTTGCCTTATTTAACCTTTTCCTATATGTTCTAGATATGAACCCTTTATTATATAGGTTGCAAATATATTCTTGGTAGACTGTCACTTATCTTTTAACTTTTTAATTAAGTCTTTTTGGTATAGATGATTTTATAATCTGAGGTAGGAGCATTTCAAATGTTTCTCAATGGTTTTGTTGTTGTGTCTTAACAAATATTTGCCAGCCTGACCTGTGGTGGCACAGTGGGTAAAGTGTCGACCTGGAATGCTGAGGTTGGTGGTTCAAAACCCTGGGCTTGCTCAGTCAAGGCACATATGGGAGTTGATGCTTTCTGCTCCTCCCTTCTCTCTCTCTCTCTCTCTCTCTCTCTCTCTCTCACACACACACACACACACACACACACACAAACACACACTCTTCTCTCTAAAAATGAATAAATAAAAATTTTATATATATATATATATATTAAAAAAAGAAATACTTGCCAATTATAGATATTCTTTATATTTTCTGAGCAGTGCTAATTTTGCTTTACATTAGGTCTGTTAGACAGTTAGATTTGCTCTTCTAAGGATTGAATTTATTTTTTCCATTAAGTAAGTCAGATGTCATGAAACTCTGTTGAGTAGTCCATATTTTTTTTCTTCCCATCCACACACATCAAGTATCCATATGAATCTCTTCTTGTGCTCTCTGTTTTGGTCCACTAATCTGTCTATTTTTGCATTAATACCACATTATTTACCTTAGCTTTGTCATAAACTTTGATATTTGATGGGACAAGTTCAGTTTATTTGAAGTCTTTTTCAGAATTGCTTTGATTATTTTTACATATTTAGTATTACATACAAATTTTAGGTTCAATTTGTCAACTTCTATGATGAGCCTGATGGGGATATTGATTGAAACTGCATTTGCTTTATATATTAATTTGGGAAAGAGCAACATTTTTATAATAACGTGTTTTCCTTTTGATGACCATGGAATATCATTATTTATGGAGGTTTTATTTTAGGTCCTTGAATAACATTTCATAATTTTCTTTATAAAAGTATTTAAATTTTTATTAAATTTTATTCTTATTACAGCATTGTCTTTATTGTTATTATAATTGGAATTTTTTCTAAATAGTAATTGCTCAGGTATATGGAAAACATTGTTTTTAGCCTGTTGATATCATTTAGTCACACTCTCAGACTAGTTCATGCACTTCTAATAGCTTGCCACTCATTATTATGTATTTTCCAGATAAATAATTACATTACCGGCCTGACCTGTGGTGGCGCAGTGGATAAAGCGTCGACCTGGAAACGCTGAGGTCGCCGGTTCAAAACCCTGCGCTTGCCTGGTCAAGGCACATATGGGAGTTGATGCTTCCTGCTCCTCCCCACCTTCTCTCTCTCTCCTCTCTCTCTGTCTCTCTTTCTCCCTTTCTCTCTCCTCTCTAAAAATGAATAAATAAAATTTAAAAAAAAAAAAATTTAAAAAAAAAAAAAAAAAATAATTACATTACCTGTAAACAAACACAGTTTTTAGTTTTTTTTTTTTCTTATCATTATACCTTTGACTTCTTGTTTGGGACACAATTGGAATATTACCCAAGACAGCCAGCATTCTCATCTTATTTCTTGTTTTATTTGCAATGTTTCTAATATTTTACTATTAAACATAGTCTTTGCTCGATATTTCTAGTAAATGACTTTAATCGGGGTAAGAAAAGTTTCTTCTATACCTAGTTAGCTATTAGTTGTGGGTGTGCATGTGTGTGTGTGATATATGGGTATTGAATTTTGAATTTCTAATTAGTTCTTTCTTTTAACAGTTTGTAATTTGTTTTCTGGGTAGAATACTTTTCTTAATCTTTCCAATAATAGCAATAGATTCATTTTACACATCGTGCTGTTAATGTTTTATTATTTCTGTGTTTTCAAACTAAGTTCTGTGTTTTGCCTCTCATTCTTGACTGTGGGCTTACCTCTCTACTATGATTCCTGCAGATGGCCAGCTGTATCTGTACATGAATCCTTCTGGAGGGAAAGGCAGACGCTACAAAAAGAGTGAGCTCCACAAGGCTTTAAAAGAATGTTGGGGAAGGATAGATGTTCTGGTGGAACATCTTCGCACCTGGTCTGGACTTAACAGTTCCTGTTGTTCACTTGTTTCCAAAGGCTTGTCCCAAGTATTATTTCTGTTGGAAACAGATACTCCTGTCATAGAGCTTCCTAGCCCTAAACAAAGTGTGTGTGTATGTTCGCAAAGATTCATCAGCCAAATCATTTTACTGTAACAACCAAATCAGGCATCATCCTAATTACCCCTTGGTCTTCTCCAGTTCCTGGTTTTCCTCACTTCTTAGCTGACATCACATCTGGTGTTGCTGTCACATTTTAAGGTATCACTGTCTCTTAGGCTTCTTCACGTGTGTTGAGGCTTTCCTTTATCTCTTTAAAAACTGACCCCATTTGTTAAGTAATTTAGAGATTCATCACATTGCTTCTTGGCCTTCTAGCTAAGCTCAAGTGTAGAGATTCATCACAATTTTTGAATATTTCATTTCTTTGATTGGTGTGAATGTGACTATGTATTTGTTTACTTAAATACATCCTTAATTTATAGATTTACTTAAATATATGCAAATATAAATTTTTATTTTTAGAGTTGTAGCATATCAGAGTTCAGCCTTTTATTTTGAACCAAAGCATCCTATCATTAAATCAGAAGGTAGTCATCCACTGAGGACATTTTCCTACATGATGTCTTGCATAAGTTGGATGATAATCATCAAATGTGATTTAATCAAATATGATTTGATCTCAAAATGGCTTCTGTCTTAATCTAAATGTGGGGGGTGGGTGGCGTTGAGCAATTTAAAAGCTACCTGCAAATCACTGAGTCTGTTTCTCACTGACTCCCCTTATTTCTGTGACCCTGAATAAGTTATTCAATATCTCTGAGCCTCAGCTGGGCTGTTGTGAGGTTCAGGTGGAAGACTGGAAATAAAAACAGTTTATAATTGGTTAAAACTCTGTGTGGAAATGATTGTTGTCAGTATTACCTCATTATCTTTGGTGTCTTATTTGTCACACCTGAATTTTCAAGTACTTCACATGTTGTCTACTTATAGAAAAACATATCTGAGGGAAATATTTCTATGTTATTCCAGAAAGATGACAACAATTCACACTGACTGAAAGTACAATGTTGTAGATTTTTAATAAGGATTTTAGAGTCAGGCAGATGTAGACTGTAATCTTCTCTTCCTTTCTTGCTAAATCCTTTATTGAAACCATCACAGTTCCATGGCAGTTATATGTAACATGTGGATTCCTTGACACTATTATTCTTGCAATAACTTCAGCTGACTTGAAGGTTTAGGAATACCTCTCCATGTTTCATTAAAATCCTGTATTTGAAAGGATGATGCAATTGATTAAGAATGTCTCAAAGAAGATTATTAGTATATCCTGACAAAAAGATTTCCTGCACTTCCATTGCTCAAAATGTCAATCTTTTATTGAATCTACCATTCAATCTTGCTAAATTGCCAGTGCAGTCAGTTCACATTGCTCCATCCAGATTTACTGAGGATTTGCCAGACAAAAATAGAATGTATCCTAGATTCCTGCTCCATATGTACCAATTCTTTTTTTTTTTTTTTTTACTTCGTGTTAGTCTTTCTTGCAGACTATGGAGCTGAGTCCTTGTCATTGTTGAGGTCACAGAGGTCTGGATATAATGAAGTTCATGTGATGGGGCTGAAGCAACCCCAGAGGCCTTTTCCAGAGCCAGAGGATCTCAGAGACATTGCCTTCCAATTGCTGTTGTTGTGAAGTGTTGTTTATTATACTTTGTTTTGAATATTAGTTTATTTGGCTACACTTCCTAGAGATTTTAAGAAATCTAACATCAGGAAATAATAATATACCTCTTGCAAGCAATGAAATTGCTAGTGTATTTTGTAAGCTTGTGATAGATGGTTGGGACTATATAATCTTTCAGGTTACTGCCAACACTGAAAATCTATTATTCTGTAATAGATTCACAAATACAACACCCCTTTACTGATTCAAAAGTAATACCAGTTCAGAGGGAAAGGCAGGTGTGTACAATGGGATTCTTTGTTATTCCTTGTAGTTTATAAACAACAGTTAGAAGATGATTTAGCACTATTAAAGAAATAAAAATCGGGGAGAGACAAGATGGCGCTGGAATAGGTGGATATACTAACATCCACCTCCCAGAACCAAAGTGGATTACAAACTAATTTTAAGAACTATCATCTGGAAAAACCAACTTTGGACTAAACTAAGAGGACTCTTCAACCAAGGAACACCGAAGAAGAAGCCACACCGAGACTGGTAGGAAAAAAGGAAACACGGAGAGGGCTGCCCAGCTCCCCCGGAGTGAATGGCAGCCCAGAGAGACTCATGTGGCAGGAAGTGAGTTTAGCAGAGAGGGGAGGGACCTCAGTCCCAGGAACAAAGCCCCAGCCTGCAGCCCCAGAGCCTAGAAGAGGTGTAAGGACAGTATTTAGCTGAAAATAAGTCAGGATTCTGTTTGTGAGAAAGAGTCTGTTTCTCAAACCCAGGATTCTTCTTAAAGGGGCCGCACAGAACACCTCTCTCAAAGCCACTCACCCGGGGCTCCAGGGGATGGGGAGAGAGGAGAGGACCAGAGTAGCAGGAAGAGAGTGTAATCTAGGAGGCACAGAGAGAAACATTTTGGGAGACAGCCACCCTAACCCCTGGGATGAGTCACTTCCCAAATCTGAAGTGAATATGTCCCCCGGAAACAGCAATACCAGCAAAGGGAAGCAGGAGAGCAGCCAAACAAGCTCTCCCCCAGCACTCAGAGCAGAGTCGCTTAGAAGGAGGGAGCTTTCAGGGATACAGTAGTGAGTGTTAGGGTCTGAGCTGCAGCACCCGCACCCCACACAGCTGAGGGCTTACCGGAGGACGGGTAGCCATGGGACGCGGAGGCGCGGTTCTGTTGGCAAGGGTGGAAGCCTGCTGGCTGCCATTGGGCTCACGTGTGAGCTCAGTCTTGCCCGGCTGGGGAGGAGTAGGCAGGCAAAAGCGGTCAAGTCCAGCTGCCAGCAGCCCGTAATCCAGCCTGCGGGAGAAGGGCGGGAACCCCAGAAGGGGTGGAGACCAGCCCTTGAGCAAGGGCGCAGGAGCACAGCCTTGCCCCGTCCATGGAAGTGAGGCTTGTGGCCTGACTTGGGAGCCGGCTCCTCCTGTGAGGGTGGAGCCAAAAACCCAGAACAGGCAGAGTTCTGCTATTGAGCTGAGCATGGGCACACAGTCCTACCTGGCAGGTAGAGCCAAGGCTAGCAGCCGTTCCACGAGTGGGCTCCTCCTGCAAGGGTGAGGCAAAAGCCCAGAAACAGGCGGAGACCTGCAGCTGAGCCCTCAGGACTGAGCATAATGTCACCCACAGGAGCGGGGCAAAGGCCAAGGCCACCAAGGCTTGTGCACCCGAGCACATGATCACAGCCACTCATGTGAAGGAGAGGTGGAAACCACAGCAACAGCCCCAGTGGGCAGGCACCAGCTACACCCAAACCCAAAAGCCCTAGGCAGCAACAAAAGAGGGAGTGGCAGGCCTGCAGACAGACCATACCTAGGGAAGAGAGGCCATACCCAGTGGACTTCAGTGGCCAAAACCTTCCTTTACACAGAGAAAATGCAGAGGCAGAGAAATGCAACACAAATGAACCAAGAGAAATCCCCAGAAAAGGACCTAAATGAATCAGATATAACCAAATTACCAGATGCAGAGTTTAAAATAATGATTGTTAGGATGCTAAAAGATATTAGAACAACAATAGATGGTTATTACGAACACCTAAATAAAGAGATAGCAATTATAAAAAAGGACATTGAAATAATAAAAAAGAATCAGTCAGAAATGACAAATACAATATCTGAAATAAAGAATACAATGGAAGGAATTAAAAGCAGGATGGATGAAGCAGAGAATCGAATCAGAGAGTTAGAGGAAACGATAAATAAAGGCACGGAAGCAGAGCAACAAAAAGAAACAAGACTCAAAAAGTCTGAGGAAACTCTAAGAGAGCTCTGTGACAACATGAAGAGAAATAACATCCGCATCATAGGGGTTCCTGAAAAAGAAGAGAAAGAACAAGGGATAGAGACTTTGTTCAAGCATATCATAGCTAAAAGCTTCCCTCAATTAAGGCAGGAAAACATCTCACATGTCCAGGAAGCACAGAGAACTTCATTAAATAGAAACCCAAAGAAATCAACACCAAGACACATCATAATTAAAATTCCAAAGCTAAGTGATAAAGAGAAAATATTAAAAGCTGCTAGAGAAAAAAAGACTATCACCTACAAAGGAGCCCCCATAAGGATGACTTCTGACTTCTCAACAGAAATACTTGAGGCCAGAAGGGAATGGCAAGAAATATTCAAAGTAATGCAGAACAAGAGCCTACAACCAAGACTACTTTATCCAGCAAGTCTATCATTTAAAATTGAAGGAGAAATAAAAAGTTTTATAGACAAAAAAAACCTCAAGGAATTCACTACAACCAAACCAAGGCTGCAAGAAATGCTAAGGGACCTGTTGTAAACAGATCAAAGGAGAAAAAGAATATAGCAAAAGAGGAAAACAGTTTTTAAAAATAAATGGCAATAAACAATTACATATCAATAATAACCTTTAATGTAAATGGATTAAATGATCTCATCAAAAGACATAGGGTAGCTGCGTGGATAAGAAAACAGAACCATACATATGCTGTCTACAAGAGATACACCTTAAATCAAAAGATGCACATAGACTGAAGATAATAGGATGGAAAAAAATATTTCATGCAAACAGAAATGAAAAAAAATGCTCGAGTAGCAATACTTATATCAGACAAAATGGACTTTAAAACCAAGACTATAGTTAGAGATAAAGAAATTAACTACATAATGATAAAGGGAGCAATCCAAAAGTAAGATATAACCGTTATAAATATATACGCACCTAATATAGGAGAACTTAAATATATAAAGTAGACTTTGATGGATTTAAAGGGTGAGATCAATAGCAATACTAGAATAGTAGGGGATTTCAATACCCCATTAACATTATTAGATAGATCCTGATGAAAGAAAATTAACAAAGAAACAGCAGACTTAAAGGACATATTAGATCAACTTGATTTAATAGATATCTTCAGAACCTTTCACCCTAAAACAGCAGAATATACATTCTTTTCAATGTGGTACATTCTCTAGAATAGACCACATGTTAGGGCACAAAAGCAGTCTCAACAAATTTAAGAAGATTGAAATCATGTCAAGCACTTTCTCTGATCACAATGGCATTAAACTAGAAATCAACCACAACAGAAAAATTGAAAAATACTTAAACACTTGGAAACTAAATAGCATGTTATTAAATAATGAATGGGTAAACAATGAGATCAAAGAAGAAATTAAAAAATTCCTAGAAACAAACAATAATGAGCATACATCAACTCAAAATTTATGGGACACAGCGAAAGCAGTCCTGAGAGGGAAGTTTATAGCATTACAGGCATACCTCAAGAAGCTAGAAAAAGCTCAAATAAACAACTTGACCCTACATCTAAAAGAACTAGGAAAAGAACAGCAAGTAAAGCCCAGAGCTAGTAGAAAGAAGGAAATAATAAAGATCAGAGCAGAAATAAATGACATAGAGGCTAAAGAAACAATACAGAGGATCAATGAAACCAGGAGCTGGTTCTTTGAAAAGGTAAACAAGATCGATGAACCTTTAACCAGACTCACCAAGAAAAAAAGAGAAAGGACTCAAATAAATAAAATTAGAAATGAGAGTGGAGAAATAACAACTGACACAACAGAAATACAAAATATTGTAAGAAAATACTATGAAGAACTGTACGCCAAAAAACTAGACAACTTAGATGAAATAAACAAATTCCTTGAAACATATAATCTTCCAAAAATTAATCTGGAAGAATCAGAACATCTAAACAGACCAATTACAACAAATGAGATTGAAACAGTTATCAAAAAACTCCCCAAAAAGAAAAGTCCTGGGCCTGATGGCTTCACAAGTGAATTCTACCAAATATTCAAAAAAGAACTAACTCCTATCCTTTTCAAGCTATTTCAAAAAATTTAAGAGAAAGGAAGACTTCTAAGCTTCTTTTATGAGGCGAGCATAATTCTGATTCCAAAACTAGGCAAAGACAACACAAAAAAAGAAAATTATAGACCAATATCTCTAATGAATTTAGATGCAAAAATCCTCAACAAAATATTAGTAAACCGGATCCAGCAATATATGAAAAAAACCATACACCATGATCAAGTGGGATTTATTCTTGGCAGGCAAGGCTGGTACAATATTTGCAAATCAATCAATGTGATTCATCACATAAACAAAAGGAAGGAGAAAAACCACATGATAATTTCAATAGATGCAGAAAAAGCATTTGATAAAATCCAGCACCCATTTATGATCAAAACTCTCAAAAAAGTGGGAATACAGGGAACATACATCAACATGATAAAGGCCATCTATGACAAACCCATAGCCAATATCATACTCAATGGGCAAAAATTAAAGCAATTCCCTTAATATCAGGAACAAGGCAGGGGTGACCCCTTTCACCACTCTTATTCAACATAGTTCTGGAAGTCCTAGCTACAGCAATCAGACAAGAAAAAGAAATAAAAGGCATTCAAATTGGAAAAGAAGAAGTAAATCTATCATTATTTGCAGGTGATATGATATTGTATATATATAGAAAATCCTAAAGTCACAGTCAAAATACTACTAGATCTGATAAATGAATTCAGCAAGGTGGCAGGATATAAAATCAATACTCATAAATCAGAGGCATTTTTATACACTAACAAGGAACTGTCAGAAAGAGAAATTAAGGAATCAATCCCCTTTACCATTGCAACCAAAAACATAAAGTACCTAGGAATAAATTTAACCAGAAAGACTAAAGACTTGTACTCTAAAAATTATAAAACATTGATAAAAGAAATCAGGGAAGATACAAACAAGTGGAGGCATATACCGTGCTCATGGTTAGAAAGAATAAACATCATTAAAATGCCTATATTGACCCTGGCCGGTTGGCTCAGTGGTAGAGCGTCGGCCTGGCGTGCAGAAGTCTCGGGTTCGATTCCCGGCCTGGGCACACAGGGGAAGCATCCATCTGCTTCTCCACCCCTCCCCCTCTGCTTCCTCTCTGTCTCTCTCTTCCACTCCCGCAGCGAGGCTCCATTGGAGCAAAGATGGCCCGGGCGCTGGGGATGGCTCCTTGGCTTCTGCCCCAGGCGCTAGAGTGGCTCTGATCGCAACAGAGCAATGCCCCGGAGGGGCAGAGCATCGCCCCCTGGTGGGCAGAGCGTCGCCCCCTGGTGGGTCCTGGTCGGGCGCATGCGGGAGTCTGTCTGACTGTCTCTCCCCGTTTCCAACTTCAGAAAAATACAAAATAAATAAATAAAATGTTTATATTACCCAAAGCAATTATAAATTCAATGCAATAGCGATTAAAATACCAATGACTTACTTCAAAGATATAGAACACATATTCAAAAAATTTATATGGAACCAAAAGAGAACACGAATAGCCTCAGCAATCTTGAAAAGGAAGAATAAAGCAGGAGGTATCACACTTCCGGATATCAAGTTATATTATAAGGCCATTGTACTCAAAACAACATGGTACTGGCATAAGAACAGGCACATAGATCAATGGAACATAACAGAGAACCCAGAAATAAACCCACACTTTTATGGACAACTGTTAATTGACAAAGGAGGTAAGAGCATACATTGGAGTAAAGACAGCCTCTTCAACAAATGGTGTTGGGAAAATTGGACAGCTACCTGCAAAAAAATGAAACTAGACCACCAACTTACACCATTCACAAAAATAAACTCAAAATGGATAAAAGACTTAAATGTAATCTGTAAAACCATAAGCATCTTAGAAGAAAACATAGGCAATAAGCTCCCTGACATCTCTTGCAGCAATATATTTGCTGATTTTTTCCACAGGCAAGGGAAATAAAAGACAGGATAAACAAATAGGACTTTATCAAACTAAAAAGCTTCTGCACAGCTAAAGACAATAAGAGCAGAATAAAAAGACAAACTACACAATGGGAGAATATATTTGACAATGCATCTGATAAGGGGTTAATAACCAAAATTTATAAAGAACTTGTAAAACTTAATACCAGGAAGACAAACAATCCAATCAAAAAATGGGAAAAAGAAATGAATAGACACTTCTCCAAAGAGGACACACAGATGGCCAATAGGCATATGAAAAAATGCTCAACATCACTAATTATTAGAGAAATGCAAATTAAAACCGCAATGAGATATCACCTCACACTAGTCAGAATGGTGCTCATCAATAAAACAACACAGAATAAGTGCTGGCGAGGATGTGAAGAAAATGGAATCCTCCTGCACTGCTGGTGGGAATGCAGACTGGTGCAGCCACTGTGGAAAACAGTATGGAGATTCCTCAAGAAATTAAAAATCAAACTGCCTTTTGACCCAGCTATACCACTGTTAGGAATATACCCCAAGAACACCATAGCACTGTTTGAAAAGAAGAAATGCACCCTCATGTTTATGGCAGCATTGTTCACAATAGCAAAGATCTGGAAACAGCTCAAGTGTCCATCAGAGGACGAGTGGATTAAAAAGTTTTGGTATATATATACTATGGAATACTACTCAGCCATAAGAAATGATGACATCGGATTACAGGGATCCCCAAACTTTTTACACAGGGGGCCAGTTCACTGTCCCTCAGACCATTGGAGGGCCACCACATACAGTGCTCCTCTCATTGACCACCAATGAAAGAGGTGCCTCTTTCGGAAGTGCAGCAGGGGGGCCGAATAAATGGCCTGAGGGTGCCACATGTGGCCCGCGAGCCGTAGTTTGGGGACGCCTGAATCTTGATAACATTATACTGAGCAAAATAAGTAAATCAGAAAAAACTAAGAACTATATGATTCCATACATAGGTGGGACATAAAAATGAGACTCAGAGACATGGAGAAGAGTGTGGGGGTTACAGGGTGGGGGGAAGAGAGGGAAGGTGTTGGGGGAGGGGAGGGGCACAAAGAAAACCAGTTAGAAGGTGACAGAAGACAGTTTTATCGATGTCACCCCATCAAAATTAATCAAAAAAAAAAAAAAAAAAAAAGAATGTGTCTCAGGGCTAATTCAGGCAGTTAGAAGAATAGTATAAGGATGCTAATTCTGTTTCTCAGGTCACATCCTGCAAAAGGGACCCCAAGCAAATTGGTGATTTGGCTCCTCTGATTTTGCCAATTGGATTAAAAAAAATAGGTCAGGAATGCCCTGAAATGGAACTAACAGTACATGAGCATAAATTTAAAGGACTTTTAGATACTGGAGCTGATGTATCTGTTATTGCTAATCTACATTGGCCTCCTTTCTGGCCCACTCATGCAGCAGCCACAGAATTACAAGGTATAGGGCAGAGTAAATCCCCTCAACAAAGTTCTAGTTTTCTACATTGGGAAGATTAAGAAGGTCATTATGGATTTTTTAAGCCTTATGTGCTCCCTGGATGGTCAATTAATTTGTGGGGTAGAGATGTTTTGAAAAATATGGGAGCATTGCTTGTCAGTCCTAATTGTTTAGTCAGTACTCAGATGCTTGATCAGGGATTTTGCCCACCAAGGGAATAGGGAAAGAACAGCGAGGAATTCTCACCCCCATAGAAGTGGCACCCAATACCAGAAGGTGTGGATTAGGATATCAAAATTTAGCATAGGGGCCTTGGTAGCTCCTGCTACCTCAATAATGCATTGTGCAGACCCATTTACTTGGAAATCAGATAATCCTGTATGGGTAGACCAATGGCCCCTTTCTCAGGAGAAACTTAGGGCAGCTGCTCAATGGGTACAAGAGAAGTTATAGCTTGGGCACACTGAACCATCTAATAGCCCATGGAATACACTTCCATATTTTTATCTTGTTGCCTCCTGGATTATCAAGGGGCATAGGCAACCCTTACAGCTTATAGGTATTGAGCCTCAAAATTATTGTTGTTCCTTTTTTCAAAGGATCAATAACAATGGCTCTGGGAAACTTCCACTAAATGGCAAATCGCTCTTGCAAATCAATGGACAACTTTATACTGAAGCTGTCAACTTAAAATCAGCTCAAAGTATAGAATTATATGCCATTATCATGGCTTTTCACATTTGCCATATTCCCCCTTTAATCTATATACAGACAGCAAATATTTACTTATGATGTTTTCACTATAAAGACTGCTGTCTTAGGGACAAATGCTGATGAACTATTTCAGCAGTTCCTCCTTCTTCAAAGACTTGTATATCAACATAGAGCTCCATGTTTTATAGGACATACTTGAACTCACTCCATGCTCCCTGGAGCTTTAGCACAAGAGAATGCCCTTTCTTTCTTTCTTTCTTTCTTTTTTTTTTTGTATTTTTCTGAAGTTGGAAACGGGGAGGCAGTCAGACAGACTCCCGCATGCGCCCGACCGGAATCCACCTGGCATGCCCACCAGGGGGCGATGCTCTGCCCATCTGCAGTGTTGCTCTGTTGCAACCAGAGCCATTCTAGCACCTGAGGCAGAGGGCACAGAGCCATCCTCAGTGCCCAGGCCAACTTTGCTCCAATGGAGCCTTGGCTGCAGGAGGGGAAGAGAGAGACAGAGAGGAAGGATAGGGGGAGGGGTGGAGAAGCAGATGGGCACTTCTCCTGTGTGCCCTGGCTGGGAATCAAACCCAGGACTCTTGCATGCCAGGCCGACGCTCTACCACTGAGCCAACCAGCCAGGGCCTAGGAATGCTCTTGTTGATCAAGCTACCCAAAAGAAAATTATTTGGAGCAATCATGACAGATCGAGCAATTCAGTCTCACACTATTCATCACCAGAACACTGCAGCCCTGTGTAAACAGTTTTAACTTTCTCCAGAAGCAACATGGCAGATTGGGAAATCCTGTCCAAGGGGTCCTATACTACAATCTGCTCCTTCATTTGGAGTTAACCCTCAAGGACCCCTACCAGGACAACTTTGGCAAATGGATGTTACTAACATACCTTCATTTGGGAAACAGTCCTATGTCCACGTTACAGTGGATACATATTCTGGATTGATAGTAACCTCTGTCAGAACAGGAGAGGCTGCTAAGCATGTTATAGCTCATTGTCTGTATGCATTGTTCTATTATTAGATTCCTAAACTGGTTAAACTGACAATGCTCCTGCATATGAAGCAAAAGCATTTACTGTATTTTGTCATTCTTACGATCTTTAAAGTCAAGGTATTATTAAAGTGTACCCAGCAAATATTTTAAGGTCAATTTAAAAAAATTTAAAAGGGGGAAGTCATATCCTGGAACTCCTATGGGTTACCATATCATGCTTTTTACTTTAAAATTTTTTAAATTTCTTTTGAATGCTGATGAACAGGAGATACCAAATCTTTTTCTTCTGCAAACTACTGCCTTCTTTATTTGATCCAGCTAATAAAACTGTTTTGTCTTTTTCCAAATAGCTCCAGATATATGGAAAAGATTTATATAGGCAGATGGGGATCCTCAAACCCCTCAACGAGATCTTCTGAGCATGGCTTTTAAGATACAGAGAGGCAGAAAAAGCCCAATAGAGATCAGGGGAACTACCAGCTTTTAGGATATGCCCTTAAAGGCTCCAACGCCCCAAAGGGGTATCATAGGATGCCATCTGGGTCCTACTTCAATAGTGGAAAGGAAGGTCATTGAGCTAAAGCCTGCCAGACTTACATGCCTATGCTGTGAGGACACAGGGACACTGGAAGGTAGGCTTCCCCCTCGCTCCTCTAAGGGAAGGTTCAGTCTCTTCCAGCCCTGCTCCAGTCACCTATGACCTAACCTTGCCCAGAATGCTGGGGTTTGCCACTGAAAGCTGAAAGTGCCCAGGACCATTGGCCCCATCTACGACACTGTGGATAAGCCTAGGGTATTTCTTCCAAGAAGCAGGTAACCTGATCTCATTTGCACAAGGGCCATTTAACTATGTCTTGTCTGAATAGTCAGGGTTTTTATTCTTCCCTCAACGATCTCTGTTGTGGGTGTTGATAGTCCTATTTTCTGCTGATTTGTTTAATATTATATACAGTGTTTCCTTTATTCCTCCTACCTCAATGCCCCACTCATATTTCAGGCTGGGACCTACTGCTAATTTAGAGCTCTCTTTCCCCCTTTTGTCAACTTCTATTATGAATCTACCTTTGCCACCCAGCTTAGTGTATCCCAAGGTTCTCTTTACCAAGCCACAGTTGCAGAGCTCCAGGGAAAAGCAACCTGGTCTCATCTCTCCAGGCAGAGGAGAACGGAAGTTCCATATCCGCACATGCTGCAGATGGCTTTTCCAGTCTACCTGAGTCATTACCAGCTAGAAGCAGCAGTCATTGGGACTTGGATGTGAGCTGCAAAGTATAGAATTGTGACAACAATTCCAGTGCCATGCGGACTTTTCCTGGATGTGGACTTGTCCTGGACTCCTGCTCCTTGTGACAGCTCCTAACAGACTGAACTGGGGTTGGGTTGCATTTTTCAGGGATTTGGCATGGTATTGGGGCCAACTTGGACTTGGTGAACATGTTAAGGACACTACTCTTTTATGGATTCTTGCTGTATTGGCCAAGAGTTTGCTTAAAGGCTTTAGTCACTGTAAAAAAAAAAATAGAAGACTGGATAAAGAAGATGTGGCACATATGCACCATGGTATACTATTCAGCCATAAGAAATGATGACTTTGGAAATATTAAAACAAAATGGTGGGATCTTGATAACATTATATGGAGTGAAATAAGTAAATCAGAAAAAACAAGAACTGCAGGATTCCATACATTGGTGGGACATAAAAAGGAGACTAAGAGACATGGACAAGAGTGTGGTGGTTACAGAGGGTGGGGGGAGGGAAGGTGGGAGAGGGGGAGAGGGTGGGGAGGGACACAAAGAAAACTAGATAGAAGGTGACAGAGGACAATCTGACTTTGAGTGATGGGTATGCAACAGAATTAAATGACAAGATAACCTGGACATGTTTTCTTTGAATATATGTACCCTGATTTGTTGATGTCACCCCATTAAAATAAAAATTTATTTATTAAAAAAAAATTAAAAAAAATAAAAATTGGTCCTGGCCAGTTGGCTCAGTGGTAGAACGTTGGCCTCATGTGCAGGAGTCCCAGGTTCAATTCCCGGCCAGGGCACACAGGAGAAGCACCCATCTGCTTCTCCGCCCCTCCCCCTCTCCTTCCTCTCTGTTTCTCTCTTCCCCTCCCGCAGCCAAGGCTCCATTGGAGCAAAGTTGGCCCGAGCACTGAGGATGGCTCTGTGGCCTCTGCCTCAGGCGCTAGAGTGGCTCTGGTTGCAGTAGAGCGATGCCCCAGATGGGCAGAGCATCGCCCCCTGGTGGGTGTGCCGGGTGGATCCTGTTAGGGCGCATGCGGGAGTCTGTCTGCCTCCCCATTTCCAACTTCAGAAAAATACAAAAAAAAGTAAATAAATAAAAATCAATTTGTTGGAAAGCCTGCTTTTCTGTCATTTTAACTGTTTTCTATATGTGGATTTAAATTTAAAAATATATATATGTTGTTGTCCTCCTGCCATGTCAAGGTCATTTCCTTATGAATAGTAATGACTATCATATTTTCCTCTAAGAGCTCACCCTCTTGTCGCTAGCTCTTGTATTGAAATTAGGTATAGCTTTTTCCTACTCAGAAATAATCTATGCATGGCCCTAACCTTATGCACCTTTCCAGCTTCTATTCCTACTACAACTGAAACAACTATTTTTAGCTTGTAGTTATGTAGCCAAGTAAGAGAATACATTTAATGCTTCTTTTCCTCAATGAGGAAAACCATTTTCTGAACGTAATATTCAGCAGGCTCTTAGCCTTGGATAAGGATGCAGGGAGGAAATTTATCTTGCACTGGTTAAATAATGTTGCTTTGTTTTATTACCTGCCATTAATTGAGCAACCTAGGACAGAACTTGTAAATTTATTTTTGAAGGCACTTAACACCGAGAGAAGTAACCATTTACGTTTCTGAGTCTTTTGACAATTCTCAAACACAGCTGCAACCAAGTCACACAAAGTACTGCCTTCAAAGGGAACATGCATGGGGAGTGTTTGAAATCACAGGCAAAATCTTCAACTGTTGCCATAAACCACGACCTCTCGGCATCTGTGGTGAGATGTGAGCAGGAGTCACAGCTCCCCATTTGTTTGAAGGCCACAAACAAATGCCACACATCCTTCATTCCCTGAGTGGTTGTTATGTGCAACCCAAAGTCCTGGTGTTCTGGATGCAAAAAGCAGAATTCATTCAAGTATTTTCTATTAATAAGGGTTTGTAGTAAGGCAACTAGCTTCGTGTGTGCTAATAACCAAAGGTAACGGGAATGGATAGGACGCCTGGTAACAGGAGCCTCACTGTGGGCCCCACGGAAGTGGAACATGAAGTCCCCTCAGCACCCAGACATCTGTAGAGGCCACGCCAATGTGTCTCCACCCTGGGCGCTTCGGTGTGTGCATCCTACCCCCGCTCTGCTATCTGCCTCATTCCCGTCTTCTTTCCCATGGTTCCCCTCAGTTCTCCTATTGCCTCTTATCATACATGATCTGTTTTGCTTTTGAGGCAACTTCAGCAGTCAGTGAACAGTTTATGCATAGGTTGCCCTGGATGGGACACCAACACCGAGTGCAGTCACTGGGGGAGGGCAGCATGGCAGAGGGCGGAGAGCTGTGGATCAGGACCCCAGGGCTGCTCTTCTCAGCGCGGGAGTGAGCATGGCCATGTCCCTGAGAAATGACCGTGCTTGAGTCCTGGCCCACCTACCACCACCTCTCCTGGACCAGTGACAGCCTCCTGCTCTTCCTCCCCTACTACAGCCATTTCCTCCCATAGAACCAACACACTGTGATACATTTAAAACTCAGCTCAAATAACGTAATTCCTGTGCTGAAAACACTCCATTCTAAATAAAACCTAAACTTGGATGTCTACAAGAGGCCACATCATGTGTTCCTAAGCTACTTCCTCACTCCCACCCCCCAACCCCATTCCCCCACTCTGTTCCGGCCACACCAGCCCCCTCATTGCTCCTCAGAATCCCAAGCATGCTCTCTCCTCGGGGCCCTTTCAGTGGGGTTCTCTCTCCCCGCCACGTTCCTCTCCGATATTCATGTGCTTACTCCTAATTTCACTGGTTTCTCTCAGAGAAGCCTTCTCTGACCCTTTATTTAAATCATCAACCTTTATCCTATCCTGCTTGACTTCCTTGTATTGTGTCTACTTTCTTGTTTATTGGCCGCTTTCTCCACTAGAATTTAATGATTGCAAGGAATTCATTGATTTGATTTTCTCTTATATGCCACTCTCTATATTAATATTCAGCATATTGTGGGTGCTTAATAAATATTTGTCAAATAAATGAAGTAAAAAGCACCATGGGCATAAAATAATATGAGTGATGTGTTTAGAACAAGACTGCTAGAGAAAATGGAAAAGTAATTTTAATCACAGCGATAAGTTCTAACACTTAGGCAAGCAAAGAGTTCTACTGTGATAAAGACACTACAAAGAAAGAAAATTGCAGGCCAATAGCCCTCATGACTATAGATGCTAAATTCCTCAACAAAATATTAGCAAACTAGATCTAGCAATTCATTGAAAATATCCTACAACATGATCAAGTGGGATTTACTCCTGGGATACAAGGTTGGTACAATATCTGCAAATCAATAAACATGATATATCACATAAACAGAATGAATGATAAAAAATCACATGATCATATCAATAAATGCAGAAAAAGTATTTGATCAAATCAAGCATTCATTTATAATAAAAACTCTCAGCAATGTAGGAATAGAGGGAACATATCTCAACATAACAAAGGCCACATATGACAAACCCATAGCCAACATCATATGCAATGGGCAAAAACTAAAAGCATTTTTCTTAAGATCAGAGCAAGACAAGGATATCCATTTTTAGCACTCAGCAATCAAACAAAAAGAAATAAAAGGCATTCAAATTGGAAGGGAAGAAGTAAAACTATCACTATTTGCAGATGACATGATATTGTATATAGAGAACACTAAAGAGTCCACCAAATAACTACTAGAACTGATAAGTGAATTCAGGAAAGTAGCAGGATACAAAATAAATGTCCAGAAATTGGTTGCATTTTTATACACCAATAATAAACTAAGGAAAACTTTAAAAAAAATCATTTGCAATTACAACAACAAAATAAAATACCTAGAAGTAAATTTAACCAAGAATGTAAAAGACTTGTACTAAAAAAATTATAGGACACTGAAGAAAGAAATTGAAGAAGACACAAATATATAGAAACATATACTGAATTCATGGCTAAGAAGAATTAACATTATTAAAATGTCCATATTACCCAAAGCAATCTACAGATTCAATTCAATTCCTATGAAATACCAATGGCATATTTCACAGAACTAGAACATATTTCAAAAATTTATATGGAACCACAGAAGAACCCAAACAGCCAGAGCAATCTTGAGAAAGAAGAACAAAGTTGGGAGAATCACACTACCTGATAACAAATTATATTACAAGGCCATAGTAATCAAAACAGCATGGTACTGGCCTAAAAATAGACATATAGATCAGTGGAACAGGATAGAAAGCCTAGAAATAAACCCACACTTTTATAGTCAATTAATATTTGACAAAGGATGCAAGACATAGAATGAGGTAAAGACAATCTATTCAATAAATAGTGCTGATGGCCCTGGCCAATGGCTCAGTGGACAGAGTGTCAGCATGGCATATAGATGTCCTGGGTTTGATTCCCAGTCAGGGCACACAGAAAAAGCAACCATCTGCTTCTCCTTCCCTCACTCTCCTCCCTGTCTCCCTCTTCTCCTCCCATAGCCAGTGGCTCCATTGGTTTGAGCATGGCACCCAGCCCTGAGGATAGCTTGGCTGGTCCAAACACATCAGCCTCAGGCACTGAGGATAGCTCAGTACTCAAGCACTGGCCCAGATGGGGTTGCTGGATGGATCCCGGCTGGGGCACATGCAGGAGTCTGTCTCACTATCTCCCCTCTTGTCACTTATAAATAAGTAAACAAATATAAATGGTGTTGGGAAAATTGGGCAAATACATGCAAAAAAAATAAATAAATGAAACAATCCCTTCTTATACCATCCACAAAAATATACTTAATACATATTAAAGAGTTAAATGTAAGACTTGAAACCATAAAAATCCTAGAAGAAAATAAGCAGTATAATCTCAGATATTTCTTATATAAATATTCTTTTATGATATATTTTCTTGGGTAAGAGGAAAAAAAGAAAAAATAAACAAATGGACTACATCAAGTTAAAATGTTTTGCACAGCAAAAGAAGCCATCAGCAAAATGAAAAGACACTGAATGGGAGAACATATTCACCAATACATCTGATAAGAAGTTAATATCTAAAATTTATAAAGAATTTCTAAAACTCAACACTAGAAGAACAAACAACCCAATTTAAAAAGAATTGGGTAGGTCCCAGCAGGTGGCTTAGTGGATAGAGTATCAGCTTAGTGTATAGATGTCCCAGGTTTGATTCTCCATGAGGGCACAAAGGAGAAGCAACCATCTGCTTTTCCCCAATCCTTCTCTCCCTTCTCTCCCTCTTCCTCTCCTGCAGTCAGTGGCTGAATTGATTTGAGTGGCCTCAGGCACTGAGGATAGGTCCATTGGAACACATTCACCTCAGGTGCTAAAAATAGCTCGGTACTTGAGGATTGGCCCTAGATGGGGTTGCTGGGTGGGGTGCATGCAGGAGTCTGTCTCACTATCTCTGCTCTCACCAAAAAAAAAAAAAAAAAAATGGGCAAAGAACTTGAACAGACATTTGTCTAAAGAGTATATACAGATGGCTAATAGACATAAGAAAAAATGTTCAATGTCATTAATCATCAGAAAAATTCAAATTAAAACCACAGTGAAATATTACCTCATACCTGTGAGAATGGCTATCAACAATAAATCAACAAACAAGTAAGTGCTGATAAGGACATAGAGAAAAGAGAACTCTCATGCATTGTTGGTGGAAATGGAGAATAGTGCAAACGCTATGGAAAACAGTATGGAGTTACCTCAAAAATTAAAAATGGAACTGCCTTCTGACCCAGTGATTCCACTTCTGAGAATATATCCAAATAAACCCAAAACACTAATTTGAAAGAATATATACACCCTTATGTTCATTGCAGCATTATTTACAATAGCCAAGATATGGAAGCAGCCCAAGTGTCCATCAGTAGATGAGTGAATAAAAAAAAGCAGTGATACATTTACTCAATGGAATACTACTTGGCCATAAAAAAGAAGGAAATCTTACCTTTTGCAACAACATGGATGGACCTGGAGAGCATTATGCTAAGTGAATAAACCAGTCATAGAAAGACAAATGCCATGTGATTTCAGTTATATTTGGAATCTAATGAACAAAATAAACTAACAAACAAAATAGAGACAAGCTCATAGAACAGAGAACAGACTGACAGCTGTGAGAAGGAAGGAGGTTTGCAAGGCGATGTGAAAAAGGTGAAGGGATTAAGCAAAAACAAACCCATAGACACAGACAGTATGGTGATTACCAGAGGGAAAAGAGAGTGGGGGAGAGAGAAGAGGGTGGAGGGGGATAAATGGTGATGGAAGGAGACCTGACTTGGGGTGGTGAAGACACAATACAATATACAGTTGACGTGTTATAGAACTATATACACTTGACACCTGTATAATTTTATTAACCAATTCCACCCCAATAAATTCAATAACTTATTTTTAAAAAAGAGTTCTACTGTGTATGTTTTGGCTTTCACTCTTTTTTGAAACCTGAAAGCAAGAGAAGGGGCATTTTAGCTGGGAGCATGTGCACAGATCAGAAGGGAAGACAGAGCGTGATGTTTTTGGTACAGCTCCTTATCTTGATGCCTTCAGCTGCAAATAACAGAAAACCCAAACTTACACTGGCCTAACATTCAGGAAACACATTAACTCATAAGTAGGGCACATTTCAGGAGCAAAGAATTAGGCCTCCAGCGCTGCTTTTCTGACATTATAATGGTTTTATCCTCCTCCCTTTGTTGGCCTTATCCTCATACTTGTAGCAAAACGTCTGTACCAGGTCCAGACATCATTTCCAGTCACAGCAATGCCCAGAAGCAGAAAGAAGCTATCTTTTCCTGGGCATGTATTTTAGACAAGAAGGTAAGTCCTTGCATACCACCAGCAGACTTCCTCTCACATCTCATCGGTCAAAATAGGGTCACTTAGCCTTTCCCAACTAATCATTAGAAAAGAGAATTCAGGACTATCCTGACTGGCTTTGACAAATTACCAAGGACAAAGATCTTTGGAGAGTCAATCACCATAACCACTGCAGTTTAAGGGTGAGTAAGGAAAAGAAAGATATGGAAAGAGAGCAAGGGTCAGAAAGAAGTCTTTGATGTCATATTATGGAGTTTGAATTTACCATGAAGACTACTGGTAAACAACGATCAATTTTAAGCAACAAAGTTGTGTGTTCAGTTTCCCAATGTATAAAGATCAATAAAACGACATTGTGAAGAATGGATTGGAGGGAGAGACTACAGACAGGAGAGCGTTAGGACCACTGCAGCAATAGAGATGAGGAAGGCAGAGTTTGTGTGAGGATATGAGGACCTAGCAGGGGACCCCAACTTTTCACACAGGGGGCCAGTTCACTGTTCCTCAGACCGTTGGAGGGCCGCCACATACAGTGCTCCTCTCACTGACCACCAATGAAAGAGGTGCCCTTTCCGGAACTGTGGTGGGGGGCCGGATAAATGGCCTCAGGGGGCCACGTGTGGCCCAATGGCAGCAGTTTTGGGGATGCCTGAGTGCTGGGAGTTCAGCAGGGTCTGGTAACTGAGTGGTGACGAAGCTGATACAGAAGAAAATGATTTAATGGTGAACAAACGTTTCTGGCTTTAGTAACTGGGTGGAGGGTGGAATAATTCACAGAAATAAGAAGTAAAGGGAAAAGAGATTTGAGGGGAATGAAGTAATTCTTGTGCTTGATGTTCTCAGAGATGTATAAAAGGGAGCTGGAGATACACATTTGGGATTCAGAGAGAGGTCTGAGCATGGGTTGATTCCCTGAGAGTGGACTCGGTTACAGTCACAGAGCTGGGTGCCTAGACTGTACACGATGCATTAGGAGAGGTACTGCCCCCCAAAGTTTTAACTGATTATTGTAAAAAATAATTGTATAAGTTTCATAGGCATTCTGGAAGCGTAAATCTCTTTAGCAGTGGCAACAAGTTAATTTCAATGGAAGTTTTAAGTGGAGTTTTGATCAGTGAAGAGAAAGGCCTTGGGAAACAAGGGAACTGGCAATAGAACAGACACAAATGAATAAGGAACCTAAACTAAGAGCATTAAGACCAGCAAGGAAAATATCTGGATAAATGTTTGTGACATTTTAGAGACTCAATACATTTTATGACTGAGGAAATATGAGGCAAGAAGGATTTCAAGATATTGGTTTTTTCATTTTTTGAGTGATTGAAAGAAAAAAATAGAGAAATCAGTGCAAGGAGTTGACTGAGTTGAGAGGAATGAAAAGAAAATTTCATTTTTAGACATGTTGATATTAAGAAAGTGAGACATTCAGCTGACAGACTGGAATTGTAGGAGAAAGACCAGAATCCGAGTTGGGGTTTTGGGGGGTCCATGTGCACATCTGTTTGGTTGTGAAGTACAAGTCACAGAGACTACAATGGTGCCCCCTGGAGTTGTGCTGTGCTGTGGTACACATTATAGCTATTTAAGTTATAATTATTAGAGATATTTTCTCCAATAGATTTAAACAAATGTCCAGTTAGGTAAAAATCAACTTGGACCTAGTATCTTATGAATTTTTAAAAAGATATTAAAATATTTAAGGATTTCTTACATGAGAAAGACCGAATCAGGGACAGAGAAGAGAAAACATACTATGAAAAAAATAAAAGAACCAGATAAAGAAAATAGTTACTTCCACTGATTACTAACATGGAAAAATACATGAGTACATTGCATCACTCTTCCGCAAAGCAAACAAAAAAAACCCCAATATTTTAATTCCATAAGTAGGAAGATAAACTGCATAAGAATCTCCTCTGGCAGGAAAATATCTAGAAACTCCTAGTATGAAGCTCCTCTGGTGCCGCAACTACCCGATGCCTTCTTTGTACAATCGTGTGGTTAATAAAAGCTTTTGACAGTAATGCTAGAGGGCAGGTGTTACATCAGTCAACCCACTTAGTTCATGAGCAAGTGGATAACTAAATGCTTTAATGAGGATAAAAGGAAAGAGATGATAAAATATTGTGTGCTTATGAGTCAAGATTTAATCACTTGGTGCATATTTATAAACATCTCATCATATATACATGTACACATATATACATACACACACAGTAATATACGTATTTGATTTAGTTAACTGTTGAATGTACAGCTATGATTTATTAGGTAGTAGAGACTGTCTATGACCTTCAGAAGACATTCCTTTTGTAATGACCAAAAAAATTTTCTTTATTCTAATCTACTGTAGTAACAGAGACTACAATCTATTAGACTTATATGAAGAAAGAATCCTAATCAATAATTCCTGCATTGACAATGCTAACAACTTTCAACAGAGAACTAAATTTTTTTTTTTTTGCCAAGATATAGTCTCTGTTCAACTAGACAAGTTTAAGGTAAATAGTTGAATATATCACAAATACAAATAAACACATATTAGTATGTTGAAAGTATCAAATGTATATTAAAGTAAAATATATTGAAGAGAAAATTCTGATGCAGATGCCATAGTAATTAATTAGTAGAAAACCTTATCTATGTAGACTGTATGTTCCATGAGGTCAGGAACCATTTCTGTCTGTGGCCCACTGTATTATTACACAACATAGAACCTGATACCAAATAAGCAATCAACAAATACATAACTTAACTTAGCATTGATTGCCCTATTAATTATGGTATTAACCAGAACAGTGTTCTATTTGGGGGGTTAATGTTAAAACTTAAATGTGAGATTAAGACAAATGTGCAATCACATTGAGAGGCTTATTCATTCATTTATCATTCACTCCAGCTTTATTCTAAAAGTAAGGAATCTTAAAAATAACTCATAAAATTAGAAAAGATACATGCAGAAATTGGGATTTTAGAAAAAGGAGGTAAGATAATAACATAAAAGGTAGAGCATGTGTACAAAGTATATGCCACAGAAGTCTGAGCAGTTGCTGGAAGAGCAGATGGGCTCTGTCTTAAAGGACGATGCCAGAGACACGTGCACGTGACGATGCCAGAGACATGTGCATGTGGGGCTCATAGCACCACCACCGTACAACAGGGTGGGTCATCCTCCAGCTTCTCTTCTGATGTAGAGTGCAAATATAATACTTAATATTTAATTTCCTGGAAAAGCGCACTACAAAAATGCATTACAGAGACTACTAGGTTGTCTTCTTTCAAAGCAAAGTGATTAAACAGAATCTTAGTGCTTTCATATTGGTCCCTGTCTCGTTCTCCAAATGAGGAGTAAGTGAATTTTTAAAATAAAACGCAACTTTTCACAGCTTTCAAGGTTTATAATAGAGGGAAATGTGTAGGGAGCTGTTAAGGTGTCCATATGTTTACTAAGATAGAAAAAGAACTGTTGGCGTAATTAAGTTGTGAGTATCCTTGACCAATGTGCATTCATGTTCTATATTACGACTTCACATACAGGGTTTGTAACGGTCAAAGTGAAAAGAACTAAAACTGATAATGAGGGAGAATAGTGACTTGAGATGTCATTACTTAACACTGCAATTTAGACTTCGATACGCTCACGTCGACAGCCTGCAGAGAGGCAGAGAGGATTGCTACAAGAGAGACTGTATCACTTGAGCCCAGCAGACAAAATGGAAACACCCAGAGAAAGGCGAGGGACAAAGCAGAGAAGTTCCTTTTCTGCAAGAGCTTTGGGTCTGTCTTCTATAATCCACAGCTGGCTCAAATGACACACACCCATCTGTTAAATCCTGCCAAAGAGGACTAACGTGGGGGAAATGCAAAACCCTCATTGGTTTGTATTTGATCCTGCAGGATGGCTGGATTCACACATCTTTCCATATTTCTGTGTTCTGAAGGGCAGGGAAGCAAATTATGAGAGCCACGTGTAAAACCTCAGGGATGAGTTTATCCCCTGGAGATTTTGAAAAGGAAAAATAGTAAGTGGAATTTTCCCTAAAAGCTTGTCTGGCTTCGTCCTCTCTTTTTCTTCTTCCAAATTTAGATTTATTGTGGTCTTTTACATATCATTTAAGATTTGCTCCAGGCTTCACTCCAGAAATCAAATATCTGTTTTAAAGAAACAAACACTCCAAGAACTTTACACACATTTCTTTCAGCTCTTTGAATTTTTATTTTATCTTTTTTAAGATAACATCTAAAGTTCAAGTTGTAACAACTGGTATGTTTCTGTAATCTAACTTGATTTGTACAAAGTATTTCAGGAGAAATAAAAAACCTTTTTGCTATAAATCTTGCTTTCATTTACTACCTGCTTAAATAGCACTACAGACTATACTAACACATTATAGGAAAATTTATCCCCACAAAAAAAGAAAATCCCTTTGTCAATTAATAACTTTCCCAGGTTCTCACATTGAGTTACGCTGTCAGAATCTGAATTCAGTCCGCATGATTCCTGACCCATGTTTTTATCCACCAGGTTACAGTTCTTACATTGCATTTTACCTCTCTGTAGTAAACAAAAGTAATATCCTTGGAAATGAAAGAAGCCTATTTGATGCATTGTCCTTGTAAACAGTAACCAACTTTGAGTTTGGGAGTCAAGATACATAGAGTCCATTCATGACACTAGCTATGGGATCTTAATGCATTTAGTTCATCTCTTTCTTTCTGAACTAAAACCTGTTGGGGCTCATAAAATATAGTTGAACTGAGCTGATTTTTTAGGTCTTTTCATGTTCCGAAATTATGTTTTCTAATTAGAGGCCTGTCGGTACCTGAGATATCTTTGGTCAGAGATAAGAATGCGATGTTAATTGAAGGGTTGATGTGGTTCTGCACCATGGCCTGGTTACAGGTGGAAACTAGTAAATACATTCTGAATGAAGAAATACACAAACTTATTTCTTGTATGAGACATGTTAGTAGAAGCCTAAACTTGGAATTTTATGGACTATGTATTTTTTTAAGCAAGGCCTAATGTTATATTGTAAAGAAAAGCTTATTTACATTGTTTATTCAGTGCCTAGAAAGAGACCTGAGTCTTAATTAAGAGTCAGTGATAGCACTGGCCGGTTGGCTCAGTGGTAGAGCATTGGCCTGGCATGTGGAAGTCCCAGGTCCAATTTCCAGTCAGGGCACACAGGAGAAGTGACCATTTGCTTCTCTACCCTTCCTCCCTTCTCTCTCTCTCTCTCTCTCTCTCTCTCTCTCTCTCTCTCTCTCCCCCACAGCCATGGCTTGATTGGTTCAAGTGCATTGGCCCTGGTTGCTGAGGATGGCTCTGCAGAGCCTCTCCTCAAGCACTAAAAATAGTTCAGTTGTGAGCATAGCCCCAGATGGGCAGAGCATCGGCCCCAGAGGGCATTTGCGGGGCAGATCCTGGTCGAGGTGCATGCAGGAGTCTATCTCTCTATCTCCTTTCCTCTCACTTAGAAAAGAAAAAAAAAGAATTTAAAACAGTCAGTGATCATTTTTGAGCCAACAAAATAAGGGGAAATTCCACTTTATTAGTCCATGTCTATTTGAAATTAGAAGCTGATTGCTGAGCAAATCATTCTCCACATTGTTGCTCAGTTAATTTGGAGAAGAAACTCACCAATGGCAATCTCACTTGTTATTTCTGGGCCAACAGCCAAATCTCACTTCTCTTTCTCCTGAAGATACTTTCCTTGCCCTTATACTTCTGTCTCAGAACACACTAGTAATGAGCTTTCTTTGTTTTCTCTCCAGAAATGAAAGAGAGACAAAGAGAGAACATGAGAGAGATAATACATATATACATATAATAAGACAGTTTTCTGCTTCTTATGTTACTCCGTGAATGACATATCTAAAACGGACAGAATTTTAAACCATGGCATTTCTGTAGTAAAGCACTATGAGCTCAGCATCACAAGTAATAATAATATCAGGACAATTACCACCGTAACCAGCAATAGTATTTTAATATACTGCTTGGCAGGTTTCCTATCCTCATTTTCCTTTGTGGCTTCTCATTTTTATGAAGCGATTCATAAAAATAAAAATTTTGCTATAGCAAAACACCTATTTTTATTTCAATCAAGCAATAATTTACTCTTTATCTTCTATAAAGAAAAAGCAATAGACCAGGTGAGGATACTGAGGCAGAGAGAGGTTAAAAAATTGATGTCCCACATTAAGTCAAGGAAAAAGGCAAAAATAGAACCCGGAGTTTTCTGAGCCACAAGCATCGTCCCAACCAATGACAGACCCAGTGCTGATGCACACGCTCACACTGGCGCACAGAATAACCACGGGCATAGTTCCCCTGAAACCAGGTCACGCACTCAGAGTATGCCCCAGTGCACGTGCAAATTAATTTTGGGCAGCAGGAGGCCATGTACATTTCATCTCCAGTGCACAAGTGATTAAAACACACAGAAACACGGCATTTTTTTTTCTTTAGGTAAGAGAACCAGATCTCTAGATCAAGCCCTAACAATTTCTTGAAATTTTTAGTAACATATAATGAGAAAAGAAACACCAAAATATTTCTTTTGCAGTATCAGTATTTGTGTGTGTGTGAGTCACCCTCCTTCCAGAAATCTCTCTCTTGTACATAGTATACAGTCACTCATCAATGGGAATATTCATTCAGCATATTTGGATGTACATTAGATACAATGCCATTTCTTACTCCATGTTTAAGAATTTCAAATAATCTTTAAAGTGTTGTTTGATGTCTCAAGCCAAAACAACAACAACAACAAAGGCTCATTCCTTAAATAAAAGAGTTTGGAATATTAGGGTTATACTTATACGTGTAAAGGAACTTTGTTGAATGACTATATGTGAGCTCTTTGAAAGTCTTAAAGTTTTATTTTTATGATTGAACTCCTTCCCAAGAACCAACCATACAACCAGAGTCTAGTAAACATAAACTGCACTGAATTAAGAGGTATAAATATTGTTGAGGTGAACCAATGGATGAAGATATTTTACAAGTACTGGCTATAAATAAACTCTGTATCAAGTTTTAAAATCTAATGAAGTACTACAATGAGTACACTCCAATGAGTGCCAAATGACACCAACTTTTACTAATGACAATGTAATTAATTAATTGATAGATTTAACAAATATGTATTTAGCTTCTATTCTAAAGAAGAAACAGGAGCCCGAAGATACAGAGGTAAAAAGCACACACTCCACCTTCAGAGATCTCACAATCGAATGAGGCAGGGAGTCAAGGAAAACAGACATTGTCATTTCACATGGTAAGAGCTCTATGTGAGAGGAGCTCAGCATGTTACTGGGACTTCAAGAAGGAAAACCTGGCCGTGATGAAGGTTAGACAAGTGGGGGAAAGGACTGGGTGAAGGAGGTAGGTGACACTAGACCTTGCTATGAGTGGAGTGGGAGTATTTAGATTAAGAAAAGGAAAATATGCTGTTGAAGGCTGAATGGGAGAATGCAAGCATTATGAGGAGGGAGAGAGCAGGGAGCTTGGAGGGTTTCATTTGAATTCATGATACAATGCCAACCCCTGAGGCGCACCACCCACATCTTAGTCTATGTGAATGGCAACCTGAATTCGTGTGACACATCAGCTCTCGTCAGAAGTTGTGATTTGAGAACCGGTAGAGGATAGAGCGAAAGAATAGACACTTCATCTACTAAAATAAAAAAGAAGAAAAGAAGAAAGCATGTCAATCAGATTTGGTTTTTCAGTTTGTAGTTATAGACTCACGGCACAACTGAGTGGGAAGTACAGAGAGTTCCGCATACCCCCTTCCCACATAGAGCCTCTTTCACCATCAACATCCCCCACTAGAGTGGAACACTTTTAACAATCAATGAACCATAATTGACACATCAATATCGCCTTAAGTGCACAGTTAGGGTTCACTCTTTGTGTGGTATATTCTACTGGATGGCAAAAGTCTATAATAGCATGTATCTACCATCGTAGTGCCACATAGAATACTTTCATGGCCTTAAAAATCCTCTGTGCTCCACCGATTCACTCTTCTCTCTGCCCCAACCCTCAAAAACCACTGACCTATTTAATTTCTACGTAGTTTTGTCTTCTATATTAGCATATAGCTGGAATCACACAGCCCGCTCAAGTGGGCTTCTTTCACTTGGCACTATGCATTTAAGGTTCTTCTAAGTCATTTTGTGGCTTGAGAGATCTTTTTTTTTTTTTTAGCACTGAATAAAATTCCATTGTCTGGATCTACAAATATAGGGGTTTTAAACAATATTTTTTCTTGTTTTCTCTTTTAAATTTGAGAGAGCAGAAAGGTGAGGGCATCTCTATCCCAGTGTCATGAAAGAATTAATTACAATTGTGCTATCAAACCTGTTAAGTCTACATTAGCTGCTATATCTAAGTCTGTGACAAACCAATGATCAGAGTAAAACCCCATGACTCACCTCTAGGTCTCTCTCCAGCTTGGCATGAACAGCTCTAGGGTATCATCATTCTAACAGATAAAAAGCCTGCATCTCACACGGCAATGTTAGATTGTGTCTCATGAAAGCCTGTGGGGTCTGGACTCTAAGAAATATATTAAAAAAGCAACTGCACAAATACAGCCTGCAAATATTCTCAGCCATAATTAAACTGGCTTTTCCTATATATCACCATTAAAGGTAATTTTCAAATGATATATTTACTTGGGAAAGGTACACAAACCAGGTAAGGGAACCTGGTCACAGCAAGCAATCCAGTGTAAGAAGCCTTTTTGCCCCTGGAGGTTTAAGACCCTTTTCCTGAGACCAGAGACACTAGGGCAGACAGATGAGGGCCCAGAAGAAGCAATGGCCTGGCAGCTTGGACCATGAGGTGTATTTGTCTCATCAGGTCAGAGGCTCTTTCTGTTTCCTCTTCAGAGCTACCAGGGCAGTGAGGAGGTACTGGAAGGGGGAGCCCACCAGGCCCTCCCCTCACTGAGAGACACCGGGTGGTCCAGCCTAGGGAAACCCCTTCTAAACAACACCAGCAGGGGCTAGGAGAGTCCTTGTGCCACCTGATTCACACAAACAAACAAACAAACAAATCAAAGGAACACCACAAAGAGCCTAAAAGTTAAACTGCCATGGGAAAAACAGCTCACACAGGAGGCCAAGACCTGTATGTTGCTAAAATAAAAGACTTAAATAGATCTCAGAATGTCCTAACATAATAGAAAATAAGTCTAAGATACAATAGAAAGTCACATGTTATATCAAGGACCAAGAAACACAACTCAACTGAGAAAAAGCAGTCAACTAATGCAACACCTAGATAATCAGATGTTGGAACACTTTGACAAGGGCTTAAAGCAACCATTATAAAAACACTTCAACAATCAGTTACAGGTTCTCTTGAAACAAATGACAAAAATTTTAGCGGAGAACTAGAAGTTGTAAAAGGAAATTAAATGGAAATTATAGAACTGAAAAATAACAATAACAAATTTTTAAAAATCTTTCTGGATGGGTTCAATAGTAGAGTAGACATGACAGGATAAAATCAGTATATTTGAGGTCAGAATAATAGAATTAACCCAATCTGAAAAACAGAAAGAAAATAGACTTACAACAAAGGAATATAGCCTCAAGACCTGTGGTATAATAACAAAAGATAATAACAACGGACTCCACAGAGTCCCAGGAGAAAAGAAGAAAGAGAGAGAGTGGGAAAAAGGACAGAAGAAACAATGGCTGAAAATTCCCCAAATAGATAAAAAATACTAATATACATATCCAAGAAGCTAAGTGAAACTCAACAGGATAAACACAGAGAAATGCATACCAACACACATGATAACTAAACCTTTGAAAATGAAATATAAAAATCTTGAGGGAAAAACCCCAAAGAACCAATACATTACCTATAGAGAAAGACCAGTTTGAATGACAGCAGAAGCCAGAACAAAGTGACATAATTATCAAGTGCTGAAAGTAATGAACGGTCCACTATGAACTATATGCATCTGGCAAAAATGTCCTGCAGGAACAAGATGAAAGAAAAGTGGTCTCAGATGAAAGCACATCCTTAAAAGATTCATAAAAAGTTGTACTAAAACGAAAGGGAAATGATAAAAGAAGGAATCTTAGAATATCAGAAATGAAGAAAGCACAATGAAGAGGGAAGAAATAATGGGGCATACAATAAACTATTCTTTACTCATGCGTTTTATAAAGAGTATTTGATGATTGAAACAACAATTATAACACTTTGATACTCAATGCAATGCTATGTAAGAGTGATGAATGTAAAGGAACCTAAATGAAAGGGAGATTTCCACACTTCACTCAAAGCGGTAAATGTTGATTTCCGATTAAGCCCCATATTTATATTGTAGCAGAGCAACCACTTTATAAAGTATACCAAAAATATATATACTTAAAATCACTATAAATTAATCAGGATGGAATTCTAAAAAAAATGTTCAGGTAACCTGTACATTGACAATAGTTGTCTAATCTTTCTTTATAAACTTTATAGCCTTTTTCTTAATGCACAAATGAGAAGGAGTTTCCCAAAGGAAGAAAGATTTGCCCCAGAGAAGTAACATTCTCACAAATCCACAACAAAGTGGTTCTGAAATGCTTTATTGCTTTCAAAAAAGCCCCATTAAATTAATCATCACGAGGAAAAGAAAGACAGTTTTAATGCTGTTCTCTTGAGATCAAATCTTTATTGTCATTGACTTTTTATATTTGAATTTTGCACACTAGTTTACATTTATCTGCAAGTTTTTCTTTAATTTTCAACTATTAGTTTCTTTGATTTAACTTAAGAGGGCTAATGAAGGTTATTGGGTATTAAAAAACTATGTCACAAAGTAACCTTGTGTTTTGGAGCCAATACTAAAATACATTATGATAAACTGGTAGAAAGTCCTCCTGTATTTTTTTAGTCAAATAAAAAATGCTGTGTAGTAACTTTAATAGACATGACTAAGCTGCCATCATATTTTGCTGTGCCCAAAATATATATGCTTTGAATGTGAAAAAACAGCATTGATTGAGTCTTATATCTCTGAATACATCAAAGAATCGGATTCTTATGTATTTACATTTTTATTATCTTTTTAAAAATGAGATAAGCTCACAGTAGAGCTCTCTTTTGTCTAGAATCTACTTGAACAGAATATTACCATTTCAGAGTTCGACCAAAGCAGAGGCTGTCAAGCTCAGTTTTCTAGTATGGCCCTCAACTGTCTTGTATTCACAATACACATACAAATTCTAAACATTCTGGCAGTAAGTTTTGTAAAGAATGGAAAGAGTACTACATAAATGAGCAATTATAACAATGTAATCACTGCCTCATTTAGCAGGACTTCATAGAGTCTATAAAAGCATACCTGGTTATCATGCTTGGTAACCCTTCAGTTCTATGTCTCCATTTGAATAGAATCATTTTCTGCCCTTGACCATATTTCTGAGAGACCCACAAGGCAAAGTCCTCTTATTTTCCAGGGAATGTGCAATCTTTCCTTTTATTTTATTTTTCTCCTAAAATCCTTACTGTATTCCACCACTATCACCTATCTTCCCACCAGGTTAGCCCAACATCCTGGCTAATAGTATAGAATTTATCTTCAGTTACAGTTTTTTTAAGTGAATTTTTTGGTCAAAATATGGTGGCATTGCCTGACCTGTGGTGGCACAGTAGACAGAGCATCGACCTGGAATGAGGAGGTTGCCGGTTCGTATTCTTGGGCTTGCCTGGTTAAGACCCATACAAGAAGCAGCTACTATGAGTTGATGCTTCCTGCTCTCCACACCACAACCACCACTTTCCCTCTCTCCTCTCTCTCTAAAAAAATATGGTGGCACAACTGTGTGGGTGTCATGGTTATACTTCTGAACTATAGTTCAACAGTGAATGGTACACTGTCCTTTGACATGTAAGACTTCCCACACAGCATCACTGATAGTCTACTTTTTTCTTAATTGTGGTAAGATCACTTACCATGAGATCTATCTTCATGATAATTTTTTCCGTGTTCAATAAAGCGTTGCTAACTACAGGAACAATGTTGCACAGCAGATCTCTGGAAATTATTCCTCCTGCAAAACCGGCACTTTACACTTGGATTTTAACTCCCTATTTCCTCTTCCCCAGCCCCTGGCAACCACCATTCTACTCTCTGCCTCTATGGGTTTGATTATCTTAGGTATCACATAAAAGTGGGATCGTTGCAGTATTTGCCCTTCTATGACTGGTTTATTTCACTTAGCAAAATGTCCTCATGTTATATCCATATTGTCATTTATAGCATGATTTCTTTTCTTTTTAAGGGATAAATTATATGGTGTTGTATGTATGCACTACATTTTCTTTATTCATCTGTAGATGGACATTTAGGTTGTTTTCACATCATGGATTTTGCCTTTCCTTAAATAGTCATAGTTATAGGAACTCACCATTAATGGTCATATGCTGAAAGCATTGTTCACTCCTCTTCAAACAACTCTGCTAGGAAAGTCCTTGATTGAGCTAGTCTTCACACATCCTAGTCCTATACCCAGTGCCATACAGAATAATCTAACCCATGAAGTACAACCTTGATGCATTTGGAGAGTAAGAAAAATTTAATACAGACATGTGAAAAAACATAATTCTCACATTACAAAAAGTATGGCCAAAAAATGATAACAGGTTGCAATGAATACACTTCTATTTGTAAAGCATACTTTGAGAATAAGAGAGATTGGTAAAATGGAGGACACATGCCCTGTGTATGGGCAAACTCTACTCATCTCCAGCTGTTTGTTGCTATAAAGGGAGATAGGCAGAGCGTCGGCCTGGCGTGCGGGGGACCCGGGTTCGATTCCCGGCCAGGGCACATGGGGGAAGCGCCCATTTGCTTCTCCACCCCCTCCCCCTCCTTCCTCTCTGTCTCTTTCTTCCCCTCCCGCAGCCAAGGCTCCATTGGAGCAGGGATGGCCCGGGCGCTGGGGATGGCTCCTTGGCCTCTGCCCCAGGCGCTAGAGTGGCTCTGGTCGCGGCAGAGCGACGCCCCAGAGGGGCAGAGCACCGCCCCCTGGTGGGCAGAGCATCGCCCCTGGTGGGCGTGCCGGGTGGATCCCGTCGGGCGCATGCAGGAGTCTGTCTGTCTCTCCTGGTTTCCAGCTTCAGAAAAAGAAAAAAAAAAGGGGGAGATAGGACTCTCAATTCCTCAAGAGAAGTCAGAAATCAAGATTTTAAAAATGAAATCTTATGATTTTAAGAGTTGGCTGCTAATTCAAAACATTAAAAAATTTATTTGGGCCAACGTAGAGTTGGCCAAAGCCCATACTTCTGTAGACCACTATCTTGCTACATCCGGTCTGAAGATGAACTACACAACAGCCTCTGATCCTTTAGAGATAGACATTGGGTCTTCGGCGGTGTTTTTTTCTTCCAGACCAAATGCCACTATCTTCATTAACCATTTGGTGTATAAGTATTACAAATTCCTGCCTATCCTGAATGGCGTCCTGACTCGTTCTGATTTGCTAAGAAACCTTCCTAGGTGCAGCATTGAGAGAGATGTAGAAAACTACACGAGGCTATGATCGGAGCAGCGGCTGGCTGTCCCCAGCAGCACAGAATCTTACTCAGGGGCCCCCTTTACGCCACCCTCTGTGTGTGTTTTTAAAAATCTATGGCTATTGATTGGAATGTTCTCTGAATGTCATTTGTTTCTTTTTTTTTTTTTTTAAATCACAAAAATAGTGTGGTCTAAGTGTTATTTATTATTATCTATCGACCTCCTCAAATCCTCTCTGGCTTAAGTTCACCTCTATTTTTTGTCTTAGAAAATTTTGAAATCTATATTCCAAAATCAGAAATGCCATCATTTGTGTGTTCACTAAGAAAATTCGTGTTTTCTGAAGCCATTTATACCTAGAATCCCCTTCGTTAATGTATATTAACCCTAAAAGGATCATTTCTTCCTAAATAACACGATTGTCTCTGCTTCAAAATACAAATATGCCTTTTATACTAAAATACTGAAGTCTGACTATGTAGATCTTTAACATTGTTGTCTTATTTAATTATTACAATCACCCTATGAAATATTTTTTTATTATCCCAGTTCAATAGGTAAAAATTTGAGGCTTGGAGAGATTGTATAAATAGTCCAAGGGTCACATAACCAATAAGCATAAAAGCCAGGAATTTGAACCTGGACCATCTGATTTTAAAGCCTGTACTCTTTATACAATACCATTTGTCTTATTCTTTCTTGCTGGTGAGAATTAAGTCCACAGTATTCATTCCATTTGTTGTTTCCTTTATCTTTTGAGACATTCAGTTTTTATCAGATGTTCGACTTTGTGCCACCAGGATAAGACTTCCTTTATAACTTTCCCAGGAGAGTGAAAAACCTTCTAGTACTTTCTGATTTTACTTCTGTGCAGTATAATCCTGATATGTTCTGAATTGCTTGGAACCCATTGGGAATAAATGAGTACTCAAAACCCATTTTATAATTGTACCAAGAGCAGATACAACCTGAGTTACAAATGATAAATCTTGAAATGAACATTTTCACAATATCAGTCAATCCAGAGAGTTAGAAACTGTCTGTGTATATGTGCAAATGAATAAAATGACTTACAATAATGATTTCTCTATATGGCAGATATTGTTGGCTGTCTATCTGATATCCATTTTTTCTCTTTTATAAACAGAAACCAAATTTTGTTTGTGGTGATAATATATGACCAGTTAAAATGTGGTCCCCTCCCCACTACTTTATAGCTAATATGTGGTTTTGTGACATACTTTATGGCCAATGAGATGTAATTAGATCTTTCTGGGTGTGACTTCAGGAAAATCTCCAGAATGGGGGCAGTCTCACTTAGCATGTACCTTTTGTTCTTCTCATTCTTCTGCCTGGAATGCAGCATGATGCCGAGGGTGGGGCAGCCACCTTGTCACCATGAGGTAACAATCATGAAAATAAAAGCCATGTATTAAGGGTGTCTGAAGCAAATCCTGAATCTCTGATAGCATTGTGGAGACAATGGTCTGCTTACCTACATACCTCTTAGTTTATGAAAAGCACTAAACCCTTATTTGTAGACTAAGTTTTCAGTTGTATGCAGTCAAACCCATTCCTAACTGCTACCCTGAACAATACCTGACCGGTATTAGATGTGGCTTTTTGTATTACCAAAGTAATACAAAACTTACTAATACACAGAACTTAGTCCTTTTGAATCTCTCCAGGACACAGTGATGATTCACTGACAACTCAGTGAACCCTCAAGATTAGGGAAAGGTGCCGAGATGATCAAAGAGTCTAGGACCTCTCCCTAGGCTGGAGGGCTGTGAGAACAGGGACCACTTTCATTGGGTTCACACTTGTCCACCAGGACCTGACGTGTATAAAACATCAAATACTTGTTCAATGGATGGATGAATGGATGAATAAAAATTTATTATCTAGTTGGGGAGATTAACAAAGAAATAAAATCTTAACATAATCATGTAGTATTTCCTGGAGATTATATTCAAATTGGAGCATAAAAATTGAGGATTCACTAGCAAAGTACAAGGTACAGAGTAGACTTTCTGAAGAGAGGTACCAGCATGTGACAGAGACCTGTGTGCATTGCTGTAGCCATATGGTTTAGGAATCCATGGAGACTTCTCATAAGCTACTAGGAGGCAAGCAAGAGTTAGATCATAGGCATGTCTACCACAAAGCACAGTCTTCTGGTCTGGTCTACTCTACTTATGTCTGATAAATTGATTTCAAAGTATCTCAATTTTCCCACCTGCAATCACAAATTTTAGTTTTTAAATTTCAAGAATTCACTTTACCTGTGGTGGCGCAGTGGACAAAGCATCGACCTGGAACACTGAGGTTGCTGGTTCGAAACCCTACACTTGTCTGGTCAAGACACATATGGGAGTTGATGCTTCCTGCTCCTCCCCACCTTTCTCTCTCTCTCTCTCTCTCTCTCTCTCTCTCTCTCTCTCTCTCTCCTCCCTAAAATGAATAAATAAAAAATAAAATAAAATAAATTTTAAGAATTCTGTGATATGAGTATATAGACTTCTTCAACCGCATTTTTTGAATTCAACTATTTTTGTTCTTATGTCACAAATCTACAACATGCATTGTGAATGCGTCTATGAATAGTTTTAGGAAAACCTCTTCCACTATTGAAGGGGAACATATTTGAAAGATTCTCCTGTCTTAAAGCCTTAGGTGTTGCTTAAAAGTTTCATCCACTTCATTGGGAAACCCGTTGAGCCAAAACTGTCTTCCCCCAACTTTGAGTTTTTCACAGATAACTGCAGCAGCTGATGTGAAACATTTCCTGTTTTTGTCTCAATAGAGCTTTGTGTGTCTGCATCAAGACCACCACCCCCCCAACACACACACACGGGTTCTCTTCACCCTGTTAGATAGAGCAGGCAAATTCAGGGAGAGCAGCAGGCTAACATTGGCTGGTGAGTGGGGTTCAACCCAACTCATCAACCATTTTTCTAATTTGTCTCTTCTACATTCAGCACCCTTACTAGGGACCAGGGTTGTTTATTTGTCTAATCTGAAGTATGCCCGGAGCTAGCCTGGTCTTCCTATGACCCTCATTGCTTTACCACAGACCTTAATGGGGAAAGAAAATGAAAATACTCTGTTCATGAATTCACTCCTTTCTCATGTTTCTTATAAATACATTCTCCTGGGCATATTTATTTATCATATACTATATGGATATAATGCTTAGCCTTTTTCAGTAAAGGCACTTGGTTTGAATAATAAGAGAAATGTGAAGATTTGCACATTTTTGTTTGCTTTCCCATTGGCTGTCGTATAACTTTAGGTAAGTTTTGTATTTTTATAAAACAAAGCAATAATCTCAAAGACTCAGAAGCTAATAAGTGCTTTCACTCTGTTTGTAGGTCTTCTATTTTATTTTAGAAGTGAAAAAATGAAAAGGAAGTTACTTCAGGCACGCCTGTGAAATTAAGTATCTAATATTTACCATATTTCCCCATGTATCAGACAATCCCATGTATAAGACACAACTTAATTTGGGGGCCAGAAATTTGAAAAGAAATGTATTACATAAAGTTATTGAACTCAAGTTTTATTCATCATAAAATTCATACAACTCCTCAACACTGTCAAAACTCCCATCCATTAGCTTGTCTTCATCTGTGTCTTATAACGAATCACTGTCTTCAACAATGAGCACAAAAATGAGTGCTAAAACAAGTGCAAAAGAGTGGGAATTGCAAGTAAAAAAATCTACAACCACTGTATAAGACGCACCCAGTTTTTAGACCCCAATTTTTTTGAAATATGGTGAGTCTTATACATGGGGAAATATGGTACTAATTAAATTCTAATCTAGTTAACTATTGTAATGAATAGATTTGTGTAAATATTAACAATGTCATAGATGGGGCCACAGATTACTTTGTTTTGGGAATGGTGTGTTTAATGACAAATTAGCCTTTGATCCTGCTTTGTGGCTTATAATTCCAGTTACATACCTGAGTGCATTTACTTTAGAGAATATTCCGTTATATTTCAACAGTTAATATTTTTTTTTGTCTGTAAACTTGAAGGTGTAGAACAAATGTTTCTCATGCCACCTCTCCAATTAACATATCCATGTATCAGTAGACTTCTGATATTAATTTATTTGTCCGTTTTTCTACTCCTAAATGATAGTTTTAACAATTCACATGAAGACATTTTTCTATTTTTTGTTGCTGAGTGCAGAGCCCTGCATGCATTGTTTCATGCTGTTAATATGCATTATTCAGAAAGCAATGATCAGACTGGTGTGTTCTCTTACTCCACGAAATGGCATTTATGTATAATCCATGTGCTGCTTTTTAAAAATGTAAAATGGTGAACTTTAAAACAGCTGAAAGTCAATCTAGTTTCTCTTGATTGAGGGTTAAGTTTTCGTCATCAAAAATACTAAATGATTCATTTTCTCAAAAGCTAAAAACAGTTACAAAGTACAGGGGGTCCTTGGGTTATGAGAGACTCGACATACGATGTTTCGAGTTTACAACACTCGCTCCCATAAAAACTTTAAAATATTGAGATGTGCATGTTTCGGCTTATACCACTAGCAGTGTGCTTACAGAATGTGGGCGAACTAGTTTGCAGTAACATGGCATATGAATGAGGGAGTTGACGTCCCTCAGGATGCTTACCTACGCCATTTTGGACTGTTAAAAGCACAAACGTCCTGTTTGTGTTAGGCTAGGGTGTGTTTCTACTTACACCAAACTTTGGGTTATGTCAGTATCATAGGAACAGAACTGTGTCATAACCCAAGGACCCCCTGTATTGCAGTAGCACATTGTGTTTTCTTACAAGCATTGATTTATGTTCTTAAACCCTCTGTGAAAAATAATAAGAAATATATACGTTGTTCTCTAACCCTGGTTTCTGTTAGTATTTGGTCTTGGACCTTGGTTTCTGACACAGAGCTCCTAAACCTCTTGAAACTTCCTGAGTGATTAGAGTGTCTGACACAGAGCTCCTAAGTCCCTTGGAATTTCCTAGGTGATGGGAGCCTCGTGTGTTTCAATGAAGCAATTATTGGTGAGCTACTGAATGGGGGGTTGTTATGAGAAAGAGGAAGGCATGATTAGAAGCTTGGAACCTTTAGCGAAACCCCTATTTTCCATAAAGTGAAAGGACTGGGCAAGCAGTTAATAATTGATCATGCCTATGTGACAAAGCCTCCATAAAACATCCCCAAAGTACAGGATTTGGGGAGCTTCTGGGTTGGTAAACAACCTATGTGCCTGGTGGATAGTGTTCTCCAATGTCATAGACAAAAACTCCTGTGTTTGGGACCCTTGCAGACCTTTCCCCATGTACCTCTTCATCTGGCTGTTTCTTTTTATCTTTTATTATATTATTTATTATAGAATAGATCAATAAATGTGTTTCCCTGAGTTCTGTGAGTTGTTCTAGCAAATGATCAACTCCAAAGAAGGAGTCATGGGAACTTCCATTGTAGCCAAGTCAGGCAGAAGTTGTGAATAATCTGGGACCTACTACTTGCAATTGGTGTCTGAAGTGGGGGGTGAGCAATCTTGTAGGAGTCCTTAACCTATGGGGGCTGCACTAATTCTAGGCAGTCAGTGTCAAATTGCTTGGTGTGCAAACATTTGGTAAACAAAATTAAAGTATTAAGAGTGCAGGCGTAGTCTGTGAGTAGAGGAGAAAACAGTTTTTCTTAGACACCCTCTCTCTCTCTTTGACTCCTGGTGTTCAGTCCCTCACAGCCCTCAGCAGGTCCATGGTCACACTCCCTTCCAGTGGAGTCTTTCTCAGTCACAGGGGTAGGAGTCTTCTCAAGACTGGCTTAAATCCCATGACTCATAATCAAATTTTACAGATTTCAACTTGTGTCCTGGACATATGAGTCATTCATTTACTATTCCCACAACAACAGTTATTGTGGACAATATCTAAATGTTTTCATTTAACAACTCTTACCTTTTGCTAAAACACTTCTGAAAACCAGTTTTGCTCCAGGACCCCTCTGAGAATGCTTTCCTACTCTACTCCCTACTTTTTTCATTTTTTGCATTAAAAACAAACTATATCCAGGCCTTATCTTTTTTGTCCTCTCAGTAGGGATGGAGAGAATTCAATCTTTTCTGAAACTAGCAAAATCCTTACTCTCATGCTTCCCAAGTCCTTTTCAAATTATGTTAATGTGTATTTTTAGGTTTCCTTACACATTAAGTTTTTCTGAGGTTAAGGGACTACTGAATAAAAAAAAAGTGCTCAGCACCGAGTAATCAAGTAATGTGATTGATTCTCTGATGGGAAGCATAGATTTGTTATCGTGAAGTTACCACTGAAAGATAAAACTGAGTTTTACAGTTAAAGCAATCAACATTTTTGTAAACCATAGATATTACTCAGTTAAACATTATGGGCAGCATGAGTTGAATTTTGAATGATTTATGTTTGCTTCGTTGCCCTTTTGTATATATCTTCTCCCATTAAAAACCAGCCAAACAACTCGTGTGAGATGATAAGGAAATAGTTATTATTGGCCTTAGAACTCATCAACAAAAATAGAATAGATTTTTTTTTTTAGTTCAATTCCTGGAACAAAACACAGAGCAATGCCATTGTGGCAAAAATAAGTGTTTATCCGTTAGTGTGGGTTGGCTGAGAGAACATGAGAATTGGGCTTATGTTTGTCTACTATATTTATATAAGGTTGGAGGAGGATAGAGAGAGAATAAAGAAAGGATTGAATACAGTAATACAATTTTTTTTATTTTGAGCATTTTTAAAAGCACAGTATCAAACTTTTTTAGAAAAGCTCTTAACTGGGAAATATAATCTTTTTCATGATTTACAAAAGTTTAGCAACTTTTAGGATATACTTAGTTAACTAATGATGTACTTTAAAAACGTGATGAAGCCTGATCTGTGGTGGCGCAGTGGATAAAGCATTGACCTGGGATGCTGAGGTTGCCAGTTCAAAACCCTGGGCTTGCCCGGTCAAGGCACATATGGGAGTTGAAGCTTCCTGCTCCTCCCCCCTTATCTCTCTCTCTCTCTCTCTCTCTCTCTCCCTCTCTCAATCTCTCTCTCTCCTCTAAAATGAATAAATAAATAAAAATAATTTAAAAACATGATGAAGATTTTATCAGCCAAGAATGCAGTTATGAGTTCGAGTATTCAAAAACACAAGTCTTTTAAAAATTATTATCTTTATATTATCTACTATAATTCTAAGTTTGAAAATATAAACCAACCATACCTCCAAATGAAGCTACTCCATAATGCTTCAGTAGAATTAAATGTAAACAAATGCCTCAAAACATTATACCGTAATTCAAGGAAGAATAGGTGATAAAGGTATAAATTCTTACTCCAGATGTAGTTTGTTTTACCTGAATAAACTGTTTATCTTGTAGTGAAACTGTAGAGACATTTTTTAAAAAATCAAGCCAAAATGAATTTTTAATCCCTAAAGTTCATCTTAATGTGTATCAGGCTTCATTAGATGTCATTCAAGGGAAAAAAGAAAAAAAGGCAAGATGCTAATAAATAAAAGCATGTTAGTTTCTGTGCTTTCATTAATGTACATTATATAATCTACACTCTTACTGTGGTTTGATTCTTTTAGCCCCAAAAGGAAACCAAAGTATGTTTTCCCCCTAAATATACAGAATAGAATATGTTTTCTATTAAATACTTTGAAAATAATTTGAAGGTAAATGTATTTTAAAAAATAATATTTAATTCTTATTATTTAAAGAATTCTCAAACTCTTCCAAAAAAAATTGAAGAGAAGGAAACACTTTAAAACTTAATTTATGGGGCTGGCATACCCTGATACCAAAAACAGTCAAGAACACCAGAAAAAAAGAAAATTAAAAGTCAATATCCCTGATGAACATAGATGCAAATATGCTCAACAAAATATTAGCAAACTAAATTTAAAAAATATTAATTTGATAATACATCATGATAAGCGGTATTTATTCCAAGGATGCAAGGAAGATATAGTATTAACAAACCAATCAATGTGATATACCACATTAACAAAATGAAGAGTAACTAACAATCATGATTATTTCAATAGATGCAGAAAAAGCATTTGACAGAATGCAACATTCATATAGGATGAAAACTCAACAAACTGGGTATAGAGAAAATACACCTCAACATAATAAAGTTCATACATAACAAGCCCACAGCTAACATCATACTCAATGGTGAATAACAGAAAGCTTTTCCTCTACAATCAGAAACAAGACAAAAATGCCCACTCATGCCACTTTATTCACAGTACTGAAAATCCTAGCTAGAGCAGTTCGGGGAAAAAATAAAAAAATAAAAGTTATTCGAATTGAAAAAAAAAAAAGAAGTAAAACTGTCATTGTTTACAGTGGACATAGTATTTTATATATATAAAATATATTTTATATATTTAATATATATATTAAAAAAGGCATAACTACTCCACCAAAAACTATTAGAACTAATAAATTTATAGTTTGCTAAATCAATACACAGAGATATGTTGTGTGTCTATACCCCAGTAACAAATTATCAGAAAGACCAATTACGAAAATAATCCCATTTACAATTCTATTTGGAAATTAATTTAATCAAGGACATGAATGATCTGTACAGTAAAAGTTGTAAGACAATGATGAAAGAAAATGAATAAAACATAAATAAATGGAATGATACTCTGTGTTCATGGATAGGGAGAATTAATATTCTTAAAATGTCCATATTACCCAAAGTAATTTACAGATTCAATGCAATCCTTACCAAAATTCCAATAGAATTTTTCACAGAAATAAAACAGTCCTAAAATATGTTTTAAGTCACAAAAACTCTTGAGTAGCCAAAACAATCTTTAGAAAAAGCAAAGTTGGTGACATCACACTCCCTGATTTTAATTTATGACAAAAGAGCCAAGACTATACAATGGGAGAAGGAGAGTCTCTTTAATAAATGGTATTGGAAAAACAGAACAGTCACATGTAAAAGAATGAAACTAGACCAGTATCATATACCATATACAAAAATGAAATCAAAATAGATTATAGACTTAAATGCAAGTCCTGAAACCATAAAACTCACAAAAGAAAACATAGGTGATATGCTTCTTAACATCAGTCTTAGCAATAATGTTGGGCAGATAAAATACATTATGCTCACTTTGTTAAAGATGGCGCTGCCCACATGGAGGCCGTCGCCCAGGTGATATTAATGTGTGTTGGGGGTGGGCTGTGGGCAGGGAGGATATTTGTAGCCTGGGGCTTGGTTTTAGGATTAAGCCTTTCCCATCCTTTTTGATGTGGGGTGGTGCGATCCCATCATGCCTCATAAGTGACTTTGTATTAGAGACTTCCCTATTTTGTATATTGGATTAAAGGTTTTGATTTCTACACTATAAAATGGGGGCAGAATGGGAGCTTGCTCTCTTAGTTCCTGAGATTAACATTAGAGGAGACAGCAGAGAGCAGAGAGCAAAGAAAGGCCATGTGGAAGAGGCCAGGAAAAGCAGCCAAGATGGTGGAGTATTGAGTGAGAAGCCAGTTTGTGCAGAGTTTGTGCAGGGATAAGGAAGGAGATGGGGAACAGAGGTGAATAAGTCTGGTGAGCTAGAAACCTTTGATTCTGGGAAACTAAGGTAAGTCAGTAGCTTTGTGAGCACTGAATGTGAGTGGGTTTTGGAGCCCAGTGTGTGTTTTACTTGCCCACCAGGTGCAAACTAGGATTAAAGATAATGGCCCATCAGTTTTTGACTCCGTTGTTTCTTTACCGACTGTCCGAACCCAATGCGAACCTGCATGGGTCAGGCGGCTGTAGTGGTGGCTCTGGCTACTGGCTTTACAAATAATATTTTAGATTTGCCACCAAAGGCGAAGGCAACAAAAGAGAAACTAAACTAGTAGAACTACATCAAGTTTTTGCAAAACAAAAGAAACCATCAACAAAATGAAAAGACAACCCACTAAATCGAAGAAAATACAGTGTGTCCTTAAAGTCATGGTGCACTTTTGACCAGCCACAGGAAAGCAACAAAAGACTATAGAAATGTGAAATCTGCACCAAATAAAAGGAAAACTCTCCCAGTTTCATACCTATTCAGTGCAGTTTGATGTGGGCTCATGCACAGATTTTTTAGGGCTCCTTAGGTAGCTATCCCGTATAGCCTCTACAGCAGGGGTCCCCAACTATGGCTCCCCAGGCAGCATGTGGCCCCCTGAGGCCATTTATCCGGCCTTCACTGCACTCCAGGAAGAGGCACTTCTTTCATTGGTGGTCGGTGAGAGGAGTACAGGATGCGGAGGCAAAGCGTGGCATTGCTCACATACAGTATTACTTCCAGTGACGTGGGTCGCACGCGTCAAGGCTTCGGAAGCACGTCATATTACTTGTTAAGGCTAGCAGTGACAAATATGGAACCGGACATTGACCATCTCATTAGTCAAAAGCAGGCCCACAGTTCCCATTGAAATACTGTCAGTTTGTTGATTTAAAATTACTTGTTCATTATTTAAGTATTGTATTTGTTCCTGTTTTGTTTTTGTTTTTTACTTTAAAATAAGATGCATGCAGTGTGCATAGGGATTTGTTCATAGTTTTTTTTATAGTCTGGGCCTCCAATGGTATGAGGGACAGTGAACTGGCCCCCTGTGTAAAAAGTTTGGGGACCCCTGCTCTACAGACTCGTCACTGACTGATGGCCTACCAGAACAGGGTTTCTCCACCAAACTGCCGGTTTCCTTCAACTGCTTATCCTACCGAGTAATGTTATTCCTATGTGGTGGTGCTTCATTATAAATGCGCCAATATTCACGTTGCACTTTGGTCATGGATTCAAATTTAGCGAGCCACAGAACACACTGAACTTTCCTCTGTACCGTCCACATCTCGACTGGCATGGCCGTGGGTTGCTCTGCTGTATACACGGTGTTACGTCATCATCTGCACATACGCACATGCTGCCACATCATTCTACAGAAACTGGGAGGGTTTTCCTTTTATTTCGTGCAGATTTCACATTGCTATCGTCTTTTGTTGCTTTCCTGTGACCGATCAAAAGTGCACCATGACTTTATGGACACACTGTATTTGTAAAGCACATATCTGATAAGGGTTTGATGTCCAAAATATAAAAAACTCATACAACTCAATAGCAAAAAAGAAAGACAAAGAGAAAGAAAGAAAGAAAGAAAGAAAGAAAGAAAGAAAGAAAGAAAGAAAGAAAGAAAGAATCTGATTTTAAAATTGGCAGAGGATCTAAAGAAGTAAATAAGCATTTTTTAAATAAAGACATAGAGAGAGGCAAGAGGTATATAAAAAGATGTTCACCATCACTAATCATCAGAGAAACTCATATCAAAACCACAGTGAGATATCACCTTACACCTGTCAGAATGGCTATTATCAAAAAGACATGAAATAATAAGTGTTAGCAAGGATGTGGAGAAAAGGGAATTTTTTTTCTTTATTATTAATTTTAATGGGGTGACACTGATTAATTGGGGTACATAGATTCAGAGAAAACATCTTCAGGTTATTTTGATATTTGATTATGTTTTATACCCATCACCCAAAGTCAAATTGTCTTCCATCACCTTCTATCTGGTTTTCTTTGTGCCCCTCCCCTCCCCACACCTCCTCCATTTCCTTCCTCCCCCTCCCCCAGTAACCACCACATTCTTGTCATTGTCCCCGAGTCTCATTTTTATGTCCCACCTATGTATGGAATCAATTAGTTCTTAGCTTTTTCTGACTTATTTCACTCAGTATAATGTTATCAAGGTCTATCCATGTTGTTGTAAATGATCCAATGTCATCATTTCTTATGGCTGAGTAGTATTCCATAGTATATATGTACCACATCTTCTTTATCCAATCTTCTATTGAAGGGCTTTTTGGTTGTTTCCATGTCTTGGCCACTGTGAACAATGCTGCAATGAATATGGGGCTGCATATGTCTTTATGTACCAGTGTTTTTGAGTTTTTGGGGTATATACCCAGTAGAGAGATTGCTGGGTCATATGGTAATTCTATTTTTAACTTTTTGAGGAACCACCATACTTTCTTCCATAATGGTTGTATTACTTTACATTCCTATCAACAGTGGATGATGGTTCCTTTTTCTCCACAGCCTCTCCAACACCTGTTATTACATCTTGTTGATAATAGCTAATCTAACAAGTGTGAGGTGGTATCTCATTGTAGTTTTGATTTGCATTTCTCTAATAACTAATGAAGATGAGCATCTTTTCATATATCTGTTGGCCATTTGTATTTCTTCCTGGGAGAAGTGTCTGTTCATGTCCTCTTCCCATTTTTTTATTGGATTGTTTGCTTATTTGTTGTTGAGTTTTATGAGTTCTTTGTATATTTTGGATATTAGGCCCTTATCTGTGCTGTTGTTTGAAAATATCATCTCCATTTAGTTGGCTGTCTGTTTGTTTTGTTGTCAGTTACTCTTGCTGTGCAAAAGCTTCTTAGTCTGATGTGGTTTTTGTGCATTGATGGAAATTTAAATTGGTGCAGTCATAAAGAAAAATAGTATGGAAGTCCTCAAAAATAATTAAAACTACTATATGATCTAGTAATTTCACTCTATGTATTTACACTAAGAAAGCAAATGCACTAACTTGAAAAGAAACACACACCTTCATGTTTATTGCAGCATTATTTACAATAGCCAAGATATGAAAATAACCTAAGTATCCATCTGTGGATGAATGAATAATGAAAATGTCACACACACACACACACACACACACACACACACAAATATTTTCAGCCGTAAAAATGAATGAAATCTTGCTATTTGCAACAACATGGATGGGCCTAAGGTCATATGCTAAGTGAAGTAAGGTAGACAAAGAGAGACAAATACCATATGACCTCACTTATATGTGGAATCTAAAACAAACAAACAAATAAATAAACATACAAACAAACAAAACAAGCTCATAGATACAAAGGATAGATTGATTATCAGAGGCAAGGGTAGTTAGTGGGCAAAATAGGTAAAGGAGTAAAAAAAAAGTTTCAAACTTCCAGTTATGAACTAAATAAATCATGGAGATATAATGTATAATCTGGTGACTATAGTATTTTAATAATACTAACTGGCACTTAAAACCTGTATAATATGTTAACCATCGTCATCCCAATAAATTCAATTTAAAAAATACTATATTGCTTATTTGGAAGTTGCTAGGAGAGTAGACTATAGAAATTCTCAACATAAAAAATAAAAAAAATCTGTAACTATACATGACAGATGTTAACTAGGCTTATTGTAGTGATCACTTCACAATACATAGAAATATCAAATCATTATGTTGTACACCTAAAACTAACATAATATTGTATATCAATTATACCTCAATAAAAATCCAACTCACAAATAAATAAAATAATACTAAAAAGTAATTTCAAGAAAACTTTAATTTATATTAATACAAATAAATTTTTAAGTGTGTCAGAAAAAAGCTTTTATAACTAAAATATATATAAAATATAAATTTTTAAACTTATCAAAATACCATTGCATGCTTTAAAAATAGATAAATATATTTAAATGTTTGCATATTAAATGTTGCACCCTAAATTACTGTAGCAGGCTAATTTCTCTTCTGTGGCCAACAGAGGCCTGAAGATTTCTTTTCTGGAAAGAGTAAAAGAAAAAGTTTTTAGTCTGGGTTACACCTAGCTCAGTTGAGGAAAAACTGCTATAGAGAAATTGGCTTACATGAGAGTTAAATATGGAAGAGGACACATATACTCAGCAGAAGACTAGAAGCGAACATTAGGTGCTCTAATTATCTGAAGAGAAATTTAAAGACAGAGACATCTAAGTTCTCCCAAGAATGCTCCGGCCAGATCCTTCTCACACTGAAGCCTAGAGCCCTATATTCCTCCAGCATTCTAGTGCCCCACTCCTAAGTAGGAGTGGGTTTGAATAACAGCTTCAAACTAGAAAACCCTGGCCACTCATCTACAATTGGACACGTGGGTTGCTTCTAAAGCTCAGCTATTGTAAATAATGCTGCAGTGAACACAAGAGTACATATATTCTTTCTAATTAGTGTTTTATGTTTCTTTGGATATATTCCCAGGAGTGGAATCACTGGGTCATAAGGTAGTTCTATTTTTAATTTTTTGAGGCAACATCATACTGCTTTTTACAGTGGAACAAAAAAAAACCCAAACAAAATAGAAACAGATTCATAGACAGAGAACATACTGACAGCTGTCAGAGGGGAGGGGCTTGGGAGGCTGAGTGAAAAGGTGAAGGGTATTAATAAAAAGAAAACCTACTCATGGACACAAACAACAGTAAGGTGATTACCAGAGGGAAAGGGGGTGGGGGAGGTAGAAGAGGGCAGAGAGGATAAATGGTGATGGAAGGAGACCTGACTTTGAGTGGTAAACACACACACAATACAATCTACAGATGATGTATTTATAGAACTGTACATTTGAAATCTATATAATTTTATTAACCAATGTCACCCCAATAAATTCAATAAAAAAGTAAAAAAGAGAAAAGAAAAACATTGGCCAAAACAAATGGTTTAGAGAAAAGAAAGTCGAAAAGGATTGGAAAAAACAAGCAAAAAAGAGTTTGCAAGAAAAGAATAGTAATCCTATTATACTACATGGCTCATATATCAACATTATCTAACTGTTTATAATAATTTAAACACTGACTTTTTTTTTTTCAGAGACAGAGAGAAAGTCAGAGAGAGGGATAGATAGGGACAGACAGACAGGAATGGAGAGAGATGAGAAGCATCAATCATCAGTTTTTCATTGCGACACCTTAGTTGTTCATTGATTGCTTTCTCATATGTGCCTTGACTGAGGGCCTTCAGTCTACTGAGTAACTCCTTGCTTGAGCCAGCGACCTTAGGTCCAAGCTGGTGAGCTTTGCTCAAGTCAGATGAGCCCGCACTCAAGCTGGCAACCTCGGGGTCTCAAACCTGGGTCCTCCGCTTCCCAGTCCGACACTCTATCCACTGTGCCACCGCCTGGTCAAGCTAAACACTGACTATTAATATAACCAAGTTCTATACCTCTGTACTGGCAGGTGGTTAGATGTATGCAGTAAGATCAAGAGAAAGCCTTATTTTCCATAGAAGGAAGGTAGTTAATATATGACCCCCTAATTTAAAAAAAATCATAATATTTAGTGTAAAGATTTGGAGATAAGTGCCTAATTAACAGTGAAAAGATATGAAAGGTTCTGTCTCTGAGAAGCAGGAAATGTAAGCTGAGAGCCAAGAGCTTCTGGGCTTAGTTAACAAGCCTGGTAGGACGATTTGACTCTTTAAGCTCTGCAGCGTTTTATGTCTTGGGAGACTTATTTTTAAAGTAAATTTAGAAAATAAATAAAAAGTTTTATAGCAAAAAGAAAAATGGTGAGAAGAACTACGTTACTCTAAACGGGTGACCTGGACAGTACACCTGCTCCCTTGCACAGGTTTGGGTCTGCCTTCTGGATTAAGTATGACAAGAAGGCAGCTTATGTGCCTGGTCCTCGGTTCTGATCACCATGTCCTTGAAGACACTGTTGTAGCCACAGAACACCCATTTTAGCTTGAGGAGCACCACACATGTCTGTGTAGTTTCTCCTTTTTAACCAGGTTAGAGGTCCTTGGAATATTATCAGTTAGCAGTACCTACAAATCATAGTGGAATAAATTGTATTCGAAGGGCTCTGTAATACGTTTAAATCTCATATTGTTGACAAGGGTCTACATCATCTGGAAATTATATCTATATGATTTCTCTAGCCTTCAGCACCTGAAAAAATAACCAAGCATGGAGTTGACCACTCAATAAAGCAGCGACAGGGAAATCAGCTAATATTTCTCAGTTCCAAACACCATGCTAAGGGCTTTACATATTTTATCTCATTTAATCCTCACAGCAACACTAAAGAGTAGGTGTTAGTATCCTTCTGTTAAAGACAAGAAAGCTGAGAAATTAATTAAGTCATGATGCAGTAAAAAGAAAGAAAGGAAGAGAGAGAGAGAGAGAGAGAGAAGAGAGGGAGGGAGGCAGGCAGGCAGATGATGGAGCTCTGTGTAACTGATTCACTGAATGTCCTGTTTGTGCTCCGTACCAGCCTCGAGCCCAGGCTGCATGGAGAACTACATGTAATGAAGATGGACAAGGTCAGGATGCTTCTGGAGGTGATGCTTGCAGCCTTCACGGCGAATTTCACTGCACATTGATTTCTTATGGTTCTTGCGGGGAAACACTTCTTTGACAGTGACTAGGAAAATACTGGGTACTTACAGATATTTGTGCTATCCCTTAATCATCAGAAATATATTGAATTGTGAGCAGAGATCAACCTCTACCAGAAAACATACAATAAACTCCAATAAATGATCAAACCCCACAGAGATAGGGGATTTGTGTGACAAGTAAGAAGGCTTTGCTAACAGGAAATCCTTGCTGAGGGGTTAATCTCCTGCCCTGTCAGACAAACTCAGGCGCCTTGTAGATTGGAAGGAAACAAAAAATCTTTTCTGGTGTCGGCAAAGGCTTTCCATTCCAGGCAGTTTACACACTTAGGAAAAAGCAAGCCTTTGCTTTGGCGTTGGTGAAAAGCACAGAGACGATCTACATAAGCTATCTGATGTGCAAGGTGGCTTGTGAGGTGGACAAATAGGGAGAAAATCGTGCCTTGAGCAGTTGAGGAGGAAGACACAGAGAGAGCTTTGAGATATAGGAATTATATGTTCTCAAAATGATAAGGTTCATTAAAAGTCAGAAGCATAGATAGGCTCCATCATCAGAGAAAGAGAGAGAGGGAGGGAAGGAGAGAGAGAGCGCGCCCTTGTAAAAAAAGAGCCACAGGGTCTCTCGGTCTCTGAAAGCACCATTAGGAAAGAAGGTGCTTGTGTGGAGTGATCATGTCTCCTGCTCCCTTCTCCCTCTTTGACCCAGAGCCCACACTCCTCGTCACACCACGTTTGAGTCCAAGTGATACAGCATCCCCTTCTCTCACACATCCCCACGAGTCTCCTTGCAGCCTCAGTGTTGCAACCTCAGTGCCCAGCAACTAAAAGCCTGGGTAGCACTTCATGCAGTGCATGCACAGTTAAACTGCTAGCTGTCTGGGCTCAGAAACTTTCCTGTAATGTCCATTTATTTATCCTACGGGGCGGTCTAAGTGGTCTTCCAGATAACATTTATATTGCAAGTATTTGAAGATATCACATACTTTTCTAACAGCCTTGTATTATATTCACATATAGGTCAGATCTGGCAAGAAGTGTCTATTTGGGCAGATTTTGAAATGAACTGACTGAGTCATGAGCTAAATTCAGACAGTTGATTTCCATCTAAAATTCAAAATTAACATCTGGCACTAAAAGCTGGAATATTTATGTAAAATATTGATCCTTAAAAAGTATAACCTTTTAAATTGTCATTCATTTGACACTGGTGTTTCCTTGACAAGATGTTTATATAATATTTCTCGCAAACTTTTTCACCTACACAATTTATGCAGTCTGATTTTTGTGATAAAAACATCTGTTTTTCTAATCCTTTTGATCTCCATATTAAGCCTATTCAGCTATTTTTATCATTCCTCTTTTCAGACACTTTACAAATCTGATTGGAATCTGGCATTTTTTTTTTAGTCATTGGAGGTAAACTTAAGTGTGGGTTACTTAACAAGGATGAAAAATAGGTTAAATAAGGGCTTAAATTTTTCTATATCAGGTATTCTAACCAGAAGCATGCTTTTGAATTTCTTGGAAAGCTTTGTCTAAATATACAGACCTAGGTCACTTCCCTCGGTAGTTTGACCATGAGGTGGGTGTATATTTAGAAAAAAACTTCTCGTGTAATTCTGATATGCTCGTCTGGTTGAGAATCATTGTCCAATGTTGATTCTACCTTTTGTGGTCTCATTTATTATTGCCCTCGACTGAGAACAATTCAGGTGGTTTCATTTTGCCAGTCACTTATTTAACATTACAACTTTGGCCCCACCATCTGGTAGTGAATGAGATTTCTCAGGAAGATAATGAAAGAGAAGAGTGGAGTACTGAGGACCAAACGATGAAGAACACCCGCACCGAGGCACCCGCATTTCAATTTAGACAGAAAAGCCGCTCAGGGCAGGAACAGTTTGTATGGCTATCGGCTGCATTCTCAGACCACACACGTGGTCTGCTAATGCACATCCTGGGAATTCGTTCAATGTTTTTAGTTCTTTCCAGTATAAATTCTTTAATTTTTTGAATCACAATTAGCATTATATAATGGGAGTAAGTTCTCTACATCAGTGGCCCCCAACCCCCAGCCTGTGGACTGGTACCGGTCCGTGGGCCATTTGGTACTGGTCCTCAGAGAAAGAATAAATAACTTACATTATTTTCATTTTATTTATATTTAAGTCTGAACAATGTTTTATTTTTTAAAAAAGACCAGATTCCCTCTGTTACATCTGTCTAAGACTCACTCCTGACACTTGTCTCGGTCATGTGATACGTTGCCGCTAAAAGTAAACCCATAAACTAGCAAAATGAGTGAAAAGCAAAATTCCATCGAAAGTTTTTTGCGAAGTGGAACAGGGCCAGTGAAGAGACAGAAGAAGAACCTATGACCTCAAAGAAAAAGAAGGTTTCATTTAACAGACAATACCAGGAGTCCTACTTGAAGTCTGGATTTATCACAACTGGTGAGTATTGCGCACCAAGGCCGCTCTGCATAGTATGTGGCAACCGGCTAAGTAATAAGGCAATGAAGCCTTCAAAACTGCTTTGCCACTTAGAGACCAAGCACCCTACTTTAAAAGACAAGCCTTCTGAGTATTTCGAAAGAAAAAAGCATGAACAAGAAGGACAGAAACAATTACTGGTGGCCACTACATCAATAAATGCAAGTGCACTGAGAGCATCATACTTGGTGGTTAACCGTATTGCTAAGGCTAAGAAGCCATTCACCATTGGTGAAGAATTGATCCTTCCAGCCTCTAAAGACATCTGTTGTGAACTTCTAGGAGAGGCTGCGGTTAAAAAGATAGCACAGATGCCTCTTTCGGCTACCACTGTCACATGGTGCATTGAGGAAATAGCAGAGGACATTGAATCACAATTGTTGGAAAGGATTAATAAATCACCGTGGTACACTCTCCAGGTTGACGAATCTACAGATATTGACAACAAGGCAATGCTACTTGTTTACATGCGTTATCTTTATCAAGAGGATATGCATGAGAACATGTTATGTGCACTATCATTGCCAATCAAAACCACAGCCATAGAACTATTTAAATCACTGGATGACTATATATCAGGAAAACTGAAATGGTCCTTTTGTGTCAGCATATGCACAGATGGAGCTGCTGCCATGACCGGAAGGATGTCTGGTTTAACTACTCAGATTAAGGAGGTTGCACCTGAATGTGAGTCTACGCATTGTGACATTCACAGGGCAATGGTGGCTAGCCAAAATATACCACGGAACTTAACAGCGTATTGAATGATGTCGTTCAAGTTATTAACCATATCAAAGCACACGCCCTTCACTCGCGCCTGTTCGAGCAGCTTTGTGAGAAAATGAATGCGGAGCACAGACACCTTCTCTTATACACAGAAATAAGATGGTTATCCTGAGGGAGGTCCCTGGCCAGAGTGTTTGAATTATGAGAGCCACTGCAGAGATTTCTCTCAGAAAAAAAGTCACTGCTAACAGCACATTTCAGTGATGAGGAATGGGTTGCAAAACTTGCTTATTTGTGTGACATATTTAACCTTCTCAATGAACTCAATTGGTCACTTCAGGGGAAAATGACAACTGTCTTCAAGTTGGCAGATAAAGTAGCTGCATTTAAAGCCAAACTGGATTTGTGGGGATGACGCGTGAACAGCGGTATATTTGACATGTTTCAAACATTCATGGGAATTTTGGAAGAGACTGAGCCCAAGCCTTCATTGTCCCAGCTGGTGCACGATCACCTGTATTTGCTTTTAAAAGAGTTTGAACGCTACTTCCCAACCACAAAAGACCCACGAATTGCCAAGGAATGGATCCACGATCCATTTGTCAACAAACCAGGTGAATTCAGCGTGTCTATGCAAGAAGAGGATCAACTACTGGAGATCACAAATGACGGCAGCCTTAAAAATATGTTCAAGATTACAACTCTGCCGGTGTTCTGGATTAAAGTCATGGCAGAATACCCCGAGATCGCCACAAAAGCACTAAAAACCCTGTTGCCATCTGACATCCTATTTGTGTGAAGCGGGATTTTCTGCAGTGACAGCAACCAAAACAAAATTATGGAATAGACTGGACATAAGCAACACACTTCAGGTGTCATTGTCTCCCATTACCCCTAGATGGGACCATCTTGTTGCAGAGAAACAAGCTCAGGGCTCCCACTGATTTAGTGTTACGGTTGTTGAGAGATAGGCTACTATCTCTCATTCTATATAAACATTATAATAAATAACCCTTAACTTATAATATTCATAACAATGGTGAGTTGTATTTTTCATGCACTTTATATTTGTTTTTGTGTTGTATTTTATTTTTAAGGCATGTTTAAACGTTACCATAGCAACTGGAAAGTGTTTGGAGGCAGAGAGGATGTTACTCATGTTATGTTGTTGGTGCGATGTTAAGAGGATGCTTCTAATAAAGTTGCATATGAGTGCACAGTGGATTCATGTTTATTTTTATTGTCGTAGGTTCATGATTGGTAGCGAGCCTGAACCTATCATATTATATATTGATGTCAGACATGAAACATTGTCAGAATAACAAATTTAAATACAGCCTGAATAATGAGGACATGCTCGTTCCTCTTTTAACTTAGCCCAATAAATATCGTAAGTTCAACAATTATATTTAAAAATCCCACAGTTTTTATGCCAGTCGCATAATTTTATTTTGTGCATTTATCCGTCCCACCCTAAAGGCCGATCCGTGAAAATATTTTCTGACATTAAACCGGTCCGTGGCCCAAAAAAGGTTGGGGACCACTGCTCTACACTTTAATACTTTGTTTCATGTAACTGGACTGCACATATTTTAGAAGTCCAAAAATAATCAGTGTGGAGGTCATGCTATTTGAGTATTTCAAGGGTATATAGTATTATATTTCAATCCATTGTTCTCACTCATCATCAGATCTGCATAGCTCTTCAAGATGCAGTGTGCTTGTCCTCTCTAGAAACTTTTACACTCTTAAATACATTGAAGTTTTTTTTATTATAATACTCTTTGTTCTAACGGAAAGAAGCTATTCATGCATTGGCTTCGGAGACCCTTTTCTCACAGTAGATTGTATTGAACCTAAACACAAGAAGTCTGAATTTAAATAAAAAAGAAATTAATCAAGTCAAATCATGTTTGAGCTGTCAGATTTTAAAAGATTGATATGACTAACTCATCCCACTGATTCTGGAATTTAAGACATACAAGCAAGGGGTTCTGGAGTACACTGAAAAAGAAAGGTTTCTAATGCTTCATGAATTTGGACTGTAGTAGTTGGAGTCAAGCTTCCTGCACATGGAGAGCTGCTCTAGCCCCAAGTCCTTGTTCAAGGGAGGTTGTCCTGCCAGAAGGACATATCAGCTGCTACAATCTGACCTGTGCTTGGGGCTTGGTCCAAATTACTTCCTTGTACCCCACCTATCAGAAATAGAGCCCTCCTCTCAATGTCCACATTTTATAGGACTAGAAGGGCCTCTCATTGTTTACTTATTCCTAAAACCTGCTTAAAGATGGGTAGGCTAATTATTACCTTAATTGCTTTATGTGGAGAAAAGTCTACAATTCTTAGAACTAAAACATTCTTGCAGCCATTTCTTTCTGATCAGGATAGATTTAACAGTAATTCATTTCAAAACAATACATTTTGAAATAAAACAAACTCATGATGATTTCCACTTTTAAAATAATAATGTCATCATTTGGGAGATTATATATTGTTCTGATAGAGTTATGCATTGGCCAAGTATAAAAGGGTAGAGGGGAATTTCGGGTAAAGAAACAAAATGTGCAAAAGTAAAGAGGAGTTAGACAACTTACCATTAATAAGAAGTTAAAAGAAGTTGGGAATAGATGATGAAGTATCATAAAACATGCACATAAGAGTTGTGAGAAAGGACAGAGGGGTAAGGCAAGGTCCAATAATTTTTTAAATCCTTTTTTCTATGTTAAGGACTTTAAATGTTATTCTGAAATTTGTAAAATGCTACTGAACATTTTACTCAATGGCTGGCCTGGTCAAACTTTGAATTTTTGAAAAATTAATATGGCCACTGTGAGAAGGGTAGATTAGAGAGATGAGTATGATCTCAGGGAAGTTAATTTGTTGCCCTGAGCCTCAGTGGAGCATACTAGAACCTATTTGGTTTGTGGCAAAGATGAAATGGCACATATAAAGTATACTATGTCTAACATTTGCAAAACACTTGGTAAAAGATTGTTATTAATAAAGTTATATAAGCTAGATCAGGGCAGAAGGTTGAGGTAAGGTAGAGGGAAGGCAGGAAGGAAGGGAAAGGATTTATTTAGTTATTCATTTAAGAAGTATATCTTTGAACAGCTATTCTGCATGGGGCACAGTGCAGGACAATGTACGCTTATGTTCTGGTAGACAAATCATTAATATTAGACATGCCTTGTATCCTAACCAAAAGCTATTAAGCTACCAACTGCAAAAGATCACTTGTATTGAAAATAGCATCTCATAAACATTTTGAAGGTTTTTTTCCATTATATGATTAGAAATGAAAAAAAAGTCTTTAAAAATCATTCCTTCATTAATAAATTCCTTAATTCTTTATACTTTGTAACTCTCTTCTATCAGTAATTTCTTTATAATATCTATTCACATTATTTATTTCTTGAGTGAAAATCAAATTAAGCATATGCATAATGAGTAGGAATCTGACATACACAACATCAATTATGTCTTACACTGATTTGGTAGACTAAATAATAAAAGTGAATTGTCTCCTTTTAGATAAAAATATGCTCTATATTTTATGTAGAAAGTTTAGTATTGTATTCCTATTATTTCTAAATCTACAAAGTAAACAGATTTTATTATGCTATAGGCTATATAGAACTTTATCTTATTAAACTTTTTTTCTAAACAACTAAGATCAGAATCAAATAAAAAGATTTCTACAATGTTGTACATTATTATTATTTTATTTTTTATATTATTTCCCTTTTTATTGAATTCATTGGGATAATACTGGTTAACAAAAATGTAGTATTAAATTATATCTCAAGAAAGTTAAGATTGTATTTGTATGAACTAAGATGAAATAAATCTACAGTTATTATATTTTTATATTTATAAATTCATACACACACAAAACACAGATATTGTGTACATTGACTTCGTGTGTGTGTGTGTGTGTGTGTGTGTGTGTGTGTGTGTGATAGAGACAGAAAGAGGGACAGATAGGGACAGACAGACAGGAAGGGAGAGAGATGAGAAGCATCAACTCTTCATTGTGCTCCTTAGCCTCCTTAGTTGTTCATTGATTGCTCTCTCATATGTGCTTTGACGGGGGGGGGGGGGGAGCTACAGTAGGGCGAGTGACCCCTTGCTCAAGCCAGCAACCTTGGGCTTCAAGCCAGTGACCATGGGGTCATGTCTGTGATCCCATGCTCAAGCCAGTGACTCCACGCTCAAGCTGGTGAGCCTGTGCTCAAGCCAGCAACCTCAGGGATTCGAACCTGGGTCCTCTGCGTCTCAGTCCGATGCTCTATCCAATGGGCCACCACCTGGTCAAGCTACATTGACTTCTCAATTTTAGTTTTTAAAGGTGGTAGTTGAATCTTTCCTGTGTGGCTGAAAAAGGAGCCACATGCTGAACCTGACAAGCTCAGGTGAGCCCTGCATGGCGGCCTTTCAAACTCAGACTAAAGTAACCACACAGAATGGTCTGCAATTAAAACTTTCTAACTAAAAGTAGATTGTGGTGGGTAGCCATGTCTTAGGTAGTATTTTTCTCTAGTTCATGGTGGATAGTCATGTCCTAGGTGATATTTTTCTCTAAGCAGAGGGCAATGCTTACCTTAAATGAGCCTGTCTGTTGTCTTTTGCAATTATGGGTAACGTACCTGATAACATGTTTCTGAAATGTAAGGGTAATCTTTTCTTGCCCCCACTCGGGGCAGGCATTCCACCAAAGCAGAAACCAACAAACCCCCTCATTTTTATTGTTATCATGTTAATTCTTAACTGTTACTGATCCTATTTCTGCCTATGTAAGAGATATTTTAATATATACATTTTTACTTTTTATCTAATCCCAGAGACCACCCGCTTTGCTTTCTCCCCCTTCCCTAATCTATCACCAGTCAATTTCAGGTAACCCCCTTACCTCTTCCCTTTTGATTCTAATATGTTAAGTAAGTGATGAAACCATCATTTTCTTGAGCGTTTTCTCAATTCATTGAGATTTTGCTTCCCAGCAATTGTCAACAATTTGACTCAAATAAACTCATAAAAAAATTCTTACAGGTTTGGAAGTTTCTTACGTTGACACTTGATACTTGAATATGCGAAGAAAAGTTTTTTATTTTTTTGTCCAATGAGATTTTTCATTTTATAAAGTTTAAAGAAAATTCTACCCATCCCAAATGTTACCTAATTAATTGTCCCTAGTACTTTAGAGTACCATATTACTACCAAAGTCAATCCAGAGAGCCTCATAGTTTTCATGCTTTTAATAATTTTTCTCATGTTCTTCTTTTTCTAATAACAGAACTCCTTCTAGAATATATCACTTCCCCCAGAGTTATTATCTCATTTTTTAAAAAACTCATAACGTTGAATGGAAAAATTTGGTAAAAAAAAAATCACATGACATCAAAACAAAAGTCAGTCTATCATCTTCCTACACCAAGCAGAAGAGAGCCAGTCTTGAGTCACAATATATAATAATATGCATTAAGAGCAACAACTACTACTGTATGAGCTAACAATAAATGTGTATATTTTTTGGTGACTTTAACCAAAACTTATACAAATAAAAACTTTTAAAAAAAATAATGTCCCTTCTTGGGAAGAGTGTGCAACCACTTTGGAATCATTCAAAGAATTAAAAAATACTTTAAAACATGTTTTTAATTTTCAGAAATATCTTAATCATTCTTAGTATTTCTTAAAAATAATTAAATCAGAAACACAACCTGTATGAACCTTCCATTACATTTGTAGGTTACCATTATTAAAAAGAAAGATACCAACTCTTCATAATATATAGCAGAAGGTTGTGTTCATCTTAATCAAAATGCTGTTTATAAGTAATTTTTAAAATCAGTTTTTAAATATAGTTTAGCTTTAATATTTAATTTGGAACATTTTAATGAAAGTTCATACTAAAGAGGTACTAGTCAGTTGACTGAGTGGTAGAGCATCAACCTGGCATGTGGATGTCCCAGGTTTGATTCCCAGTCAGAGCACAGAGGAGAAGCACCCATCTGCTTCTCCACCCCTCTCCCTATCTTTTCTCTCTCTCTTCCCTCTTGCAGCCATGGCTCAACTGGACCGAGTTGGCTCCCGGAACTGAGAATGGTTCCATGGCCTCTGCCTCAGGCCCTAAAGAAGAGCTCAGCTGCTGAGCAACAGAGCAACGCCCCAGATGGGCAGAGCATCACCCCCTAGTGGGCTACCCGGGTAGATCCTGGTCAGGGTGCCTGTGGGAGTCTGTCTCTCTGCTTCTCCTCTCACTGAATAGTAATAAAAAAGTTCATACTGAAATAGAAATAAGGTTTATAAATGCATATATATATATATATATATTAGCTTCATTGTCTAGGAACAGATTTGCATGCAAAAATGATTAGCCAAGTTTGAACTAAAGAATGGTAAGAATATAATTTAGGAAGAAAAATTGCATACAAAATGCCTACAGATATGCAAACGTAATCTTATTTAGTCAGAAATACCTGCACTGTAGCGTTAGTTGTACCACAAGCTAATTCCTTCCTTCTCTGAAAATGAGAAGGAACACATAGTTCTGTAGATAAAATAGCACACATACTAAAAAGAGCCTAAGTTTATGCAGCAACCTGCTCAATTCCTTACAATTCTATCTTGAGGATAACGTGGGTTTTTTTAAATAAATTTAACACAATGATGTTTTGGAAAGCTTATGAAAAATAACAAAAGAAAAGAAGATATATATGGAATATATATACACACATATATGCACATAACACATACATTTATTATATATTAAAAATTTTAAAAATATGTATATACTTTTAAAATCAGAATAGGGCAGAGCTTGTGGGAAATAGGAGATCTTGGTTTTTCAGGGAAAAAAAATTTCAAAATACATCAAGATATAATATATCTCATGAGTTGAATGGTAGCTCCAGGAAAAATATGGCCAGGTCCTAATTCCTGGGACCTGTAACTGAGACTTTATTTGGAAAAGGGCCTTCGTATATGTAATTACGTTAAGGATTTTGAGATGAAGAGACCATCCTGAATTACCCAGGTGGGCTCTAAATCCAGTGACAAGTGTCCTTATAAGAGACACACAGAAAAGACAGACACAGAGAAGACCATATGAAAGTGGATGCAGAGATTAGAGTGATGGAACCACCAGCCAATGAAAGCTGGCAGCTCTGTCATTAAAACAAACAAACTAAAAAAAATCCTAGCATAAAAGGACGCAGGTATGCCTTGCTGTGTAGATGACATCTAGTTCCAGTTCTGCCTTCTTGACAACATATGTAACTATAACTAGTCTGTGGGCTTTAGATCTATAGGGCTCCCCACCTCCCAATGGCTCTCCTCTGGCAGAAATTTTTTATAAATTTCCACTTTAGAATGCGGTGCACCCAATTAAATAATTGAAAGCACCTTTCCAAATGTCACATGGTCAATGCTAAATATAGCAGACTGTTTTCACTTATGAGCTGAGTTTCTGTTGACACCATATGAGCTTGTGATCAAATAAAGAGTTAAAAAACAAACTGCTCTTTGCTTTTGGTCCTGACAAGCATGACATTCTGTTTACTTATTCTCCTGCAGAAGAACACTCAATGACTGAATGCAGAGAGATCCCTCCTGAGAGAGCTGATAGTCATCCTCACAATAACCCGCAGCCAAGTACATACAGTAGCCAAGATGGCTTTTTACAACACCCATATCATGCCCCTGAGTGGTCAGCTAGGCCGCCCAAATCTTGCTCCCCAAAGACCATAGCCTAATCTTGTCTTTGCTGTTGGTACCAGCATCCCTCAGGGTGATTTTGAAGAATTTCAAAGAATCACCTAAGCTGTCATTAAGATCAGTGCACAGCATGGGAATATAGTCAGTAATATTATAATAACCTTCTGTAAAGTATATGGTTGTCTAACCACTCTGCTGTACATCTGAAACTAATGCAAAATAATATTGCATGCAAACTATAATTGAAAAAAAATTTTTAAATGTAACTTAAAATAAAATACAATGCATAGGCAATAAATACATATATTACAATAAATATTTTAATGTGCTTTTTATACTGTATGACCTTTTTGTAGAAATAAAATGTAGCTTTTCAATACAGTGACCTTCTTCGAATTTAAATGTTAACGACTTTTGAGCTAAGCACCATTTTCCCAGGAAAGCACAGTGAATGGGAAGTGTCTATAATAAATTTTGTGGAAATTTGCATGTTTCTTCTGAAGCCCATCTCTTTAAACATTTCAATTTTTCATTCCTTTATTCATTCAACAAATATGTAATCAGCGCCTCTCTCTCCAGGCACTGTGCTGGATACGTGGGAGAAAGCATTTGACCGAATCCACACGATTCCTGGCGTTAGAGGATACACACCCCATGGGGGGATGGACGGTAGGTTAACACACAGACAACACTGTATTGAGGAGGCAGGATGGATGCTCTGACAGACTGCGACAGGACTTTATGAGAAGTAAAACTGGGACAGGGTGATATCCAACTTAGTGTGAAGAGTGAGAAATGTGACAGTAGGCTGAGATCTAAGAGATGTAGATGTGTTTGAGTTTATTCTTCTTGTTTGTTTTGGTTTCGTTGTTTGTTTGATTTTTGTTCTCAGAGAGAGAGTGGGGGGGGGGAGAGCATTCCAGGCAGAAAGAACATAAGAACATTCTATGTGAAGTTCCTGGAGTCGTTTTAAACCTTAGATTTTCCCTGAGGCATAAAGATATCTGAGGCAGCTGGTTTGATCTGTGAAAATGTGTGACGTGCCTGTATATTAGGTAGTGAGTAAGTTTTTCAGGTGTTAAAAATGAACTTTTTAGCATGCAAAAAAAAAAAAAAAAAAAAAAAAAAAAAAAGCAGCCTCCTCAATTGTACCTTTTAAAAGGAGAAGTTTTCCAGGAGATGCCAGCTTTTTCAAGGATGATAAGGATATGTACCAATTTCTTTTTTCATCTGCTGGAAACTGGCACAATTTATTTTCATTCAAGATGACTTTGTCAAACATTATGAAATGCTCTGAGTCATAGGTCTTCTATGGATTGGAGTGTTGGAGAGCCTTTATTATAAAATTTCAGCTTTATGGATGTATAATTGACAAAAAAATTAGAAGATATTTAGAGTGTACATTGTAGTGATTTGATATACATACACATTGTGAAAGGATTCCCCCATTCTAGTTAATTAACACATTCATTACCTCATATAGTTATTCTTTTTCTGTGTGTGAGAGAACATTGAAGTTCTACTCTCTTAGCAAATTTTAACTCTACAATACAGAATAATCACCATGTCTCACTTTAGATCCTCAGTCCTTTTCTTCAACTAAAACAAGACATAACAAGCATTGTAGAGGATGTGGAGAAGAGGGGACACTTTGACATTCTTGGTGAGAATGTAAAATGGTATAACCAAAAACAGTTTCCTCAAAAGAATTAAAAATAGAACACTGTAGGACCCTGCAATCCCACTTCTGGGTATATATACTCAAAGGAAATGAAAAAATATCGAAGTGTTATCTGCCCTCCCGTGTTCATTGCAGCATTATTCATAGTAGCCAAGATGGAAGAACAGCCTACGCACCCATCAGTAGGTGAATGGGTAAGGAAGATGTACGTACATAAATCAAATATTATTCAGCCATGAGAAAAAAAGAGATCTTGCTATTTGGGAATCCATGGATAGAACTTGAGAGCATTTTACTAAGTGAAATAAGCCAGACAGAAAAAGACAAATGCTGCCTGGTATTAGGTATGTGTGGAATCTCAAGACCTTTCAGAGATGGTCTACACAACACACCACAAATGATCCTCTCTTTTAAGATGTCTTCCCCTGTCTGATCATGAGAATCATCTGGGACATCCGCCTGAGTCTCATCACCTTCCTGGAGAGTCTGGTACATAGGGATGGTATGAGGGAGGTGTGACACAGAATGCAGAGATGAAAAAGAGGGGCCTAGGGGACGTGCTTGGGCAAGTGTGAGAAACACGTCTGAAGCCTTTGTCTGTGTTTTAGAATTCTCAGCTGGGTCACTCTAATGAAGAGAAAAGGCTCTTTTCCATCATTATAGTGAAATAGCTAGAAAAATGCCAAAATAGATATAATATTCTTCACAGGGAATAATTAAAAGTAACTAGAAAAATATTAACTATTTGGGGGCAGGGGAGAAGTAAGTTGATTAAAAGAGAAGTTTTCAAGATTTATAAAAAATTAGCATTCATAGGCATAAAGAACACAGTATAGCCTGATCCGGCAGTGGCGCAGTGGATAGAGCATCGGACTGGGATACGGAGGACCCAGGTTCGAGACCCCAAGGTTGCCAGCTTGAGTGTGGGCTCATCTGGTTTGAGCAAGGCTCACCAGCTTGAGCCCAAGGTCACTGGTTTGAGCAAGGGGTCACTCAGTCTGCTATAGCCCCCTGGTCAAGGCACATATGAGAAAGCAATCAATGAACAACTAAGGTGCCGCAAGGAAGAATTGATGCTTCTCATCTCTCTCCCTTCCTGTCTGTCCCTCTCTCTGACTCTCTCTGTCACAAAATAAATAAATTAATTAAAAAAAAACATAGTACAGTGTGACAACACACACACACACACCTACCTCCCTCCACTCCCTGATATAAACAGTTACGCTGCCTATAACCTAAATCCCCCAGGGCTGCTATTGATGATCGTGTAAATAAGTTGGAAACTTTTCAGTAAGGAATTTTAGCTGAGAGTTTTAGCCAAAGTTGGGAAGTATAATTCACCTTTTTATATCTTTATGTATTCTTCAATATAACAAAATTCTGTGCTGTACATCCATTTTAGCTGGTAATGTTAAATGCTCATTGTTTCAAAGGCCACAAAGCCTCCAAACATACTATATGAATCTGAGCATTGCTACATTCTGCTTCCACTCCTGAATTTGGGGATAGCTTTAGCATGCATCATATAGTACTTTAACAAGTGGCTGTGGAAGTTGTCTTCCTTGTGCTGCTTAATGGGAGTTGATTATGCTCTAAACTCTACACCGCGGATGCTGGCGAACAATCTGCTTTGCTATGAAGGCGGGTAGAGAGCTGCAGGGGCTGGAGCTTCCTCCCAAAGTTCTTGTCAGAGGCAGCCATTACTCTGTCAGCTCACATTCACAGGAGCCTGATCCAAAGTCTGACCGGCTCACTTGCATTGAGAGGGAGGTGGGAAAAGGCAAAACTGATTAATTCAAAACATCTGCTAAAAGGAGACACTTGAATGGATTCGTTGAACTTAGGTGCTAACCAGAAATGGGAATGTTTCCATTACGAAGGAATATGAAAGAATATGGTAATACCAGTATAGTTTTAGGTTCCAGTTCTCGGGGAGAAGCAACATCATGTCAATAAGGCTGTTGTTCTTGATTCTCTGCTGTCTGCACACTGCACACTCCCTGTCTTTACCATGGACCTATTATGGGCTAGACGGTGATGAGATTAACAAGACTGGAGAAGGGTGGATTTAGGAGTCTAATGATATACAACTGGTCAAGCAAAGACCAGCACAGCCCACAAGAACAATATGTGGAGCAGGTTATTCAAGGGACAGGTTGACAGGGATGTGAATTCATAAGTATGTCCCAGACTATAGGAAATATTCAGGAAGCGGGGGAGAAATAATACATGGACAAAGTATGTAATTTATGAGTTCTTAAGCAAAAGGCTATAGATGAAGGTGTTGGGAGGCAGGTGGTTGGCATCAGAATCCAGGCATAAGAATCAGTATTTATTAGCAGGAAATCCAGATCAACACAGTCACTAAGCAACAAGGCTGGAAGTCCATCTCAAAGTAGCAAGCGAAGGGATCAGTTTACTTGGAAGCTTGTGTACCTAAATCAGAGAGTGATCAGATGTCTCTAATGAAACATCAGAAATCATGTATTCTATCTTCGTTTCTATGCTGGTTGGCCTAGGAAGATGTTTAAACCAAAATCTTTGACATGAAAAGAAAAATGTCCAACTGTAACGGCCCCACACAAGAAAAAAGTCATTGAGAAAACAAAATTCAATTTATTGGCTTTCCTTGGTTAGCTAATTATAGGAGTCAAGTACTTAATTGGTATACATTGTAAGCTTTCAAGAGGGTTAATAAATACTATCTTTTATTTCTGAGCAGCAGCTATTTATTATGAAAATGGCCTCTATTCTAATTGGCTGTCATGTCTTATCTGCTGAGATGCACAGCCCAACATCATACAATCTTGATACAGGGTCTTTGTAATCAGTCCTTCTGTTGTCAAAGCAAACTTGCCAGAGATTTATTTCAGCAGTCTAAGAAGAAATATGAAAGTTGTATAGTACCCAACTGGATATTTTAAAGTTCTTTTTGAATTTTTTTCACATGTGTTTGTTGATCAACTGAAACTTATTCTCAGGTTATAAATACAAAACTAAAAGCAAAAATCAATAGTGGAATACAGGAAAAGTTCACTGTAAATCCATGATAGAGGTGTTGCTATATATACGTATGTACCTTAGAAAACATGTTTACCTTGTGCATAGTTTCTTATTAATTGTTGTCTACAAAAATTCCCAAACCTAACTTTGGGTAATGATTTTAAACTTATATTATATTCTTTAATTGCTAAATACTTCATTTCTATGAGATTATATATATATGGAGAATTATTAGTTGTGTGAATATCATCATTGTGGATTTTCTTCTCAATTTCACTTTATGCCAACGGTTCTCAAATTGTGGTCCCTGGACCAGAAACACCTGCATTATTAGTAGAAACTGAGGGTCCAGACCCACCCTACAGAAACAGAACCTCTTGGCATAAGCTAAGAAATCTAATTAGCAAGATTCTAGTGATTCTGGTGAATGTTTAAGCTTGAGAACTACCACTCTACACCACACGATGATTGCCAAACCTCTCCTGTTCTCTATCCCAGAAGAACAGAGATTTAGAGAAGCTGCACAACCCAGATATGTCAAAAATCAAGTTTGTCATCCTAGCAAAACTGGTTCCCCTTTTCTGTATTTTTCTATCTTTTCTAATAAAATCTGCCCTATTACCCAATTAATTAGTTATCTATTGCCATATAACAAATCTCCAAACTTTGTAACTTAAAACAGCAAACATTATCTCATGCAGTTTCTGAGGGCTGGATTCTGGCAATGGCTTAGCTAAGTGGTTCAGGTCAGGATCTCTCATGGGGTTGTGTTTAAGATGTCAGCTGGGGCCATAGTCAGATGAGGCTTCTTGGGCTGGAGAAGTGATTTCCCAGCTCACTCACATGGTTATTATTAAGTGGCCTAAGTTCCTTACCACGTGCGCTTATCTACAGGGCTGCTCATTAGAGGGCAGCTACTTTCCCCTGAGCATATATCTTAGAGTGAGCATCCAACACAGAAGCTGCAGTAACTTAATACTGGAAAGCATACACCATCATTTCTGCCATAATCTATTGGCTGAAGAGACCAATCCTGGTGCAATGTGAGAGGAGACAACACAAGTGTGGGAATTTCAGGAGGTACAAATCATTGGGAGTCATCTTGGAGACTGACTACCATGCCTGGACAAGAAATACTAGAATATTTTCAACTCTCTTACTCTCACTGCAATATACAACCTAGAGCCAAGACTCATCAATGACACATTCAATATTTCCCATCTGTCCTCTTCTTTATAGTCCAACTACCACTGTCTTATTTGCCCTTTTCTCACCATCTTACCTCCATTTTCTAGCCTTTTAGACATTCCCTATCATAGCTGAGTAACATTCCTAAAGTGCAAGTCAGAACTGCTCAAAAACCTTTGAAACTTCTTTGTTGCCTATGCAATAAAGTGCAAAATTCTTTACATAGCCTAAGAGCACCTCATGCCCTAACCACAACTCATTTTCCCAGGCCTAGTTTCCACTCTAATTCTCCTCCCTCTCTCCACTGTCAATGAGTACACAGCTCCCCAAAGTGTCTGTTCCTGATGGAGTCCTTTGTTGTTTTTCTATTCATTTAGAATAACATTCTTCTGCTCCAAGACTCATACCAGATGCTGTCTTTTCTAAAACCCTAGTCAAAATGGAGTATTCTCTTTCATAATGTTTTTTATATCTCCAATAAATAATTAGTTGAGATTTTAATTAGTCATTTAAGATTATCTCACAAAAAAATTTAGTTTTCCCAGAGTTAAGAGTTTATTTTAATCATTTTGTAATCATCAATAAAATATAACACAACATCAGAGTTTAAATTAGGACATATGGTTTCAACAGCTCTTCGATATGGGAGATGATTCATTCTTTCTCAACAATGCAAAGGGAAGATGTTAAATATGAATTTGAAATAATCATGATTATTCCTCTGAAGAGTAATCCTTCTTAGAAGCTTTCAGTTGGAAACCTGCCTATAATGTTTAGGTGATACATTCATTTGAAAGACTTTTCCTAAAGACAGATGGGACAGTCTCCTTTTGTGCAATATGAGTCCTCATTAGAGATATTCATGAAGAGAGCAGTGATGAGCAGCTATAAACCTGCTAAGTAGGGTGAGGGGAGCTCCTAAGGGTTTTCCAAGGAGAGTATGACCAGACTTTCATTTCAGTAACTAAAGTCTGGGAAAATCGATGCAGACTGCCTGGCTGAACTGAAGGACTTCAGGAGTCAAGGGACAGGGTGATAGAGGTAGAGTTGTCTGTGGTGATGACGGTGGAAGAGATGAAGAGAAGCAAGTTGGTTAAGGGAAGAACTGGCCAGCCTTGCTGATTGACCGACTGTGAGGAGAGAGAGAGGGAGATCTCTGATGATGTCCAGGAGAGGTCTTTATACCTGTGAATCAGGCCTCATGTAGTAGCTCAGTGGGAAAAACACCACAAAGCATTAACTTTACCCATCATGGAACCAACATCGTTATCAAATAAGGAGGACAACTCATTTGGGGGGAGCCACAGGTGCTATCAAGAAATTATATTGGCCTTTTTCACAAATGAATAGGCTCAGATTTAGATTTTTATACCAACTGACTAAAGGGAAAGCTATTAAACTGTCTAGCAAGAGCTCTTCATGGTTTTCATGAGCTACCATGATTCATCTTCCCAGGGGAAGGATCTGAGAAGGAATTGTTACTGTCACTTCTCAGGAGTATCTGATGGATAATGCATGGAAACATTAGAGCAAGAGGAACAATTCATAGTAACAGCATCAAAGGTTTGATTCAACATCTAAACACAAAGTGTGCGTTCTTATTATCGTATTTTCAAGCATGCAACATGGTTTTATAAATCAGTTTGATTTTTCTGGTTTGTATTATGAGTATCCTTTTCATGTGGGCTTAGGTATTATAGATACAGATTATACCTACATATAAAACAAAATCTGGCTAAACGTGGTCATTTGACACCGATTATGGCAGCCTTACACAGTCATACGCTTTAAGTGTTATTAAGAAAATGGAGTTCTTATATTACATATTACCTTTGAGAATGAGTAGAAATTGGCTGTAAAATATAACAAGTTTTGCACTGCTTTTTTAAACATTTGAATTTGAATAGCTTTAGATGGAGCAAGTACCTTTCAGCCTAGAGTAACAAATATTCATAATTTTTTCATCTCAGCTTATTTCTCTAATTCATGCTACTGCCTGGTTTCTGAGATGAGAATTCTGAAGGAAAACGACCAGAGTGTTGAAGTGGATGTCCCTGAGGGTAGTGAACACAGGTCACTGAGCCAATTTGAAAGGAAGCAGAAACATATGGCTGTTACCTGGCAACTTAGGGTTATCTTTGTGTCCAAGATATGCATTACCTGCATATGTGTTGACCCCTTCATCATTGTACTCCCTTCAACAGCTCTCAAGAAAAGGTCTGAAATCCCTAAGAAGGTTTACAAGACCCTGTGTGGTCTGCTCCCATCCACCTTTCTAGTCCCTTGTCCTACCAACGTGTTAATAAACTCACTTGTTAACTAACAATGTATTTCTGGTGGTCATTGACTGGGAGTCACTGAAAACTAAACAGATGTAGAAGTAAATGGTAGAGAGCTACATAGTCAAATGGCCTGTTTTAAACATTTGACCCTGAAATATAGACATTTATTTTTATACCTCCACCCTTTTTTAAATTGAATTTATTAGGGTGATACTGATTAACACAATTAATCAGGTTTCAGGTGCACAATTCTACAACACATCTCTGTACACTGCACTGTGTGTTCACCACCCCAAGTCAAGTTTCACATCTCCACGCTTAAGGCTCAATCAACAATTTCATAGTGAAGTAAGCATTTGGGGCACAAAGGAATCATAAAGCAAGTGCTCTTTGACCAATGGGTTTCTATTTCTCAGAAGAGAAATGATAAATGACAGAAAATATAGTGAAATAGGACTTTGAGATAAAAAATAGAATAATGACTTTTTAAGCAACAGTTTAACAAGCATCCTGATGAAGCATGGTTGTCATGAAGAGCCAGAGCAGAGTGGCTGCTGGCCTACAGGGTGAGCCTGAGTGTTAGGACAGAGGCACAGGCAGAGAAGTAACGTGCAGGTAATAGGCACCTGCAGACCCTGGGCTTCATCTTACTTCACTGTATATGCCTTTACATAAAACAGCCTTTGTTTTCCTCTTCATAGTGGGATCTGTTATTTACTTGTTTAAATTTCATTTGGTTTAATGACACGTGGGCATTTTTTTCAGTCTTTACATATCCTTAAAGAAATGGCTATCCAAGTCTAAAATGTGTCTTAATTTTTCCCCAGAAAATTTCAGAATTATCTATGTGAAATATTCTCAGGCAAAGTATTTGTGAGGAGGTAGAAATCAGTGGGAAATCTGATTTATGTAATAATTGTAGACTGTGAAAAAATGCCCATGTATCTTTTTTATGATGTTCTATTTAGTCTGAAAACATTAGTGCATTGTAGCAAAGGCTTTTCATGCTACCATCAGAAAAACTCAAAATCCAAAAGGGCTCTGTCTCATCAAATAGATATAATGAGGATTATGCAGCTCTAACTTGTAGCTCCACATATAGTCACTTGTTCGTTTGTTTTTTATGTTTTTCAGGGGCTGAGTAAGATGTTAAATAAAGGCATGTATTAAGAGGAAATATAGTTCAGAGACTAAGAGTATAAACTAAATAAAGACTGATTTGGAGTTGACACTTGGCTCTATGTCTTCTCTCTAGTAGACACCGGGTAAAGCATTTGACCTGTTTTCTCATCAGTAAAATGAAAGTACTAATATTATTCATACAATGAAATTCTTATTGGATTAAATGCCATGATACTTGTAAAGTGTTCAACACGGGCGATTACACTGTAAGTGCTATGATTACTTTTGGGTTGTGTTACAGTAACCAATATTCAACCAAGTTTCATGATCCTACTGTTGAAATAAAGGAGTCTAAAGGCTCAAACTGTATTAGCTTTGTGTAAAAAAACTATACTTCAAAATATATTTAAATATGTTTTAATATTCGGTTTTGAACTATAATAGAAGAGTTTAATAAATTCAACATTTACTCAACATTTATTATGTACTTGCTTGATATTGTGCATATGATTTAGACCCAGATGTGTTCAAAATTAGTAATTAAACTGACTTATTTTTATTAAGTCCTATAATCAATGTTCATAATGTCACCCCAGTGAAAGGACTATTCATTTATGAATAAGACAATCTGGGAAGCCCCATGGAGTGATTTTGTAATAGGATTTTGTAAAAGGAATGAAATTTCCTCAGGCAGACAGGTTGTGGGTCTAGAAGAGTAATCTGGGTAGACAGAGTAATATAAACAAAGAATAGAATAGAAAGGTGCAGGGGATGTTGAGGAACTTGGGTATAGAACAGTGGATGTGCTGGGTAGTGGTAAATGGAACTCATGACATATCCATCATGGAGGGCCCTTCTGTGCCTCTTAAAGAGTTCAGATCTTGTTCTAGCTAAGGCTGCTATAACACAATACCTTAGACTGGATAGCTATGTATTCCTTACAGTTCTGAAGGCTGGGAAGTCCAATGTCAAGGTGCCAGCCAATCCATTTCCCTGTTAGAAGGAGGTGAGATGACAGTGCCATTAAAGACATATAAAGACGGGAGAGTCTTCTTACTGGCTTGCAGCTAGCTGTGTCCTCACGTGGCAAAGAGACAGAGGGAGAGCTCTGGTGTCTCTTCTCCTTATAAAAACCCTAATCCTATCTTGGGATCTCATCCTCAAGACCAGGGGTCCCCAAACTACAGCCCGCGGGCCACATGCGGCCCCCTGAGGTCATTTATCTGCCCCCGCTGCACTTCCAGAAGGGGCACCTCTTTCATTGGTGGTCAGTGAGAGGAGCACATTGACCATCTCATTAGCCAAAAGCAGGCCCATAGTTCCCATTGAAATACTGGTCAGTTTGTTGATTTAAATCTACTTGTTCTTTATTTTAAGTATTGTATTTGTTCCCATTTTGTTTTTTTTACTTTAAATTAAGATATGTGCAGTGTGCATAGGGATTTGTTCATAGTTTTTTTTATAGTCCGGCCCTACAACAGTCTGAGGGACAGTGAACTGGCCTCCTGTGTAAAAAGTTTGGGGACCCCTGCTCAAGACCTCATCTAAATCTAATTACCTAATTACCTTCCAAAGGCCCTGCCTCCAAATACCACCACATTGTGGAGTAGAGCTTTAATATATGAATTTTAGGGGGATGTAAACATTTAGTCAATTAACAGATGTTAAACTGTACTCGAGGGACAAGCAGTGACATTTTCTGAAAAGGCAAATAGAATTATTAAGTTGGTGCTCTAGAAGGTAAATCTTCTGTGAAGAGGTGAGGTGAATTGGAAGGAGAAAGAGGCCAGTTAAAATATTGCTGCAATGGTTCAATCTTATATTTCAGGAAACATACAAAACTACCAGTTGTTAGACACACCATTTTTTATGCACCTCTAAGGGAACAAAACAAAACAAAACTACCCTCGAACTATCTATCACACAATGCTTTCTAATGTAGAATTTTAATTTTATACTTATTGGAAGAATGATTTTAGAGGCTTTCAGAAATCAATTTTTATTATATGTCATATATCATTCTTTGTATACACATACAAGAAAAATATCAGCAAAATACATTAGGATTTATAAAACTGCTTTATATTCACAGTCCATTTCTTCTGAATCACTTTCTGATTCAGTTATTATGGTTTACATATATTATTAAAGAGTTTATCCACATATATATAGATATGGTGATAATAATTTAAAAAGTGATGACATTATCTATTTTGTTTTGTCTTTTTTTTTTCACTTATCATACCATGGATATCTTTCCAGGTAATTCAATACAGTTTTATACCATTATTTTAATTCATTCAACAACATTGAGCCTCTAGGCCTTGTGCTAGGAACTAGGGAAACACCAATGAGCAAAAGGCGGTGGAGCATAACAGCCTTATGGAGTGTGATCGATTTAAACAATTCCTTAATCATAGACATTTTTCTTGTTTACATATTTTGTTTTTATCTTTTCTATTATAATTAATAGCATAATGAATATCCTTTATAGATTACTTTTTGAAAGATCCTTAAAGTTTCTAAAAATAAAATGTCTGGGTCAACTGACTTGCATATATAAGGTCTACCGGAAAGTTCTGTTTGTTTTTGAAATAAAACAAAATACAAATTTTTCTTACCATCAATAAACTTTATTAAATAATATAATTACCATTATTATTAATGATTTCTTGCCAGTGTGAGGGCAATTTGTATATCCCATTTTTGAAAAATGTTTTATCTTTTGATGCGAAAAATTGAACCAGTGCTTGTTTGATATCTTCTTTATTTTTGAATTTTTTGCCCTTCAAAAAATTTTGTAAGGACAAAAACAAGAGATAGTCAGTATTATTCCTTCACCAAACACTTTCAATAAATTTCTACATGCATCTGTAGCATTTCTTCCATGTTGAAATTTGTAAAAATTACAGTGGAGTAAATGAACTTTATCAGTAGCCATGGGTACACTATCGCTTCACACATAAGACTAACGTGAATCAACTTTGTTTTAGTTAATTTGCTACGACAGTATGTACACATTAAGTGATAAAAATAGAGAGGCACACACACGCCAAATAAGCATGTGCTTACGTGTTGAAACTTGTGATAGAAACGGACAGAACTTTCTGGTAGACCTTATATTTATGGATTTTGACACATACTGTCAGTGTGGACTTCAGAAGTTTGCACCAATTTATATTCCCATCAACATGTGCCTATTGCCCCACGACTCCTCCACCTTGGGGCCTATCATTCTTTTTCATCTGGGCTAGTCAAAAAGTAAATACTGGTATCTTATTTTTGTTTTAAATTTCATATATTGATCACTGGTGATGTAGAATATATTTTATTAGCCATATATATAATATACTTACTATTTATAAGTATATATGTGTGCATACATTTTATGTTTATTGACTATATAGCATGTGACACACAGATACTGATTTTTATTCTTTGCCCTTTTTTTCTATTGGTGCATTTGCTTCAAATGATTTCTAAATAATCATTTCCCCCTTTGGGTTTCCAGTGTTAGTATTTTGTAAATATACAGAAATTCAAAAACATAATCCCTACTTGTAAGTGGCACTTTATATCAGCCTGGTTTCCTAGAATAAAGTTTCATTTATTAATTTATCTGAAACTATGTCTGTATGATGTTATACTCAGAGCAGAATGCTACTATTAGTTTTAACTATTTGAAACTATTTTAATAAATTTAAAGACATCTTATGCAAACAGCAAAACAGGATGTGCAGTTTCCATAGAAACAGAAGCTAATATTATTAAAAAGAATAAGCCATGCTGGAACTGTTCCCCTCAGGGACCTTCATTTGCAACCAGTTCCTTGAATAAGTCATACTATATGTGAATTATACCACCTAAAGCTTGTTAACATTAGTGATACTCAATAAAGACTTCACTAGGCATCTGATTATCATCAGAGAAAGGTTGATGTAAATTGCACCTCTGTTAACTAATTTGGATTTTTATTTTAAATTGAAATGTAAAAATAAAATCCATTTCATCTTGATTTCCTAAGGAGAGCTGTTCATTTCCACATCAAAATTGAAATAAGAACAATAATGTGGGTGTTTGATTTCTTTTTCAACTTTGAAAATTTGATTATGAAGCAAACTTTCTTCATTGAATCAATTTTTCTATTTTTTTAGAGTATCGCAATGGGAAAGATTCCTTAAGAAAAAAGGCCTTGAACAAAATAACTAATACACAAGAGTGCCAAAACCCTTGTAAGAAGAATATGCAATGATTACATAACTCAGACTGTCAGAGTTAATAATTAGCATTCAGAAACTGAAAACCACCTATCCAAAAGAGGATCTCCTCGGGTCTAAATTACCTACAGAACTCTGTGTCATATATGTTATGCATACTACGAATCAAGTCTATGATTCAGTTTTGAAACCGTAATTCCCTTTTAAGGCTGTTACCTTTTCCGGATGCTCTAATATGTCTTATATGTCTGTTCAATGTTTCCGTTAGTGCTCAATGTGACTCTTGATGTATATACTCTATTTTTATAAAGTAGAAAGAAAATTCACTCCTCTTACTGTCCAACAGGAGATATCATAAATATTATTCCATTTTCATAATGATCATGCCTTTACTTAAAAATTAATTTAAAGCTATGCATCTTTTCACGTGACCTTCACAACTATGGTACTGACATTAGTGGTATCACTTTACAGGGAAGGGAACTGGCCTGGCCCACATATTACAGCTAATAAATGGAAGGGCTGGAACTCAAATTCACGTCCTTAGTCCCTCAAGCATAAGAAGTTTCCACAGAGCCACTCTCCCCCCATGCATATAAAATCTTTTCAGAGGGTTTCCTTTAAGCAGGAACAGAGAATAGCCTGCCCTTCAGAGTAGCAATGACCTTGGTCATGTGCCAGCAGAGGACCCACTGACACTACACCCTGGACACACTGTGTCCTGTGTGTTGCTGCTGCTGTTTCCTTGTCTTTGCTGCTCCACTTTGTTAGTGGGACTGTAGATGGCAGTGATGGTGTCAGTAAGATCATGGCCGACAAGGTCCCACCTACCCAGACCTTTGACCTCTTTTTACTATCCTCTGTGTTTACTCTGCTCTATATAGTGAACTGGTTTCTATTTCCTTTTATCATTTCAGTGTAAGGCATAAAGGGAAATAATATGAAAAAAAATCTCTGAAAGTGTCCCCTTTTTCCAGATTTAATGTCATTAGGAGATTGGGCTGGGTTTGGATCTTGGCTTTGCCATTTACTAGTTGGGTGACTTTAAGCTAGATTATTCAATTGCCTACCCCTCTGTACCTCAGTTTCCTCCTCTAGAATGCACTAGTTAGTTCCTACCTCATGGGTTTGTTGTGAAGATTATATAAGATAGACCACACAAAGAACTATCTAATAACAGAAAGAACTATCTCAGTTGTTGCTTTAAAATACATTATCTATTAACAATTGAAATACTTGGGATAACCAGTTAAAGTCAAAATTGATCAATGGGAGAATTCAGTGCTTGGCCAGGGAAGGACTTGAGTTAAGCTAGGAAAGAGGGATTGGCAGAGAGGGGAGACTGGGAAAGCCCAAGAAAGTGGCTCAACCTGCATAGGGATGCTGAAGTGGGGAGCAGTCAGCATGTACACAGGGGGTGGGGAGGATGAAGACACTGGACTGATTAAAACAAAAATCTCTCACAAACAGATTATAAGAAATAAGTTTGGAAAGGCAAGCAAGGACCAGGAAAAAGAAAGCTTTTGAATTCTAGGGTAAGAATTTGAGAATTAATTCAGTAGGTAATATCTTCACTAGGGTAGCAATGATAAAATCTTAAGCAGGGTAAGTTGAGCTGAAAAAGAAACAAGGATGGCCTTTCTGGGTGTCTCAAAATTAGCCAAGGAACACTAACAAGGACACTCTTATGCAAGTCCCTATTTGACAACAGTCAGTGTACCAGGGTTTGTCTATCTATTGTCTCATTCTGTTTTCAACGAAGGCCCTGCAAGATAAATATTGTTTCCCCATCTTCTGAAGAAGTCTCAGGGAGATGAAGAACATTTTCAAGATCGTAGGATGAATAAGCATCAGAGCCAGGACCTGAATGCCATCCCCTGTGTATCTAAAGCCCATGTTCTTTCCACTGTCCTATGCTGGTTAAATGGCGTTTCTTCTGTTCTGTTTTTCAAATGAACAGTAAGTGAGAGAAGCAACAGAAATGAAGAGAAACAAGCAAGGTCTTAAAAAAATAAAACCTCCACATCACTTAAAGGGTCTAAATATCATGAACAGGACCTTCACAGGAAGAAATGGAAAGCAACATTTCTCTGAAAATAGCTACTGGAATTGCAGAAACACTTTGAGAGTAGAAGGTAAGAGAATTAGTTGAATTTTTTTTTTAAAAAAAAAAAACACCTATCCTGGCTAAGTTTAGCAGAAAATAATTTTATTAAATAATATTAAGTCATTCATAGAAATTTCAAGTGGACCAGAAGGTCACATCCAGGATCCAATCAGCGCATTTGCAAGAGCAAGCACACCACAGCCCCCTCATGATGCACAAAGGACACTTGGAACCGGATGCCCAATGAACCACACACCTTCACCACCACCCTGAGCAGATGTGTATCCCCGTGCAGAAATGCCTTTCACACTGCTTACTTCCAAATCAAAGCTACATGACTGTGGTCTGATCAGAAAAAAACAAACAAACAAATACCTTTAGTAAGTAAAACTCATAATGTGGAAAATTTCAAAAAGACTTGTATTGGGGCAGTCACAAATAACAAATGTCTATTTCTAGTAGGGAAAGTAGTTTTGAAAAGCTAAGAACCAGCAGTATATGTTTAGCACTTTTCAGGGGAGAGGAGTGCTGAGTGACGTGGTATTTAGTTCTGCTTGACAGGTTCAATATTTTATTATAAAAGGGAAGGGTGACTCACCAAATTTAATGAAAATATCTAAGAAAGCTATTCAGCTTCCTTCAGTTTGATTTATATCTACCCAGAAATATTTTATGGCCATTAAATTTCCCAAGAAAATGCATTTAACTGGGAAGAGAATGAGCCCACTAACTACCAAGAGGAATACTCCGGTCTCTTCCACAGTTCCATGTGTTATGGTGAGTTGATAAGCTCATGCATTTGACAATGTCCAGCCATTGAATGAGGCACTAGATATCCAATGACAATAAAATCCTATGCTTGCCCTTTGAGAAGCTCACAACCTGGAGAAGAAAACAAATGTGAATAAATAGGTACGAGATGATGAGAAAATGCAACCTGGTAAAGGTTATAGGAGCAGAGAAGGGGCACTGAATTCCAGCTCATTGAAGGTGGGGAGAAATGTCATCAGGGATACAGCCTGAGTGAAGGCTTCACAATTAAGAGTCAATTAGATGGAGAGGTGGGAGAGAGACTCGCCAGGCCGAGGAAAGGCACAAAGCAAAGGACACAAATTAATCCCATTCATTCAACAAATATTTACTGAGTGCCTATTGTGTGTGCCAAGTTCTGAGGTAGGATAGAAAGTGGGGACAAAACAGAGAAGAGGCGTGGAGAACGCAGGGCATCCACAGCCATGGGGCTGAAAAAGCAGGTGAAATCGCCCAAACACAGAGTTGTATGATTACCCTTGGTGCTTTGTCTTTTCAAACTGATCTCTCTGGAGACCAGGCAGAGGATGGATTCAGCTTCTAAACTGTGTCCCTCTTGAGTCTGAACAGGTGACTTACCACCCTACACTGTACTCCTAAGTCATTGCAGGAGCCGTTAACCCATGTGACTCAGGATGGGTTCTCCTATCTGCATTTTCTTTATATGTTTTCGCATTCAAGTTTGGTCTTTCTGAGAATATCATCATGAAAAGGGCTGAGCCCTCCCAGGAACTCACTTAATAACAGAAGATAATCAAAGACGGGTATTTGAATAAAGTTTCTTGAAGAAGAACAAAAAGTCTTCTGGGAACTCCTTATTGAGACACCTGAACAGCTGCTATTTGACTTCAGAAAACAGCAGCATGAACAATAATTAAATATTAGCATTTATGTAAATGTAATGGGAGTGTAATCAGGCAGAAGCAAATGAAAGGTAATCCCATGTGTTTTTTAGAGCATGAGGGACATACACAGAAGCAATAATAAAACTTAAAAATAAAGAGAATTCATACACTTGTGTATTTGAAATACAGTATTTAGATGCAGCTTACCAACATGAAAACATCACCTGCCAACTGCTTCAACAGCGGATGGGCTCCTGTTACACTCTACCTGATGTTTTCTGTGCTCTTGTCTGGTGCACAGAGCTCAGAGAAGGTTGTGCTTGCTAGGTTTATACTTCCATGTTAAAACATTATGGCTTTGGAAAGAGAAAAAGACAGAGAAGAAAGGGAAGCTATGATAGCAGGAACATTAAAGTGAAATGCAGACCCATTGTTCAATCATAACCAGGTAAATGATTTCTATAGCTGATAAGGTCAGGACAGCAGGGCCTCAGAAATACTTTACACTTGAATAACCTGCAATAATTAACTTAAACTAAGAGGCAAATCTCTCAAATAAAAGTGATTTCAGGCCTATTGGATGCTGACAGGAACAGGGGGTAAGAGGGGAAGGGGTCAAGAGGCAAGCAAGTAAGCATGCAGAATGCCGCTTGGGGTCACACAGTATTTCCAGGCTTGATGCTCCGCTGTCACCTCACTTAGAAGCGGAGCAGGTTCTCGCTGGAAGAATCTCACTAGGCAGGCTTGAAAATCACGTTGTGATGTGTCCTCTGCAATAAGAACCAACCATATTAAGTGATAATATCCTCATTCTCTGTGCTGCAGAATTCCCTGCATAGGTAATTAGAACCACGAATCCAAATCAGTTATTACCAGGGGCTTAAAACGAGGTCAGGAGAAAAGCAGCCGAATGATCATAGAGCATCAGTTCTCAAAGTTTTAATGCCATAGTACGTATCATGTCTGACAATTATCTGCACAAAAAAAACTAGAATGTAGCCAAAATTGACACAAAATATATGACACATAAAATATAATTTTAGTAAAATTATATATTTTTAAAACAGATTTTCAGGTATCTACTAAAATCTGTTCTCTACAGTTGTCCACAGTAAAATAATTATAGCCTGACACATTGCTAAACTACATTTACCAGACTTCCTTGCCAAGAATGTAGCCACGTGACTGAGTTTCCACCAGTAGAATGTGAATGAACATGATACGTATGGGCCTCTTCTGGGCCAGAGAGTGGGCATACACTTCCAAGGCTGGGTTCTCTGTCCTGCTGGCTGGAATCCAAACATGTCTGTGACCCAGTCTTACCAGGCAATTAACAGTGCGTTGTTGTCTCCTAGGGGAGGGTAGAGACTCAACACGGAAGGAACAGCGATCCCTAAATCTCATGTAGGGCGGAGCTGCCTGCAGCCTGAAATTCTCACTGTAGAGTGATTCCTGAGGGAGAAATAAACCTCTCTCTTTTCTAAGCCCCAGAATGTTAGGGTCTGTAAGAAAAGCTTAGTTTGTCCTCCAACTGCTAATAATGATCAGTAAACCCAATCTTATGTAGATTTCAAAACTTACTATCTTTGAGAAAAACATGAATAACTATGATTAAGCTAGTACTCTTAATGCTGAACAAATGTGTATGCTCTAGCAAACAGACATTCCTCGCACACTGTCTCCCTGTCCATGCCGACCCCTCAGCCTTCCTGGGTTTTTGGTCTCAAATTTTTGGAGTCATCCTGATACTGCGCTTCTTTCTCCCAACAGGCATGTCTTACACCGTGTCCCATCACCTAACCACAACCCTCTGGGAACAAACCACCATAATCCCTTATAATAGACTCCTAACCAGTTTCTCTGCTTCTACTCTGTCCATCTCCTACATGCTGTCCTCCATAGAGTAGTCAGGTAACTCCTTTCAGAGTACAAGTAGGATGGCGAACCCTTTTCTCAAGTAAGATAATTTTTAAATCTAAAACTCTTGAGAAATTATTATAGCATTAATCAGTGATTGATTACTATAAACATCTAAAAGATGAGTTAAATTTTAACTATAAGAAAAATGTTTAATTGTATAAGAAAGGACATGCAATTATATTTCCATTTATACTACATAAGTCCATTCACCATAGTCTTACTTACTTTTACAAAGTGGCTGCTAAATAATTTTTTTTTCATCAAAGTGCTCTCCATATCATATAGAATAATGTCCAAATTCTTTAGCCTAAAGTTCAAGACCTTTCTTATCTGACCCTAAGCTGCCTTTTCTTTCTTGGATTCTGATACTCTCTCGCATAAACCTTTTGCTGCATATTATCATTAGTAAAGAAAAAGAAAAGGAAAGAAAGGAAAAGAAAAGAGGTAAAGGGGAGGGGAGGGGAGGGGAGGGGTAGGGAGGGGAGGGAGGGAGGGAGGGAGGGAGGGAGGGAGGGAGGGAGGCATTTAATCTTGCATGAAAACATTTAAGTTGTAGTCTTAAATTTAAAAGTCTAGTTGTTAAATAATATATTTAGTATAATTCAAAGGTATAAAAATCATATTTTTGTGTACATATACAAATGTTATTGCATAGCAAAGAAGTGAATGGAATCACACAGAACTGTTCACAGCAGTTACCTTTGGGGAGAGGAATGGGTTTGATAGGGGCTGGAAAAAAAGGAGGGTTATCCTTTGGGTTTCATACACATTCAATAAATATTAAGAGGCTATTCCTGCTTTAGGCACTGGACTAAAATCTATAGTATGGAAGTTATTCAAATTTGCGTGAAAAGCAGTTGTTAAAACAAAAACATTTTCCTCAATAAAGTAGAGAAAATATTTTTAAATGATCAAGTTTCTATAAAATTGGAGGTTCCATATAATATATGTTAAGATTGATTTTTAGATTCTTTTCTAAGCAGATATTCTTATCCCTGAAAAATATAATTTAAAACTTTTTAGCAATAAGTTTACAGTTGTCATATTCTGTCTCTTGTTTCCTGTCCCCTGAGAACATGTGCCTTTAAAAGTCTGGGGCCTGCAGGTGAACAGCAGTAGGCCCCACTTACATCGTCTGCAGAAAGAGGCTATAACACTGAAGGGCCGTTGTAAGGATTAAATGAAACAAGTTGTAAAAATTGTGTGACAAAGCTGGAACACAGAAGGGAGTTGATGAATGGTCGGTGCTACTAATTTACACTGATCAAGTATCTGCTCTGGACAAAGAGTTCTTGCCTCACTGCATCTGTTAACACCTGGACGAAATCATGCAGCTATTTTCAAAGAACAAAATTTTAGGAGGAAGGCATTACTGACAGGGGATTCAGAAAGAGAAATGCAAAAAGAATTTTATATTGAAAAACATCTAAATAATTTAGTTGCTCAGGAAGGCGAAACCACCACTCCACTTGTTTTGCTCTTTGTTACTTATTCTCCTTCAAGACTTATCTGTCAGCTTGGAACAACCTTCTAAGAGGAAGATACATCACATTTAACTTTCCCATTTATACCAGACTAGAGTTAAATGCTAGATATATTCACAAGATTTGTTTTAGAATTGGCAGCAATTCTGTTTGCTGAAATAGCACTACACTTTAAAAAATACTTTGATCATAGATGATTATTGAGGGTTATCTTATTATTTTAAGATGATGCTTCATAAAGACAATCTTCACTGAACATCATGTGTTCAAAGTATATTTGAACCATGACTACTATACTATTCAGAAAGGTTAGAAGAAGAAAATTCTATAAGTTATTCTTGATATGATCAAACTCAGCTTTAAAGTAACACAAAGCAGCCAGAATTCTTTCATATTTATGCCAGGGTAAAAAAATTGGTGTAAGGTTGAGATTTGATTTCAAAATGTCAGTCATTAGAGAATATGTTTTGAAATAAGAAAGAAAGAAGGAAAGAAAGAAAGAAAGAAAGAAAGAAAGAAAGAAAGAAAGAAAGAAAGAAAGAAAGAAAGAAAGAAAGAAAGGAAGGAAGAAAGAAAGAAAGGAAGGAAGGAAGGAAGGAAGGAAGGAAGGAAGGAAGGAAGGAAGGAAGGAAGGAAGGAAGGAAGGAAGGAAGGAAGGAATGAAGGAAGGAAGGAAGGAAGAAAAAGGGAAGGAAGGAAGGGAAGGAAGGAAGGGAAGGAAGGAGGGAGAGAAGGAGGAAGGAAGGAAAGAAAGAAGGAAAGAAAAAGAGGGGTGAGGGAGGGAGGGAAGGGTGACAGAGGGAGGAAAAAGGAAGAAAGGGGGAAGGAAAAGAAATCTTAATATAATGCACTTTACTAAAATGACTGAATCATGTTTAATTTTTTCCAAAATGTTAAATGCAGATCATGTGTCCAGCACTTTGCTGAGTCCCTGGAATTCAAAGGCAGTACACAATTCTCTGCTCTCTGAAAGATTGCAATCTAATGAGGAAAAGTCACATTTATATGAAATAGGTACTTATACAACTTAGAATTAAGTGTCAAAACATGTGACACATGCAATCAACCATACAAAGGAGCCAGGAAAGGAACATAATCTGACTTATGGAATCTATTAAGCTACAAATGTTTGCATTAAGTAATTTTACTGATGTATGATCAACTATTAGAAAATAAAGTCATTATGGATGAGTTCTTGCTAGTTTTCCTGGCAAGCAATTTGAGTATCATTTTCTGAACTCTTGCTAGTATACGGAGCTGCTCCATTCTTTCAAGATGTTTACCCTCCCCTTGCAGAGATGGTGTGGATTGAACATCTTTCCTTTGTTTAAATCAGGGGTCCCCAAACTTTTTACACAGGGGGCCAGTTCACTGTCCCTCAGACCGTTGGAGGGCTGGACTATAAAAAAACTATGAACAAATCCCTATGCACGCTGCACATATCTTATTTTAAAATAAAAAAACAAAACGGGAACAAATACAATATTTAAAATAAAGAACAAGTAAATTTAAATCAACAAACTGACCAGTATTTCAATGGGAACTATGCTCCTCTCATTGACCACCAATGAAGGAGGTGCCCCTTCCAGAAGTGCGGTGGGGGCTGGATAAAAGGCCTCAGGGGGCCGCATGCGGCCCGCGGGCCATAGTTTGAGGACCCCTGGTTTAAATAGTCATGTCAGAGCTGCATAATGTTTAATTTCTTTATATACAGATTGAGATGTTTCTGTTTATGATAAATAGCTTATCATCAATAGCTTATCATATTTTTAAACAACAGCAAAACATGTAGTCTGATAGCATCTGATAAAGACTTCTTTTTAGGTCTTCTTCCTCAGCTAATGAAGGAATATGCCTTTTTAATATAATTATTGTGCTGTAGAAAGAGCATGGACTTCTAAATTTGGTGGGAAAAAAAACCTTGTGCTTGAATCTTTTTAACATATCTGACCTTTAACAAATCAATTTTATTATAAAGTGAAATCAATTACTCCAGGCGTGCAAGGCTTCTCTGAGTGGTAGGCAGAACATGCCAAACACCTAATAGAAGGTTGAAGACAGAGCGAGGGAGAGCAAACATAACTATTACCTGCTGGCATATAATTTTTATATCATTACTTTGCCCATTACAACAATCCTCATTAGTCAATCTGTGCATATATTTTGCCTTGAACAATTTATGATACCATCAAGAATTCTGCAACCCAAAAATCTCTGGGATCTATAAGATCATTGTTTTTACTTTGAATGTTTTGGTGGTAAAACTTAACCTTAACTGCTGTATGCTATAGATAACTTATTTATTCCATTTAGCAAGAATGATCACACATTTTGCTGCAGAAGTGTTGAAGTGTTTTTATTATGAGACATTGTTCTAGACCTCACTGTTGATAAAGCATCATACATGGTATATGCACTGTAGTGTCTTCTTAAAAACTGCCAGTATCTGTAATATATCTGCTCTAAGAGTTTCAGATAAAAGACTATGGCATTTTATTACTTTCAATTAACTTATTCTTCTCGGATTGCAATTTAGCTGATTTTTCTTCATTATATATTTGTGTTTATCTTCATTATAATTTCATGATTAATAGATACTCTGTGCCAAGAGCCAACTATGGACCAGGGTCCTTCAACCTACCTAATCAACATCTATTTCTATACCTAGAGCAGCAGTGAAATTTTACCTCATGGGACCATGGACCGAAGAGTGATAGTAAAAAGAGCACTATAACATGGCTATGACCTGACGGGAACTAGCAATGTCTCTTTTGTTATCTGTCAAGTGACATTGGTCAAATTGCATAACTGCTTGAAGCTTCAATTTTTACCTCCATAGCTAATGCTGCTTAGCCCATTTATTTGATACTATGTCATTTCAGCTGAGAAATTAAACAAATTAAAAATACATGAAAGTATTTTATAAAACATTAAGTAGATTTGAAAGGTGAAGGAATAAAAAATACTACAGGCAAATTTCATGCAGTTATTTTTGTTTTTAATATCAATTTCCTGAAAATAATTTATAATAGGTATTATTATTGCTATGGGAAGTGTTTTAAGTTTAATTATAAGATCATAGGGTTTAAAAAGCACAAATTATATTATTTGTGCATTCATTCATCATTTTTCATTAAATGGTGTTGAATACCTACAGAGGACCGGACACTCTATCAAATAATGAAGGTACAAAGATGAGTCAACACAAATTTTGGTTCTAGGAGTTCATGGTTTTAAAAAGGAAACACTGGCCCTGGCCGGTTGGCTCAGCGGTAGAGCGTCGGCCTGGCGTGCAGGGGACCCGAGTTCGATTCCCGGCCAGGGCACATGGGAGAGGCGCCCATTTGCTTCTCCACCACCCCCTCCTTCCTCTCTGTCTCTCTCTTCCCCTCCCGCAGCCAAGGCTCCATTGGAGTGGGGATGGCCCGGGCGCTGGGGGGCCTGGGCGCTTGGCCTCCGCCCCAGGCGCTGGAGTGGCTCTGGTCGCGGCAGAGCCGCGCCCCGGAGGGGCAGAGCGTTGCCCCCTGGTGGGCAGAGCATCGCCCCTGGTGGGCGTGCCGGGTGGATCCGGGTTGGGTGCATGCGGGAGTCTGTCTGACTGTCTCTCCCCGTTTCCAGCTTCAGAAAATTAAAAAAGAAAAAAAAAAAAAAAAAAAAGGAAACACTGTGATTTCTGATATGGTTAAACAAGGACATGGTAAATTCACTGTTTCTCTAAAACAACAAAAACACTGGCATGGGATAGACATAGTGATCAACAAGACAGAATCAAGAGCCCAGAAGAGTGTCCACACATGTATGGTTAATTGACTTAACAAGAGTATAAACAATTCAATAAGGAAACAATAGTTTTTTCAAAGAAATTTTGCTACGACAACTAGATAGTCACATGCAAAAGAATGAATTTATGAATTTGGACCCTTATTTCACACCGTAACAACAATTAACTCAAGATAATAAAGAACCTAAATGCAGGAGTGAAAATTGTAAAATTCCTAGAATGAAACATAGAAGTAAATCTTAGTGACCTTGGGTTAGATAATGGTTTCTTAGACATGAAACCAAAAACACAAGGCAAAAGAAAAATTCAACAAATTGGACTTCATCGAAAAGTAAAACTTCTATGCATCAAAATACTCTGTCAGACACTGAATGGGAGAAAATATTTGTAAATCACATATCTGACAAGGGACTCGTATTCAGAACACATAAAGAAATCTTAAAACTCAACAATAAAAAGACAAATAACTCATTTTTTAGAAAATGGAGTAAAGGATTTGAACAGACATTTATCCTAATATATACAATGGCCATTAAAGACACGAAAAGATGCTCAACATCATTAGTCATTTGAGAAAAGCAAATCAAAACTGTAAGATACCACTTCACATTTAGAAGGATGACTAAAATTTAAAACTATATAATAAGCATTGGCAAGGATGTGGAGAAACTGGAACCTTCAAACATTGCTGGTGGGAATGTAAACTGGTGTAGCCACTTTAGAAATCAGTTTGGCAGTTCCTCAAAATGCTAAACATAGAGTTACCATATGACACAGCAATTTCACTTCAAAGTATTTATTTGAGAGATATAAAAACATGTCCATACAAAAACTTGTACATGAATGTTCACAGCAGCATTATTCATAATAGCCAAAGAATAAAAACAACAACCTTACTGAACATCAAATGATGACTCAACATGGCATAATCTTCATTATTTGACAATTTGGAAAATTAAGTGCTGATACCTGCCACAAAATAGATGAACCTTGAAAATATGATGCTAACTGGAAAACCAGTCACAAAAGATCACATACTGTGTGATTACATTTACGTGAAATGTCCAACATAGGCAAATCCACACAGACAGGATTTAGATTAGTGGTTTTCAGAAGCTGGGAAAAGGGCTAATGGAGAGTGACTACCAATGAGTATGAAATTTCTTTCTAGAGTGATAAAAACATTCTAAACTTAGATTGTGTTGATAGTTGCAAAATTCTGTGGATTTACTAAAATGTACCAAACTGTACATTTTAAATAGTAAATTTTGTAGTATGTGAAATGTATTTCAATAAAGCTATAAAAAATAAAATAAACTTGTATACAATAATTGGGCATTATGGGCATAATTGGGTGTTATGCTGTTTAGCAAATATTTCCTATTCTTTGTCGTCCAAGTGCATAGTCGGAATGAACATCCTGAATCCCTAGTTGAGTGTGGTCATGTGACTAATTGTGGTTACTGTGTTGTGAACAGAATCAGTAAGAAGCCCAGGGCATTTAACCAATCAGTCGGAGTCTGGAACGCTTTTTTTTTCTTTGCAATGATAACAGACTTTTGAGATGGTAGCTGTTCAGTCAGCCCAGGTCCCTAAGTGAGAAGGGTGGAGTTTACAATTAGCTATTCTGTGAAGGACACATATCTGCAAAAGAAATAAACTTTCGTTGTTTTAAGCCACTAAGATTTTGATGTTGGTTGTTACCACAGATTAATTCTGCTTTTTCTGATAGAGAATTTAGTGCTTAGAAGAAAGATTTTGCCCTAATAAGAAATACAAAATATGCTGCATTGTCTTAGGAGCTGGGTGGCAGGAGGTGAGAAAACAATTATTAGATATGCAGCGGTGAAACATTAAGTAAAATCATTGCCTGTGACAAATTTGAAGGCCTATTATGTACCTACTGCACTTGTATCCCTGGGGGAAAGGTTGTAAAACAGACCATGAGTTGGTTGCTCTTGGCTGCAATTAGTGATGTATTACAAAGGAGAGCTCAGCATAGAATTGGTCAGTTTAGAATAGACAGAACAGGAAGCAGAAATGAAAGCAACTAAATTCAACCAAATAAGGGATTTGTAGGTTTGGAAGAGAAAGGTTCAGCTTTATACTGATTGAGCATATAATCAGAATCCTCTAATTTGTTGTTCTTATTATTTTTTAAGCTACTATATTAACCAAAAAAGAGACTTCATCCAATTAATTTCTCAAGTTCAACAAGTTGGTGACATGGAGGTGGGATTGATGAGTCAACTGCTAGGTAAATAAGAAAAGAAAAACTCTGTCTTGCTAGTGGAATAAGCGAGTTAGTAAAATAAGTAAATGAATAATTAATGGAAACCTCCAAGGTCCTTAAGGATCTTAGCATCTCTGTGTGGCATTATATATCTGACAGCCAGAGGGACAAGGGAAAGTGTGACAAAAAGCATACAACACACCTTTAGATCTAATCAGTTTGCAGCAAACCCTTTGCTTGAAACTAGTCAGAGAAAGTTTTCCTAGTACTAATACATTAGATTTTTAGGTAACTGAAATTAAAGAACAAAGTTCCTAATTATTTTGGAGCTTTAGCACTTTTTTTTACAGAGACAGAGTCAGAGAAAGGGACAGATAGGGACAGGAAGACAGGAAGGGAGGGAGATGAGAAACATCAATTTTCATTGCAGCACCTTAGTTGTTCACTGATTGCTTTCTCATATGTGCCTTGACCAACTTGCTACAGCAGAGTGAGTGACCCCTTGCTCAAGCCAGCAACGTTGGGTTCAAGTCAGCGACCTTAGGCTTCAAGCCAGTGACCTTTGGGCTCAAGCTGGCAAGCATGGGGTCACATTTATGATCCCATGCTCAAGCCAACAACCCTTCTCTCAAGCTGGATGAGCCCGAGCTCAAGCCAGTGACCTCGGGGTTTTGAACCTGGGTCCTCTGCATCCCGGTCCAACACTTTTTCATTGTGCCACTGCCTGGTCAGGCTTTAGCAATTTTGTTTTGTTTGGTAAACTGTACTCTCTATAAATAGCCTTAAAATATTTAAGTTGGAAAAACTGGAATAACTAATGGGGGCACTAAAGATCATAAAAAGAACTCATTATTTGGGGTTCTTGGTTGTTTGGGCTTTTCACAGATCATCTATATATACCAAAAAGAGAAACTGCCAATCAACAGCAAAATCAACAAAAATATTTATTGTTTGCCAAGTGAAAGTTATAACCACACACACAAAAACTCAAATAGATTGACTCAAACATTTTGTCTGCATGATACCTCATACCATTTAAAAGTGACTGGGTAATTAAATGTATGTTTCACTTTTCATCCATCCATTTGAGGATGATTTTGCTCATTAGAGCTCATGGCTGCCAGGCTCCTGCAAAATAAAGTGTGACAGGAAGTTCACCACGAAGTGCCGATGCTAGTGCCTGTCTGGGACCCTCTCCTATTCTTACTCCACCTGTACAATAGTCATTCCATAGCTTACTCTTGCTGGATCTGAGGCTGGGACTTAGTTTTACTAGCAAAACAAAAACAAAAACACTTCTGGGTCTGAGTTATAGAATCATAAATAGAGTCACATAAAAAATTATTTTTAGCCCCGGCCAGGTAGCTCAGTTGGTGAGAGCATTGTCCTGACATGTCAAGACTGCTGGTTCAATCTCTGGTCAGGAAAGATACAAGGAGCAACCAATGAATGCATAAGTAAGTGGAACAATAAATCAATGTTTCTCTCTCTGTCTCTCCCTTCCTCTCTCTCTCTCAAAATCAATAAATTTTTAAAAATTTAAACCTTTAAAAAGAAAAGAAAATCGTCTTTAGTGTTGCTCCTCTAAAATGTGTCTAGACTTAGGCCCTGGCTGGTTGGCTCAGCAGTAGAGCGTCGGCCTGGCGTGTGGGGGACCCGGGTTCGATTCCCAGCCAGGGCACATAGGAGAAGCGCCCATTTGCTTCTCCACCCCCACCCCCACCCCACCCCTCCTTCCTCTCTGTCTCTCTCTTCCCCTCCCGCAGCCGAGGCTCCATTGGAGCAATGATGGCCCGGGCGCTGGGGATGGCTCCTTGGCCTCTGCCCCAGGCGCTAGAGTGGCTCTGGTCGCGGCAGAGCGATGCCCCGGAGGGGCAGAGCATCGCCCCCTGGTGGTCAGAGCGTCGCCCCTGGTGGGCATGCCCGGTGGATCCCGGTCGGGCGCATGCGGGAGTCTGTCTGACTGTCTCTCCCCGTTTCCAGCTACAGAAAAATACAAAAAAAAAAAAGAAAATGTGTCTAGACTTATAAAATACCTGTTAAGTTGATTTTAGTTTCCAGAGGAAAATGACTCAGAATGAAAATAAGCTAATGTCCTTCCCACAAAATTCAAAATAATTTTGAGAATTTCACCACAACACTCAATGACAAGGTAGAAAACTATAAACCTTTTTTTTTTTTTAGTCCTCAGAGCACTGAAACACTAGTTATTCATTTGTGGAGAGCCAGAAGTCCCTTTTAAAATAACAGTGCATCATTTTTGAACTTGAAGTAGATACTGACACCCTGGATGATTCATTATTCTTAACCCCTGTCACAGCACTGGCCCACTGGTATCAGATTACATTTCAGAACACAGGCAGCAGCTCTAACTTCTGAAGAGAAAATGTCACTGAAATGTCATTTCATATCAGTGACAGTGGCTTCTTCAGAAAATTAGCTTCATTCCCTATCAGCAAGCATGGTGACCACTGACTCACCTCTGAGTTAGTTCAGCTTGCTCAATAATACCCAGAGCGCTTCACTCTAAAATCAAGTGTAATCACTGCAAAACAAGCTGAGAAGCAGGACCTAGGCAGAGTACTTTATAATTATCCTCACAGTAAACCGTTCTTCGAAGCTCGCTACACTTTCAAAAATCTGTTGTGAATACGGACATGATTTGGTCCTGTAAGTCTAAAATAGGAAACATCCATTTGACTAGATAATTTTGAATGTTTGATCAGAATTATCAAGCACTATCAGAAATTTTAATTAATCTTTCTTGGACTAATGCCAGAAACTTGTCACTAAGAAAATATTTCCATAAGAAAATGTAAAGTTCACTGCCTTTCATTAGCAAGGCATGCATGAAGGGACTTAATGAAAGGCGAAGGACTCCTGAAAACCAATTCTGTGATTTAGGATTTCCTGGGTTTCTAAGTGAGGGCCAGGTGGGTGGGCCTCGCACCTGTGAGCTGGTACTCCGCACGTGTAGGATGCCTGCTCGCTCCAGCATCCCTGACCAGCTATGCCCAGAGTGACAACTTTGCTTCTCATGCCCTTTCAGATATTAGGGGATTCAGAGGTGAATAAAATAATTTGTTAATATAAGGCAGATTGTAACAATGCCTGTAAGGTGGAAATAGCCTTTCTAGGACTAGAAGGAATGAGGAGGCAGATTCTGACTGAAAGGGCCTTGAGGAGAAGGTGGAATTTGAATCTAGGTTTGTGGATGACGCTCTTAATGAACGACATTGAACTGCAATGCCTTATGTGACTATCGATTCTTAATTTTGTTCTAGTCTGTACACTCGACCACCTTTTGGTGGAAGCTCTTTGTCAGTCTGAATGAAAGAAGTCTGTTTTTTTATTTTTTTTATTTTTATTTATTTATTTTTTTTGTAGTAATTCTCTGAAGCTGGAAACGGGGAGAGACAGTCAGACAGACTCCCGCATGCGCCCGACCGGGATCCACCCGGCATGCCCACCAGGGGGCGATGCTCTGCCCACCAGGGGGCGATGCTCTGCCCACCAGGGGGCGATGCTCTGCCCCTCCGGGGCATCGCTCTGTCGCGACCAGAGCCACTCTAGCGCCTGGGGCAGAAGCCAAGGAGCCATCCCCAGCGCCCGGGCCATCTTTGCTCCAATGGAGCCTTGGCTGCGGGAGGGGAAGAGAGAGACAGAGAGGAAGGAGAGGAGGAGGGGTGGAGAAGCAGATGGGCGCTTCTCCTGTGTGCCCTGGCCGGGAATCGAACCCGGGACTCCTGCACGCCAGGCCGACGCTCTACCACTGAGCCAACCGGCCAGGGCAGAAGTCTGGGTTTTTTTTAAAGATTTTATTTATTGATTTTTCAGAAAGAGTAAGGGGGGCGGAGGAATGAGAAGTATCAACTCATGATTGCTTCACTTCAGTTGTTCTTTCTTCATCATATGTGGCTCGACCAGGCAAGCCTAGGGTTTCGAACCAGTGAACTCAGTGTTCCAGGTCAACAGTCGATCCACTGAGCCACCACAGGCCAGGAAAGAAGACTTAAACAGAGTTTAAAGGACACTCTTCTGTTACCTTTTTAATATACTTGAATTAAAGGAAATCTTCCCAACATGTGAAAGTTTCCCTAGTCATTCTCTTAGGTTAGCTTAGATTTATTACATCTACACTTAGACTAAAGGCAAGGAGATTTGATTGGCATGTTAAATAATAGTGGCTTGTGGGGAATTTTCTTTTACTTGTGCTTTCTGAGAAACTGTAATAGACAATAAACAGCTCTTCAGCTGACCTATTACAATCTAGGACTTGGTGAACTTGGTTGTAAAGCCTCATTACTCAACCACACTTCTGAGTGGAATGAATTTATTTCTTCACACACAAGATCTTATACCCTGAACTGTGAGACCTAGAAACTAAGAGACAGATACATAAATAATGTTTTCCAGAACCACAGAATGATGAAAATATTAAATATATCAGAGTTGCAAAAAGAATAAAAAAGAAGGGCAAAGGAGGAACTAAAATAAAACCATAATCGGTTCACAACACCTAAACCAGGGGTCGGGAACCATTTTGGCTGAGAGAGCCATGAACGCCACATATTTTAAAATGTAATTCCATGAGAGCCATACAACGACCCGTGTATGTTACACAATATCCAATAAAAATTTGGTGTTGTCCCAGAGGACAGCTGTGATTGGCTCCAGCCACCCGCAACCATGAACATGAGTGGTAGGAAATGAATGGATTGTAATACATGAGAATGTTTTATATTTTTAACTTTATTTTTTTTTATTAAATATTTGTCTGCAAGCCAGATGCAGCCATCAAAAGAGTTACATCTGGCTCACGAGCCATAGGTTCCCGATCCCTGACCTAAACGAAGCCAAATGTTAGGCTAAATTGGATGTTTTTGAGTCTGACACTTTTAGACATCTGTTCATTCTAATGTCTCAGCAAATTGTTTGAATTTATAAATTAGAATTTACTTCAATAAATCAAAAAAGTACTTTGTAAAACGCACTTGATTTACAAAGGTACATGCCTATTTATTAATGTTGCAATTTTAAATATTTCCTTTTAGCCCCAATAAACTCACTACAAAAAATCTTGTTATTCAAGAGTGTACTTTTTATAGACATCTCTTAAAATATATTGTTTAAATTAAAATTACAAATTAGGATTCTAAAGAACATTGGGTACTAGATTCGTTAGTACTGTAATTACTGCTTTAACGGATAATTTCATTATGTCTTCTTAGTACAGATAATTAAGCTTTCTATGCTAACACAGTTAAAATTCTCTATTGCTAAAGTATAATTATCTTCATAAATGATAGTAATAAATTCTTATTATAATCAACCACTGATAAGCAAACAAAAGCTTGTTTTAAATAGCTTAGTGTGTTAAAAATTATGGAATAGTAATTTTAACTTAATGTTGCTTTGGTTACAGTTATAGGAGTAACAGTTTAAGTACTACTCAATGACTACATTTGCTTTCATGCATTAAGTGTTTGCCTGACCCAGTGTTCTCTCTGATACAGCAGCTTCAACATAGCTCCCTTTGTGTGTGTGTGTGTGTGTGTGTGTGACAGAGAGACAGAGAGAGGTATAGATAGGGAGACAGACAGGAAGGAAGTGAGATGAGAAGCATCAATTCTTTATTGAGGCTCCTTAGTTGTTCATTGACTGCTTTTTCATATGTGCCTTTATGGGGGTGGGGGGGCTACTGCAGAGCAAGTGACCCCTTGCTCAAGCCAGTGCCTTGGGCTCAAGCCAGCAACCTTTGGGCTCAAGCCAGTGACCATGTGGTCATGTCTATGATGCCACGCTCAAGCTGGTGAGCCCACGCTCAAGCCAGCAACCTCAGGGTTTTGAACCTGGGTTTTCTGCATCCCAGTCTAATGCTCTATCCACTGCGCCACCGTCTGGTCAGGCAGCATAGCTCTTATACCTGATGTCTTTGTTTCATATACTAAAGAACATATTGTTCTGCAAAGACAAAAAAAAAGAAAAAGTAGATGTAGTTTAATAAGGCTGGCATGAAACTTTTTATGTAAACAAGCTACATATGTGCCCAAACATGAACAGACTATTTCATTATTTTACTTTTCCATACTTCACTCCAATACTGTCTATTACTGCTGTCTCCTGAGTAGGACTGCCCAGCTCAAACACCACTTAAAATCAATATGAGAAGTAGTGTTTTTAATTGAGGGCTTTAAAAATCAAAACAAAATGACTATCTGGAAGAATGCAACAAGTAAAAATATGTACATAAACTACAGATAATAAACAATAAGTCTGTTGGCATGGGCTTTCTATGAACTAGCTATTGGTCTGTAACCTCTCTGGAAAGAGTCCCTGCCTGTTTCCTTTTTTTGTTATTCTCATCCCACTGCATTCCTGAGCTATGCTACAGGCCACCCACATGAGCCAGTATTCATACTGGACCAGTTATTTCTTGAGTTGTCACTTATTGTACTATTAAAAGCTAAGTGTTCTCAGTCTGCTTCAAAATGCTCAAACTGTGGTCTTCATCAGACATGCTCATCAGTTGTGGGTGTTTGTTGAGCAGTGTCCATACAAGTGGTCAAAGAGAGGCAAGACACCATTCCAATTCTGAAAATGTGTCTCTCTAGGAACAGCCAGAAACACTTTCACTGGCTCGCTGTGTTTCTTTTATAAATATTCTAAGTATTCCTGACTTTATGGAGAAGAGATGGAAAAGACTTCCTTGTGACAGAATCCTTAACTTCATCCATCTGATGCTTCCTGTGCCTAAACATAAAATAATATGCCAACCTTATTCTTTCCCTCATGCCTGTCATATGGTAAAACTGTCCCCTTGGGGGTGACATTTTTGCTTCTTGATCTGTATAGCAATTATAAAGGTGTATTGAGCTTGTGAAATTCATCAAACTGTAGATTTGGGATTGATGTACTGCCAGGATTGTCCTGGTTATCAGCTTCATATACATCAGAGCAAAAAAAGATGGTTTCTAGAACATTAATATGTTATTTCCCCAGACATTTGCAGACACAGGTGAGACCCACATTCAGGTAAACATATATATATATATAATAATTTCTCTTTAATCTGCCATAAATTTACTTAATCCAAATAACAAGAGACGTTACTAAATCTTTGTACACAGTGTTAAAGAACAAAAGTGCCCCCCACCCGGGATGCTCTGCTCTCACTTGATTCCGGCTTCCTTGAGTGGCTGTGTTGATTTCGGCTGGTCTCAGTGAGGGAGAGCAGCTCTTGACATGTTATGTAACAACTTAACTAACAGCCATCATGCTCAGTGCAGCAAACCAGCCTGTTGCCTAGTGACTATTATCCAAGGTAATCAGAGTAAACAGCAAATAGCACAGATATTTTTGAACAGCTGTTTGTTGACCCAGATACAATATTTATATGGATTACCAGCTTCTCAGACAGAATTGGACCCTATTGTACCCTACAGAAATTTGTTATTCCTTTATTATTCATCATACTCCTCAAAATATACTTTTTTATTTTTAATGAGGAAATCTTAGAAAAGAAGCAATAATAAATTCCCAATAGGAAATTCAAAAGTCCCTCAAGTTTCATTTTTTAATTCACATTGAACGGTCACCTTCCCTGCAGAAGAGTTGGTAAACTCCCAATAGCTACTAGATTTCATAACATGCCTTGTTATCTCCTGAAGAATTTGCATGCATGTGACATTTATTTGATGGTTACAATTATTGTAAGTCAGGGCAAAAGTAAATCCAACGTTTTTGCTGGGGACCAAACCTTGGAAAGATCACCCTGGGCCAGGGGTCCCCAAACTTTTTACACAGGGGGCCAGTTCACTGTCCCTCAGACCATTGGAGGGCCAGACTATAAAAAAAACTATGAACAAATCCCTATGCACACTGCACATATCTTATTTTAAAGTAAAAAAACAAAACGGGAACAAATACAATATTTAAAATAAAGAACAAGTAAATTTAAATCAACAAACTGACCAGTATTTCAATGGGAACTATGCTCCTCTCACTGACCACCAATGAGAGAGGTGCCCCTTCCAGAAGTGTGGCGGGGGCCGCATGCGGCCCGCAGGCCGAAGTTTCGGGACCCCTGCCCTAGGCATTACATGGGGCTCAGCCGAGGCTCACTGGCTGGGGAATGTCTTCCCTGGATACATTCCACATGCTCCTTTCCATGTGCTCCATGATGAACTGATTTGTGAATGAAATCATTGTGTGTGTTATCATTGTTAACACACTGTGTTGTAATTGTTGATTGATATCCCCCTTACCACAAAGACCATGAGCTACTTGTCAAAGGGATGTGGTCCCTGCATCTTTTGGAGCTTCTTGACTGGAATATAATATGGGCTAAATAGAATTTCAAGGAATGAAATAAGGCCTTTTATTGTTGCCTGAGCATAGTCTGACATCTTTTCTTCAATGCCCTTGAAAACTGTTATGGATTGAATGTTTATGTCCTCTCAAAATCCACATATCAAACCCCTAACCTTCACTGTCGTGGTATTTGGAGATAAGGCCTTAAGGAAGTAATTAGTTTTAGATGGTCATAAAAATGGAGCCTTCATGGTGGGATTGTCTTTATAAGAAGAGGAAAAGACCAGAGCTTCCTCTCTCTCCACCACCTGACACACAGCAAGATGGCGGCTCTCTGCAAGCCAGGAAGTGTGCTCCCACCAGCACCTGCTCACACTGAAACTCTGGAATCTGTCTTCCAGCCTCCAGAACTATGAGAAATAAAGTTCTGTTGTTTAAGCCACTCAGTCTATGGTATGGTGTTACAGCAGCCTGAACAGACTAAGAAAAACAACCCATTTTTAAAAGTTCAGGTCAAATTATTTGTTTAAAAATTGTAACCTGGGGTCATTTTAAAGGATTGGGAAAAAGATGACTAATCCAATGAAAGAGACAACTGGCTAGCCATTTAAGGAAAAACATAAGTCCCTGCCTTACTTTTTATGTCAAAATAAGTTCTATGTGAGTAAATATTTAAATGTGAAAAGGAAAGGAAAGAAGAGAGGGAAGGAGAGAGAGAGGGAGGGCTGGAAGTAGCAGGAAAGGGAGACAAGCCCTTGGAGACCAGAGATCAACAATGGGAATGTGTTCATACATTGGGAGCGGGGCAATGTTTTTCACATATGATAGAAAACCCAGAAATTATAAAGAAAGATTTACCCATATAATGTTTTAATTGAGCCAAAGAATAGCACCATATTCAAGTGGCAACAGTTATGACAAAGGCCTAATTTCTTTAGTGTAAAAGACCTCACAAACCAATTAGAAAACGACAAGAAAAGAAATAATAAACAAAGGGCATAAAAATGTGCTTTACAGAAATATATGCATGGTCACTAGGTATATAGAAAGATGCTTAATGTCATTAAAAACAAAGCAAATGCAAACTAGAACCATAATATACTCTTTGTGCCTACCAGGTTGATAAAGATTAATTATTAGTAGCCTTTTATTTGTTGGAAAATATAAAAGCAGCTCTTTGTAATTTTTTTTAATTTGTTGATTTCAGCGAGAGAAGAAGAGAGAGACAGGAACGCTGAGTTGCTCCAGCATGTGCCCAGACTGGGGACTGAACTGGCGATCTCTGTGCCTCAGAACAGTGTGCCAACCAACAGAGCCCCCTGGCCAGGGTCTTTTGTAATTTTTTGATAGTGTATAGATTAGTGTAAGCTCTAGGAAGCTATCTGGCAGTATCTTCCAAACTTCCAAATGTTAACACACTCTGACACTACAATTACACTTCTAGAAATTTATATTTTACTTATTCACATACACAAAAATATGTCAATTAAAGGAAGACAGGTTTTCAAATCATGGTAAAAAAAAAAGGTGTGCTTATTATTTTTTTAATTTTTATTAATTTTAATGGGGTGACATCAATAAATCAGGGTACATATATTCAAAGAAAACATGCCCAGGTTATTTTGTCATTTAATTCTGTTACATACCCATCACCCAAAGTCAGACTGTCCTCTGTCACCTTCTATCTAGTTTTCTTTGTACCCCTCCCCTCCCCTCCCCTTTTTCCTCCTTCCCTCCCCCCACACCCCGCAAACACCACACTCCTGTCTATGACTCTTAGTCTCATTCTTATGTCCCACCAATGTATGGAATCCTGCAGTTCTTGGTCTTTTCTGACCTACCCACCTCATTCCGTATAATGTTATCAAGATCACACCATTCAGCTGTAAGTGATCTGATGTCATCACTTCTTATGGCTGAATAGTACACCATGGCATATATGTGCCAAATCTTCCCCATCCAGTCTTCTATATATTTTTTTACAGTGATTAAAGCCTTTAAGCAAACTCTTGGCCAATACAGCAAGAATCCATAAAAGAGTAGTGTCCTTAACATGTTCACCAAGTCCAAGTTGGCCCCAACACCTTGCCAAATCCCTGAAAAATGCAACCCAACCCCCGTTCAGTCTGTTAGGAGCTCTCACAAGGAGCAGGAGTCCAGGAAAAGTCCACATCCAGGAAAAGTTTGACTGGCACTGGGATTGTTGTCACAATTCTATACTTTGCAGCTCATGTCCAAGTCCCAATGACCGCTGCTTCTAGCTGGTAATGAATCAGGTAGAGTGGAAAAGCCATCTGCAGCATGTGTAGAGATGGAACTTCTGTTCTCCTCTGCCTGGAGAGATGAGACCAGGGTGCTTTTCCCTGGAGCTCTATGACTGTAGCTTAGTAAAGAGAACCTTGAGATACACTAAGCTGGATGGCAAAGGTGGATTCATAACAGAAGCTGGCAAAAGGGGGAAAAAGAGCTCTAAATTAGCAGTAGGTCCCAGCCTGAGATATGAGTGGGACATTGAGGTAGGAGGAATAAAGGTAATACTATATATTAAACAAAGAAGCAGAAAATAGGACTATCAACACGCACAACAGAGATCATTGAGGGAAGAATAAAAACCCTGACTATTCAGGCAAGACATAGTTAAGTGACGCTTGTGCAAATGAGATCAGTTTACCTGCTTCTTAGAAGAAATACCCTAGGCTCATCCACAGTGTCGTAGATGGGGCCAACAGCCCTGGGCACCTTCAGCCTTCAGTGGCAAATCCCAGCTTTCTGGGCAAGGTTAGGTCATAGGTGGCTGGAGCAGGGCTGGAAGAGACTGAACCGTCTCTTAGAGGAGCGAGGGGGAAGCCTACCTTCCAGTGTCCCTGTTTCCTCCCAGCAGAGGCATGTAAGTCTGGCAGACTTTAGCTCAATGACCTTCCTTTCCACTATTGAAGCAGGACCCAGATGGCATCCTATGAGACCCCTTTGGGGCGTTGGAGCCTTTAAGGGCGTATCCTAAAAGCTGGTAGTTCCCCTGATCTCTATTGGGCTTTTTCTGCCTCTTGGTATCTTAAAAGCCATGCTCAGAAGATCTCGCTGAAAGGTTTGAGGATCCCCATCCGCCTATATAAATCTTTTCCATATATCTGGAGCTATTTGGAAAAAGACAAAACAGTGTTATTAGCTGGAAATTAAAAAGGTGGTAGTTTGCAGGAGAAAAAGATTTGACATCTCCTGTTCATCAGCATTCATTCCTAGGCTGTGGCTGGTTGGCTCACAGGTAGAGCATCGGCCTGGCATGCAGGAGTCCCAGGTTCGATTCCTGGCCAGGGCACACAGGAGAAGCACCCATCTGCTTCTCCACCCCTCTCCCTCTCCTTCCTCTCTGTCTTTATCTTCCCCTCCTGCAGCCAAGGCTCCATTGGAGGAAAGTTGGCCCAGGTGCTGAGGATGGCTCCATGGCCTCTGCCTCAGGTGCTAGAATGGCTCTGGTTGCAACAGAGCAACACCGCAGATGGGCAGAGCATCCCCCCCTGGTAGTTGTGCCAGGTGGACCCTGGTCAGGTGCACACAGGAGTCCATCTGACTGTCTCCCCGCCTCCAACCCCAGAAAAATACAAAAAAATAACCAAAAAAGAGGAAAAAACAACAACAAAAAAGGCATTCTCTTGTGCTAAAGCTCCAGGGAGCATGGAGTGAGCTCGAGTATGTCCTATAAAACATGGAGCTCTATGTTGACATACAAGTCTTTGAAGGAGGAACTGCTGAAATAGTTCATCAGCATTTGTCCCTAAGACAGCAGTCTTTATAGTGGAAACACCATAAGTAAATGTTTGCTGTCTGTATATAGATTAAAGGGGGAATATGGCAAATGCTGAAAAGCCATGATAATGGCATATAATTCTAGACTTTGAGCTGATTTTAAGTTGACAGTTTTAGTATAAAATTGCCCATTGATTTGCAATAGCGATTTGCCATTTAGTGGAAGTTTCCCAGAGCCATTGTTGTTGATCCTTTGAAAAAAGGAACAACAATAATTTTGAGGCTCAAAACCTATAAGCTGTAAGGGTCGTCTATGCCCCTTGATAATCCAGGAGGCAACAAGATCAAAATATGGAAGTGTATTCCATGGGCTATTAGATGGTTCAATGTGCCCAAGCTGTAGCTGCTCTTGTACCAATTGAGCAGCTGCCCTAAGTTTCTCCTGAGAAAGGGGCCATTGGTCTACCCATACAGGATTATCTGATTTCCAAGTAATTGGGTCTGCACAATGCATTATTGAAGTAGCAGGAGCTACCAAGGCCCCTATGCTAAATTTTGATGTCCTAATCCACACCTTCTGGTATTGGGTGCCACTTCTATGGGGGTGAGAATTCCTCGCTGTTCTTTCCTTAGTCCCTTGGTGGGCAAAAATCCCTGATCAAGCATCTGAGTACTGACTAAACCATTAGGACTGACAAGCAATGCTCCCATATTTTTCAAAACATCTCTACCCCACAAATTAACTGGCCATCCAGGGAGTACATAAGGCTTAAAATATCCAGAATGACCTTAATCTTCCCAATGTAGAAAACTAGAACTTTGTTGAGGGGATTTACTCTGCCCTATACCTTGAAATTCTGTGGCTGCTGCATGAGTGGGCCAGAAAGGAGGCCAATGTAGATTAGCAATAACAGATACATCAGTTCCAGTATCTAAAAGTCCTTTAAATTTATGCTCATGTATTGTTAGTTCCATTTCAGGGCATTCCTGACCTATTTCTTTAAAATCCAGTTGGCCAAATCACCAATTTGCTTGCAGCCCCTTTTGCAGGATGTGGCCTGAGAAGCAGAATTAGCATCCTTATACTATTCTTCTAACTGCCTGAATTAGCTGTGAGACACCTTCTTTTTTTTTTTTTTTTAATTTTAATGGGGTGACATTGATAAAATTGTCTTTTGTCACTTTCTACTTGGTTTTCTTTGTGCCCCTCCCCTCCCCCAACCCCCTACCTCTCCTTCCCCCACCCTGTAACCCCAACACTGTTGTCCATGTCTCTGAGTCTCATTTTTAAGTCCCACCTATGTATGGAATCATATAGTTCTTAGTTTTTTTCTGATTTACTTATTTCGCTCAGTATAATGTTATCAAGGTCCATCTATGTTGTTGTAAAAGATCCGATGTCATCATTTCTTATGGCTGAGTAGTATTCCATACTACTATATATATATACACACCAAAGCTTTTAATCCACTCGTCCTCTGATGCACACTTGGGCTGTTTCCAGATCTTTGCTATTGTGAACAATGCTGCCATAAACATGGGGGTGTATTTGTCTTTTCAAACAGTGCTGGTGTTCTTGGGGTATATTTCTAACAGTGGTATAGCTGGGTCAAAAGGCAGTTCGATTTTTAATTTCTTGAAGAATCTCCATACTGTTTTCCACAGTGGCTGCACCAGTCTGCATTCCCACCAGCAGTGCAGGAGGGTCCCTTTTCTCCACATCCTCGCCAGCACTTATTCTGTGTTGTTTTATTGATGAGCACCATTCTGACTGGTGTGAGGTGATGTCTCATTGTGGTTTTAATTTGCATTTCTCTAATGATTAGTGATGTTGAGCATTTTTTCATATGCCTATTGGCTATCTGTATGTCCTCTTTGGAGAAGTGACTATTCATTTATTTTGCCCATTTTTGGATTGGATTGTTTGTCTTCCTGGTATTAAGTTTTACAAGTTCTTTACAAATTTTGGTTATTAACCCCTAATCAGACACATTGTGAAATATATTCTCCCATTGTGTAGTTTGTCTTTTTATTCTGTTCTTATTGTCTTTAGCTGTGCAGAAGCTTTTTAGTTTGATAAAGTCCCATTTGTTTATCCTGTCTTTTATTTCCCTTGCCTGTGGAGAGAAATCGGCAAATATATTGCTGCGAGAGATGTCAGAGAGCTTACTGCCTATGTGTTCTTCTAAGATGCTTATGGTTTTATGGCTTATAAGTCTTTTATCCATTTTGAGTTTATTTTTGTGAATGGTGTAAGTTGGTAATCTAGTTTCATTTTTTTGCAGGTAGCTGTCCAATTTTCCCAACACCATTTGTTGAAGAGGCTGTCTTTACTCCAATGTATGCTCTTACCTCTTTTGTCAATTATCAGTTGTTCATAAAAGTGTGGGTTTATTTCTGGGTTCTCAGTTCTGTTCCATTGAACTATATGCCTGTTCTTATGCCAGTACCAGGCTGTTTTGAGTACAATGGCCTTATAATATAACTTGATATCCGGAAATGTGATACCTCCCACTTTATTCTTCCTTTTCAAGATTGCTGAGGCTACTTGTGTTCTCTTTTGATTCCATATAAATTTTTGGAATATGTGTTCTATATCTTTGAAGTATGTCATTGGTATTTTAATAGGTATTGCATTGAATTTATGAATTGCTTTGGGTAATATAGACATTTTAATGATGTTTATTCTTCCTAACCATGAGTACAGTATATGCTTACACTTGTTTGTATCTTCCTTGATTTTTTTTATCAATGTTTTATAATTTTCCAAGTACAAGTCTTTAGTCTCCTTGGTTAAATTTACTCCTAGGTACTTTATTTTTTTGGTTGCAATGGTAAAGGGGATTGATTCCTTAATTTCTCTTTCTGACAGTTCATTGTTAGTGTATAAAAATGCCTCTGATTTCTGAGTATTGATTTTATATCCTGCCACCTTGCTGAATTCATTTATCAGGTCTAGTAGTTTTTTTACTGTGACTTAAGGGTTTTCTATATATAATATCATATCACCTGCAAATAATGATAGTTTTACTTCTTCTTTTCCAATTTGGATGCCTTTTATTTCTTTTTCTTGTCTGATTGCTGTGGCTAGGACTTCTAGAACTATATTGAATAAGAGTGGTGAAAGGGGGAACCCCTGCCTTGTTCCTGATCTTAAGGGGATTGCTTTAATTTTTTCCCATTGAGTATGATGTTGGCTGTGGGTTTGTCATAGATGGCCTTTATCATGTTGAGGTATGTTCCCTGTATTCCCACTTTGCTGAGAGTTTTGATCATGAAAGGGTGCTGGATTTTATCAAATGCTTTTTCTGCATCTATTGAAATTATCATGTGGTTTTTCTCCTTCCTTTTGTTTATGTGATGAATCACATTGATTGATTTGCGAATATTGTACCAGCCTTGCCTGCCAAGAATAAATCCCACTTGATCATGGTGTATGATTTTTTTCATATATTGCTGGATCCAGTTTGCTAATATTTTGTTGAGGATTTTTGCATCTAAATTCATCAGGGATATTGGCCTATAATTTTTTTTGTGTGTGTTGTCTTTGCCTGGTTTTGGAATCAGAATTATGCTCACCTCATAAAAGGAGCTTGGAAGTCTTCCTTCCTCTTGAATTTTTTGAAATAGCTTCAGAAGGATAGGAGTTAATTCTTCTTTGAATATTTGGTAGAATTCACTTATGAAGCCATCAGGCCCAGGACTTTTCTTTTGGGGGAGTTTTTTGATAACTGTTTCAATCTCATTTGTTGTAATTGGTCTGTTTAGGTTTTCTGATTCTTCTAGATTAATTTTTGGAAGATTATATGTTTCAAGGAATTTGTCCATTTCATCTAGGTTGCCTAGTTTTTTGGTGTACAGTTCTTCATAGTACTTTCTTACAATATTTTGTATTTCTGTTGTGTCAGTTGTTATTTCTCCACTCTCATTTCTAATTTTATTTATTTGAGTCCTCTGTCTTTTTTTCTTGGTGAGTCTCGTTAAAGGTTCATCAATTTTGTATACCTTTTCAAAGAAGCAGCTCCTGGTTTCATTGATCCTTTGTATTATTTCTTTAGCCTCTATGTCATTTATTTCTGCTCTGATCTTTATTATTTCCTTCCTTCTACTAGCTCTGGGCTTTACTTGCTGTTATTTTCTAGTTCTTTTAGGTGTAGGTCCAGTTGTTTATTTGAGCTTTTTCTAGCTTCTTGAGGTATGCCTGTAAAGCTATAAACTTCCCTCTCAGGACTGCTTTTGCTGTATCCCATAAATTTTGAGTTGATGTATGCTCATTATTGTATGTTTCTAGGAATTTTTTAATTTCTTCTTTGACCTCATTGTTTACCCATTCTTTATTTAATAACATGTTATTTAGTTTCCAAGTGTTTGAGTATTTTTTAGTTTTTCTGTTGTGGTTGATTTCTAGTTTCATGCCATTGTGATCAGAGAAAGTGCTCGATATGATTTCAATCTTCTTAAATTTGTTGAGATCACTTTTGTGCCCTAACATGTTATTCTAGAGAATGTACCATGAGCGCTTGAAAAGAATGTATATTCAGCCCTGGCCGGTTGGCTCGGTGGTAGAGCATCGGCCTGGTGTGTGTAGGTCCTGGGTACGATTCCCAGCCAGGGCACACAGGAGAAGCACCCATCTGCTTCACCACCCCTCCCCCTCTCCTTCCTCTCTGTCTCTCTCTTCTCCTCCCACAGCCAAGGCTCCATTGGAGCAAAGATGGCCCTGGCACTGGGGATGGCTTTGTGGCCTCTGCTTCAGGCGCTAGACTTTCTCTGTTCGCAACAGAGTGATGCCCCGGATGGGCAGAGCATCACCCCCTGGTGGGTGTGCCGGGTGGATCCCGGTCGGGCGCATGCGAGTGTCTGTCTGACTGCCTCCCCATTTCCAGCTTCATAAAAATGCAAAAAATTAAAAAGAAAAGAAAAGAATGTATATTTTGCTGTTTTAGGGTGAAAGGTTCTGAAGATATCTATTAAATCAAGTTGATCTAATATGTTCTTTAAGTCTGCTGTTTCTTTGTTAATTTTCTTTTATGAGGATCTATCTAATGATGTAAATGGGGTATTGAAATCCACTACTATTATAGTATTGCTGTTGATCTCTCCCTTTAAATCCATCAATGTCTGCTTTATATATTTAGGTGCTCCTATATTAGGTGCATAGATATTTATAACGGTTATATCTTCCTGTTGGATTGCCCCCTTTATCATTATGTAGTGACCTTCTTTATCTCTAACTATGGTCTTTGTTTTAAAGTCCATTTTGTCTGATATAAGTATTGCTACCCCAGCTTTTTTTTTTTCATTTCCAGTTGCGTGAAATATTTTCTTCATCCTTTTATCTTCAGCCTATATGCATCTTTTGATTTAAGGTGTGTCTCTTGTAGACAGCATATGTATGGGTCCTGTTTTCTTATCCATGCAGCTACCCTATGTCTTTTGATTGGATCATTTAATTCATTTACATTTAAGGTTATTATTGATATGTAATTGTTTTTTTCCATTTTATTCTTTAAAACTGTGTTCCTCTTTTGCTATATTCTTTTTCTCCTTTGATCTGTTTACAACAGGTCCCTTAGCATTTCTTGCAGCCTTGGTTTGGTTGTAGTAAATTCCTTGAGTTTTTTTTTTGTCTGTAAAGCTTTTTATTACTTCTTCAATTTTAAATGATAGCCTTGCTCAATAAAGTAGTCTTGGTTGTAGGTTCTTGTTCTGCATTACTTTGAATATTTCTTGCCATTCCCTTCTGGCCTCAAGTGTTTCTGCTGAGAAGTCAGAAGTCATCCTTATGGGGGCTCCTTTGTAGGTGATAGTCTTTTTTTCTCTAGCAGCTTTTAATATTTTCTCTTTATCAGTTAGCTTTGGTATTTTAATTATGATGTGTCTTGGTGTTGATTTCTTTGGGTTTCTCCTTAATGGAGTTCTCTGTGCTTCCTGAACATGTGAGATGTTTTCCTGCCTTAACTGAGGGAAGCTTTTAGCTATGATATGCTTGAACAACGTCTCTATCCCTTGTTCTTTCTCTTCTTCTTCAGGAACCCCTATGATGCGGATGTTATTTCTCCTCATGTTGTCACAGAGCTCTCTTAGAGTTTCCTCAGACTTTTTGAGTCTCTTTTCTTTTTTCTGCTCTGCTTTCTTGCCTTTATTTATCGTGTCCTCTAACTCACTGATTCTATTCTCTGCATCATCCATCCTGCTTTTAATTCCTTCCATTATGGTCTTTATTTCAGATATTGTATTTGTCATTTCTGACTGATTCTTTTTTATTATTTCAATGTTCTTTTTTATATTTGCTATCTCTTTATTTAGGTGTTCATAATGACCATCTATTGTTGTTCTAATATCTTTGAGCATCCTAACAATCATTATTTTAAACTCTGCATCTGGTAATTTGGTTATATCTGATTCATTTAGGTCCTTTTCTGGGGATTTCTCTTGGTTCATTTGTGTTGCATTTCTCTGCCTTCGCATTTTCTTTGTGTAAAGGTTTTGGCCTCTCGAGTCCACTGGGTATGGCCTCTGTTTCCTAGGTATGGTCTATCTGCAGGCCTGCCACCCCCTCTTCTGTTGCTGCCTAGGGCTTTTGGGTTTGGGTGTTGCTGTGGTTTCCACTTTTCCTTCACGGAAGTGGCTGTGATCACGTGCTCGGGTGCACAAGCCTTGGTGGCCTTGGCCTTTGCCCCGCCCATGTGGGTGGCGTTATGCTCGGCCCCGAGGGCAGTGGCGAGCACCTTTGCTCAGCTGCGAGTCTCTGCCTATTTCCGGGCTTTCGCCCCACCTTTGCAGGGGAGCCCACTTGGGGAAGGCTGCTAGCCTTGGCTCTACCCAGCCGGGCAGAACTGCATGTCTACGCTCAGCTTAGTAGCGGGTTTCCACCTGTTCTGGGCTTTTGGCTCCACCCCCATGGGAGGAGCCGGCTCCTAAGTCAGGCAACAAGCCTAGGTTCCACAGGCGGGGCAAGGCTGTGCTCCTGTGCCCTTGCTCAAGGGCTGGTCTCCACCCCTTCCGGGGTTCCCACCCTTCTCCCACAGGCTGGATTACAGGCTGCTGGCAGCTGGGCTTGACCGCTTTTGCCCGCCTACTCCTCCTCAGCCGGGCAAGACTGAGCTCACACGTGAGCCCAGTGGCGGCCAGCAGGCTTCCGCCCCTGCAGACAGAACCAAGCCTCTGCGTCCAGCCACCGCCTGCCCTATGGCGACCCTCAGCCGTGTGGGGTATGGGCACTGCCGCTCAGACCCTAACACTCACTACTGTAGACCCGACAGCTCCCTCCTTCTAAGCAACTCTGCTCTGAGTGCCGCCGGGGAGCTTGTTTGGCTGCTCTCCTGCTTCCCTTTGCTGGTATTGCTGTTTCCGGGGAAAATATTCACTTCAGATTTGGGGAGTGACTCGACCCAGGGGTTAGGGTGGCTGTCTCCCAAAATGTTTCTCCCTGTGCCTCCTAGATTACACTCTCTTCCTGCCACTCCAGTGGGTGGTTGTGAGAGAGGTGTTCTGCGCGGTCCCTTTAAGAAGAATGCTGGGTCTGAGAAATCAGTCTCTTTCTCACAAACAGTATCCTGATTTGTTTCCAGCTAAATATTGTCCTTACACCTCTTCTGGGCTCTGGGGCTGCAGGCTGGGGCTTTGTTCCTGGGGCTCAGGACCCTCCCCTCTCTGCTAAACTCACTTCCCGCCACGCGAGTCTTTCCGGCTGCCGTTCGCTCCTCTCCGCGTTTCCGCTTTTCCTACCAGTCTCTGTGTGGCTTCTTCAGTGTTCCTTGGTTGAAGAGTCCTCTTAGTTTAGTCCAAAGTTGATTTTTCCAGATGGTAGTTCTTAAAATTATTTTGTAATCCACTTTGGTTCTGGGAGGTGGATGTTGGTACGTCCACCTACTCCAGCGCCATCTTGTCTTCCCAAGGTGTGCTTATTTTTGAAAAATAGTGAAGTATTTATGTATATATATATGTATATACATTTATATGTATATATATTTTATACAGGGTGTGAAAAAGTAGGTATACAGTTGTATAAAAAAATAATACAATAATTGATTAAAAAATAATACAAGAATGCACTCTGTTTCACATACAACTGTAAACCTACATTTGCCACACCATGTATATATATATATACAAAATTTACTATACCTCCAATGGAAAGAATTTGAAAATAGAAATACAAAATTTTGTATTTTACTTTATATATTTTGGTATCATTTAGATTTTTTTCTTTTTTCCTTTTTTGTATTTTTCCAAAGTTAGAAGCGGGGAGGCAGACAGACTCCTACATGCTCCCAACTGGGATCCACCCAGCATGCCCACCAGGGGGCGATGCTCTGCCCATCTGGGGTGTTGCTCTGTTGCAACCAGAGCCATTCTAGCACCTGAGGCAGAGGCCACAGAGCCATCCTCAGTGCCCGGGCCAACTTTGCTCCAATGGAGCCTTGGCTGTGGGAGGGGAAGAGAGAGATAGAAAGGAAGGAGAAGGGGAAGGGTGGAGAAGCAGATGGGCGCTTCTCCTGTGTGCCCTGGCTGGGAATTGAACCAGGACTTCCACATGCTGGGCCAATGCTTTACCGCTGAGCCAACCAGCCAGGGCCTAAATATTTTTAAAAGCCATAAATTTGTATTACTTTTATAATTAAAAAATTAATTTAAACTATGAGAATATTGCCAACCTACGCCTCTATAGAAATTAACATAATTATGCAATTAATAAATTATACAGAAAGTAAAATATCAAGAGAATAATTCAAAATAAAACAATTTCAAAAATAAAGAGCTTAAAAGAAAAGTGTTCAAGAAACAAATAATACATGTCAGGAAGCTGACAAGCTCCATCTATAACACAGGATTGGAGGCCCAGAAGCCTGGGTCATACCTGTCACTCAACTCCCTTTCAATCAGAAAAAGTTGGTGTGGGCTGTGGACCAGATGAATGACTGTGCAAATCAAGAGGAAATAAAAGCATTTCCTAAAAGGAGGAGGAAGAGTTTTGGGGGAGAATATTTCTGAGCTTAAATGAAGCTCAAGAACAAGCCATGACCTTCACTAAAGACTTTTAAAAAGCTATTCCTCACCTCAGAAAATAATCAAACCAACCTTCTGTGTTTTCTTATTTTAAATTTAGACTCCATAACTAAGCAACAGATGTATTTACACTTGTATTGTCTGCAAGTGGATGATGATTGAATTTCAATGCTGAATTGGACCAAATATCCCAAATGGATTTTTTCACACCAGTTGTAAAACTGCAACATTTCATAAAGCCAAACATATTCTTTCTTCACCTTGGACAGTTTTCTCACAAGTAAAGGTTGTTTATTCCAAGGGGGAAAAATGTATTCTATAATGTATCCCATGAGAAAAAGAGTTGCATGTCAGACACATTTCGTTTAAAATTATCTTCACCTTTATAAAATGAAAGTGCCCTCTAAATATCGATTTTTTATCAGAAGCTCCTTCCATATAGTACCCTCCTTGAAAGAGAAAAAAATATAAACTATTATAGCTCTCTTGTCTTTGTAGACCAGACACACACACACACACACACACACACACACACACACACACATTGCTGGTGTTGATTGAGGTGAACCAAACTCAGCATCAGAATGAAGTCCTTCCTTCTTATAAATAAACACAATCAAATCAAACACCTTCTGATTCCTAAAGCTGCATGTTGTGATCCTCTCTCCTTTTTTCTCCTTTCCTCCTCAGAGCCACTGGCTAACTTTTCTCTGTATATCACACCATGCATACTTATACACACATGCACACACACAGTATTTAGTAAAAATATCTAATTGCTGCTTTAATATGGTTTTTCACAATCAATGGTAAGTTATCTGTCAAATAATGTGTTCCTACTAATAGTTAACATAGTGAAATTTCTGTAATGAATCAGCCAGTGGTTTTTGGCATCTGCAGAAAGACTTGTGGGCCTATAGCAGCAACAATTTCTCTGGTCATGAAATTCAGCATTGTTCAACTGCGAACCATGTTTCTAACTGCCAGTCGCTCGGTAGCAAGCCACAACTTTCAAAACATAAAGGGAAGGCTCACCTACCACATCCCAGATACATGGAAAGTGGGGGTCATCGTCTCAGACTTCAGCATCTTCATTGCTACACATGGCACAGAGCTGTGAAAAGATCAGATTTTTAAAATGCTCCCTATCCAAAATTATCCAAATGTGAAGGACAGTACCATGGTAACATCATCATGCCAGGTCCAGTGGTTCTTTGTGTTGTCACAGCAGCTTTTTACAATGATCTTCTGCGGACCCAAGATAGCTGTTGGTGATCCACATACTTTGCATATGCGTTCACTACAAACTTCCCTAACTCTGTGTTTAAAATCATGTTCTTATGACTGCTCTTGTCTGTAGGGCTTCAATACTGGCTTGCTTATGGAGCCTAGTGCTCCCAAATCACAAAATTAAAACAAGTCCTTTCAAGCCAATGATTCAACTCTGAGATTTACCTAGGAAACCACCATGGGTTGCTCACCAGCACAGCCTGCTGTTTGATCGGAGAGTTTCAGGGGAACCACAGAGTGTGCCCTGCAGCTTTCTACATGCCCTTTAATGTTTTGAACATTCTGCTCTGTGGCTGATCACCTGAAATCGCTTATAGTAGCAGGCAGTATTTAGATAATTAATAAATCACTGTACTTTTATTAAATAATAATTATTCTTTCAATCAAATTAACTGTGTGTGACTGTGTATACATGCAAGAAAATGGACATGTACTTATAGGAAAGAGTTTGGAAGAAATCTCACTAAAAAGGTGGTATCTCTGGGTAATATCTTTGTTTATAGAATTTGGGGGGGGGGCTTTATAATTTTTCTCCACATACCTTTTACTTAGGTAAGAATAATACCTAGTGTGACTACTGAAGACTCTTTTAAAATCTTCATGTTAATTGTAGGTGCTTCCTAACTTATTTTGGTCATTTCAGTCATTGAATGCTCATGTTTATTACATTTTCCAAAATACAATACTAAGCTCTATTATTGCAGGAAGCAACTCCAATGGAGGATAAGACACTCAGACAACTTAATTAAGGAAGGAAGGAGAATTTATTAGTAGACGGCAGAACACTTGAGAATAGTAATGCCAAAAACACAAGCTCCTCGAAGTTAGATTTCTTACATTTTATACACCTTTACAGCTTTAGTTTTCACATGACAAGTGCCTGATTTCTTTGACTTCTTTGTTTGCAGACCTATGTGACTTTTGTGTCTCCAGGAGGGAAGGGGTTATGAGAGGAGGTTAAAAACATTTGTCCTTGACTATTCACATGTCATAACCTATTCTTCTTGTTGGTGCTGCAAGTTAATTTCAAGGAACTGATAACAAGGTCCAAAGCTGTGGTTTGTTACTTTTCAAACTTTCTCAGACAGCCCTTCATCCCTCAGTAAGTAAGGCTGAGGTCACTGGCTTGAGTGTAAGATCACAGACATTGCAGGCTCCTTCTGCTGAGTTCTTCTGGTTTCTTCGCCTCACTATGAAAAGAAAAATTTAGCCTTAATAATTTACTCCCATTAGCTCTTGAAAAAGCTTTTGATAATGTGCTATGGACATAGGAAGACATGCAAAACTGGAAAGTTATGGACTGTTCAAAGGTGAAAGTGACAGAAGTATAAGCATGTGTCATTAGAAAAAAAAAAGGTTGCACATTTCTGTAATTATTTGTGTTATATTACCAAACAGGCTAAGGAAATTCTCATTTACTGCACTTTTTCTCCTGAATTAGTTTGAATATTTAATTATTACTAATTTTAAAAAAATAATAATAATATAATTAGCCTGACCAGGCGGTGGCGCAGTGGATAAAGCATTGGACTGGGATGCAGAAGACCCAGCTTCGAGACCTCGAGGTTGCCAGCTTGAGCATAGGCTCATCCAGTTTGAGCAAAAGCTCACCAGCTTGGACCCAAGGTCGTTGGCTCGAGCAAGGGGTTACTCAGTCTGCTGAAGGCCTGCAGTCAGGGCACATATGAGAAAGCAATCAGTGAACAACTAAGGTCTCACAACAAAAAACTGATGATTGATGCTTCTCATCTCTCTCCATTCTTGTCTGTCTGTCCCTGTCTATCCCTCTCTCTGACTCTCTATCTGTCCCTGAAAAAAAAATCCAATTAATTTATAGATGTTAATTAGAAGTCTCTGGAACAATTGTCGTTTTGCTAGTGAGATAAGTACTATTCAGTGATATAGGCTTCATAAATTGAACTGGTAGTCTCCTGAACTCTGTGACTGTGTGGACAGCAGAGGGCAAAGTTCAGACTGCCCACTGAGTCTGTGCATGGAATGCGTAAGATGAGAAAGCACAAGTAAGAACTGTGTAAAGTCATTTCTACCACATTAGTGGTAATTTTTTCACAGCTATGGTATTATTTTGATGGTTCCACTGAACACTGTGATTTATTTTGAGCCTAGCGCCATATACATTTTGCTTTGTATGGAGTTATGTTTTCAAATTGTCATCTCATTTGTCAGGAATCACATTGGTGGACTTGGTTAGGAATCCCCAACATACTTCTCTCCATAACACTTTTCATAATTAAGAGAAATCAATGGTAACACTGAGGCAAAAACAGTAAGTTGTAGTTCTCAGTCGACTTCCAGTAGTTGAAACACATTAAAAACTAAATCAGAATTCCTGTCTTATACATTTGACTTTTTTTTTTTGGTTAACTTTTCATTGTGAAATATAGAAAGAAAACACTATGTTTAAAATGTACAAAGACATGTACAATACTTTGATTTACCACCAAGCAGACACCCTAACTCAGAGGTCGGGAACCTATGGCTCGCAAGCCAGATGTGGCTCTTTTGATGGCTGCATCTGGCTCGCAGACAAATCTTACAAAAAAAAAAAAATAACGTTAAAAATATAAAACATTCTAATGTATTACAATCTATTCATTTCCTACCACTCATGTTCATAGTTGCGGGTGGCTGGAGCCAATCACAGCTGTTCTCTGGGACAACACCAAATTTTTATTGGATAATGTGTAACGTACACAGGTCATTGTATGGCTCTCACGGAATTACATTTTAAAATATGTGGCGTTCATGGCTTTCTCGGCCAAAAAGGTTCTCGACCCCTGCCCTAATGATTTGGTGAAGAAATAGAATATTGCCTGTCAGTCAGAAGCCCATGCACAGTCTTGCCTATTTGCTGTTCCCTCTTTTCCTCCCCCTTCAGGGTAACTACTATCTTGACATTTATAGGAATCATTTGCTTCCTTTTTAAAATATTAATTTAATATCCAAGCACATATCCTTAAACACTAGTTTAGTTTTGTCTCTTTTTGAGCTTTACATAAGTGGAATCATACACTATGTCTCTTTTTGTGTCTGGATTCTTTTCCAGACATATAACATTCATTTATGATACTCATGCAATTGCAAGGAGCTGTCTTTTTTTTTTTTTCCCATTTCATTGCTGTACTATATTTTGCTGTACAATTATATCACAATTTACTTTTCCATTCAACTATTGATGAACTTCACAAACAACATCACTGGGGATATCTTTGTAGATGTTTCTTGCACACATTTCAAGAAGTGGAATTGCTGGTTAAAGGGTATGCTTATCTTCAACCATAACTCATCATGATAAACTGTCTTCCAAAACGATTGATTCAATTGACACCGTCAGGAACAGTGGATGGGATAAGTCCCCATGGCTCCATATCCTCTCTCACACTTGATATTGTAGTATCTACAGGTGTTCTTAAAATGTTCTGTTGGTGATCAAAAAGTATAAACTTCAAGCTATAAGATAAGTTCTGGGATGCAATTCACAGTATGGTGACTATCTAACAATATTATGTTGTATATTTGAAGATTGTTAATAGAGTACATCTTGGAAGTCCTCATTTTGAGAAAAAAATTGTAGTTAAGTGATGAATGTTAACTAAACTTATTGTGGTAGTAATTTTACAATATGTACATATTTTGAGACATTGTGTTGTATGCTTTAAACTAATATTTTTCATATTTTATTTATAGCTTAATAAAACTGGAAAAACATAAATAATAGTCCCTCTTTATCCACAGGGGATATGTTCCAGGATCCCCAGCGAATGCATAAAATGATGTAGGTCCAAACCCTACACTATATTCTATGTTTTTTTCCTATATATACATATTTATGATAAAGTTTAACTTATAGATAAGGCACAATAAGAGATTGACTACAATAACTAATAATAAAATAAAACAATTATTACAATATACTGTAAAAAAAAGCAATATAAATGTGATCTTTCTCTCAAATTATCTTACTGTACAGTACACACCTCTTCACTTAAAGGAAGCACTTTACAGCTCCCGTTTGGCATATTCAAATGGCCAGCATCACTATTCTTGTGCTTTGGAGTCACTATTAAATAAAATAATGATTACTTGAACATCAGCAATGTCGATTCCTCAACAGTCAATGTGATGCACCAGACAGCTACTAAGTGACTAACTGGTGTAGTGCACACAGCACAGATATGCTGGACAAGAAGACGACTCACATCCAGGGCCGGATGGCGCAAGATGGCACGACATGTCATCATGTAACTGAGTAGGGTGCAAAATTTAGAACTTCATTGTTCATTTCTGGAATCTTTCATTTAATATTTTCAGACCATGGTTGACAGCAGGTAACTAAATCCCCAGACAGAGAAACTGCTGATAAGGGGGACTACTGTACATACATATTGAATCATTATGTTGTACACCTTTAACTCATACAGTGTTATGTGTCAAGTATATCTCAATAAAACTGGAGGGAAATGTGCTTTGTTAGTTATACATTCTGTCAGTATCATTACCAACTCTGTGCCTTGCTTTTTCACTTAATAGTATCCTTCAGGAAACAAAGATATTAATTTCATTGTAATAAAGGTTATCAATCATTTCACCTATGATTAGTATTTTTGTGCCTGTTTAAAAAATCTATTCTTACTTATATAATGACGATTTAGTCATATATTACCTTCTAGAAGATTTATTACTTGCTTTTCATATTTAAATCTATAATACATAAAATTGATTATTTTGTACAGTTTGAAATAGAATCACATTTCTCTTTTTCTCATGTGATTTAAACTTATTTCAGCATCATCTATTTAAAAGATTGTTCATTCTCTGCCTGACCTGTGGTGGTGCAGTGGATAAAGTGTCAACCTGGAAATGCTGAGGTTGCCGGTTCAAAACCCTGGGCTTGCCTGGTCAAGGCACATATGGGATGCTTTCTGCTCCTCCCCCCTTCTCTCTCTTTCTCTCTCTCCCCCCTCTCTATAATGAATAAATAAAATCTTTAAAAAAAAAAAGAAAAGATTGTTCATTCTTCACTCCTCCACAATGCCACCTGCATCAGTTTCTTTTATTATTAAAAAAGAATAATAACACAGACTGTATCTTAGGCTATTCTTAGTCATATGCAAATTAATAGCTTTGAAAAAGGAATGGGAAAGTTTAGATGTAAAAAATAAAGTGAATTGTGTATGTGTACATCCCCAAATTTCTCTGTGAGAAGTCAGTGATCCTGGTATTTTTGCAATGGGCTCCACTCTTACTGTCAAGTGTGTTCACTGTAGAGCAGTGAATGGAACTTCCTGTTGTCGGAAACTCTGAGCACAGCTGAGTTTGACTTGCCTAGCAACAGGGTTCTAATGTGACTTTTGTATTTCATAAAACTCATGCATTTAAATGCTTCGTGACATTTGGAAGTCTTGTGTCTGTCTTACTGTGCACCATATGATCAACACCATATGCTGACAGAAGAGAACAGAAGCTATTATGAATTGAAGTATATTGAATCTAGGGTGAAACTGATATAGTATATAAAATGTTCATTTCACACGTTGTCAGGTAGATAATAATTTGAGTAATATTGGCCCTCAGAAGAGCAGAAGATTATACATGTTTTTGTGCTCATAGAAGAAGCAGAAAGGAAAATAAACAGGGAGTTCATTATAAAAGGTTTGAAATAATCTTTCTTTCTTTGAATTTTTCCTACATGACCTTGTAAAACTTCTCAGACTCAGTTCTTTTGTCCTAGCTTGTATTAATTATTTTTCCTTTAGTTTTCGTCTTGTAAACAATCTCAAGAAGGATTTTCCTCTCCTGCTTCTAACTTTGATTTCTGGCATGATTAATTTAGAGACTTAATAGCCTGTTGGTATTTGCCTTCTCAAATTTCACATTTTTTCCTACTTTTTTTTTCTTCTTTAGTATTTCCAGACACCTTTGGAAAGCTTTTATTTCTAGAAATCAAAACATACTATTCTTTAACCCGTCAGCTTAAATTAATGCTTCCAAAATGAATCTATATTCTACTGAAAACTATGATTCATTTATAAAAACCCACTTAATTTTCAGGTAAGGCAAAATTCAAGAGAAAAAGATAAGATAGAAATGCTAAAATGATGAACAGAGAAGAAAAAGCTTTTTGTAATAGACTTGGGTCTGGGTAATGAATGTGTGTCCCTAAATCATATTTAAATTTTAAGCTTTGTCACTAAATATTCTGAAAGACTCCTGATAATAATTTTGCATTTGTATATATGTGTGTACATATATATATGAAATATTACTAATTTATATCACTATATGTTAATATAAAAATCTAGTGCATATAATCTTGAGTTGTTAGACAACATATTATCACTTATATTAGGTACATATTTCATATTATTACCAAGGCTTGAAGACCTCTAATTTTTGAAATAAAAGCCTCTAATTACTTAATCTTATTTTCTGAATATGGCAAGACACATTTAGATCTATGGAACATTCTATTTTTTTTATCACTGCCTTTCAATGAAAATCTTTCTATTAATTTGCTGCTTAGCCTCAGAATCCACAGATAAATACAAATTTAATAAACTGTTTAATTGCATAGCATTTTTATGTTAGAACACTAAAAATATATATTGTCTTTGAGACTTGCAGTGACATTGGGGCAGTATACGTACAGGTCTGAAATAGGGGTAAATCTGGAGTCAGCATACTTGCTATATATAGGTTTAGTTAGACCAGGGTTCCCCAAACTACGGCCCACGGGCCACATGCGGCCCCCTGAGACCATTTATCCGGCCCGCCACACTTCCGGAAGGGGCACCGCTTTCATTGGTGGTCAGTGAGAGGAGTCAAGTACGGTGTCGCTCACGTACAGTACTACTTCCGGTGACGTGGGACGTACGCGTTACGACTCTGGAAGTGTGTCCTATCACTTGTTAGGGCTAGCAGTGACAAATATGGATCTGGACATTGACCATCTCATTAGCCAAAAGCAGGACCATAGTTCCCATTGAAATACTGGTCAGTTTCTTGATTTAAATTTACTTATTATTTATTTTAAATATTGTATTTGTTCCCGTTTTGTTTTTTTACTTTAAAATAAGATATGTGCAGTGTGCATGGGGATTTGTTCATAGTTTTTTTTTTTATAGTCCGGCCCTCCAACGGTCTGAGGGAAAGTAAACTGGCCCCCTGTGTAAAAAGTTTGGGGACCCCTGAGTTAGACGTTGGTATACTTCCACGCTCACACCGCAACCTAAGACCGCACAGCAAATAGGCAGACAGAGGGTTTAAATCTCCATAGCAGAATAATTTCAAAAGCCACCATAATAGCTATCACTTTTGAACTACTCACACTGTGCCAGACACTTTGCAGAGATTATTTTTAATCCTTGTATGGAATGTAAAAAGTTTTTTCTCTTTTAAATCTGAAAAAAACACTGTCAGATATTTCACTATTGGCCTAGTAAGTTCCAGAAGCAGTTTACCTGACCCCAAAGCTGACTCCCTCCACTGAAGTATATTATATGCTCAAATTTAGTTTAAAAAAAAAGGAAAAGGAAAGAGGTGAGCATAATTATAACACAATGCAGAAGGAACATCTTTTCTCATATCTTACTCACATTTAAAGAAGTTTACTTAGTTACTGATCACCCAGTGTTGAAATTAACCTAATTGGCCAATACAGATTTATGCTTCTTACAGCAAAACACAGCCATGTACAAACAATGTAGGTTTTAAACTGACCCTGTTTTTCTTTTTAAGTGGGGTGACATTAATCCATAAGAGTACATAGGTTTCAGGAGAACATCTCTATAGTATTTGAACTGATGATTGCATTGTGTACCCATCACTCAAAGTCAAATCATTTTCTGTCACCATATATTTGTCCCTCATTGCTTCCCCTCCCCATCCGTAAATCTTAATTCTGCCACTTACTAGATGTGCCAATTTGGGCGAGTTGCATAATGTCTCTAAGACTGATTTTCCTCATCAGTAAAATGGAGATATTTGTACACACACTACACAATCTGGCTGTGTTTTGCATCACAGTTATTGCCATGTGATAGGTTCTCAAAAAAGAGCAGCTATTTTTCTAAGGTCACATTTTCAAATATGTTGATATTTTTTGGTAAATGTTAGTTGATTTGAAGGAATAACTACCAGTACATATATTCATAACCATTACAGTTATTGTTAAAAAGAAAAGTATTATGGCATTACTGGAGACTGTCATCACAACTGTCATTGATTGTGCCTCATCCTGGGATTCCGCCCTAGTGAAGTCTATGAGATGATAAGGATTTTGACAGCACATTGCTTTGTTTACTCCTCTGGATTCAGAAGACAAGCAGAAGGCCAGTAGAGTGTAGCCCAGTCCTGCTCAGACCTTACCAAATTGCAGGGATGTCTTAAGGTTAATTATCTAAATGATCACATGCTTTGTCCTAAATGGCATTAATCTCAGTGAATCTTTTAAAAAGACAGTCTCATTTATCTTCTGATCTCAGAGGTAATAGTGGGGTCATCATTATTAGGCCCAAAAGCCCAGAAAATTCTTTGGCACCATTCACCAGAGCTTGACCACTCAGCTTCTGGTACTGCCTATGTTTAGAAAATGGGATAAAATATTTGACTATATTGAAGCTGCACTTGCCCTGCCCACTGTAACCCTAGTGTGCCACACCCACAGTCTTTCCACTCTTCCACCTTCTGACAAGGGTACTCCCTACCTTAGCAGATCAAAGGATTTGGAGTTTCCGTATTTGAAGACTAGGAGGTCAATGTGGGGAAATAGGAGTAGAGAACAGGTAAAATGTGGACTCAATTTCTGAAGGAGATTTTATCAGGAGAGAGGGCAGGTGTTGAGAAAGAAGCATAGGAAACATAAAAGAGACTATGATTAAATTACCAATTTTTAAGAAATATTTTTGGGTCTGCTTATCCCTTCAACATGTTCAAGAAAACCAAGTAAAAGACTAAAATTTTGAAATTTTTGTTACTGCATGACTTGTGCTTTTTTGCTTATGACACCATTCTGTCGTTTAAATATGTGGATCATGGATTCATTGGTTTTAAACTTGCTAGTCCCACTGCTGCTATCAATAGACACTGTGTAACTCAAGTTTACAAAAACCAGCTGTGTACCTTCCATTTGCCTCTTCAGATCTCTGCTTTCCTTTCTCTCCTTGGCTCTTCCTCACGGAGACTGAGCTGTATGAACTACATCAGCGACTCCCACACTTTCTGTCTTCTGTTTGGTTTTAGCACTAGGAAGCACTAGCCGGAAATTCCAAGAAGGAAGAAGAAGGAGACCAAAAGATTTATTATCCTGACTCCCTCTTTATGAGATTACCCCAGGCTGGTTGTATTCTTTGGTAGAAGGTCACTATTCTCCTCGAAGGGGCTACTCTACATGACTCTCTCCTTCTGGTTTCTGCTCACCACTCTGCCCCCTCATCTCTTCAAGTCTTGATGTCATTAACAGCCTCACTGTCCCAGCTCCAGGTAGCTTCACCATCCCTGTGGCTCCCTATGCTCCACCCACACCTTTAAAATTAGTCTTATTAAATTTTCTCAAATCATCTTAATCTGGGTACACCATCTGCTTTCTTGTAGGACCCAGATCACACACCAGCCACTCAAATTTATTCTATAATTTTATATCAAAATTCCAAGAAAACTAACATGACAAGGTAGACATGAGTAGCAAGATGATGGGTCTTGTTAGCCAATATCTTTAAATCCTTAGAAGCTGGAATTATCTAATTTAAGGAAATAGGATCTGTTTGTTTGGAAAATCCCAAGACCCTCATTCAATCCGCTCAAAGTTTTATGATCTCCCTTGCCTCACCTTCTCTGCTGCCTGTTTGGCTTTCTCATTACCACCATGAGTTCCCACTGCTTCTATTTCAGTAACCAGTGACGAGATACCTGCTGGTCTGTTCTGCTGTGCCAGTCGAAACTGGGATTTCTGCTGAGGACATGAACTCTATATTTAAAAACCACAAGGATGTGAGAAGTTGCTGGATAGAGGAGGGGGCCAACCTTAAGCAGAAGGGTACCTCCTCTTTTTGATTGGCTCTGTGCCCTCAGATAAGTGCCAGCCTTCAAGAATGGCATAAATCATGACACTGACATTCTTCTGGGTTTATTTTGTAAGAATATAGCTCTTTATAGATGCTTTCAATGGACTACATTGCACTGGGAAATTAATCTTGGATAATATGACAGAAAGCATATTGGCTAGGGCATATGTTGGCTATGGGCCACTGAGATTATTTCTTCCCAATGCCAGTTGGTTTTGCTTCTGGATGTTTCTCAAAGCCAAGGACAGAGTCTCAGTAATCTTTAAATTTTGAGGACCTAGAGCCATACCTGATACACGGTTGGCACTAAATAATTCATGGGATACAGGAATGGGTGAATAAACAAATGATTAAATCAATATGTAGTAAATGAATACCATGCCCCCCCCCTTATGACTTTCTCCCTCTCTAGAAGCCAGGAGCAATGTTTTGTGTGCTCTATACTTCAAAGCCTTTCACAGTGTCTGATCAGAGCAAATTATTTTTCCTCATACTCATATTTTGTCAGATGCATAAACAAAAGACCTCTTTATTTTCTTTTCTGTAATTCTTTATAATTCATATGAGCTTTCAATGACATATCTCTATTGACCAAACGAACTAGACATTTGTTACTTGGTCACCGTGGATAATGGCATTTCCTGAAAACTTTGAGATGATGGTTCCCATTTTTCTCCCAAGATAGCATCACCATCACTACCTCCAATGCTGCTGTCTGAAAATAGGCCAGGGTAAATCACAAGAACCTTGACTACCACTCACTGGCTTTAAAATGTGCTTACCCATTAGTAACTGAATATAATCAGTATCTCAGTCTGAAATGTAATGCCTATGATTAATAAGGAATCACATATATCTGGTGTTTGGCACTGTTTTAAGCTCCATATATGTTTAAAATCATTTAGAATTTACAACAACCCTGGCCTGACCTGTGGTGACTCAGGGGATAAAGTGTCAACCTGGAATGCTGAGGTCACTAGTTCAAAACTCTGGGCTTTCCTGGTCAAGGCACATATGGGAGTTGATGCTTCCTGCTCCTTCTCTCCTCTCTCTCTCTCTCTTTCTCTCTCTTTCTCTCTCTCTCCTCTCTATCTAAAAATGAATAAATAAGAATTCATGGGTTCCCAAACTTTTTACATGGGCCAGTTCACTGTCCCTCAGACCGTTGGTGGGCCGCCACATACAGTGCTCCTCTCACTGACCACCAATGAAAGAGGTGCCCTTTCTGGAAGTGCAGCGAGGGGCCAGATAAATGGCCTCAGGGGGCCGCATGTGGCCCACGGGCCGCAGTTTGGGGATGCCTGAATAAGATTTTTTTTAAATTACAACAACCCTATAAGGTGAACTGAAATGGAGGTAGAAGTTGTTAAGTGACATGTTAAAAGGCTGGCAGCAGACAAGCAAGCTTTGAACACATGGCCTCTTTGCCCTATGAGCCGTCCCCGGAATCATGATGCCATACTGGTGGCACAGAAGAGAGCAGCACTTCTTTGCCCCCTCAAGCCAGTGATGTCCAAACCCAGAGACCCACCTCAGAAACAAATATCTTAAGTGGAAACCAGACAAATAAGACTCTTGAAAGAATACTAAAGCAGTGAGCTTAGAGGTCAGGCTTTAGCAATTACAACAAATTCCAAGAGCAATAAAAAGTAAAGACCTTTGTCTAAGAAAAGTTCCCAATAGCTCCTGGCCCCACCAAGTACAGTGACCTAGTCCTCGAGTATCCTCTAGTAGGTTTATTTCTTTAGTTCCAAAATGTTGCAGACCTTTAAGGGTTGGGAAAGTCACAGAATTCACACTCCCTGGGCAGTTGAGGACACATGGTGATGCTCAAAGGAAGAAGTGTCTGTGAGCACACATGGAGAGCGGTTTGGAAGGCTGGGGCCATACTGAGATGGCATTTCAGTGAATGAACTCCCCAAAACTCTTTAAAAGGGGAAAAAATGAAAATACAGTCTATCTCCTTCTCTGTGGGTATCTCTGGGTGTCCTCCCATCTTCTTGTAAGGACACCAGTTATTTGGTTTAGGACCCAACTTAGTCCAATATAGCCTCATTATAATTTAACAATTAGATCTGCATACATCCCATTCCCAAATAAGGTTACACGCTGGGGTTTCAGAGGAATGTCAGTTTTAAGGGCATACTATTCAACCCACTACAAGCATCAATAGTAGCTAGCCTTAGTTTTCCACAGATAACAAAAGGAGGGACTCTGATCTGACTTTTCTATTGGAAACTCAGAATATAAACATATGTTTGATCTTCCAATGGGAAAGTGTAACGTAGAACATGTCATAGTGTCTTTTGAACTATCAGTTTCCTTGAGATATAAAAGAGAAAATAGCTCTGTACACACACATGCAAGTTGTAATGTTTGTCTTTTGTTTTCTAGCAAAATCGTGTGTTAAATGGGTTCTGTTCAGTGGTCACTTAATGTTCTTCAATTAAAGTAATTGGCTCTGTTGAGAATAAATGCTGCACCAGCTAAACATGCAGTGGAATGCATCTGGGGCATCCCGACTCAGCTCTGTGTTGATTCACGGCTCTAATTTTGCCCTCCGGATAATGAGGACATGATTGTGTTATTGCTTGATTTGCTTTTCTGAAGAGCACCTTTTCTGAACACAGGGAATGTATTCTAAGGGAATGGTGGCAGGTGACTTGGTGGGTTTCTGTAGGTAGTCAGTTTACTCAATTACGCTAGACTCTCAAAGAGTCGGAAGCTCATCTGATTAGCCGGCATAATAAATCAGACCCAAGTAATTTGGTGGTTCTCTAATGCCACAGCACTTTTTTAAGGTCACTGCCAAGGTGTGTGCAATTAGCAGCTTGTCTCCCTGAAGGTATAGTCTGGACAGACTAAATTGTTCCATGGTGGGAAAAGTAATTTGACAATGACCTGCTGGGTGGTATAATAAACAGCATAGCTATTAACTTGCATTTTTTGCTGCTTAAATTATTTTCTCTTTTTGTTTCTTTTTGTTGTTGTTGTTCTTAAATCAGTTCTTTGGCACAAAGAAATGTGCCCTTTTTATTCCATTTACTTTAAACATTTGAAACACCAATAAACACCTCATCTTCAAGCATTTTTAAAGTAGGAATTATTTAGATTGTAGCTTCATGTGTATTTTCTTTTTCTGCCATGCGAGTTCTTATATACAAGTTGGTTTCTGTAGAAATCTAAAAGTACCAAAATCTATCTAGTGGTACATGAAACTTTTTATCTTAAATAAAAGCAATGATACAAGGTGGGGCAAAAGTAGGTTTACAGTTGTTCCTATGGAAAATTAATTAATAATATTTAAATACATTCATTAATACAATTAAATAACAATAATAAGTAATAATATCAGAATAAGCTCTGTTTCATGTACTCACAACTGCAGACTGACTTCTGCCCCACCCTATATTTAGCACTTCTAATGCAGAGAGAATCTTTGGAAACATACTCCTACCTTTCTCTGGTTCTCCTTCCACTGACTGGCCCTGACCTGGCTTTCATAACCTTTCTCCAGCACCCAGTCTCCTTCTCTCCCTGGACCAGGCTCCATCTTCAGTCTTCTCACAGTCTCTCTATGGATGCTTTCCCCCAGGGCACCATCCACCTGCAGGGCATCAACCACCACCCATTCATTCACTGATGATGCAGGGATCAACTCTGAAACCTGACATCTCTCCTGGGAGCCGGATCCTTCTTTCCACCATATACAAGAATCAGCAAGAACGAGGCCACGTGCAAAGAAGAGCTAAACTAGATATAATCAAGTGCTAAAATGCAATTCACAGAAAGTATTTGCTGGAAGTACTCAGAAAAGGAACTAATTCTTTGCCGTTAAAGTTGTTGGAAAGAGTCAAAGTACGAAAGAAGGCATCACTGCAGGCTTAATGAGCTGACTGTGCAGGCAGAGGAGAAGAAAGGGTATCCGAGAGCATGGAAATGGCCTGGACAATGGAGGAGAGTAAAATAAGAGGGAGCCTTTGTATGGTAGTAAAAAGACCGTCTTGGATGATAGAGAGTTTGTATTTGAAATCAGGAGGTAAAACTGTAGAGATAAAGAAAACCTGACAGTACAGGGGACTGAATACTACAGTGAAAAGTTTAAAAGACATCTGTGAAATGTCATAGAAGTCCTGGTGTGGAATGATGAGCGTGGTGTGTTTGGCAGATCAGCCCAGTGTTAGGAGATAATATGAATTGAGCTGAAAGACACTAGTTAGAGGGCAACTGTGGCAACTAAAGCATGGATGAGGAAGACGTGACAGGGAATGAAGAAAGAATAAACTTAAGAGGAAATTCCGAAGAAGAAACAGCCGGCCCACACGGCCGACTTAATGTAGCTGCTGTCCAAGCTGGAGAAGAGATAAACCTGCAGTGTGATGAAGGAGAAAGAGCAGAAACCAGGAGTGAGTGCATGAGCAGCCCTGTCATTGCACAGCTGTTAGAACTGGAATAAATCTCTTAGGCTTCCTGAGCATCCCTAACGTGAGGGAATTGGACTGGCCAAGCTCTAAGATCTCTTTCCACACCAACTTCAGAGTTCAGTGATTCCCAAGAGCGGGCTTAGATTTATCATGGTCTTTTCTGCATCTCTGCTCATTTGCTCTAACCTGTAACATTTTCTTTTGGGGGGTACAAAGAAGATTTCTGGGATTTATTTCAAAAACATATCCATAATCATCTTCCTCTGTCCCATATTCATCTTTAATTCAGGAACTTCAGCATTTTAATGGTGAGTTGGGGAAGGACAAAAGAGGAGCATAGTAACCAAGTGCATGATTGAGAATGGATATGCTTTGCAAGCAAATTCTGAAATGTAAATGTTCAGGATCCCTGTGTATATCAAAAGTAGTCAAAGAATAATAATTAAAAGTTTTAACTGCCCTAATCTACATATCAAAATATATAGTGTCCTTAAGAAATTATACTCATGGTCCAAAATCTATATTATGATACTAAAAGTCTCTTGCAACATGGACCTTGGAAATTGTCTCCTCTTTGGGTCACCTTGAAGAGAGAGGAACTATCTCCCTTTCATTTCTCTATACGTCATTGTGAGAAGAGGAGGAAATTAATCCTCAGCTTATGCTCATTTTCTTTGCAATGAAGTTTGGGTCACCTTAGAAGAGGGCTGTATTAGTATTCTATCGCTGCTGTAACAAATGACCACAGATGTTGTGGCTTCAAACACAAATGTGTTCCCTTTCAGATCTGTAGGTCAGAAGTCTGACACAGGTCTTTCGAAGCTAATAGAAGGGTGCTGACAAGGTGCTTTTCCTTCAGAAGGTTCTAGAAAAGAAGTCATTTCCTTCTCTGTCCAGAGACGGCCCCCTTTCTCCATCTCCAAAGCCATCTCTCGAACCATCATTCCCTATTAACGTCTCCCTCTGAAGGCAGCTGGGGAAGGTTTTCCACTTTTTTTTTTTCCCTTGTATTTTTCTGAAGCTGGAAACGGGGAGAGACAGTCAGACAGACTCCCGCATGCGCCCGACTGGGATCCACCCGGCACGCCCACCAGGGGCGATGTTCTGCCCCTCCGGGGCCTCGCTCTGCCGCGACCAGAGCCACTCTAGCGCCTGGGGCAGAGGCCAAGGAGCCATCCCCAGCGCCCGGGCCATCTTTGCTCCATTGGAGCCTTGGAGCGGGAGGGGAAGAGAGAGACAGAGAGGAAGGAGGGGGGGTGGAGAAGCAAATGGGCGCTTCTCCTATGTGCCCTGGCCGGGAATCGAACGCGGGTCCTCCGCACGCCAGGCCGACGCTCTACCGCTGAGCCAACCGGCCAGGCCTGGTTTTCCACTTTTAAGGTCTACAAGAATCGATTGGGCTCACCTGGGAAATCCGGAATAATACTGGCAACTCAATCTAATTTACTCTTTCCACTAAATTTAGTCACATCAACATAGTCCTCTTCATCATGAAAGGTAACATATTCACATACTCCAGGGATTAGGAAACAGACATCTTTGAGGGGCCATTATTCTGCCCACCATAAAGGAATAAAATATACAATTACTAGCCATTGGCCAAAGTTATGCATTCACCCTGAAGCTTATATGGCAAAACTATGCAGCAGTCAAAGAAAAACAGGGAGATGCAGTGTTTCAGCAATAAGTCACTAAGACCTGCAGGCACAGACTGACGCATCTGCTATAATCAGCTTGTCAACAACCTAAGTCATAGTGATCTATGGGAATTACTCAAAATTATAAACCATTGATCCTTATGGTATTTGTTGTTTTATTTTTAAGAAGAGCCAATAGGTATTCAAACACCCTCTTATCTGTTCTGATAGGGTTTTTTTTTTTTTTCAGTTTTATGGAGATATAATTGATATGTGCCAGAGTATAAGTTTAAGGTATTCAGCATAATGACTGGGCATACATATATTGTGAAATGATTACCACAATAGCCTTAGTTAACTTATTTAGGTGTTCGATGTCTGGAAAATGGACTCATTTAGAAGAGCTTACTATGATTAATGAGAAATCTTTGATGAAAGAAAATGTACCTTTCCGTCTTTAGAATTCCCAACACATTTCTATTTTGATTATTTTGGACGACATTTTAAAACTCCTGGGAATTTTAAAATTATATTTTAATCTGATTCAAACAAAGTCTCAAAATGATATTCTTAATATTTTTTTAAAAAATGAATAAACCAAAAACAATTTAGACACAATATTTAAAGATATTTGTATACACTACACCAAATAATCTCTGAAATATCTTCCTAAAACAGACAGATGCTTACTTTCTGCCAGATCCGGCCGCTTGTGTGTTAGGAGATGGATCAGAAAGGGAGAATCACAAGATGTGTTCTTATGAAGCCAATGAGGAAATGAATGAAAACTCCAATCTCTCCTTGTGCCTCCTAAAGTTTTATGATTTAACAAAACTCTCTTATTACCCATTCTTTTCTTTTTTGCTTTTCAATTTTTTAACTCGTAAAATGACATTAAATTGTACAGTTTTATTTCTTTCCATTTCCAGTTTGATTGCATATATTTTCTCTGTAGTTATAAGTAAAACTGTTTGATAATGCAATTACATTGTATAACGTACTGCCTTCCACTAAATGTCTGGGTGCAGTATATTGGAAAACTTGTTCTGTTCAAACCAATTATCATTTAACTCATTAAAATTCTTAATGTAGTACATGAAACAAAGTTCTGCAGCTTGAAAGTTCCCTTCCATGAACTTTGCTTATGTCATTTTTGTTTTTAATTTTTATTGAATTTATTAGGGTGACATTGGTTAATAAAATTATATAGGTTTTAGGTGTACAATTCTATAATATACCACCTTTATATTGTATTGTGTGTTCACAACCCCAAGTGCATAAGCCTTTATTTTGGTAAACTATTTTAGAAGATGGATAGACATTCACAAGGTGGTAGAGATAAGAGACTACAAAAAAGAAAGATGTCTCAAGTTCAAGTTGTTGACATGACTGAGATGTCAACACTCTGTTCTTGAAATCATCAGCAAAATCTATTACTCACTAAAAGCCTTTTGAGGATCAAAGGATTTACTTTATTTGTTTATTGTGGGAATTGTGGAAAGTCCAAGCATTGTGCCTGTTATATGAGATGTGCTCTTTCAATAGAAGTCTGAGCTCCGAATGGGCTGTGACTACAAAACCATGCTCAGGGCTAACACAGAGGACAGATGGATGAGGATTTTATCTGATGTTATGTAGGATTTGATAGACAGGAGACTGAAGCTGACATCTGCATTAGAGAACAAATCAAAATATTTCTCTGGCTCAATGCTCACTGCCTCGCAAAGCCATTTTCAATTCCAAGTGCTTTTTAAGTCAAAAATCGACTCATTACATAAAATCTAAGTATATAGTTCTGTGTTTGCTTATCTTTCCTAAGGCAAGAATATCATAAAAATACTCTGTATCTAGGAAATGCCCATACAAGGTTGATGCTTTCTTAGTGACTTATTTTTAATCTCTACCACTGAAGTTGGGGAATCAAAAATAGAACTTGAAAAATCTCTCATATGGTTTTATATACAACATATTTCTATCCCATCTCTCATGTCCATTTCATAGTTCCCAACCCGCAGCATGCTATTTCCACTCCGTTGTGATTTGTTTTCCTCTGATATTCATGTCAGTCATCCCCTGATGCTGCCCTCCCCCTCTCCTTGCCGTGGCCCATGCATCCTCTACGTCAGCTCCAGTCTCCTCTTTCAACTTGCCTCACTTAATCAGGCCCCTGACTGGAATAGTTTTCTTGATCTTGTGACTAGGCTCAGCTTCATGGATATCCTACACTGCTAGTACTGACAATGCCTTATTATGGCTTTTAGGAGAAAGCCTTCTGTGTTTTCTTTGCTTGCTCTTGTTTCTCTCATCATTAGTGTTTGAAAAAACCCTAACTGGACAAATCAACTTGTGTTTATTTTGTTCACTGAATCATTTATTTGTTAGAACCTTTATGTAGGTGACTCAGCCATCTTCTGCCCACTGATTTTCATAAAATGCAACTTAGATCTTTATGTTCTGTTTACCCTATAGAATATGATTTCTAGAAAAACTTGTTTTCAAATCCTTTGTAAGTGGATAATTTCAAGGCTTATTTTTTGAGTATCTGATATTCTAACTTCAATATAGTATGTGTTAAAGAGTCTGTGTACTTCACTTGTTCTATAAAGTATGTTATCAGGCAGCACATAAGCCCTGGGAGCCACATAAGCTGCTTCAGCAGAAGCTTGAGCATTAAAACAAACAAAAATGATCAAGAGAAATACAAGGAACATAATAGATGATAGTTTGAACTGACCTTATGATATATACATATAAATCCTATATATGTATACACACACACATATATATACTTATATGTTATATATACATTTATATGCATATATATATTTTTAAAGTTATCTGAGAGACAAAGTTTTGGTAAACATTTTAAGAACAGAGGGCTTGAAGTAAATAATGCTTACATAGCTTTTATTCTTTTTAATTGTTTAGAACAGTTAGTTATTCTTTAATTAATCATTTTGTGTAGGATAATGTACTTAGTACAATAATACAAGAAATTAAAAATAAATGCAAAACAGCTCTGCCTGCAATAGTTTACAGACCAGACCACTAACTCCAGAATGAGCCAGAATACAAAATGTAATATGTAAAGTTCTACAATTTATTTTTCAGAGGAGGAAGAAATTTCATCAAACTGGGTTTTCATTAAGTTTTAAAAATCAGTGCCCTTGTTGTATTTTTTCTCTTTGACAACATCTTGTACCCTATAAATACAATAAAATGCCAGATTGATGGGTAGATGGATGGCATGGTGGACATAAAACAGACAAACAGCATTTGAGTCAGATTGTAATGGAAGGGAAGGAACCCAAGAGGCAAAGCTGTGGGAAAAAGACACTCGAAGTGGAGGGAGAACCATGAGCAAGACTGGAAGGTAGCAAATGAAGGTGTTTAGGGAAGAACAAAACATTTCTGCTTCTCTGAGTATCAGGTATGTGAAAAGAAACAGGAAAACAAATCTAATAAGGTAATTTGGGCCGTAAGAACTAAAACCTCAGCACTGATCATCAGCCGATACAAATCCATACGGCAGTACCAGATGTTAAAAGACTGACTTCTCTGTATCACTTGGGAAATAATATAATAGTAACTGCAATAAGTGGAGTCCAATGATAATAAAAGTTCCAATATCATTAGTTCAAGATACCGGTGAAGGCTGTCACAACAACCATTTGGCAAGCAGAACTCTGTCCTAGCAACATCTGAGAATATTGTCAACACTGTCTCCCTGTCCAGCCAAGGTCACACAGCCTGTGTGGCTTCCTGAACATGTATACAAAACTGTGATCCATGAGACTAGCCAGTTTTTCATCATCTTCGATGATGAACAGTCTATAGCACAAATTATATTCTTTAAGCCAAATGTATAAACTGAATGATACATATCTGTATTTATATCTATATGTAGGGATAATAGGTAGCTGGATAGACATACATAAATACTCTACACATACAGAGTTTAAAAATTTTTTTTTAAATCATCAGCCTCATCGTCTACACAGCATGACAGTGAAAAATGTAGAGATAGGTGTGAGTTGGAAATAGATCTGGGTTTGACCTTTTCTTCTATTTATCAGCTATGTGACCTTAGCAAGCAAGCTATGTCACCTTCCTAAACTGGTTTCCTCAGTTTAAGGCAGATGAATGATGCTTATTTCATATGGCCATTGTAGAATCTTATTAAATAGTGCACATAGATTGTGCTTAATAAACATAAAGCTCCTTTTCTTCCCCAGGAAAGTCACACTGAATTCACTGGCCAAGCTGTTATGTCCATGAGTGTTATTATCATTTTTTACCCCATACTGTTTCCTCTAAAATTTGAAAGAAAAGTTAGCATATATAAGCAAGACTTATAACCTTGCATAAGTCTGTTTGAAATGTGAATACTACCTACTAGAAGCTTTGCTTTTCCTAAAGTCATCATGGTTGGTACAAATATTGATTTAATTAAATATAAGCTCCATTGAGTTACTCTTGTCTATCTTATTCAGCACTTATCCTCAAGGCTGGGAATAGTCCCTGGTACATAAGAAGAGTTTAATACAGTCTACTATTAATTCATTAATTAGTCCTAGTGGAGAAAAGTGAAACATTGAGTTATTGGAAGCTTGGGAGATAGGAGTCATGAAATTTCACCCACACTATAAATAGACGCATTATAAATTTCAATTTTATTTTTTCCTGTATACTTATTTGAATATTGCCTTTCAGTCTCCACATGAAAATAGCAGGGGGGAAACAAGCTAAATGTAAAGTGTAAGCTATAGCTTAAGCAAACCAAAATTTAAATTACTACTTTTCAACTAAAGGAAATAACCATTAATTGGTCATGATTGTTAGTTTAGTGAGTCATCACTGTCATTGGTTTAAAAATAATAACAAAGTAAAACAAAAAAATATAAAAATGACACAGACTCGACATTCTTTGATAAAATGTATTGACTTGTGCGACATTTTTTTGATAAAATGTATTGTAGTTGTGCATGTATGCACACATATGAGTGAGTCTGTATTTGTGTTCATTTGGTTCTTAGCACAAAATCCATTTCTTACTATAAAATCACAGCCCATTTGGTTGTTTTTAGTCTCCCTGGGAGGAAACTGCCCCATCTCTGTCCCTTTACCCTCTGTGATTTTCCTTAAGGTGGCTGGCATGTGAGGTGGAGGGGGAACACTGTGAGCATGGGGCCCCAGGCTTGGTAGTGGATGTACTAAGTGGTGATCTAAAAGAACTTGCATGATCCCTTCTCTCTCAAGAATACCAGCCTCTCAAGCCAACTGCTTTGCTGCAAAATTCTAAGAATCTAAATGTTATCTCAGTATTCTTCTTTGTATTTCTGCTGTAAAGATGTGACTCTCCCCCACCCTCTATCCTAGGTAAAAAGACATGGAAGCACTTTAATAATTTTCTAAATGTTATTCTGTCTGCCCTGGCCAGATAGCTCAGCTAGTTGGAACATCATCCCAATCCACCAAGGTTTGTGGGTTCAATCCCCAGTCAAGGCACATACACATATACTAGAAGCAACCAATAAATGTATAAATGAGTGGAAAAACAAATTGATATTTCTTTCTTTCTCTCTCTCTCTCTCTCCCCCTTCCTCTCTCTGTAAAATCAATCAGTAAACAAAAAATTTTTAATGTTATCCTGTCAACATTAGCCCAGAGCATATTCAGGATGCCTCTGAATGAAACCTTTTAAAACACAAACCACCCTGTAGCTGAGATATTCTGCAAGTAGAGAAGGAGAGAGAACAAACTAAAATTGAACACCATTCTTTTTCTACCATCTTCACCATCATTTGAGAGCCAACTAGCATCTAGTTCTGGAGTTCTTAAACTGGCTTCTCTGCTGGGAAGAGACAACTTCCATAGTAAATTAACAACAACAAAAGTCACTTTTGTTTTCATTTAATTGTGTAAGCCTTTTTTTTTTTCTTGGATCTAATGATTTCTGCAGAGCTAGAAGGCCAAAGAACCAGCAGTAAGCTTGAGTTCCTCATTGTCCTCTGGGAGACCGAACATACGAACTGACAACAGCCAGACCACATAAAAATACAACTATGTGTCACCCTAATAAATTCAATAAAAAGAAGAAAACAAACAACTCAGACCTACAGCTTACAGCAACCTTACCAAGAAACCAACCCCTCTCTCCAGTGATCAGCTCACGGCTAGAAATCAGACTTGGAGGAAGTTATTGCTATCTCTGGTAATAGTCCAATAAGATAAACAGTAACTTCTGTAATAATTGGTCTAAAATGGCCAAGACTTAATTAATAACTGATAGTTTCTCTAATTTCTGTCTCTGCTGCAAACTTAGAACCAACCAAAGAAAGCTAACTATGTACTCCAACCAATCAGACTGGATACCCCAATGTATCGATAGCCCATCTACAGCCTCCCCAGGCCATCAACCTCTGGCCAGAGCACATCTGAAGCCTTCCCTTTTTCCTACTATAAAAATTTCTTGTTCCTCTACCTGCCTTACTGTCTCGGCCAAAACGCAAGCTATGGTGATTGATTCTGACGCTACAGCCAGCTCTGAAGGAAGGAATAACCTTTGCTTTTCTCATTTGGTCTCTACTTATTTCCACACCTCAATCCACAATCTTCTTAACTACTTTTATAGTATATCATTAATAAGTTCTGTCTTTGTCTTCTAGTATTTATTTTTGGAAGGGTATTTGGTTTTGTATTTGAATCTTATACTAGTTCATCAAGTAGGTTAGATTAGGTCTTAAATTAAGAATCTTTCATCTGTTTCTTCTGAGAGATCCTTGAGTGGGACACTGAGGCCATCGCAGAAAAGAAGCATTTCCCAGCAGCTGGACTCCCGTAGAGAAGTTGGTTCATGGTGTATCATTTTGCAATCATTTTATAAATAGCCCACCCTTTGGCCCTTTGTACAGCTGAGATTATAGCTTAGAACTGCTACTCAGAGAAACCTCATGACAGAGCTTCCTATTGTTTTTCTATTTTGATGTATTACATTTCTAAAACAATTTGGCTGCCTTGTGTATATAGTTCTACATACTGATTAACTTAGAGTTAACATAAATGGATATAAGTATTATTTAGGTTAGCATAATATATATATATATATTTTTTTTTTTTTTTAAGCATTCCAGACTTGTAAAAAATGATAGATTTGTACAGGTAGAAAGAAATTACAATGTAAATCTAATGTGGGCTGTTAGTGTTAAAATATTAAATTTAAATACTGAAATTAATAGGCCCTTTTATCTTCCAGTTGAAATCTTTTAGATTTACTCTTTTTTATTTTTTTAGATTTACTCTTGAATAAATGTGTCATATTTGAAAATGTCCAAGGTTATTATTATTTCCTCCTTTTAGGTACATAGAATATTTTTCATCTTTATTTTTAGATACCTATTAAATGTCTTGACTTGGGGAATATTAAGATAAAAGTTGCAAGAGTTTCTGAATCAAAGAATTAATGTACTAGGATGAATGTTTCCGAGGATACTATCAGAAAATATTACAGGGCCTGGCCGGTTGGCTCCGAGGTAGAGCGTCGGCCTGGCGTGCGGGGGACCCGGGTTCAATTCCCGGCCAGGGCACATAGGAGAGGCGCCCATTTGCTTCTCCACCCCCCCTCCTTCCTCTCTGTCTCTCTCTTCCCCTCTGGCAGCCAAGGCTCCATTGGAGCAAAGATGGCCCAGGCGCTGGGGATGGCCCCTTGGCCTCTGCCCCAGGCGCTAGAGTGGCTCTGGTCGCGGCAGAGCGACGCCCTGGAGGGACAGAGCATCGCCCCCTGGTGGGCAGAGCGTGGCCCCTGGTGGGCGTGCCGGGTGGATCCCGGTCGGGCGCATGCGGGAATCTGTCTGACTGTCTCTCCCTGTTTCCAGCTTCAGAAAAATACAAAAAAAAAAAAAAAAAAAAAAAAAAAAAAAAAAAAAAATATATATATATATATATATATATATATATTACAGAAATTAGTAATTATTTTGTTAAAGGAAGAAAAAGGAAACAAGTAAACACCAGATAATATTATGCAAAGCAGTCAGCCAGCTACACTAACAGGAGGCACACATTAGTCTAAGCCTCAGTCAGAATAGCGCCATCACAAGGATTTTATTATTTAACAGAGGAAACAGGTCAAATAATAATAAAATAACTGGAAAGTAAGCTAATAAGATCATGATAAGCATAAATGTAAAAGCTCAATGAAAGAATTATAAAACCAACTAGCATGAAGTTCTGTGGTCAAACATACACCATATAGCATCATTGCAGCAAATTTATCTTGGAAAATATTTTAAACTGTATCTAACTCAACCTGTTCCTTGGCTTATAAAGGGAGGTAACAGTCGAGGGAGGGAAGAAAGCAACAAAAAAGGCTTGACAGAACGTTTAACCTTGACCAATGTGGAAATACTTTTGCCCACTGGCACCTTGGAAATATGCCATTAGCCTACATTGGAAGGCAATTTAAGAAATAGTTTTATGAGCCTCAAGCCTGCATTACTATAAAGATACGTCTGAGGGCATCATTCCCAGAATTACTGAATGTCCTCCTTGTGCAGACCCATGAGAGAAATTTTTCTTTGTTCTCAACACAATAGTTGGGCTGCTCCTGAAAAACTGGCTGGTCTGATCCTGTGGGCACTAAGTGTTGCAATAAATTGCATGTCTCTCTTTCTGGTTTGGCACCAAATGGCTTAGATCCAAAGTTATGGTCCTGCTCTAGTAAGTGAACAGAATCATACAGCATGTATTTTATATACTAAACTAACCTTATTTTTCCTACATCTCATTTTTCTCTGTCCTGATTTGCTCACCCACTTGTTCTTTTTTTATTTATTTTTTCTATTTTGGTTTATTTTATTGTAGTGCATGCATTTTATAAATGACCTTAAATTCTTTCTAGAATATAGTAGTGTATGAATGACTACCTAGGTAACTGGATATAACTAAAGTTGGCTAAATAATTACTTGCCACTGTTTCAAAGTTTTGTGTTTTTTCCCTAAAAAATCCTACCACCAGTCCACCTGGAAAATACTCATTCTCTCTATCCCAAATGAAAGGTAGAATCTTTTATGGAGACTTTGCTGACCACCACCCCCTTGAAAAAGAAATGAGCCTTTGCTGCTTAGCATCACACAAAATTGTTGACATTTCTTTAACATGTCTTTCCCCTAGAAATCACCCTTCTTAATGGGAGAGACTCTTATCTCTATAGCCCCAATGTCAAGCAGGCATGATTAGTACATGCTGGGAGGAAGGAGTGGAGGGAGGGAGGGATGGGAGGGATGGGAGGGAGGGACAGGAAGATAATAAAGAGCTGAAGAAAAAGAGAATTCAACTCAAAAGGGAAGAGTTTTGGATGTGGCTCCACTTTTATTTATGATCAACAATCAGAGGACATTCTAAAAAAAGATTTTTATGGCTCTGCTTTGTTTTCATTCAATCAGCCAGTTGTTTCTTGTTTGCACTCTGCATTCTTTCCTAATGTCTACAAATAACTTCTGCCAAATTGAACCATTCTGGAAAAGCCATCTTAAATGTGACAGGAGGTGTGTTTTGAAGGAGGAGAGCACTATGATTTCACAGAGAAGATGAGATAACTTTTTCTCTCATTTCTGGCTGGCTCAAAGGTGCTTCTGAGGACAGCTGGCTTTGCCAGACGCTGCCTCTCGTGTCACCTTCTCCGTCCTAAGAGATGCTACAACACAACAGTCTGGTTTGGTGCTTTGAAACCAACAAAACAATGCTGGAAAAATGGGGAAGATGGATTGGGGAAAAAAAGACACCTCTTGTGAGAAGCCTCAGAATCCACGATCAGAATTCTAGTTTTACTTGAGAGAAATTCAGGAGTCTTCCCAGACTTTTGAGAAGGGACCTTAATTAAAAGCAATGTCTTGATGAGTATGCTCTTGGTGACTGTGTGGGAAGATCAACTGGAGCTGGGAAGCTGGGGTGTAGGTGGACAGATAGATAATCACAGCTCTCCCGGCACAGACCGAGCCTCAGAGTTATTAAGTCTGGAAAAATCCCTTCAATGAATTGATTTTGTGTTAAATCAAAGTTTGTTGCTTGAAGTCAGGAAGACTTTTCTCTTTTCTAAATTACATAAACTGTGACAGCTGAGATTTTCTTTTAACACACTTCTGGAAAGTTTTTCCATGTAATTTGAAAGACAGTTCATCTCTCCTTGAGAGTCATTCTTATGAGGCCGCAGAACAGCACCCTGGGGGATGGCACGGGGACGGGGGAGGGGGCGGGGCCAGCCTAGTGTGACAGCGCCGAACAGCCAGCAGGGCAATTTTAAAGTGGGTCATTTTCCTCACCCCTTTCTGATCTGTTTCCTCTCTACCCCACCATTAGTTCCCACTGGAAATACGCCCTCAACAAGGACATGACTTTCCTCATTTCTTTTTTTTAAACAACTTGAATGAGTATTGATTTCTGGAATTTACCTTAAACAATAAAGGGAACTAAAAACAGTTAGGTAAAAATGTAGTATATCAGAAATACACTATTTTTTATTATTATAGTTTACATTCAGTATCAGTCTCTATTAGTTCAGATGAACAGCATGGTGAGTAGAAAGTCATGTACTTGACCCCACATCCCTCATTTCTATGTCTTTGCCTAAACTGTCCTAGTGTCCCTCTATAGTAAACACAATTCTGAGTTGCCCCTGCAAGATTCCCAGCCCCTGGTGACACATCCTTTAGAACCCTTTAAATATGAATGGGATTGTAAATATAATGGATTTAACTCCCATGATTAAGTTTCATTATATATATATTTTAAAATACAGTTTCTAAAGAAGTTGTCTTTGAGTTCATCGAAAGGGAGATTATTTTGGGTGGGTCTGACCTATAGGTGAGTACTGAAAAGGATTTGGGCTCATTCTGAAAAGGGAGGTCAGCAGGGAAAGAATTCTGCTGGCTTTGAAGAAAAAACTGCTATATTTGGGGGGAGGGTTACAGAGCAGAAATCCCAGGGAGTCTCTAGCCACTGAGAACTGCTCCTGGTTGGCGGCCAGCAAGAAAAGAGAGACCTTAGTCTTACAACCATAATTTATTATATTCTGCCAGCAACCACAAAGCTTCGGAGGAGAACAGAGGAGTTGAGACATGTTGATTTCAACTTGGTGGGACACTGAGCAGACAACCTGTCACACCTGGACTTCTCTTCCATAGAACTGTGAAATGTTATAAATAGGTGTTGTTGAGAACCATTCAGTTTGTGGTAATGTAATGTATAGTCAGTGGTGGGATTCATCTGGTTCACATCAATTCAGCAGAACTGATACCTAATTTTTTGTTGAGTTCAGTGAACCAATTGCTACAATGGCACTTGTAATCAGGGTTCTCTCTAAGGTTGATGCCTGGGTAGCTGCCCAATGTGAAAATCACACATTTACATTTCTTACTCTTTTTTTTTTTTTAATTAAGTGAGAGGCAAGGAGGCAGAGACAGACTTCCATATGTGCCCCAACCGGGATCTACCTGGCAAGCCCCTACCAGCAGATGCTCTACCCATCTGGGCTACTGCTCTGTTGCTCAACAACTGAGCTATTTTAGTGCTTAAGGCAAGGCCATGGAGCCATCTTCAGCATCCAGAGCCACCTTGCTCTTTTTGAGCCATGGCTGCAGGAGGGGAAGAGGAAGAGTGAGATAGATAGATAGATAGATAGATAGATAGATAGATAGATAGATAGATAGACAGATAGATAGATGTGAGAGGGGGAGGGGTGAAGAAGCAGATGAGTGCTTCTCTTGTGTGCCCTGACTGGGAATTGAACTTGGTACTTCCATACACTGGGCAATGCTCTACCATTGAGCAAACTGGCCAGGGCCTCCTTACTCTTTCTTAATGTTATCTTAAATAAGAGTTTTATTTTTTTTGTCAGGTATTATTAAATATTTTTTATTAATATTTTAGAACTTTTTCTTATAACATTATCTAGTTTTGTGTACCTCCTTTATTATTCTTATTTAAGTGTTAAATGCAAGAAATAATAAACTACCTTTCAGTATATCGTTTTTTATACTTGAAACAGTCATGAGGGGAGAGAACCAGTTGTTAAATTATTTGAATCCCACCTCTGTATATAGTGATATAGAAGCAGTACAGGTTTACATACCACCCTCCACCTTCTTTCTCTGAATAACCTCCATTCGCTCTCTGACATTCTGCGGGAGGCGTCTCATCCAGAAGCCAGTCCCTCACCACCACCACCGCCACCACCACCACCACCACCACCACCACCACCACCGCCACCGCCACCGCCACCGCCACCGCCACCACCACCACCACCACCACCACGACCATCACCCCCAGCCCTCCTCCAACCTGAAGGCTACGTGCTTTTCTTCTCTTCTCCTAAAAACCTGTGGTCCTCAAAACTGCCAAGAAAATTTTATGGGATCCACAAGGACAAAAATATTCTTATACTAATGGTACAAATTATTTGCTTTTTTAATGTGTTGACATTTGTACTCGCAATCCAAAGCAGTGGTGAGTAAAGCCGCTGGTGGCCAACACGAATCAAGGCACCAAAATGTACTGTCACTGCAGTCTTCACTGCTATGTCCTTACAGTGAAATGAATGAGTTTTGTTACATCTCAGCCCTCCAGTACAATCATTTTCCTTCTGAGTAACAAAGTGGAATGTGCACATCCTACACTCCAGCTGCACATCGAAGTTTGATAGCGGTCTTAAAGATTTGCATGATGTTGGAGTTGCAAGTTGAAGTAGTTGGATTTTTTTTCATGGAGCTCTATTTCTACTTGAAAGAAAAACTAACAATGGTTATTTCAGACTTGGATACTTGACAGACATTTTGTCAAAACTTAACAAGTAAACCTGTCACTACAAGGAAAACAATCGACAGTATTTATTGCTAATGACAAATTTAATCTTCTAGTAAAAATTAGAATTTGGTAAACATGCATTTGCCACCATAAATTTGACAGCTTCCCAATCTTTAAGGACATTCTTAATCAGTGATTAGTTTAGATCAGTATTAATATTGATGATTTTTAAATATTGTAAAAAAATGTGTCAACATTTTAAAACTTTGCATAACTCAGTGAAATACTATTTTTCAAACAACCAATGCGCCGTGTCACCAAATCATATATGGGAAAATAATTAATACAAAATGCAGAATAGACCAAAGGAGTTCAATTAAAAACATTACTAAAATACAGTGTCAGATTCCATATTGAAACTAATCTTTAAGAAACTACTACCTGTCAAATTTTGACGTATTATCAGAGAAGAATATACATACTTATGTGAAAGAGCTATTAAAATTCTTCTTCTTTTTCTCATCTCATATCTACACGAAGCCAGGTTTTTCTCATATATTTCAAACAAAGCAATTTACTGCAATATATTGAGTGCAGGGCCAGAAATGAGTATTCAAATAAATTCTATTGATTTAAATAATAAGGAGATTTTTAAAAATGTAAAATAATGTCACTCTTACTACTAACGTTTTGTTTTGAAAAATAGTTATTTTTTATAAATTATATTTTAATGTTAATATATAAGGGTTTATTATTTTTTAATTAATAAATAAATTTTTTAATTTCTCAGTTTAAATTTCTAATTAATAGACTTACAGATATAACTCACATAAACAAAGCTCTGTGGAGCCCTCATTAATTTGTATGTGTAGAAAATAGTCATGAGAGCAAAAGTTTTAAAAATTGCTATACTATACCTTTATTTTTAGATCTGTTATACTCAGATTAGCCTTCTGTATTGCATTTTTATTTGGACTGTGAATGCCTAATGTATACTACAATTGATGTATGTTGTATTTGAAATGTCAAGCACAGAATTTAGTATAAAGTAGTTGTCTGAGAAATATTTCTTATTGAGTTTCAAAGTCACTGTATTACAATCCCTTCCACAAAGAACTAACAATATCATTGGCAAGTTGGGCAATGTATCCCAAAATTGGAGAACAGTATATTCTCCTTTTTATTAAAGCGCAAGATGAATTAGAAAGAACATTTAGAAATTTGTGAAGATAAAATACCCACAATGCTTTTGTACTTAAAAATCTTCATAAAATGAACAGCTTTGAAAATTCTACAAGGTCATATAAGTATTTTAATAAATAGTTATAATGAAGTTCTAGTTTAAAAGAATTTGGATAGTCTTGTCTGTCTCCGTCTATACTTATATATATACTCTCCAACTTAAGATGGTCTGACTTGTTTGTTTTATTTTTACTATACAATGATTCAAAAGCAATATGCATTCAGTAGATATCATACTTCAGTTTTTGAATTCTGATCTTTCCCCGGGCTCTCCCGTGATGTCCGAGAGCTACAGTGTCGTGGCTCCCAGGCAGGCATGTGGTCACAAAGGTAAGAACCCATACACTTACAACCATTCTGTTTCTCATTTTCAGTACAGTAGTCAATAAATTACATGAGATATTCAATACTTCATTATAAAATAAGCTTTGCATTAGATGATTTGGGCCAACTGTAGGCTAATGTAAGTGTTCTGAACACCTTGAAAGGCATTCTGGAATACTAGAAATAACCAACCATGAAAAAATTAAAGATAAAATACTGTCATAAATAAATGCATCAATGTAAGGGAGAAGCAGGTCATAATTTGAAGTTACCTGTAAATACTGAACTTGAAATGGAAAAGCGAAAGTGTTGCTAGGAAATAAGTAAAAACAATCATCTATTTTTATTATCAAAGCATTTTATCCATTTAATGTGTTTTCTTTTATTTTTGTATGTATAGCCAGCCTCCGCGGCTGCCATCAAAGCCGCCTGGCCAATGCAGGGTCAGGTTTGATTAGGACAGGCGGTAAGGAATCAACAGAGCCGAAAACTGGTATTCCATCCTTTAATCCTAGCTGGCACCCAGCGGGCGAGAAAATACACATAGCAGGAAATACTTCCCTTTCCATTCAGGGCTCCTAAAGCCACTGACTCATCTGAGTTTTCCTAGAATCAAAGGCTAACACCTTGCCAGTCTTATTCACTTCTGTTCCCCATCTCTTTCTCCTCCACAAACTGGCTTCTCCTTCTCCAAATCTGCCATTTTGGCTGCCTCCTCCATGTGGCTTCCCTGCCCTGCCTCCATGGGCTCTTCCTAGAACATAATCACTCTTCTCCGGAACAACGTGATCTCTCTCCAAATGGCCTCCTAGCTCCTCCTTTTAAAACCTTTTGTGTGAAAACCCTCCCCTAATACAATTAGTATAATCACACCCATTTCAAGCAAGAAGGGCAACTAATATTTATCACCTGAGCAACGGGCATCTACATGGGCAGCTCCATCTTTAACAAAGTGAGAACAAATAACTTTATCTACCCAACATTGTGATTGCTTTAAAAGACATTATTTTATATTAGAGGCATAATGTGGGATCTGTATCTGGACAGAAAAAATCTTTCATAGAGGGGAATGAGTTTTGCAAAAAGATGCCAACTAAAGGAGCCTTTTATTAGCCAAAGTAAGTTATTTTTATCAACAGTAACTATTCAATATCTGGGCCCTAAGCTTGCAGTAGCCTAAATCAGTCCATGGGCCCCAATAACTACAACAGGTGTTGCCCAGGCCACCAGCCAAGAGCCACAGCAGGGTCACATTCAGAAATAAGAGAACAGCAATTTGTGACTTGGCTCCACTGGCTAGCTTCCTGGAATGTAGCACCTCCAAATCCCTTCCTCTGGTTCAGAGAAAATACCTAGGTTGTCCTGCACCTGCTGCTTTTCCCAGCTGCTGGCTCCTGACTCCCAGTCCACTGATCTACACTCAGAGAGTCCTGGAGCCGTCAGCGCCTGTCCTGCGGCCATCACTGCCTCTCGAGGAGGCCATCTGGTTCCACTTAAAATGCTTCTCTCTTGTTCACTGTTTGATCTGGTCATTTCTGTTTTTATGGTCCCAAACTTGAAGAAAGAAGGCAGCCCTGCCTGGGCATGCACTATCACAAATAACTCTAAACATACTTTTTTTGTTGCTCATGGAGTTTTGCTGTTGTTTTGCTTTATATTTATTTACTTACTATTTTAAATAGCTCTTGTCTCCTAAGGAGTCTGGCACTTGTCCACAAAATGACAGACCCCAAAAAGTCCAGCAACACAACATAGTACTCTTAAACAAAAAGCTTGGTTCTCGGTTTAAGTTGTTAGACTGACTCTTGAAATGCTCCCCTGTTATGAACTTAATTGTGTCCCTCAAAATCAATAGGCTGAAGCTCGGACACCCAATGTGAATATTATTTGGATGTAGAGTCTTTAAGGAAGTAATTGAGGTTAAGTGAAGTCATAGGACTGGAGCCTTGATCCAATAGGACTGGCGGTATTGTAAGAAGAGGAAGAGACACCAGGGACAAACGTGCACAGGAAAAAGGTCATCTGACCACACAGTAAGAAGGTGGCTATTTTTAAACCAAGGAGGGAAGCCTCACCAGCAGTTCAGCCCGCACCTGATCTTGAATTCCCAGTCTCCAGAAGTGTAAGAAAATAAATTTCTGTTGTAAGCCGTCCAGTCTGTGATATTCTTTTATGGCGACCCACCCAAGCAAACTAATACACTCACTGAAATAATTAGGAAAAGGAGAACCGAGAGAACGGAAGAGGGCTATTACAGTGGAATATAGAATTTAACATAGTTCTGGAAAACTGAAAATGGATAAAAGCTTAATGATAAGTGAAACAGCCAGAGAGGGCCATGACCGAAACATAATTATGAGGAAGCAGGAGTCAAGACGAGAGGAAACTGCTGGTCCTGTCCCTGGAGGATAAAAGGAAAAGTGACATTTTCATTTTGCTCTTCTCTCTTTCCCTTTCTCTCCTTCTCTAAAATTGATGAATAAAAAAAAATATCTCTTTTCTTCTTTCTCTCTAAAATCAATAAGAAAGATATTTCAAAGCAAAATTCATTGTTTTTTATTATTTTTATATTTTAAATTCTAATAGCTTATTTTCATTTCCTCAATTGAATTTTTCTGTAAGAAAATGAAAAATGTTGATATATCATGAAAAGCCCTTTTGTATTAGTGACTAATACTATCCCAAGAGAGACCAAAAACAAACAAACAAACTTCCAAATATAATTTACTTTTTACCTAACCTTTAGCTGATAAATGAATATGCACAATCAGGTCAACTGCTTACATAACACCTTATTTCAGGGACTGTTTATATTGCTCAGTTGTATAAATAAAACCTACATAACACTCACCCAATAGAAGCTGATGGTCATAAAAATAATACAGTAATTCTTAACCAATACCATATTTTAAATTGATATTTTTAAAAGACAATGAATTCGCCTGACCAGGCAATGGCGCAGTGGATAGAGCGTCGGACTGGGATGCAGAAGGACCCAAGATTGAGACCCTGAGGTTGCCAGCTTGAGCACGGGCTCATCTGGCTTAAGAAAAAGCTTACTAGGCCCTGGCCGGTTGGCTCAGCAGTAGAGCGTCGGCCTGGCATGCGGGGGACCCGGGTTCAATTCCCGGCCAGGGCACATAGGAGAAGCGCCCATTTGCTTCTCCACCACCCCCCTCCTTCCTCTCTGTCTCTCTCTTCCCCTCCAGCAGCCAAGGCTCCATTGGAGCAAAGATGGCCTGGGCGCTGAGGATGGCTCCTTGGCCTCTGCCCCAGGCGCTAGAGTGGCTCTGGTCGCGGCAGAGCGACGCCCTGGAGGGGCAGAGCATCACCCCCTGGTGGGCAGATCATCGCCCCTGGTGGGCAGATCATCGCCCCTGGTGGGCGTGCCAGGTGGATCCCGGTTGGGCGCATGCGGGAGTCTGTCTGACTGTCTCTCCCCGTTTCCAGCTCCAGAAAAATACAAAAAAAAAAAAAAAAGAAAAAGCTTACTAGCAGGGACCCAAGGTCACTGGCTCGAGCAAGGGGTTACTCAGTCTGCTGAAGGCCTGCGGTCATGGCACATATGAGAAAGCAATCAATGAACAACTAAGGTGTCGCAAGGAAAAACTCATGATTGATGCTTCTCATCTCTCTCCATTCCTGTCTGTCTGTCCCTATCTATCCCTCTATCTGACTCTCTCTCTGTCCCTGTAAAAAAATAAAAAAATTTAGGGCCCTGGCCGGTTGGCTCAGTGGTAGAGCGTTGGCCTGGCATGCAGGAGTCCCAGGTTCGATTCCCGGCCAGGGCACACAGGAGAAGCACCCATCTGTTTCTCCACCCCTCCCCCTCTCCTTCCTGTCTCTCTCTTCCCCTCCCACAGCCGAGTCTCCAATGGAGCAGGGATGGCCTGGGCGCTGAGGATGGCTCTGTGGCCTCTGCCTCAGGCGCTAAAAATGGCTCTGGATGCAACAGAGCGATGCCCCAGAGAGGCAGAGCATCGCCCCCTGGTGGACGTGCCGGGTGGATCCCCGTCGGGCGCATGAGGGAGTCTGTCTGACTGCCTCCCCGTTTCCAGCTTCAGAAAAATGCAAATAAAATAAAATAAAATAATAAAAAAAAAGACAGTGAATTCAACATTTAGCCCATCAGTTTACCCTGCACATGTTTGACAGAATGGCAGGAACAGACTGCACCATTGCAACAGAGATAAGGTAATCCAATAAAGTGGTCTTTGAACCCTCTGCCTTGCCAAAATTATAAAATAATGTCTAGAACAAAGGTTGCTAATGCTCAAGTCTGGCAGTTTGTTTCGTTCATCACAAGTAATATACCAGCACATGCTGCTGTTTGAATTCTGAATCATAAGTTGAATAGCACGCAGTGACATCACAGAATTCTTACCAGTATCAGTTTCTCTCATCCTGCCCCTTCTTCATTCTACAGTGATTCCCCTGAGAACATCCATCAAGTGATAAACAGTGCAGCACCAGAAGTACTCTTCCAGGATGGAAATGTAATAGCTTTATTTGAATAGATGTACAGTCAATTCTCAGTTTCTTTGCCTTTGGGAAAACAATAAGATATATAAAATTCTTAAAAAGCACTACAATTTCAAAACATCACGATAACAAATAAATGTATCACCCCCACCATCTTATTTTAAAAAGTAACAACTTTAAAAAAGCAGTTTGGGCCCTGGACGGTTGGCTCAGTGGTAGAGCGTCGGCCTGGCGTGCAGAAGTCCCAGGTTCGATTCCCGGCCAGGGCACACAGGAGAGGCGCCCATCTGCTTCTCCACCCCTCCCCCTCTCCTTCCTCTCTGTCTCTCTCTTCCCCTCCCACAGCCGAGGCTTCATTGGAGCAAAAGATGGCCCGGGCGCTGGGGATGGCTCCTTGGCCTCTGCCCCAGGCGCTAGAGTGGCTCTGGTCGCAACAGAGCAATGCCCCCTGGTGGGCAGAGCATCGCCCCCTGGTGGGCGTGCCAGGTGGATCCCGGTCGGGCGCATGCGGGAGTCTGTCTGACTGTCTATCCCCGTTTCCAGCTTCAGAAAAATGCAAAAAAAAAAAAAAAAGCAGTTTGACTTTTCTATGTTTTGCCACAAACCAATAATCAGAGTCTTTGCCTGTTGAATTACTCAAATATCCAAAAGAATCCATTTTGGTTCATATTTCTCGATTCTATTCTTATGAAAAAGTGTTTAAGCAGTTGACGTGTTAGATAATGGGGAAATCTGAACCAGTCAACCAGATCAATATTCAATATGATCAAGGAAGCCAGGAGAAGGGCCAAGTCCGAGTATTCTCAGCCCCTCAAAACCTGGCGAAACAAAACCCTGACTATGTACTTCGACTTTGAACCGAGGTGGATGTTAAGGGGAGACCTCAGATGTGTCATTCTCTGGAAAGAAAGTGTGGGAAAGAGAGTGCTAAAGTCATAGACTGAGTGTGGGAATTTGGAGATGCGGCGTGAGATTTTGTAAGCCTTTTCTCCTTACACACACACACACACACACACACACTCATGCACACACACCCCAGTCTCACATCCAAGGTTGCATGCTGTGGAAGACATAACAAGGCCCCAGAGTAAGAGCCCTTCTCACAGCACAGCATACTGTCTTGTGCTCTCCTTCCCACCCCATAAGCAAGAAATCACTGAGGCTGGAGGTTCCCTCTGGCTGCCAGCTAAACCAGCTGTCCATCATCACAGGCCTAGACGTGGAGAAGCTCTCTCTTGGGAGAGGGGTGCAAGTAGAACTGAGGAAGGGCAGAGAGAGAAAACGCCAAAATTTTGACATCCTTCCACCCCATCAAATGAGCAGGAACTTCAGAGCTATTTGTAACACATTTTGAGACATTATGAAATCATAAAAAAGCATACTAATTTTGCAGAATAAAAATTCTGGTTGTGGTTGAAGAGCTGACCCTATAATTGCCAAAGAAGGAAGTTGAGGGGCTGGAGCCTGTGGATGTGCTTCACTTCCGGTAGAACATCTGTTCCTTTACTCCGGTTGTCTGCAGCGGATAAGGAGGCTTGGGACTAAAGGAGGCTTCTCTCTCAGACCCAGCATCCACATAGGGTCTTCACAGGAAGGAGCAGAGCAAATTCATCGTCTTCTTTTTCCTGCTGGGCCATGTAAGTGTTAAACAAACCGACAGAAGGAATGAGAAGGAAGAACTTCAGGACTTGAGCTCTTTACCATACATGCTGCCTCTTCACAAGCACAGCTGCAGAGAAGAGGCTGGACTACAGCCCAATGTGGCCCCAGCCCAACGGAGGGGGCCTCTGATGGCCAGAATATCTACCTACCTGGTTAAGGGTTTAACGTTGTAAGAGTTGAGAAAAAAGATAGAATAAAATAGACCCAGAACTAACCAGAGTGAGAGGAAGGAGAGGGGAATAACTTTTTGTAACCTAGCCTGAAATTACAACTATTTTGCTAGGGTTAAAAGGTTGTGTGGGTGTGTGGGTGTGTGTGTGTACTGCACAACAGCCAAGCCTGCTGAAATAAATCAATGTCTTGGTCTCCTCCACTGATCACATGACCACATGAACAAATGTGTCCTAAAATATACTGCTCACAAAAAATAGGGAATATTTCTCCTGGCCAGGCGGTGGCGCATTGCTGATAGAGCATTGGACTGGGATGCGGAGGACCCAGGTTCGAGACCCTGAGCTCGCCAGCTTGAGTGCGGGCTCATCCCATTTGAGCAAAGTTCACCAGCTTGGACCCAAGGTCGCTGGCTCGAGCAAGGGGTTACTCGGTCTGGTGAAGGCCCACGGTCAAGGCACATATGAGAAATCAATCAATGAACAACTAAGGAACTGCAGTGAAGAATTGATGTATCTCATCTCTCTCCCTTCTTGTCTGTCTGTCCTTATCTGTCCCCCGCCCCCATCTCTGACAAAAAAAAATTAAGGAATATTGCAAAATGAATATAAAGCGATAAAATATCCCCTAATTTTTGTGAGCAGTAAAGTGGGTTACCTGCTTTCTTTAATTTACTTTGGTCAAAAATTATTCCTTCTGTTGTAAAATTACAGAGTTCTGACTATAACAAATATATAATAAACTATATAGCAAAGACAACAAACAGCCTGTGCCATATCTATATGTGAGATCTATGTAAAATAGTCACACAGACTAATGGAGACAAATAAGCAGATATTGTTGGTCAGCGAATACCTTAGATCAGTCGGTCCTAAACTGTGCATTGGATCACCTAGGGAGTTGTTGTTTTTAACTACAGATGTTCATTCTCCATGCCCAGATGTTTTGATTCAGTTTATCTGCCTAGAATATTTATCAGCCAAAGCATTCATATTTATTCAATCTGATATATTCATTCATTCAATAGAATTTACTGAGAGCTGATGATTAGTCAAGCTTGTCAGCATATAGCAGTGAATTAAAAATAAAATAGTAATCTCAACCTTTATGGAATTTATATCTGTTGAAGAAGACACAATATAAATAAGATAAATAAGTAAAATATATAGCATGGTAAGAAATAATAAGTAATAAGGAGAAAAATTAAGCAGAGGAGAATAGGAAGTTTGAGAGGGAGTGCAATTTTAAATAAGGTAACTAAGACAGTGGCATTTTCTCAAAGAAGTAAAAGAGGTTAGAAAGTAAGCCAAGCAGAAATATGAAGGGAATGCATTACAAGTAGATGAAATAGCCTGTGCCAAGGTCCTGAGGTAAGAACAATGCCCACCTGTGTTTGAGGAACAACAAGGAGGTAGAGGGAGCTGAATCGAGTGAGGATGGGGAAAATAGTAGATTAAGGCAGAAAAATAATGAGTAGTCTTGTAGGTCAATATATAGACTTTAGCTTTTACTCTTGGAGGGTTTGAACAGAGGAATGATCTGATCTGTTTCCAGTAACCAGACAGTATGACTCTGGCTGCTCTATGAAAGAGAGTGAAAGGGGAAGCAAGGAGACCCCTTGGAAATCTATTGACATAATTCAGGCCATAGTGGCTTGGACTAGGGATGGTAGCCACGGAGGTGATGGAACATGGTCAAAATTTGGATATATATAATTTTAAGGCAGAGCCAATAGAATTTGCTGATCCATTGGATGTAAAGGTGTGAGGAAAATCATGATTAACCTGAGTCAATTATGTCTTCAAGGTTTTTACTCTGAGCCACTTAAAATGAAATTGCCTTTACAAGAATGGGGAAAACTAGGAAAGAGACACGTTACAGCAGGAAGAAATATGAAGAGCCCAGTTTCTGACCTGCTGTCTTTGAATTGCTTATTAAGTTCCAAGTTGAAATGTTGAACAGCTGGTTGGGATAGAGTTCAGGGACTCATCTGTGCTGGAAACATACATTTTGACTTCACAAACACATAAATAGTATTAAAGCCGTGAGTCTGGATGGCATCTCCAAGGGACTGAGTTAGCTGAAGAGAAGAGGTCCAAGGATGAAACCTTGGGTTACTCAACTTAGAGGTCGAGCCACTGCTGTTAATGGGGTTATTTGGGTTTCAGCAAAACATTGGTTAATCTCCCATTAAAAAACTGCTGGTATAAGCTGACTTCATTGGTGATACAACTGGATTCAACATTACAACAGAAATTATTATCACACCATTCTGAGGAAGAGAATAATTCATGGGAAACCTTAAGGCATGCCCCTGATCCTGTCCCGTCAGCATTTTATTTTATATATTTATTTTATTTTTTTTATTTATTCATTTTTAGAGAGGAGAGAGAGAGACCAAGAGAGAGGAGAGAGAGACAGAGAGAGAGAAGGGGGGGAGGAGCCAGAAGCATCAACTCCCATATGTGCCTTGACCAGGCAAGCCCAGGGTTTTGAACCAGCGACCTCAGCATTTCCAGGTCGATGCTTTATCCACTGCACCACCACAGGTCAGGCTCCCATCAGCATTTTAAAACATCATCTTGCATGAAACTACCCCTCTTCCTAACTAACTGAACATTGATTCCACTCAGAAATCCACCCCTTCCTCCCACAGCCAAATGCCTCAGGTAAGTTCCAGGGTTGGTCCTGGCCAGCCTGACTTTCATCCATGAGAAATGAGAGGTTCATCAGGAAGCTCCTAAGAAAACCTCTTGGCTCTTAAGACGGAGTCATGGGAAGAGAGGTCTTGCTTCCTCTTCCCCTGGGTTTCTGAACACCAGGGACTGGGTCCTGTGGCCACCTTGCACAAATTGTCTATGAGAAATTTATAATAATCCTCATAAGAGGAAAATCTGATAAGTGAACACAAATCTGAGGGGCTCAGAGTTCAGAGCAAGTGAAGGTCAGGTTCTGGGGGCTGGTCTCCCGACCTCCCGGCCAGCTCTCTGCACCCCATGGCCTCCTCAGCTCAGCTTCTGTCCAGCCCTTACTTGGCGCCATTTGGTTAGGCCCCTTGTGCTCCTGGGAACTCCTGATCTGCGTTTCCACCATCTGCTGTGAAACAGGGCCTTCAACGAGCAGCCAGAAGTTTTTGTTGGAGCGTTACACGGGGTTTTATCTATCAACACAAAAGATCAAAGGCTCTGGTGGATGCAGATAGAATACATGTGCCTTTTTTGTCTTGTTAAGCATTCAAACATTTCATGAATTTCCAAGGAAATTAAAAACTAGATTATGCCCTCAGTCAGTGCATGTTATTTTTGTTTATATCACCAGGAGCTGTTTATTCGTACCAGTCAGGAGATTCAAACCAACAAATATAACCATGGGGAAAGATCAGAACATCCGGAGGTGGAGAATAGTTACACACGTGCTCTATTCCACTCAGATAGATTGAAAAGCTGTTTGGAGATAGAAAGGAGATGAGGCAGAATTTAAGAGGGGATCGTGACCTAGGAAGGTGAGACAGGAAGGAGGGTTAAGCTACAGTAAAAAGTGCACATTTTTTAATTGTATGCAAACTCTGTGGGCGAGTAGGGAAGAAGCACTAGGATTACCATATGGAGAACTGTCATTTCTATAACAAGAGTAAAGAATATTTATATGATGCTTAATATATCCCAGAATCTGGACTTTATAATAGCTTACTACATTTAAATGATCTTATCTATTAATTTAAGGAACATTTGTCGGTATACACGCACACACATATTTATGGATACTTCTTAATTCTGTTGTTAATTCCATCTTGAAGAAACTCAGAGAGCTTAAATAACTTGCCTAAGGTTATCCAATTGGTGAGAAGCAGAGCTGGCTCTAAAGTTCATGATCCTAATTATTAAGGCAAAGCCTTCCACACTCCTCAGCATAGCATACAATAAAGACCTTCCTTAAACTGGCCCAGGTGTCTGCTTTATCCTCGTCTCTTGAGTTTCTCATGTAGCACACCACACTGAATGTTACCTGGCCCTGTCACATTGGGTCTTCAAGACTGCACATGCTCCTGCTTGTTCTCAGGCATAAATATCTTCCCCAAATAAGCCTGATCTATTTCTACTCATCTCTTAGGACCAATCTCAAGTTTCCTTCCCTGAGAAGCTTCTCCCAGCTCCTCCGGACTCTCAGGCCACTGAGCTCCCACATGGGCCTCCACAATCCATCCCTTCCTCTGGGACAGCCCTTATCTTGGGGCATTGGTTTCTCTAGTAGTCGGTCCCTGCCTCTTGACTCTGAATTCTTTGATGAAAAGACATTATCCCACATATCTTTGCCTGTCTCACACTTGATAAAGCACCCAAAATGTAGGAGGTGCTTCATACTATTTGATGGGTAAATAATTGAATAAGTAATGCAAATACATTTAAAAGTTGTATGCAATTCTTCATCAAACAACTAGAATATTAGGTCCAAAGCTGTGTTCTGTTCTGTAAGGGGAGCAATTTCAAATAGCTTTTGGAAGTAGATAAGATATAAATTATTACTCTTCAAATACTACTTGTAGAGATGAATACATTGAACAGACTACAAGTAAAAAAAAAAAAAAAAGCCACCATGTAACTGAGCTATGCATGGCATGCTAGGGACATGGGCACAATTTCAGAATGTTCTTCCACATCTGTGGTGATCTTTCAGGCCTGAAGCAAATTCAGCAGCCTCCCCTGTCTTTAGTTCCTTTCCCTATAGGCAGCACCAGCTTGTGGGAAACTATAGGTAAGGACAGAGAAAGCCTAAAAAAGGCTAATGTCTTCTCACACTTGATTGACAATGAGAAAGCTACTCAAAATAAATAAGTAAAATAAAATAAAATGAAATGAAAGAAAGAAAAAAGAAAAAGCTACTCAGTTTCCTAAGGAAGAAAATAACAATTTCACAATATTTTTCCTGCTGTAAATTACTCAGGTCTAGACAACTTCTGAAATTCCATTTGAATTTGGAAAAAAGAACTGACTCTTAACGTTTAAGTAATTTATGATGTTTTGTTTTAATCTTCAAATTTAACTGAAGAGGACATGTTGTGCAAATGAGTTTGTAAAATCTGTATTTTTTTTTTAGTTTGCTCACTTTTATTGTTAAAAAATGGCGCTGGGCAGCCACATGTGTGCTTGCCCTCAGAGCAGGGCAGTTGATTGCAAATTGCAGATTGCATTCCTGCTTGGAAGGGGTCATGGTTTTGCTAATGTTAGCTGGAGGAGGGGACTTTGTGGACCCAGCCAGTTTTGCAGGGAGAGCAGAGAGAATGCAGAGTCCTAAAGAAGAAGCTACTTTTGCAGAGAGAGAGAAGGTGTGCAGATGGGGAACCAGAACTGAGAGGCTTTTTGAGCTCCATTGAGACTGATGGGGCCTTTGATTCTAGGAGAAACTGGAAAATGTGTCTTTGGAAGCTTTGGAAGCCCTGAATGAAAGAAAAGTATTTTCCCTGACTGTTTGCTCGTCGTCCAGTGTGAGACTTTAATCAAGGAACAGCCCACTATTTTTTGGCTCCCCTGTTTCTTTACCATCTGTCAGAATCCAATGAGAACCTGCATGGCCACGATGGTGGCTGTCACTGGCCATACAGGATACATCAAGATTACAAATTGTGCCTGACCAGGCGGTGGCACAGTGGATAGAGCGTTGGACTGGGATGCGGAGGACCCAGGTTCAAGACCCCAAGGTTGCCACCTTGAGCATGGGTTCATCTGGTTTGAGCAAAAAGCTCACCAGCTTGGACCCAAGGTCACTGGCTTGAGCAAGGGGTTTCTAGGTCTGCTGTAGTCCCATGGTCAAGGCACATATGATAAAGCAATCAATGAACAACTAAAGTGCCACAACGAAAAACTGATGATTGATTCTTCTCATCTCTCTCCGTTCCTGTCTGTCCCTATCTATCCCTCTCTCTGACTCTCTCTGTCTCTGAAAAAAAAAGATTATAAATTGCTTTGACATATTTAACAATGCAAGAATACCGCAGGTTCTCCTAATAAGGTACTATATGTCATGTGTACATTAGTGAAAAAAAGTGAATTCATTTGCTAAGAAACAAGAGGAAGCCACTTGATACTGCTCTATTTCCTGAGAATTCAGCAACAGGTAAATGTCTTAACATTTGCCTAAAATGTTTATCTATGCAACTGATATGTTCACCTTAAACATTTGCCAGTTGCAAATGAAGGGTCTGGATGTGCAGGCTATTTAAGCATGTGGCTGCTTCAGACTTATATGAACTGCATAGACAATTGACAGTAAGTAAATTACCAAACCCCCTAATATTTGTCCTCATCATTCAATGCCTTTCTTTTAAGGTCATTTATTATAAAGTGATCACACTGTTATTTAAACTGATATTTATGTTTTTCTTTAGTCTGTTTTACATAGAATAAATTTTTTTAGGTTTCATTATATAAAGCACTCAATCAGAAGTAGACACTAATAAAATACTCGAGAACTTGCAAAATAAACAAAATGTAATACACCAACCATGAGTTACAAATCACTCAGAAAAGCCCCAATTTTTGGAACTCTAAATGAAATTTTAGATTTTACGCAAGAAGGTTTTCTTTTTAAGAAGGTTTTCAAATGGAAACATTTGTGTGTGTGTGTGTGTGGAAGCCATGGGGCAGCTGTTCCTGTGACTAGATGGCTGGTTAGAAGAGTGATGTGAAGCTTTAATTAAAACTCATCTTCTGTTTCACTGTTTCCAACCATCAAACACAGTTTGTGTTATTAACATAATACTGTACTTTGAAATGCAATTGCCTTCAGGTTTTGTTTGTGGGGATGCAAGCCTGCTATTTTTCTCCACTGTCTTCTTCTTATTCTTTTTCAACCAGTCTCAACTTAGATTACAAAGAAAAAAAATTTCAAATTCATAAACCCACAATGAAATCAATGATTATTGATAAAATGATGCTCTGAGGTTAAAACAATTGATTAATGAATTCAGGAAAAAAATTAATTGGAGGCCTATGTTGTCCCATAATTCTAACTACATTTCAGATGGATCAGAAGCATGTTTCCCAAGGTGAGCTCTGAGAAATTCTTATCGTAATAAGTGCTCAGGAAAAAAAAAAAAAAAGATTTGCTGATTCAACAAGTCTGATTATATCCTTCTTCTGCCTGTCCTCTAGGAGGGAAATAATTAACAGTAGCACATTAAATGCTCTGAAAAGTCCTAACGTGTTTTTTTGTTTGTTTGTTTTTAATCAGCTTACTGTATTTAAAAAAAATAACCTTGTGTTTCCAAACATTTTGACCACGGAAAATTTTTGCTTCTCACTTAGTATCACTCCATAGAACCAGTGTCACTGAAGACACCATTGGGGAAAAGCCAAATCAAAGTGTTAAGTGAAAAAAATATTATAAAAACTAAAAAAATACAGGTAAATAGTTATTAGATACTCTTAGGTAGGTTTCTGGCAGACTTTTTTTTAAAAAAAAAAACACGTTTGACTACATAAAATTAACATTTTTATACATCATAAAATTATATAAACAAGCACAGAATTATTTAGACATAAGTACAGTAAGTTCCTGAGTTACAAACATCCAACTTACGTACAACTCATACTTACAAATGGAACACCATAAGGGCTCTTGGTAATCAACTGCAGTTGGACATCAGTGAAAATGATATAGAGTTACTTGACTTCCATGGCAAAGAACTAACCAATGAAGACCTTATGGAACTAGAGCAGCAGATAATAGCATTTAGGGAAGAAAACAGGGACCTAGAAATTCCAGAACTTAAAAAGTTATCTACAAAAGAGTTAGCGATGTTTTTCATCTCATTGAAGCAGGAATGCAAAGTTAGAGAATCCTGATACAGAGAGTTTCACCAAATATTACTGGAAAAAGGAGACCCTGGCTTGTTGGCTCAGTGGTAGATCATCGGCCAGGCATATAGACGTCCCAGGTTCAATTCCTGGTCAGGGCACACAAAGAAAGCAACTATCAGCTTCTCCACCCCTCGCCCTCACTCTTTTCTCTCTCCCTCTGTCTCTCTGTCTCTCTCTCTCTTCCTCTCCCACAGCCATGGCTTGGTTGATCTGCACATTGGTCCCAGGTGCTGAGGATGGCTCCATGGAGCCTCTGCCTCAAGTGCTAAGAGTATCTCAGTTGTGAGCATGGCCACAGATGGGCAGAGCATCCAGGAATTGCTGGGTTGACTCTGGTCAGGGCACATGTGGAAATATGTCTCTCTATACCCCCTCCTTTCACTTGGAAAAGAAAAAAAAAGAGAAGTTTACTGGAAAAAGATAAGCTCTGTACAAACCTCCCTTGATGCCTCCTTCAAAAATCTGACTCCAGCAGCTGAATCAAACCCTGACACTCTAACACCAGTCCCAACCTCTCCAACAAGTCCATCATCTTCTGTATCATCCAAGATTGTTTAGAGTTGTATTTAAAAATGTTTTATTTATAGGTATAGAAAGGTAACAACAAACACTATGTTAAGAAAAACATCTAAGTTGCATTTAATGGGTAAATGGACCTGTTCCAACTTACATAAAATTCAACTTAAGAACAAAGCTACAGAACCCAGGGACTGCTTATATTTATAAAATTTTTGACAGCGGGTCAATATTCCTCATATAGAAAGAGCATTAAAAATCAATATGGTACATATACTAAAAAAAATTAACACAAGAGAAAATTCAATCTCACTAATATTCCAACAAATGCAGCTTAAACAAAAAGATGCCATTGCTCTTTTATCGAATTGGCAACATATTTTAAAAATGTTATACTCTGTATTGAAGTGCAGAGACTGGTATACCTTCCTGACCTCTCCTCCTCCAGTGCATACTGAACAACTTTTCTGAAAGGCCATGTCCTATCTTTTACACATTAGTTCCATTTCTGGGTTATAGTAAGTAAATTTATGTACACACCATTTATCATATTGTGTATTGTATGACAACAGGAAAATTGTGTATGACAATAAGAAAATTACTAAATAAAATAGTATAACTAATATAGTGAAAAATATTCCATACTGTCCTGAAAAAAATTCTACATATAATAATATGAAAAGAAATCCCCATAATATAACATTCAGTGAAAAAAGCAGAATTGTTGTGATTATATCTCAAATATATTTTAATAGCTGTTTATATATATAAATTTTAAAAAGATGCAAAGCAAATATATCAATACAGAAATAATCATTCTTTCTGGATGGCCTGTCATGTGATTTTTTTCTAAATTCTCTTGAATAAAAGGAAAGAATAGTTAGTGCGGCCAAGTAGAGAGCCAACTTGACCTTTATTAATAATTTAAGAATTGCCCTGGCTGGTTGGCTCAGCAGTAGAGCATTGGCCCCATGTGTGTGGAAGTCAGGTTCAATTCCCAGTCAGGGCACACAGGAGAAATGACCATCTGTTTTTCCGCCCCTCCCCCTTCTCTCTCTCTCTCTCTCTCTTTCTCTCTCTCTCTCTTTCTCTCTCTCTCTCTCCCCCTTCTACAGCTATGGCTTGAATAATTTGAGCAAGTTGGCCCTGAGTGCTGAGGATGGCTCTATAGCATTGCCTCAGGCACTAAAATAGCTTGGTTACTGAGCAATGGAGCAGCAGCTCCAGATGGTCAGAGCATCAACCCAGTAGGGGGCTTGCTGGGTGGATCTCAGTCCTGGCACATGCAGGAGCCTGTGTGTCTGCCTCCCAGGCCTCTTAATAATAATAATAATAATAATAATAATAATAATAATATTATTATTATTATTAAGAATTAATTCTAGCCTGACCTGTGGTGGCGCAGTGGATAAAGCATTGACCTGGAAATGCTGAGGTCGCCGGTTCGAAACCCTGGGCTTGCCTGGTCAAGGCACATATGGGAGTTGATGCTTCCAGCTCCTCCCCCCCCCTTCTCTCTCTGTCTCTCCTCTCTCTCTCTCTCTTAAAAAAAAATGAATAAAAAAAAAAAAACTTAAAAAAAAAAAAGAATTAATTCTAGTTAGTACAACATTTAATAAATAGGGCTTAGTAAAGTTGTTTTAGAGATCCTTTCAAATACTTTTAACTTATTAATTCTATTTATATCCTTAACTGTCTTATATTCCTATGAAAGTCTTTTTTCATATTTTGGATATAAATAAACTATATACTTGTTCATATATACTATCCCAAAGATTAATACTGATTAGCTATTAGCTATTACTATGGTTCTTTGCTGAAAAAATAAGATTGGAAATAGAAAAACAGAAAATTCAATTCCTAATTAATGTACCTTATTTCAAATGACTTAGAAGAGTCTTGTGAATCTTTTCTAGGCTTTGCTTTTTTCAGTCATACAAAGAAAAACTAGCTGTTACTTCACAGACTAGTTTCAAAAAGCTAGAAAAAGAATGGCAGTTGCTGGGAAACTGGAGATTCTAAGAAGTAATGTAGCTGTCTGCTTCTAAATTGCTCCAGGCCCCTACATACATTATTTCACTAACTTTTTCCAAATGCTCTGATTTAATAGCTCATTACTGAATGTCAATAATTATATTCACAACTAGCAAAACTGAAGACTGTAACAACCATCATTGTTTTTCTATAATAACTTTTCTAAAAGACAGAAACGACTTTCTTTTCAGGGCCTTTGAAGTAACATAATGTAATCCCAATGTTTACTATCTACTTCCACACTTATAATTAACCTTAACATCAGATAGTAATTCTCAATACAAGGAAGTCATTTTTGGAGTAATAAGTTCTTCAGTCTCTATTATTATAATACAGACTTATTATACTCTAATATTATAATACAGATTTATCCCATCTTAAATTTAGATCTCGTCAACACTTAAAGGATCCTTCTGTTTATCAAAAAGTTCATTGTAAGATTTCTTTAAGGTCTAAGGTTTTCTATTACATTTATAATACTTCAGTTTAGGGGAATTTAATCAGCCTGTAGCTTTCCATACTGAAGATGGAGCATCAATATACTGTGCATGTCTCATCACAGAGACAGAATTTTTCAGGCAAAAAGCTGCTCATCTGTGACTCAATAAGTCAGAGTAAGAGAAAGAGGCCCAGCCAAGGAGAAACAAGAAGAATAAGCAGGAAGGACAGAATATGTTCACAAGCATAAAGATGAAGGCTCTGAAAAATGGTACCTCTCCAAGATCTGATGGAAGAGTAAAATAGTAGAGCAACTCCATGACTTGTTTACATTACACATACATATAATTAATCTCCTCCCAAAGCTTTTTGAGGTCAGAAGCTCTGTGTAGTTGTTAGTCCTTACCCAGAGACGAGACCCAAACATTATAGACCACAATAAATATTTGTTGAATGAAAGAATTAACAAATGACACCAAACAATGAATTTGATTAACTTCTACTGAACTGACCTCATGATTTGGAACCCCTGGGAATATGGTAATGGGTAAAAGGTATCATAGGGGTTAAAATTTGTCTTTGTTCAACTGTTAACACAACGAAACAAAACACCAAATTGCAACTATTGGCAAGGTAATTATTATTCTCCTGAATAATAATGCTTAATAATTAGGACTTAATCTAGTTAGCGTCTATGACTACCAATATATCTTAACTAACACAGTCCATCCAAATCCCTTCATCAGAAGCCAGGCTAGTAGTCACACCCTGACTCCCTCCCCCTCCTCCACTACCTATCCCATAACCAGACCGAGACAGAAAAAGCCCTTTCTCAAAGGGGACGGTCCCATCTGCTCCCTTGTCTTCCCTCCCTGCAGACAGACAACACTCCCAGCAGTGTGGTGCATGACTCTTCCTGCCTTCCATCACTTAACCTGCGTGCCGGTCATAGATGCAAACATACTCTGAAGCACTAAGCAGCCACTTCCAGTTCAGTGATCTTTTGTTCAAACTGGGCAGAATCTGCAATTAATGCAGAGAACCTGGAAAGAGATAAAAGGAAATTTATGTTTTCTTATCCAAAGGTCATTGTCCTACCCTGTAAGCCGGGGAACTAATTACAATAGGTATGTGGCTTCCACATATTCTGATTCCATAGCCAAATCTTCACTATTTTTGGCAATGGAAGACAAAGTGTAAGTGGATAATAAAAATTCATAGATAATCCCAAACCCAATTTTAGCCACTAGTTACCACCTTGTTCTTCCAAATCCTTGATCAGCACAGCCCTAGCAAGAAGCCAAATTTCAGAGCTGCATAACTTTGATGTCAGCTTGTCTTTATTCTTGCCACAAAGCTGCCAGCCTTCTGTTTTCCCCTGCCATTCATCCTACCACAACATCGGTTTCCCAGTGTAGATGTTTATTAATCAAAACAGTGGAATTCGGCCCTGGCCGGTTGGCTCAGCGGTAGAGTGTTGGCCTGGCATGCGGGGGACCCGGGTTCGATTCCTGGCCAGGGCACATAGGAGAAGCACCCATTTGCTTCTCCACCCTTCCCCCCTCCTTCCTCTCTGTCTCTCTCTTCCCCTCCCGCAGCCAAGGCTCCATTGGAGCAAAGATGGCCCGGGCGTTGGGGATGGCTCCTTGGCCTCTGCCCCAGGCGCTAGAGTGGCTCTGGTCACAACAGAGCGACGCCCCAGAGGGGCAGAGCATCAAGCCCTGGTGGGCAGAGCGTTGCCCCTGGTGGGTGTGCCGGGTGGATCCCGGTCGGGCGCATGCGGGAGTCTGTCTGACTGTCTCTCCCCGTTTCCAGCTTTAGAAAAATACAAAAAAAAAAAAAAAAAAAAACCAGTGGAATTCATGTGTCCAAAGGAAAGAGAAGGAGAGAAAGTCCTTTTAAAATGTCCTTAAAAATGGAAGTCGCTTTGTCCTTTACACATCTGTAACATTGGGCTTCCTGAGCTGATTTAGGTCTCCTCACAAAACTTCCCCCTGGTGTGTTTCATTGATAAGATAAATTGGTTAACTAGCTTGAAAGATAGAAACTCAGTTGTGGCTGACAGCCTCCAAGATGGCCTCCCCTAATTCCTGCTAACACTCTCTATAACCAGCAAACAATAACAATGGCAAGATTGAAAGGGAACATTGAGCAATCTGGGCTTCTAATGGCTGGAAATGGGCTACTAATTTAAGGAAATGTATGCTATGGCCAGCTTTTGTTTTGTTTTTGCCTCAGGAAGATAATTATCACTAATGGTATGTTCTATTTATTATCTCTAAAGTTATAATCTGCCCAATCATTTGGTCTGGTAACTAGAATCACTCACTTCTGTCACCAGTCGTCTCCAGGATGGGGATTGTGAATTACTCCCTTGACCCTGGTTCCCACATCAGTTACTGGGTCTCCTTATTCTTTTGTGTTGTGTTTTATCCTTCATCTCTCCACTTACAGCGGCCAGTTCAGTCTGAGACCATATTACCCCTGTCTTTGATTTCCACTGTCTTTTTTTTTTTTTTTTTTTTTGTATTTTTCTTAAGTTGGAAACGGGGAGGCAGTCAGACAGACTCCCGCATGCGCCAGACTGGGATCCACCCGGCACGCCCACCAGGGGGCGATGCTCTGCCCATCTGGGGCATAGCTCTGCCACAATCAGAGCCATTCTAGCGCCTGAGGCAGAGGCCACAGAGCCATCCTCAGCGCCTGGGCAAACTTTGCTCCAATGGAGCCTCGGCTGCGGGAGGGGAAGAGAGAGATAGAGAGGAAGGAGAGGGGGAGGGGTGGAGAAGCAGATGGGCGCTTCTCCTGTGTGCCCTGGCCGGGAATCGAACCCAGGACTCCTGCACGCCAGGCCTACACTCTACCACTGAGCCAACCAGCCAGGGCTGATTTCCACAGTCTTTTAACTCTCATTTTTCTTTTCTCTTCTTTGTCTCCATATCAAATTCCCTAAAATCATATTATTTCATCATTAAAAACTGCAGTGCTGAAAGGATAGAAATGATTTCACAAATTTGGGGGGAGGGGATGTTCTGATTTAATATTAATGGAGAAAAAAAAAAAGCCGGAGTAAGTAATGAAGTCTCTATTTTCCAAATCTACTTTGAATGTGAGTACCTCTTGTCATCCTCACTTTGAAGTATCCTAAATCAAGTCACCAGGACAATGTCTAAATTTTTCTTCCTATGCTCTCTACATGCTCTACAAAGATCACACGTGAGTTTTATCATCTGAATAAATAATAGGCATTATTTTAAAACCACTGCACACTGAGTGAATACCAACAGCTTTAGTTGGACACTTCGGCTCATCTAATATCCAGTCTTAATTCTCATATTTCCCTCAATGAACACTTGAGGCCTCTTCAGATGCACTTCAGAGCTGGCTGCCCCAGGAAATGAAGAAGGCCAGCATCATCACAGGATTATTCTGTGCTGCAATGTCATCCCAGGAAGGAAGTGTCCCAGAGAAACCTGCCTGAAGACTCTAAAACCAGATGCCTTCCATCTGTGCCATAGCCGTGGAAATCGGGAAGGCCACAACGCTGACTGTCAATGGAGAATGAGGACTGAGGGAAAGACCAGCCACAGGTTGAAAAATCTTACAGAGAAGCCCAGCACAGTGGGCGCACACAGCAGAACCCGCAGCAGTGTGCAAAGGGCCGCAGCAGCTGACCCCAGTGCAGATGGCCCGGTGGGTGAGGGCCATTCAGATCTTAAGGAAACATAACTACCCCCAACCACACCCACTCCAGGCCCAGCCTAGGAACATACAAACACCCCCACACCTGGATGAGATCAGTACTCTCAGAGTTCTACACTGCCAGCACAATTACTAAAGTAGTAAAAACCAAATTCATATCTACCAACCACTCCAGGCTTCCCCAGGTTATCCCCTACCTGGTCTGAAGCTGTTTCTGAGCTTTAGAGGCCTCAGCTGCTCCAAGGGTCAAGCTGACAAGCCCTCAGTCCAGCCATGAGGCTGAGTCAACCAGAAACACCAGAGACAGAGAGGGTGGGACCAAGTTCAGTGGGTAAAGTGACAAAATTAATTAAAAGTTGAAGAAATTGGAGAGATAATAAATTCTGGGCACGGACAGAGATTAGGATAGAAACAAGAAAAACAATAGCAGCAAAGGGAATAAAAGGTGGAAAATATGCCAATTTCAAAGTGCTGATCTGAAACAACGAAGCTATAAGGAAAGGGACATTAAGTAACAACATGCCATGCTGTCAGGCGCCAGCTTGCTGACTTAGAGGTTAGTCGCTTGTGCCTTCATAGAGGAGGTGGAAGGTCAAACCAAGACTCCATTTCCATGCCCAGCAGAAGTAAGAATAAAAATCACATGAATCAAAGAATACTGTCTGAAATTGCTGTCTGGGGACCACGGGCTAAAAAAGGGATTACATTGGCACTATTGGACTCCAATGAGAATTTCTGGATGAAATTCTTGTACTTCTGAATCTTTAAAAACATGGTTTTAAAATTTGGAAATAGGCTTTTAATCACTGTAAAAAAAAAATAGAGGACTGGATGAAGAAGATGGGGCACATATACACCATGGTATACTATTCAGCTAGGAGAAATGATGACATCAGATCACTTACAGCGGAATGGTGGAGTCTTGGTAGCATTGTGCGGGGGTGAAATAAGCGAATCAGAAAAAAAACAGGAACTGCAGGATTCCATACATTGGTGGGACATAAAAGCGAGACTAAGAGGCATGGACAGGAGTGTGGTGGTTACGGGGGGTGGGGGGAGGGAAGGAGGGAGAAGAGGAGGGGGAGGGGTACAGAGAGAACTGGATGGAGGGTGGCGGAGGATGATCTCTCTTCGGGTGATGGGTATGCAACAGAACTAAATGACAAGATAACCTGGAAATGTTTTCTTTGAATGTATGTACCCTGATTTATTGGTGTCACCCCATTAAAATAAAAATTTATTTATAAAAAAAAAATTTGGAAATAAGTATAGTGAGTGAGTTTCATCTTATTTTCTCAGTGGTAACAATGTAGTAAAAACATTATTTCTTAAGTGGGTTGTATGCTTCATATATGGGAAGCTTTTTCTTAACAAAGAGCCAAAATCATGGAAGTAAACTTACTTCCAGTACATTGAAAAGAAGTTCAAACTAGAGTACAGTGTTGCAATGAAGCTCCAGGCTCTGGAGACTGCAAGGTTCAAATCCTAGCTGTACCACTAACTTGCAGTGTGCTTTGTGCAAGTCATTCATCTTCCACAGGGCTAATTTCCTTATGCGCAAAATTATAGTAATAACTATTGTAACTATAGTGTTGTGAGGATTTATAAAATTCTTACATAAAATAAGAAAGAAAATAAACTCATACACTAATCCATATGATCTGTATATATAGTTCAGTGTCCTGGCACATAATAAGCACACAATAAATGTTGGCTGTCACCATCGTTTTGAGTCTAATTAACAAAGAAAGAGTCTGCTGGAAATGCATGGCACATGAGGATCATAGAATGCCAAGGTTAAAGGGGTTTAAGGGATCTCTGTAGTCCAATATCCGCTCCCTCTACTACTGGCTGCCCTAAGTTTACAAAGGAAGAAAATGAGTAGGTTAATTCACGGTCCAGTTTTCTCAAGAAATGACTGTTTATCTTTCACTTTCCCTCTGTAACGCACTGGGAACTGGTTACCTCCAGAAGAGATTTCCATTTGGTGCTGGCTCTTACTTTTTGGTGCCACCAAGTGGCCAAATTTAATGGCTCAGTGATGCTACCCCCCCCAGTCGGCACCCCAATTCCCCAATTTAGTCTACTGTATAGCCCAAGATCTGTTTTTGATAGCCTTCAACAGCTCTTCAATGCTCATCAGATTACTACATCACACTCCGGGTTGAACAAAGATGCACAAGTTACCAGTGGCTCTGCGGAACCCCGGACAGAAAGAAGATCCGCGGGCAGAAAGGGGAGAGGGCAGGGGTTGGCGTTGGCCTGCTTCAGCCTTGCCTTGGGTGCCTGGGAAGCACTCTTTATTTCTAAGTTTTAAGAAATTCATTCCTGATCTTCTGACCATTTTTAAGGTAGAGGAGCACATAAGACAGATTTTGATTGAATGCTGAATAGCCAAGTTCTAATAACAGTATGTAAATGGAAATCAAAAGCAGTGCTGAATACAGCTCTTAAAGGAGGAACTTCTAAAATATAAATACAAATATGAAATGTTAGCCCCCAAGTTGCATTTTTTTTTTTTTTTTTGCTAACATTTTTAGTAGGCAAATTTTAGAAGGGCAGGAATACAGTTCCACAAAATTGTCATTTGTCAGCAATCTGTTTCGTAATTGCAACACTGTACTGAACAGTCACTTTCAATTGGCCCATCTAATAATACTTTTAACCTTTCTTTGCACAGCAGGATATAATTCAGGAAAACTATTTTCAGAAACGTATTTTCTATCAGACACTTTTACCCTTTGGATTCATAGATTTGAAAAACCTAAAAATAATCTTCAATTTCAATTACTAAAAATGACTGGCAGTCTAAACTCCAGAGCATTAATTTGCCAATATTTTATTTAAGTTCCTAGTCTCTGCACAATGAAAATTGTAAGAAATTGTCTTCTTCAAACATTTTCAGTTGAAATTTATATTTTAAGGTTTGAATAGTGAGACTATTATGTTTGAGGTGCCTCATTCTCCTGTAATACTTCCTTCTTTCTTCACACTCTGAATACTTTATTCTGTCTGGCTTAAGAATGATTCATCCAGATGTTGTTATACATGATTTTGGAGTTTTTGTTCCTTCTTGTAAAATTTTGAGGTGACAATATTGACATTCTGCTTTCTAGAATTCTTCCTCTCAAAATGAAAAATACACAAACAGGGTTTTTTTGTTTTCTTTTCTTAGAAAGCTCAAGGCCTAAAAAGAATTAAATGACTACATAGCCTATGTAAGACCTAATGGTTATCCTATTAAAATATGAATTGAAGTACATCAAATATCACTGAAGAGTAGAATGAAGATATAATCTAATTTATTTTATCTTATATTATTATTGAAAATTTTGCAGATACTTTTTGACAAAAAATAAACATTTTTAAATCTATCAAGCTAATGAATTAAATTAATTCATATTAACTATGAATCTAGTACCCTACTTATTAAGTAATTTTAAAGTTTATAATAATTGTTTTGGCCTGACCAGGTGGTGGCGCAGTGGATAGAGCATCGGACTGGGATGCAGAGGACCCAGGTTTGAGACCCCGAGGTCACCAGCTTGAGCGCGGGCTCATCTGGTTTGAGCAAAAAGCCCACCAGCTTGAACCCAAGGTCGCTGGCCCCAGCAAGAGGTTACTCAGTCTGCTGAAGGCCCGTGGTCAAGGCACGTATGAGAAAGCAATCAATGAACAACTAAGGTGTTGCAACGCGCAATGAAAAACTAATGATTGATGCTTCTCATCTCTCTCCGTTCCTGTCTGTCCCTATCTATCCTTCTCTGTGACTCACTCTCTGTCTCTGTAAAAAATAAATAAATAAAAATTTAAAAAAAAATGTTTTGGCTCACAAAGTTAATAACTCTAACAATCACCATTCATTTGAAGAATTTTACTTTTGCAATAATGAATAAATCAGTTAACTGACAGAATTTAAACATACAGCTGATGAGGAAATTTTCTCTCTGAATTACATTTGGAATGCTTACTATATGTGACTGAATATCCAGTATTGACAATAAGTCCAAATGACAAGCCTTGTTCATACTACTGATGTTGATATATTAATTAGATATAATGAAAACTGTATAACAACAATTTGTTGATCAAAAATTCAAGGTGGCCAGAAATGACACTGAAAGAAGCATTTAGCTCCTTGGCCTTCCAAAGGTCAAAACCAAAGCAAACTTGAATTACAAATTCAGGCCAAATCAAGATCAAAGCTCAATTTGGTGCAACTCACATTTTTTACAGCCTCAGAAGGTGCTATAGGAGAAAAGCCCAGGTAATGGAGACATCTACAGATAATTCCAGTCTTTATCTCTCACTCTTTCTACACTCTTAACCTTGGGCAAGTTATATAAACTCTCAGGCCTCCATTTTCTCATGAGTAAAACAGACACAATAAAACCAGAAGACTGAAGCTCTGCAGATAAAGCACTGAGAATAGGGCCTGCCATTTAGTGTGTGTAAGTCCTTCTTACTATACTATTGTAATTATCACGATCACCACCACTATTAGAATCTTAACATCTACTTTGAGAGTCGTTAGAATTAAAGACTATAAGTAGCGTTGAAACATTTTTGTGCTCATTTTATGAGTGTTAGCTGATATTACCTAGGTACTATAGAACTTTGCAAATTGCTATAAATAAAACCTTACTTGTGAATTCAGAGAAAATACAACTAACAGGCATATATTCAGTTGAAATGGACATGCCCTTTCTTTTTAATGACTCAATGTCCTCACATGTGTGGGGCATTCTGCACACCTTGTAAGTCCTGGGAAAGACAGTCCCTCTCTTACTAGAGAACTGAAAGCACTTGAAAGCCTACAACAGCTCTCCTGGAAGCTAAACTTAATAAGCTCAGCCAATCTGATGCATCCTCTGGAGATTTTTGTATCTAGAGAGAGTGATGTAATGAAACAGGAAAAGGGCCCTGGCCAGTTGGCTCAGCGGCAGAGCGTTGACCTGGCGTGTGGAAGTCCTGGGTTCGATTCCCAGACAGGGCACACAGGAGAAGCACCCATCTGCTTCTCCACCGTTCCCCCTCTCCTTCCTCTCTGTCTCTCTCTTCCCCTCCCGCAGCCAAGGCTTCATTGGGGCAAAGTTGGCCCAGGTGCTGAGGATGGCTCCATGGCCTCCACCTCAGGCACTAGAACAACTCTGGTTGCAGAGGAGCAACACCCCAGATGGGCAGAGCATTGCCCCCTGGTGGGCATGCCAGGTGGATCGCAGTAGGGCACTTGCAGCAGTCTGTCTGTCTGCCTTCCTCCACTCCCACTCCTGCTTCTCACTTCAGAAAAATACCAAAAAAAAAAAAAAAAGAAAGAAAGAAAGAAAGAAAGAAAGAAAGAAAGAAAGAAAGAAAGAAAGAAAGAAAGAAAGAAAGAAACAGTAAAAGGAGATCAAGCTGAGGGACATGGAAGAAGCATCAACACCCACTTTCCAGGCACAGCAGTGATGTAGCCACAAGATATGGTATTGCTGTTCAGTGACAGTGTCTTCAGTGGTTCTTGACCATGTGAAGCTGTGGCAAGAATCTGCTGTGGCTCTAATATGCAACTTCCTTTAGCCTATTTTCCAAACCTAGTGCTCCAGCCTTCCCAATAATTTGTCGAGCTTCCCAGTACCCTTTCAATAAATAGCTATTCTGCTTAAATTGACCAGAGTTAATATCTGCTGATTATAACTAAGACTGACACAGAAGCTGGTGATAGTCAATGAGGTGCTGGAGTCAGTAGACCCTCAAATGTACACAGGCTGAGTAGAGAAATGGGGGTAAGGTAGTGAGATCTCCATTATTTCTTGCAGGTCACAGTGCATAGCTGAGCATTTATGACTGACGATAGCCTGACCAGGCGGTGGCGCAGTGGATGGAGCATCGGACTGGGATGCGGAAGGACCCGGGTTCGAGACCCCGAAGTCGCCAGCTTGAGTGTGGGATCATCTGGTTTGTGCAAGGCTCACCAGCTTGGATTCAAGGCCCCTGGCTCTAGCAAGGGGTTGCTCGGTCTGCTGAAGGCCCGCGGTCAAGGCACATGTGAGAAAGCAATCAATGAACAACTAAGGTGTTGCAACGCGCAATGAAAAATGAATGATTGATGGTTCTCATCTCTCTCCGTTCCTGTCTGTCTGTCCCTGTCTATCCCTCTCTCTGACTCACTCTCTGTCTCTGTAAAAAAATAAATAAATAAATAAATGGAAATACTTTAATTTAATAAAAAAAAAAAAAGACTGACTATAACATGAATGGAGCCCTCTAGAGTTGTGTTTACAAACTGATTCTCAACTGGGAAATGATGACACTTGTTACGTGTCATCTAATAATTGGTTAAGCTGTTGCATATTGGGTCTTGGGACCGGGACTACTATAAAGACTCTAGTTTTAGGAAAAATTCAGGATGTTGGACTGAGTTAGCTATTTCTTATAGTGTTCAGGGAATACATTTTAATAGCCAAGTTTAAGTTGGAAGTGGCTTTTTCAAAAGCAGAGAAATTAAGAAAACATGGTTTGTTCTTAAAAGTTTTTTCTGCTCGTGGACTGCAAGCGAAAATGACTGGAAATCTCATAATTTACTTAACAAGACTGTAAAATTAAAATTCTCTACTTCAAACTAAAATTTTCCAACAGAGGCAGAATCTAAGGATAGCAGGCAAGAGAAAAGACTGGAGCGAAAGGCAGGCCTGATCACAGAGGCAGCTGCCTGTAAATCTCCATTAAGTCTTATCTATGCGACTAAGAATTAAATGTGCTCAATGTGACAAAGCAGCGGAAATGGAAGTAGCCTAGGGCTACAGATTAGATTATTGCTTTGAAATTTCATAATGCAGTGACCTTCACATTGGGGACTGGAGAGGGACTGGGCAAAGTACAAAGGCTGATAACTAGCAGACAGAAAACCCAAGAGACAAAAGCTGTGTCTGAGTCAGATCTCTAGCTGTGGGTTGCAATCTATGGAATTAACTAGGAACAAGTAAACAAAATGTCTATTAGGTTTCTAAAGTTGCTCATTGTGTTACCAAAAATGGTCTGATTCTAGCCAACAACATCCTGTAATAGTTCAACCCTTAAAGCAATCACAAGGTGTCTGAATTTGTACCTAAAGAAAATGAACTGCTAAAGCTTTGCAGCTCCTAGAAAGGGCATCCCTCTTTTTAATGTTCATCTCAGATGTGCCCGCAGAGAACAATGGGCAGAACCAGGGTGTCTGAATGGTGACCAGGGCATGGAGCACGCATTCCTATGGACCAATAGGGCAGGCCATGTGCTTTGAACCAATGACCACTAGGTGCTACTTCCATTCTCCCCTCTTCCTAAATGAGTATTTACTGTTATTTTCATTTCCACCATTGTATTTGACACAACGTTGGGAAGGGCAGGGAGTGACTTAACTATTAACTAGTGATTTCTGGGTCACGAATAGAATATTATTGAGAGGTGAACTTGGACCTACTTGCAGGATCTAAATGAAGCTTGGAATCTGCTCCATTTGGGGTAGGGTGAGTGCATTTCATGTAGACATTCACACTTTTGAAGGTATATATACTCATGTGAAGAAGGATGTTGTTAGATGTTAGGAAGACAAGAGAGTGTGGGCAAATCTGTCATTTGCCTGCTTGGCATCTAATCCCCCCATGCTATGTGCTAATGGAGCCCCAATTTAGTCCATGTGTTTAGTCTTCCTTCAAACACTCAAGCATATTTGAATCAGTCATAGCAAACCTATGTCAAGCTTGTCAATAGTTTGTCGAGGACTCAGAGCGTAGCATTTCCCTGGCAAGTGTTACTTGTTTGGGTATGTGCACATGTCTTGAGTAGACCCAATCAACTTCAGGGAAGATCTTTATAATCCATGGTGTGAGAGAGGTTCTTCCTCCCTCTCATCTACCTACACACACATACCCGCCCTTCACTCTACCATATACCTTCAGTTAGAAAATATCATGTAACCCTGAGAGAATCCCACGTGAAACATATGAAGAAAGGTAAAATGAAGAAAAGAGCAGATAAATTGAACCAGAGCCACAATCAAACTATACTTGAGGCTTACATTAATTCTCGACTTCTTGTTACTTGAGATAATAAATTTCTTTATTGTTTAAGACACTTTCTGTTAGTTTCGATCAAAAGCATTCTGATACAACAGCCAAGTAGAAAGTTCAAGTTTTCAGCAGACACTTTTCTGCCTCAAAGTCGAAGATGAGGGAGGGTTAAACCAATACAAAAAGTCTCTGGCTGATAACCCAGTGGGGTTATCCAGAGGCTAGCTGAAGCTAGCCATTAGTTAGCTCATTGACAAATAAGTTTTAGGACAATAATGTTATATTTTTTTCTCTAGTTACTTTACATGTAGAAAATGGCATTGCTTCTATATGCACTATTGCTATAAAGTTTCTGTTTTCAATGAATGTGTTTATATAAAAAGGAATCAATTTAAAGAAAAGTTTTATCTAAATAATAACACAAATAGTGTTAGTCTGCATTACAAAGTACCACCACCTTGGTGGATTATACAGTGTGTCCATAAAGTCATGGTGCACATTTGACCAGTCACAGGAAAGCAACAAAAGACGATAAAAATGTGAAATCTGCACCAAATAAAAGGAAAACTCTCCCAGTTTCATACCTGTTCAGTGCAGTTAGATGTGGGCTCATGCACAAATTTTTTAGGGCTCCTTAGGTAGCTATCCCGTATAGCCTCTACAGACTCGTCACTAACTGATGGCCTACCAGAACGGGGTTTTTCCACCAAACTGCCAGTTTCCTTCAACTGCTTATCCCACCGAGTAATGTTATTCCTATGTGGTGGTGCTTCATTATAAACGCGCCGATATTCATGTTGCACTTTGGTCACGGATTCTAATTTAATGAGCCACAGAACACACTAAACTTTCCTCTGTACCTTCCACATCTCGACTGGCATGGCCGTGGGCTGCTCTGCTGTATACACAGTGTTACGTCATCATCTGCGCATGCGCACATGCTGCCACATCATCCTACAGAAACTGGGAGGGTTTTCCTTTTATTTGGTGCAGATTTCACATTTCTATCATCTTTTGTTGCTTTCCTGTGACCGGTCAAAAGTGCACCATGACTTTACTGACACACTGTATAACAGAAATTTACTTTTTCACAGTTCTGGAGGCCAAAAGTCCAAAATCAAGGTTTCAGTAGGTCCATGCTGAAGGCTCTAGAGCAGGGGTCTCAAACTCGCGGCCCGCTGAACAATTTTGTGTGGCCCGCAGACTAATCCACGAAGTTCAAAATATTTTGGATAAAATTAAGTAAGCCTAGGGGCCTACTTGTATTTTTCATTTCTCTAGCATCCTAGCTAGATATTAGCTTAGTTAACAGCAGTTGTGATGCGAACTACAGTTTCTGGTCGTTTTGTGACACTGAGTAAACTGCATGTACAATTGTGCTTGTTGTACTGATTTTTTTTTGTTTTCAACTGCAGTGAGAAAAGTGTTGCGTAACAGTTGCCTTTTGTAGACCTAGTGCGGCCCGCCGAATGGCTGTGATCTTGCTCTGCGGCCCACATGCTGAGTTGAGTTTGAGACCCCTGCTCTAGAGGAAGATATTGCCTTGTCTCTTCTGGCTTTTGATTTTTGCCAGAATACTTGCAATTCTTGATTTGTAGATGCATCACTCCTATCTATGCCTCAGTCTTCACGTGGCCTTCTCTCTCTGTATCTGCCTTCATATTTTCATCTTATTAAAAGGACCCCAGTCATTAAATGAGAGCTCACCTTAAACCAGTATAACCTTATCTTTACTTGATTATATTACTACTGGTGGAAATGGGGTCCCACACATGGGAGGTTGAGATGTGACGGTAAAATTTATTGGGATAGAAATGGAAGGCTGCCCCCAGGTTCCCAGTGTTTCATCTCCATCTGTCCCACTATGGAAAGACAGCCCTGTCTTTTCAAGCCCAGAAGAAAGGTTAAGGTGCAGAGATATTGTGCCATTGGTTCAGTCCATATCAAAGTTTAGTCCAGTTCACCCTTTGTTTTCGTCCAGCTAGCATAGTCTCTATTCGCAGCTGCAATTTGGCTGGCACCACATTGTTATACTCAGGCTCGAGCAGCTGCTAGGCCCCATGGCTGCCACAGAGAGAGAATGCACAAGCAAACGGGGTGAGTACCGGTTAGAGAGAGAGGGAGAGAGTACTTTGCTAAGCTTGGATTATATTATCTCTGGAAAGAGCAGGAGTTTTTCAAACCAACCAGTCAAGTTCCCAGTCCTTCATGGGCTTGGTTTGAGTTCTTCCTCCAACTAATCCATTTTCTAGATTGTCCCTGGTTCTGTATCTCTTTTCCAATCTGAGACTTTTCCCAAGCAGGGCTCTGCACTTATGGTCATCATTTTAGTTATTGCTGCTCTCCATGCCATTTTGGCTTTTATTGGGGATGTGCCCAACAGAGGAATTTCCCCTTTATTGTTTTATCTTTCCCTCGGTAATCTGGGATAATGGCTAGTGGTACCCCGGGAGATCGGAAAACTGGTCCTTCTTCCTTACACAGAGGAGGGAGGAGTGTTCATCTTCTTGGTGGGGCAATGCTACTGATCCTTTGGGGAACCAATGAATGCTGCAACTTCCTAGTGAAGTAGGCTTATTGTCCAATTCAGCTTCCTAGTTGGTTAGGTTTCTTAATGCCTGATTTCCTTTGCTCCCTTCTTTAATTAATATCTAGCTTTCTACACTAACAATATCTGCAAAGATCCTGTTTCCAAATAAGAAAAATTCAAAGTTACCAGAAGTTAAGGTTTCAACATATTTTGGGGGAGACACAATTTAACCCATAAAACCAGTGATATTCAGATATGGCAGAGGTCATAGTCATGAAAGTGGTACATGGACACTTTGAAACGCTAAGGAGAATACTGTAGTAGAAGTTAAGATGCATAAGAAGACAAAGACATGAGTTCAGTTTTACATGGGCCAATGAGTTTCAAGTTGGCCAATGAATTATAATTTCTTGAAATGTACCCAACATTTGATAAGATCCTTTTAGAGCCCTAACCATAGCAAGCCATGTCTGAAAATTGTGTAGTCATCTATAAGGACTGGGCAAAATATTGGTGTTATTTAAAAAAATAATCTAAAGATCACTTATAGTGAATGATGTTACTATATAGAGGTTACATGTTTGGCAGTGTTTCTCTGAGCGTTCAGCCTTAGTCTAATTATTGATATTGTCACTTAGAAGTTAATTCCATTATTTTAGCTAAAATTAACCATCCTTATACAAGTCTTTCTTTTATCTAGATACTGTTTCCCAGCACCTGGCATTAGCCTCATTTCTTTAGACCTCAAGTATCCCTCCTCACAGGAAAACAAAAGGCTTACAATATGGAACTTAAATTAATTTTAGAAAGTATTTACTACATAATTCTATCTCAAAGAGCTTGATTTGTAATTGATTATATGGCAAATAAAGAGAAAGTGGATTTAGGAAGAGTAATTTTCCATTTGGAAGACCACAGTTGGAATGGTCACTGTTTAAAATTGAGCAAGAAACATTGGGAAGAAAATAAAGTAACCCGCCTGACCAGGTAGTAGCACAGTGGGTAGAGCGTCAGACTGGGAAGTGGAAGACCCAGGTTTGAAATCTCAAGGTAGCCAGCTTGAGTGCAGGCTCATCTGGTTTGAGCAAGGCTCACCAGCTTGAGCCCAAGGTTTCTGGTTTGAGCAAGGGGTCACTCAGTCTGCTATAGTCCCCCGGTCAAGGCAGATGTGAGAAAGCAATCAATGAACAAGTAAGGCGCCGCAATGAAGAATTGATGCTTCTCATCTCTCTCGCTTCCTGTCGGCCCCTATTTGTTCCTCTCTCTGTCTCTCTCTATCTCTGTCACAAAAAAAATAGGAATCTTTTTAAGTGGTTTCACAAAATCTTAGGGAGCTCTGCATATTATGGAAGGTTTTCCTATCCCATTTGCTGAGGTAATAAAGTGTAAAGAAATGGTAAATCTGGTTTGCCATGCTTGTCTAACATTAATGTATAGTCTGAAAGGAAATATATATATGCAACTTCAATCACTATTGATTCCTGTGTTTAATCAGTTTTTTACAATTCCCCCAAACTGTTCAGAAAATAGCGGTATTCAGATGTTCCAAAAAAGTATACAGGAACCCATGAGCCAGTGACCAAGGCAAATGCATTTTTTTGAGTATTGTCAAAAGCTGCTTCCTCTTCATAATGTAAGTTCAGATGCTCTTGGCTGTTTATGAACCACATGGTGTTCACAGACCACTGTGGGAATGCAGAAAGCTGTTTCCATGGTGATGAGGCTTTCCTCCTGGCAACCATCCTTCCCCTACCTCCCATATTTCTCCACTATCAGGAGTGCAGATAGAATATTCGTGAAGGGCAGGGATGGTTATACAGCAAGTATTTTTTGGCTTTTCCAAGTGCAGCTACTATATGTTTTCAAGCAGTGAAAAAAATCTCCCCTGTACCATGTGCAGATGGTCACAAACCCATTAGAATCCAACCAAAATCTTCTCACATTTAAAATTACTCCATCAATAGCATTTTATTTAACATCTCAGTATGTGAACAGACTTTTCCTAGACCAAAGTTTGGCAACTACACCCTAAAAGCCCAATCAAGCCTGCCACATGTGTTTGTAAATACGTTTCATGAGAACTTTATTGAAATAACGTTTTACTGGAAGATAGCCACACTCATTTGTGTGTTTTCTGTGACTGCTTTCATATTCCAATGGCAGAACTGAGTAGTTGACAAGAGCGAGAGAAATAGCAGGGCCCATAACTAAAAAACATTTTCCTCAGACCCTTTACAGAACAAAAAAAAAATTGTCAATTACTGTCCTAGATGATGTGGAGCCAAAATCTGGTAAGAAATACTGGAAAGTATAGAAGAAAGTACAATGTGCTAGAGTAAATAAAGAGAACAAAACAAAAACTAGTAAGAACTGAAGACCAGAGTGACCTGAGAAGGATCCTTAGAAAAGGTTGAACTGAAAAGATAGAAAACCTTGGGCTATATAGATTTAGGGAAAGAGGAAAGAGATATTCCAGATAAAGAGTGGAGAACAAGCAGAGGATGATGAAGGAAATGCTATTTGGTGTCCTGACACATGGGAGACCCACTAACTTTGGAAAGGATCATGAAAACTGTAATGTGCTGCTCTCATGGTAAGCACAAGTTGACAATGGCAGGAGCAAAGATTTTGTGACTAGCAGGAGGTATGGTTCGAGTCAAAGATATTTGGGCTCTTGAAAGCCAAGCAAAGGAAATGATTTTATTCTATAGGGAATGACGACTCACTAAACTGATCTGATGCAAGCTTTGTTAACAACAAATTTGAAAAATCAGACGAAGGAGGAACTAAAAGAAAGGAAGTAGAGAGAGGAAACCTATTTCATATCTGTCATCTGTGCCATGCTTATTGTGTGCCAGACACTGGTTGTTGGGCAGATAAAATGTATTATGCTCACTTTGTTAAAGATGCCGTCGCTCAGGTGATATTAATGTGTGTTGGGGGCAGACAGGATCATTGTAACCTGGGGCTTGGTTTTGGGATTAAGCCTTTCCCACCCTTTTTGATGTGGGGTGGTACAATCCAATCATGCCTCAGAGAAGTGACTCTACTAGAGACTTCCCTATTTTGTATATTGGATTAGAGGTTGTGAAGCTACAATATAAAATGGGGGCAAAACAGAGTTTGTGCTCTTGGTTCCTGAGATTATCATTAGAAGAGAGCAGAGGAGAGCAGAGAAAGGCCACGTGGAGGAGGTCAGGAGAAGCAGCCAAGATGGCGGAGTGCTGAGTGAGATACCAGTTTGTGTAGAGTTTGTATCTGGGATAAGGAAGGAGATGGGGAACAGAGGTGAATAAGTTTGGTGAGCTAGAAACCTTTGATTCTAGGAAACTCGGATAAGTCAGTAGCTTTGTGAGCACTGAATGTGACTGGGTTTTGGAGTCTAGTGTGTGTTTTTACTTGCCCGCCGGGTGCAAGCTAGAATTAAAGACTATGGCCCACCAGCTTTTGGCTCCGCTGTTTCTTTACCAACTGTCCGAATCCAATGCGAACCTGCATAGGCCAGAAGGCTGCTGTGATAGTGGCCCTGGCCTTGCCTCCTGGCTTTACATTTGGCGTAGTCTGTGGCAGGATTCGATACAGATTGGCAAGGAGACTTTGAGCGGTGGAGTAGAGGACTGGCTAGTGTTAGGGTTCCCCATGGCTGTCCTTTTGGGGATTGTAGTCTGGCTGACTTTTACAGCCATGCGTGAGGAAACTGAGAGCTCTGTGAAAGAGGCTGCCCGGGACCTGCAAACCGAGCAGTGGAAGGAGCTGGAGCAAACGTGGGAGAAACCGATGCTGACACTGGAGCTGGAGGAAGTGCTGGAGGAGGAGGCCGACCAGGTTCACGAGATTCACCTGGAAATGGAGCAGCTGCTGGAGGAGGATTCACAAGTTCGTGAATTGCAGATTGCCCTGGATGTTATGGAGAGCCAGCAGCAGCAGGAGGTTGGGGCTGAGGCTGAGGCTGAGGCTGAGGCTGAGGCTGAAGCCGGGTCCGGAGCTGCAAGGTCTGCGGAGCAGAAGGCGGCAGCGGCCCGGGGCTCAAGCCCGGCAGCTGGAGCTGGTGTTTTCAGTTCCTCTTTGGAAGATGAGGAGAATCAGGCTGGAGTTGCAATCCGCATTCTTCATAAGATGGGAGCCAAGCTGCAAGGAGCACCTACTACGGCCCCGGTAGGTCTGCGATTTTGGGACACAGGGCTGGACACGCTCTTTGGAGCAGAGATGGAAATGCTGACTGCCATTGCCATGTGCCCCTCTTTGGGACAGTGTAAGACCTGCCAGGACGGCAGGGATGAGGGGGGTGGCTGATGCCCCATATTCGTGGACTGATTTCCTGGACTACGACTGGAGTGGGCATTGGCTCCTTTGTTGGATGGACTTATGGACTTACGGATTTTGGACAATGTGAAATACCCTGATGGGGGTGGGGGGTGGCTTTGCTGAAGGCCCTTCCCCTGCCCCGGGAAGCTTTTCCCATGGCTAGGAAGAAGGCCAAGGACATTTTGCGCTTTGGGCTAAGTGCTCAGAGACTGGTAAAGTGTACCTTATAATTGTTGAAATTGTATGATTTGCCATGCTGTTGTAATTTGTGTAATGTGCTAATTTCCTTGTACAGGAATGCCCGTGATGTAAATTGTGGGTAGTAAAGTGAGCATAGGGGTGGATTGTTGGGCAGATAAAATGTATTATGCTCACTTTGTTAAAGATGCCGTCGCCCAGGTGATATTAATGTGTGTTGGGGCAGGCAGGATCATTGTAACCTGGGGCTTGGTTTTGGGATTAAGCCTTTCCCACCCTTTTTGATGTGGGGTGGTACAATCCAATCATGCCTCAGAGAAGTGACTCTACTAGAGACTTCCCTATTTTGTATATTGGATTAGAGGTTGTGAAGCTACAATATAAAATGGGGGCAGAACAGAGTTTGTGCTCTTGGTTCCTGAGATTATCATTAGAAGAGAGCAGAGGAGAGCAGAGAAAGGCCACGTGGAGGAGGCCAGGAGAAGCAGCCAAGATGGCGGAGTGCTGAGTGAGATGCCAGTTTGTGTAGAGTTTGTATCTGGGATAAGGAAGGAGATGGGGAACAGAGGTGAATAAGTTTGGTGAGCTAGAAACCTTTGATTCTAGGAAACTCGGATAAGTCAGTAGCTTTGTGAGCACTGAATGTGACTGGGTTTTGGAGCCTAGTGTGTGTTTTTACTTGCCCGCCGGGTGCAAGCTAGAATTAAAGACTATGGCCCACCAGCTTTTGGCTCCGCTGTTTCTTTACCGACTGTCCGAATCCAATGCAAACCTGCATAGGCCAGAAGGCTGCTGTGATAGTGGCCCTGGCCTTGGCTTCTGGCTTTACACTGGTCTACACACATCCATGGATATTAACTCACTTACTCCTCCTAAAAACCCTGTAAGGTGCCCTGGCCGGTTGGCTCAGCGGTAGAGCCTGGCGTGCGGGGGACCCAGGTTCGATTCCCGGCCAGGGCACATAGGAGAAGCGCCCATTTGCTTCTCTACCCCCACCCCCTCCTTCCTCTCTGTCTCTCTCTTCCCCTCCCGCAGCCAAGGCTCCATTGGAGCAAAGATGGCCTGGGTGCTGGCGATGGCTCCTTGGCTTCTGCCCCAGGCGCTAGAGTGACTCTGGTCACGGCAGAGCGACACCCCGGAGGGGCAGAGCATCGCCCCCTGGTGGGCAGAGCGTCGCCCCTGGTGGGCGTGCCGGGTGAATCCCAGTCGGGCACATGCAGGAGTCTGTCTGACTGTCCCCGTTTCCAGCTTCAGAAAAATGCAAAAAAAAAAAAAAAAAAAAAAAAACCCTGTAAGGTAAGCACTATCATGATTGCCACTTACTAGATAAGAAATCAATGGCTAAGAGAGATAAAGTAACTGCTCAAAGTTCGACAGCTAGAAATTTGCAAAGCCAGGTAATCTAGCTCCAGAGTCCAACTTCTTCTGTAATCAGTTACAAGCCTGTTAGAACAGTACAGAGTGAGATGATAAGAAGTCAGTTGGACTTGTTGCAATGGCCCACACAAGGTGCTCCATAAATATATTCGATGAATAAATAATGAATGAAAGAAAGAGGAAATAAGGGGTACAAAGAACACTGAGGGAGGGTGGACAGTAATCAGTGGCATTCAAAGCCTAATCGAAAAGATTTGAAGGAGAAGGAGAGATCAAAGATAATCCTAATAGTTCTCTTTAGGATGGCTGGAAAAATGATGGAATTGACATTTCAAAAGTAAAAGGGAAAATCACCTCTGAGGAGAAGGTGGTAAATTCAATCTGAGATTAAACAGATGATGGATTTGATGAGATGGCAGAGCATCCAAGTGGAAAAACCAGTAAGCCCCTGGGGATGTATGACCAGAACCCGGGAGGGAACCAAACTCAGAACAGCAGAGTTGCTGGTTGGGTTGCACGGAAGAAACAGAGGGGACCGGATGTCTCTTTCACACTGGTGGGAAAAATGAAGTGATCTTCACCTGTGACATGTGCAGTATATAAAACAAAGAAACCCATTAGACAATGGAAGTTGCAAAATTAGTCTCGTAAAAAGAACATGGGGTTAGCTCTACAGGAAATTGGGAAACGGAGGAGAAGATCCACTTACTAAGTGCCTGCTACGTGCCAGCGCTCTAAAACCGCATTCAAGGATCACAGTGAGGTTGAAACAAGGTGGTGTATCTCCCTCGAGAGCAGGGGAAACAGATTAGAGAGGATCAATGACTTACAGAAGGACACAAGCTAGAAACTCATAGAGCCTGGATTTAAGCCCAAACTCACGCTCGAAATACTACGGACTGCCAAAGTACCCTTCCCGGTGCTTCCAGGGCTTCCTCTGACCCTCAGCACTGTCAGATAGGAACTCGGCCTGACTCAGAAGCTGTTCCAGGACCCTGCATCGCATGAAAGGATACATCACTGGTAGGTGCCTAAAGAGCTACCCCTCGGTGGGGTGTTAGCGCTAAAATGTGAATTTCAGACGTTGATCAGTTGTTGGGAGGGAAACTTGGAGAGGTGTGCCAAAGCATTCCAGACCTTTGAAAACCAACACAATGACTTCTTTCTGATGGTTCTCTCATTTCTAGTTCCTGCAAGAGCGGCCCCTCTTTGAGGTGCAGTGGAGAGCTTTGTCCCTGGAGAGTCCCAGGCATCCTCTCTCCAAACCCTCAGTGTTTAATATATATAAGACAGATAATAATGTATTTGGAATAAAAAGATATAATGAGTTAGTTTGCTTTTAAATATAAATAAACTACAATAAAGACTAAATAAATAAGCTATCTCTTAACAGACACTATTTCTTCATTGACCTTGCTTATCAAGCGCATAAACCAAGTTTGTGTTTAAATTCCATATTAAATATACTTTGTAATTACATGAATCCTCTTAAATGTACTGTTCTAGTTCTTCCTTTTTTTCTCAGATCAGACAGCCAATCTTACAGATTTTCTTGGAACAGATTTCTTTCTTTGATATTCTTTTTCATTTTGTAATGGGGTCTCATTGACTCATTGTGTACCTCAAATAAATAAATTCCTGCCCACAAATATCATTGTTGACAAAGCGAAGGGAAAGCTATCTATCCAGAAACTAGAACTAAAAGTCTAAATGCCTAGCAATAAGTAAATAGAAATACTGTGTCTATGGACATTCATATTAGTGATATTATATAGGTGATTCCTTCTAAAAGCAAATGCTACCAGGGACCAGGAAATATCATAAACAAGCAGCTCATTGTTTTTGATGCAAAGCAGATCTTCAATTTCACTTAAAATCTCAGGCCTTTGCATGCTGTGGGCGAAAGGATTGAGCTATGCAAAATTGCAAAAAAGCATCTAGCTTGACATTTCTTAAACCTAATTACCCTCCATGAGAAACAAGTCCAGCAGAAAGCAAAAGCCCTTTATAGCCCTGCATTAGGAGATACGATTTTGGTATATAGAAGAGATGGCTATTTGCCAGTGTTAAAGGACTCCCTGCACCATACTGAAGAATAGTAATGCATTTCTTATGAGTCATTACAGCCCTTGCTGTTTAAGGGCACCCACACTGAATGAAGGAGGTCAATGCAGACTGAGGAAGGGGCAGTAGGCTGAGTGGAACATCACCCGCACTGAATGAAGGAGGTCAATGCAGACTGAGGAAGGGGCAGCAGGCTGAGTGGAACATCACCCGCACTGAATGAAGGAGGTCAATGCAGACTGAGGAAGGGGCAGCAGGCTGAGTGGAACATCACCCGCACTGAATGAAGGAGGTCAATGCAGACTGAGGAAGGGGCAGCAGGCTGAGTGGAACATCACCCGCACTGAATGAAGGAGGTCAATGCAGACTGAGGAAGGGGCAGTAGGCTGAGTGGAACATCATGAGAGCAGCTGAGAGTCTCTGGGGTAAGTCACACGCCTCAGTGAGAAACTCACCTGACGATGCTCAGGGCTTCAAATCTATGCTGGTTCAAGAATACGTACTCAAGTTTCTAGGCTTTTCTCTCCCTTTAAAATGAAGGATAATAATTTTGTGAAGTGCAGGCACCCTCTTTCTTTCCCTAATAACTGTTTCAGGTCCTAATCCCAGCACCCAGCAGGTGCACTTTTCTTCTTCATTTAAGACAATCCAATGTCCCCTCCCTGAGTGCCCTTTCCCAACACCCCTACACAGAGTTGCACCACATTTTCATCTAGGTTCTTATAGCATCACGTAAACTTCTAATCCCCTCACTGTTCTGCCGGCATTTATTACCGTGTCTTCCTTCCAGACTGAGAGGTCCTCAGGGAAGGCACCTCTGGCCTCATTACCCAACACAGTGCCCAGACAGTGGACACCTTCTCAGGCATCCTCCAAGCCCTGGGACCAGCAGCCAGTCTCTCTTTTATAGGGGATTGAAGAGTGTGCCCTCCTCCACAAAATGTTATGTATCCCTGAGCCTCAGAATGTGACCCTTATTTGGAAATTGGGTCTTTGTAGATATACTTAAGGTAAAAATTGAAATGAGATTATACTGGGTTCTAGTGGGCCCTATATCCAAGAACAGAGTCTATATAGGAAGCAGAAAAGGACAAACAGGGACACACAGGGAAGAAGACCACGTGAAGACAGAGGCAGAGATTGCAGCAATGCTGTGACAAGACAAGGAACATCAGGAGCGAACGGGAGCTGGAAGAGACAAGAAAGCATTCTACCCTAGAGCCAGAGGTAATGCGGCCTGCCAACACCTTGACGTTGGAATTCTGGTCTCCAGAACAATAAGAGAATAAATTTCTGTTGTCTAAAGCCACCAAGTTTGTGACAATTAGTTACAGCAGCCCTAGGAAACTAATCCATTTCCTTTTTCTGGAAACTGGCTTCCCACCAATCCACATGGTTGGATTGGTTATCCCTGTTGTGACCACAGACTGCTGCCTCCTCACCTCACTCCCAGATTCCCACAGTGCTGGGCGTGAATCTAAGCTGGTCCAACAATAGTCCTTTTCTGGAGTTCGGGGATACTAAGTAGAAAACGGTCATTTCCCATTCTTTTATCCTATTCAAGTTTCTGACCAAATGTCATCACTTAGTCAACGCATTCCTGACATCCCATCTAGAGTTCTCGTGACTCAGATCCCTTATTCATGTTGTAGCCCTTATTTTTATTTTATTTATGTTCTTGTTTCTTCTTTTTGTTCTTCTGACTTCTCTCGTAAGGGGTAGCTTCCCTAGGAGCAGGGGCATGGTCTGCTTGTTTTACTACTGTATTTCCAGCCCTGGGACTCAGCTTTGCACATGGCAGCTTTGCAGCTATGGCTGCTCTGAAGACAGAAATTGAGGTGAGAGATGGCAAGCGCGAGCGTCCTGTCTGAGTTGATGTTTCCTGTGTCCACCCTTCCTGAAGCCTGACTATATTTCTGCCCCTGGCTTCAGAGGGAACCCTGCTGAAATGCACTCTTCTAAACTTAAACTAGCTGGTTTGTGTTTCTTATACCTACATAGGAAACCAGGAGAGACCTAATCATGCACTATGGCACTTAGTAATAAGCTCCATCATCTCAGAGGAATAAATTACAGAAAACTGAAAGAATAAATGTGTAAATGAACTACTTAATCCAGATTAATGCCTAACAAGGTTAGTCCTACAAGTAATGAAAGTGATTTGAAAATTGTAGGATGTGTTTGCTATCTTCTGTATTTATGTTCTTACCACCAACTTTGAATGTCTGAAATTCCATCACTACAGATTTTAGAAGCACTCCTTTTAAATATATGTGTTCTTGAAAAAAGGAAAACTTTACCTGGTGGTCTTTTTAGCAGACCCTAGAGAGCTAGGCTTTCCTGAATGATGTATAAACTAGTCACCTTGTTGAAAGACAAAGGAGGGATCACAGAATAGCAAAGATTACTTTCAACCACTTTTCTAGCTTGGAGCTGGTCTTGTCCTCCTGGGTATTCTGGACCTGATATCCATGGAAGGCTGACTGCGCTAATGGCCTCTCTGAATCATGCTTTTATAAGATGATTCTGCAGCTTCTCCCACCCAGAGATTAGATCTGTTTTCTCACTGCTTGACTCTGACTTGCCTTGTGACTTGTTTTGGCCAAAAGAATGTGGAAAAAGTAACACTGTATCCCCATCTCAAAGGTCTTTCTGCTTCTATTGTTCCTTGGAAACTTGTCACATCCATAAAAATAAGCCCAGCCCCCCATGCGGGAAAATAAGGCATGTGACTCCGTGGTTCCCACCCGGCCTTCTTGGTTGCAGCTGACCAGCAGACATGTAAGTCTAGTCATCCTAGACCAGCCAGCCCCCCGATGACCTACCGGGCCATTCACAGACACCTGATGAAGATGAGCCAAGGCAGGCCAAGCTGACCCTATGCACAAGGAAACAAATATTTATCGTTCTAATCCACTGAGTTTTGGAGTAGTTTATTATATGCCCATAGCTTAATGTCAAAATCCCAATCTGAGAATATGTTTTTTCCAAAACCATCTTCCCAGGGTCTTGGATTCTGATACCATCTCCTCTGAGAGAATTTCTTTTTGGAGGCTGGGTTTTACAGGTTGGCTCCCTAACTTCTACTTACCCTTCACCAGCACCAGATCGTCAGGTGTGACAGCGTGTCTAAAGAATCTGCACTCAGTTTCTCACTAAGATATCAGGAACACTTCCTGTCTACCCTCGCATTTGGGGACCTCCGCTTCGTCAGCCCCTACCACTCACACTGACCCCGACTCTTGGACATGAGACAGAGAAGTCAGCTGGGAGCAAGAGTTCTAGAAAAAGTCTAAGGAGCTGCAAATGGAGCAGGAGGCAGTGAGCAACTGACCCAGGGGGCTGGAGTTGGAGCCACGAGTGAGCCTAAGGATGGGCATGATGAGGACTCTCAGGAGAAGCCAGCAGAGCAAAGAGATGGAAACTGGGCTAGTGAGCAGTAATAGCAATGAGGTAGCGTTTGCCTCCCCTTTTCTCTTCCTTCTTTCACTGCTGTGTCTAAAAAGGAGAAAAGGATAGACACTGGGAAAAGCAACACATCTTCACTTCCCCCTTTTATGTCTTTCCTGTGCCTACTGTTCTGGGAAGAATGAGAAGCTGGGAAGGAGGCCAGTGTATGGTCAAGAGCAGAGGGGAGTCCGGCCTCGGGGGGCTGAACAGAGAAGCCCTCAGCCTCCTGACCAATGAGGACCTACATCTCCTGGACACCCGGTGTGTGTCAGCCACAGAAAACAGGGCGGTGCTCCATGTGAGAAATGAGAGTCTCTTTCTTTTTAAGGAAAGAAAGGAATCCACAATCTGCCAGTGGCCTACTCTAATAAATATCCTAACAGAATAATTTTTTTACAACATTGTATAGTTTTCTCCCTGTATTTTACATTGAGCCCTTTTGCAGGGCAGAGGGGCAAGGTAATGTTAAGACTTCAAAGCAGATGTTGCTTGTGAAGACCATTATTTTTTCTAAAGCTTCAGCCGTTAAAAATATTATGCTTCTTAGCCTGACCTGTGGTGGCGCAGTGGATAAAGCGTCGACCTGGAATACTGAGGTTACCGGTTCAAAACCCCGGGCTTGCCAGGTAAGGCACATACGGGAGTTGAGGCTTCCTGCTCCTCCCGCTGTTCTCTCTATTTCTTTCCTCTCTCTCTCTCTCCAATAAAAATGAATAAATAAATAAATAAATAAATAAAATATTATGTTTCTCAGGGGTCTTGGAAGGAAAAGGAAAATAAAGCATGAGGGAAACACAGGGGAAAAAAGTAAAAAAGGAAAGGAAGAAGAAAGGGAAAAGAGGAAGAATAGAATGAGACAGAGAAAAGAACGAATCACAGTTAGCAGATCCAGTGACCAGCAGAGATTCATCCCACATTCCTGAAAGAGGCAAGAACTTAGAGTGAATGCCACAGGGTGCATGCAAAACTGCTGAGCCTTAGGCAGATGTGGCCCCATTCCCAGCAAAGGTTCCCACAGCCCCTGTGGAAAAACCCAGAGCCAAAGTTTGGGATCCAGTAAGGACTGGACAGGGAAAATGTCAGCAGAAATCCTGCCGCACTGGTGTTCATCAGGCTCCGTGAGTTCTGGTGCGACCTTGGGAGGGGGGGCAGTCCCAATACAGATAAAGGGGTGGGGCGGGACCTCTCGTGTGAAGATTAAATGAAGATTAAGAAGAGGTTTTATCATGCCCACCCCAGTTGGATGGTGGTTCCTATAGCTTCACTGGGAGATGTGCCACACCTACCACATTATTGAATGCCTTGAGTGGGCTCCTAACCCTCTTTTCTTAATTCCCTTTGAAGGAGAACAAACCTGTCAGGCTCCTTTTCCATAAACCTTTCAGACAAATATCCTGCCTCTGTAGTTCTTTTATGTAACAGATGTTTGCTATAGGGGTCAACTCAGAGCATGCCCCTTTCCATCATCAGTGGAAAACGAGATAACAAGCATGAAAAAAACCAGTGGGTAAATAAATTCAGTACATGAATGTTTAAGTGTATAGGATTGACAGGTTGTCTTCAAGAGATGTCAGGACTCTGTGTCACACTCAAAATCTCTGACTGCTTTTACTAAAAAAAAAGTTGTCTCAATATATATTAGGTGCCCTTTTGAAGGACGTATATTTATTACACCCTTGTCACCTCTTAATGGGATTAAAGAAATAATATAATGCATTCAAAGAATTTAGCACAATGCCTACCACAGGAAAGGAGCTGGGTAAATTGTGTTGTTGTTTTTATAAGACAGAAGTACTCGTGCATCAAACCTCATGTCTTGAGGATCAAATCGGTACAGAAAACCCTGTAGCCCATCCCACACTAACCCTTGGCCTCAGCTCATTATCGGAGCTGATTAGCAGCCCACCTAGGCAGTAAGTTGTTAGGAGGCGAAGCACAAAGGCTGGGACACAGAAAAAAGAAGCAAAAAGAAAAAAGGTATTTTCTCAACTCCATGGAAACTAGGGACTTACATAAATTTCATTATACAATTTTCCATTGCTACAGACTCATATACTATTTTAAGCTTTGTTTTTCTTTTGCTTAAAAAAAAGCTATCTTGCAGCTGCCAAAATATAAATTAGGACACCCATCCACCTGTCACCTTCACCAGAGCTCATGCAACCTGGTGAGTCTGTCACCATTCTTCAGACTGGCAATCCATCTCTAGAGCTCGTGACTCACATTGCTCTGGGAGGTCAGTGTGATGGCGACCCTTCCCTGAGGAACTGATTTCAATGAGGGCATTAAAAATGGAAAACCATCATTCACATGTCATTGACTCTTCAGGGGAGGGTAAGAAGGTGGCAGCTGGGATGATGCAGAGTGACATTGCTTTTAATTCCCAAATATTTGTGAATAGAAACTACAATTGTATCTATATCTTTGAAAAAGACATCAAAGGTGAGATGGAAATTAGTGAATTTGTGCCCTGACTTCTGGTTACTGGAACTTTTAGGATACAACCCACTCTATACACCAATCCTCAAATATCATATAACACAAGTGTGGTGTTCTTTCTTTAGGTCTCTCCCTCTAACTCTTTTTGGAAGCCAGTATATCCTTTACTTTTCCAGGGTGGGTTTTCAGCAATGGTGTGTTGGAGTCGGCTCACGGAGTGAACAGTACGTATCTCTTTGTAACTCTGCATTCTGTGTTGGCACATTGGTAGCTTAAAATCAGCCATCAGGGGAATATTTATATCATAGAAAATGGCCAGCACCACAAACCAGAGCCTTTAAAAAATAAAACAGAAGATAGCTGGTTGCTAACAGTTATCAGCACAACACTGGTTTAAAGAAAGATAAGTGGTACCAGGTGTGTAAGCAGAAGAAATTGGTGGTGTTGGAGATGGAGAAAATGAGAGAAAAGAGGTTCATTAAAAGGGGGGGGGGGGCTGAAGGCAAAAACTACTAGTTTCTTAAACTAGCTGGTAATGCTCCAGCCCAGATTGCAGCGCCCTCTCTGTTCCATTCTCACCTGGTGCATGCTTCCCTGCGTGCTCATCTGAAGCTTGACATTTCTTGTCAGCCATCTCCAGACATTTATAAAAGCCTTAGATTTACTCTCTGAAGCTGTCCCCAGATAAAATTTATATGTCACAAGTTAAATAATCTTTCCAGAGTCTAACACCACATACTTGAAAACTGACTTGAACTTTTGATTTATATAAAAAAAAATCTTTACAAAGATATATCAGTAGTTTCTTCCTTGTTTCCCGTAAAATGTAAGGCAACTATTCATCATTGTATGGAACTGCTAGTTTTCAAGTAGAAACTCAATGCCTGTTTATATTTTATTTTGGCTGCTGAATTAATTAAATTCTTGAGATCATGAAAAGGAATAAACTTTTTATAAGAAATCAGTATTTCATGCTATTCACTCCTATAACTGTGAAGGGTGACCTAACCTACCCTTGAGATAAGAATTCCGACTTTTAATTTATTTAATTTCCTCCCTTTAATTATTATAAAGAAAAAGCTTTTGTAACACTGGAAAAAAGTAGAAAGTTAATAATGCAAGTAATTCTACATCTGATATGTTAACATTGGTGCAAGGTCTGGCTCTCAATCATTCTTTATCTACCAAACTAAAATAGCCACACAAAATATATGGTGCACACTTATTCTGAAAATCTGTGGTTTGGATTTCAATTAGGTTATTTATGGAGGGCAAGCAAAGATTAAGTTAACTGTAGGACTAATTAAATGTTTATTTGGTGACTAAAAGCAAGCGCAGTTAATTTTTGATGAAATTACCTTCTTTAAAGAACATTTTTTTTACAGGATAATGATGAAAGTGAAAAGTCTCTTAAAGACACATTTAATATTAACTCAATTTAGCTATATTTCACCTCTACAGCTTCCAAAACATAATGTGATATATTGCATTAATGGCTCCAATTCTTTATTCCTCCATATAGCTATGCCCTTTGCCATGAGACTGCAATTCTACAATTAGGTGGCTTTCCCAGCCATTTGACCCCAGGTTCAGCCATATGATTCTTGTCAATATGTAAAATATGCCAAAGGTCTTATATGCTTCTACTTGCTTTCTTGAGCTTCTATCTTCTCCAAAAAAGGGATTGTCTAGGCTAACCTATATTCTCAGCAGGAGGACAAAGGCCACACAAAGTACTGCTTTCCCAGATTAGATGCCATAGTCAAGCCCATTTTAAAACAGAACCATCACTCAACCCCCACAGACACATGAGCAGACACAGCCAAGAGCAGCTGAGCCAAATCAACTCACAGGCATATAAGCTACAACAATACATGATTATTATAAGCCACTATATTTTAAGGTGGTTGGTTATACACGACAGCTAAGCCATATATATATAATGTTTCTTCTTGAAAACTGAAAGAGTTTCACAGACACAAAGGATTTCCTGATCAACTCAGAAGTAATTTTTATAATCAGCCAGCATTTCCACTTTATAACTATAAATCGGAACAATATTTTAAAGAATTAACATGATCATATTATATATACCCAGTCTCTGGATTAGTTTAATACAAGAAATATTGACTGAGCCAACACCATAATTATCTGCTAGGTCTTGGGAATATAGCATTGATAAACAGTTCTGCACTGTACCCATAGTTTGCCAAGGGTCTGGTAATGCTAAGACAAAGAGCCAGGGTGCCTGCCAAGTCTCCATCACCTCCCTTATTATACACTATTCAATTGTGGAGAGTCTTTTAGCAAAAACTCACAAACTACATGCTTAGTAACAGTTTTGTCTACTCTTAAATCCAATTCCGATTTATTATATTGGAAACACTCTCTACATTTGTTTGCCAGGACCCTCCACATTTAGAGACTTAAATTTTACAAAGGTCTTCAAAGATTCTGATACTACTCAATATTTGAGGAGTTTAGATAAGAAGATAAATTGAAAACCAGGGATACCTTAAATCCTAGAAGACGCCTGACCAGGTGGTGGCGCAGTGGATAGAGCATCGGACTGGGATGCAGAGGACCCAGGTTCAAGACCCAGAGGTTGCCAGCTTGAGCGCGGGCTCATCTGGTTTGAGCAAAAGCCCACCAGCTTGAACCCAAGGTCACTAGCTCCAGCAAGGGGTTGCTCGGTCTGCTGAAGACCCGCGGTCAAGGCACATATGAGGGAGCAATCAATGAACAACTAAGGTGTTGCAACACGCAATGAAAAACTGATGATTGATGCTTCTCATCTCTCTCTGTTCCTGTCTGTCTGTCTCTGTCTATCCCTCTCTCTGACTCACTCTCTCTGTAAAAAAAAAAAAAAAAAAAATCCTAGAAGAGAACTCAGGAAGCAATTAGTATACTTTTACATTAAAGGTGCTCAGATTGGATTTCTTTCAGCTAACAATAATTTTTGACCAAGTGTCTACTTTCTTCATAACTGCTGAGAGTTTCTCTTCCCAATTTCCCCTTAGTGTCATGAGTTCAATATGGGATAAAAGAGGACCTGACATTACTCGAGTCTGTGGAGTGATTTGGGTGAACAAATATGAAAGATAAAATTAAAAAAATTTTTTTTCTGAATACAACGTGAAAGTAGGCTTTATAACTCAAAATCAACAGTAATTGCATTAGTAATGAAATCGCAATTTTAATCATTCCTTAATCAACCCTGCCAGATAAGCCTTGCAAATATTTTTTTTTCTGTTAAAATGTTCTTTATCCAACTAAATTTACACAAATCCAAGAGTCTTCTGAGAGTTTTTATGGCTTTTTAAAAGGTTTTTTAAATTAAAAGTAGGATGACTATTTTTGGTAGGGAAATATTGTAATACCCCAGCCTGCTGGGAACTACCAGTGTCGCATGGAAAAAAACCTACTCAAGACACAAGTGACGACAAGAGGAAGAGAGAGGGAGGCCTGCCAAGGGAGGCAAAGAGGGACCCCCTGAATCTCCTTCTCCCTCAGCTTCTATTATCAGAAGCAGAACAGAGGTAACAGGATCACAAGGGAGGGAGGCCGGAACAAGGGCAAGAGTGATTAATGGCCATTTTGCTGAATTGGAGAAAAGGCTAAATTGATCAGAACATTCTTTTCTTTTGCTAATTAACAAACACAAAGGAAGGGGCCATCTAGAACCTCTAGGCTAATTTTCTAAAGCCCATGCACATGCATTCTTTTGTGTCTGCACAAATGTCACCCACTCACACTTTCTTGGTGTTTGCATCCAAGAGACATTCATTCTGGGCTTTTAATTAAAGTTCCCCAGTCCAAGTCATAGAGGGTTCAAGGTTAAATGGGTGGTCCCTCACAAAATATAAGGAAAATAATAAATGATTCAATGTACTTCATACATAAAATTCACACCCAGATATGAATAATTTAAAAAACAATAAAAAGGATAAACTCATTGAATTCTCACACTGTTGGGCAGATAAAATGTATTATGCTCGCTTTGTTAAAAATGGCGCTGCCCACATAAGGCCGTCGCCCAGGTGATATTAATGTGTGTTGAGAATCCTTGCTGCCTAACCTGCAGTGGCACAGTGGATAAAGCGTCGACCTGGAATGCTGAGGTTGCCGGTTCAAAACCCTGGGCTTGCCTGGTCAAGGCACATATGGGAGTTGATGCTTCCTGCTCCTCCTACCCCCTTCTCTCTCTCTCTCTCTCTCTCTCTCTCTCTCTCTCTCTCTTGCTCTCTCTCTCCCTCTCTCTCTCTGTAAAATGAATAAATAATTTAAAAAAAAGAAAAGAGAATCCTTGCAGCCTGGGGCTTGGTTTTGGGATTAAGCCTTTCCCACCCATTTTGATGTGGGGTGGTACAATCCAATTATGCCTCAGAGAAGTGACTTTGTATTAGAGACTTCCCTATTTTATATATTGGATTAGTGGTTGTGAAGCTACACTGTAAAGTGGGGGCAGAACGAGAGCTTGCTCTCTTGGTTCCTGGGATGATTACCATGAGAGAGCAGAGGGAGCAGAGCAGAGAGCAGCGGAAGGAAGCCATGTGGCCAGGAGAAGCAGCCAAGATGGCGGAGTGCTGAGTGAGATGCCAGTTTGTGCAGTTTGTGTAGAGAGAAGGAAGGAGATGGGGAACTGAGGAGAATAAGGCTGGTGAGCTAGAAACCTTTGATTCTAGGAAACTCGGATAAGTCAGTAGCTTTGTGAGCACTGAATGTGAGTGGGTTTTGGAGCCCAGTGTGAATTTTTACTTGCCCACTGGGTGCAAGCTAGAATTAAAGACTATGGCCCATCAGTTTTTGGCTCCGCTGTATCTTTACCGACTCTCCGAATCCAATGCGAACCTGCATAGGCTAGAAGGCTGCTGTGATAGTGGCCCTGGCCGTGGCCACTGGCCTTACACACACCTTTATAATATAGGTACTATTATTATCCTCACTTTCTAGAAAAGGAGATGGGCACAGAACCATTTAGTAAGTTGCCCAAGGTCACAGAGCTAATCTGTGGTAGAACCAGAATGTACAAGCAGGAAATCTACCTCTGGAGCCTCCACTTAGAAAACTAGGCTAGACCCTCTATCCCACCTCCCACAACAAAAAGCTTCCTGACCCTTCCCTACTACACACCCTTTTTATGCACTCAGACTGTCTCACTAACACTTACCTGAAATGCAGGGGCCAGGCTAGGAGGCACCTTTTTGGTGCAAGCCTTCCTCAAGCTTATTGTCCCTTGAGAGAAAAGCAACTCAATAAATAAGTATTTAAAATAAAATGTAAAGACTATTGTATGGCCAAGAGCCTCCATTGTGGCCATTCACATGCAGGTTCCCAATTCACATACAGGTTCCCATTGGATACAGACAATCGGTAATAAAACAATGGAGCCAAGAACTGGTGGGCCATCATCTTTAATCCTAGTGTTGGGCGGATAAAGCGTATTATGCTCCCTTTGTAAAAGATGACGCTGCCCATGTGGAGGCCGTTGCCCAGGTGATATTAATGTGTGCTGGGGGCTGGCTATGGGCAGGCAGAATCCTTGTAGCCTGGGGCTTGGTATTGGGATTAAGCCTTTCCCACCCTTTTTGCTGTGGGGTGGTACAATCCCATCATGCTGCGGATAAGTGACTTTGTATTAGAGACTTCCCTATTTTGTATATTGGATTAAAGGTTTGGATTTCTACACTATAAAATAGGGGTAGAATGGGGGCTTGCTCTCTCGTTTCCTGAGAAAGCATTAGAGGAGACAGCAGAGAGCAGAGAAAGGCCACGTGGAGGAGGCCAGGAGAAGCAGCCAAGATGGCGGAGTGTTGAGTGAGAAGCCAGTTTGTGCAGTTTGTTCAGGGAGAAGGAAGGAGATGGGGAACAGAGGTGAATAAGTCTGGTGAGCTAGAAACCTTTGATTCTAGGAAACTTGGATAAGTCAGTAGCTTTGTGAGCACTGAATGTGAGTGGATTTTGGAGCCCAGTGTGTATTTTTTACTTGCCCGCTGGGTGCAAGCTAGGATTAAAGATGAAGGCCCATCAGTTTTTGGCTCCATTGTTTCTTTACCGACTGTCCGAATCCAATGCGAACCTGAATGGGCCAGGCTGCTGTGATGGTGGCCGTGGCCTCTGGCTTGACACCTAGCTTGTACCTGGCAGGCAAGTAAAATGTAAAGCCAGTAGCCACGGCCACCATCACAGCAGCCTGGCCCATGCAGGTTCGCATTAGATTCGAACAGATGGTAATGAAACAATGGAGCCAATAACTGGTGGGCCATTAGCTTTAATCCTAACTTGCACCCGGTGTGCAAGTGAAAAACACACACTGGGCTCCAAAACCCACTCATGCAATGCTCACAAAGCTACTGACTTATCCAAGTTTCCTAGAATCAAAGGTCTCTAGCTCACCAGACTTATTCACCTCTGTTCTCTATCTCCTTCCTTCTCCCTGCACAAACTCTGCACAAACTGGCTTCTCACTCAGCACTCCACCATCTTGGCTGTTTCTCCTGGCCTCCTCCATGTGGCCTCTCTCTGCTCTGCTCTCTAATGTTAATCTCAGGAACCAAGAGAGCAAGCTCCCGGTCTGCCCCCACTTTATAGTGCAGAAATCAAAACCTTTAATCCAATATACAAAATAGGGAGGTCTCTAATACAAAGTCACTTATCTGAGACCTGATGGGATTGCACCACCCCACATCATGCAGTCAGTCAAGGATGTGGGAAAAAGCTTTGTCTTGAAACTAAGCCTTAGGGCAGCGGTTCTCAACCTGTGGGTCGCGACCCCAGCGGGGGTTGAACGACCAAAACACAGGGGTCGCCTAAAGCCATTGGAAAATACATATTTCTCCCCTCTCCTCTCTGCTCTCTCCTCTAATGATAATCTCAGGAACCGAGAGAGTAAGCTCCCATTCTGCCCCCATTTTATAGTGTAGAAATCAAAACCTTTAACCCAATATACAAAATAGGGAAGTCTCTAATACAGGGGTCCCCAAACTTTTTACACAGGGGGCCAGTTCACTGTCCCTCAGACCGTTGGAGGGCCAGACTATAAAAAAAACTATGAACAAATCCCTATGCACACTGCACATATCTTATTTTAAAGTAAAAAAACAAAACGGGAACAAATACAATATTTAAAATAAAAAACAAGTAAATTTAAATCAAGAAACTGACCAGTATTTCAATGGGAACTATGGGCCTGCTTTTGGCTAATGAGATGGTCAATGTGCTCCTTTAATTGACCACCAATGAAAGAGGTGCCCCTTCCGGAAGTGCAGTGGGGGCCAGATAAATGGCCTCAGGGGGCCGCATGTGGCCCGCGGGCCGTAGTTTGGGGACCCCTGCTCTAATACAAAGTCACTTATCTGCGGCATGATGGAATTGTACCACCCCACATCAAAAAGGGTGGGATAGGCTTAGTCCTAAAACCAAGCCCCAGGCTTCAAGGCTTGCACCTGGCGGGCAAGTAAAAAGTAAAGCCAGTAGCCAGGGCCACCATCACAGCAGCTTGGCCCATGCAGGTTCGCGTTAGATTCGAACAGATGGTAATGAAACAATGGAGCCAATAACTGGTGGGCCATTAGCTTTAATCCTAACTTGCACCTGGTGTACAAGTGAAAAACACACATTGGGCTCCAAAACCCACTCATGCAATGCTCACAAAGCTACTGACTTAACCAAGTTTCCTAGAATCAAAGGTCTCTAGCTCTCCAGACTTATTCACCTCTGTTCCCCATGTCCTTCCTTCTGCCTGCACAAACTCTGCACAAACTGGCTTCTCTCTCAGCACTCCACCATCTTGGCTGCTTCTCCTGGCCTCCTCCATGTGGCCTCTCTCTGCTCTGCTCTCTAATGTTAATCTCAGGAACCAAGAGAGCAAGCTCCTGGTCTGCCCCCACTTTATAGTGCAGAAATCAAAACCTTTAATCCAATATACAAAATAGGGAGGTCTCTAATACAAAGTCACTTATCTGAGACCTGATAGGATTGCACCACCCCACATCATGCAGTCAGTCAAGGGTGTGGGAAAAAGCTTAGTCTTGAAACTAAGCCTTAGGGCAGCGGTTCTCAACCGGTGGGTCGCAACCCGGGGGGGGGGGGGGGGTTGATTGACCAAAACCCAGGGGTTGTCTAAAGCCATTGGAAAATACATATTTCTCCCCTCTCCTCTCTGCTCTCTCCTCTAATGATAATCTCAGAAACCGAGAGAGCAAGCTCCCATTTTATAGTGTAGAAATCAAAACCTTTAATCCAATATACAAAATAGGGAAGTCTCTAATACAAAGTCACTTATCTGAGGCATGATGGAATTGTACCACCCCACATCAAAAAGGGTGGGAAAGGCTTCGTCCTAAAACCAAACCCCAGGCTTCAAGGATCCTGTCTGCCCACAGCCCGCCCCCAACACACATTAATATCACCTAGGCAACAGCCTCCACGTGAGCAGCGCCATCTTTAACAAAGTGAGCATAATATATTTTATCTGCCCAATAATCCACCCCTATGCTCACTTTACTACCCACAATCTACACCACCAGCATCCCTGTGCAAGGAAATAGGCACATTACACAAATTACAACAACATGGCAAATCATACAATTTCAACAATTACAAGGTACATTTCACCAATATCTGAGCACTTTGCCCAAAGCGCAAAATGTCCTCAGCCTTCTTTCTAGCCATGGTGTTGGGCGGATAAAATGTATTATGCTCACTTTGTTAAAGATAACACGAGGAGGCAGTCGCCCAGGTGATATTAATGTGTGTTGGAGATCGTTGTAACCTGGGGCTTGGTTTTGGGATTAAGCCTTTCCCACCCTTTTTGCTGTAGGGCGGTACAATCCTATCATGCCTCAGAGAAGTGACTTTGTATTAGAGACTTCCCTATTATGTATATTGGATTAAGGGTTTGGATTTCTACACTATAAAAGGGAGGCAGAACGGGACTCGGCCCTTGGTTCCTGAGGTTAGCATGAGAGAGCGGAGAGAGTAGAGCCAGCAGCTAAAGGAGGCCACGTGGAGGAGGCCAGGAGAAGCAGCCAAGATGGCGGAGTGCTGAGTGAGATGCCAGTTTGTGTAGAGTTTGTATCTGGGATAAGGAAGGAGATGGGGAACTGAGGGGAAGAAGGCTGGTGAGCTAGAAACTTTGATTCTAGGAAACTCGGATAAGTCAGTGGCTTTGTGAGCACTGAGTGTGACTGGGTTTTGGAGCCCAGTGTGTATTTTTACTTGCCCGCCGGGTGCAAGGTAGGATTAAAGGCTATGGCCCATCAGTTTTTGGCTCCGCTGTTTCTTTACCGACTGTCCGAATCCAATGCGAACCTGCATGGGCTGGGCTGCTCTGATGCTGGCCCTGGCTGTGGCTCCTGGCTTTACACATGGGAAAAGCTTCCCGGGGCAGGGGAGTGCTTCCAGCAAAGCCACCCCCCACCCCCATCAGGGTATTTCACATTGTCCAAAATCCGTAATCCATCCAACAAAGGAGCCAGTGCCCACTCCAGTCATAGTCCAGGAAATCAGTCCATACACATGAGACCTCTCATTCTTGCCATCCTGGCAGGTCTTACATTGTCCCAAAGAGGAGCACATGGCAATGGCAGTCAGCATTTCCATCTCTGCTCCGGAGAGCATGTCCCAAAATCTCTATGTCCCAAAATCGCAGACCTACCAGGGCCGTAGTAGGTGCTCCTTCCAGCTGGGCTCTCATCTTATGGAGACTGCGGATTGCAACTCCAGCTCAATTCTCCTCATCCTCCAAAGAGGAACTGAAAACACCAGCTCCTGCTGCCAGGCTCGAGTCCTGGGCTGCTGCCACCTTCTGCTCCACAGACCTTGCAGCTCCAGCTCCGGCCTCAGCCCCAGCCTCCCTCCACTGCTGGCTCTCCACATCGTCCAGGGCAATCTGCAACTACGAACTGTGAATCCTCCTCCAGCAGCTGCTCCATTTCCAGGCAAATCTCGCAAACCTGGTTGGCCTCCTTCTCCAGCATTTCCTCCAGCTCCAGGGTCAGCATCTCTTTCTCCCACGTTTGCTCCAGCTCCTTCCACTGCTTGGTTTGCAGGTCCCGGGCAGCCTCTTCCACAGAGTTCTCCGATTCCTCACGGATGGCTGTAAAAGTCAGCCAGCCTATGGTCCCCAAAAGGACAGCCATGGTGAACCATAACAGCAGCCAGTCCTCTACTATGCACATCAAAGGTGGCAGCTCCATACCGATCTCCAAATCCTGCCACAGACTACGCCAAATGTAAAGCCAGTATCCACGGTGTAAGGCCAGGAGCCGCCATCGTGGCCATTCACATGCAGGTTCCCATTGGATTTGGGCAGACGATAAAGAAATGGCGGAGTCAGAGGATGGGGGCTGTTGGGCAGATAAAATGTATTATGCTCACTTTGTTAAAGAGGCCATTGCCCAGGTGATATTAATGTGTGTTGAGAATTGTTGTAGCCTGAGGCTTGGTTTTGGGATTAAGCCTTTCCTACCCTTTTTGATGTAGGGTGGTACAATCCAATCATGCCTCAGAGAAGTGACTTTGTATTAGAGACTACCCTATTTTGTATATTGGATTAAAGGTTGTGAAGCTACACTATAAAATGGGGGCAGAACGGGACTTGGCTCTTGGTTCCTGAGGTTAGCATGAGAGAGCGGAGAGAGTAGAGCCAGCAGCTAAAGGAGGCCACGTGGAGGAGGCCAGGAGAAGCAGCCAAGATGGCGGAGTGCTGAGTGAGATGCCAGTTTGTACAGAGTTTGTATCTGGGATAAGGAAGAAGATGGGGAACTGAGGGAAATAAGGCTGGTGAGCTAGAAACCTTTGATTCTAGGAAACTCGGATTAATCAGTAGCTTTGTGAGCACTGAATGTGACTGGGTTTTGGAGCCCAGTGTGTATTTTTACTTGCCCGCCGGGTGCAAGCTAGATTAAAGACTATGGCCCACCAGTTTTTGGCTCCATGGTTTCTTTACCGACTGTCCGAATCCAATGCGAACCTGCATGAGCCAGGCTGCTGTGATAGTGGCCCCGGCCCTGCCTCCTGGCTTTGCAGGGGGCCATCCTATTTATTGGTGTCTCACCAAGACAGGCAAACCACAACAGAAGACAAGGGAAAAGCAGAAAACCAGCTCTTCCCATGAAGGGCAAGGGATCAGGGAAGCCCCTGCAATTGTGATAGCAGGAACTGTGTGTCCAAGCTCCTGGTCTGTCCCACCTTATAGTGTAGAAAACCAAAATCCCTTAATCCAATATACAAACAAGGAAGTCTCTGATACAAAGTCACTTATCCAAGGCATAATTGGATTCCTCATGAGAGTGCACCACCCAGATCATACAATTAGTCAAGGGTGTGGGGAAAAGCTTAGTCCCAAAACCAAACCTTAGGCTACAACGACCTGGCCTGCTTATAGCCTGTCCCCACACCCAATATAAGTCACAAGCGAGCAAACATATATATCATATTTACAAACTTATTTGACCAACACACGGCCACTATCAAAGCAGCCCGGCCCATGCAGGTTCGCTTTGGATTCGGACAGTCGGCAAAGAAACAGCAGGGCCAAAAACTGGTGGGCTGTCATCTTTAATCCTAGCTTGCACCCGGCAGGCAAGTAAAAACATACCCTGGGCTCCAAAACCCACTCACATTCAGTGCTCACAAAGCTACTGACTTATCCGAGTTTCCTAGAATCAAAGGTTTCTAGCTCACCAGACTTATTCACCTCTGTTCCCCATCTCCTTCCTTCTCCCTGCACAAACTCTGCACTAACTGGCCTCTCACTCAACACTCTGCCATCTTGGCTGCCTCTCCTGGCCTCCTCCACGTGGCCTCTCTCCCCTCTCCTCTCTGCTTTCTCCTCTAATGATAATCTCAGGAACCGAGAGAGCAAGCTCCCGTTCTGCCCCCATTTTATAGTGTAGAAATCAAAACCTTTAACCCAATACACAAAATAGGGAAGTCTCTAATACAAAGTCACTTATCCGTGGTATGATGGAATTGTACCACCCCACATCAAAAAGGGTGGGATAGGCTTAGTCCTAAAACCAAGCCCCAGGCTTCAAGGATCCTGCCTGCCCACAGCCCGCCCTCAACACACATTAATATCACCTGGGCAATGGCCTCCATGTGAGCAGCGCCATCTTTAATAAAGTGAGCATAATATATTTTATCTGCCCAACAATTAGAAAAAACCTCCCCAAGGCAGTGCCGCTGAAATGACATCTGAAAGGGGAATAGGAGTTAGCAAAGGACAGCAACAAGGGAGGCCTAAGGCAGCCGAGCATCCTGTATGCCTGCCGTATATGGAGAGGGACAGACGAAAGCACAAGAGAGGAGCTCAAGGCATTGAAATTTACATTGTGAGGATGACAAAATTATGAAAAAGTATAAGGGATTCACATGACTAGATTTACATTTTAAGACATTGTTGGGCAGATAAAATGTATTATGCTCACTTTGTTAAAGATGGTGCTGCCCACGTGAGGCCGTCGCCCAGGTGATATTAATGTGTATTGGGGATCGTTGTAAAATGGGGCTTGGTTTTGGGATTAAGCCTTTCCCACCCTGTTTGATGTGGGGTGGTACAATCCAATCATTCCTCAGAGAAGTGACTTTGTATTAGAGACTTCCCTATTTTGTATATTGGATTAGAGATTGTGAAGCTACAATATAAAATGGGGGCAGAACGAGAGTTTTCCCTCCTGGTTCCTGGGATGATTAGCATGAGAGAGCAGAGGGAGCAGAGCAGAGAGCAGAAAGAGGCCATGTGGCCAGGAGAAGCAGCCAAGATGGCGGAGTGCTGAGTGAGATGCCAGTTTGTGTAGAGTTTGTATCTGGGATAAGGAAGGAGATGGGGAACTGAGGAGAATAAGGTTGGTGAGCTAGAAACCTTTGATTCTAGGAAACTCGGATAAGTCAGTGGCTTTGTGAGCACTGAATGTGAGTGGGTTTTGGAGCCCAGTGTGTGTTTTTACTTGCCCGCCGTGTGCAAGCTAGAATTAAAGAAAATGGCCTATCAGTTTTTGGCTCCATTGTTTCTTTACCGACTGTCCGAATCCAATGCGAACCTGCATGGGCCAGGAGGCTGCTCTGATGGTGGCCCTGGCCATGGATACTGGCTTTACAGACATAATAATGAGAGACATATTTGGGGCAGCGTGGTCAGTCACCTGTAAGTACCAGGTCAGAAGGCTCCCTATCTTCTCCCTCCTCCTACCCATGTAACTTGTGGAGAGTCTCCAGGCAAAGGCCCAGACTCCATGCTCAGTGACAGTTGTGTCTGCTCTGGTACTTCACATCTTTAAAAAGTCCTCCCTTGAAAAACGCCTCTGGTTTCATCCCATTCCCCCAGTCTCTTCACTGTTCAGTCTACTCCAGTGGGCTTCAGTCCCTTTACTCCACCAAAACCACTCTCGTCAAAGGCAGTGATAGTCGCAGTGCAACCAATGGAGGGTCACTTTTCCATGGTTATCTGACCAAGTTTCTCGGCAAGAGTCTGCACTTGGGACAATACCCACCTCTGGAAGCACTTCATTCTCTTGGCATCTGCGAGTATTCAAGCTGTACACTTTCTCTCCTACTTTTCACTAGCTTCTTCTCCAGGGCATCATCTGCTGACTCCTCTTCTTTCCTGGGCTCAAGCTCGAACTGGGGCGTGCCTGGGACTCTCTGCCAGCTCCTCTGCCCATCTCCACCCACCCCACCCCCGCCAGGCTGATCTCATTACAGACCTTCGGCTTTAAATGTCATCTAATTGCAGGTGATGCACAACTGAACGTTTCCGACCCTGACTTCTCCCAAATTTTCATTCATACTGAGTACAGGATTGCTGAACTCATAACTGACAGTAGAAATAAAGGGTCTATAATGTTGCATTTTATATCTGTAACTTTCACAGAGAATTATTTGTTAATTTACAGGGCATGTGGATTAACAGGGAAAGAGACATCTTCAAGAGAAAAATCACAATTGTCTCCCAGGGAAAAGTCCACTGTACTAAAATAATAATTCAGAAAGCAGCTGCATAATTCTGCATGCTATTTTAACTTTAAAATGTTATCACAAAAGATAGTTTGTTCTTATCTGAAGATAGAAAGCAGATAAACTTTCTAGTGATGACTGGGTTGATTTTTTTTTTATCATTTGTTTTTTGATTCTATTTAATGGTTTTAACATTCATTCTTTTTGTGTGTGTGTGACAGAGACAAAGAGAGACAGAGAGAGGGACAGATTGGGACAGACAGAGAGGAAGGGAGAGAGGTGAGAAGCATCAATTCTTTGTTGCGGCATTTGAGTTGTTCGTTGATTGCTTTCTAATATGTGCCTTTTCCAGGGGCTACAGCAAAGCGAGTGACCCCCTTGCTCAAGTCAGCAACTTTGGGCTCAAGCTGGTGAGCCTTGCTCAAACCAGATGAGCCCACGCTCAAGCCAGCGATCTCGGGGTTTCAAACCTGGGTCCTTTGCATCCCAATCTGATGCTCTATCCACTGCACCACAGCCTGGTCAGGCTAACATTCATTCCTTAATCCATCATTTCTTAAAATGAACATGAAGGAGTTCCTCTGTTTTAAGATATGATGTTTAAAAATCTTTAGATTTCCTACCTCTGATATCTCAGAGGTTTTCCAAAGTTTTGAGTCTAAGAAATGTGGCATATCATTAAAGCCACGCACGGACTGTGCCCCGCCCTCACTGGACTAACCTCATACTCTCTTCACTTTGTATAAAGTTAAATATTGGAAATTTTGTCTTTTTATAACAGACTGCTTTGTAATTGAGATTTTCTTCCATCCTTACGCTATGATGATTAAATAAGATCCCTTTTCCTACTGCCCTTTCTAACAGCTGTGCTATTGTTGTCTCCCTCCTTGCTGTGGCCTTGGACTACAGGTCAGGGACAGACACTGGAGTTACAAAGACCGAGACCTGGTTTCTAATTTTAACCATGCTACCAATCAGCTATGTGAGCTTCGTGTACAGAATTAAGAACATTTTTTTAAATGAAGAAACTGTGATCCTTACATGGCTTGCCCAATTCAAAAACACTAAAGAAACAACATCAATTGAAGACATTGTTATTTTCATCTATTCTATAAATGAATCCATTGTGGCTTTCATTTCCATATTTCTTAAGTAATAAAATATGCTGGAGTCCTAAAGGCAAGCAAAAGTTTATTCTCCAACTTTAACAAACGAGGGAGTTCCAAACTTCTCTCCTACCACACCTAGCAACAAAAATATCCTCCCATGAGATTGCCTCCATTGCAACTATGGAGATCAGTCCGTGAGTTAAGGGAATCTGCACACTTGCTAATGAAGAATCACTTTCTTCCTGCATATCATCCCTGGACAAACAAATTTTGTTTGAACACTAAATAAAATTAAAGTTGCTGATCCGTTGGGCACATGACCAAGCAAGTGTGCTAAACAGTGTCATGGACGCATCTTCAACTTCTAGCGCAAATGTCCTCTACTTAACCACCTATATGGTTCTCGGAGAAAGCAGCCTCCATTCTCTCTGACTCTGATCTCCCCTCTGCAGATTCTGAAGGAAAACTGACGCTGTATCTTCGAGATGTGCAGAAGTTAATAGTACAGCATTTGCCCTAGATGAGGTAAGGCTGCCTCTGAACAATTTCTTCCCAGCCACCCCCCCATCCCCCCACCCCCCCAACCCACCCCCGCTTCCCTTGTCCTCGCTCTTTCCAGAGCAAAGCCCTCCCCGTCTCCTGGAGCACAGTCAAGGTTACATTGCCTCTGGCTATCCTCTAACCCGCCTGCCCATTTTATCAAATTGTCACTCTTTCTACACTCTCCACCAGTGAAACCCCTAATTACATTCCCTGAACCTTAGCTAGATGGTAGAAGGAAAACAGTTTACTATATTGACCCACACCATTCAGTCAATCATTCTACTTGCATTTCTTGAGGTATCTCATGACTGACATATCATTCGACTTGCATTTCTTCCATTTCTGTCAGCTATTGAATGGTGCAATGGCATAGAAAGACGAGCATAAATGAGATTTGCAAACTAACTAAAGAGATACATAGTTACCCAACTCCCAGAAATTTTGTCCACCCAAATGATTTTCACTTGGAAAAGTTGAAACTATGGTGTATTGCAGCAATGGGAAGAAGAAAGGAATAACTGATGGAGAAAAAGAAAAATTTTACCTAAATCCTACCTTTTCGGCTACTCTTTTCATGCCTACAAAGCCTCGAGGAGAATGGAGAAAAAAGTGATCATAAATCAATTTCTCTTCCCAAAAGAGGGATTAGAGTTTTATTAAATTCTATTTAAACCATCATGCATTATGGGAGTGTCGCTGAGGGGACATCCCTAGAATCAGTGATAAGCGTCAGGAGGCCTGGATAAGCGGTTCAGAGGAAATTCATATTTTGTGTGGTATGATGGGATCATTCTCCCCTTTGTGTTCCCAGCACAGTGCATTGTGTCAAATCCATCACTGATGAACTCTTTCTCTACTGATGGAACTAATTAGTCATAATCAGTTATAGAATAAGTCCTTTCTGATCCCTATAGTGCAGAAGATAATAGGACCAACTACAATGTTTTTGCCTCTCAACTAAAGGAGATAACTATTATTACAGAGAAACAGGTACCTAAAGAGACAGACTTAGGGACTTTTAGTCTGTGCCCTGTGTCAGCTCCCGACAGCCTGGAGCAGAAGCGTTACTCCTAATCAAAAAGTCTCCAGACCGCAACACCTGGGACCCAGAGCAAGTTCAGCATCTCCCCAGGTTTTCTTTTCATTTGGTCAGAGCCCGCACGTAAGTCCAGGTTTGACGTGGAAATAATTTACAGCTCAGTCATGACTGTGCACATGACACATTTTATTGTAAGTTATACTTGATTTCAATACTAAACACCTTTCATATTTTCTCAGTTTCATAATGTATTGGTTAGTTATCCATCACTATTTTTTTTAATTTCAAGGCAAATATTTTAAGACCACTTAAGAGTATCTTATCTCCATTTTTAGAGAATAATCTATAAAACAGCAGAATTGACATTTCAAACGTAGAAAATGTCATAAAAGAAGTGCTTTTGGAATGAAAAAAGAGAACAAAAGTGTGCTGTTTTAAGAACAAGTGTCATGTTGATGTCTGAATGTTGGTATCAGCACTTGACACCATCCGTCAACAAACGAACATATCTAAACATTTTGAACAAAGAGGCTAAGAAAATGCAATTGTGATGATGCCAAACATAACTACTCTTACATTTTTAGACAATACCATTTTAGATGACATTTGTGTGTATCTTTATTTACTCATGAGCTGTCAGATTCTATTAAAATAGCAACTGGCTGAAATACAGAATTTCTGTATCATATTAAGCAAAATAAGGTAGTGATTTTTTCATACCTTTTTATTAATATAATGACTTTTTACTTTTCATAAAAATGACAACAGAAAACGTCTCTTTAGTCAAAGTGAAAAATTCACATGTTAAGTTATTTTGGTGATACTGAAGATAAAATGCATTCCTAAAATGCAGCGCATACTCAGATTGTGGATTTTAGTCTGATGGTTTGATCAGGTGGCATCATCATCTGAGGGGCAGACTGTCAAATTCAAGGGGAGTGGCTACTGAGGGAAGGGTGAAGGGGGCGAGGCTGGAGCACTCTCTGACACTTCAGTAACTTGAAGAGTAACACAGATACCCAAGTGATTGCAACAAAGAGCCCCAATCTACCGGAGCCTGGTTATGTAGTCTCCAGATCCTTTTTCCTTTGCAGCATGTTGATAAATGCAAACATTCCGGACTTCTGAACTCTGAACTCACCATCTAAAATTACTAAAATGGGAAGATCGTGTTTCAAACCACTAACTGTAACATTCAGGGAAGTTCAAGTATCTGCTTTGCAGCAGGTTTGCCTTCTAAAGCGTCCTAGCTCTCTTAGTAGTGTGTTTTTATAAAGTGAATTCAAAATCTAGCCGTTACAATATAATTTTAAGATTGTGTACTCAAAAGAGAGACTAATCTAGGATTTTAACATCTATTATTTGTAGGAATAAATAAAATCTTATAAATACTTTAAAGTTCCTCTCACTCTTCCCTTCAAAACCCTCTAACCAGTATTAACTATTGCAACAAAAATAGCTCACAAAGAAATTGTGCTCGAGATAAACAGTGAACCAACTACAAAAAAAGCAAAGCCAGGTAAATTATGTCCATGCACAGACTATAACAATCAATCAATCAGCAAATAGTTATTGAGTATCTATCAACCAAATACTGTGCTTGGTGCTATAAAGCTGTTCAATACTAAATACAGTTAAAAATCAATAAGCCCTCCAGGGATGAATAGAGAACCAATTTACAAGAAAAATTCAGAAAACAGAGAGGCTGTGTAATGCTTGTTTAGTTTCATCAGGCCTGGATATTTTATCCAACAAGGGAGGATTATAATGCCAATTCCAAGGGTTCATTGAGAGAATCATCTCAGATGAATGTCTATGAAGCCTTAGGCAATATTTGGCTCATAAATGACAATAGCAGCTGATGGCTGAGGTTGATATCCTTGCTGCTGATGTTGTTAATGCAGAGATTGCACTGAAGAGCAAGATCAAGAACCTTCTGTTTCACACATGATTGGATTCGAAGGACTGATTATATCTGAAGTCTAAATAAATAGGAATAAACAGTGTTGTGTTCTAAGGTCTTTCATGAAAAGAGAATAGGGGGAAGAAGAGCCCAGACCAGGAAATACTGTGTCTTCCTTCTCATCTGCTTTCAGGAGAGACCACAGTTCCAGGGAGAGTTTCAGAGATTCAGGACCAAGAAGGAGTTGCTATTGAATCTCTCTTCTCAATGGCATATTTCTGCTTGTTATCTCAGAAATTCAAAAACCTAAAAGAAGAAGAACAAGATGGATCTTTTCCTAACTACCACCTCCCAGAAACTAACTCTTCCATATTCCTGTTGAGGTGAGCCCAAACCTCAGTGGAGTGAGCAATAGTTGGAGAAGCAGACTGGGCCTGTTTTTCCCAGTCTCTCTGCCCTGATTTTCTTTTATTTACATTGCCCTGTTTCACCCAGAAAGTCCCCTCTCCCTTTACTTCAATCCCCAGACCTTCAAACTCAAAACTGGCTCATCTTTACCCCGGTCCCCACTAGCAGATGCCCCAGAAAGGGGGGTAGTTGGGGTACAGACTTTCAGTTATGCAAGGGAGGAATAAAACATTCACCTCTCCGCTCCTAGGTTTGTTACTTGTGGGTCTTGAAATGACTAATGAAAGACAGATCATATGAAGAAAAGGTATTCCAGTTTTATCGGATGTTAATTTTTGCATGACTTGCGGGCCTACCTAGAAAAGAAATGAAGGCCCAGAAAAGCAATAGGCCTGAGAGCCTATATCTCATTTTGAACATTAGGTGATAAATTGTGGAGGTGTGACAAGACAAAGGACAAAGGTTTTTAGGTTGTTAGAGGTTTCAAATTGTGGAAAGTTATATAAATATCTGGGGGAAAGTAATGGGAGATAAGGCTGTGGTAGCCAAGTTTGTTTGTGAAGGTCCATCTTGGTGGCACTTCTTTATTGCCATACAACTTCCCAGAAGAGAACATTTGTGGCCGTCCCTCGTTCTCAGGAGCCTTTGCACTCAGTTGGACAAGGGCAGCCCAAGGAAAGGCTTCTTTCTGCATCTGCTGCCTCTCAAATGTTTTCAGCTCAAAATAATCCTTCTGCCAAAGTGGCCTATTTGGGGGTGGCATATTCTGACCCCCTTCAATTACAATGGCATATATACAAGGCCAAGCATGAAAATTATTACACTAAACTGCCTATCCCAGCCCTCCATAGCCTCTATAGGAAAAGGAAAATAAGGTTGTCACAAAGGTACTATTTTTATTGTTGAGTGGTTATTTTAAGGTCTCTGAGAGTATAACTTTAGAGGGAGCTTCTGCCTGACACCTCTACTAATAAAATCTGAACTAGAAAATGCACATAAAGTATTCTGTACTGACTGGTATGGTTTCAAGTCTTTTGGTTGTATGTGCATATAAAACCACATAAGCACATGGCATAAATCGTACTGAAATTTTAGAAAACAAGAGTGTGGCATATTTACTAATTTTGAGTAATGATCTCATTTCTAGTTTTTTCATGATCTTAAATGGAACTGTCACCAGAGAAAACCCAGGTCCCTGGGGCTTCTCCCTCCTTGATTCTTGTCATGCTCACGAGAAACAGTTCAGACGAGAGACGGGATACAGCGTTCAAAAGAAGCAAACACTTTATTAAGTGAAGCTGTACACTTGGCACAAGGGAAAAGCGGGCCAACTCAGCTCATCTGAGCACCCCACCTGTTGGGACTTTAGGAGCTATATACTCTTAGCTTCAAGGCTTTGCTTCCCTGTTATCAGGGCTAATGGACAGGGTTTCAAAGTTCCGCTTTGTCATTTGTCTTGTAACTGTTGAGACGTCTGGTTATTTTGTTTTGTCCTGTCTCAGGATTGTTGACTTTCCCACTAAGGTGAGATTTACCCTCCTTGTTCCCTACTCCCCTTCTCCTGCCCTGATAACTGTCTGTCTTGCTTAACATCCACCCCTCCCTCAAGTGATACCATCCAAATGCTTTGGGGTGTTGAAGGACCAAGATGTCTACTTCTTACTAACTGAGGACCATAGAGCTGGTTCTGGGATGGCATCACTTGTTCCGTCTGGGCAGGTAAGGGTCAGAGTTCTGTATAGAATTTGTCATCAGCCTGATTTAGAGCATTAAGAGCTATGCTTACATACCCCGGTCAAATGAACATTTGAAGGTGAATTGTTTCTAACCTGAAGATACAAATAGACAAAGGCATTAAGATCCAAAACGGAGGACAAGCAGGAAGGTCAGGGGAGCTAGAAAGGGCAGCAGCCACTAGCTCCATGACTAGACACTGGACCCGGAATTCAATCCCTGCGCAGCTGGACTTGGAGTTGCCTGACTTTCTGATTACCTTTAATTGTGTACTTTAGGAAAGGTGGATAAGGTCCTCTTTTTGACACCATCCTGCTCTATTTTTAGTATATCCGTGCTGTTCAACCCATTCGCTCTCTTCCCTGTATACTGAGGTATAACTGGACTTTAGCTTGTTGTGGGTGTTAGAGCCCCAACTACTGGTTCTCTTGCTGTAGCTACTGTCTTAGCAGTGTGTTTGGCAAACCTGTGTCCTGATGCAATTTCATCTATTCCTTTTCGGTGACTCCTACAATGAATTACTGCTATTTCTTGGGGTAATTTGATAGCTTCTAGGAGTTTTAAAACGTACAGTCCATATTTTATAAGTCCCTGTTTTGTGTGTTTAGATATCCTCTTTCTTTCCAACTAACTGCATGAGTGTAATATTAGAAATGTATATTTAGAATCGATGTATATATTTAATCTTTTACCCCTTCCTAATTCTGGGGCTCCTGTGGGTCTATTTGTGCTGAGGTTCCTAGGAGCAAAGCTTGAACTTCTATGACAGTATACTGGGACATTGAATTATTTTGACCATCTCCCGCAAGCAATAGGTCTCTTAAGTCCTCTGCCAATGCCTGTCCAAATAAGTGTGGGCCATCTCTGAATCCCTGAGGGAGCACAGTGTATGTTAGTTGTTGCTTATGTCCCTGCAGGTCTATCTCTTCAAAAGCAAGTAAAAATTGGCAAGCTGAATCTAGTGGAATGCAGAAAACAATAGCCTTTAAGTCTAGTATAGAGAACCATTGGGTTTGGGGAGGAATTTGTCCCAAAATAATATCGCTTTGGTATAAAAAAGGTATAGGGATAACAGACTCATTGATTGCCCATAAGTATGGAACCAATCAATAGATCTATCCTTTTTCTTAACAAGTAAGATGGGAGTATTACAGGGAGACAAACTACTAACAACCCATGACCAAGGGAGGTAGTAATGATTTTCTGTAGACATTCCCTGGCCTCTCAATTTATGAGGTATTGTCTTTTATTGGGGAAATTGGTTGAATCCTTTATTTTGATCATAACTAGTTTGTCTTTGTGAACTTGTCCAGGAATTCCTGTTGTCCAAACTTGAGAGTTGAGAGTTCTTGTTCCTTATCTGTATCAGTTTTAGTTGATCCTCTTTTAACAAATAACGCTTTAATAGGGACAGGTTCCTCAGTGTCTATGGAAAAAATTACTTGAGTCCTAACTTTACTTAAAATATCTCTGCCCGACAATGGAGTAGGGTACTCTGCCATAACTAAAAATACGTGTGCAAAGATGACTCCCCCCAGAGGCAGTCTAGGGGTGGAGCAAAATGTGTTGCCCAGGGTGTGCCATCTCCTCACTCTGTGACAGTGTGATCGGAGGAGAGGGGCCCTGATAGGAAGTTAACACAGAGAAGGCAGTGTCCATGTCTAACAGAAAATTCACAGGCCTTCCTGCCCCTTCAAGGGTTATCCTTGGCTCCACCCCTTCTATGAAGACATTCCTAGCAGGAGCAGACTGGAGCATACGGCCCTATCAGTTCAAGGCCATGGCACCAGAGGGAGCTGATGCAGGATCCCTTCGGTCCTCAGGGCAGTCCTTCCTGCAATGGCCTAACTTTTGGCATCAGGGGCATAGCTTTTGGGAAGCCCTGTCCCGAGGCATCCCCACATCCAGTGTCCAGGCTCTGCATCTGTGATCACTGCCAGAGGGAGTGCCCTTGGGCTTCCCTTTTGTGGATCTCCAGGCCATTGCCCCCGTAGGGTAGCTATTAACTAAGCCTGCCACTTCTTGTGCTTTTCCCTTCCTAGGGCCCTTTCTCTTCTTGGTCTCTATTATAGAACACGGTAGAAGCCGCCCTTAGAATATCCTCCCTGAGGGTTGCCAGTTTATTATAATTAACAGGTTTCTTTTGAGAATTTTTTTCACTCCCTTTAAGAGACAGAAAAACATGTGGTCCCTTGATCATTTTTTTACCTCTGTGTTATAATTCCAGTGAGGGTCTGTATAGCGTCCCATTTCTATTCCCAGTGGCTAATTAGCATTTTGTAGGTGCAACTCATTGGTGTAAGCTATTGCCTTTCCTTTAATGCTTTTGCCTTCAGAAAGTGTTAAAGCCTCCTGGAGGACTGGATTAACATCCTTCCAGGACAGATCAAAAGTTAAGGTTTTTTTTTTCCATTCATTTATAATCTTACTGGGATCATCTGTGAAGCTACCTAATCTGGTTTTAATGCTTGTTAAATCCTGTATAGTGAATGGGACCTGAACCCTTACTATCCCAAATGATCCTGGGACGTCCTGTAGAGGAAAGAGCTGAGAGGCTGCTGTTTTTGGTGGAGGTCTATATTCATTTTTAGGCTTAGTTGCCCCTTTTCCCCCAAGGTCTATAGATAGTATATGGTGGTGCTGGTTCTGGGCCAAGGGGCCCACTGGCTCCTGAAATACCATAGATGGAGGCACGGAATTTTTTTTTCTATATCCCTGGGGTCCAGTTCCTTTTTACTCATAATTTGCAAGGGTATGATCTATTTTGCAATTTTTATATAACTCAGGGTTATTTCTTAGTGCCATAAAGGCCTGAATATATGGCACCTCTATTTTCCTTGTCTCCCACAGAATAGATCTATTTGTAAGGTAGTGTTATAATTTAAACTACCATTTTTAGGCCATACCACCATATCTCCTAATTTATATTGAGGCTATGCTCTATTACAGAAGAATATTAATCTTTTTTTCTTTAAGGTTTGTGGGTCACATTTATTCCAAGTCTTAAGGATATACCTTAAGAAGAGGTGTATCTTGTGGTATTAAGCCTTGATTTTCCATTTGAAAGTGAATTAGAGGAGATGGTGGGAAAGTCTGGGCATCCTCTGTTTCTCTTCCCATGTTTTACATGCCATCCGGAAAGAGTATCCTCTCTCATATCCTCTGGAGAAGGCAACTCTTCTCAGACCCATGGAGTGGGTGTCCCCTCTCAGGCAGGGGGGTTCCAGAATTAGATAGCTTTACTGGGTAACCCTCAACCCCAGCCCAGAACCTCATGGACTCTCCTTATGTCTCTATTCTTGCAATGGAATTCTACCTCCTTGACCATTCCTGGTTTTCCTATGGAGGGCCTACCAAAGGAATTTTAACTCCTTTTGAATGCACACGAGTTTTAAGCAAATGTTAGCCCCACTAATGGTCAACTCTAGTTTCCTGCCAAACTCCTTGTTAAAAGTAAAAATTGTATTAATTTTATTTCCACTCATTGGTGTGGGAACTACCTGTGTTTCTTGCATTGTCTTCAGATTAGTTTAGCTTTGCAAAGGTTTCCTTTAAAATCATTATTCCCCAATTAGTTTAATATAAATCTTTCTGGCTCTGGCTTCTCTGCTTCCAGGCTGAACTTGCATACACCAGGCCAGCAGACTCCAGTCACCCCACCCTTAATGTGAGTTTGGAGGAGGCTGTGGGGTTGTTGCTAGGCAACAGTGTAAAGCTGCCATAAGTAAGTTGGGGCTGAGGGAGATTCTGAATTTAAATTTGAAACCACTTGAAGTGGGCGATAGAAAAGGAACTGGAGAATTTACACCAGCAGTAATAGAGGGGCAAGTGGGGAAACTTTCTAGCACCTGCCCCTACTCAGGGAATATGGGCACATTCTTAATTCTTATTGTGAGCTATTGCTCCTCTGGCCTACGTAGCACACGTAGAAATGTTGTCAGTTGATGGCTTCTGTCCAATTAACATAGCTGACAATACAGATACAGGTAAGCTAAAGGGGGAATCTCCTTATCCGAGCTTGGGAGTAATATCTCAGAAACGTTTGAGGTCCCAGTTGAGGTCTCCTCTTTGCAGCCTGGCAGGTGCAACAAGACCCCTGCTTGCACATTCTACCAGGTGGGTATACGTTCAGATAAAGCCGCCAAAGCCAACTGGGGGAGAAGAGGTGCAGCAATTCAGTGGCTGATTTTTGGCTTAAACTTATCTTTTTGGAGGCCGTGATTCACAGATAGAAAGATTAAGGATTTAGTGTGATGGATCTAAATGTGCTGCTTGTGAGTGGGGCTCCCAGAGGCTGTTACCCCTCTGGTCATCCCTCACTCTCTTATGTATCTTGGTTTTTCTCCCAAATGTCTAAAACACTGAAGAGGGTTTGGAGTGCTGGATGATCAGTCCTTACTTGAGCATCCTTGGATGAACCAAAGTAATTCACTACAAGTGAAATGGAAGTCCCTATGAGGCCCTTGCACATCTCAGGAATAATTCCAGACATCCTTGCTAGATTCTTACTCATGTGAGGACATACTGAGCCTGGACCAGAGGGAGGATGCACCTCTTCCATCTTTGGAGCCCAGGTGAATTTGAGCACTCATTATAAATTATTATTATTCTGTCAGTGAACACAACCCTGCATACAAAGTTCAATTAAATTACCATAACTATTCCTCTCTGGTTGTTCAGAGAAAAGTGACAAACAGAAGCAGAAAAGTCCCTGGAAGGGACTAAACTCACCGAGATCTGAGTCACTGCACCAGAAAAACGTCACCAAGAAGACCCGAGTCCCTGGGGCTTCTCCCTCCTCTATTCTTGTAGTGCTTGTGAGAAAGAATTCAGGTGAGAGACAAGGTATAACATTCAAGCAAAGCGAGCAGTTTAAGCTAAGCTATATATGATACTTGCCACAAGGCTCAAGTGCGCAAACTCAGCTCGTCTGAGCACCCCGCCTGTTGGGGTCTTAGGAGTTATATACTCTTGCTTCAAGGCTATGTTTCCCTGTTATCAGGGCTAATGGGCAGGGTTTCAAGGTTCCCCCTTGCAGTGTTTCTTGTAACTGTTGAGATGCCTGGTTATTTTATTTTGTCTGATCTCAGGACTGCTGACTCTCTCATTTTTTTTTTCATTTTTTTTTAATTTTTATTCTTTTTTTTAAATTTTTTTTATTTTATTTATTCATTTTAGAGAAGAGAGAGAAATGAGAGAGAGAGACAGAGAGAGAAGGGGGAGGAGCTGGGAGCATCAACTCCCATATGTGCCTTGACCAGGCAAGCCCAGGGTTTCGAACCAGCGACCTCAGCATTTCCAGGTCGATGCTTTATCCACTGCGCCACCACAGGTCAGGCCTGACTCTCTCATTTAATGAAAGAGATACCCCTCCTTTGTTGCCCTGATAACTTTCTAAATTCATTTCTTTAAGGATATTTTTAATTCACAAAGAAAAATCATCACTTTCAGTATCAAACACAACCTTAAGAAATTCTCTCCATGCTTAACTTCTCCTAGAAAAAGCAGAAACCATCATTTGTATGATACAAAAGACCACATATAAATTCTCAGTCATTTTTGGCTCAAGTGATAGTGCTGCATTTTCAGAACAAATTCCTTTTGCTTTTTAAAATGCTTATTATATGTTTCATGTCGAGGTTACTGCATGCCAGTGGTATTCTATGTGTATTTCTGCCTTCCAAGACAGCCAACATTTCTCTAGTATTCTATTACTCTAACACACTGAGTTAAACTCAAACTGCAAGTTACCATGACAACAGAAATCATTGTGGCTGCCTACACCAGTATGCTCTTCTGTAAATCACAATTTGAAGGGTAATTTTTCTAATAAAGCATTGTTTAAATTGCTTCAAAGTTAAAGCAATTATGTTTTCAATTACAAACATCAGAGTAGAGAGAAGAGAAAATTTAGTAACCCTAGATAAGGATTATAATAATGATAACTGCAGACAGATACCGTTTTAATGGGAAGGACTTGTCACACTCCATACACACTGCTGTTGGTTCTGGACAGGGTAAGGCAAGCGTCTCATTTAAACCAGGTTCATAGAATAGTAAAACTATCCACTGTTTTTCCCTCCCATTCAAACTTATTTTCATACTCTGATTTTAAATATGTTACCATGAAAATAGCCTCTTCAATAGAACTGACATGGTCAGAACTTATTTTCTACTATTAATTTAATTTCATTTATTAAAATGATATAGTACCAAAATTGTCACATATGGTGCCAACTGAGCGGTCTCTCCTGAGACTGCGTGCAGTCAAGCAGGGCTGTTAGTTATCCCGTAGTTCATCTGGGGTTAAATGATCTTCCAAGTCCCATTCACGTCATTGTTGATAGCCTCCATTCCTCGCGGCTTTTTGACCAGAGGCTTCCCTCAGCTCTTCCCCAGTGGACTTCTCCACAGGACAGCTCACAGCATGGAAGCTGGCTCTCCCAGAGCAAGTGTTGCAAAGGGGCCGGGTGGAGGGGGGACATACCCAGACAGAAGCTTCTGTCTTTTTATGATCTGACCTCAGAAGTGACGTTTCATCACTTCTGCCATATTGTATTCAGTTAAGTTCTACCTTTTAAAAGGAAGAGTATCAAAGAATTTGTGGACATAGTTTTCAAACCAGCACAGCAGAGCTATGTAAAATATTTACTAGTATTTCTCTTCTGATGTTTTTACCAATCATACTGTGGCTAGATAATTACTTGGAGACATTAATATGGTTTTGTTGTTCTCTTGTACACTCCCTTTCTCTTTCCACCAGTTAGCTGGTTGACAACTCATTGCCTGTAGAAATGGATGAATCTTAGTCAAAGCAGAACTGGCCTATAAGTCTTCCTGTCTTTTCCTGTGCAAGAGCCTAATCCCGTAGAATAACAGAGTGTCCACAGATACTACAAGGAAGAGAGTTACATGTAGGTACAAACAAAATATTTAGGGGGAGAGTATAGGAGGAAAAACAAAAGAAAAGGAACACTCTCAGAAATACTGGAACCTACACCGAGATCTCTGACCCACCTTGTGGGTCATAAGATGTCAGAGAGAGCTCTGGCTCTGGTGACTTCGAAGACGGGCTGCCTCACAGAAGATCCTCACAGCTCTGTTAAGACAGAGGGAGCTGAGAGAGCCTCCAGGTCTGAAGGACCAAGTAGACAAGGGCAGTGACATGTATGAAAAACGATCAAGTTCACTACTTCTCCTATGACTGCTCCCTTTTGTCCTCGTACATTAGTTCCCCCTTATCCTTAGGGGATATATTTTAAGACCTCTAGCAGATGCCAGAAATGGTGGATAGTACCAAACCCTGTATATATACTATGTTTTTTCCTATACAGACATGCTTATGATAAAGTCTAATTCATAAATTAGGTACAGTGAAAGATGAACAACAATAATACAATAGAACAACTATAATATACAGTAATAAAAGTTATGTGAAGGTAGTCTCTCTCTCTCAAAATATCTTATTATACTGTACTCACCCTTCTTCTCCTGTGATGATGTCAGATGATACAATGCCAACATGACGGGGTGAAGTGAGGTGAATGACGTAGGCATTGTGGTGTAGTGAGGCTTCTGACCATGCGTAACAAACAATTTGTGGCCATTTCTTTGACATATCCAAGTGGCCAGCACTACTATTCTTGCACTTTGGAGCCACTACTGAGTAAAATAAGAATTACTTGAACGCAAGGACTGGGATACCACTAGAGTTGATCTGATAACCAAGATGGCAACTACTACATGACTAATGAGGAGCCTGTATAGCATGGGTATGCTGCGTAAAGGGAGGATTCACGCCCGCAGGAGGGCAGAGCAGGACATCACAGGATTTCATCATGCCATTCAGAGCAGCAAGCAGGTTAAAACTGTTTATTCCTGGATTTTTACCCTTAATATTTTTGAAGTTGATCACAGGTAACTGAGGGGCAGAAAGCAAAACTGCAAATAACGGTTTAAAAATAAACAACATGGGGGTGGCCCAAGGAAATGGAGATCTAGGGTCAGAAATTGAGTTATAGAAAATTTGAAATTGCCAATTTCTTCACATGTGAGTTGTGGCTGAGCCTCCACAACTACATTCATTCCTGCAGTACCAAGTCCTGGGCAAGCCTGGCCCGGGACCTTCACGTGAGTGATATCAGCTGATCTTCACTGCAAACCGTCACAGCCGAAGCAACACATTTAACCAGATTCCAAAACTCAACCCAAACTCACGTGGCTGGTAAGAGGCAGGACCAGAATTCAAACTTGTCCTTGACTCCAAACACTGGCCCTTAAATAAAATCAGACACTAGGAGCACAAATAAATGCTTATTAAATATGTAGCACCCATCAACAAGAACTTCTAAAGACTAAAGGGGGTGTCTAATATAAGTGGCCTTGCACAAACATAGAGGAACACAAAATGGAGCTTCTCAGCTAACAATTACCTTCTGGGTTACAGCAGAGAGTACATTTACAACATGTGAATGTCCATTGTCTCCTTACACTGAAACCCCTCAAGAACAGAACCTGGACACTGTTTAACTCTCCCCTCGGCAACCAGCATAGTTGGAGTTAGGTGCTCAGAATGATTGGCTGCCATTAATTTCTACTGTTAGCACTTTCTCATTCCTCAGATGTCTTGTTTTATTTTTGTTTTGTTTTGTTTTGTTTTTAACAGAGAGTCAGAGAGAGGGACAATAGGGACAGACAGACAGGAAGGGAGAGAGATGAGAAGCATCAGTTCTTTGTTGTGGCACCTTAATTGTTCATTGATTGCTTTCTCATATGATCCTTGACCGAGGGGGTGGGGGCTGCAGCAGAGCGAGTGACCCCTTGCTCAAGCCAGCAACCTTGGAGTTTCAAAACTGGGTCTTCTGCATCCCAGTCCGAAGCTCTATCCATTGCACCACCACCTGGTCAGGCCTATTGTATTTTTGAAGAGGAAAAAAAAAGGAGGCTAAATAGTTATATGTGTTTATGTTCAGAAGTTTAATTTTTCTGAGTGATTATTCATCAATATGAACACAAACAATAAAAATATTGCTTTCTAAGGTTTTACAAATGGAAATTGCTATTTATTTATATCTTTTAATTCTGATATGTGGTTTCCTAGAACCCATCTCTTGTCATATAAGTTGGAATTTGCTGTATATTAAAATATAGAAGAGAGACATGCATATAATAAATATATAGCTAGAATTCTAGTTAATAAAGTGTTAAATAAAATAACTTTTATTATAGTTAAGTTACTAAACATGTTTTGGCAAAATATAAATCAACTATGACTCAACCTTAGTTAGGTATTTTTATCATAATGGCCTTATTTTCCTTTAAAGAGAAAATGCTCAATCTATTTCACATGCATACCTAACTACATATCTACATACACACACATACAAAGCCTGCAAAGATTTTTTTTTTTTTGTATTTTTCTGAATTTGGAAATGGGAGGCAGTCAGACAGACTCCCGCATGCGCCCGACCAGGATCCACCCGGCACGCCCACCAGGGGGCAATGCTCTGCCCATCTGGGGCATCGCTCTGTTGCAACCAGAGCCATTCTAGCACCTGAGGCAGAGGCCACAGAGCCATTCTCAGTACCCAGGCCAACTTTGCTCCAATGGAGCCTTGGCTGCGGGAGGGGAAGAGAGAGACAGAGTGGAAGGAGAGGGGGAGGGGTGGAGAAGCAGATGGGCGCTTCTCCTGTGTGCCCTGGCCAGGAATCGAACCCGGGACTCCTGCACGCCAGGTCAATGCTCTACCACTGAGCCAACCGGCCAGGGCTAAGATTTTTTACTTTCAAATTGCTTCTGATTACAAAAGTAAATGTGAGTCAAAAATTGCTTAAGTATAGCCTGACCAGGTGGTGGCACAGTAGATAGGGTGTTGGCCTGGGACACTGAGGACCCAGATTTGAAACCCGAAGGTCACCAGCTTGAGTGCGGGCTCATCCAGCTTGAGCCCAGGTTCACTGGCTTGAGCAAGGGGTCACTGGCTTGGCTGGAGCCTCCTGGTCAAGGCATATGAGAAAACAATCAATGAACGACTAAAGATGCTGCTACTATGAGTAGATGCTTCTCATTTCTCTCTCTGCCTGTCTGTCTGTCCCTATCTGTCCCTTGCTCCCTCCCTTTCTCACTCTCCCTCGTTAAAAAAAAATGCTTAAGTTTAAAACAGTCAGAAAAAAGGGAAAATTTTATATAATCATCCAGAAGTAGATACTTCTACTATTAGTTAAAATGGTAGAGTATATACAATTCTGTATCACAACTAACATCATTGTATATGTTTATTTCCTTCATTATAAACTTCAGATATAAGTTAGTAAATCAGGGAGGTTAATGAGGACTGAAACAAAATAATTTCTTGACTTACAGATATTTAGCAAGGAAATAAAATGAATTTGAGTACTCTGATTCTCAGAGCATACAGGAATATCTTTATATATAGTCAATTGCATTCAGTTGTTTTAACTCAATAAATGTTTATTAAATGCCTAATATAATATATGAGATCTAATAAGAAAAGTTTGTAAGATGCTGCCTCTGACTTCAAGGAACTGAAAATTTAGTTGAAAAGGCAAAATTTTAATACACCAAACAGCTAAATAATAATGCAAAGCAATATCTGATGGGGACTCCAGAGGAGCTGTGCACATCATAAGAGCCATAAGACTTTAGGGATAAAAAGACTTAATGAGGTTTGAGTGGAGAGCAAATGTGTGTGGCTCTCATCTCACAAATGCATAATTACAGGCATAATCACAAATCAGCTTCTTAGGCTATTTGTCCATCTAGGACCATTCTGCAAATCTGTTGTTCTCTGATTCTTTTAAGAAGTGTGCAGGCAGGGCCCTGGCCAGTTGGCTCAGTGGTAGAGTGTCGTCTGGGCGTGTAGATGTCCCAGGTTCGATTTCTGGCCAGGGCACACAGGAGAAGTGACCATCTGCTTCTCCACCCCTCCCCCTTTAGCTTCTCTATCTCTATCTCTCCTCCTGCCCTCCTGCAGCCATGGCTAGATTGGAGCAACTTGGCTCCGGGCACTGAGGATGGCTCCATGGCCTCTGCTAAAAATGGTTCAGATTGCAATGGAGAAAGGCCCAAATGGGCAGAGCATCGCCCTCTAGTGTGCATGCCAGGTGGATCCCAATCAGGGCGCATGTGGGAATCTGTCTCTGCCTCCACTCCTCTCCTTAATAAAAAAATAAATTAACAAAAAAGAAGCGTGCAGGCAGGCAGTGGAGGAACAAGAATCATCACAGCCCTTCAGCATGTGACTGCAGGGATGGTGGCAGAACAGATCGCCATCTGATTTCTTCTTACCTAAATTTCCTACATTGACTGTCACATGCAAATTATACATGCAAAACTGGATTGCAGTAAACAAACAAAACCATGCATTCATGATTGAAAATACACGATAAAAGATAAACAACTATTATGGATTCCATATAAGTACATTGACTATTCCCAAGGTTAAAGCAGATTAGTTTTTTTCTTTCTTTTTATCTTTTTTTGTGTGTGTGACAGAGACAGAGAGAAAGGGACAAACAGGAAGGGAGAGAGATGAGAAACAAATTTTTCATTGTGGCACCTTCGTTGTTCATTGATTGCTTTCTCAAATGTGCCTTGACGGGGGGGAGGGGGCTAAAGCAGACCAAGTGACCCCTTGCTCAAGCCAGCAACCTTGGGTTAGGATGGTGAGCTTTGCTCAAGCCAGATGAGCCCGTGCTCAAGCTGGCAACCTCGGGGTCTCGAACCTGGGTCCTCCGCATCCCAGTCCAACGCTCTTTCCACTGCACCACTGCCTGGTCAGGTAAATTAATTTTATTTAATTACTAATTTAAACACAAGGTCCATTCTGAGCTCAGAATGATTTTAAGTCTTTCTTTAACACATAGAAAAGACATTTCTAATGTGTTTAAAATAACAGGAAAAATGTCTTTTTAAATTCTTCTTGAAACCAAAACTCAATGTAGAAGCTTTAAACTGAATGATGAATATTTCAGAATGAGAACTGAAAAATGGCTTGAAGAAACTCCATATTTCATTGTTAACTATGATAGTGATTGTCACAATCATTACAATTAAGCTGAAACCGCATCACACAGAAGCAGAAATAATATACCCTTCATGTGTTTTGTCTCCAGTTCTCTAAGCTCCCCTAAAATGTTGGACTCAAATGTTGGGTCTAGGACATAAGAACTACCAGCAGTGTTTATAATCTTTGTTTAATATGCATAAGATTTTCCTTGCTTTTCATCTTTTAAAAACTGTAATTTCCATGATGTTGAAGTATTTTACACTGTAACCTTTAGCATCAAGTCTCGGCTTTAGCAAATGAAACATTATGCCATTTCATAATGTCTAGAAATGCAACATGAACATAATAGTAATGAATCTTGTTTCAAATCACTGAGTAATTATCACAAATTCCTTTCCACAGTCTTACCACCGGAAAGACACAGCACAGGAATACTAAGATCACCCAGAAAATAAGCCGCCAAAGAGACAACTATAAATTGGATTTCATTTATGGTACATATCTATTTTTAATGAAGTAAATGTTCAGTCTTTTTATGTTAGAAGGATTATAGGAAGAGCCATCTGACTGGTTAGGGAAAGAGATTCAATGCTCGATGAGGTCATTACTTCTGAAATGAGCAATAACGCCATTACATCCAGGGTGCTGTCCCCTCCCTGACTTCATCCAATCAGAGGCTACAACTCCTCAATGCAACAGGGCATAAAGTAGGGAAAGCAAACTATTGCATTATAGAAAATGCTATTCTTATACAACTTAAGGGTACAGTATGGCTTTAGGGAACATACAGTCACCCATGCCATAAAATGTTTAATGTACTTTATTTCTATTTTACAGTTAGAATTTTATAGACTATAAGATACTCTATAGAATAAGCCACTTGCTGTCCAACTAGGTGAAATAAAACAGGCAGAAGCAGAGAGGTGACATATTGGGACTGTTTTGCCATGCTGCATATGTCACCAGAGAGCAAGGACAGCTTTAATTACTAGTCATTTGAATTTCTGATAGGTATTATGGAAAAATTGAAACCTTGTTAATTTACTTTAGCAGCTTGACAATCAGTTCATTTGCAATCCTTTGAGGGAATTGCAAATTTCCCATGCTTTGATTTTGGGTGAGGTGGCATTATTCATATAAGATCATATGCTGGAATTCAGGGCTGAACATTAGTCAGAATATATTTTTAACCTGGCAGAAGTCGAAGTCATGATTTTTAATGTTTGAAAGAAATAGTACAGGAACAAAATAATCAGTTATAAGCTTATAAAAATTCAAACATGGTCCAACACTGATATTTATAACTTTTTAAATCTAAATCTCATCATTGGAATATTTTCATAAAACTATAGGATAAATGCTCTTATCGTGTCCAAAAATTTCCCAAAATTCCTTTGACCAATATTTTGAGTGGTATAGTTTTTAAAAAACTAAGCTTTTTCAATCTTAGAACATAAACTCCACAAACAGAAAATTTTCCTCTATTTTACCTTCATCCAAGTCCTCAATTCAGTGCTAGGAGCATTTGCGTTGCTGAACGAACTCTATTGGCCAGAAGTCGGTGAGAGGTGAGGCCCTGGCCAAGTTGAAGGAAAAAGAACGTGTAAAAAAATTCAAAGATGTATTCTGTGGATGTTCTGAGAACAGGGAAGCCTTTTTATTCACAGACGAGATTTAAAACTTCCAAGTTGTGTTTTAGAAGTTTCACTTGGGCAAAATATCAAGGGCCTGGAGTGAATATTTATAAAGCATGGATATTAATCTTAAGGGAAAATACTCAAAGGAAAAGATGTTTTAGGGGTTTTTTTACTTTTTCAAAATGCAAATTTATCTTTTCCCAGCTTTTAAGTCCATGAACGGTCCTTTGCATATCAATACTAAGTCTTTCCTCAAAAGTCAATAAAGCATAATTTCAGAGGATGATAAAAGTAAATTTAGGATGATCATGTTTCCACCTTGAAGTTGTGAGATCGGAAAGAAATCAACCCATTAAACCCCCAGAGCAGTGGAGGAACAAGATGGATACCTAAATGCATGTTGGAACAAGATACAGCCTTCGCTCTGTGATGGAAGTGTTTCCAACTTGATTACCACTCTCCGTCGTTTCCACACACATCTTGGTGTAGTTAACCATCTGCATCTGCTCTACATTATTCAGAATCGACAACCTGAAAAAGCTGCCAGCATCCAGGAAGAAATATGTATTGGTTCATTACTTTTGTTCATTTCCTCTCCTGAATCTCTCAGAGGACTGTCAGCTAACAGAGAAAGGCAAAGCTAAAGAAAGTAATGACCTTTATCTTCTTAATAAGTAACTGAAAAGCAAGCATAGATGCAATTAAATAATGTTTTCATTATTCAGACATCAATATTCTCACCTGATTAATTTGAAATATGCAAAGTTTAAGTTCAATAGGCCGGTTTGGAAATTTGTTGTAGGTTTAAGGGTGCCTTTCATTTCATTTTCTTTTACTTTGGTGTTTGGGGGTTTTGATTTAACAGAAGTCATTATGCAAGTGCCACCTCATTTCTCTGATGTGGTGAGTACTCGGGCCTGACAACTCAGCCCTCCTTGTTTCTCTAACTCCTGACACTTGCAATGTCCTGGCCATGAGGCAGTCTTTCTTCTTACTAAACATTAGTTGCAACTGGAGACTTCCACGCTGTGGAATACAAAATAGTCAGTTATTGATATTTGTATGGACACTCGATTCCTCAGCAACCAAGACCCATGAAATGATTTCCCCAGTATTTCACGGGAGCTGTGAACCGAGGGATGAATGCAACCTCTCTAATGAGGATGGCAGCTGCATTTTCTCTCTGATGTGGATCTGTCCTGAAAATAAAAACAGAAACCAACAGCTACTGTGCCCCTACACAGATGCAAACAGAGCACTAAGAAAATGAAGACTCACTACTTATTAAGTCAGTCATTGCTCTAACCCTGTTGACAGATTGAAGCATTGAATCCACACAGCAACCTGTAAGAGAGAACCTACTGTTATCTCCTTTCCACATATGAGGAGAGCAAAGCACTAATCAATGAAGTAAGCTCTCCAAGCGCACACAGCTAATAAGACAGCATTAGGCCTGGCCACAGTTGCCATGCTCTGAATTACTGTGTACACTACCTTTCTATGACTGGCCTTCAACAAATATATTTCTTCTTTTATTCCTTTTATTTTAGTTTTAGTTCTTTTTTTCTTTTTTTTTTTTTTTTGCATTTTTCCGAAGCTGGTAACGGGGAGGCAGTCAGACAGACTCCCGCATGAGCCCGACCGGGATCCACTGGCATGCCCACCAGGGGGCGATGCTCTGCCCCTCTGGGGCGTCGCTCTGTTGCATCCAGAGACATTCTAGCACCTGAGGCAGAGGCCACAGAGCCATCCCCAGTGCCCGGGCCATCCCTGCTCCAATGGAGCCTTGGCTGCGGGAGGGGAAGAGAGAGACAGAGAGAAAGGAGAGGGGGAGGGGCGGAGAAGCAGATGGGTGCTTTTTAATTTGTATTTTAATTTATTGTGTTGACATGGTTCAAGTGTCCCACTCAATATACCACCTCTACACCCTGCACCATGTCCCCCATGCCCCATGCAAACACATTTCTTAAAGGCAACTCATATATTGTCCATGTTTCCCAAACCCCAAATTTGGATTTGCATGAATCAAAATTAGTTTACTTATATTTTTAAAACCATCAACATTGGCCCTGACCGATTGGCTCAGTGGATAGAATGTTGGCCCAGCATATGGACATCTTGGGTTCAATTCCTAGTCAGGGCACACAAGAGAAGCAACCATCTGCTTCTCCCCCCTGCTTCCTCTCCCCCTTCTCTCTCTTCCCTCCTACAGCCAGTGGCTCAATTGGTTCAAGCATGGCCCTGGATGCTGAGGGATAGCTTGTTTGGTCCAAGAATGTCAGCCTCAGGCACCAAAAATAGGTCAACTGATTTGAGCATCAGCCCCAGACAGGGTTGCTTGCTAAATCCCGATTGGGGCACATGCAGGAGTCTGTCTCACTATCTCCCCTCCTCACACTTAAAAAACAATGACAGACAATGTATATACATACACATTAAGTTGTTCAGTTATATGATTAATGAATCACCTTAACTTGAAAAGAATCAAGTCACATGAAGAGCTAGAACGTTTGGTTGCCAGAGTCACAATGAAAGCTAAATTTACAAATTAAAATGGATGTAAGCAACATAGCCCTACATTTTGTTCATAGATTACTTTTTTCCATTTTTCTGAAAATAAATAAATAACTCAAATATGTTATCAGTGGGCATGTTAAATTTAAAGCATCTCAATGTGTTTGTACCCTTTCCATAGGATTCCATTAAGTGTTAGCCTCTTGTCAGTCATTTACTTTGCTCTTGGTTGTCACTTAATGGCTCTGGTCCTTAGTATCTTATCTGCAAGGTGGTAGAACGGCTTTCAGATAAAGAGCATGAGGGCTCAGATGGTACCTGCAAATAATAGATTACAGTTATTATCAGTGTTGTCATTTTCATTATTAACAATGTTTCTCGGCCTGACCTGTGGTGGTGCAGTGGATATAGTGTCGACCTGGAAATGCTGAGGTCGCCGGTTCGAAACATTGGGCTTGCCTGGTCAAGGCACATATGGAAGTTGATGCTTCCAGCTCCTCCCCCCTGTCTCTCTCTCCTCTCTCTGTCTCTCTCTCTCTCCCTCTCCCTCCTCTCTAAAATGAATAAATAAAAAATATATATATATAAACAATGTTTCTCTCTAGAGAAAGTGTTGACTTTGTCTGTCCAATCTGTCTCTGCCCTTGCTCCTGGTACGTCCCCCTCTCATGCCTTTCTCTGAGGGACACTTCCCAGCTCTGTGGGGTCTGGCAGGCTGTCAGTCACAGTGGCCACTCACGCTGGCTACAAGGATGGTCTATGACTCGTGATGGTTAGAGACTTTCCTGGAATTCTCACATTGGAAGTGAAGCAAAGTTATTTATTTATTTTTTAATTAAAAGCTCTAAGGATGCAACCCCAGAGCCATCTAGGGTAACATTCATGTGACAGACGTGTAAAGGAGTCCAGGAGACTCTGGAGCCAATCCAAGAGCAGCTAAGCAAAGGAAAAATATACCCGAGTCCACCTGCCCCTTTTCCTTCCAGATACAGTAAATCATTAAGGCCCTATTTCCATTTGGTTTTCAGGAACTTGCAATTGAAAAATTCCCAGTGAAATATGCTATTCCTTTATTCACTCATTCTTCCATGCATTTATTCATCAGATGTCTAGCATGTGTTAGATTTTAAAGGGAATTGTACATCCTGTTCTCAATATTTATAAGAAACTGACTAGCTGAGTTTCAGAGGAAAGTTGCAATTCTAGGTCTGTTTGGCTGTTTTTTTATAGGTCTTAGTCTTTAGGGTGGGCTATGACTTTCAGAAGCAGGGCCCTGAGCCTCAGTCCATGCTGAACGTAGAACGCCGGGAGCCAGGCTACCTTATCCCTCATTTTTAAATATCTGAGTCCAAAATTAATTTGTATTATTTTTTAGAATACAAGAAGTACAGAAAAAAAAAACCAATTAAAGAAAATAATAAAAACCATCCATAAACCAACCACCAAGAAGTAATCTTTTAATATACTGGCATATCTGTTTCCAGTAAGACCACATTTTGTGGCTAAATTCATGGGTCTGTGGATTGAAATTCTTTCAACCTATCAAGATATCCTATCCATTGTTTTCCTCTTCTGTCACAACTAAATTAGATGGCTATTTAGAGTATAATAAAGATGCTTCAACTGGATAATCAGAGCAGGATTTAGCTGTACCTTCTCATTAGGGGCACAAGTTCTGCCTAACTGACAACTGTCCACGGTCAATTGGCTGTGTTCAGTAGGAGGTAATTAGAAAAGCTGCCTGCAGCTGCTGCTTGAGCAGTTAAGCATGAACTGGATGGCACACGTGAGAGCTTGTCCATCCCCATAGACCAAAGAGGAGGCAGCAGAAATCTGGAACATCTAAGTTTTGAGGCTTGATAAGAGTTCCAGCATCCTTTCCCCATATACAAAGAACACCAACTGATTCTTTCATTTGCTCATAAATGGATTTCATCACAAACTGATCCATTAGTTCTCTCATAGCATTTAAGGTCACCCAGTCCTGTCTTGTTTTCTTTGGGAAACTCCACAACTCATTGCAGGAAGAAAACAAACAAACATGAGTTTTCCCTCCAGCTTTGAGGTGGGTGGATTCTGTGAGGACACATTCACAAAGACCCTCCTCAGCAGAGCCCGTGCCTCTCCAGAAGCAGCAGGGCAAGTGGAACTAGCTCATGGCAGGTCTAGGTCCATCAGAAGACAGGAGAAATGCGCAACTTCTCCTTTCGCGGGGCATCCTTCTTCTGTAAGTTCTCACCCTGAAGAGTATCCCCTGATAGTGACATAGTTAAACAGACTCTACAGATGGGTCCCTGGGTTCAAATCCCTGAAGCTACTATTGGTTGGGTAAACTCTCTCTTTTGTAAATATTAAAAGTTCTTATATGTTAAAGCTTCTATAACAGTACCTGGCACATAGTAGGTGCTCAAGCATTGTCAGCTCTTTTCATTATCTATTTATCCAGCCACTATCAGTATGGTACTTAGATGTTTAAAAGTATCTATTATGAATAATAAAATGTTTTAAAATGAAGAAAAATATAAAATTAACCAGAAGTATATAGAATCTTCCCCTCCCAGTTGGTTTAAGAACTATTCTTGTAATTCTCTTGTAATAAGAACTATTTTTCTTCATAATATTCATTTTCTTAAAGAAATTATGGCTAAAGCTCTGTTTGAATTATCAGAGATCTGAAGTGATGATATCCTAATTACTGGTTCTGAGCCTCATTTATAACTCTTATTTTTCACACTAATAAAATCTTCTTGTCGTGAAGTCCTCTGGCTCTGGTAATGGTAAAGTACCTTATTTCAGGTTGACCCTCCTACCAACTACAATTACATGTTCTAGACAAAATATAAAATGCAACTGCTTAATGTCACTGAATAGTGACCCAAAGGAAGCTGAACTGGGAAGGCATTCAACACTCAAAGGAAGCAACCACAATGGGTAAGACTCACATTATTCAGTATTTCCCTGAGGACCTACACCAATTGAGGACATGAAGGATAATTGTCAGTAGAGAGTCTTAAACTTGTTAGTTTGAACATTTGGAGATTACCAGAGCAGCTGAAAATTGAGAAAAGAAATTTCAGAAAGGAGTTAGCATAGGGGGAACCCCCAGTGGGTGCATTACCTACATTCAAATTTGTTCAAATTCACGGTTAACTTCTGAACTCTATTTGTATAGGTTGACGTTCTAAGGAACTCAGAAGGAAAATGATAGCTGCAAAGTTGAAAGACATGTGCATAGATTTCAGTGGCACTCACTGTAGGGGACACAAAATTTGGAATTCAAGACCCATCAGATTAGAAGGGCTTGGTAAATATCTCGGGCTTTCACTCAAACTCCAGAAGGGCCATGCCTTAGAAGTAAAGACCTTCTTTCAACCTCTGAAATACCATACTCAGTGGAAAATAAAACAGATGCAAATGACTACATATTGTGTGATTCCATGTATATGAATGGTAGAGAAAGTACATTTATAAGGAGAGGAAGCCTATCGGTGGTTGCCTAAGGCTGAGGGTAAGAGTAGAGATGCACTGTAAGCAGGCACCAGGAAGCTTTTTGGGGAGATAGAAATGTTCAAATACTAGACTTTGGCTTTTAAAAAATGAGATCTAAATACACAATGGAATATTATTCAGCCTTTAAAAAGAAAATTTGGACACATGCTACAATTTGGATCTACCTTGAGGACATTATATTAAGTGAAATAAGCTGTTCATAAAAGGACAAATATTGTCTGATTTCACTTATGAGGTATCTAGAGTAGTCAAATTTATGGAGACAGGCAGCAGAATGGTGGTTATCAGGGGCTGAGAATAGGGGAGGGGGGTGGCAGTTACTATTTAACAAATATGAAGTTTGAGTTTTGCAAAATACAAAATTCTGGAGATGAATGATGCTATTAGTTGCTCGATAAAATGCATGTACTTAATGCCACTGAACTATACACTTAAAAATGATTAAAATGGTAAATTTTATGATATATATATTTACCATAGTTTTTAAAAACTGGATTATTGTTATATAGCTCCATATTACCAAAAGTTATTGAATTATACACTTGCAGTGGGTGAATTTTATGTTATGTAAATTAAACTTAAATTAAGCTATTAAGAAGACCCTGAGGGAGGAAAGGCCTTACTTATCCCCAGACTAAGATTTGCCTTAGAACTAATAGAAAAACTAAAATAAACTTCCATAAGAAAGGCTAAAACCAAGATTTCCCAGGTTCAAGGTTATCTTCCAGTAATGCAACTATCTGTTAGAACAAAATTGCATGTTGTTCAGAGGCAGATAACAAAATTCAGATTGTCTAGCCAGATTTAATTTCTACTGCTTTACCTCAAAATGCCATTATATAAATCCAAATGATAACTTTCATTCCTAAGCTTAAAAAAAATATTGTAGTTGAAAGTAGCTCTCTGTCTAAGTTGAAAACTTTAATTTATTGTCTGCAAAGAGGTTTTCAAGTATTACAGAAAATCGAGTTATCTGAGTTCGGTTGAATACTAATTTATATTTCTGGGATTTGTTCATGTCACCAAATTATACTTTTTCTAATTCACAGACAATATCTCACTCATCAGAGAATCAGAAGTGCAGAATATCACATTTCTTTGTTATCATGCTATTGACAAAATTCTTTCCAGAGAGATTCACAAAAAATGCCAAGTACTTATTCATTTCGTATTCTGCAGTCAATGCACATGACTGGATTGATCATGAGGTTTTTATAACCTCAAGTCTAATATATCAATGTACACTACTAGGTTCATGAACTATGGGATTTTATAGCTTCTTTTTCCAAACATATCCTTCATAATTAATGTTTTGAATTTTTAAAGAATTCATAGATATGCTTATGGATTTAATAAATGTTTCTCTACCCAAACACATTGTATTTATATTAATTTAAACCAAAGTGATTAAGTTTGAATTATTACTTTGTAATTTCCTTCAAATATCTTTTTATCTGTGAAATGTTTTCCCTCCTTCCTCTCTATTTTAAGAATAAATGTTAAATACCTTATTCTTAGTTTTATATTGAAGCATATTTGATAAGAAAATAATAGAAGTGACATCAGAGAAATGGTGTCATGAGGGGAGCTCCCGATACCTCTCCCTGAAATTTCAACAAATTCAACAACTAGAGACAGAAAAACAATCTCAGGAGCATCTGAAATACACATACATCAAACAAAGGTACACTTGGGTGAAAAGGAGCTGAATATATAATCCACTCTGAAGGAAATAAGACGGAGAACAGAGTATTCCACTTTCCTCACTGACCTGAGCAAGGGCTGCTTTCACATGGAACTGAGAGGAAGAGAAGGCTGGGGGCGTGGAAAAAGCTAGGCTAGGGCAGAGACGTTCAAGCTGGGGAAAAGGTGGGCCGGCGGCTCAGCCCATGCAGAGCTAACACCAGTGGCAGACCCCGGCAGAGGTGGGCAAGCAGTTACGTTGTTTACTTCCAGTATCCTGGTTGGTGAGTGCAGGCAGTGTGCAAGTGGATACACCTGGGGCTTCAGATGTGAGCACCTGCATTCCCTGACAGAGAGGCTGAGGCAGAGACTGTCAGTAGTGGCCCTCTGTGTGGGCTGAGACCAGAGTTCCTGTATATTCTGGGCTTCCCAAATAATAGCACACAAGAAGTGCACCAGAGCCGGCTTCCCTACACCCAGACCTGCCCAGGAGTGGCACCTCCGCCAGCCATACAGGCTAACAAAGCATATTCCTGGGAAAGAGAACTGCAGAAGCACTGGGGGGAAGGGTTCACAGGCAGCTTGCAGGTAGCTTGCAGGCAGCCTCTGGAAAGACCTATGGAATGCTGAAAGGAGCCTATTCTGCAGTCTGCTCACTGCCCAGCTGGTTTACGCTAGCAGCTCTGCTGACAAAGCCTTCTTTCCCAGGCCTGTGATTTACATGGGCCTGGAGGAGGGGCTTGATAGTTCTTAGGGCCTCTTGCTCTGCAGGCAGTGGCTGGGGCAACTTCACAGCTGGGTCCCCAGGCTGCTGACTCAGGAAGAAGAGATTTAGGAAGAGGCTCAGGGAAAACAGACTCTCCATTTATTGGAGCCTGCAAATACGAACAAGCCCTGCCTACCAATGGGACTAAAGCCTAGTTTATGTCATCATCATAGTGATACATCAACTGCAAATCTCTGCCTAAGGGTGCCACAGGGGCAGAACCTAGGGTACAGTGCCACTGGCCAAAAAGAGAGAGAAGAAAGAAAAAGGAAGAAGATAACCTCTCAAAACCAGGAAAAATCTACAGTCTTTATAACGTTTTCCATTTTTTTCTTGTATTTTATATCTTTTTTTTTTTCACCTTGGTCATTTTATCCTCTTTCAGTTTTATTCTTTTCTTTTAATTTTGAACTTTATTACCTATAGGTGTTACATTTTCCATTCCTTTTTTTTCCTAGGAATGTTACATTCCAAAAAACTTAACTTAATTCTCTCTCTCTCTCTCTCTCTCTCTCCTTTTTGTTTCTTATTTTCTCTTTCAATTTTTCTCTCATTCAAATCTCACGCACAAACAAATTATTTTATTCTGGATAAAAGTTTTTTCTTTGTGGCATCTTCGTGTGCTTTTTACTTCACTTTTTATCTCTTTAGCATCTCCCCCAACTCCAGCTCTCCATTCTATGTAGTTTTTGTTCCACTTAATACAATAGAATTTTCATTTTTTACTGTATTTTTTTCTCTTTTTCTTTTTCTTTTCTTCTCATACACTATTTCTTTCATTCAACCATCATTTACAAACAAATTATTTTATTCTTGACCCAAAATTTTTCCTTGTGGCATTTTGTGGGATCTTACCTCATTTTCTGCTTCTTTGTCACTTCACACAAATCAGGCCCTCCATTTTACATATTTTAGTTTCACTTAGCACAATAGAATCTTCAGTTTTACACTGCATTTCTCAAAAAAATATTTTCTTATCAACTCTTATTAGTGTTATTAGCAATACCACTCTCAAATGCCACTAAGGAAAAAGAAATCAAGTATCATGGATACAAAAGACAGAGATGTAGCTCAGATAGATGAGGAAAAATCTACAGAAAAAATTTCAATAGCTTGGAAACATTGGAGTTAAATGACAGAGAATTTAAAATTGAAGTTCTAAAAATGCTCAGGGACATACAAGAAAGAACAGAAAGGCAATTTAGAGAGCTCAAAAAACAATTCAACAAACAAAAAGAATACATCACCAAGGATATTGAAACTGAAAACAAATCAAACAGAGATGAAAAATTCAATTCATGAACTGAAATATGAGGTAACAAAGCCAATATAACAGGCCAGATAGAGGAAAGAATTAGTGACATAGAAGACAGGCAACTAGAGGCACTACAGAGAGAAGAGGAGAGAGACTCACAAATTAAAAAAAAAAAAAAAAAATGAGAAAGCCCTACAGGAATTGTCTGACTCCGTCAGAAAGAGCAACATAAGAATAATGTGTATATCAGAAGGAGAAGAGAGAGAAAATGGAATGAAGAACATATTCAAACAAATAATAGATGAGAACTTCCCAAGCTTCTGGAAAGAACTAAAGCCTCAAATTCAAGAAGCAAACAGAACACCGAGTTATCTTAACCCTAACAAACCTACTCCAAGGCACATCATAATGAAATTGGAACAAATCAATGACAAAGAAAAATTCTCATGGAAGCTAGGGAAAAGAATAATACAACATATAAAGGAAGGCCCATTAGATTATCAACAGATTTCTCAGCAGAAACTCTACAAGCTAGAAAAGAGTGGACTCAAATGTTTAAAGTTCTGAATAAAGGAACTTCCAGCCAAAAATACTGTACCCATCAAAGCTATCCTTCAAATATGAAGGAGAAATAGAGAAAAGATGAGGGAATTTATCACCAGAAAGCCCTCACTTCAGGAAATACTAAAGGAGGTTTTCCAACCAGATACAAAGAACAAAACAAAACAAAACTACAAGTAAAAGCTCCAAGATCGCAATAAAAACAAGATTAATCTGTGACAACAAAAACAAAAAAGAGGAGAGAACAAAGATTAACAGTAGCAAAGGAGGGTGGAGTGCAGAAGCACTCATGAGATAATGTACTACAATGAACATGATATGTATTCTTTCCATTACTTAATGGTAACCACCCCTGAAAAAACCACCAAAGAAGCACATGGCTTGAAAAAAGAAGTAACAGAGGAAAAAAGTATAGATTACAACCAAACAAAAACAAATGATAGGAAAATAAAAGAGAAGAACCAAACAAGATACAAAACTATCAGAAAGCAATATAGAAAATGGCAATAGGAAACCCTCAAGTATCAATAATTACATTAAACGTAAAAGGATTGAACTCACCAATAAAAAGACACAGAGTAGCAGAATGGATTAAAAAAGAAAATCAAACTGTATGCTGCCTATAAGAAACACATCTAAGCTACAAGGATAAAAACAAATTCAGAGTGAAAGGTTGGAAAACAATACTTCAAGCAAATATCAAAAAAAAAGCAGGTGTACCAATACTCATATCTAACAATGCTGACTTACAAAATGGCAAAGGTAATCAGAGACAAAAACGGTCATTTCATAATGATAAAGGAGACATTGAATCAAGAAGACATAACACTTCTTAATATATATGCAGCAAACCAAGGAGCACCAAAATATATAAGACAGCTACTGACTGACCTAAAAACAAAAACTGACAAAAATACAATCATACTGGGAGACCTCAATACACTGCTGACAGCTTTAGATCGTTCATCCAAACAGAAAATCAATAAAGAAATATTGGCCTTAAATGGAACACTAGAACAATTGGATATGATGGATATCTACAGGACATTTCATCCCAAAATGCTAAAGTATACATTTTTCTCTAGTGTACATGGAATATTCTCAAGAATCAACCATATCTTGGGCCACAGAAATAACATCAACAAATTCAGAAAGACTGAAATTATACCAAGCATATTTTCTGATCATAAAGCCTTAAAACTAGAATTCAACCGCAAAAAAGAGATAAACAAGCCCACAAAAATGTGGAAACTAAACAACATATTTTTAAAAATAAGTGGGTCAAAGAAGAAATAAAAGCAGAGATCAAAAGATACATACAGTCAAATGAAAATAATACAACATATCAGAATCTCTGGGATGCAACAAAAGCAGTAATAAGAGGGAAGTTCATATCACTACAGGCCTATATGAACAAACAAGAGAGAGCCAAGTAAGCCACTTAACTTTACATCTTAAGGAACTAGAAAAAGAAGAACAAAGACAACCCAAAACCAGTAGGAGAAAGGAAATAATAAAAATTAGAGCAGAAATAAATGAAATAGAGAACAGAAAAACTATAGACAAACCCTTGGCAAGACTCACGAAGGAAAAAAAAGAAAAGACTCATGTAAACAAAATTCAAAATAAAAGAAGAGAAATCACCACAGAAATCACAGATATACAAAGAATTACTATAGAATACTATGAGAAACTATATGGCACCAAATTTAGTAATCTAGAAGAAATAGATAAATCCCTAGAAAGATATAATCTTCCTAGACTGAATCATAAAAAAGCATAGCAGGGAGGAAATAGAAACAACTATCAAAAACCCCCCCAAAAATAAAAGTCCAGGGCCAGACGGCTATACCAGTGAATTCTATCAAACATTCAAAGAAGACTTGGTTTCTATTCTACTCAGTCTTCCAAAAAATTGAAGAAGAAGCAATACTGCCAAACACATTTTATGAGGCCAACATAACCCTCATACCAAAACCTGGCAAGGACAACACAGAAAAGAAAACTACAGACCAATATCTCTAATGAATACAGATGCTAAAATACTAAACAAAATACTAGCAAATCGAATACAACAACACATTAAAGAAATAATTCATCACGATCAAGTGGTATTCATCCCAGAATCACAAGGATGGTTCAACATATGGAAAACAGTTAATGTAATACAGCATATCAATAAAACAAAGAACAAAAACCATATGATCTTATCAATAGACACAGAAAAGGCACTCGATAAAATACAACATCATTTTATGTTTAAAACACTCAACAAAATGGGTATAGAAGGAAAACAGCTCAACATAATAAAGGCCATTTATGATAAACCATCAGCTAACATCATATTAAATGGCATAAAACTGAGGACTTTTCCCCTAAAATCAGGAAGAAGACAAGGTTGTCCACTCTCTCCACTCTTATTCAACGTAGTGCTGGAAGTTCTAGCCAGAGCAATCAGACAAGAGAAAGAAATAAAAGGCATTTATATTGGGAAAGAAGAAATAAAAGTTTCACTTTTTGCAGATGATATGATCCTATACATCAAAAACCCCAAAGACTCCACATAAAAGACTACTAGAAACAATACAGTAAGGTCTCAGGATACAAAATTAATATACAAAAGTCCATTGCCTTCCTATATGCCAACAATAAAACATCAGAAAATGAACTCAAAAACATAATCCCTTTCATGGTTGCAACAACAAAAATAAAATACCTAGGAATAAACATAACAAAGAATGTAAAGGATCTATATAATAAAAGCTACAAAGCATTGTTAAGGGAAATCGAAAAAGTTATAATGAAATGGAAAAATATTTCTTGTTCTTGGATAGGAAGAATAAATATAGTCAAAATGACTATATTACCCAAAGCAATATACAAATTTAATGCAATTCCCATCAAAATTCCAATGTCATTTTTTAAAGAAATAAAACAAAAAAAAATCAGATTTATATGGAACTATAAAAAACCACGAATAGCCAAAGTGATCCTAAGGAAAAAGAATGAAGCTGGAGGCATTACGATATCTGACTTCAAATTATATTATAGAGCCACAATAATCAAAACAGCATGGTATTGGCAGAAAAATAGACACCCAGACAAATGAAACAGAATAGAAAGCCCAGAAATAAAACCACATATATATGGTCAAATAATTTTTGATAAAGGGGCCAACAACACACAATGGAGAAAAGAAGCCTCTTCAATAAATGGTGCTGGGAAAACTGGAAAGCCACATGCAAAAGAATCAAACTCGACTACAGTTTGTTCCTTTGTACTAAAATTAATTCAAAATGGATCAAAGAGTGAAATATAAGACCTGAAACAATAAATTACATAGAAGAAAACATAGGTACTAAACTTATGGACCTTGGTTATAAAGAGCACTTTATGAATTTGACTCCAAAGTCAAGGGAAGTGAAGGCAAAGATAAATGAATGGGACTACATCAGGCTAAGAAGCTTTTGCACAGCAAGAGAAACTGACAACAAAACAAAGAGACAGCCAACTAAATGGGAGATGATATTTTCAAACAACAGCACAGATAAGGGACTAATATACAAAATATACAAAGAACTTATAAAACTCAACAACAAACAAGCAAACAATCCAATAAAAAAATGGGAAGAGGACATGAACAGACACTTCTCCCAGGAAGAAATACAAATGGCCAACAGATATATGAAAAGATGCTCATCTTCATTAGCTATTAGAGCAGTAGTTCTCAACCTTTCTAATGCCGTGACCCCGCAATACAGTTCCTCATGTTGTGGTGACCCCAAACCAAAAAATAATTTTGGTGGTTACTTCATAACTGTAATTTTGCTACAGTTATGATTCGGAATGTAAATACCTGATATGCATTATGTATTCTCATTGCTACAAATCAAACATAATTTAAACACAGTGGTTAATCACAAAAACAATATTTAATTATATATTGAGAAATATTTATTACTAATTGACCTCCTTACCTAGTGTATTGGGGCTACCATTCTGTAAATAGCTGCTTAACTATTGGATCTGTTTTTTCCAGATTAGTGGCAAGTTTTCTATATAGAACAGTGTGAACTACGTCATAGGATACACTGCAGTTTCTGCACAGCATGGTATCTTTCAGGGCTCTTTCACACTATAAAGCAGTGGTTTCTGTGGTGGAATCCACATCTCATTTACTTCAATGGGAGACCCGTGGATTCCGCAGAAGAGAGATCCCCTGTACGGCAGAAATGCAGTTCCGGCACATTTCTTCCTCTCCTATTCAAGTCAATGGGAGGCCGCAGCAGATTCCGCTCAAATATAGAGCATGTTGCTTAATTTTTTCCACGCTAGAACTTTTCCTAGAGCACGAAAATTCCAAAGGTGGAATCCACCACCCCCAATAGACTGAAAGAGGCCTCACACTGAGGAATCTGCTGTGCGGATTCTGCAGTGTAAAAGATCTGCCTCCTATAAAAGTCTATTGGGGGTGGCGGATTCCACCTTTGGAATTTTCGTGCTCTAGGAAAAGTTCTAGCGTGGAAAAAATTAAGCAACATGCTCTATATTTGAGCGGAATCTGCTGCGGCCTCCCATTGACTTGAATAGGAGAGGAAGAAATGTGCCGGAAACTGTCATTTCTCCGCCTCTTATTGAAATCAAAAGGAGGCTGCTGCGGATTGTGTGGTAACCCGAGATTCTCGAGAGCTCTCTTCAACAAAATCCGCCACACTCCCAATGAAATCAATAGAAGGCGGATTCAATGCCGGAAACCGCTGATTTCAGCAGTTTCCTCATTCAGAATATGGGAAAATAGTGGGAGATATGGGAGATAATTATACATTGGGGAACAGTGTGAACTATATCTTATAGTGGTCTCTTATAGTATAAGACGGATGTAGTTCACACTGTGTAAATGTATGGTGCTTTGTGTAAGTGGAAGCTGCTTTGTGTACTGTGTAATGATTACACACAAAGCACCTTACAGTTATACAGTATTGTGTGTATGGTGTGCGTACTGTTTTTACATTATTAACCTTCTTTACACCAGCAGGCTGTCTCGCAGGCTCTCTTGGCTCTCTGCCTCTTGCCTCTCCGCCTCCTAGGCTTCTGTCCTCCGGCACTTGCTGCACCCGCCCACTGATGATGTCAGCAAGCACCAGACACACATAATGCACTGCTATAGACGAGCAGCTGCGCTGCTATGGACTGTGGAGCATTCCCCCCCCCCCCCCCGCTTCTCCCGCCCCTTAGGCGGATGATGCAATCACGTCTGTGCACCACAGGCATTCAGTTTGGAACGCACGTCCATAACGGCGTGCGTTCAAGCTGAATAGCGCTGTTGCAGTTGGTAGCGCAGCTTCTGAGCAACTAAAGCCATCGGAAATATGTATTTTCCGATGGCTTTAGGCGACCCCTGTGTTTTGGTCGTTTGACCCCCACCGGGGTCATGACCCACAGGTTGAGAACCACTGTATTAGAGAAATGCAAATCAAAACTATTGTACAATGAGATACCACCTCATACCTGTTAGATTAGCTATTATCAACAAGACAGGTAATAACAAGTGTTGGAGAGGCTGTGGAGAAAAGGGAACCCTCATCCACTGTTGGTGGGAATGTAAAGTAGTACAACCGTTATGGAAGAAAGTATGGTGGTTCCTCAAAAAATTAAAAATAAAACTACCATATGATCCAGCAATGCCTCTACCGGGTATGTACCTCCCAAACTCAAAAACACTGGTATGTAAAGACACATGCAGCCCCACGTTTATTGCAGCATTGTTCAGAGTGGCCAAGACATGAAAACAACCATAAAGCCCTTCAATAGATGATTGGATAAAGAATATGTGGTACATATACACTATGGAATACTACTCAGCCATAAGAAATGATGACATCGGGTCATTTACAACAACATAGATGGACCTTGATAACATTATACTGAGTGAAATAAGTAAATCAGAAAAAACTAAGAACTATATGATTCCTTACATAGGTGGGACATAAAAATGAGAGTCAGGGACATGGACAAGAGTGTGGTGGTTACGGGGGGCGGAGGGAGCGGGAAGGGCAGAAAGTGAGGGGGTGGGGGAGGGGAGGGGCACAAAGAAAACCAGATAGAAGGTGACGAAAGACAATTTGACTTTGGGTAATGGATTGCAACATAATCAAATGTGAAAATAACTTGGAGATGTTTTCTCTGAACCTATGTACCCTGATTGATCAATGTCACCCCATTAAAATTAATAAAAAAATTTTTTAAAAAAGACAGAAAATAGTAGTGCTATGAAATATTTAGACGTATGGCTCAGTTCTTTGCTGAATGATTTGCTTTCTGTACTCAGTCAAAAACCTATGTACAAGTAGTGCCTACTTTGTGTTTTGGGTTTTTTTTATTCACAGACTCCATTTTCATCTTTTCATCTTTTCCTTTTTAATCTTAAACTTCTCTCCTTATATTTACTACCTTAAGCTGGGGAAACCTTATGTCACTGAGTACAGTGCAATGAAGCGCACTTAACAATGAGTATTGTGATAATTCTTTGGCTAGTCAGACCATCAATGGTCAAATTTTTTATGGAAGGTTTCAATATGAAATGCTAGGACCTCCTTTCTATCATTGTTATCATTTCTTGTGCCAGTCATGATCCCAAGGTTTATCTTAAAGGGAAGTCCTATGTGGGCAGATGTGGGAAAGGCTGAGCCCAGAGTACCACATATGAAGGTGCCGAAGGCAGGTCGGCCTCAGGGCAGACACACAGCTGCAGAGACCAGCCCACAGAACAAGCCTGGAGAGTTGTCAGCCAGATCCATGATAGTCAAGGCCCCAAATAGAAGAAGGAGGGGTAAAGGTGGATGCACCGACCACAGTAGAAATGAGAATGAAGACCTCTTATCAGAACAGGCAGGTAGGGCTGATATGGGAAACAGGCTGACCCAGATGGGCCATTGATCTCAACTGACCCAATGTTGGAGCAGGGAAGGCATTGTCAGTATTCTTGTGTTTGAAATCCCCAAAACTGAGAAGGTGAAAAGGTAGAACTCAGACACAACGGTCTGGCTTGCTGTCCAGAGTGGCACCCTGTCACTTTTTTCCTAAAATTTTTAAATGTCCACCTGTTTCCTATACAATGAAATCCCAATTGCTTTGGGGCTTCAGTTTCCCAAGTCCTTCCAACCTCATCCTTCTCTACTACCCTCCAAATCACGGACATTCTAGCCATCTTGTTTGTATATACATTATTCCTGCCACCTAGCAAGTCTTTCTAGTGCTTCTCCATCTTGAGAAAACTTTCCCTGTTAAAAAAGTCAGCTCTTATATTGTCTGTTCAATGATGCTCCTTTGTGGTCCTCTAGGTCAGAATCACAGCTTCACCCCCGTGTTAATGCAATGCAGTTACATCCTCATCAGGGAAGACTGTTCCCCAGCCTTGCCACACTCCTCTCCCCTTATTGATACGACTTGCTCTCACCTCTATCTCAAATCTGTCCCATATGGAGGACAGATCCTGACCAGAAAGAAGAAGAGAAATAATTCCAACTTACCACATCAGCTTTGAATATCTAAGATTGACTTCAATTCTGTTCATCAGCTTTATGTTAGACCCAAATACATTGTCTCAAAGTTACAGTTGCAGTTTGGTAATTGCCTTCCTGTCGTGTGTGTGTGTGTGTGTGTGTGTGTGCGCGCGCGCGTGTTCAGAGCTTTCTTTTCACCTGGCTAGACTCTGAGAGTTTATAATGTGGTGTTGGGTGGATAAAATGTATTATACTCACTTTGTTAAAGATGGCGCTGCCCACGTGGAGGCCGTTGCCCAGGTGATATTAATGTGTGTTGGGGTAGGCTGTGGGCAGGCAGAATCCTTGTAGCCTGGGGCTTGGTTTTGGAATTAAGCCTTTCCCACCCTTTTTGATGTGGGGTGGTACAATCCCATCATGCCTCAGAAAGTGACTTTGTATTAGAGACTTCCCTATTTTGTATATTGGATTAAAGGTTTGGATTTCTACAGTATAAAATGAGGGCAGAACGGGAGCTTGCTCTCTTGGTTCCTGAGATTAGCATTAGAGAGCAGAGAAAGGCCACATGGAGGAGGTCAGGAGAAGCAGCCAAGATGGTGGAGTGTTGAGTGAGAAGCCAGTTTGTGTAGTTTGTGCAGGGAGAAGGAAGAAGATGGGGAACAGAGGTGAATAAGACTGGTGAGCTAGAAACCTTTGATTCTAGGAAACTCGGATAAGTCAGTAGCTTTGTGAACTCTGAATGTGAGTGGGTTTTGGAGCCCAGTGTGTGTTTTTACTTGCCCACCAGGTGCAAGCTAGGATTAAAGGTGATGGCCCATCAGTTCTTGGCTCCGTTGTTTCTTTACCGACTGTCCGAATCCAATGTGAACCTGCATGGGCCAGGTGGCTGTGATGGTAGCCCTGGCTTCTGGCTTTACATATGGGGACTTTTTAGAGCAGTGATTTTCAGCCAGCATGCCGTGGCACGCAGGCTAATGTGCCACAAGAATTTCTAAAACATGTACTACCTGACTATTCAGTCAGGGCATCAACCTCTTTTCCCCTAGATTGTCAAATAAAAAAAATGACAACAACCAACACAACAATAGTCATCCAGTATGAATGAATCAAAATTATACCTATTTTTTCTGTCAGATCAACAAAAAATATATTTTTGGTGTGCTGTAGGATTTTAGCAATTAGTTTATGTGTGCCATGAGAAAGGAAAAGGTTGAAAATCACTGCTCCAGGGTCTTATTGCATAGCAATCTGCTGCTTCCTTCCTTCACTGGAGTCTCAGCCCTGATCCCAGGCCCAATAGGAAGGACTCTCATGTGACGACAGAATGTGCTGGGACCCATGGCTTGACTCTCTCTTTGTTTCTGTGAATATTGACTGTTCTGGATCCCCCCATTTCTGCTCTGTTTTTCTGCAGGGTTATATGGTTATATTCCTCCTCACTGGTCCCACACCATCAGCCATTCCACAGATATTTTCCCATTAAATTAGCAAAGCCCTGGAATTCTTACAATGTCTAAACCTTTTCATCTAAAAAGTAACTTTGCAGCCCTGGCAGGGTTGGCTCAGCGGTAGAGCGTCGGCCTAGCGTGCGGAGGACCCGGGTTCGATTTCCGGCCAGGGCACACAGGAGAAGCGCCCATTTGCTTCTCCACCCCTCCGCCGTGCCTTCCTCTCTGTCTCTCTCTTCCCCTCCCGCAGCCAAGGCTCCATTGGAGCAAAGATGGCCCGGGCGCTGGGGATGGCTCTGTGGCCTTTGCCTCAGGCGCTAGAGTGGCTCTGGTCGCAACATGGCGACGCCCAGGATGGGCAGAGCATCGCCCCCTGGTGGGCAGAGCGTCGCCTCATGGTGGGCGTGCCGGGTGGATCCCGGTCGGGCGCATGCAGGAGTCTGTCTGACTGTCTCTCCCTGTTTCCAGCTTCAGAGAAATGCAAAAAAAAAAAAAAAAAAAAGTAACTTTGCAATTTGTGCTCAAGTCATGTTGAGATTCAACTCATTATTTCTCTAAGCAAAGCAAAGTGTAAAGCAGGTAGGGAATTTAGAGATAGGAGTCTCTTTTAAGAAGACTTTTCCCCTCAGGCAAAAGAATAAGAGTCTTGAAGCAAGAGAACAATCTTGTCAGAGCAGGGAGAGGAAATTGTTTCTTGGGAAAACAGAAACTCCATTTGAGGTGAAGATTGAGGTTTCTCAGATATGAGTCTTTTCATCAACCTTGTCCTGTTGCCTGGGGGCCTACTCTGTTTTGATCAATGACTGCATTTCCATGGAAGTAACATACATAGTGAAAAATTTATTTCATGGATGTAATTTGCCACCTTTTAGGATCAAAGTCTGCTTCTGAGTTTTGGCTATTGCAGCCATATAGCTACAAGATAATAAATTCTTTCATGGTTATAGAACATTCCTGAATTTCATTCCATGGCTTAAACTGAGAAATAGAGTTTTGAGTTTTATCGCTTGTGGGTTTTAAGCCATTCGGTCTTATCAGAAGTAGTCACCCATCAACTTTTCACATCTTTCATGCTGTTTTTATATTGACAACAGCATGGTTTTCCAGAACCTTGTCCTCAATGGATCCTCAGTCACAGATATCCATAGGCAATCATTTCATTCACTATCTTATCACTGCAAGCCAGGAGTACTATATTACCATCCCCAAAGTAATAGGACATTCAATTCCTTCTACACTATCTCAGATTGAGAACCAGTCTCCAACTCCCCATTTTTTTTTTTTTTTTTTTGAAGATCTAAACCTCTACTTCCTGATACAAACTTCTGAATTATTTAGTTAAGAGACTGTAGATTCAAATCCTGGCTCTGCTATTTATCAGCTATGTGAATTTAAGCAACCTCACTGCACTTCAGTTTTCTAACTCTGGGAATCAGGAAAATAGTGCCTACCTCAATGGCCGTTGAGGATAAGGGAATGACTACATGGGAATGCTTTGGCCCAGTGCTTAGCACATTGAATGTTCTCAGTAACTGTTAGCTTTTGGTTATGAAAATAACAGTGATTATTATTACTATTGTAACTGTTATCTGCCAAAATTTTAATATATACGTGAAAGAAATTAAGACTGGACATCTTAAGCAAAAAAAAAAAAGAGAGAGAGAGAGAAATTGTTTGAAATATATGGTGTCACAGATTGGATGGGAGGCAGGAAGACCAGGCCTGGGAGACAGGAAGGGCAGCAAAGGTCCTGGGGGCAGGGTCACTGTGGTCACAGCACAGACTGGGTGGCAGGCTATCTGGTTCACACAGCACCACCACTGCTCCTGGGAAAGAAGGTAACCAGCCAACCAAACAACCAACCAACCAACCAATTCTAGGTCCTTCTGTAAGGATCAAAGTTTCTGGAGAAAGCACCCAATTGCTAAGCCTATGTCACATGCTTCTGGGCACTAACTGCCACCATGACTGGTAGTTTTCCCAAATGCTCCTGGAGGTGCTCTTAAGAAAAAAGAGTTAGATATTGAAAAGCCAAAGGAAGACAAGTGTTAATATCATTAGGTACCGTCTGTATAAAAAATTTAAGGGCCCTGGCTGGTTGGCTCAGCGGTAGAGCGTCGGCCTAGCGTGCGGAGGACCCGGGTTCGATTCCCGGCCAGGGCACAAAGGAGAAGCGCCCATTTGCTTCTCCACCCCTCCGCCGCACCTTCCTCTCTGTCTCTCTCTTCCCCTCTCGCAGCCAAGGCTCCATTGGAGCAAAGATGGCCCCGGCGCTGGGGATGGCTCTGTGGCCTCTGCCTCAGGCACTAGAGTGGCTCTGGTCGCAACATGGCGACGCCCAGGATGGGCAGAGCATCGCCCCCTGGTGGGCGTGCCGGGTGGATCCCGGTCGGGCGCATGTGGGAGTCTGTCGGACTGTCTCTCCCTGTTTCCAGCTTCAGAGAAATGCAAAAAAAAAAAAAAATTTTTTTGAATAATCAGTCTTGGGTATGACAACATGTAACTAACATAAAGTTTCTTCTGATTTGAGTCTGATACTCAGGTGTCTAGGAAAGGAGGTTTTTTGCTTTTCTGGATATTTGAAATGTCAAGTTACACCATCTTTACCAGAACACATTCCCAAAGAGACATACGTATTGTGCTAATGTATGCCAACCTGCCTGGCACCTCTTCTTCTCCGGACTTGCTCCGTTTTCCTGATAAGGAATCCTTGCTTCTTCTCTCACTTGCTGCAGCAGAGGGAGGGACTCCTGAGCCACAGAAAGATTACAGGTGGCTTCAGTGCAGGGGTGGGCTATGCTCATCTTTGCAGGAAGGGAGATTTTGTATAAGGGAGGAAGAAAGATAAGGCCTGCCCAGCCACTGAGATAGGAGCACTTCAGATGCCAATGTCCAGGGTGGTACCTGTGCTTCTAACCAACTGGCTCTAAGTCAGAGGGTCTCACATCCCCAACTTGGGTTTGATTAACTCACTAGGGTGGCTCACAGAAGTCTAGAAACCAGTTTACTCACTAGATTTCTGGTTTATTAAAAAGGATATAAATCACCAGCTCAATGAGGAGATACATAGGGGGAGGTCCATGTAAAGCCAGTAGCCGCGGCCACCATCACAGCCGCCTGGCTCACGCAGGTTCATATTTTATTTAAACAGACAGTAATAAAAAAATGGAGCCAAGAACTGGTGGGCCATTAGCTTTAATCCTAGCTTGCACCCAGCAGGCAAGAAATACACACAGTGGGAAAATACTTCCCTTTCCATTCAGGGCTCCCAAAGCCACTGACTTACCTGAGTTTCCTAGAATCAAAGGTATCTACCTCACCAGCCTTAGTCACCTCTGTTCCCCATCTCCTTCTCTCTGCACAAACTCTGCACAAACTGGCTTCTCCTTCAGCACTCCACCATCTTGGCTGCTTTTCCTCTCCTCCACGTGGCCTTTCTCTGCTCTTCTCTCTAATGCTAATCTCAGGAACCAAGAGAGAGCAAGCTCCCGGTCTGCCCCATTTTATAGTGTAGAAATCAAAACCTTTAATCCAATATAAAAACAAGGAAGTCTCTGATACAAGTCATTTAGGGTGGGAAAGGCTTAGTCTTAAAACTAAGTCTTAGGGTATAACGACCCTGCCTGCTTACAGCCTGTCCCCACACCCAATGCAAACTATAGGCGAGCAAACCTATATATCATATTTACAAACTTATTTGACTAACAGTCCGGAACAAAAGAACTTCCTTCCTCATGGAGTTCATAGCCCAGCATGATGGCATGTGAAATATTCTTATCCACAAACTTCACAGCTCTCTAAACCCCAACCTTTTGTTTTTACAGGGGCTTCATTACATAGGCATGGTTGTTTATATCCTTGGCCATTGGAGATTGAACTCAGTCTCCAGCCCCTCCTCTTCTCACAAGGTCAGGAGTGAGACTGAAAGTCCAACCTTCTAACCTCAGGCTCCACAGGCCACCAGTCCCATCCTTAGATACTTCCTGAAACTTGCCTCATTAACATAACAAAAGACGCCTTTCTTGCTCTCTTAACAGAAAATTCCAAGGGTTTTAGGACTTCTATGCCAGGAATAGTGGCTGAAAAGCAAATTTATATTTTTTATTATAAATTACAATATCACAATAGGTTAAAGAAGGAAGCACCAGAGGCAAGGAAGTGAGGGTTGCAGTGGTCTATTCCTTCTCACTTCTTTCTTGGGTTTTGATTGGGAGATCATTTCTGAATAAACTTAGAGATTTTGCAAGAAACAAACTAGGATTTCTATTATAAAATCAAGGAGCAGTGTAAGCCCACATAAATTATCAGGTAAATTTTGGGTTAATGAGTTAGATAGACATATATAGGCAAGACCACTTTAGGTGGTGCTGGTAGTGGTGGTATGGTAGGGTGAAAATTTGACAAGTCAGTGTGGTAGAATAGCCTACTGAGAAACTACTTATCTTGTTTTCAACTATAGAATCATTGCTTCCTATTCCCACACATGCTCACATCTTATAATGTGGTCAGGCCTTTGAGTCCTGTTGACTGAGATCAGAGGACGTTTGTAGAGTTTCTGAACCTAATGAGGGTTGCCAGGATGGGTAGTCTGCCAGGAAGACAACTCTTCAGCCAATTGTTTGTATATCATAGGTTTATCAAGCATTAACAGGACCATCAGAAAGGGGAGGGAATGGATGGGAGAGGGGCATGTCCCAGTCACAGGGACATTGTTGGTTTCCAGGGTAGGTGTGGCGCAAGGTGTTGGGCAGATAAAATATATTATACTCACTTTGTTCAAAATGGCGCTGCCCATGTGGAAGTCCATTGCCCAGGTGATAATATTAGTTGCTCTTCTTGCTTGGGATGGGTGTGATTATATGTTGGGCAGATAAAATATATTATGCTCACTTTGTTAAAGATGGCGCTGCCCACGTGGAGGCCATTGCCCAGGTGATATTAATGTGTGTTGGGGGCTGGCTGTGGGCAGGCAGAATCCCTGTAGCCTGGGGCTTGGTTTTGGGATTAAGCCTTTCCCACCCTTTTTGATGTGGGGTGGTACAATCCCATCATGCCGCGGATAAGTGACTTTGTATTAGAGACTTCCCTATTTTGTATATTGGATTAAAGGTTTGGATTTCTACACTATAAAATAGGGGTAGAATGGGGGCTTGCTCTCTCGTTTCCTGAGAAAGCATTAGAGGAGACAGCAGAGAGCAGAGAAAGGCCACGTGGAGGAGGCCAGGAGAAGCAGCCAAGATGGTGGAGTGTTGAGTGAGAAGCCAGTTTGTGCAGTTTGTTCAGGGAGAAGGAAGGAGATGGGGAACAGAGGTGAATAAGTCTGGTGAGCTAGAAACCTTTGATTCTAGGAAACTCAGATAAGTCAGTAGCTTTGTGAGCACTGAATGTGAGTGGGTTTTGGAGCCCGGTGTGTGTTTTTACTTGCCCGCCGGATGCAAGCTAGAATTAAAGATGACAGCCCATCAGTTCCTGGCTCCATTGTTTCTTTACCAACTGTCTGAATCCAATGCAAACCTGCATGGGCCAGGCTGCTGTGATGGTGGCCCTGGCCTCTGGCTTTACATTATATTAATGTGTGTTTTGGGGGAGGGTTTTCGTACCAAAAGGTTTTAAAAGGAGAGATCACATTGTTCCGGGGGAAGAAGGATTACATTCTAGGAGGAGAGCAAAGTAAGGCCACGTGGAGGAGAGGAGAAGCAACCAAGATGGCAGAGTGCTGAAGGAGAAGCCAGTTTGTGTAGAGTTTGTGCAGAGAGAAGGAGATGGGTAATAGAGGTGAATGAGACTGGTGAGGTACAAACCTTTGATTCTAGGAAACTCAGATAAGTCAGTGGCTTTGGAGCCCTGAATGGAAAGGGAAGTGTTTTCCCACTGTGTGTATTTCTTGCCCGCTGGGTGCAAGCTAGGATTAAAGCTAAGGGCCCACCAGTTCTCAGCTCTGTTGTTTCATTACATCTGTCCGAATCTAATGTGAACCTGCACGGGCCAGGCGGCTGTGATGGTGGCCATGGCTACTGGCTTTACATTTGACATAATCTGTGCAGGATTCAGAATTTGGTATGGAGCCACCACCACCTTTGAGCGATGAATTAGAGCAGTGGTCCCCAAACCCCGGGCTGCGGACTGGTACGGGTCCGTGGGCCATTTGGTACCGGTCCGTAGAGAAAGAATAAATAACTTACATTATTTCCATTTTATTTTTATTTAAGTCTGAACGATGTTTTATTTTTAAAAAATGACCAGATTCCCTGTTACATTCATCTAAGACTCACTCTTGATGCTTGTCTCATAAGTTCAACAATTATATTTAAAAAGACCACAGTTTTTATGCCGATCGCATAATTTTATTTTTTGCATTTATCCATCTCACCCTAAAGGCTGGTCTATGAAAATATTTTCTGACATTAAACTGGTCCGTGGCCCAAAAAAAGGTGGGACCACTGAATTAGAGGACTGGCTGCTGTTATGGTTCCCCATGTCTGTCCTTTCAGGGATGATATGACAGCCATGTGTGAGGAAACCGAGAGCTTTGTGGGAGAGGCTGCCCAGGACCTGCAAACCAGCAGTGGAAGGAGCTAGTGCAAACATGGGAGAAACAGATGCTGACCCTGGAGCTGGAGGAAGCGCTGGAGGAGGAGGCCGACCAGGTTCGTGAGATTCGCTTGGAAATGGAGCAGCTGCTGGAAAAGAAATCACAGGTTCGTGAGTTGCAGATTGCCCTGGATGTTGTGGAGAGCCAGCAGTGCCTGGAGGCCGGTGCTAAGGCCGGAGCTGGGGCTGCAAGGCCAGCAGCAGGAGCTGATGTTTTCAGTTCCTCTTTAGAGGATGAGGAGAATCGGTCTGGAGTTGTGATCTGCAGACTCCAGAAGATGAGAGCCCAGCAGCAAGGAGTACCTGCTATGCCCCTGGTAGGTCTGTGATTTTGGGACATAGGGGTGGATGCCATCATGTTCTCCAGAGCAGAGATGGAAATGCTGACTGCCATTGCCACATGCTTCTCTTTGGGACAATGTAAGACCTGCCAGGATGGCAGGGATGAGGGGGGAGGCTGAGACCCATGTGCGTGGACTGATTCCTGAACTATGACCAGAGTGGATACTGGCTCCTTTGTTGGATGGATTTACAGATTTTGGACAATGTTAAATACCCTGATAGGGGTGGAGGATGGCTTAGCTGGAACCATCCCCTGCCCCAGGAAGCTTTTTCCATGGCTAGAAAGAAGTCTGAGGACATTCTGCACTTTTGGCAAAATGCTCAGAGACTGGTGAAGTGTATCTTTGTAATTGTTGTAATTGTATGATTTGTCATGTTGTTGTAATTTGTGTAATGTGCCTAAATATCCTTGCTCAGGGATGCCAGTAGTGTAGATTGTGGGTAGTAAAGTGAGCATAGGGGTGGATTGTTGGGCAGATAAAATATATTATGCTCACTTTGTTAAAGATGGCGCTGCCCACATGGAAACTCGTTGCCCAGGTGATAATATTAGTTGCCCTATTTGCTTGGGATGGACGTGATTATATTAATATGTGTTGGGGAAGGGCTTTCGTGCCAAAAGGTTTTAAAAGGAGAGATCATGTTGTTCTGGGGGAAGAGGGATTATGTTCTAGGAGGAGCCCATGCTGTAGGAGAGCAGAGAAAGGCCACGTGGAAGAGAGGAGAAGCAGCCAAGATGACGGAGTGCTGAAGGAGAAGCCAGTTTGTGCAGAGAGGAGATGGGAAACAGAGGTGAATAAGGCTGGTGAGGTACAAACCTTTGATTCTAGGAAACTCGGATAAGTCAGTAGCTTTCGGAGCCCTGATGGAAAGGGAAGTGTTTTCCCACTGTGTGTATTTCTTGCCCACTGAGTGCAAGCTAGGATTAAAGATGATGGCCCACCAGTTCTCGGCTCCATTGTTTCATTACCGTCTGTCCAAATTTAATGTGAACCTGCATGGGCCAGGCAGCTGTGATGGTGGCGTGGCTACTGGATTTACACCAAGTATTAAAGGTTCATATAGTGCCTGGCCTGTGGTGGCACCGTGGATAAAGTGTTGACCTGAAATGCTGAGGTCACGGGTTCAAAACTCTGGGCTTGCCCAGTCAAGGCATATATGGTAGTTGATGCTTCCTGCTCTTCCCCCCTTCTCTCTTTTTCTCTCTTCCTCCTCTCTAAAATGAACAAATAGAATCTTAAATAAAAATAAAATAAAGGTTCATGTGGCAATTCCCATTTCAGGTTATGCCTGTCCAATAGGCTGAAAGTGAGTAGACTTGGGTACCTTCCTTAGGGTGACCAGCTATCTCAGTTTTCTTAAGAATATGGAGTTCGCAGGATTTGGGACTTTCAATGTAAAATAGGAGAGTCCTGGACAAACCAAGGCAGGTGAGTTGGTCACCCCAGTCTTGGGGACCTGCTCAAAGACAGAAGGGAGCTTCTCCTGGAGCAGCCTGTTTTTAAATGCAGTGACGCTATGGCAACCCGGGCATACAACCCGAACTGTGCACATGTTCCTACCCTGCACAAGCTCTGGAAGCCCTCATGTAACACACAACAGAGACAGGAGCCTGACGTTTGATTTATGTTGGATATTTTTGCTCAACTTAGCAGGTGGAGACTTCCAGCTGAGTTAGAAAAATAAAGGAATTCTTGAATGGCCAATACTGTGGAGAAGCTCTTATCTCTTCAAATAATAACATTAGCAACTATCTTGGTACGTGCTAAGTACATTGTTAGGTATTTACATGAATTACACCAATTAATTCTCACAACAACCTATGGCAGAATACTATAAATATTCTAATTTATAGTTGAAGAAATTGAGGTTCAGAAAGGCTACATGAGTAGACTTACACGAGTCTATAGCACCAGATGTGATGGAGGCGGCTGGATTTTCAAGTCTACTCTCTTAATTATTCACTAAACTATACTGTCTTATTTATAGAGTGAAACAGATGTTGACAGTTATAAAACTTGTGGCAAGTATACACAAGAGGGTGTTTTGGTTCTTTATATCTAATAATATTCATAATTCACCATGTTCTTCATTATTTAAAGTATTTAATGACTGAGGAAACACCTGCAGTCTTACAGAATAATTGCTGACTGACTTCAAGGAGGGGGTTCACTTATTGTGACTTCTTATCTGTGGCATAAACTGTTTTTCCTTCTTTGGAAATTTCATGTCAATTCAAAGAGAAAGAATGACAATTTGAAAGCAACCTGAGGAAGGTTACAGTTATATTCTAAAGGATCTTTTTCTTTGATGAAGATCATTATATCAAAAATGGGAGCATCTAAATCTCTCCACTCCTCTTTGTAGTCACTCAGCTCCTTCAGAAAAACGTCAGACTCAGAGAAAGCTGATCCCTCGCATTTGCACACGAGCCTGATGGCAATCTCTTTGAGGACAGAACCATTTCTCATTGGACCTTAACTACCAGTGTAAGGTTGGCTTGTCAGTTGTAAAGACTATATACATTTTTATGGGACTAATCTTCTCTGGATTGGAGAACTTGGATTGGAAATCCTTGGAGTTCTACAGTGTTCTCATTGGTGCTTTTTAGAGAACATGGACCAAATAAGAACGTAAGAGTCATGACCTCAATTTTGAGCAGGAAGTTATAGTCATGGAGAGAGACTCTATCCCAGAGTCAGTTTGACTTTTTTCTTGTCACCCAGTCTTAAAAAGTCAACATGCTTAAAGAGAAGTTTCAGACCTTCCGAGGGTGGAACTCATCGAGCCCTCAATATTGCTCTCCACACAGACATGCCTGGATCAAGCAAGAAAGAGCACAGAAGTCGGGAATGCAACTGAAAAATTAAGCATCGGACCAAACAGCCTTGGCCAATAGCCCAGCTGATATCTGCCTAAATCACCTGACAAGGACTGGGAAACCAGAAATGATGCAGCCATGAAGATGCAGTACTCACATCTCCTTCCAAGGAGTCTGCTTTAGGGAGCAAACTGACTGAAGGCCTCCAGCTGCAGTCACCCAGGCCACTTTTCTTCCAGGACAGTCCCAGCTAATAATAACTGAACATGGTTGGAGCACCAGTGCCAGTACAGAGTGGGGCTCACGCAAAGGCCTAGCTTTCTCAAGGGTTCTCCATCAGCCTGGCCCCAACACTCTTTTTTTTTTTTTCATTTTCTTTTTTATTAATTTTACTAGGGTGACATCAATAAATCAGGGTACAAATGTTCAAAGAAAACATGTCCAGGTTATCTTGTCAAACAATTATGTTGCTTACCCATCACTCAAAGTCAGATTGTACTCTATCACCTTCTTTCTAGTTTTCTTTGTGCCCCTCCCCCTCCCCCTTTCCCTCTCCCTCTTCCTCCACCCCCCCGTAACCACCACACTCTTATCAATGTCTCTTAATCTCGCTTTTATATCTCACCTATGTATGGAATAATGCAGTTCCTGTTTTTTTCTGATTTACTTATTTCACTTCGTATAATGTTATCAAGATCCCACCATTTTGCTATAAATGATCCGATGTCATCATTTCTTATGGCTGAGTAGTATTCCATAGTGTATATGTGCCACATCTTCTTTATCCAGTCTTCTATTGACGGGCTTTTTGGTTGTTTCTATGTCCTGGCCACTGTGAACAATGCTGCAATGAACATGGGGCTGCATGTGTCTTTACGTATCAATGTTTCTGAGTTTTGGGGGTATATACCCAGTAGAGGGATTGCTGGGTCATAAGGTAGTTCTATTTTCAGTTTTTTGAGGAACCACCATACTTTCTTCCATAATGGTTGTACTACTTTACATTCCCACCAACAGTGGATGAGGGTTCCTTTTTCTCCACAGCCTCTCCAACACTTCCTATTACCTGTCTTGTTGATAATAGCTAATCTAACAGGTGTGAGGTGGTATCTCATTGCAGTTTTGATTTGCATTTCTCTAATAGCTAAAGAAGATGAGCATCTTTTCATATATCTGTTGGCCATTTGTATTTCTTCCTGAGAGAAGTGTCTGTTCATGTCCTCTTCCCATTTTTTTATTGGATTGTTTGTTTGTTTGATGTTGAGTTTTATGAGTTCTTTGTATATTTTGGATATTAGGCCCTTATCTGAGCAGTTGTTTGAAAATATTATTTCCCATTTAGTTGGCTTTCTGTTTATTTTGTTATCAGTTTCTCTTGCTGAGCAAAAACTTCTTAGTCTGATGTAGTTCCATTCATTCATTTTTCCCCCAACACTCTTAAGAACCGCTCAGTAGACTCTCCCTCCCTAGTCCTCTTTCCTCTCTCCTTTCAACTCACACTGTGGTCTGAAGCAAGACTGTGCATTAGAAATATAATGGGAGCCATCTATGCAATTTCACCATCATAAAAAGAAACAGGTGAAATAAGTTTTTAATGATATACATATATATTTAATGATATCTCTATTTCAAAATATTATTTCGTCAACATTTTCAAAGTCGTTAAGGAGGCAGTTCCATTCTCATATGTGTGAAGGGAGTTTTTTAGCTTTGGGTTTTTTGTTTGTTTGTTTATTTGCTTGCTTGCTTTATGGTACTTTCTAGAAGGCCGGGGAGTGTTTTACACATCCCATTCAACTCAGCCACCTCGCAGACGTTCAGTCGTGCCAGGTGGCTAGGGGCCAGCCTACTGAACAAGAGTCCAAGGCTCTTCCTGCCTAATTCTGTTCCTTTATACTTTCCAGACACTCTCTTTCAAAACCCTTTGCCTGTCTAATCTTATCTTAGCATCTGCCTCTCAGAAGATCCAAAAAGACAGTTTGCCTAATTATCTCCGGTCCAAATACAGTTATCAGGTGCAGATTCTTTAAAATCCATTACATCACTCTCCCGTTTAAAATCCTCGGTGGGTACCGTTTATTTAAATGAAACTCTCCACTTGACTCCCAGTGGCCTCTGCAATATCATTATCCTTTACACAGTTGGTTTTGCTGAGTGTACCTTCATGCCCACCCCCTTCTAGCCCCGTCTGTCTCCTCACTGTCCTTCAAACAAACCAATCTCTTTCATGCCTTTGATGCTCATGTTGTTCCTGTCTTCTAAAATGCTACTTTTTTCTACTGAATTTATTTGAGGCTAATTTTTAAAGAATCAATACTGGTATTACCTATCCACACACTTAATATTTAAAAATTAAATCTGGATACTGCTAGCATATTCACTTATGAAATAATATATTTAAATTTCAGAAGACAAACTAAAGTAATACTGTATTCACTTCTAATAGTTGTTTAACTCATAGGTATTTACTTAGGACATATTTACTCAATAGACAATAAACACAGTGGCAAACATAAAGAAGTAGAATTTATAATTCTTTTTTTCAAAGTGTCACAGTCAGTTTTATCTGTCAGTTAGTTGGGTTATGGTCCTCAAAATTTTGATCAAACACTAGGCTAGATGTTGCTATTTAGGTATATTTTTTAGATGTGATTGACATTTACAATCAGTTGACTTTATATAAAGCAGATTACTCTCCAGAATGTGAGTGATCCTCTGGCCATTGGTTGAAGGCCTTGAGAACAGTAATAGAAGAAGGTAAGAAGAAGGAATTCTCCTTTAGGATTGCAGCATAGAAATTCTGCCTGCATGTCCAGCCTGTTGGTCTGCCCTCTGTATTGCAGACTTTAGACTTTCTTGACTCTCATCTGAATTTCTAGCCACCCAGTCTGCCCCACAGAATTCACACTTGCCAACTCCCATGTTCTCTGAACCAATTCCGTAAATAGATCTCTATTTAATAGTTTGCACATAAAGCTATTCTGTGTCTCTGGAGAGCCTGAATTAATACACATGGGTCTCTCTTACTGTTATGGAGATGAAAACCTGAAAACTTAAATGACAGCACAAGACAACAACATGTTGCCAGAATGAATCATTAAATTGTAACTGTCAAATTTATGCTACAGACACTACATGCTCAGGTGTTTGGAAAAAAAGATAAATCATAACGGAATAGTGATCTCAGTGAAGGCCCAATCACTCAAACCCATGGGTTTTTAAACTTAGAACTATCTAAAATTATAAAAGTAATCTGTTAACATCCCAAATCCTTTTTTAAAAGTGCATCCCATATTTGGCTTGTTAGGGCTTTTGATAAAGTGTGTTTCTGCTGAGATAGATGAGAAAAGAGAGTGTGACCTAGTTAAACTCAAGCAAAACTAATCTTGTGAATTGATCAAAAACACTGCTTTGCAAAAATTCTCTTGTTAACGTGCCTTGGGAATACCCTAGTTTAAGCTTAAGAGATGCCAATTTAAACCAGGACGGAACACTGTGGTTTTCCAACTTTAAAATAAAATAAAATAAAAAGTAAAATAAAATAAAATAACTATCATTTGCTTCATTAGAGAGGTGATTTTATCATGACTTCTTTTTGAAAGGCTATGTTGTTTCATTTTCACTGTTTTGACCTACTTTTTGCCACACCTACACCTTCTGTTGCAAAACAATTCTAAATTTAGCAAACTCAGCCTTACCTTTCTTTTCATCAAAGCTGATGTTGAAGTTGTGGTTGTTCAGTCACAATCAATTGATGAAATACACAATGCCAAAGAAAAGATTAATAAGAAAGCAAACATTTTTTTATAAAAAGCCTTAATGTCTGAAAAATAGCTGATATCCAAATTATACAAAGAACTCTTAAATTCAACAATAAGAAAACAAACAACTCAATTTGAAGATGGGCAGGAAAGCTGTACAGACACCTTACCAAAGAAGATATACAGATTGAACAAGCATAGGAAAAGATGCTCCACTTCTTATGTCGTTAGGGAAATGCAGATTAAAACAATGATGAGATACCACTACACACCTATAACAGAAGTCAAGAACATTAACAGCCCCACATACTGACCAGGATGTAGGACATCAGGCACTCTCATTCACTGCTGGTGGGATTGCATCAGTACAGCCATTTTGGAAGACATTTTGGTAGTGTCTTCCAAAATGAACATATGCTTACTGTTCAATCTATCAACCATTCTCTTGGGTAGCTAACCAAATTAACTGAAAGCACATGACCCCACAAAAACCTACACATGGATATTTATAGAAGCTTTATTCATAATTATCAAAACTTGGAAGCAGCCAAGATGTTCTTCATACGTGAATGGGAAAATGGTGATACAACCAGACAATGGAATATTCTCTAGTGTTTAAAAAGAAATGAGCTAAAAAGCCATAAGAAGACATGGAGGAGACTTAAATGTGTGAAGTGAACAAAACCAATCTGGAAAAGCTGTACACTATATGAGTCCATCTACATGACATCTGGAAAAGGCAAAACTATGGAGACAGTTGAAAGGTTAGTGGTTGCCATGCATTAATGGGGAGGGAGGGGTGAATGGGCAGAGCACAGAGATTTTTAGTGCAGGGGAGCCACTCTGCATAATACCATAATGTGGATACATATCATCATACCTTTGTAAAATGTGTCCCAAGATGCCATCACAGAAGCATCCAGAATAATAGTTGACCACATATCTGGGCACTCTGTGGCTCAGCCCAGTTGACACATAAAATTAACTATCACATCTCCTTCTAACTTTGGTCTTGAGTAATCACATCTCTTTCTTTCATTGAAGTTCCCCCAGCTCAGTGTTGTCATGCAAGTTTTTGTGGACATCTATGCCATCCTGACAGTAAGAATGACAGCATCTCTGCTTCTATGGAAACTATTCTTTTTGCCATTAAGAAAAAAAAATGTAAGGGAACTACAAAGGCAAATGTTTATTTTTTGAATGGTATATTTAGAATTCAAAGAGTTTTCCACCTGGTGATAGAACAGGTTCTGTTTTAGTAAGAATTCACAGGGCAGTCCCCTTCTTCTGTATTGTAAGCTCTGAAAGCAAGTGCCACTTTGTAATAAACTTGCTTTTTCACCAGAATATCCTTTAAAGAAGCCTCTCAGTTTTAGATGTAAAGTCAGCTGATGCAATGCAATTAGAAAGTACTGGTTTATCTTGAGATAAGAGTGACCATTTATATTCTCAGCTCATTCTGAGAGCCAACAGAGTTTTAAAAATAATTAAGAGGTGTTAATTGGTCCACAGCCTTCAAAAAGGAAATGAGGAAATATAATTACTCAAGGTTTAGGTGCCAATGTTGTTTGAAATGTGAATGTTGGTTAACATTGAGCTGTATATTTGAAAGGAATGCTAGGTAGTTAGTGCTTTTCTGTGCAGCCTGGCCCCTGAATGTCTGATGTCTATGAGAATTAGACTTCAAGGAGCTCTGGCCCTATGAAAGAGGGAGCTGATGGCCTTCTCTCTGGGACAGGTTTATGTAGCAGATACATGTCCATTTGGTGCTTCTGCTATTACACCTGCAAAGACTTGCTCACAGATGTGTCCACCTCTCTTACCTTTGCAAGGAAGAAGCCAGTTTCTTTAAGACCTTCAGGCTTTTCAAAGGATTTGCCCCAAATTTCTCCATCATCAGCATGTGCCAAACCCTGTCTGGAATGGTGAGAAAGTATAAGCTTGATTTTTCTCCTTCTCTTTCTTTCCCATTGGGGATCAGAAAAACAGAGAAGATAGAGGAGGTCTCAGGGCTCTATGCGTATTTTTTGAGTCCCTATCATTATGTAGATATAGTTCTCATTTAGGGAGAAAAGAATCTGCTTCTGGGGCCCACCTAGCCTTTGAAAAATCAACCAGATGGAATTCATATATAAAATGCAAATTTTTCAATTCATTTAAAAAATACAACTATGCAGATGCACCCATTCATTCAGTAGACATTGGTTGAATACCAACGTCCCATGCAATGTTATAACTGACACTTAGAAGGTGAAAGAAAACTGGATATGTAGGTACTCAGGAGTAGAATGTTCCAGGCAGAGGAAACCATAAGACAAAGAATGACTGGCCTGTCTTAAAGACAGAAAGAGTCAGAGTGGCCAGAAGAAGGAGCAAGAACAGAGAGATCTATGAGATCTTCTCTAAATAATCTGGGGTTAAAGCTTAAAAGAAACTAAGACTGGGAGTCAAATGAGCAAGTAATTAACTATTCAATCTTTTTCGTTCTCCTAGATCTATTTTAAGATTGTTAGATCAGATCACTAGAAGGCATAGTCCCAGTATCACATTATCTCAACTTTTCAGTAGTGGAATTCATCAACTTTACAACAAATGGAAAGATATATTATATGACAGTGTTTTCATGGCCTTGTCATGTCATGTCAACACAGTGATACTTCCAGAGGTAGAAATGACAAAGAAAGCATAGATAATCATTTTAGGACAACAGAAAATGATATTAGGGGATTAAATATTATTGTTGCTAATTAAGTAATATATAAAAAAAAAAAACAAAAAAAAACAAACAAGAAATTCAGTATGTGCCCCTGTGATCCCTGGACTAGAAAGAAGTAGGAAATGATTGGGGAAAAAATCTCCTAGGGAGTTAAGATCAGATCCTGCAAGAGAATTAGGGCCTTAAGTCGAGAAATGATGTCATTTAGAAAGCAAGAGGGGGCCCTGGCCGGTTGGCTCAGCAGTAGAGCGTCGGCCTGGCATGCAGGAGTCCCGGGTTCGATTCCTGGCCAGGGCACACAGGAGAAGCGCCCATCTGCTTCTCCACCCCTCCCCCTCTCCTTTCTCTCTGTCTCTCTCTTCCCCTCCTGCAGCCGAGGCTCCATTGGAGCAAAGATGGCCCGGGCACTGGGGATGGCTCTGTGGCCTCTGCCTCAGGCACTATAATGGCTCTGGATGCAACAGAGCGACGCCCCAGAGGGGCAGAACATCGCCCCCTGGTGGGCATGCCGGGTGGATCCCGGTCGGGCGCATGCGGGAGTCTGTCTGACTGCCTCCCTGTTTCCAGCTTCGGAAAAATGAAAAAAGAAAGAAAGAAAGGAAGGAAGGGAGGGAGGGAGGGAGGGAGGGAGGGAGGAAGGAAAAAGAAAGAAAGAAAGAAAGAAAGAAAGAAAGAAAGAAAGAAAGAAAGAAAGAAAGAAAGAAAGAAAGAAAGAAAGAAAGAAAGGGGGGAAGAGGACAAACTTGGTTTACTCCCTGTTTGCCTTGGATCATTCTTCCCATTGTAGGCCAAGAGACCAATGTCAAATAGAAGCTGAAGCATTTTGCAAAAGACATTAAAGCTGATTCTGGGTCACTAACTGAGCTAGGGAAGATGAGAAGCTCTTTTCACATTTTGATTTGGTGTTTAGCATAATTTTAACAACCAAACAAATTTTAAGAGTAGAAATTAGCCTGACCTGTGGTGGCGCAGTGGGTAAATGCATCGACCTGGAATGCTGAGGTCGCCGGTTCGAAACCCCAGGTTTGCCTGGTCAAGGCACATATGGGAGTTGATGCTTCCTGCTCCTCCCTCTGTTCTTTCTATCTCTTTCTCTCTCTGTGTCTCCTCTATCTAAAGAAATGAATAAATAAAATGTAAAAAATAAAAATAAATAAAATTCAAAAGAGTAGAAATTATTGACCCCATAATTCTACCATTTTAATACAATTTAACTTTATAGTGTATAAAGTGCCCCACTTTATAGTGTAGAAACCAAAACCTTTAATCCAATATACAAACAAGGAAGTCTCTGATACAAAGTCACGTATCTGTGGCATAATGGGATTCCTCATGAGAGTGTACCACCCCACATCAAAAAGGGTGAGAAAGGCTTAGTCCCAAAACCAAACCCCAGGCTACAAGGATTCTGCCTGCCCACAGCCCGCCCCCAACACACATTAATATAATCACGCCCATCCCAAGCAAGAAGGGCAACCAATACCATCACCTGGGCAATGGAATTCCACGTGGGCAGCGCCATCTTTAACAAAGTGAGCATAATATATTTTATCTGCCCAACACTGTGGTTCTCACTTTTGTCAACAACATAGACTTCACACAGATCAGGCACTTCTCAGAGAAATGGAGTGCGACCCAAGAACTCCTTTATATGCAATATGACAAAATTGAATGCATAAGCAAACCACCTATTCTTTTAGGTTTCCGAAGCTCTGTTATGATATTGTCAGGTCAACAGAAAGAGCAATTCCAGAACGACACCATTGCAGCTCTTCAATTTCACATTATACTCTTTATTAAGCGTTGATACGGAAGATTTCATGCAAGAAGCACCTTGTCCCCTTTTCACTGTGAACTACATTTACCTATAAAAAAAACACTCATACTGTAAATGCATTGTCAAGTTTCATTTCAGAAAGATGTTGCTTCCTACAGAATATTTTCATATTAAACCATAAAATGAGGATGCTGTGACGCACTGTTCCTTGTAGTTTGACTCATCTGCTTAGAAAGTCAGTCACATTCACAAGCCATTATAGTGAACATTTCACCTCAGATTATCTGTTAACATCTCTTCCTGCTCTTTATAGTTTTCATTTTCATCATTAATTTCCACCATGTTTACTTTTACAAAACACACTAAATTCTCTATAATACATGTGATATGTAGAACGTAGTGGGACATGTTCAAAGAATGAAGTAGTAGTTCAGGGAGTCAGGACAATTCTGAGGACTGAAGGGGCCAAGTCTTCAGTGACTTCATTGTAACTTTCTGATTAAAGAGAATATTTCTTCAGGAGTATTGTTTAAATAAATACTGTAAAAAAATTGTCATTCTTGCAGTGAATACATGCCCGGCCACAGTGAAGAACTTATCAAGGGAAATAGAGGAGCTTTAAGCTGTAAAGACATGAAGGTCAACTGGTAAAGTACTTTAAACATCAAGTTTATGAATTTAATTTTCACTCTGTAAGAAATTTTTGAACTGGGAAGAGGCTGATGAAATTTCCTGGATAATTATGACCAAGATGGCCCCATCTACATCCCTCTGGGGGGATAGGTCATTTGTTGTATGGGATGGTGAGTTTGTTTTTAGACATTAAATTTAAGTCCCAGCAGGATATCCTTGTGGAAATGTCCAGTCAATTGTGAGACAGGCATATGGAGCTTAATATCAATGTCTAAGAGGCAGATATGGAAGTGACCCCCATGGAGGAGCGTTAGGGAATCAATGTGAAGAGACAACTGCTCTGGGCTCATTCTCCTTTAACAAATATTCAAAATAACCCCAGGGAGGTGTGACATCCAAAATATATATCTATGATGACAGTCTCCTGAATTAGAGATCACGGGGATTATACAGTGCTTGAATGCTCCCGACATGAAGCTTCTTCTCAGTCCAACGAATAGGCTAAATTTAGAGTCACTTCAGTTGCTTCGTTACTAGGATTAGAGAGTTCTTGAAGAGTTTTTTTTTTGTCTAGGTGGTAATAAATGAAGCGTAGGCACTGAAGAAAGAAGAAAATATATGCTATCTATAAACTGGGAAAACAAATTCTGTAGGGAATAACAAAAGAGCAGTACTGCCAACGCAGCTGGAGAAAAATGAGCGGGAGGCAGTGCCTCAAGGCTGTCTGTCCAGTGACACCCTCATATTGCAAACATTACCCGATATCAAGAGCAATAAGCTCACACCATAAGAAAGCGCAGCCCTCTGTTAATCACTAGAGAAAATGGGAAGAAAGGGAAAAATTAAGGTAACACTGGCACCTTTATAGCAAAGGTAAGACCTTGGGAATGTAGAGCGCAGAAACACTATAAATGAGCGATGTAAGTGAAATTCAAAAATAGCCTGGTGCTGATGGTGTATTGTCAGGGCTGGTTAGGCTGAAATCGGCTGAGTGAAAAGGAGAGCGTGGTGGAACGGGAAGCTCAATGTGACCTACGGGAAGATGGACACCAGAACGCAGGGATGAGGCTATAAAACATAGAACTGGAAATTAAGGGACAAGAGGACACACCAAGGAGTTTGGGCACCACCCTGAAGCTAATGGAATTTACCAGAAATGTGTAAGGAAGGGACACAACAGATTCCTATTTATGTTGGAAAAGGGTTCTCCAGTGCAGGAGCAAACAACTGTTGGTGAGGGTCAGAGACCCAAAGACAAAGCCCAGTGACAGCTTTTTTGCAGTAAGTTGGACAAGTGCTCCTGAAGGCCTGTGCTAAGGAGACTACTGGGGAAGACAGATGGTGTGGGAAGAGCAATGTTGACCACTGTTTGTCAGGAGAGCCGTGGACTTTAGAAAGCAAATCTCTAGCATACAATTTTTTAACCATCATTCCTCTTCTTTCCTTATGCCTTTTTATAAATCATTCTGCCAGGCCTGGCCTGTGCTGGTGCAGTGGATAGAGCGTCGGACTGGGATGCGGAGGACCCAGGTTCAAGACCCAGAGGTCGCCAGCTTGAACACGGGCTCATCTGGTTTGAGCAAAAAAAGCTCACCAGCTTGAGCCCAAGGTCACTGGCTAGAGCAAGGGGTTACTCAGTCTGCTGAAGGCCCACGGTCAAGGCACATATGAGAAAGCAATCAATGAACAACTAAGGTGTCGCAACGAAAAACTGATGATTGATGCTTCTCATCTCTCTCCGTTCCTGTCTGTCCCTATCTATCCCTCTCTCTGATTCTCTCTCTGTCTCTGTAAAAAAATAAATAAGTAAATAATAAATAAATAAATAAGTCAGTCTGTCAGGTACTATGACTAGCTTATAGGTGAGGAGTAATAAATAATACCCTTTCACTTACCAAATTAAAATAAAGAAGTTTCAGGTTTTATTGTAGAACTTAAAAAAATGGCGCTAATATTTGGGCTCCGGTTGATGTTGTCCTCCATTTCCTCTTCCTTTTCAGAGTTTCTCTTTTGATTGTCATGTTCCCAACATAGGTATCAAAGCATGTGGTGTCTCTCTTTAAGCTTTAATTATACTTGCACAAAGTTCTACCCATGTTTTCTATTAGCACTGCCATGCTCGCTATGACAATTGAGATTCAGAAGGCAAACTTGAGAAAGGGGCAGTAGATCAAAGCTCAGCCCCTGTGACTAGCTTTCAGGTGACATCACAAGTGTATCAGAAAACATCAGCATTTCAGAACACATACAGACCTGAGTTAAATTCAAATCCTAACTCTCCTAAAAAGTCATATGACCTCAGCCAGGGTCACACAGGCTGTATGTCAGTAACACCTGATTCAGAGGGGAGTGGAGACAGTTTAGACATAACATTTGAAAAGCAACTGACTGGTATGCACGGACATGTATGTCAGTTAGTGGTTGAATTTGGTTGCTAGCAAAACAGACCCAACTCCACTGGATTAGACACACAAAGGCTTATTCTACTGCAGACAAGAAGCTCAGAGATAGGCAGCCCAAGACTGATATGTTATCTCCAGAAGTTTTCAGGAACCCAGACGCCTCCTATTTTCAATCCTCAAGGTCACCACATGGTCAAGTTGTCTGCTGGAAATAAATGCAGAAAGAATTCATCCTTCCCTTCTAGGGAGCCTTCCCAAAAGGAACATTTACATCTCACTGAGCAGAGCTTAGTGACAGTACCATATCTAACTGTGAAGTACACTGGAAAAATCTAGTTTTTCAGCTTGGCACACTGCTGGGTCCTTTTGCGAAAAAGGGAGGAATTGACTTTTGATAGGTAATTAACACAGCCGGCTACAATTTTCATTAAATGTTAGTCTCCTCTCTTTCAATATAAAAACATTGAACATAAAATTTAATATACTATTTTTATTGATCAGTGACAAAATAAATGGCCATAAAGAATTCTGCATCTTTTACAAAATTATTGATATATCATCCAAAATATTCAATGTTCCTTGACTTATGCAGAAAATTTGTGCCCAAACAAAAATCTATTTGTCCTAATTAAAAGAAATTTGGTTTGCTTTTGCTCTAATCAGATGAGAGCTATATATTTTTTATCTTGTCATATTTTGCTTTGGCTTGTCATTTTACACTCCATTTTAATATAAACCTTAGTCTAAATTCCAGATATAATCATCTCCAAGTCATTTTCCTTATTGGCTTTTTTAACTTGTACTCTTATTTTAGTCATTGTCAGAGCATTTGCACTTCAGATTCTTTTGAAAGTTTAAGGAGGCTGAAATTAATACATCCAAAGATTCAGTGCTTGTTCAAAATATTTCTTTGATTATTGCTCAGCTCCAGTGCTTAAATAATTAATAGCTAGTTGAAAAACTTAGCTTTGAAAGCACTATCTAAAGCAGGGGTGGTCAACCTTTTTATACCTACTGCCCACTTTTGTACCTCTGTTAGTAGTAAAATTTTCTAACTGCCCACCGGTTTCACAGTAATGGTGATTTATAAAGTAGGGAAGTGACTTTACTTTATAAAATTTACAAAGCAGAGTTACAGCAAATTAAAGCATATAATAATAATTACTTACCAAGTACTTTATGTCAGATTTTCGCTAAGTTTGGCAGAATAAATCTTTATAAAAACAACTTACTATAGTTAAATTTATCTTTTTATTTATACTTTGGTTGCTCTGCTACCGCCCACCATGAAAGCTGGAACGCCCACTAGTGGGTGGTAGGGACCAGGTTGACTACCACTGATCTAAAGAGAATTACTATTAAACTAATGTCAATGATGCCTTAATATCTAGGAATACAATAAAAGTTTTTATCCATTTCAAACACGATGTTACTGAGTAGCCAACAGGCTATACTGAGATCAATTCTAAGGAACATTAAAGGCTTACACAAATTTCTAGAACTAGAATTGGTTGTGGCCAAATGCTTTTAAGGAACTAAATCTAATATGACAAGAAACAGAAATTGCTACAAGACTGCATTTAATAAAATGAACATTTGAAAGGGGGAAAAATCACAAGAGAAGTGGAAAATCTCTTAAGATAAAAAGCAGAATGTAGCCTGTGATGCAATTTAGAGAGCAAAATGCTGAAAAGTTAGCAGATAAAGGTTACTCCGTGGTCAGGGCGTAAAAAACACACACACAGGACGATAAAATTCATCTGGTTAAGCTGCCCACTGTCAGAGATAGCATATTAATAGGCGAGGAAAGAAGCTGAGGTCAAAAAAATGAGTTCTGATCATCTTCATTTAGAAAGAAAGGCAATCTTAAAAAATGAATTTGCTGTCCTTTCTCTTCAGCTCATCTATCTAACGTGGTTTCCCAGAACACACTCCAGCTCCCTGTCCTCTCTGGATTCACCTCTTTCTCCTCACGGACCCACAGCTGAGCTGTGAAGGTCTTCAACGTGCCAGCGTGCTGCGCCCTCCCTGCCTTCACGTCTTTTCCTCCTCAGGAAAGCTTTCATAGAGCTGTTTACCAACCATCCTTTCCAGACCAGCTAGATCCCTACATCTTCTTCTGTTCCTGCTTTCACTATAATCCTTCTCAGCTCCCCCGTACGTGGGCTCTCCCCTACAACACAGTATTCGTACAGACTAACAGTATGCAAGGCTCTTTTGCATATATTGGTCTTAGGACTAGAGGGAAAGTCAAGTGGGACAGAAACCATATTCTATGTCTAGGTGACTTAACTGGGCCCGGTGCAAAGTTCAGCCAGACAGTGACAGATATAGGCGGGACAACGTAGAATCCAACGCCTTTTCTTTTGTATGCCACTTAACACTCGCTAATATGAACTCTCTCCCGGGAACAATCTACCACTGCCACCTGACACTGTTTCTTGATTTTCTTGGTGGTTCTCCTCCTTGAGAACAAAACAGCAGGGACAGGAGAGATGTCGTGAGTGGGAGGGTTTGAATTTCAAAGACTTAATTGGCATCACTGTAAAGGACTTTGCCCTCTGATACCCTCTAAAGTATCTTTGCCTTGTCCTGTAACAATCATATAGCCATTTTATTTGGTGTTTGCCAGAAAGTCTAGCAATCCATTGCATTTTATGTCCTTTCTTCCCTTCTAGCACTCAACAAATTTTTACTGAGAATTCTAGGAGTCATCTCCAAGGAATCATCCTGTACACAGGAAATACCGCATTAACATAGACAAGTCCCTGCAGTGGGTTACATAGTAATCCTCCAAAAGATTTGCCCATCTGAACATACAAATTTAATCTTCTTTGGAAAAAGGGTCTCTGCAGAGGCAATCAAATGAAGGATCCCAAGAAAAGATCATCCTGGATTAGGATGGGCCTTAAATCCAGTAAATCTTTAGAAAAGAAGGGGAAATAGAAGCAGAGACACATAATAAAACACACACACACACACAGAAAAAAGGCCGTATGAAGACAGAGGCAGAGACCGGAGTGGTGCATCTAAGACCGTGCAGTGCTGAAGATTGCAGCAGTTACCGAAATCTGGAAGGGGCAAGGAAGGGTTCTGCTTTAGAGATCTGGGGGGAAACAGCACTGCCAACACCTTGATTTCCAACTTCTGGCCTCCAGAACTGTGAGGGAATATATTTCTATTGTTTAAAGCCACCAGGCTTGTGATAATTTGTTTCAACAGTCCTAGAAACTATTACATCCTCTCATGAAACTGACCAGTATAGTGAAGAGGCAAAATCAGGTAACAGGAGAGTATAATATAGTTAAGGCTCAGTGCTTTAAGAAAATGAAACAGAACAATGGTAAAGAGTGTCACCAAGAGCTACTTTAGATGAGAGGGTGAGGAAGACTGATCTCTTCCAGTATTTCCTGGGAAACACTATTTGGGAAAAAAGGTATTGTGCCTAAATTCATTAACTTGTTCAACAATTTTTCCACATGCATATTAATGATTATTTTCTCCAGGTCATTTTAAGGTGTTAGTGAGGTGTTAGCATCTCCAGATATCTTGTCTGCAGTGTCATGAACACATATCTAATGACCTGGAAGGGACAGTGCCAATTACCCTGAGTTGTAGCATTAGTATATAATGTAAAACTAAAAGGAAGTTGTGAAATAAATCACTTACCCAGGAAATAGATAACAAATGTCATAACAATCTAACATTAACCACATTATATTTCTCCATATAACCATGAAGTAAGTACCTATTGTTTTTATGGCACTAGGCAAAAGTTGGGGATACACGGCAAAACAACATAAAATGAAATGAAATAAAATAAAGTAAAATAAAATAGTAGACATGGTCCTGTGCTGGAGGAGTGTGCAGTCTATAAGGAAATATTGACAGTGAGTAAGTCATTTCAAATAATAAAGAATGTTTAAAAACAAATATAGGATGAGGCGGTGTGGGGACTGAGCAAGAAATACTGACAGTAAAGGCTTCCCTAGATCACGTATTTCCTTTATTCAACAGCGATTTCCTGAGGCCCCACTACATGCCAGACACTGTTCTAACCCCCCGGGGATATATCAGAGCACAAGGCAGGCCAAGATCCCTGTTCTCATGGGGGATTCCCCCTTACCAGGGAAGACAGACATTAATAGACCCAAGAAAAGGATTATTTAAAATTGTACAATAGGTAAGTGCTATCGGACAAGGAAAAAGTAGAGCAGGGTAGGTGTAAAGCCAGTAGCCAGGGCCACCACTATCAAAGCAGCCTGGCCTATGCAGGTTCGCATTGGATTCGGACAGTTGGTAAAGAAACAATGGAGCCCAAAACCGGTGGGCCATAGTCTTTAATCCTAGCTTGCACCCGGCGGGCAAGCAAAAAACACACACTGGGCTCCAAAACCCACTCACATTCAGTGCTCACAAAGCTACTGACTTATCCGAGTTTCCTAGAATCAAAGGTTTCTAGCTCACCAGCCTTATTCTCCTCAGTTCCCCGTCTCCTTCCTTATCCCAGCACTCCGCCATCTTGGCTGTTTCTCCTGGCTTACTCCACGTGGCCTTTCTCTGCTCTCTGCTGTGATCTCTCTGCTCTCTCATGCTAATCATCCCAGGAACCAAGAGAGCCCAAGCTCCCGTTCTGCCCCTATTTTATAGTGTAGAAATCCAAACCTTTAATCCAATATACAAAATAGGGAAGTCTCTAATACAAAGTCACTTCTCTGAGGCATGATTGGATTGTACCGCCCCACATCAAAAAGGGTGGGAAAGGCTTAATCCCAAAACCAAGCTCCAGGCTACAATGATCCCCAACACACATTAATATCACCTGGGCAATGGCCTCACGTGGGCAGCATCATCTTTAACAAAGTGAGCATAATACATTTTATCTGCCCAACAGTAGGTATATTGGAAGTGAGGGGTAGAAAACAAGGTTGCCTTTTAATAGGGTGGTGGGGGGTGTCGCTGAGAAGGTGACAAGGGAGCAAAGGTTTGAAGGAACTGATGGAGTTAGCCAGGCAGATGTGCGAGCAAAGAGAAGTCCAGCAGTAGGATCAACCAATGCAAAGGCCCAATGGCAGCATGTCCCTGGCATGCCAGAGACGCAGCATGGAGGCCAGGGTACCTGAGGTGGAGGGCAAAGAAGGAGGAGCAGGACATGTGTAAATAGGACCAGATCCCTCAGGGCCCCTCTAAGCTGCTATGAAACCTACTTCTCTCATAACGAACGGCGAGTCATCATGAGAAAGGCTCTACCCTTATCTTCATATTGTCTCAGTTACTTCATGGTTCAACTTTACAGTCATCCCTAACTCAATTATCACAGAGATCTGCTATTGCCTACAGAAAGTTTATCATTTCATGTCTATATAACAACCATATACATCTTCCTCCCTCCCCCCACTGCTACCCACACACAATAGTGAAAAATTGCCTATCAAGGAATAGAAGGGCTTGCCAGAACTCTGACAAGAAAATGGCATTAACGCATTTATTAAAGGTGAAGGAATAAAGCCCCTTCATAAATCAAAGTGAGCTAATTTTAAAATGTCACTGCAGGAAGGAGTGGCAGCAAATATGAATGGCCCTCCAGCGGACACAGGGGTGGGAGGCGGCTGAGAGCAGAGTCAGGTGCCAAGTGTTTCTTCTCATCGTGTCGGCAGTAGCTGGAAATCCGGGCCAAGGGAAAACATTTCACTTTGAACACGACAATGGGGAAAAAAAGAAATAGACTGAAACAATAAGAAAATAAAAAGAAATTTCTTCTTATTTTGAAAAACGATTTAAAAGCATCGCCTGACAAGAAAACCAAGTGACCCAGAAGACAAGCAGCCTTTGAAGCTGTTCTTCAGCGGCGGGTTCTGAGAGAGACAGGCTGCCCTACTAGCCCAGAGGAGGGCCATGAAAGAAAGAGAAGTCTCTCACAAGTGCAGACATCCACCTTGAACCAGGAACCCTTCATGCTGTTTTCTTCTTCAAAGAAAATAAAGATCTCTGGTCTCTAGTGACGTGATGGCAAGCCAGCCAGCTGCCGAGTCAAGCAGGATTTACAGCAGTGGGCCCCTCATACCAGAGTAGTCAACCCAGGAATCTTTCATGGGCCATTTCCTTCACTGCAACATAGCCTACAGCTGTATTTCCAAAACAGGCTTGCGTTCACTTATAGAAGAAATAAGTCCTGGGAATGTAATGTGTAGCAGGGTGACTATAGTTAACAATACTGGGTTGGATATTTGAAAGTTGCTAAGAGTAGATCTTAAAAATCTTACCATGGAAGATAAAACTGGTAACTATGTGTGGTGGTAGGTGTTAACTGGACGTGCTGTGATTATTTTGTAAAATATCAAATCATTATGATGCACACCTGAAACTAATGTTATATGTCAATTATAGCTCTTTTTAAAAAAAAAAAATAAAAGGTACCACTATTTGTATTTTTAAAGAAATTCTATACATTTTTTTTTTTATTTTTCTGAAGTTGGAAACGAGGAGAGACAGTCAGACAGACTCCCGCATGTGCCCGACGGGGATCCACCCGGCACGCCCACCATGGGCGACGCTCTGTCCACCAGGGGGCGATGCTCTGCCCCTCCGGGCGTCGCTCTGCCGCGACCAGAGCCACTCTAGGCGCCTGGGGCAGAGGCCAAGGAGCCATCCCCAGCGCCCGGGCCATCTTTGCTCCAATGGAGCCTTGGCTGCGGGAGGGGAAGAGAGAGACAGAGAGGAAGGAGGGGTGGTGGAGAAGCAAATGGGCGCTTCTCCTATGTGCCCTGGCTGGGAATCAAACCCGGGTCCCCCGCACACCAGGCTGACGCTCTACCGCTGAGCCAACCGGCCAGGGCCAATTCTATACATTTTTAACACTTTAGGGGCAGTGTATGACCCAGAGAGTTCATGGCTACCCAGACAATCCATTTGGAGCAGTGAGTAAGCTAAATATTTAAAGTAGCTGGGAGTAAAGTTTGCCTTGCTTATATACCTAGTCAGTTATTGCTTGCCTATCTTGGGTGATTGCATTGTGATAATGGCTTTAAACACCTGAATACTACAGAAGTTCAAGTATTTAAATCATCAATGGTCAACTGGTTCAAGGAGGATTAGTTCATGCTGGCCCAATTTTTACAAGTCTGGTTGGTACCAGAAAATAAATGTGTATTAAATTCTACTGGTCCTGCATGATTTCAAATAGTATTTGGAGAGCCAGAGCAATGATTGTTCTCAGATCATTCTTATATAGAAGGGTGCTTTCTAACAAGGATCTATCATTCAAAGAAGGCTCTCCCCTAGTCATATCTAAAAAAAATTGAAAGTTTAATGTTCATAGCCAAATTTTGTTGTGGTTACATAGAATAAACTATGAAAAAATACTTGGAAAACTTTAAAGCACTACATAATTACAATAATTAAAATCTTTCTCTTCAAGTCTCCTTTTCTAGATCTTTGGTATGATAGAAGAATGATGTCTTCTCTATTTGTTTAACACATTAGTCAGTGACTGACACAGAACAGGTGTTTAAAAATATTTATGGAGAAAATAAAGAGGTGAAAGAGTGAGAAAGATACAAAGAGAAAGAAATATCAAATTGCCTACCAAAGTAACATCAAGAAAGCAATGGTCACCCCGACTCTCAGTATCCTCATCTTTACCATGTTGGGGTTGAGCCAGGTGATCTTAAAAGTTCTCTTCAAGAGTATTGTGACCCTATACATAATTTCATATTAACCATGTACTCGTTATTCACATTTCTAGTTCTATTTGTAATTGTGATGGCTCCTTTCCTCTGTTTAACATGCTTTCAGAAAATGCTAAATGCCTGCTTACAGATGATTTGTCATTGAGAGCATTTAAGATAGGCTGTTTAACCTTATAGCATCTTGATAGTTGAAGTTGTCATCAGTGAATTGAATTTACACATCATTACAGATGAGTTTTCTGCAAAAAATTAGTCTTGTTGAATAGATATAGATGCATGGAAATTTTGACCCAGGCAGAGGACACTTAACTGACTCAAAAGACTGATTCTTTTCCATTTTTATATCAATTATATTTCAAATTTGTTCCATTCGACAAATATTTCTTTAGAATTGATTGTGTAAGGCACAATACCCTTCCTTGGTCTACAGCCTGTATCTGGTTTTCATTATATTTGCAAAATATAAATGTAAATTAATTTCCTGAATATAACTAAACATCCAGATAGAGAAACTAAGCTTTAAAATGCTTTTTGTCAAATATACAAATACCTTGAAGTAGTCTCATATGGCTCAAGAGTCTAGCAACCTGTGATTAACACTCAAGTCTCAGAGGCCCAAAGTCTTTCTGCATTGTCCTCTAATTTACCAGGATTGCCCACTGTGACATCTATCTTCTCTACATATTACATGGATCATGTACGAGACAGGGTATATGTATTCAACAGAATCTCAAAACACAGTCATGGCCTTCATGCATTTTGTGACATTGTGGAGAATTCTTTGTTTATTCAAACCTTGGCTCTGCTGAAGGTCAGCAAGCTACACAACACAACAAAAGTAAAATCCACATAACTGCAGACTGCAAAGAGAAAGTGTACCACCACTGTCAAAACCAAGTTGGAATGAAACAAGGAGAGAAATCAGAATGTCGATGATTCTGCAATAACCAAAGATCAAAATGCCTCAGAGAAATTTTTGCTTAGGACATCTCCAATGCCCTTACCACTGCCAGTCACCATTCCAAGAGTGGTGAATTTTTTGCACTTAAATAGGATGTCCATAGACACCATAAATTATTATAGGAGAGCTGGTGCTATATTAATGTAATTCAATCTAAAACAGAAAGTGACAAATCCTTACTAATCTTTCAAAAGGAAAACATTTCTACTATCACATTTGTAATATCAATATTTAATGCCTCACTTAAAAAGAAATCTTTTTTTTTATAAATAAATTTTTATTATAATGGGGTGACATCAATAAATCAGGGAACATATATTCAAAGAAAACATTTCCAGGTTATCTTGTCATTTAGTTCTGTTGCATACACATCACCCAAAGAGAGATCGTCCTCCATCACCCTCTATCCAGTTTTGTTTGTACCCCTCCCCCTCCCCCTCTCCCTCCTTCCCTCCCCCCACCCCCCGTAACCACCCCACTCCTGTCCATGTCTCTTAATCTCGCTTTTATGACCCACCAATGTATGGAATCCTGTAGTTCTTGTTTTTTTCTGATTCACTTATTTCACTCTGCATACTGTTATCAAGATTCCACCATTCTGCTGTAAGTGATCTGATGTCATCATTTCTTCTAGCTGAATAGTATACCATGGTTTATATGTGCCCCATCTTCTTTATCCAGTCTTTTTTTTTTTTTTTTTTTTTTTTTTTTTTTTTACAGTGATTAAAAGCCTTTACGCAAACTCTTGGCTGATACAGCAAGAATCCATAAAAGAGTAGTGTCCTTAACATGTTCACCAAGTCCAAGTTGGCCCCATCACCATGCCAAATCCCTGAAAAATGCAACCCAACCACAGTTCAGTCTGTTAGGAGCTGTCACAGGGAGCAGAAGCCCAGAAAAGTCCACATTCAGGAAAAGTCCTCATGGCACTGGAATTGTTGTCACTATTCTATACTTTGCAGCTCATGTCCAAGTCCCAATGCCCGCTGCTTCTAGCTGGTAATGATTCAGGTAGACTGGAAAAGGCATTTGCAGCATGTGTGGATATGGAGCTTCTGTTCTCTTCTGCCTGGAGAGATGAGACCAGGGTGCTTTTCCCTGGAGCTCTGTGACTGTGGCTTGGTAAAGAGAACCTTGGGATACACTAAGCAGTCTCGGTGTGGCTTCTTCAGTGTTCCTTGGTTGAAGAGTCCTCTTAGTTTAGTCCAAAGTTGTTTTTTCCAAATGATAGTTCTTAAAATTAGTTTGTAATCCACTTTGGTTCTGGGAGGTAGATGTTGGTACGTCCGCCTACTCTAGCGCCATCTTGGAAAAGCCAAAAAGAAATCTTATGGAGAAAAATCCATGTTACTTATTTGATATACTATTAACAAAAAGAGAGAGAGAATATTGGGGAAGGTTAAAGAAGGTGAGAGAAAGAAAAATGTGTCAAATATTTTAAAACAGTATATTGGCTGTTTTTTTATTTAAAAAATGTCTAGCTCTGGTCATTAAAAAGCTACACAACAATAGTTACAGTTGTATAACAGGCAGATCTCATTAGTCTAGAATTTGGCAAGTAGAAGAGATAAAATCAATGGTCAGCACTGGTGTGAATAATCCAGTGTGTCATTTTATCTTTACTGTAACAAGGAATCTAATAAGCCTTTCTTCAGCCAGGAACCTCTAAGTAAGACAGGTTGATATTGAGAAGAATTAAATTATGCTGTTGTTTCCCCTCCTTTTGACAAACCATGATCATTATTGACTTCTTTTCCGGTCATGGCACCTGATGCTATATTTATAAAAGCAGACAGTTCTAAATATTTGTCATCAAGACATTTCAAACGTTTTCCTGTTAGCTGTGAGATGTTTATTATCTAGCTTATCAAATATATGCAGCTAAGATGGTTTTTACCTCAAAAAAAACACAACATTTTCTAAAGCAAATGCATTTGGGACTATAAAATAAATTTTATGTTAAAAGGGGAGGGAGAAAAGGGAGAAAGAGTTAGAAAGGAAAAAAAGAAGGGGAAGATTATAGTCTTATGTAAGAGCTAAGATAATCAAGCTATAAACACTTTTTTCTCTTGGATTCTAATAGATCAACCTTTCTAATTCACTCTACTCATGCAAATGGTTGTCATGAATTGCCAAATTCAATTGGAGAGACGTAAATTGTAGGTGGGGAAAGTAAATTACAGTTACTTTCCCCACCTACTTTTTTGAGAGGAGACTTTTCCAAAGCCAGGGTGTTTAATGTGGCAACAGACAACATATGGAAGATCACAGAGATTTAGCTGCTGTTCCTGAATCTATTCCTAATAGCCTGTCTGATCCCTAACTTTCATTGATCCCTGTTTTTACATTTATAATTGAACTTCTGAGACAGCTTTGAACTAGCCTCCCAGCTCCAATTTTTTCTCTGCTCACAGTCTTGCCCCACCTGGCTGCCAGTTATCTTTCCGTAACACATACCTACTGGTGCTGCTACCATGATTAAAACACCTGCTGCCTCCTCCAACAGGCAGGATGAGCTCCAGCTCCTCAGCAGGCCCAACAGGCCCTGGGCAACCCAACACACCCTTCTTTCCCCCCATTCCCCTCCCTCACCGTACCTTGTATACTCACCTTCCTCGAAACATCACCTATTGGGCAAATGAGTTTATAAAATTTGTGTTGTTTTGAGTTTGCTCACTTTTATTGTTAAAAATGGTGCTGGGCAACATCAGGCAAGTGTCTGTGATTTTGTTAATTACCTTCCTGCTAGGGAAGAACCATTGCTATGCTAATGTTGCTGGAGGAGGGGTTTTTGTGCCAAAACGTTTTAAAAAGAAGGAGAAGAGGAAGAAAGCTATTTTTGAAGAGTGAGAGCAGGGAGGAAGTGTGCTGAGGAGAAAAAAGCCAAGATGGCAGGGAAGGAGAAGGAAGCCAAGATGGCAGGTGCTGAAGGACAAGCCAGTTTGTGCAGAGAGAAGAAGAGAGAAGGTGTGCAGATGGGGAACCAGAGGTGACTGAGACTGGTGGGGGCCTTTGATTCTAGGAAAACCTGGATGTGTCAGTAGCTTTGTGAGCTCTGAATGAGTGGAAGGGAAGTGTTTTTCCCTCTGTATGTTTACTTGATGGCCGGGGCAAGGCTAGAATAAAGGAATGGCCCACCATTTTTTGGCTCCACTGTTTCTTTACCATCTGCCTGAATCTAATGGGAACCGCATGTGAATGGTCACCAGCCCCTGTCTATACACCACCCTTTGGTTTTCATAGGTGCTGTTTCCACAGCCGGACCCTGCCTTTGTCCTCCCCATCGCCACTGTAATGTTAGTCACCTGAAGGTCCTCTCAAACTCAGCGTCCTTTCAAACCTGGATTTCCTTGGAAAAGCCTTCTCCGAACTCCCAGACCAGTGTAGCCTCTTGTTTTCAAATGCAAGTTTTATTATTATTCCAGCGAAGCCAACAGATCAGGAGAGGATTGCATAGAAAATACAGGTTTTTATTCCCAGTTCCCAAGAGGAGGAAATCGCCATGCCACACAGGGCGGAGCCAGGCCAGACAGGACGCAGCGGGAGGGAGGGGAACGTAAGCAAGGACGCGGAGGGGGTGAGGGGGACGTAGGCAAGAGCCTGCACTGCGGTATCGCAGGGAAAGCAAGACAAGCGAGGTAAGCCCATTGAGGATGCGTTAGACTGAACAATGTCCCCAGGCTCCGGGCATACAGCGGTTTCTCGTCTGGTACCTGCCCCTGCACTACTTCCGGCGGCAGGACATTGGTCCTGAGTGTGGCACCCAGGAGAGGAGGTGGTGGGCCCTGGGCTCTGGACTGGTTAGTTCACACGAGAAAGGCGTGCTTCCTGGTGGGCGAGCAGTCTTTCCAGGGTCAGCAGGCCTCGAGGTGTCACAGCCTCAGAGCTACGGAAAATAAAAAGGTGTGACTTATATAACTCCTACTGTAGTTTGTGCAAAACCTTTACAGCATTTTGTATTTAAATTGTCTGCTTCTCAAGAACAGAGATCTCACCTTTGGAGCCTGGATCTAAATGTAAAGATCTAAATGTAAAAATAAGACAAAAAAATAAAGGCAGATTGTCCTTGACAAAGGACCAGAGGTGGGTATTTTAAATAATCTCCTAATGTTGAGCTTCCCAGAGTTTTTAAGATGACAGAGTTTAAAGTGATGACTTTGCCCGGGAATATATGTATCGAAGGTCCAGCGCAGGCCCCTGCAATACCTGCCCAGTTCCAAGGCCCAGGTGAGCACTCCCTGAGGTGCGGGCTCCCATAGGCTTGCGGGCCAGGCCCTCCAGCACCTGTGTGAGCCGAACAGCGCCTTATTCTATTTCTTCAGACAAAGACGATCACAATGGCAAACGTAATACTCTTCCATTACACTGTTCACTCAGTCTCCCAGATGAGTATCTGTTTGCCCATACTCAGTTTTAGTAAGAAAAATAAACCAGGAGAGAGGATGAGACAGTGACTCTTATTTTTCTGTGAAGATATTTCCCCTTTAAAAAACCAAAGGAAAAAATATATACTAAAATAATTGTAGACGAAATCTGTCTTAATATCCCTGATTGTAGCCCATTAGCTAAGAACCGCGGAGAGCATTGAGCGCCTCTGATGAGGCCCTGATTGCGGCAGAGCACCATGCAATGAATGAGGTCTGAGGGCTTGGGAAAACAGCAGGTTACCAACATGCGTTAATCAAAAATAAAGACGGAAGGGGCAAAGCAGATTAAGAAAGTCAGCAGGAGAAACAAAACAGAACCAGGACCAATAGGTGGAAAAATAAAGGAACACGTGCACTAATGAATAAGGTCATTCATTTGATACCAACATTTATTTCCTGTGATTTGCAACTAGAAAAACCATGGTCAAGCCTAAGCAAAATCTATTACTTCTATCCCGCAAAATCTATAACAGAAACACTCAACTCCGGCCCTGGCGGGTTGGCTCAGTGGTAGAGCGTCGGCCTGGCGTGCAGAAGTCCCGGGTTCGATTCCCGGCCAGGGCACACAGGAGAAGTGCCCATCTGCTTCTCCACCCCTCCCCCTCTCCTTCCTCTCTGTCTCTCTCTTCCCCTCCCGCAGCCGAGGCTCCATTGGAGCAGAGATGGCCCGGGCGCTGGGGATGGCTCCTTGGCCTCTGCCCCAGGCGCTGGAGTGGCTCTGGTCGCAACAGAGCGACACCCCGGAGGGGCAGAGCATCGCCCCCTGGTGGGCAGAGCGTCGCCCCCTGGTGGGCATGCCGGGTGGATCCTGGTCGGGCGCATGCGGGAGTCTGTCTGACTGTCTCTCCCCGTTTCCAGCTTCAGAAAAATACAAAAAACAAACAAACAAAAAAAAACACTCAACTCCTCCTTTCTACCAATGACAACATCCTCCTTTTTAGATCAAATGGAACCATCTGAGGATTGTTCTAAAAGAGACAACGCATGGGAAAGCATCTAACACTCTGAAGAGCGATGGAGCTATTGAATAGATGTGTTTAATTTCCTTCCCTGCATGCAGTTTGAGAAGAAGATTCAAAGTAATCAAGTATGTGGTCACTGGAGAAGCAATATGCTTATCCTGCCAAAAATAAATTTCATGCTAGATTTCAGAGTAATTAGTTCACAATGGGACTCCACGTGTGGTCCTTCCTGATTCTCTACTCTGGCACTTTCTGGCATTGTCCTGGACTCTTCCTCACTGCCGGTTGACAGACTCTGCCTTTCTCTTTGTGACCAGAAGCTAAGCGGGTGGGTGCACGTTCATCCACTTGGCAACTGTGGTGTTTCCTTTGTGTCTTAGCCAGCCCAAACAAGCCATCAGGGGAAGACATCGGCCAAAGATTTTCGGTGTCCTGGCTTCCATCCCACACGTCCCCTCACCCCAGCCTTAATATGTAGGTTATGGGAAGGAAATATCACTTACCTCATTGTGTTACCTTTGGTTTAAGTACCCTCATACACACACACAGGAGTAACCATGTCACTGAGATTTACATGACTGTAGTGAAGTCCTTCTTAATTTCTCTCTCCAACATGATTTCACAATTAATACTCACATGTCTTATACTCAGGGAAGACATTAAACCTTTTTGACTTCCTGGAAATATAACAAATTATACAGAAACAAACAACTTTCCTAAAAGAAATCATCACAGAGCCACCAGGTCAGGTAGCACCCATGTGCACTGTGTAGGCAGGCTTCCTGACTCAGGAGGTGAGTGGGGTATTAATCCAGCCCTTGTTCTTTCAGCCAAGCCGTTCTCAAAGGAGCCATGATTTTTAATTTATACAGAGGCACCACATCAGACAGAGTGACCCTGATCACCCTGATCATGTTGACATTAATGTACAAAAAGAACTGAGTAAACATACAAAGCGAGGTGGCCAAATAGATTAGGCCGATAATAATACTAATTAATGTTGGCATTATCTTTCACATCATCACTATGGAAATTCATTTACCATCCAATTTATTTATTTATTAATTAGAAAAATCATCTAATTTCATAAAGATTTCTGGATTTAAAAGCCGAAATGATAAAATAGAAAGGTTCATCAAAATCAAACAATTTTATTTCTGAAGTATAAATGCCTAAAGGTAGAAGGCACTACCAAATTCTTCTCCCTAACGGACAAAATTAATTATGAAAGAAGATTAGAGACATGAAATGAGTTCCAGTACTACTTTAAATAATGTAACACAAAACATGGGTTTGTATTCCCGGCCCACCCAAATGACTTATGGAGAATCTGAAAACATACTTTAACATAATATACTTTTAATGGAACAGAAAACATTTTTGCCCATAGAATATTTTCAAACATATGCTCCAAAATGGCTTGCCCAAATCTAATAAATGTTAAGTGCAAACACTCTACTTGATGATATAAAGGACAAGAAGATATTAGAGAAACAGGGACTCTTAAGTAAAAACAGGGGCTCTTTAGTAGAAACACATTTTAAAACTCTAATATTGCTGTCATAGTGGTACACATGTGTTGCAAGGAGAATGGTTAGGTAGGAAAAGGACGGCCCCTAAGGGGTCAAAGAAGGATTTTGTGACATTTGAGCTAGACATAGAGATGAGACTAAAAGAAGATTAACTTCTAAAGGTCCAGTGTTCTGAAGACACAACATGCTCAGGAAATGATGGAATTTGTGCGGCAAGCTGGAATAAACTGGGAGTACTGACCCCTACTGATGCAAGGGCTCTGGCTCAGACTGGCGATCCCCAGGGATGAAGAGATCTGTAACTCAGTGTATCTGTAAGACATTGTGGTCATGCCGGGATGCCATGGAACACATATTGGCAAGTTCTGTAGGGTTTTGAGGATAAACTAGTAATTCTCAACTTCTGCAACACATCACAATCACCTAAGAACTTTTTTTTTAAATATAGATGTCATTTATTTAATTTTTAAATCATTTTTATTTTTTAATTACAGCTGGCATACAATATGTTAGTTTCAGGTATATACCCAGTGATTAAACATTCTATAACTTATTAAGTAATCATCCTAATAAATCTATATACATCTGACACCATACGTCGCTATTAGAATATTATTGACTATATATTCCTTAGGCTGTCTTTTACATCCCCATGATTCTTCTACTTAAAGCAAAATCTCTGGGAAAGTAGCCTGTGCATGGGTATGCTTAAGGCATTCTCAAATAAGCCAAATATTGAGATACGTAGAGAACCACTGGTTAAAACTTCCCTCCTCTTACCAGAATAAAACTGACTGAGTCATATAGAAAATTTCAAAAGCTAATAATAATAATAATAATAAACTGATAGATAATTAAATATTAAATAGTATGTACTTCTCTATCTAGCCATGAAGGAATAACAGGGCCCAGAATTACCCTCTCACTGTAAACAACTAGAAAACTTTATGAAACACACATAAAGATATTTTCAAATATGGACAGAATAGGACTATGATCCTTAGGAGGAGGGTGAAAAATAAGGTGAGTCTTTCCATTACCCAGGATTTCTGCCAGAAGGTAATTTCCAGATTGCAGGACAGAGAGGGGGAATCCAAACAGAGCCTGAGACTTATGCTGAATTCAGGATTCAGAAACTGGGGTCTCTGAAAGCTCCAGACAGCTTGAATTTGCAGGGCAGATTCCCCAAGAGAAGGGAGTTAAGTAGAAAATGAGTTCTGAAACTCTGCTTAGGGATCCCCTTGAGTATTTTGCCAAATACAAATTTGTGTAAGCAAGATTGAAATCCCAAGAAACTAGGCAGGATAACTTCCAAGGAAAGAAGAATTTCCCACTCTTATGAGTTACTCAGTATTGTACTGGTGACCCTAGCCAGTACAATAAGGCAAGAAAAAAATCAGCATGCAGATTGGATAGAAAAAAGAAAAATTTTCTTTATGTGCACATTCATTAAAACTTATAAGCAAGTTTGAAAAGGTCTCAAGATGCAGGGTCAATATACACAAATGAATTTTATTTCTATCTACTAGGAACATACAATTGAAAATAAAAAATTCCATCTATAATAGCATCAAAAACATGAAATACTTAGAAATAAGTTAAACAACATACATGTAAACCTATACTCTAAAACTGCAAAAGATTACTGAGAAAACATTAAAAATGCCTAAACTAGTAGAAATATAGACCATATTTACAAATTTAAAGAATCAATATTAAGATTTTTATAATCTTCAAATTGATCTGTAGATTCAACAAAATTCAAATCAAAATTCCAGTAGGCTGCTTTTAAAATAAATCTGATTCTGCCTGACCAGGCGGTGACGCAGTGGATAGAGCGTCGGACTGGGTTGTGGAGGACATTGGTTCGAGACCCCAAGGTTACCAGCTTGAGCATGGGCTCTATCTGGTTTGAGCAAAGCTCACCAGCTTGGACCCAAGGTCACTGGCTCGAGCAAGGAGTTACTCGGTCTGCTATAGCCACACAGTCAAGGTACATATGAGAAAGCAATCAATGGACAACTAAGATGTCACAACAAAAAACTGATGATTGATGATTGATGCTTTTCATCTCTCCTTGTTCCTGTCTGTCCCTATCTGTCCCTCTTTCTGACTCTCTCTCTCTCTCTCTCTCTGTAAAAAAATAAATAAAAAAATAAAATAAATATGATTCTAAAATTATTTGGAAAAGAAAACGCCTTATAAGAGCCAAACAACCCAAACTTGGGTGAGAGAAAATATCTGCAATACAAATATCCAACAAAGGACTTGTATTAATATTCAGAATTTATAAAGAATTTAATTAGTGAAAACTCTGTAAGAAGGCAACACAATAAAAAAATAGGCAAAAAACTTGAACACTTTACAAAAGCAGGCATATGAATAGCCAGTGCACACATGAAAAGATACTAAATATCATTAGTCATTAGGTATATTAATTACACCTTTTTACTTTATATATTTGGTGCTTTAACATTTTGGGTTCTTGCTGACCCTTATGGGAGTCATCTCCTGATTTATTAACATTATACCTTATATGAAAATAATAATAAAACCTATATTATTGAACACTGGGAAATTCAAATTAAATGCACAATAAAACAGCACTGCATACCCACTAACATGGATATAATTTCTAAAAGATAATAACACCAAGTGTTGTGAGAATGCAGAACAACTGATACACTCTGGTACCAGCTGGTGAGATTGTCAAGTGGTATTGTTATTTTGGAAGGTTGTTTGACACATTTACCATAAACCTCAACAATTCTATCTTTAACTATTTACTCAAGAGAAACAAAAACATATGTCCACACAAATACTTGGTATGCAAATTTATTCATAATAGATAAAAACTAGAAATCAAATGTCTATCAGCAGATGAATAGATACACAAATTATGGCATATGTATAGTGATTCAGCGGGGATATGGAGTGAAATACTACTCACCAATAAAGAGGAATTAGTTACTGAAAAATGCAACAGCAAGAATGAATTACACTGAGAAAAAAGACACAGAAGCATACATACTGTAAGAATTCATTTCTGTGAAACTGTAGAAAAGGTCAATTTAATCTAAAAGTCAGAGGTTGCCTGGTGCTAAGGCATGGAAAAGATTGGGAAGGGGCACAAAGACAATTGGGTGGCTGAAAGTATCCTTGAAATAAAATGAAATTTTATGCCAGTCTTATTTATTATTCTTTACCCATAATGAGGTAATATGCCTGATTATTCTGAAAATATCATGAAAAGAAAAAAATTTATACTTGAAAGCAATTGCTGAGACCAGATGGTTTTAAGAGTTAAGACAATAGAAACAATACTGCTTCATATGTCTATAAAGAGCCTTATCTCTGTGTACTTTGTGTTATTATGGATCTATAAAATTACTACTTTATAGCAGTCGCTGTACTTTACAATTCTCTTTTTACATAGTTGCAATGTTAGAAGCTGACATGCAAGCTCAGTTAACACATCGCTCCCAATTCTGAAATTAGCAGGCTTTCTGCTCACCTCCTCCAACATAAAAACTGTGCCCGTTCAGGAATTTGCTGTCTGGAAGGGTATCTCCCCAAGGGAAGGGCTGAGAACTCTAACAGCTGGATGGGTGCCCATGAAAAGAATGTCCCGGTCTCTGCTTCTTTTTAGGGACAGTGGGGAAGATAAAATGGAACCGCCAGATGGCTACAACTCATTACTGCCTGGCAGCATTCAGGGTGAAATGAGAGTAAATTAATCAGCATCCAGGAGGCATGAATGGCAAGGGGCGATGTGTATTGATGCTATTTTCGCGCAAGTCAAATTAAACCTGTAGAACTGACAACACGCATTAATCTCCCTGTTGCCTCCAGTCGCCGTGCAAATGATTTCTTAATTTCTTTATACAAACAGCTGTTATTTTCCTGTTACTACCTTGGCACAAAGTTCCAGTAACGTCCTGGTAAAGGTTACCTCTAGTGATTAATATAGACTTGCGCATTAGCTGACTCTGTTAAGAACACAACCTGTACCGCAGCCATGAATCCCTAAACTGCTGCTCGCGGACAGAACGCAGGGCGCATGCAAAGCAGCAATCAGATTTGTCAGTTATCCGCAAGCACTCAGGCTTAAATGAGCACCATGGATTAACTGTTTGGATAGTGTAAAAGTCACAGGATTTTTTTCTAAAAGAAAATAGAAATGAAATTTGTGGTATTTTAAAAGAGAATTCCAATATATACATATTTCAAAGGTCAGCTATGAGTTTGTATAATGGTATTACATTGGATTATCTCCTCAGTGGCATAGATTTACGAATAATACTTTATTGCAGGAAAAGGTTGACTCCCCATTTAAAATAATAAAAATCAATTGAATATATCCGGTTTAAGTTTAATTCCTGCTTAGTGAAAGCCCATTTCTGACATATTGCATAATGTTGGTATCACTCTCCCCCTCCCTTGACTATTAAACGTGCCATCTTTGGTGAATGCCCCCCCCCCCCCCCGCCTCTGCTGAGGGCCCACCAAATTAGAAATGCCTGCTAGGGCCTCCAAAGAGCCAGAGAGACCAGTAAGAAAGGGGTCAGTATCCTCCCAAGTAGCAGAAATTGGAGAACTTAGAAATCACGAAATGGTCTGCAAGCGTCTCCAGGCCTCCCTTAAAATTTCTCTTCTCACCCAACAACATATCCAGGTTTTGTGGAGCTGAAACTTACACACGGGGGGGAGCTGTTTCAGAGAAAGAATACAAAATTACAAACACACAATTCTGTATGAAAGTGGGTATTTACATAGACTGAGAAAAGACCTAACAAATTTAAAAGCTAACTGATTTTTTTTTACTTTCTGGAGTTTCTGTCAATCTTTCTTTCCGTTTTTAATTTTGACTTCCACTGGGAAATTTCCTTCTTATCATCTTTAAATTTTTGTATAATCAATAATTTTGAAAACACAAAATTAATCTGAAATTAAGACATTCCGAGAGGAATTAAATGTATTTTTAAATTGCCATGATATTATATTATACTATATAACTATATAATCAAATTCCTCCTATGCTACATACATAGAACTTTTATAAATGCAGATAGCTTGGTAGCAACTCTGTGGGCTCTTTTCTCCAGAACTGCCACACTTTGTCAAGACGAGATCCATCATATACACTAAAATGTAATCCAGTCCTTTAGGGTCTGTAAAATGTGCAACATTGCCTAAAGGATACACTTTTCCTCCTCAGACACAGTAGTTCTGACAAATTCTATTTTATCCAACTAACACCAAAATGTATTCTGTGTTTATAATGTATACACTGCAGGAGAGAACTTTTATTTTGGCTGAGCATGAATGAGAATAACATCTTCCTCTTAGAATTTTACATGAATGATGCTTGGAAGAGTTTTCCAGAATCACTCCGGCTCCATATATTTCAAACATTATTCCTCCTCCACTTCCCATATATAAACACTTCTGAAGTAGAGTACCTAAGACACGTTCAAATTGCAATATGACCTTTTGCCCCTGAACCTTTGGGTCACGAGACCAAGAGCTATCGCACAGGGGTGGCAGCTAAGTACCACTTTATATACAGAAATGACTGCAAACCACACAAACACCCCACTAACTGAAATCAAATGTGTGTCCCCAACTCATCTTCCCCCTCAACCTGTCCCAAAATGTCCATGGCTGCTCCAACGTAACAAAAACCATGCCCATGAGCATATATTTTTAGTATCCCTCCCTGGTTCTTGGAAGGGCCACATACTGACATTTAAACATCTTTAGCTTAAATTGGCATTGATCAGTTTTCATTTTTTTCTCCTATTTCTTAAATATGTTGATCAAAGCACAGTGGGTGAAGGGAGAGAAAACGTGAACTGAGCAGAACTCTCATCTCTGATGCTCTAAATCTATTCAAGCAACAAAAAAACATTTTGTTGTACCAAAGTGCCCTCATCTCCCTGGGACCCTAGAGGGCGAGCGGTTGCCTTTACACTGTCCCCGGAGTGCCACCGTCCCCGGAGTGCCACCGTCCCCGGAGTGCCACCGCTCCTGTCACAGCCTATTGCTAACGACCAGGAACGTCTGGTTACTACCGCCACCCCAGGTAGGATGGCGTTACAAGGAATCTGCATTCAGATGAAAAAAAAGACTTTGCCGAGTGGGAGGAGGTGATACTTGGAGGACTTCACGAACGAGACAATGTTGACACTTCTTGAATCATTGGGGCCAGTGTGTGTTAGTACAATTTACAAAAACAAAACAAAAATCATCATTTTTTCAGAATAATTTGCTCCTTATCCACTGTTCCCTAACTAAGAATCCCAACCTATATGTTGATACTTATCCCAGTATTTTCTACATTTATTTAACTATTTCCAAGAAATATTTAATAAAATGTAGTAGAATTAGTTTTACTATGAACACATTTTCTTGGCCTATTGCCAGTGTTGGCAAGTTTCTAGATTAATGTGTCTCAAAAATGTATTTTTCCATCACTTTTCCCCTTTCTCAATATGCTCCAGCCATATAGGTCTCCTTATGCATCTTCTATCATGCTAAAATACAGTCCAATTTCAGGAACTCCGTACTTCCTGTTCCCTCTGCCTAGAACTCTGCTCCTCCAAATATGCACATGGTTCTTTCTTTTAGTTCATTTAACTCTCTGCTTCAGAGTCAGCTTTTCAGAAGAACCATCTGTAATGGACTAAATTGTGCTCCACCCCTTCCTAGAATTCAATGTTGAATCTCTAACCCTCAATGTGATATATTTGAGGTAGGGCCTTTAGGAGGTAATTAAGGTTGAATGAGGTCACGAGAGTGGCACTCTAATCTGATACAATAGGTATTCCTCATAAGAAGAGGAAGAGATACCAGGAGAACCTGTGCACAGTGAAGAGGCCATGTGAGGACACAGCAAGAAGACAGCCATCTACAAGCCAAGGAGAGATGTCTCATCAGAAACCCACACTTCCAGCACCTCGATGTGGGATTTCTAGCCTTCAGAACTATGAGAAAATACATGTCTACTGTTTAAGCCCCACTGCCTGTGGTTTTTTTGTTATGGCAGCCCTAGCAGCCAATACACCTTCCCTGACCACCCCACCAAAAATTAGCATTTCCTCGTATTCTCTTTGTTTTTCTGCAGAGCATGTACCGCTACTTAACATTATACATGGACATCTCTTGGAAGCTGAGAGGCACAAGAGCATAGTAGAGTGACTAAGTGTTTCGGCTCTGTGTTCCAACCCTGGCTCTGTCACAGTGTGATCCTCAATGGCTTATGAAAACGCTGTGTATTCTTCCATTTACAAAACGGTGATGGTAGAAATGGTACTTACTTCAAAGGCATTGATATAAGACTAGAAGGAGATGGAACATGAGAAGTGCTTAGACTACCACCTGGAACAAATACATGCATTAAATAACTGCTACCTACCACAGCATATTATCTGTCTACTCCACTGGTAGGTAAGTTTCACAAAGGCAGAGACTTTGTCTTATCCATGGGTATGTTCATAGTCCACAAATCAGCCGCATCCAGGGCATATGTTCTGCCCTCAAAAAATATTTCCTACTTGTACATATGAATAAGTGAAAGCTGCTCGACCTTCTCTGAAAGTTTACATGAATTTAAATGCTTTATTGTCACTGTTGTGATCACATTTTTTATAGAATGAGCACCTTATAATACACCATGGCCAAATGATTTCAGAGTCCTCATTTTTGTGTTGACTGTAGTACCATGCCAAGTGATACTAGTTTAACTGACAAGCACTAGTGACAAGCACAGAGGGACAGTCAGCAAGGAGCAAGAAAATACAAGCTTTCCCACTCAAAAGGCTCACACTGGAGTAAGTCAGTGCTGCATTTACATTGTGGGCCATGCTCCATTTCAGCAAAACACCACCCGTGTAAGTAAATCAAAGCACTTTATTTGAAATTCTTTAGTTTTGTTTGCCTTTTATTTTTTATGTTGCTTTTGTAGCTACTCACAACTTGATATCACAGATATCAGTTAATGACACTTTGGCACTTTCCACTGATGGACTTCAGGACTTTTGTTGTTCTGCGTCCTGTCATTAGGATGAGTCATTCTTTATGGCTCAGTCAGGTGAATGGCGGGTTTGGTATTACTTTCAATAGATCACAATGATCTAAGGAAGGCGTTTGCCCTGTTGTCACTAAGAGGATATAATAGGTGATGTAACAGTAATACCCTATGAATTTTATTCTCAAATATTAACAATTGCAATCCTCATGTAAATCATCAATGGGAGCATTCATGATGAAGGACATCAACAGGGAGTTTAATATCTAAAGTAATATGTCTCTCTATTTTCATGGATGTATATTTTTCAATTATATTAATGATTATTCCCACCACATGGTAAAAAAACAGGCAAAGAGTTTGCTATCATTATGGTAGCAAATTACACACTCTCTATGGAACCCCACCCTGAATTTCAGCAAGTCAAATAGACAGATTCCCAATGTTCAAACATTCATCTTTCTGTAGCTGCTGTGCCTACAAAGCATAACCCCAAAAACACAGTTTGGATTGGGATAAGAGCATACAGATAAAAATTCTCAAGCTCTGAAGGATGTTTTAATAAATTATAGTATTTAATCTTATAGAAGTTCCCAGGGATGTAGTACTTTTCATAAATTAAGGAAAACTTTAATACTAACAACAATCAGAAATTAAAATTTAGCCTAACCAGGCGGTGGCGCAGTGGATAGAGTGTTGGACTGGGATGTGGAGGACCCAGGTTCAAGACTCTGAGGTTGCCAGCTTGAGCACAGGCTCATCTGGTTTGAGCAAGGCTCATCATCTTGAGCCCAAGGACACTGGCTCGAGCAAGGGCTCACTCGGTCTGCTGTAGCCCCCCATCAAGGTACATATGATAAATCAATCAATGAACAACTAAGGAGCCACAAAGAATTGATGTTTCTCATCTCTCTCCCTTCCTGTCTGTCTGTCCCTATCTGTCCCTCTCTCTGACTCTCTCTGTCTCTGCCACAAGAAAAAAAAACAAAAACAAAAAAAAAGAAATTTAAAAAGCAATACCCTTATAATCACATAAAAATATTTAGGGATAAATCTGACAGCAAATGTTTGAGACCAGTATACTGAAAACTATACAATATTGTTGTGTAAAGTTAATGAAGACCCAAATAAAATGGAAACATATGTCATGTTCATGGGTCAGATGACTCAAAATAGTTAAAATACCAATTCTCTCCTCAGATTGATTCTTTTTTCATCTCTATATTCAATACAATCTTAATCAAAGTCCCAGCAGGCCTTTTTACAAAAATTGGCAAGCTCATTCTAATAATGCTCATATGGAAATAAAAATGACCTATACTAGCTAAAACAACTTTGAATCAAAGTTGAAGACAAAGAGTACCTGATTTCAAGACTTATTTTAAAGCTATAGTAATCAAGACAGAATGGTATTGGCGCAAAGATGAACAATTAGATCAATGGAGCAGAACAGAGAGTGCAGAAATACACCCACATATAATCAGATTTCTGAATTTTGACAAGAGTGTAAAGGCTATTCAGGAGCAAGGAAGTCTTTTCAACAAATAGTGCTGGGAAAATCGAATATTTATATGGAAAATAAATGCACAAAATACTCAACTTGTATCTCTCACCATATACAAAAATTAATTCACAATAGATCATAGACCTAATTAAAAGCTAAAATTATAAAACTTCTAGGAGAAAACACAAGAGAAAGATCTCTGTGATCTTGAGTTGGACAAAGATTTCTTAGATGTGAAAAGCATAATCCATAGAAGTACAAACTGGTTAATTGGTTTTCATTAAAATTAAAAAAAAAATCTGTGCTTTATGAGACATTGCTGGCCCTGGCTGGTTGGTGCAATGGTAGAGCATCAGCCAAGCATGTGGATGTCCCAGGTTCAATTTCCAGTCATGGCATACAGGAGAAGTGACTATCTGCTTCTCCACCACCCCCCTTCTCTCTCTCTGTCTCTTCCCCTCCCGCAGCCATGGCTCAGTTGGAACAAGTTGGCCCCGGGCACTGAGAATGGCTTGATGGCCTTGCCTCAGGTGCTAAAATAGATCAGTTGCCCAGCAACAGAGCAATGCCTCAGATGGACAGAGCATCACCTGGTAGGGGGCTTGCTGGGTGGATCCTGGTCAGGGTGCATGTGGGAGCCTGTCTCTCTGCCTCCACGCTTCTCACTTAAGAAAAATTAAGAGAGGGAGAGAGAGAGAGAGAGAGAGAGAGAGAGAAAGAGACATTGTTGAGAAGAAAAAAAATTAGAACTAGGAAAAAAGTTACTGCAAATCATATATCTGAAAATTGACTTTTATCTAAAATATATAAAGAACTCTCAAAATTCAATAACAATCCAATTTTTAATGGGAAAAATGTTAAAGAGATGCTTCACTAAATAAGATATACAAAATAGTAAATAATCAAATGAACAGATATTGAACATCTTTAGGGAAATGTATATTAAAACCTTAATAAAATACCACAAAATACCATCGGAGTGGCTCAAATAGAAAAGACTGACCATTCCAAGTGTTGGTGAATATGTAAAGGTACTAGAATTCTCATAACACTGATGGTGGGGATATAAAATGGTATAATATGTTTGGAAAACAGTTTGACAAGCTCTTTAAAAAATTAAACACACAGCTGTCTTAAGATCCAGCCATTCTATTCCTAGGTATTTACCCAGGAGAAAGGAGAGAACATGTCCACATAAATAATTATACAGGAACATCCACACACTTTATTTGTAATAGCCTATATAGGAAGCAACCTAGATGTCTACCAACAGGTCAGTGGGTAAACAACTAGCGATACTATGGAATCCTATTGAGCAATATAAGGCAATGAATTACTGATACACACAACAATATGGACAAATCTCAAAATAATTATGCCGAGTGAAAGCAGCTAGGAAAAAAGGCAACATACATATGGTTAGGTTTATATACAATTCTAGAAAATGCAAACTGATGTGTAGTAACAGATGTGTAGTAATGGATGTGTAGTAACGGATATGTAGTAACAGGCATGTTGTTGACTGAGGCTTGAGAGAGCAGGAGGGGTGGGAGACAGAAACAGAAAGGACACCCAAAACTCTTGTGGACACATTCATCATTTGATTGTGGTGAAGAGTTCATGGACATATATACAGATGTCAAAACGTGTCAGTTGTACAGTTTATTATGTCACTTATACTCCAAAAGAGCCTTTTTATAAAGAAAGAAAAAGGGAAGGGAAGGAGGGAAAGAAGGGGAAAGAGAAGAAGAAAGGAAGAAAGAAAGGAAACCTTTAAGTCGACTTCAAACATTATTTTCTCTCAAAACTCTCCTTGTGGATCAGAATTATCTCTTATCGCTCTCTCCCTTCTTGAAACTTTCTTTTGCCACCACTTTAACATTATTTCCCCTTTGTCCAAATAGCACAGTCCTTAGTAGGGCATTCAAAAGTCTGTAGGCTTTGATGCTACCCTACTTGTCCACCTCCCGAGACACTGTCCGGCCCAAGCCCTGTACCGTTTAACCACTCTCCATGAGGGCATTCCTCCACTCCCCATGCCCAGGCTCAGCTCAGATCCTGTTATTAACAAACTCGGTCCAAATCCCGAACGGGAATTAATCCATCTCTTTTCAGTGCTTCCATTGTATTTGTTGATAAGTCAGTCTGGGAGCATGTATATATTTGTTCCTCCACTTAACCTTTGTCTCAGTGGTAGTCAACTTGGTCCCTACCGCCCACTAGTGGGCGTTCCACCTTTCATGGTGGGCAGTAGCAGAGCAACCAAAGTATAAATAAAAAGATAGATTTAACTATAGTAAGTTGTTTTATAAAGATTTATTCTGCCAAACTTAGTGAAAATCTGACATAAAGTACTTGGTAAGTAATTATTATTATATGCTTTAACTTGCTGTAACTCTGCTTTATAAATTGTATAAAGTAAAGTTACTTCCCTACTTTATAAATCACCATTACTGTGGAACCAGTGGGCAGTTAGAAAATTTTACTACTAACAGAGATACAAAAGTGGGCAGTAGGTATAAAAAGGTTGACTACCCCTGGTCTAGGCATTCGACAAAGCCTGGTTAATGGAATGAAACAGAAAGAAAGAACAAACAGTTTGCCTAACAGCTTGCCTTACCTTTCCCCGGTACTGTCACCTGTCCCGGAAGCCCTTTGTAGATTGACAGCATCCTGTTTCAGTGGCAAGAGCACCAGAGAGCCACCTCACGGCAGGGCACACCGAGGAGAGCAGCAGCAGCACCCCAGGGGCTGTGGAGGGCGAGAAGGGAAACATATACAGCACCACACATGCTGCCTAATTTGGGGTGCTCTAGATCAGTGGTCCCCAACCTTTTTTGGGCCACGGACCGGTTTAACGTCAGAAAATATTTTCACGGACCGGCCTTTAGGGTGGGACGGATAAATGCACAAAATAAAATTATGTGACCGGTGTAAAAACTGTGGTATTTTTAAATATAATTGTCAAACTTATGAGACAAGCGTCAAGAGTGAGTCTTAGGCAGATGTAACAGAGGGAATCTGGTCATTTTAAAAAAAATGAAACATTGATCAGACTTAAATATAAATAAAACGGAAATAATGTAAGTTATTTATTCTTTCTCTGCGGACCAGTACCAAATGGCCCACGGACCGTTACCGGTCCGCGGCCCGGGGGTTGGGGACCACTGCTCTAGATGCCTCTTTCTGAAATTAAGACGTCTCCCTCCTGAGAGGAAGCAGTTTACTACTCACTGCTCAGGAATGCCAGCCAAGCATTTTCCAGACCTTTCCATTCTTTTAATTTTATAAATTAGGGAGCTGACATCACAGGTGGGACTAAGACTCTGATTGGCCTTGCAAAGTCCTTGATGAAAGGACTCAGGAGGCACTGCCAACAGCAAGTTTATAATCAACTGTCACCCCTCACCAAGGCGGCTGCCAAGTGGGGGCAGGAGACAGGGTTAGAACATGAGGAGAGGCACGAACCCAAGAAGGTGGCTGCCAATCCCCCCACCAAAGTTTACAGTTTCTCTAAGAGATCCTTTCACTGTAAAAGTCATTCTTTCCGTTGCTTTTAGCTTAGTAGATTAGCATCTTTGAAAAATGTTTGCTTAAGCTGTCAATGGCAACTCGACTTAGCCGACAAGTCAATGTCAACATAGTATGTGACCCTTTTTTTCCCCAGAAACTCCGTAGTTACCACACAGCCCACACCACTATCATTTAGGGCCCACCCTCTACTGCTAACGGTGGGTCTCAGAAGGTAGGGAGCGTGCAGATTCCTAACGCAGGAGGCAAACACTCGAGCATGAAGGAGGGAGGGAAGAGAGGCCACATAACCGTCCACTCCATCACTATCAGCTGTGGCCATTATCTCTGACCCTGTCTTGACTCTCAGAGGACAAGCCTACGAATCTAGTCAAGAGGCTGGGTTCTAGTAGAATTGCATGTCTGTTGAATAAACAAATATACAAGTGCACTTCTCAGAAGAGCATTCAGAGCAAAACACACTAAGAGTTTCTACACATGGAAAAAATATTGATTCTCTTTCCTTGAGATTAGTTGTGTCAACTAAGTATGAAGGAAAATTTATTTTTTTTTCTAGACAAAGACTCATAGGTACATCAACATGGCTACTAAGTGCATTCTTAACTTTGAAATTTAGAAAATGTAGGAAAAAAATCTATGTTGGGCAATATGTAAATAGAATCAGTGGTGGGATTCAGCCAGTTCACACTGGTTTGGCAGAGCTGATAACTAATTTTCTGTTGAGTTTGGCAAACCGGCTGTTAAAACCACACTTGTAATCAGGGTTCTCTCTAAGGTGGGCACCTGGGCAGCCGCTCAATGAGGAAACCACAAAATTATATTCCTTACTCTTTTTTAATGCTCATCTGTACAGCAGAGTATTCTAAGCACCTGTAGTAATTAATGCTCATTCCATCTATAGGTGAAAAAAAATCACAAATGATGACGCCAATCAAGAAACAATATGGTAATATCTTAAACAGCAGTTTTATTGGTTTTTGTCAGGTATTATTTAATGTTTTCATTAATATTTTAAAACTTTTTTATAACATAATCTAGTTTTGTGTACCTCCTTTATTGTTCTTATTTAAGTATTAAATGCATGAAATAATAAACTACCTTTCGGAATATCGTTTTTTTATACTTAAAACGGTCATTAGGGCAGAGAACCAATTATTAAATTATTAGAATCCCACCACTGAATAGAATACATATATATATATACTAATGGGGCTTGCCTGAACTCAGGTACTTTTCATTCCAGATAAACTGAATACAAAGAAATGCAGGCCTCCTGGTGTCATTTCCAACCCTGCCAGATACAAATACTCCTCTCTGGGACAGTGTGGAAGAATCACCTCCGAATTCCTCTACCCTCGGCAGCTGAGTTACACAGTAACCTGCCAGCAATCCTCTCAGAATTCATGGGGCTGTTTAAATAGAGCAAAGTCCACAAAAAGTTCCACCGAGATGTGCCGAGCAAAGGCCAGATTCCCAGAAGAAGGCAAGTCCGGACTGAGCAACGCTGCCCTCATCCCACTGGCCCGGAAGGTCCGTGTGATTGGCCATGAGCCCTGTCTTGTCGGCGTTCGTGCGGGAGCTCCCGGGCTGGTTCCTGCTCTCCGGGGTCTTCCTGCCTGTGACCCTGCTGCTGCTCCTTCTCATCGCCTACCTCAGGATCAAACTGATGGAGGGTAAGTGGGAAGCCGCACAAGGCCGGGTATTCTCCCACAGCACACTTTCGGAACAAACCACGGCGGCGATGCCAGTGTTTTCTGGGAGGCCTCGGGCAACACATCTTTCCGATTGGGCGGTACTTCTTAGGAAACACTCTCTCAAGACATCTTCACTGGCGAATGTGGAGTTTGATCCTTGCAGGAGTGTGGGTCGTGCGCCAGGCTCGAAAGGCCCGCTGTGGGGACCCTTCCGCGGCAGCCTCTAACAGTAGAACTGTGAATCAGACATTTTAATGTGTGATTGCTTGTCTCTGTCTGTCAAGGCAATAGATTCACCAACATTAAAACATTTCCCATGGTCTGCTTTCTCTACCTACTGATGGATGTGTACGTGTCTGTGAGTGTGTGTGTGCACTCACACTTCTTTCTCATCCCCTGAACTTCCACTAAGGAAATGTGCCAAACACTGTGTATAAAATGTCAAGCCCTACTGGATATTTGGTGGCTTTCCATGAGGCTGCAGACTTAAGGTGAAAAAAAAAATCCTCCAAAACCAACCAACCAAGCAATCTCAGGGAAGCTTAAGGTGATTTAGACGTGGCAGTCGGGTCCTGGATGGAGACTGTTTATTCTGCTGCAATTGAAATAAATGAATGACACGGGAGTGTGACTTGAGAGGCTGTGTGTGTTAACAGCAAACAATAGGTTAATATCACAGAGGTTAACAGCTATCTTAGCAAGATCAACAAAAATCAGTAATATTTCTTAAATTGGGTGGTATTATATTAAAGTACTAAAAATATTTTTTTAAACCCCTTTTCTCTCACACTCACCAAGTCCAAACAAAGCTTTCATGGATTTTATTATATCATATAAACAGATGCTTAGAATTTTGAATATGATCATATATGATCTAAAATCAAAGTTCAATTGGGAATATTTATTTCTGTGAGATTTAGAAGAAAAAAATCCTAGAGGACAGAGAGTACATTATGGAATCATAAGTTTTCAACCATCAGGTACTCAAATATCCTAGCCTTTCACTTTTGTGTCTCATTTTTATAAACAACTCTCTGGCTGAGTGACTCAGCTGCCATTCGCCCAGCTGCACGGCATTCATGTGATAAACCCTTATCTTTATTAAGTCAGTTTCCCCTCCACTGGCCAAGACCAGTCTGCTGATGTTTCACCAACCAGCCATTCATTACCCCCCCCCCAAGCCCTGAAAAAGAGCCTCTGAAAGAGGAATATTAGAAATCCCCAAGCTCCTAATTACAGACCTCTTCAGAGCCTTCCAAGCAGGGCTAATAATGCCTAGCCACCACAGACATTCCCATTTTGAAGGTCTCTTAAAGCTGTTGCAGTGGTCACTGTCAGGCACAAGCGTGCCAGGCTCCCACTGACATGAGCACCCCATGGAGCAGTAATAGGATGCTGCTATCACAGCCAGGGACTTGAATAGCTCATGTCACTTCCAAATGTCGTCTCTGGCTGCTTCTTCAGCTAGATATAATTTTTAGTATCTCAAAAATGTATCAAGCATTAAATGAGGCAAACAGACCGAGATAAACTCCTGAGCTCCAGTCTCTTACTATCCTCGACTCATCTGGCGAGATAGCTGGTATTTGGGGGAAAATGCAAAAAAGAGCATGAATCTTAGTTTTATGGTTTTATCCCTAGGTGATATTTGGGGGGAAACATTTATAGTATGTAAAAGTTAAATGGGTCTACAGTATTTTACTTATTTAGATAATTCTGAGGTACAAATATATCAATCACACTTCGTCAGAATGCCCTGGAAAAGCCCACTTGCCCTTGAGGGTGCAAGCCCACAGGGGGCTGATGCAGGATGAGGGGGGGCCCGGCCCCCACAGGGGACTGACGCAGGATGGAGGGGGGCCGGCCCCCACAGGGGACTGACGCAGGATGGGGGGGGCCCCCACAGGGGGCTGACGCAGGATGGAGGGGGGCCCGGCCCCCACAGGGGGCTGACAGAGGATGAGGGGGGCCCGGCCCCCACAGGGGGCTGACGCAGGATGGGGGGGCCCAGCCCCCACAGGGGGCTGACAGAGGATGGGGGGGCCCACAGGGGGCTGATGCAGGATGGGGGGGCCCAGCCCCCACAGGGGGCTGACAGAGGATGGGGGGGGCCCGGCCCCCACAGGGGGCTGACAGAGGATGAGGGGGGCCCGGCCCCCACAGGGGGCTGACGCAGGATGGGGGGGCCCAGCCCCCACAGGGGGCTGACAGAGGATGGGGGGGACCCACAGGGGGCTGATGCAGGATGGGGGGGGCCCGGCCCCCACAGGGGGCTGAAGCAGGATGGGGGGGGCCCGGCCCCCACAGGGGGCTGATGCAGGATGGGGGGGCCCAGCCCCCACAGGGGGCTGACAGAGGATGGGGGGGGCCCACAGGGGGCTGATGCAGGATGGGGGGGCCCAGCCCCCACAGGGGGCTGACAGAGGATGGGGGGGGCCCGGCCCCCACAGGGGGCTGACAGAGGATGAGGGGGGCCTGGCCCCCACAGGGGGCTGACGCAGGATGGGGGGGCCCAGCCCCCACAGGGGGCTGACAGAGGATGGGGGGGACCCACAGGGGGCTGATGCAGGATGGGGGGGGCCTGGCCCCCACAGGGGGCTGAAGCAGGATGAGGGGGGGCCCGGCCCCCACAGAGGGCTGACCCAGGATGGGGGGGCCCACAGGGGGCTGACGCAGGATGGGGGGGCCCACAGGGAGCTGACACAGGATGGGGGGGCCCGGCCCCCACAGGGGCTCCCAGGCCCCAGCCCAGAGGAAGTCCTCCATGCATCTACATCACTGTGCATGGTGATCCCCTTCCGCCCTCAGCACATCCCTGCTGTGTCAATTGTCTGGAAATCAGGGTTCATACAAAAATGATCACCTTAAGTTTGTAGCTCAATCAGATTGGACTGCTGCTGAAGCATTTGAGTGAAAGTGGAAGGTCCAAAGACCTGTTCTCTCTTCATTCACATCTCCTCTCTCCTTCATTCTCAATTTTGATATGCTACTGAGCTTTCCTTGACTTCTAGACTTGCTGAACTCTGGGTCTGTCCCATCCCTCTCAAAGCCTCCATTTTTTGCAATATAGCATCTAACCCAAAGCATAGCAAGAAGATTACCTCACATGGGTGAGGGCTAATGCTGTCTGGGTAGAGTCCTTTCATCAACTTTGAGGCTTGCTCCAAACTTGCATTATATTGTTGGATAGGAAGAGTCCCATTCATTCATTCATTCATTCATTCATTCAACATTACTGGAGACTCTACCACATATGAGAGATTGTCTTAGATACTGGAACAGATTTTTTCTATGGGCTTTTAGGACTGAAAGAAAACAAACTCAGTTCTAGACAACCACAAAAGGCATCTGGCAAAATGGTTTGAAGTTGGAGGAGAGATGTTGCAAATCTGCACGCTTCTGGCTCTAGCCTCTTTGATGTCAAGTCAAAGGGCTATAAGAATGACCTGTCCTTTCTCCTTAACTCTTGTCTCAAGTTCAAACTGAATGCTCCCACCAGAGGTACGACCCTCTAAACAGCGGAAAGGCACCCAGGCGATGTAATGAGCCTCCATTTTCTGTGTTTCTTCTCCCTCCGCTCTCATGGAGTGTGCCTGGTCTTCTAGGCTATAGTTAAGGAGTTCAGGAGGAGCAAGTGAGGTGGTGAAGGGAGCTAACAAATATCTGTGCATCAGTCACTTAATGTACCAGTGGTCCCATCTGAAGCTTATTACTGAAAAGAATACTCTAGTGACTCTTGGCTCTCTGGTGGCCTGCCAATGAACTGTCTGGAGGATGCTGAGAGGACTGCCTAGCTGACTGGACCAACACAGTCTTTCCTATCGTCAGTTTTCATTCTGTTGAGACTGGGTCCCGAGCATGGTGGGGTGAGGAAGCTGGGGTCCTAGGTGATCTCCCTTATAGTTACCTGGGCAGAGTGGTCGCCTGTACAATGTTATTCTCTCAAGAATTTACTATTCAAAACCTCCTTTGCTTGTATTTCCACCCTCTCTCAAATGGGATCTGTGAAGCCTTCTTCTTTTTCTTTTTAAATTCCTGATTATGTTTTCCAGTGTTAGCACTTTTGTGTAGATCTGGTCCCTTTCATTCCATATTCTTCTTTATTCTTTAAAGTAAAAACTCTAAGAACACGTAGCTTTTAAAAACAGCCACTTTCCAAAGGGTAAGTAGTAATATCTTCTTTCCAGTTTGAGGACAAATGAGATCACTTGGCCCCAAATAAAATACCACCAGTTTGGATCTCTATTTAGCAGCTTCCACTTAAAAACTGTAAACAGATGGTCAAATGTCACGTCATTAATCTTCCAACCAGGGTTATGGCAAGTGTAATCATTCCTATTTTGTTCCTGTAAAGAAAAGGACATTGACAGATTAACTGGTGCATTTGCAAACCCCAAGTCCTGCATTCTGAAACAGAAAATCAGTTTGCCTGCCTCATACATACTTGTCTGTCAGGAGAGGCATTTTAAGATGTGATGGAAAGCACATGGACATATTGTAATTATTCAACATTATCCCTACACTGCAGCCTTAGGAGGTAATGGTGCACGTAAATTTAATTAGTATGTGGAGAACATCAATTTTCTGATGAAGGGAGAAAGAATATTCTCCTACCATCCTGCACTTGTCAATCCGTCAGTTGCCTTGGGGAGTAGCTTGAGGTGGAGGTCTGAACCTTGAACTTTCCATTACCAAACCCTTCACCACGGACACCTCATGTCTTGGAAGTTCTCATTCTTATCTCCCTATGTCCTGAGGTTCCTAAACATCTACTTTTAGTGACACTCTTTGTCCATAAAATGCCACCATTCTGATCAAGAACAAATTACTCTAAAAAATAACCGTGCCCTGGCCGGTTGGCTCAGTGGTAGAGCGTCGGCCTGGCGTGCAGAAGTCTCGGGTTTGATTCCCAGCCAGGGCACACAGGAGAAGCGCCCATCTGCTACTCCACCCCTCCCCCTCTCCTTCCTCTCTGTCTCTCTCTTCCCCTCCCGCAGCCGAGGCTCCATTGGAGCAAAGATGGCCCGGGCACTGGGGATGGCTCCTTGGCCTCTGCCCCAGGCGCTAGAGTGGCTCTGGTCACAACAGAGCGACACCCCGGAGGGGCAGAGCATTGCCCCCTGGTGGGCAGAGCGTCGCCCCCTGGTGGGCATGCCGGGTGGATCCGGTCGGGCGCATGCGGGAGTCTGTCTGACTGTCTCTCCCCGTTTCCAGCTTCAGAAAAGAAAAAAAAAGTAAATAAATAACCAACATAGCCCTGGCCGGTTGGCTCAGTGGTAGAGTGTCGGCCTGGCGTGCAGGAGTCCCGGGTTCGATTCCCGGCCAGGGCACACAGGAGTAGCGCCCGTCTGCTTCTCCATCCCTCCCCCTCTCCTTCCTCTCTGTCTCTTTCTTCCCCTCCTGCAGCCGAGGCTCCATTGGAGCAAAGTTGGCCCGGGCGCTGAGGATGGCACTGTGGCCTCTGCCTCAGGCACTAGAATGGCTCTGGTTGCAACAGAGCAATGCCCCAGAGGGGCAGAGCATCGCCCCCTGGTGGGCGTGCCAGGTGGATCCCGGTCAGGCGCATGCAGGAATCTGTTTCCAACTTCAGAAAAATCCAAAAAAAAAAAAAAAGAGTAAAAGGGAAGAAATCACTCCTATTCCCATGATCTTATAATCTAAGCCATGGGCCACATCTCAAGCAATAGCTTTGTGCTATCAATAACCTATATGTAACTGAGTGGTTGAGAGTGGGCTATGAAATCAGACTGTCTGGGACCAAATCCTGAATCCATCAGTTTCTGAGATCTTGGGCAAATTGCTTCACCTTGATTTCTGTCTGTCTCTGTTCATTCATCTGTAAAGTAAGAATAACAATGGTCACTACAACAGAATGGCATTGCAAGAATCAAATAAAGTATGCAAGGGTACAGCCCTGGCCAGTTGGCTCAGCGGTAGAGCGTCAGCCCAGCATGTGGAAGTCCCGAGTTCAGTTCCCATTCTGCTTCTCCACCCTTCCCCTCTCTTTTTTCTTTCTCTCGCTCTTCCCCTCCCGCAGCCAAGGCTCCATTGGAGCAAAGTTGGCCCGGGTGCTGAGGTTGGCTCCTTGGCCTCCATCTCAGGTGCTAGAATGGCTCCAATAGTAGCAGAGCAATGCCCCAGATGGCAGAACATCGCCCCCTGGTGGGCTTGCCAGGTGGATCCCAGTTGGGCGCATGTGGGAGTCTTGTCTCTCTGCTTCCCTCTTCTCACTTCAGAAAAATACAAAAAAAAAAAAAAAAAAAAAGGGATGCAAGGGGTATCACACAGTGTCTGGTACATAATAACTGCTCAACAAATATTAGCTACTACACCTTGAGGCTCATATAGCCTATAGCCCGTCGCCATCTGATGCAGATTTAAGATCACAAGCAGTGAGGACCTCGAAGGATCCCTGTGTCCTGGGATCCCTAACCTATAAAGTGCCTGGTAGGGATAAACTGCTCAGTTTCGAAATGGGAGCCAAAAAAAAACATTTTCAGGTTTCAGTCTATAAATGTATCGTCTCCCAAGAGATTACAAGCCCCTGGTCTCTGGCCTGAATAATCTGATTTCAGTTGTAATGCTGAAAATCAAAACTTTACGAGCACAAAAGCAGGTTCACTCGTGTGCGTTAGTGATGGTCTGGAAGAGAGGTGTATTTTTCTGATATACCAGGAAGATCTCAAGGGATACTTGTTGGGATCTCAAGAGACATCTCAGAGCTAAAGACCAAATATGTCATGGCTGAGAGGTGACAGTTGAAGCTACAGAACAGAGTACACAGAAAAAGGACCATAAAAGAAGCCACAGGGAGGAAAATGAGGGGCAGGTTGGGGGGAGGCTCGTGTCAAATGCTGCAGAGGAAGGAAACTGGGGATTGGAAAGCGCCACTAGATTAGTAATTAGTGTATCGTTGATAAGTTTTTAATATTTTTTTGTGAGAGTTGCTTTAATTGAATTTACATTTTAAGGAGTTGGGTAGTGTGTAGGTGGTGAAAATTGGAAACTGTCAGTTTTCAGTAAAAGATGCCAAAAGGGAAAGAAAGAAGAATAATTTGACATGTCTAAAGACTATAAATAGCCAAACACAATTGGGTTTGGGGAGTAGAAACAGAAGCCCTCCTACTCATTTCTATATTTCCAGCATATTCTATATCCCCAGGCCTAGAGACCTGCTTAAATGCTTATTGAATATGGGGAATTTTAATAAACTTATCTCACACTTAATCCACCACATATGAAATATACCATATTTCCCCATGAATAAAACGTTCCCATGTATTAGCTGCATCTTAATTTGGGGGCCTGAAATTTGAAAAAAAGATGTATTACATAAAGTTATTAAACTCAAGTTTTATTCATCATAAAATTCATACAACTCCTCATCACTGTCAAAACTCCCATCCATTAGCTTGTCCTCATCTGTGTCTGATGACCAGTCACTGTCTTCAACAATGAGCACAAAAACAAGTGTGAAAAAGCGGGAAATGCAAGTAAGACAATCTACAACCACTGTATAAGACGCACCCAGTTTTTAGACCCCAAATTTTTCGAAACAAAGTGTGTCTTATATATACATGGGAAAATACAGTACTTAGCATGTAACAATTTTTTATTTCAATGGTAACTTGTCCACTCTACCCAGAACCCTTCTCTAGAAAAAAGCCTTTACAGTTTTTTGGAAGTGGATGAGGACTTGCTCAGAGGACATGGACTTCTGGAACTTCCTGCGGCCTCCAGTTAGAAATGCTGGACAATAACCGCTTATGAGTAGTAAATGACCACTGGTGCTCAGCTGTTTCCAAAGTATTAACTGATATTTTTCCCTTTCAGTCACTGAAGAACTGTCCCAGACTCCTGATTACGAGCACAAACGCAAGGCTGGTTCTTCCCTACACTGGAGAATGAAACGAATGTGACAGTCCAGGACTCATCAATGGCTAAAGCACACTGAACTTCTTCTCAGAGAGCAATGGTCAGTGGCTTAGCTAGTGAAGGCTAATAAACTGGAACCACAGCAAAAATAGGAAGACTTCTAAGATGCTTGTTCTGAACCATATGGAAAAGTGGCAGCTATTATCCTAGAGATTACTCCAAGAGATAACTTCTTGGAGATTCAGCTTAAACAGCAGCTTTTCAGAGTAACAACAATATAAGATACTCTTGGATGTTCTCTATAGACCGGACATGTAACTTTCTAACTTTTGTAGGACTATGTCTATTCTGAAGGGCATATTTTTCAAATAAAATCCTTAAGCATCAACTTCACATAATCCAGTGGAAGCTCACACTATTTTAAAGGGAAAGAAACTCTGGCAGAAACTAGACAGAAAGCAGATGAAGGTGAGAGCTCTGTGGATTCCTGAGACGGTTCCCACTTCCTCCTCTTGCACTTTTCCAAGCATGACTCTGGCCCTGAATTTGCTTCTCTTTTCACAATCACATTATCAAGTCACAAAACAAGTGCAGTCTCTGGATACTAGGTATGGATCACCCACAAATGTGGCTTTCAGCATGATGTGGTTTGGAAATACTAGCAATTTAAGTGTTGGGAAAAGGAGACCAGAATGTTCACATAACTCCTGAGGCAAATAATTCAAGACTCTGCCTTTAAAACCAAAACATCAGGGAACTTATTTCTAAATAAGGAAAGAAGTCAACAATTCCCTAGCAGAATTCTTTTTCAGTGAGAGCCCCAAAGAACCAACACAGATCACTTAAAAGAAGCACTTAATTCAAAGTGGTAGTTAAAATAGTGATTACCATTGTGCTCTCCAGTTTTCTAGTTAACATTAACAAAAAATGTTTAACACATCGTAAGTGTAAGTCTGGTTATATTCCAGTATTTGTATATGAATCTAACAGACTGCTGGAGTGATCAACTTTATAAAACATAATGAACTTGGTCACCTGTAAGAAATGCACCAGGCCCTGGGTAGTTGGCTTAGTGGTAGAGCGTCGGCCTAGCGTGCGGAGGACCCAGGTTCGATTCCCGGCCAGGGCACACAGGAGAAGTGCCCATTTACTTCTCCACCCCTCCGCCGCGCTTTCCTCTCTGTCTCTCTCTTCCCCTCCCGCAGCCAAGGCTCCATTGGAGCAAAGATGGCCCGGGCGCTGGGGATGGCTCTGTGGCCTCTGCCTCAGGTGCTGGAGTGGCTCTGGTCGCAACGTGGCGACGCCCAGGATGGGCAGAGCATCGCCCCCTGGTGGGCAGAGCGTCGCCCCTGGTGGGCGTGCTGGGTGGATCCTGGTCGGGAGCTTGCGGGAGTCTGTCTGTCTCTCCCTGTTTCCAGCTTCAAAAAAATGAAAAAAAAAAAAAAAAAAAAAGAAATGCACCAACTTCCATAGTGAGTTACAATCATACAAACGATTGCATAGAGAGTGAAGAAAAACAAGAGTCCATCACCAATACTGCGTATTTTCTGCTTCTTCCCACTACCATCAAATTCTTCATAGGCATCCAGTGAGCTACTGGTCTCCATTTGCTCTTCTTGAAAAATACAAAACTCACCCTTTGACAAGACACTCATTTCTGGGTTTATTTGCATATGTTGAAAATAGCTGCCGGGGCTTTCAGACTGCAGCAATTTAGAGTAACAGTATGCATGTCATATGGAAGGAACAACAATATTCTTTCAGTTCTGGAAGGGATCTCTTTTTAGCCCCTGGTGGAAATCAGCTTATGTAAAAATGCTTTTTAGAACAGAAGGCTTGAAAGGCTGCATCATGTTCCCAGCTGCCAGCCAAATCTGTGAGTCGGCCACCAGTGTTTGTTCCGCCTTCTGGGGACGGGCTCTTTGGAAGCCTGACGTTTGGCTTTGGGGGATGCCATTCCACCATCCCTGCCTTACCAGCTACTGTGGTAACGGATGAGCTCCAAATATTCGTTTTCAGTGATAAGCATAACCAAGTAGTTTAAAGCATGACCTATTTCTTTTGTTGCTGTTGAATAAGACGAGAGCAAGGATTTCCAGTGAAATCGTAAGTATATCGTGGTTTTTATACGTAGAAACAGATAACGTGTTAGTTTTCTCAGGAAGTGACCAAGTCCCAAGGGTTTCCCTGCTTGTAGGCACTGCTACTCAATCTGACAAAGTCTGTATGTACAGAGCACCGTTGACCAGCTGCCTGGCCGTGCCTTTGCACTGCATATGCTCATGGCCCACTGTAAGATCTCATTCTAGCCTGGGCTGCTGCGGCTCTTCTTGTGGTTGCCACCTAGACTGGGCCAGCAGTTTTCCCACATTGTCCCACAAATTCTGTTCCATCCAATGCTCCAAAGCCTTGCACCTGGGACCAAAAGTGTCTCACAACCTTAAATGGTCTCACCACAACAGTTCCTAATCTTATTTCTAATGTTCTCGTACCTTAATTTCCAATTGTTTCCCCAATAGGAGACCTTCAATAAGACAAACTTTAAAAAGTGCTTTAAGTTTTTGTATGTTGCCATTTATTCAATGAAAATTTACCAAAGAAAAAGTTGGGTTTTTTTGTATTTTTCTGAAGCTGGAAATGGGGAGAGACAGTCAGACTCCCACATGCGCCCGACCGAGATCCACCTGGCATGCCCACCAGGGGGTGACGCTCTGCCCACCAGGGGGCGATGCTCTGCCCCTCTGGGGTGTCACTCTGTTGTGACCAGAGCCACTCCAGTGCCTGGGGCAGAGGCCAAGGAGCCATCCCCAGCGCCCGGGCCATCCTTGCTCCAATGGAGCCTCGCTGCAGGAGGGGAAGAGAGAGACAGAGAGGAAGGAGAGGGGGAGGGGTGGAGAAGCAGATGGGCGCCTCTCCTGTATGCCCTGGCCGGGAATCGAACCTGGGACTTCTGCACGCCAGGCCGACGCTCTACCACTGAGCCAACCGGCCAGGGCCAGAAAAAGTTTTTAACAGAGCTCACCTAAAGCAGCTAATATCCACCTCTCCTATTAACAGTGCTGATAATTTGGAAGTTTGGTCCCGGGAAACTGCAAGTTCTTGACCTCTTCATATCAGTCTACTCACTTCCAAAACCGTACTGTGGAAAGCCCTCACAGCACAGCTCAGACTGGTGCGATCTTCCAGTCTAAGTTTGCCCTAAGTGGATTAACTCGTGCACAGTACTATTACTTGTAATGATTATCACTTTATTGAGGGCGTTATTTTGCCAGGAGCTCCACTAGGCATTTTATACACTTTTATTTAATCTAAGCAGAGAATACCCCCCATTATGGGGCTGTACTATTACCTTTGCTTTATAGATGTTTAAGTGACTTCATTAAAGTTGCATGGCTCAGTTACTCAGAGTAGGGGATTCAAACACCCAACTAACTAAAGGATTCTGAAGCCAGTGTGTTTGAAGCAATTATTTTATAAAACTTGACCGTGCTATGGCTCTAATCTGGCATCATAACTATCTCCAGTATTTTTAACCCTATTGCCAAGGGTCAGGAGCTTGACACCTCGATGTGCTAGCTGGTCACGTTCCCTTCTGGGGCCGACTTCCCACCATGGTCTAATCTCAGCAAATATCTGAACAGGTGCATGTCTGGATCCATGTTGACTTCTGAAAAAATTGTCAGGCGTATGTTCCCTACTTTTAGTGTCTCGGCACTGACACTCACATGTCCTGATCTTTAACGCACGTGTGCAAGACTGTGGTGGAAACTCGCCATACAGTAAAGAACAATGTATTCTCTCAGTGCATGGAGAAAGCACCTTTTTTTAAATTATGGGGCTGTGAGGCATTTTAGCCTTTCTGATGGAGTACATATTTTAACAAAATAATATAATAAATCTCCATTCACATCACTTACTTCAGCAATTATCAATTCACAGCCAGTCTTGTTTCATCTAAACTATGACTCACTCCTCCCTACCTTCATATCATCTTGAATTTTCAATTATATAATATTCTCAGACATCGTATAGTTTTATCCGTAAGGGATATACTCAATGAGGTCTATGCTAGGCAGTAGGAATGGCTAGTTTGCTTCATCGCACAGTCCTTATTGAAATTATGCCACGAACTGCGTGGTCTGCACAATGAGCAATGCTCTGGTGTTATCATAAAGAAACACAAGCTGTTCAGGATAGTGAAATACCAAAAATCTACCAACTCAACATTTTTAAAAACCTTATTCTTTATCCTGCTGGGCTGTAGAAAATGCATAGTTCTGTTTCCTGTGTTCCACACTGTACTGTTGTTAGAACTATGTAAAACAATACATGCAAAACCTGGTGCAAAAAAAAGGTATTGCTTATCACCTCCAAATGATATTGCTTTTGACTTACCTACAATTAGCACCTGGGTGTCTCACCTCAGTGGGCCTTGTTGACCTACTTTCTTATTCTATCATTTGGCATTTTAACTCAGTTTATAGAGATTATAACATCCTGAGAAATATTTTGTAAGAAATACAAAATATCAAAAAAGACAGCTTTGCTGCCCTAGTCACAGGTGACATTATCAACACTGGTTTCCCACAGGTGTTCTAGACATCTCTGGGACCCCAAGCCCCGTCCTTGCTGTCTCAGCAGAACCAGACTGAGCCCTCCCTGACCTGCATTTCCTAGTCCACCTGAACTCCAGTCACATTCCCGACACTGCAGTCATCTTGAGCAGTGTAAAAGGATAGTGTTCTCAAAAACCCCTGGCAAGATCAACCTCTGCTTTAAATATGTTATATAGATATATATAGGTAGATAGTTATACACAGATATATATAAAGCTTTCTGATGAAAAATAGATTTATAGACTCACATTTGGTTCCATAATATAGCTAAGACTTGGCTTGCTGAGACAGGCTTTTCCAGAGAGGAGTTGCTTTTATCATTCCAGAGAAAGTGAGAAAGAGCTGTCGCAGGTGAGAGAATTCAGTGGCAAGAGATCGCAAAGAAGGCAGTCCTGCCTCGTATTGAACTCCTCCCTTTAAATGACTAGGGAAAGAAAGTCTACATGACATTTTAAATGGACTATTCTCCTGTTGGCCATTTGCTGTGTAATGCTTTTAATGTTTAAAAGAAACTTCAGCAATTAATCTGGTGGGTCTTGGCGAAAGCTTCACCTTGAAGCATCCCGACTAGACAAGGGCACAGCCCTGGCAAAAGCTGTTCAGTGGACAGCAAAGCAAAACACAAAATCGAGAATAGGCTTCATATGGTGCAGCTAACTTATTTCCTGGATCAAAACAAAAATACACAAAAAAAACAAGCAAAATTATTCCTTAGAGAATTTTAAAAGCTGGGCAGATTATGTAACCAGGCAGGAGGAATCTGGCATTCTAAACATTAGATTTACAAACTTTCAACACTGCCTTGGCCATTTGGAATCAGTGATGTTGGCAGCAGCATCAAATTATCAAAGATCTGAACAACAGATTTAAAAAATGCTACATCCCACAAAATAATAGATGTCTGACTAAAAAAAATCACTTGAGTTTATTTTTTAAAAGCTTTTTATAAAGAGAAATGACAAGGCTTGAGAATAAACCAACTTTATTTTATAACAGTATTACAGAAAGCAAAATATCATTTAATACAACTTGAAGCTGCTATAAATCTAATCTGGCATCATAACTATACATAGGGTCCAAAGCAAAGGTGGAAATGTTCAATACAGTTAACCAGTCCCTATCAGGTCTCTGGTGCCAGCTTTAAACGGTCTTGCTTCCTTATAACCATCAAACCACCACCACAGCCCCCAGCTCCTCTCCCCAGCATCCTCGAACCTGTGTGGATCATCCCACCATCTGAGAGAGGCAGACCTGCTCAAGCACAAAAGGTCAGTTTTACGGGCAGACAGAGAGGTTTAATACAAAGCGAAGTGTTCTACACAAATGTTGAAATAATGGACAGTATTGAAATTTGGACACGTTAAGAAAGAAAGCACTAAGGTTTTAAGCTGCCTGGATATGTTAGGAGGAGGGAAGAAGTCGCTTTCCCTTTCTCCTCCCTCCCGTCTCTGGAATGCTGCCGAAGGGCATGTGTCGAAGCGTTGGCACTGTGCGCGACAGGGCTCTAAACACAGTGCGAGGCCAGCGACTTCTTCATAGTTCTCCAGTCTGGAATGCCTGACTTTCTACAGACAGTAAAAAGTCACAGGACTGGAAGTCAAAAGGATCCAATATAAAAAATATCCCCAATGAATTTCTCAAACATTAGAAAACTTTCAAGATGTAAGAAATGCTTTTAATCTGTATTAATATTTTCTCACACAGTATATTTACTGCAATCTGAAAAGTCTGTAAATGTTTACTGGAATTGAATGGGAATTCAATGGGAAGAATCTGGAAGAAGGAAAGCCGCTATATGAATTAGTCATAGAGTTTCCTTTCCGCACAACAGCACCTGTTCAAGTGAACAGCACCTTACCAGCTGGGGCTGGCTTTGTTCATGATCATTGGGTCAAAATGAGTCGTAAAAAGCAGGTAGTTGTACACAAAGTAAACAGGAAACAAAACAAAATCCCTACTTAAAAAAAAAAAAAGAACCAAGAATATTTAGAAGTGGTTATAAAACAAAATAATGTATTAAAATGCGAGGGAACAGTGTAGACCAGAGCTGTTAAGGTAAGGTTTGGTGTTGGCATTGTAATTCTTCAGGCTTCTGGTCAGTGTTACCAGTTGTAGTATAAATTCGCTGGAGTAGTGGTGTGACATTAAGACTTGAAATGGTCAAAATTCTTCAGGTTCACAAAGTTGAATGTCGTTTAATAAATGAATTTCTAGGAGGAAAAAAAGAGAAAAGACTTAAATATTCCAAAAGACAGAGGTTTGAAAAAAAAATATGAAATTCATCAAATTTAAATCCGGTAATCAAGAGCTGCTATCTAGTTCTATAGTAAATGTTTACCAGAAGACATGCACGAGACCCTGTTCCACCCTTGAGGGCCTTGAAATACCTGAGAACCGACAAAAATACTAGAAACAATTGGCAAGAATAAACCAAAAGTTGTCTGACCAGTGGTGGTGCAGTGGATAAAGCATTGACCCAGAAGGCTGAGGTCACCGGTTAAAACCCTGAGGTCACTGGCTCTGAGCATGAACTAGTCAGTGCAGGGCCACTGGCTTGAGTGGGAGATTGTCCACACAATCCCAAAGCTTGCCAGCTTGAGGTCAGAGGTCACTGGCATGAAAAGCCAAGGCAAGGGGACACCAGCTGAGTTCAGTCAAGGCACATATGAGAAGCTCAATGTACAACTAAAGCACTACAGTGAAAGCAACTACGAGTTGATGCTTCTCACCCTCTCTCCCCTCCCTTCCTGTGTCTCAAAAAAATAAAATAAAATAAAGAATAAACCAAAAGAAAGTAAATTATAAAAAGAGGTAATTCATATAGTAAAAATATAAAAAAGAAACAAATACAGGTTTTTAAAGTAAATTCAGGGAAGGAGGAAGAACAAAGTCAATTTTGACTTCACTGAAATGAACAGACTGGGTACTTCAGGTGCAGAAGTGGGAAAGTGTATGATGTTAGGATGGGCGTACAGATGTACCGAGGATGGGCAAGGATGAACGGGAGAAACAGGATGGTGAGAAATGGGCATTATTGAAGCTAAGTAATATACAGTGAGTAACTGAGGGCAAGGTAAAAAATACTCAGTATATTCTTGAATACCAGGCCAAGAAGTATGACTTTGATCTGATAGATAAAGAATGAATTTAGAAAGAGCATTAAATAAAAAGACCAACTGAAATCTACCACAGTGATCCAGAGTAGAGTATGAGAGGCAGGGACGACAGGCCAGCGAGCAGGGGGTGGCCAGTTCCACTGGAGTACCACAAGTCCAGGAGGAGAAGCATGGGTCTGACTCCCTTGGTTCTGAGGAAGGTCTAACATGGCCTGAGATCTGTTTTCACGGTGGCCTCCATGTGATGAACAGGCTAAAGGTGGAGGGAAATGCGGACAGGAACACCAGCCTCGAGGCCACTGCAGTAGTCCTGGCTGCACGAGGAAGATGACAAAGGTCAGGTATGACTGCTAGATGGCAAGGACACAGATCTGAGTGGCTGCTGCAGAAATCAGGTGGAAGAGAGGATTTCGACAGACACAACTCAAGAATCAGACGGTGGAGACTAGGACGGCAGTACCAGAGTACTATCCTATCGGGGTTGGAGTCTTGGGCCTCAAAACAGAGAATAACGCGTACAGCCTGGGGGAGGTCTGAGGGCCAGAGACACAGATTTGTCAGCACAAAGGGACAAGTGACACCAACAGATGGAATTAGTCTCATGTAAGTATAACAAAAAAAAATGAAAGACACAAATCTTGGGAGCCCACAATAAAAGGTAAGTAGGTGGAAGAGAGGAATGAAATAGGAGTGGACAGGGAGGTAGACAAAAAATAAGGATGGCGCATTGACCCTGAAAAAAAAGGGGGGGGTTGAAGAAGATAACTGTTTCATTTTGTTTTTCAGCTTGAGTGGAAGTTTTGGCAAAAGGTAGGTGATTATGTGGATGGCAGAGTATGATAATTAAGGTCCTTTTCAAGAGATCCTGGCCCAAAGTAAAGCAGAATATAAACTGTTTTGGTTAGATAAAAGTTAAGTCTTATTTTAATGAAAAACCTCCCCATCATTTATATTTATCACAGATATTATTAGAGCCTCTTGATTATTCAGGACAGACTAATTAATCAGGTTCATTTTTTCCCCAACCCTGTTGTCTGCTTTAGGCTATTTCATTACTCATTAGTACTTCTGCTTGACTCTAGGCAGGGAAGAAGCAATGGAGAAAACACAAAGTCGTCTTTTTTGAGGTTAGTAATTACGAAAAGAAATGTAGGGGGATGGTGAGGAGGGAATGGCTAAAACTACCAATAGAATTGGATTTGGAAGTTATCTGTGACCTTCAGTCATGCTATCTATTCTTCTTTCTTTACGGGCTGTTGGCTCTGTTTTCTTAGTAAATATGCAGTGTTTGTTGGGACACAGCTGCCACTTTGCCCTGCTTATGGGACAGAAAACCCCTGATGCTACCAGTGTCAGAAACGTACAGAAAAAATGAGGTTAAGGGTTCTATCCTCCATTGCCTATTGGCTCCATGTCACTTTATTTCCAGGAATATGTTTTCACCAAAAATTAAGATTTCAATTTGTAAAATGAAGCTAAAATTAAACTTGTTTAAAAGTCATTAGTAGACAGGAATCTAGGAGTATGCAGGAGTTGCATAAAAGAAATCTTGGTTTCAAAGAGCTTCAACATTTACTGAAATATAGGGAGAGAAAAAGACATAGTCACCCATGTAAAGTCAAATATGTATCACTTATTTTAATTTATCTGCAATCAAACAACTAGAAAGATTTTAAAATAAGTCAATTTTTTTCCTGATAATAAGTATTACAAACAATAATCTTAATGTGCTCTTTAGATTCCAAATAGCTTTCAGAATCAAAGAAAATTAGAGTTACTATAATTTTAATGTTAAATACATTTTTTCTTACTCTTTAAGGAGCAGTAAATCAAGTATAACTCTGAGTTAACTAGATATTCAATATTTCTGAACACCCAGTTCCTTACTGTTCCAGATGATTAAGAAGCAATTGATTATATAGTTGTTGTTTTTAATTTACACATCCATCTATCTTTTTTTGATTGCTTTTTGCACTTAAACCCATAAAGAAATATATTTCCAAGTAGTAAACATCTAGCTTTTTGCATTGGGAAGGAGAAGACAAGGATGGGGTATCATTATTCTTTTTTTTTTTTTCTGAGACAGAGAGAGAGTCAGAGAGAGGGATCGATAGGGACAGACAGACAGGAATGGAGAGAGATGAGAAGCATCAATCATCAGTTTTTCATTGTGACACCTTAGTTGTTCATTGATTGCTTTCTCATATGTGCCTTGACCATGGGGCTACAGTAGACTCAGTAACCCCTTGCTCGAGCCAGCGACCCTGGGTCCAAGCTGGTGAGCTTTTGCTCAAACCAGATGAGCCCGCACTGAAGCTGGCGACCTCGGGGTCTCGAACCTGGGTCCTCCACATCCTAGCCCGACGCTCTACCCACTGCGCCACCGCCTGGTCAGGCTCATTATTCATTTTGATTTCTCTCTTTTTGGCATGTAACTGTGAGGGGAACGAAAAAAAAATATTTGGTCGTTTCTTAAGAGACTGCATTTTGGGTCTAAAACTTATCACATACCCCACACTGCAAACTAGGCACTGGTTTTTCACATATGAGCTGTAAAGTTTCAAGAACTCTTTTTTTTTTTTTAAAGCTTTAATTCTACTTTATATTCATAGAAGTCTTGATATCTTTATACAAATTGACAGGTATTATAGGTATTATTCAACCTGTTTTCACTTTGACAAGGTCTTAATATTCACACCTAGAGTCTGGATAAGATCATATAGCTATTAAGTACATGGATCATATTTTATGTATTAGAATTTTGGTCAAGCAAACAAAAACCTAAACCACTGTTTTCACATTTCAGTTTCCCAACCTTGGACTATACAATGTTAGTGAACATTTCTAATTACTATACTCACATTCCATAGCCTTTGTCCCCCTCTATTGGCCACTGTGGAAATAGGTTTCACACATTTGTGATTAAATGGCTGTTTCATCTAATCACAGGTCTAATTCTATGTCCAAAGTCGGCAAAGATACATGCCATTTACCTATTTAAACCCTCACAGAGGGTTCAGAGGGTTCTTAAATCTGTCTTTCTCAGTGTGCCCTGATGAGCAATGGGAAATCCATCAAGTTCAAGCACAGAAGTTCTGCACCTCATCTGAAAAGCACAACCTCAATTTCCAGAGACAAGGGGCTCACATGGTGGCTCTTGATCTTGAGCGCGCTTTACTCCAGGGGTTGATTCAGTAAATTGTAAATGCACCCTTTTTAGAAAGCACTGGAGCCTGACCAGGTGGTGGCGCAGTGGATAGAGCGTCGGACTGGGATGCGGAAGGACCCAGGTTCGAGACCCCGAGTCGCCAGCTTGAGCACGGGCTCATCTGGCTTGAGCAAAGAGCTCACCAGCTTGGACCCAAGGTCGCTGGCTCCAGCAGGGGGTTACTTGGTCTGCTGAAGGCCCACAGTCAAGGCACATGTGAGAAAGCAATCAATGAACAACTAAGAAGTGCAACGCGCAACGAGAAACTGATGATTGATGCTTCTCATCTCTCTCCATTCCTGTCTGTCCCTATCTCTGTCTCTGTAAAAAAAAAAAAAAAAGAAAGCACTGGACACAAACCACTGGAAACACAGCCTTTCAGTGATAAAGAATCCTGCAGGAGTCTTAGTAAAAATGTAAGACTGTGGTTTTTATACAAAATAATTAAAACTGTGCAAGAAAACATTCCACTTCTTCAGATTAATGAAGATTCAAATACTAAATGGCAGTAATAAAAGCAAAGATTATAAAAAGATGACTTGGGGAGGGTGAACACACAGTATGGTGCACAGAGATGTATTGTAGAATCGATAACCTGAAATTTGTATAATTATGTTATTCAGTGTTACCCATAAATTCAATTAAAAAAACAAAAATACAAATAAAGTATTTATGTAAGGCACAATGCAACTATTTCTTAAATAAAAATCAGGTTCATGAACTCAAGTGTAAAGTTTAGTTTTAAATAGTTTATGTATTTCAGTTATTTCTAATGCTAACCTTTTATTTTTCCTTGGCTCTCAATTGCACATTTGATTTTAATTTTTGAACAGAATTTTCATTGTACGAATATAAGAATCCTAGAACCAAAAAGCCAAGGATGATAAATTTCCACTTGGTCAACCCAGGAAATAGTCAATTCTTAAAATGTTAGCGTTATCACTACAACTAAGACCCAGTTCTCAAAGTGTGGTCTGTAGATCTTGGGAGTTACCAAGACAGTTTCCAACAGTCATAAATTCAAAGCTACTTCATAATCACGCAAGACACTGTCCCTTCCAGGGTGCTGACATTTTCACTGATGGTGCCAACAACAATGGTGAGTAAAGCTGATGGCATCTCAGCACACACAGGTCAAGGCCATGGCACCAAAACAAACTGTCTTTACTCACCACACTCTTGCTATGAAATAAAAAGAAAGCCAGTTTCATTTCATGAATTTGACTCCAAAGGCAAGGGAAGTGAAAGCAAAGATAAATGAATGGGACCACATCAGACTAAGAAGCTTCTGCACAGCAAAAGAAACTGACAACAAAACAGACAGACAGCCCAGTAAATGGGAGATGATATTTTCAAACGACAGCTCAGATAAGGGCCTAATATCCAAAATATACAAAGAACTCACAAAACTCAACAACAAACAAGCAAACAATCCAATAAAAACACGGGAAGAGGACATCAACAGACAGGAAGAAATACAAATGGCCAAAAGATATATGTAAAAATACTGATCATCACTAGCTATTAGAGAAATGCAAATCAAAACTACAATGAGATACCACCTCACACCTGTTAGATTAGCTGTTATCAACAAGACAGGTAACAACAAGTGTTGGAGAGGCTGTGAAGAAAAAGGAACCCTCATTCACTGTTGGTGGGAATGTAAAGTAGTACAACTATTATGGAAGAAAGTATGGTGGTTCCTCAAAAAATTAAGAATAGAACTACCGTATGAACCAGTAATTCCTCTACTGGGTATATACCCCCAAATCTCAAAAACACTGGTACGTAAAGACACATGCAGCCCCATGTTCATCGCAGCATTGTTCACATTGGCCAAGACATGGAAACAACCTAAAAGCCCTTCGACAGGTGATTAGATAAAGATGTGGTACATATATACTATGGAATACTACTCAGCCGTAATAAATGATGATATAGGATCATTTACAGCAATATGGATGGACCTTGATAACATTATACTGAGTGAAATAAGTAAATCACACAAAATTGAGACTCATAGACATGGACAAGAGTGCAGTGGTTACCAAGGGGAGGGGCATAAAGAAAACTAAATAAAAGCTGACAGAGGGCAATTTGACTTTGGGTGATGGGTATATAACATAATCAAATGTCAAAATGATCTGGAGATGTTTCTCTGAATCTATGTACCGATCAATGTCAACCCATTAAAATTGTCTAAATAAAATTTTTAAAATATTTAAAAAAAGAGAAAAAGCCAGTTTTACTTAAGAATGTACTTGATGAAACAAAGTATCAATTTTCTTAGAGCTCAACCCTTGTGTTTATGTCTTAATGTTCTGCATGATAAAAAGGGAGGTATGTATAAAACAAAGAGTGCTGTGTACAGAGTATAATGGATGTGTAGACGACAAGCATTTGTGCAAATGTTAGAACTGAAGAAGCCACTTTTTTCACAAAATTTCTTTTTTACTTGAGAGAATTATTGACAAATTATTTTATTCAATTGGATATCTGGCAGGCATTTTCTTGAAAATGAAGTGAGCCTGTCACTTCCAGGAAAACAATGGATAGTATTTGTCGCCAATGATAAAATCAAGCTTTCAGGTAAAGACTAGAATTTTGGAAAATTGTGTTTTGGCCACTATGAGATTCCCAATATTTAAAGACTCTTCTCATGAGACCAGTGGCAGCCACTGAGCTTTTCACTGTTAATTTACCCTTTCTAGGATGGCGCATAGTTGGAAGACAGGGTTCTTTTACAAAGTGACTATTTTTTAGCTTTTGTTTGATTTATACTGTGGTAAATTTCAGCTTCTGATTTGTAGTATGGTCAATTTCAATAGCTGCAATTCACATAAACAGAAGCACTCTGGGCTCTTCAACAATTTTAAGAATGTGAAGTGGTCCTGAGACCACGAAGCTCGAGTACTGCTTATGTCGAATCTGCTGTCACGACTGCCGTTCCTTCTCTCACAGGTATCTGTGAGTCTGCTGCATACGGAGGGGAAAATGGAGTGCTGTGTTTTTCTTCCTTTCAGTCAAATGAAACTCACCACCTATAATACAAATAATTCAGCAAAGTGGTTTTGCTTCCCCTGGTTTGTCTGAACATGCAAACGCTGCTCTGGTGCCACTCTCTGCTCACCACTCTCATGTGGGGCCTCTGAGACCCACCGTCAGTCAGGTCCCTCAGGATGGGCTGGGATCCACGTTCTCCGTCTCTGCTCGATAACACACACACTTACACAACAGTGCCTCAAAGCCAAAACTTCAGTTTAACGTTCGCTAGGATCAAGTCATTTATCTTTGCTTTGGGGAGAGTCCATATTGAGAGGTTTGCTGCAAATTTCCGTTTTTCTAAAAGACATGTCTTTGCACAGCTTTAGTTGCCACCTGTCCTGAGGAGGTTCTGGAAGAGCCTTCCCCTTCCCGCTACCTGCGATGGTCTAAGCTGTCTGTCTTTAAGGCAGTTAGACCCCCTTCCCTTTGAGAAAAGGATGAGCTATCAGTGATTTCTTCAGGCCAATTAAATGATTTTTTTAAAGCTAACAGTAATTTTCCTATTAGAATCTTTACACCTGACACATTCAAGTCACTCAAAGAATTACTACCATGCAGCAATTTCAGAATACCCTGTCAATTTTACCTGAAACATAACTATTTTATAAAATATGGTTTGACTTATTCACTTAGCTTTATATCATAGCTTCAATTTCAAAAATATTTTGTACAAAATAACTTTCTAAAATGAGTCGTGTTTTAGGTACAGTGGTGGGCGTTTGTTATTTGACAGATTCTGATCATGGATTTTTGTACAAAACAGTATGGGATGTGGTTGGTTCTGGCCATGCCAATCACGAACTGTGTGTCATGGGTGAGCGAGTTAAGCTCTCCAGGCCTCGGTGCCCTTGTCTACATTACAGGTGATGATAAGAACTCATTCAAGTAATAATGGCAAAGTTCTCAAACACAGCTGGGCACAGAGTAGGCGCTCAATAAATGCTAGCTAATATTCTTTTTATAGATTTTCATACGTGGTATTTCACTCCTACTTTTACTTTCAAATGAAATTCAATTCTACTCTTACAGACAGAGATGTTCAGTTCAGTTTCTCCATTAATACCTGCCTGAATCAGTATAATGGTTTCCTCACAGGAGACCACTGATGAATAAATCTACGGAAGGGCAGTGCTCTTCCTATACTCAAATGCGCTTTGCAGATGAGCTACAGAGCAAAGTCTAAACTGAGGTACTCACATGAATGGAACACCCTCTGCAATTCACTCTTGACAAGTTTTCTAGGTCTGCTGGAACAGCATAAGGCTCCCATGTAGGAACTGCTCTTTGTGATACCCATCCCACTGTTCTACACGCTCTTTCCTCTCTACCCATATAATTAAACCCTCCCCTGCGCTCTGCAGCAAAGAGCTGTCCTGCCACCGAAGCAGGGAGGTCTTCCCTGACCTGCCAATCAGAAAGTTTCTCCTGTCACAGCCCTTTATCTAGGCTTCTCTTGAAAAATATTGATTTTTATCCTATATTCCATTTATATACATGTTCTTATACCAGCTACAATAGTCCCTTGAACATATATATTAATGAATCCATAAGTTAAAGTGACAGGGCCTAATCTTCAAGGCAGGAGAAGAGCAGGGGCTGGGGGAGGGAGGAAACAGAACTGCATTATGTCTCTAGGAGGAAAGCCCCACCGCCTATCTTCGCCATTACTTTCATCTGCTGATTTAAGTAGAAAATATGTGGGTCTTCTTCTGTTGAATAACTCTATCTATGAGAGGACTCTTTCTTCTTTAAAAAAACTGGCTTTTCCAATTGTCTGAAGCATTGACAAAGATTTCTAAGATTAGTTATTATTTGGCCTGAAAGCTACAGTGCCGTCTTCTGCGTTATTCTACTAGGCTCAAATCTTGTGGGAGCTTGCTATGAACGCATTCTACAAAACCATAAAGCTCCTTTTAAAGAACAAGTGCACCATCGTGAAGGTCATACTCAGTATACTTTATTCTAGCTAAGCCTTTGCAAATCTTAGGTTCATAAGATAAGGAGAGTAAGAAGACATTTCTCTGCAGCATCAAATAAAAGTTGCCCTTAAAAATAGTAACAAAACCTTTATCTTTTAGAAAACTATCTTTAAGCTTTTATGAACAGAACTTTCTAAGTTTTCATTTAATATTTTTCTTATAGAAAGTAAGTAGGAATCAAAAGAATTCATTTCTAGACTTAATTAGTTTACCTTTTTTTCAAACATCTTTAAAATCTAGTATGTTATTTTATACTTAAAGCACATGCCCAACTTGGAATAGGCACATTACAAAAGCCCAATAGCCACATGTGGGTACTGGCTACCACAATGAATACAACAGGTTTAGATTCCCACTTGTTCTAAAGCTAACTAAACTATTTTGATGCATGAGAGTTACAGAAACAGTAGGCTAACATGTCCTTGAAATGTAATCCTCATGAGGAACAGAGTATCTTAAAACACATACACACACATACATTTACACACAAACTTAATTAGTTGCCATAGCAAAATTCCTCCTATTGCCATACAAGTTTACATGGTCAAAAAACAGTATCTGGCCCTGGCTGGTTGGCTCAGTGGTAGAGTGTTGGCCTGGCGTGCAGGGGTCCCGGGTTCGATTCCCAGCCAGGGCACACAGGAGAGGCGCCCATCTGCTTCTCCACCCCTCCCCCTCTCTTTCCTCTCTGTCTCTCTCTTCCCCTCCCACAGCCGAGGCTCCATTGGAGCAAAGATGGCCTGAGCGCTGGGCGCTGGGGATGGCTCCTTGGCCTCTGCCCCAGGCGCTAGAGTGGCTCTGGTCGCGACAGAGCGACGCCCCGGAGGGGCAGAGCGTCGCCCCCTGGTGGGCGTGCCGGGTGGATCCCAGTCGGGCGCATGCGGAAGTCTGTCTGTCTCTCCCCGTTTCCAGCTTCAGAAAAATACAAAAAAAAAAACAGTATCTGGGATGCCAAACATTAGAGAAGTTCTTGAGACAAATGGAATTATACTTAGCTTCACATGTGGATAGTATTTTGTGATTCTTCAGTATAACTGACTTATGGCAAATTTTAAATTCTAGGATTCTATTTCCTTATTAAAAAAAATGGTAGGTGAGAGAAAGTGCTCTATATGTAGTTAAATATTCTTTTAATTTCCATACTCTTTAGACTAGGGTATAATAAAGTCATAACTGGCCCTGGCCGGTTGGCTCAGTGGTAGAGTATCACCCCTACTTGTGGGTATCCTGAGTTTAATTCCCAATCAGGACACACTGGAGACACAACCATCTGCTTCTCCACCTCTCCTCCTCACCCTTCTCTCTCCCCCCCCCCTTCTCCTCCTGTAGCCATGGCTCGATTAGGTCAAGCGCATAGCCCCAGGTGCTGAGGATGTCTTTGTGGAGCCTCTGCCTCAGGTGCTAGAAATAGCTTGGCTATGAGCATGGCCTCAGATGGGCAGAACATCGGCCCCAGAAGGGGGTTGCCAGGTGGATCCCAGTAGGGCGCATGTAGGAGTCTTTCTATCTCCCTTCCTCTCACTTAGAAAATAAAAATAAAATAAAAAATAAAGTCATAACTACCACCTTCACCCACCTCAAGAGGCCAGGCGGGTAACATGAGTAGGGAGACCGGGTACCAAGATCAACATAAAAGATGCTGATGACTTTGAGAGCACCAATCTGTGTAAGTGGCAGCCTCAACTCAGCCACTGCAACCGTGAGAGAAAGCAGGCTCAATATTGTCAGATCTACTGACATTTCTAAAATGGCTAGGTATCTTCCCAACTTAAGCGTTAGTAATGAATTCAAATTCTAAAAATACTGCTTTGGCCAAAAAAGAAAACTCTAGATACAGCCTGCTTGTCTTAGATTGGTCGATTTTGTCTGCCCTTCTCCCCGTTGTGGGTGCCATTTTTAACCCTAAGCACTAATGAAAACCTGGGGGAAATTCACAGTAGTTACATGGGATTAATAACCTTAACAAAACTGTAAGAGATAAAAGATAATAAACACCTGAATAGAAAAATAGACAAAGGACACACAATACTATATACAAATGATGTATTATAGAATTGTACAACTGAAACCTATTAATTTTATTAACCAATAAATTCAATTAAAAAGAAATGCAAATGTGCATTTGTATATGTGTATTTCAACCTCATTAGCAACGAAAAAAACAAAACAAAACAAGCTCTTTCCTCACAATTTATTTATTTATTTTTTTGTATTTTTCTGAAGCTGGAAACGGGGAGGCAGTCAGACAGACTCCCGCATGTGCCCGACCGGGATCCAACCGGCATGCCCACCAGGGGGAGATGCTCTGCCCATCTGGGGCGTCGCTCTGTGGCGACCAGAGCCACTCTAGCGCCTGGGGCAGAGGCCAAGGAGCCATCCCCAGTGCCCGGGCCATCTTTCTGCTCCAATGGAGCCTTGGCTGTGGGAGGGGAAGAGAGAGACAGAGAGGAAGGAGAGGGGGAGGGGTGGAGAAGCAGATGGGCGCCTCTCCTGTGTGCCCTGGCCGGGAATCGAACCTGGGACTTCCGCACGCCAGGCTGACGCTCTACCACTGAGCCAACCGGCCAGGGCCTCTTTCCTCACAATTTTAAAAAGAGAAATACTCTTTCCTCACCAGATTAGCAAAGATTTTTAAAAATTGTATAATCTTTAGTGTTGGAAAGAACATGGAAAATGGGGAAACTCATAAACTGCTAGTGGGGTTCTAACTTTGTAGGACCTTTAAGAAAGACATTTAGCGGCCCTGGCCAGTTGGCTCAACGGTAGAGCGTTGGCCTGGCGTGCGGGGGACCCAGGTTCGATTCCCGGCCAGGGCACATAGGAGAGGCGCCCATTTGCTTCTCCACCCCCCCACCCTCCTTCCTCTCTGTCTCTCTTCCCCTCCCGCAGCCAAGGCTCCATTGGAGCAAAGATGGCCCGGGCGCTGGGGATGGCTCCTTGGCCTCTGCCCCAGGCGCTAGAGTGGCTCTGGTCGCCCCTGGTGGGCGGAGCCTCGCCCCTGGTGGGCGTGCCGGGTGGATCCCGGTCGGGCGCATGCGGGAGTCTGTCTGACTGTCTCTTCCCGTTTCCAGCTTCAGAAAAATACAAAAAAAAAAAAAAAGAAAGACATTTAGCAATATATCAAAACTCTTGGTAGCACACCAACCCTAATTTTAGAAAATATCTGCCCTAGATTAATTTTGTGACTACTGCAAACCTGACAAGCCCTTCACTCCTCAGAACCCGTTAGATATGCCCCGAGTCCCTCTCCTCGATTAATACGGAACTACATTAGTGGTTTCGTAGAGAAACAACAAAATTAATGCACAAAAAAAGTAAACATAAGTATAATCTTTGTAAGTGTGTGTATAACTGAAAACTGAGGAGTAATCTAAACCATTAATAGTTCAAGTAAACTATTATGCATCCATTCAACCATGCGTGAGAAATGATGAGATAATGATACTGAAAGTTAACTACGAAGTAATGTTAAGTGGAGAAAAAAACAAGTTAACAGAATCAACAGTCCAAGTCTTCAGTGTGTGTGTGTGTGTGAATGGATGTGTTTACATATATTTATTTACACTGTGAAGAGGAATTAGCTGTCTCTAGGAGCAAAGGAATTAAGGGTCACATACATTTTCTAGTCTTGCTGTTTTGAAAAATTATAACCTCCTTTGTTTTCTTATTACCAGGGGGGAAAAATAAAGATAGGTTCATTTGCAAAAACAATAGTTGATAATGATTCTGTCCAAGAGCAAGCCCTGGGGAATTAGTGACTCCCAGGGACACACGTTTCCTCCAAGGCCATGGCTTCAGTGCCTCTTGTTGTTTAGTTCAAATACACTTCATCTGACTCACACTGATAGCCCCTGCCAGATTTACAAATATTAAAACTGAACATTCCACAGCATTCCACGGTGAAAACTCACTAAATCCAAAATGGCTTTTTATTTCTATGTATAAAAGTCTTCATTTTAGGTTTGATTAGTCTATACTGAAAACTAATCTGTGCCCTGGCTGGCTGGCACAGTGGCAGAGCATCAGCCCAGCGTGTGGATGTCCTGAATTTGATTCCAGGTCAGGGCACACAGGAGAAGCGCCCATTTACTTCTCCACCCCTCCCCTTCTCACTCTCTCTCTCTCCCCTCCTATAGCCATGGCTTGATTAGAGTGAGTTGGCCCCGGGCACTGAGGATGGCTCCATGGCCTCCACCTCAGGTGCTAAGAAGAGCTCAGTTGCCGAGCAATGGAGCAATGCCCCAGATAGGCAAAGCATCGCCCCCCTAATGGGCTTGCCGGGTGGATCCCAGTCGGGATGTATGTGGGAGTCAGTTTCTCTATAACAAAATGCTGATTTTAGGAGTGAGTCTAGTACAACTAGGCAAATAGACTAAATAAAAATGCAACACACTTGATATGCCTACAAACCTCCTGGGTCTTCAACTGAAAATAGTCATGTGAAAGTCAATAGGCTTTCAATGCCCATCAGAGCCTACATATTAATGAGTAACTCATAATTAGCTAGAGCTCGGCTCAGCCAGCATGGTTTTCTCCTGTCAAATCAGTTAGATAGCTAATATTAACTTCCTATTTGGCTTATGAGTTCATTTTGAAATCACTGAACATCACACTGGCTTTGAAATGTCGGTTTGAACACATTATCTTGTTTAGAAATTAGTGTTCATATATGCACAACAGCACAGAAAGCAAACCACTAATGTAGTTCCGTATTAATCGAGGAGAGGGACTCGGGGCAAATCTAACGGTTCTGAGGAGTGAGGGGCTTGTCAGGTTTGCAGCAATCACAGCGCTGGCTCTGGTGGCTCTGAGACCTGATGCAGTGCTCTCCATCTTCCCCGATGAAGACGGGCAGAGCGGACAGAACAAGAAAAGACACTACTACTGTTTTTCAGCTCCCTGAAAGCCCTCTCTACCTAAAATCTGTTTCCTCAGCCTGCTACAGGGCTTCGCCCCTACTTCTTGACTAAAGTAGCTCTGACAAAGGCCCCAGGTTATACCAACAATTTTAGAGGTCACATTTGCTTAACTTCTTTGCCATATTTAACACTTGATTGCTCGCTCCTTCTTGAAGTTACCCTCTCTGGCACGTTTCATGACACCTTTTCTGCCCGTTTTCATCCTACCTTCTGGCTCCTCCTCCTCCTCTTTGTCCTCTGCTCCCCAGGTCACAACACCCTGACCTGGCCCTGAGTGACACCACTCCAACAGAAGGCTTCATCAGTAGATGATTTGCAGATGACCTTCACATCTCCGTCTCCCGAGCCTAAGCCTGTTGTGCTCTCTCTCAACTCTTGGCTCCCTCCTGAGCCTCTCCATGTAGGCACCTCTCCAAGTCAATATCTCTGGGATAACAAATCTCCATATTCATTTATTTCACTCTTAGGACTAAAAAGAATTTGTGGCTGACATTATGTGTTATACAAAATTTTTATAATCTGCCTCAAAAACAAACCCTTCTTTAAGCCCTAGTATCTCCCCCAGTTTACAGACAGCAGAATTGAGGCAGAGGAGTGAAATACCTACCGAAATCACCCAACTATGAAGTAGACACAAATTTGCTATGTGGCGTTTTATGCTACACTATCTAGTAAATTTCCAATTACCCATGTTGTGTGTGCATATAAAATGGGGCCTTATAGATTCACTTTCAAGCTTCCTCCACAATTCCTATGACAGTTGGTTTCTCTTATAAAGTACCAAAGAAAGAAAACACACACTTTTGCTTTAAGGTAGAGCAGAGGACTGGTGATACTGCACATGACGTGTAAAATGAAACATAAATTCCTTGACTGAATTACACGAACCACTACTAACTCATTTGCCCAAGCTACAACCTTGGCAGTATCTGGCATTCTTCCCTGCTCACCCACCTACTCAACTTACTAACTTCTATACCGCCACAGAGTCACCCAGCCATACCTTTTTCCTACTTATCACCTCTCAAACACACGAGGGGCTTTTCAGGATAAAATATAGCCTCTTTAGCGTGGCTTATGAGACTCCTTCTGACCAGACCTGTGCCTGCCTGCTCCCTTCATCTCCCGTCACTCTCCTACAAGTAGTCTGCAACCCAGCTACACCTGACTTTGTGCGGCTCCTAGAGCGTCAAGTTCACAGCACTGTACCCTGCCTGGCATGCCTCCTTCCACGCCTTTCTTCACTGAGCTAACTCCCACTCTCCTTGCAACTCAAGTGAGACGCCCCCTCCTGATTTAGAGACCTTGCTTTTTGGTTCCCACTACACTCAATTGAGAAGTATCATGAAACCTGAAACTATTGTTACCACTGTCTTACATCTCTGTGACCTTGTCTGACCTGAAATCTCCATGATAAAACTGTAAAAGGTATCTAATGGGCACTTCATTTATCTTTGTATAATGAGCAAATAAATGAATAAAATGAGTGAATAGTTCAGAAGCTCCTGTCATTTCAGCCCTGGGCGGCTCGCTGCTCTCAGATGAAAAGGAAGCGTTCATTTTTTCACCCCACATCACTGGTTACTCTGGAGTCAGTGAGGCGCATTTGAAGTCTGGGTTCAGAGAGCTCCTGGTGCCAACTGAAGCCGAGTCCTGAGCTCCCGTGCAGGCTCGTTCTCTCTGAGGCCGCACACTCTTCCCCCTCCCTCAGTAACACTGTGCGTCCACCTAGGGGCTTGTATACACACTGATGACAAACTGCAGGAGGGAATAGTCCCTAAGAGGTTCCAGAGGTTCACTGAAGAACTCCCTTGACGTCTATGTTTTCTTTTTCACAGTGTCTGAATTTAGCTCCTCTCTGCCTCACAGCTGGCCAGTACCCAGCTGGACGGCAGATTGGGAGGTTCGGTCCACTGCAGGCTGTCCTTTGACCATCTCTCTGTCCGGTCCACCCCCAACTTTCTGTGCTTGATCAAAAGCTCAGAACGACTCCAAAGGGAGAGGTCAGGTCAGGAGGAGAGCTCTTCATATCTGAAAAAGGGGAGCCGGGACCACACACAGGTATTTATTCTTTTCTGATGTGCGGTATGGTCCTGCTCTTTCCTCGGCCCACCTGCTGCCTCGGCACGGTCCTGGCAGGGCCGCGGAGGGTGGCTGAGGCAGTGGAAACGCCGCATCTCAGCCAGACCATCACCAGCAATGGAAAGTTTTCAAGAACAAGCTGTGGTCAGCGGGGGAAATGCTATAATGACTTTGAGACACTGACATGACGTCCTATTTGCCCTTCAAATTTCACCTCAAACTTTCTCAAGTAACAGGTTCAACTTGTAATGATTCCAGTCTGTTTGTTTCTGCTCCCAATATGACAATTTCAGCCCACAGTGCCCCTACCCTAGCACATTTTGGTACTTGAGTATTTTTGAATAGATGAATGACCAGCCATCCTATGGGGCATTTATCTATTGACTGGTCAATGCAGGGATTTAAAAAAAAAAAAAAAAAACTTAGTATATGTGCTGTGTGATAAAACCTGCTTTTTAAAATTCAAATTCTGTGTACATATATAATTATGAACATTTACTAATTTCATTAAGAATTCTCTAGCACAACTCTTACTAGCTATACTTAGTCATCACATAATGATGGCAGCATATGGTACAACCAGCCCCTGCTGTTGGCCATGCAGACTGTTGCCAATTTCTTGCTAGTATACATAAAAATGTAATAATTATACTTTGTACATATCTCATTATATAAGATAAATTCTTAAGAGTGGTATAAATGGTAGGCATGTTTAGTGCAGGTGTTTGTCAAATTGTCCTCCAGGAAATATTACTAATTTATACAACTGCATATTTTTCCTCCTGCAACCTCCCCAACACTGGTTAAAAACATAAACTTTGCCAGATTTATAAGTAAAAACTTGTACACTAAAATTTTAATTGATACTCACACAATAGTGTGGCTGAACATTTTTTGTTAATGTTCACTTAAGTTTCTTTTTTTTTTTTTTTACAGAGACAGAGAGTGAGTCAGAGAGAGGGATAGACAGGGACAGACAGACAGGAATGGAAAGAGATGAGAAGCATCAATCATTAGTTTTTTCATTGCATGTTGCAACACCTTAGTTGTTCATTGATTGCTTTCTCAATGTGCCTTGACCACAGGCCTTCAGCAGACCGAGTAGCCCCTTGCTGGAGCCAGCGACCTTAGGTTCAAGCTGGTGGGCTTTTGCTTAAATCAGATGAGCCCACGCTCAAGCTGGCGACCTCGGGGTCTCGAACCTGGGTCCTCTGCATCCCAGTCCAACGCTCTATCCACTGCGCCACCGCCTGGTCAGGCAATGTTTACTTAGTTTCTATGTGGTTTACTTGCTTAATCCTCTGCCTGTTTTTCTAAAGTGTTTAAAATTTTTGATGACACAAAAGATTTCTTAATACATTCAGGATATTAATCCTTTCTCTGCTAGGCATATTAAACATTGTCATTTAACCTTTACTTTTTTTTAAATTTTGATTTAATTAAAGTTTTAAATTTTTATATAACCAAAGAAATATTTTCTTTTTATAATTCCCTGATATGCCATTTTTAATGTCTATATTAAGACAATTTAACTCATCTCTCCCTTTGTGCCCCCTTAAATAAATTCTATCATCTAACCAGAGGGAAAGTGGACAGAGGGAAAGGGGATGATAGCATGGGATGAGAGCAGAAAAGCAAATCCTGGAGGGAAGGGGGAGGGTGTTATGGGGAGGGGGACAGGAGGAATGTACTGGGGAACATGGGGGAGGGGAGGATGAATTTGGGGGTACACTAGAATCTATGTAAACACAAATTAAAATAAATTAAAAAAAAATCTCTTATCTAAATGAAGGTAATAGCACCTTCCTCAAAGCATCATTGTGAATATTAAGATAATTATACCAGTGTGCTTTTAAATAGTAAAGCAATTTATAAATGCCAATTATTATCAGCCCAAATACATGGCAGTGGTTAACACCACATGCCCATTAGTGGAGAGTTTATAATTCTATGCAGGCAATCTGAGCAGGTGTCCTTGGGGATGACACAGTCTGAACAATCAGATGGGACCACAGGACACAGACACTACGATGCAGAAGTCCACTGCACATCCCTCAGCTTGGTGCAGAGGCGCAGAAGTCACGAGAACGGCCCTGGACAACACAGGCCCCCTTACCTTAACTTAGTCTTCCCCCTCCTCCATCTCGGTTTCTTTGTGCACCACCACTCTCGTGACCGACATGTCGGGGTGCTGCTCTCGGGCCTCCCGGATGGCCTGGGCCAGCGCCTGCAGGGTCAGACACAGCATGTCAGCGGAGGGCGGCCCGCTCGGATGGCAAACACGGGCACACTCAGCACCTGGACTCCACCTCAAGCCAACGTGGTTCTGCTGCTCTAATTGAGGAAGCAGGAAGATTTGAAATGAGCTCTCTGTTCATCTTAGGGAATGCCTCGCATTCTCCCGAAGCTCCATTTCTCCACTCTGTTGTCAAACAATACACATGGAAGAAACACGCTGGCTCTGAACCCCAGCCCTGCGCTCACCGCAAGACTTGGGGAAACGGCTCCTCTCCGACCTCAGTGTTCCCACCTGTCACCTGAGACTAAGGCTAAGGTCTCAGATCACCTTAGGTCTGTTGTAAGGATAGGAGGGACGGGGTACGGCATCGGCCTGGTGTCTGCTGTGTGCATGCAGGTGACACTTGCTGCTGCCCAGGCGCCCGCAACCCTGAGGTGCAGAACCAGACCACACTCTTCGCTGCCCTCTTGGGCTCTCAGTAATTGTTTGAATAGAATGTTTGTTGAACTAAAATATGACAGTAAAATTATTTATAAACTTCAAGGGCACTGAACAATTAAAACTGCAGCAAACATGATGACACACCATCAGTAAAGCTTAAAACCAGAGAGAGATGAATCTTCAGTTAAAAGTACAGGCCCCCATTCTCCCTATTCTACAGCTGAAAACACTACAGCAGCAAGGCTGATGGTTTTTCCTCAAGACCGTCCTGTCGGGCGGGGGCGGCAGGGCCGGAGTGGGACTCAGGGCGTCCGTCCGCTGGTTCTTTTCTCTGGACCAGGCTGCGAAAAGCAACAAGGTTTCCCTGCATGACATCAGAGAGCACATCTATACACCTGCTGCAGCAACACGCAAAGATGTTCAGAGAGGTCTTGGGAAGAAAGTAAAAGCGACCACCACAGAACAACAACACTCAACATCTAGGCCAGATCTCCAAAACTAAAAAGAAATTCTACGAGGCTGGAGAGCACCGTGACTCACACGGAATACATGCACCTGAGAAAGGCAGTTCTTCCTATTGCTGTCACTGCCTGAGGGGACAACTGTACTGCTTATTAGGAATATCGTTTCTGTCAGTGAAAGGTTGCTGGGCAAAACCCGGAGCCTCATTCCACACAAAAATGGTGAAGCTACAAAAAAAATTTGTTTTTACATCAAAAAACTTTTGCACAGAAGCTTGGAAGACAGTGGCAGTGCTTAAATGTCCACTAGGGAACAAACTCTGGCAGCTCACCTGCGTCAGGACGAGAGAAGTCAGACAGGGGCCCAGCCTCCTGCCTGAGTGGTGGGGTGACCATGTGTCAGGTGGGGACAGCAGGAAGACCAGAGGGCAGGAGGGCAGCAGGTAGAGGAGCAGGCACCTTACCTCCAAGGGGGCAGAGAGTGCTTCTGTGTATGGACTACAAGGCCAGCAGGAGTGTGCGTGCGTGCGTGCGTGTTTGGAGACCAAAGCTGTCTATTCCAGGTTGGTCTGCGGAATCCAAACTCGAAAGGACAAGCTCAGATGGAGCCAAATGTAGGTACAGACAAGTTCTCAGAGTCTTCTGAGTTTACCTTTACTCCAAAGATCTAATTATATTAAAGCAGTGGAATTCTTAAAGAGAAACTGTAAGTGATGCTCATGGAAAGTAACACGTGCGAAAAATGTTTAATTAGAATACTAGAGAAATCCCCAAACTGCTATAGTCATCTTTAAACACATTTGAAATCAGTTTGCCATTAGTTCTTTTCATTCCATGATATCAGTACATGAACCTAAATAATTGAATGTTAATTTATCATGGTAACAATAGACTGTGAGAAAAGGTATCAGGTTGTCAAATCGAGAAGTTATTTTGCTAGGACTGGTTTATGCTCAGTAACTTCAGCTGACAGTGACCGAGGAGAGGCCGCCAAGTTGCTCCACTCCAGGAGAGCAGTGTCAAGGACGGCAAAGGCAAAGAACCCACCAAGCAGGTTTTACGGAAGCACGCCTCTTTCACTGGCCAGCACAAGAGCTTCCCTTTTTTCTATCTTGCTCAGATGAAGGGATTCCTTCCATTATTAAAATTCTTTTACTGCAGGCAAGGAGCTGGAAAATGTGCCGAAGATATTCAAGTCACTATAGGATCAATATCATGTTTTGGGCACAGAGGTGATTTCTCTCATTTAATTTTTTTTTAATCTTATTTTTATTAATTTTAATTCAGTGACATTGATAAATCAGGGTACATATGTTCCGAGAAAACATCATTTAATTTTGAATAGTTCCATCATCTCATTACAGGCTTTATCATGAGCTTCTAGTGACAAGAAGACCAAAAGCAACAATTAAATTTGCTCAAAAAAGTTTATGCTGTCTCATAATCAGATGTGCAAGTTATGTAAAAGTTCTGTCTTCACTCCTGTGTCCCCGCCCTCGGTTCCACAGCGGCGGAAGCACATCGCTGCAGGGAGACACTACCCGCGCAGCAAGGCTGCGGCAGCGGCACCACTGTCTGCCCTGAGAGCGAGGCACACGCGCTACTTGGGTGTGTTCTTACTATTTGTCTTTCAGAAGCAGTAGTACCTAGATTTGAGTTTTCTGTTAAAACAGGCCAAAAGACAAAAGAATACACATAAAATGAAACCTGAGAATAGTCCCTAAGGGGAAAAAGTGACATCTGAAAGCCAGAAAGGGCAATTCAGAGAAGATAGAGGATAAAAGAAACGGAGGCCGGGAGAAGACCCCAGTCTTCACCTTCTGACGATCCAAAGAGCATGGGCCCTGCCTGGCACCCTGCAGGAATTCCACAAATGCTGTCAAGCTAGAGCCCAAGAGCAAAGGAGCAAGGATACCTTGGCTCCCACTTAAGGTCAAAGGAACTCAAGACTGTCCCAGGGAACAGAAGCAGAAAATTCCCCTACATGGGAAACTGGAAGTGTGGTTCCAAGGAGGTGACACGGTTTCCAGTGGTAAACAGGCATGTGCACCGGTCATCCTGGGAACCTGTACTCTTAGGTCAAAATTCAGTCAGGCAACCCTTAACCTCTAGTAAGTTAAGAAAATTAAAAAACGCATATGAAATATGTAAGTAAAATCATGCTTTCAGGGATTTTTAAAGAACAGCAATTTTCTTTGAAGACATAGAAGAAATTCTATTTATATTTTGGACATATATAGTGAGTCTTTCGTAAATGAGAAATTTTGTTTTCTAAAATTCTCTTTCCTGAGTTTCACAGTATGTTCAAAGCTGGGTAACAAACATTCATTCCTATGTCCCTCTGGGGTAGTTAATAAACATTTCCTTTGAGTTGTTATAAAAGAACAGCTTAGTCTCCTTTAACATTGAGTTAAAAGTCATTCAGAAAATGACAAAATTAAAACATCTTCACACTTGGGATTGCCATTTAAAATTAAAACTACCATATTTCCCCATGTACAAGACACTTCCATGTGTAAGACACACCTGAATTTTGGGGCCCAAAATTTGGGGGGAAAATGCATTACATAATAAACTACTGAACTCAAGTTTTATTCATCATAAAAATCATACCACTGCTCATCACTGTCAAAACTCCCATCCATTAGCTTGTCCTCAATCTGTGTCTGATGACGAATCAGTCTTCAATAATGAGCGCAAAAACAAGCATGAAAAAGCAGGAAATGCAAGTAAAAAAACAACCACTGTATAAGACGTGCCCAGTTTTTAGACCCCAGATTTTTCGGGGGGGGGGAGGTGTCTTATACATGTGGGAACATGCTACTCTCTAAGTCTCCAGCAGCTCTCTTTGTCACCTGCTTTAAAGTCAAGCACGGAAGCACGATTCTTTCAAATTCTTTTCTGAATATATGTAAAATTTTACTTTGAAAGATACCTTCCACCACCCCTCAGTAATAGTCATAGTTAGTAGTAAACAGTCCAATCTTTCTAATGCTATAAAAAATGTTTTTAAGTTCCTAAAAGTAGGCATAAGTCTAACTTAGTGCCTTTCCATATTTTTTTGGAAGTCAATATCATTGAACCATCATTCATTTTTAAATAATTGATGATTTGTCTTAAATTGGGTCCACAGGAATATCAATGGCTATCAGGAATCCTCATGATTATTTTAATTCAAAAGCGTACAGAAAGACAGTGGGACATAAGAAGCAATCCGTGTTTTATGCTGATTCAGCATCAGGAAGGCTGGAAGGACAGGCTGTGTGCCTTGATGCCATATGTAGGACATGGATTCAATCAGGAGGCACTGGTGACAGATACAAAACTTAAGACAATGAGCACAGTCACTTTCAGAACCAGGAACTCAGGTCTTTACCTGGTCATGATCAATATCTGAATCTCCTGTGATCACGATGCGTTTCTCAATTCTTGTTTCAGATATTCCACCTTTTATAGTCTAAAGGTCACAAAAAAAAAAAGAAGGGGGAAACAGTAATCATTAAAGCATGCTTATACATAATCATAGAAAACAGAGATGGAGCACACCTAGACGTTCTGGTCATTGTAAGGCAAGAAACACCAAGTTGGCGAAGACTGATGGTCCAGAAACATGTCCGTATTTTTAAGCTCAATGGATAATCCTGTTGTTAATGTTGTAGCATTTATAAGTGTTCCTTAACTGAAAGCAACCTTAAAACTGATTTATCAAGACTCAGGTGACACTAAGAGGGAACAGCTGCCATTTATTCCACATAGTTCCACTGGGATATTCTGTTCTAACTTCCTGAGTTTCTTCCTTCCCAATTGGTCAATTTTTGAAAAAAAGAAAGAAGAAAAAAAATAGTTGTTTGGTTTATATAAAGTTACAAGGAGCTCTAACACAATTTCTGTATCTTTAGTTTTGGGAAATTGCTTGATGTTATTGTTTTATCTGCTTGATTCTCACTATGCACATCTATTTGGTGATTTGGTCAATTCGTTTTAGTGCCATAATAATAATAATAATAATAATAATAAAAAGACTTGAATTTGGTTGTATGAGGGTGATACATGGATTCAATGATCTGATGACAGCTCCTGCATTTAGCTGTATATGTGGACGGGGAGCATGGTGGAACAAAGGCTGTGTGACAGGAGCCGCGGGCAGGAGCTCCTGGCTGAACACCACACAGGTACTGGCTGGGAGCAGCACACAGAGCCTGGGGCGGGGCGGGGCGGGGCAGGGCAGGGCAGGGCAGGGCAGAGGCAGCTGAGACCATATGCCCATGACATTTCACAGAGGCAATGAGCAAACTCCATACAGTCCTGAGGAAGCGCACATCCAGCCCCTAGAACTCTGATAAATCTACACACTAACTGACAAGTGATTGCACTTTATCATACAAAACAAGGCTTATCACCAGCCTTGATAACTGGTTATGCTTTAAAATGCACAGCATACCAACTTTCATTGATGTGACATTTTTTAATTTACAAAGTTTTGTTCTTGAAATATAGGGTATGGAGCTCACAAAGAATACATTTAAGACCTTTGAGCACTAACCAAATGCAGAAGCAGAAGAAAATACTGGAAAATGAGGAGTTAGTTAGAAATCTGATACTGTAGTCGGTGTCAGAACCGCTGTGAGGGCTTCTTAAAAACACACCCTGGGTTTGGGCATGTTTGAGTGAGGCCAAAGTACTCACGCTTCGCACAAGTACCCAGTGAGGCCGCTGCAGCTAGTGCAGAGACTGCACGTCAGAACCACTGGCCAAATGGTGATAACCATTTAGACAGTAACCTGGAATCATACCCCAAGTCAGCACACTAGTATCTTAAATCAATGGGGGAAAATTTATATTATTTGAAGAACTTGTTGAAAATTTTGAATGATAGTTGTTTACTTGGTACTTATTAAACCTGTGCTTTCAGTTTAAACTTGTCTCTGTTCCTGTAACTGTCTCAGTTAAAGCTATTCATAACATATTTTTACCCCCTTGCACTTTACAAAATTGAAATTTGATTTAAACACATTTGTCAATGGAGCCCAATTTCTTGGGCACTTCCAGCATGCGCCTTTTGATTCCACTGGACTATCTGCATGTTACCCTGAAGTGTGTATAAGAACAGGAAAACAATTCAGAAAAGATCCTGTTTGCAATGGACCGTCCTCACCCTAGGGTTCCCCTGGACCGCGTTACCTTGGTGATGTGTGTGGTTGTCGTCGACACGGAATCAGATGTGATGGTTTGTGCAGTCAGTAACGTGCCCGAGTCACCAGCAGCCCCGCCATCAATCTTTGGATAATGGGGGGAAATACAAAGCAATACTTAACTTCCATTATGATGTCACAGAAGACCCCCTCCCCATCAAATATGCATATTTTAAAATCCTTGCAGTGGGAAGAAGATGCTACCACCCTTTTCTTGTTTAAAGTGGTAATATACTGACCAGAATATTGGCTGGCATCTACAGAGTGAAAGCAAAGGCTAAATGTACGTGGAGAAACAAACCCCAGACACAGAGAGAGAATGAAGGAAGAGTGGAAGTAGGAGGGGGGACTGCAAGCTATCGGGGAATCATGAGAGGATTAGACTGAAGGCCACGTGCAGAAGCTTGGAAGAGAAACTAGAGAACCAGGCAGAGAAGTCTCCACAGTGACCAGAAGTGCTGGTTTTGTTGTTTAAGCACAGGTGGGTAAAAATAGATCAACGTTTTCTCAGATTACTAAGCCACAGAACCTAACTAGGACAGACTAAACTAACATGGGTTGGTTATTTGCTTTTCTCCAGTAGATTATTAAATGACATTTTTCCAGTCACAGTTTGTGTGCTGTGAGCATATATATGAAGAAATACATTTCAATAAGTATGCATGTACGTGCTCTCTCTATATAGACACATATCTCATAAATAAATCCTGTACAGACATCTAAATAGCTTTTAAGTTGTTTGCTTTTTGATACTAGAAAAGGTAGAAAGTTCTAGAGTTTACTGGTGGAAATAATAAAGCAAATTAATAGTTTTAGTTTACAATAAGATCACCGTATGTATTGCCTCCTGTTTCCTGACACGAGGAAATAACCGGAAAATTCAGAGCTTTTCTTAACAGTAAGTGAAGAGGAAATCTCTCTTGAACTTGGCTCCTGCATTGTATTTCATTACGAGGGCACTTACTACCATAGAGACACATGAGAACATGCTCTCCCCCCACCCCACCCACTAATCAAAACCTGCTGGTGCTTATGTGGGATCTGTACACATTTACAGTAGCATATCTAAAATAATTTTGAGGAATATGTCATATAGACACGCATTACATGTTTTTTATTTTTAATATTTTCAGAGGGTAGTAATCTGCCATCTTTCACCTTGGGCACATTCCTACTATGAACTCTAAAATTCTCAGTCAAAAAAAAACAAGTGTACAAATCTCTACACAGGTCTATTTTGAAATGATAAATACTTTCCCTTTTTCTGTTACCCTTAAGGTTAGATATCTTAATGCTTATTTCAAATCTTTACAGAATCAATGCCTGAATACCTAAAATCAAACACATAAATTTGATTAATCAGATACACAGAATCCCACTGACACAGAATGATGGAATAGCCCTGGCCAGATGGCTCAGCTGGTTAGAGCATCGTCCTGAAGCACTGAGGTGGCCGGTTCATTTGGGTCAGGGCACATACAGGAACAGATTGATGTTCCTGTCTATCTTCTTCTCTCCCACATTCTCCATTCCTATCTCACTAAAATCAATAAATAAAAATTAAAAAAAAGAATGATGGAATATGTCTTCAGAAAAAAAATTTGTGCTTCACTTGAAGGAGAAGCCCAAATGTGTGTGTGAACAGGTGTGTATACTTGCAAGCGAGAGTGAGCTGAGAGGATCTGTGTTTATGGTGGGGGGTGTGCCTAATCCTACTAATTCACAAATTATAGCACAGCCAATGCACTCTGTAAGATGATCTCTCCCAAATGTACATAAACATTCCTGGATACATCAAGCCAGACACGGCTTATAATAATACGAACAAAACCGGTGCTGCTTATTCTCAGTAATCATGTGTATGCTCTCCCCTGTCATTATCGGGTCACTAATTTGATTATAGTTCTCTGTCTCAATTTAAGAAGCAACATAACAAGTTATGTCACTGAAGTATGATTATGAAATGGATATATAAAAAGCTACATCAGTCAGAAACATGTCAACTAAGAGGAGACAGAATGGAAAGAGAAACAGACTAAGTAAACAAGGATTCAGTCCAAATCCAGAGCTTTTGTACCTGTGGAGACTCATATGTGATGGTTTTGGTCTCAGTTTGGACAATAGGGACTTCCTTGGTAGAGATTTCTGTCCTTTGTGAGGCATCAGAAATTGTTACCATCTCTGTCTTTACCACGGGTGGCTGAGGTGGAAAGGAAGGGAAAATAAATTCTAGCGGTAATGAAGCAAAAGTACTTAATGGATCCTTCCAAATTAAATGTCAGAAATATGTATATATCCAAACACACACTCATACGTAAAAGAAAGTAATCTAAAACAAAAGACACACACACACACAAATCACTTTTCTTCAATTATCCTACATATACACAAATGTATATGATAAGAATAAGCTAACATAATGAGTCCATAAATTATGGTCTGCTTTAAATTACTGTATGTTTCAAATTATGATGGTCTCAAATTACTTACATGTCAAGCCTGGTATACATTAATATAAAGCTTTGGGCAAGCAATGATACGTTTGAAAAGAAAAAAATGAATGAACTACATGAAGTGACATGCCTTGATTTTTACTGATTTTTCGTTTAAAGAACCACATGGTTTGTGTGAAGGCTCATTGCCTTCAAATGGCACAGCGCCTAGGTAGGCTACGATTTGCTCTTTTTCTTCAAAAAGCCTTTTCTGCTCTATTCACAAGGAGACCCCATTTGCAGAAGGATAATCTTCAAGTATGACTGTTTTCAATTTTTCTTGTCTAAAACTCGCAGTGTTTCTTTTGTATTATGAGTGTTAAACTGTTACATCTAGAATTAGTCCACTAATACTGCATTAATGCTTTGAACAATTAACACATTAAAGGAAGGTTCACAGCCATTAGCATTTTAGTCTGCTAAGCATGTACATTTAATACAATGCCAGACTAAATACTACTACCAAAATACTATAGTCCTTTGTGAGAAAATCCCTAAGTGCAATGTATGGTAAATGTGAAAAATAATAGTTCAGAGCATTCCAAGATTCTTGCAAATGTGTTCTCTGAAGAGAACTAGGAAATTTAAAAGTAACGTAATAAAAATCCACTTAATTATTTCAACACAAAGTCACTTCAAGATTTTCCAGCTCATCAGAGTGAGTGCAAATACAAATAATCCCTGTACTGCGGGCACCTCATTTTACAATCACACATATTCAGCTGGACATAAGCCTTCCCTCAACAAAATGTTAACTTCCAATTCAGAAGAACTGCGCCTAGAGAACGAGTCTGACTCTAAGAGGAGTGAGGAAAGATGAACTCCAGTGTAGAGAATCTACAAAACATGATCAACTTGAGAGTAATCCAGAACGGATGAAAGAACGGCATGAGAAAGGTAGTCTCGTAAACAGTCTACACCTCTGGCTGCTAAAAAGGAAAAAGGCTTTCACAAAACCATACAAGCCCTGGAATCTAGAAACAGAAATCACAGTGGTATTCAAGAAATACCATTTCCATCATCGCCAGATGTGGAATTCAGAGCGCCGCGGTCATCAGAGCCTGCTGCCATTTCTAAACCTCTCAAGTTGAAGAGACAATGAGCCAGAAAGTCAAACCCTGTCCTGACAACAGCAGCACACACACTCACACTGACCATTTTTCAATAATACATACATAATTTTTAATTAGCCCCCCTCAAAAGGCATTAAATATGAGAAAGCAGTGCAACTAAAGACAAAAAGTTGAAAACATCCAGAACATGCAAAGAAAAATTCAGATGTGAAACAAGGATGAAAACATGATGTGGTGGCTACAGGAGAGTCTGCTGGATCGGGCGGTCCAGCTGCAGTAAAGAAGCGAGCAGCCCTGACCCCAGCTGGCAGAGAAGCTACAGAGCAGTGCTTGGCCCCTTCCTCCCAGGAGAGGTCGGAGGGAGAATCTTGCTGAAAAGGCTGAGGGAGAATTGGGAGGACAGGAGAAGAAAGACAGGTGTTTTCCACCTGAGGGATAGCTCCCGAGTTTAGCTCCCGCTTGAGTCTCCCATTTACCTCTGAACAACAAATAATTTGTGGCAAAACATCAGTGTCAATATGAGACACCTCTCCATTAACTTTATGTTGTTCGTCCTCTGTTTCTTCGCTCACATCTTGCTTAATAGCGCCTTCGTGTGCACTCTTCTCTGCAGGTATCTCTGGGGCAACTACATGTTCCTGGGCCACTGTGTCTACTGTGCCTACACTGGCACCTGCTTGTTTGCCTGGGCTGGCTTCTGGCACCGGCTCCTCCCTCTCTACTACCTTGGCTGCTCGGCCGGGTTCTTCCTCCACCTCGTCTTCGTCCTCCTCCTGCTCTTCCTTGATGGTGCCCTCGGCACCCCGGGGCTGGGGCCGGTACTCGCCCACATCTTCCTCCTCGCTTTCACTGCTGCTGCTGCTCTCAGAAGACAGGGAGGTGGAGTCTTTCTGGGTCAGGGGCTCCACCTTACGGATCTCCCCAGGACCACGCCCAGGCGATCTCTCTTTACCGTTCATTTCTTCTGTGATTACTCTTTCGTCTTTCCCAACCTCTGCCTGCTTCTTCTCCTCCACTACATTCAGAGTCTCATGTGAACTCTGCACAAAAAAGAAGCGGATGAGGGAAAACAAAAATACATGAATAAATAAAAATGACGGCAACCCAAATCAACTGATGGCAGGTTCATGTCATGGAGGAAAGCAGAGATGAGTGTGATGGCTGACTGAAAGGGAAGCGGGGAGGTCGTGAGGGTAGGGAGCGTCAGGTGATGGTGTTACATGGAAAAGGGGAGAACCTTAACAGCATCACTGGCTCCGGCGCAAGGCCCTTCTGACTCGGGAGCGCGTTTCTGCGGAACAAAAAGCAACCGAGGACACAAAATCAATAAAGTTTTATCTCAACACCCACCAAAACAAACATCTGACACTGCGAAGACAGAACAGTAAGAATCAGCATCGACAAAAACCTTTGCTCAAGGTCACATAAAAGACAAAATGCAAAAAGCTTACAAAAGGAAACAAAAACACAAAAGCAGCCAGCATCTTCCCAAAGAAATGAAGAGTTTTTATTATCGTTACACCTATCAGCTCTACTTATGTAGTTGAGAAGATAAGCGGAATACTGAATTTATACCAAAGCTTACTGATTATTTTAAAGTACAAAATTTTAAACGTATAACACCTAGTCAACAAACAATTTTGGTCTTAATCAGACTATACAGCCTGCCTGAAACCCTCATTCCTAAATGAATAAATAAGATAGAACCTTTGTTTTATGCCAGCTCATTTCAAAAAAACAGCTTTAACTGGCAACCTAATAGTTGGTCTCACATAACCATTAACATAAAAATGTTGCTGTTTCAGAAATGGCTATTAGCATCCCAAACTGCACTACAGGTTAGCAAAAGGGGTATTTTGACATTAGTGTGGATGTCAATGATGACTCCAAGTATTTTATCTTAGAGTTTAGCTCCTCCACTAGCATCACTGAAAACTGAGATGAACCAACTGTGTCACTGGAGCTATCACCCCTGCCCCCGCCCACAGACGACTACCTCTTGGGAATAAATCTACTCTAATGAAATAGTACAGTACCTAAATGCTCACTATTACTATAGGCCAGTGATTATTACTTAACTTCAAATGGTCAAATAGGCTCTGCCCAAATTCAGAGAATTCTTTAGGTTCATTCCAAAAAATGAAAACAATTACTTCACTAAGTATGGCAGGCTCCTCAAATTTTTTCATGGAAATAAAATTTTTTTTTTTAATGATAAGCCATCAGAAAATGCTTGAAAGACATTCAAGCTATGAGTACTTTTAATTTTGCAGAGCATACTTAGCTTCACTTGTTTGAGAGTTTCCCTCCACACAGCAACCCTGAATCTGGGCTTCAGTGATTTAAGTGATTCTCTGAATTTAGGCAGATTTGGAGGGCGAACACCCAAAAGAAGCAGGAGAACATACAATGTGTATCCTTTCCTTATGTCCAAATCCAGTCATTATTTCATTAATGTTTCTTCCAGGAAGAATTAGTTTCACCAATGAAATTAATTCAAAGGAAGGGTTCCTGAATATTTAAAAAATAAAAATCACTCTCATATGTGGCTTTTTAAAACAGGGGAAACAAAGTAAAATGCACCTCAGGCAACTGTGAGAAGGGCGAGGAAGAAAGCGTTTCAGAAGGTGCATTATAGTTCACAACAGTGCCCTCTGCTGTCCAAGTGGTGGCTGAAGTGAAGGTGGCTTTCATGCTATCAGAAAAGCCCTTTTCACTAAACAAAATTGATGTTATCTCCTCTTCTAGGCTCTAGAGAGGTCAGAAAAGGAAGAGCAAAGAATTAACAGTAAGTTGGAACAGACAGCAGTGACCTACTGAAAGAGAAAGGAAAGATTACACAAGAAAGAATCACAGAGCAGCATAAATCGAAAGAAAGGTGAGGATTCTGCCAGATCCTGCAGCAGGTGCACGTACGTGGCGGTTTGCCTGCGTGCCAGCTCTCCACCCTGCTCCAGTCTCTGATCGCTCCAACCTACGAAAAACAGCTACACTTCTTGGTTTTTCACAAAAGCTGTCATCACAAACTGAGCAGGACCTACCCTCCCATCAAACACTGTTTTGTATGTTTGTGAGGCAGCTCTTCAGCATAAGCCTCTTTCTGCACAACATGGCCTCTTCAGTGGCTCCGACACTTGAAAGGCTTAGTCCTGTGCCATAGCTTAGGTGACCCAATCCTCCTGCCTCCAGTGCTCTTCCCAATTTGCCATCGGTCTCAGTACACCTAATATCCTATTTTGCGCATGCCTTTCCCTAACCATTCCAGCCCCTCCTAGCTCTTCCCTTTTACACATTACTTTGTACACAAGCAATCTGAGAGCAACCTATAGTAAGGCCCTCGGACATGTTAAATATGCCATGAAATGAAGAAATAATACCTTTTTTCCAGTAAGAAACCGGTAAACAAAGAATGCTAAAAAGGAAGGCAAACTCAGAGGTGGAAACTCAGTGAGCAATGTTAAAATCATCTGTCCCTGAAACACTATTAGGCAAATTTAATCTTCATATGCCTGCCCTTAAGCGATGGTCCTTAACCTGCCAGAACCCACAGCAGGAAAACTGAAGACTGTCCCAGGTACCCGAATGCCAACAGCAAAGAGTCACCGTGAAACTCCCCCTCACATCAGAAGTGTGCAAGAATACTTCCTAATAAACCTCACTGCTCACAGAGTTTCAAGACAGATGAATGAATGAAATTCCTGGGGTGCTCCCTGTGGGACAGTGTGCTAGGGGGACTGAGGAATAGGGATAATAAAATAAGGAGGGCTAGGTGTATAAGCATTCGCAATATTCAGGAGGAAAAAATAAAAAGCTTCTGAACTAATTCATTCTAATGATAATCTCTACAATTACACCATCCCTAAGGGTTGAGTTTGTAGAGTGTCCTACCCAATAAGAGATCACTGGGGAGTTTATATAAGTGGCATGCATTTAATTATTCAGTACAGTATCTTCAAAAGTACTTTAAAATGATAGTCTACATAATCTCTATTAGACTCATGGGAGAATCTTTTCTACAAGTTTCAGTATGTCATAATTCTCACAATACATAAGAGGATATAGAGTTATTTACCTATTAAAGACTGAGTTGATTTCCAAGTTTCTGCCCTACTCTCAAAATTGTTCATATTCAAACTGAAGACATTCAGTGTATTAACTTAAATGTGAAACTATTACTGTTTCTCTCATCTATAAAACCCATATTACAGAAATTTGGAAAATTGGGCCAAATTTTACTTATGCAAAATTGCTTATTTTACCCTTCATTAAGGATTAAAATTTATAGATAATCAAAAAGCTCTGCAAAGATCAGTAGCAAAATGAAGATGCCACAAAGAGAAAAATTGCAAGATATCCTATTAAAAATCAAAATGCTGCAGTCGAGTTAACTACTCACATTCTTTCAACTAATAGTAGTGATACGTTATTTGGTAGAAAAAAGATACATTGCAAGCAGTAAAGCAATGTTTGCTGGGAGAATGGATGAATGGGTGACTACAGTCACAACAATCCATATGTATGCCAAATAAGTACATTCCTGTATGTGGTGGAGAAGAAAAGAACAAGCAAAAAATAGTAACTAAGTGCAGATAAACCATTTAGGAGCTTAAACAGTGAGTAAATTCCAGGTTTAAACTTCGTGTAACATCGCTGTAATGTAACTTCTACAACATATTTCATATTGTACATTCCTAAACCATGACACCCAGAAAAAATGATCATTTTAAACCTCTTTAGCAAAACTCCCAAGTTTCCTACTGCATAAAAGTATAAGGACATTTCTTAAAATTGAACAAATCTACCACTGGAGTTGCTTCTGGAAATGAAACTTTCAAAATTACAGAATCTTTTAAAGCATGCGATTATTAAAGTCATCATTTTACAGAGTCCAACTGGGTTTGGACTTCATGCTGACATTTAAATACATAAAAATGCCACTTGGTTTAGCTTTCCCATTTGCAGTAGTTTGGAACTATTTCTCCTCAACTACACCTCAAATTCCTTTAGGGCAAGATTTCATCTTCCATTTATTTTGCCTCTTCCTCCACCCAATATATGTTCTCATAAATAATGCTAACAGATTTATAAAATCAGACTTTTGTGTTAGAAAAACACTGGTTTCTGATCTCCGCTCTCACTCACATCCCCGGTATTCCATTCCTCACCCGCAGCAGAAGGACCTCTGTCAGACCCAGTCTAGAGCTCTCCAGTGGTTTCCCATTACGCCCACAATAATATCCCAAAATGTCAATATGGTCAGGAAGACCTGACAGGATCTAGGGTCTGAATTCCTTGATTTTTCCTAAGCCCTTGCCACTCGGTCTTCCAGTTCCTTAAACTAGTCCCTGCTTTTGGGAATTAGTTTTTTTGCTCTTCCCTACAGACAGAAAAAATCTTCATATATGCTTTCTTCTCATCATTAAGCTCTCAACTTAAATGCCAACTCTTCCTGACCACAAAGGTAAAACAGCCTTCCCACTCACCTCCGAACACAAAGATGTATTTCCTCTTTAACATTGACTTCTTTAGTACCCCACCTTTTCTAACTGCTGTCTCCTCTAACAGACTCTAAGGTCTCTAGTCCTAGCAGTTAACTGGCTGACCAGCTGGCTAAGCAAAACCAGGAGAAAGAGAAGAGTGTAAAAGCAACAGAAAGCTAACTTCTCAGCAGTGCCGGAGAGGGCGTATGTGCACAGCACAGGGAGAGTCGAGGGGCTGTGCTGGTACACCACCTCCCTCCCTTAAAAATCTTAAAATGAAAACCCAAAAGGTTCCCAAATAGAATTAGTAAACTAGTACCTAAATCACATACAATTTGTTATTTTAACCCCACCACAGCGTGCACAGCGTTGTACAAACAGTGCATTTTCACAAGAAATCATGGTTTCCCAACTGCCAGCCACATATATCAAAACTGCAGGTCACTTAAGAAATCAGCTGATGTGTCTGCATTTCAAATTGTGAATTTTTAAATAAAGTACTCCTGCAGTGTCTCACCTAATGACTTCCATTTCTATACATGGAGATTTAACTGTTTAAATGCTCAAAATTTATTTTGAAAAAAGTTTAGGTTGATACATAAGAAAAAAATGTATCTTATGGCTGTGGACAGAAATAAAGGAAAAGAGAAAAAGCAAGCGTAGGTCCAAGGGTGCCAGGTGAACACCTTGTCTGCCTCCTGGGCTTTTCCTTCCACTGTCCGTGCTGCCGCCATCTGATGTTTCTCCTTCAGGGATAAAATATCCTTGAAAAGATGGTCTCCTTTTCTCTATTGTTTTAAACAATAGACATAATCAACAAATAAGACAAGTACATCACATCGACAGCAACACAAACACAACACAACTGTGGGGCTGAGCGGAACAAACCAGACGAAGCGGCACACACAGGAAGGCCAAAATCTCTGCACGTCAAATACCCTTCCTCCAGAAAATACGGCACTCTACCGTCAACGCGGAAATATGAAGGGGAATACCTTTGGAAAGTCTAAGATTAAGGACTAAAATTGTATATCACTTCATAAGACCCTACCAGGGTGTTTGAAATCTTAGTGTTTTCAAAAGTTATTTTTTAGTTCAGCAATTATCTTTGCTCATCTGTTTCTTAAAGAGCTTTTTTCTTTTCAACAAACTTGGAAATTTAAAGCCACTAACAGCTTTGCTTCTTCTGAAGAGGTTAATAAAAACAGCATGAGGCTATCTAAATCATATGTATACCATCTGGTAACACTCAAGTCAGACTGGGTGATGAACTTAAGAAGTGAGGGGTGTAAGGAAAGGAGAAAAGATGAAATTGTAGGATAACACCTTTACATACTTTTTAAACTGTGTCTTAAATACAGCTAATTACTGTCTCCCTCAAGTATGATAAGTGAGCCCATGGAAGTTCTTGGTTAATAAAGATTTTGAGAGCATCAGAAAAGAACAGATATAGATGAGAATGAATGGAGAAATACTTCAAGAATATAGTCTAAAGGCAATACGTATATTGGTGGTGAGAAACAACCACGGAAAGAAAAAGAATGCTACAGTTAAAAATGTTTTTTCAACACTAGTCTACATGTCTCGGCTAGGACATTTGAATGTTAAGTTGTATGACAGAACATTTTGCAAGTTTTCAACAGAGCTCATCAATCTTTAAAACTAAGTTTAACTCATTTTCCCCACAGTAATTACCTTAAACCATTCTAAATATGGTCCACATTAATTATTTAATTATTAAGTAAACTTTCTTATTTCATAAATCAGTATCTGAAAAGCTTTTTAAATACCATATAATGTCAGTTTTTAAGTCATCCTACATAAAAATGTGTCACTAATTTACTTAAGTAAAATATTTATTCTGAAGTTATTTCACAAATATCTTGAAATTTATACAATTTATCTAAGAACTTGGTCAATAAATATTACACTGTTAATAAATACTTAGTATTTTAAAAAATTGTTAGCAATTACATTAAATAAAAAAAACTGGTAGCATTTTGTAACTTCCTGGGAATCAACATGAGATCATCAGCCTGAATTTTACTGAAAAGCTGGAGACATACAGCCAACAAACAGCTGGTGACATACCCCTTGTGTCTGTAGGGACAGAGGTGTGATACGTCGTTTTTCCCATTCATTAGGGCGCGGCTCAGGTGTGGATTCCATAAAATTGCGCTTGAGTTCACTAATGCTAGCCTGATGTTTCAGTATGTCCTCCTGGGCCTTATCCAGGTCCTAGCGATATGTAACGTAATAAAAGGGGGGAAAGCCAAAAGGAAAAAACCCAGTAGGACAAAAATAAAAAAAATAAAACCAAAAAATAAGACAAAGCAAACTTACGATTAAAAAAAAAAAACAAAAAGCAAGAAAAATGCCAAGTCTCAAAAGCCATCTTATCACCTTATAAGTTCCTCAAAATTTGAAAATAAAGCCAATGTGCAATTTTTTTTATGACTCACATTTAAAGGGTTCTTATATCCTTTCTGTTTAGAGTTTTTTAAGGAATAACTGTTTACATTATTAGAAGGAAGTCATAGAACTAACACTCAAAGAGACTACTAACCCTTCTTCCTAATAGCTGGATGTAAAATGCAGCCTATGACTTTGCTCCTGTAAATTCACCTTTCTGATTATGGCTACCACTCAAATTGCCTTCTTTGAACATACTGCACTAAGTAAAAATAGAGAAAGGTGGGCTCAGGAGCACACTTTGCCTGATGGGACAGCCAGTCCAGGATCATCCACCAAAAAAACAGTGGAGAAGGGCAGGGTAGAATGGGGCAAGGATGGACTTTTTTCAGGAAGTTCTAGCATTGGCTTTTAATCCTTAAGGAATAAAAATGGCTTCCATAGGCTGCTTGTATTTGACCTCTCTATAGAATACGTGAACCTCACACTGGTTTCATATACTTGCCAAAGACCACATACCAAATGGCCCTTATACAAACAAAGATGCAAGAAAAATTACCAGATTGAATTTCATTGGAATAGGCCCTGATGAATGATATTTGTGGGATTTTTTTTGTGTTAGTTCTGATAACCAGTATTTGTGGGAAATAAAGCTAATTATTGTTCAGGAAATGGTTTGAACTGAATGCTAAATGTTTTCTTACATTTTAAAAATCATGGGGCCACCTGCTGATCACAGCTCTCATCCCACTCCCAGAGGAACAGGTCATGCATCTGATAAAATTAGATATTCCATAGTCATGCACAAGCATAGTTGTTCATCTATGAGCTTCTACAGCCATTTGCAAAAACTCATGAAAATCTAAAAATCTTTGTATGGCGTGGAAACATGACTGTGGCTTGAGATTAGGCACATTTCTTGTATTTGTTCAAAGCAATGTTATGTATTACACTTTAGAGCATTTTAGTGAGTTATGCAAAAATACATTTCCAACAATTATCAAAGCTGCCAAAAGCAACAAAATTGATTAGTCAGATTACTGAGAACTGCAGTTCACACTCAATACATTGTCATGTACCAATCTAAATAAGGAGGAAAAGAAAGTTCTCGTGTGACACGGGGAATATAATGTACATTTCTCATTGGGTGGCTAGGTTTTCTTTAATTTTTTCCTACTTTCTTTCATTTAGTCTTTCTTCTTAAAGCAATTCCATTATTTAGCATTCTTTCAAATGGTACATTTTAAGTGAATCACATTACTAACTGCATGGATTTTAGTGCCACTGTCTCCCCCTCCCCAAATATTGTGGACAAGAATAAAGATCAAGAATAAAATGATTTGATGTCAGATCAACAAATATCTGCTCTCATCGATGTATGTTAAGGATGGGATCACATTACTTCAGATTTCATGCCCTAGAGATAACCCATCAGGAGAAAATAAGTTTACTTAGAGAACTTCAGGATTAGTAGATAAAACCTTTATTCCTTTTTTCCCAGTTGTCACTTTGAGAACTTCTAGTAAATATATTCCTACCTAAGCCACTTTGAAAGAACCAAGTCGGACGGGCCACATGCACCCCCGAGCTGAATGTTCCCCATGCAGCTCATGCACTGTGCTTGGAAAGAGTTGCCAGCCAGCCTGTGAGTGACCTCCCGTCCACAGCAGCCTGGCAGCCATCAGGACAGTGTTGTCTTAGATTATACAAACCTCCAACATTAAATTGCTATGTCTGACATAAATATTATCCCCTTCTACTCTCAAGGAATTTTTCTGTGAAATTAAATCACACACAGGGAGAAAAAGCAAATAAACATAAATGTATCAATCAGCAAGCACCAGAAACATCCCCAGAGTTGGCTAGTCTAAGACATTAAAAGTAATAAAAATCTTAAGAACCTAAAGCCACAACAAGCAAAACTCACAAATAAACCCTGAAAGTGCAGCACCCCACACACAATAATAATGGCAGGCAGCAAGTCACCAGGTTTTAACTTTGCAGAAAAAATATCCACCTCCTCTGGCTGTGTTTCCTCTTCTTCCATCTTCACCTGAACAGTCATGCGTCAAACGGCCAGAAAACGGAAGTGTTAGCGGGCACTCTACCATCAGGCAAAGAAGCTGTATTTGTACTCCAATGGTGAACCAGTATTACCAACCTTTATCGTGTGGCCCGCAGAAGATGCAGAATATTAAGCCACTTTGGCCTTTCTTCACCTACAGTGTTGTATAAATGATGGAAATGATTCTTTGCAAAGGTGGAATGGAGAATGGAAGCTTCACTCTTTCTCAGTCCCTACATTATATGCACTATTTTTGACTATTTTTTTACTTAGGAATGAAAACATAAGAGTGTAAAAATGGCATAATTCAACCTGTTCTAATTTGAAATGTCTAAAATCAACTAGTGATGAGGGCAAAGTATGATGATGTAAATTTGGCTTTTGCTTTATGGCAAGGACAAATGTTCACCCTATTAACAGTTTTTTAACATAGATTTCTTTCCCTGGAGGAAAACTGGTTTACTATGCTACATTCAGGTTAAAATGGTGGCTATTAAAAATACTCTTTGAAATACAGCCACTTTTCTTTCATAATATTCTTTGAACAAGAATCATTTTTCATAGTTGGACAATTCTCAGTATCTAATATCCCAAAAGAAGAGATCTGTAAATTTAAAACTAGAATAAATACTGATGACTACTGACTCAAGGACAGGAATGGCAAGAAAGAAAAATATTGATTCTGATAACACAGGAAAATATTTTAAGCTTTACATGTTAATTGATAGCAGGATCATATATTCTTTTTGTTCTTTACTAAAATGATAGTATCAAATCTGAGAGTTCAAATTTTTTAAAAAAATAAAAGTATTTAAATATTTAAATACTTTTTAAATATTTAAATACTTGCTGAGAAGTCAGCAAGGAGATCAGAGTAACTTCTTTTTTTCAGAAGGTAAAAATAAGACACAGCCATTCAATAATCTATTAAGAATTATTTTCTAATCTTTCTCTAACATGTACATCTTTGACATCCACAGGTAATCTTTAAGAATCGTGGCTTTTCCCACAATGCCTAATCACAGCATTATGTTCACATTTCTCTTTAGGTTTGCTCTAAATTTTGTCACTTATTCTATGTATTGATAGTAACCACAGGATATTGAGAAAGTAAGCCATCATTTAGCAAAACCACCAAAGCCATAATGCACGTTAACACTAACTGACTAGTGCAGAGGTAGCCATACAAAGGGGTAAGAATCCTCAAACCAGACATCTAATTTTAAATAAAAGAATATGAAGAGGCCCAACCTTAGGGTTAAATATTCTAAATTTTCAAAAAGCTTTGTTTCATGTTTCATACACATTTGTTAAAGAAAAGATAACAGAACAGCATCTTCCTTACAAAATACCTGACAGTGACTCTGTCATATAATTACATGATTTAGAGTTAAAACAAAGCAAAACAACACCACCTGAAACTCATCTGGTCTCCAAATGCTAGAATAATAGGGAGACAAGGAGCTTCTGAGATTAGACCTACATATGTCAGGAGTAAAGGTGTAAAGATACATCCCCATAAATGCGAGAACAAGCGTAGCTTTATAACAAAAAAATAAGAAGAAGAAGCTCTACTAATCCACACCAATTACAGTAATGTCCACAGCATCCTCAGTTCCTTTTTTTAGACCTAGTAAGGTCTGTAGATATTTGTAAAATAATCCTACCATAACTTTGCTTTCAATTTAGAATGTGTGGACCTCTTCGGTGGATGTCAATGGAAAGCAGCTTACATTTATCTTTCATGCACTGAAATGTAACGGGTGAAAATGCACAGCTCATACATTATGTTAAGGGTAATCAGCAGTACAGTTTATGCACATGTTTACACTCTACATTAGGAAGGGTATAAGATGAAGTGTATTTTTGTTGACTGCACAAATGGAAGCTTATGTAGGAGTACCAACGACTGCTTCCTCTTCCTCTGGTCTGTCATTCAAGTCACAGTCACAAGACACAGTAAAGGAAGTGGCCTTAGCCTCCAGATAACATAGGGATAGAGCCAGAGGAAGGGAAAAGGTGAGGGAAAAAGGCACCGACTGAGAAGCAGAGAGAAGTAGCCCAAAGATGAGGATGAGGGAAGGAAGGAAGGAAGGGGAGGTGATAGGAACATAGTGCTGGACGTCGGCAGGGAGGAAGGAGACCCAGACCTTGGGGAGGCTGGGGAAAGCCAGGTACCCATCTTCATCAAGGAGTGAAGGGAAGCTGGATGGAAGGCATTTGCAGAAACTGAAGGAAAAGTACCCAGACCCTGAATCCTTGCGGTCAGCCTCTTGTAGAGGCTTTTCGTGGGTGGGAGGACAGTCTATCTGAGAAGGGGCTACAGTAGGATCCAGGACAGAATCAAGGACAGTGGCCTCGCAGTCCCCCTGCTCTGAGGTTTCCCCTGTGGAAAGGAGCTCTAAGCTGTCCAGTGTGATCTGGTCGGCCTCCCCAAAGGGGTCTTCCTCTGAAATGTCGGAAAGCAAGTCCATTTCAGGGACTGGCAATAGGTTTGGGGGAAGCGATGAAGCACAGCGGATGAGTGGTGAAGGTGGGCATATGAAAGCGGGCTGTCTCGGGGCCAACCGTGGTCGAATGTGAAATTACACAATGGATACATTCAAAGGCGAAACGAAGGCAAAAGAGAAAGAGGAGAGAAGAAATGGGAAGTTAGTGAACAATTTTACTCAAAAGTAGAGACTGTATTAACATAGTGTAGTTAGAAAGTGAATTAAATAATCTACTTTTAAAGAGGAAAACTGAACTACTTTAGCACATAAAATATATAGGTACAGACCAACTTTATGATTATTGTCTGACTGGTTGGAAATAGATCTGATGAAACTCAAATAGCATTATTACCTTTGAGCCCAGTTGCTGACATTCAAAGCAGTAGCAAAAAGGCTAACATACTCAATTTTTTGCTGAAGATAAGCAGAATTTCCTTTAAAGTTAAAAGAATTTAAAAAATAATAGTAATAACTGGGTATATCATATTAACTAGGCAAAAGGGAACAGAGGAGATTTTGAATTGCTGAGCTCTTTTGTTAAAGATAAAAGTAGTCAGTCTCCTGGGAGCCTCGTCAGCATAATTGTAAAAGATTCTGTCAACTTTTCAGCAGTTGAAAATCTTGCTGGACATGGTTTCTGTTATTTTTAACTACATGATTTCTATGTAGTTTAAAATATGATACTCACAAATTCTTTAACAAAGGTATGCAGGGGGTTTGATGGCATGGGCTACCTGAAGCCCCTGTCCTCGTGGCAAAAGGTCCACATCCCCCCCCCCACCATGCTGAATATTAGAGGTTGTTGAATTCCCAAGGAACTGCAGCTACTTCATCTAGAAGGTTCTTTAAAAATTCATGTTGCAGGTTTAGAATTTTCAAAGGTAAAATTTGGAAAATATTATAAATCTAAAGAATGATTTCATTTCTTTTTTGTTGTTGCTTTGTACAGATATAGAAAAGAGATCTGAAGAACTCAAAGCCCTTTCAAATCAATCTCTGACGTTACTTGTCCAAGGAGACATAAAATAACAGTGACATATTTGAAAGCACAATGCAGGGTACTTGTCCATTCACTACGGTGTATGCACCAAATAAGCCCAAAAGCAACATAACTCTTCTCACTGTTCAAAAGACAATTACCCTTTGCTTAATTTCTTCTTCATCAGTTACAGATTATTAATGAAAAGTAATATTTTTCATAAAGACTATCTTTGTGCATTATAAAAAATTTAAGTCAACATAATTATAATAATACAGGTTATACTTTAAAATTTACTTGTAACAAATATAAGTTTCAGATCATCACAGCTTTTACCATTTGAGGATTTAACTAAATAGAATATGCAGAGTCAAAATAGCCAATAAATTACTTACTTGCATTAATATACTATAACTTACATTGAAATATTTTGCTTTAGACATCAACCAAAAAAAGGTTAGAGACCATGTCCAGACCAGAAAAGCCCACACATAATTGAAAATTGGGAAATTATATCCACAGAGAACACACACTGACTGGTTTAAAATAGTATTTGAGTTCTGAAACAGTAATTGCTGACAGACTGTCCCTAGTCTAAGTCTAAGTACACATTCGAAGTCGCAGTCTACTAATGCGCCATACCTTTCCTTCAATGAGTTGCACAGGTGGGGCTCTAGTGGGGCTTCTGCTGTCCCTTCTGCCATCCCCATCCTGAACCACGGCCATGCGGACAGCTCCACGCCCATATGCTGTCACCTCCCCGGCAGGGCCAGGAAAATCCTTCACAAGACTCGGGTCCACATCTCCAACTACAGCTGGTAAAGGACGATCATTGGATCATGTTAGGACATTGAAATGGTCAAACTTGATGAAACTTCCCCCCTTTACACAGATAGACCAACAGCATGGAGACAACAGGAGCGTTGCTCGAGCTCTGAAAATACCAAGATCTCAAACTCAATTTTAAACTTTTACTGAACTCTGAAAGTATTCTGAATTTTAACCCATTCTCTCATATCAATTTTTCGAAGGATATACTTTGACCATAGAATTAACCAGTAGAAGGAGCTCTAGGACCAGCTGAAATACTGTAAGAGATTCAAAGCAGTCAGAATTACAATGTGAGCATCACTTTAATTCTTTAGGGTTTCTTTTATCTTGTCTGAGCTTATTGCTGGATCAATTTCTGCAACAAATAATTATTTATTAAGATGATTTGCTTCAATAAGATTAAAAATTCTCTAAAAGTATCTTTAATTTGAATGCCATTTAAAATTATGACAAGAGGTAGATTTTACGGAATTAACTTCTATGTTTATGTTTAATAGTTTCCATTTCTCTAACCTCCGTCCTGAATGCCTCCACTTGACCTAACAGTAAATCTAACACGTGGACACCCACCCACTCAGCAAACCTGGTCCTCATGTGCTCCCTTCACTCCCCTACAGATGGGCCTGAACACAGATTGTGCTGAAATGCGTGTCGCCTGGCAAATCAATCCAAGATGGCCTCAGTTCTTAGCCAGGCAAAGTGAGCAGCAGCTGGCAAAGCCTCCGTCTACCTGCAGTTTCTCCCTCAAACCACAGCAATGCCCACTGAGGTCATTTCACTTGTACAAAAAGCACCTGAGTGGCTCAGCTCCATGTCCCCACAGAAGCTCAGTAACCACAAGAGGCCGAGTTGCAAGCTCTCGGAAGGCAGGGACCCTGTGTGATGTACCATATTGAACTGAGGGGGCATCAAGCACCTCCAGGCCATGTGTTACAAGAAACCTTTGACCCACACCCCTCATGTGCTAACTGAGTCACCTCCTCCTTCCCAGTCTTGCCTTTGGATCACCCTCATACTTGCACCCAGTTACTGAAGCCAGAAACCTCGAAGTCTCTTCCTTCACCGCTCAACACCAGCAAGTCCAGTTGAGTGCTTGGGTCTGTTTCTCAATGTGGCCACTTCTTCCATCTCTATTCTACCACCCAGGTCCCTTTTAAGACTTTAACAGCCCTTACGTACTTATATTTTTGAAAGTCCACAGGATATCCTAAAATGAACTCACATTTTGCATTAAGTATAATTATGTTCCATGTGTTTAAAACTTTTGAGAAATGTTCATAATTTTCCCTTGTAAATTAGACAGCTATGAGTAATTCTTTTAACTTATGGTTATAATTTCTAAGCATTCTTACAGACATTCAGAAATTACTGCAAAAAAATCTCACCTAGAAATGGTTTCAGACATAACTTTAAAGTTACACAATAATGTTGATGAAATGTTGACTTTGCATACTTTTAAACACAAATTTCAGTGTGCAGGAGGATTTTTTTTTCTTTTTTCTTTTTCTTTTTTGAAGCAAATAAGCTTGTAGGCCCAAAGCACTGAGCTTAAGGGGCCCTGTGGCTAACTGGTCTATTATCACCCAGGCACTGAACACTCCCCTGAACTATTCCCAACCAGTCTGCCTGCTTCCTCTCGTCCTCTAATCATTTTTGACACTGCAAAGTTATTTCTTTTTAAAGATAACACTGTGTACCAATGTGCTTGCACATGGGTGAACACATCTGTGCGTGCGTGAGTGCGCGCACACTTTCAGCAGTTTCCTACAGCACCTAAAATAAAAACCACATGCTTTACCATGGCTGCAAGGCTCTGCATGAGCTGCTCCAGGCCTACGTCTTCCCATTACTTAGTTGTTACTACCTTCGCTTTCTTTCTGTTCTGGTATGTACTGTATCAAGATCTCCCTAATCTTAGAACCCTTAGACCTGCTGCTCCTGCTACCTGCAATGTTTTATCTCCTGCTCTACTCACGGCTGCCTTGTTCTCATCCTTCAAATCCTAAGTGAAATGGTTCTTCCTCAGATAGGCCTCTGTTCCCAGATGACCCAATCTAACTAGTGTCCCTGCTTACTGCATTTCCCACTTTCACAAAATCACTGCTTCCCCTGCGTTCAAATATATCTTGGTTATTAGCTCTTCTAAATGACTGATTTGCCTCCTCCTTTTTGATTTGATTTTTCCAATCTTGGAATCTCTGTTCTAAAAGAGCTGTTCAAGATTAACTTTATTTTTATATTTGATTTTAGATATCAAATTGATTTTTATGTTCTATGTAATCACTAGACAATTTGTCAAACTTTAAGAGTACGGAATATATATATATATATATATATATATATATATATATATATATATTACATTAGTCTAGGCTAACTTTAATTTTTTTTTTTTTTCATTTTTCTGAAGCTGGAAACAGGGAGAGACAGTCAGACAGACTCCCGCATGCGCCCGACCGGGATCCACCCGGCACGCCCACCAGGGGCGACGCTCTGCCCTCCAGGGGGCGATGCTCTGCCCACCCTGGGCGTCGCCATTTTGCGACCAGAGCCACTCTAGCGCCTGGGGCAGAGGCCACAGAGCCATCCCCAGCGCCCGGGCCATCTTTGCTCCAATGGAGCCTTGGCTGCGGGAGGGGAAGAGAGAGACCGAGAGGGAAAGCGCAGCGGAGGGGTGGAGAAGCAAATGGGCGCTTCTCCTGTGTGCCCTGGCCGGGAATCGAACCCGGGTCCTCCGCACGCTAGGCCGACGCTCTACCACTGAGCCAACCGGCCAGGGCAGTCTAGGCTAACTTTAAAACTAAACAGAAGAAAAGATACAGCACGTGTCAACAACAACAACAAATGGTATATTAACGGGGAGCGCCGGGAAAAAGCAATGCTCAGCACCAGGTGACAGCCTAGCTTTGTTTCGAGGAGAAAGGGAGAATATAAGCCCCAACCAAATTGTTCCCTGTTGTCTGTCCTTCACTGGTGTGAAAAGCCTTCTATTTTTCATAGCACAATAATCCTTTTGATAACTTGCCCATCTGGTGAATTATAGTGTCCAAACACGGGGAAATAACGGATTACTGTGCCATGTTTGCTGCTTTTCCTTGTAAAAATCCTTGTTTTCAGATGCAAACCTATTAACAACCCTCTGCACTAGTTGCCCATGAAGATGGTGGATTTCCTTGAGCGCAGTTGATATACCTCCTAGAATCACAGTGGCTAACTCTTCTTTATGGACTCTAAAATTTGCAATATAAGAGTTATAAAGTCTCACAGTTTAAAACAAAGGCCGTAACAGACAGTGTTCCAGAAGAGGAACGATTTCTCTCAGAGCATTAAACAACACTGGCTGCATTTATTCAGCCCTTGCATAAATTCTCTTGTAGAAAGTGGCAAAGCTTGTGAAATATTTACATAAACAGGCACATTTTTCAGATTTACTTGAAATTTTTTCAGTCACCAATTAGCTAACAGTTATACTGACAGCTATGTTACAGTAACAATCCACTGATCTTAAATCATTACATTTAGGGAATGTGGAAATTTATTAGAATCAAGTTTATAGCTAGCTGATTGTCCTGTACATTTTTGGGTAGTCTTATCCAGAATCAAGGTTTAATAATGATATATACCAAGATGCCCACCAACAAATCCTGTCAAGTATCTCCATGTATACGCCTGGAACTGTTCTCCAAGTTTATTCCAGGAAAAATAGGTCAATGCCAAGGGCTGTCAATCCTCCACTAATGAAAGAACATTTTTATCTGTTAGTATAAAATTAACCTTAGCTCTTTTCTAGAATGCCTGCTATTAACTCAAAATTAGGGTAATAAGATACATATATAAAAGGAAGCCACATCAATTTATTCCCATGAATAATTTATATAAAACTACAAATATGTAGCTATTTAGAATTCCAACAGAAAAAATATACAGATGTATACCTCTCTTCCCTTGGGTGAAAGAACAAATGATTTTTCATATTTCCTATTTTTTGTTGTTGTTAAAATATTATATTTAAACTAATCCTTTGAACCAGTGAATGGTTTTTCATAGGCTGGAAAGTTTAGTAAGTTTCAGTCAAAATTTGTAAACTCAATAAAATTTAAATGTTTTAAGTTCCTTTGAATAAAAATTCAGATGTTACCACACCAGAAAATCCCTTGGAATTACATTTTTGCCAGGAAATTAAGCCATATAAAATACATTTAATTATGATATCAGACCAGTAAAAATGTGTTTGTCCAATATCTCGTTAATGAGAACTCTTAGCTAATATTTATGTCCACTAGTAACATACAAAAAATTTAGACTAAGAATGACAGCTTCAAAACACTACAAAATTTTCTTGCAAGTATAAGAAATAGAACTTTATATACTCAGAGAAAAATAGCTATCTCTCCAGGGTTTTTCCAGGGGCCTTATCAACTAGATCAACATCTTCTGATCCCCCTGGATTAGAGAGATTAACGGAATCCAAAGCTATGATAAATGTGTTTACCTCCATCTAGAATCCTGGAGACCCGCTTACTAGACGTGCGCTCAAAGTGTGGTGCCGGCCTGTCGATGAGGGTGCTGGCCTGGCGGCTCTGGGCTTGGGTGCGGCCGCTGTAGCGGAATTTGGACCCCAAGGTCAGGAACTTGGCCTTTGGTGGCTGCTCTGGAGACACAAGCCTAGAGTGGAGAGAAAAGGGAACAAAATTAGAATTTATGGATTCTTTATTAACTTTAAAACTATTTTAATATTTCATTATATTAAACATGATTACTCAATATAAAAGGATGACTAAACCAATGAAAAAGAACATTATTTATATACTTTCTTACATAAGAACTGGAAGAAAATGATGAGTAAGTCCACATTCACGTATGTATGAATACTGTTTTCCTCAACCTGAGCAGAACTGCAGCTGTTCTCAGTGTGCACCAAAGGTTATTTATTTGCATTAGCTTAAATCATTTAAACACATATGTCTGAATTCTTGCTCCTAGCTGTAAGTGCCAAGTAGCGATCCATTAGCATTAGTAATTCTTAATATTTATGTCTATTTCTCCTGGGAAAGAACATCTAACGCGGGGACCAGCTCCATCAGGCGACGCTTTCCCGTGAAGAGCGCAGCACAGAGAGGCTCTGCAGAGATGACTAACCTCTCTTCTTGCTAGCACAATTCTTCTGCTCAAACCAGGGGTCTTAACAAATAAAATTAAACGTAAGATCAAATATGTTCGGTGTATGCAAAAACTTGTTTGTAGTAAATGAGCCGATCTTGTCTGGAATACATCTGAAATTTCCTCATTTTCACTGATCAAGAATTGGCAAAGTGCGGAGGACCCGGGTTTGATTCCCGGCCAGGGCACACAGGAGAAGCGCCCATTTGCTTCTCCACCCCTCCCACCCCACCCCTCCTTCCTCTCTGTCTCTCTCTTCCCCTCCCGCAGCCGAGGCTCCATTGGAGCAAAGATGGCCCGGGCGCTGGGGATGGCTCTGTGGCCTCTGCCTCAGGCGCTGGAGTGGCTCTGGTCGCGACATGGCGACGCCCAGGATGGGCAGAGCATCGCCCCCTGGTGGGCAGAGCGTCGCCCCTGGTGGGCGTGCCGGGTGGATCCCGGTCGGGCGCATGCGGGAGTCTGTCTGACTGTCTCTCCCTGTTTCCAGCTTCAGAAAAATGAAAGGAAAAAAAAAAAAAGAATTGGCAAAATAATTTAACAAAAAATAATTTCAGGCCTCTTGTAGAATTTATTATATAAGGCTTTAGTTGACAATTCCACCAATATGGAAAACGCTACCAAAATTTTCCTTATCATTCTCCAAAGAGTGATTTCTTTAAGAATTCTTTACCATTTCAAGTATTTCTAGACCTTCTGCCCAATTAAAAAAAAACAAAAAATTTTTTCTGCTCAATTGGCAATGAAAAAAATTCAGGTCAAGGCAAAGTGACATGTATACAAGGGGCAACTCTCCATTAATTAATAATTCTCAGTTAGAAACACCCTCACCCACAAAAAATCTAGAATTAAACTGATAAAAGAACTAATACAATCTGGCTCCTTTGGTTTTAATCTATTCATGTAGGGTAGTAGAAGTGCTTCTTGAAGTCGTCCATTTTCTGCCAATAGATTATGAAAGGATATATGTCACAATGCAAAAGAAAGAAAGTCATTAACTAGAGGACCTTTATTTCAAATCAAGATAATATATGTACTTTCTTGCCTAACGGGCCCTGGTGACCATATACACAGACTATCATTAGCTTGCTGATTAATTTTCTGTCTCTCAGACCATTGGAGGGCTGCCAAATACAGTGGTCCTCTCACTGACCACCAATGAAAGAGGTGCCCCTTCCAGAAGTGCAGTGGGGGCTAGATAAATGGCCTCAGGGGGCCGCATTGCGGCCCGTGGGCTGTAGTTTGGGGACGCTTGATCTAAGTAATGATGTGTTATAAAGGAATTCAACTTTTACATATGTTATCGTTTAAGAAGTGTATTCACATTTTAATTTTATGGCCCTGGCCAGCTGGCTCAGTGGTAGAGCGTTGGACTGGCATGTGGAAGTCCTGGGTTTGATTGCCAGTCAGGGCACACAGGAGAAGTGACCACCTGCTTCTCCACCCGTCTCCTTCTCTTTTCTCTCTTTCTCTTCCCTTCCTGCAGCCAAGGCTCCACTGGAGCAAAGTTGGCCCAGGCGCTAAGGATGGCTCCATGGCCTCCGCCTTTGGGGCTAGAATGGCTCCGGTTTCAACAGAGCAATGCCCCAGATGGGCAGAGTATGCCGGGTGGATCCCAGTTGGGTGAATGCAGGAGTCTGTCTCTCTGCCTCCCTGCTTCTCACTTCAGAAAAATACAAAAATACCACTACTAATAATAATAAATAAATAAACATTTTAATTTTATAAAAATCCTGTCATTACAAATCAAATGTTATTAATGTTTATCTGCGGAAAGTGAGTATTTTAAGAAAACCCACATATCAATTACTGAATCACACATTTAACAAGTGCCACAGATTTCCATAAAGCTCTCTATGAAGTGGCCGATGACACTAATTCATTTGGGATTACTCTGGATTTACAATGCCAGGTTCAAATGGCAGTTTAATGTCAAGCTAAAGAACCTCATGTTAATCTTGTTTACACACCACTACCAATGGGGGGGTGGGGGGGGCGACGACGAAGCATTAAGAAAATACCAGGAAGTACATCAGCTGCAAAGTCAGTTGGGAAGTCCAGCACAGCGGGTATACCTGTGGGTGCTTGCAGCCGCACCACCCGGGTCACCTCCATCCCCACCCAATGCTGTCTACATGACCAAGGGCACATTTCTTAACTGCTCCGTTCCTCCGTTTCTCCACATGCAAAGTGAAGATAACTGGACCTGCCCCACATGATTTTATAGGGTTAATAAGATTAATCCATGTATAGCACTTAGCATGGTGATAGGGCCCTCCTTGGCTGGTTGACTCTAGACAAGAGTGTTGGCCTGGCATATGAATGTTCTAGGTTCAATCCCCAGTCAGGGCACCCATGAGAAGTAACTATCTGCTTCTCTTCCTTTCCCTCTCCCACTTCTTCTTCTCTCTTCCTCTCTCGCAGCCAGTGGCTCTACTGGTTCAAGCATCGGCTCCGGGCTCTGAGGATAGTTCGGATGGTCCCAGCATTGTCCTCAGAGAGGGGTTGCCAAGTGGATCCCGACCGGGGTGCACATGGGAGTCTCACTATGTCCCCTCCTCTTAAAAAAAATAAAAATAAAAGAATGGCGATGGGTTCTTTTAATGCTCAAGGATAGCAGCTTATAATGTTCTTGTTTCACTAATATTAGGGTAGCAGAGTGGCTGTCAATCAATACGGAGATCTGTTTATGGCTTCAATCTGAAAGCCATTTAAATTTTCTAAAGAAATCACTTGCAACTTTTGTAATAAACTAACAAAATCTACTGATTGGATTCAAAGCATTCTTCAGACAAATTATGATTTGCCCTTTCTGTGTCAGTTACATGTTTGATGCCATCTGTGAGCAGAGTTATACAAGATTTAAAAATATAAAAATGCTTTTATTGCTCATATCCCAAAAGATTACAGGAACAATTTGATGTGCTTTTAAATTAGAGTCCATGGTACCTGGAGATTATTATGCTTAGTGAAATAAGCCAATCAGAGAAAGACAAATACCAGATGATGTCACTTACATGTGGGTTCTAATGAACAAAATAAACTGATGAACAAAACAGAAACAGAAGCATGGACACAGGGAACAGACTGACAGCTGCCAGAGGGGAGGCGGGGTCAGGCGCTGGGTGAAAGGTGAAGGGATTAGCAAAAAATAAAATAAAAAGTAACACATAGACACAGAAAAAGGTGTGGTGACAGCCAGAGGGAAAAGAGGGTGGGGGGTTACATGGAGGTGGGCACAGGGTAAAAGAGAGACGGAAGGAGACTCTGCCTGGGGTGGTGGGCACACGATGCAACGTGCAGGTGATGTATTGTGGAGCTGTACACTTGAAATCTATTTGGTTTTGTGAACCCATATCAACAAATTTAAAAAATGAAATAAATTGGAGCCCATGGCACGTTAGCAGAAATGATGGCAGGACCTGAGGCTTTGCAGAGCTAACAGCATCTCAGAAACATCTACTAGAAGACTACAAGAGGGACGCCAGTGCCGAGGCAGAGTACGAGCTTTGGGACCAGCGCACCAGGTCCCGACCCCTGCTGGGGCGCCGGGAACGTGCTGTGGGCACCCAGCTCTGAGCCGCAGCTGCAGCACAGGGAGGAGAGAGAGAAGGCGGAGCTACCTAAAGCAGTCAGTCCTGTGTCTGACGACAGTTCATGCTCAATAAATGGTAGCACTTGTCTATTCTGAAACTATTGCTTTTTTTTTTTTTTTTTTTTTCATTTTTCTGAAGCTGGAAACAGGGAGAGACAGTCAGACAGACTCTCGCATGCGCCCGACCGGGATCCACCCGGCACGCCCACCATGGGCGATGCTCTGCCCACCAGGGGGCGATGCTCTGCCCCTCCGGGGCGTCGCCATGTTGCGACCAGAGCCACTCTAGCACCTGGGGCAGAGGCCACAGAGCCATCCCCAGCGCCTGGGCCATCTTTGCTCCAATGGAGCATTGGCTGCGGGAGGGGACGAGAGAGACAGAGAGGAAAGCGCGGCGGAGGGGTGGAGAAGCAAATGGGCACTTCTCCTGTGTGCCCTGGCCGGGAATCAAACCCGGGTCCTCCGCACGCTAGGCCGACGCTCCACCGCTGAGCCAACTGGCCAGGGCTGAAACTATTGCTTTTATTATCATTATTTGACAGGGAAGCCTGCTGTCTGTGTTTCCTGGACCTGTGTTATTTCACTCATAACTGTCATCTGCTAGATTTACTTGAGGCAAGTTCATATTGTCTTAGGAGAAAGTTCCCATGGCTACCAAGAGAAACTGTAAACATTTCCAAGATTTAAATGATCAGTGTAATCAAGTTGCTAGATTCAGGTATGCTTTATGAGTTGCATTTCTCCTCTAAAATAAGTATCAATATATAATATTAGGGCAGTCTTGACAATAGAGAAATAGCACACTGTTGTACCAAACTAAGAATAACGAGGATAATGATGATAGTGGTGATGCAGAACAGTATATACACCAGAAATGATTCGAAGTTTGTTTTTCGTGTTATCTTAGTATCTCATTTGCTTATCAAAGCACCCCTATAAAGTATTTATAGATACTATATATTATTACCACGTGGACGATGAAAGTGAGACTCAGAAAATGTGAATTAAGTTACCCACAGTCACACACATAGTATATAAAGGGACAGGGTTAGACCCTAAGAATCTGTTTTTGTCTAGGTATACAACTATACATACCACAATGGTAGAAGCTGAGGAAAGAGAAATAATGAATACAAGCAAAGTACTGTTTGCCAAGAACAGTAACAAAAGAAATATGCCTTTGAACAAAGGTATGAAAAGAGACCGGAAACAATCTAAAGAAAGCTAGAAGTTCTGGCCCTGCTGGTTGGCTCAGTGGTAGAGCATCGGCCTGGTGTGTGGATGTCCTGGGCTCAACTTCTAGTCAGGGCACACAGGAGAAGTGCCCATCTGCTTCTCCACCCCACACCCTCTCACTTCTTACTCTCTCTCACTTCCCCTCCTGCAGCCAAGGCTCAATTGGAGTGAGCTGGCCCCAGGCACTGAGGATGGCTCTGTGGCCTCTGCCTCAGTTGTTAAGAAGAGCTCAGTTGCAGAGCAACAAAGCAACGTCCCAGATGGGCAGAGCATCGCCCCCTACTGGGCTTGCTGAGTGGATCCTGGTCAGGGTGCACAAGGGAGTCTGTTGCACCTCTCCTCCCCCCCCCCCAAAAGAATGCTAGAAGGTCTAAGGAGATCTCTTATTACAATTTTTAAGGAAGCAAGATATACACGTTTACTGGCCAAAGAGGAAGTTGAAGATCCTCCCTGGAGAGTACACCATTTAGAAAGCACAGTCCAATGTGAGGCATGAAATGAGGGGTAAAGGCAGAGGAATGACTTCCTTTTCCTTGAGACAGGAGAGAAAATACTATGTGACTGTGAATGGAGAGTAGAATGCTACTGAATTACAGTCAGAAGGAGAAAAAGAAAAGTGCATGAAACCATCAATGTCTATGACCCATAGTTCCATGGGTCCTATCAGCGTACCAGACAACGGAGGGCATATGAGCAGAGAGGAAGGGTTATCTAGGGACTCAAGTTGCTGCCATGAATGTATGAAATGAGAAAAAAGTCAAAGGATTGATTACCTGATAGCACTGAGGATCTGACCAATATAACTGATATTTATCTGGATTAGCACTAACCAACAGAGTTGTGTGATTTTTCTCTCATACAGAATGAGTCCGTGTGTGTATGTGTGCACGTATGCGTATGGGTATGTAAAAAAAAAGTAAGAATGATGAATGTATGTAGTTGTGTCACTTAAGGTAGCACTTGATACCACAAGTACAGAAAAGGGCAGGTCAGGACACAGGACAAATCTAGAACCAACAGACTGGCAGGTTGGCATGCAAAAAGGGCAGGGGCTTGAGGGGGTTAGACCATGCCAGACAGGGTAGCAAAGGGCAGACCACAGGGTTCGGGCTGGTTTAGGAAAGAAGTAAGGCAGGACGGGGCTGAGAACAACAACAAATGAAACTTACATGAGAGACAGGGGAAAGGGAGTGGAAGTCGGGAAGGAGACGCAGTGGTGGTGGGAGGAAAGGAGGCTGTGGTCAGAAAATGGAGTGTAGGACCCCTGCAGAGACCAGACAGTTCGTGGGATGACAAGCCATGGCGACAGGAATGTATATGCATATTTATCATCAAGAACCCTGACATGGAGAAATAAAGAATCGCTCATTTTCAGTTAGCTGATGGTCATAACGGAGAACACTAACAAGCCTGACCAGACAGATGGCCGAGGGCTCCATGACATGCCCACTTCTGCTGGCAGAGGAACGGAGAAGACGCGAAGGGGACTTTGCAGACAGAGAAGATTTGACACTGAGGAGAGCAAGGGTCAGAACAGAGAGTGCTGCTCATCTGCCACACTCTCCACCACCCCATCCCAGGGCACAGAGGGTACTTCTAATTAATATTTAGCTGTTTGGCTCTTTTTTTAATTACCTGTAAAAAGTATGATGTTCCACACACACCTTCCATAGCCTTTTTGCGGCCCGATGGTTCGGCAGTTTGAATCCAATGGTGCTCTCAAACTGTTCCAGCTAGAATAAACCCATGGAATGCATCAGTGTATTTCTTTAAGAGTTAAGTAGAAGCTACTAAAAAAACATGGATTCAGATTTTCTCTAAAAAGTAATTCTTCTTGAAAAAATATGAATGTAACATAATTATGTAAAAAGGGTATTTCATAAACTGCAATTCTAGTTTCTAGGTAAAGCAGGTATACAACTATTGATGTAAACCAACTATCCTTCGATGTCCACTAAAGCTCATGTTACCAACTCCTACTGATCTCTACCACTGAGTTGATTCAACAAATCAATAATGAGCCCCCACAATGTGGCAGGCACTACCGACTTTCCTGTTCTGCGAAATTGTTGTTGTAGCTTGTATTTTAACAACTGGAATATATGATATATGCAGCTTTATTATTAAGAACTCTGACCTTTTTCTACCATGGAGGAATAAGAATAGTTCATTTTCTCAAACTCAGTAGTAAAGAACTCATAAAAGAAACCACTGACAAAGCCTGACCAGATATGCCAAGAGCTCTGTGCCATGCTTACCTCTGCCGGCCTAACTTTAATGTAGAAGTTACTGCGCTTATAGGAAATTTTCAAGATTTTTGGCCAAGCAAAACGATTGATTCTCAGTCTGTCTTTGTAAATGAGGAGCCCGTTAGCACACACGCCCAGCTTGATGTCCACGCCTTCAGAGTCCTGCCAAGCACAAGCCATTTGAGCACGGTTAGAGCTGTGAAAGTTACATAGATCAGGAAGCTCCCCCAGCCCTCAAACCATGACCAGGAATGCCAACCTAATGGCTGTACATTCAAGTGTCATTGCCAGGACACAGGTTAATAGAAACAGTAGGATATAAAACATATTTTAAATCTAGTCATCTTCAGAGATCAGATTTGATTTGCCAAAGAGACATAACAACATGACTACAAGATACAACATTCTTCAAAAGGCCTAATTCATGTTCTCAAGCTTGGTTCTAAGAGCTAACGAGGAAGAAAGGAAACAGAACTCGAGTTAGGTATCCTGTAGATATGAGATAAAAATGTTTACCAAGAGGCTATTCCAGCCTCTGTGGACAGTATGGTCATCTAAGGACATTTAGGTTCAGCCTTTTACTTTAGGCAGATTTATTGCAGATGGATTATTCTAAGCTAGTAGTTATTAAAGTTATGCTTATATTCTGCAGAAACTCTAGTCCCACATAGAAAATTCTCTTCTAGGCTGACAGGGTTGAAATCTTTGAATTCTTTCAAGTAGTTCTTCAATAACTCAGAGTGCTGATATCCAGGCCCGCTGCCACATTCCTTGGCTGGCATATTTCAAAGAACTGCAGGCTATTCTCGAACTTACTAATAGTGTTTTCTTTCCCCAGTGTTTTAATCTAGAATAGATGACAATTTAGAATAATCACAAGCCTGAAAGATTTTAAACTATCAAATAAATTTACAGACAAAAGTAAAAAACTGGTTCTTCACATTTCAAGTAGTGTTAAATATCTAAGATGTACAATATTCAAAATATACAAATTATTGTTTAGTTTTCTTGGAAAAACTGAGTATCATTCAAAATGTGTAAAACTGAAGAATAATACTCAGGGATAGTCACATTTTCAGAAGCCATCAACAGAACAAATTCTCAAAAAACACCTTATTTAGTCTAGGTCTCAATTCAATAAAAGCATAACATTTTAACTATCTTGTTACTGAGAACAATTTAACACCATTTATATATTTAAAAAAATAAAAAGTACAGTTCTAGGTGACTGATGCCAATTGCTTTAGTTGCTGATATATGAATAATTCATACAAATAAAATAACATTAGACCATCTGAGGAGGTTTAAAAATGTCATCTATACGGTGCTTTATTCACCACTATCCTGGCAGCCACAGTTCTCTCTAGGAACAGAGTAAAAAGCTGGAATGAATCAGGCACAGGTGTCCGAGCAACTTGGCACCAGACACAAATGGTGTGTTTGCCAAAAACATCCCTGGCCGTGGCCACAGGAAGCAGGCCGGAAGGCTGCCCAAGACAGCATGTTCTCACCACAAGGAGGAGGCATCCCTTCCTTGAAACACTGAACAAAGCCATCTAGTCCGAAGCAGTCTCTACAAAGGACACTGCAGCTATTTTATCTGACTTGAAAATAAAAAAAAAATCTGGATCCAAATCAATCAGTTGATTTTCAGTTGTTCCACACATTGTTTTAGAATTACCAGTATTCATATGACTAAAAATTACAGATAAAAGATCAAGAAGTGGAAGGGAAAAAACATGCCTTACTTGTCCGTATTTGACTTCTGACATTTAACAATGATGTCAGCAAAATAAACTAATAAAAAGGGAGCATCAGCTGTTCCTTGCTCACGGCCTCGGGAAGCTGTCCCACGCGTGGCTATCAGCAGGATCCATGCCCACTGACGTCCGAGTGGGTTCAGCCCGTGGAAAGTTCTTCAAGAGCAGAGGAGGGAGAGCAGGGGGGAGTCCAGGTTTTTAACACCCAGGTCTCCTCCCTGTATGACTGTCATCTGGCTGGCTGTGTTCTTGACAATGACAGCTCCTCTCAAGACAGACTTGTTACTCTTTGCCCTCACCCCTTCGGATCCAGAGAGGGCTGCTGTTTATACTACCTCGGAAGTATCACCACTCTGTGGTTTCCCTGTACTTGTGTCCAAAAGCCTTCTATTCAACACCTTTCCAACTGGTCCTAATGTGAGTGAGTGTGCCATTAAGAACTCTTCCAATAATAAAATACTAATTTTAAAAAATTTTAAATTATGATCTCTAGACAATGAAAAATGTATAAAGGCACACAAAAAACTACACAAAGTTCTTTGAAGTTGCTACAGATATTCCTTTAAATGAGCTACAAGTATCTTGCATATCAATTATTATCTGAGTCCACCATATGAAAAATAGAATGAATGTTATTTTGCATTTTTTTTAAAAAGCTATCTGCTCCAAACCACAGAGCTGGAACTTTAATAATAGTTAGCAAAGAGTTGGCAACTTTTTACTTTTTTAAGATTCAACTATAAAATCAAGAATCTTGAAACCATCCAGTATTGCCATCAACCAATGGCTTTCTAATTAATGATCAACAAAGCAGCAGCTGCAAGATTTACAAGTGGCAAGTGTACCAGGGTTACAGGAAGAGAGATGTGCTCCAAACCTGCTCTCTCTTTCCTCCCTCCCTCCCTCGTTTCTCAGCTAACCCAGCCAGTCCACCATCATAGAGAAATCAGCTGAAGACACGAAATTATCAGAATTTTTTTCACCTCCTAGGGATTAGCAGAAGATACTGAGCAGAGAGAACTGCTTTAAATATGTGGTTTGAGGCAAGTCATCCCCCGCACTCTGTTTTATGTAGTTTTGTAAAATAAAAATATTCACATCTTAAATGAGATGGCTTATATAAAAGGACTTTTAAAAATTAAAGGTATACAACACCTAGCAGTTCAAAATGCTGCTGCTAGAAACTATTTGCTAACATGCAAAAAAGTGTTTAAAAGAGCAAGTTGAAAAAAAAAAGCACAATTCCATTTTTAAAATGCACGAGTTTAACTGTTCAAGATTTTTTTTAAAAACAAGAAAATGTATCCAAATATTAACAGCAATTGTTTTACATAAAAGCATTCAGTGATATTTTCTCTTGTTTACCACTATTTTCTATGATGACATGTATTACCTTTGTAATAAGGAAAAATATTTAAAGATTAAAAAAAGTCACTGAGGAAAAAAGCATTTTTGCAAACATGAAATACTATTAACACAAAAGCAAGAAGTATTAATCTGAGTCCTAGGGAGTGTGGGGGCTTTTCTGGAGATTGTACACATCATCTAACCTGGGCTTCCTCTGCTACAACTAGGGACTGACAGGTGTTTTTTCTCTCTCTCTCTCTCTCTCTCTCTCTCTCTCTCTCTCTCTCTGTGTGTGTGTGTGTGTGTGTGTGTGTGTAGGACAGAGACAGAGAGAGAGAGACAGACAGGAAGGGAGAGAGATAAGAAGCATCAGTTCTTCGTTGTGGCACCTTAGTTGTTCACTGATTGCTTTCTCATGTGTGCCTTGACTGGGGGGCTACAGCAGACCAAGTGACCCCTTTCTCAAGACAGTGACCTGGGGTTCAAGCTGGTGAACCTTGCTCAAACCAGATGAGCCCGCACTCAAGTTGGTGACCTTGGTATCTCGAACCTGGGTGCTCCATGTCCCAGAATGATACTCTATCCCAGGCGTCCCCAAACTACGGCCCGCGGGCCGCAATGCGGCCCCAAGGCCATTTATCCAGCCTCCACTGCACTTCTGGAAGGGACACCTCTTTCACTGATGGTCAATGAGAGGACCACTGTATTTGGCAGCCCTCCAATGATCTGAGGGTCAGGCCTGGCAGGGTCTTTTAAAAGCAGGTGACCACAGGTTCCCTCAGCATGTTGAGCTGACTCTAGACATATTTTTCAAAATCAAATCCATCTTTCATCTCCCATCTTGTTCTCCTTGACTCTCTCCACTAAGTGATCATCCAGAAGAGGCTCATGATGTAGGTGACTGATTATTGGCATCCTCCCACCCCACCCACCCCACCTTCTTCTATCACCCATCTCCTTGAGTTCATCCTCTCCCATGTCTCAAATTAGACTGAGGGTGCCATGTCACCTGGAGCCTGGGCCAGCCTACTTCATCTCACAAAAGGTAAAGAACAGACCAACAGGGGGAAGCCCAACTGAGGGCTCCTTTACAAGCTGGGAGTTTCTGGACAAAGGCCAATACCCACGCTGCTAATGCCCTTTCATGGTGCTAAGATCTGCTCTCCGATCCCAAGACAGAGGCAGGGAGGGAGCTGGGAGAGAAGCAGCACTTGGAACAGCAAAAGCTGAGATGCAGAATAAAGCAGGATGAAGGACAAGAAGGCTGACAGGAGTCTTACGATAAGTACAGATAAAAGGGTATTAAATAAAAATATTGGGATAAGAAAGAAAGAAAGGGGAGAATAAACGGACCCTCCCACAACCATAAACACCACAATTAATCACCAAAGAAATACTATAGAGGTCCTCAGGTGAGGGTGAGCAGCCGTCTGCTAAAGGTGAGTGAACACGTTATCAACACGGGAGCCCTCTCAAAAGCTTCAGTCAACGGACTGCAAAGTGGCTGCCTGTCCACCACGTCACAGTACCTTGGCATGATGCAGGTCAACGCCATACATGGACAATCTCTTTGCATTTTCTAAGAACTGAGAATCAGCTTGTGCTGGAAATAAGCCCCTAAAAATCAAAAGAAACAATATTATTTTATTGGTGGGTGCAAAGAAAATGTGGCCAAAATAGAGAAAGAGTGTATGAGCTTGGAAAGTTTGGGGTGGAGGAAGTAACACAGATAAATTTGCAGACAAGTAGATAACAGGTAAGACTCAATTCTCAATCTAACCGTTTTTCTCTTAAAATCCTCTAACATAAACCACTTTGTTACAAGGAGATGCACCTCAACCCTTATCCTTTTTATTTTAGAAAGCTGCTTTCAATTTTTTCCATCGGAGAAAAATGCCCCAGTAATAATGGGTACAACATAATTTTTTAAAGTAATAATAAAATGAAAGAATAAAGAAGTGATTTCATCTTTCTGAAATAAACAAATTCTTAATTTTATTTTACAAGGACTGATCATAACAAAGAGCAGAAGGATCTGTATTTGATTTTACTCCTAGGGTAGATAGGGTAGACGACACATAGCACATTCTATCCGTACTGAAATTATTTCCCTTCCTACCAACATTCCCAACTAAACAAATCCTAGGCTACAGGAAAGCAGGGCCATGTCTCATTAATTTTCATATTGCCCATGGCATTGCAGCACCCAGTATTCAAATTCAAATTACAATGTATGTTTACTGACATGTATAAAAGTAAAAAATAGTATCTGACTTTTTTTACAGAGACAGAGAGAGAGAGTCAGAGAGAGGGATAGATAAGGACAGACAGACAGGAACAGAGAGATGAGAAGTATCAATCATTAGTTTTTCATTGCGACACCTTAGGTGTTCATTAATTGCTTTCTCTTATGTGCCTTGACCACCCGGGTCTTCAGCAGACTGAGTAACCCCTTGCTTGAGCCAGCGACCTTGGGTCCAAGCTGGTGAGCTTTGCTCAGACCAGATGAGCCCGTGCTCAAGCTGGCAACCTCGCGGTCTCGAACCTGGGTCCTCTGCATCACAGTCTGACGCTCTATCCACTGCATCACCGCCTGGTCAGGCAGTATCTGACTTTAAATAAAAAATATTTAAAGCCAAATACTAGCCCTGGCCAGCTGGCTCAGTGGTAGAGCGTCGGCCTGGCGTGCAGGAGTCTGGAGTTCGATTCCCAGCCAGGGCACACAGGAGAAGCGCCCATCTGCTTCTCCACCCCTCCCCCTCTTCTTCCTCTCTATCTCTTTCTTCCCCTCCCGCAGCCAAGGCTCCATTGGAGCAAAGTTGTTCTGGGCGCTGAGGATGGCTCTATGGCCTCTGCCTCAGGAGCTAGAATGGCTCTGGTTGCAACAGAGTGACCCCCCAGATGGGCAGAGCATCGCCCCCTGGTGGGCATGCCGGGTGGATCCCGGTTGGGCGCATCCAGGAGTCTGACTACTTCCCTGTTTCCAGCTTCAGAAAAATACCCAAAAAAAGCCAAATACTGCATTTATTTATTTTTTAATGTATTGGGGTGACATTGCTTAATAAAATTATCTAGGTTTCAGGTGTACAATCCTAAAATATATCATCTGTATATCGCATTGGGCATTCATCACTCTAAGTCAAATCTCCTTCCATCATCTATCTCCTCTCAACCCTCTTCTACCTGTGCTGACCCCACTTTCCCTCTGCTAATGACCATACTATTGTATAAGGGATTTTCCCACCTAATTCCTTCACCCTTCTTACCCAGTCGTAAACCCTCTCCTCTCTGACAGCTGTCAGTCTATTCTCTATGAGTCTGTTTCTATTTTGTTGCTAGTTTATTTCATTCATTAGAGTCCACATATAAGTGATAGCATATGGTACTTATTTCTCTGACAGGTGAATTTCTCTTAGTGTAATTCTCTGCAGGTCCATTCACACAGTTGCAAACAGTAAGATTTCCTTCTTTTTTACAGCTGAGTGTGTAGTACATTGTGTAAATATATCATTGCTTTTTTTTTCATTTTTCCGAAGCTGGAAACGGGGAGGCAGTCAGACAGACTCCTGCATGCGCCCGACCAGGACCCACCCAGCATGCCCATCAGGGGGCGATGTTCTGCCCCTCTGGGGCGTGGCTCTGTTGCATCCAGAGCCACTCTAGCGCCTGAGGCAGAGGCCACAGAGCCATCCCCAGCGCCCGGGCCATCTTTGCTCCAATGGAGCCTGGGCTGCGGGAGGGGAAGAGACAGACAGAGAGGAAGGAGAGGGGGAGGGGTGGAGAAGCAGATGGGCACTTCTCCTGTGAGCCCTGGCCGGGAATCGAACCCGGGACTCCTGCACGCCAGGCCGACGCTCTACCACTGAGCCAACCGGCCAGGGCCAATCACTGCTTTTTTATCCACTTATCTACTTATAAATACTCCAGGTAATTCTAGTTAATCCCATATCTTGGCTATTGTATTCTTTTGAATTAGTGTCTTCAGGTTTCTTCGACTGTATTCCCAAAAGTAAAATGCTGGATCATAAGGCAGTTCCATTTTTAATTTGTTGGGGTAATTCCCTACTTCTTTCCACAGCGGCTGCACCAGTCTGCATTCCCACCAACAGTGTCCAATGGTTCCCTTTCCTCCACATCCTCACCAACACTTGTTTATTAATTGATGATAGCCATTCTGACAGGAGGTGATATCTCATTGTATTTTTAATTTGCATTCCTCTGATGATTAGTAACATTGAGGAATTTTTCATGTGTCTTTTGGCCATTTGTATATCCTCTTTGGAAAGTGTCTATTCAGGTCCTTTGCTCATTATTAAATTGAATTCCTTGTGGTTTGGGTGTTGAGTTGCAGAAGTTCTTTATAAATTTTAGATATTAACCTCTTATCAGATAGATCATTGGCAAATATGTTTCCCCATTCAATGAGTTGTCTTTTCATTTTGTTGGTGTCCTTTGCTATGTAAAAACTTTTTAGTTTGAGCCTGACCAGGCGGTGGCGCAGTGGATAGAGTGTTAGACTGGGATGCAGAGGACCCAGGTTCGAGACCCCGAGGTCGCCAGCTTGGGTGTGGGCTCATCTCGTTTGAGCAAAAGCTCACCAGCTTGGACCCAAGGTTGCTGGCTCGAGCAAGGAGTTACTGAAGGCCCATGGTCAAGGCACATGTGAGAAAGCAATCAGTGAACAACTAAGGTGTCGCAGCACGCAACAAAAAAGCTAATGATTGATGCCTCTCATCTCTCCCTTACTGTCTGTCTATCCCTCTCTCTGACTCTGTCTAGGGGAAAAAAAAAAACAAAACTTTTTAGTTTGATGTAGTTCTATTTATTTATTTTTCTTGTTTCCCTTGCTTGAGGTGAAATATTAGAAAAAAATATTGCTACGAGAAATGTCCACAATGTTACTGTCTGCATTTTCTTCTAGAATTTTTATGCTTTTCAGTCTAACATTTAAGTCTTTAATCCATTTTAGTTCACTCTTGTGTATGACGGCAGAAAGTGGTCTAGTTTCATTTTCTTGCATGTATCTGTCCAATTTTCCCAACACCATTCATAGAATAGACTATCTTTACCCTATTGTATGTTTTTGCCTTCTTTGTCAAATATTAATTGACATAAAGCCATGAGCTTATTTCTGGGCTCTATATTGTTCCATTAATCTAATATGTCTTTTTTTATGCCAGTACCATGCTGTTTTGGCCTTGTAGTAAAAATTTTGTATCAGGTAGTGTGATTCCAACGTTGTTGTTCCTTCTCAAGACTGCAGTGGTTATTTAGGGTCTCCTGTAGTTCCATGTAAATTTTTGGAATATTTGTTCTACTTCTGCAAAATACGCCATTGGTATCTTGATAGGAGCTGTGTTGAATCTATAGATTGCTTTGGGTAGTGTGGACACTTTAATGTCATTTTTTCCTATCCATAGTCACTGTATATGCTTCCACTTATTGGTATCTTCCTCAATGTCTTATAATTTTCTGAGTACAGATCTTTTACATCCTTGGTTAAATTTATTCCTACATATTTTATTATTTTTTAAAGCAACTGTGAATAAGATTGTTTTGTTAATTTCCCTTTCTAATAGTTCATTATTGGTATTTAAAAATGCAACTGATTTTTGAATATTTATTTTATATCTCTCTACTGAATTTATTTATCAGTTCTAATAGTTTTTTAGTGGCATCTATAGGGTTATTTCTATACAATATCATGCCATCTGCAAATAATGATGGTTTTACTTCTTCCTTGTTCATTCTTCAAAAAACCAGCTCATGGTTTCATTTATCTTTTGTATTGTTTTTTTAAGACTCTTTTATTTCTGGTTAGATCTTGTTTACTTCCTTCTTTCTCCTCACTTTGGGCTTTGTTTTTGTTTTTCAAGTTCCTTTAAGTGTAAAGATAGACTATTTGAGATTTTTCTTGTTTCTTGAGATAGGCCTGAAATGTTATGAATTTCCCTCTTAAGACTGCTTTCACTGTGTCCCATAGATTTGGAGTTGTTATGTTCTCATTTTCATTTGTTTCAAGGTACCTTCTGCTTTCTTCCATGATCTTATTGTTAGCCTGTTTACTGTTTAATAACATGTTATTTAGCCTTTGTGTGTTTTCAGTTTTGTTTTCTTGTTATTGATTTCTAGTTTCAAACCTTTATGGTCAGAGAAGACTGAATTTTTTTTTAAGTCAATGAATGTGGTTTATCTAAAAACTTCTAATCTCTAAAAGTTCCCTTCAAATCATTTATATAAAAAAATTTTTTTAAACTTCAATTTTGCACTATGGGATAAAATATAATTTTGTAGCTAGAGTTTTTTAAACTATGCTAAAAAAAGCATTTTGTTTTCACACAGATATGAGTTCTCAAAGTATAACACGGTACTTAAGCAATTAAGTTACCTTTAGCTTAACCAAAGGTCATCTTCTGTGCATAGAGAAACCACGTGTACACTTCAGTTATTTCTCTTAAGTCCATCATCACCCACATTTGTAATTCAAATCCTAATGCCTCATCATCTTTCTGGTTTTCTTATTAAAGATGATAATAAAAACAAAGGGCAGTAAAAATATAAAGTAAATGCCAAACAAGTATGCGAGTAAGTTTGTTTCAATTGTGCGTGTATCAAGAAATAAGACTGGAAGTAGAAAAAAGACATCATAAGAAAAGTAAATGTTTCCAATAAATGAAAACATTTGGCCTCATGAGCATATAGTAATTCCTCATACTGTAGTCACAAAGACCGTGAAAGAATATCTCAAGGGCTGCAGGGTACCTTGATTAGTACTACGTGAAGCACCTCCCCCCCCCAAAAATTGGATAAGCCCATCAACTATGCTCTAATGTCTAGCAAGTTTTATATGAATCTATCTATCATTGCCATTTTCCCTCGAGCACGCAAGTCAACAGACCTGTGGGTTTTATGTAGCTCTACCACCTTCTCCTCTAGCTCCTTCGTCTGGGAGGGGGCAAACTGGAAGTCACTGAGGTCATGACTAGCATGCTCTTCTGGATCATAGTCTCCAAGTTCAGCCTGTAGTGTGTAAGATCCCAGGAGGGCATGAGTCACAAAAGAGCAGGGCAGACGGCCAGAGGCAATGTCCTGCCGGAGCTGAAGGCACAGGAAGTATCTGAGAAGCAGGGGGAGAAGGAGTTGGGGAGAACAATCAGTTAAGATTGCAGTGCTCATAATCTTTGCGCTCTAATATTCCCTTTGAAAACAAATATACAATATAGGCACACTTTATATCCCTAGCAAAAAAATTCTTCTGTAGCAGGAAGCCCACCATGCTCTTTGGAAGCCCAACCTGTGGCTTTCATACAGAAACTGAGTCTAGAGAGCAAAGCAATAGAGTGGAATTCTGAACTCCTATTCCAGTAGTATATTATGACTGTGACTATTATTACCACAAAGAGTTTTGTGGCTGAAGGTAAAAATTCCAATCATTTAGACTGTCCCCTTGGGTTTAAAACTAATTAAAATTAGCATGACCTTCAGAAGTTGTAAAAATTAATCAAATTTTTAAAATAGGTGCAGCTCTTAAGCATTAGCAAGCAAAGCTAAAGTCACCACACCCTTTATCTTCTCCTTTTCACACTGATTTCTTACATTCTACTGGGAAGCCCTTTCGTGCCCCTTCACCCCATCTAAAAAGGAAGCTATTCAGCTGATAGAATACCATGGGCTGCAAAGCCAAGCAAAGCTGACCCTAGGTAACTCTGAGCAAGTTAACTGACTTGCCTTAAGACTAATTCCTCACCTGTAAAATGGTAAAACTCTACCTCCCTCTGAAGAGGTGGGTAAAAAAATTAGATAATATAAATAAAACACATGGCATGGTACCTGGGAATCAATATTTGGCAGCCATAATCTTATTAATATTAATATTAGTAATAATAATTATTCAGTGTCCCAAGAGCTTACAAAGAGTTATAAAAGATTGTTTTTTTACTAAATAATATGCAGAAACATATTATTTACATTCTAAGGAGGATTCTTTGGGTTTTTTTCGCTCCCTATGATACTCCTTGTGCTGACATTTTAAAAGCCGCTTGTTACTCTCAAATTTAACTAGTTGCTAAGGTTATCAATGACTGCTCCAAACTAAAATAACATTGCCCTCATTTTTGAAGATTTGTTAGTGCCATTCCTACATTTTTCCGGTGGATGCTTCTGCCTATGACGGGTTTCAGGGCCCCGTCCCCTCCTGCCCTCCACCTAGAACAGGCATGCTGCCATTCATGCAGGCACCACTGCTGTTGAGTCAGAAGGCACGACCCCCATGTGCTGTCAGCCATCACACAGCTCTGTTAAAACTGGATTACCCTACAGATTTGTCAGGCAGGGCAGGGGGTCTGTTTATCATCATCATAATCCCACCTGGCAAGTTAGCAAAGCACTTGCCACCTGGCGAGCGCTCAATAACGTCCTGAGAATGAAAGCTGTGTCACTGTCACGACAGTCTGAGTGATTTCATGCATTGCCGAGGCTCTTTCTAAGGAGGAGTATGTTTCCTTGACTCCTAGAACAGCATGATTATCTCTGTATTTATTTTAGGAAACCAAATTTTAAATGATTCAGGTTATCCTCAAATTCCCTAAGACTAATAAAGAATAGTGCTAGTTCTCCACATTTATAACTCTTCTAAGACCTAACCACACAAATGCCATCCATTTTGTGCCATGCCATCTTGTTGCTCCTTTTTATACAACTGTCTCCACTTTTCACATTGGTCCTTTCCTCTGTTTTCAGAACTTAAGTCTAAGGTCCAAAAAGCTTCAAACATAAACTGCAAGAGCTCCAGGAATCTCCCCACTCGGGAACTTAACACTGCAGGAAAGAGTAGTCTTTAAACATTATTCTGAACAGTGTTCCTGCCATCCCCCAAAGTCTACCCCACCTTCTAAATGCTCACTCAAGTCATGCTGAAGATTTCCATCATGACCAGCAGGCTACCGGGTTACACGTACAGGCAGGTGGATGGTCTCAGGCTGCACTGCCGCGGCTCACATCATTCCTCCCCCAACACACAGGGAGACTGTTAAAGCCCCCTTTAAAAGGAAAACCAAAGCACTTACTGATGCTGTAAATTGCAATCACCACAGGATTAACATCCCCCAGACAAAGTGCTGAGAAGGAGTGTATGTACAGAGAACGTGTTGGTCTCAGAGCCCCAGTTACTTGCACTGTTTAAAGGCGTTCCTGCAGTGAGACTCTCGCTGATGCCTGCGAACCTGTCATGTTGTTCGCTGCAAGCAATTCACTGCGCAGTCACAAAAGCTCTATTTATTATTTACTAGTTGAAGCTAACTGAATCACAACTTAATTAGTACCAGTACGTCCCTATTCAGCAACAAGCACTAAAGGGGGGGGGCGTCATTTACCCAATCGTGGAAAGAAATCTCCATCATTCCTATTTCACATGGATATCACACACTCTTGTAAGTGCCTACGTAACTTGATATCTGACAATACTGGCCTACAGAAAACATCAAGGTACAGTAACCATAGGAATCAAAAGCAGTTTTCCAGTAAGACCTTCTTCTACTATTCTAAAAGTATATATTTATATAACTTTTTCCTTGGCCATGTAAATAACCCTTTAAAAATATATATAAATCACCCTATTAACTTTCAAAGTTAAAAAGCCCTACTACTGGTCCCAGTTTAACAGGGATAAGATGTGAAGGCACTAGTAGATACCATTCAAAGATTCAGTCACTCTCAGAATCAAGAAATGCTCTCTTGCTCCTAAATGGAATCTTTTATTTGCAATTTAAGTATGTTGCATATCCCAGACAAGCTCAGAGGAAATGAAATGAAATAGCTGTTGACTCTTACATAAGAAAGCCTACCTACCTTAACATTTGTTTGGAGGGGGCAACAAAAAATAGTACAGTTCAAATGACTTTCAAAAATAATTCTTCTACCCTTACATCACCATTGTGATGAGGCTGGTGCAGAGGCACACCTGGGTTGTATGATGAAAACCACCTGAGTATTAAAATCCAAAATATTAAATACCAATGATTGAAAGTATAACATAAGAAACAAAATTATCAGCAATACATTTTTTAAATATTCCATTAGGCATGTATAAATGTGTAAATTAAAGAAGGGTAAATACAATTTTTGAAACTGGCACCATTTCAAACTATTTTGGAACATCCACATCCAACGACACTTCTAAAACCCAACTTAAGGAAAAATGTTTTTATTGGAATAATGAGATTACCACCATTATCCTGGGGCACAGAAATAAGTGTGAGCTATAAGTAAAGGTACATTTTTTATGTAAATAGAAAGTACCTGGTGATATCTTCAGTCAATTGAGAAGGATCAGGAGGATAAAACTTCACATTAAAAGCAAACAGCCAGGGAAGATCTGTAATTATTAAATATCATGGTTATTTATCCAAACAACAGAATGACCATTTACTTTGATAAAACTTATAGGTCCACATTCAAACACTATAGACTAATCCCTGTGTAAATCAGTTAAAGAAATTTCATTTTTTAATAAAAAAAAAAGATTTTAAACAAAAATGAAAATAAAATATCTATTACATAAATAACCCACCATTAAATAATAATAGAATCACACATTTTATAAATGTGTACTGGTACTTCAACAGATGTTTTGTATGGTGATCTATTATGCAAAAAATTTAATATAATCTCCATGAAATAGTTCTGAGACAAGATTTGTTTTAACTACAGAATCTCTAGATGACAAATATTCTCAATGTTTTACAAAAGCATTTTAAGATTTCTACATTGTTGAGGAAAGAATAATGATCTGCTGATCACTATAGCCATTCAGGAAATTACGGTATTAATGTGTTATTTGAAGGAAGTGTTAAAAGAAATCTCAAAGAAAGGAGAGAGTGGTGAAAATGTCACAATATTTTAAGACAATAAAATTATTCCTAAATTTTCCAAAGTACACTCACACATAACATATACTTTGCTGTACAGTGTCAAAAAGAATGACTATATCAAACAACAATGTCATAAATGACATTAAAAGTTAAACATCCATTTATACATTAATAGTTAACTGTTCATGCTTTGGATGTCTTTAGAAACAAACAGAAAACACACATAACTCGGGGGAGAAAAATACTTTCCTAAAGGGATCCAAATAATTCCAATGGCCTGACCTTAGGGCTGTGCTCAAAGTTCATAGTATTTCCAAAATAAAACAAGAGCGTGTGTTATTTCATTTCATACATGTATCTGAAGGCCTCAAGATTAATTTATAGATTTGAAGAAAAATGTCTTGAATTCCATTCTCTTGCTCAATGTGTCATTTTCCCAGCGTCACACTAACTTTACTCAAAAGTCAACAAATAGTTAATAAATGGCTACTGTGAACACACAAGCACTTTTGCTGGATTTTGGTTCCAAATATCATTATTCTAATAATAAAGTCAATCTTGTTGATTTTAAGAAAGAGAGTTCAGTTTTGCTTTCCACATTTAAAACATCGTCAAGGGATATAGGGCTTTCCCGAACATACAGAGACAAGCCGTTTCCTGGCCTGTAGCACCATGCTGGCTGTGATGTATGTGCACTTCTTCAACAACTAACCCCTAACCAAGCAAAGGCATCACAGGATTATCACTTTGTTTTGTTTTTAGCCAGAGAGAGAGAGAGAGAGAGAGATGAGAAACATCAACTTATAGTTGTGTCACTTTTAGTTGTTCATTGATTGCTTTCTCATAGGTGCCTTTACAAGGCACTCCAGCTGAACCAGTGACCTCTTGCTCAAGCCAGTGACCTTGGGCTCAAGCCAGCAACCATGGGATCATGTCAATGATCCTGTGCTCAAGCTAGCGACCCCATGCTCAAGCCGGCAACCTCAGAGTTTCAAACCTGGGTCCCCAGTGTCCCAGGATGATGCTCTATCTACCGTGCTACCCATCAGTCAAGCAGCATTATCAGTTCTTAATAAATCCTTACTTATTTGTTTCCTAGGTATTAGAACTAGCACATGCTTGCCTGGACATGACTACAGGGATAAATTTCTAATGGAACACATATTTTAGAATTTATTTCCAATTCTAACATTGATAAAACATACCAATAATGCTTTTAATTACATGTAATTATCATAATTTTTACCTAGCTATATGTAAAGTCCATCTAGCTATGTATTGTCTATATAATAATCATAGGCAAGCCTTGGCCTTATATATAAATCTATATAGTGTTATTTGCATACTTTTAAAATATAAAGATTTTAAGGCACATTTTACACAAGAACCAACAGGTTGCTTGGTTGTCAAAAGTAACTCAAAAAAGATTCATTTTTACCTTTGCCAACCACCAATTAACTGAATAACAATAAATCACAGCAGAGGCTAGGCTAAGAGAGAGCACGCAGTTCTTCTGTCCATTTTACCACAAGCAGAAAGAAAAAGATAAAATACAATAGCAAAACTTCATTTTCCCAGCTACTTCCATAGTCAGGGCAGTACAATTAGCTCAGAGTTTAGTCAACTAGCTCAGAGAGTCTGAAAAAGCCAAACCTATTTGTTACTGTTATTCCTCTTGCCAAACCACAATGGCAAAAGTCCTGAAGTAACTCTAAAAAACTTCACAAATAATCAAAACATAAGACCATGATTCATACTCAGCAAGAATCTTGCCTTCCAAAAGTTAGATAATCTCCATGACTCTGAAATGAGTGGCACAGAAAAATAATCAAACAAAAGTCAAAACAAAACTATAGGAAACAACCCAATGGAACATCAATCACGTTTCAGCGGTTTTCCTGGTCTCTTCTGTTTTGGCCACTTGGCTAGGTCTGGTTTCAGTGAGTACAAAAGAAACAGCACCTGCGCCTTTCTGAATCCACGCTCTTCATAGAGCATGTAATAACTGGGGACGGGACAGAAGGAGGGAAAAGCTCCAAAGCTTTCTTCCATAAAGCCAGCATAATGTATCTATGTCTAATTTTATTCCTTTTCTCTATTACCCCCTTTCCACCATGAAACAAGCGCACACAGATGAAAAAGCAAAGTAATAAATGCAGGGGGAGAGGGAGGGTGTGAGGGACAGGGGGAGGAAATGCTGGCAAGCCAGGGAAACAGTCAAGAGACAAGGTGACTGACCATCCCAGTTTCCCCAGGACTATTCTGGAGTTAGCAGTGGAAGTCACACATCCTGGGAACCCCTCAGTTCCTCAGCCTAGGGAAAACCAGAAAGGACACTCTCATCAAAGATATAAATAAAATAAAGGTGAGTCTGTAAGGAGAGGAAGTAGAAAAAATAAGGTATAGATAGATACAGGTCTATCTGTGTATGTGTGTGTGCATGTGTGTATGCTGAGAATAAAAACAGAAGAAAAATAAAAAACGACAGGAAAACGAACAAAAAGATTAAGAACCTGAGAGAGAAAGGAGAGACGTGAAGAAAGCAGACGCGGGAAGCATGAAGTGAGACAGGGGCAGACCGAAGGGGCAGAGGGAAGGTGTGGCTCTGCTCCAGTGTTTGGATGGCAGGAACGGTCCGCAGGGACACGTAACCAGCGGCACGAGGGCACTCTGCAGCTGGCACCAGGGAGAGGGAAACGGTTCCACCCTGGACAGCTCGTGCCCACAGTCCAGGAAGGCTGGTGAGAACTTTGCTCTCCTGTCTAACAATTCCAGCTCTTCGTGGCTCTCTAACATTTCTGGTTCAGTCATTCATGGATCAGGCAGAAAATTAAATATTCAGACCCCCTATGAAAGAGTGTTCTCTGATGCTAATGTTCCTTGGCTGGTACCACAAAGCCAGCCACAGGCAAGTCAAGCTGCAGAGCAGACCCCACAGAGGCACCTGAAGCCAGGTGAGAAATGGGGAAATGGATGAAAGGGCCCTGCAGGACTAATGACAAACCCAGACACAAAGACACAAAGCCCTGGACTATGGAACAAAAGGAGCAAAGAGGGCAATGACCTCAGAGGACTGACACGTCTCTTCTGCATGTTTTCTCCCCTCAAGTCCTCACTCCAGCATATCCGCAAATAGTGTATCAATGAGCCTCTGGGGGAGATATGCTTATCGATTAAACTGCATGCTTCCAAGGTGAAGCAAAGTACAGTAACAGCAACAGATTTACCTAGAGTAAAATTTACATAGAAAGTAAACACAGAAAAGCAGCTTCTCATTCTTTCCTCCTGAAGAAAATGGTCAGATATACTTCAAAGTGGCCGACACTGAGAGAAAACACAGAGGGCTGTGTATTCCAGACCAATGCAGGAAGCCCTATGCCATGTACAAAATAAAGTCATGATTCCAGAAAAGCGTCATTAGTACCTTTCACTTCCTAGTCCACATTTCTATGAATTTTTAAAGAACTGATGTAAAGATTAACTTAACCTCAAAATATAACTTAAATACTCACTTCGCAGTTGTCTCTTTATTTGTTTTGCGGGATCTAGCCAGTTCTGCAGGGGAGGAAAAAAGAGATTAATTAACCCACCAGAAATAACTCAGAGTCCAAAATGGAAGTTTACAGTTCACATGCTTATTTAAGTGTCAATATATTTTTTAACTTAATTTATAATAAGTCCTATTAGAAGTAGCATCCATCTATAAGTATTGCACTGGGCTACATATTGATTTGTTTTTTAATGTGTTATAAATAAAATATTACAACAACTGTTACGGTGAGTCTCTTGGGCCTCATTTTATGGGCTATGAAATCAAACATATACAAATATTGATTAACTTACGACCATTCGACTTTACGACCACAATCGCTAGCCATGACTGCTCTGCGTCTGGCAGCGCAAGTGTTGCTCAGCTGGGCGCACGACAGTGCGGACCAGCTTCAGAAGCACTACCATCTCCACATGCACCATTTCAACTATTATCCCAGACTCGGTACAGCAATTTGTGTTTTGTGTCTTGGATATTTTTCAACAAACCCCTCCCAAGATATCTACCAAGAAGAAATTGTATTTGCAAATATTAAACCAGTTGTACTGGTAATGCAGTGTTTTACTTAAACCTGACGAATGTAAAAATAAGAAACAAAATGGTGTAGAGATGATACAAATGGCATAAAATGAACAAAGAAAATTATGATATATAACAATGAAAGAAAATTATGATAAAATATGACTTAAAGATTTTTATAACATCATTTCACAGTACTGTACATATAGCCTACTTAACTTACGACCAAATCGTGTTATGACCGGCCTGTCAGAAACAATCGTGGTCGTAAGTCAAGCACTAGCTGTATCCAAAAGATGAGACGTAATATATCTACATACAGTCTTAATTTTATCTTTTGATTACAGTTTACATTCAGTATTATCTTGTATTAGTTTCAGGTGTGCAGTGTGGTGGTCAGACATACATATATAGTCTTTATTCTATAGAACTACAAGGAAATGGCCCTTGTGGACACTGATATGAGAGCTCACTAATTGGCTCCAACTAATGAAGGATAAAATGTGAATTGGAAACTATCAACAGTACATATACCCCAATCAAACACAAGTAACTCAATTCCTAAAGCCAACTCCTCCTCCTCCTTGAACTTTCTTTCTCCCTGAAACTGGGCAATGTGATGAAGAAGGACAGTCAGATTGCAGCAGAAATCTTCCTCCCTGGTCTTCATGTAACATCCTGTTTAAAGTTCATTCCAAGTTGGAAGTCACAATCATAAAGAACTCTGTTTCACTTTCCCCTTACTTCTCCCCTTTAATAATGTTACCATAAAAAGATTCTAGGAGACAATTATTATATCCTAAAGCAAAAAAAAAAAAAACCTGGCTTAAACTACTAAGTTTAAATGACTTAAGGACATTAAATATTTCTTTGAAAGTTGTAGGCAAAAAACTCATCCAAAAATGTTTAACACATTTTTTAAAATTTTTTTATATTTCTTCCCCCTTATCCACAAGTCATTATTAAAGTTCACTTTATTTTATCTTCATTAACACAGGAGAACAAGTATACTTTTTGAGATACAATAAACTGGATTCAAGTAACCAGCTTTATAATAAATATGTTTCATTCATTATATAAATATCCCAAATAATGTATTTAAACATCTGTATTTAAACAGAATTTTATTCAGATATAAAAGCAAATAATTAGGATGTTTATTATGTAGAAAATAATAGCCTACTGTCTCAACAAGATACTCAATTAGTACAGCAGAACATTAACTTGCACTATTAGAGAGCGGTAATAACAGGATGCTTTGAAAAGAGAGCTGCACAGACCCTGTGGGCTTTACTACATCTCTCACAGCCTGCACCCCTGGCCGCGAGGGTCCAAGGTGAGCTTGGCTCTGTTCTAACACTGGTTATATTCGAACCTCTCAATAAACAACTACCAGAGCTTGGTGTGGTTTCATATAACTGGTGTCCCAGCTGCATGGCCCAGGATGGGAAGGCCAGTGGAACCCTCACGTGGTACCTCCAGTGTGATGTTCAGGAACAGCTCTAACTCTCTCCTTAGAAAAGAGCCTGGCATTCCGCTTCCTTGCCCTGCAGCTGCTGTCCCACACAACACCTGGCTCACAAACAGCCGGCTATGATAAGTGAACAAAATGAGAAGAACACATCATTCAGCCTCTAACCCAGATGGAGGCGAGGCTGGGAGAGAGGGGGAGGAGGATCAAGTTGCTGTGGCATGTCTTCCAAGGAAGTCACAACCACGGCAAGAAAACCTGAATCAGAGCTGCCTGGTGCCCAGTGAAAAAGAGAAAAATAATCCCTCAGAACATTAACACAGAAAAAGAGAGTGGAGGGGAAACTACTGGTCTTAAAGGCCTAGACCGCCCCTTCCAAATTTGCAGTTTCATCACGTGACAGTTGGTGTAGATGCCTGCTACAGACAACCAAAAAAAGACATCTCTCATCAAGGAGGAAGACGATAGAAGCAACACCATCTTCTGTGACCCCCAGAATAAGCCAGTGTCCCCACCATTCAGCACTTTCCTTTCTAAACTGAAGCACCAACCCCCAGTATGAGTTACCCCCAGTTTTCTGCACAGCACAGAGAGCGTCAACAGAGCTCAGTAGTCTCAAGACTATGAGTGACAAGTTTCTATTCATCAGCCAGCCAAATTCAGACTTGGGGCCACTTTCTACAACATGGCCAGACACAGTATTAAAGACTGAAGTCGCTTCTTTCTTTATTTCAGACCCCTATCCAGAAACTAAGCGGGCAGCAGAGTTTACCTGATATGATCAAACAGCAGCAGCAGAAGTGGCTTCTTCCATTCACCCTATCTGGTTTCCCTTTGCTAAGCACACTCATTTCCACAGTGTGCTCCCTTCCTCCCCACCAAGGAGTGAGGAGGTCTTCTCCCTTCCCAATACGACAAAGCAAGGGCCAGGATAGACCGTATTACTTGTATCCTCCACAGTACTTAGCAGTTTTAGGCAACCAGTGGGTACTAAATTAACACCTGTTGACTAATATCTGCACATTGCTTGTCATCTACCTCCCAATGCTCTTGTCATTTTAAATGACAGATTCTATTATTTTATAAATAATTCATTTAAATAATGAACTCCAGTGAATACTTAGATCATAAGTAGAATATATTTTTATGGCCGAGAAACAAAACTTGTAAGTAGAAAACAAAATGACTTAATATGATTTTTAAAAGAAATACAAGTCTATTATCTGCATTATCAATTATGAATAATAAAACTCTTTAACAAATAAATAAACTTGACTTTAACACTTAAAGAGGAGTGTTCAGTGAATCAAGAAGCAGACACAAAAAAGTGAAAAAGTAAATGACAGAAATGCACATACAGCGTAACAGATTACGGTGCATCATGCATCATTCCCATTTTTTAAAGATCTGGCTGCCACATTTATAGACTTTGGAATCAGAAATATGTAGAGTCAAATTCTGGCTTTCCATTCCAACTCTTGAGTGAACTTGAGTTCCTTCCTTGGCTTCTTTAAGCTTCAATTTCCTCAAGTGTACAATGAGGATCATAATATCTACCTCTTTTCAATCAATCATTCATTCAAATGCTTCCTAAAGAGTAAGTACTTTACACAATATCTTTAATAGATGAGTTTTTGAAATAATAAAATTAAATTGGCTTATCATCTTTTGGTATATATTCCTTCTTCACATAATTTTATATTTCCAAAGGTGATGTATCAAATATATTAAAGAAGTTAATTTTTTTCACTGAGAGGAGGGGAAATAGTGAGACAGATTCCCACGTGTACTCCAGCCAGGATCCACCTGGCAACCACATCTGGAGCCGAAGCTCAAGTACATGCTATTTTAGCACCCAAGGCTGGCGTGCTCGGATATACAGCTAGAGCTCTCCTCAGAGCCTGGGGCCATGCTCGAACCAACTGAGCCACTAGCTGCGGGAGGGAAGATGGAAGGAAGGGGGGAGAGGCAGATGGTTGCTTCTCCTGTGTGCCCTGCCTGGGAATTGAACCCAGGACATCCATATACCTGGCCGATACTCTATCCACTGAGTCACTGGCCAGAGCCAATTAGTTAATATTTATATAAATATTTCTACCCACAAAAATGAACAAATCAGACTCTCGGTTCACAAAATAAAATCATGCAAGGGTGATGTTGAGGGGAATACGGGGGTGCAGGGGTGCATTTGGGGCAACACTAGAATCTATGTAAACAAAATAAATTAAAAAAAATAAAATAAAATCACTATATTCATAGGCCAGATGAAATAAAAACAGAACCCCATTTTCTCAGAGAAAATGCTCTGATAACATCAACCCTTTCTACAAAGCTGCCTCTTCCTGGAAATGAGGACAATACAAAAATAGCACAATCCCTTATCGTGAAAATAATTACCAATATGACTAGTCCCAGTGCTTCTATGTACGTGTTAAAGTGTTATCTAGCTAAGCTTTTCTAAATATTGTCTGATGATAAGGATCCATCTGGCAAATTTGTTAAGAAGACATATTTACCCCTCGCCTACCTGAAATATACTGAAGCATTCTCCAGGACAGGGACCTGAAAACCTCTATTTTAAACTTTTTTTTTTTTTTTTTTTTTTTGTATTTTTCTGAAGCTGGAAACGGGGAGAGACAGTCAGACAGACTCCCGCATGCGCCCGACCGGGATCCACCCGGCACGCCCACCAGGGGGCGACGCTCTGCCCACCAGGGGGCGATGCTCTGCCCCTCCGGGGCGTCGCTCTGCCGTGACCAGAGCCACTCTAGCGCCTGGGGTAGAGGCCAAGGAGCCATCCCCAGTGCCCGGGCCATCTCTGCTCCAATGGAGCCTTGGCTGCGGGAGGGGAAGAGAGAGACAGAGAGGAAGGAGGGGGGTTGGGGGGTGGAGAAGCAAATGGGCGCTTCTCCTATGTGCCCTGGCCGGGAATCGAACCCGGGTCCCCTGCACGCCAGGCCAACGCTCTACCGCTGAGCCAACTGGCCAGGGCCAAAACCTCTATTTTAAATGACAGCTCCAGGTAATTCATGATCAGGCAAGACAGGAATTCTCACAGTGTTTCCCTGACTTGAAGGTACTCAACAATGCAAAACTAAAAAGAGCTAGAATCCTTGCTGGGTTTTAATAAACTTTAGTTTGGTTTACTAGGAGTAAAAGTCAAGTATTTTGCCAGCTACCTAAGAGCCAGGACAATCATTCACTCAATTTGGTATTTGGTATCCTTCTCCTCACCTCTCCCTTCCTATCCCCCCCCCCCCCAATCTCATAGCCAAAGAATAAACTCAGTAAACATTTATCTTCTGAATGAATATCAGGTAAAATAAATTAATAAAAGTTACAAGGAATCCTATCATAGACTCCCAACAGAAGCAAACTAAAATTAAAATGTGGGCCTAGAATGTCAGTTGTTATTAAATCACCTTAGAACATAAAATTGTGAGTTTATGAATCGGGTAGAAGAAAAACACTTACATTCTTACTTTCACTAACCTCTAACTGAAATTTAGCATTGTCATAAATTACGAGTGTAGGAGAACAAAATCTGGTTAACATCAACAGTACGTTTAGCTTTGTCACTTGTAGAAATCAGAACTATTTCAAGCTCACATTAAAGTAGTCGCAGATTTTGAAATACCATTTATGGTAATCAGTATTTTGAAATCACAGCAGGAATTGGATTAGATACCAAGATTATTTTATCCCAAATTCTTTAATTAGTATTTTGAGAATATTATTGGCTTCCTTTATAGGACTATGTATTTTACTATTCTAAGAAGCAGCCCCTAGAATTCAACAAACTGCCAAAGGAATCCACGGTGCAAAAAAGGTCTTCAAAAACCCTGTCTTATGCCTGACTGGGCGGTGGCGCAGTGGATAAAGTGTCGGACTGGGACGCAGAGGACCCATATTCCAACACCCGAGGTCGCCGGCTTGAGCATGAGCTCATCCAGCTTGAAGCCCAGGTTGCTGGCTTGAGCAAGGGGTCACTCACTCTGCTGGAGTCCCCGGGGTCAAGGCACATATGAGACAGCAATCAATGAAGAACCGATGCTTTTCATCTCTCTCCCTTCCTGTCTCTCTGTCCCTCTCTCTGTTTATCTTTCTGTCACAAAAAAAAAAAACAAAAAAAAAACAACCCAAACACAACCCTGTTTTAGAAGGTTACAGAAACTTTTTAACTAAGCAGTAAAGCCAAGAGCTGTACACCTATTCTTTTTAACACCGAGGTCCTTGTCAGTTAATTAGAGAAGCTCCTTACTCATATTCTCTACCCACTACAGACCTGAGGGTGAAACAGTTGTGGGTAATCAAGTGTTCTGACATTTCCCTACAACATTTTTGATACTGGTTTCTCAGGGAAAAAAAAGTGTAAAATGAAGATGATTCTCAATTATCCTCTAACAACAAAATCATCTGGAAAAATTTAAGAGCTGGATTATGAATCATTCTCCTTATATTCATAGGATGCCAATGTTAGAAAAAAACCTCAGAGACTTTGGGCCCACAATTCCACGTGAGGTGACATGGGGATGGTAACTCCTACCTAAGTGGCTGTGAGTACAGTACTGGAACTCTTCTGGGGCCACGAGCCCCTATGGCTTATTAGGGCTCCCTGCTCCCTTGGCCTTTGAGACATTCTAAACCCCTATAACTCTCTCTGCTACCTCAAAAGAACATTTTATCCCCTAGATCAGTGCTTCTCAAACGGTCAAGGTTTACACGAACCACCTAAAGACCCAGTTGGAGAGTAGATAGGCCTGAGTAAGCCTAGGGCGAGGACCCGGAGCACTTCATTCCTAACTGCCTTATGGTGGTGCCTACGCCGCTGGCCCCAGGACCGCCCTCTGAGTAGTACAGCCCTGGATTTCTTTTTATGTTGAAACTTCTGCCGCTCCCTGAAAGTCAAATGTAGAGAGACATTTTTCAAGTCCTTTACCTGGCTTGTCAGGTAGATGCCCAGACTTCACTGGTTAAACATCCTAACTGCTGACAACTGCCTTGCAGAAAGCTCTCGCATGCCGCTGCTTCTGCTTCCCACGGCTGAGTGTCTCTTTTCACTCCTCTGTCAGCACCCCATGAGCAGTGCGAGTGTGCAGCTGCCTGCTGAGGGCCACTCACCACAGCACACCTAGTTAGCAATCCAAGAAGCCATTTACTTGCCTAATTCCACTTCTTGCTGGATGCTAAGATCTCCTAGTTAGGAGGTTTTTATACTGCCCAGCCATGCCTTCCTCATTCAGTTTTGGTGCCTGTCAATGAGGCCAAGTGAGAGAAATTAAACTCAGCCCAACCCACACTATATTAGCAAGTGTTAAAGTGTAAGAATAATTTTGTCAAAAATCTGCATTTTCCCTTAAGAATTACCAGAACCCCTTTTATTATACCTCTGCCTAGATTAGGTCTAACAGAATTTACCATAAAGCTAGTGGTAGGCAGCAAAGTTACAGGTTTTCTATGTTACAGTGCATTCACTATGCATCTGGAGAACGTGATTCAACATGTCCGTGGAATTATAAGGTGTAACTGGATTGAATATAAAATTTTATTAAAAATAGTTTATATATGACAAAAGAGGTTAATATTTGAGTTTTTAGTTCTAATTTCTGAGGGGAAATGGCCTGGCCATCAGGCAAACACTTTAATCAATCTTCATAAAGTTAGCTATGGATATCAACTATACTTGTAATAAGCTCCTCTTTCAATATGGCTTGAAGCAAAATGACATTATAATCCAAGGGCCAGATGCCAAACTCCATTAACATAAAAAATTCAAGACAGTATTTTTCCCCTTTAAAGAAAGTCCAGAAGTCTTAATGATGGTTCATGTAGACATGAATACTAGAATTTTATAGACTTGGGCTTTCATATATAAAAGTAACAAAGTGCTTGATTCTACACATTTTTAATGACATTTTCATAATAAAGTTTATACAAGAGTTCTCAACAGACCTGGAAAAGTTCTCTAACACAAGTAATGATAGATTTTCATACTTAGAGTGAATTCTCAAAGTTTCTCAACCATGAGACACACAATACTAAAACTACACTAAAATCAAAAGGAAGTTTACATTTTTCTCTCCGTGGAAAATTTTCACACAAATAACCACAGCTTTATCCTCACCTTTTTACATTATAAAAAGGTGAAACAGTAAGTAACTGAAACTTCTATAAATACAGATAACATTCAGCATGAAAAATAAAGCAGCTTAAATTTCTGTATCCTACCGGATCCTATTGTTCAAACTGCATGGGTTTCAAATAAAATACAACCGATTAGGCTCAGTTGGTATAACAGTAATAATTTCTGTGGAAAAAATAGGACACGATACAAATCTGTATTTGAAAAATAAGAGTCTTTTTGCCTTGTCTTATGGGCTGAATTTTGTCTGCACAAGAAAGAATAAAAAAATTATACAATACAAAAGTTATAAAAACAAGCAGGTTATATATGAATAATTATATTGCCAATTAATTACATTTGAGCATTCATTTTCTAAAAAGAGTCTATTTCAGAAAGGACACCCCCGTTTATCCTCTCACTGCTCTCCAGTCAAAGCCGAAAGAGCACGCCGAACTGTGTGTTTTAACTCGTATTGCATAAAAGAAATGACAAAGTACACAAGGAATTATGAAATCCTTATTTAGCGTTAGTCTTTTTTGTTAATGAGAATCCTATGGGGAACCCCTCCAAATTTAACCTTATCTTAATATTCTCTGCCTTAGTGACCTTAACTTCTTCATGATGTCAGCCATCCTTTTTCATGATCGAACACCTGGTCTTGTCATCACGGAGTCTCCACCTCATTAGACTTCACGAATCATCCCATTTTCAGATGCAATTACCTCCTCTCCCTCTAAGTTTTCTGCCTATGTATTCCCACTGTACCTGCTCTTTAGCTTCTTTGGACCTTCATTCCCTGGCCCTACACATTTTCCCCAGCCTACAAGCCCATTTCAGATTCAGTTATGTTCCTTCCTGTGATCCTGTGAATAATCAGCTTCATTACTATTTCATCAGCATCTTCCGTTCTGTAAATCTTTTGTCCTCTTACTATAACCACTGTGAACATAGCCAACTCTTTTAATACTCCATCTCTCCACTATCACACCCAGGGCGCAGATGCAAATTGGACAAAACCACACACAAATATGTTCTTCTGCCATCACAACGGTATGATCCCCAATCTCCACTGGACCGTCAACAATCCACTAGGTCTGCCTCTCTGAGTTCCCAGAGCTACCCTAGTCACTTTTAGCAGACAATTTTATTCTCTATTTCTCAGAGATTTTAGGCTGCACTTTGCTTAACTCAGATCACCATTCCTTATCTTACTTCTTGCAGACTCAAAGGATGAGGTCGCTCTCTTTATTCTTTATGCTTATCCTCTTCCATTATCCTTCTTTTCCTCTCCTTAAACTCACTCTTTTCTTCAGCTTTCCCATAGCCAAAGTCAAAGTTTTGCCATCTAAGCAAAATTGTCCACCACAAAAACCCTGGTAAACTCTTTATATTGTTAATATATAATAGCCACCAATTTAAATTTGTACAATTAAATAAAATTTACCTTCACTTCCTCAGTCACACCTGCCATATTGCTCAATAGCTGTAGGTGACTAACAGCTACCACATTAGACAGAGCAGGTCTAGCCCCTGTTATCATCATGACAAGTTCTATTGGACAACATTGGTCTATACCAGAGGTCTCAAACTCGCGGCCCGCCGAACAATTTTGTGCGGCCTGCAGACTGTTTTCAACTGTAGTGAGAAAAGTGTTGCGTAACAGTTGCCTTTTGTAGACCTAGTGCGGCCTGCCGAACGGCTGTGATCTTGCTCTGCGGCCCACATGCTGAGTTGAGTTTGAGACCCCTGGTCTACACCCTCTAGTATCCCTCTCCCATCTGTCCTTCTCTTCATAGCCAGGCTTCTTTAAATACTAGTTTACACTCCTTCTCAAATGCTTTACTGTTAACTTAGTCCCCACCTACACTCTGATCCCGAAACATCATCTAACCAATCATACAAGCATTTCCACCTTAGCAAAATGAAAATTAGATTCCACCTCTGCCCCCTAAACCCAACTGCTGCTCCTCCTGCAAGTTCCCTGTGTAAAAGTCTCCAACGAGCTTCCTAGCGACCCAGGCCTTAAACTTGGGACTTATCCTCAACCCCTCCCTCGCCCTCACACCTCAGAGTCGATCAGTCACAAAGACCTGCACATGACCTACTAAGTACCTGTATCGCCGTCTTCATGCCCAGTGTCACTGCCCTAGTTTCCATCACCTCTGGACTAGATGGTGGCCTTTCTACCCAGTCTTAGTCCCCTATAACCTCTCTCCATACCATGAACAGGTTCCTCTTTCTGAAAAGCTCATCTGACCTTGTCATTTCCTATTTTAAACTCTTCACATTAGTATAAAAATCTAGACTGCTTAATACAACATACAAGGCCTTCCAAAAAATGGTTTTGTATTTTTCCGAAGCCAGAAACAGGGAGGCAGTCAGACAGACTCCCGCATGCGCCCAACCAGGATCCACCTGGCACACCCACCAGGCTCTGCCCATCTGGGGCATCGCTCTGTCGTGAGCAGAGCCATTCTAGCGCCTGAGGCAGAGGCCGTGGAGCCATCCTCAGCGCCCGGGCCTTCTTTGCTCCAATGGAGCCTCGGCTGCAGGAGGGGAAGAGAGAGACAGAGAGGAAGGAGAGGGGGAGGGGTGGAGAAGCAGATGGGCGATTCTCCTGTGTGCCCTGGCCGGGAATCTAACCCGGGACTCCTGCACGCCAGGCCAACGCTCTACCACTGAGCCAATTGGTCAGGGCCTTGTCTAGTTTTTTCATAAGCACTCCCCACAAAGCCCCCAAATTAACCCATAAGTTAAAACCCTGTGCTTGCTGAGCAAACAGAGCATCAGAGAGAAAGCCCGATTCCTCTTGACAGCTGGCCAGCTGCTCACAAGTCCTTCCTGTAGACTCTGTGCTGCCATGTCCTCCAGCCCTGCCCGACAACTTGATCATTCACACTGGAACTATTACCTTCCTTCCACGCAGAATGTCCCTTCCCTTGCCCACATCCAGAATACTACTCACAATTCTCAATTTCTATAACAGAATGTCAATACTAAACTGCTAACATTTCCAAAATGTAAAGATCTGCCTTTATAGAACAATATAAAATAGTCAAACCACAGTCCCTTATCAGGTAACTTAAAAGGCGTCTCCTAACTACTAGTCCCTAATAAATGTCTAGTTGGTAGTTAGGACAGATTATGTTCTGTCATTGAACTGAGTTAGATTACTGGAAGTCTATAAACTTGAATAATATTAGCCTCATTGCTATGGTCTGAAGGTTTGTACCCTCCTAAAACTCATGCTTAAATCTTAATGCACAATGTGAAGTATCAGGAGGTGGGACCTCTGGGAAATGATTAGGAGATGAGGGGAGGCCCTGGCCGGTTGGCTCAGTGGTAGAGCGTCGGCCTGGCGTGCGGAAGTCCCGGGTTCGATTCCCGGCCAGGGCACATAGGAGAAGTGCCCATTTGCTTCTCCACCCCCACCCCTCCTTCCTCTCTGTCTCTCTCTTCCCCTCCCGCAGCCGCAGCCGCAGCCAAGGCTCCATTGGAGCAAAAGATGGCCCGGGTGCTGGGGATGGCTCCTTGGCCTCTGCCCCAGGCGCTAGAGTGGCTCTGGTCGCGACAGAGTGACGCCCGGGATGGGCAGAGCATTGCCCCCTGGTGGGCGTGCCGGGAGGATCCCGGTTGGGCGCATGCGGGAGTCTGTCCAACTGCCTCCCCGTTTCCAGCTTCAGAAAAATACAAAAAAAAAAAAAGAGATGAAGGGAGAGCCCTTGTGATTGGGATTAGTACCCTTATAAGGTGGCACCAGAGAATAGCCTCATCCCCTTCTACCATGTCAGGACACAGCCAGGAGGCACTGCCTATGAACCAGGAAGCAGGCCCTCACCAGATAATGAATCCACCACCACCCTGATTCATATTTCCCAGCCTCCAGAAATGTGAGAAATAAATTTCTGTTGTTTATAAGCCACCTAGTGTCTCATATTTTGTCAAAGCAGCTCAAACAGACCAAGATACCTACCAAAAAGTTAATCTATTTTCTGTCCTAAGATATGTGAGAAATAAGACACATTCCACCTGGTAACACAGCTCTAACATCCTCCAATATCCCCTATGCAGACAGGGACGGCATTAACTGAAAAGGGAGTGCTCATGGCATGTCAGGGAGAGTGACTGGGCAGGTGGGTTGCATGCCATGTGCACGTGTGAGTCAACAATAGAGGTAGGAGAGAGAAATAAGATTCCTGGTTGGAAATTCATCTTCAAGGCAATTCTGACAAGAAGGAAAAAGTCCCTTCTGAAAAGTGCTGCAACAACTCTCACAGAATCACCATCAGTAAATCAGGCCACCCCTTACACTTACTGACACCCATTATAGAAACATCAACTGGAAAACTCATTCTGGGGACACAGCCCACATCCTTCAACATCCCAGACAGAAAGTCCTGCAGGATGACTTTCAGAATTTGGTAAGATGGAAAAGTCCTCTAAGGCAAACAGTTCTTCTACTTTCCCAGTTATGAAATCATACCTATAAAATATACCCGTTTTTACCTTGACTGACAGAAAGTTCAGAATTTCATTTTTCTTCCTCATTTGACTGGTTTTGAAACTTATCTTCAACATTTATGACCAAAGGGAGTTTGGGTGAATTATTTAACTTCTCTCCCTCCACGTCCTGTATCTGTAAAGTGCAGCTGCTCCAAGAACCACATGAGATGACACGTCAAGTGCTCAGAGCAGTGGCTGCTATGTGGCAAGGATCCCAGGATGCTGAGTATTAACAGTCATGCCTGTTTTATTTGGAATATTTTTATGGTAAAAGACACCCCAGATTTTTTTAATTAAGTAATAAATAAGTATACCTGACTACAAGCCTCAAAGTGAATATGATATCCCCATCAGGAAATAAAACCACCCCACTGCGCTTTGTATTGTTGAGATAGGTTCTCCTTGGAGTATTACACCATGCTAGCTTCCATTCTTCAAGGCATACCCAAAATTAAATTTACTGATTTACTTGTTCTTCCCAAAGTGGTCTGACCTAACACTTACCAAGTCTAAAACAACATTCATGATCTACGCTGCCATCCTCCAAGTGGATCCACCCCCTTCTCTCTGAAGGGGGCCTCCATTCATTTAGGAATTCAGGCCTATTCTTGGTGTTTGACATCCCTCACGCCCGCTCAAACATCAATTGCATCTACCTCCTTAAATCATTAGAGGGTCTTTTTTCACTATGACAACCTCAATTGAGGCCACTTTTGTGCTTTGGATGACCCTTTAAAAGGTAAAACTGCTTGTCTCACCTCAGTGCTTCCGTCCATCAATGTTTTACCATTTTTCTTACAATAAAGAAAATCTCCCAAGCCTTAATCTATAGCTCGAAGATGGTTTTGCGTGATCCGACCGCTACCAATGCTTGCCTCTGCCCCAGCCTCATTCCGTCACCCCCTTATTGACCACACCAGACTTCTTTCCCATTTTCAAACGGTCAGCCTCAGGGCACTAAGTATGTGATTCCCCGCCCCTTCCTCAGCCAAAGCGCACTACACTTTAGATCTCTGCTTAAACAGCTTTCTCTCCTATGAAGTCTTCTCCGTCAGCACCCTGAAACTTTCCTGTAGAGCAGTAATTAAAATTTAATCATTGTGTGCTTCAGTTTTTTACTGGCTCCTCAACTAGAACATAAGCGGGGACTCTGGTGAAGGCAGGGTCTTCATCTTCATTGTTTACCGCTAGATGCGTAATAGTACACTGGTTTCCACACCAGTAGTATTTTTTTAATTGTGGGAAAAATATATACAATTTACCATCTTAACCATTTTTTAAGTGTACTTGAGCAGTGCTAACTACATTCACATTGTTATTCAATTGATTCTAGAACTCTCTCAACTTGCAAAATTGAAACTACGCCCATTGAATCATAACTCTCCATTTTCCTTTTCCTCAGTCCCTGAAAATCACCATTCTCCTTTCTGTTTCCATAAGTTTGACTACGGATACCTCATGGAAGTGGAATCATACAGCACTGGTCTTTTTGTGACAGGCTTATTTTACTTAATATAATGTCCTCTAGGTTCACCCATGTTATAGCATGTGACAGGATTTCCTTTTTTAAGGCTCAACCACATTCCATTCACTACTTTTTGTTTATCCTGTTCATCCAACAATGAACATTTGGGTTGCTTCCACTTCTTGCTATTGTCAGAAATGCTACAATGAACATGAGTGTGCAACTATCTCTTCTAGAACCTGCTTTCAATTCTTTTGAATATATACCAGATATAGGATTGCTGCATCATATAGCAATTCTATTTAAATTTCTGAGTAATTTCTATACTCTTTTCCATAATGGCTGCACCATATACATTCTCACCAATAGTTCACAAGGTTTCTAATTTCTTCACATCCTCATCAATATTTGTTATTTTTTTATAGTAGCCATCCTAATTGGTGTGAGAGGACACACTGATAGAACTTAATAAATATTTGTAATGTCTAGATATACTGAGGCTACACAGATAAAAAGGAATGTCTTTATCTACCCTCAAGAAGTTCCAAGGGAATGGAGAGAAAGACTGACATACAAAAAAGGTCTGTACTAAATATGCAGATGACAGATGGAGGGACTGTCAACTCTCCTTGAGCTGACAGCAGAAGGGGTGCTGGTGAAGTAGTCAAGGAAATCTCATACGTAGCATACTGAAGTTGGATCTTAGAAAAAGTAGGCATTCAGATACAAAAATGGGAAGAATATTCCCATGTAAGGAATAGTATGTTCAAGTAGATATTGTATGTACCACCAAGGATCTTTTTAGGAGGTAAATTGGTGGGGATTAAATATAGACTGTATGTGAAAGGTTACTAAGAAATGAAGCTAAAAAAATCAACTGAAGTCCTGTGACCAAGAGCCTATTAAACTGCACTAAGAGGATTAGTTTGCATCCATTAAATGGTCTTAAGCCAGGGACTGCCGAGCCTGGATATCCATTCTGAAAGCTCAATCCAGCAGCAGTGTGAAAAATAATCACAGGGACCTGCGACTAGGCAGTCCCGTTAGGAGGCTAATGAAATACTGTAGTCAAAGCAAGAGATGACTAGGGCCTAAACCAAAGCAAGAACTGTGAACAAAGAGAACCAGGAGAGGGGTGTTAACAGGTAGAAAAGACAGACCTTGATGACTGAAAAGCAAAGAAAAGAGATATATGAAGTGGAAGGAATCTTCAGGAGACAGGTGAAGCTTAAGGGGAACAACTCTTGGACAACTGAGTGTAGTGTTCAGTAGGCAGGGAAGTATATAAATCTGAGAGTTGGGTGAAAAATAAATTAGATGCATATATTGGGAGTCATCAAAATAAACAATAGTGAAATCTAGTGTTCCAAAAATACCATTCCTTTTTTTTTTTTTTTAGTGAGAAAGAGGAAGGGATAATGAGAAGCATCAATTCATAGTTGCATCACTTTTGGGGGCTTCAGTTGACCTTGTGATCCCCTTGCTCAAGACAAAGACCTTGGGTTCAAGCTGGTGATCTGGTACTCAAGCTGGTGAGCCTGAGCCCAAGCTGGATACCTCAGGGTTTTGAACTTCAGACCACAGTGTCCCAGGTCAATATTCCATCCACTGTGTCACCACCAGTCAAGCTCCACATTTCTTAATATAGAATATATCTTGGTATTTTACATATTTTACAACATACTGCATAATCTTCCTTTTTTAAAAAACAAATAAATGCTCTTAGACCCTACCAATATGTAATCTCAAGAGTGGATAATGAAAACCATATCCCATCGCTCTACTTGTATAGTTTTGAGGGCCAACAGAAGGGCACATGACTGGAAATGTTATCAAGACCACCTTATAATTTAAAGTCTAAAGTTTGTTTAGTCAAATATCTAACATGTTATTACTTCTGGGAAAAGTATTATAAATAGAGTTCTAATACGAATACCCACATACTATTCAGTAGGCAGGCATGCAATTTAATTGTCTTTACTTAAAACATGAAATTAAACCACAAATTAGCTATCAAAGATTTAAAACTAAGCAAGTTGAGAAATCTATTTCATATGTAATTATAGCCCTTATACCCTGTGTTTCATTACCAGGACATATACAAACAATGATGGCATGTGGGTAAAATAAAGTTACAACCTATATTCACCTACTAACTATTCTGTTGACTGTGATGTGAATGTTATATATTAGAAAGGAATTTCTTTCACTGTGATCAAGTGGTCTGGGCATCCGCAAACAGAACAATCACAGAGAATGTATCTATCCATAGTCAGAGTCAAACAGACTTAAAAAGACTTCACTTTAGGGTGCAACCCTGGACTAAACCTTTACTCTCCCATACTCACTATCTTAACCAGACTCAAGTCCTAAGACTCAGAAAGTGACATAGAAGAAAAACAGTCTTTCTTAACAACGGAGAAAGTGTCAAATGCTGAATGTTTGTATCCCACCCACGCCAAATTCATTCATTGAATCCTAATCCCCAATGTAAGAGAATTTGGAGATGGGGCCTTTGGGGATGATTAGGTCATGAAGGTAGAACTCTCATGAATAGGATTACATAAAGGAGGCTTCAGAGAACATCCTATCCCATCCACCATCTGAGGACACAATTAGAAGACAGTGTATGGACCAGGAAGTGGGCATTCACCAGACACCGAGTCTGTTTGCACCTTGATCTTGAACTTCCCAGCCTCCTGAGCTAAGAAAAATATATCTCTGCTCTTTATAAGCCATCTGGTACTTTGATAGAAAAACCCAAGTTGACGAAGACAGAAGTCTACAGCTGAAGTCTGATTGTCAGAACTGGTTATTTTTTCTCTAAGTTGCCTATATAATTGAAAAGCACTGAAGTCCTTTGGAATCAGCATTAATCGTTATAGAACTCTTACACTCCTACTTAGTATCTTGGAAAATTCCTGGAGCAGAAACAATCTCGACACATTACTGATGTCAGGCAGACCTCTACTGGGTCCCGGCTGGTCAAAGCTAACAACCTAAGTCAGGCTGGGTCTCATCTCCTTTTCTGCCCCCAATAACCCAACAACAAGGCAAGGAACACCTTCTCCCCTTACAGCCTCCAAGGTCTGTTCAGCAAGGCTAACAATTCTCGAACCTACAGACAAGTAAACATAGGTACTCTTGACATTGACATTCCTTCTTAATAGCCTCCTTCCCTGCCTTTCAGGCATACTTAATGCTTAGTATACAGGTAAGTTCAGGAACTAAAAATTCAACATAGGAAATTTAAGTCAGTTCTTTCAGTTTCTAATAACATAGGCCAGAGCATTCCATTTTGTTTGCTTATAATGTAAGTAAAAAAGCAGATATACACAATGGCAAAAAATTATAGGTGATTCTTCCTACATAATATGTTTTCAATATTTACCAAATTTCTACAAGGAACATAAAATGTCATAACAACAACATAAAATCTGTTATTTTAAAGCTAAATTTTACTCAAGTAAAGGAAGATATAGTATTTTTCTAAGATAATATATTGAACTTAAAATTTCACTTACTTTCTGCTCAGGGCTTTCCAGAAATGAAAGTCCAAAGTAGTCCTTCTCCAAGAGGTTGAGATGTTCACACACTTTGTCAAACAACACTTGTCCCTTAGCACGTTTCTGAGGGAAAAGAAATAACTTCTTTACTTCTCAAGCACTAAAGATTCCATGACTATTATAAATAAAGGGCATCATATCAGATAACATTATTTAGCTTAAAGTAATATATTTTTCTAACCTTTTATAATTGCATAAATTCTGAAATGAACGTGTGATCAAACAGATGCTGTGTTATGCTGCAGCTTTCCATAAATATAAAAGCACTTAAAAGTAACATGCTAAGAGTTCATTTATTATTAAAATGTATAAAAATATGTCCAAACGGACTAAATTCCCCAATCTGGCTCATGTCACATCTGCAAGGTATACTTATGTCCTCCAAGAGAATCATTTAGCACTATTCCTCAGTATATCCTACTACTATTTACTCCATCAGCACGGAGGTTTCATTTCTGTTCTGTGATATTTGTAGAACAGACTTTTTTTTCAATAAAAGTTATGTGGGGTTTTTTTTGAGAATGATATGGCATTCACTCTTTATTTTTTTATTTTTATTTTTTTTAAACTGTTATTTATAAATTTTTATTTTATTTATTTTTTTAATTTATTTATTCATTTTAGAGGGGAGAGGGAGAGACAGAGAGAGAGAAGGGGGGAGGAGCTGGAAGCATCAACTCCCATATGTGCCTTGACCAGGCAAGCCCAGGATTTCGAACCGGCGACCTCAGCATTTCCAGGTCAACGCTTTATCCACTGCGCCACCACAGGTCAGGCGGCATTCACTCTTTAAAACAAAGTTTAAAAATAGAAGGTAATGAAACTGGGACAATAAATCAGTTGCTCCTAAGGATTTAACATGTGTTTGCCTTAGTTTGTATTTTGTGTTTTTAATTTAAAAAGCTGCTATCAACAGAGCTGTAAAAGCCTTTGACAGCCATAAAGAAAAGCTCATTGTCCAATCAATGGCAAAGCATAAAATGGTGACTCATTTCCAATTAAGATGCACACCCCTGGGAATGCCCAACTGCAAGGTCAGGTCACACTTCTCCTTCCCCTGCACTGATGGGAGCAACCACTGGACTGCACGTGAAAAGTGAACGAGTCGTCAGACTGTTTCATCCTCAAGATGAATGTCCTCACACTGTCAGAATGTATACTTGTTAGTTCATTAGTGTGTGAAAATTAATGTTTTCCACACGTGTACCTCTAAAACTGCAATAAGATATAAAAGACATTTTAATTTCAAATTAGTACAACTGTGATAAGGGGCTTCAAAAGATAGTCTTCACAGAAACACAATTCACAGGCTTGTTTCTCTCCCCTAACCTTTTCTCCCTCCTCTTTGTGGGGGTGGAGGTAGGAAATTCATGCCTGAAAGGCTTGCAAAGGAGAATCTGGAACTTTTATTATTAAACCTTTAGTAGTAATATTTCTTAAGAAGAAAAAAAAAGAAAAAAATTACATCAAGTAGTAGAGGAAAGAGAAAGAAAGCCACACAGATTACATTCTTTCAACATAACAAGCAACGCGCTATCCATACCACTACATACGCAGAAAACTACCAAGTACATGTAAGACAGATATGTTTATATGTGCACATATTTAAAGTACATACAAATAAGAGTACTGGGATCTGGATTCCAAATATCAAAGTTCTGAATGCATCTCCATTATTTGCAAGCTTTGTGACCAGGGACAAGACACAACTTCTAACTGCCTTAATTTGCACAACCGTGAAAGGAGAATAACAGAATCCCCTACACCAAGGATATGGGCAGTACTAGATGAGCTGTAATACATAAAGGGCGTGACGCCTAGAACACTCAGGGCATATAGAAAATGCTTCATCAATACACGCTCCTACTGTTGATAAGCCGGAGGGTTTCATAACACGAAAAATGACTAATTTCAATCAGATAAAATTTTTATTTAAGCTTTTACAACAAAAGATTCTAAATTTTATTATCTGGTCTACCTGCAATTATAAATCTATATAATAAAAACTCTGAGTGTGGAGGTATTTTAAATTAACTTTATGAGAATAAAGTGGCTTAATAATGACAATTACTTTCTTAAATGTGCATTAAAACCTATTGTCTCTTCTTTATAGGATTCTAAAGTAGATGTGAAGAAATCTGGTTGCAAATACAGCAAAGAATATTTTAAAGGTAATCAGTAATCTAAGATAGAATTTGCTTTCTCTCACTAAATTTCAGCAACATTGTCCACTCCTGAACCTCCAGTAAGTAGAAGACTGCCCAGCATACCAGGCACTAGAAAAAAATACCTGCTGAATCAACTAAAAACCTATATGTAACATACTTACTTTAAATGAGGTGACACTGAAGCTCACATTCCACTGACCAGAGCTATAACTTCAGTGCCTGCTTTGTAATTAGGAACTTTCCTATCTCAAATAACAAAAGGAACAAACTATTACCTACTTAGATATCACCCACTATGCATGTATTAAGAGGTACAAATGAGTCACAGGACATTTTATCAACTATAAAACAGAATCATCTTCTTAATTAGAAAGATACTGAAGAATCAATGAAAGCTTATATAGAAAGTTGACCGTCAGATACAGTTCTCAAACAAACTTCATTTCTATGAAAACTCTCACTATAAGTGACAACTCTTTTTAAAAAAGCTAACTACTGAAACTAAGTAGCTTCAGACATCGTGGAGAAATGTGACACAGTCAAAAGAGTCATACTATTTCATTTGGTTATAATGCTATTTGAAACTAGGGTAAGAAAGATATTTAAGACAACTGATGACTATATATACCTCAGTTCAAAGAGAAAACACATTCCAACACCGGTGTAAAGTCAATTTTCGTTAACAAATCATACTTTCTCACTGCTTTCTGTTTCAAAAATAGAAACATGCTCTCATGGACAGAATTCCCATAAAAGATTAAGAGGAAGACATCCGCAAGCTCACCACCATAATGCTGTGTTGGTAGGCAGGGCAGCATAGAGGGGCATCAGCATGAGCTGGAGTCAGAGCCAGTCTCTCCCTCATTCAACATGTTGTAAGCACAAATGTGACAATGGACAAACCACTTAGTCGCCTTAAAATAAAGTGCCATGTGAGATCATAACTATCTCACAGCTCACTGTGAGGGTCAGATAAACCCAATAAGATAGCTAATGTCCAAGTGTGAAACTAAGTACTCAGTCATAACTGAATTCCATTCCCAACTGTTCTTTCACTAGCTTGTATCTAAAAAAATGCCAAAATGTAAGCTCTACCTATCTAGTAGAGATGCTCAGATTGCTCCTTTACTATTTTCTCCTTCACTCTCCAGGAAACAGATATTTTAAATGCTTGATAAGATCTTAGCTGCACACACAAGCCACTTAAGCTTCCATTCAGCATCCCCACCCTTAATGAACACAAAGTCTGGCTAGAAAGACAAAAATTGCAACAATACTGTGAGGTATGTGCTGAAAGATGCATGTAGGAAGGATTATGGGAACACCAAGAATGCAATGAATATGTGAGAAAAATCATAGCTTCACCACAACTGAGACATCTGAAATGAATCTTAAAAAAGGAAATAAATTTTAAGGCAGAGAAACAGCATATTCAAAAGAACTTAAGTTTCACTTTGGATGTTTAGAGTCTGACAGAGCCAATTTTTATTTCCAAGATACTGGAGGATACTGTGAGATGAAAAAGTAATCCATCCATAATGGACAAGCCCATGCAATTTGACTGATAGCTATACTTGCTGTCCTACTCTCTGATGACTACGAGGGCTTTTCGGTCTATAAGGCTTAATATACATTGATCCAACATCTAATATGTATCAATTCTGATGGCATAATACTGGAGAAACACCAATAAATAAGATATACATGGTCTCAAGAACTTTATTCAACTGGCCAACACAGAAAATAAAAAAGAAGCACAACTCACCACTTCAAAAAAAGTTCTTTTAATCTACCACTTTGGACATCTAAGTACCTGTCCAACTGATCCAAAGACAAAAACAATCAGTGGTCTATGAGAGAGCCTGATACAAGACCTCTACGCAAAGACAATGTCTTACTCTGAGGGTAAGATTACTATATGCAATTACATCTTCCCGCATGTTTAAATATAAGACAGGCAGGCACACACACACACACACACACACACACACACACACTCACACACACACAGTCATAGAGCAGAGGAAACAATAATGAGAAGCCAGTAAACAAAAGCCAAGGGCATCAAGAAGCAGACTTGTATTTGCCAAAATATGTTCCATTGGCTCCATTAGGTGCTCCATACACATATTCCCACTACCCACAAAAGGGGAGTAGAGCGGGACATGAAAATTCTGCTTACAGTACAGGGCTCTCTGAGTCTGTATGCAGAGTTCCCATACATGTGTATGTGTATGTATTGTAAATTTTGGTTATATTCTCTTGCTAAAAAAATAATAAAATAAAATAAAACATTAACTTATTCCACAGCAGACTTATTGTTCAAAAGAACATAGCTCAAGAAAGGAGACAGAGAATTACGATGATCTGGTCCTTCTGCAGATTTAGAGACTGGAATTAACATTATTTTTTTTTATTAAAAAATGCCATAAAAGAGAATTCAGTTTACAGTGGTACAGGATTAGATGTGCCCAGCTCTCTGGAAAAAGCAAATGATTCCCATAGATAAAATCTAAACAAATATAATCAAAAATCAAACACAAGGAAACCAGTTACTATTATTGAGAGACATGGTATCAGAATCAGATCTTCAGAGACTGGAAATAATAGAACTTTTCATGTACAGAACACAAAATAAGTATGTTTTATATATTCAAAGAAATAAATAATTTTTTTTTGTATTTTTCTGAAGTGAGAAGCGGGGAGGCAGAGAGACAGACTCCCACATGTGCCCAACCAGGATCCTCCCAGCATGGCCACCAGAGGGCAATGCTCTGCCCATCTGGGGCATTGCTCCATTGCAACCAGAGCCATTCTAGTGCCTGAGGTAGAGGATATGGTGCCATCCTCAATGCCCAGGCCAACTTTGCTCCAATGGAGCCTTGACTGCAGGAGGGGAAGAGAGAGACAGAGAGAAAAGAGAGGTGGAAGGGTGGAGAAGCAGATGGGTGCTTCTCCTATGTGCCCTGGCCAGGAATTGAACCTGGGACTTCCACACACCGGGACAACACTCTACCATTGAGCTAACCAGCCAGGGTAATAAATAAAATTTTTAAATGTCATCAAGGAAAAAGTAATTATAAAATAGCAGATTGTAAAAAGAATCAACTAGAATATCTATATATAAAAACTATAATTAAATGATAATCCAAATGAACATGGTTTGACACAGCTCAAGAGAAAACCAGTGAACTAATAGATACGAAAAATACTACCCAGAGTACACAGAAACACAAATAGATAAAAAATATTCAAGAATTTTCAGACAATCAGATTTACATATATCTTATTAGAATTCTAGATGGAGAGAAGAAGATAACGGAGAGGCAATATATAAAGACATAATGGTTGATAAATGCTAAACCTCTCAAAATAAACTGAATGGTTCTTTCCAGATGAAATAAAATCGGCCCTGGCCAGTTGACTCAATGGTAGAGCGTCAGCCTGGCGTGCAGGAGTCCTGGGTTCGATTCCCACCCAGGGCACACAGGAGAGGTGCCCATCTGCTTCTCCACCCCTCCCCCTCTCCTTCCTCTCTGTCTCTCTCTTCCCCTCCCTCAGCGAGACTCCATTGGAGCAAAGTTGGCCCGGGCGCTGAGGATGGCTCTGTGGCCTCTGCCTCAGGCGCTAGAATGGCTCTGGTTGCAACAGAACGATGCCCCAGATGGGCAGAGCATTGCCCCCTGGTGGGCATGCCGGGTGGATCCCAGTCGGACGCATGCGGGAGTCTGTCTGACTGCCTCCCTGTTTCCAACTTCAGAAAAATACAAAAAAAAAAAAGAAAGAAAGAAATAAAATCTATTAATCTACAATAACTTTTTTCCATTAATTAATTATTTATACTTCAGAGGTTTTGACATGCATTATTTAAAAAGATTTATAATAAAAGGGCTTGTTTCTAAAATGATTAGCTACAGAAACCAGAATGAAATATTAGAAAACAATGAGCATTCAAAAAAAAGTATGTAAAACACCATTACTTTTTATAAAAGAGAAAAGTCCTTTAGAAAGACAATGTTCACAAAAAATTTTAAGAGAATGACCAGAAATAAGAAAGAATTGTGCCTGACCAGGCGGTGGCGCAGTGGATAGAGCGTCAGACTGGGATGCAGAGGACCCAGGTTTGAGACCTCGAGGTTGCGAGCTTGAGCGCAGGCTCGTCTGGTTTGAGCAAAAGCCCACCAGCTTGAACCCAAGGTCACTGGCTCCAGCAAGGGGTTACTTGGTCTGCTGAAGGCTCACGGTCAAGGCACATATGAGAAAGCAATCAATGAACAACTAAGGTGTTGCAATGTGCAATGGAAAACTAATGATTGATGCTTCTCATCTCTCTCCATTCCTATCTGTCTGTCCCTGTCTATCCCTCTCTCTGACTCACTCCCTGTCTCTGTAAAAAAATAAATAAATAAATAATTAAGAAAGAATTGTAAAAATATTAAAAATTACATTAAAAGAATAAAAATCCAATGATACTCTGAAAACATTAAATTAAGATAAAAGAGAGAATAAAATAGACAACTTACTATGTCCAGATGAATAAGAGAATGACTGAAAATAAGAAAAAAGTTATAAAAATTTTTTATTTATATTAATAAAAATCTATTGATACTCCCAAAAACTTCATGATAATATAAAAATAAACCTGAAAAGGTCAACAAGAAAGAGAAGAAAAGAACAAAATAGTAAAATACAACTACTTTTAGTCTCAAACATAAAATTGCACATGGAGAAAATTTGAGACTAAGATTTTTTAAAAGTCGTTATGCAGCTAGCCACAGCGACACAGGTGGGGGTAGGGGAGTAAAGAGACACAAATATATACCCCACATGGATGGGATATAAAACTGAGACTCACAGACACAGGTAAAAGTGACGCGGTTACCAGGGGGAGGGAGGCAAAGGACAAATATATGATGACGGAAAATGATCTGACTTTGGGTGATGATGAGCACACAACACAATCAACAGTTCAAATGCTACAGAGATGTTCACCTGAACCTATGTACGCTTATTGATCAATGACACCCCATTAAATTTAATTTCTAAATAAAAAAGAAGGACAAAGGGCGACCCCCAAGGTATTATCCCATCTAATGCTCATGGTGACAAATGAGAGTGAAGCAGGTCAGGTATGATTACTATCTCCATTTACCCTTAGACTCCTCAGCTTGAAGGAAGAAGGGATGTAGTAACAAGGAGTGGCTGGTCTTCATGGGCCACGCCCCTCCAAGCAAGGCCAGAAGAGAAATGTACAAATTAAGAAAGCCCAAAGAAATGGGCAATTTTCTTTTTAACAAATACTCATAAAATAAAATTTAAAAAATAGAACAAAGCCATCAAGACCAGAAGGAAAGAAGCATGAGCTAGGAAAGAAAATTATAACAGAAAACCCAGGCATGTTATGCAAGAAAAAAATCTAAAACAGATCAGCTTTTGGAAGCTAACTGAAAAAGGCAAACAAAATGGCTTATTTCTTCTTAAAGAAAACATACCAGATTATCAAGAGACACATGTTAAATGTTACATATTAAATGTCCCAAGTTATTTTTTTGTAAGTACTCACCTGCAATCAAACTTGCCTGCCTAGGCTCTGACAGTAATATGACCCACTGGCTCACAACACACTCCATAAATAATAACTCTCATCACTTGAGGAACCAAGACACAGCTCATAAGAGAATTCAGATCATTAGCCCTACCTCTTAATAGCTGTGTAGCCTTAGACAAGTTATTCGACTTTGCTATGCTTTAGTTTCCGCTCTTTAAAAAACACCTTATAATGATAATAAGAGAATTAAATAAAGTATATTTTAAAGCACTTATAAAGTGTCTGGCAAATTAAATGAATTCATTAAAAAGCAGCTGAAATCACAGGACCGTTCTGAGCTGTTCTAAAAATAATAATTGATTTTAAATACGATTAAAGAACTTTCACAGTTATGTCATCCAATCTCATTTCACAAATGAGAAAACTGAGGTCACAGAGAGTTTAGTTGATCTAACTTTTCAGTCTTATTTCCTGGGTTTCTTTTAAAGAATTGAATTCTGCCTGGCCGGTTGGCTCAGCGGTAGAGCGTCGGCCTAGCGTGCAGAGGACCCGGGTTCGATTCCCGGCCAGGGCACATAGGAGAAGCGTCCATTTGCTTTTCCACCCCTCCGCTGCGCCTTCCTCTCTGTCTCTCTCTTCCCCTCCCGCAGCCAAGGCTCCATTGGAGCAAAGATGGCCCGGGCGCTGGGGATGGCTCTGTGGCCTCTGCCCCAGGCGCTAGAGTGGCTCTGGTCGCAACATGGCGACGCCCAGGATGGGCAGAGCATCGCCCCCTGGTGGGCAGAGCGTCGCCCCATGGTGGGCGTGCCGGGTGGATCCCAGTCGGGCGCATGCGGGAGTCTGTCTGACTGTCTCTCCCTGTTTCCAGCTTCAGAAAAATGCAAAAAAAAAAAAAAGAATTGAATTCTTATTTTCTCCTATTATTATTGTTTTGATTTTTTTATAAACTTTAATTCTATTGCATGAGTGTACTGCAAATATACATTTGTTAGGCAGGCAGAGTACATAGATATTCTGCAATGAAGACACCAGTACATACATACCTGTTCACTAGCTGTGATAGCAATTTGGGGGTACTGACCTAGATAAAGCGGACTGATCTGCCAAGAAATTTATTTTATAACTGATTTATTTTCAACTGTTGAAACCCTATTTCTAGATAAAGCTCTAAATATTCCTTCCTGATGAAGACTATTCCACAGTCTCTAAATATTCATCTTTCTCCTTCAAAGCACTTTACTTCACATCTATACTACTTACTCTTACACTCTACTCCTTTTGAGATTTATTATGTTTGGAAACTAGTTTTTAAGCAACAGTATGTACTATGGCAGCACCTCGTTAAGTAACTAGCTCACAAGTAGGCCAAGGTAGCTGTTGGATGGAATGGCTTGGTGCCACGAAGCCAGCCAGATAGTTGGCAGAGTCGGAGTCTAGAATTCAGGCCTCTGACTCGTCGTCTTATGCAATCAACTGGGTCTCTAGCTCATGGACTACCAACCCACAGATAATCAGGGAACTAAACCAAACACACACTGCCAGACAGATTCTAGGTAAGAATAGTCACAGACCTACATTTTATTTTCACAATTCTACAATGTACTTAAACTTCCTTAGTAATTAATTTAGAGCATGTCCAAATATTTCTTAGGAACTAGAGGAATGAGAAAAGCAGAAACGTTCCACCTTTACACAGAAGGGGACAATGGGGCTTTGCAGAGTCTCTACACATTCCTTTAGCAAGACATCCATCTGACTCTTAATCTTCTCTTACAACCTTAAGTATGCCTTTGCTTTGTATCCCTTCTTAGGCACAATCTTTCTAGAGCAGTGGTCCCCAACCTTTTTTGGGCCACGGACTGGTAGTGGTCCGTGGGCCATTTGGTACTGGTCCACAGAGAAAAAATAAATAACTTACATTATTTCCGTTTTATTTATATTTAAGTCTGAACGATGTTTTATTTTTTAAAAATGACCAGATTCCCTCTGCTACATCTGTCTAAGACTCACTCTTGACACTTGTCTCAGTCACATGATACATTTATCTGTCCCACCCTAAAGGCCTGTCCATAAAAATATTTTCTGACATTAAACCGGTCCATGGCCCAAAAAAGGTTGGGGACCACTGTTCTAGAGTATAACTTGTGCAAATCTCTGTTCTGGCAATGTAGCACCAAGTAATTAAACAAACCCATACAACTGTTAATAAAACTTGCCAAGTACACTTCAAAGAGAATGGTTACTTTTATACTAAATGCCAATAAGCTTTACAATTTGTTTTCTCTACTCAGCCTCTCTCTCGCCCCACTTACACCACTGCCCAACATTGTAAAAATCAATGGGTTGAAAACTTAAAAAAAGAAGTCCTCCAATCTACTTCTCAGATATCAGATTTATTTTCCCTTTAAAAGACTGTATAATTGATGGAAGGAAAGGGAAACGACACGGGGTACTGAACACACAATACAATATACAGATGATGCACTGTAGAATTGTACCCCTGAAACCTACATAATTTTATTAACCCATGTTAACTGAATAAATTCAATTAAAGATAAATACATAATATTAGAGATATCCCAAACAGAGAGACAAAACAAGATAATTAAGATGGGTTTAAAGTATATTATTCAAGGATTGAAAACTAGCTTTTGGGAACTTTAAAAAAAGGGGCGGGGATGTATGCAAAAGCAATCTACAGCAGACACAGCTGAAGAAAGGCAGGCTGGAATCTGAGACACTGAGCTAAGTCCCCCATGCCTGTGCTGTTATTTGTGCATTCCTTATTGAGGCCAAAACATGACATTTCTGGAGGCCTCTCAACTTGGAGGAATTTGTGCAACTGCTTACCCGGCAGATTGCAGTCGATGCCACACACCACTGGCGTTCCATAAAACACCATCACTGTCTCCGGGTAGGTTCCTCCACACTGCAGTCATTGTGTACTGCGGGAGACAGTTTTGGGAAGTACACAATGCGATCCATACATTACACCCTTCAACTATGTATTTGCGCTAGTTCTAAACTACACTATGCAAATATAAAAGGCCAAGGAAAGAAAGGTATGCAAAGAACAAACACAACAACTGATACATTGTCAGGGAAGGTGGAGGAAACCAAAGAAAACCACACAAAAGGGAAAACAGTGTCTTAAATAGTTTAAGGCCATCATTTATCAGATCATCCTTTTCCTACTAATCTAAGTGAGCTGTTAACACACCTGTGGCCCAAAGTTCACTCAAACACCAAAATAAAGGAAGAAACCACATCCAGTGACTTAGAGTATATGTGCTAAAAAGTTAATTCCAGAGATAAATGAGTCGTATATAGTAAAGCAAGATTTCAAGTGTTCATGATTATTAACATACAGTTGAAAAAGTTTTTCCAATTACTCCAAAAAGATATGTATATTATATATAAAATAAATGTGTGTATATATACACACTTATACATGTACATGTATATACACATATGTATCTTCCTTTTTATAGCTGAAAAAATTCTCAACATTAATTTTCATTAGTGACCAGGCAAACTATATATATGTATATCCACTGAAGACTCACAGACACAAACATGCATTATCAAAGCTATATAAGCCTGGAGGCTTGTTATAAATCGTTAAAAAGAATCATAAAAAAGTTTTTTCTTCTCTAGTATTCCTTCAAGACTAGGCTACAGAAGGGAATGGAGAAAAAGAAAACCCTCTCACAGCTCATTCCATAGGATGCAGGGGATTACAACAGAACACTGGGAAAATTTCTCAGTGTTGTTGACATGAATGACATAAAATAATTATTCAATATAGTTTTAGACACCAGAAATAAAGATAAAAAGGCTGTTACTAAAACCAAAACACACACTAGGCCAGAAGAGACTGCACAATACCCTCTAGTAACCGTTAACAAATTTTAATTTTAATTTTAAAGGAAATCCTAATGTAGCTAGAAGCTTGTAGGCTCTCCTTTAATAAAATCATGCACAGAACTTCATTAACTTCTCAAGGACACAGGAGTTGCCCTTCTTATACATTATACTAAGACCCTATTTCATAAGCACAATGCTTCCAAGTCTAAATGCAGTATTCAAATGGGATTTTTCCTACCCCAGTCTGCTGTGTTTTGAAATGTTTTAGAATTCTTAACTGAAAACACAATTCCTCTTGTAAGCAATCAGTTAAGTTTTGATCACAGACAAGATAGAGAAAGATGTTTCATCTTCATGCTACGTGGAAAATGGCAAAAACAACAAAAATCCTGCTACCAACATTTTTCACAAACAAGCAAGCAAAACAAACTGTCAACCACGGATTTAAGTCTATTAGCTAGGGTCTTACCCTACCCCCCAGGAAAATAAATGCCAATTTTTAGTTTTAAAAAATAAAACATTAACCTTTTCATCTTTCATCCATAATCACATCCTGCATTTCTAAGGCATTTGTAGATTTTTCTTCTGAAACCCAGAGGTTTTCATCTATTTTCAGTACATAAGAGTCAGCTAGCTGACCAGAGGCATACCCTCTCAAAGGTCCAACTCCACCCTGCAGAACGGGCCTGCAGGAGGCTACCTCAAAACCCAGTTCCCACTCTTCTCACCAGCATTCTGGCTCCAGAGTAATCCTAAAAGCAAGTTCTGGAACACAGCTGCAGAGAGCCTCACAAAACCCCTAGTTATGAATCTTGAAAACTGTTAAGCAAATCACATTTACTGATGAAATGTAAATATCAGCCCACAAATTTTACACAAGGAATTATGCTTATCTTTTGGCTCATTGATAAGGAATAATAAACACTCCTATAAGTTCCAATACATGTCAGTTGCTCAGCTGTTTAAAAAGCATGGTCCTTTAAATGCCTTCCTTTGGTAATAAAGCTTAATGTAATGACATTATAGCCTATGAGGAAGAACCTCTAATCTTCATTTGTTCTAACCAAACAGACTGTAGTTTCTCATAATGCAAAATCCAACTGTATCTCTATTTCTAGAGTTTACTGTAGTGGTAAAGTAAATAAATTCATCTTTGATATTCTTTTTAACTCAACTGGTTACAGTCAATGCCTCTCCAACAAGAACCTAAGTCGTTTGACACTAAAAATCGGGTTTATTCAAAATATCAATATAAAATGTTATTTTTAAATCTTGTGGGGTTTGTTGTAAATGCAAAAGTATTGACTAAAGTTTGTTTTTTTAATCTTAGCAAGGTCTTTAAATTATAAAGTCCATCATGAATATGTAAGTGATATATGTTTACATTATGGGCCTTCCAAACTACTAAGGTATTGGTAAAATATAATACCGGAAATTTATCCAAGGCATAACATTTAAGTATTTTCATCAAAAATTCAAAAAATTCTTGGGGCAGGGGGTGGGGGCATGATACAGTGTGTAGATGGTGTTATACTGAGTTGTATACTTGAAGCCTGTATGGTTTGGCGAACCACGTCAATCCAATAAATTAAAAAATAAATTTTAGCCTAACCAGAAGGTGGCACAGTGGATAGAGCGTTGGACTGGGATGTGGAGGACACACGTTTGAAACCATGAGGTCACCAGCTTGAGCGCGGGCTCATCTGGTTTGAGCAAGGCTCACCAGCTTGAGCCCAAGGTCGCTGGCTTGAGTAAGGGGTCACTTGGTTTGCTGTAGCCCCCTGGTCAAGGCACATATGAGAAAGCAATCAATGAACAACTAGGGTGCCATTAGCAACTAGGTGCTTCGCATCTCTCTCCCTTCCTGTCTGTCTGTCCCTCTCTGTCTCTGTCACACACAAAAAAATAATAAAGTAATTAAATTTTTTTAAATTCAAGAAAAATGATAAGATCCTTTGAAAATTATAATCAATATTTTAAAATATAATGATAATAATTACAACTAATACTTACCAAGCCCGTTCTATAAGCTGGGCACTGCTCAAAGCAAATCAAAACCAGACAAATGCAGCCACTAATTCCACTAATTAGAGTTAAGAAACAGCTGTCAAGTGAGACGCATAATTAGACCTCCTATAGTCCTAATGTAGGGTCTCTCTATTACTCTTACTTTCCTATCACTTAAGGAAAATTCCCCACCAGCAATGTTAGTATTTCAACAAGGAGCCAATTGAAGAATTCACCTCGTATCTGGGAGCAGGTGCTCTGCCAGGGAGTGCCTCGGCAGGCATGCTACAGCCTTTCAAAGCAGTTCTGAACTCGGGCTGCACAGATGCTTGGGCCTGGCATCAGACCCTCTACATACGAATCTTCAAAGGTGGCACCTGTGCAGCTGTAATTTTTTTTAATATTTGTATTAGACTTCATTTCTTAGAATATTTTTAAGTTAACAGAAAAAGCAAACAGAAGGTAGAAATGTCCCTACATATACAATCTGCCCCCACATACCCATAGCTTTCCCCATTATCAACATCCCCCCCAGATAGGTACATTTGTTACAACTGCTAAACCAGGGGTCGGGAACCTTTTTGGCTGAGAGAGCCATGAACGCCACATATTTTAAAATGTAATTCCATGAGAGCCATATAGTGACCCATGTACATTACACATTTATCCAATAAAAACTTGTTGTTGTCCCAGAAGACAGATGTGATTGGCTCTAGCCACCCGCAACCATGAACACGAGCGGTAGGAAATGAATGGATTGTAATACATGAGAATGTTTTATATTTTTAATGTTACTATTTCTTTTATTAAAGATTTGTCTGCAAGCCAGATGCAGCCATCAAAAGAGCCACATCTGGCTCATGAGCCATAGGTTCCCGACCCCTGTGCTAAACCTACACTGATACATCATAATTTCCCAAAATCCACAGTGTATATTAGGGCTCACTCTGGGTATTGTACATTCTATGAGCTTGGACAGATGTATAATGACATGTACCCACCACTATAGTACCATACAGAGTAGTTTCACAGCCCTAAAAATCTGCTGTGCGCCTCTATTTTTAAAAAGCTTAACCAAGGACTCTGACCACGAGGAAAGGCTGATACCAAAGTAAGCAAAAAGATCTCCTCTTCCAGAGAAAGACTATCTGCCCTCACACTTCCAAGCCTAGCAGCTTTCGGTTTTCAATCTGGCTAAGCAACAACCTTCATCCTCGGCAGGTCTCACTGGATGATATACCAGTTGCTCAAGTTTTCCTTAAAACCCTTTTTTATTAATAAAATGACTGGGTCATAGAGCCTGGTAATACAAAATTTATCTGTCAATCTTTAATGACAATTACATTTGAGACTACTTTTGAAAAACAAACCTCCAGGTAGAAAAATACAAGCCAGCCATCTGACTGAAGGAAGATCTTACCACAAACCAGGCTCAATAAAACTATTCCTCCCTCTCCTGGCCAGAAGTGTTTCAAGTATTTTTTAACAACGGACCAAAGTGGAAGTCAAATTGTAATGCAGAATAATCTTAATCACTTAAATATTTACTTTATGATGATTGTAAAACAGAGGGAAACAGGATCTGATACAAAGAGAGCCGTCTTGAGAAGTTTCTTAGCAACAATAATTTCCTTATACCAACACCATCTGGATTTCTGATTCTTGAATTCAATGACAAGCAACTTCTGGGCAATCTGAGAATAAAATATATTTCACTTTGAAATATCTCAGTTTTTAAACCTTGATATGAGGCGACATTGTTTCCACTGGGCTTGATATATGTCCCAAGTAAAAGTTTTGCATTTCTGGTAGATGACTAACAAACTAAAGTAAAACAATTATTTCAACTATGCATTGTTTCTATAAGAAAACATTTTCCAAACAAATCATTTTCTGACGTATGACATGTGCAGCTAACCTGTTCCTAAGCCGACGCTTCCTTCACAGTGCCGTTCTGCACTCCATAGTCACATATCCAGATGGTAAACTCAAAGCCTGCCTACATTACTGCTGTCCTAAAATGCACAGTGACATGCCACGTTTATTTGAAACTCAGAATATTTTCCAGCAGAAATATTTTTACATGGCAAAGAGTTTCAGCTGCTTCATTCCCCTTTCCAACTTCAACTTCCTATCTCAAGCCTATTAGGTCAATAATATAGGCAACTATAAATACTCAAGTTACAATAAGATTTCCAGGAGAATTTGGAGATTGTTTAACATTTATTGGGAAAGCTAAGTAAAATCAGCACATGTGGGATGAAATGATGTGACTACAAGAGTTCCAGGAATAAATGTATAAAATTTTATGGAAAAAGAGGGTGTGTTTGTGTCCAAATCTATGGACTCAACTAGGCTTCTTGGAGGGCGATGAGTAGGAATCATAAAAAGTGAAAGTTTATTAATATCACTTAGAAGGAGGGTACCTGTCCTAAAAGCGCATTTATTCTTGTCCTTGTCTGATGCACGCACTCTCCACAATTATATTAGATTAGATGTAATACTTATTGCTCTGAATTTCATGTTCACAAAGATATCTTATGTTATCACCTGCATCATTTGATGACTTCTTATTATAAATAAAAAATTAGTTGACCAATTTTTCCTGGTAGTTATCTCATTTCCTGGCATTTTAACATGTCTAGTTCATAGGACTGGTTTGCAATGGTTTTTCTCTGAGTAGTTGGGCACAGTGAATAAAGAGTTAATATATATCCTACACCTGAGGACCAGACCCTACACAATGAAACTCCCCCAAGTCCTGTCCTGTGAAAACTCAGCCTCCACTTCAGACATTGCTACTGGCCTCCATCAGTACTGTGAGCTTATTCTGCAAACTTCAAATACTATCATTACCAAGTTTCTTTTGACATATATTATAATATACACCCAGATTTCAAAACATTAAAAAGTTCAAATAAAGTGCATTTTAAATCTGAAAACTATAGTACCAATGTAGTGTTTCGGTTATAACACCCCACCCTCCCTCCATCAATTACTGTGAGGTCAAATGATGTAAATAATATTCTACAAATTAAAACACTACAGATATGTTAACATTTAGTACATCTTTACATCGCCACACCCAGAACAGATTCTTCCTGTTGGGAAATGAGACTGAAATCCAGCCCCGAACACAAGAATGTAGCCTTTCCCCAGAGCTGCATGGACTCTGACCACAGGTCAGATGAGGCGAATTATTCCTCAACAGTATCACCAACACTCACCTCAGTCCAGAAACGGTTCATGAACAAAGTCACACATTTTATGTAATAGATAATGACCCAAACCAAGTGGATAAAAAATGAGCTATACCCATTACTTGCACCCCCAAGAGAGCATGTAAGTGAAATAGCATTTCCATCTCTCCTCTTCAATGACACACCTTCACTCTGCCCAATTAAATGCAAAATAAAATGAGTTATCTAGATACCTGCAGGAAACAATAAAGTAAGAAAATAACTAAAAACAGTGAATGATGTCAAAACAGAGTTACCAAAGCTACCACAACCAATTAAAAGACTTTTTATAACAAGCTATCCAGAAAGCTTTATGGCAACTTTGATCTGTGCTGTATTGGACTGGCCCACTTCACTTTCTCCTACGGATGAATCATGCTCGTTGTTCAACTTTCCTAAGTAGAACATTGACTTCCCATTAAAAACGATAGATAGAACATACATATTTAGCTCTGCTCCCTAAGGAAGCTTTCCTAAAATGATGTAGCACGTGTGCAAATGTGCAGATTAATTCTTTTTCTCCTGACACAAGGGAAAGGAGAAAAAGAATGCAATCAGTGCCAACAAACTTTGGAAAGCAGGCTGAAAAAGACAGGAGATAGTCTGTGCATTTATATTTTATGTTTTTCTTGTGATCTTGCCTATGGCTGAAGCCCCCCTCTCTCTAATGTTTAGAAAGTGAAGAGCTTAATTCACTGGAACCCCAACAACATACTGGCTTTTCAAGATGAAAGGATTCCTAGTTAAATCCAAGCCAAGAAAGGTCGGGGTCAAAAACGGCATTAGTGGCCAAGCAAAGGGTAGTTTGCTCCTCTCAGAAGTTTACAGAACATTTGAGCACGTTATCCTTGACATATAAGAAAGTAAACATTTAAACCTTTTCTTATAGCTACAAATTTCTGCTTGGTAATATTACTATTTAACCACTTTCAGATGAAAAAAAAATCTAAGAGGCTAAGTGTTGCTGAGTTTTCCTAAATACCTCATTCTTCAAAGTCCAGGAGTTTTTCTGCTCAAGGAAGATGCTGACTAACTCGAGCCCATAGTACTACGGCACTTCTGCCCTCTTACACTGTTTCTCTAAAACATAAACAGTACTTTTCCATTATATTCATATCCTTGTTTCATATGTAAAGTTGACCTCTGAAAGAAAAATTTATAAGCAACTTAAAATATACATATATTATTTCATACTTTTTATCTTCTTAGCAAAGGCATTAACTAAATCAATATATGGGGATAAAATTATTTCCAAACACAGAAGATACATTTAAATGAATAATATTTTGAGATAAAATTTGTAAAATACTGTAAAAATATGACCTTCTTAACATACTATTTTTATTAAAAATTATACACTATCGACCCAGTGGTGGTGCAGTGGATAAAGCATCGACCTGGAATGCTGAGGTTGCTGGTTCAAAACCCTGGGCCTGCCTGGTCAAGGCACATGTGGGAGTTGATGCTTCTTGCTCCTCCCCCCCTTCTCTCTCTCTCTCTTCTCTAAAATGAATAAATAAAAATTAAAAAAAAAAATTATACACTATCACTAAGGGAGTTCAACAGTTATGACATTAGAATAATTCTTAAGTGAAAACTCCAACTTGTTTTTTGTACAACTTTTTCTATTATTCACGTTGAATAGCAAGAGCTGACATAAATCTATGAAAAAGTACAATCTCTTTTAAAATCTATGAAAAAGTACAATCATTTCCAAAAGACAGAGAAGTAACTAAAACTATTAGATAAAAAGGCTGGTATCAAATATCTACCCAGAAAAACACACCCAGTTTTTTAAAGTATCTTTTTAAAAATTTACCATTTCTTTAAAACTTATTTCAAAGGCCATACGCAAAAAATTATGTAGGCTAGCACATTCTCTGTAAACTATTCGCCCAGAATGAATTTTGACATTTGATTCATACAGGCTTTCTGTGCTATAGAAAAATAGCTTAGTAGAGCATTCCTATTCAATTCTCTTTAAATCATTGCTAACACAACTATGAAAAGAGTTCAATGAATATAAAAAATATTATGATAAGATTCAGATTAAGTTACTTCTCTGTGTAAACAACTAGGTGATTCACAAAATCAGACTCAATCTTAAAACAGGGCAAAGGACATATTTCGTAACTTAAACACTCAGTTATGAGGTGCAATTCAGTTAATTGGTAGAATGTAGCTTTTGTCTGGAGGTGCGTCTTCTAGAATATGAGTTTTTAAAAAGTTAAGTAATATTCCTAATAACTTTTCTACCAGAGTTAATGTTTAACTCTGTTGCAAAACATAATTAAGCAAAAATAAAAAACAGCAATCAATCATTTAACCACATAGATGAATTTTTTTCTGAGTAATCCAGTGCTTTTTATAAATCATATTTTATTATATTATACAGTGTGTCCGTAAAGTCATGGTGCACTTTTTTTTTTTTTTTTTTCCTGAAGTTGGAAACGGAGAGTCAGTCAGACTCCCCCGCATGCACCCGACCGGGATCCACCCGGCATGCCCACCAGGGGGTGATGCTCTGCCCATCTGAGGTGTTGATCTGTTGCAACCAGAGCCATTCTAGCACCTGAGGCAGAGGCCATAGAGCCATCCTCCGCGCCCGGGCCAACTTTGCTCCAATGGAGCCCTGGCTGCGGGAGGGAAAGAAGAGACAGAGAGGAAGGAGAGGGGAAGGGGTGGAGAAGCAGATGGGCGCTTCTCCTGTGTGCCCTGGCTGGGAATCGAACCCAGGACTCCTGCACGCCAGGCCGACGCTCTACCACGGAGCCAACCGGCATGGGCTCATGGTGCACTTTTGACCAATCACAGGAAAGCAACAAAAGATGACAAAAATGTGAAATCTGCACTAAATAAAAGGAAAACCTTCCCAGTTTCTGTAGGATGATGTGGCAGCATGTGCGCATGCGCAGATGACAACGTAACACCGTGTATACAGCGGAGCAGCCCACGGCCATGCCAGTCGAGATGTGAACGGTACAGAGGAAAGTTCAGTGTGTTCTGTGGCTCGCTAAATTCGAATCCGTGACCAAAGTGCAACGTGAATATTGGTGCGTTTATAACGAAGCACCACCACATAGGAATAACATTACTTGGTGGGATAAGCAGTTGAAGGAAACCAGCAGTTTGGTGGAGAAACCCCATTCTGGTAGGCCATCAGTCAGTGACGAGTCTGTAGAGGCTATATGGGATAGCTACCTAAGGAGCCCTAAAAAATCTGTGCGTGAGCCCACATGGAACTGCACTGAATAGGTATGAAACTGGGAGAGTCTTCCTTTTATTTGGTGCAGATATCACATTTCTATCATCTTTTGTTGCTTTCCTGTGACCAGTCAAAAGTACACCATGACTTTACGGACACACTGTATAACATTCCATCCTGTTAAGATCCAAATGTTGGTGTATTATATTATAGTGCTGTAAAACAAATGATAAATTCTGTCCATGTTTTTGGGTTAGAGTATGCACCTTGCTGTGAAAGAGGTGGATGAAAAGAATGGCCACAGCTCCAGCTTTTGTGAACTATACACACAGGCAGAGGCAAGACTCTCAAATCCCTGTCTCCCATCAAACACTACACACATCTCCACAGGAATCTTGGGTGAGTGGAGGTGGAACAGGATAAGTTGAGAACATTTCCTAAAAGTTGAGAAATAAAAACAGTCACTAACATCTTTGATTTGCTCAGGAGAAGAGAGGACAATAGCAGGGAAAAGAGACTGGAAATGAAGGAGTACTGGAAACAAAGGGATTCCGAGCAGAACGAACTCAACAACAGATAACTCGTAGGTTTTGCTGGATGAGAAATAAGATGATAACTCTTCATTTTATAAACCCTGACAAGGTTTTTAAAATTTTAATGTTTGCATATTTTACAAAGTGAGAAAAATATGTCTGAACTGATTTTAAAGTACTACAAATTTAATTCTGAAAATGACCCTTTCCTTTCCCATCATTTCTAATCTTACTCAACCTTCAAATAATTTTTATTCCAATAAAATTACAATTTTCATTCTAAGAAGAAAATAATTCAAAGCTCCAGGGCCTACTGTACTACCACCCTCGGATTGCAGTCAAGTTATGAAGTGCTGGGTTACCACGCAGTTAGCTAGTCCGGGAGCATGTGAGAGAAGGGCCAGAAAAGACGGATGTTGCCTGCAAAATTATGTCAGGATGGTTACTCAGAGTGAGAACTTATTTTCAAGTGTCAAGCTTAGTGCTTTCAAAATACCACTAATGCACAGACAAAAAAGCAATCCCCCAAGTTTAAAACCAAAAGTGCAGAAGATGGAGAAGAGAAAGCCTGTGGTCAAATTCTTGACAGCTGAGAAATAAAAACCACATCATTTTTTTAGTTTGCTCAAGAGAAGAGGAGACATGAGAGAAATAAAGCATTCATTATATTCTTCTTGACAAGCCCAGCCTACACGCAGCAAGCAAGCAATCAAACCAGAAAGCTCTCATTTCAATGAAAGAACTCTTAGCTTTGGGAGTCTACGTTCCCCTCCAAGCTGTGCACTCCTTTAGGGCCAAGACTAAATCTTACCCACTTCTGTATTGCTCTCAACCCTAGCAGTTTCATATAGTCTTTTATAGAAATCTAATAAATTATTTTCACTTACTTATGCCCTTAAAGTGCTTCTACAAAAGGTTAGCCTACTGTTCCTAAGTACAGGGTGGGGCAGAAGTAGGTTTACAGATGTTCATATGGGAAATAATACAATAATAAATAATATACAAGAATAAACGGTGTTTCCCATACTGTAAGCCTACTTCTGCCCCACCCTGTATTGAAAAACGCAGGGCAGTGGTGAACAGAAATAGCAATTATGGTGACTGGGCAAGGGGGGGACTTATACATACATATATACATAAACCCGCATCTTTTCTAACTGGAGAAGATGAAGAGAAGAATTAGGAACATAAGCAACTGCAATCATCTAGCTTAGATAAGATAAAAATTTTCTACCTGTATAAGAAAATAGAGGGAAATAAGTCAACACTTGCCAGGAGTAGTGCTACATACAGGCAAAGAAGTACATACGCCCTACTGCAAGAGAGAAGAAGGTACTTTTTCTCCAGGAACTAACAATTCAGGTGAAAAACACCACAAGCATGAGAAAAATCAAACTACAATACAAGAGTTTAGCAGTTGTTCAAAACAAGATTCTTTCACAAGGTAGTGTGTGACTGATTGCCAAATAAATGGAACAAACCAGTCCAGAGGAAGAAAAAAGCATTCTGAAAGCTGGGTTTGAGTTGGACATTAAAAGATAGGAAGCAATCATGTGGATGGAGAAATAAAAATGTGGAAATGGTCTAATTAGAAACTTGAAGAAAGACCAATTTGATTTTCAGGGAAAGACTCAGAAAATCCAGTATTAACAGATCAAAAGGCAGTCTGCGTGGGGGCAAGGGAGAGAACACACAATACAGTGTACAGAGGTGTGTTGTAGAATTGGGCACCTGAAACCTGTATGATTATGTTAAGTAGTGTGACCCCAATAAAATTAAAAGAAAAAGAAAAAAGTGTGAGGCCATATCTAACAGGGTCCTGAATGCCCAACTGAAGAACAGACTGATGAAGGACCCACACTCCACTCCTGTGAACCCCTAGTGTTCTTCACGCTGGACCAATGTAGCTGACTACTTTTGTGGTATGGCAGCCTTTCCCCACTCAGTAAATAAATATTAAATTATTAGACAGAATAATCACCTTAAATCTTTTATAAAGGATTTTTTTTTAAGCTAAAAGGAGAGTTAGCCAGAGACATTCCATCTGGACCTATGTCATTGGCCTTTTAAACTGCACATAACATAGGTCAATAACTTGTTCCCAGTCTCTACACCATACTTAAATCTAACTCTATTTTGTAGGAGGTTTGAGTGCCACAGCTTCCAGATCCCCCACAAGTACGAAGAGAGTAAAAACTATTTAACCAGTAAGCCTAAAAAGGTCAGTAGAAGAGGTCTGAAGAAACAACTTTAGAGAGTGAAAGCAGCCATAAACAATCAAGTAAACAAACAAAATGCTGTAGAAAGTAATAACATAAAATTGGATGTCTAAGGCCAGCACTCCACACAGGAAAAGCAAGAAGATCTTGGCACATTCTACTTTCTGACAAATTATCATCAGAACACTGGTGCAGAGAGCGCCAGCATTCTGGTAGCCTTATTCATAGCGCTAAGAAAAAATGGTACTGACATTCCTGTGTGGGCAGAAACAATGCCCTCAATTCTCAGTCAAAATCAACACGTGGGAACAACTTTCAGATGCCAGAGGAAAATGTGAGCAACTCTAACAGATTGCTGATTCACTCATGCTTCCAAAGTCTTGAGCAACTTTTATATTTATTTTCAGACTTAAAAAATATATATATACATATATATGTATGTATATGTATATACAGACCTATCAGCTGTCGTAAAACTAACTCAATGCCAGATAAAGAGGAAGCAAATATTTTCATTCTTACTTTGCCATCTGAGAATGGAACAAAAGAAGAGGAAGTAACTTCCCTACAACATCCAGAGTCAAAAATAATAATAATAAAGTAAACATAGATGTCTTGACTTGAGATCTATGGCTTCAACAAAACCTTACTCTATAGCTGAGTGTCTGGAGCAAGCATGCAGAATCCAGAAGACTCCTTTAAAATTCTTTACAGTTAAAGTCTGGTATCAAGGAGCTTGTCACATACCATTACATATCGCAATGAGATAAAAATAGACATTATCAAAGAACAGAAAACATCAAGTTTCTTCATTAAAAAATGTCATAATTTTTTTTTTAATTTGAGATTTCAGCTTATTGTCAAATAGATGATAAATTAGTATAAAATATAAGCCATAATTTCCACTAACTACAATGAAAAAATAACTCATACAAATATTTGGAACAGATGCACAAAGACAGACAAGGCCTTGCATCAAAATTAATGCATGGTTTAGCAATAAGCTTATTGTTACATAAGTAAAAATAACACTAAAGTCAAGCCATTTCTGTATTATTTTCTACTTAACTACAATCATTCTCTAAAAATGCAGTTACATTTATGCTCATAAATACTGTGTGAAGCATTTTTATCAACTTAATATAATATTAACTTATATTCTCCAGTGATGGGATTCAAATAATAATCAGTTCTCTGCCCTAATGACCATCTTAAGTATAAAAAAAGATAAACATAAAGGTAGTTTATTATTTCATGCATTTAATACTTAAATAAGAATAAAAGAGGTACACAAAACTAGATTAATGTTATAAGAAAGTTTTAAAATATTAATGAAAAAATATTAAATAACTGACAAAAAAGAATAAAACTGTTATTTAAGATATTTCTATATTGCTTCTCAACTGGCATCCTCACTTGTTATTTTTTTCACCTATGGACAGAATGAGCATTACTACAGGCACTTAGAATATGCTACTGCACAGAGGAATGTTAAAAAAGAGTAAGGAGTGTAAATTTATGATTTTCACATTGGACGGCTGCCCCGGTGCCCACCTTAGAGAGAACTCTGATTACAAGTGACATTTTAACAACTGGTTCACCGAACTCAACACAAAATTAGGTATCAGTTTCGCGGAACCAGTGCAAACCATCCGAATCCCACCACTGTCTCTTTCCTCCAAATAACTCAAGACTTCAAAGATAATAATTAAGTCTTTGAAAATGGTGCTGCCTTGACTCCATGGACATTCCTTTTCATTTAATTTCTGAGGTTCAAGAACGAATAGGCTCAGATGACCCACAGGAGAAAGAATGCATAAAAAGCCATCAAAAGTAAAGAGCCGGGACAGGAAGAAGGGATGGAGATGAATATATGGAGAACTACTACTTATCTACCTATTTCAAGGGAGTAATCTGAGAAGCAGAGATGATGTTAGGATACCAAACAAAAACATCTCCAAGAATTGTTTCCTGATTTAGAAATAATGTTTAAGTAATGAAGTAACTTTTTATATTAAATGGTTTAAAAAGGACCCTTTCATTGATCACAGGTACTGACAGCTGACACAACAGGAAACCGCCTAACTTTCCCAATGCTATAAACACACTGACGAAAGTATATCTACAAAGACCATTGATATACATCTGAACCAACGCAATGGATAAAAAAGTTCCCCTTAAATTACTGTAGCCACCTAGTTATCTACCATGTTCTAAAATCTAAAGGGCATTTTTGTCCCTGCTAGGTCTTTTATCTCAATAACTTTACAACCTCGCCTGACCTGTGGTGGCGCAGTGGATAAAGCGTCAACCTGGAAACACTGAGGTTGCCGGTTCAAAACCCTGGGCTTGCCTGGTCAAGGCACATATGGGAGTTGATGCTTCCTGCTCCTCCCCCTTCTCTCTCTCTCTCTCTCCTCTCTATAGTGAATAAATAAAATCTAAAAAATAAAAAGACTAATGATTGATGCTTCTCATCTTTCTCCGTTCCTGTCTGTCCCTATTTATCCCTCTCTCTGTCTCTGTAAAAAAAAACAAACAAACAAACAAACTTTACAACCTCTAGTCCATTTCTCCCCAGTTCCCTTTTGCTCTATGGATCGGTTTTCCAGGGGTAGTCAACCTGGTCCCTACCACCCATTAGTGGGCGTTCCTGCTTTCATGGTGGGCGGTAGCAGAGCAACCAAAGTATAAATAAAAAGATAGATTTAACTACAGTAAGTTGTTTTATAAAGATTTATTCTGCCAAACTTAGAGAAAATCCGACATAAAGTACTTGGTAAGTAATTATTATTATATGCTTTAACTTGCTGTAACTCTGCTTTATAAATTTTATCAAGTTACTTCCCTACTTTATAAATCACCATTACTGTGGAACCAGTGGGCGGTTAGAAAGTTTTACTACTAACAGAGATACAAAAGTGAGTGGTAGGTATAAAAAGATTGACTACCCCTGGTTTAACCCTTTGAGTAGTACAAACGTTCATGTACGTCCTCATGCCTTCTGACCATCCAGAATACGATTAATTTATTTTCAAAATGTGTAAGGCAACATTAAAAAAGGCAAATATATGTTCTTCTTGTTTCTATAATTGGTTATCAAACGAACATGATTTTAAGTTAATAAAACTGGAACTAATTTCATTTTTTGAAAAAAACTCATTCCTGGGGGTAAGCAAGCATGAAAAAAAACTCACTACTCAAAGGGTTAATCAGCTCACACTCACATTTGAGCCCTTCTAGAAGCTCATCCTACTCTAAAAGGTCCTGTAAATCAGGCCATTCCAATCCTCGAGACTCCTGCACAGGCCACACAGTCCTCTCGACTGCTGCAGATGCCCTAAGTGAAGACATCAGGGATTCCTCAGGAGACGTGCTACCATCTAAAGGTCTAATGGGACATTAGACACATATACTTACAGAAAGAAAAAAAGTAAGCAATAACTATAGGCATCCAAAAGCCATGATAGATATGATCTTTAATGACAGTAAACAGATGAAAACAAATTTAATCTCTCAACCAAATAAAAGTATTTAGTTCCCATATTGTATTCATCTTCCTTGAGTGCTTTCAAGTTCATTGGTAGCTGCAGTTTCCCACAACATACTTCCCCAAATAGTCCTCAGACACCAATTTCCGGTACAGAGCTGCGGAACTACAGATAAGCAGCATCAGCATATCACCCAATCTGTCTAAGGTCAGCCTTGGAACTGGGAAACAGGAGAGCGCCCAAACCACGTGACGGCTGTCTTTGGGGCTCTGCTCCTGAAGAGGAAATAACAGCGAGTCTGATAAGTATCAGAGCCACACTAATGATACTGCGCAAGCAACCAGAGAACCTAAGTGGAAAGAATTGGCTAAAAGAAAAATTAATCAAAACAGGGAATACAACTTATAACATCTGACTTGTTAGTAACAACTATTATGCCACAGATGAATTATGGCTGTTGTTCAGATATAAAGTCACTGCCTAGAATTACAAGGAACGGTTGGTGCATAAAATCTTCTGTGGGATCACATCACTACAGTCCACTAAAATTCCATTTTGATTTGTACTTGATAGAGAAAAACGTTTATTCACACATTTCAAATTTATCTATTTGTCTTTAGAAATTCATTCTCAAATGGTATATTAAGCACACATTTATTAGCTGAAAAGAAATCTGTCTGAGCCTGACCTGTGGTGGTGCAGTGGATAAAGCGTCGACCTGGAAATGCTGAGGTCACCGGTTCAAAACCCTGGGCTTGCCTGGTCAAGGCACATATGGGAGTTGGTGCTTCCAGCTCCTCCCCCCTTCTCTCTCTCTCTCTCTCTTTCTCTCTCCTCTCTCCCTCTCTCTCTCCTCTCTAAAAATGAATAAATTTAAAAAAAAAAAAAAAAGAAATGTCTGTAAATAAATATAGCATTAAAATAAAACTCCTATATTTCCCAAACAGTTTATTTAGGTCATGGTGAATTAATGAAGCACACTGCTGCTTTTAACTTTGTATACTTTCTCAAATGTGCTTTGACTAGTGCAGTGACTGCATTTCCCGTGGGTGGCAGAATCAAAGAGGGACTGGTCGCAGATAAGAAACTGCTTTATTTTGTACCAGTCCAAATGAGATCAGACATCCAACAAATGAGTGCTAAACAAGATGGGGAAAAGGAGGTAGGCATAATGATGAATAGATTTTATTAAGTCAACTATGTCTTTGATATACGTAAGGGTCATTCCTAAAAGAATAAAAATTAAAAAGATAAAACAAAATAAATTCAACAAGGAAAAGATAACCCAAATTAGATGACAGTATATAACCACATGTATTAGTAATCATGTGAAATAAATGGCCCTAAGTCCACCAGTGAAATGACAGAATTCTCAAATGGTATTAAAAACCATGATCCCTCAAAGACATAAGAACAAAAGCAAAAAAAAAAAAAGCCCTGGCCGGTTCGCTCAGTGGTAGAGTGTCGGCCTGGCATGCGGAAGTCCCGGGTTCGATTCCCGACCAGGGCACACAGGAGAAGCGCCCATCTGCTTCTCCACTCCTCCCCCTCTCCTTCCTCTCTGTCTCTCTCTTCCCCTCCCGCAGCCAAGGCTCCATTGGAGCAAAGATAGTCCGGGCGCTGGGGATGGCTCCATGGCCTCTGCCTCAGGTGCTAGAGTGGCTCTGGTTGCAACAGAGCGACGCCCCAGATGGGCAGAGCATCGCCCCCTGGTGGGCATGCCGGGTGGATCCCGGTCAGGCGCATGCGGGAGTCTGTCTGACTGCCTTCCCGTTTCCAGCTTCAGAAAAATACAAAAATACAAAAAAAAGAAAGAAAGAAAGAAAAAAAAAAGGGAAGAAATAAAGAGCAGCGATTTTCATCTTGCGTGCCACAAGAATTTTTGAAGCATGCAATACCTGATTAATTAATTAGAGGTACTGACTTCTTTTCCCTTAGATTGTCAAATTAAAAAAAAAATGACAACAGCCAACACAACAACAACCATCTGGTATGAATAAATCATAAGCATACCTATTTTTTTTGTCATAAAAATCAGTTTATGTATGCTGTGAGATACAGAAGGTTGAAAAGTCGCTGGTCTAGATAAATCCTAACCAAAATAAAGCTATACTATATTAAAGTTAATACCAAATAAAATAACTTTCCTACTTTCTGCTGATATATGCATCTAATAATCCAGCCTCAAATCTTATAAGCATAATGCAGAAATACCAAGAAAAATGTTCAAATCATCCATTCTAGGGAAAGATTTTAACATACCTATATACACTTAAACAATGAATAGAGACAGAGGAGAACAAAACTAAAATCTGTGCCAACAATATTTCCAATATCAAAAATAAATTTTGATATCAAAATAACTATTATAAAAATTGACTGTATATTAGGCTGCAAAGTAAGTTTTAACAGATGCAATAGAATCTTACTTAGACCATAGTCTATCTAACCATAATGTAATAAAACAAGAAATCTAAACAAAAGAAAAATGCCCTCCTCTCATTAGACATACACAAATATATTCACCCCTAAACACGTACACACTCTGGAAATTTAAAAACACACTTATAAAAAAACTTCAGTGGTCAAAAATGATCCATAATGGGATGAGAAAATATGAAGAAATAAATAGCGATGAAAGCTCAATATTTCAAAACTTGTACAATTACCAAGAAGTACTTGTAGGGAAAAATCAGCCATGAAAGTTTTTTTTTTTAAATATTCAACTCAAGAAACTGGAAAAAGAATAAAGAAACCTCAAAGAAAAAATAAAGAGCAAAAGGGAACATTATTACAAAATGGAAAAGAAACACTAAATAAATCTAAGTTGTTTCTTTGGGGAAAAAAGAGATTAAAATAGTAATTCTACAGCAATAATGATCAAGAAGAAAAGGCAAATAACACTACAAGCAAAAAACAAAATCAAAATCAAGTATACAAAATGAAAATATGTAAAAAAAAAACTTTATGCCAATAAGATTTGTCAAGTTCGTCGAAATAGACAGTTTCCACTGAAAATATTAACTACTAACACCAACTCAAGAAAAAACAGAAACAGACGATAAGGAAATTGAGTCAATTATTTAAAAAATAAATGCCCTTCAACCTACTCTTCCAACAAAAAAGCCACCAGTCCAAGACAGTTTTAAAGGCATGTTTTACCAGATTCCCGAAGAACAGTTAATCCTTAACTTTATCTAAGCTTTTCCAGAGAATACTAAGAAAAGCAACTTTGTGTGGAAAGTATATAACCCAGATAAAATCTGATGAAGACAGTTTGATAAAAGAAAATTAAAGGTAGTATATGCAAAAATCCTACAAAAAAAATACAAAATGAATGCTAATCATCATAAACAAGTAGTTTACATTACAAATCAAAAGATGGCTCAACATTAGAAAACATCAATTTAAATTACAACAGTAAATGATCACAAAAACATGATCCTCTTAGTTGATGCACAAAATATACTTGATAAAATTCAGCATCTACTCGTATCTTTCACCACCTATTCATAAAACTTTTTTAGTTTCCTTCTTAGAAACTAGGAAAGGAATAGCCATAATCTGAGAAAGAATATCTATTTTTTAAAATCTCAGAGCAATCCTAGAAACCCATAAAAAACTTAAAAAAAGATAGATGCTCAGCTTCATGAATTGCAAATTATAGAATTGGTTCCATGTTTTCATCTCTGAGTAAATAATTATCTTACTCGGAGAGGACCATACTTGCCCACCAGTCTTTAATGTTTTATTTCTGGTGAATATGGAACGATTTCTTCTATTATTTCTATAATTTTTAAATATATTATGACTTTTAAAAAGAGAACAAAAATAGATTTAAAACATAGAGCATATTTCTTAATCTTGAGGTTTGGTGATGATAAAAAATTTCGGAGATGACTGGGGCCAGTAATCCTATATTCCATAGCTGAGGTCAGTTTCCGGGCCTCAGTTTGGCCCTAAGAAGTTGAGTAAATGACTGAAGGTCATATACAAGTTATCAAATTGGTTCCCAAAAGCTAGACTCCCTAACTTCTAGGATAGATAGGAAAACACAAGGGAACCTGTGGTCATATACAATGTAACTGAATTAAATTCAGAATACTATTCTATTGTTTTCCTTAATGTTCCCTATTTCTACTGCTGAGACACATAGTCTCATTCTCTCTCTCCACCTCTATCTCTCTCCTGAGCTGTAAGGATTATTAAGCCTCTTTTACCACTCTTTTTCTGGAAACAAGTGAAGTATCAGAACAATTACCATCACTAAATGAGTAAAAAAAGTTCTAGATAACTTAATACAAAGATAAAGGCAAGGACCATGAATTTTTTTCATCTTAACAGTACAGTGCTCAGGTTCATGAGCTCCAGAGTCAGACAAATGGGCTGGAACTGAGGCTCAACCATTTGCTAGCGATGAAACTTTGTGCAAATTACTTGGCCTCTATCTATAAGCCTACATTCCTCACTGTAAGGGCAATATCCATAACACCTACCTCATCTAGATTCTTAGAAACAGTACATGAGATAATCCATTCAAAATTCTTCACGCAGTTCTTTAGCAAACATCGGCTATTAGTTATGTCATCTAAATAAAGTGATTTAGTTATAAAAAGCACAAACTCTTTTGATTACATAAAATTATAAGGTGCTAGATACTTTTTAAAAGTCACATTGGGCCTGACCAGGCGGTGGTGCAGTGGAGAGAGCATCAGACTGGGATGTGGAAAGACCCAGGTTCGAGACCCCGAGGTCGCCAGCTTGAGCGTGGGCTCATCTGGTTTGAGCAACAGCTCACCAGCTTGAGCCCAAGGTTGCTGGGTCGAGCAAGGGGTTACTCGGTCTGCTGAAGGCCCACAGTCAAGGCATATATGAGAAAGCAATCAATGAACAACTAAGGTGTTATAACACACAACAAAAAACTAAAGATTGATGCTTCTCATCTCTCTGTTCCTGTCTGTCTGTCCCTGTCTATCCCTCTCTCTGACTCTCTGTCTCTGTAAAAAAATTAAAATTAAAAAAAAAATCACATTGGTATTAATCAGTATCAGTGCTACTGAAGTACAGTTATATGCTTTGAAACTCATGAGTGCTTTTTAATTAAAACTAAATAAATGAGCTAGAGATCAAATCATTATCTGAGGATAAAAATACTTGGGGTTAAAGTATGAAATGTCATGTATCTGAAATGTCAACCATTTCTCAAAGGAAGTATCTTACAGCCAGAGGTAATATTCAAACAATTTAATGCCCATTCAGAACAGACAACATACATGACCAGAGCAGAACAGATTGGCAGGAAATCAGCCCCACTTACTCTTAAGGGTCAGGAACCACTGTTTGTAAAGGAAATGATGACCCTCTTCTATCTTTTCTTTTTCTTTCAATGCAAAACTGTGAGGACTAATTCACAGGAAAATGAAACTGTTGAGTTGTGCCATTCCCCAGAGGAGGGCTGACTACTGCTCTGCTTGTGTTCCGCACATCAAGAGAGCTCTGCCATCACCCCCGACTCACCTCCAGGTCACAGCTGTACTCGGTGCCGTCTAGGAGGGTCACTTTACACTGGACGGTTTTGGTCTTCTTGGTGGGTTTTGGAGCGACCTTCTCAGCTCTTAACTCATTGGTCTGCACTTCCTTTGTCTCCCTTTTTGCTGCTTCTTCAGACTTGTCTTCCAGTATCTCCTTTACCTCCCCCTCTTCTTTCTCCTTCCTTACCTCTTCAGCAGGCTGCTGAAGAAAAAATGAAGTTTATACTAAAGTTAGCCCATTTGCAGAAAACAACACAGTAACAGGAAAGTCCTTGGTAAAAAAACAGTGACTGTTATAAACACTGTAAGTCTGAGATTTTTAAAAGACTTCAAATGTTTACTAGAAAGAATACTTCCCACATCTTCCTTCCCCCATCCACTGCCAATTTTCTAATTTTCGTCAATTTGTTAATTTGAGCATTAAATGAATAAAAGAAACTACATCTTGGCAACTGCAATTTAAATACCATTTCAAATAATAAAATTTCCGATTATAATCTCATACCATGGCAAAACCTGGGCTTCTTTTTGCAACGAAAATGCACACACATACAAATCTATTTCTTCCTACTCACTGAACACTTAAATCAAATCAAGGACGGTTTTAAAAGGAGGAGTGACAGGATTCTGTCTGTTTAACCTTAAAAGAAACAAACATTTTTATGGTTGTGCATATATAGGGGATTTTTTTCACTGTTATATTATTTTGAAAAGAATAACAGGAGAAGGCTATTGTAAACGCTTCCAAGACCCATATTCCAGATATAGAAAGCCAAAATAGTATCTTAATACAAAATATCCATAAATGCTTGACTGGTGGTGGCACAGTAGACAGAGCGTCCTACCTGGGACGCTGAGGTCCCACGTTTGAAACACCCAAGTCACCAGTTTAAATACAGGCTCACCAGCGGCCTGAGTACAGAGTCGCCGGTTTGAGCATGGGATCCTAGACGTGACCACATGGTTACTGGCTTGAACCCAAGGTTGCTGGCTTGAGCAAGGGGTCACTAGCTTGGCTAGAACCCTCTCCCTTCCCCAGTCAAGGCACTATGAGAAGTAATCAGTGAACAACTAAAGCACCACAACCACAAGATGATGCTTCTCATCTCTCCCTTCCTGTCTTGTCTCTGTCTCTCTCTCAAAAAAAGAAAGAAAAAAAAAATCTATAAATGACTCAGAGCAAACAAACCCTTTTTGTTAGATGGCTATACCATCAAGCACTCATTTCCAGGCAGTCAATCACCTTTCAAACATACCTGTGTCTCAGGACTGCTCACTGAAGGTTTCTCTTCTTTGACATCAATTTTAATGACCTGTTGTTTCCTCTGAACTGTTTCTTCAGCATCACCCTTGGCCAGCCTTTCTTCTTCAGTAAGAGATTCCTCTTTATCTAACACCTGCTCTTCCACAACAGCGTGGGTAGGCTCTTTCTTATCTCCTCCATCTTTGGCCACTACTAAGTCATAGGACTTCTGTTTCTTAAGCCACGGGGGTATGAATCGTGAAATACCCCTACTCTCAGACGGATCCTTCCGCCTCTTCTGGTGGCGTGGACTACTTTGGCTTTTAGCTGGAAGAGATGATTGGGAATCTTTCTCCTCCTCTCCTGGATCAGATGACTGATTCTGCTGATTTTCTGCTACTCCTTTAGGTTTCTCCTTGGTTGCATCTGCTCCTAACTGGTCAGATTCCTTATTCACTTCAGATGTGGAGCCTACTTCAGTAGTCATGGTCACGGTTTATGCTGTAAACAAAACAAAAATCGCAAAAGAGTATTTTACAACAACCCCAGTTTAGAGTCAAGAGAGGGTTAAAAAGGATGGGAAGGAGAATGGCAGAGAGATGAGGGGGCTAAAACACATGTAGAAAAAGGAGGTTCATAAGAAGGTTCACAAGAGAAAAATGGCAACTGCTACTCTAACTTAGGAGAATTCTCTGAAAAAATCAAAAATCCAAAACAAAACCAGCATCACAATAGTTCATTCTGATTCTATACAGCTAGAACTTAAAATCAGCAAAAGTTTTAAAGTGATTACTTTTATTCAGTTTCATCTAGCTATAAATAACAATTCACCCTAAAATCTAATTTTTGAGAAATTCTTTTTCTCAATATTCAGTATCCCTGACAAAGTATTATTGATAATATTAGAAAGTATTAAACCACATTTTGCTAAAATTCACACTTAAACTAAAATGTTAGGAATTATGGAAATTAATGTTAAATATTAGGTGCTAATAGCGAGAAAATTATATCAGTAATGTACATAAACATTTTTGTTCCAATATTAAATCCTATAGTTCATCATCACTACTCCAAAGCAAAAGATAGTCTTCTGGGAACGATACTCAAACTATGACCAAAATTCCAAAACTCTGTCCCACCCAAGCGTTAACACAGTTTTCTTTGTGTGTGTGTGCTTACAAGAAAATGTCTAGGGACTCCTAATCTGAACCAAATGAAGACATTATATAGATAAAAAAATTCATCTACATAACTAATGAAAACAAAATTAAAACTAAATCTGAGAGTAGTTGGCTGCCTACATTTTACACAAGCAAAGAGGGACTTTAAAGCATAGCTGCACCACTGACAGAAAAGAACAGGCAGGAATGGCCGAGATAGAATGTTCTCTCCTCTCTCACCAACAATTTAAGTGCTCAAATCCCTGGCATGCTAGCCAGTGGGAAATTCCCAGCTCACTTCAAAAGTGGTACAGACTTGACCAGTTCAAAATAAAAAAATACATTTTTTAAAGCTTTATTGCAATATCACTCACAGACCATTTTGAGTATATTCATAAGGTTGTAAACTATTACCACTAATTCTAGAACATTTTCATCATCCCAAAAAGAAACCACTTATCTATTAATAGCTACTTTCCATTCTCTCCACTCCCCCAGCAATCACTAATCTACTCTCAGTCTGTATGAACTTGCCTATAGTACACATTTCAAATAAATGAAATCATACAATATGTGGCGTTTCCATTTAGCACATTTTTAAAGACCATCCATGTTGTAGTTGTATCAGCATTATACTTGTTTCTTAAAATACTACTCACCATCTTTTGCCAAACATATACCTGATAACAATCTAGTATCCAGAATATATAAAGAACCCTACAACTCAACAATTTAAAAAAAACAAATTAAATAAGCAAAGGGTTTGCATAGACATTTCTTCAAAGACGATATACAAATAGGCAATAAGTACTTGAAACGATGCCCAACATCATCAGTCATCAGGGAAATGCACATCAAAACCACCATGAGATACCACCACCTCACATACACTAGTGCGCCATAATCAAAAAGACAGACAGTAAAACACATTGGGGAGAATGTGGAAAATTTGGAACTCTCAACATTGCTGGCAAAAATGTATAATGGCATAGCCATTTTGTGAAATAGTTCCACAGTTCCTCAAAAAGTTAAACGAAGTTACCGTATGACCAAGCAATTCCACTCCTGGATACATACCCAAGAGAAATGAAAATATGCTCACACAAAAATTTGAAATGAATGTTCAGTTCACAACAGCATTATTTATAAAATGGAAACAACCCAAATGTCCAACAACTGATAAATGGATAAACCAGATGTTGCATGTCCATACAACAGAATATTAAGTCATGAAAAGGAATGAAGTCCTGATAGAGACTGCCACATACAACCTTGAAAACACTGTAAGTGAAACCACCGTGAGATAAAAAAGGCCACATGCTATATAATGCATTTATGTGAAAGTTCCAGAATAGGCAAATCCACAGACACAAATGGTTAATGGTTGCAAAGGGCTGGATGGACAAGGAATAGGGAACAACTGTAATGGGTACAGTTTCTTTTGGGAGTAATCAACATATTTAGTAATCAGACAGTGGTGAGTTTTGCAACCTTGTGATTATATATATTCAAAATCACTGAACTGTAAACTTTAAAAGGTCCATATCTCAATAATAAAAGATAATTTTAAAAATGTTACTTTTAGTTGCAAGCATAAAAACATTCTGTCAGTCAGAGTGTATTTATTGGGCCCTTACAATGTGTCCAGTACTGAGCATATGACAAAGACTGTCTTCAAGGACCTGAGGGAGTGAGGGTACAGATAAGTCAAGAGCAGGTTGCCTAATGGGCACAGGACAGGCACTTAAATCAGATGAGAAGGAAGTCATTAGGCAAGCTTTTCTACAGAAGTTGACATTGCATTGCTTTAAAATGGTGTCCTCATTAGGACACCTGCAAAGGAGTCAGGATGAGAGGCATATGCAAAGCATAGGGAAGTTCAGAAATATGAGAATAGTCTTCCCAAAGAAAATCACAAGTACTGGCCCTGGCCGGCTGGCTCAGTGGTAGAGCATCGGACCAGCGTGTGGAAGTCCAGGGTTCGATTCCCGGCCAGGGCACACAGGAGAAGCGCCCATCTGCTTCTCTACCCTTCCACCTCTCTTTCCTCCCTATCTCTCTCTTCCCCTCCCACAGCCAAGGCTCCATTGGAGCAAAGTTGGCCCAGGTGCTGAGGATGGCTCCATGGCCTCTGCCTCAGACATTAGAATGGCTCTGGTTGCAACGGAGCAACGGCCCAGATGGGCAGAGCACCACCCCCTAGTGGGAATGCCAGGTAGATCCTGGTCAGGCGCATGCAGGAATCTGTCTCTCTGCCTCCCCGCTTCTCATTTCAGAAAAATACAAAAAAAAAGAAAAAGAAAATCACAAGTACTGAAAAATAATACAATGTACAAGCAAAGTAGGAGCTTTTAAGTGGAAGAAGGGAGGGAAGGAGGACATTGAATTAGCAATGACAAAGTACATAGAGTAGTAAGTAGAGGTCAAAACCTTCAAGATTTTGTGTTGTGTTGGGAAAGGTCTGGAGATTGATTTAAAGACAATGAGAAGTCGTACAAGCAAATGAAGTAGAGAAGTGATGCAATCAGATTCCTATTTCAGAAAGCCCAACCAGGCTGTAAAGTACATGCTGAGAAAAGGCTGAATGAAATAGAATGACATCCAGGGGGCTGCTGCAATAATCCAGGGATGAGAAGATGAGGATCTGTCTGCACTACAGTAGAAGCAGTGAGCTAAAGAATAAAAAATGAATCTAATGGAAAGAGATACTGAACATGACGTGGTGTCCACACTGAATATAACAAGTCCAAGAAAGAAAAGGGTTGAAGAAAATTCCCAGGTCACAAGGAGACTGAGGTAATGGCAGAACCAGCTGTGGAAATAGAGAACACAGGAAAAGAGGGTCTGGCTAAGACAAATGTGGTTTTTAACTCATTACAATTAGAAGTTTCTTGAGTTGTCCAGTTGGCCATTTGACACATAGGTCTTGAACAAAGGCCAGATAGATATACAAATTTTGGAGTTGTCATCATATGGCTGATAGCTAAAAGCAGACGGCAGACGTAATACTGACATCACCTTGAGAAAAAGTATAGTTTTAGCTTCAAGAATCCTGAAAAGAACCCTTATCACCACCAACATCCAAGGATCAGGCATGAGTGGAAAGAGCATGAAGGCAAGAAGAAACACGTATAGTGGACAGGCATATCAAGGAGAAGGAATGTCCTTAAGGGCAATGATACAAATGACAAATATTACAGGTAACTACAATGTTTACATGTCCAATCTTCTCATTTTTAGACATTTTTTAAATGAATAATTCTATCTATGTTTCAAAATTTGTACTTACCAATACGATACCTCTATAATGTATAAATTGTATGTATATGTTTACAGCAACATGCTTAACTTATACCCGTGTGTTATCGGATAACCAAACTTAAACATTATATTTTTGTCAAACTGGGAAGTAAATGTCAGAGATAAAACCAGGTTGCCTTATCTCGGTTTCAGACTGTTACATTGTGGGAAAACTGTCTCATCAGTATTCCTGATGATCAAAAACTAGCAAGTGATACTGAACACAGTTCAACATTAAACTGTATTTGTTTTATATATTTTTGTATTAAAATGTTAAGCATAAAGTATGCAAAATATTAAAGCATTACTTTCACTCAGAAAGAGATGAGGCAAACATAATTTGTTAAGTCATTCTACCAAACTAGTATCATTAGAAAGTTTTTTCTTCTAAGATCTGAGATGAAAGCTCAGTAGAAGCATTGCCATTTACAAACCAAGTTCTGTGGTTTTGCTCTCAATTTATTTTAACATAAAAAAAAAGTTCACCCATTTCTCCTACGCTGCCAGCAATCACCACTATGAGCTTGGTTTTTGCTTTTGGAGAAAAAGGTCCACACAGTACGAGAGGATCACATGGTATTTGTTTTTCTCTAACTTATTTTACTTAGCATTAATACCCTCCAGATTATTTCATGCTGTGCAAATGGCAAGATTTCATTCTTTTAATGAATAAATTTAATTCTTTTAATGAAGATATAATATTCATATCACATTTTCTTTATCCATTCATTAATCAATGAACACTTAGGTTGTTCCCATTATCTTAATATTTTTATTTTAATTATAATAGCTTTCACTTACTACTCCTGTGTCAGACATCTACACACAACTTTTCCACAAGGTTGTGTTATCCCCATTTTGAAAGTAATAAGCAGAGGAGCAGCAGGTAAGCAACTTGCTCAAGGCCACTAAATGGAGAACCACAGAGCATATGTATACATTTGTTCTCATCTGTATTTCACAATACAAGCACAATTCCTCCATAATTTATGAACAATCAAATCAACTAGAACCCTTGCCTTAAGTACTTAAAGAAAATTCATAACAAACTCTGAAAATGACTACAGAGAAACATGAGCCTACTCTGTTTCACTATAATTAGCCCTGCCACTCTTCAAAATAAGAAATTTTCAGATGAGTTCTCATCACAAAGAAAATAATTTTGAAAGTATTACTTGGCCATGCAATCAAAATTGAACTAATGGATAGAAACTAAAGACAAGGTGCTAATGCAGAGACAAAGCCATGATGTTTCACAAAATAGTTCTCAACCACTACTGTATTTCCAACACCTAATTTTAAGAACCTCAGAGCTGTGATGAGCACACAATAGAGCATACAGACATCGAATTGTAAAGTTGTACACCTGAAATTCATGTTATCAGTCAATGTTACCTTAATAAATGTAATAATAAAAAATAGAACAAACCTCAGAGCTGATCAGTATTACCCATCCAAATGGAGATTAAAAAAAAAACAATGGAATTTACAAGATTAAAAAAAAACAATGGAATTGGCTAATTACATTGTAAATAATCAACAATAAGGATGTATGTAATTATATGTAAATAAGTCTATTCTTAAAATAGTTTCAAGAAATCAACAAAGCTCAAACCTAAACACTACCTTCTCTGTTGAGAAAATGGTTTCTCAAACAAATTACCACCATCAAGGAAACATGATTATAGCACATTCATTCACCATAATTATCGTGCTTGTAATTCTCTGTTTCAAAGATGAGGAAGCCTTTAAACTCCATCACCCACTAAAATAGAAACTCCTGCAGCAGAACGCAGTCCCTCCCACCAAAATGAAAGCCCCAGAGGGCTGGGATCTTTTCTTCACTGCTGTGTTTCCAGCGTCTAGACTGGGATATAAGAGGCACTAGATAAATATGTACTGAATCAGTGTTGTGAAATCATCTACTCTAATACCCTTTATATTATCAAAAAGGAAACTGAGGCTCAGAAATACTAGGAGATTTGCCTGAGATCACAAAGCTAGATCGGCAAAGACAAAACCAGAACTCGGGTTTCCCAAACTCCAAAAATGCCCATTCCACTAAGTTCTAATTACAAATACCTAAAATCCATCATTAATAAGTTATATAACATACTAAGTAAGGATCGTTCTACTTATCATCAACCAAAAAGAACATTGCTGTGAACAGCCAGCCCATTAGAGAAGCATGTGGTTTAGACACAATTACCACGTTGGCATGCTCCATCTGGATTGATAGAAAGTGTTCATTACTGTAACAGCTCCATGAGAAAAAGCATGCATCATTTAACACGCAACCAAGCAGAAAACCATCATCAATAGAGGATCAGCACTAGTTAGGTAAGGAGCCTTGTTATGTGAAACCATTCTTTTTCCAATGTTTAAAAAAGAAGGCAAATTTCAGGATGCTGTCTTTACCACTAGTCTACATCTTCCTACCCTATAATATCAAGCTCCTGAAACACTGGCCCTTTATAGAGTACTGTAGCAAGTGAAACAAAGTAAACAGTTATACAACTGTAGACACACAAAGAACTTCAAGCAAGGAGGTTCATGCTAATTATTGGGTCCAGGTATTTTTCCTTAAGACCTTGAAAGAACCAAGGCTACTCTGAGCCCCGCTGTGAACAGAATCCCTGCACAGGGACCAGGGTGGGTGCTGCTCCCAGCTGAGTGGATCTCATCCTCTGCTGAGACCACGAGCAATAAGACATCTTCCATTTCTGCCAACAGTGCTCAGCCCAAGAGTTATGAAATAGGAAAGTGTGCCTTTCTAAACTACCCAAAATGGTGGGGAGGGGCTGGAGAGAGGCTTTCCTTTGAACTTCCAGAAAGACATAAAATTGTGTGACAAATTACAAACCTAAACAATACTGGCAAGGCGTGCACAGCTCCAGTTTGGTCACCGTCTAGGTCTGACAAAACTTGCTTTCACCTACTGTTGTGGCAGAGGATATGTAGAGCAACTTGCTATCACCCACCCTCCTTCGCTCATGTTCATCTCTCCAAATGGCCTGCAGTCTAAGAGAAGGCCTTTTAATACCCCACTACCTTCCCTAAAAGCATTAAATGTGAGAAAAACAAACACAGCAACTGAAATATAGGGAAGTTTCAGCAGCCACCTAACTCTACTCGAACATAATAGTGACGCTGCTGCAACATGCCCAGCATGTAAAAGGGGGGATGAGGGGCAAGGGGAGGAGAACAGGGAGGAAAGACGAGAAAGAAATGTCTGCAGAGGGAGAAGGAATAACAAAAACAGGCTGACTTAGAGAGGGCTGCAAGTAATTCTTCTCCCTAGGATGTTTATTAATCTTGTGTCAGAAGGTCTAGGAAATAGTATATCCCATATTCAAATAAGTACAAATACATTCCAAAGGGACTATTTCTTTAAATTATCTATATGATGGAGATAAACAAGAGTTAGTTTTGAAATAATCCAATGCTACTTACCCTAGTTACCAGTATAACACATTATATCATTTATTTGGGTATTTTTTAAGAGATAAAGGACCTATAAGAGAGGATAAATATTTCTATAAAGATACAGGCTAACATCTGGTTTAAATTAAACCCACACATACAAAAGATATGAACTGTGGCCCTTTACTAGTTCAAGTCTAGGCAGGATCAGGTTACATTCAGAGCCATGTATTTCTTCCACACTTTCTCCTCTTTAATAGAACCCAATTTTTATTCAGCTTTCCTCTCTTCCACATGTGTGTCATTGGAGTTGGTCTGGGCAAACATGGTAGCCCCGTCCCTGTGATAAGAAGACATGCAGAAAGTCTATTGGGAAGCTTCTGAGAAAAAATTCCTCCCTCTTAAAAGAGCCACAAGAAAGAGAAAGCCCTTCCTCTGCCCCTGAGCATTATTTACATGACTCCTAGAAATGCTGTCACTCTGAATAATCCATGAGAGGAGAAAGCCTGAAGAAACAGAGACACAGTAGAGGGCACCGGCAAGAGAATGACAGAGAAGAGGACCAGAGCCCCAAGCGTGCCACACATGGCTAAGTCCTGTGTTTGAACTCCCTGTTATGTGAGACAATATACTCCCTCTGGGTCAAAGAATTGAGCCAGGACTTTCAGTTACTTGCAACCACTATTAGCCTTTGCAAATTATATAATGAGGCAAGCACCGGCAAACAAGCCCAAAGAAACTGAAGTACATACAGAACCATCTCAGATAATTATTACTCCTCAGTTGGTTTTATGGGCCTCATACCTACAAGCCATGGATGTCAAAATGTTGTTTTTCCAGATATTCAAGTTTTAAAAACCTATTATCTGAGTTAGATTAGTGAGACAAACCAGTCATTCTTTATTCTAACAACTCTACATAAAGATGAAACAAACAAAAAAACTTAAGAGTTCATCAAAGCGTAGGATTCCCAGCATAAATTGAAGGGTAAGGGGGATAAAATCAAGACTCCTTTCAATAATATCCAATTCCAGTAGTGCTAACAATCTTATTTGTTAAAGCCAGCCCCTACTCCTCCCACTCAGAATTGAGTCAAGAAAGAGACCGGTGCCAGGCAGTCTCCACAAGTAACTAAGGTCATCCCCAAAATCCCTTCCTTAAGTGAGCACGCAGTAACCAGAGGCTGTGCATGAATCACTGGGGATCCAATACTGGACATCAGTATTCTCATAATCAAAATGCACATAAACCTGTCCTACTGGGCACTCCAACAGCACACACTAATCAAGGTGACAGATAGCCAGAACCCTGCCAGCTCTTCATGAATCATGTATAATGAATTGTTTGGTAAGAAATATTGACAAACCGCTTCCACTAAAATTTCTCCTCTCAGTTGAGAACCCAAACTTTATAATGGCCAGAGCTTTCTGTGTGAAGCTAACTGGTCTTTGGGTAGTCTTGATATCAAGTCTGGGAACCAAACACCAGGATTAGAATTCCAGGTCTGTCTCTCACTAGCCATGTCACATAAACAAGTATTCAGTCTTGAGTTCCGGTTTCCTCATAAGCAAAACAGTGATATAATACATACTCACGGGTGGCTCTAAGAATGAAATCAGATGTTATATATAAAGTGCCTGGCACATAATAAATTCATAATAAATGGTGGGCATCATCATCAAGTAATGATTCTGTGAAAAAATGAACTATGTCTGTTTTTCACTAAAAATTATAAAAGTAATAGTAAGCACAACCCACTTAATAAAGAATATATAGGCCCTGGCCGGTTGGCTCAGCGGTAGAGCGTCGGCCTGGCGTGCGGGGGACCCGGGTTTGATTCCCGGCCAGGGCACATAGGAGAAGCGCCCATTTGCTTCTCCACCCCCACCCCCTCCTTCCTCTCTGTCTCTCTCTTCCCCTCCCGCAGCCAAGGCTCCATTGGAGCAAAGATGGCCCAGGTGCTGGGGATGGCTCCTTGGCCTCTGCCCCAGGCGCTAGAGTGGCTCTGGTCTCGGCAGAGCGACACCCCGGAGGGGCAGAGCATCGCCCCCTGGTGGGCAGAGCGTAGCCCCTGGTGGGCGTGCCGGGTGGATCCCGGTCGGGCGCATGCGGGAGTCTGTCTGACTCTCTCCCCGTTTCCAGCTTCAGAAAAAAAAAAAAAAAGAATATATAATAACAATAAATTATAATATCAGCTATTTGCTAAGCACTGTTCTAGAGACTATATGTAGCAATTTCTTTCATCTTCACAACCTTTGGGGTTGGAACTAAAATTATTTCCTAATTACAGGTGAAGAAGGTAAAAGAGAGAATAAATAACTTGTGCAAAGCCACACAACCAGTAAATAGAAGAGCCAGGATTCAAACGCAGGCTGTCCAGCTGCAGAGCCTAGGCAATACTGGCACCAATCCCTAACAACTTCAGTATTTTACAACCAGCACCTAGCATTATGACTGACAGCTCATCATTTGTTAAAAAAAAAAAAAAAAATCAATAAACTATTACTACCATTTTGGGCTTTATATCATTAATAATGTGTTGAGCCCCCAATCAATTTCATTGACCTTCGGGATGTGGTTTGGTTTTATCAGTATCTTAGCCCCTTCTTTTCAAACAAATGTTTCCTGAGTATTTCCACAGCATATGAACCAGTTACCAGCAAAACAGAAAAAAGGATCCTGCTCTCAGTCTAGTGGGGAACAGAAGTAGCATGATTAGCACTAATATAAATTCAAATAACTTATCACTAACTCAGAAATTTTAGTAACTTATATCCAGAAATTACTGCTAGTTTGAAAAACTGACACAGTTCTCTTAAAAACTACCATTATCATCTCTTCAGGAAGTCACACAATGATCCTTCATGGAAAACACTGGTTAAACACTTACATAACACAAATAGACATCACGCTTTTTAAAGAGCACTTAATTCTCATTCTCAATTTCCTTAACATCAAAAATCCAAAATAAATATCATTTTAAAATAGGCTAGGATGATCACCCCCCTCAATAGGGGGGGAAAGTGGCTAATGGATGACTACAGAGTTAACAGAAAAACAAATACAAGAAATGTAGAAACATATGAAAAGATGCTCACCATGCTCAGCAAAAGAAATACAAGCTGAAGTTCAGAATGGAAAAGTACAAAAGCTTAATTATGTCAGAACTGAGCATGCCTATGGGAACAGAGACATTCTCATATAATTGTGGGTAAAAGAGTGAATTGGTACCAACCTAAGAGAAGTCATTTTGCCAACAGTAAAAATTCCAAATGTGTATACACTAAACCAGTAACCCTGCTTGTGGGAATGTATCCTACAGATACATTTGCACATATGTAAAATAATTATGTACAGATGATTCACTGTAACATTTTTGTAAAGAAAAAGATCCATATCCATCAACAGGTGACATTATACTACCTTCAGAAAACAGAAGAATCCATAGCTATAAAGAAAAAAGTGAGGAAGGTTTCTATCTTAGTTACAGAAATATCTCTAAGTTACACTGTTAAATACAAAAAGCAAGTTTCCGACAGCACAGAGGATACGCTATCTTATGGGTTAAAAGCAATGTGTGTGAGAAGTATGAATATGTGAATACACATGTACACATCTGCCTGCAAACACATAAGGAAAGGAGGGAAGGACACAGAAGACTTACAACAGTGACTGTGGGAAATGGCCGATGGCACTGGATGAGGTTCAGGGGACAGAGAGGGGAGATAAAGTTTTCACTGAGAAGTTTACACAAACTGAAGCACTTAAATACTTTATTAGGAAAACAGTATGTACGCATTAAGATATCTAATGCATTAAGGGAACCAAGCTTGGTTGGTATGCTTCCTTGGAGACAACTCAAATGCTGCCATAAACTGTCACACATACTACACAAACCCATCTCTCACCCCATGTAACACCGCTCTCCTAAAGCTCCAAAGCTAAACTTTTAGACCAAACAGACATCTTTATTAAAGACCTGTAGCAATTCTAGCTTTGGCTAAAACATCATCCTGATACAAGGTTGTGGATTTGATCCCTGGTAAGGCACATACAAGAATCAACCAATGAATGCATAAGTGGAACAATAAACTGATGTTTCTCTTTCTTCCTATCTCTCTCTCTCTCTCTCACACACACACACTTTCTATCTTTCTAAAATAAATTTTAAAAAATGAAGTGTATCAGTTCTTCTTTAAAAAACAAAACAAAAGCAAAGTTCCTGAGAAAACCATGCTAGTTTTTTTTCCCCCATAGGTGTGGAGATGAAACATGAAGGTATCTTTTGTTAACAATAATATCGGTGCATATGCGGCTAGGCCAAAATGATTATTCCTATTTTCTGCTGGAGAAATGGGAACAAAGCATTTAGAAATAGATTTCTATGAAAGTTGAGAAAATGTTTAAAAGGAGAATAAACCACAATGGGAAGATCCTTATTAAATTTCGAAGCTGGTCATATATAAACATTCCGAATCTGTCAGCAGCTTCTCCCTTATTTATAGGCCAACGCAGGAACAACATTGGCCTGACAAGCTCAAGAATGTCATGTTTCCTGTCCACACCTTCTCCCTGCCCATCTGTTTCTATACTCCCATGAAGAGAGTAAAATTTTGTACAGATGAGTAACTTCATGTTCCTAGTGCAGTATTATGCATCCGGTGGCTTCTTGATAAGTTTGTGATGTTCCTAGTATTCTGGGAACATTTATTTGGATCATTATCACATAATATTCTACACAAAAGAAAAACACACTGAGCATTTTCTTCCAGTGACATCATAAACAGGCTCAAAACAGAGCAAAGCCAACACCAGTCTCTCATGATCCTAACAGATACTAACACTTTCTCTGCGCTTATCCCACAACTACCTTCTGCATAGGCCCCTTACCCAGCCCATCCTAAAATGCACTTGGTATCAAGTAGTAATCTACAATCAGTCTGATATTATTCCTGTATGAATCAAACCCTAAATTCTTTAGCTAAAAAATAACAATGGTTCAGAAGGCTTTTCTCAAATAAGCTAACGACAAATCCACCAAGGTTAACTGCACAGGATAAATGCACAGGCTGCAGACGCTGCATTTTAATAGGTCATAGACAAAAGCCTGTCAAAGTCAATCAACTCCCCACACTATGACAAGGCCACCAATCTGAAGCCTACACTGATCTCACACTTTCAAATCCTCTTCTCCATAAGCTTTGGAACGCTGCAGTCAACAGGCATAAATATCTAAACCTTGTCGAAGAATATAATTCACTCTGTAAATTTTCGTCAATATATCTTCTGCCATTTTAAATATTTACAGCATCACCAAAGAGTAAAATGGTTTTTCTAGCTTAGGTAAGCAGATCCAAATGTTGACACTAGTCCTCCGGTCAGTCAGCAGAAGGTGCCTGTAGACTGTTAGCATATGGACCTTCCAAGTCTGGCGGGATAAAAGCAACTCCCCCCAGGCGGGAAAAGCTGTAACTACAATGGAATTACAGACATGCCATTTGGAATACTTAAAACCTTTTTTTTCTTCCCTTTTTAATTTCTACTCTGAGCATTAGTTTAGCTCAAAACAACTTGACTTAGTAAGAGCTTCAAATTACTACTTTTTAGGTGGTGCTGGCTAGGACACGTTTTTCTTTCAACTGAATATATTTCTTTGGAAGTAAGATTCTCACAATTCAAGTACTTGTAAACATGATTTGGTAGAGGATCCGCTGGAGAATATGCCAGGCATTGAACCTTAGAATCCACCAAAATATTCAAGCAAGCTAAATGTCAAAGTTTAAAACTTCCCTTTCCAACTTCCTTTGTGATCCAGCTATGAGGTTAAACCGTACGTCATCACTATATCATAAAGTGTACAGAAATACTTACAAAGGAGATGTGGACAAGGGATGGGGGTTGAGGAGGGGGGCCTATGACTGGCTGTCCAAATCATCAGCATCACCTCTACAGTTATTTATTCCTACCGTGCCAATAATTTAAAGAGACAATTCTTTCTCGGGTCTAAAAATAGAAAACTTAAACTTCACAAGTAGACATGTTCCCGGCCCCAGTTCAGAGGTACGAGGACTTTCCCTACAGTGCCAGAAATAAAGAACAAACTTGCCGATATCTGCCTCCACCCATCACCGTAGTACTGCATTTTATTTTTTATTTTCTTAGAAAGTAGCATCGAAACAAGGTTATTGGGGGGGGGGGGGGGGGGCCTCATTAGACCGGTGGATCATATCAAGAAAAATCATGACAATTTTTTCTAAGTCTGGATGTCAGCATCTGGGCAACATGGTGAGTTTTCATATTTGTTCAATATGACAACAAATTCAGTATTCAGTAACAGAACTAGTTGAGACCTATCCTTTCCAATCAATATCACACTTAGACTGTAACAACATTAAAATGATATATATTTTGATAGCTGTTAATGGCCACTAATTTGCAGATGTTAAAAAAATGTGAATTCAAATCTCTGCTAGTCATAATACTTCTTTCAATCAATCAGTCAGCATGAAAATGAATCATCTTACCAATTAAATTCAAATCTGGACTCTTTTAACATGTTAAAAAAATAACTGAATACTATAAACTTAACATAGTACTCAAAATAATTCAGGAATAACTAACTTTCATATCATACATGGTACCACGGAATAAATCAACTGTAAAACAGCAGGACACATCTATAAAGCAAAGCAACTATGTAGTTTCATTCTTTTCATAGGGCAAACCTGCAAAGGCAATTATGTTCAAGATAACCTGACAAAATTTTCCTAGAAAAATGCAAGCAAGTGATCTAAAACTAAACTCTGACTACACACACAAAAATGTTTTTTCACAGGACTTAGTTCAAATAAGTGAACATATTCCCTTTCCAAACAATGTACTTACCCAGATTTCATCTACTCTATATGTTAGCATTTTCCAAATTCGGTCCCCTGAATCCTGACACTGTCAAAGGCAAGCTTCCTTCAAAAGCAAAACAATCAAGCATATACAATAAAATGCAACTGTTACAACAGAAATTCCCTAAAAATCTCCCCCTTGAAATACATACACAGCTTGTAAGTACATCGAGCCCGATGTCTGCTGCTCCCTGTCATTAGGAGACTGAGGAGAGCTGATGGAAATCCAGCCTGCAAAAGCTTAATGAGCAAGCCCAGCCCCACCCAGACCGGACCCTGCTGGAGAAGGGCATGCTCAGTAGAAAAGCCCAGCTTGGTTCCAAGTTACTTCATTCCTCAGCTAGAAAATTCACATGGGTCAAGGAAAAGTCATCTTCCTGCTGCCTGCTCAACCCACTAAGTGAGGAAAGCCCACATAAAGAATAGTTTTAATGACATGACTGAAATTCTATGATAATTTTTATAATTCTATTATTGCTGGAAATTATTTCTGTTCTTGTGAGTGTGATTTTTACTTTTTTTTGGTCTCCTTCCCACAATTCTGTTTTCATTTCTGTCATTTTATTCTACCCAACAGACACCAAAAGATATATACACAAAAAATGGTCTAATCATTTTTATTTATAAACTACTATTAACTGATGGATATACTTCCAGATATAGAAAAACCCTGTAAATACACAGTCCAATTTTCAATGTATAAAAATGAAATACTGATTTTGATTCATTTGTAAAAAGAATTTGCTAATGCATTCCACATTGTACTATATTTCAAAACAAAAGAATGGAATTGAACAAGATATAAAGGACCCAATAATCAGATGGGTTACTCATAACTCCAAAACCAAATTCTGTGCAGAACATGAAATTATTGGTGTTGCAGGACAACAAGGAAGACAGTTCCTTTTGGTCTCCCAACCTTTACGCAACTAGCCTTCATCTGAGAAGCGATCATCCATCATCTGTCACATGAGAAAAAAGCACACATTTTCTGACATAACCCTAAAATAACTAAAAACAAACCTTTGTTTCTAATTCTAATAATTTTACAGGGAATCCTATCTTCCTATCCACCAAGCATCAGGCAAGACTATACCTCCTGAATGAACATGGAGAGAAGTTTTAGGGCTTTTGCAAGCTAGGTGAACTTCAATTGTCTATAAAATTTTCTAGCCTGACTAGGCGGTGGTGCAGTGGATAGAGCGTCGGACTGGGATGCGGAGAACCCAGGTTCGAGACCCCGAGGTCTCCAGCTTGAGCGAGGGTTCATCTGGCTTGAGCAAAAAAAGCTCACCAGCTTGGACCCAAGGTTTCTGGCTCGAGCAAGGGGTTACTCGGCCTGCTGAAGGCCTGCGGTCAAGGCACATATGAGAAAGCAATCAATGAACAACTAAGGTGTCGCAACAAAAAACTGATGATTGATGCTTCTCATCTCTCTCCGTTCCTGTCTGTCTGTCCCTATCTATCCCTCTCTGACTCTCTCTGTCCCTATAAAAAAAAAAATTTCTAGCGGCCACATTTCATAGGATCGCTGCTATCTGATGTCAACAAAAAGAAAAAACTACGTGAGTTCAATGGCTTCTATGTGGAAGCTCTCTTAACCATACACAACAGTTTGACTTCTCTCAGGATCTAACCCCAAAATAATTTGCAAAACTGCTCATGAGTCATTTGCAAAATGTCTTCCCTAGCACATCTTTAAAAATGTAACATTATGAAGTACTATAGATTTGTGATACTCTATGAAAGAAAAATGCTGTATGCCTCCCAGATTTTCTTTTTTTTTTTTTCTGTATTTTTCTGAAGCTGGAAACGGGGAGACAGTCAAGACAGACTCCCGCATGTGCCCAACCGGGATCCACCCGGCACGCCCACCAGGGGGCGATGCTTTGCCCATCCAGGGTGTCGCTCTGTTGCGAACAGAGCCAGTCTAGTGCCCGAGGCAGAGGCCACAGAGCCATCCTCAGTGCCCAGGCCATCTTTGCTCCAATGGAGCCTCGGCTGCGGGAGGAGAAGAGAGAGACAGAGAGGAAGGAGAGGGGGAGGGGTGGAGAAGCAGATGGGTGCCTCTCCTGTGTGCCCTGGCTGGGAATCGAACCCAGGACTTCCGCATGCCAGGCCGACGCTCTACCACTGAACCTACCGGCCAGGCACCTCCCAGATTTTTATATGGGGTTGGAAAGAGAGTAGGTGCAGGAGGGGTGGGTGGCGGTGAGGTAAAGGAGTGCTGGCTGGGAACCTATACCAAAAAGGTAATGTTCTGAATCCATCTAAAGAGCATTAGGACAAAGCTAAACCTTTTATTTTCCTTTTTTTTTTTACCAAAAAAGTCAAAAGCATCACTATTACAATTAAACATTCAGATCAATACAGAAATCCAGCATTTACTTTAAAATGTATTATCTTCATTCCACATACGTCGAAGAAACATTTGCTGAGTCCCTCTTTTGCACCAGACACTGGTCGAAGCCCTGACCACTTGAAAGTTCATCTTCATACCAGCCCTCGGGGAATTCACAGTCTAGCAGGGAAGACGGATACATAAACAAATAATTATACCACATGCGATAACGGCTCTGACAGAGGAACAGGAAGGACACAGCAAAGTGGACAACTCCCTTGGGGAGGACAAGGAAGGCAGAACGGGCTCCTATTGTTTCAGCTCACTCATCTCTCATTTTAAATGTACAAATGCTACTGTTAATATGGTAATGACACTCCTTTGCCACAGATATTAAAAAAAATAAAACCACCTATCACAAAGCCCATTAAAATCTTGCAAGCACTTGTGCAACAACCTACACATGACTGAGCAACACGGGGGTTTTACAGAATAAATAAATTTAGAGCCAAGAAGAATGTCAGCATGCAGGTACCTCTTGCACCTGCCCTTCACAGGTGGAGAACCTCAGGCCGGAAGTTAGGTTACGTGTTCAGGTCACGCAGTAAATCAGCTATAGAGCCCAAGCTATTCCGACTAAAAATCCCATTGCCTCTCCCTGTGCAGACTGCCCTGCCCAGCCCAGAGAGAAGGGGAGAGACGCTGTGGAAAAGAGAACGGGGAAGGGAGAGGCCCTTTAAGGCTGTCTAAGGGCCAGAAGAAATAAAAGCCCCGAGGTGAGGCATCCAGCAGACCTCAAAAGCTCCCACTCTCAGGACCCAAGAAAATCCCTACACCCTCCCACTCCTAAAAAATAATTATGTTTCCAAAAATAAACAGGCTATTGCCAAGAAATTATCTACTCTTCCCAATCAGAATGAATATTAACCCTTTGAGTCATACTAACATTTATGTATATCCTCATCCCTCCTGACCATCCAGAGTACAATCGTACATGTGTAAAGCAACATTAAAAAAGGCAAATGGCCTGACCGGGTGACGCAGTGGATAGAGCGTCAGACTGGGATGCGGAGGACCCTGGTTCGCGACTCCCCCCCCCCCCCCAGGTTGCCAGCTTGAGCGCGGGCTCATCTGGTTTGAGCAAAGCTTACCAGCTTGGACCCAAGGTCGCTGGCTTGAGCAAGGGGTTACTTGGTCTACTGAAGACCTGTGGTTAAGGCACATATGAGAAAGCAATCAATGAACAACTAAGGTGTCGCAACGAAAAACTGATGATTGATGCTTCTCATCTCTCTCCGTTCCTGTCAGTCTGTCCCTATCTATCACTCTCTCTGACTCTCTCTCTGTCTCTGTAAAAAAAAAAAAAAAAAAGAGGCAAATGTATGTTCTTTTTATTTTCATAAATTGGTTATCAAACAAACATGATTTTAAGTTAATAAAACTGGAACTGGAACTAATTTCATTTTTTGAAAAAAACTCACTCCTGGGGGTCAGTGAGCATGAAAAAAACTCATTACTCAAAGGGTTAAATTCATGCTCAGTTTGGATGTAGCCTCACATTGCCACTTAGCTAAACTAAGTCTGGGAAATGAAGGCATCAGCAGATAAAGTGCCTGAACAGCAGGGCTGCTGTAAGGAACCCTGGAGAACCACCACTACAGCAACCAGTCAAGTGCAAAATGCTAAATGAGTGCAAGTTGCTATTACACATAGGATTTCAGTGGTCAAAAAGTTCACCTCGGCTTCCCTCTAGAAATGGTTGAATGTATCATGTTTCACTTTATTTTTAAGTCAAATATTAACATATAGCAATCTCCTACCAAAGCTATTTATTTTTCCTTCAAGTTGTGGAAGGAAAACTGTTTCTTCACCCTAAGCCATCCTCCGTAATTTCCTTCTCCTTTTTCTCCTTTCCTTTAAAAAGAATCCACCATCTGAGAGCCCTACTAGAACCGTATAAACAGCAAACAGATCAACACAAGGCTCTAGTCAAAAAAAATGTGTTGTATATCCTTGAACACAGCTTCTATGAGGGCAAGTCAGGGAACACTTAGGAGTATGCAGTAAGCAGTGTGCAGCCATGCATCATGCCCTGTGTGGGTACAACCCCATGGGGGCCGTCTCCTCATTTTCCCTGCATCACAGTCTTCATCCGGCCTGCTATCTGCCTTCTGCTCAGTTTGGGCACCTGCTTGAGAACCCCGAATACTTTCCAGCCCTTCACAATCTGTTGTTGTTGTTGTATTTTTCTGAAGTGAGAAGCGGGGAGGCAGAGAGATAGACTCCCGCATGCGCCCGACCAGGATCCACCCAGCATGCCCGCCAGGAGGTGATGCTCTGCCCATATGGGGCATTGCTCTATTGCAACCAGAGCCATTCTAGCGCCTGAGGCAGAGGCCACAAAGCCATCCTTGTGCCTAGGCCAACTTTGCTCAAGTGGAGCCCTGGCTGCAGAGGGGAAGAGAGAGGTAGAAAGAAAGGAGAGGGGGGAAGGGTAGAGAAACAAATGGGCACTTCTCTGTGCCCTGGCCAGGAATCAAACTTGAGACTTCTACACACCGGTCGATGCTCTACTACTGAGCCAACTGGCCAAGGACCTTTCACAATTTTAACAGCTTCATAATTTGAAGCTGCAGATTCACTCATTTCTGTCTATAGCTTCACCTTTAAAGCCTAACTCTCGAAATTTGAATTATGAAGGAATACCCTAAACACAAGTGTTATATGTTCTCAATCCAGACCCTACCCACTCACATCAAAAAAGTAAAGAATTTCCAACATCAAGCCAGAGAACTCACCGGTACCGTTCCCTATGAAATATTGAATTCTGTACTTTTGGGTTTTACAACAATCCATTCATCCGGGAAGGAATTGCTCTCTGCTACTGGTAGCTGCTAAGGATACAGACATGAGTAAAACTTGGCTCCAGCAGGGCAAAACAGGGCACTTAAATAAATAACTGTACTACAAGAAGAGTAAGAGTTAAAATATAGGCACAAACAATTCAACAGTAGCTGACTTGATGAGGGAAGAATGTGTCCTAATGTGACATTTGAGCGGACCTTGAAGGATAAGAAGGAGCTTACTGGGCCAAATGTAAGTGGGTATAAGTACACTCCTCACCGTGGGAACAGTAAGTAAAGGGCACAACATCATAAAAGATAAATGTGTTGCAGAGAATGGTTTAAGTAAGCCAACTGTCTGCAACACAAGGTAAGGAGTCGAGGAAAGGAACAGGGAGGCAGCCAAATAATGAATGAGCAGTAAGCTAAGCTCAGATGTTTTAACGCTATCCTGTGGGCAATAGAAAGCACTATGAAATTCATGCTTCTGAAGGATTACTTTGGCAGTTGTGTGAGAACAACTGACACAATGAAAGGAAACTTTCATTAAGGTGATGCTCCAGTGATCCAGGAAACAGCATCTACACTAAGACAAAGGCAACAACGATTCAAAGGAATGGAGTCAATAAATATTTAGTAGGCACAATGGACAGGATCTGATAATAAATTGGATTGTTGAAGTAATGGAGCACAAAGTTCTTAGGTTCCCAGCAGTCAGAGGTGAGATAGTGGTGCCATTCACCTAGACAAGGATTTCCAAAAGGTAGGAAACAGGGATAAAAGCAGCACAAGATTCCACTTTTAATGCATCTGGCTGAAGTGACTGTGTGACATCCAGGTGGAAAATCCAGATGGTTGGAGATACATGTCCAAACCACAGAGTTTGGGTTTCCATGATAAGATTTGGAACGACTTCATCAATGTTATTTGGAGCTATGGAAGTGGATGACACACCAGGCAAACAGAGGGGAAAATGCTCACAATTCCAAGAGAGGGAGCGCTAAGAACCTATAAAGGAGGCTGGGAAGGTCTGGTTTAAGAGAAAAAAAACAGAAAACCAAAATAATACTGCCAAGAACAGGCATGGCCAATATACGGCCCGCGGGCGGGATCTGGCCCACGTAATGAGTTTATGTGGCCCGCGATAAAATTTTTAATATTCTCCACACAACGCACTGTGGAAATAAGTGGTACTTTTAAATCGTTATACATAAACTACAATATCTTCAGTAGTCTTCAGCTCAACTTTTATTTGTGAACAAACTTTTTCTTTAATGAATCTAAATAAAAGTACAACAAGATCAAGACTGAATGATTTACATTTAGAGGCTGTGTTAAGAATAGCTACTACAAGTATAGAACCAGATATTAAAAAAATAATAGGCAATGCAAAGCGCCTCAACGCATCACATTAGTTTTTTTGTTAATTTGTTGTACTGAATTACTTACATTTATTCATAAACAAATTACATAATAATATTTTGTTTACTTAAACAAATTGTTTTTATATTTAACATTTTTTAATTTTAATATTTCGTCTGGCCCATGAAAAAAGTTTTCTTTCTAATCTGGCCCAGGAGCAAAAACTGTTGGCCATGCCTGGCCAAGAAGGTAAGAGTCAAGCCAGGAGGAGTAGACAACATGACAGCCAAGGGCAGACTGCTTCAGGCACCAATAAGATTTTAAAAGTGTCTTGAAAAGATTGCTTGGTTCTCAAAGAGCAACTTCACTGGATGGTGGCAGAAAAAGGCAACTGGCTACAAAAAATATTAAAGAGAGGAGTAAAGAGAAAGGTATAAATTAATCTTAAATTTAGCGACTAAGGAAAGGCTAGAGAAAAGGGAAGTGATAATAACTACAAGGTTGTGGGAACAAACTGAAGTTTGGAAGCTGTTTTGGTTGGTGCAGGCTTTTGGTAGAAGAGACATCGAGGGGAGAGTCTGAAGACACAAAGGAGAAAGAACAGAATGGACAGAAGGTAGTTCAGAAGAGATAGAAGAAAAAGGAGGGAAATCACAAGAGCAGGGTTTACTCTGGGACAGCAGGAGGAACAGCTCTACCTCCGAGGGAAGGAAGAAGAAAATGCACGTGGGCTGAGAGAAGAAGGCGTTTAAGGGAGGGAGAAAGAAGGGAGTGTATCTGAAGCCCTGTTCTCTGTCCCAAATAGTTTTAACTTTTCAAACTTTGTTTGGGATTCCCTAAATAATCTGTCTTCTTAGATGTCAACCTGACTAGTAAATCAGTATCTATTAAATTACTTAGAAGAAGATAACCAAATGAATGTCATCTTCATATCAGTATAGAGGCAGAAAAGAAGTTAAAAAATAACTCACTGAAATCGCAAGGTTTGAGGAGGGGTGATTTGTTTTAATCATGATGTGTGCCAAGAGCTTGGCTAAATGTATTTTACAAGATACAATAACTATAACTGCAATTTCTATTCTCAAACTGTGAAGCCTATGTCTCAATAAAACGCCAGTTTTAAAGGACAAGACCATGAAGACCACCGTCATCACCAGAACCCCATAAGAATATGTGAAAGATTATAAAACAGAACTCCTTTTATAGAGTTGAATCCTTGCCAGGGTGGGCCTCTAAGACATTCTGACAGTACACACAAATACTATCTCTGGAACGAAACCAAAAAGGCACAGCTGCAAGACATCTTCCACTGAGGTTGTAACTGACTCAATAGCTGTTCTTCCTTTGAGAAAGAGTCTATAAAAGCCAGAAGCAGAGCTATTATCCCCTTCAAACTGCTTAGTGGAACCACTTTCTCCTGATCCAAACTGTAGCTTTATTAAAAAGCGAAAATAGACAGCATAGCCAGTATAATAACTTCATAATAAATTTGCAAAAGAAAATGTACATAAAACTTGAAAAAAGTACCTATATATGGTTTTCATTAAGAAAAATTCCCAACTGAACCAAAACTATCCTGAAATACAAGGAGATACACATTTTTTAAATTACAAGCCATCAACATCATGAAACAGGAAATCTGGATTTGTCTCAGATTTTTTTTCCTCAAACCACTAAGGAGTAACAGGAACCAAAAATTTAGATAATTAGTATCAGTATTCTCAATACCAATATATTTTGGACATATGATAGCTGAATATTTATAACAGTTAAGAATAAAAAAGACATTTTTAAAGCAATTAGGAATATCTCCAACATAAGAAAAAGAATTCAGGTATCTAAATCAATGCTGTATTTGTGATGATTTCCCTGCTGTAGTTTTGACTACGTTACCATAGCAACATCAACAAATACTCTTATACAAATACTTTCACAGCCAAGATGAAAACCAATAACCACTTCTCTAGTTCATTTTAATTTGGCTTACAACAAAAAATTCGCCCTTCCTAACTTCATTCCAGAAACTGCAAAACCTAGGACTTAACTATATAACAGCTTAAGTGAACCACAACTATCAGTCTCAAATTCCTCAGAAGTTAATGTCTGCAGAAGGTATAATTCCATTACTTCTTTGATTAAGACACATTCTGAACAACAACAAAAAGACAATAGGGAAAGAATTACTAACAAATGACTTACTTGGAAAATTATCTAAATTCTAGAGAAAAAAAAACACTAAAATCTTTGTGCCAAAATATAAATAATTCAATATTTTAAAGCCAAAAAGATAAGCAAATTTCTCTGCATAAGTTTCTGACATGCTTTCAAAATCTCTTTTGTTGGTGCTATTGTTTTGAAGCAAAAATATTTTACCAACAGAAGTGAGATTGCTCATTTTGTGAGCAAGATCTCTGTTGAATGCTTTACAAACATCTTTACTTATGCCTCAAAACATATCTGCACAGCAAGTTCATTCTACACATGAATAGAATGAGGCTCAGAGAAATGAAGTAACTTTCTTTAGTAGGCATGGAACACAAAATAGCACAGTGGTTAACTGTCAGTCCAGAAGTTAGATAAACCTGAATTTGGACCTTAGCCTAGCCCCCTAACCCCTAAGTATGAGACAGATACCTGAGGTCTGAATCTAATTCTACTTTATTTGAAATATGTTCTTGACATTACACTTCAATGCACCTGTAACCTCCCAGTTATCCTTCACCAAACACCAAAAGGCAGCCTCTTGCTTACCTACACTTCACTGCACAGGGAGTCTATACATTAGGACTTAACTGTTTCTACCTCATACAATAAATTTTCTTGAAAATAATCTTTAGTAATACATAAGAAAAACTGTGAAATGCAACTGAAAGCTCTAGATCTTTCTATTTCTCAAATGTGCTGGTGTGCCAGCCCATGCTAAGGACCCCTGACCCAATTTAGCTTAACGCTTAAGAGGAACTAGTTTATAGCTATAGCTGCAAGTAGAAAATTCTTACAAGCCTCAGCAGTTAGGCTCAGATCTAATCTTGCTAACAGAGGCAGGATGCGTTCTTTGTGCTTCAGCCTTGCAGATATTGCAGGAAGGTGGCTTATTATCTTTAGAACAGTGTGTACTTTTTGCAAAGATATTGTACAAACGTGCTGAAACAACTGTAACCTTGCAGTTTTTGCCTTTAAATACCTCTCTCCTCCCGAGCTGTTCGCTCTTCATTGCTTCCCGGTCAGGGAACCAGTGGACAGACGCCGGCCGGCTAATAAAGGCTCTTCAAATTCCTAATCAACTTGGGCTTTGGTTCCGTTCCTCACGGGTTGTACCGCAACAACATATACATGTACATTAATAGATACCTAGCATTAATGTTAATGGCCACATTAACATGTGGTATTAATGATAATACCACATCATGCCTTTCTTCACAGAACTGAACCATTTGGGGAGAAGTGTAAAATTAAAAGTTAAGCCCTATAAACTTGTGAGTTAACTGTAAATGCATTTTTTTAAGTATATACTACAAACTCATATACCAGGTTTCCCAGACAGTTCTGACTTCAAATATGTTGTCCTGTCTCCTTAAGAAAACTCACACAATCCAGATCATACATAAATCGTTTTTAAGTAAAATAACAATCATCAGATTTAGAGTCTTGGGACTAAAAGCTACCTACAAGCTAAGATAATAAATAGACAAAAGTTGAAAAGACTGTGAGAAACTGTGGATTGTCGAGGGAAAAAGAGACAGGGACAGTCAAGCTAAGTGGAACAGTCCTTGGGCAGGGTGAAGCAGTGAGATACACAAGATGTTCTGGGAGATATTGGGGAGCAGGAAGTGGTGAGTCGGGCAGTGGGCTGACCACTATCACTGGATTAGTAATGTACAAAGATAAGTTACAGGTAATGCTGATATATGATGGCTGGAAAAATTGCTGATGACTTCGAAGACCAGGATAATGACTTTGGGTTAAAGAAGATAGGTGAGCTCGCCAAAAGATTTATTTTGTTAACAACTTTATTGAAATACTATACAAGTCACCTTAAGTATAGAATTCAAGGTTTTAAATATAGTCAGTTGTGCAACCACAAACAATTATAGAATATTTTCATCAACCCAAACCTCCCCAACATCTTTTTTTTTTTTTTTGTATTTTTCTGAAGCTGGAAACAGGGAGAGACAGTCAGACAGACTCCCGCATGCGCCCAACCAGGATCCACCCGGCACGCCCACCAGGGGGCGACGCTCTGCCCACCAGGGGATGATCTCTGCCCCTCCAGGGCATCGCTCTGTTGCGACCAGAGCCACTCTAGCACCTGGGGCAGAGGCCAAGGAGCCATCCCCAGCGCCCGGGCCATCTTTGCTCCAATGGAGCCTCGGCTGCGGGAGGGGAAGAGAGAGGCAGAGAGGAAGGAGAGGGGGAGGGGTGGAGAAGCAGATGGGCGCTTCTCCTGTGTGCCCTGGCCGGGAATCGAACCCAGGACTTCTGCACGCCAGGCCGACGCTCTACCACTGAGCCAACCAGCCAGGGCCCCCCCCCCAACATCTTAACTCATGCTATGATGCCTGATACCAAAGCCAAACAAAAACGTTAGAGAAAAGAAAACTACGGATCAGTATTGCTAATAAATATAGAGGCAAAAGTCGTCAACAAAACACTGGCAAGCCAAGTCCAGCAAAATATTAAAATCTTACACAATGACCAAACTGGAATTTATTCCAAGAATACAAGGATGATTCAACATATGAAATTTAATCAACATAATAAATTATAATAGGAGAAAAAAATACATGACCATCTCAATAGACAGAAAAGGCATTAAACAAAATCCAAAAACACTTTAATAAAAAATTCTCAACAATCTAGAAGTAGAGGGGAACCTTACTCAACGTGGTAAAGGGTATCAACAAAAACTCACTGCTAACATCATAAATTAGAGGTAAAACATTAAGTTTTCCTCCTAAGATCTGAAAAAAGGCAGAATATCCTCTCTCATCACTTTAAAAAAAATTATATTGAATTTATTGGGGTGACAATGGTAAATAAAATCATACAAGTTTCAGGTGTACAATTCTATAATACATCATTGTTTTATATTGCATTGTTCACCACCCCAAGTTTCCCTCCATCACCATCTATCCCCCCCATTCTCCTACACCTCTCCCCACCCCGTTCTCTCCTGCAATCCCCACACTGTTGTCTGCATCTGTAAGATTTTTTCTTTGCTTAATCCCTTCACCTTTTCCACCCAGCCCCCTAACTCCCATCCCCTCGGACAGCTGTCAGTCCAGTCTCTGCATCTATGAATCTGTTTCTCTTTTGTTTGTTTAGTTTATTTTGTTCATGACATTCCACATATAAGTGACATCATACGCATTTGTCTTTCTCTGATTGGCTTATTTCTCTTAGCATGATGTTCTCCAGGTCCATCCATGCTATTGAAAAAGGTAAAATTTTCTTCTTTTGTACATCTGAGAAGTATTCCATTGTATACATTTACCACAGCTTTTTTATCCATTCATCTACTGATGGACACTTGGGCTGATTCCAAATCTTGGCTATTGTAAATAACGCTACAATGAACATAGAGGTGCATATATTCTTTCAAATTCCTGTTTCAGGTTTCTTTGGATATACTCCCAGAAGTGAGTTTGCGGCATCATACGGCAGTTCCATTTTTAATTTCTTCAGGTAACTCCATACTGCCCTCCACAATGGTTGCACCAACTGCATTCCTACTCCTCACTTCTATTCAATCATGTACTTAAAGTTCCAGCCAGGGCAATTAGGCAAAAAATAAATATGTAGCATCCAGGAAGATGGAAGGGAAGAAAGAGTAAATGATCTCAATCTGTAGTTTACATGACCATATACAGGGGATGACAAAAGTAGGTTTACAGTTGTAGGTACACAAAATAGTTTATTCTTGTATTATTACTTATTCATTATTGTATTATATTCTATATGAAGAACTGTAAACCTACTTTTGCCCACCCCTGTATGTAAAAAAGCCAGGGGGGAAAAATCCTAATAAGGGAATTGAGTAGTTTAAGGATGTAAGATCAATATACAAACTCAGCTGTATTTCTATCTATATATAAGCAATACACAATACCAAAAGTAACTGCATTTAGCATCAAAAAGAATAAAATACAGAAATAAATAAATTTAACCAAGGAACAAGATCTGTACACTGAAAACTACAACCCATTGTTCACATAAATTGAAGAGGATCTAAATAAATCCATGTCCATGGATTTAAAAACTTAATATTAAGATGAGAATAATCCCCAAATTAATTGACATATTCAATGCAGTCCCTATCAAATGGCCAACTGCCATTTTTGCAGAAATCAAGAGGCTTATCCTAAAGTTCAGATATATACAGCCTGACCAGTGATGGTGCACTGAATACAGCATCAACCTGGAACACTAAAGTCCCTGGTTCAAAACCCTGAAGTTGAGCACGAGCTCATGCTTGAGTTAGGGGTCAACAGATCATCAACATGATCCCAAGGTCACTGGCTTGAGCCCAACGGTCTCTGGGCTTCAAGCCCAAGGTCGCTAGCTTGAATAAGGGGTCACTGGCTCAGCTTGAGGGCCCCATTCAAAGCATATATGAGAAGCAATCAAAGAAACAACTAAAGTAAAGCAATTATGAGTTTATACTTCTCATCTCTCTCTCCTCCCTCTCCCTCTCTTTCCTTCTTCCTGTCTCTCTTACACAAAATAAAAATGAATAAAATTTATACACATAAAATACATATTCAATTACAAGAGACCTCAGCCAAACTAATCCTGAAACACAAAAACAAAGTAGAAGGATTCACACTTTCTGGTATCAAAAACCTACTACAAAGCTAAGGTAATCAAAACAGTGTGGCATTGGCATAAGAATAAATATATAGATCAGTGGAATAAAATTGCAAGTCTAAAAATATACCCATAAATCTATAGACAACTGATGTTGTTAAACATACTAAGTCCATTCAAATAGTCTTTTATTCAATCACAGTTGACATTCAATATTATTTTACATTAGTTTCACACATACCGCATAGTGGTTACACAACTATATAATTTAGGAAGTGGCCTCATCCAATAATTCTAGTACCAGTCGGGCACCATACATAGTTATTATAATATTACTGACTACATTTCCTATGCTGCACTCTAGAGTGCATTCTTCTAGAGTTATAAATTTTGTAACTGTCAATTTGTATTTCTTAATCCCTTCATCTTTTCACCCAGCCCCCTAGTAACCCTGCTATCTGGCAACCCTCAGTATGTTCTCTGTATCTACTGAGTCTGTTTGTTTTGCTTCTTCACTTATTTTTTTTTTCTTTAGATTCCACACATAAGTGAAATCACATTGGCATTTGTCTTTCTCAGCCTGACTTATTTCATTTAGCATAATACCCTTTAGGTCCATCCATGTTGTCACAAATGGTAAGATTTCATTTTTTTATGGCCAAGTGATATTCCGTTGTATGTATGTACAGAAATAGAATACTATACATAGTCTTTGCAAATGGTACTGGGACAACTGAATATCAACATGCAAAAGAATTAATCAGAACTACCTCACACCATATATAAATTTAACTAAAAATGGATCAAAGACCTAAAATGTAGGAGCTAAAATAATAAAACTTTTTGAAGGAAAGAGGTGTAAACCTTCATGACTGGATTTGGCAACAAAATTCTTAAATGTGGCACTTAAAACAAAAGCAACAAAAGAAAAAAAATAGATTGAAATAGATGAATTGGACTTCATCATAATTTAAAACATTTATGAGTCAAAGGACATTACCAAGAAAATGAAAAGATAATCTACAGAATGGGAGAGAGTATTTGTAAACCAGTAAAGGTATCTAGTCTGCAGAATATAAAAAACACAAAACTGCCCCACCAGTGGTGGCGCAGTGGATAGTGTCAACCAGGTTGAAAACCCTGAGGTTGCCAGCTTGAGTACAAGCTGACCAGCTTGAGTAGAAGGTCACCAGGTCAAGTGTAGGATCAATGAAATGATCTCATGGTCGCTGGCTTGAGTCCAAAGGTTGTTGGCTTGAAGCCCAAGGTCTATGGTTTGAGCAAGGGGTCACTGGCCCAGCTTGAGCCTCCTGGTCAAGGCACATAAGAGGAACAATCAATGAACAACTAAAGTGATGCAACTACAAGTTGATGCTTCTCATCTATCTCCCTTCCTCCCTTCCTTCTTTCCTTTCTCTCTCTCTCTTGCTCACTCGCTCTCCCTCCCCCTCCTTTCCCTGTAAAATCAGTAAAATAAACATTAAAAACAAAACAGAAAAACACAACTAAACAACAAAATGACAAACAACCCAATTAAAAAATAGGCAAAGGACTTTAATAAACATTTCTCCAAAGAAGATATACAAATCGCCAGTCATCACAGGAAATGATATTCAACCTCATTATTAGCATGGTGACTACAGTTAATACTACTGCATTGCATACTTGAAATTTGCTAAGAGAATAGATCTTAAGTATTCTAATCAAAAGAAATAAAAAGGAAAAATACATAAGGTGATGGATTTGTTACCCTCGTTGTGGAAATCATTTCACAATAGATGTATATATCAAACCATCATGTTGACTTTTTAACTATATTACAATATTGTCAATTATATCATTAAATTGGGGAACAAAATTAGGCTCATGTGGAAGCAGCAGTAATGATAACATATAAGGGACTGATATTAAATAAATTTCAGAGGAATATTCCATAGAAGTTGATGTCTAAATAGATAGCAGATGAAGAAGAGGCATAACTAAAAAATAATGCCAAGGCTGCAAACCCAGACTAGGAGAGTCTGCAAGATTTTGTAACTTTCAGGTATACGTACTGAGTTTGAAGTGATGATGAGCTATCTTTAGAGAGGTTTATAGAAATCAAAGCTCGAGGTGATAACTTGGGAGTTACCCTAGAAGTTAGAACGTCCCTAATACTAGCATTTACTACTATTTATTATTCATCTTTCACCTTATTTCCCAAAAGTTACTATTGTTGAAAGTTTTGGAAATACAGTAATAGAGAAAAGACATCTTAAAAGCCAGGATTTCCTTAAAAAATAAAAAAGACTATTTGACTGGCAGGGCACCCAAAGGTGCTCTAACTAGGTAACAGCTGCTAACAAGAACCGAGTTCAAGGTACTGTAAAAACTAAACTTGGTAGAAGGAATCTATCTGCTTAAATAGGTACAGAGTATCCTGCATGTGTTTAATGAGAAAATATTCAGAAGAATGTCTCACTATTGGCCTAATAATCCATCAAAGAACAGTGGCTACAAACTAGCTCAGCAGGGCAAGCTAAGCACTAAGAAAGAAGAGGAAGCTCAGTATCAGATCATTCAGTAACTATCTGTTCACTCATCAAATAATTATTGAAAGCCCATTAAGTGCTAGACAATTGTGAAGAGGGATGTGGTAACTGCCCTTGTGGAACTGGTAACCAGATAGGGGAGAAAGAGTCAACTGGGGAAGGAAGAAGTTGTTAAGAAAGCACAGGGTAGGTGATCTAACAGCGAGGAGGGGGCCCAGTGGAGGGGGCCCAGTGGAAGGAAGAACTGCAGCAGAAGGCAACCCTGAGGAAGTTACATCTAAATTGAGGCCTGAGAGTAGAATACACCTGGCAACACGCACAAAAGTCTACAAGAGAGAGAACACCTGAGAGGTGAGCAGGGAAGTTCAATTAGTAAGTTAAAATCTAGAACAGCAAGAATCTTATAATGAAATTCACATTAAAATGTTTGGGCCTCTTCTGAAAAGCAATTCAGTGCCATGACCAGATTTTAATCATAAAACTATAAACTTCAAAACTACTACTTTGACTACAATATGAGGAACAGATTAAAGAAAAACTAGAAAAAGGCAGAAAACCCAAACAGAACATGTGATTTTATCCAGACAAAAAATCATAGATGTATAATGTTTAAAACAAAGTCATATAAAACATTAACAAATGGGAGGTCACCATCTCTGCTCCATCTCCCTCAAATAGCATTCTGCCTTTATAATTTTAATTTTCAAAGTACCATGACTGACTGACCATGGAATGGGCAGAGCTACTAGAGAAAAAATAGATCCATAAACAAAAGAGACTCAAGTTGGAACTGAGATAGTTGGTATGTATTTTGGGAGAGAAGATTAAAGGAAGAGTCTGAGGGCTGATGAGAAAGAATCAGAAAAATTCATGAATTAATGAAGAGTATCTTTTATATTTTACTGTTATAATGAAACGTCTTGTTTTGATTTTTTAAGACACCAGAGTAAAACCATAAATAGTCTGTCAATTCTTTGTCTATGTTGGGGCTTGTATTTCTTTAGCTATCAAAGTGAAAACTGAACCATGAGAGAGCTCAGCTTTAGGCAGTTTATAGTATCTTAATATGGAAGGTATCAGTGAAATAAAGTGCATAAATTCAAGAAATAATAAGTCAGTAGAATGGGAGGAATTCAGTGATACATGGGAGTTAAGGAAGAGAGGGAAAAAGAAAAAGAAAAAAAAGGGTACTTTCTCAAAGATAAAAGGCAATTATTTGTATAGCAAAGCTATTCAGTGAAATGGTTAACAAATAAGGAGAGTAGGAGGTTTGGAGGTAAGTTAATGAGCTCAATTTAGATTGAATAACAACAACAAAAACAAAAAGGAATAACAAGTAAATCAATATTGAAGATAAAATGAAATCAAACAAAAACAACCAATCCAGATGAAGACAGAAAAAGAAGAAAAAGAAACAACATATGGGACAAATAGAAAACAAATAGCAAAATGGTATGCAACCACAATAATTAGATTAAGTGTAAATGGTCTAAATGTACCTATTAAAAGACAAGAGATTTTTAGGTTGAGTAAAAAAGCAAGAGCCAATTCTCTGTTGTATACAAAAAAGCTACTTTGACTATAAGGCCTGGGAACATAAAAGTGGTATGAAGAAGCAAATTGTGATGTACATAATAAATAAATTGGGACAGCAAAGCAAAGAGATGGCTTCAGACAGCAGAAATGAGGTATTTGTTTAGTGCAAGAGTAAAGAGGCCAAGTCTAGAAAAATAACTCATAATATTACAAATAAGTGTGGTCAATGTACTACATTTAGGGGCATACAAATAAATGTTCCAAAGGTGCTTACAACCTACCTATACAAGTAAATTTTAGTTACTAAACTGTACTGTCTTAGTTTAAAGACCATGACTTGGTAATACCAATGGCTTTAAACCTAAAATATGTCAATTTTATGCTGTAGTATTTCTTTCTTTATTTCTACTTTCTCCTTCTACCAGGCTAATATCATGCACCTCCACGGCTTTGTCCTTTTCTTCTCCACACTAAAGAAACCAGGACAGTAGCCAGAGAAAAGGCAGAAAACTTAAGAAATCTGTGTGTTATAACAAGTATGCATTTGCAGGGCCTTTACAGTTTACAAAGCCTTTACCTCTTCCTATCTGCATTCAACTTTAATAAATTTAAGCTGGACCCGGGTTCGATTCCCGGCCAGGGCACACAGGAGAAGCGCCCATTTGCTTCTCCACCCCTCCGCCGCGCTTTCCTCTCTGTCTCTCTCTTCCCCTCCCGCAGCCAAGGCTCCATTGGAGAAAAGATGGCCCGGGCGCTGGGGATGGCTCCTCGGCCTCTGCCCCAGGCGCTAGAGTGGCTCTGGTCGCAATATGGCGACGCCCAGGATGGGCAGAGCATCGCCCCCTGGTGGGCAGAGTGCCGCCCCATGGTGGGCGTGCCGGGTGGATCCCGGTCGGGCGCATGCGGGAGTCTGTCTGTCTCTCCCTGTTTCCAGCTTCAGAAAAATGAAAAAAAAAAAATAAATAAATAAAATAAAATAAATTTAAGCTAAGAGGCTTTCAATGTATCAAATTCGTTGCATATAATAAAAAGATCTTATTAAATATCTGTATATTCTTTTGCTTGCCTTCATAAATCTAATGCTAATATTTTTGTTTCTTGACACCCAAAATGCCCCCATTCTTTAAAATAGCAATTTCCAATGTCATTTGAACTTCACCACATAAATACTTCTTCACCACTTTTTATGGTTTGAAATTATGGCCAAAAAGGCTCACTGAACATTTTGAGGCATTCTGTGACTACTAGGGAAGGTGGGAACAATATAAAGATTTGTGATGCTTAACATACCCCTTTTGTTTTATTCTTCTTTATAAAGGGATACCTAATCTTTGCAAAATAAAAGCATAAAAAAATTACTGCAAGCTTTTATTTTGAGAAGACTGTGAAAAGTTCACATCCATGGTTATAATTTATTTCTCTTGGATCTAAACATACATCCACCCATTGGCTTCAGAAAAGTACTTGGACAAAAACCCTAGGACAGTGATACTTCCTGGAAATTTCAATTTAAAAAAAAAAAAAGAAGTATCCTTTTCATGAAGAAACAACCACTGATAACAAATATTCCTTTGAATTAATACCAGTTTATAAAAATCTGTTCCTACACAAAAGATTCATTCTTCAACAAATATTTCTTAAGCAACTATTTAGGTGATTTACCAAAGGGTTCCCCTTCTCACACACTTGATACATGGTAATATTCCACTAAATATTAAGCAAAATTACTCATTAAGAAAAATTTATTTATCAGCTTGGCAGGGGAATTCCCAGTCCCCAGAATGCCTCTGTCTGCTATTCACTGGCTGCCTCTCCAAACAATCAGATCCCTAAGGGTAAAGACTGCAGCCTTACCTCCATATCCCCACAGCCTAATGGAATGTTTGGCAAATAGTAATGCAGTCAAAAAGAACATTTGATGATAATGAATAATTGTATCAGATTCGTTGACTAGGATATAGCTACAAACCACAGCCCAGTAACACACACACACACACACAAAATAGCACAGGTACGACTCCCAAACCTTCTCTCCCCGCGCAGGCTCACTTTGTTGTCCTTCCTCTATATGTATTTCTACTGCTAACATGACCATTTCTGAATTCTTGCTATCCGTCTGCCACGCTGAACTCAGCAGCAGCTCAGTCTGCTTACTCACAGTGAATCCTCAGTCTGGCACACAGCAAGAGTGGGCACAAATTTACCTAATAAAGAGCAGCAAACACCAAAGACAGCTTTCCTTTAATCCATGTTCTCAAACGTCATACTATTATTCTGTAGTAAACACAATGTACTTAAGTGGTAACAGGAAGATGTACTGTTACATTTAAATTAAATAAATATCTGATCCTAGTCACCTTTATAATAAACACCATCAAAAAAAGGAAAAATCATAGCACCAGATATTACTACACAGAGAAATACAAGAGCATTACTGGAGTTGGAAGTCACCCAGAAGTTATAAATATTAAAAAAACAAGGCTTCCTGAAGCAGGCCCCTCAGACACTAAAAACACCAGACTAGCTCTCCAGGCAATCAGGTAAGAAAGTTTGTTGTGTAATATTTCTAAAACATCAATATTTGTAATTATGTCCCTTCCTTCAATATAGTAGATAGATAGATAGATAGATAGATAGATAGATAGATAGATAGATAGATAGATAGATAGATAGATAGATAGATGATAGATAGCAATAATCATTTTTTAAAGGCTTCCAGTGGCTCTGCAGGGCCTCCAGGAGGAAGCGCGAACGCCTCAGTGTAACCCCGTGCTCAGCTCAGCACGGCTGGCTCCAGTCCAGAGTCACAGCCTGTCTTCTGCTTTCCAATCCCCCCTCACACCCAGAACTCCGGACACATCAGCCCCTCAACACGGAATGAATCTTCCTGCTTCCCTGTCCTTATTAATGCTGACTCTCCCCTGTCTAGACCATCCACTTCCCATGTCTACTTTTGGGGTGAAAAATCCAACTCAAGATGTGCAGGTATAAGGTTAAAAATAAGCAGTTTATTTCCAAACTTAGCAATAGCTCTCTCACCGATTTTTAAGCCATAAGATACCCAGAATCAAACGTAGGATGGAGGGAAGCTCAATTAACTTGTTTGTGAGTTTACAGTGCACACAAACATTCACAAATCACAGGCTGTGAGAGAGAAGTCTGGTAGATGGCAATTCAACCCAGCAGGGAGTCCTCACCGCTGCAGCAACACCCACTGGCAGAGAAAGCAGGATACCAAGAATGGGAAAGTCAAACTAAAATGGGCTAAGAGTAATGCAGCCCCTTCTCTGAGATGACCCTGAGATAGACATGTGGGTGAAGGCTATTCCCCCGATGGACAGAACAGGGCAGGAAGATCTGATCAGGAATCTCACTTCAAAACCGAGCTATCTCCAGAACAGTCACTGCCTTCACGTACCTAATCATCTACCCCACAGATCACACAACTGACGACCTACAGAATGTGATTCACAGCTCTGCAATGGACAGGACAGGGCAGAGCACTGTCCCGGGGGGAACCACTGCCTCTGGATGCAGTCAGTCACCAGGACTTTGGACGGTCTGCCCTTGGTGAGGAAAAGGACTCTACCTGCAATTGAACCTATAAAAACTGAACTATGACACACTAGGACCTATGACCACATGAACTAAGAGGATTCATACACATTGATATATTTTCCTTAAATGTATAGAAATGTACAGGTACATACATATATTTTAGACAAAACGTGGGAAAAGTAGCATTCATATAAACCAACTTAGCTGCCACAACTAGTTTTCCCTTTGTTACCCTCTGTGACCTTTTCTTCCCCCCATAGTCAACGCCAGTCTAATGATTTTCACTAGTTCTACTCAGGCAGTTTGGGTCCCACCATAATTTAGAACTATAGCATGTTCTTCTTCTCAATCCTTTATTACATCCTCCTATTATTCCCTATAAACTCCATTGTAACCATACTGAACGTCTGAATTCAATAAATACTGAATGAACCAACAGAATAGCATAGTTAAAACAAAATAAGGAAATTTGGTTTTGCCATCTTATTATCTATATATCAAAAGTAAATATTCTTCCCGTTGGACCCCACTGTAATGAGGACAGGGTCTGAGGTACTCTTCGCTTCTGAAGGAGTGGTCCTGGTGTCCACCAATCCCCTTGGGAGAGCTCCCTCCCGCCTAGACCCCTAATTATATAGGAATATCCACATAAAGATGACAGTCTATTTCTGCCATGGGGTTTATTGTAACAGGATCTGTCCTGTACCAATTGTATATTTATCTTTAAAAGAAACAGATGGAATGGCATGACACGGGGCTTGGTATCATTATATAAAACAAGTCCAGCTGATGGCTAGACATATACTAACACTGTAGTCCCTGTGTACCTCTGCCCCAGATGACAGGAGTTGAGCTCCAGCAGAATCGGCTCTTGTTGGAAATCAGTGAGCCAGCTGTCCAGGACAAGCCAGGGCTTATGTGATAAGATCTTTACTTGTTTCAGAGGCTTCTTAACAGTTCTCATATAGACTTGCTATGCTTTTATGATCCTGGAAAACATCCAAAATGATTAGCCTATCCCTTTCTGACACTTATATCTGTAAGCAATAAATGTACACACTTTCCACTAATTGAGAACTTTTAAGTGAGTCCTAATGAATGAATGCTCTGTGGATGAATATTTCCAAAATTAAGCACTACCATCTTAATTCTTTGTGGAAACACGCTCACCATATCACGCCAAGGAAAAATAAGCGGGTTTAAAAGGATAATGCTGTAGTTTTAAACCATGTGTACAGAATTAACAGATAAAATACTAGAAATGTGTAGCCAAAATGGTAACAGTGGTTGCTCCTGAATGTGGACAACAAAAAATGTTGCTTTATTTGTATTACTCTGTTATCAACTTTTCTTCACTGAACATGTTATTATTGTAATTAAGAAAAAAATGTTAAAGTCCATTAAAGCAAAAAATATGAAGTTTTCTCCCTTTATTTCTATATTCCTGCTTAACAGTTTTAAATGCAATACAAAAGAGTACAACTAAGTACCCAGGCAAAGTAATAATAAACTGGTATTGTGTCATGTGATAAAGATTTACCTAAAACACAGAGGAACATTCATACTATTCCTCTCTTTGAACTTCGCGCTATATGCAAAAAATTACTGGACTTAAGAAGCACATGCTCTCAGCCACTGTTAGTTACATCAGAGGACTTTTTTTTTTAAGTTAGATTTTCACTAGATATAAAAGAAAGAGAGGAATTTCCTGGATTTTATCAAGGCAATTTCCCAACAGATTTTTACCCCTACTTCTCCTCGTAATACAAGGATTAAAGCCACTTAGCAAATTAGAGTGTATACTCGCCACTTAAAATGCTATTAAGAACATGTAAATTAGATCTTTAAAAAGCAATACACATCAACAACAGGCTTAGAGTTCTTGTTCAGAAGAAGTTGTTTTAACAGTTTCCTAAGAGGTGAGTCAAAAAGCACCAAACATCTGAGGGCACATCTAAGTGCAGACAGGATCTACTTTCAGACCACACAGGACTACAGAGAGACAGAGGACACAGCTCTACATTCTATCGAGAAAGAGCCTTCTTTTTGTTTTGTGATCATATGACAAGTATCACTGTCAAGTTTTCACGACAACTTCATTAAAATACCAAGCCATATATACGCACAATTTAACACAGTACAAGGAGGGCAGGGACATATTTTTCAGAACTGCAAAATGGCATCTGTAGAATGTCTCAAAGGAATGACAAAGGCACTTCTTTAGCCCTAACAAAGAGAACAATGTTCCCACTAAGACACTACAGGACTACTGCATTTCAATGGAGGGAGGGAGGGAGGAGTGGAGAAAGCAGTAAAAATTAACACAAAACAGAACTCAATGTGTAAAATGACAGTCTGTAGGGGAAAACTAAAGAAACTATCGAGGACACAAGTCTCACTCATTCTAGTACATAAAATTAAAAGTGCTTAATATTTTTAAAATTGTGTCATTCAAATATTAACTTTAAAAAGAAAAATTGTAACTAAAAAATTCAAAAATTACTTATTAATTAAATCAATTAAGTTTTTTAGATTCATAAAAACTGTGCTTCTATAGTTCATTTTGTTTAAAATAGAGCCTGCCAACAACCTATGGCAGCATTATGCTAGCAATCTACACATTATCATTTCATTTAATTTCGCAATACCACAATAGATCAGATGTATTATCAATGCCTCCATTTTACAGATGAGGAAACCGAGGCTTACTGTTACAACTTTCTGTCAGACTGATCTAAGTTTCAATTCCAACTCTTGCACTCACTAGCTATGACCCTTTGACTTTTTTCCCAAGATACTTTTACTTTGAATTTCAAGACTATCAACATCAAATAATGTTCACAAGAATCAGACAAGCTATTGCCAAAAACAGAGAAAGAACTATTCTAAAATAGTATATTAAATGGAAATAGAGGCTTAATAAATTGTGAGCAGAGGGAAAATTGAGGTATACTTACTTTTAATCAAATAACATTTTCAAAATACTGTTCAGACAAAACTTTTAAAATGTCTGCAAAAAGAGAGAGAGAGAGAAAGAGAGAGAGAGAGGAATGTGATGAGCCAAGGTTAATTATAAAAGAAATATCTGAATATATTGGATAGAGCAAGATCATAATCAGAACATTAAGCTGACTATTCCTCACTTTTTATCTGAAGTGTATGTACTTAGTTCTCTTCAGTGGACAGTACCTAAAAAAACAATTTGATGACTTTTATACTATAAGAAGAAAAAGACTTCAGTTTCAATTACAAATAGGAGATTCTGAATGAAGTAAGTAAAACCAGTAAATAAGTTATCAACAGGTAAATTTTCCTCATAACTATTTGTTTCACATAGATTGTTAATCCGACTTTGACTAGCCACCCAATTAATTTTTCTAAACTCCAGTTCGGATCATATCATTCATCTGTTTGGAAAACCTCAGCAAATGCAGAAAGTAAACCCATTTTTTTCTTTTTCTTTACTTTTTAAATTTTTATTTATTGATTTTAGCAAGAAAGGAAAAGAGAGAGGGAAGGAGAGAAAGAAAGAGAGAGAGAGAGCGCAGGCCTGACTGGGGATCAATTTTCCACCCAAAATGCAGAGTCTTCACGGCTCTGGCCAGACACTCCTAGGCTCAGTACTGTCCATGGTGGATTCTACGTTAAGGGGTGAAAAAGCCACTCCAGTCTCCAGGCTCAAGCCTGCAGTCTCTCCTCAAAGTCAGCCAGAGGAGGAGTGTATAGCCGGTAGCCAGGGCTACCATCACAGCAGCCTGGCCCATGCAGGTTCACATTGGATTCGGACAGTCAGTAAAGAAACAACGGAGCCAAAAACTGATGGGCCATTACCTTTAATCCTAGCTTGCACCCGGTGGGCAAAAACACACACTGGGCTCCAAAACCCACTCAATTCAGTGCTCACAAAGCTACTGACTTATCCGAGTTTCCTAGAATCAAAGGTTTCTAGTTCACCAGACTTATTCACCTCTGTTCCCCATCTTCTTCCTTCTCTCTGCACAAATTCTGCACAAACTGGCTTCTCACTCAGCATTCCATCATCTTGGCTGCTTCTCCTGGCCTCCTCCACATGGCCTCTCTCTGCTCTCCTCTCTGCTCTCTCCTCTCTAATGCTAATCTCAGGAACTAAGAGAGCAAGCTCCCGTTCTGCCCCCATTAGAAATCAAAACCTTTAATCCAATATACAAAATAAGAAAGTCTCTGATACAAAGTCACTTATCTGAGGCATAATTGGATTGTACCACCCCACATCAAAAAGGGTGGGAAAGGCTTAGTCCTAAAACCAAGCCCCAGACTACAAGGATCCTGCCTGCCCACAGCCCGCCCCCAACACACATTAATATCACCTGGGTGACAGGCTTCCATGTGGGCAGCACCATCGTTAACAAAGTGAGCATAATGTATTTTATCTGCCCAACAAGTAGCATGCCCATCATCACCACAACCCTCAGACAGAATATAGCCACATGCTACAACTTGCCCAGTCCTAGCTCTATCCAACCCTGTCCTCCTCCAGACCACACAGCACTCCCTATGTCTCTTCTGGAGCTCTGCACTCTTCTACAGGACAGGCCCTTGGTTTCTGGCTCACCCACCCTACTAAACAAGTCTGTCTCACTCAACTCCGTAGCCTCAACAGCCCAAAACACACACCTGTGCACAAAGTTATGCTCAGTATACTTGGGTAGAAAGAAATGAGGTTATAAGAAAATGCCTTTAAAAAACGAAACTCAATTGGCTCAGTGGCAGAGCATTGGCCTGGCCTATAGAAGTCCCGGATTCGATTCATGGCCAGGGCACACAGGAGAAGCAACCATCTGCTACTCCACCATTCCCCTTCTCCTTTCTCTCTATCTTTCTATTCTACTTCCGCAGCCAAGGCTCCACTGGAGCAAAGTTTGCCCGGGCGCTGAGGATGACTTCATGGCCTCCGTCTCAGGTGCTAGAATGGCTCCGGTTACAACACAACAGCGGCTGGATGGGCAGAACATCGCCCCCTGGTGGGCATGCCATGTGGATCCTGGTCAGGCACATGCGGGAGTCTGTCTCTCTGCCTCCTTGCTTCTCAATTAAGAAAAATACAAAAAATAAAAAGAAACTCAATACATCTATCTTTTGCAAACAATTACAGGCATCATAATCTCATTTTTCCATTATGCAAGATAATCACCTTAATGATTCAATAAAGTAAGCCTAATATTAAATTAAATAGTCCTCTAATGGAACAAATATTCTTTTGGCACATTTATAATGAGAACTCTGATGCCATCTTCTAAGATTCATATTTTTAAAAATGGGAGGGGTGTGGGATTTACTATCATCACCCTATATGGTTGGTTCTCATGGGTGAAGACTCATCTAAAGGAACATTAACTTCAAAAATGTATTAAATTCTAAGAAAAGTGAGAAGAAAATAGAAATGGCTCTGAAATAATTCCCACAATGTGTTGTAGTCTTCCTGAATCATATCATTTTAGACCTCAGAGGGCTCCAAAAAAATAATTTAGCTCATCCTTTATATATATTACAGACACTAGAGGCTCCCTAAGAAATTGTGAACTAAGAGACTGAGGGATCATTTTTTAAGAATATCTGCCATGTATTTCTCCTTTGCATTAATGTTTTAATTCAACCAAGTGATGAACTCATGTTTCTAAATGAAGTTTCCTTCAGAATTTGCTCAAATAAAGCTCCTTTTGAGAAACACCCTTCCTCTTGCTGCCTTCTTTTCCCAACACAGCTCACTCTGCCACTCTGATTCCCAATGGCGGAAAACAGGAGGAAAATGTAGAATAGTGGCTGTTCTCACTTTGTGCACAGACTTATCACACGAGGGTACAGCGGACCTTCTTCCTTTCCCCACTCTGGTCCGGGGCAGACACCGCAGCACAAAGCAGGGCGAGGAATAGCGCCTCCAGGAACACAGGAGTATGGCTGTCAGCAGGGAGGCCTAGCTAGACAAAGGGCCACTATTCTCGTTTCCTGGAACATCCAATATAATTCAGTAAGAGTTCCACAGGACTTTTAGGAGTATCTATCTAAATACAATATAAGCTTGTCTTCCAGGAAACCTGGCCAACACAAATATACCAGAAACCCAATTCTGGACCATATAAGCTCTACAGCTGGTTCCACACCAGCCCTTGCCTTCGACTTACTTGTGCAGCATAATAGCACCCCGTGAGACAGAATTCATTACTCTTCATTTTCTTCAAGACAATGAAATTGCAAATAACATAAAAACCACTATCTTCATGCAGTCAATACAGAGCATCCAAAGAAAAACGCCAACTCACATTTGCCAGCAGCAAAGTCACTGAGTAATCACAGATCTCAGAGCTCCCAGGTGTGGTCCAGGTCTATGATCAGGGACGGCTACCACCTAGCTCACTGGCACTGAAAAACCCAAGGACGCCTGGATTAGGATAAACTCCTTAAGCAGCCATGCTGACACAATTCAGTTCCTATCGCTTATGTCAGAGCCGACCCAGCCCTGGATCAGGAAATAATGCGACTGATACTAGAACCCAACCGCAAACACAAATGTCGTAAGGAAATTGAGTTCCTTTTCCAATCCTAAAACAAATTCCCAAATTAATTTACTCTCTTCTCCGAACCAAACAAAAACAAGTGAAAGATGCTTACAAACAGCCTAGAGAATATGCAGATACAATATTATTTAAATAAAATTAATTTTAAAAAGATTTGTGAGAAATGAGACCACACTCTAGCAACACACAAAACTTCCTGCACAAAGTCCAACACACCTATGCACTTCGATTTAAGAGAACAAAGCATACGTGCGTGCCCACACACAGACCACACACGTGGCCCATGGGGGGGGGGGTGACCACCTTCCTGTGAAGCCCCTTTTGTATTGCATCTTCCATGTCCTGACACCTTCCCACAGTGAGCAAGGGGAGGAGAAGAGGATTCCCAGGCCTGTTCCAAAGAAAGCAGCTTATACAATAGATAAGGTAGAAGGAAAAAAGTCAAGCAGCTGATCAGAAAGGAGATTCTTTACATCATACTTAACAAATGTCCTGGGACAACACTAGAGAACAAATTAAATACAGCATTATAAAAAAAGAGCACTGCCAGGAAAAAAAAAAATTTTTTTTTAATCTATTTCTTGCCACTTTAGTCACTCAAACTATTTCCGTCATATTTCTCCAACACTCAAGCTGTCATCTCTAGTGGAGTTCCCCCACCCACCCCAATGATGTGAAAAACTGGAGAGGAACCAAAAGCATAATCAACTTTGCCAAATGACATTCAGATTTGGTCTCCACCCTAGCATTTGGCTACTTATCCTTATTTGTTGATGGCTTATTCATTCTTTCTCCCTTTCCTCTCCCCTACCTACAAATAAATACTATTATTTCCTTTCTTTGCCATTCCTAACTTTTCAGATTTCCAACACTAAATTTCTTCATTCCTTCCATTCCACCTTCAATTCTTCCCTCAAGTTACGGAAAGCCAAGAAATGGACAGAACTGCAAATCTTCAAGACGCATAATTTTTTTTTTCCTGAACTTGGAAGTGGGGAGGCAGAGAGACAAACTCCCACATTCGCCTGACGGGATCCCCCCAGCATGCCCACCAGGGGACAATGCTCTGCCCATCTGGGGCGTTGCTCCGTTACAACCAAAGCCATTCTAGTGCCTGAGGCAGAGGCCATGGAGCAGTCCTCAGTGCCCAGGCCAACTTTGCTCCAATGGAGCCTTGGCTGCGGGAGGGGAAGAGAGAGACAGAGAGAAAAGAAGGGGGGTGGGGGGGAGAAGCAGATGGGCACTTCTCCTGTGTGTCCTGACTGGGCATTGTACATGGGACATCCACACACCGGGCCAACGCTCTACCTCTGAGCTAGCCAGCCAGGGCACGATGCATAATTTAATACATAGTTTTCTTCTGGAAAGATTTTTCCAAGAAAAGCAGAAACTGAGGATTCTCCATCACCTGTTTTTCAAATGTCCCTCCCGCTTCACCAAAGTCACTTCAGCTATTTTATACAGTTTCTTCCAGATTGACTAAGGTCAAACAGAGGTGTGACGGTGAGTCTGAGAGTCTGTGTGCCGGTACAGTGCCTGAATCCACAACAACTACCTCAAAATGAACATCTACCTACCTGTTGACCAAAACAAAAATGTATAATTCATGCTAGACTTGCTTTATCTGCAGAGATACTGCCAAGAACAGGGGTGCCGGCACCACTATTAACTCGGAGTGAAAAAGCCATGTTCCCTCACTTACCCTGAATACGTTCAGAACCCTTTAAACAATTCATAGTAATAACAGTGAGAACCTACAAGGTGCTCTGCTGGGAAACAAGCAAAATAAAGGGGAAGAGAGGGGCAGAAAGGAAGGCAGAATGACAATATTCTTGTCTTTGAGGAGCTGATAATCTAGTCTGCTAACACACAACTCTGTGGAACGTGAACATTCATAAAACATTCAAATTTCAGGACAACAGTAGAAGAAATGCAGGAAGACTGTAATTGCCAAAGGAGTTAGACAGCTAAGAATTCCTATAGGAATTCAGCAAAATGTGGCAAATATATTCCAGAGTGTGAGAAAGTTGGTATATGAGATGATAATTAACAGTTTGGCAAAACCACTAAAAAGTTTAAAAAGATTTATTGGTCCGAACATCGAGGGAAAAAGAAACTTCAAATTTAGCTAATGCTAAATATAAAACATACATTTTTAACCTCCATTCCATTCAGGCTTACATCAAATAACCCTGAAATAGCAGCAATCTAGCCATATCATAATGGTTTTCAAACTTCTCCAAATCACTAAGGGCAAATTAACTTAACTACACAGGTGTGTTTGGGTAGTCTCAATGTGTCACCTTTTTTCCATACTCAAAGTTATAGTTAGACGGATTTAACTTTCTGAAGTAATGAGCTCTAATTTATCTTTGTGAAGAATAATACTTCATAAATTTTCCTCAGTGGATAAAATAAAATAGAATGGTATATTTAAAAAGTATACTAGTTCTAACTCCAGCTCTGAAAGTAGTAATAATTTTGAGAAAGTCATTTAATTTCCCTTTACTGAATTCCTCATCTGTAAAATAGAGGGCAGATTAATTACTTCTTAAAGTGCCTCAGTCCTAAAAATTACTTACCATGGCAAACTGTACACAAAATAGAATGAAAAGAGACATGAAAGGTAAACACGAGCCCTACTTTGTGAAATGTATACAAATTTACTGAAGTATTTATTCTATAAGCTGTAACTGTAGGGTCCAAGAATAAAAAACAACAAAATATTAAGTGACTATGTCTGAAAGTAAGAATAAGGCTGGCTTTTATGTTTCTCTCGAGTCCAAATTTTTTTCAACATTTACCACTAAAAAGATCCAATCCCTTGAAACCAAGCTTGACATTTGGAATTAGAGCTCTTCAGCCTCTACAAAATATGCTGGAAATCAGAGTTCTCTTAGAAACACTGGAGTCCAGTCTTCAATTAAGGGGGAAACTGAGGGGGGAAACCGCTCATCTTTGTTTTTCCAAAGCTACTTTCCTCGTCTAGTCTCTATCTCTTCCCCCAGCCGTACCCCACCCCATTAAAATCTCCTGGGAGGGACTGAACTCAAGTAACCTAAAACTGGAATTTCTGGGACTGCGTGGTTTTCAAAAAGCACTGTATTTTCATCTCCCTACCTCTGCATTGAATTTCATACTTATTTTCACAACGAAACCTCACAGTAGTGCTTAGAAGTCCTTTAGAAAGTAGGGGGGAAAAGCAAAGGCAAGCTATACAATGGGGGGCGGGGGGTTGGCACCTGTGCAGATGATGTCATTACCAGCCATGGCTCTCAACTGTCTCTGGAATGCAGCTGTGGATAGAATATCTGAGCCCACCCAATGCTATTTAACATAAAACACAGTCCTTCTGGCCCTAGAAAAACTCAGTCGCACTTGACTGTGCTCTACTTAGAGAAGCCCTATATTCACAACTGTTCAGCTTTAAACATTTTGTAGAGCAGAGCATCAAACACTGTCCTTGGAAAGTCCAACTTTAGCTGCTCTCACCTTTATTTAACATCTGGCAGAGCTGAGGAAGACTGCACACTTTCTATAAGCAGTCTCCAACTCATGTTTGGAGTCACTGGCTTAAAAAAAGAGAGAGAGAAAAGACAAATTAAGTCAAGACTTGTCTGAGGAAGGGGTGGGCACAGTGGGGGAATGAGATGAGGGTGACAAAAGTAAGGCTGGGGCCATGAGCCTCAACCCTCATTCTATAAGACGAGGCTAAGAACACAGAACGCCTGCTTGGCTATGCATACAGGGAAAATAATGTAGGGAGAATGAAAGTTTCTGGCAAAGTAAACACTAAGGAATCTTCGCTATAATTATTTTTCCCCACAGACAGTCATTTAAAGGAATACTAACTCCCTAAGCATACTTAAGTTCCAATTAACCTATAGTGCACTTGAAATTTTAACTGCAAATTTTAACACTTCTAAGGAAGACATACAATAAGGAGTTTCAACTAAAACCCATTTGCTCCCCAGAGGAATGAGTGGAAGACGACCTTTTCTGTCACTCTTCCTTCATATTAGACAGCCAGGTAAGAACCCCTACCCCACCACTCTTCCACAGACCCCCAAAGAGATGGGGTCACTGACAAGGTCTGGGGTGAGAACTCTGGGAGACAGGATAAAGGGCTACAAGAACCTCCTAACCCCCTAACTCACAATGCCCTGCCTGTATCCCTTCCTTTTTAAGAGCCACAGAACGTAGCCTCCTGCTTCCACTGCCAACACCTGACCAATATGGTCCAGTCTGAAGGGAAACTAGAATCTCAAGATTTTACTAAGCATAACAATAGTTAGGTGGACCAGGAAAGTTCAGATACAGGATGCTTGCTTTGACTTCTAAAGCCAAAGCCAAAATCACACTCGGATGTTAGTATTTTTTCTGTGTGTTGTTTTTTTAAAAAATCATCAAGGCAGCAAAACAAGGAAGAAGCTGGAATATCTCAGTTTCCAAAACTGTGTCTGTCTACTTGCTCTTTTACAGAGCTTTGCTACCCACACAGCCCTCTAAAATTCCATTTTCAATTTCTGATTGCTGATTATGTATTTTGTGGTAGACTCATAACTAAGTCGCAAAAAGCTCCCTTTCCATGACCCAAAGCACTTATCAGAAGTCCCCACGCCTCAGTGCCCAGCTTTTACAGAGCTACAGAACCTTAGAGATGACCCAGTCTCTGGCATTACTCCAATCTATTTCCCTGCAGGGACCCAATGTTGAACCAAACTCAACCAGTATCTGGGTCATACTTTTCTCTACTCCCCCATAATGTTTAAAGTCTTTCTACTCACAAACATGGACAACAGTGTGGTCATTGTCAGGGTGGCGTTGGATGAATGGAGGAGGGTTTAGGGGGATAAATGGTGATGGACCAAGACTTGACTTGGGGAGGGTGAACACCCAATACAGGTACAGATGATGTGTTGTAGAACTGTGCACCTGAAACCTGGATAATTCTGTTAACCAGTGTCACCCAATAAAAATAAAGTCTTTCTAATGAAGAGGGAGCTGAATTCCAACCTTCACATGTACAATGCATCCCAAATCAAAATCTTTTTTTTTTTTAGCAAGAGGGACAGACAGGAAGGGAGAGATGAGAAGCATCAATTTTTCATTGTGGCACCTTAGTTGTTCATTGATTGCTTTCTCAAATGTGCCTTGACCGAGGTGGGGGGGCATTATAGCCTGAGCCAGTGAGCCCTTGCTCAAGCCAGAGATCTTTGGGCTCAAGCCAGAGACCACAGGGTCATGTCTATGATTCCATACTCAAGCCAGTGACCCTGCACTCAAGCCGGTGAGCCTCCACTCAAGCTGGATGAGCCCAAGGTTGAGACAGAGACCTCAGGGTTTGGAACCTGGGTCCTCTGCATCCCCGTCCAACACTCCACGCTCTATCACCTGCACCACCAACTGTTCAGGTCCAAATCAAAATCATTTTTATTACCTATACTTTTACTCCTTTCTATAAAGCACAGAACAGAGAAGTGTGTGTACGTGTGAGAGAAAGAGAGAGGAAGAGATTAATTTGTTCCCACTTAAAAAGCAAATCCCAAAGATCTTGTCCTCCTCACCATCTCAGTTACTTATTCCCACAGTCATACCCCAAGCACTGGCTTTAAAATTTTTCTGAGTGTGACCCAGAGTAAAATATTTACATCCCAATCCAGTTCACAAATACACAGTAAACACACCCAGTTTTAATGGAAAAAGTTTTCAAAAGTGGGAGCCACCCTGATGAGAAAGCAAGCCTCAACTCAGGTGGCTGTGCTAACCCCAGCCTGACCCTCTCCAGGCAGTGTGCCCTCTCCCTGCAGGAGGAGAGGGCAGCACCTCTCCCCCCACTCCCTTTTCCTTTCTCCTCCCAAGCACAGTGGCAGCACTGCAGCCAGAGGATTATCTAAGCATAATTATTGGTCACTGAACACTTTTCCCAAAGGGTAGGAATTCTTTTATTAATTCACATAAAAGGTCCATATACACTAGATCAAGTCCTGGCTCTCCTGTTGTTTCTTTCTATTTCATTTTCAAAAAGCCAGAAATGGCCTTTTAATTTTTTTATTTTATTTTTTTAAATCCTGCCCTGGCCAGTTGGCTCAGCAATAGAGCATCAGCCTGGCATAGTGGAAGTCCCAGGTTTGATTCTCAGTCAAGGCACACAGGAGAAGTGATCATCTGCTTCTCCATCCTTTCCACTCCCTTTACTCTCTCTCTCTTTCTCTCTCTCTCTCTTTTTCCTTCCCTTTCTTACAGCAATGGCTCAAGCAAGCTAGCAATTGGTTAGAGCGATTTAGCCTCAGGCACTGAGGATGGCTCTGTGGCCTCCACCTCAGGTGCTATAAAATGGCTCAGTAGCCGAGCAACAGAGCAATGGCCCCAGATGGGCAGAGCATCACCCCCTAGTGGGCTTGCCGGGTGGGTCCCAGTTGGGGTGCATGTGGGAGGCTGTCTCTCTACCTTCCCTCCTCTCACTTAAAAAAAAAGAAAAGAAAAACAAAAAGAGAAGGAAAATCCTGCCCTACATCTATGAGCAGTCTATAATCCTACCATTACATCAATTCCATGCATCCCAATCTGTGGTTACCTTCTATCTTTCCAGCTCAATCCCTCTTGAACCCCAACTTCAACAATTCTTGAACTCTGAGCAGCCTGCGCCCCTACCACCCTTCCACTGCCCTGTCTTCGTTACACATCTTCAGCAGTTCGGATTTCATGGGCCACCATCATGCCCTTAACTCCCAGCCCTACTCTCCTCCAGTATCGTCTTGTGCTCTGTTTCCAGCTAACTCTGGCCTTATTTTACATTTGCACCCCATACAGCCAGACAAAAATAACTATGATTACTTTTCTCAATTTAAATTCATAGCCACAAAGCCCTGTCTGGAGAGCTCGGCTGGGTAGAGGGTCCTCCCGAAGTACAGAGGTTGCCGGTTCCATCCCTGGTCAGGACACTTTCAAAAGGAGATTAATGTTTCTCTTTCTCTCCCCCCCCCTTTCTCTCTAAAACCAATAAATAAGAATAAATAAATTGACAGCCACAAAACTATAACCAGACTCTTACAGACCTCCAGAAATCCTACACAACAGTATCCTAATAAACCCACATTCCCCTGGACATACATTCACAGCCTTACATAAAGTAAAAAAGAAAATTTATATATATATATATTTATATATTACAGACAAAAGGATATGATACTGGAAATTGAATCTTCCTATGGTCTGAGCCATAATCTACCTATAGCTGTCCTCTAATAAGGAAAACCTGATATATAAATAGTTGAACAAAGTCAATGTTATACACGAATGAAAGTTACTAGCCATTCGTTAAATAACGAAACTGCCTGGTACAAGGCTGACTTCCAATATTAATAATTTTAAGGGTACTTAACCATTAAAGAATAAAAGAAAAAGTATATTTACTCTCAAAAAGGTGTGTTTAGTTTCTCTTTCTTTATGAAGATGTTTGATACTGTTCTCTCTCTAATCTTCTTACCAACATAGTTTATGCACAACTCTGCCCTTCCTCTGTAATCACTGTCCGCCATCAACAGATTACTGTATTGTCCAAATACAATTTGTTCAACCATGCAAACACCTATGCAATCAGGCGCATTCAATTTATAAGAGACAAGTGCAATGGCATGGCCACAATGATAAGCACTGGTGCCCTGCTAGTGGGCCTTGGGCTGAAAGAAACAGCTTTTCCCATCATTATTTTCTACTCTGAGTCAAAATGTCTAATAAATGCTTTCATATAATTCAAAAGGAAAATAAAACACATCACAGCATTGCTATTTATTCTAACCCAAGCCTCTAACGGTGACACTAATACAAATAAGAGAATCAACCCCAGAGTAAAATGAAGCTGTTTCTTGAAATCCAGAGACCAGCTGAAGATTAGGGAAGCATAGCTGCCCAAGGAGGCAATAAAAGGTCACGCCCAGGATTCAAAGTGCTACAAGAATGTTGCCACAGGGAAATCACTGCAGGCCTCCCTGGGTCATTATCACATTCAAACTTGAATTCTTCCTGGAAGGGAAACATACACAACTAACTCAGTTGAGAAATCTAGATTGAAATCACATATGCCAGCAAACAGGCAGATCATATTCCCGGACATGCAAAAGCTACAAGCCCTTTAGAGCAGTGGTCCCCAAACTTTTTTGGGCCACGGACCGGTTTAATGTCAGAAAGTATTTTCACAGACCAGTCTTTGGGGGGGGGGGGGGGGGGGGACGGATAAATGTATCATGTGACCAAGACAAGCGTCAAGAGTGCGTCTTAGACGGATGTAACAGAGGGAATCTGGTCATTTTTAAAAATAAAACATCGTTCAGACTTAAATATAAATAAAACGGAAATAATGTAAGTTATTCTTTCTCTGCGGACCAGTACCAAATGGCCCACAGACCGGTACCGGTCCGCGGCCTGGGGGGAATTTAGCTTGGAGGAACCTCCAGTGGAAGACATGAACCCCACTTAGACCTCTGGCCAAGGCCAAGGCTAGCCTATCAGCCTGTCACACAGACCGCCAACATTTTTAAAAGGGGCGGGGCATGGGACAGCACGAACCACACCAACATGTTCATGCTAACATAACAAGTCCTACCTTTGCTTGCTTAGGCTCCATCCCTAGCACCCTGACTTTCAAACACCCCACCACCTGGTTTATTTTACTTAGTTTTAAGGATGCTAAGGTGTTTGCATCTCCTTTTCCTCCACTATTCATTCATTCAATATTTAGAAAATGGCCTCTATGTAGCCAGTACAGTGATAGAACATCACAGCCTAATAAAAGAGAGGAAATCAATGATTACAATTTATTCTGAGAAATACCTACATATGGCAATCTTAAAAAAAAAGAGGAGAAAATGGAGTTAGATATTGTAAAATTGGAGCCATATCTGAAGGATGAGGAGCAAAGAAAGGAGGTACAGAATCCCAATTACTTGCAAAGGCATCCAAAATATCACTACAAATTGCTCCTTTCAATTTTTTACATGTAATTAAAATCACAAAGTTTAGGCCCCAAAACTCAAAAGATAATAAAAAGCCAGAGTCAATTCCAATACTAACAGGGTGATTATTTGACAGATACTAGACCTAGAGATTTCTTCTTTTTAAGAGTAGGCCAAAATTCCATTCATCCATTGCATCTGTTTTGTTTCTAAAGCTATTTAACACTTGACTCTGTAGATACGTGCGGACCTACATATATCACACTCATGACTGCATCCTCTGGTACTCAATGTAATTCTGAAAGGACCTTCATCCCAAGTCAATACTTCAGTGGGTATCCCTTTCTTTCTTTTGCTTCTCTTCCACTACAAGCCAAGGTAGCTAGCTCATGTAACATTCTGAATAAGCAGTCAGTTTAACTGTGACTAGGATAATGTGCTATCTTCTAAGTGGGATAGGGGAAGAAGGTAGGAAGCAGCTAAAGGACAGAATCCAGTATAAGGTCAGCTTGTATCATTTGGCTTAGGGCTGATGAGCAGACAGGTAGACAGCCTCTTCCTCCACCTCAAGAACAGAGAATAAAAACTTGCCTAGTTATCACCGAGTTCTTTTTGTTATAGAAAAGAAAAAGGTCATGAAGACAGAAACAGTTTCTAAATAATTAGATTTGGTCTGTGCCCTAAGTTAGCCAAATCAGTTTTCAACACATGCCCTATTGACATTTTAGCTCAGGGGTCGGGAACCTATGGCTCGCGAGCCAGATGTGGCTCTTTTGATGGCTGCATCTGGCTCACAGACAAATCTTTAATAATAAAAAAAAAATGTTAAAAATATAAAACATTCTCATGTATTACAATCCATTCATTTCCTACCACTCATGTTCATGGCTGCGCATGACTGGAGCCAATCACAGCTGTCCTCTGAGACAACACCAAATTTTTACTGGATAATGTGTAAAGTACATGGGTCGTTGTATGGCTTTCACTAAATTACATTTTAAAATATGTGGCATTCATGGCTCTCTCAGCCAAAAAGGTTCCCGACCTCTGTTTTAGCTAGACAATTCTTTGTTTTGGGGCCCTGTCTGTGCTCACTAGATGCCAGTAGCATTCCCTGAAGACATTGCAATCAAAAATGTCTCCAGACATTGCCAAATGTTCTTTGAACAGTGGTCCCCAACCCCAGGGCCGCAGACCGGTACCTGTCCGCGTGGCCCATTTGGTACCAGTCCGCAGAGAAAGAATAAATAACTTACATTATTTCCGTTTTATTTATATTTAAGTCTGAACGATGTTTTATTTTTAAAAAATGACCAGATTCCCTCTGTTACATCTGTCTAAGTCTCACTCTTGATGCTTGTCTTGTAAGTTCAACAGTTATATTTTAAAATACCACAGTTTTTATGCCAGTTGCAAATTTTTATTTTGTGCATTTATCCGTCCCACCCTAAAGGCCGGTCTGTGAAAATATTTCCTGACATTAAACCGGTCTGTGGCCTAAAAAAGGTTGGGGACCACTGCCCTGGAGGACAAAAATCACCCACTTTACCCCCACCCCAGTTGAGAACCACTGTACTAGATTCATGAGCATCAGACTACTTAATAAACAAAAAACAAAAAAGTTGATGTTGATAAACAGAGCAAAATATTAAGAAAAAGGGTATGTCTTAACCAGCTGTCATTGCATTTTAACGAAAAGCTAACAGAAATCCCCAACCGAAGAGATAGATAAAAATTAAGGCCAAAAAAAGTAAAGCCTGGAGCATGTAAGTAACAACCTGACTTACACGCTGGGAACTGCTAGCTCTAGATTAAATGACTGGATACACAGAAGCTCAGAAGCTCGAGTGGTGGAAGCAGCAATTGTAAAGAGAGCTCAGTGAAAATGTTAAAACTAGATCAAACCAAATCTATCCTCATTCGACATATCCAAGCACATTCTAAAACACAAAATCTTTAACATACTTTAATTTTACAAAATGAATATTTGAAATAGTAACTATTTTGAAATAATTAGGAATGCACAAACAGAACTCCGATTTCTGGCTCCAACTTTTACATAGTGCCAACACCACGCTCTAAGCTGTCTCCCTCGTCCAGTAAAAGTGAACAACATAACCAATAATCAGGACATCGGCATGGTGCCTGGCACACTATAAGTACTATTAAGTGGCAATTACCAGTAGATACACACACACACATTTTACAAATACAAAACGGAACACAAAGCCCAAGTGAACTGAGAGGAAAACATATTTCTAATAAATTAACTGGGAAAAGAAATATTTTCTGTAAAAATACACACGCCAAGATTATCCTACACTTTTTTAAGGCAGAATAAATTTGATTACCATACAAGCCCTCAGTTATAATAAAAGCAAAATATAAAATGCTCCCCCTTTTTTAAATAGCACATTATACACCACTTGTGCTAAGTCCAAATATATGTATTTCCCAGGTGTTTATCCAAATCAACCAAAACACCATTTTAAGCAGTTGGGTTTAAAAAATTCACCATTTAAATTTCCCATTAAGCCTGACAACTGAACAGGAAAGAAGAGCCCTTTCTCACACAGACCCAGAGCCAGTTTGTCGTTGCTGTTTTGCCTCCCAGAAGTTGTTTTCTAGCCACAAGCTACTACAAATTGTTCAGACCTTTTGGCAGCAACACAGGAAACTGCCCTTTTCACCCATTCTCCCACAAAAATGTAGTCAGTTTCTAGGCAGGTCCATCTCTCAAGGCTACTTGCTTTATGGAGCCAAATGCACACGATTTTTCATTTAGTAATAAGCAAGGGCCCCAAATAGTTTGCATTTTTGTGAAGAAAACTGAAAGCAAGTCACCAGAGACCTGTGCGCAAGGCGCTCTATTAAACCAGCTCATAAAGTGTGCGGCACCACACTTTCCGCCAGCATTGGAAATTTATAGGGCATTTGGCATCACAGCTGTTTCTGTTTTATCCAAACTGTCCAGGATGCAATAGGCGACATGTGAAACCATTTCCTGAGGCTTCATTGTCCTTGACTTCCCACTATTCTCAACTTGCCTTGTTTCAAATAAGCGGTTAAAATAGGTACATCTGCATTTTGATTAAAAATTAAACCACCTCAAATCTTCCCTTCCCTCTGAATCTGGTATCTCAGCAAGGATATTCACAAGGATGCAGCTGAAGTTTTCTACTCTCAAGTTTTTCATTCAGGCATATAAAATCAGTCTACATTTTTCTCCTTCAATGATGTAAGCAGAAGTGAGGCGAGAAGGTGGTAAATTAAGGCTGTAATATATTTAATTTCTAAAAATAAAGCCAAAATTGTCCTTTAAATGCAAAATTTTTAAAAAGAACCTTTGCACACCAAAAATTCCTTTGTATCCCATTTGGTATAAATTTCAGACAGGAGATATATATATATAATTTTTTTTTTTTTTTTTTTTTTTTTACAGAGACAGAGAGTCAGAGAGAGAGGGATAGATAGGGACAGACAGATGGGAACGGAGAGAGATGAGAAGCATCAATCATCAGTTTTTTGTTGTGGCACTTTAGTTGTTCATTGATTGCTTTCTCATATGTGCCTTGACTATGGGGCTACAGCAGACAGAGTAACTCCTTGCTCGAGCCAGAGACCTTGGATCCAAGCTGGTGAGCCTTGCTCAAACCAGATGAGCCCTCACTCAAGCTGGCGACCTCGGGGTCTCGAACCAGGGTCCTCCGCATCCCAGTCCAATGCTCTATCCACTGCACCACCACCTAGTCACATTCATTTATATTTTTAAAAAATTTTAAAAACCCAAATGGCAAAAAGGCATCTGCAGTCACTCACACAGTGTATCTGGACACAGCCCTGCCCTGAGAGAGTCAAACACCAAAATTCAATCTGGTGAACCAAGCTCACCCAGTCCAGATTGAAAATCAGCCCAATATTTTCCTGGGATCATCTTCTGTCTCTCAAAATGACTTGCAACCTCAAACAAGTGCCAATAATGATGCAAAGGCAACTTTTCTGAAAAAGTGTAATATCAAAAACTGTCCAAAAACACAGACAAAAATGATAAGCAAAGAACCTCCATTCAACTACACACTGCATTGTTTTGTTAAATTTGATTTAATGAAAGATAATCAAAAGCATATTTTTTCAGAGTCCAATATTACCACTAATTTAAAATATGCTCAAGTCTAAAACTTCTTTTCAAAGGTACACTGAATTACTCTAGCAAAATAAATCCTATAGAGTGTACTGGAGAGAGGTCTGGAGGGCTAACCAAAGACTCCAAATTAGAAATTCAGAAGAAAAACTTTTATGTGTCTAGTATGTAGAGAGATCTGGCTTGCCTGTGTCTAAATCCAAACGACACACCTTCTAATTTTAGGTAATCTTCCCAATTTAAATAGATAAACTGCACACATATCAAGCATTCATTGCAAACGATGCTTTCATTCACTATTTGCTTTAACTAACAATAACCAGTCCATCTTTCATCTCCATAAACAAAACAAAATACCAAGGAGATTACATATTACTGCTTATCAGCTTATCAGCATCTTCAAAGTACACGCTACTTGTTAATATTTATGAGACAGTGTCTATGAAAGGAGGAGGAAGAAACAGCCTCCTCATTAGAGATTTCATACTCTGGGTCTGAAACTAGCATGAAAAAGCCTGCAAGACAATCACCAAAGAAACAACAAAAGTATTTCTTGAGTTAACTGTCCACATTTTCACACAACTTACTTTGGAATAAGAAAACAGCAACAGAAGAACAGCTGCCCAAGGTTATCCAGACGTCTGGCATGAGAAGTCGAAGCACTCAAGTTTACTGTTCAAGCACATGAGTTTTCTGAACCATGTTAGAAAACTTTAGCCGGGGAAAATTTGCTTCAGATTACTGCAAAATGGGCAATTAAGAAATTCTTGCCTGGCCTGTGGAGGCGCAGTGTATAGAGCGTCGACCTGGGATACTGAAGTCGCTGGTTCAAAACCCTGGGCTTGCTGAGACAAGGCACATATGACGAGCAAGCAAGTATCATCTATGAGGTGATACTTCTGACCACCTCCCTCTCCTCCCTCTGTAAAATCAATAAATAAAACCTTTAAAAAAAATAGTAAAGTCTATTTTTTTAAAAAGATATTTCTTTACTGATGTTCATTTTTGTAATTTCTCACACCATTAGAAAACCCATCTTAAATATAATTGGGCTTTTCTAAACGAGATGAAAAATGTAGAATCAGTCACCGATTTCTGCCAGTTCTCACCCCATCTCCACTCTATATTGTTAGGATTTATTGTGCAATTACTGTATTTAAAAGCACACAGCTAACACTGAGAGGAATAAAGAGTGCCCAAGACAGAGATGTATTTATTCCCAAATAGGTTATGTCTGCATCCATATTTACACACAGTAGTAAGTTGAGGGTGTTTTGTTTGCTTGTGTTTTCTTAAGTATCTCTCTGTGATTTACTTTACACATGGCAAGAGCACTGCAGGCCCTTCATGTGTTTAAATGAAAAACTCTACACATTTGGCTTCAATAAAACCAGCAGTTTTGAAGCTAGATTCCAGCTATGAATTGTCTACATTTGTGTGCTGGAAAGGGTGAAAAGGGCAGTTCTTGGTGTCGCTGCCAATGAGCTGAACAATTCGCAGTAGCTTGTGCTAGAGAACAACTCCTCTAAGAAGCAAACTGTTACGTTCCAAGCTGCCTGGGTATACTTGTATAAAATATAACGTGATTTTTCTGTTTATTCTTACTTTCTATTATGCCTTTTCCAGGAAAACTGCTCCCTAGAATTTCATAATCATGTTTTTAAATGATCTTGCTAGTGAAAAGAATGTTTCAAAATAATGCTTACCAGGTTAACTGAAAATCAATTTCAGCACACCTCTTACTTTCGAGCATTAAAATTCTTTCTAGTCTTCTTCATTCACAATTAATATAGTACTAATTTTGTTCAGGTACTTACTTCTGGAAAGTTCTTCCTGAATTCATCTGCAAACATTTATTAAACACAGCTCTCACACACACACCAGGCTATTTGTTTACTGTGGAAAATACCAAAATGCACAAGAAAAGGTGATAGCCCTTAAGAAACCAATCTAGCAATGTAAAGAGAAAGGCAGAATTCTTAGGCTGGGGATGGGGGAACAGGTGGGTAGAGAAGCTGTTTGTTTTCCACAGTCATTGGATGATTCCTGTGCATGCTAAGGTTTAAGAACAAATGTTTCAGATTTAAAAACTGTATTCACTACCCCCCCAAAAAAAAACCGCAATATCCTAAGTCATTATTTACTTTAAAAAAAGAAAACTCACTACTGGATCATTCAAACTAAACAGCAACTATGGTTATATTAAGTTATTACCATTTTGGTATATAAATAAATTATACCTAGACATTAAATTGAGTGTTGAAAAATGCTATAAAACAATTAACTAGACTAGAAATCAAAAAGGTAAGTCCAACCAACTGCCATATAACCTAAATAAAAGTAAAAATCCTGCCTGCCTTCTATCTCAAAAGGTAATTCGATTAAGTGAAACTATATATGAACATGTTTTGCAAAGTGTTTAAAAATTTGACCTTGTACAATTAGTCAAGGAACAAAACAGGTGATAAATTAACGACTGGTTTTTAAAAATCACTTTTTAGGCTTCCAGTAAAATCACTTATGAGTAGAAATAACTGCCAAGGTTTGTACATCTCAGTGGTTGCAGAAAGTGACATTTTTTGTATAGTTCAATATTACTTTTATATTTTATATAAATATTTTCACGACATTCATAGTCTTTTGTATTTTTAGTTCAAGTTTTGCTCATTTATGTAGCTCTATATAGTTCATATATGTAGGTCATTCTTTCTAACTTAAGTACGGCACTGCATCACACAATACACTTTTTCTCCCAATTAAAGGATAGGTTCTTTCTATCATTTTATTATCTCATTGACCACTTCTTCCATGTCTCCATGCAAAGGTGCAGACTCTCTAGGGTACTACCTAGGGGATGCCGACTAGTATAGCATGGTCAATGTACTTGATATTGCCAGAATGTTCTCCAGGATGGCTGCACCAATTATATTCTCACCAACAGTAAACAATAAGAGCAATTTCTCTACATCTCTCCCAACACTTGATATTTTTAGCCTCATATTATGATGGCTATGAAAACATCTCTGTTTTAACTTGCATTTCCTAACTATTAGTGAAATTCATATTCTAACTGGTCATTTGGGTTTCATATTTTGTGACTCACTGACTATTATCCCTGGTTTTCCTATTGAGTTGTCTTTCTTTTTCTTATTGATTTAAAGGAACTATTCATATATAACCTAGATTTTAATCCTTGTAGGATACTGGTATTTTCAGTAATCCTACCTGAAAGCTCAACTACAATGGCTAGAACACACCAAAATAATTTTTCTTTTCTTTTTTTAATTTAGTGAGAGGCGAGTGACAGAGACAGACTACCACATGTGTCCTGACCAGAACCCACTCTGCAAGCCCCCTACCAGGAGATGCTCTGCCAGTCTGGGCCACTGCTCTGTTGCTTGGCAACAAAGCTGTTTTAACGCCTGAGGTGAGGCCATGTAGCCAACTTGCTCAAACCATTTCAGCCATAGCTGCAGGAGAGGAGAGAGAAAGAGAGAGAGAGAGAGAGAGAGAGAGAGAGAATGGGGAGAGGTAGAGAAGCAGGGGGTCACTTCTCTTGTGTGCCCTGACTGAGAATCAAACCAGAATTCCACATGCCAGGCCTATGCTTTACTGCTGAGCCAACTGGCCAGAACTAAAATCATTTTTCTCATATAACTACAAGTATGGAAGTAGGCAATCCATAGCAAATGTATCTAATCAAGAATGTCATCAAGAAACTAGCTCTTAATTCTCTTGTTCTGTCATCTTTAAAAGGTAGCTTCAACCTCTTCATCATGAGACAGCTGCTGCAGCTCTACACATTACATCCATATTCCTGGCAGGGTGGCGGGGTCAGGCTGTGGGGGAGAGACCAGAACCCATATCCAGGGAGTCAAGCCCCCTCCTTTTTCATCACTTCACGTGGCCTAGTGAGTGCTGTGATCCTGCCACAGAAGAAGCTTACCCAGAGATAATTTCAGGAAGCATCCTCTCAAGACAATAGGGCTTCCTGTACCATATACTGGTGGTTCTAACAACCTGCTAGAAAGTATAGCAAACAAGAATTAATGAGGAGCATTTAAAACTTTCATAGACTCAAAGAACCACATTCCAATACCTTCTTTTGCAAACCATGGTCAAAGACTAAACTGATTCAAAACTAAAAAAAATCAATAGAGAAAGTAAGAAAGGTTTGCACCCAAATATACGTAACATTAAAAATGGTAATAGTAACAATAGTAAGATTATCATCTAACACTTCCTGAACTTTCATGCATCAGGCATTTTGCTGAAAGTTTTTGCATATAAAACTCATGTAATTCTTACAAAAACTCTATAAAGTAGGTATTATTCTTTTTCCCATTTCACAGATAGTGAAACTAAGTAAGGCACACGGCTGCTAACTAACAAATCCATGCATCTGGCTCCAGTACTGATCCTAATTACTATACTATAGAACACCAGATACTACGTGCTTTATACCTTCTCCTATAGATAATCCTTCACCAGCTTTATATTCAAATCTCCATAAACTCTCTCATTAAAGTGAACAATTTCTTATTTGCTTAATTTTGAATAATAAATTACGAACATACTTCAGTTCAAATCCTGGCTCAAACAATTAGCTACTGCGCAAGTGATTTAATCTCCTTTCCTGTTTCCTCATCTGCAAAATTAAAACTGATAGCACCTATCTCATAAATTGAGTGTGAGGTTTAAATGAATTCAAATATTCTAGTTGTATTATAGTACCTGGTACATGGTAAACAATCTGTGTTAGTTGCCATTATAAGAATAATGTTGATCACCATTACTATCCATTCATAGGGGCTATTTCCCCTCGATTATAAATAATATCACTGTATATGACGCTTTTAAAAATCTTTTAAAAATTAAATTGTGTAATACTAAACGCTGGTGGGTATCAACGTTATTAAGTAATCGAGTATGTCTGTAGATAAAATTCTTGTGACATCAGCATACTAGATTCAACTCTAGAACAGCATTTCTATGAAGACAGGAATCTTGGTCTGTTTTGTAAATCATTCTATTCCTATTACCTACAACACTGCTGAGACCAATACATGTTATTGAATAAATGAGTAAAAAAAGTACTTAATCGCAAACAAGTTAAAAATAAATAAAAATTATGTTATATCCTGGAAAAAAGGTTTTTTTATTTTTATTTATTTATTTATTTTTGTATTTTTCTGAAGTTGGAAACGGGGAGACAGACAGACTCCCGCATGAGCCCCACCAGGATCAACCTGGCACACCCACCAGGGTGGTGATGCTCTGCCCATCTGGGGTGTCGCTCTGTTGCAACCAGGGCCATTCTAGCGCCTGAGGCAGAGGCCGTGGAGCCATCCTCAGCGCCCGGGTCCAACTTTGCTCCAATGGAGCCTTGGCTGCAGGAGGGGAAGAGAGAGACAGAGAGGAAGAAGAGGGGGAGGGGTAGAGAAGCAGATGGGTGCTTCTCCTGTGTGCCCTGGTCAGAATTAAAACCCAAGACTCCTGTACGCCAGGCCGACGCTCTACCACTGAGCCAACTGGCCAGGGCCTGGATAAAAAGTTTTACATAAAAAATTTCATAAAGGAATGCCTAGAGCAGTGGTAGTCAACCTTGTCCCTACCGCCCACTAGTGGGCATTCCAGCTTTCATGGTGGGCGGTAGTGGAGCAACCAAAGTATAAATAAAAAGATAAATTTAACTATAGTAAGTTGTTTTATAAAGATTTATTCTGGCCTGACCAGGCGGTGGCGCAATAGATAAGAGCATCGGACTGGGATACAGAGGACCCAGGTTCGAGACCCCAAGGTCGCCAGCTTGAGCGCGGGCTCATCTGGTTTGAGCAAAAGCCCACCAGCTTGAACCCAAGGTCACTGGGTTCAACAAGGGGTTACTCGGTCTGCTGAAGGCCTGCGGTCAAGGTACATATGAGAAAGCAATCAATGAACAACTAAGGTGTTGCAACGCGCAATGAAAAACTAATGATTGATGCTTCTCATCTGTCCCCGTTCCTGTCTGTCTGTCCCTGTCTATCCCTCTCTCTGACTCACTCTCTGTCTCTGTAAAAAATACATAAATAAATAAATAAAATTTAAAAAAAAAAGATTTATTCTGCCAAACTTAGTGAAAATCCAACATAAAGTACTTGGTAAGTAATTATTATTATATGCTTTAACTTGCTGTAACTCTGCTTTATAAATTTTATAAAGTTACTTCCCTACTTTATAAATCACCACTTCTGTGGAACCGGTGGGCAGTTAGAAAATTTTACTACTAACAGAGATACAAAAGTGGGCAGTAGGTATAAAAAGGTTGACTACCCTGGCCTAGAGCAATCCTTCCATATTAACACATGATGCACTGCTATTTTAATATGTATGTATAATTACTAAGAAGTAAACCGAACACTTAAAAAGATTTTATTTCATTCACTGACCTAAAAGTTGACACAGTCATGAGGACCTAAAAATCATCTGAAGGATGTAATCAGCTTTACTATGTATTTCTTTTCCCGTGGTCCTTCATCTCCCCTCCAAAATTAGCTCCATATAATCTTTAGTGAGGCAAAGGTTTCAATGGATATAAATACAAACTTCCCTTCCCTGAAAAGAACTCTATGCCTACAGTAGTATTTAACTTTCCTTTCATACCAAATAAACATTTTTTGAAAACAAATAGTGGAGAAGCCTGCCAGTTTCTAAGTGGCAGTCAGCCATTATTTTTTCACTCATTCAAGATCTATTTATTGCCCTGGCCGGTTGGCTCAGTGGTAGAGCGTCGGCCTAGCGTGCGGAGGACCCGGGTTCGATTCCCGGCCAGGGCACACAGGAGAAGCGCCCATTTGCTTCTCCACCCCTCCGCCGCACTTTCCTCTCTGTCTCTCTCTTCCCCTCCCGCAGCCAAGGCTCCATTGGAGCAAAGATGGCCCGGGCGCTGGGGATGGCTCTGTGGCCTCTGCCCCAGGCGCTAGAGTGGCTCTGGTCGCAACATGGCGACGCCCAGGATGGGCAGAGCATCGCCCCCTGGTGGGCAGAGCGTCGCCCCTGGTGGGCGTGCCGGGTGGATCCCGGTCGGGCGCATGCGGGAGTCTGTCTGACTGTCTCTCCCTGTTTCCAAGCTTCAGAAAAATGAAAAAAGAAAAAAAAAAAAAAAAAAAAAAAAAAAAAAGATCTATTTATTGAATATTCCCTATGATTCAGGTATCGGGCTAAACCCTGAGAAAGAAGGAGGAAGGGTAAAATAAACATGGCCATTTTCTCAAAGCACTCCCAGGCATGGTTAGAGATGGACGTGAACACGCAGCTATAAAGGGGTGGGGAAGGCCGACGACTCAGGCAGAATCACAGAGGAGAAACCAGCCGCTGCAGGGCTGAGGACGGTGCAAGAAAACTCCACCAGAATGACCCCTGTGCAACTGAATTTGGAAGGTCAGAGCAAGTTCAACAGGTGAAGAAGAGGAAAAACACGCTGAGTAAGTAACAGCTACAAAAGCCCACACCATCGAACAATGTGGCATGTTCATGAAGAAAATGAGTAATCTGTAATTTGGTGTCGCTACAACATAGGGTTTATGGTTGAACTTGTTGGGAAGTGAGGGTACTGAACTGCAGAGAAGGAGCTACTATAAGAAAAAGGTCTTACACCCAGGCCAAGGAAGAGGCCAGGCACAAGTAAAATCCCCTGCCAAAGAGGTTCCCATACCCAGGCATTTGTGTCGTAAAAATGGCATGTGACAGATGATGAATATGTAGGACCATGAGTCAAAGCTCATGTCAGCTAGAGCTGTTCGCTAGCACATGACTATATACGCTTGCGCTTTAACAATCAAGTTATCCAACTACACTGAGAGGTTTCTGAGGGCATGGGCCACCATGCCTAATTAGAGTTTATTTCCCAAAGGTCTGCTGCCACAAGTCCTTTATTTAAAAGGCAGCAAAGGTCTACGATGTACTATAAATTCTAGTACGCACTGGGTACTCATGCATCTTATATTATACTATCTCATCCCAACTATTCTCAGAGCCTAGCTGAGGAAGTGATATTTAAAGGTAATTCCTGAAAATAAGAAAATGCTGGCAGTAGGATTTTGTTTTTATTCTCTACCTATATCCTCAGCTAATGTTCAGTAATAAATAATCTCCTCCTTAGTAAACTTCTATTCAGATTCAAAGGCGTCCTTCTCTGAATTCTCCTATTTATTAGAACACTTCCTCTATATTCCTCATTCTGTATGGTAATCATTCTCAACTCAGTCCAACCCACTTCCTTCTCCACTGGAGGAGTCATCCTATTCTGCTTATTTCAAGTATTTCTTTTTTTTTTGGTTTGTTTCTTTTTTTAAGCCATATGTTTTTTTGATTGTTTTCATATAAATTATCGAATTGAGAGGCAATGCAATGCAGTGGTTCAAGTGTAAGCTCAGCAGTCAAACACCTATAAGTCCGAACCCCAACCTTAGTAAGTGTCTAATCTTGGCTGCTTCTCTGGGCCTGTTTCCACTCCCATATGACAGAGATAAAGGTAACCAATTCCCAACTTATTTTCAAGATTAAATGAGATAATGCATAAGAAAATACATAGCATGATACCCAAATGTTAGCTCTTTTGTTATTAATCATTAAACCAAGATCCTAAGGAACTTAAGGCATGAATTACTACTTTTTTAAAACAGACTGGATCAAGATCACACAGTCATTTTCAATTGAGTCTACCCAAATGTACACTGTGGCCTTCATCAGTAACCCAAATCACAATATCTAACCATTGGCCCATATTCATTTCCAATTAATCTATTTTGGCTTTGTCAAAAATCAGTCACCTTCCCACAGAATCAACTCCCCCTTAGGCTTTCACTTCCAACTTGCCTCTAACTCTACCTTCTTCACCCACATTTGCCAGAACTAGTTAGCATCTGTCACCTGTTCTTTGCAAAGGTCAGCAGAGTTATCCCTTTGTCCTCATTCCCATGGCAAACCCTCCACTCCAAGCCCTGGAAGGTATGGAAATACTATACAAGAAGCAAGACAAGCTCAGAGTTGTAATAGCATTGTGAGCAGAAGTTGAACACAGGAGCTGGCCTCCTGGTTGGCCTCCTGGTTTACTCCCCCCCACCCCCCGGAGTCTTGGACTATTTCAAATTGCATGCCATTCACAGGGGCTAAAGGAAACCTTTAATAGCACAGAAAAATCAGCACTAGCTGATCAAAGCTATACAAAATCACCTAAAAGATACCAAACAGCCCTCATATCACTAAGACTCAGGTGCTATGACCTAAATTATTTAAATGACTTAAGAACAAGTCTTTTTCGCCTGACCAGATGGTGGCACAATGGATACAGCAGGGGTCGGGAACCTATGGCTCGCGAGCCAGATGTGGCTCTTTTGATGGCTGCATCTGGCTTGCAGACAAATCTTTAATAAATAAGTAAAAAAAAAGTTAAAAATATAAAACATTCTCATGTATTACAATCCATTCATTTCCTACATGTTCATGGTTGTGGGTGGCTAGAGCCAACGACAGCTGTCCTCCGGGACAGCACCAAATTTTTATTGGATAATGCGTAATGTACACAGGTCGTGGTATGGCTCTCACAGAATTACATTTTAAAATATGTGGAGTTCATGGCTCTCTCAGCCAAAAAGGTTCCCGATCCCTGGGATAGAGCGTTGGCCTGGGATGCTGAGGACCCAAGTTCGAGGCCCCAAGAATGCTGGCTGAGCCTGGATTCATCAGGCTTGAGTGCGGGGTCACCAGCTTGAGTGTGGAATTACAGACATGACCCCATGGTCATTGGCTTGAACCCAAAGGTTGCTGCCTTAAGCAAGGGGCCACTGGCTTAGTCTGTAGTCCCCTGGTCAAGGCACATATGAGAAAGTAATCAATGAACAACTAAGGTGGCTGCAAGGAAGAACTGAAGCTTCTCATCCCTCTCCCTGCCTGTTTGTCCCTCTTGCTTGTGCGCACATGCTCGCTCGCTCTCTCGCTCTCTCTCCCTCCCTCTCACTTAAAAAAAAATCTTTCAATCTTAAGAGTAGTCAGCAATGAGCAGATATATTCAGAGGGGGAGAGCATGTGGTCAGACTGAGTCCCTTCTAGCAAGAAGAGCCTCACCGTGAGGACCTAGGAGGCCGGGGCTGGACCAATTATGTTGAGCCTGTATAAACAAGACAAAGCACCTGGCCCAGGAACGAGTAGATCACAAATACAAAACAATAACATTGAATTACTCATAAGCCTTCTCTTATCATTACAGCCAATCTCCAGTTCTAATTCCACACTCACAACTCACCACTTGACAATGTGCCAGCCATGTGGCCAACAAGCAGAACACACATTGGACAGGATGAAGACCATATTTACTTCTCCTGCCCATTATATCTCCCATTATAATAAGTTGACATCCTAATAAAAAGGTTCATTATTTATTTATTGTAGGAATTGGGGTTTTTTGTTTGTTCTTCTTGCTTGACAGGGAGGAGGAACAACATGATAAAGCCTTTTCAAGAGCCAATATTAACAAGATATTGACAGGCTCAAACCCTGGGCTAAAGTGAATTGAACAACATAAACGTCATGCATGAGCAAAGCCACTGTGTATCAATAACCTGTCTGTCCTAGTATACAATTCAGGCCTTTCACATACACCATCCTGCTTGTCTCTGCCAAATCCAATCCATCTTCTTAAAATGCTATTTCACCTTGCTGCAGCTTAGCAGCTCTGATGGTTCCCTATCGTCTTTCAGATCAATTCTAAACTCCTCTAGTCTGTAATAAAGGTCTTCTGTACCCAGTGCTCCAGCCACAGGATGGTCCCCTCATTCATCCCAGTCCTAGCACGGACTGCATCACTTCACCACCATCCTTCCCTTCCCATACCCCCTTTCCAACCTAACTCTTCAATCCTTTCCAAATTTCTTCTACTACTGTAGACTCTTTAAGGTACCTCAATAATGCATATTACTGGTCTTAAAATTACTTTGTCATTGTGTCAGTTATTTAACTCATTGTAACACTATATAAGCTCAAGTACATTCTTACCACTTTTATATCCTTCATTTCCAGTATATACCATGAATGCAACCAGATGAAATACACAGAAAAATATGTACGTTTTTGTAATGAATGAAAAGTACTTGATGACCAAATACTAAAATCAAAAAGTTAAATTTCCTGTTTATATTAGGATTGGATTTGCTTTTTTTTTCTTTTCTTTCTGCAAGCCAGAACCATTAGGTGTGTTCCATTTCTTTAAATCTGCAATACACTTAGTCATAACAGTACACTCACAATTCAGACTCACAGATAAGTGTGTATCACATCCAAGTATGTAATAATACAACAAAAGCTGACAATAGGGCATATGAGCTTCCTTTCCTCAGAGCCAGGCCCCAGCACAACTGTTACAGCTCCCCCTGGAACACAGAATATTGGGTCTCAGTGGGCTGTTGCCTAGGCAGTCAAACCACTATTATCCATTACCTCACAAACCTGCAGAGACCCAAATGTTTGCCAAAAAGATACAAGGCCAATGGTAAAAGCAGCCAACGATGAACAGTGATTCCATGAGCCAAACATCACAGCAATAGGACTAGCAGCATTCTGAAAAGTTTACATACACATTAGATCAGCAAAAATGAAATACTAGTGTTAAGTTCTTGTCCCAATGTTTGTCTCAAGATAATACGTGATTTAAAAAAAAAAAAACTTCACTAAAGGATAGCATGCTCATCTTTCTTAAATGAATAAAGGATAGACCGTTAGTCCTTATTCAGTGTCCACACCTGACAGTGATTAACCCTTTCTGCGTCACATCAGAAAACATGAAAAGCAATGGTGATTTTTCACAATTGTTCACAAAAGTTGTGTGTACATACAATGTCCAAGGTAAATATGTGTTTTAAAACAGTATTAGCCTGGCCCTGGCCGGTTGGCTCAGTGGTAGAGCGTCAGCCTGGCGTGCAGAAGTCCCAGATTCAATTCCCGGCCAGGGCACACAGGAGAAGCGCCCATCTGCTTCTCCACCCCTCCCCCTCTCCTTCCTCTCTGTCTCTCTCTTCCCCTCCCACAGCCGAGGCTCCACTGGAGCAAAAGATGGCCCGGGCGCTGGGGATGGCTCCTTGGCCTCTGCCCCAGGCGCTAGAGTGGCTCTGGACGCGACAGAGCAACGCCCCAGAGGGGCAGAGCGTCGCCCCCTGGTGGGCAGAGCGTCTCCCCCTGGTGGGCGTGCCGGGTGGATCCCGGTCGGGCACATGGCAGGAGTCTGTCTGTCTCTCCCGGTTTCCAGCTTCAGAAAAATACAAAAAAACAAACAACAACAACAAAAAAAAAACAGCATTAGCCTGACCAGGCAGTGGTGCAGTGGATAGAGCGTCGGACTGGAATGCAGAGGACCCAGGTTTGAGACCCTGAGGTCACCAGCTTGAGCGCGGGCTCATCTGGTTTGAGCAAAAGCCCACCAGCTTGAACCCAAGTTCACTGGCTCCAGCAAGGGGTTACTCGGTCTGCTAACGGCCTGCGGTCAAGGCACATATGAGAAAGCAATCAATGAACAACTAAGGTGTTGCAACGTGCAATGAAAAACTAATGATTGATGCTTCTCATCTCCGTTCCTGTGTGTCTGTTCCTGTCTACCCCTCTCTCTGACTCTCTGTCTCTGTAAAAAATAAATAAAATAAATTAAAAAACAACAACAACCAAAAAAAAGCATTGCCTTGCCTGACCTGTGGTGGTGCAGTGGATAAAGCGTCGACCTGGAAATGCTGAGGTCGCTGGTTCGAAACCCTGGGCTTGCCTGGTCAAGGCACATATGGGAGTTGATGCTTCCAGCTCCTCCCCTCTTCTCTCTCTCTCTGTCTCTCTCCCTCTCTCTGTCCTCTCTAAAAATGAATAAATAAAATAAAATTTAAAAATTTTTTTTTTAAAAAAAGCATTACCTTAAGATAATCCCCAAATGGGGAAAGCTTCAACTTACTGAGCAAAAATAATTTAAAAATCAACAAAAATGTATTGAGTTCCTAACCTAATAATAGAGAATTTTAACAATAAACCAGAATTTAATTTCCCCTCCTAACATTGTAAAAGTATTATCTAAAAAGTATTTATTCATGTTTGCAAGAGCTTGACAATACTCCCAGGTCAACTCAACTTTCTGATGGTACCCAATTTTAAATAGTTTAAAAGTTAGCAATTATAATGTATGAAGTTGAGTTTTAGAGCTATGAGCAAAGAGTTAATATTAAGTAACAACTCACATTACCAATCACTGTAGCAATGACAGGATTACTGATACCTTCTAAGAATTTGACACCTGTTTTAAAAGACTATTTCCAGAGAAGGCAATGCAACTATTAGGCCCCTTAGAAAAGTATAAGCCAAACAAGTCCTTCATGACACAGGCACAAAGCAATTTTCTGTTCTGTGTACAGAATTTATTTCCCCCCTGAGACTATCTAGTCATGTGCTATCAGTCACTATTGAATTGGATCATCCCTCACTGTGTCAAGTTTGCTCACCTGGGAATAAAACAATGAAGTAAAAATATTCTGTTGTCTGATGCTCAGTACATACTAGACCATGGAAGAAGTTGACTCTAACTTGTTTATTATTTTAAAAGAAAAAATGTAAACTATAAATGTTAGAATCCTTAAATCTGATCCAGAACTGTGACCACTAAGACACTAAGTAACATGTGCTTCACCAAAGGAGTCCTCAGACAACATAATCTTTATGCCTCCATAATCAGAAAGAAAGGTCACACAGTCCCTAAAACATACACCACATTACCTAAATCAGTGGGTTCAACCTTTTTGCACCTGGTGACCAGAAAATAGGAAAATCATTTCAGGGACCACTAAGACAGAAATCACCCTGAGTGTAAGCAAATTCATCTAAGATCATTGAGTCTATAATCTTCATCCATCAGGGTGGTCAATTTTTTTGCAGACCAGCATGAAATTCCTAGCAGACCATTCCACAGATCAGCAGTTAAAAAACACTGACCTAAATCATATACTAAATTATACCACTTTCACAGAAAGTTCTTTAGAGTACATTACCTACTACAGATAAGTACAAGTTTACATATATATTTTCTCTTCATCATAGCTCTCTAATCATACTTGAGTAATTAGATGACTAAATGTTATAGTAATTACTTTATCGCAATGTTTCTCATTCTGAAATTATTATAACTGATATCTTCATTCCTTGTTTCCCCAATTCTCCACAAATCCTAAAAAAGTCTTGCTGCATTTGCTTTTGTGAATGGCCAAATTACTGAGGGGACACCATAAAGACTGCTAACTCATCTGTGAAGGGCTGAGAAAAGAAAGGATGTATTCTTAAGGTAGCACAATTATCTCTGGCAGTTTTGGTGATGGGTTGCTCTTATCAAAGAGCAAACACTTCAAAACGTCCGACCTTCCAATCAGTATAACTTATTAGTGATAGCACTAGAGAGAAAATCCTAAAAAGAAAATCTTTAACATTCCATATTTACGTGGGTTCTTTCCCTGGTTTCTCTGTCCTTTCTAAAATTTGGGTAAGGAACATGTTCTATTCAATGTATTTCCTTATGATTTACTTCTTCCTTCGGTGGGTTACACTTGGGAAAAGCATCAAATGAACGCTGAAGCCTTCTCTGTTTGCTAAGGAGTGAAAAGCTTAACAGTTTAGTGTTTATTCTACAAAACCCTGTAAATATCACCTGACTCCCCACTTGAGCATTTGTGAAAAAAAGTGTTTTAAGTAAATTCCACTAGTTGGATCTAAAGAATCACTTGAGTAAATAGTATATTAATCACTAAAGGCTAAATTTACATTCTACGATTTCACTGTATGAAATAAATTTTTTAAAACACTCAGAAAGGATCAGGGCTATCACAGCTCTAGTTTTAAATTGCCAAGTTAATTCCAGAAATTAAAAGTGCATTTTTCCTCCATGAAATCCAGACTATGATTCACATGTCCAAGAATGACTTACATTTTATACATTCACTTTGGAAACTTTGAGAAGCCTGTCAAATTACAAAGCAATTGCTTGCACAAACATTCCAGGGACATTTAACTGCTACCAAACTGTTGAAAGTTGATCTTTAATAGGCCACAGATGTTAGTGCCACACTACCTAAAGTCTGAATCAAGATTTGATTGTTCTGAGTGAGCCCTTTGTCCAACAATGAAATCCTCAATCTCAGGGGAGGATTTGTTTTGTTTTTTCATGCAGCTCCGACCCCACCCAATGAGGATAACATATGCATTACTGCCATCCCCAAGAACATATATATATACACAGTCTGATACACACACACACACACACGACTACAGGACCTGGCCCTTTCTGACCCACCGGACATGTGGCCTCTAACAGCATAGCTGGGCTCCACTGCCATCCCTGCTGCCTGAATCTCTTGCTCTCACAACTGCCTCTCCAATCCTTGATTTTAAAATATTTAAAAGCAACTATTGAAGTAGGTGCTCCATAATCTGCCAAAACTATATCAACAGGCTTCTACTGAATGTATTTCTCGACTGACTAAAGAGGTAGAACTTAAAGGAATAACATATTGTGAGTTTCAGAAAGCAGAAACATAGAAAAAAGTCATTTTTACGTAAGCTTCCTTTGTATGGTAATAAGATCTAAGTACAATACGCAGCTTCCCCTGCATATTTTAGATCCTTGAATAGTATCTCTTTAAAATTCACTGCCTTTCTAAATAGGCAATTTCTCAAGCACTTACTTCAGCATTAAATAATTTTCTTAATCCAAACCATGTACATGACGACTTCGCCAGACTCACCTTGTAAAATGCATTTGTAGTCAAATATAATTACATGTAGACAGCAACTTCTGCTAATAAATTAAATGACATCCTTCGCCTAGAGGTACCAGAGGCTCTAACTAATTCACAAGTTTATATAGAGTAGAGAACATTAAAATGTAGCACAGTGATAAATACCTAGCAGACACCTCTTAAAAAGGCAAATTGTTGGTTTAAGTATTCAAAGAAGAGATTTACCCAAGCATCTGTTTAGACCAATGAAAAGTAAACAGGTAAGAATGAGAAAATATACAAATATCAAACAAGGCATAATAGAGAAAGTTACTCATATAATAGCAATGGACAAAAATAAAGTGCCACAATAAAGGTTAACTATGTACCCAAAATGGTCCAAAAATAATCACACATGGAGGTAGTAAATTCTATAGGCTTTTGTCAATAAGCAGTTAAGAGAGAATACATGCCAAATTCTAAGTAGAATTATCTGATTTAATTAACTAGGAGAATAATAGAATACAACTCATTAAAAGTTAAGAAATGAAGACAATGAGCTCAGAGTTACTTTTCCAAGACCATATAATTGAGTTGATGATAAAATAAGGACTAGACAACTCACGCCTTTTGTCTCCTAAACGAGTGTTCTTTCTGGCCCTGGCTGGTTGGCTCAAGTGGTAGAGAGTCAGCCTGGAATGTAGAAGTCCTGGGTTCAATTCCCAGTCAGGCACACAGGAGAATTCTCCACTCCTCCCCTTCCTTCTCTTCCTCTCCCTCTGCCCCCACCCCTGCACTCAGCCCACAGCCATGGCTCAAATGGTTTTAGCAAGTTGGCCCCATGGCCTGCCTCAGGCACTAAAATAGCTCAGTTGTCAAGCAACAGAGCATCAGCCCAGATGGGCAAAACATTGCCCAGCAGGGGCTTGCCAGGTGGATCCCAGGCAGGGCGCATACGGGAATCTGTTTCTCTGCCTCCCCGCCTGTCACTTAATAAAATAAATAAATAAAAATTTTAAAAGATTGGCCCTGGCCGGTTGGCTCAGCGGTAGAGCGTCGGCCTGGCATGCAGGAGTCCCGGGTTCGATTCCCGGCCAGGGCACACAGGAGAGGTGCCCATCTGCTTCTACACCCCTCCCCCTCTCCTTCCTCTCTGTCTCTCTCTTCCTCTCCCGCAGCCAAGGCTCCATTGGAGCAAAGATGGCCTGGGCGCTGGGGGTGGCTCTGTGGCCTCTGCCTCAGGCGCTAGAGTGGCTCTGGATGCAACAGAGCGACGCCCCAGAAGGGCAGAACATCGCCCCCTGGTGGGCATGCCAGGTGGATCCCGGTCGGGGGCATGCAGGAGTCTGTCTGACTGCCTCTCCGTTTCCAGCTTTGAAAAAATGAAAAAAAAAAAAAAAATTTAAAAGATTAGTGTTCTCTCTACAGTCAGAGTTTAGTTTGAACATTTTACTTATCCTCCCTCAGAAGATACAGATAGTACTCATTTTAAATAAGGTTATTCAAATATCCTAAAATTTCAAAGTCTTAAATCTTTAATGAGGAGAACTCATTCTCATACTCCTGATCACTGAAGACTTAAGCTGGCACAATACTTTATGGTGGTTATTTCAAAAGAACAAAGAAGACTAAACCCAAATCCTAGAAAAATGGGAAATCAATATGCCTATAAAGAGCTTAAAGGTTTCGCTTTGCTAACAGGAAGAAGGAACAAAAGATTCTTCACACCTAACTAATGACCAAAAAAGGACAATCATTCACCTAACCCATGTCCACAATCAAAATGTACTTTTGCACAGCTCAAGCATCCCACCTGTTTGGAAGCTCTCAGTTAAAGACAGTTCAGTTCAAAACCCTACTTAGAGAAAAGTACTCAAGACCTCTCTTGGTTAAAAAGACCAATCTTATATGAAAAAGTATTTGCTAACACTGGTTCAGAGACAGATTCAGGACAACCTGAAGAAGGTAACACCCAACACAACAATGACAAAGCCAAAAGATAATGTGCAACTGAGATTCTCTTGCAAACTCCCACAGGTATATAAAGGCATAATATCTCAGTACAGGCACAAAAACCAAGGAGAATTCATGGAACTCTCCTGCTCACATCATTCCATGGAAACGTAAATCAGCCCCCTACTTTTGTCCCCTTCCTAGATCTAGTGCCTAAATTTGAGAAAACCCTCATGTGTCGCCTGCTTCCTTCCCACTGTACACCAATGCTGTGACTTTCAAAATGTGGTCACCAAGTTCCCACAGATCAGACTGAAACCAACAAATATTTACTGAGCTCTTCTCTGATAGATACTTAAGAGATACAAAGACATTTATGACCTGTTCATTGTTATCAAAAGCCTTATAATCCAAAGGAAAACAAAAGATGTTTACCCATCAAAGACTACAAACAGTTCAGATGAGCTTGGCTCTAGGATCAGACCCAACTGAGTTCAAAGACTTAACCTCTCTGCACTTCATTTTCCTTACTTTTGTGATATGGATAACAATACCTATGCTGTTGTCTGATTGAGATACTGTGCTTATAGACAATGACTAATGCAAAGTAAACACTCAAAGGTCAGCAATGTCATTGTTATTATTACAACAGTAGCACAAATGCTGCAACAGCACAATAAATAGCACAATGTTTGGAGGCCAGAATTCCAACTAAAGTGATCAGAGACCACTCGGGAGAAACACTCGAAATTCAGCTGCATCTTAAAAGAAAAAGGTCTTGTGAAAAGTGAACAAAGAGACCTGAGTTATAACCTGGGTCTGAGACTAGCTAATTTGTTTTGTTGACTGGGCAGTGGGGGTTTATAGAATATTTCAGGGTTTCAGTTTCTTCACCTATAAATTTAAAAGGTTGAATTAAATGGTTGCTATAATTTTCCGGAGCTAATATTCTGTAATTTGGTGTAGGTATCAGATAGACAAAGTGAGAGAAGGAATTCTAGGTACAGTTTATGGAATGTGGTAAGCAAATTCAGAAATACATATGGTGTTACAAAAAGACACGGAGTCGTCCTCGGGCTAGACCACAGAATCCAAATGGGGGAAGAGGGGAGAATAAACTACTTTTAACTTCCCTTATAGCAGAAGGGAGCTTTACCTGAGGTTACTCAGCAGCAGTCACTTCATAAAGGAATAGGATCTTAAGAGCAGAAGATCATCATAAAATAACAAGGGCATAGAGGGCAGAATATATTCTATTGGGAAATGGAGACTAAGTGGTCAAAAACCAACGAGGAGACTGGACGGATATAATTCAATGATTCTGAGGCGTTGAGCTGGGAGAGAACAGCCATGGAGATTTATAAATCCCCAAGTTCTTGCTTCAAGGCTGTAGCTTAATTAGAAGCATTATTTTTGAAAGAACCCCTAAAGTCTCTAGGTTCCTTATAAAACTTTTATTTCTTCCAACTTTCTATAGTACTATGATTCTAAGATTCTGATATAACTGATCTGGAATGGGGCCATGGCTTTTTTTTTTTAACAAGTCCCCAGATAATTATAATGTACAAGCTGGGTTGAGAACCACTGGTCCAAAAAAAGGGAAAAAAGGACAGAACAGTAAGAAGTTAATTGGTAGAAGAACATCTCTGAGTAGGCCAAAAGTGATGGGGATAGGATTCTACGGTACAGCTTGTAGGAGCTTACTTATCCACGGACAGGAAAAAGACCGCCTTGTCCACGCAGGAGCAGAACATGGGCAAGGAGGGCGAAGTCAGTATCGAGGAGAAAAGCAGTTGTCAGCTGATCATCTCCATGCAAAATATTTCAAATTCCAACAAGTCAATTCACAACTATGAGCACCTAAAAATTTTCTGTACAAGAAAAAGATGATCAAAGTCAGTCCAAATATTAGCATGTCCAAAACAAGTAAAATATTTGAAGAGTTGAAACTCAATTCAACATTTTTTTTCATTTCTTGTTTTCAATCCACAAGTATCTATATAATTCTTTGCTCTGTATCGGTCACAGGGAATACATAAATAATACAGTGTTGCTGCCCTGGAAAAAATTATATAGAAAGAATAACTGCCCATTTTAGAATTTAAAACCCAACCTGGTTTGCCATTAAATTTCTTGGGAGACACAGAAAACAAAGATATTAACTCTCCTTGTGGAAATGAGAACTTCATAGAAAAGCTGACATCTGAGCTGTACCTTGGATGAATTGACTCACTTTCACGAGGATGGTTTAAAAGAACTGGCTCTTAAGCATATAAATGCTTATCGTTTTCTTCTATTGTTTGTTTTTTGAAGAATTGAAAAGAATATCAGGCTCAACTATTAAGTATCATAATTTCTTTTTTTCTAAAATGCTATTCATCTTTATACTTTAAAAAGGCCAAAATATTTAAGGATCATATTCAAGAAAAAAATCTTCAATAATTTCCAGCAGAAATTTCAGAGAAGAGTAATGGCTTTATAGTCTTTAAAAATATTTGTGTAAAGGCCCTGGCCGGTTGGCTCAGCGGTAGAGCGCCGGCCTGGTGTGCGGGGGACCCGGGTTCGATTCCCGGCCAGGGCACATACGAGAGGCGCCCATTTGCTTCTCCCCCTCCCTCCTTCCTCTCTGTCTCTCTCTTCCCCTCCCGCAGCCAAGGCTCCATTGGAGCAAAGATGGCCCGGGCGCTGGGGATGGCTCCTTGGCCTCTGCCCCAGGCGCTAGAGTGGCCTTGGTTTCGGCAGAGCGATGCCCCGGAGGGGCAGAGCATCGCCCCCTGGTGGGCAGAGCATCGCCCCTGGTGGGCGTGCCAGGTGGATCCCGGTTGGGCGCATGCGGGAGTCTGTCTGACTGTCTCTCCCCGTTTCCAGCTTCAGAAAAATACATATATATATATATATATATATATATATATATATATATTTGTGTAAAAACAAAACACACACACACATATATATACACACACATACACATACACAAAAATATACAAAAACAGAACCAATAAAAACGTATGTTAGGCTATAGCCCCAGCTTACACATCTATATTCAGAAATAGAAGCTTTGCAGAGGGCAGATCTTCATTGTGATTATTTTTAACTTCTAATTTTCTAGACATCGTTTATTTTTATTTAAGCAATTTTATCTTACATATTACATACAAGATGCTTCAAATTCTTTGTTACAGTGATGGAGAAAACAACTACTTCTTTAAATTAAAATTCTAAAATAGTCAGTTTTTCTTACTATATAAAGTTATCCAGGGCAGCAACCCAGTATTATTCGTGTATCCCCAGTGACTGACATAGAGCAAAGGATTATACAGATGTTTGTGGATTGAGATACTTACACTGGTATTTCTCATAAAAAAGACACCAAGCCTCCATGGCCTTATATATGGACAATCCAGTACATATTTCAATTGCACTAATTCACAATTCATTAATATCGCAAATGGGAAAGAAATGAATCACATTCTTCCAGTTGTCACCATTTGGAAAATTCACAGAATGAACTTTATTTACTAGTTTGGCAATATGAATACATAGTTTCTGCAATTAAATCAACTTCACATATTTTTTAAGTGATGGTTCTTATAAAAAAATGGTCTTCTTATAGTTATAAAAATAATTTCTTAAGAAACTACAAATCAACCATGTCTAACACTAAAAAGAATTCTCTAACTAAAATACAGTATCTTTTATTGACTCCAAAATTTAACTCAGTGATGAATAAATACAGAATTCCATAATACTTCTATTCTTGGAGAAGAAATGGTTTTCAAGGCACACCATTTTGTTTTTATTAATACAGTATGCAGCTGTATTATTTGTACTTCTGCCCACCATTCAGTAAGTGTTCAAAGAATTAAAAAACTGGCAATTCAAATGTAATACTTAACAAGAGTCATGATAGTTACTATGGGGATGGGGCATAATGATAAAACTAAGCCACATTTTGAAAAGAAAGCCTATTAAACTGAAAAGAACTATTATTGCTTATGCAATGACCACATTAAACGCTACATGAAAAATCAAAAGTCAATTTATAAAACTCCATGCTTTTTAAAATGACAGAAATTTGGAAATATGGCATAAGTATTATGATGTATAAAACAGGTCTTCACAGATTCAGTTATGCATTCAAACTCTTGATGAAACCTCATCTGTTTACTCAAACCAGAGGAAATCAAGCTGTCTGCAGGAAACAAGGCAGCAGCTTATTGATCCAGCACTCTAAGGCTGACCTTTTCCATGTGGATATTTAGCCCCACTATGTTGAAATACAAAGCAAAGGTTAGGATGCAAACACCTTCTCATTTCCTCTGAGAACACACTTTATTAACTGTGAAACATATTGAAAGCCCTGTATTCCTAAATCCCCAGTCCTTCAATGCATGGCCCAGGGAACTAACTGTCTACCAAAACAGGAAGGAAGTCATAAAGATGTTCTAGAAGAGGCCCTGGCCAGTTGGCTCAGCAGTGGAGGTTCAGTCCTGTGTGTGGATATCCTGGGTTCAATTCCCAGTCAGGGCACAGAGAAGCGACTGTCTACATCTTCACCCCTCCCTCTCTCCCTTCTTTCTATCTCTCTCTTCCTCTCCTGCAGCCATAGCTCAATTGAAGCAAGTTGGCCCTGGGTGCTGAGGATGGCTCACCTCAGGCGCTAGAATAGCTCGGCTGCCAAGAAACGGAGCAATGGCCCCAGATGGGCAGACAGAACATCGCCCCATAGGGGGCTTGCTGGGTGGATCACGGTCCAGGCTCATGCAGGAGTCTGTTTCTCTGCCTCCCCACTTCTCATTTAAGAAAAAATATATATAAAGATGTTCTTGAAGACAAAATAGACAACATTTAACCTCAATATTTTTCTTTCAATAATAACCAAATAGTAAAACTATTACATAGATAGTGACAAATCACAGGACATAAAATGAGAAGAGGGCTTAGAGATCGTCTAACTTCACCCTATTTTTCTATATGTTGATAAACTAGGGCCTTGGTATCAAGGTTCTCCTCTGCTCTCTGCCACTTTTCTATAATGTAGATGCTTTTTGTGCTACAGCTAACAGAGATTGGACCCTATTCTTCAAGGAAAATTTTATTTCTTTTAAATAAACATGTACCTTACTTTCAACACCTGACAGGGGTCATGTCAAAAGGACTCAGGAGTAAACCTGAACGGGCTCCCACTGGCCAAAGTGGGGACAACTGAAATATCTAAAAAAGTGACTGTGCTTGACTGAAATACACTAAGCATATAAAAATTAACAAGCCAATAACAATACTCTAAAAAAAAGAAACAAACAAAAACTTGAGATATTATGTTAATGGCTTATTCTGAAATCTGGTAAAGAGAAAAAAATTAAGTTTTTATCCTGCACTTCAAATTTAAAAGCTGTACTCCATGGTAATCATATGGCCCACATTGATAAAGAAAAGCTACTTAGCACAGAAAATATGAAACATATAAAGTTGAATGAATACTAAAACTTAAAAATCCCATCTTAGGGTACATAGTTTCAGTTTTGCAAAATGAAATCAGTCTGACAACTGTGTCAGTGCACCTAACACCAATGAACTGTATACTTAAAAATAGTTAAAATGGTAAATTTTATGTTATGTGCATTTTACATTTTTTTTAAATCTCATTTTGTCACCATTTTGCAACTCCCAATAAGATTAATTGATTCACATGAGGATAACCAATAAATACTAACATTATTAGGTGAAAGACTGTTAAAGAACTAGATATTGTATTGTGCCAAAGTCTCACTCCTCCCAGATTATATGCCAGGCTCAAAGGAAAAAATATATAGTTTTACAATAGGGAGATCAGTCATCACTCTAAGCAATCTTAGCTTCACTAATAGTGAGGAAACTACAGTTGTGGGTCTTTATATGATGTGATATGAAGTATACAGCTTGGATATTAAATACTCATACCAAAAATGTTTATTCTGAATCTGATCAAGACTCTAAATTCTACTTCACATTAAACACAGACTATAGAAGACTAAGCTAAATACTATCACATAGAAACAATCAGATAAACCCAGAAGAAGAAAGATTCTACTTAACAGTAGGCATCTTCTTATATCTCTCCAAAAGGTCACTGTCGTAGATAGACAGGCAAGAAGGAAAGGAAGAATGTTTTTTGTTTTTGTGAGAGAGAGAGAGAGAGAGAGAGAGAGAGAGAGAGAGAAGCATCAACTCGTTTCTCCACTTAGTTGTGCATTGATTGCTTCTCCTATGTGCCCTGCCAGGGGATCAGACTGGCCTCCTCAGGATCAAGCTGGGGACCCAGGCCAACAACCTCAGAATCATGTCATGTTCAAGCCAATGACCTTGGGTTTCCAATTGGTTGACCTTGGGTTTCAAACCAGAGACCTCGGCGTTCTGGGTCAACAACACTATTTACTGCGCCACCAGTGGTCAGGTGAGGAAGACTGTACTGTTTTAGACGATAAGAGATGTGACAGAGCCATAACCAAAACCAAATGCAGTATATGCTCCTTGACAAGGTCCTGGTTCGCTAAGTTATAAAGGATATTCATGGGGATGACTGGGGAGATTTTAATATAGCTGGTATTAGGTAATATTAGAGATTATTGCCAATTTATTGTTATATTTAAGTATAGTCTTCTGGTTAAGTGGGAAAATGTCCACATTTTTTACAAATGTATAATAAAGAAATTGGCGTGAAATGTTATGATTTCCATAATTTACCTTAAATACTTCAGAGAAAAAATAATTGTTAAATGTTAATGCAATGAAAAAACTTTCTAGCAATGACCATCAATGACTCCTAAAAACCATTAGACAAAAGCCTGATGGGAAACATTACAGTGGATGGGTCAAGTTGGCTGACAACACCTGAGCCCATTGATAACCTTCATCCCAAAAAGAGTAAACCATACATGCATCTGCTGAAGAGATACAATAAGAAAGAAGCACCAATTTGAATTCTCCACACCACCACCAGCAAAATCAACCTGGAATCTGATTAAGCCTCAGATCTACTTCCTAATTTACCGGAAACTCAGAAGAGAGAAACAAACACCCCACAGGGATGAAATCAACAAAACCCAGAATATGGTAAATTCTAAAGGAACAGCAGAGTTTCTTCAACAAATAAACAGAAAGAAATAGAGGAGAGAGAAAGTACTTAAGATATTTAGCAATCAAATAAAATGTGGCCCTTATTTGGATCTTAACTTGAACAAACCAACTATAAAAACATTTATGAAACAAATGGGAAAATATGAACACTCAATGAGTATTTGTTTTAAGAAAATACTAAATTTTTAGATGTGATTATGGAATTGTGACTTTGTTTTGTTTAGTTTTGTTTTTTTAAATGCTTACCCATCACAGACATATAAAAAAGTATTTATGGATGAAGAGACAGAATGTCTGAGACTTGCTTTAAAACAATCCAGCACGGAACAGGGTGGGGAGTTGGGGTTTAGGGTACATAGATAATACAAAACTGACCGTATGTTGACAATTAGCTAGAAGAGTGACATGGAAATTCATTATTCTATCCCATCTCTTTATGTTCATATATGCGTCCATTATAATAAGTATTAAAAAAAGAATGAAGTCAGGCAGTGAAGCCTAAGCAAAGCATCTTCATTGAATCATAGTCTTCTTCACATACAACCTAACATAATGAACTGTAACCAAAATAAAATCATGTCAAATCTAGCAAAAGGTTTACCAACACTGACAAAAGAAAGAAAAAAGGGGTAAGCCCTGTCCCTTGAGTTTCACAACAAATGAAAAAGAGAGAAGATTCTGGTGAATAGCCGTGCGAGTCCATACCCAACTTTTAAAAAATATACTAAACATGAGGAGGGAAAAACCAGGTGGTGAGAATATGGACATCCATTATACTATCTGCTCTACTTATCTGTACCTATGAAATCTTCCATACTAAAAGGTAGGAATAAAGAGATTACAAATATCCATCGGATCACTGCAGAACATTTATTTGATTTCCCACATCCACTGGATAGTTTCTGAGTTGCCATCTTCCCACTTTTATCCTTTCACTTCCAACTACTGAGGAAAAAGGGGGAAATCTCAGTCACTAACAACTGCTTACTGGGTGGGAAATTTAACTAGCTAAGTTGAACTGTTTCTACATTGTGTTAGAAAAATCAAGAGTGATTTTACTGTAAAATGCCACACTTTAACTGAAAAACTGACTTGTGGTTTAGAGAAATTACTATGGCATCTGCTTTCTTCTTTTTTAGAAATAAAGTTGGACTAGAAACTCTTATGTAATTTGTATTTGGATGTGGTGTTTGCACAGGATTATTATCTTCCCAAATTTCTAAGTGGTTCCATCTGTTTTTATGGTGAATTTGGCTTAGAATAATTTCAGAAAGTGAAGAATGAAGAAATCCAACCCTAACTGGGTGGTTCAATGGTAGAGAGTTGTATGGCACACCAAGGTCAAGTATTTGATCCCCAGTCCGGACAAATACAAGAAGCAATCAATGAATGCACAACTAAATGGAACTAAGTGGAAGAGTGAGTTGATATTTGACTCTCTCTCTCTCTCTCTCTCTCTCTCTTTCTTTCTCTTTCTCTCTCAAATCAATGGAAAAAAATTTTTAAATAAAATAAATTTTTAAAAAACTAAGTAATCTAACTGCCTTTACAATAGCTTTGGTATACTCTGAGTGGTTTTAAGAAAGAAAAGAACCGCCTGACCAGGCGGTGGTGCAGTGGACCAAGTGTCGGACTGGGATGCGGAGGACCCAGGTTCAAGACCCCGAGGTCGCCAGCCTGAGTGCAGGGCTCACCAGCTTGAGCCCAAGGTCGCTGGCTCGAGTAAGGGATCACTCCGTCTGCTGTAGCCCCTTGCCAAGGCACATATGAGAAATCAATCAATGAACAACTAAGGAGCCGCAACAAAGAATCGATGTTTCTCATCTCTCTCCCTGCTTGTCTGTCTGTCCCTCTCTCTGACTCTCTCTGTCTCTGCCACAAAAAAAAAAAAAAAAAAAAAAAAAAAAAAAAAAAAAAAAGAACAGAACCAACAATATATCAATGGCAATAAAATATTTTAAATATTAAAACTGAAGCTGATTTTTAAAACCTCTGTAGTAACTACCAATTTACAGGACAGAGTAACAAGTTAAACTACACTACAGGGATAAAATTAGAAAACTAAAAATGGCGGGAATGATATAGGACAAGCACACAGTTTCCTCAAAATAATTAATTACAAAGAAATAATATAAAAGAAGAGGACCAATAGATTAAACGGAATCAATAATCACAAGACAAGTGTAGACCTAATTTAAATCCTAATTCAAACAAAAACTTATGAAAGAAAACAAAGACAACTGGAAATTTGAACAGAGTGAATACTTGATGATATTAAGAAATTATTTTAAGTTTTTTAGGTAAAATAATAGTATTGTGAGTCTTTTCAAGAATCTTCCTTTTAAGCCTGACCAGGCAGAGACGCAGTGGATAGAGCATCAAACTAAGACACAGAGGACCCAGGTTCAAATCCCTGAGGTTGCTGGCTCAAGCGTGGGCTCATCTGGTTTGAGCACAGCTCACCAGCTTGAACCCAAGGTTGCTGGCTTGAGCAAGGGGTCACTCTGTCTACTGGAGCCCCCCAGCCAAGGTACATATGAGAAAGCAATCAATGAACAACGAAGGTGCCGCAACAAAGAATTGATGCTTCTCATCTCTCTCCCTTCCTGCCTGTCTGTCCCTATCTGTCCCTCTCTCTATCTCTCTGTCTCTGACACACACACAAAAAAGTCTTCCCGTTATGAGATATATATCAAAATATATGTAGATGAAATGATACCTGAGACTTGCTTCAAAATAATACAGTTGTGGTAAAGTGAATAGGGATATAGTATAATAAGGCCAGCCATGAGCTGAACTGAATGCATGGAGAGGGAGGAGTCATTAAGTCACTCAGTTTACTTCTGTATATATTTTAAACTTTCCAAATAAAGCTTTATTGTAAAAAAAAAAAAAAGGAAATAGTAAAGTTAACATAAACTTAAAATTCACATGTACTAAAGGACAGTGAGATATTTTTTACTAAAGCAAGTAGAATAAATAGTGGCAAATATATTCAAAATTAATATTTTTCACAGAGGTAACTTTACTCACCTTAAAAGCTTCAGTAAGTCATAAAATGAAAACCATAAACTCTTGGAAGACATGTCAGTGACCAGAGTTCCATCCTCCCTCACCCACCCCCACAGTGAACCTTCCTCCCACCTTCCAGCAGGTGGTATCAGCCTCTGGCCCGAGTCTTTCAAGCCCTGAGAAAGTTACACCATCTCTAGAGAACCCCAACAGCCCCTTCCATTTTCTGCCTGCTCTGTTAAAAAGTTCTTCTCACCTGACCTGTGGTGGCACAGTGGAGTAAGCGTCGACCTGGAACGCTGAGGTCCCCAGTTTGAAACTGGGCCCAGTCAAGGCACATATAGGAGTTGATGTTTCTTACTCCTCCCCCCGCCCTTTTCTCTCTCTCTCTCTCTCTCCATCCCCACCTCTCTAAAATGAATTTAAAAAGAAGAAAAACATTCTCATACTAAGTAGGAAACATCCTTTCTCCAAATCTTTTAGTTTGATCCACAGAAAAAGGGTTTTCAAACACAGATCACAGCCCATGATGAGCTGTGAAATCAAGTTAATGAACTGTTGACTGGCACATATTTTTTAATTATTAAATAGAAAAGGATATCTTAGAGCACACTGCAACATAGTATGGCTAAAAACTAATCAAACTTGTGTCTGTTATTCACATACACACACATATATGCACACAGAATTCCATATTAAATAAAGGTTCAAGATTACAATGGTTTTGTTAAAAGTTAAAAGTCAACGTTTAAAGACAGCTCTCAATAAGTTGCCCACTTCAGCAAGTCTGACCCCTGCAGTTATTTCAATAGCTAGTTTCTCCCTGACTACAGTTCCTCCTAACCTCGGCGTCCCAGGCACACTTTCAGGAACACGGTTTCAGCTGTCTAAGCTTCCACTTATTTTTATGGAGAGAGAGAGAGAGAGAGAGAGAGAGAGAGAGAGAGTGTGTGTGTGTGTGTAGTGCATGCTATGTACCCCTTAAAAGGCAATATCTAAAAATGAACAAAATAATCCAGGTCAAAACAGAATAATCAACTACAGCCCACATTCTGCATAGAACACTTCACATATTCATTTAAAAGCTCTCTTTAAAATACTGGTAGCATGTCTTTTAAAGTCATATAAGGATGCAGAGCTCAGGAGAAAAAGCCTTGGGAGAGATATGCATTAACCGATAATGATATAGGTGAAGTGTTGGGTGATACAAAATTAGGGCTAAGAATCAATGGCTAAGGACAGAACCCTGGGAAACAAAAAACTTTAGGTATAGTTGAAGAAAAAGAAGCATGTGACTAACAGAAGTAGAATAAAGTGCTCTAAATATGTTGAGAGAATTTCAAAGACAATATGGTTGGCCAAAAATATCTAAAATAATTCCAGTTTAATAATTTGATAACAGGGCCTTTCTATTGCCTGATAAAGAACAATTTTAGTGGAGTTGTAAGACCGAAAGTTAACGTGTCATGCACTTAGGAATAAAAAGGCATCTACCACTTTTTAATAAAACTTCATATTGAAAGAAGGCCAAGACCGCACTGTTTTAGACTTCTTTCAGTGTGCTTTACTTCCTTGTTTTTAAATTTCTATTTCCCCTAGCGTGCGGAGGACCGGGGTTCGATTCCCGGCCAGGGCACATAGGAGAAGCGCCCATTTGCTTCTCCACCCCTCCGCCGCGCTTTCCTCTCTGTCTCTCTCTTCCCCTCCCGCAGCCAAGGCTCCATTGGAGCAAAGATGGCCCGGGCACTGGGGATGGCTCTGTGGCCTCTGCCTCAGGCGCTAGAGTGGCTCTGGTCGCAACATGGTGACGCCCAGGATGGGCAGAGCATCGCCCCCTGGTGGGCAGAGCATCGCCCCATGGTGGGCGTGCCGGGTGGATCCCGGTCGGGCGCATGCGGGAGTCTGTCTGACTGTCTCTCCCTGTTTCCAGCTTCAGAAAAATGAAAAAAAAAATAAAATAAATAAATAAATAAATAAATAAATAAATAAATAAATTTCTATTTCCGACAAATTTCATCTTATTTCAACCAATTTTATAACCAACAAGATAATCTATATATGGCTTATTAGGTTTTCCTATAAATTTCCATAAATCTGTAAATCTGATCAGCAGTCCCTTGTCTTCATCCAAAAAAAAAAAAAAAATTCATTGGCAAAAATCTTTTGGCTATGAGAAGACTAAGGTTAAAATTTCAGTAACAAACACCACCACAGACTTCCCTCCACAAAGTCTTTTTCCCCCAAAGTTGCTATAAAGATACCACAGAAGCTTTATCAAATGTTTTGCCAAAATCTAGGTCTGTTTTTCCTCTAAGAAGGGCACTTTAGATGACTTTTTCCACAGAGACAAATAAATGAGGCACAGAAAACATCTTACATGGATTAGGACTTATTTCCGGGTATCTGAATCACTTAAGAGAAAACAGACACAAGAAGCAACATCACTTACCCAACTGTCTCACTCAGTGATTGCTGAACTAGGATTGGGACGTGCGTCTAGAATACTTTATCCTGTACTCTATCTTGTACCTGGTTTGTTAAAATCCCAGTCACTATAGTATCAAGATAATCTCCTACAAGTCTATACTTTACAGGACATATCAATGATAGCCAAAGTTTCAATAATACATCTGGCGCTTCAAGACTCAACTGAAGACAAAAATTTTGATCATTCAGTGTTACTTAAAACCACTGACTTCACAACTCCTTGGAGACCTGTCAACATTCCAACCAGCCTCAATATTCCATTTCAAAAACAGTTAGGGGAGGCCCTGGCCGGCTGGCTCAGCGGTAGAGCATCGGTCTGGCATGTGGGGGACCCGGGTTTGATTCCCGGCCAGGGCACATAGGAGAAGCGCCCATTTGCTTCTCCACCCCCCCTCTCCTTCCTCTCTGTCTCTCTCTTCCCCTCCCGCAGCCAAGGCTCCATTGGAGCAAAGATGGCCCGGGCGCTGGGGATGGCTCCTTGGCCTCTGCCCCAGGTGCTAGAGTGGCTCTGGTCTCGGCAGAGCGATGCCCCGGAGGGGCAGAGCATCGCCCCTGGTGGGCGTGCCGGGTGGATCCCGGTCGGGCGCATGCGGGAGTCTGTCTGACTGTCTCTCCCCGTTTCCAGCTTCAGAAAAATACAAAAAAAAAAAAAAAAAACAGTTGGGGGAGAAGGACAGAAGTTACCACTTTACCTTCTACATGCTTCCACTCTCCCCGCCCCTTTCTGTACACTGAAATCAGTAAAGAAACTTGAGTAGAATCTCATTAACTGCTTTCAAGTTGCTGATAGAAAATTACCCCCACAGTGATCAAATGATACCCTAATACAACATTACAGTATTGGTCTGGTTCAAAATAGGTACCTCTGTGGAGAGGAATATAAGTAGGAACAGGGTGTAAAGAAAGAATTTACATATTCTTAGGGATGATATAGGACAGCAGTTATGACTGTAGGCTCTGGAACCAGAAGGCCTGGGTTCAAATCCCTCTCCGCCATTAATTAGCTGATGACCAAGAGCAAGGTACTGAATGAACCTTGCAAGTTATTGAACCTTTCTTATCAGGCATCCCTAAAATAACATACTCACCACACAGAGTTACTGTGAGAATTTAATAAATATTAGTAAAAGTGCTTATAGAATAATATCTGACACTTAATATATCTTAAATATTAAGCATTCAAGAAAGGATGTTTTCTAGTATCAGTAGTGTGTGTGTGTGTGTGTGTGTGTGTGTGTGTGTGACAGAGACAGAGAGAGGGACAAATAGACAGGAAGGGAGAGAGATGAGAAGCATCAAGTCTTCGTTGTGGCTTCTTAGTTGTTCACTGACTGCTTTCTTGTATGTGACCTGATTTTGGGGGGGGGGGGGGTGCTGCAGCAGAGCAAGTGACACCTTGCTCAAACCAGCGACCTTGGGCTCAACGAGAAACCTTGGGCTTCAAGCCAGTGACCATAGGGGTCAAATCTATGATCCCATGCTCAATCCAGAAACCCGTGCTCAAGCTGGAGAGCCCACACTCGAGCCGGATGAGCCTGCATTCAAGCCAGTGACCTCGGGGTTTTAAACCTGAGTCCTCTGTATCCCAGACCCATGCTCTATTCACTGTGCCACTGCCTGGTCAGGCCTAGTATCAGTTCAGTATTCTCTAATTCACTATTTAATGTCTTTACAAAGGAAGTATACACTATTTTAATAAATACAAATTAAAATATAAAATAAACTTTCCCAAATATAAAAATCCTGCCTGTTAGTATAGTAAAAGCATTTAAACTATTAAGTTATAGTCAGCTTCATCTATAATGCCCATGTTTTACATATTTCTAAACTAGTATGTGATCAATGTTTGAGGCGTATACTTTTCCTTCTACACTGACAGATCATAGACACGGCAGGTGGATATGATTTTATAACAACTGTGTAGCCATATTAAAATCCAGTCTGCTGAAAAAAAAAGTTTCACTTAGTTCAGTTCCAACAATTTGTCACCAAACTGTGCTAAGCAAAAAAATGAAAAATAGAAAAAGAGGGACTGAGGGAGAGAAAATGAAAGAGAGAAGGTGAGGGAGAGAGATGTAAGGAAAAACAAAGAAAAATAAAAATATAAAAACATTAAAATCTAGTTTAAATCATCAACATTAAAACAGAATTTGAGGATTAGGTCAGATTTGGTTTAGAAATTGTTAGGGTTTTTCTTTAGCACTGGCTAAAGCATTTCCTTTATCCACAATAATACATTTGGGTGAAACTGCTTTTATTGATCAAAACACTATTCATACATTTATTGCAAAAACATGAGAACTGAGTATGTCATAAATGAACTAGTTTCTGTAATTCTAAAAGCAGCAAGAAATAAGACTGGCCATGTGCTAGTAACTGTCAACGCTGGGTGAGGATACATGGAGTCTATTATATTGCTATTCTATTTCTGAATATATCTTAAATTTCCCAAATTTAAAAAAGAAAAACACTCTGTAACTGACTATGGTACATTCTTCTAAAAAATTTCAATTGAAAATCAGACAGGCCCTGGCCAGTTGGCTCAGCGGTAGAGCGTCGGCCTGGCGTGTGGGAATCCCGGGTTCGATTACCGGCCGGGGCACACAGGGGAAGTGCCCATCTGCTTCTCCACTCCTCCCCCTCTCCTTCCTCTCTGTCTCTCTCTTCCCCTCCCACAGCCGAGGCTCCACTGGAGCAGGGATGGCCCGGGCGCTGGGGATGGCTCTGTGGCCTCTGCCTCAGGCGCTAGAATGGCTCTGGATGCAACAGAGCGACGCCCCAGAGGGGCAGAGCATCGCCCCTGGTGGGCGCGCCGGGTGGATCCCAGTCAGGCGCATGCGGGAGTCTGTCTGACTGTCTCTCCCCGTTTCCAGCTTCAGAAAAATACAAAAAAAAAAAAATAAAAGAAATAAAAGAAAATCAGACAGTAAAGAGATGGCTTTAGAAAATATAATAACAAAAGAAAAGTCCTTAAAAAAGAGCCACCTTATCCTTCACCACTATCATGTGTCATGTGGTGCTGCACAGAGCAAGTAACACAGAGATCAGGGATCTATAGATTGCTTTAGACTAAACCGCCCTCAAGTCTTTGGATCTCAGCTTGCAGCACCAAGGATGAAAGTGAACTGGCCACAATTAGGCGGCACGATGGAGGAACATCTGCACTGCATATGCTGCCCACATCCCCAGCTCTGCACTGCAGTGCTGCGAAGTGCAGAATATTTCCAATGTACCTTTCTTTTCCTGCTCGCGGGTGGGAGGAATATGGGGGAAGGACGAATAGTATTCACATTCCTATGTGTGCATAATTTAAAACAGACAATCTCTGCATTAGGAAATTAAGATGTAGGCTTTACTGATGTTGATTTTAATGGCTAAGATCCAAAAACAGTTCTGGTTACAAACTAATGGATAAACTCTTGATTCCTTCGTTAGTGGACAGATCTAACTCATTATTAGGCACTTTAACTTTTCTCATGCACAATTTTTATTCATTTTATTTTTTTTTAAGTTTCCCTTTTTCTCAGAGAAGTGGATTAAAGATAATTTTTCAAGAAAGACGTTTATTTAACAGTTGTTTGGGTTTTGTTTTGTTTTTTAACCACAATCAAAAGCAATTAAACAGAACATAAAAAGTAAAAGATTATCATAATAAAAAATGGACTCCTGGCCGGTTGGCTCAGCGGTAGAGCGTCGGCCTGGCATGCAGGAGTCCCGGGTTCAATTCCCAGCCAGGGCACATAGGAGAAGCACCCATCTGCTCTCCACTCTTCCCCCTCTCCTTCCTCTCTGTCTCTCTCTTCCCCTCCCGCAGCCAAGGCTCCATTGGAGCAAAGTTAGCCCAGGCGCTGAAGATGGCTGCAAGGCCTCCACCTCATGCGCTAGAGTGGCTCCGGCAGGTTGCAGCAGAACAACAGCCCAGATGAGCAGAGCATCGCCCCCTGGTGGGCATGCTGGGTGTATCCCGGTCAGGCACATGCGGGAGTCTGTCTGTCTGCCTCCCACTGCTTCTCACTTCAGAAAAATACAAAAAAAAAAAAAAAAAAAGAGGACTCCAAAAGTAAACACGCACCATTGTCTAGCATATGGCCAATGCCACACTTGCTTTTCAAATACTTGTGAAGACACTTAGCACCACTTTCCAATAATCCCATAGGCCATCTGCTTCCTTGTTGTTTCAACAGTATTTCAAAATGTTGACACATTTATTGAACTATTTTTGGAAGTCCTAGCTCTGTCTACCTTCTGGCATCAAGATACAAATATATGAAAGCTACAGGACAGGCCTCTAGCTACAAAACTTGGCAGGCTTCCTGAGTTCTCCAAGAAAAATTCAATTGGCAACTCCATTAACAGCAAGAGAGAACAGTGTGGAAAGAGCAACTCTAGACATAAGGAGAACCTGGCTGTGCCTGAAAGCCCATTAAAAACTGCCACATGACTGGGTACCTTTAACCTCTTCCTGACTCACTTACTTCTCAGACCTATGAGACTGCTTCAAGAATCAAATGAGAAAATGTTCTAAGAACTGATTTCAAAAAGAGAAAAAAATGTTAAATTAAAACAGCATATTGAAAAAGAAAACACTTAGAAAGAAGTTTATGCCACACTCACCCTATAGTTTCATGCCATTATCTACTATGAGAAAGAACCATACAAAGCACCTTGGTTAAGAAAATTATATTTTGAAACTATCCAATGTTTCTCAAACTTTAGTTATTCACAAACCTACTTTATAATTTTTGCCAAATCCAAACAGCTGCTGTATTATTTAATACTGGTCTTCAAATCAAGTCACTTAAAAAAATGTCTACTTTAGCCTTATGCTAAGTATTATCAATTAAATCATAGTTATAAAGCCTTTGTATATTTTCTGATGCACAATGACATACATATTTAATCACTGTAAGAAAAAGATTTGTCTGTGTACCACCTCAAATCATTTTAACACACCACCACACTTTAAATTAGGGAAATACTGTCCTGATCTACTGCCTACAACACCTTCCACATTAATGAATAGAGTATTTGAATTTATAAACCACTCAAAACCACTGGGTAACTTAAGGAACACTAACCACATGCAGCATGAGCCTTCGGATCTTCCTGGAACTGCCTCAGAACTCACAGCCACTACCTTATCCAGAACCTTGGTTTCTGTCTCACTCTACCTAAACCCCACGTACAAAACCCCTAAAGTGTGTATCTTCACATTAGGGTAAGTCCTATTCCATATTCATGCCCTACTAATGAAATTTTTCACCCTAAACGAATTTAAAAGAACCCACCTATGTTCCAAATTTCCTCTATAGTCAACATTCAAAGAATATTTAAATTTCTGAACGCAAATCCTGTGTCATAAGTAAACTCTAAAAATAAGGTAGCCATTTCAGATAACACAGTCACAAAATTTTTAAATCTAGTTCAAATATATATTTATGACTTCTAAGTGTCTGTATTGACCTAGTCCTTGAAAGTTTACAGGAACAAATATATTTACTAATCTCTCCCTAGGAAGGCCCATCTTGTTCAATGATGTATCATCAGTCATCTACTCCCATCCACTCAGTGCTGACTAAATCGCCTGACTTTATATATGTACATACATATAACTGAAGTTCAATTCAGCGTGTGGCATGAAGAAAAATGGGTCTATTTTATTAAAGCTGCAGTCCTTATCAAATTTTGAGTACTACAGTATATTAGGAATCTTACTTTCATCAATTTAAAACTCTAAAATCAGTGTATTGAACATGAGTTAATTTCTGTTCCTTCCCAAAAGCATACTAAAATGACAATAAGGAAATTTAAAAAAAAAAGTACAGATACACACACACAAGGAGGGGACAGGCCAGCAGGTGAAATATATCAACAGAACTCTAGAAGATGGAAAACAGATGTACAGAGTAACTGACTTTGCAGACCAGAGGAAGCTGAACCCTGAATTCCTGTTTTGGTGGGGGCCTACCAGAAACAATCCATTGAGGGCTGAGGTGAGAAACAGAGCTGAAAACAGGAGACCAGTTATAAGTAAATACGTACAAGGAACATTTAAACTTCTCCCTCCCTCCCTCCCTCCATCTCTCCTTCCCCCCTCTCCACCTTTCACCAATCCTTTGCAGCCAGAAGACAGGAGGTTCACTTGCTAGAGAAGCTGAGGAAGGAAGGCTCTGAGATCAGGGAACCCAGATATAGAGGGCAGAGGTGAAGCACTATACAGAAAACAAGGATGTCAATTCTTCAGTCAGCAAATACAGAGAACCTACTCTCTGCCTAGGCACTGTCCTAGGTACTAGAAATATAATACTAGGGCAAACAAAACAAAAATATTTGCCTTCATGCAGCTTATATTCCAGTGAGGGAGACAGTCAATAAACAAAAAGTATATAGTGTATCAGATGATAATAATACATACTATAGAAGAAAGAAAAGACAAGGAATAGATTTAGGGTATAGTGGAATGGGGTTGTATAATAGTTTTAAATAAATGATCATGGAAAGCAAACATCTGAAGGAATTAAAGGAGAAAGCCATGCAGATGTGAGCGAAGATCATTCCAGACAGAAAGTGCAAAGGGACATCAAATAGGGCATGACTGGAGGTATCACATACATGAAAAAAGAAAAGGTCATTATCCAAAGGAAATTAAGTAACCAAGAAGCAGCACAGAAAATAGGAAAACAAAAAAAATCAGTATAGTGGTTAGAAGAAAACACTGAATAAATTTCCCAAAAAGCAGAACAAATAGACAAAGAGATGGTACCAGAGAAAAAAGGAATCAAAATTAGAAAGTCAGTCTAGGAAATTCAACATCCAAGTAACAGCAGTTCCCGAAGAATAGAGAACATAGAGGGAGAAATTATTATAGAGGTATATATCTGCAAGAGAAAAGAGTTTCCAGGATGACAGGCCCACTGAGTGCCCAGAACAATGAATGAAAAACCTCCCACACCAGTAGACACACCATCATGGAATTTCAAAACACCAAACTGTAAGAGAAAATCCTGAAAACTTCTAAAAAGAACAAACCAGTTCCACAAACAGAAATAGAAATTAGCATCACATCCCTCCTTCCAACAGCAACAGAGATGCTAGAATGCAATGGAGTGATGCCTTCAAAATTTGAAAGAAAAGTAATCGCTACCCTAGAATTCTATACCCAGCCGAACTATAAAAGCATTCAAAATGAGAGTGTAAAAGAGTGGAAATAAGTTGTTTTTAGACATGTAAGGTTTCAAAAAGTTCACCTTCTATTTGGATTTTCTTGGGAAACTACTAGAAGAATCAGGTAAAGTAAGAATTAAGAAAGGGACACAGAACCCAGGAACCTGGGAGCCCAAGAAGAGAGGTAAAGGGAATTCCCAGAGTAAAGCTACATAGCAGTTCTAGAAATAAACCAATCCAGGAAAATATAGGGTCCAGAAGAATGTCTCCAAGAAAGAAAGAAAATGTTATCACTATAGTTTTCAATGTAGTTTAGGGTTAAATTAAGGATGGGTATAAAGAAAACTATGCAAATTAAGATGGAAGGCAATTAACTTCAGATTGAAAAAGTTAATTTTCTCATTTTTCAGAATGAAAAAAGTCCATGCAATCAAAGCACTTTATGTGGCTTAGCTATTGCATGCTTGTGTTTTAGAATAAAAGAAGAGTCTAAGACTGTGTATGGGAAAAGGGGAGTTAGTAAAGGAGACTAACTCCAACCAAGATATGAAGTTAATAACTATTATTATCTAAAATGGAAAAAAAAGGTCCTGGCCAGTTGGCTCAGTAGTAGAGCGTCCGCCTGGCGTGCAGGAATCCCGGGTTCGATTCCCGGCCAGGGCACACAGGAGAAGCACCCATCTGCTTCTCCACCCCTCCCCCTCTCTTTCCTCTCTGTCTCTCTCTTCCCCTCCCACAGCCGAGGCTCCATTGGAGCAAAGATGGCCCGGGCGCTGAGGATGGATCTGTGGCCTCTGCCTCAGGCGCTAAGATGGCTCTGGATGCAGCAGAGCGACGCCCCAGAGGGGCAGAGCATCGCCCCCTGGTGGGCGTGCCGGGTGGATCCCAGTCAGGCGCATGCGGGAGTCTGTCTGACTGCCTCCCTGTTTCCAGCTTCGGAAAAATGCAAAAAAAATAATTAAAAATAAAAAAATAAAATAAAATAAAATGGAAAAAAAAAGAAAGAAAAAATGTTATTTAAACTAAACACACCAGACAATAAAACCAAAAGAACTGAAAGTAGTAGCCTCTGGGGAGGAGAAATCTGTCACAAAGGGAACTAGGGCAGTGATCTGCTGCTTTTCCTTATAATCCCTATAGCATTACCTATATTACAAGCACCCTGGGAATCCCACACTGTAAATAAAAGAGCAAAAAAATAACAAAAACCACTTGAAACACCAAAAAGGGGAGGTGGTCACCTTTTACATTTTATACTCTGGTATATTTTCCTTACATTGAAATATCAGACTAAAAACACTATAGTAACATGAAAAACAAGATGAAGGGTACTCCCAATTCCAGCATGATTCTGTAATCACAAAATAAAAAGTACTATTAAATCAGCTTCATAACCATAACTTGACAAAAGAAAACTAGGAGGCAAAAAATGAGTTAGGAAAGCAAGCTTGTCTTTTATAAAAGTTAGATACTATAGATGCCAACAATTTCCTAAAAACTTGGAAGTTCTACACAGTAAAAGCGTTAAGCAATTAAAAGCAAAGCCCAGCCCTCCCTAGCAGAAGAAACACAAGTTTTAGCAGCTGTAAGCCTCAATTTCTCATCTGTAAAAATGAGCTGCCTACCAACTTCAAGGTGTTGCTGCAAGAAGAACTGGGGATATTAACATGTGCAAAGCACCAACTATAGTACTTGGCTTATGGTCTATGCTCCATAATAGTTACTTTTCTTTCTTTTTCACATGTTTATTAATTATTAGTGCTCCTGGCCTTACTGAATTACTTAAAAAGGAACCTAGAAAAAGCCAGCCCACTAGCATAAACTGCATTTGTCCAGTACAGATTAAGTAGATGACAAAGTGGCTAATGAGAGAGCACCTGAAGCTATCAATAGATGGAGGCTGGAGGCAAAGAAAGCAAGAAGAGTCAACTAGAAGCCTACACCTACGGAGAAATCTTACCAGGAAAAATAAAGAAGAAAGAAGTTGAATTATATCAAGGCACTAGATCCACTTACCAATATAAAGAAAAGACAGAGGACAGAGGAACAGGTGTACTACATACACTACTGGATTGAAATCAGCAAAATTCAGACTAGGAAACCGACATAGAACAACCCATCAAGTTTCTTCAAGAAATAAATTAAATTGCAAGAAAAAATATGAGAAAAGAAGGAAACTATGGTGTACTGGTCTTCAGAGATATTATTAATCAATCATAATGTGTATCTCTTAACTGGATCTTGAATCAAATTAATTTTTTCAAAAATTGATACTTGAGATACAGAGAACAGACTGGTTGTTTCCAGAGCTCAGAGGTTGGGTGTAGGCAAAATGGGTAAAGGAGATCAAAAGGTACAAACTCCCAGTTATAAAATAAGTAAAGTCCTGGGGGTATAATATACAGATGGTGATTATAATTACTGAATATTTAAAAGCTGCTAAGAATAGATCTTAAAAGTTCTCATTAAAAGAAAAATCAGGTGGTGATGAATGTTAACTACATTTATTGTGATAATCATCACAATGTATACAAACATCAAATCACTATGTTGTACATGTTATTATGGTGATCATCACAATATATAAATATCAAATCACCATGCTATATAGCTGAAAGCAATAGAATGTTATACTTCAAAATACCTCAACTAGGCCCTGGCCGGTTGGCTGAGTTGGTAGAGCGTCGGCCTGGCATGCAGAAGTCCGGGGTTCGATTCCCGGTCAGGGCACACAGGAGAGCGCCCATCTGCTTTTCCACCCCTCCCCCTCTCCTTCCTATCTGTCTCTCTCTTCCCCTCCTGCAGCCAAGGCTCCACTGGAGCAAAGTTGGCCTGGGCGCTGAGTATGGCTCTATGGCCTCTGCCTCAGGCGCTAGAATGGCTCTGGTTGAGGCAGAGCATCGCCCCCTGGCGGGCATGCCGGGTGGATCCTGGTTGGGCGCATGCAGTAGTTTGACTGCCTCCCCATTAACAACTTCAGAAAAATACAAAAAAAAAAACAAAACACCCTCAACTTTTTAAAAAAATTATATTTGAAATAACTGGACATTTGAATACTCACAATTTGATAATTGATGATATTCAGGAATTTTTAGGGTAATGATAGTATTCCAGTTATGTTTATAAAAGAGTTCTTATCTTCTAAAAATACTAAAACATTAAATGATGAAAATTTTTTTTAAAGGTTTTAAAACACCAAATAACATACAAATAAGGTACAGCCATAGGCTGCTGGAGTAGGCTTCAAAGAACAAGTTATCTGCCCTGGCCGGTTGGCTCAGTGGTAGAGCGTAGACCTGGCATGCGGAAGTCCCGGGTTCAATTCCCGGCCAGGGCACACAGAAGAGGTGCCCATCTCCTTCTCCACCCCCCCTCCTTCCTCTCTGTCTCTCTCTTCCCCTCCCGCAGCCAAGGCTCCATTGGAGCAGAAGATGGCCCGGGGCGCTGGGGATGGCTCCTTGGCCTCTGCCCCAGGCGCTAGAATGGCTCTGGTCGCAACAGAGCGACGCCCCGGATGGGCAGAGCATCGCCCCCTGGTGGGTGTGCCGGGTGGATACCAGTCGGGAGCATGCGGGAGTCTGTCTGACTGCGTCCCCGTTTCCAGCTTCAGAAAAATACAAAAAAATTAAAAAAAAGAAAAAGTTATCTGTTTATGAACAATGAGTCATAAAGTCTAGGAGGAAACTAGGAAGAGCATTCTTTCCCCATGTTATTATGGGCCTACTGTGTGCTGGGCACTGATTAATGGGCTCCATTAACTATGACTGACAGTGACCTGAAGGTCAGTCTTCGGGAAGGGAGAGGTGGGAAATTTTTGCTGGCCAAAGAGATGGCAAAGCCCACTGCCAGGAACCCCTACTTAAAGGTCATAGAGATCTAGGCCTTTTTTCAATTTTGACTGATATTTAGTATAAGAGATACAAACTCAATAGTCTAAAGGAGACAGATATCTAATGTAAATCAATGCAAACATCTACAGGCAAGACAAAAGGAAATGGGAGAGACTTCAGCAAAGCAGGGAGAGGATGAAAATGGAGCAGGCACCACAAACGCACAAACGTCCAGCTGATGGTTGTCCAGATAACTGGACATTTGAATACTCACAATTTGATAGTTGATGATATTCAGGAATTTTTAGGGTAATGATAGTATTCCAGTTATGTTTATAAAAGAGTTCTTATCTTCTAAAAATACTTAAACATTAAATGATGAAATTTTTTTTAAAAGGTTTTTAAAAAACCAAATAACATACAAATAAGGTACAGCCATAGGCTGCTGGAGTAGGCTTCAAAGAACAAGTTATCTGTTTATGAACAATAAGTCATAAAGTCTAGGAGGAAACTAGCAAGAGCATTCTTTCCCCGTGTTATTAAGGGCCTACTGTGTGCTGGGCACTGATTAATGGGCTCCATAAACTATGACTGACAGTGACCTAAAGGTCAGTCTTCGGGAAGGGAGAGGTGGGAAATGGAGCAGGCACCACAAATGCACAAATGTCCAGCTGATGGTTGTCCATCAGCTTCCCAATGGGCCCACTGCTTCCCAATGGGCCCCACTCCTCCAATTTTTCCAGAGAAGCCTAAAATAAAGATATTCGTGTGAAACCTCCGGATTTCTTAATGCCAGCAACTAATTTAAAGTTAAAACACTACGTCAAAGGCCTATTTCATGTACAAAAACATGTTCTAAATTTATAAAGGTCACACTTTAATGCAACTTGCAGAGATTTAAACACTATCAATAAAAATTCCATTCATAACTTTCTTTCAGCAAGCTTACTGAAGTTACAGAGAGAGAAAGTTATAATATAGCATATGCATACATCTTTTACACTCAGAACCAGTTACCTCTAGCAACATAACAAAAAGATCACATTCTCCCTGGATGGAGAACAGAGTGTTCCACAATGTGACCACTGCAGGACTAGCCTGCTAGATCCAGGCCAGAACAGTTTGCTTCCCATAAATACCTTCAAGAACTGTCTGATCGACCCCTCCCCAACACGGCACTGCGTGACTGCTCCTGGGACAGGACACTGCCCTGCTCTGGGCAAGCATGTAAAGCACCTTCCCCTTAGCTGGGGCAGGTCACGGCCCAGTACCACAACCATCCTGCCCTGTTCGACATAATTCCTTAGCACCTGCCACACAGCAAAGAACATCACTGTAGTCCTGCCACAGCCCAAGTTGCGCCTCATCTGTAAATTCCCCTAATAAACTCTTGATGGAATACTGAAGTTGTCAGCCTTTCCCTGGTCCCTCAGCCCTGGGAAATTCTATGAACACCCTATGTTACTAAAACTAGATTCAAACAGCTCTGCCGTACATATGGTCTCCTGCATACTACCAATAGATTTAGATAGTTAGGACAAAGCTTCCTAAAAGTTCAACAAGTCTAGAGATACTGTACTGAAATTGTTAAAAAGTGGTTTTAACTTGTGATCACCATAGGATATTTCAGTTACATATCAAAGACTGTACATCACACAGAAAATTATTCCTGACCACTACAAAAAAAAATTGTTAACCACATATTCACAATCAACTTTCCTACCTTACCTAGACAAAAAGGTTCTACGTATGAACAATGACAAAATCACTTTGGAACCCCTCCGATGTCCTCTGATTCTTAGCTGGAAAGAACTAAACCATCCCCATGCCAGCAAATTTAGTTACATATGCAAACTGTCAGCTTGATTACCAACAGGAAAAGACTACTTAAGAAACTTCTCAGAGTGAATAAAAAGATATTTATCATTCCTCAAATTTATTCCACATTACTGTGAAGATTACTTGGGAGCCAATCTATACACATTAAGACCTTATGATTCTACTATGCCCAAGTGAAAAAAATACCAAAGTTCATAGAAGTATCTGTGAAATAAAAACATATTTCCATTTTAAAAGTAACTGAGAATATGAAATTAGCCCAATTTCAATCTTTGAAAAAAAAATTTTTTTTCAGAAGTGCCTGACCAGGAAGTGGCACAGTGGATAGAGCATCGACCTGGGACACTGAGGACCCAGGTTTAAACCCCGAGGTCACCAGCTTGAGTGTGGGATCACAGACATGACCCTGTGGTCACTGGCTTGAGCAAGGGGTCACTAGCTCAGCTGTAGCCATCAGGTCAAGGCACATATGAAAAAGCAACCAATAAACAAAGTGCTATAACTATGAGTTGATGCTTTTCATCTCTCCTTTCCTGTCTCTCTCTTGCTCACTCTCTTGCTCTCGTTCTCACAAAAAAAAAAAAAAAAAAAAAAATCCAGAAGCAATGAGAATGCAGTCATGGGCCACATGAGCTCTATCCCTACACTAAGAGGTAAGAGGTATCACTTTAAAATTGAGAAATTTGAGAACACCACTAAAATTCTCATTAAAAATCAATACCGTGCCAGACACTGGCTGGGTGACTTAATGGACAGAGCATTGTCCGGCACAGTAGTAGGTTTGATCCCTGGTCAGGGCACATACAAGAAGCAATCAATGACTGCACAACTAAATGGAAAAACTAAATGGAACAACAAGTTGAAGCTTTTCTCTCTCTCTCCCATCAATGGAAAAAATAATTACCATCCCCAACACTACATATTTAGGAAAATAATGTAGATTATTTACCCTACTATACATGAAAAACATACATCTGAGAAACCTATAGATCTCAAATCAACCACAAAACAAGGGGAAACAACATCCAATAAAAGGAAAAGCAAACCCCTTATACAGTATATTACCTACACGACATTTCTACACATGAAAACATTACCTATACATTTCTACGCCTAATACCAGCTTCTACGAAGTCAACTCCAATGTTCAAAGAATCTGCAACAAAAGCACCTCAATATATTACATAAAGGTTTAATGAATTGATTCATGACATTTATTAACTGCAAACAATGTTACAGGTGCTTCACCTAACATATATATTTTAAAAGTGTGTGCACGTTTGTATATTTTTTGAGAGATAGACATATATACAATTTACAGGGAAAAAACTTTTTCAAGCATTGGTTATTACTATCAGTTACTTCTAGCTGATATGCAAGGTAATCTTTTCTTTGCTTATTGACTTACCTGTAACTTCTAAATGACTATATTTGGAGGCCATTCCCCTGTAGTTAATGACACCAGGCATTGACTCCATTTTGGATTTTAATCTGGGGCACTGCCCAGTTAGAGGAATGATAGAAATCTTATGAATATCAAGTTGCTGGTGTGTGGCAAGACATAGCAATCCCAGAGGATGGTCGGTCTGGAATCTGTAGAGGAATCATCTACAAATCTATAAATTCAAGCCTTCCAAAGAGGCTGGAAATGCTTGTGTATTGAGGGGAAGGGGCAAGGACTCAAAATGGATTTGCTGACTCCTAACTAAAGGTCCAGCCCTGGCCCTGAGATTCCGAGATTCTATAAAAGGCAGTAAATTAGGGTTTGGCTAGTATCTGCTGACTACTGGAGCCAGCATAAACATTTACTTGAGGCTTTTAAATCTGTAAGGGTACCCAATGGTTAGGTACAGTAATTCCGAACGTGAAAAAGCAAACAAAGCCACTGAAAAGGTTTCTAAATAAAGGAGGGGGTAGGCACATTTCCTTTGTTTTCTTCAAGTCAAAAATTCAGATTTTAGAAATGCAAATTTTGACTCAGCAATATTGATCCCTATAAACTATTTTATTGCTTTATAAAAATACTAGCAATTCAGACTTTTTAAAAAGTTCACACACAGCTTTTAAACAGACTACTTCACTTCAAAAAATTTTTTTAAAAAAAGAAAAAGGCCCATACTTTCCTGTGGAAACAGAAACAAAGTCAAATCTTCAAAAATATTTAGCATTGTTATATAAAACATAAACCCTCACATTCCTAAATAAAATGACAAAGTTAGAATCTTTGTAATTCTCTACCACAGTAAAATGAGAGTGGTGATTCAGAGCAAAACCTGATGTTAAACATAACTATACAATATTACTAATTACAGAGTAATTTTACCAATAAATATTTTGGTTGAGGACTGCTTTGTCATCTTTGCAAGTATTTTTAGTTGAAAGCAAGTGGTCGGGAAGTACACGTGGACACGGTTATGATTTTTAAAAATCTATTTTTAAAAAATCTGGTGACTGGATTGGTTTTCTAAACTCAATTCTTTAGAACTGGTAATTTGGAAAGGGTAAACCACAGGAACGTTACATTAAGAAGAAAAGGACCTAACATGTTCACCAACTCAGATCAGCAAAGTTAACCTGGAAACCCCAAGTATTCACAAAGCTAAGATTGGGCCCAGATAGTCACTACATATAAAAATTATAGGAACTCTCCAAATACGGTAAGAGCTATCTGAATTTCCTTGTCTTATATTTGCACAGTTATTTTTTGGTGGGCCTCTTTTCAGATTTGTCCCCTAAATCTGAAAATTTGCTTCTTTCTACTTAAAATTAAATTTCATATTTTAATACACATACCCAATTATATACATACCCAGTTTAATACACAAAACAAGTTGAAAAGATTGCATAGCAGTTTAAATTTTTTTATCAAGTTACTTATAATTTTACTGAAATGAATTTTAACTTGGTTAAATGATCATTTTATTGCTTTTAATCAATTTAAACAATACCTATCCAACTTAGATATCAAGAATTTAAGGTTGGGGGCTCAATTCAGCCTCATATTTTCTCTGGAACGTCTTTGCACACAGTACTCTAACTACTTCAGCTAGAGGTAAAAGATTAAAGAACTCTTATGACTTGGTTTTTCGTAAACAGGGATGTTTTAAAAAGGAAAGAAACTGTCCCTTCCCGTTACTCTAAATGAGCAGCCTCTTGTTCTCAGCAGTCCTTCTGCACACAAGACCAATCCTGACTGACTTCAGTGGGAATTCTGCCCAAGAAGTGAGGAAGATAGGATAGGGTTAAGTTAGCCCTAAATCCCTGCCATTGTTCGAAGCCATCTCTACTTGTACAGTTCTCCAAAAACCTCCAAGGAGTACATATCTCAAGTTTGATGGTAGTTCTTAAACTAAGATTATAGGACTGATCGCTCAGGCTACAGAGGACACAGCCAAGCTCTTTTAAAAAAAGTTGTGTCAGCCTGATGAACGTGCTGGTTTTGCCTTTATCACAATTCAAGATTGCATTGCAACCAGCCCCATCAGTGGTTGCAACAGCAGTCCTGTGATTTCCCACAGCAATGAGCCTGCAAGAGGAAACCGAATAGGATTAAGTGATATTCGTTTCCCAGTAAAACCAGTTCAAAGACTGAGAATTCTAAATCCCAGCTCCTGCGGACAAAAAAATTGACTCAGTTTCCCCCAAGTGTTAAACCTAAGGGGAAATGTAATAGGATACCACCTAAAATGTTCATTCTCAATACAGTATTATAGATATATAGAAATAATGGATTCTGGTGAAATACATACAAGGGGGGAATAAAAAGGAAACGAAGAAAAGGTAAGAATAAGGGGAAAAAATGTAAGTCATTAAAAAAAAAAAAAGCTTAAATAACAGTAACAAGAAGAACAAGACGCCTGACACAGACATGCCATTTCATATTCAAGAAGTTCAAGAAACTGAGTTTTCAGTGATTCAGAAAAGGGAAAATTCATCACATCTCTTCTAGGTTCCCGACCTCCCTCCCAATCCACCCAGAGCTCTCAAAAACAGGGGCAGCGGTTGTGGTGATGGTGAATTCAATTTACAGCGTTCTTGGTCAGTCGAGAGGGCTCCAGAGACCCCTCCCAAATATAACAGACTCTAGGCCAGAGCTCTTCTAACCTCACTAAAGAAAACAAACAAAAAAAAACATGACCTCAAAGGAGGTTAGTGATTTTGGGAAGCATAATGACCTACGTCCTCCGCAGACAGCCCTCCCGGCTTCTGGGACAGCGTCTCGGGCTAAGGATGCGGTCCGGACGCCAATCCCAACTCCGTCGGCTCCGTTCTGTTCTCCTCGTCTTTCCCCTCCAGCTCACCTAAAAAATGCTCTTAACCCTCTGCTTCCAGCCCCGGAGAAGGAAAAGAAATGACATCTCTGTTAAGATGGCCTGGATATCGGATTGTAAGGATCGGCGCGCAAAACGTGCGTCTCTCTGTGCATCCGCGCGGGCGGACGCCGGGTCGGACCCGCGGGGCGCTCGGGGCTGGCGCGCGGCCCTCGCCCGGCTCCCGCAGCGCCCACGCGCGCGGACGGCCCAGGGAGGCGCGGCGCCCCCGCCCGCGTCTCCTCTCCCAAAATCATCCCCCGAAGGCCGCCGCCGCCACGTCCCGGGAGCCCCGGCGCACCCCGCCAGGCGCCTCAGGCGGGGAGCCGCTGCGGCCCGCGCCCGGATGGAGCCGGATTCCCCCTCCAGCCGCTCCTCGGCGCCGGGACGCTCGACCCGGAGCCCACGGCGCCCAGGCGGAGCCCGCCAAGTCCTCACCATGCCTCTGCCTCTCCCGGCTGCGAGGTGTGCCCCGACTCCCGGGAGGGCGCGGAGCAGTGGGGATCGGGGCCGAAGTACCGGACCCGGACGCGGGGAGGGAATGGGATCCGGCAGGAAGGAGCGAGCAGGCGAGAGGGAGCTGCAGCAAACCCCGAAGCCGGCCGCCCCCCACCCCCACCCCCACCCCCACCCCGGCGGGGCCGTCCCGCCACCGCTTCCTGCCTGGGATCAGCTTCCCAGCTGCAGTCAGAAGAAAAACCCAAGCTGCCCCTGCGGCTCCGCCGGGACTCGTCAATCGGCCCGGGGCCCCCGCCTCGGGCCCGCCATTCCTCAGCCCCGCACGCCTCCTTACCCGAACACCGCAACTCGGGAGCTCGCTCGCCGCGGGGACCAGTCGCGCTTCAGCCCCAGCCTCAGCCTCAGCTCCGGCAGCCGCGGCAGCCGCGCCCGCCTCCTCCCTCCGATAGGTTTCAAATTGAAATTCCCTGACTGGGGCCGTCAGCGGACTCGGCGCGCCAGCCCCGCCCCCTCGCGGCGGAAGCCCCTCCCGCGCCCCCGCCGGACGCGCCCCCGGCCCGAAAACCCCCTTGGGCCTCGCCACGCTCCCTGCCCAGACCACGCCCCCGCGCCCGCGCCCGCGCCCCCGCCGGCCGGCCTTCCCGCGGGATTCCCTGAGATTCGTCGCCCGGCTGGAAAGGACTTGGGACCCTCAAAGCTGCCTGGCCTAACGACGACTAATGACAGAGTGCAAGGCGTTCGTTCCTACTGGCGAATCCCAACCTTAAATGCCCCTTTATTAACTTTTAAAAACGCACTTCTCCAAAGTAAATTCACTGACTAAAAAAACTTGACTGAACAGGCAAAACTAGGCCCAGAAGACACAGAAAGGAACACTGGGTCCCTCTCAGCGCAGAGTGTAAGAGCTGTCACAGAGAGGGTATTTGTAATGACAGTGGCCGAGGGCAGGCAGGTCCACCTTGGATTCGGGAAGATGGTAGAGAAACTGCGGAGCCAGAAAGCGTTGGGCCCTTACCGCTTAATAAAGTCTCACAAAGCAGGACGAGCAAACGGGGGTGGGACACACACACACACACACACACACACACACACACACACACGACCTCTTACCTGGGAACAGCGAAAATGGCCCCTCACAGAGGTGTTCGGGCAATGGGCAATCCACAATCTGCCGCTGTGTACAATCCCCCTGAACGCAAGCTCCCACAGCCTGACACAGGCCATACACACGTGGCGCTGCCACGTGCTCAGACACCAATCAGGCGAAGTGCTTGCAGCCCGTAGACCAGTAAGCAAGCGTAACACAGCTGCCCCACAGTATTGAAGAGGAACTATCAATATGTAGACTTCCTATGGGATGAATGGGAGGAATTGGGGAAACCCCAGGAGGAAGGGCTTCTATGCTGAACCCAAGGTGTGAATAAGATTTCTCCAGGGAGAGGCCTAGGAGCCTCGGTTGCAGGGCAGGACAGGGCTGAAGAGGCTGGAGACTAGGTTGAGGCCAACTGTGGAAAGCCACACACACACACACACACACACACACACACACACACCTCCCAGTTCTTTCCCTTTGTGTAATTTCATGCTGTCTCAGATTTTACTGATTTCATCTCTTCTGAACATTGGCATGTCCAACAGGATGTGCAGGTCATTGTTTCCAGTCTATGTACCTCTTGTCCTTTGCCTCCTCCCACCCCTACTGAGGTCTTGAGTGACTCCACCTCGGCCAGAGTCAAGTTTTCTTTTCTTCCCTAAACATAACCTTTTCTAAAATTAACAATGCCGAAAGAAACCTGTTACAATGCCTTCATGTCTATGATGCTTTTCAGTTAACAAAGCACATTCACATATTTTATCATTTGATCATCACAATAACTTATGAAAAAGACAGGGCAAGTATTATCTCCATTACATCAAAGAGAAAATCGAGAGGCAGGAAGACAAATTTTTCGCTAAGGTCCTGCTAGTAAGTAATAAAAAGAATAATTGCTACCATTTATTGCATGCTCTATGTGCTAAGCATTGTTCTAGGTCCCTCACGTGTATTAACTTACTTAATACCCCACATGCTCAGTTCCCAAATCAGTAAGCCTGATACAGAGAGAAAACCTGATTTGATAGCAGTTCTGGTAAAGAAGACCCGGGAATTTTACCACACAATAATGTTAGGAACTGTGAGGCAGATTTTTTTTTAATATTTTATTTATTGATTTTTTAGAGAGAGAGGAGTGAGAGAGAGAGAAGGGGGAGGAGCAGGAAGCATCAACTCCCATATGTGCCTTGACCAGGCAAGCCCCAGGTTTTGAACCGGCGACCTCAGTGTTCCAGGTCGACGTTTTATCCCACTGCACCACCATAGGTCAGGCCTGTGAGGCAGATTTACAATGAAACTCACAAAACCTAAGCTTCGGGATCCCTCATTTTCATAGGCTTTGAAACATATAGTCTTATGTTTGTAAAAACATTTCTTTTATTAAAGAGTCACTAAAGTTTTATAAGCTTTAAGCCCCATAAAACCTTAATCTATTCCTGATGGAAACCCTTTAAAATGCTAATGCAAAATAATAACATACATATACACACAATTAATAAAATATAAAATATGCCCTTATCATAGGAAATGATATCCCTACTATATAGATTCTCCATTGAAGCATATGAATTTCTTCTGTATGCCACCTTTTAAGAGGAATATTGACAAACTAAATTATATCCATAGATGAGGGACCTTGATAACATGGTAACCAGCAAGATTTAGCCTAAAGAGGTGATGGAAAGGTTGTTATCAAATATTTAAAGGCTATAGACTCCATATTATGAACACAGTCATATGTGACCCCAAATTCCAATGGAATGGTACAGATTCGGTAAAGGCCTGGCAAAAATTGAAGATAGAAAAATCAAGTTCCAGGAGCTATAAGGAAGTGAATAAAACAGATGAAACATGGTACCATGCAGATGTCAGTAAACAACAGGTGGTAATCCAGGCAAGCAGGGAGGTCTTAACAAGGAGAGAAGAGGGGTTTGGACAGATAAGCAGGACAAAGTCCCGAACAGGTGATATCCAGTGCAGTGAGCAAGCTGGAACATTGGCATCATGGGACAGGACTACCAGGCTATGGTTCAAGGCCAGAACATTAATCCCCAGAAAAAGAGACTGATAGAAGCAAAGTTGGATCTTCCCACTAGACAGAGTGGAGTAACAGGCAAGGGACTAACACAAAGAACAAAATAGGAATCTAGATACCAGTCTGAGAGTCATTAAATCCAAATTTAGCATTGCAGCCTCAACCCAGAGCACCACCTACAAAGAAAGCCAATCTGGCAATTTGGACTAGAAATTTACCCAGGACCTCCTTAGTGCCTTCTTACCAATTTACACAAGCTGCTCCTAAGAAATCTGGATCTCACTATACTGGTGATTCTTTCTTCTATCCTTGTGCCTTCTGAGTGCCAAACCCAACCAGGTAGAAGTTTGGAAGTGGCTCTGGATTGAGAACCTGTCCTTTCTCTACATGGTCCACAGTCAGGACGACCTGCCAATGGACTCCCATGTTCTCGCAGACTGAGATACTCTCAAGCTTTTATTGGAAATGTATGCATTGCCAGTTCCAGTGCCATAAGAAAAACAGACACCACACAAATGCCACCTGGAGTCACACTATCACCTGGCCAATCCTTGGAACTGTTTCAGTTATGGCTACCTGACCCCAAAACTTAATGACAATCATTTTGTTGCTTATGATTTGGGGGAGTTAGCATTCAAGCAGGGCTCAACAGGATGGCTCATCTCTGCTCTGTGTGGTATCGACTGAGAGGCACAATTCTGGATGAAAGGTCCAAGATGGTCTCACGCATATGTTTGGCAGTTGGTGCTGCCTGTCAACTGGGGATCCTAATTTCTCCTCCACAAGGACTCTTATCTTCCAGGACCTCTCTCTCTTTCCATGTGGACTCTTAGAAGGTTAACCCAGACTATTTTCCATGGCTCCTGGCTTCTGAGAGGATAAAAACAGAAGGTACAAGTCCTTTAAGGCCTAGACCCAGAAGTCACAGCATCACATGTGTCCAATTCTATTGGCAGAAACAAGTCAGAGAGCCAGCCCCAATTCAAGGAGAGGGAAGCATAGACTTCCCCACTTGATAGGAAGAGCAGGAAGTATGTATTCAATACAATGATGAAGAGCGTTGTTAGCAGCCATCTTGGTAAATATTTCCCCACAGAAGCCATGTTTTTCTAGTCTAGCATTAGAGTTGAGTCTACCCTCAAGCAACTCTTTGTTTTCCCATCTGCAGTAAAATTTTCCACAGGTGTTTTTCCTCAAAAGTAAGTCCCATTTTCTATCTAAGTCATACTGAGTGATAATAATCTCCCATTGAAAGGCCATTCCCAACTATTGTTAGTAACAGGTATAAGCATCTCAAGCCTGCCAAACCGAGGTATCCCCTCAATTGTGGTTGGAGTTGTGCCACCCACACAGCCCCGCTTTCTCTGGCTCAGGGACAGAGAAAGAAGCCTGGGCATGCTGATTTCTGTAAGCTGGGGCAGAAGCTCCACAGTTGCTCTCTATGGCATCTCATGGCCAATTGCTCCTTAGAACTGAAAGCAGAAATAGGATAGGTCCAATAAAAATCCCTCCAAAAGGCTACATTTGGAAAGGGTAGTCTGGCCAGTTGGCTCAGTGGTAGAGCATCAGACTGGCATGTGGATGTCCCAGGTTCGATTCCCGGTCAGGGCACACAGGAGAAGCAATCATCTGCTTCTCACTCATGACTTCCTCCTCTTCCTCCTCCTCCCCCTCCTTCTGCTCCTCCTCCTTCCTCTTCTTCTTCGTCCTCTCTCTCTCTCTCTCTCTCTCTCTCTCTCTCTCTTTCCCTCCCTCTCCCCTCCCCTCCCCTGTAGTCATGGCCTGATTGGAGCAAGCTGTCCCTGGGCACTGAGAATGGTTCTAAAACCTCCACCTTAGGAGCTGAAATAACTCAGTTGCTGAGCAACAGAGCAACACCCCAGATAAACAGAGCATCGCCCCATAGGGGGCATGCCAGGTGGATCCTGGTCAGGGCACTAACAGGACCGGGATCTCACTTAAAAAAAAAAAAAGGATAGGGTGAACAAAGATGTATTATTTCTGTTTAACAATTAGAGTGCCATTATGTACCAGGCCTCATGCCCTACGCTGGACATTCAAAAATGAATAATACATTGTCCCTGCTGGGCTGTAGTACACAGTCTGGTAGATAATGAAACTGGTTAAAGAGAATCGGAAATTCTGGCTTTTATCTGTGCCCTTAAATTGTCTTCACTACCTAGGACAGATAGCAGTCTCTGCCATTTTATATAGTGTATATATGAAATAGGATAAAACAATGTCTTTTGATATCAGTGTACAAGCATCATTGAGTCAGTACCATTTTGTACCAATTCAATTCAAGTAATAACACAGAGCAAGTTTATAAAAGTTTATATTTGACTCTGAGTCTCAGTGATAAGTAAAAAAGGATTATAGGGCCTTCCATGGGCTTGATTTGCAGCAAGAAAGGGTTTAGAAAGGTCAGAAGGAAAGGCTCTAGGCCAGGGGTCAGGAACCTTTTTGGCTGAGAGAGCCATGAATGCCACATATTTTAAAATGTAATTCCGTGAGAGCCATACAATATGTTTAACACTAAATACAAGTAAATGTGTGCATTTTATGTAAGACCAACACTTTTATTTTATTTATTTATTTTTTTTTTTTTTACAGAGACAGAAGGAGAGTCAGAGAGAGGGATAGACAGGGACAGACAGACAGGAACGGAGAGAGATGAGAAGCATCAATCATCAGTTTTTTGCTGCGCATTGCAACACCTTAGTTGTTCATTGATTGCCTTCTCATATGTGCCTTGACCGCGGGCCCTCAGCAGACTGATCAACCCCTTGCTCAAGCCAGCGACCTTGGGTCCAAGCTGGTGAGCTTTGCTCAAACCAGATAAGCCTGCACTCAAGTTGGTGACCTCGGGGTCTTGAACCTGGGTCCTCAGCATCCCAGTCCGACGCTCTATCCACTGCGCCACCACCTGGTCAGGCAAGACCACCACTTTTAAAGTACAATAAGTCTCTGAATTCTTTTTATTTTTTTAAGACTTTATTTATTCATTATAGAGAGGGGAGAGAGAGAGAGAGAAGGGGGGAGGAGCAGGTAGCATCAACTCCCATATGTGCCTTGACCAGACAAGCCCAGGGTTTTGAACTGGCAACCTCAGTGTTTCCAGGTCAACGCTTTATCCACTGCGCCTGACTACAGGTCAGGCTGAATTCTTCTTAATAACGTTGTTATGCTGTTGCTAACCAATGATGAATAAAGTACTTCTTACCATTAATGCGACTTCTGGTGCTGCATGGTTTTGCTGATGGCTTTGTAGTCTGGTTGATATGTGGTGAGGTTAACCTTCATGCAGGCGTTGAGACTTCCATCCATTAAACATGATCGTAGGTTGGTTTTAACGTTCTTTAGATGTGAGAAAGACTGCTCACATGCATACGTAGAGCCAAACATTGTCAGTACAGCAATACTCACACGCTGCAGTGTGTGGTATGTGATGGGAAGCGCATTCAAAGTTTTGACAATCAGCTGGTCTGCGGGTTGAAGTTTTTTCATTTTTCCCCACTTGTGTTTGCTCACCAACTCTGCTTGCTGTCATGCAAGTCTTTCCAAATCTCATTCAGTGACTTGAACTTATTCACCCACATGTCTGAGGCCTTCAGGTCAGCAGCTTGTAGCTCAAAATCTCTGATGGAGACACCGGGGATGTAACTTAGGTCAGCGCTGTTCACTGCACACTCATGTGGATGAGTGATGAACTTAAAAAGACAAGTGCGCTCACGAAATTCTCCAAAGCACGCTTTGAATGACTGCAGGAGATTAGATGTGAAGCCCACTAGCTGCTGGAGATCAAGATGTTGAGCAGGGTAACTTGCTGTGCATGCATCTTTAAACTCTCCCAGTATTTCAAAGTATAGTAAATGACCTGTTTCAATGTCTGTGATGAAGAGTTCCAGCTTGTTTTCAAATGCAAACACTGCTTGTTGAAGGGATAAGACTATTTCCAACGCCTTGCATTTTCACATTGAGCTGGTTCAGATGTTCAGTCATGTCCACGAGATAGAATTTCAGGAGCCACTCAGTGTTAGGTAACTCAGGATGCTCAACGTTTTTCATTTCAAGAAAAGTCCGGATTTTGTTCAGACAAGTCGCGAAATGGCTGGGCACCTTCTCTCTTGACAACCAACACACACTGCTGTGCAGAAGCAGACCAGGATAACTATTCCCAAATTCATCCAGCAGTGTTTTAAACTGGCGATCATTTAAAGCTCAGGCAGCAATAAAGTTGACCACCCAAATGACCAGCGACATCACCTCACCAAGCTGCTCGCCATACATCTGAGCACAAGCATCTCCTGATTTAGGATGCAGTGAAAACTTAGGATGGGTCTCTTTTCATGTTCATGAAGAAGTGCTATAAATCCTCTGTTTTTCCCCACCATGCACGGAGCACTATCAGTACACACTGAATTAAGTTTATCCATCGGTAGATTTTTTTCTTTAGCGAACTCAGTGAAAGACTTGAATAAATTCTCCCCTCTTGTTGTCTCTTTCATAGGTAAAACAGCAAGACTTTCCTCAAGTAGTGTGTCACCGACAGCATACCTTACAATCACACTGAACTGGGATAAATGGCTTACGTCTGTTGACTCATCCAAAGAAAGAGAAAAGAATGGTGCTGCATTTATGTCTTTCACTTGGGTTGCCTCAGTTTGCCATCATGATGGTACAATCGTGAACAGTTTTGCCGACAGAGGCATGTCTTTTATTCGTTTGATGATCTTCTTTATCCGAAAAGTCGTCAAAAAGTTCATTGGCAACATTAAGCATGGATGTTTTGGCATACTCCCCATCTGTGAATGGCTTTCCGTTTCTCACAATTGCTAAAGCACCAGCAAAGCTAGCCGAATTCCAGTCACCTTGTTGGGCCCAAACACGGAGTTGCTGCTGAGTAGCTTGCACTCTGCACAGTAGCTCTTGACATGCTTTCTTCCTGCTGTCCCCCGCTGGATATTTCAATGCAAATGTAGTATGGCGTGTGTCGAAGTGCCGCTTTATATTTGACCGTTTCATTGATGCAATTTTATCATTGCATATTAGACACACTGCAGAACCTGCTCACTCCACAAAGGCGAATTCCTCTGTCCATTACTGCTGAAAAGTACAGTACTCCTCATCTTTTTTTTCTTTTAGCCATCTTCTTCGTCAAAAAGGTTTCTGCAATTAGCTAGCTGACTACTTGATTAAAAGGAGGGAAGTTTACTTCCTGACCTCACAACGACCCGTGTACATTATGCATTATCCAATAAAAATTTGGTGTTGTACCAGAGGACAGCTGTGATTACTCCAGGCACCAGCAACCATGAACATGAGCGGTAGGAAATTAATGGATTGTAATACATGAGAATTTTTTTTTTAATTTATTTTTTAAAGAGACAGAGAGAGTCAGAGAGAGGGATAGACAGGGACAGACAGACAGGAATGGAGAGAGATGAGAAGCATCAATCATCAGTTTTTCGTTGCGACACCTTAGTTATTCATTGACTGCTCTCTCATATGTGCCCCGACTTTGGGCCTTCAGCAGACCGAGTAACCCCTTGCTCAAGCCAGCGACCCTGGGTCCAAGCTGGTGAGCTTTTTGCTCAAACCAGATTAGCCCACACTCAAGCTGGCGACCTCGAGGTCTCGAACCTGGGTCCTCCGCATGCCAGTCCGGCGTTCTATCCACTGCACCACTGCCTGGTCAGGCTGTTTTATATTTTTAATGTTATTATTATTTTTTATTAAAGATTTGTCTGCGAGGCAGATACAGCCATCAAAAGAGCCACATCTGGCTCGGGAGCCATAGGTTCCCGACCCCTCCTCTAGGCTCATTCACTGACATAAATTTAGAGTCTAAAGAAAAGAGAAACAACCTCATGGACATGGATCTTCATTTTGCAAGGGACAGGCAGATGTCCTTCTTAGGCAAATGAGTGAGACAGAACCCCAACTTTTAATGAAATAATTGGCATGTGACTTCCCCTACAGGCCTGTGGTCAGCAGACCTGCAGTTGCAAAGCTTTTCCCCAAACAGTGACTTGGCCAGTGAGCTTGGTCAGGTGAAAGAGGAACACTATACTTGCAGTTCCCACTTAATTAGATGTGGGGATTGAGGGGGAAACACATCCCTGAAGCGCGTCATTGCACGTTGCTAGATAAGCAGAACTACCCCACATATCATAGAAAATGTCTGATATGGCAAGAAAATGAGAGCCAACTGCTTTGGGCACATAGCAAATCTTGCCTGTGGAGCCTAATTTTAAGTAGCCTTAGCAAATAGTGGTAAAAAACAAACAAACAAGCCCTGGCCGGTTGGCTCAGTGGTAGAGCGTCGGCCTGGCGTGCGGGGGACCCGGGTTCGATTTCCGGCCAGGGCACATAGGAGAAGCGCCCATTTGCTTCTCCATGCCCCTCCTCCTTCCTCTTTGTCTCTCTCTTCCCCTCCCGCAGCCAAGGCTCCATTGGAGCAAGGATGGCCGGGGTGCTGGGGATGGCTCCTTGGCCTCTGCCCCAGGAGCTAGAGTGGCTCTGGTCGCGGCAGAGCGATGCCCCGGAGCGGCAGAGCATCGCCCCCTGGTGGGCAGAGCATCGCCCCTGGTGGGCGTGCCAGGTGGATCCCGGTGGGGCGCATGCGGGAGTCTGTCTGACTGTCTCTCCCCATTTCCAGCTTCAGAAAGAAAAAATAAAAACAAACAAACAAACAAAAAAACTCATGGACAACTGCAATAGTAGCAGCAGAAAAGACTGTTGAAATAAAAGCACCAAGGAAAAAATTAGCAGACCAATCTCTGGATTATATGGATTTCGCTTGAGATATTTACACAGCCCAGACCAGACTGGTTAGTTTGTTAAATAGCTGCTGGAAATAGTGGAGACAGTGAGATTGGAACTGGAATGTTGCAGTTTCTAAGCAAACGAATTCCTCCACTTGGAAAGTGGACCATCTTAGGGGGTGGTCCTTCGTTTATTCAAAACAGATGTGTGGTGAAGGTTGGTATTAACAAAGTAACGTTTTACAGTTTGGTTTTGAATGGTTCCCAGAGGCACACACAAAAAAGTGTTCTAATTATTGGAATAAAGTTAGAAAGATAGGGATTGTAAAATTCTGTGTATGCTGCTACTTCCTGTGACCCCACCCTCTCCAGAGAAATATCCTCCTGGAGAGAACAAACACTGAAAAGAAACATACAACCGAAATATGAAAGCAAAGGGAATTGATCTCCTTCAGGTACCATTGTATTTTAGTTCCAAGCACAGTGACTCATGTGAGCCTTCTTCAGTAAATATGGGTTGAAGAAGTGAAAGTGTAACCCTAATTGAAGATGGATGAGGTAACTTCTGTTTCCCACATTTTTTTTTTCTGAAGTTGGAAACGGGGAGGCAGTCAAACAGACTCTCGCATGCGCCCGACCAGGATCCACCCAGCATGCCCACCAGGGGGTGATGCTCTGCCCATCTAGGGCATTGCTCTGTTGCAACCAGGGCCATTCTAGCGCCTGAGGCAGAGGCCATGGAGCCATCCTCAGCGCCCAGGCAACTTTGCTCCAATGGAACTTTGGCTGCAGGAGGGGAAGAGAGAGACAGATAGCAAGGAGGGAGGGGTGGAGAAGCAGATGGGCGCTTCTCCTGTGTGCCCTGACCTGGAATCAAACCTGGGACTCCTGCATGCCAGGCCGACGCTCTACCACTGAGCAAACTGGCCAGGGCCTGTTTCCCGCATTTTAACAGATCTAGTTTAGTGAAGAAAATTCTTAGAACATACACCTAAAAATTATGGCTACAATATTTCTTTTATATTTTATTTAGAAAATTAAATTTAAAGGGGTGACATTAATCAATAAAAGCATATAGGTTTCAGGTAGGCATTCCTACAGCATTTAAACTATTGATATGTTGTATACTCATCACCCAAAGTCAAATCATTTTCTGTCACCATATACTTGTTCCTCTTTACTCCCACCCTTCACACCCATGGAAACAATATTTTTAAAACATTTTTTAAATATATGGCTGAGCCAGATAGAAAAGGTAAAATAATTGTAAGAGGCCAAAATCTATGAGAATAAGCCAATTCTCATAGGTAAGAAAAAACTTGCACAGGCCTCGACATACAATGATGAAGTTGTGTCCTGGTAAGAGCACCCAGTGACAGTGAAAGGTGAGGCAATATTTAGCCCACACTCAAGGTGTGGGTCGTGGCACAGGCCTGAATCAACCAAGGAGGAGCAGCACCTTTTGTGAACCCATCCACTGCTACAGGGTTACACATTGGCACCTGTGTCCTAGCAGAAGCCCTGAGTAGGATTTGCCTGCATTATTTGTATACCATATTTCCCCATGTATAAGACACACCTATTTTCAAAAAATTTGGGGTCTAAAAACTGGTGTGTCTTCTACAGTGGTTGTAGTTTTATTACTTGCATTTCTTGCATTTTTGCACTTGTTTATACGCCTGTTGAAGGCAATGATTCGTCATCAGACACAGATGAGGACAGCTAATGGATGAGAGTTTTGGGAGTTTTGACAGTGATGAGGAATTGTATGAATTTTATGACGAATAAAACTCGAGTTCAATAACTTTATGTAATACATTTTTTTTCCAAATATCGAACCCCAAAATTAAGGCGCGTCTTATACATGGGAGTGTCTTATACATGGGGACATATGGTATCTCTGGTAGTTTTAGGGCTTTGACTTTATTAGACCACACTAGTGGAAAGAAGGCAGTTGGATTGAAAAGCAATATACCCTTGGAAAGTAAATTAGACAAAAAAAATCTTCTCTACAGAAAGAACTTCGCACTAATTCTCGGAGAAGGAGGAAAAGAGAAAACATCTCCCTGAGAATTTCTAATACTGCTTTACTGCCAACCAGTACTCAGAATATATGCTATTTCTGTGGCCTGAGAAACTCCAACACAAAAATTTAGCAGATTAATTCTCAAAAATACTCTCACACTTAAAATTTCAGGGAATAGAAATTCTCAATCAAAATCATAAGATACACATATATAAGCCATCCATCATAAGCAAGAATCAGTAAAATTAACAATGAACAGCTTCAAAACCTCGATGATTATAGTTATAGAAATTATCAATCACAGAATATAAAACAAGTATGTTTAAATATTTGAAGAATTTTGAAATAATCAGTCATTAGTAATTAACAGTATGGTAAGGAAATAACATACATTTTAAAACTGATCACTTGGTGCCTGACCAAGCAGTGACACAGTGGATAAAGCATCGGGCTGGGACACAGAGGACCCAGGTTCAAAACCCCGAGGTAGCCAGCTTGAGCACTGGTTCATCTGGCTTGAGGGTGGGCTCACCAGTTTTAGTGAGGGATCACTGGCTTAAGTGTGGGATCATAGACCCGACCCAATGGTTGCTGGCTTGGGCCCAAGGTTGCTGGCTTGAGCAAGGAGTCACTCACTCTGCTGTAGCCCCCCCTCCACACTAGTCAAGGCACAGATGAGAAAGCAATCAATGAACAACTAAGGAGTCACAATAAAGAATTGATGATTCTCGGTCCTGGCCGCCTGGCTGCTTGGTAGAGTGCCGGCCCGCATGCAGAAGTCCCGGGTTCAATTCCTGGTCAGGGCACACAGGAGAAGCGCCCATCTGCTTCTCCACCCCTCCCCCTCTCCTTCCTCTCTGTCTCTCTCTTCCCCTCCCGCAGCTGAGGCTCCATTGGAGAAAAGATGGCCCAGGCGCTGAGGACAACTCCATGGTCTCTGCCTCAGGCACTAGAATGGCTCCGGCCACAACGGATTGTCCTCCCAGATGGACAGAGTATCGCCCCCGGTGGGTATGCCAGGTGGATCCCGGTTGGGCACACACGGGAGTCTGTCTGACTGTCTCCCCTCTTCTAACTTCAGAAAAATACAGAAAATACAAATAAAAAATTATTTTAAAAAAGAATTGATGCTTCTCATCTCTCTCCCTTCCTGTCTGTCTCTCCCTATTTGTCCCTCTGTCACAAAAAATAAACAAAAAACTGATCACCTGGCATTCTCCACATTATTCTTTAGGAATTGAGAAGTCAGGGTAAAAATAATAAAATAGAAGTAAAAAGTAAGATGGTAGAATTTAGTTCAATTATAACACAAACTTTAATCAATGTAACTGGATCATATGCTTAGTTAAGAGGTAAAACTTCACAGACCTCAGTTTCACAAACCCAGCTATATGCAGTTTATGGAAAGCACACCTAAAATCGTAAACGACTATGGTAAGATTGAAGAGATAAGCCAAGCAAACATTAATTAAAAGAAAGCTGATGTTTCTATATTAATAGTAGATAAAATAGATTTTTCAAAGTACAATTTCCATCTTATTTTTTTCCAGACTACTTTTTCTTCAGTCCTTAAGGACTGAGCTCCTTAAATAGGTTTGGTGGAGGTTGCGGGCAGCACCCACAGATCTAAACCAGGGTGGGGATGTTTGATTGTTCTAGGCTTCACGAGAACAATTCCTGACTACCTTGCTGTGAATGGTACAACTCATACAGTGATGTAGTTTCACATACAGCTTGGGAAGCACAAGGCGTTGAAGACACCTGCTTCAGAAATGTCCCTAACAGCTGTGGCCTCTACTATGTTTTGAATGATGAACTTCTTAATGGCCCTGTCCTTGGGTACGCATCAGGCGCAGCTTGTGCGGCAAATAGGCTGCACATGGCCACATCCCTTTTTAGCAAGACCATTGTTCTTTCTTTTCTTGGTTATCCCGGAAGCAAGGACCCAAGAGAGGTAGATAAAATAGACTTTTAAGGTATAAAGCAATACTAGGGGTAAGGTGGATCAATTATTATTTTTAAAAAATTCACCAGGAAGTTATAAAAATTTTAAACTTGTATACATGCACCTTAAAGCTTCAAAATGTAGAAAGCAAATATGAATAAAATTCCTGGTGAAAGTTAACAAACTGTTATCAATAAGGAAGATTAAGATAACTCTGTCAGTATCTGACAGACCATGTAGACAGAATCAGTATGGACATATAAGCATTAAAAAATACAATTAACAATTCTGATATAATTAACATATGTAGAAAATTGCACCCAACTACAGAATATGCATTCTTCTCAAGCATGGAAGGACTATTTATGAAAATTGCATACTAGGACATAAAATAGGTCTCAACTTTCAAATTTTATATTCAAGTCTCAAATTTCACATAACTGATATCATATACCATATGGTCTGATTTCATAGCTATTTGGTAACACATAAATAGGAACTAAATAACTTAAAACCCTTTATATCTGGGAGGGTACTTTTTAATGACTCAAGGGGAAAGGAGAAAATATAATAGAAGTTATGAAATATTTAAAATAATTATGACATGATTAGAATAATTGCAGAATTCAGCTGAAATGGTGCTTAAAAAGAATCATAGCCTTAAATATATGTACTGAGAAGAGGGAAGGCTGAAATTAATAAGCATCCAACATAAAAGTTAGTTTTAAAAAAAGAGAATATTCCCTAACAGAGTAATAAATATCAAAGCAGAAAATAAAGATCTAAAAAGCATTCAGAATAAAAGATCAACATAGTCAACATTTGTATAAAATATTTTAAAATTAATAATCTCTGGTAAAACCAATCTATAGAAAATGAGATGGTATTAGCAAACAATAGTAGGAATAGTAAAAGGGAAGCAGATGAAGCTTTTATTCAGTTAAAAATATTTCTTTTCATTCAAAATCTGGGAGTGTTTTACAGTATTTGATATAAAGACTTATTATAAGGTTTACAGAATGTTGCTACAAGGACAGACAAATGGAGCACTGAAACATGATGGAATGTCCCAACACACACCCACAAATATATGGTCACTTGATTTATGAGACAGGTACCACTGCAGGGAAATGGAGAAAGGATGATCATGTCAGTAAATGATACTGAGTCCATTGGATAACCATATAAGAAAAGAAATGCGTCTTGAACCATATTTCCTTTCATTCTTAAACACCAGTTGTACCCGTGTTCAGGTAGCTCAATTAGTTAGAACATCATCCCGATATGTCAAGGTTGCGGATTCAATCCCAGGTCAGGGCACACATAAGAATCAACCAATGAATGCATGAATAAGTGGAACAACAAATCAATGTTTCTAGTTCTTTCTCTCTCTCTAAAAATAAATAAATAAAAATTAAAAAATAAAACAATTGTAGCTGAATTACCATACTCATAGAATGGAGCTACCACATAACTCAGCAATCTCTCTACTGAGTATCTACTCAAAACACTCAAAAACATTTATTTGCAAAGATATATGCACTCCTATGTTTATTGCAGCATTAGTCATGGCAGACAAGACACGGCAATGATCAAAGTGTCTTTCAATAGAGGATTGGATAAAGAAGATGTGGTACACACACACACACACACACACACACACACACACACACACACTATGGCATACTACTCAGCCATAAGAAAATATAAAATTCTGCCATTTGCAACAACATGGATGGACCTTGAGAATATTATGCTAAGAGAAATAAGTCAGTTAGAAAAAGCTAAGAATGATATGATTTTACTAATATATATGATATAAAACTGAAATTCATAGACACATGCAACAGTATGGTGGTTACCAAAGAGAATGGGGGTAGGGAGGTTAAAGGGGACAAATGCATAGTGACAGAAGATAGTTTGACTTTGGGCAGTGGGCATACAATACGATATACAGATCATGTATCATAGAAATGTACAATTGAAACCTATATGATCCTATTATCCAATGTCACCCCAATTAATTTAATAAAAATAATACCTTACTGTAAAGATATATATTATAAATAAGTTATTAAAATGCTATTAAAAATAGCATTTATCCTAAGATAGGAAACATCTGAGCTCTTACTTCCTAGCATATATCATTAGTTTAGCTCAATTTAACTCTTATAAAACAGTTTTTTGATAAACCAAGGTAGGTATTCAAATGTACATAGCATTTATCATAATAGCTCATATAACAAGACTATACACAAACAACATAGTTATGATATATTTATACAATCAGTTATACTACAACAACAAAACAATGAATTATAGCTACAAGCAAACTTGGATGTATCTCAGAAATATAATGCTAAATGAAAAAAGGCGGACACAAAAATCAAGGAGTACAATTCTATTTATTTATTTATTTATTTATTTATTTATTTATTTTCTGAAGCTGGAAACGGGGAGAGACAGCCAGACAGACTCCCGCATGCGCCCGACGGGGATCCATCCGACACGCCCACCAGGGGCGAAGCTCTGCCCACCAGGGGGCGATGCTCTGCCCCTCCGGGGGGTCGCTCTGCCGGGACCAGAGCCACTCTAGCGCCTGGGGCAGAGGCCAAGGAGCCATCCCCAGCGCCCGGGCCATCTTTGCTCCAATGGAGCCTTGGCTGCGGGAGGGGAAGAGAGAGACAGAGAGGAAGGGGGGGGGGGTGGAGAAGCAAATGGGCGCCTCTCCTGTGTTCCCTGGCCGGGAATCAAACCCGGGTCCCCTGCACGCCAGGCTGACGCTCTACCGCTGAGCCAAACCGGCCAGGGCCAAGAGTACAATTCTATTTATATCAAGTTCAAAAATGGGCAATCAAGGATGATGGTTAATTTTGCCGGTAAGGTCTGACAATGATCTATTTCCTAATATGGTGTTTGGTTACACAAGTGTGTTAACATTGCAAAAGTTCAATGAGTGGAAAACTTATGATTTATGCACTTTTCTGTATGTTATACTCAAATAAAAAGTCAAATGTTTAAAAATGCTGAGAAAAAATATGTGCCTATTTGATCTCTAAGTGGTAGTGTCTCTGTTTTTCTCTTAGATCTTCTTAGCAGAAAGAATTAACCCCTCTGTGAATATTTTTCAAATGGTCTTAAAATATTAAAACAAGTTTAAAAATAGATAAATAATACCCTTAACATTTGGTTCATTCAGATTGGTCTCCTTAACCTGTTAATTACTGCTAAGTAAATAAACCAGTTTTTATTTTTGAAAAAAAATATTGAAAGGAGCATGGTTGTCAAACTTAAATATGCCTTTGTCTCTCAAAATTATTCTTTTAGGTTACTTGAATAAATATATTTATTGTATTTCCCAACTCCAGTTTTGCTTTGTTTTCAGGAAGATCAATTATTGACATTAAAATAAGTATGTGATAGAAATGTATTTCTATTTATATGCCCTTAATTGCCAAGATAAATATTTTAAAAAATTTTAAACAACATGACAAGTGAAGTAAATGTGATTATTCTTGTGAGTAATCAAGAAATAAGGACAATAGCATAATTATGTTTGTGTGCCTGTGCACATCTGAAGAAATATATCCCTACCACATATGAGTTCTAACTGGGAAGTTTTTTTTTTTTTTTGTAATCATGAAATATGGGATACATAGCTTGTGGCAGAACTTATCTAGGCAAAGGAAGGCATGTCCTATTATATTCTCCCTATTATCCATTTAAAAAAAAAAGAATAGAAGAAAAATAAAGAAAAAAGTTAATTACCTAAGAAAAGTAAACATTTATTTTTTCCAGTTAGTAGCATTGGCCCCTTTGTTGGAGCACAGAACAATTTTAGCATAGTGAATTCTCAGGGGAAAAGATGAGAAACAAGACCCAGAAAACAATGTAATAAAAACAACTGAAAACTACTTCTAAATAAATATTTAACCAATTGTTTGAAATACAATGGAATTAATTCTAAACAGGTAGAATTTTCTACTCTAATAATATTTACATTACATGCTTCCTTTAAAGTTCTTTAAGCTACATTCTAAAAGCCAGTTTGCTAGAAGAAGATTGAAGTCTTAGTTTTCAACCATTCTTACTAATTTAGTGCTATCCTCTAAGTCCTTCAGTTAAAAACAAAAGTGTGTTTTTGTACTCCCACCGATTCAGATGGAAATGAAGGTGGTGATGTTCAATAGAACAAGCAGTGCCCTAGAGCTTCCATCCACAAGTGTGGTAATAGTCCAAGTTCACCACACACCCATAGGACAATGACTACATGTAACATTCTCTACTATGTTATTAGTTATTTAAATTTCACTTTTTTTTGTTGCTGTTATTTTCTGAAACCTTAAGATATTGTCTATCTTTAAACAAAGATATCAAATTTAAAACAAAATTCTCTCTCACCTTCAGTCACAATCCTTTTTAATCCAATTTTGTTTGTTTTTATACCAAACCCCTTTCTCTAATCCTTAGACTCTTCAGGATTTGGAGAATAACCATTGTATCTGAGCAACTCATCAATATTTCTCCATCCTTTTCTCAACTGATTCCTCACCTTACTCTTTGCTTTTCATCTCTCCAACCTACAGATCTAGAATTTTTACTTTCCACTGCACAAATTCACATTATCTCAAGGTCATTTAAATTGTTTAACGCTATTGCCAGCAGTCTGTCAGTTGACAAGTCACTACACTTGACCTTTTGCACTAGAGAAAGTATTCTTTGATGTCAGTAAGACTTTTCAACATATCAAGTTTGTTGACCAATTGGTAAACATTTAAAATACAAACATGCGAAGTCATTTTGTCATTATTTGTTTCATTTCCTTTATAATCTTACAGAAAAGTGTATAATCCTGTATTTGTTATGAGACTATAACTATGTAAACTACTTTGAAGTTATGACTTCAAAAAAAGTTTTCAACATCATAAGGTCTAACAGGGCAGAGAAGACTTACTTTATTATGTCTTATTTAATCAGCAAAGAACTTTGATAATTTACAAAGTTTCTAAACAAAATTATCTAAACATCTGGAAGCTATTAAAGTACTGAGGAAGTTATGCCACAGTTACATTTAGAAAGGTATTTTTATTATAAATTCCTTAAAAGTAAGCCTGTGAAAAACAAAACTAAATTACCATTACCATTTTATTCAGATTTCTCATATTAATTAGGCTTAAACATTTAAATATGTTGTGATTTAAATATAAGATTATTTCTTGAGAGAACAATGACTTAGTACTTACCTTATGATAAGTATATAAAGGCTGAATTTAATAATGTAAAATTCTATTTATTTGTTTACTTTTTATTTATTATTATTATTTTTTTTTCTATTTTTCTGAAGTTGGAAACAGGGAGGCAGTCAGACTCCCACATGCACCTGACCAGGATCCACCCGGCATGCCCACCAGGGGGCAATGCTCTGCTCATCTGGGGTGTCGCTCTGTTGCAACCAGAGCCATTCAAGCTCCTGAGGAAGAGGTCACAGAGCCATCCTCAGAGCTCGGGCCAACTTTGCTCCAATGGAGCCTTGGCTGCAGGAGGGGAAGAGAGAGACAGAGAGGAAGGAGATGGGGAGGGGTGGAGAAGCAGATGGCGCTTCTCCTGTGTGCCCTGGCCAGGAATCGAACCCGGGTCTCCTGCACGCTAGGCAGACGCTCTACCACTGAGCCAACTGGCCAGGGCTATTTATTATTTTTAACGAGAGAGATAGAGAGGGTAACAGATAGGGATAGACAGGAAGGGAGAGATGAGAAGCATCAATTTGTTGCGGCACCTTAGTTGTTCATTGATTGCTTTCTCATATGTGCCTTGACTGGGGGCTCTAGCCAAGCCAGTGACTTTGGGCTCAAGCCAGCAACTATGGGGTCATATCTATGATACCACACTCAAGCCAGCGATCTGGGCTCAAGCTGGTGAGCCCGTGCTCAAGCCAGTGACCTTGGGGTTTCAAACCTGGGTCCTCAGTGTCCTAGACTGATGGTCTATCTGCTGTGCCACCACTTGGTCAGGCTGTAAAATACTATCTATATACATTTTGTTATGTGTTAAACATATGAAAATATTACGGACAAGAAGACACAGTTAGCTTTAAATACCAGTTCCACCACTTCCTACTTGCATGAACTTAGGTAAGATCCATCAGCTCAGCATCACAGTGTTCTCCCCTACCTACAACAGCGATATCTTCACCACAGAAGATGATTAAGTGGTGTAATGCTTGGAAGTGCCAAGCACACACCTAGCATAGAGTATATACTTAATAAACGTTTTCTTCCTTCTTTTTCTTCTCTTCCATTTAGCCTCCTCCTTTTCACTACTGGTGTTACTATGTTACAATGGCTTTCCATTTCAGGGTCTAAATGGATGGTAAATAAAAGTTTTATTTTTTTTTAAGATTTTATTTATTCATTTTGAGAGGAGAGAAAGAGAAGGGAGAGGGACAGGAAGCACCAGCTCCTATATGTGCCTTGACCAGGCAAGCCCAGGGTTTCAAACCGGTAACCTCAGCATTCCAGGTCGACGCTTTATCCACTGCACCACCACAGGTCAGGCCAATAAAAGTTTAAAAAACTTCCTATACACTTTATGTTTTTCCATTATTACCAACTGTTTAAAACAGGAGAAATCCTGAAAAGGACTGTTTATTTATTGCATGGTCTGGTCTCACAGGGGGATAGCTATGAGAGTATATTTCCTTTGGCAGCAGGTCATAGGTGATGGAAGAAAATTCATCTATTGAGCCCTATTCTGAGCCATATAATACATTAGATTTATGACATTTGCTCATTTTTATCCTAATAGTAGTCAGACCTGTCTGACTCTAGAGTACATGTTCTTTTGCTTAAAATGTTGTCACCTGCATGTCTAAACCTGAGATTTTGTACAGTGCACATAGGAAAATGCACATTGTGTTTTAAACCACTGACTTACAAATAGAGGGAGAAGGCCAGAACAGAACCAGGGATGGCGGGGCGGAGGGGGGAGTGTTTATTTAATAACAAAAACTTAAACGGAAGGAGCCAAGGTATATAAATAAACCAACAGCAGTGTTGCTGGAGAAACTGTTTACTGATTCCCTGAACTGTGGAATTGGTAAGGATAAGAGCAGAGCCTGGGACCAGGACTACCAAAATAGTAGGCAGACTGGATCCCTTCAGGCTGAGCTGTAAATGGAGGATGTATTGAGAAGAGGTTGACAGTTTATCAAAGAACAAGGTGGGGAGTGGATGAAGCCAGGTGACACAGGAAACAGTGTTGCCTTTCCAAAAGACTATCAGTCAGGCTGGACGAATTGGGCTAAAAGGAAGAGACTCTCCTACTGAACAATCATAACCCAGCCAGGCCTGACCAGGCGGTAGCGCAGTGGATATAGAGTGTCGGACTGGGATGCGGAGGACCCAGGTTCGAGACCCCGTGGTCGCCAGCTTGAGCGCGGGCTCATCTGGTTTGAGCAAAAGCTCACCAGCTTGAGCCCCAGGTCACTGGCTCAAGCAAGGGGTTACTCGGTCTGCTGAAGGCCCGCGGTCAAGGCACATATGAGAAAGCAATCAATGAACAACTAAGGTGTTGCAATGCGCAACGAAAAACTAATATTGATGCTTCTCATTTCTTCGTTCCTGTCTGTCTGTCCCTGTCTATCCCTCTCTCTTACTCTCTCTCTCTGTCTCTGTAAAAAAATAAAATAAAATAAAAAAATAAAAAATAAAAATAACCCAGCCAGGTCGATTTTCTTTAAGGAGTGTTTCTGGTCTTGTAAGCTGTATATATCACACTTTATTTTGTACTGGTTTGATGAGCAACAATAGGAACTTAGAATAAACAGATTTTGTAACTCCACTTGTAGGTCTTTTTCTCTTGGGTTTATCTTTATAATGATTCCTGCTGCATAAACATTCTTAAGGTAATTATATCTCAATAAACCTTGGAAAGTTTTTTGGGTAGGTAGAAAAGTTAAACTAAAATATTGGTCTTGCTTTAATCTAAAAAGTGTGTTGCTAAATAGTGATGATTAAAATTATAGATTCTGATCAGATAGATCCAGATTTAAGCCTTGGTTCCTTCCCTTACAAACTTTAAGCAAATTACTTAATTTCACCTGAATAACTAACCTTGTCTGACCAGTGGTGGTGCAGTGGATGAAGCGCTGACCTGGAACATTGAGGTTGCCAGTTGGAAACCTTGGACTTGCCCAGTCAAGGCTCATACGGGAAGTAACTACTACGAGTTGATGTGGGAGAGAGATGAGGAAGGAAATCTCATCACAGGAGGACAGCAGGAATCCAAAACATTTTGTATAAGTTTTTATAAGCCTGGATGTTTTAGACCATTTCTTTCTCTTCTCTTTATTCATTCATTCAAGTCTAAAATTTTTATATAGCATAAAAGCTCATCTGCAGGGAGTGGTTGGCAAACAGCCTGGAGAAGAACTTTCCAATGTCTCAACTGTTTACCTACACGCCACTGCTGTATTCCACGGATCTGAAACTGAAGAGCTGTTTGTTTGCAAAGAAAACATTGAAATCATGAATGACTTTTTTTCTCATGTGCATTCATTATACTTTTTGAAAAAATGTTGTCATGAAAAAATATTTCTTGTGAGAGAGCCACAGAAGTAGAGAGAGAGAGAGAGAGAGATGGGGAGGCACGAGCAAGAGACTAATCAGGTTAATAGCAAGCAAAGAAAGAGAGGCATTGTCCAAATTTGAAAAAGTAAAACTTTGGGTGAGTTGACAGGAAAAATAAAAGAAGCTGGTGAGAGTTAATCTACAGAAAGTTCTTTTGCCCTAGGATTATCTCACTACATACACTGCTTACTGCCACTAAAATAACTAATTATGTGATTTTCTTCATTTTGAACAAATCGTTTTTTTATACTGTATTTTATGGCAAACTATAGCCTGAGTCAGAAATTCCAAGGCTCTGGCTATTGGCTCAGTTGTAGAGCATCAGCCCAGTGTATGGATATCTCAAGTTCGAATCCTGGTCAGGGCACACAGGAGAAGTGAGCATCTGCTTCTCCACCCTGCTCCTCCCTCATTCTTCCCCTCCCACAGCCATGGCTCGATTGGTTCCAGCAAGTTCGCCTTGGGTGCTGAGGATGGCTCCATGGCCTCCATCTCAGGCACTAAAAAATGGCTCAGTTGCTGAGGAACGGAGCAACAGCCTTAGATGGGCAGAGCATTGTCTCAAGTAGGTTTGCTAGGTGGATCCCAGTTGGGGTGCATATGGGAGTCTTTCTGTCTCCTCTCCTCTCAATAAATAAATAAATAAATAAATAAATAAATAAAATAAGAAAAAGAAATTCCAAGAGCATGATAATCTCCATCCTTTAAAGCACCTACTCCAACATTATGCCAATGATAGGTTAATAATCTTTACAGCTGAGAACTACTTTTATATCTAAAACATCTACAGTTATATTACCAAAATAAATTGATGATATTATCAATACTTTATTTTCAATTGTTAATTTGATTCTAAATTTTCAGAAAAATAAATTCCAAACAGAGAAGCATTGATTTTCCTTTAAAAGGTCTGAACGTGCTTACTGATATTCAAAAAACTGTAAAATGGGCCCTGGCCGGTTGGCTCAGCGGTAGAGCGTCGGCCTGGCGTGCGGGGGACCCATGTTCAATTCCCGGCCAGGGCACATAGGAGAAGCACCCATTTGCTTCTCCACCCCCCTCCTCCTTCCTCTCTGTCTCTCTCTTCCCCTCCCGCAGCCGAGGCTCCATTGGAGCAAAGATGGCCCGGGCGCTGGGGATGGCTCCTTGGCCTCTGCCCCAGGCGCTAGAGTGGCTCTGGTAGCAGCAGAGCGACGCCCTGAAGGGGCGGAGCATCGCCCCCTGGTGGGCAGAGCGTCACCCCTGGTGGGTGTGCCGGGTGGATCCTGGTTGGACGCATGCAGGAGTCTGTCTGACTGTCTCTCCCTGTTTCCAACTTCAGAAAAATACAAAAAAAAAAAAAAAAACAACAAAAAAAAACCTGTAAAGTGTTCAGTAAAGAGATCACTTTAGCCTGACCAGGCAGTGGTACAGTGGATCGAGCATTGGCCTATGAAACTGAAGATCGAGGTTTGAAACCCCAAGGCTGCCAGCTTGAGCATGAGCCCACCAGTCTGAGTACAGGGTTGCTGGCTTGAACATGGAAACATAGACATGACCCTATGGAAGCCCAAGGTTGCTGGCTTGAGCAAGGAGTCACTGGCTTGGCTGGAGCCACCACCACTCCCCCACCATCAAGGCATATATGAGAAAACAATCAATGAACAACTAAGGTGCCACAACTACGAGTTGATGCTTCTCATCTCTCTCCCTTCCTATCTGTCTGTTCCTGTCACTCTCTCTTAAAAAACAAACAAACCAAAAAAAAATCCAAAAAAACATCACTTTATAGTGACTCCAGGCTGGTGGACAGTCTAAAAACCATCGTTAAATGGGATTTCTTTCTTTTTTTTTTTTTTTTTTTTTTTTAAGCTGGAAACAGGGAGAGACAGTCAGACAGACTCCCGCATGCGCCCGACCGGGATCCACCCGGCACGCCCACCAGGGGCGATGCTCTGCCCACCAGGGGGCGATGCTCTGCCCATCCTGGGCGTCGCCATGTTGCGACCAGAGCCACTCTAGCGCCTGAGGCAGAGGCCACAGAGCCATCCCCAGCACCCGGGCCATCTTTGCTCCAATGGAGCCTTGGCTGCGGGAGGGGAAGAGAGAGACAGAGAGGAAAGCGCGGCGGAGGGGTGGAGAAGCAAATGGGCGCTTCTCCTGTGTGTCCTGGCCGGGAATCGAACCCGGGTCCTCCGCACGCTAGGCCGACGCTCTACCGCTGAGCCAACCGGCCAGGGCTCTTTCTTTTTTTTTTTTTAATTTATTTATTAAATTTAATGCAGTGACATTGATAAATCAGGGTACATATGTTGAAAGAAAACATCTCTAGATTATTTTGACATTTGATTGTGCTGTGTACCCCTCCCCCAAAGTTAAATTGTCTTCTGTCACCTTCTATCTGGTTTTCTTGTGCCCCTCCCCTCCCCTAACCCCTCTCCCCCACCCCTGTTGCCATCCCATTCTTGTTCATGTCTCTGAGTCTCATTTTTATGTCCCTTCTATGTATTGATTCATATAGTTCTTAGTTTTTTTCTGATTTACTTATTTCACTCCGTATAATGTTATCAAGGTCCTTCCATGTTATTGTAAATGATCCGATGTCATCATTTCTTATGGCTGAGTAGTATTCCATAGTATATATGTACCAAAGCTTTTTAATCCACTCATCCTCTGACGGACACTTTGGCTGTTTCCAGATCTTTGCTATTGTGAACAATGCTGCCACAAACATGGCGGTGCATTTCTCCTTTTGGAGCCGTTCTATGGTGTCCTTGGGGTATATTCCTAAAAGTAGGATAGCTGGGTCAAAAGGCAGTTTGATTTTCAGTTTTTTGAGAAATCTCCATACTGTTTTCCACAATGGCTGCACCAGTCTGCATTCCCACCAGCAGTGCAGGAGGGTTCCCTTTTCTCCACATCCTCGCCAGCACTTATTCTGTGTTGTTTTGTTGATGAGCGCCATTCTGGCTGGTGTGAGGTGATATCTCATTGTGGTTTTAATTTGCATTTCTCTAATGATTAGTGATGTTGAGCATTTTTTCATATGCCTATTGGCTATCTGTATGTCCTCTTTGGAGAAGTGTCTATTCATCTCTTTTGCCCATTTTTGGATTGGATTGTTTGTCTTCCTGGTGTTGAGATTTACAAATTCTTTATAAATTTTGGTTATTAACCCCTTATCAGACGTACTGTCAAATATGTTCTCCCATTGTGTAGTTTGTCTTTTTATTCTGTTCTTGTTGTCTTTAGCTGTGCAAAAGCTTTTTAGTTTGATATAGTCCCATTTGTTTATCCTGTCTTTTATTTCACTTCCCTGTGGAGATAAATCAGCAAATATATTGCTCCGAGAGATGTCGGATAGCTTACTGCCTATGTTTTCTTCTAAGATGTTTATGGTTTCACGGCCTACATTTAAGTCTTTTATCCATTTTGAGTTTATTTTTGTGAGTGGTGTAAGCTGGTGATCTAGTTTCATTTTTTTGCAGGTAGCTGTCCAATTTTCCCAACACCATTTGTTAAAGAGGCTGTCTTTACTCCATTGTATTTCCTTACCTCCTTTGTCAAATATCAGTTGTCCATAGAACTGTGGGTTTATTTCTGGGTTCTCTGTTCTGTTCCATTGATCTATATGCCTGTTCTTATGCCAGTACCAGGCTGTTTTGAGTACAATGCCTTGTAGTATAACTTGATATCAGGAAGTGTGATACCTCCCACTTATTTCTTCCTTTTCAAGATTGCTGGGGCTATTTATGTTCTCTTTTGGTTCCATATAAATTTTTGGAATATGTGTTCTATATCTTTGAAGTATGTCATTGGTATTTTAATTGGTCTTGCATTGAATTTATAGATTGCTTTGGGTAAAATAGCCATTTTAATGATGTTTATTCTTCCTAACCATGAGCACGGTATATGCTTCCATTTGTTTGTATCTTCCTTGATTTCTTTTATCAATGCTTTGTAATTTTCCGAGTACAAGTCTTTAGTCTCCTTGGTTAAGTTTACTCCTAGGTACTTTATTTTTTTGGTTGTAATTGTAAAGGGGATTGTTTCCTTAATTTCTCCCTCTGACTGTTCATTGTTGGTGTACAAAAATGCCTCTGATTTCTGAGCATTGACCCTACATCCTGCCACCTTGCTGAATTCATTTATCAGGTCCAGTAGCTTCTTGACTGAGACTTTAGGGTTTTCTATATACAATACCATATCATCCGCAAATAATGATATTTTTACTTCTTCCTTTCCAACTTGAATGCCTTTTATTTCTTCTTCTTGTCTGATTGCTGTGGCTAGGACTTCCAGGACTATGTTAAATAAGAGTGGTGAAGGGGGCACCCCTGCCCTGTTCCTGATCTCAAGGGTATTGCTCTTAATTTTTGCCCATTGAGTATGATGTTGGCCGTGGGCTTCTCATAGATGGCTTTTATCATGTTGAGGCATGCTCCCTGTATTCCCACTTTGCTGAGAGTTTTGATCACGAATGGGCACTGGACTTTATCAAATGCTCCTTCTGCATCTATTGAAATTATCATATGGTTTTTCTCCTTCTTTCTGTTTATGTGATGAATCACATTGATTGATTTACAAATATTGTACCATCCTTGCCTCCCCAGAATAAATCCCACTTGATCATGGTGTATGATTTTTTCCATATATTGTTGGATCCAGTTTGCTAATATTTTGTTGAGGATTTTAGCATCTATATTCATCAGAGATATTGGCCTATAATTTTCTTTCTTTGTGTTGTCTGCCTGGTTTTGGAATCAGAATTATGCTCACCTCATAAAAGGAGCTTGGAAGTCTTCCTTCCTCTTGAATTTTTTGAAATAGTTTGAGAAGGATAGGAGTTAGTTCTTCTTTGAATATTTGGTAGAATTCCGTTGTGAAGCCATCGGGCCCTGGACTTTTCTTTGTTGGGAGTTTTTTGATAACTGTTTCGATCTCATTTGTTGTAATCGGTCTGTTTAGGTTTTCTGATTCTTCCAGATTGATTTTTTGGAAGATTGTATGCTTCAAGGAATTTGTCCATTTCATCTAGGTTGTCTAGTTTTTTGGCATACAGTTCTTCAAAGTATTTTCTTACAATATTTTGTATTTCTGTTGTGTCAGTTGTTATTTCTCCTCTCTCATTTCTAATTTTATTTATTTGAGTCCTCTCTCTCTTTTTCTTGGTGAGTCTAGTTAAAGGTTCATCAATCTTGTTTACCTTTTTAAAGAACCAGCTCCTAGTTTCATTGATCCTCTGTATTGTTTCTTTAGCCTCTATGTCATTTATTTCTGCTCTGACCTTTATTATTTCCTTCCTTCTACTACATTTGGGCTTTACTTGCTGTTCTTTTTCTAATTCTTTTAGATGCAGGGTTAAGTTGTTTATTTGAGCTTTTTCTAGCTTCTGAAGGTGTGCCTGTAGTGCTATGAACTTCCCTCTCAGTACTGCTTTTGCTGTGTCCCATAAATTTTGAGTTGTTGTATGCTCATTGGCATTCGTTTCTAGGAATTTTTTTATTTCTTCTTTGATCTCATTCTTAATCCATTCATTATTTAACAACCTGCTATTTAGTTTCCATGTGTTTGAGAATTTTTGAGCTTTTCTGTTGTGGTTCATTTCTAGTTTCATGCCATTGTGATCAAAGAAAGTGCTTTATATGATTTCAGTCTTCTTAAATTTGTTGAGAGCACTTTTGTGCCCTAACATGTGGTCTATCCTAGAGAATGTACCATGAGCACTTGAAAAGAATGTATATTCTGCTGCTTTAGGGTGAAAGGTTCTGAAGATATCTATTAAATCGAGTTGATCTAGTGTTTCCAATAAGTCTGCTGTTTCTTTGTTAATTTTCTTTCTTGAGGATCTATCTAGTGATGTTAGTGGGGTATTGAAATCCCCTACTATTATAGTATTGCTGTTGATCTCACCCTTTAAATCCATCAAAGTCTGCTTTATATATTTAGGTGCTCCTATATTAGGTGCATAGATATTTATAATAATTATATCTTCCTGTTGGATTACTCCCTTTATCATTATGTAGTGTCTTTCTTTATCTCTTACTATATCCTTTCTTTTAAAGTCCAATTTGTCTGATATAAGTATTGCTACCCCAGCTTTTTTTTCATTTCCATTTGCATGAAATGTTTTTTTCCATCCTTTTACCTTCAATCTATATGTATCTTTTGTTCTAAGGTGTGTCTCTTGCAGACAGCATATGTATGGGTTCTGTTTTCTTATCCACGCAGCTACCCTATGTCTTTTGATTGGATCATTTAATCCATTTACGTTTAAGGTTATTATTGATATGAAGTTGTTTATTGCCATTTTCTTCTTTAAAGTTGTATTCCTTTTTTGCTATATTCTTTTCCCATTTTGATCTGTTTACAACAGGCCCCTTAACATTTCCTGCAGCATTGGTTTGGTTGTAATGAATTCCTTGAGTTGTTTTTTGTCTGGGAAGCTTTTTATTTCTCCTTCGATTTTAAACGATAGCCTTGCTGGATAAAGTAGTCTTGCTTGTAGGTTCTTGTTCTGCATTACTTTGAATATTTCTTGCCATTCCCTTCTGGCCTCAAGTGTTTCTGTTGAGAAGTCAGATGTCATCCTTATGGGGGCTCCTTTGTAGGTGATAACTTTTTTTTCTCTTGCAGCTTTTAATATTTTCTCTTTATCGCTTAGCTTTGGTATTTTAATTATGATGTGTCTTGGTGTAAGTTTCTTTGGCTTTTTCTTTAATGGAGTCCTCTATGCTTCTTGGACTTGTGAGAGTTTCTCTTGCATTAATTTAGGGAAGTTTTCAGTTATGATATGATTGAACAAAGTCTCTATCCCTTGTTCTTTTTCTTCTTCTTCAGGAACCCCTATGATGCGGATGTTATTTCTCTTCATGTTGTCACAGAGCTCTCTAAGGGTTTCCTCTGACTTTTTGAGTCTCTTTTCTCTTTTCTTCTCTGCTTTCATGCCTTCATTCCAGTTGTCCTCCAACTCGCTGATTCAATCCTCAGCTCTATCTATCCTGTTTTTAATTCCTTCCATTGTGGTCTTTATTTCTGATATTGTATTTGTCATCTCTGACTGATTCTTTTTTATACTTGCTATTTCTTTATTTAGGTGTTCATAATGACCATCCATTCTTGTTCTAAGATCCCTAAGCATCCTTACAATCATTATTTTGAACTCCGCATCTGGAAGTTTGATTATTTCCATATCACTCAGTTCATCTTTTGAAGGTGTCTCTTGTGGTTTCATTTGGATTGTACTTCTTTGTTTTCTCATTGTCTGTTTTTGGTTTTTTTATTTGTAGAGTTGGTTGAGTCTAGGCTTGGTGTTGTCTGCCTCCAGTTTTCAGTTATTTCTAGGTCTTCTTGGGTTGGTAACAGCTGTTATCTGTAATCCACTTTCGGATTTGGGCAGCTTTGATGTCTTGATTTGTTTGTTTTCTTAACAGGTGATAGTCTTTTTACTGATCTCAGCAGGAGACTTCCTTGAAACTGTATCCAGGAATGTGGTGGGTGCAACCTTGAGACTCTGAAGGCCTCTTTAGCCAATTAATCTCTCTGGGGGCAGGGTGTTTTTCTCAGTTTCAGTAAGGGGAGGTGTATCTCAGATCTCCATGGAGACCTGAGTTACTGCCCCTCCTCCCCACTTCTTGTTTTCAGCTGTGTCTTGTTGCGCTGATTGGAGCTGGATAGATGCCCGGAGATCTCTGATCCGGAAGCAATTCAGCTCTGTTTTGTGAAAGGTTCAGTCCCTCCCCCAGCTATGGCTGCTTCCAGCACAGAGGAGTCAGCTTTTCTAGTTCGTCTCCTGCATTCCTTAGCCCCTCACAGTCTGTCCCTCTCCCTGTCCTTTCCACTTGGGAGATAAGCTGGTCTTTTCAACACACCTCGCTCTCTGGTCGCCAGGCAAGTGGCTGTGAGCAGTAGTTTCTGCCCTTTTCCCTTGTGTGAGATCCTCTCTGGGCGCTCAGCCTAACCCCCCCCCCCTCCGTTCCTGTAAGCAGGGGAGATTCAGGCACTCTCTACCAGGTTTGTTGTGGCTTCTTCTTTGCTCCTTGGTTTTTGAGAGCTGTTCTTGTAGTTCAGAGTTGGTTTTTTATGCTGATTTTTCCTAACTTGATTTGTATTCCAGTTTGGTGGTGAGAGCTGGGCGTCTGTGCGTCTGCCTACTCTGCTGCCATCTTTTCAGTCCAAATGGGATTTATTTTTCACCTTTGCCAATCTACTCATTTCTTCCTGGTAGAATGGTAGCTCTTACAACTACAGAGAAGCTTAAATCTTCATTCAGAAGCATTCAGCTATAAAGAGGAGATTTTGTTTTGCTTTGCTTTATTGTGGTAAATATACATCACATAAAGTTAACCATTTTAACCATTTTAAAGCACACAATTCAGTGGCATTAAGTACATTCACTATGTTGTGCAACCATCAACCACCATCTGTTTCCAGAACTTTTCCATCATCTCTCACATAAACATTGTACCCATTAAGTACCAATTCTCCATTCCCCACCTCCCACCAGTTCCTGCTAACCTCTAATCTACTTTCTGTCCATACGAATTTGCCTATCCTGGGTATCCCACAAAAGTGGAATCATACAATAGGTAGTCTTTTATAAACTGTCTTTCACTTAACATAATGTTTACAGGATTCATCCATATTATAGATGTAGTAGAATTACATTCTTTTTTAAGGCTAAATAATATTCTACTGTATATATATACCACAATTTGTTTATCTATTCATTTGTTGATAGACATTTGGCCAGTCTCCACCTTTTGGCTATTATGGAAAATGCTGTGAACATTGATGTACAATTTTTTTTTTTACTTTGATGGATGGTGTTTATTACCTCCTGAGTAGTTCAAAGAGCTTTTCAAATTAACTGCTGCTATGCCTATTGGGAAATACAGGCTCACATTAAACCTTCAGTTAAGATTATTTAGTAAATCTGTGTTTGTCAAGTGTCAAAGCTCACAGTGACAACAGGCAATTTTGAAGGGGCTCACATAGGGCCTTGGCCTGTACCTCTGAGGCTGCACATTAGAATTAAAAATACTGAAGCTTCAATCCCTGCACCAGAACAGCCAAACTAAGCTCTGGAGAGGCCATGTGAGGACATAGCAAGAAGGTGACCATCTACAAGCCAAGAAGAGAGCTCACACCAGGAACTGACCCTACTAGACTTTGATCTGGGACTTCAGACCTTAAGAAAATAAATTCTGTTGTTTAAACCACTCAGTCTATGGTATTTTTCAGTCACCAGCCCCCACTCCGCCCCCAGTGTTCCTATAGTTCTATTGTGCATCCAAGGTTGAGAACCTCTGATCTAGGGCGATCCAGTATCAATCCTCAAAGCTGCCAGTCTAAACTAGGTTCTCATGGCACTCTCAGAAAACTCAAAGGGAATCTTATTATGCAGCCAATGTCTTCTAGAAAAATATCAGTCAGATCCTACAAAGGTGTCAAGAAATGGAATCATTTCACTAATTATGTACCAGTATCAGGCTTGGACCAGAGCACTAGTGAATGAATAGTGGCCTCTGAGGCCGGGATAGTTGTGCCATCAAAAATGAGACAGCAATTCACCAAAGGGAATGTGAATGTCTTGCCCTGTGTTATAGACTGAATGTCTGTGTCCTCCTTAAATTCCTATATTGAAATCCAGCCTACTGGTATTTGATGATGGGCCTTTGGGAGATAATTAGGATTATATGAAATTATGAGGATGAGACCGTAGTGGGAAAAGGTTAATGCTCTTTTAAAAGGTAGCCAAAAGCTTGCTCTCCCTCTCTGAACACATGCTGAGGAGAGGCCATGTGAGGACATAGCAAGAAGGTGACCATCTACAAGCCAAGAAGAGAGCTCACACCAGGAACTGACCCTACTAGACTTTGATCTGGGACTTCAGACCTTAAGAAAATAAATTCTGTTGTTTAAACCACTCAGTCTATGATATTTTGTTATGGTAGCCCAAACAGAATAAGACTCTAAACACCCTACTCTCCATCAAAGCAGGGCCTGAGTAAAATATAATGGAGAGAAAGCCAATAAAAGCACATTATCTTGCCAAGACTTTCCAAGGAGTCTGAGTTGCCCATTAAGGGAAGGAAGAGGGGAGCATTTTATAGCCTGGCTCCTGTCCCACACCAGCCAAGGCTGTCCCATGAGACCAATGCCTTCACAGTATGCACTTCCTGGAATGCCAGGTAGGACCCCAGCAGACATGCCACCCCGTGCCATCTGGGAAACCTCAGGGTAAAAAATGAGTATTAAATAATGCAATTGAGGCAAGATCCTGTTGGGTTAGATAAGTGGGAAAGCTATCTCTACAGCAGATGGAGTGAAGAATGAACACAATGATGTGAACCAGGGACTAAGAGATGTTCAGCGCAAGGGATTTCTGGAGACCATTTGCCTGTGGTTCCAGCTCCCACCTCAAGGTCCAGTCACAGTCTAAACTTGAAGATCCTCTCTCCAGTCCAACCCTTGGGTGGTTAGAATTTGATTTTATTAAAAGACCCAATAAGTGTTCTTACAATATACCATTTATTTACTTCGTATCTCACTAGCCACAAGTGACACATAATTTTGGAAATACTGATGGGATGGTTAATTTCATGTGTCAAGTTGACAAGGCCACAGGGTGCCCAGATATTTGGTTAAACATTTCTGGGTATGCCCATGGGGTGTTACTGAATGAGATTAGCATTTGAATTGGAAGGCTGAATGAAGCAGACTGCCCTTCCCAAAGCCCGTGGGCATCATATAATTCCGTTAAGGGCCTAGACAGAATAAAAAGGCAAAGAAAAAAAGAATTTGCTTTTCCTGCCTGACTGTTGAGCTGGGACATGGGTTGGGTTACTCTCTTCTTCTCAGATTGAGGCTCCTATCACTGGCACTCATATCTTTAAACATGGACCAAAACCATACCATTAGCTCTCCTGAGTCTCCGCTTGCTGACTGCAGAACATGGGACTTGTCAGTCTCCAGAACTTGTCAGCTAATTCCTTATTAAAAAAACCTCACATACATAATATATATCTTATTCTATTTTTCCAAATAACCCTGACTAATGCACAAGGTCAATTATTTAAGAAACAGAAAACAAAAATAGGAGCCAAGTTCAGAGAGTTGCATGGGAAGCAATTCAACATCCAGACAATGTAAGGCTAAGAACTGTGACAAATCTAAAAGTAGCAAATCTTTATTTTTCATTTTTTAGAATACAATCATTCATATGCCTTTTCTACCAGTTGCTAAAATTACTCATCCAAGGAGAGCTAGGCCTGACCTGTCCATATAACTCTTTGCCATCTTTCCAACTCTTAGTATGGAAAATATTTTATATATTTTACTTAGTTTTACATTTATTTTAATATTTTAGTGTCTTCCCTGAATCCTTCATAGTCATCTATATTTATATTTTCTTTCATAAATGGTCATTTCATTGATCAAGGACTAATAAATTATGGTCTACCACCTATTTTTGTATGGCATGTACGCTAAGAATGGTTTTTACATTTTAAATGAGTTTTAACAAATCAAAAGATTATTATTTTGTGACACATAAAAATTATATGAAATTCAAATGTCAGTGTCCATGAATAAAATTTTATTGGAATGCAGCCATGTCCATTCATTTCTGCATTATCCATGGCAAGACGATAGAGAATTAAGTAGCTGCAACAAAGAGCATACGGCCCTACGAAGCTTAAATATTCACAACAACCATATGGCCCCGCAAAGCCTAAAATATTTACAGTCTGGCTGTTTACAGGAAACATGTGCTGACCTTTGTCCTCAATGGCAAAAGGATGCTTGCTTAGTTTCCTTTGTGTATTATCTAGCTTTTCTAATGAAGATAATTTATATGTGCCACTAGCATTGTTTTTTGACTAAGCTAGTCAAAATCTATTAGATAAAAAAGTTTTTACTAACTTATTGTTTTGGGGTTTTTGACAGAGATAGAGAGTCAGAGAGAGGGACAGACAAGAAGGGAGAGACATAAGAAGCATCAATTCTTTGTTGCGGCACCTTAGTTGTTCATTGATTGCTTTCTCATATATGCCTTGATGTGGGGGGGGGGGAGCTACAGCAGAGTGAGTGACCCCTTGCTCAAGCCAGCAACCTTGGGCTCAAGCCAGCAAACTTGGCTCAAGCCAGCGACCATGAGGTCATGTCTATGATCTCACACTCTGGCCAGCAATCCTGCACTCAAGCTGGTGAGCCCATGCTCTCAAGTCGGCAACCTCAGGGTTTGGAACCTGGGTTCTTTGCTTCCCATTCCGACCCTGTATTCACTGCACCACCATCTGGTCAGGGTTTACTAATTTGTTTTATATTCTTCACAGTCTTATACATAGGGTGAATATATATAATAAATGTTTATCAGATAAATTAGTAAGTGAATAAATCTGGTGAATCTGATGGCATGTAGCATTTGCAAGAAGCCAAAAACATACCTATTCCTGGTCCTGATGTGTGCAGAGCTTGATCACACATACCTCAGAAAACATATCCATATCTGATAGTATAAACTCTTCTCCAACAGATTTATAGGATGCTAAAGTGTGTGGATGAGGAACACCCTGACACTAGAGATAGTATCATAGAATAATAGAACCAGAAGGGAAACATTTCCTACAGCTGCTAACTTTGAAGACTGTATGTGAATCATTCTCAAAAGATGTTTGCTCTTTATTAATAATTATCCATAGATACTTTATATATTCCTGTAGTTATATATTTTAGAATGTCACAGTAATATAAATATAAACATATAAGCTATCCACTCAATAACTTTATAAGCAGTATTTACCTTGAAGTTTTGTAGTTGTGTTTCCTTTCTCCTCGTGTAATCTTATTTGTAGTAGACTACAAGTGGCAAAAAGCCTTTGTAGATTCGCGGCTTAGCAAAAAGTTAAGTTCTCCCTTTCACCACCACCTCCATATTGGCTATGAAGCTGAGTATTTGCACCCACTTCACTTGCTTGCTTAAGTTGCTGGAAGCAATTTACATGCCCTTCCTCTCACTCTTTGTTTGTTTAGATGTTGGTTGATTTCACTTATGCATGGTGGGGGGATTCCTGTTTATACCTTGGGAGAGTTCCTGTTTTTGCCTCAGATATGTAACTTTGTATCAAGGACTTCCTTGTTTGCATATGGCTATATAATAAAGCAAACTGGGGCTATGGGGCCCTCGGATATTGCCATCAGCATTGAAGAGGCCTCCCAATCCCATCCTTTATTCTCAATGAGTCTGTGTTCTTAATTCCACACCGTTCTCCCTCAAGACCCAGAATTACTGAGCCATGCTGGTTCATGGCACTTCTTCTCAGTTTGGGGACAGTGCTTGTTATATTTTTATGTGTTTAAAAGTTACCACCATCATCAGTGCCATCCCAGTACTCACTGTGTTGAGGGTTAAAACTTGTGATAGTAGGAATATTCGACTTGGAGTCTACAAACCAAAGTGTGAGTTCTAGTTCTGGCTTAAGATGGTACCTGTAATATAGTGGATGCTTGGTGAATCTTCTCTTTGGTCCTTTTCTCTATGAAGCTAAATGTCTACTGACTTTCTCTGTGCCTCAGTTTCCTTATCTATGAATGTAAAAAGAAAATACTTTCTGGGTTGATATGGAGATCAAATGAGATTTTTTTTTTTTTTTGTATTTTTCTGAAGCTGGAAATGGGGAGAGACAGTCAGACAGACTCCCATATGCGCCCGACCGGGATCCACCCGGCACGCCCACCAGGGGCGACGCTCTGCCCACCAGGGCGCGATGCTCTGCCCCTCCGGGGCATCGCTCCGCAGTGACCAGAGCCACTCTAGTGCCTGGGGCAGAGGCCAAGGAGCCATCCCCAGCACCCGGGCCATCTCCGCCCCAATGGAGCCCTGGCTGCGGGACGGGAAGGGAGAGACAGAGAGGAAGGAGGGGGGGGGGGTGGAGAAGCAAATGGGCGCCTCTCCTATGTGCCCTGGCCGGGAATCGAACCCGGGTCCCCCGCACACCAGGCCGACACTCTACCGCTGAGCCAACCGGCCAGGGCCTCAAATGAGATTTTTAAAAAAGATTTTATTATTGATTTTAAAGAGAGAGAGAGAAAGGGGAACGAGGAGTAGGAGCATCAACTTGTGGTAGTTGCTTCCCATATGTGCCTTGACCGGGCAAGTCCAGAGTTTCAAACTGGCAACCTCAGCATTCCAGGTCTATGCTTTGTCTACTGCGCCACCACAGGTCAGGCCCAAATGAAATCTTTTTGAAAACATTTACTAATCCTATGAAAGGTTCTATAATTTAAGAGTATAAGAAAAACTTATGCAAGTGGCAGTATAAATTAAAAGGTCATAGAATCAATATTTACTATTGTGTTCTCCTCACCCACCACGGGATTTTGGAGCAAAAGTGTTGATTTTATTTGATAAACACAGACCTCTGGGTCTATACTATAGGCCAATCTTTTCATTCAGGTCGATTGCACTTGAGCAAGTGACTCCAAATGAATTTCAAATGAGGACCCTGACTTGTGCTGAAATTTGCATTGAAGTTTTTTAAGAAAAGGTAAACAGCCTGACCGGGTGGTGGCGCAGTGGATAGAGCATCGGACTGGGATGCAGAAGACCCAGGTTCAAGACCCTGAGGTCGCCAGCTTGAGCACAGGCTCATCTGGTTTGAGCAAAAGCTCACCAGCTTGAGCCAAGGTCTCTGGCTCCAGCAAGGTGTTACTCAGTCTGCTGAAGGCCTGTGGTCAAGGCACATATAAGAAAGCAATTAATGAACAATTAAGGTGTTTAATGCACAACGAAAAACTAATGATTGATGCTTCTCATCTCTCCGTTCCTGTCTGTCTGTCCTTGTCTATCCCTCTCTCTGTCTCTGTAAAAAATAAATAAATAAATAAATGAACAAAGTTTATTTTTTTAATGTGCTTCTTTAGAAATAATAACAGATTATTAATTAAATATAGCAAATTACTTTGCCCTTTAGTATATTTAGAATACATATAAATTTTTCTAAACCGGTTTTTATTTTCCTTTTAAATCAGAGGTTAAGAGAGCAGCATAGATAGCTCTGGTTATTTTATACTACAACAAGAAAACTGAGAGGGAAAATTTCACTTACATAGGTACTGTTTCTGTTAAGTCTCAGAAAAAAGTATTTGGTTTTAACTGTTATAAATATATTTTAGTGTTTACTTTCATTAAAAGGCGGTGGTTTTGTTTTGGAAATAAATTTAAAACTTTTATTTTTATTTTTCTTCAGTTTGAGGGCAATATTTTGGCTGGTTAGTAAGATCTTTGTTCCAAATAATCGATTTGTAGTTATAATGTGGAAACAGCCATAGACAATAAGTAAATGAATGGTCATGCCTATGATTCCAAAAAATCTATGTATTTAAAACAAATGGCCAGCTTACAATATCTAGTATTCTTGTTCTATAGTAATAACTAAAGACCACCAGAAACGGCTTACGTTTTCCCCAGGAAAGTAAGCGGTACACAGGAGTCCTGTCCCAGGGCTATATCAGATCTCCAACTCTCTGTCATAATTTAATCCACATAAAATCTGATATTCTTGCCATCCATAGGACTTCACACTTGTCCATTATGTCACAAATTATGTGACATTATGATGACTGGACCAAATGAGAAAAGTTCACAAATACTCTTTATGTTTCTTAAGACATGTGCCAGAGGGTAGGAGATAAATTTCCAACAAACTTCAGGGCCTGCCAACTTGGTGAAGTGCCTAGGAGTCCAATATTCAAGAGATGTCAAGTTACTGTTAGATTCAGGGAGTACTGATATACTGGGGCTGCCAAAGAGTGTAACTATTAAAGGAACAGGGAGTACTGATATGGCCTGTGAGGCTGAGAACAAAGAAGGTCAGAGACTCTTATCAGAAGTTTATGTTTGAAATTCGCCACTAAGCTAAAACTGGCCCCTGTTGCTGCGTGAGACCTCCCTAGCCAATAGCTAAACCGCCCCATTTGCTTCTGTATTATGCTTGCTCACTTAGGATATATAAGGACCTGGCTGTAAGCGCCAGGCGCGGCTTCCGTTTGCAGCTCCTCGTGAGCACGGTGTCTCTGGACATCTTGGGAGTTCGCCCCTGTGCAGGTTAAACTGGCCAATAAAGTAACATCTAAACTCCTGAAAGTCTCCGTTTGTTCTCGTACCCGGTGGATGCTACAGTTACCTGAGCGAAAGATTAAATTTCTGCAATTTGCATCCCCTGGCACTAAGAAACAATCCTTAACCCATACTATGTACATCTCAGAAATCTACCTTACCACCCTTGAGAGTAATGAGTCATATATTATTTGTTGGTCTTAGCACCATTTTCGTTCCCTTTAATATTCTTCACTTCATTGCAGGGGCTGGATGAATGAGAACTACATTTTTCCATTGTCTTTTGCGAGAAGGTTCCAAATACAGTTTTGATTCTGCCAATGAGAGGTACATATGCATGAATTAGAAAGCAAAAGAGAGGAAGTCATTTCTCTTCCTCCAGCAGCGGTTGTGGCCAGAGAACCTGAGATGTAACTTTGTGTGAGTTGACCAGAGTTACACACTAGCTGGCAGGAGTGTGGTGCACTCTCTACTCCTGCTTTAGTAGAACAGACCTTCTACTAGGGTAAGTGTCTCACAAGAGAAAAAGCCTAATTTTTTTAAATTTATTTTTATTTTTTTATTTTTCTGAAGCTGGAAACAGGGAGAGACAGTCAGACAGACTCCCGCATGCGCCCGACTGGGATCCACCCGGCACGCCCGCCAGGGGCACGCTCTGCTCACCAGGGGGCAATGCTCTGCCCCTCCGGGGCTTCGCTCTGCCGAGACCAGAGCCACTCTAGCACCTGGGGCAGAGGCCAAGGAGCCATCCCCAGCGCCTGGGCCATCTTTGCTCCAATGGAGCCTTGGCTGCGGGAGGGGAAGAGAGAGACAGAGAGGAAGGAGGGGGGCTGGTGGAGAAGCAAATGGGCGCTTCTCCTATGTGCCCTGGCCGGGAATCGAACCCGGGTCCCCCGCACGCCAGGCCGACGCTCTACCGCTGAGCCAAACGGCCAGGGCCGAAAAAGCCTAATTTTATTTTTAGTTTTACCTCTCATGTTTTTAATAGAAATAACATGTCTATAACAGTAAATTCAATTTTAAGATACTGAAAGACACTTTGGACATGTTGAACTAATGTCATGATGTCCGCAAATAGCAGTGTTCTGGTCTATCCTAGAATGCCAGGTGGCGGGCCAGTACTGCAGGAAGGTGCAGGGTTACTCTGAGGGGCCTCCAAGTCTACTGTGGAGGGCCAAACTGTGATTAACCCCACAGGAAAGAGATCTTGATCAAGAACACTTTGGCTGAATCAGGAGAGGAGCCCTCAGTTATCTTTGAGAATATTTAGAATCTCCAGGACTATCCAAGTGGTGGGAGAACTTCCTGACCTAGACCAAGAGACAGACAGCTTCACTGGCACAAGCAATGCATCTAAGGCAGAAAAACGAACTGTTCCTTGAGGTTGCCTTAAAGATGGTACTAGAGACTGTTTTATGAGGAACACATAATGCTCTTCTGGGGGGGGGTAAGATTTCTTTTTTTATATATATACTTTTACATTTTATTTAGAAAATTAACTTCAACAGGGTGATATTGATCAATAAGAGTACATAGGTATCAGGTAAACATTTCTATAGCATTTGAAACTGTTGATTATGTTATATACCCCTCACCCAAAGTCAAATCATTTTTCATCACCTTATATTTTGTCCCTCTTTACACCCTTTACCCCACCCCCTCCCCCACATCCCTTTTCCCCTGGTAACCACTTCACTTTTAAGATTTCTTTTTTTTAAATCCAAGGATTAAAGTGCTGTTGGGAAGTATTCTTTATAAAGCTTCTAATGGTAGAATTTACATTGCAGTAATTTGCTTACTACAGAGGAAAAAAAAAAAGAGAAAGATTTGACTTTGTTCAGTAACTTCCACATTCCCCTGTCAACCTTTCACCCCAGGGCTGCAGGGCAACCATGATTATTGATTTATGTCTCTTCTTCTTCCTGACTTCTGCATTGAAAAAAGAGTTTCAGATTCAGTTTTAGTGAATTTGAAAACTGATGGCAGCTTCCCTGCTTTCACTACTTAAGCCCTTTCAAACGTTTTTAAGTACCCACTTCTGTGTATTAAATGCTTTTAGCTTTATTTTTTTATTTTTATTTTATTTTTTTGTGGGACAGACAGAGAGAGAGGGACAGATAAACAGGAAGGGAGAGAGATGAGAAATATCAAGTCTTCGTTGTGGTTCTTTAGTTGTTCATTGACTGATTTCTCGTATGTGCCTTGACGGGGGGTGGGGGCTATAGCAGACCTAGTGGCCCCTTGCTTGAGCCAGCGACCTTGGGCTCAAGCTGGTGAGCTTTGCTCAAACCAGATCAGCTTGCGCTTAAGCTGGCGACCTCAGGGTCTCAAACCTGGGTCCTCTACATCCCAGTCCGATGCTCTATCCACTGTGCCGCTGCCTGGTCAGGCGAATGCTTTTAGCTTTAAATATTTAAATTACTTTCTATTTTCTTGATTGAGCCTTGACTGCATTCAGAAACAAGGTCTAATTTGTTTTTGCATTTTTCTGTAATACTCAACAAACATTTATTAATGGAGTGCAGCAGAATGACTGACTAGATCTTTGTATACCATATTCTAATCATTTTATTTGTCATGAAGCTCTTGGTGGCATTGTTATATTTCTTATAATGGGGAAGATTATTGTTGTCTGTGTCTAAACCTCAAGCAAACTAGTCTTCCTAAGGGATTAATACAGAGTATTATCACTCACTGCCATCTGGCTGATGGAAAGAAAGAAAATAGTCCTTGCTCTTTTAACATTGTACACAATTTGACCATATGTTTTGGGGCCACTTGAGTATCATCTCTCAGTAAATAACCTCAAGAGATAAATAATAGTAAAATGTTGTAAAAGAATTAGTGACATGTTCTGAATATTTGTCTTATTTTATTAATAGCTCATTGAGATACAATTCACATACCAGACAGTTTACCTATTTAAAGTATACAATTCAATGGTTTTCAGTGTATTTATAGATTTGTGCAACCATAACCCACAATGTAATTTTAGAACATTTTGATCATTCAAAAAAGAAACCTTGTAACCATTAGCAGTCAATCCACCCTCATGACCCCCACTAACCCCACTGTCCCCAGGTCACCCAGCTGTAGGCAACCATTCATCTATTTTATCTATGTTTATGCTATTCTTGGCATTTCTAATTTCTCCATGGCCTCATCAACATTTGTTATAGGCTGTTTTTCTTATTATAGCCATCTTTGTGAGTGTAAAGTGGTATTTCATTGTGGTTTTGATTTGCATTTCTTTAATGACTAATGCTGTTGAGGAAATTTTTATTTACCATTTATATATGTTTTTTGGTAAAATGTATCTATTCAAATAATTTATCCATCCTTTAATTGGGTTATTATTAATTTTATTGAGTATGAGAGTTAACATAATCTAGATACAAGTTCCTAACCAAATATATGGATTACGAATATTTTGTCATATTGTGTGGGTTGCATTTTCACTCTCTTAGTAATGTCATTTGAAGAATGAAACTTTCAATATTTGATGCAGTTTATTTTTTTTTCTTTTGTATTTTTGGTATCATATTTAAGAAACCCTTGTCTAAACCAAAGCACAAAAATTGACTCCTATGTGTTTCTCTCTTTTAATAGCTTTACACTTATCATTGTTTCAAATATACTATTTAATTATGTTTCTATAATTTAATTTTTGTAAATAGCTGGACTTAATCACCAGCTCTCAAAATTCCTGAAGTTTAACAATTGGCTTTTACATCTGGTATGAGTCAGCTCCTGAATACCATTGGTACTAAGAGTATCAGTGCTGAAAGGGTCTAGAAGAGGGAAGGCAAGCTAAAATTCTGATGCTGGGGGTGATAGGGTGGAGAAAGAAGCTGCTGATCACTCACCCAGGAAGGCAGAGGTGTTCAGGGGGACTTAGCCCTGCTTTGAAAACTGGTCTTCCTAAAGGCAACTAGAAAACTAATCTAAGGCTAATCCCATAAGAAATCTCAGGTGTAGTTTCAGAAACTGAGTATAGACATATTCGTAAGAATGGTATTCCTGTGGACTAACTTAGAAGACAAGTTAGGGTGATGATGGTGGCAGCATTTAATTGTCCTATATTTGATAAAACTCCTCAAGAGATAAGAACACTGGGTAGCGGATTCTAGTCTCAGAGAGAGTACTGGTAGGAAACAAATGTGATAGTGGGCCCAAGTCATTAAATAAAGCTCAAAGCAAGGTACCCTGCTCTGTCACTAATCAGATAACCAGTCTTTGCAGAGTATGAAAGCAATGTCAAATGATACTAACTGGCCCTGGCCAGCTGGCTCAGTGGTAGAGCATCGGCCAGTGTGTGAAGTTCTGGGTTCAATTCCCAGTCAGGGCACACAGGAGAAGCAACCACATGCTTCTCTACCCCTCCCCCTCCCCCTCCCTCTTCTCTCTCTCTCTCTCTCTCTCTCTCTCTCTCACTCACTCTCTCTCTCTTCTCTTTCTGCAGCCTTGGCTTGAATGGTTCAAGCAAGTTGATCTTGGGCACTGAGAATGGCTCCATAGCCTCACATCAGGCACTGAAATAGCTTGGTTGCTGAGCAATAGGCAGCAGCCCCAGATGGGCAGAGCATCACCCTTGCCAGGGGGATCCCTATTGGGGGCGCATGCAGGAGTCGTCTCTTTGCCTCTCTGCCTCCCTACTTCTCACTTAATTAAAAAAAATGATACTAACTACTCTGAACTAGACCCATGACATGGTAAGAAATATTAAAACTTGAAGGAGATACCACAAAGAATACTAGATATCAGAATTAGCAGAAACAAAGGATTGAAGGATATCAGGGTCTGATAGAATACCATTTGATATATTCTGAATCACTAAGCCTTCTCAACACATTTTCTCTGACCTCATGCTTCCAAAAACAGCTGGAAATACTGGATAAACAATGCAAAAACATTTTAAATTTATTTTTTTATTTTAGTGAAAGTAGGAGAGGCAGAGAGACAGACTCCTGCATATGTCCCCACTGGGATCCACCTGGCAAGCCCACTAGGGGGCAATGCTCTGCCCATCTGGGGCTCTTGCTCTGTTGCAATCGGAGTAAGTTTTTAGCATCTGATGGAGCCATCATCAGCGCCTGGGGCCAACTCTCGCCAATCAAGCCATGGCTGCTGCAGGAGGGGAGGAGAAAAGAGAGAGAGATAGAGAGAGAAGCAAGAGGGGCTAAGGTGAAGAAACAGAAGGGTGTTTCACTTGTGTGCGCTAGCCAGGAATCAAACCCGGACATCTACACACCAGGGTGACGTTCTACCACTGAGCCAACTGGCCAGGGCCTGAAAAAACATTTTAAATGCTTTATAGAACAGGCAAAAATGTAAGTGATCTGTAAGAAAAACAACAAAGAAGAAGGAAAAGAAAATACTCCTGAAAGGTATGAACTGAATAAGGGGGGTCTTAGGGAAAGTAGCCCACAGAGTGATCTGAGCATAAGTTTCTAACTGAGCAGGTGATGGTGGGTAGTCATAGCTCAGGCATATTACTTCTTTTTTTTTTTTTTTGCATTTTTTTTTTTTTGCATTTTTCTGAAGTTGGAAACTGGGAGGCAGTCAGACAGACTCCCGCATGCACATGACCAGATCCACCCGGCACACCCACGGGGGCGATGCTCTGCCCATCTGGGGTGTCGCTTTGTTGCAACCAGAGCCATTCTAGCACCTGAGGCAGAGGCCACAGAACCATCCTCAGAGCCCCGGCTAACTTTGCTCCAATGGAGCCTCGGCTGCGGGAGGGGAAGAGAGACAGAGAGGAAGCAGAGGGGGAGGGGTGGAGAAGCAGATGGGCACTTCTCCTGTGTGCCCTGGTCGGGAATCAAACCCGGGACTCCTGCACACCAGGCCGACGCTCTACCACTGACCCAACCGGCCAGGGCATATTACTTCTTTTTTGCATTTTTCTGAAGCTGGAAACAGGGAGAGACAGTCAGACAGACTCCCGTATGCGCCCGACCGGGATCCACCCGGCACGCCCACCATAGGGCGACGCTCTGCCCACCAGGGGGCGATACTCTGCCCATCCTGGGCGTCGCCATGTTGCGACCATCCTGGGCGTCGCCATGTTGCGACCAGAGCCACTCTAGCGCCTGGGGCAGAGGCCACAGAGCCATCCCCAGCGCCCGGGCCATCTTTGCTCCAATGGAGCCTTGGCTGCGGGAGGGGAAGAGAGAGACAGAGAGGAAGGCGCGGCGGAGGGGTGGAGAAGCAAATGGGCGCTTCTCCTATGTGCCCTGGCTGGGAATCGAACCCGGGTCCTCCGCACGCTAGGCCGACGCTCTACCGCTGAGCCAACTGGCCAGGGCCATATTACTTCTTTAGTAAAAGGTTGATATTGTGTACAGTAAGTATTGTCTATTGCTTCTAGGTTAACACACCTCTGAAATGCTCCCTTTCAGACCCCTCCTCAGGTAACGACCCCTGCCTTGCTTTTTCTCACCTTCATAGAATCTTCCTTATGTCCTCTTCTTAATTTCAAATGCATATAAAAACTGTAAAAATTATTTTCAGGAGCATTTGAGATCTTGCTCTCAGATGAATATCATCAGTTTGGCTCAAATAAACTCTTATAAAAATTCTCTACGGGCCCTGGCTGGTTGGCTCAGCGGTAGAGTGTTGACCTGGTGTGCGGAAGTCCCGGGTTCGATTCCCAGCCAGGGCACACAGGAGAAGCGCCCATCTGCTTCTCCACCCCTCCCTCTCTCCTTCTTCTCTGTCTCTCTCTTCCCCTCCCGCAGCTGAGGTTCCATTGGAGCAAAAGATGGCCCGGGCGCTGGGGATGGCTCTTTGGCCTCTGCCCCAGGCGCTAGAGTGGCTCTGGTCGCGACAGATCGACGCCCCGAATGGGCAGAGCATTGCCCCCTGGTGGGCGTGCCGGGTGGATCCTGGTTGGGCGCATGTGGGAGTCTGTCTGACTGCCTCCTTGTTTCCAGCTTCAGAAAAATACAAAAAAAAAAATCTCTACAGGTTTGGGCCCTGGCCGGTTGGCTCAGTGGTAGAGCGTCGGCCTGGCGTGCAGGAGTCCCAGGTTCGATTCCTGGCCAGGGCACACAGAAGAGGCGCCCATCTGCTTTTCCACCCCTCCCCCTCTCCTTCCTCTCTGTCTCTCTCTTTCCCTCCTGCAGCAGAGGCTCCATTGGAGCAAAGTTGGCCCAGGCACTGAGGATGGCTCTGTGGCCTCTGCCTCAGGTGCTAGAATGGCCCTGGTTGCAACAGAGCAACGCCCCAGATGGGCAGAGCATCGCCCCCTGGTGGGCATGCCGGGTGGATCCCAGTTGGGCGCATGCGGGAGTCTGTCTGACTGCCTCCCCATTTCCAACTTCAGAAAAATACAAAAAAAAAATAATTCTCTACAGGTTTGGACATTTCTTACATCAACCAAGGTTAATAATCTGTGGAGCTGATTTTCATCATAAGGGTCAAGCTAAGCTATCTGAAGTTTATATTTTGAAAAACACCTGTTGTGCAGATAATAGATGATAAAGCTAAGGATTTATGTGAATTCACTGCGTAGATCTGAAATTCTAATGAGCAACACTCTCAGTATAAGAGTGAGCAAGAAATATATTTTTATTTATTGATTGCAGGGAGAGAGGAAGGGGGAGAGAGAGAGAGAGAGAGAGAGAGAGAGGGAAAGAGATACATGGATGTTTCTGTATGTGCCTTGAGCGGGGATAGAACTGGCAACTTTGTGCCTCGGGACAATGCTCTAACCAACCAAACTATTCAGCCAGGGCAATAGTGAACAAGAAAAAAACCTGCCGTAAAGAAGATGATGTTACCCTGGGAGAATGGTGGAAAAATTCCCTGAGACTTCATAACCTTAAGCAAACACTTATGTGGTTTAAAGCCCAATTCAAGCTATGTGTAAGGTTGCCAGATTTAGCAAATAAAAATAGAGAATGCCTTGTTAAACTTAAATAACAATCTGTCCAGGCTGTGTTGCAGTGGATAGAGCATCGCCTGGGATGCCGAGGACCCAGGTTCAAAGCTCCAAGGTCACCAGCCTGAGTGTTGGCTTATCTGGCTTGAGTGTGGGATCATAGACATGACTCTACAGTCTCTGGCTTGAGCCCAAAGGTCGCTGGCTTGAAGCCCAGGGTTGTTAGCTTGAGTCCAAGGTTGCTGGCTTAAACAAGGGGTCACTGGCTTTGCTGGAGCCCCCAGGTCAAGGCACATATGAGAAAAGAATCAATGAACAACTAAGATGCCACAACAAAGAATTGATGGTTTTCATCTCCCTTCTAGCTTAGCTGTCCTTATATGTCCTCTTTCTCGCAAAAAAAAGAACCCCAACCCCCCCCAAAAAACAAAAAAATAAAACAAACCTAAAAAACAACAAAACAACAATAAACAAAACCTTAAATAACATTTTGGTATATGTCCTAAATGTTGCACTACAATTACCCACTTTGCGGAGGTCTCATGTTCAATCCTTCCTCAAGGCACATATGAGAAGCAACTAATGAGTGCACAACTAAATGGAACTAAATGAAACAATGAGTTGATGTTTCTCTCTCTCCTTTTCTCTCTTTTCCCTTTCAACCCCGCTCTCTCAAATCAATGGAAAAATTAAAAATAAATAAATAAGTAAAATTTAACTGGGTGTCCTGTACTTTATTTGACAACCCTACCTATAAAGTATAAAACATTAAGTAGGGAATTTAATTAAAAATTTCCGTGTTAATAGTGCCCCCTAGTGACACAGAAACAAGACTGTCTTTTTTGGAGGAATGTAACTTCAAACCAGGCTTCAAAGAATTTCCAATACAAGCTTACAATAAGAAAAGTCAAAAAAAATATATAAGAAATAAAATAAATATAAGTAGAAACCTGGAAAAAAACCCAGAAAGTATAATCAAATCCACAAAGACTTTAGCTATTAGCATTATCAGATATGGAATATAAAATAACATGGTTAATGTGTTTGAAAAAAAACAAAACAAAACACAAGCAATAGTCTAGAGGAAAATACAAGATGTGAAAAAGAACCAAATAGAGGCCCATGAATGAATAAAAATATTATATAATACCTAAAATTCAAAACTCAGTAGCTAAGTAAACAACATATTAGATAAAGCTGAAAGAAGGATTAGTGAACTGGATAAAATATTTGAAGAACTTACACAAAATGAAGCGCAGAGAGACCAAGCAATAAAGAATATAGAGAGGCCCTGGCCGGTTGGCTCAGCGGTAGAGCGTCGGCCTAGCGTGCAGAGGACCCGGGTTCGATTCCTGGCCAGGGCACACAGGAGAAGCGCCCATTTGCTTCTCCACCCCTCCGCCGCGCTTTCCTCTCTGTCTCTCTCTTCCCCTCCCGCAGCCAAGGCTCCATTGGATCAAAGATGGCCCGGGCGCTGGGGATGGCTCTGTGGCCTCTGCCTCAGGCGCTAGAGTGGCTCTGGTCGCAACATGGCGACGCCCAGGATGGGCAGAGCATCGCCCCCTGGTGGGCAGAGCGTCGCCCCTGGTGGGCGTGCCGGGTGGATCCCGGTCGGGCGCATGCGGGAGTCTGTCTGACTGTCTCTCCCTGTTTCCAGCTTCAGAAAAATGGAAAAGAAAAAAAAAAGAATATAGAGAGGTCAAAAAGAATTGAGAACAAAGTAAGGATTTCTAATGTAATTCAATTAGAGTTCTAGAAGAGAAAAAAAACCAGATTCTAAATATAGCCCAAACAAACAATAGTTGAGTATTTTCTTGAATTTTTGAGAGATACCAATTCTCAGATTCAGGAAACCAAATATTTTGTAGCAGGTAAGTAAAATAAATCCATGCCTAGATTCATAAAGGTAAAACTGTATTGTTCCAAAGACAATGAGATGATTTAAAAAAATTGTCAGAGAGAAGAGAGATGATTTGACAATAATAGCATATAATAGTTTAAGTTAAAACTTTCTACGTCTCTTTGTTCTCTAGGAAAGGGTAAAGATACTAACTTTATATTTTCATAAGTATTCCTGTTAACTATTTAGGAGAACCCCTTAAAACTCAGCATAGAGAATGTCATTTCCATACTACTAGAGGAGCAAAAAGTGGAATGGAGAGGTTATAGTGGGTCTCAATCAATCAAAAAGCAAGTCAATTGGAGAGGGTTAACAAAAAACATGAGTCCAGCTATAGAGGACCAGGGCTGAAAAAGATAAAACTCTAAGCCTTTCCAGACAGTGAAATAAACCTACTGAGAAATTTCTTACCTCTGTCAGGATTAGCTCAAGGTTTTGGGATCAAATACATTGAGATACAATCTTGGATTATGAAAATCAAATGTCTACATAAAAATAGGACAAAGATTGAATTTAAAAAACTATAGTCGGCCCTGGCCGGTTGGTTCAGTGGTAGAGTGTTGGCCTGGCGTGCAGGAGTCCCAGGTTCGATTCCCGGTCAGGGCACACAGGAGAGGCGCCCATCTGCTTCTCCACCCCTCCCCCTCTCCTTCCTCTCTGTCTCTCTCTTCCCCTCCTGCAGCCAAGGCTCCATTGGAGCAAAGTTGGCCCAGGTGCTGAGGATGGCTCCATGGCCTCTGTCTCAGGCACTAGAATGGCTCTGGTTGCAGCGGAGCAATGCCTCAGATGGGCAGAGCATCGCCCCCTGGTGAGCATGCCGGGTGGATCCCAGTCGGGCGCATGTGGGAGTCTGTCTGACTGCCTCCCCATTTCCAGCTTCGGAAAAATACAAAAAAAAAAAAAAAAAGTATAGTCACTCAAAGGCTTTGATCAAGAAATTGCTAGATCTTGCCCTGGCCGGTTGGCTCAGTGGTAGAGCGTTGGCCTGGCGTGCGGGATTCCTGGGTTTGATTCCCAGCCAAGGAACACAGGAGAAGCGCCCATTTGCTTCTCCACCCCTCCCCCTCTCCTTCTTCTCTGTCTCTCTCTTCCCCTCCCGCAGCCAAGGCTCCATTGGAGCAGTGTTTGCCCGGGCGCTGAGGATGGCTCTGTGCCTCTGCCTCAGGTGCTGGAATGGCTTTGACTGTGGCAGAGCGACGCCCCAATATGGGCAGAGCATCACCCCCTGGTGGGCATGCAGGAGTCTGTCTGACTGCCTCCCCGTTTTCAACTTCAGAGAAATACAAAAAAAAAAAAAAAAAAAAAAAAAAAAAAAGAAATTGCTAGATCTTCAACTCAAAAATATTATTTAAAAGTGTTCGAAAGACTCCTAGATTTCCCATTTAACTTACATATCATATGAGATGAGACCTTGGTTCGTAGGCGTGGATCAGTCAACTCATCATTTATTTCAGAAAAAAAAAAAAAGTCAAGTACTAAGTACTAAACAGAATGCTGGCTCCCTTAATGTATTAACTATTCAACAAGAGGATTACCTATAATAAAAGGTAAAATATTTTAAGTACCCCAACAGAGATAAAAATAAAGCACAGGAGAATTTCAGAGTATAGAATATTCTCATTTGAGAAAATCAGATAACAAAGACACATGAGATGAATATTAAAGATAGAATGGAATTTTTTTTCTACTGGGAATGAAGAAGACATTTTAGGTGAAGTGAACATCATGCATTAGAATATAATTGCTGGAAGTCTTCAACGATGCTTTGGGAATAGCAAATTATTAGTTTGCTTAATGTATTTGAAAAGTGTTAGGGAATAATAACAATCTACCCTCCAAAAAAGAGCATATAGCGCAGGGGTCGGGAATCTTTTTGGCTGACAGAGCCATGAATGCCACATATTTTAAAATGTAATTCCGTGAGAGCCATACAACGGCCTGTGTACGTTATGCATTATCCAATAAAAATTTGATGTTGTCCTGGAGGACAGCTGTGATTGGCTCCAGCCACCCTCAACCATGAATATGATCGGTAGGAAATGAATGGATTGTAATACATGAGAATGTTTTATATTTTTAACATTATTATTATTATTTTTTTTTTTTATTTTTCTGAAGCTGGAAACGGGGAGGCAGTCAGACAGACTCCCGCATGCGCCCGACCGGGATCCACCCGGCATGCCCACCAGGGGGCGATGCTCTGCCCCTCTGGGGCGTCGCTCTATTGCATCCAGAGCTATCGTAGCGCCCGAGGCAGAGGCCAGAGAGCCATCCTCAGAGTTCGGGTCATCTTTGCTCCAATGGAGCCTCTGCTGCGGGAGGGGAAGAGAGAGAGAGAGAGGAAGGAAAAGGGGGAGGGGTGGAGAAGCAGATGGGCGCTTCTCCTGTGTGCCCTGGCCGGAATCAAACCCGGGACTCCTGCACGCCAGGCCGATGCTCTACCACTGAGCCAACCGGCCAGGGCCATTATTTTTTTTTATTAAAGATTTGTCTGCGAGCCAGATGCAGCCATCCAAAGAGCCACATCTGACTTGCGAGCCATAGGTTCCCAACCCCTGGTGTAGAGATAGATATGTTTGGGGGCGGCCTTGACTTCATAGCTGAAGAACTCATACTTGATTTGGTAGGCAATTGTAATCGCCAGCCTCAAACGCTTATTACAGATGGCAATCTGGCTTTCCGAGTCCATGCTCTTCAGCACTCCACTGTGCTGCCTATGGACAAAGATGCTTATTTATAAGACCCAGTGAGTTATCGCCAATATATTAAGTACTTGATACACACTTGACCATTAGAAACACTTCAGCACTCCTGATGATTTAAGAACTATAGAGATCTCATCTCAGTCAGATGGGCCCAGAGATGCTTCTGAAAGTAATATGACAATGGCTGCCCAAGGAGAACCCCAAGTTCAGTTCAAACTTGTATTGGTTGGTGATGGTGGGACTGGAAAAACAACATTCATTAAATGTCATCTGACTAGTGAATTTGAGAAGTATGCAGTTACCTTGGACGTTGAGGTCCACCCCCTCATGTCCCACACCAACAGAGGACCTGTTAAGTTTGATGTATGAAATACAGCTGGTCAGGAGACATTTTGTGGACTGGGAGATGGTTATAAGCCCAGTGTGGCATTTTAATGTTTGATGTTACTAGAGTTATTTACAAGAATGTGCTTAATTGGCATAGAGATCTGGCATGAGTGCGAAAAAACTTCCCCATCGTGTTGTGTGGCAACAAAGTGGATATTAAGGACAGGAAAGTTAAAGTCATTGTGTTCCACAGAAAGAAGAATCTTCAGTATTACGGCATTTCTGCCACAAGTAACTACAACTTTGAAAAGCCCTTCCCCCGGCATGCTGGAAAACTAACTGAAGATCCTCACTTGGAGTTTGATGCCATGCCGGTTCTTGCCCCACCTGAGGTTGTCACAGATCCAGCTTTGGCAACACAATATGAACACGATCTAGCGCAGTGGTAGTCAACCTGGTCCCTACCCCCCACTGGTGGGCATTCCAGCTTTCATGGTGGGCGGTAGTGGAGCAACAAAGTATAAATAAAAAGATAAATTTAACTATAGTAAGTTGTTTTATAAAGACTTATTCTGCCAAACAACGAAAATCCGACCTAAAGTACTTGGTAAGTAATTATTATTATATGCTTTAATCTGCTGTAACTCTGCTTTGTAAATTTTATAAAGTAAAGTTACTTCCCTACTTTATAAATCACCATTACTGTGGAACCGGTGGGCGGTTAGAAAATTTTACTACTTACAGAGATACAAAAGTGGGCGGTAGGTATAAAAAGGTTGACTACCCCTGATCTAGCGGATGCTCAGACCACCACTCTCCCAGATGAGGATGGTGACCTGTGAGCAAGGGAAGCTGGAGCCCAGCGTCAGGCTGCAGCACGTTCACCATTCTGTTATCAAGCTAAGCGGAACATGTGCTTGATTTTGGGGATGCTGAAGAAGACGAATGGGCTTTGGGGTAAATATGGCGGTTAAAAATATACCTTCTTCTTTTTTTTTTTTTTACAGAGACAGGGAGTGAGTCAGAGAGAGGGATAGACAGGGACAGACAGACAGGAATGGAGAGAGATGAGAAGCATCAATCATTAGTTATCCATTGCACGTTGCAATACCTTAGTTGTTCATTGATTGCTTTCTCATATGTGCCTTGACCGTGGGCCTTCAGCAGACCAAGTAACCCCTTGCTGGAGCCAGTGACCTTGGTTGGGTTCAAGCTGGTGGGTTCTTGCTCAAACCAGATGAGCCTGTGCTCAAGCTCGTGACCTCGGGGTCTCAAACCTGGGTCCTCTGCATCCCAGTCCGACGCTCTATCCACTGCGCCACCGCCTGGTCAGGCTATACCTTCATATTTTGAACTCCATATTCAGTTGTTTTGGAACACAGTTGTTTCCTTACTAAGTTTCAAATACAAGACTGCTACAGTCACATCACAATATTCAGTGGTAAAACCTTATTTGTTACTGTCATTCCCATTCCTTTTCATTTAGAATCAGAATTGAGTTATATTTAAAATATCTAAAAAATTCCCACAAATAAGTACAACCATAAACAATTAGGAAGTACCAGGTGAAAAACAAATCCAATGTAGAGAGGGTATTTGGGGAGCAGAAGCCTTTTATACTGTATTTTTTTTTCTGTAGATCAATCTGATATACTAATAAAAAAAAGACATAATATCAAACAAGTTTCTCTTACCTTGGTGAATTTACTTTTGATATTTGTATAAAAAATAGTATAAAAAATCCAAGGCTATTTGAAAGTATTGAATATTTTCCACTGAAAAGCCAAACATAACCAAAATGATCAAGATTTAGGGACTGCTTAGACAACGATGGTATGATAAAACAAAACATGAAGGCCCTGGCTGGTTAGCTCAGTCAGTTAGAACGGCATGCATCATCCTGAAACACCAAGGTTGTAGGTTTGATCCTTGGTCAGGGCACATAGAGAAAGCAACCAGTCAATGCATAAATAAGTGGAACAAAAAAATGAATGCTTTTCTCTTTCTCTTTCTCCCTTCCTCTGTCTTTCTAAATCAATAGCAGCTTCCTGTTTCTCTCCCTCCCTCTCTCGCTAAAAATCAATAAAAAATGATAATATAGTGTAAATTATACTATATAAAAATAACTATTTGAAATAGTTATTTAGAAAATATTAAATAAAAAAGTGGCATAAACTATTATGTGCTGTTTATATGTAGAAAGTATGTCTATAAAATATACTAGGTTTCCATAAAGTGATAAAGATTGAAAGAGTCAAAGGATCTGAGACAGTTGATACTTTATGGTGATGAGATTTTTGCAGTTTTGGATATTATAATTATTTTGCATTTTTTTCCATTATATAGCTAAATCAATAGACAATGAAAAATATTCTTTGAATTGAAAGTACACATTATTTAGGCAAAGAGCTCTTAGGTAGTGAATGTATTCAAATAGATGACTATCAGTAAGGAAATCCTTTGCTGTGTAAGGGAGAATAGACCCAAGTTTCCTTCCATTCTGATTCTATTCCCTTCTGGAACTTCTAAACTTGTTCTAATTATTTCCCATTTCTTTTACTGTCAAAGAAAAGCTCATGATATAGTAATCGTCAGTTATACTCCTGTTGGCATATAAATAAGGTAAGTCTTGCCAATAAAGTCTTATATGGTATTGTTTGCAGTATCAATTACACAACTAAAAAAATTAACCCAAATATGCAATAAAATGACTCAATTTGAAAATATGAAATCTACTAACCCAGACATTAATACCTGATTAATATAATCTATGTTAATATCTCCCCCCAAAAAGAATTATAACATATTTAAAATGTACAATAAGAAGCTTAAAGATTACCTGTATCAATACTTTCTAGCACATCAAAAAGACAACGAAACTAACAAATAATATACAGCCCCAATTACCCAGAAACTGGAATTTGACCTCACTCTTATACTTTCCTTTCAGTACTCAGAAAATCTTATCAGAGAGGAACAACAAAACAACAACAAATCATTAATGTAGAATGGTCTATTACAAAGTATATTGATGGTATACATGATATATGATACAAAAAATAACCAAGAAAACATACAGTTTAAGCTTAGAAATCTTGTAAGATAAACTCTCAAATGAGAAACTAATCCCCTGCACTAATCAAATTCAGGAAGCCTAATTAGAGCTGGTAAGCCTAATCTTCCAATATGGCATTTGCCTAAAATGTAGTCAAGAGCACTAACTACTTTAGTGTATAAGAACAGAGATTATCCAGAAACAATATAAGGACATCATTATCTTCTGAATAATAATACAAACTAGCATATACCTCATAAGAAGTTAATAACCCCCCCTTTTTTTTGAAGAAAATGAATCATGTTGTTGATGAAAATGTTCTTTTAGTGATTATTTCTTATTCTTACCCAGAATGAAAGAAAGTTAATAAGAATGTATTAGTTTGAGCAACTGATAAAATGTATCAACAAAAATTCAGATTTTAATCACAAAGATGGTGGAAGCCTTCCATTCAGAGTTGCCTAATTTTCTACCTTCAACATTATCCCTGGGTGACTTCATCCAAATGCATAATTTTAGTGACCATATGTTCATCAATAAAACTTCTAAATTACCAAGATCATGACTTGACCACCTATTTTCATCAAGAAAACTGACACCTTTAGAAAATAGCTCCTTTAACCAAGACCCCATGCAAATACTTATCAGGATCCATCTATTCTAACTTGTTTCTTTCCTATCTCTCCTAAGATCATGCCTTCATCTTGTTCTGACCTCCAATATTACTCAATCAGTTTTCCTCTTTTACTGTCTCTCTCTCTCTTGCTAGTTTCTTTCCATTGGCATTTAAGTGGAATCCAGTTGATTGCTGCTCCTCTCCCTCAATATCTAGCAAAACTGGCTCAAATTCTGTGTGAGAGTCTAGGCCTTCTCCCTAGTATTTCTGCAAATCCTTACATGTTTATAATCATAGGTCCCTCCCAGTCCTTGTGTGCTCTCCTGTCTTTGGTTTTCACAACAAAATCATTCACACTTCAGACTATTGAATTATTGATGCATTTGAGAGATCAGGGAAGGGTCCTATTACCTAGCACACAATTTCTGGTTCCTTGCTCTCTCAACACGAATCTGTTTCTCCATCTTCTCATTTCTCATCCTCTTCATTCTGGATTGTTCAAGGATCCCTTAACACAGTGGTCCCCAACCCCCGGGCTGCAGACTGATACTGGTCCGTGGGCCATTTGGTACCTGTTGGGCAGATAAAATGTATTATGCTCACTTTGTAAAAGATGACGCTGCCCACGTGGAGGCCGTTGCCCAGGTCATATTAATGTGTGTTGGGGGCAGGCAGGATCGTTGTAGCCTGGGGCTTGGTTTTGGGATTAAGCCTTTCCCACCCTTTTTGGTGTGGGGTGGTACAATCCCATCTTGACTCAGATAGGTGACTTTGTATTAGAGACTTCCCTATTGTGTATATTGGTTTGGATTTCTACACTATAAAATAGGGGCAGAATAGGAGCTTGCTCTCTTGGTTCCTGAGATTAGCACTAGAGAGCAGGGAGCAGAGAAAGGCCACGTGGAAGAGGCCAGGAGAAGCAGCCAAGATGGCCGAGTGTTGAGTGAGAAGCCAGTTTGTGCAGTTTGTGCAGGGAGAAGGAAGGAGATGGGGAACAGAGGTGAATAAGTCTGGTGAGCTAGAAACCTTTGATTCTAGGAAACTCGGATAAGTCAGTAGCTTTGTGAGCACTGAATGTGAGTGGGCTTTGGAGCCCAGTGTGTGTTTTTTACTTGCCTGCTGGGTGCAAGCTAGGATTAAAGAAGATGGCCCATCAGTTTTTGTCTTCGTTGTTTCTTTACCGACTGTCCGAATCCAATGCGAACCTGCATGGGCCGGGCTGCTGTGTTGCTAGCCCCGGCTCCTGGTTATACAGTACCAGTCTACAGAGAAAGAATAAATAACTTACATTATTTCTGTTTCATTTATATTTAAGTCTGAACGATGTTTTATTTTTAAAAAATGACCAGATTCCCTCTGTTACATTCATCTAAGACTCACTCTTGACTCTTGTCTCAGTCACGTGATACATTTATCCGCCCCACCCTAAAGGCTGGTCCGTGAAAATATTTTCGGACATTAAACCGGTCCGTGGCCCAAAAAAGGTTGGGGACCACTGCCTTAATACACTTTACTTCTAGTGTCTTGGTGCCAGCCAACCCATTTTCTTCTTCTACATATTATCAATTGTTAAGTCTCACCAACTATTGTCTTGAAATCACTTAAATCTACCACTTTTTATCTTATTTCTAGGCCAACACATTAGTTTAAGTATCTGCCCCTCACACTTGGATGACTGCAGTACCGTGAACTAACTAGACGCAGGCCTTTGACTCTCTGCCCTCTTCGATAAATCCTGCAGAGACCTGAAAGATGTGTCTTGACCGTGTCAGCTCCAAGGTCAGAATTCTTTAACAAATCTTAATTCTTATGGAATAAAGTCCCAATTGCTTAGCCTGACATTTAAGACCTTCTATAATCTGGTCCCAACCTAATTTGCCAGTCCTCTGACATCAGAACCAGTCAGACTTGTAGACCCACTCTCTTTTGCATCTATTTGCACGGTCTCCCCTCCTCTGGAATGTGTTATCCCCCATGTTCCAGCTCTCATAATCCACTCGTTTTCACATCTGATCTCAAATATTATTACCCAGTCTTTCAAGCCTTTCCTAGCTCTCTAAGCCCACAGAAATCTTTATCCTTTGGACACAGTATCTCATTTCTCTTTATTCATATTAGGATGATAATCGTCTCTACTTGCCAGGGACTGAAGGGGTTTCCTGGAGCATAGGACTTTCAGTGCTAAAACGGAATGATCCCAGTTAAACTAGGACAGCTGGTCACCTTACCTGTAATATATGTGGTGAAGGTTCTGGGGAAGGAATGGAAGGTGGTAATTTTTGTGGATGGCTCCTGTTGTGCAACTTCAGATGCTCACCAAAAACTCCATGGAGGGGAAAGAAAGGTGAGTGAGGACACACGGTGGACCTAGTGACAGGCCTGAGGCTGAGACCTTCTGATGAACACGTAGCTAAAAGGAGCACATTTCTGCAGTTACCTACATTTTCCTATTATTTTATTTCTCAAGGAATTAAGAAAAGCAAAGACAATTAAAAAAAAAATCAGGTAAGGGGACTAAGTGTGTGGGAAAATTAAAAATCTTAGAACCAGGAGGAAAATCTAGACAGGTAAACAACCTTTTTCTTTTATTGTTACCTTGGAAACAATCAGAATCAGAGCTATTTACTAGGAGAATTAAATGAAACCCACAAGTTCAGGTCAAACTTTCTGGAGGTTTTCTGATGCCAAGTTGAAATCCAAGGTAAATTATAAAGGTTTAGTAAAATGGCAGCAGATAAACCATTCAGAGAATTGTGTGAGATTTGTAACATCCTGAGTCACCTTGAGTTACTATGGGTCCCTCTTGGCTTTCTACTGATATTTGACCATGTCCTATAGAACTGCATGACTTCATTTCCCTTAATAACCATTTATAGCTGTAGTTCATTGGGAGGATCAAAGAATCTCTGATAAAGTTAATTTGTATATTAAAATGGAGGACATACCAGTAACCCAGCCCGTCATAAATCTAAAGCTAAGTTAGCCATCACTCCTGGGAAATGGTTCACTGTCAAGGAAACGTAACTCCAATCACAGTCTGCCAACTTGGTTTTAGACAGTTTACCTAATTTTAGAGAATAGGACCTACTAGCTTTATAAGGAAATCCCTGATGTCCAGCAAACCATGTCCTGTTTCTGTGTTGCCTCTTCTAAAGTTCTATAAAACTTGCTCTTGCCCAAAGTTCCCCAGGAAGCATTCTCTTCTGCTTTTGAGGCGCTGTACTTCTCCAATCCATAGATTGTTCTCCCTTGAATGAAGGACATCAAACTCTTTACTAAAGTGTTTTAGCTTTGTCGTTTGACACTGCCTAGACCAAAAATTAAAATAGCCTCAACTGTTTGGTAGAAATGCATGGGGACAGAACCATATCACAAGCTAGAAATGAGGGACTTGAGAGAACTCACCATAGAGAAAGAAGTCTGGCAAGATTAGCAATAGGCCCTGAAGGTCAGAGAGGGTTCATGGAACTAAAGAAGTTTGGTAGCTTGAACCTGACTCCTTCTGTTAAAAAAAAGACAACAGGCCCAAAGTGAAGTTGCTTATGCTAAGTACTAAGTCACCAAACTGAGACTTGATTACAGTTTCAGCTCTCTCTGACGTGGAATCTTAAACCAGTCAATCAGGAATAGGTTACCCCAACACTATCAGGTAATCTGCCCGATAGACCCCTTCCACCTCCTAAAGAAAAATGATCTTGCCATAACCATTCTGCTCCCTAGTACAACTTCTTTGTTCCTGCTCCTTTCTGCCTATAAAGGTCTTTTATTTTGTATCATTTCCTTGGAGCTCCTTTTTCTTTCTTTCTTTCCTTTCTTTTCTTTTCTCTCTCTCTCTCTCTTAATTGAGAGGCGAGGATTCAGAAAGACAGACTTCCGCATGTACCCCTGCTGGGATCCACCTGGCAAGCCCCCTACAGGGCAATGCTCTGCTCATCTGGACTGCTGCTCTGTTGCTCGGCAACCAAGCTATTTTAGCCCCTGAGGCAAAGTCATGGAGCCATGCTCAGCACCCAAGGCCAACTCGAAACATTTGAGCCATGGCTGTGGCAAAGGAAAAGAGAGAGATGGGGGGGGGGTGGAGAAGCAGATGGTCACTTCTCCTGTGTGCCCTGACCAGGAATTGAACCCAGGACTTGACATGCCAGGCTGATGTTCTACCACTGAACTGATTAGGGCCTACTTGGAGCTCCTTTCAATAAGATCTTTAAAATTTCCTCAGTTGGATTTTGTTTTTTAAAATTTCCAATCCAGTGATCTTGGCAGTGCACATTGACCTCTGGTGAGAAAAAGTGCTGTAGTGTATAAAGGAGCATGCTATCTATCTCAGTGAGCTTCAGAGTCCAAATAATCTGTGGCATCATCCATCCTGCTCTATCCCTTAAGCAGAGTGTGATCTATAAGGGAGGAATTGGTCTTCTAATTGGCAAGAGAACATCACCCTGAGGACTGAGATTATCCACCATGGCAAGGTAAATCACCAGTCAGCTGATGTCTGGAGAGGGCAGAGGACTTTCTGGGGAAAAAACAACAATAAACCAACCAGGGGAGCTCAGTGGGGCAAGGGCTGGGGCTAGGTGCCAACCTGGAATGTTAAGCAGTGATGTCAGGCAGTGTTTGGAATCCCAGAAGTAGCATGTTTGGGGGTGGAATATTCTGATCCTTTTCCATATTAACATGAATTAACCTCTTAACTTACTACTTATTGCAGTTACTCATGTTTTTTTTTAATAGGTAGGTGATCAACTCCTTAAGAAAAAGACCTGTCTTATTCACCTATTTAACCTCAGGAGGGAGCTCAGGTATTAAACATTAGGGGAATCTATTGTATCTTTCTAACTAGCCTATAATCGCTATGAGTAGGTGAACCAAATACTCAACTTGCTAGAATTATTTTAATGAGAGTAAAGCTTTATGACTTATTTTGTATGACCTATTGTTGTGCTGAGGTCTTCCCTTCCTTTCCCATTCTAGGATGCATTCAAATACAAGACAAGTGTTACTCAAAAAAGAGGCTAGATTAACTTATTGAGAGATGCATCCATCTAATTTTCTTAGTACATGGTTTCTTTCTACTAACCAGAAAAATTCAGTAGAATTCTGTACCAAGGTCAAAAAAAATTTTTTTTAATAATTAAATTGCTTTTTATTCCACTTTACTCACACCAGTGCTTTAACCTTCCATAACTTGTAGCTATTTCCCATTTATTTTGTAGGCTTAAGCCATTGTTAAAAATTTGAGACTTTGCCATAATTTCGCTTTTAAAGAAAGCAAAATAAAATATCTAACTATGCAGATAGCCAAGCAGTCGTTCCTGTTCAACTTGCTCTTTCCAATATTTTGTAATCAGAGCTCTGTGTTTTGAAAGCTCTTTGCAAATCTAAACACAAGCATCCTCAGGAGACCCCAGGGCAGGAAATGCTTTCAGCTGGGTCCCAATGTCACCCCTCAAAGCGTGGGACGGGACAGGACCGGCCCGGGGAAGCGTTCGAGGGCAGCCAAGAGCCGCAGGGGCGGGGCCGCCCCGGGGAGGGCGGGGACTGGCCCTCGCGGGGCTGAAGGGGCCCCGCTCACTGCGCTCGGGTCGCGGCTCTCCGCCCCTCCCACCCCGCGCAGCCCGAATCCGGGTACCGCCGGCGCGTCGGGCGGCCCCTTCCGCTTCTTCCGGGCGCCCGGCCTGGGCATGCAGCTCCTGCGGAGCCTGCGGCTCCCGGGGCTCGGCGCCTACGCAGGCCCGCTCGCCGCGGCCCGAGCCCCGGCCGCCCGCCGCGGCCCCCGCCCCGTCGCGCCGCCCACTGGGGCCCCGCCCCGCCTCCGCCTCCGCCTCCGCTCCTGCCTCGCGCCGGGCCCGGGGCCGTGGGGGCCCGGCCGCCGCCGCTGCTGCCTGCGGAGACGCGGGGCCCGCTGGCGCCGCCACCATGGAGCGCCCCGAAGCGGGTGAGCCGGGGCTGCCCAGCGGGCCGAGGGGGGCGACCGGAGCCTGGGACCGGGGGCCCCGCGCTGCGCTCGGCCTCGGGAGGGGCCCGGCCTCGGCCCCGGCCCGCGACCCTCGGCCACGCCGCGCGGAGGCTCTGCGCTCCCGCCGAGCAGGGGTGTGCGCAGCACGGAGGAGCCCGGTCAGCCGCGCGTGATCTGTGCTGCTCGAAACCCATCCCGTCCTGGTGCGCGCGGTGTTGTGCACGCAGTGTGGTGCGGCGGGCGAGGCGTGGGAACCCTCCCCACGTTCCCGTTTTGTTTACCCCTGTCTGATACTGTCCCAGACTTAGCCAGACTCCATGCCACCCCTTCGAAATACGAGGTCAACAACACCGGGAGAATCTCGACTTTTATCCCGTATCACAAACATGGAAGACCTGACCCATCACAGTGTGTCGTTGAGATTTTATTCTAGGCGTTTGAAAAGGACCTTTTTTAAACTGGCGCCAAATCTGGAGTAGGGTCGAGAATTTATTTCCAGCTTTAGTTAGCGTTTACTGTGAAACTGAGCTTGGTGCCTAGAGCGAGTTAGGGGTGGGCTTTGGGTGAAAGGGACCGAAAGCCAATTAGATATAAATTGCTGGTGTTCTTCTGCGATCTCTTTGTCGTGTAAACGCTTCTAAAGACACAGCATTAAAATGTTAATTGTATTATAAAATCGCTGTTAACTAGTGTAAACGTGTTTACATTTGTTATGGAAAGGAAATGATTAAGGCCTGTGGCTGTGTTTGAGGATTTGATTTTTTTGAGATAGCATATCTGGGACTTTTCTGTACTCACATGAACAAGTTGAAGATGTTTTTGGAGGTTACTCTTCCCTGCATTCCTTTATTCCTTTTCAGATATTATCTTATGTGTCCATTTTTCTTTAGCAATTGGATTGCACTTTAAAATTTTTTATTAATTTAAAAATTATTGACTTTAAGAAGAGGGAGAGAGAGAGAGAGGGAGAGAGAGAGAGAGAGAAACATCATTTATTGTTCTACTTACTTATGCACCCATTGGTTGATTCTTGTATGTGCCCTGAGGGGGAGAGGGGGTGGGGATCGAACCTGCAATTTTGGCATATTGGAACTGTGCTCTAACCAACTGAGCTACTGGGCCAGGACGTTGGTTTTTTTTATCATGAGGAAACCAAAGTATGAAGGTAAAGTGACTTGATTATTACAACTCTCAGCATTTATCCAGTTGTAAGATGCTACCATTTTTAGTAGCTAAGCCAGGAGTAGTATGAATGGCATGTACCCTTTTTATTGGTTTTTGGGCAATATACCAAATATATATACCTAGTACAGTAAATAGAAAGTCTTGCTTAATGAAGTCACACTTTATTATTCAAATAGAAAGCTTGCATTTTGTGTGACAAAGGGCAAATGCCCCCCCCCCATCCATCTATGATGAACTCATTTGCTAGAGTGCACATGCATTTGACTAATAGTGTATACTTAATGTATGGATTTAGAATATATTTTAAATGTATTCATTGTTTTGTTACAAAAGTAATATTCTGTTTAAAACATTGAATAGCAGGAAGTGGGGAAATGTAAATTATTAAAGACAGCTAGGTCAGCATTTATATATATATATAAATATATATATCCTTTAGCTTTTTCCTACCTAATTGTAATCATAGTATTATATTTGCTTTTTAAAAAGTCAGTATTTCAGCCTGGGCTGTGGTGGCACAGTGGATAAAGTGTCAACCTGGAATGCTGAGGTCGCCGGTTTCAAACCCTGTCCTTGCCTGGTCAAGACACGTACAACAATCAGTGAACAACTGAAGTGAAGCAACTATGGGTTGATACTTCTTGTTATCCCCTCCTCCCTCTGTAAAATCAATAAATAAAATCTTTTTTAAAAAGTCAATATTTGTTATAAACTTTTTTTGGTTGTTGCAGTCTTCATAGGTATTATTCTTCGTTGTCATTAGAGTGAGTATGCTTTGTGTAGCCATATCCCTGTTAAGCATTTAAGCTGTTCCACTTTTTCTTTTTTATTTAAACAGAGCTGTGGTGAGTCTATGTCAGCATACAGGAGTGGGCAAAAGTAGATTTATGGTTGTATGGAAAAGAATACAATAATTAATAAGTAATCCAGAAATAAAGTGTGTTTCGCATACTCACAACTGTAAACCTACTTTTGCCCGGCTCTGTATATGATAGATACCCAGATATATCAGTAAGAACGTTTTCATGGCTCCTGATCTTTTGCCAGACTGCTTTCTGAAAGGATTATCTCAATTTACAGTACTATAAACTGTGTATGTTAAGAGGCAGTAGGACATGTTGCTGGAAGGGGCAAGTTTGGCAGCAGAGTGATTGAACTTAAATTCCAGCCCCAACACCTACCTACCTGTAACCTTGGGTAAGTTACATAATTGGCTAGTCTGTAAAATCAATAAAATAATCATACTTCCATGATAGCATGGTTGTGTGGTGAAAGTTTACTAGCTGTGCTTGGCATCTAGTACAGTCTCATGTTAGCTGTTTGTAGTAGTGGTTTGCCAGTTTCACCTTTATGTTACTAGTGCTCTTAGAAGCATTGCTCTTATTTGGATTTGTACAACAGATAGAATTTTAACTATGGTTAGACCAAATTTTAAGTACTCAAAACAATCACTTTATAGGTGAAGTGCTTTATTTAAGGTCAGTTATTATAAGACAGTTTTCCAAAAGCAAAATATTTATACTGTCTGTCAAAGAAAGTGTAGTTATGATGGATGTGTTTAATTCACGTCTGTCAGCCTTTGCCTAACACTGAAGCTTAGAGAACTGGAGGAAGGTTTAGATTTGAACCCTGTTGAGGAACATTGCTCTGTAGAATGACCAGCAGTTCTTTCAAGAGTTATTTGGAAGTGGTATTCTCTTTTTACTGAGTTAATAATTTGTATCTACAAAAATGATTTCAAGTATTCTGTGGTTTATAGGACAAAGTTTATATTTCACATTCTAGACTCTTGATTTTAGAATAGCATTGCATTGAAGAGTTTATATATGCTTTATTTAAAAAGATGGAGAACGATGTTGAGCAAGTCATGCTATGCTTCAATATTTATTTTTATGTCATATGGGATGATATTACCTTTCCTTCATTCATCCTGTGAAAATGAGAATCTGTGATGTGCTGAAGTTGCCTTTAAACACCAGGGGTTGTTTTTTCTTGAGCATTGAGATAGCTATACTGCAGTGTAGCTTGAGTAATTTATTAATCACTTATTAATCACTCCCAGTGTGTACTTTGTTCAGTCATTTAGTACAAATGATCACCTACTGTGAACAGAACATTGTTCTACCAGGCGTCCCCAAACTATGGCCTGTGGGCCACATGCGGCCCCCAGAGGCCATTTATCCGGCCCCCTGCCGCACTTCCGGAAGGGGCACCTCTTTCATTGGTGGTCAGTGAGAGGAGCACTGAATGTGGCGGCCCTCCAACGGTCTGAGGGACAGTGAACTGGCCCCCTGTGTAAAAAGTTTGGGGGCATTGAGGAATCAAAGGAGAACAAGACACAGCACTTCAAGAATTTAGAGTCAGGTGAGCATACTTACTGAGAGGGGTGTAATTATGAAAAGCACCCTCTTCCACTTTCAAAAGTGTTCCGGTTTCGGCGGTAAACTATGTGGTCCCTTTAGCTTAGAGTTTAAGGGGAAAGACAGACTTGGGGGCATATATAACCTGATGTATTTGTGCTGTGATGGGAGGAAGCACTAGGTGCCTGGAAGGAGACGAGACTAACTCAGACCTGAGCTGAAGATCAGGAAGGTTTTTTCTGATAGCCAGTCTGATTTGAGTTTTTACCTTTAAATTGATTGTTCTCAACTGTTAACACAATCTCTGAGTCTGGTGTAGAAACAAAGTATAGAAGAGGTGGAAGGGGACTTTCTGGGGCGATGTTTTTCAAACTTTCATAGCACATTAGAGAATCACCCTGTGAGGCTTTATTTATTTTATTTTATTTTTTTTACAGAGACAGAGAGAGAGTCAGAGAGAGGGACAGATAGGGACAGACAGACGGGAACGGAGAGATGAGAAGCATCAATCATCAGTTTTTCGTTGTGACACCTTAGTTGTTCATTGATTGCTTTCTCATATGTGCCTTGACCACGGGCCTTCAGCAGACCGAGTAACCCCTTGCTCGAGCCAGCGACCTTGGGTCCAAGCTGGTGAGCTTTGCTCAAACCAGATGAGCCCGCGCTCAAGCTGGTGACCTCCGAGTCTTGAACCCGGGTCCTCCACATCCCAGTCCGACGCTTCACCCACTGCGCCACCGCCTGGCTAGGCTACCCGGTGAGGCTTTAAAAAAAGAAATTTATTGATTGATTTTTAGACATAGGGGGAGAGAGGAGAGAAACTGATCTGTTATTCCACTTACTTATACATTCATTGGTTGATTCCTGTATATGCGCTAACCAGATACTGAACCTATAACCTTGACATATTGGGACAATGCTCCAACCAACTGAGCTACCTGGCCAGCGTGCTGTGAGGCTTTAAAGAAATACTGGAGACCTGCCTGATCCCCAGAGATTGTGATTTAGTTGGCCTGGGGTGGGACCAGATGCAGTTTTCTTATTTATTTATTTATTTATTTTATTTATTTATTTTGTTGAGTGGGAGGGAGAGAGAGACAGGAACATTGATCTCCTGTATGTGCCCTGACCGGGGATTGAACTGGTAACTTCTGTATTTTGGAGCGATGCTCTAACCAATCGAGCTTTCTGGCCCGGTCAGATGCTGGTAATTTTAAAAACCTCACTAGATGATTCTAATGGGCAGGCAGGATTTAGAATTTTTCAACTAGGACAACCTTGTCATCTAAGAAGTGAGGTAACTACTGGGACCTAAGAGTTCACATGACTTGCCCAGGATCACACAACTAGGGGAAGCCAGGGCCGGCGCTAGACTATATGTCTCCTGGTTTTTAGTCCCAACCCTTTCCGTCACAGCAGATCCAGTATATTTCCAAATGGCACTGTTAAATGAGCCAATTTCATATTACTAAGCTCTTTTCCTCCCTAGTTTATTGAGGTATAATTGACAGATAAAATTGTATCAATTTAAAGTGTACAGCCTGATGATCTGATATAAGCATACACTGTGAGATGATTGCCACAATCAAGTTATCAAAACATCCATCACCCCACAGAGCTTTTCTTGTGTGTGTGAGAATACAGTATTAACTCTAGTCAGTACGCTATACATTAGATTCTTAAAACTTATTACTAATTACTTAGATTAAGAATAAAATAGAGAAAAACAAATGCTGGGTTTATTTCATTTTGTTTTCATTCAGCCTTGTTCATATTTAGTTGCACAAATACTACTCTTTGTTGCTAGCTTTTCAGTTGTAAGCTACACGGTCAGTGATGATCCTTTCTGTGTAGCTGCATGTGCCCAAAGGTAAAAGAAAAAGTTTATCACAACTTTTGTACTGCTCTATTAAAATTTTTGTTTATGAGCCCTGGCCGGTTGGCTCAGTGGTAGAGCGTCGGCCTGGTGTGCAGGAGTCCTGGGTTCGATTCCCGGCCAGGGCACACAGGAGAAGTGCCCATCTGCTTCTCCACCCCTCCCCCTCTCCTTCCTCTCTGTCTCTCTCTTCCCCTCCCGCAGCCAAGGTTCCATTGGAGCAAAGATGACCCGGGTGCTGAGGATGGCTCTATGGCCTCTGCCTCAGGCGCTAGAATGGCTCTGGTTGCAACAGAGCAATGCCCCGGATGGGCGGAGCATCGCCCCCTGGTGGGCGTGCCAGGTGGATCCCAGTCGGGCGCATGCAGGAGTCTGACTGCCTCCCCGTTTCCAACTTCAGAAAAATACAAAAGAAATAAAAATAAATAAATAAAAATTTTGTTTATGTACTGCAGTTTTCTATGTAAGCATAAAACGAGAAAGGAAAGGAAACCGTTTCTTGTTTTTACATATTTCAAATAGTTGTGAGTTTATGATTAGATTCACAGTAAACTGTAAGATCTTTTGCTTTTTTTTTTTTTTTAAGACTATTGATTTTTGCATAAGTGGTGGGGGGTCAGGAAAGGAGTAGTAGTTGCTTCATTCTAGCTGTTCATTGGTTCCTTGTCCTATGTGCCTTGACCCAGCAAGCCCAGGGTTTTGAACTGGCGACCTTAGTGTTCCAGGTTGACGTTCTATCCAGTGCACCCTCACAGGTCAGGCAGATCTTTTGCTTTTTTTTTTTTACAATTTATTTATTTTTTACATTTTATTTATTCATTTTTTTAGAGAGAGGAGACACAGAGAGAGAAAGAGACAGAGAGAGGAAAGAGATAGAAAGAGCAGAGGGAGAAGCAGGAAGCATCAACTCCCACATGTGCCTTGACCAGGCATGCCTGGGGTCCCAAACGAGTGACTTCAGTGTTCCAGGTCAATACTTTTATCCACTGCGCCACCACAGGTCAGGCAGATCTTTTGCTTTTTAATCATTGGCTTTCCAGACAAGCATATTTGGAGCCATGTATTTTTGACTGAATTTCCAATGTTACTGTAATGATGGAGAGAAAAGATTTAAAGGTCTTTATTGAAGAATAAAATAAAGGTCAGAACTTATACAAATGAGAATACATAGTGATAGCATTCAAAAATAAACATGAAAAAGACCAACAAAAACTTGTTGGTTTGTTTTTAAAAGGTATGTGAAAAAAATACAGGTTTTGAATTAAGAAAATATAGCTATAAAAGGTCTTGAGGATTATTGATTAACTTAGTCTTCATATAGCCCTGATTTGAGTACAATGTTTCAGAAAACTATTAAAGTTGTTTAGTATAAAATGCACTTATAAAAATGTAGCTATGATATACATAATATTAACATAAGTAGCTTTATAATATATTTGAATACAAGTATTATAGTATTATTTCTTAACATGTTAATTTATATTGAATTCAGTTCGTTGAGTTGTTTTAGCATAGGATATGTTAATTAAGTTAAATAATAATTTTTTTCTTTTTTGTGATATATTAAGGAATAAATTTCAATGAGTGTGAAAATATGTTAAGAAAAAAGGCATTCTCCCAAGAATTTGAAGCCAATACTATGGATTCTCCAGTGGATATGCCATTTGCTACTATAGATATTAAAGATGATTGTGAAAGTAAAAGTAAGTACTTTATTAAATAAATATGAATAGCAAATTTAGTGACATATATACTTTTTCTTAATAAATTCATCTTAAATTTTGTTATGTTTTTGAGTTTGGATTAATTAGTGGTTATCTGTTGATACTCTATTGTCAAAACTATCACAGATAATATTAAGACATGTCTCACGAAATTTTGGGCCAGATCATTCTGTAGTTTATAAGGAACTTTAGAAAAGAATGGGGCAGGACGTTAGATGGTTTATAGGCTCCTCTTCCGTTATTCTGGAGCCAGTGCTGATTTCAGCAGTACCCATTCATCTAACAAATGTTACTGGTCCTTTGATTCAAGCCAGGCACTTTGCTGCGCATTTGGAGGGTCACCACAGAACAAGGCAGATATTATCCCTGCTTTCACGGAGCTTAACAGGCTAGTGTTGAAAACACTTAAACTTTTAATCAGTTATGCATTTATTAGATTGATTAGTCCTTAAGTGCTCTGTCCACAGACTCTGGAGAACCAATATTTACTTGATTAAAATACTGCTAGAACTACATAACTTTCCAAATCTGAATTCTTGTCATTGTAAAAACAATACATGGTATTTGGGGCTACCCCCCTAGAAATATGACAGATTTACCTATTATCCAGGTTACTTGTGAGTAGGAAGAACCACCAATGTATTCCACAAATATTTGACTACAAACTCTGTACCACTCATTGTTTGTAACCTTACTTAGAACCTTGCTATGATTTGGTATAGTTTTATCTTGACTGGGTGGGTCTATAATGGGGGAGGTACTCCATAAGAAATTATCTAGTTTATTCTCTTCAATTTTGAGAAGAGAAAATGAGACCCAGAGAGGGTAAGTAAATTAACTAAAATCACACAGTTGAAAAGAACTAGTATGGAATCTGTGATTTCTGATGCATTAGTCATTTTTTTGATGAACATTTAGTGGATGCCTGACAAATGCCAGATATTTGCACCAGATATTGGGAATGTGGAAGCACGTAACAATATTGAGACATATCACCATCATGAAACTCATAGCTTCCATGGGCAGCCAATACAATAACAACTCTAATTCCGTAAGATGAATGCCATAAAGCGGGAATACATGGGGTGAGGATGTGTGTGGGGAAGCATATAACCTGGATGTTGGGTAAAAGGTGTCATGGAAAGCTTCCCAGAGATTTGGAAACAGTAGAGGAGGCTTGGAAGATATGTATGAGCTATCCAGGGTTCTTTCCTCTATGCTAACTGGCCTTGACCTTAACTGATCATCAGAATTTTCTGTGTAGTGATATAAAATTACAGATTCCTCTTTTCCACTATTATGTCAGGTGGAACCATTCTGTTTTATTATTTTTTTTACACATCCCGTATGATTTTGATGCTCAGCCAGTCTCAGAAACCACATTGTTCTCTATCATACTGTCTTTTGATATAAGAATCTCGTTTACATTTTTGGGACATATAAGGAGAGAGGGATGCTTAAAATGTATGAAATCTCTGGTACCTTATTAGTCAGTTTTTCCTATTCCATAATCCAAGGAATATGGAAGAAAAGGATGAAGAGGTGTTTGTTCAGTCAGGGCACGGGTTTTCTGTCTTTTCATTTACAGCCGGCCTATGGAGAATAGCTTTTGTGTTTTTCACGACTGTTAGCAAAACCTTCATTGGAGAATTAGTGTGCCAGTTAAGTAGGAGAAGATATTCTTTGGAAATGAGAGGCAAAAATAGCAATGCTTTAATCATGGTTTCCTCTACTTCCCTACTTTTTGAGCAAATAAAATGAATATCTCTAAAAAATACAATCACTTCTTTCGATTTCATTACTCTCTCTAATTTGGTTATAAAATAAAGGAGAAAGCTCCTCAATAATCATGTCTACAAGCCCATGGTGGGCACCTCCCATCCATTCTTCTTCCCTCTCATCCCCGTTGCAGTCCCTGAATCACTCCCACCAGAATGCTCTCAAGTTAGACTGGAATAGAGAAGTGAAACGTGTTCACCATTCCAGCTATTGGTACTTCTGACTTACACATATTTAATATATCTGAAACAAACTGTTTCTACTAGGGTTTGAGAGTGATAACCTCCAGAATCCCAGAAAGCAACTAGTATTTTGTAGCTACTCTATTCTTTTGTTTGTTTGTTTTTGTGTAGCTACTCTATTCTTATATCTCCACTGGTGAGAAACAGTGGCCATTGGGACCAGAAAGAAGGAAAGGGAATGGACCAGAAAGCAGTCCATTTCTGCTCTGAAAGGTACAGCTGCTTTTTTCAAGGATGGGCATTGTGAGGACTGGCCAATCCTTCACGCAAATAGGGATCTTTTCTCTGCAGTAGATGGTGTATTTTTTACCAAAGAAATGATCTTATCCATGTAAGTTAGGGGCTTGCTCACCTACACAAATCCATTTTTAGGCATGTATATAGTATTGGACCACTTTTTGATAGTTCAGACTTTCTGAATTAGAGGTCTTTGTGGCTTAGTCTAGACTCCAAACCACCATGTGTGATATTACCTTTGTGGGAAGATCGATTTCAAATACCAAGTTCCAGCTCACACAGTCAGTGTGGTATGATGAAACAGAAAACATACTTTAAGTTTTGGTTATTTCATTTCTATTTTGTGACCTTGGACACTTAAACTGTGTGAGCTGGGCTTCTTCAACTGTGAAATGTGGATAATATCCTCCTGTTTACCTCACATGGTGCTGCTATACAGATCAAAGGAGGTAAAGTGTGGAAAAGGCAATAATAACTGATGTTTAAAAGAATGTACTACTTATTAAACCTTTGAAACATAAGCGTTAATTATTTGGGAACAACTTGTTCTCTCATTTTTATAATAGCATTTACTAAAATGCTAAGGAACAAATAGTAAAATTTTTTGCGAACCAGAAACTGCTAACTAGTTTTTGTGAAGAGATTTGTATAGAAATATACAGGCCCTGGCTAGTTGGTTCAGTGGTTGAGTGTGGGCCTAGTGTGTTGATGTCCTGGGTTCGATTCCCTGTCAGGGCACATAGGAGAAGTGACCACCTGCTTTTCCCCCCTCCCCCCTCCCTGCTCTCTTTCTATCTCTCTTCCTCTTGGTTGGAGCACGTTGGCCATGGGCACTGAGGATGGTTCCATGGCCTTGCCCCAGGTGCTAAAATGGCTCAGTTGCTGAGCAACAGAGCAAGGGCTTCAGATGGGCAGAGCATTGCCCCATAGGGGGCTTGCAGGGTAGATCCTGGTCCGGATGCATGTGGGAGTCTATCTCTCTCTCTCCCCACTTATCACTTAAGAAAAAAATAAATATACAAAAAAAAAGGATTTTTGTTGTCAACCCTTAAACCTTGAGATAAATATAGTGATGGTGTTTGTGTCCAAAACACAGGACAATTAGTTGGTAGCTTGAATAGATTTGGGGCTTTCTCTTACATTTAGTAACATGGAAATTTAATCAGTTGAATGGCTCCGTGGTAGACAACAACCTTAAAATTCTCAAGTGGCTGGTTGCCTTTGGTTCTTTCAGTTTCCTTTGGTGGGTGGAAATTGTGAGGTAACTGCCAAGAAATTCTTGCTGATTGAAACCCTGGCAGAGCGATGGGGAAAGTAGTGCTAACAAGAACACCGTGGGAAGGGGAATCCTTGCCAGTAGGAAAACTCCCTGAATGTTTGCTTCTGAGAGCCTGCGCTGTCCACTGTGTTACCATCAGTGTGGGAGCAGGATCATTAGATATCATGCACTCTAGTTGGCTGAAATGAGTCCTTACATTTTCTTTTTGTTTGTTTTTTTGAGAAGAGACTATTTTATTAGAATTATATGTTAGGATATAAAATGTATCAGTGTGTTAGAATGAAATGTAAAATATATTAGTTATACATATTAGAATATAAATATATATTAGAAATAAAATATTCAAATGTATATACAAAAGAAAATCTTTTAGAAATATTGAAGAAGCCATACACCTTGAGCCATACCTCTGGCTTTATAGAAAATCCTGTATTACTGAGTTGTTGGTCCGGAACTGGATGAGTCTGTTCTTTTCTTTTCTTTCTTTTCTTTTCTTTCCTCCCTCCCTCCCTCCCTTCCTCCCTCCCTCCCTTCCTTTCTTTCTTTCTTTTAAACAGGGACAGAGAGAGAGTCAGAGAGAGGGATAGATAGGGACAGACAGACAGGAACGGAGAGAGATGAGAAGCATCAATCATCAGTTTTTTGTTGCAACACCTTAGTTGTTCATTGATTGCTTTCTCATATGTGCCTTGACCGTGGGCTTTCAGCAGTCCGAGTAACCCCTTGCTGGAGCCAGCAACCTTGGGTCCAGGCTGGTAAGCTTTTTGTTCAAGCCAGATGAGCCCATGCTCAAGCTGGCGACCTTGGGGTCTTGACCCTGGGTCCTCCTCATCCTAGTCCGACGCTTTATCCACTGTGCCACCACCTGGTCAGGCTCTGTTCTCTTTCTTTACATAGGGTGGAGTCATTGATCAATAGGGTAGAAACTCAGTAAACCAGCCAGAAAATGGGGTTGCTGTTAGTTGTCTCTGAAAGTTGAATGGGAGTGTGCAAGGAAAAGTCATTTTATTGCTGATACGAATAGCTCAGTGTGTTTCCCATAAAGTATAAATTTGTGGAGAGTTTTCATTTATTTGACTTTAAATTTTCTTTAAAAAAATCACATCCTTTAACTATCAAGCCATATTTAGTCAAGATTCAAAATAAAATATTTGAGTTATTTATTTATTTATTTATTTGGCAACATGTCTTTCCTAAGTGTGGAATTCAGTTCTTCTCATTTTGAAATTATAATCCTTCCTTTACCTCATACAGAATTCTAACCTTGTAGTTATTGGAGATTTCAGAGATGTGGGAAATTATCATTTTATTACTTATTTATTATCTAATACTATTAAGTTATATTTAAAACAAGTACTTCAACTCTTAAGTATTGTAAAATATCAAAATTGTTCAAGATATCACTGCCCCAGCTTCCTGTGCTGTTTTGCACTAGCCTTGTGTCCTGATTTGGACAATGAGACATAAGGGGATGAATGCTGGGAACTTATTTGAAATTTGTTTATAATTTTACTTTAAAAAATGGGTAATTTGCTTTAAATTTTTTTCAATATTATATTTAATTTGCAAAAAAACTGTTCAAGACCACTTTTAATTTTCCAAGTGGTCTGGATGATGAAAAACATTGGCTAGTTTATAAAGCATCTCAGTTTCTTTTTGGAGTCTCTCAAATGATCTTAGCAGATACAGATTTATCTTCCTAATTATGTTTAGTTCTGGGGAATATCTAATAATGATAATAACGAATAATAACGCTGATTTTGCACCAGGAAGCAGTCTCAAAGCTTTCATGTAGTAACTCACTTAATCCTCAAAATGATCCTGTTATTATTATCCTCAAATTATACGGTAGGAAACTGAGGTAAAGAGAGTTCGTGTGACTGATTTAAGATCACACTAATAAGTGGGGGGGGTCCTGGATTCCCACCCAGACACTCTGGGTGTAGACTATATTAAGATTGGTTTCCATTTTCAGAGTACCAGTTTACTAAAAGCAGATGGAGTTGGGCTAGAAATGTATTTAGAAATGGATCAATACTGTATGTATTGCTTCATTAGCATATTTTGTGGCATCTGTTTAAAATTTGTGTATTTAGTTTATGTTACTCCAATCAGATGTGGGTCCTTTTCTTGGATATCTAAAATTATAAGTACCTCATCAACATATTGATTTTCCATATTAAAAAAAATTACATGGAATTAAAACCCAGTGGCATCATATGAGGCAATGCAGATCATGTTTATAATACAGATGAGAATGTTGCAAACTATTCCTTTTTTTTTTTTTTTTGTATTTTTCTGAAGCTGGAAACGGGGAGAGACAGTCAGACAGACACCCCCATGCGCCCGACCGGGATCCACCCGGCATGCCCACCAGGGGCAACGCTCTGCCCACCAGGGGGCGATGCTCTGCCCCTCCGGGGCGTCACTCTGCTGCGACCAGAGCCACTCTAGCGCCTGGGGTAGAGGCCAAGAAGCCATCCCCAGTGCCCAGGCCATCTTTGCTCCAATGGAGCCTTGGCTGCGGGAGGGGAAGAGAGAGACAGAGAGGAAGGAGGCGGGGGGGGGGTGGAGAAGCAAATGGGCGCTTCTCCTATGTGCCCTGGCCGGAAATTGAACCCGGGTCCACTGCACGCCAGGCCGATGCTCTACCGCTGAGCTAACCGGCCAGGGCCTGCAAACTATTTCTTAGCAATAGAATTTTTAAAGTTCCGACAAGCTTATAGGTATAAAAGAAGCTAATAATAATTTATATTACAAATATGTGTTCTTTGTGAAGATATATCATTTTAACCATATTAATCACTAGGCAAATTGATATCATTTTAACCATATTAATCACTAGGCATATTGTTGAGAAATGTAGTTGTGAAATGGATATGCAAACATGCTAGGTAATTTTGCCTTTATTCAAAATGATACAGTTAGACCTATCACTCAGGTCACCTTGCTCTTATTTACCCCTATCTCTCTCTCTCTCTTTTTTTTTTTTTTGTATTTTTCTGAAGTTGGAAACGGGGAGGCAGTCAGACAGACTCCCGCATGCGCCCGACTGGGATCCACCCGATACGCCCACCGAGGGGCAATGCTCTGCCCATCTGGGGTGTCACTCTGTTGCAACCAGAGCCATTCTAGCACCTGAGGTAGAGGCCACAGAGCCATCCTCACTGCCCAGGCCAACTTTGCTCTAATGGAGCCTTGGCTGCGGGAGGGGAAGAGAGAGACAGAGAAGAAGGAGGGGGGAGGGGTGGAGAAGCAGTTGGGCGCTTCTCCTGTGTGCCCTGGCCGGGAATCGAATCTTGGACTCCTGCACGCCAGGCCGACGCTCTACCACTGAGCCAACCAGCCAGGGCCTTATTTACTCCTATCTCTAGGTCTTACATATATGTTAGTCCTAGAAAGAAAGAACTATTTCCACGAAACCTTAGTTTAAAAATTTTAAGCATACTCTATTATTTTTCTTAGAAGTTACTATTAAAATACTATTTGTGACATTCATTTAAAATTGTTTACTGTTACTATTTCAAAGAGCAGCATAATAAGGACAATCATTTCTCTTTGATTTTGTGTGTAACATTACACAGACAGAACTGTAATAGAAAAGTAGTTTGATCCAGTAGAAACTGTATTAGGAGAATTGAGGTCTAAGTACCAGACTCAACTCTGTGATACCAAACAGTTTAAAAAAGTTTCTCTGCTCTTCTGTTTCATCACATGTAAAATAAGAGGCTCAGTAAGGTCAGGGTGGCATATGCACATAGGCATCAGCTCAGACTTTTGCCACAGTCTCAAGGCATTGGGGGCAGGTGGTCACTGTGGTTGATTAGACTTGATCCAAAGATGAAACTAACCTATGGGATTAAATGTAAGGTAAGGTGGTCCCTCCCTCCCACCGCTGTCCAAAGTCATACCTTAGAAAATATATTTGTATTTCTACATAGTCTTTATGAGGCATTCCCATTTTGAACAGTAAGCTACTGTTCAAGAAGACACAGCCTAAAAACTCAATTAACAATAGTCTTGCATGTATATGGACCCTGATAGAAGCTGTAAAAAAGCAGACAATTCACACGGATTTGGTGGTTATTTCTGGGAGCATAGCTTCATAATTAGAATTGTTGGGTATTATAAATGAGTCTTTACAACTTTAAAAAGAAGTACGCTCAGTGCTTCTCAAATTATCTGTGGTCAAGGACTAGTTTTGTTTTTGGAAAATTTTCTATTTGTTGCCAACTGAAACTTTTGTAAAAGAAAATAAAAAGTGAATTATTAGAAAGATGTTTTTAAAATGACCAAGAGAATAGAAACCAAAATTCAATACTCAAAATTGCTTTGCCTAATTGCCATGAAAATTTCTGAAGCGGCCTCTTAATTTTTACAACAAATAGTTTGTAGCGTGACATTGGCCACCAACCAAACTTTGAGTGGCACTGCTGTAAGTGGTTATATTGTAGGAGTCACAGATATACATATGCAGAATGGGTGAAAAAACAATATTTCTCAGTGTCATGAAAATGCTTAGTGGCATGGAGTTGAGAGTGGTTGTTTGTCATGGGCTAGCTCAGAGGTTAGTAAACGATGGCCCACTGGCTATCTGCTTTGTACAAGTTTTACTAGGACACAGATATCCCTAGTTATCTGTGTTTTGTCTACAACAGACTTGGGTAGTTTTGACTGAGACCATAGGAGATATGCAACGTCTAAAATATATATTTAGTATGAGGTCCTTTGCAAAAGAGTTTGCCAATACCTGCTTTAGATTTGAAAATGACACTTGTGAATGATTGTGACTGATATAGTGTTTCCTTTTTTTCTGACTATATTATCTTTGTTTTAATGCATTAGCTATATTATTGTTTGACGTTTTTTCTTCTAGTCACTGATGTACTTCAGATGAATTTGGAGAGAAGTGAAGAAAATAAATGGATCAGTAAAGATCAAATAAAGAAGAGGAAGAAAAAACACAAAGACTATCAACCCAACTATTTCCTCTCCATTCCAATCACCAACAAAGAGGTGCTATTTTCTAAAAAACTATTTTTATTATAAAGTTCTAAACTATATTTAAAGTACACTAAATACTTACTTGTAAACCCCTTTGCTCTTTGCTTTTAAGAGTCCTTGGTGGCATGTTAGCTTGCCCGTGCAAGGAATATTCCTATTTAAATGGAATTTATTTTTAAAATAATTTTATTTCATTTATTTATTTTTTCAATAAAAATAAATTTATTAATTTTAATGGGGTGACATTGATAAATCAGGGTACATATGTTCAGAGAAAACAATTAAAATTAAATAATTAAAAAATATTATTTAAATAATTGTATTTAAACAGTGCTACAAAAGCCACTTGTAAAAGCATTGCCAGATGGCATGTCAAGGTCCCTCCTAAGCATTTGTCATGAGTGGAAATGTTTAGAAGCTGAGAGCAGGCCCAGGTAGGAAGAGAGGATTCTGATGTCTTTGCTGGGAAAGTAAACTGGGACTTCTTGCTGCTTAATCCTGTTTATGGTAATGATGATTGCACCATAGTTTCTTTTAAAAATACTCATGGTCATATCAACTTGATATTATATGATAGACATGGTAGGAAACTATTACAAATCTGAAAAATTAGTGTGGTATGAATAATAGGAAATCAAATCATCCAAATAGCCCACAGTAAAAAACCCTCATGTGTGTCTGAGAAAGAAAACTGCAGTATCTAAAGAGGTAGGAATTGAAATGCCTTACAGAAGAGCGCCTCACGTGGAGACTGACTGCTCCTACCTCTTGGCCCAGGTTCAGAGCCAGATCTGAATTTCTGTGTGATTGGGGGTCCTAATCTAGGCACATTTTCAGGTTGCTTCTCTCCTTATTTAATGAAAATGTTTCTAGGGAATGCTAATGAATTTTTAAAAATCAAAGAAAACGGGAAAGATGACCCTTCATGCCTGCCCCAGCCCCCACCAGGCGAGTTCTGGTGTCTCACCAGATGTGGTGGGGAAAGGCGGGTGGGGAAGGGGACTGGGAGGCAAGCGGGTAGATAAATGCTTTCCTTCCCCCACTTAGTTCAGGGTCTGGGCCACAAAGTGAAGGGAGGAAGGGGGATGGGAGAACTGTCTGCAAGTCATGGTTTTCCCCAAGCAGCCTTTGTTTCTGCTTGTCCACTTCTGGGAAGTTGTATAGAAAGTGGCAGGAATGTAAGCTTTGGAGTCGGACAGGCCTTGTTGGAATAGCAGCTGGTCATAAACTACTGTGGATACAGGTCGGGTTACTAAATTTCTGTAGTTTCAGTTTATTTCGTTATAAAATGGAGGTGACAATGATTCTATGTTCTGAACCCAAATCTGGACATGCCACCTCCCTGCCTCTACAGTTCAGCATTTTCCCATTGACATTAGGATCAAGACAAAGTCTTGATGGTATTCTGTAGGGTTCTGACCTCCACTTCAGCCTTCCTTCCTCGTGCTCGAGCTTCCTCCGGCTCTCCTTGAACTTGCCAGGTCCCTTGGCCCCAGAGGAAGTCTCCTCTGCCTGGACTTGCCTTTCCTCTCTTGGTCTTGTTAATACCAAAATCTTACCTTAGGCCTCTCAGCTGTGGCCACCCTGACTAGGTCAATCTTCCCCTTCCCCAAAAGACTTTCATAGCTTTCCTTTTGTCATTTGTCATCCTTGCAGTTTGACACTTGTTAGTCTTCCTCACAAAGTTTTTCAGCTCATTCCCAGCACCTAGAATAATGCTTGGCCAAGAGTAAACACAAAATAATGCCATTTCAAGGGAAAAAGATATGTTTTTGGCATACTAAATTAGGACAGAACATTATAAATAATAAATACAGTGTTACAGATGCTGGTTTGATAACATAGGCTCAACAGTAGTTATCTTTGAAGGGCTAGGGTAACTTGTCATAGTGAGGAATACAGGTTTCAAGTGACCTCAAAACCAGATAATTTAATGTTTCTCTCTCAAGGGACTTATTGGTAGTCAACAGAAAGTTTACATATAAATATGGAGTTGAGAGGTAAGAATGAGACTTTAGGAAATACATTTTATATCTTTTGCATGAGCACCTTTTTTGTTTGTTGTTTTCAAGTATCTAACGTTAATTTTCTTTTTAAACTACTTATGAGCTTTTGTGGGAAGGCCTGGGAAAAGGAGCAGCATTTATAACATTGTTTCAATGGGAGACTGTATTCCAAATTACAATGAAGTGACCTGCAAACAAACTTTTGGAAGCTAGCACATTCACAATGAGTTGCTCTACTTTTGGCCTCTACTTGTTGGCATCTAGTTTTAAAGAAAAAAGTGTTCAGACTTACATGGATCTTTGATTTTTAAACATGTTCTGAGACGTTTCAAATTCTTTATTAATGGAAAACTATGATTTCACATTTTTAAAAAATGAATTGGAAAATGAATTAGAAGGACAGCATAAAAATACCCTAATTTCAAATATACAAATGTATGAGTTTCTCTATTACCTGCTGTTTCACATTAGTTCAAATATAAAAATAAGCAAAAAATTTAATGGAGTTACAATAAATCTTCAATATTTCTTATTTGACTAGATTTTTATATGCTCTCTTATGAGAAGTAATAGTATAGGGTAAGTCAACATTGAATAATGTAAGGGAACAATCAGAAGGTGATTGAAATTAGGAGTGTATTATTTTTTGTAAGATAATTTTTTATATTAATGAAAAATATGGTTTTCTTTAGAAGTTTAAAAAAGGTATTTGTTACATGTAGTTCTATATTTCCTCATTTTGTAATGGGAAAATTGCTAGTCCTAGGAAAATATGAACGCAGATTTATACATTCAGTTTCTTTATTGGAAATGTAATTGTGAAAGTATTTGATACCATCATGTATGTTAAGCACTTTGTAGATACAGAAAATTCTTCTATTTGAGGATAATTTTTTACTTTACTTCAGTTATTACTGTCTCATCAAATTTTTAACATCTTTTCATGGTTGTAGTCAAGCAAGAAAATGAGAATATTCAGCTTTGAAGAACAGATAGGCTATAAAATGTTGAAAGATGATATCAGACATTCTGTTGTGTGGTAGAATAGAACACACCATACTCCCTCATGCACACTAACTTTAAGGCATTTTCTTTAAACTCATATATGCTTTGACTCAATTAGAAAGCTTAAAAGATAATAAAAATGAACCTTATTGCATTGTTTTTAGACATGTAGAGTATGGCTTAGTGGTGAGATTTAGCAGATGGATGTCTGCTTTATTTTCTAAACAGAAATTAGTGAATGAAATATTTAAGAATTTAATCAAGACTTTTAAGAAGTTTCTTTCAATGTCATAATTTAGTATGGCTGTATAGGATTAGATTTTTAAAATGTGCGTTGTGCAATACTGCCAGTGGCCGAGGGCTGTGGTGGAAGATGCGCATTAATGTATTTAAAGAATTTTAAACAGTGATATAAAAATTAGTTTCCTTTGGCCTTTAATGACATTGATATGTATATTTTTAAATGGCATACAAACAAAACTGAAGTATTTTTTTTCTTTTTATCTTTTAAGACTGTAATTAGGAATAAAATACATTTAAAATGTTAAAATGATATTAAGGAATATATGTTTATCTGGCCCATTAATGCATGATTAGATATACCTTATTTGATTAGATTAACTTTAGATCTTTTCCTAGGTTTGAGGTTGATCCTGTGTTATAAGTACTGTGTGGCTTCAGAGAAATAGTCTTCAAGTATTTTACAGTTTTTAACTAGCAGTTTTACAAGCTGCTGGTTAATTCACAGATATGAATGGTATAAAACCATTTTACTGTGTAGGACATTGCACTAAAATGTTGAATATACAAATGAATGGATTTTTTTGAGTGTTGTCCTGAACTTATTTATAATTGGTATTTGAGCTTAGAATGAAAACAAAGTTTTTAAAACCTAAGAAAATGCAAATACTGTACCTACCAGATGCAGGTAGCAAACCTTGTCACAGTTTGTGACAACCAAACTGTGGCCAGACATTACTGAATGTCCCCTGGCAGACAAAATTGCCCAAGGTAGAAAACAACTGATTTAAATAATATTGGCAAGGCCCTGGCCAGTTAGCTCAGTGGTAGAGCGCTGGCCTGGTGTGCAAGAGTCCTGGGTTCGATTCCTGGCCAGGGCACACAGGAGAAGCGCCCATCTGCTTATCTACCCCTCCCCCTCTCCTTTCTCTCTGTCTCTCTCTTCCCCTCCCACAGCCAAGGCTCCATTGGAGCAAAGTTGACCCTGGTGCTGAGGATGGCTCCATGGCCTCTGCCTCAGGTGCTAGAATGGCCCTGGTTGCAACAGAGCAACGCCCCAGATGGGCAGAGCATCGCCCCCTGGTGGGCATGCTGGGTGGATCCCGGTCGGGCGCATATTGGAGTCTGTCTGACTGCCTCCCCGTTTCCAACTTCAGAAAAAAAAATTGGCAATGTTGCATATCTTATATTAGGCAAATGGGATAGAGTTTACAAAGTAGGTCTTCTACTGTGATCTTTAACATAACTTTATAAGTTTGGCAATGCACATTTTATTATTCCTATTTTGCAATGGGAGAAACCAAGACTCAGGGAGACTTGATGGCATTGGATGGGATCACACCTGTGGCAGACTGGCATTAAAATCCAGGATTTCTGAGGCGGCTCCAGCACCCTTCATTGGCATCACTGTATTAGATAACAAAGTTCTCATCCTAAGCCACTTTTTCATTATCAGGCAAACCAGAAGGACCATTTATACCAGCTAGGCTTAGAAGACGTGAATATATTGTTCTGAGGTCTGACATCTTTGAGCACCTATTTTGGCCCTTTCCATATGGACCTGGACCTTCTTGAGCTGCTTGTTAGTCCTGAAAGCCAGTTTCAGTTCTTCACTGCACTGGAAAAAATTCTCAAAACTCAAATTTAAAGTTGAATATAGACTAACACTAATAGGCTTTTTATTTTTTTGAGAGGGACAATGGGTTCCATTACACAGCATCCAGTAAGATTTCCTAAAAATCTCCTTTAAATGTCTTGTCTCCTTAACTCTTACTCCATTGCTGTCTATCCTTCTCCTCCTCACCCCTGCTGGGTCTTTTCCGCTTAGTGCCTCCTTCCTCCTTCCTCCCTCCTCCCTCCTCCCTCCTCCCTCCTCCCTCTTCCCTCCTCCCTCCTCAGGCACTGCAATTATCCTTTTCCAGAGTTCCTTTGCTGCTTTGGGTATATGATCTTAAAGGGACTTTTTAATCTTCTGTGTATCAACTTATGTTAATAGAGATAATACCAGTATCTGCCTCATAGGATCATAGAGGGCTTCAGTGGACTGTTATGTGTAAAAAGCTCCGTGTAGTGCCTAGAACCCAGTGGCCCCACAATACAGGTTAGTTCCTGCTGTGGTTGGTTAAGTATTGTTCTTCTTATTACCAGGCACTGTGGTAAGGTGTCAGGGTAGAAGACAGAGATATTGCCCTTGAGGAGTTTATAATTTTGTTTTATCCATATAGAGTAGAGGACACTGGCTCATAAGAACTCTGTGTACTATTACGTTATGTACATTTTATTAATTGGACCATCAATATTCTTTTATCAGGTGTCACAGAAGTGACATCTTGCTTAGGAGGATATTATGTGAGGTGTTACTGTGTGAATTCCTACCAGGAAAAAGCTGTATCCCGTGTTACTGTCTTCCAGATTGCAGGGAGTAGAGAAACGTTGAGGTTCTTTTGGGCGTCGTGGGCTTATTGTGAAGATGCACGGGCAGTCAGATCCTAGGACAGCGTCCCAGGATTTTTCCAATTGCATTCCGCAGATAATGGGAGCATTGTTCAGGATAAAACCGCTACTCTAGTATCAGAAGAGTCTGCTGCGCTCATGACTCAGTTTTTCCTTATCGCTGCTGACTTTTTACTGGCCCCTACTGCCTGCCCCCTCTCCCCTCCTCCTGGCTCCCTGACCGGCTCTGCTGCCTCCGGGCTTCTGAGTGCTCTCCTTTCTCACAGTGTGGCTCAGAGTGCAGTTTCAGAGCTAAACTGTTTTCCAGGACATTCACACTCAGCAGTTGACTAGAATTGGACCTAACTGGAAATGAGGGAAGAGACCTCATTCCTTTCCTTGTTTCCGAGTAGGTAGTGGGAGGGGAAGGCTGAAAAGGGACCTGAAGTTCCCCTGGGTGCAGATTGTAATGGCTTGTCTGACATGTGCGTTTGGACTTCTTCGCCATTCTCCCTTCTCGTGTCTGGAAAAATGACAGTAGTTGTTCCTGTTGAAATTATTGCTGTTTAAAAAAAAATCATCAAGTCCGTAACGAATGGGTTTCTTAGACACATTCACTAGGGGACAAATAAATATGACTTCCAACAGAAATGGACAGTTGTCTGCTGGTTTGACCTTTTTGTGGCAAGAATAAAACTTTTTTTTAGAAGATATCATAATTATAGTAAGCCTTACAGTAAGTCATACTGTATATTCAAGGAAGATGCACAGCCATTGAAAGAGTTCTGCTCAACTCGTGATGCAATTTATAAAATTAGGGTGTTAGGCTCGATGTTCTTAATGTGGACAAGCATTATATGATTTTGTTCAATTTACACATCTTGTTACACTTTCTAAGTCATCTATTAAGATATTTGAAAACAAGTAGACCAGTGGTTCTCAACCTTTCTAATGCCTTGACCCCGCAATACAGTTCCTCATGTTGCGGTGACCCCAAACCAAAAAATAATTTTGGTGGCTACTTCATAACTGTAATTTTTCTACAATTATGATTTGGAATGTAAATACCTGATATGCATTATGTATTTTCCGATGGCTTTAGGCGACCCCACCGGGGTCGCAACCCACAGGTTGAGAACCGCTAAAGTAGACAATTAAATATTGTTTGGTTGAAGAATTTTGACATTTCTAGTTTTAGTTTTGCCTGATTTTCTTCTTGATTTACATTTTGCCATAAGGAAATTTTCTTTACCTGACCTCTCATTTGTGTGTATGTGTGGATTAGATTACAGAAGGAATTAAGATCGTGCAAAATGCAATAATAGAACAAGATAAACGACTGGCCAGAGCAATGTCCAGTGATGGTTCCTTTCATATTACCCTGCTAGTGATGCAGTTGCTAAATGAAGATGAAGTAAACACGTGAGTAATACATCTTTCTTGAATATTGTTTTTCAGATTATTACTTTAATATGAATAAACATAGCAGAACTCAAAAGTCATTTAAATTTTAAAGAAGTATTTATTATAATTTATTCCAATGAATAGTCAATGTACAAAATTAGCTGTGTAAATATTTTTTCTAGTCTAGACTGTTAAGCTGTTTTTGTTATAAAAGGTAGCCCGTGATTATGCAGTTGTTTTGCCCATGTTATTATTTATGTAAGCACTCTGAAGTCTGACCATTTAGGTTAGGATCTAGGCGAAGACTCTAGAACACACCATGGCTCTACCACCTAGATGCCTAATTTTTGGAAAAAATTATTTACTTTTTAAGGAAATGAAGAAAATAATAGTACCAATACATGTACAAGTGTTTAGTATAGGGCCTGGCATGTGGTAGGCATTCGATGATATTATGTATTGGAGCTGTTGTTCTACTAGGTCAGTGTACAATTTCAGTTTTACCTCACTCATTCTTAGAGTACCTGTCCTTCCCCCACCCCCAGGTCCAGAGTTCTATCATAAAGGTTGAGTATAACTCACTGACTGTTGCTATCCAACTGGGGTGGTGAAACCTTTCTCTTCCCCCAGTGATTCTCTGGGATACTCTATCTATACGTATGATCACCCCTTTCCTGTTACCTCAGGAATAAGCTCAGACTTAAACTCTGTGGAAGACCAAAGCCAGAATAGATTAAAGTTTACTTTTGTTTTCTACTCTGACATGTAGACTCCTGAGGGAATGAAGAACAAAGCTTGAATTAGGAAGAAAGTGGGGGAAAGAACAAATAAAACAGAGAAAACAACAAATTAATAACTGAAAATAAACAGCCATATTCTAATTCTTGCAGTTATATCTTTTAAACAGTACAATCTCAAGTGTTTAGAGATCAGTCTTCTGATCTACCCCAACCTGATCTACCCAAGAGCAACTCTTGAGTATCTTTTTTTTTTTTTTTTTTTGCATTTTTCTGAAGCTGGAAACAGGTAGAGACAGTCAGACAGACTCCCGCATGCGCCCGACCGGGCTCCACCCGGCACGCCCACCAGGGGCGATGCTCTGCCCACCAGGGGGCGATGCTCTGCCCATCCTGGGCGTCGTCATATTGCGACCAGAGCCACTCTAGCGCCTGAGGCAAAGGCCACAGAGCCATCCCCAGCGCCCGGGCCATCTTTGCTCCAATGGAGCCTTGGCTGCAGGAGGGGAAGAGAGAGACAGAGAGGAAGGTGCGGCGGAGGGGTGGAGAAGCAAATGGGCGCTTCTCCTGTGTGCCCTGGCCGGGAATCGAACCCGGGTCCTCCGCACGCTAGGCCGACGCTCTACCGCTGAGCCAACCGGCCAGGGCCAACTCTTGAGTATCTTGCAATGACAGAGAGGACTAGAAGGTTTCACTTGACTCAGTTTAGCTGTTTACTTTGCCAGTTAGAAAAAAATAAAAATAAATACTCTGACGTGCTTAAAAGGAAAGAAGTCAAAGAAGATGGTGTCACAAGCTGCAAGCCCATGAGAAAGAGTACCACCCTGTGTGTGTTAGAATGGCATATCAGTCAGGGTTCTGCAGAGGAACAGAGCCAATGGGATGGATATCTATATGGAGATCTAGATATATTGGTATCTATCTGTATCTATAGCTACATCTATTTATATGCCTATATCTAGATTTATTTTAAGGAATTAGCTCATGTAACTGTGGCAGCTGGCAAGTCGAAAACCTGCAGGGCAGTGTGACAGGCTGGAGACCCAGGGAAGAGTTGATGTTGCGGTCTCAAGTTTGCAGGCAGGCTGGAGGCAGAATTCCTTTTTCCTTGGACAATGGCTGTTCAGTTTTAACTTCATATACAATCTGTGGGTCCTGAACTCCACTTTCAGAATTCTGTGTCCTATATGTGTATACTTTTTACTAATGTTACCATACAGAAGTTTTTCTCATAAACTGCTCTTTAAAAGATATTTTATTTAAGAGAATTTGAAAGTTAGTAATACTTACCATAGATACTATAATGCCTTCTCACTCTGTAATTAATGACATCTCATTATGTCAGATTTATTGATTTGTTCAACTAGAGAACTGAAAAATTGGACTGAGTTTATCATCTATATTTCTTTAAAGAAAAACGGAGTATAGAATTCACTGTCTCCGAAAAGCCCTAACCTTTAGCATGGCTTGCTTTAGTATATAGTTGCATTTAAAATGAGTATCCTGAATAACCCCTCTACCAGAAGTGATACTCTAAACCAAAAGTGATGCTCTATTAAATTACATGCTTCAGTTCATAGCACACATGGGGGACAGTACTGCAGTAGAAATGTGTGCACTGTTTCCTTTTTTTCTTTAGATGAACATAAATACTTAGGAAAGATTGGATGTAGAATGTGGGTTTAGAGGTATAATAAGAAATGTTGACATTTCCAGGGCTGTTTTAAGTAGTGTACATATGTTATGACAGAAACGAGTCATAGTATGGAAGCTATAGATGATGATCAGTTAAAAACTAAATGAAAACCAGTTTGGAAATATGGAAGATCTGGAAAAATACCTACATTTCTTTGTATATATTTAACATGTAATTAATGTAAACAAATCACTGGTCAAGATAATTTAAGCTAATGGTTAACACCAGAAGGGTGTTTTAAGGTTCTCTTCATAATAGAATATACTTACTTCTTTTTTGAGTAATTGCTGCCCTCTAGTGAGATTTTATTTTTTTTCTCATAATAAAGTACTTCTACCAAAATTTTCTTCAAGATGGACATAATTGATCCTAATTTATAAAATATTCTAAACCTAATAATGTCTAATTTATCCATGTAGTAAATAGATGTTCTTTTATTTTATTTAGAAAATTAAATTTAATTGGATGACATTAATTGTAAATAGCTGTTTTTATAAAGAAAAATTGAGGACTTGAAATAGCATAGACTGCAATGACATAGGCAAAACAGATACAACAAACTCATGTGGTTGGTTGTATTTGGCAAATATAAACATGTTTTTCTTTTTAACCCAAGTTTAGTAGAGTGCCTTGCAAATAGGAAATAGTGTATTGAAGTACTTTAAACAGGAATCTAGAACTTTCTCCACAATCTAATGTAAGCTCTTGTAGGTGTTAGGATTCTTGCAATATATTATCAGCAATTTTTTTCTAAAAGATGCATGTGGTACCTCGGTTAAAAAATTCTTAGTGAACTGTAAAATAATATTTTCCTTCATGTCTTTAATATAATGTAAATTATAATTAGGTAAAGATTTAATTTACTTCTTCCATAGTTTTTGTTTAAAAATTAACATTAGTTTTATTTTAATTATATAGATTAGATTTTGAAGGTATTTTTGTGCTTTAAAATAATTGATACAGATATCAAATTTTAATTCTTTTTTTTTAAACCTATTATTTTGTTTCTGGTTTGGTTTTGTATATCTTATCACTTACTATGTTACTGCAAAATATATTCTCTCTTGCCAGTGGTATTGATGCTCTTTTGGCATTAAAACCGTTCATAGAAGAAATCCTTCAAGGCAAACGTTTGAATCTGCCTTTCCAAGGGATTGACACTTTTGGAAATCAGGTGGGATTTGTGAAGCTGGCGGAAGGAGATCACATAAACACACTGTTGGAAATTGCAGGTAAAACAAACAGCAACACACTCATAAGAAGTTTCATCTGTTGAAGAGCAATTTCGCCCCCTGCCCCCAATTCTGGTGATAGGGATTTGATATCCTTTAATTTTGGGAAGCCAGTACAACCATACCTGCTAAGTGAGCTGCTTCAGCCATTTTCTTACGTGGGTAAGAAGCTAAATAAAAGGCCTGAAAAGTCATCTTGATTCTTTGACCTGAGGAATATGTTGGTTCTGGGGCTGTCTGGAAGGGAATGGAATGGATTCAAATATTAGGAGTGTCCTAATCCTAAATGTGAAGGATCTCAGGTATAACATTGGCACTTGACATGTAGTTGGCATTTAATAAGTGTTGAATGAATAAGTAAGAATCACCAGTTGCCCATTCAGAGGCTTTTGGGGATTGCCATCCCTAGTCCACAGAGTGAGTAGACGAATCAGTAGCATTTTCCTCTGTGCTACTCCCCCGCCCCTTACCTGCGTAGATACTACCCCTGAGCAGGTCCATTGGTGATTGGTCACCTGCATTAGAGAACGTGCTACTTTGTATAGCACAGTTGAAAATTGTTAGGGAAGTAGAGGCAGAAAATGACAGAACGTGGATGCGTGACTTTTGAGTTGATCCAGAGATCGTAGGTTAGGTGTTAGTTTACAAACTGTAAGCCATTTTTATTTTCCTTTCCTTTCATATCAAGTCATTTCATTTTATCTTATTTCAGGTTTAGTCATCCTCTCATTATTGGTCTATGCTTTGTTTGCTTTTATCTGTTTGTTTATCTATCTATCTATCTATCTATCTATCTATCTATCTATCTATCTAAATACCATAATCACCTGGGAACCCACAACCCAAAACGAAAGCTGTGTAATCTACGATATTGTCCTTGATAGTAATCTAACCTTTTTGTTCTTTTCATTAATCCATTCTTTAGCCTTCTTTCATGTAAGCTGTCATCCCAAAATCAGTGTTTATTTTCTAATATTCTCCAGAAATATGTTTTTAATTTATTTTAATCTTTTTTTTTTTTCCAGAGACAGAGAGAGTCAGAGAGAGGGATAGATAGGGACAGACAGACAGGAACGGAGAGAGATGAGAAACATCAATCATCAGTTTTTCGTTACGACACCTTAGTTGTTCATTGATTGCTTTCTCATATGTGCCTTGACCGCGGGCCTTCAGCAGACCAAGTAACCCCTTGCTCGAGCCAGCGACCTTGGGTCCAAGCTAGTGAGTTTTTTGCTCAAGTCAGATGAGCCCACGCTCAAGCTGGCGACCTCAGTGTCTTGAACCTGGGTTCTCCACATCCCAGTTCAACGCTCTATTCATTGTGCCACCACCTGGTTAGGCTGATTTTTTTTTTTTTTTTGTATTTTTCTGAAGTTGGAAACGGGGAGGCAGTCAGATAGACTCCCGCATGCACCCGACTGAGATCCACCCGGCATGCCCACCAAGGGGCGATGCTCTGCCCATCTGGGGCATTGCTCTGTTGCAACCAGAGCCATTCTAGCGCCTGAGGCAGAGGCCATAGAGCTGTCCTCAGCGCCCGGGCCAACTTTGCTCCAATGGAGCCTTGGCTGAGGGAGGGGAAGAGAGAGACAGAGAGGAAGGAGAGGGGGAGGGGTGGAGAAGCAGATGGGTAATTCTCCTGTGCACCCTGGCCAGGAATCGAACCCGGGACTCCTGCACGCCAGGCCAATGCTCTACCACTGAGCCAACCGGCCAGGGCCTGGGTAGGCTGATTTTAATCTTAAAAAGGGTATCATGTGTTATCTTTTGCAATGTATTTTTTTACTTACTATTATATTGTATTTTTATTTATTTATTAATTTTTATTATGTTGTATATATAGTTGTCTGTTCAAAAGTGCACCTCTTTTTGGGGTGAAGTGAACATGAAGATTAGATTTTATTTCATTATTGATTAATTTCTTCTTTTGTGGAGCAAAGTATTATAAATATATAAACAAACAAACATGCAACCAATTAAATGATATTTATGAGTCAGGTAGGACTTAACATCATTAGTTGGCCAAGGAGGAGGCAGGTCTAACAGATTTGATGGCAGAGCATTTGAGCATGCATGTCCCCAGTTAGCAAACTCAATCTGCTCTTCCTGACTGTGCTGGAGAAATTTAAATATCTCTGAATTCAAGAAAAATTTTTATTTAGTCATTAATTTTTTGTACTTTTAAATAATTAAATGACTGCTTGCAACATTGAGAATTCCATGCATTCTTAGCAAATTTTCTCACAAAGGCAGTATTGGTAGAAGATCCATTGTGTGCTGAGGAATGTGAAATTTCTCCAGCTTTAGTATGACTATGAACCCAAGAGTGTTTGGCTTGTCATTTTAGGAAAGGCTACTTACTGCTCCTATAATTTCTTTCTTGATGCTAGAGATTGTTGCTTCAAGATATATATACTTTTCCATAAATTTAAACAAAATATTACTAAAAAATGGAAAATGGAGAATAGCATTCTGTCCCCCTCATGTAATCACTATTATATACTTGCTTGTAATCTTTTATATGTATATTGTACTGTTGCTTTTATGAACTTTTATAAGAAATATAAATATTTGAATATGTATTATGCAAAGTTTTCATTGAAGTCTAGTTGGAGCCTCTGTTTATACAGTGTTGAGCTAGCCAGAATGTTCAGTACATGGACTTTTTGTCAATATTTTACTTCATTAGGTTTATTTTTAAAAGAATACCTCAGGTTTAGTATTGCTTTAGTTCAAAAGTATCAGTAAAATAGTGTAGTTTTGTTTTTGCATCATATCTTATAAACTGTTCAAATGATATAGTCCAACTTTTCGAAGAATATATCCATTGACCATGGTACAAGACTTTGTAATAAACTATATATATGCATATGCCTATAGGAATATTAAAATCTTATTTGTTCAAAGTAATCGAGGCAGAGCTAGTTTGACTTGATGGAAAGCAAAATAAGTTCCAAAGAAAATAAATTTAATTATTAAAGTATTGATAACTTAAGTTTAAGTACATACTTTTATTATGAAGTGAAACTAACTTGAAAAGTAGTTGAAAATTATAATTCATGAATAATCTTATTTGCCTAATTTTTAGTTTTAAAATTTACAAGTTAAAAAAAAGCAAATTCTTAAAATATGACATATTGTTTTAAAAAAAGGACTAAATTTTAGATGCTCTTTGCACTCAGTACTGAAAATTTGCAAGTTAATGAGAATTTAGAAATTTTAATGTGTAAAATTGAAGAAAATTATTATGCATTTTGAACTGATAGAGTCTGAATTGATGAACTTTTACATCAATACTTGGGTTATGCAACCAGATAGGCTGCAAATAACTGATTTTGGGGGATGCTGGCAGGAAGAGACCAAGGTCGTCTTTGTATACCACGTGCATGTAGGTTTATGGTGGGAGCTGCTTGAGGGAGCTGGGAAGGTCGATGGCGTCAGAGGCTCTGTGTCTCAGCTTCCTCCTTTGATGTTTTTCCAGAATAAAACAGCACCTTCTTCTTTATAGCATTACACAGTAGCTTATAGAGCTAAGAAGATACTGAAAATTATACATTTATATGGCATTTCTCCACATTTTACAATGGTGAAATTGCAGTAGAAAGCTTTTTGCATAGAAATGAATATGTGATTTCATTCACTTTTTTCAGTAAACAGTAATTTTGTTAAGATGTATATTAGATTGAGAGATTGCCAGAAATTTCGCCTACTGGAATTATAATAGTCCTTGCAAATTTTTTAAAAAATGAGAAACGTGTGCGTGGTTAGCATGACAAAAGATTACAAGTACATTTATTTCACAAAAGGAAAATTTAGGATATTCATTTGAACATTACACTTTCTTTTATGTTGACTGTCATTTTCCTCAAGAAGATGGCAAGAATATGCACTATGTTTTCTACTCTTCGTGGGAAATCGATTTGGTTGCTGGGTATCTTAGGGCCTTTCTAGGTTGCTCTGTAATTAAATAAAAAATATTTGAATGCATTTTATTAGCTTAATAATTATGAGTCTTACAGTAAATGGTCCATTTGAAAACATTCAGAATTTACAGTATCACTTATTTCAATGTAGCATATTTCTTTTTTTTAAATTTTATTTGTGACAGAGACTGAGAGAGACAGAGGGAGGGACAGATAGGGACAGACAGACAGGAAATTGTGTCACTTTCAGTTGTTCATTGATTGCTTTCTCACATGTGCCTTGATGGGGGTCTCCAACCGAGCCAGTGACCCATTGCTTAAGACAGTGGCCTTGGGCTTCAAGCCAGCGATCTTTTGGCTTAAGCTAGTGACCATGGGGTTATGTCTATGATCCCATACTCAAGCTGGCGACTCGCTGCTCAATCCAGATGAACCTGTGCTCAAGCTGGTGACTTCGAGGTCTCAAACTTGTGTCTTCTGTGTCCCATACCGATGCTCTACCCACTGTGCCACTGCCAGGTCAGGCAATATGTATTTTTTAACAGATATATAAACCAATGAAAAAAAATTAGGTATAAACATAAAAGTAATTGAAAGAACATTTAGCTTTAGATAGTCTCTTTTCCCTCATTGACAGTTATGTCTAAATCTTGGCATGAGAATAAAATCCAGTCCTGGTAACTCTGGTTGTTAGGATAAGAAGGGACCTCGTCATTTTTATTGTCAAGTTTAAATGAACTGTCCAAGAGCACATGTTGAATAATAGGAGAATTGGGCCAATGTTATTAGAATGCTCAATCTGGTTTTATTTTTTTTGGTCAACAGTGGTGGAATGAAGATGATTCCTCTGCCATCAAAGTATAATTTTAAAGACTTGCTTTGAATGTTTTAAAGTTCTATTTGATAGTTTTACATAGCAATTGATTGGAAATATCTACTTAAAATGATGAGTATAAAAATTTTAAATTGAAGTTGATTTCAACATTATGTCAGCCTTTATGTGGAAACATATAGTTCAAATGAGTTACTAAAACCATTTAAAATGAAACTGTTTAAGCAGCATATGGAAATAAGAATCCTTTAAATAGTAATAAAATAGAAACGACATGAACAGTTGTAGGATTCTAATTTCTTTAAAGTTTTAGAAGGCTAAAATGTGATTCTAAAATTTTATTGAGATTTTTAACATTACACGTGACATAATTTTACTATATCTTACAATGATATTAGAAAGTATCTCCCAGTTGGAATAGATGGAAAGGACTTACTACCTTCCATTGTATGGGGTTTTGCTTAAGCACAGATCAGTTTTTTTTAAAAACTAAAATCTAACTTGTTACATCTGTTGGCTCCACATACTGAAATACAGTCCTGTATATAGTTAAGAATGTATTAGGACCACCTAATTTACATTAGCATTCTAGACTATTCTTATTAATAAAACTCTTTGTATACCTCAATAAAAAAGAAAAGTCTTTGTGATTATTCTTAAATTATGGATCATGCCATATATAAACCAATTTTAGAAAAGGTAAGAAAATGGCAAAAGGGGGAAAAAGGAGAAAAAATATTTGCTTTGTGAGGCATAGATAATTCTTTATTTTTTTAAGCTAGAGAGAGAGAGAGAGACAGAGAAAGACAGAGATAGAGGGATAGGCAGGGACAGACAGACAGGAAGGGAGAGAGATGAGAAGCATCAACTTGTGTTTCAGCACTTTAGTTGTTCATTGACTGACTTCTTATATGTGCCTTGACCAGGGGCTTCAGCTGAGCCAGTGACACTTTGCTCAAGCCAGCAACCCTTCGCACAAGCCAGTGACCTTGGGCTTCAAGCCAGTGGCCTTTGGGCTCAAACCAGAGACCATAGAATCACTTCTGTGATCTCATGCTCATGTTTGTGAGCCATCAAGCCAGATGAACGCAAGGAGTATATAATTAAAAATATATGATTTCCTTAAAATTAGTATGTTATAGTTTACTTTGAGACAACTTTTAGCAACTTCTTTACATTTTAGGTATAAATTTATTGTTGTTACATATTTGAAAGAGTTCCTCTGAAGAAATTTTCTATATAAAAATATATATCTTGGCCCTGGCCAGTTGGCTCAGTGGTAGAGTGTTGGCCCGATGTGTGGATGTCCTGGGTTTGATTTCCGGCCAGGGCACACAGGAGAAGTGCTCATCTGCTTTTCCACCCTTCCCACTTTGTTTTCTCTCTCATCTCTTTCTTCTCCTCCCACAGCCAAGGCTCCATTGGAGCAAAATTGGCCCAGGTGCTGAGGATGGCTCCATGCCCTCTGCCTCAAGTGCTAGAATGGCTTTGGTTGCAACGAAGCAACACCCCAGATGGGCGGAACATCGCTCCCTAGTAAGCATGCGGGGTGGATCCCAGTCAGGCACATGGGGTTGTCAGTCTTTCTGCCTCCCCACTTCTCACTTCAGAAAAATACAAAAAAAATAAAAATAAAATAAAATAAAAATATCTTAAAAAAAGAGGAGACTTCTCAATACTTGGCATGTTCAATAAATATTTGTTGAATAGATGGAAAAAAACAACAACATAAAAACTCCTCAGATAAAACTGTATTTGTTAAGATAACAAAAGTGGCCCTGGCTGGTTGGCTCAGTGGTAGAGTGTCAGCCTGGCGTGCAGAAGTCCCGGGTTCGATTCCTGGCCAGGGCACACAGGAGAAGCGCCCATCTGCCTCTCCACCCCTCCCCCTCTCCTTCCTCTCTGTCTCTCTCTTCCCCTTCCTCAGTGAGGCTCCATTGGAGCAAAGATGGCCCGGGCGCTGGGGATGGCTCCTTGGCCTCTGCCCCAGGCGCTAGAGTGGCTCTGGTTGCAACAGAGCGACGCCCCGGAAGGGCAGAGCATTGCCCCCTGGTGGGCAGAGCATCGCCCCCTGGTGGGCAGAGCGTCGCCCCCTGGTGGGCATGCCGGGTGGATCCCGGTTGGGCGCATGCGGGAGTCTGTCTGACTGTCTCTCCCCGTTTCCAGCTTCAGAAAAATAAAAAAAAATAACAAAAGTATTGTTTCTTTACAAAATTATTCATTTCAGTGTTCTTTATATAGCAAAGTCAACTACTGTTAAAATATATTTTAAGAAATTGTTCTTCAGACAATTTTCGTCTTTAGCTATCTATCAGGTAAATTATACTATTTAGGAAGCAATCTTAGCTGACTTACAAAGGATATATGATGTATTTGCTGTGTGATTTTCTATTTAGTGCTTGAAGGAATGTCTGCGGTACTAGAAGGAATTGAACAATCTCTTAAATATTCATAGCTTCTCTTTCAGAATATAAGTTAACATAGATGAAGAATGACTTGTGGTTTTCACATTAGCAAAAACTCTTCTTATCTCAAGAATTATATTTTTACAACTGTTACCCAGTACTCTGCCTAAGCAATAGATTATATTGTTTTCAGGAATATAAAATCAATGCTAAGAAGTACTTTTCAAAAAAGAAGGCAGCATTTTCATTTTTCCTATTCCTGTGTACCTAGTGAATGTACTGTACTGGAAACATACATTAATAAAAATTAAATGTACTTTGTGACAAATATTATTTAAAACAGTATTGTGGTATCTGTTATCAGTGAGAGAACTCTTGGGTCTAAATTTGACCAATAAATTGAAAAATGTTGTTTGTTTAGAATCAAATAATATGTAAAAACTAACATAGATAGTAATGAATAATAAATATATATATATGCTTACTATACTGATATTTTAGTTTCTGTTAACAAGCCTCCTGTCATTATATCTCTTATATGTTTTGATAATCTTATTGGTTTTTTTTTGTATTTTTATGAAGTGAGAAGCAGGAGGAGAGGCAGACAGACTCCTGCATGCGCCCAACCGATATCCACCTGGCATGCCCACCAGGGGGCGATGCTCTGCCCATCTGGGGCTTTACTCCCGCTGCAATTGGAGCCATTCTAGCGCCTGAGGCTGAGGCCATGAAGCCGTTCTCAGCGCCTGGGCCAACTTTGCTCCAATGGAGCCTTGGCTGCAGGAGGGGAAGAGAGAGACAGAGAGGAAGGAGAGGGGGAGGAGTGGAGAAGCAGATGGGCGCTTCTCCTGTGTGCCCTGGCTGGGAATTGAACCTGGGACTTCCACACGCCAGGCTGACACTCTACCGCTGAGCCAACCGTGTTTTGATAATTTTGAACATTTTTTAGGCCTTCTCTTTATTGGGTTAAAATCTGTCCCATGAGACTATAAGCTCCATGAAAGTGGGGATATGTTTGCTGTTTTTAGCAGGTGGTGTGCCTGGCCCATACGGGAAGAGCTCAGTACCTAACTGAACAAATAAATTTTTGCTTATGTACCTTCATGCTATTTCTGTTTTCTGGGCCGGTATAAACATATTGGTAAGTTTATATCAGAAGCTTGCCTATGTGATAATTCCACAAATACCTGAAAACAGAATATACAACCAGATATTAGAAATGTAATAAGTTAATTTACCACCATAAATAATATGCCATCAGGCATTGCCAATGTTTGAATGTTGTTGACTCATAAAAATGACAGTTTTGTATGAATAAACCTAATATTTTTACTCTAGATCTATTTAAAACAGTTGAGAATATGCCAAAATAGGGTCAAAGCTGGCTTATGATAGGGTAGTTGAGAAAAGATGTACCTATTTGTAGTTTAGATGAGCAAAAAGTGATAAGTTAATTATAATAGTACTTGTTACAAATATACTCTTCCTGTTTTAAAACACGTGCATGCTTGACTATTACATTTTAAAAAATACGAATTTATTTGAGCCAAACTGATGTCAATTGCTGGAAAGAAAAATCTCAATGGATTGAGAAATGCTATGGAAAAGGCAGTTTCACCACTTATTTTATACATCAGAATCAAAGGGGAAGACAGAAGTGGGTCACATGAAAACCACTGGATATAGATAAGATGGGTGGGAGAAAGCAAAGTGGGGATATCTTTTGGGAATGGATAAAAAGTAACAGACACTTACTTCTTTTCCATACTGGCTGTCCAACGTCTAAACTCTCCCCATCCTCTCCCATGTCAGGTGCATTCTTTCTCAGATCCCTTTGGTGCTAGGAACACGATGGTGCTTTGGCCCAGATTTTGAATCAGAAGCTGGTAACTTGAACAAAAAGACTGTGCAGAGTCCATTCTTGGGGTGGTTTGTATCATCAGTGGTAGCTGTCATCAGTGTAAGGCCATGGCAGCATTCTAGCCCTTTGCTGTGCACGCTCAGTGGTGCCAGCTGAAGACCTTCGGGTGTCATTGAACCTGTTCTCCTCCGGAACTTTGGGCATCTGGGTTTCATAGCCCTTCAGCCTAGTACTCAAGTCCCTCTCATGTTCTTTCTTCCTTCCCTTCCCCTTCCCCTTCCCCTTCCCCTTCCCCTTCCCCTTCCCCTTCCCCTTCCCCTTCCCCTTCCCCTTCCCCTTCCCCTTCCCCTTCCCCTTCCCCTCCCTTCTTTCTTTCTTTTCTTTCTTTCTTTCTTTTCTTTCTTTCGTATTTTTCTGAAATGAGAAGTGGGGAGGCAGACAGACAAACTCCCGCATGTGCCCGACTGGGATCCACCCAGCATGTCCACCCGAGGGCAATGCTCTGCCTATCTGGGGTATTGCTCTGTTGCAGCTGAAGCCATTCTAGCGCCTGAGATGGAGGCCATGGAGCCATCCTCAACGCCCAGGCTAACTTTGCTCCAATGGAGCCTTGGCTGCTGGAGGGGAAGAGAGAGATAAAGAGAAAGGAGAGGGGGAAAAGTGGAGAAGCAGATGGGCACTTCTTCTGTATGCCCTGGCTGGGAATTGAACCCAGGACTTTCACATGCCAGGCCGATGCTCTACCACTGAGCCAGCTGGCCAGGGCCCCATGTTCTTCTATAAATTCTTTTCCTGCTTAATTCAGCCGAAGTTGTCATCTGTTGCCTGCAGCTGAGACTAGTGTTTTTTCTTGACATTTTAATGGTTTATTGCTTAACCTTTATTGCCATAGAAGAGAGAAGAAAATCATTTGGAGGCAGTGACTTACAGTGAAGAGTATTTTAACACAGGTCCCATGGGCTGCTCTATGCTCAACTGAATACTCAAGGGCAGCCGTCCCCAAACTATGGCCCACGGGCTGCATGCGGCCCCCTGAGGCCATTTATCTGGCCCCTGCCGCACTTCCGGAAGGGGCACCTCTTTCATTGGTGGTCAGTGAGAGGAGCACTGTATGTGGCGGCCCTCCAACGGTCTGAGGGACAGTGAACTGGCCCCTGTGTAAAAAGTTTGGGGACCCCTGCTCAAGGGGGACCCTTTGTAGATCCCTGGAGTTTTTGCTGTGCGCAGGGCTCGCCTCTCCAGTACTCTGTCCTGCAAGCTCCAGGTGTCTTGGTCTTTCCTACTCTCAACTCTTCTTCCTGAACGCAGTGAGCTGTCTGGGCTCCATCTGGGTTTCTCCTTGCACAGGGGCCTAGACACTCAAGGATGTAAGCTGGGCAATCAAAAGGCTTATCTTGGCTCTGGCCGGTTGGCTCAGCGGTAGAGTGTCTGCCTGGTGTGCGGGGGACCCAGGTTCGATTCCTGGCCGGGGCACATAGGAGAAGTGCCCATTTGCCCCCTCCTTCCTCTCTGTCTCTCTCTTCCCCTCCCACAGCCGAGGCTCCATTGGAGCAAAGATGGCCCGGGCGCTGGGGATGGCTCCTTGGCCCCTGCCCCAGGTGCTAGAGCAGTTCTGGTCACGGCAGAGTGACCCCCCGGAGGGGCATAGCATCGCCCCCTGGTGGGCGTGCCGGGTGGGTCCCGGTCGGGCGCATGCGGGAGTCTGTCTGACTGTCTCTCCCCGTTTCCAGCTTCAGAAAAATACAAAAAAAAAAAAAAAAAAAAAAAAGGCTTATCTTGTTTGCATCTCATCTCGTAGGGATCACTGGCCTTCATTACTTGGTGTGTACAGTGTCTTGAAAACCATTGTTTCATATACTTTGTCCTTTTATTGGTTGTTTCAAATAGGAGGGCAGATCTGATTCCTATTTTTCCATTTTGATCAGAAGCAGAAGTTTTAGATATGAAAGGTTATAGATTAGCTAGTCTATTTTTATACATAGGGACACCCCTGGTATAATCAGTGAAAGTCAGCATCTTATCAAACAGTTATTTTATTAAATGTTTCTCTTTCAAATTGCTGCTTTTGTGTGCTTACCCAAAATTTGAAATCACTGAGATTTAACTGTCATAAATGTTTATTATGCATATTGTTGCTCTCTCTCTCTGTCTTTTTTTTTTTTTTCCAAAGTTAGAAGTAGGGAGGTAGACAAACTCCCACATGCGCCTGACTGGGATCCACCTGGCATGCCCACTAGGGGGCGATGCTCTGCCCCTCTGGGGCATTGCTCCATTGCAACCGGAGCCATTCTGGCACCTGAGGTGGAGGCCATATGAAGCCATCCTCAGTGCCCGGGCCACTTTGCTGCAGTGGAGCCTTGGCTGCAGGAGGGGAAGGGAGAGACAGAGAGAAAGGAGAGGGGGAGGGGTGGAGAAGCAGATGGGTGCTTCTCCTGTGTGCCCTGACCAGGAATCGAACCTGGGACTTCTACATACCGGGGCTGATGCTCTACTGCTGAGCCAACCAGCCAGGGTTGTTATTCTGTCTTTTTTTTTTAAAAACTTTCAAACAGGTATATAAAATAATCTTCATTATAAGATAACTCATTATTTTTTGAATTGCTCTTTTTATAAAGACAACCATGTTGCAGTAATATTTTTGTGTTTCTTTTTATTTACTTCAGAGGTTGCAAAAAGGACTTTTCAAGAAAAAGGCCTCTTGGCAGGAGAAAGCAGACGTTTTCAGCCTCATTTGACCTTCATGAAATTGCACAAAGTACCATGGCTCCGGAAGATGGTAAGTGGATATTTTTATTGCAAGCCTTGCTTTACCAGCTACGCACCAGCCTTAAGCATGGTTGGGAGCATGAGTGACATATGTAGTAGGTTTTAACACCCTACTTACTATTGCTTCTGGGTCCAATTCCCAAGGATGCTGAGTTAGCCCACGAGTGTCCATGGAGGTTGTTCCACCTGTTCCCTCCTTTGTCCCTGTGGCTGTTAGTTGTGTACTCTGACCAGTACTCACTGCTCCTTCATCTATTGTCAATCTGCTTTGTTCCTCAAAGAGCCCTGAGGGGGCACCAGGGTTTTCTTTCCTGCTTTCTTTGGTGATGGTGGTTTGCAGCCTGCTGCTATCAGAGCTTCCTCCACTGCCCTGCATACATTGGTGCTGCTCACTGCAGCTGGGTCACACACGGTGGGACGAGCTTTCACCCCTCTTTTTTTTTTTTAAATTCTGAAGCTGGAAACGGGGAGGCAGTCAGACAGACTCCCGCATGCGCCCTACAGGGATCCACCCAGCACGCCCACCAGGGGGCGATGCTCTGCCCATCTGGGGCGTTGCTCTGTTGTGACCAGAGTCACTCTAGTGCTTGAGGCAGAGGCGATGGAGCCATCCCCAGTGCCCGGGCCATCTTTACTCCAATGGAGCCTTGGCTGCGGGAGGGGAAGAGAGAGACAGAGAGGAAGGAGAGGGGGAGGGGTGGAGAAGCAGATGGGCGCTTCTCCTATGTGCCCTGGCTGGGAATCGAACCCGGGACTTCCGCACGCCAGGCCGACGCTCTACCACTGAGCCAAACGGCCAGGGCCTCACCCCTCTTTACGTAGCTCTTCCAAGGTGTCCAAAGGACTGCTTGCTCCTCCAGAGCTTGTCTCCATGGCGGGCTGGGAGCAAGTGTTCCTGGGACTGGGTGAGCGAGGGAACCCTTGCACTTAAAAGTACTTTTCCCTGAGGATGGTCAGCAGTGACACAAGCCAAGTGACATGTCTCCTGACTTCCCATATCTCAGGGTGACTGCCTTAAGAGTAATTCCTCTCCTTCAGAGGCTGGGATAATCTTTGACTTTCTCCTGGATCCCTGAGCATTGCTCCTGGAATCTTCAGAGCACCCTCCATTGTTTTCCCCTTTCAGCCTAGAGAGTTCTCAGGCAAGGTAGGCCCCCTGCTGACCTGCTCTGATACACCCGGCTTTCGGAGGCGGCCATGCAGAGGAGTACTCGCTCCTGCTCTCCGTGAGCTGGGGCTGCAGTTAAGACCTATTTGCAGCAATAAACATGAAGGTCATGTTTATTAGCAAGTAGATATTTTTTCTAAATTAGGCATAATTTGTATTTATTGTCTCTGTGCTCAGAGAGTCTTTTTGGTCCTTTAAAACATGTTTTAGTGATTGACCATCCTGTGGTTATGAAATATCTATGAACTATTGTAAAATTCTTCTCAAAAAAAGATATTGCTCCTTTTTTGTTTTTTTTTTGCTAACTACATCCCACATTCGATAATAACTATATTAGATGCCATTCTAGAATATTTAGGTAAAAATAATTTGTGTAAATAATAGATTTTGCAATTTGGAATGATAACAACTGATACAATCTGTAGACTGAGAGTTTATTTTTTGACTCATTATCTTTCTTATTTTGCTTTCAAATGGATTGCCCTCTTGCAAATGGTTTCACTTAATCAGAGAATGACAAATCAGTGGTGAAGGTAATAATCCACTTTATCTTTACAATATTCACTTTTTATTTTGTTTTATTTTATTTTTTTATATTTTTCTGAAGTTAGAAGTGGGGAGGCAGACAGACAAGACTCCCACATGTGCCCAAACGGGATCCACCTGACATGTCTACCAGGAGGTGATGCTCTGCCCATCTGGGGCGTTGCTCTGTTGCAACCAGAGCCATTTTAGCACCTGAGGTGGAGGCAATGGAGCCATCCTCAGCATCCAGGCCAACTTTTGCTCCAGTGGAGCCTTGGCTGCAGGAGGGGAAGAGAGAGATAGAGAAGAAGGAGAGGGGGAGGGGTGGAGAAGCAGAGGGGCGCTTCTCCTGTGTACCCTGGCCGGGAATCAAACCCGGGACTTACACATGCTGGGCCAATGCTCTACCAGTGAGCCAACCGGCCAGGGCCATACAACATTAACTTTTTGAAATGATAGCACCCAAGGACATTTATCAAAGGAATATTCAGACTCCTCTAGAATCTCAATTTCAGGGTTTCAGACTGAAGTGAACGGGTTCGTTGGCAGTTCATTTCACAGCCTGCTCCCTTGCTTTACAGAAAGGGTATGAGACGTAGAAAGGATATGTGGCAGAAACGAGAGCCCATTCTCCTCAGCTGCAGAGCCCTGTGTAGAATCCATCGTACCCCATTCTCAGTCTCATATTCTCCCCTCCCACTGGCCCTGCCCAGTTTATCCAGATTAATTTCTATTTGTGAGGAGCAATCTGGTTCAGATCATATTAACTTAACAAATCTTTATCAAGTACCTAGTATGCGCCAGATCCTGGGTGCTGGGCCTAGAGTTATGATCAAATAGAAGTGGCCCCTGCCTGTGTGGTACATAAACTCTAAGTCAGTTTGGATTTTGTTTAGGTTAGAATGCTTTCATCTTTAGAAAATAAATTATGACCATACTGATTTGCTGAAAGCCAGATAAAGTTTTTTCCTATTAATTTATGGAATGATTCTGTTTCTGTTTACTTCTATGATATTCAGTGTTTCTGAATGCTTAAGAAAGTGTATATTATATTTTGGGATTCATGAGTCACCTGGAGTGCTCGGTGAAGCTACACATTTCCACCCTCTAAATCTAGAGTTAGATATACCTAAAGATCTTGGCTTTTGATGTTTATTAAGTGCCATAGGTGATTCTGACCCAAATGGTCTGCAGAGTAAGTCCCCACTTCTTGTGGTCAGCAGGTTCCTGGACCTTCAGCCAAAGGAAGTATAATGAATCCAATGCAACCTAACTGGTAAAAGCAAGAGTTAAGTTCCTGGGGTATCTCATCAACATTTTAGCAAAATGTTGTCACTGAGGGCCTGCTGTACACTCTGAGACCTGCCGGCTTAAGTAAATAGCCAGCATTTCCTTTATGCAGCAGATCATTGGCTCCCTGTAAAAGTTAAAAGCAATATGAAAAGGTGGCATACATAAATGTAGGTTTATATTATGCATTGTCATTTAGAATACAAAGTATTGGAAAATATGAGGCTCTTTGGTCTTTCTCCTTACCGTTTTTACATTTCCCACTGTCTGTTCTCCTCTCTGAGCACTGTACCTCCTCTGCTTTCAGTCTGGTCCACTCATGTACAAGAGAGTGGCCATTGATTAAGTCAGTTATAGAATGTATTGCTGGCATTCAGTGTTGTTTAGATTTATAATGAAATAAAAGAAGAGAGAGAAAGAAGTGTGTGAAGTAATTGATATCTTTTCACTCAAATGTTAAGAAGTTTGTTTCATTTCAAGTACTTTGTTACTATAAAAGTTATTTTAGTTATAAAAGATTAGGTGAATATATGCTCACTGTAAACAATCCAAATACATGCAAACCAACAGAGTGAAAGGTACAATGTTTTCCTCATCACCACCGCCATCCGCTTTCTCCCAATATCATCTCTCTCTCTAGGTTACCACTACTGGTATATCCTCCTGACCTTCCCCTATATACTGCAAATATGCATATATAGGTGCATATACATGCATATCGTTTATTTAAAACAGAAATTAATATATAGTTGACCCCTGAACAACACGGGTGTGAACTGTGTGGGTAGATTTATACAGAGATTTTTCCCCCCAATAATTACTATAAATGTATTTTTTCTTTCTTACAATTTTCTTAATAACATTTTCTTTTCTCTAGTTTACTTCATTGTAAAAATACAGTATATAATACATATAACATACAAAACGTGTTAATCAGCGGTTTCTGTTATCAGCAAGGTTGTCAAAAGTAGATTATTATTCGTTGTTAAATTTTGGGGATTCCAAAGTTATATGCAGATTTTGGCTGTGTGGTGATGGGTCAGCACTCCTAGCTCCTATGTTGTTCAAGGGTCAACTGTATATTATTTTGATACAGTATATCAATTTATCTTCCATTTGATGAATAATTATATTGATTTTTGTTTCTTTGCTACCATAAAGGATACTGAAGTGAATATTCTTGTCAATTTTTCTTTGAGTAGCTATGCCAGTATTTCAGAGAAGCAAATTCTTCAAGTGGCATTGCAGGATCAAAGGGCAGTATATATTTTAACTTTCAAAACATTACAAATTGCTTTTTAAATCAATGGTGCAGGTTATACTTTGAACCACAGTGTATGGGGGGGGGACATTTGTGAGGATAAACTTGAGGTAGAACAACTATCAAAGGTTATGGTGGCCTGACCAGGTGGTGGTGCAGTGGATAGAGCGTTGGACTGGGATGCAGAGGACCCAGGTTCAAGACCCCAAGGTCGCCAGCTTGAGCGCAAGCTCATCTGGTTTGAGCAAAGCTCACCAGCTTGGACCAAGGTTGCTGGCTCGAGCAAGGGGTTACTCGGTCTGCTGAAGGTGCATGGTCAAGGCACATATGAGAAAGCAAACAATGTACAACTAAGGTGTCACAACGAAAAACTGATGATTGATGCTTCTCATCTCTCTCCTTCTTATCGGTCTGTCCTTATCTATCCCTCTCTCTGTCTGTCTCTGTAAAAAAAAAAAAGGTTATAGTGGTGGCTTATAATTGGTATGGTCCTTTGAGCTGTAATTAAACAGTTCCCTTAAAAAAAAAAACACATGAAAATACAAAGTACTTATTTTTTTTAATTTTAATTTTTTTTAGTTTTATTTAGACAATTAATTTTAACGGGGTGACATTGATCAATTAGAGTACATAGATTCAGAGAAAACATCTCCAGATAATTTTGACATTTGATTATGTTGTATACCCATCACCCAAAGTCAGATTGTCTTCCGTCACCTTCTATTTGGTTTTCTTTGGCTGAGTAGTATTCCATAGTATATATGTACCACATCTTCTTTATCCAATCATTTACTGAAGAGCTTTTTGGTTGTTTTCATGCCTTGACCACTGTGAACAGTGCTGCGATGAACATGGGGCTGCATGTGTCTTTACGTACCAAAGCTTTTGAGTTTTTGGGGTATATACCCAGTAGAGGGATTGCTGGGTCATATGGTAGTTCTAGAAAATACTTATTTTTTAACTAAGAAGTTCATGCTGCTGAAATTATCTCATGAAATAATTTTCAAATGAGGTATAATTGACATATAACATTATATAATTTTAAGGCATGCAGTATAATAATTTAATATATGTCTGTATTGTAAAATGATCGCCTCAATAAATACAGTGTGTCTGAAAAGTCATGGTGTGCTTTTGACCGGTCACAGGAAAGCAACAAAAGACGATAGAAATGTGAAATCTGCACCAAATAAAAGGAAAATCCTCCCAGTTTCTGTAGGATGATGTGGCAGCATGTGCTCATGCGCAGATGATGACGTAACACCATGTGTACAGCGGAGCAGCCCACGGCCATGCCAGTCGAGATGTGGACGGTACAGAGGAAAGTTCAGTGTGTTCTGTGGCTCACTAAATTCGAATCCATGACCAAAGTGCAATGTGAATATCGGCGTATTTATAACGAAGCACCGCCACATAGGAATAACATTACCCAATGGGCTAAGCAGTTGAAGGAAACCGGCAGTTTGGTGGAGAAACCCCGTTCTGGTAGGGCATCAGTCAGTGACAAGTCTGTAGAGGCTATATGGGATAGCTACCTAAGGAGCTCTAAAAAATCTGTGCATGAGTCCAAATCGAACTGTACTGAATAGGTATGAAACTGGGAGAGTTTTCCTTTTATTTGGTGCAGATTTCACATTTCTATCATCTTTTGTTGCTTTCCTATGACCGGTCAAAAGTGCACCATGACTTTACAGACACACTGTATAGTTAACACATCCATCTCCTCACATAACTTCCATTTTTTTTATAGTGAGAGGTTTTTTTTGTTTTGTTTTGTTGTTTTTTTTTTTGTATTTTTCTGAAGTGAGAAGCAGGGAGGCAGACAGACATACTCCTGCATGCGCCCGACCGGGGATCCGCCTGACATGCCCACCAGGGGGTGATGTTCGGCCCCTCTGGGGCACTGCTCCGCTGCAATAGGAGCAATTCTAGCTCCTGAGGCAGAGGCTATGGAGCCATCCTCAGTGTCCAGTCCAGCTTTGCTCCAGTGGAGCGTTGGCTGCGGGAGGGGAAGAGAGAAATAGAGAGAAGGAGAGGAGGGATGGGTGGAGAAGCAGAAGGATGCTTCTCCTGTGTGCCCTGGCCCAGAATCAAACCTGGGACATCTACACACCAGGCCGAAGCTCTACCACTGAGGCAACTGGCCAGGGCTATAGTGAGAACTTTTAAGATTGACTCTCTTTGAAACTCTTAAATATATAATACAGTATTTTGAACTATAGTAATTATATTGTACATTAGACCCCAAGGACTTATTTATAACTAAGATATAATTTAAAAGAAGACATTTTTTATGTATAAAGATGTTTAGTGAAACATGATCTATAATAGAGAAAGATTAGAGAACTTTTATAACAATAGGGGAATGTTTAAGACAATTATAGTAAATCACATTGATTAAGAAGCTATTAAAATGTATTTTAATCTACTTATAAAAACTGTATAATAGTATAAAAAGGTAAATAAAATGTAGAATTATACTTTCTTTCATTTCTTTATTTATTTATTTATTTATTTATTTATTTATTTATTTATTTATATATTTATTGTCAAGTGAGAAGCAGGGAGGTGGAGAGACAGACTCCCACATGTGCCCCAACCGGAACCAGAATCCACCTGGCAACCCTGTCTGGGGCTGATGTTTTGCTCTTTTTAGGTTGCTGCTCTGTTGCTTGGCAACCAAGCTATTCTAGTGCCTAAGGTGAGGCTATGGAGCCATCCTCAGCACCTGGGGCCAACTTGCTCATTTGAGCCATGGCTGTGGCAGGAGAAGAGAGAGAGAGAGAGAGAGAAGTGGGAGGGGAGGGGAAGCAGATGGTTGCTTCTCCTATGTGCCCTGACCAAAATCGAACCTGGGACTTCTACATGCCAGGCTGATGTTCTACCTCTGGGCCAACCAGCCAAGGCTCATACTATATTTAAAGTTGTATAAACTAGTTTCCTTGGGTTTGCCTTGAGCACATCTTGATGTGCTTTCATGCATTTCGGAGATAAAAAGTGGGGTCCCACAATTACTCTTTAAGTTCATGAATTTTCCAGTTGATGAGTGAATAGAGCTGACCTTAATGTCACCTGGAGTATATATAGTATATCCTTTTTACATATTCAGGATTCCTGTCTTGGTTGGTTGGGGTTTGCTAGGGTCCTGAGGAAGAGTGGAGCCTTAGTGGGCTGAGCATAGAAGGAAGTGGTGATGGGCAAATTCAGTGTCCCATGACAATTCAGGGTAAGGGTTAGCCACTAGATGCAGAAAACTTGAAAGTTTTCCATTATCTTTGACTTGTGTTCCTTCAGTTTCTGGTATAGATGAGGGTGGTACATAGTGAGAGTGTCTAGAAAAGCACTAATGATATCTGCCCACTAAGACACTCTGATTTGAAGGTTGATGCCAGTTGGTATACTTTTTTGTATTTGATTTGCCCTGCTAGAAGGTCATCTCAAAATCATTTTGTGTAGAAAGTTGTCTTGGTACACTCCCAGGACACTGGTGGTGGTACTACTGTCAGCGTAGACATGGTATAAAGGGGTGTTCTAGGTAGTGAAGTGCTCTAGATCATTAGAAGCAGATTTTGAGATTGTAAGATAGATGATCCATTCATTATTATCTATAGGAGGTATAATCAATTAGTCTGTAATAGTACTTCAGTTGGTCTTTTTCACCATATAATGTGTCATTTTTTAATGACCTTAAAAGCTGGTACCCATACTGATATAACAAAAAAAGGATTCAAAGTGGGAGCTATAATTGGTTTGTTCCTGACAGTAAAACATCTCATTGACATAAAAGATGTGGATAGATGTTTGGTACAAAGGACGAGTGTTCGCCACCATTGGGATGGTCATAAAGATTATTATGAAAATTTCCCAGTTGTGTTCAGTATTGGCTGCAGATTCCCAGGGCTTCTGGGGAACCATCCACTTGTAGGAATCTGTTTTCAGGTAATAATACCATTCAGTAGAAGTAATCCAAAGCCCATTAGGCTAACCGAAAGTCCTATAGATTGTGTTCAGAATTTTGAAAATATAGAAACTCTACTTTAGATTTCCTGAGTGGTTACTTCTTCTGTTACACATGATATTTTGATTCCCAAGCCAGAGCAATGAGTATAAGACTTTTCTTGGCAATTAAATAATTTTTGAATGTCAGGAGGCATTTTAGTCAATGTGTTGGTTTGCATATTCTTAGTTTCATAAAATGCTAATGAGTATATCATATAAGAGAGTATTTAAAGTAGTTGTGTATTTTAAAGCTATTTTGATTACCACTGATTTTTCAGTTATAGTTTTTTCATCTAATTAATGACAACTCAGAAAATCTTATTAAATTACTGTGTCTCTGACATAGTAATCAAAATTGAAGTCATTGGCATAGTTTCCTCAGAAATTAGTCTGCTACTTGTTCAGCCCCATGCTTTTTTATAGTGCATTCTATTGTACTTATTTTTCTCAGTGAGTGGCCTTGTATTTCTCTGATTTAAGCATTGCAGACACTGGCAGGAGAGAATTGTTGCTAACACTTGGTGGCAGAAGAAGAACAGTTTCAAATGAAACAAGCATCTTAATGCAGATCTAGATTCCTCAAGAAATAAATGTGATCTTTTCAAGAATAAATCAGTTGTTTTAAAGCATAAATTATTTTCTGAGCTTCTTAGATATCTTTTCTGATTTATGACTCTTTCAAATAATAAATGTAGTGCTTAAACTATCAAAGTGATAGTTCATGAATTGGCAGTTCCTTGTAGTATCTTTTTTTTGTGTGTGTGGCAGAGACAAGAGAGTCAGAGAGAGGGACAGATAGGGACAGACGGACAGGAAGGGAGAGAGAAACATCAATTCTTCATTGCAGTTCCTTAGTTGTTCATTGATTGATTTCTCATATGTACCTTGACTGGGGGCTACAGCTGACCGAGTGACCCCTTGCTCGAGCCAGTGACCTTGGGCTCAAGCTGGAGAGCCTTGCTCAAACCAGATGAGCCCGCACTCAAGCTGGCGACCTCTGGGTCTTGAACTTGGGTCCTCCACATCCCAGTCCGACACTCTGTCTACTGTGCCACCACCTGGTCAGGCTCCTTGTAGCATCTTTTCATAGAGCCAGACAATTAGAGAACTTCAGAATGAAAGAAATGATTTTTTGGGGGGGAGGGGGACTACCACCATTAGCTGCTATTGTCACTTGGAGTGGTTTGTTTTGAGTGCAGAATTTGATATGCACAAAGTAAGGGTGGAGGGGTGGCTATTGGACCATATGATGAGAGGAAGAAGAGATCATAGGTCAGTCATCATTAGGAATAGCAGTGGGGAGTGGAACAGGACATCGTATGGATGAAAATTCTGTTTTGAAGCTACAATTAAGGTGGAGACCTTGTCCCCGCATTGTTTGGTGACTGAATATACAGGACCAAGATGGTAAGAAATTCTATGGCATTTCAACCAATTAATGGAAACAAGAAGAACATACATTTGCCTTTTTTAAATGTTGCTTTACACATTTTTAAAATAAATCGATTATAGTCTGGATGGTCAGGAGGCACGAGGACGTATATGAACGTTCGTACTACTCAAAGGGTTAAAAGTGGGGAAGACTGTTGGTGACAGATCTCAGAAATCGTCAGCAAGGCTTTACTCCCAGAAGGTGAGGGCTGCACTGTCAGAAAGCACAGAAAGCGAAAGGGGGCCCAGGAGAGATGAATTGGGAGCACCACCCTCAGAAGGGGAGGGACACACGCCGGGTGCAGTGAAGGAGCGGAGGGCTGCTGGTGGAGAGGAGGTGGCTGGCCTTCGCAGGGCCCCGCATTGGTAAGAGTCTATCCAGGTAACAAAAGGGGAGGAAGCCTTGAGCAGAGAAGCTTTTAAGACTGCCCCGCCACTTCTGTAAGCCTGTCCCTGAAAGAAGGCACTTTAGGTGCCCTTGGATCAGTGGGCCTTCATTATTACCGACAAAAGCTTGTCTTGAGTGTATCCGTGACACAAGATAAAGCAGATTATTTTAGCAACCTACTCCTGAATCTCTCAATAGCAAATGGCTTACAATTTTTAGTTGGTTCGAGTCTTTCTATATTACCAGTGCCCTTAGATCTGAGGATATAGTATGGAATTCTCTTTGGATTTTTCTTATTTAAAAATCAGTAAATAAATTAAGACATATTTTGTTTTGTTTTAATGGTTTTTTAAATATAAAAATTCAGAGAAATCTGCTGGAAGATGGAATTATAATTTCTTCTGAGATATTTTAGGTGCTGTAGTCAACTGTCACCTATTGTGTCAAAGAGTTCTATTTATAGTGACTTCACTTATGTTTTTAATGCATATTTCAACTTCATACTTTTGTGTTATTTATTTCTATATATTAAAAAAGACTAAATGAGTTTACTATAACCTAAAAATTGGAAATGATATCTGCGAAGACAAACTGTCTGTTCATTTGAAGCCTTTCAGTACTATACATCTTTAAAAATTGAAACATGGTAAATAAATAAACAGAAAGCTGAATTATTTTAACAGGGAATTCTAGGAATTGACTAATGTCAGAATGACAAATGACCCCCAGTTAACCCTGATTCTATTAGAGATTTTGAAAACCTTAACCCTGGAAGAAAAGGCACAGCCAGCTTAATATTAAATATGGGCAAAATGGACTGGAGACCTGAAGCAGGTATTTTCATTGGCATTCCCTGAAATTTTACTCTCAGAACATCTCTCAGGTTTATATGTGAGGCAAGGAATCTTGTGATCAAATGAATGTTAACAATGATGAGTTAAATAAAGTTAATATGATTCTTTCAGGACTTCTTAGGATTTATGAAATGCTAATGTTTACTATGAATCTCAAAAGCTTAGCCTGACCAGGAGGTGGCGCAGTGGATAGAGCGTCAGACTGGGATGCCTGGGATGCGGAGGACCCAGGTCAAGACCTCGAGGTCACCAGCTTGAGCGAGGGCTCATTTGGTTTGAGCAAAGCTCACCATCTTTGACCCAAGGTCGCTGGCTCGAGCAAGGGGTTACTCGATCTGCTGTAGCCCCACGGTCAAGGTACATATGAAAAAGCAATCAATGAACAATTAAGGTGTCACAACAAAAAACTAATGATTGATGCTTCTCATCTTTTTTCATTCCTGTCTGTCTGTCCTTGTCTATCCCTCTCTCTGACTCTCTGACTCTCTGTCTCTGTTAAAAAAAAACTTACAGCAACAAAGGTTTATATTTTCACTTATGGACATGGGTCACCTGTACCTCTGCTCCACATTGCCTTTACTCAGGACCTTTGCTGAGAAACTTCCAGAGAGACAGTAATCCACAAGCTGATTCTTAAAGCTTCTGCTGGGCAGTGACACACATCATTTCTGCTCACATCCTATTGGCCAAAGCAGGTCACATGGTTCCTTCTGAGTTCAACAGAGTGGGATATGTAATCCACCTGCAGAAAGGGACACCACGAGGAGGGGCAGTAAATATTTTGAATAGTTATATTGTCTAAGCATTGTTTTCCAAATATACTTGACCAGCAAGTCCTTTTTACATTGACTGTCTTGTAGCACTAGTGTCTGGCAGAACATGGTTTAGGAAAAGTTGATCTTTATAATTCAGGCTTAAATGTTTTTTTTTGCTTTAAACATTCAGATTCAATGGACTTTTTAAACTTATTTTCTAGCATTCATATACAGAGAGAAAATTTTGATTTAAGCATAATGTAAGAAATAGTTTTAGAACTGGTATTAAAAGATTAACAAAATATTCAGGGTAATTAGAATTGCATAGTTTTGCCTTAACTATATTAAAATATAAATGTTCTATTTATCTCAACTGTTACTATTAGTGATGGGAAGTTTTTTTCTCAACAAGTCAGTTTTAGATATTTAGGAACCTCATTAATTTCATTTTCCCAGTCAAGGACAGAGTGGAGCATAATGATCTAAGAAATTGGCAAGCCCACAGTGGACTGATTACAGCTAAAGGCAAAATAGAACATATGGTCAAGCAAATTTAAATTTTGTTCCAAAATCGTGTTAATACAGAATTAACTTCTCTCCTAGGTGATAGTGGCTAATTTCTGACCCAACTGAATAGTCATATATCAATAGAAGTAAATCAGCCTGATCAGGTGGTAGAGCAGTGGATAGAGCAGGGGTCAGGAAACTTTTTGGCTGAGAGAGCCATGAACACCACATATTTTAAAATGTAATTTCATGAGAGCCATACAACGACCCATGTACATTATACATTATTCAATAAAAATTTGGTGTTGTCCCGGAGGACAGCTGTGATTGGCTCCAGCCACCCACAACCATGAACATGAGCGATAGGAAATGAATGGATTGTAAAACACGAGAATGTTTTATATTTTTAACATTATTATTTTTTTTATTAAAGATTTGTCTGCGAGCCAGATGCAGCCATCAAAAATCCACATCTGACTCACGAGCCATAGGTTCCCGACCTCTGGGATAGAGTGTCAGCCTGGGACACAAGAGGACCCAGGTTTGAAACCTGCAGTTCCTGCTTGAGCACAGGCTTATCTGGCTTGAGCAGGAACTCACCAGCTTGAGTGTGGCATCGCTGTCTTGAGCATGGGATCATAGGCATGACCCCATGGTGGCTGGCTTGAGCCCAAAGGTCACTGGCTTGAGCACCGGGTCACTTGCTCTGCGGTAGCCCCCTGTCAAGGCACATACGAGACAGCAATCAAAGAACAACTAAGATGCCACAATGAAGAATTGGTGCTTCTCATCTCTCCCTTCCTCTCTGTCTGTCCTTATCTGTCCCCCTTTCTCTGTCTCTTGCAAAAAAAAAAAAAAAAAGGAAAAAATAAAGAAAAAGAAACAGAAGTAAACCAGCTAAAATTATATGGACGACAGTGAGTTTTCTCTACCACTGGAAAGAGTGGCCATGCTCACTGGCCAACAACCTCTTGTTAATTGTAGTTAACTGCATAATAAAGGAGAGTAAAACTATAGTTTTCTTGAGAGACGCACTTAGATCGGAGGGGAAACTAAGATTGCAGTCCAAAACAAAAACTAGTTTACTTTGGAATTATAGTTCTACTCCTAACTATGAGCTGAGAATTTTATTCTCCCAAAGAGAATATACCTTAAAATTCTTCCAAAGAGAAATACCTTAAAACATCCTAATATTAATTATTTGAATTACTTAATTGCTCAGTTCTCTTTCGATTGGTTACTCTTATAAACTAAAGGATTTTTAAAATCTCTGTAAGAGAGGGCTGTGTGAAAGTTACTGGTTGGTCTGATATCTTGTTTACCTGTACATGTTTGAAACAATATGTAATCTAATATTCATATAGTATATAGATTTTCAATATATTAGAAAAAGCATGTAATCTTTATAATTCTGTATTTTCGGAATATACCAGGGAGCCCTGGCCAGATAGCTCAGTTGGTTAGAGCATCGCTCTGAAATGCAGAGGTTGCTGGTTCAACTGTGGGTCAGTACATACAGGAATAGATTGATGCTCCTGTCTCTCGCTCTCTCTTTTCCTCTCTCTCTAATATCAATTTAAAAAAAAGATATACCAGAAGACATTTTACAATTAAATGTTTTAAATTTAAATTGTGGGGGGGAGGGAGGGGCATAAGAAAAACCAGATAGAAGGTGACAAAGGACAATTTGACTTTGGGTGACGGGTATGCAACATAACTGAATGACAAGATAACCTGGAGATGTTTTCTTTGAACATATGTACCCTGATTTATTAATGTCATCCCATTAAAATTAATAAAAATTTATAAAATAAAAAAATTTGAAATGTGGACAGAAGAAAGATTCCAGTTGCATTATGTATAAAGTTACTTTATATAGCCACATGTATCACATTAAAAAAGAAAATCTTTAGACACATTTCTTGTTAGGTGGGGTCTTCCGTCCTAAGTGGTGTGCAGGGAATATGCCTGGGCAGTTGAAAGAGGTTGAGTTAGGTAAGGTAAGGTGTTCTATTGGGGGTGGGAGATGGGGGTTAGGGGAGTGAGGAGGGAGGAGCATCAAGGAACTTCATTGTTCCTAAGAGAGTGGGAAATGAAACAAGCACTGGATGCACAGGAGCAGATGAGCCACAAGAACTCTCTAGGTCGTCCTTGCTTAACAGCGTAAGACTACAATTAGTGATGTTTATGAAGGAATTGAACATATTTTGCCAGTTCCCTCTATACTGCCTAGGTGCAGTTAGGTCTGAAGTTCTCCCTATGGATAACTGACCAATTTAGGTAAATGGTTTTATACTTTTTACCGTTAGACTATAAAAGCACAACACATTCAACCACAGTATGAGTATTTTGCAGTATATAGGTTAGTGTTACAGAACGAGTTAAAATTATTTCTTAAGATTTTTCTATGAACTTATTTCTGATGGATCTTCTATAGAACAGCTTCATTGTCCTGTTTCATTGTTGAGATCCCAAGAATTTTTTTTACACCAATGGCTTGCTGGCATTATTTAAAGTTAGCAAGTACAAATATTGATCAACTTACGACCTATGCAATTTATGACCATTTGACTTTATGACCACAATCACTAGCCACGACTGCTCCGCATCTGGCAGCGCAAGCACTGCCCAGCTGGGCGTATGACAGTGTGGACCAGCTTCCGGCAGCACTACCATCTCTGTGTGCACAATTTCAACTGTTACCCCAGACTCGGTACAGCAATTTGTGTTTTGTGTCTTGGATATTTTTCATCAAACCCCTCCCAAGATATCTACCAAGAGGAAATTGTCTTTGCAAATATTAAACCAGTTGTACTGGTAATGCAGTTTTACTTAAACCTGACAAATGTAAAAATAAGAAACAAAATGGTGTAGAGATGATACAAATGGCATAAAATGAACAAAGAAAATTATGATATATAACAATAATGAAAGAAAATTATGATAAAATAATGACTTAAAGATTTTTATAACATCATTTCACAGTACTGTACATATAGCATACTCAACTTACGACCAAATCATGTTATGACCGGTCTGTTGGATCCAATCATGGTTGTAAGTCGAGCACTAGCTATATCGATTTAGAAGGGAAGATACAGCATTGAAGGAGGAAGACATCTTAGACTGAGCTGTAAGGTCATATTTGGTGAGAAATTTTGAGGTGGGGGATATTTTGTATTTATAGACCATAAATTCTTAGTTTACATAAATAAATGGTTAAGTTGGTGAATTCGGGAGAGTATGTCATTTTTGCTCCAAAGAGCAAACTGTTAGGAAAGCAGATGTGATAGGGAGGAGTAAGCTGTAGCTTGTTTACATCTGAGTAACCACAAGACTGGAGAGGGAAGACCACAGCTGGAGTTTGAACAGGGGGAGTTGAGAGCTGCTGAGATTGAGCTGTATGCAAGCATTCTTGGATGCCTTAGTTATGAGCCTCTTCCTTTGTTTCATTGTGATGAGGGAAGCCACATGCAAACATAATAACTTCTGTGGCCCAGTAGCATGTGATCTGTCATGCTGTACCTGAGAAGGCTTGCAAGGGGATTTGAGGAGAATTTAGCTAAGTAGACAAAGAATGATCTTCATTGGGAACTGCCTGTGCTGTAAATGAGGGTGTGGTGTTCCAGTGAGCCTGCAACCTTGAGAACTTCTTGGGTACCATCGACCTGTTATCTCTCTGGTTCACATGTCATCAGTCAGTATAAATAAACTAACTGCTTCTGAACCAAACCCATGTTCTTTCTCTATCCTGTTTGATACCAGCATCTCATGGAAAGAAACTCCAGGTCCAGAAGCAATACAGCTTATTCTGTTGGTGGCTTTTGTGAAGTGGCTTGTAGATCACCTGCCCTCTGTGACTGCTTTCTTTTCCACTTGATGCCAAGGAGCATCCAGCTCCTCTCAAAGTGTTAGTATAGGTTGAAGGAGGTGTCAATAATAGATTAAAAACATATAACTCTAGCACTTAGGTTTCTACCTATTATTTGCTGAAAGATGTAATATTATAAATGCTAGATACGATGCTAGGATAAAGAATCTCTACTCTTTATTCCCATAAAGCCTCATATTTTATAAGGCAGTAGGGCTGAAAGCAAATTATAGTAAAGGGACTAAGGAGGTGGCATACCTAAAAACCCCCATGGTGCTCTGCATACGTGCTCCAGAATAAAGTAAAATGAAGAATTGAGAAATACTGTATACTTAAGGAAACAGCTGGTTTAGAAAGTGCAGACAGCCTCTGCCAGTATTTTACTCAATTATTTCTGTATTAGAAGTATATGAAGCCCTGGCCGGTTGGCTCAGCGGTAGAGCGTCGGCCTAGCGTGCGGAGGACCCGGGTTCGATTCCCGGCCAGGGCACACAGGAGAAGCGCACATTTGCTTCTCCACCCCTCCGCCGCGCTTTCCTCTCTGTCTCTCTCTTCCCCTCCCGCAGCCAAGGCTCCATTGGAACAAAAATGGCCCGGGCGCTGGGGATGGCTCTGTGGCCTCTGCCTCAGGCGCTAGAGTGGCTCTGGTCGCAACATGGCGACGCCCAGGATGGGCAGAGCATCGCCCCCTGGTGGGCAGAGCGTCGCCCCCTGGTGGGGGCGTGCTGGGTGGATCCCGGTCGGGCGCATGCGGGAGTCTGTCTGACTGTCTCTCCCCGTTTCCAGCTTCAGAAAAATGAAAAAAAAAAAAAAAAAAAAAAAGAAGTATATGAAGAGATCTTTTTACAAGATATATTGTTTGGATAATTGTTATGTATAAGTAGCATCTCTGAATTCTTTCTCTTTTCCCTCTATGAAATTCATTTACCATGGACATGTAATTATCACTTGACTTATTAATATTTTTGACAGGTATTTTAGAATACTAGAGATTCCTAAAGTAACTTTCACATTGGTTTTAGAAATATGATAATATGTATGATTATATATTAAGCATGATTAATTTTATTAGAATTTTAATATTTTAAAGTAAATAGTGAAGAGCTTGAATACAATCATTTTGATCTTTTCAATTTATCTGTGTTCTCCACTTATTCTGAATCCGAATCCGTACTCTGCCTCTTACTAGCTTGTGTGTCCTTTGGTAAGTGACCTAATTTCTCTGTGAGTCAGTTTCCTTATCTGGGAAAATAATGGCACCATCTCATAGAAATATTGTGATTATTAAATTAGTTAATAAAAGTTTAGACCACTATCTGTACACGGTAAAAATTATCTATTTCCTATTATTGTGATACAGATGATAGAAAGCATCATTTTTTCCTAGATTGGTTTAAAACAGGAGCACATGAGCAAAGTACCATTGTCTTGTCAGTTTTCATCACTGCCTATTGTTTTTGTTTTTTTTTTCTTCTTGAAGTGAGAAGCAGGGAGGAGGCAGACAGACTCCCACATGCTCCTGACCAGGATACTGCCACCCCCCCCCGGCATTCCCACTAGGGGACAGTGGTCTGCCCATCTGGGGCATTGCTCCACTGAAATTGGAGCCATTCTAGTGCCTGAGGCAGAGGCCATGGAGCCATCCTCAGTACCCGGGCCAACTTTGCTTCAATGGAGCCTTGGCTGCGGGAGGGGAAGAGAGAGACAGAGAGGAAGGAGAGGGGGAGGGGTGGAGAAGCAGATGGGCGCCTCTCCTGTGTGCCCTGGCCAGGAATCGAACCTGGGACTTCCACACGCCAGGCCGACGCTCTACCGTTGAGCCAACCAGCCAGGGACTGTTTTTTATCTTTAAACCTACTGACAGGCACTAGGTAGGGTGTCAGGGCCTCAGCCAGGCTGAAAACTGGCAAGCTGAACAAGGACCAGACAGAACCCAGCCCTGTGAGCTGGCCCAGAATGGCGTGAGAGGGATGGGAAGATTACAAGGCAGTTCTCACCGGGGGTGCTGGACAATGGATCTGAAACTGCTATGCTATTCCAGAGCCCACTGTGTGGCAGAGACTCCTCTCTCCATCCCTGTCGAGAACAAGTGTGAGTGGAAAGGAGTCTCGGAGAGTCTGCGTGAAGACTGCAGCTGACAGGGGGCACTCAGGGATCTGTATCAGGAGGAAGACGAAATGAAACAGTACAAGTAATAGCGAAAATAGAGTTAAAGCGAGAGGTGAAGGGCTCATTAAGAACTGTAAAGTGGGAGCTTCTTGGTTGGTTAACACATCGGGAAGAGCAGTGTGCCTGGAGAGAAAACGGAAGCTTGGAGCCCTTTCCACATACCTAGCCTTTGCAGCTCTTTTATCGAGCTGTTCCTCAATATCCTTTATAATAACCAGAGATCTAGCACTTGCTTTGGTCCCCAGAGCCTGGAGGGAATTGGCAGACACCTGGAGGTGAAGGGAAGGAAATGCTCTCTTATATTACTCTGAGACAAAGTACAGGTATTGATCGACTTACGACCTATGCAACTTATGACCATTTGACTTTATAACCACAATCGCTAGCCACGACTGTTCCGAGTCTGGCAGCGCAAGTGTTGCCCAGCTGGGCGTAGGCCAGTGTGGACCAGCTTCCAGCAGCAGTACCATCTCCACTTGCACCATTTCAACTGTTATCCCAGACTCAGTACAGCAATTTGTGTTTTGTGTCTTGGATATTTTTCATCAAACCCCTCCCAAGATGTCTACCAAGAGGAAATTGTCTTTGTCTTTGACTTAAAGATTTTTATAACATCATTTCACAGTACTGTACATATAGCCTACACAACTTACGACCAAATCGTGTTACGACTGGTCTGTCGGAACCAATCATGGTTGTAAGTTGAGCACTAGCTGTATAGGCAGCTCTTTCACAAGACAGAGGGAATGACTTAGAGCAGTGGTCCCCAACCCTGGGCCGCGGACCGGTACCGGTCCATAGGCCATTTGGTACCGGTCCACAGAGAAAGAATAAATAACTTACATTATTTCTGTTTTATTTATATTTAAGTCTGAACGATGTTTTATTTTTTAAAAATGACCAGATTCCCTCTGTTACATCTGTCTAAGACTCACTCTTGACACTTGTCTCATAAGTTCGACAATTATATTTAAAAATACCACAGTTTTTACGCCGGTCGCATAATTTTATTTTGTGCATTTATCCGTCCCACCCTAAAGGCTAGTCCATGAAAATATTTTCTGACATTAAACCGGTGTGTGGCCCAAAAAAGGTTGGGGACCACTGACTTGGATGTTATGGAAACACTCTGGTGGTAGGCACATTGAGAAGGGCTGCTGAGGTCACAGTACCCTTTTAACCCCTCCTCTCCCTAACAAGGTTATTCCAATAGAAGCTACTTTTGGAGTTCATGGCCATCCAGGATATATATTCAACTGCTACCAGGACAGCTGCATCAGTGGTTAGAATACTTGCACATCTGTACTGGGTGATTACTAGCCACTGCACTGAGCCCCTAAGGGCCCCTGTCCTAGGCCTCTCCATGCCCAGCCGCTAAAGGAGCTTAACTCCGGGCACTACAGGGTCCGTAGGGTCCCTGCCATGGCAACTGGTTGCTGAGCCCTTGCACAAAGTTGTTAAAGTGTCACTATCACCCTAGTCTCGATCCCTTTCCTGTGTTGGATTAAAGCATGGCCCGACATCAGAGTGGAGCTGGACTGTTAGGTTCTCTCTCCCAGGAAGCTGGAATCTGCACCCAGAGATACAAATCACTCTCTCTGGACAAATCTGTAGCAAGTAAATCAGAAGCCTGTGTGAGCCCCTTAAATGACAGTGGACTAGGGAGAGAAATCAGAGAGATCCAATTCTTCAGGCAGAGGAGATAGATAGATAGATAGATAGATAGAATGATAGATAAAATGAATAGAGCATTCTGAATGTGTTACAATTACCCACATGGACTGAATTGTGTGCCTCCCCAATCAAATTAACTGGTTAAAACCCTAACTTCCTATGTTACTTATTTGGAGTCAGAGCCTTTAAAGTAGGGGTCAGGAACCATTTTGGCTGAGAGAGCCATGAATGCCACATCTTTTAAAATGTAATTCTGTGAGAGCCATACAATGACCCATGTACGTTATGCATTATCCAATAAAAATTTGGTGTTGTCCCAGAGGACAGCTGTGATTGGCTCCAGCCACCTGCAACCATGAACATGAGCGGTAGGAAATGAATGGATTATAATACATGAGAATGTTTTATATTTTTAACGTTATTATTTTTTTATTAAAGATTTGTCTGCGAGCCAGATGTAGCCATCAAAAGAGCCACATCTGGCTTGTGAGCCATAGGTTCCCGACCCCAGCTTTAAAGAGTCATTTGAGGTTAAATGAGGTCATAAAGATGGTGCCCAAATTCAGTATGACTGAAATCTTTATAAGAAGTGTAAGAGACCCAAGGGGTTTGATGCAGAGGAGAGGCCATGTAAGTGCACAGCTAGGAGGTGGCCATCTGTACGCCAAGGGAGAGCCTCTGGAGAAGGCAAGCGTGCTGGCACTTGGGTCTTAAACTTCCTGTATCCAGATCCGTGAGAAAAAATTCCAGTTGTTTAAAATAAAATGAATTGTAAACTAAGATTTGCTTTAGAGAAGCCCCATGTCAATATATAGTCATTTCATAACTTTAAATCACTAATATGTAACTTTTCATTAGAAGCAGTGATCATTACAAAGAATTTTAGTTTTGTAACCAACATCACACCACTAAAGATATGTAACCTTTTTCTACTCATGAAAATGAGTGTAAAAAATTACCATTCCCCTTTAACTAGTTGATGCCCAAAATGACAAGCCAGTTTGATGTGGCTCTTAATTTACCTTCTGAACTTTGGTTTCCAGTCCTTAATATAGGAAATATACTCATTTCTTTTATAGCCACCGCATGACTGGGACAAACTATTAGAACACAGAGTAGAGCTCTAGGAATGTCAAGCTTACCATCAGTAGGACCCGTAATTTCTTTGTCTGATATACAGCCTGTTTGTATTTTCATCAGGAAGCTGTGATTACTATGAGAGACTATAAGAAATCATCTTCTATTATATAAAAAGCCTTAATCTTCTTAATAAAACTGACATTTCATCGTTCTTTTGATCACAAGAACTTTTTCATAGAAATTGAAAACGAATAAGTAGTTTATCTTTCAGAATCTAAAATGAATGATTTTCACATTTAAATTGTTAACTAATGTGAATTTTCGTATTTCATGGTGCTTTACTTTCTATATTGAAAATATAGTTGGCTGCAGAGTTATATAAGTCTGAGCCCTCTTTTGTACATATTAAATTATACACACCATTTAGCTAAATATAAATGATACAGTGAGTGCTTCCTGGATAAATAATTTTCATTACTTGTCAGATGCAGCCATTAGATGATTCTAAAAATATTCACCATGCTCTCAATGGCATTTTTTCTCTACTGGCTGTTTGGGTACCAAGTTACAATTAAGAGGGAAGTTCCTTGGGGTTTCATGGTACACTGTAGCAAAGGTTATCAAATGCTTTGAATATCACTGAGAATTTTCCCTAAACTGTGACTGATACTAGGCTAAAAGGGTGTAAAACTTTAGTCGTTTCTAATGATTAATTAAGGTAGTCTTGAAAAGCTTTTCTGTTTAATGTTTTTTGTCACTAATTTATTGTTTCAAAGTCTGAAATCCTATATTTAACTCCTTGTTTTCTCTTCCAATGTTATGTTGTATAATTGTTATGTTATATTGGGTATAATTATAAATGTGAGAACTATACCTTATTGATGCTAGGTCCAAGGCAAAACAATTTTCAGAGTGCTAGACAGTCAGGCATATTCAGAATTCCTGGGTTGAAGCACCCTTATCTTGGTTTGATTGATGATACTGTACATACTGTTTTTCTACATTTGGAATAACCCCAACTCTCTGCCTTTGCCTAGGTCGAATTTTCCTGCCTTTAACTATTTTTGTGATTTTCTTTGAGCCCTCCTAACATGTTGTACCTCTATCAATCTTAAGTGACAAGGTACTCTTGCCTACTATGAAAAGGGGAAGCATAGAGTAAATTTGGGGTTTGAAACCTGATAATAATGCCACCACCCTTCCTTTTGAGCTTTAAAATATAACCTTTGCAGGGTGATGTGTTTGGGGCTCTTTAAGCAGCCCAATGATATATTCAGAAAACAGGAGACTTTTACCCTTACTCTGAGTTATAGCCAATTTTGATGTGCTCATTTATTTTCTTAGAATGCTAGTCCTTTCTTTTATTATGAAAGAGAAATGCCACCTGCTACAGCTGGATGAAGAGACTAATTCAGATAGATTTTACTAGAAAAGAAATATATTGACATGAGACAAAGAGCCTGATAAAAAAAAAGAAATATATTGCCATCCAAAAAATTTCCTGGAGACTAAGGAGCGTGCTAGTATTATATATATCAGCTAAAGCAGACTCCATTTCTGTGGCCTTCATTATTATATATCAGCTAAAGCAGACTCCGTTTCTGTGGCCTTCATTATTATATATCAGCTAAAGCAGACTCCGTTTCTGTGGCCTTCATTATTATATATCAGCTAAAGCAGACTCCGTTTCTGTGGCCTTCATTATTATATATCAGCTAAAGCAGACTCCGTTTCTGTGGCCTTCATTATTATATATCAGCTAAAGCAGACTCCGTTTCTGTGGCCTTCATTATTATATATCAGCTAAAGCAGACTCCGTTTCTGTGGCCTTTATTATTATATATCAGCTAAAGCAGACTCCGTTTCTGTGGCCTTCATTATTATATATCAGCTAAAGCAGACTCCGTTTCTGTGGCCTTCATTATTATATATCAGCTAAAGCAGACTCCGTTTCTGTGGCCTTCATTATTATATATCAGCTAAAGCAGACTCCGTTTCTGTGGCCTTCATTATTATATATCAGCTAAAGCAGACTCCGTTTCTGTGGCCTTCATTATTATATATCAGCTAAAGCAGACTCCGTTTCTGTGGCCTTTATTATTATATATCAGCTAAAGCAGACTCTGTTTCTGTGGCCTTCATTATTGAAGGTGTCTTCTGATAAGCACTTATAACTTCATTGCCTCCGAGGACGCACATCTCTGAACCACAGCTCTCTCTCTAAATCGAGTTAAAGAAATAATTCCATTTTACTCTCTAGTAAAAATTTACACCTTTAAGGTTCATCTGTGAACAATTCTTGCAAAATAGTTGGTACCTACATTTTACTAAAATTAAATTAATTCGCCTAACAGATTAGAGTCGGTCTCATGTTGCTCTTATCTCTGACCTTAAAAAAATAGTGCTATCTCATGAAACTGAAATGGAGATTGTAGTGGTCAGCCAGTGTTGCTGGTCTAAGGGTCTCACCCCCACCTCACAACCAACACACACACACACACACACTTAAAAGAGAAAGAAGAACGGTAGTTTCTATTTACTCAGAATTTTTATTTCTCAAATCTTACCTCTGCTAATGTTATTCCCTAAAGTTTACTAGTGATACACACACACACACACACACACACACACAGTGGCATTTGCTGTATTTCACTGCTGTAAGAACTTTCATAAATTCACCTATTTAGTCCATATAACACTTTGAGGTGGGTACTACTGCTGTTAAGCTCATTTTACAGTGGAGGCAAGTGAAGTGAAGCCCCATGGCTGAAAAAATGGCAGAGCCTGGAGTTGAACTTGTGTTCTGATGCTCCCTCGCATTACTCAGCACCACTCAGCATCACTCAGCATCATGCTCTGCTGTGGCATTCTACTCACCAAACCCAGAGAAATCCACTCACTTTCATTTTCACTGAACCTGAACGGTTAGCCTTTGATATCGTCAACAATTCTCTTCTTGAAACTTGATCTGCCTTTCATTTGTGAAAAGTACTATTGAGCACTCTTCTAGGCACTGGGGATATTTCAGTGACTAAAAATCAGACAAAAATCCTTTTCTTTGTGAAGCTTACATTCTAATGGGAAGGGATAGATAGTGACAATGAAAAATAAGCATAATAAAGTAAACTATACAATATGTTATGTAGTGGTAAGTGCTATAGAAAAATATACATAAATATGTATAAAGAAAGAAGAATAGAGCGGATTTGGGAGTGCATCTTGGGGTGGGAGCACAATTAAATGGATGGTTAGGTGAGGCTCTTTTAGGCAAGGAATTAAAGGAGTTGAGAGCTGGGCTGTGAGGTTATCTGGGGAACATTCCAGGGAGAGGGGACAGGCAGGACAGGGCTTTGAGGGAGCTATGTGTGGCATGTTCACGAGTAAGGAGGCCAGTCGGCTGGAGGGGCACAGGAAAGAGCGGAGGAGACCAGCCCAGGAGGTTCGGATGGGGCAGACCAGGACGTCATAGGCTGTTCTGGGAATTGATTGAGAGAAATGGGGACCCTTTGGATAATTATCAAAATAGCTGGTTATTAAATAGTTCTCACGACACAATCACATTCCTATAAAAAATAATACATATTTTGTTTTGCATAGAAACATAAAATACATAATAAAATTATAGTAGCAGTTTGGGTGATTTAATTTTGTTTTTATATCTATCTAAAATTTTTTGCAATAAATTTTTGTGACTAAAAGGGCAAATGTGTATTCTAATTACACTTCTTAATAAGATTTGTATAAATATAATCTGAAAAACAATATCTATGCTTAAAAATAACTTGAAAGATATATACTCTAGGGTAAACAATGTATTTTATATAAATAGAGGCATGAATGATTTATTTTCTTGATTCTTCATAGTTTCTACTTTTTAACACATGACAAGTATTGCCAAGATAATATTTTAAAATTATGAATTAAAAGGAAGAGTTCACACATGGACAGCCAGTAAACTTACCCTGTAAAGCAGTGGTCCCCAACTTTTTCTGGGCCACGGACTGGTTTAATGTCAGAAAATATTTTCACAGACCGGCCTTTAGGGTAGGATGGATAAATGTATCACGTGACCGAGACAAGCGTCAAGAGTGAGTCTTGGGCGGATGTAACAGAGGGAATCTGGTCATTTTTTAAAAATAAAACATCATTCAGACTTAAGTATAAATAAAACGGAAATAATGTAAGTTATTTATTCTTTCTCTGCGGACTGGTACCAAATGGCCCACGGACTGGTACCAGTCTGCAGCCCAGAGGTTGGGGACCACTGCTGTAAAGTATTGTGATTTCATCTTATGGATTGTGTTTTGGGACTATGAGACCGGGTGCAGGACCATTGGTATAGTAAGGGGAGGGAATATATTCTTTCCTGTTTGGGGAAACTACAGAGGTATCAAGAGCATCTCACTGTAATTTTTCAACCAGCCCTCTTTCTGCTATGATCGATACTGAAAATAAGGAGGGGTGGGTACGGGAGAACGTGGAGGTGCTTAAAACTGATATACCCCAACTCAAATAATCTCTAAGGGTCTTTCATGTGATTCTTATATAGAAGTTTAAAAATCCCATTGATCTTATTAAAACTTTTGTGTACTATAAAATGTTATGATCTGTATTGCTTTTCAAAATTCATTCATTTCTCCACTGTTAGAGACATTACTCTTTATATTTCAAATTTTAACTTGATATACTTCATTTCTGAAGCTCAAAGTATGTGAGGTTTTGAATGTTGCCAAATTTAAACACAACACTTTTCATGATTTTTTAAATACAATCATCCTAGACAAAGAGAATTTAAAAACAACTTTATAACAGTTTTGTGGGCTCCATTTTCAAATGCCCATAGGAAGTATTGTGTACCAAGATGTAATGTCAGATTCTAAGAAAGTGATACAAATATGAACTGGCTGCCTCGGTGAAATGATTGATGTGATTTTATTTTGTCATTTCAAGGGAGTGAAAAAAATAAACCCCCAATTCTATGAAAAATTTATCAGTCACAGATTTGGAGAAGAAACGGTATACCGCATTGATCTTTGCTCCATGCTGAAGAAAAAGCAAAGTAATGGTTATTATCACTGTGAGTCTTCCATTGTGATTGGTGAGTGCCTTTTCAAAATTACTGGCCGTATTACTTTTGATTTTTTTAGCTGTTTTACTTTTGATTTCTTTTACTTTATTTTATTTTGGGAAACAAAATAAGGCAAATAAAAATTATTTAGGACTAATTGTGCACATTTTCCTCAATCATATGTTTTTGTAAAGATGTTTTGGGCATGCTACACTGAAAAACTTTAGAACATATTTAGTCTTCATATTTGTCAGTCAGGATTTTAGGACAGTTTTTTTTTTTTTTTTTTTTACCCGTGTGCTTTAGATAAAATTTTAATGAAGTCTTGAAATGTTGATTCAAAATGCATTTCAGTTGAATTTTATTTCACGAATATGAGGAAAGCATTTCCTCCAGAGAAGGCCTACACGACCACATCATTCTACGTCAGGCATTTCATGTTTGCTGCCTTTAGTTAGGAATGGAATGTTCCAGCACATAAAGTTTCTCTCTGGGAAAGCCTTTATAGGTGGCTTGTAAAGATTGAAATCTCATCCTCCAATTTCTTTCCTAAAGGAGATATGTTTTGAGGGGCAACAAAGATTCATACCCAAATGCTCTTGCATCTTATCAGGGCCATGGCATGCGATGACAGACTCATGTTTTCAAGTGGAACATGTGTACACCAACTGAACATGAAAACAAAATTAAAAAGGCCTTTTCTCATTGTTTATAACACGAATGTATTTTAAAGGAGTCTGATCTGTTGTGATTCAAATTTACTATGTGAAACGGGCCCTGTTTTTGTAAAGCTGTGACCTCAAGACAACCTGACATGAAATCACTCAAAGAAGATAAATACTTGATTTAAAATATTTCAAGATCTTCAACCAATCTAATTTCTCTACACTTCAGCTTGAAGAAAGCCTATGGAAATGTATGCCATAAAAGAATCTTAATACTGAAGTTTATTATTTTTATATATTTTATGGATATTAGCTTATATTTATTTTTTTTGTAAATTTATTTATTTATTTATTTATTTATTTATTTATTTTAGAGAGGAGAGGGGGAGAGAGAGAGAAAGAGAGAGAGAGAAAGGGGGGGGGAGGAGCAGGAAGCATCAACTCCCATATGTGTCTTGACCAGACAAGTACAGGGTTTCGAACCGGCAACCTCAGCATTCCAGGTCGACGCTTTATCCACTGCGCCACCACAGGTCAGGCTTAATACTGAAGTTTATTAAAACACCTTTAAAAATGTTCAAGAGACACAATTTTATTTCTGAATTTTCACTAGAGAGCTTCAGAGAAGTTATCATTTTACCTTCCCAAGATTTTAGCTTCCTTAAACAGAAGATACACAGTATGTCATTTGAATTTTATGTTCTTTTTTTTTTTTTTTTTTCTTTCATTTTTCTGAAGCTGGAAACAGGGAGAGACAGTCAGACAGACTCCCGCATGCGCCTGACCGGGATCCACCCGGCACGCCCACCAGGGGCGACGCTCTGCCCACCAGGGGGCGATGCTCTGCCCATCCTGGGCGTCGCCATGTTGCGACCAGAGCCACTCTAGCGCCTGAGGCAGAGGCCACAGAGCCATCCCCAGCGCCCGGGCCACCCTTGCTCCAATGGAGCCTTGGCTGCGGGAGGGGAAGAGAGAGACAGAGAGGAAAGTGCAGCGGAGGGGTGGAGAAGCAAATGGGCGCTTCTCCTGTGTGCCCTGGCCGGGAATCGAACCCGGGTCCTCCGCACGCTAGGCCGACGCTCTACCGCTGAGCCAACCGGCCAGGGCTGAATTTTACGTTCTAAAATATTTCAAATCCATTTTAAGGAATATTATTTTGGTTTCAGAATCTCGTGTTTTCAGAGCTGCCTTCCACTGTTTTTATTTTGAGAGAGGAGAGAGAGAGAGAGAGAGAGAGAGAGAGAGAGAGAGAATTATTAACTCATTGTGCCACCTAGCTGTACACCCACTGATTGCTTCCCATACTTCCCTGACTGGGACTCCAACCAGTGACTTGTGTTGGAGCTGGTGCCCTCGGGATTCAGCCGGCAATCTCGGGCCTCCTGGACAATGTTCTATCCACTGCCCCACTGGCCAGGGCTAAGGACAGTTTGATGAGAACCAAACGTTTCTGTTTCATTTCACTGTTAAAGGCAAATTTAAATCCTTTTGTGTAATATAGATTTTGACTAGCTTTCCTTGTCTTGTCTGTAGTTACTTTAGGCCAGCCTTTAAGGAGAACTATGTACTTCACTGCCTTTTCTAGTCCCATTCTCCTTTAAAAAAAAAATCAACAAAAAAAGCAATGTGTAGATTTTATTGAAGATATTGCATTATACAGTTTATAGCATGCTTCACCTGTATTTCCAACAGACCGCTCTGTTCAGCTCTCCCTAAATCGCTATGTTTTGGGCACTGAATTTTTTCTTTTATTGCTCTTCCCAACTTAGTTTCTAAAATTCCCCCAATACAGGCCATTCTCTAGTCCCCTCCCTTAACCTTCTTTACATCTGAGCCTTTTCTGATTCAGAGCAATTTAGCTTCTTTCAAACTCCACCAATCTTGTATCCCCATACAGATCATCTAACATTTTAAAAAATGGTTTTTTTGCCCATTGTAAACACTTTTTTTAAGTCACATTTTGTGATGCTAGTATGAACTTGAAAATAATATCTGCATCTAAAATGATAATTATTATGTTAAAATTAAGTTTAATACACACTACAGTTCTTTTCTTTGCTATAAATAATTATTGATTTTCTTAATATTTCTTGAGCTTTGAAACAGTATTTACCAGGATTTGGGACACTTTCTTTGTGAATTTTTATTCTTGATTCAGTTTAACTGGTTTGGCTGCTCTTTGACTTGATCTTAACACAAATCTACATATCTGTTTCCAGAACCTTGAACTAGTATTTTGTTGTATATGTTAATAAAGTGGAACAGATTTCTAATCTTAAGATATTTTGTATTCAGAATTCTAGGGTAGAAGTTGGGTTTCAAGGATTCTGGGAACCTCCTGAAATTGTTTGTAAAACTGTGTATATGGGTATATATGTGACTTTTCTGGGGAAAGAATTTATTAGATTTGCATATTTCCTACCTCTTAATTTGTTAATGGTGCATTCTTGGAGAGTGATTCCAAATCACCTCAATTTTCTTTTCAACTGTCTCTATATCATTGGGCATTTTTTTCTTTCTTTCTTTTTTGTAATATCAATGACTATATGCTTCACTCCCAATTAATTCTTTTCATGTTTTCTTGTTCTGTTCTTTGTTTCATGGATGTTATTCCTTAATTTTTTCCCTTGGAAGATTTCAGGATAGCTTATTTTTAATGTTCTTTTCATATTTTTAAAATCTCTAGTTCCTTGGCTATAAATTCTTCTATTTGTTGGGTCTTTGTGGTACTTTATGTGCGCTGGTGCTTTTAAAGGTTTTTCGAGGGCTCATGGCATGTTTATCTCCCATAGCCCCATGTGTGGTTTGGAGCTGTCACCCGAGTCCTGCAGGGCACACTGCTCTGAGCTGGGTTAGGAGCTCGCAACAGCACGTCCTTGTCCATGGAGTTGGAATTCATTCTTATGTCTCACCAATTCGTAAGGTTTTTAAAAGAGTAAAGATAATTAGCCCTTTGCTATATTGGCTGCAGATATTTTTCCAGATTTCATTTTGCATTTAATTTTGGTCATATTATTTTTCATATTAGTTGTAAATTTTTGTTAAATTATAGATTCAAAAATTCTCTTGTGATTTAATTATTAGGACTGGAGTCATCTCCAAATCAAAGTTTTGATGTGGCAACGTAAGAATCGTCCAAATCTGTAGACATTTTTATGAATTTACTAGAGCCGAACTGATGATGGATGTTGGGAAACAAAATCTTAAAGTATTGAGAAAATGCTCCAGAGAGAGGCAGTTTTACGGCTTTTTTTATATATTGGAGTCAGAGGAAGGTTGCATGAAATCCAATGGTGGTAGATTAAGAATGCAGGAGAAAGCAAAGCAGGGAAATCTCTGTGATTGGATAAAAAGCACCTGGAGAAATACATACTTCTTCCACTTTGGGTGGAGGGGGGGGGTATAGAGGATAGTTACTAATTAACATTTATAGCACTTAGAGATGGTATGTGGGAAATAGTGAGGGGTTCTGTGGTCTCTACTTAGCTGTGGTTGTGCCCTGAGGGTTCTAGAAGAGGAGATTACTCTGACATTTGAAAGGTATGTTATCTTAGATGCAAAAACACAAGAGAGGCTCACTTAAGGTAAAGGTTGCCTTTTGTCAAGGAAGCTGCAGGCCTAAGACATCGCTACCCACCATGACTCGCTTTTAGTTTGCACTTTCTATGTGCAGACCATCCTGTGTGGTTACCTGGGTCTCTGAGTTTGTATGGCCGGCCATGCAGGCCTCCCTGAGAGTGTCAGGTTAGTATCTCTGTCCATAGATAAGTGATATGTATTTATTTATACTTTCTTCTAATAATATTTTTTATTTGAGCTTTTTATTGACCTGTTATGATCATTAATATAAGTGCTCAGATACAGAGGATTAACACAGAAATCCAGTTACTAAAAGTGGCTGTGTAGTAAGGATTTCGTTTTAGGAATATATTTTTATAATATTTTTCATACCTCTCCAATCGTACTCTGTTCCAGACATCACAAATTAGCAGCCTTTCATGTTGTCCTTGTTTAGAACAGATTTTTTTTCTTACTAATTTGAATAACTTGCTAATATTGGGGTGATTTTATGTAAAAAACCCGAGTTTCTGCTACCTTCTGGACAGTCTGGGCCCACATTCTTGCCCGGCAGTGACTTCCTGGATAGGGTAGTAGGCACAGTGACCTTGAAAGTAATTGCCTTTTATGGTTCCCCTTTCCTCTGGTTTCTCTTACAACATTTGCTTCACTGTTCACACTCCGTGGCTCCTGCAGGCACCGGAGTTTGGACCCCTGCCTGCTGTTGTTGTTCCCTCTGCCTGCTTTACATGTCCATGCTGAGCGTTCCCCTCATCTTCTGCCATTTGTACCTTTATGTGGGATGCTGGGGGGTCTGCTAGCATGTGGAGGTAACATTCATCGTTTCAAATACAAGGAATGGTACTACTACGTTATGATGCTCCCATAATCAAAACTTTGGGTGATATCACGCCCTCTTAATATCAGCCTACAACTCTTTGCAAACCTAACTGTACTAACCAGCTGTAATTCAAATCAGCACTCCTCCACTCGCCGCCCCCAAAGGGGAAGAAAACCAGGAATGAAATATGGTTCAGATCTCCTAGGGTGGTGAAAGCTGTTCTCTGAGCTGCTCACTGGAGTTGGGTGAATTAATTTTTCTCAGGCAGCTATGCTCCATCTATATTTCCTTAGGGAAGGTAATTGACTAAATGACATCTTTTGTAAGATTGATGAGCAATTTAGTGCTTACAAAGACTAGTTTACTTTCAGCTGTCAGACATATCCTTTAGGGGGCATTGGGGAATTTGGAAAGGTCAGGAAGGTATTTCTTTTGCAGGCCAGTGTATTTATTTATAATTTCTGCAAGCAGACATGGGAACAATGATTTTCTGGGAACACCATCCTTTTTTGTTTAATAATTCATTATTAATGTCATTGAGCATGTGCAGTGTTACTCTCTAGGGTATCATGAAATACAGAGAAGTATAAGACATAGTCCTTAAGAGTGATACAGAGTCATTGGGCTGCTAAGGTTACATCTGAGAAATGGAGAGGGAAGAAAAGTAGATGAATAGGGCTTTGTCCGTAACAATAATGGGCTTTCATATAGGAGACAGTGGAAAAAGCTTATGTTTTACCTTCTGAGGGATTGTGGGGATGGTGTGTGCCAGATTTTGGATAAATAGGATGAGATTGAGGAGCAGACAGGTGGATATAGAGAAAGGACACTTTTTAGGAGCAGTAGGTATGATTTACAGGGGTAGAGAACAATGGACCGGGAGGCAAAGGCAGTATTAGTGGTAGGAAGCACACTCTACAAAGATTATAGTAATGGAGTCTACTGTCTAGTTAGCTGAGGAAGCTACACAAGAGGAGGTTGCTTAGTTTGTGTGTTTAAAGAGTTGGTGAGGGAGGTAGAAAAGGAGATGGGCATGATCACAGATGAGACCGTGAATATGTAATAAAGGAGACTGAGTAGGTAAGTATGGGATAAAAGGGGAGTGAAGTTTAATATTCAACATAATAATACAGGATTGAACCCTAGAGATTAGACCTTCAAGACTGTAGGACAGAGGCAATGAGGGGGGTAGGGTGTGTCCATCATAGACTTAAATAGAAGCAAACAGGCCTGCACAGATGTGACAGAAGAGAGGAAGTTTCATGCATAGTCAGGAAAATTAGAGTCATCATAGCTATGGTTTGTTTGGTCTTTATCCAAAGTCAAACCAAGATACCAGACTTTATAGGTTGAAACTCTATGGAGAATTCTGAGTGAGTTGAGTCAATGAATTTATTCTATCCAGATGTTCCTACTTTTTGGGAATCTACCTTAAGAGACCTGGGCAGCTTAGACCAATGCTGTCAGTGTTAGATGCTTTTTCATGGTTCCTCCAGTGATTTCCAGTAGTTATATCTAGGTAGTGTTTCAGCCAAAAGAAAAGGACATTTGAGGTTGCATCTGGGGAGACTCTCAGCTCTGATTTGGTGTCCTAATCTTCGGTGTTCCACTAACCCTTAGCAGCGAGGGCAGAGCTCCAAGAGCTCTAGATCTTGCCTAATTTTAGTGTATAGTCATGGGGGTCTCCTTTGTAGAAGAGAATACTGTCAGAGTAATTGACCTAGTGGTTGATATGACAGGATGTGTTGGATGGAGAAAGAAGTCAACAGTTTTTCTTCATTGGATGAAAGGCATAGCTAGGACAAAAACCTTTGAATTTTCTAGAATCTTTAAATCTTAACCTGTGTCCAATCAATGATAAAAAGTAAAATTTTAAAATGTTTAATTTGAAAATGTTTGTATTACTTGAATGCCATATGCTCACGTAAAGGTCTACTTAATGGATAGCAGTATTGGCAGTAAATATGTGCTTGAATGTCAAATTTTTTCATGTGAGTCATTTACTTTTGGCTATAGAAAAATGTAATTCACTGAATAATTTAATATTCTAAGAATTTATCAGGATACACTTTTGTTGGGTTTTAAATTCTTTTAAAATATCTTTTGTTCATTAATTCTCAAAGATTAGTCCATGTGGCCCTGGCCGGTTGGCTCAGTGGTAGAGCATCGGCCTGGCATGCAGAAGTCCCGGGTTCGATTCCCGGCCAGGGCACACAGGAGAAGCGCCCATCTGCTTCTCCACCCCTCCCCCTCTCCTTCCTCTCTGTCTCTCTCTTCCCCTCCTGCAGCTGAGGCTCCATTGGAGCAAAGATGGCCCGGGTGCTGGGGATGGCTCCTTGGCCACTGCCCCAGGCGCTAGAGTGGCTCTGGTTGCAACAGATCGACGCCCCGGAGGGGCAGAGCATTGCCCCTTGGTGGGCAGAGCATCGCCCCCTGGTGGGCGTGCCGGGTGGATCCCGGTCGGGCACATGCGGGAGTCTATCTAACTGTCTCTTCCCGTTTCCAGCTTCAGAAAAATACAAAAAAAAAAAAAAAAAAAAGATTAGTCCATGTATTCCTGCTAGTCCCTAAGATACTTTTAGGGATCTGTAAGGGCAAACAATTTCTATAATATTGAGACATTATTTACTTTTCCACTGGGTTAACATTTACACTGGTGATGCAGAAGCCTGGGTGGGTAAAACTTTGGTGGCCAGTGTGAATCGAGGCAGTTGTAGTTAAACAACTTTTTAAGTGAATTTTATATAAGATTGTCCTTGCTGAGTAGTAAAAATTATTATTTGTGTTTAATCTTAACCTTTGAGAATCTGTCTTTTTAGTATCCCTTGTAATAAAAATGGGAAATGAGCATAAACATTTTCACTGCATATTGAAGTAGAAGGTTGACTCAAGGAAGAGCATTTGTGTGATTGGTTAAGATGCAAGGTAAAGTAGCCACTTCCTTTCATGGAAGACCCTGTTTTTTTTCTTGAACAATGAATGACAAACTATCATTTTTCACACTTGGGTCTGACAGAATTTCTTGAAAAAACAAACCTGTCACATCAGGACAACTGACATTATTTGCTATTAATGATAAAATCCAAGCTTTCAGCCCAAAGTAAGAATTTTGGAAAACTCTATTATCATGAGTTTGACAGTTTCCAAAAACCTAACAACTTTTTCTTTTTATTATAGAAAATTTTATACACAAAAGTAGAGCGCCATAGCGTTGAAAAATGAACTCAATTTTCCATTTTTTAATCTCTCTATTATTTTTACTCCATTGAGGTATAACATATAAAAAAAACCTGTACATATTTAAAGTGTACAGCTTGATGAGTTTTTAATATATGTATACACCTGTGAAGCCATTATCACTATCTAGATGCTGAACATTTTCATCACCCCTGGAAGTATACTCGTGCCTTTGTTTTTTACAGTTCATACTTAAAGACTGTCCTAATGAAATGGGGTGATATTATGGGCCCAGCACGCTTCTGCTGTGCCACTCTGCTAGCGGCAAAATGGGGTGATATTAATGAATGTGCGGTTTTTTTTATGTTGTATAATGAAATGTGTCAAAATATGGAAGATCTGCATAGCTCAGTGCCTCATTATTTTTAAAATGACCAGTGCATGTTGTTACAAAGACATGCATGGATAAAAGTTCCATTAAAAGTTTAAGATAAGCCTGGCCAGGTGATGGTGCAGTGGATAGAGTGTCGACTGGGACGTGGAGGACCTGGGTTCGAGACCCCAGTGTTGCTAGCTTGAGCGTAGGCTCATCTGGTTTGAGCAAGGCTCACCAGCTTGAGCCCAAGGTCGCTGGCTCGAGCAAGGGGTCACTCGGTCTGCTGTAGCCCCATGGTCAAGGCACATATAAGAAATCAATCAATGCATAACTAAGGAACCGCAACAAAGAATTGATGTTTCTCATCTCTCTCCCTGTCTCTCTGTCCCTCTCTCTGACTCTCTCTGTCTCTGCCCAAAAAAAAAAAAAAAAAAAAAAAGCTCAAGATAGACCAAAAGATTTGACTAAAGAGTATGAAAATTTCATTGAATAGTTTTAAGCTTCTACATTGTAACTAAACTTTAAGGAACTGTAATTTGTTGAGCTTTGGTATAGTATGAAAGAAGAATATTCACAATTTTATCTAAATAGGCTATATTCTCTTCCCTCTTTTAACTATACATTTATGGGAGGCAGGATTTTTCTTATACTTTAAATAAGACAACATATTGAATGTAATGGATTGAGTGGAGAATCAGATATGAAGGTAAAACTGCCCTTGATTATGCCAGACATAAGAGAAAATTACAAAATGAAATTAATACCATTCTTCTTACTATAAAATTCTTTATTAAAAATAGTTCTTTAATAAAACCATTATTTATGACAATATTTTACTTATCATAATGAGCTTATTGATATTTTGAAGTAAATTAATAAATTTAAAAAATTTAAATTTCTAATACAATAAATATTAATAAATATAACCCACATAAGCGAAAGTTCTTTTTTTTTTCTGAAGTTGGAAACGGGGAGAGACAGACAGACTCCTGCATGCTCCCGACCGGGATCCACCCGGCACGCCCACCAGGGGGCGATGCTCTGCACCTCCGGGACGTCGCTCTGTCGCGACCAGAGCTACTCTAGCGCCTGGGGCAGAGGCCAAGGAGCCATCCCCAGTGCCCGGGCCATCTTTGCTCCAATGGAGCCTCGCTGCAGGAGGGGAAGAGAGAGACAGAGAGGAAGGAGAGGGGAGGGGTGGAGAAGCAGATGGGCGCTTCTCCTGTGTGCCCTGGCCAGGAATCGAACCCGGGACCTCCGCACGCCAGGCCGATGCTTTACCACTGAGCCAACTGGCCAGGGCCCGAAAGTTCTTATTGGAGAAGGAGATTGTCAGTAATTTTTAAGAGTATAAAGAGATCCTGAGGCCAAAATATTTAAGAATTCCTGCTTTAATTAAGAAAAGGGGTGAAAAACTATAGACACAGACAACAGAGTGCGATGGCAAGAGGGAAAAGGAGGTGGGGTGAAGGATGGTAGAGGGGGTAGATGGTGATGGACGGAGACTTGACTTGGGGTGAGCATACAATGCAATGCACAGGTGATGTAAAATTGTGCACCTGTAACCTGTATAATTGTATGAACCAATGTCACCCCAATAAATTCAACAAAAAATAAAAGAATTGCTGCTTTAGTTCATGGTTCAGGGAAACTATGAAACAATATAATCCTCAGACAGTTCTCCAAAATTAATTTTGATCTGTATTTCCAGCCCTTTTCTTCCAACAGATTAATTTTGAAGTCAACTCTGCTATCTCTCTATAAACTATAAACTGGTGTGTTTTTTCCTTAATATTTTTCTGTATCCCTCTTGAATTACTACTATTCAAGCATTCATTCTGTGGTATAAATGTAACAAGTGCAAAAATATCCCAGAATGACAGTAGCATATCTATATGAAATGGCTTAAAAAAATTATTATGTGAAATTGATATTATATACAAACACCTTTTTTTTTGTGGTGAGCAGGATCACAATTTTTTTTTTTTTTTTTACACAGGCTATAGGGAGATGATTAAGAAAATTTCATCTCTACTTAGACTACTTAGACCAGGGGTCGGGAATCTTTTTGGCTGACAGAGCCATGAACTCCACATATTTTAAAATGTAATTTCATGAGAGCCATACAACGATCTGTGTACGTTACGCATTATCCAATAAAAATTTGGTGTTGTCCCAGAGGACAGCTGTGATTGGCTCCAGCCACCTGCAACCATGAACATGAGCGGTAGGAAATCAATGGATTGTAATACATGAGAATGTTTTATATTTTTAACGTTATTATTATTTTTATTAAAGATTTGTCTGCGAGCCAGATGCAGCCATCAAAAGAGCCACATCTGGCTTGCGAGCCATAGGTTCCCAACCCCTGACTCAGACCGATGAAGGTGAATCTATTTCAAGCATGTTAGAAGAGGGAAATAGTTTATTATCTGAGGAAACTATACACTTTTTTTTTTTTACTTGAAATCTTTAGTGTTTGGAAATTTTCTCTGTTCAAAATTATCAGGTAGTTTAAGAAGAACTCAGTAGAGGGTGTTTTATTATTTCCTTTATGACACAGAAATTGAGTGACCACATAATTTATCATTCAAATGGTACACTGATAAATGTAGTATGCCGAGATAAAAGAAGAAAAGCAAGTCTGTCGTGGTTTAACTGGGACTTATGTCATCCTACTAGAAAGCATAATGCTCTTTAAAAAGCAGAACCTTTGACATGTTAAAATATATTTCAAATTCCAGTCTGGTTCTTTTCTGTAATCTCATTGTCTTCTTGTTTTCTTTTTTTGATGAAACGTTTTCTAAGAAGAAAATGTTTGAAATTTCATCATTATATGGCCCTTAAAAAATGAAAAGTAATTCATCATCGGAACTCTCAGCTTATTTCTTATATCTACTTGAATTAGAGGGAGCTGGAAGCTTCAGGTTAATTAATTGAGAAAATTAATCTTAGTGATGGCTCACTGTGTTTTAACTGGTTTATCAGCTATTAATCTGGATGCTAACACAAAGTGGCAGCTGTGGTTTGTGCTATTTTGAAAATTCAACCATCTGTTGGCCTGGTTTCAAACCTTATGATTTGTGTTAGATGCCTTAGAAATTCTGTGTATTAAAGGGGCAGTGCTGTGTCGTAAATTTAGTTCTCTGACAAATTAAGCACCACTGTTAGACTGATTCAGTAGTAATTTGTTATTTTATGACTTATGTGTACAGCCTTCAATTTTAAGTATATTTTGGAAAACATAAAAGTAAAATTTTTTCTTGTGCATACTTATTTTAATTAAAAACAATTTTTTTTTTATTGCTCTGACCAGGATCGAACCAGCAACCATTGTGCTTCGAGATGATGCTCTAACTAGATGAGCTATCCAGCCAGGGCCTTATTTTAATTTTTAAATTTATTTTTCAATTACAGTTGACATACAGTATATATTAGCTTCAGGTGAACAACATAGTGATTAGACATTTATATACCTTACAGAGTGATCACCCCATAAACCTAGTACTCATCTGACACCTTATATAGTTATTATAATATTATTGACTATGTAGTCAATATTGAACTCCAAATAGAAAGAAAAATGAACTACATGAATGAAGTGATTGGATGCAGTGTCTGTGGTCAAACAAACCCATTGAGATATAGCTGATTAGTGTTAGGAGATCCTTTCATTTGCCATAGATATGGCTACCTAGTCCATCATACTGCCTTATTGCCTCTGTATACATTTTTCACTACACTAAAAATGTCTATTAATTTTTTAAAAGTGCTAAACATAGTGTCTGACAAATGGCATTATAAAACTGTTAGTTCTTAATACAGTGTGTCCGTAAAGTCATGGTGCACTTTTGACCGGTCACAGGAAAGCAACAAAAGATGATAGAAATGTGAAATCTGCACCAAATAAAAGGAAAACTCTCCCAGTTTCATATCTATTCAGTGCAGTTCGATATGGGCTCACGCACAGATTTTTTAGGGCTCCTTAGGTAGCTATCCCGTATAGCCTCTACAGACTTGTCACTGACTGATGGCCTACCAGAACGGGGTTTTTCCTCCACCAAACTGCCGGTTTCCTTCAACTGCTTATCCCACCATGTAATGTTATTCCTATGTGGTGGCGCTTTGTTATAAATGCACTGATATTGATATTCACATTGCACTTTGGTCACGGATTCGAATTTAGCGAGCCACAGAACACACTGAACTTTCCTCTGTACCATCCACATCTCGACTGGCATGGCCGTGGGCTGCTCCGCTGTATACACGGTGTTATGTCATCATCTGCGCGTGCGCACCTGCTGCCACATCATCCTACAGAAACTGGGAGGGTTTTCCTTTTATTTGGTGCAGATTTCACATTTCTATCATCTTTTGTTGCTTTCCTGTGACTGGTCAAAAGTGCACCATGACTTTACAGACACACCGTATTAATAGCAGTACTATTTGTATTAGAATACTTGTTGCAAGAGTATTCTTACTTTACCAATGTCAGAATGCCCATTTCAGGATATGTAAGTTTGCATTATTCTTAATGTGTTCCTTAAACTGGCATGTGATTAACATTGGTACATTTCACGGTGGACAAAAGTAGGGTTACAGTTGTGAGTACACAAAACAGCTTATTCTTGTATTATTGCTTATTAATTTTTGTATTATTTATTTGTATTGAAATTTTAAACCTAATTTTTCCCACCCCTGTATATATTAGGTACTATATTCATGTATTTAAGCAATATTTTATATTGCGTATACATATTTATACAGGATAAGGCAAAAGTAGGTTTACAGTTGTGAGAATGCAAACCAGTGTACTCTTGAATTATTCTTTATTATTGCATTGTTTTCCATATGAAAAACTGTAAACCTACTTTTTTCCTGCCTTGTATATAATTTATGTATATAAATATAATGGTGAAGATAAAATTTTGAATTCTGGGGGGGGAGAATAAATTTGGCAAATCTAGTCTGTTCAATGTAGTATTAGCTAATGGGTTAATTTGATAACGTGGTGAAATCATGAGAGGCTAGCACCTGACACTCATTGAATTCTTCATTTGAGTGAAGCATGGAGGACTTGGAGAGGATGTAGAATAGTGGAGAGAGAATGTATAAGAGAGAGAAAAGCAGAGTGAGCCAGAAGTTCCCAGAGTCAGACAGACCTTGTTCTAACGTAGTTGCCAATTCCCAACTACGCAACTGTGTGCACATTACTTAATGACCCTAAACCCATAAGATAAGGCTAATAATAATAGTTACCTTGTAAGAATATGAGAACTGAATGAGATAATGTACAAAAAGCATTTAGCATCATGCCTGACACATACTACTCTGTGTTCACTCACTATTACCCATGATTTTTGCTGTTTTTATTTCAAATTGTATGTAGAATTCTTAACACCAGGCCAGACCAGGCCAGAGAATGACTTATACAAGGGTTAGTATTTTTAAAAAAGTCAATTTCTTCTTAATCTTTACTAGTAGTATTCTATTGTAGGAACTGGGAAAAACTTTGGACCCTGAAAGATGGTTAAACACTGGGATACGGTGTTAAAGGATTTGCTAAATGTCTTTACTTTTAAGGGGGCAAAGGTAGTACCATTTATGAGACCATCTAACCTGGAGGCCTGAGTGGCCTCATGGAGTTTCTTCCATCATTGTAATTCACAAGTTCTCTATTTTGTTATATATTAGTTTTTGCCAGAGATAGACTTTCTGATTAATTGGAAGAGAATAAAATTCCCATTGTCCTGTTCTGTCTGAAAATCCATTCCACTGTATTCTTCTTTTGTTATATATTTACTCTTAAAATAGGAATTGAAGTGAGAGTACGATTGTAGTGAGTAAATGGCTCGTGGTTGTCACACCCAGCAGAGTGAACTTGGGCTTCATGGATCAATGTTCCTGAGCTATCAGTTCATTCCTAGCTCCCTCGGGGCATTTGAAGAGCTGCTAGCTGTGCACATAAAGACTCGTCTTTCACTGTCAAACTTCTCTAGTCTCTTTATGGTTGTTATAATTTATTTGTGCAATTTATTGAACAGATATTTATTGAACCCACCAAGTGCCATGCATTATGCTGTCTGTATATTGAAGATCAAAGATGGGCCAGCATAGCCCATACTCTCGAAGCATTTAATTTCTAGTGGGAAATCATTCAAACAATTGCAATCTAAGCTGATAATGACTGTAATGAAGAACTTCTAATTTGGCCTGGGATGTCAGGGAAGGCTGCACAGGAAAGGTAAGGTTTGAGCTGAAAGTGAGACTGAGGGGAGAGAGACCGGGGAAAGGGAGGTCTTTTCCAGATTGAGTTGCTACTCAGAGGAGTGTAAGTAACTCACTCTGCACATGCATTACTTGTCAGTCAGGTCTGATCTTAATTCAGATCTGATTTGTGGGGAATGGGAACCATCAACAGTTCTGGAGCTTGAAATGCCGCAGTCAGATTTGTGTTTTAGAAAAATCACTCTACCAGTAGTATAAACACATGGTGGTCGAGAGGCGGGAACAGGACACTCAATCAGCAAGGGGAGTAAGAAGGCTGTGTGCTAGTCTTGGCAGGTTTTGATAATTGCCTTCAGTTTGCATTTGTAGTGGAGATGAGAAGGGCTGCACTGCAGATCTAGGTGGGCAGGAGAGTCCCTGTTCGCAGGTGTAGGGTGGATTATGAAAGGGCGGGGAGGAGTCTAGGATAGTGTGCAGGTGTGGAGTTTAGACAGCTAGTGGGTGGTGGTTTCCTATGCCAGGGCAGAGGATTAAAGAGAAAATGGATTTTGGTAACAAGAAGATGAGTTCTATTTTAGACATAGTAAAACACCTGTAGCCCCATCAAGTGATGGGCACAGGTGGGAGGTCTCGGATATAGATGATGTGTCCAAGAGATAGATGTGGGATTCAGTGACATCAGATTAAAGCTGTGTGAATGAGTGAAGTAGCTGAGGGGTACCCGGGCAACCTGGGCTTCAGACTAGTTTTGTAGCTAGTTACTTAAGATAATTCTTGTAGAGGAGGGAAGGAGACCTTCAACATAGGGGCTGGATAGAGACAAAAGGTGTGGAAATTATTCAAGTAAATGTGACATCCATTCGTTGTTTCTTGTTGGTATATGGGATCTGGACAGCAGTGACATAAAAATCGCTCTTCACTTTTCAGGTTGACTTCCTCTATGGAGAAACTGGTTCTGGTGGAAACAAGGGATGACGAGTTAAAGAAACACAGAGTATACATTATTTCCCTTTATGAAGTTTAAACTATTGGTCTTTTTTCATCAACCTGTAAAGATCCTTTGATATTTTATCTGACTTTAATGTATACGTGTGTGTGTGTGTGTGTGTGTGTGTGTGTGTGTGTGTATTAGTGTACGTGAGAGAGAGGGGGACAGAAAGGGACAGGCAGGGAGGGAGACAGATGAGAAGCATCAACTCATAGTTGCAGCACCTTAGTTCTTCATTGATTGCTTCTCATATGTGCCTTGACCCTGGGGCTCCAGTCAAGCCAGTTACTCCTGGTCAAACCAGTGACCTTGGGCTCAAGCCAGTGACCATGGGATCATGTCTATTATCCCATGCTCAAACTGGCAACCCCACACGGTGAACCTGCGCTCAATCAGGACAAGCCCGTGCTCAAGCCGGCAACCTTGGGGTTTTGAACCTGGGTCCTCAGAGTCCCACCCTGATGCTCTATCCACTGTGCCACTGCCTGGTTAGGCTTTAATATGTTTTATATTAAATTCCTAAGGCACTAATTGTAGTTACCTAAGAAAATAACACTTTGTCAAGTCATGAATTGTGGTTTTATTTGATCTGTGGACTAAGGTACTTAGGTGAATATTTTGTCATGATTCTGACTGGCTAATAGTAAAGGAAACTACATTACACCTTTCTAAATTTTATCTTTCACACCAGGGAACCACAGCTGCTAAATTATATTTTCAGTGCTAACAGCCCTTATCAAAGCAAAGCTTTTGCTTAAGAAGTCAGTCTTAACATACTGAGGTGCAGAAAGAGGCAGTTCGCAGTTTTGCTGCTGGTTCTGTAGCTATGCATTTAGCAACAAAGTAGTTTGTTAAGTGTGGCATTCATTTATCTATATACAATAGGTTTTTAAATTAGCATGATACTCTTTTTCAATGATTTACTCTTTAGGGCTTTTTTTTTCTTTTCTTTTTTCTTTTTTTTTTTTTTTGCTATCTATACAAAATTATTTATATACCCTTTCAATCACTTTTGTAATTTTAATTGACCAAACAGTGGATACCATGTTTTTATTACAGGAAAGGTAAATACAAAATTCCAGTTGACCCTAGTATTTTGCCTGCTCTGAGTCCATTCTCCTCCCTACTTTCCTGTTGGCAGAGCCTCCTCTCCTGCCTGTGAGGTGGTGGGCTTCCAGGCATGTGGGCCCTGCTGTAGCCCGCAGGTGATCGGGTCCATTCTTCTTGCCAGTGATTAGTTCAGGAAGTGGCATACGACCCCATTCTGATTTTGAAGGGAGGTCTGCTTGGGATCTCAGAATACAATGTTTTGCTGATAAATAGGGATTTGTAAAGAAGAGAATCTCATATTTTACTTGAAAATTTCTGGGTATACATATGTCCCTCGACCTAGTAACCACCGTGGGGACAATAGGAGGGCATAGTTGCTGAGTGTGGGGGACTAAAAAGGTGAATCTTGATGAGATTGTTAAACCACTGAATTAACCAACTCTAGAGCCACTCTACCTTAGATTATAGACATGACTTTTTTAACCATTTGACTCAAGATTTTTTTGTTTCCTGCAGCTGAATGCATCCTAAACAGATACACATTTCAGACATGAAGTAATAAATATATTAACAGAAAATAGACTCAGTACTTTGGTTCTATGGGTATTGAAACAACAGTTCTGACAGTTACCAAATGCTGTTAGAAGTATCCATAAACAGAATGGGCACTGACAGTGTATCAGACGAATGTCAGCCTGGGTCACGGTGTATCATGACAGTTCCTGAGACCTGCCAAAACCAATCTGATTTAATTGCATTTCATTTAGTATAAGTGAGTTTTATTTTTATTATCTTGGGGATTCACTCTTACTCCTCCTTAGCCCTTTAAGTGTTATTACAGTGAAAAGCTTTAACAATAATGCAATTAGTTATTAAAGCACCTTTTATTTGAAGTCTTCAAATCCTTTACCTAACAGGAAATGTGACTGACTTTTGTCTTGCTCAAGGGCAAATAGTGGACCACTTTCAGGGCTAAATGTATACTGAGGATATTCCACATAATGAATAATTAGGACCTGTGAAAAAAGCCAATAAATCAGGAACTGTAGAACCACATTTTATGTTGTTTATATTGTGAAACTTTAAATAAAATCTAATTGCGTCCTATTGGTTTTTCTGAAGTACAGCTAGTGCTCGATTTACGACCACGATCGGTTCCGACAGACCGGTCGTAACACGATTTGGTCGTAAGTTGAGTAGGCTATATGTACAGTACTGTGAAATGATGTTATAAAAATCTTTAAGTCATATTTTATCATAATTTTCTTTCATTATTGTTATATATCAATTTTCTTTGTTCATTTTATGCCATTTGTATCATCTCTACACCATTTTGTTTCTTATTTTTACATTTGTCAGGTTTAAGAAAAACACTGCATTACCAGTACAACTGGTTTAATATTTGCAAAGACAATTTCCTCTTGGTAGATATCTTGGGAGGGGTTTGATGAAAAATATCCAAGACACAAAACACAAATTGCTGTACCGAGTCTGGGATAACAGTTGAAATTGTGCACGCGGAGATGGTAGTGCTGCTGGAAGCTGGTCTGCACTGTCATACACCCAGCTGGGCAATGCTTGCGCTGCCAGACTCGGAGCAGTCGTGCCTAGCGATTGTGGGATTGTGGTCGTAAAGTCGAATGGTCGTAAGTTGCATAGGTCGTAAATCGATCAGTATTTGTTTATTGTTTTCTTTCTGTGAAGGATGTTGCTTTCTCTCGAAAGGCTCTGGAGGGAATTAAGGGATTAAAGGCACTTGAATAAGAAAGCCGCCATGTCAGGTAGAACAAACACTGGCCAGCAGATTAATGTATTCTTTGCTTTTTTTTTTTTTAATAGCTTTTAACATCCAGATGTTGAACTTGTCCTTCAGTAACTCTTGTCAGTTTTTGTGATTTTCTTGTTAATGCTTGAAAAGAGAGACACACTGTAAAAAGCAGGACCGAACAGTATCTGTCTGGAAGGTGACTGTCACTGGCCTTTGTTCTCCTGTGTCTGCATTCCTTTTCATCTTTCTTTCTCACTCACTCACTTTTTTTCTTTCTTTTTTTCTTTTTTGCAACAGAGAGAGAGAGAGGGACAGATAGACAGGAAGGGAGAGAGATGAGAAACATCAAGTCTTCATTGTGGCACCTTAGTTGTTCATTGATTGCTTTCTCATATGTGCCTTGACCGGGGGGCAACAGCAGAGTCAGTGACCCCTTGCTCAAGCCAGTGACCATGGGGTCATACCTGTGATCCCATGCTCAAGCCAGTGACCCCATGCTCAAACTGTTGAGCCTGTGTGCAAGCCAGATGAACCTACACTCAAGCCGGCGACCTCAGAGTTTCAAACCTGTATCCTCGCGTCCTAGTCCGATGCTCTCTCCACTGTGCCACCTCCTGGTCAGGCTGCATTTCCTTACTAAGTCTGCCCAGTGGGAGTTACCACAGTGTGAGTGCTGAGTGATGGTTAAGCAAACGCTCTTGCTCCTGCAGGGACATGCCTACAACTGCCCCTCCCTCCCCTCCTTTGGCTCTGCCTTCCTCCCCTCCTCTGTCTGCACATTTCGACTCAAGAGTTAACTTCACCCCAGGAGCCAATGTAATTATCACATACGCACATACTAAATGTCTAATAAATTGTTCCTTGAATCAAATTGAATTGATACACTGGTATGATATAAATTTGGGGTGTCCAAAGATACAATATAACTTGTGGGCCCTTTTTCTAGCTTTCAGTCTCAAGAGCCCCAGTGCTTTCTGTTCTCCAAGTAGGGTTGTAAATTCTCTTCTCTAATTTATTTCGCACCAATTTTGCAAATGTCTTCAACTCCAACATTGGTTAAAATTGGTCCACACACGCCCTGGCCGGTTGGCTCAGCGGTAGAGCGTCGGCCTAGCGTGCGGAGGACCCGGGTTCGATTCCCGGCCAGGGCACATAGGAGAAGCGCCCATTTGCTTCTCCACCCCTCCGCCGCGCTTTCCTCTCTGTCTCTCTCTTCCCCTCCCGCAGCCAAGGCTCCATTGGAGCAAAGATGGCCCGGGCGCTGGGCATGGCTCTGTGGCCTCTGCCTCAGGCGCTAGAGTGGCTCTGGTCGCAATATGGCGATGCCCAGGATGGGCAGAGCATCGCCCCCTGGGGGGCAGAGCACCGCCCCTGGTGGGCGTGCCGGGTGGATCCCGGTCGGGCGCATGCGGGAGTCTGTCTGACTGTCTATCCCGGTTTCCAGCTTCAGAAAAATGAAAAAAAAAAAAAAAAAAAAAAAAAAAAAAAAATTGGTCCACACACAGAAAATAACTCACGAAATGATAAGTATGGAGGAGGCATTGGAAATTGACGCTAAGCAGGACTGCATCGAGATTTAGGGGTAACCATTATGGATTGGTAAAGGACTTCCTTTTGAGCTCTGGTTATCTGCCTGTTTCATCCCCTATTCTAAATGTACATATGCTGTACGTGGTAAGTTAGGTTTTTCTCCATGTGTTTCATAGGAAAAAACACAAGTCTCTTTCCAATTACTTACTGAAATTATATAGCATATGGCAATTTCAAACACAAATACATATAACTTTCAGTTTTAGAAAAAATAAAGTACTTACTGTAAAGAGAAGTAAAAAGTCTTTGTTGAAAATATGACTAAGTGGGAATAATGGTAAAAAAAAAAATAGAATAGATTCTTGGCTCCCTAATTTCACAGACTAAGATTCTTCCCCCTGGGCCCTGGCTGGTTGGCTCAGTGGTAGAGCATCGGCCTGGCGTGCGGGGGACCTGGGTTCGATTCCCAGCCAGGGCACATAGGAGAAGCGCCTATTTGCTTCTCCACCCCACCCCCCTTCCTCTCTGTCTCTCTCTTCCCCTCCCGCAGCCGAGGCTCCATTGGAGCAAAGATGGCCCGGGCGCTGGGGATGGCTCCTTGGCCTCTGCCCCAGGTGCTAGAGTGGCTCTGGTCGCGGCAGAGCGACGCCCTGGAGGGGCAGAGCATCACCCCCTGGTGGGCAGAGCGTCGCCCCCTGGTGGGCGTGCCTGGTGGATCCCGGTCGGGCGCATGCGGGAGTCTGTCTGTCTCTCCCTGTTTCCAGCTTCAGAAAAATACAAAAATACAAAAAAAAAAAAAAAAAAAAAAAGATTCTTCTCCCTGGTAATTAAAAATGGGACTGTAATGGTAAGATTTACAGAGAATTCTTACAGTTTTAAGTTATGATTTCTTTTCAGCCTCTTTTCTTACAGACACTCATAAGAACAGCTTTCAAAAATCAGTGTTTTATAGTGTAGTTTCAGAGCCTCGCCGTTTGGTTATCAAATGGCATGAAGGCGCAGCATGGCTAAACACTGGAGGGACATCTAGTGGGTCTGGGTGATGGGTACATGCTTATTGGGACTGATTATTGAGACTTGACATTTGGTTTTAAAAGAACATACTTAAACAGAATACATGATTGGGTATGTCTATCTGGCCTTATTCAGGACAGAATAATTGTCTTTTGGTAACCCAATGTCAACATAAAAAATTGGGATATATTCTAAAGCATCTCAATTTTCATATGTTTCCATAAAGTGTTAAGCACTTCTTGAACTTATGTACATTTTCACTGAAACTATGATGTTTCCTGGCCTAACAACTTCCATTAAGTGTGTATCTCACCATAGAATGAAATCTTCCTGAAGTATCTCTTTTGTGCTTAAATGCATATCTCCTGAGGCTTGGTTCCAGAATTTAGAGGGATAAAGCAATCTTTTTCTCTCTTTTTCACACTTCATGATTTCAAGCCCTTTTTTTCCTACTCTTTTAAATAAAAGAACATTAATTTTTTTTTCTTTCTCACATGTTTCCATAGTTGTCAAACTCAGATTTCCTTTAAATAATGAATTAGGGGGTCTCAGTAGAGTTGGTACAGTTTTGTAAAATCAGAATCTTGCAGTGGGACTTGTTTTTTAATCTTGAATCAGACTTTTATGGCAAGTTTACACAGAAATGCAAGTATGTTTATGTATTTAATTATAGGTAGAAAATAATGCCAACCAATGACACAGGCTAGGTTTTGGTCATAGTAAAGAATTCTTTTTGCCACTAGAGACAATAGTCAGAGCTGTTATTTCAAAGTATGTGGAGAAGAGGCAGCTGCCACACCTGCATGCTTTTTGTTTTATTCCTGCCATATTAACCATTATAATAAAAATTCGAACTGCCATAGTAGATATAGGCAACTGTCCTAACCACGATTTGTCCGTAGCCAGGCCTATGAGAAAAGAAACATGCAAAGTTATGCTTTTAAGTTTATGAACATGCCGTCATATCAGATATTTTTCTCATTTAGGTTAACCTTTTTAAAATCTTCTTTAAGTCATGGTAGATCTGATATATTATTGAAAGGAGCCTGTTAATTCTCTAGTGAGATCCCATCAGCATCCTCGGGGATTACTTGTGATGGTGCACGTTGCTATTTTCCTGGAAGGCGAATGCCTCAGCGGCCGTGCTGGTGCCTGTGTGCTCTGAATCAGGTCCCTCCCCGGCATCGGGCAGCACGGCCAGTCCTGCTCTGGGAAGGATCGTGTCTTTGTGGCCTTTGTTTTAAAATTGGAGCATATTACTCTAGGAGCATTCTCAAGCACATCAAACTTGAGAAATCAACACAGTTAAAACATATTACCCTTGAGCTTGGTTAAATAACTATTTTTTTGACACATTATTCTGCAACTGTAGTAAGCTGTTTCATACAGCATGTAGCTGATAACATACATGCATTCTGTTTGATAATACAGCACTCTGGGATCAGGCACTCAGGGTTTATGCGGCCAGACAAACTGAGTTCAAATTCTACCACTGTCATAGTCTCACTGAGAGATTTTGGCCAGGCGACTTTTCTGAGCTCAGACTCATTCAGCTGTAAAATGAGGATAGCAATAGTACCTACCTCATAACGGAAAGTAGTGATGAAATGAATGGGTTAATGTAGAAGCACTTAGCCAGTGCCTAGCATATAATATAATAAGCGTCCAGAAGGTTTTAGTGTTTACTCTTTTTTAAATTTATTTATTTATTTATTCATTTTAGAGAGGAGAGAGAGAGGGAGAGAGAGAGACAGAGAGGAGAGAGAGACAGGGGGGAGGAGCTGGAAGCATCAACTCCCATATGTGCCTTGACCAGGCAAGCCCGGGGTTTTGAACCGGCGACCTCAGCATTTCCAGGTCGACGCTTTATCCACTGCGCCACCACAGGTCAGTAGTGTTTACTCTTATTCAGCTCACTTCTTGATTTTTGTGAGATGGGGAAAAGTGAAGAGGGGCTTATATATTTTACTATTTAAGTAAATTATATATTGTGTTCCCAAATTATTGGGTAAGTGATGGCTACTTTCTAAGTCCTTCTGAATGCAGCCATTCAGATTTGAGGGGGAGTGTGGACTGGCAGAGGAAAAAAAAATCAACTTTTTCACCAGTATTCCTAATAGTATATATATATATAGTCTGTTTTTAAATTGAATTTAAAAAATACAGACACATGATTGTCTCAGTTATTTTGAGTTGAGAATTTATTTATATGAAATCTATTGAAATAAAATCACAATTATATATTTAATAAATCATTTTTAAAATTATATATTTAATAAATAATCTTTTTAAAATAAATTCAGAATTATCTCATATGAAGACCATTTTTGGAAATCCTGGGCTAGGAGTAGCCATAAAGCTACAGTATTAAATTATAACCTTTCAGAACTGAGAGAAACGGTGATCATAAAATCAGATTCCTTTCTCTTACAGTTAAAAGCCAGTTTTAAAATTCTGTTTTGAATTTCTCAATTGTTTTCTAATCTTCTATTATGTTTAATTCATTTTTAATGCTTGTGAAAAAACTCTTTAACATGAGATAGCCCCCTTAGGTTGCAGAATATCTTCAGGTACGTAGATACTGTTACTTAATGACACAACTTATATATTTTATTCTTAAATGCACATTTTCAGAAGTAGTACCAACAGGGGCTAATTGATAAAGTTGGTAAGGTTTATCGCAGTTCCTGGGCACTGCCTTTGGGTGAGAAGCTCTCTTGCTTGGAGGCCACATGCATCATATAAGAAGTAACTCAAGATGGCCACCAGCAAGGCAGGAAGTTGGAAGAGGAGAAGACAGGATTGCTAGCTGATGCTGAAAACACTGAGATGCATATGGATGTAGCATTCAAACAGTTTGTTCTAGGCTCTTCCCCTCCTCCCGAGCACTACCTACTTTGCAACAACAAATTAAAACTTTATAATGAATTTACCTGATTTACAAACAAAAAGCTCCAAGTTTCACAACTGACAAATTTGGGATTTATATCTCTGGCTTTCTAATTGAGAATGCCAGGAGTTACTCATTTTCCTCGATGAAGAGTATTTACTGCCAATATTTCTTTCTTTAATACAAAAAAGTAGTTGGTTAGGATAAAATTGACAATTTTTATTCTTTCAGACCATGCACTTTCTTTGTTCAGATGAGTGTGAAAGTAGACATACTGAATTCAGAACTTTGGAAGTTTTCATTATCGCCGATCGTCCTCTTCTTCCTACTCCTGGTAGATAGGTGTGTGTGCCTAGCTAGGAAGGAGAGGACTAAAGCAGGAATCTGGATGCTGCTTCTGGCACTAAGGACAGTATTTCATTACTAGAGTGTCATAAAGTAAGGCTGTTCCCTATACAAGACAACAGATTTTGAACAATTCCATGAAATCAATGATCTCATGTCATGGAGTACAGAATATGTCATGTCTTGAAACTAGTTGTTTTACTGCCCTTGAATTTGCTTAACCACCTTGTAATTTAAATGAGAACGATTATACTATTCCTGATCTTTTTCTCAGTGATGGGTCTCAATTTAGGGAATTTTCTGGGCTATTGACATAGTTGATGCTACAATTTCAAAATTCATAGTATTGATTAATGCTATCATAGGAGAACAAGGCAGTGGTTCAGAAAGCAGATATTTAACTTGGAAAGGTGCCTTAAAGTACAGATAGCATTCCGTGTTCCCCTCCCCCGCAGTTTCCCTGTCGTTTCTACTGTTGGAGCTGTTTGTTAAGTAATTAGTGGTGCTTCATTCAAGTTGTGTTTTCAGTGTTCTGCAATGTCAGTTTCCCTATTATAAAACAAACAAAGAAACTAAAATCTTCTGGGGAAAAAGAAAGCCCTTCCTCTTTAAATAGCAGACAGAAAATGTTTTATTTTTTCTGTTTAAATTTCCCTGTGTGATTACTGTATTTGTCTGTAGGGGAAGGGCTCGTGGTGGTCTGTTCTGCGTTCCCTTTCCTACAGAGGCTTACAGAGGGCCACACAGCACACGTGGAACTTGCCTGAGGCCGGGAGCTCACAGTTTTGTGAGGATTAGTCAAGCATATGGCCACTTTTTTCACTGAATGCCAATCCTGGAGCAGCGGAGCAGTTACATTGGGCTGGAGGACTGGGAGGTGGAGCCTTTCTCCTCACTGCAGCTAGTTCCCCTCTCCTCTCTCTCCCGGCTGTGCACTGGCGTACACGTCCGAGCACTGTTCCTCAGAGTGGAATAGGCAGGGTGTGCTCACAGACCCGGGTGTGAACTGCATTATCTGTCTGGGGCGCCCGGGGGGAAGACACGAGGAAGGAAGCACGGCACCAGTGCCATGGGCCAGCTCTGCTGCTTTCCTTTCTCCAGAGATGAGGAAAAAACCAGTAAGTGTGATCTGTGCTGTGCAGAATCCTAAGTGCTTGACTATTTTGTGTAGCTGTCTTCTAGGAGTAGTTTTGGATTTTTCTTAGAGGAGAGATAGCAGAATAATCATCTATGCTTTTTCATGCACTTTTCTTAAAAGGATTGGAGGGTGTATAATTAATAATTAACTGTAAAAGTACACAAACTCAAATAAATAGGCTAGGTTAAATGTAAAATATGGAAAACTCATTTTTTATATTCGTCTTTCGATAATCTTACAGCTCATTTTTATCTCACTGTCTAGACTAGAGTTTAGTTGGGAGTTTGTTTCAATCACTGCCTACCATTTGACATATTGTACAAGCCAGGCTTCATTTTGCTTATCTAAAATTGGGTTATTTTCAAAGCAGTGTTCAATAGTAACATATAAGGAAGTAAAGCTGGCTCTTAAGTGACACGCATTATACATTTGCAGATACTGTCATGTGGCCTCTGCTTTGTTCATGTGTAACTGTATGGCCACTCCAAACAAGTGATGCCACTTGGCTTCCTTCAAGACCTCACCAAATATTTTTAAATGAATGTCAGGCAGATTCCACGTTAGCTTATGGCCCAGAAAACAGAACTTAAAGTGATAACATTTGCATTGAAATGTTTTTCCTCGCTGGCTTACGTGTATTCACTTACATATTAGGTTTGTTAAATACAGTATTGGCCTTTTAATTACTGTGCTGACTCGAATTTGCCTTACACTGGTTGCCCCAAAGAGTATTGAATTAATTTTTTACTTCTTTTTAAATAAAATGTTTATAGTCATACACTAAATCTGCAGCCACATTCTGTCATGTCAGTGCTTTATTTAAATACATTCAAATAGGTCTGCAGAATCTCATGATATCTCTCTGGTTCAGATACTCATAGGTTCACATCTGGCTTATATTTCTGCTGCTTGTACCTCAGAAAACTAACCAGGGATAGGTTTTAAAAATTTAATATATATCCTGTACCTATTCATTTGGGAAATAAGCCAGTTTTTGCAAGAAATCTGGTAATGCTTGGAATAAATTTTGGGAGACTTTGGAGCATCTGATTATCAACAAGAGCCAATAGCTGGGCTCTAAATTTTACTTGTGAAAATGACACTGTGCAGTATGTGATGATACTGATCTTACAACCTGAGATGACTTTAAGAGAAAAATTTTCATTTTCTAACAGTGAGCATCGGCATTCATTTGGCAGCCTGTAACTTTTTAGGTATTTGTCAGAATGATTTATTTATAGTTCCTGAGAGTTTTGGTTGATTGATTCCTTCCTTAAGGAATAGGTATATAAGAACCTTGGCATGGACAGATGTAGGGATAGTGAACTCTTTCCTGTCCTTCTCCACTTCCTGTTCCCTGCTCCAGGTTTTCACTCGGAACATCTGCTTTCCTGCTATTGTTCCAGTTCTCCCGTCTGTGAGCATCTTCTTGGCTCTAACTGAAGTCTAGTTCACCTCAGTGAAGAATTTACTCTTTTTTGTTTTATTTGGGATCACTGGAGTGCAGAGTCTAGTGTTTTACAAGTGATCGTTAATATTGGATGACAGGAAGTGGTATATACTGCTTTTTGGGTCTGCTTTCTCAAGTTCCAAAATTTTAAAAAGAAAATGAAGACAGTACACTGGGTCTGAATGAAGTTCTAGTCCAGAAGTGCAAATTCTGGCTAGAAATCAATGCATTTGCTCCCCTTTCCTCTCATTCACCCCACTGGCCCCCGATCCTCCCTTTTCTGTCCCTATCATCTGTGAAATTAGATTGATAACATGTACATGAATCCATAGTAGACATTTGGGAGTACCTCACAATTTTCTGAGTATGTCAAATGGATGTCCATTAACCTCCTGGGTCTTATTTGTCTTTGTGTCTCTATCTAGTAGCCTCTTCAGCCTGCTCTGAGCCACACGCTCAGTTTGGATCTACTAGAGACAGAGCACAAAAATGCCAAGGGCTATATACCCTTCCAAATCTGCAGTAGAGAGTGATGGGCCCTCAAATTGTACAGAATTAAATGAGTCTGTGATGAAAGTTTAAATTTGTGGATGTCATTCTCAAAACACAGGCGAGTCCTCTACAGTCCTGCAGAGCTACAGAAAGGATAGACCCAGCTGGCCGAGTGGTAAGGACCTAGTGACCCTCCCCTTCCCGTTGCTGTTTTGGTCTGCTTTTGCCCTTGGTGGTGGTAGATAGAAAGTATTCTCATTTAATAATTAGTGCTACTGTTTTCATCTTTTGATTACAAACAAAATGATTTTTTAAAAAATCAACTAGTTGTGCAGGGGCCTATATTTATGTGGAAAGTTAACTAGGTGCATAGCCAGAAATCTTGATAGTGGGGTGAATAGTCAAATACAGAAGAACACATTAGGCCTTCGTTTTCAGTTAATGCAGCACCAAGCAGCTAGACCATTTTCATTTAAATCCACAGTCAAACATTTTTTCAAACTATGTGTTTTGGCCATAATAAGTTGAATATACTGATAATACATGTGTGTTTCTTGGAAGATTAAGTTCTTTATTGATACATATTGGAACATCTTTAACATTAAATATTACTGTATATATTGTAGGATTCACAAATGTTGTAGATCTTCTCCAATGTAGTTTTTTGCTGAATTCTTTTATAGCCCTTGTTTTTTTTTAATTACCTAATTTCTCACAGTGTACTTCCTGGTGGAAACTCTTCGAATAGGGATGTTGTTACATCCCTATTTAGGGACAGTCAGATTAGGCTTTAGTGACCATTGAGCTGATCAACCCTATCAAGTAAACCTCTGAAGAAAACTTAATAACTAGACAGACACCTCTGTAACTAATTAGAAAACATTTTTACTTTTTTCCTGTTACAAATCTCCCTGTTTTGGTGTACCTTGCTTTTACGTAGGATAAAATAGGTAAATGTCCAAGCATGGCCCATACAGCCTCATGAGACAGTCAACGTCTAGCCACTGGGAGTATTTAAGCATTGGGTGAGAAGTCCCTGCCAGGGATGTTGTAAGGAAGAATGGACAGCTAATGAATGGATACCCTGACCACTCAGTGATATTGAAAATAAAATGACAGTATGTATTTTAATGTTATATTTTTATTTTATGCTTGTGTTTTAACAAGCTTACATATTTTACTCTCATATGTGAAATATGTTCCAATATAATTTTTTTGTGTAAGATGTTACCATGACCATTTATAGCATTCATTTAATAAATTTGAATAAAATCTCAAGAGAGTTTGTTTCTGATGATTTGGAATCTGTTGATATAACACTAATATATAAATTGGAGTAAGCAGTGTTGATTTCATGTCTGGTGAATACTAAAACTGTTGAACCTTAATTACCATGGTAGTTATTGTTCAGTTTTATTCAAGAAACTCTGTAGTTAGATTTTCCAATTCTCCTGAAAGCTTCCTAGAAATCCTATAGCCTTATACTTTGCTCTTCTCATTTGCTGACTTTGAGGTTATTTTTTATATGTGTGCTCTGTCTCATGATATAGATTTCAAGCACACCAGTGAAAGACCCCTGTTGTATATATCTCTTTCATAGCACCAGACCCTAACACAGTGTCTTACCCAGAGGAGGCATGTTCTAAATGTTTGTTAATGAAGAGAATGATACCCTTTCCTGTATGTTGAGTATGAGAGAACTTTCAGTATAAATCAGCATACCAGAGGACAGAATTTGGAATGATGCTATTTAATATTGTAATCTATAGACAGTTTTGGTTACTGAACGTACCAGACGAACATTTTTACAGGTTCTCACTGAGACGCCACAGCATGGGCCTCAGGAAATGTGTGATAGGGAACCTCCCATCAGTGGGCGACATCATTCGCTTTCCTTCCTTGTCTATAGAAATGTGTTTGCACAGGGGATGCAGCATGACTCTGGCTCTGCTGCTGCCTGTCAAGAGATGTCCAGCCTGGCCGGGCGGTGGAACAGTGGATAGACTGTAGGCCTGGGATGCTAAGGACCCAGGTTCAAAACCCCGAGCTTGCCAGCTTGAGTGCAGCCTCTCCAGTTTGAGCATGGGGGTCTCTGGCTTGAGTGTGGGATCATAGATAAGACTCCGTGGTTGCTGGCTTGAGCCCAAGGTCACTGGCTTGAGCAAAAGGTCACTCACTCTGCTGGAGCCCCCTGGTCAAGGCACATATAAGAAAGCAATCAATGAACAACTAAGGTGCTGCAACTATGAGTTGATTCTTCTCATCTCTCTCCCTTCCTGTCTGTCTACTATCTATCTGTCTCTCTGCCACCTCCCCCTTCTCTATCTTAAAAAAATAAATGGGATCTATCCCTTAGCCTGCAGTTTTAACTGTAGGGAGACAGGCCTGGGAGTTAGGAGACCTGGGTGGTAAACTCAGGTCTGCTATATCCTAGCTGACACTGTGCCAGCTGCTAACAACTCTGAGTCTCAGTTCTTCATATTTAAGAAGTGGGGGTTAAATTACCATCGTCTTGTAAGTTTATTCATTCTTCCCCATTTTCCCTCAGAGTTAGGAGTCTAGGAAATAAACTTATAGATATGATGTGGTCGTTTCTTCTTTCTACTACTGCTTCTCTTCCTCTGCCGTCTCTTCCAGGATGGTCTAAAGACCTCCTCCTCTTCCTTTTAATTTATTGAATGCTGACTGTGTGCCAGGTACAGTGCCAAGATCATTTGGAAAACTGTTTCTGAAGTGAAACTATTAGAAAATGGATGCATACCAATGTCCCATTTAGAAGGAGAAGGGGCTGAAAGCTCATAGTTTGAGGCAGTTGTCAGTTACAGTCCTCCAGGGGTGCTGTGGGCCCAGGAGCAGGGAGGCGGCCAGGACCCAGGCTGCTGGTGATGTGCTGCCCCCTTTCAGAAGCAGTGAGCAGAGCGAGGCCAGCGCTGCTGTGCAACCTGACTGCATTTTGCATCTGATTTTTTGTGGGTAACGTTGTGCAGTAGCAGCAGCAGTGATGTACGATATAAAATATTTAACCATTGTCACTAAAGGTTAGATTTTTCCTTTATTAACTAATGTACACCCAGAGGCTTATGTTTCTAATATTAAGTCTAGGAACATTAGAGCAAATGCTCATAGTTACTATTCTATCTTACCTCCCTGATTCCTTTGATTTACTCATAGGCTGTATGGTAACTGTATTTCCTTTTGTTGATCTGTATTAAAATGTTAAAAACGCATTTGAAAATATCTCAGACCTTCTTCAAGTTGTCTGGGTTCTGTAATAAAATGCTGAGTGATTTCCACTGGGAGCATGAAAGTTGTAGAATTTTCCCCAGCCTCTAGTGTAGTCACTGGCTGCTGTGAGCTCTACCAGGAAGCTCTGTCAAGCAATGTGATGTGACCTGTCCTCGTGTCTTATTTCTGGGGACAATGCAACAGGCATCCCCAAACTACGGCCCCCGCCGCATTTCCGGAAGGGGCACCTCTTTCATTGGTGGTCAGTGAGAGGAGCACTGTATGTGACGGCCCCCCAACGGTCTGAGGGACAGACCTGTGTAAAAAGTTTTGGGACCCCTGAAAAAAAGGTGTGGGAAATCATGTATATAAAGATTTTGGTTAATATTAAAAAAAAAAAGCTTTGTATACTACTGCTTCCAGGAACATTTGCATTTTAACAAAACTAAATTATCCCTTGTGCTTTTCGAAAGTATAAATATTTGTAGTAAAATAACAAAAGAGATTAAGCATAGGTAATGATTTAGTTCAAAATAATCTCTGAGGGGGAGGAATTTCAGGCAACTAGTAAAACTCTTTCAGGGCATCTGATAAATCACTTCCTATGGATAATTGCCTTCTGTTTAATTAAGTTGGTCCTAGAGCGTCGGCCTGGCGTGCGGGGGACCCGGGTTCGATTCCCGGCCAGGGCACACAGGAGAAGCGCCCATTTGCTTCTCAACCCCTCCCCCTCTCCTTCCTCTCTGTCTCTCTCTTCCCCTCCCGCAGCCAAGGCTCCATTGGAGCAAAGATGGCCCCGGCGCTGGGGATGGCTCCTTGGCCTCTGCCCCAGGCGCTAGAGTGGCTCTGGTCGTGGCAGAGCGAAGCCCGGAGGGGCAGAGCATCGCCCCCTGGTGGGCAGAGCATCGCCCCTGGTGGGCGTGCCGGGTGGATCCAGGTCGGGCGCATGCGGGAGTCTGTCTGACTGTCTCTCCCTGTTTCCAGCTTCAGAAAAAAAAATACAAAAAAAAAAATAATAATAATAATTAAGTTGGTCCTGCCTAATATAGTAGGTCTTTGAGCTTTTATCCATAAATTTCTGATACTTACTGTAAAGAAACTATGTAAAAAGAGCCCTAAATTCTCAGTGCTGAAAGGGGGTTTTGATATAAATGGACCCAGCTTACATTTTTGGTTCTGATATTTACTATTTAACTTCTTGAAGCCTCTGTACCCTCATCTTAAGTGTCTATTTATTTTGAGAATTAAATAAGCTAATGTCTATAAAATGCCTGACACCATGTTTGGCATATGATAGATCCAGTAAATATATATAATTTCTCTGGAACAAACAGTATATTGTATTAACTGTAGTTACTTAGAAGTCAGCTGAACTATAGTTTTATTTTCATTATGACCAGGAAGGGACAAAGGGGACTTAGAATGTCAGACCTTGAATTGTTGAATAAACTTCCAAAAATTATTTGTATAGCATTCTTTCCTTTGGGGAATATTGTTTTCCTTCTCCTTGAAGTTCTATCATAATGCCTTGCTTCCCTGCGCTAGGAGAGACACATGACCTAAGCAGAGTCAACCAGATTCTTCTCTGACATTTGAGAGAGGGTCGGTCTTCCTTTTGTACTGTGAGTGGAAAGGATGCAAACATCAGATTGGTACTTGGTAGGGAGCGAGTATGAAGCCAGCAGAGAATAAAGAGGCTAGAGGAAACAGACAGTCCTGATGATATTTATGAGCCTCTGATTTCAGCCATGACCAAGACCTTCTCTATTACAAGAAGCACTTTTTATGCTTAAACTTGAGTTAAATTTCTTGTCACCTGCAACCAGAAGACTTCAGATACCATTTTAGATAACACTCAGTGTATGTAAGAGTAGACCCATTCTGGAACAAGTATTTACACCTGCAACCAGAAGACTTCAGATACCATTTTAGATAACACTCAGTGTATGTAAGAGTAGACCCATTCTGGAACAAGTATTTACAAACGTAGTGAAGAAGTGAAAACTCTGATTTCTTCTGAATTTCCATGTGCCATTTTCAGTGGCAATGAAATTTCGCCCTTGTGAGAGCCGTTATGAAGAATAATTCAGTTCACTTCAACTAATATTGTTCACAGCACATTTTGAGAAATCTGAGTGTTACGGAAAATACAACGATGATACATGATCCCTGTTGTTGGAGGGTTACTTTTCAAATGTACACCTCTTTCTTAAAAGATATGTATTATGTCCCAGTGTGTATTCTACCCTCAACTGAAAAAGCTAAGATAAAAGATCTTGATGCTCTCGGTGTAACAAGTGAAGACACATCTGTTCCATCCCAGTCAAGCGATAGCTGAGTCAGCCAAGCCCAGTGAGAAGGAGTTCATTACCACCAAAAGTGGCGCTTACCTCAAGCTCCTATCATAGCAGCAGTTACAGCTTATATGAACAAATGCAGTTTCTACAACATATGTCTTAACAAATAGAGTTTCCTAAAGCAAATATTTACAATGTCAAAGTACAAGTGGACAGACTTTGGAACTATTAAAACTAATCTTTCAGTCATATAGTAAACTTCTTTGCCTTTAGCGAATAGTCATAGACAGGCATGGAGCTATATGGTGAAAGTATAAAAAGTAAGTATAGTTTTAACTCAAAGTCTATCCTTACTAGGATATAAATGATGTTAATTTTAAAGACTGAGTCAAAGATATTTGAAAAACACGATTTTTTATTTCTACAAACTGCCCCTAAAACTAATACATATAGTTAAGAACATTGGTAAACCTAAGATAAAACATTGGTAAACCTAAGATATCTATACAGAAGAACTATAGTGCCAGGGAGAAAATGATATAAAAACAGGATGCTTGGAGTAGACGGAGAGGGAGTTTCACAGTCCCAAGAGAGACAGAGCTCACCAGTTTAATGCTGGTGGAGAGGGAAGAGGGATCTGATAAGAAGGGGGGGTCATTTTTTCTTTTTTACATGTCTCATCAGCCCCTGCTCCCCATTTCCTCTAACTTTGTGCTTAGATAGTTGGTGTTGGTATTTTCCATGTAAACTACATCACATTTCAATTTTATGTCTTACACCTGACTGTTAGAGCAAAAGTAAAATTCACACTTTCTAAGCCTTTAAAATACTCAGCTAACATCAGCCGTGAAGCTCTGCTTTTTTTTTTTTTTTCAGAGTTTTGAGTGATAGATGATAGCTAATAAACCAGCAAGCAGATCATGTTAATCTAGACTTTCTATCTAGATCTATAGAGGTCAGTCCTATTGAGAATTCTGACAAGAGGGGGTGTGCCTGAGGAGAGAGGTCGGGATGGTGAGGGACCTGGACACCCGATCGTAAGAGAAAGGCAGAAAGGCTGCTTAATTAGGAGAAGAAAAGACAAATGGGTTAGTTGTCTTAAAATATTTGGAGGCTTCTTTAATGTGGAAGGGAAAAAAGAGTTACTCCCTATGGCTCCAAAAGGCAGAATTAGGAGAGTGAGTGTTCGATTTAACACATTTTCTCTTGGTGATTTTAGAAGCCAAATGATAAGGCTGCGTTAAACCCAGTAGTGTTCTAATCATGTTTGCCATAACTCATTTTAAATAATGAAAATACTGAAATGGAGTCCAAAAACACAGAGAAGAATCACAGCCAAATTTTGCGTGGGTAAGTCTCAATACATTGGCTAACAGGATATTTTAAGACAGTTTTCAAGCTGTTTTAAGCACCGAATTCTTTCTTTAAATGAAGACCACAATTTTTATGAAAAAAAAATACACATTTATTTCATAATAACTATTAAATGACTATTTTATTTTTTAATTTTATTGGGGTGACATTGGTTAATAGGATCTGCTAGGTTTCAAGTGTACATTTCTGTGGTACATGATCGGTTTACTGCACTGTGTGCCCATCAGCTAAAGTCAAACCATCTTCCATCACTGTAAATGACTATTTTAAATTAGTAACTTCAGGATCAATAAACTTGCCTTAAAACAGAAAAATATAACAGAACTTTGGGCTCTTATCTAGGAACACTGTTGTATTATCTATACACCACATACAACTGATTCTTGAACTTGGTAGAAACGGTTGGCAGTTGGTATCAATAAGTTCTAGCAATAAACAGCTCAGGTATATTGCCTATAAAATAATTATCTTTATTAATGAAATTTTTATGAAAATACTTTTTCCAAACTTAGATTTTTAAAAAAATTAATTTTCTGCAATTTATTACATTTAAGATAAAAATTTATTGTGGTGCTATTGTGTACCTACCTACTACTCTATACTGTGCACTATACTTAATTTTCATTGTAAAATTAGATTTACAGGTTTCTAGGTTTTATAGGAACTAAAACTATATGTAAAACCATGAAATTTGAACATTAAATTAAAAGGCAAAATAAATTGTTCTGTGGGGAAGCAAGTTCATGAAATACACAGGTTTTCTAAGAAAAATAAGCCTCATACAACCTAACTTTATACCCTTTGCTTTTGTCATTCATGTCTCAGTCCACTGTAAAAACAACAAGGTGAGGGAGAAATACAGAAATAGTTTGTGTCAGTTAGGAGCCAGTCAAGAAAATAGGAATTACAGCAGTTATTTTAACACAGGGAATTTAACACAGGGAATTAGTTCAACACGTTTTGGTGGAAAAGCAATGCTAAGGAGACACAAAGGTAGTGACTTTCGGTCTGCGGCATGTGGGGAAGGCCCCGTGGAGCTGAGACCCAGACCTTTCAGGAAGGGTTGCTGTCTCCCAGGAGGAGCCCCAAGACAGAGCAGAGGGACCTGCCAAAGCCGGGATCTGGCCTCTGTGCGGGAGTTATGACAGCTTTGCTGTTGTCTCCCTGGAATTGCAGTAAGGCCGATTCCGGGAGTGAGGAAAACAGTGAACACTGGAACTAGCTGCTCCTGGAGTCTGGAGCCAGTGGGGCAATCCCGATGGGAATAATGGGCAAGTAGCAAAGGGCTGTTCCCTTCATGCAGCTGTCCAGCTTTCCTGTGGAGCCCTTTCTTGGAAGAACCTCACAGATGTCTAGTAGGCAAAGAGGTATGCTTGCTGAACCCCAGCTACAGCAGTAAGGCTGAGCGAGGAAGGGTGGGTTCAGAGCTCCCAGGTAATAGTTTAATGCCAGTACACAGTGTTGGCTATGTTTTAACAATAACTTTCTTTTTCCATTGTTCCAAGATATATATTTAGTTTATATCAATTTGTGTTCCTTATTTCTTTTGGGACAAAAATAATGACCATATTAAAAAATGTATAAATTTCCACAAATTTTTATAAATTATGTAGGAATGTGACTATTTCTAAAGAAATAGTTCTTTTTTCTTTTTCTTTTCTTTTTTGAGAGAGAGAGAGAGAGAGAGAGAGAGTGAGATACAGGCAGGAAGGAGGAGAGATGGGAACTTCTTGTTGCGTCACCTTTATTGTTCATTGATTGGTTTCTCATATGTGCCTTGACCCAGGGGCTTCAGCTGAGCCAGTGACCTTGGGCTCAAGCCAGTGGCTGTGGGCTTCAAGCCAGCACTGTGACTGAAAGTTATGTAATGGCTCCACTAGGAAAACAGGAGCAGAGCTGGGGCCATGAAGGACTGTGACATATACCACATGTGCATAATATGTTCTGAAGAGTTATTTTCTTCAAAAGTTGTATGTAAACGAAACCTGATGTGATTATTTTTATACATTCAAATACAGAAAATCAATGTTTTCGATGCTCAGTTTTTAGTTTGCTATATCTAGAAACCTGAAAGCATCTGAATCTCACTGTTTCAGCTGGGATCTCTTCATATGTGTGCTGGCAAGCCTTTGCAAGACTAATTATGGGTAGTGCTTCTCTTTACCTATGAAGGAACATTATTTAGTTGCAAATAAATGTAAATGCAAACTATATAGACCAATGCATAAAATTCTTATTTGTAGTTATGCCAACATTGTTTCAGTTTCTTACAGTGACTTATAGCAGGAAAATCATAAGTCACTGTTTTCTTACAGTGACTTACAGTAGGCAAATCATAATAAACAAATAGTCTTACAACCTTATAAGTTGAAATAGTCACAGTATCCCTTTCATTTAAATGAAAACAGTAATAATAGTAGCTTATTTTATTGAATACTTACTGTAAGCAGAGCACTATGCTAAATGCTTGGTATTATTATCTTATCTTATTTAACTTTACAGTAGCACTGCCTGGTTTACAAGTAAAGACAGGGAGCCATAGAGGGGTTTAGCATATTTCACAGGAATATACACAGCTTTGTGAATGGGGAGCTACAATTCTAGTCTGACTGTTCTGACTCTATAACTTAAGAGGAAGCATTATAAATATTTTTGGTTGGAAGCCTAATTTTAGAGCCCAAAATATTTGTATCAGGTCTAGAGTAGCATCATGGTATCATGGCAAACATGCAATGTTTTAGATCCAGATTGATCTACATTTGAGTCCCAACTTTTCCATTTTTTTAGTTGTGTAGACCTGGGTGTATGGCCAGTAGTTGCACCATCACAGCAGGCACGTGCAGGTTCCCATCATATTCATTCAGACGGTAAAGAAACTGTGGAGCCAAAAACTGGTGGGCCGTACCTTTATTCTAGCCTCTCACCGGCAGGCGAGTAAACACAAACACACAGGGCTCCAAATCCCACTCACACATTCTCCGGTTCCACAACCGGGAGAATCTTCTCCGAGTTTCCCTAGAATCAAAGGCCCCCACCAGCTCAGTGGAGCTCCCAAAGCCCCTCGCCCCCTGGTTCCCATCTGCCAACATGGCTTCTTTCTCTCCAGCACTCTTCCTCCCTGCTCTCGCTCTGCAAAAACATGGTCTTCTTCCTCCTCCTTCTTCTCTTCTCTTAAAACTTTTTGGTCCGAAAAACCCTCCTCCGGCAACATTAGCATAACAATTGCCCTTCCCAAGCAGGAAGGTAATTACAGATCACATACCTGGGCAGCCGTTTTTAACAGTAAAAGTGAGCAAATGTAAATATTACATTTTACAAACTTATTTGCCCAACATTGGGTAAGTCTCCTGGCTTTTCTGACTGTTGATTTTCTCATAAGTAAAATAAAACAGTGATAATAATGGTAAGCTTTTGATTTAAATGTGTGGGAAAAATCCAGGTACATAATATGTGGTTAATATTTAGGTAGGTTTTTCATTAAAAGGACCCATAAATTAATTATTTCAACTAAGTTAAGTAATACTATATGATATGTGTTATGAGAATGTAAGTATGCAGAGTCTTGGGGCTCTAACTAGGTTAGGGGGTAAAGGAACATGGCTCTCCAACCTTCAGAGCTCCTGGGGGAGGGCCCTGAGCAGATGCAGGTTCAGGTTTGTTGTCCAGAGCGAAACAGTGGACATGATGGGGGACAAGACTGGGCTCATCTCTTTTTTTTTTTTTTGTATTTTTCTGAAGCTGGAAACAGGGAGGCAGTCAGACAGACTCCCGCATGCACCCGACCAGGATCCACCCGGCATGCCCACCAGGGGGCGATGCTCTGCCCATCTGGGGCGTCGCTCTGTTGCGACCAGAGCCACTCTAGCACCTGAGGCAGAGGCCATGGAGCCATCCCCAGCGCCCGGACTATCTTTGCTCCAATGGAGCCTTAGCTGCGGGAGGGGAAGAGAGAGACAGAGAGGAAGGAGAGGGGGAGGGGTGGAGAAGCAGATGGGCGCTTCTCCTGTGTGCCCTGGCCGGGAATCGAACCGGGACTTCCGCACCACCTGACGCTCCACCACTGAGCCAATCGGCCAGGGCCTCTTATTCTTCTTTTCTAACCATCTTTTCTGTGTCCTGTTTTCCCCAAGGACATCAATCTTGTCCTTCGGATGGTTTGGTCTGGAGGGGAAGCCCAGTGTGACTGTGATTGCTGTTGGCTCCCCTGGTACCAAATGTGCATGTTTCTTAGTGATTCCTGAAATGCCTTTAAGTGGGAGGTTCTTCCATACTTAGAGATCAAGGCTTGAGAAGCAAATGAATTTACATCTACATATATCAGCATATCATTCAACAAGTTTAAGTGTTGGTTTAATTTCCTATAGTAAGAATTCACATATTCAAAGAATTTTAATGAACAGTAGCTCTCACCAAAGAGAATTTTAAAACCATTTTATTTTCGTATGAACACTTTCTGGAAGTCTCTAGTAAATTGAGAGTGTTAGGCCATTGAGAAAAGAAAAGTTTATACTAAATTATTTTGTTGAGCATTCCTTCTAAAGCTAAAGCAGTACATTTATGAATTTATGAGTTCACCAAGCTTCAGTTTCTTGAAAGTGTGCTCAGTTTCTTTCTTTTCTTTTTAAGAGGAGGGGAGGCAGAAAGACTCTGGCATGCGCCCGGACCAGGATCCACCCAGCAAGCCCACTAGGGGGCGTTGCTCCACTGCTCAGCAACAGAGCTCTCTTTGTGCCTGAGGTGGAGGCCAACTGGCTCTAATCAGGCCATGGCTGCAGGAGGGTAGGGGGAGAGAAAGAGAAAGAGAGAAGTGAGAGGGGGAGGGGGAGGGAAGCAGATGGGTGCTTCTCCTATGTGCCCTGACAAGGACTCAAACTTGGAACATTCACATGCTGGGGCAATGCTCTACTACTGATCCTACTGGCCAGGGCCAGTTTCTTTCTTTCTTTTTTTTTTTTTTTTTGTATTTTTCTGAAGTTGGAAACGGGGAGGCAATCAGACAGACTCCCGCATGCACCCGACCGGGATCCACCTGGCACGCCCACCAGGGGGTGATGCTCTGCCCATCTGGGGCGTTGCTCTGTTGCAACCAGAGCCTGAGGCAGAGGACATGGAGCCATCCTCAGTGCCTGGGCAAACTTTGCTCCAATGGAGCCTTGGCTGCAGGAGGGGAAGAGAGAGACAGAGAGGAAGGAGAGGGGGAGGGGTGGAGAAGCAGATGGGCGCTTCTCCTGTGTGCTCTGGCCAGGAATCAAACCCAGGACTCCTGCACGCCAGGCCGATGCTCTATCACTGAGCCAACTGGCCAGGGCCTCTTTATTCATTTTTATTATGTGCCTGGTAGAATGGCTATGGATGACTTCATTATTTATTTATTTATTTAAATTTTGCTTTCTATCACAATTTACATTCATGGACATGGATGACTTTAAATTTTGTTTTCTATTGCCTTCATTTTAATTATTAATCATCAAGTTTTCTCTAACATTATACATACTTTATACTCGATCTTGATCAAAAGGCCAAGAAGTGATCACACTACACACACTTTATTTGACCCATTATTATGGCTTTTATAAAACTCAGTAGATTTGGTCCACAGATTGCTCATCATTCACAATGAAAATACACTGACCAAATAGTTCTGTGCATCCTAATTTTTATGGTCAGGCTTTAAATATTAGGTTTTGAAAGTCATCAAAGAAAATGAACAGTGGCAGTTTAACCAATTTTATGTGTTGGCTAGTGAAGAAATAGAGTGAAATCTATGTGGTATAAAATACATTCTGTGTGCTTATCCAAAAAGGGTTTGGTTTAGAACTAGGCAGCTGAGTTAAAGAGAGCTATGTTTTGAATAATTTTTGAAAATACAATTTCTTTCATCTTGTGATATTTAAAGCATTTATGATGCTCTTGATTACACTGTAGTTATGCATATATTTTGGAGTCCCTCACTTAGCCTAATGACTGGTTATTTGCATCAAACCTAAAGCAAAGTGAAGCAAAATCACTGGTTAGTAGCACGGCTGATGTTTTCCTAAAAATCTAATAGCAATGTTCTGAGACCCAAGCTTACATTTTAAAATGTTAGCTGTGTTCTGAAAATCTAATTTTCTTTAACATTATACCTCATGGGTTGAAATAAATAGTTCCTTGAGGACAAACCTTAAAATCTGTGTATATCCCAGAACTCAGAAGTGTAATTTGATCGTAGTAGGTGCTCTAGAGAAATAAATGATGTGCAGGATCCTCTGTATGGCTTATAGGAACTTTTATTGTCTCTCCCCTGAGTACATTTTCAGCCTCCTCATTTTCCTTCCCTCTCACCTCATCCGTCCCTTTAGAGTAGCCTGAATTCTGCAGTTATCCAGACAAGCCACTGCTCAATTGCAGGTGTCCTGAAGGCTGGGCCCACGTGGACTTCATTTCTGTATTCATTGCAACAATGCTTATCACACATAGAGGGTACTCAATGGATGTGTGTGGAGGGAGAGATGGAAGGAAAGAATAAAGATGGAAGAAAGGGATTGTACTGCATTAATCAATATCCCTTTAGTATAAATATTTCAATCTGAGAATGAAACCTTCTGGACTTTTTTGTTTCCAGGTAACCATTGTGGTATTAAATTATTTAATGACACCATGTGGTGTCATTAAATCATGTGGTGTTTCTCACATGCATACCTCATTTCCCCAGGATAAGGGCGCACCGGACAGCTGTGACTATCTGCTTGGGGGTGGGTGTCCTAGATGAACTAATTTTCCCGATTTTGAGTGAGAGCTATTGATCCCCATTGCTTTTGTGTCAAAGATCCCCATTGTGATCTTTGACAGTGTATGTATTGTAACTCCGTGTGTTTCATTGTTCTCACTTGTAATAGGGGGGAGGAATAACACTTATTTTACCTCATAAGGTTTCATTGAGGAGCAAATGAGATAATGTTTCTGAAAGCACATTGGAAAGCGTGAAGGGTTATCTAAGTAAATGGAAGGATTTCTGTTATTGTTGTTAGTGACCTGACCTGGTTCATGGAGGTTTTCTGAGCCCGTGGATCCTTCTGATCTGGGTGTGTGTGTGTGTGTGTGTGTGTGTCTCCTATTGCTTATATAAGTGGTAGAGCAGGGGTCGGGAACCTATGGCTCACAAGCCAGATGTGGCTCTTTTGATGGCTGCATCTGGCTCACAGACAAATCTTTAATAAAAAAAATAATAACATTAAAAATATAAAACATTCTCATGTATTACAATCCATTCATTTCCTACCTCTCCTGTTCATGGTTGCGGGTGGCTGCAGCCAATCACAGCTGTCCTTCCGGGACAACACCAAATTTTTATTGGATAATGCATAATGTACACGGTCGTATGGTTCTCATGGAATTACATTTTAAAATATGTGGCATTTATGGCTCTCTCAGCCAAAAAGGTTCCCGACCCCTGTGGTAGAGTGATATCTACAATTATGATTTATTTAACCAGATATTAGATTGCTGGCAACATTTAGGCTGCTGTTCTTACCTTGGTGAACATTGCCTTCAGAACAGGAACATGACCTTTATTTCTACTTGAACCAACTCCTACCCTGGAATATCAGCCTAGACAGAAAAGTATATATTATCATAAGTAGGAGTGTTGTCCAAACAAGTGAAAATAATTCCAGCTAGTAATGCTTTCAAGTTTTATGTAAAATAATCTTCATTCTCTTCATAGATGATAATAAATTACATGAATAAATAATTTTAAGACTCAAAGCAGAGCTCATTTTCCAGCCTTTTCTGCCAAAAAGCGTGGTTGTTTCAAAATTGATGCTTTTGACATGTTTGAAACTTTCTTTTTTGTCATAAGAATAACTTCCCAATGAGAGCTATACTTCTGTTGATACTCCTCTGCGCTAGGACTTGTGTTTGGAATGTCTGCTTCTTTTATCCCTGTTCAAATTGTACCTCTCAATCAGTTTTGCACAAAACGACACTTAGTGGTCCTGAGCAAAAAGCCAGCGATATTGAGAACTCCTTACATTCCAGCCTGAACAATGGTAGGAATCAAAAGTCAGAGAGGCAACTACTATGGTTTATATAGATAATTTATGATGTGGAACAGTAGGTAATCTATAACAGTACAAGGCAAAACAAGTGAACAAAACCAACTATTGGGAGCACAATGCCCCATGGAATAGATTTCAACTGCAGAGAGACATTTATTAAAGTGAATAAATTAATGATAGACATTTAATAGGTATTGAGCACATCTTCTTAATCTTTACACATGTAAAAAATCTACTAGTAAAATGACTACCATATTTTGAAAGCCTACTGTGTTCCAGGCAATGTTAGGTACTTTTTATAACTTGCCTCTAGTGTTTATAGCAGCAATATAGGGTATATTATCCTCATTAGTGGTCCATTGAAGGTATACTTAGGTTTAGAGAGCTTGTGAACAGGGTTGTGCAGGTAGAAAATAGAAGAGTTGGATTTAGAGCATATATATCATATATATCAATATATATATATACATATATATTTCATTCATTTCCTTTCTTATACACATATCACCATCAATAGTTCTATTACATCACCAAGGTAAGATTTTCAATAAAAAATGGTAAAAATTTTATAAGGAACAATGTGGATCACAGTTTGGACTAAGAATTGATATTACAGACTAAAAAAGAGAAGTCCTCAAGTTAATTGATGAACCTACATCAACACATTTTAATGACTCAAAGTCTATAGTTGACATGCTAGTTCACTCCTGATGTCGTGTCTTCTATGGGTTTGAGCAAATGTATAGCGACATATATCCATCATTATGGCAGCATACAGAATATTTTCACTGCTCTAAAAATTCTCTGTGCTCTGTTTACTTATTTCTATCCCGCTTCCCCAAAGCCCCTGGCAATCACTGATCTTCTACTGTCTTCGTCGGTTTGCCTTTTCTAGAATTTCATATAGTTGGAATCATACAGTATATAGCCTTCTCAGATTGGTTTCTCTCACAGTATAGTATTCTCTGTTCTGTCCATGCTGGTGCAAAAAATAAGATTTCATTCTTTTTTTACAGCTGAGTAATAGTCCATGGTGTAAATGTTCACAGCTTTTTTATCTACTCCTCTGTTGATGGGCGCTTGGGTTGCTTCCATATCTTCAGTATTGTAACTAATGCTGCAATGAACATATGGACGTATATATTCTTTTGAATTCGTGTTTTGGGTTTCTTTGGATATATACTCAGAAGTGGAATTGCAGAGTTATAAGGTAGTTCTATTTTTAATTTATTGAGGAAACTTCACAGTGTTTTCCATAGTGGCTGCACCAATGTGCAATCCTATGCCAGGGTTCCCTTTCCTCTAAATCCTCCCCAACACTTCTTATTTGTTGATTTATTGATGATAGCCATTCTGACAGGTATGAGGTGGTGTTTCATTGTAGTTTTGATTTGCATTTCTCTGATAATTAATAATGTTGAGCAACTTTTCATATGTCTAATGGCCATCTGTCTTTCCTCTTTGGTCTTTTGTCCGCCTTTTGATTGGGTTGTCTGATTTTATAGTGTTGGTTGTCTGCATTTATGAATTTTGAATATTAACCCCTTATCAAATGTATCTTCTTCCTTTGAGTAGGCTGTCTTTTCTTTTGGTTAATCGTTTCCCTTGCTGTGCAAAAACTTTTTAGTTTGGTATAAATTTGTTTTTGTTTTTTTTTTTAATTTTTTAAAAAATATATTTATTTTTTACAGAGACAGAGAGTAGGTAGAGAGAGGGATAGACAGGTACAGACAGACAGGAACAGAGAGAGATGAGAAGCATCAAGCATCAGTTTTTCATTGCGCGTTGCAACACCTTAGTTGTTCATTGATTGCTTTCTCATATGTGCCTTGACCGCAGGCCTTCAGCAGACCGAGTAACCCCTTGCTGGAGCCAGCGACCTTGGGTTCAAGCTGGTGGGCTTTTTGCTCAAACCAGATGAGCCCGCGCTCAAGTTAGCAACCTCGGAGTCTCGAACCTGGGTCCTCTGCATCCCAGTCCAATGCTCTATCCACTGCGCCACCGCCTGGTCAGGCTAAATTTATTTGTTTATTTTAATTTTGTTTCATTTGCCCAAGGTGATATGTCAGGAAAAATATTTCTAAGAGAAATGTCTGAGATTTTATTGCCTATGTTTTCTTCTAGGAGTTTTATGGTTTTGGGTCTTACATTTAAGTCTTTAAACCATTTTGAGTTTATTCTTGTATATGGTGAAATAAGGTGGTCTTGTTTCATTTTTTTTTTTTTTTTTTTTTTGCATTTTTCTGAAGCTGGAAACGGGGAGAGACAGTCAGACAGACTCCCACATGCGCCCAACCGGGATCCACCCGGCACGCCCACCAGGGGCGACGCTCTGCCCACCATTGGGCGATGCTCTGCCCTTCCAGGGCGTCGCTCTACCACGACCAGAGCCACTCTAGTGCCTGGGGCAGAGGCCAAGGAGCCATCCCCAGCGCCCGGGCCATCTTTTGCTCAAATGGAGCCTTGGCTGCGGGAGGGGAAGAGAGAGACAGGAAGGGGGGGGGTGGAGAAGCAGATGGGCGCTTCTCCTATGTGCCCTGGCCGGGAATCGAACCCAGGTCCCCCGCACGCCAGGCCGGCGCTCTACCGCTGAGCCAACCGGCCAGGGCCTTGTTTCATTTTTTGCATGTATCTGTCCAATTTTCCCAACACCATTTATTGAATAGACTGTCTTTAGCCCATCTTATGTTCTTGCCTCCTTTGTCATAGCTTAGTTGACCATATAACAGTAGGTTTATTTCTGGGCTGTCTATTCTGTTCTTTTGAAGATCTTTGGCTTATATTTTGATCAGGAATTTTTGTTTTCTGATTGTTGAAAACAGATATAGTTGTCTGCCTATTTTGATAACAATTCTTTATCTTATTTATCTTTTTGCAGTCTGTGGCTTGTATTCTTGTATTCTTATCATTGTCTTTAACAGAGCAGAAGGTTTTAATTTTAGCAAAGTCCAGCTACTCAATTTTTTGTTTCATGGATCATGTCTTTGGTGTTGCATCTAAGAAGTCATTGCCATACCCAAGGTCATCTAGGTTTTCTCCTGTTATCTCCTAGGAGTTTTATAGTTTTACATTGTATATTTAGATATGTTGTCCACTTTGAGTTAATTTTTGTGAAGTGTGTAAGGACTGTGTCCAGATTGATTTTTCACAAGAGGCTGTCCAGTTGTTTCAATACCATTTGTTGAAGTGACTATCTTTACTCCATTGTATTGCTTTTGCTTTTTTCAATGGTATGTTGACTATATTTGTGTGGGTCTATTTCTTGGCCTTCTATTTTGTTTCAGAGATATATTTGCCTATTATTTCTCTAATACCAATCTGTCCTAATTACTGTAGCTGTAACTATACAGTTAATTTTGAAGTCAGCTTGTGTCAGTCTCCCAGCTTTGTTGTTCTTCAATATTATCTTGGCTATTATGTTTGTTTGTTCTTTTTTGTTTGTGTTTTGGAGATGCCATATAAACTTTAGAATCAGTTTGCTGATATTCACAAAATAATTTGCTGGGATTTTGATTGGGACAAGTGCAAACTTATTGTGGTGTCACTTTCCTTTTTGGTCTGACACAGTATTATAATGGCCTTGATTTTTGTTGTTGTTGTTATTGTTGTTCTCTTTTAAAAAGTATTAGCATGATTTACTCTTGTCAGGACTATTAGGCACCTAGATATTGGTGTTAGTTGGAGGAAGCAATGATTTCTGGAGCCCTTCAATTATTTGGTTAGTTCACACATAAGAACAGCTGACCCACATTAATGTTGACCTTAATATTTGAGTAGGTAGAAAGTATTTTTTTCTACCACAAAGGAGTTTACTCAGTTTTTTGTTTATTTTATTACAAAAATAAATTTTATTCTTATACTGGATTGGTATCAGAGATTTCTGGTAATAGAGACAAAAACAGAATTATGTATAATACTGTGGATTAATGATATTTTTACTCTTAAGAGGGAGGAATTCAATTAAATTTGTTGAAAAGTTTGTCTCTTATTTTTTTAGAGACAATGCTGTGTTAAGCAAGTTTAACAGAATTTTTACATTACCTTTTAAAAAATATTTTTAGTATTCTCCTAAGAAATTGATTGAAGATATTCTGGGTATTCTGGAGAGATTTCTAAAATAACAGTGTCAAAGACAAAGGTTAATTTGTCATTTTAAGTAGGTTTGATGTTAAATAAGCTAAGTAGACCAAAAAAGAATGTTTTTTATCAAGAGTTTGTTGTATACATTGGGAATATTTTCATGTATACTTTTGCTGGAACAATAAAAAGTAGTTTATGTACCTTGCAGTGGAATATTGAACTACTGTTGTTAAGTAGGTTTCAGTTATGAAAGTAAGTAATCATTTATCTTAGAGTTTACTGTGGGAGATAGATACCTTTGTTCAAGTAGTGAGCAGGAGAAAAATACAGTGTAACTTTAACTTAAGGTGCCTCTTTTTAATTAAGTTGAATTAAGTTTGCTAACACCCTGGAATGAAGTTGCATGTTTCTTGAATTGCATTCTTGCAGGGCTCTGTGATGAGCCTTCCGACAGGCGCTTCCCTAGGCTACCATTGATAGTCTGAGAATGTTTTATGGAAATCATAAGGTGAGGTGGGAGTTTAGTACAGATCTGGAAGATTCATTAATAAGTTTCTTTATTTTATTTATTATTTTGTTATCTCATATAGTTAATATTTGTCCCATTGGCTGGATATTTTGGCATACTGACCAGGTTCATCAAGCAAAGTAGATGAAGATTTTTCACATGTATATTTGGATTATTCTGGAATTCTTTGCTCTTGATTTAAGTTTAATATTGAATCTAAATTGCTGGCCATGGTGTGCTATCCTTAGAGGAAGATAGGAACACTTTAAAATGTTGTACTACCTATAAGGACTTTAATCAACAGTTCACTTGACTGACTAATGTTGAGCCCTTACTGTGTTCTGTAAACTGTACCATGCATTAGCAGAATGGGAGATAATTTAGAACCCTAGGACATGATTTTTGTACTGAAGACTTGTCTTTATAAGTGCAGATACTGAACTAGTTGTTGAATAAATGCATTAAGAAATAATGCTTATGGCCCTGGCCAGTTGGCTCAGTGGTAGAGTGTTGGCCTGGTGTGTGGATATCCCAGGCTCAATTACCAGTCAGGCACACAGGAAAAGTGACTGTCTGCTTCACCCCTCCCCCACTTCTGTCTCTGTTTCTCTTCTCCTTCTGTAGCCCTGGCTGGATTGGTTTGAGCGTATTGGCCTGGATGCTGAGGATAGCTCCATGGAGCCTCTGCCTCAGGTGCTAAAAATAACTCGATTGCAAGTATAGCCCAGATGGGCAGAGCATCGGCCCCAGATGGAGGTTGCCGGGTAAATCCTGGTCGGGGTGTATGCAGAAGCCTGTCTCTCTATCTTCTTTCCTCTCACTTAGAAAAGAAGAAAAAAAAATAATGCTTATAATTTGTAAAGAAATTAAGAAAGGAAAACCAGTTGGATTTTTGTTGTCATTCTCTGTGGTATCCCTAAAGGCTAGAATAACCACAAATATTAGGTCCTAAGTGCATACTTGAATGAATTATCAAATGACCATGTACTGTACATGCAGTCAGAGCTATTGGAATTAAGTGAAAGCTCATCACTTTTAGCTGGTTAGTCAGGGAAGGCTTCATAAAGTAGGTGGGATTTTAACTGGTGTGAGAAGGAGGGTCGTCTAGAAATAGGGAATGGTGTAGAGGCTCCTGAAGAGATGTTGGAAGCTGACAATTTAAATGTGGCAATAGTGGGTGATAACCAGAGGTAAATTTGGGGAAGCATTGGAAGACAAATTTAAATTTTCCAGTGGCGACAATGGAGAGTAAAAGGAATATTTTAGAGCTATTAATCTAAAAGGGTTATACCAGATGCATCAAAGAAGGGAGAAACTGTGAAGGGCACATCAATAAGAATTGATGACTGCCTGACCTGTGGTGGTGCAGTGGATAAAGTGTCCACCTGAAATGCTGAAGTTGCCAGTTCAAATCCCTGAGCTTGCCTGGTCAAGGCACATATGGAAAGTAACTACTATGCATTAATGCTTCCTGTTTCTCCCTTCTCTCTCTGACTTTCTTCCTCCTCCCTCTTTCTCAAAATCAATAAATCTAAAAAAAAGAAAAGAATTGATGACTGGGTTGATGAGGGAAAGGAAGGAGTCAAAGGTGGCTACAATCTTGTTTTGAGCTTGGTTGACTTGGATAATAGTAAAAGCATAAAAATAAATAAGAAAAGTCAGAAGGAAAAATTAACGTGTGGAAAGATTTTTGTCTTTTAAATCTTTTAATGTTTGAAGTAATAGAGACACCTCATTGCAGACTAAGAGAAATCACAGAAGCACTGATTATTTGACTAGAAAGGCATTTTGGATATTGAATAGGATTAGTTTCAAATACAATCCTCCTATTTTGCTGGAGTTAATGTAGTATATCACATTGATTTATATATGTTGAACCATCCTTGCATACCAGGAATAATTTTCTTTGATCTTCGTGTTGAATGACCCTTTTACTCTGCTGTTGAATTTGGTTTGCTAGTATTTTGTTGACAATTTTTGAATCTAAATTCATGAGGGCATTAGCCTGGAATTTTTTTTTCTTATGGTATCCTTATCTGACTTTGGCATCAGGGTAATGCTGACCTCATAAAATGAGTTTAGGAGTATTCTCTCCTCTTCAGTTTTTTTTGGAAGAGTTTGAAAAGAATTGGCATTAATTCTCTAAATATTTGGTAAAATTCATCTGTGAAACCATCTTGTCCTGGACTTTTCTTTGTTGGGAGGTTTTTGATTACTGACTCAATCTTGCTTGTTATTGGTTTGTCCATATTTTCTATTTCTCCATGATTCAGACTTGGAATGTGTATGTTCTAGGAATTTATTTATTTCTTCTAAGTTGTTTGATTTGTTGGCATATAATTGTTCATACTGGTTTCTTATGATCCCTTGTATTTTGGTGGTATCAGTTGTAATGTCTCCTCTTTTCTTTATAATTTTATTATGTTAGTCTTCAATCTTTTTCCTTGGTAAGTCTAGGTAAAAGTGTATCTATTTTCTGTATCTTTTCAAAAAACCCCACAAGTCTTAGTTTAATTGATTTTCTTCTATTGCTTTTATACCACTATTTATTTCTGCTCTGATCTTGGTTATCTTTGTTACTTTCTTCCTTCGAGAACTAGGGATAACTTTGGCCCTAGTTCTTGTTTTTCTAGTTCACTGACATGTAAAATTAGGTTGTTAACTTGAGATATTTTTCTTTAATTTGTTTACTAAAGTATAGTTGACATATAATATTATGTTATTTTCAGGTGTACAATATAGTAATTTAACATTTATATACCTTATGATGTGATCACCACAGTAAATCTAATTATATCTGTAATGCAAAGTTATTACAATATTATCAACTATGGTCCTCTTTTTTCTTATTATAGCCATTTTTTGCTCTAAACTTTCCTTTAACCACTGCTTTTGCTGTATCCTATAAGTTTTGGTATGTTGTGTTTCTGTTATTATTTCAAGACTTTTTTATTTCACCTTTAATTTCAATTTTGACTCACTTATTGTTTAGAAGTGTGTTTTTTAATTCTTATGTATTTGTTGATGTTGCAGTTTTCATCTTATTGATGTCAAGTTTCATACCATTGTTGTCAGAAAAGACACTTGGTATAGATTTCAATCTTTTAAAATTTGCTGAGACTTGTTTTTGTCCTGGAGAATATTTCATATGCACTTGAGAAGATTATGTATTCTGGTGCTGTTGGATGGAATGTTCTGAATATGTCTGTTTAGTCCATTTGGTCTAAAGTATAGTTCAAGTCCAGTGTTTCTTTATTGGTTTTCTGTCTGGATGATCTATCCATTGTTGAAAGTGGAGTATTAATGTCCTCTACTATTACTGTATTGCTGTCTATAACTCCCCTGATATCTGTTCGTATTTGCTCAGTATATTTAGGTGCTCAAATATCTTTGCTTCCAATTATCTGCCTTCCTGAGTCAGTGGAAGGAGATGAGGGACACAATGGACAAGTGATGAGCTCCCATGTGCTTTTTCCCAGTTAAGGGAGACAAGGAAGAGAGTGAGTGGGAAATGGGTAGCATGAAAATAGATGAGAAACAGCCCTTTTACAGTAAAATGAAAGACTAGTTAAACCTTGATGATCACTAGTAGGGAAGCAAAGTGGCCATAAAATGTTAATATCTAGTAGTTATTACCATAAGCCTAAATCTTCCTTGAAGAGTTTCTTATTTTTTAAATTCAGTGATAGCACTGCGATAAAAAGAATATTAGTTTTACAAGCTTATTTTATACCAGTTCCTAGCAGCAGTAACTGCCTTTGTCTTCATGAGAGTGTTAAGAGTTTATTAACCACCAACCTCCAGGACAAAGATTTTAAATTAGTGATCCTAAGTAGTTAGCTGATAAATAAGTCTTGATTACCTGGCATTAGGTAGTGGAGAAGAAGCAGGCATAGATCTAGTTGGTAAATTCACCTCTGAGGCTCCAGGTGGTAGGCACATGAATTTCTATAGTAGCAATCGGACTTGGTTAGGAAAAAAACAAAAACTCCATGTAGAAATGGGGAAATTCCAGCATTATAGGTAGGATATTTTTAGATGGGGGCTTATGAACTACTTTGTAACCTGAAATCTTCAGGAATAGACAGTCTACTGTTTCTACAGATACCAAATGAAAAGCCAAGCCAGTATTCTTGGATTCGTAGATTTAGCTTACCAGATTGAAGAATACCTGTTCTTTTTAACTAACTGAACTAGCTGGCCCCTGCATGCTGAGTTTCTGTGGCAATGTGATCTCAGTGACCTCTCTTCTCTATTGTGGAATGTAGGTGATAAGAATGGAGGTGAGCCTGATGATGCTGAACTGGTAAAGCTCAGTAAGAGGCTGGTGGAGAATGCAGTGCTCAAGGCTGTCCAGCAGTATCTGGAAGAAACACAGAACAAAAACAAGCCAGGGGATGGGAGCTCTGTGAAAACTGAAGAGGCTGATAGGAATGGCACTGACAATGACAACAACAGGAAATGAGACCCAGATGCAGGCAGGCCCCGCTGCTCAGTGAGAAGCATCCCTGCTCCCCTCTGCTGAGTCAATGGACTGATTTGCAATGTGCTGTCTAAGTCTCTTGTCCAGCCTATGGAGGTTGCCTAGTACTCTCATGATTAATGTGTTTGCATTTCTGAAATACAACAGAAGAAAAATGGAGTGCTGGAACTAGCAGAGAAAATTAGTTTATGAAAGAATGGCCTAACTTTCATTTGCCCTCAGCCGTGGCCAAGGGAGAGGGGACTTTGGGTTATGCCTCATGGATTCAAAGGCCATGAATACTGCCATTTGTATTGCTCAGCAGGGCATTTGACTACTGTATCTGAGGCCAAAACACACACACTGCTAACAAGTGCTCAGATTAAAATAATCACTGTTGAAATGATTATCCATACAGTTCATAATGATATATGTTCGTCCTGCGTATGCTGTCGCTATGCTGTGATCTTTATTTACGGTAAATTTGTTTCAGGTAAATAATATATTTTTGTCAAAATGCAACCTTTTCTATAAAATGTGGGCAACATTTTAAAGGTTTCTTTTTAATCCTCTTTTGATAAGTCAGTGTGCCATATTTCATGTTTTTCATTGGCATTTGTATGTAAAATGTATTATAAATTCTTTTTCTGTAGGCAAGAGACCTGTTGGAATCCAGGACTTAATTAATGAAGCTTTGCATCGAGAAAGGATGGGTCTGAAGTCCAAAGTGAAACAGATAAAAGAACTTTTATTAAAGCCTGAGACTCAGGCCAAAATTAGGAAGGAGCTTTTTGAAGGAAGATCCATTAACAACAATAATCAAGAAAACGATGTTGATTTCAGCACAACTTTGACATGAGCTCCATATTACTATCATGGTACCATAGTTTATGAAACCTTTTCCATTGATTACATAGGTCTTCAGTAAATACCAGTGAAGTGTTATGATAGTGTCTTTACTATAGCAAACCAACATTTGGTAAGGAATTAACCTCTTGCCAAAGAAAACTGATTCTGCCCTGTTATTTTTATTTTTAAAGCCAAACTTGTGTTTGGGAATGTTTGTTTCTATAATATTGAGAATTATTTTATAAAAGGACTTCTTAATTAGCTGTTGTAAAATGTTCCAGTGTCCTTGCAGATAAAATATGCAGACTGTGTAAAATCATTTCTAGAAAAAAACCCCCACAGTATTTTTCGCTTGCTTCCTGTTGACATGATCTTTGTTATTGAAGTAAATCAAAAGAAGTATTGTCCACATGTGACTATATCTAGTGTTACTCTTAATGGGAAATTGAATGTTTATTGAACACTAGTACTTGAATGAACATTTATAAATGTAATTATTGCAATCACTGCTTTAAAATGTTTTATAATATCCAGATGTATTCTTTTTCAGCAATCAAAATGTAGTTTGCCTTTTCGTTTATTAATGAAGAAATGTTTGGGATTTTTATTTTCTACTTTTCTGAAGATAAGCCCAGGTCTTACTGTATCCCTTATAATCTGAATTTATTTGCACTGGTTTATTTTTTAAAAGAATTCTTGAAAAATTTCTCCTTGTATGATAATCATTGGTAACAGCTTTTCCACTGGTCATTGTGAAATTGCTGCTACTAAAAGATCATGATGGAGGGGAAATTTTTGGAGATCAACTATGTAATCATTTCAAATATAAAATCCAGTTTTCTCTTGGATTTTAACTATTTTTTCACTGGGTAATTATACTACATTTATTTACAAATGAGTTTTTGCATTTTCATGCTTCTTAATAAACATATCATTTTCCCTTGTTGCCTTTCCTCATTTTCTCTCCCTCTGGGAAGTTGCGGGGTCCGCGCCGGTGCCCTGGAATCATGCGCAGAGCTCTGACAGCTCCAGTGTGCCTTTTCCTGGGTGGGCTTCTCCTTCATGCTCAGGCAGCACCACTGTCAGAGCACCTTCAACCACGGACTGTCAGTCACTTCGAACCAGTCAGCTTTGCAAAGAATTAACAACACAACATTAAATGCAGGGAAAATCTAAACAGCATCTCATAAGCTGCTAATGATGTGTCACTGACGTTGCATGAGTAACGAAGATGAAAGGAGCAAGTCCATCCAGAAGCCAAGGCCTGGGAGCTGCTTTCCATGAGCCCTCTTTCAGTGGTAGAGGCTTTCCCGTTTATAAGCAGAGATATTTTGGGACTTGCCTTGTTTTTCAAATGAGGAAACAAACTCAAGGAGGTCGATGCCTTATCCAACTAACACTGCTATTAGGGAACTGAACCTGAACTACACCCCAGCGCTCCCTCTCAAATTTCCAGAGCTATTTTCACTGTCCCGTACCCAAATTAACTTCAGAAAGAGCATTTCTCAGCATAAATCTATAAATACCTTTATCCTCAACAAGCTATTCCAGTCCTTTCAAACAATCTGAAAGGCCAAGAGAGGGTTGTTGTTGTTTTTTCAATCTAGGGTTACATGTCTTACTTTACTTAAGAATTATAGCTTTCATTAGTTAAACACCTGGCTGTGTGCCAGGTGATTTAGGCATATTACTACATTTCTTTCCTTTAAATGACCGTGCTAGGAAGTTACTGTTTTACAGATGGGAAACTAAGAAACTGGGCCCCTTACGGGTGAAATGACTATAATGACAAATGGCTATTTATAAAGCCAGTGAAAGGTAGACGTAATTTAAACTTGGATCTGTTCTACTCCAAAGTCATCCTCTTTCTACAATGCACTTCCTCTCTTTCTCAGGGACAGGATATTCACAACTTTAAGGTGTGTAGCAAAGGGAAAGACTCTTTTGACTAAGCTAGCTCCCCTGTAGCCCTAAATTTCTATGAACATATTTGAGAGCAGTCAGTTGATACAATAGAATTGGCGGAAAAAAAACCCTCAATTATCTAATTTAGAGATTAAAGATTCTAATCCTTACCAATGAAATCTTCACTAAGCAGGCTTACAAAGACAATGAAAAGTACACAATAAAACAAATTTTGCTCATGGTTCCATTAAAAAAATACTAATAAAAACATTAACTTCCAAAAATCTAAGTTTAGGATCTGAACTAGTCAAAATGACCTTTTCCCCGTTAATCAGAGTCATAGAATAATTGCTGGGTGAGTCATGTAGTCAGGACATGTCCTGAATTGAACTATATGTTGTGAAGCTTTGTCTTCTGATAGAGAGGCTGCACGGTTGGGGTTGGAGCACTGGTTTGGTCCAGAAGACAGACTGCAGCTTCTAGACCTGGGTCTACCTCTGACAAGTGATCTTAAGTAAACCAATTTACTTTTTTGAGCCTCAGTTCCCAATCTGTTACTTGAAACTGTTTGGCCAGGTGAGATCCAGGGATCCTAGACTCTGTGACTATTCCAGGCTGCTTCTAGTGCTGATGCCACCGTCTTAGCTAGCTACTCCGGTGTGAGGCCATCTTGGTGTCGAGTGAGGCGTTGACTGGGCCACTCTTAAGTACATCTATTGTCAACAACAGGGAAGGAATTTTAGAAGACTTTACATAGTTACACTTGGGTTGGTGGTCACCTTCATGTAGGGAAATCCCAGTGGCACATATCCACATTTACAACCAGATTCCAACATTTTTAGTCACTGGAAAAGTGGTAGAGCCTATATGAATATTTTAAGGGATATCAAAAAGTATTTTGGATAACAAGATTCTGTCAGCATTGAACATGGTTCTACTTGTTGAATCTTTGACAATTATTGCATTGATCTACTTCTCAGTATAAGCTACTATAGGCCTTGGAGATATACTAGATTGATATCTAGAACATACTTAGCATTCAAACTATTCAAACCCACAAATGTGCCAGTCAGTCCAGGAGCCAGATGTTTCCATAAGGAGGTAATTAAAGCAGTTTGACTCCATATTCTAGATGTTATAATCAGATATATGACCAATAAGAAATGTTTGCAACTCTGCACTTGATCACGGATGTATGAACTAGGTACCACATTATGTAACAAATTAATATTTTATTTTATAATTAAATACAATAAACCTATAGTATCTTCAAAACATAAATTGGTGAGTGGATAATCTATCATCATCCAATTATTATATTAAACCATTGTTTTCATCCTTTTCAAATCTCATCTCTAATAATTTTATCTTGAACAAATCATGCATGCATTACTGAATTCTAATCTTTTTAGATAGAGAGAATTCATATAAAAAAAGAAATAAACCCAGTGTACTTAAAAAAAGTTTCTAAGTCCCTATGTGAATTTGATAGCAGTGCACATGTTAATAAGACAAACCCTTGGATTATTTTATTCATAATAAAAATGAATATTAGAGCAATTCATTCTGAGCCAGTGAATTAAAAATTCTGACACTGTCTATAGTACTTCTGTTCTGCATCACTGTTTTGGGGATAATGTAATCTGAGAGTTGAAGGTGCTAATATCTTTTCTAGTGTAATATGCTCAAAACTAATTTGCATCACTGAATATAACTGATAAATTCAGGCAATTTAGGATCATTTTAAGATGTAAACTGCAATATTTATTCCTCTACATATCCCATCATTAGTCACTCGTTGGAAAGCCTTGAAACTCTATTACAGCATTAAAGATAGGAGCAATAAAACTGAGAAGCCCATTCATTGTTTCCAGTCAACTAATGGTTCTTTCCCTTCAGTGGTTCAAATTATGTTTGGAAAGCCATTATCCTGTGACACTGTCCTGTATATTTATGTTTTATATTGTTTGACCCATCTGCTGTAGTCCTTTCAGCTTAAGTGTCTGTATGTTATATGGAGCTCTAGTTCTTAAGTAACTGTAGAGCAAACCGGTACAACACTTCAGATTACTCCCCATACTTCCTGCCAAAACATATGTGGGCACAATGTTGTCATGCTTATGTCTTTGGACCAAAGTGCACTGTAGTTTCTCATGTTTTTAAAACACATAGATTTTACCTTAACTAAATATAATTTTTTTTTAGGTGAGAGGAGGGGAGACAGTGAGGCAGACTCCCACATGCACCCCAACTGGGATCCACCTGGCAACCTGGTTTGGGGCCAGTGCTTGAATCAACTGAGTTATTTTTAGCACCTTAGGCTGATGCGCTCAGAACAACCCAGCCACTGGCTACAGGTGGGGAAGAGGGCGAGAAGAGGGAGAGGAAGGGAAAAAAAGCAGATAGCAGATGGTTGCTTCTCCTGTGTGCCCTGACCAGAAATCCATAAGCTGGCAGATATGCTATCCACTGAACCACTGGCAGGGCTAACCATAATTTTTAAAAATAAATTTTTTATATGCTAATGTGGGATATATAAAATTGTAGATGCTGAGAGGACAAAGAAATGAGCCTTATACCTGAACAGGCATTATAAGGCCGAGGAAAGAAACAGAAGCAGTATGTATGCACTGGTCCAAAAAAATATGGTAATGGAGGTAGAGAAAATAGAATGAATATGCAAAGTGGGGAGAGACTAAATATATTTTTTTCAGACTCTGGAAGGCAGTTTTGGAAGCTATTTATATCAGGTCTGCATTTGGAAAGTGTCTTTATGGAGGGGGATGTGATGAGGCTTTTAATGATTTCCTGGACATTTGTCACACTTAGTGACCTCCCAGCGTCTTTGGAACAGCCTTCCTGTGTTTGAGGAACTTCCTACCTCGTAAGCCCTGCTTCCCCATGGTAGAGGTCCTGAGATAGAGGGCAGGAACTCACCTTCTCATCCTTTGTCACTGGGGTTCAGACATGTGACCTGGGCTCCACCAACCAAGAGGGAGACCCTGCATGGAATCCCTTCACTGTGGGGAAGGTGCTCTCCGGAAGCCCCACCCCCTCTGGAGGTAGAGCACGCTGTCGGAAGGTAGTGCCCGCAAGGTTCCTTGGGAGCAGCTGGCAGAGTAGCGGGCATTGTACTTGCTGCCTGCTCACCCGGGCTGATTCTCTGGACAGCTAGGGATGCTGTGAGCTACTGACAACCCTTTACTGTAAAGTTCCCTTTTCACTTAAACTAGCTAAAGTTGGTTCTGTTCTTTAGTGCAGTATTTATAGCCTGACTAATACAAGCTCTACTGCCCTCAATCACTGTTGCAACAAAGGGTGCGTTTGGCATTTTGAATTGGACGCTTCTCTGTAGTGCAGGATGGTCCTGTGCATTGGGGAGGTGACCATTCTTCATCTCCAGGCACCAAATTCCAGTGGCAGACAGACTCCAGGTACTGTGAGAACTACATATGCTCTCGCCCGTTTCCCACATCTCCTCCAGATGGGGCAACATAACCCCCAAAGGAGGAACACACTATTAAATAGTGCTCTCCTAGCACATAAAAGCACCAAAAATTCTCCTTCTCATGCCCATTGTGTCAAGATATATTGAAGTCTTAAAAGAGGACATGCTCATGGGTACACTAGCAGGTACCAAGATAGAAACAGGAAAATGGAACCACCTGCATATGTATGTGATATGGCTCAAAGCACCTCGTTAGTGCACGTGGAAAATGGCCGAAAAGAGCCATTGTGTTGGTCGTGATGTCACTGTTGAAAAAATTTTCTTTGCTTATAGGATTCTTTGGGCAGACTTAGAGATTGAAAAAAAGATGGCCTCCAAATGCTAAAACAATGTGACACATTGACATATGATTATTGGGTAATATAATAACAGAGCTGTTTCTTGTTCATTTCATAAAAACCTAAGTTAAATATTTTACATCATATGCTCAAGAAATATGGTTTAAAATAAATAGATATAAGGGTATTTTAATATAAGAAATATTAGAGATCTATTAGAAACATAGAAATGTCTTAATATAAAAAGAGTATTAATTTTTTCTAAGAGGCATTGTAGGAAGATCTCAGCTATAGGAATGGGAAAGAGCTGTTCCCTAGGGTCCTATTACAACCTGGAGAAAGGTGCCTGCCTGAATTATTTTTATTTTTTTTTAATTTTTTATTTTTATTTTTTTGTATTTTTCTGAAGCTGGAAATGGGGAGAGACAGTCAGACAGACTCCCGCATGCGCCCAACTGGGATCCATCTGGCACGCCCACCAGGGGTGACGCTCTGCCCCTCCGGGGCGTTGCTCTGTCGTGAACAGAGCCACTCTAGCGCCTGGGGCAGAGGCCAAGGAGCCATCCCCAGCGCCCGGGCCATCCTTGCTCCAATGGAGCCTCGCTGCGGGCGGGGAAGAGAGAGACAGAGAGGAAAGAGAGGGGGAGGGGTGGAGAAGCAGATGGGCGCTTCTCCTGTGTGCCCTGGCCAGGAATCGAACCTGGGACTTCCGCACGCCAGGCCGATGCTCTACCACTGAGCCAACTGGCCAGGGCCAGTGCCTGCCTGAATTAAGTGACACAGGAAAACACAGAGAAAAGTTCAACAGATCATTCAAATCAAAGGGTTGTAATGAATAAAGGAAAATGAGTACATCATGTTAATTATAGGTTGTGGAGAATTTACTCAAGAATAGTTCAGAATCTGGTGTAGGGCAAAATGGAGTTGCTATGATGGACAAGGACAAGAGAGCAGGGGATGGAGGTCAAACTGGAAAGAGGGAGGAATACTCTTGTCAAGGGTAGAGATGTAATATTAAACTCTAAGAGCCAGTAGTGAAAAACGTGGAGAGAACCTTAGTGAGAGACCCTGAGATTGTCCTGGTGAAGGAGAAGATTCCCCTCATAGGATAGTGTTTAAAGAGATGGGAAACCAAAACAAAGCTGTATTTAGGGAATGTCACCAGTCCTGTTTGTCCAATAAACTGGCCGCAGCAAGGTGACCGAATGAATTAGACTCCCTTGCTTCTGCCCAGGCCAGACAAGAGCCTCAAAGCTGGGCATGGGGCGGGGAAGAAAGAAGCTGGGTACCCAGGAGGCGGGTGGGCAGGACCATGTCCTCCATGCCTCTGTGGCCTTGCTCTGGTTAGAGTGATGCTAGGACTCTTCCCCCTTGAAGTCTGGGGGATCTGAGCGCAGAGCAATCCTTTGCCAGTTTCTGGGGGAAGTGCCAGAGAGGTGGCCAGTCTCAGTTAGAAGTAACCCTTCGCTGCTGTCCTGGTCGTCATCTACAGGAGTAGAAATGGTGGTGGGGCTCGTTCAGGCTTGAGGAGGCAGGAGGGAGCCCGGGCCCACTGCCTGAGGGGTTTCTGAACACTCAGAGTAACGTCAGAAAGATCTGAATCCCAGAATGGGCAAAAAAGACATAGTTTACAGGAAAAGATAGAAATTGGCCAAAATAATATAATTTACACAAAGATACAAACCTCACTAATAATTAAACAAGTTAAAACAATTTTAAGATACTTTTATTTTTATTTTTACCTATCCCAGAATAAAGATTTAACTTAAAATTTAAGTTTGATAATCTATGAACTTTCTGGTTTTTTGTTTTTTTTTTTTACAGAGAGAGTGAGAGTCAGAGAGAGGGATAGATAGGGACAGACAGACAGGAAAGGAGAAAGATGAGAAGCATCAATCATTAATTTTTTGTTGTGACACCTTAGTTGTTCATTGATTGCTTTCTCATATGTGCCTTGACTGTGGGGCTACAGCAGACTAAGTAACCCCTTGCTCAAGCCAGCGACCTTGGGTCCAAGCTGGTGAGCTTTGCTCAAACCAGATGAGCCCGCGCTCAAGCTGGTGACCTCAGGGTCTCGAACCTGGGTCTTCTGCATCCCAGTCTGACACTCTATCTACTGCGCCACCGCCTGGTCAGGCTGTTTATTGTTTTAAAGAAGGAAGAATGGAGGAACAATTAAGTGAATTTGTGGTGAGACATACCTTTTTGGTATATAACCAAAAATCCTTATATAACCAAAAAATCTTGTTATTTATAGTGTTTTTCTGGCTATATATCTTGCTAGTTGTGTATTTAAAAACAGTGGCCAAAAAAGCTAAAGTGACAAATTGAAAGTCAGGGAAATGGGAAAAGTGGATTCTTCACACTAACCATCAATTACTTTAGTTTGAGTTATACAGTATTACTTAACAGGCTTCGGACATAGACGACCCTGAAGTCATGATGTTGTAATGATGCTAGAAACAACGACACTGCAACAAGTTCTAGAGGGGCTGAGGTCTGACTGCTGTAATGATGCTGATTAAGATTAGGCGAGCAGCTGCAAGGCCAGCCGCGTGATGGCCGGGAGAATCTCATTGTCGTATTGCTACAGAACAGGCACTTGACTTCTAAACTGGTGAAAACATTTCTATTCAGCAAACGTTACTTTTTTGATATACAGTTTTGTAAATTTATTACCATGCATGGTTTCTGGTAACCACCATAGACAAGTTGCAGAATGATTTTAATATCCTGAAGAATACCTTCAAGCTGCCCTTTTGCATTCAGACCCTCCCTCTACCCCGAAACCTGGCAACCAGTTATCTGTCCTCTGTGCCTATATTCTGACCTTTTCCAAAATATCACATACATGGAATCTTACAGTATGTACCCATTCAAGACTGAGTTCTTTCACTTATAATACATAGTTGTTGTTTTTTTATTTTTAAAAGAATATTTATCTTTGCTGAATACCAGATGAAGAAAGAAGACAGAAAACACTGTTACTGCAGAACTTACGTGGATAGCATCTTGACGTGCTAAAGAAACGGAGAAGTCACTGAGACATTGCCGAAACACTGTTTGCCTTCATATACAAGAACCTCATCTATTTAAAGCATTTGTATTCTGATTTGCGTTTTCTATTTTGGAATATTCAAATATGTGTTCTCTAGAGGCACGATGTGAAGAAAGCTCACCTCGCTACAGACTTCCCTCAGTCTCTACGTCTGGGGACATAATGATTCTGTTTTTAATTAATTTTATTAGTTAGTTGGGCACTTGAGTTTATTCTGTGGCTGGTGAGATAATCCTTAGCAGCATATTCCCTTGTTCCCTGGAAAACTGCTGACCTTTCAAGCTGTCACGGGTTTATTCAGCACGGGTGGTGTGCACAGCACAATTATGTGCACCACAGCACTGAGTTGGATCTTTAAGAGGTGAGAAGAGCCATGACTGGTATTTTACTGCCTGAAGGGAATTTCCAGCTTCCATCACTGTGCTCCCACTTCCATTATAAGCAGTACATTCTCTTTGCTGCTGAGTTTTACTCTTTCATATGATAGAAACCATTATTTGGAGAGGGAATTAATATTGTGCTCTGGAATTCCCACTGAGATGAACATATTTAGCAGATAGAGAATTTAATACCTGCTGAGTAAAGAGAAGCAGCAACCTCCATTTCTTTCTCTGTGACACACACACACATACACATACACCCCTTCCCATTATAAGTGTTGCAGGGGTGGGGAGAGGAGGCTTTTAAGAAACAGTCTACATTGTAAACTGGTTTGCTGCTACATTTCGAGTGGTATGTTTCTATAAAGAATAAGATCTAGTGTAGAATTTATAAGATGTTCTAGAGCCTAGAGAATGGCTATGTGAAAACTTGCTTGACTTATTCAGATTGTTAAGATCAGGCCATTTGAATTGATCAAGTTTGACAAGGGCTCAATTCTGTATACTGCCTAAGGTTTTCTTTAAAATCTGCTACAATTGCAAATGAATTTGCTGCAGTTTTAATTTTCTGTTGCATTTCCTTTGAGGCTGACCGTGTTCTCTATTGGCTTATTAAAAACTTCACGTTTGAAATTACAGATAGTTTGTGTTCAAGAAGCTGGGTAATTCAATAACCAAGCAGAACATTGAAATATGATTCCCAATTATCTCACCCTTGCTGTGCTGAGCAGACTGGGAACCCCTTCACTGGTTTGTGTTTCACACTGGAGAAAGAGAGAGTCCTGGATTTAGGATGAAAAACTGAGTAGACCATGGCCTATACCTCATCAGGAAAATTAAATTGACCGTATTTCTTCTGGCTGGGCTACCTTCCTTTGAATTCAGGAAGTTTATAATGAGAACCTGTTTAGAATTGGCTGTCACCCAAGCAGGGTGAATGTTTCCCCTTGTACCGCCATTACACCCTGAGAGCACTCTTATAATCATTTGTTTCATGTAAGTGTCTCTCCCTCAGGTGTCTTGGAGGTCTTCAATGACAGGAACATTTTCTTTGTGCTTGTGGGATCCCAACAAATGTTTTTGAATAAATGTTTACTTATTGAGAATTATAGTTTTACTGAGCTCAATCTTACTTAGTCTTCTCTTGCTCTTTCTGTTACACCATAGTTAGAAATATCTCCTGGATCACTCTCAGTCACAACACCAACATGACCCAGTCCTTAAGAGTCACCCGTCATCCAGGACGAATACATTCCAGTGAGTAGTTTTTCTTTCTTTCTTAGGATTTCCCCTCTCCATGTCTCCCTCCCTCTTTTTTTTTTTTTTGTATTTTTCTGAAGCTGGAAACGGGGAGAGACAGTCAGACAGACTCCCGCATGCACCCAACCGGGATCCACCCGGCACGCCCACCAGGGGGCGACGCTCTGCCCACCAGGGGGCGATGCTCTGCCCCTCCGGGGCGTCGCTCTGCCACGACCAGAGCCACTCTAGCACCTGGGGCAGAGGCCAAGGAGCCATCCCCAGCGCCCGGGCCATCTTTGCTCTAATGGAGCCTTGGCTGTGGGAGGGGAAGAGAGAGACAGAGAGGAAGGACGGGGAGGGGGTGGAGAAGCAAATGGGTGCTTCTCCTATGTGCCCTGGCTGGGAATCGAACCTGGGTCCCCCACACGCCAGGCCGACGCTCTACCGCTGAGCCAACCAGCCAGGGCCTCTCCCTCCCTCTTTTCCTGCAGATCTTTGGATTCCATGCCTATTTAGATCCGGAAGTATACAATTGCCTTTTCCTCTTCCGTTTATTTTCTAAGTTTGTTGAGGACTAGACACATCTCACACATCATCAGATCCGCCATATCACCCAACACGATGTCCTGCAAATACAGAGTGCTCAAAAAAGGGCTAAGTGAGCAAATGAGTGAAAGAATGACTGGGAGAATGAACATCTTAGTGATATGTGGAAGGTCACACAGAGAGACCAGAGTGAAGACAAACCAATGCTACTCAGCTTAATTCCCAAAATCTTGAGGTGAAAACTTCCAAAGAATGGTAACAAAGAACCAAATTTAGACCTCTTGTCTAGATCTTGTTTTGTGGATGACACCTCAATGATTCCATATTTGGAATTCCATTTCCATACAGAATTGAAGTTTGATCGTGTTTTAAATCAAAGCAGCCAAGGGGAAAATGCACAGTGACTACAGATGCAGTGCTTGTGCCAGTGTCCAGCCCCAGCGGTTCGTTATCAAAATGTCATCAGCACATTCAAACCAACCCTGGGTGGGCAGCTGGATCCTAGCTTTAACGCGGCCCTCAGTATCTATTAGACCCTAAGTAATCATTTCCAGACTTCAGTATTCTCAATAGCAGACCGATAGACAGTGTTTGGAGTGTGGGTGGTATTAGATGACCTTCAGGGATTTTTTTTTTTTTTTAGCTCTAGGGTTTTTTACTTTATTCTGCCATGTATAATCACCATTCTCTTTTCAATTGCTCAAAGGCCATTTTATTTTCAGGTTTCATGTGTAATTAAGGTGGTGGGTTTGCCGAAAATAAAGAGTTGTGAACAAAGAGGGCGCTTAAAGAAATACTGCTAGAATAATGACTCCTGTTAAAAGTGCTATAACTTGAAATATTTGTTCATAAAATAGTGAATGCCTTTTGTGTGCTAGCTCCTGGGGGTTGGGATGAACAAAGCAGTTATGCATGAACATTTACCATGAGTTAGTAATAAGTCCCTTCACTTTGGGGCTTCATTCAAGGAAAGACAGCAAGTATGAAATCTAGACCTTGAGAAACAGAAAGGCCAGTGTGATTAAAATGTGGAGAGTGAGTGTCATGTAGGATGAGCTGATCACTGCTGGTCAGGTAGGGTGCAGTCTGAAACTGTCCCCTGGGTGTAGCAACATTGTTGAACTTGAGTGAGGCCTTTTGGAAGGGGTAGTGTGGTGGCAGATACAGCAGAGTAGATGGAAGACCATCCAGAGATGTGGCCACAGAGGTGGTGAAAACGGGCACCATTTTGAGAAATTTGCTGGTGAAAACAAAAAAAGAGAGGGAAATAGGTGAGGAGGAAATTGTTTGTTTTGTTGTTGCTTTTTAATAAGAAAAAACAAGAATGAAGAAGCAGCAGTTGAAGACCTCAGAGAGAGAAGGGTTGGCATTCTCACTGGTTGAGGTACTACTAGTTGAGGTACGGGATATGGATGGAGCTCCTCCGGGGGCGGGGGCACGCTCTTCTGTTGCAAACCCTGGCCACCAGATCACGGGCAGGAGGATTCCTAGGTTTTCCTAGCAGATCCCTGAAGAAATGGGTTCCCCAGTTGTCTAAGTGATGAACTGCATGACTCGCCAAACTGACTGAGAGCTGTGAGATTATGCCCGAGGCCCTCTGAGTCTGCGGTACTGCAAGGAATGTTGGGAAATATCCATGTGATACTCAGAGAAGCTAGAATCTTTGTTAACATGATGTGTCTTCTGAAGAACATGTAATGTTTCATTAGTTATTAGTCTTCACTAGTTTGGAGACTAATACACTTCAGGCAGAGTTTGCAGTAGTCTCTATAGTAAGACGCAGATGTTGATTATATAGTCTCAGGCCAACAGGACTGTCAAAATTCAGATAATTTGTAACAGGACTCTCTATCTCAGGTATTACAGATTTATATCTTGTGATGAGTTGAAGAAGTTGTACTGAGATTCTCAACAATTTTCACTATTTCTAACACATGCTCCCTTTCTGAACAACACCCGATTTTTCCTTTTTCAGAAATGGTCTTTCCTGCTACCTTTGGGTACATGTCTCTGGTGGGCCCTGCTTGCTTTATTCTAGGGCCAGTAAGTTTGATCTTAATTCATCTGAATATCAGACCTAGCCAAGTCTGTGCTTGGCATAAAAAGGCCCTTCAGTGAACTAGATACTCTTGTTTTCTATTACTATTAGTTATTACATTTTAGGGAGGTAGGATTTTCTTTGTTAAGAGAGAACCTGCCAAAATATATCACAAGGCTTTTGCAAACTCGACATCTGTTATAGAGTATATGTTTTTTATAATGATTCAGTTACCAAGATTGAATTGGCAGCAAGATTTCCTCAGTGACTGGACAAAGTTTAAGATGATCTCTAACCAGTTCTCAGAAGGCTCCAAAGATCTAAATGTTTTCTTAAGTTTCTCCACTGACACCTTAATTCATGTCTGAGGTCTGGATTCTATTATATTGAGCAGGGACTAGATATAAAATACTGCACCAGGACAGTTAATATAATTTCTTTTATTCAGAATTCTACTATCCAATCTGATTATCAATCTTTTTTTTTTTTTTTTTTTTAGATTTGGCACTAACACTGGAAAGAATAAGTTAGGATGTCCCTTTTCTCTGAGTAATTCAGTGTTTAGCAAGGAAAGCAATGAGTTTTTCTTTTTCCTTTGACAACGTCTGAATATTTTGACAGTAGGTTCCTCCATCAGACACTACAATTATGAGAATAATTGAATGGAATCCACAATTGCTGAGCACATACTATCTACCATAGGTTTTTTTTTTGTTTTGTTTTTTTGTATTTTTCTGAAGCTGGAAACGGGGAGAGACAGTCAGACAGACTCCCGCATGCACCCGACCGGGATCCACCCGGCACGCCCACCAGGGGCGACGCTCTGCCCACCAGGGGGAGATGCTCTGCCCCTCTGGGGTGTCGCTCTGTTGCGACCAGAGCCACTCTAGTGCCTGGGGCAGAGGCCACAGAGCCATCCCCAGCGCCCGGGCCATCTTTGCTCCAATGGAGCCTTGGCTGCGGGAGGGGAAGAGAGAGACAGAGAGGAAGGAGGGGGTGGGGGTGGAGAAGCAAATGGGTGCTTCTCCTGTGTGCCCTGGCCAGGAATCGAACCCGGGTCCCCCGCACGCCAGGCCGACGCTCTACCGCTGAGCCAACAGGCCAGGGCCTATCTACCATAGGTTTTAATATAATATATGCTAGCACAGACTCAAAAGCATTAGCACTAGGACGTGGCATCAAATTGAGGATTTCTTCCATGCTACGGTAATTAACAGGTGACAGTTTGGGCCACCCATATATCCTGATCTCCACATTGTTTTCATTATCACAGCACAACATGGCTTTGGATATTTATAGCAGAATTCATTACAACTAGTTTAAATAACTGTCATCCTTCCCAGTTGTTTCTTCTTATAATTATACAAGAAAACTAAAATGTCTGTAAACCCATCAAACTACATTTAAATATAAAAGCTTAAAATATTTTAAACATTAGGAAATCCATAGGTTCTGATGTTTCCTTCTATGCCCCTCCTCCCTTTTATTTGACTTCTTAAATTGAAACATAATTTATACACTATAAAATTCACCCACTTAAAGGCATAGTTTAGATCTTTACAATTTAAATAATCAATTTAACAAAATAAAACTAACTTAGAAAGTAAAACTATTTATTAAGACTTTTAAAAATATTTTCACAAAATCCAAATATGAGTGTGAAATAAATTGAGAAAGCTATCCATATTTCTCCAAAGACTTTAAACTTGGATTAATTTTTAAGTGTACTGCTTCCTACTTTCAAGGATTAGATCATTCTCACACTGTAGAAAGGAATTTGGATAGAGAAAAAGATTAAATAATTTTCATTTCACTTTATAAAATAAACCCCAATGTCAAACAGGCACAAATAAGATGACATGGATCAATTTCACTTATCGATATATTTGTGAAAAATTATAAACAAAAGATCAAATAAAATTTAGTAGTATGTGCAATAATACAATAATAACCTATCATGTGCAATGAGGTTTGTTCTAGGGACATAACAATGGTTAAATCTAATATTAGGAAACTTACTGAAATAACATAACATTAATGAATAATTTAAGAGTGGACTATGTTCATCTCAAAATAAGGCAAATAAAGTGAGAGAATTCCCTCATTATTTATTTATTTATTTATTATATCTTTTTGGTGAGAGGAAGGGAGATAGTGAGGCAGACTCCCACGTGCAACAGCAATCCCCATCTGGGGCTGATGCTGGAGTACTGAGCTATTTTTAGCATCTCAAGCTGATGCACTCTGACAAACTGAGCCATCCTCAGCACCTGGGGCCACACTCAGCTAATCAAGCCACTGGCTGCAGGAGGGGAAAAGGGAGAGGAGGGGGAAGGTGAGGGGGAGAGAACTGAACCCAGAATGTCCACACTTCGGGCTGACACCGGTCAGGGCTCGCTCATTTTTTATTTAAATAAAGTAAAACAAATGTCTTTGTGAGATACAAATGGAAGGAACATTCCTTAATGTGACAAAGCATATTAACTTGAAATCGAAACCTAGAGTCCATTTAATAGTGAAACTCAAAAACTTTCCTGTTAAAATAAAAAATCATTCGGATGATCTTTTATCAATATTATTATTTAATAACACTCTGGAATTTCAAGTCAATGCTATGAGATATGAAACTAGATTAATAGAAAGATATATTAGAAAGGAAGGGTCAATGTTATTATATTGGGATGACATTATCACACACATCATACATTATCATATGTAGACAACTCAAAAGATGCAACAGGAAAAGTCTAGGAATTAATTTGAAAGTTCAATGAAATGGCAAAACACATGATAATCTTACCAAAATAAACCTTTATCCCAGAAATGAGTTTTACTGTAATTAAACAAAAGTGGTACTCACAATTGCAACCAATATTTAAACTACCAATAAAAAAGTTTAATGAAAAATGATTAACTATAGTATTCATAGTATTTATAAAATAATCCCAATGAAGGAGTTTAAGAGAAGTGCAGATGTCCCAGTAATGAGCTTTAGGGAGGGGGCAAAGTGGTGTGAAGGGGATAACTTTCAATAAGAATTTACAGGGGATATAAAAGTAAAGTTTTTCTAGGGGTCACTTCAGGTATTCATCAAAGCATTCCTAAGTTATAATCATGCATAAGGGTAATTCGGTGAAAGCCTTCCAAGGGCTAGTAATATATTTTAGCTGTATGGTTGTCTGATGATCCAGCTTGCTATAAGGACAGGTGAAGATAGTAACTGCATAGAACTGGCCTGGGACAAATGGCTGTGGGGAGGAGTGATGTTACAAGGGGGTTCATTATACTATGTCTATTCTTGTCTCCTCTTGGGTCTCTGAAATTCTCTATAACAAAATATTAAACAAATAAACTTAAAGCAGCAGTGTTTTATTAAAATTATTAAGGTGACATTGGTTAATAAGATCACATGGATTTTAAGTATACGCTTCTATGATACATGATCTGTGTATTATATTGTATGCCCATCACCCTAATTCAAACCATCTTCTGTCACTATATATTTGGCCTCTTTTAGCCGAACAGTTCCCCACCCCTTTCCCTTTCTTAACCTCCTTACTGTTGTCTGTGTCTGTGAGTTTCAGTTTTATATTCCACATGAGTGAAATCATATAATTCTTTCCTTTTCTCATGAGTTATTTTGCTTAGCATAATATTCGCAAGGTTCAACCATGTTGTTGCAAAAGGCAGTATTTCATCTTTTCTTATGGCTGAGTAGTATTCCACTGTATATATGTACCACATCTTCTTTATCCAATCCTCTATTAAAGGACACTTTGGTTGTCTCTATGTCTTGACCACCATGAATAATGCTGGCCAATAGTAGACATGTTCTTAATATATAGGTTCAAAAACTGACCCATAGAGAGATTTCAGTGGTTCAAATACTCTCCTGAAATTATGTACAAAATGTTATATGTATGAGCATATGTTTATTTCTTTTTCTGTGGGGGAGCTCCAAAACTCTGATCAGATGCTTAGGAGTCAATTTTGCTAAAGTAAGAGCAATTAAATAGCTTTCCTAACTTTTAGCCAACCCTTCATGAGGATTATTTCTTGCAACTGATGTTTATAATAGAAATTGGGAAATAGAGATTTTAAGATTATGCTCTGTCGCACAGACCCTGAAGTACAAATGAGACTTGCCAAACCACCAGGGTTCTTGAAATCATTGTGATAGAAAAAGTTGTGAAGTTTTATGGGAAAACATCATTGGGAGAATTGAAGATACAAATTAGACATTGAAAGCTGTTATAATATGCTGTACACATATTAAAACAACATTAAACAAAGCAAGGGAAAGTGACAATTTATAAATCTTTAAAGAGTAAGTATGGGTATTATAAAATTTATTTCCATTTCCTGTTTCTAACTGGAGAATCTAATTCCTGATCCCCCATTGAGATGCTTTCAAATTCATTTGCTTTGCAGCTGATAAACAGCATTCTTAAAAGCTCTCCCCCTCTCTGCCTCCCACTGCCTAGTTTGTCTCATTCTTGGTCCAAATGTTCAAAACTTTTTACATTTTGTCACTGGAAGTTGTTGATTCTTACCTCCCAAACCCACAATGTTTCAGAGACAAATAGAGTGAAATAACGCGTCTTAAGAATGTTTCAATACCTCTCTTAGAAAAGACTTGTCTTGTGACAATTTTTTCTTTCTGAACTGCCCATATAACACAGATGGTTTCATTAGAAAACTTCTACTCTGTCATATGCTTTGTCTCCTTTCCTTTTATAAGTAAATGGTTTTTAATTAATAAACAAAAATCCAAAAGCACAGCTTTATGATGACGCTGCTGCTGCTAGGTAATGATTGTTCTGTATCAAGCTCTTTTCTGTGTGCTTTGCATGTACAATATTAACACATGCAATTCTCACATCAATTCTAGGAGGTAGTATCAGAAAATTATCTGAAATTTAGAAATAGGTAAAAGAGGTAAGTGGGTATCTTTCCAGAACATTTCTGGGTTTGCCACTTTAATTGATTTTCTATTGCCTGATAGAAAATCAGGCCTACTTTATTGCCTCAGTAGAGGCAGAAGTTAACTTGTAGATTTATGTTGAGATACAAATAATTTCTATTGGTTTGGTGAGCAGAGGGAGAGGTAGTGATAATCCCAAAGGTTATGATTCATTGTCGTCTTGGACATTAAGCAGTTTTGTTTCTAATCCAGAAAGTTTATCTAGTCATTCACTTATTAAATTTACCATACATGCCTACCTTCTCAAATGCCCTTTGGACCAGTTTTAATGTCTTACAGTTTTCTCATTAACTAATAATAAATTGATTAATAAAAATACCTTTGACACATTCTTATTTTAACCCTTTGAAAATCACACTCTAACACTAGATGTATTGCTTCATAACTTTCAATGGTTGTATATTATTCTATTGTGTGAACTAAAATCAATTTATTCAACTGACTCTCCTGTTGTAGGATATTGAAGTGGCTTCCAACATTTTTCTTTTTAGGAAAAAAATGTTATATTAAATATTTTATGGCTAAACATTTGTATTGTCTTCAATTATAACTGTACAAATGAAATTTCTGGGTCAAAACTATTCACATTTTAAAGACATTTTGTGGATGTTGCTCACTCGCCCTTCAGAAAGTTTATTCAGATTATACTTCAACATAATATAAAAATACTCACTTTCATTCTTCAGATCCCTTTTATCCCTAATGATTGCCAGCAGGAGTGACTCACACATCTAACAGAAAAAGAAGAATTGATGAAGATACAGAACAAAATTTTGAGGAAAGGGAATTTAGGGTTGGGAATAATTCACTGCATTTGCATATTAACAGCAGATTATATGATTTGTGAATCAACTGAAAAGGGTTGACAATATTTAAGTTATTTCTTAACTAATCTAACAAATATGCCTGGATTGCTTGCTGCCTAGTTCTGCTTTGTGTAAAGATAGGATAATGGATAATTTGCAAATAGAACCTATCTCTTCCTTCCCTTTCTCCCACTCTTTCTTCCTTCTTCCCTCCCTCCCTTCCTCCCTCCCTCCCTCCCTTCTTTCCTTCCTGTTTTTCCAGAAAACATATCTGAATGCTCTATAAAACATAAATGGCTAATTAAAACTACACATTTTATGTCATAAAATGTGACAATACCAGTTTCAGTGTGAAAAATATTCATATTTATTACAACACCTACCTATGGCCACCACAACAAATAACCAAGAGAACACCTAATCTTTTTTTTTGTATTTTTCCGAAGTTAAAAGTGGGGAGGCAGTCAGACAGACTCCCACGTGTGCCCAACTGGGATCTACCTGGCATGCCCACCAGAGGGAGATGCTCTGCCCATCTGGGGCGCCGCTTCATTGCAGCCGGAGCCATTCCAGCTCCTGAGGCAGAGGCCATAGAGCTGACCTCAGTGCCTGGGCCAACTTTGTTCCAATAGAGCCCTCGCTGCCAGAGGGGAAGAGAGAGATAGGAAGGAGAGGGGGAAGGGTGGAGAAGCAGATGGGTGATTCTCCTGTGTGCCCTGGCCAGGAATCAAAGCTGGGACTTCCACACACTGGGCCGATGCTCTACCACTGAGCCAACTGGCTAGGGCCAAGAACATCTAATTTTAAGTAATATTCTTTCTATTAACCATATCTATTTTTTATAATGAAAGCTGCAGCTTATTTTCTGAAGTTAAATAAAAAAGAGCTAAGTGAAAGATTTAAAAAAGATTTTAATAAATACATGTTTTGAAGTATATATGTGACAATTCCTTCATCGTGTCCACCAAGAACTTTTCAAAGCATCAAAAAGTAAATTATTTAAAACTTGTAAGGGTAAATTTCATGACATTGCTGTGACCACTAATAGTTTCACAAACTTTCAGTGCTTTCTGAGTATTTATTATAATGTTTAAAGAGATATCACTAAGTCCAGACAAAGAGTGGGTTGCTAGAAATCTATTTAAGGCTCAGAGAACTAAGAGGTTTTAAACCCAAGAGTCTGCTGGTAAATGAGCTTTTACCCCAGTCTCTGGGATGCCCCGTGTAAGTGAGAAGCAGGCAGAGAGAGAGAAGAGGGGCAGAGGACCCACGGCTGAAGAATCCTAGAATCCATCTCACCAAATCTCTAACCTGATAATCAGGCCTGGGTTGGAAAGAAAAAAAACACTCTTGTTATGCTATTCTGGGAACTGCATGTTATTCTTCTTTTGTGTGTTTACTGACTTTCTGTTTAAAGCACTTAGGTTTTTCTAGTCCTTAAACATGTTCCAGGTTTTCATAGCCATTAAGGTGAACAACAAAAAAGTTCCCAAAGGCGTTGACCTCAATGCTCAAGTATCCAGATGTCAGGGGCTGTTTACCAGAAAATCTCCCTAATGAGCCAGACTACTTTGGCACAGGTTATGGGTGTTAGAAAAGCTTTCTTGGAAATTAGTTCAATAATATCCTCTTTGGCCAAATGACCAGACCTCAGGTCCAAGATATTAAAAATTTATTTCTAATTGAGATATTTTCAAGACAAAAAAGACAAGACTGGTCAAAATTTTAAATTGAATTCAGAACAAGGCCTATACAGTAACAAGAGTTTGAAGGGATAGCTCTCCAGTTTTAGGACACATGAGTGTAGCTTAAATGCAACTAACCAATTAGGTCAGTGGTTATACATGGATTGATCTTTAGAACTCATACTTCCCCAACTACTATAATTACAAGTACCCTGCATACTTAAACTCCGATGAAAAACATTTTAGCTAAACAAAGGAGGGCAAGGTAGAATGATTTCTCAAGGTTCTCTGTCTAATTTCCTCCAGGAAATGAACTTTCCTTGAGAAGCTCAGTGTTCACAGGAATCCGCCTGCTGTGGCCCGTCCCACTTCTCTGCTTCCAGAGACCAGCTGGTTGTTCCAGCGCTCGGGTAATGACAATATGTCAGTCAGGACAGGTCCTGGGGAGCCCAGAGGAATCCTGGAGCTGCCACGGTTCGGGGTCTCTGGGATGTGCTCTTGTAGCACCGGGCTGAAGCAGAACTGTAGGGTAGTCACAGGCAGAGAGACTCTGGAGAAGACAAGAGACCAACCCAGACTCCGAAGTCCGTCTCCAAATGGGATTATATACTTACACCAAGTGTGTGTACCCTTGGGGCTTTTTGAATACAGTTATTCATCCTAGGATTAGGTCAGAGTGGAATTTGTCTCTGTGAGACAGGTGATAAAAGTTGAGACAGTTTGTCTCAAAACAAGATTCTGAGTATGTTTTCTCTTAGGTCAGACATCAGATTTTACTTGACCCCTAGATAATTGGACCACTACTTAATTTCATGGCTGCCTCAGACTCTACTGCCTTTCTGGTAATAAACGGGTGGGAGAGATGGAAAGTGGAAGTTATATGGCACTTTTCAGATTGCAATGGTGAAGAAGTGGCTGAGAGGGTGTGGTTAAGAGTCCTTGGGAGTCACAGAAAAGTGTTCCAGATCAGTGACAGCAGGGGAGGAGTGTCCCCAGATGAAGATCTGTGGAGGCAGCAAAGCATCTTGGGTAACATGACTGAAAATCAGACCATCATTTCTAGGCCCTCCTCCAAATGTCTTCTCTTCAACCTTTTATGATCTCATGTGACAATCAGCAAGAAATGCCTAAGATGTTTTGTGAGCGATGGGTTAGATCCACAGGACATTCAGGGAGCTCTTTAGAAAACTGTAATTATAAAAAGACGCGTTGTTTACAAATCATGTTCCTTTAGATACTGCAAGTTGTGGTTCTGAAATAATGACTCAGGGTAGGAGTGGTTTTCTGAATAGATGTACCCTGCCTTTTGATAAGCCCTTCACCAAACCTAATTTGATTTTTCTACATGTTCCCTAGTTTCTTGTCATTTCTCAGAAACCAATTTTAGAGGTAAGCAGTTATCTGTCAACTTCACTAGAAATAAATGTAATATACTTGTATAATTCTTCACTATTTCCCAATCACTATTCTTACGCCTTAGATGGCTGAAGGAGCACATTTACCCACGACATCAACTTGCTGATCTAATCCTAGGCAAATCAGTGTCCAAGTAAACTAACATTTATATTCTTTTAATGTGGTACTGCAGTGTAAGGCTAACATTTATCACGGAAAGAAGTATTTTAAGCACATGGGTTTATTTCCAATTTTCTTTGTTCTCATTACTTCTTAGGCTATTTTATTCTGATAGCTTTCAAATTATTGTGCACTCTCTAAGGAAACTCTTTTAAGATTTATGTTTTTAATATTAATTTTAAATCTTGATCAGAAATACCAGATTATGTAATACATAGATTTCAAGCTTTGTTTGGCATCCATATGAATGTGAAAACCAATGGATATATCTTTCATATCAGTTCAAAACAAATACAAATAAAGTTAGCTTTAAAAGGTATATTATTAGGTATAAACTCCTTCGGTCTGAAAAAAAGCTGTTAAAATTGTTTGGTGGATTGCACAGCTGAATATAACAATAACAACAGTTCTGTGCTCCAGGAGTTGAAATAAGCTCTGCGTGCATTTTTTTTCATTCAATTCTCACATTGTGAGGTGGAGATCACAGATAAAGGAACTGAAGTTTAGAACGCCAGGGATTTATCTAAATCACACAGTTAGGAAGAAGCAGCTTCCAAGTTTAAAACTCGGTTTCTGATACCAATGCCTTACATCCCCAGGAAGTCTCTTCAGCCAGCTTTAGAATAATAAACATATAAATGTAGTCATAACTTTTCTTAAGCTTCATTTGATTTGAATTTTTGATTTTCAGAATATCCTGATTTCCTAAATAAAAATTTCATCCGTATGGGCCCTGGCCAGTTGGCTCAGCGGTAGAGCGTAGGTCTGGCGTGTAAAAGTCCTGGGTTTGATTTCTGATCAGGGCACACAGGAGAAGTAACCATCTCCTTCTTCACCCCTCCTCCCATCTCACTCTCTCTTCCCCTACTGCAGCCATGGCTCAATTGGTTCGAGCAATGTTGGCCCTGGGCAGGGGCTGAGGACGGCTCCCTGTCCCCTCCTCAGGCACTAAGATGGCTTAGTTGCTGAGCAACAGAGCAGCAGCCCAAATGGGCAGAGCATCACCTGGTAGGAGGCTTGCTGGGTGGATCCTGGTCGGGGTGTATGCGGGAGTCTGTCTCTGCCTCCCCACTTTCATATAAAAAGATTTGTCTATATGAATTGTCATATATGATGTTTAGCATCAGGAAAGTGGGCTGATAAATGGTGCAAGTACTTGACTTGATATCAGTAACTATTTTTTCTTTGATATTTACAACTTTTTAAAAAGTTTTTGCAATATACCTAAATTCTAATTTGTGGTTGTAACAACATGGTCAGAAACTGAAACTATACTTCTGTCTACTTACCACTTAATTTTTTCCATCTAATTCCTAGGGTTTCCAGATGGTGTCAAGGTCTTTGTCTTATGCCTAAGTCCTTCCTGGGTAATGACATGCAAATTAACAGGCATTTTTGACATGTCTTTGAAATAAAATCTAGTTCAGAGTCTCCTTGGCCTTGGTGGTTTGTTCTATGCATGCCACACCCAACCACTTGCAGAAACATACTCTCTAGGTAGCAGGCCTCCTGAATTCATTAGCAACACAACTCTGTGATGATCATTTCTTCCTGTTTGTTTTTTTTTTTAAATCCCATTGTATTATTTCATCTTGGACATCTATCTATCCAGAGTCTTTGGGGTTAAAAGGTTGACTGTGTCATTATTTAGTTTGACTTATCAGCAGTCATGTGGATTTGAATAGTCCCATTTGCAATGAATCAGGGCTCTAATTGGTTAATGGGATGATATCATATTCCAAATGTATAAATGTTTATTCCTAATTTTGATCCAGAAATAGAAGCTAATGTTCAGAAGAATAAAGTTACCTCAGCCAGTGTTCAGCACAGAACAGTCACCATTAGGGTTTCTTAGGCTGCTTTAAAATTCTGTGGGTTTGATGTTACATTCAAGTCTCCCACCAAGACCTGTTCTCATAATACTGAATCCAGTAGCCATTGAGGAAATTCAAAAGATGACCCCTTGACTTTTTGTTTTATATTATTGTCTTGCAATAAAGTGTATTTTAAAGAAAAAGCTAATATAGAAAAGAAAATCCGTGGGGAAGTCTATCAGAATTGAATCTCGCGTTTGTTGTAACTTCCCCAAGGCCCGATTTCAACCTTTATTGTTTTCATAATAAAGCTGATTTCACATAACATCAGGTCGCTATGGTGACAATAGGACAATGGTAGCTGGGAAAAGGAGTTTCTGACTTGCCTCCTGGAAAGTGAAGCCAATGTGGCAGGGGCAGCGCAGCGATACTGCTGGGAGAGGTGGGCGAGCCTATCCGGGAGGCACTGTCCCAATCCAGAGGGACGAGGGCCGCGGCCCACCATTCCTCTTGAGTTCCTCATCAAGTGTCAGGCCTTTCCCTGGCTTCAGTGCCTGAATTCCTTGAGGAGAAATCCAAAGAATAGCAACAAACATTGCTAGGAAGAACATGGTGGAAGGAAAAGAAGAAGGATGGAGAGATGAAACCGTAAGGGGCACTGTTATGATTTCAAACAATCTGAATTAAGGTAAGCACTGTGAGAGGGGAGAGGAAGAGGGTGGGGACTGCATCAAGGTGGGAATGGGAGGAAGAGAAGACGGCTGCAGGTGCAGCTTCTATCAGCTGGGCGGTTCACCCACCTGTGGGATTAACAAGTTTAGAAGCCCTAGTTTATTTACAGGGTTCGGCAAGGGATGATAAATAGGTTTCAAACCATGACAACTCCTTTCCACTGGTTGTCACTATCTAGTGTGCTGTTCCAATTGTTTACTGCTGTCTATTAAAGCATCACAGAACTTAATGACTTAAAACAATAATAAACATTTTATATGATCCTTGGTTTCCGTAAGTCAGGAATTCAGGAAGGGCTCAGCTTGGTGATTCTGGCTTGGTGTCTCCTGTGTGGAACAGTCAGATAGTGACCGGTACGGTGGGGGTCTGGAGCAGCTGGGGCCTGACAGAGCATCTCTCTCTCTCTCTCTATATATATATATATATATATATATATGTGTGTGTGTGTGTGTGTGTGTGTGTCAGCTTGGTGATTCTGGCTCGGTGTCTCCTCTGTGGGACAGCCAGATAGTGACTGGGACGGTGGGGGTCTGGAGCAGCTGGGGCCTGACAGCATCTCTCTCTCTCTCTCTCTCTCTCTCTCTCTCTCTCTCTCTCTATATATATATATATATATATATATATATATATATATGGTGTGTGTGTGTATGCATGTTCGTGTTCATGTTTACACACATTCTATATCATTATATAGAAGTATACAGACATACATATCACTCAGCATATATAAATGATCACTCTTGAAGGTGTATATATGTACATGATAAATGTATGTGTATATGCATGTACCAATGTACCATCAAAAGTGATCATTTCAGCTAAGAAGGCAGAAGCTGCATCTTCTTTTATAACCCAACCTGGGTGGTCCAGCAGAGTTGCTTCTGCTACATCCTATTGGTTATAAGTGAGCTACAAATCTGTCCAGACTCAAGAGGAGGGGAGTTAGACACCACTTCTTAGTGCAAGAGCAATAGGTTCTAGAAAACATCTAAGATGGAAAATGTCGATGTGACCATCTTTGAGAAATGCCATCTGCTACAGGTGTGTTACTGCAAAAGATTTAAAGACGCACGTGGTGTGTGGGCATGCTGTAGATGTGTGTGGTGGGAGGTGACGTGTGATGGAGCCCTGTGTCATATATTTGCTCTTCCTACATTATATACTTTTTTTCCCAACCCTTTTATAAAATGCAAATACTACTGCTAATAATAATCACATTATTTTCTTCTTTGACAGAACAGATAAAGTCTGCAAGAAAACACAAAATGAAACAAACAACCCCTCCTCAAAAAAATCCAGGGTGATGTAGAGAATGGAATATAGAAGGAGTATGTGGAAAAGTGTTTGGAAAAATATAGTCAAAGGCTGGCTCTGAAAGATGTCGTAGATACTTGTATATTTTTTTGGGTGGAGATTGTAGTAGAGGTAAACTCCCTAGATGAAAAACAAAACAAATAATATAATTTGGCAAAATGTTTTAAAAAAAAATTAAAAGCCTCAGTTCGTCTAAAGAAAACATTTTTAAAATGTCAGAAGACAAAACAATCAAATGGGGGGGGGGGTAAATGTTTGCAATACACATTACAAAGGATTGCATTTCAAAGAGCTTCTAGCAAATGTGCCAGCAAATTATAAATAATCCAATAGAAAATTGCCCAAGAATGTCAACAAACAGTCTACAGAAAAGGAAGGAAAAATGCTCAATAAATATTAACCTTCGTCATCTGGGAAATATAAACTAAAACAAAAAAAGCTATCATTTTTAACCATTGGATTCCAAAACGAAAAATAATAATAATGTCAAGTGCTGGGTAGAGTATAAGAAAATCACATGCATTGTTGGTGTGGCTGTAAATTGCCATAATTTATGCAAAAGTAAAATAGCATTTTTATTAAAACTGAAAATGCATATATCTTTATCATAGCAGTATATACCTTTGAAAATATATTCAAAGGAAAAATTATATATGACTGTATATTAAATGTATATATTTTGGGTTTTTTTTTTTTGTATTTTTCTGAAGCTGGAAACGGGGAGAGACAGTCAGACTCCCGCATGCGCGGACCGGGACCGGGATCCACCCGGCACGCCCACCAGGGGCAACGCTCTGCTCACCAGGGGGCGATGCTCTGCCCCTCCGGGGCGTCGCTCTGCCGCGACCAGAGCCACTCTAGCGCCTGGGGCAGAGGCCAAGGAGCCATCCCCAGCGCCCGGGCCATCTTTGCTCCAATGGAGCCTTGGCTGCGGGAGGGGAAGAGAGAGACAGAGAGGAAGGGGGGGGGAGTGGAGAAGCAAATGGGCGCTTCTCCTAGCCCTGGCCGGGAATCGAACCCAGGTCCCCCGCATGCCAGGCCGACGCTCTCCCGCTGAGCCATCCAGCCAGGGCCTATATTTTCTTATAAAAGTATATATTAAAGAATGTTCATTATAGCATTTTTTTAGGAAAAAATTAAAGGTCTATCAATAAGGTAGTGATTGAATTTTTTAAGTTTTGAAATTTTAGTCTATAGAATACTATCTAATCAAGTAAAATAATGAGGCTTATTTCTACAGATTATCATGGACATGTATCAGTACATAACAAAGAATAATATGTATATAGAGAAAATAATGTTTATAAATACTCTAATTGATGATATAAGGTATAGAGAAAATGATAAATATATGACATATGCTTTTTAAATAAAGGAAGTGGGGAATCATTTGAAATTGTTAGTAGTATTAACAAAGGGTCATTAATGCCCATATGAGGCATGGTGGGAAGCAAAACAATATTGTATTACTTTATCTTTGGAAATATTGTTAGCCCATACTGCTGTTTGATCCAGAAGACTAAATAAAAAGGAAAGTCCATTACTATGTTGGCTGGCCGAGCTCCTGGTATAAATAAATATCTGTTGAGTGAATAAATATATGTTTTGCATTCATCATTCCACTTCTCCAAGTCTGTTTGCTGCTTACAGCGGTCCTGGGGTTGCTACAGTTAAATCCTTTTCTTTTACAGCCAGAGGGATTAACACTCTTTGTTCTGCCCATAAGGGAGGCTATTCCAGCAAATCAAGTTTCTATTTTGATCATTCAGGCCTACATAGTATCATCAAAATCGTTCCAGGAGAAAAGCCCACCAAACGAATATAAATGTCTCTTGCACTACTTCATTTAGAGAGAGAATCAAAGATTCGCGGCTCAGATTTCCTAACTGAATTCAGTTCTCTGCCCAAATTAACTAGAAAGTTCTCATTTTGTACAATTATGGATCTTTATTGTTTTTCATTATAGAATGTTTTCCTTAAGGAATAGAGCTTTTTTTTTTTTTGAGAAAGACTACTTCTCTGAAGTAATTAAAAAACTTATATAGCACCTCAACCTTTTGAAAATTGAATTTGAACAAAATCTAACAACAGTCTAAAATTCAATTTCCTGCTTTGGAGGACTTCATGATAAGGCCTACAATGTACCGAACAAGATTCTATATTATTTTTACTACCTGGTACAACAATAGCTTTATTTTTGATGAACTAAAATTCACGTGATTATCTCTATTTGAACCTGAGTGGTCGCTAATTACATGCATTCTCAAGGGAGAAGGGGAGCGACAATTTCTTCAGCATTGTCGCCTCTCCATTATGCATCCAAAGCTATTACTAATACCTCCAGATTATCACTCACACAGGACACAGGAACAGGGTCTTCTCTGCGGACAAGGTATGAACTCGGGCTTCACCTCCCAGGCTGCTCTGTGAAGGCAGCACACCCACTAGACAAAGAAAAGTTCCACGACATCAGCTTTCACAACTCCTAGGTACCTGCCCTAGTCTGGATACCACGCAGGAAGGCCACACCCTTTAGGAAGACAGCGTTCATCTTACCGTCCATCTGCACCTGCAGACAGGTTGGGAGGGTTTGCAGGCAAGGTAGGCGAGTCTACACAATAGAAGCAGGAACATCTCCGTGGCTCTGAGAGTGTTTGGTAACAAGAAACATGATAAAATGAGAAGGTTTTGTGGAGATAGGAAAAGTTCTCAGGGGACAGGGGCACAATTCAGAAAGTCTTGTCCTCTGCCAGAACGAGGATACACACAGGGTTCCTGTGACAGTGATGGGCAGCCTGTTCGCGGCTCTGAGCTGAGGGAGGGACAGATGCAAACAGCACGTTTCTTTTTGTGAACAGACATTTCTCAGAAAGGGCGGGACTCAAAGGGAACTACTTCAATTCTGTGTAATTAGGGACCACAGAAATCCAGCTGATGCAGATTCCGTGTATAGGATCCAGACTTTGGATAATGACAAGAAGCCTAGAAATGTTGGGGTGTGGCATTCACTGTCACACAAGGAGAAAATGACCATTCCAGTGAGACCAGCCTAAAATGGGAGCGGCACAGGGCGCAAGGCAGGTGACAGAGAAAGGGGAAAAACAAAAGCAGACCTGATCAGGTAATAGACAATTCCTTTAACCAAAGTTGGCTAATGCCTAATGAGGAGGGATTGAAAGTTAATAGAAAAACCACAGGATATTTAATTTGCAGTTTCAATATAGTAATATATTCACGCTCCAGTTCCTTTTTAAATAAGCTTTATGTCATTCTCGTTTTTGTGTGTGGGGGATTATGCATTTGTATCTCTCTCCTCAGGCATAGCTCTAATGGAGGCTCTCAGTAACGAGGGTCCTGCAGGGACTGAACCCATCCTAGAGAAATCGCAGGCTTACACTCGCGTGGGTGCTGTGGCAGAACGCTGGCCGCACCCAGCACGGCTCCTCCGCCCGCCCCGTGATCCTCCCTGATGTGGTCACGACAGGGCTCCCCTGGCCATTCTCCACCCAGGTGCTTGGGCCAAAGAAGGCATGTGCTGAAGTCACAACTGGTTTTAGCTAGAGCATAGTAGCTGACAATTGAGGAAGTATGTTATAAAGTTCAATTCAAATAGCATTTCTATGTTCTCTAAAGCAAAATTTAAGACACTTGTTATTAATCACAGATTCTGATTCGTGAGTCGGTCTGCATCGGGACCCAGATATAGGCCTTTTATATAAAAACCTCAGGTAAATCTGAGGCAGATGGTCCACGGCCCACAATTTGAGAAACACTGCTTAAAGGAACCTCTGATTCCTGAGCTAAGGGATTCACAGATGTATTAGAGAGAAAGCCATTGAAATGTCAGGCAGGCATTTCCAGACTGTGTCAAAATGAGCTGAGATCCCGGTGATGTCAAAAGCAGGTTTTCCGGCCCAGTAGGCCTGTCAGTCTTCCGGCTGCCGTAAGCATTTTCCATAACTTACAGCAATTTCCATGTTGGAGATGACAGATCAGACTGCTATAAATATGGAAAGGGGGAAAAGGAGACTTTCTCATGCAGATTAAAAATAATACCCTAAGTTCCGCTTCTCCAGCAAATTAAGTAAATCAATAAAAATAAAAGCTACAATAGGCAGAAAAAGGTACTGCTGTACAGTAAAAAGAGGCAATGGAAATAGTGAAAAAGTCAGCAACATGCACCGTAGAAAAGAGTGGTAATCTTCAAGATGCAGCAGTCATCTGAGGGCCCATGGGACTCGGTGCCCTGTGTGTCGAGTTCTTATTTTAGCCACTTGGGTTAACACCATAGATATGTCCCAGTATTAATTTGTTTTTCTGAGTCTATACTTACAATAGAAAAAAAAAATTGTTTGCTGTGCTTATAGAAATAAGAAATCGAAGTTCTTCTGAAACAACCATTAAAGGACCCGAAGCAGGATACTTTCTGGAGATCACACTTCTCTGGGAGTTTCACTACGATGAGAATCAAGATTTTTCCTTCTAGCCCTGGCTGGTTAGCTCAGTGGTAGAGTGATGACTCAATGTGTGGAAGTTCCAGGTTTGATTCCTGGTCAGGGCACACAGGAGAAATGACCATCTGCTTCTCCATCCCTCCCCCTCTCCCTTCTCTCTCTGTCGCTCTTCCTCTCCTGCAGCCAGGGCTCAACTGAATCAAGCACGTCATCCTTGGGTGCTGAGGATGGCTTTATAGAGCTTCCACCTCAGGTGCTTAAAATAGCTTGGTTGCGAGCATGGTCTCAGATGGACAGGGCATCGGCCCCAGATGGGCAGAGCATCAGCCCCAGAGAGGGGGTTGCTAGGTGGATCCCAGTTGGGGTGCATGCAAGAGTCTGTCTCTGCATCTCCACTACTCACACACACACACAAAAAGATTTCCTCTTCTTGCCCTCTAGGTCTATGATGGTTGTTTTTAAGTAGGGGTGTCCCCAAAAGAAGGTTATTCAAAGCTGATTTTCAAGTTCTTTCTCCCACCTCCTTCTAATATCATTAATGGCAAGGGCATCTCTTGATGATTATTATAACTGACTTGGCTTAGTGAAATCTCACAGACAGCCTAACCTCAGCTGTAATGACTTAACAGTCAATACTTATCTGAATTTATTTCCTCTAGTCACTCTTTGATGAAGAAGTTGATAAGGAACAAGACATAGCTAAAACACTGTAGATTGAGGGTAGGTGGAAAAGATACAAAACTCCAGAAAAATATTCTGGTTCCTGACCTTAAGGATCTCAATGACCTGTTGATGAGACCTCCCTGTCCCACTGCCTCAGATATACACTGAGTTAGCTCATTGCTGGGGACACACAGTAGACTCTGAAGTCAACATGTACTCTATCAGTATTAAGTAATAATAATATTACTACCTGTAATGCTGGTGGGCAAGGTCAGGCAGGTTCCCATTGACTTCGGGCAGACGGTAGAACTGTGGAGCCGGAAAGCATCGGGCCGTACCCATTTATTGGAGGCTTGCAAAGACAGGTGAGCAAATTGAAGGGCAAGGGAGCAGGGAAAACCGCACCTCACGGTGGCAGGAGAGTGATCTGAGAGAATCACCACCCAGGGGAAGCACCCACAGCTTTACATAGACCCCACACACGTGGCGCTCCCACACACCCACTCACCAATCAGGCAAAGTGCTTGCTGCCAGTTAACCAGCGAGCAAACCTAACACAGCTGTTTTCCTCACACTACCCATCTTTCTTTTTAATTAATCTCATCTCAATCCATGTGTTTAGTGTCAATTCCCCTTATACTTACTTAACTTAGTTCATGTCAACAGTCCATGCATGAAGCATCTATGTTTAGGTGACTGTGAAAAGCACTTTGGCAGTGAGATGAGGGTAAAGAGAAAGGAAAGAAATAGAGACTAAAAAGCATTCTATTTGAGAGGGGAAAATCCTGTGTTAAAACAGTTTCTATCACTTAATGCATTTTGATCATTTTACATCACTTACTTTCTTTTTTCTTTCTTTTTTTTTTTAGGTGAGAGGAGGGGAGATAGTGAGGCAGACTTTCACATGTGCCCCTCAACCAGGATCCACCCAGCAGCCCCCATCTTGGGCCAATGCTTGAATCAACTGAGCTATTTTTAGCACCTGAGGCCAATGCTCGGACCAAATGAGCTATCCTCAGTGCCCGGGGCCACACTTTAAGCAATTGAGCCACTGGTTATGGGAGGGGAAGAGGAAGAGAAGGGGAACAAGGAGTGACAGAGAAGCAGATGGTTCCTTCTTCTGTGTGCCCTGACCAGGAATCAAACTTGGAACGTCCATACACTGGGTTGACACTCTACCCATTGAGCCACCGGCCAGGAATGCTTACTTTCTGGAATTTCAGTTCCTTCATCTTTAAAATGAGAATAATATTTACTTTGATGCTTGTCCTAAGGATCAAATGAAATAATTACAGTTGCCAGATTTAGCAAATAAAAATAATGTTAATACAAGTATAGCCATGCTATATTTGGAAAATACTAATGCTAAAAAATATTTGTTACTTATCTGAAATTCAAATTTACCTGCTGTCCTAGAAACAATATGTGATAACAGCAGCCATTTGTTGAGTTCCTTTTATGTGCCAGGCACTGCTAGGTACTTCAATTAGATTGGTCATCATTCTAACAGTGCCTGAAGGCAGTTATTACTAATCTCATTTTGCATCAAGGATGTGGAAAATTTCCAAAATGTGATAGCCGGGAAATAGCAGTCAAGATACAGATCCTCTCTATCATGCTGTTCTTTAGTTGACGAAAGCACTTTGAATTTGGAAAGTACCCAAGTGTTTATTATGACAAATTGTCTCTCTGTTTATTACTCCTATCCTGGGTACAGCAAAGGGACTGTTGAAAGAGAATGGAAATATGGAGATTAAAAGGTGCCATCAAGTGTAGGAAAAAGTCTATATTTGCTCTTCAACTTACAGGATAATGAATGGTCTCTTGCCAGGAAATCCGTATTTCTAGGGATACCAAGGAAAGGGCACAAGGGCTCTACAACAACCTCACAGCGTGTATGTTATATGTGGGATTATCGACTGCTAAACCCATGCCAGAGCAGAGATTATTGACTAACTGGGTCTTAAAAAATAAATTAGTTATGTAAGCAACTGTATGCACATTTTTACCTTTTCTGTACCTTTTCAAATAACCAGAAACCCAACTGAGATTGACAACACACACACTCACACACACACATACACAGGCACACACATACACCCCCCCCCCACACACACATACCACATACCCTGATGAACATTTTGTAGCACACATTGAACACAAAAAGATATACACATATACATCAGAATAGCTTTCTATAGGGAGCAGTGGAAAGGGAACTGGCTATGAGAATAAGACAATAAATAAACAGCTAAATAAATTATCTCATTAATTTGTTAACACAAAAAAGAAAACCTTGTGTAAGTTGATGATGTGCTTATGAACTGAATACAAGTAATTCAACAACCTGCATGTGAATTCAAAAGTAAATACACACCAGTTATTTCTGATCTATTTCTCTAATTTAAAATACTAGATTGCTTGTTTCCCAGACGTTTCTGTTGGCAGTGGTAAGTCACCAGTCACCGCTTGAGGACAAGGACTGCAGGGAGAGGGCAGTGGAGGCCTGCTCTGCGTGGAAGGGGCAGGGATTCTCACAGGGACTAAGGTCAAGTTAAGGGGCAGTGGTTGCCAACACATCCCGAGGGCTAGAGGGAGAGCCAGGTTAAGCCTAAAGCAAGCTAGAGGACAGATGGGGTAATGCCAAGCCAAGGAGAGAGTCAGGAAGGAGGACCAGGCCCTGGCAGGCCAGATCAGAGGGCAAGATGTACGGAGTTCTAGGGCAGTTAGATGCGAGACACCTAAAATGCAACTTTATAAGTTTTTATTTGTCACTGAGAGACAATGGGAAAGACTTTTCCCTTTGCATTCCTCTCTAAAGCAACTCTTAGAAGTGTTAATATTTATATAATATACTAAATGCAATTTAAAGGTGCTTACTAAAAACAGTTTATAATTTGATTTTAATATGGTCTGTGTACAAACAGTGGGCTTAAGTTCCAAATGGGGAATAATTATATTTCCCTCTATTTGTTATCTTTAAATCTTAATGTTTTTTAAATACTTTAAAAATGTATTTGTGCTAGTCAAGAACAACAAGGTTGACTTTTGTGATTTCCAGCAAACAGTGTAAATACTTCTTCACAACTAAATACTGTGGAGTAGATTATTTTGAACAGCGTGTGTGAGAGCATTGTGGATTTAAATTTAATTTGAAACCATAATGAATTCAAGGTACTGCTTTCAAGACAGTTCTATAGATGAAGATAAAAAAAAGTCATTGTCTATTTGATAGTGTTAAGGGTATATTATATAATCAAAACTCTCTAGAAAAAGACTAACAAAATTTTCAGTAAATAAGGTGGGTACTTCTTTATATTATACTTACAGAGAAATTTAGAAGTAGGAAAGAAATTATTTGACCAAGGGCTAAGAACAATAAAGTGTTTTATTTGGTACAGAGGTCTTAGTGTCGATCACAGCCTGCTTAGCCCTCTTTCATTATCTTTATAAAGCATTCTGCCTTATCTTCTAGCTAGGTGGATGATTAGATTATTTCTGCCTCTGAGCCACGTGATAGTAGACTTCCATCGATTGAAATGGCTCACTGTGGCAGAATGCCTTCTTGTTGCCAGTGCAAACAATTCTATTGAATGGCAAATTATGAAATCTCTGGGTAACTCCTCACTGAAATTGTTTGATTTCTCTATATAAACTCTTCTTTTGAAGCAATCTGCTATTCCAGAGATCACGGGCATTGAAAAAATCTGGGTCACTCCTCATGCATAACAGAAAGAAATCTGAGCTAGACAAGGCCTTAGAACCCATCTGTAGCTATGTGGAAACTGTGAGAAGTTGTAAATAAAGCAGGTGGGGGGCCCACAGCAGCTTGCAAACCCTGACCCTCAGCATCAACACTACAAAATACTGAAAACTTGGATGGGAATATGCTGGAAAAAAAATAGGGTCTTTATGTAACTATATTATTGAAATGCTAATATATTCAAACTAATAACGAGGATTATAATATTGATGAAAAGATGACAAAGGAATTGGGTTACATGGGCTGATCATTGAAGTTCAGCAAATAATGATTTTTTTTTCTGTCGACTATTCTTAAAGGAACAATCAAATTAACCACTTTTTTTTTTTTTCCTGAAGCTGGAAACGGGGAGAGACAGTCAGACAGACTCCCGCATGCGCCCGACCGGGATCCACCCGGCACACCCACCAGGGGGCGACGCTCTGCCCACCAGGGGGCGATGCTCTGCCCCTCTGGGGCGTCGCTCTGTTGCGACCAGAGCCACTCCAGCGCCTGGGGCAGAGGCCAAGGAGCCATCCCCAGCGCCCAGGCCATCTTTGCTCCAATGGAGCCTCAGCTGCGGGAGGGGAAGAGAGAGACAGAGAGGAAGGAGAGGGGGAGGGGTGGAGAAGCAGATGGGCGCTTCTCCTGTGTGCCCTGGCCGGGAATCGAACCCGGGACTTCTGCATGCCAGGCCAACGCTCTACCACTGAGCCAACCGGCCAGGGCCAAATTAACCACTTTTTGGTTAAAAAAAAAGTGTCATTGATATTTATCAGGCAAAATGTTATTAACAATAGTTACTTTGGTGATGGGTATACAATATAATCAAATGTCAAAATAACCTGGAGATGTTTTCTCTGAACATATGTACTCTGATTTATCAATGTTACCCCATTAAAATTAATAAAAAAAAGTTACTTCTGATTGGTCAAAGATTCAAGTGGCAGAAGGGAGGAGGTTTACTTCCCAGTTTATCAAGGTCACCCTCAAACTTGGAAACTCTCTTGATATTTCTACTTTATGTGTTTTTATATTTTCTAAATATTTTTAAATAAACATATTGTATGATGAAGAAGCATAGGATGATGGGTAAGAGTGCAGATGCTAGAGCTACAGTTGTAGTTTTAAATCTTGACCGGTCAAATGAATGATCTAGATCATTTTACTCAATCCCTCAATTCCTTTGGACAAATCCCATCTGTCAGAATCTGCAGCCCTGCTCTTGCCTGTGGCAGGCCTGGATGATATCCTAACCAATGACTTTTGAACATTAGTCTTTAGTATACTTTAAATGGTGACAAGGGAACTCTGGGGAAAAGTACATTATGTTTTGTACTTTTTCCCAGAGTTTCCTTGTCACCACCCACTTTGGTAATTGGCTTAATGCTCCCTCTTTAAGGGACTACTTTCTCTTTCTTGAACCACTTTCTACTTTCCCTGCTGGTGCTTCCTGCACTTCCCAAAATACTCTATTTGTATCCAAATGCTTGTCTCAGGGCCTGTTTCTGGGAGCACCTACACTAATACAAATAGCGACTATATATCCACGTTTCTAATAGATGTCTCCAGACCGGACTACTCCCCTGATTCAGACTCTAACATCCGGGTTGAATTTCCATCCAAGTGCTTACAAACAGTTACAGCTTAACAGGGGGTAACAGAATGCTTGCAATCTCTGTGCCCTGTTTCTCTCCACGTTCTTCCCAGTGAATTCCCACGGTGCCGAGTATGAAATCCAAAGAGGGCACTACGGTGTGAAGAGTCACAGTGATCTCACTTGCTCACCTCTCTGGGCTTCTCCTTCATTATCGCTTTGCTCTCTGGCCTCTAACCGGGTGTCTTTCAGATTCCCAAACATGTCAGGCTTGTTTGCTTCAAAAGCCCTGTGCTTGCATTGTTGTCACAACCTTCAGGATTCAGCTTAGACGTTTCCTCCTCCAAGAGATCTTTCGGGCCACGCTCTACGAAGGGGGCCCCTTTTTACCATCGTACTCCAGAATATCATCTCTTTTATTTTCCTCGCTGCTCTTAGCACCCCCTGAAATGACTTTGCCTATTTGTTTATAAACGTATCCCCAGCCTCTCCCACTAAAATACAAAGCAGGAGCTGTCGTCTTGTCACTAGTTACTCCCAGTGGTAACACGGTGCTGGCACTGGGTAGACAGTCCAGGGATGTTTGTGTGCATACCTTGGAATGAGATTTGTAAACATATTATATACCATTTGCAATTTCTGAACGTATATCCCAATTCTTATTACATGTCCCTCTCTTTCAAAATTAACCTATCTTTATGGAAAATTTAATTGGGATTTTAAAATATTTTCACCTCAACTGTTTAAGAATATTTCATAATCTATTTTTTTTTATAATTCTCACGTTTCTTTTTTTTTTTTTTTTTGTGGCAGAGACAGAGACAGGGACAGATAGGAAGAGAGAGAGATGAGAAGCATCAATTCTTTGTTGCGGCACCTTAGTTGTTCATTGCTTTCTTATATGTGCCTTGACTGGGGGACTACAGCAGACTGAGTAACCTCTTGCTCAAGCCAGTGACCTTGGGTTTAAGCTGGTGAGCTTTGCTAAAACCAGATGAGCCCGTGCTCAAGCTGGCAACTTCAGGGTTTCAAACCTGGGTCCTCTGCATCCCAGTCTGATGCTCTATCCACTGCGCCACCATCTGGTCAGGCCCTCACGTTTCTTTTATGTAAACATCTGAAATGTCTTTCTTATTAAATGCCTTAAATATGAAGACTTGTGTGTAGATTTTTGAATTTCACCAAGCACATTTTTCTAGATTTGTTACTCTTAAAATAATCTAACCTTCATGGTACATAGGGAATGACTCAGAATTATTATGTAATTAATTATTATGTAATCCATAGAGAGTATTTAGAAGATTAGTTTATAGATATACTCACTCTTATGCTAGATTTCTACTTATTTTAGAATTAAAAAAAAATATATCCAAAGAAATTAAAAAGTACCAATGGCCATTATTTTCGGTTTACTCCATTAGCTCAATTATATCACTTAAGCAAAGAAGGCGCTGAGCACTAATCTGGAGCCCTTTATCTCATTCTGTTGCTACTTTTCTAAAGATGTTTTTGAGTGGCTGATCTCTTAGAACACTCAGTGGCTTCTTCTAAAATGGAAATATTTTAGAAGATAATGTGAATTGAATTTGAAACAATCATTATCTGTGACTTAGTTGGGAAACTAGTCAGGCTCATGTAATACACAGCAGGGTAAAAATCGGCAGATTCCTCTCTGCCCAGGGTGAAGGAAGACTTCAGCTGGGCACATTCTGCAGAACTGGGCACCTGGCAGACACTCGACAAACTTCTCTAACGTTTTGGAGAAGAGTGGTCAAGATAATTTGTTGAATTTGCTCTAAATGGGAAAGATTAGTGAGGGGAAACAAGGAAAGAAAGAGACATTCAAAAGGATGGTGGTAGACTGGCATTAAATTAGGGGAAAATGCCCACCAAAGGGTTGGGAAACATTTTTGAGACTTATAGTGAGTACTTTTCCACCTAAAGCTATCTGTAAAATGGTTTTACAAATTGACTTTTTAGATGCTCAAAAATAGGTAAAACTTTTGGCTTCCAGGATGATGGAGTAAACATATTTCCCCTGTTCCTTCTGCTAAGTACAACTAAAAGCCTGGACATTAATGTATGAAACAAGCATAAGCAGACTCTGAAAGGTGGAGAGACGAAAGCAAACTGCTTACGGACCTCAGGACACCAGGAATGATATAGATACACTGGTGAGTTCTTTGAGTTTTCTTTTAGCTTCATATATCCCAAATTAGAAGCTGAAGATGATAGCACCCCAGAAACACCCATGAGTGTAGACCCCCCCAAAGCCCTGACAAAAGCCTGCTCTCTCTAGCCAAAGAAGCTACTAAAACACAGAGAAAGTGACTGCTGCCTGAAGGTTGGTGTGTTCTTTTTCTGAAGTTGAGTCATACCTGATCCAGTTCACACCCATCTAAACTGAGGACCTTAGGCTCCTAGCATGGGCAGGGGGAAATGCTTTAGACAATTTAGAAGGAGACTCTGAGAAAAACAACACTTTATCCACCCCCCCAAGATATAGAAAAACTTTTAATAAATATTAAGTGCATAATTTTAGTGAAAATTTATAGTGATAAAAATTATTAAGAAACCAAATCACAAAATAGTACTATATAGTGATCAGTTTTATGTGGAACACATCAGAGTATTTTCATAGTAAATTAATAAAGTTGGAAGGGGGTTAGAGTCACCTAGCCCAGATCCTTTGTTCTTAGATAATGAAGCCAAGCCTAGAAAGGTGTTGTGTTTGCCAGTTAATTCATTAATTGCTAGACATTAATTAGCCAGCAAACTTAATAATTGCCAAACCAAGACAAAACTGAGCATTTTGGCTTCCAGACCAGTACTCTTTCTACCACATTCCATGTGAAGTTATCCTTCAATATTTTTAGCTTTTTTCTTTACTATTTTAAGAAATACCTTGATAAAAATGCAGATTTGCTTCAGACTATTATACAGCAAAATAGAGATATGAAGCATTTACTAACGTCACACGATAATAAACTCAGATGGTGAAACTGTTGTGTGAATAAATATTGAGCACACTCTTGAGCATCCATAGCATTTTGAGAGCTAACCCTTAAGATATTTCCAGCAGATTCTGTGGGTACATGACAACGAATACTTCATTGGTGCTTCTCTTAAAACTGACTTAACTAAACCTTTGGCGGAGGGCAGGAACACAAACAGAACTGGCTGGCTGTGTTTGCACGTCACCGCTCTTCTCCAAACATGTTTATTCTGCAACAATTCTGGAGCTTCCCTTGTACCCCTAGATGACATCAGCAGACACTGGGGATCTGAGGCCCTGTCCCCAAACTCATCCATTCAACAAAGCAGCCACTGTGCACCAGGCAGCATGGATAACAGCTACTAGGATAACAGATAAATAAATGATTTTACCCCAAAGGTGCTGTTTAGTTGGATAAAAAATCACGTGTAATCAGATATACTGCAGAGATGGTAAACACTATAATGGTAGAACAATGACTAGAGGGCCCTAGACTCTAAATGAAAAACTTGCGCTTTCTAGAGAGCCTTTTGCAAAAGTACACTTTGAAATAATCAAAGAGGGCGGGAGTAGTTTACCAGGCAAGGGATGAAGAGGACTCAAGGCATGGGAGGAACCACCTGGAGGCGTGCAGAGCATGGTGGGTCAGGAGACAAGAAGAAGCTGATAGGGGGACAGGAGCTTGGGGCCCACTTGGGAAGCACCATAGGCCACATGCTGAGCAGTGCTTTACCATGGAGGGCTTAACCATGAAAATAAAAATACATGTAATACGATGTTCCACCACAGAGAATGTTCAAACAGAGAGGACAGGATTTAATATAGATTTATTTTTCTGAAAGATAATGCTGAATCTCAGTTGCTTCACCTAGAAATAAGATAAAATATTCTTGCTATGATATTTGTTGTTGGAATCAAATAGTGCATATGACCGTGCCGGGTAAATTATACAGCAAAATGGAGATATGAAGCATTTACTAACGTCACACGATAATAAACTAGATGGTGAAACTGTTGTGTGAATAAATATTGAGCAGAAAGCACACTCTTGAGCATCCATAGCATTTTGAGAGCTAACCCTTAAGATACTTCCAGCAGATTCTGCAGGTACATGACAAAAAATACTTCATTGGCGCTTCTCTCAAAACTGACTTAACTAAACTGCACATTTGACTTTAAATTAGTGGCTTTATAAAAAATTAGTCTAGAAACTATTTCTGCATTTGCTGTACAAACCTTTTCAAAAACTACAGATATGGAGATTTCAATTAGGCAGCGTAACTTCTGAAAACAATAGAAGAACGCCAGTATCACCAGTTTCTGAGAGCGAGTTCTCTTATCACCAATATGGTAAGGTACAGAGTATCACAATAATTCCTCCTGACATTTGTCTCATGGTTTACACTGTCATTTATTAACTTTGTTAATCTTTATAGCATTCCCAGGAAGCAGACATTATTATAATCATCTACATGTTATAGATAAGAACGCAAACATAGAGAGGCCACACAGCTAAAGTGACTTCAAGAGGTCGACTTGAATTCTCCCGCTGGTGGTTTTTTATACATGTAACAAGACACAAGTTTGGTGAGAGAGAACTGACTTTGAATCCTGTCTTCATCACCTACTAACTGTGTCACTATGGCCTTTTGATCCTCCTTCTCAAAGGTAAAAAGTGATAATCATGCATCATGTAATGTGTATAATACTAAAAACTGTCTCTCATCTTAAGTCTTCTTACGAGTTCTCTCTCATGACCTCCATGTCATTAAATTTAACCTGGAGGCTGAAGTGGAGAAGGAAGGGCCACATCCTGTCCTCCTGGTGCGAGCCTAGTAGAGGCAGATCCACTGATAGGAAAGAGAAGTAAAAGCAGAACCTGTACCTTCTGGCTGGAGGGGTAAAACAGGAAATGGAAGTGGAGGAAAAGGGCAGAAGCAAAGTTTTAGTTTTTCCCTTTCACCTCCCCCTGCATGAATTCAAAGACAAGGAATGGGGGTGAGCCCAACAACAGAAAGAAGGTCTTCTGCCTCCATTTGTGTTCAGACAGAAGAACCCACCTCCTCCATTCTGGTTCCACCTGTCTTGAGTAGTTCTATCAAAAAAGCTTGGTGTGCATGTGATCTGGGCAGAGGGAGAGAGCCAATCCAGCAATCCCGAGTGCCTGGTTGCCCATCGCGGGGTGAGGCCTGCCTGTGAACTTGGTTCCTAGAACTGAGGACTCTAGACAGACAGAAGTGCCCAGAAGACACGCAGGGGTCAGAGTCGGAGAATTAGATTTGGAAATTATAAATCTACTTGAATGCTTTTCCTTTTCCTCTGAAAATCCATTTCTGTTTTTATTAATATATTTAACAACTAGGGTTTCTTTGACAAATTCATTCTGTAGCCACCCTTTCTTCTCTGAAAGTGAGGCATTCCATAAGTGTCCTTCGGAAGCATTAACTAGCAGGAATAAATATTAATACTAGCTATAAGCCAGGGTAAAGAATACATGTTCTTAAATAAGTACTATATGATTATACTTATACACGGAATCTAAAAAGTCAAATCACAGAAACAGAGCAAAGATTGGTGGTGTCCAGAGCTGGGAGGGTGGAGAATGGCAGGGAAAACAAGTAGTAAAGGTTTACAAACTTCCAGTGATAAGATACTGGAGATATAATGTACAACATGGTGATTATAGTTAAAAATTTTGTATTAAATATTTGAAAGGTTGCTGAAAGAGTAGATCCTAAAAGTTTCCATCACAAAAAATAAATATGCAACTGTGTATGATTGATGTTAACTAAATATATTGTGGTAATCGTTTTAATATATTTATATTTTTGATATACATATGCATATATCAAGTGATTATATTCTACATCTTTAATACAATGTTATATGCCAAGTATATCTCATTAAAACTGGGAAAAAAAGAATATATGCTTTTTACAACCAGCTTTAGTGCTTATTTCCAGTCAAAATCCTTCTGGACTGCTATATATCATACTATGGCTCTGTGCTTTCCTCTCAGTGCTGATGTGCCCAGGTCCTTGTGGGCACAATTAGGGTCACTGCAATTAGACAGTCAGGGTCACTGATTCAGAGGTTTGATTACCAGCAACGCTAACTCAATATATAATATTATGTAAATGTCTATGTAAACTTGGACTCACAGAAAATATATTAAATCTGTAATAGTTTCCAGACTGGACCTTAACAGAGAATGGTCTCTTTGGCCAGATAATGTCACTCACGGAAATAAAATATTCTCCTTCTTTTGAAAATTCTCTTTCCCCTCACTATATATTCAAGGAGGGTAGAGTTTCTCAACCTTTCACGATGGCTACTTGGACTGAATAATTCTTCCTTGTGGGGAGCTGGTCTATATGTTGTAGGATGTTTAGTCTCTCTGGTCTTTACCCACTAAATACCTACTGGTACCAATCAGAATGTCTCCAGACATTGCCGAATGTCCCTTGGCTTGAAGGGTAGGGGGACAAAATCACTCCCTGCTGAGAATCACTGTAAGTGACATCTAGGTGCTCTTGATCTACATTCGGTTCATTGGCTCTATCTGTGCTGGGGGGGGGCAGCCCCAGCCCACCCTTGGCCCAGCCTGTGCCCTTGTGCAGATTCAGCCAGTAATTCAGGAGAGCCTACTGATGGGTGGTTGTGGGTGTAAATGCCTACAAAGAGGTCGGCGGGGAAGAGTCCTAACCTCTGGCAAAGTCCATATTTGCTTCTTTCTCTGCCAAACTCAGTTAATTATCAGCACAGTTACCGTGATAATCAAAGACTGTATTTTTCAGTTTACCTAGTAAACCCTTAAAAAACAACCCCATCCGTTTATTCCAGTGTGCTGTACAAAGATTGAATTATTATTATTTTGTTTGTATTTTTATGAAGTTGGAAATGGGGAGGCAGTCAGACAGACTCCTGCATGCGCCCAACCGGGATCCACCCAGCATGCCCACCAGGGGGCGATGCTATGCCCATCTGGGGCGTTGCTCTGTTGCGACCAGAGCCATTCTAGCACCTGAGGCAGAGGCCATGGAGCCATCCTCAGCACTAGGGCCATCTTTGCTCCAATGGAGCCTTGGCTGAGGGAGGGGAAGAGAGAGACAGAGAGGAAGGAGAGGGGGAGGGGTGAAGAAGCAGATGGGCGCTTCTCCTGTGTGCCCTGGCTGGAAATCGAACCCGGGACTCCTGCACGCCAGGCCGACGTTCTACCACTGAGCCAACCTGCCAGGGCCAAAGATTGGATTTTAATGTGTGATGTGACAGCAGTTTTGGGAAGTGTTGTGATAGCTCTTTAGAAGAATGGCCTTAGAGACACAGAGGTTCCCTGGGGTGGGGGGTGGGGGAGTTTCTCCATCCAGTTTCTAATGGGCCACATGCTCATAAGAAGAAAAACTGTTTCCTATTCCCTCCTCAGTCAGCTGAAAGACTTCATTATTGCTCAGTTAAAATCCAAAAAGATGGGGATTTTTAATCCAGAAATGGCATTTTTGTTATTTGACCAAATACCCCCACCCCAAGTTAATATCCTGAGTTCTATACATCTGCAGCTTTTTTCTTCTGAAAATTAATGTGCTTGGCTCAACTGGTTAAAAAATAAGAACTGAAACAAACAGCTGGAGTCATTTAAGATGTTTCCTTTTCATTTCAATTTGAAATAAACTTTTCAGCAGTTTGCCTTTGTGGTAGTTGAAGACCCATGTAAATTTAAATAGTGGGTTTCTTGCCTTTAGGAAACCAAGACTTCCTGGTACTCGAGCCAACAAAGGGCGTCATCGGGATTTGGCAGGCAGCTGTGAAGCCCTGACTCTATTAGCATCATGGACAGAGTGGCAACACCTGTTCTCTGGGAACATGTGACCAATTCAAATATTACCTGGCAGGGGGGCTCTGAGGAAGGGTTCACAAGTTGTCAACTGTGATAATTTCCTGTTTCTTACCATGGCCCCTTGCCCAGCCCCGTGTTCTCTCTCTCCATTGTATACCTCCCACTTGGGCAATAACAGATTGCTAATTTTCCGAAGTGGTATAAAAGTGAAGGCATGCTGTGAAAATCTCTGTTGATTGTGTAAAAGCAGTGTTTGTCTTCATTTCTGAGGCTTTGGCTTTCTGTCCCTTTTTATCATTTTCTCAGTGGGAACAAGGCTGTCTAGACTAGCAAAATATTTTTACCCTGAATCCAATCCAGGTATGCCAGGTATTGTATCTACGGATACCACCCAACAGAGTCAGATGAGAAAGTACAGATAGGCAAGATGATCATTTCATTTAACTTACTCAACAGATATACTTGTTGAGAATTGATTATGTGCCATACTCTGTCTGGGATGTTGTAAACACAATGGAAAACAGACTGGGTCTCCATTTTCATTGGTCTCATTGACATTATTCAGATAAACATCCAAATAGATGACAAAGCACAAATATGAGAAGGGCCATGATAGAGGGGTGCATGGATTTGTGGGAGACCTTGTTGAAGATTTGGCTAGAACCAGAACCCAGATCACAAAAGCTCATGTTTAGTGTTAGGCCTTCGCCTATGAGCAATGAGCATATTGTTGATGGGTTCACCAGGGGTGTGATATAAACAAATTGTTTGAATTCATTCTGTGCTTATGAAATGAAAACCCAGGTAGACTCCATGGCATGCTATTTGACACATGCTTGAAGGCAGAAGATATACTTGTTAGTGCTATAATTTATTGGTGGGCTAGACTTGGAGAAACTGGGATAAAAATTTCCTTTTAAAAATAAATATATTAAAAAAGATGTGGTACATATATACAATGGAATACTACTCAGCCATAAGAAATGATGGCATATTGCCACTATGACAACATAGATGGAGCTTGAGAACATTATACTAAGTGTAACTAGTAAATAATAAAAAACTAAAAACTGTATGATTTTACAACATAGGTGGGATATAAAAATGAGACTTATGGGCCCTAGCAGGTTGGCTCAGTTGTAGAGTGTCGGCCTGGTGTGTGGATGTCCTGAGTTCAATTCTCAGCCAGGGCACACAGGAGAGGTGCCCATCTTCTTCTCCACCCTTTACCCTCTCCTTTCTTTCTCTCTCTTCCCTTCCCACAGCCAAGGCTCCATTGGAGCAAAGTTGGCTGTGGTGCTGAGGATGGCTCCAGTTGCAAGAGAGCAATGCCCCAGATGGGCAGAGCATTGCTCCCTAGTGGGCATGCCAGGTGGATCCCAGTCAGGCGCATGCAGGAGTCTGTCTCTCTGCCTTCCTGTTTCTCACTTCAGAAAAATACCAAAATAGAGGAGGTGGTGGGTCTACAGGCAGACCACACCTAGGGAACACAGAGGCTACACCCATTGGACTCCAGTGGCCACACACTTCTTATACACAGACAAAATGGGAAGGCAAAGAAATGCAACCCAAATGACTCAAGAGAAATTTCCAGAAAAGGACTTGAATTAGTCAGATATAACTAAATTATCAGATGCAGAGTTTAAAATAATGATTGTTAGGATGCTCAAAGATCTTAGAAAAACAATAGATGGTCATTACGAACACCTAAATAAAGAGATAGCAAGTATTATATAAAAAAGGACATTGAAATAATAAAAAAAATCAGTCAGAAATGACAAATACAATATCAGAAATTAAGACCACAAGAGAAAGAATTAAAAGCAGAATGGATGAAGCTGAGGATCGAAACAGCAAGTTCTAGAGGACAAGATAAATAAAGGCATGGAAGCAGAACAGAAAAAAGAAGAGACTCAAAAAGTCTGAGGAAACTCTAAGAGAGCTCTGTGACAACATGAAGAGAAATAACATCCGCATCATAGGGGTTCTTAATGAAGAGAAAGAACAAGGAATAGAAACTTTGTTCAATAAAATCATAGCTAAAAACTTCCCTAAATTGATGCAGGAAAAAGTCACACAAATTCAAGAGGCACAGAGAATTCAATTAAAGAGAACCCCCCAAAAAACTACACCAAGACACATCATAATTAAAATACCAAAGCTAAGTGATAAAGAGAAAATATTAAAAGCTGCTAGAGAAAATAAAGATATCACCTACAAAGGAGCCCCCATAAGGATGACATCTGACTTCTCAACAGAAACACTTGAGGCCAGAAAGGAATGGCAAGAAATATTCAAAGTAATGCAGAACAAGAGCCTACAACCAAGACTACTTTATCCAGCAAGGCTATCATTTAAAATTGAAGGAGAAATAAAAAGCTTCCCAGACAAAAAGAAAACTCAAGGAATTCATTACAACCAAACCAATGCTGCAATAAATTTTAAGGGGCCTGTTGTAAACAGATCTAAGAGGGAAAAGAATATAGCAAAAGAGGAATGCAGCTTTAAAGAATAAAATGGCAAGAAACAACTGCATATCAATAATAACCTTAAATGTAAATAGATTAAATGATTCAATCAAAAGACATAGGGTAGCTGCATGGATAAGAAAACAGGACCCATACATATGCTGTCTACAAGAGACACACCTTAAAACAAAAGATGCACATAGACTGAAGGTAAAAAGATGGAAAAAAAATTTCATGCAAATGAAAATGAAAAAAAACCCTGGGATAGCAATACTTATATCAGACAAAATGGACTTTAAAACAAAAGCTAGAGTAAGAGATAAAGAAGGTCACTACATAATGATAAAGGGAGCAATCCAACAGTAAGATATAATTATAACCATTAAAAATATCTATGCACCTAATATAGGAGCACCTAAATATATAAAGCAGACTTTGATGGATATAAAGGGTGAGATCAACAGAAATACTATAATAGAAAAAGAATAGTAATAAAAGCCCAGAGGTAGAAGAGGAAAGGAAATAATAAAGATCAGAGTGGAAATAAATGACATAGAGGCTAAAGAAACAATACAGAAGATCAATGAAACCAGGAACTGGTTCTTTAAAAAGGTAAACAAGATCAATGAACTTTTAACCAGACTCACCAAGAAAAAAAGAGAGAGGACTCAAATAAATAAAATTAGAAATAAGAGTGGAGAAATAACAACTGACACAACAGAAATACAAAGGATTGTAAGAAAAAGCTATGAAGAACTGTATGCCAAAAAACTAGACAACCTAGATGAAATGGACAAATTCCTTGAAACATATAATCTTCCAAAAATTAACCTGGAAGAATCAGAAAACCTGAACAGACCAATTACAACAAATGAGAGTGAAACAATTATCAAAAAACTCCCCCCCTCCCAAAAGTCCTGGGCCTGATGACTTCACAAGTGAATTCTACCAAATATTCAAAGAAGATCTAACTCCTATCCTTCTCAAGCTATTTCAAAAAATTCAAGAGGAAGGAAGACTTCCAAGCTCCTTTTATGAGGCGAGTATAATTCTGATTCCAAAACCAGGGAAAGACAACACAAAGAAAGAAAATTATAGGCCAATATCCCTGATGAATTTAGGTGTTAAAATCCTCAATAAAATATTAGCAAACCGGATTCAGCAATATATGGAAAAAATCATACACCATGATTAAGTGGGATTTATTCTGGGGAGGCAAGGCTGGTATAATATTCACAAATCAATCAATATGATTCATTACATAAACAAAAGTAAGGAGAAAAACCACATGATGATTTCAATAGATGCAGAAAAAGCATTTGATAAAATCCAGCACCCATTCATGATCAAAACTCTCAGCAAAGTGGGAATACAGGGAACACACCTCAACATGATAAAAGCCATCTATGACAAACCCACAGCCAACATCATACTCAATTGGCAAAAATTAAAAGCAATCCCCTTAAGATCAGGAACAAGGCAGGGGTGCCCCCTTTCACCACTCTTATTCAACATAGTTTTGGAAGTCCTAGCCACAGCAATCAGACAAGAAAAACAAATAAAAGGCATCCAAATTGGAAAAGAAGAAGTAAAACTATCATTATTTGCAGATGATATGATATTGTATATAGAAAACCTAAAGTCTCAGTCAAAAAACTACTGGACCTGATAAATGAATTCAGCAAGGTGGCAGGATATAAAATTAATACTCAGAAATCAGAGGCATTTTTATACACTAACAATGAACTGTCAGAAAGAGAAATTAAGGAGACAATTCTTTTCACTATTGCAACCAAAAAAATAAAGTACCTAGGAGTAAATTTAACCAAGGAGATTAAAGACTTGTACTTGGAAAATTATAAAACGTTGATAATAGAAATCAAGGAAGATACAAACAAGTGGAAGCGTATACCATGCTTATGGTTAGAAAGAATAAACATCATTAAAATGTCTATGTTACCCAAAGCAATTTATAAATTCAATGCAATAACAATTAAAATACCAATGACATACTTCAAAGATATAGAACACATATTCCAAAAATGTATATGGAACCAAAAAAGAACATGAATAATCTAAGCAATCTTGAAAAGGAAGAATAAAGTGGGAGATATCACTCTTCCTGATATCAAGTTATATTAAAGGCCATTGTAATCAAAACAGCTTGGTACTGGCATAAGAACAGGCATATAGATTAATGGAACAAAACAGAGAACCCAGAAATAAACCCACACCTTTATGGACAACTGATATTTGACAAAGGAGGTAAGAGCATACAATGGAACAAAGATAGCCTCTTTAACAAATGGTGTTGGGAAAATTGGACTGCTACCTGCAAAATAATGAAACTAGACCACCAACTTACACCATTCACAAAAATAAACTCAAAATGGATAAAAGACTTAAATGTAAGCTGTGAAACTATAAGCATCTTAGAAGAAAACATGGGCAGTAAGTTCTCTGACATCTCTCGCAGCAATGTATTTGCTGATTTATCTCCACAGGCAAGGGAAATAAAAGAGAGGATAAACAAATGGGACTATATCAACCTAAAAAGCTTTTGCACAGTTAAGGACAATAAGAACAGAATAAAAAGACAAACTACACAATGGGAGAACATATTTGACAATATGTCTGATAAGGGGTTAATAACCAAAATTTATAAAGAACTTGTAAAACTCAACACCAGAAAGATAAACAATCCAATCAAGAAATGGGCGAAAGAAATGAATAGGCACTTCTCCAAAGAGGACATACAGATGGCCAATATGCATATGAAAAAATGGTCAATATCACTAATTATTAGAGAAATGCAAATTAAAACCACAATGAGATATCACTTCACACCAGTCAGAATGGCACTCATCAACAAAACAACACAGAATAAGTGCTGACGAGGATGTGGAGAAAAGGGAACCGTCCTGCACTGCTGGTGGGAATGCAGACTGGTGCAGCCTCTGTGGAAAACAGTATGGAGATTCCTCAAAAAATTAAAAATCGAACTGCCTTTTGACCCAGCTATCCCAGTTTTAGGAATATACCTCAAGAACAACATAGCACTGTTTCAAAAGTACTAATTCACCTCCATGTTTATGGCAGCATTGTTCACAATAGCGAAGATCTGGAAACAGCCCAAGTGTCAGTCAATGGATGAGTGGATTAAAACGCAATGGTACATATATTCAATGGAATACTATGGGACCATGAAAAAGAAGGATATCTTACCTTTTGCGACAACATGGATGGACCTGGAAACTATTATGTTAAGTGAAATAAGCCAGGCAGAGAAAGAAAAATATTATATGCCCTCACTCATTTGAGAAATCCAGTGAACAATGTGAACTGAGAAATGGAATTGAGACAGAGGAGAGATCAAAGGGACCAGAGGAAAAGCAGACAAAGGGAAAGGGGATGATAGGATGGGATCAACCTGAAGGGAAGGGGGGAGGGTGTTATGGGGAGGGGGCAAGGGAGACGTTGAGGGGAATATGGGGGAGGTGGGATGCATTCGGGGCAACACTAGAATCTATGTAAACATAATAAATTAAAATCAATAAAAAAAAGAAAAAGACCAAAATAAATAAATAAATAAAAAAGAGAGATTCATGGACATATAGATAAAAGTGAAATGGTTAACAGGGGAAGGGGGGTTGGGGAAAGGTGTTTGGGGGAGGGAATAAAGTGAGACAAATATATGAAGATAGAAAATGAATGACTTTGGGTGATGGGCACACAACGCAATCAACAGATCAAATGCTATAGAGATGTTATAGAGATGTTCACCTGAAGCCTATGTACTCTTATTGATCAGTGTCACCCCATTACATTTAATTTCTAAATGACAAAAATAAACATTAGCAATACTGGCAGCTAATGTGGTGAATTCTCTTGTTGACCTCAGCAGATAAAATCAAATTAACTCAGATTCAAGTATAATTACTTGGGTCTTGGTTTATGTAATTTATACTCTAATGCCAGTGACCTCCCAAAATTCATGTTCACCCAGAAACTCAGAAAGTGACTTTATTGGAAATAGGATCTTTGCAAATATAATAGTTAAGGATCTCCAGATGAAATTATCCTAGATTTAGGGTAGTTTGTAGATTCAAAGATGGCTGTCTTTTAAGAGAAAAGAGAGGGAGACTTGGACACTGAGAGACAGAGCAAAAGACAGTGTGAAGACAGAGGCAGAGAGTTATGCTGCCGCAAGCCAAGGAATGCAAGAAGGAACCGGAAACTGGAAGAAGCAAGCAAAAATTTCCCCTACAGCCTTTGAACACCTTGATTTCAAACTTATGATTCAGGCTTGATTTCAGGCTTCCAGAACTGTGAGGTAATAAATTTCTGTTGTCTTTTTTCTTTTAATTTTTTTTTATTATTCATTTTAGAGAGGAGAGGGAGAGACAGAGGGAGAGAGAGAGAGGAGATACAGAGAGAGAGAAGGTGGGGAGGAGCGGAAGCATCAACTCCCATATGTGCCTTGACCAGGCAAGCCCAGGGTTTCGAACCGGCGACCTCAGCATTTCCAGGTCGACGCTTTATCCACTGCGCCACCACAGGTCAGGCTGTTGTCTTAAGTCATTAAGTTTGTGGGTTATGACAGCCTTATGAAACTAAAACATGGGTACAAACAAGGTTCCCAACCCCAAGATTACATTGTAATTATTAAATTATTTTTTCATTAAATTTTCTTACACTAAAATATTATAAAATTGTTTATATAAGTGAGGAGACTCAGGTTCCCTGTTCAGGGAGAAGCACGGGTGAGGGTAGTGTGGGTCCTGACCACTAAGTCTGGATCCAGTGCGTGTACTTGAACAAGATCTCTATGGCTATGGCCCTGGGGAGCAGGGCTGATTCGTGTAAATGAACCAATGGGTGAGCACAGAAAACATGCCATATGGCCAAGGCAGCCTGGAGACCAGAAGGTCTTTTTCAAGCACTCTTAAGCATTCAGTGAAGAGGCGTCTTGTAACAATGATGGATATCAGGCCTCATCCTCTAGATTCGGTGCTTAATTTAGTTTAGTTGAAAAAGAAATGTGATTTGTACATATCCAATACTGTAGAGCAAAATCATCCTGTTCTTATTATCCTTCCCTCTGAAGCCCCAAGAGGAGCCTTAGCTCAGAATGCCATATATACCTCAGTTTCCCTTTTTGTCTTGGGAACCCTCATGTATGTGGGATCTCTGTCTCTCTCATGTACGTGGGGTTCCTGTGTGCATTAAGTTAAATTTGATTTTCTCTCATAAATCTGTCTTCTGTTGATTTGACTATTCAACCAATCAAAAGAACCAGAGAAAGGAAAAGGGAAACTTTCCCTTTCCCTTACAGGGCTGTGGAAAGAGGCTTCACTAGCTCAGGTACCTTTGCCTCTGCAGAAGTAGGAAGAGTCAATAATACTTACCAAGTGTATCACACATAGATTTCTCAACTTGCTTTGCTATAGCTTTTTTAAGGGACTCATTCTGAGTAATAAAACAATATAAAACAAAACATAAAGAAATTTAAGAGTTAAAGTTGCAAGCAGTGTTCTCTGCCAGAAAGCTTGGGTGTGTTGAGCAGTGTAGAGAGGATAATTAGCTTAACAGCTACCCCTGACTGAATTGTGTCCCTAACATCATCTTTCAATTGAAAGTGTAGATATACTCTGCTAAGGAGCAGATTGAAATAAAGGTCAGGCCAAAAGAAAACCAATGATGAAGTGTAAGGAGTTGGCATTGCTGGGGTCCATGCCCTACCTCCATCCCTTATCCCCTGCCCACCCCACACTAGCAACTGGAATGACTATTTATCTCACTGGTTAAACTGAAACAGCAGCTAAACTCTCTTTATTGGTGGCTAACCCAGCAAAAGTGCACAGGGCTTGATCGTTGTGACAAGGTCCAACTCATCTCACTCCTGGGAGGGTGGCAAGTCTGTGTCCATGTCTTAGAATCCAGGTCTCCTGAGGGCCTCCTAGACTATGATTTGCTTCCCTGGATTTTATTTCCTGTTCTATAAGAAATCACTGCCTAAGATGATTGACAGTAAAAAAAAAATGTCCAGTCCCTTCAGGTGAGTCCCCATCCTTTACACATAGCAAGATCTTTCTGCTCAAAAGAAAAATTACTGCAGAATACAACACTCTAATGTCAGTACATTTTGGTCATGAATAACACCATCATTCATAGGATGGGACTATCAATTCTCTTCCTGGTCATTTAGCTTGAGTTGCCATGAGCCTGCTCCAATTCATTTTGTTTCTTCTTACCTATATCAGGGGATCTTATGGACTGAATTACATCCTCCTGAAACTCATGTTTTGAAGTCCTAACCCCAAGTACCTTAGCATGTGACTATATTTGAGATGAGTTTTAAAAGAAGTAATTTAAAATGAAGTAATGAGGGTGGGCCCTAATTCCAATATGACTGGTGTCCTCATAAGAAGAGGAAAGTAGGAGACAGACACACACAGAAGGACGAACATACAAAAACAGAAAGAAAACGGCCACCTGTAGGCCAAGGCAAGAAGCCTCGGAAGAGTCCAAGCCCGTGTTGACCTTGATTTCAGGTCTTTAGCCTCCAGAATTGTAAGGAAACCAGTTTCTCTTGTTTAAACTGCCCAGTCTGTGATGTTATGTTATGACAGCCCTAGCAAACATTTGAATCTCCCCAGGAATGAACAACAATTCCACTAAAAGAAAACAAATATTTTCCTGGAGAAGCGCAAACCAAAATCTGCTGAGAATTAGCTCTGGCCACACATACACAGATTTACTTTAGCAAACAAATACTTCCTTCCAGGCTACAACATCTGTTCTTCTGGTTGTTTAACAATTTTCTTAAAGACCCATGTGTACTTGCTTGAAGTCTGTGTAACTGGAGGGGTGGGGTGTGTGTTGGAACCGGAAGGAAATGCAGCACACCAAGGGAGGAGGGGCTCCTACCTGCACTTCCGGCCTGTGAGGCCCAGGCCTTGGCAGTGGCCTCTCAAGCCCATAGACACAGTGTTTCTGGAATCCTGCAAGGCAGTGGTCCCCAACCTTTTTTGGGCCACGAACCAGTTTAATGTCAGAAAATATTTTCACGGACTGGCCTTTAGGGTGGGACGGATAAATGTATCACGTGATTGAGACAAGCGTCAAGAGTGAGTCTTAGATGGATGTAACAGAGGGAATCTGGTCATTTTTTAAAGATAAAACATCGTTCAGACTTAAAGATAAATAAAATGGAAATAATGTAAGTTATTTATTCTTTCTCTGCGGACTGGTACCAAATGGCCCACGGACTGTTACCAGTTCGTGGCCCCGGGGTTGGGGACCACTGCTCCAAGGGACCTAAAGTGTTATGCAGCCGACTGTGGGCTTGATTCATCACCATTCTTTATTTTCCCATCTAGTTCATGCTGTCTCCCACTCACACCCTCCAAGCCAGTGCTTGTGTGTGTGTGTGTGTGTGTGTGTGTGTGTGCTTATATCACTACTGACATTGAGCAAGGAGAGAGGCTGCGTACTTACGGGTTCAGAACAGGCCTGCTCCAGGAGCACAAGGAGGGAAATGGTGTACTTTCCGGAACTGCAGGGTCTTTCTGGCTGAAATATAAAGCACAGAAGTGAGAGCATGTTTAAGACCCTCTTTAACTTTAAAATATTATGTTTCTGCAAATAATTGTGGGAAGATTCACTCTGCTCTGTTTCTATCCTCTTCGGGTCTGCAGGGAGAATGAGTTAGGAGGTTGTCAGGTTAGGGAACTGGAGACCTTCTGGTTTGTGTTGTTGGAAGGGGAAGGGGTTACTAATTTACAGGCCATACACTGAGGATAAAGCCTGCCCATGCAGAAATGCAAACTTGGCTGCTCTTCTTGAACTTGAGGACTGGTGGAAGAGGCTTTTCTTCGTGAATGGAGTGGGAGGGAGGCTGCAACAGACTGGCTTTGTTAGGATTCTCTGCTTCTGTCCACTCGGGCTGCTGGGGCAATCTGAGTGCTTAAAAAGGAGGCAGCCCTAATGGTTTCTCTATAACATATTTAGACCCAGATAAAATGCTGAGTACTAAACCAGGTGTAAAACAGTTGATTTTCTTTCCAGCCCCAGAAAGTTTCTGCTACGGTTTCCTCCATTGAGCAGAAAGGAAGCATGAAACCGGAGGGTTTATTTCTAAATAACACCCCCCCCACCACACACACACAGATCTAATTTATTTATAAACGTATAGACATCATGACATCTCTGAAGAAACCTGAGTCTTTTTCTCATGCTTAAAACTGAAAGACAAGCCTGTTGTTTTTAATGTAAACACTTTGGTTTTTCATAGAATAATAAGCTTTCAGTTTGACTGCATTGATCAAAAAGCCAAACTAGCCTGACCAGGCGGTGGCGCAGTGGAAAGAGCGTTGGACTGGGATGCAGAGGACCCAGGTTCGAGACCCCGAGGTCACCAGCTTGAGCGCAGGCTCATCTGGTTTGAGCAAAAGCTCACCAGCTTGAACCCAAGGTCACTGGCTCGAGCAAGGGGTTACTCAGTCTGCTGTAGGCCCGCGGTCAAGGCACATATGAGAAAGCAATCAATGAACAACTAAGGTGTTGCAACGCGCAATGAAAAACTAATGATTGATACTTCTCATCTCTCTCCGTTCCTGTCTGTCCCTGTCTATCCCTCTCTCTGACTCTCTCTCTCTGTCTCTGTAAAAAAAATAAATAAAATAAAAGCCAAACTATTTTTACAGGGAAAAAGTATCTATATTAAAAAAAAAAAAGTGAATCTCTTTTCCAAAAAAAATCACGAATAGAAACAGAGATCTGGAATCATCCAAGTCGTTGAGGTTTGTTGGCACGGAGGATTACCATGACTCAGAACAGGTGAAATTCCACAAGCCAGGACCTCCGAGGGTGCAGCCCTGCCCTCAATACAAACAAACAGTCGCTTGTTTAGTCAACTTGGGTCTGGGACAGTTTTGTCTGTTTATACTGATACAACAGGAGGTCTGAGGCTCACATTTCAAACACTGACTCCTTAACCATGTCAAGGCACCCACGAGGGTGGAATGGGTAGCCCGCCTATGCCAGCTGCCAAAGCAATACAATCCAGCGATGGCGCCCCGCTCGTCCGCGTGGGTGCAGGGCGGCACCGCCTCTGCGAGGCAGGGCGTCGTCATGGAGCCAGGTTGCCTTTCCCCCGCGGAGTTAGCAAGCCAGACCTAAATTCCGAAGGCTTCAAGTCCCCCTGTGGAAAATGAGGGCGTTAGACCAGCTGGGCGGTTCCTAAACTACGAGCGACAAAAATAGGATTCTGTGGGTAAGTTTAGAAAAATCAGAGTTTAATAAGCAAATAGGATTCTTCCCTTCGATGTTTCTTAGGTTTAATATATTAATGATATTATGACTCCCCTGACCCCAACTAAAAATGAGGTAAATGATGATTCCAAAGGTGCTTGGACACTTCTGGAACCTGTGGGAAGTGCTGAAGGCCTCCTTCTCCATGATTCCAGGAAGAGAATGGAGCCACGAGGTACAGGAATGGGGCACCAGAGACATATTTGGCTCTTGCTTCTAGAACCCTTTTCCCGAAAACAGAGGAAGCTGGAAAGGCCCCTTGGACTCTTCGTGACAAACTCAGGGGTTATCATTTCGCAAAAGAAACAACATCAGTACTTGAATTAAGGTGAAGCTTTTGTTTAGGCAGAATACGTACTGACCTGAATGTGTTGGTTTAGGTTCTGGAAAATTAACTTCCCCTTCCCCCAAATTCTTTAGCCACTAACAGTAAATCTCTTCATTCCAGTCATGTTCTTTGTGTTATGTTAAAATGCAAATACCCCAGGAGAGAGGAGCCTTTAAACCTAATATGTTTAAATGTGTATGAAGCTGAAGATGTAAGATCCTCTGAGAGATGTCTTTGATTAAGAAAAACAAGAGCAGAAATGTAATTGATGTCAATATCCGTCGGTGGAGAGGGAAGGGAGTTGTAGAAATGGCACTGGAGTCTCAGATTTGATTGGGCTGTGTTGTTTTAGTTTGGCTTCCTTGGAAGCAGAGCCTGAGGCAGGGATTCTGTGGGAGAAGTCTGTGGAAGGAATTCTCTGCAGGAAAGGGGGTTGGGACAGCAAGATGGGACAGGCGAGGAGAACTCAGCAAGGGTGAGCTTGGCTGCAACGTGGCCTTAGCTGGGCCCTACCGCGGAGCTGTGGGTCACAGCTATCCCACAGTTTGTCTCACCCTGAGGCAAAGGCTAGCCATTTGTACCTCTGTGTCAGGCAGCCATTGGTTGCTAGCTGTCCCACCCTCCATTCTGCGGTGCGGGGAAGCCTCATTTAGCTGATGACTCTGTGCTAGGGAAGGCAGCAGGTGTGAACTATCAGGGGTCAGTGCTCACAGCAGCTGGGACATGGTCGCTGCAGCCAGATGACAGGGATCCTGCTGGGACAGCAGTTCCGCACCCGCAGCGCATATACGCAGAATTGGCTTGGTTTTCCTAACAAAATCTGAAGTAGTATCTTGAGAAATTTCTCATGCTCTTCCTTCTCTTGGAATCCTAGATGTTGATTAAAAGCCTTCTCTGGTGTGAATCTGACATTTCCTTGGGGAACTTTAACAATATTCTAAGCTCTAAAGGAATGTTGATGTTTTTCCATCTGTCTAGATTATTTTTCTATCAAAAGGACTTTTAAAAGGTCACTTGGTATTCTCATGTCCTCTTGAGTGATACTGGAGTTCCATCTTGACAAAAAAGGGGAGGGAGCATTTATATATTTTGAAAACGCTGATTTGATGGCGTTCATTTTTCTCACAAATCTGCCAACAAAAAAAGAAAGAAAGAAAGAAAGAAGAAAGAAAGAAAGAAAGCCTCTGCCTTTCAGATATTCTTTACCTAAAGCAATTATAGACTTATTTCAAGGAGATTTTGAGGTTGTCTTTTGCAGTTCCTAGTGTAAAAGAAGAGTAGTGTGTTTTTTATTGTAAAGGTAACTTAATTAATTAATTTGCCTAATTATTATTTTACTCTGTAGAATTTTAAAAAGTGTGCTTTGGAAACTGTTAGGGCTTAAGCTTTCTTTCAAAAGCCTTCAGTTCCTGTTTTTAAGTATCAAACAATGAAAGTGAATTCTGCTTAATCTATTCCTCTATTTCTCCTGGTATTTGGCAAGCTTATTTAGGCAATCTCTGCATCCTGTGTATTTTATAGTTACATTTCCAGTCCTGGAAATTCATCAAGGAAAGTGCTGTGAACATTTCTAGAAGAACTTGTCTGAGGCTGTATGCTGTCTGGAAGCCCAGTACAGAGCCAGGAATCATAGCGAAGTCTAGGTCAGTATGAAGACAGACGACACTCCTCACATGGTTCTGTTGAGAGGGTTTGCCCATCACCCTCATCAGATTATACAATTCTTTTTTTTGAAATAAAATTTTCTTTTATTCTTCATGAGCTTTGTACAAAGAGGCACTTCAAGTAAATTGTAGAAGTCCACATCCTCCTGCCTGCCAGTCAGACTGTATTACTTTTGATGGAGTGTGTATGTAAGAGGGAGGTCAGGAATGATGCCATGTGGAAAACCTGCTATTCTGTCATGTTTCCCTTCTCTGTGGCTGATTTACAAATTTTCCAGGCTTTGACTTTATATTCAAATTTAAGCCCTTAGAGCTCCAAAAATAATATCCCCCTTAAAGAATAAAAAACTTATTTTTTCTCTCAAAAAATACCTGGTTTATGTAAAAAACAAGTGTTTTGGCTTCCAAGCAATTGGGTTGGCTGTAAATTTACAAAATCCATGCAGCAGTTCATATGGCTTCAGCATCCCTGCCCTAGAAAGCAGTATATATCTAAGTGTTCGCATGAAAACCAAACTGCAGCTTGTTTTTTGTTTTTTGTATTTTTCTGAAGCTGGAAACGGGGAGAGACAGTCAGACAGACTCCTGCATGCGCCTGACCAGGATCCACCCGGCACACCCACCAGGAGCGACGCTCTGCCCACCAGGGGGCGACGCTCTGCCCCTCCGGGGCGTCGCTCTGTTGTGACCAGAGCCACTCTAGCACCTGGGGCAGAGGCCAAGGAGCCATCCCCAGCGCTCGGGCCATCTTTGCTCCAATGGAGCCTCGGCTGCGGGAGGGGAAGAGAGAGACAGAGAGGAAGGAGAGGGGGAGGGGTGGAGAAGCAGATGGGCGCTTCTCCTGTGTGCCCTGGTCGGGAATCGAACCCGGGACTTCTGCACGCCAGACTGACGCTCTACCACTGAGCCAACCGGCCAGGGCCCAAACTGCAGCTTTAATGGTGAAAATGTGCCAGGAAGAAGAGGGCACAGCAACTTCCTCAATAGCCAAACACTACCCCTACCACGTTAGTACTTGTCTGTTGAATTAAATGGAATGCCATGGACACAGCTAAAGGTTTCCAGCAGGTGCAGGAAAGCAGAAGTCACCCTCACAGGCAGCAACCCCTCCAGCCTGCTCTGGGATACTACACAGCACAGTCACTCCTCCTTTGTCCTTCCCACATGTCAGAGAGAAAACAGAGGTCCTCAGGTTGCCATCAATTTTTCCCCACTACCACCTCTAAACTAATCTCAGTCAGCACCCATCCCCCCTCCCCCTAGTTTTTCTTCTGACTTAAAAGATGAATAATTTCCATCTCATGTAGATCTTGGAAAATGTCTAATTGTCTCTTAAACACGGGGTACATATTCCTCTTTCTGTGACTCTTTGACTGATTCAGCATCGGTCATGTCTGTCACCTTCTTGTTCCTCTATTTTTGGTGCTGCTTTCCCTGCTGGGTACGTACGTCTAGACACATCTCTGTCTCTCTTACTGGATCATGATGCTTAAATGTTGAGACCATGCTTTATTTGTGTTTAACTTCAAAACATTATGCGGTGCTTGCATATGATACATGCTCCTTATAAGATTGCAAAATAAGTGACAGAGCCATGTACTCAAGTAAATTAACATGAGAGTGCCCATAAAATGGATGAAAGAATGGGAAAATTAGTGTTAGAGATACCTGTAATAAAGCTATTGTCAGAATCTAGTTGATAGGTTGTGGGCACCTGAATAGCTCGACGTGGCAGGTAGAAGGGCCATGATACAGACTAGTAAGGAGGGTATTGGGGTCAGAAAAGATTCCAGGTTTGGAAGCCATTGTCAAATCCTAATAATTTTCATTCATTCATTCATTCACTGAGTATATATGGTGCCCTTTCTCATGCCAGACACTATTCTAAGATAAACAGAGGAAACAAGCAAACAAAAAAGAATGTTAATTTAGTAAAAGAATCAAATTTAAGGGTGAATAAAACAATACATTCCATTATTTTTAGCTTGTCAAGTTGAAAGAGAGCGAGCAGTTGGAGATCTAGCACTGGAACTTTGATGAGTTCAGATATTTAGATGTATTATTTGGAATCATGCAAAGGAAATAGTTACTTTAGAATTCCAAAAGGTAAGGATTGTAGGAAGAATTAATGATAAGGTATGGTATAGTCTCATGTGATTTTTGAAATATAAATTTTTAAATAAAGAAAAATCTTATGACCATTTGAGCAAGAAAAACCGAGGTTACCTCTTTGGGTGTATATAAGTTAAGAAATATTAAGACAGGGCTGACCCGTGGTGACGCAGTGGGTAAGGCATCGACCTGGAACGCTGAGGTCTTCAGTTCAAAACCCTGGGCTTACCTGGTCAAGGCACATATGAGAGTGGATGTTTCCTGCTCCTCCTTCCTTTCTTCCCCCCGTCTCTCTGTCTCTGTCTCCTCTCTCTAAAATGAATAAATAAAATCTAAAAAAAAAATTAAAAAAAGAAATATTAAGACAAATACTGAGATAGTCATCAGGACTAGTCACAAATATTCTGATTTTCTATTTCTTCTGGGAACACAAGAGGTTTGCCCATTCTTAATTCTCTTTGAATTAGGCAATACTGTATGATTTATACTGTGACTGGATTAATGTAGCTGACTTCAAGCTGGAAATTTTAAGAGACAGAAAAATTTGCCAAGTTTTTTCTCTCTTTTGTGCTCAATAAAGAACATGTTTAGGTGAAGACCTCCATTAAGCTAAATCCCTGAGTGACCACATGAGCTGAGCTGCTCTATTGATCTGTGTTGAACCTGTAGCTTGAGTGAAAAATAAACCTTTGTTGCATTAAGCTATTAAGCTTTCAGGGGTGTTTGTTACTTCAGCATACTGCCAACTATCCTGACTGGTATATTGGCACTTCTGAGAATATGTCCTAGGAATCCTAAAACATTAATTTGAAAGAATGTGTGTACCCCTATATTCATTGCAGCATTATTTACATTAGCCAAGATCTGGAAAACAGCCCAAGTGCCCATCAATGGGCACTTTATCCAAGATGAGTGGATAAAAAGCTATGAAGCTATGGTACATTTACACAATGGAATACTGCGCAGTCCTAAAGAAGAAGGAAATCTTACCCTTTGCAACAGTATGGAGGGACCTGGGATTATTACACTAAGTGAAACAAGCCTGTCAGAGAAACAAAAGTATTATATGATTTCACTCATTTGTGGAATCTAATGAACAAAATGAACTATCAAAACAGAAAGAGACTCACACATGGAGAGCAGGCTAACAGCTGTCGAGGGGTGGGGAGAGTTGAATGGGTTAGGGATGTGGAAAGATAGAGCCAAACAACAACAAAAACAACAAACTCATAGATGTAGACAACAGTGTGGTGATTGGCGGAGTGATGGGAAGTGGAGGAGGGTATGGGGGATAAATAGTGAGAAGATGAAGACTTGATTGGAGGAGAGGATGAATGCAAAATACGATGTACAGAGATATGTTGTAGAATTGCACACCTGAAAACTGCATAATTATATTAACCAGTGTCACTCCAATAAAGTTCAATTATAAAAAACGGAATAACAACTAAAAAAAAGAAACCTAACATAAAATACCATTTTCCTAAATGTATGTTTTATGCAAACCCAGTAAAAATATAGAAAGTTTTTTTTAAAACAAAGAAAAAAAATGAAATACTATGTATCTATTAGAATGGGTAAAATCCGGAAATACTAATGATAGTGTCCCAGAAAAAACAACTTGCTTTGTTAAAGAATGCTCATTGGAACATTGTAATAGCAAAAATAAAACAAAAAACCTGGAAATAACCAAAATGCTCATCTGCAGAATAGCTCAATATATTAAGTGTATTCACACAATGTAATCTCATAGAACAGTTTAAACAAATGAGTTATTGTTATAAGAAACAACAGGGATGACTCATAGAAAAAAACGTTGAGTCATAAAAACAAGCTGTAGACAAGTACATAGTTCGTGAGACAATTTCTATAAAGCAAATGTGAACAATATGTTGTTCAGGCATGGATTCAGATGTGATTAAAAAAATCTTTTGGAAACCAAGGAAAAACTAAATTAAAAACTGGCCAGTGGATTGTTTGAGGGCCTGGGGTAGAAGGGGGGAGGAGCGTGAAGGACAGCATCATTAGCGTGTGGCCGTGTTCTAGTTCTTAGTGAGGCGGTGATTTTATTTATTCAAAATTATACTTTAGTTCTTATAAATTGCATACATTATCTTATAAATATCAAATATAACATAACTTACATTAAAAAAAGGGGTCTATACATAATCTAAGTTTGTGAAATATTGTCCCAGAGAACAACTATGATTTTTATCTTTAAAAAAGTTCAAAGCAATCTCTCTCATGCCATAAGAAAAAGTACTCTCAGAAGGCTAAAAATTAGGATAATTTCTTAGTAGATACTTTTGGTGCTTTGTTAAGTGAATACAACCTTAGTTAATGTTAAAAGTCATTTTTCCAAAAGTTATAGCTTTTACTTTGGAAACACTGAGCTTTAGCTGTTACTTCTAACAGTACTATAAATAGCAGGATCAGGTGCTGCTAAGATAATTACTGTTGTATGACAATGAGTAATGTTGCCTGTACATGGAAGAATGCTTATTGTTTTACTCTTTATGCACTCAGCTCATTGGAAAGTGATCTCAAATCGTCTGAGTCCAGGGGACCAGGGCACACCCCTCATAATCCCGGTAAACATTGTTATCAGACCCATGTGAAGAATGTTCCCATAGGCCAGTGGTTCTCAAAGTGTGCACCTTAGAAGATTTCCAGGTATACCCTATGGTATTCCAGAGAAATATATGCCTGTTAGGGACCAAAAAACTAACAGGGTTTTTGGAGTTTAGATTTTTGGGGGACAGAGGTGTGGGGAATTAGCTGTAAGATGACAGTCTGTCCAAACCCCCACCTCACTTGCCTGATTAGGTTGCAAAAGGCTGTTAAGCTGTGGTGCTGGATTGTTTACACTACCCCCTCCCCATGTTCCTTAGAAAGAGTAGAGGCAAGTTTCTTCTATCCTTTGTTTGGTGTAAAGTTAAGATGATATGTATGGTGGGGGTTTTGGATTGGTGATTAAACATAAGGAATTCTCTTTTGAAGCCTTTTGGATTTCTATAAAAGAAGAATATGTGGCAATATCTAAAAAAGCTTTGAACATTTTACTACAGTTTTCAACATCCTATTTATGTGAATTAGTATTTTCTACCCTCAACACAATTAAGAGTAAAAAGAGAGGAATTCTTCAATGTATTGATAAGGAAATGAGAATTTGCCTTTCAAATATATGCCCAAACATTGAAGAAATTGCTAGGACACATCAAGCTCATGTTTCATAAACACAAGAATGAAAGAACTTAAACCATTCATGCCTGGATCTGCCAAGTTTACTAGATCTTATTAAGAATGTATCTCTATATATAAAAAGATAACTTTTTTGTAGTATTTTTATGTTTTAACCCCTCTTTTTTATGAATTTTAAAAAGCATAACTCAAAAAATATAACATAAAAATGTTTTTTAATGTCAGAATAAATTTAATTTTGTTGTATTTATTTCATTTAATTACCATAAAACATGCTTGGACTTTATATCTTTTTTCTTTAACATTTGACTTAATAATATTATATAACATATTTCTCAGAAATTTGTTTATAGTGTGCCTACAATTATTTGTAGGATTTTAAATGCACCCCGACTTCAAAAAGTTTGAGAACCACTGCCATAGGCCCTGACACTTATACCGATAAGAAGCTAGCTCTCTATTAAAATCAATGGGTGGCTTCTATTTTGAATTCAAAGAGCTTAGTTCATATTGATGCCAGCCCACAGCATCAAAGGCTGAGTAAAGATGAAGAAAACTAAACAACCTTCCTCCCTTAGCGGATTTTCCCCATGATGTGCTACGAAAAGGAGAATAGCCACAGCTAATAGTTTAAGAAACAAGAAACCTAGATTTATAGCTTATTAAGAAGAAAATTGGTGTAGACTTTACCTGGACTGTCCAATAAGTTATTGGTTAAAATACAGAGACAGTAAAGGTTCACCTTTTATACACTTTATAAAAGGATAGATTATACTATGTGTTCAAGCAAAATAACACTGTTAGAGAGAGTAGATTCTTGTTCTTGAAAATGTATGGAGGCAGGAAACACTTCCTGGGTGCTTTAGTTTTCTAGAGGTCTTCATTCAGCCAGGGGAAAATTTCTGAATCTAGTCAGAAGGAAATCTTAGATTTTTAAAAAACGCTTTTTAACATTTCATAAATTTGAGACAATAAATACATTTATCAAATGCCATTTCCATTTTAAACCAACCTCCCTCGGTTAGTCAGCATGGGGTTTTGACCTTTAAAAAAGCTGAAAATATTTTACACACTTGAATGTGTGAACAGAGGCGGAGCAAGAACCAGCTTCATTCCCAGCCTCGTGAAGGCTGCCGCTCCCTGGTGACTGGTCACTCTCTGAGGACCTGGCACTGGGCTGAGCCCCTCGAGTACTCCTCTCAATCAATCACAGAGCAAGCACTATGAGGTCCATGCTATTAGCATCCCCATTTGACAGATGAAATTTGGAGCCTTGGAAGTTAAAGTTTATACTGCTTAGTCCGAGCTTGGTCCCTTCACAACTTCTATAAGCAAACAAATACAAAATGTCTATCTTCCATCAGTCCTATTAATAGCATAGTTGACTCCTTGCAAGGAGATCAAAGATCAAGAAATGGATTGGAAGAACTGGCACTCTTCTTTTTCTCTTCAAGGTTTCCTCTCCCCCTCTCACCATGAGCAGCCACTTGCCACCCAGTTCCCTATGGTGGACTACTCATGTTCTCATCAGTCATTCATGTTCCCATCCCTTTGTCATTCTAGCCATTGGTTTACCAAACGATTCAACAAACACATCCTGAATTCCCACTCTAGGTGAGGGATAATTAGATAAACAAGGCAGAATGCCTGTCTAGTTGGCAAAGAAGATGCCAGGTAACTGATGCATTCAAGTGTAAGCTACTGATGGTACAGTGTTTTCTCCCTCTGCACATGCTTAGTGCTCATTTGGGGCTCATATATGCCTTGGGATAGCTCTTGAAGTGTGTATGTTTTCAAGTGTGTGCATCTTGTAGTGTCTCGGATGCTGTGAACAAAGTGAGGCTTTACTCCGGGAGATGCTTCTTCAAAGCTAAGCTTTTCACAGGCCTGACTAATGTGGCATTGTATTTGTGGATATTTATAGCAAAGCCTAGAAATGAAAAGAAGTTACCTCAAGGTTTAAAAAAGTATCAGCTGTTGACACTGCAGTACTTAAAAGAACTCTATGTTACCGAAAGACAAGCACAGATCTAAAATACTACATTTAAAACAGAAAACAACATCAATTTACACTATATTTTACAAATCCCAGCCAATCTAATAATTTTGCTGAATTTGTGAGATAGTGGTTATTTTGTACATTTTTGTCTCAAGAATAACTATAAACTTATTTATGTGATATTTAAGAAATAAGTTGAATTGAAGAATTTTCACTATTAATCAGAAATTCCAGTTTTTGAGGAGTCAGAATTTCAATATCTACAAAACTTTCCTGAAGAAATGCTCAAATCGACACATAAATTTTAGTATAAGCTTTTTCAACATAGTATTATTTATATAATAAGAAAAAAAATTGGGATAAAATGAAATAGTCAAGAGGAAAATGGACTATTATGCAGACATACAAAATGTTCTCATGAAATAGTTAATGATAATGTTAAGTTAAAGGAAAAGATAAAGACTAACAGACAATTATGATCATGATCTCAACTGTGTCATAATTACGCTCCCACCCACAGGGGACGCCATCCATAAGCCGTATTTCTTTTCTGTGACTGTGACTCCTGCCCAATAAATTTAGGATTAGGATTGAGATGGAAAGATACTCTTTGTTGGCTGCACATAGAGCCATGTGCACATGGAGAAGGATGTAGAGATAGATTGGGGGGGGGTGTGGATAATAGATGTCTGAATTCCCAATAGCTCCAAGTGCTTGGTAGTACCACATCCATTATTTCCCTTTCTGCGTACACTGCCGTCATGGCATTAAAAAATTACTCACAATTAGATAAACAAATAAAATATAAATGCTTTTTATCTTAAAAATAGATCTAATCTTTCTTATGAGTTCCCTGGGTAGTGGGAAAACTTTGTTTTAGATATATCCCTCAAATGCAGTATAATCCAAATGATTTCATGAGTCTCGGCAGATCACTCATGTACTATGGATGACTTAGTATTTTATATTTTTTTATTAGCTTCCCTTCTAACTGCTTTTCTCCGAAAGGGTGTCTGGGAATTTAGAGGGCTTACATTAATTAATTCCCTGTTCTTCTGGCGTTCATTGATGAAACATGCCGCCAGCACATCTGGAGGCAGAGCTAGCCTGATGACCCCTGCCTACTGACCCATTCATTCCCCAACCTTGCTCTTGCTGTGGCTCCCTGAATTTGGCCTTATATTCTATTCTGGTGGTACAGTCCTCAGTTTCAGTGTCTGTTTGTCCTAAAGATGGTGATCTTCTCCAACAAACATCTAGTCAAATGCTGACTCATTTCTGAACACCTTTAAGGACGTTCAGGAGATTCTGAGATCCCACCCATGCCACACAGAAACTGAGGGTGGCTTGGGAGAGCTCAATTCAGGCCCACTGTGTGTCCCTTTCAGTAGGTGATACGGACCACCCGTAGGAGAGTGACCTCTCTTACACTTCCAAATGGAAAGTGAGCCATGGCCTCTGCCCTTCATGTCCCCTTCCCTGCTTCTCCCTAGACTCAGGCAGAGAGGAGCCACAGCATTGTGCCTCCTTCTCTTTTCCTTCTTTTCCCTTCTTCTGAGCCATCAGCACCAGAAATGGTGGGCTTTGTCCTCTTCGTCCTTCTTAACATCCTCCTACATCATATACTCCACTTTCCAGTGCTCGTATTCAACCTGTTCCTTTCCCTGGGGTTATGGCAGCTGATGAAGTGGGGGTGATGAGGGGTGGAGTGGAAATCAGACTCCTGAAAAAGGAGGCTTTAAGATCGAAAGCTATATATCAAAATGAACGAAATGAATTCTTTTTGCTATGAAACTGAGGCAAGATAATAAGGAGTTGTGAAAATTCCTGGCCAAGTGGAATGGTGAAACGGAGAAAAGATAAACAAAACCAAACAATCTGACCAATTTAAGGGCAGCTAATGAATCTCAAGACTTACCTTCCCCAACCAAGGACACTTGAGGACAAGAGGTTTATACTTCTCCACTCTGACCAGAGAAGAAGTAACTTAAGTCAGCCTGGTCATTTAAGGGAGATAGAAGACAGAGACCCAACTAATACCATTTGTGCCAGCCGAACACAAGGATGGTTGAAGTCAAGGGAACAAACAAACAAACAAAAATCCTGATTAGAGCCAGGCAGATGCAAGATAAAACAGTAAAGCCGACCAAGGAATAATCCCAAACTCCCCTATGTGCTCATTTTGATGCATCAGCGTATTAAAAATGCGCCTGGAAAGCTGCCTAGTATTCTGAATATTCTGCTGCAAGCCTTCCCTAGACTCTCACCTGCAAAAGAGAGATAAAAACCTTCAAAACAAAGAGCTGGGGTCAGCTCACTCTAGAGTTGCACCCATGTCCCTTCTTGGGCATGAACTTTTTACTTCCTCCTAAACTCGATGATCCCTGTGAGACTTGTAACTAGAGGAGCAGTGGGCAGTGGCTGATTGCTCTGGACTTGCTTACGCCCTGAAATTGTCTCCAAGACCCCCTCTTGCTCTGACTTTTCATTGAGTTAACAGCAGCCCATCCTAGGCTCATTTCTTTCCTAGAACATTTCTAGAGAGCCAGAGCAGCCTCGCCTGTTTTTATTTATTTATTTATTTATTCATTTATTTATTTATCTTTAAGCCCTTTCTTGATTCACTGCCCTCAGCTTTAATAAACATACTCTCAAAAATCACCTGGACTCATGTTGTGAAATATTTCTTACATGAAGTGAAGAACCCACACACTACAGGCCAGGCTGAGGCAGACTTGCTCTGGGTCCAGTCCCTGTCTGGTAACAAAACCAAAAGACAAAAGACATGAGGATACACAACTGTATGCAAAAGATTAGGTTTGCAAATACACATACACATACATGCACACACACATACACGCATACACATACATGCACACACACATGTATACACGCACATGCACACACATACATGCATACACACACGCACACATACACATACATGCACACACATACATACATGCACACACATACACATACATGCACACACACATACACATACATGCACACACACATATACATACATGTATACACAACACATACTCAAGGGCTCTCTTTTTTTTTTTGTATTTTTCTGAAGCTGGAAACGGGGGGAGACAGTCAGACAGACTCCCCCATGCGCCCGACTGGGATCCACCCGGCACACCCACCAGGGGGCGATGCTCTGCCCCTCCGGGGCGTCGCTCTGTTGCGACCAGAGCCACTCTAGCGCCTGGGGCGAGGCCAAGGAGCCATCCCCAGCGCCCGGGCCATCTTTGCTCCAATGGAGCCTCGGCTGCGGGAGGGGAAGAGAGAGACAGAGAGGAAGGAGGGGGGGTGGAGAAGCAAATGGGCGCTTCTTCTATGTGCCCTGGCCGGGAATCGAACCTGGGTCCCCCGCGCGCCAGGCCGACACTCTACCGCTGAGCCAACTGGCCAGGGCTCAAGGGCTCTTAAGCCCATTATCTCTGCCTTATTTAGAATTAAAGTGTGGCTATGTGCTCCTTGTTAATTGAAAGTTTTTGCTATAGAAAGTTCAACTAAAAAGACCATATGGTGAAGCTTCTGTATGTTTTGAAATGTGCATTTATTCTCCCTTACACATTAGTCCTGGCTAGGGTTTCTGCTGGTGTTTTGCAATTACTTGGCCCCTGTAAATTAGATAGTGACCTCAGCATTTTCACTGAAGAGAGACAAAAGATTCAGAGAGATGTTCCAAAAGATTTTTTACAGTTCTGTTGCCCTGGGATTGTACAAAGGCTAAATCTGGGGGGAAATTGGAGGAAAGAGGAAATTGTCTCTTGACATGTGCTTTCATCTTCTCCACAAAGTTTTTCCTGAACAAATCTGATCAAACTTCCTCTAACTCAGAAGAACTTTAAATGCTTTTCTTGATTTCTTTTCCTGGTCCTGTCACACGAGGCCCCTCATATGTAAGATGATGATTATAACAGTGCATTCTTCAAAGGGTTGTTGTGAAGGTTAGGCCAGAAATAGAAAAACCTTCAAAACCCCGAGGGACTTTGGTACCACTAGGTAAGTGTTCCAAGGCAGGGCTTCTTGCTGGCACTTCGAACTGGAGCTTGTAGGAGCTCTCCACTTCCCTTCTTTCTTTTTTTTTTTTTACAATCTTTTTTTTTTTTTTTTAATCCATTTTTAGAGAGGAGAGAGAGGTAGAGAGAGAGAAGGGGGGAGGAGCTGGAAGCATCAACTCCCATATGTGCCTTGACCAGGCAAGCCCAGGGTTTCGAACCGGCGACCTCAGCGTTTCCAGGTCGACGCTTTATCCACTGCGCCACCACAGGTCAGGCCTCCCTTCTTTCTTTATGAGTGTTTTAGATAAGCTGCCCAGACCAGGAAGTCAAGTACGGCGAGAGAGAAAGGGTTAAAGTGGATTGGTCAGTGTCTTGAGAAACGGAAGTGTTGGGAAAAAAAGACATGGCTTAAATTGAGATGCCGAGGTTGGATTCTCATTAACTCAATGAGTTTTGGCAGGTCACTCAATTGGCCTCTCTGTGCTTCAGTGTCCTAAGTGCAAACACTAACCCTCCTCTTTCTGGCAGGATCACTGGAAGTGAATAGACAGTTTTCAGGAAAACAAAACAAAACACCACCTGCATGGTAAGTAATCATGTGAAACAATAACCGATTGCACTAATAAATAGAAAAATGTACATTAAACAATAAGATTTGTTCAGAGTAGCAAAGATTTTGAAGTGTGACAATATTAAATATTGGTCAGATAGATAGCAATTTACAATTACTGTTAAAGAGAGTTTCATTAATGTAATTCTTGAGAAGGTAAATTTGTCTACATGTATTGAGTAAATTTAAATATGTATTTACTTTATAATCTAATAATTCTACTTTGTGTGTATTCTAGAACTATCTTTTACATATGAGCAGAAGGAGACATGCACAAGGATATTTACTTAAGTAATTCTCATAATAAAAATGTGAAACTGCCCTGGCCAGTTGGCTCAGCGGTAGAGCGTTGGCCTAGCGTGCGGAGGACCCGGGTTCGATTCCCGGCCAGGGCACACAGGAGAAGCGCCCATTTGCTTCTCCACCCCTCTGCCGCACTTTCCTCTCTGTCTCTCTCTTCCCCTCCCGCAGCCAAGGCTCCATTGGAGCAAAGATGGCCCGGGCGCTGGGGATGGCTCTGTGGCCTCTGCCCCAGGCGCTAGAGTGGCTCTGGTCGCAATATGGCGACGCCCAGGATGGGCAGAGCATCGCCCCCTGGTGGGCAGAGCGTCGCCCCATGGTGGGCGTGCCGGGTGGATCCCGGTCGGGCTCATGCGGGAGTCTGTCTGACTGTCTCTCCCTGTTTCCAGCTTCAGAAAAATGGAAAAAAAAAAAAAAATGTGAAACTAAAAATATGTCAAAGAGGAAAGATAAATATTTATATACTGAATCTATCATAGCAATTAGAAGGAATGAATGAAATTTTATATATATCATAACTTTAAAATAATACATTCTGATACAGATAAATTTTAAAGGCTCTTATTGTCTAGTTATATACATCCATCATTATTTATGTAAATTAGAAATACTCTTTCACACAAAACAATAATATATGTGTGTATATATATATATACATACACACACACAAATACATATGTACTATATATGTATATCCAAAACGGCCTGTTAATATACATACACATGAAGCAATAACATAAATGATCGTCTCTGGGAAGAAGGGGGAAAGGAGACTGAGACTCAGAGGAGATTTCAACTATATTGTTATGTTTCATTCCTTTGAAAAGAAAGACAAGCAAATATGAGCAAATGTTAACAGTTCTTCTATCTGTACTTGGCTGTATTTTTAACTTTATTAAAGATTATCATTATTCTTGACTCATACTTAACAGTCATCATTGCTGTGACTTCAAACAGATTTAGGAAATTAAAGAAAAACAATGAAATTGAACCCAGCATTTACGCAATTAATCTGTAAAAGCAATTTTCAAAATTAATTTTGAAGGTTTCCTACTCTTTGATTGTCAGGAAGGAAGCACAAGAGGAAAGGCGTAGATGAAGGTGGGAGTACTGGTCTGTCCACGTGTCGACACTGAAGAGGGTCATCCCTTCCCCATACATCTTTTAGTTAAAACAGCTTACTTTGTTTTTCTTTGTGATGTCTCTCCTTACTCTTTCTCTCCCAAGACCACTTTGGATGTTCTTGCTAAGCCAAGCCCAATTGTATAAAAATGTTGAAGTTGGAAGGAATGGCCCAGGATTGGCCTTGCTTGTCATCTCACACATCCCTGGATATAGACTGGGTAGCACCACCACCCACTCTGCCTGCCCCAGTTAAACAAGCCTTCTAGTTATTGTCCGTTCCTGTTGTGTGATCCCTAGTTTGCAAGGTTGTCATGCATTCTACAAACAATGTCAGCAGTGTTTGAACAGTGTAACTCTGAAATTTGACATTAAATAAAATTAAAATGTTGAGGCTAAGCTTTTACCAGGTCAGTCATCATACTTAGAAGGCCATGTGGTTTCCCAAAATCAATTTTAAACCGAGGTTGTCTTTTACCCAATCAATTATTAAGTGAATCAAGGAAAGAGCATTAAGAGAGAAAGATAAATGTTTTAAGACATTTCCAGTTTTTAAACATTCTACCTTCAGTTAGCAGTGATAAGAATTTGGGGAAAGAACAAACTAAAATCAATGTGACAACTATAATGACACAGGCTCCTAAACTTCACAGAAATCAGTGCAGTAACAATTCAAATTAACCTGGGCCAAAGGCAATTATCCCAGACTTAGAAGAAAGCAAATGAAAAAGGACCATAATGAATATTTACAATTGTATAGTCAGTCCCTGGGTTATGAATGAGATAGGGTGTAGGTTTGTTCTTAAGTTGAATTTGTATGTAAGTTAGAACAGATACATTTATCTATTAAATCCAACTTAGATGTTTGTCTTAACATAGTATTTATTGTTTCTTTTCTCTGCACACAAATACTTAAACTTTTTCAAATACAACCTTAAACAATCTTGGGTGATACAGAAGATGATGGACTTGCTGGAAAGGATGGGACTGGTGTTAGAGAGTCAGGTTTGATTCTGCTGCTGGAGTCTGTTCGTTGAAATAGGTAGGTATCAAGGAAGGTAGGTTTATACAGGGCTTCTCTTTTTCTCATCATAAATGGCCCTGTAGCATCTCAGGCCTTCAGTACAGTAACCTTTGGTGAACCTCTCTGTATCAGGATCTTGCTCCTCTAACCTTGCTGTTCCTGCTTCAATGAGAAAAAAAGCACCAGCTAATTCTTTTGTAGAAAACTTTGGTTCTAGAGATTTTGGGTCCCTGTTTTCATCTCGAAATGCTTTAGTTCCAGAAGGTCTTTGCTTGTTAGTTCTTTGCCATGGGAGTTGACTAACTCTATGATATCATTTTCACTGATGTCCAACTGCAGTTGATTATCAGTAGCCCTTGTGGCACTCCATTTGTAAATATGAGTTGTACGTAAGTCGGATGTTTGTGATTCAGATATTTAATGTAGTCATGTTTTCTGCGTTTGAGCCTTCCTTCCGTGAGTTACTCATTGGCCCAGTCTTGGGATACATTATGATTTAATTCATCATTTCCCCCATTACCTGTTGGGGATACATGCAAAACATGAATCTCATATGAAAAACACTACAGTATTTTGCAGTTGCCTCACCCATTGGTATTGATGGCTTGGATTTTCCTGGCTGTATCCCTAGGAAGCTAGCTGTCACTATGCTCATTGCTCTTAAGAATGAACACTGGAATGTGTGTAACAATACTACCCAAAGCTGGTATTTTATAATTTGTAACACATTATCGGTGTGATGCATCAAAACTGATGATGACAAATAAGTTTTCATCCATAGGAGATGAGTGAATGAAACCTGAGAATTTAGATTTTTGGATACCAACTTCAGGTTTTGAGATAATTAAAAGAATTTCAAGAGCCAAAAAAGAACCTTACAAAGACTTGTTCTAAACTACATCCTAGAAAGAAAATACTGCTGCCAAAATGACAAAGAATCAGTCTTTTAGTACATAATACTTTTACAGCACAAAGAGCTGAGATGGTTTGATGAGAAATACCCTAAACTTCTTGATGCACAGTTGAGGAAAAATTTTTGAGAAGACATAGTTGTATTATAATTAGTAAACAATATGGGAAAACTTTAACCTTGCTGATAGTACAAAAAAATGCAGATTAAAATAACAAGGAGCTACCGATTTGCAGCCTTGGAATTAACAATTTAAAAAGGTTAAACGATAATTTCCTGTACTTAGGCGAATGACACAAAATGACCATTTTCATAGATTACTTGAAACTTTTGGATAGAATTTGGCGCATAAATATTAAGAGCCTCAAAAATACTCATAATTTTAGGCCCAGTAATTAGTTTGCATAAAACTTGATTCATGCAGATGTTTATCGTAACATGTTATGGTAAAATTAGGAATTTATAACAAATAGACATTGGTAATAATCAATTTAGATGTGTTAAGTGATCTTTGCTACACTTATAAGATGGCCTACTAGTTAGCCATTAAGATGATATGTATTGAAGACTAGGTAATGAAATAAAAATCATAATAAAATAATATTAAGTACACAAATCAGATCCACACTTGGATATACAAAATTGCAACAACTTAGAGAAAAAGAAATAAATAGAGACCCAAAAACCTTAGGCATAGAAATAACAATAGAAGGAAACATCAGGAAAAAGGTATGATCTCAATGAAAAGGTAACATCTCTGCCCTGCCGTTTGCCAGGTGAGGATAACGGGCATAGATCAAGATGAAGCCAGCCGCTGAGTTAACAGGAAACATCATTTCTCCCAAGGCCAAATTGCAGCTATAAAGTTCCATCATGGTCCCCTTCCTTGAGGGGCTCTTGCTCCCTTACTCACTGAAAAATCTTTTCTATTATCTAGACTGTCAAAAAGTTTGCTCTTTGAAATCATAAGGTTAAGAATACAGCATATCACTCTTCCTGCTGGGAGGATTTCAGTCCTTTGACGCAGAGAAACAGCCTTGATTTCCGACCCATGTGCAAGGCTTCAGATAAGGGATTTCTAGACGCATCATTTCACATCTATCTTAACTCTGTGGTTTCCAAGGGAAAAGGACTCTGGTTCGACTTTGTAGTCCCGACTTCATGTTGGCTCTTTCATCCACAGCCCTGCTTTTGCTCTGAGCCCATCAAAGCAATGCTTCTTTTAATTCCTATAACCCTATTTCTTTCTTTTTTCTGTGAGACAACCCATGGTGGCTCTGGTTTGTGGTCCCCTTTATTGTAAAAATGTCAATAAACGTGATTTTTCAGATGACAGCTTTTCTTGCTCATGGCTGATTGGGATAGAACACATTGAAATGGTAATGGGTACTATCTTCATGTGATAGAATTGTCCTATGTATATTGTACTTTTCCTAATGTTTCTCAGTGAAAAACTGTTCTTTTCATAAAGTAGAAAGGTTAGGCACTATAATTTTTTACTGAAATTCATCATATAAGCCTCACATTACACCAACACAGCACAATAGTACCCATAATTATATCTGGACGGTAAAATTATGGGTGATGTATTCTTCTTTCCTTGAGCTTTTCTGCTTTTTTCCTCCCTAGAATCATTATACTAAAAATATGTTACTTTTTAAAATTAGAAATGCTCGTAGTTACTATTTAAATACCTTTGACAAAAATTCGGCTTATTAAAAAGATGAAATCTGTGTTTCTTGATGATTATATTGCAGTGTGAGGAGACAAACAGAGTCAGGGTCTGGCCAGGGGAGGGAGAAAGGAGCGGCGCTTCTCCCAATCAGATGGTGGGAGGAATCTCTGTCCCCACTGACAAGGGAGTTTGGCCTTGTCCTCATTTGCCTGTGGGCTCTGTGACCCAGAAGCTATGATTATGTTTCTGCCTTTTGGAAGCACAGTTTATTTTAGGGCCTTAGCAAGAACGGGCTGGAAGCCTTTGATTTAGGAATAATGAAATATAATTTGCTCTTCCTTCTACTGTCCGCAGTGTTCTAATGACTTAAGAACATCTCCAGTTTGATAACTGAGGCCTAAGAGAGGTCATTCTGGTGCTTTGAACTCACACCAGAAATGAACATTTCAGAAGTTTTACTGTCTCATTCATGGCGTGGCTTTCTTCAAGATGAGCTTGAGCACTGTGCAGTGTTTCTGAGGCTCACTTGACATCCTCAGTTAAAATGAAATTGTACACGGGGGAAGGAGATAAAGGAAAAAAAAAATTGTGGTAAAATATACAGCACATAAAATTTTCCATTTTAATCATTTAAATGTACAATTTGGTGGCATTTATTACATTTACACTATTGTACAACCATTGTGATTATGTATTTACAACACCTGTTGAGCATCCCAAACTTTGTACTTATTGAAAAATATCTCCATTTCCTTCTTCCCAAAATTTGGTAAATTATAATCTACCTGCTGTTTCTGTGAATTTGCCTATTCTAGATATTTCATGTAAGGGCAGTATTCATCTTTGTCTTTTTAATGTCTGGCTTATTCATGTTGCAACATGTATCACTGCTTCATTCCTTTTCATCAACGAATAATATTTCATTCTGTATAAATACTTCATTTTGTTTATCTATTCCTGTTGGTAGATACTTGAGGTTCTTTCCACTTTTTGGCTATTGCTAAAAATGCTGCTGTGAACATTAGCATACAAATCTCTGTTTGAATCTATGCATTCAGTTCTTTTGGAAGTATTTCTAAGAGTAGAATTCTGGAGTCATATGATAACTCTACATTTACTTTTTTGAGGAACTGCCGTACTGTTTTTCACAGTGGATGCACCATTTTACATCCTATCACCAGTTTACAAGGGTTCCAATTAAGGAATTAAGGTAAATTTGGGACCTGATTTCTTTTTTTTTATTCAATGGGAAGAGGGGAGGCAGGCAGAGAGACAGACTACCACATGTGCCCCAACTGGGGTCTACTGGCAAGCCCTGTAGGAGGCGATGCTCTGTCTATCTAGGACATTGCTCTGTTACTCAGCAACCGAGCTCTTAGTGCCTGAGGTGGAGACCATGGAGCCATCCTCAGTGCCTGGGGCCAACTTGCTCCAATTGAGCAATAGCTGCAGGAGGGGAAGAAAGAGAGAAAGAGGAACGAGAGGGGCAGGGGCAGAGAAGCAGATGGGCACCTCTCTTGTGTGCCCTGACCAGGAATTGAACTTAGGACATCCACACTCTGGGCCAATGCACTACCACTGAGCAGACCAGTCAATGCCGGGACCTAATTTCTAATCTCAATTCTTCTAAGGATTTGGTATATTGTTTAATAAATGTAATTCTTTTTTTTTTCATTTATTTTATTTTTTTTTTATTTTTCTGAAGTTGGAAATGGGGAGGCAGTTAGACAGACTCCCGCATGCGCCCAACCGGGATCCAGCTGGCATCCCCACCAGGGGGCAATGCTCTGCCCATCAGAGGTGTTGCTCTGTTGTGACCAGAGCCATTCTAGCACCTGAGGCAGAGACCATGGAGCCATCCTCAGCACCCGGGCCAACTTTGCTCCAATGGAGCCTTGGCTGCAGGAGGGGAAGAGAGAGACAGAGAGGAAGGAGAGGGGGAGAGGTGGAGAAGCAGATGGGCATTTCTCCTGTGTTCCCTGGCCGGGATTCAAACCCGGGACTCCTGCACGCCAAGCCGACGCTCTACTACTGAGCCAACCGGCCAGAGCCAAAATAAATGTAATTCTTTGTGGCATATCTCATTCTTTAATTCATTTTTTTTCTTTTTTTCCTATTAAATTATAAATGTCAACTGTCTCTGAGGACAAATGAGATTAATTAATCACTTGCCTTGGCATCTATGCTTGTAGATTACCCTTGAATAATTAATCTAGTATTTCTTTTTTAAAATATTTTATTTATTGATTTTTAGAGAGAGAGAGAGAGAAGGGGGAGGAGCAGGAAGCATCAACTCCCATATGTGCCTTGACCAGGCAAGCCCAAGGTTTCGAATTGGCAACCTCAATGTTCCAGGTAGACGCTTTATCCCACTGCGCCACCACAAGTCAGGCTTAATCTAGTGTTTCAATAGCTAAAATCTCTTGGCTTGATTTCAAGATGGACCTTTTCAATGTCCAGTTCCAAATTTATAAAGATGAATATAAAGGTATGACATATATAATATTTTATGATAAATACATAATATAAATAATTTCATTGTGTATTATTATAAATTACATATTATACAATAAGCTAAATTATTTATTATATAATGATATGTTAAATCTAGTATATATTATATGATTATATTAAATGCAATATAATTATTCTTTTATTACATTCCATTATAATAAAAATCACCTAGAAATAAAGGTGACTTTTATATTATATATAATGAGATAGTTATAACATTTTTTGGGGAAATAACCTAGAAAAGAAGTTCTTACTTTTATCATATATATATCATATATATAGTTTTTAAAGGAGAGATTATGCTTTAAGACTTACTTTGATTCCAAATGGGAGTAGAGGTCACACCCATGTTCTTAAAAAGCACATTAAATCCTTCCAGTCGGCAACTTTCTTTTTTTTTTTTATCCAGTGAGAGGAGAGGAGGTAGAGACAGACTCTTGCATGTGCCCCAACTGGGATCCACCCAGCAAGCCCACTAGGGGGTGATGCTCTGCCCATCTGGGGTGTGGCTCCATTGCTCAGCAAACCAGCTCTTCCTGGCTCCTGAGATGGAGGCCATGGAGCCATCCTCAGCACCCAGAGTCACTTCACTCCATTGAGCCATGGCTGTAGGAGGAGGACAGAGAGAGAGAGAGAGAGAGAGAGAGAGAGAGAGAAGCAAGAGGATGAAGGGTGGAGAAACAGATGGGAGCCTCTCTTGTGGGCCCTGATTGGGAATTGAACCTGGGACATCCACACGTTGGGCCAATGCTCTACCACTGAGCAAACCGGCCAGGGCCCCAAGTGGTAACTTTCTATTTTGCTCCTAATTGTCCTTGGTATGTGGCAGTGGAGTGTCTCAAGTTTTAAAATTACGAAACACAACTGTCATACAATCAAATTGGTAACAAGATGTCTAAGAAGGAAGCTATCTTTAAGTACTGAAGATATCTGCTCTTGATTTTCTTGGTTACTACTCTCTAGTCATCCTGTTTTTATGAACTTCCAGGAGATACTAGGAAAGCTGCCTGTTGCTCATGAACTGGCCTCATGGAGAATTGTCACATTTCAAACATGAATTTGCCAGGAAAAATCAACATTCACATTTTCTCACACTACCACTTCAAAAGCAGAGTGCCAAAAATCTTCCATTTCCCCTTCAGATTTCCCCTCCTCCTCTTCTCTCTGCCCTATATACAGGGCCCCAAATCCTCCGGCTACGGATAGGTTAGGTCAGTGGAGACACAACAAGGAAATCAGAAGAGTGAAGCCACAGATTTATTTCTCTTGCTCTCTTGTTGAGCACTTGCCTCAGGCTGGCTGGAACGTCATCGAAAAGTCACTCTCAAGGAATTTTATTCCAGACAATTCTCTTTCCTCTTTCTTTCTGTCTTCTAGTTTCTCTCTCTCTCTCTCTCTCTCTCGCTCTCTCTCTCGCTCTCTCTCTCTCTCTGCTACTAGACCTAGGTTCCTTCACAATTCTTTGTGGTTCTTTTACTTTTGTAATGAGTTTCTTTGTAAATAAATTCTTCAATTCGTTTAATGTGACTATCAGTTTTCTGTTGGGACCTTGGAGGATAGAGGCAAGAAGAAGATTTTGGTATTACCGCCTCTTTAAATAAAATTCAACATGGCTAAACTAACAATTTTCTCTCTTGGGTTGTGACAGTTCTGGGTGACACTATTTATTTCAATAGGTGTCATGAAATTCTCAAAATGGTTTCAACTGTAATTTAAACCTAAAACTTGACATTTAGTCCTTGTAACAGGTGTGCGCGAAGGAGTTTGATTGTTGGAATCATTGGCTCAGTCAGTCTTGAGTTGATAATTGGCCATTAAAAAAGGTCCATTCCAGGAAGCTGGGCATAAGGCCAAGAGTGTCAAACACATATGTCCAAGGATGAGACAGGGGAAAGAAGTAGGAAATATTGGAAATTGTGAATTACAGAGTGGATGCTTTGCCTAAAGGCAGTCAAATTCAAATTAATAAATAGAAAAACTAAGCTGTAATTTTTTGGATGCAAGTGCTGGTGTAATATTTTTTGGATGCAAGCACAATTGTAGTGATGGCACGTTGACCAATGATTGTTAAGTTTAGTGAGTGAGTATGTCTGAAGTAAGAGAGGGAGGGCGTTGTCATCAAGACGGGACACAAGGGTCCCTCTAGGGTGCTATATTACTTTGCTAAGGCTGCCATAACATAATCCCACAGATTGGGTGGTATAAACAACAGGAATTAATTTTCTTACAGTTCTGAAGGCTAGAGGTTCTAGATCAAGGTGTTGGAAAGTTTGACTTCTTCTAGTCCTCTCTCGCTCGCTGCAGATGGCGGTTTCTCACTATGTCCTCACATGGTCATTCCTCCATGCTTGCACATGTCTGGTATCTTCCTCTGCACACCCAAATGTTCTCTTCCTGTAAGGACACCGGGTCATACTGAATTAGGTTTCACCCTAATGATATATTTTAACCTTAATCACCCCTTTGAAAGCTCTAAATCCCAAAGCAGTCATGAACTGAGGTACAGAAGGTTAGGGTTTCACCATAGGAATTTTGGGGGAACACAGTGCAGCTCAAAACAGGGGTTGATGTTCTGTTTCTTCAACTGGAAGATGGTTGCACAGGTATTTCATTTACAATTATTTATTAAATTATATACTTATGTATTAAACAATTTTATAATTTTTATGTTGCATTTCACAACTTTTAAAGGTTAAACAAATCAGCATACCATGCTAGCCAAAAGTACAATTCTGAGCCAGCCTTTCAGACTCTTCACACAGGCTAATAACATTCATTTCTCAGAAGAGCATAAAGGATAAGGCATATAAGAGGCAAGGCAATTCATCTTAGTACTATTTTTTCTTCTTAAAGAATGTTACAATACAGAATATTTTAGGATACTTTACCTGAGCTTATTTTTGGCATCTTCTGAATATTAAAACTCTGTGTGTGTGTGTGTGTGTGTTTAATACAAATTCAAGTGCCTGTATAAACACCATTCACCCAAATCTGCAAGCATGACAAAGACTGCCCTCCTGTAAATTTATGCTTTAAATCTGCCCATTGGGTTGTGGATGACCTTGTGAAACTGGTGGCTCTGGTAATAAAGCTGTTCCATTAAAAGAGAACAGCATTTCTGAAAGGAGAAGCATATTATAATTCAGAAGAGGAGAGGTGTTTCATGTTTCTATGCTCACCGCAGAAAAGGAATGTTCAGCACAAAGAAGTGTATTATGGTGTGTTCATCTGCACACGCTGCCACCGAGATAACCTAAAATGTAATTGGATTTTGCATTATCTGCTCTTAGGATCAAAGACTAGGTTATATAGTATTATTAAAAAATTACCAAAAAGCCTTTCTACCCCAGGAGAGTTTAGTCACCAGCCTATTACAGATAAAAGATTTCCAACATTCCAATTACTTATCTATTCATTCTCCAGCAGCTTGCTGGGTAATCGATGGAAGCAAAAATGAAAGAGATACGGTTCCTATCCTGTGGTGTTACTTCTCTAGTGAGTAAATCAGGTAGTAAATTAGTAACTTTAACATGACAGGGAGAAGCAATAACAGAGGCCTATATACACAGGGGAGGATAGAACCAGGAGGGATACCCAACGCAGTTTGGAGGTTCATAGAATTCTTCCCAGAAGTGATTCTGTGCTTAAACATAAAAGAAAATTGAAAGTTAATTAGGTTACAAGTCAGTAATAATGTCTCAAGGAGATGGAGCTACATAAAAAGGTCACAGGGGCACTAATCATTTCAGGGTGTATAATTATGATCATGTTCCTAAGGCCAAAAAAAAAAAAAAGAAAGAAAGAAAGAAAAAAAAGACGTGGTTAGAAAGGTGGGAAGAAAAAAACTTGTATTTTATGTTAAAAGGGATGATGCCGTATTTCTTTTAGATGTATTGATCTGGCTGCCGTTTGAAAGGTGGACTTGAAGAATAAAGCATGTAAAACAGAATGATTATTTAGGAGCAATGATGAGAATCTGAACTAAGAGGGTAGCAGTGGGGACAGACAGGAAAGAGCAGATCTGTAGAATTGATAGGACTTGTGAGTGACGTTAAGATGCTGGAAGGGCCAAAGAGACATCGGGTCTCCAAATGTCAGCTTTGATGACTTTATGAACTAAAGTGGTACTAAGAGATAGGGAATATAGGAAGGCTTGAGGACAAAGTTGATCATATAGTTTGGGACTGAATGAGTTTGTATGGTAAGACTGTGACAGTGATAAGTAGATAGATGTATAATCAGGAAAAGTACAAAAGAAGAATCTTTCCTCACTACAGGTAATGATTCAGAAGTTGTTAACCCACTGGTGCTTTGGAATCATGAAAGTAGATGAGATTACCCTCTTTAAATTGCTAGGTAGAATAATAGCAGTGAACAAGAATGGAATCCTGCCTGACCGGGAGGTGGCACAGTAGATGGAGTGTTGGATTGGGATGCGGAAGACCCATGTTTGAAACCTTGAGGTCGCCAGCTTGAGCGCGGGCTCATCTGGTTTGAGCAAGGCTCACCAGCTTGAGTCCAAGGTCTCAGCCTTGAGGAAGGAGTCACTGGGTCTGTGGTAGCCCCCCCCCCCCCAGTCAGGGCACGTATGGGAAGGCAATCCATGAACAATTAAGGTGCCGCAACAAAGAATTGATACTTCTCATCTCTCCCTTCCTGTCTGTCTGTCCTTATCTGTTCCTCTCTCTGTCTCTCCTTGTGTGTGTCACAAAACAATAACAACAAAAAGAATGGAATCCTAGGAAATGCACAGGTTGAAGGGTAGGCAGAGGATAATAAGCCCAAAGAGTAAGCAGGCAAGAAACTAAATATAAGAGAGAGAAAAGACCAACGTAAGTGAGCCAGAAAGGTAGAGGCCTTCAAAAGGGCAGGGAAGGGGACCATCAGTATTGCCAAAATAGTGTGCTAATTCAGTACAAAATAACTGGAAAATACCCAGTGGATTTGATAATTAGGAGATTATTTATGACTGTGACTAAAGTAGTTTCAGCAGACTGCTAATGAAAGAAGCTTGACTAAGTTAGAGTTTTTGCTACTCTTTTGAGAAGTTCAATTAAGAAGAAAGTGAAAACTGATGGTACCTCCAGAAGCACATTGGGTCAGAAGAGGATACTTTTATGATGGGCAATGCTTGGTATATTCATAGGCTGAGGGGAAGGAACCAGTAGACAGAGAGGAGTGGCAGGAAGTGACGGGAACAAAAGCAGAGAGGGAGAGTGTATGAATTTCCTAAGGCTACTGTAACAACGAACCACAAAATGGGAGCCATCAAACAACAGAAATCTATTCTCTCACTCTTCTGGAGGCTAGAAATCTGAAGTCAAGGTGTCAGGAGGTGCCATGGTATCTCAGGATCTGAGTAGAATCCTCTCGCCCTTAGTCCTTACTATTTACTGGCTATATGTTTGTGTCTTCATATGGTATTCTTGTGTGTGTGTGTGTGTGTGTGTGTGTGTGTGTCTAGATTTCCTTCTTTTTATAAGAATACCAACCATATTGGATTAAGGACTCACTCTAATGATCTCACCTTAACTTGATTCCAACTGCAAAGACCCTAGTTTCAAATAAGGTCACATTCACAGGTACCAGAAGTTAGAACATTAACATTTTTTTTTTTGTGGGACACAATTAAATACTTAACAGAGGGAGCGATCTTGAGAAAAGGATATTCTCTGAGACTAGAGAAAATGATATAGGATAGGGATGGGTGTAGATAAGCTTGTAGGTAAAGAGGGACAAGAACTTACAACAGTTTGTGCCTAGTGGCCTCAATTGTCATATGCTGAGAGTAAGAACAAGGAACTAAAAAAAGTGGTGAAGATCTTTAAAAAAAATATTACAGGAAGTAGACAAGGTAAATGACTTATGACAAATGAAAAATTGATGGATGGTGGTGATGAGGGTTTACTTGAGGCAGGGAAGTGCAGAGAGTGAAAATTCTATTCCCTCCCAAAAGGAGGAAAGAGAGTTTATCAGATAAAAAATCTAGCAGAAGAAACCCTGAGCAAGAAGAGGCAGCCAGGATTAGGAGGGCGAGTGGTGAAGGAGGCTGGGCTTGCCTCTCCCTGGCTGAGGGATGAGAGGCGTAGTTGGAAGAAGCTGGCTGTATGTAACTTAATTCTGACACACATTCGAATGGACTACTCGTTCCTTAAAAACATAGCCAAGACTCAGTGGAAACAAGACAAAAAGTAATTTTTTTCTGCTTTATAATTTGCCAAGACTTTTCACAATTGCTGTTTTATTTAAAAGCAGAAACCATGTCATATACTAATTCTTACAGAACTTTTCATGGAGGGGCTCAAAATAAGCTCATTACTTATGGATCCAGATGTTTTGCTTGCGACAAAGAGCACGCTCATACATGCCACTGACAATGCATGGAGCTCTGGGGAAAGAATGAAGCATAGGGTAGATACATTTTTTTTTTTTTTTGTATTTTTCTGAAGCTGGAAACGGGGAGAGACAGTCAGATAGACTCCCGCATGCGCCAGACCGGGATCCACCCGGCACGCCCACCAGGGGCAACGCTTTGCCCACCAGGGGGCGATGCTCTGTCCCTCCCGGGCGTCGCTCTGCCACGACCAGAGCCACTCTAGCGCCTGGGGCAGAGGTCAAGGAGCCATCCCCAGTGCCTACCGCTGAGCCAACCGGCCAGGGCCGGGTAGATACATTTTAATGGGAGAAAGAGAGGTAGAGAGATCTGGTTGATAAGAGTAGCAGAAAAGAGCTTAGAATCTGGAGGTGGACACACCTCTACTGGATTTCTGGCTTTGTGGGCCTGTGGGGTAAGGTGTGATTCTGTTTGAAAGCCTCAAACATGATGACCAGGGTGGCAAAGTGCCTCCTGGGAGGCTGAATGCCACTTGAGGTGTGTCTGATTGGCCAGCTTGGAGCTTTTTTAAATGTTAATTTTGAATGTTTTTAGACGGGATCATGTCCATCAGCTGTTAAAGAAAGGAATAAGGAAAACACCACCCCTCTATGAAATCTCTGAAACTGACTGATGTGCAACAAACCATATTAAGTTCTTCACTATCTAGCAGAAGTGAACACCAAGAAGAGGTAAGTCCAATGATGGAGAATTACAGACAGTTGCATTTTTTAACACTTCAGTTTGTAGCCTATGATATCAATTCCCACTACGTTAGTAAACATTAATAATTAGCTTTGAGGAGATGGATTTTCTAAGGAACTGGGTGTTCTCAGCTCCTTAGAAAGTTATGATTGTGTGTATAATGTTTGTTTTCCTCATTATTCTTATTTTAAACAAGTGGGTTTTTATTTCCATTAATATGTCCTACTCTTTGCCACTTGTCCAGTGGCATTTGGTTTGGTCACTGAGAATGACTGACATAATGTAACTTAAAGAAGGGAAAGGAAAGAAAATAAAATTGATTTCCAAAAATATCTACTTCTGAGTTTTAATACAACTAAGGAAAGCTGAAGCATCCAAAAAAAGCTGTTCCCTATTCAAGCAATCGAAGACCGTTAGTATGGCAAAACCTCCTTTCTTCGGTCTTCAGTTTGAAGAGCTCACTTCACATCTCCCCTAAAGACTCCCAGAAGTCTTTCAGCACAGGGAACAATAATGGCGCCATTTTACCATATCAAAGAGCAGTAGAATGTAGTGTAAATGAGAGTTCGGAAGCCAGACTGCCCTGTGAAATGGACTTGCCACTTGTGAGCTGGGTAGACTTGTGTGAAACCTCAGTTCCTCATCTGTGTTGGTGGCGAAGGAGCAGTCCACTTCCCCTTCCTCCTTGCTGCAGGATCACAGGGCAGTAGGCTCCAGGAATGGGGTCCCCAGCCTCAGTGGGTGACTCTTGATCTGTTGAGGGGTAAAAGTGCTGTCCCCTTTGCTAGCATTTCCCAGTGTGTTCTGTGACACCCTAGTTCAGTGCAGTGTGCATTCATGACCTTCTTAGAGACTCAAAACATACATTTTTATGTAAATACTGAGAATGAAACCCTCACTAAGAAAGTTGTTTAATTTAATATTTCCCATTTGTACTTGATTACGGGACTCTGTGTTCACGTTCTACTTATTACCAACCATAAAACTTGTCTTTTAAGAAACACTCTTTGGGATACTTTGCATGAATATATCATTATTGCTTTCAACTGATTTATGTTAAACTTTAAAGCATGAAAAGACTGTTTTATAGTCTATTTTCATCTAAATGATTTACATCTAAAGTATGCTTTCTTAGACTAATATCAAAGTTATCTTTAGCATCTTTATCTTGGTGGAGATGATTTGGTGACATCTTATGCCAAAGGAAATTGGCTGAATTAAAAAAAATCTCTCCACGAACTATACAAAGTACAGTAAATATTCAATAGTGGTTGTACACAGATACTTAAAGGACACTTTTGAAGTGTATACAAATTTGAACTGTAATAACTTTGTATAAATATGGGCAATGCCTAACATTTTTCTAGGATAGACTTAAACATAGCTGTAACATCATATTAGCCATCTGTCGATATGATTTTTTAACCCATCATAAATACACAGCCAACCATTTTGGCTGCTGAAAGGTTTTGTAAATTGCATCCTTCGTTCAGTGAACACTGAACAAAAGTTTTATAAACAAATGCACCATCACAAACATACAAACAAATAAAACATATGTATACATGCTTGTCTGTTTTACATTTGATTCTGGTAATAAAATCCTATAATTATCACTAGAAAGGACAGTGCATGGCTTGGAATCCTCATTCTCTTGACAGGTGTTATAGCAAATATATTGCCACAGCAATTAGAGAGCTTTTTCTTGAGATGACTTGGAACTTCACATTAGGCAAACAGTTTCTAGGGTCACAAAATGGAGGCCAGAGACCAGAGACAAAGCAGTTTTACACAGGGGCCAGTTCATTGTCCCTTAGACCGTTGGAGGGCTGCCACATACAGTGCTCCTCTCACTGACCACCAATGAAAGAGGTGCCCCTTCCGGAAGTGTGGTGGGGTCGGATAAATGACCTCGGGGGGGCCACATGTGGCCTGCGGGTCGTAGTTTGGGGATGCCTGAAGTAGGGTCTCTGAATGAGTCAGTCACCTTGTAGGAACAGGACATACCTCACAGGTACTCAGTATTCCTCCCTGCCTCACATGATTTAGAGTCATGTGTTGCCTTTATAAGTGTTCTTATAAACAAGCCTTTATGAATGTCCTTACAGGAAGAGGCCAAGGGATACACACAGAGGAGAGAGAAGGGCATGTGAAGACAGAGACACAACTGGAACCTGGAAGATGCAAGGAACAGGATTTTTGCTAATGTGTCTGGAGGGAGTATAGCTCTACTGACATTTTGATTTTGACCTTCTGGCCTCCAGAACTGTGAAAGAATAGAATTGTTGTTTGAAGTCATCAAGTTGGGGAAATTTGTTGCAGAAGACATAGTAAACTAATGTATATGGGAAGGTCAAATGCTTTAAAAAATGTGCCTTTACCGTTATCAGCGATTGACTGCCTTTTCCCCTTTCCTTCTTGACTACCTACTTTCACACCTCTCTCCTTCCCCCATTTTGTCTCTTGCTCCTCTTTTTGCATTCTTTTATTTTTATCCTCTTCCTTGCCATCATCCTGTTTTTTTTGTACACACCACACACACATTTGAGCATAAACTATGTGAAAAAAACAAACAATAATTTTTTTAAAACCACAGAAAAATGTTACATAGTGTTGAGGACTTCTGGAATAATTTTCATTAGAAATTGAAACTATTGAATAATCTTGAATGGCCTGCTGAGAATGTTAAATTTGAACCAAGATCTAAGGAGTAAAAAAGGTCCAGTCATAAGAGGATTAAGGGAGAGAGCATTCTAGGTAGAATAAACAGATGATGCAGATTTTAGGGTGGGAATGACAGTAGACTGTTCATGACATTGTAAGCACCTCCGAGTGGCTACAGGATCATGATCACTCATTATTTTAACTTATGTTTATGCCAAAGGGGGACTGAGGTGTTAAGTTTTTGTTCTCCATTGTTTCCACCCCCATCTGTAACTAGCACAGTGATGGACACAGTTCTGTGGTTAAGAATGCAAGATCTAGGGATAGATTACATTTAACTCTGAGATGCTTTCTGGCTGAACTTTGGGCAACTTTATAACTCTCAAAACCCATTTACAAAATAAGGAAAGTAATCATAATAATAGCAACATCATAACATGACTGTGAGAATTAAATTCATTACAGAGGTAAACCAGTGAAGCATAGATCATGACATATAGTATATAACTCAGGAAATATATATATATATATTTTGTGGAAGGCTCTCAATAAGTACAAATTAAATGAAGGGATTCACTTCTATCAATGAAATTAGCAGGCACCCCCTGAAAACCAAGCACATAGAAACAGAGAACAGATTGGTGACTGCCAGAGGTGGGGGCTGGGGGGTGGGCACGATAGGCGAAGGGGGTCAAAGATACCAAGTTCTAGTTATAAAATAAATAAGTCATGGAGATGTAATGTGCAGCATGGTGGCTAGAGTTAAAAATACTGTATTGCCTATTGGAAAGTTGCTAAGAGTAAATCTTAAAGAAGGCCAGTCAGGAAACTCTGAAGTGAGCTGGATCTGAGTTTGTGAGCTCCAAGAGGTTTGTGAGCTCCAAGAGGTCTGTGAGCTCCAAGAGGTTTGTGAGCTCCAAGAGCAGCCCGTCTCTTCTCTTTGTATTCCCTTCTCAGGGTTGTGCATCCTAAGGTTCTAAACCTTCAGTAAGTTCCTATAGAAGTTGCGTTGTTCTCATCTCACCTGTGGGGAGAGGAGTTACGGGAGAGGGGCTAGACTTGTTGGTGTTAGAGCCAGAGCGTAACACATGGGACCTGTTCCTGGGAGCACATGCACTGGGGAGGCTCACCCAAGTCGGGCACCCTAAGGCCCGTGAACAGATGAAGGGCACAAAAGAAGTTCAGGTCTTACTGCCCAACACAGTCGTTGGCAGACAAGGGCAACAATCATGAGGGTACATGTAGGCCAGTCTCCCGTAGGGGCCTGAAGTCTACACTGGAACATGCAGTTTTCTCAAGATGGCCTGCAGAGGTGTGGGCCCAGGTCTGTGGAGCCTGACGTCTGTATACAGCAATTTGGGAATCTCTCTTTAAGAAAAAAAATGCAAAATTACCAATTTAAAAATATGTGCAAAAGTGAGTATTTAAAAGAATTTTAGAATTTCTTTCAACATTTTTTAGAAAAGAAACTACCACAAAATACAAAATTTGAAAGCTAATAAACAGCACAGACATAACAAGATTAAGAAAAATAATATATCTTCATTGTCTGTCTGACAAACTTCAAAATGCAGTTTTCTACATTTCCTTGGCTATGTTTCCTTTGACCATAAAACAATGTGTCTTCATAAGACAATGATTTTGTAATATCGTTTTAGTAGAGAAAGTAGAAAAATATTTCAGAAGACTCTTCTCTAGCATGGTAGATAATTGAAATTTATTTTTTATTATTGATTGTTTAGAAAAGTTTCCACAGACTAGTTTCTGGTTAGAAACATTTCAAACTTTATTGTTCCTTCACTTCCTACAACTTTCCGGGCTGTGTTGTAGGTCACACTCATAATGGGATTACAGTCTCGGGCCCTGAATCTTCATGTGTCTGTTGTTAATGAGTCAACACAGTGGACAGAAAAGATATTCCGAGAAGCTATTCATGCCCAGGACAACTAGCAACAATGTCACCATAACTGGAAGGGACTGTGAACCACATAAGCATATCCCACCTGTTCTAAACCAAATGTCATTCCAGGTCAATTTCCAATCAGCTGGATCTTCAAAATTCCAGTGGCCACTCCAATGCCATGTGACAAGAAGGGAGGGGATGTCAGCCTGGAAAGAGAGAGTGATTTTAAGCAATCACAGTTTAAATGGCTTAATTTTGTCAATGTTATGAAACATATGCATCGAATACGTTGGGATGGCTTCCCCCAGGAACTTAGGAAGAGTCGGTGTAAGTGAGGGATGCTGTAGCTCTTCAAGCGTCATAGCTTCCCAGTGACTCCATCTCTGCACCAAGGCAGTATCATTTTTTCTAATGCAAAGAACCGATACTTGACTGACCAACCTTCTATTATACAATGCGATCTAAGGCAGACTTCTTCATACAGAAGTGCACTCTGTAGTTGATGGTGACATAAGGATTGCTGATTCTCATTTCAAGCCATCATTTGCCCTCATTATCAGTAGACTCTAAAGGAGTATGACTTTTAGGTGATATTTTCATCTGATTCACATTTGGAAAAAGGAGATAAAGGTAGTGCCTCTATTACTCTGCACCCTCCACTGCCACCCTCCAAATTGTTTTCTTGGATCTAAAAACCACCCTCATGTGAAGTAGATAATAGTATTATTGGAAGCATTTCCAAATGGAAGCATATGCACCAAAATGCTTCACATACTAATGAAATACCTGTCATCACACTATTTTCATCTAAAAGTTTCGAAACACTTGGAGCATGAATTATGAAATGATGTGTAGGCTGAAAATATGTCATTTTAAAGGACATTTTACGTTTCTGAGAACATCCTACTGATTAAAACTAAAGAGAGAAAAGCTTTCTGCAAGTCTAAGATGCAGCTGTGGCGGTTCAGCGATCTATCTTTTTGTTTTGCTCATCGTCTTGTACTGCATTTTCCTCTTTGCTGTGTGAAGCATGCGTGAAATGGCAGTATGAAAACTGAATGCTTTCATCCTTGAATCTGACAAGAACCCAAAACCGTACTGTTGCTCACGCAATCAGTCATGCAAAACTCACAAGAAATTTTAACGACGTTGAAAAATATTGAAAAGAAAACAGACACCTTAATTTAAATTTGCACATAATACATGCTCAATAAATATTTGTTGATTTGTATTCTAAATGCTTTTCCAGTATTTTTGAAGTGAGATAATATATAGAAGCAAGTAGGAAGGAAACATCCTTTTTTGGCTACTTTGGAATTAACAATATCTCAAAAGTTATCTTGACTTAGCAATATTTAGTGGTATGAAAATTTATTCATTTGATCCCCATTATCAGATTGAAATCTCTTAAAGTTAAAAGTTTTAAGATTATCAACCCATAATTAACTCTAATTTACCATTTTTTTTCAAACAAACATTGAATCGATATATGATAGCCCATACTAAAGTATGACATGAATAAAATGGTATTAAAATATTTAGCCCTGGCCGGTTGGCTCAGCGGTAGAGCGTCGGCCTAGCGTGCGGAGGACCCGGGTTCGATTCCCGGCCAGGGCACATGGGAGAAGCGCCCATTTGCTTCTCCACCCCTCCGCCGCGCTTTCCTCTCTGTCTCTCTCTTCCCCTCCCGCAGCCAAGGCTCCATTGGAGCAGAGATGGCCCGGGCGCTGGGCATGGCTCTGTGGCCTCTGCCTCAGGCGCTAGAGTGGCTCTGGTCGCAATATGGCGACGCCCAGGATGGGCAGAGCATCACCCCCTGGGGGGCAGAGCACCGCCCCTGGTGGGCGTGCGGGGTGGATCCCGGTCGGGCGCATGCGGGAGTCTGTCTGACTGTCTCTCCCTGTTTCCAGCTTCAGAAAAATGAAAAAAAAAAAAAAAATATTTAAAAATTTTGTCTGAAAACTCTGAATGGGGAAAGAAAGCAAAATGTTCCACAGTTTAAAGGAACTTGGCTAGTCAAAGAGGTCAAATGAGAACTGAAAAGAAATATGATTGTTTTCTTTTGTTTTTCAGAACGAGGCGCTGTCTTTAGAGCCTTTGTGATTTTCCCTTTGGTCTCCCTTGAGCCTCTGGATTTTCAGTCAGTGGCACATCTACACTTATATATACTTACCTCACACCCTTTTACTTCCTTAGTGAAATAGTTTCTTTACTAGAAATAATTGTGAAAACCGTGAAAAATTAGCACGATTTCTTGGAATTGGGGACCCTTAGTTTAAGTCTTTGACTTTCAATGTGAATTTAATATGGATGCTTAGCTAAGTCATTTAATTGCTCAAAATCCTGCTTTCTTATTTCCAAAGTTAATAATAGACCACAGCTCAGTCCAAAGTGATGATGGTGGTGGTGATGATGATAAACTTCAGAATTAAATCCAGCTCTGCACAGCAGGTAACATTGCCCTTCCTCCCCCCCCCCCTCACCTCCCACCTCACCTGGCCTTGGTCCCTCCACCCTTACACGATCTCAGACATAGAATAGGCTTTGCCCAGGCAAGGAAATGCACCAATCCTTGAGTTCACCCTGAATTTTGCTAACTCTGCTACTCGAACCTCAGGTGTTCATGCAGGTCTAGACCAGATAGCCTCAATCCTTGGTACACTTTAGAAACACCAAAGGTGCCTAATTCCCACCCCCAACCACCTCTCTAGGCACCAGGATTTTCTAAAGAGCTCTCCAATTTACTTCCAAATTCTAACATGATGTGGAGGAGAAGGAGGGATTATGTGAAGGTATTGATGAGGCCTGGGCTAGTTCTGCCATGTACTTTGTAAATGTTTGAAATTTTCCATAACAAAATGTATTTTCACAAAAGCTCCCCAGGTAAATATATAATCAGAATCTGCTTCCTAGGGTTCCCAACCTCGTAATAGTAGGCACTCTAAAACTAGAATCTTTACTCTGCCTCCTTTTTATTCTTTCCATTAATTAATTAATTAGCTATGTAATTCATTAAACAAATGTTTACAAGTGTTATTCTGGGCTGGAATAGTTCAAGCCCATGGCAGGTTCTGGATTCTCCTTAAGAGGCTTAAGTATAATTAGATGAGACATAATTATAAACAAATAAACTATCATTAAGCCTGACCAGGCGGTGGTACAGTGGATAAAGCGTTGGATTGGGATGCGGAAGACCCAGGTTCGAGATCCCGAGGTCGCCAGCTTGAGCGCGGGCTCATCTGGTTTGAGCAAAAGCTCACCAGCTTGGACCCAAGGTCGCTGGCTCGAGCAAGATGTTACTCAGTTTGCTGAAGGCCCACGGTCAAGGCACATATGAGAAAGCAATCAATGAACAACTAAGGTGTCACACGAAAAACTGATGATTGATGCTTCTCCTCTCTCTCCGTTCCTGTCTGTCCCTGTCTATCCCTCTCTATGACTCTCTGTCTTTGTAAAAAAATAAATTTAAAAAAAGCTATCATTAATAGAGTAGATATGTTCAGAGAAGAGCAGGGCATAAAGGGTGTGTGTGTGTGTGTGTGTGTGTGTGTGTGTGTGTGTGTGTGTATGTGTGTGGAGAGGTCAGTTGTACCTTGGGAAAGAATCGAGAACTGTTTCATGGGAAAGTGACTCTGAAGATGAGTTTGGTAAAATCCTACCCACCTTTTAATATTCTGTTCAAGTTCCACTTCCTACATCTTTCCTTTCTGTTATTGAACAAAAAAAATCTGTTTCCATTCTGTGTTGTAACCCTTTGTTTCCTCATATTATTTCAATTACATTAGGCCTCAGGTTATTATAAATCCCTTGCGATTAAGAATTATTTTATCTTTGCATATTCATACCCTCTAGAAAAGTGATTTGAACATTATAAGGACTCAATAAAAGTATGTAAATTCAATAACACTGATTATCCTTGTACTTTATTGCCATGTTAAACAATTTTGTCATGTCACTTGACATTTGAATTTACGCACGTGCCTTAATTGGCAATCAATATTAACTTAGGAAAGAACTGGTTTCCAAGAAAAATATGTGAAGTTGGAAAGAGAACCCCCTTTTGTTGGTCAAAAATGGACACTGCTCTTTTCAAAGAGCTATAAATAAGCACCCTAATTTTTCTGCTCACTGAAAGAGGCACACTATCTAGCCAAGTGCAGCCTTGAATGTTAATTTTGTTCTATTGAGAGCACCTGGAATTCAAAGGCTTTCCCTTCTCTGGCTTGTACAAGAGCTGTTTTATCTGCTGCATAGAATTTGGAATGACCCAATTCTGTCACATTGGTGAGAACAAATAATTAAAAGAAAGTTGGTTGACAGAGATAAAAAAGTACAGAAAAAGAAGAAAGCAAAGCACAGAAAAAAATATCAGTGAGGTGCTTTCTTGGCACTTTTGTTTCGAATGAAGTCCTGTTTTTGCTTTGAACTTGATAAATACAAGGCCATTTCTAGTGCGTAGCTAGTAGAGTGCCTGAAGGCACACACCAGAGAGGTTGCTAGTCAAGCCACCGATCAAGAATGGAACAAGCAGTGACTTGCTTCAGTAATGACAGTGGCACAAGCAGCACAAGGAAGGACATCTCGCCTGCCTGTTGCGAGACTGACTAGCTCCTTAGCCCCGACGTTCCTTGAACACGGAAGCCTAATCATTTTCAGTCATTGCACTGAAGCAAGTAAGTTGGAAATGAACTCTCTGATGAGAAATAAAAAGAAATTCCCAAATAAGTGTTTCTGCTCTCAGTTACCTAATTTTCCTTTTTATTTTTCCATCTCCACTGAGGACAGAGCCTTGACATGATGGGTCAGGTTCAATTTAAGTACATTTAATGTGGAAAAACTGTTTCAAACAGTAGACACCTTTAATTTTAGGAAAATCTTGAGATTCCACAAACAGCCACAAGCATTTAAACAACATACCTTTGTCATCTTTTTGTTGATGTATGCTCCTGCCAAGAGCAATTAGAAATATTAGATAAAATATTACAAGATATCTACTTGAAAGCAGCAGAGACTTACCAAGGTAGGTATGGCTTGGGAGCCAAAATCCCAGACAGAGAAAATATGTGAGCCCAACATTGAGCCAACAGAGATAATGTGAGCCCAATATTGAGCCAGCTCTGCCGCTCACAGTGTTGGCCAATTCAAGGCAGCGCTGGTGAGCTGTGGGACAGAACTTCTACTAGTCTTAGGACGCTGATGTTTTAAAAAACAATGGATTCAGAATCTACGAGGGAAGACAAACCCAAATGACCAGCAGGGAGCTAAGAAACACAGACTCGAGGAGCAGGAGAAACTGGAGGTGGCGACGCCCTGACAATGGAACTCAGCTTTGAACTAGTTCCATCTGCGGAGAGATGAAGGCGATTTGTCCTCGCCTTAATTGGTTGCCGAAAGGAAAAGCACCATGGAGAATCTTGCATTTTATTCAGATATATATATATATATTTTTTGATAATAAAAGTTACTTTTTATTTGTGTATTTCTGTTGTCTAAATTTTTTTTTTTATATAATTTTATTTTTTTAATGGGGTGACATCAATAAATCAGGATACATATATTCAAAGATAACAAGTCCAGGTTATCTTGTCGTTCAATTATGTTGCATACCCACCACCCAAGGTCAGATTGTCCTCTGTCACCTTCTATCTTGTTTTCTTTGTGCCCCTCCCCACCCCCTATCCCTCTCCCATTCCCCCCTCCCCCCCCCGTAACCACCACACTCTTATAAATGTCTCTTAGTTTCACTATTATGTCTCACCTACGTATGGAATAATACAGTTCCTGTTTTTTTCTGATTTACTTATTTCGCTTCGTATCATGTTATCAAGATCCCACCATTTTGCTGTAAATGTTCCGATGTCATCATTTCTTATGGCTGAGTAGTATTCCATAGTGTATATGTGCCACATCTTCTTTATCCAGTCATCTATTGATGGGCTTTTTGGTTGTTTCCATGTCCTGGCCACTGTGAACAATGCTGCAATAAACATGGGGCTGCATGTGTCTTTACGTATCAATGTTTCTGAGTTTTTGGGATATATACCCAGTAGAGGGATTGCTGGGTCATAAGGTAGTTCTATTTTCAGTTTTTTGAGGAACCACCATACTTTCTTCCATAATGGTTGTACTACTTTACATTCCCACCAACAGTGTATGAGGGTTCCTTTTTCTCCACAGCCTCTCCAACATTTGCTGTTACCTGACTTGCTAATAACAGCTAATCGAACAGGTGTGAGGTGGTATCTCATTGCCGTTTTGATTTGCATTTCTCTAATAGCTAAAGAAGATGAGCATCTTTTCATATATCTGTTGGCCATTTGTATTTCTTCCTGGGAGAAGTGTCTATTCATATCCTCTTCCCATTTTTTTATTGGATTGTTTGTTTGTTTGTTGTTGAGTTTTATGAGTTCTTTGTATATTTTGGATATTAGGCCCTTATCTGAGCTGTCGTTTGAAAAAATCATTTCCCATTTAGTTGGCTTTCTGTTTATTTTGTTATCAGTTTCTCTTGCTGAGCAAAAACTTCTTAGTCTGATGTAGTCCCATTCATTAATTTTTGCCTTCACTTCTCTTGCCATTGGAGTCAAATTCATAAAATGCTCTTTAAAACCCAGGTCCCTGAGTTGAGTACCTATGTCTTCTTCTATGTACTTAATTGTTTCAGGTCTTATGTTTAGATCTTTGATCCATTTTGAGTTAATTTTTGTACAGGGGGAGAGACTGTAGTCCAGTTTCATTCTTTTGCATGTGGCTTTCCAGTTTTCCCAGCACCATTTATTGAAGAGGCTTTCTTTTCTCCATTGTGTGTTGTTGGCCCCTTTATCAAAAATTATTTGACTATATATATGTGGTTTTATTTCTGGACTTTCTATTCTGTTCCATTGGTCTGAGTGTCTATTTTTCTGCCAATACCATGCTGTTTTGATTGTCGTGGCCCTATAATAGAGTTTGAAGTCAGGTATTGAAATGCCCCCAGCTTCATTCTTTTTCTTTAGGATTGCTTTGGCTATTCGGGGTTTTTTATAGTTCCATATAAATCTGATGATTTTTTGCTCTATTTCTTTAAAAAATGTCATTGGAAGTTTGATGGGAATTGCATTAAATTTGTATATTGCTTTGGGTAATATAGCCATCTTGATTATATTTATTCTTCCTAGCCAAGAACAAGGTATATTCTTCCATCTCATTATATCTTTTTCGATTTCCCTTAACAATGGTTTATAGTTTTCATTATATAAGTCCTTTACATTCTTTGTTATGTTTATTCCTAAGTATTTTATTTTTTTTGTTGCAATCGTGAAGGGGATTGTTCTTTTGAGTTCCTTCTCAGTTGTTTCATTGTTGGCATATAGAAAGGCTATTGACTTCTGTATGTTAATTTTGTATCCTGCGACCTTACTGTATTGGCTTATTGTTTCTAGTAGTCTTTTTGTGGATTCTTTGGGTTTTCGATGTATAGTATCATATCATCTGCAAAAAGTGATACCTTTACTTCTTCTTTTCCGATATGGATGCCTTTTATTTCTTTGTCTTGTCTGATTGCTCTGGCTAGAACCTCTAGTACCACATTAAATAAGAGTGGAGAGAGTGGACAACCCTGTCTTGTTCCTGATTTAAGGGGGAAAGCCTTCAGTTTAGTGCCATTTAATATGATGTTAGCTGATGGTTTATCATATATGGCCTTTATCATGTTGAGATATTTTCCTTCTATACCCATTTTGTTGAGAGTCTTAAACATAAAATTGTGTTGTATTTTATCAAAAGCCTTTTCTGCGTCTATTGATAAGATCATGTGGTTTTTGTTCTTTGTTTTGTTGATATGGTGTATTACATTAACCGTTTTACGTATGTTGAACCATCCTTGAGATTCTGGGATGAATCCCACTTGATCATGATGTATTATTTTTTTAATATGTTGTTGTATTCGATTTGCTAGTATTTTGTTTAGTATTTTAGCATCTGTATTCATTAGAGATATTGGTCTGTAGTTTTCTTTTTTTGTGCCATCCTTGCCTGGTTTTGGTATGAGGGTTATGTTGGCTTCGTAAAATGTGTTTGGAAGTATTGCTTCTTCTTCAATTTTTTGGAAGACTTTGAGTAGAATAGGAACCAAGTCTTCTTTGAATGTTTGATAAAATTCGCTGGTATAGCCGTCTGGGCCTGGACTTTTATTTTTGGGGAGGTTTTTAATGGTTTTTTCTATTTCTTCTCTACTGATAGGTCTGTTTAGGCTTTCTGCTTCTTCTTGACTCAGTCTAGGAAGGTTGTATTTTTCTAGGAATATATCCATTTCTTCTAGGTTGTTGAATTTAGTGGCATAAAGTTTTTCATAGTATTCTACAATAATTCTTTGTATATCTACGGTGTCCGTGGTGATTTCTCCTCTTTCATTTTGGATTTTGTTTATATGAGTTCTTTCTCTTTTTTCCTTGGTAAGTCTTGCCAAGGGTTTGTCAATTTTGTTGATCTTTTCAAAGAACCAGCTCCTTGTTCTATTAATTTTTTCTATAGTTTTTCTGTTCTCTAATTCATTTATTTCTGCTCTGATTTTTATTATCTCCTTTCTTCGGCTGGTTTTGGGTTGTCTTTGTTCTTCTTTTTCTAGTTCCTTAAGGTGGGAAGTTAAGTGGTTCACTTGGGCTCTCTCTTGTTTGTTCATATATGCCTGAAGTGATATGAACTTCCCTCTTATCACTGCTTTTGCTGCATCCCATAGATTCTGATATGTCGTATTGTCATTTTCATTAGTCTGTATATATCTTTTGATCTCTGTACTTATTTCTTCTTTGACCCATTCATTTTTTAAAAGTATGTTGTTTAGTTTCCACATTTTTGTGGGATTTTTTTCCTCTTTTTTGCAGTTGAATTCTAGTTTCAAGGCTTTATGATCAGAAAATATGCTTGGTACAACTTCAATTTTTCTGAATTTGCTGATGTTGTGTTTGTGGCCCAAGATATGGTCAATTCTTGAGAATGATCCATGTACACTGGAGAAAAATGTATACTCAGTCACTTTGGGATGAAATGTCCTGTAGATGTCTATCATATCCAGGTGCTCTAGTGTTTTGTTTAAGGCCACTATGTCTTTGTTGATTCTCTGTTTGGATGACCGATCTAGAGCCGTCAGCGGTGTATTGAGGTCTCCAAGTATGATTGTGTTTTTGTCAGTTTTTGTTTTAAGATCAATAAGTAGCTGTCTTATATATTTTGGTGCTCCTTGGTTTGGTGCATATATATTAAGAATTGTTATGTCTTCTTGATTCAGTGTCCCCTTAGCCATTATGAAATGGCCATTTTTGTCTCTGAGTACTTTTCCTGCCTTGTAGTCAGCATTATCCGATATGAGTATTGCTACACCTGCTTTTTTTTGGATGTTATTTGCTTGGAGTATTGTTTTCCAGCCTTTCACTTTGAATTTGTTTTTATCCTTGTTACTTAGATGAGTTTCCTGTAGGCAGCATACAGTTGGATTTTCTTTTTTAATCCATTCTGCTACTCTGTGCCTTTTTATTGGTGAGTTTAATCCGTTTACATTTAGTGTAATTATTGATACTTGTGGGTTCCCTATTGCCATTTTATATCTTGCTTTCTGTTAGTTTTGTGTCTTGTTTGATCCTTCTCTTTTGTTTTTCTATCTTTTGTTTTTATTTGGTTGTATTCCATACATCTTTCCACTGTTGCTATCTTTTTTATCTCATGTGCTTCTGTGGTGGTTTTTTCAATGGTGGTTACCTTTGAATAATGAAAAGGGTCCCTACCCTGTTCATTGTAGCGAACTATTTTGTGAGTACTTTTGCACTCCATCGTCCTTTGCTACTGTTAATCTCCATCTTCTCCCCCTCTTTCTTTTTGTTGTTGTCACAGTTTAAATTTGGTTTTATTGTGTTCTTCTTGGAGCTTTTACTTGTGGCTCTGTTTTTTTTTGTTCTTTGTATCTGATTGGAGAACCCCCTTTAGTAATTCCTGGAGTGGGGGTTTTCTGATGATAAATTCCCTCATCTTTTCTGTATCTGTGAATGTTTTTATTTCTCCTTCATATTTGAAGGATAGCTTTGATGGGTATAGTATTCGTGGCTGAAAGTTCCTCTCTTTCAGGACTTTAAATATTGGGGTCCATTCTCTTCTAGCTTGTAGAGTTTCTGCTGAGAAATCTGATGATAATCTAATGGGCCTTCCTTTATATGTTGTATTCTTCTTTTCCCTGGCTGCCTTGAGAATTTTTTCTTTGCTGTTGGTTTGTGTCAATTTCATTATGATATGCCTTGGAGTAGGTTTGTTGGGGTTAAGAAAACTTGGAGTTCTGTTTGCTTCTTGAACTTGAGGCTTTAGTTCTTTCCACAGGCTTGGGAAGTTCTCATCTATTATTTGTTTGAGTATGTTCTCCATTCCATTTTCTCTCTCTTCTCCCTCTGATATACCTATTATTCTTATGTTATTCTTTTTGATGGAGTCAGATAATTCTTGTAGGGCTATCTCATTTTTTTTAATTTTTGAGTCTCTTTCTTCTTCTCTCTGTTGTGCCTCAAGTTGCTTGTCTTCTATTTCACTAATCCTCTCTTCTATCTGACCTGTTCTATTAGCTAAGCTTGTTACTTCGTTTTTCAGCTCGTGAATTGAGTTTTTCATCTCTGTTTGATTTGTTTTTATAGTTTCAATTTCCTTGGACATATATTCTTTGTGTTCATTGAGTTGTTTTCTGAGCTCCCTAAATTGCCTTTCTGTGTTTTCTTGTATATCTTGGAGGATTTTTAGGATTTCTATCTTGAATTCTCTGTCATTTAGCTCCAAGGTTTCCAATATATTAAATTTTTTCTCCATAGATTTTTCCTCATCTAGCTGTGTTACCTCTCTTTCTTTTGTATCCATGATATTCGATTTTCTCTTCCTTAATGGCATCTGAGGGTAGTTTTGTTGATAGTATTAATGAGATTTAATAAAGAATAAAAAGTTTAAAAAAAAATAATAAAAAAAATCGAAAAAAATTGTTTTTTTTTAAAAAAATTAAGAATGAAATAAAGAAAAATAAAATAAAATAAAAATTAAAAAAAAAAAAAAAAAGGAAATTATTCCCCCCCTCCTTTTTTCCTCTCCTCTCCTCTCCCCTCTTTCTTGTTAAAATCTTGTGGTGGACTGTGAATTATAACAAACAATGCCTGTGATGGAGGGCCTGAATTGGGGAAAAGTAATAAAGGGGCAAACAAAACAAAACAAAACAAAAAAAAAAAAAAAAAAAAAAAAAGAGCGTATGGACCCACAAAAAGCAAATAAGGAAAAAATTTGGGTCAAGAATAAAATGATTTGCTTTTAGGTGTTGGTTGTCTAAGAGTTATGATGAGAGGATTAAGAGGAAAACAGAAAAATGGGGGGACAAATTAAAAAATTACTATTGTATTTAGTGGAACAAGAACTAGATAATATGGAGAGCCAGGGATGGGAGCACTGCTCGTGAGTTAAAAAGGTGAAGTAAAAAACCCCCAGAATGCCACAAACATAAGTTTGAGTCCCAGATAAGATAATTTGTTTGTTATTGAGGTTTGAGTGAGAGGAGATGTAAAGGAGAAAGGAAGAAACTAATATAGAGGGAGAAAAGAAAGAGAGAGAGAGAGAAAAAAAAGAGGGAACCACTAAAAGAAGAAAAAAGAAAGGGGAGAGAGAGAGAGAGTTAAGGGTTTTGGAGTGCAACCCTCATAGAGAGAAAGGAAGAGAAGAGAAAAGATAATGGGAGATGTAACACTTATGGGTAGTGTAGTTCAAGGAGAGGAGAGAGTAAGACCGGTAGAGAGTTAATCGGCCAAATTGGAGGAGGAAAAAAAAAGTATCAAGAATGAAGATAAGAGAAACAAACGAACAAATATAATAAAATGGGATAGGTTATAAAGTCTGCAGATTATTCTTGATTTTGAGAGGTTATCTTCTTGCTTTTTCTTTTCTCTCCCTCTTCCTGGTCGGTGACTCTGTACCCCGGGTTTTGCCCCTTTGCCACGCTCAGGTGGAGGTTTGCAGTTGATAAGTCTCTATGGCAATGTCATGTATTGTGCTTTAGTCTCGTTGGCAGTCTAGGCTATTAGCATTTATAGGCTCCGACAGTGAGAGAGTCCGTGTTCCTAGAGCCTTTCTCCTAGTCTTTCCTTCCTCAATTAGTAGCCTGATAATCCAGCTGTGGGGTTGCTGCTGCCTCTGCCTGGATAGTAAGAGGCTCAAAGAGCTGGCAACTCCCCACTCTATTTCCACTCAGCACAGGGCTCTGGGTAAGGCTCAGTCAGTCAGAGCTGCTAGCATAATCAGGCGGGCTTTCCGGCCATTCAAAGACCTCTGGCTCTGCCACTCTGTCCGGTAACACAAGCGGGTGCCCACTTCTGGGGCGCTTGGATGAAACTCTCACTCACTGGCTGCCCGCGCAGACCAGGATATCCAGCCAGCAGTCTCACGCTCTGAGTGAAACCCCCAACCGCAGGGAAAAGTTGCAGCGTTGGTATTGAGTCTCGCTCCGTCCCCGTGCGCGGCTTTTGCAAGGCGCTGGGGCGGCCCGAGATTCCGCTTTGGCCCACACAAAGGCCCCTGACTCTGCCCCTCTGTGCGATAACACGAGCGCGCACTGCCGAGGCACTCGGAGGAATCGCTCACTCCCTATCTGCGCGCGCAAACCCGGATATGAGGCCAGCCGCTTTCCCTCTGAGTGAAACACCCTCAGGCACGGAAAATCTCCACCATTGGAATTAGTTCTCACTCCCTCCCGTGCGTGGCTTTCCCAGGGCGCTGGGGCTGCCCAGAGACTCTGCCCTCGGCCCACAGAAAGGCCTCTGACCCTGCCTCTCCGTGGGGCAACACGGGCACTGACTCCCGGGGCCTAGGAAGAAATCTCTCGCCCACTAACTGCGCACCAGCCAGGAGACCGGGTAAAATGGCCGCGCCGCTTGTCTTTCTTTGTTTGGGTTTGGCGCGAGTGTTAGCTTGTATTGCCCGGGTTGCCACAGGATCAGATTTTCCTCGGCTTGGATCTCCGTGCCACAGCCTGGTTCGGCCGTTTGTTTCACGGCCTGGATGTATTCACCCCCTTTGCCCGCCTCAGTTTCTATATTCACAGTTACCAGAGAAAGCCGCCCTGTTTAGGTTAGTGAGGAAGGCGGAGCATTTCTTACTCCCTATTTCCTTCGGGGTTTGGTTATATATTTAGCCAATTTTTCACTCAATCATACCTTTGGGTGTATTGCGAAGCATCTGGAAGCTCCAAGTATAGGTTTTTCTGTTTCTGGTTGAAGATCTTGTTGAGTTTTGGGGGAGATTTATCGGTATCGCTTCTTACCCCGCCATTACTCTGACGTCATCTTCCAGATATATTTTTTAAAAGCCCAATATCTGACATTCAGTAACAAGAAAGATGAAATGGCTAAATGTCAAGAGAAAAAAAAAACAAAAAATACAAACTGACTCCTAGAAGATCTAGGTTTTGGAGTCCTTCCCATACAGAATTTAAAATATCTATGATTAATGAGTTCAAAGATTTTAGTAGAGGCGTAGAAGACGATATTTAAAAAATAGAAAGAGGCCCTGGCTGGTTGGCTCAGCGGTAGAGTGTCAGCCAGACGTGTGCAAATCCCAGATTTGATTCCCAGCCAGGGCACACAGGAGAGGCGCCCATCTGCTTCTCCACCCCTCCCCCTCTCCTTCCTCTCTGTCTCTCTCTTCCCCTCCCGCAGCCAAGGCTCCACCGGAGCAAAGTTGGCCTGGGCACTGAGGATGGCTCTATGGCCTCTGCCTCAGGCACCAGAATGGCTCCTGTGGAAACGGAGCAATGCCCCCAATGGGAAGAGCATCGCCCCCTAGTGGGCATACCGGGTGAATCCCTCCCAGTTGGGCACATGTAGTCTGTCTGACTGCCTCCCGGCTTCTAACTTCAGAAAAATACACACACACAAAAAAAAAAAAAAAAAAAAAAAAAGAAATTTGATAAACTGAAAATTTTAGTAACTTAAATTAAGAACTCCATATATAGATGAATAATAGGTAAACTAAAAGGAATAGTGCCTACCTCCGGGAACTAGGGAGGGGGTGTTGATGTAAAGTACAGGGAATCTTCTAGGGTGTCAGTAATATTTCGTTCCTTTTATCTGGTTACATGGATGTGTTTACTCCATAATAAACTCTCAAGCTATAGATACATGATTTGTGTTTTTGTTGTGTATGTGTGTTAACTGATGAAACTTCTTCATTAAAACATGAAATACCCCATAGAGACTCTGAAATTCTGGGAGGGATGTGGTGTTTCAAGAAGCCAAACCCCTGCAGGTGGAGCAAACAAAGAAAATAAATGAGTCTCTCATTTATGTGAGACTCATAAATGACTTCTCTGAACTGGCTTGCTGGATTAACTGACAGTACCCCCCATGCCACCCCAGTCAGCCTTCTGATAGATATCCACAGAGTGCCCAACACCCAACCAGGAAGTTCGCATACTCACTCCATTTGTTAGGCTGTCTCTCTGATCGTAAGAGCCCATTGTGCTTGCCACTAAGCCTGAAACTAAAATTATTGTACTTGTCCCTTTATAACAAGATTTAGATAAATATGTTAAACTGATGATATTTGAGTGCAAAAAGCAACTGTTTCTATGAAAAGTTGACTGCTTCCTGTGCTCGTTCCGGCAGCACATATACTAAAATTGGAAGGATACGGAGAAGATTTGCATGATCCCTGCGCAAGGATGACATGCAAATTCATGAAGCACTCCATATTAAGAGAGAGAGAGAAAAGTTGAATGCTTCCCCAGTAAGGGTGAGTAAGTAGAGAAGAAAACTAGACTGCACATGAATAAGGAGGTCGTTGAGGAACACCTTTCTGTGTGCACACATTGAGAAGGACGTATCACCCACACACAGATACGTACATGATAGAGCCAGTCTGATGATTGGATCGCCATGGAGTTGTTCTGAGAACCGAAGTAGGAGAAGAAACAAATTCAGTGATATATCTAAATGGCTTCAGAAACAGACTAAATAGTAGTTATTATTATTAGTCATTAATACAAAAAAAGAGCCAGAATTCAGATTCAAGCCCTTAAACAGAAATAGCTGCATTTCATGAGGATTCTTTCTTTAAATTCTACTGCTCAATAATTTGCTGACTTAGGTGAAAACTTGGCCTCTCCCCAAAATGGCCCTACTCTGGCCATCCTGAAATTAAATGGCTTCATAGAAATAATTGGAAATGTATGCAGATTAAACAGATTAACAATATTTAAACTCATTTTCTGCTCTGAATAGAAATAGTCATAGAAAATTAAAAGACTGTTCGAAAGTTGACCACTGATTTAACCATAAACTGAACAATTAAAAATAATGTATCTTTAAAAAATTAATTTATCTTTTAACCCAAATGAGACAACATAAATAATTTTTTCCCCTCAAGGAAGTTTTTTGTACAACTAGAATTGCAACAGGAGCCTACCTAATTGATTGATTTGTGTCTGAGTGTGTTAAGTGCTTACTAAACATTGACTGAATGCTGAATAAATGCGCTAATGCAAGTTTTCTATTTGTAGACATAATTTGATTAAAGGGTTAGAGGAAAGATGGGAAGTTTTTCCTCTGAGACCTGTCGGATTGGGTTAAGTTGCCATGTCAGAAGGGGTTTGGACTACCCGCCGTGAGACCAGTAGTGGGGACTAGCATTGCGTGTTGCAGCCTTTCCACTCTTATGCCTCTAGAACTAACAGTGCTGAACTTGTGAAAAACATCAAAGCTTCATGTTCCAGATGTAATCTGTTTTATCTTACTCTCTCTTGAGTTCCATAAAGCATTCATTTAGAGCATTTTAGGTTCTAAGAAAATGGATTCAAAGCCTGACTCGTCATTTTTGTTCTGGCTCCCAGCTGCTAAATAACCCTCCAATCAGTAGATAAAAAGGAATTGCACTTAACAATTGGGCTTCTTCAGACCCCTGCTGAAAATAAATGAGCCTCTTGAAAGGTTTCTGAGACATGGGACCCAAGGGCACCGCGTCACGTCCAGGTGCGGCAGGCGCACAGACTTGGGAACTGGTAACTCACCGCTGTCTCCACAGTTGGGTGGAGGCGAGCTTCTGGGCAAGAAGGAATAATTATCTGTGAATGACTCGTGCTGCAGAGACAGAGACTGACTCCCCACCCCACCACACTGAGAATAGATCCAAAGCCCTTATTGTGCTTAAAATCCTATCACTGTCACCTCTGACCCCTCCCCTTGGCTTGGGCCACTCTAGCCACAGGAGCCTCGGTATTTCTCACATGAGATCATTCATATCTGCCTCTGCCTTCTCACTTGCTGTTCTCTTTACCTGGCAACGACTTTCTCTAGCATTGTTCATGGCCTTCTGTGACCATCCAACTTAAAGTAGCTCCTAGCATCCTACCTCCATCACTCTATTCCCTTATCCCACTCTTCCAATGCATCTATCTCTGCCGATGTATATGTTTTTGCATGTCTATTTGCTTATTTTCTGGGGCCCCCAACTTGAGACTAAGCTTCATGAAGACAGAGACTGTATTCATGGCTGTCCTTAGCACCTTGAAAAGTTAGTAGGTGTTCCATAAATATTTCTAGAATGAATGAATCTTATTGTATTAGCCTTTAATTTGTGTTTGTTTGCAACAGGTAACATATCTCATATGCACAGGAGTCTGATTATGCGATTTTAAAAAGCTGAATTGTGGGAAAGTCTTTAAACCTAATCTTGGGCCATCAGAACTGACACTACAGAATTTGAACCTCTGCTTCTTTCAAAACCACACAAGGAAATGACTGTGTATTAGTTTCCTGTGGCTGTCACAATAAATCACCATAAACTACGTGGGTTATGTAACAGAAATTTATTCCCACACAGTTTTGGAGCCAAGAAATCCAAGCCCAAGGATGATCACCTCATCTCAAACCCCCAAATTTAATGACAACTGCCAAGAGTCTTTTTCCAATAAGGTAACATTGACAGGTTCAGGGGAGTAAGACCCGGGCATATCTTTTTAGAGGCCCACAACCAATAATAAAGCTAAAATTTTAGTGCAGTGTTTCTGATTTCTAGTTAAACTTACTAAGTCTGTGACTTCCATTTAGATGTCAACATTTCAAAAATTTACTTTCAAAAGGAAACATAAAGTGCCTTAATCTAAAAGACATGGCACAAATATAATTTGGTATTTGACCAGCTGGGGATAAACTTAAACTGACTTTTCACTATGCATGCTAAACAATCCTTCCAGACCAAACCAGGATTTCTGACAACCACCATAACCTGGGACGAGGCAAGGGAGGATCCTACCCTGCAGGTTTCAGGGAAAGCATGGCCCTGCTGACACCTTGATCTCAGACTTCTAGCCCCCAGAACTGTGAGACAACACATATCTGTTTGTTTTTTTTTTTTGGGGGGGGTTGTATTTTTCTGAAGCTGGAAACAGGGAGAGACAGTCAGACAGACTCCCGCATGCGCCCGACCGAGATCCACCTGGCACGCCCACCAGGGGGCGATGCTCTGCCCCTCTGGGACGTGGCTCTGTTGCGACCAGAGCCACTCTAGCGCCTGGGGCAGAGGCCAAGGAGCCATCCCCAGCGCCCGGGCCATCTTTGCTCCAATGGAGCCTTGGCTGCGGGAGGGGAAGAGAGAGACAGAGAGGAAGGAGAGGGGGAGGGGTGGAGAAGCAGATGGGCGCTTCTCCTGTGTGCCCTGGCTGGGAATCGAACCTGGGACTTCTGCACGCCAGGCCGACGCTCTACCACTGAGCCAACCAGCCAGGGCAATATCTGTTGTTTTAAGCCCCCAGTTTGTAGTTATACAAACTTAGCAAACAAATACAAGCCCTAAACTAAACCATCTCCTTTCCGTTAGCCCAGAGACTTCACTCTCATTGTGCCTCTGCCCTCCTTGTTATCTGGACTCCAGCATCAGGACTTTGGTGAGTCTTAGAATAATGCGACAAGAGGCTAATTATTTGTTTGAAGCTCCAAAGAAACCTTTAGGAGAATCGCTCCAAAATTTGAGTGAAGGCATGAATAATATAGCTCAAGATAAGGGCTTATTTGTAGAATCTCAAATTTGGCAAGGCAATATGTTAATCCGCATCAAGAAGCTGTACGGTTATTTATGTAAACATTAAGATATAAGATGATTTATGACGGGAGACAGGAGTTCTGACTGGAGAATAATTGGACACGGGGTGAAGTCTGAAGTAAGAGCCTCATGTGACTTTTCCCATCTTCCTTATCCTCTTCCCTCTCCATTCGTGTGCACCCAGTTTCTCAAAATGGCTCCTTTATTTTGCTCCTGCGGGGGTGTTATGTTTCATCTCCAGGGACAGAGACAGAGGAACCATTGTAATCCGCATTGCTGTGGTAAGCTGGGCCCCATCTTAGAGGTTGGGAGGCTTCCTGTGTCTCTAGCTGAGAACGGTGCCTTTTAGTGGGTGGTACTGCCGTGGGACCTCCTCACCATTTTAGTATTGTTTAGATGGGAAAGAGATGTTTTCTGTATGGAATGTAATTGGCAGTTTTATAATATTTTTAACTACAGGAAGAAAATTCTCCCTCTGTAACACATTGGTATTTGGTCATAAAACTTATGCATATTTTCTGATTTTCATTCTATGTGAAAATAAGATAATAAGTCATATCCTTAAAAAGGAATTACCCGTCCCTGAAAATATATGCATTCTGCCACGGACCTTGATCCAAAGACATTAATACTTGTATCTCTTATACTCTGTATAACTGGTGGGGGTGGGTTTTTTTTTTTGGCAGGGGACTTGCCTAAAGTGTCTCTTAGCCAGATGGTTGCCCACTTACCCTGAAAGCTTAACCAGGTGGAAGTTCAGCGCTGGGTACAGTCTCCAGTGGTAAAACAGTATGTGGCATCTCAGCGCATGTGACTAAAATAGGTCATACAAAGTTCCCAAGAGGAGGGCATGACAAGTCCTGTGCAGGACACAGGATGGGCACTGCTTCTCGCCCCCGAGACAAGCGCTCCGTCATACCTGCCACAGACGTCGCTTCTGCGACCTTCATGATGTAGCGGCCAAACAGCATCAGGCCAATGTCACCATCTGGTGACTTAGCTGCAGAACACCTAACCTGAAAGTTGTTCACTACCTTCTTGAGCAAATTAGACGTAACAAACCCAACTCCTAACTACCTGCTTCTCGTCAAGTGCCAGCACTCACAATAGAGAAAAAAAGTAAGGTTCACTCCAACTTTTTTCTTTTATTTATCATATTGTTATAATATTTTCCATTGTCAATATATAATATTATAGGTTTATGATAATTTTAATGTTAGATTAAATGAAATCTTTGAAGACCATTCTGATTATCTACTTTCTATGCATAATATTGTTCTATAAGGGAATGTGTTCATAGTTTCAAACTATTGAGTTATTAGAATTGGACTTTTGGTTTGTAATCTGATAATTTGGAATGGAACACACACACACACACACACACACACAGACAGAGAGAGATAAGTATTTTATTTCAATATTAGGATACAAAATGTGACATTTTTTTTCAGCCTTTAAATAAAATGTAATATTTTTCAAATTTCCATCTTGCTGTAATGGTGGGAAATTCAATCTCACTCATTTCTAGATTCCTTCCCCTGCCACCAGTCTCACCAGCGCCATTCAGAGGTCCATGCAGTGTAATTCAGGCCTGGTCTTAAATGACGAGTGCCCTTGTCCTTGGTCATCCTGGTCACTGCTGATTCTAATGGCAGCATATAGAAGCCAGATGGTTCTGCTGGTCTTATCAACAGAGGGGCAGAGAGGTTTCTGCTAAAGTTTGAGGGTCCCTGCCCAGGGCCTAGCCTGCCTAGGTTTACCAGATGAATATTCCCTTTCCAGGAGTCCTGCCCTCTCCCCAGAATGCTGAGGAAATGGTTCTTTTCCTGTTCTCCCTCCACTCAAGGCCACCTGCCCAGGTAGGAAGGGTCCCTGCTCCTCCAGCAGACCTTATCTGCTTTTCTGGTCAGAGAAAGCTCAGTTTGGGTCATTCTTCACCCCCACCCCAAACCACATAGACCTCCATTCCTCACCCACCAGCTCTAGAAAGCAGACATTCAAAAATATTTTAATTCTTTGCAGGGAGTAAAGGAAGTCACAGATTTTTTGGACTTATATCCTTGTTTCTCACCAAGGTCAGGATTGTAGGAGAAAGGTAGATACTTCTCATTCTCTCTGATTCTTACTTAGGCAAAAAAACCCAAAACAAAACAAAAAAACAAAAAACAACAACAACAACAAAAAAAAACAGAAAATAAGCAAACATAGCAAAGAAAACAGACAAAAAATGCACAGAATTAATATTTTAATGAACTGCCCCTTGATAAATGTGTATTTGTGATTCCAATCTAAGTTTCTTATTCTTGTAAGGTGTTTTGCATACTCTGAGCTTGTGTCTTTGAAAGGCTGCTAGTTGATACTGTGTAGATTGTATTTTGTGACTTTAAAGATATATATCATTCTGATTTTTCAAGTTGTAATTATTCCTGAAAGACTTCACCTTTGTGTAATATGCACAATCAACTTCAAAATGTTTGGAAATAATTTTTGAGGCGAGAGACAACGTTCACCGGCCCAGTGGCAGTGTGCTGCCCCCCCCAGAAAGGGACCGGAAAGGGACAGACCCAGGACTCACTCTTCCCTGCTCTCCTCTCCATGGGGTGCTGCTTTCTGAGGTCATTAACATATCAGAGAGATTTAAATATCCATGAGAAAAAAATCTATTATTTATTCTCCTCCAAGGAAAATTATTTCAGGATAAAGCTACCAATGTTAAATAATATAGTTCAGATTTGAATAAATGTTTACAATGCCTTTTTCCTTTTCTTTTTTTTTTAAATGGAATATCAGACATTTTACCAGTTGCAGCTGGTGGAGCAGTGAGTGAGTGTGGGTCTGAACAAGGGTGGGGATGAGGTGACCCTGTGCCTGAAGCACCCCATCTCTTCACAAGGGTTACCTGAACCCTCCTTAACCCTCAGAGCAGCTCTGAGTGGTCAGAGCTAATCACGTGAGACAAAGGAGGAGGTGGAAGCCCAGGGCCCTTCATTCATTCACCACCCTTGTCCAGGACCCACACTTGAGCCATTCCGTGGAGCTGCACAAAGTCCATGGCTCCTCCACAGCCTCTGGGGACTGAAGAGGCACCTAAAGAGTGTGACACACTGGGACCCAAAACATTAGTGGGAGTAGGAATGAGCGTGTGGACCAATGAGCAAGGTTATGTGAGTCTCAGCATTGTTTAAAAATAACTAAAGTAGAACAGAGAAGAGACAGAGCTATACTGTGTCCATCTGGTGTAGTAAGCATAGGAATTATTTTAAGAAACTCTGTGTCATCCATTCACACAGATACAAAAGCATTCAAAGGCCTTTGTTAAGTTCTAAAAACCAAATGCCTTTCTCTCATTTTCCTAGCTTTGATAACAAATAATAAAATTCATAATGAAGAATATAACCTTTAAGAACTTATTTTTTCAGTTTTTCAATTTCTACTTGGACCCTGAGTCATTTGAGAAAAAATGAATCAGGGTATATTCAGAACGTGATGGAAAAAGTTAAAAAAATGAGGAACCTGTAATGTACTTTGTCCTGGGTCACCTAGAAAACAGAACAATGCACATCATGAGAGAGCTGTAGGTGCATTTTTCCAGTAAGTCATGATGTCTTCAGGTTACAATGTTATACAAGCAACAATTATGCTGCAATTGTTGCTATTGATGCAAGTACTTCAGTTGCTGGAACCAAAATATATTTGAGGACTTGGCTGTTTGGTTCAGTGGTAGAGTGTTGGCCCAGACTGTGGATGTCCAGGGTTCAATTCCTGGTCAGGGCACACAGGAGAAGCAACCATCTGCTTCTCCACCCTCCCCCTCCTTTTCTCTCTCTCTCTCTCTCCCTCTCCTCAGCTATGGCTCAATTGATTTGAACATGCTGGCCCAGGGTGCTATGGAACCTCTGCCTCAGGTGCTAAAAACAGCTTGGTTGCCAAGCAATGGCCTTAGATGAGCAGAGCATCCCCAGTAGGGGGTTTGCCAGGTGGATACTGGTTGGGGAAGATGCGAGAGTCTGTCTCTCTGTCTCCCTTCCTCTCACTTAAGATATGTATATTTGAAATCTACCCATCATTAGTAAATCTTGGGTAAAATTCCTTCTTGAGAATATGTTACCAAAAACTATGTTCTGGATTTTACTGCCCTGGAAATGCAATCAGTAATTTCATTCAATGAATCTATTGACAGGATCCATTTCCCAAGCAATTTGGTGACCCAAGGAAAGGGGTCCCTGGGCAGCTGTCTAGAAGAACTACTGATCTGCCCAGTGAATTCAAACTTTAAAAATGACTACTACTAATCATCATCATAATTATAATGTACAATATTTACACTAAATTACCTGGTAGACTTTAATATTTGTTCTCTTATATAAGTGTATTCCATGGTGGTGGTGGTCAGCTTCAGTCAGTGTGCTGACAATAGAGATTTTAATTCTCAGGAATTTTAACACTGATCCAAAATTTCTGTATGGTGGGTGGGGTGAGGGAAGTGCAGCTGGTAAAGCAGACAGACTTGAAATGATAAAGGGAGAGGAAAGAGAAGTCGGTGAGGAGTCAGTGCATTAAAGGAGACAGATTTGGGGATGGAGTTCAGTAGAGGAGATAGGAATGGAGTTCAGAAAGAGCAGACAACTGGGAGTTGGTAGTTTATGTGGACACAGGCTAGGGACAGAGAGCAAAGGGGCAATGGCAGCAGATGTGGAGTTAGTAGGGGATCCGAGCAGACAGAACACTAGATAGAGGAAAGATCCTATTGGCTTGAGAGAGACGAGATGATTGACTTACAACAGGAGCAGAGCCAATAGGAAAGAAAGCTGGGTGCAGAGATAAAAGTCAAGGTATGGTTGGATAAAGGCCAAAGACAGGCAGATGGAGGACCAGGGTGAATATAAGCAAGGGGGAGGGCATAATGATATGTGTGGGTAGGGGGAAGGCTAAGAGTCACGGGCTGCAGGGAGGGATTCCTATTACGCAACAACGTGGATGAGCCTTGAGGACATTATGCTAAGTGAAAAAAGCCAGTCATAGAAAGACAAATAAGGCATGTTTTTACTTACCGTGAGGCATCTTACATGGTCAAATTCACAGAATCAAAGACTGTGATGTTGGTTGTCAGGAGCGGGAGGGTGAGGGTGGGGCGTGGGGGTTACTAATCAGTGGGCATAAAGTTTCAGTTAATCACCATGTATACTGAGTTGTAAAGATCAGCTGTACAACATGGTATCTGTGGTTAACAGTACTGTATTACACACTCACACATTTGTTCAGAGGGTAAATCTGGTGAATGTTTTTATGAGAATAAAATAAAAGTGAGGAAAAATAACAAAGGGGAATGGAGAGGAGATGGACACAGAGGGAAAGCTGGAGAAGTGAGGAGGGAGTGGCAAAGGGGGTTCAACAGAGTCCAGTCTGCAGTCCCTTCTTTAGGAAAGCCTGGCCCCCAGGAACAGAGGCAGTGAGGGAAGACATCGGAGAGAGGCGGAAGCAGGGAGAGGGCAGAACAGGGACGGCAGGGACGGGGGGGGGGGGGGGGGGGGGGCGGGCGGGGGGGGGGGGCGGGCGGGGGGGGTAGCGGAAATCAGGGCAGGGAAGACATCGGAGAGAGGCGGAAGCAGGGAGAGGGCAGAACAGGGACGGCAGGGACGGGGGGGGGGGGGGGGGGGGGGGGTAGCGGAAATCAGGGCAGGGAAGACATCGGAGAGAGGCAGGAGAGAGGCGGAAGCAGGGAGAGGGCAGAACAGGGACAGAGGGGGCAGCGGAAATCAGGGCAGGGGCACTGGTGGTTTGAAGTTGTGCGAGGCGGATGCGGATGGGATTACAGGCGGTGTGAAGGGAGAGGCAGCTGGCCCATCACCACCCATCCAAGCCCCTGCGCTAAGACGTTCAACCCAACTTCAGCATGACCTCCAGCGCAGAAGGCTAGGTCCTCGGATGGCCCTCCCCCTCCCGCCACGTTAGAAAGCTCCGTGCTGCCAGGGTAATTTACTATTTTCTCTGGTCAACACCTGATGACAGGGCCCTGACCTCTCCTTCTTAAAGCAAAATACTTTTTTTTTCCTTTGAGAACCATCTCCCTTCAGTTTTGTTTTTTTTAAACCCTGCAAAGCTGGTGATGATAAATGCAGCCTTTGGCCAGCTTTGCCTGTGTTGGAGGCACTGATGTATTTCCTTTTTTAAGTTATTTCAGGGAATTGAGCTCATTTAAATTTTATTATTTTAAAAAGAAACCCACCCTCAAGCAGTGCTGTTTCATGTTGGTTGAATAATTCATGAACCGGCAGATGGAAGTGCACATATAGCTACAAACTGAGTGTCCCTTCGTATAAGCATCCTTCTGTGAAACGTTCCCTATTCAGTTCCATCACGGGTGAAGCACTCCATGGGAGGAATCGGCACCGTCAGCTTCTCCACTAAAATACCACATTTACGCGGATTTATTAGAAACTTCCTCGCAAAGCACTTCGCTTCTGATAGCTTATAAAACAAGGACAGAGTCATTAGAACCCAGGCATTGTACTACAAAATAAACATCCTGTCAAAGAATTGTGCTTCTGAGTTTCTTTATTTAAAAAAGAATTTTTGAGAAAATTACACTTACTACTTTACCTGTTTAAAAGCATCCATACTCTTAGCCCAGGCTTGGGCAGGGCAGCGGTGGGGGCTTGTGGCTGGGGAATTCAGCATGTGCTCAGTCCCAGAGGCTTTATCTATTTTGCAGTGACCTTGTGAAAATTACTTTATGTGTCTGTGTTTCTGCTTGCTTTTAAGGTCAGGAGAATATTAGCCTCCTACTAGGAAAGTGTGGGGTTGACATAATTGCAAATGCGTTGCTAATACTATGTGGAGAGCCGCAGTGGAGCGTCAAATGACAACCCTACTTAGTCAGGGTGACTGGAAGGTGTGATGATGAATAGGCTGCTGTATTTCTTTTGTGTGTGTGTGTGTGTGTGTGTGAGACAGAGAGAGTCAGAGAGAGGGACAGACAGACAGGAAGGGAGAGAGATGAGAAGCATCAATTCTTCATTATGACACCTTAGTTGTTCATTGATTGCTTTCTCATATGTGCCTTGACCAGGGGGCTACAGCAGACGGAGTGACCTCTTGTTGGAGCCAGTGACCTTGGGCTCAAGCTGGTGAGCTTTGCTCAAACCAGATGAGCTCGCACTCAGGCTGGCTACCTCGGGGGTCTCGAACCTGGGTCCTCCGCATCCCAGTCCGAGGCTCTATCCATTGTGCCACCACCTGGTCAGGCTGCCTGCTGTATTTTTATATCTACAGTTCAGCTACGCTATAGCTGAGAAATTGTTTAAAGATTTGGTCATGGTCGAAAGGGCATGAATAACTCGTTTTAGTCCTAAACAAATGGAACATTAACATTTGCATAATTGGGCATTTCAACAAGAATTTGGAAGAAATGTGTCTACTTCTAGTTTAGTCTAAGGTCCTAGAGCCCTAAGAAGTCATTCCCCCGCCCCAGTGGTCTAGGAACCACATCTCTGGAAAGGGCCATTTCCCATGGGAAGACACTCACCATTGCCCATGGCTTTGTGAGGCAGCAATTCTTCCTGAGACTGATTTGAATTCTGCCTCCCTATCATATCTGTATATTGGCTTTAGCTCTACTCTCTGAAGCAACAAAACCAGTCTATTCTTCCATGTGACAGACTATCAAATTTTTGAAGTCAGAACTCTTATTTTTCTTGAGTTCTTATTTTCAGCTAAAATACTTGCCATTTGATTCGTTACGTGATATGGTACTGATAGTTACTCATCATCAAGGCCATCTTCTTGTGATCCAGTCTAGCTTGTTCTTGTTTCTCTTAAAATGTTGGGTCACTACTATAAGAAGTAATAATTTAAAGCACAATGGGTACCCTTGAATTTTCATCTAAGAGACATTTATTGAGTTTGGCACTATGGATATAATAATAAACAAGAGATATGATTCTCATTTTTACTATGTTTGGAAATGGTAGTGGTGCAGAGAGGAGTTGCCCTTCCCAAGAGAAAGTTAATAAAATAATAAAAATAATTACAAAGTCAATAAAAATAATTCTAAGTCTAGATATGTGTTGTGGTAGAAGGTATGGTTGGTTGGTGCTCAGCATTATTCTTCTTTCCTTCCAGTTTGCCTTTCTTTTCTGCATAGCCTGGAAAGCCAACACAACCCTTTTCAGACTGCCTTTCAGATAGGATTCTGCATGAGAATTAGGTTGCACCAAATAAATACAACTCAGGTGAGTCCTTGTTGAAGAATTGTATAATAAATGTACTGAAAAGGCACTAAAAATTTTTTAGCAATATTCTAACATTTATAGCTTTAATATTTTTACATATTTTATAAAGTTAATCTTCCCTTATTTCTTTTTATTGTTGAAAATTTTAAGCTATTTTTTTCTCATTCTTCTAAATGAATTTTAGAATAATTTTATCACTTAAAAGATGCATTGCGTTGAGTTAAGCCTAAAAATTAATTCAAGAAGTGACTTAAATTTTTATCCTTGACATATTTTCTTCACCTATATTTATTTTCTCTCTCTCAATAAATTGAATAGGGCCCTGGCTGGTTTGCTCAGTGGATAGAGTGTCGGCCCCATGTAGGGACATTCCGGTTTGATCCCCCGTCAAGGCATACATGAGAAGTGACCGTCTGCTTTTCTTCCTCTCTTTCTCCCCCTTCTCTCTCTCCTTCCCTCTTGCAGCCAGTGGCCTGATCAGTTTGAGTGTCAGCCCGGGGCACTGAGTATAGCTTGGTTGATTTGAGCATCAGCCCCATAGAGGTTGCCAGGTAGATCCTGGTTGGGACACATGCGGGAGTCTGTCTCTCTATCTCCCCTCTTCTCACTTAAAAAATAAAATAAAAAAAAATTAAATGAATAATAAATTGAATCGTGAGCTAAATATACAAAATATTGCTACTGGGAATTGTTGGGGTACTGTGAGAACTTGTAATACTGGAACCTCAGCCATACTCAAGATTACAAGCAAATCTTTCCAAAATCAATGGCTCATTTGAGTCTTATAAAATGAACAGGAGTTTACTGGGAAAAGAGAGATGTGAAGGAAGAAGTCATGCAAATGGACAGACTTAGCTGAGGAAAGTTTAAGGATCAAGAAGTACAAGAAAACAACATACAATTTAGACCCTCTGCTCTGAAGCCCACGGATGAGCTTAGGGAAGTTAGATGCCCCACACACTTTAAATCTGACTGCATTAATGTAAACCTCTAAACTCTAGCTAGGTCACCTAGTTGCAAGTGGCAGCTACCCAACTAAAACTAGTTTAAGAAAAGAAGTAAAAATGGAGCACAGGTACAAAGAATGAGAAGATTCAAGGAAGATTTTAGCTGTAAGTTCATCCAAGGGCTGAAAAACTTATTTCTTTTTTTTTTTTTCATTTTTCTGAAGCTGGAAACAGGGAGAGACAGTCAGACAGACTCCCGCATGCGCCCGACCGGGATCCACCCGGCACGCCCACCAGGGGCACCGCTCTGCCCACCAGGGGGCGATGCTCTGCCCATCCTGGGCGTCGCCATGTTGCGACCAGAGCCACTCTAGCGCCTGGGGCAGAGGCCACAGAGTCATCCCCAGCGCCCGGGCCATCTTTGCTCCAATGGAGCCTTGGCTGCGGGAGGGGAAGAGAGAGACAGAGAGGAAAGCGCGGCGGAGGGGTGGAGAAGCAAATGGGTACTTCTCCTGTGTGCCCTGGCCGGGAATCGAACCCGGGTCCTCCGCACGCTAGGCTGACGCTCTACCTCTGAGCCAACCGGCCAGGGCCGAAAAACTTATTTCTTACTTGCAGCTTTCTTTAGGGAAACTCCTTCTATATGGTGGACAAGATGAACCCCAGCCAACACAGCTCACAACTTCAAAGCTTAGCACTATCCATGGAAAGAATATTGTGTTCTTCAAAGTGTACATATATCAACCCAGAGAAGATATCTATTAGCCTTGCCTAAGTCTTATGTTCAACCATAATTCAGTTGCGGTGGCCAAACTAATGGAGCACTCTCTTTGGTCAATCTGGATCAAGAGTTCTAAGAAAAATGAAAATTCTTGAAATTCACTCCAGACTTTCTAAATTAGATAATATTCAAAAAGAGTTCTAGAAGTTAATATTTCTTTTATAAGCTGCTAGAGTGGTTCTTATTGAAGAAGGTTCACAGATCACATTTTGATGAACCCTGCAGGCTCTAGATCTGGCTTGGACCAGATGCTGCCTAAGAAGACCTCAATGCTATACCCTGTCAGTCTTGATGAAGCTGGAAAAACAGTCAGGCTGTTGAGTATATTTGAATGGACTTGGATGATGTCTGGTCTAAGTCACTTTCTTTTTCTTTTTCTTTTTTCTGAAGCTGGAAACGGGGAGACAGTCAGACAGACTCCCACATGCGCCTGACCGGGATCCACCCGGCATGCCCACCAGGGGGCGATGCTCTGCCCATCTGGGGCATCGCTCTGTTGAGACCAGAGCCACTCTAGCGCCTGGGGCAGAGGCCATGGAGCCATCCCCAGCTCCTGGGCCATCTTTTTGCTCCAATGGAGCCTTGGCTGTGAGAGGGGAAGAGAGAGACAGAGAGGAAGGAGAGGGGGAGGGGTGGAGAAGCAGATGAGCTTCTCCTGTGTGCCCTGGCCGGGAATCGAATCTGGGACTCCTGCACGCCTGGCCGACGCTCTACCACTGAGCCAAATGGCCAGGGCTAAGTCACTTTCTTAAATGCATGACCAGGCAATTCACTGAACTTCCCTGACATTTAGTTCTCTCCTCTTGGCACACAGGGAAAAGATTTACCTAGAGTGGTTGTGCAGGGTTAAATAGAACATTTGTGAGATCTGATTGCCCAGTAGCTCTCACCATTGCTCAGGCACCTCAACCTCATAACTAATGTCTAGGCCTTCCATTATGCAGGGTGAGGCTCCTGACTCCAGTATCATCTACCATTTGTTGTCCATGGCCTCAGTTATCCATGTTCAATCCTTCTGTATCCTCCCAGGCCCCTGACACTGTACGTCCAGGATGTTCAACTCTGCCTGCCCACCTAGACCCTCACTGTCTCAATGCCTCACCTTTTACCCACCATGCCTTCTGAGTGCTCCATCCTTCACACTCAGCCTGCTTAGGGGACCTCTTTAATTTCCACATTCCACACTTCTGAACCTAGTCTACAAGCCTGAAATATATTTTCATGTATAACTTAGTACAAGCAGCATGGTCTTAGGGTGAAAGCTAATCTGGGTTTTTAGAGAGTGCCAGATTGCAGGAGAAATAGCAATTCGTACTGTTTTTCAAGAGAAAACATCTTATATAAAGCAGTTGATAATAGATGGACTCATGAGATTCCACCTTACAGAGCCACACTTTGATAAAAATAGACGAAACTCACAAATGCCATATTATCCTCTCCATCTATTTGGTCCTTCATCATTTTTAATATCCTTTTTTTTTTTTCTCAGCTGCCATATTGAGAGAAAGAGAAAATCAGAGAGGATGTAGAAAATTGACCTATAATTTAAAAGAAAATGACTATTTATGAGAGCCATGATGGGTTGACACAGTACATATCAGAATTGAAAAAATGAATAAAATAGAGTCAGCGCTCTGTGACCTCAAGCCACCGAAAGTGCTTCACCGGGCAAATGGGCAGGCTCTCAGAATGCTACCAAATGTGTGCTGGAAAGGGGGGGGGGGGTGTAATTGCTCTCATGTGAGGATGCTGTAAATGCACAGATTTTTCTGCTTCTAACTTTCTTGGATATTAGTTGCACTGTGCTGTATTTTGCTTACTTTACCCTTCTGCATGCTGTTGGGTTGGTGCCAGAAGTTGGTGGAGCTCTCACCCAACTCATCCAAGGCCCTTTATTCTATACTTTGTTTTTTATAGTTCACTGGCATTTTTATTCTACAGAAACCAAAGTGGCAAGATGCTATTTTGGTGTTATCTTGTATCATCCTATTTTTCCCTTCCTGTATTTGCTTTGTTGAAACACTTCGTACATCTGGCCCTCTTAGCTTCCAAAAGGAAGAGACAGAATAAATTTGGAAATCCTGGCTTATATTTTCCAAATCATAAGCCCTGGAGAAAGGAGAGAAATGTGTGGGCCCAGGGAAAGTGACCTTAATAAGCATGATGGGTAAAGAATTTCACAAGATGAGAAATGTTGCCTAGGGTCCAAAGCTGTGGGGAAAAAGATGGGAGAGCTCGTGCTTTGCTTGCTGGTGGTGCCACCAGGAGGCGGCAAGACCTCTGAGGGTCCTGGGTCCCAAAAGTAGAAGGAACTGAGCCCACCGAGACCATGGAGACGACAACTTCCTGGGTTCTCTAACCAGGATCATATACCCAGTGTGTCCAGTTTCCCAGTAGATAACATGAATGTGAAGCTTGGAGTGGTCTGACAGGGGACTGGTGGAGCTGGTGCAAACCCTAGCATGCACCCTGCCCGAAGGCCATCTATGTCGACATTTAAAACTACTGTGATGGCAAAAGAAGCCGATCTGTTGAACTTGACAAGTGTTGGGCCATGGTCCAAAGAACACATTGAGTGGGACGATGACGATCTCCGTAGGAACTACTGTTGGGCTGATTAATAAGGTCCAGGGTGCATCCAGTACTTTGGAGCCACCTAAGTCCCCAAACATTACTGTTAACTCAGAGATAAATAGGAAGGGTAAAACCTTGAAATGACCCACATTAACTACTCATAGAAATTTCAGGATGAAAATTAAAATAGAGATTAAGCTGAGTTCTTGAAATTTTCATGTATATCTGCCTTTGTGAGCTGATGATATTCTTACTATCAGAAAGGTGTTTGGGATAGTTTTGACTTCACCAGTGTGAATCTCAGTGTTACTAATAACCAGCTGTGTGATCTCAGGAAAATCACCCAGCATTTCAAGTCTCAGTTTCTATAATATATCCATTCAAGAGAAACAATAGTAATATCCCCTCAGAAGGATATGACTGTATTAAATGAGAAAATATAGTTCAAGGACCTGGAACAATGCTTGATTCCTAATAAGTAAGCAGTCAAATTATAATTTTTGGCATCAATCATCCTAACACCTTGTGCTCATTTCTTCGCTGATGAAAAGATAGCTGGTCAGTTGGTGAACTTTCATTGTGTCTATATTGAAGATGTGGATGTGTTGATTATCTTGTCCCTTAAGATGTGTTTCCCTTTCAATCACATATAAAGACTTACTTAAATATGTAGACCAGAATCAGAAAAAAAAATTTTTTAAGAAACTTTATTTTCCATCAACCTTATAATCCATTTGCTATTTGGAAGTTTGTGGAAGAACAACTAAGACCATTTATGGTTGTTCCTACCATTCAGTGGCCTGAGCAGTGGGGGCTGCAGGCATTTTCAGTGGTAGGCTGGGTGCTCCAGCCTTCAGTGAGACACTGCCGAAGAGGCGCAGAGGGCCCCTGCATGCCTTCTGACGAGGCTGTGACCTCAGTAGCGGAAAATTTGAAGGGAGTGGTAGAGCAGTCCCTTGACCCTGAAATTCTTCTTTGGTCACAGCCTTTTCAGCAGTGGCCTACTCTTCATTGCAGTTTCTTCAGGATGTCTGTAGAAGTGAAGATCAGGCATGACCTGCATGGGTTCTCATGGGAGACGGTGCCACGTGCACCTGGAACACCCCAGGCCAGCGTCTACCACATCGGGTGGACTGAGCGAGCTCCCTTGCTGTTGTGCAAGATGACAACATCCGCGCAGTGCAGAGGAAACTCTGATACGCAGAGTGACGGTGGTCAGCCCGGGGTCAGTAACATCCAGAAGCCTTGGCTCCTGGGAGGCTGTCTGGATCTGGTGAGTGAAGTTTCCAGGATGTAAGCAGTCAGCGGTAGGAGTGACTCCAATGCCAGCAGCTGACTCCACCACAACCCACTGGCCAGTGTTCCTTACATCAGCCTGGATTTTAATGGGCAATAATGGCAGGAGCTACCTGCAGAAGTTTCTCCCAGGTGCTCTTTGGATTTATAATGTAGACGCCATCATTTTTCCTTTTGTAGACGTACTATTCCATTTGGAAGAAAAGGTTGGTGCCACTTAAGTGAGTTCTTGCTGCAAGGAATCCGAGGCCATGCTCCTCCTTTTTCTGCAAGACACTGAGGACTCTGGACACTGAAAGGTACCTGGTACGTTGCAATGGGAATCTGGAACAACACCCTGTGAACCGCTCTCTGGTGGGTAGCTTGCAAAGGCCAGAAATAGCAATTGAAACTTAGTGAAGATGCTTCTGTGAGCACCTAAGTCTCTGTGGTCCACACGTGTAGGCTTTAGGAACTCTAATTTGATTCAAAGCCAAAAGGTTGAATACTCAGAGAGGTGGAAGAATAGGTGTCCCTTATATATACTAAAATCTTTAGATAGCCTTTCCCTCGGTTGGACTTCTTAGTTGTTGTAACTCCTACTCTTGAAATTTTGTGTTTTATTTTCTATTCAAAACCTTCTCATGGGTACAGAAAATCACACAACTCACAGATCTTCAGCTGGACATTCTGCCCGCTAATTGTGACTTTCCCCAGCTCTTTCCCGTTATCCCGTGCTACGGCTCTGAGGAGATGACCTTCTTCTCTCCTTGCTCTAGAGTCTTCCCCCGCCTCTGTGGCAGCTGTCCTCCACTGGTTAGTCTCACGGACACCTGTATTTTCAGTTTCTCCCTTTAGGTTCCAACTCCTCATGGTTTAAGCTTGATCACAGACTTCCTTTATTAAAAAAAGGAGAAAAACAAAAACAACAACAAAGAATAAAAAGATGAAACTGTCACTCAGTCCCTGGTCTTCCTTCTTGACCTTTCCCTTCAGAATCCAGCATTTTGAAAGTGTTGTGCCTATTTCTCTGCACACTTCCTCGCTGCTGTCACTGTTCAGCCCACCGGAGTCTGGTGTGTGCTTGCTGCCTCTGGCAGAAACTGCTCCCTCTTCACAAATCCAGTGCTAAGTTTTTTTTACATCTTTAAATAATTTTTTTTAAATTGATTTTAGCAGAAAGGAAAAGAGAGAGAGACAGGAACATCAATCTGCTCCTGTATGTGCCCTGACAGGGGATCGAACCAGCAACCTCTGTGCTTCTAGCAGATGCTCTAACCAGTTGAGCTATCCAGCAACGGCAAATTTAGAGTCCTCACCTCCATCCAGTGGTGCCTTTGACACGGCTGCCCTTTGGTGGTCTTCTCACCTATCTGGGAGCTTCTTCTTTCTGTTTGCCCAGCCTTTATCCTTCAACATTTTAAAAGGGTCTTCCCTGGGGCCCCTTCTCTCACTCTTCATTCTCTCCCTAAGTGATGCATCTAACCCTCTGCTTTCAATTACCACTAAAGAAATCTAATACAGTAATTAGAAGCATTCTTTTCTTTCCACCTCCTCAACTCACATATCCAGTCTCCACATCTTTCCAAGTCTTCACCTCGGCATTGTAGACCTGTGCAATTCCCCTCACTGCCATTGCCCAGACTACCTTTAGGCTCTCGTAGTCTCTCACTACGGCTTTGGAGGGAGCCTTCTAGTCAGGCCTCGTGCCTCTCATCATGGTAGCCTCTCATCAACAGCACAGCCAGAGAGATCTTTTCCAAAGAGAGGTTAGCCAACTTTTCTGTAAAGGGCCAGGTAATAATTATCTGAGGCTTTGCGAGCCCTGTGGTTTCTGTTGCAACTATTCAGATCTAATGTTATAGCCTAAATTCAGCCCCGGCCAATATGGGAATAACTGGGTGTAGATATAATTCAGTAAAACTAATGAGAGAATAGCAGTGGGCCAGATTTGGCCTGTGAGCCATGGTTTGCTGACCTCTGTTTTAAAACATAAACTTGAATGTGTTCTTCCTATTTCCTTTAGGATAAATTAAAAATTCTTGAGAACAGTCGTACAAGCCCAACCAAACCTCTCACCAACCACTTCTGTCACAAACTCAGCTCTAGTCTTTTGAAGGACTCACATTACTGCAATGTACTCTCACCCACAGCTGACTAGGTAGAGCTGTTTGGTGCCGATATTCTAAATTATTCAAGCGTAAGAGGCACAAAGTGATGTAGGTTTAGAGTTATAGCTCCAGGCTTACTGAAACTGTGATCTTAGGCAAGCCTCAATTTCTTCATTTATGAAAATAAATGGGATAATTATGTTAGCTGGGAAGAATAATATCTGCCCACTGGATAATTTTTTTCTTAAACATAAACGGTGTAGTGAAGATGAAAATCATTCATGAACTGTAAAGTGTTATACGGATGTCCACATTGCCTACACATGCTTGGCCTCCCCACTCCTCCCATCCCCCCTCAGTCTGTCTCAGCGGAGCTCTCTACATCATTCTATCTTTTGGCAGTGCAGGTCAGCCACAGCTCAGCAGAACCCCGGAGGATTCAGGCCACCTGCGTCCTCCTCAGATCAACCCACTTGTTCCACTGCCAATGTGGCCCACTCACACTGCCCTGCCCAGCCCCAGGTCTGGTAATGAAAGTCCCAACCACGCCCCTCCACCCTGACTCTTGAGCAATTAATCACTGCCAAAGGGCTAATTACAAATGGTGTGTGTTTGTGTGTGTGCATGTGTTGGGAGAGATGGTAATAAATAAGGGAGGAATTAAGCTACTCACTATATCTGGCCTCATTCCCTCACTATTCCAAGGAGAGAATGTACATTTCCAAAGGGAGGGATTATGAACTAAGCAGGTGTAGTAAGTAAAAGCAAGTCAAACCAATGCATATTTATGGATCATCTATTCCCTTTGTGAACCTGAAGATTATTTCCACCTCTTTGCAGCACCAGAAGATTATCCATACTTTAATATTAAATAGGACTTTTTATTTTTATATTTGCTTTTTTTTAAAGCTGTTTTACACCTTTGAACTTTGTTTGTCTTATTACTTAAAGATTCTCCGACCTATTCAGGCTTCTTTACTTGTCTGTTGACATTTTCTGACAGGCATTAGAAGCACTGGGATGTAGTCTTCCATATTCCTTAAAGTTCTGAAGAAATAGCAGCTCTCCGGTCTGGAAATCAGTTACCCAGAGGACACTATAAAGAGGCAGCAAAGGAAGAAAGCACAGCTGTTTTTCATTTGCTGCCTGGAACTAGATCAAATTACTTTTTCATGATGGAGAAGTAGAAAATGTACTTTAAATGCTTCATGGAACATTCACCTTTTGGATTACAAAATTACTAAGAACACCATGACAAGCATTTACACAAATAAAATTCATTTACTGCAAGTGGTGTCTCTTATAAAGAATCGTGTGTGTGTGTGTGTGTGTGTGTGTGTGTGTGTGTGTGGTATATTGTAACATTTTCACTAAGGAAGAGGTTCTGAGTGGTTTCTAGAATTGATTTTCATTTCAAATTTGATTAGAAGTCTGTTTCATTGTCTCAATCATTCTTTTTTCTTGTTTTTAAAATTTTCATATTTCTTTACATAAATTAACTATGCAAAAGCTTCTAGATCCTGTATTATACCAACTTCTGCATATATCCCAAATATTACGCTAGCTTAAACTATAAAACATAAGGCTACCCACACTATTATTAGATTACCTGGGCATCTTGGGAAAAGTTGTGGTCCCTTTAAGTTTCTGAATGGATATAGAGGGCCTTCATTATTAAGCAGATATAGCAATTATAAACATATATACACCTGACAGCAGAGCCCCAAAATAAATGAAGAAAAAACTGACAAAATTAAAGGGACAGGTAGACCACTCTACAATAATAGATAGTTCCATTCTCTACTTTCTATAAAGGACAGAGAACTAAACAGAAGATCAAGAAGGGAACTTAGAAGTTAAATAATAATATCAACAAACTAGACTTAATAAACATATACAAAACATTCCACCATAGACCAGCAGAATACATATTTTTTAAATGCAAATGAAACATTACTCAGAATAGACAATATGGGAGAATACAAAACAAGTCTCAACAATTTTTCTGAAGTTTGAAATCATACAAAGTATCTTTTCTCACTGTAATGTAATAAAACTGGAAATCACTAACAGAAGAGAACTAAAATATTACACAAATTTGAGGAAATTAGAAAACATATTGTTAACACAATTCAACTCATAACAAGAAGAACTATTTTTTTTTTCTCGATTCCAATAGAAAGTAATCTGAAGAATGACTTCATGAGCCCAAGTGGTAATTAGGTACTGCTTTGGGCCAGTGAACTAAGGCCAACGTAATGAATCGGCGTAACAAAATGACTAATCCTGCTGTAGGCACACAGTGGGATCCAGGTGATTCCCTAAGAGCAAGAATATACAGACAATATACAGATCACCATACTGACAGTGTTCATATAAAGTCAAAGGAATTCTAAGAAAATTAATATTTACAATACACATGTGAGATAGGGTCAACTGTTGCCCTGCTGAGTGAGGGAAGCTTGGAGCTTGGCTGTCCAGGCAACGTGAGTCTCTGCATCTAGAAATACAACTGAAAGTGCATGTCTCTCTGCCTTTCTAAGCAAAGAGAATAGAAGCGTATCCAAAGGTATCATTAGAACAGTGTCTCCTAAGCTAAACATTGAGAACCACAGTACAGAGGAAAATAGGTCAAAGAACTTACAAAAGATAAGAGATGGAAAGAGGCACACCTTAATATAAATACCAGGGTTTGGGTTGTTGCCCACAAGAGTATATGCACACATTTCTAGAACCACATGGAAAGGGTAGGCTAGGTTCAATAGCAAGACCTGGTGATTTTAAGAATGTCTTTATTACCCTGGCCGGTTTGCTCAGTGGTAGAGCGTCGGCCTGGCGTGCAGAAGTCCCGGGTTCGATTCCCGGCCAGGGCACTCAGGAGAAGCGCTCATCTGCTTCTCCACCCCTCCCCCTCTCCTTCCTCTCTGTCTCTCTCTTCCCCTCCTGCAGCGGAGGCTCCATTGGAGCAAAGATGGCCTGGGCGCTGGGGATGGCTCCTTGGCCTCTGCCCCAGGCGCTAGAGTGGCTCTGGTTGCAACAGAGCGACGCCCCCTGGTGGGCAGAGCATCGCCCCTGGTGGGCGTGCCAGGTGGATCCCGGTTGGGCGCACGCGGGAGACTGTCTGACTGTCTCTCCCCGTTTCCAGCTTCAGAAGAATACAAAAAAAAAAAAAAGAAAAAGAAAAAAAAAGAATCTCTTTATTTCCTTATTCTTGTTCTTCTATATATATTTCATTTCCTTCCTTTTTTATCTATGGAGGTGAAATGGAAAGGACCTTTGTATTCTAGGATCAAGGGTTTATATTGTTATTGTCACTTAAAAGGGGAAGGCCTGGCAATAGATAACAGGTAACCTTCCTGAATGTTGTTTTCAGGGTCCCTCATTTAATGGTGCTCAGCCACTGACTGGGATGCAGCGGCAGAGAAAGCACTGTGAACAACTCGGCACTGACAGGTGATGGGCGGTTTTCAAGGCAGACTTGTCTTTTGTGCAGGAACTGCTGAGCTCGTCTCTGTTGCTGATAATTAGCGGGCTCTTCTTCACCCTTGTTTGGGGAGAATCTCCTTTTTTCCTTGCCCTTGGCGGTGACGGGTCATACCTCTTAGACAGCTCAGTTAAATCCCCAGGGAGAAAGAATAAGAATAGCTGTTAGCCAATTTATGGCAAGAGGAAATTCTCTTGAAAGAAGTTTAAATTAGAAAATACATTGTCTTTAAACAATGTTTGTCCGCTTTTGAAAACTTAGTGAAATGTCTTCAAACATTATACATTCATTTAAATTCATCTGGCTCATGAATTATGTGACTTAACTAAAAGAAGTCTTCCTGAGTACTCAAAAATATATGAAAATATAAAACTTACAATATTGGAGAGATTTGAATTCTCTTAAATGTGTTCATACTGTACATAAACTTAATAGAATTTTATTTTGAACTCACAAGCACAAACTAATTAGTCAATTATACATTTTCTTTTTTTCCCAGAAAACAAAATCATGATTTTTTATAGTGCATTTATACTTTTTTGTGTGACTGTTAAGAACATTTAAGTTTTTTTCGTCTTTTTTAAAAATTGAATTTATTGGGGTGACGCTGGTTAAGAGTTGTACAGGTTTCAGGCCAGTTCTACAGCAGGTCTCTGTACACGGTATTGTGTGTTCACCCTTCAAGTCAAGTCTTTGTGCATCTTCATTTATCCTCCCTAGTCCCTCCTCCATCGACCCCACCCCACAGTCACCACACTGCTGTCTGTCTGTGACTGTGAGTTATTCTTTTTCATTATTGTTCTTTTTTGCTCAATCCCTCCATCTGCCTCACCTAACCTCTGCCTCAACAGCTGTCAGCCTGCTCTCGATGTTAAGTATACATTTTAATTTGGAATTACAAGGCTGATCTGTCACTTTAATTAGTCAAGTTTTTATGAACATTACAAGTACATAATATATAAAAAATGTAAAGATTCATTAAGAAATATTAGTAATGGCCATGGCCGGTGGCTCAGTGGATAGAGCGTTGGCCTGGCATATGGACATACCAAGTTCCATTCTCAGTCAGGACATACAGAAGTGACCATCTGTTTCTCCCCCCTAACTCCTACCCCTTCACTTCTTCTTTCTCTCCTTCAGCCAGTGGCTCCATTGGTCTGAGTGTCAGCCTCCTGGCACTGAGGATAGCTTGGTTGGTCTTAGTGTATCAGCCTCAGGTGTTAAAAATAGCTCTGTACTCAAGTATCAGCCCCAGACGAGGGTTACTGAGTGGATCCTGGGCAGGGCACATGTGGGAGTCTGTCTTACTGCCTCCCCTTCTCTCACTTAAAAAAAATAAAAAGTAAAAAATATGTTAGTACTGTGGTTTTGATTACTTATATGTTCCCATATTTAATTCTAAATTATTACAAAATCGAAAGATGCTTACCTATCATGGAAATAATCATTTTGTGAACAAAAAGAAATCTCTGTTATTTGAAATTTTTAAGAGTGGAGGATTTAGGCTGGAACATGGATTGGGTTCTTGCTGATGACAGATGGGGAATGTTTTAACCTATATTATGGCATATGTGGCCTATATTTCTGTGTTTAGGTTACATATTACCCAATTCTTATACCTATTCACAAAGTATGAGACCTTGGTTCAGCAGCTCTCCAAATTATTCTCTTATGTTTTCTTTTCTTCTTTCAGGGGCTTGTTCCAGTTATACATCACTGCATAATGAAGTACTCCAAAACTAAGTGTCTTAAATTAAAAAAAAAAAAAAATATATATATATATATATATCACAATTTTGTGGGTTATGAATTTGAGCAGGAATTAAGAATTAGCTGGTCCATTCTCCTGTTCTACGAAGTGGCCAGCACTGACGCAACATGGAACAGGGATTATCCAAGCGAACCCTGTAGCATTCCTCACCCACAAAACTGTGAAACAGAATAAAATGGTCAAGGTGGTTTCCCTCCCATGTTTCGTATTTTAGGGGAATGGCTAGACGACTGAACTTAGAGCAGGGACCATCAATGGGCATGCCTACATGTTGCCTCTCTGGCAATGTGACTTTAGGGTCGTCAGATTTACATGGCCTCACAGAGCACTGAGAGCCAAGTGTTTCTGGAAGCAAGGTGGAAACTGTGTGGCCTTTTGTGATCTAAGCTTGGAAGTCACAGAGTTCACTGCTGTTTAACTGGTGGAAGAGTCTCCAGCCCCATCTATATTCCGGAGGAGGGAATAGAGACCCCTCCTTTCTATGGCAGGACTATCAACAAATAGGTGACTTTGTTTTAAAACTGCCATAAGTTCTTAAGATATTTAAAAATTGTTTCCATTTAATTCAGGATGTATTTGACTTTTATGTGTATTCTTATCATATACTTGCTGTATTTTACAAATACATAACTCTTAAGACATTAAACATCTGATTAGATTCTAGATATAATGCAGGGCATTGTCTGATAACCTGGTCATGACTTTGAAATGTCATTCTATCCTGATCAATCACTGGCGCAGTGGATAGAGCATTGGACTGGGATGTGGAGGACCCAGGTTTGAGACCCTGAGGTCACCAGCTTGAGCTCATGAGGCTCATCTGGTTTGAGCAAGGCTCACCAGCTTGGACCGAAGGTAGAGCAAGGGGTTACTCAGTCTGCTGTAGTCCCAAGGTCAAGGCACATATGAGAAAGCAATCAATAAACAACTAAGTGCCACAAAGAAAAACTGATGATTGATGCTTCTCATCTATCTGGGTTCCGGTCTGTCTGTCCCTATCTATCCCTCTCTCTGACTCTTGCTCTGTCTCTGAAAAAAAAAAAAGATTAAAAAAAAAAAGAAATGTCATTCTACTTGATAAAATGAGCTTTAAAGGTCATTCTAGCTCAGGGGTCGGGAACATTTTTGGCTGAGAGAGCCATGAACGCCACATATTTTTTAATGTAATTCTGTGAGAGCCATATAATATGTTTAACACTAAATACAAGTAAATGTGTGCATTTTATGTAAGACCAACACTTTTAAAGTACAATAAGTCTCTGAATTCTTTTTAATAACATTGTTATGCTGTTGCTAACCAATGATGAATAAAGTACCTCTTACCATTAATGTGACTTCTGGTGCTGCATGGTTTTGCTGATGGCTTTGTAGTCTGGTTGATACGTGGTGAGGTTAAGCTTCATGCAGGCGTTGAGACTTCCATCCGTTAAATGTGATCGTAGGTTGGTCTTAATGTTTTTTAGATGTGAGAAAGACTGCTCACATGCATACATAGAGCCAAACATTATCAGTACAGCAATACTCACATGCTGCAGTGTGTGGTATGTGACGGGAAGCGCATTCCAAGTTTTGACAATCAGCTGGTCCGCAGGTTGAAGTTTTTTCATTTCTCCCCACTTGTGTTTGCTCGCCAACTCTGCTTGCTGTCGTGCAAGTCTTTCCAAATCTTCATTCAGTGACTTGAACTTATTCATCCACATGTCTGAGGCCTTCAGGTCAGCAGCTGTAGCTCAAAATCTCTGATGGAGACACCGGGGATGTAACTCAGGTCAGCACTGTCCACTGCACACTCATGTGGATGGGTAATGAACTTAAAAAGATGAGTGTGCTCATGAAATTCTCTAAAGCATGTTTTGAATGACTGCAGGAGATTAGATGTGAAGCCTGCTAGCTGCTGGAGATCAAGATGTTGAGCAGGGTCACTTGCTGTGCATGCATCTTTAAACTCTCCCAGTTTTCCAAAGTGTGGTAAATGACCTGTTTCAATGCCGGTGATGAAGAGTTCCAGCTTGTTTTCAAATGTAAACACTGCTTGTTGAAGGGATAAGAATGTATTTCCAACACCTTGCATTTTCACATTGAGCTGGTTCAGATGTTCAGTCATGTCCACGAGATAGTAGAACTTCAGGAGCCACTCAATGTTAGCTAACTCAGGATGCTCAACGTTTTTCATTTCAAGAAAAGTCCGGATTTTGCTCAGACAAGCCGCGAAATGGCTGAGCACCTTTCCTCTTGACAACCAATGCACATTGCTGTGCAGAAGCAGACCAGGATAATTATTCCCAACTTCATCCAGCAGTGTTTTAAACTGGCGATCATTGAAAGCTCGGGTAATAATAAAGTTGACCACCCAAATGACCAGCGACATCACCTCACCAAGCTGCTTGCCACACATCTGAGCACAAAGTGCCTCCTGATGTAGGATGCAGTAAAAACTTAGGATGGGTCTCTTTTCATGTTCACGAAGAAGCACTACGAATCCTCTGTTTTTTCCCACCATGCACAGAGCACCATCAGTACCCACCGAAATAAGTTTATTTATCGGTAGATTTTTTTCTTTAGCGAACTCGGTGAAAGGCTTGAATAAATCCTCCCCTCTTGTTGTCTCTTTCATAGGCAAAACAGCAAGACTTTCCTCATGTATTGTGTCACCAACAGCATACCTTGCAATCATGCTGAACTGAGATAAGTGGCTTATGTCTGTTGACCCATCCAAAGCGAGGGAAAAGAATGGTGCTGCATTTATGTCCTTCACTTGTGTTGCCTCAATTTGATTTGCCATCATAATGGTACGACTGTGAACAGTTCTTGCCGACAGAGGCATGTCTTTTATTCACTTGATTATCTTGTCTTTATCCAAAAAGTCGTCATAAAGTTCATTGGCAACATCAAGCATGAATGTTTTGGCATACTCCCCATCTGTGAATGGCTTTTCATTTCTCACAATTGCTAAAGCACCAGCAAAGCTAGCCGAATTCCAGTCACCTTGTTGGGTCCAAACACAGAGTTGCTGCTGACTAGCTTGCACTCTGCACAGTAGCTCTTGACATGCTTTCTTCCTGCTGTCCCCTGCTGGATATTTCGAGGCAAATGTAGTATGGCGTGTGTCGAAATGCCGCTTTATATTTGACCGTTTCATTGGTGCAATTTTATCATTGCATTTTAGACACATTGCAGAACCTGCTCTCTCCACAAAGGCGAATTCCTCTGTCCATTCCTGCTGAAAAGTACGATACTCCTCATCCTTTTTTTTCTTTTAGCCATCTTCTTTGTCAAAAGAGTTTCTGCAATTAGCTAGCTGACTACTTGATTAAAAGGAGAGAAGTTTACTTCCTGACCTCACAACAACCCGTGCACTTATGCATTATCCAATAAAAATTTGGTTTTGTCCCAGAGGACAGCTGTGATTGGCTCCTGCCACCCACAACCATGAACATGAGCGGTAGGAAATGAATGGATTTTAATACATGAGAATGTTTTATATTTTTAACATTATTATTATTATTTTTATTAAAGATTTGTCTTTAATAAAAAGAGCCACATCTGGCTCATGAGCCATAGGTTCCCGACCCCTGTTCTAGCTGATGAAATTATTTATAAGAAAACCTCTGTACTTTATACACTGAGCCACAGGTGCTATCTCTTGAAATGTGAGAGTCTGAAAATCCTGGTTTTACATTGATGATTTTTTGAATTTTCTGAACTGAAATATGTGCTATGAAAACTATTTCATGTTCTCATATACTCAATTCAACAAATACAAAGTAGGTATCTTCTATAATGAAGTGTGTATTGAAGGTTTGGATTTTATTAGGGGTTGATGGTTAGAAAGTCATTCAAGATGAATGGAATCAGATGAGCAACTGAGGTAGGAAATGGCATGACTTTGCTGAGAGAAGATGCGAGCAAGTCTGCAACCTACTTCAGTCAGGTCATGGTCCAGGTTCCTTTTGTGTCTTATTCTACCTGGTTAACTCCTATTAGGATCTTGATCTTGATTCTACTTTTTAGGTACTTTTTCCCATTGCCCCTTATTGAAGCAAGAATAAATATTTGTTGCCAAAATAAACAAATAACCAATTTTTAAATAATTTGAACATTTAAATCAGTTCTTCACATTAAAATTAAAATGCTTGTAAATTATTTCTCCAGGGCAAAGGAATTTTAGGCCCTGTAGTAGTGCTCCATGGTCATCATCCTAAATAATATCATCATGGTTTTTCCCAGTCAACTTATTCTGCTTTTCTGAGTATTTTGATTCCACATAAAGAAGTATGTACTGTATTTCTCTCCAACTGGGATTTCTATGTAAATAAGACGATAGGAAATCAGGATTTCAAGAATTCAGAGTCAGCTCACTAATACACAGATCATCACCAGTTCTTCTCAGAGGTTACTGTCGTCAAGTAGAAATAAAACGTCATCAAGAATAAAGCCAAGTCTGGTCCACATGAAATACACTGTGGAGAGCGCAAGGTTTGATGTGTGCTAAAGGCAAGCTTAGATTGCAAAATTGCCATCCTGTGAATTCAGTTGGTTTTGTTCTCGCTAAATTGTGTCCTAAATGTGGGTCTGGAGAGAGATTTGCTCGATCTAACACTGATTTCTGTAAAGTTGCAGGATTGTCCCACTTGCTTATTTCGTTGGTTGGTTCTACTTCATATTAATCTCCTCTTTGCTCTCCAAATACCATGTTCTCTGTGCTTTGTCTTACATGGCTTGTGCAGCTTTTGAAAATGACCTACTCTAGTTAAGGGGGCCCAAGAGGAAAAGCTATACCCATAATTTAAGGCGACAGTTTAAAATCTCAAATGCTCTCTAAATATAGAGTCTAGTTGCTTTAAAAATATGTGTTCGAACGGGATTGGTTGTGGCAGGTTTTTTGCTTTTAAGAATCCGAAGGGAGTTCTGAACAGCGGGGAGCAATGAAATGTGAAGTGCGTTTCATAGCTCTGTGCCTTGGCAGGCTGAGTTGTGTCGTGGTGGGAAGCAATTCAGGGGGAGGCCCATGGGCCGGTGGATGCGTTATTTGCAATTGCAGCTAAGCAACTGGAGTGTCAATGTTTCACTAGCGTTTAAAAACAAAAAAAAAGGGTTCCTGGCAGGAGGGCCTCTAGCTATTTTTGATTTATTACCTAGTTTTGAGACACTAGAAGTTACAAACAAGAAAAAGAAATAAAAATAGGCAGATAATAGCAGGAGTTCCACAATGATGATTCATTCATATGAATAAATAGCATTATTTTCAGCACTAAGGCAAACTAGGCATGACCATTTAAGAAACAACAAGGTCTCTGCTGTCTTCTATTTCCTAATATTTCATCATTTTGCATTGTATTTTGTACGAATGCCTAATTATGAACCTTAGGGGTTTTTTCCAAATTGATTCATAAGATTTTAAGTAGTTTTGGGGAGGGAAAAGGAGACCTTTTTTTCCCCTTGAAAAATTAAGTTTGAGAAAGGAAGCTTGCTGAGCTAATGTACCTAAGATTGTTTAAAAAATAAGTTCTTATGTACAAAGATTTTAATGCTGATCTGGCCTCTTTTCTGTGGAATATGAATTTGTCTGATTCAGCTAATTTTGCTACATATTTTGTACTCCGGTAATGCTGTAATGCAGAAAGATATTTCAAGGCAGAATGTTGTTAGCACAAGCAAGTTGTAAGAAAAAATATGACCTCAGGGGGAAAATACTGGCCAATGTTTAAGTAGAATTGAAAGAATTGAGTTCAAACAATGCAGATGGGATAATGAAACTGTTTCTCACTGAATCTATGAAGGCAGAACAAAGACAAATAAAAAATGGGATCTGTAACATCTCTTGTTAAGACCTGAAAAAAATTAAAGTATTGTTAGAAATTTTTATAGAAAGGTATTTTGCTGAAATCCAGTTTGTAATTGGATCCTTTAATAGCTGGTTTTTCTTGTGACTTACCTAAAAATTTTTTTGCTTATCCCAGAGTCAAAATGATATTCCTGTATTTTCTTCTAAAACTTTGTAGTTTTAGCTTTGACATTAAGGTCAATGACCCTTTTTGAAACAATTTTTGTTTATAGTGTGAAGAAGGAGTTAAGTTCAATTATATTTTCCTCTGTAAAATCTAGATGCTTTAGCACCATTTATTGAAGAAACCTTTCTTTCTCATATTAAATTTTAGTGATGTTTCTGTTGAATGCAAGTATATGGATTCTGATCCATTAATCTGTGAGCTTATCCTTATGCCAAATAGAAAATTTTCTGTTTAATTAGTGCAGTTTTTTGATGTCTTGAAATCTTTTAGTATATCTCCTCCAACTTTGTCTTTCATTGTCAAGATTATCTTGATTATTTCAGGTCCTTTTCTCCCTATATATGTTAAAATCAGTTTATAGTATAAAGATATAATAATGTTTATACTTTTTCAATATTTATGACTTATTTATTTTTATTACACAAGCTCAGACTTTTATTGTAGTGTTGAATGAAATTAGTAAGAGTAGACATCTTGTCCCTCTTGATCTTAGGGGAAAACAATCCAATATTTTACAGTGAAATATTAGCTGCAAAGATTTTTGGAGGAGTGAGGTGTAAATATCTTTTATCACCTTGGGGAAGTTCTCTTTCTAATTTGATGAGAGTTTTATTTTTTTACTTTTACAGTTGTTAAATTTTTATCAATTTTTTTTTACTTATACTGAAATAATCATATATTTCACCCCTTAATTTTGTTAATATGGTGAGTTCTACCAATTGATCTTCTAAAGTTAAACCAACTTTGAATTCCTGGGGTAAATGCTGCCAGTTGGTCAAGATATAATATTCTTTTTACATATTACTGAATTTCATTTGCAGTTATTCAGTTTAGGATTTATTCTTTTTTTTTTTTTTTTTCATTTTTCTGAAGCTGGAAACAGGGAGAGACAGTCAGACAGACTCCCGCATGCGCCCGACCGGGATCCACCTGGCACACCCACCATGGGACGACACTCTGCCCACCAGGGGGCGATGCTCTGCCCATCCTGGGCGTCGCCATGTTGCGACCAGAGCCACTCTAGCGCCTGAGGCAGAGGCCACAGAGCCATCCCCAGCGCCCGGGCCATCTTTGCTCCAATGGAGCCTCAGCTGCGGGAGGGGAAGAGAGAGACAGAGAGGAAGGAGAGGGGGAGGGGTGGAGAAGCAAATGGGCGCTTCTCCTGTGTGCCCTGGCCGGGAATTGAACCTGGGTCCTCCGCATGCTAGGCCAACGCTCTACCGCTGAGCCAACCGGCCAGGGCTAGGATTTATTCTTTATCTTTGTTTATGACAGATAAGCATCTAATGTTTTTTCCTAATAACACACTCTTCAGGTTTTAGTCATAAGGTTATGCTAATCTCACAAGTCAATACTTTATGAAGTATTCTCTTTCTTGATTTTCTGTAAGAATTTGTATAGGACTGGGAGTATTCCTTCCTTAAATGTTTGGTAGAATTCTCCAAAGGAACATCTGCACCTAGATTTTTCATTGTGTGAAGGTTTGCAGTTGCACATTCACTTTTTAAAAACAATATATAGCTCTTCAGATTTTTTATATCATCTTGTGTCAGCTTTGGCAAGTTATTTTCTTCAAGAAATTGTTCCATTTCTTTTAAGCTGTAAAGTATATTGTTATAAAATATCTAATTTTTATCATATTAATATCTGTAGGTATGTAAAAGTGTTCCCCCTCTTTATCTTCATATTGGTAATTTCCTTTTTTCTTTTACATTTTGATCTGTCTTTAAAGAAACAATTTTTTACTTTGTTTTCTCTATTGTTGTTTATTTTACAGATTTCTTCTATTGATTTCTCTAATTTTCTACTTTCTTTAGGTTTAATTTTTTTCTTTTCTAGATTCTGAAGATAGAAGTCCACATGATTGATATGAACTCTTCTATAAAAATTTTCTTTGCCTAACCTGTGGTGGTGCAGTGGATAAAGTGTCAACCTGGAATGCTAAGGTCACTGGTTTGAAACCCCAGGCTTGCCTGGTCAAGGCACATATGGGAGTTGATGCTTCCTGCTCCTCCCCCTGTTCTCTCTCTCTTTTATCTCTCTCTCTCTCTTTCCTTTCTCTCTCTCTTCTCTCTCTAAAAATGAATAAATACAATCTAAAAAATATTCCCTTTAAGCATTATTTTAGCTACATCTAAAAAACTATATGATATATTTTCATTATTATTTAGCCAAAAACATTTTCTAAATTTTATTATTATTTTCTGACCCTTGATTATTTAAAAATATTTGCTTACTGACCAGACAAAAGATTATTTAAAGATTTTTTGTTTTTCTTATTGATTCACAGGTTTATTGAGGTCAGAAAATATTCTTTTTCAATTATTACCTTTCTTTATGTCCTTATACATGTTCTGTATTGGTATATGTATCTTGAAGTTGAAAACAATGTGTATTCTGTAGCTATTTGTTGTAGTGTTCTACAACATCAATTAAGTTAATTAGTTTAATATTGTTCAAAATTTCTATATTCTCACTGATTTTTGTTTACCTGTTCTATCAATTATTGAGAGATGAATGCTAGAAACTGATAATTCTTTATTTATTTTTATTCTTGTCTATTTTTTCTTGTTTTATTTATTTTGAAGCAACATTATTGGATGCATATGTAATTAAGATTGGTATGTATTTCTAATGATTTGGCCTACCTATTATGATGCAGTATCTCACTTTATCTCTGGTAATATCTTTTATCTTAGAAATCTACTTTATCTGATCTTTTTCTAACCATACCAGCTTTTTAATTATTACTGTATGAACTATAAACTTTTCAACCTTTTGCTTTCATCCTACCTGTGTCTGTATATTTGATGCATGATTCTTTGCCCAGATATTGGTTTCTAAATTTTTTCCTCACTAAAAGGAAGCATATATCTTTAGAGAATGGTTGAATTCATAATTGAACCAAAAAAGAAAAAGAAAAAAGAGACTGGACTATTTTTGTGCCATAAATTAAGAAAACACCTAAAAATAAAATTGAGAAATGTCAAAATGATGCAGGAGCCCGCTCTTAGGGTTTCCCACCAGCCACATCTGGGACTGTTTGAACATCAGAATAGGGAAGGGACTATGAGTTATAATTCAGTGAGTAAAATAAGAATCCATGAGTCCATAATGCCAAGAAAGAGAGAAAGAAAGAAAGAAAGAAAGAAAGAAAGAAAGAAAGAAAGAAAGAAAGAAAGAGAGGGAAGGAGAGAGGGAGGAAGGAAGGAAGGAAGGAAGGAAGGAAGGAAGGAAGGAAGGAAGGAAGGAAGGTAGGAAGGTAGGAAGGAAGGAAGGAAGGAAAGAAGGAAGGAAGGAAGGAAGGAAGGAAGGAAGAAAGGAAGGAAAGAAGGAAGGGGGAAAAGGAGAGTAGGAAGGAAGAAAGAGAAAGGGAGAGAGAAAGGTTGTAGGTGTGTCTGGGGGCTCTTCTTTGTAGTAGAATACTAATTCATCAATTTAGAACAAATGATGGAGTTTTAAATATATCATTTATATATTATATTTCTCATCACCTAAAGTTTAGTCTCCTTCTTTCACCATATAGTTGACCCCCTTTACACTCTTCAACCTCCCCCCATCCCATGCCATGTCTCTTCTGCTAACCACCATACTATTATATATGTCAAGGAGTTTTTGTTTGTTTGCTCATTTGTTGCTTTCTGTTTTATATCTCACAGATGAGTGAAATCATATGAGCTACTATATGACCCAGCAATCCCTCTTCTGAGTATCTGGCTGAAAATTTTGAAAACATTATTTATAAAGATGTATGTACCACTTTTGTTCATTGCAACATTATTCATGGTAGCCAAGACATGCAAACAAACCAACTGTCTTTTGATAAATGATTGGATAAAAAAGATGTACATATATATAACAAAATACTACATAGCCATAAAGAAAGATGAAATACTGCCATTTGTGACAACATGAATAGATCTTGAGACTATTATGCTAAGCAAGATAAGTCAGATAGAAAAGGACAAGAACCATACAGTTTCTTATTCTTTTTATCTCCTCTATTGACTGTTCAGCTACACCCTTTTCTATTTTCTTAGAGGTTACTCTTGAGTTCTAGTCAGTATTGTAGCCACTAGATATATGTGACAATTTGAATTTAAGTTAATTAAAATGAAATAAAACTAAAAGTTCAGTTTCTCAATTGTACTAATCACATTTCAAGTACTTAGTAGCCACATGTGGCTAGTGACTACCATATTTGACAAATGAGAGAAAATTTTCATCATTTCAGAAAATTCTATTGGATGGCTCTGCTCTATAGATTAAAATATATATCTCTAAATTATTTCTGTCTACCTTAAGTTCATAGTCTATGACACCTTGGTCATCTTTCCAGTTTTGCCCCTGCCTTCACAGAATGGCTTGCTCATATAAAATGGATTATACTTACTATACTAGCATTAGAAGTAAAACAATATATTTCCATTTACCTAGCCCTTTGTATTATTATTGTCACATATTTTATTTGTATATAAATCCCACAGTATATCACTTATTTTGGCTTTAGGTCATAAGTAGTCTCTTTTACTTTTTAATATAAATAATATTTTTAAATTTATGCACATATTTTTCTTTCCTGTGCTTTTAATTCTTTCCTATAGGTCCATGCCTCCATCTGTGCTCATTTCCCTTCACCCGGAAGAACTGCTGTTCATATCTCATATTGTCTACTTCTGCTGGCTTCAAATTCTCTCAGCTTTTGTCCTTGGTTTTCAGTGGTTTGATGATGATATGTTTAAATGTGTTTCTTTGTACTTTTACTGCTTGAGATTAGTTAAACTTCTTCAATATGTAAGTCTATGTCTCTCGTTTTAAAAAAATTCTCAGTCATTATACATAAAAATATTTGTTCTGCCATATCCACCTCTCTGCCTGTAACTTTATTTATTTGTTTTTTAGATCATTTAATATTGTTACATATGTCTCATGTGGTGCTATTTTTTTCTCCTCTCTGTTTTTGGTTATTATAATTAGAACTGACTTTTCTCTCTCTCTATATATATATGTATGTGTGTGTGTGTGTGTGCGCGCGCGCGCGCATGTGTGTGTGTGTGTGTGTGTGTGTGATTGAGGGACAGTAGTACAAATACATTAGAACATCAAACAAAGCTTAGCCTGGAAGAGAAAACATTCATAAAGACCTGCCTACCCATCACAGTAGGGGAAATGCTTTGTAAGTGATGAAGATCTGGGCTTCCTCTTCCTCTTGTTGTTATTCAACCTTCTGCTCTCCTTCAGTACATGCTAGTTAGTTCTTTTGTGAAACATTGGGGAAAGTATGGTACTGTGTCTATTGAAAAGCCAAGAAGAGATATCTAAATGGAAAAATTAATTTTTAATTTTCAAGGTAAGTCTAAGATTAAAAAGCTCACCTCACCAGTAAATCAATGAGAGCTGACCATAAATTAATGATTGAAAACAACCTAAATGTCAATGTATCAGGAACTAGTTAAATAAAATTATGGTGTATCTATACAAGGGAATACTATGAAAGTTGTGTAAAAATGGTGGAACTATAAAGAGACTTAAAATGAGATCCAAAGTATAGTTTACTGAAAAAACTAGGTACAGAGTAGTGTATATAATGTGCAACCATTTAGATAAAAAGGAGAAAATTGTGTGTTGGTATTTCTATGCAATTAGGTTTACATAAATATATTTTTGCAATACATGTGTTTGCTCAGCTTTTTGTGAACTATCGCTAAATAGATACATAAATAAAATTTGACTTCAAAGTCTTTATTCTAGGATTCTCTTGCTCAAGGGTTACTGGTAGGGATGCTTTATAACTTTTGCTAGAACACAGTTAAAAGCAATAAACTCTCAGACAAGACTGGCAAACTTTTGACCATTAGAGCTCCACTACTTCCATTGCCTGGAGTATAGGCAATATTAGCTCAGTGATAATGCATCAACCTATGTCCTCCCCATTCACCAAATGTCACTTCCATGGCTCTCCTTTCTAACCAGAACATGGCATATTGCTCTTAGGCCAGTCTCTTCCCTGTATTCTAACTGCATACAATGTAGAGCTGATTGTCTTATAATAACTTTGGCTCTTACTTTATAGATTCATGGCAAGAACTGTAAAGGCTCTGAGATCTTATCCTACTTGCAAACTAACAAGTCATTATGGATGACGGCAGAAGACATAAAAGTCCTGAAGCAGAGATAAAGAATATTATCACACACAGCAAAGCAGTAGGCAGATCTTATTGTTCATTTGTGTCAGTTTCCCATGCATCCCAAGTTCCTCTGGTGCAGTGCAAAAAGCCCATGATGGATGCTGGCAGACACATTGAGTTCCATTGCAGAAAAGGAACACTGGTCATGGAGAGTCTACACTTTCACAGAAGTACACTCTTGGTCTGGTGAAGATATACTTCATCCTTTTAGGTTGCTTCTTGCAAATACAATCCTGAGAATGGCCTGGGAAACAGCAGTCAAGGCCTTGCATTCTGGGCATTCTAACCAAGGATGTGCAGGAATGCTCAGGGCCCATGGCAAAGTTACTTCTCCCAATAAGTCAGAGATTGGAAACCATAGATTGCCAGCTGTTTTTGTATGATTCATGAGCTAAGAATGCTTTTTGCATTTGAACCACAGTTAAGAAAATTATTATGCCCCACAAAGGAGAATTTTATTCTTCTCATTAGTAGACCTACATTACAAAAAATGTGTACTCAATTATTATTTAAAAACTTTGAATTTTATCAGTTAAAAAACACATCTCTCTTGTTATATTAGTTATTTTATAATAGCCTTGATTTTGCCTCTTGGCCTGCAAACCCTTGAAACTATTTGACTCTTGACAGAAAAATGTTTGCTGGCTCCTATGCTAAGTAATTTAGAGAAAGTTCACAAAGGGTCCTGTTTATTTGTCATTTGATTTCACAGCTAAACTTAGAGGAAATGTGTGACTGTTTTGTGCTGATTTCGGCCTATCAATAACCAGTATTGTGGCTGGCCTGGCCCATGTGGTTCTTATTATGAGTGCAAGATGTCCTTTAGCAATAACCATCAGGAAACTTAGGCAAGATACAGGTCTATTATTACTTATAGGCCCTGGAAATTGCATAGCACACTGTGGGGCCACACAGGGAGGCCATGGGGGTGCAAGGAAGAAGTAATGGGCTGGGGGTTCTGTCTTTATTGGAATAGAGTGTAGAAGCCTAAGGTTTCGAGGGCTCACTCTTTATTTGTGAATATAAAACTGTAGGAGTGGGAATTTAAAGCACAGGAAAAGAAAAACAAGTGGCTCAAATGGTCAGTTATTAAAATCAACCACGATCTCTAAAACAAAGGAGCCCCAGGTGGGAGCTGGCCTGGCTCTCTATCTGTTTCTGCTGCTGGCAGTGCATTTATTTGAGCTAGCCGTCCTTGAAGCGGGTGCCTGGGCAGTCCAAGCTTCAGTCAGGCCCTTGAATTACAAAAGAAAAAGGGAAAAAATAAACTCTTGCAGAGCTTATACTAACTGAAGTAGTAGTTCAGGTATCCGCAGATTCCTTTTAAAATATTTTTGAATAGGCAATCATGCACACTTTATTTAATTCAAATAGGAATTTCACAGGCTCCTTATCAGCCTTTTTCAACTAGTCAGGTAGATCTCTGAAGTCCCTTTTGCAAAAGCTGAAGTTTATCACTTAAAAACACATTTGCTTCATATTTAGTCTGATAACAAAAGAGATTGGCATGCTTCAATGAGAGGGATAGAATACTGCTTACCTGAACTTATTAAAAAATCCTTTCCTTTTCTTTGTTGTTTTGGGTTAACTTAATTTAGTACACAGTACAAGTGTCAAAACTAGTTAGAGTTGGTGTTCTGGTTATGTTTTGGTGCATAGCAAACCACCTCAAAACTTAGTGGCTTGAAGCAATAACAATTTGTTATTTCTCACAATTCTTTGGGTTGACCAGGTGGTGGTTCTGCATTATGGGGTGTCAGCTGGGGTGCTGGGAGGGCTAAAAGGGCCAGCATGACCTCGCTGGCATTGCTGGTCATTGGTGTTAGCTGCTGTGGGGAGCTCAGCTGAGACTGTCACCTGGGGGCCTTGGTTCTTCTCTACTGCATCTCTTATGCGGTTGTCTGAGCCTTTTACTCTGTGGACGTTGGACTCTAAGGAAGAGCATTTCAAATGTGGTCTAAGAAATTACATCCCACCATGGAATTCTGTTGATCAAAACCGATCAGAGAAATGTACCCTGGTTATATTAACATTATGAAAAACTAGGTGATGGGTATATAGGAACCCATTGTATTATGTTTGCAACTCTTCTATAGCTTAATATTTTAAAATAAAAAATTATGAAATAATAAGCCAGAGGGTCTGCCCAGATTTAAGGGGAGAGAAAATAACTTACACCTGTTGGTGGAGGAGTGATAAAGTTGTGTTGCAAGAGGGCACATAGGATGGGAGAGGTTTGCAATGCCCTAGTGGGCTTCTAAACTCTGTCCAGGACATCTTGGCAGCGGTATGATTTGAAGTGTATGTGTTGGGGTAAGGGTGTCTGATTGCTAATGCTTTCCCACTTGACTTTAACAATCTTCCCCTTTCACTTTTGAATCAGCTGTTAGGAAGTACGTTGTGTTTATATTGCTATCCATTACCCCTTGGATCAAATATTTTGAGCATGATCTAGAAAAAATAAATCATCCTAAATAAAACTAAGAGACAGTCACTGACACAACTACTATGATGGGCTGACCCTGAGACTGCGAATCAGATATTTAAATCCGTCATGCGCAAACTGTAAAGTTAAAATAAAGAGTGTTTTCCTCAAAGGCCTGGGTCCCTAGGTGGCACTCTCTAGAATCTAGATGAACTGCTAATCATAGTATTTCCTTTGTGAACTAATAAGTCGCAAAACACCCTTATTTTAAAATAATTTCTAAGTCATTTATAAACCCCTCAGAGTTTATTCACACCTACATTTTTTTTTAGATTTTATTTATTCATTTTTTAGAGAGAGGGAGGAAGAGAGAGAGAGAATGAGAGAGAGAGATAAGGGGGGAGGAGCAGGAAGCATCAATTCCTATAAGTGCCTTGACCAGGCAAGCCCAGTGTTCTGAACCAGTGACCTCAGCATTCCAGGACAACGTTTTATCCACTGCACCACCACAGGTCAGGCTACTCCTCTATTTTTAAGGTTGTTTGACCCCCTTTCCTGAAGTTCCAAATCCTACTTGCTGCTTCTTTAACCTTCCTTCATAGCCCAGCATGGGAGCAGAGGAAGAAACCTGGAATTATTTTAGCATAAAAATCCTACCCAAAATTATATTGTTTACAGAAACATCATCTTCATAAATGAAATTGATCTATGTTTTAGTTTTGTGTTAGCTATACTAGATTTATAAGGGCATACGAGTTTTTTAAAAAAAATAAACCAGAAAGGTCTCTATCTTTGTATGCTCAGCAATAATTTAAATAACACAGGAGTCACCTGTTCATTGGGCAGAGCACACATTTTAGAAGTAGATCTTTGATAATTTTTTCAAAATTTTCAGTGATATTTGATCAATTCAGTTTTTCTATTTATCCTTGAGTCAATTTTTAAAATTTATATTTGTATAAAATCAACATTTTTATCTAGATCTTCACATTTTTTTTTTTGCAAAAAGCTATACACGGTACTTTATTATGATCTTCTAAATGTATTCTTATTTGTGATTTTACTGCCTTTTCATTGCCAACTTTCATAAAGTTCTACATTTTTGTTTTATTTCTTTTCCTTTATTAATCTTCGCTATTTTTTCTTTCATTTACTTTTTATTTATTAATTTTCTTTTTCTGTTCGCTTTCTAATTCGTTAACTTTATTAATTCATTTGACTTGGTGAGGACTCTCAATTTATAGATAAGTTTCAGGAATTGAGATGTCTGCATAGTAAATTTTCAACATGGATTTAAGAATTACCTAAATTATGGAACATAAAAACAAGATTAAGAGACATGGACAAGAGTGTGGTGGTTACCAGGGGTGGGGGGAGGGAGGATGCAGGAGGGAGGGAGGGAGAGATTTAGGGGGAGGGGGAGGGGCACAGAGAAAACTAGATAGAGGGTGACAGAGGACAATCTGACTCTGGGCGAGGGGTATGCAACATAATTTAATGAGAAGATAACCTAGACATGTTTTCTTTGAATATATGTACCCTGAATTATTAATGTCATCCCATTAACATTAATAAAAATTTATTAAAAAAAAAAAAAGAATTACCTAAATTAGTAGGTGGGCACATGGTAGAGAGGAAGGCTGTTGTTAGATGTGATGGGAGTTTCTGAAGGGTCAATGGAGAAAGTTGGGAGTGGTGGGACCACTTTTGCTTTTTATGAGTAAATATGCAAAGATAGTCCTTTTGAGTGGTTTCCGTGTAGTATAATGAATAATTTAAAGATATCTAGAATAAGTAGAGCATAAGTGATAGAAAGAAAATTAGAAGAGCACATTTAATGGTCTGAGGTAGATCTACCCTGCTATGGCTGCTGTCAAATTGTTCTAAAGCCATTAAGAGCTTCATGACGTCCAGAAGGTTATATTGCTAAATTCAAATTTATGAAATATCTTGTTATTCAGTGGTACATTTTTTTCCATCAATGCTATAAACTTCCCACATTATGATGTGAAATCTCTTTTTTTAAAACCAGGACAGATTTTTATAATATTGAAAGTAAACTATAATCTTGCAATTTTCAGAATTTAGGGAGAATTAGTTGATTTTGTTGTTTTTATAACATGCCTACAAAGCATAAATCTTGTTTTGCCAGGAATTCTTACTCTCCAAGAGTTCCCAAGGGATTAAATAATCAAAGGTCAATAATAACTTGTGAGCTAGGGCCCCTCTTAATTACTGCCTGCACAGGTGCTTACTGTCCCAAGGCAGTATTCTGATGAGGTCTGAGATAAGAGCAGATCCTCTGATTTTGTCCTAGAAGAATAGAGTTGACAGTTGATGCGATAGGAAAGATTTTGGATGGGAACTTGAGGAGATAAACAGGAATTCAGTTATGAATGTTAAAAATTTGCAATATCAGTCACTTACGTGAAGATGTTATTAAGATCTTTGATAAGACTCTGGTGTCAGAAAAGATACAGGCTTGAGATAAAAATTTAGGTATCATCAGTAAATATTTAGTTGCTGAATCTGTCATTAGGTTGGATGAGGTCATCAAAGAGTATAGATAGAAGAGAGGCCTCATGATCTCTTATATTTTTGAATTACTATTATTTAAGATGTGTCTGGGGTGAAAAAATGTTGAGGTCACTATATTAGAACTTATTTAATGCTCTTATTGTCTCACAGGTATAGTTTGTTAAGATCTTTATTTAATGTTGAAAATAGTCAAAGACCTAGTCAAATCATAAAATGAAATAAAATAGAACTGAGTGAAGAATAACTTAAAGATGAAAATAAAATCCCAAATCCTTTCTATATATTGGACACTGTTGCGTACTCACCAATATCCAATCTACTCCTAACAATTAACCAAAACTGAGCATAATAGTCCCATCCCCCTGTTAATAAAGTGTCAATAGTAGCCAGGGCCTGGACAATTTCAGTCAATGACAAGCAAGGAGAGGTTTACCAGGATCATCTGAAAATGAAGTTAGACTCTTAAGAGAAAACTATGGAAAGGGAAACTAAGTTTTCTGTCTTTCCCACTGAGTGTGACAAAAAAAATTCACACTGACATTGTAGATGGCCCAGGAGATATTGAGGCCTTGTTCACATCATTGAGCTGTGAAATAAGCGACATAGAAATCTATTCTACTATTATGTGAGCTAATAGATAGCCTTATTTCTCAAGCTAATTTCAGTTGTTTTGCCTGTTACTTGCAACCAAAGGTATCCTAATGAATGCATTATGTATGTATTATAAAATTAATTGTCTCTAGCTTTTTAAAGATTACACATGAATGTTACAAGCTAAAGTTGGAATAATTGCATCATTCATAAAAGGTAGCCTGAGAGATAGGTGATTTCTGTTTGACTTCAGATTATAATTCAAATACCATTGGATTAGGTTTATTTCAAGAGAAATAAAACTCCATAAAAGATGTTTATACATCAACACTATAATATAATGAACAAGGGATAAGAAGTGGGGAGAAAATGTTTCTAAATGAAATAGATAATAAAGACTCAAGAGTGGAAAAAAGTAAAAGAAAATGATTGTCTCATCAGTACAGGCACTATCAGACTCACTCTCTCCCTGAACACCAATTGTCTTTACCATCCATGCCATTCACTAGACACGTGTTACCTGTGGCCTTGTATATTATAATAATCAGTATCATAATCATGAAACAAGTGCTGCATGAAGTAGTTATAATACATATCTTGTTTAATTCTTATAATATCCTCTCCTCTAAGATAATGATATAATAAATGAGGTAACAGATCAAAGAAGCCTAGTAACTACCCAATGTGACCCTTTACTAAAATCTAAGTGTTTGTGAACCCCCGAAATCCATAAGTTCATATCCTAGCTCCTAAAGTGATGGTATTAGGTGAGGCCTTTGGGAAGTAATTGGATCATAAGTGTGGAGCCTCATGAATGGGATGTATGACCTTATAAAAAGGCTCTGGAGACCTTCTTTGCTCATTCTTCTGCTATTGGAAGATACAACAAGAGGTCTGCCATTGGAAGAGGTCCCTCACCCAACCATGTGGGAATCCTGACCTCTGGCTTCCAGCCTCAAGAACTGTGTGCAACATGTTTCTGCTGATAATAAGCCACTCGGTCTGCAGCCCAGATGAACTAAGATACCTTCTTACTAATACTGGTAAGTTTGTATTAATAGCAAATCCTAGCTATTTAGTCTTAAACCTAGATAGTGCCTGGCACACAGAGGAACTTATTAAATGCCTATGGAGGGAATGACTCAGTTTACTTTGTTATATTGGGAATGCATAGTGCATAGTCTCAAATTTAAATCCCAGGCCACTTCACTACAATGTCATCATCCATAGATGATGGTTGTTAGGAGCTTTGAATAAGAAAACAACAATTAACTATTTCTCTAAATAATCTCCTTTTATAACTGATACTGTGTGCAAAATAACCCCACATACTGTCACCATGACAACACACTGTCCTTATTAGTCCCACGCAGGGCATTAGAAATACTTTATAAGTCTCTCCTAAAATCTCTCAAACAAGCAACGTGTGGTCTCTGTGTGCCCAATCCCTCTCACTAAATGGCCCCAGGCTTAGCATTAGTGGCAGCTTACCTTAGGTAGCAGCTTGGCTTGTACTGAGCATCTCCAAGCCCAGCATAAGAAGCAGCAATTTTCAAATCACCTTGTAACTCATGCCAGGAGGACCCAGGGCAAAGTATAGACAGTTTCTAACCTTGGCTTGAAATTTTTGGGATACCCTAGAGCCACCACATCCAGTGAGCAGCTTCAGACCATGTTGAAGCACCACTCAACCACCTCCAGAAACGACTCACTGAAGGGATGAACTTCGTGGGCCCCAGAGCCCCACTAAAGTAAGTCCTGCTCTGTGAGATGGGCCCCTGCACAGCTGATCCTCCATGGTGGTCCCAGCCAATCCTTGGAGCTGATCAGCCTGGGGGGGGGGGGTAAATCCCATCTATTGACATGAAAATAGCAATCAAAGCTCAACTGCAACAGAAAGGTGAACACAGTCTGCATAAAGGGAGAACAGGGGAGGAGACTTACCTAGAGTGCTCAGCTCAGGGGAATGGGGAGGCAGTGCCATGGAACCCTATGAAATGTTTACTATATTAAGCCACTCTACCAAGCCTGGGAGACATAGCAGCTTTACCTGATACATAGAAACAAACACAGGGAAGCAGCCTAAATGAAGAGAAAAATAAACAGGTTCCCGGTGAAAGAACAAGAAAAAGAACTAAATGAAATGTTCAGAACAGTAATTATAAGGATGCCCAAGGAACTTAGTGAGAACTTGAAAAGCATAAAAAAGGATATAGAAACCATAAAAAAGAACCAGTCAGAAATGAAGGATACACTAACTGAAATTAAGAATAATTTACAGGGAATCAACGGTAAAGAAGATGAAGCTGAAATCAAATCAACAGTTTAAAAAGTAAGGAAGCAAAAACACCCAATTGGAACAGCAAAAAGAAAAAAGAATAAAAATAAGTGAAGATAATGTAAGCTGCCTCTGGGACTTCAAGTGTACCAGCATTCCCATCATATGGGTGCCAGAGGGAGAAGAGAGAGAGTAAGGAATTGAAAACTTATGTGATAATGACTGAAAACTTCCCTAACCTGGTGATGGAAATAGACATACAAGTCCAGGAAACTCAGAAAATCCCAAACAAGATAATTCCAAAGAAGCCCACACCAAGACACATTATAATTAAAACATAAAAGGTTAAAGACAGAGAGAATCTTAAAAGCAGCAAAAGAAATGCAATTAGTTATATATAAGGAAACCCTCATAGACTGTCAGCTGATTTCTCAACAGAAACTTTGCAGGCCAGAAAGGATTGGCAAAAAATATTCAAAGTGATGAAAAGCAAAGACAACCAAGATTACTCTACCCAGCAAAGCTATCATTTAGAACCAAGAATAGATAAAGAGCTTCCCAGACAAGAAAAAGCTAAAGGAGTTCAACACCTCCAAACCAGTACTGTGTGAAATGTTAAAGAGTCCTTTTTAAAAAGAAGATTAAAAAATATAAACAATAAAATGTAAATAAACAAGCAGAACAGAAACAGACTTTTAGATACAGAGAATATTTTGACAGTTGTCAGATGGCAGGGGGGGTTGAGGGGATGGTTGAAAAAGGTAAAAGGATTAAGAAGTATAATTTGGCCTTGGCCAGTGGCTCAGTGGATAGAGCATTGGCCCAGGGTGTAGATGTCCTGAGTTTGATTCTTGGCCAGGGCACACAAGAGAAGCAACCATCTGCTTCTCTCCCCCTTTTCCTCCCCTTTCTATTCCCCTTCCCCTCCTGCAGCCAGTGGCTTGATTTGCTCAATTGTGGCTCAGGTGCTGAGGATATCTCAATTGGTCCAAGCATATCAACCTCAGGTACTAAAAATAGCTCCATATTCCAGCATCGGTGCCAGACAGGCAGCAGGTTGCCAGGTGAATCCTGGTCAGGGTGCATGCAGGAGTCTGTCTCATTATCTCCCCTTCTCTCACCTAAAAAAAAAAGAAAAGAAAAGAAAAAGAAAAATGTACAATTGATTATTACAAAATAGTCAAGGTAATATAATGTACAGCATAGAGAAGATAGTTAATAATATTCTAACAGCTATGTATGGTGTCAGATGGGTATGAGATGTATCAGTACAGCCACTTAGTAAGTTATATAATATCTAATCACTGAGGTGTACACCTGAATTTAATATAGTATTGTATGTCAGTTGTGATAAAAAATTAAAACAAAATTAGATTTTAAAAAGATACTTTACAAATAGAATATGCAGTTATCTTTTTTTTAATTTTTAATTTTCTTGAGTGTATTGGGATGACATTGGTTCACAAAACCGTACAGATTTTAAGTGCACAACTCAACAAATCACCATCTGCACACCACATGGTGCACCCTCTACTCCTAGCTACCTCTCTTTCTGTCCACATTTTCCCCACCTCTGTCTGCCTCCAAACCCCACCCCCCACCTCCTTTTCCTCTGGACATCACCATACTGTTGAATATGTCTACATGTTAAATATTCAGTTATATGTTATTTAATGTTGTCTATTCTTTTTGGTAATAAATCAGAGATAGTAAACGTTAAGTTTTGTTTGCTTTTTTTTAACTCGGAATATGGTGTGCTCATGAGGTTTTTATTTAATAGTTCATACAATCATGTGAGACCTGTCATGAGTATTTAACATTCAGAAACTATTTTGTTCCCTTAACAAGTAGCAGATAACCTTCTAGCCGGTAGGAGTAAAATTAGGTGCCAGAAACACACCAAAAAGCAAAAACACCTTTCTTTCCCTCAGGACACTAACAATGCTATACCTAATATGTTCACGTGTATGACGCATAACTCCGTAAATTTAAAATTAGAGATAACATAATCAGGTGGTATTACCTTCACTTCTAACACAAGCACAGCCAATTATCAATGTCTTCTTATATTGCAGTTTTAGATTTTACTCTGAGAGTCTCAGCTTGTCATAACAGCAAAAGGTTTAGAATTTGTCAGATGACAAGGTAGCTAAATTAGGAAAAAATGAGACAGCACATTAATTCCAATCAATGAGTTGTCTTCCTGTTACATTTCAAAATACATTTGGTAAGAAGGCATTTTTCCTTTACCCCAGGTAATAAGATGTCCTTCAGGAAAGTTTTTAGAAAATTAAAAAAAAAAAACTACTTTATTTAATTATATTTTATATTTAGTCTTAATGATCATCTTTCAGATTTTCCTGAGGATTGAAAGGGTGTACAGAACTGACAAAGATTAACAATAATGATGATGATATTAATATTATTGAGCACTTAGTATGTGTTAGGCATGGTTATAGGCCCATCCATTTACATTCATTACCTCATTTGACCTTGACAATAATCTACTAAGGTATGTACTAATATCAGCTCCATTTTTTTTTTAAATTTTTATTTATTGATTTAAGAGAGAGATAAAGAAAGAGAGAGATTGAGTCCTTGTTTCACTTGTTTACACATTCATTGGTAGATTCTTATCCATGTCCTGACAGGTGATAGAACTTAGAACCTTAGCTCATGGGGACGAAACCAACCGAGAAACCCGGCCAGGGCATTAGCCCCATTTTAAAGATGAGGAATCTGGTATGTAAAGAGCTTAAGTAACTTTGTCAGTTCCTGAATAGTGTAGGCAAAGCGGGGAACATTCTGGATCTCATTGGTACCCATCTTTGTCAGTAAAAGGTCCATTTTCATTTGTCTTCAAGGTAACTGTCACATAGACTATAGTAGCAGAATTTTTACTACGAGGGAATATTATATTAAGTGAAGACATTTCTAGTACTTTGCCATCTATCTTACTAACTTCTCCCTTGTTACTTCCTGTCACTCTTTAATACCAAAATCTCTCTAGCCAGAATACTACCCCTGAGGTCACTGTGATGTTGGTGTTTCTATTCCAACCATCGTCTTCCAGAGCCCTGTTCTATATCCCTGACTCACAGCACATGCTAATGACTCCAGGTGGCAGTGAGGCAACCAGCCTAGTTAATAAGCCCATTAGCAGCGGGCAGGGCTGTTGGTGGGAGAGGAAACAACTCTGTTTGAGATAAAATCAAAATGCACGCTGTACACTAAAGCAACAGACAGAACTGGGAATATAACTGTGAAAGGCACAGTTATTATTCCCTAAGAGACCCCGTAGTGTAAAAGGCTCATTAAAATATTTTATTCTCATCTTTCCATGACTGAGAAGTATTATTTCTTAGTGTTGAAAACAGAAAGAAAAACCCGGATATTATTTCTTAGTGTTGAAAACAGAAAGAAAAACATGGAAACAAAAACAAAGTTAATAGAATAAAATAGGTTTCACCCAGAGTCCTATAAATGGTTTTTAGAAGAAAAATCAGAGTTTAAAATAAAGAAGAAAACGAAAAAGCAGAGCTCCCGAGGATTTCAGACTTAATGGTAAACCGTCAAAGTGCAGGCTACTTGAAAGCAGCTTAGCTAAGCATCGCGAGTCGGACACTTCACTAGAGAGTAGTCTGATTATCCAAACCCATGGTGACTGGAGAAAAAAGGAGGTTGATCTGTGAGATTCTGTCTTCCAGGGTTGATTAAAATATGGTCCTAATTTCAAGACACATGATTAGATGGCCTAGACCAGGGTTTCTCAAACCTCAGCACTGATGACATTTTGGGCCAGGTTAAGTGTTGTGAGCACTGTTTGGTGCATTTTGGGATGTTTGGCAACATCCCTGACAGCTGCCCACTACGTGCCTTCCCTCGATCATTGCAATAAGAAATGTCTCCAAACATTGTCAAGTGTCCCATGTAGATACTTGCAAAGCAGGGGTAAAATAGACAGTCTGCCACTTAAAAATTTATACAAAGCAGAGGTTAATGTTTACATATTTGAAAATCACATATACACGAAATTACCATTATCTGAATTATCTGATGGCAAATTGCACCATAACAACTACAAAAGATGTAGACTTTTGTTTTGTTTTCCCGGGGACACAAGGAGAGAGCATAGGAGAAGAAGAGAACAACAGATAAATTAATAGAGTAAGACCAACTTGGTTAGGTCAGTCAGAGACAAGCTGACACAAATAGTTTTCATCTTTGAACCATTGAATAAAAACAATCATTTTGTATTTGCGCATACAAGTTTAAACTGGTTCCATGAACATATAGAACAGTTTTCTTTTATTTCCTTCTTCGTGTCTTTTGTTGTTAGTTTGCCCTTTTTCTTACTGATTTGTCAGTGAGATATGGTGCAAAAAAATGTACCCAGTTCATAGCCTATCTTCTCCCTGTGTTTGTGTAGTCTTCTGTCAAGCAAAGTTTGCCAACTTTAATGCTGATAAATATATCATTCTTTCCTTTATGGTGCATATATTTTACATCTCATTTAAAGAAATCCCCTTTACCAAAAACCACAGAGATATTTTTCTTACTATATGCTTAAACTTTTATTTTTAAATATAGGTCTTTATTGTACATAGAGATAATTTTAGTGTACGGTATGAGGTAGGGATTCAATTTCATATTTTTTTTTGTATGAATAGGTATCCTAGTACTCCTGAATCCTACTGATCAGCCAATAGGAGGCAGCAGCAAGCTACTGAAGAAATGGACAGGATGAAGTTGGAATGTTGGTTTTCCCAGCCATCTCCTTGGCGAGCCATGCCAGACTGTCTGCATCCTTCCACTGAAGAGCTGAGTTCCTATCGCCAGATCCAGATTCTGCTCAGAGATGGACATGGATGGCTTTGAAATCAAGTATTTCTGTTCAGGGGAACATGTATTCCTTGTCCTGAGTGATCTAAATGATTAGATTAATGATTATGATCTCAGATGGTATCAAAACTGTTTTTATCTTTTGCCATGGGTTTGGACTACTTGTAGCTTTCAAGTAGAGCCTAGAACAAAGTTTTGGAGTGTTATAAAGATTCTGTAACATTTGCTTCATTTAAAAGAAAAAAAAGGTGGGGGGGGGGTGTTAGGAAAGGGTTTAAGGAGTAAAAATTTTATATTATTTTAATGATTTTCAAGTTCACTGTGCTCTGAAAACCCAAAATTACCACCAATTTATGATATTCTAATGAAAATTATAGACCTTAAGTCAGATCTGAAAAGCAAAGATGTGGGAAATTATTTCACATACCAAATGGAATGACATTTACTTTAATTTCCCTGTTGGGTGTGCTGACAGCCTTTCTTGCTTTAGAATGTCTTCCATAGTTTTGTAAAAGATAATAGACCGACATAATAGACCCAACAGAGATTAAGTACAAACTGAAAAACTGTTCAATAATCATCCCAGTGAGAAAACTGTAGCCATTCTTCATTTGATGATGTTCCTGCATATAATATATTTTGAATTATCCCAGTATAAAAAGAAATTTCAGGTGCATTTTAAAATCCAAGGTGTTAGAGGCTATATTGTTTTCTAGCTCTTTTTCAGAGGTTAAGCAAATACCTCTGGAAAAGGATAATTGACAATAATAATACACTGACCCAGCTCTTCCTCAGTGTTTAACATCCTGTATTTCATCCATACAGGTATAATATAAAGTCCCGTCTAAAGAACAGGTAATATGATATTACTGAACTTGGCTACTTGTAAAAAATATTCAAAATACATAGTTTCAAAACAGACAGTCCTAAATATAGTTTCACATTATTGAATCTCTGTATAGTCTTCCTCACCAGTAATGTTAAAGACACTGACTTGTGGCCCTGGCCGGTTGGCTCAGCGGTAGAGCGTCGGCCTAGCGTGCGGAGGACCCGGGTTCGATTCCCGGCCAGGGCACACAGGAGAAGCGCCCATTTGCTTCTCCACCCCTCCGCCGCGCTTTCCTCTCTGTCTCTCTCTTCCCCTCCCGCAGCCAAGGCTCCATTGGAGCAAAAGATGGCCCGGGCGCTGGGGATGGCTCCTTGGCCTCTGCCCCAGGCGCTAGAGTGGCTCTGGTCGCAACATGGCGACCCCCAGGATGGGCAGAGCGTCGCCCTTGGTGGGCGTGCCGGGTGGATCCCGGTCGGGCGCATGCGGGAGTCTGTCTGACTGTCTCTCCCTGTTTCCAGCTTCAGAAAAATGAAAAAAAAAAAAAAAAAAAAAAAAAAAAAAAAAAAAAAGACACTGACTTGTGTTTAACAAAGTTTATAGAAACTTTAATAATAATTATTATATGAAAATAAACCAAATAGAAGAAAAATGTAGAGATTCCCTGGATTGGCTCACTTAAAATCCTGCCCAATACCATTCTGCTGTATGTACTATTCCCCAATACCATTATAGCCTTCCCATGCTATAAAAGTAGGAATCACATTTATTATGTTCCCTAGTCCAGGGGTCGGGAACCTATGGCTCATGAGCCAGATGTGGCTCTTTTGATGGCTGCATCTGGCTTGCAGACAAATCTTTAATAAAAATAATAATAATGTTAAAAATATAAAACATTCTCATGTATTACAATCCATTCATTTCCTACCGTTCATGTTCATGGATGCAGGTGGCTGGAGCCAATCACAGCTGTCCTCCGGGACAACACCAAATTTTTATTGGATAATGTGTAATGTACACGGGCCGTTGTATGGCTCTCATGGAATTACGTTTTAAAATATGTGGTGTTCATGGCTCTCTCAGCCAAAAAGGTTCCTGACCCCTGCCCTAGTCTCTCTTAAAGGTGGAGTTCCAGGTGTTACTCAGGTTCCACCATTCAGCCAAGCTCTCAGTTGTAACGAGTTACGTGAAGGGAAAGGTGGAATTTAGGACACCCACTTTGCCAGTAGAGATCATGGCAGAGGTGGCATGCTTGTGTCAGCAACTTAGATACCGACTTTCTGATTTGACAGCTTCTATTGTGGAAAAAGCAGCAGCTCCTGAAAACTCAACCCCTTTTCTGTAACCATCCCAACAATTCCGTGAGCTGCCTCTGTCCTTTAAAATGTCTCTGTCTGGCATTAGTGGAATGGGTGCTGTTGTCTACAGAAAAACCCTACCTAAGGCAGTTAAATATAATAGTATATCACTGCATTCTCAGTAGAGCTAAAATGTACAATAACAGGGAAAGAATATGACCTTTGAAACACACATTTAAGTATGGTTGATTTACTTAGTTTGCACTGGATAGTGTGCAAAGGGCTTAGAGTGCAGCCCCCAAGAAATTCCCTGTGTGATTTTGTTAACAAGAGTATAGGGAACATGATGACCAGGCCAGGGGCAAAGAGAGGTTGACAGCCCAATGTTAAACACGGTGCAAGAACAACATGTAAAATTTGCCATTCTTGGAAGCCTCACACTATTTGAAATTAGATAATATAGGAAGAGAGAGAAAAGGAGACAGGAAAGAAGGAAAAAATAAGAGAAGGAATATCTGATACTTCATTATAATATTTGACCTGCATGGTGTACAAACATTATCTTATTTTAAAAGTCATTACTGCCTGACCTATAGAGGCACAGTGGATTGATTAAGCATTGTCTTGAAATGCTGAGGTCGCAGGTTTAAAACCCTAGGCTTGCCGGTCAGGGCATACATGAGAAGCATTGAGTTGATGTTTCCTCCATTTTCTCTCCTCTCTCTAAAATCAATAAATAAAATCTTACAAAAATAAATAAAAAGTCATTACAATATACCAAATATGTTGAGAATATTGATCCATTTTAGAGGTGAGAAAATCAAAGATTAGTTAGTGTCTGCTATTTAACACCACATGCATCTATCCTTAAACCCTACACAGTTCTTTTTAACTCAGTCTAGTGTGATGAGAGTGCGGAGAGATTTAGTGAAATTTATCATTATCTTTGCAAAGTTATGAGTTGAATACCCCAATCTATAGAATGAGATTTAGAGTTGTGAATACTTTTCCGACCATGGACTTTAATTAGAGCTTTTTTATTTTTTTCCTGCTATATAAATTTAAAATTATATACTTTGGACACTCACTGGATATAGTTGAAATGAGGACATGAATGTTTCCAGATGTTTCCTTCTCACTCCTAAAAATTTTGCTGATTTGGCTTGGTAGTTCCTATAAATAACTCTGTGGCATGGGGGAGCACAAAGCCAGGAGGAACAAGCCTACCAGAATGAACTGTGCATTTGTGACGACATGTGATTCCTTCGGAGGTCGGAGCCAAACAACCATGCAAATGAGTGACCTTTGTAAGGATGTGCGGCATCATCAATAGAGTTAACTGTATATTTTGACAACTGCTTCTAATTACCAAACATAACACATTACGTGGGTAAGAAAAATGCTTAATAATATAAGACCCCATTGCTATTTCAGATCAAGTGAGAGGCGTGTTTATGTATTTGGCAGGCATTTGCGTGTCTCCGTATGTGAGTGTGTATATTTGTGTGTGTGTGTGTGTGTGTGTGTGTGTGTGATTTATTCAAAGAAATTTTAACTATAAAGAGATCTTAGATTCCATGTGTAATGGGAAAAGATTTTTTAGTGAGTTGCCATGTCAGCTCTGAAACAAACAATGGCTAAAATTTATCTTTGGTTAAATTATGTGCAAATGCTATCCTACATGTTTAGCTTTGGTGGAGGACCTATCACATGTTAATCTAGCGCCCCCTTGTGTAATAGTTTTTAATACCAAAGTTCAGAAGTCTGTACATGTATACTATGATTTGGTTTCTAATTCTAAAGGAATATAGTCAGTGGATAGTGACATTATTTTATCTTCTTTGTGGGGCTTTTATGCCATTTACAAAAGCATATGTAATAAAAACTATAAAAATGAAGATACAGGAAATTTCTTAAGAAAATCAAATTTATTCTCACGAAGAAAAGGAAAAAACAACTTTGTAAAACAGAACAATTAATTCTCATAGATTCTTGAAATTCTATGGCATGAAGAAGATATGGCTACCTTATGCGAGCGGAATGTGGTTGGCACTTCTTTCTCTTGTACAGGTGCTGGAGTCTCCACATGGGGCTGGCACAGACTAAAGGCACTGTTAGTGCTTCATACAAAGTATCATTTTCTGATAATTTTTTTTAATGTGCTAAAAAGCACATAATGTAAAATTTGCATTCATAGCAATCTTTAAGTGTACAGAGTGTTAACTATGTGCACATATGTGCAACAGATCTCTAGAACTTTCTTATCTTGAAAAACTGAAACCCTATACCCACCAAACAACTCTCCCTTCCTCCTTCCTGACATTTTTTTCCTTTTTTAGAAAACCTCTTGTGAAAAATCAGAAGTAGCACAAAGGTAGGAAAAGAGGTACCCTGTCCACTGGTCCTTCCTCTGGGCAGACATTTAGGCTTGTAACCTGTTGCCTGTGAACCCTTAGGCTTCTTAAGACCATGGGTTGACACTATTTATAGACTTTGCTCTTCCTCCACTGTTGAGGGTTGAATTGTGTCCTCTCTCCTCATCCTCAAATTCATATGTCATAGTCCTAATCCACCAGTGCCTCAGAATGGAGAAAGGATCTTTACAGAGATAATCAGGCAAAAATAAGGTAATCAGGGTAGGCTTTCATCCAACATGACTGGTGTCCTTATAAAAAGAGGAAATCTGTAAAGATAAAGGCAGAGGTTGGAGTGATGCTTCCATAGGCTAAAGCACACCAAAGGTTGCTGATAAAGCATCAGAAGCCAGGGGGCCGGCCTGGAACTGATTTCCCACAGTTCTCAGAAAGAACCAGCCCAGGTGACTCATCTTGGGCTTCTGGCCTCCAGAACTGTGAAAGAGTACATTTTTGTTATTTAAGCCCCCAAGCAAGCTAATAACCCCACATTTGCCATCAGTGGCACAGCGGTTATAACTGCTGCTTGAAGTCACACAGCCAACAGAGACTTAAGGTTTAGACTGACCAATTAAAAATACAGAGATATAGCAACATTGTAATATAATGCAATTAAGTATTCTATCAAGAAAATAACTCAGTGAAAAATGTGTTTTCTAATTTCCTCTGAATGGGTTCAGAGTATGCTACTCCAAAATATATCTCTTTGATGTAAGGATTATCTTGAGCTGGCTATTTTTAAGAAACAGCAGATTCAGGAGAAGCTCTAAAAACCAAGTAGAGCTGCCCTTTTGTAAGGGATACTTAACATTTACAGTAGTCTCCTTCTTCATGGGAATGCATTCCAGGACCCCGCATGGATGCCTAAAACCACAGATAGAGCATGTATGTATATATGTGTGTATCTATGAATCATCTATCATCTATCTATCTATCTATCTATCTATCTATCTATCATCTATCATCACCATCTATCTAAATATCTGTTTATAGTTATAATACAAATAAGTAATACAATAATTAATAAATAATGATACAAGCATAAACTCTTGTGTACCCACAACTGTAAGCCTACTTTTGCCCAATCTGTATATCCAAAAGTGAAATTGCTGGATCAAAGGTAGTTCTAGCTTTGATTTATTGAGGATTCTTCATAGTGTTTACCATAGTGGCTGCACAAATTTGTAGTCCCACAAAAAATACACTAGGGTTCCCTTTTCTCTACATTCCAGCCAATACTTCTTGTTTGTTGAATTTTTTTTTTCTTTTTCTGAAGCTGGAAACGGGGAGAGACAGTCAGACAGACTCCCGCATGCGCCCGACTGGGATCCACCCGGCACGCCCACCAGGGGCTATGCTTTGCCCACCAGGGGGCGATGCTCTGCCCCTCCGGGGCGTCGCTCTGCCGCGACCAGAGCTACTCTAGCGCCTGGGGCAGAGGCCAAGGAGCCATCCCCAGCGCCCGGGGCCATCTTTGCTCCAATGGAGCCTTGGCTGCGGGAGGGGAAGAGAGAGGCAGAGAGGAAGGAGGGGGGGGAGGTGGAGAAGCAAATGGGCGCTTCTCCTATGTGCCCTGGCTGGGGATCGAACCTGGGTCCCCCGCACGCCAGGCCGACGCTCTACCGGCCAGGGCCTTGTTTGTTGAATTTTTGATGATAGCCATTCTGACATATATACATACCATGTTTTTTCCCCCCATCTACGTACCTAGAATAAAACTTAATTTTTAAGTTAGGCATAATAAGAGATTAATGACAATAATAGTAAAATAGAATAGTTATAACAATATACTTTAATAAAAGTTTTGTGAATGGCTTTGGGACCATTATGAAGTGAATAAGGGTTACATGAACTTGAGTACTGAAACAGCTGATCCCGATAATCTGACAGCTCAGTGACTAAGGGGGAGGAGCTGTACGAAGGATGATTCATGCCCCCGCAGGAGGGAGTGAGAAGGCATGAGATTTTATCACCCTACTCAGACATCACAACATTTAAAATTTATAAATTTTTATGGGATTTTTCATTTAATATTTTTGGACCATTGTCGACCACAAATAACTGAAACTGTGGAAAATGAAACTATGGATGAGGAGGAACTCTTGTACAGGGGAAATCACCATTTTCTTTTGTTTCATTTAAAAACATTTTTATTTTTCCATTATAGTTGACACTCAAATATTATTTTATTTTAGTTTCACGTGTATAACAGAGTAGTTAGAAAATTATATAATTTGCAAAATGATTCTCTGATGATTATAGTAGCTACCTGGGACCCTACATAGTTATTACAATATCATAGACTGTGCTCCCTATGCTGTACTCTACATCCTGTGGCTATTCTGTACCAATTTATATTTCTTAATTCTTTCACCATTTTTACCACCCCCCCCCACCATGCCCTTCCATCTGGCAATGCTCAGTCTGTTCTCTGTATCTATGAGCCTGTTTCAATTTTATTTTGTCGTTTACTTTGTTCTTTAGATTACAGATATAAGTGAAATTATATATGGTATTTGTCTTTCTGACTTGTTTTTTTATTTTTATTTTATTTTTATTTTTGTATTTTTCTGAAGCTGGAAACGGGGAGGCAGTCAGTCTCCCGCATGCACCCGACCGGGATCCGCCCGGCACGCCCACCAGGGGGGACGCTCTGCCCATCCAGGGCGTCGCTCTGTTGCTACCAGAGCCACTCTAGCGCCTGAGGCAGAGGCCATGGAGCCATCCCCAGCGCCCGGGGCCTTCTTTGCTCCAATGGAGCCTTGGCTGCGGGAGGGGAAGAGAGAGACAGAGGAAGGAGAGGGGGAGGGGTGGAGAAGCAGATGGGCACTTCTCCTGTGTGCCCTGGCCAGGAATCGAACCCGGGACTTCACGCCAGGCTGACGTTCTACCACTGAGCCAACCGGCCAGGGCTCTTTCTGACTTGTTTTACTTAGCACAATACCCTCTAGGTCCATTCATACTGTCACAAATGGTAAGATTTCATTCCCTTAGTATAGCTGAGTAATATTCCATTGTTTTAGATGTACAACACCTTCCCTATCCATTCATCTATTGATGCGAGCTTGGGTTGCTTCCATAGTTTGGCTATTATAAATTAAGCTGAAATGAACATAGGCATGGATATCTTTACTAATTAGTGCTTGAATTTCTTTGATATACAGGGGTGGACAAAGGTAGGTTTATAATACAGATAAATAATACATTAATTAATAAATCATAATATGAAAACAAACTTTTTTGTGTACTCACAACTGTAAACCTACTTTTGCCCACTCTGTGTATTCAGAAGTGGAATTGTTGGGTCATAGGTAGTTCTATTTTTAACTTATTGAGGAACCTTCATAATGTTTACAATAGAGGCTGCACCAATTTTCAGTCCCACCAACAGTACACTAGGGTTTCCTTTTCTCTACATCTTCTCCAACACTTCTTGTTTGTTGATTCATTAATGATGGCTATTTTGACAGGTGTAAGGCAGTATATATCATTGTAGTTTTGAATTGCATTTCTCTGATAATTAATGATTTTGAACAACTTCTCATATATTTGTTGGCCATCTGTATGTCCTCTTTGCAGTAGTATCTATTCAAATCTTCTGCCCACATTTTAATTGGGTTGTTTGATTTTTCTGGTGTTGAGTTGTGTGAGTTCTTTATAAATTTTGAATATTAGCCCCTCATTAGATGTATTATTAGTGAATATCCTCTTCCATTCTGTAAGTTGTCTTTTCATTTAATGGTAGTTTCCCTTACTGTGCAAAAACTTTTTAAATTAGATATAATCCCATTTGTTTATTTTTTATTTCATTTGCACAAGGTGTTATATCAGAAAAAAAATATTCCTAAGAGGAATGTCTAATATTTTACTACCTATATTTTCTTCTAAAAGTTTTATGGTTTTAGGTCTTATATTTAAGTCTCTAATCCAGTTTGAGTTTATTATTGTATATGGGGTAAGAAGGTGGCCTAGTTTCATTTTTGTTTTGCATGTATCTGATCAATTTTCTCAGGATCATTTATTGAACAGACTGTCTTTACTCTATTGTATGTTCTTGCCTACTTTGTCATATATTAATTGATCATATAGACATGAATTTATTTCTGGGCTCTCTATTCTGTTCCATTGATTTATATGTCTGTCCTTAAGCCAATGCCATGTTCTTCTGATTATTATAGACGTGTAGTATAGTTTGATTTCAGATAGTGCAATACCTCCAACTTCGTTCTTCTTTCTCAAGATTACTGAGGCTATTTGGGGCCTTTTGTGGTTCCATATAAAATTTTGGATTATTTGTTTTAATTTTGTGAAACATGCCTTTGGTATTTTGATGAAAATTATATTTAATCTATAGATTGCTTTAGGTACTATGGACATTTTAATAATGTTAATTCTTCCTATCCATGAACATGGCATATACTTTCATTTACTTGTATCTTCTTCAATTTATTTTTCAATGTCTTTAATTTTCTGAGTATAAGTCTTTTATCTACCTGGCTAATTTTTAAAACTTTTTATTGAATTTATTAAGATGACAGTGGTTAATAAAATCCAACAGCTAGCTAGCTTTCTTTCTTTCTTTCTTTCTTTCTTTCTTTCTTTCTTTCTTTCTTTCTTTCTTTCTTTCAAGTGAGAGGTGGGGAGGCAGGGAGGCAGAGACAGATTCCTGCATGTGCTCTGACAAGTATCCACCTGGCAAGCCCCCTATCAGGTGATGCTCTGCCCATCCGGGGCCTCGCTCTGTTGCTCTGCAACAGAGCTATTTCAGTGCCTGAAGTGAGGCCATGGAGCCATCCTCAACACCTGGGGCCAAATTGCTAGAACCATTTGAGCCACAGCTGCAGGAGGGAAGGAGAGAGACAGAGAGAAAGAGAGAGAAAGAGAGAGAGAGAGAGAGAGAGAGAATGGGAAAGGGTGAAGAAGCAGATGGTCACTTCTCCTGTGTGCCCTGACCGGAAATTGAATCCAGGACTTCCACATGCCAGGATAATGCTTTACTGCTGAACCAACTGGCCAGTGCAAACAGGTTTCAGGTGTACAACTTCATAACACATCATCTGTGTACACTGCACTGTGTGTTCACCACTCCAAGTTCCTTGTTAATTTTATTCATGGGTATTTTATCTTTCTGAGGCAATTGTAACTGGAATTGGTTTTTAAATTTCAGTTTGTGATAATTCATTATTGGTGTTTAAAAATGCAACCAAGTTCTGTATATTTATTTTGTATTCTGCTATTTACTTGATTCATGTATCAGGTCTAGTAGTATTTTGGTGGAATCTTCAAGGTTTCCTCTATATAGTATTATATCAACTGCAAATAATGGCAGTTTCACTTCTTTGCAATTTGGAAGCCTTTTATTTCTTTTTCTTGTGTAATTTCTGTGGCTAGGACTCTCAATATTATGTTGAATAAAAGTGATGAAAGTGGACAACCCTATCTTGTTCTTGATCTTAAGAAAAATGCTTTTAGCTTTTCCACATTGAGTATGATGTTAATTGTGGGTTTGTCATATATGACCTTTATTATGTTAAGGTATGGTCCCTCTGTTCCAACTTTGTTGATAGTTTTTATTATAAATGGGTCCTGGATTTTGTCAAATGCTTTTTCTACATCTATTGATACGATCCTATATTTTCATCCTTCATTTTGTTTATGTGCTGTAAAACATTAATTGATTTGCATCTCAGGAATAAATCCCACTTGATCATAGGATATAATCTTTGTAATGCATTGCTAAATTCTGTTTGCTAATATTTTATTGAGAATTTTAGCATCTAAGTTCATCAAGCATATTGGCCTATAATTTATTTTTCTAACTTCTTTGTCTGCATTTAGAATCTGAATAACACTAGCCTTGCAAAATAGAATTGAGAGTCTTCTCTCCTCTTGAATTTTTTGAAATAATTTGAGACAGATGAGAGTTAATTCTTCTTAGAATGTTTGGTAAAAAGTCACTTGTAAAGCCATCCAGTCCAAGACTTTTGTTTGTTGGGACTGGATGAAATACTACTTTTATTTCATTACTACTAATTGGTTTGTTCAGAATTTCTTTTTCTTCTTGATCCAGTCTTAAAAAATTGTATATTTCTAGAAATTTATCCATTTATTCCAGATTCTCCAATTTGTTGGCATATAATTATTTTATTTTCTTATAGTCCTTTGTATCCCTGTGGTGTCAATTGTCAACTTTCCTCTTTTATTTATGATTTTATTTATATGGTTTCTCTTTCTCTCTCTCTCTCTCTTTTCTAAATGAGTCTGGTTAAAAGTTTATCGATCTTATTTATCTTTTCAAAGAACCAGCTCATGGTTTTATTGATCTTTTGTATTATTTTTTAAACTCCTATTTATTTCTGCTCTGATCTTTATTATAATATTTACTTTCTTCTACCTACTTTGGGCTTTGTTTGTTATTTTTTTAAAAAATTCCTTTAGATGTAAGATTAGGGTTTTGTTTTTCTTTTTATATCTGTCTTGTTTCCTGAGGTAGGCTTGAATTACTATAAATTTCCCTTTTGTTGTGTTTAACAGATTTTTGGGTCATTGTGTTTTTATTTGTATTTGTCTCAAGGTATCTTTTGATTTCTTCCTTGATCTCACTGTTGACTCATTTGTTGTTTATTAACATGTTTTTTAGCTTCCATGTGATTTATGTTTTTCCGGGTTTTTTTTTGTAATTGATTTCTTGTTTCATAATACTGTGGTCAGGGAAGACTTGATATAATTTTAATATTCTTAAATTTATTGAGATTTTTTGTGTGTGTGTCCTCACATGTGGTCTATGGCCTGGATATGTGCAAGAGGAACCGCGCTGTGAACCAAGGTCTGCCACTACCAACACTGGGACAGGGGCAGGTCAACAAAAGGTGTAAGGCACACCAAGACCAGGCACTGCCTGCCATCTACCCATAAGGCTCAGCCTCTGGAAGAGCTGTGAACACCATGTGAGTTGGGTGAAGGAGGGTCTCAGGAAGTCTCTATGGTGGGGTGAGTGGTGTTAATCAGGCTATACAGATTCAGATTTGGTACCAGTGCTGGGTCTGAGGCCACTCAGCAAAAGTCTCAGGGTACATCAAGGTCAACCACCACTGGCCTGGGGCCTGCAAATATCTATGGTGGTGTGGGGTCTCAAAGTGTTACCAGGCTGGAGTTAGTGGAGTTCACTGGGGTAATGCAGATTCAGATTTGCTGTGTGGAAGGAGGACTCAGCATAGGAACAATGGCAGCCATTTACGCAACTGTCATCCTGAAGCTGAATGTAAAGCCAGAAGTCAGGGCGAGGGCCACTATCACAGCAGCCCGGCCCATGCAGGTTCGCATTGGATTCGGACAGTCGGTAAAGAAACAGCGGAGCCAAAAACTGATGGGCCATAGCCTTTAATCCTACCTTGCACCCGGCGGGCAAGTAAAAACATACACTGGGCTCCAAAACCCAGTCACACTCAGTGCTCACAAAGCCACTGACTTATCCGAGTTTCCTAGAATCAAAGGTTTCTAGCTCACCAGCCTTCTTCTCCTCAGTTCCCCATCTCCTTCCTTATCCCAGATACAAACTCTACACAAACTGGCATCTCACTCAGCACTCCGCCATCTTGGCTGCTTCTCCTGGCCTCCTCCACATGGCCTCCTTTAGCTGCTGGCTCTACTTTCTCCGCTCTCTCATGCTAACCTCAGGAACCAAGCGGGCAAGTTCCCGTTCTACCCCTATTTTATAGTGTAGCTTCACAACCTCTAATCCAATATACAAAATAGGGAAGTCTCTAATACAAAGTCACTTCTCTGAGGCATGATTGGATTGTACCACCTCACACCAAAAAGGGTGGGACAGGCTTAATCCCAAAACCAAGGCTACAAGGATTCTGCTTGCCCCTAGCCCACCCCAACACACATTAATATCACCTGGGCGACTGCCTCCTCGTTTTATCTTTAACAAAGTGAGCATAATACATTTTATCCGCCCAACACTGAACAACTCAGTTCTTCTAGATATGATTCTGTCCTCCCACCTGGCAACTTGACTGGAATTCCTTGAAAGTTTTTTTTGACCAAGACTACTAAGTGAGCCCAAGCAGGTCAGGACTGGCTGAGAGAGCCTCCGGCACAGCAGATTTTAGGTAGGGTGGGGTCTCAGGGTGGAGTTAGTAGAGCTTACCAGCCAATGCAAATTCACATTTGACATTGTAGGGGGAGGGCTTAACACAGGGATAATAACAGCTATCCTTCCAGCCCTCACCCCAGAGCCACACAACTCACTTTCTCCTTGGATGCCTCTGGTGCTTCTGCCCAAGCCACTTTCTCTCCATTGAAGCCCAAGGTAAGTGCTTGCAAGTGAGAGCTTTTGTACTGGCCCTCTAATAGGCTACCTGCGTTTCCAGAAGCCTTCTCTCTCACCTTGACAGATAAAATTACGGCCAGATGTTATGTGGGCTCCTTTCCCTGGCTTTGGTGTTCTGGACGGGGGAAGTGCAGCATGGAGCTGAGTCCTCAGGGAGGTTCTCTGCAGCTGAGATGTCCCTCCGGATTCTCAACTGCCACAAGTGGGTGACAGCCCAGCCTGTTTTGCATCCCTGCCCCTCCTACCCAGTCTCTAAGTGGTCTCTTCTTTATATCCTTAGTTATCAGACTCCTTTTCAACTGGTCTTCTTTTCAACTGGTCTTTAGATGGTTATCTATTCAGATGGTTATCAATTCGGGTGGTGATCCATTCAGATGGTTGATTACTCTCTAATTTAGTTGTAATTTTGATGTGGTCGTGGGAGGGATAAGTGCAGCATCACCTATTCTGCCATTTTAACCTGATCCTTGTCTGACTTGTTTCGCTTCTCTTGGGGATCACAATTCTGTATTTCCTGTTTTCAATATTTGAAAAACAGTCATTTCCAATAAAAGGGCAATCTTGAATCATTGTTGGTTCATGATGCCCTACCCTTTCCTCACAAATCTCTGTTTGTAAAGGTTTCTTCCTCCCTGTATGAGAAAGAGAAGGATGACTAAATTGCTAGAAACTCTATCAAAACAGAAGCAGCTACTTAAATCTACATAACAACTTTACCCTTGTTTATTGTGCTTTGCCAAATAACCCTCCATAACTGAGAAATTATTTTTCCTCCCCCGTATCCAGAAGCTTTCTGAACACTTATTTTTATGTGGAATTATTTTAAAGTAACTTCCCAGACGTCAAGACATTCCACCATAAGTACATCAGGTGCATATTAAAAAAAAATAATAAAAGCACTTTCTTCTATAACTAAAATAACACTTTTTCTGCTACAAATATTGTATTAATTTTTTTGTATTACTTAATAACCAGTCCACATTTAAATTTTCCTTAATGTTCCCCAAATCATATATAATTACAAAACAGGATCCAATATGAGATCACACATTTCATCTGACTGCTAGTTTTTAAAGTCCTATTTAGTCTGGCTAGTCACATATTAATGGCATTGTCTTGCTGAAGAGACTGGCTCATAGTGATTTATCTGATTGTTGCCTGTGACATCATTTACCTTTTTCTTGTAAGTTGAAAATTAGATATAAAAGCTTGATTAGACTTAAACCATTTGGGTACAATACATCCTAGATGATGTGTATTATTTCATCAGAGAACTCATGATATCTCATTGACCACTAGTGGCATGCTGAGAGAGACCCCTGGGGGGTGGGGATACCATCTTGATCCCTCTGTTAGTGTTTCTGTAGCCCCATACAGATGTCCAGTTCCCCACCAATCAGTCTTTTAAGGGGGTCAACACCAGTTCTCTACCTGAATCAAAGATTGGATTGTTCTGGAGTTATTGTTTCTTGATTTTATTATTTTCTATATCTTATTTGGGGCATTCTTTATTAGCTGGGGCTACCTAGTTACCCTTGTAAGGGAGGAAAAATAACTTTGCCTGTACTCTTTTAGATTTCTGGCTAAGACTTTCCTGTAATATGATTAACAGGAGAAAAACCAACAAAAGTTTAATAACATGTACACCTCCTATATATATGTTGGACATCTGGGGAAACTGAGTAACTCTCCAAAATGGCCTAAACCTCCACCTTAAAAACCATCTCCAGATAAAGACAGACAAGATGTTGAGGAGTAGGGGGAGCCATTTGTGGGAAGTTATCAGGCAAAGCACAGCAAACAGGGTTGATTCAAATAGTTGTTTTCTCCGCTGGTAAGAGTCAGCCACCTTCCTCTTCCTGGTGCAGGACTCTACATAATAACCACACTCCCTTGCTTTTGTACAGAACAGTATATCTTGACACTCTTTCCAGAACAGTGTATTTCTACCTTTTTCTAACTTCTTATGTTAAATTCCCTCATCCATCATTTGAATAGTCTCACTAGTTTAGGGACTATGTAGCTTCACAAGGGTAGATAAAGCCAAGAAAAATGGGCTGTCAAGCTCCACCCACTCACTCACCTTTGCAAAATGGTAGCAACAAGGCAAACAGTAGCATCGTGTGCTCTGTGGGCAGCAGTCATAGTAACAATACCCTTGTCAGACCCCTTACCCGGTGACGTTTGAGACTGTGCTCCCAGAAAGCCTTCAGTCTGGTTTTCCAGTCCACCTAACATTTCTCTGGGCTGCCTGGGATCCTTTTAATAAATGCCTTTAGCTGCTTAAATGACCAGAGCATGTTTTTCTCACTTACAGCTAGAAACTCTGACACAAATATTCTTTATAAAAACATAATGATTGGACAATACTAGTGTAGAGAATGAGAAAAAAAAGAGTGTATTATCTGCCCTTACTTCATCTGTTATGAATTATCTTTGACCCACTCTCTCTTAACTTGTCCTCAACATTTTTTATCCTCATTTTATTCGCTTAAAATGGTGAAAAAGAAAGAAAAGAACAACTAAGATTTTTGAATTCCATGTTTTTCTTCTTTTGTTGTGAACCAGGATTATAATCGGAGATATTAAACTGAAGGTTAGTCCTCTGCCCAACACCTGCATTTTCCAGTATCCATTACTCTTCTCTTCTTTCTCTGGGAACAAAGATTACTCTGTGTATGACTGCATTCGGGATAGGAATGGTACAGAGAGGAGAGTTAAATTGAGTGTTGACTTTCGGGTTCCTATAGAGATTCTAATAAATTTCCCTCAACAGTGGAAGCATTAATCTTCATAATTTGATTTTCAGTTTCAAAGCCAGACATTTGAGGCTACCAAGACATTTGGTGATTTGGATTTCAGAAATCCAAAAATATTATCATTGAATATGTAAGGGTGGAAAACATTTTCCCTTCTTCCCTTCTAGGTTTTTGGCTTTCCTAGTAATCAAGTTGACATACGACAGATTATCAGGAGGAAAACAAATTTAATCACACACATACAGGAGCCCCACAATGAATGAGACTCAAAGGTAGTGGGCAGTCAAGGTGTATCTCTCATCCTGAGCCAAGGAGCAAAGAGTCAGGTCTAGAACTTCTTGGGAAAGAAGGACAATGCCTAGGGAGAAGAGAAGAGCTGATGTTTGGTAAACAGATATAGCTCTCCTGCTGGTACAGGCTCCCACTCTAAATTCTTTTAGGTAATTAAGAAGGGGGTAAAAACCTTTACCCAAGTCTGCTGGGTCTTAATTTCCTTCAGCTCAAAATAGTCTATATGCCAACATGGTACAATATGGGATGGTGTATTCTACTCCCCTTCAAATATCAGTTGTAAAATCAGGAGAACTCACATCCTAATGTTTATGCCAAAACACAAGAGCTGAGAAGATTAAAGGATGCCATAGGAGGGGTTTGGGTATGCTTCCCAGTCCTGAAGGCACTGAGGCTGAGGGGGTGAGTGGACCAGGAGAAGCCCTGGGGTGATGCAGGAGTATAGGAGAGAGCTTTGCGGATCTGGCTTCCCAGGAGCAGAGAAGCACAGAAGAAGCAGTCAATGAGGGACTATAAGGACAATTAACACCAGCAGCTAGTGTCCACAGAGAAGTGACCACATGGCAGATCCTTGCCCCTGATAGCATAGTCCTTGATATGTATCACTTAGCTCACTGCCTGGAAAATGGGAGCTAAGTCATAATGTCGCTCCTGTTGTTATCACTCTTCCTTTGAATAGGCAGGAGCACTCCTCAGACACTGTTGGAATCAAGCACTTACCCAATTACTACTGAAAAGAAGGACTGGCTAATTCCCAAGAGAGCATCAGTGCAGAAGGGCTCTGGGAACACTGAGATCTGGGAAAGTCAGCGTTGAGAATGGAGTGGAACATTGGATTCTGGGAAGCCGGGAGCCCTGCGTCATGCTGGTGACTTCAAGAGTCTCTGATATTAAAAGGATAGCAGTCAGGCTGCATAAGTTCAGGCAAAAAGAGTAGGAAAAGGGGGTACTCTGAGGCCTATGGCCAAGTGAGAAGACTTGGATATTCAGGCATCATGGAAACCTCACAGAATGATCTGGGTAAAGCATGGCGTAACCTAGACAAGGCTGTTAACCAGGGACTTGATTTTCTCCTCTTTCTCTCGTGCTTTTCTCTAGCAGAAGTGATCTTGGATGCTTTCCATGACTCCTCCGTTTCTGCTTAACCCTCTCCCTGAGACTGGGACCCCTCTGGGAGCCTCATTACTTCTGTGTTTCTTGTCTTGATCTGCCCGCCAATCTGTAGGGCTTGGACTGCTTTTTATGGTTAACATAAAAGTTTATTTTAAAAATGTGTGGAGATTTGCACTCCTTTCCTCATAAGAGAGTGTACACTGCCTCGAGACCAGGAGCCCACATTTTATGAGATGCTTTATATTATGTACAATGCAAACAAAGAAGACTTTTCAAATGTTAACTGACTGACATCAATTCTGATGACAATGCTCTTGACTCGCCTCAGCGTCATAGCTGAAAATATCAAACAGCACTAGGTGTACCAAACATGTTTGTTCTTCTTTCCCAAGAGGACTAGCTTGCATTTCTCTAAGCAATGTCACCTTAGTGGCTCACCAGAACGTAACCTTGTCCAATAAATTTGTCTGGCACATGACATCATAGAGGCTGAAGCTGATGACCTTTTGAACACACCAGGGTTTCTGGCTTTTCCCCTTGGCTCGAAGTTTTGGAGTGTTTGTTCATGTTTTCTTAACTTTGTCCCACATTGCCTTTTATTTAAAAACTTTGCACTGATTGGCAAATTAATGAGGCTTAATATAACTCTATGTGTAAAACACAGTACAACATTGACACCAAGCACGCTTTCCCAATATGAGCTACTCTTTTTTTTTTTTTTTTTCTTTTTGTGGCAGAGACAGAGAAAGTCAGACAGAGGGACAGCTAGGGACAGACAGGAAGGGAGAGAGATGAAAAATATCAATTCTTCATTGCGGTTCCTTAGTTGTTCATTGATTGATTTCTCATATGTGCCTTGACAGGGAGGCTACAGCAGACTGAGTGACCCCTTGCTGGAGCCAGTGACCTTGGGCTCAAGCTGGTGAGCCTTACTCAAACCAGATGAGCCCGCGCTCAAGCTGGCGACCTCGGGGTCTTGAACCTAGGTCCCCCATATCCCAGTCCAACGCTCTATCCACTGTGCCACCGCCTGGTCAGGTACACATGAGAAAGCAATATGAGCTATTCTTATGATCGATCTCCAGAGAAATAATTGTATTCATCCTTCTCTAATGTAACCATATGCCACACTATATGATAAAGCAATACCTGAGTTGTTGAACATGTCCCAGCTATTTTCCCTGCATTTCCTACTTTCCGAAGTGGTCACAATATTAGCAGAGGAAGAGCTACGTGAAAAGGAACTGCATTCTCTATGCATCATTCATGGCCTCCGGACGCAGATAAGGCTGGCCTAGTTTCCTGTTTCCTCAGGGACGTCTTACGCAGCCACATTCACTGTGACTGTTCGCAGTCGTGGCAGGTAGTATTTTATTCAGCCAAATCTAGACATCCACACAATCTTAAAACTTGATAAGAAAGCCAAAGTCCCTTTTGGAAAATTGATTTGCAAGAAATTTACTGTCTATTTGAGTAGTATGCTCATTCTGAGGCAGATCTCTAAGGGTTGTATGATGGGATTTAAGCCTATAAAATGTATAAGGGACAATTTCCTGTATGGAACATGCTTCTCCTTCAATCAAGGTCGTAATGTTACTTCTTTCTACCATAGAGCTGGAAATGAGGACTAGCAATGCCGCCCATGTGCGCCTCATCCCGGGCTTCTCAAATTTTTATCTATATCATAATCACTTGGGGAATGTGAGAAAGTCAGAATCCAGCGCCTCTCCATTTTCAGGTCCTCCTGCACACACAGATTCTAATTCACTAGGTCATGTAGCGGGTCCCCCAAGTCTGACTTTTTAACTAGGGCACCAGGTGACTCAGCAAGTGTACCGACCACAATTCGAGAAACGCTGATGAAGTCCATTCGCGGTCTTTCCTTCAGTGAGCATTTACTGAGCGCACGGGACAAAATTGGGCATCACAAACAAAAACTGTTCATGGAGTGTGTTAGAAGAATACAAAATACTGACGAAATAAAGTTTTCAAAGCATGTTCCCATCCACTGTTTCCTCTCCATGTGAGAAAGGCAGAGTAGCTGTTAGCATTTCCATTACACACACACACACACACACACACACACACACACACACACACACACACACAATTTGAGTAATTTCCCCAAGTTCCTATGGCTACTAGATGACAGACATGGCTAATATGCAGAACTTTGGACAGCTAAGGTTGGAAGGAGAAAAGTTATGATGATAAGTACACTAACCTCCCTGAAAAACAAAGACAGGAGGCTGTGCTTAGACGAATGTTCATTGCTATATCGGTCTAGAGAAAAATTGGAAACAATCTAAATGTTTATCAATAAGGATCTCGTTTTTTAAAAAGCAACAATCATGTATCCATACAATAGAATATTCTGTAGTCCTTCAAAGGGAAAAGGAAGATCTTTATGAACACTGAAAAATATTTTCTTGTATGCATGAGTTTAAAATGCTGAAAGGCCATTTGCTTCTTCACATCAAGAGAAAGAGACAGACTGAGCTCTAAAAGGGACAGATTATAGCTCTATTTCTTGGCACTCTGGTGAACAGGTGCTGTTGGGCCACTTAATCAGCAGAGGCTTCACTGGATCTTCCACGGAACAGTGTACAAGAGATAATTTCTCTAAATTAAGTTGTATGTGAATTTGAGAAGGATCTGGCATAGAAAGAAATAATTACATTGGGGTTGACAGCCACTGCTGGGGGTTTTTCTCTTTAGAATTATAATTGTTTTTAACTGTAATTATAATATGTACTATTTTATTTCAGATGGCATAATAGTATAATATCAATGTATGCATCAACATAATATAAAGGCATTAGTTTATGAGCCAAATATTATAAAAATAAAACCTAATATATTTTTTTAAAATAATAATTGTTATACACTGTTAAAGGGGAAAGCTTGTAGGAATTCTGTGGGAGAAGGTGAATCTTTGAATCTTGGAGGGCAAGAATTGGCTGGGAGGAAGGGGAAAAAAGCACATATTTGAAAAAAGAGGTTTACCAACTCATCACTTTAGAGCACATTAAGATGGTATTTTATTACTTTTTCTTGTATGCTTTTCAGATTTGAGTCATGTGCATTATCAATAGCATTCTACTCTCAGCCAGTCATTGTGTGCCTCTCCTGGGCAGGCCTAAGGGGACAAAGACAGCAAAACAAACTCCCTGTCCTGGCGAGACAACAATCTTAGCCTTTAGTTTTCAATGTGCAAAAAAATTCTGTTCAAAGTAAAACAAGCATAGATGCATTCCTCAAAAGATGGGCCTTCGTCCGCAAAAAGGCTTTTAGATGGCAGTCTAGTGTCTTTGGTGTCTGGTTTATTATTTTTAACAAGATCAAAGGCTTTCTACATTTGTCAATACTGAAATTACTTTTTTGAAAACAAAAGACTACTTTTATTTATTTATTTAATTCATGAAAACAAAGCCTAAAAGAAAACAACATTTTGAACAACTAAGGAGCCGCAACGAAGAACTGATGCTTCTCATCTCTCTCCCTTCCTGTCTGACTGTCCCTATCTATCCCTCTCTCTGACTCTCTCTGTCTCTGTCAAAAGAAGAAAGAAAGAAAGAAAGAAAGAAAGAAAGAAAGAAAGAAAGAGAGAAAGGAGGGAAGAAGGGAAGGAAGGAGGGAGGGAGAGAGAGAGAAAGAGAGAGAAAGAAAGAGAAATAGAGAGAGAGAGAAAGAAAGAAAGAAAGAAAGAAAGAAAGAAAGAAAGAAAGAAGAAAGAAAGAAAGAAAGAAAGAAAGAAAGAAAGAAAGAAAGAAAGAAAGAAAGAAAGAAAGAAAGAAAGAAAAGAAAGAAAGAAAAGAAAGAAAAGAAAGAAAAAGAAAGAAGGAAAGAAACATTTAATCCCTATAAGAGAGGCTTGTGACATTTCCAGGTCGTGTGCCCCCTTAAGAATCTGAGGAAAGCAAGGAACTGGCCTCTCATGCAATAGGCACCTGCGCATGAAATATCGCAATTTCGGGAGCCTCCAGACCCCAAACCCATCCATGAGCACCAACTGTCAACTACCAGTTCTGAAAGTTTGTTCTTTTCAAATGCAAACTTGGCACTATTTATTCAGCAAATATTTTTAGAGCATCTATACTATGCAAAAGTGTTGTCAGAAGCGGGGTAGCAGCCTGTGTTTACCGGGCTCTCCAGCTGATTGTGACGCACATTGAGGTTGGAGAGCCAGTAGCCTAAAACACAATAGCTGCGCTCAAGCCCGCCCTGCAGACGCTCTGATTGATATGGTCTTGAGTATGTATTAAAACCCCTCCAGGGCCCTGGCCGGTTGGTTCAGCGGTAGAGCGACGGCCTGGCGTGCGGGGGCCCCGGGTTCGATTCCGGGCCAGGACACATAGGAGAAGCACCCATTTGCTTCTTCACCCCCCCCCCTCCTTCCTCTCTGTCTCTCTCTTCCCCTCCCGCAGCCAAGGCTCCATTGGAGCGAAGATGGCCTGGGCGCTGGGGATGGCTCCTTGGCCTCTGCCCCAGGCACTAGAATGGCTCTGGTCTCGGCAGAGCGACGCCCTTGGTGGGCCGAGCGTCGCCCCTGGTGGGCGTGCCGGGTGGATCCTGGTCGGGCGCATGCGGGAGTCTGTCTGACTGTCTCTCCCCGTTTCCAGCTTCAGAAAAATACAAAAAATTAAAATAAATAAAAAATAAATAAAAATAAATAAAACCCCTCCAGGAAATTCTCATGGGCAGGCATAGTTGAGACGCCTTATTTTAATGTGCTCTCTGATTCCTGATAAATATATATAGTCCCCAAAGGAAGAGTATCTTTAACCTACAGCTAGCTACCTCCGGCTCAAGGAAGAGTATCTGTAACCTACACGGAGCTACCTCTGGCTCCCAGCACGCACAGGGGCGCTGCACTGGGAGCTTTGACGGCAGCCAGTGTGACCAGTCTTGCTTCATCCAGAGGGCACTTCCCGGTTGTGTTCCAGCGCTCCTCCTCCCTCCAGCTAACTTACTGTTCAAAAGCAGGAGCCCCAAGTCCTGCTTTGCAGTTAATTAATAAGTATTAATTTCTCTTTTAGAGTTGTTCTGGTGGAAAAGATCAAATACAATCTCTGAGTGGTCTGTATGAAGCTAGAGGACAGGAGATCCATTCTTGGGGTGGAGGCTTTCAACTTCCAATTGCTTTCCTTAGTGACTGATAGATCAATTTTTGTTACTGATCAGCTGCTCTGCTAACAAATTCTGGTAAGACACCTATTTCACAAGTAATGGAGAAATCTTTGTTTGGAAGAGTTTATAGTGTTTTGATCCACATGGGAGACAATTTTTGCAAGTCACTGTCCGCTGGAATTTCTGCCTGGAGTCTACTAATGTCAGATAAAAGACACTGCCTTGCCCAATCAAGGGATTTTAATTTAATAATGGAATATATATATATATATATATAAAATTTAAAAATAATAAATATCATTATTTTATTGAGCATTTATTATAAATGGACACTGTAGTGGATATATTGCATGCACTAGTTAATATATTATTTACAAGAATAATTCAGATAGGCCCTGGCTGGTAGTTCAGTGGATAGAGCATTGGCCTGGCGTATGGACGTCCCAGGTGTGATTCCCAGTCAAGTTACACAGGCGAAGTGACCATTTGCTTCTCTCCCCTTTCCTCTCCCCATTCTCTTTCTCTTCCTCTCCCATAGCCAGTAGCTTGATTGGTTTGAACGTGGCCCCAGGTGCTGATGATAGCTCAGCTGGTCCAAGCCCATCAGCCTTGAGTGCTAAAAATAGCTTGGTACTGAAGCATCGGCCCCAGATGGGGTGGCTGGGTGAATCACGTTTGGGGCATATGCAGAAGTCTGCCTCACTATCTTCCCTCCTCTCACCTAAAAAAAAAGAATAATTCAGTTATTATTCCCGTTCTGTAGATGTTGTTCAAATTCAAATACTCAGGATTCAAATCCCAGACCTTTCTGATTCCAGAATCTATGGACTTTTTACCATATTGCACTATTTTCCATCTTATTATGACACATTGAATCCTATTGTTTGTATGCTTCATAAATTACCATGAGTAAAGACTTATATGACAGAACTTCAAACTCCTTTTGCCAATGAACATTTAAAATGTTTGAGAAGGTAGCTGTACAATGCTCATCATCTGCCTGTTCTCATTATTAGAGCTGCCTCTGTTTTAAGCTAGTAAAATACTCTCATTCAATATTGGATTTATCTTGGCAGATGTATGAGAGCCTGCAGAATGGATTAACTCATTCACACGATCATCTATTACTGTATTAAAGTTACATAGAGCAAAATACTGCTCTAAGATTATCTGCTGTCAAGGAGAAAAAAAGCTAGCCATGTAGTTTAAGCAAGAGACTATACACTCAGGGCCTGATGTATATGATATTTCTTTATATTAATTGGCATAAACATACTTTGCCAAATCTTTACTTGGCTCAGTTACATGATCCTGACTTGACAACAGCTTGTGAGAAGAGAGAGTTTTAGATAAAAAATAAGTTTTTTGCCTGACCTGTGGTGGTGCAGCGGATAAAGCATCGACCTGGAATGCTGAGGTCGCCGGTTCGAAACCCTGGGCTTGCCCAGTCAAGGCACATATAGGAGTTGATGCTTCCTGTTCCTCCCCCCTTCTCTTTCCCTTCTCTCTCTCTCTCTCTCTCTCTCTCTCTCTCTCTCTTTCTCTCTCTTCCCCCTTCTCTAAAATGAATAAATAAAATCTTAAAACAAAAAGAATTTTGGGACATGAGCTATTTAACACCATGATTCTTACAAGGATTAGGAATTATAATGACTTATTTGGCTTGTAACAAAATACCCATACTGTGTTCCCTAGGCATAAGCAGTAGATGCAAAGTCTTTCTTTTAAAGAGTTTCCACATTTATCCATCTATTCTTTTAGAAGCTTGAAGGACTGTTTTACAACCCCCCCCTCCCACACCCAGTGAAGACATTTGGCCCCACAAGATTAATTACCTGTTTAGGTTTACCCGCAGGAAACAAACAGTTGTGAAGTTCTGCATTCTACCCATAAGCCTGTTTCACTGCCCTATGTTGCAAATCTGATTTATGAATGATAAATATATTTTTAATCCTCAGCTTTATCATGTTGGATTATAAAGGTGCATTTCATTATTTTTAAAAAATAGAATTAAAAAGGCCTGATTGGAGGAAAGAAAAGTTTCAAACAAAAATAATAAAAATAACTTTCACCCATATTGCTTTTTCTCACCACAACCATGGTCCCTAAATGCTCAGGCCTCGTGTTGGCCTGGAATTGCCACATTTTCAAGAAAGAGATATTATGCTTGTTAGGAACATCAGTTTTTCCAACCACAAATGAATGTTGATTTATTACATCAATGAACCTTTTCAGAAAATTAGCATTTTGAATTCATAAAGTATTTATTAGGTCAGGTATAGGCAAAAAGAGAGATACTTAAATTTATCAAATGTTGTATCTAATGCCACTGTCATTTATTTGCATTTTGTTTATGGAAAAGCAATGTTAAAATAACTTTTAAAGTCTAATACAATATTTTTAATAGTAGTGAAGAGGAAGACAATTTATATAGTTATCATTCAAATAAATTAATGTAAAATCATTTGATAAAGTATTGATATCTCTTTAAAAGCAGAAGAAGCATTATTCAAATAAATTTTAATAATATGGGAAATGTTCACAAAATAATTCTAAGAGAAAAAACAAGGTATAAAATTTTTCCCAATGAACAAATACACAAAATATTAGAAAGTAATATAGTAGAATATTAGCAGTACTTAAATATGGGAGATAAGGTTGTGGGTAATGTTCATTTTATTCATTTTTTTAAAATAAATATTTTACAATGGGCACATATTTATAGTTAATAAAAAGAATTATTTTGGTCCATCAGCAGGAAGAAAATTTTGAAAAATCTGACAAATTTTCCAGTAAGTACCTAAGAATTGCTTAATTGAAATGATAAATGTCCCCAATCAGTCTTATTAGAGATATTCATGTTTGAATGTAAAACGTTCGTGGAAGTAAATCTATTTTATAGAGAACCACAGGTTCCTAATATCTTCCTTGGGGAGTTTGGTCTTATTTTTATTTTTTTAATTTATTCATTTTAGAAAGGAGAGAGAGAGGGAGAGGAGAGAGAGACAGAGAGAGAGAAGGGGGAAGGAGCAGGAAGCATCAACTCCCATATGTGCCTTCATCAGGCAAGCTCAGGGTTTCGAACCCGAGAGCACAGCATTCCAGGTTGACACTTTAGCCACTGTGCCACCACAAGTCAGGCAGGGAGTTTGGTCTTATAAGACATTGGTTTGTGTATATGTATTGTTTTCATGCTAGAAAAAGAAGATGCCTGGTATAAAGTACGTTCTTAATAAATATTTGTTGAATAAATGATGAACGAAAAAATGAATGGCTAGGAGATGATCTCTCAGATTGTGATAAGTGAAGAGGTCATCCTTTCCCCACTTTTTTTTTTACCATTGCAATCTTGAATTCTTTTTTCAATCAGTCAGAAAGTATGTGCGTATGCATTTTTTTCTAAAAATATTTTTAAACATGATTTTCTCTAAGACTTTAGGAGGATTTGTTTTACTTGCTTATAACAGCATTACGAATTCAACTAATACTAAAACTACCTGTGTCTTAATGAGGGTGTGACATTTTTCTGTCAATATTGCAAAGAAAGCATCAGACCTTGAACTTGCGTACAATTGTGTGAAAGCCTTGAAAACAGTAGAAGTTCCTCCCTATAGCACAAACCTTCCTGGGTGTTCCCCTGGAATAGAGCCTGGCAATCAAGTCCACAGACATTACATGGTAATGCCACTCATAGCTCTGCTTCTAACTGCCTTGTTGGTCAAACTTTGAAGCTCTGGAAGTACTAGGTTCAGACGCTAGACCTCAGTGTGCATAAAAAGCAACAGATATTCCCAAATCTGAGGAAAGAGCAGTGTTTAGGTCCACCCTACTGAGCAACCACCTACTCTTAATGAAAGTTGCATTTTTATACGAGGTGCTTTGTGGCTGTTCCCCAGTCCCTATTTTGCATTGATTTTCACAATCAATTTAGAGTCTCTTTTTTCAACCAATACAAATTAATCAGCCCTATAGCATTTCAAAAAAAAAGGACTATATAAAAATATTTTAAATTTTGTTTTTCCTCTATGCTTTCAGACTCTCAAGAATTTGAAGGTGCTTTTAAGCAACACATAAAATATAAATTATATAAATCAGGATCAGATAAAATGAAGGTGAAATACACATACAGACACACAGACACACACAATACTGTTCAATATTATTGGCTAGAGCTGGAACACAAATTTGGCTTTGAACTTCTTGGAAAATATAGTCTAAAATAAAAGTCAGTTGCATTAGTATTCATTATCCAAAAGAAAAAAAACTTAAGTTTTTCAGGCCAAGCAAAGATTTTATAGCCCTTAGTTCTGAAAGAATTACTTAAATACAGCATGGAAGGAACACTTAAATACAGAGTGAGACAAAAGTCAGTTTACAGTTCTGAGTACTTAAAAGAGAGTTTATTCTTATATTGTTACTTCTTAATTATTGTATTATTTTCCATACAAAACTGTAAACCTACTTTTGCCCCACCCTGTGCATGGTACATAAGGACCTCAATAACATTTCTACAGCAAATATAGGTGTGAATTTCATAGACTGGTTCCTGTAGTCTTTCCAGTAATATTAATTTCACGACACTAAAAAACAACTCAGGGAGATCAGTCTGCAGTGAATCAAAACAGTGCTAAAGGATGTCACTTTCTTGAATTTTGGTTCAAACCCTGAGTAAAACCTTCTTTAAAACATCACAATGGATGGATAGCTTAACCTTACATCATTTATCTGTCAATAGATATAAATATAAAGTGTCATTTATTGAAGGAGCTTCCAGTCAAATACTTTAAGATTAACCAAAGTTGGTGTTGCTATTCTTTAATAAAATCATGGGTTAAACCAGTGGTAGTCAACCTGGTCCCTACCGTCCACTAGTGGGCATTCCAACTTTCATGGTGGGCGGTAGCAGAGCAACCAAAGTATAAATAAAAAGATAGATTTAACTATTGTAAGTTGTTTTATAAAGATTTATTCTGTCAAATTTAGTGAAAATCCAACTTAAGTTACTTAGTAAGTAATTATTATTATATGCTTTAACTTGCTGTAACTCTGCTTTATAAACTTCATAAAGTAAAGTTACTTCCCTACTTTATAAATCGCCATTACTGTGGAACCGGTGGGCGGTTAGAAAATTTTACTACTAACAGATACAAAAGTGAGTGGTAGGTATAAAAAGGTTGACTACCCCTGGGTTAAACCAATCCTTCCTGATAAAACTTTCTTCCTTGTTGACAAAGGTACTTGTAAACAAAGTTAGAGTTTTATTGGAACAACAATTTTGTAACTACTTTGGGAACAAATTTTTTAAAATGCATTTTAATGATATCAACTTGTAACATTTGATGTTTGCATAAGGTAAACCTGTAACCAAGTAAGACAAAATAATTTGAAATTATCCAATGAAATAATAACATTTGGACTAACAATAAGCCTCCTCAATTAGCTTCATCAATTGCAGTGAGGCCTTGGGCAAGTTAGCCAGCTTCTCTGAGTTCATTTTCACTTGGAGAAGTGGGAATATATAACCGAAGATCAAAGATTAAGTGTCGAAGATAAGTTAAAAGTTTATTGTACTTTATAAAATGCCAAGCAAATGCTTCAAATTATCATGACTTCTGTTAAAGTTGTATAAATGACTATCAGAACTTTGTTTAGACTAAAAGTTCTGACTATAACCCTAATAATTTCCCCTTAAAGTCTTTACTCATTCAGCCTGACAAGTATTTGAGTGCCTACCAAATGCTCTTGGTGGAGCAAAATGGAAACAGAGGGGTTTAGCATGCAGCATCTAAAACAATGTGTTGTCAGATGGCACGATGAGTGGCTTTGACAGTAACTGCTCTGCAAGTTGAGAGTTATTGGAACAGAATGTCATAGGTTGATGAGAAGTCTTCTCAAAGGAGTAAGAAACCTTAGACTGTTTTTTCTTCTTCTTCTTAATCAAGCCCTTTGTTATTTTGTCATGTAGTTTTAATTAATAAGTATGTACAACTGATAAAATGTTTGAAGAAGAATTTTAAAAATTGCCCCAGAATTGAGAGCTGTATTTCAGTTGACATGTGAGATGAAATCTTATTGCCTGGCTCAGATTTTTAAAAATTAATTAATTAATTAATTTTTTACAGAGTCAGAGAGAAGGATAGATAGGGACAGACAGACAGGAACGGAGAGAGATGAGAAGCATCAATCATCAGTTTTTTGTTGTGACACCTTAGTTCATCATTGATTGCTTTCTCATATGTGCCTTGACCATGGGCTTTCAGCAGACCGAGTAATCCTTTGCTCAAGCCAGCAACCTTGGGTCCAAGCTGGAGAGCTTTTGCTCAAACCATGTGAGCCAGCGCTCAAGCTGGTGACCTCGGGGTCTCGAACCTGGGTCCTCCACAACCCAGTCCGACACTCTAGCCACTGCGCCACCACCTGGTCAGGTGCCTCATTCAGATCTTAAAAGATAATGAGGTTTGGTAAATTCAGATGTTAAATGCTACTCAAGAACGATTATTCCCAAGTGTTTCCTAAAAACAAACATTCACAGCACAGCTAATTTTAGGCAACATTTAGTCCTCCGCCCTCCCAACAGAACATTGGCCTCTACAATCCTAGTAATGCACACATCTCCTTGAACCAGTTACTTACAGTATAAACTGATTTATGCATTTCGTAATCATCTCTTAATTGTTAGCATCAAATAAAGTAGGTAGGAGTGTGTCACGGCCTTAATTTAAAAGGATGTTTTTAAATCCCTCTTTCCAAAACAAGCTTTCACCTAACCCAGTGATTTTCAACTTCCAGTCTGCAGACAGGTGCTGGTTTGCCATAAATTTCACGCCGGTCTGCTCAAGAGTTAACCATTCTGACGTTGTATGAAGATTATAGAGTCTATAATCATTTGGTTTATAATCTTTGAAAAGTACCAGCTTGTGGACTGGCAATTGAAAAACAGTAACCTAAACAATCCTGAGGAAATAAAATCCCTAACTTACATGTGCAAAGACCATATCATAATTATAATGAATGTCAATATAAAATCCATCACAACATTGTAACAAACTTTTGGTAATTAAAAGCAAAATGCACTGTTCAATTAGCTATTTTGAAAAATCCAGCTAACACAATAAAATATACACAAGTAAATATTTATACTATTCATTAGTACATATAATAAATACATGTAGGGAAAAAAACATTTATTTTCCACTTTAATATTTGTAGTAATTTTTCTGGCTTGTTTAGAGTTGAATAACTTGTAGGAAAGAGAGCTAACTAAATGCATTAATACCATAAATAACATGATGTTCATGAGAATTTTTAACTTAGTTAAGTTCATTTAAGACACACAGCAGCTTAACAACATCATCTGATTTTTTTTTTAAGTGAGAGGAGGGGAGATAGTGAAACAGACTCCCCCACATGTGCCCCGACCAGGATCTACCCAACAACCTAGTCTGGGGTTGATGCTGGAATACCAAGCTATTTTTAGAGTCTGATGCTTACATGCTCAGACCAACTGAGCTATCCTCAGTGCCCGGGGCCATCTCAAACCAATCTAGCCACTGGCTATAGGAGGGAAAGGGGAGAAAAAGGGGAGAGAGAGAGGAAGAGAGAGAGAAGCAGATGGTTGCTTTTTCTGTGTGTCTTGAGCAGGAATTAAACCTGGGATGTCCATATGCTGGGCTGATGCTCTATCCACTGAGCCACCAGCCAGGGCCAACATCATATAATTTTATTTGAGGTTGTCAAATATATATCTATTCCTTAAAAATTGTCAGCACTTTTAGTTACTATGTTATTGGAAGGCAACACAGCAACATTTTCTTGAATGATTTGATATTTTAGACCTCTCACTCAGATTGACCTTTCTCCAAGTTAGTGTGAATTGATGAGCTGGTACTGCATGTGCATAGCCATTTATATGACAACTGCTCATCCTAAACCAAAAGAATAGATTGGGCTTACACGGAAAATGAGGTCTTGCTCAATGCAGCAATTCACCTGCAGGAGACACCATGGTAAAGCTGGTCGGTACACACTGCTTTCTTTCCTCTTCTCAACCTTATCTGTGTTTATAAGGAAGTAAATACCAGTTGATGAGTTTAATTTCTCAGAGTTAACAAAAATGTTTAGCAAAATATACTTTATATATAGTTATATATGTATTATTTATAACATAATTGATCAACAAAGGACTAATAGCCCTAATATAAAAGACATTTTTTTATTTTTTATTTTTTTAATAATTTTATTTTTTTAATGGGGCAACATCAATAAATCAGGATACATATATTCAAAGATAACATGTCCAGGTTATCTTGTTGTTCAATTATGTTGCATACCCATCACCCAAAGTCAGATTGGGCCCTGGCCGTTTGGCTCAGTGGTAGAGCATCGGCCTGGCGTGCAGAAGTCCCAGGTTCGATTCCCGGCCAGGGCACACAGGAGAAGCACCCATCTGCTTCTCCATCCCTCCCCCTCTCCTTCCTCTCTGTCTCTCTCTTCCCCTCCCGCAGCCAAGGCTCCATTGGAGCAAAGATGGCCTGGGCGCTGGGGATGGCTCCTTGGCCTCTGCCCCAGGCGCTAGAGTGGCTCTGGTCGTGGCAGAGTGACACCCCGGAGGGGCAGAGCATTGCCCCCTGGTGGGCAGAGCGTCGCCCCCTGGTGGGCGTGCCGGGTGGATCCTGGTCGGGCGCATGTGGGAGTCTGTCTGACTGTCTCTCCGTTTCCAGCTTCAGAAAAATACATAAAAAAAAAACAACAAGGTCAGATTGTCCTCTGTCACCTTCTATCTAGTTTTCTTTGTGCCCCTCCCCCTCCCCCTTTCCCTCTGCCTCTCCCCCCTCCCCCCGTAACCATCACACTCTTTTCATTGTCTCTTAGTCTCACTTTTATGTAAAAGACATTTTTAAAAATCATTGAGGAGTTGGGGAGGAAGAGACAAAAGATGGATAAAGGAACTGATGAAAAATTTAAAGAGCAAGTATATATGGCAAATGATAAAATGTGATAATGAGAGCTGTCAGAAGAGGGAGTTACAAACAAGGGAAAACAGGTTAGAATAAATTTTTTTTCATCCTGTATGCACATGAGCGAGAGAAAGAGAGAGAGAGAGAGAGAGAGACAGGAGGGAGAGAGATGAGAAGCATCAACTCATGGTTGTGGCCCCTTAGTTGTTCATTGATTGCTTTCTCATATGTGCCTTAATGGGGGGAGGGGAAGTGCTAGTCGAGCCAGTGACTCCTTGCTCAAACCAGTGACCTTGGGCTCAAGCCAGCAAACATGGGGTCATGTCTATGATCTCATGCCCAAGCCGGTGTGCCTGCATTCAAGCTCATAAGTCCGCATTCAAGCCTTCGACCTCGGAGTTTCAAACCTGGGTCCTCAGTGTCCCAGGCCAATATTCTATCTACTATATCATTGCCTGGTCAGGCCAGAATAAATCCTTGAATTCTATGGCATTGGATTAGAGAGCCAGTACACTCCATTATGCTCTAATCAGTAAAAACTTGTGATTTTTATTATAGTTTCAGATGGATAAGTACAAGAATAGAAATGTGTGTGTGTGTGAGTGTGTGTGTGTATGTGTGTGTGTGTGTGAGTACACATGTATTTTCTAGCTCTGTCTGCTGAAAGAGTGCAGAAGCAATGGATTCCAGTCCTAATGGGCACTCCCGGCACCCCTTCTTAAATAAATGGAACCAGGGCTCCTCTGACCAATGGTTAGTACCAGGGTGCTCTGAGGGAAAGTACAAGATGAAAGTACAAGATAGGATAAGCTTGGAACACCTCGTGGGAGTTGTTTAACAAAAAGATACAGGAGTCCATTTGAAACATTGGCCAAATCTGGAATAATCTGAGAAGCAAAACAAATAATGATAATGTCTTAGCACATACAGCTATAACAAAATAACATAAACTGAGTAGATTAAACAATAGAAATTTATTTCTCACAGTTTTCTGTAGTCTAAGATCAAGGGACTGACAAGGTAGGTTTGATCCAAGGCCTCTGCTTTTGGCTGGTAGTAGGCCATGGTCTCATATTGTGCCCACATGACCTCTGCATTATGTGGAAAGAGAGCAGGCTCTGTGGTGTCTTCCTTCATAAGGGCAATGATCCCATCACGAGGGTCACACCCTCACGACCTCATCTAAACCTAATATGTACCTCCACCTCTCAAAGGTTTCCATCTCCAAATACCATCAATATTGAGGAGTAGGGCTTCAACGTGTGATTTTGGATTATAACCCATAGAATAAAATAAGAATATATGAGACCATGGTAATGTTAATAATTGAATAAATAAGTGGGGTAGAAATAAAAGCTCTTCCTTAGTGTAGAATCCCAACTAATAAATGTTAAAAAATGATAGAAATAAACAAATACCAATTGGCAAATATCACAGTAAGAAATTATTTTAGTTAAGAGTCATAAATGGATGCTGAATTTAGTGGGTTGAAGTATAACAAGAAACAGGATAATACATAGTATTAAAATACCACCCCCTCGGGCCCTGGCCGGTTGGCTCAGCGGTAGAGCATCGGCCTAGCGTGCGGAGGACCCGGGTTCGATTCCCGGCCAGGGCACATAGGAGAAGCGCTCATTTGCTTCTCCACCCCTCCGCCGCGCTTTCCTCTCTGTCTCTCTCTTCCCCTCCCGCAGCCAAGGCTCCATTGGAGCAAAGATGGCCCGGGCACTGGGCATGGCTCTGTGGCCTCTACCTCAGGCGCTAGAGTGGCTCTGGTCGCAATATGGCGACACCCAGGATGGGCAGAGCATCGCCCCCTGGGAGGCAGAACACCGCCCCTGGTGGGCCTGCCGGGTGGATCCCGGTCGGGCGCATGTGGGAGTCTGTCTGACTGTCTCTCCCTGTTTCCAGCTTCAGAAAAATGAAAAAAAAAAAAAAAATACCACCCCACAAGATACTTATTAATTACCAAGAAAAAAATAGTAACTGTACAGTGGAGAATTCTGACAGATCTTTAACCAAGTGGTCCAATTCAACATCAACAGTAGCAGGAGAGTGGACATCACATTCCTTATAATGTGATACATTGAGAAGTATACAATATTACTTTTGTGGTATTCTTACAAAAATGCAAAACTTGAGTTTAATCTTCCCTTAGACCTGTGGTAGTCAACCTGGTCCCTATTGCCCACTAGTGGGAGTTCCAGCTTTCATGGTGGGCAGTAGCGGAGCAACCAAAGTATAAATAAAAAGATAGATTTAACTAGAGTAAGTTGTTTTATAAAGATTTATTCTGCCAAACTTGGCAAAAATCCGACATAAATTACTTGGTAAGTAATTATTATTATATGCTGTAACTCTGCTTTATAAATTTTATAAAGTAAAGTAACTTCCCTACTTTATAAATCACCATTGCTGTGGAACTGGTGGGAGGTTAGAAAATTTTACTACTAACAGAGATACAAAAGTGGGTGGTAGGTATAAAAAGGTTGACTACCCCTGCCTTAGACAAATTGGGAGACTCTTTAAAAGTCCAAAGTTCACAGAAGATGGCCTGACCTGTGGTGGCGCAGTGGATGGGGCATTGACCTGGAAGTGCTGAGGTCGCCAGTTCGAAACCCTGGGCTTGCCTGGTCAAGGCACATATGGGAGTTGATGCTTCCAGCTCCTCCCCCCTTCTCTCTCTCTGTCTCTCCTCTCTCTCTCTGTCTCTCTCTCCTCTCTAAATGAATAAATAAAAATTAAAAATTAAAAAAAAAGAAACATAGCCTCTAACGGAAGTGAGTCATGTCACCCAAATAAAGAAAAAAAAAAAAAGAAAAAAACAAACAAACCAAAGTTCACAAAAGACAAAATAAATAAATAAACAAGTAAATAAATAAACAAAAAGAAACAACTGGGTAACTGTACCAAATTAAAAGAGACTAAGAAGACATGACAAGTTCATGCAATCTGTGATCCTAGATTCATCCTGGGTCAAAGGTAATGTCTACATAGTATACTTTGGAGTCCCACATAACAGAAAGCACTGAGTAAAATGGATTTTAGTAAATATTTATTGAATGATTACTTATTAAAGAATCTAGACAGGTAGAGTCATCTGCCTTCACTGGTCCCCCTCTCCCTACGTAGAAATACATGTTTTGAACCACCCATGGAGTATAGGTGTGCACTTCGGTGTATTGCAGGAATTCTGACATATGTGAGTGACGTTATAGTACATAGGTCATAAAAATTGATCAGTTGACTTGCTGCCAGGTAAAGCTGTTTCATAATCTCAAAGGGAACTGACTTATTTGTTCTTGACTCCAGAGAACTAGCGAGCCAGCCTTCTGGCTCACACGCCCTCAGTTCACATCTTCGGAGGGTCCACCCAGAGACTTGATATCTTGTCTATTTCTTCTTTGGGGAAACGTCACTGGAAAGATCTTACATTCGACTTCCCACTGTATTTTGCCTGAGTAATCTCAAGAGTCTACCTGTAAATTTTCAGTTTCCCCAATGGTAGGTTAGGTTTCTAAGATCATCTTTTTTAATGAAAACAACTAAAAATACTGGGCAAAACTCATCTAAAGGCAGTGATGACCTAACATGACAGTCAAGAATTATGAGGCTAAAATTTAAATGCAAAGTAGGAAGCCCAAATGGTAAGCTGGAACAGAAACGGCTTTTGCTCTGGGACATTTGATGATTCTGGTAAATTTTAATTTTTGTTTTCATAGCTTCATGGAGTCAAGTGGACAGAAATAAAAACTCAGGGTGTATAAAAAGCTCAGAACTGAAGAGTGCACCTAAAATAAAAAAATTTGTGACCCTAAGAGGCTAAATGTTCAAAGTTAACCAGCTTTCACAATAGTTTGTTTCCAAGTTTTAATTCCAAAGTGGTGTGGAGAACCCTAGCCTCTGAATTTGGTTTAAGGTAGCCCTATACTTGTTTTGCCCTTATGTGCCCGGAAACCATGCAGATCTTTTCTGGAGCAGGGTAATTTCATCATATCCTCACATTATGCCTGGAAAATACAGGGCCGGGCAAAAGTACAGTTGTTCATATGGAAAATAATACAATAATTAATAAATAATAATACAAGCATACACTCTGTGTTTTGTGTACTCACAGCTATAAACCTACTTTTATGCCACCATGTATTTTCATTAACGATGAACAGCACAGAAAAAAAAAGATGATCTGGTATTTTAAAAAACAAGTCACTATACAGTATGTATTATAGAATTGTACACCTGAACCCCATATCATTTTATTAACCAATATCACTCCAATAAGTTCAGTAAAAAATAAAATAAAGTATGTTAAAAAGAAATCATCCTTATAAAGAAACAATAAGAACAGTGATAGGCCTATAAAGATTTGAAACACTAAAATGACCAGATACAGAGTACAATCTGAGTATATTTATTACGTAAAGCAATAAAAGAAAACTTAGATATAACTATAAGGGGAGGGCAACCATATTCCCAAAATTAATAATATAATAATTGGTACTGAGAATTCATGTGACACAAGAAACTGATGAGTTACCTGGGGATACTGAAGCTAAACAACGGAGGATCCAAGAAATACATGACAGTCAAGAGGCTGTATTTTACTTGCTTGAAGGGTTGTGATCAATGGGTCAAATAACAGGAAAGCAATCTCCACTTGATAGAAGAACTTTCAGGTGTTAGAGTTTTTGTTTTTTTTTTAAATCCAGGCAATGAAATTCGAAAGGTAGAAAATCTCTATTGATTAATTTATAAACTTATTAAAAATTTTAGTAGGACTTTTTTTTTTTGGAATCTAACAATTTATTCTAAGTACACAAAAGAGTAGAGGCCCTTGAATAACTAAATAATTTCGTAAAAGAAGAACAAACATGTCGCTCTTGTCCAAGGAATAGTGAGCTATATTATAAATCATGATAATAAAACAGTGTGGACTTGGTGCATCCACAGGAAACTGAGCCAGTGGAACAGAAGAAAGAGCCCAGTGATGCTTCTGTGCGTTCAAGAGAACTTGGTGTATAATGAAGATACCACACTTGAATGAATGGGGCTAAATGGATGGACTATTCAATGCATGTTGTTTAGAAAACCAATGGATTGTATAGGAAAAAATACAGTTGGAAAACTTTCACAATACAGCAAGAGGTGTGCAGATGGATTAAAGAAGTAAATGTGAAAGATAAGCTCTAAAGCAGGGGTCCCCAAACTTTTTACACAGGGGGCCAGTTCACTGTCCCTTGTGGAGGGCCGGACTATAAAAAAAACTATGAACAAATCCCTATGCACACTGCACATATCTTATTTTAAAGTAAAAAAACAAAATGGGAACAAATACAATATTTAAAATAAAGAACAAGTAAATTTAAATCAACAAACTGACGAGTATTTCAATGGGAACTATGGGCCTGCTTTTGGCTAATGAGATGGTCAATGTGCTGCTCTCACTGACCACCAATGAAAGAGGTGCCCCTTCCGGAAGTGCAGCGGGGGCTGGATAAACGGCCTCAGGGGGCTGCATGCAGCCCACGGGCCGTAGTTTTGGGACCCCTGCAAATAGAAGAAAATATAGAAATATATATATATTTGTGATTTTGGAGTAAGAAGGACTTAATCAAAATTTTCAAAACACAAAACATAAAAGGAAAATTATTCAGTTGTCTACTTAAACATTAAGGATTTGGGGTGATAACATATGCAAAGTTATCAGATTATAACCAAAAACTCAGGTTTGGCTACCTGCTGCAAGGAAAGCAGAACTTGGGAGACACATGTTGGTGCAAAAGTTTACCCAGCTGTCAGAACCTGAGAGAATGGTGAACTTCTGTATCTCAGAGACCATCTCCTCTGGGAAGATGCTCAAGCCTGTGGTCATTACAGGGATATGGAGGGGAGGGCTTTTTTTTCTACCTAATCATCGTGCCAGTTTTGTTGCGCTCAGTATAGGGACATCCATCCCCCTTTGCCATCTTGGCCAGTGGGGAAGATTCCCTTGTGTTCCCTGTCTATGGTAAAAAGATTACTGATTGTTGGAAAAATTTTTTGCAATGTCAACACCATAAGACAGCAATTTTCAACAGCATGTGCCTCAAGAATTTTTAAAACATATAATACCTGTTTAGTCAGGGGCACTGACCTCTTTTCTTTTAGATTGTCAAATAAAACAGTGACAACAGCCAACACAACAATAGCCATCCAGTGTAAATTAATCAAAATTATGCCTATTTTTTCTGTCAGATTGGCAAAAAAATATATTTTTTTGTTGTGCTGCAGAATTTTAGTAATTAGCTTATGTGTGTCTTGAGATGAAAAAAGGTTGAAAATCACTGCCATAAGAGATTAATATCTAGCTATATAAAAAACTATAAGCAAATATCTAGGATATTCAAGCAAATCCACAGTTGAAAGAGAGAAAGCCTATTTGGAAAATAGTCCTATTAAAATGGACCTGTGAGATCTTGGTTTTTGCATTCATACATTTTGTAAATATTTACTGAGTGCTGATCACATATCAGCATTGTTCTAGGTCCTGGGAATACAACAGACAAAATTATCTTCCTTCATGGAATTTAAATACTTCACAATGTTCTTTCCCACCCAATAGAAAAAAGAAATTAGTTTCTTTTAAGTGAATTTTACTTTTACATTACAATCACATTTTAAAGTTGGAATAATTTTGGGGTGCTTTTTTTTCTAAATCCAAACTTCTGCATGACAATAAATAACTCCCCGCACAGATCTGACAGGCACAAGTATCTGACACTTGGCTTGTGTTTTGATTGCAAAGTCCAGAGGTTAGTTGGATCCAGAACGCTTAAGAGTGAATCATGGCTCTTCTTCTGCAATCTGTGTGTGACATTTGGCAACCTCTTTGAGCTTCAGTTTCTTCATGAGTAAAATGACACTAATGATGAGACTTGACATAAGGTTAGTATAAGGATTAAGTGAGATAATAGGAAACAGAACAGCATCTGGCACATTACAAAAACTCACTGTTGGCTATTTTTACTTCTATATCTTGATTATGCATTATGATTTGGAATGTTGTTTTTCTACACACCATATTTCAAAATTAGTATGGTAAAAATCTCTAGGCTGTTAATGAGGCAACTAAGATTTTCTTTAAGTATTGTAATAAGCAGAAAAGAAAGTCATGTGCCTCTACTAAGACTATAACCTAGTGGTGTATGATGTGTGTCTCACTGATTACCATTAATCCTAGTGTGTGACACCTGAACTCAGGATTACAGGGCTTAAAGGGGTGTGAGAGGCCATCTTGCCTGTCCGAGCCCTTCTTGACACAGAGGATTTGGAGACTTGGAGGAAGTAAGTGCCCTTCCCTGAGTTTGCACAACTAGAACCATGGCACCATTTATGTGATCATGATGAATTGGTTGTGATGAGAAAAGACTGTTATAATTAAGAATAAAGATTGCGATTAGGGAAGGTATTAACCTAGCTGACTTGTTAAATGGCTGTGAATTGGGGACATGAATAATCTCACGTAAGCAGAGATCCTGGACTCAGAGGATTTATGGTTATTCCATGTATGAAGAACTTGTGAGACTTTCAGTTGACTATCATTTTTTGGTACAGTAGGTGGAGCTAATCTCCCTCATTAGAATAAGGTAAACAGATTCAACCCAATTATAAGTGGAAAAAATATGTGTCTTCTGTCACTGAGGGTTGCAGAGAGTGGTGACTGGCTGGACAGCTCGGGAGCAGTGACCAGAAACATCAGAGCATGAGTTCTAAGTCAAAATCCATAGGAATCGTCGGAGCTCCTTTCTCAAAGGGACAGGTGAGTAAAAAACAAAACAAAACAAAACACAATTGGCTTTGAATAGCTGGAATTCATTAGAAAGTTTCAGACTTTCATATAAATGAAGTGTTATTGTCTGGTTAGTTAAGTTCCCTGATACAATCTGGCCCTGGAAAAGTATATAGTTTAAAGCTGTCTCACTATTTTGCAACATTGTGCAAATACGGTCACCAGCCCGCTTATTTTTGCGGTTCCTAATCTCAGCCACAGCCACTTTTATTTGGATCTACTAAATTTTCCTTGTATTTTTAGCCGGCTTCCTGAGTGAAGCATTGCTGAAATGCTCAGCCTCTGGGCCCCTTGGCTGTGGGTTTCCTCCCCAACCTGCCCCAAGCCTCAGAATAGTGCAGCTGACCTGCCGATTGAGGTCAGCAGCTCCCAGGAAGCAGAGGAAGCAGGAGACTTTGCAGTAAGTATGCAGGTGGCTATTATTTCAGATGGAGATGGAAAATCTTACAAGAACAGCTCTACCTACGGGAAAACAGTCTTCTGCTGTAGGTATACTGTCCTATAAACCCAGCGAATGTTGATATGACTAAGGCGCTATTAATACATTCATTTGTGGTTTGTGGACCAAATAAGCTAATACTATTAACATACTTTTGGGGGTTAAGAATGAATTTAAAACACATCTTTTGATATCTTGTAAAACATAGTCTTTTCCCACTGCCTGTTACGTTTCATCTGGCAAAGTAAGGATAATTAATGGTAACTTCAAGTTAAACATATAAAGTCCTTTGGAAAAGAAATCCTCTCTATGGGTACTAATTGCTAGCAATGTAGAGATGTGTTTTTCACAACTAAGGTGAATAGAGCTGCTTCTGTGCATTCTTTTCACCAAGAGTGAGAAGTCTAAAGTCCTGTGGAGAGAACTACCTACTTCACTGGTCCTTAGCCCTCCAGAAGCTTCCAGAGCCTTCTCCCCTTGAAGATCAGCACTTCAGTGTGCCCTACCATTTTGCAGAGTGCCTGATAATGTCCCAGAGCTTGATATCTGGCCAAACATTATGCTTATAAGGAATTTATTTATTCATTTATTTATTTTTAATTAAGTGAGAGGCAGGGAATCAGAGACAGACTCCCACATGTACCCCAGTTGGGATCTACCTGGCAAACCTCCTGCCAGGAGATGCTCTGCTTGTCTGGGCTGCTGCTCCATTGCTTGGCAACCGAGCTATTCTAGCGCCTGAGGCTAGGCCATGGAGCCATCCTCAGCGCCCAGGGCCAAGTTTGTTCGAACCATTAGAGCCATGACTAATGGCATGAGGACAGAAAGAGAGAGAAAGAGAGAGGAAGGGAGGGACAGAGAAGCAGACAGTAGCTTCTCCTGTATGTCCTGTCCGGGAATCAAACCAGAAATTTCACACACCAGGCCGACCCAGGCCAACACTCTACCAGTGAGCCAGCTGGCAGGGCCAGCAGAATTTAAAGATATGACAAAAACAGAGTCTTCTCTAGGAAGTAACTTACTATGGTTTCCATTTAGGCAGTATTTTGTCCCACCTCTCTTTCTACTAACGAGGTGCTCAAACCACTTTGGAATGTCTCTTCACCATTCTATTTTCTAGGAATTAAGTTTGGGGATTTTATTTCCTTTTTCACTGAGCTAATTTCTTATCAGAATGAAATATTAGCTCCGTCATATAGGAAGATCACATTTTAAGTTTACTCAAGAAATGTGGCTCCCCCCTCATTGGAACGTGAAGACATGTGTCAGCTGGTTCTAGTGTCGTTCTCACTAACACGGCATTGTTTGTTCCTCTACAGCTCAGCTCCGTAGACTTGCATTTGTATATGGTTCTAGTAGTTGACAGTAGCCGTGTCACTTCCTTTCATCTTTCTTTCGCCCAGTGAGTTTATCTGTAAACGTGGTCTGTTCTCAGCAGGAGAAACCCACAAAAGTAGAGGAAGGCAAAATGAACAATGCTAAACTTGCAGGGAGAAAACCAAAAGCTCCTTGTGAAATATTGTTTCCTTTATTTCAATTTTATTTGTAAAATGCGTAAATTTTTTTAACGATAAAAATAGCACCTTTGAGTGCTTACAGTGAGGCAGGCACAGCCATCGAGTCCTTCTCCTGGCTGGTTGTCGCAGTCGTCCCGTTAGGTGGTGACGGTGCGGTCTTGACACGCGAGGAAGCCGGGGCATAGGAAGGCGCTGTAACCTCACCAAGGTCACGCTGATCGGTGGGTGGAGAGGTGCAGCTGGGGTTGGAACTTGGGCCTGTTTAAATCTAGAGTAAGTTTAGTAAATTTTTTATAAAAAGTTAAACTTTTAAAATATTTTTAAAAAGAAAAAATATATATATATTAACAGAGATAGAGAGGGAGTCAGAGAGAGGGATAGACAGAGACAGACAGGAATGGAGAGATGAGAAGCATCAATCATCAGTTTTTCGTTGTGCGTTGCGACACCCTAGTTGTTCACTGATTGCCTTCTCATATGTACCTTGACCACAGGCCTTCAGCAGACCGAGTAACCCCTTGCTGGAGCCGGCGACCTAGGGTCCAAGCTGGTGAGCTTTTGCTCAAACCAGATGAGCCCGCGCTCAAGCTGGCGACCTCGGAGTCTCGAACCTGGGTCCTCGGCATCCCAGTCCAACGCTCTATGCCCTGTGCCACCGTCTGGTCAGGCAAAAAAAGAAAATATTTTTATGTGAATGGGAATAGACTATTTCTTCAGGTTAGCTACTTATTTAGATGTCCATGTTCTCATTGTTTTTGGTGCTATTGTGTATATATAGAGAGAATTTTAAGAAAACATATTTCTTTAGTTATGTGATAAATGCCTAGAAAAATGTCATCGACTGGAGTCAACCTTCAGAGTTCTTTTAATTTGGGTAACCTGTGTATGATTGCTTTATGCAACTTTGACAACGATTCATATTTTTAAGGGCTTTAATAATTCTATAGAAGTGTTAGTTCATCAACTAAGTAGAATGAATCCTTTGTGTATCTATCTTTGAGGAAAGGAAAAATAAAATCTGACTGTACATTGGTAATGGTGAAAGGACTAATAGATTTATGAAATTCCCAGATTGCCAAACATTCCAGTAAGATTGAAATAAAGTATTTTTTTCCTGCCTGACCATACTCATTCTGGTAAATATAATGAGATTACAGACACCTTAGACTTCAACACATATCTATCCTTAAAGAGGAAGAAGATCATAATAAATAAATAAATAAATAAATAGATAAAAACAACAACGAAAACAAATAAGACAAGTGTGAATCGAAAGTCCTTAGATTATTCTTTCGTTACCGTTTTAAATGGAGTTTTCTCCAGGTTCCTCAGAACCTTCTCTTTGCCCACATGGGTAGTGTTTTACTTCTCTTAGTTTTGAAGTCTTGCTTTGCAATCTGGCTTTTTATTGCAAAATGAAATTGGATGGGTCAGAGGTTAGAGACCCAAACGGCATTTGTATGTCAGTAAATACTGTGTTACTTTCTCTGGAAATCCTTCAAAGGTCTTTCCCAGAAGATAGGGTATTTTGCTGACACAAAAATGTTTCTTTTTTAATGCTGGGGTTAATTGCAAAATCCACAATTTGCTCACTTATTTTTGGGCAGGTTCTAACAAAGTCAGAATTGAAATAATTGACAAAAGTAAAGGAGCAAGGGAGGAAGGAATAGAGAAGGGAGGGAGGGAGGGAGGGAGGGAGGAAGGAAAAAAGGAACAAAGGAAGGAAGGAAGGAAGGAAGGAAGGAAGGAAGGAAGAAAGGAATGGGAGAGAGAGAAAGAAGGAAAGATGAAAGAAAGAAAGAAAGAAAGAAAGAAAGAAAGAAAGAAAGAAAGAAAGAAAGGAAGGAAGGAAGGAAGGAAGGAAGGAAGGAGGGAAGGAAGGAAGGAAGGAAGGAAGGAAGGAAGGAAGGAAGGAAGGAAGGAAGGAAGGAAGGAAGGAAGGAAGGGAGAAAGAAGAGAGGGAGGAAGGAAGGAAGGAGTATGAACTTGCTTTGGCCCCTGGTCCTCAGCAGAAGGCCTTAGACTGATGATAACAGCCCCTCTAGGGGATGTAGCCTAGTGTATTTTCTGTCCTCAGTAATTCTTTCTTTTCACACCACAACCCTTCTCCCATTAAAATGTGGTCCCATGAGAGTGAAGCTTATTGTCTCATGATAATAAGAACTCAGAGAGAGGTATTTTTCTACACTAAGACATAACATAGAAGGAAAAAATGGCCAACATAGAAACATCTGTCCCTACCTACAGCAGGTAAAAGTTTGACAGACATGCAAGAGAAAGGATTAGAGGACAAATGACTAGAAGGCTGAGCTTGAGAAAGCACTCTACTCCCTGTCTCCCTTCTGGTAAGACAGTGGGAGGTAGGAGGGAGGTGGTGGCAAAAAATGGGGTAAGTATTATGTTTATTTTACAGTTGAGCTAACTAAATCTCAGAGAAGTTCGGAAATTTGCTCATAGTCACACAGCCTTGAGTGTGTGATTCCAGATTGCACTGTTTGATTCCAAAACCTGTGTGCTCCTGACCCTCACGGATGCCTCCTTAAATGCGCAGGGAATCTCCCACTCGTGGCCAGTGAGGAACTGGGACTCAGCTTCAAAGGCAGTAAAGATAACAAGTGATGTCCAAAGTGGGTAGGTAAATCAAGCAATAAGAAAGGACTAATCATGAGCAGCAATTTGAATGAAACAAATGTAAAAGAATGCTAGCAAACCTCACTCTGGGAAATTTTAATGACTGCATTAATGCAAATATAGTGTCAACTGACATTTGATTTGTTCTACACGTTTTAAGGGAGCAGGGGAAAGGCCAGGGGATTTTATCAAATGGATGATTTTTGAGCATGTACTAAGTGTTAGCTGTACCCTACAAAATGTAGTGCTGCAAGGATAAAGAAACTTGGATGGAAATCCAAAAATGAAGAGAAGAACCCTGGATGGTTTAGCTAAACTGGCTGTTAGAGCGTCATCCTTATAGGTCAAGGTTGCAGGTTCAGTTCTGGGTCAGGGCACATACAAGAATCACCAGTGAATTAATAAATAAATAGAACAACAAACTGCTGTCTCTCTCTCTAAAATCAATAAAAATAATTTTTAAAAAAAGAATGAAAAAATAAAGAAAAGAAAAAACGAACACAAAATTGAAGGCTGAATCTGATCCAAGCAGCACTCTATGGGGTTTAAAGAGAGAGAAACTATCTGTTGGTTGAGGTGGAGGTGGAGAGCGTCAGGGGACAGGGGGGTGGAGCGCAGGAATGAAATTCCTCAGCCAGGGCGCTTGGGGTCCCTCTGCCGGACAGGAGTCTGGCATGGAGGATTTGTTTGGCAGCCAGGGAAAGTCATCTGCTAATTTGAATTGGGAAGAACTATTTGCTTGGGTGGGGCTACAGCCCAATCCTAAGGAGAGACATTCATGTCTTTTGGTACCTCTCCTCATCTGACAACAGGACATAACTCTGTATCCAAAACCCTTGTTGGAAACCAGAATCAGCCAGACACCTGAAAGAACTGTTTTTTAGATCACTGATGTGACAGAAGGCTAGAGAACTTTTATTGCCAGAAGGAAGCACATTAGCTTCCCGGATGTAAATACGGCAAGGTTAAAGTTTTTGTTCACTGTGCTTATTAAGCAGGTCAAAGTTTGAAATACTCTGTACTAGGTTGGTCTTAGTGGTTTCAGCCAGCTGCCTGGTGATTTTACCTATTGCCCGCTTTGTCCCCAAGAGCCTGACCTTGTTACCGTGAGGACCTACACGTAGCTCTCTCCTGTGTCACTTTTATTTTTTTTTAAATGCCTTTCCTCACGCTGTTCCCCCTGGTTTACAAAGTTTCTCCATCACTGTCTCCATTGTCCTGAACTCGTGTTGCAACACTAAGCTGAAACGTCACCCTTCCACCTAACACGCTCTGTCCCTGGCCGTATTAGGAGAATCCTGTTTTTATTGTTATGACATCTTGTATCTGCATTGAGGAAAATTTCCAAGTGCTGTAATTGAAGTGAAATATCCAAATCTCCTATGAGCTTACAAGTTACTCCAAGACAGAAACCATCTTCTTTTAATTATTGTATCTCCATCTGTCCGAGTGCTTTTGCACAAAATACATGTGTACTTTGTTGGTAGCATGTCGTGATGGGAAGAGGAGGTGCAGGTTTTGGAATCCAAAAGACGTGGGTAAGGTCCTGAGTCTCTGCCACTTGTTAGCTGTGTGCCTGTAGGGAAATTATGTAACCTTTCTGATTCTCCATGCTCGAATTTAACATAGGAGTAACCCGATCTACCTTGCTGTGATAATTAAACAAGGTAATGCAAATTCCTGGATCTGTAGGGACTCACAAAATCAGATTGCTATTCAACCGATTAAATAACGAGAAGTTTCCTGCTGTGGGCATCTGATGATCAAGATGATGTTTGAATTGCTTTACCTTCTCATTGTTCAGCCGCGAGGAGGAGTGGAGGAAGGCCCTTCAGTGTTGAGAAAGGCTGGCCTGCTGGAGAAACTTAAAGAGCAAGGTAACTTTTTTTTTTTTTGTATTTTTCTGAAGCTGAAACGGGGAGAGACAGACAGACTCCCACATGCGCCCGACCAGGATCCACCCGGCACATCCACCAGGGGCGACGCTCTGCCCACCAGGGGGCGATGCTCTGCCCCTCCAGGGCATAGCTCTGCCGAGACCAGAGCCACTCTAGCGCCTGGGGCAGAGGCCAAGGAGCCATCCCCAGCGCCCGGGAGGAAGGAGGGGGGGGTGGAGAAGCAAATGGGCGCCTCTCCTATGTGCCCTGGCCGGGAATCGAACCCGGGTCCCCCGCACGCCAGGCCGACGCTCTACCGCTGAGCCAACTGGCCAGGGCCAAGAACAAGGTAACTTTTAAGTAGAAATATGATCAGCTGCTTTCTTTCCCTCTCGGAAGGAAGGAGTGGGCTCCTGCTAACATCGGGGGTGTCTGAAATGACTTCTGGACCACAGAAGTGCAGCTCTGGTTATAATATCAGAATGGGCTATTAAGTCAAAACTTGACTTTCTCCCAGCTTTTGCCTTTCTATTCAGCCACTTCCATGAACTCGCTGGAGTTCAGTTCCCTTGGTTGTTGCAAGAACTGATACTTATTTTTCTTTAAAGGAAGGCTTATGCTATCCAAAAACACGCCCAGGGAAATTCACTGTAATATCAGAAATCATAACGAAGTATTTAGTTACAGCACGGCTGTGAATAAACTTGGAGAATCTAAACAAACAAAACCCAATAATAATTCTAATATGTGTGTATCGTTACTCATATTGTACACACATACATATTTACATATGTGAGCAGCATACAAATGAAAAAAATATTTTGTATTTTATTTATTTTTTATAATAAATAAAGTTTTATTAATTTTAATGGGGTGACATCAATAAATCAGGGTACATATATTCAAAGAAAACATGTCCAGGTTATCCTGTCATTCAATTCTGTTGCATACTCATCACCCAAAGTCAGATTGTCCTCTGTCACCCTCCATCTAGTTTTCTTTGTGCCCCTCCCCCTCCCCCTCTCCCTCTCCCTCTTTCCCTCCTGTAACCACCACACTCTTGTCCATGACTCCTAGTCTTGTTTTTATGTCCCACCAATGTATGGAATCCTGCAGTTCTTGGTTTTTTCTGATTTACTTATTTCACTCTATATAATGTTATCAAGATCCCACCATTTTGTTGTAAGTGATCCGATGTCATCATTTCTTATGGCTGAATAGTATACCATGGTGTATATATGCCACATCTTTATCCAGTCTTCTATTTTATTTTTTAACAGTGATTAAAGCCTTTAAGCAAAATCTTGGCCAATACAGCAAGAATCCATAAAAGAGTAGTGTCCTTAACATGTTCGCCAAGTCCAAGTTGGCCCCAGCACCTTGCCAAATCCCTGAGAAATGCAACCCAACCCCCGTTCAGTCTGTTAGGAGCTGTCACAAGGAGCAGGAGTCCAGGAAAAGTCCACATCCAGGAAAAGTCTGCATGGCACTGGAATTGTTGTCACAATTCTATACTTTGCAGCTCATGTCCAAGTCCCAGTGACCGCTGCTTCAGGCTGGTAATGATTCAGGTAGACTGGAAAAGCCATCTGCAGCATATGTAGAGATGGAGCTTCTGTTCTCCTCTGCCTGGAGAGATGAGACCAGGGTGCTTTTCCCTGGAGCTCTGTGACTGTGGCTTGGTAAAGAGAACCTTGGGATATACCAAGCTGGGTGGCAAAGGTAGATTCATAATAGAAGTTGGCAAAAGGGGGAAAGAGAGCTCTAAATTAGGAGTAGGTCCCAGCCTGAAATATGAGTGGGACATTGAGGTAGGAGGGATAAAGGAAACACTATATATTAAACAAAGCAGCAGAAAATAGGACTATCAACACCCACAACAGAGATCTTCAAGGGAAGAATAAAAAACCTGACTATTCAGGCAAGACATAGTTAAGTGGCCCTTGTGCAAATGAGATCAGTTTACCTGCTTCTTGGAAGAAATACCCTAGGCTCGTCCACAGTGTCGTAGATGGGGCCAACGGCCCTGGGCACCTTCAGTCTTCAGTGGCAAACCCCAGCATTCTGGGCAAGGTTAGGTCATAGGTGGCTGGAGCAGGGCTGGAAGAGACTGAACCCTCCCTTAGAGGAGCGAAGGGTAAGCCTACCTTCCAGTGTCCCTTTTTCCTCACAGCAAAGGCATGTAAGCCTGGCAGGCTTTAGCTCAATGACCTTCCTTTCCACTATTGAAGCAGGACCCAGATGGCATCCCATGAGATCCCTTTGGGGCATTGGAGCCTTTAAGGGCGTATCCTAAAAGCTGGTAGTTCCCCTGATCTCTATTGGGCTTTTTCTGCCTCTTGATATCTTAAAAGCCATGCTCAGAAGATCTCGCTGAAAGGTTTGAGGATCCCCATCCACCTATATAAATCTTTTCCATATATCAGAGCTATTTGGAAAAAGACAAAACAGTGTATTTTGTATTTTAAAAGTATAGCTAAAGTACATATCATCTTTATATATAAAATGCTGATGAAGTGTTGCTGAGATATGGAACAACTGGAACCTTCGGATGTTTGTGATGAGAATGCATTATATAATACAGCCACTTTGGAAAGGAGAGGGGCAGTTTTTAAAATAAACATACATTACCCGACCAGGCGGTGGCGCAGTGGATAGAGCGTCGGACTGGGGCGCAGAGGACCCAGATTCAAAACCCAGAGGTCAGCGGCTTGAATGTGGGCTTATCTGGTTTGAGCAAGGCTCACCAACTTGAGCCCAAGATCGTTGCCTTGAGCTACAGGTCACTCAGTCTGCTGTACCCCCCCCCCCCCAGTCAAGGCACATATGAGAAAGCAATCAATAAGAAGCTAAGGTACCGCAGCGAAGAATTGATGCTTCTCATCTCTCTCCCTTCCTGTCTGCCTGTCCCTGTTTCTCTCTGTCCCTGCCACAAAAAACAACAACAACAACAAAAACATACATTTACCTTTTAACCCAAAAAATCTACTCCTAGGTATTTACTTCAAAGAAGTGAACACATATGTGTCCTGCAAAATCATGTTTGTATTTGAAGGTTTGTAGCGACATTATTTATAATAGCCAGAACAGGGAAACTGCAAAGTGCCTATCAGCCGGTAGGTAAATGAAAGGCGGCACACCTGTGCCACAGGGTGACTGACTGTGCTGGCTGCAGAGGGGCAGGAGGGAGGTGAGGGTGCTAATGGAAGAGTCTAGATCTGGACTGTGGTGGTAGTTGATAGACTGTAGATATTTCTAAAACTCACTGACCGATACACTTAAAATGAATAAATTTTAGCAAATAAGAAATACACCTCATAAATCTAAAAAAGAGTGAGACCTTAATAAAGAACAGAAATTCTGGGTAAATGAACTGAACTAGTCCATCGGTTAACCAGCATATTGGTCACATTTTATATCAGGTTAAGTCCCTCAAGGTGTTACTGGGTCATGGATACACACAGAGATGAAGAAATACAATACACCATGACATGAGTCAGAACTCTGAACCGAGCCTGAATCACAGCTCCACACGGAGCTCTTACTTGAGGCCTAATGCAGTGCTTTTTAGGAAGTTCACCCCGGTCCTTAGAAACTTTGGGTTACATTATTTAAAAAGCAAAATAATAAAGCCTTTATTCCCTAAGCTTGCTAAAGTGTTGGGATCGATGGTAGTCACATACTCATTGACTCGTTGATTCTGACAGTACCACTATAAGGCAGGTACCAGGGACAGAAGCGGGAGTTGGCCTGCTTCAGTAGGTGAAAGATTGAATTGAAACCAAGAATTGCTACTAAAATATGCTGTACTTTCATGTGTGTGTGTGTGTGTGTGTGTGTGTGTGTTTAAAAAATAATTTCTTCGTTACAATACATGCTTATTGCAGAAAAGCAGAAAGCGCAAAAACACAGATAAAGACAGTGACACCACCCATTAAGCCCAAACGCGAAGGTCACGGCTGTTGCTCTCATAGCCTGAGTGGATGGACTGAGGTCCTTACTGCGAGCCTGGTGGAGGGCAGGCCCCGGTGCGCAGCACGGGTCGGAGGATGGAGGCAGGCAACAGCAGACGTGGCTTCTACCTGCACAACTTCTACAGTCTGTTCAGACCTTGTCTGTGCTTATACTTCAGGAAATATACCTATTTTGTACATTTAAAAGTACCCTGCACATACTGTTGTTGTCTTTTTTTAACTTAGTAACCTGCAACTTTTCCTTTTAATTGTAGAGTGTGACGTAAAAGATTATGGGGACCTGCCCTTTGCTGATGTCCCTAATGACAGTCCATTTCAAATCATGAAGAATCCGAGGTCCGTGGGGAAAGCGAACGAGCAGCTGGCTGGCGTGGTGGCGGAAGTGAAGAAGAGTGGGAGGACCAGCCTGGTGCTGGGTGGAGACCACAGGTGGGGCTGGATGACGAGCGCGGTGGGGGTCGGGCCACGTGAGAGAGAACGTACGGAAGGGAAAGCACTGAGCCAATAGCTCACACAGCCTGGTGCTGGGTGCAGACCACAGGTGGGGTTGGATGACGAGCTCGGTAGGGTCTGGGGTCGAGCCGGAGGAGGCAAAGCCGAGGCCACGTGAGAGAGCACGTACGGAAGGGAAAGCACTGAGCCAATAGCTCACACCAAACTTCTGCCTTTAAGAAAAGTCTTATTGGTTACCGCTTTGCTTTGAAAACAGACTTAGCTCTACTTGAAGTCTTGCATTATCTTTATTAAACAGAAAATAAACAAAATATGAATGCATTTCAGTAAAATATTCAGCCCAGGCTTACATTTCTCACTAAATAAGTACTGAGGAAATTCAAAGTCAACTCGTTGTACCTGATTACTGATATCATCAGGATCATCCCATTGAGGTCAACATTTAAAAGTGCTTTCCATTATAAAAGTAATAATTATGCAATTTTTGAAATACACACACATATAAAAGGAAAGAAAAACAAACCAGTGGTAATTGTAGTTAACTCTAACAACCATTTCAACTGGAATTGAAAATGTCATATTTTCCTTTCTGCCCTATTTCTTCCTTGTACATGATTTTGTTTAACAATTGTGTGTATGTGTGTTAGTCTGTCTTGTTTTTAATCTACAGTAGAAATGTCTTTATCATACTTCATGATATATTAACATATGTTTTTAACATTGCATAATTTTTCATTAGAGTATTATATCATTATATATACCCATATTGTCTGATATTCTGGTTATTTTCAAATTTTCAGCATTATCAATAGTTGGCAAAATAATTTTTGTATATGAGCCTCTTTAATCTTTATTTTTAAGTTCCCAAAAACTGGAAGTATGATTAGGTCAAAAGTAAAAGCATTACAATGGCTTTCATTGCAAGAGTCAATTATTTCAACCCCTCAAATTTCGTCCTGAAAATCAAACTGTTACTAGGGCTTTTATGACAAAACTGAAATTGAGAAGCTCAGGCTTACTTTCTATTTTAAGTGGAAACATTTTAAAGTGGAAAATTTTAAAATGGAAAAAAAAGAACTTGAGGGAAAACAAACATCAAGCCTGAGTAATCAATACCTGAACATCAAGGCATGATTGCTTCCACGTTGAGAACTGAAAAGTTCACGAGTCTCCGAATGACACTCGAAACGCTCACACGTGGGAGAAGGTGGGCATTGTATGGCCAGTCCTAATCTTTTAACTTTTGTGAAAGACATCACTTTGTTGCTCCGATCAGGCAATTTCCTGGAGCTTGGTGTGCCTGAGATGAACTTGGAGCGTTCTGGACCTGGCTAAGAGTAGGTCCTGAAATGTGTGGGAGGAGAGTAGAAAGTTCAAGCAGAGGACCTGGTCATTGAATAGAGTGAGCGAGCACCTGGGATGTGCTGGCGGAGGCGGAGGGAAGGGCTTCTGAGTGATGCCCCCTCTCCAATAGTACACAATTGGGTTTTAAGAAGACTGGAAGGACTCTGACATAATTCACTTGGGAGAATGAAGAATTTACCAAGAGAAATGAGACAGCAGAAAATAAGCCTGATTTAACCCTGAAAATGGAATAGTCTCATGCTAAGGAATTCCTTATGTGGTAGCATTTTTGCACATATTTAATTTTTGATGAAACTATAATTTACAATTTCACTGGAAGGTGATTTTGAAAACTATTACAAATTATTTCGTGAGCCCTCAGTGGAACCCTAGCTTCTTAGTACATATTCAGTGTAAGCTGTAGTTTCTCTATTAATTTGTTTAATTAGCATCTCCAATTTAAAATCTTTGAGAAATATCAGCCTCTTTGACTTACAGGAAAACCCAGCCCGAGCACTGAATGAATGATAATAGGATGTATATAATGATATTGCAAACTTGATGTTCACACGAACTTTTTCTTCTAAAGTTTGGCAATTGGAAGCATCTTGGGCCATGCCAGGATCCACCCAGACCTCTGTGTCATCTGGGTGGATGCTCACACCGACATCAACACTCCGCAGACGACCAGCTCCGGGAACATGCACGGACAGCCTGTGTCCTTTCTCCTGAAGGAACTGAAGGGGAAGGTAAAAGGCTGGGTGTATTCTATTACCAGACAATACTCTTTCGCAGAGTCCGGGAGATGGAGGGAAGCAAGGACCCCTCTGCCTTCTTACTCTTGGGATAGTTTCAAACTGTTTCCTTGGCAGCCAATAAGCACAGGGTTGGAAGATAGAGGTGGTGAGGCTCTGCACCACTACCTTCCTCGACAGTTTGCAAACTGATTTGATATCTTCCCTTTTGATTCTTAAACTACCCTTTTTAGTAGGTGGGGCAGAGAGTCATCTTTTATAAGCAAGTTAGCAAGGCTCAGAGGTTAACCAACTCACCCAGATCACATGCCAAGCATATGGCCAGGCAAGGGCCAGAACTGGTCTCCTCGTGCCGACTTCTGTTACCTGCCACACAGCTCTCATTCTTACCAAGCGTCCCCTTCACATCACAGGGCCTTTTCAAAAATGGAGTTTTAAAATGCGGATCACAACCGTTTATTATTGACACCTTTAGTGTGAGAAGCACATACCTAAGTCGTAAGCAGAACTCCCTCCTTGCTCCCTAGAAACTTCTTTTCTAAAAGATATAAGATGACATTCCAGACTAAGATTTAACACTGTGGTTCATAATTTTTACTGATATACTTGTTACTACCATAGTTATTGATACAACTGGAGTATATCGGTCTTTATGATGACACTTGGGAATGCTCTGTTAAATACCCAGAACTAACATTTTCTGAATTAACAACCAAATGATAGGTATATACACTTGCAAAATGTGTATATACTAGCACATGGGAACAGCCCAGGTTGACTCCAGGACATTTGAAAAGCAACTGGGGATTGCTTTAGTCCTCTAAGCCCCCTTCTCGGTCAAGTCTGTAATAAGAGAGAGAAGAAAGAACGGAAGTGATGCAGCATGATTTCTCACAGATGAGTTCTGGGAAGACAGGGCCCAGTGGAAATCATGCACAAATGATTAAATGCTGATGAACGCCGACAAGTGATTCAGATTAGGTCTGGGCCACAGGGTGAGGCTGGGCCAGGCCAAAGCACTCAAGGGGACCACCGGCGAGGCAGGCATTCTCCTCTTCATTTTGTATTGTCTTTTAATGATTCATACAAATTTATGTTCAAGGTATAAGACATATGCAATCCAACAAGTGTAAGATTTGCTCAAGAGAAGCACATATAACATATATAATGGACGCATTGTAATTTTAGATCCCCGATATACCAGGATTCTCCTGGGTGACGCCTTGCATGTCGGCCAAAGATATTGTGTATATTGGCCTGAGAGACGTGGACCCTGGGGAACAGTAAGTTTATTCCTTGATGTGATTTACTTTCATTTTGTCCCTTTGCATTTAAGTGTACTGGCCAAACCTATGAGAAAAAAATTATTTTAGGCATCAAGTCTATATACCTAAACCTTTATCTATATACGTTTATATGTATATATACATTTCTATATATATGTTTATATTCAGGTGATTTTTATATTAATTGACTTGATGTTAAAAATATTATATATTTAACACAGTTCACAGAACTTAACTAATTTTATCCCATTGATCTTATCCCATTGATCTTTTCTTAAAAGGAAACAAGAGGGCAGAGTTGACCTCCACATTAATTATAGATTATCTTAATATCTCCTCTTTCATAGCTACATTTTGAAAACTCTGGGTATTAAATACTTTTCAATGACTGAAGTGGACAAACTGGGAATTGGCAAGGTGATGGAAGAAACACTCAGCTATCTAATAGGAAGGTATGATGCTCGTGTGTGTAACATAAACTTATATGATATTAAAAGAACCCGCTGCTGACACCAGTCAGTGTAAGTTATTAATAAGGCCTTTATGTAAAATCATGGAACTTTGCTGTGTTGTTCCTTTTATACAGCAAACTAAGAACTATATTTATCTGCTAAAATTAAACTACCAACTTAAAACTAAATTATTCTTCTGCTTCTTAAAAGAAAGAAAAGGCCAATTCATCTGAGCTTTGATGTTGATGGCCTGGATCCGTCTGTCACACCAGCCACTGGCACGCCCGTCATTGGAGGTCTGTCTTACAGAGAAGGTCTCTACATCACAGAAGAAATTTGCAAAACAGGTAGGCATAAATCTGGGTGAATAGAGAAGCAAGTATACATGTGGCCATTTATCTTTCTACCGCCTGACCTGAAAATCAGGCCCAGCTGTCACCTCCAGAATGCCATCCCATGATGCAATAACTGACGTGGTTTCAGCTGGTCACCCCCTCTTCACACTCCGGAGTGATATGTCTAAGATCCTGAATTTCAAATGTCAACTATTTAACAAGTTACCTTGTTTCCATTTGTTGTTACAGGGCTGCTGTCTGGATTAGATATCATGGAAGTCAACCCGTCCCTGGGGAAGACACCGGAAGAAGTAACTCGAACAGTCAACACAGCGGTGGCAATAACCTTGGCTTGTTTTGGGCTTGCTCGAGAGGGTAATCACAAGCCTATTGACTACCTTAACCCACCCAAGTAAATGTGGAAACTTTATATAAGAATTTCACAGCTAATAACATCATTAGTGAATCTAACAATTTACTTGCGCTTATGGTTTCCTCTTACAGATTTGGTGTTTCAGAAAACTGTTTTTTGCTTTAGGCAATATTAGTACTATTAATATTCATATACTGTATTATTAATAATAAATAAAATATAATAAACTGTATCAATTCCCTTTTGGTGTGAAATATTTGGAAATTCCAATTTTTGTAAACTTAGCTTTTTTTCCCCCCAGAGACAGAGAGAGATAGAGAGAGACAGTGAGAGGGACAGATAGGGACAGACAGACAGGAAGAGAGATGAGAAGCATCAATTCTTCGTTGCGGCACCTTAGTTGTTCATTGATTGCTTTCTCATATGTGCCTTGACCAAGGGGCTACAGCAGAGCAAGTGACCTCTTGCTCAAGCCAGAGACCTTGGGCTTCAAACCAGGGACCTTTGGGATCAAGCCAGTGACCATGGGGTCATGTCTTATGAACCCATGCTCAAGCCAGCAACCCCACACTCAAGCCAGCCCACCAGGTTTTGAACCTGGGTCCTCTGCGTCCCAGGCCGATGATCTATCTACTGCACCACCACCTGGTCAGGCTGTAGTTAACTTTTTTTAAAAAGTTTAAATTCAGTTTATTGGGGTGACACTGGTTAATAAAATTATATTAGGTTTCAGGTGCACGATTCTATAACACATCATCTGTATACTGTTTTGTGCACTCACCACGCCGAGCCAAGTCTCCTTCCATCACCATTTACCCCCTCTACCCTCTTCTACCTCCTCCCACCCCCTTTCTCTCTTGTAATTCCCATACTGTTGTCTGTGTCTATGAGTTGTTTTTTGTTTTTAGCTTGATTCCTTCACCTTTTACCCCCAGCCTCCCAACTACTTTAAGAAACTTATATTCCCATTTTGGCAAAAGATTTAATCTCTAGAAAAAAAATGTACAAATTAATTTCTAAATAAAAATTTCCTGGTGCCTGACCAGGCGGTGGTGCAGTGTCGGACTGGGATGCGGAGGACCCAGGTTCAAGATCCCGAGGTCGCCAGCTTGAGTGCAGGCTCATCTGGTTTGAGCAAAAGCTCACCAGTTTGGGCCCAAGGTCGCTGGCTGGAGCAAGGGGTTACTCGGTCTGCTGAAGGCCCAGGGTCAAGGCACATATGAGAAAGCAATCAATGAACAACTAAGGTGTCGCAATGCGCAACAAGAAACTAATGATTGATGCTTCTCATCTCTCTGTTCCTGTCTGTCTGTCCCTATCTATCTGACTCTCTCTCTGTCTCTGTAAAAAAAAACAAAAAAAAAAAACAAAAAAAAAACCAAACTGATCTTGCCTGGTCAAGGCCTATATGGGAATTGATGCATCCTACTCATCCTCCCTTCCCTTTCCTCTAAAATGAATAATTAAAAAAAACCAACAAACAAACAAAAAATTTCCTGGCGTTAAAAATAAACAGCGGCACTGTCTGTCCCAGAGCACGCACACGCCTTTCTTCCCCCACAGGCCTGCATCTCCTAAATTCTAAGGGTCCCCAGAAGCTTGCAACCAGGGGAGGCCTGGGCAGCAGCAGCTTTCCCAGGCTAAACCCCCGAACCTGTCTCCCAAGCCCTCTTTTCTCGGACTTCCCAGGAGCCAAAGCAACCCACCTGGGCTCTTTCCTGGTGCTTCTATCCTAAGCCCTTCCTTGTTTCACTGTTGCCAGCTTTAATAAATGGTCTCTCAAAACCATCTGGGCTTGCGTTGTGACATCTCTCCTGCATGAAGTCAAGAACCAACACAGTACAGACCAGCCAGAGGTGGACCCACTCCGGGCCGGTTCCGGTCCGGTAACACCACTGCACTGCCGTAAGTGGTGAGACGGGCAGGCGGGCATCGTGCGCTTGCGCCCAGAATGGCTTTACTTTCGCCTAACCACTTCAAGGCCTTTGGCCCTTCATAACGCTGTAAGGCCATTTTAATAAGTTTGCTTTTTCATTTGACAAATGGAGAAGCTAAGGTTTAAAAGTTATTTGATAGCCCTGGCCAGATAGCTCAATTATTTAGTGTCATCCTGACATGCCAAGGTTGTGGGTTTGATCCCCAGTTAGAGCACATACAGGAATCAACCAATGAGTGCATAAATAAGTGGAGCAACGAATCAATGTTTCTTTCTCTCTCTGCCTTCTTCTTTCTCCCTCTAAAATCAATAAATTAAAAAAAATAAAATAAAACTCACACCTCCATAGTAGGATTCCTGAAACAGGAGTTAAGCTACCCCACTTGAAAAGGGACCATGTTCCCATGTTGTTCAAAAGATGTAATTTGTATAATAAACTCTATGTAAGGGTCCATCATGTCTACATGTTTGTAAATATATGCAAAATACACACACTCACACAAACATATCCTGCTTAAAACTACTACAAGGATTCAAACAGCCATAGTGAAATCCTCAGCCCCCAAACAATGAGACCCCGGGTGAAACTGGCCTCGGGGCTCTGGTTTCATCCGTGAACTGGGCCATCACGAGGCTTCGGCAATCTCCACGTTCATTCCTGTTAGATGGCCATGTTTTACTTTTTCTAAACCTCAAACTGATATCGGTTTATATTTTTAGCATAATAGCCTTTTGGGAGGTGGAAAAAATAAATAAAACAGCTATTTCATTTCTAAAATTTGCTAATTCAGATAGAGATTTCACTTAAAATTATCTGTGACTTCTAAACATGCCACCTTTCACTCATTGCAGTCATAGTATGTTTAATTAGCTGAAACCTTTAAACATCCTACAAACCTCATTTTGGCTCTGCAATAGAGGAGAGTGAAAACAAAACAATGAGAGTAAATTATGATCAAAACCAGGGAAGCAAACTCTTTTCCTGCACAACTTACACAAAACTCAAGTAGACTCTGCAATGAAGGAGGCCCCATTGTAACAGCCATATGTTAGCACTTCTACCATATTTTTCATATGCAGCTCAGAATTTTAAACCTAACCTTTGACAGTATGGACTTTCTAAGAAAAAAAATTTTACTGAATTACTTTTAGATAAGCACCATTATGCTGAATCTCACTTTATATTGTCTAATACAGCAGCCATTTGTAGTTGCTTAAATTCATTAAAGCTTAATAAAATCTAAACTTGAGTTCCACATTTCAAGTGCTTGATAGACACATGTAGCTACTAACTACTGCATCGAACAGCACATACAGAATATTTTCACCGCTGCAGAAAGTCCTATTGGGCAGTCACTTTTGAGTTGCTATTTAAAAAAAAGTTAAGAAGTAATGAATATAAAGTCACTTTTCCCCCCTCAGGTGCATTTTAAACCCAAATAAAGTATCTGCCTTCTATTAATGTCTCTGATTTATAATGTCTTTTAAAAGCCCTTTTGGAGAAAATCATATTCCCATTTTTTTTAAACTAGAGAAGAAAAAAACTGAATTTTTAGTAAATGATTGTAATGTGTATATTCTCGAAAAGTAACATTGATTTTCACTTCTTTTATGCTATCTGTGTAATACCAGTGTCATAATTACTACCATTTTAGGAACTCAAAGTAACATATTCCTCAAGGTAGCAAGACCATATTAAAAGTATGTTAAGAGTTACACTTGAATTCATTTCTATCACAAATTTTTGGAGAATTTCAACAATATTATTAGCATAGAAAAATTACTTATACTACTATATAAATTTCAACTATAATATGAACCATGAAGAAGATGAAAGTCTAGGAAGAAGTATTTGGAAATAAAAAATTGAAGTATACGTGTTTAAACTTCATTGATTAAAAGAAATAAGTTCTCCTAACGCCTAGGTCACTGTCAGTCACCAGCCGTACTGTACAACTTGTGGAAGGGGCTCGATTTTCTGCTACACCAGCCAGCACACCGCCTGCCACTCAGTAGACGCTCATGCAAATTGAGTAATCAGTCAGATGGTTTATTCATTTAACAGATTTTACTAATTATTTTTGAAGTCTTTTACAATCTTAATGTCATCTCTCCCCAAAATTAACAGTTAAGTCTCTTAAAATTTAATGAACCCTAAAGAACAAAAATGTACACTGCATTTAAAAAATAAATAATTAAAAATTTTATGATTATAAAAATTCAAAATATCGCATCATCTGCGAGGTAAGTATCAACTTGGAAAAGCAATTAATTTATTTTTAAAAACAGAGACTGGAGAATCACCATTTAGGCATGGATTTATTTCATTTACACATTTCTAGCTATGTTATTTACTTACATGGCTTCCAACTCATTTCACACAGTTAAGTTTAAGTCCACAGCAAAGGCAAAAAGTTGCCAATTTACTGTGCTTAGAAACACATTAGCTCATTTATTTGAAAACCTAAGATAAAAATTTTAAGCCATTTAAAAAGAATATGAAACTATTAACTCCTGCAATGCAATGAAATCTACAGTTCTTTACTTGACAAGAATATTCCAAAAACACACCTAAAGAGATTTATGTATAAAAGGATATGTAGCCTGAACGGAGGTGGCGCAGTGGATAGAGCGTCAGATTTAGACGCTGAGGTTTCAGGTTCAAAACCCCGAGGTTGCCAGCTTGAGTGTGGGGTCACTAGCTTGAGTGCGGGATCATAGACATGATCCCAAGGTTGCTGGCTTGAGCTCAAAGGTCGCTGGCCTAAGCCCAAAGGTCACTGGCCTGAAGCCCAAGGTCACTGGTTTGAGCGAGGGGTCACTGGCTCAGCTTGAGTCCCCTCTCCCCCCATCAAGGCACATATGAGAAACAATCAATGAACAACCGAAGTGCCGCAACTACAAGCTGATGCTTCTCATATTTCTACCTTCCTATCTCTCTCACTAAAAAATAAAATAAAAAATAAAAAAAGATACAATAAAAGATATATAATAACTATTCTATATGTGTGGTGCCTTTAAAACAATGTATCTGAAGACTGACTATATTATACAACATAAAAAGAGAACCAATGGCTAGACTAGGAAAGATTGAGAGTATCTAATAAAAGTCTTTGACCACAGATACCTTCATAGGCAGCTCTAATAGATTGTTATAGGTATGAACAACCTGTCATTTACTTGTTCTCTTAGAGACATAGTATAAACAGGAAGATAAGAGTTATAAGGTGCCAACAGATTCATCATTTGAATCAAAATAAAACAATCTGAACGTCACTGCTTCTACTGCATCTCTCGGTAGCATGATCACGTCCAGATTTAAGAGACTCGAGTCCACTGTCAAAGACAGACATGTTTCTGCCTGACCACAGCACGGCCCGACCTCACTGGGTTACCGGTAAGGGCACCGGCCCCTGACCAGACTGCGGTGCTGGGGACCCGCTGCTCATGGTCTGTGGAGGCACTGTCGCTGGCTCCATCTTGCTAATGTGTGTGATGAATCGAAGACGAAGTTTTAAAGCTGGTTTTAAATTACAGATAATCTTCTCTACCTAAAAATATGAAAACATGAAAAAATATTTTAACCAGAGAACTTTAATTTCCCAACTTTGAAAGAAGTTATTTATACATACCCTGAGACAATACACTAGGGAATGGGGGAATGAGAAGTTTATGTACATGTTTGTGTATTAATAAAAGCAGATAAAATTATTTCTCCCTCATATGAGAAAAATCATGTATTCTCCCTCACACACATTCTATATATATATATGTGTACATGGGATGTGTGTGCATCTACAAAAACATACACACTTACCTAGTGGCCAAGAATCCCACTGCCAAAAGCTATAGAGTTTCCACTGAAAATTTCACACAGGCAACGGGTGAGCATCCTTTTAAAATGCCATCTTCACAGGTGCATGAAGCATAATTATATGTATTTTGGAGTTCTTTGAATAATATATGGTTGTAATATATATCCATAAAGCTAACTTCTTTTTGGTTTTGATTTATACTTGGAATACTTTAAAGAAATAAGTACATCAAGTAGTTTCACAGCTTTCATGGCTTTACTCAAATGCTCTTTGACCTTGCCAGGAAAGATCAGCCCATTCATAATATTTCCTTTCTGTAATTACTTTGTATCAAAGTGGGTCAGGCCCAGTACATGTCTGCATGAGCTCCCACTCAACTTGGCTCAACAATCCTGCAGAGGCTCAAAGGAGTCAACACCCTCCCCACCCCATGTCCTCAGCTGCAAGGGAAGAATCCAGTAGGGTTCCTAGTCATTATAATAATTTACTCCTCTTTCCCATTAGAGAAAGAAATAACAGAGGGGAGGTTATTTAACTCCTCCACCCTTCCAAAAAACAGCTGAGGTGGTTTCCTACAGACAGGAAACTCAGGTACGATTCAAGGAGGTCCCTTCTACTTTGTGACAGCTCTGCGAGGGAGTGGCTCTTTTTATGTTGAGTCAGAACGTGTCTCCCTTTCACTTCACCAGAGTTTAGAGGCCCTTTGCAGTGACACAGAACACATCTAACACCTAATCCAAATGGCAACCCTCCAAATAGGACATGAACAATTCCCTAGGACTCTTCAAGTTCAAGGCAAGCATCCCAGTTCCTTCAAATACCCTTCAGGAAGTTACTCTCTGGACCCTCCTGGCTTCTGCTTTCTAGTCATGTGGTAATTTGTCTAATATTCCACAGTGTACCCTCACACTGTGGGGAAAACAAGACCTCCTTCATTCATAACACAACACCTGTCTAGTCTTCTCAGTCACCATACCCTGCTGTTTTATCCTAATGAAATAACTGTTAATTTCAGATGCCCTGTTATAAATATCAAGGGGAAAATGTGAGAAATTATAACATGTATTTACTTTTACTTTAATACTATATCTAGAATATGCTCATGTAGTCTAAAAGGGTCTCATATCAATCTTTTCCCCTTAAAAGAAAAAAGATTAACAAAACCACTCACCCAAACAAAAATGTCTATCATCACATATTCAAGTTTTCTAAACTAAACATCATGAAAAATAATTAAAGTTAACTTACTTGTTCTTTTATGCTGTCACCAGTAAACATATACTTCATGTGATACAGGAAGTCACAGATGGGATCCATGTAATTTAAGTGGGCGCTACACTGGTCTACATTCAGCAACATGTCATAAAAGGCCACACCAATCTATTTAACAAATAATGTAAAGTTATTTACATGTTCAAAAACGGTTGAGTAATCCAGCACAATGCAGCTGGACTCCAATCCAGGGTCACCATCTTTGTGGAAGGACTGTCAATGATCATGCAAACTTCTGTGCGCATGGGAGATACGGCACGGCCTGCATCATAACGGAACCAAGATGCTACAAAATGCCCCCAACAGGGCTTACATGTAATTTTCTACACAGCCTTGTAATTTCTCTTAACATTAAGACAGAGGATCTTCTTTGAGCAAATCATTTCTCAACTTCTGGGATTGTCACAGTATCTGGGATCTTTTAGACTGTAACTTCTTAGTTCTATTTGGTGGCTTATACTTGAAGGTTCTATCCTGGTTTATTTTCTTTCTCTGCTCTGTCGTTACAGGTGACTGACTTGATCCATTTCCATGACTTTAATTAATTCCTCTGCACTACAGTCCAGGTTCCCAAATGGATTTCTCCAGCCTTAACTTGCTTCTCAGCTTTGATGATGGCTATTTCCCCTGCATCTCCAATTCAACACATCCCATACCAAACTCATTATAGCTATACTAAGTCATGGGCACTAAGTCCTCCAAAACTGCTCTTGGATCCTACTAAGCTGACTTCACCACTAATGATTATAATAGGAAGTTTGAAAAACAACAGGAGAGAACCTAAACAGATCTTTTACAACTTGATTTTATCACAGAAAACCCAGATTGCATTTTACCTCTATCATACATCGAGTTCTCTCTTGCTGAAATCTTTGTAAAAATGGTCCCACAAGATGGTACACATAAAGCAACTGGAATTCAGTCTTCACTATAGGAAGAAGTACTTCGGTGAGAAACCTGAAATTTGAAGATAAAAATTTCTTATGACTTGAAATCAGTTGAATTGTTTGAATTTTGTCAATACAGCCGACCCCGGTATTGGCAAAATGTGTAATAATTTTTTAAAATTTTCTTTTAATTTTAGTAACATTTCTAATTCATCTCACATCTCTCACTGGCTCTTATTTTTATTTGATTATTGAAACATTTAGAATTAAGTCACTCTTAAAAATAAAATTACTGAATGACAAAGGTGAATAACCAATCTAGTATAAATGTCATTCTCAAGAAATTTGAATCTAATTAATACCAATTTTGAGTCAAGATAATCAGAAAATAGGCTAATATAAGTTATTCATTTCAAGAGGCAACTTTTGGAATATATTCTGGAAAAAGTCTCCTGAACATGTAACGAAAAACTAGATACCAAATTATTACCTGTGCATACAAATTTTTTTCAAACAATTCTGAAATAAAGGAGGCTTTCTAGTTATCTAGAAATTCTACTTAATTCTTACTTTGCAAGTTGTTGAACTGAGTCAATATACACCTCATATGTAAATAAGATTAAAAAACAAAACAGAAACAAAATGAAAAAAGACAACTTTCTTTAAGAAATTCTGAGACCTACTTGGGGATGAGGGAAAGCTGTCCAATGCTGGAGTGGTGCCACACAGCATGGGCCAGAGCTAAGGTGTAGCTGCAGCTCATCTCGGAGTAGGACTGATGGCAAGCGGTGAAGTCAAAGAGGCGGAATGGGTAGCCGACCCACTCCGTTTCCGACGTCAAGCTGGGGCTGCTGATCACACTCACAATTTGGTCATGAAGGACAATCCAATATGGCTCCTTTAAAACCAGAGGGAAGCCTGCTGAGAACTATCGCTGACCCAGTGTTCCACCCCATAGTCATTACCACGCTCCCACGCTTAGAATAATAGTACTTGCTTATTCTTTTATGTTTTCTACTTGTCCAGCTTGTGTCTCTGTGTAATGGATATTTTAAAATCAAAACTGGAGGGCTTCCTAGCAAGTCAGTTACAATCCAACAAGAAATGCTTGTGAGTTAGAGGGCTCCACACACGTCTGTCCTGCTCGTTTAGAACCTGGTACTTACTACACAGTAAGTCTACTTCAATAATGTTTACTAAACAGACAACACTGATAACACGTATAACTTAGAAATAAATATGTATATTTTGGAGGTGTGTAAAGAAGTGATTCACAGAGGCACATAATCAAAGAATCTGGCGAGCACAGGGTTAGACAGTATCACTGACATTCAAACAGCACAACAGACGACTGTGTGGTGCTGAGCAGACACATGCTGGGGTCACGGCACGAGTGGAGAGTCAGAGGAGGGCTCGCTGTCCAAGAGGGAGCACCTTCAGAGAAGCTGAGAGGAGGAGGAAGGGTTCTGGAATAACGCCACATTCCCTAACATATCAGAGGTGTCGCATCGGAAACATGTCTCAACGAGCATTATCTGCACGAGAAAATGCCCTAGATACACAACATGCCAAGTGGCCAAAACGAGATGAGATTTTAATGTAAAAATTAAGGTTGGATGGGTAAGGTGGGACCAATGAATGCAGGGACCCAAAAGTCAAGTAGATTAATTAGATTTGATGCAGAAGGCAGACAAAATAGTCATTGTAGATATCTGAAGCAATACTAATATGAAAACTTTAAAAATCTGAAACATTTCATTAACTGCATGATGTCCTTGTATAAAGGCATCCCATTCTTTCGGCAGACGGGGAAGGGCTGCACTCCATTAGTGTGTACAAATCCCAATTTAACTCACTGGTAGAGCAGTGATGATCAATCCAATTGCGTTCATCCATGCTGTAATGTTCTCTCTTGGCACTAAAGGCTGACTACAGTGGGAAAAAATATGTGAAATTATAAAAACATTTCATATGGTTGACAATGGATCCTTTTTTGAAAACATATATAATTCAGGGGCTGACAACTGACCTACTCTAATAAAACTATAATAGATTTTTATTGAGTAAAGATTTAATATGAAGAAAACAAAAAGCTATAGGCTCTTGTTTTGGGTTATTTCATTTAACAAATGAGCTGAAAGACTATTTCCATTTATTTATACTTCTCTAATAATCATGCCCTACTTTACCTTGGTCTTTAAGAAAGTACTTTTGAAAGGGTGTTTTTACTGAGAAGTTAACATTATTACTAAGTTAAATTCCAAACAGCTAATAGAGAATAGAAATGGGAACAAACGCAGGTTTTTCTGACACTGACCTGAGTTCATTCTAATACATATATATTATAAGGACAAGATCTGGACCCAAAAAAGACAGTTACTATCCCAGTGCACTGGCCTTGGGACAAGAGATCTGTCTTACAGCTCCAAATAAAATATGATTCTCTTTACAAACAGACAACTCATCTTACAGGACACAACAGGATACATACCTTTTCAGCACGACATTTAGAAGAGCATTTCCAACTTCTTTCCCTGAAACCGCTAAGGCCATGAGCTCCACACAAGTCACATGCAGTGCATGGGCGGCTGGATTGGGAAACTCATTGAATCTCCAGTCACAGTTTGGAAATGGACCAGGAGATTTGCCAGCCATCGGTGCAAATGATTAAAGCAATAACTATTTGGTCAGTTTGAGATTAATGGCTCACATTTGTATAGTGCTTTACAGTTTTCAAACTGTTTCACATATAAATACCTCACTTGATTACCATTAATCTGATTATGAACCCCAAGAAAAGATTTACCAGAGAGATTAAAAGGCAAATAGTACAAACCAAATACAATTAAGTTTGACATGACAAATGTATTGATTATTACCATGTGGTCAATCATAAGGTATAAATGATTTGTCTTATATAGGTGGGCTCTTTACAACTGTGATGGGACAGCTAGAGATGTGACCTAAGTATGGCTATAACGACCTGTTTCTTTTTATAGTTACAGGACAGTTAAAAGACAAGTGACTTCATAATAATTCTTTTACTTCAGGAAATTCCTTTGTGTAGGAAAATAAACCATGCCCATTTATATAAAATTGCTCTATCTAGTAAATAGTGACATGGTTGTATAGACATATTAAATATGGTGTGTTGATAAGTTAAAACATGAAATCAAAATGAAGAAATAAAAATATCAATACTGTATAGCAGCCTTTTTACTTAAAAAAGAGAAAATATGTTTATTATTATCTATTAATACTTTAAAAAATTCAATGACTCATTTAAAGCAACAACATTCTATGTTCTCTAGTAGCAAATAGATGCAGTACTACAAGACACAGTCCATTTATTTAGAAATAGAATGTTTTCTTTGAAACAAATCTTATAAGGCCTGTTTTTAAATGTAAATTTTAGAGTGAGTTTCGGTCTATCTGTCATGATGCCGCTAATTTAAAATTTCAAACAGTTTATGGAAGTAAAAGTAGAAATGATCTTTAAGAAATATGAAGTCTCAGAATATACAAAAATGTTACCCTGAAATGACAATACAGCCTATGTCCTCACAAGTCACACATACACAGTTATTTCTAAAATAGCTGGAAATTCACAATAAAAAGGATATTATCTACTAGTCTGCCAATCAATCTGCAATAGTAGGAATCATCTGGGACCCACGGGTTGTCTTCTCGTGCATTCATGGCACACTTCAGGTAAGTGTCACTCAGACACCAGCCCTGCGGTCGATTATCCTTGAGGGAGCCGATGATGGCGTGGACCAGCTTCCGTTTGAGAAAGGCGCGTTCTCGCAGGTGCATCTCATAGTAGTGAAGGGTGTTATACAAGTAAGTCACTGGTCGGTCTGCCAAGAAGAAAACAAATCACCACAATGCTTATCTAGTTACTGACAACTGATCTTTAAGAAATCTGAAAAACTAATCAAGATGATCAAAAAACAGCTCAGAAGATTATAAAACTATTTCACATGCTGGGTAATTGCAGACAATAAGTATTTTAATTTTAGGATAAGGCAGAAGGTTTCCAATGATATATACCTGTTGTATTTAACGATATTCAGTATACACTGAGGGAGCGATTTCACTTCTGGAAACACATCTTACAAAAACGACACATGTGCAAGGACATTTCTTGCTAGTAGACAGGGAGGGGACATGTTACTATACCCCTTCTATACCATGTGCATACAGCACCTAATCCAAATGAAAAATGTTCTAAAGAAATGCACGCTTCTATTCTGTCGTGCTTAAAGTCAATTCAGGCTTCTGTACTGGAGAATAATATATTAGATCAAGGACTAAAAAGAACTGCCCCCAGATAAATACACTTTGTCCCCACAGTAGCTGCTCTGGGACTTGCATGGTTCTGTCTGACTACCATTCTCCAGTAACAGGTTTAAAACTTTAGAGTTGTCCTTAATTTCTTTTTTTTTTTTATATTCTCCCCATAACCAGCCAACCATATCCCATTCCTTCCTCCTTGACTATCTGTCCCTTTTTCCTCATTTCCGATGCCATCATGTTTAGGTACTAATCATACACCTAACAATTTGACATTAAGTTATTGAAATGGCTTCCTCCTTTTAGGACATGCTGCCAACTACAGCTGGATTTCTCTAAAATAAATGTTTTCCATTGGTGCTTCCCATGTCATTACCTTCCTCAATAACTTCTAGTTGATTCCTGACTATCTGCAAGTTATAGAGTCAAAACTGCCCGGTCAGGCATTTAAAGTGATCTGTCAGGTACAATGCATGAATTTTCAATTTAGCCCAATAAGGTGATTATTTTCAAAACCTTCATGATTTTTCCAAAGGATTATTTCTGCCTCGTATTTTTTTCTCCTTTCTGTTTAAACAAATCACTTACACCACAGTAAAGTAACCTCCATCTGTTGTGAACATACACTTTTCTCCCTCTATACTCATTTGGCAATTAATCACACACTATGTAAAGTAAGGTATCTCTTGCAAATCACTTTTTTTTTTTGCTATTTAATACATTTGCTATGATTACCTATTCATATTTTTATGTTGCCTATTTTATATTTCACAGTATCAATGCACGGCACTTACCCTCAAAACACTTTTACTTAAAAAAAGATGAAAGCAAAACCTTTAGAACCACTATACCCCACATGGTCATGCCTAGCCCACTTATTTATAGAGCTATAAGATGGGATTAAAATTTGAAAAATCTCACCATGAAATTTATATAACCCTCCTAGGTGATCTAGTAGAGTCTCCAGTGATTTGGACACTGGAAGCAACTCTAGAAACCTGTGGATTACTATATCAAATACTGGGAGGAATCGCAGACACACATTTCCAAAGTAGATGGGCAGGTAGGGGGACTGGATCTGCACGGGAGGGTCGACCTGCTCCGCCAGGCCCTCGAAATACAGCTTCTCTGGATACTTCTGTGGAAGGAAGGAAATGTCCATGTTTAGGGCATCTTTTCCTATTCTCTTACAAGAGAGCCACATAACTTGTCATTTTAAAAAGAACATGAAACCATTGTTTGCTCCTGCAATGCAATAAAAACTAGAGTTCTTTACTTGGCAAAATCTCTTATACCAAAGATATACTGAAAGAGACTATGTATAAAAGGATTTGTAATAACTCATTTATTTTGTATTTTAAGTACCCATGTCTACAAAAACTGCAATTTTAATTCCTTCTTAACTTTAGAGACACTCTAGAACCTTGAAGGAGTTTAGAGACCAGAAAGAAACAGTGGAGCCGCAGAGAAAGAGCCCCATCCGCAGCCAAGTCCCCAGGCCCGGCGCAGGGGACACCCTGGAGGGACTCGCACCTTGTGGTAGTTCATGTGCTTGGTGTGCCAGTCGTTCTGCAGCCAGTGCTCGGGGGAGTTCTCCTTCACAAAGTCACTCACGCGGTTTCTAAAGTCATTCGGTTTGAGTAACAGCAACTGAATTATGAAATAACAAACCTGGGCTTCATTTCCTTCATGACTACGCATGGCCTTTGGAGAACAACAGAAAAATTGTATGAAAATGTCAACCTGTCCAAAAGCAAGGCTCTGCTACTTGGCAATCTAAATCTGAATAAGTACGGGGAGGGTGTGGGGGAAGAGTGACAAATAGAGGGACAAATAGAAGGTGACAGAAAATGATTTGACTTTGGGTGATGGCTATACAACATAATCAACAGTTCAAATGCTATAGGAATGTGTGCCTGGAACCTATACTCTTATTGATCAACGTCACTGTGTTAAAATTAATAAAAATAAATAAATCTGAGTAAGTAAAATCTTACTATGTCTCCATTTTATCCTTTTATTTTATTGATTCATAGGTTTGCATATTTCCCCTAGTAGACTGTAGCCACCTTTATGTTCCACAGTTAAGAGGTTTATGTTAACCAACTAAGCCACCCCAAATATCACCATCTAAGTAAAGAGAAAAAAACCATTTGGGGAATACAGGGTAGCTATGAAAAAAATTCAGTTCTGAATGTGTCTCCCAAATTGAACTGAAATGGTTATTAGCACTCTGCAAAGAAATGCAGTGACTTAACTAATTCTTGACTCTAGTGAGAGACTTTGAGAATCAACTCAGGGTCTAACTGCTTGTATTTTAGAGCATCATAAGTCCAGAATCATTTCTGTATTATTTACTCTGTACCTTCTGTACATAGAACACAATAGATATTCAACACACACTTATTGAATGAATGAATAAAGAAATTGGGAAATGTCTAGTTCCTCAAGGAAGTGATAGCAGTGCTTGATTACAGCATAAACTTATTAAATCTTTAGAGGTAATAGAAAGTAGACCAGAACAAGAGCCATCCAATTATACACCTTAATACAAAAGAAAATAGACAACTTAGAAACTTCTTTTAAGTGAGCATATTCTTACCAGGCAGAGAATTAATCTGTCCAACGTAACAATGTTGTACTTCCATACCATGTCATTAAGAATTTCAATGCATTTGTTGAGTTGCTGACCCCCAGCTGATGTAGAGAACTCATATACCAGGAAATCTGCAAATGTTCTCACATGGGCTACCAAGGCCCTGGCTCCAATTCTTTCTAATACTCTGAAAAGCAGAGAGTAAAAAATTAAATTATTTGTGCATGGTAGATCAGGTTTTGAAATGGAATACAGATCTAGGTTTTTGGCTTACCTATAGCCAATCTGATTAATATGGTCTGTTTCTAAGAGCATTTTCCAGAGAAGACAAAGGAAGAGAGGAGAGCTTTGATTAGAAAAGTGGGTAATGATGTTATTTTCATTGCTCATTGACTTCCATTTCCTATACTCCTCCTCCACATTTTTTTTCAGATTAAAACGACTTTCCTGAGGTACATTATTTTGTTTGAAGAAAGCCTAAAAGGAAGATCAGAAGTTTATTTCAATGATTGCAGTAAACAACACTAGCTATAGAGTCAAGAAACCAGTTCTAGGCTTGAATCTGAAAATAAAGTTTATGGTGACCTCAAGTAACTCAGTAATCAAGGCCTGATTTGAAAAAACATGCAGGTTTGCCTAGATTACAAAGATTCCTTTCTTAGATTTCCTAAACAGACTTCCAAGCAAGCCTGAATTCAAAGCTTCTTCAATCATCTGTTGATATTTCTGTTCACCTTCAAAAAAAAGGAAAGAAATTTATGTGCCCTTTGGCTACCTATTGTAGTATCTCTACAAGAAAAATACATTACAGTAGCCCAGTGGTTTGACTCTCTGAGTCTGGTCCCTGGACCACCAGTATGAGCAGCAATCTGTACCTACACCGTCCTCCCAGACATTCTGATTAAGTTGGAGAATTACCGTTCTAGCCCTATTAGAAATTAGAGAAAAAAGATGCTCACTATGCCTACAATTCTCTCTGTAAAGAAGCAGATGAGGTTTTCTTTCTCCATATTATAAAAGCCAAGTTTATAGTTTTTCTCTGTGTGAAATTTTAAATGCACTCAAGTGTAGCATATGTGTATTTGGTGATGCTCCATTAAATTATATTTCTCTCCATTTCAGTTTTTTGACAGAGAATTTTTCAGGTAATATGTTAGTTCTCACAAGAATTAACTAATAAGATAAAACCATAATAATTAAACTTTTAAAAATATACAGTCCTAGAATAGAACAAGGAATAACCCAGGTTTTAGAAGAGCAAAGATTTAAAAAATAATAATAATAAAAGCTAACTTTTTTGGATGTCACCAAAACCAATTCTCTAGAATAACACTGTAAATGGGAAGAATGATTTCACATATACTCTACATGTAATTCAAGACCAAATTACCTGTAGTGGGCCTGGAAAACAGCTAAGAGTATGTGAAGCCCAATTATGAGGAGTAAAACTCATGATGGTCTGAAGTATGTCTTTACACCAAGTTCCCTGAATTGAATCAGAGCCTGTAAAAAAATCTAAACATAAACAAACAGATGTGATCCAGATATAGATGATTATACCCACAATTCATAAAGAGATCACAGAGAAAGTCACAAACAATTATGTACACTTAGAGAATTTCACTCCAGTGCATTTATTGCTTAACTAGTAATAATATTAGGCTTAGGACCTAAATTTGAATGATATGAATTATTACACTGGTAAATATGAAAAGAATGAGTGAAAAGAAGACCAAAGACAGCTGGCATCTTTATAAGTTACAGAGCTCTAACGGTACAGCTGTTGTACAGGTCCATCATGACTGCTCATTTAGTTCATTCTGACAACGAGGTATTAAGCACTCAAGCCAAAGGATAGAATTAAGAAAACAGATCTCTTTTTCTGTAGCTATAGACTGCAAGTATCTCCCTAAATCAAAAATATTTATTTATGTAAAATAAGATATATTACACAAATGCATTTCAGGTTACCAAATTCAGTAACTATTTCTTTAAAACAGCAGTTCTCAAAGTGTGGTCTGGAGACTCTGAGGTTCCCAATATCCTTTCAAGGATTTGATGAAGTCAGAGCTATTAAAGTAATAATACTAAGATACCACTGGCCTTTACACTATGTTGATTTGTGCACTGATGGTGCAACAGCAATGACAGGTCAAGCTGCTGGCCCTCAGAACTAATCAGTAGCACCAAATTATACTAACAGCCATTGTAATCTTCACCACTGTATGCTCTCAGTGGAAAAAAAGAAGTGCTAACTTCACTTAAGAATATCCTTAATGAAGTAGCGGGAAAAAGGGATTTTATTTCAGCCCTTAAGTAGACCACTTTTAATATTCTGTATAAAATGGAAGTATGCATAAAGTGTACCAGCTACACACCAAAGGATGAAGGGTCACTTAGGAAAAGTACTTGTATGATTGAGCATTCAGTTCAATTAGCTCTTCTATTCATGGGATTACAGTGTTACTTGAAAGAACATCTGATTAGAAAACTGTAGTTACTCAGACTTGGGCATTAAGCATTTTCTGAAAATTAACAGAGAGCCTATCACTTCAAGGAAAAAAAATGACTTTTCTTTTTTTTTAGCGAGATGTGGGGGGGAAGAGGGACAGACAGACAGGAAGGGGGAGAGATGAGAAGCATCTATTCTTCGTTGCAGCACCTTAGTTGCTCATTGATTGCTTTCTCATGTGTGCCTTAAATGGAGGGCTCTAGCGGAGCCAGTGACCCCTTACTCAAGCCAGCAATGCTTGGGTTCAAGCCAGCGACCATGGGGTCATGTCTATGATCCCATGCGCAAGCCAGATGAGCCCGCTCTCAAGCCAGTGACCTCAAGGTTTTGAAGCTGGGTCCTCAGTGTCCCAGGCCGATGCTCTATCCACTGTGCCACCTCCTGGTCTACACTAAATGACATCTTTTACCAATGATAACATTATACCTTTCAAATAAAAATTATAATTTTGGAAAACTTGCATCTGCTACCATGAGCCTAATAGCTTTCCAAAACTTGAAGATTTTTCTAATGAAATTTGTTGGGATAGTAGCAAATGTAATTTAATGATACTGAATAATGAAACATGTCAACATTAGCTAGATCTACATAACTCAGTGAACCAATGTTTTTCAAAAAGCCAATGCATCAAGTTATAAAATACACATGGATTAAAAATAATCTGTTTAATATACAAAACAGATCCATGGACTATAATGTAAGAAAGTACAAACTGCTCACTGACAGGATATTGAATTCCACATTGCAAATAACATTTAAGAAACTTGGTCCATTGTGTGTGACATGGAAGAATAATTACAATTAGCTGAAAAGGCTGTTGAAACACTCCTCCCCTTTCCAACCTCCTGTATGTGTGAGGACACATTTCCTTCACTTCCACTAAACATACTGCAGTAGAGGAAATTCAGAAGCTAATGTGAGCATCCAGCACTCTTCCTTTACATCAGACACTAAAGAGAGATGCAAGAAATGTAAAACAATGCCACCTCTTCTAGTGACGTTTTGTTTTGGAAAACATAAAGTTTACTTTTCATAAAAATGTCATTTCTGTTAACAGGTATTGGTTTATTATTGTTATTTTAAAAGAATAAAATAAATATTTTAAAAACTTCTATTTTAATCTGTAATACAGTAAATAAATATCAATAGATATAATCCATATAAACTGAAAATGTTTGAGAATTTCAATTATTTTTTTAAGAGTGTAATGGAATCCCAAGATCAAAAAACTCAAGAGTCACTGCTGAAAAGTAGCTGAAAACTAATGCCCACCCTAGTTAAAATGACAGTACACAAAAGAACCTATTTTAATGACTGAGATGGTGAAGATACCAAAACAACTGTTTTTCTTGAACAAACAAAAAGTATCTGCTCAGTATGTCTCCCCCTGCTCACCAGTGCAGGCCCAGCACACTCGACCTGCACGGTTTTGTTAGTGGAGGCCCCGTACCTGTAACATGGGTTGCTCTGGCCAGCGTCAGAATCAGGGCTCGGTTCAGCTCTTCCGATTCCGCAGACAGCACTGTTTTCGGGTCGCTGAGGAAGCGTGTGAACTGCGGCTGGACCTCCGAGCTGCCTAAGGCTGTTATAAGCCTAAGTGCAGTGCTCTCAACACTGGACGGGGCAGAAGACAAAGATGAAATGAAAAAGTTAACTTGCATATAAATTTCAGAATTATGGAATTAAATCTAATTCTAGGTTAATTACAATGGAAAAAAATACACACTATGAATTTCCCTTCTTTGATTAAAAAACAAACTTGTGTGAGATGAACTCTGCTTAATTTGTTTTAAAAACCCGAGGTGGCAATTTTATAGTGATAACTACCTGACATGTTTGCACATTTGAAAAAGAGAGCTTTGTAGCCTATAGGACTGAAACATTTCAGCTAGATATTTAGCATTTCAAAAATTACATTATATTTATTTGCAATATATTTTTACTTAGAGCAAAATAAAAATGATATGGTTGATACTTTAACCATAACTGGAAGTATATTTCAATCCAGTATGCTAAAGGGCTAACTTAGAATATACTATCAAAGGCCTTGGAAATACTTAGTCTTAGTCCAAAGATCCCAAGGCAAGGACTTGAATATCTTAACAAATTTCTGTTTGAAAGTTTGGACTCTATTCATTCTATACTGGAACTAATATACTCCAGAAGCAGAGAAGTTTTATGACAAATGAATAAAAATATTATAAGGCAAAGGTTTAAGTTTTCAAAACAGTTTCTAATAAATCTTATCTTTTAAAAGATTATTTTTATTTATTGACTTGAGAGAGAAAAGAAGGGGGAGAGAGAGGGAGAGAGAGAGAGAGAAAAACATCAATTTGTTGTTCTACTTATTTATGCCTCACTGGATGATTCTTGTATGTGCCCTGGCTGGGGACTGAGCCTGCAACCCTAGTGTACGGGACAACACTCTAATCTGCGGTACTGGCAAGAGCTCTAGTACATCTTAAAGAGACAGTCTCCTCTGAGCTCACCAGAGATGGAGCTGGTTCTGGTTTGTTTGTGCAACAGCAGCTAAAGTATGAAGATGACTCAAGAGCTGAACTCTGTAGTGCGGCTGGATGTGGTGCATCCGGTAGCTGAACATCTCCAGAAGGGTGTGTAAGATGCCCCAGGCGTGAGACTTGAACACAGTTGGCAAAAGCTGACCTTGAGAAACAAGATAATTTAAGACACCAATTAATAAAAGTTGTGTATTAAAAGACATTTAAAGAAAAGTCACAGAATAAAATCTATATAAAGATTTTATTGTGAACACACACACACACAGATATGTGCATATATTTTCCAAATTTTCTCTATAATTTCTACTTTAATTATAAGGAAAATAATCCAGACCATAATTATAATATCAAGTTTGCTATTTTTTCCTGGAAATTGCCAACTGATACTCAAGGTCATCTGGAAAAATAAGAAACAAAGTATAAAATAATTATTCTAACGTTTCTCACTTTTATAATTTTTAAAGTTATTTTTGTGAAATTAATCTTCCCAAAATTTTGAAGCAAGAGGATCACTTTTTAACACACAAATTGTATCCCACATGCTCTTATTCCTTCCTCTCTCCCAAGAAAGTTTTATTCAGTTCCCAATTATTTGATAAAAAGAGTAACTATGGTTAAAATTAAAATTATATTTTCGTGAAATGTTAGAATTATCATGAATCAGAAAAACACTACTATATTAGAAAGTACCTATTATTCAGAAATGCATAATAACTAAGAGACATCACAAGCTGCCTTGTGCAATTCAGGAAAACTCCTCCCACATCGCTGCCCTGGGAGGAAACCAGTGAAAGAGGCAAATGCAAACAGGATTTTTGCATGAAGACAGTAACCCTGTCTGTTCTGACCTAAGCACTTAGTACAATATTACCCTTGTATTACCATAACTTTACATCAAAATGCAGCTTACTCCCCTGATTAAACCCCTCTTTTTTATATTATTTTTCTCTTTAAGACACCACCTGACATACTACAATTCCATTTATTGACTTTTTCTGTCTGTCTCCCTCATTAGCGGGTAATCTCAATGATGGCAGTGACATGCGTACACTGAGGAGTGCTTGTTGAATTATTGAATGGGTTAATGGTTATAAACACCAGAAAGCCCTGGCTTACTGATAAATCCTTTGATGCCCAAGGACTCTATTTCCATGTAGACCAATAAGCGACTGTAAGTTTCCACTAGGGCTGGAGCCAAGGCCACGCTGGACTTTGCATGAGCAAGTTTGATCACTCTGGTAGCAATGCTGTGGATAAGGCTGATGAGAAACAAAAGAAAAGAAAAATCCGTATTTTTGACATAAATTCCGGAGTTACACTATTGATAGGAAACTTGTGAACTAAAGGATATGAAATGAGTCAGTCCCACTTTAATTACTTAAGCTGAAAACCCTGGGTTTGTTAACACCAGGAACGGGGACGCACTGAAACGAACAGTGCAGGCAGCCATGGCTCACGGCTTATGTCCTGGGCAGAAAGAACACAGGCAGTGCTGGCCCCACTGTGCTGAGACGCAGAGGGGGAACTACTGGCTAGAGCGTCGCGGTCTTGTGGGCCCAACAAGTTGGTGTCATTTCTGTATATTCTATAATAAACAATTATCATTGTATAACAAAAAACTAATCATTTTTAAAGTATACCTGTCCATAAAACACACATACATAATCATGAAATCAAGTCCATGCTTTACTGATAAGAATTCTAGGACACAGAACCAAATGAATAGACCATACCTCATTTTGGCGTGAACTGTCAGCGAATCCAGGAGGTTCATTGGTAAGGGAGTAATCGATCCTGAAGCCAAACAGTTCGTTCCAGGAAGAGGCAGCCTCATAATTCCATTTCCATAAATAGTTTCTACCAGAGCTCCCATGGGTAATGTGAAACATTCTGAATTTGTAGAGTATGCATTACACAGCAGGGCAATCTTATAGTCATTCATCTGTAAACTTTTATTTCTAAGACTCTGCTGTAGGAACCTAAAATTTCAAATCCCATGAAACAGAAAAAAAAGCAAATAATTTCTAGAAAGTTAACTTGCATTTTTAAAACAGTTTAATTTCATGCAGCTACTTGCTAATACTATCTTTATTCCTACAGGTTATAGTTTCTGCCCAAAACACAAAGTAGAAACACAAATAAAAATATAAGAAGCATTTCAGAAAGAATTTCAGTAATTATAAGTTAACAGTTAATGAGAATTTGTAAGTAGGTACTACATATACAGCACTAAGATTCAGAAATGAAGAAGTAACTCACAAATTCATGAACCATCTGCTTAAGCACAACAATGTGCCTTCTTTATAGGTGTCACCATGAAAAGATGGTTAAGGGGTATCTCATAAAATGAAAGTGAAATGAAATGTGAAGTTTGACCATCCTACAGTCTCTAATAAAGTCCTTTTAAGAAGTGGTGGGTGGGAAGCCCAGTCCTAGCTAAAAAGGGCAGCCTCCTTGAGTAATCACAGCGTCAGCTCAAGCAACCCTGGCAGTCCGGGTGAGAAGGACATCTCAGTCAGACCATGCTCAAATACCAAATAGTTAAGAAATTCTGAAACACTTTGACATACTTTTGGAAATTAAGAACTTTAGTTAAGGTAAAACATATAAAAGCAAAGATTAGACCTGCAAAGTAAATGTGTTTGTATATATATTTACACACACACACACACACACGTAAACAGGATTGGTGAATCTTCTAGTTGTTCTCTGATACAGACATTAGTTTCTTGTGGTCTGACAATACACATTAAGTATTCACCCTTACTTCCAGTGAGTGTGGGGAGATTTCCCTTCTTTACACAAAGACTAAGAATATTAGTCTATAATCTACTATTTATAAAATAAAAAAATTAACTGTCAAACTGCAAATACTTACTCATGGTGAAGGTTTAGAGAATGAGGTATTGGAATCTGTAGCTTGGAGTTGTCATTTTGGGCTTTTCTATTCAGATGAATCCAAATGCAAGTCATTGCAAAGGCATGCGTTGACTGAGGTTTGTTAATATCAGGAACGGGGATACACTGAAAAACAATGGTATCAGAAAGAGAAGAATTAAATAATTAGAGCTATTTTAGTCATCTACTTTTTTTTAATGTTCATTTTATTGATTTTAGAGAGAGAGGAAGGGAGAGAGAGACAGAACATCTGTCTGCTCCCGAATGTGCCCTGACAGGGAATCGAGCAGCAACCTCTGCTTCAGGATGATACTCTAACCAACCACGCTGTTCAGCAGGGCAGTCACTTATTTTTGATATAGCTCTTTTTAAAATATCTTGTACTAATTTAGCTCCAATCATTCTTTGACTATTCAATATAAATCAGAAGATATAACAGGTATAATATATTGAAACTATTACAAGATTGTTTTGACTTACCAAGAAAATAACAAATTCACAGCTGCTTAGTCAAGATTTTCGTGCCACAGAAAATTCATCATTTAAAAAGTTTTCTTCTTTAAAAAATTAAACACTGAAATCTTACTGAATATGATAAATATGCTAAAAACATGAAATTTCTTTAAGTCACATACGCTTTTCAAATTCATAAAAATTAAGAATTTGCTTTAAAAATGTCCAGTATTAACAAAAATATGAAAAGGGAAGAAAAAAATATATATCTTGGTGATGGGTACATAGAAGTTTACTTTTCTATTCAATCTACTTTTTTGTGCATTTAAAAATCTCCATAAAGCGGCACTCTCTCTCTCCGAGCACTCCCGTGCCTTCCCGCTTCCTGCCCCAGCCCAGAGCGTGTCGGCACCTTTCCCTGCCCCCCTTCTCCCTCCCACGTGCATAACCTTTGCCCTTCTCCTAAGCTAAAAGGACCCTTCTTTTACTTCTCTAACCCATCTCCTGAGCCCACGCAGCTCAGCTGGCTCACCTTTTCTACCTTCCTAACTTTCTAAATAAACTTTCTCTCATAAAAAAGTAAATTCCATAAACATGTAAGGAAGCACAAGTCAAAACCACAATGAGATATCACCTCATACCTGTCAGAATGGCTATTATAAAAAAAAAAATTCCAAGAACTAATAAGTGTTGGAGAGAATGTGGAAAAAGGAAATCCCTGTACACTGTTTGTGAGATTATAAATTGATGCAGCCACTATGGAAAACAGTATGAAAATTCCTCACAGAATTAAGGACGACCATATTATCAAACCATTCCACTTCTGTGTATTTATCTGAAAAATACAAAACTATTCATTGAAAAGGTATTATATTTGCAGCCCTACGTTCACTGTAGCATTGTTTACAATAGCCAAGAGAGGGAAACAACCTAAGTGCCCATCAATGTTTGAATAAATAAAGATGATCCACACACACAAATGGAATACTACTCAGCCATAAAAAAGAATGAAATCTTGCCATTTGTGACAAAAATGAATGAACTTTGAGGATATAACAGTAAATAAGTTATAAAGAGAAAGACAACTACCATATGATTTTACTCATGTGAAACTTTAAAGAAGTCAAGGGGTCAAGGGGTTAGGTGAAAGGGGTGAAGACAGTCAACTGTATGGTGATAGATGGAAACTAGACTTTTGGGGTGACTGTTTTGTAGGATATACAGATGTCAAATTATAATGTTGCGTACCTGAAGCTTCTATAATTTAAAAAAAGAACTGATAGCCTGATTCAAAATTGGAAAAAATTTTCCATAATAAAATGATTTTTAAAAAATGTCAATCATCAAGAAAATGGCAATCATTGCTATTAGCATATTTTACTCAAATACTTTATATAATAAAACACTGTGGGAGGTGTACACACTCAATTGGCAAACAAAAAAAGGACATTCACAGACACTAATGTATATAGATAAAAACAACATCATGCTTTTTAAAATTGTAAACCTACTTAAAATGTAGAAGAGTTTACTATAATGAACATTCCATTGTGATTTAAGATAAACTTCATAAATAATTTAGTTCCATTTCTTCATTATACATGAGTAAACTAATGACAAGAAAGACCTAATGCCCATCCCACGACTGTGATTAGTCATAGAATTAGGAAAAGAACTCAAATTTCTAGCTTCTAAATTCAGCGCTCTTCTCACAAAATCATATAAAATCCTTAAGCATAAATTAGACATAATTCACTCATCACATTGTTAATTATTCAGTAAAACTTACTTCCTTTTCAGGGTACAGAAGGTCAAAGAGTTTCATGACAGGGAGAAAATCCGCTAGAGCGTTTTTCTGAATACTTCCGGAAATGAATTGCAGGAGAACCCACATTAGATGATCTCTGCCTTTAATCAGTCCTCGCCCTGCTAACTGCAAAACATGTTTAAATACACATCTAAACAGCCAGGTAAAGAGATGATGTAGTCAAGTTTAAAGAAAAAAATAAAGAGAAATCTTGTTTTCTGAAAGTTGCCATTTAATTTTGGCTAATTACTTAGTCTCAAATCAAGATTATTTTAATATAACATATAGCTTTCCTCCCTGGCATCCACAACAACTATACACATCAAAAATTAAATGTTTTTGAATAAAATTAATTACATGTGCATGAGAATCAAATTTAATATGGGATAATTACTAAAAGTGTGTCATTAAAATATGAGGACTATTTTATTATACCATAAAATTCTTTTTAATTTAAAATCTTCAAGGATTGGTTATTAAAAAAAGCACTTCTCCTGGTTTCCTGTAGATTATAACAGAAATCAATGGCAGTGGTGGAGGAGGGAGGTTGGGGGGTCAGTGGGGTTGATATGATTTGAACAACTCTTAAAAAATTTCCCCTAAATAATCCATGCTGTAAGAATGTTAAATATAGAACACTTATTTTATTCCCATTCAATGTGTATAAAACCTTATGACTAAAACCAACTCTTCCCACAAACTTACTCTTCTACAATATTCCCTTTCTGCATTCATTGTCTTACCTTTCTATTCCTTGTCAAAGTAGATACCAGTGAGTGATCCGAGACTCCTGTTACCTATCCTCAAGTTCTATTCAACCCTCGGAATACCTGGTCTCTGGCTTCTGTCTTGGTTCAGCCGTCTGCATCTCTCCTCCCGACCACTGCAATAGCCCCCTTACAATATAATATCCCTGCCTCAAATTCTGGCCCCGTACATCTATCTCTGTGTCACCACCATGTGAGCACTAACAGTAATTTTTTCAACTTGTATATGATCACCATATACAACACATGGCCATATGATGTTCTCCTCGTCTGGTCTTGCCGTCCCACCTTCCTTATCGCATCCCTTTCCCCATTACCTTTTTCCCCAGTTCTTATCCACTTCTATCTCTTTCCAAATGATGATCTTATTGCTATGAAACCACTTTCCAAGCTTTTCCTCTTCACCAGTTTCTACTTGTCCTTTAAGTGCTAGCTTTTAAATCTCTTTGATAAAGCCATTCCTATATTGGGACTGTTCTTCACTCCTTTTGGGGAAATATGCCTTTGCTATGTAAATGATTAAATTATAATCAAATTGTTTACATCCATATCTTTGCTCTAGTAAGGAGCTCACTGAGGGTACTAGAGTGTTTTTTCATTTTGTATCCCCTGATCTTAGTACTGTGAATATGGAGAATGACAAAATCTGCTTTATATAGTGACAAGAAAGAAAAAAATGATGAAACCTCAAAAGCACAAAAGAACCTCAAAGGAACAAAACAGAAATTAGGACTCAGAACACCTGCCAATGCAGAAATCACTAGACAATGTCCATACCAGTCTAAAACATGCTCAGCACCAGGTGAAGCAGCTCTAACAAAAGACTCAGTACTAACCTTCTGATGAAGAGAAAGGACCATATGTGGAAAACTTGCAAACTGGAAAAGCACAAAGAAAATGAGCTGACTGGAGAGATGCTGCCACAGGAGCTGGCTGGTTCCCCCGTCGTCAAACTTCTCCTCAGTCTCGGAGCGCTCCATGGCGTAGACCACCAGGTCCACCAGCTGGTCCTCCAGCACAGGGCAGCGCTGCTTGTGCTGTGGGGCAGAGATTAAATACAGTATTCCAAAAGCCTCCTGCTTAGTTTCCTAAGTTCCCAGCTAATGGGCATTCTTTGTAACAAGAGGCTGAGAAGCATGAAATGAAGTTGAACTTAGAAAGTTACGGTTAGATTTAGTCTATTAAAGCTGCATCATGTTAAGTTATCATACAGGATGAATTTTCCTTATAAATAGTTCTTCCTCAGGCCTCACACAAGACAGACTTCCCATTAACTTCTGACTTTCACTATAGACATCACTATTTCAAAGTGACAGGGGCACTGCACAGTAGAAAATTTTATTTATCCTTTGAAAAATGTTACTTTAAAAGGCATATGAAATGGGGATAGCAGTATTAATTTTGCAATCTCACTCAAAAGATGAGAGTCCTGGATTTCTAGGAATCAAATATTGTGATAGGAGAGCAAAGTATGTGAATTTATTTTAAAGTAACCACAAGTTTATTCTAGCCTGATATACAGAGGGATTCATAAATTGCTGCCAGATCACTCAAATCTGTTTTTCAGTGTGTGTTTTTGATCCTGTGAAATGGAAACTTCTACAAAAAAAAAAAAAAAAAAAAAAAAAGGTCTTAAAGTTAATCTCTGCTCTTCTCTTTTAGAAGTCAAACATAATGCAGCTTTAATTGTAAATAAGACTATTTTAAAATCTAAAACAAGATAAAGAACTGAGTTTAAACACTAAAAATGAAAATGCAACTTCCCTTTCTAGAGGCAAAATGATTTACGCTTTTTAAAGTGATTTAAAAATATACTTTTACCAAAAGATGTGCTATGCCATATTTTATGCATTTTCATATTATTTTATAAAATGTCATATGGCTTAATAGCCAGGCAGTTAGATGCCTTTCTAGTGAATATAATTACTAATATACATGCTTTCCTTCTAAACTTTAGATGTGATTATTAGTCTTTTGCCATGAAAAAGGGATATGATTTCTTTAAATTTAAGGGAAAAATGCAAAATGGGGATGAATTTGGAAAAAAACAAAACATAATGAATAGCATCCCCTCTTTTGCATGCTCTTTGCCAGCTCCAAACTTGTAAAGCTCCAGTATAGCTGCACTTTCTTAACACATGCAAGTAAAACAAACGTCTATCCAAAACAGTAAGCATCAATGGTTGGTTCATATTTTTTCCAAAAACACAATGCCATGATCACAGTTCAACCACATTACAGGTTTACAAATAGCAATAGTAACACCACCAGTTGAGACTTCAGTACTTTTCCTCCAAATGTAATTATCTTTATGAAGCAGAGCAAAGTGCAACAGACAACACTACAAACTATTTCTTAAATCAGCATGCAAAACTACTGTGTACAGGGCTTGAAATTCACTAGTTCTGCCAACCACCAACAACCTAAGAAATGTGTCAGACAACACAAATTTAGAGTGAGATCATTCAAAGCATATAAGAGTCAGAAAAATCCGTGAAAAGAAGTAAAGCCATTATTTCCAGTAGGAATTTTTCATTAGTGATGGGAATTTGCTTCTAGTTTAAGAACTAACCAATTTGTCATCTATTTCTCCATCCATGATGGTCTTTCATCCATCTGCTTCAGGAAAAAAAGAGCAAACTAAGTAAAATTGGTTTTTAGCATCTGAGTCATTTTGGAGTTATCCTTATTATAATATGTTATGTTTTTTAATAAACTGGCCTTTTATCTACATATTTTAGGGCTATAGTGATGGACATACAGTTAATAATTAATGATCTAAGAAGGAAAACCAAAAACATTAAGATTTTGACAAAGTAAGAAGGAAATTAACAGTTACAGTGGATGATTTTTCAATACATAGTATGACTCAAGATTACATCCAAATTTTCTGTAAAGAGTTAACTCAGTCAGGAACCCTGTCTGGTGCCTAAGTGCCCGGTGTCTGAGGATGGCAGAACAGCTATCAGGACTGACTCCATATTTCCCAGCTGTTTTTCATTAAAGCCAAGGGTAGTTTGCAAACCACGTTTAGAGATAGCTTAAACATGTTTCTTTGTTTACTTGCCAATTTTAATGATACAAAAAAAAAAAAAATCTGAGCTACTACTTTAGAATAATTAAGTTTTGTCTAGTTTTCAATTACTAAAATAAGTACATTAAAATTAAGACTCTCCAACACATAAGTTATTTTAAAAAGTGAAAGAAATGAAAGTTTGCAAAGCAATTAAATGATCTTTAAATAAAGGTTAATTATCAATCACTAGGCTATGATAATTCTGTAAGCCAATAAACACTATGTCTATAGTGACTTAACTGACTTTCTGAAAGCTTTTATAAATTTACGTCTTCATGTAAGCTGAGTAAGCATGTAAGTGGAATTAGTTTGTATCATAGCTATGTGCATATTCAGTTAAAACTTCTTTTAACAATAACAATCTAATTTAATATTTTAACAATTCAAATTCCGTATAACAGCTCAAACTATACTGGAAACAATTTAAAATTTCAGCTCTTATTTAAAAGCTAAGGTAGTAAGAGAAACATTAATATTAACTTCTACCCAAACCCCTGATTCATTCCCATCATGATTTCAAATGGCAAATAATAAGGCATTTTTTCAGTCTTAGTAGTAATAGTATTTTAGCTAAGTGGCCTCTAAACTTTACTATATATAATAGTTCTGGTACAGCTTTTGTGAAATTTTAACATACTGTACTTAGGTGAGCTTAAGTTTATTTTACATCATTATTTCAGTGCTAGAAATCAATTTTAAAGCAATACCTATTTGGGACAAATTGAGAAATTATATGTCATTTATTAGGGTCTCAGCAAATAAGAACTGCAGTGCTATGCCAGTTAATACCATTTTCTTTTTCTTTTTTTTTTTAAGTGGGCAGGACGGGAAGGGGCGGGGCGCAGGAACGCTGAGGCGGAGATGGAACTAATAGCATTTTCAATGGTGCTTTTAAACAATAAACAGTGATTAGTCTAGTACAGTGGTAGGCAAACTCATTAGTCAACAGAGCCAAATATCAACTGTACAACGATTGAAATTTCTTTTGAGAGCCAAATTTTTAAAACTTAAACTACATAGGTAGGTATATTCCTTAACAAGGTAGCGCTCGCACACGTATTTTGTGGAAGAGCCACACTCAAGGGGCCAAAGGGCCCCATGTGGCTCACAAGCGAGCTGCAGTTTGCCGACCAGGGGTCTAGTACTTCACCATCTCAGGACAGCCAGAGTTCATACACCACCACATAAGAGCTAGACAAGTATATGTTTTGTAATGCTCTTATTCAGTAGAAAGAACACAAAGTCTTCTGAAAACACGCAAACCAAGATTCTTCCACTGTGAATACTTCACCTTGCTGGTCACAGAACTGGGCTATTTATGACCTTCTAAATGTGACCGATTTTAAGATAAAATATAGCCCAATTCCTACTGGAAAATGTAATATGGACAGCTCTTAAAAGGTGTCAAGCTTTCGTTAATTACTGCATTGCTAGAGAAAGGACAAGAAAGTACAGTGCAGAATATAGCTTTGTAATGATAAAAGATGCGATAAGATAACTTGCTTCTTTGTAATCATACACTTCTTATACTGTGTGTTCTCATTTTCTTTCTCTACTTTCAAGGTGGTAAGAATAACATATCGAGTCAATTCAGCATATCTCTTTCAGCTACAAGTCCATTCACTACAGTTTTCTACCAAAACAAATACTGATGAATCATAAGTTTTTGACAATGTTTACACTACAGTGGGACCAATAATAATGTTCTGTCAGCATTTCCATTATAAACTTTCTTTTTAATGGATTTATGTCTTAGTCATAAACTTTTTTTAGGTTGAAACTTGTTATTAAAATGATCAGATTGGAGATACTCTCTTCTCTGAGTCGGTTTGTCAATTTTTGGTTTCAGATGAGCTGCCCCCCGAAAAACAAAGAAGCTAATGATAGCTAGGGCTATCTGGGGGAAGGTATTCACAGCTCAAATGACGATAGGTACATTTATCTACCAAACTGTAAAAGTCAAGTTTGAATTCAAGTTCATTGCAAGAATTAGTTTTAAGACATAGCATGAAGCATTCTTTCAAAGTTAACTGAATACTTACCTCTAACTCAAGTGAAAGCTGATCAGAATTATGACAGGGTATTTAAGATGTTAAGTTGACAGACTGATTATATGAGGTAACTGTCAGATACTATAGTGTGAAGCAGTTTCAGTTTCACATGTACAAAGGCTTGTCCAAACAAGGAAACTTGGTAAATTTTTCAGAAGAAAAACTTAAAATAATAAAAGAGATACTGCTACTAGGGTGAGGTTTGGCATGCAAAGTTTCAACACTGAGCAAGTTTTATGGCCAAGCTATATGTCCTTAAAAATAGGGCTTTATAAATGGAAGCACTGGCACAACCTTCACTATAGTATTGCAAACAGTAACGCTATTTTTATGTAACCTAGACAAGAATGTCTTTTTAAATAAAAAAGCTGGTCTATTTTAATATGTTGGGTTCAAAAAATTTTAACAAAAATAATTGGAACCACTATTTTGCTTAAAATCTCCAAGGTGAAAAGTCTGGGAACAGACTTGGGACGGTATAAGAGTTTGATTTACAAAGTTTGGCCAGAGTGTTTTTCTCCCGCCAAATGTGAACTTCAACTGAGAGGAGCTCACTCCAGGAGGAGGACACTTCTGGCAAAGGCTGACAAAGAAGGGTGTTTGTCAGGCAGGTGTGGGGTCACCTAAGAGTGTGACATTTCTTAGTCAATCCCCATGTTTCCAAAAAAGAAAACTTCCCTGTATAAGGTTTGCCACTCCAACTTTTTAAAGTAACATATCTCTATTAAAGTGCTTTATTTCTCCTTTGTTTTGTTTTTAATTTGTTTTCTTTTTTTTAAGGCAAAGCAACAGCAGTATTTTTATTGTTGTTATGTATTTATGTTTTAAAAGTCTGGAAAGATAAAGGCCACCATAAATCTTTCCATCTCTAAAAATTCTAGTAGGCTAGCTTTAACTCTAAAGTATGAAAAACAGTAAAATGGAGTGGGAAGGAAAAAACAACCCATCAAAAAAAATGACAGGTGTAGTCTTTATTGTGTGCTAGGTGTTGTCTCTTTTTTTAAAAAGAAAAAAATATATATGTTAAAAAAAAAAACAAAAAACACCAAAAACCAAAACCAAAAACAATTCACCAAAAACAACTCTCATATCCCAAGAAGAAATGCGTTCGGTGGCCTTGGTCTCAGCATGGTCCTGCCAATTTCAAGCCCCGACCATACATGTATTTGCTAAATGGAATCAGTGCCTACAAAGCGGCCAGCGTATCGTTAGTCACAATACAACAGTAAGGTTGTGAACATACCTGAGCAATGTTCAAGGTCTAGAGCATTGGAGGATGGGCAGGACAAGACAGGACAGAACAAAAATAAAGGAAGAAAAAAAGAAAAGACAAAACAGTGACTATGAGGCCAGCCTCAAGGGACCCAGAGTCAGCACAAACCCTCCCACATGCTAAACCACCAAAAACAAACGTACACCAAAAAAAAAAAAAAAAAAAAAAAAAAAAGTTCAGCAATGAGACTTTGCTGAAGATACTAAGGGTTATAAAAAAAGGCACCCAAACAACAAACATTCAAAAAGTAAAAAAATTATGGTTCAGTCATGTGTAGGTTTCTCTGGCAAAAGGTATGCTTGAAACTGGCCTTATAGAAAAAAAAGTAATGCAAAATAAACCAACTTTTAAGAATCTCCTTTTTAATTTAAACATTTTAAAGCAATATATATATATATATGTGATAGCAACAATACATTGTTTAATAAATCTTTTTTTTTTAAATCACCAAATAGTTTTTAACTGTTTTGCTCAGCTAGCTATAGCAAAGAAAAGAGAAAAGAATAGTGCAGATTCTACGCAGTTTACTAGGTTTCCAGCATAGTACAGTACCTGCTTATTTAAACCTAGCATATTGCAGACCATATCCCTGGAATAAGGTTGCTCCAATACATATCTCAACAAAGCAGTCTGTGGTTCAAACAGATCCTTTAAAGAAAATTAAAAAAAAAATTATTGCTTCAAGATCAAAGTAAATGGTAATTCAAATAATTTGAAATTGGGATCAAAAAAACCTCTAAAGGCACTTGTTACCTGACACAGTAGACAGTATCTAGTGAAAAAAAATCATAGGATTTTAGTGCTTGCAATTAATCTGTTGCCACTCCTTATTTATAAGTGATAACTGAGGCAAAGGGACTTGCCCGAAGTCTAAGAGTATAAACTTAGAAATGACTTCAGCTAGTCTCATGAAAGTCTTATGCATCACTGTAAGAAAAGGATTTTCTGCTCAGAAATCTAATGAAAGAGAAATGGAGGCAGTTTCCAATCACTCTCATAGATCTGAAAACACACAATTTCCAAATTTGGAGAGGACACCTGACTTGATAGCGTGGGTTTAAGAGTACAGGTTCTGGACTCATCATGTCTGAGTTCAAATTCTGATTCTGTCACTTCCTAAACATGGGGCCTTAGTCAAATTACTCCCCACTCTGCGTCACAGTTTCATCGTCTGTATAATGGAGATACTAATATGATGGTAAAGAATAAGGATTTTGCAAAGTAACGTTTTGAGAACACTGCCTGGCACATACTGAGCACACAATAAATGTATCTGCTTTCACTGGTACTGCTATCATGACAACAGTCAATTCCAGTGAGTTTCCCACTTTCCCGCGTTCCGCAGCTTTCTGAGTTACATGGCAGGAGCTCAGACTGTCCCCTCACCTCCACCAGTTTCCCAACCTCACTTTCGGACCAGCTTCCTCATCACTCTACGAATCACTCACAGGAACACCCAGCCCTCCCCTGTACTCTGTTCTGTTATCACTCCAACCCCCAACATAATATAGTGATCTTTCAAATTTCATTACAGCTTTATGTCTTTACCTCATGCTTCACTTTAGTAATATTTGTGGAGTTTATTTTCCATTGAGAATTTTCTGTTCTACTTTTGTCCCATCATCCCCTTTAAAAAAAAATCTAACAAATAGGAGGCTCATTCTTCAAATTTTAAGGACATTGCAAATTCATTTTTGGTCCTCCCTTTGTAATAGAAGGATGAAAACAAAAAATCAATTTAAAAAGTCCGTTTTCTAACTCTACGTGCTTTGCCAGAGGTGGACCACCGGGGCACAAACACCTGAAATATCCCAAACCACAGAGTCTAAGTGGACGCTGAAATCACACATTAAACCATACAATGTCTGTCATTAGATATTTACTTCAGTATACAGTGTGTCCGTAAAGTCATGGTGCACTTTTGACCGTCACATGAAAGCAACAAAAGACGATAGAAATGTGAAATCTGCACCAAATAAAAGGAAAACTCTCCCAGCTTCATACCTATTCAGTGCAATTCGATGTGGGCTCATGCACAGATCTTTTAGGGCTCCTTAGGTAGCTAACCCGTATAGCCTCTACAGACTCATCACTGACTGATGGCCTACCGGGTTTCTCCATCAAATTGCTGGTTTCCTTCAACTGCTTATCCCACTGACTAATGTTATTCCTATGTGGTGGCGCTTCGTTATAAACGCGCCGATATTCACGTTGCACTTTGGTCACGGATTCGAATTTAGCGAGCCACAGAACACACTGAACTTTCCTCTCTATCGTCCACATCTCAACTGGCATGGCCGTGGGCTGCTCCGCTGTATACACGGTGTTACGTCATCTCTGCACATGCGCACATGCTGCCACATCTTCCTACAGAAACTGGGAGGATTTTCTTTTATTTGGTGCAGACTTCACATTTCTATCGTCTTTTGTTGCTTTCCTGTGACTAGTCAAAAGTGCACCATGACTTTATGGACACACTGTATGTAGAGACAATTGAGCATGACACATCATATAATCCAGGTGGAAGACTATTAGGCCAAAAGTTCCATTACATTTAGCAACATACCTTATCATATGGCAAAAGACCTTTCAAAGGAAAACGAAGAGTTGCAGGATCCAATTTCCATGAATTACAAATGGCACCTGAGTTATTTACAACTGGTAGAAGGCTGCAGCGGCCTGTACGTATTACAAAAATGTTTTTAAGTAAATATGAACACAGCAATGCCTGTACCTTCGTTCGCTCTACAAATATTTAACGACTATCTATGCTGAACCAGACTCGGGCTTAAAAAATATTCTAATTAGATAAAAGTTTGGAAATTTTCTTTCATTGTTTTTAAACCAGATGGTTGGAGACCAGTTTTCTTACAGCAATATAATGTTATAGTAATTAAATATATAGAAACAGGAAAATATAGAATATAGAAATGAATTAGGATATAATATTAAAAGCCATTAAGGCAAGTGAACAAGGCTATGCTGTCTGGGTAAGTATTAATGGAGTGTGTACTGAGAGGCAGACTCTGCCTTTCGTGCAGGGCCTAGTTAGAGTGTGTGTGAAGTCATATATAGATAAAAAGCAGCCTGGTGTGAAAACTCTGTAGGTTAACGTAAACAAGAAGCTTCCCTAGGAACACCTTAAAAGTGGCTTGATGTGACACTTCACTAGATTAACATAAAAAGGGCTCCCTGCTAGGAACTCCCAAAAAGGTGGTTTGAGGTGATAATCCTGTAGATTGACAACTGTTAGGAGAAATAGGCCAGAAAAAGGCACTAAGCTAAGGCCCTCCGCCCCATGCTGCGGTAGTGGCCCAGACTCCAACATGAACATGGACTGTCTCCACACCGCTCTGAGCTCTGACCAAGAACGGCGGAGAGGAGCACGCCCACAGGGCCCCCTTAAGCTGAACCCAGGCACACCAAAAGGATTTGTGAGAAATAAACTTCCTGTGTGATTCTTGCAATTAATTTGTGTGGTCTTTCCTCCGGGGGCAGTTGGTCTCAGCACTGATAAGTAGAATCCTTAAGAGTAGTCTCAAGGAGGCTGCCAGGCCTGCTGTTAAGCCGGGGTGCCCTACTGTGCCGGAAGTAGAATCCAGAATGACTGATCTGCATAGAGCTCAGGCTCTACTGGGACAAGTTTGTAAGGTTGTGAACATACTATGGGCCTGAAGGTATCCACAAAGTCTGACACAAATTGGTACAGGCCTTCAAAACTCAAAAATGTTGTATTTGCCCTGGCCAGGTAGCTCAGAGCATTGTTCTAATATGCCAAGGTTGTGAATTTAATCCCTGGTCAGGGCACATAGAAGCACTAACCAATGACTTCATGAATAAGTGGAACAACCAATCAATGTCTCTCTCCTGCCTTTCTCGCTCTCTAAAATTAAAAAAAAATTTAATGTTGTATTTGTCCAAGTATCTAGGATAAAGGTCATCCAGGGGGTCAATTCCAGCTTGCTACCTATTTTTATAAAGTTTTATTGGATCACTGCTGCTTTCACACCACAATGGCAGAATTGAGTAGCTGCAACAGATTGAATAGTCCACAAAACCTAAAATATTTACTATATAGAAGTAAATAAATACCAATATTTATAGATCACTCTCGTGTAGGGCCAACATGATTAACTTCCACCATGATGCTCCTAGAGGCCTTCGATGTAGAATCTGTAGCACATACAACTGTGGAATGCATATTGGCACTTGGATGGCCGGCCCATGGGTACCTCGAGCTCAACACGTGTTAAACTGAGCCCATTGTTACCCGTTACAAACCCGCACCACTTTCATAGTTCACTAAATACCACTATCCACTCAGTTACAGAGCCAGAGCCTGAGGATTATCTGTGTGTATTTAGTTTGTTTTTGCATTTAAGTGTCCAGAATAGCACCTGGCTCACAGGAAGTGCTATTGTCTAAATAATGGTCTATATCCCTCGACAGTTCTGAGGCCACCATAATTTCTAGAAATATTATAATTCAGGAATATATATGGACACGGCAAAAACTGCCAAATCACATGCTTATTTTTAAAATTTATTTATTTAATTTTATTATTTTTTTTGTGACAGAGACAGAAAGGAAGACAGTTAGGGACAGACAGATAGGAAGGGAGACAGATGAGAAACATCAATTCTTTGTTGTGGCACCTTAGTTGTTCATTGATTGCTTTCTCCTATGTGCCTTGACCGAGGGGGCTACAGCAGAGCAAGTGACCCCTTGCTCAAGCCAGTGACCCTGGGCTCAAGCCAGTGACCCTGGGCTCAAGCCAGCAACCTTGGGCTTCAAGCCATTGATCTTTAGGCTCACGCTAGCGACCACTGGGTCATGTCTATGATCTCATGCTCAAGCCAGTGACCCTGTGCTCAAGCTAGTGAGCCATGCTCAAGCCGGATGAGCCCACACTCAAGCCGGTGACCTTGAGGTTTTGAAACTGGGTTCTCCATGTCCCAGTCCAATGCTCCATCCACTGCGCCACCACCTGGTCAGGCACATGCTTATTTCTAAAAGAAAATTCTGAGAATATAACAAAACATGAAAATATGAAAAATAGAATAAGTGAAATAGAGAGCAAAGGTGGGAACTGGGATGGCCTGAAGAGCCCAACAGTCCTGTGCACTGTGCCACCGAGGGGCAGATCTGTCAAGACCTCAATCACTTAGAGAGTCCTCGGTGCTTTACTAGCTCTACTGCAAGCTCCCTGTAATCAGCAGCAAACAGATCTTCTGGAATGATTGTATCTGAAGCTCAGACCCAGTCCAGACATCTGCTCTCCCCTCCCTTCACTCAGCACACAAAGTACCTGAAACAAGTAAAGGCTATTATTAAGCTCCTAGAGAGTCACTAAAATGACAAGCCACCATGACATGTAATAAGATACTGTCAACTTTGTTCCATAGTCAGATCGTTAAAAATTACACACTATTTAGTGTATTTTAAATTATAATCCTACCACAAATGGAGTTTATCCTTGCTGTGGGCCTGAAGGTATCCACAAAGTCTGATACCAGGTTTCCAAGTAACTAAAAACAAAACAAAAAACAAACAAGTATAAAAATAAAATCAAGACTGCTCTAAATATAATGAGCATTTTCATAAAATGAGATAGTATGTAAAGATTATAAAACCTGCACATCAAAATTACTCAAAGGTTAGTTCTCTTTTGCTGCCTTCTAAACAATTACAGTTCTTCTGTCTCTGAATTAAGCCAAGTCATACCACAATGTACTTATCTATTTGATGAAGCTATGTATATTTTATAACACGGTATATAAACTATCACAACAGGACAGCAGAGAAATGGAATAGAAAATACTGATAAAAAAATACATAGTATCTAAGGATAAAAGTGACCATTTTAAAAGTAAGCACAAAAAATAAGATTAATATAACTACTTTTTATAAAACATTGCTATTAAAAAATTTGGACTCTGGCCAGATAGCTCTGTTGGTTAGAGCATCGTCCCAATATGCCAAGATTGCTGAATCAACTAATGAATGTTATATAAATAAGTGGAACAACATATCAATGTTTTTTCTTCTTTTTCTCCCTTCCACTCTTGCTAAATCAATTAAACATTTTTTTTTAATTTGGAAAATATCAAATTTACCCAGTGTGGAAGTTTTCCCTCAGGATATAATTTTCTGATCTCTGTGACTGCAAAATAGGCTGGTAACAAACAGGCATTTCTTTCCAAGATATATGCGATAACCTAAGAAAAATAAAAGGGAAATGTTATTATTCTTAGCCAGTCCCACAGATGAACCCTTTAAATACATTAAAAAGGAGAAATATTTTTTCATGAAATTACTGGGTTTAAAATACCATAAAGGAATTCACTTATATGTGAAGAATCTCTAAAATTGAAGATTAATAAATAATGGAATGTATTGCTGATGGTTAGTAAATAACATTAAAAATGCTTTAAATGTTGGTAGACTACAAGAGAGCAGTAGACCAAAGTAACAGTTCTTGCAACATTAGTTACAAAACACAAAGATCCTTTAAGTGGTCCATAGGCTGACATCTTGTAATGGCTGGAAATACTTTAATAGCTATGTTGTTGTTTTCACAATTAAAACCCACAAATTGATTAAAATATAAAGAAGTGAAACAGCACCTGTAATACTAAAGGAGATTGTTGGGCATGCCCTCCCTCCCAGCTGCATGCCCACACCTTTCTTCCTTCCCACGCATGCATCTCCTGAATTCTAAGGGGCACCATGAGACCTGCAACCAGGGGAGCAGTGGGCAGCAGCAGCTCAGCCTGGGCTAACCCCTGAACCTGTCACCAAGGCCCCTTTCTCTGACTTCCCAGTGAGCCCAGGCAGCCCCACCCAGGCCCACTTCTTTCCTGTAACATTTCTAGGGAGCCAAAGCAGCCCACCGAGGCTCTCCTGGTGCTTCTATCCTAAGCCCTTCCTGGTTTCACTGTCCCCAGCTTTAATAAAGTTCCTCTCAAAATCATCACCAACGACAAAATGATTTATATAGAAGTAAACAAATGGAACATCCCACAGATTACCATACGCTTTAAAAGCACAGAACTGTAGAAAATGAGCTATTGAAGTTCTGACCAATGTACTGCAACCATGTTTAAATTACCTCTCTTGCTGCTAGAAGCTGCTGTACAACAGCTGAGCTCACTGTATTGGGAATTGTCAAGATTTTCTCCAAAATGGCTTTTAAGAGATCTCGAACACCCTGATATAAGAAAAAAGTCACAGGTTAAAACTAAGCAATGTCCTCTGTGCTAGTTATACATCTGACGCTTTCAAGATTACACTACACACTCAGGAAAAAAATCTCCTTCAAAGTCACACCGTCAATTTTTCTTATGCAGAGCTAATATTCCAGTCCTTGACATTAACCCAACAGATGAGTCATGTTCCCAAAGAGAATTCTACAGAACGCCTTGATACATTAATGAACAAAGAAGGTCACTAATAAATAAAAATTAAACTTTCCACAATCTGCTAAGCCTTTTTGACCTTAATAATATTAAAAGAGTTTCTAGTTATGAAGTTCAAAAAAGCTTGATTTGGGCTTACAGACAGAAATTTATTTGAATAGAACTTGAAAACAGTCTGAAAATATGGACAAAAATATTAAGCTTCCTGGCAGATGTCCCTTTCTGCTCACTCCCTTTGGTATATTCTAACTTTAATGTCCATTTTCATCTACCACATACCTTAATCCTTCAAACTTATCTAACAAGGCTATTCTGTTGGATCATTCATTCTCTTATATCTATTACAAATTGCATTATTTCAGAACAGAATCTAATATTTAGAGAAGAAATTTCATTCAATAAGCATTTGAGTATAACCAATGTGTTGAATCTTGTAAAAAAGATAAGACAACACATACACGAGAGAAATCAGAAACAATATAAAGGGTTATGTAAATAAAAAGGTAAAAACTGCATATTAACCTGCTGAAGAAACTGAACTATAAGAGAAAATAATCAGAAAAAGCTATTAGATTTAATTTTGTATTAAATCATAATTCAAATAAATGATTATCAATTAAGTTATTTTAGATCAGAGAAAATACGGACATAAAGCACAGGGTCAGGTATTGGCAGTTCTGTCAAAAAGGACAATAACAAAAGTGGCTGGAATGAAGCAGAACGGCTTCCGCAGCTACTGGAATCCTGAGCTGTATTACGAGACACAATTGTACATGCTGTTATTTTTGGTCAAGAGCAGAGCGCCGCTGATTCTAGTTAGGGAAGGGCACGTGTACAGGGAAGGTCCAGGTAGAGGTGAAGAAGGGCTTGCTCCCTTCATCAGTTATGTCTACATCTCTTCTAAGCTCCACACACCCTTCCTCTGTGACGTCATTTGAAAGGTTCCCCAACATCATAAAATCTGTGCCATGAACACACTCAAGGTCTGCTAGGCAACTTCCCCACTCATCAAAAAAACATACTAGCCACCTGCATTTTTATGTTGGGAGGAAAGCAGGAAGCTGTAGGAAACACTGAGTAATTTTAAATCCCTTCAGGAAATAAGCAATACAATATACATTTTGTAAGTGCTTCTACTTCACTTCTCCCATCTGAAATTAAGATATATACAAACTGAACAATTAATCTTGACCGAAAGCGATTATTTTTTATAATTAGGAAAAAATACCTTATAATCTACTCCACCAATTATTTTCCGAACCAGTTTAAATGTTAGGGCCCAAAGCTGTGTTCTTTCCCATTCAAGAGTATCGGAGTTTATCAGAGATTCACAAACCAACCTAGAAAAAAAATACTCATTCCAATTATACGATAGAATTTTGCAAGTTCTCTAATAGCTAAGGTCTGTATACATGGGATATTATATTTGCCATATTATTTTTCATAAAAGTACATTATTATTCAAACATACTTTTAAAAAATATGTATAGTATTTTACATAATTCACTTGTTTGGAAGAATAAACATAAAGTAAAACAAATAACACTCATTATGCTATATTTTTATTAGAAAGAAATCTATCAAAAGATAGATGGTTAAATGTTTACTATCTATCGGCCTGTGGCAGATTATATTTTTCCAAGATGGCTGCAACATGATTTTTGATCCTCATACTCTTCTGAAATGTGACACTGGTGATATTTCTCCTATGAAGAGGTTGGAGGAGAGTCTACATTCTCTTCCCTTAAACCTGGACAGGCCAAAGGCCACAGGCCACGGCAAAAGGGATGCTGTATGGCACCCGAAGCAAGATGATACAGCTTCTGTCCAGCCCTCTTCTGAATGTTTGCTCTTGGCATCCACCATGCTTTGAGAAAGTCCAGGCCACACAGAGAGGGCATGTGCAGGTTCCAGCCGACAGCCCCAACTGAGGTCTCACAGATAACCCGACATCAATCACCAGACTGGGGAAGCCTTTGTCATGATCCAGTCCTGGCTACCATCTGACTGTAATCATGAAACCCTGAGAATAAAACTGCCTAGTCAGCCTAGTCAACCACTGTTAACCATGAGTGGTAATAATAAAACGATTATTATTGTTTAGGACATGAAGTGTTGAGGTGCAACAGAAGTTAAATAGAATAATCTCATCAAAGTGAGTGACTTGAGCTCCTGGGCTGAAAGGCAAAACCGGCCTGTTTTTGAGCTTTAAGTACACAATTATAGTACATCCTAAAACCTAAAACCTGAGGTATTATGAAGGATTGCTTGTTGAAACTAACTTCTTTCCAAGCATTAATAAAAAAGAAAATTCTTGTATTGCTCACATCCCCCATTACACATACCTGGGTGGAAGAAGACCCGTCTCAACTGCCATTGCTAAGCAGTCGTAAAGGAAAGAAATTCTTTTAGGACTATGCTGGCCATGAATGAATTTAACAATCCACTGGATGCACTGTTCATGAGAGTCCTGAAAAATTAGAAAATAATTATATTTTAAGCCTCAAGTTAACCTTGTAATTAACAAACAACTAATACTACACCAGGGAGTATATCAAGATTATGAATGAGACGCTCTACTATAAATATTCCTGATGAAGACAATTTAAAAAAATGTTAAAAAATCAGATTTAGTATTTCAATTATATTAAACTTAAAACCTGACAATTATATCAATTAAACTACCATTTTTATTACATCGGACCTCCAAAAGGAGTAAGATATCATTGGCATATTCATGGTCAATAGAAGACTCTCACACAGATTGTGTAAGGCTTTGTAGGCAGTGACCTATTTAATGGCAGATATAAATATTCCTGTCGCTGGGGGAAAAATTCATTATGGGTTAGTACATGTGCCTCATGAGAATTTAGTACGAATCTAATCCTTAAGAGCCCAACCAAATATGAATGCAATGACACAGCAAATTTCTAGGCTTACATAAGAACTTTAAACCTGATACAGAAATGTAGTGCCACGTCAAAGTCTGTCTTCTAGACTATCCTCAAGATATCCTAGATATCTTGGAAATCCTGGAGATTTCCTAGAGGAAAGCCTGTGTCCCTTTCCTCTGCACTATCACTGTCCCACCTAAATACTTCTATTGTTGGCTGTATCACACAGGTTTAGAAATATCGATTTTCTTCCTGGATCCACATTAGAATATAAGTCTTAATACAAGGGCCATACCTTACCTCATAAAACACATTTAATGAATTATTAAAATTTTAAAATATTTTCAAAATTTGTTCAACAATACTCAAGAAAATACAAAATAAAATTATATTGAGATAAAATTTCTTATGTTTTAGATTGGAAAAAATCAAAAAGTTTATTAACACTCTATCGTGAAGCTATTGGGATATATACTCTCAGACATTGCTAATCAGAGTATAAACTGGTGACTCTAATGAAAAGCTACTAGGCAATTTCTATAAAAATTACAAATAAATATACCCTCTGACCTAGCAATACTACTTCCAGGGATTTGTTCTATGTCCATATATAATATCATTCGTTTTGCATTGTTTAATGTAGAAAAGGTAAGAAGCAACCTAAAAGTCAGTAGGAGACTGGTTAAATAAAGGAAGGTACAGCCAAAACAATGAAATATTTTATGCTGCAAGACAGGAAGAAAGGCAGAAATTTTAACTGTTAGTGGATTGCTGTAGACGTACTTTCAGAATTTTTTAAGGGGAAAAAAGCAAGGTGCGAATGAACAATGTACATAGTATATGATCATTCTAAAGAAGTGATTCTCTGTGTATAAAACAACTCTAGAAGGAAGCATAAACTGAACATGCTGGCTTCAGACAGACAATCGAACAGGTAACTAAGCTAAGAGAGACGAAAGGCAAACTATTAATCGGTCCTCCTTTTGGTACTTTTTGCATTTTACACCATATGAATATATTACCTATTAAAACACTTAGAAAATGAATGTATCGACATTATGTGATCCATGTCTGAGTAGCAAGTCTTATCAGCACCTCAACCGCAAACACTGTCCTACCCATAAAGAACCATGAGAAGAAAATGCACTACTGGAACACAAACTCTTTAAAAACCACACACTTTGTATCTCTGTACATTTCCTGGTGACTGTTGGTCTTTGTTACTAAGATTTACTATTTTTTCTCCTTTTTTATCATATCTTTATATCCTTATTACAAAATCATTGTATCCTTATTGTAACATTTTGGTATCTTTAGTATAGTATCTTCATTATACTGTGCCAATTCCTTTGTTGAGCAAATGAATGGAATTTTTTCCCTTTGTAATCCCTAACGCAGCTATTTTCAAGTGCACCAGATAAATCAGAATAGGATGAAAACAGTATTATATAGCCTAACAGGGGGCCGAGTTTTAACTTCTCACACCATGCTGTCATCAACTTGACCTCTCAACTCAGGTTTTCCACTGGAAGAATACACACTGGAACAAACGGAAACCAAAATGGACAAATAAAAGACGATGACAACTTCATCTCTCCTTGCCCAGAAAAACCTCAACAAGCAACATCAAAGTAAATGTCCAAAAAAAAAGAAGGGGTCAAAAATCACGTCTGATTGCATGAAAAATGCAGCGCTCACCTGAGGAAGACCACTCCAAAACTGTCTGAAGGCCCCCAAGCAGCTAATGAGTTTTGTTTTTTCATCTTCAGGGGTGTCCATAAACATTCTAGAACCAAAAATCACATCGTTTGTCATTGGTTTGGAAACGGTAATTCAACCTCAACCTAACTGGAATAGAGGATCTTACTAACCTTCAGGACAAAACGAAGCAACATCTTAACCCATTTTTGTGTTCCCGTGAAAACACAAAACTCTGCCCTGATATACTCACCCAGGGAAAGCCTCTTCTATAATTTCGGTTTTCTGTAAAGAAAAAGAACAACAAAAGAAAACGATGTGAATTCAAGAGAGAGGGAGAGAGAGAGAGAGAGAGAGAGAGAGAGAGGCCTCCTCGAGCCACCTGTTACCACGCAGCTCGGGCAAGGCGCCCCAGCCAGCTCCGGGCAGACACGACCGCCACCTGCCCAGCCTGTCACGGCGGGGCTGTGGATGCCGAGGGGACTCAGAATGTGACAGCGGTGTGAGCATCGCTGGACCTCGGCGCGCGCGCGGTGTCACAACAAAGGCGCGGCGGCCGAGAAGCTACCCGCGCAGGTCCCCGCTCCGCGGCCCCGGCTCCCTGGCCCGTCCACTCACCACCACCTCCTCGAAAATGCTCTGCAGTTGCGTCTCCATCTGCACCATCGTCCCCGCCTTCCGCGGGCGCCCGGCGCGCGGCTCGGGGTCCGGGCCGAGCCCCCGCAGTCGGCCCGCAGAAGGGCGGAGACGCCCGCAGGTCGGCGCGGGGTGGACAGCGTCGCCTCGCACTCCCAGCGCTTAGCTGACGGAGTCCCCTCTGGGGCCCGGCAAACCACCCCGGCCTGCACGGAAGAGCCGGGAAGTGCCTGGTGTCCGTGGGTGCCTAAACCCCCAGAAACCAAGAACTCAGCCATATGGTTCCGCCAGAGGGGAAGGACGGCGCGCGAGCCGGACGAGAGTGCCCCCAAGTGGAGCCTTGAGCCTAAATCAGCCGACAGCATTGTCGGCTGCAGGCCGCCACCTGCCGGCTAGAGCGGGATTGACTTCCTCCTCCAGGCTCAAGTATTGGGAAAGGAAGAGCTTTGGAGCTCAAGGGCTGCTGCGGACTGTATGTAGGCTGTGTTTCTGCTGTAATCTGCCTGAGTCAACCCCATGATGCCTGGGAGCTGCTAACCTGTAGTTCTGTCTGCAGAGTGGAGCTAGGAGTTGAAATCACACTTTTCTTGACCACAGAGAACATGTCTTCTCAATTATAACCCAGTACAATGCTGGACACATAGCATGTTTTCAGAGAAAATGGGGGGGGGGGGGAGGGGAGAAACACATTATTATTGCTTTTTAATTAGAATAATAATACCATTTTAGTTATAATAATCTAAAAATAATAATATTGATCAGTTAGTGAATACCTATAGCCTATTTGGTGGGGTAGGGGTCGAAAGGGTGGCAAAGAGGAAGGCTGATCCCCCTGGCATGGTCAGAGCAGACGCCTAAGTGCACTGACTGCTGCACTCCTCACCATTTTATTTCTTCCGGCATCAGTTTAACATATTCTAGGAACCTAGTCCACCTTTTCCAAGCTGATTTAGGGATCTCTTCTTTATCTTCAGGTAATACCTCTGTGATTTACTAGTAGAGTGTTTAATTTTTTTTGTTGTTTTTGTTTGTTTGTTTTTTGTATTTTTCTGAAGCTGGAAACGGGGAGAGACAGTCAGACAGACTCCCGCATGCGTCCATCCAGGATCCACCCGGCATGCCCACCAGGGGCGACACTCTGCCCACCAGGGGGCGATGCTCTGCCCCTCCGGGGCGTCGCTCTGCCGCGACCAGAGCCACTCCAGCGCCTGGGGCAGAGGCCAAGGAGCCATCCCCAGTGCCCGGGCCATCTTTGCTCCAATGGAGCCTTGGCTGCGGGAGGGGAAGAGAGAGACAGAGAGGAAGAGGGGGTGAAGAAGCAAATGGGTGCTTCTCCTGTGTGCCCTGGCCGGGAATCGAACCCGGGTCCCCTGCACGCCAGGCTGATGCTCTACCGCTGAGCCAACCGGCCAGGGCCTAGAGTGTTTTATTTATAGAATATTTTTCTACCCTTTGCTTAGTGCTAGACACAGTGTTAGGTATTTATTGAACTAGCCCTGGCCAGTTTGCTCAGTGATAGAGCATCGCCAGTGTGTGGATGTCCCAGGTTCAATTTCCAGCCAGGGCACACAGGAGAAGGGACCATTTGCTTCTCCATCCCTCCCCCCTTTCCTTCTCTCTATCTCTCTCTTCCCTTCCCACAGCCATGGATTGGTTGGAGTAATTTGGCCCTGGATGCTGGGGATGGCTCCATGGCCTTGCTTGACTACTGAGCAATGGAGCAACGGCCTCAGATGGACAGAGCATTGCCCCATATGGGGCTTGTGGGGTGGATCTGGTTTGGGTGCATGTGAGTCTGTTTCTCTGCCTCCCTGCTTCTCACTTAAGGGGAAAAAAAAGGTATTTAATGAACTATTGCAGTAATAAGTTTTGCAGACTACCCAAACTAGAGTGATGACAGAGCTAGAATTATTAAAATCAAATTTCCCTAACAATCTATTGGGTTATTTTTGTATGCTAAACAAATTATCTTACAGTATTGTGGATTACCATTAATCAAATACTCTTCTAAAACATTTTTCATTTACTATCAAGCAGTTTTTCATACTTTCAGTCTGTGTCCAAATCAGTGTATTCTCAGCAAATGCCAGCTAATTAAAAAGGTAAAATTAATTAAAAAGTGAAATAGTCAGAAAAGAATTGTATTTTTTTGCCATAATCAAATACACATTAATTTTATTTTATTTTTTGCAAGAGAGAGAGAGGAAGGGAGAGAAGAAGAAAGAGAGATGAGAAGTATCAACTTGTAATGGCAGTACTTCAGTTGTTCATTGATTCCTTTTCATATGTGCCTTGACTGGGAGCTTCAGCTGAGCCAGTGACCCCTTGCTCAAGCCAGCAACCTTGGTCTTCAAGCCAGTGACCTTTGGGCTCAAGCCAGTGACCATGGAATCATATCTAAGATCCCACGCTCAAGCTGGCAACCCTGAGCTCAAGCTGTGAGGCTGCGCTTAAGCTGGCGACCTCAGAGTTTTGAACCTGGGATCTCAGCATCTCAGGTCTATGCTCCAACACTGGTCAGGCGATACACATTAACTTTTAAATCATGCTTGCTGATGCTTTATTCATTGAATAAAAATTGACCATTCCTGCCCTGGCCAGATGGCTCAGTTGGTTGGGGCATCCTCCCAAGGCACTGAGGTTGTTGGTTCCCCCCCGCCCCCCGGTCAGGGCACATGAAGGAGCAGTTTGATGTTTCTGTCCCCCTCTCTCTCCCTTCCACACTCTCTAGCATCAACAAATAAAAATTTAAAAATATTGACCATTTTTAGAACTTCTTAATAAAATTTCTGATATTAATTTTAAATTTCTTTTCTTATTTATTGATGTTAGAGAGAGAGAGAAAGGGAGAGAGAGAGAGAAGAATCCATCTGTTGTTTCACTTATTTATGCATTCATTGGTTAATTCTTATATGTGCCTTGACCAGGGATGGAACCTGCAGCCTTGAGGTATAGGAAAGACGCTCTAACCAACTGAGCAACCCGGCCAGGGCCCCTGAAATTAATATTTAAAATTGATGTATAATCTATATACGATAAAATGAGTAGTTTTTTGAAATGCATAAATTTTAAATGTACAAGTTTGTGAATTTTGATAAGTGATCACATTTGTTTAATCATACCACTGTCAAGGTCTGCAATATGTCTGTCACCTCAGAAACTTTATGTGGTCTCTCTGCACTCAACCCTCCCCTCAGCAGCAAACACTTTTTTAATTTATGTAACGATTAACTAGTTTGCATGTGTTTGAAGTTTATATAATTGGAATCACACAGGATGGTATCCAGCTTCTTTTACACATTATATTTTGAGATCCACCATCTGTATTATTCCATTTTATGAATATAATACAGATTACTTATTGAGTCACCACTTGGTAGTGAGGACTTATAAGAACTTTAGTTTCATAACTTGTGAAACAATATTTGGATCTTCCTTTTACATATTGTGGGTGAAAAAAAGGGCTTCTATGTAAAGTGAGTACCTGTACCTCACAAGCTGATCTGATTATAAATTCCTAACTGGAAAGGTCATGATGGGTAGTCATGTCCCAGGCCTATAACTTTTATTTTTAATTATTAACTAACTTATTTATTTATTTATTATATTTTTTATTATTATTATTTTTTTGTATTTTTCTGAAGCTGGAAACGGGGAGAGACAGTCAGACAGACTCCCGCATGCGCCTGACCGGGATCCACCCGGCACGCCCACCAGGGGCGATGCTCTGCCCACCAGGGGGCGATGCTCTGCCCCTCCGGGGCATCGCTCTGCCGCGACCAGAGCCACTCTAGCGCCTGGGGCAGAGGCCAGGGAGCCATCCCCAGCGCCTGGGCCATCTTTGCTCCAATGGAGCCTTGGCTGTAGGAGGGGAAGAGAGAGACAGAGAGGAAGGAGGGGGGGTGGAGAAGCAAATGGGCTCTTCTCCTATGTGCCCTGGCCGGGAATCGAACCCGGGTCCCCCGCACGCCAGGCCGACGCTCTACCACTGAGCCAACCGGCCAGGGCCTTAACTAACTTATTTATTAATTTGAAAGAGAAAAGGAAGCATCATTCTCTTGTTCCACTTACTTATGAATTCATTGGTTGGTTCTTGTATGTACCCTGACTGTGTACTGACGTTGCAATTTTTGCACAAGATGACACTCTAATCACCTGAGCTACCCTGCCAGGGCTATAACTTCTTCTTCTTCTTCTTTTTTTTTTTGAAAGTAGCATCAACTTGTTGTTTCAGTTGTTTGTACACACATTGTTTGCTTCTTATACATTCCCTGACCAAAGATCGAGCCTGTGACCTCGGCATTTCACGACTACTCTCTATGCAGGATGGCTCTATCCACTGCACCACTGGCCAAAGCAGGGCTGTAACTTCTTTAACAAAAGGTTTTAAGTTAGACCTGTCCATTGTTCTTGTGTATCTAGGCTAAGATATATTTGAAATACCAGAAATAATACCTCTGGGAGGGAGTATCAACCCTCGAAAGAGCATATAATCTTGTGAACCATCCTGTAACCCAATCTCTACGCTGGTTTTTCCTACATTCGTGTAATTTTTCTTATGTTCCCTTCTTAATTTCAAATGCATAAACAAAGCTGCAAAACTAACTTTCTTCTGGTGTATGTCAACTTGTAAAAATTCTCTACAGATTTGGTCTTTTCTTTTTTTCATGGATTGAGTTTAGAGAGACAGAGAGGAAGTAAGAGAAAAAGACACGGCATATGTCATCAGTTTGGCTTGAATAAATTTTTATAGAAATTCTCTACAGGCTTGGCTATTTCTTACGTTGACAATTTTGAGCTCTGGGGCTGCTCTATGGAGCGTACCTGTGCCTTTTTGAGCCCCAAAGCTGCCTGCAGAACGAGCAGCACCCTTTATGCTGATTGTACTATTTGATAAGCTGTACTCCTTGCACCGCTACTAAATAACACTCTCTGTACTGTAACTGTGTGATCACAGACAGCCTTTCGGTTCCACAGGCCTGGGTTGACTTGGACTCGATGGCTGCTTAATCATATATTAACCATTATTTTCACTTCACCACCCCAGATGCTTGATCACTGAGTCAGCCAACCATTGAAAGTCCAGTGGCCCCCACTAGTCAGAAAACAAAAGATATAAGTTTATGAACTTATTACCTCTAGCAACCCATCTATTTGATCAACAGCTCCTTTTAAGTTTTGCCTTTGTAAACCCCTGCCCTATCCTCTCCGCTTTGGAGAGCATACTAGGTTCATACTAAGGGGAAAAAATCATTATCTGAATAAACTCTTTACATTTTTTTAAAAATATGTCTATATCCCCAGACTTTTTTTTTTACTGTGGATATTTATTTTATTTTCAATTTTTAACTGTTGTGTGTAAAGGTGTTATGGACATTCTCAAATTCCTTTAGACATATCCTCTTTTCCATTCAGTAAACCCCTTGGGGCAGAATTTTTGGGTCAGATGGTAAGTATATGTTTAACTAAAAGCTGCCAAACAGTTCCTCCAAATAGCATTAGCATTTTTACATTCTAATTCTACTAATGTAGAATTTGCGTTTCACTTGTTCCACATCCTTGTCAACAGTTGGTGTCAACTTTATTCCTTTAGCTTTTCTAATGGGAGTACAGATTCTTAGTGACTTTTTTTTTGTAGAGCATGCTGTCGACACAAGTACATCCAAATTTTTAGGGTTTTATTTTTGGGAGGATCAAATAATGTATGGTTTCAGTCACATTATTATTTGATTTTGTAAAGAGTTTTTACAAGCATTTACTTGAGCCAAAGGGTACATCTGGAGGCAGGATAGAAATAGACTGAAATAAGTGCTTCAGACAGTAACAGTTTTCACTTTCTTGTGTGCTTTCGAAATTAAGGCGGAAGATAAGGAAGGTGACAGGAAGGTGGAGACGGCAAGGCAGCGGGGATCAGATGACAAAATGGTCCAGATCATGTATCTCTTGAAGGTGTTCACACTTTTAGAGGGACGGGCCTGAATGGTGGTCACTTGTTAGAAGTGAGATCTGAACACAACAAAACCAACAACAAAATATAGAAGTGGAGCCTGAAAAAAAGGTATTTCAAAAGTGTGTTAATCTAGATGCACAGAAAAAATGGGCAGCGCTTGCTTAAGGCAAAGATAAGACATTAAGTAGAGAAGTCACACGCCCGGGGTGTGACTACTCATTATGACCTGCCCAGTTAGGAATTTATGAATGTTGGGTCAGGTCCAGGACCCCTCACCAAAAGCCTCAACTAGCCAGGTGGATCTTTAGGTGACCCAGTGCCCAGGCAGTTCCCGTAGCACTGCACCTGAGCAATCTTGATTGATGTCTTACCTCCTCCTGGCCCTCGGACAGTCTGCCAGTTAGTCACCTTCCCCCCTTCACTTACTGAGCAATCTATTGCTGTCCATTACTCACTACCCCCTCCATTGTTTAATTCTTCCATTGTTTAACTGCTATTGGTAATGGAAGTTTTCCCCCTACAGCGAGAAATACAGCCAAACTCAGTCCTACATAGGCTGAGGCTTTTCACCCTCTCGCTGCTGACACCACGAGGGTCTTAGCCCATCTGTTCACAGATGCATAAGTAAATTTCTTATGAAACTCATCAGTACTTGTGCGTCCCTCCTTTGGTGACCTAACAATGAGCAATTCATTTTGTGAGGTTACTTACCACAGAACCCCTTTTCTCATCCATAATATGAAGTACACGTCTTTTATTAGATGTACGTATAGTGAATGCTTCCTCCCTTTCTTGGCTTGCTTTTTCATTATCTTAAATAATGTCTTTAATAGTAGAAATTTAAAATTTGGACAAAGTACAATTTATTTCTAAAATCTTATCATTATTATTTTAGTAGCTTCTGAAAATGCTAGAATGAATTGATATATTTGCAATGAATAAATAAATAAAATATTGAAATTGTTAAGAAAGGTGTGGGTAGTATGCTGGGTACTGTGTTCTGAAGAGATAAGAAGCTGTCTTATGAAATCACTGACAAAATGAAAATCTCGTTGACTAAGATATCAGGGTTCATTGGTTTTTGAAGAGGGCAATCTTGACCTAGTGCTGGGGAGTAAGCCATTGCATAAGGATGGTAGGAATAGGCTAGAGGATGGTATTAGGGATTAAGGTCCTTGCTTCACTGAAGAATAAGAATGTTGGAAGCCAGTTCTATCTGGGTTTGAGAACAAGAAGGAAACTAACAGAACAGTTTCTCTGAGGTAAGGGCTAAAGATGGTGACCATAAAAGAAATGGAGATGACACAATAACTAGAAAAGTCTATTAAGCACCTATGTCAAGTTTGCTGGTGACCTGAATCTATGTATGTAGTTGCAGTTACACACACACACACACACACACACACACACTCACACTATTAATATAATATTAATTCTTTTTGTTGTTATAATTTTTCAAAGTACTGCTCACAAAAATCAGAGGATATTTTATCGCTTCATATTTATTTTGAAATATCCTCTGATTTTTGTGAGCAGCATATATATGTGTGTGTTAAAAGATGACTGAGTGTCGGACCTGTGGTGGTGCAGTGGATAAAGCGTCGACCTGGAAATGCTGAGGTCGCCGGTTTGAAACCTTGGGCTTGCCTGGTCAAGGCACATATGGGAGTTGATGCTTCTGGCTCCTTCCCCCTTCTCTCTCTCTGTCTCTCTCTCCTCTCTCTCTCCTCTCTAAAAATGAATAAATAAATAAATAAAAAGATGACTGATTCTCCAAAGCTCTTATTAAAAATATAATAGTCCTTGGCCCTGGCCGGTTCGCTCAGTGGTAGAGCGTCGGCCTGGCGTGCAGGAGTCCTGGGTTCGATTTCCGGCCAGGGCACACAGGAGAAGCGCCCATCTGCTTCTCCACCCCTCCCCCTCTCCTTCCTCTCTGTCTCTTTCTTCCCCTCCCGCAGCAGCCGAGGCTCCATTGGAGCAAAGATGGCCCGGGCACTGGGGATGGCTCCTTGGCCTCTGCCTCAGGCGCTGGAGTGGCTCTGGTCGCAACAGAGTGACGCCCCGGGGGGGGCAGAGCATCGCCCCCTGGTGGGCAGAGCATCGCCCCTGGTGGGCGTGCCGGGTGGATCCCGGTGGGGCGCATGCAGGAGTCTGTCTGACTGCCTCCCCGTTTCCAGCTTCGGAAAAATGAAAACAACAACAACAACAACAACAACAAAAATATATAATAGTCCTCTACCTAAATACTCCCCACCTTCAGCTCTCCCTAGAAGTTACTATTGTACTTTCAATTCTTTTTCTAAATAACGTTCTACCCCACTATCTCTTGCTGTTTCAGTTTTAGGGATTATATATTGACTTTTGTGGACAAAAAAGGTGCTCTAATAAATCATAAATTCCTAACTTCCCGGTGACTTGTTTGAAACTTTTTCTTAAATTTATCAATTTTAGAAAGAAAGGAAGGTAGGGGGAGAGAAAGAGAGATTGACATTAATTTGTTGTTCTACTTATTTCTGCATTCATTGATTAGTTCTTATATGTGCCCTGCCTGGGATTGAACCTATATATTGGGAGGTTGCTCTAATCAACTGAATTACCCAGCTAGGGCATGACTTCTTTAGTGAAAGGTTTTTAAGCCAGCTCTGTTCATTGTTCTTGTGCATCTAGGTTGACACGCCTTTGAAATGTCAGAAGCAATACTCCTGGTTAACCGCTATTAAGAAGCAAGTAAAATAAACAAACAAACAAACAAACAAACAAATAAATAAATGCATGAAGAAAAAAAGGAAGCATGTAGCCTTGTAGTTCAATCTCTGCCTTGCTTTCTCCCACCTTCATATAATCTTCCTTATATGCCCTCCTTCAAATTTCAAATACATGCAAAAGATTACAAAACAATCTCTCAAGCTCTTTAGATCTTGCTTCTGGAAACTGTCAGTTTGGGTTCAAATAAACTCATAAAAAGTCTTCACAGGTTTGGACATTTCTTACGTCAATACTTCTTACAATGTAAAATGAGTACTCAGTGTTCCCGCACACATCTCACATTTCCTCCTCCATCCATTCATGTATCAGAACTTGTTGGTTACATAATTACAGACTATTTATATTGTTTTGACTCTAGCTATTATTTACACATTCACAACACAGTGCTTTGTGATTCCATTTTCCTTTTCCATCCAACTTACTGTTTTGTTTTGGGAGTTAATATTTGTCTAATGTTTTTTCTTTGCCTAGTTTTGAATGTGCCTATCGCTAATTCATCCGAAAACCTCTGCCTGAGGTGTTAATCTCCTCTCAGGAAGTTCGGACACATAAAACATGCCCTAATTTTATCTTCCTCTTGGGATATCCCTTGGAACCCCTGCCCTCCTCTTCCTGTCGGGACCGGCTGTTTCCTAAACCGACTTCATGGCTACCATCCACGGACAGGGTCTGCTGATTCTCTTTTGTTCTCTCCTGTCTACAACTTTTGTTTGCTCAGTTTCGTGCCTTCCTCTTCCTCAATTTACCCCCTTGTTTGAAGATGGAGGAATGCATATTTTACATTAACTTCCTCAAAAAGACTATTTTTCTCCCAACATTTTATTTTGAAACAATTTAAACATAGAGAAAATTGAAAGAATTTTACAAATACGTACTGTAAACATTTTGCAACATCTGTTTTTCTGTCTCTTCTCTCTACTAATCGAATCTCTAAGTGAACTGTTTGAAAATTATTTACAGACATCATAACTCCGCCTCTAAATACTTCATCATGCAACTTCTAAAAGTCATACATATAGAACATGACTTTTTTTGTTGTTGTTGTATTTTTCTGAAGTTGGAAACAGGGAGGCAGTCAGACAGACTCCCGCATGCGCCTGACCGGGATCCACCCGGAACACCCACTAGGGGGCGATGCTCTGCCCATCTGGGGCATCGCTCTGTTGCAACCAGAGCCATTCTAGCGCCTGAGGCAGATGCCACAGAGCCATCCTCAGCGGCCGGGTCAACTTTGCTCCAATGGAGCCTTGGCTGCGGGAGGGGAAGAGAGAGACAGAGAGGAAGGAGAGGGGGAGGAGTGGAGAAACAGATAGACGCTTCTCCTGTGTGCCCTGGCCAGGAATCGAACCTGGGACTCCTGCACACCAGGCCAACTCTCTACCACTGAGCCAACCGGCCAGGGCCTAGAACCTGACTTTTATAACCAAGGTACACTTACCACACTCTGAAAATTTAGCATCAATACAATTCTCCTATCTGAAATATATCTGATGAATGCAGATATATTGGGGTGATGAATCCACAATACAATATACAGATAATGTATTATAGTATTTTATACCTGAAATCTATATAATTCCATTAGTCACTGTCATCCCAATTTAAGCTATATAGAAAACATATACATGCATATATATATACATATACATAAACATAAACATATATACATAAACATATATGCAAATAAATTCTGTGTATAATTTCAAATGTCCCACACAGACATTGCCCCAAAGCTTATCCAGGCAAGTGCATAAAACATTGGCAGAAACTATGCTGTAAACACAATTAGCATGGGTGATAGGACACATGCTCCTGCTACTCAACTATAGTGCTTGAGCTACTTATTTTTGTTTTTGTTTTTGAGAGAGAGAGGGAGTGAGAGGAAGATAGGTAGGGAGAGAGAGGGTAATAGGATCAACTTATACAGTAGTTGCTATCACTTTAGTTGTGCATTGATTGCTTCTCGTACATACCTTGATCAGGGCCAAGGCAGTGCCCCCTTGTTCAAGCCAGCTGGCCAGTGACTATGGGCTTTTCACACCAGAGACCTTTGGGCTCAAGCTGGCGAGCTTTGGGATTGTGTGGATGATTCTCTTGCTCAAGCCAGTGATGCTGCATTGCCAGGCTCATGCTCAGAGCTAGCAACCTTGGGGCTTTGAATCAGCAACCCCAGTGTTCTGGGTTGACACTTTATCCACTGCACCATCACCAGGCAGGCTTGAGTTAATTTTTAAGTCATGTAATTTTTACTAGAAATGTTACCTTTTAAGGTACTGTAATGGGCTGACTTCATATTCAAATGTTGAATTCCTAAACCCCAGTAACCCAGAATGTAACTATATTTGGAAATAGAATCTTTAAGAAGGTCATTAAGTTAAAATGAGGTTATTAGGGTGGGTCTTGATCTAATATGACTGGTGTACTTATGAAAAGAGAAGATTGTGACAGACAGGCACTAGACAGGTGAACACACAGAGTGACAACTGTGTGAAGACACAGGAAAAGAAAGCTATTTGCAAGTCAAGCATAGAGGCCTTTAGTAGAAACCAACCCTTGCCCTGGTTGGGTATCTCAGTTGTTTAGAGTGTAGTTCTGATATGCCAACATTATGAGTTCAGTCCCCAGTCAGGCCCATACAAGAATCAGTCAATGAATGCATACATAAGTATAATAATAAATCAATGTTTTTCTCTCTCAAAACAAAACAAACACACACACACAACAACAACAACAACTAGGAGGGAGGGAACCAACTCTTAATTTTAGACTTCTCACTTCCAGAAACGTGAGAAAATAAATTTATGTTATTTAGGCCACCCAGTCTTGAATGCCTTATTATGGCAGTCCTAGAAAACTGCTATAGATACTTTTTTGAATTTCCTTAAAAAATCTTATTATTTTCTCCTCCATTCCACTGGTACTTCATTAATATGTCTAGTAAAGCCCAAATCATATGTTATTATGGTTAGTAATGTCTCTTCTACCAGACTAAAGCTGTTTAGAGTAGCAAATACAGAAACTAAACATTTTTGTATTTAGACCAGGCATAAAATCTGGGGTTTGGTGATACTCAGTTATTATTTGTTAGTCTGGGTTGAATAAAGCCTCTAGAGTCCCATCATTTCATGGGTGCGGCTTTCTTTGAGGAAATAGCTATTTCTGAAATATTAGATGTAGAGAAAACATTTGGATCAGACACAAATTTATACCTCTGAGGTTATTATAATTTATAACAATTTGTTTTATTAGACATTTATAAGGTAAATTTAGACCTCCAAGATTATTTCTGAAACCACTGAATAACTTATTCAGCAGTTGTTCACTGAATGTCCTTTAGGTGCTGGCCATTGTGCTAGACACTGGAACAAAATGGAAAACGTGAACTAACCTACGCATTGTCCCCATGGAGTGGACGTGCCAAAGGGGTTCCAAGGTTCTGGCAAATAACCCAGTTCCTGTCAGGGTTCAAAGAAGTACAACGAACCCACAACCTGTACCTTCATGAAGTGGCACTTGTGGGACCCAGCCTTGGTGAACTCAGGTAGCATGGTGGCAACATGGTTTTAGGATGACTCTTCTGGAAATATCCCTAGAAGTTGAATTGTGAATGAGGCCTAAATGAGAACATTAAAAAGAAGAGTCTTCTAACCTTGAAAAATTTGGGGAAATAAATTTCTGAGTTGTGAATGAACAAGAAAAAACTGCTAAAGTCTAACACCAGTTGGGCAGATTGCTGCACTTGAAGACAAGTGAGAGAAGCATCCTCCGGGATCCAGAGACAACTTTAGAAATGTTCATTGTTCAGTAGAAAACCATTGTAATGCCACAGGAGACACCAAATCAAGTTTCTGATTTTATGAATCATTGAAGGTACTCATTGATGGTTCCAGTGACAAGGCAATGCGGGTTTCTTTGGTTAAATACATTAGTTGCCAAGTTTTGAAACTTGGAAGAATTGAGGGAGTAGTAGATCAGGGATCAACAATACTGCAAAGTGCCAGTTAGTAAATATTTTAAACTTTGTGGGCCAAGAGGCAACATCAATGATATTATGAAGGTATGTGTATGAAGTCAAAGATGTGTGTATTATATAGTAAGAGAGAAAACAATTTTTCACAAATTTCATTGATAAAATTCAAAATGTAATAATGGAGTATCCTTTTTTCCCCCTATTATTATATTTTCCCAGGGTTGGTGGATAATATTTTAATTGAGGATCAAAATTTACTGTTCTTTATCTCCATGTTGATTATAAATGGCATCCATGTTGATAAAAAATGAGATTTTTATAAATCTCAACTTGGAAAATGTTATTCACATATGTAGGTTCTGCAAAATACATCGGCATAAAAGCCTTAACTCTACCGTTTGTATGTTTAGTAACCCAGCCACTTTACTTATATTTCAACTCCAGGAACTTGGTCCTAGTCCGTGCCAAGACTCTGCCTTGTCTCTTTCTTTATACCATTGCTTCTAGGCCCTGCTTTGCCATTGCCAACACCAGTCCCACCCAAGCAGCTAGTTCTAGATTCAGTTTCAATGCTGGATCTCCACTTGCCAAGAACTAGCATCTGTTCTTCTTAAACCAGCTGCCTACCTGGTCAGATTTCTGCTTGCAAGGCATGCTTGTCAATCTCCCTGTAGGTTTTTCTGCCTTTTTCTCATGAGGGGCTCTTTTCTGTAGTTGGCCACCTGCCCACCCAAGCCTGATAGGCTATTTGAGATCTCCGTGCTTTGATTGACTCCTTCCTGCTGCTGGACCTGAGCCTACTATCCCCCCATTCAGTCTACATCCCCCCATGAGCCTACATCACCCCATTCAGTGTGTCTAGGTCCTCTGAACTTTCCCACTCTGGCTTATCCAATTATTTTCCATTTCTAGTGCTAGAACAAGAAAGGAAAAATTTATGAGATTTAAGGAAGTAGATGTTAGCAGGCCCCTGAAGCTTTCCCGAGACAGCAAGGAGTGAGTTTTCTGTGATTTTAGAAATGTTTCTTGAATTCTGTGGACACAGCTGTCTTGTAGAATATGAGAAATGTTTATAATTGGTGGGGGATGCAATGGAACAGTAGTAGCTGCCCTTCGGAGCACAGATGTGCTGGGTCATTACACACTAAAATATGCAGAGTGAAGGTTTCAGAACCCAGAAGGTGCAGATTGTTCTAAAGTTAATGGGGAAAGAATCATGAGGCTTCCAAGGTTCAAGTAACTTAGAAAGTGTAGGTTCAGATCCAGGTGACACAGGCAGTCTATTCTAAGGTCTAAATTGCACGGTGGGTGTGGATTTGACTGGTGTCCAATGCTCAGGTGAACTGAGAGGAATAGGTTTCTAAGACTTGAAAGACTCAAAAGAGGTTGGGGTTTAGGGTTCAGTTAGAGGAGTTTTTATATCAGAAAATATGACTAAAAACTGGGCAATGCCAACATCTCTGCTGTACGTTAGGTAGATTCTCTGAGATTTACTCACATCAAGACCTGAAAGACTAAGATATTTCTCCATTACATTATTCAAAGCTTAGTAATTTAGAGATATTATGAGATCATCTAAAAAATGAAGAGTTTGTTGTCAAGAGTCAATTAGCTTGTATATTGCAAGGTAAGACTATCAGAGGCCTCATGACTTTTTAATTTAATGTTTGTGTGTGTGTGCTCTCAGGATTGAATGGAAGTGAAGGACATTCTGGCAGTGTGGAAGGTAATGAATTATATAGTAAAAATATAGAGTCAGAGTCAGTGGTACCCTGGAAAACAGAGCTGGTATTGAATCAAGTGACATCTTAGAGAGTACCAAGAAGCATCATCTCAAAGTGCTGCTGGGGTATCAGATAAACATTCTGAAGTTCAGGTATAGCAAGTACTACAAAAAAATATCAAGGTGAGATGTTAAAAAATCAAGAAGACAGTCAGATGCCAGAACAGATTCTGGAGGTCCAAGGAAGATGGAGAGGTCAGAAATGAAGCAAAGTCTTAAAGAGAAGGAAAAATGTGAGGTGTTCAAGGAGCATGTCAGTCTGTGTTCTCCAGAGAAAGAGAAGCAGGAGAGACAGAGATGGCGATAGAGAGAGGTGAGAGTGCGAGAGGGAGAAGAATTGTCACACTTGATTGTGGTGGCTGGGCTGACAAGTCCCGAATCCATAAGGCAGGCTAAAGCTGTGGTGTTGAGACAGTTTATTTTTCTTTGGCATATTGTTATTGTTCTTAAGGCCCTCAACTGATTGGATAAGGCCTACCCACATTATTGAGGGTAATCACTTTTGCTTCTTGTAGATCTTACCACAATCTGTACTGAAACAGCAACATCCCAGATTAGTGTTTGATTAAATAACTGGTTACTAGAGCCTATCCAATTCCACACACAAAACTAATCATCACACAGGTAAAGGAAGGTAAAGCAGGAGCGCTGAGAACCAGAGTCAAGTCAGACTAGGTAGGTTGTCATAAGTGCAAATAGGCAATTAGACCCCAGAGACCCCCCCAAAATGAAGATGTGTGTCAGGTGACTAGAAAAATAGCTGAAAATCTTAGGAATCTCTTAAATTTGGGACAAATTGTTATGGAAGCTTGGCCTTCCTTTGAGACAGTCGATATGACACAACAACAATAATCACAGAATAACAGTCTAATGACCCTGAAGTGGGAGCTTGAAGACCTGATGACACCCCTCTCTTCTGAGGTATCACTAACCAAGGAGATATCGGGCAAGTGGTCAGGCACCCCTGGGGTCCTCTCACTGTACCTATGAAATGGGCAAGCTTGAGCATAATCCGGAGTGAATGTTTGCAGAAGAGAATTCAAAAGTGCATAACCCACTAAAAGCAGGGTTTATAATGACCTGACCACATAAAATCACTTAGGGATAGTTAATAAATACTACTGTCTTAGCTCCAGAATTAAAAAACAAACAAACACAAAACAAACAAACAAACAAACAAACAAAAAACTACTTTGTGTGCTTCTAAATTAATCCAGTTTGGAGAACAACTTGCCGAAGGTATTCAATTATGTTTTTGTTCATTTGTGGTATTTAAAGACCTGGTAGTCCATGGTGGTCCAAGAAAAGAAGTTTGAAAAATTCTGAATTAGGTTACCTTTATGGAATCTTCTATTTTTAAAACTACTTTCTTCTACTACAGCAACTAATGCAGATGTTCCCACTGGTTCGGCTCAGGTGCAGTTGATGAAGTGGAGGTGTTCTGGAATGAGGAAGTGAAAGGGGAAGAATAGCACAAACCTTCAAAGTCATAAAAGGAAACATGTCTCTTATGCTGCAAATTTTTCCCTTAGGGAGAAATAACAGAAAAACTTCAATTACAGGAAAAAATAATTTGGACATGATTTTTAAGAAATAACCTTAATGTTTAGAGAGAGACAGACAGACAGACAGGGACAGAAATGAAGGGAGAGAGATGAGAAGCATCAACTCATAGTTGTGGCACTTTTAGTTGTTCATTGACTGATTTCTCTTATGTGCCTTGACTGGGGGGCTCCAGCCAAGCCAGTGATCCCTTGCTCAAGTCAGTGATCTTGGGCTCAAGCCAGTGAGCCCACACTCAAGCCTGTAACCTTGGGGTTTTGAACCTGGATCTTCTGCGTCCCAGGCCAATGCTCTATCCACTGCACCACAGCCTGGTCAAGGGGAAATAGCCTTAATGTTTATACATCATTAGATATTAGGATAGATTCTTAATTTTTTTAACTGCTTTTAGAGTTAGAATTGCTTAGAACAGTGTTTTCTAAAGGGTATGCTACAGCACCCAATATTTTTATCATCTTCACTTTATGAAACACTTCTCAAGTTTTATTTGTCCAAGAAGTTTATCATAGGACTAATTTTCTGTGGAATCACACTTTGAGAATTACTGCCTTCAGGTCATTTAAACTATGAGATCTTAACACTCACCATTTATTATAATTCTCTTTGGCTGCTCTGCTATTAATACAGGTTCATTTGTTCTTTCTTTCTTTTTTTTTTCCTTAAGTGAGAAACGGGGAGGTAGAGACAGACTTCCGCATGTGCTCCAACCAGGATCCACCCAGCAAGCCCCCTACCTGGTAATGCTCTGCCCATCTGAGGCGCTATTTTAGTGCCTGAGATGAGGCCATGGAGCCATCCTCAGCACCCAGGGGCCAACTTGTTCCAACTGAGGCAATGCTGTGGAAGGGAAGAGAGAGATAGAGAGTGAGAAAGTAGGGTGGGAGGAGTGTAGAAGTAAATGGTCGCTTCTCCTGTATGCCTTGACCATGAATCAAACCCAGGACATCTGTATGCCTAGCTGAAGCTCTACAGGTGAGCCAACCAGTGAGGGCCAGGTTCTTTCATGATAAGCGCAGGTATCTATACAAATTTAAAAAGCCTGTTTAACTAGTTAATAAAAATAGCCTTGTATATGGGAGTTAAAGGACTTGCATTCCAGTTCCACTTTGGCATTGAGTAAATATTTGATTTCGGATAAATGAGATCCATCATTTAAATAAACAGAGCCTTATTATAGTCATCTACAAAGTAAGGTAAAATATTTGTACAGGATATTGTCAAGTTTGACATGAGATGATGTGTATAAAACATGTCAAATTGTAAACAGTGTAAAGTGCTAGACATAATTATCACATAATTAAGTACTTACATATAGGTGTAGCAGAGTTGGAATTACTACTATGGTTAAAGTACATCGGAGATGAAAATTGAAACCAACATGAGATATCATCACTTCACATCTGTCAGCATGGCTATCATCAATAAATCAACAAACAGCAAGTGCTGGTGAGAACGTGGAAAAAGGAACCCACATGCCCTGTTGGTGAGAATGCAGACTAGTACAGTCATTATGGAAAACAGTATAAAATTCCCTCCCTCCAAATTAAAAATGGAATAGCCTTTTGACGCAGCAATTCCATTTTGGAGAATATATCTGAAGAAACCCCAAACACTAATTTGAAAGAATTTATGCAATCTTATCTTCCTTTCAGCATTGTTTACAATAGCCAAGATCTGGAAACAGCCCGAGTACCCATCAGTAGATGAGTGGATAAAAAAGCAGTGGTACATTTACACAATGGAATACTACCCGGCTATAAAAAAAATAAGGAAATCTTACCTTTTGTGACAGCTTGGATGGACCTCCAGATTATTATGCTAAGTGAAATAAGCCAGTATGAGAGAGATAAATACCATATGATCTCTCTTATATGTGGAATCTATTGAACAAAATAAACTGACAAACAAAACAGAGATGAAGGCATGGCTATGTGAAGCAGACTGACAGCTGTCAGAGGGGCGGGTGGTTGAAGGGGGCTGGATGAAAAAAGGTAAAAGGATTAAGCAAAAAGAAACTCCATATATAAACATAGATAATAGTGCAGTGGTGACAGCCAGAGGGAAAGGAAGGTGGGGGTAAGTGGAGTGGGCAAAGTGGGGGATGGGGACAGAAAGAGACTGCTTGCTGGGCTCAGTTGGTGCACAATGCTATGAGCAGATGATGCTCTGTTAAGTTGTACATTGAAACCTGTATGATTTTGTGTACAAATGTTACTCCAATAAATTTAATTTAAAAAGTACATTAAACTTAATTTTTTCCCCCCGAAGTTAGAAGCAGGGAGACCAACCAGGCATGCCCACCAGGGGGCAATTCTCTGCCCATCTGGGACACCACTCTGTTGTGGCTAAACTATTTTAGCGCCTGAGGGGGAGGCCATGGAGCCATCCCTAGCGCCCCGGCCAACTTTGCTCCAATGGAGCCTTGGCTGTGGGAAAGGAAGAGAGAGACAGGGAGGAAGGAGAGGGGGAAGGGTGGAGAAGCAGATGGGTGCTTCTCCTGTGTGCCCTGACCAGGAATCAAACCCGGGACATCCACACGCCGGGGCCAACACTCTACTGCTGAGCAACTGGCTAGGGCCTAAATTTAATTATTTTAAAATTTATTATTATTATTTTTTTTAAAGAGGGAGATGAGGGAGAAAGAGAAGAAGGGAAAGAGAGGTATCAACAGAGAAACCTCAGTTTGTTGCCTCACCCATTCATGCATTCACAGTTGATTCCTGTGTGTGCCCTGCCGGGGTTAGAACCCGCCACCTCGGTGTATCAGGAGGATGCTCTAAGAGTCTAAGTGACTGAACTACCTGGCCAGAAAAAAACAATAGTACATTTTTAATGTTAGTTTTCCACTATAACATAAAGTTTTATTTAAATATTGAAACTCCTTGGATTTTCTGTAAAGAGGCCTATTGATTTTTTCTTTCTTTCTTTCTTTCTTTTTTTTTTTTTGAAGGCACCATTATCTACAGTCTACTGGAAATAAACTTTCATATCTCAACATCATTGTTACTTCAACTTTTTTTCTTCTCTCTTGACTGTCCAATCACTAACGGGCTGTGATCTTCCCAAACAGTTAAAAGTCAGTCACTTGTAACTCAAACAGTTTCTCTTTGCCAGACTAGAAAAAGGAAGGAGCAGGCTGTCTCTGCTAAAACAGGTTTCTGCAGCTAGCAAACAATGGATTCTCTGCTGACTACACAAATGGAAGAAGAAACTGTTAAGAAGAGCACTGTTAAGAAATATAAAATAATTTGTATTGTAAGTACAGTTTATTTTTTATTTTCATTTGACTTTATTGTAGTTTTGTGTCGAATACTAACTGTGTACTTCCTATTTATATTTTTGTGTTACTATTTAAGTGTAAAGTTTTAAGTAACTGTGTTCAGTTTTATGAGCAGTCTCTGGCAGTTAGCATTTTTAATCATATTTTACAAGTAAAAAAGTTTTAACAACAAAAAATAAACTCTCTTATTTTTCTTTTTTATTGAATTTATTGGGGTGACCCTGCTTAACAAATTATACAGGTTCAGGTGAAACAAATGGGTATTTAATCAACCTAAGAAGTCGGGATCTGTGGCCAAACACTGTGGCATTTCTTGTAGTATGATAATAATTACTTCCCAAGTTGCATTTTTATTGCATGAATATTTTAAGAGCATAAAGTGAGAAATTAGAAATCACTGCATCTTACATTCTTTGTTGGACTACTGATTTTATCCTGTTTTACTTTCTTCCTAGAGTTAGTCTCTTTTGCCTGTTTTCTTTCTTTTTCTTTCCTGTAAAAAAAAAAAAAAGAAAAAAGAAAAAAGAAAGAAAAGAAATAGAGAAAGAAGCAAAAGAAAAAGTTTTTCTTGAGTTTATTACACTCCTCTTTTCTTTATACCATCAAACTTTCAGGAAAAGGGGAGCTCTCTCTATTGCCTTGGTTTTCTTACTGCTCCACCATTCCCTGTCCTCTGGGCTTTTTTTACGGTACTGAAGTCACCCTTTTAAAGTCAGTCCTCCCGTGTCCTACTCTTGAGTCTTCATAACAGTACACAGATATCGCTGAGTATTTTCTCATTTTGAATTATTCTTTCCTTTTGTTTCCATCGTGGCATTAAAATTCCCATTCTTATGACTTTTCTCCTTCTCTGCATTCTTGGTTGACATCTTTCTATTCCATGCATAAGTCTTTCACCAGATCTTATCTGAAGATCTCGGAACAGTCTCATCTTCTTGTAAGAGTCATATTCTCAGCTGAGAATTCCAAGCCAGGTCCCCAGCTTTGATCTCTCCCTGAGTTTCTGTCATGTAAGTTCAAGTGCCTGCTTTGTGGCTCCTCATCTAGTGTGCCAGGCGGGAACCAATGGCATAATTTTACCGCAACTGTCCTGCTGCGGTTTTCTCCCAAATTCCCTAACTTTAGTTAATGTCACCACCATTGTTTCAAGGAATAAGTAAAACAGTGTGTGGAGGCATTGAGCCCAGTGATTATAATAAAATGAATCCTCAAGGTATTTTATTTATTTACCATCCTTGTGAGAACTTGGGAGCGACTCTTTTAGCTCTTATGCCATTCATTATATTTATCATATTTTATAAACTCAGGAAACTATAAATTCCTAGGGAGCAAAATTTATGTGCTGTTTATACCTTTTTGTATCCTTCTAGTGGTTTACTAGTAAATATAATAGAAGCTCAATACTTTATAACCATAGTCTCATGTTTCCAAATTTTAACATGTTTCATTTAAAAAATGTTAAGGTATCTACTGTGTTTTCAGTCAAGCTAAAGCCAAATGTTGAATTTTCCATTTCTGGAGTCCACTCTTCACTTTGTAGATAGCATAAGAGGGTGTAAGATATATATGCACCTCATCATCAAGAAGCTTATTCAGAATTAACATATTTAAAGTAAATAATTACACAAGATTAAAAATGAACTTTCTTACTCTCAAGTTTACAGAACAATGCAGAGAGCGAGCCATAGATACACAGAACAAGTACAAAGTCAGCTGGCTCTTGTTTATTTCTCCAGCAGGTTTGAATTGCCAAAGACTAAAGATAAGATGTACACCGCAATATATCAATATATCAACTTGTAAATCTATGAGGCAAGAGGTTTACCGTAGGACAGTTTCTTAGTGTTTTGTGTCTTTGTCGTATTCCTACTCTTGCTCACGGTGGCTTTTGAGCATCATAACAAGGAACTAAGTGCTAATGATGTTAGTTAATAACTATTTCTGTTCACCTTTTCCTCTCCATCTTCTGCACTGAATTAACACCCACTAGAAGGTTACTGACCCTAGGGTGAACTTGAAGACTTCATATGAAAATTGTTTTCATAATCTTTTAATATTTTCCCCTAATTGTTGACTTCACTTCTATTGTAGAAGTTAGATATATTGATTTTTAGCTCATTTTCAGAATGCAAACAAACAACAACAAAAAACAATCGTTTAGGCAGGTCTTCATTAGCTAAGCAAATGTTGATGTTGTGGGGTTTCTACTTTTTTTAAAAAACTTTAGTGAGAGGAGGGGAGGCAGAGACAGACTCCTGCATGTGCCCTGATGGGGATCCACCTGGCATGCCCACTAGGGGGCGATGCTCTGCCTATCTGGGGTTCTTGCTCCTTTGCAACTGGAACCATTTTTTTTAGCACCTGAGGTGACCATGAAGCTATCCTCAGCATTCCGGGCTAACTTGCTCTAATTGAGCCATGGCTGCAAGAGGGAAGAAGAAGAAGAGAGAGAGAGAAGTAAGGGGGGGGGGGGAGAGGGAGAGCTTCTCCTGTGTGCCCTGGCCGAGAATTGAACCTGGGACTTCCACATGCCAGGCCAATGCTTTACCACTGGGTTGTGTTTTTTTTTCTTTCATCAAAGTGATTTGTAAAAACAAACAAACAAACAAACAAACAAACAAAAACTACAGCAAAGGTTGTTGTTATTGTGCAATACTGCACTTTCCTATGTGATCTGTGCATCTGTTGCATTCATATTCTTTATGGCAATATGCATTATTCAGGCTCTATCATCCAGCATGCTTATCATTAGACTTAATGGATGGGGAAAGAGGTGAGTGGGAAGAATTCTCTTTAATTATATCACAATTTAACTCCAGTCATAGCATAAAGTCCACTACATTGAAGAGCTTTGTCAGCAGCAGTAATAATGAATGACACAAAATCTTTGATCACCCAGCTTCCAAGTTATCCTAAGTCATTTTGTTTAATCTGTAGATCAAAGCAATTTATGTACCAGCTACTTATTTGGACACTATATTTTTTTACATATGTTAAAGAGTTTCATTATCCTCTGATGGACAGAGTAGGGGGGGACACCTGCATATAAGAATGAGGTAGTTAACAATTTAACAGTTTTGACAGGTTTTTAGATCAATGATCTTCAAGCAAATGTCTAATTAAGAAAGAAAAATAAGCAAGGTAAATTGTTCCCATGGTTTCATGTGTTTAACTTAATTTGGGATTAGGCTAATTGGGATTAAAGTATTTAAATATAAAGATCTGTAATAAATGGCATTTTAAAATTCTTACCAAACCTTTTTCTTATTGTCGGGCATTAAAATTATGTAGTTCTATTATTGTGGAATCTGGTATCATATTAACCAGAATGCTGTGTGCCCTTAAAATTCACTGAGGGAGGCAGCTATCTGGATCTTTGTACACTGCTCACAAACACTGAGAGATCCCGGAACGTGCAGATACTCCAGGACTTTCAGCCTTTTGTACAGTGCATTTTCACCAATGAAATAAAAGCTGGTTTTGCATCTCATTTGCAAAATCAAACAACTTTCTTTGACTTGTTTGCTTTTCTGATGTTCTTGTTCAATAATAAAAAATAATCACATCTTTCTTTTTTCTATCACTTCATATTCATTTTGAAATATCTCTTAATTTTTGTGAGCAGTATATATATATATATATACACACACACACACATATATATATATATATATATATATATATATATATTTAAATTGTAAAGGTCACTTTTCATTTTTTGTAATAGGTTCTTCTCGTTTTGTTGGTGATTGTGACACTTGGATTAGGCCTGAAGCTTGGACTTAGGCAACTAGACGAGCAAGGTATACCCCTCAGCGTTTTCTCAAACATTTATTTCTTTTTTTCTCCTCATCTTCACCTGTTAATACCTGTACTCTACTCTCCCCTGGGGCCTTTCTCCCTTACAGGTAGCAGTCTCCCCTAAGTGTTCTTTCTCCCAACTCCACTTATCTGGAGCCACATCTGTGATTAGCATTACTGTCATTGCTGAACCTTACTCTTTGCCCTCCTTCCTCTACTCCTTTGAAAGACATATCATTCCAGTATTTTATCCTTATTTTTCCTTACCTTTATAGAGGACTTTGAACACTGGATCAAAGACTCCTGCCCTAACTCCAGCTCTAATCATTAATATCTGACAATAAACTTGGCATTAAGTCTTTATTGCTCCCTTCCTAGAACCTGCTACCTTTCCTGCATCATCATGTCACATGTGTATTGCTCTATCCCTGAAATCTCATGGTTTTTTGTTGAGTCAGTGCCACGTTCTTGAAATGTAGTTCAGAATAACAGATTCACATTTTTTTCTTTCATAAGAGACAAAGAAAAAATAAGAGATACATTTCCCAAAATATCAAAACACTTCACACCTCTTTTGCCATATGTCATTAGTCTGAACAGTAAATAATTAATTTACAAGTGATTATATATAAAAAGTACTTTTTATATTTTTGTTATGTATTGTTTTGGTGCTTTTACCAAGGGGAAGTATGAGGTCAAATGTTAAGTAATTTAATCCTCTTTTAATTTGGTTGATTAACTTCTAGTTTGACTCTAGTGGAGCAAGTTGTATCACTTCCTCATGAGGGAGATGGTTGGTGAGGTTAACTGACACTTTTCCAGTTGTGTTTTCACTTAAGAATTAACAAAAGCTTAGTACCTTTAGGGTAACGTGGAAACACAGTGTGACCAAAGAAGTGGACATTACCTGCAAAATCACTGTCTTTTTTGATCACTTGGCTATTGTGTTTCAACTCTAGTGGTATTATTCTGACGTTAGTGCACACAGGTAGGCATCATCTCTTGGTTATTTTATTGTACAAATTACAAATTAATGGCAAGAGGCATATAGAAATCTCTGAACAAAATCTCCAGCTCTTTGACTTTCTTCCTTCCATACTTCACCTACAGTTATTCTGTATTCATTTTCTCTTATCTCAGTCTATCAGCCCTTATGTGCATCACTCCCTTCCCCTCCCACCCAGGACACTGGTCCTTAACTCCAGCCCTTCTTTGCCAGTGTCCTTAACATAATCATCCCTTCATTCATTTACCACATCTGTCCCCTAATCCTCAACCCTGAACCATTTTCACCATTCTCTGCTCCAATTAATCCACTTGTTCTGGGCAATATATTATGTCTAGTGTTAGTTTTTAAAGTATTTTTTTTTCTAGTTTGAGTTTGTATGTGTTCTTACCAATTTATTGTTTTATGTGCACACACTATTTACTCATCCTCTTAACAATTGAGCACTGACTATGTGCTAGATACTAATATAATTAATGTAATTCTAGGTACTAGTCTAGTTAATGTTATTCAAATACAGTGGTAAAGAAACAAAAATCCTTCTGAGAGTTTACATACTAGCAGGGAAAACAGACAATAAAAATATAAGTCAGTAAAATATATATCTATAATATGATGAGAAAAGTGCTAATAAATAAATAAAACTATAAAGAAGAATTACAAAGTCAGGCTGGTGTAGAGCATGGTGTGAAATAACTTTTGAGTAAAGAGCTGAAGGAAGTGAGAACCAGGATATTTTGTAAAAAAAAAAAACAACAACCCAACATTCCAGTCAAGAGAAAACAACAAGTGAAAAAGCCTAAAGCAGGGGACAAGTTCCAGTTCAAGAATAACAAGGAGGACATTGAGTTAGAACTAAGAGGACTAGAGGAAGGGTAGTCATAAAATGAAATTAACTGAAGAGGAGCTAGATCAAAGAGGAAGGGTGAATAGGTCAAGGTATGGTCTTCAGCTTTCTTTCTGAGTGTGAGGGGAAGTAACTGGAGGTTTTAAGCAGAGAAAATGGCATGCTATGGCTTTCTTTTCATCATGATTACATAAGTGGCTATATCATTAATAAATGGCAGAGTGGGCTGACCTGTGGTGGCGCCATAGATAAAGCACGACCTAGAATGCTGAGGTCGCTGGTTCGAAACCCTGAGTTTGCTCAGTCAAGGCAAATACAAGAAGCAATAATAAGGTGATGCTTCCCTTCCTTCTCTCTCTCTTTTTCTAAAATCAACAAATAAAGTCTTAAAAAAATAAATGGCAAAATGAAACTATGAGAGACCATAGGAAATACTTACAATAATACAGAAAAGCTTTATGTCTTGAACTAGGGCAGTGGTTCTCAAACTTTTTGAAGTTGGGGCACATTTAAAATCCTACAAATAATTGTAGGTGCACTGTATACAAATTTCTGAGAAGTATGTTATAATAATTAAGTCAAATATTAAAGAAAAAATATATAAAGTCCAAGTGTGCTTTTATGGTAATTAAATGAAATAAATATGACAAAATTAAATTTATTCTGACATTAAAAAACATTTTTATGTTACATTTTTTGAGTTATGCTTTTTAGAATTCATAAAAGAGAGGGGTTAAAAAATAAAAAAAAGACAAGAAAGTTACCTTTTTAAATATATAGATACATTTTTAGTAAGATTTAGTAAATTCAGCAGGTCCTGGTGCGAATGTGTTAAGTATTTTTATTCTTGTGTCTATGAGAAACATGAGCCTAGCAATTTCTTGTCCTAGCAATTTCTTAAATGTTTGGGCATATATTTGAAAGGCAAACAATACATTGAAGAATTCCTCTCTTTTTACTCTTAATTATGTTGAGTGCAGAAAACTCCCACCATACATATCATCTTAACTTTACAGCAAACAAAGGATGGAAGAAACTTGCCTCCAGTCTTTCTGGGGACTATGGGGGGTAGTATAAACAATCCAGCACCACAGTTTAACAGCCTTTTGCAACCTAATCAGGCAAGTGAGGTGGGGGGTTGGGCAGACTGTCAGCTTACAGCCAATTCCCCAAACCTCTGTCCCCCCAAAATCTAAACTGCAAAAACCCTGTTGGTTTTCTGGTCCCCAACAGGCACATATTTCTCTGGAATACTATAGAGTGAACCAGTGCACACTGGTGCACACTTTGAGAACCACTGGAAAGGGGTAATAGTATTGTAACTGATGATACGTAGTTGGATTCTGGATATGTTTTTATGGGCTAGACAGATTTTATTGATTCACTGGATATGGAGTGGGAGAGGAGTTATGAATGACCTCAAGACTTTTGGCATGAATATCTGAAAATATGGCATTTTCATAATTAGATTGAGAAACAGTAGAAGAAGCTGGTTTGGGGAGAATATTAGTTTTGGATATGTTCAATTTGTAATATCTAGTAGATGTCCAAGTAAAAAAGTCAAGAAGATAGTTGGATATATGAGGCTGACCTTAGAGGGGAAGTCTTGGATGGACATACAATATGGTGGTTATCAGCATCATGTGTGGGATTTAAAGCAATTTGACTGAGGTATGCTAACCTTAAAGAATTAGGGAGATGAAGAGAAAAAAACAGAAGACTAGGAAGCAGTGACCAAGAATGCAGGAGGAAAGACACATGATTGTTGTATCTTGGAAGTCATATATGGAAAGTGTTTCAAAGGAGGAGAGTGAATGTAAAAAGGTAAAGGCCTTTTATGTAAATTGTACATAAACTTTAAAAAATTTATTTATTCACTTATTTTATTTACTGATTTGAGACAGAGAGAGAGGTAGAAAGAGACTAACATTGATTTGTTGTTCCACTTATTCATGCATTCATTGGTTGATTCTTGTATGTGCCTGGGCCAGGAATTGAATTCACAACTTTGGCTTATCAGGTTAATGCTCTAACTACTGCTTTCTAACCTGGCCAGGGAAGTACATAAACTTCTTTTTTCTTATGTTCTCACTGAATATTTTTAAAGATTCATCTAAATTAATATAGATGCATTTATTCAAATGTGTCTATCTATTTACTATGTAGTACTTTTTTACTTGTATCCAACATGGCATTTGACCTATGCCTTCTCCCAGTGTTGGGAACGCATGTTGACTTTAGTTCCTAATACTATATAAATTCTGTAGGTTCTCTTATGGACCTGTGTGAGGTTTGCTTTGTCATATATTTAAGAATTGTATTCATGAATCTTAGGGTTTACATTTTAATTTGAATAAGTAGTCTGAGATGATTGCTTTTTAGTTTACCTTACTCTCTTTCACCAGGCATTCCCACCAACCCTTGGAATTATTTGGCTCTAATTTTTGGCAGTATAAAGTTGGATATAGAGTGAAATCTTTTAGTTCAATTTTTGTTTCTCTGTCCTGCTGCTCCAATATGTGTTGGTTGATCTCTTGGTTTGTTTGATGTATTACCATCAGTGTTTCCATAGTCTCCCCATTGTACTGAATATTACTATTATTTTATTTTATTATTTTTTGTGACAGAGACAGAGAGACAGAGAGAGGGACAGATAGGGACAGACAGTCAGGAGGGAGAGAGATGAAAAGCATTAATTCTTCCTTGCAACTTCTTAGTTGTTCATTGATTGTTTTTTCATATGTGCCTTGACTGGGGAGCTACAGCAGAGTGAGTGACCCCTTGGTCAAGCCAGCAACCTTTGTGTTCAAGCTAGCGACCTTTGTACTCAAGCCAGGGACCATAGGGTCATGTCTATGATCCCACATTCAAGCCAGTGACCTCGTCCTCAAGCTGGTGAGCCCACACTTAAGCTGGATGAACCCATGCTCAAGCCGGTGACCTCAAGGTTTCGAACCTGGGTCCTCTGTATCCCAGTATGATGCTCTATCCACTGTGCCACTGTCTGGTCAGGCTCTTATATTTTTTGGATCTCTCTCTCTCTCTCTTTCTCTCTTTTTTACTACCTCATTTTGCTAAAGAACATCACTCAGTAGCTTCTTATAATAAGATGTATGCCACATATAACTTGAATTCTTGACCATCTAAAGACATTTTTATCATCCTAACCTAACACTTGATAGTTTGGATAGATATTGAATTCTAAGATGAAAATAACTCCTCTTTAAACATTTGAAGACATTATTTCCCTATCTTCTAGTTTCCAGTATTGCTTTTAAGAAATTTAATACCATCTGACTTGTGATCCTTTATAAATTGCCTAAGAACCTTCTCCAGAAGCTTTTAAGATCTCTATCCTTATTGATTCATTAGTGTGAGTTTTTCCCTGAGAAATTTGGTGGGCAATTTTGAGGTAATAATTATGCTTTTCAATTCTGGGAAATTTTATAATATGATTTTCTTAATAACATCATCTCCATTTTCTTTGTTTTTACTTCTTTTGGCATTACCTTCTTGTTTTAAGGTCAATTAAGTAGTAGCTTTAATTACATTCACAAAGCCCCTTTGCCATGTAAGACAATATATTCACAGTCTCAGGAATTAGGGGGAAGGGATCTTTTTAGGAACCATAATTCTTCCTGCCATGCTTTTCTAATGAATTTTTTATCACTGCCTTCACATTTTTATTTTGAAGAGCATCCTGAATGTTATTTTTCCTTTTTAAATTATAGCTTCCTTTTTTATTTTATGGATGCAATATCTTCTGTTTTCTGAGGCTCTCAATATTAAGTGTACATGTGTGTGTGTTTGTGTGTGTGTGTTTAACTATTATGCTCCCTACATTGCTTCATTTTCAACTAAGCTTTTTCTTCTTTTCTCTTGTTTGCTTTGGTCTTTGTCTTTATAGTGGTTGTTATTCTTCTATCTCAAATGTCTAGTAACCATCTATTGACATTGAAGTGTAAGACTTCTTCATCTTTTCTCATCAGCCATCTTCTATGTCATTCTCTGTGATGAAATCGACTCCTCCTAAATTCCTTCAGATTGTGATTCTTTATTCTATAATGGGAGGTGGAGTGGATGTAGTCACTGCTCCGTATCCAGACTTTCAATCAATTCCATTATATTTATATTTATCCTCTGCCTTTCCTTCCTATCCTCACTTAATAGTAGCTGTTGTCACTGAGTCTGGAATCGCTCTGGGGTCCTGGGGAAAAATCACTCATTATATTTATCATTATTTATCACTGCACGGACAAATCCACAATAAAAATAATTTATATTTCTGTCTGTCCTAGTCTGTGCTAGGTACTTCTTCTATGTGCTTCTTTGGTCTAGCTGTGAGATATTGGTTAACTTCTGAGTATTGGCTTCATTATTTTCTTCACTTGACAGGCAGCTGCAGGAGAAAATGCTTTGATTCTTCATATAGAGCACTGGATGGCTGCCGGTGCGACAAGGGATGCAAAGACCGAGGCAACTGCTGCTGGGATTTTGAAGACACCTGTGTGGAATCAAGTATGAATTTCGAGAACAAGTTCATTATCATGTTGGTTGTTCTGTCATTAATGCATATCCAGATGCTCACCACACACCCTTGTATATTAGTTTGCTAGGGTTATCACAACAAAGCACCAAGAACTGGGCAGCTTACAAAATGAGAGTTCATTTTCTCACAGTTCTGGAGGCTAGAAGTTCAAGATCTAGGTGTTGGCAGGGTTGGTTCCTTCTGAAGGCTGTGAGGGAGAATTCGTCCCATGACCCTGTTCGAGTTTCTGAGACTTGCCAGCGACCTTTGGAATCCATAGGTCTGTGGCAGCCTAACTCAAAGCTCTGCCTTTAGCATCATGTGGCACTCTCTCTGTGGCTTCACGTCTTCCCTCTGTGTATTTCTGTGTCCAAGTTCCTCCTTTTCATATGAATATCAGTTTACCTTGATCATCTGCAAAGATCCTTTTCCAAGGAAGGTCACATTCATAGTCATGGGGTGAGAACTTCAAGTTTTTTGGGGGGTAGAGTGGGAGGGTGGACACAATTCAACTCATAACACCTTGTGTACAGGGTCTATTATCCTTTCCCGCTTTACAATTGTAAGCACAGAGTCCACACTTTAGTTAATTGAAGTTGAGGAATGGCCGTTTTCAGCAGATGAAATGCAGTATAATTACGTAAGTTGCAGTGGAGTTCTGCTGTGACTCACTGTGTTCCCCCATGTATAAGATGATCCCATGTATAAGATGCACCTTAATTTTAGGGCCCATAATTTGAAAAAAAAAAAAAAATATATATATATATATATATATATTACATAAAGTTATTGAACTCAAATTTATTCATCATAAAGTTCATATAACTCCTCATCACTGTCAAAACTCCCATCCACTAGCTTGTCCTCATCTGTGTCTGATGACAAATCATTGTCTTCAAGAATGAGCTCAAAAACAAGTGCGAAAAGCGGGAAATGCAAGTAAAAAAACCAACAACCACTGTATAAGATGCACCCAATTTTTAGACCCCAAATTTTTTCCCCCAAAAAGTGCGTCTTATACAAGGGGGAATATGGTAAATTAATCCTCTTATTTAGTTTCATTCTCAAATTTCAGGCGCATAAGACTTATTTGGAAAGCTGGTGATTCTTGGCAATTCTGATGCAGTGCGCCACAGAACACGGCTAGGGAATCACTGTTCTCTCAGTGGAATGTTTACTTTCTGAAAGAATTTAAAGAAGGTGGAGGGGAGGGTCTAGTGGTTTGAGAAGAGGAAAGACAAGAACAGTGGAGCTCCTTACTTTATGCCTTCTGAAAAGAGTAAGAGGGGGAGGAATAACCTCGTCCAGATAAGATTGTATCCCCTTCACTTAATTGCCCCAAATGTTTGCTTTCTAAATAATGGGGAGTGGCGAACTCAATGCTTAAGGGAAGCACACAGCACTCATCCACTGAACATATTTGTCTTAAGCACAGGGCTGATGTGGATTTTAGTCACTGTTTCCTAGCTGGTGTTACCAGGAAGCAGCTGCAGTCCAGCCCCTTGTTGTTCTTGAATAGAGGTTTATTTAACTATCTCACGCATGAATGCTTAGCCTGGGGAAACACCCGCGGCAATTAGGGCGCTGACCTACCATTCCTGTGGTGCTCATTTAGGCGGTCCCCTGACCTGCCTGCATTCCTACAGACCTGACTGTGTTCCTATTACTTCTGTTGTCACTGGACTTTCCTTGCTGCTTGTCCTTAAACAAAGCGGGGCCAAACTGCTCTTGGGTGACAACAATCACTCAGGCAGTAGTTCTCTACCTTGGCTAGGGTACCTATCCTTGGGTGGTAACAGGGCCGGTGTTCAGAGTTCCTCCAAACTCAGAGGCGTACCTGCTAAGTAAACCGGAGCTGCAGCTTACAAAGCTGCAGTCCTCTCTGCCACCCGTCCCTGAAGAAGCTAAGTGGTGGGTGGGTCCTCATTTGTATTATGTATTTCATTTATTAATGCAGAGAAACCAAGAATTTGACTGTACAATAACATAGGGGTTAAGTTAAATGATCAGAACCAAACTGTGTAACTTTACAGCCCGAATCTGGACATGCAATACATTCCGCTGTGGGGAGAGCAGACTAGAATCTAGCCTTTGCTCTTGTTCAGACGACTGTTTGCAGAAGAAGGACTGCTGTGCTGACTACAAGAGTGTTTGCCAAGGTAAGCAGAAGAGGTTGACACATTGTCCTTTGTGAGTTTAGTGACCCTAGAACTGGCCTCGGCTGCAAAAAATTAAAACAAGCCAGAGAGGTACACCATATAGAAAAAAAGACAATCTGTGTTTACTATGGAAAGCAGTGTGGTTTGTCCACCACAGAGGAAGGGCGCTCAGAACATAGATGTCATAGGAGAGAAGAGAAAGCATACAGTTCTGCATCTGTCTGTAAGGCAAGGTCTTCTCCAGCCCATGACTATGCTAGACAAGCTTGTGGTTTGAGACAGCAGGTGGCAGATCCTATAAATTAAAACATCATAAAGAGGTTATTTGGCCCAAATATCCATTTGTGAAACCAATGTTATTGTTGAAACAACTGTGTCCTGAGTGGTTAAACTACTGATTTAGGACCCTCATGAGTTCATGCAAGCCAAGATTAGAGATTAGAATCCAGGTTATTCAACACCTGATTCTATCTGCTTGTCACTTTATAAGTGATGTCATTTTTTTTTAAATTACCAATCACTTGAACATCTGATTGGATTTCCAAAAATGCACATATACACACAGCAAAAAATGCTTCAAGCTTTAAATCCTCTTTTTCATAACACCATTCCCAAGTGAGCCAACTAACTTATACTTTTAATATTTTTAGATAAAAAAGAGATTAGGTTGAATTTTGACATTTTTAAATTGGAGGAAAAAGTTGAAATAGAAACATTAACTATATAATCCCTTAATAGAAAATAAATTTTATACTAATAGATGAATCAGTTTTTATATAAAGTATAATTGAAAATCAGCTAAAAAGGGCAATCAAAAAGGGAAATATATATAATCCTTAAATGGGATTTCTGTTTTTAAATGATAATTGTTTGGTATTTTTGAAATAGTGTTTGATATAATGATACCATTAAAAATTCCTCTAAATTCACAAAGGCAAGTGCAATTTCTAGTTAGCTTATTTCTCTAATAAATACACTGACCATATTGTCTCTGACCTCTATCCTCTCCTGATATCAACCCCAATTTTACAACTCAACTTTCTATCTAAAGACTAATTCTTAGGTCATATGATAATTTTTTTCTACTGAATTCATTGCATAATATTACACAATTTCACAGAAACAGAAGTAATGGTTGTAGGAAGTATTAAAGTTTACCATTACTACTAACTGGTTACTTTGATAGAGATAATCATTTTAGTTTATTTTTAAAACAAAAGTAAATATTTTCTCACTCTAAGGATTAACACATTATATTTAATGATGTTCAATGATTCTTGCCAAAATTATATCCTGAAACAGTTGTTTGAGGGGATTTTAATAACTTTTTTGTGTATGAAATCAGCTGGTCACTTTTTAAGTTTAAAATTTTCTAAACTTTATGATAAATTTCTAACATATGAGGCAGAGAAGAGTATAATGTTTTTCCATATATTCATTGTCTAGCTTCAGCAGTAATCAACTCCTGGCCAATCTTGTCTAATTGACAAGTATATTTTTCAAAAAGATGAAAACACATATCTCATGGGAATGTAAAGTGAACATAGAGTGTTAAGATTGCTCAAAGGGAATCAAAGAAAATATATATGAGACCGAAAGAATATTGGAATAAAATGACTAAAACTGTAAGTTTTAGTTTTAATTTAAATTTTTTTTCTTCTTTTTAAATTAAATTTTGTTAGATGACACTGTTTAACATAGTTATACAGGTTTCAGATGCCCAATTCTATAACAAATCTGTGTACACCATATTGTGTGTTCACCATCTTCCCCCAGAAAACTGTAACTTTTTTTTTTAAACTATAACTTTTGATGGGACAGAAATGATTTGCATTTCCATGGGACAGTTCATGTGCTATCAAACAATAATCAATTATATTGCTGTTAGTTTTTTACCAGTTAATTGCTAGTCTTATTAAGTTGTAAAATGAATAGTAAAGAATAAGCTAGATATTCGTATCTACTGCTAGGTAACTGGATAATCTATATGTGGGCTTTTTAGATAATTTCCAGTGTGACATTGAAATAAAATTTAGTGAGCAGTCTTATTTTCAAGTTTTGATTTTTTTTTCTTAGCAAAATATACTCTTTATTTTCCCCAAGTGAATTCTAGAGTTAATATAATTCATCTAAATATTTTTAATATGTATCTAAAAAAGATGAGGGTTTAACAAAATTACGATGTAATTAACATATCTAAAACATAGTTACTATCATTTGTCATCAAATAGCCATCAAACAAAATATTTTGTTTGTTTCATAAGACTTATTAAAAAGATTGTTTGAAGTATGATCCAAATAGATCCAGACATAGAAACTGGCTAGTATTTCACATCCTCTGAACAGTCATTTTTTTCCCTTTGCAATTTACATTTTGGAGAAATGAAGTGATTTGTTTTGTCGAGTTTTCCGGCCTGGGTGTTGTAGATTGTATCCTCTGTGATAGGCAGTTTGCCATCCCCTATATCTGCTGCAAACTAGTAGTTAGAACATGAAGGCTGTTCAGAGTCAGGTGCAGTTTACTTTGTAAGTATACTTCAGGGATGGTGGTATTATGTCCATCAAGAGGCCCATCTGGTCTACTGTTTCTTTTGGGAAAGATGTTAGCTATTGACAATCACTGCCTAATCCCATTAGGAGTTGCAAAGTATGACATTTATATTCTATCATTTATACGTTATTAATTAGCTAGAATGTTCCATAAATAAAAACATATATGGTATAACACTTATTTTTAGTTAAGATCTTAAGTATTTGTTTAATTTCCCCCAATTTATATAAATTGTTTTTACTGTCTCCTTTTCTGTTTTTTTTTTAATTGTATATCTATGTCTATTAAGCTCAATTTTTTTTCTAATAGAAAAAAATATTGTCCTTGAGGGTAAAAATACTACTAATAAAAGAAAAGGAAATTGTTCCTTTCTGAAAGCTAAAGGAATCTCTTTTGTTTTTCTTGGTAAAGATAGGCTTCCTGGTATTCAGTTAGTGCAGATTACTGATCTGTGCAAATCACTAGAGGCACTGACCTTACCAACATGTAAAATAGCACGTAACATGTTCTGGAAGAATTTACTCATTGGAGTGACACGAATTGCAGTTTGGAAAGATCATGTCCCCTGATCATTTGTTTCTCTTTTCTTGTCTGTGGCACAGCAGTCTAAAGATTTGGATCTTATGCTTTTCAGGAGAAACCCCATGGGTGAAAGAACAGTGTGGCACAGCCCAGACGCCTCAGTGTCCAGAAGGGTGAGCATGACATGGAGAATGCGTTCCTCTTTAACACATGGCACGTGGGAATGGAGCTGAGAGGCAGGATGAAATTTCTTTTACTCTGTTTACATTTCAAGCCAAAATAGTTAACAAAAGATCAGATTCTTTGTGATTCAAATTCATAAGTGACTTCTGTTCACTCTATTGTTTACAAAGCATTTTTATATTAACTTACTACATTTGTGTCAAAAAATGCCTGAACATTTGGTTGAAGTATTTATACTAACATTTCCAAGGTCCTATGGTCAGGACTAGAATTTAGATCTGAATTACTTTAGCCAGAACTCTTTTCTTTTCTTTTTTTTTTTTTTTTTTGTATTTTTCTGAAGCTGGAAACGGGGAGAGACAGTCAGACAGACTCCCACATGCGCCCGACCGGGATCCACCCGGCATGCCCACCAGGGGGCGATGTTCTGCCCCTCTGGGGCGTCGCTCTGTTGCAACCAGAGCCACTCTAGCGCCTGGGGCAGAGGCCAAGGAGCCATCCCCAGTCCCCGGGCCATCTTTGCTCCAATGGAGCCTTGGCTGCGGGAGGGAAAGAGAGAGACAGAGAGGAAGGAGGGAGGGGGGAGAAGCAAATGGGCGCTTCTCCTATGTGCCCTGGCCAGGAATCGAACCCGGGTCCCCCGCACGCCAGGCCTACGCTCTACCGCTGAGCCAACCGGCCAGGGCCCAGAACTCTTTTCTGTTAACATCTCGACACCTCAAAGTTATTGTTATTGAGGGAAAGGGAAGAGATTTGTCCACAGGAGGCCTCACAATGAGAGGTGAACCTTGAAGAATAGATGAGGAGGACTTGGTCAGGTGGGCACGGGTGATGAACGTATGAGGTGACACCCCTCACTCTCTCCTCTCCGTGCACCTCCTCCACTCTGTTATGACGGCGGCTTCTCCAGCTGTGCAGCCTTGGACACCCGCCCCACATCGCCTCCCAGGCAGGCTGGATTTTCCCTTTCCTTCAGTTGCCCCTTCTGCCCTTGACCTGCCTCACTCCTCTGGCCCTAGCAGTGGGAGGATGTCAGTGAGGTAGAAGATGGAGAAGGGAATATCCAGCTATTGGAGGAATCAGTGGAGGCATTTTAGATAGCTTTATTTCATTTTTTAAAAGTGTGTGTATCTACACACCGTATTCTTGTGCCACGCCGCTTTGGTCAGCCCAGCCTGCAGATCCAGCTGCCCTCTTCAGCAGCTTCTCAGTGTAACAGCAACACATTTGGAATGAAAAAAAAAAAAAAAAGACTTGAGTTTGAGTCTTGGCTTTGTCTGTGGGACTTTGCACTAGTTACTTCTCTGAGCTTCATCTATCAAATTGGAATAATAATAATAATACTGATAATGATAATGATAGTAAAGTTCAGGAGATTTCATGTGAGAATTATCAACAAAATATCATCTAGCCTATAGAAATGTTTTATCAGTTTATGTGAGCCAAAAGTTAGAGGACATTTCCGGAAGCAAAATCTCGATAGGTTGAGAAAATGTTCCAGAAAATGACAGTTTTGCAGCTTATTTTATACATTAGAATGAAAGGATAGGATGTAAGGAAGGTTACAAGAAATCCACTGGTGGTAGATTAAGGAGGTAGGAGCTTTGGATAAAACGCAAACTGGAGAAACACATACTTCTTTTCCATTGGTGGGAACAGGGTAGTTAATAATTGACATTTAGAGCACATAGTGATCTAGGTCCAGTGTACGAACAAGGTCCAGTGGTCTTGAGCTCTGGGCCTGTGGTTGTGCCTTTGAGGGGTCTAGAAAAGAAAATTATTCTGACATTTCAAAGATACTGTATTTTCCTATGTATAAGACACGCTTTTTTTTGAGGTCTAAAAACTGGGTGCGTGTTATACAGTGGTTGTAGAATTTTTAACTTGCATTTCCTGCTTTATTTGTGCTTGTTTTGGGGCTCATTGTTGAAGACGGTGATTCGTCCTCAGACACAGATGGGGACAAGCTAATGGATGGGACTTTTGACAGTGATGATGAGTTGTATAAATTTTATGAGGAATAAAACTTTATGTAATACATTTTTTTTCAAATTTCAAGCTCCAAAATTAAAGTGTGTTTTATACATGAGGAAATACGTTATGTAACCCGAAAGCTTAAGAACAATGCACAGGGTTCACAAGGTAAAGACTGACCTCTGCTAAGAAAGCAATAGGCCTGGAATGTGACTACCTGATAAAACCGGCTCAGTTAGGAAATAGTAATGAGATCTCCCTGTGTGGTTACTTTGGTCACTGTGCTTGTCAGACATTTATTTGTTGTTCCACTTATTTATGCATTCAGTGGTTGATTCTTGTATGTGACCTGACTGGCGATTGAACCTGCAACCTTGGTGTATTGGGACAACACTCTAACCAACTGAACAACTGGCCAGGGATCCCCAATTTTCTATTTTTACTTTTGAGATATAACTCATAGACATTGAAATGTTCACATTTATGAGTACTGTGTAATGAGATTTGGAAATTCAGAAACCTCTACAATCCCCAGACACAGAATATTTCCAAGATACAGAATATTTCTATTACTCCAAAAAGGTGCTTCATGTCATGATTTCTATCACCATAGATTTCTATTCTTAAATATTAGATAAATGGAATTATACCATGTTCTCTTGTGGGTTTTTTGTGTATATTTTTTCTTAACCCAATATTGTTGAGATTCATAAATGTTATTATTGCATGGATCATATCTCTCACATGGGCCTTTGTACAGCATGTTTTTCTTGCTTAAAACATTGGTTCTATGTTCTTTTTATATTATTTTTATTTGTTCTTTAAGGCTTGGTTTACATATCATATCTCCTGGAGAACCTACTCTAACTTTACAAAGATTAAATCTGACATCTTTTTATGTACTTGAATTCTAGCCCTGTACTCAATTCTAGCCCTTAGTCACTCTTGTTTACTTATCAATTTCATCCTCTATGAGAGCTATAATTCCTTTGCACTTTTATTCTCAATGTAAATGATTAATTTTTAAAATAAATTCATATTCTGGGAAGGCAAATAAACCTGTTTTCCAAACTCTCCTCACAGTCTCCTTTACAATGTGGAATTAGATGGCTCTGCTACTATTTTTTCTAGCTTCCCTCAAACACATTGAAAAAAACTGAAATTACTTTTCTTATTTTTGGCTGGTACCAGCATTCAGAATTTTCTTTTTAATAATATTGGGTGTTTGTCAGAATACTTAAAGACTTACTCTAACTAAATTTCTTGGAAAAGTCTGTTTTGTTCAAAAATTTCAAACTCTGAGATTAGAGTGGAAAATAATTTCCACATACTCACTTGCATGCACTCTATTTGAAATTTTAAACAAGTTTTCTGTGTTCATAATTGCTATTCTTAAGAGTCCTCAATTGGAATCCAAAAGACAGTAGAATAATTTCAACTTTAATAATTTTTGAGTTTGAGCATTGAATTCAGTAACCATTGCTTTTGTCTCCTTAGACAAAGCCAGGACCGTGAGAAATCCTGGCTCTGTACTCAATTCTAGCCCTTAGTCACTCTTGTTTACTTATCAATTTCATCCTCTATGAGAGCTATAATTCCTTTGCACTTTTATTCTCAATGTAAATGATTAATTTTTAAAATAAATCATTCTGGCAACTCTCTTTCTGGCTTTTAATGTTAGTGGTTTGTTATAGCCTAGGACCTCTCAAAATCCTGATGACTTTACTGCATGATATCTATTTTCATACGTGTTGGCTCCTCCTTTCTTCTTTTGTAGCGTGTTCATCTTTTTATTTTGATTTGTTTTGTATTTAAATATATCTTCTCCTCGATGGAAATCTGTTCATGAAATCTGTTCAATATAGATCCTCATTTCTGGTCATATTTTGTTAATGCTTTGCTTGCATGCTGGTAACATTTATTGTAAAACAACATTTAATTAGCCCCATGTATATCTACCATTGTAAAATACTAAATATATTTGAGGTGATGCAGTGTATTAATGTGCTATGTTGTAATGATTCCAAATTATTGGGGAGTGGGTTAGGGTCAAGTTTTGAGAGGTTGAGTAAATGCTTAGGGTTTAATAGTAAAGAATGAAGTTGACAATTGAATTTAAGTCTTTCTGAGGCCAAAACCCTTCTCTTTCCTCCTTAGCACACTGCCTGCTATGTCATAAGCTTTCAGGGCTAGAGAAATTTCATACATGGTATGCCTGAGTGTCATAGGTAGCCAATGTCAAGAAGTAATTAGAAATAAAGAAGGTTAGCCAAACTTATTTGAACTCTAGAACTCGAAAGGTAGTAGATCTCAAAGTTGAAAGTCCCAGATAATTTATGTAATACTGTGTTTTTTTTAAAAAAAGTCCATATTATTAGATTACTAAAATATAAGTACTGATTGTTAATGGAAATAACAATTTTAAAAAGAAAAAGAAAAACTTAACCTAGAATTGTTTTATCCTAAGAATTTTTTAAATTTAGAGAATTGTAAATATTACAGGAAAATGTTTTTTTACAATCAAAATAATGAACTAATTTTTCGTTTTCCATTTTTAGATTTGACCTGCCACCAGTTATTTTGTTTTCCATGGATGGATTTAGAGCTGAATATTTACAGACATGGAGTACTCTAATGCCTAATATTGATAAAATGAGTAAGTCTTCTACAATAGGAGGCATGCAAATGACAAGGACACCTAGTTAGTCAGTCTCCAGATGGTGCAACTCTCTTTCTGGCTTTTAATGTTAGTGGTTTGTTTTAGCCTAGGACCTCTCAAAATCCTGATGACTTTACTGCATGATATCTATTTTCATACGTGTTGGCTCCTCCTTTCTTCTTTTGTAGCGTGTTCATCTTTTTATTTTGATTTGTTTTGTATTTAAATATATCTTCTCCTCGATGGAAATCTGTTCATGTTTATTGTCTCAAAAGCAGCATTGATCAGACCTACTGGGTCATGGCAAGACAGATATAACTAGGAAAGATAGGATCTTAAAGAGGCCTGAGTAGACTGGACAGAGCCAACACCTACCAGTACTCCATCCAGTAGCTGAACATTCCAGTATCTGTGTCTGGTTCTGCAATGAAAGTACCTGGACCCTGGCTTTACCAGTTACTAGTTGTGAGACCACGGGCAAGTTGTCTCACCTATTGGTGCCCTTGTCTCTTCATCTGTAGAAGGGTCACTTCTACTGAGAGAATATGTATGTAGTGTACATTAGATGATTTTACCTAGTTTGTTGAGAGTTTTGTCATGAAAGGGTGTTGAATTTTATCAAACATTTTTCTGCATATATTATCATGTGACTTTTATCCTGCATTCCCTTAATATGCTGTATCACATTAATTGATTTTTATTATGTTGAAACATTCATATAGCCCAGAGATAAATGCCACTTAGTCATGGTATATGATTCATTTAATGTGATGTTGAATCCAGTTTGCTAGCGTTGTTGAAGATTGTTATGTCTGTGTTCATCAGTGATACTGGCCTGTAGTTTTATTTTCTTGTGGTGTCCTTGTCTGACTTTGGTATCAGGGTAGTGCTGATACCATAAATTGAGTTTGGAAGTGGTTCCTTCTCTCTAGTTTTTTGAGAGAGTTTGAAAATGACAGGCATTAATTGTTCTTTAAATATTTGTTAGAGTTTGCCACTGTGCCTCTGTGCTTTTCTTTGTTGGAATGTTTTTGATTATTGATAAAATTTTCTTACTAGTTATAGGCCTGTTCAGACTTTCTGTTTCTTCATGATTCAGTTTTGGTAAGTTGTTGTTTTTAGAAATTTATTCTTTTCTTCTAGGTTATCCCCATTGTGGAGTATAATTGTTTATAGTAGTCATTTATAATCTTTTTTATTTCTGGGTATTGGTTGAAGTGTTCCCTCTTTAATTTCTGATTTCATTGAAAAATAAATTTTTGCTTGAGCTGTGGTGGTGCAGTGGATAAAGCATCGACCTAAAACACTGAGGTGGCGGGTTCGAAATCCTGGGCTTGCTCAGTCAAGGCGTGTATATAGGAGTTGATGCTTCCTGCTCCTTCCCCCCTTCTCTCTCTCTTCTCCCTAAAATGAATAAATAAAGTCTTAAAAAATATTTTAAAAGAAAAATAGATTTTATTTCATAGAAATTTGTAGCTATTTAAAGATATATTGTATTTTTGGAGTTGATATTGTTTAATTTTGTTCAGTCTTTTGAAACTACTAAAATTGTTTTTAATCTATTTTACTTATTTCTTCTATAATATTAATTGTTTTTTCTTCTTTATTTTTCTTCTGGTTTTGTTTGTTTGTTTGTGTTTTGTAGTGCACATTTTAGAGAGAGAGGCAGGCAGACAGACAGGAAAGGAAAGAGATGAGAAGAATCAACTCATAGTTGTGGCACTTTAGTTGTTTATTGATTGCTTTTCAATGTGCTTTGACAGGGGGAGGGGAAAGGATAGTGGCTCCAGAAGAGCCAGTGACTCCTTGCTCAAGCCAGTGACCATGGGCTCAAACCGGCAACCTTTGGGCTTAAGCCAGCAGCCATGGGATCATGTCAATGATCTCATGCTCAAGCCGGTGACCTCAGGATTTTGTACCTAGGACCTCAGTGTCATAGGTCAAGGCTCTATCCACTGCTCCACCACTGGTCAGGATGGTTTTCTTTTTTTTTTCTGAGGTGTAAAGTTAGGTTATTTGAAGTTTCTTTTTTTTTTAAATGCAGGTGTTTATTACTATAAACTTCCATTCTAGTACTACTTTTGCTGCAATCTTTATAGTCTTCAGTTGTTTTACCTACTTATCCATTTAGTCTCTATTCTTTCTTATAGTTCATAGCTTCTATGGATATATGTTTACCTCATTTATATTTTCAAATATTTTGGTTGGTGCTTTGATTTAAAAATTGTTTTCTTAAGGAGTAAACTATGCAAATGATAAACTTTTAAAAATGCATTAAAGAGTTTATAGTAAAAAAAAAAACCCAACCAACCAACAACTACAAAACTCTCTTTTTCTAAGTCTTCCTAGTTTTTCTCTGGAGAAGCAACTACTCTTGTTGATTTATTGTGTGTTCTTCCAGAGTTATTCTATTTCATCCTAATTTAGATTCCTAACATCTGGAAAAAAGCAGTGGTAAAAGATCTTGTATTCTGTAAGTTCTATAATAGCTCTGGTTCAAAGGCAGGGGATCCAAAATGGTGGTCTGAGTCTGTGCTAGTCAGGAGGTGTGTCCAGTATAAGACACTTGAACTAAAGAAGTGTCATATTTTCACATTATACATACCATAGTTTGTATTTTATTTAATACTCTGCCTTTAGGCATTTAGGAATTTGATTGTGTCAGTCTTGGCTGGGTAGCTCAGTTTTGTCCTGATACATCAAGGTTGCAGGTTTAATCCCTGGTCACGTAACATACAAGAATCAACCAATAAATGCATAAATAAGTGGAACAACAATTCAGTGTTTGTCTTTCTTTCTCCCTTCCTCTTTCTTTAAATGCAATAAATATTTTTAAAAAAATTGACCATGTCACTCATGTACAAGGAAATAAAAACAGAAACTGACTTAATCTCTTTGTTTATTGTATGATGTTTTTCCCCACTTAAATTATTTTAATTATATAAGTGGATTATATCTTCTTTCATTTTCTAATCATATAACTTCTTTTTTTATATATATTTTTTAAATTTGTTTTTATTTATTCATTTTAGAGAGGAGGGGGGAGAGAGAGAGAGAGAGAGAGAGAGAAGGGGGAGGAGCAGGAAGCATCAACTCCCATATGTGCCTTGACCAGGCAAGCCCAGGGTTTTGAACCGGCAACCTCAGTGTTTCCAGGTTGACGCTTTATCCACTGCGCTACCACAGGTCAGGCTAATCATATAACTTCTTAACAATATTAGATGTGTCTTTCCGTGAGTGAGGATAAGATTTCTCTATTGGCAGTATTGACTAAAAAAAAAAAAAGGCATTTTACTCTTTAATTATACCTTCTGAGTAGTTCCTAGAGCAGCCCTCAAACTTAAGTATATCTTGGGTTGCTTATTAAAAATGTAGATTTTCTTTTTGAGCTCCTTTTTCCTCACTTTCCACCCAACCCTTCATCCCCAGCAGGCCTTACTTAATAGGCTTGATATGGATCCCAAGAAAATTCTGAAAGAAGAAGTTCCTGGATCATATCGAAACATTGAACTAGAGGCTGTGAAGGAGACTAACTCCAAACATATCTGAGAAAACATTCATTATTTCAAGCTGCAAAGTTTGTTAGTTTCTGGACAACAATCATTTGCACTTTTTTATTGTGACCTAAGTAGAACCTATTATGGTGAAGCTTTCTTTTAGAATAGAGTCGGCAGGATTTTAGTATGAAAAACGTCTTATACTTCACTGCTACAGAGGAAATAGCAAAGCTCTAATGGTTCTGACCTCCTTCAGCAGGGTTATTACACAAAAAGAAAACAACAGGACAATTGAAAGCAAAATTAATGCCATGCTTTGTGAAAAACATATTACAGGAAACTTCACTTACCAAATGGAAACTGTACTGAAAATAATTAGCTCATTTTGTAAACATTACTATGTGACATGGGCTTATTCATTTATACAAGTCAAATTCCATTTTAGTTACCAAATAGTTGTGTTGACTTTTGTTACATTGGATACTTTACATATAAGAACTATTAGCTGAGATGTAAATGTTATATAAAAACTCCAATGTAATGATTTGGGCCAGAAAGAGGAGAGCAGCAAAAGCAAACAAAGCTGCTGTGTATAATTTAAATGTTTAGCTCAGTGTATAATTTGAATGTTTAGCTTAGTAAGTTGTGGCCCATGGGCCAAATCCAGCCTACCCTACCCATTTTTGTATAATCTGCTGAATGCTAATAATTGTTTTAAATTTTTGAATGGTTAAGAAAGAGAATATTTTGTGTAAAGTAAAATTTATGTAAAATTCAAATTTCATTAGCCATAAATAAAGTGTTATTGGACCACGGCCATGCTTATTTGTTTTATCTTGTCCGTGGATGCTTTTGGGTCTCAAGAGCAGAGTCTGAGCTGTGGCAATAGGGGTCATAGGGACTTGAAAAGAATAATATATTTGTTATCTGGCTCTTTACAGAAAAAATATTTTGTGGATTTTTGACTTAGCTCAATCCTTTCTTAAAAATAAACATTTTTTGGAATAGAGGAATTCTAGGCATCAGAATTTCAACCTCTGCCACCTTCAATCCACTTGTTAGTTTTCTATTCCTCTGGGAAAGTTTTCTGTTCAGATTTTTAGTTATCCAAATAACTTCTGAGGCAGTAACAACTCCTTAATTTCTCACTCTATGTTGTTGCAGAAACATGTGGGATTCATTCAAAATACCTGAGATCTGTCTATCCAACCAAGACCTTTCCCAACCATTACAGCATTGTCACGGTAAGTGCTTGGCCCTTGGAAGACGGACAGGCCACAAACAGGCAACTGACCACACGACCAAACACGCTTAGATAGAACCGGGAGAGTCCATGACCCACAGTTTACAAGCACACGTGGTTATATTTTGTGGCATAATTCAGACTAGGAAGGATCAGCATGAGGCCAATCCAGTGGTAGGAGGTGATAACTTTGAGTGAGTTATCAAAAGTGAGTCTAGGGACTAGGGTAACTCACTTTTGTCAGAGGCCTGGTAGCCTCTTGGCCATGAGAAATCTCATTCTCCTCTGATCTTTTGATTGCTCTGCACTTATCTGAAGGTCTGCTGGGAATGGTAGGCAATAAGTGAGGACAGTCACTTTGATGTGGAAAAGTTTTTCTTTCCTAGTCCTTTCATTATATTTAACTTGATAAAGTTTCTGTTTCATAAATAAATTAATACTGGTTATATTTAGATAAAGCAAGTAAATTGTCTTCAATATATGAAAAGACATAGTGAAATGATCAAAATGAACTCAAGGGAAAATTAAGTTATTTGACATTTATAGATTTAGAACACTTCTTAAAGAGACCTCTGCCTCAGCCTTTATTGCCAAAGCCATAACTGAGTTTTTTACTCTTTTGCATTTAGTCTTTCATTGCTGTAGTACAGTAATTATACATTATTCAAATTATAATCCTTAGGTAATTATATGTGTGTATGTGTACACATATATGTGTTATATATTTACAGAGCTTATATGTGCAGATTCACCTACTTGTTAAAAGCTTTTTGAATCCCAAATCAGTACTTGTGATACATTCAGTCATTTGAAAGCATTCATAGAGCAGCAAAAAATTCGAGTTGCCCAGCTCATGTGTTCCCAGCTGAGGTCTAGCAAGGTGACACCCCGACTCCTTGTTTTAGCTCTCAGACTGTAAACACTGTTTTCAGAGTCTGTTGTCTACTTAGTGCCATGTTTTTTGCATGTTTGTGCTTTTTGTTGGTATTTTGCTGTTTAAAATGTCCTTCAAGTGTGGTGCTGAAATGCTGTTAGGGTTCCTAAGAGCAAGAAGGCGGGATGCATCTTACAGAGAAAACATGTATGTTAAATAAGCTTCTTTCAAGCATGAGTTATTGTGAACAACAATACATATTAAATAATATATATTTAAACAGAAATAAACATAAAGCAAGATTAAGTATTGATCAGTAGACAAAACTGTTGTGACCAGAGCCTCACAGGAACCTAACCTTGTAGTTTCCCTAAGAGCAATGGCATAGTTATTTAGTGTTGACAACAACTTCATACAACACACTGCCATGAATAAAAAAAAAATCGACTGTGTATATATAAAAATATTCATCAGAATATATAATATATACATTTGTGTATATATAGATAAGAAAGTATATATTATAATTGCTATTGATTGACTAAATATATGTATTCATATTCATATGTATTAATGTTCTGAAATATCTGAAAGTTATTAAAACTGCATGGGATATCATAGATATTCAATGAAAATGTGTAGAATGATTAAATAAATATTTGATTGGATTGAAAAGGATAATTGAATTGATGGATGGATGGAAGGGAAGATGACTAGAGACTTGGAAGGCTTTCTTTTAATATGCTAGTAACATACTTCAATCCATTAGGCAGGGGAATTTGATACTTAAAAGTTTCTATGTAGTAAATTTCTTGATATTATTGTCAATATAACCAGTTGTTCATCTTTACTGTAATTTGAGAAACCTTAATTAACAAATAGTTATTAATCACACAAGGGTTATAGTAATACCATCAACACAAACCATCTAACTAATATCATTCATTTGTTGCTATGGGTCATGGTGGAAATAGATATATATTGTGAGATCAGATTCAGGGGTTTTATATTAGAATGTATAGACATTCTTCCAAATCATGAGCTCTAGATCTTTGCTATTTCAATTTAGATATTTCAACTTAGATATAATAGTATATGTTATTTTATCTTAAATCCTGTTTTGAAATTCTTATTTTAGGGCTTATATCCGGAATCACATGGCATCATTGACAACAATATGTATGATGTAAACCTCAACAAGAACTTTTCACTTTCTTCAAAGGAGAAAGACGACCCAGCGTGGTGGAAAGGGCAACCAGTATGTAGCATTCCACACATGCCACCAGCCACCAACATAGCCTCCATTTCCCAGGGAGAGGGTATCCCTCTCCTCTCCTGGCTTTGAGCTTTACATTATCTTTCCAATTTTAAGGATGGGGAAGGTGCGAGGTAGGGGGGAGAATTAACCTCTATTTATAATCTTTTAAATGTTTATGATTGTTCAACTAAATGACCTTCTGGTGAATCTTGGATTTTGTATTTATAAACGTATCAATCTAGAAACTACTTGGAAAGATTATTTGTTATTTTTCCTCCCTCATTCTATTTTGTAATTCTTTAAAAGGAAAAGAGAAACTATAAGTTTACCAATTTGAAAAAAAATGATCTTCTTTCTTACCATCTTACTATATTTTTGATTTTTCAGGTGGATCCCTGGATAATTATATTTTTTAACTGCAACAGAGACACATTTTAACAACTAATTAAAATGTGAAGCTCTTAATATCATGTGGTTTTTCATAAGTGGCACCATTTCTACTCAAACTGAATGTCCTCTTGACTTGTACTTAAATTTTCTCTTCTTATAGATCTGGCTGACAGCAATGTATCAAGGCTTAAAAGCTGGAACCTACTTTTGGCCAGGATCAGAAGTGGCTATAAATGGCTCCTTTCCTACCATATATGTACCTTACAACAGGTAGTGAAACCCTTGCAGATATGACCCCATTTCAACAAGAATGATTAGCATCTTTTTTTTTCTTTTTCAGTTTTAATCTTGATGGTGATTCTGTACTTCCAGTCTGGGAGCCCAAATTCTCAAAGTCATCATTGATTTCTCCTCTTACTCTCCTCATCCAGTCTGTCAGTAAATGCTTGTAGCTCTGATAGAAAATATGTGCTGTCTGAGAACTTTGTATCACTCCAACATTAGCACTCTGGTTTGAGCTGTCATCATCTTTGGCCTTATTATTTTTGTTGCCTCTTTATGTCTCCCTGCTTCTATGTTCTTGTCCACTAAAAACTATTCTCAATCTACCAGCATGAATCTGCTTAAAAAAACAAAACAAAACAAAACAAAAAAAACAAACAAAAACAGACAGGTCCATCCAACTATAATACTCTTTTGCACCTAAAACTTGGAAGGCCCCCTTTTCATTCCGAGTAAAAGCCTCCAGGCCCCTAGGTGGTGTGTATGACTGCACTGTTCCTCATCCCACCCCTCAGACCTCCTCTCTCACTACTTCCCTGGTGCTCACTCTGCTTGAGCCTCACTGCCCTTCTCAGTGGGCCTGAGGACGCAAGGCTTGCTGCCGCTGTTGGGGCTTTGAGCTGCTGTTCCTTCCATCAGAGGTCATCTCACTCCTTGCGTCTCCCTGGCTTGTTCCCGCACTTCTTTCAGGCCATTGCTCAGCAATTACCTTCTCAATTTTGTCTTAGTCTGATCACACTGAGATTTGAAATTCCAAACCACCCCACCTGCTCATCTCTCTCTGCTCATCTCTCTCTTTTTTGTAGCATTTTATTTTTAGTACAATATATAATTTATGTATGAAGTTTCTTGTTTATTATTTGTCTTCTTCTGAGAGAATGTGATCTCAAGGAAGAAAAACATCTTTGACTTGCTCTCTCCTCAATTCTGTTCAACATGGACAAAAAGTGTTTGACAACAGAAGTTTATAGAAATGTACAAAAGAAAGAAAGAAATATAGAAAAGAAACTAAATGAATGGATACTAATTACTGATCTTTTATTTTATACTTGGGGGAAAATTAAAGGACATAAAGATGAGAAGGAAAGAAAACTATACTGAATTTATAGCGAGGCTATAAATTTTGTTTTGTATTTCTATATGAGTTTAATTAAGAACAGGAATCCCTTTCAGTAATACTGAAACCCTATCTGTATTTTAATTATATTTGAACACAAAATGGATATCTAAAACTATTAACTTGCCTTTCTGATAAGTATCTAATAGTATTATTCCTGATTTGATTAATTTAAAAAAATTATTTATTCCACTTTGCAGTAGTGTCCCATTCGAAAAGAGGATCTCTACATTGTTAAAATGGCTGGACCTGCCCAAAGCCGAAAGGTAACATCAGAGGAGTGTGGACACAGTGGGATCTTTCTGGGTATAAGATAAAAATTATTTCTTTACTTTAGTGACCATCTTTGAAAAAGAAACGATATTTTCTTGTAATTGGCACTTTCAAAGAATTACTCCTGAGTGCAGTTGACTTTTTGCTCTTGAGAATTGGTTGACATTGTGGGACGATAGAGAGAGAGCAGAAGCTATATCACAGAACCAGCTGTGGACTGAGAGCAGAGTGTGAGTGGGCCTGAAACTCAGGCTTCAGCACTGACTCCGGGAGCCCACAGTGCCAGCACAAGGTCGTAGCAACAGGCTGGAGGTAGGGCATCGGGAGGGAGCTCCAGGTCAATAGTGCATCAGAACCAGACGAGGAAGGGATGACCAGAGTGGGCGAGCAGAGCCAACGGAAAGTGAGAAACCTGGAACTATAAATGGTTGAGGCATACCAAGGCGTCTTAACAGCAAGAACAGACAGATCTTTTTGTTACTGAGTCAGATCTACACTTCCATCTGGAAAGTCTTATTTAATTTCCATTTGGAGATTATCCCTGCTGGGGCCAAGTGGAACCTCTGGACCTGGATGAATAGAAGAAAGCCAGAGAAAATAAGAAGAAAAATGCCACAAAGTTCTAGATTTACAAAATTCCCAAATCCAACCTATCGTTTATGCCAAATTAATGTCTTTCTGTGTTTTAATTTCACCCTAAGACCCAGTTTTTATACACTATATGTGGAGCAGCCTGACTCTGCAGGACATAGAGCTGGACCAGTCAGTGCCCAAGTAAGTAGTTTGTTTCTTTGTTTATTTTAATATATAAATGTCAAATCATAAAACAAAGTGGTATTCTTTAATTCCTACTGCATACAAATATATTTCATATATACATGAGAAGATAAAAATAGTTAATTCTGAAAAGACTATCTGCCTTATTTTCTTCAAAATAGTTAAACATCTAAAAAGGGTATCAAGCCTGACCAGGTGGTGGTACAGTGGATGGAACATCACCCTGGGATGCAGAGGACTCAGGTTCAAAACCCTAAGGTAGCCAGCTTAAGCTCAGGCTCACCAGCTTGAGCTCAGGGTTGCTGGCTTGAGTGCGGGATCATAGACATGACCCCATGGTCACTGGCTTGAGGTCCAAGGTAGCTGGCTTAAGCCCAATGCTGTTGGCTTGAGCAAGAGGTCACTCACTCTGCTGTAGCCCCCTGGTCAAGGTACATATGAGAAAGCAATCAATAAACAACTAAGGAGCCGCAATGAAGAATTAATGCTTATCATCTTTCTCTCTCCCTCTCTGTCCCTCTCTGTCTCTCTCGCTAAAAAAAAAAAAAATCAACCTTATTAACCACATTTTGGTTCATTTAGTAAACAGTTATTGAATACTTAGATGTAGCACTGTTATTTCATGTGATGAAAACATCAAGGCTAGATATTGCATGGGCAAAATTCAACATGTTTTTTTTGTTTTTGTTTTTGTTTTTTTTTTTTATAAATAATTTTATTTTTTTAATGGGGTGACATCAATAAATCAGGATACATATATTCAAAGATAACAAGTCCAGGTTATCTTGTCGTTCAATTTTGTTGCATACCCAACACCCAAAGTCAGATTGTCCTCTGTCACCTTCTATCTTGTTTTCTTTATGCCCCTCCCCCTCCCCTTTCCCTCTTCTTTTCCCCCCTCCCCCCCGTAACCACCACACTCTTATCAATGTCTCTTAGTTTCACTTTTATGTCCCACCTACGTATGGAATAATGCAGTTCCTGGTTTTTTCTGATTTACTTATTTCACTTCGTATCATGTTATCAAGATCCCACCATTTTGCTGTAAATGTTCCGATGTCATCATTTCTTATGGCTGAGTAGTATTCCATAGTGTATATGTGCCACTTCTTCTTTATCCAGTCATCTATTGACGGGCTTTTTGGTTGTTTCCATGTCCTGGCCACTGTGAACAATGCTGCAATGAACATGGGGCTGCATGTGTCTTTACGTATCAATGTTTCTGAGTTTTTGGGGTATATACCCAGTAGAGGGATTGCTGGGTCATAAGGTAGTTCTATTTTCAGTTTTTTGAGGAACCACCATACTTTCTTCCATAATGGTTGTACTACTTTACATTCCCACCAACAGTGGATGAGGGTTCCTTTTTCTCCACAGCCTCTCCAACATTTGCTATTACCTGTCTTGCTAATAATAGCTTATCGAACAGGTGTGAGGTGGTATTTCATTGCAGTTTTGATTTGCATTTCTCTAATAGCTAAAGAAGATGAGCATCTTTTCATATATCTGTTGACCATTTGTATTTCTTCCTGGGAGAAGTGTCTGTTCATATCCTCTTCCCATTTTTTTATTGGATTGTTTGTTGTTGAGTTTTATGAGTTCTTTGTATATTTTGGATATTAGGCCCTTATCTGAGCTGTTGTTTGAAAATATCATTTCCCATTTAGTTGGCTTTCTGTTTATTTTGTTATCAGTTTCTCTTGCTGAGCAAAAACTTCTTAGTCTGATGTAGTCCCATTCATTAATTTTTGCCTTCATTTCTCTTGCCTGTGGAGTCAAATTCATAAAATGCTCTTTAAAACCCAGGTCCATGAGTTGAGTACCTATGTCTTCTTCTATGTACTTAATTGTTTCAGGTCTTATGTTTAGATCTTTGATCCATTTTGAGTTAATTTTAGTACAGGGGGACAAACTGTAGTCCAGTTTCATTCTTTTGCATGTGGCTTTCCAGTTTTCCCAGCACCATTTATTGAAGAGGCTTTCTTTTCTCCATTGTGTGTTGTTGGCCCCTTTATCAAAAAATTATTTGACTATATATATGTGGTTTTATTTCTGGACTTTCTATTCTGTTCCATTGGTCTGAGTGTCTATTTTTCTGCCAATACCATGCTGTTTTGATTGTCGTGGCCCTATAATACAGTTTGAAGTCAGGTATTGTAATGCCCCCAGCTTCATTCTTTTTCTTTAGGATTGTTTTGGCTATTCGGGGTTTTTTATAGTTCCATATAAATCTGATGATTTTTTGCTCTATTTCTTTAAAAAAAGTCATTGGAAGTTTGATGGGAATTGCATTAAATTTGTATGTTGCTTTGGGTAATATAGCCATCTTGATTATATTTATTCTTCCTAGCCAAGAACAAGGTATATTCTTCCATCTCATTATATCTTTTTTGATTTCCCTTAACAATGGTTTATAGTTTTCATTATATAAGTCCTTTACATTCTTTGTTATGTTTATTCCTAGGTATTTTATTTTTTTTGTTGCAATCGTGAAGGGGATTATTCTTTTGAGTTCGTTCTCAATTGTTTCATTGTTGGCATATAGAAAGGCTATTGACTTCTGTATGTTAATTTTGTATCCTGCGACCTTACTGTATTGGTTTATTGTTTCTAGTAGTCTTTTTGTGGATTCTTTGGGGTTTTCGATGTATAGGATCATATCATCTGCAAAAAGTGATACCTTTACTTCTTCTTTTCCGATATGGATGCCTTTTATTTCTTTGTCTTGTCTGATTGCTCTGGCTAGAACCTCTAGTACCACATTAAATAAGAGTGGAGAGAGTGGACAACCCTGTCTTGTTCCTGATTTAAGGGGGAAAGCCTTCAGTTTAGTGCCATTTCATATGATGTTAGCTGATGGTTTATCATATATGGCCTTTATCATGTTGGGATATTTTCCTTCTATACCCATTTTGTTGAGAGTCTTAAACATAAAATTGTGTTGTATTTTATCAAAAGCCTTTTCTGCATCTATTGATAAGATCATGTGGTTTTTGTTCTTTGTTTTGTTGATATGGTGTATTACGTTAACCGTTTTATTTATGTTGAACCATCCTTGAGATTCTGGGATGAATCCCACTTGATCATGATGTATTATTTTTTTAATATGTTGTATTCGATTTGCTAGTATTTTGTTTAGTATTTTAGCATCTGTATTCATTAGAGATATTGGTCTGTAGTTTTCTTTCTTTGTGCCATCCTTGCCTTGTTTTGGTATGAGGGTTATGTTGGCCTCATAAAATGTGTTTGGAAGTATTGCTTCTTCTTCAATTTTTTGGAAGACTTTCAGTAGAATAGGAACCAAGTCTTCTTTGAATGTTTGATAAAATTCGCTGGTATAGCCGTCAGGGCCTGGACTTTTATTTTTGGGGAGGTTTTTAATGGTTTTTTCTATTTCTTCTCTACTGATAGGTCTGTTTAGGCTTTCTGCTTCTTCTTGACTCAGTCTAGGAAGGTTGTATTGTTCTAGGAATTTATCCATTTCTTCTAGGTTGTTGAATTTAGTGGCATAAAGTTTTTCATAGTATTCTACAATAATTCTTTGTATATCTACGGTGTCCGTGGTGATTTCTCCTCTTTCATTTTGGATTTTGTTTATATGAGTTCTTTCTCTTTTTTCCTTGGTAAGTCTTGCCAAGGGTTTGTCAATTTTGTTGATCTTTTCAAAGAACCAGCTCCTTGTTCTATTAATTTTTTCTATAGTTTTTCTGTTCTCTAATTCATTTATTTCTGCTCTGATTTTTATTATCTCCTTTCTTCGGCTGTTTTTGGGTTTTCTTTGTTCTTCTTTTTCTAGTTCCTTAAGGTGTGAAGTTAAGTGGTTCACTTGGGCTCTCTCTTGTTTGTTCATATATGCCTGAAGTGATATGAACTTCCCTCTTATCACTGCTTTTGCTGCATCCCATAGATTCTGATATGTCGTATTGTCATTTTCATTAGTCTGTATATATCTTTTGATCTCTGCACTTATTTCTTCTTTGACCCATTCATTTTTTAAAAGTATGTTGTTTAGTTTCCACATTTTTTTTTTTTTTTACAGAGACAGAGAGTGAGTCAGAGAGAGGGATAGACAGGGACAGACAGACAGGAAAGTTTCCACATTTTTGTGGGATTTTTTTCCTCTTTTTTGCAGTTGAATTCTAGTTTCAAGGCTTTATGATCAGAAAATATGCTTGGTACAACTTCGATTTTTCTGAACTTGCTGATGTTGTTTTTGTGGCCCAACATATGGTCAATTCTTGAGAATGATCCATGTACACTGGAGAAAAATGTATACTCAGTCACTTTGGGATGAAATGTCCTGTAGATGTCTATCATATCCAGGTGCTCTAGTGTTTTGTTTAAGGCCACTATGTCTTTGTTGATTCTCTGTTTGGATGACCGATTTAGAGCCGTCAGCGGTGTATTGAGGTCTCCAAGTATGATTGTATTTTTGTCAGTTTTTGTTTTTTGTTTTTTGGTTTTTTTTGTTTTGTTTTTTATTTTTATTTTATTTTTTTTATTTTTCTGAAGCTGGAAACAGGGAGAGAGTCAGACAGACTCCCGCATGCGCCCGACCGGGATCCACCCGGCACGCCCACCAGGGGCGATGCTCTGCCCACCAGGGGGCGATGCTCTGCCCATCCTGGGCGTCGCCATGTTGCGACCAGAGCCACTCTAGCGCCTGAGGCAGAGGCCACAGAGCCATCCCCAGCGCCCGGGCCATCTTTGCTCCAATGGAGCCTTGGCTGCGGGAGGGGAAGAGAGAGACAGAGAGGAAAGCGCGGCGGAGGGGTGGAGAAGCAAATGAGCGCTTCTCCTGTGTGCCCTGGCCGGGAATCGAACCCGGGTCCTCCGCACGCTAGGCCGACGCTCTACCGCTGAGCCAACCGGCCAGGGCTGTCAGTTTTTGTTTTAAGATCAATAAGTAGCTGTCTTATATATTTTGGTACTCCTTGGTTTGGTGCATTTATATTAAGAATTGTTATGTCTTCTTGATTCAGTGTCCCCTTAGCCATTATGTAATGGCCATTTTTGTCTCTGAGTACTTTTGCTGTCTTGTAGTCAGCATTATCAGATATGAGTATTGCTACACCTGCTTTTTTTTGGATGTTATTTGCTTGGAGTATTGTTTTCCAGCCTTTCACTTTGAATTTGTTTTTATCCTTGTTACTTAGATGAGTTTCCTGTAGGCAGCATACAGTTGGATTTTCTTTTTTAATCCATTCTGCTACTCTGTGCCTTTTTATTGGTGAGTTTAATCCATTTACATTTAGTGTAATTATTGATACTTGTGAGTTCCCTATTGCCATTTTATATCTTGCTTTCTGTTAGTTTTGTGTCTTGTTTGATCCTTCTCTTTCATTTTTCTATCTTTTGTTTTTATTTGGTTGTATTCCATACATCTTTCCTCTGTTGCTATCTTTTTTATCTCATGTGCTTCTGTGGTGGTTTTTTCAATGGTGGTTACCTTTGAGTAATGAAAAGGGTCACTACCCTGTTCATTGTAGCGAACTATTTTGTGAGTACTTTTGCACTCCATCGTCCTTTGCTACTGTTAATCTCCATCTTTTCCCCCTCTTTCTTTTTGTTGTTGTCACAGTTTAAATTTGGTTTTATTGTGTTCTTCTTGGAGCTTTTACTTGTGGCTCTGTTTTTTTTTTTGTTCTTTGTATCTGATTGGAGAACCCCCTTTAGTAATTCCTGGAGTGGGGGTTTTCTGATGATAAATTCCCTCATCTTTTCTGTATCTGTGAATGTTTTTATTTCTCCTTCATATTTGAAGGATAGCTTTGATGGGTATAGTATTCGTGGCTGAAAGTTCCTCTCTTTCAGGACTTTAAATATTGGGGTCCACTCTCTTCTAGCTTGTAGAGTTTCTGCTGAGAAATTTGATGATAATCTAATGGGCCTTCCTTTATATGTTGTATTCTTCTTTTCCCTGGCTGCCTTGAGAATTTTTTCTTTGCTGTTGGTTTGTGTCAATTTCATTATGATATGCCTTGGAGTAGGTTTGTTGGGGTTAAGAAAACTCGGAGTTCTGTTTGCTTCTTGAACTTGAGGCTTTAGTTCTTTCCACAGGCTTGGGAAGTTCTCATCTATTATTTGTTTGAGTATGTTCTCCATTCCATTTTCTCTCTCTTCTCCCTCTGATATACCTATTATTCTTATGTTATTCTTTTTGATGGAGTCAGATAATTCTTGTAGGGCTATCTCATTTTTTAAAATTTTTGAGTCTCTTTCTTCTTCTCTCTGTTGTGCCTTAAGTTGCTTGTCTTCTATTTCACTAATCCTCTCTTCTATCTGACCTGTTCTATTAGCTAAGCTTGTTACTTCGTTTTTCAGCTCGTGAATTGAGTTTTTCATCTCTGTTTGATTTGTTTTTATAGTTTCAATTTCCTTGGACATATATTCTTTGTGTTCATTGAGTTGTTTTCTGAGCTCCCTAAATTGCCTTTCTGTGTTTTCTTGTATTTCTCGGAGGATTTTTAGGATTTCTATCTTGAATTCTCTGTCATTTAGCTTTAAGGTTTCCAATATATTAAATTTTTTTTCCATAGATTTTTCCTCATCTAGCTGTGTTACCTCTCTTTCTTTTGTATCCATGATATTTGATTTTCTCTTCCTTAATGGCATCTGAGGGTGGTTTTGTTGATAGTATTAATGAGATTTAATAAAGAATAAAAAGTTAAAAAAATAAAAAATCGAAAAGAGTTGTTTTTTTTTTTAAAAAAAAAATTAATAATGAAATAAAGAAAAATAAAATAAAATAAAAATTTAAAAAAAAAGAAAATTATTCCCCCCCTCCTTTTTTCCTCTCCTCTCCTCTCCCCTCTTTCTTGAGAAAATCTTATGGTGAACTGTGAATTATAACAAACAATGCCTGTAATGGAGGGTCTGAATTGGGGAAAAGTAATAAAGGGGCAAAAAAAAGAAAAAAAAAAGAAAAAAGAAGGGGGTATGGACCCACAAAAAGCAAATAAGGAAAAAATTTGGGTCAAGAATAAAATGATTTGCTTTTAGGTGTTGGTTGACTAAGAGTTATGATGAGAGGAATAAGAGGGAAACAGAAAAATGGGGGGACAAATTAAAAAATTACTATTGTATTTAGTGGAACAAGAACTAGATAAAATGGAGAGCCAGGGATGGGAGCACTGCTAGTGAGTTAAAAAGGTGAAGTAAAAAACCCCCAAAATGCCACAAACATAAGTTTGAGTCCCAGATGAGATAATTTGTTTGTTAGTGAGGTTTGAATGAGAGGAGATGTAAAGGAGAAAGGAAGAAACTAATATAGAGGGAGAAAAGAAAGAGAGCGAGAGGAAAAAAGAGGGAACCACTAAAAGGAGAAAAAAGAGGAGAGAGAGAGAGAGAGAGAGAGTTAAGGGTTTTGGAGTGCAACCCTCATAGAGAGAAAGGAAGAGGAGAGAAAAGATATTGGGGGATGTAACACTTATGGGTAGTGTAGTTCAAGGAGAGGAGAGAGTAAGACCAGCAGAGAGTTAATTGGCCAAATTGGAGGAGGAAAAAAAATATCAAGAATGAAGATAAGAGAAACAGACGAACAAATATAATAAAATGGGATAGGTTATAGAGTCTGCAGATTATTCTTGATTTTGAGAAGTTATCTTCTTGCTTTTTCTTTTCTCTCCCTCTTCCTGGTCGGTGACTCTGTACCCCGGGTTCTGCCCCTTTGGCATGCTCAGGTAGAGGTTTGCAGTTGATAAGTCTCTATGGCGATGTCATGTATTGTGCTTTAGTCTCGTTGGCAGTCGAGGCTCATTAGCATTTATAGGCTCCGACAGTGAGAGAGTCTGTGTTCCTGGAGCCTTTCTCCTAGTCTTTCCTTCCTCAATTAGTAGCCTGATAATCCAGCTATGGGGTTGCTGCTGCCTCTGCCTGGATAGTAAGAGGCTCAAAGAGCTGGCAACTCCCCACTCTATTTCTACTCAGCACAGGGCTCTGGGTAAGGCTCAGTCAGTCAGAGCTGCTAGCATATTCAGGCATGGTTTCCGCCCACTCAAAGACCTCTGGCTCTGCCACTCTGTCCGGTAACACAGGCGGGCGCCCACTTCTGGGGCGCTTGGAGGAAACTCTCGTTCACTATCTGCGCGCGCAGACCAGGATATCCTGGCAGCAGTCTCACGCTCTGAGTGAAACCCCCAACCGCAATGAAAAGTTCCTACGTTGGAATTGGCTCTTGCTCCGTCCCTGTGCACAGCTTTTGCAAGGTGCTGGGGCGGCCCGAGATTCTGCTTTGGCCCACACAAAGGCCCCTGACTCTGCCCCTCTGTGCGATAACACGGGCGCACACTGCCGAGGCACTCGGAGGAATCTCTCGCTATCTGCGCGCCCAGACCAGGATATCAGCCCGGCCGCCGCGTTTCCCTCTGAGTGAATCCCCTACCAGCACGGAAAAGTTCCACCATTGGAATTAGTTCTCACTCCATCCCGTGCATGGCTTTCCCAGGGCGCTGGGGCTGCCCAGAGATTCCACTTTCGGCCCACACAAAGGCCTCTGACTCTGCCTCTCTGTGGGGTAACACGGGCACCCACTCCCGGGGTTTAGGAAGAAATCTCTCACCCACAATCTGCGCGTGCCGACCAGGAGATCAGGTAAAATGGCTGCCCCGTTTGTCTTTCTTTGTTTCGGTTTGGCGCGAGTGTTAGCTTGTATTGCCCGGTTGCCACAGGAACAGTTTTTCCTCGGCTTGGATCTCCATGCCACAGCCTGGTTCGGCCGTTTGTGCCACAGCCTGGATCTATTCACCCCCTTTGCCCTCCTCAGTTTCTATATTCACAGATCCCAGAGAAAGCCGCCCTGTTTAGGTTAGCGAGGAAGGTGGAGCATTTCTTACTCCCTATTTCCTTCGGGGTTTGGTTATATATTTAGCCAATTTTTCGCTCGACCATACCTTCGGGTGTATTGCGAAACATCTGGAGGCTCCAAGGATAGGTTTTTCTGTTTCTGGTTGAAGATCTTGTTGAGTTTTGGGGGATATTTATCCGTATTGCTTCCTACCCCGCCATTACTCTGATGTCATCATCTCCTCAACATGTTAATGTAACCCATTTCACATGAAGTCATCTGCAAGTCCATGGTGGGTTAACCAGCTGTCTATTCATGCCCAACACCCATTTATAAATACCTTGGGATTGGAGCTAATATATTATTGCCTCAGGCAGAGTTATTCCCTTCCTGGTCTTCCATTGTAATTGAAGTAACCTTTTTTAACATTAGTTCATTCACTATCTAAACTATTCTGTTAAGCTTTTACTACAGAAATATAGTTCAATGTTACTTAAAAATAAAAAAAGGTGGTCTCTCTTCTAAAATCCACTGATGTAAAGCTGTAAAAGCCCTCATGAATATGGCATGTCCCCCCACTGTGGAAACTCATTTAACAATTGTCCTCAATTGGAACGCAAGCATATTTATTCTGGCAGCATGACTTGGCTCTTTATCAAAAATGCCTTTTCTCTTCCTTTCCATTAAGCCAAAATGATTTCTAATTTAAGGCCCAGCTCATTCTTACCACTTGAACCCTTTGTCTCTTTGTATTCCAATACCACTCTAAACGGTAGCACAGGATTTAACACTTAATCAGGTTATTCTGACAGTGAATGGCTCAGTAACTATCTGAAGCATATTTACTTTTTCTCCTTTACTATTTTAATTGTTATCCATATCTGATATAATTCATCACTTTAGAAAGTATGCTATAATCTCTATTTATCTGACCCTTATAGTTGACTTAATTTTAGGCACCATTTTTTCTTTTAATCAGTGCTCTAGTTTAGCACCCCCAAAAATGTTTTAAGTATAATTATGAAAAGTGCTGCAAAGGAAAAAAAACCAAGGTGCCACGAGAGGTCTTTGAGGAGGTCCTAAACGAGCTGTGTGGGATGAGGGCTGGGGCTGGTTAGAAGGTTCTCTTCTGAATAACAGAAGGAAAAAAGTTCACAAGCAGCCTGATCAAAGATGGAGCTGAGCACATTAGAGCAGGGGTCCCCAAACTTTTTACACAGGGGGCCAGTTCACTGTCCCTCAGACCATTGGAGGGCCGGACTATAAAAAAACTATGAACAAATCCCTATGCACACTGCACATATCTTATTTTAAAGTAAAAAAACAAAACGGGAACAAATACAACATTTAAAATAAAGAACAAGTAAATTTAAATCAACAAACTGACCAGTATTTCAATGGGAACTATGCTCCTCTCACTGACCACCAATGAAAGAGGTGCCCCTTCCGGAAGTGCAGTGGGGGCCGGATAAATGGCCTCAGGGGGCCGCATGTGGCCCGTGGGCTGTAGTTTGGGGACCCCTGCATTAGAGGATCACAGAGAATGAACAAATAGGCAGACAGGTGAAAGGACAGATGGCTAGACAAATTGACACTATGACAACGGGAAGAATAATAACCGCCGCTAACCCCTTTGGCTGGGCTAGAGTTGGGGTTGGCATTCAGTCACTTAACATTCAGTAAAATGTGCCTCCTGTGGAGGGCGTACTTCGTGAAGACTGTGCTTATGAAGGCTGGGAGGAGGTCGGCTGCCCCGTCCCTTTCCTGGAGGGGCACACGCTGTCCTGGGGAGGCAGTCACAGGCACAGACAATTTCAAAACTGTGAGAGTCCAACAGAAGCCGAATGCCCCGATGCTGGGCAAGGACAGAGGTGGGGGGGGCCTCTAAGTGTAGTCGGAGGAGTCTGTAGGGTGACTCTGTGAAAAAGGACAGAACCATGTCATGACAACAGGTGGAAACTGGCTCTCACTGGCAAACCAGAGTGGATGGTCACCCTAAGAATGAGGGTCAGGAAAACATCTTGGAGTTGATGGGTTTATCGGTAGATTAGGATGGTTGTGTTCAAGTGCTTCTCTGTCCCTTACTAATGGTGGGACCATGAATACGTTACTTAACTTCTTTAAACCTCCAATTTCCTTGTCTCTAAAACTGGAAGCTCCTATAGCACCACTCATGAATGAGTAAAACTAACTTATATCTGAGTTATTAATTAACCAACTTATTAAAAACTCTTTTTTTTTTTTTTTTCCGAAGTTGGAAACGGAGAGGCAGTCAGACAGACTCCCGCATGCGCCCAACCGGGATCCACCCGGCATGCCCACCAGGGGGCGATGCTCTGCCCATCTTGGGGCGTTGCTCTGCCACAATCAGAGCCATTCTAGCGCCTGAGGCAGAGGCCATGGAGCCATCCTCAGCACCTGGGCCAACTTTGCTCCAGTGGAGCCTTGGCTGTGGGAGGGGAAGAGAGAGACAGAGAGGAAGGAGAAGGGGAGGGGTGGAGAAGCAGATGGGCGCTTCTCCTGTGTGCCCTGGCCGGGAATCAAACCCGGGACTCCTGCACATAAGGCCAACGCTCTACCACTGAGCCAACCGGCATGGGCCTTATTAAAAACTCTTAACAGAAAGAGGCTAATATAATTCTTTTTCAAAACAGAAAAAAAGGAGGTGGGCAATCCTTATTATTATGGTACTAAGAGAGATGAAATATTTTCCCCTAAATCCATGGCTATTACACTTTCTTATTCACTGAAAAAAAAAAAAGTGATTCCATTTAAAAGTTGTCTATTTAAAACTTAAGTCAGTTCAATGTACTATACTGGTAAACTGTAGAAAAATAAAAAACACAAAAGAATGGACAATAAATAAAAATAAACTCCAAATTACTATTTAGAGACAATTGCTCTTGGTAGCACCTTGATCTTTCTTTTTCACTTTCTTTCCATTTGTGTTTACTAAAAAATGCTAAATAGATTTTTTTTAAAAATCAGGATTATGCAATATTGTATTAATAAAAAAAATTTTAAAGTGTGGATAATTTGATTTTAATTTTTTATGTTTGACATTGTACTGTAATCATTTTCCTAGGCCATTATTTTTTTAATGCCCTTGTTCTTTAAAAATAATTTTTTAATGGCTGTCATGAATGCCCTCTTAAAGATATGGCATGATTTTTTCTTTTTGAATTTAAATTCTAACGCAGTAATATGATGATTAGCTTTGTGTGTGAATCTCTATTTGTACTATAAGTGTTTATTTAGGACAAGTGTCCGGAAGTGCAATTATTATAGTATAACAGGATGTGCTCCCTTATAACTCTCTGATTACACATCATTTTACTATTGCATGATCTTCCCGAATGCATGTTCACACTTAGGTTCACAGAGCCGTTTCTGTAGGTCCCCCTCCCCCCCCACTGGGAGTATCATGAAAACCTCTGCTGCAGTTGAGTAATGTTTGTTGAGTTTGAACAATTTTCGCAGATATTTACTGGACAGTAGTTCGTCTTCCTATGTAGAAAACACGGTTTAATTTTCTGTCTATAGAAATTTAGGGAATTGGTATTTGGTAAATGTGGTAACCTGGGTGCTGGTCTCTGATGTCTATTTAAAATACGAGCAATTTCAGAGAAGAAAAAATATATTTAATTTTTACTCAGATAAGAAGTTGGTTAATTAAACCTTAATTCAGGAAGACAACCTTCACTTCAAATTTTTTTTTTCCCTGTAGGTTATTCAAGCCTTACAGTCAGTAGATAATGCTTTTGGAATGTTGATGGAAGGTCTAAAACAGCGAAACTTAGACAATTGTGTCAATATAATCCTTTTGGCTGATCATGGTATGCTTTCTTTTTAAACAAATTATATTTTATCATTGATTATAGCTTACAAAAATAATAGTGATATATTAAAATCTGTACTTCTAGACCCAGAAGTTGCTGAGTAAGCAAAGAGTGAATTTTTGGATAAACGGTTATGAATAAAGGACTAAAATTTATATTTGTAGTTTAATTATTCTAACATTTCTTCTGAAAATCCATCCATACAGTTATGTATGTATGTATGTATGTATGTATGTATGTATGTATGTAAAAATAGAGTTAGTAGTACTTAATGGATGTGGTCAGATTATTATAAAAAAGTGGTTTTGGGGGAAGCTTCTTATCAGCAGGTGATTCGTTCCTATAGATTCACTATAGTTTGCAATATTTAGTTTTATCATGTACTGTGGATTACTTCTTAGTTATGTGAACAGAGTTCTATAAAGTCCCTGTCACTTCACATCTGTCTATCTTAGGTAAACTCCTTTATTATGCTTACCCTGAATGTTAAATAAGGAGGACAATTGCCACACCTTCCAACCTCTCACACAATTTTAAAGTACTCAGTCATTCAATATTTATTTTTATTTATTGATTTTAGAGAAAGAGAGGAAGAGGGGAGAGAGAGAAAGAGAGAGAGAAAGGGAGAGAGAAAGAGAGAAAGGGAGAGAAACATTGCCTTATTTTTCCACCAATTTATTCTTGGCTGATTCCTGTATGTGCCCTGACTGGGGATTGAACTTGCAACCCCAGTATATGGGAAGGACACTCTCACCAACTGATTCACCTGACCAGGGTCAACAAATATTTTATAAGTGCTTACTTATTTAATGTAGAGTACTTTATTACTTTATTAAGATATGGCGTATTCAAAAGTGCAGAAAGCAGTAATGGACCCTTTCTGGATAGAATGGCCAGAACTGTCTTCCCTGGGCGGGTACTCAGTGCTCTCCAACAGCTATGGAGGACCGGGTAGTGGGGAGAAGAGGAAGGGAGCATGTCTGCATGACTGTTGTTTATATTTTAGGACACAGATAAATATGAAACATGGTCATTTTAAACATTTCTAAAAAGATTCCTTAATCCTTGGCTTGCTGTTTTAAAATTAAAGGAAATATTTTAATGCATATCATGTTAAAAGAAATTATAAAATATAAAAATAAATATAAAAAAGAATAAAAATTAAAATTTAGAGAAGTCTGAAGAATCTTCAAATAAAACAGTTTAACAACCAAATTGACTTTAGAGCATTTGCGGCTATATAGTTCAATAATACACTTATGAAACATAAATACCCTCCAGCATTTATTCCCTTCCTGTACTGTTTTGTAAAACAATGCATGTTACTTTTTTAAAATTTAAAAATATAGGTACAAATTAGATATTATAAAATCTTATTTGCTTCCCACAGAGGATTTTCTTCAAAATGACTTGAATTAATCCACATTGAACAAGTGATCTATTTATATTTCCTGTCTAGTCTTCCCTTATAACACGCGCCTTCTCCTTCACTGCCGGGATTTTCAAGGTCTACCATTAAGGTTTTCAGTGCAACTTTGTTTATGATCTATAATATAAAATGTCTCCTATTTGACAGGATTAAAGACAACCAATTGCAACCATCTTTATACATTCAGTGTACATTTTTTTTTTTTTTTTTAATTTCAGGAATGGCTCAGACTTATTGTGACCAGGTGGAATATATGACTGATTACTTTCCCCAAATAAACTTCTACATGTATCAAGGGCCTTCCCCCCGCATCAGAGCTCGTAATATTCCTCATGACTTTTATAGCTGTAAGTATGAAGATATCCATACAGGGGAGAAAATAGTAACCCTGAAAGTAAACAACCATGGCCCCCTATTCTGAGGGTGTAGGGGTTCCCAGGCCCCTCTTCCGGCTTCTCGGGAAGACCACACTAAAGCAAATGAGAAATTCCCATGTTGAAGTTCAGTCAGCTTAGAAAGGCTATAGTAATACCCAATACTGTTGAGTTAAAATATAGTCTACTCCATTCTTAAATGTTGAAATAATTTTTGCTTAAAATAATTTTTACTTAATTTAACAGATCATAATCATTAATAAATGTATGTGTTGAATTCACCTGAGTTGTTCACATTTTTTTGTAGTTGTCAAGTATCAATTGTAATGTGATTTATATATCTCTCTTTTAAACAGTTAATTCTGAAGAAATTGTTAGGAACCTCAGTGTAAGTATATAGTCTCTTAACACATATTTAAGTTAATGTACTGTCTTTAATCTGGGTCTCAAGAAATTTATATTTTATATTTCTGGGTCCAAGCCACTTGTCATTGATTTTTAAAACCTTTTATATATGCATATCAGTTGCTTTTGTTGTAGTCGTTTACATTTTAGAGTTGACACCAGCACAGGAAATTAGTGTGTGGTAACAGCCCACTGACTCCTAGTTTTCATTGAATGGGCTGACACTTCATTCAAAGGGGCCATGTTAGTGAGCTTCAGGCAGCCTCACCATCAACATTTTTTTGTATATAACTTTTTTTAAATTGATTTTCATTTATTGTGTTTACATAGATTCTAGTGTTGCCCCGAATACATCCCCCTCCCCCATATTCCCCTCAACATCTCCCTTGCCCCCCTCCCCATAACACCCTCCCCCCTTCCCTTCAGGTCGATCCCATCCTATCATCCCCTTTCCCTCTGTCCTTTTTCCTCTGGCCCCTTTGATCTCTCCTCTGTCTCAATTCCGTTCCTCAGGTCACAGTGTTCCTTGGATTCCTCAACAAATGAGTGAAGTCATATGTTATTTTTCTTTTTCTGCCTGGCTTATTTCACTTAATATATATAATAGTTTCCGTGTCCATCCATGTTGTTGTGTATGACTTAATATCAGAACATAGTAAATCACAGAATCTTACAGATCTTTATGTACAGATCAGAAAAATCATCTCTTTAGCTTCTAAATATAATTAAAACTGTTTCTTGTTGGTTCCCACATCCCAGACCATATGAAAATGAGCAGGGCACATTCCGGAGAGCTTAAAACAATTTGAATTTGCCAAGGTGGGGTTCACTACACTTAGAAAGACCTGAAAATAGTCTTGTGTGGTAGTTTTAATAGTTCTATATATATTTAAAGTATATTCATAAATATATATTGCCTGACCTGTGGTGACGTGGTGGATAAAGCATCGACCTAGAACACTTAGGTCGTTGGTTCAAAACTCTGGGTTAGCCTGGACAAGGCACATATTGGAGTTGATGCTTCCAGCTCCTCCCCCTTCTCTCTCTCTCTCTCTCTCCTCTCCTCTCTAAAATGAATAAATAATTTTTAATTAAAAAAATATATATCTGCTATATTCATATATTCCAACTACTATATTCATGAGGTTTTCATTGTTTGGAGTAGACCTAAATTTTTAAAAGTGTAGTGATATGCAATTATAGTAAGAACTTTTAGGATAAAATGTGAATGTTAAAGATACACTGAGTGAAGATTAAACTTACTATAACCTAGGATCCATTGCAAGTTTGAAGTAGGAATGACCACTACAGCAAAAATCCTTTAGAGTATTAATTACTCTTTTTTTTTTCTCTTACACTTTCTAATATTCTGATCTTGAATAAACACGATATTCTACCTCTCCCTCTACTGGTGAAGAGTATACATGCAGTCAGTGTGCTTGTGCTGATTGGTGGGTAGTTGAGATTTTTTTCAATTTGTGAACTCTCTAAATCCATGCATTGTTTTCTTTTTTATCCCTTACTTCATCATCTGTATAGCTGAAGTCTTGTTGGTGAGGTCGAGACGGGAAGAATCTCAAATAATCCCACGGATACCGGAGATTAAATGCCACAGGTTTTGGAAATCCATGACTTGGCATCATAGATAAGGACTGAACCTGGAGCTACAGAGCCCCACCAAGATGGCTAACATTAGGCTAACAAAGGAATCCATTATTCCCAGGAACACATTTCTGGGAATAATGTACTAATACAACATTTCCCATACTGCTGTTTGATGGCCTATATTGAGCTTATATTAGACAAACATAACCAAATACAAACTGGCCGCTCAGTAAATTCCACGACATTCTGGTGGCATGACAGATAACAGCATCAACTTTTTGCTTAGGATAAAATGACCGAAATTTTATTACAACTCCAGTGTCATTATCTCAGAATCTCGAGTGCAAAAAGTAATCATTGACTTCTTCAGGGGTTAGCAGTGCACCTCAAATTTTCTTGAGATTTACTCTGACTACAGACTCTGCAGCGAGGAAAGTGTGACTTGTCTGATGATCTGTGGTTCTAACGGGCACATTGGGCACATTCTAGTCTCTTGTCATTTTGAGAGAACTGCATGCTCAGCAACTGCCATGGTGCCCTGGCCTGGAAGTTACAAAAATATTGGCTTAAAAAAGAAAGAATAAAATAAATAGATTTTTTAAAGCAAGTAATAATAAATGAAGAAGTAGAAAAGTAAGTCTAGCAAACTAAGCAAAAACAAACAAACAAAAAAACAAAAAACAACCTGGCAGGAATATCTGTGCGACAAATATCTCCCCACTTTTCATTCTGTAACGTACTTTCCCCCCCAACTTTCTATATTCCTTTTAAAACTGTTTTTGTTCAATTTCATAGTGTTTATTATTATTCTTATATAAATTAAACATGAGATAATAGTGACACAGACTTAAAGTATTCATGAGATTATTGAAGCTTAAAATAAATGAGAAAATTAAGGAGAAAAAAATTTTCTCCATGTCTATGTAAGAAACATCCAAACCCGTAGAGCAGGGGTCGGGAACCTATGGCTCATGAGCCAGATGTGGCTCTTTTGATGGCTGCATCTGGCTCTCAGACAAATCTTTAATAAAAAAAATAATAATGTTAAAAATATAAAACATTCTCATGTATTACAATCCATTCATTTCCTACTGCTCATGTTCATGGTTGCGGTGGGTGGAGCCAATCACAGCTGTCCTCCGGGACAACACCAAATTTTTATTGGATAATGTATACGTACACGGGTCGTTGTATGGCTCTCATGGAATTACATTTTAAAATATGTGGCGTTTATGGCTCTCTCAGCCAAAAAGTTTCCCAACCCCTGCCATAGAGAATTTGTAAGAGTTTATTTGAGCCAAAACTGACAACAGTTGATGAATAGCAAAAATCTCAAGTGCTTTGGAGAATAAGATTATTGGCAATTTTTTTATACATTTGAAATTAAGGAGGAAACTAAAGACGATTACAAAAAGGTGGATAAAAGCAAAGCAGGGATTGGATTACAAGATAGTTAACAAGATTCTGTGCTCTCTAGAGGGTAGTTTTATTTATTTGTAGAGTGTGTTAACCTAGATGCACAAGAACAATGGACAGGTCTTGCTTGAAACACCTTCACTAAAGAAATTATATGACTGGGGGATGACTAACTACGGTCACCTGCCCAGTTAGGAGAATATGATTAGATCACCCTGTGAGGTTACTCTCTGGAGAATTCCTTTTTCATTCGTACTTATATTCTTACCTGTATTATTTTTTCTCTCTTCAAAAAGCTCATGTAAGGAAAAATAAGTTCCTTCATAGTCTACTTCTCATTTTCTTGCTTTTTATACATGAATAGATATATATGAGTTTGATTTTGATTTTTACATATTTTAAAAATATGACAGCTAGGTACAACAGTAATAATTAAACAAACAACATTTCCTGTTTTTGAGAAATCCATGAATATTTTACAAATAGTGAGACTGTACTAGATGTAAAAAACTACTGACTTGATTTGAAAATTAAGCAAATATAGCTTATTTAAAGTGTAAATTAAGTCAATTGTGAAGGGATTTTTGGTGCAATTAAGGTGATTTACAATTTTTTACTCATCCTACTAATGTAGTATGTACTTATCATATATATTTTGGACTCAAAAGTACCATTTTAAATCAAAACTTATCTATCCAACTCAAAAAAGAAGAAAAAATTTATGGTAGGTAAAGATAAATATACATGAATAAAGTGAACATCAAACAATATAATTTATATTACATTTTTAATTGCAAACTAAATATTGTTGCAATAATAAAAATCCATAATTATGGAATGAGACCACATTTATAATAGATTTAACATTTTTGTTGCATTAGCTAAGTTTATATCTTCTTATTTAAAAAAAATGCTTAATAAATTTTCTTAGGAAGTAAAGTTGTTGAATTAGCTTTCACAGTTTATGTGTCATGAAGAAATAATTTATTTGAAACAAACAAGTATTGTGAGGATGTGGAGAAAAGGGAACCTTCATCCACTGTTGGTGGGAATGCAGCTTGGTGCAATCACTATGAATACTATATGAAGATTTGTCAAAAAATTAAAAATGGAACTGCCTTTTACCCAGTGATTCCACTTCTGGGTATAGAGCCGAAGAAGCCCAAAATACTAAAATGAAAGAATGTATGCATCCTGTGTTCACCGCAACATTATTCACAATAGTCAAGATGTGGAAGCAATCCAAGTACCCATCAATAGATGAACGGATAAAAAAAATGGTGGCAAAAAAAAAAAAATGGTGGCACATATATGTAATGATATATTACTCAGATTAAAAGGAATAAAATCTTATTGTTTGTAACAGCATGGATGGCCCTAGGGCGTATTATGCTAAATGAAATAAGTCAGACAGAGAAAGACAAATACCATATGATTTCACTTATATGTGGAATCTAAAGAACGAAACAATCCAGCTAGAAATAGACTCATAGATACAGACAATAGACTGAGAGTTGCGGGGAGAGGGTAGGGTGAAAAAAGGTGAAGGGATTAAGAATTGCAAATTGGTAGTTACAAAATAATCATAGAGTTGTAAAATACAGCATGGTATTAACATGTATGGTGCTAGGTAGGTACTTGAAATATCAGGGGATCACTTTATAGAGGATATGATTGTCTAACCACTATGCTGTACACCCAAAACTAATACAGAGTGACATTGGATGTAAACCATAATTAAAAAATAATTTACCTCTTTTTCAGTGTCGAAAACCTGATCAGCATTTCAAACCGTATTTGACTCCTGATTTGCCAAAACGACTACACTTTGCCAAAAACGTCAGAATTGACAAAGCTCATCTTTTGATGGATCGCCAGTGGCTGGCTATGAGGTTTGTGTGTCTTTTTACTTATAATACTTGAACAACCATCTTTCATTATAAATTTACTTGCCCTTACCCATCTATTATGGCCATGTACATTTTTTTAAGCATGACATATTCTTACCTTTCACATGCTATCCAGAACTTCTGTGTTTGAAACAAGTGTTCTCAGATTGCGGGTTTTAGCTTTCTAACCTTCACGATGTAGCTGAGAAGGAGGAATACGGCTGAGACGGTTCGCTGGCCCTTCCAGAGACTATCAGCACCATCACATTTGCCCCCCGCCCCCAATGTGGTCTCCTTTAGGCAGCAGGCAGGATATGAAGACGCTATCAGTTGTCTTCCAGGCTGGCTCTTTAAGATCTTTGCCATCTTTGTGGTTTTTATAAGGGAGCACATTAATGGCTGTAAGGCCAAGCCAACCAATTGGTTGTCATATTTCTTTTTCTCTAGTTGTAATTGTAGCTCATGTTGATCATTGAGCATTTGTAAAATATGTATTTAAGGAAAACTAAAATCATTCTGAATCACTGCATCCCCAAATAACCAATTCGTTCATTGATTTAACAAGATTTTATTGGTGCTTGCTGTGTCCCAGACCTTGTTCCAGGCATTTGAGGTGCAGAAATAGAAATGATTCCTGCCCTCCTCATCAAATGGGGAAAACTGATCATCAGCCAGTAGACATATAAATACACACTTGCTGGTAGTCTAATGTTTTCTATCTTAAAATTTTTATTCCAATATTTTTTCTATGTACATAAGTGGATATAAATAGAGTTGGATCATATTCTGGTTTTTGGCCTTATTTCTATGCTACCTAATGCCAGGGGAAATACAGAGGATAGTGGGATTAGAGTGGCTGGAAGGTATGTTTAACAAAGAAACAGGAGGCAAAGGAAGTTGGGCTCTAATACAAGTGTGTGCAGATGAAGAACTGGACATTTGGCAGAGCCTATTTTATAAGGTACTAGGAAAGCCAAGCAGGTACGTTGCTAGGCCAGAGTGTGCAGTTTCACACCCGGACACTAGATGGCACTGGCCTCTCTTTTTGAGACGAGTTTAATAACCTTTTTGTGCATCAGTGGGCTATATTGAGGCTCAGAACAGCATTCTCTAAAAGGAGGTTAAAATAGGTGAACAAAATTAAGCTTTATTAATAGTAAACATGTAGGATTGTTAGTAATATATGTATGTAATATATAAATAAATATATGTCCAAATATGGGTAAGTTCTCCAAATAGTTATTGTTAGGAATATGAGATCAAAGAAGTTAGGAGACCACTGGTACAAATTAGTGTCCATCCATCCCATAACATGACCTATGACTTATAGAAAGAGAGCCCAGCCACCACAATACCTCTGGGTTTCATGCATTAATACCCAGTCTCAAATTATGAGCTTTGTACATTTAATAGTTAGCAGCAAGATTAAAAAAAAAAAAAAAAAAGGCAGCAGCCAGGAGGCAGGGGTGTGTGTATTGAAGACCTGACTCTGCAACTCTAATAGCTTGTTGTGAGAACTTGGACAAACTGTTATCTTAATTATTCTCATCTGTAATGCAAGATGAGCCCAGTTTGATTATTTTCTTGCTGTTAGCATGCAAAGTAACTTACACATAGGAAATGTTTATGCAACCCAGAACAGAACACCCAAGGGTCTCATAAGAAGAAGTGTGGGCTCATTTTATCTTCAATGCTTAACACCTGAGTCTCAGACTACCCCTTTTCTAAATTAAAAAAAAAGTAGACAGTCCTTTAGTCATGGTAGTCAATTTTTATTATTTTTTATTATTTTTTATTTATTTTTTATTATTTATTCACTTTAGAGAGGAGAGAAAGGGAGACAGAGAAGAGAGAGAGACAGGGGGGAGGAGCTGGAAGCATCAAGTCCCATATGTGCCTTGACCAGGCAAGCCCAGGGTTTCGAACCGACGACCTCAGCATTTCCAGGTCGACGCTTTATCCACTGCGCCACCACAGGTCAGGCCGGTGGTCAATATTTGATAATTAGATTAGGTTCCCATTTCTAAATTACTGCAAATTCGTCATATAGTATAATCTATATTGTCTTTATTATCATCCTTATTTTTCCCAAAGTGTGTTAGATTTTATTAATTTTGGGAAACCAAATTATTTGGAACTATAGTTGAAGCATTTAAAGTGCCCTATCAGAGAAGCATAAATAATAACTTTTTATTTTATTGGAAAGAAGCTTTATATTTATTAGAAGCTGACAGATACGTCCCTGGCACCTTTCTAAGAAATGGCAATAGACACAGTTTCCTCCCCTAAAGATCTCAGGGGACAACAGTTGTAATCCAGTGGAACAACTGCTGCACTAGGATCAAGTACAGGCACAGGTGTGGTCAGAGAATGTCCTGGTCAGCATGATTCATACTCTGTGTTTTAAAGACTCATAATGAATTAGGCTAAAATGCTGCCATGCACAGCAGATCCGCCCTGTGCATTTGCGTAGTCTGTGCATTGCAAGAGGCACTCAGCCAAAAAAGATGAGTGGGAGCAGTGAGGTAACCCTCCCTCAGCTCACCAAGCCCTGACATGGGCTGTATCTGCAGGAGGAAAGGAAATATTTCTCTTTGCTGAAAGGCACCCATCTGCTTGCCAAACCTTGAGCACTGCCAGGCTGTGTCTTTTCAGAGATGGTTCTTTCTCTAAACGCTCCTCCCAGAACAGTGGGGCACCTTTTGAAAGCCAGCAGCAGCCCTGTGGCAAGAAGTGAAAGAAAGAAAGAGTCAGGTTTCCAGGCAGAAGAACTAGATTTCAGCAATGGCAAGTAGTCCTGTATCCTTCAAGCGCAGCATGAATGAAGCTGCATTCTGCATGAAGGACTTTATCTGTCCTGGCTAAGGAGTGTGACTTTGACCAGGAAAAGAGTAAGAACACACTGGACAAGGTGGCTGGAGGTGTATATAGTGGGATTTACATTTCAGAGAGCATACTCCAGCTGCCACATAGAGGAGGATGATCAAGTGAGTGTCAGGGAGGCCACTTAGGAAGATGTGAAGAAATCCATTCTTTAGTGTTACAGTAGTCCCAGTGAGGCTGTGGAGCAGTGGGGGAACAAAGGAAAGACTAGGTAGGTCCATATTACCAGGAAAGGAGTGATTATAGTGAACTCATAACTCAGATAACAGGCTAGTAGTTAACAGCAGTTCATCATGTTCTGTCCCACATTAGTATTCATTAAGACATGAATTTCATTTTCCGCAGTGGTAAATCGTGTTAAATAGGCTTAGTGGTGTGAGTGTGTGTATGTGCTTTATGGACAGAGTCTGAGTTAGATAAACTAGGACATTTGTTCAGATCAGAGGTGATGAGGATCTAACTTAGATCGACAGCAGTAGAAGAGCAAAGCAGGAGAACATGATGAGGAAGATACTACAGAGAAAGATAGGACTTGGAAACTGATTGGGTATCAAAGAATCTTGCTACTTTCCCATTCGTGTTATTACCCAGCTTTGGCAGAGATCTTGACTTTATTAATTATACATGAAGAAGATAAAAAAAAAAAGAATTAGTTCCAAAAGATTTCATATAGTACTTGAAAGTTGACTAAATTATGACAGATAAAATCAACTCATCTTTTCCAAATGACAGTTTCTGTTTTTCCATATGTGATTTCCAGCACCAGATTAATAGTTGGAAACATGAGCAGAATAGTTAAAAGAGCAAGTTTCTAAAGTTTTCACTGGCGATGAGAAATAGAGCTTATTCAAACAATATATTTTTTATACTTTGGTTCCAAATAAAGATTTGTAATATTTACTAAAGTTTTTTAATTGAGTTGGGTTAGCAGTGAGAGTTTTTAAAAAACACACAGATTTTTCTGAAAATAGAAAGATAAAGAAAGGATTGTTTTTAGAAAAAGTTTCCAATGACTTGGTTCAAATGACCTTTTCTTTCTTTCATTAATGAATATGCTAGCTTCCCATAGACAATTAAAATCTTCATTATCCCTAATCAGATAGTTCCAGTAATCTTTTTATTTATTTATTTATTTATTTATTTATTTATTTATTTATTTATTTATTTATTTTTTAGTTCCAGTAATCTTGGGGAATCAAATATCTATGCAGTAAGGAAAAAAATAGTTTTTAAGCAACTTTTACCTTATGCTAACAATTTTATTGGAACTTAGTAAGGTAAGGACATGACCTGGTACCGAAGGGTCATCAAATGTAAACCCCTTATGAACAAGACTCCCCATACTCCCCTTCCTGCTAGCACTTAGCCTCTTCTGTCCTTCTCTCTTTTGGATAGAGTTGAGTGTGGCCTGCTCAGTACTGTGACTTATTTATTTTTTTATCTTTAAGATTTATTTTTATTTAAGCTGAGTAAAAGTCAGTTATAATTTTTTTTTTAAAGTTGGTTTTTTAAGACACAAAGTCCTGCTCACAGTTTAGCCTACAATTTAAAAATGAAAACATTGTGTGTGTGTGTGTGTGTGTGTCTGCGTGTGTGTTTGCCTTGGGAAGTGGGAAGTGGTCGAGTGGGGAAGCAAATAAGAGAAATCTTTTAAGGCCAATGTTTATTTTATTTTATTTTATTTTATTTTATTTTATTTTGTATTTTTCTGAAGCTGGAAACGGGAAGAGACAGTCAGACAGACTCCCGCATGCGCCCCACCAGGATCCACCTGGCACGCCCACCAGGGGCTACGCTCTGCCCACCAGGGGGCGATGCTCTGCCCCTCCAGGGCATTGCTCTGCCTCGACCAGAGCCACTCTAGCACCTGAGGCAGAGGCCAAGGAGCCATCCCCAGCGCCCGGGCCATCTTTGCTCCAATGGAAAGGCCAATGTTTAGAAATAGGAGTCTTTTATTTTTTTTCCTTACGAGACCTAATTTAGACTGGTATAACATTGTTGCTTTAAAAAAAAAATCAAGGTTCATTGATTGCTATTTCATTTTCTATATAAAAATTAACTACTTATAAAATTACTGAGACTGCTCAATTCAAACATTAAAATGTGAAAAAGTACTCAAAAGATAATTAAATTTGAAAAGTCATTCAAGTAATAGAGCAACAGCCCATGGAAGAAAATCTCAAAAGTTAAAAATAAACTCTTGAGTTTATAGGATATCCTGGCTTGTCCTTATCAAGTATTATTATTATTATTATTTTTTAATAATTTCATTTTTTAATGGGCAACATCAATAAATCAGCATACATATATTCAAAGATAACAAGTCCAGGTTATCTTGTCGCTCAATTATGTTGCATACCCATCACCCAAAGTCAGATTGTCCTGTCACCTTCTATCTAGTTTTCTTTGTGCCCTCCCCCTCCCCCTCCCCCTTTCCCTTTCCCTCTCCCCCCTCCCCCCGTAACCACCACACTCTTATCAATGTCTCTTAGTCTCACTTTTATGTCCCACCTACATATGGAATAATGCAGTTCCTGTTTTTTTCTGATTTACTTATTTCACTTCGTATAATGTTATCAAGATCCCACCATTTTGCTGTAAATGATCTGATGTCATCATTTCTTATGGCTGAGTAGTATTCCATAGTGTATATGTGCCACATCTTCTTTATCCAGTCATCTATTGATGGGATTTTTGGTTGTTTCCATGTCCTGGCCACTGTGAACAATGCTGCAATGAACATGGGGCTGCATGTGTCTTTACGTATCTTATCAAGTATTATAATTAACTTGCTTTGAGTATTATTTATTCATACTTTTATTATATTTTACTGGACATCTCTGCCATAAAATGAAAATCAATACTTTTTCCAATTCCAAATATTTATTCTTAAAGCAAATTACAAAAAAAAAAAAAAAAAAAGAAGCAAATTACATATTAATTAAACTTAATTCTTAATAACACTACAAGCCCTAGCTGGTTAGCTCTGTGATAGAACGTTGGTCCAGCATGTGGATGTCCCAAGTTTGATTCCTGGTCAAGGCACACAGAAGAAACACCCATCTGCTTCTTCACTGTTCTCCCTCTTACTTCTCCTTTCTCTTTCCCTCCTGCAGCCATGGCTCAATTGGAGAAAGTTACACCGGGTGCTAGGATGGCTCTATTGCCTTTGCCTCAGGTGCTAAGAAGAGCTCAGTTGCTGAGCAATGGAGCAATGTCCCAAATGGGCAGAACATCACCCCCTAGTGGGCTTGCTGGGTGGATCTTGGTCAGGGTGAATGCAGGAGTCTGTCTCTCTGCATCTCCTCCTCTCACTAAATAAAAATAAATAAATAAATAAAATTTAAAAATTATGCTATAAACATTAATGTGTAAATGTACAGAAATTGAACATTTAAATGAAGACAAATTCTTTTTTAAATCTATGGCTTTTTTGTTATCCTTTTGTCAATGTCTAAGAATAAAGGCTTTTGGCTGTTCTTTGTAGATCCTGGAATTCTCTTTACTTCTCTTCTACCATTCTGTTTGTTTCTGTAGGGTTATATATTTTAGCATGAAAATAACTATATTCTGTTGTTGACAGAAAAATTTACTTAACATAAAAGCAGAAGTTACAGAAAAATTCACTAAAACCCAATTTGCAATAAGATCTCATATCAAGAGATTATCAGAGTGTAATAATATATTATTATATCGTTTCTTTATAGGAGTAAATCCAGTGCAAACTGTGGAGGAGGAAACCATGGTTTTGACAATAAATTTAAGGCCATGGAGGTAATTTTATGCTTATTTTTTTAAATGAATATTTACTGAGCACCTACTTTGTGACAGGTAATGTTCAGGACTCTTGACTACATGTGTAAACAAAAGAGATCAAGATCCCTGCCCTCATGAAGTTTCTTTTTCCCCCCTCAAGGGGATACAGACAATTGGCATAATTAATGAATATAGTATTTGGTATGGTAGGGGGTTAGTGTATTTGGAAATAAAGAAAAAGTAAAGCAGAGTAGGTGAAATTTAGGGGAGGTTGTGGTTCCATGGGGGCAGTACGAAGCTTTAAGTAGGGTGGAGAGGATAAGATTTATTAAACTGATATTTGAACAGAGACTTTAAAAAAGTCAAAGAAATATCCTTTCAAATACTAGAAGACAAGTGTCCTAGCAAGAGGAAACAGGCCGTGCAAAGGCTGTAAGGTAAGAATGTGCCTGATGCGTTGGGGGCGTGAGAGCCTTTGCAGACTACTGGAAGGCTGTCAGACTGTGGCAGCAGCTGATTGGAGGGGAAGAGGTGAGAGTTCAGTTGGACATGTTAGACTCAAAATATTCATTAGGCCTGTAAGTAGAGATATTGTGTTGGCAATTCAAGGAAAGGTCTATCTGAAGATGAAAAATTGACCTGTAGGTGTATAAATTAATTAAAACAGGGGTAGTCAACCTTTTTATACCTACCGCCCACTTTTGTATCTCTGTTAGTAGTAAAATTTTCTAACCACCCACCGGTTCCACAGTAATGGTGATTTATAAAGTAGGGAAGTAACTTTACTTTATAAGATTTATAAAACAGAATTATAGCAAGTTAAAGCATATAATAATAATTACTTACCAAGTACTTTACGTTGGATTTTCGCTGTTTGGCAGAATAAATCTTTATAAAACAACTTACTATAGTTAAATCTATCTTTTTATTTATACTTTGGTTGCTCCGCTACCACCACCACGAAAGCTGGACACCCACTAGTGGGCAGTAGGGACCAGGTTAACTACCACTGATTTAAAAGATATGGAACTAGATAAGAGCCTCAGAGATTAAGTGTAGGTAGAGAGGAGGACCTAGAACTGAGCCCTTGGCACTATTACTTGAAAAGATTGAGAGAAAAAGAATTACTAGCAAAGAGACCTAGAATTAGAGCCAGCGAGGAAGGAAGAAAGCCAGTAGTAGCATGTGGTGTTATATAAGCTCAGGAAAGAAATACTTTGGAGGTGTCCAATATTCCCCCACAAGGAGAAGTTTATGATGTTTGAAACCTGATCGTCTTGTCTAGTTCCATTTGTAACACACACACACATACCCACACATCCTTTTCAAATAGAAAAAAATGCGTTAGGCTCTTTTTTTTTTTTTTTTCTGAAGCTGGAAACGGGGAGGCATGCGCCCGACCGGGATCCACCTGGCACGCCCACCAGGGGGCGATGCTATGCCCATCCGGGGCATCGCTCTGTCACGACCAGAGCCACTCTAGCACCTGGGGCAGAGGCCAAGGAGCCATCCCCAGCGCCCGGGCCATCTTTTGCTCCAATGGAGCCTCGGCTGCGGGAGGAGAAGAGAGAGACAGAGAGGAAGGAGAGGGGGAGGGGTGGAGAAGCAGATGGGCGCTTCTCCTGTGTGCCCTGGCCGGAATCGAACCCGGGACTTCCTCACGCCAGGCTGATGCTCTACCACTGAGCCAACCGGCCAGGGCCAAATGTGTTAGGTTCTTTATGAATATACTGCTTCTTAACATTGTCATCATGAGTTATATGTCTTGGTAAGAATTTTAAAAATCTCTGGTGACAGAGAACTTCTCTGTTAATTAGGGTACTATTTGATAAAATAAGTTAATTACTGCAAAGAAAACCAATGCCTCCAATTTTTTGTTGATTATCTTGGGAAATAAATAAGTAAGTAAGTAAATAAATAAATAAATAAATAAATAAATAAATCCTTAGGACCAGATAAGTATTTATGTTTGATAATTTTCTTCTAGTTGTTTATAATCTAAAACAATTAGATCTGTTATGAAGAATATAATTAATTCATTAATAGAAATAAATACTTAAATCTTTTTATACTAAAAATTTTAAGGGATAGATATTTGAGAAATCAGTGAGTTAGTACAAATTATGCAAAAACTTAATACTCAATAACTTCAACATTTTTGTCGTGTTAACATATTTGAGCAATAATAGGAAAGAAATATGAAAATAATATATAATGACATATAATGAATTTCTAATTTATTTTGTCCAGATATTATAGAATTCTGCTGACTTTGGTTGCCCAATGTTGCTTGTATTCTCCTAGTCCTAGGAAGTGAGTGGAAGCTGGCAGATTTAGAAAAAATAAATGTAGAATAGATTATATTTGATTGGAATTGGTACAACATCACAGGTGGAAATGCTGTAAAAGTCATTTTAAAGAATGACTTTACAGGTTAGGTTAGAAATCTGTAAAGAAATCCTTACAGAGGCCTAAATACAAATAGAATAGTTGTAATGGAAAGATTTTATGTCATTTCCAACATCTGTCTTTAAGTTCAGATGACATCTGGTAATAATAGTAGGATTGTTTCCACCCAGGCTCTCTTTCTGGCACACGGACCCAGTTTTAAAGAGAAGACTGAAGTTGAACCATTTGACAATATTGAAGTCTATAACCTAATATGTGGTAAGTATATATACATAAGTTCAACAGCAAAATGTGGATATAATTTATATATATATATTTATATATAGATTTCAGAATATGTATATATTCTGAAAGTGTTGCTAAATTGAATCCCAGGGCCGGAGGCTCTGCATTAAGAAAACGAAAAGTAGAAAATAATTATTATTTAAAATGATTCATCTTTAGAGTGAATTCTTTTTGTTTTTCTAATAGTGCTAGACATTAGATCTCAGGACACCAGCTTTTCTGTTAGTTAGATACTATATGAAAATTTAATTTAATAAAACTTAGATAGCTAGAATTATACTTGCAACTTTCAAAGCAGGAAAAATACACCTAGAAACACAAGTATTCTCTTGTAATCACAGAGAAAAAAGCTTCTGGCATAAAAGGAAGGATAAGAAAGTCCTATTTGGAGAGACACCTGTTATTATTACCTTAAGTAATAAAGGTTTAAGGAATCTAACCTACCTTTCTGTTTACAAGCTTTCCTCAGACCATTGTGTTAACAAACTATTTATGTAAGCAAGGCAATGAATAAGTTAGCTTTAGGAATTCAGACATAAACATGCTTACAATTGTTCATCTTAATCTCGCCAAGGCCTATAGTAACTGAGTATGACTAAGAAACCAAAAAGTATCTATTTAAAAATAATGTGTTGTTGCCTTAACAATTTAAATTTTTGGTTCCCAAGGTGAGTTTGCAGTCAGGGCTGCTGGTCCACTATAGGGAGGCTTAGAATGAGCCAGGTAGGATTCTAGTTCTAGGAGAGGGTTGTTTGGTCATACTCAGCAGGAGCCACTTAAAAGTCTATGTTTGTAACAATAACAAAAAAAACCCTTTTGTATATTCTGCTTTTATAGAAAAAAGTTAGAGAAAGTTCTCTAAATATTAAACAAAATTCACTAGTTTAATTTTTTAAATTTTTATTAATTTTAATTTATTGGATGGATTTAAAGTATTTCACTCAATATGACACCCTCACCAAGCACCTCCATGTCCCCCATGACACCCCCTTTGTCGCCCTCCCGAACTCCCTCCCCCTTCCCTCTGGGATTTGCTGTCCTGTTATCTCTATCTATGTGTTATGTATGTATAATTTCATTTGTTTTACCAAAAAATGTGCTAATAAACCATGATATGCGTAAGGAACAAAGTGTTTGTTGTAGCGATTGATGATCCTTGTGTTTGGAGAAAAAGAAACAGTTCCTGAAAGTTTCTGCCGCCTATCCACAGCAACTCTCCCTGGTCTCTAGAAAGACTAGGTGATGGAGACTCTGGGGAAGTCAGTAAACCAAGTGGCATAAGCAGTTTGTGACTGCATCAGAGCAGAGCTTATTAAAGGAAGCGAACAGTGGGTGTGTTCTTCCATCTCCTACACGGATGTTGTTGCCTTCCAATTTAAATCCACTTTGAACTTATTTTTTTTTAAAACAGATCTTCTACACATTCAGCCAGCACCAAACAATGGTACCCATGGTAGTTTAAACCATCTTCTGAAGGTGCCTTTTTATGAGCCAACCCACGCAGAGGAAGTGTCCAACTTTTCTGTTTGCGGATTTACTAACCCATTGCCCACAGACACTCTAGATTGTTTCTGCCCTAATCTACCGACAGTAAGTAGTAACTTCATGTATCTATAGGAAATGTAAGAGGGAAAGCTAATTCATGAGCAAGGTTGGCTGGCAACCAGGTTTGTGTTCTAGCCTGCATATTTACCAAGTAAATGGACTTGGGTTCACCTGGGAATGAGAGATATACATTAAGTATGTAAATTTGCTTTGGAAACTGGAAAGCATTATTTGGAAATTGTTAATTCTCTTGAGAGCTAACTGTTTTTAATCATTCAAAATAGTAGAATCTTAGAACTTTTATTGAATTTCCTCATAAACCATTTCTTCTATAGCAGGGGTCCCCAAACTTTTTACACAGGGGGCCAGTTCACTGTATCTCAGACCGTTGGAGGGCCGGACTATAAAAAAAACTACGAACAAATTCCTATGCACACTGCACATATCTTATTTTAAAGTAAAAAAACAAAACGGGAACAAATACAATATTTAAAATAAAAAACAAGTAAATTTAAATCAACAAACTGATCAATATTTCAATGGGAACTATGCTCCTCTCACTGACCACCAATGAAAGAGGTACCCTTCCAGAAGTGCCGCGGGGACCGGATAAATGGCCTCAGGGGGCCGCATGTGGCCTGCGGGCCCTAGTTTGGGGACCCCTGTTCTATAGCTTAAGAATCAGATAGTCGTGGATGGTTATTTAGAGCAGAAATGGCTGGGAGGGTGCAGGGATTGTGATCTAGGGTCGAACACACCCATGGGCATAGGTGCTGTGGAATCCATTCAGGAGAAAGCCTAGCATTCCAAAGGTAGGTATTCCTTGGATAACAGCGGGAGAGTTCCTTCAGGCAGTGCTCGGAGGCTGGCTGACAGACAGTATGGGGAGGTTCCTTCTAATGGGTCTGGGGACTTGCTGAATTCAGAAGCAGAACTTTAGATTCCAGGAGACTTTCAGAAAGGTGAGATTCCAGTGTGAGGAGGGGCCCTCCCAGAGGCAAGGAGTCAGAGCAGGAGCTCAGAATACAAGGACCAAGCCTACGTGTGAGATTGAGAGCAATGGACCATCTTCTAAAGGTGCTTTTTTATGAGCCAACCCATGCAGAGGAAGTGTTCAACTTTTCTGTTTGTGGATTTACTAACCGAAGATTTCAGAATGGCTTTGGAGCCCACTTATCAGGAGTCTATGAAGCTAAAACTAATGTCATTTTGATGCCAAGTTCAAAATGTGGTTGTAGAACTAAATAAACCAGCTGCTGACCCAGGTACGAACTATTCCTTATAGCCAGGAGTCAGCAAAAACTTCATATTCTCTAATTCTCAAAATGACATTACACTACATTACTAAATAAAAGCATAAAATAATCAACAACAGCAAAAAAAGGCTTCAAGGGACAAAAGTCCTGTCAAGTTTCCCAATAACAAGCAGACGCAACAAAGATCAAAGTGAGCATGTGGGTTTTCTACTTGCTGCTCCATATACTTCAATGGAACTTCCATTAAAAAAAAAAAAAAAAAAGTAAGCCTGACCTGTCATGGTGCAGTGGATAAAAGCATTGACCTGGAATGCTGAGATCACCGGTTCAAATCCCTGGGCTTGCCCAGTCAAGGCACATACAAGAAACAACTAGTATGAGTTGTTCCCATACATTGCCCCCCTCTGCACATCAATAAATAAAATCTTAAAATAAAAAGAACAAAAGACATTACAAAGCAAGTGCTTTAGCCTCCATTTTAATGATCAAGAGGGCTCAGAGAAGTTAGCTAATTTGTCCAAGGTTTACAGAAGCTTGGTCTACCTACCTGCAAGGCCAAGTTCTCCTCTGTAAAGAATGCCCTTTGCTATTCAAGGGGTGGTCTCAGGATCAGCAGGTGTATCACTCACAAGCTGGTTAGAGATTCGGAATCTCAGGCCCCACTGAGTTTAGACTTGGTGACTCAGCATCTGCATTTCAACAAGGCCGCCCAGTGAGCTGTATGCAGATTAAAGTCTGAGAAACCTTGGGACACTTTCATCTCCATTTAGTAGTTAATTCTAGCTGTGGTCAGAATGTTTTGCCTCATTATCAATGATATGATTGCAAACTCCCACACAACAGTATCCCGAAGAATAGTACTGTATTTCTAAGTAGGTGGCAGAAATGGAACTTAAAGTCAGTTTAGTCTGGCTTCTTTGTTCAGTAGTAAAACACTCACGTGACTACTGCAGAAATAATCTTGATCATTTAAAACGTATGTAATTACCTTAACTTTACCCCCTCCCCACTGTCTTGCAGAACGCTGATGTAGAATCCGTGAATACAATGCTAAAGCTCACTCCAGATGAAAGTAAGTCAGCAGAATGCATGTTAAGTCTTTGATGTTTTGACCTAACAAAACACAATTATTGCCTTTTGGAATTCTTCAAAATAAGGTCTCAGGGACTTTTGTTCATGAAGATATTATTACCAATGTAAGGAGGGGGAAAAAAACCCACAAACCAAACCCAGAACTAATAACAATAGCAAACATGAGGTAGTCACAATGGTTCCAAAAACATAATAGATTCCTTGCAATGGTTGTGCTTCATCTAGTCCTCTATTTCCTTTATTAGCTGTGAACAGACCAAACCACCTAGGTTCAGTCCTACTGCTCCCTGGCTGTGTAACCTGGGCCAAGATCACCTGACCTTTCTATGCCTCAGTCTCCTCTATGGCAAGGATATCCACATCACATAGTTATAAAGATTAAACAAGTTAATCCGTGGAAAGAGTTTAGAACAGTGCCTGGCCAACAGCAGTATTATTAATATGTATTATCTTCTGAGTATTCTTGTATTAAACTTACTAGGCCTATTTCATCATTTATAAATGGGTATATTTGTTATGAAAATTAAACGACTTAATAGGGGTGTGTACTTAGAACAGTACCTGGCACACAGTATGAGTCAGTTGTATGTTGGTTGTCTGATAATCTTTGTATAGTCGGTTGAGTGTTATTCCACAGCACAAATACCCCACAGGACTTCTAACAATCAATAATTTATGTATTTTTAGATTACAATAGCAAATAAGTAAAAAGAAATACATTAGGACATACCTATTTTAAAATTCCAATATTTTTCCTTTGACAATTATTAAAGTAGATCATTTTTGTTATAAAGTTTGTACATTTGATTTTGAGATTTTATCATTTCAAATATGTCCTGTGAGTTGTTAACTGCTTGGCTAAATTATATATCTCAGTCTTTAGTTTTGTAATCTGTAGAATGGAATAACACCACCTACTTCATAGGGCTGTGGTAAGTATTAGAATGGGTTAAATATATAAAATATTTATCAGAGTACCTGAGACATAATAAGCCATCCAAGAATGGTAGTCATGCATAGAAGCATTTGCTAATTTTACAAACATTTTTGTTTTGTTATTTTTATTTTAGTAACAGCGACAGAGAAACTGAATTTGCCATTTGGGAGGCCCAGGGTTATGCAGAAGAACAAGGACCACTGTCTCCTTTATCACAGGGAATACGTCAGTGGGTTTGGGAAAGCTACCAGGATGCCCATGTGGAGCTCATATACAGTCCCCAAACCGGTAAGTCCCTGTGTCCATTCATCCACACAAAGTGAAAAAATTTGTAGTTCTCTAATATTCTGAGACTTGAATTTTGATTCCTGTGTCTTGTAAGACAATATCCCAGGTATTGCTTAAAAGTATTTATAGATATAAGTGGGTGCAAAAAAGGAACACATTGTATTTAGCCTGCAGAAATTGTTTACAGGCCAGTTGGCCAATTGGAAAGGCAGGTAGAAAAGAAGATTTCAAAGGAGAAGCAACAGGAAGCACAGAGGCATACTCTGTTTGGTACATTCGTTGTATGGTGAGTATACCTACAAGGTGATAGAAACTAGAGTATAAGGACCTTTGTATTTATTTGATTATTTAACAAATACTTTCCTATCTGCCATGTATAATGGGAGGCACAGTGTGAATAAGAGGTCATTTTCCCTGAAGGATCAGCACTCCAGGAGGTTGTGCTAGACTGGCTTGCATGTGTAAGTGTGCTTTGTCACAGATCTCTCCAGACTGAGGTTGAGAATCCAGTTGTTTAAATTCTCTTCCCTCTTCACTGTCTGGCTAAATTCTTTTCAGTAAATGGCAGGGACATTAGGAGACCATAAGAAATTAAATGCTAGATTTCCACCTTATCCCACATACAAAATTAAATTGCTGGTAGATTTATAGACTTTAATTTGAACAGCAAATCTGTAAGTTCCTTTTTGCATATCTTTATAACCTTGAAATTGAAAAAGATTTCTTAGGACACAGAACAACAAAAACAAAAGCAACAAAAAATCAACAGAGGAAATTGATTAATTTGACTATATCAATGTGGATGGGACAAATATCTTCATTGCATGTAAGAAACAAGATGAGGATAAAGAATAGTAATTCGGATCTAGAATAGCTAATAAGTTTCTACCAATAGAAAGAGAATGACAAGTGTCTTAATAAACGAGCAAAAGCTAGAGGCAAGCAACTAAACCTCATTAGTAATCAGAAATGTAAATGAAAACAAAAGTCAAAGTCTGCCAATAATTAGTTCAAACACTCTTTCAGGGCAGGGATGGTTTCATTTTATGTATCTTCAGGACATTGGAGTTGCCCAGAAATGCTTAAAGGATGAATGCATTGGACGAATTAATCCCAACCATTAGTTGCAAAGACTTAAAGACAAAGGAGTACTTTCAACCAGACGAGTAAAAAACCACCACGAAGCTGTTTTTCTTTTTATAGAGAAAAGCTTAGTATTTCAGATCCAAAGATGCTAAGCCTCAGCCCATTACTGATCTTGCTACAAGTACAGAGGTTCTATTTCTTTATGGAAAGGAAGCAATTGGTTGTATCTGGTTTATTTATTTTAGTTCCAATTCAAGATATTTTGGAGAAAATAACCATCGTTTTTTCACTACTAATTAGAGCTTTGTGTGTTCTGAAAGCCAACTGTGCTGCTGACAATGGCTTAATTGTGGTCAGTGGTGGAGCATCACTAATGTTGATTCCCAGTTGTGGGCAAATATTTTAGTTACCTGAGTTCATATGTATGGTTAAGGGTGACGGGGTTTAGGACAGGCTTTCCCAAGAGATACCACTTTGGCTTGTGAATTATTTTGACTGAAGGCGATAGAGACCCTGAAAGGCTTCTGAGAAACTTTTAGCTCTCTCTTAAAGAACTTAAATTAAGGGCCTTGCCCATAATAAGAGTTCATTGCATGTAAGAAACAAGATGAGGATAAAGAATAGTAATTCAGATCTAGAATAGCTAATAAGTTTCTATTTCACCTGAAATAACTTTTATGACCCATCTACAAAGCAGGGAACACTTCTAATTAGTGAACATCTACTCTTATCCCGTGAATGACCTTCCTCCCCTCTGAAGTCCCAAGATGCCTCACTTCATTCTTAGCTCAGAACACTGTATATACCTCATCTTCCCTTTCTGTGTCTGAACCTCTTGTGTATGTGGGGTTCCCATACATATGCAATTACATCTGGTTATTTTCTCTCGTTAATCTGCCTCATGTAGATTTAATTACTAGAACGTAGACGGGTAGAGGAAATTTTCTCTCTCCCCCACAATGGCAACATCACTTTCTTAATATGCACAATGTTCAGTTGTTTATGATTTTCTTCAATATAATATGAAACATACTATGAAGCATACTATGAAACAGCAATTTGAAGTTATTTATATCTTAGAATAATTACTATTTGTTTTTTTCTTTTGAGATAGGGCAATATATTCAAGGCCAGTCTTACTCAATTCTCTATTTGGAAAAGTCCAGGTACCAGGATTGTATGGAATGTTCATACTTTTAATACTTTTCCCTGCTCCCTGGCATTCCTGAATTTCTATGAGTTTTAGTGAAAACCAAGGGCGGAGAAATTTTAAGTGGACTCACACTAGGGGTTTAGTACAATTCTTTTTTGTTATTGTTTTAAAACTAGCTTCTTTGTTACCAAAAGTTCCTGTCCTTTCACTGATCCCACAAAACTACTTGTGTATTTCTCCCTACATGTGACAGGATGGAATTCTAGCAATTTTCTGCTTTCTAATTCAGAAATTACTCTGTTAGTATGTTGTGGCTCAAGAAAATTACATACAAGGATGTTTTGAAATTCACATAAAAATGTTGTAAATCAGCTTTGTGTTTGAAAAATCAGACTTTAAATAAGCACATTTTGGAACATGGGCCCAATTGGCTTATGCCTCTAAGTTTTATGGAGCTTTTGTTTTTCTGTGGTTTTGTTGGGTTTTTCTAATTTTTGTTGTTGTTATTATCTCAGAAGAGTTCTGGGGAAATAGTTGTGATTTGAAATCATGGTTCTAAAACTGTTTTAGAACCAGTAAGATTGATCAGACTATAAATGGATTTTGCTTCTGGGCCAACTTAGTAGGAAGATGTGAACTGTTCTTTCTGTTGCTAGGTGAAATATAGGAATAAGAGCTGAATTTAAATTATTATTTAGAGTCTATACTGTATACATTTTTTTATCTTTTCATTTTTTTAATTGAACATATTGGAGTGACATTGGTTAGTAACATTATGTAGGTTTCAGGGGAACAATTCTATAATATCTTCTGTATATTGTATTGTGTGTTCACCACCCCAAGTCAAGTTTCCTTCCAACCCCTCTTTATCCTTTCTTACCTCCTACACTATACTTTATAAGTTTAATATGAAATCATGGGCCTTTTCAGAGAAGAAAATCTAGAGTATTTTGAAAAATGTTTCCCTTTCTCTCTCTTTATACGTATATATCACCCATATCACTGAATTTTGGAAGGGGACTTTTTTAATTTAGAAAATTAAATTTAATAGGGTGACATTGATTAATAAGAGTACATAGGTTTCAGGTAAGCATTGCTATAGCATTTGAAGTGTTGATTACGTTGTGTGCTCATCGCCCAAAGTCAAATCATTTTCAGTCATCGTATATTTGTCCTTCTTCATTCCCCACTCTGCACCCTGGTAGCCACTTTACTTTTATCTATGTCCATGAGTCTCATTTTTATATCCCACTTGTGTGAAATCATATAGTTCTTAGCTTTTTCTGATTTACTTATTTCACTTAGTATAATGTTCTCAGGGTCCATATATGTTGTTGTGAATGGTAATATGTCATCATTTCTTATGGCTGAGTAGTATTTCGTTGTATTGTATATATGTACCACATCTTCATTGAATTTTTTTAAAGTGATTTTTGTTTCTAAAGCTTGTTAGCATGAATATTATCAGTTCTGCTGGCGCAGTGGATAGAGTATCGACCTGGAATGCTGAGGTTGCCAGTTTGAAGCCCTAAGCTTCCCTGGTCAAGGCACATATGGGAGTTGATGCTTCCTGCTCCTCCTTACTTCTCTCTCTCTTTCTCTCCCTTCCTAAAATGAATAAATAAAATATTTACAAATATTATTAATTATGACCTAATTATATTTGGTGAGTCTTTAAAAACTTGGGACATTATTGTGTATTGTAAATGTTTTTATTTTTACCTATAAGAAATATTTTTCCCTGTAGAAAAATCACATCACATGACCAAAAAAATAACTAAAATGTATATCATTTTATTATTCTACCATAACTATCTAATCTTCAATAACTTTTAGCTTTTACATTCAGTCTGCAAGGAAAGAGGGTCTATAACTTCATTGGAAATAAATTTTTCCCCTATTCAAGTTCTATTTCATTTTCATGCCAGACTAGAAATGCGAGCATTCTCACATTCTGTCTGTGCTCATTATCTACTTCTCTTAAAGAATTTTGAGGCCCTGGCCGGTTGGCTCAGTGGTAGAGCATCGGCCTGGCGTGCAGGAGTCCCAGGTTTGATTCCCGGCCCGGGTACACAGGAGAAGCGCCCATCTGCTTCTCCACCCCTCCCCCTCTCCTTCTTCTCTGTCTCTCTCTTCCCCTTCCGCAGCCAAGGCTCCATTGGAGCAAAGTTTGCACGGGCGCTGGGGATGGCTCTATGGCCTCTGCCTCAGGCACTAGAATGGCTCTGGTTGCAACAGAGCAACGCCCCAGATGGGCAGAGCATCGTCCCCTGGTGGGCATGCCGGGTGGATCCCGGTCAGGCACATGTGGGAGTCTGTCTGACTGCCTCCCAGTTTCCAACTTCAGAAAAATAAAAATAAAAACAAACAAATAAATAAATAAATAAATAAGAATTTTGAGAGTTAGAGAGTTCAGATTTTACCCGTTTTTAATTTCTATTCATTGTTTTCTTAACTTTCTATCCCTTGGTTTAAAAACCTTTAAGAGATTCTGAAAAGATGGCAAGATTAGGGTTGTTTAAGTGGGAGGAGGGCATGGGTAATCCAAGACTCAGAAATGATGTGACCCTACTTCTCGTAAGGGTTGCCTAGTAAATAATCGAACCTTTGTAAAGTTCACATGCTGTCTTCTGTAGTCTTGATGCACTTATTATATTTAGGGATTCAAGTCTGGTATGTAAATAACAAGGTTTTCAGTTAGCATGAAGCACATAACCTTCTATAGTGCTTTCTGGTTAATACCATCCTGGTCCATTTCCCCAATTTAAAGTCTATGCCACTTTGAGAAAATAGTAAACATTTTTTTTCCAACTAATTGTTGGAGCCCAAATTTTACCAGTGCAGTCATATTCAAAATTATAATAAACTTCCTTCCTTAACATTTTTATCATTTTAACTGTTGAATACAGCCTTTTCGTTTTCCATACATTGTGGAAAATGTATCTATAGCTACATGTATGTATTATACATCTCTTCAAGTAAAACTCACTAAACACGTGATGTGTTCAAGTAAAATGATAAAGATGTGTGGTAGGAAACACCAGCTCACAATAATCTGGATGGGACTCAGTCAGCAATCAATAGTCTTGGTCCTTTCATTTTACATCTTTATGTGGCCATTTATGCCAATAGAAGAAACTTAATCATGCCAAATTGTTTGCGATGATATATTTTTTGAAAGAATATAAACCAGTGTTTTTAGCTTTCTGGTGTCTGCCACCAGGAGAGTGAAATAAAAAGTGAGCACTAATCCACTGCTCCTAATACAGATATCTTCATACTTCTTGATTTCCTTCTTGTTTTAGTGGATTATGTCACTAAGAAGCTTCCTGAAAAAAAGAAAAAAGACACACTTCTAAGATGTTGTGTGTCTCAAAAAGTTCTACCTATATGCTTAATTGATGGTTTAGCTTTAGAATTTTAGAAATAATTCTTTTTTTTCAAAATGAATAGGACATTAGGCTTCCTAGACTGATCCTCTAATGTTTTTATATGTTCCTTACATTTTTCCATCTCTCATCTTTCATTCGACTTTTTGAGAGACAGCTGCAACTTTATCTTATAGATCTTATTGAATATTTTATTCCTGCTATTACAGTTTTAAATCTCAAGAGCTCATTTTGTTATCTCTTTCCTTTTCTATTGTTTTCTTTCCTTCTGTGTGGATGCTATAAATACTCCCATCTCTCTGAAAGTGAGCTTTTCTCTGCTTTCTGTGTTGTTTCTTTTTCTTGTTGGTTACTCCACCCACCCCCACAAAATGTCTGGTGGTCTGTGGTTGTTAGCTCATAATTTAATGGCGAAGCACTAATCTGCATGTCTGGGGCTTGCTAGCTGATAAGCTTTGCTGTAGGTTGGTCAGGATAAGAAACAGAACTTATGTTGGGGACCTCCTTATTGTAAGTATCTAGTTTTTCTTTCAGGCTGGTTTATTTTCCAAAAAGGGACACTTTTTATCTAACCCACAGTATAAGAATGGCAGCCTACATGCGAACAATGAGACCGGGGGAATCTTACCATTCAGTGTGTAGATTTTCATTTAATTCCATTGCTTTCCATATAGTGCACCTGTTATCAAGGGTGTCTTGCGTCCTTTAGTCTGATCATCCCTCTGGTTCAACCTCACCAGCGAGTGAAGATTCTGTTTAGATTGCTTTACATTTTCAATCCACCTTCTTCTTTCCAGCCCTTACACATCCTCCTGTCTTTAAGAGATGCCAAGTCTGGCCTTGGGATTCTGCACTAGAAATTTGCTTCTTTGTGCTTTCCTCAACCAGAGACCTGTCGTTGTGTTTGCTAGTCTCCTAAGTCAGGTTACAACTGTAAACAAATATGTTTACCTGACTTGGACTCCCAAAAGTTTCTTATCATCCCTTACATATCTTTAGCATTACTGGGAGCAGAGATAAATGGTTCAATCAAGGTGAGAGGTCTACTCAGCTGCATTGTAGTGTTTTCGAGCTGCACTGTTGCAGTATGTTAGGGCAGTGGTCCCCAACCTTTTTTGGGCCACGGACCAGTTTAAGGTCAGAAAATATTTTCACGGACCGGACTTATGGTGGGACGGATAAATGTATCATGTGACCGAGACAAGCATCAAGAGTGAGTCTTAGACGGATGTAACAGAAGGAATCTGGTCATTTTTTAAAAATAAAACATCGTTCAGATTTAAATATAAATAAAATGGAAATAATGTAAGTTATTTATTCTTTCTCTGCGGACCGTTACCGTATGACCTGTGGACCGGTACCAGTTCGCGGCCCCGGGGGTTGGGGACCACTGTGTTAGGGGATCTATTCCACCTGGTGTTCCTTGGCTCCCCTTCCCTTCACCTCTGACCTATTCTGTGGGGTTCTCTGTCTAAGAATATAGCACACAGTGTACGTTGCTTTTTCCTTTGTGAATTGACCTTATATTATGTATTTATTTCCTCCCCGCTTTATTGAGATATAATTGCCTTATAACATTGTGTAAATTTAAGGTGTTTAATATGAAGGTTTGACAAATGATTAATACACACATTTTAGACACCATACCTAATTTTCACTTTTAGCACAATGCAGTAAATAGAGGTAGGATGTCATCATTTAATATTCTTTTTTTATTAATTATAAAATTTGTTAAGAAATATATATGTTGTAGATAGTTGAGGACATATAAATCAAAATATCTGGAAAAAATGAGTAGTAAATTGTTAACTTATGATTATATGATAATCAAAATATGATGACAAATTTAATATTATATTACCTTAAATATTAGAATTAGACAGCACATTTATAGGATGCTTACTAGTGAATAAATGATGGTATTAGCTTATAAATAAAAGTTATAAAATTTTTTAAATTTCTTTATTTCATAATGAATAAAACATAGGTACAAATTTATTGAAATCCCAGAGCAGGTAAGTTTAGACAACTTACAGTTTCTCTGAATTAAAATTAGGTTCATCAGAACTTTTACCCAACTGAAGAATAATATTCCTAGTTCAAAATGAATTTTTTTAAGTTTAGATTTTATTTTCAATTTTTATTTGCAAGTGCAACATGTATCTGTACCTTACGTTAGATCCTGAGAAGGATTTTGGTTTTTAGCAGTAGCTCCCATTACCGCTCTGCCCTCAATATTTGCAGGTTTCATTCTGCAAATATTCCTTCCCAAGGTGCATTTGACTTGCTGCCTGGTGTCCCTAACCAGCAGGGAACCACAGAAAACAACATTACTGAAAACATCCATTCTCACTGCTTGCGTAGACCTGATTCACTAAGAAAATAGGAAAAGGTTAAATGAAAAACATTCTAGGGAAGTTACAAACCATATAAGGTGATGGGTGAGCCACAGCTGTGGGCGTAAGTTTTTTTTTCTTTTTCTCTCTTTCAACAGGGAGACACATCGCCTCTTCCTCCCACTGTCCCAGACTGTCTGCGGGCTGATGTCAGGGTTGCTCCTTCTGAGAGCCAAAAATGTTCCTTCTATTTACCACACAAGAATATCACCCACGGCTTCCTCTATCCTCCTGGTTCGTATAACTCATTTTAGAGCAGCAGCTTAGAAAGCTCTCATCAGCTGGATGTGGGCATGTGCCTTAAACATATACTCGCCAGTGAAACCATCTGCTTGGGCTAAAGGAGCTGCCCAGGAGGCTTCCAGTGGTTGTGGGCTGGCCCGGAGCAGTGCAGCAGCTATAATAAAGACTAATAAATTTTGCAGCGGGAACCACACATCAGCTCTAATCTGGTCCAGATGTTCTGAAAGTTCGGCAGGTTTAAGTTTAATTTTAAAACCGATGATTCGTTGGAGAGGGACACAAGCGTCTAAAACAACATTTTTTCTGGCCGCTGCCCAACCAAGCTGAGGACTGCGTGGAGAAGGCAGCTGCGCCCGTGGCAAGAAATCCGGCCGAAATTCAGGCCTCTCGCTCACGCTGTTTAGCCAGCAGTTTGAAACTATCGCTTGAGCAGCCAAAGGAACTTTTTTAAGTTTTTTGTTTTTTAGAAAGCATCTCTCTTGAAAACGTGCAAAAGCCAGTGTGATTTTTGTAAAATTCATCTCTCTTCCTTGCTCAGGAGGAAATGTCATTTTCATTAACTCGCCTATGAGATGTTCAACAATTTCAGTTTCTGGGAATGGGTTTACTCCTGATATTTGGCTTCATTTTTCTGGAAGCCATGACCAAATAGGTCAACTCAGAAATTTGTAATTTAAAGATTCTGAGATTTGCCCTTGCCAGGTTCTCAGTGGATAGAGCCTTGTGCAGACACTGAGGTTGTGAGATTCGATCCCTTGTCAGGGCACAGGCAGAAGCAATCAATGAGTGAACAACCAAATGGAAAAACTAGGTGAAACAATGAGTTGATATTTCTTTCTCTGTTTTTTTCCTTTCTCTCTATTTCTTTCTCTTCTTCCCTCTCTCAAATCAATAGGAAAAAAAAAGACTGAGATTTATAGTTAGGAGCAAAAGGCTTAATGACACCAAGTAGCATTATAATGTAAACTTCTAACAGAATTCGGATAAATACATTGATATATCTTATTAAAATATCTAGAGACAATCAGAGCTATGAAACTTATGCAAACCCTAGGATAAACCTTAAATACTTGCAACAACTTGTTAATAAAAAAATGTAAATTGGCATATAAAATTGTATCTATTAAGCTATGGAATGTTGGGTGGAACACATAAATGGTTTGTCTCAACAAAGGAATGAAGTTATAACTAACAGCTTGTCTAAAAAACATCAACGATAAGATGATACTTCTAAGTCTACTATAAATTCTGTTAAAAAATCCATAAGAAACTAATTCTTGTTTCTCTCTAAAAAGTGGGTAATGTTATATTAACCTCTCAACTTTCAGGACTTAGTTCAAAAAGTAGAAAAGATTTACAGGGGATCTGAGGACCATGAACAGCATGTGAAATCTTAAGTTAAAAACCAACAACTTATACTTTCCTTGCCTGTTGGTATCTACCCATTGGCCTTTCATTTAAATTTTAGTTAATATACTCGAGGGTAGTTTGAATATAAAAAGTATTATAATACATATTTACAGGCTCGCAGCTTTTTTAATCCTCACAATACTTCGGTGAAATAGACGTCATGAGATCAAGGAAGCCCAGAGGGACATAGGGCTTTGCCTGAGGGGCTCAGCTGGCAGGCAGTGGAGCTGGGTTCCAAGCACACACGCCCAGCATGCACTCTGCTGGGCCGCACGGCCAGGTGTCCTCAGAGCCAACCATTTGTAGCATCATCAGCAGTCTTCATTGAGTTAAAACTGATTTTCTTAAGAAAATTTTATTTTAGAAGAGTGTTTTAGAATCACATTATTATGTGATATTATTATTATTATTCCATAACTCTGCATTCACATAGGTATTAGAGTTGTTTCTTAGAGCTGGTGTCACAGACTTGGTAATCTAAAAACAACAGAAATATAAATACATGCTGTTGCAGTTCTGGGGCCAGAAGTCTGAAATCAAGGTGTCAGTAGGGTTATGCTCCCTCTGAAGAAGAGGACATGAGAATTCTTCTTTACCTTTTTCCAGCTCTGGGAGGCTCCAGGTGTTGCTTGTCTTGTAGTGACATCACTCTGCCTCAGCTTCACATGGTCTTCTCTCCTGAGTCTCTCAAGCTTCCTCTCTTCATAAGAATACCAGTCATTGGACTGAGAGCCCACCCTAAATCCAGGATAATCTCACATTGAGACCCTTAACTTAATCATGTCTACAAAGATCCTGTTTTCCTACCTATCACATTTAGAAATATAGGAAGGTTAGGACTTGGACATACCATTTTGGGGGTCACTATTTAATCCACTACATGTGTCAAGTGCATAAAACTGCCTGCATTATCAATGGCCCCTATTGGAGAGTTCTTAGTATTTTTATTAGTATTGTTCATTTTCATTAGCATGCAATAGTGATTTATTTGCCTGTTATATCGTATGCCATATTTTCTCATAGCTAGATTTAATAAAGTTTATTTGTTTTGCAGCAAACAACAGAACTTCTGATAGTCAAAATGATGCTTTAATTACAAGTAATTTGGTCCCTATGTATGAAGCATTCAAAAGTAAGTATATACTTAGATTATTAATTTACAAATACCTACAGGACTCTATACACTCACAAATTAAACACATCTTTTATTGCAGTTTGTTCCTGATATTGAATCATCTTGTTTTAATATCTTAAATATAGGAATAAGAAGGATCTCTAAGATAATTTCTTCTTAATTTACTTCACCTTCAAGTGATGACTAGCTGCTAGAATTTTGATAATTTTTTTTGTTAGCCTAATTTAACTGTAAAGACCTATTCACAAAACAAAATTTTACTGACACTCACCATAAGAAAATAAAAGATGTTTATCCCTACAGGCATAAGGCAGGATATGTTCCCCTCCCGCAGCCAAGGCACCATTGGAGCAAAGTTGGTCTGGGCACTGAGGATGGCTCTGTGGCCTCTGCCTCAGGCGCTAGAGTGGCTCTGGTCGCAACAGAGCAATGCCCCAGATGGGCAGAGCATCGCCCCCTGGTGGGCGTGCTGGGTGGATCCCGGTTGGGCGCATGCGGGAGTCTGTCTGACTGCCTCCCCATTTCTGGCTTCGGAAAAATACAAAAAAAAAAAGAAAGAAACAAAAAGAAAATAAGGCAGGATATGTGTTCTGACCATTGTTTAACATTCAATCTCTCCAAAGCAACTCAGTCCTAAGAAGATACAGTATTTGGAGAAATATTTCATTTTAATTTCAAGACTGCACTACATTCACAACAAAAAACTATTATCAATGTGGTTATTTTTGTTTCATGGACTATTTTGAAGAATTACCCAATCACCACTAATAATTATTGAAGTAACATTTGATGATATTAAATATACTTGTGTATAATAAAAATATTTCTATGTTTTATACAGATAGATATTTTTAACACCTTATTCTTCTTTTCTTAGAAATATGGGATTACTTCCACAGTGTTCTTCTAGTAAAACATGCCATGGAAAGAAATGGAGTAAATGTCGTTAGTGGACCAGTATTTGATTATAATTATGATGGCCATTTTGATGATCCAAGTGAAATTACAGAGTAAGTAATTTGAAGCCAAATGGACTTTTTGGTTTACTCATTGGGTACTATGAGGGAAAGCTTCAATATTTCAAATAAAGCTCAGTATTCTAAATATTACATAGTATATTTACATAAAGATGTCATTATTGACTGTTTTTAAGTAATCTACCTAAATATTTAGGAAAAAAATTCATTTGGCAAAAATTTAAACTAATGGGCAAAGAAATGATGATGTCTAGGAAAAACTTAGTAAAATTTATAGTTGGGAAATTTCTAAACTAATGAGCAAAGGAAAAATGTGATTTTTGTAAAGGTTAAGGAGATGGGGAAACACTGTACTATTGATAAATATAGAACCAGTCCAGCAATAAATTAAAAAGAAAAAAACAAGTAGTGACAATTCATAATAGTGGCTAATTTATAAAAGTATCTCCCAGGAGAAGGTCCAGGCTTCATGTAGAAAACTAGTCCTACCTAACTGTACATTTCTGTACTAAAAATTTGGTTGTAACAGTTTGCTAAGAATCACCTTTGAATGCAGCACACAAGAATAGAAAGATATAGATGTTTTATCCATTATTTCTCTTTATTATCAAAATGTATAAATGGCCAAACTACCCAATCATATCATCTAACTCTAGATTACATGAGTAAAGCAATGATTTCTGCCTATACCTTCTGATAAAGTAACATATATGACTACAATGTGCTGGGCTCTTTTCTGTTTTGTTTGCCTTGGCCTTATTTCAGTGTTTATTTAGCCTATATTTCACAATTGAATAATTGTAACAAACATTTTGTTAGCACTTTACTACTTGCTAGGTACTTTTCCAAGCACTTACATATATTTCATTTAATCTACAAAATGTCTTTATGTTAGATTCCATTAGCCCCCATTTAGAAATGAGGAAACTGAAACACAGAGAGATTACTTGCCTACATTCCACAACTAGTAAGTGGTAAAGCCAGAATACAAAGCCAGACAGTCTAGTGCTGAGTCCACGTAGAAACTCTAAGTCATAGTACATCACTCATACCAGCTCATGTCCCTTTCAGAGGACTCATACTAATAGCTTAACTTTCTTTTGCAATTAAAACTTTCAAAAGCACTTCCGTGTTTGTTATTTGAAATGAAAAGACTGTTATGTCAGTTGCATGGATTTATCCCCATGCCTACAGTGTGAAGTTGTTACATAGGATCACCTCCACATCAAAGTTTAGGAAACTTAATAAGTCACAGAATGTTAGAGGATCAGAACGCATACAAACACCCAGTAGGAATGTACAGCCAGAGTTCAAATCTGGACTTCTTCCGCCTCTGCTCTTAGAGAAGGTCTCTAAGAGGCATAAAGTCAACGAAACTAAGAAACACAGGCGACGTAATATCATGCTCTGCTTTTCTTTGTATTCTAATATTTCCCCATAATATTAAAATAACCAAGCTTTGACTTACATACATCTCTTTTCTGGCTGATTGATGTCTAAAACTATGTGATACGTTTTTTGTACTTTTTATTCATATACTTTGTTTTATTATATTTTTACTTTTGCCTTTCTTTAACAATATATACTGATATTTATCACCTTTAGAAGTAAATGTATAATAATGCCAAATCTTTTCAATTATGTTTTTAGATACTTAGTCAACAACAGTGTTCCCATCCCAACACACTACTTTGTGGTGCTGACAAGCTGTAAAAATAAGAGCTACAGCCCTGCCACCTGCCCTGGAAGGCTGGATGTCCTACCGTTTATCATCCCTCACCGACCCACCAACGTGGAGAGCTGCCCTGTGAGTATGCACCACAGAGTCCCTGGGACCTAAGAAAGTGACTAGTCAGGAGCTCATCCGGGACCTCAGAAAACTGACTCTGACTACAATATGTAGATTTTTCAGGTTTTTCTTGAGTAGAGTTGTACTAAAAATAACCTCACCTAAAAACTTTTTCTTAGACTATTGATCTGTATGTAATTAGAATCAATTTAAATATGTATGTGCTTACATGAACATGTATTTATATATGCTTATCTTATGTATTTTATTTATACATTTTATTCACATTTACTAATAAGAGAAGGGGTGAGATCTTATTAATATTTTGATTCTGAACACAAACTTTAAGGTTCTGTCTCAAAGTTGATGCTAAATTAATGTATATTATTAAGATTTTATTTGTTGATTTTACAGAGAGAGGAGAGGGTGGGGGGAGAAAGAAGTATCAACTCATAGTTACTTCATTAAGTTGTTCATTGTTTACTTGTCCTACGTGCCTTGTCCTGGCAAGGCCGGAATTTCAAATCGGCCCCCTCAGCTTTCCAGGTCAACAATACTCACTACCTTCACAGGCCAAGCAGAGATTAATATTTCTTGAATGAATATGTAAATATAAAAACTTCACCAACTTGAAATATGAGGTCTGAAATTAAATATACATATATATAAATCTACAAAATAAATTAGTTCAAGTAACATTCCTTTTCTAACATCATGTATTAATTTACCTCAAAATTATTTTGGATCAAGGCAAATTTTATGTAAATAGTTACTTCAACTTGCATATATGTTCTTTTTAGAAAAGAATATGTATCCTGATAATTGTGTTTTACTGAAGTTACTCAAATATACTGAGCACCTACTAAGTACACAGTACTGTAGTAGAAGTTTTTTAGACTACACAAGGAGGAAAACAATGTCTCACGTCTCAAGGAGTTCATATATAACTTCGATATATAAATGAGATACATAAATGAAATATAAATAAAGATAAATGAAACACACATACATGGGTCAGTCTGTAATATGAGAAGTCTTTATCAAATTAAAAAGTAAGCCTGACCTGTGGTGGCGTAGTGGATAAAGCGTTGACCTGGAACACTGAGGTCACCGCTTCGAAACCCTGGGCCTAGCCTGGTTAAGGCACATAGGGGAGTTGATGCTTCCTGCTCCCCCCCCCTTTTCTCTCTCTCTCTCCTCTCTGAAAACTGAATAAATAAAAGTCCTTAACATATAATTTTTAAAAAAGTAAGAGATGTCACAAAGTTAGGATTCATTGACAAATAACAATCTAATGTTTCAAATTGAAAACACGTTTGGCTGGAATAATTGATAAAGTTTACATAAAATGTGGTGGAAGTAGGTAGGGCTGGCCCCTGAAGGAGGGGCAGCATTTGAACTGATTGAGAAGATTAAGAAGAATCTTCCAAGAAGGGGGCAAAGAGTGGAAAGGATTTGGTAATTCATTGGATATAAGAGCCAAAAGCAAAGGAAGACTTAAAGATGAATCAGAGATTTTAAATGTAGATAATTAGAAAAAAGAACGAGGGAAGTTAGGAATGAAAACTATTTGGACAGGTAGATCAAATAATTAAGTTCAGGCATGTCAAGTTTGTAGAAATGGGCATTCACATAGAAAATTCCATAAATTCTAAAAGACTGGAAATTAAAGCTTAGGTTCTAGACCAGACTGGGATTCATCGCTGTTTTTTCAGGTGTTCACCATATAAATGACTTCGCTATATTATGTACTATGGGAGACACACATGCATAAGATGTAAATTCTATCAAAAAGGGCTCATAGTCTAGCACTCAGAAGCCTAGTAAAATAGAAAAAGAGGTTAAGTGGCACAAAGTGGCATAGACCAAATTGCTGTAGGATTTCAAAAGAAAAATACTTCCTGGCAGAGAAAGTGACATCTTAACAGGGTCTTGAAGATAGGACTTGAACTTAAGTGTTTGAATGGTCTTCTAGTGACTAAAGATAAAGGGCAAAGGTTAGAGGCCACACAGTGGGCCACTCATAGTCCTCGAGTGAGAGTTTCCAAACAAGATGTCATCAGGAGATGTTGTCTAGTCGAAGCTCTTCTATTTTTCTTGTCACATTTTTATTTAGTTTAGATGAAGGTAAGCCATCACCCTTCGCTTCCTCCTCCAGTGGCAGACATCCAATAGAAAGAGATGGTGCTCTTTACCCTGAATCAAGAGTAGATAGTTGTTTATCACAAGGGTTTCAGGTAGCCATTATGGGTTGATTAGAATGAATGTGCAAAGAAGAAACCATTTGCTAACCCTGGTCTAGGCCCTTATCACCTTTTATCAGAACTTTTGAAAATGAATCTTAAGGGGCTTCATTGTCTTCTGCCTCCCCTCCTCCCCTTCACCTCTACACCACTACCAACTAACTTAAAAATCTTTGATTTTCTACCTTGAATAAACAAGGAAAAACAAACAAACACAAATCTCCTGGCCAGTACACACTTCCCTTCAGTTCTCCCTTGCAGACCTAAGTTATGAGAGAACTTCTGGACCAGCCTAAGTCTTGCAATTACTTGAACACATCTTGAATTTCCTTACCTCAACATCATTGCTCATGCTCTTCTCTCCTCTAGAATGCCACCCCCCATCTGCTAAAAATTCCATTTATACTTCAAAGTAATGTACAAATGGTATAAAGCCTTCCCTGATCATTCAGAGTGGAGATGGTCTCAAAATCATCTCTATTAGACATTTTCTCTATTGAGTAGGAGGACATCTTCACTAATGAATTGGATATTATCCAGAATTTTAAGGATTTTGCAGTATAGTAATAAGGATATAAAATATGTAAAGGTATCTATAAGACATGCAATGAGTAGAAAATAAACTTAAACCAAGCTGTTATGACAGAAATTGTGACATTTAATAAGACATGACTGTCAATTAGATATGGGAGGGGGGAAAGGCAAGATGTGAGAGAGCCAAAACTGACTGAAAATTTAGGCATGATTGGCCAGGAAATATATAAGACAAACAATTGTTTTGGGAAGGATGATTTTGCTCTTGATTGTCTTTAGATTGGGAAAACTAGTTGGATACCTAGGAGGATATATGAGAAGCAGTAAAAAAGGAACTCAAGTGAATGGGTTTTAGCCTTGGAAATCCTGCATTCAGTTGTTGAGTTAGCCTCTTTGGGTATATAACTGAATGTCATTTTCCTCATTTTTTTTTTGTTGTTACAGAGACAGAGAGACAGAGGGACAGGTAGCGACAGACAGACAGGAAGGGAGAGAGATGAGAAGCATCAATTCTTCATTGTGGCACCTTAGGTTCTCATTGATTGCTTTCTCATATGTACCTTAACCAGGTGCTACAGCAGATCGAGTGGCCCCTTGCTCAGCCAGCGACCGTGGTTACAAGCTGGTGAGATTTGTTCAAACCAGATGAACCCGTGCTCAAGCTGGCAACCTTGGGGTTTCGAACCTGGGTCCTCTGTGTCCCATTTTGACGCTCTATTTACTGTGCCACCACCTGGTAAGGCTCATTTTCCTCATTTGTATAAGGAAAAATTCACCACTTTCATGAAGTTGTGAGAATTAAATAAGATATTTTGTATAAAATCTTAAGAATTCTCAATAAATTGTGGCCATTATAAAGAAGTCACTTCTTATGATGAAGTTAACATTCTCACTTTAATATAAAGTGAAATTGTATGCAGGTAAAATCCCCTATAATTAAATTACCCTGAAAGTACAATGCACAAACTATACTATACCTTACTAAGTCCAAGTCAGCCAATATATTCTCTGGCATTAGAACAGGTAATTGTGTTGTAAGCACACAATGAAATAGTTGGCTTGCTTTAAAGAGCACGTTGTACAAAAAATCTGCATCTTAAACCAGTCTAATCACTTAATCTGAGGAAGTATTTCTATTCTCAAAGGATTAAGGGAACAGACACCTGTTGTAGAAATGATAGATTCATAATTCCACCTCACATTCAATCTGGGGAACTAGATTCATATTGCTTTATTTATTTTCTTTCTTCCCTTGTCCCTTCCATCTTTTCTGTCCTCCTTTTTCTCCCCCTCATTTTGTATTATTAGATTCCTATCAAATAAATGAAATGTTACCACAAGTTCAATTGACTATCATTATAAGTTACTCAGCAAATCTGAGACAATACGGGTATGGAACTTGGAAGAAAAATCAGAACTGTAGAGACATATTTGGTATTAAGCCATGGGAGTTAAGATCAAATTGAGAGAAATATCTATACTTCCAGAATAGAAAAAATTAGAATCAGTTGAAGAAATAGGAGATACCATCAAGCAAATTAGCCATTAAAACTACAAGAATAAAAAGAGAAACTTTCAGAAGCTTGGGGTTATCAACTAATCGAAATATCAAAAAGAAAAAATCCACTCAATTAGGTCTTCCTTGACAAAACAGTTTCATCAGTGTGATAGTAGCAGTAACCAGCCCGGAAGTGGTTAAGGAGAAAAAGAGGTTAGAGGAGAAAAAGATCGAAACTGAAATGGCCTCACAAAACGAACAAGTGAGTTCTAGTTGGAGGGTATGAGATACTTTTTATTTGTGTAACAGTTTTAATACATATATAATAAAATGTATATAAATTGATTATATATAGTCAAAAGTATATATTTAAATATAGTTTGTAAAATTGGTACGCCGGCAAGCTGCACTTCTGTTGGGAGGCACTGGTACCACAGGAGCTGACTGTAGCTGACTTGTGCTCGGATTGGTTGGTGCTGGTGAACTCTCTAGTATAAAAGAGCTGGCGTGCCACCCCTGCCTGGGTATAGTTATCTGTTGTACTTTAAGAAGATTTAATTTCAATTTAAAAGAAGGCAGACTGTCTGGTGTTCAGTAAACATTTAGTTGGATAGACACCAAATAAGCTAACAGAGAGATGAATATTATAAACCTAGTGGGAGAACACTTTATGAAAAATGTAATAAAATATTAAATTCTGCTGAAAAATGAAATAGTAAAGGCAGGTGATGGGGAGAATGAATTATAATCCCATTGGAAATATGTGCTTTAGTCAGTACACTGCATATTTATTTGAAAAAAATTAATTCACATCATGAATCTCACACAGAGAAATGCTTTCAAGGTTAAAAACAAAAATTAATTTCCTCTTTTACTTCCTCTGGCTCAAATACCCTGTTTTAAGCATGCATATTTAAAAAACAAGTACACCACTGTGCTAAAGTCAAATGTTATTAAAACACTCATCTAATTAAACAAACTTGTAAGCTTTCTTACTTTTAAAAGTTTAACTGAAAATTACCAGTATGATATGAATATTAGAAAATTAATAAATATGGAATTTCATCTAAATTACTGATCTTACTTTTACATAGTAAAAAAACCTGTTAAAAATGAAATGGCCAAGAAGAATCTGAAAAGATACCTACCTGTAATAACGCCGGGATTAAACACCACTTCACATCATGGTTTGGGAAGGTTGTAGGGAAACAGCCAACGGAAGTGCAAATTCGTATAAACTCTTTGGGGAGTGCTAGGTTTATATCTTGTAAAGTTAAAATTGCATGGACTCTCTGACCCAGAAATTTCATTTATTATGCTAGAAACTCACGTTCTTGAACACAGGAGGCATGTGCCAAGTCATTCATTCTAGTATTATTTATAATGCCAAAAATATTATCAGTGTGGCAATAAAAAATAAACTGTGCTACCACAAAACGCAGCTAAAAACAGGTGTATTAATTAGACTGAGATATATCACTATGAATAGATTACAAACATAATATTGCCTAAAAAGAGTAATTATCAAATAGCACTTTAAATACCATTTATGTAAATTTGAAAACTCATAAATCAATAGTACATATTGTATATTGATGCTCAGTAAAAGTTTAAAAACACAGACTGGACTCACAATGCATGCAACAATGAGTACTGCAGGGGTAGTCAACCTTTTTATACCTACCGCCCACTTTTGTATCTCTGTTAGTAGTAAAATTTTCTAACCGCCCACCGGTTCCACAGTAATGGTGATTTTTAAAGTAGGGAAGTAACTTTACTTTAAAAATTTATAAAGCAGAGTTACAGCAAATTAAAGCATATAATAATAATTGCTTACCAAGTACTTTATGTCGGATTTTCGCTAAGTTTGGCAGAATCAATCTTTTTTTAAATTTATTTATTTATTGTTTTTTACAGAGACAGAGAGTCAGAGGGATAGATAGGGACAGACAGACAGGAACGGAGAGAGATGAGAAGCATCAATCATCAGTTTTTCGTTGCGACACCTTAGTTGTTCATTGATTGCTTTCTCATATGTGCCTTGACCGTGGGGCTACAGCAGACTGAGTAACCCCTTGCTCGAGCCAGTGACCTGTATCCAAGCTGGTGAGCTTTTGCTCAAAATGGATGAGCCCGTGCTCAAGCTGGCGACCTTGGGGTCTCGAACCTGGGTCCTCCGCATCCCAGTCTGACTCTCTATCCACTGCGCCACCGCCTAGTCAGGCAGCAGAATCAATCTTTGTAAAACAATTTACTATAGTTAAATCTATCTTTTTATTTATACTTTGGTTGCTCCGCTACCACTCACCATGAAAGCTGGTACACCCACTGGTGGGCGGTAGGGACCAGGTTGACTACCACTGGGCGGAACATTGGAGACTTAACTTCATTTGTAATATTTTATTTAAAAGAATTTATATCTGAAGTGGATATAAAAATGGCAAACTTGATGACTTTGTGGTGGTCTATATTTGTAATAATATACTTTGTACTGTTGTTTTTCCTTATATTTAATAAACAACAAAATTTAGCTGTATTAAATATAGATGTAAGGTAGTAAAAGCCACAGGAATAAACAGCGAATTATTAGGTTGTACAGCTGAAACTAACAGAATGTTGTATATCAGTTATACAAAAATTTTTAAAAAGCACAACAAAAATCACAGAGAAAAGAACAGCTTCTAAGTAATGAAAGATGTTTTTATTAATGAAAATCATGCCCCATAGAAAATAGTCTTTTTTCCCCCTCCTTTTTAGGAACATCAACCAGAAGCTGTTTGGATTGAAGAGAGGTTGAAAGCCCACGTTGCCCGAGTCCGCGATGTGGAACTTCTTACCGGGCTTGACTTCTACCAGGAAACAGCACAGCCTGTCTCTGAGATTCTGCAGCTAAAGACGTATTTGCCCACTTTTGAAACCATTATTTAGCTAAATATATAAAACAGCTTTGGCAAAATGTAAATGATTTTTCTGTTGAAGAATCATAAAATAAAGTTTTCTATTTTTCCCTAATTCTTCCGAGAGCCATGTTTTATTATTTTCATTGTTCCCTCTCTCTTTTACTTGTTTTGAAAATGTTATTTTAAATTTATATATATATATATATATATATATATATATATATATTTGCAGAGATTAGACTATGTTATACCTTCTTTATTACATTTATTACCTCGTTTATAAAATTTGGCTATATTTATCCATCCAGAATTATTTAAACGAAATGGAGAATAAGAGAAGTAGGTCTCACTTCGGAATTGAATCCATTCTAAAATCAGTGCTGTCTTATAACTTCTTACATTTGGCAATTAGGCAATATTTATTAAAAATAAAAAATACACATAAAGCTCATTCAGTAATTTCACTTGTAAAAACTGTACCAAAAGATATACTTTACACAGATGCATGAAAACACTGTATTTTCCAGTAGCAAAGAGCAGAAAACAAGCTAATAGACTGGTTGAGCAAATAACGGAATTTGTTTTAAACAAACTTTGGAATATTCTTCCACTACTCCAAAGAAATAAATTGATCTATCCATTAATGTATGGCTATTATTAAGTGAAGAGAAAGTGGCAAAGTAGTAAGTATAGGATGCTACCGTTTTTCAGGGGTCAGCAAACTTATTCTATAAAGGATCAGATAAAAAATATTTTAGGTCGTACAATCTCTGTTGCAACATCTCAACTCTGGCATTTTATCAAGGAAGTAGTCATTGATAATATGCAAAAGGAATTAGAATGGCTGTGTTTTAATAAAACTTTATTTACAAAGCATATGGAGTGCTAGCTTTGGCCATGTGCTGTAGTTTGTCAACCCCTGACTTACATAGTAAGTTGGGTGCAGAGAGGCAGGAATTAATAGTAAAAAGAAAGCAAAAGGTAAAGGTCTTGTTTTGTGCTCCCTTTGATACTGCTTAAAATAAAAAATACCTTCAGTCTGGTTGTCGCTTTAATTTTTTAAGACGTAGTTATCAATCAAAGAGATGTCAGTGCTTATTTGATGGACAAGTGCATTGGTCAGCCTTTTGGATTATCAGACTAGCAAAGTTCCAGGTTCTTCTCTGCTATAAAGACCAGTTCTTCCAGGGGCACAAATGTTGCTGGTGCTAAAAACCCTGTGACCCGTGCTTCAATAAAAGACAAACAATTTCCATCAGGATTCCAATTGAATTATAATTATTAATCTTAACTAATTGAAATGGTAGCTTAATATCTTTGTATTTCTCAAAAACATTTTTCTCCACATGCAGGATTTAGTTTTAAATTTTTTTCAGTGAAAAATATACAATACAGAGAGATTGGAAGACAAGACACAGATTGGAAACTATATCCAACTTTGTGGTGAGATCTTAATATCCTGTATATAGATGAAATTCCTCCAATCAATGTCCCTCTGCTCCACTGAGGCCTCCACAGTGGAGGATGGTTTCAACCCTGAACGGAGTTTAACTCTGAATGCTCTCATTGCTTCTGAGTTTCTCTGAAAGCATTTAAATTATTTTAAAAATCATTTTCAAATGGTTATTCAACACAGAAATAAAAGTTTCAGCCAGAGAAATATTAAAGTAACTTTTTTTTTTTGCATAGATATTGTGTGATATTCTATTTTCCTTTCATATACTCATTTACCCATTAAAAAGAAATCTGTTGACTGGATAAAGAAGATGTGGCACATATACACTATGGAATACTACTCAGCCATAAGAAATGATGACATTGGAACATTTACAGCAAAATGGTGGGATCTTGATAACATGATACGAAGCGAAATAAGTAAATCAGAAAAAAACAGGAACTGCATTATTCCATACGTAGGTAGGACATAAAAGTGAAACTAAGAGACATTGATAAGAGTGTGGTGGTTACGGGGGGGGGGGGGGGAAGGGGGGAATGGGAGAGGGAAAGGGGGAGGGGGAGGGGCACAAAGAAAACTAGATAAAGGTGACAGAGGACAATCTGACTTTGGGTGATGGGTATGCAACATAATTGAACGACAAGATAACCTGGACTTGTTATCTTTGAATATATGTATCCTGATTTATTGATGTCACCCCATTAAAAAAATAAAATTATTATAAAAAAAAAAGAAAGAAATCTGTATGTGTCAATTTATTAGGAAGGAAGGACACCAAGGATATAACAGGTTATGGAATTTCAGGGGATTTACAATTGCTACTTTTTAAATTGTAGTAGGTAGCCTATTTTTTTTATAATGAGCTTAGAATACATTGTAGCCATTGTACCTATTTACCAGCCAGTACTTCAGTGTGTATTTCCTAAGATCAAGGACACTAACTCACACTACCACTGTCAGGAAATTCAATCTTGATACAATACTATTACAGTATTTAATATGTAGATCTAATTCAAAATAGTCTCATATTTTCATTTACATCCTTTATAATTTTCATCATAGATCCAAAACAGAATCATTAATTGCATTGTTTTCTTTTTCTCTTTGATAATGTACGACAGTTTCTCTGCTTTTACCAAATAGTGTTGACCTTTTTGGAGAGTCCAGGTGACTTATTTTGTAGACTGTTCCTCAATCTGGGTTTGTTTGACGTTTCCTCATAATTAGGTCTGTGTGTTGCATTTGTGGAGGAGCGCTGTGTCAGCGATAAAGCGTCCTCAGTGCTTCATATCTGGAAGCACAGAGGTTCGTTCCTGCCATTATTACTGATGTGAAACTTGATCACTAGGTTAAGTTGGTTTTCACCAGGTTTCCCTTCTAAAAAGGTAGTATTTTTGCCTTTGTAATTTATGTTATTTGTGGGGAGTACTTGAGACCCCATAAGTATCCCATTTCTCATTAAATTTTTACCTCCTGGCTTTAGTATCCATTAATAATTCTTCCCTGGTTCAATTTTTACTATGAAGTTGCAAAAGAGTGATTTTTAATTTATTAGCATTCTATTGTAAGGAAAAGCATTTCTTTCATATTTTTGTTTGTTTATTATTTGTTAGTTATCAGTATAAATACCAATGGATTAAAATATTCTGTATTTTTTTTGGTACTTATATTGCCCCAGATTTGGCTTGTGATGGCTCAATGGGCTATTGTATCCTTTTTGACATATGTTCATCATTTTTTGAGCACTTACTTACGTTTTGGTACCAGAAACAAAAGTGTTTTAGGTTCATCCTGCACTTGCCCTGTGCTGACTCTGGATCAGCCATTTCTCCAAGGAGTCCTGGTTCCAATTAGTGGGAGCTGGTGCCCTAACACGTCAGGGCTTATCATTGCAGCCAGGTCCCTTCAGGCAACAAAAATACATTGATATCTGTATCTCTTTGTCTATGTCTCTCTGCTTCTATCTATGACTACATGTATAAAAAGCAATGAGTTCAATTACTATCCAGTACTACATGGTTCTTTCTAATCTTTCCTTATTTCATAATTATATTTTCATTCATCAATATATTTATTCATTTGCTCAATCCTACAATATAGGAAGGTAGAAATTGCCAACCAATACTATGGAGAGAAACTAATCTACTAAGTAGAATTCAAGAAATATATCCAAGTTCTTCATGACTCTGGATTAAAAATTCATAGTGAGAATTTTGTGTTCCAAAATTAAAGAACTAGATGGTATTATGCTAAGGGAAATAAGTCAGACAGAGAAAGATAAATATCATATGATTTCACTTATATGTGGAACCTAAAACAAAATGAACAAATAGACAAAAGAAAAACTCATAAATACAGAGAACATTTGGATGATAGCCAGATGAAAGGGGGTTTGGGAAGATGGGTAAAGAAGGGGAAGAGATTAAGAAGCAAAGACTGGTAGATGCAAAATAGTAATGGGAATGTAAAACAGCATAAGGTTTATAGTCAATAATATTGTAATAACTATGTATGGTGTCAGATGGGTCTTTGATTTATTGGGTTCATCATTTCATAAATTATATAAATGTTCAATCACTATGCTATACACTTGAAACTAATATAATATTGTATGTCAACTTTAATTGAAAAAATTTTGTAAAGATTTGAATTAATTTTTTCTCCCTTCAGTGTAGTTACATTACTAAGAGGTTTTCCCATTCTTGTTGAGTCAATTTTATTTTTTTGAGTATGTGAAATGTTAGTATGGTCCCCAAAGTTAACATCAGATTAAAAAAAAAAAAGACACTTAGAATTGTCCTCCCTTTCTCCATCCAGTTCTTTTCCATTTACCCTGTGTAGACAACTAATGTTAATTTCTGGATTATCATTCCTTCATTTATTATTGAAAAGTAAAAAGATACATACTTAAACATTTTTCTTTTCTTACACAAAAATAGATACTTGTTTTTCTTTAGTTTGACGCTATGTCCTGGAAATCACTCCATATAAGTTTATATAGATCTTCTTCATCCTATTTATTGCTGCATAGTACTCCATATGGATGTATCATAGCTTTTCTTTCATAGTTGTTTTAAAGACTTTTTTATTTATTTATTTTTATTTATTTATTTATTTATTTTATTATATTTATTTATTTATTTTTAATGGGGTGACATCAGTAAATCAAGAAACATATATTCAAAGATAACATGTCCAGGTTATCTTGTCGTTCAATTATGTTGCATACCCATCACCCAAAGTCAGATTGTCCTCTGTCACCTTCTATCTAGTTCTCTTTGTGCCCCTCCCCCTCCCCCTTCCCTCTCCCTCTCCCCCCTCCCCCTGTAACTACCACACTCTTATCAATGTAAAGACTTTTTTAAAAAGAAGTTTTAAGTTTACAGTAAAATTGAGAAAAAAACAACAAACAAACAGATTTTCTATATATCCTTCACACTTAAACATCCATAGCCTCTCCATTATCAACATCATTTACCAGAATGGTCATCTTTTTTTCCAAGAATAACTATATGAACACATCATAATCATCAAAAGTCTATAATTTACCTAATTCATTCTTGGTGTTTCACATTTAACAACTTTAATTATCGATCATTTTAGCATCATATGGAACCTGTCCACTTTCTCGACAATCCTCTGTGCTCTGCTTATTCACCTGTCTCTCTCCCACTTCCTCCCACCATTGGCATTCACTGTTTTATTGTCTCCATACCATTTCCAGAGTGTCCTGTAGTGGGAATTATAGAATATATAGCCTTCTCATATTGGTTTCTTTCACTGAGTGATATACATTTAAAGTTCCTCTGTGTTGTCATGGCTTGGTAGCTCTTTATCTATTTTTTAGTGCTAAATAATAGTCTATTGTCTTTCACCCACTGAAGACATCCTGGTTGTTTCCAAGTTTTGTTACTTACCAATGGAGTTGCTATAAACATCCATGCACAGATGTTTGTGTAGGCATGAGTTTTCAGCTCCTTTGGGTAAATACCTAAGATCATGATTGTTGAATTACATGGTAAGAGTATGTTTAGTTTTGTAAGAAATTGTCAAACTATCTTCACAATAGCTGTACCATTTTGCACCCCCACCAGCAATAAATGAGAGTTTCTGTTGCTTCACATCCTCACTAGAATTTGGTGTTTTCAGTGTTCTGCATTTTGGACATCCTAACAGTTGTGTAGTGGCATTTCATTGTTTTTGTTGTTTTTTTTTTTTTTTAAGAGAAAGGAGTTACATATAGGCAGAGTCAGGGATGCACTGCATGCTGACTCATCAAGTGATGCTGGCTCTAACAGGGCAGGCAGCACAGCAACACCAGAAGGGGGCCTCCCTCAGCCAACCCAAGAAGGGTCAGTGGTGACACCAAATGGGCCGTTGGAAAAGCCTGGCAGTGAAAGTAGCCAAGAGTGACACCTGGGGACATCAAGCTGAGTGCCAGAGACTATGTTAATGCACCCTACTGGGGAGATGCCAACTCAGCCTAAACCAGAGCCTGCACCTGTACCACTAGCTGTGCAGGGAGCTCGCCGCCCAGGCAGGCATAGCTTTCAGCTGAATCTTGAAGGAAAAGTGGGTATATTAAGGTGGGGAGTTCTTTCTTGTTTTTTTTGTTTGTTTGTTTTTGTTTTTGTATTTTTCTGAAGTTGGAAACGGGGAGGCAGTCAGACAGACTCCCGCATGCGCTCGACTGGGATCCACCCGGCATGCCCACCAGGGGGCGATGCTCTGCCCATCTGGGGCATCGCTCTGTTGCAACCAGAGCCATTCTAGCACCTGAGGCAGAGACCATGGAGCCATCCTCAGCGCCCGGGCCAACTTTGCTCCAATGGAGCCTTGGCTGTGGGAGGGGAAGAGAGAGAGAGAAGAAGGAGAGGGGGAGGGGTAGAGAAGCAGATGGGCGCTTTTCCTGTGTGCCCTGGCCGGGAATCGAACCCAGGACTCCTGTACGTCAGGCCGACACTCTACCACTGAGCCAACCGGCCAGGGCTTTCATTGTTGTTTTAATTTGCACTTCCCTGATGTCATATGATGTGGAGAACCTTTTCATATGTTTCTTTGCTATCTGTATATCTTCTTTGGTGAGGTGTCTGATAAGGTGTTTGGCCCATATTTATATCAGATTGTTTGTTCTCTTACTGTTGAGTTTTAAGAATTTTCTTGCATTTTTTGTCAAATTTCTGATCACATCTGGATTTTTCTTTAGGAAACCACCCTCCTGTAGTCCTTTACAAACAAAAGCAGAACAATTCTTAATAACAGAGAACTAATCCTCTTTTGTTTAGTTTTAATTGTTTAGTATGTTAGACTTTAAGAACTAACAAGCGCTCAGTACTAGGCCTGTGCTAAGGTTTTGGCTTTTGTTGTTCTTGCCATCCATCTCATGTTAGCCTCTTTGTATATTTTGGATAATGGTCATTTCTAAGATGTGTCTTTTGCAAATATTTTCTCCCAGTCTGTGGCTTGTCTACCAAGTCTCTCGTTATTGTCTTTTGCAGAGCAGAAGTTTTTAATTTGAATGAAATCCAACTTAGCAATTATTTCTTTCATAGATTCTGCCTTTGATGTTGTATCTAAAAACTCATCAACAAATTTAATTTCATCTTGATTTTCTCCTATGTTATCTTCTAGGAGTTTTATAATTTTTAATTTTACATTTAGGTCTATGATCCATTTTAATTTAATTTTTGTTAAGGGTGCCAGTTCTGTGTCTAGAGTAATTATTTTGCATGTAGCTGTCCAGTTCTTTTAGCATCACTAGTTGAAGAGACTATCTTTGCTCTTTTGTCTAAGATCAGTCGACTATATTTATGTGGGCCTATTTATGGGCTGTCTAGTCTGTTCCATGGATCTATTTGTTTATTCTTTCATCAGCACCACTTTGTCTTGATTACCATAGCTTTATAACTTTACAGTAAGTGTCGAAGTCAGGTAGCATTAATCCTCCAAACTTGGTCTTATCTTTTACAATATCATGTTGGCTATTCTGGATCTTTTGCCTGCCTACATAAACTTAGAATGGATTTGTTGATATTCATAAAATAACTTGCTAGGGTCTGACCAGGTGGTGGCGCAGTGGATAGAGCATCAGACTGGGATGTGGAGGACCCAGGTTCGAGACCCCGAGGTCGCCAGCTTCAGCGTGGGCTCATCTGGTTTGAGCAAAGCTCACCAGCTTGAACCCAAGGTCCCTGGCTCCAGCAAGGGGTTACTCAGTCTGCTGTAGCCCCACGGTCAAGGCACATATGAGAAAGCAATCAATGAGCAACTAAGATGTCACAACGAAAAACCGATGATTGATGCTTCTCATCTCTGTTCGTTCCTGTCTGTCCCTCTCTCTGACTCTCTCTCTCTGTCCTTGTAAAATAAATAAATAAATAAATAAATAATTAAAAAAAATAACTTGCTAGGATTTTGATTGAGACTATATACAGTGGTACCTTGAGATACAAATTTAATTCATTCTGTAACCGAACTCGCAAGTCAGTCAACTCATATATCAAACTGCCGATACTGGACCCATGCGCCAACGCACCAACTAGAGGCAGCTTCCCGAATCACAACTGGTATCTCAGAATTTCGCTCTGATCTTGAACAAAAATACAGACCAAGTCACAGCTCATATCTTAAAAAAAAAAATCCATATGTTGGTCTGTTCATATCTCAAGGTACCACTGTATAATCTATATATCAAATTGGGAGGTACTAATATTCTGATGATATTGTCTTTCTATCCATAAACTTGGAATATCTCTTCATTTATTTAGTTATTATTTTATTTTGTTCATCAGTTTTATAGTTTTTCTCATTTAAATCTTGTACAGATTTTGTTACATTTATATCTAAGCATTTTATTTTAAGGACGCAAATATAAATGTTACTGTGATTTTAATTTCAAAACTCACTTGTTCATTATAGATATAAAAGAAAGTGATTGATTACTATAAATTGATCTTATATCTTGCAACCTTGCTATAGTAATTTATTAGTTTCAGGAGGTTTTTGTTATTGTTGTTGATCCAAATTTTCTACATGGACAATCAGGTCATATATGAACAAAGACATTTTATGTTTTCCTTCCCAATCTATATGCCTTTTATTTCCTTTTCTTGTCTTACTGCATTAGGCAGAACAACTTCCAATATAATGTTGAAAAAACGGGTGAGAGGGAGCATCCTTGTCTTGTAATTGATTTTAGTGGGAAAGTTTTTAATTTCTCACCATTAAATATGATGTTAACCATCACTTTTCATAGATAGTCTTAATCCAGCTGATGTAGTTTCCCTCTATTCTTAATAAACTGAGGTTTTTGATTGTTTGTTTGTTTGTTTTGTGGGGGTTTTTTTTCCGTGACTGAGTATTTAATTCTTTTAAATGCTTATACTGCATATTGATATAATTATGTGGTTTTTCCTTTTTAGCTTGTTGGTGTGATGGATTATATTAACTACACACATATATATCTACAGATATATCTACAAATATATCAATTATATTAACTAAGTACATATAAAATATATAAACTATCACACATAATTGCATCAATCAAACATTGTAACTATTATACCTTATTAACCCATGGGCTTTGGGCATAACTTTCCTTTGCATGTAATTTTTGAACATGAGATTTGGGGAAATGTTACTTTGGTTCAGATTAAAATATTTCTCCCTCCTCCCAGGGCAACTTCAAATTTTTTCAGGAAAATACTTGTATTTTAGGCATTTAGAAAATCCTTTCCATCAGAAAGTACAATTTATTGAAGCAAGTAAGAAACTGACTGTTTGGCATTTCAGTAAATACCTTGATGTTTTACAAATTTGTATGTAAGACATATGTAGCTAAGAATTATTGAAGACTCATGTGGGTGATGAAGAAACCTCACCCCTCTTGAGTTATTTTTTTACTTTTGGACAATAGAATTATGTTATCTCTGGTGATAAAACATCTTTTCTTTTTATTCTGCTGACATTGAAATATCTGATTAATTAAAATTTTGACAAGTGTTTTTTTGCATATATGATCATTTAATACAACAGCATTTCTTATAATAGAAAGAAAGACCACATATTATTGCTAGGTTTACTTATACATATCCTGGTAAGAAGCAGATAAGAAGGACATTTTTGTGAGTTCCAATGTTACTGAATCAGGGGTTACAATTAATTCTTGTTTGTAGAAAGAGAACTTTCCAATCTCAGTGAGGTCAGCTAAGGCCTTGGGAGCAGACTTGGAAAGAAGGGAAATTCTAAATGTTGGCTTATTTTGCAGACTTAGTTAAAATTCTGGAAATTTATTTTCTCAATTCATTTTTTTTTTAAAAATAAACTTTCAGGGTTTTTAGTACCATAGTTGGAATTAAAGTAGCTCAGTGTCTGTTTTAGAAAATATCAGAAACAAATGAGTTTTCTGGGCAAGTAGAAGTAGACAGGTAGGGACAATGGAGTAAAGGGGTGCACATATTGATGTGCCAATCATTCTTCTTTAAGCCACTAATTTAGTGGGAATTTAGTATAAGAATGTCCGTCAATGTTTGATCGTTTAGGAAGAAGTCAATGGAATTTCTAGGAGTCTGTATTTCTGCTTATAGACTGGACTGATCTTGATGCTATAAAACTCATCTGGTTTTGGCCCCAGAGTTTATTTCCAAATTACATTTGGGTTCTTTGAAAACCCTCTTGCCCTAGGGAAATCTCCTTCCTTCCTCCACCCCCATCGCCCCCGCATCACCACGGCCCCACCACCACCACTTGTCATCTGTTTACTTAGGGAGGGCTGGGCATGGGAATGGAAAGAGGACATAAACTGAAACAGTTTTCAAAAACACAAATAAGGTTGTTGAAAGACACGACTTCCTTTTTACACAGCACCCTTGGCAAACCACAATCACTCCCTCAATCAGTGGACTTACGCTTGGACAAACTTCCAGACAGGAACAAACCTCAGCCTTCCAGTGACAGCGAGTTCGTGCCGTTCTGACTTGTCTTAAACCCACAGTGTGAACGTAGCTGGATGACAGCTGGTCGAGTCGACACTAGACTTAGAACGAGGCTGGTTCTGTTATCCTGAGATACTAGGTTTCTAAATGTGCATATTAAAGATTCGTAGGTCTAGAAGAAATCTAGAGGGACCAGCCAATCCATCTCTTAAGGTTGACACTACTAAAGAATAATGCCTTGTACCTCTGTGTCTCAAAGGGATGAACAAAGACCTTAAACGTATTTTTATATTTCTTGAAATTAAAAAATTTTACCTCATAATTAATAATTAGCAGTGTCTTTTCTATTTAATGTGATACAGTGGTACCTTGAGATACGAACAGACCAACATACGAATTCTGTAAGATACAAGCTGCAACTCGGTCCATATTTTTGTTCGAGATCCGAGTGAAATTCGGAGATAGGAGTCGTGATTCAGGAAGCTGCCACTAGTTGGCGTGTTGGTGCCCGGGTCCAGTATCAGCAGTTTGATATACAAGTTGACTGACTTACGAGCTCGGTTACAGAACAAATTAAATTCATATTTCAAGGTACCACTGTATATGTAAAGTTTTTGCATAATTGTATCCTAAGGAATCATCATTTGTATATTATGAGTGATAGTATATTGATAAGAACATGAATTCTTACATTACAAGCACCAGGTTTTAAATCCTGGCTTTTTATTTTTATTTATTTGTTTGTTTAGTAATATTTATTTTTATTTTTATTTTATTTTTTATTTTTGAGAGAGAGAGAAAGAGAGAAATGGAGAGAGGTGAGAAACATCAACTTGTAGTTGTGGCACTTTAGTTGTTCATTGATTGCTTTCTCATATATGACTTCACCAGGGAATCCAGCCAAGCCAGGTGACCCCTTGCCCTAGTCAGTGATTTTAGGCTCAAGCCAGCAAGCTTGGGCTTCAAACCAGCGACCTTTGAGCTCAAGCTGATGAGCTTGTGCTCAAGCCAGATGAGACTGTGCTCAAGCCAGTGACCTCTGGTTTCTGAATCGGGACCTCAGTGTCCCAGGTCAGAGTTTTATCTACTGTGCCAGGCAACACTGGCTTTTTAGCTGTGAAAACTGGAACAGATTTCTTAAACTGTACAACTTGGCTTTCTCATCTGTATAAAGGGGATCTTTTAGTAGCTACCTCATAGAGTTGTGGAGATTCAATAAGTTACAGATATAGAGTATGTACAACAGAATCTGTAAAATGGTAGCATTGACCTCTCTCAGTCATATAAAGAACACTCTTTTTAAACTAACCAGGCAGTTCCTTCTGCTTCACTTTGGCTTAGGCACATCTCTGACTCAAATGTATGATCTTCTCCCTGTGATTTGGAGATTTGACTTGACTCCTATATTTCCGGCTGGGGTGAGTTAGTCACCTTAATATCCTCCATCATGGTTTGTGGTTGTTCCTATCTTTAAATTTGGCCTGCCTTTATTATAATCCTTATTCATTGGTAAGGTTTAAGAATATTTTTGTAAGTTATGACCACATTAGCAACTTATGAAACAAAAAGGAACCATGATGTGGTAAATCCTGTTACTCTGGGATATTGAAAAAAAAAACAAATAGATTGGTTACAGTGCTCAGACCAACTGGCCTTTGCAATACTGTAGATTCATATTCTTCCTATCTCTCTAGATCTCATTTCAGAGAATGAGTTCACTCTGCAGAGAGTGCGTTGACTATCACCTAAAATTCTGATTTCATCATCTCATGACATTTAAGCAGAGTTTTCCACAAATTAAAAACAGGAATTTAAAATGAAATCTTTAATTCACTACTTTGATACTAAATGTCTTCTTTTCTTGTTGTCCTTTTGAATCTGAAGCTACTTTTACTTAGTCAATCAGCAACATGTCTTGGCTATTCAGGATCTTCTCATTCAATCTAGTTATTCAATTTATGCTTATTGAACTCCTACTATTTTCCAGGTATTATTCTAGGGGTTTTGGATAATTATGAACAAACTCAGCAAAGATCCCTGCCATTCAGAAATGTATATCCTAGTAAGAAAGGAACAATAAATAAGAAGTACAACAAATACAATTAAATTGTATGTATTAGGAAGTGGTAAGTGTTATGGAAAAAAGAAAAAAATAAAGTAGGATAAAAATGATGAAGACAATGGGTTGTACAGATGACAAAGGCACATTTCAAAAAAATATGAACCATGTGATCAAGTCAAGCTTTCTTGAGAAGTGAGATCAGAGCAAAGACTTGGAGGAGAGGAGATGTTACCAGGGAGATAGATACATGAAAGCCTCAAGACACAGGCCTGGTGTGTTCAAAAAGCAGTAACAAAACCAGCATGGCTGTTAGAAAACAATTATTTTCCTCTTTTATCTCTCACAACTATTTTTTGGGATCTACTTTAAGAATAAAATATTAGCCCTGGCTGGTTGGCTCAGTGGTAGAGCGTCGGCCTGGCGTGCAGGAGTCCTGGGTTCGATTCCCGGCCAGGGCACACAGGAAAAGCGCCCATCTGCTTCTCCACCCCTTCCCCTCTCCTTCCTCTCTGTCTCGCTCTTCCCCTCCCACAGCCAAGGCTACCCTGGAGCAAAGTTTGCCCGGGCACTGAGGATGGCTCTGTGGCCTCTGCCTCAGGCGCTAGAATGGCTCTGATTGCGGCAGAGCGATGCTCCAAGATGGGCAGAGCATCACCCTCTGGTGGGCATGCCAGGTGGATCCCGGTCGGGTGCATGTGGGAGTCTGTCTGACTGCCTCCCGTTTCCAGCTTTGGAAAATAAAAAAAAATAAAAAGAATAAAATATTAGATAAAGGAGATACATATTTTTAAGTTGCAACCAACTTTAAAAAGTAATCAATATTTTTCTGTTATTATTATGTTTCATAGGTACTTTGAGTCACCTTGTCCCAAAATAAATTCCCTTTGTAGGCAGAGACAAATGATGAATGGGGTATATCAAGTTCTAGCTGGCAATAACAAGTCTGTTAGCAATAATCCCAAATATAACTGCGTTTTACCTCCTAGTCAAATTATAACGACTAGGATAAGCTATATGAAATTGCCATTCTTATAACTCAAAAACTGTTAAACATTTTCAGTTTTATATGATTTAAACTACACTCCCTCTTGGTAACATTAGAATAGCACAAAGTGTGTTGATTGCCAGAAACATACTTGGAAATGGTCATATTTTATCTTTTGTAATGGAGTTATGATTGCTTTGTGAAACATTTTTTCAGCTTATGCTCTATATCAAACATTTTCACATATCTCTTTATTAAATTCTACAATCTTCCATTTTAGTTGAATTTATTGGGATGGCACAATTCCACAATCTTTTGATACAGGTTTAATTATTCTCAGTTACATATAACTGACAAGAATGAAGTTTGAATCATTTATGAGACCACAAAGTTACTAGAATGCGGAGCCAGGATAATATACATTTTCTTTGACCCCAGGTCCAGTGCTCATTCTATCTTCCCACCATTACAGTGCATTACTATTAATTAATGCAGATATTTAGGGAGATAGGAATTGCATGATTCAAGTCTTACCTTTAAGAAGCCTCTCTAGAATCCAGCTAAAGCAGTGCTTCCTAAAGCGAATCCTGCGGAATCTTACTCTCCAGGTATGATAACTAATGTTACGAGTTAACTGGGTTGGACCTATTTTGGATGTTTCGAATAAGATTTATATTTAATTTGGTGGACTTGGACAAAGGTAGATTGCCCTTTATACTGCAGATGGGTCTCATCCAATGAGTTAAATAGACTTAGTAAATAGAATAAAAGGCCGACTTCCCCAAGCAAGAGGGAATTTTCCATCAGACTGCCTTTAGATTTCATCTGCAGCATCATCTCTTCAGACTTGAACTACATATTTGCTCCTCCCTGGAAGGAGCTATATGTACATATGTATATACACAGACATATATAGTAAGCATAAATAATACATACACATATAATAAGGTACTTTTTCTCCAGAGAACCTTGGTTAATAGACTCAGAATGCTTCATTACAAAAGGGTTTATATGTTTGAAAATTTCTAAGCATTATTGGTCCTTTGGAAATACATATAGTATACAATAATATTTCAAAAGCTCCAAGAAATTTTTTGGTTAAAAAAACCTTTTAATTTAATTAGAAACAAAAGGTACCAGCAACCTATACATAGAATACTAGTATTCTAAAGAATATACTTTGGGACGCAGTCCTACCCAGCCTGTGGAGCCAAGTCTTGCAGCCATCCCACGAGTGGGATCCTCCTGCAGGGGTGGCGGGAAAGCCCAGAATCTGGCGGAAACCCGCAGCTGAGCAAAGGTGCTCATCTCTGCCCTCAGGGCCCAGCATAACGCCACCCGTGGGGGCAGGACAAAGGCCAAGGCCACCAAGGCTTGTACACCCGAGCACAAGATCATAGCCACTTCCGTGAAGGAGAGGCGGAAACCACAGCAACAGCCCCAGTGGGCAGGCACCGGCAATGCCCATAACTGAATGTCATAGGCAGCAACAGCAGAGGGGGTGGTGGGCCTGCAGACAGACCCCACCTAGGGAACACAGAGGCCACACCCAGTGGACTCCAGTGGCCAAAACCTTCTTTTACACAGACAAAATGAGAAAGGCAGAGAAATGCAACACAAATGAATCAAGAGAAATCCCCAGAAAAGGACTTGAATGAGTCAGATATAACCAAATTACCAGATGCAGAGTTTAAAATAATGATTGTTAGGATGCTCAAAGATATTAGAACAACAATAGATGGTCATTACAAACACTTAAATAAAGAGATAGCAAATATAAAAAAGGACATTGAAATAATAAAAAAGAATCAGTCAGAAATGATAAATACAATATCAGAAATGAAGGACACAATGGAAGCAATTAAAAGCAGGATGGATGAAGCTGAGAATCAAATCAGTGAGTTGGAGGACATGATAAATAAAGGCACAGAAGCAGAGCAGAAAAAAGAAAAGAAACTCAAAAAGTCTGAGGAAACTCTAAGAGAGCTCTGTGACAACATGAAGAGAAATAACATCTGTATCATAGGGGATCCTGAAGAAAAAGAAAAAGAACAAGGGATAGAGACTTTGTTCAAGCATATCATAGCTGAAAATTTCCCTCAATTAAGGCAGGAAAACATCTCACATGTTCAAGAAGCACAGAGAACTCCATTAAAGAGAACCCCAAAGAAATCAATACCAAGACACACCATAATTAAAATACCAAAGCTAAGTGATAAAGAGAAAATATTAAAAGCTGCTAGAGAAAAAAAGACTATCACCTACAAAGGAGCCCCCATAAGGATGACTTCTGACTTCTCAACAGAAACACTTGAGGCCAGAAGAGAATGGCAAGAAATATTCAAAGTAACGCAGAACAAGAGACTACAACCAAGACTACTTTATCCAGCAAGGCTATAGTTTAAAATTGAAGGAGAAATAAAAAGCTTTCCAGACAAAAAAAAACACAAAAACACCCTCAAGGAATTCACTACAACCAAACCAATGCTGCAAGAAATGATAAGGTGCCTGTTGTAAACAGATCAAAAGAGAAAAAGAATATAATAAAAGAGGAATACAGTTTTAAAGAATAAAATGGCAATAAACAACTACATATCAATAATAACCTTAAATGTAAATGGATTAAATGATCCGGTCAAAAGACATAGGAGAGCTGCATGGATTAGAAAACAGGACCCATACATATGCTGTCTACAAGAGACACACCTTAAAACAAAAGATGCACATAGGCTAAAGATAAAATGATGGGAAAAAATATTTCACGCAAATGGAAATGAAAAAAAAAAAGCTGGGGTAGCAATACTTATATTAGACAAAATGGACTTTAAAACAAAAGCTATTGTAAGAGATAAAGAAGGTCACTACATAATGATAAAGGGAGCAATCCAACAGGAAGATATAACCATTAAATATCTATGCACCTAATATAGGAGAACCTAAATATATAAAGCAGACTTTGATGGATTTAAAGGGCAAGAACAATAGCAATACTATAATAGTAGGGGATTTCAATACCCTACTAACATCACTAGATAGATCCTCAAGAAAGAAAATTAACAAAGAAACAGCAGACTTAAAGGACATACTAGATCAACTAAATTTAATAGATATCTTCAGAATCTTTCACCCTAAAGCAACAGAATATACATTCTTTTCAAGTTCTCATGGTACATTCTCTAGGACAGATCACATGTTAGGGCACAAAAGCAGTCTCACCAAATTTAAGAAGATTGAAATCATATTGAGCACTTTCTCTGATCACAATGGCATGAAACTAGAAATCAACTACAACAGAAATACTAAAAAATACTCAAACACTTGGAAACTAAATAGCATGTTATTAAATAATGAATGGGTTAACAATGAGATCAAAGAAGAAATAAAAAAATTCCTAGAAACGAATGATAACGAGCATACATCAACTCAAAATTTATGGGACACAGCAAAAGCAGTCCTGAGAGGGAAGTTCATAGCATTACAGGCATACTGTAAGAAGCTAGAAAAAGCTCAAATAAACAACTTGACCCTGCATCTAAAAGAACTAGAAAAAGAACAGCAAATAAAGCCCATAGGTAGTACAAGGAAGGAAATAGTAAAGATCAGAGCAGAAATAAATGACATAGAAGCTAAAGAAACAATACAGAGGATCAATGAAACCAGGAGCTGGTTCTTTGAAAAGGTAAACAAGATCAATGAACCTTTAACAAAACTCACCAAGAAAAAAAGAGAAAGGACTCAAATAAATAAAATTAAAAATGAGAGTGGAGAAATAACAACTGACACAAGAGAAATACAAAATATCGTAAGAAAATACTATGAAGAACTGTACGCCAAAAAAACTAGACAACCTAGATGAAATGGACAAATTCCTTGAAACATATAATCTTCCAAAAATTAACCTGGAAGAATCAGAAAATCTGAACAGACCAATTACAACAAATGAGATTGAAACAATTATCAAAAAACTCCCCTTCTCCCAAAAGTCCTGGGCCTGATGACTTCACAAGTGAATTCTACCAAATATTCAAAGAAGATCTAACTCCTATCCTTCTCAAGCTATTTCAAAAAATTCAAGAGGAAGGAAGACTTCCAAGCTCCTTTTATGAGGCGAGTATAATTCAGATTCCAGGGAAAGACAAAACAAAGAAAGAAAATTATAGGCCAATATCCCTGATGAATTTAGATGCTAAAATCCTCAATAAAATATTAGCAAACTGGATCCAGCAATATATGGAAAAAATCATACACCATGATTAAGTGGGATTTATTCTGGGGAGGCAAAGCTGGTATAATATTCTCAAATAAATCAATGTGATTCACCACATAAACAAAAGTAAGGAGAAAAACCACATGATGATTTCAATAGATGCAGAAAAAGCATTTGATAAAATCCAGCACCCATTCATGATCAAAACTCTCAGCAAAGTGGGAATACAGAGAACATACCTCAACATGATAAAAGCCATCTATGACAAACCCACAGCCAACATCATACCCAACTGGCAAAAATTAAAAGCAATCCCCTTAAGATCAGGAACAAGGCAGGGGTGCCCCCTTTCACCACTCTTATTCAACATAGTTTTGGAAGTCCTAGCCACAGCAATCAGACAAGAAAAAGAAATAAAAGGCATCCAAATTGGAAAAGAAGAAGTAAAACTATCATTATTTGCAGATGATATGATATTGTATATAGAAAACCCTAAAGTCTCAGTCAAAAAACTACTGGACCTGATAAATAAATTCAGCAAGGTGGCAGGATATAAAATTAATATTCAGAAATCAGAGGCATTTTTATACACTAACAATTAACTGTCAGAAAGAGAAATTAAGGAAGCAATCCCCTTCACCATTGCAACCAAAAATATAAAGTACCTAGGAATAAATTTAACCAAGGAGATTAAAGACTTGTACTCAGAAAATTATAAAACATTGATAAAAGAAATCAGGGAAGATACAAACAAGTGGAAGCATATACCATGCTCATGGTTAGGAAGAATAAACATCATTAAAATGTCTATATTACCCAAAGTAATTTATCAATTCAATGCAATACTGATTAAAAACCAATGACTTACTTCAAAGATATAGAACACATACTCGAAAAATTTATATGGAACCAAAAAAGAACACGAATAGCCCCAGCAATCTTGAAAAAGACGAATAAAGTGGGTGGTATCAGACTTCTTGATATCAAGGTATACTACAAGGCCATTGTACTCAAAACAGCCTGGTACTGACATAAGAACAGGCATATAGATGATTGGAACAGAACTGAGAACCCAGAAATAAACCCACACTTTTATGGACAACTGATATTTGAACAAAGGAAGTAAGAGCATACATTGGAGTAAAGACAGCCTCTTCAACAAATGGTGTTGGGAAAATTGGACAGCTACCTGCAAAAAAACTAAATCATCAACTTACACCATTCACAAAAATAAACTCAAAATGGATAAAAGACTTAAATGTAAGCTGTAAAACTATAAACATCTTAGAAGAAAACATAGGCAGTAAGCTCTCTGACATCTCTCGCAGAAATATATTTGCCGATTTATCTCCATGGGCAATTGAAATAAAAGAAAGGATAAACAAATGGCACTATATCAAACTAAAAAGTTTTTGCACAGCTAAAGACAATAAGAACAGAATAAAAAGACAAATGACACAATGGGAGAATATATTTGACAATACGTCTGATAAGGGGTTAATAACCAAAATTTATAAAGAACTTGTAAAACTCAATACCAGGAAGACAAACAATCCAATCAAAAAATGGGCAAAAGAAATGAATAGACACTTCTCCAAAGAGGACATACAGATGGCCAATAGGCATATGAAAAAATGCTCAACATCACTAATCCTTAGAGAAATGCAAATTAAAACCACAGGCCGGTTGGCTCAGTGGTAGAGTGTCGGCCTGGCATGCAGAAATCCCGGGTTCGATTCCCGGCCAGGGCACACAGGAGAGGCGCCCATCTGCCTCTCCACCTCTCCCCCCCTCATTCCTCTCTGTCTCTCTCTTCCCCTCCCACAGCCAAGGCTCCATTGGAGTAAAGATGGCCTGGGCGCTGGGGATGGCTCCTTGGCTTCTGCCCCAGGCACTAGAGTGGCTCTGGTCGCAACAGAGCGACGCCCCCTGGTGGGCAGAGCGTCGCCCCCTGGTGGGCGTGCCGGGTGGATCCTGGTCGGGCGCATGCGGGAGTCTGTCTGACTGTCTCTCCCCGTTTCCAGCTTCAGAAAAATAAAAAAATAAAAAAAAACCACAATAAGATATCACCACACACCAGTCAGAAGTGCGCTCATTGACAAAACAACACACAATAGGTGCTGGCGAGGATGTGGAGAAAAGGGAACCTTCCTGCACTGCTGGTGGGAATGCAGACTGGTGCAGCCACTGTGGAAAACAGTATGGAGATTGCTCAAGAAATTAAAAATCAAACTGCCTTTTGATCCAGCTATACCACTTTTAGGAATATACCCCAAGAACACCATAGCACTGTTTGAAAAGAAGAAATGCATCCCCATGTTTATGGCAGCATTGTTCACAATAGCAAAGATCTGGAAACAGCCCAAGTGTCCAACAGTGGATGAGTGGATTAAAAAGCTTTGGTACATATATACTATGGAATACTACTCAGCCATAAGAAATGATGACATCGGATCACTTACAACAACATGGATGGACCTTGATAACATTATACTGAGTGAAATAAGTAAGTCAGAAAAAACTAAGAACTATATGATTCCATACATAGGTGGGACATAAAAATGAGACTCAAAGACATAAACAAGAGTGTGGGGGTTACGGGGTCAGGGGAAGGAGGGAAAGAAGGTTGGGGGAGGGGAGGGGCACAAAGAAAACCAGTTAGAAGGTGATGGAAGACAATTGGACTTTGGGTGATGGGAATGCAGCATAATCAAATGTCAAAATAACCTAGAGATGTTTTCTCTGAACATATGTACCCTGATTTATCAATGTCACCCCATTAAAATTAATTTTTTAAAAAAGAATATACTTTGGTAAATGTGGAGGAATAGAGCCAAATTGTGTAAACTAATACCACACAGAAGGACCCGCCAAGTGCTTTAGGAAAAGCACAGGCAATAGTACATCCCAGTAGACAGAGTTCTTGTAACTTACTGCACACATTATGTGGGGCTCATTTTCATGCATAAAATGAGACAGTTTAATAGTTGTTGTAAGGATTAGGTGACATACATAAAACGTGCTTAGGAAAATGAAAACTGCTGCTTTTATAATGTTTCTTGCTCTGAAAATTACCATGAGCTTATGTAGCTCAATGTGAAAGAACTTAGACTAGTCTTAAAAATTAGATCGCCAATAAAGAATACATTTTATAGAAAATATAAAACAATTCACAATTAAAAAAATATAATTATTTGAACCACTGTGAACGTACTATCATAAGACACATTGCAAAGTCAGTTACATTGTTGGCAAGAAACCTAGTAAAAAATATGGCTGATGTATTTTTTATTTTGTTTTGCACCTTAACTTCAGAACTTCAAGTGCTCATGATACATTCTCTAGGATAGACCACATGTTAGGACACAAAACGAGTCTCAATAAATTTAAGAAGATTGAAATCATATTAAGCATCTTCTCTAATCACAATGGCATGAAACCAGAAATCAACTACAATAGAAAAACTGAAAAACACTCAAACAATTGGAGACTAAACCCATGTTATTAAATAACAAGTGGATTAAAAACGAGATCAAGGAAGAAATAAAAAATTTCCTTGAAACAAATGAAGGTGAACATACAACAACTCAAAATTTATGGGACACAACAAAAGTAGTCCTGAGAGGGAAGTTCATAGCATTACAGGCATACCTTAAGAAGCAGGAAAAAGCTCAAATAAACAACAAAAAAAAATCATATATCATGATCAAGTGGGATTTATTCTGGGGAGACAAGGATAGTTCAATATTTACAAATCAATAAATGTAATTCATCATATTTAATAAATGGTGTTAGGAACAAAACAAAAGAAAGGATAAAAATCACATGATAATACCAATAGATGCAGAAAAAGCATTTGAAAAAATCCAGCACCCATTTATGATCAAAACTCTCAGCAAAGTGGGAATACAGGGAACATACCTCAACATGATAAAGGCTATCTATGACAAACCCACAGCCAACATCATACTTAATGGGAAAAAATTAAAAACAATCCTCTTAAGATCAGGAACAAGGCAGGGGTGCCCCCTTTCACCACTCTTATTCAACATTGTTCTGGAAGTCCTAGCCACAGCAATCAGACAAGAAGAAGAAATAAAAGGCATATTTGGAAAAAAGTAAAACTATCGTTATTTGCAGATGATATGATATTGTATATAGAAAACCCTAAAGTCTCAGTCAGAAAACTACTAGAACTGATAAATGAATTGGGCAAGGTGGCAGAATATAAAATTAATATTCAGAAATCAGTGGCATTTTTATACACCAACAATAAACTATCTGAAAAAGAAATTAAGGAACAATCCCCTTCACTATTGCAACAACAAAAAAAGTACCTAGGAGTAAATTTAACCAAGGAAATAAAGAACTGTAGGTGAAAAATTATAAAACATTGATAAAAGAAACCAAGAAAGGTACAAACAAGTGGAAGCATATACCGTGTTTATGGATAGGAAGAATAAACATCATTAAAATGTCTATATTACCCAAAACAATCTATAAATTCAATGTAATTTCTATTAAAATACCAATGGAATACTTTAAAAATGTAGAACAAATATTCCAAAAATTTATATGGAACCAAAAAAGAACACGAATAGCCCCAGCAATCTTGAAAAAGAAGAATAAAGTGGATGGTATCAGACTTCTTGATATCAAGTTATACTACAAGGCCATTGTACTCAAAACAGCTTAGTTCTGGCACAAGAACAGGCATACAGATCAATGGAACAGAATAGAAAACCCAGAAATTAACCCATGCCTTTATGGTCAATTGATATTTGACAAAGGAGGCAAGAGCATACAATGGAGCAAAGGCAGTCTCTTTAATAGTGTTAGGAAAATTGGACAGGTGCATGCAAAAAAAAATGAAACTAGACCACCAACTTACACCATTCATAAAAATAAACTCAAAATGGGTAAAATACTTAAATGTAAGTCATGAAACTATAAACACTTTGGAAGAAAACATAGGCAATAAACTCTCTAATATCTCTCGTAGCAGTATATTTGCTGATTTATCTCCACAGGCAAGTGAAATAAAGGACAGGATGAACAAATGGGACTATATCAAACTAAAAAGCTTTTGCACAGCAAAAGACACCATGAACAAAATAAAAAATAACCCATACAATGGGAGAACATATTTGCCAATACGTCTGATAAGGGGTTAATAACCAAAATTTATAAAGAGCTTCTAAAACTCAACACCAGGAAGGTAAACAATCCAATTAAAAAATGGGCGAAAGAACTGAATAGACACTTCTCCAAAGAGGATATTCAGATGGCCAATAGGCATATGAAAAAATGTTCAACATCACTAATCATCAGAGAAATGCATATTAAAACCACAATGAGATACCACCTCACATCTGTCAGAATGGCACTCAACAAAATAACACACAATAAGTGCTGGCGAGGATGTGGAGAAAAGGGAACCCTCCTGCACTGCTGGTGGGAATGCAGACTGGTGCAGCCACTGTGGAAAACTGTATTGGGTTTCCTCAAAAAATTAAAAATCGAACTGCCTTTTGACCCAGCCATCCCACTTCTAGGAATATATTCTAAGAATACCAAATCACTGATTCAAAAGAAGATATGCACCCCCATGTTTACTGCAGGATTGTTTACAATAGCCAAGATCTGGAAACAGCCCAAGGTCCATCAGTGGATAAGTAGATTAAAAAGTAGTCATACACATACACAATGGAATACTACACTTCTGTGAAAAAGAAGGAAATCTTATTTTTTGTGACAGCATGGATGGACCTGGAGATTATTATGCTAAGTGAAATAAGCTAGGCAGAGAAAGAAAAATATCATATGACCTCACATATATGTGGAATCTAATGGACACAGTGAACTGAGGAATGGAATAGAGGCAGAGGCGGGGTCACAGGGACCAGAGGGACAGCAGTCAGAGGGAAGGGGGATAAGGGGATGGGATCAGAGAAGGTAAAGGGATTAGTGAATGTATATATACATAACACCGATATAGCTAACAAGATAGCAAATCCTTGAGGGAAGGGGGGAGAGAGTTGGGGGGAAGGGGGTATAAAAAGGGACATGGGGGTGGGTCGTTAGGGAGTAATATTCAGTGGGACACTTGAATCCATGTAAACATAATAAATTAAAAATTAATAATAATTTTAAAAAAATGGCTGATGAATTTTTTATTTTGTTTTATACCTTAACTTCAGAACTTCTGCAAACATCACTGCTCTTAATAAAAGTAATTTTGGAGTCATCACATTTATTTAGATGACTGTGAGCAATTTGAGGGTAGAAACCTTATCTTTTTCACCTTTGTATCAGTAACTACCAGTGTGACTGAGACGGGGCTTAGTAATGCTGAGTAAACTTATCAGTTCCCATTTAAGCTTTTGTTAGAGAAGTACTAAGCGTTTCGTGTGTACTGAACTATGCTTAAGAGACTTTAGATGTAAGGATGCAATGACATGATTTGTCCGGCCATCTATTTAAACCTGACTGAGAACAAATTCTGCTCCATTTTACTCTTTCTTCTAACTCATGCAGTTCTTTTTCTGGGATCTCAAGAGATGATAGTTCCTGAGACCTGTTGGTTTAACTTTGGAGTGAAGATGCTGATACTGGGGGAAGGATCAGCAGTAGGAGAGCCTGGGGCGATCCAGAGCAAACTCTCCTCCATCACAGATCTGCTGGGAAACATGTATTCATCGGGTTAGACTAGGACAGCTGTGCAATGTGGCCACCTCAAACAGGGTGGGTGGTGTAGGTTTTGAGAAGAGATGGCAAATGAAGTAGTCAAATGCTCAAGCATAAAATTGCCATTGCCTTTATTTTAAAATAAGAATAGCCTGAGTAATATGCAAGCATAAATTTTGAAATCCCCACAGAGCAAGGATGAAAGTGGAGGAATTAAACTCTCTTATGTTTCAGAAAGCAGTAGGAGAAAAACAGCATACCACACCATAAGACTGGAAACCAGTTGTCTGGAGCTTTGAGCAGTGCCAATACGTAGAAAAAGTTTCCATATAATTTTAATAACCAAGTAGAGTCAGAGTGACTCAAAACATGTCTGGAGTTTAGACTTATTCGATGGAAACTTTGTAGGCTGACTTTTTCTCTTCTCCCACTCTGACTTTTACAAGCCAGAGCCCACATACTTGGAAAGAGTAAGTGGGCAATTACTAAACGGTTGCTCGGTGATGGTGTAAATAGTTGGGAAAAAAGCTTGAATTTGGATTTATGACAGCTATCACAGTAAGTCTTATTCTCACGTTGTAGACAGTTTGATATACTAATGGGACACATGGCCGTTGAAAGAAAGTGGAAGTTTGCTACGTATTTCCAATGAAAATCCATTTTGATCAGTCAAATGTGTTACACAAAAGTATAACAAAAAATGTTTAGGTTTTCAAAAAAGTTTTCTTAGTAAAATACTTAAGACTCCATGTGTTCTCAGGAGCCAGTGTAAAGTGCTTTATGTTTATGAGAAGGCAGTCAAGAGAGGACTCCTGCATAGAGGGAACGTAAGTCAAGGAGCCCCAGTCGGGTCACCGGGGGCTGAGGAACTGGCCTGCTCATTTTCATCAGAATCCAAAGCTCAGGGCAAAGCCAGGTTCAGAGCAGAAAGGAAGGAGTCCGTGTCACAAGATTTTATATTTATCCATATGTGTTTCTGGACATGGGACTATACTGTATATTTATCTATCTGGTGAAAATAATATTCCCTTAACTGCAGAATTCCACCGACACTATCAGCAGCACACATACAGCTGTTTGGCTGGGTGACTATTTTGATAAACTGCTTAAGATGAAGCATAAAAATAGTCACAGGCCAGACTTAACCAACATGAGCTGTGGATCTGTTTTTGATTGCGGCGGTTGTGGCTGTTGTTTGTGAAAGGTGTTGCTGGTGAGCTACCTGGATATCTTTCAGGTAACTGAAGAATTCAAGCAGAAGACTGGATGTGAATGTTTAGAAAATAAAGAGAATTATTCAACTAGCAGACAAGAGAAGGGACTACAAAGGCAAACAGGAAAGATGACCTTTTATTAAGTTTTTCTATGTGATTTGTAATGTGATTTCTTTTCCTTATTTCCAGTAGAAATCCTCAGTATAATTGGTTATTACTCAAGAATACATAGTAGTGCTGGGGTTTATTCGGTGGTGTGGCAAAAGCTGAGTTTGGCTTCAGAGTAGGCACAAGATGAGAACAGAAGCCACATGAGATTTCACACACATCTACCTCACCTAGACTTTTTTTTTTCTTTTACAGGGACAGAGAGAGAGAGTCAGAGAGAGGGATAGATAGGGACAGACAGACAGGAACGGAGAGAGATGAGAAGCATCAATCATCAGTTTTTCGTTGCGACACCTTAGTTGTTCATTGATTGCTTTCTCATGTGTGCCTTGACCTTGGGCCTTCAGCAGACCAAGTAACCCCTTGCTTGAGCCAGTGACCTTGGGTTGAAGCTGTTGAGCTTTTTGCTCAAACCAGATGAGCCCGTGCTCAAGCTGGCAACCTTGAGGGTCTCGAACCTGGGTCCTCCACATCCCAGTCCGACGCTCTATCCACTGCACCATCGCCTGGTCAGGCTCACCTAGACTTTCATAGCAATCCAACCATTAACTGAAAATACTGTTAAGATTATCAGGTTACCTGCCGTTAATACTTTTCTTCCAAATTTATAATGTTGAAGCAAAAAGATGACTACTTTCTTAGGTAACAAATGTATTTTCTACTCTCTATGCTTTAGGATTATATCTATATGTCACTAACAAAAATTTAAACACGTTAAACTCCTAATGGAAAAATAAGATCATGTTGCAAATAAATATTGTGGACTCTTCAGTCAACAGGGAAATTGGGGTGTAAAGAGAGATGAGTTAATATATTTTCACTAAATGTAAAATGTTATCTTTAAAACAAATTTTGAAAAAACAACATTTCTTCATTTTTCTTGTTCTAAAGCTATAAATGTTTACCATAAACACGGAATACAGATAGGCAAAAGAAATAACACTCAAAATATTATAGTACCAAGCTGAGCAAATCACTGCTAACATCTGGATACATATCTTTCTAGTGCTTCTTGTACAAGGTTATATTTTTCATAGAGGTTTATCTGTCTCTTCTATCCAAGTATTGTGCTAAGTGTTCTACATGCAATATTTTATTAAACCTCTTTTTATTCTATGAGGTAAGTGCTATTTTACACAACTGGGAACATTTGGCTACACAGTATTGCCTTTGGGAGTTCTGCAAAGAGCAGTCTTCTTATTTACCCAATGACAAATTACATGGGTAAACTTCATGGTCACTTTATGTTACAGTACTTACCATAACCCTAACTGTCCAGACACGGCAAAAGTTGAAAATTTTTGCAAAGATATTTCAGGAATATAAAGCAATCCAGACCAAAGCCAAATGTCTCAATCCACCGAGGAAAGAATTCGGGAATATCTAAAGTACAAAGAATTCTCTATTTATTGATTGGAATATAGAAAAACACATCCTCAGACTTGGCTCATTTTCAAATATGAAAGTGTTAGGATCGTCAAAAAAAAAAATCCCAAAACAAACAAACAAAACAAAACAGAAAAACCCCTGAGTCATTCCAAATAAAATACTCAAGGTTGTTGTATTTGAATGTTATATATTTTTGGTATATTTGTTAAAACACTGAGCATTACCCTAATTAATATAGTTATTGATGATAATTATGGTTTAAAAAATGAATGTAGGTGACAATATTCTGAAATGAAAATATGATATGGAAAGTAAGACTTTCCAGCTTTCACAGTGATGTATGAGTTTATTGTGTCTTAACAGACACATTGTATATCGGGGACAGCGAAAACTTTGTTGCAAATGAAGTTGTTAAAGGTAAAAATCTCTGAAAATATGAGTCATTTGCCAGACTTCCAAGAAACCAATACTCCTGGGTTTCCTTACACGTGGTGATTCACTCTTCCAGGATGCTCAAGCAGATGTCCGGGAAAGTGGGTGGCAAAGACGAGAAATCAAGAGCAAGAGCAAGATTTAAAGAATAGAATGTGTCTTATTTTACACATTGGTGTTTCTCACCTGAACGCATATCCTTGGTATTTTTGTCCATTTGGGGGAATTACCTGATCTTTTGTTTTTTCATTTCTACTCTATGATCAGTGCTAATTCACTTTGAGATGGAAGTTATCGGGAACCATTAGGACTACTGTGAAGGTGTAGGTGCAGGTGTGTGTGTGTGTGGGGGGGGGGTGAGTCTTTAACTACATTTTTTATGTGCTTGCTCTAGGAAGCAGTTTTGAAAACTATCTAACCATATTAGAATGACTCTTTATAAAATGTATTGCAGCCTTCCCTGCTCCTTTAAACAGGTTATTCTACACATAACCAAATATTTTCCTAAAGCCCTTATTTATTTTCATGAACATAAGTGCACTCTGCCCCTTGGTCAGTCTCCTTTTTTATCAGGGGTCAGGAACCTATGGCTCATGAGCCAGATGTGACTCTTTTGATGGCTGCATCTGACTCACAGACAAATCTTTAATAAGAAAAAAATAATAACATTAAAAATATAAAACATTCTCATGTATTACAATCCATTGATTTCCTACCGCTCATGTTCATGGTTGCGGGTGTCACAGCTATCCTCCGGGACAACACCAAATTTTTATTGGATAATGCCTAATGTACACGGGTCGTTGTATGGCTCTCACAGAATTACATTTTAAAATATGTGGCGTCCATGGCTCTCTCAGCCAGAAAGGTTCCCGACCCCTGTTATATATATATATGTGCTTGCTCTTCATTTGTGTTTTCTATGGCTGTCCCCCACCCCCACCCCGGGCCGCCACTCTCCCTCCAGCCCCACACCCACCACGTTCTCTCCCTTGGTTTCAGAAGGTTGAACAGCACTTCTCTCTCTGCTGTTGTGTAACCGCTTAGACCAGCCCTGCCTGCCACTTTTTTCATTTGCATAATAGAAATTGTGCTATGAGCTGAATTGTGTTCTCCCCAAAATTTATATGTTGATGTGCTAGCCCCTTATGCTTCAGAATGTGACACTATTTGGAAATAAGGTATTTGCAGGTGTAATCAAGCTGAGATAAGGGTATCAGGGTGGTCTTTAATCAAATATGACTAGTATTTTTATATGAGAGAAATTTTGGACACAGATACTTGCAAAGAGGAGAAAAGGTAAAGTCAACCATCTGCAAACCGAGGAGAGGCCTGGCCAGATGTCCCCCTCACAATCTTAGAAAAACCAACCCTGCCAACACCCAATCTAAGACTTCTAGTCTTCAAAACTATGAGAAAATGAAATTCTGTTATTTAAACCACCCGGTCTGCACTACTTTGTCATGACGGCCCTAGCAAACTAATACAGGTTGAATTGAAAATCATGTAACCAAATTAGTTAATACTATAAAAAAACTAACTATAAATACATTTGAAAGAGTCTAAGTATATCTCTTATAAGTACAATAGTTTTTATGAGCTTTACGATATAAATATTGACTATCTCGAGTTCTAGTCATTCTATACTGCCTCCTTAAATGTGAGTTTTCATTCAGTTATTTTATTCAATCAATTAATATTTATTGAGTCCTCTGTATGTACCAGACATTGTGCTAGATGTGACACAGTTAGGTGTTGGTACAGTCCCCCAGCAAGCTTACAAACTCAGAGAAGAAGACAGTCATGTAAGAAACCAGTTACAGTAAAGTACTACAGATGCATAGGTTGTTTGTGAGGTTCAAAGGAAGAAGTGACTTATTTTACCTAGAATCTCTTTATAAAGATGATAATTCTTGAGCATATAGAAGGAAAAAAAAAGACATTAGTTAGGACATACTATCAACTGAGCTGTGTCTCCCCAGAATTCATATGCTGAAGCCCTTACCCCCAGTGTAATGGTATTTGGAGATGAAGCCTTTGGGATTTATTAGGTTTAAATGAATTCAGGAATGTGAGATCCTTATGATGAGATTAATACCCTTATAAGAAGAGGCAATAGAGAGCTTACCCTCTCTCTCTCTCTCTCTCTCTCTCTCTCTTCCTCTCTCTCATATGATTCAATGAGAAGGCAACTGCCTGACCTGTGGTCATGCAGTTGACAAAGCATCGACCTAGAATGCTGACCTGTGGTGGTGCAGTGGATAAAGCATTGACCTGGAACACTGAGGTCGCCGGTTCAAAACCCTGGGCTTGCCCGGTCAAGGCACATATGGGAGTTGATGCTTCCTGCTCTTCCCCTTTCTTTCTCTTTCTTCTCTCTCTAAAAATGAACAAATAAAATTTTTTTAAAAAAATGGGAAAGCAATGGTCTATAAAAAGAAGAGAGTTCTTACCAGACACTGGCCATGCTGGAATCTCAATCATGGACATCTAACATCCAGAAATGTGAAAAAATAAATTGCTATTGTTTAAACCACCTTGCTTATAGTATTCTGTTATGGCAGCTTAAACTGATTAAGTAGGCAAGAAGCACAGGTTATAGAAACAGACTCAAAAGGAACTCATAGCTAGAGGGTATTTATTCATTAATTCATTGGTTCAGTCACTTACTCAATTGTTCTATTAATATATACTGAACACCAACTATGTGTCAGAAACTGTATTGAACCCTGGAAGTTCAGTGGTAAACAAGTGAAGTCTCTGTTCTCATAGAACTTTACATTCTAGTGAAAAGATAGATAATAAACTAATAAGTAAGTAAACAGGTTGTAAATTTTCAGGTTGTGAAAATGCTATCAAGAAAAGAGACAAGAATGAGAAGAAATTCAAACTTAACAGGGCATTCTGTATTTTTATTTGTTGAATTTGTCAACCTGAGTTAGAAAGCACAAGGACAAATATGAGGCAACTATTGTACTTGGTCAAAGAGAGATTGCAAGGGCCTGAAAATGTAGGAAAGTGGAAGATCGAGTAGAAGAGAAGGGATGTAATAGTTGATTACTCTGGAGGGATATGGAACATAAAGGATGGAAAGGGAAGAGTCAAGAGTGACTTTAAGCCTGACCTGGTGGTGGCACAGTGGATAGAGTATCGAACTGGGATGCAGAGAGCCTAGGTTCGAAACTCCGAGGTCGCTGGCTTGAGCGCGGGTTCATCCAGCTTGAGCACAGGGTTGCTGGCTTGAGTGTGGGATCATAGACATGACCCCACAGTCGCTGGCTTGAGCCCGAAGGTCTTTGACTTAAAGGCCAAGGTTGCTGGCTTGAGCTCAAGGTCGCTAGCTAAGCAAGGGTCACTTGCTCTGCTGTAGCACCCTGGTTAAGACACATATGAGAAAACAATCAAGGAACAACTAAGGAGCTGCAACAAAGAATTGATGCTTCTCATCTCTCTCTCCCTTCCTGTCTGTCTGTCCTTATCTTTCCCCCTGATTCACTGACTCTGTCACAAAAAAAAAAAAAAGAGTGACTTTAAGTTTCTGAATTAAGTGGATACATTGACTTTTTTACAGGCGCACAAAGAAGTACATATTTGGGGGAAGGAAGGAATTAGATTTTGGAAATGTTGAATTTAAAATGTCAGTGGCCCATTTAGCAGGTAATTAGAATTTCAGATCTGGAAGTCAAGAAAATTCTGGGTTGCTGATTGGTCTGATAATGATCACACAGGAAGTGCACATTGGGGTAGGAAAGAAAGAAGGTCAGACATTATGATAATTCTGATATTTAAAGATCAAGGAATGGAAGAGGCACAAAAAGAAAGAGAAGCAAGAGAATGTGATAACATCAAAGGAAAGGAAAGTTTAGAAAGGAAGGTAGTGACTTCCCATTTCCTGTGATAAGAAGGACCAGCTAATCTGAAAACATCCATGCTAAGTAATATCTAGACATATTGTATAAAAAGATGGTAAACATATTTTAACCATGTAGTTAAATTTGCAGAAAGTAAGAGATATTCCCAGGGTCTGGACACAGACAGAGAACCCAACACCTGAGTGCTGAGTGTGTGAGTTTGTTCTGTTACATCCCTGGGGAACTTGCCATTCTGAGGAGAGTTTCTGTGAAGGAACAGGAGGTGAGATCTTGTAAATTAAAACAGTTAGAAATAACCTACATGAAAAGGCATCTGTATAAACAAATTGTAGTATGTACATACAATGTAATTGTAAGGCTAGTGGCCACTGCCATGGCCGTGCAAGTTCTCACTGGATTCGGGCAGATGGTAAAAGAACTGTGAAGCCAGAAAATGGTGGGCTATTCCATTTATTAAAGTCTCGTAAAGGCGTACAAGTGAACAGGCAGGGAAGACCGCTTCCCTTTCTCTCTCCCGACTCTCCGGATTCACAGCCCCCCCCCCCCAAGCCTCAGCAGGGCTCCCAAGCCCCTCAGTGGGTAAAGTGTCAACTTGGAATGCTGAGGATGCCGGTTCAAAACCCTGAGCTTGCCGGGTCAAGGCACATATGACAAGCAGTCAATGAGGAGCTAAAGTGAAGCAACTATGAGTTGATACTTCTCCCACCCCCGTACCCCATAAAATCAATAAATAAAATCTTAAAAAAAAAAAAAAAAAAGAAAAAAACACAATTGAATGTGCTCCAGGAAAAGACATAGTTAAAATTAATAAATGGTAAATGAAACCAGGGCTAAAACACGTACATGGAACACATTATTATCTAAAATTATTTTAGTTATTTTAAGTAGGAAGTGGCTTTTTGTGCTCATTGCCTTTACTGTGGCAATACGAGTTAAACGGTGCTTCCTGTTTGATTGGGAAAGGGTGTCTACTGTCCGGTGCATTTGGGAGCAGCTAGGGCAGCTCAGAGTTGAATCAGAGACATTCCGTCCTGAGCAGCCTTGCTTTGTGGTTAGACACACGGGCCCGGGAACTAATCCCCAGTTCATACTCTCTTCATGTAAAAATGAGGGGCATGGGGATATCTGCCTTAAGATAGGGTTATTATGAGAATTAAGTACTTTGAGACTTATAGAGCACTTGGAGTGGCTGGCATTAATAAGTTCTGTGTAAATGTTAGATTAGTAAATGAGTTCTGCAGCTCTGAAGCGCTCACCGATGACTGCGCACACGCTTTTACAGCTTCAGCTGACTCCGGAGTTGTGTCCTCACCAGCCAAGTACTGCAGCAAGCCCTGGGACTCTCCCTAGTTCTGGGATAATAATCTAACTCTGCTGCTGGCTCCTGTTACAAGTCTGAGACGGGGACAACACAGTGACAATCCTTTACATTATTTTAGTGAGATGCAAAAAGCCCAGGGGAGGGGCCTCCTGTCAAAGCAGCGAAAGATCTCTTCCCTCCCCTCGGATTATTTTGGGGCCCATTGGTTTGCTATGCGAAGGGCTTTATGGTCCTTTCAAACATTGCCTGTGAAATCGTTTTTTGGCTAATCTTTCTGGTTTCAGCCTTGACTGTTGATTTTGAGGTAAAAATTGGCAGGTGCTCAAAAAGTTATAAATGATTCTATTGTGTTGCTGCTTAATGTGATACTGAAAAGTAAGGAACTACCCACAAGTTTGACAATATTAAACTGATTAATAAATGGTGGTGTGTGCACGTATTTCAATCTGTAGGGCTCTCCTAGGGTCTTTCCTCAGATCTTTTGAATCTTTTGCCTTTTCAATCTATAGAGCAGCAAGAAAAATTTTTATATAAAAAAATTCTTCATGGTTGTTGGTCAAATAAGTTTTAAAATATGATATATATGTTTGCTCGCTTATAGTTTGCATTGGATGTGGGGGACAGGCTGTAAGCAGGCCGGGTTGTTATAGCCTAATGCAGGGGTCCTCAAACTATGGCCTGCGGGCCGCATGCGGCCCCCTGCGGCCATTTATCCGGCCCCCACTGCACTTCTGGAAGGGGCACCTCTTTCATTGGAGGTTAGTGAGAGGAGCATAGTTCCCATTGAAATACTGGTCAGTTTGTTGATTTAAATTTACTTGTTCTTTATTTTAAATATTGTATTTGTTACCGTTTTGTTTTTTTACTTTAAAATAAGATATGTGCAGTGTGCATAGGGATTTGTTCATAGTTTTTTTTATAGTACGGCCCTCCAACAGTCTGAGGGACAGTGAACTGGCCCCCTGTGTAAAAAGTTTGGGGACCCCTGGCCTAACGCTTAGTTTTAAGACTAAGCTTTTCCCCATACCCTTGACTGATTGCATGATGTGGGGTGGTGCACTCTCATGAGGAATCCCATTATGCCTCAGATAAGTGACTTTGTATCAGAGACTTCCTTATTTGTATATTAGATTAAAGGTTTTGATTTCTACACTATAAAATGAGGGCAGACCAGGAGCTTGTTCTATCTCAGTTCCTAAGATTAGCATTAGAGAGGAGAGCAGAGAAAGGCCATGTGGAGGAGGCCAGGAGAAGCAGCCAAGATGGAGGAATGCTGAAGAAGCCAGTTTGTGCAGAGTTTGTGCAGAGAGAAGGAAGGAGATGGGGAACAGAGGTGAATAAGGCTAGTGAGCTAGAAACCTTTGATTCTAGGAAACTCAGATAAGTCAATAGCTTTGTGAGCACTGAATGAGTGGGTTTTGGAGCCCAGTGTGTGTATTTCTTGCCTGCCAGGTGCAAGCTAGGATTAAAGATAATGGCCCACCATTTCTTGGCTCCGTTGTTTCATTACTGACTGTCTGAATCTAATACGATCCTGCATATGAATGGCTACATGGCGGCTCCTAGCCTTACAATGGTATGGTGTATATATACGTACATATATAAATATATATATATTTGTATTTTTTCTGAAGCTGGAAACGGGGAGGCAGTCAGATAGACTCCCGCATGTGCCCCACCGGGATCCACCCGGCACGCTCACCAGGGGGCGATGCTCTGCCCCTCCGGGGCGTCGCTCTGTCGCGACCAGAGCCACTCCAGTGCCTGGGGCAGAGGCCAAGGAGCCATCCCCAGTGCCCGGGCCATCTTTTGCTCCAATGGAGCCTCGGCTGCGGGAGAGGAAGAGAGAGGCAGAGAGGAAGGAGAGGGGGAGGGGTGGAGAAGCAGATGGGCGCCTCTCCTGTGTGCCCTGGCAGGAAATCGAACCTGGGACTTCTGCACGCCAGGCCAATGCTCTACCACCGAGCCAACTGGCCAGGGCCTACAATGGTATATTGTTAAAAAGCAAGTTACAAAACCATGTGTAGGATTTGGTCCCTTTTTTAAAAAAAATAGGGAACTTTTATGTTTATATTTTATTAGAAAAATCTTGGAAGAATCGGCATAAAATTAATGATAATTGATGGTAGTAGTATTTTGAGTGGTTTTAATATACCTGTTTTCTTTTTATCTATATTTCTAAATTTTCTTCAATGATGGTGAATAGAGTACATAAGGGTAAAAACGGAGGAAAATATTTTAAAGAAGCATTTCATCAATTTGGCTAGTTTTTTGGCAAGTAGTTTTTTTGAAATCCAGTTATTTGGAAAAAAAGTTTCCATGCATTCCAAGAGGTCTGTAGGAGAAGAAAAACTTCCTCTTGTCTCCGAGGTTCTGTGGCTGAGCCTAAGAATTAAACCAACAGAAGGCAGATTAACGGTAGAAAAGCATACAAATTTTATTTAATATTTTTACATACACATGGGAGTCTTCAAAAGAAAAATCACAACCAGAGGAAGCCACTAAGTCCCACAGGTTGTATATCTTTTTAAACGAAGAATGATAAGGTGTGTGTGTGTGGGGGGGGTGATAAGACAAAGGACTTTGGGCTAAGGGCAGTAAACTGTGAGACAGTGACTAGAAAATAAATACGGGGCACTAATGGAAGTTAGGGGTTATTTAGTAGGGTTGTTTATACACAAGTGTCTGGTGATAAGAATGTTCTTCTCGCCTGATCTGTGGTGGCGCGGTGGATGGAGCATCGACCTGGAGTTCTGAGGTCGCTGGTTCAAAGCCCTGGTTTCCCTGGTCAAGGCACATATGGGAGTTCATGTTTCCTGCCCCTCCTCCCTTTCTCTCTCTCTCTCCTCTCTAAAGTGAATAAATAAAATCTTTAAAAAAAAAAAAAAAAAAAAAAAAGAATGTTCTTCTCTTCCTGGTGCAAAGAAAGCACCTTCCTCGTGGGAAATTTTATGGTCTGTTTTTAGGTATAAATGAAGAAGTCTGAGAACACTTCTTACATCTCTTATTTCTCTAGGGCCTTCAGCTCAAAATAATCAATATGCCAAAGCAGCAACTTTAGGGTTAGTATGTTCGAACCCCTTCAGAGCCATGACTGGCCTTAAGAATGTCATGTTTTTCTCCTGACTGTACTGGTGAGAGTCATTTCCTGAGGATCAAGTGAAGGCTTGTGGTGTCAACAGGAATGCTGAGAAGTGGTACAATGGACATTAACTGCTTCCCGCCCCCCTCCCTTGCCTCCCCACATTATTCTCGTGGGAAAGAGGATCTCTATTGCACAAGGTCAAAAGTACTTCACTATCTAAGGTCTCAAGAGGGGGGTAAAAAGGAGTGAACAATCCTTATCTCGACCTAGTAATCAGTGGTGAGCTCTCTAAACCACAATGGCTCCCTTTTCCTAAACTAATTCATTTTGCTGAAAGGATATCTTTTGCGTTACTCCCAACAGACAAGTGTTCACGATGAGGAACGGATTTGAAGCTTTTGGCTAACAATTCCTAGGGGTGCTGCCAACAGGTCTCCTAAGGCTGTTCTCCGGCTTTTCTGGCAGATTTCCAAAGCCCGGAAATCTGAAAAAATTAAAATGAAGAACAGAAAAGACTGGACTTGCGACCACCCTGGAGCCTTCCTCCAGGCTGGGGGCCCTGGCTGCGGGTGAACCAGCCAGAACAGCCGATCACACACCTCATCCTCCCTGTTTCTCCAGTGGGGGGCCCTGGCTGCGGGTGAACCAGCCAGAACAGCCGATCGCACACCTCATCCTCCCTGTTTCTCCAGTGGGGGGCCCTGGCTGCGGGTGAACCAGCCAGAACAGCCGATCACACACCTCATCCTCCCTGTTTCTCCAGGCTGGGGGCCCTGGCTGCGGGTGAACCAACCAGAACAGCCGATCACACAACTCATCCTCCCTGTTTCTCCAGGCTGGGGGCCCTGGCTGCGGGTGGACCAGCCAGAACAGCCGATCACACACCTCATCCTCCCTGTTTCTCCGGGCTAGGGGCCCTGGCTGCGGGTGGACCAGCCAGAACAGCCGATCACACACCTCATCCTCGGTGTTTCTCCAGTGGGGGGCCCTGGCTGCGGGTGGACCAACCAGAACAGCCGATCACACACTTCATCCTCCCTGTTTCTCTGCCAGCGGGCTCTTCTTTCCTAGTTTTAAAATTTTTATTTATTTTTTTCAGATTTTATTTATTTGTTTTAGAGAAGAGAGAGAGAAAGTGGGGGGGATTGGAAGCATCAACTCCTATATGTGCCTTGACCAGGCAAGCCCAGGGTTTCGTACTGGTGACCTGAGCATTCCAGGTAATTTTTTTTTTTTTTGGTATTTTTCTGAGGTGAAAAGCAGGGAGGCAGACAGACAGACTCCTGCATGTGCCCAATAGGGATCCATCCAGCACGCCCACCAGGTAGTGATACTCTGCCCATCTAGGGCCTTGCTCTGTTTCCACAAGAGCCATTCTAGTCCCTGAGGTAGAGGCCATAGAGCCATCCTCAGCACCTGGGCCAACTTTACCCCATTGGAGTGTTGGCTGCAGGAGGGGAAGAGAGAGATAGAGAGAAAGGGGAGGGGGAAGGGTGCAGAAACAGATGGGTGCTTCGCCTATGTGCCCTGGCCAGGAATCGAACCCGGGACTTCCACATGCTGGGCCAATGCTCTACCACTGAGCCAACCGGCCAGGGCCGGTAATTTTTAATTACAGCAGATTTACAGTATTATATTAGTGTCAGATGTACCACCCAGTGATTAGACACTTATACAACTTATAAGGTGATCGCCCTGGTAAGTCTAGTAGTACCCTTCTGACCCATACACAGTTATTAAAACATTTTTGACTCGATTCCCTAGGCTGTGCTTTACGTCCCCACAACTGTTCTGTAACTACCAATTTGTACCTCTTAATCCCTTCGCCTTTTCCACCCATCTCTCCAAACCCCCTGCCGTCTGGTCTGGCAGCTGTCAAAGTGTTCTGCCAGATGGTTCTTTTTGTTTTTGTGGCCAGAGCTTCTAGTGACACAAACTTGTTTTCTACCCGGGATTTCCCTTCCCATGAGAATGCTCCAGATTAAATTCGGGCACCCATGGACTCCTCTAAGTGAAAGACACGCGCTGGGAGAGGCACATTAGTATAATAGTGAACGCCCAGAGCTCAGGGCCTGCATTGCCACTTCCTCCTGCACAATCATTTAGGCAGAATTTCTAAGTCTCTGTCTCTGCCGTGGTAAAATGAGAGTAAAAAGTAGTAACCGCTTCAAGAGGTTACTGCGAGGATTAAATTTAGTTGTGTCCTTAAATGCTGGCCTATCAAAAGTAATAAAAGTCAACATGAGCAAAGAACACTTGGGGGAGTTAAGGATTTGATCCTGGTTTGAAAGGCGGTGGAAGGGCGGATTGAACTGAGTTTATGACTAGAAGACATCCGAATTGGGGAATGTGAACACCTCTCCCTCCCCGCCCCCGCCCCAGTCAAGTCATCTAGGTGGTTACTTCTTTAGTAAAAGTGCTTCTTTCTATTTCAAAACCCCAAACCATAGTATTTAACACAGCACTACCGTTTCATGAAGGTGAAGTTTTGGATGTCTGTTTTCTTGAATCATTCTTAAATTATGCCCTTTAACCACAGAACCTCAGATGTGCCGACATCTGCTGGGAATGTTACCAGGGGAAAAGAATGCTTCTTCTTGTGCTGTCAGCTTCCTTGTAAAGGGAACACCAGGAAGCTCGGAATATTCAGGTTATTTCAGAATAGTAGGAAAAAGTGAACTATTAAATACCAAAAATAAAGAAAAGTCATTGAATCTACTTAAACTGACCACTGCAGCTGGCAACAGCTCATTGAAAGTCAGTTGCAAAATGTGATAGCTTTCAAAGAACCTTTTCATATATTTTCCGAGGTCTTTCTGAAAGGATACTTTTCTTTGTGAACATGGTTGTTATGGAGGGCCTCTATAAACCAAGATGGATTTGAAGGTAAGCATGGTTCTTAAAGGAATAGAAACTTGATTCAGAGATGTTTATTGAACTGGAGAAATCCAACTGACTTTCCTACCCAGGCACACCAATTTTTTTCCATCTTCAAAGTGGATCCCATGTTTTATGTTCCTAACATCTCGTTTAGGAAATCGGGGGACAGCTCTGTTTGCACAGCCCCGTGCAGTGTGTCGCACACTTTTTTTCTGTGAGATTGGGCTGCTCCGGTGACATGGCAGGCTGCTCTCTCAGTGTCCTTTCAGACTGATTACAAAGCCACTTGTGCTCACTGGAGTGGTTTCACTACCTCCACCTCTTAGTTAAACATTCACCCAAAGGACGGGATACTTCTATTTTTTTCTTCTTCTGAATCTTCACTGGCCTGAACTGCCCAGAGCTTTCACAATGACAATCAGTTAATAGGGGAGCAGTAACTCAGAGCCTGGGAAGATGACACTGGCCTTGCAGAGTCTTTCAGTGCTCCTGCGGAGAGATGTCCTGTGTTGGTGTGCCTCAGAGACCAGGCACTGGAAAGCAAACTGTGAATATTTAACAAGACAGTGCCCCCGAGGAGCCCGACTCAGAGGTGGGCCCTTAGTGTTCAGCCCTCTCCTCCTTTTTCATCCCACCCAGCAGCGCCCTTTCTGTAACAGAGCAGCTATTAAGTGTCCCCTAAATCTTCTTTTTGTCTCGGGGCAAACATCCGATATGTTTCTTTTCAGTTGCTCCTGTGACCATAAAGTCTGTATAACTCCTCAGTATCTTTGTACTGTCCTCAGCGTAACAACATTCCTTTTCCCTTCAATTGTGATGTGTGGAACTGAAGTCAATACTCCAGGTGAGGTGAGCTTCACAAGAGAGAGAGGCTTTTATGTCCTCTCTGAACATAATTTCTCTCACAGAGCAGACCAAACTCACCTTCTTGGGTCACTCAGTGTCCCATTGATCTATATCAGATTACACCATTCATTTGTCAGGGACTTGCCATTCACTCAGTTGAAAAGATATGTACTTCATTTGGAGCCCATGAAAGGCTTTGTCAAGTGCTTTTCAGAGATCCAGCTGTGCTCTGACTAGAACATAACAGGCATATAGAAGACAGTAAGAGACTTTCAGGTGAATGAATTTATACCTCATGAATTACATTAGCTCTTCTTACTCTCTGAGACTGGTTTCTGAGACGTATATCCTTTAAAGGCAAGCTATGACTTGTGTGATTTACTTTAGGAAATTGTTAACTGTAACAGCTCAGCTGTCATCCTCTCTTCCTTAGCAAATATATTCTAGTTTGCATCTTAGAAGTAATTGGAAATGACTTAGAAATCTTAAGAGTGGTGTCCCTGGGTATATACCACCTTAATTTGTGGAGATGAAGCAGCTCAGAATATCGTCCCTTGCTGTCCCATAATCTCACCTACCTTTGCTACTATATCCTCTTGTTGGGCAATGAGGTTGCAAAGTTTGTGTTATTTGAGTTTGCTCACTTTTATTGTTGGTGCTGGTGGCCCTGGCCATTTGGCTCAGCAGTAGAGCATTGGCCTGGTGTGTGGAAGTCCCAGGTTTGATTCCTGACCAGGGCACACAGGAGAAGCGCCCATCTGCTTCTCCACCCCTCCCCCTCTCCTTCCTCTCTGTCTCTCTCTTCCCCTCCCACAGCCACGTCTCCATTGGAGCAAAGTTGGCCCGGGTGCTGAGGATGGCTCTGTGGCCTCTGCCTCAGGCGCTAGAATGGCTCTGGTTGCAGTGGATCAATGACCCAGATGGGCAGAGCATCGCACCCTTGTGGGCATGCCGGGTGGATCCTGGTAGGGTGCATGCGGGAGTCTGTCTGTCTGCCTCCTCCCACTTCTCACTTCTGAATAATTTATATAAATAAATAAATAAATAAAAATGGCAATGGGCGGCACCAGATATGTGATCTGTGAAATTGCCAATTACCTTCCTGCTTGGGAAGGGCCGTTGTTATGCTAATGTGTGCTGGAGGAGAGGTTTTCACACCAAAAAAGTTTTAAAAGGAGAAGAGGAGGAGGAAGAAGGAAGCCAGTTCTGCAGAGTGAGCAGCCATGCTGGCAGATGGGAACAGAGGCGAGGGGCTTTGGCACTGGTGCGGCTTTTGATTTTAGGAGAAACCGGAGAAGATTCTCCTGGGTGTGGAAATGGAGAAGGTGTCAGTGGCTTTGTGAGCCCTGTGTGTGTGTTTGCTCGTTGGCCAGTACGAGACTTAAATAAAGGAATGGCCCACCATTTTTTGTCTCCACTGTTTCTTTACCGTCTGTCTGAATCTAAGGGGAACTGTATGTGCTTAGCCGTGATGGCCGCGACTACTGGCCTGACACCTCTCATTAAGGTTTGTCCTACCATTTTTGGACTGAAAGATACCTAACATGCAAAATCAAACACATTTTTATTCCTGCTCTCTCGGTCATTTGTCATTATTAAAAAATTTGCCACATGAAATAAATCTGTCTCCTCTAGTCTTCTAACTTCGAATACTATTAGTGGAGCTATTTTGTTGTTCTGGGGTGTTTTTGACTTCAGGAACATTGGTATTAGACAATTGTGTCTTTCAGCTCCTGATACCTTCTGATAACTAATGAAATGCTAAAGTACTCACAGAGAAATCTAGAAGAACTTGTGCTGTTAATGAGCCTTAACACTTTGAGTGGTACAGAGGTGTTAAAGTGAACTAATATAGTTATCTATTATAGAATATTATTTGAAAAAATACAGCATTCTATGCTTTTTAACTATTCGATATAGAAGTATTGTGATGACTCTGGGGCGTATATGATGCCTCCCCACGAAGTTGATGGTCAGTGCTGTTCTGCCCCTCCAGGCCCAGCCTCTTCACCTCTTTCCCCTCATCTGTCCTGGTTACCCTTCACTAACTCCACTCCAGCCACATTGGCCTCCTGGGCGTTCATCCGACAGACTGGGAACTCTCCACCTCAGAGCTGTACCTGCTGGGTCCCTCCTTCTGTGACACTCTCCCCCAGATACCCTCCCTCACCTCCTTTGGGTCTTTACTTAAATATCAGCTTCTCACTGAAGCCTTCACTGGCCGCCACGATTATAATTGTGACCACTTCTCCCTAATACACTTTCTCCTCCTCCCAGCTAATTTCTCCCATAGAACTTTCCACTTGCTGACGTACTGCATGTCTTAGTTATTTTATCTATTTCTCTTGTTGTTTGCATCCCCCAGCCGTACTTTTACTTCCAGGAAGGCAGGGATTTGTATTTCTTTTGGTCACTGTTACCTTCCCAATGGTTGCCATGGAGAAAGCTACCAATATCTCTGTCTGATATATGGACAGATGCTCATGAAGGGGGCTGGGGGTGTAAAGACCTTGATGGTGGTAACAATGGTTGGAGTGGAGATTGAAATAAGTTGAAAGGTACCAAGGAGGTCAGACTGACTATGAGGTGGGAAGATTGAGGGATTGAGAGGACCTGATGGATCTTATGAGATTTAACCTATTTCTGACCTGTTCGCTCTACATTGTAAGTAGATTTAGACCTCTGTTCTGCACTTCTGGGCAACTGTGTCACTGTATTAAATAAAACGCAGAGAAAGACAACTTGAGGAATATAACCCAGGAGCCCAAGGGTCCCTGGGATAGAGGACACCATAGGCTGTTAAAGCATGAATGTGAACGCCATAGGAGGGTCCGGGAGCAGAGAAGCCCTGAGATGCAGCAGAAAGCAGGGCAACCTGAATACTTTGGGAATGTGAAGCATCATTTCTTGCCAAGGCACTATGTTTTCAGAGCTTCTCCACATGTACTTTCTGTATCACCCTTGTCCAGATATACCTTCTTTTTTTTTTTTCTTTTGTATTTTTCTGAAGCTGGAAACGGGGAGAGACAGTCAGACAGACTCCCGCATGCGCCCGACTGGGATCCACCCAGCACGCCCAGCAGGGGCGACGCTCTGCCCACCAGGGGGTGTCGCTCTGCCGAGACCAGAGCCACTCTAGCACCTGGGGCAGAGGCCAAGGAGCCATCCCCAGCGCCCGGGCCATCTTTTGCTCCAATGGAGCCTTGGCTGCGGGAGGGGAAGAGAGAGACAGAGAGGAAGGAGGGGGGGAGGTGGAGAAGCAAATGGGCGCTTCTCCTATGTGCCCTGGCCGGGAATCGAACCCGGGTCCCCCGCACGCCAGGCCGTCGCTCTACCACTGAGCCAACCGGCCAGGGCCCAGATATACCTTCTAAGGTCGATGCTGGACATGGCCCTTGCCCCTCCCAGCCCCATGGCACTGTGCTCATGGATCCTGACCTCGGGCCATGAGATAAAGTATAGTCAAACTGAAACTAAGGTTTTACTAAGAACAATGGAGCTGAGTCACCAGATATGTATCAAGGAGGGACAATACAGAACAAGCACGCACCCCTTTCCCAGCGCCCTGCTCACCTGCTTGCTTGCACATAGCCAAGAGTTTCACTTGAGCAACTTCCCAGTGCTTAGCTATCTAAACCGCAACTTCGCCCTGCTCCATCAACCTTCACCGACCGCTCCATCTGGTCCTCCTTGTGGTTTCTTTGGGATCCTGCAACAACGTCAGATCCCTTTTCTAGGTCTGGACCTCCTGTGTTACCTACTTAGGCCCTTACTGTGGATTTTTTCATCCCCTAGTGACCAAAGGATGTTCCTCTTTATTCCACTTGCCTCATTGGATGCAGCATCCGGGTTTACCTTGTCCACCAGTTTCTGCTTCTTTCTTTTATCTAGAAAACGTGTGCTGTCCTGAAGGGGGGGATGCGGTCAGAGGCAAGGTTCAATAAAACAAGGCTGGAAAACAAATGAATGAGCAAACTGATTTCAGAGCCCCTGCAGCCCTGTGTGTGCACCCCCATTTGTCACCGCCATTTCAGTTGCTCAGTGCCCTCATCCTCTCTCTCTCTCTTCTTTCCCTGTCAGAACCAGCTCCTGAGTTGTCATAAACAATTCTCCATTAAAACGTAAATGCTATAAAAATTTAAATGCTAGATTAAACATATTCTGTTATCCCTCTCAAGAATATTTGCATTGGCCTGGCTGGACAGCTTGGTTGGTTAGAATGTCATCCCGAGACACCAAAGATTGCCAGTTTGATCCCTAGTCAGGGCACATATGGGAACACAGGAACAGATTGATGTTTCTGTCTCTTTCTCTCTTCCTCTGTGTTGGGCGGATAAAATGTATTATGCTCACTTTGTTAAAGATGGCGCTGTCCACGAGAAGGCCGGCGTCCAGGTGATATTAATGTGTGTTGGGGGTGGGCTAAAGGCAGGCAGAATCCTTGTAGCCTGGGGCTTGGTTTTGGGATTAAGCTTTTCCCACCCTTTTTGATGTGGGGCGGTACAATCCAATCATGCCTCAGAGAAGTGACTTTGTATTAGAGACTTCCCTATTTTGTATATTGGATTAAAGGTTTGGATTTCTACACTATAAAATGGGGGCAGAACGGGAGCTTGCTCTCTTGGTTCCTGAGATTATCATTAGAGGAGAGAGCAGAGCAGAGAGCAGAGGAAGGCCACGTGGAGGAGGCCAGGAGAAGCAGCCAAGATGGTGGAGTGTTGAGTGAGAAGCCAGTTTATACAGAGTTTGTGTGGGGAGAAGGAAGGAGATGGGGAACAGAGGTGAATAAGTCTGGTGAGCTAGAAACCTTTGATTCTAGGAAACTCGGATAAGTCAGTAGCTTTGTGAGCACTGAATGTGACTGGGTTTTGGAGCCCAGTGTGTCTTTTTACTTGCCCGCCGGATGCAAGCTAGAATTAAAGACTATGGCCCACCAGTTTTTGGCTCCGTTGTTTCTTTACCGACTGTCCGAATCAAATGCGAACCTGCATGGGCCAGGCGGCGGCTGTGATGGTAGCCGTGGATACTGGCTTTACACTCTGTCTCTAAAAATCAATCAATAAATTATTAATTAATTTATTTTTAATTTTTTTTATTCAGTGAGAGAAGGGGAGGCAGAGACAGACTCCCACATGTGTCGCAACTGGGATCCACCTGGCAAGCCACCTAGAGGGCAATGTTTTGGCCATCTGGGGCATTGCTCCATTGCTCAGCAACCAAGCTCTTCTTAGCGACTAAGGTGGAGGTCATGGAACCATCCTCAGAACCCAAAGCCAACTCACTCCAGTTGAGCCATGGCTGCAGGAAAGTATGAGAGAGAGAGAGACAGAGAGACAGAGAGAGAGAGAAAGAGAGAGGAGTGATATGGGGAGGGGTGGAGAAGACAGTGAGTGCACAGAAGAGAAGCAACCATTCTTGCCTGACTCCTTCTGACCTGTGCTTCCCTAGGCTGGGGGTCCCCAGGACTCTCAAACACTGATCTCTATATGAGAGATGCTCTGTTTCTGATTGGAGAATATAGAGACTACACAATCTTTAGACGTCACTCCTTGGAAATCACCATTGATTAAGAAGAAATGTAGATATTCAGTAAATCTTAGGTATAAAAGTCTAGCCAATTCGTCATCCCTTTTGTCAATTCCTGTTGGTTACACTGTGTGGCAAAATGATTTTCATTTTTATTCTCTGTAAGGAGTAATCAGATTACATGATTACAACTATGCATTAATATTTCCAGCATATGTGATTTTAATGTTGTTTATGGGTTTTTTGAGAAGCATTATTGCAGTCTCAGTAACTGCGTTGTATTCCAGGAGTTGGAGACTCAGACACAATCGAAAAATTCTTTCCAGTTGCAGTAATGAAGTCTGGATTCAATGTATTTTTCTATGGTTACTTAGCAAAACACTTAAGTAAGCCCAATTGATAAATATGAACTGGGTTTGCCTCCCCCTCTTCCCTCCTACTTTTCTCTCAAGAGACTAGTAAGGAAGAAAACTGCTCACCCTTTTTGTATCTAAACTGTCATCCAGTGCTCCATGAGCCCACTGTCCAGGCACGGGGCTTGAGCTCTACGTGTGACCTCAGGGCATTGGGTTCACCATTTCTACAGGAAAGCTGGCCAAGGAAAAGAAGGGTGGGACAAACATGAGGCACCTTTTCGCCGGGCCAGCAAGCAGATGGAGGCTACATTTCTCTCTCCTGTGCCCTGAGAAGCTGGTGCACTCAGTACAGACCCTGGCTCTGGCATGAAACTCAGGCAAATTCTCACAAGGAGCAGAAAGGACGAAAAAGTATGAACACCAATTTCAATGTTTTAAAATCCCTGCCCCCCTTAGAAAACCAAATGAATAATAAATAATTTAAAATTTCAAAATAAGCATTTTAATTTGATTTTCTAAATATAAAATTGTATCATAATACTGATTTTTTTTTCTTTAAAACACACATGTCTCCCTGAAAGCATAATATATACCACACAGAAGATCTTTGAGCTGAAGTACAGGCAGTCTCATCAGGAGTCCTAGTCTCCCTGGGACTTGGGCATGAGGTTTGGAGAATTGCTGGCATCACCCAGCTCCCTGCCCAGGGTTTATAGAGGGCTCACCTTTATAAACGCCCCTGGCAGGTTGGTTCCACTAGGAGTGTGTGTCATGCCACCAGGGGAGCATGGTTGGCAGCTATCCCAGTGATTTGATTAAGGGGAACGGCCAACTGGAATAATGCAACTTGATAAACATAATTTTTTCCTTCCTTTCCAGTTTACCTGATGTTTTTGAAATAAAGTAGGTGGTTCCCAAATTTAAAACTTGTGCACAAGTTGGTCCTAAGACTGGTGGAAAATTTAGAAACATAAGATGCTATGCAAGCCACATCATTATAATTTACTAGCTTAATTGTTTCTCATTGTAAGCTTGAGAATCATTTTAAAGGGCTGTTTTTTTTTTAAACAGGATGATCTTTCAAGAACTTTTTTCTATCATTACTCAAAGAGTAATCTAAAATCAGCCAAACCTTCACTTATTCATGACAATAATAATACCATTTTGTATTATTATGTCTAATTATATTATGCACATCATATATAGTAACACATCTTTGGAAAGAAAGAAACAAGAGATATTGAGAGTGGGGAAAAACGATAAGCACTATCCAAAATCTTCCGTATGAAAGGATTCTTGAATGTTGCTTATTATCTGAATGCTGATGTCATCTTGGAATAACACACTCAAAAGAAGTGACATGAGGTCAGGATGTGGTCAAAAAGTAGTAATGTTGGCCCTGGCTGGTTGGCTCAGCGGTAGAGCGTCGGCCTAGCGTGCGGAGGACCCGGGTTCGATTCCCGGCCAGGGCACACAGGAGAAGCGCCCATTTGCTTCTCCACCCCTCCACCGCGCTTTCCTCTCTGTCTCTCTCTTCCCCTCCCGCAGCCAAGGCTACATTGGAGCAAAGATGGCCCGGGCACTGGGGATGTCTCTGTGGCCTCTGCCTCAGGCGCTAGAGTGGCTCTGGTCGCAACATGGCGACGCCCAGGATGGGCAGAGCATCGCCCCCTGGTGGGCAGAGCGTCGCCCCATGGTGGGCGTGCCGGGTGGATCCCGGTCGGGCGCATGCGGGAGTCTGTCTGACTGTCTCTCCCTGTTTCCAGCTTCAGAAAAATGAAAGAAAAAAAAAAAAAAAGTAGTAATGTTAAGCAGCAAACAAATCTTAATTTCTCTAAGAATGAAGATCATTACGGCTGGGGGAAAGAAAGGAAGGACTTACCTGTTTATTTCAGCACATAAAGAAAACAACACTGACTTCTTTTTAAACTCAAATTTTACTTTGGAGAAAAAGGGTCATTTTCTTACATAGACTTCTGCATGTTTAGAAATTTACTTTGGATCCTCAGAAATGTCTACAAATTTATATCAAGAATGTCCTTGATAATGAAAGGAGCAATGAAAAAACCCATTTGCCTTCTCTGTGGTTATGACTCGTAGATTTTTTTTTTCCAGGGTAAAAATAATGTTTTGTCAATAGTCATTGAGGTAGGACATTACAAATAAAAATTCATTTAAAACATATAACATTTGCAAGTTATGTTTGCCAATACTTATTTAGTTTGAAACATTAAAAAATAAAAATACTAGGAATTTTAGAAGAAATAACATCATCCCATAGTGGCAAATTTATCCTTGAAGAATACATAGTTTGCCTTCAGTTTAAAACTATGTATATTTCATATTAATTACAAGAGGAACATAATCACCAACCCAAAGAGGCCCTTAAAAACTTACAAAGGCTTTCATGTCCAGAACATGAATATTTCTAGCATTTCAAACAGCCGTTTTTGAGATGAGCAGAGCTGATAGTATTATTATCCCTACTTTTAAAACGTGAAAACTAAACTGGAAAGAAGTTACATGACTTGACTAGGGTGATCCAACTATTTAAATAGAGAAACTAGGCTTTAACAGAGGTATACTGATTTTTCTGACCACAGACCATTTCTTCAATTACTTTTATTTACGAACAGCTGCAGACGCCTTCCCCCAACCCTCAAATAAATTATATTTGGGTACAGTCTGGTTGAGACTTACGGATACTGGGCACAACCTAATCACACACTTCCTTCCTCCACCTCTGCCCCTTCTCTTCACCCACTCCTCAAACAAGTCTCCCAATAAATATCTGCACCCAAAGGAGGAAGTTGAGTAAAATATAATTACTCAATTATATTTTAAGAAGCACATATTCCAAATGCTGAAGTCTGAGAAACGTCTATTTGTTAACAGGTCTTGTAATCACTCTGAGATTTCATATAAACAGACACGTAAATACTCGGGATGTCTTTAGTGCATCATAGGGATGATATAAAGAAAACAAAACAATAAAAAAGTTATGTAAAATACAAGCATCCTGAGTCAGCAATAACTTTACTTGTTGCAAAATTCAAAAATATGACTTCATTGACCTGTGGTGGCGCAGCGAATAAAGTGTAGACCTGGAATGCTGAGGTCCCAGTTCGAGGCCCCGGGTCTGACCTGTCAAGGCATATATGGGAGAGTTGATGCTTCCCGCTTCTTGCACATCCCTTTCTCTCTCTCTTCCTCAAAATTAATGAATAAAAGTATGACTTCACATTCTTCCCAAGGATGACCAGAAGAATTAAGCAACAACTCTTTTTTTTTGTATTTCTCTGAAGCAGGAAACGGGGAGAGACAGTCAGACAGACTCCCGCATGCGCCCGACCGGGATCCACCCGGCACGCCCACCAGGGGCGATGCTCTGCCCACCAGGGGGCGATGCTCTGCTGCGACCAGAGCCACTCTAGCGCCTGGGGCAGAGGCCAAGGAGCCATCCCCAGCGCCCAGGCCATCTTTGCTCCAATGGAGCCTTGGCTGCGGGAGGGGAAGAGAGAGACAGAGAGGAAGGAGGGGTGGGGGCGGAGAAGCAAATGGGCGCTTCTCCTGTGTGCCCTGGCCGGGAATCGAACCCGGGTCCCCCCGCACGCCAGGCCGACGCTCTACCGCTGAGCCAACTGGCCAGGGCCGCAACAACTCTTAATGTGATGTGTCTGCATTCCACTTTGGGTCCAAGCCTCTCCTCTCAGAAGAGTTTATCTTACTGTCCTTCAGAAGCTACCAGTTCTCTGATGGAAATCAGGACTCCAGATAAGCAGAATGGGCTCCCTGTTCCTATTTAAAGACTAGTATTCCCACCTTGAAGGTGAGGCTGAGGCCTTGCAAGAAAACGCATGCCCACCTCAGGATGGAACTCCTCCAATCCCCACACCTGCCAGCCAGACCAATAACGAGGGTCAATCACAACTTGGGGACATGATCTCTAGCTGGGGAACTGCTGGGCCTGCGAGGGGAGAAAGAGGACACCACACCAGATCCGATGTAGACTCTAGCTAACAGACATCGGCAGTTTCTGAGAGAACTTTCAGGAGTGTGCCAAATCAAGTAGGGTGGAGTATACAATGTTTACTATAGTAAAATAAGAGTTTATTGATACAGGAACCCACCCCCCCCCTTTTTTTTTTTGTATTTTTCTGAAGCTGGAAACGGGGAGAGACAGTCAGACAGACTCCCGCATGCGCCCGACCAGGATCCACCCAGCACGCCCACCAGGGGCGACGCTCTGCCGACCAGGGGGCGATGCTCTGCCCCTCTGGGGCATTGCTCTGTTGAGACCAGAGCCACTCTAGCGCCTGGGGCAGAGGCCAAGGAGCCATCCCCAGCGCCCGGGCCATCTTTGCTCCAATGGAGCCTTGGCTGTGGGAGGGGAAGAGAGAGACAGAGAGGAAGGAGAGGGGGAGGGGTGGAGAAGCAAATGGGCGCTTCTCCTGTGTGCCCTGGCCAGGAATTGAACCCGAGACTTCTGCACGCCAGGCCGACGCTCTACCACTGAGCCAACCGGCCAGGGCGATACAGGAACCCCTTTTGACACAGGATCTGAACTTGCAGGGTCCACTGGAGATGGTGCTAATACCTTGCTAGCCTCAGACTGGCTTTGGAACATTCGGGGAAATAATGGCTCACACTCACTTATGTAGACATTCCAGTAGTCCATGATAAAAGGTTGAACAAGGAATCAAAAGGCTCCATAGAAGTGAGCATGCTGGAGCGACTAGAGTATGGAAGGCCAGAAGGTGCACCCACTGTGGGACGGTCCAGAAGAACAGAGTTCAGTAAAACCATAAGGATGCACTGCCGAGGGTACAGCAGTGCTGTATAGAGCCCAGGGACATTCTTTTCTGAGAACCCGGCTCCCTGAAAGCCACAAGGAAAATGGAAGTCAGATGATGGCATTTAACCTTCAGAAGCAAGGTGAGTGCAATTACCTTAATGAATAGCTTCGTAGGAGTGGCAAAAAGAAGAGCCTGGACCTCCAAGAGCTATGAAGATGGTTAATGGAGCATGATGTCCCTAGGGCAAGGTAGCTGGGCAGACAACAAGGGTTCTGTTCAATGTAAACTACAAAAGAAATCAAGAATGATTAATTAGGAGGGTAAGGGCACAGAGCCCAATAAATCCCTAGCCTAGTTTCCAGAACTGCAATAGTTTTCAGACCCACAAAAATATTGACTCAAGGAGAGGCTGGGGCCCCATGATGATGAGCCACTGTAACACCACAACAAATAGATACCTTAATGAGTCTTTCCAGTTCGTTCCCCAAAGGAATCTATAGCCATTTACTGGGTAACTAGGCTCTGGAAAAAAAGATTGTATCCAGACATTATGAGAACTGTTGAACCTAAGAACTGACTTGATATTGACAGTCAAGGACCTGAAGTCTCATCCTGGCCTCTTCAGTGGAGTGGGGTAATTTTGTGACACAAGCAGGGTGTCCTACAATTTTACTCAATTCTGACGTTATGTGCTTGGAGGTAGTATCAGATCCTACAGGTAAGGGGCTCAATCCCACAAGATTGCTTCCACTCCACTTCAGGTGCCAACAGTAAGTCGTAGGTACCCACAGTAACCATAACTTCTAACTTGGTGACAAATCAGAGGTTCCCATGACCCCTTCTTAGTTTGATTAACTTGCCAGAGTGGCTCACAGAGCTCAGAAAAGCACTTACTTAGTTTACCAGTTTATCGAAAGTTGTGCTAAAGGATACAGATAAACAGCCAGATAAAGAGATGCTGTTGGGCAGATAAAATGTATTATGCTCACTTTGTAAAAGATAACGCTGCCCGCTGCCCACGTGGAGGCCGTTGCCCAGGTGATATTAATGTGTGTTGGGGGCAGGCAGGATTGTTGTAGCCTGGGGCTTGGTTTTGGGATTAAGCCTTTCCCACCCTTTTTGATGTGGGGTGGTACAATCCAATCATGCCTCAGAGAAGTGACTTTGTATTAGAGACTTCCCTATTTTGTATATTGGATTAAAGGTTTTGAATCTACACTATAAAATGGGGGCAGAACGGGAGCTTACGCTCTTGGTTCCTGAAATTATCATTAGAGGAGAGAGCAGAGCAGAGAGCAGAAGGAGGACACATGGAGGAGGCCAGGAGAAGCAGCCAAGATGGCAGAGTGCTGAGTGAGATGCCAGTTTGTGTAGAGTTTATATCTGGGATAAGGAAGGAGATGGGGAACTGAGGAGAATAAGGCTGGTGAGCTAGAAACCTTTGATTCTAGGAAACTCGGATAAGTCAGTGGCTTTGTGAGCACTGAATGTGAGTGGGTTTTGGAGCCCAGTGTGTGTTTTTACTTGCCCGCCGGGTGCAAGCTACGATTAAAGAAAATGGGCTATCAGTTTTTGGTTCCATTGTTTCTTTACCGACTGTCCGAATCCAATGCGAACCTGCATGAGCCAGGCTGCTGTAGTGATGGTAGCCCTGCCTGCTGGCTTTACAGATGCTTAGGGTGAGGGCTGGGAGGGTCTTGAGTGAAGGAGCTTCTGTCCTGGGTAGTTGTGGTGCATTACTCTCCCAGTGCTGGGGTGTGTTCACCCACCTGGAAGCCCCTCAGACCCCCTGCTAGCAGGAGCTTTTTATGGAGGCTTCCACGTGTCAGCATGATCAATTTTAACTCCATTTGCAGCCTCTCTCCTTTCTCTGGAGAAGTAGGGAAGGCAGGGCAGGAAACTCCAAGCTTCTAATAACGGCTTGGTTTTTCTGGTGACCAGACCCACTCAGGAGTCATCCAGTAGCTCACCTAGAGTCACCTCATTAAAATAAGAAATAATTCAAGTGCTCTTGTCTCTTAGGAATTTACAAGGGATTTAGGAGACTTTTGACAGGAACCCGAGCAGAGACCACAAATCATATGAACTATTATTATCTCACAGGCTGAGAATTCCAAGCCTCTAATCATTGCTTGGTCTTTCTGGTGACCAGCTCCCATTCTGGAGTCACCAAGAGTCACCTCGTTAAAACAAAAGACAGTTCTATCACCCAGGAAATTACAAAGGATTTAGGAACTTGGTGTCAGGAAACAGGGTCAAAGAACAAATACTAGACTAAAGACTCTTCTAGTGTTATCGCTTAAGATTATCAGGGTTTTAGGAGTTCTGTGCTGGGAACCAAAGGCAGAGACTAAAGTATGTATTTTTTTATTATTTTGCAGCATGTCTTGTTTTGGTCTTTTGTGTCAAAATTTTATTTCCTTTTTAAAATGTATTTTATTTATCGATTTTTTAGAGAAAGTAGAGAGAGGGGGTGGGGGGAGGAGCAGGAAGCATCATCTTTCTAGTATGTGCCTTGTTTGAGCAAGCCCAGGGTTTCAAACCTGGGACCTCAGCATTCCAGGGTGATGCTTTATCACCTGTGCCACCACAGGTCAGGCAAAATTTCCCTTCTTTTAAAGGACACTGTTGGGCAGATAAAATATATTATGCTCGCTTTGTTAAAGGTGGCGTTGCCCACGTGGAAGCCCGTCACCCAGGTGATAATATTAGTTGCACTTCTTGCTTGGGATGGGCAAGATTATGTTAATATGTGTTGGGGGAGGGCTTTCACATCAAAAGGTTTTTTGTTTTTTTTTTTAATTTTTTTTTTTTTTTAGAGAGGAGAGAGAGTGAGAGAGAGAGGAGGAGGGGAGGGAGGAGCAGGAAGCATCAACTCTCATATGTGCCTTGACCAGGCAAGCCCAGGGTTTTGAACCGGCGACCTCAGTGTTCCAGGTCGAGGCTCCATCCACTGCGCCACCACAGGTCAGGCATATCAAAAGGTTTTAAAGGGAAGAGAGATCACATTGTTCTGGGGAAGAGGGATTATGTTCTAGGAGGAGAGCAGAAAAAAGCCACGTGGAGGAGAGGAGAAGCAGCCAAGATGGCAGAATGCTGAAGGAGAAGCCAGTTTGTACAGAGTTTGTGCAGAGAGAAGGAGATGGGGAACAGAGGTGAATAAGGCTGCTGAGGTAGAAAACTTTGATTCTAGGAAACTTGGATAAATCAGTGGCTTTGGGAGCCCTGAATGGAAAGGGAAGTGTTTTCTCACTGTGTGTATTTCTTGCCTGCCGGGTGCAAGCTAGGATTAAAGCTAAGGGCCCACCAGTTCTTGGCTCTGTTGTTTCATTACTGTAAAGCCAGCAGCCATGGCCAGGGCCACTATCACAGCAGCCTTCTGGCCTATGCAGGTTCGCATTGGATTCGGACAGTCGGTAAAGAAACAATGGAGCCAAAAGTTGGTGGGCCATCTGTTGGGCAGATAAAATGCATTATGCTCACTTTGTTAAAGATAACACGAGGAGGCTGTCGCCCAGGTGATATTAATGTGTGTTGGGGTGGGCTAAAGGCAGGCAGAATCCTTGTAGCCTGGGGCTTGGTTTTGAGATTAAGCCTTTCCTACCCTTTTTGTTGTGGGGTGGTACAATCCAATCATGCCTCAGAAAGTGACTTTGTATTAGAGACTTCCCTATTTTGTATATTGGATTAAGGGTTTGGATTTCTACACTATAAAATGGGGACGGAGCGGGAGTTTGTGCTCTTGGTTCCTGGGATGATTAGAGGAGAGAGCAGAGAGCTGAAGGAGGCCACGTGGAGGAGGTCAGGAGAAGCAGCCAAGATGGCGGAGTACTGAGTGCAGAGTTTGTATCTGGGACAAGGAAGGAGATGGGGAACTGAGGAGAATAAGGCTGGTGAGCTAGAAACCTTTGGTTCTAGGAAACTCGGATAAGTCAGTGGCTTTGTGAGCACTGAATGTGAGTGGGTTTTGGAGCCCAGTGTGTATTTTTACTTGCCCACCGGGTGCAAGCTAGAATTAAAGATGACTGCACATCAGCTTTTGGCTCCGTTGTTTCTTTACCGACTGTCCAAATCCAATGCGAACCTGCATAGGCCAGAAGGCTGCTGTGATAGTGGCCCTGGCTTCTGGCTTTACACCATCATTTTTAATTCTAGCTTGCACCTGGCGGGCAAGTAAAAACACACGCTGGGCTCCAAAACCCACTCACATTCAGTGCTCACAAAGCCACTGACTTATCCGAGTTTCCTAGAATCAAAGGTTTCTAGCTCACCAGCCTTATTCTCCTCAGTTCCCCATCTCCTTCCTTATCCCAGATACAAACTCTGCACAAACTGGCATCTCACTCAGCACTCCGCCATCTTGGCTGCTTCTTCTGGCCACATGGCCTCTTTCTGCTCTCTGCTCTGCTCCCTCTGCTCTCTCATGCTAATCATTCCAGGAACCAAGAGAGCAAACTCTCGTTCTTCCCCCATTTTATATTGTAGCTTCACAACCTCTAATCCAATATACAAAATAGGGAAGTCTCTATACAAAGTCACTTCTCTAAGGCATGATTGGATTGTACCACCCCACATCAAAAAGGGTAGGAAAGGCTTAATCCCAAAACCAAGCCCCAGGCTACAAGGATTCTGCCTGCCTTTAGCCCACCCCAACACACATTAATATCACCTGGGCGACAGCCTCTACGTGGGCAGCGCCATTCTTAACAAAGTGAGCATAATATATTTTATCTGCCCAACAATTACCATCTGTCCAAATCTAATGCGAACCTGCACGGGCCAGGCGGCTGTGATGGTGGCCGTGGCTACTGGCTTTACAGACACCAGTCATTGTGTTTGAGCTCACCCTTTCATTATGACCTCAGTAACTTAACTAATCATATTTACAAAGACTCACTTTTTAAATAAGGTTATATCCATAGGCACCTGAGATCAGAACTTCAATATATGGCTAGTAGCCTCAGCCACCATCACAGCTGCCTGGCCCATGCAGGTTCTCATTAGAGTCGGACAGATGGTAATGAAACAACGGAGCCAGGAACTGGTGGGCCCTTAGCTTTAATCCTAGCTTGCACCCGGCAGGCAAGAAATACAGTGGAAAAACACTTCCCTTTCCATTCAGGGCTCCCAAAGCCACTGACTTATCCGAGTTTCCTAGGATCAAAGGTTTGGATCTCACCAGCCTTATTCACCTCTGTTCCCCATCTCCTTCTCTCTGCACAAACTCTGCACTAACTGGCTTCTCCTTCAGCACTCTACCATCTTGGCTGCTTCTCCTCTTCCACGTGGCCTTTCTCTGCTCTCCTCTCTAATGCTAATTTCAGGAACTGAGAGAGAACAAGCTCCTGGTCTGCCCCATTTTATAGAATAGAAATCAAAACCTTTAATCCAATATATAAACAAGGAAGTCTCTGTTACAAAGTCACTTATCTGAGGCATAATGGGATTCCTCACAAGAGTGCACCACCCTCTTTCATGCAACAGTCAAGGGTGTGGGGAAAAGCTTAGTCTTAAAACTAAGCCTTAGGCTGTAACGACTTTGCGGGCTTATAGCCTGTCCCCTACACCCAATGCAAACTATATTCGAGCAAACATATATATCATATTTACAAACTTATTTGACCAACATTCAACATATCTTTCTTTCAACTCATGATTATTGTATAGGTCATGAAGTCAAGACATGAGGAATATGATAGACTAGGAAAAATGGTTATAATAAAGTCAAAGAACAAAGATAATGAAAACGAATGTGGGTTGAAGTAGTAAGTGGCTCTGAAACAAGAAATATTAGAGTTGGTGTTGCCTATCACCAATTCAGCCAAATAAGTAGACAGGGATTAAATCTTTTATGGGCATTTTATTTAGTTGGCCAGCAATCTGAGGAGATGGGCATTATATTCCCAAATCATCTCAACCCCCTATCCCTGGCCATCCTTTTTATAAAGGGAAGGAAAAGGTAACTAAGAGTTTTGGAATTTCAAGGGAGAGTTAATCAGATTATAGTCAAAGATAATTGGATCATAGTCAGTGGAGCAGGAAGGCTTTGCTTACAGTCCCCTGGGGCACAAAGGTGGATCATTTGCAGATCTCATGGGGCAAAGATGTGTATTACTTGCAGATCTTTTTTTATTTTTTTTATTTTTTTATTTTATTTATTCATTTTAGAGAGGAGAGAGAGGAAGAGAGACAGGGGGGAGGAGCTGGAAGCATCAACTCCCATATGTGCCTTAACCAGGCAAGCCCAGGGTTTCGAACCGGCGACCTCAGCATTTCCTTACTTGCAGATCTTGTTATGTGCTGTAAGCCTGCTCAGGTATCCCAGTTCCTAGAACAAAGCTTATACTTGCATTCACCATTAAGCCCACTGACCATACCAAAGCCATCATTATTCAAGCTAAAATTTTAAGTCTTGTGTTTCCCTTATCAGTTCTAGTCAATAACTAGAATATTGAAGTTTGCATTTCCAGAAGTGTTGGGCAGATAAAATGTATTATGCTCACTTTGTTAAAGATAACACGAGGAGGCCGTCGCCCAGGTGATATTAATGTGTGTTGGGGTGGGCTAAAGGCAGGTATAATCCTTGTAGCCTGAGGCTTGGTTTTGGGATTAAGCCTTTCCTACCCTTTTTGATGTAGGGCGGTACAATCCAATCATGACTCAGAGAGTGACTTTGTATCAGAGACTTCCCTGTTTTGTATATTGGATTAAGGGTTTGGATTTCTACACTATAAAATGGGGACGGAATGAGAGTTTGGGCTCTTGGTTCCTGAGGTTAGCATGAGAGAGCGGAGAGAGTGGAGCCAGCAGCTAAAGGAGGCCACGTGGAGGAGGCCAGGAGAAGCAGCCACGATGGCGGAGTGCTGAGTGAGATGCCAGTTTGTGTAGAGTTTGTATCTGGGATAAGGAAGGAGATGGGGAACTGAGGAGAATAAGGCTGGTGAGCTAGAAACCTTTGATTCTAGGAAACTCGGATAAGTCAGTGGCTTTGTGAGCACTGAGTGTGACTGGGTTTTGGAGCCCAGTGTGTATTTTTACTTGCCCGCCGGGTGCAAGGTAGGATTAAAGGCTATGGCCCATCAGTTTTTGGCTCCGCTGTTTCTTTACCGACTGTCCGAATCCAATGCGAACCTGCATGGGCTGGGCTGCTGTGATAGTGGCCCTGGCCCTGCCTGCTGGCTTTACAAGAAGGTAGTTAATTTACGTGTATATTAGATCCAGAGTAGAGCCAGGAGTCTGGACCACTGAAGATTAAGAATAAAGATGGTCAGAATGAAGAGGTAAAGGACCATTATTCCTGTGGACATTGACATTGCCCTTGATCATGGCAAGATCATGGGAAGAAATTCTGTGAGCAAGATACCAGTGATGTTTGTAAATGATGGAGAGTGAACAGGAGGACTGGCAAGAATGGTCTTGAAGGAAAGGGAGAGGTTATATGTAAAGCCATTAGGCACAGCCAACACCACAGCCACCGGGCCCGTGCAGGTTTGCATTAGATTCGGACAGATGGTATTGAAACAATGGACCCCAAAACTGGTGGGACATTACCTTTAATCCTAGCTCGCACCTGGAGGGCAAGTAAAAACACACACTGGGCTCCGAAACCCACTCATTCAGTGCTCACAAAGCTACTGACTTATCTGAGTTTCCTAGAATCAAAGGTTTCTAGCTCACTAGCATTTTTCATCTCTGTTCCCTTCTCTCGGCACAAACTCTGCATAAACTGGCTTCTCCTTCAGCATTCCGCCATCTTGGCTGCTTCTCCTCTCCTCCATGTGGCCTTTATCTGCTGTCCTTCTAGAACGTAATCTCTCTTCCCTGGAACAATGTGATCTCTCTTCCTTTTAAAACCTTTTGGTGAGAAAGCCCTCCCCCAACACATATTAACATAAACACTCCCATTCCAAGCAAGAAGGACAACTAACATTATCACCTGGGCAATGAGCTTTCACGTGGGCAGCACCATCTTTAACAAAGTGAGCATTTCCACATATAAGGATACACCTTACAAATGTAATGACACATGTGACAAATATGGTACATGCAAAGGTATTATTCATTGTAACATTGTAATAAGAAGATTAGAAACAACCTAATATCCCACTTTACCCATTAGGAATCGGTTTTAAAATGTGGTTCCTTGGTACAACAGAATGTTGTGAAACTACTGAAAGCTTTTAGTCTCCTCACCACTACATAGAGTTGATGAGACCTGCCTCTTGTACATGGATGGTGGTGGCACAGAATTCTTGTGGTTGCTGGTTTGTAAACAGTCAAGAGAAGTAAAATGATCACAGAGCATCTGTGAATTGCAGAGCTTAGAGCCTAGCATAAATGTCCTCAAAGTGGTACCTAGTATTATTTTACTGTTTTTCATCATTTCTTTTCTTCATATAATAGAATAACAACACGGCAGGTATCTGTGAGGTGCGTATGATTGTTTGTATCAGTGCCTGTTAGAGATACCGTTGGCTTTAAGCCTGTGCTCAAAACAAGCAGCTCTATGTCTCAGCTGCTGGCCAGATGGGTCTGTCAGCAGCAGCTGTATCTCAGCCAGGCCCAGACATGGCTGACTGCCCGAGAGTAAGGGAGAATGCTTGAGTAAATCCCTAAAGTCCTTCTTGTCTGCACCGGGGGTTACTTCACTGGTGTTTACAATACAGCAGCTGCTAGCCACCAGGGCTGCACACTGTTTATGTGGCAGCCTCTGCTCCACGCTGCAAAGCCAATTGTGTCTTTATGGGCAGACAGACAAAGCCTCAAACACTGTGACCCACAGGGTCCACAATACCTTGCTTGGGAAAACACATAATACATTAATTTGCTAAAATGATGTTTTGATACATTTTACAACTTGTGACACTGTGTTTATAAGGTTCAAATATGTCTATTCTGAACAAAGTGTAAAGATAACAAAAATGAATCTTTATGTTGCATTTTTCCAGTGTGCCAAACACACATTCCAATGAAATGTCTTTGTAAGTTTGACTCTCCATGACTGAGGAGAAAAAGCAGAAGACATTCAATTTCTTATTGTAACCTTCTATAGTCACTTGTTACGGTGTCTCACAACTCAAGTTAAATCAAAACAAAAATATTTTACTGATTTCTTTCTTCAGCCTCATTCTCTGACTTGCTTTCTTTCAGAATCTCCTTTTGTATTTAGTGTGACTCTCCTCATTTTCAAAATATGAATTTAGAACTATGTTCAAATTTTACCTAATTTAGAATCTCTCTTCCCATTTTCAAAATGTATATACCTGAATTATATTTCCTTTTTTTTTCTTTTTAGAGAAAGCAAGAGAGAGAGAGAGAAAGAGGGAGAGAGAAAGACAGGCACAGACAGGAAGGGAAAGAGATGGGAAGCACCTTAGTTGTTTATTGACTGTTTTCTCATATATGCCTTAACCAGGGGGCTCCAGCCTAATGAGTGACCCCTTGCTCAAGCCAGTGACCTTGGGCTCAAGCCAGCAACCATGAGGTCAAGTCTATGATCTCACACTCAAGCCGGCAACCCTGAACTCAAGCTGGTGAACCCATGCTCAAGCCAGCAACCTCAGGGTTTCGAACCTGGGTCCTCTGTGTCCCAGGCTGACACTCCATCCACTGTGCCACTGCCTAGTTGGGCTTGAATTACATTGCAAATGTATATTATTGTTATAATCCCTTTGAAAAAAAAAATTTAACTTGTCAATTTAAGTGTTCCCTGCTCTCTGAATCCCAAAACTATTTCTGGCAATGTGGGTTGTGTGTGTGTGGGGGGGGGGGGGGGGGGGAGAGGAGGGGGGGGATCTTGACTTGTTCTCATGTATGAAAGAAAACCCACAAAATTGGTGGATTAAGAAGTCATAGTCTCTAGTTTATGAGTCACGGTCAATCTACTTTATTTCTTCCTATATGCATGCCTTATTCAACCAACAAAAGCCATGTTTCAAAATCATCTGGGTCTGTGGTCCTATTTCCACTTCCTCCAGTTACGCCCTACTTATCTCTCAAATCTTGGCTTAGGCATCACTTCTTCAAAGAATTCTCTGACCACATCCTCACCCTACCACAGATGGGTTCCAGTTATAAATTCCAGCCTCCTATGCTTTTTTTTTTTTTTACCATAGTGTTTATTATAGTTTGTTATTATAATTCTCAGCACTTAATTGATTAATATTGACTTCCCTTCACTAGATTGTTTTAAAAAAAGATTTTGTTTATTCATTTTTAAAGAGAGAGCAAAACAAAGAGGAGGGAGGAGTGAGGAGCATGAACTTTTAGTTGCTTCTTGTATGTGTCTTGACTGGGCAAGCCTGGCGTTTCAAAGCAGTAACCTCAGCATTCCAGGTTTTTATTTTCTTTGATTTTCTTCATTTTTATTTGAACACTTCAATAAAATTTACAAGTTCAAGACTTTAATTTTTCTTTAGAAAAAGTATGATAATCCCAATAATAATGGAATATTTAAATAATTAATTTTGACTATAATAAAGTTAATTTTAATTTTCAATATTTTAACAGCAAGAACTTAGAATTATTTTATTTTAGATCCACATGGAAAGTTTGAGATTTCTTACTAAGTATTATTCCATTCATCTTACATTTAATTTCTTTGAGTTTACTTAGAGCTCATAGACAATCAAATTTTTTTAAAGCATTTTCCTCTTCTGAAATCATTTTCTAAACATTTACAGAAGCAGTACTTCTGTAAATTGTTTTCTTGGATTAGAATAGCACAATTTATCCTATCTTTTTTATTTTATTTATTAATTTATTATTATTATTATTATTTGACAGAGACAGAGAGAGAGTCAGAGAGAGGAATAGATAGGGACAGACAGACAGTAACAGAGAGAGATGAGAAGCATCAATTTTTTGTTGTGGCACTTTAGTTGTTCATTGATTGCTTTCTTATATGTGCCTTGACCAGGGGGCTATAGCAGACCAGGTAACCCCTTGCTCAAGCCATTGACCTTGGGTCCAAGCTGGTGAGCTTCGCTCAAATCAGATGAACCCGCGCTCAAGCTGGTGACCTCAGGGTCTTGAACCTGGGCCCTCCGCATCCCAATCCAACGCTCTATCCACTGCGCCACTGACTAGTCAGGCTATTAATTTATTTTTATTAAGTGATAGACAGGGAAGCAGACAGACAGACTTCTCCATGTGCCCTGACCGAGATTTAGCCGACAAGCCCTCAATGGCAGTGGTCCCCAACCTTTTTTGGTCCACGGACCAGTTTAATGTCAGAAAGTATTTTCACGGACCGGCCTTTAGGGTGGGACAGATAAATGTACCACGTGACCAAGACAAGCGTCAAGAGTGAGTCTTGGATGTAACAGAAGAAATCTGGTCATTTAAAAAAATAAAACATCATTCAGACTTAAATATAAATAAAACGGAAATAATGTAAGTTATTTATTCTTTCTCCGCGGACCGGTACCAAATGGCCCACAGACCAGTACTGGTCTGTGGCCCGGGGGTTGGGGTCCACTGTTCTATGGGGCCACTGTTCCATTGCTTGGACAACTGAACTATTTTAGCTCCTGTGGCGATGCCATGGAGCTAAGCTATCCTCAGTGCCTGGCGCCAACTTGCTTGAACCATTTGAGCCATGGTTGCAGGAGGGGCAGAAAAAGAGAGAAAGAGAGAAAAAGGGGAGGGATCGGGGTGGAGAAGCAGATGACTGCTTCTCCCATAATGCCCTGACCAGGAATCAGACCCCAGACTTCCACACTTTGGGCCAACACCCTGACCATTGAGCCACATCCAGAGCCAAGAGGGGAATTCTTTTAAGAATATAACAGGTAAAATTCAAGGATAGTAAAGAAACTATACATGAGCCACACCAGTTCTGGGTTGGTATGCCAAAAATCAGAATGTCATTTCATGCTCACTCCCAAATCTGCTTCTCTCCAAGTGCATGCTCCATGCTTCCCTTAATGTCTACAGCAGACTCCTCTGTTGATTCAGATTGCACAAGTCCAACATGGTCGCTTCTCTCTCTCTTTAAAGCTACATAATGACCTTTCAACTATATCTGATGCAAAATTCTCAAGTGATAGCAAGCTTCATAGTTCAAACCAGAGTAAACCTCAGTCACAGCAGAGCCGACAGATAAGCTGGATTCCTATGAGGCATCTGATGAAATTAGCTGTGATTACAGGAGCAGGGCCATGTCCCAGGGTATGTGGGGCAGAGAAATAGGTTTTCTAAAGTGGTCTATAAGAAATGTAAGCAATGATGGTCATATGGATTATGGCCCTACACTTTAGGATCAGTACCTTTCTAGGGGTTACCAACACTTTGGGCTACCCTTTCATTGCTCTCAACATACTGTATTGCAATTAAATGTTAATATTTCTGTCCCTCCCACTGGGCTAGGAGCTTCTTGTGAGGATGGATTATTCTTGTTTTTCTTCTTTAACACCATGTCTCTAGTGCACTATAATATACTGTATATATACAATCAATAGATAATCAATGAATGTATGTCCAGTGAGCTGGTGTATTAGCATTCACTATAAACATTTTTGATCTATCTTCATACTAAATACTAAATAATGTTGGTGATTATATGGTAACTAATTAAATATTAATATGGTAATTTATTTTCTTTTCACCTTTAAATATGCACAGTTTATTTTATGTCAGTTAGAATATGGTAATATCTTGCACCTCAGTTCTGAGAGTTCTAGAGTCCAAGGCTCTGTTTTATCTTCTCCACAGAAATTGAAGATATATTACCAGAAAAGTGTTTTATTTTACCAGAATTAAGTCAGTATTACTCTAAAGTAGATGGTAAATTAAAGATGAATATTATAACCTCCAGAGCAACTACTAAGAAAATCGCTTTTATAAAAAGTTTAAATTCAACAGAAGAATTAACATGGTATAATAAAAAATAGTTTTAAGACATTTGAAGAAGTGAAGGATGATCAGAGGACAAATTAAAAAATTAAAAGACGTGAAGCATATAGAAAACAATAGCAAAGTGACAGGCATCAATGCAGATTGTTAGGGACTCTAGGTTTTGTGCAAAACGAGGTGTGAGAGACAATGGGGAGGGGCAGAGACCATGGACAACCGAGACGTGAAGAACCAGCTGTAGCTGTTTTTGGATGCAGTGTGCACTTTCCACTTTCCCAATTTCTCTTATTCTCAACTTCATCCTACACTTTTGGGTTCATATCACTTATTTTGCACCTGACTGACAACAAGGTGTCTGTCTGCCATCCCAGACCTCAGGCTCTGCCTCTGCAAATGCACATCCAACAGTGGTGTCAGTCCCCAAAGTGATGTGTAAATCCAGAGGTGGGGTTCAGCCGGTTCACACCGCTTCGGCAGAACTGATACTCATTTTTTGTTGCGTTTGGTGAACTAGTTGTTAAAATGGCACTTGTAATCAGGGTTCTCTGTAAGGTGGGCACCTGGGCAGCCGCCCAATGTGGAAATCACAAATTTACATTCCTCACTCTTTTTTAATATTCACCTGCACAACAGAGTATTCTAAGCACCCGTATTAATGTTCATTCTGTCCATAGGTGAAAAAAATTTAATGGAACTATGCTTGTAATATTTAATTATTCATTTCATAAAACTCTTTATACCTTGATGAAATACTATATTTTAATTCCCTCGTGTTTGTTACTTCAATAAACAAACATATAATGTAAAGAAAAAAAGTGCCAAACAACCAGGGGGTGACAAGCTGTCATTGGAAATATCTTAAATAAGTTTTATTGTTTTTTGTCAGGTATTAATATTTTTTCATTAATATTTAAAAACTTTCCTATAACATAATCCAGTTTTGTGTTCCTCTTTTATGGTTCTTAAGTATTAAATGCATGAAATAATAAACTACCTTTTGGTATATATATTTTTATATTTAAAATGGTTATTAGGGCAGAGAACTGGCTGTTAAATTATTTGAATCCTACTACTGTATAAATCATGCTTAATTTATATAAAGATAAAATAGGGGTATACTCTCTATTAGGGGTAGGAATTAGGTGATTTAAATGCAAAAAGGATGCATTTAAATCTTTGTGTAAAGTTGGGAGTTCTTGTAATCTGTATCAGGTCACAGAGTACTCAAGCTTCTTCCAGAATACATATTTTTGTGCTTACATAAAGGAAAGAGAAATTAAGGTGACATACAAAAAATATTAAAATAAATTCATGTCACAGAATTCTTTCCCCCTAAATCTCATAAAGATTAAAGAGCCCTGTGGCTTTTTTTTTTTTTTCATTTTTAGACTGGGCTAGATGTTTTTGAGTGTTTCACTGGAGAATTGGAGAAAGCTGGGGAAGCTCTGGAGCAGCTGCAAAAATAATTATTCCACAGCCCTGGCTAGAGAGCTTGGTTGGTAGAGCATCACCCTGAAGCACAGAGCTCGCTGGTTCGATCCTCAGTCAAGGGTACATACAGGATCAGATCTATGTTCCCATCTCTCTCTCTCTCTCTCTTTCTCTCTCTCCCCCTTCCCCTCTCACTAAAATCGATAAACACAAATTTAAAAAAAAGTAATTACTCTACAGCATATTTCAGTTCCTAAAAGCTGAGAATAGTTGTTTCTCAGCTTCGAGAAGTTATAGTTCAAACATAGATGAATGGGGTTTGTTTGGTGTTTTGATCTGATCTTCATCAGCACCAAGTGAGAAATGTTTAAGTACTGCTGTAATAGTAAAACTTAAGAAATCCTACAAAATCTTAGACTATCATCTTCACTGCTGCACTAGATTGGAGCCCACAATCATTAAAGCAGAGTGTCTCAGGACTCAGAAACATTCATTGTTCACCTTTGCACTCACCAGAGGACCACGTTGTGTTGCTGTTTTGTCTCATGACCTCATTGTACTTTGGAGTGTAAAGCTGTGTCTCAGACTATTTAGAATCTAAATAAGACCAAGGCAAGGCTTAATGACAGGCATTGCAATGTCTACAGCTAAACAATGTGAGTAACACACTTTATTCATTTTTATTCCTCTGATTTTAGAATTGCAGTTGGATTTTTATAGTTACCCATAAAAGTCCCAAGTGGCAAAGGCAAGGCATGAGCATAAGACAGAGGCCACATCCTGGTGGCCTGTGTGCCAGGCCACCTTGCAGATGTGTTACATTTTGTTTGGCCTTTAAAGTGTTTAAAGAAATTGTTTTTCTGAATTTTGTAGACAACATTTTGCAATCTGGAGAAGTCACACAAACATCTAAATTTCCTGTTTCCCTTGAGAAATCTATCTGGCCACAATGGGCACACAATCCATTTACTGATGAGTAAATGATGCTCCCTTTAAGAGGACACATTGTTCACTTAGAGGAGGCTGCCTAGCTTATTTTTGGTTCCTGCAGAAGCCTAGATATTTGAGTTTGTGACCCTGCAGACTCAACGATGACTTTTCTAATGCTTGAAGTCTAAAGTGATTTATTACCTTGGGATGCAGACAATACACTTATTCCATTTGTTTTGTCAGGTTCAAAGCCACTTTGAAATGTCTCTGTTGAGTTGCTTTTAGAATTTTTGACACTCATCTGACCAGTCTCCTTTGAGCAAATCTTCGTCCTTGAATCTGATTTTTGGAAAGAGTTTAGGGAAAATTTGGAGCCAAGTTTGAGGTAAAAAAAAATATGTGTGACTATGAAATGGTGAAAAGTTGTTTCTCTTGGGTGGTTTGTAAGCTGACTCAATAATGTTTTGACAGATCGCCTTTAGTTCTTCCAGATGTCAGTAACCCTTTCCACTAACTATTGAAACACCCAACTTGCGACTCTAATGCACACGTGACCTGGGTTTTAATTTTTTGTTTATTGCCTTCACCCCCTTGGACCAGACTGAGATCTACTTGGGAAAGATGTACTTTTATTCATCTTTGATTTGGTATGCAAAGTTGGAGGCCAATAATTTGAATCGAAGGATTCATTATTGAATGAATGAATGAATGAATGAATGAGTCAACATAAATGGAAAACATCCCAAGCTGAGTACTTTAAAGGCGACAAAACACATTTTATATCTGTTAAACACCTGTTCTCATTTTTAAAAACAATTGAATATATTCGTGTAGTTAAAGTTAATTGAAAATGAGTTGTTCTGGATTGTATAACTCCTTGATCAGGGAAGGCAGTCCCATTAAAGTCACTAGTTTCCGTCTGACAGGCAAGACTCCCTTCACTGCACATTTGTGGTTTTTCTGATGACCAACGAAATATAAAAGCTGTAGAATCAAAGGTGAATCAACACCTGCTAAAAATTATGGCCTACTTACTGTTCGTGTCCTGGTTCAAAAATAAACTATCAAAGTATTTCAGATGTCATGAAATGTTTGATATTAGTAGCCAACTATCAGCATCAACCTCAGGATAGGGCAACATGATACTCTGAAGCCTTGAATATAGAATGTGTAAAAGAACTAATACATAAATATTTTAAAACAAGAGCATACCCAGAAATCAATCTCTCTCTCTCTCTCTCTCTCTCTCTCTCTCTCTCTCTCTCTCTAACACACACACACACACACACACACTGGAAAACTTCCTCATGTTTTGTAAAACCAGATCTTTAAGGTTGGATGTTTCTCTCTCAGAGTAGTGTAGGTAGTAACGGAGCTTTGAAGGAATTATTGTTCATTTCTACGTAGTAGGGGGGAAAGGCTGCAGTCCCCCCTGCTTGTCCCTATAGTCTATTTGCATATTCACCCTTAGAAACACGATTCCGTCCCGACCCCGTGCTTCCCACCTTGCAGCGCGTCCGCTGCATCCTTCCCCTCCTGCTTCTCCCGCTCTATTTTTGGGGCCCCCATGATCTCATGCCCTTTGCAGACCACACTGCAATTCCAGTCCAGCCCGCGCCGTGAGGCCACGCAGGGCGATTCCTGCAAGTATTCGGAAGGTGCCCGGGGCGCGGGGAGGGGAAGGCTCTGGGGGAAGTTAAAGACGCGCCCACGTAAAGGACCCAAAATAACCGACACACAGAGTGCCCGAAATCAGACAGGAAGCCAAATAATCCGGGGCGTTGAGTTGCTTTCCCCTCGCTCCCAGCGCTGGGCGGCGGGCCGGGAGCCAAGGGTCTGGCGCGAGGGGCGGGCGCGGCCGGCGGGGCGGGGCTGTCGCGGAGCCTATTAAAGGCGGCTCGGGCGGCGGGGCGGGAGCGCCCGCGCCACGATGGAGCGCGACGGCCATGCGGGGGGCGGGAGCCGCGGCGAGGGCGGGCGCGGCCGCCGGGAGGGCCCGGCGGGGAACGGCCGCGAGCCGAGCCGCGGCCACGGCGCCGAGGCGCCCGGGGACCCGCAGACGGCCGCGTCCTTGCTGGCCCCCATGGACCTGGGGGAGGAGCCGCCGGAGAAGGCGGCGCGCGCCCGTCCGGCCAAGGACCCCAACACCTATAAAGTGCTCTCGCTGGTAGGTCCGCGGCCCCGCGCGGCGCCCGGGGCGGGGAGGGCGGCGCTCGGCTCCTGCGCTCCGGGCGCCGTCAGCACCCGGGCCCCGGAGAGAGGCAGCCGGTGTGCAGCCCGTCGCCTTCACGCTCCGCTCTGCGGGCTGCAAAGCGTGCTCATCACTCCTGTTCCTTCACTTGACCCCAGGGCACAGTTCACTCTCACTTGTATTAACTGATGCTTGTAAAAGAGCCTGTTGACGAAAGCAGGCTGCGATCTTTAGCAATATCACCTCTAACCCTCCGAAAGTACAAGGTGTTTAGAAGGGGAAAATGACCAGCCAGCAAGATGTTGGTCTTAGGAACCAACCACCAATAATGTTTTACCCCTGCTGGGTGACCTTTGGATGGCTCTGGGGACAGCGTTGATGATGACTTTTCTGATTCCATTAACTGATTCCACTTGAATAGATTGAACAGAGCTCAAGTTTTACCGGGAACTTTAGAAAAAGTACTTTTTTCATGGGCTCTGTTTAGTTTAGGAATTTCCTCGCAGCTGTTCAGAAATTCCATCAATATGCATGTCATATGAGTGTAAAAAACTTTTACGATTCTCTGTCCACTCTTTTAACCACAGGCTACACGATTTTTGTTGCTAACAAGGGTCGTCATTATTCTTCTGCTATTTTGTTATGACAAGTTGCAGGATCCACAGTCAACTTGATGAAGTGTGGGGGTTGTTTTCCAGTCGAGATCTATGGTGAGCAGTGCTGGGCTGAGAGTCAGAAGCATGTGTTCTTGGTTCCATGGCTGTTATTAATTGCCTTGTATAACATCTCACAAATCTCGGTTTCTTCTGTGTTAAAATGAGGACAACCTCAACCCCATTGCACATCACATAGGATTTTATTGAGAATCAAATGAGACAATGTATGTACGGAAGTAAACTGAAAACTTGGGTTATTTTGAAAGATTTCTATGTATACTGTACCCTAAAATACTTACATTGTATGATTGAAAAAATGCTATGTAGGGAATATATTTTTTAATTTTGAAATCTTTTCATAAGAATTTTCATTTTCACTATGTTTTGGGTATCATGAAAATGTTAAAGTACTTTGAGGAACCAACATTCCTAGACTAAAGAGATGGTGTCACTCCCTGGCGGGTTAGAGTGTTGTCTGGAAACATCAAGGTTGAGAGGGTTCCCATCCCTGGTCAGGGCACATACGGGAAGCAACCAATGAATGCACAACTAAGTGAAACAACAAATGAATCCTTCTCTGCCTTTCTCTCTCTCTTCCTTTCTCTCTTTCTTTCTCGTCTCTCTAAAATCAATAAACTTAAGAAAAAGCAATTTAATTAGGACATTATATTTAAAAAAATGAGACATGGTGTCATATTACTAGTATTTAAAAATAAGCCTAAGATTTAAGTAAGTACTTTTATCTCAAGATATATTTTTGCATCAGTATCACTGTTTAAGTTTAGAATACATGTTATTAATGAGAACTTAGTTTTCGTCTAGAGTCGTCTTTTTGGTTTTTGTTAATAGGAAACCTTTTATATCTCAGTCACTTAAATTATTCAGTATCAATACTTTTGGGTATTTAGCACACTGTGAAGTATTCAGTAATTATACATGGAATCTGTTTGTGAACTCCAATGTGAAATCATATCTAAATGCCCCTACTCTTGAATGGTTGCTAAATTTCCAGTTGCTAAATTTAGTTTTTAGATCTTTGCGACTCATTTACTTAGAGATCCACTGTCAATGTCAATAAAAGTCTACCTTTGGAGCATGCATTCCAACCTTTGACCTCTGCAATCTGTTGGTGAAACAGCATTCTGTTGATAATGCAACTCTTGAGTATTTGACATGGAAGTGTTCTAGGACTGACTTTCACAGGTAGAACAATCCTGAATATTTTTTATCTCATTAGGTAGGGTCTTCCGTTCTAACACAAATTGAATTAGAAAGACTTTTTGCTGATGCCTTTCGATAAAATACTGTGGGACGTTAATATCCACCCTAACTTGTTGCTGTGTTTTTTAAACTTAATTTGCCCATTCTTCTTTCCCTGCCCTACTTCAGTACCCTTCTTCCCTCCAGACCTTTTCCAAATAATGCACTTCCGAAGGGAAAGATCTCCAAAAGGAATGTGACAGCTGTCATCAAAGAGCTTGGGGACATGGCTTTTATCTAGAAAAGAGCTGCAGTTATGGAGTTCCTTTTTCGGATTCAGCATGAGCCTACTTCTCATAATGCTGGAGAAATGGGTTGACTCATTGCACCTGGGGTTGAGGTTATGAGAGGACAGCCACCAAGGAGGTCATCATCAAAGGTTTTATCAGCACGATAAACACAAGAGTTGCCTTCAGGAGATAATCAGTGACGACATAACTTTGGCATTTTTCGGAAGGTATTTCAGCTAAACTTAAATGAAATAGGTATGTCAGAGTGGATGCAGAGGTGGACAGTGCTTCCCTTCCCTTGCTTCTCCCAGTGTCTTGTTTGATCCCAGGAGATGCTCCCTGGCTCTGCTCTGGGGGCCTTTGATCTTGGGGCCTGGAAGTGCTTGTCCCCAGGCACCAAGTCAGATTGCGGAAACCTCCAAGTTTTCTACTTCTATAGGAAGTAATGTTCTCTATATGATTCAGTAGTCATGTTAAACACTAGACGCCTTTTCTTGGTTCCAAATTAACTTTGGAACTGAAATGTCCGCTTGCACTGAGGTTGGACTTGAAGACTTATTTGAAATGCTGTTGTTCCCTGGCCTCATTTTAAAGGGTCACGTAACTTTCAACCATATGGTAGTAAATTTCTCTGTTCTCCAGGAGCTGTTCTACAACTTTATTTTTGGTTGTGACCTTCTGCTATACGTATGAATGCACGGACCTCTGTATGTGGACAGGGCCTTGTGTGTCAGTGGTGGTGAGGGAAGACTACTTTCACGTTTCAATGAAAGAGTTCTTTCTAAGAGGCAGATGTAGCCTTGTGTATGGCCGGGAGCCGCCATCGTGGCCATTCACATGCAGGTTCCCATTTGATTCGGACAGACGGTAATGAAACAACAGAGCTAAGAACTGGTAGGCCATCATCTTTATCCTAGCTTGCACCCAGCAGGCAAGAAATACACACAGTGGGAAAATACTTCCCTTTCCATTCAGGGCTCCCAAAGCCACTGACTTATCCGAGTTTCCTAGAATCAAAGTTTTCTACCTCAGCAGCCTATTCACCTCTGTTCCCCATCTCCTTCTCTCTGCACAAACTGGCTTCTCCTTCAGCACTCCGCCATCTTGGCTGCTTCTCCTCTCCTCCACATGGCCTTTCTCTGCTCTCCTCTCTAATGCTAATCTCAGGAACTGAGAGAGAACAAGCTCCCAGTCTGCCCCATTTTATAGTGTAGAAATCAAAACCTTTAATCTAATATACAAACAAGGAAGTCTCTGATACAAAGTCATTTAGGGTGGGAAAGCTTTAGACTTAAAACTAAGCCTTAGGCCAGGGGTTGGGAACCTTTTTGGCTGAAAGAGCCATGAACGCCACATATTTTAAAATGTAATTCCGTGAGAGCCATACAATGACCTGTGTACATTACGCATTATTCAATAAAAATTTGGTGTTGTTCCAGAGGACAGCTGTGATTGGCTCTAGCCACTGGCAACCATGAACATGAGTGGTAGGAAATGAATGGATTGTAATACATGAGAATGTTTTATATTTTTAACGTTATTTTTTTTTTATTAAAGATTTGTCTGCGAGCCAGATGCAGCCATAAAAAGAGCCACATCTGGCTCGCAAGCCATAGGTTCCTGACCTCTGCCTTAGGGTATAACAACCCTGCTTGCTTACAGTCTGTTTCCCACACCCATTGCAGACTATAAGTGAGCAAACCTATATATCATATTTACAAACATATGTGACCAACATCTGTTTATCAGAAATTTGGATATGAATGTTATTAATTCTGTTAGTTTCTCTCTGCTTCCCCTTGCAACACATTATCTTATTTCTAGAGTACAGCATGGAGAATATTTGAGATAGGTATCTGCTTTTAATCTGATTTAGAATTGATATTGCCCTTTGGTTTATAAAATTTAACATCTGATCAGCCATAGTTTAGCATTTTATTTCAAAATGACCAGAGGAACTTTGGAAGTGACTGAAGTTGACCTTGTTTATCAGAAATTTGGGTGTGAGTTTGTTAATTCTGTTAGTTTCTCTGTATTTCCTCTTGCAATACATATGTTATCTGTGGAGTACGCCTGGAGAATATTCAAGATTACTTTTTTGCACCTGAATGGTGGTAGCACAGTGAACCTGGAATGCTGAGTTCCCAGGTTTGAAACCCTGAGGTCGCCAGCTTGAACAGACTCTTCAGCTTGAGCGCAGGGTTGCTGGCTTGAATGCAGGATCATCGACATGATCCCAAGGTTGCTGGCTAGAGCCCAAAGGTCGCTGGCTCCGCTTGAGCTCCCTGGTCAAGGCACAGATGAGAAGTAGTCAATGGACAACTGAGGTGTAACTTTGAGTTGATGCTTCGCACTCTTTCCCTTCCTGTCTCTCTCAAATTATTAAAAAAGAAAAAGATAGTTCTTTGCTCTTATTTTTACTTGAAATTGACATTGGCCTTTATAAAATTTAACATCAATCCAGCTATAGTTTCATATTTTATTTCAAGATGACGAGAGTATCCTATTTATGGTTCTTGTTTTATGTTCTAATAAAATGAGTCAAAGATTTCCAGGAACCGATCAAGACTTGTGTTTACTACTGGGACTAACACAGTGCCTTACACTCAGTGTCAGCTTTTGGTTGAATGAATGAACGAATGAATGAACTGCATTTCCACTTAGACTTGGTGACACTTTGGCTTGGAAAAGGGCAAGCTGGAAAGGCTAAATGTGCAACCACTTACTGATATGGCCAACTGAAGGTCAGGAACCCAAATATAAGTGCACTAAGAGAGATGACACTTGGGTATAAATTCAGGGAGGTGATCAAACTGGGATCAAACATTTTATTAGCATACAATGATAATTATCACTATTATGTATAGTAATAAATATAATATATACAATCACTATAAAACGGAGATGGTAACCTGACCTGTTGTGGCGCAGTGGATAAAGCATTGACCTGAAACATTGAGGTCGCCGGTTCAAAACACTGGGCTTGCCTGGTCAAGGCACATATAAGAAGCAACTACTACGAGTTGATGCTTCCCATTTCTCCTCTCTCTTTCTCTCTCTAAAAATCAACAACAACAATGTTGGGCAGATAAAATATGTTCTGCTCACTTTGTTAAAGATGGCGCTGCCCACGTGGAAGCCCGTTGCCCAGGTGATAATATTAGTTATGCCCTTCTTGCTTGGGATGGGTGTGATTATGTTAATACGTGTTGGGGGAGGGCTTTTGCACCAAAAGGTTTTAAAAGAAATAGAGATCACGTTGTTCTGGGGAAGAGTGATTATGTTCTAGGACGAGCCCATGCTGGAGGAGAGCAGAGAAAGGCCATGTGGAGGATAGGAGAAGCAGCCAAGATGGTGGAGTGCTGAGGGAGAGGCCAGTTTGTGCAGAGTTTGTGCAGAGAGAAGGAGATGGGGAACAGAGGTGAATAAGGCTGGTGAGCTAGAAACCTTTGATTCTAGGAAACTCGGATAAGTCTGTGGCTTTGGGGGCCCTGAATGGAAAGGGAAGTGTTTTCCCAGTGTGTGTATTTCTTGCCTGCCGGGTGCAAGCTAGGATTAAAGCTAATGTCCCACCAGTTCTTGGCTCCGTTGTTTCATTACCTTCTGTCCGAATCAAATGTGAACCTACACGGGCCAGGCGGCTGTGATGGTGGCCGTGGCTACTGGCTTGACAACAACAAAAAAAGGGAGATGGTAAAGGCAGCTAATGAACTATAAACAAAAGCTACAAATAAGGCCCTTGCACTTAAGAGGCCAAGCAGGGACTCTGATAATGGTAACTAGTATTCAGAGTTTGCATCTAGCCCCTGGGCATTTGCTCAGGTACAGACAACCCACGTATGACATCTGACAAGTATAGATAAGGCCATCCTGCAGGTGGAAACTTAGTGAGCCTCTTTCACTTACACCAGGGCCTCTTCCGTCTTGATGACTTTGCTGTCACACCCCACATTCAGTCTGTGACTCTGGTCGGGGACTGTTTTCTCCAGCCTTGTTTTCTGAGGCTTCCTCTCTTCTGCCCTGAGTCACATTCTAGTCTTTCTCCCTCAGCATTACAGCTCAGATGTTTTCCCTCCATGCAGTCTCTTTCTCACGGATACTCAGCCCCTCTTTCAGTGTCTTTCTTTCTCCCTTCTATTCCACTTTTTCAGTGAACCCTGGACACTCAGTTTTGCTGTCCCTTGCCTCATGATGTCCAAATTTTGTTTGTGATGATTCCAGTAGAAAATTTTTATGACTTTTAAGGCATAGAAAATGAATTTTATCTACATTATGGGCTTATTGGACAAGCCAGGGAACATAATTGTGATTCATAATTGTTTTTTGGGTGGGGAGCCAGGGTAAGGGCATGTCAAGTTCCAAACAGTTTAGGAACAAATAAGTTTTTGGAATACACCTTGTAATTAGAGATCTGCCTTTGATGAAAATGATCATGCCTCTATCAACCATAAAATAGTCTCCAAACAGCAAAAAAGTAAACAAAAATACATTTAGCAGAACAGATACAAAAATTGTTTATCAGAATGTTGACCTAACATGAAAACCCTTTGGCATCAAATAAGAGCTAAGTTATTTATTTACCAGGAAAGAAAGTATAGTAATACATTTTAAGAGGGATTTAAAAAAAAAATTCCAGACGGTTCAGCTAAATATTAACTAGATCACATTATTTTCTGAGTATTTTATTTATCTGAGATTGAATTATAAGAACTATGGTAACAGCTATAATATTTTTCATCATTTTCTTCTTCACTCATAGTTTTTATAATAAGATTTGGTGCAGATGTAGGTAGTAAAAACTTAGGTGATTATAATCATCCCCATAACTCTTAGCAGTTTTAGAAAGTATTTTCCCACATAGTCGGGTTTGTTTTTCTTCTTTTTCTTTTTTTTTTCCCCAAGTGAGAGGAGGGGAAATAGAGAGACAGACTCCCACATGAACCCTGACTGGGATCCAACCAGCAACCCCACAACCGAGCTATTTTTAGCACCTGAGGCGGAGGCTCCATGGAGCCATCCACAGTTCCCCAGGGCCAATGTGCTTGAACCAGTCTAATCATGGCTGTGGGAGGGGAAGAGAAAGAGAGAGAGAGAAGAAGAAGAAGTGGGAGGGGATGAGAAGCAGATGGTCGCTTCTCCTGTGTGCCCTGACAGGAAATCAAACCTGGGACATCTACATGCCAGGCTGAAACTCGACCACTGAGCCAACTGGCCAGGGCCCTCTATACTCTTAATTGATCCTCAACACCTCAATCACTTTGAAACAGGAGAGTATGGTGACAAACCTTCTTCACAGATAAGCAAGTACCTGGCTCACCGTGGTATTATCAGGATTCTCAAACATTAGTGTGCATGGGAACCACTTGGGAACTTAACGACATGGATTTTGGGGTTCCAGTCCCAGAGGTTGTGATTTGGAATATCTGGAATTATAATGGAATAAATGTTTGTGTCCAGCCCCCACCCCAATTCTTAGGTTGAAACCCTACCCCTAGTGTGATGTTATTTGGAGGTAGGGCCTTTGGGAAGTACAATTAGGTTTGTATAAGGTCGTGAGAGTTGGATTAGTGGCCTTCTCAGAAGAGGAAGAGAAGGGAATCTTTTTCTCTCCCCCTGCGCTCACTGAGCTCATGAGGACACGCGAAGGTGGCCATCTGCAAGCCAGGGAAGAGAGCTCTCACTAGGAAGCAAATTGGTCAGCATCTTGATCTTGGACTTCCCAGTCTCCAGGACTGTGAGAAAATACATTTCTGTTCTTTAAGCCACCCAGTCTCTGGTATTTTGTTATAGCAACTGAGCAGACAGAGACAGCAATGGACCCAAGGAACTTGCATTTTTAACAAGTGCCTCTGGGTATTCAGATGTGAGTGTTTTATTTACTTCTAGAAATCATGGGTTAAATTGATAGGCAAAAGTCATAGTATTAGTAAGTAGCAGATGATAAACAAAAGGAATTTTAACTCAGATTTTATTCTGGACTAATGGCTATTGCCTCTTCTGTTTGGCATTTGTAATGACAAACCTCTTCTGTTTGTCATTTGCACTGTGCGAAGTCGGTAGCCCGGAGCTACTGTGACTTTCCAGGGTACACATCTTCTGGGAAAGTGGCTTTCTTCTTTTTTTGAGTTTCGTTCTTGCTATGTTTAAAATGTAATAGAATAGGGAAATAGGTAGGATAGAAAGTTGTTTTGGAGAGAGTGAGTTTTCCAAGTGTTTCTTGTTTGTGGATTGCTCATGTTCTCATCATATCTTAGGACTTTGCACATATTTAGGTGGAAAACATTTTATTCCAAGTATGATTTGGGACCCTTTACGATCATTTTATACTGGCTTTCAGGAGAATAATCCTGAGCGTGTAGCTTGCTCTAAAGCTGGTTTTTTTCCCTTGAAAAGCTTTTTACATTAGCAGACATCTGGAGCTTGTGTTCTCTCATGGAGAGAACTGAAAGGAAACTCAGGTGGGTTTTTATGATGCTATTGTGTGGCCAAATAAATACAACCACCGTGAGATTGTTTTTCAAACAGAGCCTCATTCTCCAGAGTACCTTTATGTGATTTTGGATAACTATGTTTATAAATAAGATAACACAGGTAGAGTCGAGTTTCAGCCAAACTGTTTCAGGTGGCAGTTCTCAAAGCCTGGTGTGTGTATCCCCTGGAGGTCCTTCAGGGGAACCGTGAAATCCACAGGACTGTAACAGCAGTGGTAAGATGTTTGCCCTTTTCACCATGTTGATGTTTACACCAATGGCATTAAAACATCGGTGCCAGTAAAAGTGCTGGCACCTTAGGGGAAATCAAGGCATGGCACCAATGGTACAAGTAGTCATCCACTTATAATTAAAAAATATCTAGATGAAGCAGTAAAAATGTCCCCAATGAAGCAGCCTTGATTGAATTTCAACCCTAAATTACCCATCTTTAATATTCTGTATGACAAAGTTGGAACAATGCATAGAGCTGCTGTGCATTCTGAGAGGCCCTTGTTTGCCGGAGGAAAAGCAGTCGTGCAATTGTTGATGTTGTAAGCTGAACTGGCTGTTTTTTTTCTTGGATCATCATTTTTAGTAGAAAGAACAACTGACAAACTGTGATTATTCAGACTTGGGTATTTGGTACATATTTTCTCAAAAATGAATGATGTTAACATGTCACTTCAAGGAAAACAAATGTATATAACTGTTGCCTATGATAAAACCTGAGCTTTCAAGCAGAAACTAGAATTTTGAAGAACTTGTATCTGTCAGTGTATGCTCAACAGCTTCCCAATCTGGTGAAATGATGGAGATAGGAATGTGATTTTTTTATATGGCATAATGTGACGTGTCAACATTTGGAAGAACTGTATAACTCAGTGAATCACGTTTTCAAAGGACCATTTCCAATGGATGATTTATAAAACTATGAGGGGTGTAAGTGCCACCTAACATGCAAAATAGACTGATGGATTTTAATGTTACAGTATGGGAAGTTCATTAATATTGTTTCAACTTTTGCGTTGCATGGTGCCTTTAAGAAGTGGCCACTTGTAGAATTTTGGTGTAGCTTTAAAGAAGAATGTCCACAATTACCTGAAAGGCTTCTTAGGGTCCTCAGTATTTTTTAAGAATGTAAAGGGATCCGGAGACCAAAAATTGTGGAAATATCTGCTTTAAAAGAAGGCGTGCAGCATCCAATACTAGTTTAAGAACTATGGAAGGGAGGGGGAGGAGATGAAGGCATAAAAAGAATCAGCTACTTACAACAATTGTATCTTTATAAGTAAGATGCTTTATATATTTCAAAATATTTCTACATCTAGTACCTCCTTTGGAATTATAGCTCTGCCATTATTACCAATGCTAGAGATGAAAATACCACGGCTCAGAGAAATTTGGAGGGCTTTCCACAATCACAAAACTAATAAACTTTTTAATCGCATCACTTGAGCTTATTGATGAATGGTTTTGAAGTCAGACAGAATTGGGTTTAAATCCTGGTACTGTTATTAGCTTTTTAAATGTAGGCAAATAACTTAAGTTTCCTGACTATCAGCTTCCATAACCATAAAAAAGAGATGATAAAACCAGGTTAGGTATTTTTAGGAGATTAAATAGATGTGTATACAAAGTAGCACATAGTGTTCCCTGAATAATTCGTTGTTTTTCTTGTTCTCATTGCTAAGCTTCAGTTACTGCATTTGGTTTATTTTTCCTTAGTCAGAAGCCCCTTTAATTCTTGCTACCCAAAGTGTGGTCTGCAGACTTGCATGTCAGTGTATGCTCAGCAGCTTCCCAATCTGGTGAAATGATGGAGATAAGAATGTGATTTTTTTATATGGCATAAAGTGACGTGTCAACATTTGGAAGAACTGTATAACTCAGTGAACCAAGTTTTCAAAGGACCATTTCCAATGGATGATTTATAAAACTATGCAGGGGTGTAAGTGCCACTCAAAGTGCAAAATAGACCTTGAAAGGTGTAAGTAATGCCAGATCCTGGGCCTCATCCCAGACCTACTAAACCCGAGTCTGCATTCCCCTCGATCTCAGGGATTTGCAAACTAAAGTGGGAGGAGCAGCATTCTCTAGGCTGGGAAGGCATAGAAGACACAACAACTGCAATTTCTTCATCTGGGTCTTCTTCTAATCAACGCTTGTCCAGCCACGACTTCATACACGATGCTACAATAAAAAATAAGAACAGTACTAAATGTCCTTCATGTCTTCGACTGTGTTGGTGTGGGGTTACAAGGCTGCTGCTGCTGATGGCATTTTGCCCCTTTTCTTCCATGGACCTCAGAGGTGCACTGATGAAAGGAGCCCAGTGCTCTTGTCGTGCGTACAGGCGCCCCGGATACACAGTCTCTTACTCCCTTCACTGTGCAGTTTCCATCTCTCAGGAGCCTACCTGTGCTCTCATTTGCTTTCTTGTCCTGGAGTTGCCTTTTCCTGACTCTGCCCTGGCTTGTCCTGTAATTGCTCTTTATAAACTCCCAGCCATGTCAATCTCTGGCCATTGCTGTGATCCGGGTAACATTTGTATGTTCTTTCCAGTTCAACCATTCATCAGAATATGGAGTGGATTTCACTTTGCAGCTTACCACCAATAGAGCTCTTCAAAGTTTCCATAGCAGTACCTTCTCCACAATCAACAATACACTTGATGCAAACCGAGACAAAGGAATCTTATGCCTGAGCTTTTTCAGGTGGTGTTGGATCCGGTTAAATGTCCTTGGCACAAAGTTTGTTCCATAATAACTTACATGGCCAAACACACTGGCTTCCTGTAAAGTGCCATCCAGCATCATTTACCTTAGAAACTTCTGGAGAGTTCGGAGCAGGTGAATGAAGCATATTCAGGTGGGAAAGTATGTGGGTCAGGGACATTATGAATAGACTGTGTTGTCCTTCCTGTTTTTGGGTTAACCAGGGAAATAAATACAAAACAACTCTATACTTGTACACTACTTAAATACTTTACCGCCCGACCAGGCAGTGGCGCAGTGGATAGGGTGTCGGACTGGGATGTGGAGGACCCAAGTTCAAGATCTCGAGGTCGCTAGCTTGAGCGCAGGCTCATCTGGTTTGAGCAGGGCTCACCAGCTTGAGCCCAAGGTTGCTGGCTCAAGCAAGGGGTCACTCGCTCTGCTGAAACCCCTTGGTCAAGGCACATGTGAGAAATCAATCAATGAACAACTAAGGAGCCGCAACAAAGAATTGATGTTTCTCATCTCTCTCCCTTCCCTTCCTGTCTGCCTGTCCCTATCTGTCCCTCTCTCTGACTCTGTCTCTGCCACAAAAAAAAAAAAAAAAAAAATTTAAATAGTGTTTAAAAATAAATAAATAAATAAATAAAATAAAATAAAAATAAATATTTTACCAATCAGCTCAAAGGAAGTAAATGCAAAGCATGTTGATATATAAAAATGTTTTACATCTGTTATCTCTTAGAAACTTTCGAAGAAAAACAACATTGATTTTTCTGGGATGATTCAGACAAAAGGTTTTGAGAGATAGGGATTGGGTAAAGAGTCCTAAACTTGGAGTCACAGGAATTATTTACTATGTGACCTTTGAACAATTGCTTCGCTTTTCTGACTTTTGGTTTCCTTTATCATAATAAGAGCGATTTAGATTAGGTGGGTCCTTCTAGGTCTAAAATCTTTGTAGAGAAAGCTTACGATATTTTCCTTTGTTATAACAATATTACATATTGCAGAAAGTTGAGAAAATGCAAAAAAGTACAAAGAATCTAAAAATTGTTATCTTATTATATGCTATTTATATTTTGGCTTATTACCGGAGGAGCTTTATTCTGTGTATGGGTCACTTATTTTCTTTTATTTGTACAAAAATGGGATCATATTGCCCATACTGTACCATTTCCTTTTTTTTCCAATTATGTTCAGTTGTGAATTTACTATTGCTAGAAAGCTTTTCAACATGTCTTTCAGGAATAAGATTTGAGACTTTATTAACATTAGTTCATGGGGTAATCTTTGAAATCATCTCTACGAGTACCTCAGACATAATCAGTCCTCAATAATGTATTATTTCTTTAGTACAGATTTTTGGTTTTATTTATTTCTCTACTCCATTGCCATTGCTTATGTCTCTTTTCTACGGTTTGATCATCAATTTTCCTAAAATCATGACTTCCCTTTGTTATGATTCCGCTCAGAGTTTCCCAGGGTCTGCTACAACGTGTGTGAGGAAATGTGTATTCCTACACTCAATATTCTTTCTAGCCTTATTTCTCATCACTTGAATAACACTCGAGCTTAGCACGAGCAGTTTCATGTGTTCACAGTGCTCCTGATGGTCTCTATATAACATATATGTGTAGTCATTTATTCATCAGTATTTGTCAAGCGCTTAGAGCAGAGCCTTGCACATAGTGTTATGTAAATATTTGTTGATTTTATACATGCCTTCATTGAATTTACTCTTTGTCAGACCCTGTGTTAAACACTTTATCTCCTTTAATTCAGTGGTCCCCAACCCCCGGGCCGCGGACCAGTACCGGTCCATGGGCCTTTTGGTACTGATCCGCAGAGAAAGAATAAATAACTTACATTATTTCCGTTTTATTTATATTTAAGTCTGAACGATGTTTTATTTTAAAAAAATGACCAGATTCCCTCTGTTACATCCATCTAAGACTCACTCTTGATACTTGTCTCGGTCACATGATACATTTATCTGTCCCACCCTAAAGGCCGGTCCGTAAAAATATTTTCTGACATTAAACCGGTCCGTGGACCAAAAAAGGTTGGGGACCACTGCTTTAATTGACACAAGTATGTGAGAGAGCAGGGAGCAAGCCTGTTGGCTGGGAAGTACTGGTCTGGGACCCACACCTCTGTGGGACTCTGTCTTTTCTCTTATAAAGGACGTGTATTACATGCATAACTTGGAGTTAAGAACTCAAAGGGCTCAGGTATTTTTCTGTCAACTTCTGCTCTCATTGCACTTTGCCAGTTTAGAGAGTCGGGCTCCAGGTACCTATTTCTGCACGTGATCTTGATGCTTCGCTCTCAGAAATGCTCTGTCTCTGCTGAAACATATCTTTCATTACCCTCGGCTCAGACTTGTGTGGATTATTTCTGGTCTCTACCCCAGGAGTGACCTTTTCACTTCCCTTTTTATTATGCAACACACTGGGATCCAACTCAATTTATCCTCCCACGAGAGACATTCTTTAGCTGCTCTTTGGTCTGCTCTCCTTGTCCCTGAGCTAATCAATTGTCACTTAGGCATATCCAGGCCACAGAACTTAGTGGTTAAGGAGCTGGTTCCAGAGCCAGACTGCTGGCGTGTGCGTTCTGTCTCTGCCAATAACTGCTGTTCGTCCTTGGGCGGGTCCCGTCACATCACTGTGTCTTAGTTTCCTCACCCATAAAACGAGGATAATAACAGTGGCTGCCTCCTAAGTTTATGTTGAGGGTTAAATGAATTATTATATGTAAATGAATCATAAAAGTGCCTGAGAGACAGTAGATGCTAGATTAGGGTTTATTGTTATAGTTAGTGACTTATTCAACAAGCATTTAGTTTCTACTGTGTGAGCAGTTCTTTGGAAGAGGTAGGGCTAAATAGTGACAAGGGGAGAGGAAAGACTTATTTCCTCTTCTCATGGTCCATCCCCACAGGACCAGACATTTATTTATTTATATGTTTACATGAAAGTATATTTGACATACAATATCATATTAGTTTCAGGTGTGCAACATAGTGACTCAAAATTCATATGCCTTTAGAATGTGATCACTTCAATAAGTCTAGTAATCATCCATCACTGTACAAAGTTGTTATGATATTATTGGGTATATTCCCAGGGCCAGGTGTTTATCAAAGAATTCCAAAAGATTGTATCACGTTGCAGCTGTGATAAGTGGTGCCTAGAAACTCTGCACAGGGTGTAGTCATAGTGGTCTGAGGAAGTGACAGGCAGGCAGAAGAGGATTCTGAGAGGAGGCAGCAGCCTGTGCAAAGGCCCTGGGGTATCAGGGAGCATAGCCATCTCAGAAAGGGAGAAAGCCAGCAGGGTTGGTGCACAGAGAGGTATGTGTTGGGTGACAGGATGGGAAGGGCAGTCAGGGGCCAGGCAGGGTCTTGCAGACCATTTTAGGAATTTTGTTTTTTGTTTTCAGAGCAATAGGAAATTACTGAAGCTTTTTATCCCCCCTCCCATTTGTTTTCATTTTTAGATATAGTCATTATGGTCCAAAAATTATTTTAGAATAAAAAGAAAGAAATCACAGAAACTTAACTGAGGGCAATGTATTTTTTTCCACCTTTTATGTTTCACCTCTGACCTACTACCTGAATAGGCAAGAAACCTGCCTAGGCACGAAAAGCAATGTCTTAGATAAAACCCTGGTGCTTTACCTTTTAGTCCGTCTGTTTTATCCTCTGCCTGAGGGTAGGAAGGGCTGTCCTGTGTCAGAAGCAAACTACTTTTCCTGAGCTTACTTTTAGTTAAGCTCAGGAGCTTAACTAAAAATATTTTTTCTAAATTATTAAATACTTTCACTTACTGAGTCATATCTTTTTAAATCATAGCTTTAAGAAACACAGTTTTCAGGATTATTTTTGCGTGCTGTTTTTCTTCCTTGAAACTCAACTGAAACAAGATGTAATTGAAATTTTTTTTGCATTTAAGAGATTTAGAATTTAAAAGTGAATCCTCAACATGGAAAGTTCTTTGCTTTTATTAAATTTAGCTTAGAGTGTGCCCTGGTGTGTGTGTATGTTTCTGTCATATGATAATTTGCTCTACTGGCCACAGTATTTAATCAAAGAAACAGAAGCCATAATTGGGCATTTAATCAGGAGAGTTTAATATAAGAAACAAGTTACAAAAGTGTTGGAAGAGCTGAAAGCCAAACCAGAGATGGCGTGGCAATGAGGCAACCGTAATTATTTCCTTTTCTTCACTGGAATGATGAACTAGGCTGTGACCTTCGAGTGAAGCCGGCCCATTGTGCACTTTCAGCAGCCAGTCCTTTTATTCCTTCATTGACCATTTTACCGTGAGGATGATTCAGGCATATAATCTGGGAGAAGGAGAAAAAACAAATGTGTTCTCTCATGTGGTCAGGGAGCCATGTTGGTTAGGTCTACCGACTTGATAAATTCATCTCTGTTATGCATCTGGTCATCAGCTCTGTAGACTCCAGAACCTCTCAGTTTTTGATGGGTTAAACAATTGGGAAAGGTGTGTCTGGGCAGTGTGGTTCAGAGACTGTCTTGCAAGTATAGTCAGCTAGATGGTGGCTGGAGTTGCAGCCGCAGGGAATAGAGCATCTAGTTGCCGGCCAGGTATCACTCTCTCCCTTCCTGTACCTTTAGGACAGGGGTCCCCAAACTATGGCCCCCAGGCCGCATGCGGCCCCCTGAGGCCATTTATCCTCCCCCACTGCACTTCTGGAAGGGGCACCTCTTTCATTGGTGGTCAGTGAGAGGAGCATAGTTCCCATTGAAATACTGGTCAGTTTGTTGATTTAAATTTACTTGTTCTTTATTTTAAATATTGTATTTGTTCCCATTTTGTTTTTTTACTTTAAAATAAGATATGTGCAGTGTGCATAGGGATTTGTTCATAGTTTTTTTTTTATAGTCCGGCCCTCCAATGGTCTGAGGGACAGTGAACTGGCCCCCTGTGTAAAAGTTTGGGGACCCTTGCTTTAGGACTTCCCACCTGGTCTCTAGCATGGGGTAGTTTGGGTGTACTCACAGCATGATATCCTTGGAGTAGACTGCTGATGGGGGGTAGGGTGGACTGAAGGCTTTAAGAACTCTCTCTCTTTCTCTGTATATATATAAAAAAAATTATTTCAATTTTATTGGATTTAAATGGAATAACTCTTTAATTTATAGTTCTTTGATTTTAAAATGAAGGTAAATATATTTTTAGCTGTTTTATTTCTTTAGACATCTTGTTTATTATTTTTGGTATTATAAAACTGTGGGTTATATTTTCCTACTTGATTTTTATACATTTATTATCGATCATGGACATAATCATTGTCATATGTTGAAAATGATTATTCTAGTTTCCTCCACTCCAATTTTGCTTGTAGTAGATGTTTTGTTTTGTTTTGTTTGGCTTTACAGAAATTTCTGTGGATTTTTATGGATTCAAATGTATCAAATTTTTTCATTGAATTTTTGAATTTGGCGCAATGCTTGAAAAGTTGTTTACCACCCCCAAATTATAAAAATATTTGCCAGAAGGAAAGAGGGGAGTGGGAAAGAGTAAGGGGAGAGTAGGAGACAGTAGGGAGCGTAAATGGTGATAGAAGGAGGCGACTTGGGATGGTGAATACCAAATACAAATATTGTAGAATTGTACACCTAAAACGTATATTAACTTTTTTAACCAGTGTCACCCCATTAACTCAATAAAGAATATTCACCCATATTTTCTTCGCATGTGTTCATGGTAAACCTTTACATATTAACTGCAGTTGTCATTTTATTTTGTTAGGAGGTGAGAGATAGCAGTGCAGTTCACTATACACTTTACTCAAGATCTTTTTTCTCGATAGATTATTTTCCTTAAGAAGCTTATGTACAATAAATCAGAAGATTATATAAAGGCCACAGAAGGGTATTTTGCTACACTAACAGTCCTATTGAAGACAGAAGACAGGTACATAAGCCATCAGACCAAAAACAGAGCACTGGTAGTTAATAATTCCGTGATCACTTGTGACATTACCCATTTGCAGGAGTACAGAGAAGCCCTCGTGAGAAGCGCGAGGCTGTGTGTGAGGAGCTCCTCTAGCCTCCCTGAGTGATCTGTTTTATGTTGGGGTGTTTTCCGTGACTGACCGTGTTGACTAGGCGCGTGTGTCTCAAGATTTAGTGAGGGCACACAAGTCATGGGGTGCAGGATGCCATCCAAGCCAAGTCTCTACTGAAACCATTACTTTATATTATCAATGGATGTTTTATTCTTTGACCTTTAACTTCAAAGAGAAATGGTCTGTGAAAGTACTTGGTGAGATCTGGGAGAAGTGGTTTGTTCACTCAGGCAGAAGTGTAAGTACCAGATCTTCTTTTCTTTGAAAATGCTTGGTACTTTTCGAAACAAGAATGTGTCAGCAGGATGGGAAGGGAGAATCCCACTGCCCTAGATAAATCAGCTCTGTGGAGGTCCTGCAGGGCCCCAGGAAAATTTCTAATATGAAGGAGATGGCTCAGGACGTGGGTTCAGGAGGGATCCAGATAAAAGTCGGAGCAGTTGTCAGGGAGAAGCAGATTCATACGTATCTTAGTTTTATTAGGGACTGTGAGACTCTTCAGTTCAGTCCAATGAAGGGACGACGGGTGATGTGATTTTCTCAATACCACAAAGCCCCACATGTCGTGCACATCTTAATGAGGGTTGTTGGTCTTTTTGTGATTAGGGTCACAACTCTGCCATCCTTATATTTTAAATTTAAAAAATGGCAAGAATTTTAACAATTTTCTTATTGTTTATGGTAAAGTACTGGCATTATTTATTTTCTTATGCCAGCCTTACAAATTGACATTTTATTTTAATCTGTTCTTGTAAAAAGATAATATTTTTCAATGATCATTACCAGCTCCCATGCACTAACTGATAAGAGCTTTCTTTGAGATTTTTTTTTTTAAATGCTTGTTTACCAGAATAATTTGTTGAAAATCTGGGAAATGATGAAATGACTATTTGCTTAATTAAACAAAAGTGCCAAAAAGCTTTTTTTGGACTATTAATTTTAGTTTAGAGAAGAATCTCACAGTTTTATCTCCCCAAGAGACTAGTTGAACCAAATGTATACTGTGCTTATTCAAAATAATTGTTTTGAATGGCACTTTCTGTTATTAGTGACTCCTAACAGATTTATATTATATAGATTGGGGACATTGTCCTCTCTATCTCTCATATACATAATGTCATACCTGAATTTAAAAAAAATACATATCAGCTGTTATCTTTCCTTTGCACTTAGGAAAGGATTAAGAAGTTCAGAGCCCCTGATTGGCACTGGGGAACATTTTAGAGAGCCAGAATTTAGGATACTAATAATTTAAGGACTTCTATTTTGTGCCTACCTCCTTCTGACTTTATTTTTCTTCTGTTCTTTTTTTTTAAAAGATATGAGAAAAAGAACATAAAGATCCCAAAGAAGAGTGTGTGGTTTTTTAATGTGTATATAGTTCTCTATACTCACAACTAGAATCCATTTTGGTAAAGTCTTTTAAAGTCAGCTTGCCACTGATTTTACCACTCACTAAATATGAGAAGTAGTTGGCATTTTAAAAAATGCAGATTCATGGCACTATTTCTGACATAAATTAGAAGCCAGTACTGTTTGAAATGGACTGTTTGTCAATTCTATTAATCATTACTGTAAAAATTGTGTTGATGATGGATTCTTGGAAAGTCAAACAAAATTTCTGTGATATGTCTTTGAAGCTTGTTTGTGTGGACTTACTACCTCTCACTTTTTTCCTTTTATGTTTGTGGAAAGTACTATACTGCTATCCACAGAACAGAGATTTATTTTATTTTTTTAGGGCAAAATTCTTTTTATCTACAGGAACAGGAATGAAGGAAAGTTGTATGGCTTGCCATTTTAGCTTGTTTGTAATAGAAGGTCCTGGGAGTGCGTTAGCAACTGGGTTTCATCATGTTGTGACAAGTTCTGTCTCACATGTTTGAATCTGTGCAGAACCAAAGGAATTTGTCATTGAGTTTCCCTCTGATATCATTGGCCTTCTGAATGACCCTTTAGTTTCTCTTACAAGCAGTAGTTTGGTAACAAATGGCTTTGTCCCCCAACACCCTAGATATTTGGGGGTTTGTTGTCATTGTGTGTGTATGTGTGGTTTAATAAAATTGTTAATAATTATTTAAAACTTTATAAAATGACTCTGACATTCCTTGTATTTTAGCACCATTTTTACTGTCATCATAGACCTCAATCTATGCTAGTCTTTAAGTTGCTAGATATTGCAATAATGGCTTATTTGACTCTTGATTGAGACCTGTTAATGAAATAATAAACACTATCACTATTCCCATATTTTCCAAAGCTGACATAATTGTAAAGATAAAGGACATTCTGTGTAAGACAGTTATATTAGATACTGTACTGGCACATTAATATTTCTTAAATCTAATTTGATGAGGTTGAACATGGTTGGAAAGACAGAGATATAAAAGATATACTTTGAAACCTATCATAAATTAGAAATGGAGATAAAGTTTTGAAGTCATAATTTTACTCTGTAAAGAAATTGTGGTATTGTTTTGTAGAATTAAACTACTTGAGGAAGAAAATTCAAATTGAATTAGATTTCACAGCTCTCAACATTGTTGATGAGAAATGCCCTATGAAAACTCTTCTGATTGGGTGTTGTGTAATGGAGTAGCAGGTCATCTAAATTTCATGTATTGTGGATGGGATTATAGATAAGAAATGATTGCTTGCGTTGTACTTTTGTCTCAGTTACATGCTGTGCATTATCTTATAAAAGGTAAATCTAAGTAACATCATTTAGCAAAGAAGAGGTGATTCAAAAAAACCAGTGTACCTATTCTGCAGCTTAAGAAGAAGGTTGGCCCTGGCCGGTTGGCTCAGTGGTAGAGCGTCGGCCTGGTGTGCAGAAGTCCCTGGTTCGATTCCTGGCCAAGGCACACAGGAGAAGCGCCCATCTGCTTCTCCACCCCTCCCCCTCTCCTTCCTCTCTGTCTCTCTCTTCCCCTCCTGCAGCTGAGGTTCCATTGGAGCAAAGATGGCCCGGGTGCTGGGGATGGCTCTTTGGCCTCTGCCCCAGGCGCTAGAGTGGCTCTGGTCATGGCAGAGCGAGGCCCCAGAGGGGCAGAGCATCACCCCCTGGTGGGCAGAGCATCGCCCCTGGTGGGTGTGCCGGGTGGATCCTGGTCGGGGCATGCGGGAGTCTGTCTTAATTGTCTCTCCCCGTTTCTAGCTTCAGAAAAATACAAAAAAAAAAAAAAAAGAAGGTAAAGGTCTGCATCTTCCATGTGTGTTTTAAGCCAATGGTTAGGAAAATAAAAGTGATAATCCTGGAAGTGAATTACAAATTGAATGTAAATGGGGTGATACAAGAAATAGCTAACTGGAGTGTTAACACTGCCTCAGTTTAATAGACTCTAGAAAAGGTAGCCAGGGAAACTTACTGGTAGCAAATTTACTGATATAAATGACTTGGTTGTGATGAAAACGATGAAGATGTCTCAGAGGAAGTGACACTGACCCCAAAATTTATATTAAAGGAACTCTTGGAGAAATTTTGTAATATTGAGAGGGAAAAGTTGAAGCACTGGAAACTGATCTAAACTTAGAAAGTAACGTGACAATTCACAAAGACATAGACAAGATTCTCACTCTGTATTTAAAGGTATAAGATAAGATAGAGCACTGTTTAAACTGTTCTTGAGAAGTTTATTACAAAATAAAACTTCAATTCTCCATGTTTTAAACTGTAGTATATTAAATACTGGTTAGTTTTACTATTTTCTTCATTTCCTTCAATTATATAGATTTATAATTGATTCTTAGTATTTTTGACAGATATTTTAAAATTATTGCTTCTGTATGGTTGTGTCAGTTTACACCGCCATCAGAGGTTTAGGAGAACCCATTAGTACTCTCTTCTGATGCCTCGTTCTGTCTCTGCCCTTTTTAGGGACTTGTCCAGGCTCTTCTTCTAATGGTTCCCTATTTTAATAGATATAAATTCACTTAGGTTTTTTATTTCCTAAGGGAGGGTTTGGCCTAGATGTTGTTGTATTTTAGACCCATGATACTGTTGCTCTTCTTTCCTTCACCCCCATTTTTAAAAATTAAGTTAGATCTGTTTCTTCAGTTTACTTAACCATTCACGTCCTCTTTAGTGCTTGCAGTCACCTGAGAGTAGGCCCCTTGAGGACAGAGGGCATGTCTGTTTTATTACTGAGTAGCCCATGCCTAGCCTAGAGGCTGGTATATAGTCATTACTCAATGTTTTATTTGAAGAAATGTGCTCATAAAAGTCACTACCCACCCTTCACCCTGCCCCATTTACTCGTTCCTCCCATCTCAACTCTCTCCTCATCCTGACTTTTGGGAAATACCACTCCACCTTCCTGTTCCTCTACCCAGTGTCCAAGTCCATTCCCCTCTGCATTTTCTTTATTCCAGCCTAAGTAGACTGTTCAATATTCACCTGCCGCCTTCCACGTGCCTTCCTTTCTCTGAACTTTTCCTTACGCTGGCCTTCCTCCTAGACGTCTGTTCTGTTCTGTCCTCTCCTTGTCCCCGTAGCTCTGCCTGCAGTATCAGACCGTCATTGCCCCTCTTCAGAGCTCAGCCCAGCGGCTTTCTCTATGATGCGCTTTCTGATTTCCCTCTCCCCAACCACCCCAGACTTTCTCCATCGCACGCTGTAGACTCTGCAGTGGCTGTGAGAGGCAACCAGATATGAGCCATTTATTCTATTTACCACCTCCACAAAGCAGAAGCTCCCTGAGGTACCTCTTATTCTCCCTTTCAATGCATAACGTAATTCTTACACATAGTTGGTATTTAATGAATATTTTGTTCCAATTGTCCTCAAAGTGAACTGTCAGGGAAACTCCATCCCACTAAAAATATTGAGGATTTGTATATGGATTCTTCTTCTTTTTCTTCTGACTCACAAATACAAGTTCTGTTATTATTCTTTGGAGTTGTATAGTGTATCCACTTATTTTAAAGTGTCAAAGGTCAGAAGAATATAGAATGAGAAAATACCAAAACGTTAGAGCCAGACATATTTTTAGAGATCCATGTAGTCCAGCCTTTTAATTTTACTGTTTTCTTTACTTCCCGATAGATTTATGATTGGCACTAAGAGAGTTTTTACTGTTTGTGACAGATACTTTAAAATTATACTTCTTTAGAGTTGTGTTAATAGACAGTTTATTCTAGACAGAATAAACTGCTGTCCAGAATGGGTAAGTGACTTGTCCTAAATCATACAAACAACTTGTGTAACATGTGGACCAGAGATGTACCATATTTTTCGCTCCATAAGACACACCTGACCCTAAGACACACCTAAGGTTTTAAGGAGGAAAATAAGAAAAAAAATATTCTGAACCAAATGGTGTGTTAAAATGCTTAATAAAATATACCACAATAATACTTCAACAATGTAAACTCAACAGCAGTATTCCCAACCATTAGCACTGTTATTAACAAATGAGAAGAGACTTTAATGTTCAAATATTCTTCTACAGTGTGTCCGTAAAGTCATGGTGCACTTTTGACTGGTCATAAGAAAGCAACAAAAGATGATAGAAATGTGAAATCTGCACCAAATAAAAGGAAAACTCTCCCAGTTTCATACCTATTCAGTGCAGTACGATGTGGGCTCACACACAGATTTTTTAGGGCTCCTTAGGTAGCTATCCCGTAAGCCTCTACAGACTCGTCACTGACTGGTGGCCTACCAGAACGGGGTTTCTCCTCCAAACTGCCGGTTTCCTTCAACTACTTATCCCACCGAGTAATGTTATTCCTATGTGGTGATGCTTTGTTATAAACATGCCGATATTCACGTTGCACTTTGGTCACGGATTCGAATTTAGTGAGCCACAGAACACACTGAACTTTCCTCTGTACCGTCCACATCTTGATTAGCATGGCCGTGGGCTGCTCCGCTGTATACACGGTGTTACATCATCATCTGCGCATGTGCACATGCTGCCACATCATCCTACAGAAACTGGGAGGATTTTCCTTTTATTTGGTGCAGATTTCACATTTCTATCGTCTTTTATTGCTTTCCTGTGACTGGTCAAAAGTGCACCATGACTTTACACTGTAGTTGTCTGGGAACCTGCAGCAGCTAAAAAAAAATGAACATTCGCTCCATAAGACGCATGGGAATTTCCCCCTCCTCTTTTGGGGAAAGATGTGTGTCTTATGGAGTGAAAAAGACGATAGTCACCTAATCCTGTCTAGTGGTCATTTCTACAAGCTGCCACAGTGCATTTGAGGGTATTGTTTAGGTTGGTGTAGTTAAACTGTTAAAGGAGGCATCTGATATTCTTGTTGCCTTTTATGGATGAGCAATTAGGCAATTGAGTCTACATAGATTTTCCTATTTCTCTTAATTATTACAAGTTCTCTAATAGGATTAATATGCATCATCTGGAAATTTTCTGGCAACATTAACCTTGGATAGCATAGATTTATTGCTAATATTTAGGTAGAATTTTGTTGAAGTATAATATACAAGCAGATTTTTATTTTTTTTACAGAGACAGAGAGAGGGATAGATAGGGACAGACAGGAATGGAGAGAGATGAGAAGCATCAATCATTAGTTTTTCGTTGTGACACTTTAGTTGTTCACTGATTGCTTTCTCATATGTACCTTGACCACGGGCCTTCAGCAGACCAAGTAACCCGTTGTTCGAGCCAGCGACCTTGGGTCCAAGCTGGTGAGCTTTTGTTCAAACCAAATGAGCCCGCACTCAAGCTGGTGACCTTGGAGTCTCGAACCTGGGTCTTCCGCATCCCAGTCTGACGCTCTATCCACTGTGCCACCTGGTCAGGCCATGCAGAAATATTTATAAAGCATAACTGTGTGGTTTGAATTTTCACAAAGTAAACATAATTGTGTAACCAGCACCCTGATCAGGAAACAGACTAGCATCAGCATGTTTGGAAACATTTGAAGAAACAAAACATTTGAAGAAATAGAAGGGTTTTGAAGGTATGTAATTTTCTTTTGTCTCTCTACAGGTTTTATCAGTCTGTGTGTTAACAACAATCCTTGGCTGTATATTTGGGTTGAAACCAAGCTGTGCCAAAGAAGGTAATTAGTACAGTGTGTGTTTGTGTGTGTGTTGAAATTTAGCCTTCTTCAGAATTCAGAATGTGTTGAGATAAGCATGATGTCCTAGTTTTATGGGTACTCCATAGATATTGCATACTTGAATCTGGTTTAAGCCATCTTAAAACTCTTTTATTATTCTAGCTATGTAATATTTTATTTACTTGCAAAACTGCATCCCAAAACAACAAAGAAGGGCTATGATTGAAAAACCAACCAATCAAACAGAAAAACAAAAAACAACAGAAAATAAATTAAGAACAAAGAAGCAAATGAGCAGACATGGCCAACAGGTTCTGGGGCGCGGCCCTGGGGCCTTCTCCCTGACTCCCCCAGGCACTGCTGGGACCCTCTTTCTCCCCAAGCAGCTATTGCTGAAGCAGCCTAGTGGTTACTAGGTAACCAGTCAGCATCCCTCGGCAACCAGAAACTTATCTTTACTTGCTCTTAAGCCTTTTAAAATCATAGACATTGTTAGTTTCAAAGCAGTAGTGGTACTCCTAAGCTGCTTCATGTGTTTTTTTCTTTTTATTGAGTGTAGAATTATCCATCATTGATAAGATCACTATAAATAATAGAACTGAATCACAGTGCATCATAGTATTTTGCCTCTGTGGTAGGTTTTTTTTCCCCTCCTTGTAAAAATCATTGATGATTCTCCAAGAATCCAATTTTGAAAATTCTTTTCCTGCTCAACTATTCTGTAATTTGAACATTAGTCATTTAATAAATTGAGTGATTATTAAGCTATCATTTATTGTTGAAATGGATGATAGTAATTTTTTTTTGTATTTTTCTTAAGTGAGAAGCAGGGAGGCAGAGAGACAGACTCCTGCATGCGCTTGACCAGGATCTACCTGGCATTCCCACCAGGGGGCGATGCTCTGCCCATCTGGGCCGTTGCTCTGTTGCAGCCAGAGCCATTCTTGCACTTGAGGCTAGGCCATGGAGCCTTGGCTGCAGGAAGGGAAGAAGGAGATAGAGAGACAGACTCCCATATGTGTCCAGATCAGGATCCACACAGCAACCACCTTCTGGGGCTGATACTCTGCCCATCTGGGGCCATGCTCACAACTGAGCTATTTTTATCACCTGAGGCAGAGGCTCCATGGAGCCATCTTTAGTTCCCTGGGGCCAATGTGCTCAAACCAATCTAGCCATGGCTGTGGGTGGGGAAGAGAAAGAGAGAGAGAGAGAGAGAGAGGGAGAAAGAGAGAGAGAGAGAGAGAGAAGAAGAAGAAGAAGAAGAAGAGGAGGAGGAGGAGGAGGAGGAGGAGGAGGAGGAGGAAGAGGAGGAGGAGGAGGAAGAGGAAGATGAGGGGGAGGGGGAGGGGGAGGGAGAGGAGGAGGAGGGGGAGGTGGAGGAGGAGGAGGAACATGAGGGGGTGAGAAGCAGATGATCACTTCTCCTGTGTGCCCTGACTGGGAATTAAACCCTGGACATCCACATGCCAGGCTGACTCTCTACTACTGAGCCAACCGGCCAGGGCCATGAATGATAGTAATTTTATGTATTTCGTTAATAACCTACAGGCATAGCTCAGAAGTATTGCAGGTTTGGTTCCAGACCACTACAGTAGAGCCAGTATGGCAATAAAACAAGTGTAATTTTTTTTGCTGGTTGAAGGTCTTGCCTTCAATTTGTAAAAAAATGCATCTGTGAATCACAAGAAAGTGAAACACAATGAAACAAGGTCTGCCTTCATTCAGAGCAAATTAAGAAGCTACAGCCTAGTGTTCACCTGGGTAGTTTTTCTTTGCATGACCTAATTTACCTTGAGTTCAATTTGACACATAAAAATAGCAGTTTTTATCTAAACCCAACATAGTGTGTCTAGTATTTTTAAAAATTACTAGGTGCATATTAATGAGCTTAAAGTACTAGCTATTATTCTAATAGCTTTTCCCCATCCTGGGTTGGGGAAATCTCACTTAATCTACTAAATCTAAAAATTATTGTCATTTCATGTCCTTAACATTGCCTAATTTCTCAGTGTTGTGAAAATTAAATCCTGTGGCAGTGTCTGTCTTGTCGGGTCAGGAAGCTATTAAAGTCAAATTCCTTTTTTCCTGTTAGATTCCATTATTTTCTATGTGTATTTTTTTCTCCTGCTTTTTAGAAAGCCAATAAAGTCCTAAGTTATTCTAGATATCAAGTGTTGCAGCATAAAATTGTTTTTTAAAAAAAGTATTTTTTCCATATCCACCATTTATTCATTTAATGAAAACTTATTAGCACCAATTATAATCACGTGGCTTATGGGCACAGAAGATACATCCTGCTGGGAACAATTTAGGTATGGTCTTTGTTCTTAAAAAGTTTATGGTCTAGTGTGAGACTGGGATACTAATCAGATAATCTAGTTATAAATGAAATTAAGTGACTAAGGGGAAGGATAAGATTTTATAAAAACTTAAAAGGAAGTGGACCCAGGCTGGGGAGTTCAGAAAGCTTCTCAGAGGGAGCTGGGCTGTACCTGCAGGTGAACAGGTGTTCCAGGTGATGGGGGGAGAGCTGGGCTGTACCTGCAGGTGAACAGGTGTTCCAGGTGATGGGGGAGGGCTGGGCTGTACCTGCAGGTGAACAGGTGTTCCAGGTGATGGGGGAGGGCTGGGCTGTACCTGCAGGTGAACAGGTGTTCCAGGTGATGGGGGAGGGCTGGGCTGTACCTGCAGGTGAACAGGTGTTCCAGGTGATGGGGGAGGGCTGGGCTGTACCTGCAGGTGAACAGGTGTTCCAGGTGATGGGGGAGAGCTGGGCTGTACCTGCAGGTGAACAGGTGTTCCAGGTGATGGGGGGAGAGCTGGGCTGTACCTGCAGGTGAACAGGTGTTCCAGGTGATGGGGGAGGGCTGGGCTGTACCTGCAGGTGAACAGGTGTTCCAGGTGATGGGGGAGGGCTGGGCTGTACCTGCAGGTGAACAGGTGTTCCAGGTGATGGGGGAGAGCTGGGCTGTACCTGCAGGTGAACAGGTGTTCCAGGTGATGGGGGAGAGCTGGGCTGTACCTGCAGGTGAACAGGTGTTCCAGGTGATAGGGGAGGTGCGGCCTGTAGAATGTGTTTCAGACAATCACATTACATCTTTACATTAAGACCGAAACTGGTCCTGGCCGGTTGGCTCAACGGTAGAGCGTCGGCCTGGAGTGCGGGGGACCTGGGTTCGATTCCCGGCCAGGGCACATAGGAGAAGCGCCCATTTGCTTCTCCACCCCTGCCCCCTCCTTCCTCTCTGTCTCTCTCTTCCCCTCCCGCAGCCAAGGCTCCATTGGAGCAAAGATGTTCCGGGCGCTGGGGATGGCTCCTTGGCCTCTGCCCCAGGCGCTAGAGTGGCTCTGGTCGCGGCAGAGCGATGCCCCAGAGGGGCAGAGCATCGCCCCCTGGTGGGCAGAGCGTCGCCCCTGGTGGGCGTGCCGGGTGGATCCCGGTCGGGCGCATGCGGGAGTCTGTCTGTCTCTCCCTGTTTCCAGCTTCAGAAAAATACAAAAATAAAAAATAAAAATAAAAATAAAAAAAAAGACTGAAACTATGTCGGGAATTCTTTCTCTTTCTGAAACATTCATAGATAATCACTTGATAAGTTTTTTCTCACATTTGAAATTTGAGAGAACTCCATGGCTGTTTAAGGCAGTCCTTATTCCGACCTTTCTTTAACCATACCATAAAGTATTTAAGTCTTATCAGACCCAGTAGGTTTTGTAATAAGTGAAAGAAAAATTTCTCTTTTTTCCTATGGCAAGAAAGAAAAATCATAAACTTTGTACCTAAGGTAACCTTCTGTTAGTATGTATCAGTTTCCACATGAATTTGTGAAAAGATTCTGAGGTAACTTTGATTATACCAGTGGTAATCAACCTGGTCCCTACCACTCACTAGTAGGCATTCCAGCTTTCATGGTGGGCGGTAGTGGAGCAACCAAAATATAAATAAAAAGATAGATTTAACTATAGTAAGTTGTTTTATAAAGATTTATTCTGTCAAACTTAGTGAAAATCCGACATAAAGTACTTGGTAAGTAATTATTATATGCTTTAACTTGCTGTAACTCTGCTTTATAAATTTTATAAAGTAAAGTTACTTCCCTACTTTATAAATCACCATTACTGTGGAACCGGTGGGCAGTTAGAAAATTTTACTACTAACAGAGATACAAAAGTGGGCGGTAGGTATAAAAAGGTTGACTACCCCTGGATTATACCATCCTTGTTTTCTTAAGGGGTATTTGGAGCTACGCTATACCAAACTTAGGTGTATTGGTTGATGTTTGCTTTGTGATTCTATAATGATTTGAAACATCTAACTCATTATTCAATATTTTCAGTTAAAAGTTGCAAAGGTCGCTGTTTTGAAAGAACATTTGGGAACTGCCGCTGTGATGTTGCTTGTGTTGAGCTTGGAAACTGCTGTCTGGATTACCAGGAGACATGTATAGAACCAGGTAAAAACGTGCAGGGAAAAACATGCAGCCATGGCATTAGTAAGAGATCACAAGATGGCTCTGTATCTTTTCGGTATATGATTTACTTAACTCACTTGAGATTTTTAAAAATTTGGCTTTTATATTTTCTCAGAGAAAAAAAATGCACGTATTTTGCCATGAAAAATTGTACTGGTGGCAAAACTGTGCCTATTTTAATGCATGCAGAAAGCCTATACCGTCTGATTTGCATTTAAATGAAGTCCAAACGAAAATATAAGAATATTTTTATTAGGGGCACTTTAAAGTCAGAGTTCTTAGATGTCCACTTAAACTTTAAAATAAAAACTCAGAACATGGAAATTTTTCTCCGTTTGATGTGGACTTCTCTACATATGACATGGAATAACATTTATATGGGAGTGAACCAAATTTGGATTAAGTTTGAGAACTGTGAAAATGGCTGGTGGAAAAAGCCAAGATCTTCATATGAATTGGATGCTAATTTGCTGTTTGTTCACCTTGCAAAATGATGAGATTCTGGGGTTTTAGTGAAATAATAACAAGTGCCGCCTGCATGTTTTCCGTGAGTTCTGATTGACCTGGTGATGGCAGATTCTGCGGGTGACGAAGAGTTATGAACTCGTGTGCTGTCTTTTACGGGTCCTGTACCAGAAGACAGCAACTCTCTATTGACTTGGCGTGTGTTAAATTTGGACCGTCACGTTTCTGTTGATGTTTATTTCTAGAGCGCATATGGACTTGCAGCAAATTCAGGTGTGGTGAGAAGAGGTTGTCCAGAAGCCTCTGCTCCTGTTCGGATGACTGCAGGGACCAGGGGAACTGCTGCATCAACTACAGCCCTGTGTGTCGAGGTCAGGTCTCCACGTGCCCCATAGGCTCTACAGCAGCCTGACGTCTTCCTAGGTCTTAGCTGGGTTTTGCATAGGTTTAATTTATTTATTTTTTACATGAAGAGTCATACTTATTGGCCAACTATATTAGCTGAAAAAATATTTAAGAAAATTCAAGCATATACATGAGTAAAAAGAGAGTATGTAACAAACAGTGCATCCACATCCACCTTAACAATTGCTATCTGCACATGGCCAGTCTTGTTTAATCTATAGTCACTCATTCTGCTACCACCCCTTCATGTTATTTTGACATTAGCTGTATATTTAGTGCTGTATTATGGAAAGATCATCCTGGCTGAGTCTTATGTCCCAGGTTCTCTTGTAAAAAATGAAAATAAACTCTGCCATGCCACCCCCATAAATTCAATTTTAAAAAAATAGCAACAACTTAGATGCTGAATTTATGACATGAGTAATAGGAGAAGCTTAATTATAGGTTGACTGTTGGGCGCACTATAGCTTGCCGTAACTGTAAATATGAGCATGGCCACAAGATTCAGAAACACAGGTGAGAGAGCTGGCTCATGAATTTCAGGGACTGTGCTTGCATAATGAACACTGTCTCCATACTCCTCACTACATAGAAGTAAATTTGTCCTTTATGATGGCCTCTTCCTGTCTTAGGAACCACGAGTCTTGTTTCAAATGAACACGGGACTGTAACTTTTCCACTGCCCTTTCTCTTAATTCCTATAAGTGTGGTTAAGTAACTGTTGCAGGTTGTCTGGGAATCCATAGCATAGATCTGGGTCAGAGGGTCTCGGGAAGGGAAGTGACCACTTCCTCAAATTAAAAAAAAATGCTGCAAAAATATAGCAGTGCATGAAATGTGACATCATGTCTGGGGAAGAAATAACTACACATTGCCTAAATTCTTAACAAAAATGATGTAGACATTTAGGAGAATATGTTCATTTTATGAAGTATAAGTGGGAAAATATTGAAAATTCAATTTCCTGAAGCATATTAATAAGATTACGTTTTCTTTTAAAAAATAAGTTCTTAGATTTTAGTAGCTGGTATTTTAGGTCATTAAGAGGAAGCTTTTATTAGGACACTGGCAGAAGAATATCCGTTCTGTCTACTTCACTTCTGACCCACTTTGTCACTCATTTCAAACTTAATCGCATATTCTCTCTTGTCAGTTACTGTTGTCTCCTGTGTTTACTTTCTCTCCACAGTTAGATGATGAGTTCTTAGCAAATAGACACCATCTCATACTTTTTATATTTAAAAAAAAAATCTGCCATGCACTGAGCGAGTGCATATGAAATTACTGCAAAAGATAATAGAGTAGTATGTAAACTGTTGTTACTAGGATCCTCTCATTTAGATGTTACAAGATTCCTTGAAATTCCTTGACGTTATTTGGCTCTATTTGAGAGGAAATAAGACATCGTGGATTTAATGCCAGAAGATTTTTTTGGTTGGATAGATGGAGAGTTATAAATTTTGGCTGAAAATATGAACAGTTTAAAAATGAAAAAAAATACCCTTAAGATCTCACATATATATTTGTTATGTCTTAGTCCTGTAATTATGCATATACTTTTTCTTCCTGATATCAACTCTTTGAAAACAAACTTTTATTTTGAAATAGATTGCCTCCCTCTTTTCGTTATATTATCCTAGAAATCATGCCCCATGTTATTATCTATGTAAATGTTAATACATTTTGATTTTGGAATCTGTGATGTGATGTGTCTCACAAGCATTGTATTTGTTGTTGCTGTTAAGTGTGTTCATCTCGATTTATTTCTTTAACACATTTAGGTGAGAAAAGTTGGGTAGAAGAAACGTGTGAGAGCATTAATGAGCCACAGTGTCCAGCAGGGTAAGATGATATTCTGAGATATATTTATTTTATTTTATTAGAAATACCAACTTTTTTTTCAATTGAAAAGATAAAAATAATAATTTCTTATTTGTTCATTGAGCATGATTTTTAGTCGGGCCTTATATTTGGTACTGGGGATGTAAACATGGTAACAGAGTAGTGTGACCTCCCGCTCTGAAAGGGGAAAAGGAGAGGTCTTGAATATGTAGTGTTCAGCAGTGTCGGGTGGAAATATTTATATTTTCCTTGTTAGGAAGGAAGACCCTATACTTTCATTTGGAGTTTGAGAGTTAAACTTGAGCAAATTATAGCTTCTTTTCTTTTTGCCTTTTGGTTCACTTACAAATTTGAGGGACAAACAACCTGTCTGAGAGAGGATGTTACATAATTTTTACAATTTATATTTGTTCTTTTTGTCCTTAGTTTTCACAGTACTTTGTATATACTAGGCCATCAAAAAAGTTTTGTAGAAATTTTATAAAAGATATTAGATATATTTAGCTTTGTTCCACTTGAGATCTGCCTTATATAATTTTAGTTATTCATCTTAAGAATCATATTCTTACTTCTTTAAAATGTGATTCTTCTAAACTATTAAAATGTTATCTGTATTTTAGCTTTTGTTTACATGCATAATTTATTTATTTTATTTTATTTTTTTTTTCATTTTTCTGAAGCTGGAAACAGGGAGAGACAGTCAGACAGACTCCCGCATGCGCCGCACCAGAATCCACCCGGCACGCCTACCATGGGGCGACGCTCTGCCCACCAGGGGGCGATGCTCTGCCCCTCCGGGGTGTCGCCATGTTGCGACCAGAGCCACTCTAGTGCCTGGGGCAGAGGCCACAGAGCCATCCCCAGCGCCCGGGCCATCTTTGCTCCAATGGAGCCTTAGCTGCGGGAGGGGAAGAGAGAGACAGAGAGGAAAGCGCGGCGGAGGGGTGGAGGAGCAAATGGGCGCTTCTCCTGTGTGCCCTGGCCGGGAATCGAACCTGGGTCCTCCGCACGCTAGGCCGATGCTCTACCACTGAGCCCACCGGCCAGGGCATTTATTTTTGCTCTATGAAATATATATATATTTTCTTTTGGGAGAATATATTTTGTTGTGTAAAACAATAGTAGCAGCAATTGGAAAACTAAACTCAAACTGAAAAGTTCTAAAAGAGAATTTTTTTCAAAGGAAACTTCTTATATACCCTAAGCTGCCTTTTAAATCCTAGGTATATTGGTAATTTTAGACTTAGTGAATTTTGAATTTTTCTTTTTATTGTAAACATAGATTATTTTTCAATTATAATGTAGACTCTTAGTGGAAAAATGTACCTCATTTTTTTACAAAAAGACCATAATTTAAAACACATTTTATTATACTGGAAATGATTATGCCAGTTTATTGGTGGTCCAGTAAACTGTTTTTATGTTTTCTGTTGACTGGGTATAAATAAATTTATACAGATACGGACTATTGAGACTGTATGCGGCTGATTCTGCAGAGTCAACCAACGGAGCCATGGGACAAACACTAGTGGCAGTTCAATCAATTATATACACATTTTCTCTTTTTCTGTTTGTGTTTGTGAGTAAGCTAGGGAAGAAGTAGAGTTGAAAAAAGCAAGGTGAGGTAAACACTGGCTCTCAAATTTTGAATTACTGAGTAAATGTTCAGTGACAGGTTTTTCATGGTATCCAATGATATACAACTCTCCTGTCATCTACTGGATATCATTAGAAGCTACAAAATTTCTGAACCATGCCTGTTTTGGTGCATTCATGTGACAGTTTCCCATAGTTATCCTCTTTGCTGAGTATATCTTTTTTGCCTCCCTGTTTAGATGTCTGCACCACACACATTAACTGTGTGTGTGTGTGTATTTGTGTGTGCACGCACACGCTGTCATTGTTTCTTCGTTCCTAGCTTTGGGTCATTTCTTTGTTGTTTATATATTTAAATGCAGTAAATACCTCTTAAACTTCTATGTTAAATATTAATATAGTTTAAATATATAAAATTTAAAAACTATTGTATGTAATTTATATGATAATAGATACCATCTATTAGATTCAAGGAGACACAATATGAGAAAGTGGTTGTTCAGGGAAAAAAATAGAAACAAAAGCATAATATAGAAAATACTGTGTGTTAACATTTATTCTCCTGCATATCGGGAAAATAATACACTTTAGTAACATTTGGTTGGCTTATGGAATAGAAGAAACCATGAATGATATTCTCTGTATGGTGACTCAGTGGTATGGGTGCTTAATAAATAGATATATGATAAAATGCAAAAGCATGTAAATGAGTATAAATGCTGGGGAAATATCCTTTGTGAGAGTGCTTGCTGAGCTGGTTAGTTTACTCTAGATTACAAACCGACCTCAGTGGAAAATCTTCACTGGATCTGTGTCTTCCTTCTTTAAACCTTTTTTTTTTTCCCTTATTGCCCAGGTTTGAAACACCTCCTACCCTCTTATTTTCTTTGGATGGTTTCAGGGCAGAATATTTACACACCTGGGGTGGACTTCTTCCTGTTATTAGCAAACTAAGTGAGTAACGTCAAAGTTTACTATTGGAGTATCACAATTTCAGTCAGATAGACTAGGGACTCAGTCTTTTTTTGGAAAAGTACTGGCTGAACTTGACTGTTTTATTAAATTTCTCTAATACAGAGTGGTGGTTGGACCTGATGATAAAGAACTAATCTTTAATATTGTAATTACTCTAAAGCTGCCTTTTATTTATTTATTTATTTTTAATTTTTACATTTTTCTTTTTAATTTTATTTATTTATTTATTTATTCATTTTTAGAGAGGAGAGACAGAGGGAGAGAGAGAGAGACAGAGAGGTAGCGAGAGGAGGGAGAGACAGAGAGAAGGGGGGAGGAGCTGGAAGCATCAACTCCCATATGTGCCTTGACCAGGCAAGCCCAGGGTTTCGAACCGGCGACCTCAGCATTTCCAGGTCGACACTTTATCCACTGCGCCACCACAGGTCAGGCCATAAAGCTGCCTTTTAAATACTTCTAAGATTATAGCAGTATTTTAGGATTTTTATCTCTTGGCTGATATATATATATATATATATATATATATATATATACACACACACACACACACACACACACATACATATATATATATAAACTTTTTCATATAATTTTGTATTTTTTCATTGAAAAATAATTTGTTTATGTATTACATCTTAAAATAGAATTTAATAAACTGAAGGTATTTGGGTCATGGGACAGCTGTCAGAGGGAAGGGGGATGAGGGGATGGGATCAGAGAAGGTGAAGGGATTAGCCAAATTTTATATATATATATAAACACATAGATACAGAAAACAAGATAGCAAGTCCCAGAGGGGAGAGGGGGAGGGAAGTAGAGGGAGGGGACAAAGGGTTATATGGGGCATGTTGTTGGAGGCTAAGGGTGTTATTTAGAGTGGGACGCTTGAATCCATGTTGCTGTTTTTTTGTTTTGTTTTTTTCTGAAGTTGGAAACAGGGAGGCAGTCAGACAGACTCCCGCATGAGCCCAACCGGGATCCACCCGGCACGCCCACCACGGGGCGATGCTCTGCCCATCTGGGGCGTCGCTCTGCCGCAACCAGAGCCATTCTAGCACCTGAGGCAGAGGCCACAGAGCCATCCTCAGCGCCCGGGCCAACTTTGCTCCAATGGAGCCCTGGCTGCGGGAGGGGAAGAGAGAGACAGAGAGGAAGGAGAGGGGGAGGGGTGGAGAAGCAGATGGGCGCCTCTCCTGTGTGCCCTGGCCAGGAATCAAACCCGGGGCTCCCGCACTCCAGGCTGACGCTCTACTACTCAGACAACCGGCCAGGGCCTGAATCCATGTTAATAAAATAAATTAAAACATTTAATAATAATAAAATAAACATAAAAGAAACTTAAGGTATTTCTGATATGGTACTAGTAGTGTGGATATAGAATATTTACCTTCTAGTTATCCTATAATATCTTGTAGCATTCTTCCAATCTCTTTGTCTCAATCAAGGCCTTAATTGAATGATTATTCTGTAAGTTAGTGATGCAAGAGAATGGTTTTTTCTCAGTATTAATGCCAACATTTTAATTCACATTACCCACCAGTAATATGGGAATCACTTGTATCTTCATTGTTACTGAAAAAGAAACAAACTTGTACATGGGGGTAAAAAGTATAGGACTTTGCTCATTTATCAGTGATCAATATCTAAATAGCTACAGTTTAAACTGGTCTGAACTAGAGGTAAATAAATACAACTATTTTAGTGTTCTGGAATTCTAAAATATTATTTACTAGACTTGAACATCTGAAAATGGTTGAAATATTAAAGTCACTCTCAGTAAATACATATGTACATTTATTCTACTTCTCTTGTGACAAGCCAAAATAATTTGGAAAACTTCTAAAAAATGTTTTAAATTTCTAACTGGAAGAAAATAGTTTTTGTAAATAATTCTTTGACATAAAAGCTCTTTAGTAAAGAGCTTGCATAGGAAGGAAAGGCTCTATCAGTCAGGCCAATGGGCTTTGAAGCTTGAATCTGGCCCATTGTTACCAATAGGAGCAAGGTTCATCTCAGCAGCACCAAACATGGCGTCCTGAGTTGTAAATTAAGTAGCTATAGGTACCTATATGTGAAGTTTAAAAGAAATCAATACACAATTAGCCTAAGTCCTAACTTTAGCTAATTGGGGAATATTGTCTGTAATTATGAATTGTTTGGAAGGCAGTAAGATAGACACCAAGGAACATTTTCAGGCAATGAGGTATTAAAATCCTCAAATCAGTCTTTTTCAGAATCTTTTTCAGCTAGTTCTGAATCTATGGGTTGGGATGCTGTTACCTCAGCTACTGCTTCACCCTAGTTTTAATTATACAGATTTAGCCACTAGTGAGTTTATTCTTGTTGTTGTTGTTGTTTTGTTTTTTTATACTACCTAGTGCAATTTAGGTATGTGACCACAAAAAAGTAACAAAGATCTAGCAAGCATCATTATTACAAATGCTCCATCTGGAACTTAATGTTATTGATTGGAATGGGATAATTATTTTATTGGCTTAATTATTTTATTTAATGTTTTCTGACTAAGAGAAAAGTTAACTCTAATTTTAACATTGAATTTGAGTTCACAATTTTATACCTGGGTGCTTTATAATTCACCCTGAATTTGTATATGAATATAAATGCCTCCTACCTAGGTTAATTTTTTTAATACAATATAGACTTGTGGTACCAGAGCTAAATGAGGTAAACAGATTTTAAGTTGTATTTAATAACAATCTTTAATTTTATTTTTTATAGAAAATTGTGGAACATATGCCAAAAACCTGAGACCAGTCTATCCGACAAAAACTTTCCCCAATCACTACAGCATTGTCACAGTAAGCTCTGCATTCCACCTTTTATATATTCACAGATGTGAGATGCACATGTAGCCTTTTTTGAGAGATTAATTAGATGTCAGATAAGAAAAAAAAATAACTTCTCTTCCAATGTATAGTTAAACCAGAAAACCTATATTCTGGTCTTGGCTCTGCTACTCACTAGGTGTGGCCTTGGAAAGGTCACTTTACCTTCTAAGTCTCAGTTTTCTCACCTGTGAAAAGAGGTGAATAAAGACCTCAATAACTGATTTCTGGGTCTCCTTTTAGTTTTAAGATCTCTTGATTCTTATAGCCTGTTTTTTCTTACTAGTTTTGTACCGTCTTTTATTTGAGTCCCCAAACTATCTCACACTCAAGTGTTCTCAACCTGTTTTTCCAATCATCTTGATGTATGAGTTTGAGCAAGTCACTCTGTGTGACTCTGGATAGGATTACAGCCCTGTTTTTGTTTCAGTCAGTTTCCAGATTTAATTTGAATCCATTAAAAAGAAAAAAAAAAGTAGAATTCTTTTGGCCTTGAAGCCAGAAAATTAATACTTTAGCTTGCATTCACTGATAAAAGCCATTCTTGTACCAAACCAAAACAAGTTTGTGTTGCACAAATGCTTTATTCAGCAATGCGAAAAGACAGCAGAGCACCTTTTTTCAAAATTTGGGTGGCTGCCCATTTATATAGACCTTTATAACAGTGCTAAGTTATTATTTCCTATTATATAATGTAAAACACATGCTATATAAACTTTGAGTGGGTGGTTGTGTTTTGACAATACCCATTGTTTTGTTTTGTTTTTCCATTGTTTTGTTTCTTATACCTTCAGTAACCTGTTTCTCTCTGATGAAATTGTTCGGTGCCTTAAACATTCAAACATTCATAACTTGCATAAAACCTGTATTTTATGTTTTTTAGGGTCTATATCCAGAATCCCATGGCATAATTGACAATAAAATGTACGATCCAAAAATGAATGCTTCCTTTGCGCTTAGAAGTAAAGAGAAATTTAATCCTGAGTGGTACAAAGGAGAACCAGTAAGTTGTTTGTTTTAGCTGCAAAAACAGTTTCTTTTATTGCTCTCATCTGTTTCTGTTACAGGAAAATACCAGATTCCCTGGCACTCTTAATACTACTTCACTGACTATGTCTGTGGGCCTCCTTTTGTAAATGGAGATACATTCTGATAATCCTAACTGCAGTCTGTGTCATTGTATGACAAGAGTAGTAGTTGATTTCAGAACTGGACTCTTGGGTTATTCTGAGCCATTTTTCTTTCTGCTTTATCCTACCTTCTTGTACTATATATATTGATAGTAGGATATGGCAGTGGGTGAATGGAGGTAAATTTTTTTTTTTGTATTTTTCCAAAACTAAAAGCAAGGAGGCAGCCAGACAGACTCCTGCATGTACCTGACTGGGATCCACCCATATGCCCACCAGGGGGTGATGCTCTGCCCATCTGGGGCATTGCTCCACTGTGGCAGGAGCAACTCTAGTGATTGAGGTGGAGGCCATGGAGCTGTCCTCAGTGCTGGGGGCCAACTTTGCTCCAGTGGAGCCCTGGCTGCGGGAGGGGAAGAGAGAGATAGAAAAAAAGGAGGGGGGGGGGAGGGTGGAGAAGCAGATGGGCGCTTCTCCTGTGTGCCCCGGTCGGGAATCGAACTCGGAACATCCACACGCCTGGCCGACACTCTATTGCTGAGCTCACTGGCCAAGGCTGGAAGTAATATTTTAATTTACACAAAGCTATTTGTTTCTGAAGAAGGTAAATTTTGACTTCTTTTGTATATGCTAATTTAAAAGATTCTTTCTGGTTGTGATTTAGATGTATCTTTTTATTTTTTAAAATTGTTAAAATAAGACTGTAGGGTCTATTGTATTGTTTCAATAATCCTATTAGAAGGAAAAAGCATGATGTTTAATTTACAGGTTATAAATTTAAATTTTAGCTCTGATAGTTAAAGCTCTGTGACTATGGGCAAATTATTTTTTTCTGTGCCTTAGTTTTCTGATATCTATGCTGTGGGTAACACTATTAAATACCTCATTGGGTTATTTGAGGATTATTTAAATTACTAGTCTAAGCTTGCTTATAGGAAGAGTACTGTTTAGAACTGTAACAAGCAATAATAAATACTTAATAAATGTTAGTTATATAAGTTAAAATGCCAATAAATTGGGCGGGTATATTTGTGAAATTTTCTTTTTTCAAGGGGAACCTATTAAGCAAGGGTATGACTCTAGAAGTTGCAGTAGTTACCAACTGACTTATGTTCATATTTTTAAAGTTAATTTAATCTTTATTTAATTTAATTTTTCTGCTGTTCAGAGTTATATTACATAATTATTTTAAAATCTAATTATTGGAACTTATTAACCTTAAAAACATCCCAGCACTTGAGAAGAATGCATTGGTGTTGCATAAACACATACTTTCCTAAGAGATGAGATTTGCATAATTTCGTAACTTTCCTCTGTTATCTTTTCCAGATTTGGCTCACAGCTAAGTATCAAGGCCTGAAGAGTGGCACATATTTTTGGCCAGGCTCAGATGTAAAAATTAATGGAATTCTCCCAGACTTCTATAAAGTGTATAATGGGTATGTGTAGATGTACTCTGTCTGAGATCTGTAACATAAAACAGCTTATTTTTATCTCAGCATCTTCTTTTGATCAAGTCCTAAGCTCTAGCATTTGAGTATAAGTGGGCTGAAAAATGGGAGCCCTCCGAATAAGGACTCTTATCTCAAAGAGTTTTAGATGAATGGCAGAGTAAAACAAGTTGTTTTCTAGAGGTTTTCCAGAAAGCATTGAGATCTCACAGAGGTACCCTTTGAGATCGTGTGGGGTGTGCACTCTGATCTTTGGGTGGGAATAAGGAGCGGAGTCATGGCGAGAGCAGAGGGCTCAGAGCTGAGTCACAGCTCAGTTTAACTGTAGGACAGAAAAGAACTAGGAGAAGACGATGGAAGTATTAAACAGGACACGGGTGGCAATGACTCTGGTGTCTGGAAACACATTATTTAAAAGAAGATATTGACAGCATCTCTGGATTTCTATTTCCAAATTACTTCAATAAATATGCCATCTTATGTAAGAAGCTGATTAGAATAGCCTCCAGCTGATAGTAAAAATTCATGATGTATTGAGAAAAAAAGAACAAAGAAAAAAAAATATATATATATATTGGGAAGACTCTATTCAGGTAATTTTTAGTGAGACTACCACAATAATTTTACTTATTTTACATTTAGGCTATTTCTATTGCAAAAGCAATACAACAGTATATTTGGGGGGTGAACAGAAAAGATCATAAATTCTAGATGAGAAATGCATAGTGATTTTTTTTTTGTGATCTTATGCTATTGTAATTCTTTATGGTTCACTTGAGCATAGGGCAGTACCTCTTCCCACCTTATTATTTGCCTATATTTTCATTCCATGGATGGTAACTGAGACTTTATTGTCATGCGGTAGGCATAGGGGATTCAAATACTAGTGATATATATTCTCTGGTTTCTCAAAGTCTAATAGAGGACACAACTAATTGTGCCTGGGGGTGGGTAAGCACGCATTCTGGTGAAGTTTTGTGAACAAAATCCTGTATCCCGAGGAAGGTGTAATTAATTATACTGAGGAAATGTTGTCTGGGGAACTTTCTCATCAGGTGCCTATTTCTCACTTTTACTGAGTCAACAAGTGAGTTCTTCATAAGGTACCCTTTGAAGAGTGTATTGACATGGGTTTTCATATCCTAGCAACTGTTCTTCTCAGGTGTAGGAAAAATACCCTCAAGTAGAGGACAGGAAGCAAATTTTTAAGCCCAATGACAACTTCCATATGTGTAAAACTTAACTTTTGTTCCTTTGTTGGGAAGACAAATAAAATTTTCCAAATAAAACTCTTACATGACTTCACATTGATGCATTAGATTGTTGTAAACTTTCCTTTAATGCAGTTTTGTTAAGAAAAATGTCTATATTTTAAACCTAAATAATTGTCACAGATTTGTTTCATTTTGATTTTTCTTAATTCTAGTTCAGTACCATTTGAAGAAAGAATTTTAGCTGTTCTTGAATGGCTACAGCTTCCTAAAGATGAAAGGTATGTATTGTAAATACTCCTTTGTTTTATAGAAATTACACAATAGACTAAAAGAAAACCTTGGCATTGGCTATGAGGTTGTATGTCCAAATAAACTCTTTAGTGAGCTATTTATTATAGTCACATTTTGAAGAATTTGAAACCTGTAAGTTATTTCTCAGCAAGTTTAGACACGTTACCCCAGGGTTGTATACTTTGTGTTCACTAGCGATTGTTGAATTATTCTTTCCATTCTGTTTCATAATGTGTTCATAAAATATTACATTTTGATACTGTTTGATTTAGACCACACTTTTACACTCTGTATTTAGAAGAACCAGATTCTTCAGGTCATGCCTATGGACCAGTCAGCAGTGAAGTAAGTACATTTTATCAGTGATTACTTCATTAAACGTGGCTTGGTGACAGCTAACTGAATCTTGATTTGAAGCAGGTTTCTAGACTATTCTGTAAGACTCCAGATTTCTGGGAAGAGTGAATATTAAGCACAATTTTACTAAAACCAAAGAATGCACTTTAATCAAAATAGGAGCTGGGAGAATTGTTCTGTTTATATTTTCACAGTGCTAACTTGAACTGATGATGAATTATATTCAATATTTTTAATTCCAAAGCTTTTATCCACTCCATATTCCCTACATTGGCCTAAAAACTAGGTGATTTTTAAATATTTTGTAAATGAATGAGACTCCACTTCTAGGAAAAGTTAGGATAATATGTCAAATAGCAGAAAAGGCTGCTTATGAACTCTCCACTTTAGGAAATATATCTGACCATTTGGGATCATGCTTCCAACAGAGCTCAGGCATCAAAGGATTAGTGATTTTTTCAAAAGTATAGAGAACTGCAAATCATCATTGTTTCATTGAGTGTCTACCAGGAAGCGAGAGAGGGAAAAGGCTCATGGACTGAGGCTCTCAATGTAACATCTTATTTGACCTGACACCCTTTTAGGCATTTAGCCCACTCCTGGCTATGTTTTTAATTGGTACAGTGCTTTCAAACCTTAAATATTGTTTTCATTTTCTGTGTGGCCATATCATTTTGTACCATGGAGCAAAGGAAACATTTGAACAGAAAATGATGCAAACTTTCCTTGTGCCTCTCAGCTGACTTTCCTTATGATGTATATTTTATCTGTGGCCTACAGTATGAAAAGAAGCAATAAGTAAAGGTCTGTAGCATTGTTGGTCATGCTGAAAGAGAGCTTCCTTGTTAGGATCCTAATCTTAGAATTCTTGTCTAATTATCTTTTTCCCCATAGGATTTGCCAAAAGGCAAAAGACTAGGAAAACACACTCTTTCTTAATAACCAGAGTGTCACTTCCAATTCTCCTCAGTCCTCCTGCCCAGGCAGTCCCGGCTGGAGAATGTGTATGCCTCCAGGACTCTAGCATCGAGTTCATAAGGTCTGGCCTGCCATGGCTGTTGTGGGTCCTGTGTTTAAGTGTGCTACATGCTCTACATGCTCACTTCAGCAACAGCAGACGGAAGAGAAAAAGCATGCTCATTTTTCTCACTTGAATGTAAAACAGTTGCCTAAGCCATCTTTCCCTGGGGCTCCACTGGATTTGCCTTACTTAAGAGACGAGGGTCCTCTTCTGTGCCATCTCCTCAGAAGAGAAGAAAGTTGACTCTTATCTGGTTCTGTGTTTACCCTTTCTACTCTTTCCAGCAGAATCCGTCTCTAGCAGCTCCAATTTAGTAATTCCATGTGCCCTGTGCTTTGATTCTTTTCTTTAATTAAGCAGAAATGTTTCTTCTGAGAGATGGGATAAGGAAGATGTGTAGGCAACAATGTGGCGATATTATCATCAGTCAAAAGTTTCATGTAGCTGTTATCTGGGTGTGAGCAATTGGCCAGATGCTAGTATAATTCTCATGCTTTCCCTAGTCCCTGACACCTGAGACACTTGTCTCTGTCAGTTTGGCTGCTGGCAAATCTAAGGATTATTTTGTAATTGCATGGTTATCAGATCATATGAGTTTAAAAATCAGTGCTGCCTTTTTCTAATTCACTAAAAAGTTTGCAAATTACCAGCTTTTTTGATTCATCATTACTCAAGGGTAAACCCATTGCTTTTGAATTATATTCACCAACTTGTAAATTCTCTTTACCTTTACTATTACTGACACATCAAAACGCATTTTATCTTAATATTTGAAAATTCCAATTCATGTTGCTTTGATATCTTTGAGTGAATCAAAGATCATATTGAAGGAGCTTGTTTCACATAACAGTAAAATACACTGACTCTAAATAAAGATTAGACTGATTTTGATACATTATAGAAAACACACGCAAAATATACTAAGAGTTTTCCTCATGAGAGTTTGTAAGGGGAGAGGAAAAGAGAAATGCTAAAAGCAATTTGCCAAAACCATTCGCCACTCTGTGTTCTTGTGATATTCATGTGCCAAATATAAAGTTTATAAGGAAATAATGGGTTGTAATTCTAGGAGTTCTTATTTAAAAAAAATAAGTACATAGAAGCATTTAATGAATAATTTTAACATTTTTGAAAACGAGGAAACATTACATTTACACAAATAATCAGAGAAAAACAAAGGGAAGTTGATTTTAGAAAATGAAGTGATAATTAAGAATACATTTGTTTCTGGCCAAATGAATTTGTATTGCTTTGGCCTAAATTGGGTCTGGTCTAGGGAGTGGCATTCCGAACTCAGAGAGGAAAAGGTGATCTGTTCAGCTAATACCATTTCCAAGACTTATGATTGAGCCTCTATAGGATTTAGGTCCTTCTGCTGTGTATGGTCAGCAGTTATTTGATGCCCTTTCTGTGTTCCCTGACTTGTCTTAGACTAATGTGAATTAGTCTATCATAGTGTTTGCATCCACGGAACTTTTTCTTTATTTTCTTTTATTTTTTTTTTAACAGAGATAGCTTTATATAGGAATAGCCATTAGTGTGGAATGCATCACATAAGGCTGATTCTCTTTCTTAGGTCATCAAAGCATTGCAGAGGGTTGACAACATGATTGGCATGCTGATGGATGGTCTGAAAGAGCTGAATTTGCATCGATGCCTGAACCTCATCCTCATTGCAGATCATGGTAATCTGAATTTGCATCGTTTACCCTTCAAGTTAAATGGTGCCCCCCTACCCAAACTTACTTGGTTGATTATTGTTTCATTATTTTCTTTGATTGTTATAGTTAATTTTTTAAAAAAACATAGTTTATTGTGGAAAGTCTTTAGGAAAATATATTATTAAATATAAAGTACAAATGAAACACAAAATTCATAGAAATCTAAGAGCCTGTCTATCAAAATACACTCACCTCCTGATTTGGGAAAGGCTTACAACAGTCATTTGGATAGTTAAAAAAAAAATCTTTTTTCAATATTAAACTTTGGTAAATCTATTCTAACAACTTTATATTTATTTTGAACTGATGATGATGCACCTTTTCTGGTTTTTTTTTTTGTTTGTTTTTAGTATGATAAAAATGACTCTGAGGCCCTGGCCGGTTGGCTCAGTGGTAGAGCATCAGCCTGGCGTGCAGGAGTCCCAGGTTCGATTCCTGGCCAGGGCACACAGGAGAAGCCCCTATCTACTTCTCCACCCTTCCCCCTCTCCTTCCTCTCTGTCTATCTCTTCCCCTCCCACAGCCAAGGCTCCATTGGAGCAAAGTTGGCCCGGGTGCTGAGGATGGCTCTATGGCCTCTGCCTCAGGCACTAGAATGGCTCTGGTTACGACAGAGTGACACCCCAGATGGGCAGAGCATCGCCCCCTGGTGGGCATGCCGGGTGGATCCCGGTTGGGCGCATGCGGGAGTCTGTCTGACTGCCTCCCCGTTTACGGCTTCAGAAAAATACAAAAAAAAAAAAATGGCTCTGAAGGCAGTATATATTAATGTTGGCACTATTTTAATTTCACTGTTACTATACTATGTATCTTTTTAAGATTTTATTGATTGATTTGAGAGAGAGAGAAAGGGGAAGGGGAGCAAGAGGCATCAACTCCTAGTAGTTGCTTCTTGTATGTGCCCTAACCAGACATGCCCAGGCTTTTGAACTGGTGACCTCTGTATTCCAGGTCAATGCTTTAGCCACCAAGCCACCACTGGTCTTTATAACACATGCTTCTATATGGCCTTGGGTCTATAGAAGTGATATGTAGTAGAGAAAACAGAAAACAAGTTCTTTTTTATTCAGTGAGAGGAAAGGAGGCAGAGACAGACTCCCACAGTGTGCTCTGATTGGGATCCACCCAGCAAGCCCACTAGGGGGCAATGCTCTGCCCATCCGGAGCATTGCTCTGTTGCTCAGCAACCAAACTCTTCTTAGGCCTAAGGCAGAGGCCATGGAGCCATCCTCAGCACCCAGGGCCAACTCCCTCCAATCAAGCCATGGCTGAAGGAGGGGAAGAGAGAGAAACAGGGAGAGAGAGAGAGAGAAGTAAGAGAGAAGCGAGAGGGGGAGGGGGAGGGGTAGAGAAGCAGATGGGCTCTTCTCCTGTGTGCCCTGACTGGGAATTAAACCTGGGACATCAATACACTGTTGCTGTACCACTGAGCCAACCAGCCAGGGACCAACAAGTTCTTTTCATTGTTTTTTTACTTCTTGTTGTTTGCTTCTGAAATAATTATTGAAAACAATTTCTAGACACAGTCCTAAAAAGTCATAGCCTAAAGAAACCCCAGTCCTGGAATGAGAAAAATTTTATACTTCCAGGCCCTGGCCGGTTGGCTCAGCGGTAGAGCGTCGGCCTAGCGTGCGGAGGACCCGGGTTCGATTCCCGGCCAGGGCACACAGGAGAAGCGCCCATTTGCTTCCCCACCCCTCTGCCGCACTTTCCTCTCTGTCTCTCTCTTCCCCTCCCGCAGCCAAGGCTCCATTGGAGCAAAGATAGCCCGGGCGCTGGGGATGGCTCTGTGGCTTCTGCCCCAGGCGCTAGAGTGGCTCTGGTCGCAATATGGCGACGCCCAGGATGGGCAGAGCATTGCCCCCTGGTGGGCAGAGCGTCGCCCCATGGTGGGCGTGCCGGGTGGATCCCGGTCGGGCGCATGCGGGAGTCTGTCTGACTGTCTCTCCCAGTTTCCAGCTTCAGAAAAATGAAAAAAAAAAAAAAAAAAAATTTTATACTTCCAGTTAATATCCTAAGTGATTTTGGGAAAATAACTAGGTTTTTATATACTAAGTCAAAAAATGTGATATTCTTCCTTACTTGCGTAAAACTATAAAGATATTATATAAATAAGAGGAAACAAACTAATTTTGGATAAAAAAAGGGAAAAGTTTTTTTTTAAATGTGAAGTGGTAGATATAGCTGAGCACATGTTTATTAAATTCTGAAAATGAAATTTTGTTCCACATGTTAAATTTTTTAAAGTTGCAACATCTTTTAGAATTTTTTTTTTTAACCTAGGCATGGAACAAGGCAGTTGTAAGAAGTATGTGTATCTGAATAAATATCTGGGGGATGTTAAAAATATTAAAGTTGTATATGGACCTGCAGCTCGATTGAGACCCTCTGATGTCCCAGATAAATACTATTCATGTAAGTATAGCTCTGTGCTAACTTTGAATATCACTATATTTAGAATAGATTTCTCTAAATTACTGCATGTCTAAACTAAGTGAAATCAATTAAACTTAATTTCCTTTTCATCATTAAATTATCTCCAGGGCTTATCTTCTGCCCCTGAAGGAACCTTGCTGGGTAAAGTAGTCTTGGTTATAGATCCTTGGTTTTCATCACTTTGAGTATTTCATGCCAATCCTTTTTGGTCTGAAATGTTTCTGTGGAGAAATCAGTTGACAGCCTTATGGGAGCTCCCTTGTAGGTAATTGTTTTTTCTTCTGTGGCTTTTAAAATTCTCTCTTTGTCTTTAACCTTTGGTATTTTAATTATGACGTGCCTTGGTGTGGCACCTCTTTGGGTCCAGCTTGTTTGGGACTCTGTGCTTCCTTGAGCTGTATCTTTTTCCTTCACCAAGTTAGAGAAATTTTCAGTCATTATTTCTTCAACTAGATTCTTGATTTCTTATCATCTCTCTTCTGCTTATAGTACCCCTTTGATGCAAATGTTATTATGCTTTCTGTCATTCAAAAGGTACCTTAAACTATCTTCACTTTTTTTTTTAATTCTTTGTTTTCAGCTGCTCTGATTGGGTGTTTTCTTCTACCTTGCCTTCCAAATTGCTGATTCAATTCTCTGTTTCATGCAACCTACTGTTTACTCCTTTTGTATTCTTAATTTCAGATGTTGTTCTTCAGTCCTTACTGCTTTGTTTCCATGGTTTCTATGTCCATTTTTAGTATTTTTTAAATGTATAAAAGTAATACACAATGGTTATAAAACCTCTTTCAATAACTATATAGGAAATGGCAGTATTCAATTGGGCTCCCAAGTTTCCCAAATTAAAACAAAAGCTATATATCTATTTATATACCTACATACATAAAATATATATAGTAAAAATTTTTTTATCTGGATAATTTTCTCGAACTTATGTAAAGTCTAGCTAAAAGGATCTTAGAAATAAACTGCTATTGATTTGTAGCATAAGGTATGTACAGTAGGTAACTGTGGGCTTGCTATGCAAATGAATTTCCAAAACTATTTTATTTATCTTCTCTTCTGAGTTCTTCTTTGTCCCTTTTATTTCAAAATTCTGAAATTATCAGTAAATATCAAGGTTCATAAAGTAAAAAGTGACAGTTTCCCACCCTAATTTCCCTAATTTACATCTCAGTCTCTCTCTTTAGAAGTTAAATTTGAAATGTGTCTTTTCAGATATTTTCTATGCATATATAAAATACATTCGTTTTTACATAGTGAAACCATATTAAATCTAGATAGATGGATGCATGAATATTTGGATGTACGAACGGATAGATGGATGGATGAATAAATGGGTAGACGATGGACAGGCAGTTGGATAGATGGTCAGATAGGTAAATGGACAGACAAATGGATGGACAGATAGATAGGTAGGTGGATATTCTGTAACTTGCCTTTCCGTTTAACAATATGATAGAATTTCACAGGCTTGGAGTGGGAGTTCTTAAACATCTGTCTTATTCCTGTCAATGGCTGATAAGTAATTATTTGAATGAGCTCTCTGAAACAAAATTTGGTATTTTAAATATAGGGTTTGAATCTTCCCATCTATATTTTTGTGTTATTTATATTTCAACTTATAGCATACCATCACCCATTATTTTTTATCTTTGTCCCCCTTCAGTTAATTATGAAAGCATTGCCAGAAATCTTTCTGTGAGTATCTTTATTTTTCTATTATCTAATTACTGTTAACTTTGTATTATATTTAGAAAAGATTCAGTATTTATTATTGGGATTATAAGACTAGGATTTTTGAGTATCTGGGCCAACATTTAAATGCTCTGTAGTTTTGAAAGATATTTAACAACCTGTCCCAATAATCCAGGTTTGAAAACTTTTAAGAATTTGTTTATTGACATTTTTAAATTTATGTGACGGTGTAAGAAATACATAATTAAAAACAATAAAATGGAAAAAAATCTGTAACTGTACCATGTAAATACTGTTAACCTTACCATATATTTTCTGTCAGTCATTTTTAATGCCTATCTTTTAAATAAATTTTTGTTTTGGTGCTGAGTTATTGATACAATATATATATATTTTTTACTTGATAGAAAATGTTCACTTTTGGAGAAAATTCTTACAATTATAATTACAAGTGTGTTTAAAAATAGAATCACCAGTAGTAACTCAAATATAATCTTGTGACACACTCTTATCACCCTGGGACATCTGTGCAGTGATTATGACTTTATGTAAAAGTAAGACTATTCAGTAGCTGGGAGTATTCAACTTGTACATCATACAGATAGTGAGAACTCGGCTGTTTTTCCATGTGTGACCTACTAGGCATGCTGGTAAAGTGTTTGTGAGGAAACAATTCATATGAAGTTAGAAAGCACTTATAAAAGAAGTTTACACTTAAGAAAATATGCAAATAATCTTTTGCCTTCCACAATTTCAGTGTCGAGAGCCAAACCAGCACTTCAAACCTTACCTGAAACAGTTCTTCCCCAAGCGATTGCACTTTGCCAAAAGTGACAGGATTGAGCCTTTGACGTTCTATTTGGACCCCCAGTGGCAACTTGCATTGTAAGTTTTGACAGCCTCCCTCATAAACTTAACCTGATCTTTTAGTAATTCAGGGTAACCGCTGGGCCCTTTCCAACATTGCTGTTGTATGAAAACTGCACAGATGTAATTCTCTATACTCTACTCCGGGGTTTTTCAACTTTGGCTTCATGATATTTTGGATCAGTTCATTCTTGTTGTGGGGAGCTGTTCTGTGTATGATGGGATCTTTGAAAGCATTCCTGGCTTCAACTCAAAAAACAGAAAGTACTCTTTATATAATTGTAACAACCACAAGTGTCACCAGAAATTGTCAGAAGTCACCAGAAATTGGCAGAAATCCCCCTGCTCTGTCCACTCACATCAGAGTGAATTTTTTTTTCTTTTCTTTTCCTTTTTTTCTTTTAGCGAGAGAGACAGAGACAGAGAAAGTGACAGGTAGGGACAGGCAGACAGGAAGGGAGAGAAATGAGAAGCATCAGTTCTTCATTGCGGCACCTTAGTTGTTCATTGATTGCTTTCTCATATGTGCCATGACCTGGGGGCTTCAACAGAACAAGTGACCCCTTGCTCAAGCCAGTGACCTTGGACTCAAGCCAGCAACCTTGGGCTTCAAGCCAATGTGATGTTTGGGCTCAAGTCAGCAACCCCGTGCTCAAGCTAGTGAGCCTCCATTGAAGCCGGATGAGCTGGTGCTCAAGCCGGCGGCCTTGGGGTTTTGAACCTGTGTCCTCTGTGTCCCAGGTCAATGCTCTGTCCACTGCACCATTGCCTGGTCAGGCATAGTGAATATTTCATATGCTCCAGATTCATTTTACCACATACCATTGTATCTCTTCTGCATATTACAGTTATGCTCATGATATCTTCAAAATCCAGGTAAATATTTGGCAAAAGCTGTTTACCTTATAATAACCAGTTACCTTCATCATTAGACACAGTTGTTTTCTCATTCTTGTTATACTAATTCATCAATAAACCTCAGTTAATTGGTGCATTCAGCAAATTATTTGGATAATTAATATGGTTAACATCTCAACACTTTATCATTAACTCTATATGGTTGCCAGGAAGCCAGGGATGATGAATAGCCCTGTCAAGCAAAACCTAAACAGTGAACCAGAACTTAAATCAACAGAATTGCACGGTCTCCACTTTATTCAAGAGCTGAGCTTTCAATGTTTGGAAATACTAAAGAGAGAATAGTTCTCATCCTCATGGTAGAACTAATATTTAGTGAACATCTACTATATTTCAATCATTTCCTTAGGTGAAACCATTTAATTTTTACAAACAACCCAACATGACAAAATTGAAACTAAGAGAAGATAATTTCCAAAGTCACAGCTAACTATCACAATCAGTTCCATCTCAATGATAGTGGTATTTTTCCCTCTATAACATATTGCTTTTAGTTGATTTTTCTACAGAATAAAGGGGAAAGATGGTTTCTTAATGCTCTATAAAGCCAGGTGATTTTATTTACTTTTCCTCGGTTTGTCTAACAAAATATTCACTTATTAATTCATATTATGTAACATTTAGAAACCCTTCAGAAAGGAAATATTGTGGAGGTGGATTCCATGGCTCTGACAACCTATTTTCAAATATGCAAGTGAGTAAAACCATTGTATTTTTTTTAAAATAATACTAGTTGTATCTGAAGAAAAACTGGTATGTAAAGTTTTAGACTTAGAAACACAGACATTATGTGTCTTGAAGAAGAAGTAATGAAAGATATACTTTCATAGAGCTGTTTTCCCTTGGACATTTATTAAATTAATAGAATTTTGTTAAAATATTTATATTTCATGTATGTGTCCTATACCTCCTACTAAATTGCAATAATTATTTTGTATATGTTATGCTCCACATAAATGATAATTATACCTATGTTCTAAGTAAAGATAATACCTTAAATTTAACTCACACTTTAAAATTTTTAAAAATATACTCACAATTATCTAATTTAATCTCTGCAACACTTTGTGAGGTGGCAGAGTGAGATTTATATTCTATTTTATAAATGAAAATAGATTTTATTATAATTCTGCTCTGAATGTTAAGTCAGGAATTGCAGTAAAGCTAAGAGAAATATCCTAGATGTCCTTATAGATTATTTGAGCAACAGGGGTTACAAAAATTCCGTGAAGTCTATCGGGTATAGTATTTGTCCTTTTAACATAACCAGTTTACATATGTGCATTGCAGATAGTAAAAATAATTTTTTAAGAATTTTAAATTTTTGTGTTTTTTAATTACAGTTGACATTCAATATTCTATTAGTTTCAGGTGTACAGCAGAGCACTTAGACATGTATATAATTTATGAAGTGATTCCCCAATAGGTCTGGTACCTGCCTGGCACCATACATAGTTGATTACAGTATTAGTGACTGGATTCCCTGTGCTGTACTTTACATTTGACCAGCTACATACAGAACTGCAGTTCATAAACTACTACTTTTCTGGTCAATCTAGGCCCTCTTTATTGGCTATGGACCTGGACTCAAGCATGGCATTGAAGTGGATTCCTTTGAAAATATTGAAGTCTATAACTTAATGTGTGGTAGGTATGAACAGGTAGCTTTTATCCCTTCTGAAAACAAAGCTGGAATAGGATGATCAAAAAGAGGTCACTTGATGGGCCCCTTTGTGGAAGTGATGATGAGGCAAGGTCAGCACTCACACTTCACATTTTCTTTCTGATCCAGTCATTGAGAAAAGGCCAAACTTGCCGTCTCCACAAGGCTGAACAGCAGTCAAGTACAACACCCAGAGTGGGGAGGTCTGTACATCCCCAGTGCCTAGTACTTTGACAAGACTGAGGCTTAATTTTATGACCACTGAATCAGATCAGCAGGGGAAGCTAGAGGAAAGAGTTTGGGGGCGTGAAAGGTAGACAAAACCAACGGAACCTCCAATAGCAGTAATAGTTGAATGGATGGCAATGTCAAGGGTTGTACAGATGATGATGGACCCATTGGATGTATTCTTGCTTTATTCTCCACCTTCTTAGTTTGTACTTAATTAGTACAGATTGAGAGAAGTTTAGCTGAATCTTTTTATCCCAACAATGATGTGGGAGGAGTAATACATCTTTAAGTATTACTTCCTTTTTCTAATAATGATATTGAGCATTTACACAACCTTAAATATGTGCTAAGTATAATTCTTTTTAATGGGAGCTGATATACATAAATGAGTTAATAGATACTAATGCACTTAAAACAGTGCCTGACATGTAGTAAGTGTTTTGCTTTATAAGTGTTTGCTGTTATAAGAGCATAAGTCTTAGACTTGGACAAAGCTAGTTTTGAATCCTAGACCTATTATGTTTGTAGCTTTAAGACCTTGAGCAAAGTGCTCTGAATACTCATCTACCAAACATGGGCAATAACTTATTAAATTGTTAGGAGGATTAAATAAGAAAAATATATTATCACAGTGATGGGCATATCATAAGCATTCAGCATATGCTAACTATAGTTATTATACACATTAAAATTCAGAAATTTTTATAGGGAAGTACAGCAGGTATCTCAGTATTTCCATTAAGAGTAGCAAAGTTAAACATAATCTAAAACCCAAGAGACTTTTATAGGTTTATTTTAGGTAAAGAGTTAAGGACTCATCTAGATTTGGTTTTAAAAAAAATCGTAGCACAAGTCTACTATTTATTTGATGTTGAAACTTTTAAGTAAATCATTTACCATTCTTGGAATTATACAGATTTACTGAATTTGAGGCCTGCTCCTAATAATGGAACTCATGGAAGCCTTAACCACCTTCTGAAGAATCCCATTTACACTCCGAAGCATCCCAAAGAAGTCCACCCCCTTGTACAGTGCCCCATCACAAGGGTCCCCCGAGATAGCCTTGGCTGTTCGTGTGATCCCGCGGTAAGCATTGCTGAGCAGTTTGTCAGTGTGTATGTTTTCATAGCAGCTTCTGCACAGCATGTGCCGTAGACACACTTAATGATCAAATTAAAATTTATGAGTGAGAGTGAAATTAATATTTATGTTTAATTCTAGTGACACAGGCAGCCCTTCTACTGTTGAGTTTTCCTCTACCTTGTTTTTGCAGTTTCACCTGTTTTTTATCCCTGGGTCTTGTGACCTGACCTGCAGGATGGGAGAACTTTAGCTGAATCCCATTATCTCAGCAGTGAGGTCTTTATTTTAAACCTGTCACAATGTTTCTTCTGTAAGGTACATCCTCACCCATTTTAAATTTAAGGACAAAATGCCTTTTTTTTTTTTTTTTGTCCAAAATGGATATATGGCATTGCTCCATTTTTCTCTAAAGTTAATATATAGTTGTTGTAGAAGAATGAAAGTATGTGACAAGTTATGAACAAAATTGATAGAATCCCTGAAGATAGAAATTTGGGGAGTAGTTGAGTTTATACTTTTTGTTTTCTTTTAGGTTTTTAGAAAGACTTTAAGAGTAGAGATAAGACTCTTAAGAGCAGCAGTATTTTTACTTTTCAATTACTAGTGTGCTAACAGTTTTGTCTTTTTTTTTTTTTTTTTGTATTTTTCTGAAGCTGGAAACGGGGAGAGACAGTCAGACAGACTCCCGCATGCACCCGGCCGGGATCCACCCGGCAGGCCCACCAGGGGACGTCGCTCTGTTGCGACCAGAGCCACTCTAGCACCTGGGGGGGCAGAGGCCAAGGAGCCATCCCCAGCGCCTGGGCCATCTTTGCTCCATTGGAGCCTCGGCTGCGGGAGGGGAAGAGAGAGACAGAGAGGAAGGAGAGGGGGAGGGGTGGAGAAGCAGATGGGCGCTTCTCCTGTGTGCCCTGGCCGGGAATTGAACCTGGGACTTCTGCACACCAGGCCGACGCTCTACCACTGAGCCAACCGGCCAGGGCCCAGTTTTGTCTTTTTTTGCAACTGTTATCTCTATCCTTTTACCCTCTTCATCAAAAAAATAATTTTGATGTGTGCAAGATGGTTTTAAATTTTATCTTTGTTCTGTAATGGAATAATTAAGCCATAGAAGCTTTTTGTTACAAAATTAAAACATGTCTGTCATTTCTTAAAAATAATATTATTAAATTTTTAGATTTTTTCAGTCGTGGATTTTCAGACACAGTTGAATCTGACCATGGCAGAAGGTAAGGCGTGTTTACTCTTGAATTTGAAACGTGGAAACATACTCTTTCTCAACAGTGTGAACCACAGAGAATTGGTTTGGGGGCATATTTGAGAATAACCAGTAAAATTAATGGAGTAGTGGAGGACCACCTGATGAAACAGAGATTTCTTTGCTTGACAGTCTAGACTGTTAGTCATAGGAAAAGAGGGATATTTACAGTGGAAACAACTGCAGTATATTTAGTGGAAGCTGAATCATTGTTTATGAATATAGTTCAGGTGTTTTGAGAGTCTGAAGATTATATTTATAGGTTTGTAAGAAATCTTCCAATTTCCATTTAAAATACCTGTTAAATGACTGTCTTACTGGGTTCTTAGTTAATTGCAAGAGACTATAAATTGACTTATTTATCTAAAGTTATTTCTTCATAACTTCTGAATGAAAATTAGGACTATGCAGACACCTGACAAAATTAGTCAGTTGTAGCTTGGAGGTTCAGTGTCAGTTCAATAGTCTCTGATACACTGTGGCAGAGTCTGACAGATTAAATTATTTGTCTCACAGTTTTTTTCTGCTGGAATAAAAAGGTGAATTCTGCATTATTGTTTACTTGAACTTGTCTGTATAAAATTCTGTAAACATTCCCGTCAGAGAAATCTTTGATGATTCCAAGGTGTTCAAGTATTGTAAAGATTGACACTTTGGGAATTGGGTAGATATAGGTTTGAATATGAGCTTAAGAACTATATGTCCATGGAAAAAAGTATTTACTTCCTATAACCTGCCATTCTCTTATCTGTAAAATGGGTGTATGACTTTAATTCATAGGGTTGTTTGAGAATTAAATTAGATGGTGTCTGCAAAGAACCCTATAAAGAACCTGACACTTGGGAGCAGGGCAGTAAACAGCGTAGACCATTACTGATTCATTCAGTTTAGTCTCATAATTCCAGTTCCAAACTTTTGCTTCCCAAGTGCACATATCATCCAGAAGATTTTCTTTCTGGAGTACATCCTGAAGAATAAGTAATTTGCAATAATGTTAAAGAATTTTAGTAATATAATTTAAGTCCTAATTGCTGAGATTTTTAGCAGTTTCATGTATCTTGTGGTATCTTCATATTACATTGCTTTTTCAGAATTTGCATGGGCAACAAGTGCAATGAATCCCTTTTGTTTTCTTAATTGTTTATGGTTCTGCTCTTTGTAATTAGTTTTATTAAGAGTTTAAAAATAAGTTTTCGATAGGGTTAAGTAGAGGAAAGAGTTAGATGAGAGTACCATATATACTGTCATATAATGCACTCTAAGTACATTTAAACGGTGGTTTCATTTTCCTCCTGGGACCCAAGAGAAGGTTATTAGGCGTGGCACTTTACCTTACGGGAGACCCAGAATTCTGCAGAAGAATAGCACTGCCTGTCTTCTCTACCAGCACCAGTTTGTGAGTGGGTATAGTCATGACATCCAAATGCCCCTTTGGACATCCTACATCGTGGACAGAAATGCAAGTATTTGTCACCTCTTCAACTATATGTGGTTATTGCAAATTATCATTAAGCAAAACATTGAGAATATTGTTTCTCACTGGTGATCTTGGCTCTACAATCAGCTCCCAAATCAGATCACTGAACTGGGAGTCAGAAAAATTCGGGTCCAGCTCTGTCACTCCCTAGCATGTGACTTTTGAGCCTCAGAGCACATTTTTTTTTTTCCTGTGAAAGGAGGGTTGTACAGTACAGGCTTCTCCCTTGCCTTTGATTTACCTATTTTATGATGTTAATTTATAATTTAATAAAATCATTTTTACGATCAATCGTAATTATTTATCTCTAAACGCCTGAGCACCAGGATTTCCCTCAACTGCTCAACTCTCAGGAGATCCTCACTGCGGGAGAAGGCTCAGTAACTTCACTGCCTACCCCATCCATCCCTGGGAGACCCCACACCCAACCAAGGAGAGGCTAGCTATCCTGTTCACCCCCCAGACAAGAGGATTGAGGCTTTCAGAGAAGTGAGGGAAAAGGTTCCAGAATCAGACCGTCATCCCTCCCTTACTCCTGGTGCTGTGGGGGAAAGACATGATGAGAAATAGGCCTGGAAAGAATAAAGAGAGCAGGTGAGATTTAGATCTCACTGGGAATGGAAATTTAAAACTAGACTGACCAGATTTTCAGAAACTGAAAGTGTCTGGCAAGCAGTAGATGCCCTTAAAAGATAGAAAGGGGATTTGAGATCACTTAGATGAGTTGGATTTAAAAAAAAAAAAATAGGACTATTGTTAGTATCACCGAGATTGCAAAATAAAATGATAATGGTATGTATATATCTGATTGGTTTTCAGTTTTCTTATCAAAGCTGCCAAAATTCAGCGTCATCATGACTTCTGAGGTTTTAACATTACACTGCCGTTCAGTGGCTTTTTACACCAGCCTATACCTAAGCTTTTGGTTGTATAGTTGAGTATGGAAGATTGTTTAGATTTCTAAAAATCAGCAGTTCCCTTTTTGAAAGTTTAAAAATTAAGTAAAAAAAAATTATAAACAAAATTAGCACAACATAGTAGGAAAATATTTGCACATATATGACAAATGAGTAAAATCCTTAGTATTGTAGAATTTTGCACTTCAGGTAGAAAAAAAGATGACTACAATAGTAGAGAATGGAAAAATGATGAAGGACATGAACAGACAGATAAAGCTCCATAATTTTATGATGTAGTTCACCTTTAATATTTACAAAAGAATCTCCTTTTCTTCTATATTCCTGATACCTGATGGTGCTTTTCATTTTGTTCTTCAGGACAGTTTCTCTACAGAAGACTTTTCCAACTGCCTTTACCAGGATCTTCGAATTTCTCTTAGCCCTGTCCATAAATGCTCATTTTATAAAAATAATGCTAAAACAAGTTATGGGTTCCTCTACCCACCACGTAAGTTTCTTCCTCTCTGACCTTCCCTTTCTGTTATAATCTTTCTCCCTTTTCTCTCTTATGGGGCAATGTATATCCTCTTATTTATTGATTGATGGAAATTGTGAATGAGAAGTATAGCTATTAGGTAAAATTTTAAAACTAAGTCTAAAACTTGAGAGTTAGTGCAGACACTGTAGATAAGACAGTGTTTGCTTGTCTGCATGTCTTTTAACCAGAATTTAAGAAAACTATGTGAGGTCAGGAAAATGCATCCGGGTTCTTCAGAAGGAAATATCATTTTGTGGTTTAAAAACAAAAGAAGTAATTTCTTAAAGCATTAGGTAACAGTAGAGCCTAAATTTGCTTGCTTTCTCTCACCAATACACAGCCCTAAGGAATGGCTTTTTTCTCTATCTCTTTTTTTTTTTTTTTTTTTTGAGTTAAATGTGCTGTTTTTTAAATGGCAGATTAGTATGGAAATGAAACACATTTTGAGTTCTCCCTATAAAAGCAAAACTCAGAAGGCTCCCGATGTTCAAATACCCTCAATACCAAGTCTCATCCCTGGATTAAGTGTCGGAAGTCAGAACCTGGCTATTGCATTATAAAAATAGACCAGGTTCGGGCCGAAAACCCATACAAAGATGCCTTGTACAGCATTTCCAGGCAGACATCCTGAGATGTTTTTTCTGGGTAGTAGGTGTTGTTCTGAAGCCAGGTATTGTTTTTTTCTTTTCACTGTGAAAAGAGTTTAAGGACAGAAGATTGTCAACACAGTATGCCTTAACTTGTCAACACAGTGTGGCTTAACTGAAATAAAAACAAATACGGTAAAATTCAAAAGTGTTTCATTTAAGGCTCTTCTCGTTAAAGTGTTTGTTTTTTGGTAAATTCATCTTGAAGAAGAAAACATCCAAATATTTTTTTAAGGGACTTGACCAAACACCTTGCATTTCTCCCTTGAACCAGTACCTGAGAAAGCTTTATGGGTTTAGGATAGTACTCAGCTTATTTTTTAAAATATAATTGCATGAAAAAATATAATTTCTAATGTTATTTTGTGAAGAATGAAATAAGTTGTCTTTTTTATTTTCTTTATAGAACTAAATAAAGGTTCAAGTAAAATATATACTGAAGCATTGCTTACTACTAATATAGTGCCAATGTACCAGAGTTTTCAAGGTAAAAATTTTTAACTCTATAAATCTCGTCATTTCAGTAAGCTTCTGTATATATGTATAATAGCTATAAATTATATGTAATAAGACCTGCTCTAAATTAAATGACTAAATATCAAATATATACCTATTAGTGTATTTGACTGAGTATTCAGTATACAAAATATTCTACAAGTCTTAGTATTATGCTATGCTGTATTCCAATATCTATTATTCTGCTCTTTCCTTAAATGTTTATAAACCCTTTTTGTGTAAAAGTATATGTGATATTATTTTTATTTATTATTTAAATTGATTTTTATTTAATTTATTGGAGTGACATTGGTTAATAAAATTATATAAGTTTCAGGTATACAATTCTATAATACATCATCTGTATATTATATTGTGTGTTCACCACACCAAATCAAAGACTTCTTTCATCACCGTTTATCCCCCTTTCTCCTCTTTCACCACCCCCAACCCCCTTCCTTCTGGCAGTTACCTAGCTGTTGTCTGTGTCCATCAGTCTTTTTCTTTTTCCCTTCACCCTTTTCACCCACCCCCTCCACGTCCCCTCAGACAGCTGTCAGTGTGTGTTCTCTGTATGCATAAGTCTGTCTCCACTTTGTTAGTTTATTTTGTTCATTAGGTTCCACATCTTTTTTTAAATTTTTTTATTGAGAGGAGAAGAGGCAGAGACAGACTCCTGCATGTACCCCAACCGGGACCCACCCGGCAAGCCCACTAGGAGGTGTTGTTCTGCCCATCTGGGACCCTTGCTGTGTTGCAACGGGAGACATTTTTTTTAGTACCTGAGGCAGAGGCCATGCAGCCATCCTCAGTGCCTGGGAGACAACTTGTTCCAGTCAAGCAATGGCTACGGGAGGGGAGAAGAGAGAGAGAGAGAGAGAGAGAGAGAGAGAAAGTGAGAGAAAGTGAGAGGGGGACAGGTGGAGAAGCAGATGGGCACTTCTCCTGTGTGCCCTGACCGGGGATTGAACCCAGGACATCCACACTCAGGGCTGAGTCTCTACTGAGCCAACTGACCAGGGCCATGTTCCACATCTAAGTGAAATCATACGGTCCTTGTCTTTCTCTGGCCTTTCTAAGTTACCAAGCTAATACAGTCTACATGCATGAACTTTCAGGCTGTTTCCCTACATAACTATTTGGAAGTTTTTGATCATTGTTTTTAACCTTAAAATGAATAAATTTTTATCATTATTAATTATTGCCTCATTTGGCTCTTAAAATAATAAATGTATGTTTATACTTCAAGTTACATAGGGAATTTTAAAATATAGAGCATATAAGGAGATATTTATTCTAATTTACATCTAGAATACTTGTGGATATTTCAAAGGGAACATTCAGATATTAACAATAAATCTGAATGACCTGCTTTGTTTCCATTTGTGATTTCCTTTTATTGCCTAATGATGATCTGTGACCACAAAGATCACGACAATGCCCAGGGTCAGGGATGGCTAAGGTGGAGCTGAGCTCAACATCCGTGTCTTAGTCCCTCCACACGCCACAGCTGAACAATGAATTTTTGGCCTCACACCAAAGACCGAAGCCAAACTTGACATTTATCTCTAATTACTGCAAACGCTAATTTTGAGTCCCGGTGCTGATTTATGTCACATGAGGGCATGCTCCTTGTTCTGTTGGAACTACACGGCTTCCTTCTTGTTTCAGTTATATGGCGCTACTTTCACGGCACCCGCCTGCCCAGGTATGCTGAGGAAAGGAACGGCGTCAATGTTGTCAGTGGTCCGGTGTTTGACTTTGATTATGATGGACGCTACGATTCCTCAGAGACTCTGAAGCAGTAAGATCGTATTTCATTTACTCTTCACAACTCTCAAGCGGGGATTACTGTCCAAATGAGTCATCAGAACCTTTCTATCTGATACTATTCAGATTTATGGATGCAACATTACTGATTATGCTGGAAACCCCTTGAAATTTCTATTAATTTTTTTTGTATTTTTCTGAAGTAAGAAGCAAGGAGGCAGAGAGACAGACTCCTGCCTGCGCTTGACCGAGATCCACCTGGCAAGCCCACTAGGGGGCAATGCTCTGCCTGTCTGGGGCATTGTTCCATTGCAACCGGAGCCATTCTAGTGCCTGAGGTGGAGGCATGGAACCATCCTCAGTGCCCAGGCCAACTTTGCTTCAAAGGACCTGCAGGAGGGGAAGAGAGAGATAGAGTAAAAGGAGAGGAGGAGGGGTAGAGAAGCAGATGGGCACCTCTCTTATGTTCCCTGACCGGGAATTGAACCTGAGACTTCCACATGCCAGGCCGATGCTCTACCACTGAGCCAACCAGCCAGGGCCTAAATTTCTATTAATTTTAATGTTGTGCTCAGTGTTCACTAAAATATTTTCTATATGGAAGAAGTAATGTTCCTCCACCACTTAGATGAGTAACTCTTGAGCTCAGATAAAATACTGAACTCTGCCATTGTTAAGGTAACCATCGGTGTTTAAAACCTCTCTGTGGGGCTAAGATACTATCTTAATTAACATACTTCCAACTAGAAGATGAAGAACCACATGGAGTAGATAGAGGCATCTGAGTCAAGGAATCAACCCGGTGATACAGCTATAGGCCTTGGTTGAATGTCACAGCTTTGACTCAACTCTGGCTGGAGGGGAATGATGGAGTGATCATCTTGAGAAAACCATCAGTGGTGCTGTTTTTATAAAGGAAAAGTAAACGTTTTAGAAAAGGCTTGATTTTTATTAAGTCAGTAATTAGAAGATCGTTGGAGCAATTCTACTCTTAAGGCTATGAGAATAGAAGACCAAACCTCCACTGTGCTTGAGCCCCTTTCCGAGAATGTCTCTCACAGGCCTACTTACAGGTTACTATTTACACACGTATATCACCAACCACATTAGTTTATGAAATCACAATTTTTTACTAATATCCCTTGAGACACAAGGGTCCCCCGGAACTGCCTTATAGGTCACAGCAGTACAATCTGTAAAGAAAAGCTGCATATCTTTCCCATTCACAGCTTCAAACAGCGTTCTCTGTTTTTATCTGTCTTATATACTATGGTTTTACACAAGATTGTATTTGAAAATAAGAATTCCACTACCTTACATTTTCAAAGATGCTGAAAGAAAAACCTAATTTTGAGACTAAGGGAAATAGAATTAAGATGAGGCAAAAGTGTTATTTGGGATACCTGGGAATATGCTGCAATTAAAACAGATGAAGTTCTTGGTATAGGGAAGAAAATCCAGTTAAAGAATTCACAGCATGGTGGGCTCTCTGAAGGAGCCAGAATAAAAAACTCCTCCAACCAGTTCTCTCTCTGTCCGCCATCTCTCCACAACCGCACAGTTTAGAAGACTATCAGAATGCTTTAGTATCGTAGTTGTAGATATTCAAAAATATTTGTGGCTCTATTCTAGTGAGTAAGCAAATTCAATAGATTTCTATGGAAAATAAAAATCATTTGAATTGAGTTAATTGACTATCTTCTCATTCTTAATCTGACAGAATAGTTTGAGGTGTTATGATTACTGACTTCTTATAATTCACTTAATTATTTGACTGAATTTTATTTTTAGGTTTGTTGAATGAAAAAATGCTTTATTGAAATACAAAAAGGAAAATAGTCATTTCTTTCTTATAGTGAATATTGTCATATTTTACAGAAACGGCAGACTCATCCGCAATCAAGAAATCCTAATTCCAACCCACTTCTTCATCGTGCTAACAAGTTGTAAAAATGCATCCCAGACTCCCTCACAGTGTGAAAATTTAGATACCTTAGCTTTCATTTTGCCTCACAGGACTGATAACAGTGAGAGCTGTGTGGTAAGTAACCTCTGTTAATTTACTTTATAGAAAATATAAATATATTTGTGTGTGTCTGACATCTAACATTACTGTGGGGGAAAACATAAATTGAATGTACATATACTTTGAAATTAAAGGATGATTTTAAATTTGATGATATGTCTTCAGAGAGACCTCCCTTGTTTATTAAAAACACTAAAAGTCAGGTCACAATGTAAAAACTTAGTGATTTCGTATGGCTTGGACGCTAAGTTCTAGGTTTATTTCAAGTATGACATTATTTTTGTTTTAAAACTGGATTTATAATTCCAAAAGTGACAGCACTGTTAAAAATTAGTTTTAAAGTAGTCGTTAGACAACATTTCAAATTAATTTTTTATATATCGCTTTATTATAAAAATCATGTTTGTCTGTAGTTATCATTTTTATTCTTTTGTCATTTGAATGTTTGGAAATAATTGTTTTATGTTATCTTATTTGTTCAGAATTTTGAAAATCTAAATTGTCGTCTTTAAACATCAAGACTCTTCTTCCATGTGCCAGAGCACATGCCTTTAATTCTTTACTGCTCTCATATTAGCTAAGACTTCTCTTCCTCACCAGAAATCTCTATGTTTTACCACTTCTCTCAACCCCTTCTTCAGTACACCTGTGTACATGACTGATTCTGATAAGATGTAGTGTTTGTATCATGCATTTGCACACATCATTACCTTGGATCCTCAAAACAACCCTATAAGGAGGGTGAGGGTAAGAGAATCAAGGTTCAGATGTTAAATAATTTGCTCAGTTTACCTGGTAGGGTGATGGTAGAATCAGAATTTGAATCCAAGTTTCTTTATGCTGTTTCCCATATGCCTTCTACCATCCCATGTTGCTTAACTTTTCCAACAATTTTTGACCCCACATCATTCAAATTTCTCGCACCAATTTCTTGCACCAAAGCAATAAATGAGCATCTGATCCAGGTATACTTTTCTTTCCCCAAATTTGATACATCTAATTAAACAAACATGCATAATATATATTAGGTGGTGAGTTGCTCAAGAGCAGGGATTATGCCTAACTAACAAATCTTGTGGCATCTGCTACAAGTGTCAGAGCTGATTAAAATTGGGGACGTGGAGAACTTGTAAGGAAAGTGAACTGACTGTTTCCCAGTGACTTTTCTTTTTTATTTCCCACCCTCATAGCATGGGAAGCATGAATCCTTATGGGTTGAAGAGTTGTTGAAATTACACAGAGCTCGGATCACAGATGTTGAACACATCACTGGACTTAGCTTCTATCAAGAAAGAAAAGAGCCAATTTCAGACATTTTAAAGTTGAAAACACACTTGCCAATCTTTAACGAAGAAGACTGATGTATATATATCTATTTTTTTTATTACAAAAACATACCCAACATCTTTTTGAAAGAACCTTCTATTTTGTACAGTCCTCTATTCACACTGTTACATTGTTTGGAAACTGTTGACCAGCATTAGAACTGGGAATCCTCTGCGAGACGACCTTCTCAGGGAAACTTGTGGCCTCAGCATAGCAGGAGGAAAGTGTTCCTGTCGAGTCTGGCACGTGTTTGAATGTGTAAGAATTGTTCAGATTTGGAAATAAAGACAGACCAAACCTAAAACTGCTCTTCTACTTCTCTTAAAGGCAGAAGGAGCCTGTGAACTTTGTCTGGACACCAGATATTCAAACCTTACTATCATCAATAAACTTTATGGAGCTGGCAACACCAGACTTGTGAATAGGATTGGAATAACTCATGTTATGTTAGTATCATCACAAGAATTTGAAAGTGATTTTGAAATTTCATTTATTTTCATTTTAATTAAAACGTTAGGAAACAAAATATTTCTGAGGTTCTCAAAAGCCAAAATATATAATCCTGTGTTCTTTTATTATGATTGGGTTTCTTCAAATTTAATGGCTTTAACAAGTTAAATCTTGAGCAAAGATCTGTGAATTGAGTATATTGATCTGTTATAAAATTTTTACTCCACATTTCGTACCGAAAAAGAAAAATATTCCCATCCTGCTCACTGGTAATTCACATAGGTTGAAAACAGGTCTAAATGTGGTTCTTTTAGACTGTTAAGTGTCTTACCTGGGTAAAATTTCAGAAAACTTGTCAACACACACAAGTTGGCATTTTTTGTCGAGATGGTAGAAAATATGCACAAAAGTGACCCCACCAGCAGCAGAGCTGTACTGAGCTGAGCTGCTCATTCTGAAGCTCCATAGATTTGAAGACAACATGTTAACATCACCTCCTATCTACTTGGTGATCATGGTAAATAAACCTGATTTCACTACTGCATAGACTGTATTCTTTAGTGCCAACCTGTGAACCTTCAAAGGCTACATTCACTTTTAGTCTACCCTGGGTCTAATTTAGGTGTTCTATTAGTACACCAAAGATTTGTATTTGTCCTTCTGATTATACTTATTCTTCAACAGCCTCGGGGTCACAAAGGCCTTTACATAATACAATTTGCATCCAAAATTATTTAATAATATAGAAAGTTCCACTGGTTTTTGTTTTCATTCCACAGTTCTCTGAAGCAATATACATTATTTTTTTTGTTTTATTTTCTATCAGTTGTTCAGATTGGCTAATTACTATTGTTTTATCTTCAAGTTCACTGATCTTTTCTCTATTTCATTATGCTGTTGAGTTCATCCTTTTTTTATATTTCAGTTACTGTATTATTATTTCTAAGATTTCCATTTGGTTGTTCTTTATATCATTTAGTGCTTTACTGAGAATTTATATCTCTTTGCTGAGACTTTATATATATTTTTTATTTGTTTTAAGAATGTGTATAATTGCTCATTGAAGCATTTTTATGGTGGCTGCTATGAAATCCTTGTAGGATAATCCTGACATCTGTGTCATCTTTATATTGACATCTGTCATCTTTTTTCATTCAAAAAGATTGTCCTGCTTTTCAATGTGTTGAATGATTTTCAACTGAAACCTGGATATTTTAGGTATTATGTTATTTGACTCTGGATCTTATTTAAAACTTCTGTTTTAGCTGAGTTTCTCTAATACCCTAGCAGAGAAATTAGGGATATTGCCTCATTATTGATACGTGTTTCCTACTCAGCCTCCATAGACACTTAGGGTGAGAGAGGACCCTTGTTGCTACTGGACATGGTGGGAATTCTCTCTGATTGACCTCCATTGATGCTCTTCTGGCTGGAATGTACAGGGTGCCTGGTATTGCCCCCATGGGTGTCCACTGACACTGTGGACAGGGCTGACAGGGGAAGCTTTATCATCATCAAGTGTGAATGGAATTACTAGTTTCCTACTCAGCGTTCTCTAACACCACCTTGGCAGGACGCTTGGGGTACCTGATCACAGCCTGACGAGGGCAGAAGTCTAGGCTCCCCACTCTGTCTTTGCTGACATGGGTGGGGTCATGGTCTTGACTGTGGTGTTTGGCTGAAGTGGAGTGGCTATTGTTTTTTCTCTTGCTAGACTATTTTTATTCTGTTCTTTTGGCTAGATAGAGAGAGAGTGGGACTTTTATGGGCTTTTTTTCTGTCTGTACTCGACGTTTCCAGGTTGCTGACTTTGTCACTTCCAAGTCTGGGATATATGAGCTAACAAGAAAACTCGGGAACTCATCACCTTATTGTTTTTTGGGGTCACTTGTCTGTCTTCCCTTCACCTTTCAGAATCTTTCTATGTTTTATGTATAATAACCAAGCTTTTCATCTGTACTTAGCAGAAGGATATCTACTTCTTTATGAAGTGCCTCATTGATTTTTATCTTTTTCCAAGCATATGTGGACGCATGGTTGCCTCTACATGAAGCATCTTAGCAGATCTTGATTAAATGGATAGAATACCCGTCACCTTTGTCAGACACCAGGAATGCAAAAAGTAAAAAAGCAAAACAAACAAACAAAAAAACCTAAAAAACAAGTTACAATCCTTACAGTCTCGGAGAGAGAAAAGAGGTAGCTGAAATGCAAATGACCCCTAAAAAAGAGTAAATGTTATAAATGGAGCCATGGGTAAGGTGCCAGGGAGCACAGAGGAGGCAGGATCGATGGTGGCTTCTCAGGAAGTGGTGACATTAGAGCTGGGACTTGAAGGGTGTACTGGAGCTCTTCAGGTGAGTGGGTGAGGAAAGGACCCACCTGGGTGGTTATATTTTTTATTTTGCCATTTACTTTTACTTCCGATATTTTCTACAAGTATCACAATGACCCATTTGTAAAATACAGCTATTTTATTTTTCTCGCTGTGTTATAATAATCTCCTTTCTCAAAGGATGTGTCAGACTATAGATTCTGCACTGACTTTTTAAAGCAAGTGTTATTCATATCTGTTTCTGTTTAGCTTCTTTCCAGTTGCTCTTGTACAGTATTCCTTTTTCTGTTCTCTTGTTTTGTGAGAGATCCCTTCTTTCACTCTTTAATCAATTTACAGCATAAGGCTAGTCACAACCTCCCCAATTTGAATAGTGAATTCACATGACCATGTATGGAAACGGTCTTACTTTCTTCAATAAAGAATATGTTTTGCTTCTCAAATGCTAAGCAAAACTTTTATCCCTAATTTTACTGTCATGCCTCTGGTCAGCATTTCTTGAATGAGGTAAGTAACCTTCACATAAAAATGCTTAGCTAGTTAATCTATATATGGCTGGCAAACAATCAGGTGGAACTTAAAAGTACTTTCAGATATTAAAGAAGTCAAACTTTAGGGGGAAAGAAGGCAAATGTTCAGGTTCCAGCAGGGCAAGTAGATATGTAATGGCCCGGTCCTGTTTAAGGAGACAGGACAGACGGGGATGGAGCCAAACCACCCACTCCTGCAGGGGGGGCTCTTACCCTCCTTGACATTTCTCTGTCGTTTGCTACAATCTCTGTCTGCCCTGCTCTGTGGGTATGTGCTTATCTATGACAGGAGATGGCACTTGACCTTTGAAACTAGAAATGGTTATTCCACTTCATGCTGAATGAAGCCCATCACAGGAATGTGGTGTGGGTGCTTTCAGAAACATCAAGTAAAATTTTTATCATGGCTACAGTCCAAAGACATTCTCCCTGGAGTTTTCACCAGCTTAAGTATTGTAAAATAGAAGAAAAAAAATCTACAGAATATAAGGATCTCTAAGCTAAGAAATGTAGATGTACAAATAAAAGTTGTTTATACAGAAGCTTGGCTGGTTTCCTATGTGTGTGTGTGTGTGTGTGTGTGTGTGTGTGTGTGTGTGTGTGTGTGTGTGTGTGCTGGGAGGGTGGGGACAGCAGGTGGGTGGTGGTGTTTCTCCAGGGACTGATACTGAGTGCAAAGGTTGTGGACAATAAACCACAGCTATATTGTTGGAAGGAGAAAAAAAGATCCAAAGTTCATTTCAGGTTCACAGAGTAAACATCCATTTCTGATCTGTGACCTATATTCTTGTTTTGGGTATTTTAATTACATTTAATCATACTTCCAGGTAAAAACAAGCAACAGGGATATATAAATATCCTTCCAGTACTTAGAATGGTTTAAAACGAGAGAGAAAGTCTCCAACCTGTAACTTCCATAGATTTTTTTCAACGTGAAATTTTTGCATCTATTCTCTGCATTGTACATAAACAGTGAGTGAAGGACAACTAAAGATGTTTACTAGAAGTCATATCCATACCAGAAGCCATAGATGCATAATGTATGGGTTAGCCTACTAAAAATGAATGGATTTCTGGAACAGGTCATCTATGGGATGCTAAAAAGAATATCGTAAAAGAAGTTCGTTTCATCCCACCAGAAGCTATTGTTTTAAATTTAACTTCAAATTTGCCCACTGTGGGTGAAAAGGGGGGTATGTCCAAGTTTGGTGACCCAAAGTAACCTCACAGGATGATCTCACCATAAATTCCTAACTGGGCAGGTCCTGGTGGGTAGTCGCATCCCAGGCCTATAACTTCTTTACTAAAAGGTTTTTAAGCCAGTCCTTCCATTTCCTTGTGTATATGGATTAACACCTTTAAAGGGGCAGAAGCAATCCTCTTCTCCAGACCATTTGAAGATCTGCCCTCAAGGGAGCACATAATCTTGTTAACGTCTTTAGTGAAAGTTTTTAAGCCAACCCTGTTCATTGTTCTTAGTATCCAAATTAACACCTCTTTGAAACTGTAGATGTAACATCCCTCAAAGGGAGTACTAACGCTCAAGAGAGCACATAATCTTGTTAACTATCCTGTAATCCAGTCCCCCACACTGCTTCCTCCCATCTTCAGGTAATCCTCTGCTCTCTCCTGAATTTCAAATGTATAAGAAAAGCTGCAGACCTGTTCCTCTCCACAGCATTGGAGATCTTGCTCCCTGACATACGTCATCAAATGCTTATAAAATTATCTACAGGTTTGGTTATTTCTAATATCAATAGTACTCAGACCCTTGATGCTAGATCCAAACAGTGCTTGCCAAAGGCCCTCTGAAACCATAAAACAAAAGAAAAGAATTTCAAGATGGTGCGGTTATAGGCATAAAGGGATTGTTAGCCTCCGCTTGGGGCTTCCAAGGACCTGGCAAGTATCCTAAGGAGAACACGTTACCACAAAACTCATTAGGAAATTGAGAAGTTCCAAGAAGCTACACTATCTAAACATTTTTCAACCTGTGTTTTGTTAAATTTGTTAAGACTGTATTCTTTGACTTTATTCCCCCAAACTGTAACTTGGATGAGATATCAAGACTGTGCTGTTTTACAAAGACAGAAGTTCAGTACTGTGGGATTTTTCACCCCAAGTGGTTGTAACTCTCATTTGGTATTTAGCATATATTTCCTAAATTGATAGATTTCTTTTCATGTATTTATTGTCTTTTATCCAAAGTCATCTTTTAGTAATAACAGAAAGTGCAGTGCCAGGCATATGCTAATTGCTCAATTAAAAAAATATTTAGATAAAATAAAAACCAATGAGATAGTCCTACCAAAACACCTTTTGAAATAGCAAAGGAATCACAGGTCATGGAAATGCAACTAGAGCAGCCACACAGAAATGAATTATTCTTTGCATTCCTAGTTTTTAAGTGCCAGATGGTATTTTCAATGGGATATTTTTTTTAAAAAAAGAGTTCATTCATTTATAGATATCTTCCTAGTGCACAAGGCCAGAATAAATAAATAAATAAATAAATAAATATCAAGCAATGCCATTGAGGGGCCATGCACAGTTGTTACATTGACTGCATCCTGTGGAAAGTGTGATGCCTGATGCACCACCGAACAGGAAAGAATGAAGTATTGAAAGTTTTGACATCTCGAAGGAAAACCTTTCTACAAAGCACATAGTGTTTCTCCAGCAACAAGCTGCTGCTGTAAACATTCACCAGCAATGGTGGAGACATCCAGGAGCACCGCTCAGTTCTCATGTTCATCAACTCAGATAACATGTTCTGCTGTGAGGACAGGCACACCAGCCCAGAAGAAAATGAGCAAGTGGGATAGCAACCATATCGGAGTATCTGAAACAAGCAGATTTCAGGCAACTTTGCTTTACCAAAGAAGAGAAATTTTCCCACCCCTTTCTTCCTCTCTCAGAAATTCAGGGCCATGGAATTTAGCATTGGGGATGTACTGAACAAAGAAGCATCAGGTGTGTGATGGAAGGTTGACAGTGAATAAACTCGAATTTGAATCAGTACTATGATTGTGATAACAAAAAATCTCTGAAACTAGATCAAATGTTATCATTATACTAATAGCGACTTTTTCCTGGCTGCTTATTTTTCTTCCAGACATTGTGTTAAGTGATTCGTATATATTTTCTCAACAACAATTCTGTAATGTGAAAATCCTAATCCTAATCCTGGTTAGTGGGCTATTTTTTGTAGGGATTTGAACCCAGGTCGTGGCAAAGCTCATAAAAGTATATCATATTGCTTTTTTAATAAGCGTATTAAAAATGTTTAAGTTCTCCATTTTGCTTGTTAGTTCACTTTATTCATTAGATTCCACATATGAATAAAATATGGAGAAGAAAAAAAAAAGAAAAAGAAAAACGCATGCGCACAGACGACAGTGTGGTGACGGCCGAGGGAAGGGAGGTCACGGGGGCGGAGGAAGAGGGTGCAGGGGGCATAAACGGTGATGAAAACGGATTGTTTCGGGTGGTGAACGCACAAGATGGTGGACAGATGATGTGCTGTGGAATTGTGCACCTGAAACCTGTATAATTTTGTTAACCAGTTGTCACCTCAATAAAGTCAATAAAAAGGAAAAAAATAATTTTCACAGAATGTTCAAGTTCATCAAGTTCCGCTGCATCAGTAGTTGAATTCTACAGCAGCTCCTGAGATAAGTATATTAATAGCTGAAAGATCATCAATAAAAGAACACAAAAAAACAAAACCAAAAAATGTTAGCTCTCAATGGAAACAATGTGCAGAAGTCTGGATTAAGGCGGTTGTAGGAAAGAAATGCAAAAAGCAAACAAATGTATAAAAATGTTTTAGCTGCTTGACTGGCCGTGGTTCAGTGGATAGAGTGTCAACCTGGGACACTGAGGTCCCAGATTCAAAACCTCAAGGTCGTCAGCTTGAGCGCGGGCTCATCAACAAGATCCCAAGGTCGCTGGTTTGAGCCAAAGGTCGCTGACTTGAAGCCCAGGGTAGCCTGAGCAACGGGTCACTGACCCGTCTTGTGCTCCCCACCACCCAGGCACATATGAGAAGCAATCAATGAACAACTAAAGTGCCACAACTACAAATTGATGCTACTCATCTCTCTCCTTTTCTATCTTTCAAAAAAAAAAAAGTTTTAGCTCATTAATTAAATCACAGATATGCCAATAACATATTTTTGAGTTTACCATATGGGAAATGATTAAAAGGTACAGATCTTCAGAATTGAGAAGTTAATGGGCAGTCATGCCTTGAGGTTGGTGGCACAAGCTGCTACGATGTATCTGAAGGCAATTTGATAATTGTGCTCTGAAGATCTAAAAATTGTTCATAAACCATGGCTCATATTTCACTTCTTCACATTTATTCTGAAGAAGCCACTTTACAATGTAGGAAGATACAAAGTATCTTAGATGCTTGATCTAAATGGTTGACTCTTATTAGAGAAATAGTAATATAGTATATGCATATAATAGAAATCTCTTTCAAATTTTGATGTTTATCTAAATTTACTAAAGTTAAAAGCTACACAATACAGGAATTAGAAAAAATTATGGCTTCTAAAATAGGGTATGATCATTTATCCATTTGGTGAAAAGAAAAATAGAAGCCCTCTTTCCTCCTCTTTCTACTTCTCTTCTTATCCCTCTCTCTTCAGTTTCCCCACAGGCTTTCTTCTCTCCGGAAGTTATTTCACTAAAATATTAACAATGATTATACCTGCACGGTGGGATTTGGGGTGATCCTTACTGTCCTGTTTCTCTATAATGCATTAATTTTATAATCTGGAAAAAATAAATTCAGAAAATTTATTTAGGCAAAAAAATATTTTTAATTTTATGAATCATCAATTTGGGCACTGATGGCCACATATACCATATCTACACATGTGGTAATCAGTGTCCAAACAGCAGAAAGTAGGGAATAAGAGGTATTTCCTCATTGCTTTGCTATTCACTATGGCGCTGCTAATACAATTCCAAAAGGCCCACGCTGACTTGAATTCTGCCATGCTACACAATGTTCTTTTTGTCACCTTTCTTTCCACTTTGAACTGTTTGTTTCCGCACCTGCTCACCTGCCTTCTGGTCCCTCGCAGAGGAATTATGATTCTTTCATTTTTCTTCCGGCCTGACTCCTCACTTTCTCCAGGGCTTTGTTTTCTTAGTTATTAATCCTTTTCTCTCTCACACACACGCGCCTGAGATTCCTAGCTCTGCACTGCTCTGTCTCTCTGCTTTGCCTATGTCCCCATCTTTCCATTGGCCTACAGTATTTACTCAGTTGTAGCTGCACCCCCCCCCCCCACACACACACACACACACACACAGGCTCTCACAGCCTTCTCCTCTCATTTGGGACAGGACCAATAAGGGACTGGTTTTCACTTCCTGGCTTTATTTCCTTACCAAACTCTCCCCCTCTTTGAAACTCCAATCTGTTGGTTTCTGACAACCTCCCCAAACCTCCCTACCTCCCATAACCTCTCTTTTAAAAACTAACCAAGATTTCTTAATTGACAGATTTAATCTTTATTTTGGAAGTTTAAAATATATACTGTAAAGGAGAATCATAATCATTTTATATCTTCTACAGTTATCATCCTGTTTACTTTATGAGCTTCTTGCTTATTCCATTCATCTTTTCCTTTCACATTTTTGATCACGGTGATTATCACAAGCATTTCTATATGCCTTTGATTCCATTTTCCAGCAATGTTTATTTTCTTCTTTGCTATTTGTAATGTACGTCTGTATTATTATTATTTCTTTGGGCCTGCCATCCTTTCTTTTTAAAGCTCCTCCTATTGTTTTATCATATCTTCTTTGAGTTTATATTTACTTATTGGATTCATGTTCCAATTTACCTGTTTTATAATGCGAAACATTTTTGGGGAGTATTTCTTTTCGTTCTTGATTTATGTTTTCCTTCTAGGTGGAATAGGTGGAATGAACCAACCATTCCTTCCTTCTTTCCTCCCTCTTCCCTTCCTCCCTTCTTTTCTTCCTTTCTCCTCTTTTATACTGTAGTATATTTGCTGAGTTTAATGACATTTCTTTTTATCTTACTCATGATTGACATTCATTTTTATTCTGAGATGGAGTGGGTGACCATCTTCCAATATTGTTTGAGAGTCATTTGTTTTGTCCTTTAAACTATAGTGTCAGGGAGGAACATTTTGTGTCCTACTGACTTTTTAAAAACCCAAGGGTAGATAGGGATGGAAGAAAAGATGAATTGAGTTTGTCTTAGGGTTTCTAAGATATTTGGGCTCTTTCCCTCTTCAGAAATTGTGGCTCACAAAAGGTTCATTTCATCTGAGGTATAAACAATTCTTGTGTTGGACAGTCTTGGGCTTTGGCTCATGTCCTCAATTTAGTGCATGCCTTGGAGATTTCACATCTCTGTCAACCTTATTTTCTCTTCTCCTCTTTTACCAGAGTAGTTCCCATTGTGTTTCCCCTTTCACCACAGTAGTAGATTGTTTTCTTTTTCCATCCTGTGTGCCCCTTTGCATTGTGACTTTGCTGCTCCATCCCTGAAATGTGGGATAGCCTTGTAACTTACTTTGACCAGACAGAATATAGCAGAAGTGATCTCTTTATTGATGAGGTCACCTTGCAGCTTCTACTTTCAATTCTATAAACGCTCCTGCCACCACATAAGGAAGCCCAGGCTAAACTATTAAATGATGAGAGACTTTGAAGAAGAGAGGCTCAACTCAGAGCTTGAGTCAAGGCCCCATATCAGAGGGTCGGGCTATCTTATATTGCCCTCCAACCCTCATGGGCCTACCATGAGACTACAGCTGTATGAGTGGCCTCAGATGAGACACTCAGAAGAACCACCCAGCTGAGCACAGCCACAGAATTGAGAGAGATCATTCTTTGAAGCTGTTATGTCTTAGAATGTTGTTTCTATGCAGCAATATATAATTGGTATCTGAAAGCAGTAGTGCGTAAGAATAGCTTAAAACAATGGGTCCAGACAGTGGGAAAAGACTAGAAAATGGTGAGGAGACTGTTGAAGGCAGAATAAAGGACTACCTGTGTTATGTAAGCTTACAATTTTTTGAAATCTGTCTTCAGTTGCTTGTGAAACACTCTAATGGTGACAAGGCTGAGTTTAAAATTAAGACAACAAGTTGTTTGCATGTGCCTATTGATTTCATATTTAAAAGGACTTGTTGATGCATAACTATGTTCTTTGCAGCAATATTCACAATAGTCAAGGGGTAAAAGCAACCCAAATGTCCATTGATTGACGAATGTATAAAAAAATGTGGTAAATACACACAATAAAATATTATTCAATCTTAAAATGTAAGGAAAGAACTGTCCCATACTATAACATGAATAAATCTTTACACCTTTGTTTTTGTTTTTTTTTAAAGATTTTATTCAATTTTCAGAGAGGAGAGAGAGGGAAAGAGGGAGAGAGAGAGAGAAGGGGGAGGAGCAGGAAGCATCAACTCCCATATGTGCCTTGACCAGGTAAGCCTGAGGTCTCGAACCTGCGACCTCAGTGTTCCAAATCTATGCTTTATCCCACTACGCCACCACAGATCAGTACATGAATAAATCTTGAGGACCCTATATTACGGGAAATAAGTCAGACACAAAAGGACCATATTATATTATTCCACTAGTATGAGGTATCTATAAGGAGTCAAAATTAATAAAAACAGAAAGTAGAATGGTGGATAGTAGTGGCTGGAGGAGAAGAAAAGTGAAGAGTTGTTTAATGGGTATGGGGTGTATGCTTTTTAAGATGAAAAGTTCTGGAGATCTATTACATAACAATGGGAATATACTCAGCACCACTAATCTGTACCCTTAAAAATGGTTAAGATGGTAAATTTTGTTATGTGTTTTCTTGCTGTTGTTGTTGTAGTTGTTTTTTTTTTACCACAACTTAAAAAATAAGGAGGTGGGATGAAGTCATTTTGACAGGATTGATATTAAGTCCTGAAGGTAGATGGGGATTTGCAAGTTTATGAATATGCATCACAGCAATAATAAAAATAACAGCATTAAAAATAATTAAAAAAAAACAATTGTCATTTTTGAAACATAGTTCTATAAATGTAAAGCACTGAAATTAAACATTGGAAACTCCTGCAACCACAGAACGTTAGATTCCAACTATCAACTAAGGAGTAGTTCTCCCCCTGCTGGCTTGTCTTGGAATTGTTCAACTTTAGGAAATGAGGACAGACTGTCTCAGTAGGATTAAGTTCTTTTCTTCTCTAAAATATTTCCTTTAAACACACAAAAATTTCATAGCTATTTTTTGAAATTATTAACTCATTCATTCTTCTATTTCTTGAAATAAACATACAGTTAATTTGTATATAGCTCACTCATTCACCAACCTTTGTTTAAGCCCTAAGATGTGCCAGGCGCTGTGCTACCGGACAGGTTGCTAGAACATCATTGATGTGGATCTGTATTTGAACATTAATGAATGTATAAAAAAATGTGGTAAATACACACAATAAAATATTATTCAACCTTAAAAAGTAAGGAAAGAACTGTCACATACTATAACATGAATAAATCTTGAGGACCCTATCTATGTTAAGTGAAGTAAGTCAGACACACTATTATTAAGTGAAATATGTAAGAACACATGTGTGTCACATCCCATGGAGTGACTTAGATGTGTAAGTTATTAAAGCAAATGCAACAAAGAATTGTAAGGGTGATAGAAGTCATTCATGGAAGAGAATAGAATAATTGACACATAAGGCAGGTAGCTGGGTGAAAAAGGTGAAGGACTGAAGCAAAAGAAACAAAAGAAAACAAAACTCATGGGCACAGACAACAGTATTGTGATTGGCAGAGAAAAAGGGAGATGCGGGAGGTAGAAGAGGGTGAAGGAAGAAAAAATGGTGATGGAGGGAGACTTGGGATGGTAAACTGACAGGTAATGTGCAGATGTTGTATTATAGAATAGTACACCTGAAACCTATATAATTTTATTAATCATCATGCCAATAAATTCAATTTAAAAAAGTATAATTAGAAAATGTAATGTATTCCTGCCTTTAAAATTTATTAAGAAGAGTTAATTTGATTATATATGGGCACACAAATATATTAATTGTCAAAAAGCATTCTTTTTTTTCTAGTTGGATTTTTTAAAAGAGCTTTTAATTTTGAAATAATCACAGATTCACAGAAAGTTGCAGAGATAGTACAGATTGTCCTTGTATTCTTCACTCCATTTTCCTAGTGATTCCATCTTCAAAACAGAACATTGACAAGGGTATAAAAGAAAGTATATCGTTACCACAAAAGCCTCCAGTTCTACCCTTGGTTAGTCACACCCACCTCCTCCCTCTCCATCCCTAACCTCTGACAACTGTTAATCTGTTAAAAGTGAATATTGGCCCCTAGAGATAACATATAATAGCGAGACATAGATATAAAAATCTTGTAAATGAAATGCTGAAATTATATATATTTAGGTATATCGTCATTTCAAGGATGTTATAAATATATAGAATTGTACAATATGTGAGCTGTTGATAATTGGCTTTATTTTTCCCCCCACAGTACAGCATCCTTGAAATCATTCCAAGTTTTTGCATATGTAAGTTTACAGTTATAATACAGTAATTAATAAATAATAATACAAATATAAACTCTGTGTTTCACATACTCATACCTGTGTATCACTTTTGACCACTCCTGTGTATGACTAGTTTGTTCATTTTCAATTGCTGAACAGTATTCTTGTTATAGATGTACATAGTTTGTTTAAATATTCACCTACTATAGGACGCTTTGCTTCTTTCCAGTTTTTAGCTCTTACTTATAAAACTGCTATAAACGATTTCATGCAAGTTTTTGTGTGGACCTAAGTTTACAATGCTCTGGGATAAATGCCCGGGAGGATGGTTGCAGGGTTGTCTAGTAAGTGTATGTTTAGTGTTTTTGAGAGACTGCCAATTTTTTCAGTATGGCTGTGTTATTTTACATCACCGTCTATAATGTATAAAATATCCAGTATTTCCTCATTTTTTGCCAGCATTCTAGGTTGTTATTACATATTTTTTTGATAAGTGTGTGATACCTTATAATGATCTTATTGCATTTCCCTGTTTGATAATAATGTTCATTTTTGTGCCTATCTGCCATCCATATCCTCTTTTGTGAAATACCTTTTAATATCTTTTGCTTATTTTCTAATCAGACAGTTGGTTTTGTGTGTGTGTGTGTGTGTGTGTGTGTGTGTGTGTTTATTATTCCATTTTGAGAATTCCTTACAAACTCAAGGTATGAGTTTTTTGTGTTTGTTTTTATTTTTTATCAGATATGTGGCTTGCGAGTATTTTCTCCTAGTCTGTAGCTTGTGTTACATTCTCAACAGGGTCTTGTGAAGAACAAATGTTTTAATTTGATGAAGTCTAATTTATTCTTTTAAAAATATTTTATAAATTATGCTTTTGGTGTCAGGTTGAAGAAATGTTCACTAATCCTTAGATACTGAGTATTTTCTTTGGTTATTTCTTCTAAAAATTTTATAGATTTACATTTTCCATTTAAATCTATGGTCTAAAAATTTGAATTAATTTTTTGCATAAAATGTGAGGGTTAAGACAGGGTTCATATTTTTGTCTGTGAATATTCAGTTGCTCCAGCACCATATATTGAATAGGTTATCCTTCCTGTGTTGCGTTACTTTTAGACTTTTGACAAAAATCGGGAAAGACGGAGCTATTTAGAGATCAGCTGGTCCTTGAGTGCGGCAACCCTTCAGCCACCAGATGGCAGTAAATGATTATGGGAAATACTCTAGTGGGCAGCGGTGTAAAACCTTAGCGTTTCCTTAGGGCTGTTTGGAAAGGGTAATTCCAAGAGCATCATTGGTCATCATACTAATCTGAAGTTAGTTTTTAATTTGAGTATCATCTGAGATACTGTCTTATTTGATGCCTTCAAACGGGTGAAATGGTACCTACTGTTCAAGCACAAAGCAGATTGCCAGCAGGGCTGCTTTAGTTAAACAGGGACCCGGAGCCCACTTCTCAGTGTGACCCTACCCAAACAAATCAGACCTTTGGGACTTTGAAGACCTGGCTTTGGCTCAGGTTCTCATGGGAAGAGCCCACCTGTAATTATTTCTAGTCATCTAGATGTCTGACAGTCATCTCAAATTTGACATGTTCCAACCAAGCAGTGGTGTGCTGGATACAGCAGCCTTTATGGGTTCATAAGAGCCAATTGATAATTTGCCAGAGATTTTGCAAGCTGGTTGACTTTGCATTGGTGGTTTGAACTTGGCTTTCACAGAAGTGTTTATAATAGAAATCCTCTATTGCTACAAACCAGGACCTTCCATCAACTCCTGCTGGTTGTTAAATATTGACCAATATTCCTCTGATCCAAATACACTTGCTTTGGCTTTTAACAATACCCTTTTCTGCTTATACATCCTACCCATTCCCAAACCTCAGATTATCTCACTCTCCACAGCCCAGTTCAAATTCACCTCCTCCCATGGTTAACCAGTATTTGACAATGGAGCCAAGAATACTCAATACAGAAAAGACAGTCTCTTTAATAAATGGTGCTGGGGAAATTGAATATTCACATTCAAAAGAATGAAACTGGATTCCTATCTTACATCACTCACAAAAATTAACTCAAAATTGGTTAAAGACTTAAATGTAAGATCTGAAGTCATAAAACTCCTAGAAGAAAGCATAAGGAAAAAACTTCTTACCATTGGTCTTGATAATAATTTTTTGGATATGACATCTAAAGCACAAAGCAACAATAGCAAAAATAGGCCTGACCAGGTGGTGGCGCAGTGGATAGAGCATCAGCCTGGGATACTGAGGACCCAGGTTGGAAACCCTGAGGTCCCCGGCTTGAGCGCAGGCTCACCAGCTTGAGCGCGGGGTTGCCAGCTTGAGCATGGGATCATGGACATGACCCCATGGTTGCTGACTTGAAACCCAAGGTCACTGGCTTAAGCCCAAGGTCACTGGTTTGAGCAAGGGGTCACTGGCTTGGCTGGAGCCCCCTGGTCAAGGCACATATGAGAAAGCAATCAATGAACAAATGAGGTGCCACAATTATGAGTTGATGCTTCTCATCTCTCTTTCTTCCTGTCTGTTTCTGTCTGTTCCCCCCTCTCTCATTAAACAAAACAAAAGAAAACAATAGCAAAAATAAGCAAGTGGGACTACATCACACTGAAAATGTTCTGCACAGCAAGAGAAGATCAACAAAATGAAAAAGCAACCTATAGAATGACAGAAAATATTTGTAAACCTCATATCTGATAAACGGTTAATATCTAAAATAAACAAGAAACTCATATGACTCACTATCAAAATAATAATAATAATAATAATAATAATCCAATTTAAAAATGGGCAAAGGACCTGAATAGACATTTTCCCAAAAAAGACATCCAAATGGCTAACAGGTACTTGAAAAGGTGCTCAACATGCCTGGTCATCAGGGAAATGTCAATCAAAGCCACAGTGAGCGTTAACACCTTACACCTAGCAGCACAACTATCTTTAAAAAGACAAGCCTTAGCAAGTAAGTATTGGTGGGATGTGGAGAAAAGGGAACATCTGCACTGTTGGTGCGAATGTAAATTGGTGCAGCCATTGTGGAAACAGTATGGAAGCTTCTCAAATTTTTTTTTAAAAAGAACCAATATATGATCCACCAATCCCACTTCTGGATATATATCCAAAGAAAATGAAATCACTCTCTCAGAAAGTTATCTGCACTCCCATGTTTGCTGCAGCATTACTTACAATAGCCAGGACATGAAAACTGTCTAACTGTCCATTATTTAACCATAAAAAGAAGGAAAATTTTCCATGTGCAACTATTAGTCCTTGAGGGTATTATGCTAAGTGAAGTAAGTCAGCCAGAAGAAGACAAATACTGTAAGTTCTCACTCTTAATGTGGAATCTAATGAAAGCTGAATTCATAGAAACAGAGAGTGGGGGGAAGTAGTTGAAAGAGGTCAAAAGGTAAAAACAAAACAAATTCACTTCCTCATGTAGTGACACTGAACTTGCTCGCCTGCCCTGCCACTTCCTCCCCTGAGTCACAAGGTAAAATACCCTTATTTTATAGTGTGTGTTTCTCAAGAGTCTAGTGCCGAGGTACTAGCCTGTGAGTTCCTAGAGGGGACTTTGAGGCCCATGTCTGAGACGATGTAGTAACCTCAGTAGCTCTGGTAGAACCTGGCACATACTGGATGCTCAAATGGTTGTGGTTTTGGTTATTGCCACAGAAGGACTTGGCGTTCTTTGACACTCACCATCTGACCCCAACCAACTTATTAACATCACTTTGTATGTCTCCTCTTCATTCATCCCGTTCTATTTATTACATCTTACTCAAACCATGACTCTGGTGCCCATGGGCACCTCCCATCTTCTTCTCCAACTCTGTGTGTGTCCCATCCTGGCCCTCTGGAGTGTCTTTCCCCTTTTTCCTCAAGGTTTCGCTCAAATGCCATTTTTTCTCGGGACTTTTTTTTTTCTCCTCATTCTTTCGATTCCGCTATACTCCAAGTAAGCTGATCTCTCAACAGCGTGACTCTTTAAATGTGTCCACTAACTCCTGAAATTCCATTAAAAGGGGAAACTGAAATAATCCACTGTGGTTGACTGGACCGCAGCATGGAATGCCAGAGTTCACGAAGAATATTCTGAGAACCTTGCCAAAAGTCACTCCCTTGTCCAGACCAAACAGGAGTGTGAATGATGGATAGAGATTTCGGATGTGGGGTGTAATGAAGGGGAGGAGGACTCGAGTTCTGTCTATTTAAAGTGGTTGCCTGCCTGGCTGCTAGCTCCGGAGGTGAGAGGGCTGTTTGTGCCGCATCCGTATCAAAGCAGCCGGCAGCACTCTGCAGACCAAGTCGGCTAGCCTTCCCCAAAACCATGTTTGGGGAGATATCTCTAGGGAGGGAATTTTGGTCTGAAACTGGAAGAAAGAAAGCCTGAAACTTAACGGAGAAGTAAAAGATAGATCAAAACGAAAAGGGCAACAATTTTGAAGTGGAGAAATGTCTTGTGAAGCGTAAACATAGTGGCTCTTTTAGGCGGCGTATGAGAGTTGTGCTGCTCACCCTTTCATTAGTTCTCTTCTTGTGCCCCACTGGGACTGTCGTCTGGGGGTCAACTGCTGCCTTTCGTGCTTCTAGCCAGCTGGTGTCACTACTCAGGCCCTGGGATTTAGGATTCCAGGAGGACAGGTCCCTTAGCAAAGAGCTAAAGCAGCTTTGTTTCAGGGAAAACTTACCTATCAATCACTTATCAAGAATTTGTTGAGCACCTGCCATGTGCCAAAAACAGTGACAGATGCTGGGGGAGGAGGGACACAAAAATGAATAGGTGGTGTGTGCGTGTGTGTGTGTGTGTGTGTGTGTGTGTGCATGCTTTGGATAAAGGTGAATGGTTTTCATTTGTCTGAGAAGACAACATAAAGAATAAAGTGCTTGCTTACGTTAGAAATGCTACCATCTTCTGACTTTAAACTCCCCTCACCTACTCTTCTTTAGTTCAGTTGTACACACTTTTATTAAACCCATGCTATGTGCTGAGTGCTTTGATAGGCCCTAGGGATGCACACTTGAATGAAACATCAGTCTTCTTCCTTCTAGCTACGTCTTTCCTTTATTCACAAACTTTTTCATCACTAACTGATAACTCCTGGAATCCCTGATCAAGGATAAACAAACTTTCCCAATGGGAAAGGAACACTATACATAATAATTATGCTTCCCCCAAGCCTAGATATGGCCTCAGATCCTCTCAACCCAGAGCTTGGTGGAGCCACCATGCATCATAACCATGCTCTGTGCCTAGAGCAGAGACTATTTCTCAGCCACACCTCCGTCCCTAATTGGTGTTCTGTTTCTCCTTTCTGTTGATTCTCTGGGGTCTAAAATTCTTGTTTCTTGTGCCCCCATGTTCCCTTGTAAAAGATTATTTTAACATTTGTTTTGTAATTTTGAATTGTGAGCTCATCTTTATCTCTGGAAATCCTCTACAGCCTGGTTTGGGAATATGCCTTGGAAAAATGTGTCCAATTCACTTTAGTTAGGCACCCTGGAGATATGAGCATCTTGGAACTAACTTTTACATTAATGTCCCAGCTTTGGGGATCCCCAGATGCCATAGTAGTGCTATTTTTTTTTTTCAGAGAGAGAGAGGGATAGACAGGGACAGACAGACAGGAACGGAGAGAGATGAGAAGCATCAATCATTAGTTTTTCATTGCGCGTTGCAACACCTTAGTTGTTCATTGATTGCTTTCTCATATGTGCCTTGACCGCGGGCCTTCAGCAGACTGAGTAACCCCTTTCTGGAGCCAGCAACCTTGGGTTCAAGCTGGTGGGCTTTTTGCTGAAACCAGATGAGCCCGCGCTCAATCTGGTGACCTCGGGGTCTCGAACCTGGGTCCTCTGCATCCCAGTCCAATGCTCTATCCACTGCGCCACCGCCTGTTCAGGCAAGTAGTGCTATTTTAAACTTCAAATTACTTATGGGAAAGCCCATGGCTATATACGCTGGAGGAGATTTTCTTACTATCCACACAGACCAAACTGTTTCTTCTGCATCAGTGAGTGGATTTTTTCTGGCTTACCCTTTCAGTGAGAGTTTGGTACAGCAAGCGTACTGGCTTTCATGGGGCAGGGGTGTCTCTATCTTCTGGCATCAGGGCTTCAGATACTGAGTTCATGTGGGTGTTAGGACCCCAGACTGTTGGTTACTAAGACTGAAAACCCTCTTCTCTCCCAAGCAGCTTCAGTGGTATATGCATTTATAGCTATAGTTTTACATTTCTTTTGATTTGAAGGTCCTGTGGAACAGCCTTTCTTTCTCTTGAGAGTTCAACACTGGATTTTAAAGAATGTTGGCTATATTTACCCAAAATTTCTAAATTTTTACTGGGAGAATGTTATCTACTGCCCAGAAACAGAAATCCATCGAGCAAATCTCCCATACCTAACATCCCTCAGGCGGTCCTTAGCATCCATAGACACACACAACAGGGTGAGACCTGTGACAGCTCCTGCTTATTGGATTATCTGTATCTCTACAGGTCTAAGTATGAAAGACTGAGACCCAGCTAATTCCTCCCATGGCAGAAACACTATATCAGGCATGACACAAATCACCAATTTCAGTGTACAAATAAAGGTAGTTTTCTTTATTTCTCTGTGACATCACTTTAAGTCTAACTGCCTTTATTGAAATGTCTAGAACCTCTCTATTGAAGCCTCGCCCTCTCCAGCGAATCATTCATTAACCTTTAGGCATATTGACACAAAGGGGATCAGGCCTCTTTCAAGCCCCAGACCGCTATGATCAGACATTGTCACCTGGGGTCGCTGTTGAGCATGGGTCCTGCAGAGTCCAGGGGTGGTTGTTTATTGCTACAATTGGCTGAAACCCTGATTTAGATAGCTAGGTTGCAGCTCTTTCTAGTTCACTCCCAGATTCTCAGCAACTGTTTTCTAAAACTGTGACAGAGTAGATGGTACTGAGGGGCTTTTAGCCTCAGTCAACTACTGTGCCAAACCAGCTCTTTCTCACCCAGATTCCCCTGCCCCTCTTCTTTTCCATTAGTGTTTAGACTGCATGTATTTCTTCCAAGGGTCTTAAGCTCCCTGTTTATTTCACTTCTCACTTAGTAAAAATAGTAACTTTCAGTGATATAGTGCCTTACCATTTCATAATTCATTGATAGCCAAACCTATTCCATGCCGGCGGCACGGAAGCCCAGAGAGGGGAGGGGACTTTCCCAAGGGAATTCCACACGTTCATGGAAAACTGGGACACTGCTGTTCTCTGCACCCACACCGCATCTTTCAGACATTAACTCTTGCCACACAGACAGCAGTGTGAGGTAAAAGCCAAATATCTTCTATTTACATGAACCCGGACTTATTTAAGTGGAGCTCCCCTCATTAATGGTGTGTTTTTGATCCTCTGGATTCTAGTAGTTGCAAACACATTTGCGGTTCCCAAAGTATGGTCCCCGGACCTTAAGTATCAGAATCACCAGAGAGCGTGTTATAAATGCAAGTTCTCGGGTCCCACCCTAACCTACTGAGTGAAAGATGCTAAGGCTGGGACCAGCAGTTTTTATTATAACAAACCTTGCAGGAATTCTGATGATCCCTGAAGTTTGAGAAGCTCTACCTTACAACACATACAGCCTTTAATTGGTTAACTAATCTAGATAGAGAGATAGAGAGCTTACCCAGGGACATAAGATTTTGAAAGCCTTAAAAAAAAAGTTTGTAATTTGAAGAACAATATTTTTAATCCACAGTTCAAATGCTATAGAAATGTTTCCTTAAAACCTACTATTCTTATTGATCAATGTCACCCTGTTAAAGTTGATTTTCTAAATAAATTTAAAAATTAAAAAAAAAGAACAAAAAAAACCCAATGTTTTATTTCTAAGCCACAAAAAGGAAGTACCAACTGTAAATCAAAATTAATAGTTCAGTAACTATACAACACAAAACGATGTCATCTAGTCAGCTAATCTCAGTTCTTACGTGTTTAATTGGGAATGTGGGTGCATTTTAACGTTTGATATGTGTAATAAAGTTTCCAAAGTATATACTTTGATCTTATTTTTTTATTTAATTCTTGAATGTGGATGCTCTTCATATAGCAATTCTGCTGATGAAGGTTAAAAATGTGGGAATAATAATCATTTATTTCCAGTATGTTCAAATGACCATGAATGTCAGTGTAATTAAAGGAACAGTTAAATAATATATTGCAGTAAACTCCCTCTAAGTGTCTCTTAAAAATAAATTATTACAAGCAAGCAAGTGAAATAAGAATAAAAAACAAAACGCTATATAGTTTTATTAGCCTGTTGTGGTAGCATAGTGTTCTTTCTTTTCTTTCTTTCTTTCTTTCTTTCTTTCTTTCTTTCTTTCTTTCTTTCTTTCTTTCTTTCTTTCTTTCTTTCTTTCTTTCTTTCTTTCTTTCTCTTTCTCTCTTTCCCCTCCCTCCCTCCCTCCCTCCCTCCCTCCCTCCCTCCCTCCCTCCCTCCCTCCCTTCCTTCCTTCCTTCCTTCCTTCCTTCCTTCCTTCCTTCCTTCCTCTCTCTCCTTTTCTTTTTTGGCAGAGAAAGAGAGAGAGAGAGAGAGAGAGAGAGAGAGAAGCATCAACTTATTGTTCTACTTAGTTATGTATTGATTGCTTCTCGTATATGACTTGACTGGGAATTGGACTGGCGACCTTGGGCTTAAGCTGAGCAGGTGACCATGGCTCAAGCTGGAACCTTAGGCAAACCACGGTTTCAACAGTTCCAGGTCAATGCTCTATCCACTGCGCTCCCAAAAGTCAGGTCTATTTTCTACTTATTTACCTTTTTTCTAATGAATCCAGGTTAGATGTTTATGTAACTTAAGGTACAAAGGAAAGAAAAAGACTATTTACTGATGGCTTATCATATATCAGCTATTATGTACTAACACATAATAAGTGCTTAAAAGGATCCATTGAATGCAATACTAAATTTGATACTCATGTTGACGTACAAGGCATACACTATTGCTTTCTTTTACAGATAGGAAAACTGAGGTTTAGGACGATTAAATTACATTCGATGGTCACATAATCAGTAAGTGTAAATCCAGGTTTTAATGCCAGTCTTTGAAGCACTAGCCACTCATGATTTTTCCACAGTACCATAATACTGCTCTGAGAAGTAATATTAATAGTGAATATTGTCTCTGGACAAATTTTACTGTGCAAGAAATATTGATGCCATTAACTATTGCTTTGGGGCCTGGGAATCGGTGAAGTAACTTAACATTTCTATGCCAGTATATGTAGGCATACGTACAAACTAATTATCCTTTATGTATGAGAAATCCAGATGTGTTATATTTGAATTGAACTTCAAAAGTTGATATTTAAAAGAAAAGTGTCTTATAAAAAAAATCTATTTTGAGTCATCATTACCCCATTGCCTCTTATAAGACTTTAAATGCAGCAAGTTCCTTCCATCTGTTTTGTACTGGTTGCTTAGAGGCAGTGAGTAGCCACTGCCTGATTTGTCAACAATACAGAGTCACCTCCTAAAAACAGTGTTATTGTTTGATCATAAACCTGTATGAGTGAAGAGCCCATAGATACCATTGACAGTTAATAGTCTGTTATTGTGGCTGCAACAAGGGCAAATGTAATATGAAAGGTTCAGCTCATAAACATTCCTTTCACCCAAGTCTCTACTCAGCTACCTGGAAATACATGAAATGGTCCAGCGCTTCCTCACCTGCTAGTTTTCTGCCCTCAGTATATTAGGAATGAGTTTAATGAAGAAATGAAGATCAACTTATATAACTGGCTCAATAAGAAGCTCATCACAGCAAACAAGATCTCTCATTTATTTTAATCCTTATGAAACTGTATGAATATTTATTCATATAATGTTCTTGACATGTTGAGAAGTAGAAACAGGTTATTAAATCATTTGTACAGCATTTGACCATTAAAAGTTACATTATTAAACAATCTAGAGGATTTACATGAATATATCATAAAGTAACACTATTTAATGAAAATATAGGTCATTAAATTTTAAATATGTAATTTAAAATTTTCTGTGTCATATTTTAAAAATAAAAAGAAACATGTAAAATTAATTATGATATATTAATATATTCTAAAATATATTTATTTTAAATTTATATAATTATATATTTTACATAAAATATATAAATATTTAACATATTTATAATTAAGTATATGTTAAATCAATTTATTAATATATTAACACAGGCTCTGGCTTGTGGCTCAGTGGATAGAGTGTTTTGGCCCAGTGTATGGGCATCCCGGCTTTGATTCCAGGTCGAAACACTCAACAGAAGCAACCATCTGCTTCTCTCCTCTCCCTCTCCTCCCTTCTCTCCCTCTTCCCCTCCTGCAGGCAGTGGCTCAGTTGATTTGAACATCGGCCCAAAGCGCTGAAGATAGCTTGGTTGATTTGAGCATTGGCCCCAGACAAGGTTGCCAGGTGGATCATAGTTGGGGTGCATGAGGAAGTTTTTTGTCTTACTATCTCCCCTCCTTTCACTTAAAAATATAGATAGATAGATAGATAGATAGATATAAACACTATATTAATCCATAATAAAATATATTGATATATTTTATTTAACCTAATACAAATTTATTATACCAACATGAAATCAATATAAAATTATTGACATATTTTACATTTTTTCATACTTAAGTGTGTATTTTACACTTAAAGGCCCATTTCAATCTGGAAACTAATTTTTGTGAGAAATATTTGATGTGCTTAGATTTCATAAAATTTATAGTTGAAAAATATATTTATATACCCGTTAGTCTGATTGCATGTGAAAATTTTCCATTAAATGAATTGAGCATCAATTTTAAAGTTAAATTAATTAAAATTAGATAAAGTTTTAAAATTAGTTTCTCAGTGATGCTAGACACATTCTAGTGCTCAAAAATGACATGTGGCTAGTGGTTATATTCTGGACAGTATAGCAGTAAAGTTATTTCCATGAATTCTCAAACTGAGTGATCACTTCTAGACCTCAGAGGATGGCTGTTGCTGTTCTGAAATCCAAGAGAGCTGAGGCTCTGTCCTTTCTCTGCTAGCTTGTCCTGCTCTTAACACCATTTCTTTTCTATAGGCTCAGTCCCCTGTGTTAGGCTTACAGTGTACAATTACAGTGATGACAAACTGTCTGATTCCAGGGGACATCACTCAGATGACCACCAGAGGTCTTCAGATGGCTGCCTGACCCAAAGCCTGGCCTGAAGGGTCAAGACATCCAGAACACCCTTAGCCCCAGCTCCTCCCACCATCAGCCTTGATCAGGATGTGCTCTCCTGCATCTCATTAACCTCCTTCCAAATCTGCCTGGGATTGGGAGAGGCAGTTGTGCCTCTTTTGATATTACTTCTTTCCAGAAGAGCCGTTTACCATGAACAGACATCTCAATAATAGCTCCATGATAAGACACCACTTGAGAAAATGTCCTGTCCTCCCATCTCATGATGAATAAGAGATGAGATTAAGCCTGGGGTCCGACTCATCATCCTGGTCTTGATCAGGGCATCGTGACTAAATTTGAAAAATATTTCTATTAAAAATATGAAACAGTAATTAGAGTCTAGAAGGTCTTTTGCTGAGATTAAGTGAAGAGACACCTGATTTTATTATTAAAGAAAAGCTATGGAAACAGTTTTCCTGATGGTATAGCAACCATCTCTGCTCAAAATCAAACAGAAATCTAGTGGTCCTCTTCAGACTGGAAACCTGAATTCAATGAGAAATGGAAAAAGGCAGAGGGATGTGAGGCTTCATCACAGTCAAACCAATCCTTTAATCATTGAGGCCACGTGACTCTAAAAGTAACAGCGTTAGAGTAAGATAAGGCAGTGAAAGCAGGACATGAAAATCACCTTGGATCTTGAGAGCAGAAGTGCAGTTCACCTGTAGCAGGATACGCCTCAACAACTGACCAGTTTCCATCAGACAAGTCAAATCGAGATAGAATCACATCAGAAAGGATATAGGCTTTCCTGGGATCAAAGTCAGCAACATTTCATTGAAAGTTCAGGACAGCCAAATGTCCAAAGGAAGAACCCTGGGGCCACTCAGGGAAAGAATGCCTCCTGCAAGGAGTCTGGAAGGGTAGGTAGCTACAGGGGTCGCTCAGAAAACGAGAGGGCAAGAATGATGTCAGTCTGGCGTTCTAGAGTCTCTAGGAGTAGTCATTTGGAGCCAGAAAGTGAAACGCACTTTTTCCCCCCCAAGACCAACCATAAAGAAATGTGCTATACTTAAAGGTCATCTTTTCAGCAGCTCTGACCTCCACGGGGGCCACAGAGACACCAATGACTGCAGTGATCTTGCTGCTTAAGCAGTCCTTCCCACCCTTCTTTTCATTAACTCTTATTTTCAGGCTTAATCTCAAATGTCTCACTTGTCCTGGGATATCACATATAGATTCTACTCTTTGACCTTAGGACAATACCTATCTCTTCTCAAGGCTCTGTCTCTGGGCCCTATGTTTTGAGGATGGGTTTTTCCTTGCCTGGAACAGACAGTTTTGGGCATCTTTGGGGTTATTTAATTCACTGAGCAGCATAGGCACAAATCCTGCAGTTCATGAGCTTTACAGAGGCCCACAAAAATGTTTGAGTCCTGAAAAGAAAGTATGTATGGGCTTGAAATAATATTAAGAAAACCCTTAAACATTAGAAGTAATAGATATTTAATTAAAATCTACAAATACAACCCTATGTCAGTCTTTTTCATTGTCAAATTTAGTATTTATGTACCTTTCATTGCACTTGAATATAATTTTAAAAATTAGAATTTCTTACTTTGAAACACATCATAATAAGTACATATGGTAATAGCTGATAAATGATAGCCAGCCATAAATCAAATTTTACCTAGAACCAAATAACTTCAAAAGTGAAATTATAAGCATCTTTTCAAAAAATTTACAGCGGAATTTTATAGATAGTATGGGTTTGTTTTGATATCTTTTAGATGATGCAGACTGTAACCTCCATTGTGAAAAAAAGAACTTAGGGCCTAGCAAGGTCTTAAAATGACCCTGAAAACCACCCTCTGCCCAGCACATCCCTGGCCGTTCCCATTCCTGGATAAGGCAAGTCCACGTAGTAGGTAGCGAGGCTGGTCAGAAATCAATGGAATTCACAACCTGGAAGTATTCATTTCTTTTTTTAAAAATTGAATTTATCGCTGTGCCACTGGCTAGTAAAATTACACAGGTTTCAGGTGTACAATTCTACAATAGGTCTTCTGTACACCGTGTTGTGTGTTCAGCTCCTCCAGGTCAAGTCTCTGTCCCTCACTCTTTATCTCTCTATAGCCTCCTCCACCTCTCCCTTCCCCCTCTGGCAGTCACCATACTGCTGTCCATGTCTGTGAGTTTCTCTCTCTCTCTCTCTCTCTCTCTTTTTTGCTGGATGTAATAATTTCTAGCAGTGAGAAGTTTGGCAACTTGATTAGCCTCTCAGAACTTTCATTCGAGTACGTAGAGATTCCTGGGAGAATTACCTAAGTCGGCAAAAGGATGTGATACCTAGTAGGATAATGGTATGGTGTAGATTAGAGGGAAGGTGGGTTAAATCTTTGTCCTCCATGGGCGAACAGACTTGAACAGAGGAACAGACTTGAGCTTAAGATCAAGGACTAAACTAAGAAGTGAAAAACTGCAGGAGCCCTCAGAATTTCAAATCTTAAAACATTCAATGTAAGCCTAACCAGGCAGTGACACAGTGGATAGGGCATCGGACTGGGGCGTGGAGGACCCAGGTTTGAATCCCTGAGATTGGCAGCCTAAGTGTGGCCTCATCTGGTTTGAGCAAGGCTTGCCAGCTTGAGCCCAAGGTCGCTGGTTTGAGCAAGGGGTCACTCGGTCTGCTGTAGCTCCCCAGCCCAGGCACATATGAGAAAGCAATCAAATGAGAAACTAAGGTGCTGCAATAAAAAATTGATGCTTCTCATCTCTCTCCCTTCCTGTCTGTCTGTTCCTATCTGTCCCTCTCTCTTTCTCTCTCTCTGTCGCTGTCACACACACAAAAAAATTTTCAATGTAATATATTCATGGACAATACACTTTAGATGATTTTGCTAATTGGGTCTTGTGGTGAATTGCATTATTGTTCCCACTGACTCATTCCTTTCCTTGTTGAATAATGATGTATTCTCCATAATTATGACTTGCAGAGCCACCCTATGGGCAAAATATACTTACTGCAACCATGTCAACTTGGCCACGTGACTTGCTTCAGCCAATGGAAGTGCTCATGCCACATCTAAGCCACAGATTTAAGGACAGTTGTGTGATTTGGCTTTGCCTCTTGTCTTTTCCCCTCCACCTCAGAAATGGTGTTATGTCCCAAATAAAGCTGCTTTATCCGTCTGGTTCCTGGAATGAGAAGGGACATGGAGCTAAGCCACAGAAGTGAGGTACAGCTGCTAACATGGAACTGTGCAAAAATTAAATGCTTGTTGTTTTACTGAGATTTGGGACTGATTTATTATGACAGGAAGGTTGATTAATACACGTATTCAGGAGAAAACCTCCCCCAAGTGAGATTTCTCATTGTTCTTTTATTGATCTAATTTGAAAAAGATAATTTTTTTTGCATTAATCAGCATGTTACTCTCTCCCCAGAATCATGTTGTGCATGCTTTATGGTAATTAGCACTTTAACAGAATTAGAAAATTGATATTAAAGGCAATCCCTGTCCCACACATTTCACACAGCCACAAGGCTCCATGTCAGAATGCTGGCAGTGAAGTCATGGAGATATTTGAACAGCTAGTAAAGTTACTTATTTGTCCTCTAATGACATCTTTTGGGATTTAATGGTGTTGGCATTTTGCATTTTTCAGTTACAAGTGTGAAATATTCTTTGTTGCCAATTTTGGAGTGTTAGGAATTCGTTGCAAGGTTCTTTCTACATTTCATAGAACATCAGCATTAATTAAATCAACTCATTTCCCAATGGCTTAATTTAGCACACTACTTATTTCTCCACAGTGTGACTCCATTTTTTTTTTCCCGCTGAGCTCTAGAAAAATAAAGTTCTTGACTCAGATGAACATGACCTTTCATCAATGATAGCAAAATAACAACTACTAAGATTTTATTGTTCTTGTTGTTTCTGTTTTATTTTCATTAACTGAGTGAATGCTACTTTAAAATTTTCTTGGTGCAGCATCTGGTCTGGTAGTGAAAATTTAACAGAAAGAATGTCTCTTTCTTGGAACCTTGGAACTATTGCAGTAATCAGAACGTTTTTGCATTCTCCCATTGCCCGCAAACCTGTCCTTGTTTGTCTTTTCACACTTGCCTCACTCATTCATTTAGCAAATACATTGCTCACAAAAATTAGGGGATCAGGGAATGTGCAGATACTCCAATACTTTCAGCCTTTTGTATAGTGCATTTTCACCAAGGAAATAAAAGTTGGTTTTGCATCTCATTTGCATAATCAAACAACTTTCTTTGACTTGTTTGCTTTTCTGATGTTCTTGTTTAATAAAAAAATCAAATGTTTCTTTTTTTTATCGCTTCATATTTATTTTGAAATATCCCTTAATTTTTGTGAGCAGTATATTTATTGACTACATGTCATGTACTGTTCTATACCCTACAGCTATAGCAGAGGAGAAGAGAAACAACACCCTGTTCTTTTGGATTTAAAAGTTCTTAGAAAAAGATCTGCCTAGATAGAAGGATAGAAAGTCCTAACACCACAAGGCAGGGTAGAAATGAAAGCACAGAAGGAATGGCCAAAAGGCAGTCCTGATGAATGAAGCTAGAAAGTAAGAGAGTGTCAAGAGATGAGGCTGGGATGATTGGGAACACCTAGATCATGGGACTCTTGTGAACCACACTAAGGAGTTGAAATTTTATTCTAACCATAATGGGAATCCATGGAAAGATTCATCTTTGAGAAAGGTCACTGTGGCTGCGGAGTAGAGAAAGGACAGGAGAAGAGCGAGCAGAAGACAGGAGACCTATGGGAAGGCTATTGGAGAAGGGACAGTGTGACAATGACTGGAGTTTGTGGCAATGGTGGTAGGAAGAAGTGGCTAGGTTCAGTATGTATTTTAAATGCAGAATTTGCTGACTAGTTGTCTGTGGGGTGTGAGAAAAAAACCAACAAAACCTCAGCTTTTGGCATGAATGATTAAATAAAAGCAGTGGCATTGCCAGGCATGAGAAAGACTGGGGAAGAAGCAGATTATTTGGGGGGACAAGGTTCAGGGAATGATTATATACTTTAGCACATGAAAGAAAGTGTTGTATGTATGGGCAAATTATCTGTTGCTGGAACTACTGCCCATAAACTTGTTATCCTGAAGGCTGCCATATTTCTTTCTGGGTTTCAAGGGTTCACAAGAGCCACCTGGACACTCAGGTAGGCCATTTTAATTGGAAGTCAGGTGAACTTGGAAGAAAAACAGTCTCCTAAAAGTAATCTGTTACGATTCTCATTATAAAAAGGGAAAGGGGCTAAAGACCCAATGGAGCAGGTGGATCTGTATCGTATTATGCATAGAGTGCACGTCTGTTTGTTTTTGTTCTGGTTGTCTGGCTGGCATCTTGATAATTGTACTCAATTTCTCCTTAGTTCAGGGGTTGGCAAACTATGGCCTATGGGCAAAATTTGGCCTGTCTCCTGATTTTGCAAACAAAGTGTTGTTTGTATAAAACCATGCCCATTCCCCGATAAAATGTCCATGGCTGATTTTGAGTGACAACAGCAGAGGTAAATAAGTAGAGACTGTGTGGCCCTCAAAGGCTAAAATATTTACTGTCCAGCCTTTTACAGGACAAGTTTGCCAGTTCACTGGTGTCACCATCATCCCTCAGCTGTCAGTCCATGTGCTTTGGGTAAAACTGACTCTACTCACAGATTCCATGGTTCTCCTGGGCTCAACCAGCCTATTCATTCCTCAGACTGTCAATCACGGTGAGTGATTGGTCCAGGGCTGAACCCGTCTCCCTTCACCAGCACATCGTGGGGTTTTCCCCCTCTTAAGTGTGAGCACATAGGTAAAGGAAGCCGAGTTAGGTATTTCTTTTCTTCTATAGAGGTTAAACTCTGACAAAACCCCAATAAGTTAGGGTCTGGTAAAATAATTTTCCCTGAAGATTGGCCTTATTAAGAAGAACAAAGTGCTCTGGTATATTTAAAAATGGTTACTTTTCAGGTGGGTACCAAAATTATCAGGGGGCTCCTTTTGTAAGTTATATAAATGTCTAACCACTATGCTGTATATCCAAAACTAATATAATATTGAGTGTCAACTGTAATTGAAAAATGAAAATGAAAATATTGTAGTAGTAAACAAACAAACAAAAGAACTGCAAAGGGAGAAAGAATACACAAATAAAATAGTCACTTTGCCTTTCCCTCTGCACACAGCAAAAGGGAATTTTCCTCCAATATTCACAGAGCTCCTGGAGGTAAAACTCATAAATATATGTGCCCCTTCTCCTCATAATGGGGTCAAGGACTACTTTCTCATAAATAAATTTCTAAATTGAAGTTAAAATATTTGAATGTGGGTGAAGAGAAGTGGAGTGTTTCTGCCTGGGTGACACGTAGATTGATAGTGTTATTACTAGAAATACAAGATCATAAGGAGAAGCTGGTTTTGAGGGATATTAAGACATTGTTTTAGTGTGGACCATAATAAACCCAATAGTATGTCTCTTTTTTTTTTTCCAATATAGAGGATACTTCACTGAAACATGTTTAAACAAGCTGATTCCCCCCAAAAACTTCAATTAGATGGTCCAGACCTGGCTCTCTATCCGATACACCCAATGGCGTTTCCAGTTAACATCTCCCAGTAGAGTCTCTTGGCTGTCGCTCTTGGCAGTAACGGCTTCTATTGGTCACTACTCCCAAGAGTGTTAGCGTGAGTTTCCATAGCGGCAGCTTCCAGTGGCCACTCACATTGTCATTGATCCTAACCAGCAACAGCACTCCCCAGCAGACCCTCCTGCCGCCAAACACTGCTCCAAGTGACTGCCAGCAGCTCCTGACTTTTATTTCTGTGGACTCCCTTGAAATTCTAAAAGGTTCAATTTTAAAGGACCTCAGTCTCCAAATCTTCTCAGAAAAGCATCTGATTCTCCTCAGAGCATTAGACTTCCAGCACCGCTGCTCTACGCCAGCCCTCAACAGGCTCCTTATTAAGCCCTTTGGGGGCAGTTACAATGCCTCACTGGTTTTCAAAGTCCTTCATATCTGCACTGACTACTCTATATACCTCTGGAGGAGAGTCCTGTGTAAACAGAGACGCTGAGCTTCTGGCTGAAAAGACTGATGAATGTTTTTTCTTCATTGAGGGGTCCTCTATGTACTCCAATTAGCTGAGCAATCTGTGTGTAGGGGAGACCACTAAACACCCATGTTTGAAACTGTGTGACAGAAAGACTACCATAATTAAGCAGGAAATTTACAAAGACTTAGACCTAAAAGATTTAAAGCCACTAAATATTGTATGACTGAACTAAGAATAGATATGATATTACTCAGGACTTCATTCCTGTTGCTCCTGTTGCTTTTTCTTTCTTTCTTTCTTTCTTTTTTTTTTTTTGATTTCTGAAGCTGGAAACGGGGATAGACAGTCAGACAGACTCCCGCATGCGCCCGACCGGGATCCACCCGGCACGCCCACCAGGGGCAACGCTCTGCCCACCAAGGGGTGATGCTCTGCCCCTCCGGGGCATCGCTCTGCCGCGACCAGAGCCACTCCAGCGCCCCGGGCAGAGGCCAAGGAGCCATCCCCAGCACCCGGGCCATCCTTGCTCCAATGGAGCCTCGGCTGCAGGAGGGGAAGAGAGAGATAGAGAGGAAAGGGGGGGGGGGTGGAGAAGCAAATGGGCGCTTCTCCTATGTGCCCTGGCCGGGAATCGAACCTGGGTCCCCCGCACACCAGGCTGACGCTCTACCGCTGAGCCAACCGGCCAGGGCCTCCTGTTGCTTTTTCTATTTTTATCTATCTATCTATCTATCTATCATCTATCATATGATGTTTACCAAGGTAGAATACATAAACTGGCTTTCCCAACTTTGGTAGAGCTCCTGTATTCCCTAGAAGTTATCTCTCAAAGGTAATACTATGAGGTCAATATCCTTCTCCCCAAATCTAAGGAAGTATAGTGCTTTATTCACACCCTATATGCGTCCTTTCTCTCATCATATCTCTATATCAAGGCATCTATGCCAATGGAGTTCTGGGAATTGCTCTAGACTTCTCAGAGTTTCTTAACAAAAATATGCAAACTTAACCTAATAACCTTGAGTTTAAAATTATGAGAGGCAGGAAATCATCTTTACACTGGAATTCATCTGCTCAAATTATGGGCAAAATTTTAAAACAAATAACTAAGTAGCATTGAAAAAAAAGGCAGTCATGTAGAAAATATTTCTTAAGCCCTTAGATTTAATGCCATTTTCAATACTTCATAATAGCGCACTAGAGAAAGTATTACAAATACTGAACACAGATCAGAAAACATTTAGCTAGAGAGGAATTCAGTCTGGAGAGATAAATAAGGAGTTAGATCTACTCTCATTTTTTAAGAATTCCTCTGGAATGACATAAGAGAATATTTGAAAAACAATTAAAAAAATAATAGTGTATCTTTTTTCCAATGGTAAGGGTTTCGATTTTTAAAGACTTTAGTCCCAAACATAGAAGAATTCCATATGAACTGGGTTGAAAAATGAATAAACAGTCAACATAGTTAGCAGTGAATGATGATGTATGAATTCAAAACTTTTATCACAATTTTCCAATTCAAATTACTATATTGAATATTGAATTACACACAGTTTGTGATAAATCTGTATTTCCTAAGTTCTAGATTCTTTTTATAGCATGCATCACATCAGCAGTTAAATTTGGGTGTTTTATGTGTTTTCTATATTATTTTTATAAAAATGATAATAGACTGAAGGTCATTTGAAAATTCAGGATAATGAGAACAAGATGTTCCTCATCCAATTAGATTCATAGAACTTATTATTATTCCCTTTGTCTTTATTACATCTTGGACAAAAAATATAATCACTATAGTGTTTATAGACCACACTTTTTAGGGAAAGGACCCAAATGTTTTAAGTGACATTCATTCATGAATCATGGTTTCTTGTATGAAAGTGAGTATATGCAGAGTAATTATTATTATTATTTTTTAAAACAGACAGCTTGGATTGGTTTGAAATTTTTATTTATTCACATATAAGTAAAATTGATTGAAACCATCACCTTCTCTTCCCTTCTTTCCTTCCTTCTACCTTATCCCAGGTTGCTTCATTAACTGGGGTCTCTAGTTTTTTGGGTTTTTTTTTTCATATTTTTCTGAAGCTGGAAACGGGGAGGCAGTCAGATAGACTCCCGCATGCGCCCAACCAGGATCCACCCGGCATTCCCACCAGGGGGGCAATGCTTTGCCCCTCTGGGGCTAGGCTCTGTTGCGTCCAGAGCCATTCTAGCGCCTGAGGCAGAGGCCACAGAGCCATCCCCAGCCCCCGTGCCATCTTTGCTCCAGTGGAGCCTTGGCTGCGGGAGGAGAAGAGAGAGACAGAGAGGAAGGAGAAAGGGAGGGGTGGAGAAGCAAATGGGTGCCTCTCCTGTGTGCCCTGGCCGGGAATCGAACTCAGGACTCCTGCACGCCAGGCCGATGCTCTACTGCTGAGCCAACCGGCCAGGGCTGGTTTTGTTTGTTTTAATTAGGTAAGAGCAATATAGCTCAGAACAGTTTTTTGTTTTTCGTAAAAGCAGGGGGGGGGGGTTTGTTGGGTTTTTTTTTTTTTGTTTCTTTTACTATTTGCCTGCCCATATCCTGTTGAAATGCACACAAACATAATGTAATGTGTTGATAACTCTCATTGCTGAAGTGGAACTTTACATAGTAAGCCGTTATTTTCCACACGGGACTCCAGACACCGTCGAATCTTGTTGTGCTCTATAATTACATGATGTTTATTGAGTCCCATGAAATATACATCAAATATATAGTTTATAGTTTCTATTCATTGCTTTCATTTTGGAAGTATGTCTTAATGACTGTGCCTGCTGATAAGCTAATAAAACATGAATGTTGGAAAAGGTCAACCTGTCTTCTGAGATTTAAATAAAAATTGGCACGAGTCCACTTGACGTTGAAAAGGGAAGGCCAATGCCTCTCTAAGATACGGGTGCATTTTGCGAGACTTTCTTTTTATAGGTACTTCTAGCTTTGAGCTTCTATTTTGTGGTTTTAAGATTTATAATAAGAAATGTATATTTAGTCTTTGTTCCTGTTTCTAGGATAGAGCTCCAAAACCCGTGGTTGTGGGAACCTGATTTATAGCTAGTCTATCAGAAATACAGGTAACAACCTGGGCCTCTTTTATTCAGCCTAATGGCAGTAGCTCTTTTTTTTTTTATTTGAGGGTTGGGGGTGTGGGAGAAGAGAGAGAGAAGCATCAACTCATTGCTCCACTTAGTTGTTCTATTTTTAGTTGTGTATTGATTGAGTGCTTCTCATTTGTGCCCTGACCAGGGGTCAAATTCATGACCTTGGAGGTCCAGGATGAAGCTTTTTTCACTGAGTCACCAGCCAGGGCCAGTTCTTTTCATTAATGTATATTATTCCATTGCATGATTATTCTACATCTATTCATTTATTGATATACATTTGGGTTGTTTTCAGTGTTGGAGTGGGTAAAACTACTTTGAGAGTTGTGTATATATATTTTGTTCATTTTTCTTGGATCTATACCTTTGCTGTGACACAAGTAGATATAGGTTTAGTTTTAGTAGATACTGTCATCAAATTTTCTAAAATTATATTTCTTTAAATTATACATGTTAAGTGTGCTGACAAAAACTGTGTAGTATTTGTTGATCTAAGCAAGTCTTAATATGTTTTGTATCCTTGAGATGTAAATTGTAATTAATTGATGATACTCTACATTTCTTACTTATTCATCTTTGACTATCTTTTTAACATCTAAGTTATGAGATAGTCTCCATGTTTATTGCTTTAGATCCTATATTTAGAACTGGAATCTGACTTAGTATTTTAAGGATATATTTCATGTTGTTTATTCATAGTCTTAGCAACAGTCTATATATAATCAGTATGATTCATGAGGTAAAGAATAGCTATTATTAACTCATGTAGGAAAATCTTCCAGGATTTTATTTATGGCATGGGAAAATTAGGTAAGAGAATATACTGAACATACATTAATATGGAAATGCTCTAGAAGTTATATGTGTGCTGCACATGCTTCTAAGCACATGGCTAATTAAGGAATGGGGCTTAAATAGCTAAGCCACATTGATTTATGTATTGTGAACTATTTATCCAAATTGAAATCATAAAAAACACTAACATTTTTCTGCATATTCATGGCTTTTTTTAAATGAGGAGATAAAAAGAAATTATTTTAAATATCTTTTTCTGTTTATAATATAGTACATGGAATATTTGGAAAAATACAAAAAATTATATAAAAAAAAAGAAAATGAAATTACTTTCAACAAACCATCACAAGATGAACACTATTAACTAAGAGATTTATTTCTTTAAAAGTCATCTCTGGTTTATTTCTGGAGTTAGTGCAGGGGCACTGTGAGATACGCCTCACTTTGAGATCTACCAAAGATATAATACTGAGGTCATCATAGAAAGATTACATTTTGAGTATAATGAATAGGCTTTTTACCATTTTTAGGTGACTAATTAGGTTTTTTTCTTTAACTTTCATTATGAACTAATGAATTTAAGGATCACTGATATACTTAATGTGCATAATTTTTATTTTTATTATTATTAAAGTTTATCCTTATTAAATTGTCCCATCTTCAACAAGGGTCTCTTTAATTTGCCTCCTGAATCTTTTTGATACAGTCTTAAAAGTCCTTGTTAACTTCATTATTATACAATATGAAAAGATATTCCAAGCATAAATGTATTTATTTTACACATTTGCTAGATCTGAAACCAGCCATTCTCCAAGTAGCTCTAGTTTCTTTTCATGGAAAGTTATACATCAAGAACACTATCTGGGCCTAGAGTTACTCATTGCTCTTGAGTTGACATTGCATCTAATCATTTTCAGTGAATAGAAGTAGGAAAAAAATGTGTGTGTATGTTTTAAAGATAAAATGCCAATTTTATCTAGTTTATCCTAGTTTATGCTAGTATTTAATTCAAATGCAGACTACAGAATTTTGCGTAACCACTTTTATATTACATCTGTATTTTTCTGACTTCCTCACTAAGAATCTCAGTACTTACCAACGCTAGAGATAGAATGAGAATATCCATAATAACTCATTTGCTTTATTACACATTACACACCTGACAGTCTCAGAACATCAGTATTAATCATACCATCACCACCAAGAAAAACAGTTAAATGTTTAGAAGGGGACTCATTGTTATCTTTCTTCTCTCCCCCACCTTTAATGTTTGCAGTGGACACTGTCAGACCTTTATTTAGTTGCAGTTCTATAAATAAACTATATTAAATGCTTACCACCAATCCCTGGGTTGATATATCTCAAACATTTAGCTGCCTGAGCTTCTTCTCTAGTAGGTTCCTCAGGAACTGCATAAAGGAGAAGCATGCCCTGAACTCTTGCATGGTTTTTTGTTTATTTGTTTGTTTGTTTTTTGTATTTTTTTTATAATTTGTTTTCTTGAATGTCGTTTTTGGAGGATCAAAATTATTTGGCTCACATTTTCTGTCCTTGAGTTTCTCAAATATGTTATTCAAAGTTTCCTGATATAAAGTGTTGCTGTCAAAACACTGATGATGAGTTAATTTTCTTTTACTTTATAAAGCTCATGTTCTTTTTGCCTAGATGTTCTGATGGATTTTCTTTTTCTTTATATTTCAGTAATTTTACTAGAATGTATCTTGGTGTTGACTGTTTTTATTAGGTACAAGGCATGCTTTATCAATATGTGCTTTCCAATCATTTTTTATTTCAATAAAATTTTCTCGATTCATAGTTTTTAGTTTTTTTTTGTTTTTGTTTTTGGTTCTCAGTAACTCCTTCTATCTATAGGTTGTATCTTTTTTGCCTATTTACAATACTTAGTACTTATTCTGGAAACATTTTTATTTTTTCTTATTTATAAATTTTCTCCTCACCATCTATCCTTCTTAAGGAATTATCTGTTGTATTTATTCACTCTTGTGTTTCTTCTAGTTTGGTATATTTTTTTCTTTCCAATTTCTTCTTGAGTTTTCTTACTCTATATCTAAGTTTTATTATCTGATGTATGTTGCTATTTTATATTATTAGTTGTTTCCTTTTTATTATTTATGTCTCATGCCATTTTCTTTTTTTGTGTGACAGAGACAGAGAGAGTCAGAGAGAGGGACAGATAGGGACAGACAGATAGGAAGGGAGAGAGATGAGAAGCATCAATTCTTTGTTGCAGACCTTAGTTGTTCATTGATTGCTTTCTCATATGTGCCTTGACTGGGGAGCTATGGCAGAGTGAGTGACCCCTTGTTCGAGCCAGCGGCCTTGGGCTCAAGCTGGTGAGCCTTGCTCAAACCAGAAGAGCCTGTGCTCAAGCTGGAGACCTTGAGGTCTCGAACCTGGGTTCTCCACATCTCAGTCTGAGGCTCTATCCACTGTGCCACTGCCTGGTCAGGCTGTCATTTTATTTTCTTTCTTTCTTTTTCACTCAGTGAGAGGAGGAGAGGCAGAGAGACAGACCTGAGACATGCACTCTGACTGGGATCCACCTGGCAAGCCCATGAGGGGACAATGATTTGCCCATTTGGGGCATTACTCTGTTGCTCAGCAAATGTGCTCTTCTTAGCACCTGAGGCAGAGGCCATAGAGCCATCCTCAGTAACCTGAGCCATCCTAAGTGCCCGGGGTCAACTTGCTTCATTCAAGCCATGGCTGCAGCAAGGGAAGAGAGAAAGAGAGAAAGAGAGAGAGAGAAGTGAGAGGGGGAAGGGTGGAGAAGCAGATGAGGACCTCTCTTACGTGCCCTGATGGGGAATCAAACCCAGGACATCCACACATGAGGTCGGCGCTCTACCACTGAGCCAAACAGCTAGGGCCTAATATCATTTTCTTAGTATTATTTTATTAAGTAATAGTTTTGACATATTTTATGGGCCTATATTTCTGACATGCTTTTATTATCTGTAGGGATATTATTCTGCCCTTTAGTTGTCTTTGTTTTTGTTTTTCTTCATATAATAACCTCATATGGGATTTGGCTTTGATAATTTTGTCTTCCTATTTTTTATGTGAAATTAGTTCTCTTGAACATTGTTCAGGAAGGTGGCTTGGTTTAGATAACTTTCCTAACTTCGCAGATTTCCCTCTTTTATTGTGTTTATGCAATATTAAAAATAGGACAGCTTTACTGCTGAGTTTTTGAAACTTGACTTCTTTTCAAATTTTTATCTGGACCTTTTTTTTTTTCTCAATATCTTTGTTGTCTCTGACCTGTTAAATTTCGATTCTGCTCTCAAGCGTGTGTAGTTCTTTCTGGGGGAAGAACCTTGGTCTGTATATCTGCTGGAGTGGTCAAAACCATACCAGTGTCAGTAGCTGCTCTCAGATTGGTCTCCTTCGTTTCACTGTTGGCTATTTTGGGGAGTTCCTGTTCTCAGAAGTATCAGAGACCCTCGGGCATCCTTTTCCTTTTCCCCTACACGTAGGCTGACATAGTGCAGGACTTGCAGGGGTTGATGATTTTACCCCACTCGGGTTTTAGGGTTTAAAAGATGCCTTGCCACCTAATTTTTAAATAAATATTGTTTATGGGGTTATCATTTTGCTATCTAATTCCTCTGTTGTTGTTGTTGTTTTTTTAATGTGGAGATTTGGAAAAATCTAAATTCTATGCTTTTATTTCTACTTCTATCTTCCTAGAATTCTTAAATTCCTTGGAAAACAATCAGCTCATTTCTCATGGTCCTTTGCCTTTGCCACTAGGCGTCAATTGACGGCAAGGAAAAGTGAACTAAACACAATGTACTGTGTGTGTGTGTGTGTGTGTGTGTGTGTGTGTGTGTGTACATGCACATGTGCATGAGGATTTATCTGGGGGATGGGAAGTAGCCGCTTACAGCACTGCTATATGTATATGTGGGTATATCCTAAAAGTTCAATGTTTTGACCAAGAATAATTTTCACATTTTAAACACACGTTTTCCCTTTGGTATGTGTGTCCTGAGCATTTTTTGTAGGACTAGTCTTTCTTTTTAGATGTATATTTGTCTCTTGAAATGACACTGGCACTACAACATTGCCAATTTCCCTGTGATGGGTTAGTCTGTCTGTAACTATTTTTTTGTCACTAGCATCTACAGCTATTTTGATCTGGAAAGAATTGGGCTTCCAGTTATGCTTGGAGTATTTCTGTTTGCCACTTACTTTACTTTATTTTTCAGTAGAGGCCTGGATGGGTCCACCATCATTTTTTTTTTTTTTTTTACATATTGCTTTTTTTTTTAAATTTTATTTATTCATTTTTAGAGAGGAGAGAGAGAGGAAGAGAGAGAAACAGAGAGAGAGAAGGGGGGAGGAGCTGGAAGCATCAACTCCCATATGTGCCTTGACCAGGCAAGCCCAGGGTTTCGAACCAGCAGCCTCAGCATTTCCAGGTTGACGTTTTATCCACTGCGCCACCACAGGTCAGGCCCCACCATCATTTTTATACCAGGCCTCCTAAACAATTTCATTTTGTTATCTACAAACCACTTGGTAAGCTATTGATGTTGAGATCTGAAAAAGCCAAAAACTTAGGGAAATGAAAGATTTGCTTTTAAGAAAAATTTCTACAATGTTCTAAGTTTCCTTAAAAACTTAGGCAAATGAAAGATTTGCTTTTGAGACAAATTTCTACAATGTTAAAGAATCAAAGCTTTGCTTATCTTCCCTTTTCTAATTATGCCATTATTCATTTGTGATTTGTTTTCATGACAACTGCAAACAGAATTATACAAAATAAGATTAAATTGCTTCATCTTAATGCAGATTTAATATTATACTTTTCAGATTTAACAGTAAGATATGAAAGTCAGAAATAGATCTACAGTAGAGTATGCATTCAAAAAATAGTTGTACATTTTCTATGTGCAAGGCAGTTTGTGATGTGAAAGGTTGGAAATTAAAGACCTACAATGGCCAAGAGGCACTAAATGTAAACAGTACAAAGGGTAAATGGGGTTTATGGAGACAAGTAACCTAGGAGAATTGAATTTGTCTCTATAAAGTACTGTAAAGATTAAAAAATGCCTGTTTGCTCAATATAGTGTATATTCCTCCAAGTTTATATTTGACTCACTGTGAAATACATTTATGTAAAAATTCTGTTGAAGTGATTAAGCAATGTATTATATATATTTAGAAAATTATAGGTGAATTGTTTTAAGATAAACTTCCCATTTATATGCAAGAAAACTGAGAAATGCATAGAGAATAATTCAATAACGAAGCTATTTATAAAAAATATATATACTTTATTTTCAACTAGAAAGGTGCAAACATGTAACTTTTGGTCACACTCTCAACAAATAAACTGTCCAAAAAACAGTCATAGTCAAAGTAGAAACAAATGCTTCCAGGTGGAAAAACTGATCAACTATACAGAGCCACTCATATTTTCATAAAAGCCATTTGTTCATTAAAAGTGAGGCTATCCCATTTTCAACCTCCAAATTAGCCAAGGTCACCTCTGGCTCACCTTCTGCAAACAGTCTGTTTTGATGGACTGTCACTCTAACTGAGCAGAATTTCCATTTGAGTATCCATTTCATGCTTTGAATTATCAGACAAGCTTTACGTCTCACCTATGGTGTTCAGAACTGAGGCTAACATGTGAAATATCAAAGCATTAAAAACATAAACCAAAAGGCACAGACAACTTTAAATTAACTTAGATAACTGTACAAATATATATATATTATATATACACAATATTTACAATATCAATAAAAAAATCTGGCTTGTTAACAGGCAATTTAGCTTGCCACAAGCTGTCCAGTCTAATAGACAGGATTCCGATTCCTGAATATTGTCATTCGAATCAGAATGTCAGAGCTGAATCTGCTGTTCTGACTTAAAGAACTTCACTCAGCCTCATGATGGCAGAACACACATCTGAGCTGTCAGCTACAGGCTGGAGCTACAGGCAGGTCAGTGAGCATGCTAGAGTTTCCCTTCTCAACAACACCCCAAATAGCAGGCAAAATACTACTTTTAAGATTTCAAGCCCTCCCACCGCTCCTAAAGCCACACCTTAGCTATACATTCTGGTGCTAATGTAGTACCACTGTCAAGTGTTACTTTCTTCAAACCAGTGTCTGGGGTTGATAAGATTATTCGTTTGAATGTCACATGGCACAATATTTTGAATGTGGAGGGGATTTTTCTTCTCCTCAGTTAGAAAAACTGATTTAAATAACTTGTGCTACTAAAATCATGTTTACACAAAAATGAGATGTGAATCAGTTCAAGTTACAGTCAAATGAGTTAATGTCTCTCACTCCCTCTGGCTTTATGCCATGTCTCCGTACATCTTCCTGTAGTAGAGTGACTCAAAGATGTCATTGTCTCCGGGACAGTTGTAATGGCAGGCACAGGTCTTGATGAACATCATGCTCCTTTTCATAACCTCACCGTCAGGGCACTTGAACTCCACGGGAAGAGTGGTGGTTCTGTGCGGGGTGCAGCATCGGCCGTCTGTGCAGACTCCGCAGAACTTAGCCCGGTATGACTTCACGCTGGTGCAGCCGGAAAGCTCAAACTTGACAGGCTTGGAGATTTTGGGGGTACGGATGCACTTTTTGCCCTTCTAAGGAAGAGAAAGGAAAAGAGAAAAGTCAATGACTCTACAAGGGGAGTGGCCTTCTCCAACCTCTGTGTGTTCTAGGCTTATGTTGTCTGACTTGTGTTTATATTTTAAGGAGAGGAAGTTTGCGTCTCAATTGCCAGTTTTCCAAAAATAGGCATAGCCTCTTTTGGGATGTCTTGAATGAACTAACACTGTGGAGGATTTTGTAGTGGAAACTGGTGGTTTCTATTACACAACATCTCATTCCAGCAGAACAGCACGATGGTTAGACAGATATTTTTGGAGATAATAAACCTCTAAAAACAAGGGGGAGGGAGTAGGAGACCTAACTTTGGTCCTATCCACTATCATTTCATGAAAATTAGTTATTAGGAGCAGAGCATGTACCTTAATGTTCTCTTCTAGGTCAGCTTCACAAGGCCTGACCAAGCAGAGGCGACTCTGCTTCTCCAGCCTGCAGAAGGCGTTGTCGTTGGTAACCCGGGTGGAGATGCCCATCCCACAAGTCTTGGAACAGGCACTCCACTCTGTGGTCTGGACCAGGCAGTTGGCTCGAATCATAGTTGGGTCTGGGCCAAACGTGTCTTCCAGTCGGTAAGCTGGGGGAGAAGAGCACACAAACACAAGGTAATAAAGATGCCAGGATAAGACATTTCCCCCTTCCCTTGGCAAAGTTAGGACTCAGTCCCTGGAGGAGAATTGCAACAGATTTAGAGAAAGATTCAACTCACCAGCAAGGGCAGGGCCAACCATGGTGTGGTCCTTGGGCTCATCGCACACCCACTCCTCGCAGCATTTCCCGGGCAGCTTGACCCTCCGCGGGAAGGGGCAGTCAGGACTGGGCAGGCGAACGTCCATGCTGCACAGGGGCACGCAGCCCACCGCCCCGTCCAAGCAAGTGCACTGGTATTTGCAGCTGCTCTGGAAAGACTCGCCACTCCGGTACACCGTCCCTCCGAAAACGCAAGGGGCACCATCTTTGGCTGAAGGAGAGAAAGGAGAAAAGAGGGGATGCGGGGTCAGTAGCGGCTCTGGAGCAGGGCTGCAGGGGGCGGGCTGGAAACAGCCAGGGGAAGGGACGCAAACCTCGAGAGGCTTATTGACTTATTTTTCTGGCGGGAAGGTGGGCGTGAGGGAGGAGGTGGCGGGTCACTAAGTGTCCCTGGCACCTCGACCGGCGGTGGCGGTAGCGAGGGCAAGGGGGCCCAGGCGGGGGCTGCAGGTCTTACCGGTGCACACGCCGATCTTGCGGTTGGCCGGGGAGCCAAAGTCGCAGAAGAGGCCCTTGTGCGGGTCGCAGGGGTCGCGCTCAGTGCACAGCTCGCCCAGTTGCTTGGCGCACACGCGGCAGCAGCCGCAGCCGTCCAGCACCAGGCTGACGCCGGCGGGGCAGCGCGGCGCCGGGGCCGCGCACTGGCACTGGCCGCCGCAGTCCTGGCCGGAGGCGGGCTGCGGGGAGGAGAGGGCGGTCAGCCGGCGCACGCCCCTCGCGCCGCGGGCCCTCCCTCCGCCCGCCGGGCCCTCCCCTCTCCGCCGCGTCCCTCCCCAGCGGCCCCGACCGCCGCGGGGGTCTCCACGCGCTTACCCGGCTGCAGAGGGCGAGCAGGAGCACGAAGGCAAAACGGACGGGACCCAGGCCGGCGGCGGGCATGGTCGGAGCGCGGCGTTCGGAGGATCGGAGGGTCGGAGTGTGCAACAGGGTGGGCGCGGCGCGCTCGGCGGGCTCGGCCGGAGGTGGGGACCTGGACGCGCCGGGGGCTGTCGGGTCGGGAGCTGTCGGCCGGGGCGGCTGCCGTCGGGCTGGAGGCGGTCGGTCGCCTGTGGTTGCAGTTGCGCTGGCTGCCTCCTCTCGGCGGGGAAGAGTTGTTGTGTGAAGCTGGGGCGGGCGGCCGAGCCTTTTATACGCTCCGGGCGGCTCCGGCTCGCCAATGAGCTGAATGGAGTCCCACACAAACAGGGACATTCCTCGCATTCCTCCCCACCTTCCTGCCTCATCAACTCACACCGGATTGATCCTGACCCCTTGACACTCAGCATTCCTCCCGTCTGAAAAAGCTGGCACACTCCAGCTCACAAAAAAAAAAAAAAAAAAAAAAAGGCTCAGTAGTTCCAGCACCAAATAGGATATTTTTCTCCCTTGTCTCTTCGCACCGCTCCTGATTTATATCATTTAAAAACATATCGGCAATTATTATTTATACCACTCACTTACGTTTCTAATAACTGTGCTTGTTCTACCCACTAACAAATCCTTCTTAGGATGTAGGTAACTAAAGAGGCTAACAGCATGGATTCCTTAAAAATTTGAAAGTGTGTCTTATTTATTATATTTTTGTCATGATGTTAATTTTAGAGGCTGTCTGCTTTTGAAACTCACCAGAGAGCAGAAGAGGAGTTCGTTGCTTTTAGGCTGAAATCCCCACTGGAGCCTACCTGCAAACCCCTGAATTCCATACTGGAGGGGTAGGAATTCGACCTTGAGTATCTTGGGGTAACGGTTTGGATGCCTAGTGCCAAACAAGACAGAGAACAAAGCCAGAGGTCTGAATATGTGTGCAGTTTTCTGGGGGAGATTTCCAGCATTTTTGTGCTGTTTTCTCTAAAAAAAAAAAAAGTAGCAGTTTTATTGTTGGGGTATAGGGAGGGAGAAGAGAGGTGTGGGCATCAATATTTCCAGAAAAACAGTCTTGTTACGTCAGAACAGATGATTGTGTGTTAGGTAGGTAGAGGTTCTGGATGTTGGGGTGAGAACACAGGAGTGGGAAGGGAGGGGAATTAGGCAGCAAGGGGCCAAGGAGAAGGTTGGGGTTTACCTGGGGTGTTGAAAACCATTGGTGGGTCTTTGAGAGATGAGTGATTTTTCTTACACTCAAACCTATAATCTTCAAATGTGGATTGTACTTGGTTTGTCTTGCAGTAAAAAATCTCTTTATATAGCAAGAACAGTGCACTCCATTATATCTGGTTATGAATTAAGAGTGTCAGTGAATAATATATTTTAGTGACTCCACACATCTATGAATAGTGATTGTGACTTCTTATTACCCAAGGAGTATACAGCCTCACGGGATGAGATCAGGTCAAGGAAAGAACAGGTTTTATTCCCTCTGCTTGTGTACAGATGTAAAATATGGCCGTTAAAGTCAAAGCCTAGCTCCATTTCGTAACATGACTAGTTTGCTTCACTAAGAACTCAGTTAATGAACTGTGCTTTCATTTAGAATCTATAGTTTTCTTGCTTTTTTGTTAATAGCTCCAGTTACCATTTTATATAAGGAGAGTGATTCTAGGGCCATGCCAGTTGTTTTTTTCTATTGTAAATGCCACATCATTTGACAGTGATGTTACCAATGAGTTGTTGATGCTTCATTTTATTGATTAAAGGTAGCCATATCTGTTTCTGATGTGAAGACAAGCTTTCAGAAACAACACTGTAGGTTTCTAAGTTGAAAACAGCCTGTATAAGCTGGCCATATATTTCTTTTCAGAGTCTCAATTCATTTTGTTGAAAAATATCCAAGACAAAAAAAAATAATAATAACCACTCCAACTTCAGTGTAGACCACATCATCTGTGGACAATTACTTTGTTAAGCAATCCACATGTTGTACAGTGTAGTTGCGTGTCAACAGTGTGAATGGCCAGCAAAGGGGGCCTCTGGAGCTCGGGAAGAATTTTCATCATTGTTATTTAATGTTCTTTCCAAGCATTCCTCAAAGAGAAGAGGCCTAAACGTTCCTATTTAAAGAAGGAACATTCCAAGTTATGTTAATAGCCACATGTGTATTAAAGGCAACTTGGCCCCCAGCTGTTTCTTCCCTTGTGGATGATTTTAAAAGTCCAAAATATGTGGGAAGCCACAGTGAAATCTTTCAAGACCTAAACCCCCAATTACATCTACCACTAATAGTTGGAAAGGTGTGGTCAATGGGGAAGGGGAGGGATGTGAAGTTCTAACCTCACCTAAGGTGGGATGTGGGCTCAGTGGTGAACTCTCGCTACTTGCAGGGTGAGGGAGATGGGACAAAGGTGGGGAAATTTTGAATCTTCAGCTTCGTGTGAAACAGAGTTAAGATTTTCATTCATGGAAGATATAAATTCCTGGACTGGTTTACATTTGGGTGACCTGGGCTGTATTCTTGGAACTGCCATTCACAAATCCTAGGGAAGTCACAGTAGGAGCCATATTCCCAAGTTTCTGTTTATAAAATGATGGTCATAATGAGAATATTTTTTATTTCGTAGGGTTATTGATGGTTAATTAAATTAAAATTCTCCAGGAATTGGTACTTTACTTTTTTTTTTTTTTAGCCTTTCTTGATATTCTCTTTCTCCACGAGCATATCAAATATATTACCATTTTGCTTGACCTGTGGGGGCGCAGTAGATAAAGTTTCAACCTGGAACACTGAGATCACTGATTCGAGGCCCTGGGCTTGCCCAGTCAAGGCACAAAAGAGAAGCAACTATGAATTGATGCTTCCCATTTCTCTGTCCCCCACCCCCAAAATCAATAAACTAAAAAAAAAAAAAAAAAAAAAAAAAAAAAGCATTTAAATATATTATCATTCTGCTCTGATGGTAAAAATACCATGACATTGTATATGATTTTACTATGAAAGTAACATGGTTCCTCAAAGTCTTAAAAGTCCATAGCAGCTCCAAGTGGATGGTTTTAATATTGGCTAAGAGAAAATAAGCATATTGAAATATATGGAACATGGAATCTCAGAATAGAAAAAAACTCTGTGCGTTATGAGGTGCATGATTAAAACTTCTTTGAAGGGTTTAAAGTAAAAGATTATTATTGAGAGAGAGAGAGAGAGAGAGAGAAAAGGAGAGGGAGAGAGAGAGATGACACCCAAGACATTCACAGACTCAGAAGTATGTTTATATTGTGATACAGGACATCAATGCCAGGAAATTCAAAGGGAAGGGCTGACACTCGGTCCCTAACTCATGCCATGGGATCTGAATTCTTGTACTATTATAAATGACTCAGCAAATGTTTGTATGTGCCTGGGCGGTAAAGTGGAAATAGTGGCTTCTTATAACTCGTCCAACTCTGACTTATCCCAACCTTTTGATTGACAGCAGGTCTAGCACTGGGAGAAAAAGGTCTTTGAATTTGTGTGCAGAATGGTTAAGATGCACTAATTTTGTCTTGTAAGCAAGTGTTTATCTAGCAAATACTTTTTAGAAAGCATTTTTTTCCCCTGGTAAAATGAGGAATTCACTAAGCTGGCCACCGAGCCCTGTTTACAGAGCTATATAAGGTATGTGTGTGTCTATGTGGGCATCATTTGCGCAGGTCGTTTGGTTAAGTCTTGTAAGATGTTCAGCTGTGGATGTACTACATTCCTTCTCGTATGTTTTTTGTTGTTTTTCCCCCCTTAAAAAAAAGAGGTTACTTGATCAGGTATCAGACATAGAGAAAACCTGGCAGGACTACAGGAAAGTGGCCAGACTTGGAGTGTTTGTGTACTTAAAGAAGGAATTTTGCACATTTTCAACTTTGAATCCTGGACATTTCTTATAAGAGCAAGTAAGAGTCTGTGCCAGCCCTCAAAGCGGAAATCAAAGCTCCCAAGGAAACATACTGGAGGAATGTGACTTAGAGCCAAGACACATACGCAATACATACACTGAGCTGTCAGATTTATAGGAAGTCTGGCCGTATAAGGACATCTGGACAGTGAGTGACTTGTCATGGTGGAGGTTTGGGAGTGGGCTTCTGATGTTTCTAGCACACCTCAAATTCAATTATGTAAATGAATGTGCCAGAAAGCTTTTTGAACATTTTAATAGATATTATCCTAAAGACTTCAGGGACCCTGGCTTGGTTTTCGTTGCCTTATATTTGCTTAAGATGAAGGTTAAAGAGAGGATGTACTCTCTGGGAGTTCAGAGGTGGTAACACAGCACGGATGTTTACTATCTAAATTACATTCATTTCCTTCGTGCCTTTTCCCTCTTATTATTAGTTCTCTGGCTTTCTTAGGATATTTTCTGATGCAAAGGTATTTGTCCGAAGGTAGTCAAGGTTGTTTCATGTGGCCTGTGTTTTATGTTTGTTTACTTACTTGTAGATGGAATAGAGGGTTAGCAGACTAAGGAAAGGATTTTTTTTTTAGTATAATATTTTCTTGAGTTTACTACTTATCTAATTTATTTTTTTAATATTATTTTCCAATTACAGTTTACATTCAGTATTATTTTGTATTAGTTTCAGGTGAACAGCATAGTGGTGAGACATTCATGTACTTTACAATTTACAAAGTTTCCCCTCCAAAGACTTCCAGTACCCACCTGGCACCATACATAGTTATTACAGTATCATTGACTCTATTCCCTATGCTGTACCTTAGATCCTCTTAACTATCCTGTAACTACCAATCCATACTTCTCAACCCCTTCGCCGTTTTCACCCAGCCCACCCAACATTTCACTCCTCTGGCAACCATCGGACTGTTCTCTGTATTTATTAGTCTGTTCTGTTTCATTTTTTCGTTTATTTTGTTCTTTAGATTTCATACATAAGTGAAACATATTTTATTTGTGTTTCTTTGCTGACATATTTTACTTAGCATAATACCCTCTATCTAGGTCAATCCATGCCGTCACCAATGATAAGATTTCATTCTTTTAAAATTTATATATTTATTTATTAATTTTAGAGAGAGAGAGAGAAACAGATTTGTTGTTCCACTTATTTATGCATTCATTGATTGATTCTTGTATGTGAACTGGCTGGAGATCGAATCTAAGATTTCATTCTTTTTTTTTTTTTTTTCCTTTTTTGTATTTTTCTGAAGCTGGAAACAGGGAGGCAGTCAGACAGACTCCCGCATGCGACCGACCGGGATCCACCCGGCACGCCTGCGAGGGGGTGATGCTCTGCCCATCCAGGGCGTCACTTCTGTTGCGACCAGAGCCACTCTAGCACCTGAGGCAGAGGCCACAGAGCCATCCTCAGTGCCCAGGCCAACTTTGCTCCAGTGGAGCCTTGGCTGTGGGAGGGGAAGAGAGAGACAGAGAGGAAGGAGAAGGGGAGGGGTGGAGAAGCAGATGGGTGCTTCTCCTGTGTGCCCTGGCCAGGAATCAAACCCGGGACTTCCGCACGCCAGGCTGTCACTCTACCACTGAGCCAACCGGCCAGGGCCTCATTCTTTTTTTATGGCCAAGTAATATTCCATTGTATAATCATATATCACAGTTTTTTTATCCACTTGTTTATTGATGGGCACTTGGGCTGCTTCCATAGCTTGGTTATTGTAAATAATCCTGCAGTGAGCATAGGGTACATATATTTTTTTTGAATTAGTGTTTTGGGTTTGTTTAGATATATACTGAGAAGTAGAATCACTGGGTCATAAGGCAGTTCCACTTTTAATTATCTGAGGAACTTCTATACTGTTTTCCATAGTGGCTGCAATAATCTTCATTTCCACTAACAATGCACCAGGGTCCCCTTTTCTCCACATTCTCGCCAACACTTGTCATTTGTTGATTTATTAACAATAGCCATTCTGACAGGTGTAAGGTGGTATCTTATGATTTTAATTTGGGTTTCTCTGATTATTAATGGTATTGAGCATCTTTTTGTATGTCTATTGACCATCTGTATGTTCTCTTTGAAGAACTATCTATTCAGCTCCTCTGCCCAATTCTTAATTTTAGGTTTTTTTGGGTTTTTTTTTTATGTTGAGTTGTTAATAAATTTTAGATATTAACTCCATTTTGTAAGCATAATTGGCAAATATCTTCTTCTATTTATTGTTTTCTTTTCATTTTTTTGGTCATTTCCTTTAATGTGCAAAACATTTTCAGTGTAATATAGTCACATTTATTTATTTTTTCTTTTGTTTCCTCTGCCTTAAGAGATATGTCAGAAAAAACATTGCTAAGAGAAATGTCAGAGATTTTACTGCCTATATTCTAGGAAATTTATGGTTTTGAGTTTTACATTTAAGTCTTTAGTCCATTTTAGAGTTTATTCATGTGTATGGTATAAGAAGGTGGTCCAGTTTGACTCCTTTTATTAGTTTAGTTAGAATTCTGTGCTGCCTCTAGTTGGCTTGTCTTAACCCGAGATGGTCCTATAGAACATGGGTGCTACTAGCAGTGGTAATGTGTCTCTAATAGTTTTCCTGACAGATTAGCAACTCAAAATTTTTTAAAATTTTATTTGGACAATTAAATTTAAGAGGTGACATTGATTAATAAGAGTACATAGGTTTCAGGTTAATGTTTCTATAGCATTTGAACTGTTGATTATATTGTATACCCATCACCCAAAGCCAAGTCATTTTCTGTCACTGTGTATTTGTCCCTCTTTACTCCTTTCCCCCCATCCCCTTAGCAACTCAAGCTTATTACAGTTTAGCAAACAGGAGTTTTTAAGAGTCGTTGGTTTTATCATCCTAAATGAGAAGAGTCTTCTTGGTGATACTTAAGTGATAGTGAGTGGGAATGAAAAAGAGTAGCGATAACCATCGTTCAGGTGTGTAATTTGGTGAAACCGAATTAATAAACTTAAGAGGAAGAAAGAATTGAAATAGATAACTTATGTCAAAGAATGAGAGTAAGTTAAAGGGTCAGTATTTGAAGGGACTAGTGTAAATGTACATGAATGTGTCCCTAGAGATTCTGTGGAGGGTAGGAAGGTGTGGACAAACTAAGCCAGGTCCCATTGGTTCATTCTTTACAATGTGCTCCCACTTTCTGTCAAGAAGCCTGAGATCCTTCTCACAACTTGAAGGTTCCCTGAAACAGTTTTTAGAAACCATGATATAGGGTCCAGAGGACTGGCTAGAAGGCTAGAGGTGTGAGTTCCATACCTGACATTTACCAGCCATGAGAGCTCAGGGATGGCACTAATCCTCCCTGAGCCCCAAATTATCCAACTGCTCATAGTTACTTTTCAGCCCAAGGAGACCATATTTATGAAAGTAGTTTTACATGATGTATTAGGATTTTAAATTTACCTGTTTCTTCTGTTCTTCAGTGGCTCTTCCTTGCCCGTAAGGACTAAACTTAAGTTGCACAGCGAATGGAGCATTCTCTAAGCACCAATGCCACCAGTTTGATCCCGAGGTCACCAGATCAATCCCAAGAATGCTGACTCGACCTAGAAGCCACTGCTTAGAGCCCTGGTCAGGGCACATATGAGAAACAATCAATGTGTGTACTAAGTGGAACAGCAAGTTGATGCTTCTTTCTATATAAGGTATGTGATTCTCTCTCAAAAAAAAAAAAAAAAAAAAAAAAAAAAAGAATAAGAAAGGAACTAAAACCAACTCAGCTTTGACTATAAAAGCCCACAAGCCCACAGTCTGACTTTATAAAACCATTCATCTTTGCAGGAATCTGAATGTTAAAACTCTGCGAGAGGTGAGACGAAATCTATTATAATTCTACTTCAGTTTTTAGATTAGATGCTCAGAATTGATAGAGATATTTAATAAGGGAACGTTTTTTGTCTTATGCCTCTAATATCTCTTATATCATCCGTATAGAAGAAATATGAGAATATATTTCTCTTTTAATCGTAGGTTTTCAGGGTACCTACAAAGAAATTCTTTACCCAGCTTCTTCTCCCTTCTTTTTTATTTTATAGTTTTCATTCCATTTTGGGGGGTATAAGGGTTCCAAATTGTCCTTTTTTTCTTCAATGAAAGCCTGTGCTACTAATCCTTAGGTAAGAAATGGTGTGTAAATATTAAAGAAACTACTAAAATTTTGTTACTGCTTGCATCGATAATGTTTTCTGTAGATTATTTCTCAGAAACCAATATAATATCCTTTTGTTTAACATGATGCCACAAATATTTTATAATATATATATATATATTTAGCATTTTTCTTTCATTTCATTTTACAATGTGAACCGTGGTATGCTGCTCGTGACAACCAATTTTTCAAATTAAGTGGACCCTGGTAGCCAGTACATCCTGGAATGCTGAAAACAAAGTGGCTCAAATTGTTCAAAGAGTTTTTAAAATATTTTCCTACCTGTGAATCTTTATTTATTTATTTATTTATTTATTTTACAGAGACAGAGAGGGAGTCAGAGAGAGGGATAGATAGGGACAGACAGACAAGAATGGAGACAGATGAGAAGCATCAATCATCAGTTTTTCATTGCGACACCTTAGTTGTTCATTGATTGCTTTCTCATATATGCCTTGACCAGGGGCCTTCAGCAGACCAAATAACCCCTTGCTCAAGCCAGCGACCTTGGGTCCAAGCTGGTGAGCTTTGCTCAAACCAGATGAGCCCGCGCTCAGGCTGGCAACCTCAGGGTCTCGAACCTGAGTCCTCAGCATCCCAGTCCGACGCTCTATCCACTGCATCACCGCCTGGTCAGGCCCTACCTGTGAATTTTAAAATAACTATTCTTATGGGAATCATATATTAAAATCAGAACACATGGATAGGGCTTTTTGAGAAGATGTCTTACCTTCTAGATTGGTGCTTACACCATTCATGAAGAAGGAAAGCACATTATTTAATCTGTTGACATCATCAAATTAAAAGGAAAGTAATGCATTGTTTAATTTGACATTAGCATGCACAATGCGAGTTTTGTGTGAGTAACTTAACAACACAGCTTCATAGGCTCTGTCTGAATACCTGAAATGGATATCCTATATGGCTTTATCCCCTTCTGTTTATGTAGAAACTTTGCATTTTAAAGCTTTTTCAAAAATAAAATCTCACTTCAGCTTCATAACACACCTATGAGGTATTATTCTCTCCATTTGCAGATGAGAAAATTGAGGTCCAAGAAGGCTAAGGAACAACACCAGCTTGGTTACAGGTGGAGCAGAGACATGTGAATTTGAATTCAGTTCTTCTAAAGGGAACACACTCGCTTTTCTTCCAAACTCCACTGCTTCTTTGCTGCACATTCTGCATATAGTGATCTGTGTTCTTAAGATTTGTTACCTCAAATCTTCTTAAGCTTCTTAAAGAGCACACCCTGGAAGGCATCTAAAATACTGAGGGCTAATTGGCAGAGCCAGTATCATGCTGTGGTCTGAGATAAGCCTGAAGTGGAAAGATAATATTTACTGATCTGTGTTAGGAGAGAGGACCTTGGACTTAAGACAAAGATTTTTGTTTTTAACTATTAAGATTTTTGTGACATTGCCGTCAACAGATGTGTTGCTTCTTATCCACTAATGAACTGGTGTAGCTAAAAATGGAAAAATGAATCAAGATGGTGGGTGTGCTTTGGGAGACTTAATATCAGGGTGTGTACTACTGTGACATCAGCTTCAGCCCACACTGAAAACGTTCAGTCGTTCAGTCTCTAACTCAGAGCGATCTTGTTTAGGCCGAGACTCGGACCAACCACAGGCCTCATAAAAGTCTTCTTGAGAACTTGCATCATTCACTGATAAGCTACACTTATGAATTAAAATTATGTGACAGAGACAGGCCATCTGCGCTGAAGCAGTGTCTACTATAAACAGATCTTTTTCACAAGTATCCCTTAATAGCCGTGGGCCCACATGTTATTGACAGAGTGCTTATCTCATGAACTTTATCTCCAGTGAAAGTGCACTTCCCTGAAACTGAATTGAGGGTGTATTTCAGGCTTACAGCTTTCCCCTCTCTCCTTCCACCATGGAATGATTCAATTTGAATTACGACTAGTTTTATATTAATGGAATGAGGTCTATGTCATAACTACACAGGGCAGAGCTTAAGAGTGCTGTCTAGGAATGGTGGGTTTATAATGAGGGAGTTTTACTGATCCATGCATGTGAGTGAAAGTTACCAACTTTAGCATAAAGTTTCATATAACCGTCGGCTTGCTGGTGTCTGGAAATATTTCACTGTCGAGCCATTTCTCACATGGAGGTGGTGAAAGCTGATTTTGTCCACGTGAGTCCTCAGTGATGTTTTCATCTTTTCTGACTGCTCCCCATGGATTCTTCTTACTCGTGTATTTTGCCCTGCTGTTTCCATATATGGTTGTTTCCTGAAAATCTGACTGCTTGCTTTCAGCCCTGTGGGTAAGTAAACAAACTTTCTGTCCGATTTGACTCAGTTTTACTTTGCACTGGGACTGGGCACTGCCACAGACGAATAGATGCCCTGTTGGCTTTGACTGCTTTACAGGCAGGCCTTGCTCTCCCCAGTCAAGCAGATTTTTCCTGGCCAGCTTTTGCGGCTGACCGAGGAGAGTCTCTCTGATGTTCTCTTCTTATTATTTATTTATTATTTTTTTTATTTTTTTGTATTTTTCTGAAGCTGGAAACGGGGAGAGACAGTCAGACAGACTCCCGCATGCGCCCGACCGGGATCCACCTGGCATGCCCACCAGGGGGCGATGCTCTGTCCCTCCGGGGCGTCGCTCTGCCGACCAGAGCCACTCTAGCCTGGGGCAGAGGCCAAGGAGCCATCCCCAGCGCCCGGTCCATCTTTGCTCCAATGGAGCCTTGGCTGCGGGAGGGGAAGAGAGAGACAGAGAGGAAGGGGGGGTGGAGAAGCAAATGGGTGCTTCTCCTATGTGTCCTGGCTGGGATTCGAACCCGGGTCCCCCCCGCACGCCAGGCCGATGCTCTACCGCTGAGCCAACCGGCCAGGGTTGTTCTCTTCTTCTTCATTGAAGCCTGGCCTTAATCTTCAGAGGGCGCAGGGACTCCAAACTCCTCTATTTCTCATGCATCACATCTAACTTTCCAAAAAGGGAAAATGACCTTATACTGAGCACAAATAGCAATCCAGAAAGTCACTTGGTTTACAATAAGTGCAAAGGACGAGGAGAAGTCTTAGACTCTGCATGAAGGCGGGTGACGAAATACATTGACAAGAACATCACCTGGCTTCCTTCAGAGAAGCACCGCTGAAGTTCCCTTTGCTCGGGGTTTCCTATTTTTCTTGGCAGTGGTGGGAGTAGAGAAATACTACTATTTTACTATTTCAGACAGCTCAATATTCATTCAATCAAGCTAGGCCTGGAAAAGCAGAGGAAAGATACCAATAGATGATTAAAAAACAAAATTTTTTGGTATTTACATCTACTTTTAAGATCCCAAAACTAAAGTCTGATAAAATAAACTGGATTTATGTTTTAGCTAAACAAGATTTTCAATGGTTCTAGTTCTATATCCTGCTATAAAATTTTGTTACTTTAAAATAGATTAATTCAATAGTTTTAAGTACCGGTATTTCATAAAATTAGCCAACACTTCAGATTTAGCTATGCTTTTTATTACCTTGATTTTAAATATCCTACGAATAGACATAATATCAAATTGATCTGGCGATGGAATTTGATGGACTCTGACTCTCTCTTGCTGACTACTGCAGGAACAGTCTTCTCCCTTCTCCCGTTATTTAGCCATTTTGTTAAACGCCTAACACTGAGCAAACTACTGAATCTTCCTAAGCCTCAGTTGGCTCCTCTTAGCTAATAGCACCCACCACCTAAAATTGTTGTGACAATTTGTGAGGATCAGATACCCCGAATCTAGTATGATGCCTGTCATAGAGTAGGCACACAATAAATGTTCGTTAAAGTAAAATAAAACTTTTCTTTTAGTTCATCTCTAAATATTTTCTGATACTATATTTCTGCCTTAGCATATTGCCAAGTATCAGCCCATAGCCCACTAGGTTTTCTGGGTCATGCATTATGCAGATTACATGGAAAGAAAGGAATGTTGTGATAGTTTCTGTTGACAGCCTTTTTCTGGAAAGACACATATAACCATTGTTATGTCACTTGTGAATGGGCTATGAATTGTGATTCTATTCTAAAGGATCCTTTTTCTTTCTTTCTTTTTTGCTATCAAGTTGCCATTGGGGGGAGTATACTTAAGTCCTTTTTTTTTTTTTTTTTTTGTATTTTTCTGAAGCTGGAAACAGGGAGAGACAGTCAGACAGACTCCCGCATGCGCCCGACTGGGATCCACCCGGCACGCCCACCAGGGGCAACGCTCCACCCACCAGGGGGCGATGCTCTGCCCCTCCGGGGCGTCGCTCTGTTGCGACCAGAGCCAATCTAGCGCCTGGGGCAGAGGCCAAGGAGCCATCCCCAGCACCCGGGCCATCTTTGCTCCAATGGAGCCTTGGCTGCGGGAGGGGAAGAGAGAGACAGAGAGGAAGGAAGGGGGGGTGGAGAAGCAAATGGGCGCTTCTCCTATGTGCCCTGGCCGGGAATCGAACCCGGGTCCCCCGCACGCCAGGCCGACGCTCTACCGCTGAGCCAACCGGCCAGGGCCTATACTTAAGTTCTTAAAGGATACAAAGAATACAGTTAACGAATTTGATACCAATTATTAAGAATCCCTTATCTAGAATATCTAAACAGATTATATATATCAATGTTGATGAGCAAGTAGAAATTTTTATGATAAAATAATAAATTAGACTACTGTTCAATCTTAGATTTAATAATTTTGTGATAGTTGCAAAAACAGTGCCTGGAAAATATCTCTGTGTGACATGAAGAAGTGAGCAAGTGTGTGTGTATGTACACATGGGCAATATTAGCACTGTAAGAGAAAGAAGAAAATTTAAGTTCCTAATTTTGCCATTAAAATCATGAAGGAGAGAGAGAAAGTGAGTTAAGTGCTAATATCTGTTGAAATGGGATCCAGTCTCACCACATGGATGATACTGAATGCATGTGTACATATGGGGACATTTAACCTTATGAAATTCAATAACTAGACAAGACAATCCCAAAATACAGACAGCTGTGCAAATGGAAAATGAAATAGCCCTTTCAATAATACAATTGTATTTAAGCTGCAAAAAAACCTGACTTAATTTTATAATACTAATAGCTTAGGAAAATTGGATAGAGAAACTTAAATGTTCCTGTTTTTAACTGGTCTTCTGATCTACATTATTTGCACGCTCCAATTTATTCCCGACTCTGCTGCCTGAAGAATTTGTCAATGCAAAGTGCTTACTCACCTGCTTAAAGCCTTCCCAGGGTTTCCATTGCCTTTAACATAAGGCCCCTTGTCAGGATCCTGTCTTCTCCAGGCCTTTCTCTCACTGCCCATCATTCCTCCCTTATTCCCTGTTTTCATCTCCAATTTTACTCTGGCCAGTTCAGTAACTTACAAATTTATCGTGCTGTTTCATACCTTTATAACTTGCTCATTTTGCTCATTCAGCACTTGGAGCAGCTATAAGGTGTGTTTACACCGAATAAACTTTGAGATAGTGGGAACATGTTTTCATATTTGATCCAGTACTTGTACACTCACACATGCACATAGACAATATTTTATAGCCAAATATTTTATAGAAACAATGTTTATTGTTACTATATGTGATACTTTTGGTATGTTAAACTTTGTTACATTTCATGTTTTAAAAAAATCATTGCCTTTTACTTCCAAGCTTGTTTTATTGTCTAACTGAATCCACACGTGAGAATATGCTCACACACGTGAGTCTGGAACCCCGAGTATCAGGACAGGCTACTTGAATAAGTAATGGAGGGAGCGGGGAGGTTGTGTGAAGATGTAAGGTTTGGGATGGCTGTGGACATTTTGGGACCAACAAGGGAGTACCTGTGTTGGCTGGGAGACCAACGTGTGGCGTCTAAGTGAACTGCAGTACAGAGCTAAGACAGAGAAAAACCCTGGGATGTTGTACTAACTCAAGTTTATCAGTTTTGGGACTTGATGGGTCCTTTTTCCTTTTTTAATGGTTTCTGGATATTGTACTATAAAATGTCCTAGCTGATACAAATATCACCACTGTGAGAGCTTCCTTCCTTCCTTCCTTCCTTCCTTCCTTCCTTCCTTCCTTCCTTCCTTCCTTCCTTCCTTCCTTCCTTCCTTCCTTCCTTCCTTCCTTCTTTCCTTCCCTCCCTCCCTCCCTCCCTCCCTCCTTTCTTTCCTTCCTTCCTTCTATCCATCCATCCATCCATAATGGAATACATAGCATCTTGGGACAAAGGCTTTCTAAAAGTTCTAAAATTTTGGAATGGTGATAGTATAGAAATCCCTTTGGTTTAAAGATAGTTATCAAAGATCCTAGGGGAGCTTACTGACAAATTGGTACCTTTTTTTCAAGTTTCTAAGTAATTTTTTTTTACATTTTTTAAAAAAAATTTTAATTATTAATGTTAGAAAAAGGAAGGGGGGGGGGGAGACCGACAGATAGTCAGAAACATCAATCCGTTTCTGTATGTGCCCTGACCCAGGATCAATCCTATGACATTACTGTATGGGTGTGATGCTCTAACATACTGAGCTCTCTTGTGAGAGAATGCCATTGTCTTTTGGGGAAAATAAAAGTACTAAAAAAACCCTAAGGTAATTAAAAAAATAAAATAATAATCTAGTCTGCTGTGGTGACAACACCAAAAGTCCTTTCTTTGCTCTAGACAGTCAGGGGCATAAACACTATTTCTAATAGTTTAGCACAAAGTTGCCTCTTTCCTAATGTGCACTGTAAAGCCAGAAGGCAGGGCTACCATCACGGCTGCCTGGCTCATGCAGGTTCACATTGGATTCGGACAGTCGGTAAAGAAACAACGGAGCCAAGAACTGGTGGGCTGTCATCTTTAATTCTAGCTTGCACCCGGCGGGCAAGTAAAAACACACACTGGGCTCCAAAACCCACTCACATTCAGTGCTCACAAAGCTACTGACTTATCCGCGTTTCCTAGAATCAAAGGTTTCTAGCTCACCAGACTTATTCACCTCTGTTCCCCATCTCCTTCCTTCTCCCTGCAGAAACTCTGCACTAACTGGCTTCTCACTCAACACTCCGCCATCTTGGCTGCTTCTCCTGGCCTCCTCCACGTGGCCTTTCTCTGCTCTCCTCTCTGCTTTCTCCTCTAATCTCAGGAACCAAGAAGTTTCTAAGTAATTTAATGTATTTCTTGGAAATTGAATTTTTGTGAATAACCTATCTCACAGCATCAAGTACAAACATATCTACCATTGAATGAATTCTTTATGTAAAGTTTGGGAACTAACTCAAACTTTAAAATATTTTATAAATATTCTATATTCAGCTAAAATTACATAATTACTGAAGTCTTAGTAACTATGGTGATTTATGTCATAGCATATTTATATCAATTCATAGGTAAGCATCTTGTATTTATTTATTGGATACATAAATAAAATTTCTGAGACTCATGTATTCATAACTGGTAACTTTATATTTTCCAGAATACTGTGAGATACAGTGTTTATGTTATTCAAGCCAATAATTTATTAAGTGAATAATTTTCTAGAAAATTAGACAGTAATATTAATAAGTGTTTAGGACAAGTTGTTAATTGACTGGCTGATGTAATTTAAAAAATTAATGCAATTGTCAAAGTTTCCTAACCTTAAATATATCTTAGTATGGAGCTCTTTTATCCTAATAAATCTATTCAGTCAGTCATTTGTTGTTGTCTTTCTCTCAATGAAATAAATAATTCACCTGAGCGGTGGTGGCGCAGTGGATAAAATGTTGACCTGGAACTCTGAGGTTGCCAGTTTGAAACCTCGGGCTTGTCTGGTCAAGGCACATATGTGAGTTGATGCTTCCTGCTACTTCTCTCTCTCTCCTCTCTAAAATGAATAAATAAAATTCTTAAAAAAACACAAGCTTTAAAAAGAAATAAATAATTCACAAATATTTTAAGCTTTTGCGACATTTCTAGTATTGCATTAAGCACAGTAGGATAGTAAAAGCTACCTGGATGTTGTTTACAAGGGGGTCATGATCTCTCTGCAGAAGAATGTTGTATATGGATGAAAAGTTAAGCCAGTTATCCTTCTAGATGGGAACCTCAGGGCATCGAAAACTCTGGAGGATTGGCGTGATGCAGTATTTCACGACCCTGAAATTAGAACTTTTGAGGAACTCTGAAGTACAGATTCAGATAGCGTTGCACACTGTAAGGCTCAAGAACTCTTTCTCAACTGTCAGTGGGTTGGTGGTAAGTCATTATGTCTTCATGAGGGGATATAGCACTAAATGTTCCTTAATGAAGAGGAAGAGAAGTGGTCAACATGGAAAAATCCTGATGTGACTTTTTTATGGACAAAAGCTGAGTTGAAGGACAAGGAAGAGAGTAGCAGCAAGGGCTATCTAGGCTTTTGGGAATGGTGTGGACAGTCTTGCCTGTGCAAATTCTGTGGCGTGTATGCAAGAGAATAAACGGGCTTTTTTGATCCAAACCAACATGGGAATGAATTGGAAAGTTTAAGGAAGAAATTGCAGTGCAGGAACCAGAATCCTATTTTTTTTTTTTTTTTTACTATAATGTTGAATACATCACTTACATTTTTTAAATTCATTTTAGAGAGAGAGAGGAGAGACAGAGAGAGAGAGAAGTGGGGGAGGAGCTGGAAGCATCAACTCCCATATGTGCCTTGACCAGGCAAGCCCAGGGTTTCAAACTGGCGACCTCAGCATTTCCAGGTCGATGCTTTATCCACTGCGCCACCACAGGTCAGGCTATATCACTTACATTTTTAGTCCTATATTCTTTCGCAGCTTATATATTTCACTTCATAATGGTTTGTAGGACATAGAGAATGCTAAAAATGTAGATTTATAGGGTAAAATGAAGAGAGCCTCAAAACTAAGAATTAGCGATGCTGACATCATTGTTATGCTTTTGCTCTCCTCTTGCTTTAATAAACGTTATCTCTTGTTTTTTTTTCATCTGCAAATTGTAAAGTGCCAGGCATATGGGGGAAAAAACAGAAAACACAGTAAATATTTGTTGAATAATGCATCTTTTTTGAGAACAGAGATTTTATATATATATATATATATTTTTATGCTTCTCCATGACTCTTTCTAGGATGCTTTACACACAGTGGACATTCAATAACTATAAAGTATGAAAGTGTTTATATTATCAAGGAGCAAACACGGCTAAAGTGAATATTACGTGGCCAAGTTGTCTGACAAATTCATTCATTCGCTTGGTAATGGACACATTCACTGAACACTGTGCTAATGCAAGGACTATTAGTCTAATGGTGATTTTAGCAAGAGTTTCATGTCTTAATGCCTTTCTACAGGCTGGCCAACTCTTACTCATTCTTCAACTCTCAGCTCACATGTCACTTTCTTCTTGGCATTTGGACTGGGTTGGGTGCTTATCCTTTGTCTAACTGTATGGTGATTTGCCTTGTTCCTTACCCGACAGAGCTCCACAAGAGCAGTATTGAGTCATTCACCTTTATGTTCCTCATACCAAGCCCAATACTTTGTTTATAGATGTCCCTTGATGAGAGTTTGTGGAGTAAGTGTTTGTGGAAAAAATATAATATTTAATGATGGTGTTGTCAGATATCTGGCTTTGAACTGGCAGTTTGGCTTTTAAGTATTGTGTCCAGAAAACTAACTGGAAAAAAAAAAACTTTACTAGAATTATAACAGTTTGGAGACAAAAAAATGATTGAACAAGAAATACTAATTAAAGTCATAAAAAGGCAATATAAATACAAGGGTAAATGTAGTTTACCGTTAATAAACTCTTCCTATTGTGAGGATGAGTGCATTTTTTATTGTGACACTTTTACTGTGCACCTAGTGTTTCTGTTGAGACTTGGCAGGCAGCCCTTTCAGTGCGCGTTGATTGTGAGAGCAGGGCAGCAGGGACCTGGGAGACCGTCAGTTCCTCTCCCAGGATCACGTCCATGTCAGAGCCAATAAGTGGCACAGCCGGGATTTCCACCAGGAGTCTCTAACTCCCCAAATTCCACAGATATTTCCAGATAACATACCACCTTTTAGAAAGTAAAGAGGATATGGTAACCTATGAATATATATCAAATAATATGGCATATTAACAACAAAGTATAGTATTTTCTGTAGAGTTTTAATGCTTACTTGTTGTTAGATAAGGGACTACATGAATGTGTCTGTGATTCTTAAAAAGAGGAAAAAATCACTCTTTTAGATTTATGATCATTACAATCAGTTAGAATTACATATAAATATGAAGGTAAAAGTCTAAAATTGGGAACTTTTATACTTTACATTTTTTGTAATTATTGCATCTTACATCATACATTCTTTTGTTTGATTGTATAATAAGAAAAAGTAACAATTTTCCTATAAAGTACACTTGGAAGAAATTATGACTTTTGTCTAATGTATACAATATTTTCCTTGAAACCAGCATAAATACCTATCACTTCATTATTTTCATACTGAACTTTCTTTCCCTAAATTTAAAAAGCCTAATTAAAATATAATTGTTAATGAAAGAATGATGTTTATTCAAAGTTTAGGTAATAAAAACTGTCTTTTAAAATACCCTACATCAATAACACTTTAAGTCACTTTCATTGAGAACCAAGTAGAGATTTCTACAACTGTCTGAATGTTATGAAGGTGGGTGATTGTTATTTTCAGGCAATCTGACAATTGACTTAGAAGATGAATAGGTAAAACAATATAGAGTCAGTGTTGTATGTGTTGTTTGTGTGTATCTCTTTCTCTCTTTCTCTCTCTCTCTCTCTCTCTCTCTCTATATATATATATATATATATATATGTGTGTGTGATATAGAACATTTAATTAAAAGTAACCCAAACTGAAAATTCACTATAATTGGTGGCTTTTTTCCTTTTAATTTTATGCTCATTTAACATGTAGACTAATTCTTGATGCATATGTTTAACCCCAACTTAAAAAAAAAAAAAGATGCAAAGCTCAGGCAATTTCTATCTCCACTCCCCACCTCTTAATGAAAAAGATAGATGTGTTTAAACCCACATATTTCACTGATTTGACTTATTAAAGCTCCATTGACTTAAATAGTTCCAAAGCTCTACACATATAAATGTTAGCAGATAGTGTTATAAGGCCAAATCTTGAATGCAAGGGAAATGTAATGTTCACTTTAAATATACAGCTAGCAAATTTAAGAATAGGAGTTTTCTTTTTACCTTGTCATGAAAATAACACAATGTTCTTTGGTTTCAGGTAACAGATTGAAGAAGTTACTGAACGAGCCTGACATCCTGCTATGAAAAAAGTAAGGATGAAGGGAAGGAACAGTACCTGGGGAAATTCAAACATATCACATATTCATCACATCTTACTATTTAATATCTTCATTTGTAAACTAGATTTTTATTTAACATAAATATAGTGAAAAATTATGTGCTTTTACTTTTAAGATTTTTTTCTGTAAAAATAAAAGGCAAGGCATTTGTCCTACAAGATAAATAGCATTTGCTAATTACCTTCTCTTCTAAGTATGGCCTCTCTAGAGTTTATTTAATGTGGTTCATCTTCAGAAAGTTGCCGGGCAATGACAAAGACTCATACAGGAAATGCTCACAATTTTATCTATAGGAAAAGTCTCATGAAACAAAGGAAAACATTCTTAAACTGTCTGAGAATAGTTTTTTTAAGCTCAGTTTAGGGTAGTGTATTAGAAATTAAGGCATGGCAGTTATTCCTTTAATAATAATTATTATTATACCAGCTTTGGTAATCAACAACACGATTGACACGACTTCCTTATGAATTTTTACGTAGGCACAATTAGAATGGTTTTTCTCCCCGTGAGGCTTGGAATTTATGTTAAGACTTGTCCAAAGCCAAAGCCATGTAGCTGGTTAGTGGCAGAATGGGTAAGTAAGTGCATGTTTCCTCTGTTTCCATTACTTTTTTATTCTCATTACCTCATTCTGTTTAATTTACTATAGGGAAATATATTCAGAAGAAAATAAAAATAAATAGAAAAGAGTAAAATGAATTCTGACCTAGGACTGTTGTCTTTAGTAATTTCCTAATACTAAAAAATTTGAGGTTCAAGTAGAAGTTCACTTTCTGGAGGAGGGCTTCTCAGTGTTCCCGGGACCTCTCTAAAAAAACACTGTTAGCTCAGGATGAGGAAGGACCATTAAGCGAGAAGCAGGAGGACAATGTTTTGTATTAGTAAAAACTTCATAAACCAGGTTAAATTAGCACTGTAGTTCATAAATTATTTTTGCTTTGAGACTTAGACTTTACACTAAAAAATATTTGTCAAATTGACTAAGAAGTCCTTTTAGACGTGGCCTTCCTTCTCAGAAAACAAGTATTGTGATGAATTCAGGGTAAATACATTTAAGATATGGATTGACTTTTCATTAAGTATGTGAATTTAAAAATTATCAAAGTCTTGAGAATTTGTTTTAGAAAAGTCTGCCAAAAAGCAAGCACCAAGAAAGTAGTTTCATTTTCAGTTCTAATTATAAAAGTTGACAGCTTTTTTTTATTTTTATTTTTTCACATCTGGTCAAACATATTCATAGAATCAGGGACTCGTGGAGTTGAAAACATCTTTGGGATCACTTGGTCTTATGTTTTCCAAACTTCTACCCATGGCCTTTATGACACAAATGTAATCTTCTGCAGAGCCGAGAGGAGCTGCTGTGCTTGCTGCAAGGGAGGAAGCTACAATAGAACTGGGCTTACCGCCTGCAGACCCTGGGCTCTGCAACACAAGTACACACACCCCTGCTTTACCGGTGAGGACTTTGGCTCTGTGGGTAAGGTGTCATGCTCGAAGACCGCGTCCCACACAGACAGCGGCAGAGCCGGTTCTCAAGCAAATATTCTTTCTTCTGCTGCTCTTTTGATTGCACCCTGTATCTGTCATGGTAAAGAATCTACACTTTAGAACCCTTAACCATGCAGATTTGTCTCTTTTCTACTTTCAGTATAGAGTCATATATGATGAGGAAGATTTATTGATTGATTGATTTTACAGAAGTGGGGGAAGCGAGAAGTAGTCATAGTTGCTTCACTTAGTTGTTCATTGCTTGCTTCTTATATGTGCCTTGAAGGGGCAAGCCCAGGGTTTCGAACCGGCAACCTCAGCATCCAGGTTGACACTCTATCCACTGTGTTACCACAGGTCAAGCCAAAGTCCATTTAACTTGATATCAGCATGATGGGCTTATCTCTGGACCAGCACAATTTCCCAAAGTTTAATCAGTTAATTTATTATTTGCCTGATTACCTACTTTGTGCTGGGTCATGCTGAGCTCCATGAATATCATGCTGATAAGTACTCTATCTTTTCCTTATAAGTATAAGAAGAATAGAGAGACACATAAATAAATATTGCATCTCTTGTAGCTGCTTAGCTGGAAAGTAAATACTGTGTTAAAGATGATTCTTTAAACATTAAAATTTAATTTTCATATATATATGTTCTTTTCATGGTAAATACAATAGATATACTAGAAAAGTAGGGTAATTAATTGTTTTTTTTTATTTTAATGTTTTTAGAGCAAGAAATATTTCTTTGTAAATGATTTTTATTAAGTAGGTAATTTACTTATTGTTGTGAGTCGCAAATTGCATGGGCTGGTGGTACCAGGACCTCTGTTGAATGGCTAGTTGAACGATGAGGTTGAATAATGCTGAGGATGGAAGGATCTATCTCCTGCAGCCTAATTCAGTGGAGCCTGAAGGGGGGGGTGGGGTGGTGGTGGATTGTAGACGTCCTGACAGAAATATTCCTACTTATGTAATTAGTGATGGCAAAGGTCACTGTTTTCTCTAACTAGTCAAAATTGCTTTCAGCCTTGAGAATTTCCTCTCAGTGATTGGGCTTGATTGATTAGCCATTATCTAGACAAAATAAAGGCCTTCCTTTGGCAGGAAAAATGAATTGGAACACCAAAATCCCGTGCAGATGGACTGGGCCTCATTTTGGGATTCCTTGCCATCTTGAAGCCCTGTTCATAATAGAGTTTAGGGTTTGAGGATCACCTTACCTTACCAGTACAAGTGCTTACTTAACTGTCTGCTACCTTGACATTAAATTGTGCCTATCTTTGTTTGTGACAGTAAATAAGGCTGTTTCTATCATAGTGGGCTGTCCACAACACAGTGAAATCTGCCTAACCTTACTCTACTTTGTCAAACAATGTTTATTCTCTACTAGCCCTAAGGAAAGTACTGGATGCCCGTGTCATCATCTACGTGTCTGTGCTTGCTTCTATCTGAAAAGTCACCTTAATCTCTAAGCATTCTGTGTAATAAAGTTTGTACTGAAGGCTTCAGTTTCCATAAGGGAGTCACTTGTATTGGACAAACCGTTCTACAATAATGACTATAAAGCTCAACAGAATATGTGAGGCAATACAGTGAAGGCACTGGAGAGTTAGGAGACAAGAGGGGTCACGGGCCTTGAGAGAAGAGAAGCACACAGCTGAACTTAAATTCTCCTTGGCTTTCCTATAAGGAGAGCATTTTTAAAATCATAGCACAGGAGAATGAAGTACAAGAGTGTCATTGTTACTGGACTAAAGAGATAAAAGAGTTGCAGCAAACAAAGTGGCTAGGACAAGAGGGACAAATTTGTGGAGAGAAGAAAAACACAGAAAGTAGCCCAAATATCAGCATATAACTTCTGCTCAAATCCTAATCTGCAGATAATCAGGTCAAAGACCCTAAGAAACCTTGCACAGAAGAACATCTGGCTGGCCAGATAACTGATCTTGGATATCTATAGCCTCACAGTGCTGGGGAGAAAGAGGAAATTCACCAGCTGCCAAGAAAAAGGGGTATTGGGACACAGCTCAGGCTTTCAGTGGATACCCTGTCTGTCAAGCCCTGGGAGTAGGTACCTCACTCTGGGAAAACTGAAATAGATAGGCCCTAACAGAGCTTTAAATTAAGCCTAGATAGGATCAGGTGATCTACCAGAATTTTTCCACTCCCTGAATGTCAGAAAAAAATTTAGCTCTCTTTGAAGGAAGATATTATTTAGAGTCTCCATAATGCTCATCATTCAATAAAAAATGACAAGACTTGCTGCAAAACAGGAAGAAATAACCAAAACTCCAGAAGAAAAAAAACCAACACAATAAATCCATGGGTGATTTAGATATTGCAATGATCAGATAAGGACCTTAAAATAACTGATTAATAAAATCAGGGAAATGGAGAAAATGATGTACAAAAGAGATGAAAAGATGGATAACTTTTGAAATCTATTTAATCAAATGGATATTCTTGAAAATGATAGTATTTGACATTAAGAACTTTGGATGTTTTTAACCGCCAGGTGAATACATCAGAACACAGGGTTTAACAAACCAGAAAACAGGTCAAAATAACCTAGGATAAAAGAGAAAACAGACTATAGCATAAAAGACACATAGTACACTGTTCCCCAAAAAGAGATTTTGCACTTTGGAGCTCTATGAATTGTTTTACTCTAGACTATTGGATGCTATTAGAAACATACTTAGACACATCTAATTCCATTGCTGATGCAGATCATTTGAAATTTCAAGGAAACTTAAGGAATTGGGACATACTTGGGTTAATTTTAATTTTTATGCAAAATCTGTTTTCTATAAATGGTATCATTGCCAAAATTTGACTTCTGAAAAGAGAACATAGTGCAAGATTTTGGAGAATAGGAATAATCTGGATCAAGTTTTCTTTCTATAAGAAAAAACACAATGGACAGGAGTTGGAGGGCTGGGTGAGAAAGGCAAAGGGATTAAGGAAAGAAAATAAAACCTTATAGACACAGACAACAGGGTATGGATGGCAGGAGGGAAAGGGGGCAGGGGAGATTGGGGAGGGAAGAGGCGGGATAGATGGTGATGGAAGGAGACTTGACTTGAGGTGGTGAGCACAATACAATATGCCAGGGGTCGGGAACCTATGGCTCGTGAGCCAGATGTGGCTCTTTTGATGGCTGCATCTGGCTTGCAGACAAATCTTTAATAAAAAAATAATAACATTAAAAATATAAAACATTCTCATGTATTACAATCTGTTCATTTCCTACCGCTCATGTTCATGGTTGTGGGTGGCTGGAGCCAATCACAGCTGTCCTCCGGGACAACACCAAATTTTTATTGGATAATGCATAATGTACACGGGTCATTGTATGGCTCTCATGAAATTACATTTTAAAATAATATGTGGCGTTTATGGCTTTCTCAGCCAAAAAGGTTCCCAACCCCTGCAATATGCAGATGATGTATTATGGAATTGTAAACCTGAAACCTGTATAATTTCATTAACTAATGTCACCCCAATAAAGTCAATAAACATTTTTTAAAAGAATAAATTAATATGTCCTTGTTTTAGTTCTTTCTTATTCTGGTGTTAATTTTAAACCATTTGGTTCATCAGCAGATCCCTGTGCCCTCCACTTTCTCCTGTTTTCTTTGCTTTCTACTTTTGATCTGTTCAGTTCTTAGGCTCCTTGATTTTTACTATATTAAAATTTTATAAGGTTTTTCATTTCTGGAAAGTTAGGCAGAGAGCAGAATTTTTGATCCAGATCTTTGTAATTTGCATCATGAGAACTGTTTCACCAGTTGCCATGCTTCTTTTATGGCTTTCAAACTATTTTTCCTGAGGTTTTTGTGCACGGCTTGCAGACCCACGCTGATACTGTTGGGGAATGGTAATGTACTCTGACAGCAGTCTTACTGGTACCTTTGAAAAAGGTAAAAATATGGAAGGCAGATTTATGAAGATGATAATGGAAAGTGGATAGCATATTTTATCTTTCCTGTTCACTGATTTTCAACTAAAATTAACCAAAAATCAAAGTTTGGTATCATAAAACCTTGGCGATTTTATGTATCTGGAAATGGCTTCAGACCTATAAATAATATTGTGTTTCCTCCCTCCCCTACCCTTTTCACCCCAATCTTCCCCAAAATTTTGATGGCAAAGAGGTTTCTCTGGGCACCCAATAACACACGAATTCAATTGTAAATGACTAATTACCCCACAGTTCTGCTAATGCATGATGATGACCCAATTTTTGAAGGTATGTCTTTTTTCTTGATTATAAATTACTTTAACAGCTGTTATGTCATGAAACTTTTTCAAAACTTGTGTGAGGGAGGAAGAGACAGATTTAAGTCAGCCTATTTTCAGGGTAGAGGAAGGGTAGACTAAGGGAGAAGAAGAAGTGACTCATTCAGGGCAATAGCTAATGAGCATTAAAACCAGGTCTCGTGCCTTTGTTACTGTTTGGTATTGACACCCTTCCTTAGAAGGTTTGGGTGAACTGGTAGTGGATACAGGGAGCATTATTATTAAAATGCTTTTATAGTATAAAGTAAGACTTTGACAACCTTGAACCCATACTAGATATAGATTATACTTGTGAAAACTTTCCAGCGATACTGGAAGAGAGATGTTCTTCAGCACAGATGCCTTTTGCAGTTTGAATCCCTAAATAATTCTGGGAAATGGGACAAGGCAAAAGTTTTAGAAATTTGTACTAACCTTGGAAAAGAGGAAATGAATACCTGTATGTGGTTTGCAAGTTCAGGAGAATGTTCCTAGGAATAGGCAATAAAAGCTTGTCCAGATTAGATGACATCTGAACTAGAAAGAGCTTCGTAGATCCAATTATTTAAGCTGTCCTCCAATAGGATGCCAGGAACCTAGGCATGTTCTGCATGAGTGCTTTAGTGTCAAGGGTCATATTGAGAGATAGCTCTCAATATGGGTCTCATTTCCATGTCTTATTAGCATAGGAACTAACTAACTTTATTCCATTCCAGCTTTTTTTTGTTTTACAATGTTTGTAGAGTGATGAGCCTTGAAAGGTGGTGATAGTGCGTCCTTCTAGAGAAAAGGGCAGGCATGCTTACTGTCCAATATAAATGATTCAGGTTCCTTTAAGCTCAGGATCCCTCTCTTGCAATGTATGTACAGGAGTCGCCTGACCTTTTCTGTGTTGCTTTATGGAAATTGATACTTCAGGAGCCAGTGCAAGAAAATTCTGGCTACCACTACTGCTGAGAATAATAAAGTCAGTTGTTTCTGATCCAGATATTTCATGTCTTCCTCCAGCATCCGTAAAAGTTTGAGAGTTTATGACGTAAGTGTTAGCTTGCAAATACCCTTCACAGTTCTGACAGGTCACAACAAAATCAACAACAACAGCAAAACCACAAGACATTTTGAGTTGAAGCATATGCAGTTTTCCTGAGTCTTGTGTATTTCTAGCAGATGATTCTATGAATTTCACAATGAACCATTGTCTGTGGACAGCAGATATGTAGTTGGTGAAAAGCAATCGGCAGATAATGACACTACAAAGAATTCGGGGACTTTCAGATAATTCACTGCTGCTCTTCCACTGCTGACTCTGCTGACTTTAGTCCCTATAAGACCATCCTTGAGCAATCTGGGATCCAGGTGTTTAGTCTAAAGAGCTGCTTTTACTTTTCCATTTTATTGCTCAATACATTTGGGGATTGTCTTTGCTGGTTCTCACTACACTTGATTTTTACCCTTAGCTCAGTACTGGACTTCCATTTCTGAATAGAACTCCATCCAGTTCACCTTTGAATGATAATTCTTACCAAGGTAAGTGATTTCTATCTCTTGATTTTTATGCTGATGAACAATGACACATCCAACCATCTCTGATGAGGTGTATGCTCATTTAAGATGGGGAATTTGACTTTAGCATTCTAGGTTAAGTAGGGTACAGTCATAGGTAAGGAAGTTCTTTAATCTTGGATTTTCTTCTTGTGAAAGGTTAATATGATTTTTAAAGATTTAATGTTGCCCAAAGACATCGCTTCTATACTTGACTCCTTTTATTTATGCTAATTGTCCTCAGGGTTTGGCCTTAGTTTGGTCCCACCAATTTATGCTTTACTTATTCTTCCACAGTTCTGCCCTCTACCGTCCAAGCCCCCGGTAAGTCGCTCATTTGACTCTAGGAGTTGGTCTGTCCAGCTACCTTGCAGAAAGAAGCTCAATAAATATTTGTAGAATGTTTAATGAAAGCACTTGGTTGTTTTTATTTTAACCTTTTTTTGAGCTCTTCAATCTAACTAAGACCTTGCTTTCCCCAATAAAAATGGACATAGAAAGAGGACTAAAAATACTACCAGTAATATGATAATATTAATCATAATACCAACATTGGCTGCATACTTACCTTGTACAGGTTCTGTGCTAAGTACTTTACATGTATTGTCACATTTCATCCTCAGAATTACTGTATGATTAGCAATATTTTACATATTAAAGAAACGGGCACAGAGAGACTGTCACACAGTGACAGGATGGATATTCTTCTACTTTCTACGAGCCAGGGTATCTACGAACACATATTACATAGTTAAAGAAGAAAATTGAACTTCTACTTTTGGGTAAGGCTGACTTAAATCTGTCATAAAAATGTCTTCTTTATCCCAGGTGATAGATGAGTCATCAAGAAATATACTTGAGCCTGACCAAGCAGTGGCACAGTGGATAGAGCATTGGACTGGGACACGTAGGGCCCAGGTTCGAGACCCCGATGGTCACCAGCTTGAGCGGCGGGCTCATCTGGTTTGAGCAAGGCTCACCACCTTGAGCCCAAGGTCGCTGGCTTGAGCAAGGGGTCACTCATTCTGCTGTAATCCCCCGCTCAAGGCACATCTGAGAAAGCAATCAATGAACAACTAAGGTGCTGCAATGGAGAATTGATGCTTCTCATCTCCCTTTCTGTCTGTCTGTCCTTATCTGTCCCTCTCTCTGTCTCTCTCTCTATCTCTGACACACACACACACACACATGCACACAGAAGAAATGTACTTGAAACTTTAGAAGACAGAGCCAAGTCAGAAAACCTGACCCTGTTGAAAGCACGTGGTAGGTCTTCTCATCCAGTCCCTCATTGACAGATAGATTTCCCTCTCGTATCAATTGGGTGACTAATTAATGTATTCTAAAAATATGTATTGAAACGGGACTTGGTGCATATCACTTTGCCTTAAGAATTCTGGCCAAGTGAAGAGAATTAATTCCCTTTAGGGGAAGGAGAGTATTGTGGACCTGCCTGAGGCCAGGAGCTCCCCCCAGGGAGTGGGAGGAAGATAGGACAGCTGTGAAGGGTGTGTGATGCAGACTGGGGACTCTCACTCCTTGTAAATTCCTGAAGGCAGGGACAATGGCTGCATCTATCCTGAGGAATATGCTTCCTGACACGCACAAGTTGTTTTGTAAATATGGTCCAATTGAATTAAAGCAACAGCCCTCTTAGATGGCCTTTTTTCTTCCTTTAACTGTTCTGCAGTTTTACTTGTTAAGTAGTTGACTGAACAAGTTGGATATACTGGCTTATTATAAATGTCCAGATATTAGATTAAACATGACTAAGTTGTAGTGTCTGCTCTTGTTTTCTTTAACCAGTGAATAACCTCGTCATTCTCATGTTCTTTCATATTATGTTTTGGATTGGAACAATATTTTTTATTTCTTCTCCCAAGGTTCAGAGGATAACACCATAGAAAGACTACGTACCTGTGACTAAACCATGTAAACGAATGTACGTACTGTAGTTTGCGAGGTTAGTCAGAGTCTGCAGGATGAGTCAGAGCCTGCTAGGTTAGGTCATGCGAAATCCACGATATTGGAGAGTTTTTGACCTTTTATGACCAACAATGGATTTTGCTTTCTTCTTCTTTTTAAAAATAAAACACCTGACATGCTTCTAAAGGAATAAACATATCTTCACAAACACTTCAGTGGTACACTCCAGGATGGAAACTTTCTGGCCACCAGGGAAGATATTTGCATTTTTTTTTTTTGCCTTATCAAAATTCTTCCTGACTGGTTGGCCTACCACAAATTTGCTTTCCCGTCTGTGACTATTATATGAGTCTGTGCTGGACAATTTATTTCATATTATTTGAGGAATTGTGAGTATTATTAGACTGAGAGGAAACCATGAAAATTATGGGTTCTTGGTTCACTTCTTTAACAAATATTTACCAAGCGCCAACAAAAACAATATTTACCGCACGAAAAGAAAACAAAAAGACACAGTTCTTGTCTCCTCAGCATTTATTGTTCATGGTTTGTGTTGTTCTATCAAAGGGACTTGTAAATAAATGTAAAATTACACTGTAATAGCTGCATTGAAGGTGTGTGCCTAAACAGTATAAGTGTAAAATCTTAGGGGGGATTGATGAAGTCAGGGAAGTCAGGGAGGGTCCCTCTGAGGAGGTGATGGCTGGGCCAAGGTCAAGCACAGTTGTTAACCAGATGAAAGGAGGCCATGGTGGGCATATGAAGCAACTCAGTTCAGTTCAGTTCACGGACTGTTTATAGAACACCTACCATATGCCAGACACTATGCTTAGATGCTGGGAAGTGAAAACCGAATGAGGCATGGTCTTTGCCCTGGTAAATAGCTCATCATAAGGGTTTCATTGTTCCATAATTTATAAATTAGGAGAGCCACTCTGTATGTATTTGTTTTGCTTGCTTATAGCTTGAGTTTCCTTTGTGTCAGAATTACCTCAGGTAGGCAAGCCCTTCTCAAAGATCAAACACAGTCTTTTTGTCAGGGACTCCAAGTTGAACAAACATGCGTAGTCTGTTCCGTTCAAGTCCAGCCGCACTGTTCCAGGCTTTCCCAGCAAGTGAGCGTGGTCGCACCATGGAGCTCCTGTCTGTCTCCCAGCCGCCAGGAGAGCGGCTCCAGGGAGGAAGCCCGACTGCCACCGAACAAGAGCTCCATTGTTACTTATCTTTCACTCTCTCTTTTTTTTTTAATGGTAACTAACATGACTGAATTATTAACCCAGCCTAGAAACGAATACTAAACACACTGTATGTGCACTTGATTAGTCTGTTTTTATGTTAAGTGTTACTCAGACCTGGAGTACAAACTCCTGGGGACATACCAACAACACACAGACGGAGTGTCAAGGTACAAACGAGAAGGAGAGGCAGGACCTGTGGCAAAATGGAGATCCATCAAACCTTTGGAAACAGAGCAAAACAGCCGAATGGCACACATTGGTGCCGGGTTTTTGCCTCGGACTATAAGGCAGGTCCTCATTCGCTGTCTCCACTGAAAGCGCGTTTGTTCTAGGCCCGTCATCCTTACTCCCCACAAAGGGCTGAACCTCTCCTTATCCTCTGCCTGGGATTCGACATAGCTCCTTACTAACTCTGCCCTTCTTCGCTTCACCCCCTGGTCTTGGGGGACAACTTGCCCGAGGGCATCTTCTGCTCTTCTGTTTAACCAACACCGGGTTACTGCACCGCCAGGCCTTAGATGGCTGAGATGCCACCTTGACCACCAACCAGGCTGTGTCGCCTGCTCCTTTTGCTAGGACTGACAGGCCTCCGCCATGGGCTAGATCAGGAGGTTGTTCTGTGTCTCAGTTCTGCTGTCTTATCTCCTTGGTTTTTTTACTTCCCACTCTTTTTTTTTTCAGAGCCTCACAAACTTTCTTCATAAGTTAGTATCAACGTTGTATACTAGTGAGGTGCTCTCACCTTGACGGCAAATCCGAAACACTTGCTTTTTCTTGTGTTTTTTATTATTATTTTCTTCTTCTTTGAAGATTGATTTATTAGGGGCAAGTAATATTCCCAAGTTCTAGAAGAGGAGGATGCTTAGATATTTATATTACTAAGTGCCTTGTCTCTCCTAACACCCTGTCCTTTCTCATGGAGCAACCAAATCGAAAGGAGCAACAGTTCCCAAATTTTCTTTCTTAATTGAGGATTTACAGTCAATATCGTACAGATCCAATAAATATATTAATGAACCGGTTGAATATTAGTTGTTTGAGTTTATCAGTTAAGTTTTGGTTTTAAAAACTCTAAGACATTGTTACAGATAGCAGCATTTAGTGTTCTTTGAAAAATGCAAAATAACTTTCATACCCACAGTCCATAAAACTTTTGAGACTTTGCTTTTGAAAATTCAGTGTGTGTTCTGTTTTTAACAATTTCACACTTTCCCTGTGAAGAGTTATTTATCAACCCTGTTCGTGATAGCTGTGATGTTTGCCTAAAATTTCTAAATGAATGTGGTGAATAACATTATCAGACTGTCTAGCAAGTTGTTTGTGGTATCTCATTTTCAGATTATTCTGTAAAAAGGAATTTACATGAGTAACATTTGACCCATTGAATAACTGTTTCTGCTTCTTTTTTTTTCTGGAAAAATTATTAACAATATACTTCAGTAATGATCTAGCCCAAGATGTTCTTGTGTTATTTTGGAGCAAGCAACTAGTGACTCATAGCCCATTGGGCATCCAAGCTATGGTTAACTGGTGGTCAAGTTAGGAAATTCTGTTTCCATTAACTCTCCCTTTCTTAGCCCAGAACACCTCTCTACTCAACTTTTTTTCTTTTGATTCGTCACACTCATAGTCTCTGCTTGGTGTTTTCAGACCAAAAGTAGAAGCAGTGACATGCCATAATAAGTATTGTTCCTATTGCACTTCCAGCTCAGCTAAAAACAGGAAATACAGGCCATTTCGTGGAAAAGCCCGCTTTTGTGATATTTCCAACCCAAGAGGTTTGGATCAACTTTGGTTGAGTGTCTGAACTTTTGGCTTCTTACTTACAGTAAAACTTTTAACTTCAGAACTTTAGCACCATTTCTACTTATAAGGTGATGCCTTCCATATTTAGATTATGCTGACACATGAGGTTACTTTTAAACCGTTTTTTATTTAATTTTAGGATGCACTTGTAGCCAAAAAGGTACATAAAAACCTTATGTGATTCATAAGATATAAAAAGCATAATAGTGGAATGAGATATAATTTTCATAGTTTCGAGACGTTACTTATTGGACGGCTTATTTAAAATGAATCTCTTGTTGTAGTGCTTTTCTCATTAAGTGAATATCTGATGCAGAAATTTACTAAGCAAAATAAATCCAAAAGCAAAAATTCTAGGTTAGGTAAAATAGACTGGTGACCCTTTTAGTAGGGAATATCAAGCCCTACCAGAAAAATAAATCTAAATTACTTTTCACTCCAATAACCAGCCAACTGATTTTTATTAGTCCTATGAGGCAAGAAGGAGTTTCAAGTTAGAACTTCATGTGTAGACTATATTGTTTTAAAGATCCATCAAAGTAAAAAATCTAATTAGATAGATTAGCAAAAGAAGCCACATAAGGTTACATTTATGTGATTTCAGTCACACAGGGTGGTCTTGGGCAACTCACTTTGTTATTCTACAGCATTAGGGAGAGACCTTACCTCCCTTCCATATTTTGTGACTGTGCAGATTGGCCGTAATGAATTGAATGGATTGCATTGTTTCATTTGTTTTCTTCTGATTTAGCCATCTACTGGGATCCTAAAAACCATTTAATCTGGTCTTTAAGCATGATAAATGTTGACATGAACTATAATTCCATATTGAGTTGTTAAATAGGTTTATTTCAATTGTCTTCATAAGATATGATTTGCTACATTTCTTTTTCACCTTTGGTTTCGTGTTAAGGACAAAGGAAGATGAAAAACGACTCATGTCAAAGACCACTGGGTGTGTAGATAACAGAAATATTTTCAGAGGAATCAGGTCCCTTCAACTTTAACACTTATTGAGAAAGAAATTTAAATCAGTGTTTGTTGAAGTTCTGAAATGACTGAATAGTTCCTTTTATTCTATGTCCTCTTGCTTCCATTTAGCTGGAATGTCCTGGACAGAATGAGAAATGACTGTTCTTTCATTTTTGTATGGTTTAGACTAAAAGCAAAGTGCCAGAGTTCTTAAAAGTAATCTCTCTTTATGAGATTACAAGCCCTTGTGCAGACTGAGAAAGGACAACATGTAGGTTTTTTAAGTTTATCAAACTGTATATAACGTAATGAGCTTTTAAAATGTTGCTCATGGTTAGATGACAGTACAACCTTCTCTCTCAGGTCAACCTTCCTTCCCTAAACCTTCTTCCAAAGCAAGAAAAACAAAGTACAAAGTAAAAGACAGCTAATACCTGTTAAAATGTTCCATAAGCCAAACATTCTTCTATTGTGTCTGCATCACATGATATTCATTATCCTCCTTAATTCTTGGAATAGTATCACTCACAATTTAAGATCTTACATTTCAGATTTTAAAGCTCTAGTTGAATAATCCTGGATGAGTTAGAAAGTCCTAATAGTGAATTTATAAAGACAATGTTGACAGAGCTTGGATTCTCATACTGCTGGTGAGTACCCTGATTATAATAATGGTTTCCTTTTAAACTCTTCCATTAAATGTTCCAAACAGTGGAATTTGTAGTTTTTCCTTTGGTCTGGAGATCAAAAACATGAACAATTTTACATTTCTAAGGTTGGACAGCGTCTGTGTTTCCACAATTTCTGTGGGAAAGCAATCCACCCTTTCTCAGTTTTATTAAAAACCACCATCTTGGCTTCAGTATGTGCCATTACAAGCACTTTCATTATGTCTCATATCTCCTTTTAGGAAGTAGGAGTCTGCCTATTGCTTTTCTTTTCTTTTCTTTTCTTTTTTTCATATTGACTTTCCAAGACTACATACTGTAAGTGAAAAGTGGTTTAAAAAATTGAAGATAGGATAACATAGTGGTTAAAAGGGTAAATGTGAGAGACAGATTGTTTGAAGTCAAAGCCTAGCTCTACTATTAATAGCTGTGTGACCTAGGCAAATTATATAACTCAAAGTCTTAGTTCCTTCATCTGTAAAATGTGTACAGTAATAGTATTCGCCTTGTAAGGCTTTTGTAAGGTTTAAATAAGATAACAGATGTAAAGTAGCTGGATGATGGTTCATTCTTAATAATTAATGCCATTGCCAGATGTTCTACTTGTTTTTTAATAGACAATTTGAACATATTTTTTAGTAGCAATTACTGTCTTACTAATTTTATTTTGTAGCAAGCATGGTTTACTGTTTCTATTTTAAAATAAAATAAATTAAACCTGATTCAGTCATTCAGCATCCTTCTTGAGTACCTACTGTGTGTCAGTCGACTAAACAGGTTTTCCTTCAAAGTCCTCCCAACATAGTTACTGTATTTGTGTGTCGGAAATCATCCTTACATTTGAAAAAATCCATTATAACAGTTGAGCTGAATGGGCACAAATTTTTGGTCTTTGTGTGTTGGAATGCAACATATTTTTATTATTAATGTGGACTACACAATTTAAGTTACAGGGAACATTTATGTTAATTTAAATAATGCAGGACCTCCAAGACTTAATATAGGAAGATAATATTTATGTTAATAACTGTCATATTTCTCTATTACATAATTGTTTTTTCACAAGCAGTCTCTGCTCCTGCTCACCATGTCTACCTAAGGGAATTTGTGTCTGAAATTCAATTATCTATATTTTGAGAGAGCCTTTTGAATGTCTTTTAAAAACAACAATATATTTAAATGAAAAAGAGCAATACATTTTATGATTAAGTATTATTCAGATATTTTTTTCTCACAATAGGAATAATTTCCCTGGCTGGTTGTCTCAGTGGTAGAGCATTGGCCTGGCATGTGGATGTCCTGGGTTTGATTCCTGGTCAGGCCATATAGGAGAAGCGATCATCTGCTTCTCCACCCTTCCCCTTATGCCTTCTCTTTATCTCTCTCTCCCTCTCCCACAGTCATGGCTCCATTGGAGCAAGTTGGCCCAGGGTGCTCAGGATGGCTCCATGGCCTCACCTCAGGTGCTAAAAATTACTCCGGTTGCAACAGAGCAACGGCCCCAGATGTCCCTATTGGGCTTGCCGGGTGGATCTTGGTCAGGCGCATGCAGGAGTCTGTCTCTCTGCCTCCCTGTTTCTCACTTAAGAAAATACAAGAAAAAAAAGAAACATTATTTATGTATATCTGAATGTTTATGTAGAAGTATAAATATTTCTATTTCATCTTACTTACACTTTATTATTATTATTATTTGACAGAGACAGAGAGAGAGAGTCAGAGAAAGGGACAGATAGAGACAGACAGGAAGGAAGAGGGATGAGAAGCATCAAGTTTTCATTGTGGCACTCTAGTTGTTCACTGATAGCTTTCTTATATGTGCCTTGACCTGGGGGCTACAGCAGAATGAGTGACCCCTTGCTCAATCCAGCAACCATGAGGTCATGTTTATGATTCCACGCTCAAGCCAGCAACTCTGTGCTCAAGCTGGTGAGCCTGCGTTCAAACTGGATGAACCCATGCTCAAGCCGACAACCTTGGGCTTTTGAACCTGGATCCTCTGCATCTCAGTTCGATCCACTAGGCCACTACCTGGTCAGACACTTCTTTATTTCTTCGTATTAAGTAGATCCATCAAAAACTGAGAAAAATAGAATACTCTTTATTTTCTTTTTAAATTCTAATGAGGCAAACTTGGAATTATCTTTTATTTTCTGAATGATACTTTTGCATTTCCTTAGCACCTTGATGTGCAGCCTTACCAACTCTACCTTCATTACTCATTATTGCCTGTTTGATTTATTGTAATACTCTTTAATTGACTTGTACGTCATTAGTATAAATTTTTTTTGATGGAGGAAAATCTGCACAGGGACAAAATTTTGTCTTGTTTTGTTTAGTGCTTTATCGCTCATGCTTAGTGTAGAGCCTGGCACATGGTAGGTCCTCAAAATGAGTTTTTCATGGAAAGACAGTGACGATTTATAGTGCAGTGATATCACTGGAATGTGTTATGAGTTTTTTTTCTATTTGAGTACAGTTCTGAGAAAATAAAAACTACAATTTGCATTTAATAATCATCTAACAACCATATCTTGATAATGTTAATTTCATTTTGTTCATCAAACATCTTATGCCCAGCTTTTTGTTTCGGACATTGTGCTGGGTGCTAGGGAAGGAGCAGTGAGAAAGATAGACCAGCCCCTTTTTCACAGACCACAGAGTTTAGTCGGGGAGACAGGCAGTAAACAAGAGACCTAATCAACAAGATTGTTACCGATTATACTATCGCACTGTTGAAAAGAAACAGTGGTCTGATAGAATGATTGGGGTGTGAGGGGCCATTATATTGCTATTTTAGGCAAGGTGGATAAGCCAGGAAAAGCCTCTCCACAGAGGTACCCTTTGAGTTGAAGGCTAAGAATGAGTCAGGTGTGAAAAGCCCCAGTGTCTGTGTAGGGGTGAGGTAAGAAGAGCAGGTGCGGAGATTCAAAGGCAGGAAAGGGGCCAGAAATGAGGACTTGAGGCTGGTGTGGTTGCACCGTAGGGAGATCAGAGAGAATACCCTGTGAAGATGCCCTTCATGCAGGGCCCCTCAGGTCATTGTATAGGAAGGAGCCAGTGGGAGGCCTTAAGCCATGAAAGTGATGGTCTGATTTATATTCACAGAGGTCCCTCCAACTGCCCTTCCAGAAGGATTTGAAATAGGCAAGAAAGGCTGTAGGAAGACTGGTTCAGAGGCTAATGCTCTGGGCCAAGAGAGAGATGGTGATGATTAGGGTGAGAAGGGTTTATGAGAAAAGGGAGAACTAGGAAATACAGTGGAACTAGGACTGGTAGGACTTGCTGATGAGTTACATGTGGAAATTAGGAAAAGGCTAGTTTATAAGTATTTGAAGTATCTGAAGGGTCACCTGTAAACTCTAATGGCAATATATTTACTGGGTACTTTCAAATTTTTCTTAACTCAAACTTCATAAATGAAAAGTTGATATCCACTTGAATAACTGGGTTTGTTTTAGTCTTTTTTTTAATTAAGAAAATAATACGAAAAGTATTTTAACAGAATAATAATTCTAGCTTAGTAATTGCCTTTCAATCATCCTAAGGGGAAGTCCTGTTTTTTTGGCTTTCCCAGTTCACAAAAATAAATATCCGGAAAAAAAGATATAGTACACATATTTTTCCCTTAAGTTAGAAGAGTAATTAAAAGAAAGAAGCAACAACCCTTTCTAGGATTTTCTTGTTATTCAGATGCATTCCATGGAATTTAAGGACCTCAAGAAAAGCAGATGATTTTTATATAAATTTATTTAAAATAAACTTAATCTACACCAGTAAGTCCTTCAATTTAATGTGCACATAAATTACATGGAGGTCTTGTGGAAATAAAGATTCTGGCTCAGTAAGTCTGGGTGGGCCCAAGATTCTGCATTTCTACCAAGCTCCCATCTGGTCCGCAGACCACACTTGAATAGGAAAGATCTCAATCTTACTCCACATAGGCATTTTCCCTACTCTTAATCGCTTTTATTTTTTAGTGTTCCAATAAACTGAACCAGTAAACTCATTGGAGAAACTGACCCATTAGAACTTAAAACATACTTGGTAAGTAGAAGAAACAAATAAGGAATATTTTTTCCTCTGGAAATCTTTTCTGGATTTACAATTCACTTTCCATTCTTGGTCCAAGAAAGCCTGGCATGTTGATGTTTTCTGGTGTGTTCTTTACCCTAATGACTAAGAATCTAATTACATTCCAAATTGTGACTATTTCCCTAAATATTCCTAGCTGCTTTCAAGATGAACTCTATAACATCATGAGAAAAAGGCTCTGTGGCCTTTTTTGGAAAATCTACTTTATGATCCCAAATAGCTTTTATTCAACATGTGATGCTCAGTAGACCACAGAATTTTAGGGTATCTTTTTAGGTTAGCATTAATCGTACATGATTTTCTTCTGAAAGCATTTCTTTCAAAATGTCCCACATTTTGGAGGAAAAAAGCATACATCAGATGAGACAAAATATTGAGGAAAGGAGAGGATATAACTCAGAAACCTTATTTGGGAATGATAGATTTTAATATATTTTCTTTTTGTCTCAACAGTAGTTACTGTATACCATGACACTAGTTAGTTATAAACCAAAGGGAAGGGTCCATTTAACTTATGAGCTTAAGCCAGGATATTTGTTCATTAAATTGAAGTAAAAATTATCTTAATAAAAATGTTTTTTACAAATGAGTAGTTTATGAATACTGAGAACATCATTTTAATTTTTAAAGATTTATTTTAATGAGAGTTACATTTGCTCAGGCATTTTGAAAGTTGCCACAATTCATAGAATTTTTTAAAGATTTTATTTATTGATCTTAGAGAGAAGAGATTTTATTTATTGATTTTAGAAGAGAGAGAGAGAGAGAGAGAGAGAAGGGGAAAAGAATGGGTTGCATCAACTCCTGCCTCCCATATGTGACTTGACGGAGCAAGCCCAGGGTTTTGAACCGGCGACCTCAGCATTCAAGGTTGATGCTTTATCCGCTGTACCACCACAGGTCAGGCCAGAATATCATTTTTAAATACAAATATGATCTTTGAAAGTCTTATTACTCCAAAAAGCATGGTAATTCTAAGGATACATTATTACCTAATTATTTAAATGTCATTCTAGTTGAGATTTACACAAAAATATATATTTAATCAAGTATTTACTCAGCTGAAAACATGACAGCAAGATGTCCTTCCTGCTATTATGCTATGATTCATCTTTTCCCAAGCTCTCTTCAATTTCCTGTTTTCCTTTTTATTGATTTTATTGGGGTGACACTTGGTTAACAAAATTATACAGGTTTCAGGTGCACAGTTTCACAACACATCTGTACACTGTACTGTGAGTTCTTTGGATCTCAGTTTCTGACCCTTCTACAATTTAATATATTATTTTATAAATACTAAATTATATGTAATATGAATAACTTAACATAGTTTCCAAGTATTATCTATGAAATCATCAACTCCTTAAGAATTAAAAAAAAAATACTATACCTTTGTATTCTTTACTTACCTATTCCCTCCTCAGAGGAAACCTCTATGCTGAACTTTTTGTTTTTGTTGTTAATGATTCTATTAAAAAATAGTTGTAACACATAGTCATATGAATTAAAATAAGATATTATTAACTTTCTTTTTTTGAGCTTTATTAAAATGGTTTTATAATGTGTATCTCACTGACTTCTAAGGAATGCATGTGTGGTAGGGAGTAGCCACTTAAGGTTGGAAGTATCAAACAGAGATTTCAGCTGTTGACCACCATAAGGCAGTTTGGAGTTTGAATTTGCCAAGGTGCCTTTCTGCTAAAACAAACAAAACATCAGTATTCTTCAGAGAAGTATAAAATATTTTCTACCAGATTTAGGATGAAAAAAAAATTACTAGAAGGAAACAGGAAAGTGATACCCATACTCGAGAGAAAAGGTAATCAAGAGACTCCAAGAAATTGAAATTAGCAGACAAGATTTTAAAGCAGCTGTTATAACTATATAACAAAGTAAAGGAAAATATGATCACAATAAGTCAGTAGAGAATTTCAACAGTGAAATAAAAACTCTTCAAAAAGGACCAAATAATTATGGAACTTAAAAATACAGTATCTAAAATGAAGAAAAAAAAATCACTGGATGGTTTTCTAAGCAGATTGAAGATAGCAGAAAAAGAGGCAATGAAATTTAAGAAAAGTAATAACAATTACTTAATCTCAATAACAAAGAAAATAATTGTCAATGAACAGAGACTCTGTCACTTAAAGGACAATATCAGTAAGTTTAACATGAATATAAGTGGAGTCTGAAGATAGAAAACAATGCAGAAAGATCTGAGGAAATAAGGACCTAAATGTTCTCAAGTTTAATGAGAGATTTGATAATGTTACCTAATCCTATCAGTTCTATTGCCAGAAATAGTTGTGAATCCAGCTTTTCTTTTCCAATGTTCTATTGCCATTCATTTGGACTACTGCAAAAACCTCCTATTTTGTCACCTAGAGACCTGATCCTCCTAGTTTTAGTATATCCTCCATACTGTTACCAGAGTTACATATCTAAAATCAGGATGGGGTTGTCCTATAGATTTTATCACTTCTGGTAGATCATCACCTCCAATTATGGCTTTCTTCCTTCTTGAGACTGGACTCATAGATAGCTTGTAGTGGGAAGGTCAGGAATATTGGGAGGTTGGAGGCTGGTACTTTTAGGCACTGTAGATCCTGGTAATTTTGTAAGTCCTTAGTTAAGACATTAGGTCACTGCATCAGAGAAAGCCATTGAATGAGAAAATACACAGCATTTTCTCTTCACTGATCAACAACTCAGCTGTTAGGGGTGAAATTGTGAGATCCATAAAGATATGTTGAAGTCCCAATTGCTGAAATGTGTGAAAATGACCTTATGTGGAATTAGAGTCTTTGCAGATGTGATCAAGTTAAAATGAGATCATACTGGATAAGTGTGGGTGGGCCCTTATCTAATGACTGGTATCCTTATAAGAACAGGGAAAATTGGACACAGACACACATCGGAAAGAAGACTATGAGAAGGCAAAGGCAGAGATTGGAGTGATGAGTCTACAAGCCAAGGAACACCAAAGATTGCTAAAAGTCACCATAATCTAGAAAAGGCTATGAAGGATTCTTTCCCTAATGCCTTCAGAGTGAATGAATGCCAACACTGTGGTTTCAGGAGGAATAAATGGTGATGGACAGAGACTTGACTTGGGAAGGTGAACACATATGCTGTATACAGAAGATATATTGCAGAACTGTGCATCCAAAACCGGTATATTTTTGTTAACCAGTATCACCATAAGAAATTCAATTAAAAAAAAAGTAAACTAGGATTAAAAATAAATAAATAAAATATAAGCTCTCAGTTTAGCATTCAAGACTAGCCACTCTATTGTCTGACGGTTCCCTTCATGTATTCTGCAATCTAGCGGAACTCTTTTGTTGAAATGCTTCCCATCTTTCAAAACCCAGATCAAATATTAACTCTTACAGGAAAGCAGTCTTTTCTAATTTTCACACTTTATTTTGAGCAACCACAATATTTTGTTTTTACCTCTCTAGTCATGTTACACATTGTATTGTTTTCAAACATTTCTCTGACCCTTTCTCCCTGGCAGGAAGAAAGCTTGTTGTTATAAAGAATGAAGTTAATAGCATGATATAATTATAAAAAAAATGAAAGCACAGATTTTTAAGAGTGTTTTATATGTAGAAGAGACTTCATTGGTGCTATCATCATTGCAGTGGTTAACATGTACTAAGGGCTTATACTGTGACAGCCATGCTACATAAATCATTTTAAGCTCTTTTCTCTAATGCATGCAGATGTCTTTATTTATCTTTGTACTTCACATAGCACGTGGCACAGCTGTAGATAATAAATATTTGCTGAAAGGTGAAGCTGGGAGGTAAATGCATGTAGAACATGTGATCTCCTTCTCTTGATTTCACCAGCAGTTTCATCTTTATGTTTGAGTTGTTGATCCAGTAGGAAAACTACTCCAACATTAATCTCTAATAATTAAAATTGCATTTTTAAACAATAATATAAAAAACTAAGCATGCTTTTGAATACCCCCCCCCCTTTATTTTTCTATCACATCACATCCCGGCATCATAAACTTACTCACTGGTGACTGTATAAAGCTCAACACAGTTCACAAGAGGTGCCTAAGAACCAAGCCACCTCCTGGACTTGGCATTCAATTCAGACGACTTTGAAAAGCAGTCCGAATCTTCTGGGTTTTTTTTTTTTTTTTTTTTTCATTCTTACTTTGTATTTCTTTCCGTAAGAAAGCTGAGTCTGACCTATTTTTAGGTTTTGGCCCATGGAATTGAACTTGGTGGTTTTAGTTTCACTGTTGTTGTTTTTCCTCTTTTAGGTAAAAAAATAAAGCACAGCAGTCCTGGCTGCCACGAGTAGCAAAGCATTAAGGCTTTCTTCTTTTAATTGTATACTTAGAGGCATGCTAGGGTAGATCACTGCTTTATGTTTCCTGGAAATTGTGGAGATTTAGTTCCCCTAAGCCCTTCCAACTTTTCCCTTTAAATATCACACTAAGTTCTAATGGCCCTTAAAAAAATGACATCATTAAAACATCTAAAATTAATCTACCTGAATATTAGTTTCCGTTTTGTTTGCGGGGATTTTTTACAATCAAGAATTCCATTTATTTTCCTGTGTTGAGTTCATCCTATTCCTCGTCTATCTTTAGAGCCCTTCTCTCTTTAGCTGAAGAAGATTGGCATGAACTCCTTCACCACTCCATGATTTAGTGCAAAGCAGAGGGAACTCATTGAACATTGGTTGATATTATTCTATCAAAAAAGGATGGCTCATATTCCCTTTCCACACTCCTGAGTCTCTTGTGAGTTCTAATTAGAATAGGTGTTAGAGGAAATAAAGAAAACTATTTGCAAGTGCTTCTTACTAAACTTACCGAATATTAGATACATAGTTTTGAACTTGATTTCAAGTCTGTCACGGTTTGAATTGATCCTATACATTCCATTGCATTAGGCACATCTAGGATTTTAATTCTGGGAATTAGATTATAAATATAAGGAAAACATAGTAGGCAATTAAAACATTTAATCATTAAAAGTCTAAAAATTAGAGCAGATTGACCATCTCAATTAGATGGAGGAGGAATTACAAACTACCAAAAAATAACTACCCTCATTTTTGTTCCAAAGTTTGTTTTAGAGGTTCAGAAGCATCTACTGAACTTTTCCCCTGACTATCTTAACACATCTTTTTCGTATTTGAGAGTCTGGCCAGGGTTGGAAACAGAGGTGTGAAAGAATGACGAGAGGAGCTGTTTTGCAGTACTTTTGGCTAGAAATAAAATAAGCAGGAAGTTCTAAAATGTCTTGAGAAAGTTTGTGCTCAAGAAAATTCTAGCTTGGATTTCTTTCTTTCTTTTTTTTTAAATAAGGTATTTAGACATTTAAATTATATTGAAATAAGAATTGTACTTAATGGATAGCAACACTGATGGTAACTGTTCTAATATCTTATTGTCTATATGGTACTTTCTAGGGTTTTTAATATTCTTCCACTTGCTTTTTCTTCTCTGGTGGCTACAGATATCTTATCAGGCAGAAGAGTTCAGTGGTTTTACTTCCATTTTGCAAATGACAAAATTGAAACACAATGTTCATAGCAAATTTTATTTTGGTGCTTTGCCTCGGGCGGTAACTTTTGCCTGGTAGGCACTCATAAAGACTTTTGTATTTCTTCATCTAGTTGTAGATCAAGGTTATTCTGAAACACAGAAGTGCTGAGGTCTGTTCCTAGTATGCTTTGTGAGTACAAATACAACTTTATGGATTTATTTTTTTAAAAAGATGATTAAATGCTTTACTATATATACATATTGCTGTGCTCAGTTTGTACTTTCTTGCAATCAAAATATTCAATATGTTGGTCTGTTATTTCTGACTTTATAAGATATTATAATCTAATGTTGATTTGAAAGTATAGAGAAAAACTCCTAAAAAAATGATTCATTTAAGATTAAAATGAAGTAGGATTTCAACTTTTATAGAGTGTTATGGATGCTTATAACTGGTCAATGAAAGTAAACAAAAATGAATATGCTATTCATAGAGTTTAACGGCATAGAATCATTACCTTAAAGCCTGGTTTGTAAGACCTTTCATACATTTTTAATGTGATAAAGTTTCAAAGATATTACTTATTCCTTGTGGTAATGCTATGTTTGAATCAATCTTACAGTACTTTCTAAATATTTGAATATCATCCTCTATCCCAGGGGTCCCCAAACTTTTTACACAGGGGCCAGTTCACTGTACCTCAGACCGTTGGAGCGCTGGACTATAAAAAAAAACTATGAACAAATCCCTATGCACACTGCACATATCTTATTTTAAAGTAAAAAAACAAAACGGGAACAAATACAACATTTAAAATAAAGAACAAGTAAATTTAAATTAACAAACTGACCAGTATTTTGTTGGGAACTATGCTCCTCTCACTAACCACCAATGAAAGAGGTGCTCCTTCCGGAAGTGCGGCAGGGGCTGGATAAATGGCCTCAGGGGGCCACATGTGGCCTGTGGGCCGTAGTTTGAGGAACCCTGCTCTAGAACATATGGATATGCCATATATGTTTTACTTACCTAGTTTAAAAACCATATCTATACAAAAGCCACATGAAAATTCAGGTTTTCATATGGATGTTTAAACTATATTGTAACTAGAAAGCTCGGCGGTCATACGAAATGACCGCTGTTCTAGATATTATAAATTGTAATTAAAGTGATTTGTGCAAAGGTGTCTGCTAATTCAAACTGAATTACCCAGGGCAGGCGGCGAGGGCGCCCCTTTGCTTAGTGCCCCATGGGGGTTTCCCCTTCTACTTGCTTAATTGCTTAAAGTAGAGTGCAATGAAGGAAACCACTGGCAGTACATTTCTTAAGAGCCACCGCTAGCTCAATAAATAAAGGTGATTTAAATAATAAAATGTTAATTCACATGTCAAAGATCTCTTTGTACACAACATTTCTTGTGTAGATCTTTCCATCATTTTTAAGCTCGCCTTGCAGAGGACCATCAATTATTTTTAATTTTACGTCCGTTCTTTCACGAACTCTTGAACAGGCAACATAAAGTTGACCGTGTCCAAATGCAGGCTCAGGTAAAAAAAAAAAATGCCAACATGCTTAAGCGTTTGGCCCTGAGACTTATTGATTGTCATAGCAAAGGCAAGTTTTACAGGAAATTGTCTACGTCTCAATTGAAATGGCAACCCTGTTTGAGATGGAGCCAAATCAATTCTTGGAATGATATGTATTTCACCTTTAGAGGAGCCAGTCAAAGACTTAGCTATTATGACATTATTTTTCAATTGGAGAACCTCTAGTCTTGTACCATTGCAAAGACCCCTTCTGGTGTTAAGATTTCTTAACAGCATAATAATTGCCGAGAAAGACGCATTTGCTCTGCGACTGAAGCAAGCCTTGTCTTTCTCTGCTCAGTGGTTTCTTTTTGTCGAGAAAGCCGTTTTGTGCAGCTTTAGCTCCTTTTCTCTCCTCTTCAGTGCTGTATTTTCTAGGAGGCATTCTTAAAAGAAATTACATTAAGACGTAGTTTTTATGTAAAACAGATGATTGCCAATGCAAACAAATGTTCACCTTCCCCCTGACACGCTCAATTTGCGTTCAGCCGTGGCAACTTCACCCCACTGGCTAGTACAGTTACACAAGCAACCAATAAGCTATTGGCGACAAACAGACACTTAAGCCACATATAATAAAGATAAACATGAGTATTCTTCAGAACGTTGGATGGAAGCCCTGTGTGGAAAGTAGAACATGTAAGTATATAGGATGTAGTTCAACACCTGACTCAAGAAGTGATGTCTCTGCTCTTCAGCTATAGCAATGTATGTAGGTTATATTACTTATATGTACTTTATCTTAAGGCTTGATTAGGAAGTCATTACATTCAATAGAGTAGCCCTGAAACAAAAGAGGTGTAATTACATAGACTATTCCATTTTCATGATATATATGTGAGAATTTTAGAGAGATAGATTTTAACTTAATAGATGAAAGAACTTTCTGATGAAAATAACTGTTGGAAGTTTCATTGGATGGCCTCAGGAGGCAGTAAATTTCCTGTCAACAGAGATAGTCAAGGAGATATTGTATTGGGGAATCCAGCATTGGAAGTCCCATGATTCACTGCGAATGGTAGATATTGGCTTCAAGAGAGAATCTTAAAATATTACCGCTGGAAAGAACTTTCAAAATTGCCTACTCCCAGTTCTTCACTTTTCAGAAGAAGAAACCGAGCCCCAGGGAATGTAAATGTCCCATTCAAGGTCAGATAACTAATATGTTTTAGGTTTAGGAGATTAGTTTGACAGGAGTCATCCTTTCGGTTTTATTTAGAACCTAGTAAAATGTAACTATTCTCAGTGAAATGTCTTCTTATGTAGTATAGGGAAAATTTCACACCTTCTAAATGCAGAAAGTCTTTCATTGCAGGTTAGGAATTTGACATGTATAACTCACAAAGAACATGTTTTGTGTATGAATGCTTGAGAGTGATGATTTTAAGTTTATATTTATTTTTCAAAATTTATGTACTTTTGTAGCAATAGTATTGGGTCTCATTGGCTTTATAATGTAAGGATTTTCTACTAAGAGCAAAAGGTAAGGTCAGCATTAGGCTGCAAATGAGAGGTTAGTTCTGAGTTCTAAATTCACTTCCTTTTGTTATCAGCCATTTCCTGTGGGATATAAGACAAGATCAGCAGGGCTGTTATTCAGTTGGGAGGTACTGGAACAGCCATTCAGTTGATAAAATAGTTTAGTATTTTCACGTTGATTGGTAATTAGCCATGACTCTGAGCCTTCTGAGCACGCTGACCTCCTCTGTGGCCCTGGCAGCCCCACCCCTCCACATAGATAGGTACTTACCTGACATTGCAGCAGCTGAAAGGTTGTCATATTTTCTTAGTTGATTAAATACTGAGAATTAATTTCTAGCCAAAATGATGTGACTTTTGTTCAGCAAACTTATTTCTGGCCACCTAAGGCAATCTTCAGAATCTATTCTTTCAGCGAGTCAGATTATTTGGTAATGACCACATGTAGAGGAGAAAAAATTTCTTACTTACTCCTGCTATATAGTCCAGGGAAATCTTTATGAAGGCCTTTTATTAAAAGTCTTTAAAGCATCTCATTGTATTCAAAATTATTTTCAGAGCTCTCTTTACATGCATTCACAACCAGGTCATTCAGATAATGGAGGAGTTCTTTATTTGTTTTAAATTTTTGGTTGCTTGGCTTGACCAGGCGGTAGCACAGTGGATAAAGCTTTGGACTGGGGTGTGGAGGACCCAGGTTTGAGACCCTGAGGTCACCAGCTTAAGCACGAGCTTATCTGATGGAGCAAGGCTCACCAGCTTGAGGCCAAAGTCGCTGGCTCAAGCACAGGGTCACTTAGTCTGCTGTAGCCCCCTGGTCAAGGCACATATGAGAAAGCAATCAAAGAACAACTAGGTGCCGCAGGAAGAATCGATGCTGCTCATCTCTCTCCCTTCCTGTCTGTCTGTCCCTATCTGTCCCTTTCTCTGACTCTCCATTTCTGTCACACACAAAATAATTTTTTACTTAGAGTCTTAAATACTATAAATGTGAGGCACTGAAATAGTTTTTTAAAAGCTACCAGCTATGGAGTACTTACTATGTGCCAAACGCTATGCTGTGTCTGGTACATGTCATCCTATTTAATTCCCATAATAGCTCTATGAGATATGTCCTTTTACATTTGCATTTTACAACAGCAGGTTCAGAGCAGTGAGGTGACACATAAATAACATTATTAGCTCCTAAGCAGTAGAACAAGGATGCAAACCTCTACGTAGTGCCATTGGGAGTTGCAAGGAATCAGAAGCTGGGCTTCATCTCTGTCTTTCAAGAACACCTGGGACCCTGGCCGGTTGGCTCAGTGGTAGAGCGTCGGCCTGGCGTGCAGAAGTCCCAGATTCGATTCCCGGCCAGGGCACACAGGAGAAGCGCCCATCTGCTTCTCCACCCCTCCCCTTCTCCTTCCTCTGTCTCTCTCTTCCCCTCCCGCAGCCGAGGCTCCATTGGAGCAAAGATGGCCCGGGCACTGGGGATGGCTCCTTGGCCTCTGCCCCAGGTGCTAGAGTGGCTCTGGTCACGACAGAGTGATGCCCGGAGGGGCAGAGCATCGCCCCCTGGTGGGCAGAGCGTCGCCCCCTGGTGGGCGTGCCGGGTGGATCCCGGTGGGGCGCATGTGGGAGTTTGTCTCTCCCAGTTTCTAGCTTCAGAAAAATACAAAAAAAAAAAAAAAAAAAAAAAAAGAACACCTGCCTGGGCCTGGACTCCTCATAGGCCAGAGCCTCTCAAGGCCTCTCCAGGCTGTGGTCTAGAACTGTTCCTGTCACTTGGATCTGTTCCCAGGATCTTCAGCCCTGGAAAGTCAGCCATGATCCAAGAGACTCCAGGGTTAGACTATAGTTCAACAGCCATGGAGCCAGGCTATACCTGTCTAGGCAGTTCAAGGCTCAAGTTTTCAGAAGATACAGATAAACAATACCTGTATATGCATGGAAAACTCTACAGCTCAGAATAGCTTGTTAATAGTTAGCCCTGCCTCATCTTCCTACTTAGCCCACTCTTCTGTCTTCACCCTTTCATTTTTCTATTTCTGTCTTATCTACTTTCTCCTACTTTCAAGTATAATGTAAAGTCATCGTTCTTGCTCATCATAAATACATATATATTACACTAACACATCTCCTGGCAGTAAGCTGAATGAATTTATTCATTCAATTCATGTATTAAACACTAACTGTGTCCCAGGCACTAGTTCAAAGGCTGAAGATATGGCAATAAAACAAACAAAAAAAACAAAAATCCCTGTCTTCACAGAATTTGACATGGAATATAAAATATAAAAAATGTTATATGTTGATGAATGAAGAGAACAGTTGAACAGAGGAGAGAGGAGAATGCGGAAGGCTGCACGTTTACTAAGGGATTCCGGGAGAGTCTTAGTGAGTACAGGCCTGTAGGAAGTGAGGCAGTAAGCCATGTTCTGTTTAGATAAAAAGTACATTCTTACAAGTAATAACAAGTACAAAGACCCTGAGGTAAGAGTGGCCCTGTCTTGTTCCAGAAATAGTAAGTAGGTCATTGTGACTAGAGCGGAGCCAGGAACAGGTAACTGAGTAGGAGAGGTTAGACAGAAAACCAGGATGTTGAAGAGGGCATGACAGGGTAGTTCCTGGAGATAGAAGTAAGGATTTTGCCATTCACTGAGTGACATAAAGAGCCTATCTGAGGTTTGAGCAAAAGAGCGACAGGACTCCACATGTTCTAAAAAATCAGTTTGTCAGCTGTGTGGAGGATCGAGTGAGTAAAGGGACAAGTATGGAAGCAAGGAAGAGCAGTTAGGCGTCTGTGGAAGAAAACCACATGAGAGCAATAGTGATATGGCCTGGGGCAATCACAGTGAGGTGGTAAATATTTGTAATTACTGTATATATTTTGGAGCTTGAGATAATAGGGCTTTCTGATAGGTTCAACTTTGGAGCTAGGGCAACAGTGAAAGAAAGAGATGCGCCAAGGGAGACCACAGGATTTATTGGCCTGAGCCAGTGGATGGATAGGGTTGCCATATTGAAGTGGGGAAATACACATGGTTGAGGGGGGCTGGTTTCAGCAGGGTGAGGAGAACTGAGTTTATAGCATTTACACTTGTGATGCTTGTTAGCCTACTGGAGGTATCAAATACGCAGCTGGATGGGGCAGGGGAGGGGGCAGGGAATATAAATCTGGGAAAGTTCAGTAAAGAGCTAATGTTTAAATGCCCGAGTTATGAGCCTGAGAGATTACCTAGAGAGCGAATCAACACAAAGAAGAGGACTGAGGACTGAGTCCTGGGGAACTGCTAGTTAGGAGGGTGATGGAGGCAAAGATGGAGACTGAGAACTGGACAGTCAGGCAAGAGGAAGTTCAGAAGGGTAGCCTTGTTTTAGATGTCTGGTAAGAAAAGTGTTTCCAGGAGGAAACAGTGATTGATTGCGTCAAATGTTCAAAGCTGGCCAATTATGTAAGGATTAAGGAATAACCATCAGATGAAGCAGTGTTTTGGTTTTTGGTCCTTTTGACCCAAGCAGCTTCTGTGGGAAGTTGGGGGAGAGGAGCTTCCTTAAAATAAGATAAAGAGAATGGGCGGGGTGATTTGGAGGCAGGAAGTATAGAAAATATTTGGGAGAGTTTTGTGGCAGAAGAGAAATAAGGCAGTAGCTGGAGAAGTAAAAGGTATTAAGAGAGAGTTTTGAAGGGAGAGGACTAGCATATTTTTTGTTGAATAGTAGTGAGTAGGATGGGGAAAATAGGCAGTGAAGGAGACAGAGAGGAGACTTGGGCAAGAAGGGATCAGAGCTGGGCACAGGTACAAGGGTTGGCATCATACAGGGTCATAAAGACAGCTCATCCCGTATGATGGGATTGATGGTGGAGAATATAGAGGGAATTGAGGTTTAGGAAGTAAAAAGAAACAGTCCTTAAAGAAACAGAATGGGAGAATATATATATATATATATTCATATATATATATATATATATATATATATTAAGGAAACGACAGACTGATTCTATTATGGTCAAAGGATTATTGAGGTCAAATATCTTGCAAGAATAAGATGAAAATAAAGGGTAGTGAATAACTTGCCTTATGAATGAATGGTAATTAGTCTGTTTCTAACTGAGTTGTGAGGCAGAAGGGTATTGAACGTTTCTCTGAGATTTATAAGCATCATGAGACATTTTCAGGAACCTTAGTTTTGTGCATTTAGTAGAGCCCTGTATACTTATCCGGGAAGGCCAGATTAACCTTGACATAGACTTCCGCACAGTATGTGGCAAGACTAAATGGATGTTCTCAGCCAGTAGATTTTGCACTTAAAATATGAGCCAGTGAAGGGAGTGGGACTAGTTGGATAAAGTACAGCCCCTAGGGAGAGCTGGAGCAAGAGACCTGCGCATTATGCCTTCCAGACCTGAAACGGGAAGTTGGGTTTTAATAGCTTTGACTTACAAAATTAATACCCTCCAAAGAAAATTCACCTGTTGCCAAATCTAATGCCAGGGTTTGGATGCTCATGGTTTCTTCAAGTCCCTTGTTTGTTTTCATTTCTTTCTTTTTTTTCTTGTTCTTTTTCTTCTCATTCTTGCCAAAGTTTTCTGACCTTTTAGGCCTGAATACTAAAGGGTTTGCAATCTGTCTTCTTGATGAATTATTTAATCAGAAGGCCATAATAAGGAGAGATGTTAAACATTTTAGTTTAAATTTCTCCTGGCTATGGATTTTTCCTAAATTCTTTGTGTACATATAAATACAGTGTTTATGTCCTGCAACTTGACCCACTTATTTTGAAATCCAACTCTTCAAAACATTCCTTTTACTTAGGTAAGGCTGAAAAACAACTGTTCTGTCAGAAGAAGTTCTATTAACCTAGGTGCCAAGAACTTCTTATTCTTACTCCATATACCTTCGTTTTTAGAATTAGATACCCCAAAGCTGCTAAACTCGATCTATCACACAGTCAGATGTCAGTATTTAGCACATGCTGCTGCCACTAATGGTTTTTACACTTGCTTTGTTTCGCAAAGTGTACTTTTAGACATTGTGAATTAAACTTTCCATTCAACATTACCAAAACAAAGAGGTAAGAACCATAGACATAGTTTTCTCATAAAGAGAATATAAAAATATTCATTATTATAAACAATTTTTGGCATTGACTAGTATTAGGAGGAAAAGGACTTAAAGATCACTTTTAAGATTTGGCTGAAAAAATGTGAAAGGATTTAAATGCAGGAGATTTGAGATCTATTCCATTTAATCCTTATTAGATGTATTTTAAGGTAAGCTATTTCCTGAATGTATTCCATATCGCTTTGAGTTTTGACTGAGCTTAAGATTGGACAAATTAAAATGTATTGTTATTATTATTATCCTAGATAAGAAATGGCTTTTTCTAATCATGAATATAATACATACATTCTCATTATAAAACATAAATAGTGAAATGTATAAACTTCAAAGTGCAAGTTCTTCCCACAGTTCCACCTGTCAGAGATAACCAAACTTAGCAGTGTAATTTGTGTCCTTCCTGGTTTATTTCTACATGTGTGTGTATGTGTGTTTATCTTTCATTTTTAAAACAAAATGAATTCTCAAGTAATTACTTGCTTTTTATTTTGTTAATAAGTTATGAACTTATTTTCATATATATTGAAATGACTCATTTTACTGTGTGAATGAATCAATATTTATATAATTATTGAGGATTACTTATGTTTCTGATTTTTACTATTACAAACGATGCTGTTAGCCACACCTCTCTACAATGGGATAGCATCATTAGTTAGTAATTAGTGTATTTATTTATTAATTCCAAAATAAATACACAAATAAATACATTCAAATTGTCTACAATCATATATGACTCACAAGTTCTTCAAAAAGTTATTCTCTTTATTTTCTTTGTTACTAGTGACTATGTCCTTATGATAAACTCCTAAGAATAAAATTATTCAGTTGGTAAATATTACCAAATTGCCTTCCACAAAGGTCCTACCAGGTTATACTCCCTTCATCAGTGATTAAAGAATATTTGTTTCCCCGGACTCTTTAAGTGAAATTTTTCAATAGATGTATAACATATGTATAGAACAAAAGTACATGCATGTTATAACTATTGACTCAGAGGTGAATCCATATGTGTAACCAGATCAAGAATGTACATTTTTATTCTAGAAGCCTCCCTTGGGTCCATCTCAGATTTAAGCACTATTCTACTTCTATCACCATAAATTATTTCTGTATTCTTTTATGTCTGCTTTTTCTACTCAGTAGTATGCTCGTCTTAGATGAGTATGACTATTCATGTTATGCATATATCAAGTTCCTTTATCTGTATGACATTCTATTCTACGAATATACTGTAAATCATCATTGTACTGTTGATGAACATTTTATACATACACTAAAAGGCATGCCGAAGAAACAGCATCTTGTTCTTTGTAACAAGCATAAAACAGTCAAACATGTTAACTCTGTTGGACGTTTACCTCATAGTTGAATTGCTAGTTCATAAGGTGAAGTGTGATTCAGGTTTAGTAGTTTCTCAAATTGTGCTTAATTATTACAGTGACAGCAATGTAAGCTAGCATCAGTTGTACATACTGGTCAGTTCTTGGTATTTAAATTTTTTTGCTCATTTCGATAGGTGTGTAGTAGTATATCATGGGTCTAATTGTATTTTTCTGATAACCAGTGAAGTTTAGTACCTTTTAATAAGATTATCAGTCATTTGGGTATCTTCTTTTGTGAAATATCTTTTTAAATTTTATGCCCACTTTAAAAATTGTATTGTCTTTTTTATTATTATTATTTTAGTCAGAGGTCTTTCTTTTTCTGGGTATATGTCCCTTGATTGATTTGTGTACATGTATGTGTGTATCTCAATATATAAAACTAGAGATATTTATCTCTTAATCATGTCATAAAAAACAAGTTTCTAATTCTAATGAAGTATATCTTTTTAACCTTTTCCTTAAAATTGTTGCCTTCTGTGTCTTGCCTAATAAATGTTGGTCTACCCAAGGCCATAAAGGCATTTTCTGTGTTTTGTATTTTGATAGGAGTTTTATTGCTCACCTTTCTTCATTAGATCTATAATACATTGTAAACTGATGTACAATGTAAAGAAGCAGTCAACACTCATTGTTCCCCTATATAGATAGCCAATTGCGCCATTTATTGAAAAATGCTATAGTGGAGTCCTTGTTGTAAATCAGATGACTGTATGTTTCTGCTTTTCTGGGCTATCCTATTTAATTGGTTGACTTATCTACTCTTTTGTCAAAATCACATTCTTGAGAACAAATAGTACAGGTTCTCCACTTTTTTCTTATACAAGTTTGTCTTTGTTATCCATGCTTTTTGTGTTTTCATATGCAATTTAAAATGAGCTTAGCAATTTTGACAACAAATTCTCCTTGGATTTTGATTGCAATTGCATTGAATCTATGCACTAACTTTGGGAAAATATACAGTTTACAGGTTTGAGTCCTCTAATTCATAAGTATGTATAACCCTCCATTTATTTAGTTCTCTTAGTAGTGGAGGTAATTGGATATATTTTATTTTTTATATATTAAATATTATTTATGCTTTAAAGTAAATATTTTAAACATTTAACAGAGTTTTTTTTAAATTTCAGCTCATACAGGTATAACTGACAAGTAAAATTGTGAGATATTTAAAGTGTACATGACGATGATATGATATATGTATATGTTGTGAAAGGATTCTCCCTAATCTAGTTAATTAATGCATCCATCACTTCATGTATTTATCTTTGCTTGTTTTTTGGTGAGGGCATATAAGTTCTATTCTCTTAGCAAATACAAGGTGGAGCAAAAATTGGTTTATAGTTGTTCATATGGAAAATATAATAATTAATAAATAAATAATAGTACAAGAATAAACTGTATTTTGTATATTCAGAACTATAAACCTACTTTTGCCTCCCCTTGTGTGTGTGTGTGGGTGTGTGTATATAAAATCTTTATTGGGGTTAGTAAACATGATATGATATCATTCCCTTCAAAACTTTTTTAAGACTTTCTTTGTGGCTGAGAATATGGTTAATTTTGGTAAATGTTCTATTTTCAGTTGAAAGGAATATATATCTTGCAGTTGTTGGGTGGCATGTTCTAGTGACATTCCAAATTGCTCATCCTGTGGTTGCAGTCTATATCTTATTGTGGATTTGTCTATTTCTCTTCTCATTTCTATTAAGGTTTTGATTTGTATATTTTGAGCCTATGTTACCAGGTGAATATGTATATTTTGATTGTTTTATCTTGCTTTAGATTATCATTATAAATTATAGTTTCATCATGAAATAATTCTTCCTCTACTAACATTTTTGTCTTTGTCTGGCTAATATTAATATAACTATTCTAGTTTTCATTGTTTAACTTTTTCATGGTATGTCTTTTTGATGTTTTCCTTCATCCTTTTTGGGTCTTATTTGAGGTATGTCTGTCTTTTAAACAATTTACAGCTTGATGTTAAATCCATTTTGACATTCTTTATCATGGATTAGAATATTTAATTTATTTAAATTTAATAAAATTACCAGTATTTGGGTTTAAATATACTATAATTCTATTTTTTCCTTTTTATTAATCAATTTTTTGCTTTTTTTCTCCTTTATCACTTTTTAAAATATATTTATATTAATATTATGGTAAATTTTTTTGCCTTTTTAGTTTCTTATGTATACCTTTTTTTTATAATTCTCTAAGTTACCCTAAAATTGGCAACATTCATTCTTATTAGAGCTACTTAACCACATTATGAGAAACATAAGTACCTTAAAATATTTTAATTCCGCTTATTACCTCTGACATTTCTTACTTTCTCTTTTTTCAAAAGTTTTGGATACTCAAATTCTATTTTCCTTATAGCTCTGAACTTTAGTTTTTGTCTCATCATTCCATCAGAGTGGGAAAACCGCTAACAGATCCAAACTTTGCGCTTACCTCCGATTGCTGCACCAAGCACTGGCTAATTCGATTGCTCTGTGACACGTTCAATTTGTTTTCAGTTACAGTTTATTGATCTTATCTAGATGGTGGTGCAAGGATTGGTCTGATGTGAAGTATTCCGTATGGTTAGAAACAGAAGATAGGTTTCTCTACATTTTTATCAAAGCCCAATGTTAGCTACCCTTTTATTATTTGTTAATTTGATGGCCGAAAGAAAATTGGCATATTGTCTTCCTCAGTTATTGGCCCAGCCATCACCGGTTCACTGTGACTCCATCCTCTAAGTCATGTAGTATAATTGGTTTGGCTGTGGGTACTTGATTAGACCCTGGACGGTGAGTCTTTTCCTTGGGATTTTTAGTGTTGGAATCAGGAAGAATGTGAAGCTCTTAAACTCAAAGGCTGCTTAACAACTGAGCTTTCCACCATGTGGGAAATGTATTTTGTCATAAAGATAAATAAAACCAGTATGCAGAGCAATGGAATAAAAAGCAGAAAGACTGACCTGACTATGCTGGATTTCCTGATTCTGGTTATTCAGTAATTCCAGATGCAGAGTTATTTATTTATTTATTTATTTATTTATTTATTTATTTTTTATTCAGTGAGAGGAGAGGATATAGTGAGGCAGACTCCTGCATGCTCCCTGACCAGGATCCACCGAGCAACCCCGTCTGGGGCCGATGCTCAAGTACCAAGCTATTTTTAACCACTGAGTCTGATGAGCTCCAACTGAACTATCCTCAGTGGCTGGGGCCATGTTTAAACTAATTGAGCCACTGGCTGCAGAAGTGAAAGTGGTTGAGAAGGATAAGAGAGAGGGGAGAGAAGCAGGTGGTCGCTTCTCCTGTGTGCCCTGACAAGAAACTGAACCTGGACACTCATATGCTGGGCCAATGCTCTTTCACTGAGCCACCAGTCAGGGCCCAAAATGTATTTTTATGTATGTAATAAGGCTACTATATCCACTTACTTTTTTTTTTTTTGCCATTTGTTTTACCATGTCTGTGAATTATCTGATCATTTTCTTTACTAAGCTAAGGAAGGCTGTACTCCCTCTTCCCTGCCCCTCCCCATGTTGTTGGCATAAATAATTCCATCTTTTCCTCATTGGACTGAAATATCCTCTTTACTCTTTAACAATTTATCTTTTAGCCATGGCTCTATTTGTATATCTTCTGTTCTGATCCACTCGACTACTTCTATGATAATATCCCATTATTTTGTTACTGTGGGTTTTAAAAATAACAGTGTTTCTTTTAAAAAGCAATGGCCACTTTTTAAATATAATTTATATTTACATGAAGTTTAGATTCAACTAGTTAGTTATAATATTTTTTTTTAGATTTTTTTAATTAATTCATTTTTAGAGAAAGATGAGAGAGAGAGAGAGAGAGAGAGAGAGAGAGAGAGAAGGGAGTAGGAACAGGAAGCATCAACTCTCATATGTGCCTTGTCCGGGCAAGCCTGGGGTTTTGAACCGGGGACCTCAGCATTCCAGGTTGACGCTTTATCCACTGCGCCACCACAGGTCAGGTAGAGTTGTTATTTTCAGTCTTATTGGGAATGCATTGGATTTATAGATTAATTTGGAGATAATTTACATCTTTATAATAGTGAGACCTTTTACCCAGGAACATAGTATCTTCATTTATTCTGGTCCTTTTGTGTGCAATTCATTAACAGATTATAATTTTTTAAAATATATGTTTTACCCCATTCATGCTAAGCTTATTTTCAGTTATTTAAATTATTTTTGCTAGAGTGAATAAAAATTTTTTGTTTATTCCAGTAGCCAGTAAGTTTTGTTATAAAAAGAAAAATGTTAATTGTTAAAAATATTTACCTTTAACAGAAATAGCTTACTCAAATGATTTTTTATTTGATATTCATAAGTTTTCTTGATGTGTTATCATAATCCTGCAAAAGCGATTTATCTCTTTCTTTTTAATACTGAATTTTTTATTCCTGTCTTTTTGCATTACCCAGAATCTTCTGCATAATGCTGAATAATCATATTGATAATATACATCTGTATCTTTTTCCTGTCTTTAATGGAAATGCCTTCAATATTTTATCCTTACCAAGGTAATTTTTGTTGGACGCTGATAATTCTTACCTTGTACATATGTACAAATTATATATGTGGTAACACAGACATGGTATCTCTGAGCATATCAAAGTCTGAAGTACAGAACAGAGCACAATGTGTTTAAAGGATTCCATCCGGACCCTAGACTAACCAGGTTGGAATCCTGGCTCCATCACTTACTGGCAGTATGCCATTAAGCATGATACTCTATGAATCTAAAATAGGAAGAAAATATTACACATATGCTAGTATTGTTGTGAGCAATAAAAGAAATGATATTGATATATATCAACAAGCTCACAAATGACTGAGGTTGATTGAACTCAGCAAATCTAGGTTTCTCTGCAGATCTCAGAGGACATGGGCTATAGAGAATGCTGAACAAAAATAGCAGGAAACATTTTAGTCCTCTTATCCTCTCATTCTTAGTTGAGAGCACGTGATTGCTTAACAAAATGCATAGTTCATATCGGCACATTTAATTTCACTAAATTACCAGTTCTGTAACCTCTAAGGCCAGATCCACACTGTAACTCAATTAATGATAGATACAACAGATGAGTGATCCTAGTAAGCTTCAAATTGTAACTTACAAATAAATAAAAAAGAACATCTTTCTTCCCAAGTTTTATAAAATTGATTAGCTTTATATATCAATAAATAGAAAAAACTGTTTTTCATTAGACTAAACCTGCTTTAAGGGCCAAATGAATTCATTCATCCAGATTTGAGAAGTCATTTAGGAGTATTCAAAACCAATGTAAGGGTCACTTAATTATGAAGGTTTATTAGTGATGTCAGTGTCAAGTTACTGCTGAATTAATATATGGAATTAAAATGGAAACCAAGAAACCTTTTATGAAGTAGTTTACACATGTTCAGATGTTAATAACTCTTCCCATTTGGACAAAAGTTTGTTTCTCCTGCTTAGCTCTAGTCAGAGCTAATAATCAGAATGCTTCAAATGGCCCTATATCGTTTTACAAATTTGAGCAGCTGACATCCTATCATTTGTACCTTGACTGACAAATATCTACACACTACTTTATTAGTTGTTGTTAGTTATGACATTCTATGATATTGTAATTCTGTGGCTTTATGAAAGATACAGGCTTATTTCATATATGATCTCCAGTATCCAAATATAATATATAAAGCATGAATTAAGCGAATCATGTTTTAATCTACCCACATAGATTAGGAGTACCTTCGTAACACAGACTACTGGTATGTTTTCTGTGACTTGTATCTCCATAAAATTCACTGGAGAATTCAGACCATATATGTGCTTCCATAGATAATTTAATGGCAGTTAATGAAAATATTTGAGTGGTCTAGGGATTTTTGAGTTGCAAACTTTATAATGTATCATTTTGAATTCTGTTATTTCCAAAGTGATTCTGTGTTCCTTGATGATAAGGATATAAACGATTATCTTTGTAAGAGCAAGAATTGCTAATTGATAGTGAATGGGTGGAAAACAATAATCTGGTAGTTATCAAAATAAAGTTGAGTGAGCTGCAATTAAGTGCAAAATAGGGTAAAATGATAAAGAAATAACTTAAAAATAAGCAGTTGCCTATATAAAAAGATATATTAGCTAACAAATTTTCTTAGGGGAATAGAATGTACTCACACTTTATGTCAGAAAATTGTGTAAGTAACACCTATAATGGATGATAATCTAGCAGACTAAAGGAATACTCCCAGGAAAGTTAATTGTTTTTAAGTCTGAAAAGCTCAATGGCTTTCTCTTTGAGTGATGGGGACATTCTTTTTTGTTTTCCAAAACCAATCAGACGTACTGACTGGGAATCACCGAGATCAGTGGCTGTGCCAGTGTTGTAAGCCTGAGGCCAGCAATAGATGTTAATGTATTGAAGGAGTGTGGTGGGCCCTTGAGGTCTGGATGCTGAAGATACTCTGAGGCCTGTGAATCAGATCCCTAAAGGAGAAATGGCTTTATTTTTACATATTCTATTAAAGGCCAATTTTGCTCCTCTCAAGTAAATTGGAATGATTATAGTGATTTACTGCTGCAGAGATGTTGTGTGTGTGTGTGTGTGTGTGTGTGTGTGTGTGTGTGTGTATGAGAGAGAGAGAGGAAGAGAGTATGAGCAAAAAGGAAAGGTATTTTCAAGAGGAAGGGTATTTCTGTATTCACTTGACATGAGACTGATTTCCTCAACTTGCAGTCCCATTGGGAAGGTTCTCTTTCTCCATGTGTCCCCAGACACAGAAGAGGCCCAAAGGAGAGTGACGCAGGCAGGGGCCCGCGGCCCGGTTTTTACCCCCTCAGTGCCTGCCTTCTGGGATCTGGCCTGGTGTGTGGTTGCTGTTTATACCTGCTGAAGTACTTTCTGTGTTTGAGTTGGCGCTGCCAGCTTACATGCTAGAGCCTCAAGCTGTTCATGAGGTCTGTCCCAGAGCTTTGAAACCTATGAGCTGGCGGCTGGGGCGAGAGAATGTCTCTCTCAGTTTTTGGGTGAACTCCATGTTTTTTTCCAAGAGGTTAGATCACTGTCCACAGTCCAGGCTTGCTAGACAGAATGTAACAGTTCATGTTTGAGACATCCTGAACTTTTAAAGGCAAAAAGCAGAAAGGGAAGTTAGAGAAAAAAGCCCAAGGTCAATTTAGCAGCTTGAAAATCAACATTTTTATGTCTGGTAAACACAGATTTTTACTAATCCGGAATGCTTTATCACCAAGGAATGAAAACACATCCCTTCTCGCTATGGCAAGAAGATATGTTGTTAAGAATGTCCCCGTTCCATCCCAAGTCATGTTTGAGACCAGACCAGATTAATCAGAGGTTGTGGCAGGGGGATTAGGAATGATGTAATTTTTGTAGAATTTTACCTGGCCAACTCCTGGTCCTTTAATCAGTCCATAAAGACTTTTAGAAGACTTTGCTTTTTTCACAAGTGGTCATATTAGGAAAACTCCGACATCTGCTTGTCTCTTGCCCACAGTCCTTTACTCTTTCTTCCTGTTGCCCTTTTTTGTCTTATTAAGGAATATTGCTGACTGTTTCTTTGCCTAAGATTTCTCTTTCCTTGTCTTCTTCTATGGGAAGTTTGGTATATTGGTTATATAAGCTTGAATGTGGCTAAAATTATATATTTTATTTCTGTTGGTGTATGCATATGAATGAGCATGATAAAGATATATAAAAGGCATTATACCTAAGAAACTAGCAAATTATTAAAAAGTTTTACACCAAGTATAACAATGTCTTGATGAAAAAGTAGACACATAGAAGATTTAAGTTTAAAGCTGGATGTGACTAAATTCCAAGTTTCATAGCAAATTTGTTTACAAGAAAACATAAAAGAGTCTTTTTACACCTTCCCCACTCACCCCCAATCAAGTACAGTCTATGTTCTTATAAATATGTTAAGAATTTCATCTGTAATGTTTGTTTATGAGGAATATAAAAATGCCTTTGAATGGGTAAGTGCCAGTCTTATTTTACCAAGCCAAGGGAAAAATTCCCTGCTTTGGGGTTTCCATCTACAGAAATGCTAGTAAGAAATGAATAGCCTCTGCTAAACTCTTTCAGGTAGTGTATTTATTCTTGGGTTAAACTTAGTGGTCGTCCACTTTACGGTGACAGCCTCTTTCTACTTCCTTCTTCAGACCTCATCTTTTATCCTGACTCATGCTGTTTGCCTGATAAGGCTGAAAGATGGATGAACTGAACATTTAATTTGACCTTTTCTGGAAGCAATTAGAAGCAATGTCATTAGAAACTTTTGTCAATATTAATGTGATATAGCTGTTCCAACATATGGGGAGGCTTTGCTTGTCGTTCAAGAAATTTATTGATGCAATGTGTATTCCCTGGTTCTTTCATGAAAAAAATGTTTATACCTGTGGGCATGTCCAGATGGCAGTGAATGACTTGCATTCATGAGAACAGCATTCGGCAGTCCATGGTTGCCAAGGTAAGCAGCAAAGGCATGCCCTCTGCCACTCCGTTGCCTTGTAAAGAAACAGTCTCTAAGGTAACAGACTATCACCCTTGAGGCCAAAGATCCCTAGTGTTGTAGGCTTGGTGTAAGGAAGAAGAGGGAGAAGAACAGAGACACAACATGAAATAATACCAAGGAAAGCACTTTTTCATAGTATTTTGGCAATTTAAAAAGGGGAGAAAGAGTTGGGGGAAGAGGAGAGGGTTCAGAATTTTCCACTTGGGTCTCAATAGAGATTTGATTCAGATCTGCCCTATGCATTGTGAATGTAATATGTTTTCATAGGTTAATTTAAGGTATATAGGCGACTAATTGTCCAAGGCATGACCAATCACAGGCTTTTGGCTGCCGCACACTATGATTTTTGGGGTGGTGAATAGGCAGACATTCTGATTCTCTTGGAATTTGTGGCATTATTATAATTGATTTTTTTTTCTGTACCATATCCCTTATTACTATCACTGGTATGGTAAAATGTCACCTACATAAGTATTCTCAAGGAGCTAATGCTGCTAGCTCAGACTAACAATCTTAATGAAAAGAATTTTTTCATTGAATCACCTCCAAATGCAGAAAAATCTCAGGTGACAGCTTCTAGTTCTTGCAGCCAGCGACAGTGTAGATTGTGAACCTAGTAGGCAATAGTGGGATATTATGTCCTTTATAGAATTTGGTGTATTGTTACTATTTAATACAAGATATATTAGGGATTGGGGAGAGGGGAGGCTGTCTGGGGAAAATAGGTTTAGAATCAGAAAAGTTATCAAATTAAAAGAGGAGAATGGTTTCTGAGAACCGACTTTGCGTCTTCCTAATTTTGGTATTATTGGAGAAAAGAAGGGTCCCTAAGCATCACAATAAGAGCTTGGGTTATAGAAATGTAATAGCTGGCTTTTGTTAGCTTTTGTTTTGTTAAGGTTATTTAGATATCATTGAAATGACATGAAAGGGACGACAGGGACTGGGAATATATGTTACTTTCTAAACCCAGACAGATTGAAATGAACGTCTCTTGTTTGATTGGCATAATGTCAAACCCATTCTTAATGTCCGACGTGAGTGAACTAGGACAGACTAACAAAGAGTTGGTCTGGATTGGAAGAACTACTTGTTCATATTCTTTCTCTTTGGTTTATTATCAAGCCAAACAGCATATTGGATATTTAACAGAAGAGGACACAAGTGAATAGACTGGCTCTTTGATGCTCCCTGATGTGACATAGTAGAGGGTCAATGGAGAGGTCAGTGCAGCCTTGACAAGGACCCACAAGGTCACAAGGGCAATGAAAATGCCTCTTTTTCATTAACCTCTTCGAATAGGTTTAATGCAGATTCCTACCTATTGTACCAACAGTCTGGGAGAGGGCACACAGAGCACTCAGAGCGCTCATAGAACCTATTCCCATAGAAGGGATGCCTTCCTGTCTACTAGGTAAATCACCCAGTGATCTCCTTCTCACTGTGTCATCTAACTACAGGAGGTCTCGGCCTGGCCCAGCACAGTAAGATTGTATTAATCACAAGAAGCCCTGGAAATCATCAGTTATTTCTAATATTGAAATGCTACCCATTTCCTAAAATATCCTATTAGGTAGAGGGAAGATGAACAGAAGTAAAGCCGCCATGAGGCCTCAAACAGCGGAAGCTATAGAGCTCCCTCTGGAGAGCATGATCACTAATACTTGTATAAAACAAGAGTAATAATGGCTCGTAAAGGAAACTCATAGGATTCACTTGTTTAAGTGTCTGCCTTTGAGCAGCTGAATATGTAAGTCATCCAGAAAAGAGAGTTAGCTGTTTCTTTCTTAATATTTTCAGAGGGAAATACTACAGATAATCTCCTGAAAGTTACTTTCATGTGTTAATGACCAAAGGTCTGTTAAATTAAAACTCTAGTTTTTAAAACCAAGCTATTTAACTATTTATTAGCTGTACATAAAGAGAACAATCTATCATTTTATTCAATGCACTCAATGCAAATTGAACATATTCCTAAAATTCTCTGCCAAAATAATTTACAGGGGCCTCCCAACTTGAGTACCAATTCTAGTTCCTAAGAATGTGTGAACCAGAATTTTGCAACCTATGTAAAAATAATATCTTATATAATAATAAATAATAATAATAATTAGGACTACTCGTTGCATGCTAACCATGTGCTAGATACAGTTCTAAGTGCCTACTGTGTGTTATAAGCTGTTCCTCTTTAATAACCATAGCAGGTAGGAACCATCTTTTACACATTATAAACATTGGGACACAAGAAGATTAAATAACTTTGCTAAGGTCACTCTGACAGCAAAGAGAAGAGCCAAGAATTAAATTTAACCTGATTTGAGAGTGTATGTACCCCAATGCGGATAATGCTGTCACTTAGTGATGTTCTCAGCCTCATCCAGAAAAGCCTTTCAATTATGCTTTGCTCCTAAAATGGAGTATTCTAATAGAATTGTAGACCCTATCACAATGTTTAAGACACCGTGTGTGCACATGTGTGTGTATAAAAATATTTTCATATTTTTATTTCCTCAGTCCTATTTAGAGTTTTTTGTTGTTTTGTTTTGTTCTTATTTGCTTAGAACGCTGTGAACCACGCAAACCATAAAAAACTTCTATATTCTCCTTATATCTGTTTTTTTTTTTAATGTTTTTATTTAGATCCCAAAGGAGAGACAAAGTCGTATACTGATAAAGTTTTGGTGTTTTTCCAATTATGGTCTTCTGTAAAAGTGAAAAGACTATTTCATTATTATTATTATTACATTGTTAAATAGATTTGTGTCTTGTTAATAATAGTCAATTACTAGTACTAAAATAACATTTCTTGCCATTATTTAAAATTAGTACTTTAAATAGAGGTAAGTAGATATTTTCATAATTAAGAAGAGGTTAATATATAGAGATTAGCAAAATTGTTTTGTGAACTCATAAAAAAATTGAGCAATTTTTTTTTTTTTTTTTTAGTTTCCAGAAAAATTCAATGCAACATCTTTATATCCCATTTGAAAGATTATTTGTTTGGAAAATATTTTCTAAATTGCCAGTGTTCTTACCTGTAGAAGAAAACATTGTGTTTAATGTTGAACATACTTTAAAAGTCGATAGTTCTGCTCATGTCTCGTCCCACAAGAAAGAACTCCAGATAAACATGGATGACCCAAAATTGAATTATGGAAGACTACAGTAAAATCTGACAGTCCAAAGGGAGTAAATACTTCCAAGTGGAGAAAAAAGATTTGAATAACTAAGTTTTTGAGGTCCAATTTCTGTTCTGTAAAGTAGGTTTTAAGATCTAAGGAAGCCATGTAATCATTGGTTAAACATAAAACATTTATTTGTCTAGTTTCTTGACAATTAAAATAATTTATTTTTGAAAAGCCCTTACAAAAACCTACTAGGGTATCTGTTATGCTCATCAGTAACATATCCTCAGAGGCTGTGTCTATATGATAATGAACAATGGAATGAAACAGAAAGGTTGCTTCCAAATTGCTAAAATATGTGTTTATACCCTTGGATTTCATCATATATGCTATCATTTTTTTCATTATGGTAAAATATGTATAATTAAGAAATTTTCCATTTTTATCATTTTAAATGTACAGTTTGATAGCATTACATACATTCACATTATTGTGCAACCATGACCCCTATTCATCTCCAGAACTTTTTTTAATTTTAACTTTTTTATTTATTCATTTTCATTGCAGATATATATATCTATATATATATATATATATATATATATAGAGAGAGAGAGAGAGAGAGAGAAAGAGAGAGAGACAGAAAGAGAGAGAGAGGAAAGAGATAGAACAGGGGGAAGAGCAGGAAGCATCAACTTCCATATGTGCCTTGTCCGGGCTTCGAACCGGCAACCTCAGCATTCCAGGTCGACGCTTTAGCCACTGCACCTCCACAGGTCAGGCTACTTTGAGAACTTTTTAAACATCCCATGCTAGAATTCTAGTTCCATTGAATAATAACTGCCTCTTCCTCTTTCCCTAGACCCTGGTAACCACTGTTCTACTTTCTGTGTTTATGTATTTTACTGTTCTAGGAACTTCATATAAGTGGAATTGTACAATAATTATCCTTTTTATGTCTGGATGTTTTTGCATAATATGTCTAAGCTTCATCCATATTGAAACATGTATAAAGTTCTTTGAACTCTGCAAAGTAAAAGACCTTTCTTTATACCAAGAAAGCTCTCATGGAAGACATGAATATTTGATTAATAATGAAAATAGTTTGTGTGTTCTGTTTTATTGTTTGTTTGTTTTTCTAAAAAAGTAAGGACTCAAATTACGTTTCGAGAATGATGTCACACTCCTCCCCTTCAGTCAGAAGAGCAAGGAACTCCACAAATACAAAGTACTGTGTTCTCTATTCTTCCTTGTCATTCAGTTTATTTACTACTCACTGCCAGGATATACCACTGCCTTAGCACCTTGCGCTTTGTATTTAAAAATGCCTTTAAAGAAGTATTTTTTTCTGATTTAATTTAAACCAAAATATTTATTAAGATTATGAGCTCAAGGCTATGCTAGATCGAGGCTGTGGTCCTTACTCTTGAAGAGATTAAAAATTTTAAGGAGAAACAAAATGCCTAGGCAGGAAACTGTTAATAAAACATGAGAGAAGAGAATTAAGTGGGAGTGTTGTGGTTTTGGTGGTAAATTGCCTGGAATCCTGGACCTTGAGTCTGGTTTGGGCACTGTTTATATCTAGTGGTGAAACCTTGGTCAAGCACCATTGTGACCTTGTTGTCCTCGCTGTAAAATGAGGAAGTTCTATTGGATGGACATAAAAGATCCTCCTGGCCTTTGAGCCAGAAGGGATCATGTGAGTATAAGGGAGACAGTCACTCAAGATTTCGGTAAGGAAGCAGAATGTAAACTGGGACTTCAGGCAAATTCATACCACAAGGAGAAGCAGGAAATAGATCTAAAAAATTTTAAATTAAAAAAAATAAAAACTTGCCCTTTGACATACAGGAAATAACACAATAATCGAAGTAGTGTGGTTGCCCAGTGAAATCTGGGTTTGATTATTAGTTCTCAGTGTATCCCTTTAATTGGTTCATGTAAAACTTCTTGTAGGAAGATCATTTTAAATTCCATGTTGCTCAATAATAACCAAAGATGTGCAAGTCTGTTGCTGAAAAGAACACATTTAAAATGGGTCAAGTTTAGGATCCTTATTGTATTATTAGGACCTTCTTGCTCTTTTCCTGGGATCCAATTTAGTTTTATTCTTTGGTGTCAGACTAGGAAGGACCAACTTACATTAGTTGGGCTAGTCTCACTGGGGTTCAGGCTGGACCAGAAAAAAGTAATTTGGGACACTTACAGACCAATGTAGACAATTCAGTAGCTTAATTCAGAAATTGGGATAAACATTGTAATTTCTGTATTTATCTCAGCTGCTTCTTCAGTGTGGCCAGACCAAAGTAGACAATTCAGTAGCTTAATTTAGAAGTTAGGACAAACACTCTAATTTCTGTTATTTATCTCAGTTTCTTCTTCAGTGTGGAACACCTGATGTTTATTCATCTACTTCAAAAGAATAATTTATCCCTTTTAAGAACATCACAGGGCTTGGTATGATACCATCTCTATAGTAGTTTTCAGTTATTTTTTAGTATATTTTAAAATAATTTTACTAATTATTACTACTTTGGACAAGTCCAGTGTATAATTATCATGAAGTTCGAATTACATTTTTATTTTTTATAAATAAAGTGGAATTGAATTACTTTTAAACTCATCAGCATAACACACAAATGGTGGAACTGTTTGAGGAGAAATAAAAATTGTAACTTGTGTGTTAATTATATATTAGAAAATGTATATTTTAAAAACACTTTATGGAAATTCAAGATAATTTGTCTTCCTAGTTAACATATTTCATGAGCATTCATTCGGCACTTATTATGTGTAAGGTTTAGTACTAAAGAAAGCACCACGTGGGGATACAGGAAAGTCAGAATGAGGGCTGACGGCTGTGTTCTCTGTACCAGCATGAGAAGCAAGGACATATAAGTTTCTTTGATGGAAGGGTAATGGCCGATGCGTGCTAATCTGTGATGCTGTCGAGGCACCGATTTGGGGTTTTGTTTTTTTGTGTTTTTTTTTTTGTATTTTTCTGAAGCTGGAAACGGGGAGAGACAGTCAGACAGACTCCCGCATGCACCCACCGGGATCCACCCGGCACGCCCACCAGGGGCTACGCTCTGCCCACCAGGGGGCAATGCTCTGCCCCTCCAGGGCATCGCTCTGCCGCGACCAGAGCCACTCTAGCGCCTGGGGCAGAGGCCAAGGAGCCATCCCCAGCGCCCAGGCCATCTTTGCTCCAATGGAGCCTTGGCTGCAGGAGGGGAAGAGAGAGACAGAGAGGAAGGGGGGAGGTGGAGAAGCAAATGGGCGCTTCTCCTATGTGCCCTAGCCGGGAATCGAACCCGGGTCCCCCGCACGCCAGGCTGACGCTCTACCGCTGAGCCAACTGGCCAGGGCCGAGGCACAAATTTGAATGGAGGGTTGGTGTCAAGGTAAAGCCACTCTGCTACGGTGTCAGCCTGGTCACTTCAGCTTTGTTAGAGACTTTTGTAGACACTACCTCTTAATGGAAACCGGGTGAAAAAATGCTTCCTTAAGTGACAGTAGGGGAAGGCAATCTGTGACTTCTAGCAGAAATATTTCAGTGAAAATATTGTGAAACTGGGGATTTTATAAGCTTTTGTTTATGTGGGTCACATGGTATATTTACCATGTTAGAAAATATGTTTGAAAAAAAAATTTAATATATATGTTATTTATTGTAAAATAAGCTCAGTATATATAAACATAAACATATAAAAATAACATCTAAAACAGAAAATATTTCATGAGAAGAGTGGCATTGTTTTACATTCTAAAATATCTTTAACTCGTGGACATGGATAAAAGTGAGGTGGTTGCCAGGGGAGGGGGCTGTGGGGGAGGAGACGGGGGGGAGGGGAAGGAGTCAAGAGGGCAAATATATGGTGAGAGAAAATGATTGGACTTTGGGTGATGGTATACAGCATAATCAGCAGTTCAAATGCTATAGAAATGGTTACCTGAAACTTATGTACTCTTATTGATCAATGTCACCCTGTGAAATTTAACTTCCTAAATAAAATTAAAAATATATATATATCTTTAATGCTTGGTTTAACAGAAGACAGTAGTATTCTTATATCTGCTCTTGCAGACATTTTGTATATGTGTGTGTATGTTTGTGATATTGCACACCATGAGGGCAAGTAGTATTATGAAAATAGTTTTGACTTCACAGAACCCCTAAAAGGGTCTTAGGGACCCCACAAGTGTCTGGACCATATTAGAGAAACACTCCTCTCTACGCCCAAGGGCACACTACTCAGGTAGCTGTCCTACTAGTTGGGTTGTGTAATGGCCTACAACAGGCACATACAATAAATCATAGATGCAGAGAATGATTAAATTAATGTAATCGAAACCAAAACATAAAATTGTTTGCTTCTTAAAGGCATTATTTTCAACTATGTGCTTTGCTTTTTTTCATTTGCAATAGGAATAGTAATGAGGAACAATGCAGGCTTGTTGTGAGGTTCTCATGAGGTAATAGGTATTGAGCATTTATTGATAGAATACAGCCTGTCACAAAGTGGAAGCTTAATCAGTGATCACAGTTGTTTTTGTTAAATTCAACCTGTGGCAGTAGAGGGAAGATGGCACCATGACGAAAGGCTCAGAAGCAAGATAGGGCAGGATGTATTCCGGGAACTGTGTAAGCTACACTAGGGTAGACATACTGATTTAGGAAAGGTCAGATTGGGGAGGTTTATTTAGGACAGGTCAGATGGTTCAGATTTTCTTCCCATTGAATAGGGAAACGATTGGAATTTGGAAGGAGTAAGTGGCTGGAGTAGACCTGTGATTAATTGGACTCAACTTCTACCTTGTCGTATTATCCTATATGATTTGTCTAGTTAGTTCTTTCATTTTAATGTGAGGGGAGAGGAACTTCAAGGCACTGTCTGTATTCCCAATCAGGTGTGAAGTTAAAATTAGCACTGATATTTCTGTTTTGTTTCTGGGCAAACTGAAGGCCACGAACTAACTTAGTTATTGCCACTCGTACCCTCCCCAGGTGGCGCCGTCACCTCTGGGCCCCAGAGACCCAATCCTGTCTTCAGCTGGTTGATGGATTTAAACCCATGTCCAGTGATCCAAGGGTAGAGGATGGCTTTTAAGGGAAGTGAGGTTTGACAAGGACAAGGACAAAACGAGCTCCTAGAAAAATAAATAATTAGTATTCAGGATGTATTTTAAAAACCCTCTTGGTAGGATGAGAAGATCAATCTAGCATTTACAGTGCTTTATTGCAGATCTTTTAGCCAGACCCCAAATAGCAATCTGTGCTGACCATAATTCCTGCATTCGTTTACTTGTGCATTGCTTTTTATTACTTGTGGTCAGCTTTTAGTCTTTGAAACTCTGTGGTATGTGAATAGCTCTAATACTTTAGTTCTTTTTTTTTATGTCATACTTTAACTTTATTTTGAAAATCTTCCAATGGCCCAAGGATTTGCATCTTTATTACCTCAAAGGGATGTTGTGAGGCTAAAGTGAGATAATACATGTAAAACTATGTAAAACTATTTTCAGTTTTTCTATATAGAAAGGTGCATGTGCGTGTGTGTGTCTTCTGTTTTAGTAGTTTGGGGCTTGGAAGAAAACACGTTTGACACAATAAGATTTTTAAATTGGTTTTGAAGCCCAAGCTGCATCTGAATTCCATGGAATAAATTGAGAGGCTTTTGTTAAAAAAAAAATCATGATAATAGGTTATGGTTGAAAGAAATGTAGCAGTGGCTATAGACAGGAATGTTTTAATGTCCTTGCAGAAAGGGAGGAAGGAAGGAAGGAAGGAAGGAAGGAAGGAAGGAAGGAAGGAAGGAAGGAAGGAAGGAAGGAAGGGAGGGAGGGAGGGAGGGAGGGAGGGAGGGAGGGAGGGAGGGAGGGAGGGAGGGAGGGAGGGAAATGAAGAAAGTAATCATTTTTATAAACCTATCTCTCAGTTGGTAGAATTGACAAGTTTAAACTGTAGGGTTTCTTTGTTTGTTTCAGCAATGGCTATGGTGCCCTTGAGTTATGACTGGGAAGAATGTGCTAAAAGCAGCTTTGAAGACATAGCTGCAGCTCTCCCATTGCTGTAAGCAGTTAAGGCCATTTTGTATTAGCCTGAGAATGCAATTTGAAAGACAGATAAGAGGATGGAAATTACCAATATGTTTCATTCCCTTTTTAAAAAATGACTTGTATTTGCCTGACCCGTGGTGATGCAGTGGATAGAGCATTGACCTGGGGTGCTGAGGTCCTAAGTTCGAAACCCCGAGGCCATGGGCTAGAGCTGGGCTCATCAGACTTGAGCTCAGCATTGCTGGCTTGAGCTCAAAGGTCACTGGCTTTATCCCAAGGTCGATGGCTTGAGCAAAGAATCACTAGCTTGGCTTGAGCCCCCTGGTCAAGGCATATGTGAGAAGTAATTAATGAACAACTAAAGTGCTGCAATGATGAGTTGATGCTTCTCATCTCTCTCCCTTCCTGCCTATCTCCCTCATTCTCTCTCTCATTTCCTCTCCCTCTCTCTCTCTCTCTCTCTCTCTCTCTCTCTCTCACACACACACACACACACACACACACACACACACACACACACACAAAATGACGTAGTCTTCTCTGATAGTAAAAGGAACAAGTCTTCCTTAGAACTTTATAAGCACATAAAAGTATAATTGCTCACAACTTCCTTACCAGGCAAGGATAATTACTTTGATGTTTACATATATGCATCTTCCATATGTGTTTTTCATGTTAGCAAAATGGGAGTAATGCTATACATATACACTGCTCACAAAAATGAGGGGATCAGAGCATGTGCAGATATTCCAGTATTTTCAGCCTTTTGAGTCATGCACTTTCACCAATGAAATAAAAGTTGGTTTTGCATTCATTTGCATAATAGAACTGCTTTCTTTGACTTGCCGTTTGCTTTTCTGATATTCTTGTTTAATAAAGAAAAATCAAATCTTTTTTATCGCTTTATATTTATTTTGAAATATCTCTTAATTTTTGTGAGCAGTACATAGAATGATATTTCCTCTTAATTACAAATGTATGTCCTCACATCATTAAATGTGTTTGAAAACATTTAAGTGACTATCTCATGTTTCATTGTATGGATAGATGTGTGAGGTAATATGGATAGTAGTTTAGACCATGCATTCTGGAGTCTGACTGCCTGGGTTTGAATCCCAGCTCTGCTGCTTGCCAGCTGGCTGCGTTTGGGCAAATTACTTAACCTCTCAGTGTCTCAGTTTCCTCACCTCCAAAATGAGATTAACATAGGCATATAGAGTTTATATGGTTGTTGTATGGAATTAAATGGATTATCTGTAGTCATCAAAATATTTAGAACAATTCCTGGCATGCATTATTAGTATCATTATAATAAAGTAAGCAATTATAAATTATTATTAATAATAATTATAATTACTAATTAGCAAGCCATTATTATAAAGTAATAATAAAGTAAGCAATTATTATTATAGCATGATTAATATAATGTTAGAAGAGCTATTTCTCATGTTTGTCATTAAAAATTAAGCCATGATGAACATTCTTGGATCTGAGTCATTTTTCCATCTGATTAATTCTTTGGGATAATTTTCTTAGAAGTGGAATTTCAAAACCAACAGAATTAAATACATGACTAAACTGTGTTCCAGAGAGACTGCAATACTTTACCTTCCCACTTCCAACTTAGGAGCTTGTCTGCTACAGCACATTGATGACAGTATTGAGAATTTTTATTTAAAATAATTTTGTAGTAATACTTGTCTTAATTTAAAATGTGTATTTCTTTGACTACTGCTTTAGAAGGTTTTTTTAATGCTTTTATTATATATTTTCCCCCTGTAAGCTGTCTATTCATTTTTTCCCCTATTTGTTTGTAGGAATTCTTGACCTATTAATATTTCAACTTGCTATCTGTTATATTTTTGGTAATGATTTTCCCCAAAGATTTAATTTTACATTTTTTTTGAGATGGTTTTTGTGATCCACAGTTTGTGTTTTTGTTTATTTATTTTTTGAAAAAGAGGAAGGACAGAGAGAGAAGGTAAGGGAGAGAGATAGAAGCACTAACTCATTGTTCCACTTAACCATGTACCTAGTGATCGCTTCTCATATGTGCCCTGACCAGGGCTTGAACCTGTGTTTTTGAGGTCCAGCCAGCACCCTCAGGATCACGCCAGTGCCCCCCACGATTGAGCCAGCAACCTCTGTGCTCTGGGGCAGTGCTCACTGTGCCACCGAATAGGCCCAGTTTTTATTTATTTATTTTTTAAAAAAAATTTTTTTTCTTTATTTTTCTGAAGCTGGAAACGGGGAGAGACAGTCAGACAGACTCCCGCATGCGCCCGACCAGGATCCACCCGGCACGCCCACCAGGGGTGACGCTCTGCCCACCAGGGGGCGATGCTCTGCCCCTCTGGGCGTCGCTCTGTCGCGACCAGAGCCACTCTAGCGCCTGGGGCAGAGGCCAAGGAGCCATCCCCAGTGCCCGGGCCATCTTTGCTCCAATGGAGCCTTGGCTGCGGGAGGGGAAGAGAGAGACAGAGAGGAAGGAGGGGGTGGGGGTGGAGAAGCAAATGGGCGCTTCTCCTGTGTGCCCTGGCCGGGAATCGAACTCGGGTCCCCCGCACACCAGGCCGACGCTCTACCGCTGAGCCAACCGGCCAGGGCCCCCAGTTTTTATTTTTTAAGGACAATTTTACTGACCTTTTATCTATGAATTTTTTTGTCTTAGCTTTTATGCTTAGTAAATCTGAAAATCACAAGACACCCATACCCATCTTTTCTTCTGACCCTTAAAAAAAAAGAAGTATATGGACTATGATTTGAGGAAGGAATTGTTATATATTCTTCAAATAGCTAACCATTTTTTCACATAATTATTTATTGAGCAAACCTTCCTTTCCGAATAGACTTAGAAAGTATCTTTATAATATGCTAAGTATATTATCATATACTCAGCATAATTACTAAGCTATGTATTAGGTCTATTTCTGGCATCTTTATTTTTGCTTCTGTACCATACTAGTTTAGTATTGTAACTATTGTAACTGTATATAGCACATTTTAATATCTGTTGGTGCAAGTCAGGTACTTCTACTTTGTTGGAAACAACTGGGAAATTTCCAGATCTGTTCCCAAACTTGTTTTCCTATCCCTGCTTCTACCATATGTGCTGGGAAATCTAAATCTCACTTGTCTAGTATCCCTTGCGCCTGTATTGGTCTTGTTGTGTCCTAGTTCAAACTAATGAGCTATGAGCAGAAGTCTGTAGGGAATTTTCTAGAACATCATGGTTCTGTTTTCTTATCATTCCCAGCAGTGGAAGACTAAGAATCCTATTGTCATTCTTTTCCTTAGTAGAGGTCTATTTCTGAAGTATGAGACCTTTCTAAGCACCATTTCTTGTGGCAGTGTTTCCTACATGATGTTTTTTAGAGAGTAAAAGATATTTCATAAAGAAAGGAGTCCTTGACCGTCTGGAACTGGCATCGCCCTTGGAGACACATCTTGTTTATTGAAGCATCTGAATATGAACGTTTTGGTGGTGTTTAATCCAGTATTCTCAAATTTTATATGAACATAAAAAGTTATTTATTCATTTATTTATTTGTTTGTTTATTTATTTATTTTGGGGAATACCTAATTGGGTGCAGCATTTTAAGGAAGCCTGCTACATGAGTAGTAAACTATTTTACTTTCTTTGGGTAAAAGACTGAAACTGTAGACTGTGTCCACTTGGTTCAAGTTATATCTTTCAATAATTACAAAAGATGTGCTCTTTAGTTTAGTCTTTATTCCAGCTGAAGCAGTTGAGCATCAAACACACTTATGAAATAGCTTATACTTATATTTAGTTCTCTAATGGTTTATCACACCATGTTTGTTATTCGCCAGGTATAATGCCTACAAACAATAAATGAGTAAATCTACAGGTGTTTTCATGTTTTGGTGAGACTTAGACTAAGCTCAAGTATCCATGTCCTCATGTTTTTGGATCTTTTTTCTCTTTTACTCTGGTTTTCATTTCGTTTCTCTATTCCCTGCCAGTCCATATTGGATTAGTCACTAGTGCCAAATTCTCAGTCTCTATTGTCACTCTTTGGCAGTCACTATTGCCAAATTCTCAGTCTGTATGTCTGTAACAGTAATCGTCAGCTGGATAATTCATATTTATTGTGAAACAGAGTTTATGAGTGATATTCTTTGTTATTAAAATTTGTTTTCTCTACTAATTATATAGAGACAGTAAGGAGAGTAATTTGCCTGCTATGTGAAAGTAGTTTCAACAAAAATGTTTCCTATTAAATGCCTAGGCATGGTTTACACTGAACTTCCATGACTTTAATACCATTATTACTCAGAAGTCTCTGCTTGTATAAAGTACCTTTTGATCTCTTTTATAGCCCATTCTTTTAACTGCAATAACTGGAGACAAATCAATCTATAGTACTTACTGCAACGCAGATGCTTAAAATGCTAAAATTCCAGATTTTAGAGAATCAGGTTTTATTATATATACCTTCTCAGTTACATAATGAGGCACTTAGCAATTCCTGGTGATGTCAAGACAGGGACCTTAAAGAACCCAGATCAGATGGCTATGGGAGACAGCAATGGGCCTGCCTTGCCATAGGAACTAACTGGCAAAGTTTAGAACATAGATACTACTGCCTTCAGTTTCAGATAGTTGGGTGAGGACTATGATTGTTTAGATGCAGAGGAAGTATCATTTAATGTAGTAGATTGGGCAAGGCCCAGGATATACTGCAAGGAGTCTGCAACAATATACACGTATTATTTGTAGGCTGAATCAAGTAGCTGTTTTACAGCTTAGATGCTATAACAATACAATGGTTAGAAAGAGAGAATTCTTGTTTACATTTTAATGGAGAAGATAGACAATAAGTGAATAAATAATAGATATAGCACATAAAAATAAAATTGCTATAAAGAGGATTAAAAGAAGGTGATGTGATAGAAAAAGCTTGGATGGCTGTTTAAGTTGAATAAACAGCTTCTCTGAAATGATAAACCAAGATCTAGTGACTAAGAAGACACCCATGCGCAATCTGGAGGTGACATGTCAGGTGGCAGACAGTAGGGGAAGGGGTCCTGTGAAGGCTGGAGGCTTGGTCTGAGGCTAAGAAAGAAAGCAGGAAAGTTGAGCCAGGGCCAGGGCCAGTGAGAAGGTCCTTGCAGACTTAGGCAAGAACTTGGTATTTCATTCTTGGTTTGGTGAGAAAACTTTGGAAAGCTTAAATAAATTTGTTTTCTGACCTGATCAGCTTCAGGTTGAAAGTGGTTGCCCCTGCTGTATGCTTTGTGGAGGGATAAGACCGGAGTGAGAAGATCATTTAGACATCTGGCTCTGAGGTAGTATGTCTGAAGCAAGAGCAGCATCAACAGCAATAATCAGAATTACCTTTCATTCTATGCTGTTCTATACAGGTACATGCTAGATATCACATACATATCTAATTTTGTCATATACAGACTACTTTTCAACTAAATGAGGGGCTGTGGTGAAGTAAATGGTATAAATTAGATTTAAAATTCTTCTAATGACAGTAGTTTTTGTCACTCAACCAAAATATTTTAAATTACAGTATAATTATACATGGAAAGGCTTGCATAATTTCTTGACCTTAAAGTGAACTTTCTATCTGAAAAAGTGGGAATAACTATGTTAGGTTGAAAAGAACAATTGGTCCTACTCAGTGTCAATCTGGAGTGACTCCAGGAGGGTGACACCAAAATATGGAAACAGGGAAGAGCCTGAAGGGACAAGTTATCAGAAGGAAATAATGGAGGCAGGACCGCTGTAGATGCTTCCACATCAGCCAAGAGACCGAAACAGTTACAAACCAAAATTCAGGGAGGGTAGCAAAAATGCCATTTCGTTGCAGGCAAGCATCAACCTCTGGGGTTAATAGGACTTTTCACAGAAGAAGCACTGGGGACATGGTTTTGGGACCTTTTTGCCTTAGCCAGACCGTGAGTCAAGTGCACGTTGAGTTTTTAACTGTGGAAGGTGGTTTGACTTAGTGTTAGATTTTTAATTCACAGAGGGACGATTATGGTGGAAGTGAAGAAAGAAAGTGAGCCCTTAATCAGCCATCTGTGGCAAAGCCTGCGGAGTGCCCACTAGATATCAGAGCTAGGACACAGGAAGAGGTCCAGAGTGGGGGAAATGGGAGCAGGAAGGTCAGGAAGTTCAGCTGGACTCCCTACGGTAGATCTGAGAGTTTAGCTACTCAAAGTTGACCTCAGTGCTGCAGGTGTCATGATTCTTTGGCTTGTCGGTCACTAGATGTCAAGTATGAGGGTAACTGGAACCCAGGTACACTTAGGAGCAAAGGGTATCCCCTTCTGACACACTCTATTGGTTCTAGGGGCTTGGGGTAGCATGAGTGAGGTTATGGAGCTGGCTTATATCTATGCTTAGTGACATCACCAAGTCAGTACCTTGAAATTGACCAGGAAGGGAGAATTTATACCATAGTAATTGGCAGAGATTATAATTAGCCTCTTCCCCCACTTCAAGAGCTGGTTTACCAGCTCACCACTATGCTGGCATACTTCATAGGTGAATGGGTATAATACTGCAAGGACACATAGTCCCAGAAGATCTAATATTCTCAGGAAATTGCTCCCCAAATTATGTAACAGCAGTTTTCATGACTGTTGCAGAATGGCTGACACAGCAAGAACTGTGCTGTGGAACTGATAACCCCCTGTAGTTTACCGTGAAAATATATTGGACATCTCAGACATTACCTTCCTTAAAATAAGCCATAGTGCTTTCATAAGAATCGGTAACGCAGTCTTAAATAGAACTTTGTGGGGTCACTGCAGTTTGCCTCTGTAGCCAAACAGTATTTTTAGGTTAATAAAAAGTCTGACTTTCTTTTCGAACTCATAAGTACAAATTGATGTTATCATGATTCTTATAAACTTTGAAAGCAGGTTCAAGAAAAGGCATAAGGAACTGTATTATTATTATACAGTTGAATATTCCACAACAACTTAAAAGTGGTTTGCTATCTTGCCTCTGTCAACCACAAGTAAAAGTTTAAGGCATATCGAGTTACCTGGGCATTCAAGTATTGTGAAGCCCATGGTGACAGGCAGAATTTCCCAGAATGGTGTTCCGCTTAGAGTGCTAGTCTGATCTGACCTTAATATTGAAACATAGCTTCAAGAGGCAATGTTGAAATAATTATTTGGGTTCAGGTATTTACAGGTTTCCCCACCTCTTCTGAAGTATTTAAAACAAACTGCTCAATTATAAAACCCTTCCTATGACGGGATTTCCATAGAGTGTGGTCAGCTTTCTGGGAAAATTAAATTGAGTTCAAGAATTTTGAAATCTGAACTTCATACTTGCTGGATTTCCATTTGGTTTCAGATTTTCTTTCAAATGTTTTATTGCACATTGATTCAGCAGTTCATGAAATCAAAATATCATAATAAGGGTAACAGGTATACAAAGGAAAGTACACCCATCTGGAACTCATTTTAGTCTAAAAGGGCATACCTAGGGTATTAAGTATAAAAGCACTCTAATACAGTTAAAGGACATTTTGGAAAATCTTTCACTTGAATTATAATTCTTAATTATTTGGGTCTTTCTATTTTTTTTTTCTCCAAGATATTTAAAAATTGTTCTTGATAACCAGGATTGTTGTTTTGAAATTTAATAGGAATCAGGTGTCTCCAGGCACTCATCTAACACTCAGAAAATTCGTTCTCTTTTCCCTCCTCTCTCTTCCCTTCCTTTCCCTCTTTTTGAATCCATACTACTGAATGCATATATTCTCAAAGCCAAGGCAAGCCCCAGCTCCACACCCTCCGGCCTTGATATTGATACCACAGCAAGCCTTCCTCCACCCAGATTCCTTTTAAACCACAGTAACCATGAGAGTTTAACATCCGTCTTTACCTTTCTCTCTCTCTTTGGTCTTCAAGCCAGGTAGGAGCTATAAATTGAGGTAGAATGTACAGCTGGGTCAATAAAGGGGTGAGGAGAAAAATGAAATGGTTTTCCTATCGTTTTTCACCAAGTTTAAAAAACAGAGTTGGCAAAGAGGAAAAAAATAAAACAGGAAGCAGGATTGCACATATAAATTAAATATTTTCACCCCAACCCCTTTTAGATAGCCCGGGGTATTGGGAGTGTGTGTGTTTTGGATGGGTTCAGCAAGCATTCCTACAGTAAATGGCTTCCTGTTCAGTGTGTTCGAAGTCAGGCTGTCTTTTGGGGTTGGTTAAAAATATGTGTGAAATATGTACTTTTATTTCAAGCCAAGTCAAATGTTTTCAATCATCCCCCTTGACTTGCTTCTCCTCTCTTCCCATCCTGTCATTTCTTGCCCCCAGACAGTAAAATATATCCCCAAATCTGTTTTTTTTTTCTCCAAAAGGAAGTTTAGTGATTAATTATGAGCTACATGTAAACATATATTATTGCCCTCAAAGGTATTCACCGAGAACCTGGCCAGTGTCACTCCTGGCTGGCATTTTTGAATGTTAGATCTTGGTTGAGTAGAAGTTAGAAGAGAATGCAAAGAAACCAAGTATTTGGCTCAGGCGCAGCAGGGAACCAATGGATAATTGAGGGTGAGAAATGGTCTATAACTTTTCTCCCCAGTGGTGATGAACCTGTAATTCCCAAATTGTTTGTGTAATTTTCTATTTCTACCACATCAGTGACAAATATTATTTTGTACTGCATGTTCCTTGTGGATTTTTTTTTTCATCAGCAGGGTCCAATTAGAATGACTGAAAGGAAAATAACATACCTGGAGCCATCATACCTAGCAAAAAATGCCACAGATGTACCCAGGAGGAAAAATATAGACTTCTGGTGGAAGCCACAGAGTCCCTTATGCAAAACGTTACTCTGATGTTGATAGACTTTAAAAATATATGTCATATGATCTATTTAGAGAAAACTCTCAGATATTCAAATTTGACATCAAGCTCTCTAGGAACCTTTTATATTTGGCATAGGCTACTGAGCTACAAATACTCTGTAGAGAGGCTCAGACGGGCTTTGTTTCCCACTACCCTCATCTGACTGAGCCTGTTTCAATCCAGGAGTGTTCTTAGACAACTATATTTACTAGTGGTATTAGGTGTCAGAATTAACTTCTTACATATTTTAAAAATTATTTAGTGTACGAGGTGATTTAAAAAAAAAAACTCCTGGCCCTGGCCGGTTGGCTCAGTGGTAGAGCGTTGGCCTGGCGTGCAGAAGTCCCGGATTCGATTCCCGGCCAGAGCACACAGGAGAAGCGCCCATCTGCTTCTCCACCCCTCCCCCTCTCCTTCCTCTCTGTCTCTCTCTTCCCGTCCCGCAGTGAGGCTCCATTAGAGCAAAGATGGCCCGGGCGCTGGGGACGGCTCCTTGGCCTCTGCCCCAGGCGCTAGAGTGGCTCTGGTCGCAACAGAGCGATGCCCTGGAGGGGCAGAGCATCGCCCCCTGGTGGGCAGAGCGTCGCCCCTGGTGGGCAGAGCGTCGCCCCTGGTGGGCGTGCCGGGTGGATTCCGGTCAGGCGCATGCGGGAGTCTGTCTGACTGTCTATCCCTGTTTCCAGCTTCAGAAAAATACAAAAAAAAAAAACCTCCTATGTGAATTACATGGCTGTGTGTGTGTGTGTGTGTGTGTGTGTGTGTGTGTGTGTGTGTCAGGGGTGGGGAACCAGTTTTTTCAATGAATTTTTTTGGATGATTTATCAAAAATGTCTCTTGACATGTGATTTCAGGTTCTTAGTGTTTGTTGTTTTCAAATTGGTTTAACTCAGCAAATACTTATAAAATTGTTGATTATGCAAAGCTCAATACTGGGTGCTGCATACAGGATGTTAATGACCTGGAAGTAATTCACTTCTTCAACGTCTAACACACTTTTATTATAAAAACTCTCAGAAAACTAGGAATATAAGGGAACTTCTTCAACATAGTGAAGGGTATTTATAAACAAAAAACCCACATTCAAACAAAAAAATCATTCTGTTTACTGGTGAGAGAATAAAATCTTTCTCCCTAATATCAGGAGCAAAACAAGGATCCCCACTTTTCATGAGATTTTTTTAACAGAAGGTGGCTTTAAAATTTTTATATTTATTGATTGATTATAGATAGAGAGGAAAAGAAAGTGTGAGAGAAGAACATGGATTTGTTGTTTCACTTATTTACACATTCATCGGTTAACTCTTATATGTGCCCTGACCAGACATCAAACCTACAACCTTGCTTTCTGGGACATTGTTCTAACAAACTGAGCCACCTGGCCAGAGCCACCATGAGATTATTTTGGCAGTAGACCAAATTTTGGTTAAATTCCAAATACTTACCAAACTAGTAGGGCATTAAGTCTCATTCCACCTTGAGAAAGGTTTACTTTATTAGGTTATCTCTTGAGAGAAGAGGTTCCTGGCTAGAAAAAATAGGAGAAGTGTAGGAATTACAGGTAAAGTGGATTTTGGAAGCAGAGACAGGGACATAAAAGAGTCTTTATTTATTATTACTTTTTCAATGATTATTTTCTTTGTTTCCTTTTTATTGAATTTATTGGGGTGACATTGGTTAACAAAACCCTACAGGTGGCCCTGGCCGGTTGGCTCAGTGGTAGAGCATCGGCCTGGCGTGCAGAAGTCTTGGGTTCGATTCCCGGCCAGGGCACACAGGAGAGGCGCCCATCTGCTTCTCCACCCCTCCCCCTCTCCTTCCTCTCTGTCTCTCTCTTCCCCTCCCGCAGCCGAGGCTCCATTGGAGCAAAGATGGCCCGGGCACTGGGGATGGCTCCTTGGCCGCTGCCCCAGGTGCTGGAGTGGCTCTGGTCGCAACAGAGCGACGCCCCGGAGGGGCAGAGCATCGCCCCCTGGTGGGCATAGCGTCGCCCCCTGGTGGGCATGCTGGGTGGATCCTGGTCGGGCGCATGCGGGAGTCTGATTGTCTCTCCCCGTTTCTAGCTTCAGAAAAATACAAAAAAACAAAAAAAAAAACCCCTACAGGTTTCATGTGCACAATTCCATAACACATCATCTGTACACTGTATTATGTGTTTACTACCATAAGTCAAGTCTCCGTTTGTCATCATTAATCCCCCATACGCTCTTCCACCTCCTCCAAGCCCCCAACTCCTCCCAATAACCACCATGCTGTTGTCTGTGTACATGAGTTTTCTCTCTTTTATTTATTTTTTGCTCAAAATCTTTCTGCAGACCCCCTTTCCACTACCAGCTTCTCAAACCTCCACACTCAATAGCTGTCAGCCTTCTTTCTATCTATGAGACTGGGGAGAGATTTACTTTAAAGGCAAGTGATGAAAGAAGAAGCAACAGAATCAAAGAAAATATATTGGACTTTGCTATTTATTATAGTAGCCATGAGCCTCCTATGACTTTAAATTTACAGTAATGTTGGACAGATAAAATGTATTATGCTCACTTTGTTAAAGATGACACTGCCCACGTGGAGGCCATTACCCAGGTGATATTAATGTGTGTTGGGGGCTGGCTGTGGGCAGGCAGAATCCTTGTAGCCTGGGGCTTGGTTTTGGGATTAAGCCTTTCCCACCCATTTTGATGTGGGGTGGTACAATCCAATCATGCCTCAGAGAAGTGACTTTGTATTAGACACTTCCCTATTTTGTATGTTGGATTAAAGGTTTTGAATCTACACTATAAAATGGGGGCAGAACGGGAGCTTGCTCTCTTGGTTCCTGAGATTATCATTAGAGGAGAGAGAAGAGAGGAGAGCAGAGAAAGGCCACATGGAGGAGGCAGGAGAAGCAGCCAAGATGGCAGAGTGTTGAGTGAGAACCCAGTTTGTGCAGGGAGAAGGAAGGAGATGGGAAACAGAGGTGAATAAGTCTGGTGAGCTAGAAACCTTTGATTCTAGGAAACTCAGATAAGTCAGTAGCTTTGTGAGCACTGAATGTGAGTGGGTTTTGGAGCCCAGTGTGTGTTTTTTACTTGCCCGCTGGGTGCAAGCTAGGATTAAAGAAGATGGCTCATAAATTCTTGGCTCTGTTGTTTCTTTACCGACTGTCCGAATCTAATGCGAACCTGCATGGGCCAGGCTGCTGTGATAGTGGCCTTGGCCACTGGCTTTACAAGTAATTAAAATGAAATAAAATTAAAGAACAAATTTTTTAGTTTCACTAGCCACAAATCCAAGTGTTTGGTTACAAGATGGGGCTAGTGGCTACCATATTGGACAGTGTGAATATAGAACATTTTTATCATTGCAGAAAATCTGTTGAATAGTGCTGCTATTTGTAGCTTTGTTTTTATTTCACTCAAAAATATAGAATGCATATATTTTCTTGTCAAGATTCAATTTTAATGATTGATAACATTTGATTAAATTAATAGACCATGATTTCTAAAAATCAGTCATTACAGAAATAGCTTTTTGTTATATAAACAGAACTACGAAAAAAAACTAGTAGCAGAATTTTTGCACTCATCTTAAATTATTTACTTAGAATATTTTTTTAGAAGTAAAATGCTTGAATCAAATGTTATAAACATTTTTTAAGGCTTTTGATAAGTGTGGCCAAATTTCTCTCCAAAAAGTTTTTCTGTTTATATACCATAAGCATAAGTGACAAAAGAGTCATTTGATTTTGAAAGAAAAATACCTGTAGGCTAAGAGCAAAATCAAAACGGAGCAGCAGCATAGGCTGCCTTTGTGTGAAACAGAACTTCAAATTTGGGTATGAATAGCTATGAGGATCTAATACACAACAACAAAAAATAACAGTTAGTATCCACTTTTATAGTACTCCTTTCTGGGAGGTACTAATTAAATATTTTGTATGCTAATTCAGTCCTCAGAGAGCTTTGTGAGTTAGGCACTACTATTTCTATCATCATCATATAGACCAAACTAAGGCACCTGTCGTTAAGTACCTTTCTTGAGATTACATACTCTGCAGCAAAGCCAGGATTTGAATTCACCTGGGTTCATCCAGACTGGTAAGCGTTCAATAGTTCATGCCTTTAACCGCTGTACTACATTACCTCTCAACTACTTTATTCAATTTTTAATCTTTGTGTCCTTCAAAAAGATATGTTGGAAGTCCTAACCCCCAGTACCTCAGAATGTGACTTTATTTGTAGATAAGGTTATTAAAAATATAAGTAGTTAAGAGGAGGTCCTACTCAAGTAGTGTGGATTCCTAGTCTAGTATGACCAGTGTCCCTATGAGAAGATGTCCATGTGAAGACACGGACACACAAGAAGAACACCACGTGATGACAAAGACAGAGATCGGAGTTATGCCACTGCCAGCCAAGGAGGACCAAGAATTGTCAGCAACCCAACAAAAGCTAGGAAGAAGTGGGGAAAGATTCCCCTGCAGTTTCAGAAGGAGCATAGCCCTGGCCTCGGAACCTTGAGAAAATGAACTGTTATTTAAAGCCACCCTGTGTCCTCTTTGTTACAGCAGCCCAAGAAACAAATCCATCAAGTAACTTAGAAAGAGAAACAGTGTCTGACCAGCTGCTCAGATAGCCCATGAGCCCACCTCACCAACTACCCATTTTGTCCCACTATTACATCTGTCAGATACTCGGTGTCCAACCAATGAGCTGAAGAACAAAGGCAATATGTTTGCAACTGTGTGTTGGGCAGATAAAATATATTATGCTCATTTTGTTAAAGACAGCGCTGCCCACGTGAGGCCATCGCCCAGGTGATATTAATGTGTGTTGGGAATCCTTGTAGCCTGTGGCTTGGTTTTGGGATTAAGCCTTTCCCACCCTTTTTGATGTGGGGTGGTACAATCCAATCATGACTCAGAGAAGTGACTTTGTATTAGAGACTTCCCTATTTTGTATATTGGATTAAGGGTTTGGATAGCTACAGTATAAAATGGGGGCAGAACAGAGTTTGTGCTCTTGGTTCCTGAGATTATCACTAGAAGAGAGAGAAGAGGAGAGCAGAGAAAGGCCACGTGGAGGAGGCCAGGAGAAGCAGCCAAGATGGTGGAGTGCTGAGTGAGATGCCAGTTTGTGTAGAGTTTGTATCTGGGATAAGGAAGGAGATGGGGAACTGAAGAGAATAAGGCTGGTGAGCTAGAAACCTTTGATTCTAGGAAACTCGGATAAGTCAGTGGCTTTGTGAGCACTGAATGTGATTGGGTTTTGGAGCCCAGTGTGTATTTTTTACTTGCCTGCCGGGTGCAAGCTAGGATTAAAGATGAAGGCCCATCAGTTCTTGGCTCCATTGTTTCTTTACCGACTGTCCGAATCCAATGCGAACCTGCATGGTCCAGGCGGCTGCGATGGTGGCTCCTGGCTTTACACTGTGACTGTATGTCTTGGAAATATTAAAGAACACTCTGATCGACTCACAAAGTGAATATTAATTTGTTGATAATGTATTCATTTTCTGGGAAGCCAATAATTTTTATTTTTGTTCATTTTAGAAGGGCAATGATTCACTGACATAGTGTGCACTATGCTGTTATCATGCAGCAGCATTTACATTTGTCTATCGCATGGGGAAAACTGTAAAGTTTGTCTTTTTTTGCTTTGATTTTAATTGCCATATTTAGTCAGATTGTAGTTTGCCTAATTTTGGAAAACAACAAGAGATAAAGCTTTTAGTCTTTGTGACTGTTTAAAAGAGTAGATTCAATGCTTTCCTCCCTTTATTTGAGCCACTTAGCAGCACCTCTCAGTAGAGGTGGGATTTATATCCCTACTTCTTAAATCTGGGCTGGCCTTGTGAATTACTGAGGCCAACAGAACATGGCAGGAATAATGGTGTCTCCATTCTGGGCTTAGATATTAATAGGCCGGCACTCTACCTACTCAGTCTCTCGGATCCTACCTACCTTACATCTGAACAGATCCTGAGATATGACCTACTACAGGGTGAAAGAATAGGTAGAACAGAGACAAATTATCCCAGATGATATGACCTGTGTTATTTTTATATGACTGCTATAAAAAATAATCACAAATTTGGTGGCTTAAAACATCCATTTATTATTTTACAGTTCTGTAAATCAGAAGTCCAACACTGGTCTTACTGGGCTAAAATCAAGGTCCTCCCCAGGTTGTGTTCTTTTCTGGGAACTCTAGGGAATGATTCTAATTTCAGGGATGCCTGTATTCCTTGGTTTATGCCCCCCCCCCCTCTATCTGCAAAGCTAGCAATTGCAGATGAAGTCTTTATCACCTCATATTACTCCGATCTCCTCTTCTGACACCCCCTTATAATTTTAAGGACTCGCCCTTATATATTTAAGGTTAACCTAAATAATCCAGGTTAATCTCCTTATTTTAAGATGAATCGATTAACCTTAATTTCATCTGCTATCTTAATCTCCCTTTGTCATGTAAGGTAACATATTCACAGATTACATGGATTAAGATATGGACATGTTTGGTTGGGGTTAAGGGATCATTATTTTGCCCATCACACTATCCTTGACTAGCTAGCACATTATGAACCCCAGGAACTGATTGCAATGCATGAGTGACTCTGACTGTGACCAGAAATGCCCAGCTTACCCTAGCCCAAATTGCTGACCTGCAAAATGATGAATTAAGTAAAGATTGGCTGAACACCTTCATCAAAAGTTGGGTGATTTGTTGTACAACAAAAGAAAACTGCTGTAGTCTTTGAAAAGGCCCAACAAATGTTAATTTCTTATATTTAGGTAATACTCTAATATCTAATTTCTGAAATAATCCTGATAATTTGAGGTATTCTATTTTTATTTAACTTTTTTTATTAATAATTTTTACTCTGGTTTTTAAAGTAATGATGATATTATTGGGACAAACTCTATCTTCCTACTGAGTTATTTGCCTAACATTTTAGGCATAATATGTTAAGCAAAACAGTTTAGCCTCCTGAGACAAATCTCAGAGAAACTGGTACTCTTTAAAAAAAAAAGTTTCAAATGGAAAATATGAATCAAGCAAAGTAATTTCTAATTGAGGCACATGACATTTTTACCTTGTAATGCTTTTAACCTTGTAGTGTTTGATCCACGATGCCAAGATTTCCATTGCAAGTATCTACCAGCATAATATGAAAGAGGAATGGGTTGACATCATCAGTTTGGTCTCATAAAATGGGGCCCATCAGCCTATTACGATCTCATGCTGTAAAAGTTCTACCAGATGTATGTGTGTATATGGTAAGAGATTTTTCATTATGAGCAAAATTTATTCCTAAAGGTCCTGAAATTGAAAGGTAATAAACAAAAGGAAATTATTTGTCACCCTAACAATATTCATATACTCAAAACTCTTGGATATTTACAGCACTTGCTCATGAGTCCCAATATAACAAGCAAATCAGGGAAATATATTTAGGAGTAAATAAATCAGCTGCACCATTAAAATATCTTGTTTTTTGTTTGTCTTGATTTTCTTTTCTGAGTGTTTTGAACTTAGTCACTATGAAATTTGAGAAGGATGTGGGAGAGTTTGTCTTCTGCTTACTCCCATAGAGAGCAGAGCGGGTCTGAAGTGACCTATGACATTCTGAAGTCTTGTAAATTGGGCAAAATATGGAGGAGTATCTGCTTCTTAATTTTATTACTGTTATTATGTTTCTGTTGGGAATCATGTAACCAGATATTGGCCTCAGGAGGATATCAAACTGTTTTTTTGGGCGGCAAATTAGATAAGGACTTCTTATTTTTGGACATGACTCATCTTATTGGAAAATTACATAGTTTCCACTGTAATACTGAAAATGGCTTTGCTGCTCACCAGCAATTAAGACATCACACATTTCACTTAGCTATTTGGGGCACTGGGGAGCTCTAAACAAAACTGTGCTAGTAGTGTTGCTGCCTGGCTCTGATTGTTGCTATTAACTGGGAAGGACTGAACAACTCACATGTCAACACAAGTGTGTTCACAGGGCGTTTGGAGAATGAGGTAAGAGGAGACATATTTTCCTTGTTATAGGAAAAGGTCAGAGTGCTTAACAGGGCTCTGAAGTGTTTATACCTCACATAGTAAGACAGTATTGATTCAGTTTAATTAACCTAGTAAGTGCAAATACTAGGTAGGTGAAAATAAACAGGGAGATGAAAGGAAGAAACACACCTATTGAACACCTTTTGTGGGGACACCTTCATTGTCATCATTATCTTTAATGTTGGTAGCAGTGAGTATATTTGCAATGTATAGATGGGGAAACAGTTCAGGGAGATTGAGCCATGTGGATAAGTTATCTGGTGTGGTGCTTAGTAAACAGTAGCTGCTATTAACACGTATGTTGTAGAATATAGCATTCTGCTTTCTGACTTTTCTCAAAAGGAAATCAATACTTAGATGTATCTCAAGTGAGCATTGGTTGCCCATGATTGACCCCAGAAGCCCTCTAACAGAGCCAAATGGGAGGAAATTCAGTGTCTAACTTGGAGCTGCAGAGGGCAAATACTTAGGTTTGGGCTGTTGTCTTTGGTCCCTTTTAACCTGGCCAACCTGGTGCTTCACCAGCATCAAACTCCTTCCTCCCAAGGTTTTCATTTGCAGAAACAAGAAGATCCTTGAGGCCAATAACTTGTTATTTATTTTTAAATGTTTTAAAATAAAAATAATAGTACGAGGCTTTTGCTTCTGCTTTCTTTCTGAAATGACCCTTGACAGGAACTGGAAATAGTTCTTGTCAATGCAGCCATTATCTCTTGTGACCAGACGGGATGTGGGAGGTAGGGCGGAATTTCTGAGTTCTTTGTACATCAGAATAAAATGTCTGTGATTTGGTTAAAATAAATTATTGATTTTTAAATCAAATCAAAATATTGAGTCTAATAAGCAGGTACTGTACTTGACTTTTTCCTTATTTATGAGAACTTTTTTTTTTTTTTTACTATTTTATGAATGGGGGGGCAATAAGGAGTTATAAATATCAAAAACACATTTTAGGCTTCATGAAACCCATAGAGGCAATTATAGGAGAGTCTGGAAGCCATGTAAATTAACGTCACTTCCCAGGGAAATAAATTATTCCCTTTCTTACTTTATCAAGTAAGCAAGCTGACAAAGACTTTACAAACCATTTTAGAGCAGTTAGTTCTCCTGTTCATGGGGGGCCTGTGCATGGAGCTCCAATGATCCCTCTTGTTCCTGGGAACAGGGATGTTAAGTGTCCTCACTTCAAGGCGTGGGCTTGGTAAAGTCTTAAGAGCAAAGCAAATGACTGCTTTGGATGGAAGGGAATTAGAGAAAGCTGGACACATATTAAAGTGGCTAATGACAGATAGCATTAGCAGATCCATTGTTGATTTCCTCCAGTGATTAAGAAATGACATAGTTTGTGGTTACTGCGTAATTGTTTCATGACCAACAAAATTTAAGTAAACATGGCCTGGGAGTAAAGAATGTAAAAGAATGAGTAATGATCCCATTAGTGTCTTATTTAAATTTTCTTTTTATTTAAATTGTATGTGAAAAAGGAGCCACATACTAAACCTAACAAACTCAAGGGAAGCCTGCCTGGTAGTTCCTACAAACTTAGAGGTTGAAAGTAACCATGTAAGATTGTCTGAACATAAAACTTCCTAACTAAAAGAAGGTCCTTCCAGTCATCATGTTCTAGATCTGTAGTTTCTGTGGGGGTCTAGAATGAGTCACTCTAAGATGTGCCTCTGTGGTATGTAGATTGTTTTGAGCTAAAGGCAACTTTAGCCATAGGCTCAAGAGAAACTTCTGCCATCCCCAACTACCTAGAAGAATTTGAGTTAGGGGCATTGCCCATAACAAACTATTATCAGAGATAATATCTTTTGACTTATCTATAGGGCAGAACAAACTGCTATTTACTAAACCTCTGTTCTTCTTATCCTCCTGCAATGGCCCTTTGAAGTCCCCAAGATGCGTTACCTCATCCCTACCCCAGGCTGTCTTATTTTCCTCAATCTTCATATCTATCTCTGAACCTCTCTTGCATGTGGGGTCTCTGACTCTCATGTATGTGGAGTTCCAATACATATATGCGTATTAAATTTGGTCACTTGCTCTTGTTAATTTGTCTCATGTCTATTTGATTATTAGACCAGTCTGAAGAACCTTGAGGGTAGAAGAAATTTTGTTCCTTCCCCACGCTGTAAGTCTTGACCATAAGTGAACATATCTATTGTCTTTTCACATCTAAGATAACACACACCTTTAAAATGCCAGAATAGTCTCCTTTACCAGACACCTTAAGACACAACCTCATCAGAGCAGAGACCACATGACCCCTCATTGTTACCTTACTCCCTGAATACCATCTCTGTTTCTTAGAGATAATATTAACTATCCTGTTCCCACCAATGTAAAAAAAAAAGTATCTCTCGGTTTTGCTTTTAACCCAATGCCAGAGATTACCCTTTCCCCTTCTTTTGCGTTCTCCTGCTCTCTTAATCTATCACCAGTGCATTTCATGTAATCTCTTTATGTCTCCTTTGATTCTAGAGTATAAAATGTAGAACCGCCATACTCTGGAGCACTTTCTCAGTCCATTGAGATTTTGCTTCCTGATAATTGTCAATTTGGTTTAAATAAATTCATAAATATTCTCTACTGGTTTGGACATTTCTTACATCAGCACTGCAGATCTCTAGTTGTTTGAGGAATGAACTCCCAGATCCTCAGCATGAAAGTCTAGGGTTTTCTTGCTCTGGCTTCTACTTTCTCTCCAGTCCCTGTGGTTGTCTTTCTGTCTTTGAACCTTGTGCTTCACATGCTATACTCATAAAAAATAGCAACATCATTCACTGTACTACATCAGAAACATGGCTCGCTGCCTTTGAATTTCATACTTCTTTTGTCCAGATTGCCCCTACTCCCTCTGTTTCCAAAGCTTATAGATAAATCATTTAAAACATGCTACTTAGCCCTGAATCTGGATAGTGTGTACTTTCTATGTTATTTGAAAATACACCTTATTTTTCTCAATTATTACATTGCATTATTAGTATTGTAATTTTCTGTTATATTGTCTGCATTAACTTCCAAACCAGTGACTTTGATTTCATTGGTATTGGGTGCGGTCTTTTTAGTGGTCTGTTTTATTTATTTATTTATTTATTTATTTTTAATTTTTTAATTATAATTTTATTTTTTTAATGGGGCGACATCAATAAATCAGGTTACATATATTCAAAGTTCAACAAGTCCAGGTTATCTTGTCTTTCAATTATGTTGCATACCCATCACCCAAAGTCAGATTGTCCTCTGTCACCTTCTATCTAGTTTTCTTTGTGCCCCTCCCCCTCCCCCTTTCCCTCTCCCTTTCCCCCCTCCCCCCATAACCACCACACTCTTATCAATGTCTCTTAGTTTCACTTTTATGTCCCACCTACGTATGGAATAATGCAGTTCCTGGTTTTTTCTGATTTACTTATTTCACTTCGTATAATGTTATCAAGATCCCACCATTTTGCTGTAAATGTTCCGATGTCATCATTTCTTATGGCTGAGTAGTATTCCATAGTGTATATGTGCCACATCTTCTTTATCCAGTCGTCTATTGATGGGCTTTTTGCTTGTTTCCATGTCCTGGCCACTGTGAACAATGCTGCAATGAACATGGGGCTGCATGTGTCTTTATGTATCAATGTTTCTGAGTTTTTGGGGTATATACCCAGTAGAGGGATTGCTGGGTCATAAGGTAGTTCTATTTTCAGTTTTTTGAGGAACCACCATACTTTCTTCCATAATGGTTGTACTACTTTACATTCCCACCAACAGTGTATGAGGGTTCCTTTTTCTCCACAGCCTCTCCAACATTTGCTATTACCTGTCTTGTTAATAATAGCTAATCTAACAGGTGTGAGGTGGTACTCAAAAGAATAATCCCCTTCACAATTGCAACAAAAAAAATAAACTACTTAGGAATAAACATAACAAAGAATGTAAAGGACTTATATAATGAAAACTATAAACCATTGTTAAGAGAAATTGAGAAAGATATAATGAGATGGAAGAATATTCCTTGTTCTTGGTTAGGAAGAATAAATATAATCAAGATGGCTATATTACCCAAAGCAATATACAAATTTAATGCAATTCCCATCAAAATTCCAATGACATTTTTTAAAGAAATAGAGCAAAAAATCATCAGATTTATATGGAACTATAAAAAACCCCGAATAGCCTAAGCAATCCTAAAGAAAAAGAATGAAGCTGGGGGCATTACAATACCTGACTTCAAACTCTATTATAGGGCCACGACAATAAAAACAGCATGGTATTGGCAGAAAAATAGACACTCAGACCAATGGAACAGAATAGAAAGTCCAGAAATAAAACCACATATATATAGTCAAATAATTTTTGATAAAGGGGCCAAGAACATACAATGGAGAAAAGAAAGCCTCTTCAATAAATGGTGCTGGGAAAACTGGAAAGCCACATGCAAAAGAATGAAACTGGACTACAGTTTATCCCCCTGTACTAAAATTAACTCAAAATGGATCAAAGATCTAAACATAAGACCTGAAACAATAAAGTACATAGAAGAAGACATAGGTACTCAACTCATGGACCTGGGTTTTAAAGAGCATTTTATGAATTTGACTCGAAAGGCAAGAGAAGTGAAGGCAAAAATTAATGAATGGGACTACATCAGACTAAGAAGTTTTTGCTCAGCAAGAGAAACTGATAACAAAATAAACAGAAAGCCAACTAAATGGGAAATGATATTTTCAAACAACAGCTCAGATAAGGGCCTAATATCCAAAATATACAAAGAACTCATAAAACTCAACAACAAACAAACAAACAATCCAATAAAAAAATGGGAAGAGGACATGAACAGACACTTCTCCCAGGAGGAAGTACAAATGGCCAACAGATATATGAAAAGATGCTCATCTTCTTTAATAGTGGTCTGTTTTAAAAGTTCCCCAGTGATTCTGGTTCACAGCCAAGTTTAAAACCCACTGAACTAGACTGAAAGTGCCTGGAAGACAGGATGATTGATAGTTTAGATCACCATCATATCCTATTTTTTAGCTCACTGCAAGAAACATAGTAAATAATCAAGAAATATCCATGAATCCAAGGTGATTGTATTGCCAATATTTAGAACAATGTTAAATATAATTATTGTTGAACAAACGAATGAATGAATGAATATGTTAAATCTTACAGGGATTACACACACAGTGAGTCACAAACTTTACTTTTAAAATGTTATAGTTATATAAGAATGAGGGGAATTGGAGAAGTGCACTAAGAATTCTGATATAATCACTCATACCATTAATGATAAAAATATTTTTGGTTGTTGTAATGATTTCTTATGGAGAATACCTTTCATGGTGAGACTCTTTCTCCTTCCTGAGTGCAAAAATTTTCCAAGTAGTTTGGCAAATGTTCAGTTAATTGAAACTTTGAGCAAACCTAGTGTAAGTTCTTTGGAAAACCGCTAAATCTTCTGAGGTCATTCCAGACGATTTGCCTTTCTTTGTTCTGCGCTAAGGCTGGAAATGTTTTCTTCCTTTTTGAAATGAGCAATTCAAGGGGCTGGTAAAGAATGCCTCCATACAACATACTATCAACCCCCTTCAGCTGTTTACCATGGTCTTTTTCATTCTTAACACGGGGACATCAAGTTCTTTTGAATATTAGTCATGGTTTTATACATAAGACAAAAACAAACATTTCCTGGAGGATTTCAGAGAGCCACTGCTTTTAGGTCTTATTTCACATTTTTCTTCAATCAAATGAGGAAAAAATAAGTTTAATTTGAAGGAAGACTATCATTTATCAGGTTATGCTGTAGTTTGTTGGTGCATTTTCTTTTCTCTTTTGATCCTGAAAGCAATAAAGTGTCTCTTTCTTAAGTTTCCCCATCTTGTATCACTTAATTTTTTTTATACTTATGAGTGGTCATGACCCTACCCAAGATCATTGGAGAACAATAGTACCTAAGTTATTGACATTCTTAGGGTCTTGTTTAGAAGGGGTTATTTGTTGCTGCTATAATCTGACCTGAGTCATCCCATGTTGTGCCAGGGAGGCTAAACAATTGAACTCTTCCCAAAAGAGCGTTGTTATTATAGTGAATATCCAGAAGGAAACATGTAGTCAGTGCTAGGTGAACCAGTGCTGGCCTCGGATTCACTGTAGGACAGGGACAGATCATGACCTTTTAATCAGGATAGTCTTAGACTGAGTTTTTGGTAAAAATAAAATTTATTTCCCATAGAATTTGCCAGAGAGAGATAACCCTGAAAGATGGTGTGATGATTTGTTTAGTAGGAAGAACATAGAATTTGGGGTCAGAATTTAGCTTCAATCCTCTCTACACCATGTACTGTGTAAATGAGATAAGATACTTAGCATCTTTGAGGCTCACGTTTCTCATTTATAAAATGTAATAACCTACTGTAAGAAATCCAATATCCCTTATTTTGTCAGATGTGTATTTTATTTAAAAATGTTAGTGAAACTATGCTATTTGCTATAGGAAGATATATAGGTAAAGTGTTCTCTTATATAGCCAGGTGTTATAACCTCATATTAATATAGGAAAACATGTAGGGAACAAAAACACTTGGACAAAGTGAAGCAGAAGATTATAATGGAAACGTATTAAATTTGGAATCCAAAGAACTGGTTCTTAATCTCAACTCTGTGTGCTATGATGCTCACATGTAAAATAGAAATAATATTTACCTTAATATTTTGTTTAGAAAATCAAATGGTGTAATATATTAGATCTACTGCTATAATGTTAATAACAGACCACCTACAATGGTTATCAAGAACAGGTTATGTTGCTTCTCTTACTGACCAAAAGCAAAATATTTTAAAAGTGGGAAAAAATACCCTGTTGGGGAAGGTGTACTGTTTTTTCAGAAGCCAGAAAGGGAGATGCTGATTTTAGTTACAGCATGCTGAAAGCAATTTTTACCTTTTCTCCAGTGCCCCTAAGAAGCAAGGGTAGAGTTCATGTATGCAGCCCAGGTGTTTGCTCAGTGGAATGATTAGGTGGAACTGAGAGGTAGACCTACCTGGAAATAGAGTCATCCTTCATAAATATTGTGTAGTGTGCTTTTGAAAAGGAGTGGTGTGTGTAAAGCTATGGAGGGCAAGACTGAGGATTTAAAGAGGTTTGTGGGAAGAGCAATAAAAAGGCTATATATGTGTATTTAAAAATGGCAGTTCATAAAAGTTCTCGAAGGTATTCACTACTAAAACAAACTAAATTTATTGGTATTAAAACGTTGTTCCAGTAAGGAATCATTTTTCCTACTGTCCTTTTGAATGTTCTGGAAATCTTTCAGACAGGTTCTTCCATGAGTCGTATGTTATTTATACATATTACTAATATGGGACATGGAAGATCTAGAAAAGTAATGAAAATTTAAAAATTAATACCTTTACTATTCCTGTCTAAAACGTTGTTATTTCATTTTAAGCCTTTTTCCTATATGAGACGTAATTTTCCACATTGGATAATTATAGTTTAGAATGACTAATTTTCTATTTCATTAAAACAAACTAATTTTCTATTTTTAAAAATTAGAATAAAATCAAAAGAACATAGTATTTGAACAAGGACTTGTGAATTTTTAAGCTTCTCTTTGTCTAGCATCACATTTATAAATTAGAAAGAAACATTTATTTGACAAAATTGTAGGAAGGAATCAGAAAGTATGAACCCAGTACCCCTTCAGATCCACCTTCAGCAGGTCAGCTCACTGGGCTGCTTTTTTCTTGACCTGTCTGAAACCTCAGGGATGCCGGGAAGGCATTTGTCTACTAGCAGAGCTACCTTGGGAGCTGCTCAGAGCAGAGAAACATTTACTATACAGGATCAACACAGCAAAAAAAAAGTTTATTGAAAAGGTTAATAAATTTGACCTCTGATGAAATGGATCAAGAAAAGGAGAGAAGTCACAAAAAATAATATTTAGGAGTGTATGGTGCACACAGTGAAATAACAACAAGAGAATACGAGTAAGTTTTTGGTACTGAAATTCCCTCTTTCTAAAAACAACTGAAAAACAAAAGTACATATAGGAAACAGTGTTTCTAAGCAATGAAGAATAGGCAGCACAAGACTAGTCATTGAGATAAAAAAAAAAAGACATGCGATGAGCCCTAGTATTTCCCTGATTCTTTTGCCTGCGACAGATTCTTGCCACAGTACAAGTGTGGGGAACCCAAACAGATACAGTCTTGCTGAATTTTAGAGGCAGAGATTGGCAGAGATTGTGGCTGTTTTAAATAGCTAGAATTTGCAAAACAGGGTACAAAAAAAAAAAAAAGGAAGCTGAATAGAGGGTAGACACCAAAACCCTGGGTGAGGATTCACCATGGATCCTTGCCTGGGGTTAGCTAGATGTGTGTAAGGCAAGATTCTATGAAACCTATCTGGAATCTGCTACAGGGCTGAACATTGATGCCAGAGGTTGTGCTCTGTTGAGAGATGTTGGGTGGACTGTTGAGAGATGTTGGGGTTCTGACCCAATCAGAAAGTAAATTATATATATATATATAATATTTATTGTATGTTATTTCCATACACCTAGATAATAGCTTGTAGGCTCTCACATTCCTCTGTCCTACCCTTTACTCCAGGGGTCTCAAACTCAACTCAGCATGTGGGCCGCAGAGCAAGATCACAGCCGTTTGGCGGGCTGCACTAGGTCTACAAAAGGCAACTGTTTCACAACACTTTTCTCACTGCAGTTGAAAACAACAAAAAAAATCAGTACAAAATTGTTCGGCGGGCCGCGAGTTTGAGACCCCTGCTTTACTCCTTTTCTCCCCCTCTGTCTCCTCTTTCTATCTGTAAATATACTTTTAGAAAATAGTATAAAATAACTTGCCTATGTGAAAGTATGGCTATTCTCTGGTCCTGCTAGAGTAATGCCTAGAATTATTATCCATCGTTTATCCTCCTACAATTATGAAACTAACATTAATTTGCAAAGCAATGGGAAAGAAATCACCACCTGATCTCTAAATCTAATCATGTTAAACAAGTCCTGAGTCAAAGTAGAGAAAATTGGAATTCACAGACTTTTCAATTATTTTGACTTGATCTGTGTTTGGCAGTTTTCAAAACTGATTTCGTAATGAAGTTTCAGCTTTGATTTTTAAGAATTAGGACTTCCAGAAAAAATTACTTAGCTAATTTTTTACTTTTGCATTAACTATCATATCTATGATATATATGATAACTATCATATATATGTGTATATATGGTCTATACAAAATTCTTTGGTATAGAGTTAAAAACATTGAAGACTTAAAAAATCATGAACAAAAGGAAATCTGATTTTTCTAATTGTGAATTAGGTAAGAAACTGTAATGTTCTTGAGTTGAAAACTTTACCCTTAAATATTTTCAAACTTTAGAAAATAAAAAAGTAGTCATTTGTTTTATATAGAAAAGAAATTTTTAGCTTTCAATTACACTTAGCATACAATATTATATTAGTTTCAACTGTACAACATAGTGATTAGACATTTATAGAACTTATGAGGTGACCACCCTGATAGGTCTAATATTACAATATTATTGACTGTATTCCCCATACTGTAATTTATATCCCTGTGATCATTTTGTAGCTACCAATTTGTACTTCTTAATGCCTCTCCCTTTTTTCAGCTACTCCTCCCATCTGGCAACCATGAAAATGTTTTCTATATCTATGAGTTTGTTTCTGTTTTGTTTGTTTTTTTGTGTGTATTGTGTTTAGATTTCATATATAAGTGAAATTATATAGCATTGGCCTTTTTTTGTCCGACTTATTTCACTCAGCACAATACTCTCTAGGTTCATCTATGTCATTGTAGGTGGCAAGATTTCATGAAATAATATTCCTTTTAACATAGTTTAAAATAGTTTTAACATAATTACATCATGTATGGTAATGCATATTACAGGTATAAGGCAAACATAATCTTCAATTATTGGCAGTGGAGCAAAACAAGAAGACTTTATGGTATAATATAGCCTTGACCAAGTGTTAAGTGTACTTCACAGCTGTTTGGACTTTTCAAAAGTCTTGCTATCTTTATAATGCACAATTTTAGCTTTCTGTGTTGCGCTGTGGGTATCTATGTTTATTCAAGCAGAACAGAGGACAGTTTATATATATTTATTTCTAGTATCTAAGCAACATTATGGACTATTTTTTGTTGTTGTTGTTACTTGTTGTTAGCTCAGATGTTTGCAAGCCTATTAGCATAGAAAGGTACATTGAGGGCCATATGGATGGCTTTCTGTGTTGGCTAATGAAACCACAAAGCCATTCACAATTATTTGTTATGTTTAAAGTCCTTATCAGGAATATGTTTAATAGAATAAAGATGTGTATGAGAACCATGAATACATGGTTTACCTTTTATTGGATGACCACCTTCCTAATGAACTTTCTTTTTCATTTGGCAAGGTATTTATTTGTCTTCTCAGCTACAATATATCAAGATCTTTCTAAATCCATACACATAATAAATAGGATACATATCACTGGAATTTTTTTGCTTATTCATTTTGTCAGTCTCCTGTGTATTTGACTCATTTTTTTCATATTTGGCTCTGAAAGAAACCAGTTTTCCAACATAGCACTTAAAGCATAACATACCACAGTTGTGACCTACATTAATGCAAAATTTATATATCAATGTTTGACATTTGCCTATCAATTTTAGACGTAAATTTTAGTGACTTAAACTTTATTCTAAGTGGGAAAATTACATTATGACAGTATAATAGCTTGTTTTCTTATATGATATTTAAATTTTGTATTTTGAGTTTATGTTCAGAACTTAATCTCTGATAAATTTGTAACACCTAATCTGAGTGTGTATTTCTCCAGATAGGATATTGTTTGCTTCACCTAAACATCCCGGGACATTTTTTTTTACCAAATAATGCTTCAATTCATTATCTTGGTTTTCTTAGACTCCACAGGTAAGTTTGAACACCAAACCTGTTGTTTTGAATATTTCCCCCCTAAAATCAGACAATGACAAAGAAGTTTTCTTGACACTTCTCTTTCCCAGAAGATAAATCTTTTCTAGACACACTCTCTTACCCTTGACCATGAAGGGTCCAACTTTCTGGCCAGGACTACATTTTAACTTAGCACCTTGCAAGTTAAAATGCAAGTAGTCATTCCTGGAATCAGCGATTGCCATTAAGGCAAGACTTAATTTTAGTGCTAGCCTTCATTTAACCTGCTATTAACTGCTTCCTCTTCCTGGTTGGACCCCAAAGGTAGCTTGAGTTTTTCAACCTTTTATTCTTTAAGAATTGCTTATACTATTCTTAATGTTTTGTATTTTCATATAAATTTTAGTGCCAGATTTTCAATTTCTGTTTAAATACTTATTAAGATGGAATTTTTTAATTTATAAATTAATTTCCTGGTATATTGAAAGTTTTACACTCTTGATTCTAGTAGTTCATAAATATTTATCAAAATACTTTAAATTTCTCTCAGTGATGTATAATATATTTTACAGAAGGTTTATACATATTTTGTTAGATTTGCTTCTACATTTTTCATTTTTTATATTCTTATAAATGTTATCTTTTTAAAAAAACTACAACTGTTGTTGCTAGTATATATAAATACAAATGATTCTTATATTTAGCAACCTTGTTAAATTTGTTTATTAATGCTATCAGTTTATCAATAAACATTTAGGTTTTCTATATTTACAATCATGTTTTCCAGTTTTTATATGCATTATTCTTTTTTTCTTTCATTATTTAATTAGATAGTGAATAGATGTGGTTTTAGCAAAAATACTATTTTTATTTCCAAACTCAGGCAAGCATTCAGTATTTCACCAGTGAGTAGTATGTTTGCTGTAGGTTTTTTAGGCATTCATTGTCAAGTTAAGGAAGTCCCTGTATATTGGTAGTTTACTAAGAGTTTTTATAGTTATTTCTGATGGATCGGACATAAGTATTAGAGGGAGAGAGTGGCGTCATGGACAATGCTCAGGTTTTTGATCTGGACAATTGGGAGTATGCTCAGTTCTGCACCATCTCTCTCATTTATTTTAATCTTCTCTTCTCTTATTTTTATCCTCATTTCTTTATGCTTGTTTATATTCTTTCAATGGTTTAGTGAGGTTTTGAGTTAAAGCAACAATAAACCTGTGTGTTTAACTCAACATGTTTATCCATAAGTCCATATGGCTTTTTTTTTTAATTTCTTTTTTACTTTTATTAATTTTTAGAGAGGAGAGAGAATGAGAGAGAGAGAGAGAGAGAAGGGGGAGGGAGGAGCAGGAAGCATCAACTCCCAAATGTGCCCTGACCAGGCAAGCCCAGGGTTTTGAACCGGCGACCTCAGCATTCCAGGTTGACGCTTTATCCACTGTGCCACCACAGGTCAGGCTACGGCTTTTTTTTTTTTTTTTGATAAATTAATTTTGCTTAATTTTATTTTGTGGGGAAGAAACACCTTTCACTGGAAATTTTTAAAAGGTGAAGGAAAATAAATATCCATGACCAAAATAGTGTGGCTCGTGTTCATGTAATATGTGTGATTTAATTAGAATTTCCTTGTTGTATTTGGTTTCCATGGAGAGAGTTTTTTTTTTTTTTTTTTTTTTTTTTACCCTTGTGCCACTGCTAAAAAGATATCCATGAATTATCTTCTCTGTAATTAGACTAGTCCATTTTTGTATTTTGGAATGACTAATGGCTATCATCCAAGAACTTTTTTGTGCCCCAATAGAAATATTGCATACCCTGGGTAATCCCACAAAGAATTGAAAAAGGTCCAACTAACTGAAGCAGATATTGAATGCTTCCTATTGAGAAGCATGAGAAGGATCCATCAAAAGTGATGGATACATATATAAATTGTTGTAATTGGTATTTTGTTAGTTAGCTTTGTTTCCTGTGTGAGAATGGCAAATAAGAGTTTTATACTATTATTACCTAGTCACTACTTTTATTCCCCCTGTTTTGTAGAAAAATGACAAAAGTTAACTTGACTTTTTTTTTTTTAGGTATTTCTCACATTCCCCCATCTCTTCCATGGCCAAAACTGACCAGTTAAAAAATATTAAGAAAGAAATAAATTACCATATATTTAAAAACTAATAATATAACATTTTATTTATATAGAAACCTGATAACCTTAATAAAAGTCATTTGGTCAGCCTGAGGCATTAATTGAAGATCAGTGTGATGTCTTGAAGTTGATATGATGACTTTATGTTGAGAACCACATCTACCTTCACAGTAAGTTTAAAAAATATAAAATCTTATAAATGAAAAGTACACTCAGTCACATTTAACTCTTCCACATGGAAATTAGCAGAGAACTGGAATAGTTAAGATTTACCCTGCTTGTGTCTCTTATTTCACAACTGTGTTAATAATTTGTGTGACCTATTTCAGTAGCAGTGTGTTAATGGGATTCTGTTTGTATCTCCTGTTGTCATGCTTCTCAAATAGGAGTAACTGCACCCGTGGAACCCACACCAGGTTGCTGGTGGTTGATATCCAGAATGAACAAGGTGGAACTTCCTGAAACATGCATTTTCAAATTTTTGTGAGGACTCTATATTTAAGCAGCTATCCTTTGGTGTGTAACACAAAATATACTCAAAGAGACAGAAATTTCTACTTGCCATACATGCCTTTGGGCTGTACCTTAACCCAAGACCTTAGGTGTTCCATTTCCTCTATTCTCAGAATACTTTGGTATAAATATTTAAGTCTCTTATTGTTAAAGTTTACAGAAAAGCTCCTTTGATGCTGGCCTATTCTTTAAAGATTTCTAGGGTTGGATACTGGTGACACCATATTCCATGACTCATAAAATGCAGAATAGGCCCTGGCCAGTTGGCTCAGCAGTAGAGCGTCAGCCCGGCATGTGGAAGTCCTGGGTTCAATTCCTGGCTAGGGCACACCAGGGCACATAGGAAAGGTGCCTATCAGCTTCTCCATCCTTCCCCCCTGCTTTCTCTCTGTCTTTTTCTTCCCCTCCCACAGCCAAGGCACCATTGGAGCAAAGTTGGCCTGGGTGCTGAGGATAGCTCCATGCCCTCTGCCTCAGGAACTAAAATGGCTCTGGTCTGGTCAAAATGGAGCAACACCCCAGTTGGGCCATCGCCCTTTGGTGGGCTTGCCAATTGGGTCCTGGTTAAGTGCATGCAGCAGTCTGTCTAACTGCCTCCCCGCTTCTAACTTCGAAAAGAAAAAGAAAAGTGCAGAATATTCTAGAAAAGCCTTCAGAACAAGATGAAAATATCTAATTACCCTACTAAGTTGTCCATTTTTTCTTTGTACTGGAACATGCTTAACTTTGTCTCAAGTAAGTCAGTTCAGTGACTTTGGGTGACATTTTCAGTTCTGTACAGAAAATAATTATTATGGATATAAATTAAGAGCTTTCTGTGTATAAATATCCCCTCTGTATCATCTCTTTTACCCATCACAGCAACCCCGTGAGTTTGGTACTATTCTCATCCCTTTTTACGGAGAAGAACCTGGGCACAGAGTGGTCAAGTTACATTTTCAAGCTCCCACAACCAGAGAGAGGAGGATCCAGGATTTGAATCTTCCTTGGAGGCCCTGTCTTTAGGCATTATTTTTTATCTGGAAATAATCTTGAGTTAACAGCATTTCTGTGCAAAAGAAAATAAATAAATAAAGCAAAAAAATTCTTGATAATCATGTATAGCAGGCTGCCTTTGGCAATGTGGCGTGGTTCTTACTTAACTGGTGGGATGCAGCTACACACAGGGCTCAGCTTCCACAAGCAGCATCAGCTCACACACCCTTGGAGCTGAGCAGTCAATCCCAAAGAAAACTCTGAATGATGAAATTTGTATTCCCTTTACATAGCTCTCAGCTTCCACATTCTTGACCTTTCTTGGCACAATCTCTCGAACTGCTTTCTAACCTTTTCCTCTTATGTAAGCACAAGAGAATTTGATACCAGTCTTCATAGTGTGGTTGATGGATTCTGCTTTATATGGTGTAAATGAATTTCAACCATGTGCATTACCTTAGCTAAGCATCCTTATTCAAGCCTTTGGTTTTATCTCTAATGGAAAGATTTGGGCCCATTAAAATGCCAGCCTCGATAACCTTGGGATAAATAATTTGAGCATGGGAGGCCCTTGAACTAACTCTATATCTTCATAAGTTACTCCATTGAATGAGACTGAGAGAGGGTAAAAATGGCCTAAAGGAAAAACATCACAGTTTCTTTGCTCATTTAGAATAACCCTCTTTTGGTGAAGCTAAGGCTAATCGCAACCCATCGGTTGTATTGCAGACATTTTCCAGGAGTTCCTCTTGGTGGAAAAGCACATATACTATTGTCATTTTCTTCCAAGACTGGCATAGGTATTTAAATCACAAGTGTTTTCCTTTCTTCTTTCTTTTCTTTTTTTTAATTCAATGAGAAGGGGTGGGAGAAAGAGAAATAGATTCCTGCATGTGCTTCAACCAGGATCCACCTAGCAAACCCACTAGGAGACTATGCTCTGCCTATCTGGGACATTGCTCTGTTGCTCAGCAACCAAACTCTTCTTAGCACCTGAAGCAGAAGCTATGGAGCCATCCTCAGCTCCTGGGCCTAACTCGTTCCAATTGAGAGGGGAAGGGGTAGAGAAGCAGATGGGTGCTTTTCCTGTGTGCTCTGACCAGGAATTGAACCCAGGATATCCACACACCAGGCCAATGTTCTTTCTACCACTGAGCCAACCAGCCAGAGCAGGAAGATTTGTTTTCTCTAGCTACTCTGCCCACCATCACTGCCCATACAGAAGTTTCAAGGTCAAACAGCTCAAACCTCCTATGCATCCTGATGTGACATTTTCATAACCAGCACCGAGTAGTAGCCCTCATGGAAACACCACTCATGTAACATTCTAGAATGTGTATGTCTTTGTATTACTTTGAGCTCTGATAAAATACATTATCTTCCTTACTAAAAGAGGCACTGCAATGGACATTATCCTCTGTCACCCACACACAATTTTATTTTTTATGTTTATCTTTCCCACTGGATTCATTGAAGTCATGGACTGTGCTTTTCTCTTTACATCCTCAGAGCTGAGTAGAGTACTTGGCACAGAGTAAGTGCTTAGTAAATGCAGAATCAATTAATAAATGTCAAAGTGGTTTTTCTTATTTGTGACTTAACTTGTATTAAAGAAAGCTTCTTCATTACTTAACACATAGGTTCATAGTCCTCTTTGGACTATATATAGTTCTACTCTACCCTTCCAATCTAATACCTTCTCATTTTCCAAATGAAGCTTTTCTCCACACAAACCAGTATCCTCAATAATCTGTTACTCAACACGTTGGGCACTTTTTGGGCTTTGCTCATTTCATTCCTCCCGTTCTGTACAGCTCCTCCCCTGTCTTTTCTCAATCTACTCAGTCAGTCTCTGTTCATCTTCAGGGGCCAGCTCAGGTCCTTCCTCCACCTTGATTCTTTCCCTGACTACTCATATCAGGTGATTTTCTCTTTGTTCTTTTTCTGAGTTTCTAGTACACATGCTGTTAGTACTGCAGTTGCAACCATATTTTATTTCTACTTGCTCTGTGTGTTCTGCCTAAGTGTAAACTCTGAGGACAACGATTATGTCAGAACCTCTCAATCCTTTATAATATCAAATACAGTGGTAGGCACATAAACATATACTCAGACCAAGGCAACATAAGCAAAAATAAATAAGTGGGACTATATGAAACTAAACTGCTCTGCACAATAAAGAAAACCTTAATGAAAAAGCAGTTTATGAGGCCCTGGCTGGTTGGCTCAGTGGTAGAGTGTCGGCCTGGCGTGCAGGAGTCCTGGGTTCGATTCCCAGCCAGGGCACGCAGGAGAAGCGCCCATCTGCTTCTCCACCCCTCCCCCTCTCCTTCCTCTCTGTCTCTCTCTTCCCCTCCCGCAGCCAAGGCTCCATTGGAGCAGAGTTTGCCCAGGCACTGAGGATGGCTCTGTGGCCTCTTCCTCAGGTGCTAGAATGGCTCTGATTGCAGCAGAGTGACACCCCAGATGGGCAGAGCATCACCCCCTGGTGGGCATGCCGGGTGGATCCCGGTCGGGCACATGCGGGAGTCTGACTGCCTCCCTGTTTCCAACTTCGGAAAAATAAAAAAAAATTAAAAAAAAAAGAAAAAGCAGTTTATGGACTGGGACAGAATTCTTTCAAATCATATCTTTAAAGGGGCTTATTATCCAAAATATATAAAGAACTTATGCAACTCAATAGAAAAAAAAATCTGATTTAAAAATGGGCAGAAAAACTGAATAGACATTTTTCCAAATAAGAAACACAAATTACCAACAGGTAAATTTAAAAAGTGCTCAACATTACTAGTCATCAGGCAAATGCAAATCAAAACCACTTCATACATGTTAGAATAAATATTATATATAAAAAAGAAAAGACAAAACGTAAGTATTGACAATGATATAGAGAAAAGGGAACCCTAGTACAATGGTGACAATGTAAATTGCCATAGCCACTATGGAAAACAGTATAGCGTTTCCTCAAAATATTAAAAACAGAGTTACCATATGACTCAGCAATTCCACTTGTGGGTATAAAGGAAATGAAAACAGGATATTGACAAGATATCTGCACTCTCATGTTCATTGCAATGTTATTCACAATAACAAACAACCTAAGAGTCCAAAGACTAATGAATGGATTAAGAAAATGTAATATATAAGTATATATATATAAATATACATATATATTTACAAGCCAATATGTATTTATTTTATATATAATATATATTATTCAGCCATGAGGAGGAAGGAAATCCTGCTATTTGTGACAACATGGATAGAACCTGATTGAAGGCATGTATGCTAAGTGAAAAGAGTTAGATACGGAAAGACAAACACCGCATGGTATTATTTATATATGGACTCTTTTTTAAAAAAAAAAAGTCAAACTCATAGAAACAGAGTAGAAAAGCGGCTGTCAGGGGTCAGGAGCTGGGGGTTGGAGACAATAGGGAGAGGCTGGTCAAAAGGTACAAACTTTTTAGCTGCAAAATGAATAGGTTCTGAGGATTTGATGTATGACGTGGTAGTTGGAGTTGGTAATACTGTAAGCTTTAATTGAAATTTGCTACAAGAGTAGAGCTTAAATGTTCTCACGTATACATACACATGAGATAAATATGTGAGGCGATAAATGTGTTAGTTAACTAGATGGGGACATCCTTTTACAACATACGTATATGTATAGCAAGTTACCCTGATGTACGCTTTAAATATCTTACAATTTTATTTGTCAATTATACCTCAGTAAAGTTGAAATATTTAAAAAATGCACTAAAAGTACCCCAAAATGTACTCAGCATTATTGCTGGTTTGTTGGCAAAGTCGAGGTTTATTTCTTTTATGTTTCACTGATCCTTTTATTGTTACTTTACACATTCATTTCTCATTATTTGATATTCTCTAAAAATTAAAATCACTCATCAAACCCTTTTTATAACCTGACATATAATGCTATGTCTTAACCAAATGATGTTCAAACTTGTCTGAAAGAGAATTTTGTCTTCCTGGTTTGGAGCCTCACTCAGCCTTCTGCCCGCCAGATGTCAATGCTTCTTTTGGACACACTTTCTGTACGGTTTTCCTTTTCATCATGCGAAGAACACAGTCTGTAGTTTAAAGATCTTCACCGCTTTGACGTCTGTCGGTGACAAATCCAGGAAGCTATACGGCCACAATGAAATGGATAAACAAGGTGTACACCAAAGATACTCTTTCCAGATAGGATCTTTCCCCAACTTTTTCCTTAGAGCCAAGGAGTGCCCTGAGCAGAGAGCTGACGGTTCACCTGTGAGTCTGAAACAGCACTTCTCCAGGTGCAGGAGAGGGCGTGAAATTGCTGACATTGGCTTTAAAACGTTTAGATGGTAAAGGAATGGGAAATAGTATCTGGGGATAGTGGTTTTTTAACTGAAACTTAGGTCAAAGCTAATTGTATTCAAGTAAATGAGAATTGCTCTAATTTTAATATAAGACAGTTTTCTAAGTTTTGTTCACTTTCTACTGGCTCACGCATCAGTTTGCGGTTACGTTGATCTGAAATTGCGGTTATGTCTGTTCTGTAGAAAAAAAAGATATTAAACCTCTTGTCTTTTAACTTGGTGATATGACTGTTAGCAGTAGGTTCATTTGTTTAGCAGCTGGACGGCTGTAATACTCATTAGAAGGGTCACTATATTTTTCAGCTCTCCATGTCTCTTTGTACACTGTAACTTCTAATATAATTTATTATACTTGTCATACTATTATATATGGCATCACTTTGTAGGTAGTTATGAGTATGATGGAAAGATTTGATTTTTCTTTTTTCCCCCCATTGATTTGAGAAAGAGAAAGCAGAGGGAGGGGCGAGGGAGAGAGAAAGAAAAAAAGAGAGAAGCATCAACTTGTTTCACTTAGTTGTTCCATTTAGTCGTGCACTTACTGATTGCTTTTCATACGTGCCCTGACTAGGGATTGAATTTATGACCTTGACACACTGGGATGACACTTTATCTACTGAGCCGCATGGCCAGGGCCAGGATTTGATTTCTTGATTGAAAACTTAGTGGAATTATTGCCTAGATATTAAATGATCTCTGCGTACTTTGACAAAGGAAAGAGGAATAATGATCTTTCTGTTTTTCCCAAGTGCGTGGGAATCTTAAAGGTAGACTGAGCCTCAACGATGGCTCTGGGCCACTTCGAAACCTAGCCTTCTCATTTGTGTTTTCTAACTGTTCTGCTCTTTGCACTTTTTAAGAGTAAGTGGGTCAGGATTATTTTTCAGTTTTACTTTTTAGACTTGGATTTTATAGATACATGACTTAACATCAAGAGTACCATGATTCATTATACTCTATGCAATTAATTATAATATCCATTTTATTTAGGGATTTTGGTGGCAGATGACACAGCCTTGATAAGTGATTAATTGGCCTGAATAAGTGATTAATTAGGGCTAGCGTGGTAAAAATCATGGAGAAAATCCCAAATGCCAAGAAGCTGATGAGTTCCCTCAAATATTTTTTGAAGAATGCATTTAAGTTAGAAAAAAATATAATCAGTCATGTGGATATGCTTCTTACAGGGGTGCAGTCAGTTTATATAAGTATTTTAATAACCACTTTGGATACCTTCTAAGCTTTGATAAGAATGAGAATTAACATGGGCATTCTTGTATTAAAAAGGAAGAGAAAATGAATAATTTTGCAGTAAAAGCAATTTAGAAGACTTATTTTAAAATCAACTTTAGACACCCTATGAACTTTATGTGAAAATTTTAAATGCCTGAAGCAAAACCTTTGTGCGTGTAAGTCAATAGAGTTTGATTGATACAGTCAAAATTTGAGCTAGCAAAAACATGTAGTAAGCTGTTATTTGGTGTTTTGTGACTCTAGAATTACCACTAGTGTACATATATATGCACGTATGTTTTCTTTGACTTTGGATAGATTTGTGTTTCTTAGACTATGAGTCAACTGAAAAATTCTTAGTATAATTGTTCATCCTCTTTTCTATTTCTGACTTCAATAAAAATGTTATTAGGCACACAAGATTAAAAGGTAAAATGAGGCACATTCAGTGTTTTCAACAGTTTATTTGTTCATGCATTAATTTGAATCCAGCAGTGCCAAACCAAAGGTGGTCAGGAGAGCTACAGGGATAAGCTTGTGGTAAGGTTTTTACAGAGAAGATGCTGAACCGAGGAAAAGAAATCATTTGATCGGTTATAGCTTACACAGTTGCCTTGTTTGGGAAACTCTAGTTGACGGTTATGGTTGGTTGCTCTTAAGTTTTATTTTCTTGGATTCAAGTGCATTGATTAGTTTAGGTTTTGTTTGCTTATGTAAGCCACTGAGGCTTTAGAGACACTTCAGCCCAATAACTTCCTAGCTTAAATGCTTTAACAACATTATAGACACAAGCTATTTTTTTTGTATCATTAGAACTCTGATTTCCATTATAAATATGGACCAGACTAGAATTCAAAACTGTACCATAGTGTTTCAAATTGAATATCATTATTGTGTGTCCATATATTTCTATACAACATCTCTGAACAAAGTTTATTTATTCTAACTCTTCAAAAGATCCAGAATCACTAAAATTGTGTATTCAGCAAAGAGAGTATAGTGCCCAATTTCTCACTTGCAGACCTAGGGATTCAGGTCAAAAAAAGAATTGCAGCCACACCAAAACCGGAGATCACTATGCAGTTTGAAATGTGGTAATTTTGGTGAAAAGCAAATTATTTAGATTTAAAAGACATGGAAACCCTTTAAAAACATACTTTCTTTTTTTACCACATTCAAGAGCCATAGATTTTAATCATATGCCTTTTCCTTATAGCAAAATTGAGAAACATTTCTAGTTTCAGATACTGAAACTTCAAAATCTCCTAATATGAGTTTTCTGATTATTAAGCTAGAAAAATGTTGCAGTTGTAACTATCTTCACATACTTTTTCTTATATGCAACATTGATTAGTTTCTGTTTTAAAAACATGTTTATATAAAATATAGAACATTTCTCACATTCACTTCTTTGCACAGGAGAAAAAGAACAAGTTAATTATCTGAAACTATTGATTCTATGGACTCAACCTGGTGTCCTCTGTAATGTGTTTCTAGTAGCGTCATGCTTTTGGCTTTCTAGATGTCCTTCTGAACAGGCCTTTACATGAACTATATTGGTTCCTGGAGAATGCAGCGTGACCACACAAATTTGGTCAAAATAATGAACATTCCTTTAAAGGCCAACTGAGGGAGACAGGTATTGCTCAGCACATTTTTACCATTGATGTAACTTCCTCTTTCTTTTCTTTTTTTCCCTCATATAAAACGTCACCTCATTCCTAAGGATGAGAAACTCACAGGCTAAAAATGTAAGGCTTTCTTTGTGTCTGGAGGAAAATTTTGTCATTTAAAATAAAATAGCTCTTACCAAGCAGGACAGTCTTTGCAAGTATTTCATTCCTGGGACTGTTTGCATTCTTTCCCAATGAGCTAGAGTGATAGGCTCCAGAACCTATTTATAACGGGCAAGACGAGCTATTCCACTATCGGTGCTGGGTTAAGAATAAGAGCGCCAAGTGATTGGGTAGAATTTCTATGTGCCTCTTCCCAGCAAGAGTCTTTTGCCTTTTGGGGGGGAGAGGGGCTGTGAGCCACGTTTGTGAACAGCCTGTGGTGTGAAAGTGGAAGCAATTGGATTGAAACCATACATGGTGAAGTCAAAATGATGCTTTTTCTTGAGCTGTTATGCTACCTCTGGGGTAATTTCAGTGCCTGAAGAATAAAGAGAACTTGAGGCACTCTGGAGGATAATGTAACAGTATGTGAGAGGATGCTGCGCTCTCCCAGGCAATATCTTCAGCCTTCACTCGGACTTTAGAAAATATGATTCCAGTGCCATAGGGTCTGAGCCCTTGGTGAGTGCACACAGAGTGCCATGCTTGTTTAAGGACACAAGAGAAGTTCCTGCCTGACATTGCATTCCTCAGGATTGCTGAGAATTCAGGGCTGAACAAAATCTGAACAAACAAAAGAGCAACCCCCATCACACCGAACAAGGACAAGAACACATCATAAATTATGTGATAACTGGTAAACCACACAGAGCCATAGAATGTTTGAGCTATGCAGGACTCTGAAAGGCCTTGGTTCAAATTCTTTAGATGAAGAAAACAAGACAAAAATTAGAATAACCTAATGGCAGAACTGGAGTCACTTCACATGGCTTCCTGTCTCCCTGTCCAAGGGTGCCCTTCATTAGGAAATGCAAATCAAGAGTAAAATTTACAAATGGAGAGTATAGTGATCAAATGTTGTTGTAATGCAGTCCATCTGCAGTCTGCAGACCCATCGAGCCTGTGGACCCTGTTAGATAAGTAGCAGAAAGAAGCCACGGCATCTCGGTATTTTAAGTTCTAAGGTTCATCTGGTTTCGTTACTCCCAGGGAGAATCGAGTAGCTGCATATTTCTAGGAAAATGTAGCCATTCAAATCTGACCATTCAAATGAAAGAGAAGATGATACTGGCACGATGACAAATAGACACAGGATTAGCCAGCAAAAAGGAATGAGTGATCAGAGGAGGCAGCCTTCTGTGCGTTTTGAGGGCTTTAGTTATCTGTGAAGCCTCGAAGTGTTCTCTTTGAATGATTTAGGCATTTAATGCTATGAGAATTGGTCTGCTTAACAGAACCCATTGTCTTAAATTTGCCTTCATAGCTCAACCTACTTTCCTAGCTGAAATTGTATATGGGAATATACTTCTTTCCCTCTCTAAGAGTGTTTATTTGAACTGATCTTTTGGGCTCTCCTGCAGACAGAGTCATGTATGTAAGGCTCTCAGTCTCCCGGACTCACATCAGGGTGGCGGACCGTGCTTGCTACAGCCTCTCCCCGTCAGGCCAGGGCACAAGAGCGGGGAGCAACTCTTCTAATTCAACACTGCTAAGCCATCACACCTACACAGGAAAGGTTACTGAATCTAGATCACTTTGTGTTGATTTGAGACTTAAGTCATTCCTAAGATCTTTTTTCAGTACCTTAATATAGCAATAGCAAGCATCTTCAGAACGAAGGAGAAAGGAAAATCCAGAACACCGTTTTGGTTATTCTGGGTTTTATCTGAGCAGCTTTTTGAAGTGGATTGAATGAAATAATATATATAAAAATTAAAGATATGATTTTTGTGATGTTCAACATTAACTTAGAGATCTTTATTTTGTTTGAAAGTGTTAAAATAGATAACGGGATAAATATATATCAGGAAATTATAATCATGGCACATGTATTACATTAGCCACCGACCAGAGTATGTGCATTGATTCTCTTCCATGATCTTCTCTACCCTATAAGAGTACCCAGTATTAGTATTATTATTTCCATTTTTTAAGGTGAAAAGTAAGCCCCAAAAAGGTTAGGCAACTAGGCAGTGACAGTCATAGATCTTCGTGACTCCAGTCTATATGCTTCTGACCACGAGGTTCCATTACCTAAAATAAAAATGATACTTTTCATAGAACTATAACAGCACTTAGTAGGTAACTGTACTGGTTATGTGCTGGGTTTATCAGGTATTTGATTGGTTTTATTTGGTTTCTCTCTCTCTCTTTCTCTCTCTTTTATGAAAAATCAGTGGAAAACTTAAAATGCCCTGTGTTCTTTATAAAGAGAGATCAAAACAAAGTAGGCTGTCAGCAGCTGGCAAATGAGTGACTCATGTGAAACACTATTGTCTTCAGTGATAGAACCAGTCCTGGGCTAAGAGCCGAGGGACAGGGACCTGCCATCTCCTGGCTGTGAGATTTATGTGAACGACATTACTGGAAAACATTGTCTACAATTCCCTTCTAGCTCTGGAATCCTATGATTGTCTTACAAATCCACCCTTGAAGAAGATCAGGGATTGTTTATTTAAAGTTTTATATAGTTTAAATCACAGGGGGAAATTAATGGTATCAATATATAATTAAATTCACACTTACGAGCACCATGTTCTATTGAAACTTTATTTCTCAGAAAAGCTGTACCAACAAATTGATAGCAAAATGCCTAAAGTAAAATATAGTAATGTGTAATGTGAGGCGCTCTGATAAGTGGAGAAAGTATACATGGTGTGTTTTTCTGATGGAGAGTGTTGTGCAAGACGGAAGCAGTGGAAATTGTTTAGTGTAGCCTTTCCCTGCAGGTGTTCTGCCTCAAGAGTTAAGTCATTTTGAACTCCAACCGAATTCTTCTGACTCCACATTCTGCAACTTCTTTTCATTTTTCTCTCACTCTTTTTCTTATCTCATAGATAGTGAAACTGAGCAGGAAGGGCCTACGTTACTTATCCCTGGTCACCGAGCCACTGGCAGAACAGAACCCAGGGGCTGGCTGTATATATTGCAGCTGAACTACACAGAGATGCCTTTTACTTTGAATTAATTTAACACAGTAATGAATGTGGAGACATGACATTCAAAATGTATCTCACATTTCTGGGTTCAATTTTACTCTTATGAGCCAACTGCAAATGTTTTGTTTGTGGACATTGAATTCGCCCACTCCTCTTTTCACCCTTATTCAGAAGAAAATTGGAGATTATAAACAGATCACCAATGCTAGACAGTAAGAGGGTCAGTAGGGTCAATGTATGAATGGAGAATACCATGTTTTGTTCATCTCTGTACACACAGAAACTCAAAATAAAGAAACATACAGAAACTCACATACAAATTTTCTAAAAACATCTCAATCTCTATATCTTTAGACTTCAGTCTGCTAAGAATATTTTAGAATATCTCCTGCTAATAAAAAAGCCAATTGAGTTAGAAAAATTGATTATTTTAGCACAATGAACATTTTGTGACTGAGCTGAAAAGACAAATGTTTTTCAGTATTAATGCTGTGCAATTTGGGGGCCAGGCTTCACAGTGCACCTCCGGAGAGCTCTCCCATTCACTGAGCAGCCATGTCTTAATGAGGGAAGCTTGTTCCGACAAAGAAAACTCAAGGTAGGTTTGCTAATAAGGATAGTATCATGTGTAGGTTGTGCTAGATGTCACTCACCAAGAAGTCTGCACACATTTAGTTTATAGGACGGGAAACTTCTATTTAGTCTATGGCTTTGTGTGTAACTGTGAGCCAGTTCCTTATTCAGAAGCTGACGATGGCATATTTCTTCTGTCTTGATTATTTTCTTGGGATTCTGGGCCATCCTGTTTATGTTCCTGCTGCTGGCAGGTGTGTCTCATCAGCATCCAAAAGATGCAAGGCTTGAGATGCCTCGTAAATGCCACTCAAGGAAGTGAATTTCCCTCTTTTACAAATACCCACAGGAAACAAGACCTCAAATATATGCCTAGCCTTTGCGGGCATCTCTGTAGATGTCTTTTCCCTAGGGATTCTTGCCACGTTTTACTCAAGACTTTTTAAAAATATAAATTTCTTTTCATATTTGAGACTAATTTTTCCCATTGTAGATGAATATTATTCAAGGAACAATAATTTTGTATGTGAAAATGGTGAAACTGGAAAAGGCATATAATATGGAACTGTATCATATAAGAAAACTTTTACTATTGATTTTTGTATTCATGTGGATTTTTCTATCAATTTTTACCTTAAGTACTAATATTTATATATTTCACATTAGTGTTGCTAATTTTTCTTCTCATCTTCATTTTCTGTTGTTGTCAAATTCTGTGTTTTTGTCTTAGATATGCTTCTTAAAACAAAGTTAGCTGGATTTCTAAAAAAATCAATTTAATAATTTCTTCTATTAATATATCAGTTTAATACTATTTATTATGGTTTACTGATTTATAAGATAATTCCTTGATTTTATTCTTCATATATTTTATTTGTATTTTTCTCTTTTCTGTATTTTGTTTGATTAAAACATTTAGAAAATTATTTTTTTTTTTGCTGATTATGAAGCTATAGATTATTTTTCTCTTTATTTAGTAAATATCCATTAAGTTTTATGCTGGCTACTTACAATTTTCTAACAAAGTTCAAAGTTTTTCAAAATGTTTATACTTTTCTTATGTATGATTTGGACATCGGTGTGTTTTAACTAAGCACAGACAGTCAATCTCGTGTTATTTTTAACTATTACATAGAATTTTATCTGTCATTTTGAAAGTAGCAATTTCTCAAGCTTTTTGGGGTCTAAAAATTGTGTTAATTGTCTTAATCATTGAATGATAGTTTAATTAAGTAAAGAATTTAATTGAGCCTGACCAGGCAGTGGCACAGTGAATACAGCGTCGGACTGGGACGCGGAGCACCCAGGTTTGAAACCCTGAGGTCACTAGCTTGAGCACAGGCTCATCTGATTTGAGCAAGGCTCACCAGCTTGAGCCCAAGGTCACCGGCTTGAGCAAGGGGTCACTCGGTCTGCTGTAGTCCCCCGGTCAAGGCACATATGAGAAAGCAATTAATGAACAACTAACATGCCACAACAAAGAATTTGATGCTTCTTATCTCTCTCCTTTCCTGTCTGTCTGTCCCTATCTGTCTCTCTCTCTGTCTCTATCTCTGTCACACCAAAATAAATAAATAAATAAATAAATAAAAGAATTTAATGAAAGTTATTCCATTCAGTACCTTAAAGCTATTACTTTATTGTGTTAGATAGTCTATTGTTAATAATGAGATTTATTCTGTCCTTTTAAATGTTGTTTATTTGTAATTAATCTTTTTTCTTTTTTATATAAAAAATTAATATCTATCCTTGATTCACTGTATGTAGTTTCTTTACAATGTATCTAGATGAAAATTTATCTCTACTGTTCAACGTTTTACTTGTTATACTCTCAATCTACATCAATACTCCTTTAAGCAGCAATCCTGGTTCTCATATCGACAACCCATTCATTAATCTATGTTCTTTCCAAGTGTGAAACTGAGCTAAATTGAGAATACAGTCATTATTTTTTAAATTTATTTTTAGTTTCTAATTACAGTTGACATTCAATATGCTATTAGCTTCAGATGCACAGCACGGTGGTTATACAGTTATAGAGCTTACAAAGTGAGCCCCCTGATAAGTCGAAAACCTACCTGACATCATATCTAGTGATTATAAGATCATTGACTTATTCCTCAAACTATACTTTACATCTTTGTGACTATTTTGTAACTGCCAATTTCTACTTTTTCTTTTTACTTTTATTTTTTAAAGAAGGACAGAAGGAGAGAGAAAAAGAGAGGGGTGGTGGATAGACTGATAAGAAAGGAGAGAGATGGGAAGCATCAACTCTCTGTTGTGTCACTTTAGTTGTTCATTGATTGCTTTCTCATATGTGTCTTGACCAGGGAGCTTCAGATAAACCAGTGACCCCTTGCTCAAGTCAGCAACCTTGGGTTCAAACCAGCGACCTTGGGCTTCTAGCCATCAACCTTTGGGCTGAAGTCAGAGATCATGGGGTCATGTCTATGATCCCATTCTCAAACCGGAGACCTTGGGGTTTTGAACCTGGGTCCTCAGTGTCCCAGGTCAATGCTCTATCCTCTGCACCACTGCCTGGTCAGACCAATTTCTAGTTCTTAATCTCTTCACTTTTTCATCCAATTTCCAACCCCCCTCCCATCTAGCAACCATCAGTTTGTTTTCTGTATTTATGAGTTTATTTGTTTTGTTTGTTTCTTTTCTCTTTTAGATTCCACAAGTAAGTGAAATCATATGGATTATTAATAAGTATGTAATTATTGCCATGTTATTAATTGTTTTCTGATTGTTTCTGGTCTCTCTGTCTTATTCTCTTGTTCTCTTCTTTTATATGTTGATGAATTTCTGTAGTGTTGTGTTTAAATTCTTTTATTTTTTGTATATCTCTTGTAGATTTTTGTTTGTAGTTATCATGTGCTTCATATATACTAAGTTATATTTATAGCAGTCTATTTTAAGTTGGTGATTGCTTAAGGTTGAACACACTCTAAAATTACCACCATTTTTACTCAGCTCCTTCCTGTATACGTTTTTGACATTTTTCACTTTTTTGTTTGTATATGTTTGTATGTAGCCCTTAATTTACTGTTGTAATTACACATGGTCTTACTATTTTTACTTTTTAATCATTATTTTAGATTAAATGTCACTTGATAATTGCTCTTATTGTGTATTTGACTTTGTCAGTGAGAATGTTTTTCATTGAGATATTTTCTAGTTTATATTTCTGATAGTTGTTTTTCTTCTTAAAGAAGTCCCTTTAACATTTCTTGTAATACTGTCTCTCTTCTGGTACCCCTATGATGCAAATGTTGTTATGCTTGATATTGTCCCCAGAGATCCTTTAAACTACTCTCACTTCTTTAAATTCTTTTTTCTTTTGTTCCAATTGGGTGTTTTCTGTTCCTTGTCTCCCAAATAATTGATTCAATTCTCTCTTCATCTAACTTGATAGAGTCTATCTAATGTAGTTAGAGTCTATCTAATGTAGTATTTTTTGATTTTGGTTATTGTATTCCCCATTTCTGACTGATTTTTTTTAATATATTCTATTGCCTTTTTTTGTTTGTTTTTATCTCTGTAGAAGTTTTCTGTGGCACAATCTATTCTTCCCTTGAGCTCACTGAGCATTTTTAATAACCAGTGTTTTGAACTCCACATCTGGTAGACTGTTTCCCTCCATTTTGTTTAGTTATTTTTCTGGAGTTTTGGGAAAGTTTTATGCTTTGGGAAATTTGTCTCCTTATTTTGGTGACTTCCCTGTGATTGTTTCTATTTAGTAGGTAGATCTGCTGCATCTTCCAGTTTTGACAGAGTGGCCTTATATAGTAGATGTCTCATGGGGCCCAGTGACATAGTCTTCCTATTCATCTAAGCCAAGTGGTTTAGAAATGTCCCTTGTGTGTGTTGTGTGTGCCCTCCTATTATAGTTGGGCCTTGATTGCTGTTGGCATATCAGTGAGTGAGATTGATCTACAGGCTAACTGGCTATAAGGATTGTCTGGCACTATAGTAGATAAGCTGTTGTATCTGAGCTGACCCCATGGAGAGAGATGCACTTTAGTGGGGCTCTGGTACCTGCTGAATCCACTCTTTGGTGTATCATTTGTGGTGTTAATTGGGTGGTGATCTGGTGTAACTGAGATTGGCCACAACATATTTTGGCCCTGGGGCCTCTGAAGAGGGGCTCTGTTGCAGGCCAAGGGCATCCATTGCCTGTGTCCAGCTAGAGTCTACTTGGTAGGAGCTACAAAGTTATCTATAGTCAACTGATGCTTGTGCTGAGCTTGAAGGCTCCTGGGAGTGCTTATGCTGTGAACCAAGGCCAGCTACCTCTGGGGCCAGTCTTAGGTCACTTAGCAAGTAGTACAGGGCATGCCAAGGACAGCTGCTGCTTGCTTGGGGTTTGTGGACCTTTGATAAGAATTCTGTCCAGCTAATCTTCAGGTGGTTCTCAAGGGTGGTTCTTCTATAATTTAGTTTTAATTTTGACGGTTGTGGGAAGATATGAATACAACATTTACCCATTCTTTCATCTTTCCTGGAAGTCTGAAAGTCATTATTCTTTAAGGGTTCATCTCAGTGTGAGAATAAGATATGCTTTCGCATTACTGCCATTTGTGGTAACTTGTTAAAATAATAGCTCTTATGAATGATGCCTGTCAGTATTCATGGCCTTATGTAGTCCCTTCTTTTGTATGATTGAAATGTTGATTCTTGGCTTAACCATGTGACTTTCTTTATCTAATAGGACATCAGCAAATGTGACATAAACAGAGTCTTAATACATGGATGTTTTGAGGCTGACCCTATTGAAACCCTGACATCAGCATGTTACAAGGACTCATGGTTTAGCTTCTCTGAGATGATTCCAGCTAACCCTCTAGTTGAATGCATACACAAGTAAAATCATAACAACCACCAAGCCAACACTCAGAATTAAGAAAAATAATATCTATTTGTTGTTTCAAACCACTGAGGTTTACAGTGCTTTCTAACCAAGCAGTATCTAACTAATATAATGTCTGATATTTTAACCCCTTTTTCCCCAAGAATGCATTCCAAATTGCAGACAGATTTTGCTACCTAGTTGAGACTATGGCTTACAACACAGACTTTTCAGTTCTTTGTTTCTTATGTTTAGTTATTCCCAGAATGAAATCATAGTACTTTGGTGGACAAGTAGTCGTATTTAAGAACTTATGTAGGGCATCCAGGGTATCAATATATATGAAAAGAACAAATGTGATATATTAAGAAAACATTTTTGGGGGGCTGAGAAAGAAATTAAGATAGTGTTGTTATAGATGAAACACAGTCCATTTGAAAATGCCAGAGCTCTGAAAAAAAAAAGAACCAGGAGATGTTGGTAGGTGACATAAAAGCTGTGAATCATCATTGCTGTCTTGATTTTTCCTTTCCAATGGAATGAAATCCAATTTTACATGGAAAAGACACATGGTTGCCTCCCGTATTTACACAAAGAGCTTTTAAGTCATGCTTCTTTGGAAGCCATGTGACTAACCCAAAGATCAAACTTTGAGTTAGTCATTTGCTGGCTTTATGTCAGGCAGAGTGGATGTAACAGTCTCGAGGTGAACATTCTCTGGATGGAATTTAGATGGAACCACTGCAGAGGGTTATCCAGGTTGCCTCACGGGCACAGAAAATTGCTTTAAAAAGATAATCTCCTCATTTTTTATTATCAGTGTGTCTACCTTTCCTTGGCTCAGGATTATTCCAATTTGAGGCCAAAAAATGTATTAAGGGAATTAAGTACACTTAATCAGGACATTTTGATGGTTACCAGATGGGAAGGGTCTTGGGGTGCTGGCGAAAAACAGAAGGGATTAAGATGTAGAAAATGCCCATTATAAAAACAGTCACAGGGATGTAAAGTACAACAGAGGGAACATGGTCAATAATATTATAATAATTGTGTTTGGTGTCAGATAGGTTCTAGACTTCTGAGAGTGATTACTTCATAATTTATATAAATGTCTAACCACAGTATCTGTACCTGAAACTAATATAATATTGTATGTTACCTGTAATTTTTAAAAGAAAAAAAATGTTTTAGTAGAACAGTGTAAACTTAATCAGGACAGAAATAGAGAACCATTTTTACTAAGGAAACTATAAATATCCTAAGAATCTGTTTGAGGGATTTAGAAAGTAAGTTAATAGATATAGCCATTCAGATAAAAAGCTCTTTATTTTTAAGAAATAATTTTATATGGAAATTTAAACGAGGGAAAGTAAAGGTTATCTTCTTAGTAAATTCATAGAAAACAATTAGGTCAAAATAAAAGATTTAAAAGGAACTAGACACACATTTTACATTCTTGTAATCAGAAGGCCAATGTTCCTTCCTTCTTATACTCAGAGAGGAATTTTGGCCACCATTCTTTTTATCCCCCCAAAAGTTAATTGGAATGTGAAAAGCTTGCCAGGACATAGGATGGGGGCAGCCATTGTTTACCCTGAAGTAAGCGTTGACTTTTACTGTGATGGTCTTTCAAGAAATAAGCCTTTGTATGGTTTAAACATTATAGCTATGCTAAAGTGAATAGGTCCTCTACCCCAACCAACCACCACCGCATTTGCCACACCTCTCTTTTCTAGGCTGCATAATTTGGGTTACAGAATCTTATCGCATTATAAACCATGCACTTGTTATGAAATAATGTTGGTATTGAATACCCTTTAATACTCAAGAAAAAGAGTAGGTTTTACATTAACCTGACCCTGGCTATTTTATCATGTTGGTGGAATGGGATTTTCTTCCTAAAACTACTAGCTGAACAATAGTACAAAATACAGAACATGAATATCCATACATCTGCTTTATCTTGGTATTTTCTTCCCTTATAAAAATGTTTTATAATCAACTAAATTTTATCATTTATTTAGTAGTATAAAATTGTAGTGGCAAAAATAGTACAAATTTTGAAAGAGGGAAGACTCAATTTATAATAGTCTAGGAGGTAAGGAAGTAATGAAACTAAGCTCAAGTTACACTTGATCTTTACAAATGACAAAGAGTCTGAGTTATTTTGCTCTGTGCCTTATGAGGTAAGATGTAGAAGAGATATCAAACATGAAGAGACAGGCCAAGATGGAGGATTAAATGCAAGCAAAAAAAGTCAGATATTAAATAAATATGAACTTTCTGAGGGAAACTTTCTCTGATTTTTAAATCAGATCAGGAAGTGCTATTGTATACAAAGCCATAGCTGCTGTACTTCGCTTTTTGCTACACTTATGATAATGGAAATTTTAAAAAGAATTGGTTGGTTGACATTTTCCTTCTGTGTAAAATTAACATTTCGTGAAGGCTAGTCCCAGATCGGTCTTGTTCAATGCCTAGCAGTTGCTCAGTGATTTATTTACTGAATGAATGAGTTACTACTGCATGGAAGACTGGGAACAGCTCCTCAGAATAGTGTTAGTTGTCCTGATTAATTAAGATTTAGGGTATAAACACACCTACAGCTAGTTATAAAATGTTTAGAAATTAATTTGGAAAATTTCTGTGGGAGAAAATTTTAAAGAATCTTAACAACCAAAGCAAATCATTTGCTTATCATTTGTGGGGAACCACCAGAGGTTATTAAGCAAAGAAATAAATAATGAAAATTGGGACATTTAAAATTTTTTCTCATATTCATATTTTAGGATAATGCTGATGATTACCCTAGGAGAATACTATATAAGAAAAGCTAAGGGTGTAAAGAGGAACCAACATATGGTGACGGAAAATGATTTGACTTTCGGTGATGGGTACACAACATAATCAACAGTTCAAATGTTATAGAGATGTTTACCTGAAACTTATATACTCTTACTGATCAATGTCATACTGTTAAATTTAATTTTCTAAATAAAATTTTAAAAAAAGAGCAAGTCTGAGAGTTTCGGCAGTAATGAATAGCTTAAGTAGATTAAGCTAGTGATTATTGCTGATGGAGAGTTCTAGAAATAAGAAGTGTCCTTTTCATTGCTGTGAGTCTTAAATATGAATCGAGATTAGAGGTCTATAATATTAGGCTGAAATGGGAAACCCATTTTGAGTGTGAGGAAGTAGCTGAGCACAGCACTTATACTTGAAGTCAATGCACAGTAGAATTTGGTGACGTAGCTGTGGATTAAGGATCCATGGATAAAAGAGGCCAGTAAGACCAGAATGAAGGCAGAAGTCTGAGATTTGTGTCTCTGGATCTGGATGAAAGGGCAGGTCCACACAACAGCTCAAGTGGGTCATGACTACTGCTTCTAGGCTGCCAACATCTGTCCCTCACTTTTAAGCCCTTTTGTGGTGTGATTAAATAATGCAGGGAAGTATGGGAAGCTCTTTTAAGAAGAGCTCTCATAGACATGGACTAAAGTATGGTGGCTACCAGAGGGAAAAGGGTGGGGAGTAATGGGTGGGAGCAGGGGAAAGGGGCAAAACATATGGTGACAGAAGGTCATTTGACTTTGGGGGACGGGTACACAATGCAATGTATGGATCATGTGCCAGGAAGATGTACACCTGAAACCTGTATGAACCTGTGGACCTCATTAAATTTAATTTCTCAATAAAATAAAATACTCCAACTGGATCGTGTTTGGCACCTTCTCATTGCAGTTTTGAGGAAGGATTTCAAATGGTCATGTTAACCTGAGAGTTTGGCATAAATGTGGGGAAGAGACCAAAGGCAAAAACGCATGCAGAGGGGGAAGCTCACACAGAAATGATCAGCATCCAGGCTTGCGGTGGTGGAGAAAGTATCAAAGATGACCATACATAGAATGCAAAAGCAAGATACTTCCTGACCTGTGGTGGCACAGTGGCTAAAGCATTGACCTGGAACGCTAAGGTCACTGGTTCAAAACCCTGGGCTTGCCTGGTCAAGGCACATATGGGAGTTGATGCTTCCTGTTCCCCATCCCTCCCCCCATCTCTCTCTCTCCTCTCTAAAATGAATAAATAAAATCTTTAAAAAAAAAACAGTAAGAAAATGGACAGGGGTAGAATCTGGTGTATTTGAAATTAGAATTATATATGAATACCTTCATAATCAAATAAAATGCAAAACATATTTAGAAAGGGAAATAAAATGAAAGTTAATGATTTTTTTTAACAACTTATGATTGGAATCTATAATGCCCCAATAAACATTCAGGGTATTAGTGCAACAATGCCATTTTAACTCAAAGAATGCTTAGTATTTTTGTTTTTGGTGGGGTTTTTTTAAGACGAGAATGACTAGTTTTAAACACTTACAAAAGAATGTCACATACTTACTGAATGAGTATGAAAAGGAAGAGGTTGCTTTTCAGCATACCTTATCAGATTTGAACCATGGTAACTGCCATAAATTAAAAGCAAATAAAAACAAACAGCACAAAAACCCCCAAACTACCTCCATTTCCACCACAACCATTTTAAAAGAAATGCAGATTCACTATTTTTATGGTGCATTCCAATCTAGTTAACTTCTTTCTTTCCTTTAGCATACATGCCTCTAACCTAATTAAAGCATAATAGCCAGTTAAATTAGCATCCAGATAAAAGTTTGGAACTAGAAAATGATTCTTAAGTTGAAAAAAAAAATCCTGGAAATATCAAGGGCTTCTTAGGGACATCAGATAAGTGTGCTCATTTAATAATGACAATAAGAAATAGTAGAGAGATAAGCTCAGAAAACTACACAGGACTGAAGTTGTTTAGGCTCTAAGTTTGTCAAAGTATGGAATTGGTTTTATTGTACAAGCTGTCTCATGCAAAAGTCCAAGTTATTTCAGGGCATTGAAATCTTCGTTTATCCATTACGGTTTGCAAGGATTAGGCCAGCAACTTCCTTCCTATAATGCTGTTTGTCCTAATCAAGGGAATTTGAGGAGGTAGAGACAGGGAGAAGTACAGGCTGTCTCATTTTGATAAGAAGGTGGAATAGCAAGTAATTCTCTTCTGACAAAAGCACAGCCTAAAATATTTGTTCTGAATGTTTGCCATGTCACAGTTGGGACCTTGTTGTAGTCCAACTTAATGGGTGTTTCTCAAAATCCTGGCGGAGGTTCAGATAGCATTATCTTCCCATCACTCTGCAAGCAATATCTTATAGTTTGGGGATCTGAAACTATGATATACTGTAGAGTAGAAGAGACTAAAGATGGACATTTGAGATAAGGTCAACCATTTTTTCCTTACCGTAGGAAACTGTGTAACTTATTTTCAAACCTGGACAAATTTGAAAGGGGACCCTATTAATAATTATAACAGAAAAGCAGGAGTAAGAATTATCCTGAGCAAATAAATCATATAGTCAGTTTAGCCACAGAGAATCGTATTCCCAAGTTTAAAATCTTATTTCTTTAGTTTTTGCATATGTTTCAGCTAAATATAACTTAAATTTATCTAGCCTTTGTAAAGTGTAAGCTCTTATTCTTCAACACTATGTATCTTTGTGAGAATATTTAGTGTTACATAAGCTCTATACCTCTGATCTTATCAGGAATAAAAACTCATGATTTGAAAAATAATTGAAATAAGTAACTAAAATAAGTGACCCTAAAGAATTCTATGATATCATATAATGCAGATTTGTACTGTATTGTTGGGCAGATAAAATGTATTATGCTCACTTTGTTAAAGAGGCCGTTGCCCAGGTGATATTAATGTGTGTTGGGGTGGGCTAAAGGCAGGCAGAATCCTTGTAGCCTGGGGCTTGGTTTTGGGATTAAGCCTTTCCTACCCTTTTTGGTGTAAGGTGGTACAATCCTATCATGCCTCAGAGAAGTGACTTTGTATTAGAGACTTCCCTGTTTTGTATATTGGATTAAAGGTTTGGATTTCTACACTATAAAATGGGAACGGAGTGGGAGTTTGGCACTTGGTTCCTGAGGTTAGCATGAGAGAGAGCAGAGAAAGTAGAGCCAGCAGTGGAAGGAGGCCACGTGGAGTAGGCCAGGAGAAGCAGCCAAGATGGCGGAGTACTGAGTGAGATGCCAGTCTGTGTAGAGTTTGTATCTGGGATAAGGATGCAGATGGGGAACTGAGGAGAATAAGGTTGGTGAGCTAGAAACCTTTGATTCTAGGAAACTCGGATAAGTCAGTGGCTTTGTGAGCACTGAGTGTCACTGGGTTTTGGAGCCCAGTGTGTATTTTTACTTGCCCGCCGGGTGCAAGGTAGGATTAAAGGTTATGGCCCACCAGTTTTTGGCTCCATGGTTTCTTTACCGACTGTCCGAATCCAATGCGAACCTGCATGGGCCAGGCTGCTTTGATAGTGGCCCCGGCCCTGGCTGCTGGCTTTACATGTATAAAGTTAGTTTAATTAGTCATAGGAGAAAGTGGAATATAAGGAACCATGTACTTTAGGAAGGATAAACAGTTTAATTTATTAATAAATAACAGATTTAAGTTTAAATCAGTAATCACCAGAGAAAATAGAAATACATTGTGGTGAAGTTTATTCATATCTGTGTCTTCCACTTTAAAAATACTTTAATTAAACCAACTTAAGCTTTAGATTCTTCAATTATAACTAAACTGTAAGTTCTTTATTCAAAAATAAAGACATCCAGAATTAAAAGAGAAAGAAGGAGAGTGTAGGATTTGTGTAGCCACCAAACTGGAACCAAAGGCCATATTCAAACAAATAAAAACAATGTTTCGGCCTGACCTGTGGTGGCGCAGTGGATAAAGCATCGACCTGGAAATGCTGAGGTCGCCGGTTCGAAACCCTGGGCTTGCCTGGTCAAGGCACATATGGGAGTTGATGCTTCCAGCTCCTCCCCCCCTTCTCTTTCTCTCTCTCTCTCTCTCCTCTCTCTCTCTGTCTATCTCTCCCTCTCCTCTCTAAAAAAAAGTGAATAAATTAAAAAAATAAATAAAGATTAAAAAAAAAGAAAAAAAAAAACAAAAAAAAAAAACAATGTTTCTCTGGACCCTTTCTTTTTTCCATTGTTGCTATTGTTCTGCAATGTCAGGATTGTCTGTCTGAATCTAGATCAAGGGTCCCCAAACTTTTTACACAGGGGCCAGTTCACTGTCCCTCAGACCGTTGGAGGGCCGGACTATAAAAAAAACAACTATGAACAAATCCCTATGCACACTGCACATATCTTATTTTAAAGTAAAAAAAACAAAACAGGAACAAATACAATATTTAAAATAAAGAACAAGTAAATTTAAATCAACAAACTGACCAGTATTTCGATGGGAACTATGCTCCTCTCACTGACCACCAATGAAAGAGGTGCCCCTTCCGGAAGTGCAGCGGGGCCGGATAAATGGCCTCAGGGGGCCGCATGTGGCCCGCGGGCCGTAGTTTGGGGACCCCTGATCTAGATGCTTATGCTACTGCAGCCCCTTTATACTATTCTGAATGTTTGGAAGAACATGAACATAGAACCCATTAACAGTAAATCTCTCCTTTGGGACCAGCTCTCTGCTTTCATTCTCCGAATTGTCTTTGTCAAGGTTTCTTCCTCCTACCTCTCCTCTCCCTTCATCTCTTCATCATTATGACCCCCTCTTAAATCTTTTTTATAAATTTACTTTTATAGAATTCTTTTTTCTTTTTGCATAAATGGTATCTTATTTCTTTTCCCTCTCTACTTGGGCCAAATCTATCAATTATTTATCAAATGTAGTGATCCTGATATGGTAGCAGGAGACTTTGTCCCTTCCTTCAACAGTTTTGTTGAGCGCTCACTGTGTTCCAGATGCAGAGATCAGTAGTGAATAAGAGAGATAAAAAGCCTCCTTCATGCCTCCTGCAGGATAAAAGAAAGTTATTCTTTCAGGTTTGTCCAAAGGGTAAACTACAGACAACAAGTCTTTCTAGGACTAAGATTAGCCACACTTAGACATTGTCTGGCATTCACTTCTTATTATATATCACATATACATGTAAAAGCATGACAAAGTTTGGGGATAATAATAAGAAAATAGGTTATTTAGTGTGTATGTTGTATGCATGTGTGCATGTGTATGTTGTCTATGTGTGTAATGATGCAATACATACTCAGTAATTTGCTTTTGGCATTTAATAAATCATTTTTTTCTTTGCTTTTGTCATCAAACAAAATGTATTTCTGTATCAGCACATATAAATGTATCTCATCCTTTTAATGATTGCTTAGGGAATTTGTCTCTATTGTTAAAGCATTTAAAACTGCTTCCAAATTTTCAGTGTTTCAAACAATGCCACATTATTCTGCATATGTCTTTTGTACACATGTGAGTATTCTTGTGAGATATATTTCCAATTGCTAAATCAAAAGAGATGGTTACATTTTATACAGAAAACCCCATCTGTTGTAAGATGTACTTCAGCATCCTGAAAAAACTCAACTCAAGAAAAATATGTGTATAGGAGAAAATTGTTCTTATTTGTCCAAGATATGGCTTTATTGCCACTTTATCAGAAGCCGAAGTCTCTGTTGTCGCCTTAACAATGGAGAATAAATGTATAAAACACAAGAATGGATTGTGTACATTGAAGAGGGATGAGATGAGAAAGAATGAGGAAAAAATGTTAAAACCATATACAAGAAAAACAATCTTTTCTCTATGTTCTCCCAGTGAAAATCATAAGGCTTCATTCATCCAAGAGAAAAGATGAGTCTTGTTTATTTTAAATAAAGTTTAATTAAAGAACTTCTAAAAGCTTTACAGTGATAGGAAATAGTGTGTCAAGGTAATCAGCTTTTTAGACAAGCAGAAACGAAAAATAAATTTAAATTGCCTCTGAAATTTAAATTGCCAATTTTGATTTTTCTTTAAATCAACAGAACTGTTCCAAGTTGAGGCCAATTATGTAAAAAAGCCAAACTCAAACAGTTATTAGGAAATCAAAATTAATTTTGTTAAATTAATGGAGTAATTTCCTGCACCATATCCCACGCCCTGCTTTGTAAGCAGGCTCCTTCTTACCTCCTGGCCTGATTTTATTTTTGTCCTTCTCAGTTTAACAGGTCCAAAAGCCACTTCATGAATAATAAATAAAAATCTAAAACTTATTTGTTCCATAATAATCTGTCTGATTTAACATTGCATAAAATACCACAACACCTCAAATCACAAGATTCATAGTTGTGAGCTGAACTAACTGCCTTTTATCTAGTTTCCCCAGCGTAGCTTTATAGCTCCTTGTTCAGCAGTTAACATCACATAACTTTTGACTTAATTTCTGTATCTGTGAGTATGTGGGAGGAGGGGAGAATAAGAAGGAGGGAAAGATCACAAAGTTTTAAAGATGCAGTTTTTAAAGAATAAGGAAAATATTCTTCCATTCTGTTCATTAAATTATAATATGACGGGATTCAATGTAGATTATATTGCTAGGGTATCCACTGATGTGTTACTACTATATTTGTTGGGTGACTAGTGGATACTAAGAAACAGATACATTTCCTTCAATAGGAAAGACCTGGTAAGGAATCAAAATCCATAATTAGTCCCAAACTAAACTGGTCTACCTGAAACCGACAGGCCTCGTGGCTTTGATTAAATTTAGTTTTAAATCCTAGCTCTAGAAATCACCTTTCTCTGGATATGCACCCTTCAGAAACTTTCCCCAAGGTATCAGAAGACAGTAGCTGGGACCTGACTCATGGTCACAAGGTCTCGACCTCTGGCAGGCTAAAGATAACATCTTGACCTAAATTATGTTTCAGCTCCTGTGTCGTAAGGTAGGCTGACCTCAGAGCTGCCTCCAGACCTGAGGACATGATTCATTACCCTTACCTCACCTCTGACCAGTCAGCTCCCAGCAGAACCCGAACCCCCTTAACCTACATGCAGTGTTTTGTGATTTTGCCCTGTATTATCTGTAACCTACGTGCCATCCAAGAGTTTGGGCTTTTGAGCATTAGCTTTCCCTTCTCTTGGGTGACGCCATTCGGGATGAAAGAGCCAGTCTTTCTTCACTGCAGTTCTCGGCGTCCAGTGCTTGGCTCTGCTAGTGCAGGGAGATGAACTCTTTCTGCTCTGTAACACACCCAGTGTATTGTATCCCAGACATTACTTACCTTATAACGTGGCCAGGCCTGCCTTGCTCAGGGCTAGGTCTTCCTTCACTTTTTTTTTCTTTTTTTTTTTAATTTATTTATTAAATTTAATGCAGTGACATTGATAAATCAGGGTACATATGTTGAGAGAAAACATCTCTAGATTATTTTTTTTAATAATTTTATTTTTAATGGGGTGACATCAATAAATCAGGATACATATATTCAAAGATAACCATCTCTAAATTGTTTTGACATTTGATTGTGCTGTATACCTCTCCTCCAAAGTTAAATTGTCTTCTGTCACCTTCTATCTGGTTTTCTTTGGGCCCCTCCCCTCCCCTAACCCCTGTCTCCTTCTTCACCCCATCCCCCTTCCCCCCACCCCCCACCCCTGTTGCCATCACATTCTTGTTCATGTCTCTGAGTCTCATTTTTATGTCCCTTCTATGTATGGATTCATATAGTTCTTAGTTTTTTTTTTTTTTCTGATTTATTTATTTCACTCTGTATAATGTTATCAAGGTCCATCCATGTTATTGTAAATGATTCGATGTCATCATTTCTTATGGCTGAGTAGTATTCCATAGTATATATGTACCAAAGCTTTTTAATCCACTTGTCCTCTGACAGACACTTGGGCTGTTTCCAGATCTTTGCTATTGTGAACAATGCTGCCACAAACATGGGGGTGCATTTCTCCTTTTCGAGCCATTTTATGGTGTCCTTGGGGTATATTCCTAAAAGTGGGATAGCTGGGTCAAAAGGCAGTTCGATTTTCAGTTTTTTGAGGAATCTCCATACTGTTTTCCACAGTGGCTGCACCAGTCTGCATTCCCACCAGCAGTGCAGGAGGGTTCCCTTTTCTCCACATCCTCGCCAGCACTTATTCTGCGTTGTTTTGTTGATAAGCGCCATTCTGATTGGTGTGAGGTGATAGACACCCCACACCCCTACCACCCCCGGATACTTACTAGGTGTCACCCCTCAGGGAATAATATAAAATTCTTTTTTTTAACTTTTCTGAATAGAATGTAAAAGAGTTGTAAATGGTCTATTTACCTTTTTTAAGGAAAACTTGCTCTCTACTCCTCCCCCCCCCAAAAAAAAAAGACACTACTATACATCAGTGCCCTAATTCAGGGGAATAGAGGTGAATATTTCAGGCAGAAATGCCTGTTCTTGGGAGAGATGGCATTATTCTCTCCAAGACATTCTGTTTTGGTACTTAATATGGACATTCTAATTCTCTTATTTCCTCTTGTTTGAATTCTAGTGCCTTTAGGGGACAGGTTGTCATTTTAATCATATTGATGTTATTCAGGGCTATTTTGAAGAATCTGTGATCTTATTTTTGGCTGCTCTGCATGTATATCAAACAAATTAAAACCCACTCATATTCCACATTAAATATAATTTATACTGCAATTACAAATTAGACTTGCAGTTGACTAGTTGATGTAATATTATTTTTTTAGATATTTAATTATCTATTCATTTCCATTTTGCAGCTTTTGTTTTGTAGTTTAGAGCCAATACTCTTTTTTTTTCAGGTTTCAATCGTTTTTGTAGACCTTTAAAAATCTGAGAATCCATTGGCCCTGGGCTCTACTGACTAATGGATGAAATGTCCTTGATAATGCTAATTTTTTTTTTTGTATTTTTCTGAAGCTGGAAACAGGGAGAGACAGTCAGACAGACTCCCGCATGGGCCCGACCAGGATCCACCCAGCATGCCCACCAGGGGCGATGCTCTGCCCCTCCAGGGTGTTGCTCTGCTGCAACCAGAGCCACTCTAGCGCCTGGGGCAGAGGCCAAGGAGCCATCCCCAGCGCCCGGGCCATCTTTGTTCCAATGGAGCCTTGGCTGCGGGAGGGGAAGAGAGAGACAGAGAGGAAGGAGGGGGGGGGGTGGAGAAGCAAATGGGCACTTCTCCTATATGCCCTGGCCGGGAATCGAACCCGGGTCCCCCACACGCCAGGCCGACGCTCTACCGCTGAGCCAACCGGCCAGGGCCATATAATGCTAATTTTAATACAGGAGGGTATTTTTTAAATTCTTTTAAATATAAGAGCCATTTAGAATGTTTGTCTTTTTAATAAGTGTGTATTTTTTACAGCAAATTATCTTTCTGAGTTTTCTATATCTTTCCTAAGTCTCGAATTTTTTGAAAAATTAAACTGTTTTTTTTATAGATGATTCTCTTTATTTTCATAGTTTGATATTTAAGGTCTAAAGCTACAGTCCTTCTATTTTAAGGCTGTGTCTATTATATAATTTGCTATTCATTGCCCATTCTCTGAAACATTGATGTTCAGAGCACCCATTGTATTGTCCCCTTCAAAAATGAGGGCTCTGCCTTTTTTTCCTACAAAGATAATTCTTATGACACTTCCAATCCCTCGACTGCAGGAATATCCAAAGATTGTGTGTGCTGGCTTCCCCTATATGTTTCTTCAGACAGTAATTTTTTAAAATTCTATTTAGAAATTTAATTTTAATGGGGTGATATTGATCAATAGCAATACATAAGTTTCAGGTAAGCATTTCTATAGCATATGAACTGTTGATTGTGTTGTGTACCCATCACCTAAAGTCGAATCATTTTCCACTACCGTATATTTGTCCCTCTTTACTCCCTTCCTCTCACCCCTACAGACAGTAATTCTTACATCTAAACCTCAGTGCACCATGCTGCCCTGCTTTGGGAAATGATATCTGAATGTAACTACAGGGCATTCTGAGAAGAAATCCAAAATTGAGATGCAAACTAGTCCTTAAAAATGGGCGCCCTCAGGTCACAGAGCTCAGAATTTCTCATAGTCTTCAGTTAGGGAGAATGTTTTGCAAGAGTCTGCAAACTGTTCTTCAGTTAGTTGAGAAACTTCTTCCCTGTGGATTCTTGGAAAATCTCCATCTGTCGATTGACAGAGACAAAATGCAGTGCTTTTCCTTCTGTTCTCTGCCTCATATTCTACTTGTTGTCATTCCGGTGAATTGCACTTCCATATTGTTTTATTCAGCAGAGAGGATAAGCTGCATATGAGGCTGGTTGTCCTGCACAAAGGGAACAAAGTCTGTGTTAAAGAGGTTGATGCATAGTGTAATCATCAGTGAGAGTCAGTGTGCATTAGGAAAACACATACTTATATTATTAAACCCAAAGTTTGTTTTCTAGTACAATCTCTAGTGGCCTGCCTAAATTACTGCCATTAATTTCAGGTGTATCTAAATGACATTGAAGGCCTGACCTGTGGTGGTGCAGTGGATAAAATACCTCCCGGGAATGCTGAGATCGCTGGTTGGAAACCCTGGGCTTGCCCTGGTCCAGGCACATACAGGAAGCTGCTACTACAAGTTGATGCTTCCTGCTCCTCCTCCTTTCTCTCCTCTCTAAAAAAAAAAAAAAATGACATGAAGACGATTGTAAAGCCAGAAGTCACAGCCAAGGCCACTATCACAGCAGCCTTCTGGCCCATGCAGGTTCGCATTGGATTCGGACAGTCGGCAAAGAAACAACGGAGCCACAAACTGATGGGCCATAGTCTTTAATTCCAGCTTGCACCCGGCAGGCAAGTAAAACATACACACTAGGCTCCAAAACCCAGTCACATTCAGTGCTCACAAAGCCACTGACTTATCCGAGTTTCCTAGAATCAAAGGTTTCTAGCTCACCAGACTTATTCACTTCTGTTCCCCATCTCCTTCCTTATCCAGCGTCAAACTGCACAAACTGGCATCTCACTCAGCACTCCACCATCTTGGCTGCTTCTCCTGGCCTACTCCACGTGGCCTCCTTCTGCTGTTCTCTGCTCTGCTCTCTCCTCTAATGATAACCTCAGGAACCAAGAGTGCAAGCTCCCGCTTCGTCCCCATTTTATAGTGTAGAAATCCAAACCCTTAATCCAATATACAAAATAGGGAAGTCTCTAATACAAAGTCACTTTCTGAGGCATGATTGGATTGTACCACCCCACATCAAAAAGGGTAGGAAAGGCTTAATCCCAAAACCAAGCCCCAGGCTACAAGGATTCTGCCTGCCTTTAGCCCACCCCAACACACATTAATATCACCTGGGCAACGGCCTCCTCGTGTTATCTTTAACAAAGTGAGCATAATACATTTTATCTGCCCAACAACGATACTAAATAAAACATTTTTTTTCTATTTCTGCTTTAGAGTCCTGAAGGTAAACATGAATTGTACCTTTATTCCCATCCATATTGCTTTTGTTTTTAAAAAAAATTTTTTTGCACCTTTGATGGACCTCAGTTTTGGGATGTCTATAGAGTCAGGCTCTTCTTGTTTGGAAAACCTGAATGTAATATTGTGATACAAAGCTCTGCTCACGCTGTCCATGCTCAGAGGATGCCATGAAACTCAGCGACAAGAATGTTTTGGAATGCTGGCAAAAAGCAAAAACAGTGTGTCCTCTGCACACAGTTAGAAAAATAAAGGTACAGAGGACATGGTGTACTTCTTATTAAAGGCTTTGAAAAACACCACACTTCAGTAAACATTCCTCAGGGGCTGAGGAAACACTCGGGTCAATGGCTTGCCTTAGCTCTCTCAACTCTGGTTTTAGTGAAGCGGACAATAGCACAGACCCAGTGCCAGCCTTGGAGGAGGGAGAGCCAAGGACACACAAGCACACACTTGAAACAAGCGTAATATTCTGCTCCAGGGACTCTGTGCTGTCTCGCCATCCCAAGAGGTGTTTGCGATTTGCCAAACCCCCACCGCTAGCTCGCCAAGTCTCGGTGCTTTCTTTTGCTCCTGAATGAGACCCTTCGCAACTCCTCTTTAGCTGTTGGAGCTCCTGGTGTGGGTCTCTTGGTAGCCTAGACAATTCCAAGTCCCGCTGCCCTGATACTACATTAATTTTCCTCCCTTATTAGTGTCACCCTCTGAGACAGCATCCAAAGAGAACCAACCATTCAGCTAATCATGGGATTAGGTAGTGCCATTCTCTTTTGCTTCCTAATGTTTCATCTGAAGTAACCAATGAGAGGAAACCTACTATGAAGGTTCCCTAATTTGTTACCCTTCAAAAGAGGCTTTATGCAAGGACTTTGTCAAAATTACTTATGAGTGATACATAAAATATAATTAAGGAAACCTCCACTCAAAGTTGGGCTGCAAAAAGTACGCGGCCCTTAGTTGTATCCTCTGCTCTAGCTTAGTTCTACTGTCCTCTGGGGTGAGTGTAAGGATGTAGGCTGGTGGGTGGAAGCAGCTGTCACGCTCTGAAGGAGGGCATGCTCAGGCAGGGGAGGTGAAGACCGTCTGTGGCCACGTGAAGCATCGTTAGAAGTTTCAGCCACCCCGATGACCACTGAAAAGTAGGAACAGCATAGACTGACTTTGAAAGTCACAATCTTTGATGAAGATGCTAATCTGGAGGCAAGTTATCAGAGTCCCTCAAAGGATAACAGCAAATACCTGACAGGAACAGAAGCCTTAATTTTAAAAAATTAATAAAAATTGGCCAGACCAGACTGAAATATATAGTATTTTAGAATTCCAGGGTACAATTAAATGGCAGATGTCTAGGCTCATATATATAATACATATATATATATATATATATATATATATATATATATATATATATGGCTAAGTTTGAAGATGGAAGTTTAGCTAGAAAACAAACTCACTTGGCTATAAACTAACATATTCAAGTGTTTTGAAATAGATTGCAAATAATTGGGGAAAAGTCCTCCTACATGTGAAAGTTTGAGTTTCTTCTCTGCATATTTTCCAAAGGTGGCTCTTTGAAGCTCAGAAATTTCCTTTAGAAAAGTGCACTGGTCTGATATTCTGCAACAACGAGTGGAAGCACATTTATGAAAGTCCACTTGAGCCCAGCAGCATGCTTTTTAGCAAATCAGAGCTTCTGCCTTTCTCTTCCACCCGTTTCCTACTTCTTTCTTAGTGCTAACCGGTGGTACATCCTTTATCAACTCATAGCATTTATTTATATTTTTTGTGCTTTAAAATAAGTCTTATTGACATACAATATTAAGAGCAAGCCATAGCAAGAAGTATAGTCAGTACTCTTACACCCAATTTGATTCTCTCCTTCACTTCCCCTTTCTGACTCTTCTAGATGCTTTTAGCCTGTATGTTGAAGTAAAGCAAAAAATATACTGACTGGTGCACATATCTTAAGTGCATATTCAAATAATTTTCATCTACTGAAAATATCTTGATAACCACCATTCAGATAAAAAGCAGAATATCATCAGCACCCATAAAGTCTCCACTTTGTACCACCTTCTAGTCGCTGCTTACCTCAGGGATAATTACTATCCTGATTTCTAACAACATACTTTATATTTTGTGAAAATGAAAGCATGTGAGATATACCTTTTTCTTTTTCTTGTATAGCTTCATTTCTCCAACATGTTTGTGAAATTCATTGTACGCTTATATATAGTTGTGGGATATTCATTCTCATTACTGTGTGGTATTTCATAATATGAATAAAACATAATTTATTTATCTAGTCTACTATTAATGGGCATTTGAACAGCTTCAGTTCTGGGATGATTACAAATAATGATGTTCTGAACATTTATTTTGGCGAAGATATGCATTTATGTTGAAGGAATATAGATCTGGCTGTGAAATTATTAGGTCACAGAATACACTTCTCTCTAGTTTTGGTGGTCGTTCCAAAGAGTTCTCCAAAGTGATTTCACCAATTTATACCCTTCCATCATGTTTGAGAGCACCAGTAGCTCTGTAATCTTGCCTATATTTTGTATGGTCTGTCTTTTTTAGTTTACTTGGTCTGGTAGATGTCTAATACTCTTACTGTGGTTTTACTTTTTATTTCTCTGATTACTAATCAATATTCATGTTTTGGGGGTGTTCAGCTATCTATTTTGTAATGTTTCTATTAATTTAAAAAATTAGGCTCACTGTCTTTTTTTCTTATTTGTAAGAGCTCTTTATATATTATAGATATACATTTTTGTAAGATGGATAGATATTGATATGAGTGCAAATCTTGTGTGTGTGTGTCTTTATACTCTCTTAATAGCCTTTTGATTAACAGAAGTTTCTGAGTTTTAATATAATTCAATTTATGAATTGTTTCCTTTAAGAAACAGTCCTTTATGAGACATATTTAAGGAAACTTTGCCTGTCCCCACATTATAAAAATAATTTTCTATGTATTCTTCTAGAAGTTTTAATGTTTTACATTTTATATTTAGCTCTATAATATACCTGGAATTGATCTTTGTTTCTGATGTAAGATAGAAATACTTTTATTTTGTTTTATTATTTTTATTAGCATTTTATTTTTTTATATACATAACTAGATAAAGCAACACCACTCACTGAAAGATGATGCATTGCTCTCTGCTTGGTATTGCCACCCTAATCAAAACTTTAGTATTTATATGTGAGTGTTTATCTCTGGACTGTCTAGTTCATTCCATAAATCTATTTGTCTATAATTTCACTATGTCATTATTTTGCTGCTTTATAATGTCTTACTATAAGGTAAGTTCTTCAACTTTATTCTTACTTACCAAGAATATTCTGGCTATTTTTGTCCCATTACATTTCCATATAAACTACTATATCAATATCCGTATCCTCTGAGTATCTATTTATTGTCTATTTATTTCTTGATTTTCTGTCAAATTTGTTAAAAGGATTACCATTACCCAGAGAAAAAAGTATAAGTTCCTTATCATAACATAAAAGTTTGTTTACATTTCTGTGATTTCTAATGAGATAATCAAATATTCATAAGTTTCCTGGTTATTTAGATATTCAATTTTGTTATATGAATAACAAATGTTTTGACCATATTTAAAATAGGTCTTTTCTAATTTTCAAGAGAGTTCTTTTTTTTCCCCAAGAGGATTTTTTTTAAATAAAAAATATTTGCCTTTACTGAATTCTTTCTTATTACCTATCAACCTTCATTTCTCAATGTGTAATCTGGTAATATCAAACTGCTTATAGTAAAACCATATATATTATTTGTGTTATTCTTCTCCTTCTGCCTGGAATACCCATCCCATTTTTTTAATTGGCCAATTGCTACTCATTGTGCAAAATATAGTTTAGGCCTCATTTCCTTTCAGAGTTTTTCCCCAAGGAATCACATTACATGGTATCAAACTATACTAAACAGCATGGTACTGACATAAAAACAGACATATAAATCAGTGAAACAGAACAGAAAGCCTAGAAATAAACCCATGCTTCTATTGTCAATTATTTGACAAACAAGACTGAAACATACAATTGGATAAAGCTAGTTTAGTCAATAAATAGTGTTGAGAAAATTGGACAGATATGTGCAAAAAAATAAAATTAGACCACTGTCTTACATCATACACAAGAATGAACTCAAAATGGATTCAAAACTTAAATGTTAGAATCAAAACCATAACAATCCTAGAAAAAAACATAGCAGCTAAATCTCGGACATTTCTAGTAGCAATTTTTTTAAAAATATATTGTCTTAGGCAAGGGAAGCAAAAGAAAAAATAAATGAAAGGGACTACTCAAACTAAAAAGGAAACCATCAACAAAATGAATGGAAGAACATATTTGCCAATGATACATATAATAAGGGCTAAATTTCAAAAATGTATAGGGAACTTATAAAACTCTCAACACCAAACAAACAAACAAACAGTCCAATTAAGGAATAGCCAAAAATACTCATCCCATTCCTTTTTAAATTGGCCAACTGCTACTCATTGTGCAGTCTATTCAGTGATCTGAATAGACACTTCTCTAAAAAGGACATACAGATGGTCAGTAGACATATGAAAGGATGTCCAAAGTCACTAATCACCAGAGAAATGCAAGTTAAAATAATAATAAGATATCACTTCACATCTGTCAGAATGGCTATCATCAATAAATCAACAGACAACAAGTGTTGGTGAGGATGTAGAGAAAAGGGAGCCCTCGTGTACTGATGGTGGGAATGCAGACTAGTGCAGTCATGGTGGAAAACAGTATGGAGTTACCTCAAAAAATTAAAAATAGAACTGGCTTATGACCCACTAATTCCATTTCTGGGAACATAACCAAAGATATCCAAGACATTAATTCAAAAGAATATATGTATATTTGTGTTCATTGCAATGTTATTTACAATAGCTAAAATTTGGACACAGTCCAAGTGTCCATCAGTAGATGAGTGGATAAAAAAAGCTGTGGTATATTTATACTGTGTAATACTACTCAGCTGTAAAAAAGAAGGAAATCTTACCTTTTGTGACAACATGGATGAACCTAGAAATAATTATGCGAAGTGAAATAAACCAGTCAGAGTAAGACAAGTACCATATGATTTCACTTATATGTGGAATTCAATGAACAAAATAAACTAACAAATTGGATACAAACTCTTGGATACAGAGAACACAATGACAACTTTTAGAGGGTTGGGGAGTGGGGGCCTGGGTGAGAAGGGTGAGGGATTAATCAAAGAAAAAAAAGAAAGATCGGTGGACACAGACAACAGCATAGTGATTACCAAAGAGAAAAGGGTGGGGAAGGAGGAAGAAAGTAAAGGAGGGCAGAAGTGATGGAAGGAGATTTGATTTGGGATGGTAAACACACAATGCAATATACAGAAGATATATTATAGAATTGTGTACCTGAAGCCTATATAATTTTATTAACCAATGTCACCCTAATAAATTTTTTTTAAAAATTAAATAAATAAATAAATAATTTCCTCCCTCAGCCCTATCAGTAGGATCGCTTCTATACCACTCTTCGTTAGTCTCTGTCTTGAGACTTAGCTTACAACATTAAAGTTATCCTTCTAAGTGTCTACTCTATTGTATGTATCTTTTTCACGTATGTGCACCCTCAGCTTGCACAATTTCTGACTCCTATTAAGTATTTAAGTCACTTAACATTGATGGCAGTTTTCAATCTATACAGTTGTTGCCCAAGAACAGTTGTTGAACAACTTGAAGTCTTATTTGTGTATTTGTTGTAGCTATTTTTATGTTTAACACTAATTTTTGCATCCAAAACAATTGAATAGGACTGTGATGGCGGACCTTTTTATAAAATCTGCCCACTTTTGCAGTGTTGGTCAACCTGGTCCCTCCCGCCCACTAGTGGGCGTTCCAGCTTTCATGGTAGGTCAGTTGCAGCAGCTCCGTTTGGTTGCTCGCTACCACCCACCATGAAAGCTGAAATGCCCACTAGTGGGTGGGAGGGACCAGGTTGACCAGCACTGCAAAAGTGAGCGGTTTTTATAAAAAGGTTTGCCATCACAGGAATAGGATATACCCAGTAATAATATATGAGACTTTGTGGTGCTAAAGACTTCTAATTTTCTAAAGGAGCTTGGGCTCTAAACCCAAGTGGAGATGTGTCACCTCAAGACACGTGGTAGCCTTCTCTTTCTGGCCTTCAGGGTTTCTGGTCAGACTTAACTCCTTAGATCCACATAGGCTAATCTAATAATTCCAGCTGCCCCCTCTGAAGAAGCTGGGGCTATCAATTCAGGTGGAGATGCCTCACCCCGAGAGAATTAGAGCTTTGTTGCCTCAGAATATTGTACCTGCTTAAGGGACTGCCAAGCAGGAGAAATACTCCAACCAACATCTAATTACTAATGGAAATAAAATGAATAACTTAACTTCCCACTCTTACTGCATTCAACTGATACTGACATGTTTAAGTGCTGCTCTAAAAGCTTCTTTTATGCAAATAATTTATGTAATCTTTCATCAGCTCCAGTAGACTGGATTGAAACCCCAGGTAGGTAAGAACAAACTGTTTCTGATGACTTTGACATCTGTGAGATACAATGTCATCCTTTCTCTGTGGTTACGCTTCTCAGCCTAAGTGATATTTAGCCTGTGTGTATGCATTGCGGTAGGGGGTGGTGAATCAAGTAGGAATAGATTGTGCTGCCAGCCAGAAGCAGTTGTTTCTTGTAGTTGAACTGGATTTTCCCAAAGAAGTGTTTCATTGAGATGTTTGCTTCAAATTGACTCTGTTCTGCTGCAGTGAGGAGAGACTTCCAGTTAAAACATTTAATTAGGTCCCAATTTAGACGGCCAGAATGATCAGACAGCTTGTGTTTTGGAACCTGAGTTTGTACATTCCTTGGGATTGGTGAGTCTTGCCCAGCGGATGTGGTCAACTGTGAATAGTTTGTATGCAGTTCACTTCACAGAGCTGATTTTTCTCCAGCTCTTTGAAGGACAGCTAGAAAGGGATTAGGAAAAAGTGGACGATATAGAGATAATAAATACTTCTCTGTCTTCTTAATCTCCCCACAGAAGCATATAATAAGGGTGTCTCCAGTTTTAGATGTTGTAGAACCTATGAAGTGTATATAGAACTAAAATGAGCAGGGATCTAGTTTAAACTGGTTAGATTATTTTCACTCACTTTCAGGGTAATCAAGACCTGGGTAGTGGCTTTAGACACACTATGTATTAAGTAAATACTTTTTCACTAATACAAATAAGTTGCTATCCTAGGGTTTGTGTGTGTGTGAGAGACTACGTGTATTGTATGTCTGTGAAAAATTCTTCAGTCAAACGAAGAATTTATTTCCATGGTATATATCTAACCTCTCCTTTTTCTGTCTCTGCCACATGGAAGCTCTTACCACAATTCTGTACAACAGTTATGCTAGGCTATGAGTTTATAATTTGCTGAGAGAATGCCTTCAGCCTAAGTTGCTTCTTCTAGTCAAGGGGTCCTTCCTTGAGAAGGCGGATACTTTTTGATCATTTTCAACCCAGCTCTTTCTCCTTCACAGAACTCCAGTCTCATTGGCTATTTGTCTAACTCTAGCAGTTAATATTCTAGAAATAGCAAGTAGCATAGATTTCTGCATTGTCCATGACATTTAATACTATTCTGCTTTGGATTATTACCATTACTTCCCCAGAATGCCCTTGCCCCTGTCTTCATCCATGTTTAAATAACAATTCAAATGTTATTTCTCCCAGGAAATCACCTCTGAACCCTCCAGTTGGGCTAAGGGCCTTTCCTATGAGTTCCCTTCTGCTATCATGATCAACACGGTGCTCGGCATTGGAAGATCTCAATGTGAGTGAATGCCTAATATTCATAGTTTCTGATGAATTTTCCTCAGGGTATCTCTGTTTACTAGACTATGAGCCTCTTGAGATCAGGGACTCTATTTTATTTATATTATTTAGGTTTGTATTCCTGGAGTCTCACCAAAAGCCTGGATAGAATATAGAGGCTGCTTAGTAATAATTTGGTAACATATGGGAAATATTTTAATACCTTGAAAACAACTAAAACTGGACCCCTTCCAGAGGACAATACGATGCTGAAACATTTTCCCATGTCAGAATTCCCCAAGACACTGAAGCCCAACGCTCACAGATAAACATGTTGCTGTGTATCACATACTGCTGCCGTCCTGCCTCAGGTGATTCAGCTGGTGAAAGGAAAAGTGTCAGCGATTTACAAAGGATTTTTGCTGATAGATACAGCCTCTCAGAGCTTCAGGAGAATAACTGACATGATCAGATAAACCATGAATATAAAGGCTTTCATGAAGAATAATTTGGAGAAGCAACTTTTGTGAATGTCAAAGATTTGTGGAGGAGAATCAGAACAGAAATAATATTCATCAGTGAATTTTTTGGATAGAATCACAATGGTACAATAGTTGAAACTCTTCTCTTTTTACATTTTATTGTTTTTGAGGCAAACAACTGAAAGCAGAGAAGATAAAAAACACAAATGTAAGCTAAAAGACTAGATAATACATAATTGCTTTGATACTTATGTTTCATTCATTCAGAGCTTATTTTTATAAAATAAGTGTTGTGAGCTTTGTCGTTGGCAATGAATATTTAAGATGGGTGTAAAAGATAATGTTCTTGGAAAGCTTTTTGAGATATTTTAGTCTCTGTTTCAGAAATTAATATGAATAAAAATGAGAATGCTTTATCTAGGGGAACCTAATACAACTGAAAATATATATATATATATATATTTTTAAATGATTGAGAAATTTGTTTCTTTGTTCTTAATTATTCTGGAAAACAGTAAGTATTTTGTTTCTTTTGATTTTAAAATGTAATATTCTACTTACTGTCAAATACTCAAAAGAACACTGGAAACTAGCACCCATAGAAAATAAGCATGGAAAGGGGTATTAAAATCAAAAGCAAAAAAGTCTAAAACACAGTGAGCACAAGCACTTTTAAAGGATAGGGCCTGTGTATGAGGACCAGGGCGTAAGGGGTGTGGGAACTAGGTGGAGGTGGGCAAAAGAGGGGGAATGGGGACAGAAAGAGTCATTGCTGGAGTGGAGAGCACAGAAGGCAGCGGGGCAGAGGGTGGTTTGTTGAGTTGTGCATTTGAAACCTGTATGGTTTTATGAAACAATGTCATCCCAATAAATTCAATAAAAGAGAGAGAGAAAGAAAGAGAGAGAGAGAGAGAAGAAAGCCTATGGGAAAATAAGAGGTAAAAGAAAGAGACTGCTAGGGTCACCCTTATAGAGATGTGGGTGTCTAATAGAAGATGATCAAATAAATGAACTCATCAGATTTTTTATATCTTGGGTTTCTGGGTTCTTATAATGGGTTACCATTATTCTGAAAAATGCAATAGTTTATTTTTTCTTGCATGGGAAGCACAATTATTCATAAGCTAAGAGTATCTTTGCAAGAGCTTGAAAGTAAAGATGTCAAACACTTGATAGCTTAGAAAGAAGGAGCTGTGAGATTTAGTCAGTACAAGTTTTGGCGAGTCTGTTAATTCACAGTTACAACACAAACAAGTCCCAGGTTTTGACTTGTGCCTCAGTAAGTTCACACTCACATCATACCTGTTAATATGTAGGAGCTGAAAAACATAATAAACTTGAACTATTTTCCTAGGTTTATTGCAGATGGACTCAAACATTCTTTTTAGTGTTTAAATATTTGAAATTGAAGTGGTGATAGTAATATTGGCCATCTGGTTTGAGAGATTGCTATAGTTTCTGAAATTTTCTCCAAGAAATACTACTTATATACACAGTGTAAGTAGAATAAAAATAAAAGGATCACCTTCTCTCTTTTGGGTAACTATTGTAAATAGCCATTTAAAAATTTACTCCAGGTGGTAATAATTTAATGACTTAAAACACTGCACAGTATCACTGCACTTGGAGAGTATAGTTTATGTCTCTGTGCTCTGAAACATTATCCCCTTGGACTGTTGCCTCCATTTGTCCTTTCCCCATTTTCCCATTCCACTCATGATTCTGTAGCTTTGAAAGGAGTGCTTTTGGTATTATTTCATGTATAGCTTCCACTCCTCCCCTTTTTGGCAGCATTGGCAAAATCAAACTTTTTGCCTGTAAGGAAGGGAGAGAGTTCTCCCTGTATAAACAGAGCTGAGAGCTCTGGCACATTCTTTGACTTCCCTGAATGGGGTGGAAGTTTGGTTTATACATCTGTGGTCTCTGTGCCTGGGTATGGAGCCATACTGATGTGCTTTTTTATGCAAGGCAGTGGAAGGAATAGGATCAGAAGGATGAGAAGATGAGATATTTTCTATTGACTTCACATAATTGTGAGGACTATTCTTGATTTATTTTTAGTTAAGTGAGAGGTGGGGAAGCAGAGAGACAGACTCCCACATGTACCCTGACTGGGATCTACCCACCAAACCCTCTACTGGGGCAATCCTCTGCCCATCTGGGGCTACTGCTCTGTTGCTCAGCAGATGAGCTATTTTTAGCACCTGAGGCAAGGCCTTGGAACCATCCTCAGCTCCTGGGGTCAACTTTGCTTGAACCATTCAGCCATGGCTACGGGAGGAGGTGGGGGTTGGGTGGAGAAGCAGATGATCTCTTCCCCTGTGTGCCCTGACCGGGAATCAAGCCTGGGACTTCCACATGCCAGGCCACTCTACCACTGAGCCAATCAGCCAGGGGCTTTCCCTGATTTTGCAACAGTACCTCCTCAGGCTTCTACCCTTATTATGTTTAAATTCATTTATTTTGTTCAAATTAAGTCATTCTACTGCTTGTCAACCCTGTCAGATAGCCTTCATGAGTTTACTGCCTAAAGGCAATAGTTGTTATGTTTTTGGCCTCAATGTCCCTTTATAATCTTTAAAATTACTGAGGACTTTAAAAAGTTTTTGTTTACATGGGCTAAAAAATAACTATATTTTCTAAACTGAAAATGAGAAGGGTGCATTGTTTATGTTTTTGCAAATCTTTTTGCATTTCTACACACACACACACACACACACATATATATATATATTTACAAGTTACATAAATAATAACTTCTTCTTGAATATAAAAAGGGCTTTTGTTCACTTTTGTCATTCACTTATATGTTGTACCCTTTTGTTTTTATTATAATTAAAGTCATGAATACAAAACTTCACAACTATTTGTTATTTTTTATAGTTAATAATTAATTTACTAACATGCTTTATCAATTTCTGTGTTCATTATTTGATGTTGCCTTGATCAGCCTCCTGGGTTCTCAATCTAGTAACATCTGCCTGAATGCTGCACATGTTTGAACACTGATTTGTTCTAATCTCCCTATCCTCTCTGGGGCCAGCCTTAAAATAGATTGGTTACCATGGCGAACCTAACTCCACTACTTCCCAATTTATTTACTTCCCCACTGGTCTGCTTACATGAGTTAAAAGATCTATAAGGCATCTTTTTTTTTTCATCTTCATTCTCATCATAGACATTATTATTCTCTCCATCAACTTTATAAGCAGTTATGAGAAGAGCCGTCAGTGTATCTGAGCTATTTTTTCTCCTGGACCCCAAAATGATCTGATACATGTTAAAAATCTAATAACCCCTCATTATTGATTCCCAATAAGCTTCTCAAGAATCCCATTTTATACTCCCATTTCTATTAGTATATTTTACAGATGTTTGTTTAGAAGGATCATCCTGCCTCGAGTGTAGTAGAAGGGAAAGACTAGAGTCAATAAGACCAGTTATGAGGCTCTTTAAGGAATCTAGGTTAGAGATTATGGTGGCCAAGACAAGGGAAGGCAGTGGTGTTATATACAGAGGTGGAAAGACTGAGAAAACACTTGAGGTAAAATCAGTAGTACTTGACTGACTGGATGTGTGGGCTATAACAGAGACAACATGTTTTCTCTCTGGTTTAGACTATTGATGAACTAATTCTGTGGTTCCATTCGAAGATATAAGAAGTGGAGACAACAGGATATTTGAGGTAATTGATAGATTCAATGTCAAGGTATCTGGGGGACATACAAGAGCAGTTAGATAACTAGAAATATTCACTCTGTGCTCTGGATAAAAAAAATGGACTGCAAATATGTAGTTGATGTCATCATCATATAGATCATCCCTGAAACATGTGGAGGTATAAGATGTCCAGAGAGATACTATATAGCAGACCCCCTTATTCAGCTCATTCCAACAGCTCCAGTCGGCGCCTGAAACCACAGTAAGCACCAAATACCTTCTATGCTATGTTTTTTCCTATACATATGTATCTACAATAAATTTTAATTTATAAATTAGGCACAATAAGAGATTAAGAATAACTGATAATATAATAATTATAATAAAATACTATAATAAAAGTTTTGTGAAGTGGGCTTTCTCAAAGTATCATATTGTATTGTACTCGTCCTTCTGTTTCTGATGCTGATATGAGACACAATGCTCATGCGATGAGATGAAGTGAATGACAGGCGTTGTGACGCAGTGTTAGCTACTGTTGACCTTTAGACAGCACGTCAGAGGAGAATCATTAAGCTATTGCAATGTCATTTCTTCCCTCCACAAATTTAATGAATTTTCATCTTAACTAAGCAGTTATCATGCACTGTGGCTATAACTTTTGCAATTTGAGGTGCAGCAACCAAACTAGCATAGACTTTTTTCCCCCTAATTCATAGTTTCATAGAAAGAAGATGAATTATTACCGAAGCTCATAGCAACCTCAGCATCCAATATTTTTTCCTTGTTAAGGACTTTTACCTTTTCACTTTAAGGATTACTTTACATCTTGTCTTTGGCACATCTGATTGGCTAGCATCATGACTCTTTCACTTGGGGGCCATTGTTGAGTAAAATAAGGATAATTTGAACATAAACACTACAATTCCAAGACCGTTGGTATGATAACTGGAAGGACTACTAAGGAACTAATGGGTGGGGAGTGTCTACAGCAAGGATACATTGGACAAAGAGATGATTTGCATAGTAATTGAGATTGAGATTTTATCACAGAACAGCACACAATTTAAAACTGATGAATGGTTTATTTCTAGGATTTTCCATTTAATGTTTGCAGACTGCAGTTCAGTATGAGTAACTAAAACTGAAAAATAAAACTGCAAATAAAGGAGAAACTACCATAGATGGAAAAGATAAGGGAGACTAGAATTGAGTGGGGAAGACCACCAATTTTAATAGACATTCAAGCATATTAGGGCCACAGAGAGACTGAGGTATGTGAACCCTGAGCAAATATAAAAAAGACACCTATTAAAAAAGACTCCTGGTGGCTGAGCTCACATAAAAAAGAACCTAGAAGCCATTTCTGTACAGGGGTCACTTCATTGAGAAGCCTCTGCTCTTAACTGCCTGCCACTGAGCTAACCTGCCTGCCTCTGCACTGAACTATCTGCCTGCACTATGCTTCTGCCATCTCAGCCAACCCTTATAAAGGAGTTCCTGGAATCCTAGTTCAACCAATAGGGTTGAGGCTTTCCCCATTCAGTCGTAGCTGCACAGCTCTGACCAATCAGAGCAACTTTATTCTTACTAATCAGGACAGTGCCTTTGGACCAATCAAACTACTTAGGTAGCTATCCCGTATAGCCTCTACAGACTCGTCTCTGACTGATGGCTTACCAGAACGGGGTTTCTCCACCAAATTGCTGGTTTCCTTCACCTGCTTAACCCACCGAGTAATGTTATTCCTATGTGGTGGCGCTTCGTATAAACGCGCCGATTTTCACATTGCACTTTGGTCACGGATACGAATTTAGTGAGCCACAGAACACACTGAACTTTCCTCTGTACCATCCACATCTCGACTGGCATGGCTATGGGCTGCTCCCCTGTATACACGGTGTTACACCATCATCTGCACATGCGTACATGCTGCCACATCATCCTACAGAAACTGAGGGGTTTTTCTTTTATTTGGTGCGGATTTCACATTTCTATCATCTTTTGTTGCTTTCCTGTGACTGGTCAAAAGTGCACCATGACTTTACAGACACACTGTACTAAACAATATTAAATGTAAACTGCAATTAGAATAACAAAAAGTTAATGAAAAAAGAAAAGAAGTAGAGAGCTATAGAGTTAATAGCACAAAGGGGCTGAAAGAGGAAATAATTATTAGCTTGGAAAGAGACAACTAGATGAGACTGGTTGATGAGCTGTCCTGTAGAACTGGCTTCTTCTAGCACTTTCTGGGCTCCTTGTTACCTCAGGAGGGAATGGGATGGGCATGATGGTTTGGCAGAAAGGAAACCGAACAGACTGAGAATCCCTTAGCAACAGTAATTGTAACATCTTAAAAGAGTGTTCCTTCAGTTTTTAGCCTAAACCCTTTTTGACTCATTCTCAATACTGGGACTACTGAAGGAGAGGCTTTTGTTTGATAAACTTTATCCACCCCTTCCTAAACTGTATTAGACTACTGATATGACCTATTTTTATAGACTATTAGGGCCGTGCCAGTCTTCAGTGAAAAACAAAAAAAATCTCACAGTGTTTAATTATGGGATTGGCCTAGCCAGAATGATGATGGTATAATAGTGATAGTTCTCATTTAAGTGTTTCTAGGTGCCAGGCCCTGGGGCATGTATATTATGCAACTCCCTCATTAAATCTTTGCAACCTTATACATAATCTTTGCTTCCATAGAAAAATAGTCCTAAATTTACATATTCAAATGTATTTATTTCTAATGTTACTCAATCTTTACATGTGTAGTTTGGGTTAATTAATAAATACTAAATTATCCAGGCTTTAATTTGATTGGTTGCATCTATCTCCAATTGCTAAAATATGTTAAAGCTTAAGACTTTAGTTTATGATTGACAGTTAAAAGAGATAACTTCCCTTTTAGTTTAGTTTAGGAAAATACTAGTCTTCTAAACCCATTTGAACTCAAACCTAAACTTCTTATATTTTAAAGGTTTATGCCATGGCATTAAGGTGTCCTGAGTATGCATATCTGGCATAAACCAAGTTAATAAGAGTGAACATGACCTGGCTGCATTAAATCTATGGGATCTAGCTCTATTTCCATGAGTTTTCTCATTTTCATCCAGTGTGTACTCCTGATGTTTCTCCTAGGCCAGGTCTCGTGATTCATCTCAGATCCTAACCCGGCCTTCTTCAGATATCTGAAAGGAAAGGAAAAGGTGAAATTAGGTTACCTTTTTAGAATGTGGGCAGTACACTGTTCTTATGACTAGAATTGATGGCTATCTCCAATAAACAAAGTGACATCTGTGAGACCAGTTTCCTCCTCTTCTCCATGTCATCTTTGGCTCTTTTGTTGGCTAGTTTTTTTGCTATTCACTTGAATAATGTCAGTACTCTCAATCTTTGCTTATTCTTCTGAACAATATCCTTCATAATGATAGCTTCAAGGACCATACACTAATGACCTCCAAATCTCTGTGACATTTCTCATCTTCAGGTCACATACCTAGGTTGCCTATTGAATATTCCACTGGATAATCTTGAAGTAACTCAAACTCAATATGGGTCAAAGTAAACTCTTCATGGCCTCTTCACATCTTCATAATTGACTTATTTTTCCCTCATTTCAGTTAAGGACTCTCAGTCATCTATCATAGGAAGGATTGTAACTGTTGCAATGTTTTGGTTGAAAGTAGTGGGAAACCCTAACTCAACTGGCTCTAACTGTAAGGAAATTATCATCTCAATTATAGGAAGTCTAAAATTATGGAATTTCATGGCTAGTCAATTCATTAGCTCAATATCATTATGGAGGATCTAAGCACTTTCAGCTTTCCATGTGGCCAATTCTTGCCTTACGCACCTCTTTGATAGTCTAATTTTGAGTTGAGTTCAGCAGTTCCAGGTTTCACCTCCTTAACACAATATCCAGGGACAGAAAAAGGCTGTTACTCTTTATTGTGATTCTTCTTAAGAATTAAGATACATTTTTGTTTTTGTTTTTCTGCCAGGGCTGAACACCTACTTACTCTCTGCTTCCAGCTAGGAAACTAAAGTCTAGAAAAAGAGAAAATGGATTTGTTGTCTTTATCTCAGTTTTAATATTATTAAATCACAATTTATGATTGGAGTACCTAGTAGCAAACTTAATTTCCTGCCCCAAACAACTAGAAAATGGAATAAAACAGGTAACATTAGCAATAAGAATTGAACAATAGGCAGCCAGAATTGTGATGTCTGAGAGAAGGGAAACAAATGAGATGAGCTCAGTGAATGTCCTTGTTTTCTGTCTGAAGACACTAACCTGAACATGATCTATGTAGCAGGCACCCAAATAGAGCAATTGAATTTTATTGGGTTGAGGAAGTAAAGACTGGAGAGTTCAGGGAGATAGAGAAAGCTGGAGTTTTCAGGGAAGACCATCAGTGAGAAGAATGCTATGCAGAGAAAGACCTCCACATTCTGATGGGGTCCCTTGAGTCTGTTGCTAAATACTAAACTGTGCATGCATAAGAAAAAACTCCACAAAACTGGACAGATAGCAAGTTGATCTAATTAGGCCATAAGTCATGTGCATCAGTTCTAAGGGCTGAATACTGTGTCGTAAGCTCTTGAAAATGACAATCCCTCACTGTATTTGTGTTTCTCTGGCCACCAGAGATGATCCTTCCTCTCCCATTTGAGCATAAGTTGGGAATAGCACAAGTGGCAAGCTGAATTGAGTTTCATGGTTAACTTTGAACTTCCTTAAAGCAAAGTGCAAGTTGATGCAAGCCTTGTTTGTACTCAAACCTACATGACCGTCTTTCCAAGGTCCCCTACTTCTCACTCTTGCTGAGAGCCACATGCGAGGTCATCCAGCTGGTGAGAATAAACAAGCATTCAGGACTTTTGGCTTTCTGTGTGTGTGAGTCACGGAGGGGTGCTTGTTAGAGTGTTATGAAAGATCAACACGGGCAGCTCTCTAAAGCCTGGTTCAGGAAAACTAATGGGGGGGAGGGACAGATAGCCATTTTTTAGAGTCTGTAGTGTTATGACTGGAGTAGGAAATTCACGCTTAGGGAAAAGCAAACTCTTGATGGATCAGGAATTAAAAATGCTTATAATGAAACTGAAATGAAGGCAGTGGTGAAAGAGCATTTTGGGGTGAAAAGATGGAGTGGCATGATAGCAAGCAAACAGGTCGAGATCAAAGTGTTGCCAAGTTCATTTGGTTCAGACAGTCTCATAAGAAAACAAAACACTGGAGGAAACCGGATTTCTCTTGGAACAGACCTGACCATGTCCATGAGAAGCAAAAAAAAAAAGAGTTGCTAAAACCCTTTGACCAGAAACAAATCTATAACTTTGTTCCTCCATGACAATGGCTACCTTGATAATACAATGTACTTACTACATAGAATGAGCACATCTTAGTCTGCCAAGGAACTCCAAAATAACATTTTTCTGTGGAAGCATGTTCATACTTTAAGTTTTTTTTTTATTCTGCACATCTGTGAAAGCACTGAGAAATAACCTAAATCAATTATTACCTTTCCATGGAAGTAAAAAATCCCCTACCCTTGGTCTTGCACTTCAAACCCTACGTGTCAAAAGCACAGAATAGTTAAATTTAGTAAAGTAACATGGATGCCCTTACTATGGATCCAGTACTCAGCACTGACACTGTAACCCTAAACATCCGTGTTGTGATTAACACTGTTCAGGCTTCGAGGAAATGCTTGTGACTATCATGTGTCCTGTGTCCTAGAAAAAGTGATCGTATCTGGGTAGCTGTTGCTGCTTTGGCATAGAGGCAGGATTGGAACAGATGAAGCCCTTAGGTAACAGCAAGTGTAATAATTTATCAAATCCTTCCTCAGAGATAACGTGAATGTGTATTCACTCTTTCATAACAACGTGCTGTTTCCCAGTAGTGTCGAGCAACCATTTTGCTTGAAGAACATGAAGAATACTTCATGTTCTAATTTGTGGTTTCAGAGACACAAACAAGCGCAGTATTTATAAGCATTGCATATAGTTGTGGAACATTTTGCAACATTAAAAAATTCATATAATTCTTACATTTTTATACTTATTTTATTAGGCATTCAGTTATCATTGGCCAACAGCAAAACACTCAGACATGCTCAATAAAAATCACTTGTCTTTGATAATTTAACCCACTTTCAGCCATATAAAAACCATAGATTTATACATATTTCCAATATTGTCATGTGACAGTTATATTCATTAAGGTAAAAGAATAAGACATATTTTTGCAGCGTGTGAGCTTGATTTATAACTTAAACATTAAGTTATACAGTATGGTGGTCTCCTAACTTGAGCCTTTAAATCTTTACTCCCGTGCCTGTCTGAACACACTTGACCCAGCGCTATCCAAGTGACTAGAGTTAGATGAACTGGTTTACTAGTACTGAGCTTTCCACAAGGAAAGGAAATGATGTCCTCCTAACCTGAAAATATCTTACTATTTACTCAGAAAATATCATTACATGCCTTAAGTTCTGGTGACATAGTTTCCTTTCTAAAGAAGATTTTCTTTTCCTGGCAAAATCAGTCATTTCAATTTTCTGCCTCTTACAGAGTTTGTCACTGAAATTTCCGGTCCTGTAGAGAGAGAGATTTAGGAAAATCTTTACTTTTCAAGTCACTCTTTACTATCCACACCACTTTGTAATAAATCCACCCCTCATTTAACAGGATTCTAGAAATATTGTTCTATGAATTATGTGTGGCAGTAATAAAATAGGATGTCAAATTAGTGTTTGCATGTATACATACCCCTTACACAAATTAGTTATATATGTTTATACTGAATTTATCTCTGTTAATAGGCTAAGATAATGAGATAGGAGGGAAATAACAAAAAAATTAAATGTGGATTAGGAGCTGCTGTAATGTTTAAGAAAACCTTTTCTATAACGCTAAGGAAAATCCATCTATTAGGGCAAGTTGTCCAGAATAGAGAGACTATAGTGGATTATTGTTTTTCTTCTTCTTCTTTTTCCAAGTGAAAGGAGGGGAAATAGATAGACTCCTTCATGTGCCCAGAGTGGGATCCACTGGCAATCCCTATCTGGGGCTGATGCTCTGCCCATCTGGGATCATGTTCCCAGCTGAGATATTTTTAACGCCTGAGGCAGAGGCTCCACAGAGCTATCCTCAGTCTTGGGTAGATGTGCTCAAACCTATCAAGCCATGGCTGCGGGAGTGGGAGAGAGAAAGTGGGAGAGAAGGAGAGGAGAAGGAGGAAAGGTGGAGAAGCAGATGGTCACATCTCCTGTGTTCCCAGACCTGGAATCAAACCCAGGACATCCGCACACCAGAACAACACTCTGCCACTGAGCCAACTGGTCAGGGCAAGACTCTAGGAGTTTGACCTCAAGGACAAGTGATGAAAATCACTTCCCTTAAGAAACGGTCTAACAGCTAAAATGGATAGTCCATACCTCCTGCTCCTCTTTATCATTTTACTAATGAAAGCTCAAATCTCTGAATGAGCCATCCAACAAGATGGGTATGCACTAGCAAGAGACTTCCCTGAGATACCAGGTTCCAGGATAAGGGCTTCCACTCTCCCTTTCTCTTTCTCCAAGTTCTGAACTACTTGGACCTCTCCTGATATTTGATTTTGCTTTCAACTATTTCTTAACTAGTGTCTGGATAAAGACTTAATGACTTTCTTTCTGATGAAAAGTTAAGCAATCTTGAATAGTGCTTTGAAACCAAGCTCAATAAACCTTATCCTTAATACCATAATCTTGAGATTATCACTGCTAAAGATTCTGTGCTTATTACCAAAATGTTTTAGAAATTTAGGATAAACCACTCAGTTATCTAAACCTTAAGAGAAAATATAACATTGGGTTTTAAAAATAGGTCTGTTTTTTTCCTGAAGTTGTTGTATAAAACACAGTATGTCGATAAAATACTATAACCTGGTTTCTGATGGACTTGGTCACATTATGTCACTTATAACCCCCAAGATTTTTCTCATGGTAGTTTAAAATTAAGTGAATTGTGAGAAAAAAAAAATTGATGTAAATTTGAGAAGATTACATCATTGGTAGATAATTATGGATACCCACCCTTAAAGTGTCTGTAAACCAGACTCTTAATTTCCATGATGCCATCATCTGTGTCATAGAGAATATCATCAGCTCTGCTTTGTTATTGTTTTTATTTCTTTTGTTTGTCTTTATTATAAATATCTTTTGATTAAAAACCAATTATAAAACTGTCAAAGTGAAAATGGTCTTTAAATGAGATATTTGCTGCTGTTTTTTTCAGGATAAAATTGGAATCAAGCATAATAATGAAAATCAGTCTCTATTTCACCTTCTTCCCATTTTCAATAGCGAGTGTCCTATTTTCTCTATGTCTTGTCTCCTTTTCTTTTCAGCTATTTCATATACTCCTTAGTTTTATGGTTCTCAAGTATATATGTTTTTCTTGAGAATTAATTTATCTCTCCCAAGTTATTTCATAGGCATTTATATATATTTTTATTATTATCTAACTTGGCGTGGCTCTTACCTCTAGTGCTTTTATTTTTTAAATCAGCATTCTCTGTTAATTGTTTTTTTTTTTTGTTAATGAAAATCTGTGTGGCTTATATGCATTTGATTATCAGGCCCTTCTGTCAATTCTATCTTGTCCATTCATTCATTGACTCTTCACTCCTGCAATCAATATATTTTTACTCAAGACTTGAATGTGGCTATCAAAGCTTAATTAATCTGGTGGACCATTTGATTACCCAAAGTCTCTAGATTGTTTTTTTCCCATTATCTACCACCCAAACCATGTTATATTTGACAACGAGAAGCTCCCAACCAAAAAAGAAAAAAACAACTGTGTTTCTATATTTCCTTAACTAAAAGTCTTTAAAAAGAAAATACTTTGATTTTTTTTTAAATAACTGAATGTCAAGATTGACCTCACCAAGCTTCACATTTTGTCTTCTCTTTCCACCAAATAGTTGTCTTAATATATAAAAAGTATATTCTTCCCCAGATAATTCCCTGTAATAACTCTTTAAGACTTTTGGAAATGAGTTACGCGAATCTCTCATTCTTCTTTAATTTGCTTACACATTGTTCTGACAATAATTCGATGCTTAATTTTAATTCAGGTTTCCTTACTTCACCTTGGAAATAAAATTAAGAGGAAAGAAGCTGTCCTCTGCTGCCTTTTTACTTGGAAATTTTATTTATCTTCCTAAAGTGTGACTTTATCCCAATTCATTTATATTTCCCCACGCCTTTCCCCTTTTAAAGTTTTTTTTTAAAGATTTCTATTTATTCATTATAGAGAGGGAAGAGAGAGAGAGAGAGAGAGAGAGAGAGAGAGAGAGAGAGAGAAGGGGGGAGGAGCAGGAAGCATCAACTCCCATATGTGCCTTGACCAGGCAAGCCCAGGGTTTTGAACCGGCAACCTCAGTGTTTCCAGGTTGATGCTTTATCCACTGCACCACCACAGGTCAGGCCCCTTTCCTCTTTTAGGCCCATGATACATGTCAAGGTCTCAGCTCAGACCGATCCTACCACTCATTTATGGTTTTCAAAACTCCAGCTACCACCAGTGAAGAACTTCAAGTGCCACAAATACTGCAACTTATCTCTTATCCAGTCTCAGGACAATTCTGTAGATTTTGGTATGCGCATGTCTCGTTTCTCCAGTGAGGTTATAAATCCCTTTAGGAAAAGAACTGTGTCTGTTTCTTTGATTTTCAACCACATGCCACACCCAGTCAAAGATAAAAACAATTTAGAGAGTTGTGACTAATACTAAAAAATAAAATCTAAGCAAAGAGAAAATATCATAGTGGATTACTTATAGTAAAAGTCAGGATTGCTTTGGGAAATGTTTTAGTGTGAGCGCATTGAGTCATAACCAGATTTTGAGAATCTCTGCACTAAAGTGTAAGGACACAAGATGCTTGGTATTTGGTCATGTAAGTTGATTAAAGAAGAGTTGAGGAAAGATTTGGAAGGACTCTGTCTAGGAAATCATAAGGGTCTTCTGGTGCCTCTTGCTCTTTGGACCTTCAGGGCCAGCGGTCCCCGAGGTTGTCCCGAGCCTGGGTGAGCACCTCCTTCCTCCCTCATTCAGAATGTTTGGATGAGCCATGAGCTCCCAGAGGGAATTCAGATGCTCATGTAAGCCTCAGGCTGAACCCACTCCATAAATCCTACTGTGGATTTTCGAGCATCCAAATGGGAAATTAATTATTATGGACTTTTAAATTACTAAATTTCACAACCTTTAAATCATTCTAGCAAACGTTCATGGACTGCCTCCTCCCTTGTGCCATGATTATGTGGACTGAAGAGAGAGTGTTGCATCTGACACCGGTTATACCCTAGAAGAGCTTATGATTTAAAGCAGGAGTTGACAAACTGTAGCCCACATCCCAAATCTGGGCCTGTTTGGATAAATGACGTTTTATTAACATTCAGCCAGGCTCATTCATTCATGCTGTCTCCAGCTGCTTTTGTGCAGCCACAGAATTGAGTAGCTGCAGCAGAGACCATATGGCTCCCAAAGGGCTAAATATTTACTCAAAGTTATCTATGAAAAAGTTTGCCAATCTCTGATTTAATAAGACATCAAAATTTGTTTAAAAGAATAAATTTTTCCCATGAGAGTTTCATATGCAAAAGTGACAGATAACATCAAGAGCACTGTAATATTTTCCTTATTTTTATGACAAAACCTAGACCACTGGTCTGATGGGGCAGCTTTCAGAGGATTCAAGAAGTGACCATTTCTGAAAAGCTGGTAAGAAAAATCTTATGATCTTAATGGAATGACATATCATATTTTTCTGTCTTACACATACCTACTCACCCTGCTCAGAGCTTACAGGTTTGACTGCACAGTGCTAATACTGTCACAAAAATATTACAGAGCTAAATCCGTGGAGTAATCAGAGATCACCAAGGGCCTGCCTATTAGCTGATCATAACCCATCATCATCATGTACTCGGCTCCAAAGTTTATGAGCAGCATTAATTTGATGAGTTTATTTCACATGAAACTCCGAGTCTCCCGATTCTCTTCATTTGGCAGCACTGGGCCTCTATTCCTGCATGATGACAGCCCGCGGGAGCTGAAAGGCAGCTTCCGTCATTGCACAAGACATATGCTTCTGATCACCCCAGTCTCTACCACTCGGACTCAAGACTGTCCGTTGCCGTGTGCAATAAGTGTACACTGTTATTTTCCTCCATAAAAAAAATTTGTAACTATTTTGTTTTAAAAGGAGGGTAACAAGATTAACCAAGAAGATTATATATTTTTAAAAAGTTTTCATATTATTTAATTTGTGAGCGAAGTGGAAGCAATCTGCAGCCATTTTACTGATTTACGGTTGTCTTTTTTTTCTTTAGCCCCTGTGGAAATGGTCATTTAAGACTAAGGTCTCCCACCCATAAAGAAAGGCGGAGCTGAAATGTACACTAGAGTAGTGATCTTTCAAGAGAGATGAGCCCCAGGAAGTATTCAACAAAAACTGTTAAGGTTTAGAGGTTTGGAGAGAGAATATGAGAATTTATGTATTTTATATCCTTTTAAATTTGTATTTTATGTTTATAATATAGTATACATCAGGACATACTATATATCTGTATGTGTACATATACACACACCTATACATCCCTATCTGGATGGATATTCAAATTCATTTTAGGCCCTGGCCAGTTGGCTCAGCAGTAGAGCGTCGGCCTGGCGTGCGGGGAACTCGGTTCGATTCCCGGCCAGGGCACACAGGAGAAGCGCCCATTTGCTTCTCCAGCCCTCCCCCCCACCTCCTTCCTCTCTGTCTCTCTCTTCCCCTCCCGCAGCCAAGGCTCCATTGGAGCAAAGATGGCCCGGGCGCTGGGGATGGCTCCTGGCCTCTGCCCCAGGCGCTAGAGTGGCTCTGGTCGCGGCGGAGGGGCAGAGCGTAGCCCCTGGTGGGCGTGCCGGGTGGATCCCGGTTGGGCGCATGCGGGAGTCTGTCTGTCTCTCCCCGTTTCCAGCTTCAGAAAAATACAAAAAAAAAAAGAAAAAAAAAAGAAAAAAGAAATTCATTTTAGTGACAGAGGCATTTGACTTAGAGACTTGAGTCTTGGGGACCTAGAAAGGATCTGGGAGATCATCGCATTCAGATCTTCATGTTCCAAGTAAAGAATCTGAAGCCCCAGGAGGCAGAGTGACCAGGTCAAAGGCACAGGCATGTAAGCAACAGAGCCTCCTCCTAATTCCAACCCCGGTCCTCTTTCCGCTCTGCTGCACCGCCTGCTTTCTCACCGAAAGCCTCCTTGAGAAAATGAGACCAATTCCCCTGAAATAGCTGGGCAACTTGTAGGAAACTGTCAGACTTCTTCCTCCAGCCTAGCACTGATTTCAACTGGTGGTACCTAGAATAGTTTCTTTTTTGTGTGTGTGAAAAATGGCACCCGATCAATTTCCCCACTGCCAGGGGAGGCCGCCTGCTGCTGCCGCATCTCATTGGCCAGCGTCTGCCTTCTTTTCCTGTGGAAATAAAATATAAGGGCAGGAGAAAGGACATATTTGGTAATGTTACGCTCTTCAGCTTCCTGCTTGGGGCTGTCTCAGCTGCAAAATGTCAAGGGAAAAAATATTCCTCCAACTTGGAATGAATTCCAGACAGACCCTGATGCCTGCAAATTTGTCAGAGGGAGCCAAGTCCAGGAAAGCAGAACATGAAGAAGGTTCATTATTCGACTACAAGAGACGCTCAAATAATCAGACACTCTGGTATTTATGATTTTCCCCATTTCAGATGGTCTGTAGTTCACAACATTCCCCGCCCTTTACCGCTGATTCTGAGCTTCCTTTTAAATTAAACCTCAACAGTTATAAAAAGACTCTCACATTACTTGGAACCACAACCACCACTGGGAGACACTGTTCATACAGGGCTGCTTAGGGCTGGAGAAGGGCCGTTCTTTTTGATTATTAGTCTGGGGAGGGCAGGCCAGGAAGTCAGACTCACTTCACCTTGACCACGCCGCGGCCCTCATCTAATTAGGACATCTGTGCCAAGGTCTCCTGACACTCACCTTGTTTGATACGATGGCTATTTTATTCCACTGGCTTCCTTTTTTGTTTGAGCTTTGATTTTCGTGGGGGGCATGGAATTAACCAGAAAGTTTATCCTTACACTCCTGGCTTGTGGATATACCAAGGCTGTTTGTAAGGCTGAGTTTCGGGGGATCTTAGTATTTTCCTGGCATTCGGCACATTTTCTTTCTCTTGTAAAACCATTGCCACATGCTGGCAGAAAGGTAAGGAAACAGAATTTGTAATCCAAACCTCATTAAATTGCTACATACACATTTTTCCTTCTACATTTTGCTCCTCGTTTCTAAATGCCATAATAGTTGTTTGTCCTTGGTCTCCCTAAATTTTTATTTGGGTTCTCCAATAAGTACGAAGTCATCCAAATCTGAGTTTTAGCATCCGGTGGAAGTGTCCACAGGAGGAATGGGGCGTTCAGTCTTAGCATGTGGTCTCGATGAATAAGGGTCTTCTTTTTCCTTTTCCTGTCCAGAATCTCGACTCTGGTTTTGCCTCACAACAGTCCAAGGTTTGTGCAGCTTCCATGGTGATCAACTGTTAGGTCATAAACATCAGATTGTGGCATCACTGAGTGAGTCAGTTGGGAGGAAGCTGAGCTGGAAATACAGCCGAGAGCCTCTGTTGACAGACGGTTGGAATCATGGCCTCGTGGGGAAAGGGACAGCCATGCTTGTCCCCCATCCCCACCCCGCCCCTGGCCCCGGCACTGATTCACAAACCTGGACTGCTCTGGAGAAGGCTAGGAAAGCCCATCCTGAGGGAATACCACATTTTCCTCCTCCAGGCCTCTCACAGGACACCCACACAATTAAGAGGAAAAGGGGAGTGAAGACACGAGCTCATTCTGGTGACTTTGTGAGTGTCAGTAAAGTAAACGAGGTCTCATTTTCTTTTCCAAATCCTACATGGTTTCTTCCTAAACAGCTTTTACTGTCAGCATTGCCTGTTTCTTGGTACATTCATTATTCATAGGGATACTGTTCCATGGTATCTGCCTTGTTTATCAAATGGGCATCACCAGAGCTCACCTTTTAGAAAGCAGAAGATAAGAATAAATAATATCATTAGGTTCCCTTTCATTGATTTCTGTGTGTGTCCCTGTTAAGCACTGGTACGACTGGAAAGATTTCCATTTGACCATATTTTTTTTAGCACAATTCCCTGAGCCCATATTTCATTTTAGAAGAGTTGGTTTAATATTTCCAAATTTGCAGTTTCAGAGAGCACTGCGTCAAGAGCTGCTGTGCACTAGGCTGCGAGGAAACTGGTCATCCAAAGAAACAATGCCCTTCCCTGTGTCCACTATCAAGAACTCTCAGTATTCCTGCCAGCCTGTAGCCTTTATCTTCCAGTCATTTTAGACCTGAAAAAGAACATTCCATCAGGAGGCCAGCCTCTATCATTTCACTGGAATGCAATGTAAGACCACAGTAACTCTAGTACAAACAAATTTTACCATGGCTCAGATTCATACGTGATAGCACTTGAATGGTCTGGCCCAGTTGTATTCCTTCTCTGCTAAGGATAGAATAAGTGAAAATAAGTTGAAAATCCAGCTGGGAGACTCAGGCCAGACATAAAGAAGTTCTGGCATTAAGATGCAGAAGTTGTGAAGTGGGCCTTTTGGGCAGAATCTTTAAGATTAGCCGGGAAAAGCATATTTGAGTGATTAAGACGTGGTTCTGACTGGAGAGGAAAGACAAGGTTATATGATTTCCAAGGTTTCCTTCAAGACACAAGATTCTCAGAGTTGTTGAAAAGTGACTCCGTGCATTACTCACTGCTGTTAAGATTGTTATTCACGATCAGGCCACTTTTACATAATGAAGATTCCTGCTTGGAAGATAAGTGGGAAGTTGTTCATTCCATGGCTCTTGTTTCACTGATGAGAAAGCCTAGGCACAGAGAGGGCTGCTGAAAGCCAGCGAAGTAGCTGGGCCTAGAGCACAGGCCTCCTCAGCTCCTTGTGCTCTGTACTTGACTATGCCATCTTTCACTGATCATGTAAATCTACTTAAGATGTAGCTCCATTTTATAAGAATTTTGTTTATTTCATGAGCAGCACTGAGACAGAAATCTGAGAATCCCTGGGAATTGGTGTGGCTAAATAGTACAACTTAGAAGGGTAGTTTAGGCAAAGTACAAAAGAGGAAATGCTATTTAGATGAGCTCATTTCAACTTACTAAAAAAATTAAAAAATTAAATTTAAGATCCAACAACTTTTTCCTTCACTTAGCCCAACATCAGAGCCTTACACAGAAACTCCCCAAACAAATCTGTTTCATATATTTCTTTCCAAACTCAGGAATTTCTTTGATATCTAATCTTGAGTTCATTAACTTTCTTTCGAAAAAATTCTTTTTTCATCTTTCCAAATGCAAAACTGTACCTAATTTTACTTCTCTTTGTTTATAATCCTTCAAATGGATAATACTGCCTGACCTTAGAAATTATTCAACAACTTTAATTTCTAGATTATAAATTCTATCTTTTCTTCACCCCTCCTTCCTTCCCCTCCTTCCACCTATTCTTCCTTCCTTCTGTTTTGTTTGTTTGTTTTTTTTTTGGTCTTGAGAGGTAATCTGTCCATTTTATATTGAAATCCAGTTGTTCCCGTTTTCTTCACAGAAGCTTGAATTAGAAGGGCTTCTTCAACCCCACAGTAGATCAGAAGTAGTCATGATGGGATGGGGGAGGGGTGGGACATAAAGAGGGACAGATATAAGGTGATGGAGGATGATTTGACTTTGGGTGATGGGTAAACAACATAATCAACTGTCCAAATGATGTGGAGATGTTTTCCCAAAATCTATGTACTCTAGTTGACCAATGTCACCCTGTTAAATTTAATCATCAATAAAAAAAAAGAGAAAAAAAATGGTACTCATACCCCATAGGTTCATTTTCTTATGAGTAGGTTTAAGAGTTAGCATTTTTTGCCTGAACAGGTGGTGCAGTGGATAGAGCGTCAGACTGGGATGCAGAGGACCCAGGTTCGAGACCCTGAGGTTGCCAGCTTGAGCGCGGGCTCATCTGGTTTGAGCAAAGCTCACCAGCTTGGACCCAAGGTCGCTGGCTGAAGCAAGGGGTTACTCCGTCTGCTGAAGGCCCGCGGTCAAGGCACATATGAGAAAGCAATCAATGAACAACTAAGGTGTCGCAATGCGAAACGAAAAACTAATGATTGATGCTTCTCATCTCTCCGTTCCTGTCTGTCTATTCTACTCTCTTACTCTCTCTCTGTCTCTGTAAAAAAAAAAAAAAAAAAAGCATTTTTAATACATGGGAAGTGAAATAATAGTATTAAATAACAAAATTCTCACCAAAAGCTGATATTAATATTACAACACCTCTTCTCTGACCTGTTTTAGTCTTTTATAGATTCTTTGCTGGGCATCTAACAAAATTGTAGTTATAGTGGATTCCCCATGAAGTCTGAAGGGAAGTTTCTTAGTTGGTTTGATTTAACAGGCTCCAAAAACTATTCTTACTCCAAATATGCCTTCTGATGACCAGTTGGCAACTGAAGTTCTAATTAATGGACTCCATTATTCAGGTTAAAACATCATCTCCAGAAAACTGTGCTAGTTGTGTTCTGGCAGTGTCAAAGTATTAACCCATTAGCACCCATGAGCACATTAGCTTTACATCCTTGATCTCAGCATAAGACAAAGGAGAATTACATTTTGATAGGAAGTATGAATGGTCTAGATTGATTATGCTGGGAAAGAAAGTCCAGTGTAGATAATAGTTATGGAAGATTAAGATGAGAATGAGAGAGGGTGCCAAAGAGACCATTACTGAATCAGTTTTCCCAACCTGTTTTGGGAAGCTTTATTTACATCACTTTTATCTCAAATACCTTTAATACCTTTATTTACTTCTTTCTCAAAAGTATGCACTGCCAGTAATTGATATGGTTCTTCAAAATGAGTCATAGTATAGGTTAAATGTCATGAAATGAAAGTTTGGTAGATCCAGAAGGTTCTTCTAGAACACCTGTGCATAAGAGTAAATAAAAATTTTAGAGAGCAAACTCACAGGGCTAGTAATTAAATTTTATGGTGGTTTATATGTGTTGAAGAAAATAAGCAAGGGGTGGAATGTAAAGGAAGAGTGAACTTAGGTCATCTTCTAGATTTAAAAAATGTTGGAGTAATGAGAGAACTGGAGACACCACTTCACAACTATACATACATTTTAATTTATGAGCTGACCTCTTAGAAAACAACTCTTAACTCAGCCCAGTTAAGAGACTATTGTTGTTTTTCTTTCATTGTTGCTCTTTTCAGATAAAGCAATAAAATGCATTTCACTATATAAACACTTCTATTCTTTGTGTATGTGTGTGAGTGTGTGTGTGTTGAAGTTGATTATGGAAGACACAGATAAACCATGAGCTACACATTTTATTTCTAAAATCCTCTTGATTAAAATGATAATTGACAGCTATAATTGGCTATTTATGTCAAGCAGTCAAAGAGATTCTGATATGCAACACTATTTTCCAGAGATTTTTTTGGAGGGAAGGCTTCTTTCTGGGAACAAAATCCTTCTAGATGTTGGATTTTAGAGAGTGGTTAAACCCTGGCAACTTCACTGTGGCAGGTTGGTGGAATTTTAAATAGAACTATGATTGCTGTCCTTTTCCAATATAGAAAGTTGAATATCACCTATCTAGGTCATCAAGAAAATAGTAAAAGAAGTCTAAACAGTTAAATTTTACTTCTAAATTATGGAGTTTGTACAATAAGCTTTAACAATTATTTTGACATCAAAATTTGAACACATACAAAACACATTTAAAGGCAGCCTGCTGACAGAATTACTTTTTGCTTGAAGATCAGTCTTTTTGTAAGGCTGTCAATTAATTGGATGAGGTCTGCCCACATCATGGATGATAATTTGCTTTACTCAAAGTCTGCTGATTTGTTAAGCTTATTTTTAAAATGTCTTCACAGAAATATCTAGAATAAAGTTTGGCCAAATATCTGGATACCATGCCTTAGCCAAGTTGATACATAAAATAAACCGTCATATAAGTGCTAGGCATAAATCTAAGCACTATGGAAATAACCATTATCTCAGAATTCACATGCTAGTAGCATTGAGAAGCTTAAGACATGTTGCCACTGACTTTTCAAAAAAAAAAAAATTCCCAAAGTTAAATCACTTAATAGTATCTTACTTTCATCCAATGATGATGATGATGATGATGATGATGATGATGATGATGAAGAAAAAGAAGCATTTTCCTGGGATTACCTGGACTGAGAGCCCTAATGCAAATTAGTAATTACAAAGAGAGTTAGATTATTGAGCCCTGGTAGTTCTGGGACCATAAGAATCTTTCTGAAGAATAAAACATTCTTTCTTTATCTTGCTAAGACTGAGGAGTAGAGACTATGATGATATGACACTAGTCCTGACACTATTCAAAAATGATGCAGTGCATCTCTCTGACCAGACTGGTTGTTATACCAAAAATATACAGGAGATTTGTATGGCCTGTTGTTTGTTTACCGCAGGAGAAATATCTGTAAGCCTGAAGTATAGATTGCACATACTTTGGCTATACTTAGAGGAAAATCTTGGAATACCCTGAACCTTCTATCTTTTATCAAACAAAGAATATTCTGTGTCCTTCCATTTGTGAAGCACAGAAATTTTCCATATTGCTACTATTTTATTTTATTTTTCCATTTCTTTTTGCATTCCGCTTTGTGTTTTCACTTCCTTACACCTGTTTTCAAGGGCTTATAAAAGCCATTTCTTATCCAGGGGGATAATAACAGGCAAGAAACGGCAGTCATAGAATTTCTTTTAGGCGTAAGAACAGAAATGATTCTGACAATAAATTATGGCCACACACAGGTAGCTTCTTCAGGAGCTGACTCGGTGATGTCACAAGATAGGCCCTACTCCACCCATCTGGCACGAGCATGATTTGGGCTGCCCTTCTCTTTTGGAACTTATAATTATATCACAGAGATGAAGGTGCATTGATGAAAGCAAACTTTGTTCAGCTCTCTCACACACTCTGACTTTTCCAAATTACCTCGCCGGGGGAGTATAATAGAAAAAGTCACTGAATGTCTCTAGAGAGAGACATAGAAGACCCGGTAACATCATTCCTTCTGGGATTGGGAGCTGGGAACTCTGGGTAAGTGCAAGGCTAAAACTTACTGCTCAATATTCACTCCTTCATACTACTGAACATTTGTAAATTTATCATGTGTATATATTGTCCTCTTAAAGTTACCCAGCTGGTTAATTAGCTAAATTAATAAGCTGTAATTTTTTTAAAAGCCAAATAACTGGAAACACTTATATTCTCTTTTCCTCTTTAGCTAACTTTAATTTAACTCTTAAATCAGTTATTTCTTCTTCTTTTTTTTCCCCCTCAGAGAAATTCTGTACCAAGTAACCTCCTGTTCTTTCTAGAACATGCCAGACACATTCTTGCCTCAGGTTCTTTGCAAAAACAATTTCCAATGCCTGGAAAAAAAAATCTCATCTTCATCTTCATTATCTGTAAAGCTCATTCCTTGCTTACTTTAAATCTTGGCTCAAATATCACATTCAAAATAGGGCTTACTTTGACCACCCTAAATATTTAAAATTGCAGGCTTGTACCCTAGAATTTCCCATCCACTTCTTCAGAGTATCTACCTTTTTTAAAAGACCGTATAATGCATCAATTTTCAGCCAGTGTGTTACAGGAGGTTCACTGGTATGCCACAAGAATTTTTAAAATATGCAATATCTTACTATTCAGTCAGGGACACTGACCTCCTTTTCCCTTAAGTTGTCAAATAAAAAATAACAACAGCCAACACAACAATAGTCTCCTGTGTGAATAAATCAAAATCATACTATTTTGTTTATCAGATTGGCAAAAAATATATATACTTTTTAGTGTGGCACAAAACTTTAGTAATTAGATTATATGTGCAATAAGATGGAAAAAGTTAAAAATCACTAATATAAGTATTTAACATCTTTTTTGTCTGTATCTAACAGAACTTAGCTCCATGAGGGTTGAGATATATCAGGTTTGTTTACTGTTTTTCCTCAGCATCTATATACTTCCTGGCAACCGTAGGTTGTCAAGAAATAACTGCTGAATAAAATAAGAGAGAGAATAAAGGAGTTTACTTTCCAAATTTGTTATGCTTGATTGATAGTATCAAGTGATTTGAGAAAGATAAGTCTAGTTTTTAACTTTATTAATGACTTTTAAGTTTTTTGAAAACATTCTTTGATGTACATTTTTAAAATAAATTCAAGAATAACCTGTAACTATTGCAAGATAAAGAGTACTGTTTTTCTTAATTCACAACTCTCTTGCCTAGCCAATATCTTCAATTTTGTTAACAGTACTTTCCAATCTAGATGATTGCTATTAAGATATTTATTTTTTTGTTTATAGATTTTTAACTTCTGAAGCTATTTTGGACACAACCATTTTGTTTTGAACAAACTTACCATAACTGTTTAGATTTATCTATGTTTACAAGCTACCAACACTCATCACCTCAGTCAGGTTTAATTAACTGGAATAGTCAACTAATTACATCAACCAAGAGAAGAAAGCACTGAGAAAAACAGAGGCTGGAGAAGTGAGGGTCAGAGCAGCCTCTGCGACCTTTAGGAACGCAGGGACTTGCCAGAATCATGAGGAACCAGCCCAGCACTCCTTGTCTCTGCAGTAGCCGGCGGCCCAGAGGCAAGCAATTTGCAGCCATTTCCCAGAAGCTGTTGCGAAATCTGATGTTTGCGGTTTGTTCCAGGCCCCACATCACCCACCTGCTCTAGAGGAACAATGATGACTTCTACTTCTTTTCTTTCTGTGGAATTAATCTTTTCCAGTGAACTCTGAGATACAAAAGGGCAGAGGGTTACTGTTATCACCCTCTAAAGATCCCTCATTATATAGATTCCCATAATCCTCAAACCTAAAAGAAATAGAAAAGGGAGTGCATAGTGAATTTCTTGTTAGAATTTCATCCAAATATTTCTTAATCTCATTTTATTTTATTTTAGCTTTTGAGCCAAAGGTGCTTGCTAGTTTATTTTGAAGGTCATTGCTGCTGAGTTCTACACAAGTGCACATTCTGTAGGTAAACCCCAGTGACGAGTACAATATGATCTTCTCCCTGGTCCTTAATAACCAGGATAGAACAGTGCAGACCACCTATAACTACTTCCAATACGGGAAAAATCAAGGTGGGAAATCCCAAAGCTACCATACATAGTCCACCTAATATGCCTATACAACAGTTTCCATAATTTAAGAAAATTTGCAACTATTGTTATTTTAAATTAATCATTTACCATTATTTGGTTATAATTCTTTTCCCTGCCTATGTTACTTAGTCTGTAAGATAAGACTATAGTAGTACTGACTTCATAAAATTGTTAGGAGGATTTAATAAGATTATATACATACACATATATATACATTTGTGTATATCTATATATATTATATAGGTATAAATATACATATAGGTATAATATGATATATACATTTATATAGGTATAAATATACATATATATAGATGATATAGATATAGATATAGAGAGAGAGAATTTGGAATAATGTAATGACTGGACCATGGTAAACTCTTAATAAAAGATAGCTGCTACTATTATCATCATCATATCATCATTACCATTATTGCTACTCTTTCCAGAAAAACTGACAGGTTTATGTGATAGATGGATTTGTTGAACATAATTCTTTTTGTGTGTGTGTGTGACAGAGACAGAGAAAAACAGAGAGAGGGACAGACAGTCAGGAAGGGAGAGAGATGAGAAGCATCAATTCTTTGTTGCGGCACCTTAGTTGTTCATTGATTGCTTCCACATATGGGCCTTGACCAGGGGGCTACAGCAGACGAAGTGACCCCTTGCTCAATCCAGCAACCTTGGGCTCAAGCTGGTGAGCCTTGCTCAAACCAGATGAGCTCACGCTCAAGCCAGTGACCTCGGGGTTTCAAACCTGGGTCCTCTGCGTCCCAGTCCGACACTCTATCCACTGTGCAACCACATGGTCAGGCTGTTGAACATAATTTTTTATTCATCTCTGCATCTACACCTTTGGTGGTCTGTATGGACAGAGTACAGTTTCTTCCTCCTCAATTTAGATTTGTCCACATGACTTGTTTTGGTCAATAGCGTATGAGCAGAAGTGACAATCTGCCAGTTGTGACTCTTGGCATGAAAAGCCCTGTATTTCTACCTGCACCCTTGCACTTCTGCCATTGACATGAGAAGGGTACTTTAGGTTGTTCCTGCCCCTTCACCCTTTATTAGGATGAATGAACAAACAGAGACCAGAACCTCCTTGGTCAGTCAACAGAATTTCAGTGAGCAATGAAGCCATCTAAGTTCCTAAATCATGTGAACTTCATCCCACTCACAGAAGTATAAGTAATAACAAGTGATTGCTGTTTAAAGGCCCTGAGTTGTGGGGTGCTTTGTTATGCAGCACTAGTGAACTAATAAACTTCTTTCCATGTACCTACACAGAAAACCTACCAGTGGCAGTCAAGTGATGACACCTGATCTCTGGTTGAATTATGTTCCATGCTTTCCCCAGTGCTGGCCATGGCTATCTATGAACATTGACCTGATTGTGTTGCAGGGACTGAGTGAGTGTGGAGAGAGAGAAGGATTGGTGCCAGTTTCTGCCTTCTGTGTCTTTTGCAACTTTCAAAGGCCTGTCAGCTGGTGCAGCTGCACCTTTTGGACAAAACTATCACATCCTGGGCTTTAGCCTAAGCGCCATCACACGTGCAAAGAGCCACAGCTGCTCCCTGTTGTGCTTCTTGCTGTTCTTGGCTCTGTTACAATGCCTAGGGGTGGCACAGATTTCTACTCAGGCAGCGCAGCTTTCCAAGATTCATAGATAGAGGTTTGATCAATGCAGCCACTAATGATGATGACTGTCTATTTGGAAAATAGGTCAGATTCATTTTTTTTCTCAGAGTAAAAGTTGTGCAAATAAATTAATCATATCAGATTATGATATAGCATCATCTAGTTTGTCCTTCCAGGAAAGAATTAAAACCTCACCCATACTTGAATATATTTTTACATTTTCTAAAAGGGAGAACATTTATTCTTTACCTTGCTTTATACTAATATTTATATTGGCATACCTGTAAATAAATCCCATAACTTAATCACTCAGTAAGTCAAATTTATAATTAGTTTCCATTTCTAAGTAAAAGGATGATTTGTTCTGCATGTGTTGCCTGCAATAATTGAAAATCATTATTAATTAGCACACGCAGTTGGTGAGTGTGATCACTCTCAAAAATTTCTAAGCTAGCTTGGTTTGAAATAATAAAAAATAAATGAGTTCAACCTATAGTCCACAGAATAGATGTCATATTTCTAGTTTATTCAAAACTTAATCAAAAGTTTTTTGTTTTTTTTTACTGATGACATTTGCCAGTGCTGTGGGGATAGGAGAAGGAATAAAAAGAGAGAAAAATATATATATGGTCCAGCCAGAGTTCATAATTTAATAGGATGGAACATAGCCATCCTTTAGAGCACTCTCAGTGCAAATGGAGATAAATAAATATATAGCATGTTGTTTTCAACCCTGGTTGCAAATTAAACATTTGGGAAGCTTTCAAAAGTATCAACGCCAAGCCCCACCCAAAGCCTTGTAATTCAATTGTCTCTGGGGAGGGGCGGTAAATCAAAGAATGAGAGAGAACTTTATGGAAGTTTCCCATACGATTCTAATGTTTAGGTTAGACTCACTAGTATACAGTACTTTGAAATCTTAATTCCAAGAGAATAATAAAATGAGGACAGTGACCAATTACAGACCTCACTAGAGCAGGTTCATAAGAGGATTTGAGGTTAAAAGGAGTTTTAAAGGAAAGAAACATGGATTGACATAGAAAATTGTATTTCTTTCTTTCTTTTTCTTTTTCTTTTCTGGCAGAGAGACAGACAAAAAGGGAGAGAAATGAGAAACATCAACTTGTAGCTGCAGCACTTTAGCTATTCTTTGACTGCTTTCTCCTATGTGCCTTGACCAGAGACTTCAGCTGAGCCAGTGACCCTGTGCTTAAGTCAGCAACCTTGGCCTCAATCCAGTGACTTTGGGATTTAAGCCAGTGACCTTTGGGCTCAAGCCAGTGATCATGGGGTCATGTCTATGATTCCCATGCTCAAGGTGGCAACCCTGAACTCAAACTGATGAGCCTGTGCTCAAGCCAGCAACCTCAAGGTTTTGACCTGGGTCCTCAGAGTCCCAGGTGGATGCTCAATCCTCTGCGCCACCACCCAGTCAGGCAAAAAGTGTGTTTGTCTTAAAAATCAAGTCTTTGATTTGGGTTTTATCTAGGTTTAAAATTTCATTCAGCAAAAATTAGATTAATTAATTTGTGAGATGACAGATGATTTTTGCCTACGAATTTCTTCTCTCAGTATTTCTACTGGGTGTCGATGTAGATGGCATTTTCATGTCTGTCTTCTTTTGTAAAACTATGACCAGTCAGCCGTGTGCTGGAGCAGCTCCCAGTGGCTCTTAAAGGTTGATTGCGCATGTCTCTTCCGAATTCTGTGTTTAAGAATGTCAGATTGGCAGACTGAAATTAGCTATGATAACAGTGTTTACACCGTGGAAATCGGCCAGTGTTAAGAATGAGGTACTCTCTCACCCTAGAAATGATGATTAAAAACATGTAATAATACATAACTGACTTCAGTGGAACACAAGTATGGCGCATAAATCGATATTTTATTTCTTCATCTCAAATATATTAAAATTACGCCTCAATTTTTAAGTACCCATTAATATGGATAAAAGTAAACTCACATTTTATGAGTGCTTTTGTATTTTTTATTTTCTCTTAAATTCTCTTCATCATTTTACCTTTCCCACCCCAAACCAGAAATTCCCACACAGTCTATGCTGACAGGAGGTTTACTTATGTTAACTTAAGAATGGTTTTGTTTTCTCACGCCTACCTTTGTACCACCCCATACCACAGTTTGTAGTTTTTGATTCAAGGTTAACAGCAGCCTTTTTTAGTTTGATGACAAAAGATAACCAAGAAAATAAATTAGGAGTCTTATGATTGACCCTATCTTTTTTTTTTGTTGCTGTTGTTGTTATTCAAGGAAACCCAAAATGAAGCAAAATAACCAATTGTTTGCCAAGGAAAACATTTTCAAACATTTCAATTACTGTTTTAATTGGCTGGGTCTGGATGCCAGATTATCCTCTAATCTCTACAAGAATGCTATTTGGGAAAAGCTTATATGCCTCCGCATGGAAGCCGCCACATTCACCCTTTCAGCACATTCTAGTTGGAATAACTTTCTCAGCATACTGGAATAATATTAGAGTAAAATTGTCAGTTCCTGGAAGAACATAACCCACAGATCCTATAGGAGTCCATTCACTCTCAGCATATTATTGAAAAGTCTAGGAAATATTGTGTACTTGAATCCAAGAAAAAGAAACATAATGATACTGAGATATTTGTGTAATAAATACCTCTAGACTACATGCAGGCATGTGTCTGTGTGCATGACTGTGTTTGTGTGTGTGGATGGCTGTGTGTGTCTGTGTGTGTATTAAGTAACACATAATAGAAGAAAGAAAATGCAATTATTTGGATGGTTTCATGAAAGCATGTTGGGATATGGGATGTGTTTTATGAAGAGGACACAGAGAAATAGCCACAGCTGCTTATCAGACTTGTGGGTTTAGAGACAGGAAAAGGCCTTTCTGTTCTGTTTGTTTTAACTGAGTCTTGAAAACATTGATATGAATACTGGATTCTTCCATTTTCAGATTTGCCCTTTTTAATGTGTTCTCATTCAAGTGCAATGAAGAGCTATCTTGCATGATATTTTTAAAAAGTTATTTGTAACTGAGTCCATAAATAGATTACAGAAAAAGCACAAAAAATGTATGTGGCTATGATGAGTAATTGGGTTTTTACCCTAGACTAGTTTCATCAATAAATTTGGGTTGTTGTCACTATATTGAAATTATAATATTTAAATTAACATAAAAGACTATTAACATCTGTTTTATATGTGGGGAGAAGGCCACCATGAAGGAGCATGCCGTTAAAAATCCATGAAAATGCATTCCCAGGATGGCCTCTGCAGTGCGCTACAGCCATCCTCTAGAACCTTGCTACTCAAAGTATGGACCCCTGAGTAGCAGCAGCACCTCCTAAGAACATGTTAGAAATGCAGACTCTTGGGCCCATTCAGATAAACTGGATCAAAGTCTGAATTTTAATAAGATTGCCTGATGTTCCATATGAGCATTAAAGTTTGATAAGCATGGGTATAGATTATCTCGATTATTTGTCTAAGAGTGAAAGCAAGTGGATGAATCTATTCACTGTCTATGTCAAGAATGATATGGATACTACAGTATTTGTGGAAGTATTTATCGGTAGGTCTAATAGCTCTAAGTAGAAGATAGAACCAGAACTCTATTGTGGTGTTTCAGCAAATATTAAAAATACCATCCATTTATTGTTTTCAAAGGTTTCATTGCCAAGATTATTAAACCCACTTCAAGATCCCAATGATTGTTCAGTATAAGAAGTTTTAGTGTGGTTGCTCTGAGTAAATACTTCTCTAAGAATCTACTCTGTGGTGTCATAAAGAGGGTGAAAAAGTTTCTTCATACTTAGCGTGACTGGAGCTAGGTTAAACATGTTTATATTTTTTTGATCAGCGTTTACACAGGAGTCTGCAGTAGAGAGAGAAATAGCTTGAAATGTCCAGTCTCTATCATTTAGTTCTACAATGGTACTAATTTATCAAAAATCACAAATGTAATGACTCTTTAGATCTCAAGTTATTGAGAGAAAGAAACGGAGGAGAGGGAGAGAGAAAAGGGTTTAGAGTCCTCATACTCTAAGAGGAAAGAGTGTGGGGAAGGAAAAAGAGAGGCAAAAACAGGGAGAAATGGAGAAAAGGGAGAGGGAGATGTGGGAGGGAGGGAGAGAGACAGGGAGACAGAAAAAGAGAGAGGAGGAGAGAAGCAAAGTGCTTCACCTGAGTAATTGTCTTCAGCTGTACTGTTACTATAAGCCAGTATAGTCTGAATACAAATGAATGCATTTATGTTTACCAAAACCATTCAAAGTGCCTGAAAAATGAGAGTGATCAGCTAAATCAAGAATCCTTAGCCAGATCTGTGGTGGTGCAGTGGATGAAATGTCGACCTGGAACACTGAGGCTGCTGGTTGAGAACCCTGGGCTTGCCTGGTTGAGGCACGTATGGGATTTGATGCTGCCTGCTCCTCTCCCCCTTCTCTCTCTCTTTCTCTCTCTCTCTCTCTCTCTCTCTCTCTTTCCCTCTCTCTCCCCCCCTCTGTAAAATGAATAAATAAATTTAAAAAGTTTAAAAAAAAAGAATCCCTAAAGTATGAGAACTCTGTACCCTTCTGTTCCGATGTGAAAATGCTTTGATTCCAAAGAGCCACAGCAGATGTACAGCCAAATACAGATTTTTTTAATTTTAATTTTTTAACAGAGAGAGACAGAGAAAGGGACAGATAGGGACAGACAGACAGGAAGGGAGAGAGATGAGAAGCATCAGTTCTTCGTTGTGGCACCTTAGTTTCTCATTGATTGCTTTCTCATATGTGCCTTGACCCAGGGGGGCTACAGCAGACCAAGTAACCCCTTGCTCAAGCCAGCAACATTGGGCTCAAGCTGGTGGAATGTTTGCTCAAACCAGACAAGCCCACGTTCAAGCTGGCGACCTTGGGGTTTCGAACCTGGGTCCTCTGCATCCTAATCCGAAGCTCCATCCACCGCACTACTGCCTGGTCAGGCACAGAATTTTTTTTTCTACATAGTGCTCTCCTTAATCCCTGTCTTTTTACTTATCTTAGTGAACTTTCAGGACAACCTGGAGGGAAATGCGAACACAAACTACCATCATTTCTCCCACTTCCCAAATAAAGCAGCCCGGAGGCACTTTCCATCCTCTGGGTCTCAACCCTGAGCTCTCCAGAGCCAACGGATTCTGCTTAAGCAAAAGCTCAGCCTCACTCACTGACACCCCCTTCATCCTCAGAGAAGATCCTTCCAAAGGCCCAAGAACTTGGACATGTTGCCATTAGCATCACAGAACTCCAGCAGCAGAGACACATGGTGTAAAGCCAGTATTCACGGCCACCATCACAGCCATCTGGCCTGTGCAGGTTCGCATTTGATTTGGACAGATGTTAACGAAACAACGGAGCCAAGAGCTAGTGGGCCATTACCTTTAATCTTAGCTTGCACCTGGCAGGCAAGAAATACACACAGTGGGAAAACACTTCCCTTTCCATTCAGGGCTCCCAAAGCCACTGACTTACCCGAGTTTCCTAGAATCAAAAGTTTCTACCTCACCAGCCTTATTCACCTCTGTTCCCCATCTTCTCTCTGCATAAACTCTGCACAAACTGGCTTCTTCTTCAGCAATCCAACATCTTGGCTGCTTCTCCTCTCCTCCAGCATGGGCTCCTCTGCCCCATTTTATAGTGTAGAAATCCAAACCTTTAATCCAATATACAAACAAGGAAGTCTCTGATACAAAGTCACTTATCTGAGGCATAATGGGATTCCTCATAAGAGTGCATCACCCCCTATCATGCAACAGTCAAGGGTGTGGGGAAAGCTTAGTCTTAAAACTAAGCCTTAGGCTATAAGGACCCTGCCTGCTTACAGCCTGTCCCCCACACCCAATGCAAACTATAAGCGAGGAAACATATAAATCATATTTACAAACTTATTTGACCAACACATGGGTTTGTTGTCCAGCTCAGAAGCTTGGTGGCTTGGGGCAATATGGTTCTTCTGAGTTTCCAAATTTATAAGAAAACATCTATTTCAGAAGACACCATGAATATTCAACACAAGACTGTAATTAAAGTGCTTGAGAAATATTTACAATCAATAGGAACTCTTTCTTTCCCAACCTAGCTCCAGGTTCTTTTCCTTCTCCTCTGCCTCTGTTTCAGTTTGTTCCTCTGTCTCTCTCCTTACCCACACTCCTTTTTCTCTTCCTCTCACCTTCACCTTCTTCATGCTCAAGCAATGACCACTCACAAAGAGATATCAAAGTTCAGGCCAAAAGAATCTCAGAAGCCCTAAAGCCCTTATGTCTTACAGAGACCATCAACAATTTCTTACCTCAGACCTGAGTGGAATTTTATTATATCTCTCATATCTCCTGACTTGTTTTCCATCCCACATGGAGATTTTCCTGTAGATTGAGTGGAGTATAGTCATGAGACCGAAACTTTCACAACAGTGCCCGAACCTTTCAGCAACCCCTTAGCAGAATTCCAGTGGCAAGCCCTACAATTCCTGGAGTTCACATGCAGCCTGAGAGCATGTTGGTATCCTCTCTTAGAGACGCACTCTTCAACTTCCGATGCCGGCACTGACTCGTTTGGATCAACTTCCATAACATAGTTTGGTTCAGAAAAAGTCTTAGAGTTCTGAGTTTGTGAATGAGTTCGTTTTTTTTTTTTTCCATTTTTCTGAAACTGGAAACGGGAAGAGACAGTCAGACAGACTCCCGCATGCGCCCGACTGGGATCCACCCGGCACGCACAACGGGGCAACGCTCTGCCCACCAGGGGGCGATGCTCTGCCCCTCCGGGGCGTTGCTCTGTCGCGACCAGAGCCACTCTAGCGCCTGAGGCAGAGGCCAAGGAGCCATCCCCAGCGCCCGGGGCCATCTTTGCTCCAATGGAGCCTTGGCTGCGGGAAGGGAAGAGAGAGACAGAGAGGAAGGATAGGGGGAGGGGTGGAGAAGCAGATGGGCACCTCTCCTGTGTGCCCTGGCCGGGAATTGAACCCGGGACTTCTGCACGCCAGGCCGACGCTCTACCACTGAGCCAACTGGCCAGGGCCAAGTTCATTTTTATAATATAAGTTGGAATGTTTTAAAATTTCTCTTTGTGGGGGTCTCTCTCCCTGGCTTGCCTGTTGAAGGACTTTACAGGAGGGAAAAGAAATTGCCTGTCACCAGCAGCCTCTGACAGCTGAAGGAAAGAGACTGCTGCTGCTGGGCCATTGACAATTCTGAAGGTTCTAAAATCACTGAAGCACTTGTCAAAGAAAGTTGATAGATGACCTAAAAATTTACATGTGTCCACGAGAGTATTTTGAGCACATCCATGTTGTCTCTGAGAAGCTTCTGAGCCACTGTTTTTGGAGTAAGGAATAGCACAGAAGAATTGAGTTTCAGCCTGAAATGGGTGGTTAAGTCACTGGCCATCAAAAATGTAGACAGCATTATGTTTCACTTCGACCTAGAGGAATAATAGAAGATGCACCAAATTTCTTCATTGAAGTTAAACTTCAACAAATGTTTAGGTAGGGCTCTAAGGCATCAAAGACATTTTACCATAGTTCATGTAAATTTCTTGACAAGATAGGAACTTATTTTTCTGGAGTCACCCAGACTGCTAAAGAAGAAACCTCTGTTATACATCTCATCCAATTTGTTGAGTAAGGAGAAATGGGGAGTTCTTCAGAAAGGATGAGAAGACTTGGGTGGGCACCCTGTGCTCATTGTTGTTTGGAGTGGACACTTTGTTGCTTTCCACTTGTGCTAAATGAAGTAGGATGTGGTTAGTCATGTGGTTTTAGCTAAATTAGATTGTCCATGGGACAATTAATTGTCTTTTGGCTTAGAACTGAGACCTTAAATACCATTTTATAATTATAAACATTGAAAAAGCAGTCTTTCTCTAGATAACTGTAGTAGAGCAAGGATTTGGGGGATTCTAATTAATGCCTTACATTAATATTGATCTTACAGATTTCAGACTTTGAAAAAATACTATTTCATAACCTGACAATGGCAGCCAATACAGGCAAATCAAAGAAAGTTTCACATGCAGTGAGTAGTATCCCTACAGCAGGAAATAATTATGGTCAGCAGTGTGGGAGTAGAGAGTTAGCTGACTACAGAGGATTAAATTCACATCTGGCTAATAGACACTATCCAAAAATGATTCTGGGAACGCAGGGAGGAGTGTGACAGTGCTGTGATTTGATTCTGCCTTTGTGAGCATCAGCTGACAGTGCTTCATCAATGCTTTCACTATGACATCATTTTATGGACAAACAATTTGTGGACCAAAAGATCTGAGAATCCCTGGGGTGAAGGAAGTGCCACAGACATTCATGGTCTTGGATGCTCAGTAAGTAAACTATGGTTTTTAAGCAGTTCCCGGGGCCTGAGAAATAGTTGGTCATGACCCAGGCCGACAGTCTCCAGCAGCCTGAGCTTTCTCGGGGTGGAGATAGAGATGTATGCTAATTTCATACCGGCCCCACATGCCCCTCCTACAATAGAGCAAGTTGGGTTAATGTGGCAGGAGATGCTCTTGAACTGAACTCTTTAATGGAGAATGTGTGAGGAGCCTGAAGGCAAAGATACTAATGCCTTATTTCATTGGTTCCAGTTAAGGCCTTTTGTAACATTGGCCTGCATGAGGTATAAGTGTGACTTGATCTGGAAAAAAAAATAAATACAGAAAAATTTTATGCCTGCATATAATAGCCTTCATGATTGCATTTTAAGAATTATATGAAAAAATATACTTTCAGCTCAGTATAAGATACAGATATAGATAGATATACAGTTACATATACATTTAGATTTACATATATATATATATATATGCACATATAATCATACTCATCTCTAGAAATATACAAAATTATCCATCATGGACACCCAACTTATCTTCTCTGTATTAAATCTCATAGCTCTCTCAGGATTCTGGATGTTATTTAAATTGGGTTTTTTCCTTCCATCATGCCTTTATTTTGAATTTCCACTACTGCCCCAAGCCAGGATCACTATTTCTCTGTAGTTCTTTAAGATCACTGAGAAAGATACAGTTAAGTTTCTCTGAAAGACATAACTTGGCAACGACCCCATCTTCTGCCAGTTCTCCGGACTTCGTTTCCACCTCTCTTGTTTCACATTTTCGCATTCCATTCCATTTTGTGTCATCATCGTTCCTGTAAATGCTCGACGATAAGGGGCATGCATTTAAATAGAAGTTAAATGTTGCAAATGATGTTAGATTTTATTGCAGACAACTTTCCCTGTGAAAGACAAAGCTAATCTGTATTTTTCACTTGGTTAAGTTGGCCTCTGTTTTTGAGACTGGACACCACTAGCAAAAATAGTATCTGCATGTATGTAGAGTCGAGTAATGTAAGTCCTATGTACAGAAATGGCTGTATTTGCAGATTGATCTCCAGTACCATAATGCCTCCCTTTGGCAATAATGGTCTTAGGCCTCAAAATTAAAAAGATTGGGCCCTGGCCGGTTGGCTCAGCGGTAGAGCGTCGGCCTGGCGTGCGGGGGACCCGGGTTCGATTCCCGGCCAGGGCACATAGGAGAAGCGCCCATTTGCTTCTCCACCCCCACCCCCCTTCTTCCTCTCTGTCTCTCTCTTCCCCTCCCGCAGCCAAGGCTCCATTGGAGCAAAGATGGCCCGGGCGCTGGGGATGGCTCCTTGGCCTCTGCCCCAGGCGCTAGAGTGGCTCTGGTCATGGCAGAGCGACGCCCCAGAGGGGCAGAGCATCGCCCCCTGGTGGGCAGAGCTTCACCCCTGGTGGGCGTGCCAGGTGGATCCCGGTCGGGCGCATGCGGGAGTCTGTCTGACTATCTCTCCCTGTTTCCAGCTTCAGAAAAATACAAAAAAAAAAAAAATTTAAAAAGATCAGGATCTTCTATATAGAGCGCTCATAAGGATAGGGAGGGCTTTTTGGCCCACTGGAATTATTCTAACTACATTTATTTTACTTTAGAGTTACATGATGTCAAGTTGTACTGGATGTAAAGAAATAAATGATATTTTATTCTCTTGATTTATGACATGCTCTTAGTTCTAAATGTTCCTAGAGAGGCGACAATATTCCCTGATGTGATTACTGCCTGAGCACTGCCAGACCTGCCAGCTAGACCTGAGGCAGAACAGAGTTGCTTCCCCTTGAGACGCTCAGGGCCTGTCTATCCCTTCCTCCCCTATGCCAGGAAGTTGCTGGGCAAACGTGATAGGCACTTTCCCCTTATCTGAGGTGAGTCATACATCAGTGCCCCTGTCTGTCCTTCCCTGTCAGCAGAACCCCTCAGCTTCTGTCCCATTGATAGAGGACACCCATGCCATCTTGCTGCCGCCTGGGATGCACATTGTATGTAAATCCCCTTAATAAACCTTTAAGGTAATGATAGAGTTGTCAACCTCTTCCTCTGGTCTCTCAACCCTGGGAAATTTTATACAGCAGAACCGTTTCAATATCAAACACATTTAATTTATCAAACATAAGCTGAACATGAGGTTCTTTTGGCAGCTACTAATTTGTATGTCTGCCTGTTCACAGATGAGTATTGCTCCCTTAGGACCTTGTCCCACATGAATAATGTGAACATTGCTGACTCCTAGTGAAAAGTATTCAAGTACTGAACACTCAAGTATTATTAACTCACTATGTATGTTTGAGAAAGTAGAAATAAACTTACAGTGCTGTTATGAAAACTATGACTATTTAAAGAAGAAAACTTAGAAATGAAACTTTTAGCAAGGTGCTCATTCTCATAGTGAACTTACAATTTCTATAATTTACAAATTATAGTCTGATTTAATGTCTGCTCTAAGAAAAATAAACATCATATCAAGCTAAAGTTTCTTTAAATGATAGATATAGAGACTTTAGTGTTTCATCTAACAAGAATTCAGTGCAGTATTTAATTTTAAATAAAAATCCGACAAAAGCAGTTGATACTTATAATGCCGGTCAAAGCTATTTTATGCTATTATAAAATACCAGATTTATTTTAACATATACTTACCCAAAAATGTTAACATATTTCAGTGATAAGCAATGTAGCATCTTATGAAGAACATGGATTTTGGCATCAGACAGACCCAGTTCAAACTGTGATTTTGCCACTTAATAGTTGTGTGCCATTGAGAGACATACGTAAACCAAATCTCAGATTATTCTTCTGTGAAAAGGGAATGATGATACTTTTTTTTAAATGAGAAGAGAGAGACAGTGACAGAAAGACAGAGACAGAGGAAGGAAAGGAAGGAGCTGAGAAGCATCAATTTGTAGTCATTGTGCTTTAGTTGTCCATTGATTGCTTCTCATTTGTGCCTTGCTCGGGAGCTCCCACTGAACCAGTGACCCCTTGCTCAAGCCAGCAAACTTGGGCTGCAAGCCAGCAACCTTTGGGCTCAAGCCAGTGACCATGGGATCATATCAGTGATCTCATGCTCAACCCAATGACCCCGCGCTCAAGCTAGTGAGCTTGTGTTCAAGCTGGCGACTGTGGGGTTTTGAACCTGAAACCTCAACATTCCAGGTCAATACTTTATCCACTGTGCCACTACTGGTCAGGCAATACTTTTTTAAAAGCTGTAGTGACATGTTCAGTAAAGCATGGTTTATAATGGCAAAACTGAGAAACAACCTCCATGTCCAGTTCTAATTGTATTTATAAGCTATCATCATAAGAATATACATGTAAAAAATCATCTCCAAACACAGTGATTTGCAACAGAAAACATTTATTCTAATGCTCATGTGTTTACTGATTTACAGTACACTTGACTGGGACTTGGTGAGATTTGGCTCCAAGGTCCAGTTGGGGTCCATATTTGTTCCAAATGTGCTTATTTGGGGGCCTAAACTCAAAGGACAGAAGCTACCTATGGTGGGTCATCAAAGCATTAGATCCACACTAATTTGGGCAAGTACAATCAACATCTCGGCATAAAATTCATTAACTTCCTGTAGCCAAAATAAATTCCATGATCAAGGTGAACATTATTAGAGTTAAAAAGTCATCACAGTAGAAGGGAAGGGAGGTAAATATTTTCTGTACAATTACAGTAGTTAAGTAGTAAGTGATTTAATGATTAAAAAAATGTTCATATGGTCAGATCAGGCAGTGGCACAGTGGATAGCGCATCGGACTGGACATGGAGGACCCAAGGTCGCAACCCCGAGGTCGCCAGCTTGAGCACGGGCTCATCTGGCTTCACTCGGTCTTCTGTAGCACCCCTGGGTCAAGGCACATATGAGAAAGCAATCAATGAGAAACTAAGGTGACACAACAAAGAATTGATGCTTTTCATCTCTCTCCCTTCTGGTCTGTCCATCCCTATCTGTCCCTCTCTGTCTCTCTCTGTTTCTGTCACACAAAAAAAGTTCATATGATGAAAGCCTATCTATACTTTTAAAAAATTATAATAACAAAAGATGATACTCCTTCTCAAAAGGTAGTTTTACTAAGAATGAAATTCTATGTTGACATTTGTTTTCTTTCAGAGCTTTGAAAATATTATTCTGGCTTCCAGTGTTATTGAGAAGTCTGCCTCAATTTAATTTGTATTTGTTTAAAATTCTTTTATCTTGTTTCTCTTTTGAGATCTCTTTGTCATTGATGTTAGGCTGTTTCATTGCAATGTCTCTTGGTTATTTGTTTTTACTCTGTTTGATATCTGTTGTACTTACTAAAGCTCAGATTGGTATCTATCAATAATAGTAGAAAATCCTAAACTACTACTTTTTGAATATTTCTTTGCTCTTATTTTCTCTCTTATTTTGTCTCCTTCTCTGTCTCTCTACTTCTGAAACTTCAGTTACCTTCTCTATTTCTGTTTTGCTTAGTGGTATTTCATATGTTTAATTTCTTTGTCCCTCTACAATATTCTGAGTAATACCTTTATTTCCAGATTCATCATTTTTCCAAATCTACCTAGTGATTTTTGAAAAATCTCTTGTCCATCTTTATAATCTTGATATCCTCATGCTTTTCTTGAAATATGTGGCCGATACTTATTTCATAGTCTATATGTGTCTTTCCAAAATCTGCAATACTTTGAGTTTGATGTTTTGGCAACTCTACTCATAATTGCTTGTCTGGTTTAAATCCCTTGTGAAAACCTTCTTTCCTAGTCTATCCACTGAGATATCATCTTTTGCAGGCTTTTGTTTTAATACTATCTCTTTGCTTTTATATATCTCCTAAATAGATTCCAGGCCTTTTTCTCTGCTCTTCCCATTAGCTGTGGTCCCTGGAGATAGCACCTGCCCTTAGGGAAAACAGTGACTTTGAAACTTGCCTACTTCTCAGTCTTCATACCTTTTTGCCATCTGTCCATCAAGATTTTTCTTGACTTTCTTATCAGTTTAAACAAATAATAGAAAAATATATTATTTTACAAAAAATTATTTAGTATTTGTAAGTATTATTGTATGGGAGAGTTTTTCTAACAACATTTTATCATAGTTTTGAAATTATAAAGTGTTTGGTCATCTTTTAAATTATCTACATAACTCAAGACAAATAAAAGTTCTTCGTAGATGTGTGCTAGGTTATATATGTAGAAATCCTTAAAACATAACCCAGACTTGACACATGTAAGGCAATGGAGTAATAAAGAAGAAATAAATGGAGTTGATCATATAATCTTATAGCATAAGGCTTTTGAAAAAATCATTCAAGAAATATAAGACATTACTAGTTTCCCAAGGGATTTGGAAGTCATATTAAGTTCCTCAATTTACTATAAATATATCTAAAATAGATTGCATAGACCAGTGAAAATGTTAATTATGTAAGAAAATTAAAAAGTCAACATATTACTAAAATTTGTAATTTTTGCACAATTAGCTATCTTTAAAATTTTGTGGTAACCGGCAGCAAGACTATAATTTCATATATAGTCTTATTTTTTATTTCATATGAGTTTTATTTTTTATATTTTAAGGGTTTTTATAAATTTAGAATATTCACAGTATTTGTAAAGCCAAACACTTAAATATGGAAAGAAACATGAAATTTTTATAAACCTTTACTTGGATATTAATAAACATTAATGAAAATCCCTAGAGCAAAGGCAGACCTGTTGGTGTGTGTGTGTGTGTGTGTGTGTGTGTGTGTGTGTGTGCGCGCGCGCATGCCCATTTCCACGCACGTACATGCGCATGTGTGTTGTGTCTACCTGTTATTTACACTTGTTAGCGCTTCACATATTTTATGGTTGAATAATCCAAAATTTGTTCCCTCCCTTCTGACGAAGACTTGCATTCCAACTTCATTGCAGTGTGCAGTTCTTCTGAGAGATTTGTTTTTTCTTGCATCTGAAAATAATTTGTGAGAAACAGAAACATAAAATTTGATTTGGCCTAGAAAATCTTTTCTCCATTTCTTTTTAAAATGTGACCAGTCCAGCCATTTCTATATAAGGATAAAGAGTCAAAGACAGGCTAATCCAGGAAAAATGTGAACCTGAAGACTTCTTCAAATTCGATATTTGGACAAACCAATCTCAAAATATCCAAGACTTATTCCTTGGCTCTGATGATTGAAACATCATAGGAATAGCTTTTCCCCATTATTGGCATTCCTTTTGCTTGTTCATATTTTGCCATTGAGATTTTCTTTTCAAGATTTTTCTTGCAAAAGACTGAGTTTAAAACTAGAATGAACACCGCACTCTTGAAGTCACAAGAGAGGCAAGTCAAAATGATTTTATTTGCAGGCATTGGTGCAAAATATTTAAGTCTGAAGGACTTCACACTAAAATTAGACCAAAAATAGAAACAAATTTCTCAACTATGGAATATAAAAATCAATGAAACACCAACCAGGCATATTTACAGAAGCTTGAAACTATGATATGTGTTTATTATAAAATTAAATGGAGAAGTAATATCTAAAATTATGTGTTGCTACATTAGCACAACTATGATTTCTTTTAAAGCTGGAATAAAAAAATAAATCAGGTAAAACATACTATCAAACTGTTGAGAATCATTATATTTTTGTTTTGAGACTATGGGATTAAAAAAAGACTGCCACTTTTCTGAACTTAATGATTATCGGTATTTGTGTAATTTTATTTATTTATTATTGCTTTACATATTTAGTTTTGAGGAAACAGTGTACTAGGCACAACAACTTCCCAAGGACCTGAGTTCTTCATACTAGAACCTTTAAGGTCCAAAAAATACTGTTATCTGGCGAATATATCTCATTTCATATCTTATTCCGGCGATTCATAGAAAATGTATTACTTTCTCTATCCCTTGTATAGGGAACTGGATAGCTATTTAGAAGTGCATTTGTATTTATACATGTCACAAGTCACATACTTTATTTTGAAGTGACATTTCAAATGGAAATGTTTGCCTTGATGATTCAAAAATGGCTGGATATGACAGTTAGATGATTACTCTGCTTGACGTGGAGAATGAGCACCAATTTGTGGCACGGGCAGAACAATGACAGCAAAGGTAAGTTAGGAACCATTACTTTCCTGGGTTTCCATTTGTTAAGGTCTCCCTCACAAAGACAAAATATGTTTAAATCCTCAGGCTTTAAATTCTCAGGCTGTGGTGGGCATTCATTCATAATAGCACATACCTCATGTGAAATTATTTACCAGATAAATAAATATATTTTCCCTCAACCCAATATTCATACCACCAGGTTCACTCAACTTAAGTCTAAAACAAAACCATAAAAATTTTCGGGATTTTAAAATCTAATGTACACCCTCGTTCTGATTTTCAAATGAACTGTAGGATGTGCCTTTAATCCATTAGCTGTTGCATATTTTTCTATTCCTTACTCTCTTTCAACAGAAATACTTATCCCTCTAATCAAAGGCTGATGCCTTCTAGTACCTTCAACTAATACCTTCTGCGGATATGATTTCTTAGAAGTATTTTCAAAAATGTTATAAAATAGTCTACAGGAGACCACAAACTTTCCCCTGCAATATAGTGCAAATTATACACAAGTCTCATGAATAGCCTACCTATTTAAATTATCCACTGGAGAGTTCTGAGAGTGGTTTGTCTGTGGAATTCCAGCCTGGCAGACCGATTGCCTTAACTGTTTTAAGAGGACATTTGTCTTGACCACTCTGGTGGAATTTTTTCAAGGATAAAGCAATTTTTAAGCAATAAACATCCTTAAGGATATTGGAATCTATATGGAATTGTAATCATAGGTGCCATATGGAAACCCAGACATCTTCACATGAATGCCAATGGAGAGTATGAAAGGCCAAGGGTATCTCTCAGTAGGCTCATCAAGGTTTAATCAAGTTGATTATAAAGGTTATATATATTTCAGTTTCATGAGGACAATGGATAAAATTTTAGGTGGAAAAATATTGTGGCTTTATAGTATCTTACTAAAGCTTTTAGCATCTGTATTATATATAAGTAACTGGCTGACCAACTTGGGGAATGGGCTCACCACTTGATCCACTAGGAAGCATACATCTTCAAAGTAAAGCTGGGCTGCTGATCCAGATAAATGGGAATGAGATTGAGAATCCAAAAAATACCACCTGGTCTCTTTTGCTATTTCTTAAGTCTGAATCACTGAGATATATGTATGAAAAAGAGTGGTGTTTTTCTCAAAGTGCTGATTACTGGAAATATTTGAGCCTTTCTTTCCTTGTCTTCTTTTCTTTCCTCTGCTTTTATTCCATTCTCCTTTTTTGCCCTACTTTCTTATTCCCTACTTCCTTCCCTCCCTCACTCCCTTCTGTCAGAGCCACATTCTCATTTCAAAATACAGTATTGACCTTACAGGCCAAGTTCAAGTTAACAATTGAGACTTAAAGTCATATCAAACAACACTTCATTTATCAGAGATTTTTTCAGTTTTATAGCTTGCTTAAAGCTATTTAGATATTTTGAAGAATCAAACAATTCTTATAAAATAGTAATTTTTTTTTAATTTAAAAGCAAATAGAATTTTTTTAATTTTACATATTCTTCCAGATACTTTATTTTACAGAGACAAAGAGAAAGTCAGAGAAAGGGACAAACAGACAGGAAAGAAGAGAGATGAGAAACATCAATTCTTTGTTGCAGTTCCTTAGTTGTTCATTGATTGCTTTCTCATATGTGCCTTGATTAGGGGGGCTACAGCAGAGCAAGTGACCCCTTACTCAAGCCAGCGACCTCAGTCAAGGTTTCAAACCTGGGTCCTCCGTGTCCCAGTCTGATGCTCTATCCACTGCATCACTGCCTGGTCAGGCTCCAGATACGTTTCTTAAAAATCTATACTCTGCTAGAATAAAACAATTATAATTATAGAATTAGGAAATACTTTTAACAGAAAAAATTGTGGAAGTTGTTTCTTGTTGTGCTCAGGATAGCTTTTTTATATTAATGAAGACATATTCTTGCTACTAAAATTGGTCCAAATTTATATAATGACATTAAATATATGTATTTTTAAATGTCCCCAAAATACCCCAAAACATTTGTGTTCTCCAGGTGATAAACTAGAGCCGTAGTTCTCAAACTTTTTGAAGTCAGGGTGCATTTAAAATCCTACAAATAATTGCAGGTGCACCATATACAAATTTCTGAGAAATATGTTATAGTAATTAAGTCAAATATTAAAGAAAAAAATATAAACTCCAAACATGCTTTTATGGTAATTAAATGAAATAAATATGACAAAATTAATTTTATTCTGACATTAAAAAGCATTTTTATGTTACATTTTTTGAGTTATGCTTTTTAGAATTCATAAAAAAGAGGGGTTAAAAAATAAAAAAAAGACAAAAAAGATATCCTTTTATATACATATAGATAGATTCTTAGTAAGATTTAGTAAATTCTACAGGTCCTGGTGCAAATGTGTTAAATTTTTCATTCTTGTGTTTATGAGAAACATGAGCCTGATGTGTCCTAGCGATTTCTTCAATGTTTGGGCATATATTTGAAAGGCAAACTCTCATTTCCTCATCAATATATTAAAGAATTCCTCTCTTTTTATTCTTAATTGTGTTGAGTGCAGAAAACCCCCACCATACATATCATCTTAACTTTACACCAAACAAAGGATGGAAGAAACTTGCCTCCAGTCTTTCCGGGGATCATGGGGGGTAGTGTAAACAATCCAGCACCACAGCTTAACAGCCTTTTGCAACTTAATCAGGCAAGTGAGGTGGGGGGGTTGGGAGACTGTCAGCTTACAGCCAATTCCCCACACCTCTGTCCCCCAAAAATCTAAACTCTAAAAACCCTGTTAGTTTTTTGGCCCCCAATAGGCACATATTTCTCTGGAATACCACAGGGCACACCTGAAAATCTTCTAGGGTGCACCAGTGCACCCTGGCACACACTTTGAGAACCACTGACCTAGAGAACTTCTGTGAAATGGCATAGGCTTTTTAAAAGAACTATCATTATGATTGGTGTTAAGAGTTGGGTTCGGCCCATCCACCATTCAGTCCCTTATAAATTTCATAAATAAAATATTTTGTTTTTCTTTTATTTTTTCTAAAAACCATTGCAAAAACAGTGAGATGATACTGTACATATCATTTTGGGTTGAATTTACCATATTATTATGCTATGTATGCACGGGGGTGGGGTCTTGTCTAGGGCTTTGCATCACAGACCCACTAGAATCTTCCCAGAGACAACAGACTAAACTGGATTATAACTAAAACAGTTTATGTCATTTATGCCCAAGCATATATATAAAGGGATTACTTTATATTCAAAAAATAGTCAATAGAACTGATTTTAAGTTGTCTCTTTAAAACAGGGGTCAGGAACCTTTTTGGCTGAGAGAGCCATGAACGCCACATATTTTATTTTATTTTATTTTATTTATTTATTTTTTTTAAATAAATTTTTATTAATGGTAATGGGATGACATTAATAAATCAGGGTACATATATTCAAAGAAAACATGTCTAGGTTATTTTGTCATTAAATTATGTTGCATACCCCTCGCCCAAAGTCAGATTGTCCTTCGCCACCCTCTATCTAGTTCTCTGTGCCCCTCCCCCTCCCCCTAACTCTCCCCCTGTCCTCCCTCCCCCCACCCCTGGTAACCACCACACTCTTGTCCATGTCTCTTAGTCTCATTTTTATGTTCCACCAATGTATGGAATCATGTAGTTCTTGTTTTTTTTCTGATTTACTTATTTCACTCCTTATAATGTTATCAAGATCCCACCATTTTGCTGTAAATGATCTGATGTCATCGTTTCTTATGGCTGAGTAGTATTCCATAGTGTATATGTGCCACATCTTCTTTATCCAGTCTTCTATTGAAGGGCTTTTTGGTTGTTTCCATGTCTTGGCCACTGTGAACAGTGCTGCAATGAACATGGGGCTACATGTGTCTTCACGTATCAATGTTTCTGAGTTTTGGGGGTATATACCCAGTAGAGGGATTGCTGGGTCATAAGGTAGTTCTATTTGCAGTTTTTTGAGGAACCACCATACTTTCCTCCATAATGGTTGTACTACCTTACAGTCCCACCAACAGTGAATGAGGGTTCCTTTTTCTCCACAGCCTCTCCAACATTTGCTATTACCCGTCTTGTTGATCATAGCTAATCTAACAGGTGTGAGGTGGTATCTCATTGTAGTTTTGATTTGCATTTCCCTAATAACTATTGAAGCTGAGCATTTTTTCATATATCTGTTGGCCATTTGTATCTCTTCCTGGGAGAAGTGTCTATTCATGTCTTCTTCCCATTTTTTTATTGGATTGTTTGTTTGTTTGTTGTTGAGTTTTATGAGTTCTTTGTAAATTTTGGAAATTAGGCCCTTATCTGAGCTGTTGTTTGAAAATATCATTTCCCATTTAGTTGGCTGTCTGTTTATTTTTATATCAGTTTCTCTTGCTGAGCAAAAACTTTTTATTCTGATGTAGTCCCATTCATTTATCTTTGCCTTCACTTCTCTTGCCATTGGAGTCAAGTTCATAAAATGTTCTTTAAAACCTAGGTCCATGAGTTTAGTACCTATGTCTTCTTCTATGTACTTTATTGTTTCAGGTCTTATATTTAGGTCTTTGATCCATTTTGAATTAATTTTAGTACACGGGGACAGGCTGTAGTCGAGTTTCATTCTTTTGCATGTGACTTTCCAGTTTTCCCAACACCATTTGTTGAAGAGGCTTTCTTTTCTCCATTGTGTGTTGTTGGCCCCTTTATCAAAGATTATTTGACCATATATATGTGGTTTTATTTCTGAACGCCACATATTTTAAAATGTATTCCCTGAGAGCCATACAATGACCCGTGTACGTTATGCATTATCCAATAAAAATTTGGTGTTATTCCAGAGGACAGCTGTGATTGGCTCCAGCCACTCACAACCATGAACATAAGCAGTAGGAAATGAATGGATTGTAATACATGAGAATGTTTTATATTTTAACGTTATTATTTTTTTATTAAAGATTTGTCTGTGAGCCAGATAAAGAGCCACATCTGGCTCGCGAGCCCTAGGTTCCTGACCCTTGCTTTAAAAAGAAAGCGCTTATAGGAAGACGTAGACATTGACAATCAAAATTGTCAGTAAGAAGAGACTTGCATTTCAGCAAAGATAGAGTAGACATACTTTTCCTTGTTCCTCCTGCTGTGTCTAACTAAAAGTGTTCCTTATTATATATACAAAACAGACATAAGAAGACTCTGAAAGATGGAAAAAGAAGGCAGACTGATTAGGGACCTCAGGACTCAAGAAATCATTCAGGGGTGAGTTCCTTGTATTTTCTTTGTGTCTCATACATCCCCGATTTGGAGCTAAATAAATTGTCAACCCACAAACACAAATGGGTACAGACCAAAACAACCCCAACAAAAGCCTGCTTTTCTTAGTTAAAGGACCAGAATTGGACTGTTTAGCAAGGCAGAAAGTTTTTAGACAGTAACTGCTCTACTTTAGCCAAATACCACAGGAAAACTGTGGCCCACTCCCACCTATGCCAGCAAACCCCGACAGGAGAGTCTAGACTTCCACCCTCACCAGGCCATGAGGAGTGTCCTCTAACAGTGGAGTGTTGTCAGAGGACGTCTAGTGGAGTGGCAGGACTTTTCATACCACCCAGAAGGAATGAGGCGATGCCTCACCTGTGGTGCCGCTACACATGGGAGCAGTAGCAGGATGCATTCCTGTCTCTACCAGGGAGGTATCAGGGGATGCCTGCTGGAAATCCTGAATTTTCTCCCACAGCAAGCGGTAATGAGAAGCCCATCTCTTTTCACAAGTCAACAGAGGCGGAGAGGGAAACCAGAAACTCACATCTGGCCGTAAGGAGGTGATACACACATTTCACCTGTCAAAGTGGTGTTACAGGAGGCTGAAACTCAAGCAAATAAAATTACCAGGGGGTGTTGCATAACATTTAAAGTTTAATCCACTGCCTGACCTGTGGTGACGCAGTGGATAAAGCATCAAACTGAAAACACTGAGGTTGCCAGTTCAAAACCCTGGGCTTGCCTGGTCAAGGCACATATGGGAGTTGATGCTACCTGCTCCTCTCCCCTTCTCTCTCTCTCTCTCTCTCTCTTTCTCCCCCCTCTCTATAATGAATAAATAAAGTCTTTAAAAAAAATAAAGTTTAATCCACCAAGAAGATATAGTAGTCCTAAGTGTGTGTGCATCAAAAACTAGAGTGGCAAAACAGGTGAGACAAAAATGGGTAGAACTGGAAGGAGAAATAAGGCCACATATATAGTCGAAGATTTCAACACCACTCTCTCTGTAATCGATAAAGCAACTGGAGAGAAAATCAGCAAGGATCCAGAAGACTTGAACTTCAGCCCACAGGCCTGAATTGATGTTTATAGAATACTCCACCAGCAGCAACAGAATACACATTTTTCTCAAGGACCCATGGGACATATAACAAAATAGTTTATATCCTAGGCAATAAAACAAGCTACAACAAATTTTAAATAATTGAAATTACACAGAGTGTGGTCTTTGACCACATTGGAATCAAACTAGATACCAAGAGCAAAAAGATAACAGGAAAATCTCCAACCACTTGGAAATGAAACAACGTATTTGAAACCATGAATTAAAGAGGAAATAGAAAGGCAAATAAAAATACATTGATTTGAATGCAAATTAAATACAACGTATCCAAATCTGAAGCTTATAGTTAATGCAATTCTGGGGAGATTTATAATACCCAATGTATATTAAAAAGGAGGGAATGACTCAAATCTATAATCTACACATTTAAGTTTGATAACAGAATTAATGGACCATCTCTTCCAAAAGCAAAGGCTACCAAAACTCACCCAATATAAAATAGATAATTAGAATAATTTGAATAGCCCTAAAAGTATTTTAAATAGATTTACAATTTCAAAATTAATTATACAGATACATAAAGAACAATGAACACTAATCACAATGTTTTCCAAAAAACAGAATAGGATAAAACATATTCTGATTAATCTAATAAATCAAATATTACCATGATATTAAAATGAGACAAAGATAGTACAAAAAGAAAAAAGTATGGACTAATAACCTTCATGAATATAGAAGTAAAAACTCTTAACACATATTAGCAAATGGCATGAAAGGATGTATGAAGGAGGCAGATCAATATAAATTCCTGGTTTTAGGGTGAGGATTGTTCTCTTTTTGCTTCAATGGTCCTCTGTTATTTGAATATAGTTTAAACAAACACCTACTACTTCTCTATTTTTTTAAATATAAATTAAAAGTCATATACAGTGGGCAAATCATGTTCACTAAAATAAAACTAGCCTGTAAAAATTGGGGAAAAAATTTACCTATTTTTGTGGAAAATAAGCTTGCTAAGATAACTTTTTACAATTTTCTAATTGCCAACATTTGTTAGTAACAAAATTATGAGGACAATTAACGTGTGGGTAAAACTGAGATACTGCTCAGATTAAGATTTCAAAAATTTTAAGTAAATTTAAGAATGTAAGTATAACTTGTCACTTGTGGGTTTTTAAAAATATATTAGTTATCAAAGACAAGTAAAATAAAATCTAAACTTTAATCATTTTTTTCAATGTCTGACAAAAACTTATCAGAAAGAATGAACATGAGCAGTCCGTGTTTTGGCACTGGCCTGAACTGTGAACACTTTATATGGATAATGCACACCCTATATCAGCAATGGTATTAAAAGTTCCCACTATATTTAAGTTAAATAAATAAATTAAATGAGGACAATATGACTTATCTTTTAACTTTTTTATTTGAATAAACTTTTAGACAAAAAACCCCGTCATTACCAAGATTCACATTAAAATCTCCATCGTATAGATTTCTCAGGACCTTGGTATTCTTACCTTAGAAAAAGTGAGGGAGTATACTAAATCAGTGGTGAGAAAAGTTAATCGCACAAGGTCAGATACAAAGAAACAGTATTCACAAGCCACATGTTTAGGAATAGAAATGATATCTTTTAAAATCGGGAGCTGCAGTAGCTGTCACTGTTTGGCAGTCCTTCATTCATTGGTTGTCTCTTGAGACTTTCAAAATGCTAGCCAGCTTTCCAAAAATTGCCTAAATGACACACGCTGCAGTATCTAACTATAATGTTGGGACCTGAACAAAATTTGATTTTGAAAACACTTCTGAAGCTAAGTTATTTTACAGTCTATGCGATGGCTAATTTTATGTGTCAACTTGGCTCGGCCTAAGGCCCCATTTTATGCAATCAAGCATTTTTTTTTAGATATTTCCATGAAGATGTTTTAAAATGAGATTCAGATCAATCAGTAGACTTTGAATAAAGCATATTGCTCTCCATCATGTGAATGGACCTCAGCCAATCATCTGAATGAAGGCTTGAATATAACAAAAGACTGAGTTCCCCTGAGCAAGAGGGCATTCTGCAGCAGATGGCCCTTGGACTTCAACTTCAACATTGGCTCTGGGTCTACAGCCTGCCGGCCCACACTACAGATTTTGGACTTCTTATCCTCTATCATCACTAGAGCCAATTCCTTAAAATAAATCTTTTTATACACACACACTCTCTCTATTGGTTCTGTTTCTCCAGAGAACCCTGATTAGTACAATCTGCTTAATTACAGTATTAGTGCATTTAATTAACTTTAAACTAGTTTTCCCATTGCAAATAAATTAAGCAGCAATCCTCAGGCCTCACAGTCCCCCATATCAAAATATCTTTGACTTAGTTATTCTTACTAATTTAGTGAATCCATTCTTCAACCTTCTCCTTTCTTGCAGACCTAACTAAAGTGCACCAGAGTATTCAAGACTACAAGGGTCCCAAATAGGACTAATGGACCTGAGTTTCCCCTCTGACAAATTAGGCTATTTGTGGCTAGTGAGCTCAGGTAATTGATTTTTAAGGTTTCTGTAATGGAAATCTTGTATTCTATAATTAATTCTAAATATAACATTTACTATAAATGCAGTGTATAGATGGTTGTGCGAGTTGGTACAAGAGACTGAGTGGTGAACACTTGAAACAATGTTGCCATTGTGGAAGCAGGGGATTTTTATTGGCTTTGGAAACATTGGTTTTTCTCACAGTGATGATGATTTAATTGGTCAGGATGCTCATAAAAAGAGGCATTTGTGGTTTTCATAGGTAAGGCCATGTAATGGGCCCATGGCCATAAAGCAAAGATATTATAGCTGCCAACATCTATCATCATTCAAAATATAAAATTATGGTTCCCCTCATAAAGTTCTAGAATTGGAAGAGAAGTTATAGTTTATTTCATCCAACCTCTCACTTTAGGGATGAAGAAGTAAGAGTCAAAAGGTCAAATTAGGCCTGACCTGTGGTGGCGCAGTGGGATAAAGCGTCGACCTGGAACACTGAGGTCGCCGGTTCCAAACCTTGGGCTTGCCTGGTCAAGGCACATATGGGAGTTGATGCTTCCTGCTCCTCCCCCTTCTCTCTCTCTCTCTCTCTGTCTCTCTCTCTCTCTCACTCCTCTCTCTCTCTAAAAAAATCAATAAATAAGATATTTAAAAAAAAAAAAAAAGGTCAAATTATGCCTTTATCAGACCCACCAAATCTTAAAATGAAAATGATACGTCCCAGATCAGGCGCCATCAGCACCAGAATGCCCGAGGGAACAGCACAATCTGGAGGCCCGGCCTCCCATTTTATCCACCGAGCAGGACCTCTTCTCAGCATTGACCTACGCTGCACAAGGGATGCCCTAGAGCAGCTGTCCGAGGAGGGAAAGAGCACAGCTGATTTATAAACTGTCAGCTCAGAGTGTGCAAGCTAAAAACGGATTGGGATGTCACTACAGCTGCTCTAGTGGTGGGAGAGATCTTCCTGATAGGCAGAGCACCAGGGGCACAACTGGTTATCCTCTTTTGGTAGAAAGAGAATGGCCCAGGTTTACACCTATTTAAATTAAAGGGTGACAAATCACTAGGAAGGAGAAAGATGGGAAGATCAGGGACAGGAAGATCTATGGTCACCGTATGTGGATGGACTAATAGCAGTGAGCACAAAGTGTGAAGATCTCTGTGTCCAGACAGCTTCTACCCTGGAACAGGCATTAAACAACCAAGTAATTATAGAGAAAATATCAGCCAATGTGCCAGCTATCTCTCTGTCAGCAGAGACCCTACCTAGGGCTTGAACACTGGGCACATGAACAGAGTAACCATGGTTTCAGGGATGGCGGTTATGCATGGGCCCAACCACATGAGCTCTCATTTAATAAGGCTAGTATAATTTGTGCCACTGCTGAATGACCACCAGTCAGATATAGCATGGGACCAACCAGCCACCTGGTGGCAAGTTGAGTACACTGGATTCCTTCTATTCTGGAAGAACCAGCAATTCATTTTGAATTAACAGTTTTTGAGTCTATACTTCTAGGTATGAATTTGCCTTACCTGTCTGAAGAACCTCAGACAGCCCCGTTTTCCGTGGGATTACAGAAAGTTTAATCTATCTACACAGGATCCCATATAACACTGCATCAGACTAAGGGAGTCTTTCTTAAACAGGGGCAAATCCTGCTCCCCCAACTACACTCCCCAGGGGATATTTGGCAATGTCTGTTTACAAATTTGGTTGTCACAACTGGGAGGATGCTACTGACACCTAGTGGCTAGAAGCCAGGGCTGCTGTTAAACACCCTGCAATGAACTAGACAGTTTCCTCTACCAAAGAATTATCTTGCTCAAATGTCAATATGACAATGTTCAGAAACCCTAGACTAAGAGATGCACTTTACAGCAAAGGAGATACAGCAGTGGGCTCATAATCATGAGACCCACTAGTATTGCCATGTAACACAGCATCCAAAAGCAGCTGGCATTGAAAAGCAATAGAATAGCTTATGGATGGCACAGATAAGGCACAGCTTGAAAATGTTACCATTCAAGAATAAGGACTCATCTTGCAGGAAGAAGTATATACTCAAATCAGTGGTCATTATATAACACTGTGCCCCTTAGTTAGGATACATGGTGCCAGGAACCAAGGGATAAAAGTAAAGTGACCCATAGGCTCACTGCTTTCTTTTTTCTAAAATTCTGACGTCTGTGTGTTAAGTGACCTTGGTTCCTAATGGAGGAAACATCCACCAGGAAAATATAAGCTATGATTTATGTTTGTGTACTTTATACTTTCGTGCCGAGGGTCCAGCAGGCAAAGCGGGGAACACCATATTGATAAAGGCAATTAATCTGATCATCAAGAGGAAAGCCTCACTGGGGAAAGAAAGAAATGTGTTTGGCACTTGGTAATCCTTAGTACAGTACTTCTTTGCCTAATTTTGACGGTGAATGGACAAATAGAATAGTCACAGTCTGAGAAGAGCTTGATGACCAAGGATTTAGACAGAGATAAAACTTTAGGTCACCCCCCCCAACTAAAGCACCAGGTCCAGCACAGGAACTGACTGTAGGAATCTAGAATAGATCGTGGAGGAAGGAGACAATGGCATCACAGTTGTTGCCTCAAGCTCATCTGCTTGAATGAAAGTCATGGTTTTCTCCATTAACTTTTCTCTAACAAGTTTACCCTAAGAAAGAGATCCATTAGAGCCCTGGAGGAATGAATGACTTTCAAGGCTTAGAAGAAACAAGAGGACGAAGTCATGCAAAAGTGGGCTGCAGTGGATGCTGTGCTGCACTGCCTGGACTCCCCTTCCAGGAAGGACTTCTTCCTCAATTGCCGACTGTGTTGTTGGCTAAGAGCTCTCAGCTATCAGTCATCTTGGGGATTTGCTGTCCCCTGAAGAGAGCCACTCTGCTCAAGATCACTTCTCCTCCAGAAGTCAAGGTGTATCCCAAGACTGGTTGATGTGGGGAGTGGAGGCCTGGTCCCCTTTTCCCACTCAGCATTTATATATTATATCTAAAGGGCCATTCTAGTTTCAGGGCTCCCCTTGGGCTTGCTTTGCAACCCAACTTCTCCCTTGTCCTAATTCTGCTTCCTTCTCATTCCGTGCAGGTGTGTTGATCCTGAGAGCAATTCCCCCAAAACTTTCTGCATACTAAGTTCCAACTCAGAGTCAACTTCCTGGGAAACATGACTTGCAACATTAATACATACACTGTAGTCCAAGCCTACTGCTTAAGCTTACCAGAACTTTCCTTCCTTGAAAGATTGTTTTCTGAATATCTGTTCACAGCTACACACTATTCATTCTTTTCCTCATTTTTGCCTATTCTTTTTCATGTTTGGGAAAGTTATCTGCTAGAAGTCAGAATAGCAATTGTTGGAGCTAGAAAAAAAATACCTAAAAGGTTGTTCTTTCTTACTTTTTTTTTAACCTGCAATAAATATCATGTGATAGAAAGATTGAAAATAATTATAATTAGTTTTAGCTTACCAAACATTTGGCGTGAAGCATCTGTTTATGAAATGCAAGACTCACCTTGATCTAGGTTCAAATTTACCAATGTTCCTTTTCTTTCTTCTATAAAACACCTCAACTTTGTTTATATAGATGTTGATATTAATCATCTTTAAGAAGACTCTAACTTTGATTTGTTTGTCCAATAGCAGTGCCAAGTGCCAAGTTTTTATGTTTTTTATTTCTATTCTTGTACATCAGCAGGGGAGAAACTGGGTGAAGTGAAGGGTTGATTTAAATGCTAACTGAACAACTAATGAAAAAGTCAACAATTCTATAGCCCAATTGAAATTTTATTCAAGTTCTTTTTTTTTTTTTTCTCCCTGCACTTTTCCAAAGCTGGAAACGGGGAGGCAGTCAGACAGGCTCCCGCATGCACCCGACCAGGATCCACCTGGCACGCCCACCAGGGGCGATGCTCTGCCCATCCGGGGCGTTGCTCTGTCGCAACCAGAGTCACTCTAGCGCCTGGGGCAGAGGCCAAGGAACCATCCCCAGCGCCCAGGCCATCTTTTGCTCCAATGGAGCCTTGGCTGCGGGAGGGGAAGAGAAAGACAGAGAGGAAGGAGAGGGGGAGGGGTGGAGAGGCAGATGGGCGCCTCTCCTGTGTGCCCTGGCCGGAATCGAACCCGGGACTTCCGCACGCCAGGCCGATGCTCTACCACTGAGCCAACTGGCCAGGGCCTCAAGTTCTTTATTGGCCAGAGCTAAGATCTAAATATCTCTATTCAATAAAGAAACTCAGAATATTCCCTTAAATGCACATTTCTATTGAAAACAAATACAGATAATAAGTATAATTGGTGTAATTTCTTCTTTAAATTCTTGATATAAAAGTCCTCAGTGAAAACATCTGAACCCAGCATTTCCTTGAAGAAAGATAGTTTTGTTTGTTTGCTTTAGTGAGAGGAAGCAGAGAGACAGACTCCCGCATACCCCCTGACCAGGATCCACAAGGGGGCGATGCCCTGCCCATCTGGAGGTCCTGCTCCATTGCCGGCAACTGAGCTATATATATTTTTAGGCCTGAGGGGAGGCCATGTAGCCATCCTCTACATGGGGGAGGGACTGCTTGAACCATTTGAACTATGGGTGCAGGAAGGGAAGAGAGAGAGAGAGAGAGAGAGAGAGAAGAAGGGAGAGGGGTAGAGAAGCAGAGGTCACTACTCTCCTGTGTCCTGACCTGGAATCCAACCTGGGACTTCTACACTCTGGGTCGATAAGAAGACAGTCTCCGGCCCTGGCCGGTTGGCTCAGTGGTAGAGCATCGGCCTGGCGTGCAGAGGTCCCAGGTTCAATACCTGGCCAGGGCACACAGGAGAAGCACCCATCTGCTTCTCCACCCCTCCCCCTCTCCTTCCTCTCTGTCTCTCTCTTCCCCTCCCGCAGCCAAGGCTCCATTGGAGCAAAGATGGCCCGGGCGCTGGGGATGGCTCCTTGGCCACTGCCCCAGGTGCTAGAGTGGCTCTGGTCGTGACAGAGCGATACCCTGGAGGGGCAGAGCATCGCCCCCTGGTGGGCAGAGCGTCGCCCCCTGGTGGGCGTGCCGGGTGGATCCCGGTCCGGCGCATGCGGGAGTCTGTCTGACTGTCTCTCCCCGTTTCCAGCTTCAGAAAAATGCAAGGTAAAAAAAAAAAAAAGACAGTCTCCTTATTGTTGATCCTTGTATTTAATGTTTACTTTTCTTTTTGCTCTTTTTTTATGTTTTGTTTCACTCTGTCTTTCAGCAGTTTAATATAATGTGCTTTGGGTGCTCCCCCAAATGCCACATAATTTTTGCTTAGATTCTTATACTTGTGGATGAATTTTTTATAGTGTTTTGAAATTTTCCAAGCAATACTTTCTCAAGTAATTTTTCTGCTTCATTCTCTCTCTTCTTCTAAAACTTCAATTACACACAGGTTAGTTCATTATCTCTTATTCCACAGGTTACTGATGTTCTGCTTTTGATTTGTAAAATAATTTTGGTGGTAATTTGCAAATAATTTTAATGATTCTTATAGAAAATCCAAAAAAATAAAAAGGTATGCAGTATCAACAATTCATATCATACTTTTAGAAATGGCAGTATTTTCCACTCCTCTCTTTCAAACCTTAAACTTCATTTTTTATGTCTTATTGTGTTGCCCAAAACTTGAAGCTTGTATTGATTTATAGCAATAATAAGCATGTTTGTATTTTATTTAATCCTAAAAGGAAAATCTCTAAAATTTCATCAGAATAAAGCCGTTTGCTGAGATTATTGGAAGACATTATCAATCAACCTTAAGGAGCTTCTAGATTTTGCTGATTTAAAGTAAATTTTAAAATGTATTGCTTTTTTGTTTTTTCCCAGTCATGGGAAAATATGGGACAATAGTTACTAGTATTAGTTTCCAAACACTTCAATATATCTCTATTTCTGAATGCATGCAAGATTGCACTTCTCTGTCCCCTGAAATCAAGTTGGCAATGTGATCTGCTTTGACTTACACTGTGGGAGCAGAAGAGAAGTATGTCACTTCTGGATAGAAATTTTCAAAGCCAGTGTGGTATAGTTCACCAGGTCACCCTATTCTGACTCAGTGATTGTGTAAACATGTGTAGAGAAGGAGATTATAACAAACAGTGTGGCTCCCTCAGTGACTATGGTGAGCAGAATCTCTTTGCCCATGCTCATTGGACAAGTAACATGAGAAAAGTTAAATTATTATCATGATAAACTACTCAGATATTGGGGTTGTTTATTATGCAGAATAACCTAATTTACCCATTATTTTTCTTTTTATGCTGAACTATCCTTTAATTTAAGGTACTTGCACTTGATCATAATATATTGCTTGTTAAGATGTTAAATTCCATGGCTTTCTTTTGTAGATAATATTATACTTGGAGCATCTAGTAGGCAAAATCAGATAGGCAATGCAGCTTAGAGAATATTTTCTTTAAAAAGCATTTCTTTCCAGTGTAAAACTATTGAAAAGAAAATAATTAAATATATTAGCCTTGTTTTGGGGGAAAATAGTCAGACAGTTTATTAAAAGAAATTAAGTTCCCAGACCTGGTCTAATAGCCTTGTAGTAGAGTGTCGATTCCTGGTCAGGGCACACAGGAGAAGGGACCGTCTGCTTTTCCACTCCTCCACCTCTCCCTTCTTTCACTCTTCCCCTCCTGCAGCCATGGCTCAATTACTTTGAGCACATCGACCGCAGGTGCTGAGGATGGCTCTGTGGAGCCTTGCCTCAGGTGATAAAAATAGCTTGATTGTGAGCATGGTCCTAGGTGGGAAGAGCACTGGCCCCAGATGGGGATTGCCAAATGGATCCCTGTAGGGGGGCATGTGGTAGTCTATTTCTCTATCTCCCTTCCTCTCATTTGGAAAATAAGGAAAAGAAAAGAGAAAAGAAATTTAGTTCCCAACAATTCTACATATACCGTGTTGAATTTAAGAATAAAAAAGAAAACAATATTTTCAGGATTCCTAGAAAAAGTGACATTTAAACTGAACTTCAAAAATGAACAGAGTAATGATAGGAAAATTTCTAGGCAGGGTCCATTAATGAAATATACTGTAGAGCAGTGGTCCCCAACCCCCGGGCCATGGACCGGTACCGGTCCGTGGGCCATTTGGTACTGGTCTGCAGAGAAAGAATAAATAACTTACATTATTTCCGTTTTATTTATATTTAAGTCCTGAACGATGTTTTATTTTTAAAAAATGACCAGTTTCCCTCTGTTACATCCGTCTAAGACTCACTCTTGATGCTTGTCTCGGTCATGTGATACATTTATCCGTCCCACTCTAAAGGCCGGTCCGTGAAAATATTTTCTGATATTAAACCGGTCCGTGGCCCAAAAAAGGTTGGGGACCACTGCTGTAGGGAATATATAAGCAAAATATATTAATAAAACAGCAAGTTAAAACAGTTTTGGCTCACTTACAATAGCAGAGTTAAACTGTAGGAATATGAATTTGGTTTTATAGGTATCAAAGATTTTTGAATAGGGGAGAAATTTTGTTACTGTTTTAGAAAGGTGATTAATATTGTCATTATATTAGGAAGACTTAATAGCAAGAGATGGGTATTCGAACTCATGAGATCTTGGGAGAGGCAAGAATTTTTCATTGTTAAGATGAGACAGTGATGGCCTGGAAAAGAGGAATGACTGAGTTTTGTTGAACTACCTGGTTTATAGATGTATTTGTCTATGACTTAACACTTGAAAACCCAACATCTTTCATTTTTGTATAATGTGACCATATAAATAAAGTCCTTAACTAAATATGCCTTATTGGATAACCATCCTAACACGTAGTATTTTACTTATTGGACACTCACTCAATTATACTGAAGTTCAAGACTAAAACCAAAAGTGAAAACACAGATGCCTAGGGAAAGAAAAGTTGGCAGCACCAAGTTTTGGGAATTAGGTAGGGTGTTTTGTTTGTTTTTGTCTTTTGCTGCACAATGGGCAATTGTGATTCAGGTGTATTTGTTTATTCTGTAGAAAAATAATCCTCCCACTGAAACAAAAGTACCATTATAAAGAGCTAGACGTAATCAACAACACCCTACTTTGCCATGTCTTGCATGACTGTTAAGGATTCATATTCAAAGATTGTGATCAGACTTCTTTGTCTCCTCTTTTTGAAAGGCATTTTAGAATTGTAATAGTTCTCCATGTTCCAAAGCACAGTCTGTCCAGAGGAGAGGGGTTGGGTGTCAAGCACAGGAGGGCTCTAGGGTTTTCTAAAATGGTCAGTTTGAAAGTCATTTTATAATATATTTGTGGGCACGTCTTTTTTTCAGTTCTGAATTTGTTATCTTTGCTTTCAATATAGACAGAGATATGAAGGGAGCTATCTTCCTGCTGCTCAAAACAACTACTTACTTAGATAAAAATTTTAAAGTTGGATTCCACTTTTAGCCAGGAAGTGCAAACAAAGCATGGGGACTGCTTGTTCCCTGACCCCAAATTCATTCCATGTTGCTATAGCATCACCCCTGAGAAAATGGGCTTGCCTGTTTTCCACCCCATAGACGCACTCAATGGGCTTTTGTCAGCTCTTGAATTATAGCATTAAAATTTAAACACTAGGGATTTAATGGAGGATTATTATGACACCCCAGTGCATTCTTTCTGTTGCCATTAGCAACAAGACAAGGATGAAATGAAATAATTGTTTTAGAGATCCTGGTTTCCTAAAAGATGAAGGATCTACCTTATATCTTTGAACTTTCATAAACTGGCTTGTGTGGGTTTCCATTAACATAAGAAGAGTACTGGTAGTATTCACCAAGGCAGTGACTGCAGGTATTTTTTTTTTCCCCTGTAGTTCACCAATGTACAAAGGAAGAAGATATTTTCACAGGCCCCAGAAGATGAACTTCAAGCTGCTGCTCCCAAACGCATTCTCCACTGTCTGGAAGACGTGCAAAGGCAACGGCATAGCATTCATTCCCCATCTGAAATTCTTCAAAGTGCTCTGGGAATAAAAGAATCCCTGCCAAAAGCCCCAGAGAGATCTTTATTGAAAACTAATGAATGGAACTGAGAATTCCTCGTTACAATACTGTTTGTTTCTTTGATTGGTCATATCCTTGTATCTAAGAGGAAGTCAAAATAAATAATAAAAACAAGATATTATTGGGTTGGTCTTTGAGAAATTTTCTGACAGGTAATTTTCCATCTAGATTTATTTTCTCTGCTAGTCATTTGCCTTCTAGTTGTGTTCATTTTCACCTTTTCCCTATTCTAATGTCAACATCTAGGTTTATACTTAGGATTGTATTTTTCTTTTCAGAAAAAGAGATTACAATTATTTTTGTTGCTCTCCTAGCCACCGAAAAATACAGATATATTCTTTCTTCTCCTGTATTATTGCTGGATAACGCTTTTCAAATATTTTAAATTTTTTTGTCTTTGGAATAAATTCAGGTTCTTGCAGGAATAACACAAAGTGAGTAGGAGGCATTAAATAAATAGTCCTTTGGATTTTTACCACCCAGAGATAAGACTTCTTAACCTAAAAGTGACCTTTGCTAAGCAGCAGAGTTATTCGTTAGGTTGTATGCAGCCGGTCAATAAATGGGCAAGGTAACAAAACATGCTTTTATTCACACTTTATATAGCCTGAGGAAATAGTCACTGTCTATACAAACAAAAAACTGCTAACATTCTTTTTATTTGTCATGTTTTGTGATAATTTGCTGTGGTTTGTGTGAAACATTAATTTCTCCATCCAGTCCTTAAACAAGAGATGTTTAGTAGTGCTTTGACATTTGCTTTCCAAAATAAACTTCTTTACAAATATAACTTTATGCACACAATTAATATACTTGCACTCCAAATTACTGGAAGTTGAGTTACTTATAATATACACAGATGCTCACCATCAGTGAGCCAGACCAGCATCTAGGAGAACCTCTGAGTTGTAGGTCTTCAGGGAGCTGACAGTGTCGCTTTGGGAAACCGAGTGGGAGATGAATTTTTCCCCAGAGAGCAGCTGCCACTTTTCATGTCAAGGTGAGAGGCTGCTGGGGCTGGGCTGGCTGTGCTCTTGGATATACCATTTTCATCTGATAGGTGAGGCTTATTGGGCCTTTTACCACCTTGTTAGTCATTGTGTCCCAGTTGACCCCCCCCCCCCCCAAATGGGAACATCAGGCTAGTTAAACACGAGTCTTCCATAGGTCAGGTGTTTATCTTTTCCAAGAGTCCAATAGCTAGCTGTTCCTTGCTTTCAAAATACTTATACCTGGTCACCACACTGAAGGCCAGGAATACGAAACCCCAAAGGGTTCTAGGCAGAGGATGACTAAAACTTATCAAACTTAAGCTCAAAGGTGTCAGATTTCAGTAAACTAACTTCTCTAAGGTATGTTCTTCGGTGAAAAGAAAATTACTTTCAAAGAAAGACCAAAGCTGCATAAAAGCAAAAAACAAAACACAAAAAAAACCTGAAAAAAATTACATATAAAATAGTCAAGTCACTGGTGAATTTGTTCAAAAATATAAATAAGTAAAAAAGGAGATAGAGTCAGATAAATAGCATTAGTAATGGAAAAGAAAACATAACTAAAGATAGAACAGATATTTAAAAGAAAATATGAGAATACTAAGAACCATTTAGATTCAGATAGAGGAAAATTTAAGTTTCCTGAAAACAAACTAATGTAACAAAAGAGTAACTTTATAATAATAAGATTAATTTTATAAGATTATAAATAATCTGATGGGGTGCAATATGTTATCTTGGCATATTGAGTACTTTAAGCTAAAAGAATTTAGGAAAACAGCAAAAGAAAGAAGGTTACTCTGACCTTGTCCTTGATCTTCTCCTCTGAAACAAGACATAATACCCCCACATGGGCGGTGCCCTCCTTACACCCGAAAGAAAGGGGCATCTTTATCTCCAAAGACAAAGGAACACCAAGAAGAATCCTAACAAACAGGACTTGCTAAAATAAATTTCCTTTAGTTTACTATACTTTCCTACTCCCTGAACTAACGTATTTTACATTACTGTCCATTCTTCACCAAACCTAGCATAGAAGTACTCAGGTTTAAGGGTTTCTTCAAATCTTTATTTTTTATAAGGCTCTTGTGACATGTAAATCCTATATTAAATAAATAAATTTGTTTGTTTTTCTCCTGTTAATCTGTCTTTGTCCATTTAACTTTCTTATCCAGCCATGGACCCTATTTCTTATCATCTTCCCCTTCAAATCTTGTAACAATGTAAGAATGAACCAATATTTTTAAAGAAACCTTTACACAGTTAGTTGCCTGCCCAGATAATTTTAAAGAAAATGTTTTACTAAACTTTTTTTTGTCCATAAAATGGAAATAAAAGGAAAAGAATCCTATTTCATTGCCTAGGCCAAGTATGATCTTAATAACAAAACCAGATATATTAATTTTCTATTGCTGCTGTAACAAATTACCACAAACTTTGTTGCTTAAAGACAACACACATTTATTATCTTATAGTTCTAAAGGTCAGAAATCTGACACAGATCTCACCAGAGTAAGATTAAGGTGTGGGCAGAGCTATATTTCTTTCTGGGGTTTAAGGAAGAATTGGTTTTTAGAGGCTATCCAATTGGCCTTCTTCCTCCACCTTCCTCTTCCTCTTTCTACTACTCTCTGGTTCTCCATAGCTGGGAAATATTCTCTGCTTTTAATAACTGATGTGATTAGATTGGTTCCACCTGGATAATCCAAGATAACTTTCCTATCTAAGGATTCTTTTTTTTTTTTTTTTTTTTTTTTTTTGTATTTTTCTGAAGCTGGAAACGGGGAGAGACAGTCAGACAGACTCCCGCATGCGCCCGGGATCCACCCGGCACGCCCACCAGGGGGCGATGCTCTGCCCCTCCGGGGCATTGCTCTGTTGCGACCAGAGCCACTCTAGAGCTTGGGGCAGAGGCCAAGGAGCCACCCCCAGTGCCCGGGCCATCTTTGCTCCAATGGAGCCTCGCTGCGGGAGGGGAAGAGAGAGAGAGAGAGAGAGGAAGGAGAGGGAGAGGGGTGGAGAAGCAGATGGGCGCTTCTCCTGTGTGCCTTGGCCGGGAATCGAACCCGGGACTTCTGCACGCCAGGCCGACGCTCTACCACTGAGCCAACCGGCCAGGGCTAAGGATTCTTAATGGTAATCACATTGGCAAAGTTCTTTCTCCCTAACTAACAATATGTTCACAAGTTACAGATATTAGGACATGGATATCTTTTGGGGTGGAGGTGTTAAATCTGCCTACTGCCACACCCAACAAACAAATATAAAGAGGAAAATTTAGAGGTCAGGAGCATATATGCAAATATTCTAAGTAATATTTTGGCATAAGAATACTTTGGAAATCTTAATACATGATCATATTATGATAAAGAAATTCAACATTCATAAATACCTAAGAAAAAGCTATAAGTATAATTTACTATATTAACAGGAAAAAGGAGAAAAGGAGACATTATATCATTATCTCAGAGAAAAATTGCTAAAATTCAACAAGTATTTGTGATCGTAAAAATTCTTAGGAAACTCGGAATAAAAGAAAATTTCTATAATCTGATCAAAGAGATCAACAGAAAACCCTCAACTTTGGAGGCAAAATATTAAAAGTGCTAAAACCAGATACAAAAAGACTAAATTGCACTCTTTTATTCTTGCATTGTTCACTGTGGTGAATATCCTTCTATACTTATAACCTTGATTATTCCTTTATTATGAATTTCTAGAATTAGAATTGCTGCATCAAAGTATATAGATTTAGGAGGTAAAATTAACCTTTACTCTAGACTGCACCCATAAGTATGAGTCACAACTTTCTCCCACATACTGTGGCATTAAATACCACAATGTAGATTCTAGGAAGAAGAACAAACCTAGCCAGTGGAGAAGTCAACACGCCATTTCCTTATCTTTCTTACCTCTTTCATTCTCTCTTCCATTTATATACACAAATAAACCACTACAGATCACCAAATATTGGGAGAAACCAAGCCAAAGAAAATAAAGAAGGAAACAACCAGAGCCTTAGAGAAGAGAAAATTCTCATAAAAGAGAAGTTTAAAACAATCACCCTCAAGTTTCCAGAGAATATTGTATCAATAAAACAAAAATTTGCTACTGTGAAAAAGGAAAAGCCAAAGGACTAAAATGCTTTTTGGAATTTAAAATTATGCTTATAGAAATAAAAATATTTTAAAACCCTGATTGTGGAAATAAAATTATTTATAAAGAGGTTGAATAAAAGAATTGTTCTGGTCAAAGACCTAGTCACATCAAGGAAAATCTCCCAGAATGAGAAGCAAAGAACAAAGAATGAAAATTAGGTGATGGATATGAAACTATTTTGGATACCAAACCACTAAAAATATATAAGGTAGCATTAGTAATAGGTAATGGAATGGAATGTGAAATTGAACAATTCTAAATATTTGTACAGAAAATTAAGATAAAAATATTTACTTTATATATAAATATGTGAAGTTATTTATTTGTATGTATATGATTGAACAATGTATGACTAAATTGTTTTCTCTTTCAGAAGACACATTTTATGTAGAATTATTTCTTAGCATTGTACAAATCACATAGGTTCCTAAATATTATAAGATACAATTTTTTTTTTGTATTTTTCTGAAGTTGGAAACGGGGAGGCAGTCAGACAGACTCCCGCATGCGCCCGACCAGGATCCACCCGGCATGCCCACCAGGGGGCGATGCTCTGCCCATCTGGGGCATTGCTCTGTTGCAACCAGAGCCATTCTAGTGCCTGAGACAGAGGCCATGGAGCCATCCTCAGCGCCCGGGCCAACTTTGCTCCAATGGAGCCTCGGCTGCAGGAGGGGAAGAGTGAGACAAAGAGGAAGGAGAGGGGGAGGGGTGGAGAAGCAGATGGGCGCTTCTCCTGTGTGCCCTGGCCGGGAATTGAACCCGGGACTCCTGCACACCAGGCTGACACTCTACCACTGAGCCAAATGGCCAGGGCCAAGATGCAATTTTGTAATTGGAAATGTGAGTAGCATGGAATTTCATACATGTTCTGATACTTCTGTGATTATAGAAAAGCAATGCTTGGATATGTATACACAGAAAACAAATAATGATCATTTGTGAAGATGGGTCGTTTTCAACTTCTTCAAGAGTTGACTTAAGTTCAGATTTACACCAAGGATTCTGCATAGTTTTCAGTTCATCTCAAATCAATTTTCTTTTTTAGTGGCTTTGAAACTAAATGGCAGAGAATTTCATTTGTGTGGTCAAGCTCCTGATACTGGATTTAAATTTTCATTATTATGTAATTTAAGTGTCTGCACGTGGACTTTTCATAAAGATTTGTGCTTTCTACAAAATATAAATGCTAAACTGGATGGCCCCAAACTCCTAAAATAGGACCCCAAACACCCCTAACACCTGACAGTAATGCCAAGAAGCCCACTAATACCCATGTTTGTAAACCACAGAGACATGCTATTGAGTAAAAAAAAGCATGTCTAGTCTCACTCCTAGCAACAAGAAGTTCGTTTGGTGGCACAAACCATTTCCGACAAGATGCAAATAACTAAACCACTGACTAAAGTTGTCAACCCCCAAAGTGGGGATTAGGTTATGGAGAAAATAAAAATATTAAATGAAGTGCCCCTGATAAATATTGACTTTCTGGCAAATTTGGATGTCTTCATGCTAAATAAAAATATGAGGTTTCTTACTGACACCTGACCTATGAAGTCATCTCCAATAATGTTATAATACATTGGACAAGAAATGCAAAATAAATGAATGCTCTAACCGAGCCAAATTATTACAACAGCTTTCTACTAATCCTCTCCATATTATGCTTTCCTTTTGCCAATTACCACCCACTTCCTCAGTATGGTTTTCTTGGTTTATTGGAATTTCAGGCTGTCGATGTCATAAACTTACTGAATAATAATGACCACAGACAGAAAGTATAAACAAAACAATCATAATGTGACATCTTTGGGAGATAAATGTGAAACTGAGTCCAAAATTACTGAAAAATGTACAGGAAATAGACAAAGTTTGTTGGTTGGGTTAAGTTTATCAAATTCTACTGTGGGAATTCTAATTTTGATTTCCCTGCTTATTTCTGACTTCTTGTAAACAAACGTCACAGGGTAAGTAAGGTTCATCAGCATTTTCCACTTTCTTCTCTCTTAAACTGGGCTTAATGCAATATGTCATCATATTCTTCTATACAGGATGACAGTTAATTCAATAATTCTAAACTACCTGACCAGACAGTGGCACAGTGAACAGAGAGCATCAGCGTGGTAGCTGAGGACCCAGGTTTGAGACTCCAAGGTCTCTGGCTTGAGCATGGGCTTACCAGCTTAAACACAGAGTCGCCGGCGTGAGCAAGAAATCATTGGTTCAGCTGGGTCCACACACTGGTTCAAGGCATGTATGAGAAAGCATTCAATGAACAACTAAGGTGCTGCAACTAGGAGTTGATGCTACTCATCTCTCTCCCTTCCTGTCTGTCTGTTCCTGTTTTTCTGTCTGTCTATCTGTCTCTCTCTCTCTCGCTTAAAAAAAATAATTCTAAACTCTCTACAAGTGTATGTCCAAGTAAATTAAGTCATAAATAATATTCATTTTGATTGGGTATATGCCAGAAGAAAAGCATCATAGCTCAGTACAGATTATGGTGTGTGAAAAAGGAGGAATAAAGATGAAAATAATGTGTGATCCCTGTACTCAAAGGAATTTACCATCTTCCAGAGGAAAAAGACATATTCAAAAACGGTTTCAGGTGTCTTGGTGTAAACAAAGAGGTAAGGTAGAGAAGAGAGCAAGCACTAACTGCATGCTGGGTATAGAATTAGGTTTGGGATTTGAATGCTGATGTTACGGCACGAACTTATAAAAAGTCCCACTTCGTTGCTAAAATACAGTGTTCCTCCAGGTCTGGCCAAGCAGGTCACCTTTATTATTCAAGATTTTTATTTTTATTGATTTTAGATAGAGGAAAAAGAGAGAGAAAGGGGAGCGGAGAGGAGAGGGAAGCATCAATATATAGTAGTTGTTTCTCCTATGTGCCTTGACTGGGCAAGCCTAGATTTTGAACCAGCAACCTCAGCATTACAGGTCAATGCTTTATCCACTGCGCCACCACAGGTGAGGCAGGTCACTTTTAAATATATGGTATAATGATGTAGAAAAGTTCTAGTTTGGATTTCAGGAAAGCCATCTTTGCCTGAAGCCAAATATATATATTATACATATAATTTCCAGCCAACTGGATATAATACACATACAGTTCAAGAAAATATCATATAATTCCATTTACATAAAAAAATTCTGGCTTTAGCGTTTACAAAACAATCAGTGGAACTTATCAAAGAAAAACAATCCACCACAACAATGTTCTTTTGATATTATGGAGATAAAAATGATTGCTTGGTTGACTGATTGAACTCACTTTTTCGCCAATTGTGGTTTTATAGAAATACAATCCTGGCTCTATAACCCTTTTTTCTTTTCCAATTCGATTCATGATTAATTTTATGACCGTGGGAATGTAGTAAACTAGTGCCCCATTTGTCAATGGTTTAGCAATCAATTCTTCTGGGCTCTAAAGTGAATCAATTGAATAGACAACCTCTATGACTGGAGGAAAAGGAATATAAAAGTGTGAAACAGTCACAAAACAGGCTTGAGTTCTTTCCTGCTTTGTCACTTGACAAGCTGTGTTTTCCTGGACAAGTCGCTTCAGCTCATCAAGAGGAATCCCTGGTGATTATAAGAGAGTCAACACCTGTTTCTTCCAGCTCCTCTACATTCAAAAGAAATTAAGTTGGCCCTGGCCGGTTGGCTCAGCGGTAGAGCGTCGGCCTGGCGTGCGGGGGACCCAGGTTTGATTCCCGGCCAGGGCACACAGGAGAAGCGTCCATTTGCTTCTCCACCCCCACCCCCTCCTTCCTCTCTGTCTCTCTCTTCCCCTCCCGCCGCCAAGGCTCCATTGGAGCGAAGATGGCCCGGGCGCTGGGGATGGCTCCTTGGCCTCTGCCCCAGGCGCTAGAGTGGCTCTGGTCGCAGGGCAGAGCATCGCCCCCTGGTGGGCAGAGCGTCGCCCCTGGTGGGCGTGCGGGGTGGATCCTGGTCGGGCGCATGCGGGAGTCTGTCTGACTGTCTCTCCCCGTTTCCAGCTTCAGAAAAATACAAAAAAAAAAAAAAAAAAAGGAAAGAAATTAAGTTAACATAGGTTAGTATAGATTACAGTAGTTTGTTTTGTTTTGTTTTGTTTTCATCAGGAAGGCAGAAAAACCTGTGCTGTAGCCCCAATTCTGCCTCTTGGTGAGTGTAGGACATTATGTCCTTCTCAGGCCCATGTGCCTCTCTACTCATCTGTTAAATTCAAGTTGGAGTGGATGATCTCTCTGGATCTTTCTAGTTCTAAATTCTCTTTTTGAAAAAGAAAAAAAGGAAAAGGAAAGAAAAAGAAAAGCACCTCTAAGCTTTTAATTTTAATGCCAGTCTTCAGCTTGATGTGAATTAAATTGTCTGGGTTATAAACCAACTACCATACAAGGTTTATAATGGAAACAGCAAGTGACCCTTGGCTGCAGTAAGCTAACGGTTCCCGCTATAATATTCAGTTACCGCTCCTATCCCTGGGCAGCAATTGGTGTATTATGTAACCGTAACTATTGCATGATTACCCAATCCTTTCACCTAACCTTAATTGTACAGTCAGCTTGTGGCTCCCAAAATACCTGGTTCTCTTCAATGACATGTTCTCTGGGGTAGATGTGGCTGCCACCACCAAACCTTGCTCTTGCTGGTTTAAAATACCACTGTTAAGGGCAATTTGCAAGTACCGTCCTTTTTACAGTACATTATTTTTGTTCTTTTTTCTGCCTTTTTCAAACTGGCAATGACTTCCTGACCAAAGTAACCAAGCAATAGAAAAAATTCTGACAACTAATCAAATGCTCCGGTACAGGTAGAGTACATGCCGTCCTCTGACGTTAAGTCACAGACCGAGTAAAGCACTCCAGCTGGAGAGGAAGCGAGAAAGGATTCACATGAACTACAACAAAGCTGCAGTCTAATGGAACTGACACCGCCCCCCCCCCCCCTTTTTGCCATTGGATTTAACCTATACTCTCATTATTACATGTTTTGATGCTCAGAAAAAAAAATTAATGGCAAAATTTTTAAAAGAAGATTATTTTTACAGCACAAAATAAAAATAAACAGCTCAGTATATATCAGTTCTGAATCTTAAGATAAAACAATAGATTTAGCTAAAGGTGTGCATATCATCTAAAAGCTTAGTGATTAGAAATAATGTAAATCTATGCTCCTCAAAATAGAAAAGTCCAAAGACGTGTTTTTCAAAATACTGTACCATATTAATTTTTTTACTTATAAAATATTTACTTTTCCATTTTAAAAAACACGGATAAGTAGAAAAATAAAGTAGCAAAACAAATAATTTAAATAATACTCTAAACCTTTCGATGAATGTTTATTTTAACATAATGAAATACTACATTTATAATTTTCATACTGTTTTTATCAGTCACTGTCATATAAACATTTATCTATATTATTTAAATCCTTTGTGAATAATACTATAAGTGGAGATGGATTTTATCAGTCATAATATCCACATCCATTCTGGCTTTGAATTTTAAATTGTGCCCATTTTTATATATGTATTTTTGATGAAGAATGATGCAACGAACACCTTTCCTCCTTTTGACAGCCAAATATTTTGTTGAAGTAGTGTCTGTAGATACTGGCTCTCTTCCCTATTGTCCAGTACATTTCAGTTCAGTCTAGTGTGGCTCCCTTTTCTATCGTTTAACTGCCCCATCAACTCCTTAGTTTTCTGTTACATCTCATTTCTAGCCACTTCTCTTCTGCCTATGGTCCCCTGCCCCCTCTTTTTAAATCTCTGCTCATTCTATCCACTCTCCCTGGGTAATTTCATTGACTGCCATGATTTCAAGTATCTTTTTTTTTCTCTTTTTTGTATTTTTCCGAAGCTGGAAACGGGGAGGCAGTCAGACAGACTCCCGCATGCGCCCGACCGGGATCCACCTGGCATGCCCACCAGGGGGCGATGTTCTGCCCATCCTGGGCGTTGCTCTGTCGCAACCAGAGCCATTCTATTACCTGAGGCAGAGGCCATGGAGCCATCCTCAGCGCCCGGGCCAACTTTGCTCCAATGGAGCCTCGGCTGCGGGAGGGGAAGAGAGAGACAGAGGGGAAGGAGAGGAGGAGAGGTGGAGAAGCAGATGGGTGCCCTGGCTGGGAATCGAACCCAGGACTCCTGCATGCCAGGCCGATGCTCTACCACGGAGCCAACCGGCCAGGGCCTCAAGTATCTTTTATAAGCTGATAAAACCCAGAGCTCCATCTCCAGCATAGATTTTTCTCTTTAGATTCAGAACTATTGATATATATTCATTTATCTATTCCTCTCCACTTGGAGATTATTCAAATACTTCAAATTTAACTATTCAAAACTAAGTTCATGATTTTCATCCCAATCTTGCTTTTCTTCCTGTGTCTTTTTGTTTTCTTCTAGTTAACATCATCATCATCCAGCTCTGGTCACCCAACACAGGAATTTAGACATGATTGTGCATTTTTTTTCCTCCATACCCTAATTTTGGTGTGTTGGGTCATGTTTGATTGTGTTCAGCGAGCCCTCCCAGACTGCCTTGGCTGCCTATCTGGTGTGAGCTAAGGATGCTCCCATGTTTTCCCTGTCAGAGCCTGCCTTACACAAGTAACTTTTCCAATTTGCGTGTTTCTATCCACCACAGACAATAAGCTTTATGTCTATATTTACATCCACTTAAATATTTGCTAAATAAAGAATAATCTATTATGTTCTACTTATTGAAAAGGAAAGTAGTGATACTTTTGCTTCTGAACAGCAAATGCTTATTACATAATCTTTAAACATATGGAAATATCATAGATTTATCTCAAATACATGATGGCATTTATGGGTATGTACATAATATAATATTTTTCTCACCCCTAAGGAGTCTGTGAGGTATACTATATTCTTTTACAAAGTCACAGAAGTCAAGCCACACCTATATATCCCAGTAAGTGGCTTTTTACGCATAGTCTACCAACTTTTAACCTGTCACTCTATCACCCCAGGTCCAGTTAAATCAACTCAGGATGATCTATAAGCTTACTGGAGGTCAAACAAATGGCCTGATACTGGGGCTCTATTAAAAATTCTCTGTTGTGGATACTCTTACAGGACCCATTCAGATTCCCTTTCTTTGGAAGACACATACAGAGAATGTCAGGTATTGGTGGAAGAGTCAGAAAAAGCAACGCTATCTGCTTTAAGAGCAATAGGAGATTGTAAGATTTTCAGTGGCCATAGCTAGTTAGAACACTCGCGGCATTCTTAATGGCCATGCATGGAGTCCAGGCTCTGGGGCTGTGGAGGCAGCCCCCCACTGCCTCTCTTTCCTGAGTATCAGTGTGACTAGCCAAAGACTATCTAGCATCAACTAAGTTAACATTAGTATAAAACCTGCCATTCCATATAATGCTTCATTTATGTCACAGTTTATTACCTTCTATCTTTGACTTTTCAATACTATATCATTGTTTAAGCAATGCAATTAACTTTATAAATGTGTTAGTAAATTTTTCATCAATAAGTATCTATTAAGTTTGTTTGTTCACAATTATACATTCACTTTTATGTCATAGTTTTTCACCTTTTCTTAGCCATGCGGCTGGAGCTAGAAAACCCTCATTTATATCTATTTTCCAAAATCCTAGAATTTTGTAACTAAAATGGTAAAAGTTTTAAAAATGAGGTTTAATGTTATTTTTAAGGAAAATCATGTATATCTTTTTGCTTGTTGTGGGGGGGGGGGTGTTGTGGAATGGTCCTTGAAAGCAATAAACTGATCATAGAAATCAAAACTTATTCCCACCATAAGTAAAGCTGGACGATGACCCTCAGAGGTTTGGAGCCCAATGACAGCTCTGTTCTCATCAGAAGTGCCTGGTACTGGTACTGGTACTGGAGATGTTCTCCTTTGTCTCCCTCGGACTTGACTCAGCAACTGCCGTCTGCTGGTCATGGACTGGCATAGTAAAATGTTCATGGAAAAGAAGCGTCCAGGTTGATGGTTTGTAGCTAGGATTCCTTCCCTCACGGCTCCTAAGAAGGCTGGGTGGTGTTTAGTGGAATGCATATGGAGCCTATGCCCTGCCTATTCCTTATACATACATCTTAAGACATTGTACTACAGTCCCTTTAAAAGATTTTGTATTTCTCAGACATTTAAAATGGACATTGTCTGTGTTCTAGTAATGAGCTTGATCAATGGAGTTGTCTGTTTCATAACACATTTAGGCTTTCTAATTAGATTTTTGTACTGACATAGCTTTATTTTCTTTTTAATTTTTTTAATTCAAAATAAATTTATTTCATTTTCATCTGATAATATTATTTATGATTTTTTTAAATTAATTAATTAATTTATTTAGACAATTAAATTTAACAGGGTGACATTGGTCAATCAGAGTACATAGATTTAGAGAAAAAATCTCCACATCATTTGGACAGTCGATTATGCTGTATACCTGTCACCCAAAGTCAAATCATCTCTGTCACCCTATATTTTGTTTCTCTTTAAGCCCCTCCCCTCCCTCCACCCCTCTCCCTCTCTTTCCTTTCCCTCCCCCTGGTAACCACTGCAATTTTATCGATGTCCATGAGTCTCAATTTTGTGTCCCACTTATGTATGGAATCATACAGTTCTTAGCTTTTCCTGATTTACTTATTTCACTCAGTATAATGTTATCAAGGTCTATCCATGTTTTTGTAAATGATACTATCTGACATAGCTTTAAAAGAGGGCCGAGCGCGCGTGCATGTGTGTGTGTGTGTGTGTGTGTGTGTGTGTGTGTGTGTGTGTGTGTGTGTGTCTGAATAGCAGAGCTAATTTCTGCCAGCAAATCTTAAGGGAACAACCCAGTGATAGAAGCAATCAGGTTACCTGTGAATGTGTTTTTCTGAATGTCTTCATATTTATTGTTTTATCGTGTAGGTTTATTTTTAATACAACTTTTGGGGGCTTCATTAAGTCTTTTCAAAAATATCATTGTCAAAAACATCTGAATGCATATAAAAATGTGTGTTAGACCAGAATAAAATTGTTACTTGTACTTGAAAAGTAAAAAACAGACACACCACATATAAGGATAAAATTCTCAGTGCGAGACAGAGCCCAAACAACAAACACCCTGCTGAAGGACGTCCGGTTGGTAGACTCCTGCCCTTGTCTGACACTGATCAAATGTTCCCAAAACTTGCACAGCCACCCAGTGAAAAGCAGACATAAAACGGCCTTAGCCATTGGGTAGCTTATATTACTTATCCAAACAGAAAAGCACATTTTTAGGGCATGACAGACTGAAATGTAAGAGCATACAGTACAAACTGTACACTAATAAAATTTTGTCTTGTGTGTGGGTTGGAGGCATAAATTCTCATGCTAGACCAAGTTATCATCACATTTTTGGGTTTTGGATTTTCTTATTTTTTTAATAGTTCAAGAATAACCTTCTATTTTGTAAATTTAATCTTAACATTTTGGATTATAGAGAAAAGTGGATATGGTAATAATGCCATAATAAAAAAATGTCAGATAAATCTTTGGAAAACAGTAGAAGGCCATTTTCCAAATGATTAGTCCGAAGTCTAAGTTAATTTGGAATAGATTTCTGCTAAGACAGTGGCAAAACAAAACAAAACAAAAAACACCACAACCACACAGACACAAAAATAAAATTAAAAACCAAACTGATAATGTATATTCAGGACTACCTAGGTTGATGTTTAGGATGAGCCATTGAACATAACAAATAACTATGTTTATCAAGCTGGGTGAAATATTAAGGACAACACTATTACTAAAGCTAGGATGCCATCAATTATAAAACACTTCCTTCATATATAGCAGGTACAATAGTTTAAAATAATGCTATGTAATCAAAGTGCTGAATGAAACAACCAATAATCCCACTATACTGCAGCTGTAATAACTTTAAGATAATAAGAAAGAAAAATCACCTGCCCAAAACTCATAAGCACAGTCACCCTACAAATACTTGGATAGATTTCTGTACAGAGAGTATGTCCTCATTTACACCATCGAGCTTAACTTCTTAAAGCAGACATTTATTTTGTTTTACCCTCAACACAGAGCATAATATCTTTCCTGTTGAATTCTACACAGAAGTTTTTTTTTAAATTAACTTACAAAAACTTCTGAAAATTTGGATATTTTCAGAAGTTGCCCTCAAAGACTCTAGGAGAGATTTTGAGGACTATTTTAATAGTCAAAATACTATTTGCAGCCATAGATGGAAAGGATCGTTTTAATCAAGGCATATTTGGGACATAAAAGAAATTAATACATTAAATAGACTGAATTTCTCCTTAGAGGCCTATTCTACCATGCTTTGTCAAGGCATAGAAAAATCCACTCCTCAGAGGCCTCATGAAGATATTTTCCTGTAAAACTCTCAAGATTCAAGCTTAAATTATTAAATATTATTAAGAAAGTCTGCAAGTTTTTAATGAGATGCTACTGTATACTAACTAATATTTACATTCTAACAACGCAAAGGGTAAATAAGATAAACATAATTTTGGCCTTCTTAGAAGTTTAGTTTTCAATAATTTTTTTCTAATGTTTTACTATGAAATTGTCAAAAATACACAAATGTTGAGAGAAAAGTTTAAGGAACTCATGAGCTTATTACTTACTTTCAATAGTTACAAATATATGAACAATTTATTTTATTTATATCCCTATTCTCTTTCTACATTATGCCAAACCAGATTATTTTACTCAGGTTTTAGACATCTATTATTTTATGTGAAAATATTTCAGTTGGTGTTTATTTTCTTTTTTTATTTTTTATTTTTGTGTGTGTGTGAGAGAGAGAGAGAGAGAGAGAAAGAGGGACAGACAGGAAGGGAGAGAGATGAGAAGCATCAATTCTTCGTTGTGGCTCCTTAGTTGTTCATTGATTGCTTTCTCATATATGCCTTGAACAGGGGGCTCCAGCCAAGCCAGTGGCCCCTTGCTCAAGCCAGAGACTTTGGGCTTCAAGCTAGTGACCATGAGATCATGTCTATGATATGACGCTTAAGCTGGTGATCCCACACTCAAGCCGGCAACCTTGGGATTTTGAACCTGGGTCCTTAGCATCCCGGGCTGATGCTCTATACACTGCATCACTGCCTGGTCAGGCTCAGTTTGTATTTCTTAAAGACAAAAATTTTCTAAAAATCCATAATAACACATTACACCTAATAGTGTTAACAATAGTTACCTAATCTTAAAAAAAAAAAAAATTGTTGTTCACATTTCCCTGATAATTTATCACACACACAAAAACAACATCTTTTTACAAATAAGATTCTTGTTAGATTGTTATGTCTGTTAAATGTCTTTTAATTTAAAGTTTCCTTTGCATGACCCAGTGGTGGCACAGTGAATAGAACGACGGCCTGGAATGCTGAGGTGCCAGGTTCAAACTCCAAGGCCGCTGGCTTGAGCATGGACTCACCAGCTTGAGTATGGGTTCCTGGCTTGAGCACGGACTCACCAGCTTGAGTGTGGGTTCCTGGCTTGAGCATGGGGTCATAGACATAACCCCATGGTTGCTGGCTTGAGCCCAAAGGTCTCTGACTTGAAACCCAAGGTCACTAACTTGAGCCCGAGGTCACTGGTTTGAGCAAGGGGTCACTGGTTTGGTTGGAGCCCCTTGATCAATGTACATATGAGAAAGCAATCAATGAACAACTAAGGAGTCAAAACGAAGAATTGATGCTTCTCATCTCTCTCCCTTCCTGTCTGTCTGCCCTTGTCTGTCCATCTGTCTCTCTATCACTCACTCACTAAATAAATAAATAAATAAATAAATAAATAAAGTTCCCTTCTTTATAACAGATTTTTTTGTATTGAAGATGCAAAATCTTTTACCTAGCTGAGTTTCCCACTCTCAAATTTGCTGACCACATCCCCAGAATGTCATCAAACATACTCATTTTCTCTTAAAATTTTAAATAAATTATTAGTAATTTACAGAGTCTTGGTAAGACTCGTTTGATTTTTTTCTTCTTTTTTGTAAAGGCCCATTTATAAGTAATTTTTTGTTAAATATATATGTATTTAAAACAATGTTTTCAGATTTTATAAAAATCAACTGTTAGAACTCAAAAATAAAACTAGACATAGATAAAATATTTTTAAAAAATGATATCTAAACTTTTAAAACTAATAAGTGATTATAGCATGGTTGCAAATATAAGAATAATATTCAAAAGTCAATCATGTTACTACATATAAGCAACAGACAAGTAGAATTTAAAATTAAAAATACAATAGTGTTTGCATTGAATTCCCCCCAAATTAAATACTCAGTCATAAATATAACAAGTTATGTGCATATTACTAAGTAAAAGAAACCAATCTGCAAAGTCTACATACTGTATGATTCCCACTAGATGACATTCTAGAAATGACAAAGCTATGGAAATAATAAAAAGATCAGCAGTCTTAGGAATTGGTGGGAAGGGGCGTTAAGTAGTCAGAGCATAGATGAGTTTTAGGATATTGAAAATACTCTGTATGGGCCCTGGCTGGTGGCTCAGTAGATAGAGTGTTGGCCTAACATATGGACACCCTGGGTTCAAATCTCGGTCAGGGCACACAGGAGAAGCGACCATCTGCTTCTCCTCTCCTCTCTCTCCCTATTCTCTCCCTTTTCCTTCTCACAACTAGTGACTCAATTGGTTCAAGTGTGGCTGGGGCACAGAGGATAGCTCTGTGGGAGGATGACAGCCCCAGGTGCTAATAATAGCTTGGTACTCAAGCATTGGCCACAGATGGAGTTGCTGGGTGGATCCCAGATGGGGCACATGCAGGAGTCTGCCTCACTATCTCCTCTCCTCTCACCTAAAAAAATAAAAGAAAGAAAATACTCTGTATGGTATTATAATGATAGACACATGTCATCACATATTTATTCAGACTCATAGAAGATACAACACCAAGAATGAATCCTAAGGTAAACTATTTATTTTGGGTGGTTATGATATGTCAGTATAAGTTCATCAACTATAACAAATGTACCATCTAGTGGGAGATACTGATAATGAGGAAGGCTATGTATGTCTAGGGGCAGGGAGTATATGGGAAATCTCTGTATGACCCTCTCAATTTTATTGTAAACCTAAAACTGCTCTAAAAATATTGTCTTTAAAAATTAAAGATATTTAGGCCCTGGCCGGTTGGCTCAGCGGTAGAGCGTCGGCCTGGCGTGCGGAAGTCCCGGGTTCAACTCCCGGCCAGGGCACACAGGAGAAGCGCCCATTTGCTTCTCTACCCCTCCCCCTCTCCTTCCTCTCTGTCTCTCTCTTCTCCTCCCGCATCCAGGGCTCCATTGGAGTGAGAATGGCCCGGGCGCTGGGGATGGCTCCTTGGCCTCTGCCCCAGGCGCTGGAGTGGCTCTGGTCGCGGCAGAGCGTCGCCCCCTGGTGGGCGTGCCGGGTGGATCCCAGTCGGGGGCATGCGGGAGCCTGTCTGACTGTCTCTCTGGTTTCTGGCTTCAGAAAAATACAAAAAAAAAAAAAAAAATTAAAGATATTTAGACCACCATGATGTGTGGTCTTACCCAAGTCTATTGACCTGCGGAACCACATTTTCTTATTGGTATTAAAGATTCCTCCAACTCTGAAAGTCTAAGACTCTGAGATCAGTGATCTCAGTTTGAGATGACCAAATGACAACACCATTTACCAACATCCTCTTACTGTTCAAAGGCAGTTGGAAGAAGTCCTTATGACTTATTATTTTTATGTACCATCAATTTCATTCTCAGTAAGCCAGAAACATGTCAGATACACTGAAGCACCCACATTATTCCCTTTGTCTTTGTAAGAGATAAATGGTCAATATTGCAGAAAATGATATTGCCCTATCTTTGTACCATTTCCTCAAACCTCTAAATAAGGCTTAAGTAAATTCTTTTCTGATAAGGTGAAGATGTCTAGCAAGTAAAATAAATTTGAATATTTGAATTCAAATGAGTTACTTTAGTACACTATAAACAAGGGCAGCAACAGTTTATTATTGCATTGTTAATGTAAACAATCTTTATAAAATCCCATTTCATAGATAGATCTTCGGTAAACCACATATATTGTAGCTATTTAAGAGTTCAGGACTTTAATGTATGTATTTCTTTGTACTGGAAAAATATTGACTTTCCAAAGGGCATTCTTTTTAGTTTCTCATTTTCATGAAAATAGTTAAAATTAATAAATATTTATTAGCTTAAAATACGGTCCGCATGAACAATCAGTCTCCCATAACTCCTCGATAGTATTCATGATGTCCTAACGATCACATAAGAAAGCAAACTCTGAATTTACTTCAGACCTCTCTTTGCATTGAGTGTTTTCAGGGCGACATGATTTCATAGGTCAGGGATCTGCTACCAGGGAGTGCACACTGGTTAGCCAGCAGGACAGTCAGAGCCAGGAGGGGCCACCACAGACATCTGCTCAATCCTCGGGAGGTCGCGGGCTTGTTTGTGTTGAGAGCTCTCACTGCTAGACAGCAGAACTCCTTTAGTATTTGTTCCCATAATAGTCCCTAAGGCAATGACGCACAGCTGTGGAGAGGAAATAGGCTCTTTAATTTGTTAACCATGCCCAGAAAAGAAGAAAACAAAATGCTCAAAAGACACTATAAAAAGGCTTTTTAAAAGTCTTCTGCAGAAACAGCTAAAAAAAAGCAATATAAATTTTCCCCAAATCACACACACACTATATAGATATATATACATACATATACACACGCACACACACGCACACATGTATGCACATACATGCATACATATGGCTTGTTTGTGCTTTTCTATATAACCAAACTTTGATTCGAATCCCATAAAATCTTTTCTTCTGACTTTCCAGTTTCCCTTTCTCTTAGTAGTCACATTTTCTAAAGATTCTGCTACTACAAGACCTCTGGATCATTACTACTGAAAGGTCCCATTTAGAAGAATTTAGAAAGTCATGAAAACAGGCCTAACTTTCTATCCAGAGGATTGAGATTAAGATAAGAATGTGATTTCTTTAAATGAGAGTTCCAGGTTTTCAGAGCAGGAAGTTCAATATTGTAACCCAACTCTACCTTGTATACAGCCCTTACCTAAATCCATTTCTTTAAAAATAGTTTCCAATTTATTATGATCTTTATACATTTACTTTGGTTCTCATAAAATATTCCAAGTACTGCCATGCGCCATTTATGGCAGGGATACATTGTGAGAAATGTGGCATTAGGCAATTTTGTCGTTGTGGCAACATGATTGAGTGTGCTTTCACAATCTTCAATGATCTTGCCTACTACACACCTAGACTATATAGTATAGTCTATTTCTCCTAGGCCACAAGCCTGTACAGCATGTTACTGTATAAAAAGAACACAGGATTAAATCAAGCACAGGAAAATGATGGACTCCAGTGATGAGACAGATACGAGACGTATGAAGCTACTGCAGGAGAGCGGGCATCCTGCTTTAGAGAAAACTTTGTTTTCTATAAGTAGAAAGCATGCATCCTAAGATAATGATTAAAGCATACAGTATTATAGTAAATGCATGAACCAGTAACATAGCCGTTTATCATGATGACCAAGTGTCACGTACTGAACATAATTGTATATCCTACACTTTAATATGAATGGCAATGCAGTAGGTTTGTCAACACCAGCATCACCACAAACATGTGACTAATGCTTTGGGCCACAATGTTAGTATGATTACATCACTAGGTCATAGGAATTTTTCCGCTCTATTTTGATCTTATGAGACCACTGTCATATATGCTTTCAGTCATTGACGAAACATCATTATGCGGGTGCATAACTGTTTTCAACAAAGTAAGACCATACCATAGTAAGTTTCTGGGACCAAGACCCAGATAACAAGCTCTGTCAAGTTTAAACAGTTTGTCATACTTATTTCAGCAATTTAACTTTTCAAAAACTAGCCCTGGCCAGTTGGCTCACTGGATAGAGCATTGGCCCAGTGCATGGATATCCTGGTTTGATTCCTGGTCAAGGCACACAAGAGAAGGGACCATCTGCTTCTCTCCCTTTCCTGGCTCCCCTTAACTCCCTCTTCCCCTCCTGCAGCCAGTGGCTGATTGGTTTGAGCATGGCCCTGGGCACTGAAGATAGTTCAGTTGATTTGAGCATTGGTCCTAAATGGGGGTTGCCAGGTGGGCCCCAGTCAGGACGTATGCGGGAGTTTGTCTCACTATCTTCCCTCCTCTCACTTAAAAACAAACAAATAAACAAAAAACCAGCTCATTACAAATACAACTGACGTTCCCTGACTACCTCTCTCATTTCTATGGCCATTCCTTCCTCCCTTTTTGCCGTCCCAGAGATAACCGTCAATGTGGATTTGGTTATCATTTTCATGAATATTTATGCTATTATAACACAATGTCCAGTACTGCTTGGCGTATTTTCAGATTTTTACATAGATGATATCATACTGCATGTGTTCTTCTGAAGTGATCTTTCTTCACTTAATACTGGGTTTGAGATTTAGTCAAGTTGATATGTACAACTGTAGTTTACTCATTTTTTCCCCCACAATTGATCTGTCCAATGTTTTCAGTTTTTTGTTATTATTTCATGATCCTAAGGACATTTTCATATATGTCTCTGAGCACATATGCAATAGACTCTTCATATTTTCAATTTTACTTGATATTGCCAAACTAATTTTCACAATGAATGTAGCAATTTACACTTTCACAGGGCTCCACATTTTAGCCAGTGCTAGATACCTCCAACACTAGATATAACTTTTGTTAATCTGAGGGGTATATTTTTTATTAAATTTCCCTTAATGAATAGGATGACAGGAGAAGAGAAAGAAAACATGGAGCTGGGCTCCGTTGTCAATGAAAACAATCAGGCACTATGTTTGGATACCTATGATCAAAAAATGAAAAACCATCATGTCTAACAATAAGGAATAAATCATCTAGTAATTGATAAGCTAAAGTGATCTTTAAATCATAATACATGAGTGAGGAACTGAAATTTTAGGAAAGACTATATTTAAATGTAACTTTTTGGTTATATCTATGTGAAAGAGGCTTTCAGTAATATAGAAAATAAGGATAAGCATAACTGAGAAAGGAGGGTATTAAAAAATAGCTGAATTAAAATGCCAGAAATAGCATATGTTTTCATTGAATCACTCACATAAAAATATTACAAAAAATATAATATAGACAATGAGTCTGGGCAATTTTTTTCCTTGCCATAGAACTTTCAGCACTTTGTTCCTAAACTTCAGTTTCCTTAGATCTTATTCACAGATTTTTATGGTACTTTCCCCAACTTGTGAACTCATGTTTCAGTATGAATTCTTATAATAGCCTTACAAGGAAGAAATACTGACACAGAAGTCCACAAACCCAGTTTTCTATGTGGTGCAGTGGAAAGAATACTTTTGAAATATGTCACGTTTTTGAATTCTGCCTCTACCCCTTACTTAGGTAGTCAGAAATTTTTATTTATTTTGGTATCTCTCTTAATCTACAGTGTCATGTTTATTACTTTATATAATGTGACATGTCACACTTTCTGAAACTTTTATAAGGTGATGTCATAAATTCTAGATCTACCTTTCATGTCATCTCATTTTTTTTTCATATTGTTGCTTTATTTTTTCTATTATGTTTTATAGTTTGTTCTGTAAGAATTCCTTGGCTTTATATTTCTCCATGTTAATACTTCTATTTAGTTTTTTTTAATTTTTTTAATTTTTTACAGAGACAGAGAGAGAGTCATAGAGAGGGATAGACAGGGACAGACAGACAGGAACGGAGAGAGATGAGAAGCATCAATCATTAGTTTCTCGTGCGTTGTAACACCTTACTTGTTCGTTGATTGCTTTCTCATATGTTCCTTGACCACGGTCCTTCAGCAGACCGAGGAACCCCTTGCTGGAGCCAGTGACCTTGGATCCAAGCTGGTGAACTTTTGCTCAAACCAGATGAGCCCGCGCTCAAGCTGGCGACCTCGGGGTCTCGAACCTGGGTCCCCTGCATCCCAGTCTGACGCTCTATCCACTGCGCCACCACCTGGTCAGGCTCTATTTAGTTTTATTAAGATATGATTTTTAGTCTTTTACTATGAAAAGTTTCAAAACTATTAATAGAAAAAATATGAAAATAAAACCTAAGTATCTAGTCCCTGGCCAGTTGACTCAGTGGTAGAGTGTTGGCCCAGCATGTGGAAGTTCTGGGTTCGATTCCTGGCCAGAGCACACAGGAGAAGCGCCCATCTGCTTCTCTACCCTTCCACCTCTCCTCTCTCTCTGTCTCTCTCTTTCCCTCCTGCAGCCAAGGCTCCATTGGAGCAAAGTTGGCCCAGGCATTGAGGATGGCTCTATGGCCTCTGCCTCAAGCACTAAAATGGCTCCAGTTGCAAGGGAGCAATGCCCCAAATGGACAGAGCATTGCCTCCTATTGGGCTTTCCAGGTTGATCCCAGTTGGACGCATGCAGGAGTCTATCTATCTGTCTCCCCACTTCTCACTTCAGAAAAAAAAACACACAAAAAAAACCAAAACCCCTAAGTATCTACCATTGAATTATCTTTTACAATTATTAACACATGACCAGTTTTGTTTCATCTACCAGCACTGATTTTCTTAAACTTTAATTTCCATACTCAGATTTTCCATTTTCGTACTCTGTTTAATTATTTTTCTGGGTTAACTATTCACTTTTAGCATTCTGACTTGATTTTGCAGGTATGAATTATTTGATTACTCAAATTTGTGGGCTCCTTTTCACTGTATTCTCAAATGTTTGGTGATTCTTGGTTGTGTTCTCAATTTTATGCAGAAATGTTTGATTATATTGTCTGTGGTATGTGTTTGCACAACTCAAGGAGGGGTGAAAGGTTGCGATGAGCTGCTGGAATTTGTGCAGCAGCCTGTTTGCAGACAGATGTTCTGGAAGAGGCAGAATGGACCACTGGACCGAGAGCCTCAGCAGCTGGTCTCGTGGGTATGAGTAAACCCTGCTTCTAGCTCTGGCCATGCACTCGGAGTTCTGCTCATTTCTAACTCATGCCACCACATACTGGTCCTTCCAGCCAAGAAATTATCTACCAAGACTTTGATCTAGATGCTCCTGCTATTGTACTAGCTTAATTACTCCAAGAGTCAGCCCGGCTCTGTCTCTTTCCCCTTCGCCACTCCCCCAGCCCCAGCTTCTGCTCCCATTATCTGCCTAGAGTGACCTCACTCTCGTTTGCTTTCCATCTTTCAGTTATTTCTCAGAGCTTCTGGTCAGGGAGAGATTTTTGTTTTCCTAGTACAGTTACAAATTTTAAGCTTTTTATTTTCTAGATGTCTTATGATAGGGATTAAGAGTGTAGGCTCTAGATTCCAGCAGCCTAGATTGAACCCTGGCTCTGCTATTTCCCATGTAGCATTGAGTAAGTTTATTAACTTCTCTGCCTCTGTTTCCTCAACTGTAAGATGGCAGTCAAAATGGTTCATGGGTTGTTATGAGGATTCAATGTACTGGCATCTAAACTGCTCAGAGTACACAATTCAGTGTACAGATGTGTTATGAAATTGTGCACCTGAAACCTGTATAATTTTGTTAACCAGTGTCACCCCAATAAATTCAATAAAAAGGAAAAAAGTTTTTCAGAAAAGTGCTTGTTTCTGAGTGTGGTATAATTCTAAAATAGAAAGCCAATTTTATTAAACTTGCCAAGCAAGGGAAATATGAATTAAAAAACACAACTTCTTCAAGCAAAGTTTGAAAATATCTTATATGTACTATTTCAAGCAAGCACAGATGATTTTGAAGAACTCTATAAAAACCTGGGATTTATTCTGATTGGCTCCTAGAGTCAAGCAGGACCACTTTAACATACCTGGCATCCTGGTATATTCCAGATTAAAGCTGGTTTGTTTTTATCTTGTAGTTTGGATATGATTCAAAGAGCCAAGTTCCCCAAGGCATATAATTTTAAATGAGAGGGTTTCAAATGTTATGTCCTCGCTGTTGGTATGAGTCAAAGAATAAGGCTTTCGTAACTCCATCCTTAATGGTCACCAGCTGGAGCATTATAGAACTTAACAATAGTAAGTGTTCAATAAATGTTACTTGCTATTCTTACTGTTACTATTTAAAGTAAGCATTGTTATATCTGCACTTTATATGGCCAGATGTGCCAGTTGTTACTTTCTTTTACTATTTGTGACCTTGGGCAAGTTACTGAGCAGCTTTCATCCTCTTGTGTTTCATTAGCAAATGGAGATAACAATACCTATCTCATCAGATTAGATTGCCAAGAAGACTAGAAATAAAGTATTTAATTGCACAATCATGGAAATTTTTGAATAAATTATAGTTCTTACAATAATTAGATATCCCATTCTGGCTCAAGTAATTAAAATATCTGCTAGAAAACATAACCGTCCTTAGATTAATCCATGACCAGCATGCTCATCAGGTGGGAAGATTGTGCCGTCAGATAAATGTATCATCATTTAATGCTCAGGGTAACTGTTTATTTTCTGACCCAATAGGAAGAGCTCGCATTTTCTCACTGTGGATTAATTAAGAATGGTGTGATTGGCATCATTGTCAGTCAGGGCATTACTCTGCTTGAGCTGTATCAGCTCAGAATAGTGGGAGTCAGGCTGTCACAGCAGGATGCAATGGTAGCCTACACCGTGGCCCTTAAATAGGGGTAATCTGGGTATACACAAAAACTTTAGACAATAGAACTCAAGGTAGTTAATTCCATTTGTATTCCTACCTCAAAATCATCTGCCTGAGGACGCAAAAAAGTGTCTGTTATAAAAGTGGACTCCACTCCCCCTCCTGTCCTCTCACTCTTCCCCCCTTCCTCTCTGTTTGCCCATTTTTCACTCTGTAAGAGAAAAGCACACCCAGGGGGACACGTACTTCAAGGATGTCAAACAAAAGGATCCTTTAGGTAATGTCACCTTGCTACTCAGGGAGTTTCAATACTCAGCTTTCAGCAAAAGTGAAGAAGGACCTAATCAATCAACCCATTAACTGATGGATTGTTAAAATGTGTTCAAAGACGGATAACTATGCGATATTTGGTACAAAGTCAAGAGTAGTTCAAAGAACTGGAAGTTAGCACCATAAAAGCCACTTTTTCACATTTTTTTTCTTTATGTGATTAAGTTTTTGGTGTTTATATCCATGAAAATTAAAAAGAAAAAGTAATACTAGGCCCTGGCCGGTTGGCTCAGTGGTAGAGCGTCGGCCTGGCGTGCAGGGGACCCGGGTTCGATTCCCGGCCAGGGCACATAGGAGAAGCGCCCATTTGCTTCTCCACCCCACCCCCCTCCTTCCTCTCTGTCTCTCTCTTCCCCTGCCAAGGCTCCATTGGAGCAAAGATGGCCCAGGCGCTGGGGATGGCTCCTTGGCCTCTGTCCCAGGCGCTAGAGTGGCTCTGGTTGCGGCAGAGCGACGCCCCAGAGGGGCAGAGCATCGCCCCCTGGTGGGCAGAGCGTCGCCCCTGGTGGGCGTGCCGGGTGGATCCCGGTCGGGCGCATTCGGGAGTCTGTCTGACTGTCTCTCCCCGTTTCCAGCTTCAGAAAAATACAAAAAAAAAAAAAAAGTAATACTGAACTCTGTCTCATTCTAGCAATAAGTGATATTCCTCTAGAGATACGTGACAATGAGAATAGGAAAGCCCCATAATCTCTCTGAGAACTGCATTTCTAACAGCATTTTACTTTTTGTCTTAATTGTTATCAATATTGTAATATATTGCTTTTTTTAATTGTATGTTAATAATAAGTGTCATGATGACTCAACTACAACAAAATACTTAGTACATAGCTCCTCGTGGTCATAAGAAAGTTGAACACTTTTAAATTTTGCTTTCATTTATTAAAAAAATATTTAGTCATCATGTACTCTGATTAGGCCCTGTCTAAAGTGTTAGGAATTCAGCAGTGAAAAAAAAAAAAAGGAAAATAAAATTTTTAACCATGTGGATTTTACATTCTAATAGGTAGAGTTCAGATAAAAACCAAATAAATGCATGTAAAACATAGAAAACTATGATAGGGTGTTTACTAAGACTTTCAAGCATAATCTATATTAGAATAATATTCATGGAGAAAGCATGTGTCTAAGGAAAGGATGACATTAAAATGAAAAGCTTGATCACGCATTTAAAACATGGATGGTGGTGAAGGCCATCTGGCTCTAACCTTAGATTCCTCTGTAATGTTAAAAAATGTCCTAAAGGTTTCATTTTGTCATTCTTTAAAATACACTGGAAATCTCACTTTTCAGAAAAATGTAGATATTGTCTTTAAAATATACAAGAGAGTACATAGTTTTGTGGAATCATGTGGGCCAATTTGAGGATCACTGGGTAGAATGTGCGAATTCTGACCTTGGGAGCAGGCAGAGTTTGAAGTATCTCTGTAAGCAGTGCCTAAAAGCTGGATTTTATTAAATCAATTTCAATTGGGTGATGAAATATTACTTAAGGACCTGAGTATAAATTCATGTTAGTTGTTCCAAAATATTTGTTTTATATTTATGTCAAAGCAAACAATTTTCTTGAAATTTGAAGACTAAATACCCTTTTCATAATAAAGTGATAGAACAACTCTTTCTGATGTTTAATTAAAACAGATTTTGTTAAATCTCAGAAAAAACAAACCCTGTTTATTCTGAAGATATTGATAAATTTTTAGGGGGGGGAAAAAAAAAGACTTGCTTTATAATATCATCATCATTATCATCATATCTTCATCCTAATTTAATTTGGAAATTATTCCTAATCATAATAGAAAATCTTTTGTGTAAACACATTCCTCAGAGCTCCTGAGACCTGTGATGTTGGGGGAATATGAGCCCTTCTAAAAGCATATCTGTTACGATTCTGCACATTCAGGACTGTACTAACTCAATTCTTTTGATTACTGGTTTCTATCCAAAGGAAGAAAACTATTATTGGTGAAGCTAGGAGGGCTTGTCTCCCTCTAGTGGTTAGTGTGTTATACTAATAGTTATTCTAAAATCAAAATACAGTCAGTATTTTATTTTCTCAGTAGTAGTGAAAAATGACTCTAGCCAAGATACTACTGTTACTTTCTAAGGATTTCTGTCAAACTTGTCAAGTAAGTAATCAGTTGGAAGAGGCGTAATTTTAAATAAATGCATTGAAACCTGTGGTTTGAATATATTGTCCAAAATTCCATGAAAACTTTCCCTGCTACAGGGAAAAAAATTTGCTTATAAAATGTAATTATTATAGTTTGTCCAGGTACCTTACTCACATTGTAATGGAAAGAGACATTGAAAAGCTTGATTTAATTTTCATATCAGGCATTTTATTTCGATACCTACATTTGAAATGATATATATTAGCATATGCTGAAGGTAGATGGTACAGTTTGGAGCTTTTCTTAACAGAAAATATAGTGTGTGTAATTAAATTTGAAATATTGCTTACCAAATAAAGACACTAACTTCTAATGGGTCTCCTTGTCATATCCAGTTTTTTCTTTGTAAAAGCATGTTATAATGACTACTTTTTCTTTTTCTTTTTGCAAACCCATATGGATAAGAGATTAGAGATAAGAAAATAAGTTACATATCTATTGAAATTGTATTATAAAAATAACACCATTTTTTGAAGGATGCCACAAATTACAAAAGATTTCAGATAACTTGTATTATTACCCCCATTTTCATTTAAGAAAGATGTTAATGAATCTTCCACTCTGTGGAGTAATATTGACTGTATGTTAATCTATGCCTTTAGAAGTCCAAATTCCTTCCCCAAGCTTTCTGTGAATGCCCAGAGGGCTCACATCCTCAAAGTCATCTCTGCCTCTGGGCTCCTGCATTAGTGAAGTACAGGCAATACAGCAACCCCGACATGGAAGCCAGATTTATACTTAATTTCTAAAGAGCCTGACCTGTGGTGGCGCAGTGGATAAAGCGTCGACCTGGAAATGCTGAGGTTGCCAGTTTGAAACCCTGGGCTTGCCTGGTCAAGGCACATATGGGAGTTGATGCTTCCAGCTCCCCCTCCCCCCCTTCTCTCTCTCTGTCTCTCTCTCCTCTCTAAAATGAATAAATAAATAAAAAAAATAAATAAATAAATAAAATTTAAATTTCTAAAGAAACCCAAAAAAATCTAAAAAAAAAATATCCATTTAACCCTGGTTGAGTGAGTATAGTAAATGTGACTGATGATTGGGAGGAAAAAACAGAAGAGAAAGAAGTTTAAGATCACATTCGTTCAAACTTCCACTTGAACATTAGTAGCTGGGCTCTACAGATGTCTCTTGGCTCTTCTCCACGGGGAAATTACAGTGGTCCTTCTCTCCACCTGCTCCTTAGACCCACACAGAAGGATTTATGACAATAAAATGCCTTCCTTTGAAAGGAATTGCAAGCACTTTTATGTGTGTGTGTGTGTGTGTGTGTGTGTGTGTGTGTGTGTGTATATATATATATATAAAGAAAAAGAAATTAATGTTCAGATGCACAATTTCACAGGAATTCTGTGCTGAGTACTTGAAACAAGAGAGTAAAAAATGGCCTCTAGATCTTAAAACTTTCTATTCTATTTGTATTTTTTTAAAAATCACCCCACAGAGAAATGCTTGCTTATCGGGTGAGTAGTTATTTCTTAAGTACACTATGGATTTAATGTGCAAGCAACTCAGAACAGAGGTTTATCCAGAACAGGCAGAGGAAAAAAAGTGTCTTTGTTTTTGATTAGGCCATTTTTATTTTGTAACCTAGAAATGGCTTACACCAAGACCTTAAAATCTGAGACAAAAGAAATTTTTATATCTAAATTAAAATTTTTTAATATTAGAAATGAAGGCAACAAACAGCCTGCCCTCACTTTCATTAGCAATAAAAATAGGTGATCTCATATGAATTATTCCAGGTTTGGTTTGACTTATTTTTTAAAATTGTGGTGTTTGGAATATCTCCTTCTAAGCCTCCTTAGATCTTTGGCCAGTTTTTTCTTGGCCCCGATTACCAGGAGGAATAAACAGGAATTAATCAGTAGAATAAATGGGTAAGATTAGAGACTTGCCTCAAATTAAGTAAAGAACTTCATGTTGTACAGTGTTAACATGGTGTGGAAAAGTGATAGACACCAGCTAGTATTACCTACTTGTGTTGGCAAGCGTGCTACACACAGACTGAGCAGTCCTTTCATGCCATAAGGGAATGTGTTTATTCCATAGCTTAAACTTGGCTTGACATGCTGTGCTGGAATAGTTAAAATATTTTAGGACAAGGATCAAATGGAAACAGATCATGGCCAATGACTTCCATGGTTATTTCCTCTCTCCGGGAAATTGGAAGCTATGTGGGCTTTTTTATGGGAAAAAAAAAAAAAAAAGATGGCTGAGTATAGTCAGAAAAATTTTACAGATTGTAACTCCCAAAGGATATATATAATTCATATTGGATAAAGAGAAAAGATGATAAATATCATGTATCATGTATTTCACTACTACAGTATATAGAACTAATCTCTCTAATTCTTCAAAATAAATAAATAAAGCCATTTTTTTTCCTTGTCAGAGTCAGTACCCTCTGTTTTTTCCATCACCTGCTAAGGAGCTGATCTCCATAGATAGCTCTCCAAAGAAACTTGCCTTCTTTTATTTATAACCTTGAGTATCTTTCCCCCTTAAATCTGGACTTCCCGTGTGACTCAAAAACAGTAAAACCTGGAAGGAGGGATGCTGTGTGATAATGAGCCTTGGTCAGAGAAGGGCTTACTGATTCCATCTGTCTCTTAATTCACTCTCTGAGCCTTGAGCCACTAAGAAAAAAGAGTGTTCCAGAGGACAGGTTTTGGTACATAACATATCATATGAGTATCTTGGAGCTCAAGAAACTCCCAGTCAAGCCCTGTCCAAATTGTAACGTAGGGAAACAGTTGTTTTATGTCACTACGTCTTGGGGTTGTTTGTTATGCAGCAGTGGATAGCCAGAACACTTGGTTTCCATCTACCCACTTCACAAGTCTCACTATAGATTCCACAGCTTCTGGGAATCCTTTATTGACCCCCAGAGTCTGGATTAGACATCCCTTCTAGGTAATGCTTCATCCTTGCAATTTACATGTTGTGTTATAATTGTCTGTTTACTCTTGTCTGAGATTTGTGAGAGCAAAGATCATGTCTGAACAGATAGGTCATCATTATTTCTTCAGACTTAACAGTGCCTGGTAAACATAATGAGCAATAAACAAACATGGCCCATTAAATCAATAAGTGCATTTCTGATGCAGGTAAACACTGATTGATCCCTTACCTCATTGGAAGTAAGCCCTTTGATAGTTAATTTTCAGCTCCCAATAAAGGCAGTCATGCACAATATATCTTAACAAAATGTAAGAGTGACATGCATTCCACAAGCCACTTAGCCACCTAAATTAAATTATTAAAATACATAGAGAATTAAGAAATAGATCTGGGCAGTCAGAATTATGTTTCTAAACATTCACTGAACTCTGTTGTTCTGGGTTTAGAAGCAATGAAAGTTTGATTAATCTTGGATCAGTGTGAGTGTCACAGATTTTGTAGATAAGAATTTTAAGCCTGTGAAGATTCATAATCTGTGTATTCTAACTGAAGAAAAATGTCTTCTTGTCTCCTCTAAATAAGGTGTCTGTGAACTGGCAAAAGTTAGGAGAAACAAGTTCATTTGTGACAATAAAACTGTCATGAACACGTTTGAAATGAAAATATGCAAGTAGGAAAATTTTACAAGATGCAGATGTCATGTAGAGCAGTGAATTGAGACAAAAGACCCAAAAGATGGAATGGGCAGGAATTTTTATGAAATGAATAAGAAATCAGGGAAAGTGAAGTACACATATATACACAATGTGATGACACTGTGTGTCACTTAGTGGGTTTCTAGAATCATCTGAAAAGCAGGATATGTTTCCACAAGAATCTGACTCTGACTGAAGAATCATCATGAAGAAGGTTCCAAGTATTCCTGAGCACCCAACTCTGGCTAATGCAGACGTGACTTTGGTCAGTCTTCTTAATTCTTGGAAGGTGCCATAATTCTTTATTACACCTACCTCAGCGCTCTTCTATCATTTTGAATCTGAGAAGGCAATCTGGGATAAATGGTGTTACAGCTTCTCCCACACACAACCACCGCACACATTGCCGCCTCTGTGGCAATCTTCAGAAGATGAGATCCCAATTTACTGACATATAAGTGAGAGCTCAATGTTTCCTACAACATATTTCTTACCAAGAATCTTCTATAAAAGAAAAATACAGTATGAGAACAGTGGACCAATGGAACCATACATTTTCCCTGATATCCTACAAAATATATTCTATGTTTCTTTTTTTTTTAAGTGAGAGGCAGGGAGGCAGAGAGACAGACTCCTGCGTGTGCCCTGACCAGGATCCACCTGGCAACCCCCATCTGGGGCTGATTCTCTGCCCACCTGGAACCACTGCTCCATTGCTCAGGACCTGAACTATGTTAGTGCCTGAGCAAGGCATGGAGCCATCCTCAGCGCCCACGGCCAACTTGCTCAACTCCTTCAAGCCATGGCTGTGTGAGGGGCAGAGAAAAAGAGAAAAAAAGAGAGAGAGAGAGGAGAGGAAGGATGGGGAAGCAGATGATCACTTCTCCTGTGTGCCCGGACCAGGAATCGAACCTGGGACTTCCACATGCCAGGCTGACACTCTACCGCTGAGCCCACTGGCCAGGGCTAACCTATGTTTCTTTCTTTCTTTTTCTTTTCTTTTCTTTTCTTTTTTTTTTTTTTTTTTTGTATTTTTCTGAAGTGAGAAGGAGGGAGGCAGAGAGACAGACTCCCACATGCACCCAACCTGAATCTACCCAGCAAGCCCTCCAGGGGGCGATGCTCTGCCCATCAGGGGCACTGTTCTGTTGCAACCATTCTAGTGCCTCTGGTGGATGCCATGGATCCATCCTCAACATCCGGGCCAACTTTGCTCCAGTGGAGCTTTGCCTGCGGGAGGGGAAGAGAGATAAAGAGAGAAAAGAGAGGAGGAAGGGTAGAGAAGCAGATGGGCACCTCTCCTGTGTGCCCTGGCCGGGAATAGAACCCAGGACTTCCAAACACCAGGCCGATGCTCTACCACTGAGCAAACCAGCCAGGGCCTAATCTGTGTTTCTTAACACATACAATAATTTTTGTGTTTGCTTGTAAGGTCTTGGTTGTCAATTGCGTGTTTTATTATTTAAAGATTATCTATAAGTACATATGAAAGGAAAATCCTCTCTGAAGTCAATATTATTATTCTAGTTTTCCCCAGGGAGAAAATGGAAATAGAGTTGAGAGGTTACATGTCACAAATTAGAATACAATACATTACAAAAACACCACCTAATTCATCAAAGCCTTTTTCTTCCACAACTGTCTTGTCTCTCTGAATTCAGAATCATATAAATTAGAACTCAGTATGAACTTAGACATGTAGTAGTTAAAACTCCTTATTATAGGCCCTGGCCGGTTGGCTCAGTGGTAGAGCATCAGCCTGGCATTCAGGAGGCCTGGGTTCGATTCCCGGCCAGGGCACACAGGAGAGGCGCCCATCTGCTTCTCCACCCCTCCCCCTCTCCTTCCTCTCTGTCTCTCTCTTCCCCTCCTGCATCCAGGGCTCCATTGGAGCAAGGTTGGCCTGGGCGCTGAGGATGGCTCTATGGCCTCTGCCTCAGGCACTGGAATGGCTCTGGCTGCAGCAGAGCAATGCCCCAGATGGGCAGAGCAACGCCCCCTGGTGGGCGTGCCAGGTGGATCCCGGTCAGGGTGCATGCGGGAGTCTGTCTGATTGCCTCCCCGTTTCCAACTTCAGAAAAATACAAAAAAAAAAAAAAAAAAAAAAAAAACCCAAAAAACTCCTTATTATAAAAGCAAGGCCTAGAAAGTTGAAGTAAATTGCTCAGATTCACAGAGCTGGTGGCAGAGCAGGATTTCTCTGCTAATGTTCTTATAAGGTTATTTGACATTTAACCTATTTCTCAGTGAGACTCAGATAATCAAACTTCTGAACCACACAGGAAGTAAAATTCCCTTGAAGAGGAGAAGAAATATTTTAAATTCTGTGTCCCAAATAACTAAAAACAATTCATAAAGATATACTACTTTCTAAAAGATATAATTTGCCCTCTAGGTGACACAGAAAAAAGTATGACGTATTCCCAAATACAAGCAGCCAAGGTGTTCAGATTTTTTCCAATATGTATCTCTCTCAATCAAATATGATATTCTTACTTCCTGAAAGGGAGAAAAAGTTAATCTATAATAAAACAATTTAAAAGAACTGATTTAGAAGACAGTGGCTCATTTTCTTTTAGTGAAATAATCTTTTGGATGGCAAGAGAAATATGGAAGAAAGGGCTGAACATGAGAAGAGACAGGGAAAAGAAGAGAGTTTTTTAAGGGAATCAGATGCATAGTTATTTGAATATAGTTACACTGAAGAAGAATTCTAGGCTGACCGGGGAGTGGCACAGTGGATAGAGCTTCGACCTGGAATGCAGAGACCGGTTGGAAACCCCGAGGTTGTTGGCCTGAGCATGGAGTTGCTAGCTTGAGCGTGGGATCATAGACATGAACCCATGGTCCCTCGCTTGAGCCCAAAGGTCATTGGCTTGAAGCCCAAGGTCACTGGCTTGAACAAGGAGTCACTGGTTCAGCTGCAGCCCCCTCCCGCCCCCCCCGTCAAGGCACATATGAGAAAGCAATCAAAGAACAACTAAGGTGACACAACAAAGAATTATACTTCTTGTTTTTCTTCCTTTCTGTCTGTCTGTCCCTATCTGTCCCTCTCTCTGTCTCTCTGTCTCACTGCCTCTCTCTCTCACAAAAAACAAAAAATTAAAAAAAGAGAAGAAAAAAAAATCCTAGCACAATTTCACTTAGTGTATCTCCCTGCTCCTGTCTTAGTTTGTCAATCATGTCTCTCCATCCAGTTAATCCTTAGCCATTAGGAATTTCCAAATTGCCAACAGATTACTTAAATAAGGCATAAAGTTAATTTTTTTTTTTCAGAGACAGAGAGAGAGTCAGAGAGAAGGATAGTTAGGGACAGACAGGAATGGAGAGAGATGAGAAGCATCCATCATTAGTTTTTTCTTTGAGACACCTTAGTTGTTCATTGACTGCTTTGTCATATGTGCCTTGACCGCGGGGTTAGAGCAGACCGAATAACCCCTTGCTTGAGCCAGCGACCTTGGGTTCAAGCTGGTGAACTTTGATCAAACTAGATGAGCCCATGCTCAAGCTGGCGACCTCGGGTCTCGAACCTGGGTCCTCTGCATCCCAGTCCGACGCTCTATCCACTGCACCACCGCCTGGTCAGGCAAGGCATAAAGTTAATTTTTAAAATAAAATTTTAATTGGTTTCTCATCACAAAGACTTTTAGTCATTCTTTCTTGAGGTTATATTTTCATAATATCCTTACTATATAACATTTTATTAGCTTTATGACTGTTAAGTATCAAAAAAAAATGGCAGCCAGCAAGCCCTACAGCAGAGGAGTAAAGGTAAGTCCATGGACAAGTCAGAAGTTCCATGAGCTTGAGAACAGCACTGGTTTCTTCACACCCCCTTATCAAGCTACTCATTAGCGTATTCTTACTGAAGTCAAAGAAACTGATCAAAGACCATATCTTTAGAAAGAAAAAAATTATGATGTGAAGCTTAGTTTCCTTCCCAGCAGTGAAGTAAGAAAAGAGTGAACATCGACTTGCTTTAGGGTTCTTACTGGGGCTAAAATGCAGCTGCTAAAATCTGCTCCAAAGGTCACGACAAAGATACCCCATAAAAACAATAACTTTATAAAAGAGTTCTTCTAGAACCCAACTTAAAATGTGGCATTGAAAATATTGGGATGCAGAGGACCCTGAAAGGATTAAAAAGATTTCGATACCTAGAAATAGAGCACAAATCTTACAAAATCATTTGGGCTGGGAAAGAAAGAGCATTAAAAATCCAAATCTCGGCCCTGGCCGGTTTGCTCAGTGGTAGAGCGTTGGCCTGGCGTGCAGAGGTCCCAGGTTCGATTCCCGGCCAGGGCACACAGGAGAAGCGCCCATCTGCTTCTCCACCCCTCCCTCTCTCCTTCCTCTCTGTCTCTCTCTTCCCCTCCCGCAGCCAAGGCTCCATTGGAGCAAAGATGGCCCGGGCGCTGGGGATGGCTCCTTGGCCTCTGCTCCAGGCGCTAGAGTGGCTCTGGTCACAACAGAGCGATGCCCTGGAGGGGCAGAGCATCGCCCCCTGGTGGGCAGAGCGTCGCCCCTGGTGGGCGTGCTGGGTGGATCCCGGTCGGGTGCATGCGGGAGTCTGTCTGTCTCTCCCCGTTTCCAGCTTCAGAAAAAAAAAAGAAAAAAAAAAATCCAAATCTCTTCACCTGTACTTTGTTGGCATCAGAGTATAGGCACGCATTAGTATAGTTAACATAATGCTTGCATTTTTTTTTTTGCAATGTTTTCCCCTTTCTAAAATAACAGGAAACTTCAGAAAATCTTGGGCAACCAAGTTACCCATTTTTTATATTTAAGCTATCTAGCCTGTGATTTTTGGATGAGCATCTCTATGCATAACTGAGGATAGCTACATATGTATAGATAAGGTTAGAAACTGATTTGTATATATCTAATCATAAGTTCTAGTCATGTAAATAATTTTATTTATTTATTTATTTATTTAGAATTTGGATATGATTAGCTGATATTTTGAAATGAGAAGGAAAATAACTATTTTAAAAGCATAAAAGAAGCCCCAGACATTCTTTTACTAATGAGTGTCTTTGTTGTTTGGTGGGTGGGTGAGGTGGAGTATTTCTTTCCCTTTAGGGGAAAAATAATATGTCCCAGGAATGCTTCTTGAGATAATTTAGGGTTTGCCTGGATAACTGTCAGTGAAAGTTGTATGGAGAACAATATGTGCTGAAGACACCCTTGTCCATGTGAAAATATATGTACTTGGTTCTCCACGTTCTTTTATTTAGTCTTTATGGCATCCCCATAACACATGCATTTCATGAGTCTCACTTTATAGATAAAGATTTTGAGAATCAGAAAATTAGAGACCAAACAGGTCTTTTTTTAGAGTTTAGGGGTATAAACTTATTTTATTTCCCCAAGCAGAAATTTCTATTGAGTTGCTCACAAATATGTTCATTAATTTTTCTCTTTCCTAAGCAATGATTATATTATCTCTTACTTTATTGGTGTATTCAATAAATATTAGAGATTACTTTACTATATGACAAGTACTATTTAAAGTACTGAGGTACAGGAATAAAGTAAATACAAAGCATTATTCTAATGAGGGGAGGTTTAGAGCAAAGAAACAGGCAAAAAATATATATAGGTATATCAGTTGGTATTAAATGTTATGTAATAAAAAGGCAGGAAAAGGGACTATGAATTGCCAAGGTACAAGAAGAGTAGAATAAATTAGTCAAGAAAGTCCTCACCAATAAGGTGACTTTAAGAAAAGATTACATTGAAGAAGTCACCAGCATTGCCAGTATCTGGAGGAAGAGAATTCCTATTAGAGCAGTTAGAATAAAGTCCAAGGCAGGAAAGGGATGATGTGTTTGTGGAACAGCAAGTGTACCAGGGTTACTTGAAGAGAGCTTCCTGGAGATTATGAGGGTCACGTCATAGAAGACCTTGTAAGCTTTGGTAAGGCTTTGGTTTTGGATTTGAGTGAGATGACAACTCATTGGCAGGTTTTGAGTAGAATTCTCACTATCTGATTTGAATTTCCAAAGGATCCCTTTGGATGCTATATTGAGATTAGTTTATGTAGAAACATAAGTGGCAGTTGGGTGGCAGTCAGGTAAAGGATTTTTATCCCTGCTTGGCTGGGATTAATTTATGGGAGGACAAGTTGGCAATAATTAATATATCTTGTCTATGTGTTTCCCCATTAATTTCAGCCTTCCCAGATTTTAAGACTTAGCCTTATATGGGCTTCATGGAAACTCCTTCTGGCAGTCCATACAACCATTCCCCTAGTGGTGACAGGAGTTAATGCTTATTACTTTATCCTTTTCATTTTGTCATTTTTATCTGAAAACAATTTTAAATGTTAATATTTATGAAAAAATTTAGCTTTGACTGAATTCTGTAGTCATTTCTTTCTTTGCATCTTCCCATACCCCTATTTGACCTTTCCTATTTTGGTTGCTTCTTTTTTTTTCTGTACTTTGAGGTTTTAAGATGTCTATAAAAGTTATATTATAGATAGATTGGATTCTCTTCATCATTCTTGTTACTTTTGAGTGGTTTCCTTTATAGTGTTCTTTATTTCTTCCCACTGATGAGAGTTTCCACAAGCCATCACTTTTCCTTCTGCCTGAAGAACTTCTCTTAGGATTTCTTGTAGTACACATTTGCTGCAAATGAATTCTCTCAGCTCTAATATCTTTGTCATTTTTATTATCTTGTGAAATACACTTATTCTTGATATTCCACTTTTATAGTTTCCATTTTTTTCTGATGAGATTTCCCACCTGTTCATACATATCATTTAGTTTTGCTCTGATGTTCTTTAATAGAATATTTATCATAGTTATCTTTAAAGGCCTTGTCCAATCTGTGATATCTGTGCTTTCTTATTTTATTTATTCATTCTTTTTTTGATTTTGGATTAGATCCTACAGTTTCGTTGTATGTCTTATAATTTCTTGTTTGCTTACGTGCTGTGTTACCATCTCTCTTAAGCTATACTTTCACCTGATTCAGGCTTAGTTTCTTTAATCACTGCTGGTACCTTTCTGCGCTTTGTCTTTTCTTTTGTTAGCGTATTTCTTTCTTTCTTTTTTCTTTTAGAAAGAGAGAGAGAGATGAAAATTATCAGCTCTTAGTTGTATCACTTTAGTTCTTCATTGATTGCTTCTCATATGTGCCTTAACTGGAGTGGGGAGAGGGAGCAGGCCGAGCCAGTAGCCCCTTGCTCAAGCCAGCAACCTTGGGCTCAAGCCAGCAACCATGAGATCATGTCAGTGATCCTATGCTCAAACAAGCAAGCCTGTGCTCAAGTACTATGAGCCCATATTTAAGCCAGAGACCTCAGGGTTTCAAACTTTGGGCCTCAGCATCCCAGGTCGACACTCTATCCACTGTGCTACCACTGGTCAGGTTACTTTGTTAGCATATTTCTTATCACATCAATGTTTTTTTAATGTCTCTTGAAAATAGCGAACTACTTTATTGTGAAATAACCAAGGCCCTGGTTCACAAAGCACTTGCAATCTAATTGAAATTTTAAAACAAACAAATGTTTCAGTTCTACTTTGGAGAATGCTGGCTCAGAGCAGTAAAGGTTGAGATCAGGGTGAATAAAAGTAGTCAGGGAAGATATTATGAAGGATGAGGATTGAAAAGTGGGTTAGATATTGAGTAACAGAGAGGAAAAAGAAACATTTTTGGCAGAAAGAAGAAAAAACACAAAAGACATTTGCAGGTCTGTGAAGAAAGAAATATGATGACAACAGAGATTATGTGAGGTTTGAGAAAAATCATGATGAAAGAAATTTTTTTTAAAAAATTCTCCTTTTTTTCTTATAAATTTTTCCATTATGATGAAATGGTATGAGTAATATAATCTACCTATACTATTCCAGTACTTCTATACAGAGAACTATTAATGGTATTTCTTACCAAATATCTATATTTTAACCTCCTTGCTCATTAAATTAATTAAAATACAATTAAGATTTTTCCCACTTAGACTTGACTTTTGCTCACAACTCTACATTTAGTCTTATCTACAAAATGTAAAAAAAAAGATAGAAAAGTAAAAAAAGAATTGTCAATCAAGTGAATATTTCATCTCTGAGGGATTAAACTCCCAGTATGAATAATATAAACTGATTCATTTTTTTTCTAAATTTACCAATCTATTGTTAAAGTAATTGAAGTATCTGTGTAATGTCAATGAATCATGAAACCCAAATTCATAATTATCATTTTTATTTGTTATTTGCCAAGCTAGAAACTATTTTCCATAAATCTTTAAATTATCTTCAAACTCTCTACCATGACCTTTAAATTCTCAGCTCTGCTGGACTTCTAACACATCAAAAACTCCATCAATATTCTACAAAGAACAAATAATAATCACAAAATGTGTCTACTCTGTGGCAAAAGAAATTCCTGACAGGTTCCTCCCTAAATAAAAATAAATGGAATGAATCCCATAAAATTCATGTGGTCCCCACAGAAATAGTTGAACGACATCAAGACCTCAAAAATGTCTGGTTAAAAACATAAGAACCACAGTGGGATAAACTTCCTATTGACGAGGTCTCTCAGATCATGGAATCCCCATGAAGAGGTGATCACTGAAACCTTTGAAACACACACTGGACAAAACACTAAATAATAAACATTGCAGAGCAAAACCTCTTATCTCCAAATATTAAGATTTACAGAGATTTGTGTAATACTTGCATTTTTGCCTTCTATCTAAAGCTGTTTATTCAGTTATAAATTATATAGGCATATCTTGCCTCTCTGGTTTTGATCCAGCATCTCTGACTTTCTAGAGTGTTGATGATCAGTGAAATGAAACAAAAATGTCAGTGGATAGAACTTCAGCTTGGGTTCAGTCCCGGGTCAGGGCACCCATGAGAAGTGATTATCTGCTTCTCTTCTTCATCCCTCTCCTCTTTCTCTCTCTCTTCCTGACTCACAGCAAGTGAAAAAAGAACTCACCGACTCAAAGTCCTAGGATTGCAGCATGGTCTTCAGCATTGGTGATAGGGCTCTATATTGATTCCTTATTCAATCAATTGTGGGGCAAATGCCCTACATTTATGAAAGATCTGGCTGGAACAAGGCTACTTTCTGTGGCTTTGGAAGAGAATAAAGTTAATTAGGTTGCCAGGAATTAAACTCATAACCTGTCCTTCATTAACTTTATTCTGTGCCTGCCATACAATGTAGAACTAAATTGCCATTTAAGAAATGAGTACAAGTATGCTTAGTAGTATTTAAAGAATCTAGGTAGTATTTAAATTGGAATAATTGTTATGACAAGGTTTAGTCAAAAGTGATTAAAATCACAATATATTGTGGAAGTAAAAATCTGACCATGAAGATACAGACAATAGTAATAATGTCCAATAAAGATGCAATATATAAATAGTGACTCAACACTTCAGAAAAGGAGATAATATTTTATGCTCTTGGGAGTTATTTAACCTAGAAACTTCAACTCTGCTTGTATATTTTCTTTACATAGGCTATAGACATGTATGTAAGAAAGATTTGAGTTAGTCATACCTGTTATATAAGCACCTTGAAATGTTATTTGTATCATCTTTCAATCACTCTCCCCTCCTAGCGTTAGGAGAGGGACAATTTCTTTTCTTATTTGCACCACAGTTTCCAACTCAGTTCCATCGTATCCTGTAATGGGTGTGTATGTATGCAATGCCTAAGCAACTGAGAATTCAGTATCTTGTTTATTTGCTTCTCTTTGTGATATACAAAAATAATGCATGGAAATAGAGCTGAAGTAAACAAGATGAAAGAAACATTACCATAGAAGAATGCTAATTAATTAATTAGTCCACAGTTAACTATTCAAGATTTCTAGATATCTTCCTCAAGCCACTAACAGTTTATATGTCACAATTTGCATAATCAGAGAACTCTAGATCTATAAATCATATATAGCAGTCCCCTCTTACCCCTGGTTTTGCTTTCCATGGTCTCAGTTACCTGTGGTCAACCACAGTTTGAAAATATTGAATGAAAAATTCCAGAAATAAGCAATTCATAAGTTTGAAATTGCATGTCATTTTGAGTACCTTGCTTCATTTCAACATATAGGCATTGCCTCATCTCACATTATCATAAGAGGAAAGGTGAGTATAGTACAATGAAATATTTTGAGACAGAGAGAGTCAGAGGGAGACCACATTCACTTAACTTTTATTAGAGTATATTGTTCTAATTGTTCTATTTTTATGAGTTATTATTATTAATCTCTTATTGTATCTAATTTATAGATTAAACTTTATCACAAGTATGGATGCTTAGGAAAAATATATGGCTTTTAGGGTTTGGTACTATCCATGATCTCAGGCATCCACATGGAGTCTTAGAAAATAATAAGAGGACTATAATAAAAGATTTCTGAAAAACAATGTGGCATATCTGATTTAATTGATCACAAGTTTGTTGTCCCTTAATTCCTCTGAATGGGATGATGGGCAAAATTTTACTCCTTACCAGTTGCATAGCACAACCTAACTTGTGTGGTTCTGGTGTTATATATATGTATATATATTTTTGTGGCTGGCATGTGAGTCTCTCAATAGCCTGTATCCTGTAGCTATGGGCCACTGACGTGTTTCTTCTGTTGTCCGCAGGACATTTCTGCAGCTAAGTTGCAGTTCATATGACACTAATGTGGTCAGTACATGTTTTTAATAATTAAAAACATTTTTTTTTCAAGAAGTGACTCATTTGGAATTCCTCACTCTACAGGGTTTGGTTTTTCTGAAGGTTTGTAACATTAGCTAGAACAACCTTGTCATATTAGCAAAAGAGGAACTACTGTCTTTGATGGCAGATTGACAAAGCTACTTTATCCCTGGAGTCATTTTATTATATTCCTACTGTTTTTTTCCAAGAAGGCTGGGACCACCTACTCGCACATTGAAAACCACAGCTGAGATCTTTCCCTGTGACCCAGACACATGCCCTCTCGACTTCCCTCCGTACTGAAGGGAAACATCAGAGCCCAGGGCAGAGGAAAACAAGCACTCGCTCTGCTTTCTTTCTCTGTGGGAAAGATGAGCTGAACCCAAAGTTAATATATTTTTAAAATCTGAGAAAAAAAAACAGAACAGATTTTTAAAAAGTCATTCCTTTAGCCCCATCGGTATGCCACTTACAGGAGTCTTACAAAGAAAACTTCTGTTGGAGTGGAAAACACTAAACGAAACCCATGTTATGTGAGACTTCAATTCCCCGGAGCCAGGCAAGGCCAAAGAATCAGGTCCCTATACTCTTGGACTGTTTTCATTAGTTACCAAGAATGTTTGTACAATTGGTTTTAGCCACTTCATTACGAGCCCCCTTCATCTGCTTGATACAGTCAATACTAATCAGCTGAAGCTCATTTTAAAAAGCTACTATTATATACAACATACTCATGAGGACAGACAAAGATGCAAAAGAAAAAGAAAAATTGATCTGTTGCTCATTTTTAAAAATGTTCTTTAGTCACCAACTGTATAGCTGCACTATTATTTCAACAATACAACTTTGCTACAATTTCACTGAATCAACCAAGTGTGAATCCTGAGTAAGAACATATTTAATAAGCCTGACCAGGCAGTGAGCATTGGACTGAGACATGAAGGACTTAGTTCAAAACCCTGAGATCACTGGCTTGAGCGCAGGCTCACCAGCTTGAGCACAGGGTCGCTGCTTTGAGCGTGGGGTTATAGACATGACCCCATGGTCATTGGCTTGAGGCCCAAGATCGCTGGCTTGAGCAAGGGGTCCTTTGTTCTGCTGTTGCCCCTGGTCAAGGCACATATGAGAAAGCAGTCAATGAACATCTAGGGTGCCACAACTAAGAATTGATGCTTTTCATTTCTCTCCTTTCCTGTCTGTGTATCTTTATTTGTCCCTCTTTATGACTCACTGTCTCTGTCAAAAAAAAACCCTCCAAAAACCAACAAGAAAAAAACCTACTAAGAAGTTTTCCTAGGCCTAACAGGGCTCCAATTTTAAAATACAATGTCTACCAGTCATTTCTACACCGAAGCCTCTCAAGCAAATAACAGTTCATGGAGAAGCCTGCCTTGAACTACCTACCTGCTTCTGCAGTGAACTGCCTGCCTGCACTGTTTCTGCCATCAGTTCTTGTAAAGATATTCCTAGAATGTTAGTTCAATCAACAGACTAAGGCTTTCCCCATCCAGTCATAGCTACGAAGATATACCCCATTAGCCTCTTCACTGACCAATCAAAGTGGCTCTATTCTGACCAGTCATGACAGTGCTTTTTAGACCAATTAGACTTCAAGGATTTGAAATCCTTATTTGCTTGAGGATGGACCAGTCAGAGGCTAGGGCCAGGGACTCTTGTCTCTGGTTCTGAGAGGGAATTTCCCTTTCCACTGAAGACTGAAGACTGCATTTCCCTGCCTGGAGATGAAACAGCAAAGATGTCTCTCACTGGAGCAGAGCAGATCAGCATGGAACAGAGCAAAGCTATCCTGCCAGAGAGGGGACTGGTCCCAAGGCCGTCTCATAGCCTGTGCTGTTTTCACAGCCATGCTGTATTACAACTGAGCTCTTTTGCACTGAATAAAGTTTCCTTCTTCACTGCACCCCAAATTGGGGATTCCTGTTGGCGTTAAATTGGTGCCAACAACCATCAGTTGCAAATGTAATAATGTGATTTATGTCTTAATGCTTTCTTCTTGGAAAGGGTACATTTGGCACAAAATATCTAATTTTACACAATCAACTCACAGACCCTGAGCCAATCTTGTGAAACCATTGGCTCATATAAAGCTAAATCACATAATATAATTCCTGCATACAGCTTCTTCCATTTTTTTTTTTTTCAGTTACTATATTGTGGCAAATTTAATTCAACAATACTGAAATGGGAATGGCTGGGCTATTTGGTGCTTTGCATGATGAACTCCCCCTTTTCTATTAAGAACAGAGATTTATTTTTATCAATGCCAAACAAATTAATTTACCAGAATGAACTTTAGATCAGTGTTTTTCTAGCTTTTTGGAGTGTGACTCAAATTAGGAAATACATATTACATCAAATCCGACATATATATCATCCAAAACAAATTTTTATGAAAGAATAAACATATTTATTTTTTTCTCTTGTAACAAAATTTATATTTTAATTCATTTTTTCTCTTTTTTAGTAAGAATATTTAACATGTGATCTACCCTTTAAGCACATTCTTAAGTGTACAATACAGTATTGTTAACTATAAGTGCCATGTTGTAGAGTATACTCATTCTAATTTTATATGGTGCTTTCTAATATGTTCTGTTCTGCTCTATCCTAATAATGTGAATTTTATTTATTTTTATTACTCTTTTATGTGCCATAAATAGTAATTTGAAATACACGGTTTTAGATAACATTCACACTGGAATTGAAAGCCTGGCATGGAATGAAATTGCACCTAAAACAACTAGGAATAGTCAACTTTTATTGAATACTGAGCCAAGCTCTTCTTTTATTTATTACCATATAAATCTCCATTATAACCACACAATCATCTATAAATGAAGAAAATAAAAGGGCAAATATCTTTCCAAAAATTACATAGCTAGTTAGTGGCAGAGCTTTGCTATAAACCTAGGACTACTCATGCTCTGAGCCACTGAACACCTAGACAGAAAGTTGAGTCCATATCCTAGTTCTGGACATAGCTGGTTGATGCCAGATTCTCCATATCGCAGAGGATACTTAGAAAGCCTTCCATGGCTCTGAGAGTATCTCCATAACTCTAGAATATTTACAGCCTCCTCAATGCTCCTCAGATGGTATATGTCCTTCATTAGGCAGATAAACAACAGACCCTGGTCTACCCAATGGGAAGGCTGTGAGAGTTCTTTGCCTGAGATTAGCCTTTGCATAAAAGTTAGTTTATTCTGAGGCCTAAGGGAATAAATGTACTGGATGACTTAGGTAGAATGATTAGGTAATTTAACAGAAAAAAATAATTAATAAATTGTTTGAAAATTTAACATTATTCTGAATTAAGTCAATTGAAACAGCCAATCTAAATGAAAGCCATAGATACTGGTAAAAGGAAAAACAAAGGCTAAGCTCAGTTTAGCTGTGGAGCCAAAGGATGGGAGGTAGATCTCTTATAGGGAAATAGTTATTATACATTTTTAACTAGAAAAGACACTTTTATATATATATATATTTTTTTTTTCTGAAGCTGGAAACGGGGAGAGACAGACGCCCGCATGTGCCCGACCGGGATCCACCTGGCACGCCCACCAGGGGGCGTCGCTCTGTTGCGACCAGAGCCACTCTAGCGCCTGAGGCAGAGGCAAAGGAGCCATCCCCAGCGCCCGGGCCATCTTTGCTCCAATGGAGCCTCGCTGCAGGAGGGGAAGAGAGAGACAGAGAGGAAGGAGAGGGGGAGGGGTGGAGAAGCAGATGGGCGCTTCTCCTGTGTGCCCTGGCCGGGAATCGAACCCAGGACTTCTGCACGCCAGGCCGACGCTCTACCACTGAGCCAACCGGCCAGGTCCTAGAAAAGACACTTTTGACCTTAATTTTTTTTCTGACTGAGTCCTCTATAACATCTAAAATTATTCTAAATAATTTTAAATCATGCCTATTTAATGTTTCTTTACCTTAGGAAAAAAATACAGATATAGTTACAGTTAAAATTTAGGGCCATGATTTTTATGATATAAAAATGCCCATACATAATATATGATCTTGCTTGCCCCTCCTAGAATGGAAACTCCATGCAAGCCAGATTTTTGTCTGTCTTCTCATTGCTGTATTCCCAGAACTCAACTTCTAGAAGTATTCTTTAGCTACTTATATTATGAATGGTTACTTTTTAAAAGTAAAAAAAATTTTAACTATTAAAAATTTGTTATAAGTCATTTAAATATTCCTTTAAACTATGCATTAAAACACAATTTCCTCAAGGTTATATTTATTTGTTTTTCTGTTTGCTTAACAAAAACTCTATTACTGTTTATACTAGGAGCTGAATATAGACTCTGCATAACATTCTTTCAAATATTTAAAAAATTTTAGATCACCAAAACCTATAGATAAAGATGCTGTAATTCTTTTCAACTTTAGAAACCAGGGGTCCATTTCTCTGAGAAAATAGCTTGTGATAAATTTGTGCATGTTGAGTAGTAAGCAAAAAATATTATTGACAAATAATTCTCACAGTGATTGTAAATCGTTATAAAAATAGTTAATGGTGAAGAAGTGTGAGGTAAAGAGCCAGGTGACTAAACTATTCCCTGAAGGAAAACTGCTCATCTGTGAGAGATATTTTTCCTAAATTGAACCTTAGTAACAACACTGGTCTCATACACAGGTTTTTTAATTACTCAAGTCACTGATCAAGTAGAAACAAGTCTATAAACTCCTTGATGAGATGGAATATTTTTTACTTACTCAAGCAAACAACATCCTACACCAAAATTCCTCTCAGAGGTGCAAAATGTGCATGGCATTTGTTTACGTATAAAGTTGAGAAGCAGATCCCTAGAATAATAAAAACAAGAGTCTTTTTTACACTAACCACATAGATAATTATAATAAAAGACTCTGATGAAAGCCGGGAAAACAGTTTCTCATGTTTCTCCCAATTGATATACATCTGCATATTTTACATAGACTTGGCCTCTAGGTCATACAGATCCTAACAGATGCACACAGACTTTTAGATCCTGTTCCATTCATTCGCAAGATAAAACAAAAATTCTCCTGAAGTCTGAAACCATCATTCGCTTATGAAAACTTACTTGCTTTAACGGCAGATTCTAAAACAAAAAGGACTTTCATGGGTTTAAGTCAATACTTACATTTCAGGAAAAAGTATGTGTGTATGCACTATAAATAGATTTATGTGCTATTATATATGTATGTATACATGTGTGTATATTATAAATGGATACACACACACATATATGTGATATATATATGATATAAAAGTGCCCGTACATAATATATGGTCTTGCTTTCCCCTCCTAGAATGGAAACTCCATATAATTAGCCCTAGTTTCAGTAACTTGTGTATCTTCTCACTTCATTAATTTAAACTCACCAGGTTTTACTGTTTTACCCTAAGGACGAAAGCAAAATTCAGGTTACCCTCCGGTTTATGTGTCACCTAGTGTTTGCCCTCTAATTTTCCTTTCCTTTATTGCCAGTTAGTGATGCATTTATCTTACTCAGCATTTTTGTTGTTTTCAACAGGAAGTTGGGTGGAACATCTAGTCTACCATACTGTCAAAATCAACAGCTGTGTTTCATCGGTTCTTTTTAAAAATAAAAACATTAAATTCAACATCACAAAAATATATAATGAGTTTCCCACTCTATGCTTCTAGGTAAACATATTTCATGTATAATATGTATTCTATTTGTGGCAGGACAAGTAAATTAACTGTTATGTCTTATTTAAAGTAAGGATAACCTTTATGCTTATTTCATAGCTTTGTAGTGAAGTTAAAATGAGTTAATATCCATAAATTTTCATAGTGCTTGCCAAGATATTCAGTATGATGGTAAAAGCCTAGCTATTAGGCTTTTATGTCTATATCTTTAGAACAAAATTGTATAACATTGATAGCTTTCTGTTAATGAATGAAGCCCTGTTCAGAGACACATATCCATTTACTAATTTAAAACTATTAGAAATGTAAACAGAGTTTGAAAGAAATATTTGTTAACCAAGTGTCAGAAATTGTCAAGACTATAAAACAATGTAAAACAGTGAGTATGTGTGTAATATGCATTCAGAATCAAGTAGTAAAAGAAAATCAGAATGTGCTATGAAAAAAGAAAGAAAGCACAGGTGGCAGCAATTAATACGGCATTGTTAACACATCACTCTACAATAGTCGTTTTATGAACTACAGTACTTTTGCTTTGAAGGCAGCTGTACATTCTGTATAAAAGACAAACATTTAAATATAAAGGTCCTAATGTCTTTGCCTCATGTCCCTTCTGTTGTGATCTTATATTCTAAGACTCTTGGATTTGAACAGGTGATTTGTGAAGAATTCTAAACCATAAAATTTATGACAACAAAACACAATTTTACCTGTTCCTGAGTAGAGCATGAAGTTGGAAAGCCATTTGGATCCAGGCTTTCAAAACAATATGTACAGAAACATTGAGGATAGCAATAAATGGATAAAGAATCTAATGAAGAAACATCCGCTTTCTAGATGTTCCCTTGTCATTTATTGCCCCTACTCCTGTGAATTGATGAAAAAAGTCTTTAGCTCCTTGATAACATTGATCACTGGGACAAAAATGGATCTCTTCAGCATTTTCTTTTTTTCTTTTTTTTTTTTAAATGGGTTTTTGGTGAATGAAAGATGATATAGGGATGGTATCTTAGGAAGCGGAGGGCTGTTTGTTCAGAGATTGGGGACAAGCATGTGTAGTTTACATTTGCAGCTTCCCACAGTGTTATGGAAACACAAGTTAGGCTTAGCCTGAAAAAATGGCTCTCTGTCATTCTCTGGATGTGTGCATCTTTAGGGCACAGGCTGCCAAAACAAACAGACGCCATCAGATTTCTTTCCACCTCCCACATAAGAGTGGCCTTATTGAGGATGACCTCTAGGATGGCGAGAAAGGACTCATTCACCCATCACCGCCTGTGCCCTCCCCAGATTCTTAGACCGCTCACTTGAACCCTGCAGGGGATGCAGACAATCAGCAAAGGAATGTTTTTGTAAACACCAGTTTTCAGACAGTTCTTCATCAGTGAAAAATGAAGACATCCTGGAGCCTTCCTCTGCCTGTGCTGTGTGAACTGGTTCAAGAAAGTCAGGAAAGTTGGCATTTAAAATGCCACTTTGCGGTTGAGCATGGGTTTTATAGACCTACATGTACAAGCAAATATATTTAATTTAAAGGTACTCATAGCGGGACCTGAGATTTGCCCTTGTTGTTAAATAAGAGGTGTCAGAATGTGTAGAGCTGAAAAACATCTCAGAGATTAATTAATCCAACCTTTTTTTTTTGCCTCCTAAAACGCCTTGCTTGTAACCTAATAATTTCTCACCACCCAACAAAATGCTTATTATGCAAAATTTTTTGAATATTTTCATAAATATGCCTACCATTCCCCAACAACTCTGAAAACTTTTTTTTTTAAAGGCCACGGGCCTAAATAACTTGTTATTATTTACAGTGCGAAGTTCATTCTGATGCATACGTATGGTGAGACCACAGAGAAAATACTGTCAATTTGAGGGAAGAAAGATACATTATTAAATATCAGCACTACAAATATCATGATTATAATCACCAGATTCTAATAGTATTTTTATTTGGTCTTGTTTTAAAACCAATAAGCCAAAAGCAAGTATTTCTGTCACGGCCGCCTGAGATATTCTAAGTCCTAACCTTGGTGTCCTGAAAAATGGGACAGAAGTGAGAAACAGCTCTTGCTCACAGAGAGTTGGCGATTTTTATATAATACAATGCTCAACTGCATAGCACCTATCATTAGGGAATCCAGGCAAAAAAAGGAAGTCGAGCGTAGTACGGGAAACTTGACAGAAGAGATAGCATTTGAGTTTCACTGTGGTTACAAAGGGAGAGCTTTCACTTTTACTCCATTGAGCATGGTGCTCCACACAGAGAACGGTCTCAGCATGGAGCGGCTTTTAAGAGCTATTCCTGACCACTTCACTGACTGAAATGGCCAGCAAAGGAATAAAGTGGGATTTACAGACCACACACACACTAGCCATTAATTTGATCTTCTGGTCCCTAAGTAGTAGTGTTTCACTTACCAGTTCTGTCTTCTAAGTTTAAATACAACACCTGGTGGGAACAAATGTTAAGTGTAGAAACACAAACACAATAGTGAAGTAAAAGTCAGTTACAGTGTTTCATCATGAATTAGTGCCCATAGCTTAAGTGTACTTTTCAGATTTTCCATATTAAGTATTTCATCAGCAGTTAGCATATAAAAATGTTTTGTAACATATTGATGATGTCACAATGGGATTGGCAAAACCAAATTCAGGGGATAAAAGGCCTCAACTGTTTTCTTCAGTAGCAAAGCATAGCGTATAAGGGACAGTTCTAACCACCCCATAATAGGAAAGTATTTATAAAATTGTACCACACATGTTTAATCATATGCACAAGTCAGCACACTCACCACTCGACCCAACAAATTTTCAAACTTGTTTCAGATATATTCTATTAGTAGTTTACTCAAAGACAGATTATAGTCATCACTTTTTATGAAATGGAAAGATATATAATTTACTAAAAGCAAGTCTAAATATATATCTATTTAGAGTATATACAGATGTATAATAGTATATAAATCTATTTCTAGTATACACACACATTTTCCTGAAATGTAAGTATTGACTTAAACACATGAAAGAACTTTTTCTGTTGTTGTTATAGAATTAGCCATTAAAGTGAATGCTGTCTTAAGTAAATGATGGTGTCAGTGTTCAGAGGAAATCTCTACATTGCAATTGAGATGAACAAGATCTAAAAGTGTGCATCTATGAGAATATTATTGACCAAGTTTCCAGAACATGGTAAACTGGTGCATCAATTACCTTTTGCTGTGACAAATTCACCAAACCCCATGACTTAAAACAATAGTGATTATTTATTATCTTTCAAAGTTTCTCTGGTCATGAGTTTGAACAGGAAGCACAGGGTCAGCTTGTCTCCATTCTGTGATGTTGGGGACCTCAGCTGTATGACCAAAGTCTGGAAGTGAAATTATCCAGAGCCCCTCTCACTCACATTGATGAGTCTGCTGGTGATGTCTTCTGTGCTGGCCGATAGCTTAGCAGAGCAGTCAACCGGAATATCTGTGTGTGGCCTTTCCATGTGGCCTGACATTTCATAAATGGAGATCTGGCTCCTAGGGCAAGTGTCCTGAAAAAAAAAAGCCTGGCAGAGCCTGACCTGTGGTGGCGCAGTGGATCAAGCATCAACCTGGAATGCTGAGGTTGCCGGTTCAAAACCCTGGGCTTGCCAGGTCAAGGCACATATGGGAGTTGATGCTTCCTGCTCCTCCCCCCTTCTCTTTCTATCTCTCTCTCTCTCTCTCTCTCTCTCTTCTCTAAAATGAATATATATATAAATAAAAAATTTTAAAAAAGCCCTGGCCGGTTGGCTCAGCCGTAGAGCGTCGGCCTAGCGTGCGGAGGACCCAGGGTTCGATTCCCGGCCAGGGCACACAGGAGAAGCGCCCATTTGCTTCTCCACCCCTCCGCTGCGCTTTCCTCTCTGTCTCTCTCTTCCCCTCCCGCAGCCAAGGCTCCATTGGAGCAAAGATGGCCGGGGCGCTGGGGATGGCTCTGTGGCCTCTGCCTCAGGCGCTAGAGTGGCTCTGGTCGCAATATGGTGACGCCCAGGATGGGCAGAGCATCGCCCCCTGGTGGGCAGAGCGTCGCCCCCTGGTGGGCGAGCCGGGTGGATCCGGGTCGGGCGCATGCGGGAGTCTGTCTGACTGTCTCTCCCCGTTTCCAGCTTCAGAAAAATTAAAAAAAAAAAAAAAAAAAAAAAAAAAAATAAAAAAAAAAAAAGGCCTGGCAGAAGCCACACCCTTTTTATGACCTAGCCCCAGTAGTCACATAGTATCATCTCCACATACTATGTTGATTGGGGCTTTTACAAACCTCTGCCCAGACTTAAGTAACAACAAACATGAATTCGTGTCAGTAGGAGGAAAGGTAAGCCCATACTCTGGAAGGGCTCTCAGAGGTCCTCTGAAGTAATGGATAATCTATTTTGAACAGGGGGACAGGAATCGTGTGTTTTCCCTGGTTCTTTTCTCAAAACACACCTTATCATGTCCATCCCAAAGGATCGCTACTGTTCTAAAAATTAAAGTTTCCCCATCTGAATATGTCATAATAGACCATTTATCCTCCAGCCCCTCCTTATTTTATTAGTCTTATCTTTCACTTTCTGTCCTACACCTGGTTTTCATTACACAACAGTATTTTATTGTTAAAAAAAAAAAATTAGATCCTGGCCTGTGGCTCAGTGGATAGAGCATCGGCTTAGCATATGGACATCCTAGGTTCAATTCTCAGGCAGGGCACACATGAGAAGTGACCATCTGCTTATCCCCCTTGCCCTCTCCCCCTTCTCTCCCTCTTCCCCTCCTGCAGCCAGTGGCTGGATTGGTTCAAGCAATGGCTCCAGGTACTGAGGATAGCTTGGTTGGTCTTCAGACTCTAAAAATAGCTCAGTTGATTTGAGCATTGGCCCCTGATGGTGTTGCCAAGTGGATCCTGGTTGGGGTGCAGGCAAGATTCTGTCTCATTATCTCCCTTCCTCTCACTTAAAAATAAATAAATAAAATTTAGAAAATTAAAAAAGTAAAAATTTAGGCCCATACCAATTAAGATTTGACTTTGGTGACCCCAAACTGTCCCATTTTGGACTGGTTTACAGAAAACCTCGGCTTTTTAAATCCAATCCCTTCATTTGTTTATTTGGCTTCTGTGGTTGTTAATATTGCTGTGTTTAATGGCACTGTTTTGTCTATTCCTTGAGAATAAGGCCATGAAAACCATTCCTGAAATGACGCTGATTCTTCAGGTCTCACCTGGAAGCTAAAAGGAGAAATGTATTTTGCATATTTCAAAGGCTGCAAATAGTTAGTCAGGCTCTGGGTTTATTCAAACCGCTGATTTCTAATTTGTAAAATTCTTCAAATAGTGTTGGATATAGAAAACTCTGTTAAAATTTTGCTTCTCTAAATTATGCATGGGTTTGGTCATTTCCTTCTAGTTAGCACTGCCTGTGCTTGGCATTCCCCTTTGTTAAAGGTACATCCCTGAACTACCTTTCCAATGAGAACTTATTCCATATGTTCCAGCCTGTCGGCAAGTATCTGTGGTGCAGCTCTTGTGTGCCAGGCACTGTGAAAGATCCTTCCTTGGTATTCCATGGTAAATAAGATTCTCTTTGTTCCTGCCACTATGTTATAGTCTAGTGATTATACAAGAAGCTGTGGCATTATTTTATTTAAATCCAAAATAAGATTATTATATTATTATCTTGAAAATTTATAAAAAGATTATTTTTTCCTACAACTTTCTACTTAAATTTTTCTTATTACAGTTTGATTATCTTAACCATTTATAGATATGAGACAGAACTTAACTAAAAAGAAAGTACATAGAATAAATAAAAATAATATGAAACATAACACTGTGGATTTAATAATCAATAGACCTAAGTGATTATAGGTAGTCTGTGAGGCAGCCATTTCTTCTGTATGCTAAAAATTGGTCTTCATGAAATGAGAGATGTCCAAAGACAGAGCTATGGACCTCATGTTTTCTGTATGCTGTACATTTCAAATAGAATGCTTTGGCTTTCTTTATTTTTGAGGAAATATTGTTTCTTTCCTACATAGATTAAACATAACATTTAATAAGAATTTATCACAATTGATAAAGTATTGATGACTTTTCATGCCAAAAAGTACCCGTAAGTGGGTCATGAGATAACTATAGATATCACAACCTCAAAGATGATAAAATCCATGCTATGAATATTTTCAGGAGATGTATAATGTCTATGTCAGTTGTAAACACAAGTAAAATAGTTTAAATAATTCTCTCTTACTTATGAATCTTCTTTTTCCCAGCCTCAAATAATGCTGCTTTGCTTGCTTACTTCTAAAGTCTCTTCCAAATAATAGAAGGAAACAATGATATGCAATAAGACTGATTATTTGTAGCAATCCTAAATGTACACTTTATTTATTTTCTGGGATTGCTACAAAATAAGTGAGGTCTACTAAGTTTTGGAAATTTAAGCGGTTCTCAAGAAATGTTCCCTCAGGTAAAAACAACAGTAAGACAGAGAATGAATCACTGCTGGAAGGGTTTTTCTCTCTTGTAAAAACAATGTTCATAGAAAATTGACCTAAATTCAATATTCAAGCCATTTTTCATATAGAGATAACTTTCCAAGCAACCTTGAAGCAATTTGGAAGAGATTTCTCCCTTAATTAATTTTCCTAAAAGTTTTGTGGAAATGTTAACCTTCTTAAACATACCACAGTTTTTTTTTCCAATTATCTACTAATATTTACTATATATATATGTTTCCTTGTATGTATATTTGTATATATAAAAACATATATGATATTTGTTTATAGAAGAACAAGGCAGATCTGAGAGAGGAAAATGGACAGTTTATTTTGCTGCCTCTGCTCCTAAATATTATCAAAACATCCTCCTTTGCTGCTTATTCAAACATTGGCAAATTTCTTAGCAACAAGCACATATATTTGGGGTGTATTTTTTCAGTTACCACATCAGTGTCAGGGATAAGAAATATTATCAGGTATGTACCTTCCAAAAATACCACATTATCAAAAAAATAATATCGCACCAAGTAGGTCAACCATTCATTAAAGTCTGGGCTAACAGCAATCACAGACTAATGTCAAGAAAAAGTAGGTCTGGCACAGCATAGAGAAAAGCACTTTGTCTGCAGCAGACCAATCACTAAAATTGGATATGAAAGAGGAAATTGCTTCCTCTTCAAGTTTTAATTATTTTAATCTTTAAGCTTTCATTCATTCAACAAATATTTGTTAAGTGTGTACTACATTAAAGACACCAGGGCTGGGCAGTGTGGTCAATGGGGAGTTGCTGTTCAACAGGTATGAGTTTCAGTTATTCTGGACCAGGGGTCGTCAACCTTTTTATACCTACTGCCCACTTTTGTATCTCTGTTAGTAGTAAAAGTTTTTAACCGCCCACCGGTTCCACAGTAATGGTGATTTATAAAGTAGGGAAGTAACTTTACTTTATAAAATTTATAAAGCAGAGTTACAGCAAGTTAAAGCATATAATAATAATTACTTACCAAGTACTTTATATCGGATTTTCACTAAGTTTGACAGAATAAATCTTTATAAAACAAATTACTATAGTTAAATCTATCTTTTTATTTATACTTTGGTTGCTCTGCTACTGCCCACCAGGAAAGCTGGAACGCCCACTAGTGGGAGGTAGGGACCAGGTTGACTACCACTGCTCTAGATGAATAACTTCTAGAGATCTGCTGTACAACAAAGTGTCTATAGTTAGCAATACCGTGTTGAGCACTTCAAAAATTTTTAAGACCCTGACTGGGGAGCTAAATTAATTGGAGTGTCATCTTGATACACCAAGGTTTCAGTTTGATCCTGGGTCAGGGCACATACAAGAATCAACCAGTGCATGTACAAATAAATGGAATAACAAATCAATGTTTCTCTCTGGGACCCCCCACCTTGTCTCTTAGAAAAATTTGGTAAGAGAGTAACTCTCATGTTAAGTGTCCTTACCACAAAACACACACACAAACCTACATGCACACACACACAAAGAGATACAGGGAAACTTTGGGAGGAGCTAAATATGCTTATTACCTTAGTTATGGTGATGTATCAGGGATGCTGACATAGATTCAAACTTATCAAATTGTATACAGTAAATATGTGCAGTTCTTTGTATTTCAATTATATCTCAATAAAGTTGTTAAAAATTTAATAACAAAAAAAGAAACTTTTCTGGACATTTTGGATGTAGCAGTAACAAACAAGTCTTTGTTTTAATGGCTTTTATTTTCTAGGAAGGGAAGCAGAAAACAAACATAATAAAATGTCAGTTAGTAATATGCTAACATTACAGATGACACATCTTAAGTTTAAAACTTTTCAACATCATCATTATCATACTAGTCGACATTAGCATTGGCCTTACCACCTTAAAATGCCTTTTATTCAACACCTACAGTAATGATCACTAACTAAGCTAAATACTACACAGAGCAAGATAAAAGATACCATCTCTGCACTCCGCAATCATTTTAAGCAGATGAAAATGCCACAAGTCAACAAAGGAACTTCTAATAGTCATGTAAAATTAATTGGTAATCAGTAATTGGTATTATTGAATGGGAGGCTATAATTACAGAAGGAATAGGAAGTGTTATGTAGATCGCTTGTCTTGTTTCATGAGACGCAAACTGACTTCTTCAAGTTTTCACAGGAAAAGGAACAGGCTCACTGAACTCAAATGGTTGCCCTGATGTTCCCCTCTCATTCAATTATTCTAAGACCTTGTTGGTTAGCCTTTGAACCTTTCTGTTGTAGCAGAGTCAGAACTCTGGTATGAACAAGGCAGACAACCATTAATACATGTTTCATTTTATGGCTTTGCAAATTTAGATGGTAACAATTGGTGGACTTATTCAAAATTCCCAAGAAATAATAAAATGGACACAGTACATTTCTATTCAGGCAGAGCCTTTTGTATCAGGTGATATCACAGGGTGCTGGCCAGGCAATAAATTACTGTGCCTTGGGTCACATGTCAATGCATGATACAGTGGTCTATAGAAGTATATCTTTTGATTCATGTTATTGCAGTTAAGTGTTCTGAGTTAGCAAGTTTTTCAAGATGCGGTAGTGAGTAGGAAAGAAAATGAAAAATGGGAATGCTATATTGAGTGGAATTATGTCACCTGGAATCAACAACAGAATAACCCATTGAATTATCAGTTTAATTAGCTATCCTGCTGTGGATCTCAGGATCTCAAGGTAATGTGAAAGAGAACAGGAAAAATTAATTGGAAGAAATAAAAGTAAATGAGAGGAGCAGAAATTAAGTAAACTACTCAATCCAGAGGGGCATGTGTTGGTGGTTATCTTTAGGCACATAAAGATAACATAAGGAAGCTGGACCTATCAGAAGAAAAGGGGTTTGTTATAATGGAAGGTAATTGTTAAAGTGGGATGGATATAAAACCACTTTTTCCTTCTTCTTAATTTTGCCAGAAGCCAGAGCTCTCTGTGTGACATGAAATCGCAAATTTTCTGTTTTTATGTGGATACTTAACAACATAAATACAGTGTTAATGTTCATGAATAATTATGAACATTAATAAAAGTAAAGAAGAAGATAAAAGCATGAAATGCATAAACCAGCAGAATCCTTCCAAGACTGAAGGAGCAGCAAACAAATATCTATTAACAGGAATGAATTGAATACATCTCCCCAAACCACATAGCTCTCTCTGAACACACTCAAAGACTCAACTCCTTGTCTTCCACAGGAAGAGGATATAGCGCCTGCCAGTACAAATACTTACCGTGCACTCTACGAGACCCCTGTTCCTTCCCAGAGGGTCCAGCTCCGTGCTAAAAAGCACAAGGAGAAGCAAATGGTTTGGAAAGAAAAGTTGTTGATGTCTCTTTTCCCCAAAGGTCCTTCCAGCAGTAAATGAACACATACAATCTGTGTTTATTTTCTTTTAAATATATTTTTGAAAATATTGTGTGATCCAAAATATGTGTTTTCAATTTTACTTGTCAGTCCCTGGCCATGAGTGATGTATTTTATCCATATTCATAACCATGCACAAACTTGCTATTCATAGAGCTCACTCTGCAGCATACATTCTGAAGGCCAGGAGGAATTTCCCTGTGTGGCCTGCATATGGCCATCTTCTACCAGAGCCTGGGCTCCAAATCAATGTTTGCGTTCCTCCTATGGTTCAGGTTAAATGTAAAGGAATGTTGTATGTGGGTCTTCTTTCAGAAAATTAACTGCATTTACATGTCCAGGGAGGATAGGACAGAGTGTTCATAAGCTCTTGCTAGCTTCAGGAATGTCTAACATGGTTTCCTGTCATAAATATTCCTTTAAAAAAAGTTTTAGAAATATGCCAGCTCAAACTCACTGCAGCCCCTTCCAGCACCAGCTCTCTGTGGCAGTGGGAAACCAGCACCGCAGTCCCCAGAGCCCAATACCGGGAGGTCATGGGCATCCCCGCTGCGTTTTCCTTCTCCTCAGTGTAAGGGAGACACTCCCCCTGGGAGTTTCTTCTGGGTGGTAAGGGTGGAATTGTGGGTGAAATTGCTCAGTGTTTGTGCACAGCCTGGAGAGGAGGTATGTTTACTAAGGGATAACTTCAAAGTCATCTCAGAGAGGAAGTATCTGTCCCCATGTCCACCCCTGCTCCAGAAAAGGGGCTTTCAGTTTCAGGTAGGAATCTTGGTTGGAGCTTCCTCGTTTGAGTGACGACTGCCAGCCCTTTACCTTTGCATTTTGATGAGGAGGAGGCGGTGGCTCATCACGGGTTCCTCCTGCTGTCCAGGCTGGGAGGGTACCACGTGATACATGCCTGTGGGTTGCTGCCTGGGAAGATCTGGCCGAGAGCAGCGAGTGAAGTTACCTCTTAGGTTAAAAGAGCGAGCCCGAGGCATTTCACTTTTCAGAGTTCTTCACCCAGTCACATCTTCCCGCTTGGCATTCATTCCTGGGGCTCCCAGTGAACTGAAAGTGAGACTCTATGAAAATACACACGGGAGAGGGAGGTGAAGGAAGGGCATTGGTTGCTCCTCTGGGATCTAAAATCCTAAGTTTCTCTGGTTTCTTCACGCCTTTCCTTGCATGGCTGTCCCACCCCAAATAAGAGATCCTCCTGCTTCCTTTGATTTGCTCTCATTGGAAATGTAGGGTCAACTTTGGGAAGAAAGCCAGAGACACAGCCACAGAATGCTCTTTCTCTGCTGAATGGTATTTCTCTGAGTAAAACAGGACCAGAAATTGGGTGTGTTTTTTTGTATATACACTTCCCAGATGTAGTTCTCAAATTTCCCACAATGCAACTCAGGAAGATCCTGTTTTTACTATTAAACTTGGATTTATTTATGCAACGCTTTTGCAATCACTGTTTTACATGTTTTCTAGCTCACTGGCATAAAGTTAATAACATAGATCAAGACCAACTGTGTCAACAGAGACTAAGGAATTGAAACGGCCAATTCTTTGATGATATTTATAACTCTTGTACAGAAAATATGTCAGTAATTTTTATAAATAACAGGTAGAAAAGTTTGATTTGCATTCTACATATAGCAAAGGCAACTTCATCAAGGTCCCTCATATTAATAACTTATGTACCTCTCTTCCCAGAAGACACTTATATCCTACTTCACTTATCAATTGTTGACTCAATCGTGTATCTAGGAATGGATTAACAAGCACCTACATTCTCTGGAAACATAGAGAATACCAGTCAAAAAGATATCACTTTCTTTCTTTTTTTTTTTTCTTTTTTCTTTTTTTATAATTTTATTTTTTTAATGGGGTGACATCAATAATCAGGATACATATATTCAAAGATAACAAGTCCAGGTTATCTTGTCGTTCAATTATGTTGCATACCCATCACCCAAAGTCAGATTGTCCTCTGTCACCTTCTATCTTGTTTTCTTTGTGCCCCTCCCCACCCCCTTTCCCTCTCCCATTCCCCCCTCCCCCCCGTAACCACCACACTCTTATCAATGTCTCTTAGTTTCACTTTTATGTCCCACCTACGTATGGTTTTTTCTGATTTATTTATTTTGCTTCGTATCATGTTATCAAGATCCCACCATTTTGCTGTAAATGTTCCGATGTTATCATTTCTTATGGCTGAGTAGTATTCCATAGTGTATATGTGCCACATCTTCTTTATCCAGTCATCTATTGATGGGCTTTTTGGTTGTTTCCATGTCCTGGCCACTGTGAACAATGCTGCAATAAACATGGGGCTGCATGTGTCTTTACGTATCAATGTTTCTGAGTTTTGGGGGTGTATACCCAGTAGAGGGATTGCTGGGTCATAAGGTAGTTCTATTTTCAGTTTTTTGAGGAACCACCATACTTTCTTCCATAATGGTTGTACTACTTTACATTCCCACCAACAGTGGATGAGGGTTCCTTTTTCTCCACAGCCTCTCCAACATTTGCTATTACCTGTCTTGCTAATAATAGCTAATCGAACAGGTGTGAGGTGGTATCTCATTGCAGTTTTGATTTGCATTTCTCTAATAGCTAATGAAGATGAGCATCTTTTCATATATCTGTTGGCCATTTGTATTTCTTCCTGGGAGAAGTGTCTGTTCATATCCTCTTCCCATTTTTTATTGGATTGTTTGTTTGTTTGTTGTTGAGTTTTATGAGTTCTTTGTATATTTTGGATATTAGGCCCTTATCTGAGCTGTTGTTTGAAAATATCATTTCCCATATAGTTGGCTTTCCGTTTATTTTGTTATCAGTTTCTCTTGCTGAGCAAAAACTTCTTAGTCTGATGTAGTCCCATTCATTAATTTTTGCCTTCACTTCTCTTGCCTGTGGAGTCAAATTCATAAAATGCTCTTTAAAACCCAGGTCCATGAGTTGAGTACCTATGTCTTCTTCTATGTACTTAATTGTTTCAGGTCTTATGTTTAGATCTTTGATCCATTTTGAGTTAATTTTTGTACAGGGGGAGAGACTGTAGTCCAGATTCATTCTTTTGCATGTGGCTTTCCAGTTTTCCCAGCACCATTTATTGAAGAGGCTTTCTTTTCTCCATTGTGTGTTGTTGGCCCCTTTATCAAAAATTATTTGACTATATATATGTGGTTTTATTTCTGGACTTTCTATTCTGTTCCATTGGTCTGATTGTCTATTTTTCTGCCAATACCATGCTGTTTTGATTGTCGTGGCCCTATAATATAGTTTGAAGTCAGGTATTGTAATGCCCCCAGCTTCATTCTTTTTCTTTAGGATTGCTTTGGCTATTCAGGGTTTTTTATAGTTCCATATAAATCTGATTATTTTTTGCTCTATTTCTTTAAAAAATGTCATTGGAAGTTTGATGGGAATTGCATTAAATTTGTATATTGCTTTGGGTAATATAGCCATCTTGATTATATTTATTCTTCCTAGCCAAGAACAAGGTATATTCTTCCATCTCATTATATCTTTTTCGATTTCCCTTAACAATGGTTTATAGTTTTCATTATATAAGTCCTTTACATTCTTTGTTATGTTTATTCCTAAGTATTTTATTTTTTTTGTTGCAATCGTGAAGGGGATTATTCTTTTGAGTTCCTTCTCAATTGTTTCATTGTTGGCATATAGAAAGGCTATTGACTTCTGTATGTTAATTTTGTATCCTGCGACCTTACTGTATTGGCTTATTGTTTCTAGTAGTCTTTTTGTGGATTCTTTGGGGTTTTCGATGTATAGGATCATATCATCTGCAAAAAGTGATACCTTTACTTCTTCTTTTCCGATATGGATGCCTTTTATTTCTTTGTCTTGTCTGATTGCTCTGGCTAGAACCTCTAGTACCACATTAAATAAGAGTGGAGAGAGTGGACAACCCTGTCTTGTTCCTGATTTAAGGGGGAAAGCCTTCAGTTTAGTGCCATTTAATATGATGTTAGCTGATGGTTTATCATATATGGCCTTTATCATGTTGAGATATTCACTTTCTTTCTTAAGAAACAATACGGAGGAGCAAACCAACAATTACTATACAATGTCATATAACATAATTTAGAAGATGGGCTTAAGGTGCTATAGAAGCAAGAGGTCCATGTCGAAGTCATTTTGGCAAGTGGGGTGTCAGGAAAAATTTAGTTGGTTCTTGACTCATGGGTAAGATTTACTGGGTTTGGATATGGTAGGGAGTTTCGTGGATTGTTCTAACATGTGCAAATGCATAAGTATGAAAAAGTATTAGGAAGCTGAAGAATCTACGCTTTGCTAAGTCTGAAGTATAGTATGCACTTTGGGGACACCAGGAGTTACGGTGGAAGAATTAAGTAAGGGAGTGACTGATTAAAACTTGGATGTCACGCTATGAAATTGGCAATTATCTAACATCCTCCCCTTCCTGGGAAAACCAATGCACTATTTTGTCAAGAAAATGATCTAAAGTTAATATTTTAGAAAAGATCGTTATGACAGTAATATTGAAAACTGTTTAAGAAGAAGAGAGGAGCAAGGCTGAACTCAGGGAGGTTATTAAGTAGCTACAACAATTGGGTTTCAAAGAAAAATAAAGAATCATAAAACTCTGAAGGGGAAACACTCTATAAGTTCAGTGCCCAGTTAGGGGGAAGGGTGAATACATGAGTGAGGGAAATGTCAAGAATTGTAAAAGGTTGAAGATCTTACCCTACTTGTGATCTAACAATTTAGCCTGCCATAGATTCATGGATGCTGATAGAAGACACAAGTCTCTTAAGCCAGAAACAAAGGACTGCTTATTTCTCATAGCAGTAGCGATAGCCAGAGTATGTGCATTCTTGTGCCCATTCATTGAACCTCTATGTCCACATGGTGACACAAAGGACAGTCAGATGATACATGTAAACAGAATAGTTTGTATTATAGAGAAAAAAAACCAAACATCTGAGTTTAGGTAATCCAAACCAAATCATGAGCACTAAGCCTGCCTGCCCTTTTCTCTGGAGGGAGGCACTATATCTGTCTTCCAAGACTGTAAGCATGTTTGTACTTTGCTCCAAAGAGAGACACTACCTCTATCTTTCAAGCCTTTGCACTCTCCAGACATCCTTGTAAAGATGATGCAAAAACAATGAACCTTGCTTGCAAGATTTGCAGAAATGCAAGACATCCATAGAGAACTGTCCTACAACAGAAAACACCAAAGGAAAAAAAAAATTAGAATCACTTTCCAATCCTGTAGCATGAGCAACTAGGTGAAAGGACAGCAGGAAGAACAGGAGAAGAAGGTTTGGTTTCATGTATGTATCAAGTATCAGTTGGGAAACCCCCATACATGTATTTTCAGCCCCAAGGTAGCACAGATTTCTATGACTGCTAATTCTTTGGTTATAATTGTTCATCTCTTCCAATAAACCACAAGTTTCTGGAGCAAAGGAATGCCTTATTCATCTTTATAGTTTCTCATACTCTGTCTTCAGTCTATGCCATATAAACCAGAAATAAGAAGTCAATTTATTTTAAATTTAACATTTTCACTTGAGAAACTTTTTTTTTCCTTCATACCATATACTTTGAAAATTATCCAGTAAACCAAATTATCTTCAGAAATCAAGTAGAATCTTCTTTCTTTCTTTCTATTTATTTATTTATTTACATAAGTGAGAGGAAGAGAGAGAAAGACAATCTCCCGCATGCACCCCGATAGAGATCCACCAGGCAACCACTGTCAGGGGCCAACATTCCAAACCGAGCTATCCTTAGCGCCCAGAGCTGATGCTTATACCCATCGAGTTACTGGCTGTGGGAGGGAAAGAAGGAGAGAAGGGGAGAGGGTGGGGAGAGAAGCAGATGGCTGCTTATTCTGTGTGCACTGACCGGGATTCAAACGCTGGATGTCCCTACGCTGGGCCGACCCTCTATCTACTGAGCCAGTTGGCCAGAGCCGTTGAGCAGTTTCTGTAAGCAAGATTTTAAAAATATTACTTACATGCCATTAATAGTTTATTCATGGATGAATATAATTTCCTTATACCCTGCCAAAAAGATGAATTGCTGTAATATATATTTTCTTTCTTAAAGTCATTCATTAATGGCTATAGTTACTTTGATAGAAAAATAAGTTGCTTTGTAGAGAAAATAGTGTTATCTCTATTAATTTACAGATTAAATACAAAATTTTAATATCTCTGAATTTTAACAGCACAATTAGCATTTTTCTTGTTGTTAACCTTTTTAAAGATACAATCTGTTTATAAGTGTTCATGTTCTGCAGTTGCTATAGTTTCCTGAAGTCCCAAGGTTTATGTCGCTAAAACCATTACAGCATAATAAAGTAGTTTTGATATTACTGAGGGAACAATCAGTGGTTTTGTATACTACCATTGACTTACATCTAAAAATTTAATGTCTGCAGTTTTTTCATAGGTGAAATAGTAATAACAAGGAAAATTTGACCAGAAAGGAGAGTTTGTAGACACTTGATTAGAATGGTTAAGAGCAAGGTTACAGAGATTTTGTTAAAATTTTTCGTAAGTCATATACTTCTTCCTTAAAGGGTTCGGCTATTGTATTAGTTTCCAAGGGCTTAAACAACAGAAGGTTGTAGTCACAAACTTATGGAGGCTAGAAGTTCAAGATCAAGTTGTCAGCTGGGCTGATTCCTTCTGAGGGCTGTGAGAAAAACTCCACTCCTTGTCTTCCTCATCTGGTGATTTCTCAAGAATCTTTGGCATTTCTTGGCTTACAGACATACCATCCCAATCTATACCTTGAAATTAATATGGAGTTGTGCGTGTGTGTGTGTGTGTGTCCAAATTTCCTGTTCTTATAAAGACACCACTCATATTGGGTTAGAACCTGCCCTAATGATCTATTTTAGCTTGATTATATCTATAAGGACCTTATTTTCAAATAAGGTCACATTCTGAAGTACTGAGGTTTAAGACTTGAACATATGAATTTAATCAAATTTTTTAAACCTTTACTTATTAATTTTAAAGAAAGAGAAAGAGAGAGAGAGAGAAACATCAACTTGTTGTTCCATTTATTCATGTACTTATTGGTTGATTCCATATGTGTCTTGATTGGGGATCAAGCCCATGACCTTAGCCTATTGGGACAATGCTTTAACCAACTGAGCTATTGAGCCAGAGCTCAACATGTGAATTTTGAGAAGACACAATTCATGCCATAACAGCCATTAATACCCAAACTCTCACTTTAATAGTTAACCCTTTTTTTAAATGCATTTGGGTTTTTTCTCCAGAGCCTACAGTCTCTCTCAATGACACACACTAGGCAATAAGGAACAGTAAAACTCCAGTGGCCTGACTGACGTTGGTGGTTCAGTGGATAAAGTGTTGACCTGGAGTGCTGAGGTCGCCGGTTGGAAACCCGGGCTTGCTGGGTCAAGGCACAAACAACAAGCAACTACTACTACAAGTTGATGCTTCCTGCTCTTCCCTCCTTTTCTCTCTCTCTTTCTCTCTGGTCTCTAAACTGAATAAATAAAATCTTTTAAAAATATTAAAAATAACAAAATAAAACTCCAGTGACCTTGGTTGATTAGAAAATAATCTGTTTCTCAAGTTTTATAATTCAGATCTTCAGGCACAATTTTTCTTCAGCATAAGCAAGAATTAAATTCCAATTAAAGTGAAATGATAGTTTGGTGCATTTTCACTCTCAGCTTCTATCTAGAATTTCAAAAATCAAATAAAAGATAATAAATTATGTACTTAATTATGTCAGTGTTTAAGATTGTTCTGCACACATACTAAGTTCTTAATAAATATCAGTTAACCTTCTTTTTATATATATAGTGATTATAAATCTTGGGCTCAAGCAATAATTAATTTTTTTATTGTCTACAAATCAAACTTATTCCCTTACAGAGTATCCATTCATTGGGTCATAAGGAAATTCCATCTTAATGGGATTCTAATGCTTTAACTTTAGAGAGCCTTACTGAACTATCTTGTCTGTCCAGGTATAGCTCTTCCTAGTTAAAAAAAAAAATTCCTCCTTATCTCATTCTCCAAACCACTCCCTTCAAACTCAAGCCTTATTTGGACATAAGTTTTATGGCACAGTGTACTCAAACCTGACTCATCAGCTATTAGAAACCTTGTTCTCTTTTCCTTGGGACAATGAAGTTTTAATATTCAAATGTTCCAAGAAAGTGTAATAAATATTTTTATTTTCCTTTTGTAGTAAATTTAAAAAAGGAAACTAAGGACAAAAGAATTATATTGATATAATAAAATTTACATCCTCACTAAACTAGAGAACAGGGTCAGACTTGTTAAATCTACCTCTTCTTATATTTTGAATTGCTGAGTAAATAAATAAAAGTAGTTCTTTTTTCTTCCTCTTTTTTTTTATTTTAGTAAGATGAGGGGAGACAGAGAGACAGACTCTGGCATGTGCCCAACAGGGATCCACCCATCAAGCCCACTAGGGTCAGATGTTCTGCCCATCTGGGGTGTTGCTCTGTTGCAACCAGAGCCATTCTAGCACCTGAGGCGGAGGCCACGGAACCATCCATGCACCCAATGCCAACTCACTTAAACTAATTAAGCCATTGCTGAGGTAAGGAAAGAAAGAGATTAAGATAGAGAAGGGGTAGGGGTGGAAAACAGATGATCTCTTCTCCTGTGTGCCCTGACTGGGAATTAAACTCAGGACATCCACACACTGGGCTGATGATCTAGCACTGAGCCAACAGGCCAGGGACTAAAAGTAGTTCTTTATTGATATAGGAAAAGCCCTCAGGTATCCTGAAGGAAAGAGTAGAGGGATAGGCTGTAAATTGTAGTTCAAAGGTGTACATTTTGTAGTGAGAATATACATGTTCAAATTCTAGTCCTTGCTGTTTGACCTATTTTGAGCCTTGGATTCTTCAATTATCAAAGAGAGCGATAATCTTTCAGGATTTTCTTGAAATTTAGAAATAATTTATCTCAATTGCTCGGCATGTTGAAGTACTTCACATGTAGGTAGCCGTGTTATTTATGATTATTATTGTTTTGTTCTTATTGTTTTATATCCCCAATAAATCACAAATAGCTTGGCACATAGTTGCTGTAATGAAAGGTTACCTATGAAGAGCTGAAGCTTCCTCATGACTTCTATCAGATAGTATGGATTTATAGAATATTAAACTTGACTGTCTTATTATAGGATACTGAGAGAGACAGAATAATGCCTCCCAAAAAAATTTATGTACCAGTCCCCAGAACGTGAAGATGATTAAATTAAGAATCATGAGATGGGGCGATTATCCTGGTGAACCCAACATAAACACAAGAGTCCTGAGCAAAGAGAGCAAGAGGGTCAAAGTCAGAGAAAGATGAGAGAGGCAGAGGCAGAGGTAGGAGTGATGTGCCTGGAAGACTGGGTGGCTTAAACAACAGAAATTTATAAGTCTTCTAATACTTCAGGAAGTGATTCCACTGTGGGAGAGACAGACCAGCCAGAATTGTGGCAGACTGCTGAGATTAGCTTCCAGCGACAGCTGACTGCCAGTTTCCCAGGCACAGTGATCGGGCATGAAAAGTTTGCACTGTGGGAAGTCATTCTGCAGCTACGTTCCATGGCACATCTTCATCCTCTAATTCATTTGATTTTATTAAATTTCTTTTTATATGACTTGCTTTGGCATTACAGAATACTTTAGGTAAAGTTGAAAGAAGAGAGTTGATATTCCAGAATATAGGGGACAAGAAGCAAGAAAATCAGTAATCAGTGGATAGTAGTAGGGATGGTGAGTAGTCAACAGACAGGAGAGAGCTGTGTGTAGGCAGCTCATTGGCGAAGCTCTGCAGAGAAGAGGTGAATGTCAGCATTCTGTGGTGATTTGTATGATAGATTCTTCTAAAGGGATGCCTGCCAATAATGCTTTGTCACTAGCTTGTTGACTATAAAGGAAATCAGATGCAGCTAGTTAACAGGTCAGTGGAAAGAAAATACAGTACGGTATCCTGGAACCCAAATGAATAAAGTGTGAAAGGGTGATCATTTATGAAAAATGCTGGTGATGGGTCAGATAAGGTACAGTCTGGGTGGTAGCCTGAGATTTACAATTACTAAGCCAATTTATATTTAATACAAGCATCTGTTTTGTGCCCAGACAATGCTAGATATTCAGGCACATAATGAAGCACATAAATTTTTCTCCCTTACTCTATATTTCCTGCTCTTCATTGTGAGTGGGTGTGGCAAGGCATCAAACTTTACTGTCACTGTAGTGTTGCCTCATTCCCACTCTGTTTCTCCTCTCTATTCGAGTTGCTATGAACACTTTGTTTTTCTGAACAATTCCACTCCGTCTACTTATCTACTTCATGTTCCTTCATGTCATCAATGTCTTGACCTTTGTCCACCTAGCTGTACTTCAACCAAACACAAGAGTCTCAACCTCTACAGAAATATAACCCTCTTTTTTTAAAAAAAAATTTGACTACCATTTATTAGGAGTAACCATATGCTGGCACTGAGCTAACATTTTTCATGCATGATTTCTTTAATTCTCAACACAAAGAGAAAGTCCTGTTGTTATTATTATTCCCATTTTCGAAAAGGCACAATGAAGATAAATAATTTGCCCAAATTTACAATTAAGTCATAGATTTCAGTTTGCAATTGAGGTTTGTTGGCTGATTCCAGAACTGAAGAGCTTACCTTTTATACTGTTCTCTCCCATTGCCCACTCTGCTCTCTCTCCCCACTCCCTGCTCAGGGAGCATCTTGTTTCCCGATGGTGCATGAGACTACTTGTGGGGTACTTCTTATGTTGTTTGGGACAAAATTTTATCTATGTCTATCTCCCCGTTAGACTCTGACACCTTGAGAACCTACACTTTTCCCCTTTTCTCTGTCTGGTATAGATATGGGTAGATAGTAAGCAGGTCCCTGGTGTTTGTTGAAATGTCCTTCTCCTGCAGAGAAGAAAGGCCCTCTATGTATCCGAAGTTTGATATTCATCATAACAGCAATATGTTTTCTGGTTGTCATATACAAACAAATATATTAATAGGAAGTTTTCTTCTAATTCTAGTTTTACCACATTTACATCCAAGATGACATCATTTAACTGTTATTTTTTTTAAGCTGGACAGTTATGATCGGGAGGAGAAAGCAGACAAAAATAAATTTTAACAGACAGTTTGATGCAATTGATGCTGTTTTCAAAGAAGTGCTCAGTTTTCAGACTCTAAGAGTTCAGAGTAAGTAGCAGAAACCAAGAGAATGCTAAGAGGACATTTTCACATCTTTACTTCCTGTGTAACGGTAGTTGCACTACTGAAATCATCAATTCTATTCTAGAAAGGATGTTTTAAATAAAGGGACAGATGCTTATATATTTTTGCTTTTTAGGCAGAGAGCTATAGTTCTTTATTAAAATAATTAGAATTTTAATTAAAACAATATTAGATGTGGCAAGATATATCTGGACCTTTTACCCTTAATCAAAAAAAAAAAAAGTATGTACCTTTATTTGCTAATATGTGAAGCATTTTTTTTAAAAAACTGTTTTATGTCTATTATGGTAAAAGGCTGCTTGGAAATTCTGTAGACAGAAACACCAGTTCCCATGAGCCCTGCCTCCTAACTGGATCTGGAATCTGGACTCACACTGAAATGTGCCCTCTTGCTGGCAGCCCCACCCTGGGAGAACGAAGGGAGCTCCCAGCAGGCATCACCTCTACCTGTGCCAGGCTGTGTTGCTCAGGACCTTCACCTCAAGAGGTCTATTATCTTTAAAAAGTGAAAAATACAATCAACCTCAAGCATTTGGACCCCTCAGGGAATGTTGCTATGGATAGATAGTTTGGGGTTCTAGTAATTTACTCCTTAAAGTATCATTTGTAAGTTTCAAAAGTAATTAATTGGAACAGAAATCTTTTTGGACATCACTTTATGTCTTTTTTTTTTCTTGAACCAATAATCAAATGTCATTGGAGATTTTCTTTATCACTAAGTATCACCAGATTGAACATTTCTAATGATCTCTGTGGCAAGACTATGATAGTTCTGGGGTTTATTAAAATTATAAGGATTTGGGCCCTTGCATTAAATGGCTCTCTATATACTTTGTAGGTCCAGGAGCCGTGAACGCCATCGCCACCAGGCAGGCATAGGTTCCCATTAGATTCGGGCAGATGGTAAAGAAACTGCGGAGCCGAAAACTGGTGGGCCATTCTTTTATGCTATCTAGCCTCGCACCCAGCAGGCAAGTAAACACACACAGGGCTCCAAAACCCACTCACACATTCTCCAGTTCCACAACCAGGAGAACCCTTCCCAGTTTTTCCTAGAATCAAAGGCCTGCACTAGTCTCAATCACCTCTGGTTCCCTATCTGCACACCTTCTCCCTTCTCATCTCTGCACAAACTGGCTTCTCTTTTAGCACCCTGCCATTTTGGCTTCCTTCTCCAGCACTCTGCAAAAAATAGCCTCGTTCTTTCTCCTTCTTCTCTTCTCACAAACTTTTTTTGGCACAAAAATGCCTCCTTCAACACACATTAACATAACAAAGCCCCTTTCCAAGCAGAAAGGCAATTAGCAGCCTCACCTGGGCAGCGCCATTCACATGGGCAGTGGCCATTTTAACAGTAAAAGTGAGCAAACCCAGAAAATACAGATTTTGCAAACTCATTTGCCCAACATACTTATAAAATGTGGTTGTTGTTTTTTTTTAACCTTGTAGCATCTTTCCATCTTTTCTTATGTACTCAATTCCTCTTCTATGAATACAGATGTTAATGAGCACAGATCTGAAATGCCTTGGAAGCAATATATGCCTACAGTAACAACAGGTGAGTTGAGTGCTACAACAAAAACTGTGATGTATGTACAGTAACAGTAAATACTAAAGTGAGGGCCAGATATGCCCTTCCAAGAATACTGGAACTGTGCTTTGGTGCTTTGGTTTGGTATGTACATTTTAGTGACTCAGACCTGCTTTATCATTATTAGTTTTTGTTCCTGGTTTGAATAGTATTCCAAATACATAAGGTTGCCAAGTAGATGAGTTCCTTAATAGACCAGGTGCTGAAATAATAAGAGCGTTTATCTTACACCTGTACATTTATGTTCATCTGCATATTTCAAACAGAGCTTGAATTATATAGTAGTTAAGAGACTGAGCTTTCTAAACTGGCCTGGCTGCTTTCTTAACCACTTAGCAGCTTTGTGACTTTAGGCAAGTTGTTTAACCTTTCTGTATCACTCTTGTCTCATCAATAAAATAGAGGTGATAACAGTCTTTATCCCCTGAGGCATGTGTGAAGATTACATATGTAAAGTCCATACCACTTTGGCTAGCACACACTAGGTATTCAATGAATGTTAGCTTTTATTAAATTCTTATTGCAAACCTAGAATTGTGGATCCTGTGTGTGAAATCACTAAGATGTTCAATATCCATGGTTCATCTGAATTCTGCTTCCTGCAAAGATGTTTTCCCAATGTAATTGGCTTATCTTTAGTCAAGAAAACTTTGGTCTACTTTTATTTTGGTGTTTATCTTGTTGTACCTACATTAAAGTCATGGGAAAAAGCTTTATAGAAGGCAAAAACTATAGTATTGATCATCATCCCCACCAGCACCTAAGACCAACCAAAAACTAGTTGTGAATTGAGAGTAGACATAAGTTTATGCATTTGGCAGCTCTTTCACTCAAAAATTATATGTATAAATGACATCTTGAGGAACACTCCTGATTAATGATCATTTTATTGAGAAAAATTTGCCCTGGGACTGAGTAATGTTTACCAGAAAAATCAAGTTTTTTTAAGTGAGATTTTTGGGCTGCTAAATCTCAGCTGTGCAAGTCAGTAGAAAAACCAACCACCCAAAGAATGTGACTTTCAGTAATAATAGCAGCACTTTTCCTCTCCTGCCCAGACCTTTCTCTGAGTCAAGGAAAATCAATACCCTGCAGGGGATTTTCCAGGTTCATTTCCTCCAACTTTGCCTTGCTCTGGCAGCGCGTGCTGACAGCCCAGATGGAAAATGTTGAAACATGTGTAAGGGTGTTCTTCCAACTACATCAAGCTGAAGCCTGTGGAATATCTTTGATATACCTATTCCCTTTTTCATACTCTTTCAAGTCTCTCAAATTAAGAAGGGAAGAATGTGGGTTGAACGCACAACACTTTACCAGTGATAACTGGTCTGTTTGAATCACTGCTTATAGGTTATAATACTTAGGTAGTTCATGTTCTATGAAAATATTCATGAACTCCACTCAAAAATCTGTTATGATTGAAGAAGAAAAGTTGCACTCTGTGGGGTGTATGTACTGTATCATCACTTCTAAAGACAAAATATTGTCTTTGAGGGAAGTTTAGGAAGAAGGAGAGATTCATGTTAGGTAAGGAGGAAGAGGAAGGAAGAGAAGAATTGTTCCTTTGAAGAGAGAGAGGAACTTGGCCTTTGAAGAAAGTACAATCAGCATGTTCCAAGTTACTTGATTTGCAAACATGCCCTTCCCTTACCCCCACCTGGCTGCTCCACTTCCTTGATTTACCTCCTCTAAGGAGACGCTTCCCCCCCCCCCCCAGCCTTCCTTGGCCTCTTGCAGAAAACAACCAAGCTAGACTGATCTCTTTGCCCCACCTTGTGGCTACCTTGAAATGCCTTTAAAAATAAGATTGTTTTGTTTCTTTTACTCAGATTCCCAGAGCTTTTATGTAGCTCTTCCTTTTCTAATTAAGTTTTTTAAAAACACAATTTAAGGTATCTAAAAATTTCTTGCATATTATGAAATAATATGTCATATACTATTTTGTAGTTTGGTAACACAGGTTGGTAAGGATGACTTACCGCCAATTGTATTCATGTATTTTTAGTTTTTTAGACTTAAATTTTTTAGACTACTGATTAGCAATAAATTTTAATGATATAAATAAAGTTATTTTTCTGTTGAAAAAAACTTAAAACAGAACTACCATGGAAACAATGAAATAAAAAGATAAATATATGTAATAATAATAATAAAAATTTTATGTAAGAAAGATATGGAGAAAGAATCATTTACTGGGCTTGCTACAGTCAACTTAGGGTTTCAGAACTTTATTCTCACATGTCACTAGAAGCCCACAAAAATTGGCTGCCCTTATGCTTTCGAAAGCAAAGGCCTTCTCAAATCATCTACAACAATCATAGGCCTATTGTTATTCCATCCCTCCCAAACAAAACTCTACAAATAGCTTGACCAAGTGATAGCGCAGTAGATAGACCTTCGACCTGGGATGCTGAAAACCTAGGTTTGAAACCTTGAGGTTGCCTGCTTGAGTGCAGACTCACCAGCTTGAGTGTGAGGTCACTGGCTTGAACGTGGGATCATAGACATAACCCCATGATCGCTGGCTTGAGCCCTACGGTCACTGACTTGAAGACCAAAGTCACTGGCTTGAAGCCTAAGGTCACCTCTTTGTGCTCAAGGTCTCTGGCATGAGCAAGGGATCACTGGCTCAGCTGAAACCCCCTGGTCAAGGCACATATGAGAAAGCAATCAATAAACAACTAAAGTGGTGCCACAACAAGTTGATGCTTCTAATCTTTCTACTTTCCTGTCTGTTTGTCCCTGACTGTCCCCCGTCTCTGTTCTCTCTCTCTCTCTCTCACTAAAACAAAAAATCTACAAATAATTGGTATCCCCCAAATCCTTTTTGTTCCCAAAGATTCAGTCACTTAGAAACTATATGGTGTCTTAGATGAAGAATAAGTTTCCATCCAAGAGCATAGTTGAGTTGGACCAATACTCATTCCAGTGTTTGGATTGGGTTCAAGATAGAAGAAATGTGAACAAAGAAATAGAGACATAGAAGTGTCCAGAGATGAAAAGAAATGTTGACTTTAAAGAAAATAGCAGAAGAAGGAGATTTCTAGATTTAAAAAGAAGCTTCCAAACTCTCAGTTATTAGTGGAGGAAATAAAAAGACATAACCAAGCTGAGATAAGCCTTATTTGTAACAAGAGTGGAACAAGAGCCAGGCATCTCTGATTTCTAGCTCATTGAACTTTCCCATAAAAAAGGAAAACAGTCAGGGCATGTTGAAATAATGCTAATAAGTAAGAAAGTGACAGTAACACTTCCTTTGAAATCTAGACTTACTTGAATGTGTTGTTAGGTCATACTTAATACATACAGTTCTATGTAGAAGGAGAAGATCTAATCAGAATGGTAAGTAAATCAAGCCACCTTGTCTTGCATTTCTAGATGACTCTATGGAAAAAGAAACAAGATCTAATCTTGGATATCTTGCCAATCACATGAGCATGTATCAGCATATTGTTAAACTAAACATTAATTATGTGAGTTCTGAACTTATTTTACTCATGAGCTTGTAGCAATTGCAGACACGGTCCTTCAGTTTGCGCAAGGAACCTCTGGAGCAAGCTTAGAATGAGGCATTTGGTGGGTAATGTTCGTCTTGACACAATTCCAGAAATGCCAAACTTCTGTGTAGCTGTTATCTGTTTTAATCTCTCCTAGTTATGGATTTCAATGGAAACTCTCTATATATACATAGGACAGCATGACATCTAAGTTTTTTTTTCAAATTGAGCTAAGGAGAATATCCTTTTTGTAATGCCTCATAAGAACTAGGACAATTGCTATTTTTTTTCTTTAGGTAAGAGGAGGGGAGATAGTGAGGCAGACTCCTACATGTGCCCCAACCAGGATTCACCTGGCAACCCCATCTGGGGATGATGTTCGAGCACTGAGCTATTTTTAGCACCTGAGGCTGATGTGCTCCAATGGAGCTATCCTCAGCACCTGGGGCCACACTTGAATCAATCAAACCACTGGCTGTGGGAGGCAATGAAGGAGAGGAAGGGGAGAAAAAGGGGGTAGAAGCATATGGTTGTTTCTCTTGTGTTCCCTGACTAGGAATTGAACCTGGGATGTCCATATGCCAGGCCAATGCTCTATCCAATAAGCCACTGGCCAGCACCACTGACAATTACTAGTTTTTAAAAGACTGCTGTATCTGCACTTGAGGGCCAATTGATGACAAACAGTAAAGCCAATATTAAGCTTCCCCAGGACATGATGAGCCATGATTCACATTACTCTTGTTGAGCACATCAGAGGCAGACACACTGAGACACCTGTAGTTATGTGATGTCAAAGAAGTGTTTGCTACAGGCTTTGGCCTGACAAGTTGTGAACATATCTTAGCATTTCAGAGGCATTACTGCATTTTCCAAATACTGTATAATGCATTCATTTTTTTATGCTGCCAAAATGTGGAAAAGACAACATGGAAAGTTGCCTATGTCTACAGGATTATACTTCCTGTACATCTCTGTGATCTGCACACACACATTAAGAGCTGGGCTCTATGAGGAGAGCAATTACCACTAGCATATTAGATTACTGAGCTACTAATCTTTATATAGTACAGGGTGTCTAGACATTCGGACAGCAAAGCTGAAGTGGTACAACATAGTGGCTAGGAGAGTGGTCTCAGAATCATGTCACCCTAGTTTTTCAATATATAAAATAAGAATATCCTTTAGATTTGTTACAAGTATTAAACTGTATAATGCAAGCAGTGTACTACTCATTACTGGAATGACTGAGTGTTCTAAAAATGTTACCTATAAGCAGCATTAAATGATGCCAATACCCTGGATTGAAAGTGAAAACAAGACAATAATCCAGACTTTGTTTAAATGATTAGAAAGATTAAAATATCTGAAATCATTTGATCAATTGAATTTTTAAAATTTTTAAATAACTCACTTAACCTGTGGTGGTACAGTGGATGTTCAAAACCGTAGGCTTGTCCAGTCAAGGCATATACAAAAAAAATTAAAAAAAAGATAAAATAACACAGACTTACCCTTAAATTGCCTTTTTCTAAGTAGTTCACTTAATATGGGGTGCCTAGCCTACTGTTCTATGTACTTTGGAACAATAAATATTTGTAAAATAAATGAATAAAAGAAAAAATTACTAAGTTCTTTGTTATGCATCACATAATATATGATTTTTTTCTTTTAAACCCTAGGCCAAAAGGTCACAGATTTTTATCATCAGCCTTCAATTGCCTGAGCATATATGAGAACTGAAGGAAGATCTAAATATAAGTCAAGGAATATTCTTATTTATCTGATCATTTAAATGAATATGTTCATTACTAGTGACAATTATGTTAGTCATATTAATAATAATAATCTTACTACTGTAGAGTGCCTCACAATTTTTAAAACTGTTACATAAAATATTTTACTTAGACTTCATGGGTGAAGTAAATGGAACTCATCGTTATTTTATAGAAAAGAAAAATTTTCAGGCAGATTGTGACTTGACTACGGTCATATAAGTAAATGAGAGAGGACTGTATATGACATGCTCAGATGGATGGATGGATGGATGGATGGATGAATTATATATATTCTATATTCTAAGTCTACTGCTTTTTCTACTACAACAAAAGAAATTTAAAATATGTATCTTAGTGCTTATATAAATTCTTAATTTTTACATGTTTATGACAAAATAACAGCATATTTGAATAGTAAATTAATCTGCACAAATAATTATTGGCACCTACTAGGTATTAGGCATTAGCAATGCACAAGGGCGAAATAAAGAACTTCCTCAGGGAGTTTATATTATTATTATTTTTTGCATTTAAAAAAATATTTAGAAAATTAAATTTAATGGGGTGACATTGACCATTAGGAGTACACAGGTTTCAGGTAAACATTTCCACAGCATTTGAACTGTTGGTTGTGTTGTGTGCCCATCACCCAAAGTCAGATCGTATATTCTAGCTGGGATTTGGAGAGCACAGAGAAGAAATACTACAATAGAATAGTGAATGTTATCTTTTCAGCCACTGGTAGTTTATGGAGAAGATAAAATAGAATCATACAATAAAGACTATAATATAGGACATGGCAGGGAGATTAATGTTTCGCAGGGATAATGAGAAGGCTTTTCTGTGGAGATCAATAGGGCAAAGGCAGTTGCAAAATGTGTTGAGAGTGACCTTACTTTTTCTTTCAATAATTCTTTGTTTGTAAATGGCTCTTAGATATCTATATTTATATATCTCTATCTATCTATATTTCAATATTGTTCATTATAAGCAGTCTATTAATTTATAAAATCATTATCTTTTTTATTCTTACTTGTAAACATTGAATATTAATTTTTAAAACCTGTTGCTAATTCTCAGTCATTTTAAAGCTACTTATAATTATATTTAACAGTGAGATTGTTTATGCTGATATTTAGAAATCTTTTTTATCTCTATCTTTTGCTCTAATTGGATTGAGTCAAATTTTAGGAACTAAACTTTTCCTTTTATTTTTTTAAGAAATTCCATTTATATCAAATTTATATCCATTTTCTCATGAAAATATTGGTACCAAATGATTTAAGACCAACTGGAGTAATACAAAAAGATTGTAAGGGCAGAAACAGATGAACTTGCTCTTTTTCCAGAATTTTAATTGGGTAATCATTATTGGGTTTTTCCATGAATGATACTTAGAGGAAATCCATGATTCAAACCAAACACAGCTAAAGAGATCTGGAATCATTCACCATAACAAATCTAGATGTATAGTAAATCTCAAATAAAAACCCAAGGAAAGTCTTACAAAGAACGCTGTAACTTTATAGTTATTGAAGAATGTTGCAATGGAACCCTACAAAACAAAACCAACTTCAGCACAAGAGGATCTCCTCCTGACCAGCACTGGTACCTGCTTATGCATCATAACGGCATGTCAGGGGACAGAATCCATGGCCTGATATCTGCTGTGGATTTCAGGCATAGGAATAACTCACAGGCAAGGGAACTTAGTCTGTCCAGTCCATTGATTCAACGGTGAACAGTAAGATGATATCTGCAATTTTCAAACAAACACAATATAATACCTGTTTATAAATCCTGGAGCAAAGAATTAAACAATGGTACTTCTATGTTCAGGAGTAAATAAGGTAAATATATGCATGCAGAAAATATGCAACAAAGGATGATAAGAAAGTAATAAAAATAAAACATAGTTGGGGAGAAATGAAGTTATAAACATTTATTCACTATGTAGCTCAAGAATTTCAAGGCACCAGATTATAACTTCTCAAAGGAATTCAACAATTCAACTTATATTAAGTGTTTATTACATGCCAGACATTGAATCTAGATCAATTTTATCAGTTTCTTTAAATCGAGCCCAATGCCCAGCATGCATTATATGTATTATAAGTGCTTCTGAATGAATAAAAGACTGAATAAAATTGTATGGCACACTCGAGGATCTCCATCAGAAACTAAATTCTTTCTCAATCTGATTCCATCTTTTAGGTTCACTGTTTTACATACAAATAATTGTGTATTTCTAGTCACCTAAGTTGACTTTAGTATTTTCTCACTTAGATCGTTTTTTTTATTCCTGTTGAAACAAATTGCCACAAACTTAACAACTCAAGACACCACTCATCTTTTATCTCCCTGTTTTGTAGGTCCAAAGTCCCCATGAGCTCGACTTGGTTCTCTGCTCAGGGTCTCACGAGGCTGAAATCAAGGTACTAGCTGGACTGACACTTATTTGAAGATTCTAAGGGAACAATCCCCATCCAGCCTCATTCACATTGTTGGCCAGATTCAGTTTCTTGCAGTTGTAGGACTGAGATCACTGTCTCTTGCTGACTGATAGTGAGGCGTTCTTTTCAGCTCCTACAGTTCAGTCCTCAGTTCTACCTACTTGGTCTTCCAACCAGCAGTGGCCAGTCTTCCTCACTGCTGAGTTCAGTGCTTCTTATGTCTTAAATCCGCCTGACTTCTCTCATGCTCCAAGCCAGAAAAAAAAAATCTCTGATCTTAAAGGGCTCATTAGATTAGATTAGTACCATGTGAATAATCTCCTTTTTGCCATATAAAATAGAATTACTGGAATAATACTGAGGGTAATGGTCATGAAAGCCATCTTGAAATTCTGCTTACCATACTTCCCATAGTCTCTCACACCCATTGACTTGTCAAGTGTTAGGGAGTCTCACAGACACTTCTTTGCATTACTACTACACATAAATGAATGAAGTGGGTTGGTGTATTTACCAGGAAGCAGAAGGAGTAGAGTACACGTCCCAGTTAGGCAGTAGTCCAATGTTAGATTTTCAATAAAAGCCTAAAAATCCAAATTTGGAAAGAAAAGTATCGTTATTTCAACTATATCAATGTTTATTTTTTTAAATAATCTATGCAGATCAAAACAAACATTTCTGCCGGCTACAATTTGCCCTGGGTTATCAGTTTATATTATCTGCACTAGACTCTGTTGAGATTTCTAGCTTTTCTCAAAACCAGGGTTGTATCTACACTAATAGATTTAAGTGTATACAATACACTTAAAATATCTTCAACATCTGGAATTCTTCTAACACCTGTTAGGTCCTCAATTAATGTGTATCTACTGGGTTAATGGTTACATTCATAACTGGTTAAAATAAGGTAATGGTATATGTTGTCTGCCTCTTCCATAGGAATGTAATGAGAATCAGGATTTATTTTTTAATCCTGTTGGATAACAGGCATGCCCCTGATTTAGAACCACAGAGATTTTTTTTTTTAAATATTTGAGAAATAGGGTATGTTTTAGGAACAACTATAGTTAATAAATAAAGAAAATATTTCCACCAATGAAATTAACATTCCTCAAGGAAATAAAGTAAGCCTTTGACAATATTTATATCTACATTATTTAAACACTGACCAAAAATCATTCATTCTGTTTATGAAGCCATACTTCCAACATCCACAAACCCTCTGAGCTATTCCATTAAATATTTTACAAGTGGGCTTTTTACCTGAAGCCCAGGTTTTCAAGTACATTATCAATCACTGATCCCCCAAAAGTTTCACACATGGCTCTCTGCCAGTGTAACGTCTTGTCTGACATCGTATTTATAACCAGCTTTAAAGCCTCACTCAAAATTTAAAGGTTGTATTTTTTCAGGAAATAAGATGGCCCAAATTAGTGGGCAGGTGTTGGGTGGGGAAGGATTAAAAAAAAAAAGGAAGAAAACATGAACGATGATTTTATGAATTTTCACAAAGTAACTCAATCAATGATCTCGATAAAAGGTCCATGTCATCAACAATGCATGAAATAAATCTTGAACTCCCGGGACAACTATCACGCTTCATTTCCTTAGTGTTTCAGAAACTGTTTCCATAGCAAAGAAAATGCTACTGTACAAAGATCAATGGTATCCACTGCATTAACCTATTGATAAAATTGGCTATTTGGAGCTGGTGTTGTCACAGTGCTGCTTACTATCAAATTTAAAGGATATAGGATTAGATAAGAGATTAAAACAATATATATCTGATTTCATCCCTAGAATATATGGCTTCATAGCTGGGTTTTTTTCCCCCATCAGATACATAAAAATGTTGTTGTTGCTTTTTTAAAAAATATCCAAATAGTAGTTCCAAAGGCACATGACACTGGATTTTTAGATGGATCATTTCACCATTCTCAGTTGGTAGTTCTCACATCCTCATTTGAAACTTTAGGTGCTTTATGAAGAGGTTGATATGTTTTAATTGAAAGGAAACCTGGCATTCTTCACAATTATGAAGAAAGTTAATCTACATTTTGTAGTAGAATGCTCTGAGTTTTATTCTATGATTATGTCAAAGTAAGAAATTTCTAAACCTTTAAGAATTTTTATGAGTTGATTTGAGCCAAACTGTCAACAACTGCCAGGAAGCAAAGTCTCAATGGATTGAGAAAATGGTGGTTTTACTGCTTATTTTATACATTAGAATCAAACTGGGAAGATGTAAGGGGGTTCCATGGAATTGATTGGCGGTAGATTAGGGAGGTGGGAGAAAGCAAAGCAAGGAACCCTCTGAAACTGGATAATTCTTTTACATATGATAGTTAATTTACATGACAATAATAACGATGAAGTTATTTGTTGGGTTTTGCTCTGTTGGAACACGTGCCCTGAGGGCAGCAAGAAAAAGATGACTCTTACATTTCAAAGGCATTATTATCAAGTATTTATTGTAAATGCAAAAGACACCAGACAGGCTCTATTAGGGTAAGCATTGACCTTTGTTAGGAAATAATACCACCCTAGGACAGGACTACCCACCATGAACTGCTTTTAGTTAGAAAGTTTTAATTTCAGGCCATCCTGTGTGGTTACTGTAGGTCTAAGTTTGTAAGGCCACCATGCAGGCCTCCCTGGTCAGGTTCAGCATGTGGCCCCTTTTTTTGTCTACAATTACAAGACTATATTTAGCTATCCGACCAATAATGCCCAGTATCCTAGGCTAACTCAATTGATACTAAGTTTTCATAAAAATAAATGAAACGAAATGAGTTATTTTAAGGGAAGTAACTCTTACACCATAAAAGACAGCTGCTTTTCAAATAACATTAACTGGATTTTTAATATAACCTTTTAGAATTCTGTTTTCTTCTCTTTTTTTTGGAGACATTGTAAGTCAAAAATAGTAACCAAAATCTACAGTTTGGCTCTCTTCTCTCCAGGCATTCTTATTTTCAATTTTCACTATTTTTAGCTTTACAGTTATTCCAAGTACATACCTTTTCTCAGAAAGTAATATTTTCTCCACCTTCAAAGAGAAAATTTAGGAAACGTTTAGAAAATGCAGACTCCCTAAAATTGTACTTGGCCTGCTTCTCCTCAGAACTTAAAAGCAATTGGGTTTTTTCAGTGCAGTCACTCAGAAAAACAAAGGCAAGAGCAAAATCCATTGTCATAACTATGTATATAACTGAACCAATAATAAGCTACCAAACTTAGACATCAGTCTCTTCAAACCACTTTTGTCCCTACTGTTAATTCACTTACTTTATTTTGTAGTTGGTCCCAATTTTCATTGATTCTCACAGTTAAGACTGGTCTTGAAAATCTAGAAAATATTAGCCCAAAAAACTGGACGAGGACCAAAGTTTTGCCACCCCAAAACTTTTTTTGGGAATATTGATTTGAAGCTGATTATTATTATTATTATTATTATTATTATTATTCAATAAGAAGGAGGGAGACAGAGAGATAGACTTTTGCATGTGCCCTGAGCTGGGTCTGCCTGGCAAACCCATTAGGGGGAGATGCTCTGCCCATCTGGGGAGTTGCTCTGTTGCTCAGCAACCAAGCTCTTCTTAGCACCTGAGGCAGAGGCCATGGAGCCATTCTCAGTGCCCAGGTCCCACTCTCTTCAATTGAGTCATGGCTACAGGAAGAGAGAGAGAGACAGAGAGAAGAGAAGAGAAGAGAAGAGAAGAGAAGAGAAGAGAAGAGGAGAAGCAGATGGGCACTTTTCCTGTGTGCCCGGACTGGGAGTCAAACCCAGGACATCTACACTCCAGGCCAACACTCAGCCACTGAGCCAATCGGCCAGGCTGGTTATTAAGAAACAAAAGACTCATAGTACTTTTAACCCTTGTCCTTGTGCTTTCCTGATGGAAAGGTCTGCTCCAGGAAGAAAATCATAGTATATTTGCCTGATTTGAATGAAGCATGGTATATAGGAAGGCTCCATACAGGGTCCTGGTAGGTAGATCACTCTCTCTGTCCCACTGAAGTGAGAATTTGCCGGCCCGTATTTTTGCTCTTCCTCAATTACCTGAGAATTGCCCATTTTTACTTTTAAAATCTAAGACACCCCCCCCCTTTCTTCTTTATCCAAAATGACATATACAGTACACTCAATTTTCTCTCACTGGTTTTGGGACTTTTCATGCTTATATGAATTTATGGTCATAAGTATTACAATTTTATTTTCTTCTATTAATCTGTCTCTGTAAATTTGACTACTTAGCTTAGCTGGAAGAATTTAGAAAGTGGGAGGAAAAGCATTATTTTTTTAGTTCTCACAGACTCCATTGCTTTCTTCAGTTTTTCTGTTTATGATCATTGGGAGCTAAGCAGGAGAATTATATCTGACCAACATGTCATGGTCTGGTAAAGTATGCAGTAATTACACTGATGTTTTTATTATAGGGATGTGATATAATGATAGAATGATATAATGATATAATATAAGGGTGTAAGATAATGTAATACATGATATAATGAGTCACAAATAAATAAGAACAACAATACTAGTTTAAAATGCATTGGAAAGCGTGAGTGCAGGAGTCAAGTATTATTCGCAGAGATGAAAATTACTAAAAAATAAAAACTTTGGTGATTTTGACTTTCTAGGAAGTTATGTTTTATTTGCTTATATCTTTGTTTCTCTTTTATTTTTGAAATAGAAAGAGGTGAGGAAAGAGAGTTGCTATGTTTTTGTAATATATATTCTCTTCAGGTAAAAGAAATCCAGTGCTTTTAGTTTTTTGCAGATTAATAGTGAAAAAAATAAATATTCTATTTTTTTTCTACTCACAGAAGCTAAAGGGGAAAGGCTGAAACTTTAACGCCTATGCCATGTGATGAGACCCAGAGTAGGAGATCCTTTGTTGAGCAGTTCATATTAATGAGTTTTTTGGTGATGAGAGGTAGGCTCAGAGGTGACGGGATGGTAAAGAGTTAAGCTGAAAGACACTGAGCCAGAGAAATGGAGGAGCAGGGTGGGTAGGAGGGACCTTGAGAAAGGGATGGGACTGAGTAACATACCAGAGTAGTAAAGGCAACCAAATACATCTCCAAAACATGATGGGAAATAATTAATTTTGAAATATTTGCACTCCATAGCTATAAAAACTCACTGCATTGCACCTACTCTTAGGTAAAAATATGAAATAAATTCAGTGTCACCAGTTGGTCTGGTAAACCATGAATCTTTTTTTTTTTTTTTTTTTAGTAAGAAAGAGAGACAGACGAACAGGAAATGAGAAGCATTAATTCTTCATTGCGGCACCTTAGTTGTTCATTGATTGCTTTCTCATATGTGCCTTAAGGGGGGCTACAGCAGAGTGAATGACTTTTGCTCAAACCAGTGACCCTGGGCTCAAGCCAGCAACCTTGGGCTTCAAGCCAGTGACCGTGTGGTCATGTCTATAATCTCATGCTCAAGCCAGCAATCTCACGCTCAGCTGCTGAGCCTACGCTCAAATTGGCAACCTCAAGTTTTCAAACCTGGGTTCTCAGCGTCCCAGGCCAATGCTCGATATATCTACCCGCACCATCGCCTGGTCAGACATCATTCTTAAGCATTAGCTCAAATGTTATCCCTTCAATCTGACTCCACCAACCCACTCACCTCTTAGAAAGTCCATCAGAGAAAAGTAATCTCTTCTTGTTCTGTATTCTTATAGTATTGTATACGTAGCTTCTAGAACTTACCTATGTGAATTACAGTATTGTTTTGAAAAAGTTTCATCCATAGGCTATGAACTATTTTAAGTCAGGGGCCTTTTCATTGTTTCCAGTTCCCCCACTAAACTGCAAACGCCCCATTGCCAAGACCTTTTTGTATTCCTGAATAAATCTCCCATAGCCATATGGTACCTGACAAACAGAGGAAGGGTTTCGGGAAAAAGTTTGAGAAGGAAGAAGAAAAGGGAAGAAAAGAAAGAGAAAAACTATAAAAGAGTGGACAGGGGAGCAAAGGGTAAAAATTTAAGACTGTGGTATAAAAATATTCCGAAAGATTTTCTTTAATGGGATTGGAGGTGCTTGGCCCAATAAAGCACTCAGAATATAAGAGTTTCCAGGCTGACAGCGATTAAGCCAAAAGAACATCTATTCTTCCTAATCTCCTCTTTGTTGCTCAGGTGCCACATGCGTATGTGACTAACGTCCAAACAGAAAGCTGGACTCCTCGTACAAGAATGTTCTGGCAAGCCATCGGTGACCTTTAAGAATCAATCATTGCAAACGGGCATCAGAGCAAAAGGAAATGATCTTCAGCTGGTCTGTTTCTCCTCTGCTGGCAAAGAGGCGGGCATATGATTACAAGGAGCACGATTTTTTGTTTTCAGACTGCCTGCCCAAATCTTCCAGTATTTTCCATAGCTTTACTGCAAAAAATAACACTATCCTCAAGTTTAACAGGATGTGAAAACTCCTTCCATGTCTTGAGGCAATTCCCTCCTAAACCGCTACTCAGCCCACTGGCCTCTCCTTATTCACCTGGTGTGATCTGCGTCAATTGTTTTAGCAGCCAGACACCAAGAGCAAACACTGGCCCTTCTTCTTCCTGTGTCCCTGAGTTTTCCTCTATCCACATGCACCTGGCAACTGTCTAAAGTCAGGAGGCACTTATTTATTAGCTCAGTGCAGATAAACACAGCTGGTCAGTGGCCACCAGTCCCCTTTCCTGGTTCAGCCCTTTTCTTTCCCTTTCCAAGTACAGGGGCCAGCTGCCCACCTGAAGCTGCCTACCTGTGGCTGTTTTCAGAACACTATGCAAACGAGAGGATCAGGCAGTACAATAATGCAATATCTGTCCGGACATTTAAAAAATAACATAAGATATGGTTTCCAGAATAATATTACTCCTTTGGCATTTCTCAAAGTTCCCACTCACAGGCTTATACATTTTTTTGTTATTGTTGTTACTGAATAGTTACTGGAAATTAATAGTTTCTGTTATTCTTTTTTTTATGTTTAACTTTTATTGATTAATTTCTTGAGAGAGGAGGGGGTAGGGAGACAGAGCGAGAGAAACAAAAGCATTGATCTGTTTCTGTATATGCACTGACTAGGGAATTGAACCAGCAACCTCTGGGCTTTGGGATGATGCTCTAACCAACAGTTACCAGGCCTGGGCTTGATATTTCTTCTAATGCAGACACACAGGCACACCCATGTGCAGGAAACCAATGTTTTGCTTATTGTTTTGTTTCTCTCTTGGCTTTTTCAGAAAGGAAGGAGGATTTGAGGAAGCAAAGTTGGTTTGTTTTATAGTATAAATATATTTTAAGGTAAAAAAAAAATTAGATGTATTAGCTTTCAAAAATCACACTGTATGAGAACTTTGGTCATATGTCATTTTTCCTAAAAATGAAATGATAGGGATAGGCTCTTAGATCACCTTATGGCTCTGAACACATAGTCATAGCAAATTTTACTTGTACTAATAAAGGAGGTCAACCAGAATGAAGGTAAGCCACTCCCTAAAACAATGTAATATTAGAGTAAGCCAACTCTGCTATAACATTTGTCACCGTTTAATGATAAGCAACCGCTTTGCTGAAGAAGTTTACATAATGTTCAGAAGTGAATCTAATTTCTTAAATAAAATACTACTGTTAAAAACAGTTTTCTGGCCCTGGCAGGTTGGCTCAGTGGTAGAGCGTCGGCCTGGCGTGCGGGAGTCCTGGGTTCGATTCCCGGCCAGGGCATACAGGAGAAGCACCCATCTTCTTCTCCACTCCTCCCACTCTCCTTCCTCTCTTCTCTCTCTTCCCCTCCCGCAGCCAAGGCTCCATTGGAGCAAAGTTTGTCCGGGCCCTGAGAATGGCTCTGTGGCCTCTGTCTCAGGCACTAGAATGGCTCTGATTGCGGCAGAGCACGCCCCAGATGGGCAGAGCATCACCCCCTGGTGGGCATGCTGGGTGGATCTCGGTCAGGCGCATGTGGGAGTCTGTCTGACTGCCTCCCCGTTTCCAGCTTCAGAAAAATACAAAAAACAAAACAAAAACCAGTTTTCTATTTTGAACAAATCTGTAAACTGTAATACATATGATTGTCACTGTATAGCTGTGAAAAAAATGTGTGGATGTAAAGAGTTTTGAATAAAATTCAGACTATATCACCTTCTAAAAGAGTTTATTAGTACTGTATTTTCTTTTTCATATATGTATTATATGGGAATAAATGTAAAAAACCTCTTCACCTTTATTTTCTCCTGTTCATACTTCTTAGAAATTTGCTGTGAATGTGTGTTCAGAGCTATAAAGTTATCTAAGAGCCCATCTGTTAGGCAGATAAAATATATTATGCTCACTTTGTTAAAGATGGCACTGTTCACATGGAAGCCTGTCACCCAGGTGATGGTATCGGTTGCCCTTCTTGCTTGGGATGGACATGATTATATTAATGTGTGTTGGGGGCGGGCTGTGGGCAGGCAGGATCCTTGTAACCTGGGGCTTGGTTTTAGGACTAAGCCTTTCCCACCCTTTTTGATGTGGGGTGGTGCAATCCCATTATGCCTCAGATAAGTATCTTTGTATTAGAGACTTCCTTATTTTGTATATTGGATTAAAGGTTTTGATTTCTGCACTATAAAATGAGGCAGTCCAGGAGCTTGCTCTCTTGGTTCCTGAGATTAGCATTAGAGGAGAAAGCAGAGAGCAGAGAAAGGCCACGTGGAGGAGGCCAGGAGAAGCAGCCAAGATAGTGGAGTGCTGAGTGAGAAGCCAGTTTGTGCAGGGATAAGGAAGGAGATGGGGAACAGAGGTGAATAAGTCTGGTAAGCTAGAAACCTTTGATTCTAGGAAACTTGGATAAGTCAGTAGCTTTGTGAGCACTGAATGAGTGGGTTTTGGAGCCCAGTGTATGTTTTTACTTGCCTGCCAGGTGCAAACTAGGATTAAAGATGATGGCCCACCAGTTCTTGGCTCTGTTGTTTCATTACCATCTGTCCAAATCCAATGTGAACCTGCATGGGCCAGTCGGCTGTGATGGTGGCCCTGGCTACTGGCTTTACATTTGGCATAGTCTGTGGCAGGATTTGATACAGATCGGCAAGGAGCCACCACCTCCTTTGATTGGTGGAGTAGAGGACTGGCTGTTATTATGGTTCCCCATGGCTGTCTTTTTGGGGGCTATAGGCTGGCTGACTTTTACAGCCATGCATGAGGAAACCAATAGCTCTGTGGAAGAGGCTGCCCGGGACCTGCAAACTGAGCAGTGGAAGAAGCTGGAGGAAACATGGGAGAAACAGATGCTGACCCTGGAGCTGGAGGAAGCACTGGAGGAGGAGACCAACCAGGTTTGCGAGATTCACCTGGAAATGGAGCAGATGCTGGAGAAGGAATCACGGGTTCATGAGTTGCAGCTTGCCCTGGACAATGTGGAGAGCCAGCAGCGGCAGGAGGCTGGGGATGAGGCTAGAGCTGGGGCTGCAAGGCCTGCTGAGCAGATGGCAGTGGCAGCCTGGGGCTTGAGCCTGGCAGCAGGAGCTGATGTTTCCAGCTCCTCTTTGGAGGATAAGAGTATCGGGCTAGAGTGATGATCTTCAGTCTCCAGAAGGTGAGAGCCCAGCAGCAAGGAATACTTACTATGTTCCTGGTAGATCTGCAATTTTGGGACATAGGGGTTGTGAAGTCAGTATACATGGCCACCATCACAGACGCCTGGCCCATGCAGGTTCTCATTGGATTCGGAGAGATGGTAATGAAACAACAGAGCCATGATGGTGGGCCATCATCTTTAATCCTAGCTTGCACCCGGCGGGGAAGTAAAAACACACACTGGGCTCCAAAACCCACTCATTCAGTGCTCACAAAGCTACTGACTTATCCAAGTTTCCTAGAATCAAAGGTTTCTAGCTCACCAGATTTATTCTCCTTTGTTCCCCATCTCCTTCTCTCTACACAAACTCTGCACAAACTGGCTTCTCTTTCACCACTCCATCATCTTGGCTGCCTCTCCTGGCCTCCTCCATGTGGCCTTTCTCTGCTCTCTGCTCTCTCCTCTAATGCTAATCTCAGGAACCAAGAGAGCAAGCTTCCCGTCTGCCCCACTTTATAGTGCAGAAATCAAAACCTTTAATCCAATATACAAAATAGGGAAGTCTTTGATACAAAGTCCACCCCACATCAAAAAGGGTGGGAAAGGCTTAGTCCTAAAACCAAGCCCCAGGCTACAAGAATCCTGCCTGCCCACAGCCTGCTCCCAAAAAACATTAATATCACCTGGGTGGTGGGCATTCATGTGGGCAGCCCCATCTTTAACAAAGTGAGCATAATATATTTTATCTGCCCAATAGGGGTGGATACCATCATGCTCTCTGGAGCAGAGATGGAAATGCTGACTGCCATTGCCACATGCTCCTCTTTGGGAAAGTGTAAGACCTGCCAGGATGGCAGGAATGAGGGTGGTGGCTGACGCCCCATGTGCATGGACTGATTTCATGGACTATGACCGGAGTGGGCCCCTTTGTTGGATGGACTTACGGATTTTGGACAATGTGAAATATCCTGATGGGGGTGGGGGCAGCTTTGCTAGAAGCACACCCCTGCCCCGGGAATCTTTTCCCATTGCTAGAAAGGCTGAGGACATTTTGCGCTTTTGGCAAAGTGCTCAGAGACTGGTGAAGTGTACCTTTGTAATTGTTGAAATTGTATGATTTGTCATGTTGTTGTAATTTGTGTAATGTACCTAATTTCCTTGCACAGGGATGCCGGTGGTAGATTGTGGGTAGTAAAGAGAGCCTAGGGGTAGATTGTTGGGCAGATGAAATATATTATGCTCACTTTGTTAAAGATGGCGCTCCCCATGTGGAAGCCCATCACCCAGGTGATATTAATGTGTGTTGGGGGCAGGCTGTGGGCAGGCAGGATCCTTGTAGCCTGGAGCTTGGTTTTAGGACTAAGCCTTTCCCACCCTTTTTGATGTGGGGTGGTGCAATCCCATCATGCCTCAGATAAGTGACTTTGTATTAGAGACTTCCCTATTTTGTATATTAGATTAAAGGTTTTGATTTCTGCCCTATAAAGTGAGGCAGACCGGGAACTTGCTCTCTCCATTCCTGAGATTGGCATTAGAGGAGAGAGCAGAGAGCAAAGAAAGGCCACATGGAGGAGGCCAGGAGAAGCAGCCAAGATGATGGAGTGCTGAGTGAGAAGCCAGTTTGTGCAGAGTTTGTGCAGGAAGAGGGAAGAAGATGGGAAACAGAAGTGAATAAATCTGGTGAGCTAGAAACCTTTGATTCTAGGAAACTCGGATAAGTCAGTAGCTTTGTGAGCACTGAATGAGTGGGTTTTGGAGCCCAGTGTGTTTTTTTACTTGCCCGCTGGGTGCAAGCTAGGATTAAAGACGATGGCCCACCAGTTCTTGGCTCTGTTGTTTCATTACCGTCTGTCCGAATCCAATGCGAACTTGTATGGGCCAGGCAGCTGTGATGGTGACCCTGGCTACTGGCTTTACAACTGGCTTTACACCATCCCTATAGTCTCAAAGTTTACCTAAGCAGTTAACAAGCAGGTGTAAAACCAGGTTTGTTCTGCAGTGCAGTTGATATGACTCCCCTGGCCCAACCCCCTTAGCAGACATCACTAATAAGCAGGGTTTTTTCTCTTGTGGAGAGTAGACTAGACTCAAACCTACCAAATATGAAGCCCCAGACAGCTAGAGAAACCTACCACTGGAATTGGTTATAGAGCTGGAGGAAGTCAGTACAGTTTTTGTTTGTTTGTTTTTTTACATGGACAGAGAGAGTCAGAGAGAGGGATAGATAGGGACAGACAGACAGGAACAGAGAGAGATGAGAAGCATCAATCATCAGTTTTTCGTTGCGACACCTCAGCTGTTCATTAATTGCTTTCTCATATGTGCCTTGACCGCAGGCCTTCAGCAGACCGAGTAACCCCTTGCTCGAGCCAGCGACCTTGGGTCCAAGGTGGTGAGCTTTTTGCTCAAACCAGATGAGCCCACACTCAAGCTGGAGACCTTGGGGTCTTGAACCTGAGTCCTTCTGCATCCCAGTCTGACACTCTATCCACTGTGCCACAGCCTGGTCAGGTAATCAGTACAGTTATTTAAAGTCCCGCTCAGTGTCTTGTCATTGTGGTCTCATATCTATCACAATCCCTCTGCGGGCTCATTGTGGCCAGATTGAGAAATGTGGTGGCTACTCCTTTTCCCCAGTTCTGTAATAGAAAGAAAAAAAAATTTTTTAACCTCTGCAGTTTTATGAGTCAGAGAACTTTCCAGAATATTAATAGTACTGAACAAGACCTGCTCTTGTACCGCTCGAGCCAGGACAGGAGGTTTCTGCAGCTGTGGAAGAAGCACATTTTGTTCCTTTTCTTGATGGTACAGCCAGACTAAATACGAACGGGGCTCCCCTAACCTCTGGAGCTGCATTCCAGCGTGGACTGGAGAGGTGCCCCCGACACATGGTATTTCCTACTGGGGAAAGTGCTAAAATTAACCAGAAGTTCCTCAAGTGCTGGCCCGGGGGCTATCGCAGGGGCGTGGCTCCGCGCCCTCCTTCCGCATATTGGTTTTCTTGCTATCTCTGGAGCAAGTTATCCTTGGCATTATGGAGGATTTATAATTGTTGTGTCTTAAACCTCTAACGCTCGAGTAATGACCAAACAGTGGAAATTTCAGTGAATAGAGTTTTCTTTTTTCACTCTGCTACATCCAGCCATGAGCTACAAACAGAAAGATCTTTTCTGTGAATTTTTTTCTTGCACAGGTCCCATCTGGCGTTTGCAAACCTGAGTCTCAGGAAACCTCCTTAATGGAATGAAGCCTCCCGGTGTTCACGTCTGTTATCTGTAGGGTCTGTTATTCAGTATGGCCACTTCTAGGCAAAGCAGCCCTCCTGTGCCCGCAGCCATCTCAGGGACGGGAACGCAGGGGCCTGGTGCTCTGAGGCCAGTGCATGGCATCCCACACAGGCAGCCTCGCCCCACTGGGGCCGCTGTGCCTTGCAAAAGCAGTCATGGTCCGGCCAGCTCCCCAGACACTCTGAGTAAGTGGCACCTTGTCTCTGTGCTCACAGAGGTCGTCAAGGCCATGTGAGGCTACCAGCCGGGGCTGACCCCTGAGCCTGAACACAAACATTTGACTTTGGATCAGCTCACATCACCCCCTGCCCTGCCCCCTCCCACTCTCCTTTTAGCCTGCAGTGACTTCTCACCGCCCAGCCATGTCTGGCCCTGGTACGCCACCTCACCATGGTGAGCCTTCTGTGTCCCCAACAGCCCTGCTGATAAAATATACTTGTGCTCTGGGGTCCTTTCTCTTTAAGTCTCTAGCGCTTTTCTAGGAACTTCAAAGCTCGGTTCAGCCTCCCAGGAAGCAGGAGGTTGGAACACAGCACACACAAGGGCCACCTGCGCTGCCACGTGGCTGGTGCTGCAGCTGGAGCTGGGCAGTGCTGGGGTGATCGGCGCAGCCAGGGGGCCCTGTACTCATCTGCTGCCTGACCCTGTCAAGTGATACCCGCTCTGAGGCTTTTTTTTAATTATGATCCTAAAAAGGAGATAACACAAATACCCAAGGATGAGTTAAATATTCTCTCCAAGACTTTTAGCCAGCAGATATGCTACTCGGTAGTCATTTTATTATTACACTGGCATTCACCAGCATCTCTCCTGGAGAAACAAATCTCACGGCTCACCAAACCAAAAGCTTCCCAAGTTGAAATATACCAGGGGAATGCGATTACCGGTCGCTTGCCCGAGGCTGCATGGAGATGTGTCAAGTTCAGGGTTCTTCCACACTGCTCTCTTTCCACTTTCTCATCCATCAAATGGGAACAAAATAGTCTCTCCCTCCTATTGTTTTGTGTGCATGAACTCGGGTGCCATATACTAAATAGTTAGCAAAATATCTGGCCTAGCATATGTGCCCAAAACATGCTAACAAGGAGTATTACTAGCACTACCATGATGACTCCTAAAATTAAAAAATAAATAAATATATTTATATATATATATATATATATATAAATGTTGCTGAATGAGGTGTTTCCCAAACGTCTGTGACCATGGATCTTCTGTCTGCTGATTAGTGGTGGAAAATACCAGCTAAAGAATTAAACCCTTTAAAGATGCATAGTTTTTAACAAAAAGCTTCTGGAGATGATGTGTCTTCACCAAAGAACTTTCCAGGCTGTGGCAGTACTTGTCAAATGGTTCGTGCTGTGGGAGAAGAAATATTTAAGAGCAGGGGCAAAGTCCTGAGTCTCAGAGTCTAGACACGAGGGCCTCCTCGCAGAGCACAGAGAGCCTGGGTCTATGACTCAGACGGAACTGGATCTGAGTCCTTGCTAAGAATTGTTATTCTTTAATTGGGAAATGAAGGGGAATTATTTAATCTTTCTGAACTTCTTCTGTCTTCTCATCCACAAAATAAGAATGATAGTGTCTTATGTCTGCTTTCTACGATTGTTATCTGATACAGTAAATGACATCTAACTGAACTTCAGACAATTATTACATCTTAGTTATTATAATTGTATTTTTATTATTATCTTTGTGATTTGTGTTCCAGAATATTTGCATACTTAGTTTATGGCCTTTGGCATGCTCTGCTTCTAGGTTTGGAAACTCCGGACACACCTTTGAGGGTTAAATGAGAAAATGCTCGTGAGGAGGGAGGCCTAGGGGGGCCCCGGGAACATGCTCACTAGGACTCACATCCTTTCCTGGCTGGTACCCTCTGCTGACATTGATTTTATCCCATTTTCTGCTGGTCCCCACTGTTTCATACATTGACACTTTTTTTTTTTTTCCAACCAGACTGTAAATCCTGAGAAGCAGGTTGTAAATTCTCTCCCTTTGCTCTACTCTTTCGCTAATTACCCGGACTGTGCTGAGCACGGGGGACAGTGTCTGTGATTCCCTGTGTGAAAGGGGTAGTAGACGGCAGGTATTCGATCAGACCAGTGTGCGAGAAATGTTCAACCTGGCATCTTCCTGGAACCCTGCAGATCGAAACCGAAGAGAAATACCCCTTTTAGTTTTGTGTTCCCATGTTGAAGAGACACCACCCCTCCTGTAGAAAAGGGCAAATATAACTCTTGGCATGCTTTTGTCTTCCTGAATTAAAGCATGCTTACGTTGAATATGCCTTGAGTTCGGTCACAGAGTCCTGAGTAGAGGAAGCAATAGCGATGAGTATGTTATTGTGCAGAATCCTGTCTCTCCAGATAGTCTGCTAATCTCCAGGCCTTCAGTAGCTTCTAAAAAGCTACAGAATGGTTAACCACAGCCCACAAAGCATAAATCAATGTCACCTACTTTGTTCTGAAGATTTTGTGCTAAGACAATAATGTGAAAAAGAAAACCTCTTTTTTTTTTTTTTTACAGAGACAGAGAGAGAGAGTCAGAGAGAGGGATAGGTAGGGGCAGAGAGATATGAGAAGCATAAATCATCAGCTTTTCTTTGCGAGACCTTAGTTGTTCATTGATTGCTTTCTCATGTGTGCCTTGACCACGGGCCTTCAGCAGACTGAGTAACCCCTTGCTCGAGCCAGCGACCTTGGGTCCAAGCTGGTGAGTTTTGCTCAAACCAGATGATCCCACACTCAAGCTGGTGACCTCAGGTTCTCGAACCTGGCTCCTCCACATCCCAGTTTGACATTCTATCCATTGAGCAACTGCCTGGTCAGGCGAAAAAGAAAACCTCTTATATTTGGAAGTGTCATGATCGCAAATCTCTACCTTCTATAACTGCTCAGATGGCAGAAATAATACTTGACTAGCTGTGGGACGCCCAGATAGCTAGTGGAGAGCTATTTCCCGGAGTGTCCGTGAAGGTGTCTAGGGAAGACATTGGCATTTGGATTGGAGAACTGAGTAAAGTAAATTGTCCTCACCAATGTGTGGACCTCGTCCAGTGCATTGAGGGCCTGAAATGAAAAAAAAGGCAGAGGAGATGTGAATTAGTGCTCTCTCTCTGTGCTTGAGCTGAGACATCCCTCTTCTCCTGCCCTTGGCCCTGGGTTCCCCTGGTTCCTGGGCCTGGGGTTCAGGTCAGGACTTACACAGTCAACTCCTGGTTCGATTCAAGCTGAATTATACCACCAGCTCACCTGCTTCTCCTGTGTGCAGACAGTCTTGCCCTGTGAGCCATAATCAATTTCCTCCTAGAAATCTCTAATGTACCCTATTGTTTCTGTTGCCCTGCAGTGTTTTAATTAATACACAACTCATAGGATAGCCATGCTTCAAACACTTTTGTGTTAACTTAAAATTTTGTTTACGATTTATTTGCCAAAGTTGAAAAAATAAGAAAATTAGCCATAACAGTATACCCCCTTTTGAGAGACACTAAATTAATATATAGTTTATTCTTAAATAAGTCTATAATCTTGTTGTAGTAATATAAGGTTATAGTAATTAAATATATAGAAATATAAAAATATGGAAGATATGTAAAAGTAATTAAAAGGATATTAAAAATAATTATTAAAATTAAGTAAAGTTATGCCATTTGGATAGGAATTAATATAATGGCTTAGTGCCATAACTCTGTAATGTGATAAACAGACTCTGACTTTCAAGCAGAGCCCAGTTAGTATGTGTGCGTGAAGTTATACATAGATAAGTGGCTTGGTGTTATTTACATTAACTTTGTAAATTAATAAAAATAAGAACATCTTAAAAAGTGGTTTAATGTAAACATTTCAGTAGATTGACATAAAGGGGGTTCCCTGCAAGGAACTCCCAAAAAGGTGGTTTGAGGTGATAATCCTGTTGATTGACACCTGTTATAAGGCATTGACCAGAAAAGGTACTAAAGCTGAGGGGCCCCCTGCTGCAGTAGTCGCCCAGACTCCAATGTTGATGTGGACTGTCTCCACACTGCTCTGAACTCTGACCAAAGCCAGCCGAGAGGAGCACGCTGACGAGACCCCCTTAAGCTGTACCCAGGCACGCCAAAAGGATTTGTGAGTAATAAATTGCCTGTGTGATTATTGCAACTAATTTGTGTGTCGGTCGTGTCTTTCCTCCGGTGGCATTTAACAGTAGCATCCTCATAGCCGCCTCAAGAGTAGTCTCGAAGAGGCTGCCAGCCCTGCTAATAAGCCGGAGTGTCCCACTGCACAGGGAAGTCGAATCAGGACACCTGATCGACGTAGAGCTTGGGCTGTACTGGGACAAATCTATGAAGTTCACTTTTAAAAAAAGTAAAACATAGTAGGTAGCTTTTGCTTCATTCATAAGTGCACTTTTTAATTGAATTTATTGGGGTCACACTGGCTAATAAAGTTATATAGGTTTCAGGTGTACAATTCTATAATACATCAACTATAAGTGAGTGGAGTTCTAAAGTAAGGCCTTTATCTTTTCTCTCTACCAGGGGTCCCCAAACTACAGCCCGCGGGCCACATGCGGCCCCCTGAGGCCATTTATCCGGCCCCCACCACACTTCCGGAAGGGGCACCTCTTTCATTGGTGGTCAGTGAGAGGAGCATAGTTTCCATTGAAATACTGGTCAGTTTGTTGATTTAAATTTACTTGTTCTTTATTTTAAATGTTATATTTGTTCCCGTTTTGTTTTTTTACTTTAAAATAAGATATGTGCAGTGTGCATAGGGATTTGTTCATAGTTTTTTTTTATAGTCCGGCCCTCCAATGGTCTGAGGGACAGTGAACTGGCCCCCTGTGTAAAAAGTTTGGGGACCCCTGCTCTAGACAGTGTGTATGCAGTGCTGTACCTGACACTAATGTATTTAGCAGACACTTAATACATTTTTAATATATTATTATCTTTTCAAGTACATTTAAAATATAAAAATTAATTTGCATGGCTTTTATTACTTAACTCATCTGTTTCGTAGGAAGGATTATAAAGTCTTGCAGACAGGTAATATAATGTGAAACTTCCTATTCATTCAACAAAATTCAGTGAAACATATTATTATGCGAGACACTTGCAAAACATTCAGATTCTTGAGATAGAAAATTTGAATTTAGAAGTATTTGTCATAAATGGACATTAACAATAAATTTGAAGATGTTTTATTGTTTGTTTAATTGTTTCAATTTGAAGTGGCTAGAAACATTTGGTCATGTCATTATGGTCAATGGGTTCCACTCCTGTACACAAAAAAGACTGTGGAGGAAAAACTATTTAGGGTCAAACCAATACCTTACAACAAATGTCTTTTAAAGGCTGTATTAAGATAAGCTTTCTTGTTCTCCTTGCATAATACTAATGGAAAATTTGAGATTCTAATATGGTTGCATTAAGACTTTTATGCAGATCCTCAAATGTGACAACCCAACTGTTCAACAATATTCAAATCTTTCTTAAATTCTTGCTTTGGACCTTCCAGAGAAAATTAGCACTCTCTTTGCAGAGTGGCAGATCTACCATGAGAAGGCACTGCACTCCCCATTCGCTCCAAGAGAAGCTAAAATTAGAAACACCACTCTGTCCTGGCTTATCGTAAATTCCAGAGTTTGCACACGTCTACTGTACTTGGATGAAGATGAAACAGAGAAGCCATTATGAGCTCAATTTTTCCAGAGGCAAGAAAACAAATGTGATGAGAATTATTGGTTTGTTAGCACAAGTCATTTTTCATTTGTCCACAAGGGGCACCCTTCTTCTTCGATGATAGCTGTGCTGTACCACTGAGCCAGCTGTTGTAAATTCCTTTTGTAAAACTTTGTCTTGATGGTCATTAAAAAAAAATATATATATATATTTCTGATTAGTAGAAGCTTATTAAGGAACTTTTAACATGTTCTCATCTCTTTCGAGAATGTGATTTTGTTAAAGATGGTCAAATGTGAGAACAATGAAATAGCTATGTTCACTATGTCTAAAGGATTTTCACCAGTGCCTGAGCAGGTGGTCATTTACTCTAATTCTGAGCCTCTCATGTCTCTCGTTTCCAGTGTCAGGTTCAAACTCTCTCAACAAAAGTGACAGAAATTCTTGTTTTAAACAGCCAGTAACAATTTATCCTCAAAAACCATGAAGATAAATGATATTTTGAGGAATATGATTTCATGACTTAGTGTTGCAATTAAGGTTTTAAATTATGCTAAGATTAGCTAGATAATTTTCTAACTTAGAATGATCTCATTTTGCCTTTTGACTTGCACAGCCCATTATTAAAGTTCTCAAGCTTGAGGCATTTCTGGGCTGCATTGCAGCAGCTTGAACTGCGGTTTCTTCTCATCATCACATTAGGGTGATAGCCCCTCCCCTTTGGAAAGAGGAAAGAGGAGAGCAGGACAAGTGAGAATGGGCTGATATAAGAAATGTGGACTGATATAATGTAACGATCAGAATATTGATGAGCATTGTTAAGAAGCCACTACATGGCTTTTGCCAATTGTGAGTGTTCTGGTCCTATTTCCTGAGATTGTGTCTCAGTAGTTATGATGTGGGGACTGAGGCTGGGGAATCTTTATTTTTACAAAATGCCCCAAGTGATTCTGACTCACATTCAGGTTTTGGAATCACTGACGAGAAAACTATGGCAAAAGTACTGTTGAGAGAAAATAAGAACTTGAGTAAAACTCATAATGATGAGGCTAGCAGAAAGCATTCAAGGGTCTACAAGACATAGGGACAGACAGACAATGAGGATTAAAGAAATGGATGAAATCTACATTGAGTTCAAATTTCAGTTCAGGTGAATGAGAAGACTGTGGTGCCAGTTTACAAGAGGAAAATAGATAAGAACATAGACTTTTTGGAGTGAGATGACTTCTATTTGGGATATAATATCTTTTAAAATGAATATACAGATAATTGCAATGTATATATTTATTTGTTATATATATAATGTAATAATATCATATATAACATATAATTTATGCATATGTATGTCCATGTTGCTATTTCTAGTCCAATAGGTTTAGAGACCAAGAATTATCATGATACAAATAACAAGAAATCCCATGGAGAAGACAGAACCCTGGTGAGCACCAGCATTGAAGTCTGTGAGTTGCTGAAACACATTTTGTAGGGTTTGCTAAACATTGTTTTATAATTTATAAAGCTTGAAATCATTAGTTGAGGTTTGTATTCTTCAGTTTGTTCAGACACCTCTTTATTCCAAATTTTCTTATACTTGATAAGAATGTTTATTTATATTACCTATTTGGCCACTATGGTTATTAAATTTGTCATCCCAAATTCAAGAAGTGGGAAAGGTTTAAGAAAAGAAATATTGAGCAAAAGTGGATTGTAATTGTATCAGCAAGGAAGAGTAGTATGAAGAAGAGAGAAAGCAAGTCATTGCAGGTATCAACTCATAGAGATACTTGTTGACATATATGCTTATCAGTTTCATGAGTATTAATCTAGGTTTTTGTCAAATTTGTGTGTGTATGTGTGTGAGACAGAGACAGTGAGAGAGGGACAAATAGGAACAGAAAAACAGGAAGGGAGAAAGATGAGAAGCATCAATTCTTCATTGCAGCTCTTTAGTTGTTCATTGATTGCTTTCTCATATGTACCTTGACTGGGAGGGTACAGCAGAGTGAGTGACCTCTTGCTCAAGCCAGCTACCTTGGGCTTCAAGTTAGCGACCTTTGAGCCCAAGCGAGGGACCATGGTGTCATGTCTATGATCCCACACCCAAGCCAGCGACCCTGCACTCATTCAGGTGAGCCCGTGTTCAAGCTGGATGAGTCTACGCTCAAGCTGGTGACCTCAGTGTTTCAAACCTGGGTCCTCTGCATCCCAGTCTGACACTGTAACTACTGTGCCACCACCTGGTCAGGCTAGGCCACTGTCCATTTATATGAAAGAAACCCAGCAATCTCTCTGAGTTGAAGAGACAGAATGAGGGTTACAGGAAAGCCAATGATGCTTGACTTTGCAGGGTGAGTATAAGAGAGGAGAGAAATACACAGAGAGAAAACTCCAAGAAGATGCAGGGGTCCCATTAAATATTCAGTTGACTATTAATCAGCTCATGTTGAAGCCAAGGGGAAAATCACCGGAAAGGATTTGAGGGAATAGTTCCTGGAGGTCACTCAACACTGAGAATAATGCTAGTGCCTGTTGCCAGCAACCAGCGTGGGAAACTCATAATTCATGGGATACTGGTTAAAATACTGAAAAATAATTTGTTTCAGTAGTGGGAAAATTAACCCTAGACTAAATGCTGTTTTGTTTCCACCCACAGAACTTAAATCTGGGGATTTAAAAACAAAACAAAAGCAAGATCTGGGGATTATACTGCTTCTAAGTAATTTAAGAGTGTTCCATACAATATTCAAGAATAGTTGTAGTAATTCAAAAATGCCCAACAACCAACAGGGTAAGTTTTAAAATGTCTGCTATGCAATCAAAAATTACTGCAAAGAAGCCTGACCAGGCGGTGGCGCAGTGGATAGAGCATTGGACTGGGACGCGGAAGACTCAGGTTCGAGACCCCGAGGTTGCCAGCTTGAGTGTGGGCTCATCTGGTTTGAACAAAAGCTCACCAATTTGGACCCTGGGTTGCTGGCTTGAGCAAGGGGTTACTCAGTCTGCTGAAGGCCCGCAGTCAAGGCACATATGAGAAAGCAATCAATGAACAACTAAAGTGCCACAACAAAAAACTGATGATTGATGCTTCTCATCTCTCTCCGTTCCAGTCTGTCTGTCCCTATCTATCCCTCTCTCTAACTTTCTCTCTGTCACTGTAAAAAAAAAAAAAAAATACTGCAAAGAAGCAGGAAAATACAGTTTGAAAATACAGTTTGTAATGGAGAAAAAAAGTTTATCAGTTGAAACTGATCTAGACATGAGAAGGTGATGAGATTAGCAGCTGAGGACATTACAGTAGTTACTAGACCTGTATTCCATATGGTCAAGAAACTAGAGTAAGTGCCCCAGCCACGCAGCTCAGTCACTTAGAGCATCATACAGAAACACAAAAGTTGTGGGTTTGATCCCCAGTCTGGGCACATACTGGAAGTGACCAATGAATGCATAACTAAGAGGAAGAACAAATACTTTTCTCTCTCTCTTCCTTCCTCTCTGTCTCTCTAAAAAGAAAGGAGGAAGAAAGAAAAAGAAAGAAACTAGAGTAAAGCTTGAGCATGTTAAGTAGAAACAGGAAATACTCGGTTCAAATGTTTATGAAAACTACATCTTTTTGGAAAAATACACTGGGTGGTAATAGCAGTGTACAAGATATTGTTGAAAAGACAGCAATAGAAATTAAAAAATAAAATACAGTGAGAAAAAAAGACTACACTCAAATAATAAATAAAGCACCAATAACTGGGACGATCTTAAGAGGCCAACTACACAAATAATAGGCATTCCTGAAAGAGGAAGATGGGAAACAGAAAAACTATTTAAAGAAACAGCCGGAATATTTTCAAATATGGTTGAAACTATTATCCCTGATGCAGGAACCTCAACAAACCCCAAGCACAAAAAAAAATTTGAAGAAAATCACATCAAGTTGCTCAAAACTAGTGATATAGATAGAGGTATATGTACCTGCATACTTTTCTGTGGGTTTTCACTTTTTCATTTATACTTTTTAACCTTTTTACAAGAAGTTGAAAAATTAGTATAGATAGTTTGTGTACCATGCACCCAGCTTCCCTCAATTATAACATCTTATATAATCATAGGACATTGTCAAATGTAGTAAAAGAACATTGATATAAAGCAATTACCTGAACTACAATGTTTTTATTTTATCTGTCTTTGCATGTACTGTTTCTTTTTATTTTGGAGGAGGACAGGGGTGCACAGTTCTATGAAATCTTATCTGATATGTATATATATACATATATATGTATATGTGTGTATATATGTTATATATATTATATATATATGTATGTATCACAATTGGGAAACAGAACTGTTTCATCATCACAAAGATATTTCTTTGTTTTACCCCTTTGGAGGCATATCCTACACCCCACCCAAATTCCTGGCAACCACTGATCTATTTTCCATTGCCATAATTGTGTCATTTTTATAATTTTATATAAATAAAATCGTACATTATGTAGCCTTCCGAGATTGACTTTTCACTTCACATAATGACATTCTTGGATCGATAGTTCATTCCTTTCAGTGCTGAGTGGTATTTCACTGTTGCCTGTACCTGCTTGTTTTTTTCATTTTTCCATATGAGAACATTTAGGTTGTTTCCAGGTTTTTGTTATAAAGCTGTTGTGAACATTCATGTTGGTTTTTGTGTGAACATAAGGTTTTCTTTCTCTAGTATCAATACCCGATAATGTGGTGGCTGAGTTATACACTAAATGAATGTTTCACTTTATAAAGAATTTGCAAGCTTTTTATCTAACTGCTTGTACCATTTTACATTCCCAAAAGCTATATGTAAAGTATTTATATCTTTTTGCATTAAAGCTTCATTGGCATTTTTTCAATATTTTTTATTTTAGCCATTCTAACATGTGTATAGTGACATCTGTGTGATTATTGTTCATTGTGTTTCTCTTTTCCTGGGCTGTCAATTCTAGAATGTCAGGAAACCTATTGTGTTTATGGCCTAAGTTTGGTGCTCAGTAAATACCTGCTGTTTAACTGAGAAGATGAAAGAAAGAACAAAGAAAGGAAGGGAGAATTGGAAGGTGGAAGGAGAGTGGGAAGAAAACATGAAAGAAAAGATGAGGAATCTGTGGAACCACAGTGCTGGTTCAAATGCCAAGTTGCTGTTCTGTCCGCAAGACAGACGGACTGCTGGGCCCTCTAGTAATGAGAATACTTCGGCAGCTGCCTGAGCACCTGCCCTCACAATGGCACCCACATCCTTCAATACCAAATGCAAACTTCAGTCATGTGCTACACCTTCTATTCCTTGGTAAAGTCACACCTACCACCAAGAGGGGAGCAGAAACTCCTCTTTTCTCTTGACCCCTCACCTCATAACCTTGTTCTTGATTAACCAGGCCCATTTCTACTTGCAGAAGACTGAAGGGAAATGCACCTGTCACATAAAGGGGACCTGTTTTAAACTTTACATTAGACTTGTCCGCTAAGTGTTAAACCACAGGCTCTTGTGTCACACTGGAATAAATATTAGCCACCTTTGTGGATGACAGGAGAGAATACATTAAATGCAAATTATCTTGACAAAATATGAGTGTGGTTTGTGCACATATACAGTGTTCACTAAGAAAGTTGGAGAGGAGTTGTCTTAGACTTCTTTGCAATGTCCATTACCTTTGGTAGGTAGTCCACTCATTCACCTGAATGCTCCACACAATTCATTTCCTCCGACCCTCTTTTCCACACAAGATTCCATTAAATCCCTTCTCTTTAAGGATGGAATAATAAGATTTAATGTATTATCTTTCCAATTACCAAATAATAATGTTCTACTTTGGGAATTTTAGAAGCCGGCCACCAGGCAGAGTTTTTTCATTTGTCTCACAAGCTTCTGAGTTCATGAAGCTAGGTCACGCGACTGGTTATCCATTTTGCCTGTTTACAAAGGGAGCCTGGGCTGCAAGACACGGCCTTAAACTAGTGTTGCAGACCTGTTTTCTACCATCCATAAGCTAGCCCATGAAAGAACACTTTATTGAGTCTGACATTGCATGCTTTCCATCACATTTGGTACATGCTAAATTCAGAATTTTCAGAGTTTTAAACCCTAAATATATCGAGCCTATTGGGATTTGGCAACCTACTTAAATAATTTGAAACACATAGTTTAGAGCTTCTCAAACTACATATTTCAGAATTATTCAAGTAATATATTTATAATAACATTACTATAGGCAATTCATTGTGCTGAAGTCTAGCAGTTACCAAGGCAGATGATGAAAACTTTTCTGTTAAATCACATTAGACAATCTAGTAGACATGGATTTTTATATAACTATTTTAAGAATATTTTAAAATATTAATATTTTATTCTAATTTCTTCACTGTACCTAAGTCAACTTTGTCAATCTTTTATTCATTGTAATGATATAAGGCAAAGATTTCATGTCAATTCTTCATATCAGAATAGATACTCAAAGCTACTATGACCCAGAGACTAAGTACTCTATAACAGTTCCAGGCAAAAGTGTTTTTCTGTGGATGTGCAATGCTAACCACAGGACATAACCAAGCTCCCCTCCTCTGTACGCTCTCTGCTCACACATCCCATCTCTCAGTTCACCTTTTATTCTTCCAGTCAGAGTGTTAAAAAATGTAACAAATTAAATGATAAATTTGATAGAGTTGCATGGATCCAAATCACATAAAAATTAATATTCTTATTGGAGATGAAGGCATACCTTATTTAAAGAAAGATAATTTAAACTATTCATTTAAATAAATTTATCTGTAGCTAATATAAAAAATAAGTTAATTATGCTAAGACTACTACTAAGATTGAGGGTAAATATAACACTTAGCTGGATATAATATGTATGTCAAGTATTACAAGTGAAAATGTATACACTACAGGTGAGAAGAAACCATGACCTATGACCATCGGAATTGATGCTCTATTAACTATACAAAGAGAACTCAAAAATAAGAGATTTTTTAAAAATTGTACCTACAGACTCTATCTTTCTTCCTAAATTTGAACCTCAGCTTTTTTATTTACCACTGTATTTCAAGTTCGTAACAGTGTTTGGCTCAAGGATGAATGATTGATGAAAAATTAAAATTGTTTAAAAGCTGCATACGGACCTCCCGCAGAGCCCATATGCACAGCCACATCTCAGTGAAGCAAAGGGCAAACAGCAGATCTCTGTTAACCATAAAAATAGGAGAAAAATTCTCTAGCTAATTAGAGAAATCCCAAAAGCAGCAGAAGATATCTGGTAACCTCAGTAGTAAGATATAGCTTCTGGGTAGGAGGTGAAATTGTCATACTTAACTCCATGTCCTATGATTTTATAATTTGGAGACTATGGATTTTCAAAGAAGAGAGATTTCATAGGAAGGCTGAGTGGTCTGTGGAAGGCAACACAATTTTTGCAAACCCAATGTGCTGTTGGAATGATGGGGTTTACAACTCGAGCAAGATTAACAAGTGACTTTGAGCACTGGAAAATTGTCCTCACCTGTCCTGGGCAGTGCCTTCCAAGGAGCTAGTGCTGTAGGTACAGAGAGTGCCAAGGGAAAAAAAAAATCCTCCACTTTTCTTTGTTTGCAAAATACGTGCTCACCACTGCCCGTGATTTTGCTTAAGTGTTTCAAACTTTTATTAGAGTAAATAAATTAAAAAAAATAAAAATAGAAAACTAATGGACTAAACAATATATTCGGAAGTAGTGATTAAGATAGATCTGAATTAAAAGGGGAAATTAAATTAAAAAACAAAAGAAGTAAAAGAGAAGATAAAAGATAAGAGAAGCTAAAGAGTTAAATAATCTTAAAGTAGGAGATGAAGTTTAGCCCATTAAGCTACAGTAAAATAATTTGGAAATTTTAAAAAGAGGCTTAGAATAATCCCAGTTAAGGTTTAAGAGATGTCAGATTGATCTCAGAGCTAAATCCTCAAAAAGAAAATTTTAACTGCAAGCAATTGAACTTAAAATTAGCACCAATAACATAATAGAAAAGGACGGAAGTAGAGTTCGAGATGAGAAGGGTCAGGGCAGGTGGTTAGAGGAGACCAGCTCTCCAAGCCCTGCCCCTGCTCTGGCTGGATTTACAACCATATATACAAAGCGCCCTCTGCTGGCTAATGGAGAGAAACACTTTCCTTATTTAGTACAGACGATAATCTCTCCCACCCCATTCCGTTTTATTTCCTATGTCTTTCCTTATATATTAATTCGCTAACACAATATTATCATATTTAATAAGACTATTTGAAAGAGTCTGTTTTCTCCAAACATAATACTAATTTAAAAAGACAACTTATGGAATAATTTCTCAAAGTGATTTGAAGATACCCTAGTCATACGTGGAAGAAAAAGCCTCATGAAGCAGTAAAAAATGGAGCAGAATTTTAAAGCTATTCACATAAAAAAAAACTAATACTATAAAAGGAAATAAAAAGAAACTGGTTCATTTTAACTTTGAAGTAGCATTATCTTCAATAAGAACAGATTATTGTTCACAGGAAAAAAAAAAACAGTAAAATACAGTGTTTTTCCTCTTCAGAAACATAGCGTAGTCATTAAAGATAATTTTTGAATGAGTGATTGCTTAACATTCATTTGATTAAGAATCAGCCTGACCAGACAGTGGCGCAGTGGACAAGAGTGTTGGCCTGATATGCAGAGGACATGGGTTCAAAGCCCTAAGGTTGTCGGCTTGAGCCTGGGCTCACCAGCTTGAGTGTGAGGTCACTGACTTGAGCGTGGGATCACAGTCATGATCCCATGGTTGCTGGCTTGAACCAAAAGGCTGCTGGCTTAAGCAATGGGTTAATTGTTCTGCTGTAGCTTCTCTGGGTCAAGGGACATATGAGAAAGCAATTAATGAACAACTAAGGAGCCACAATAAAAAATTGATGATTCTCATCTGTCTCAACTTCCTATCTATCCCCCCCCCCGTCTCTCTTGCTAAAAAAAATTTAAAAAAATTGGATCAGCAAAAGTGGTTTGGTTAATGTCAAATTTCAGTTGATTGTATTTAAAAGGTAGGAGAGAAAAATCTGCATTTTTTTTGTCAGATATTGAGCCCCTTAAATGTCAGATCTTGCAAAGGGAAGAAGAAAACTAATATTAACAGCTCCATGTGCCAGGCACTAACTATATCAATATTATCACCTTTAACCTGCAAGCAACTTCGTAAGGTTAGAAATTATTATCACTATGTAACTGATGGGAAAACAGAAGCTTAGTTAAATAAGTCCATGTAATTTGGATCTACATGTGGTTTTTACACATGTAATTTGTAAAGTGATTGAAACTTAGGTCTCCCATGATTATTGCAATGCAATATGCTGTTTACTTAGCTTTTCTAAATGTGGGTATTCATTTGTAAATGCAGCTCGAAACATTAAATAGAAAATATTATGAAGGCACTATGCAAATTTCAAAGCATTACATGAATGTATGTCATTATTTTTGGTTGTCAATATTTAATGGGGTTATTTAAAAATATTAAGGGGTAGATTGGTTCCATGCAGGCTTTCATCCCATATTTATAGATTATTCTCCCTAATTCCCATTTTTTTTGCATTACATAAGTTTTACTCTGTTAGCCTGTGTCTATAGTTTCAAACTTTCCAAAGATATATAGCTTTATTTGTCAACATTTCTCAAATACCTTATTCATGCCATGTAATTCATTTTAATATATTCTTTGTTTTTTAAAAAGGCAAATTCTCTTTTCTTTGCGCTCTGTAAATTTTACTGGTTTGAAAAAGAACAAATGCAGAATGAAACAGAGAACACAAGTGAAAGCCCATGTTTGTTGGGCTGTTTAACAGTTGCCCTTGAACAGCTTGGAATCTTCAGAAAACTCATTGGAGAAACCGGAATACGCTTTGCTGGGAAACTTGTATGCCCCAAAGCTTGTTCCTTAGGGAGTGTTCCTCAATGAGCTGGGGTGATGTTTCATATTACATAACTTCCCTTGAGCTTTCAAATGCACATTTATGTATTAAAGACTGAGAAGTTCTGCAGGAAACATGTTTAACTTTGTAACGATTTTCCGTGACTCTATATTTTTATGGAACTGCTGCTCTGGCCAAGGGAGCTAGGGATGCTGCCATGAATCTATTCAATTGACCATTTTTTGCTCAGAAAGTGCCAATTGGAGTCTGTTGGATTTGGATACAACTGTCAATCAAGGTCTTGCGAGACTAAGATGAGCAAATTAACGTGTATCCTAGGTTTGTGGGACAAGTAGTCTGTGAAGAAGTGATGCTGCATGATAATGAATAAGCTTTTCACAAAGCTAAAATGTAGCAAGAATAGTATTTCAAAACTCCTATATTCTTCATTCAAAGCCTCAATTGTTATTTTTTTACCATTTTTGAATGATCATACTCTTTGTAGACAGACAATAAATAATATAGACTGAATTCTCTTCTAAGCCATTTGAAAATAATTTGAACAAGTCAAAGATATCTTGCAAATATTCATAATACTGAAATATTTATAATTACTAAATTAAAATGCTCAAAAATATACAACTGTCTGTCATTTCACTTATAGTAACTGATTGTAAGGAAATATTTATAGATATTAAAAAGTTTTAATTATAAAAATGTATCCCTGGCCAGTTTGCTCAGTGGTAGTGTTGGCCTGGCGTGTGGATGTTCCAGTTTCAATTTCTGGTCAGGGCATACAGGAGAAGCAAACATGTGCTTATTCATCCCCCTCCCCTTTCCCCTCCTTTCTCCTTCTCTCTCTCTTCCCCTCCAGCAGCCATGGCTCAATTAGTTCAAGTTCACCCTCCTTTGTGTTGAAGATGGCTCAGTGGAGCCTCCACCTCAGGTGCTAAAAATAGCTCAGTTGCAAGCATGGCCCCAGATGGGCACAGCACCAACCCGACAGGTGTTGCTGGGTGGATCCGTTAAGGGCACATGCAAGAATCTGTCTCTCTAGCTCCCCTCCTCTCATTTGGAGCAGAGGAAGAAGAAGGAGAAGGAGAAGGAGGAGGAGGAGGAGGAGGAGGAGGAGGAGGAGGAGGAGGAGGAGGAGGAGGAGAGGAAGAAGAATAATGGAGTGTTTATCACATTGAAAAACTAGAAACGGCCAGTATATTCAAAAATAAGCATTTGGGTGAGCAAATTATACGATCCAACTATACACTGCTAGTAAATATCCTCTTACCTATCACTTATCATTGGCCTCTGTAGTCATTAGGAGGAAGTTCACAGCTCCTAATATGCCTGCTGCTGTTGACTATATCACTCTTCTCACCGGGACTCCTTTGATTCTGTTTGATACTTCTTCAGAGAAACTGATCATGCAAGACACCCTCAACCTCACATGGCCTTGATGAATATTGGTTTCATCATTATATGGCTCTTCCAGCTTCCCTGCACTAAGGATCAAACTAGGGACCACTGTACATGAAGATTCCATCTTCCCTCAGGTCTCAGGCAGTCCTTCCTGATAGCTGAAGGCACATAATGTGATTTGATCCAGGGCAGCAATAAAAAGCCTGGGCTGGCCCTGGCCAGTTGGCTCAGTGGTAGAGCGTCGGCCTGGCGTGCAGGGGTCCCGGGTTCGATTCCCGGCCAGGGCACACAGGAGAGGCACCCATCTGCTTCCCCACCCCTCCCCCTCTCCTTTCTCTCTGTCTCTCTCTTCCCCTCCCGCAGCCGAGGCTCCACTGGAGCAGAGATGGCCCAGGCGCTGGGGATGGCTCCTTGGCCTCTGCCCCAGGTGCTAGAGTGGCTCTGGTCATGACAGAGCGATGCCCCCGAGGGGTAGAGCATCGCCCCCTGGTGGGAAGAGCATTGCCCCTGGTGGGCGTGCCAGGTGGATCCCGGTCGGGCGCATGCGGGAGTCTGTCTGACTGTCTCTCCCCGTTTCCAGCTTCAGAAAAATACAAAAAAAAAAAAAAAAAAAAAAAGCCTGGGCTGTTCATGTAAGAGCAAACTGACTTAAAATACAGTCAGAATTTTACCGAAATTTCAATAGATAACCTGTCTTAATTTTCAATAAAGAAACAATTCTTCCAAATTATAGATATTTGTAAGAATATGAATTCTCCTATGAAGAAGAATGTCAGCTTTATTCTTAGTAGCATCAACTGGAAAAATAGATCCCTGTGGTTCCAAAAATTGCAAACTTCCAAAAGCTGCATGTCTTTTTCTAGCCAGTATGTTTACCTTCCTTACCAGAACAATGAAAACAATATAATATTACACAATTTCCAAAGGAAATCATTTTACTTTGACATTTCAGATTCAGATGTTCTGAAGTAAAAACAAACATAAAATTTCAGATACAGAATGTTTGGGATTATCATATTTCTTCTATAAACATTTAGACAGAAAAATCATAGAGTCTGATATAGCAGTTATGGAATAAAAAGAAGAAAATTTAACTATAAAATATGCCTCATAAATATTACAGACATTTCATGATATGAACAAAATTCTTAGAATCAGGAAAGAAACACACCAAAAGATAACATTTATTTGAAAGACAATATAGTTAGTGTTGAGGACATTGTTTGCCAGGGAGAAAGGGCTTAAAAATGGAATAGAAAAATGCAAGGTACTTAATGCACTTGGCTGGAAACATCAGTACGAAATCACTTGCTCCTCTCAAGGAGTGTACAAAATACCACACAAAAGTTTCATTTTATTTAGTTTATTAATATGATCCAAAGTTAAGAAATGAGGAAAGGACACAATACAAGATTTAGCAGAACTATACAAAAAGAACCAAAAAAGTCACAGGAGTTTTTCAATCGGTAACAATTTTCTTATGGAAAGTTCGTCTATCAACTAATATAAAAATAAATCTACAATAGCAACTGTGACTCAAATTGAGCCAGTATGCGGCACGTGTGACACCCAGCAGCGGTCGGCAAGGTGCTATGTGAACCTCACCCCCTCCTGGGCTGGCTCACACTGTCTGCCCTTTGACCTGAACCCCCAAAAAGACCCCTCACAACACAGGTTTGCAGCCAATTACATTTTCTCCTCAGCCAACAATCAGTTAGGTATCATGTCTATTTCTTACAGCCTCTTTCTTTTTAAATAGGGACGGAACTCAAGAAAACACTCTCCTGGCCAGTGCTGAGCAGGGAAGGATACAAAAGTACTCACTCTTAGGTGGGTTAAAGGGAGTTGGAGAGTCCCAATAGACTCAGGTAAATGAAGAGATTAGAACGGGCATCATCAAAAAGCACTGAGGTATGGGATCCACGGGTAACTCACAGAAAAGGACAGAACTGGATAACATCGAAAGAAAGGTGGCACCGTCATTACACTTGGGAAGTCACACTCAAAGAACAATAAACAGGAAGAAAACTGGAATGGAGAGTACTTCCTCTGACATTTTAAAGATGAAAGCATTTTTAAAAAGGAATGTAGAAGCCAAACCAAAAAATAAAAATAAAAAGTAAAATAGCAATTTTGAGTGTTTAAATAAAATGTAATGCAAAAGGAAATAAAGAATTCTATTACTTTCACTTGACTTTGTCCAAACTTTTTATAAAGGTTACATTATCAGGCCAGTTTTGCTTTATTGGGAATTGATACATTTCATCAGACATTTCTAGGGAGAAGAAAATAAAAGAAGCCATGACATCCCTCAGGGAGACTGGGAGCACGGGGAGGAAGGGAGTACACGAAAGGTCCATCTGCATGATCTCCACGCTCACTCCTCATGCCCAAAGTGTCTTTGACCTTCACATTAAATGACAGTTTCAGATCACAGAAAACATCATCACCAAGGACGACAGAATTAAGACCACGAGGGTAGGCTGCTCAGCATGCTGCCCAGGGCTATGAAGCAGCTCAGCAGCGTGGGGGAGGAGCTCCGGTGCAGAGAGGGGGACGGAGAGACGCACAGCACAGGCTCTGCTCTGTACGGTCTTTCTATATCTGGAGGTAACGCTGTCATCCCTTGGATCTGAAAATGAAAGAGCAGACAATGCCACTGAGTGTATGATTTCAGAGCAAGACTGTGGCCACGCTCGCTCAGTCCTTACACTTCTGCAGTGTAAGAGATGGAAGATGGCGGCGGGGGTGGGGGTGGGGGCGGGGCAGACGGCTGCTGAAGTTGTCAAACATCAGGAGAGTCACAAGCTTAGGGATTCCACGGGAAATGGAGCGGACGGCTAGACTTGCACCTGGGACTGAAGAGATACAAATCAGGCTCCTTTACTTACTGAAACTCTCACCTCATCCTAGTCCCGCTTCACTACAACGTTAAGATTTAGAATAAATTTCCCTCGTCAAAGGGCATGGAATAAGGAGTTTTTGGTCAACCCAAGTAATCATTAAGCAAATAAATTTTCTACTGGTTTGTTGGATTGATGGATATTTGTCTGTCCCTCGGATTTTACATGTGGTGGCATCAGGGAAAAATGTGACGTGTGGTTTCCCCAAAGATGAAAACAAAGTGGGGCTCACCGACCACTCCGCATTGTCTGTCTTGGAGCATCTCACGTTCACGGGCAGGCTGAGGACCAGCTTATTGAAGGACAGACCTTCTTTTAGAGTCCATTTAAACTTATTCATTGCATCCATGAAAGAAAGGTTCTTATATTGCTTGGGGCTTTTGATAATGAAAGGCCAGGTCCTGAATTTAAAATAAAAAACCACAATTAGTCATATTCAGAATAAAAGCATTCCAGTTTCTATTATTTTCGACATTCTAAAGTTGACCTCATTCTTGTTCGTTTTTACAAACACAGATGACCTAATGCAACACAATAATGAACTCATAGCATTTACTAGAGGAAATACATACTAAATGATAAGGAGGAGTCCTTTTGAAAAACGAAATTGCTTGTTTTAATAGCAGAAGGGTATTACTTTTAGACAAATAATTCTGGCTCAGAACGCTTCCCCAGAGTCTCATAATTCCTCATGTATTTGTTTCGGCTCTAATTACCAATGTAATTGGTAAGCAAAGAGTTCTAAATAGTGTAATGCTAATGGAGTAATAAAGAAATGTGTAGGATCTTAAAAGGTGCTGTAACAGAGATGGAAATTTCAATTCCATATAGTTGAAAAGCCTGACCCCTGGTGGCTGCCCTGGTGGCTTGCTTACATGGAGATAAAAAGATTTGAAATTGAACCAGTGTTTTAAAATTTTTACTGAGAGAAAAAAAAAAAATCTCCAGACGATATGTTTTGCATCTACTTGCTGCACACACACAATTTGCTAAATGTCCAACAAAGACAGAACAAATCACAGAAGAATGACAAGCCCTGCTTGAAAAGATATTCTTTATTAAATATAGGTTTATATTATTGATTCCTGAAAGGAAAAAGATAAGTGTTGACACATAACAAAAATCTACATGAACTAATACATGGATCTTCCAGAACATTATCACAGGTAACCAGTAGGTAGCTGGCTCCCACTACGTCCCAAGAAGATGTTCCAGTAATTACCAAATAATTAACCTCCAGCCGAGGAACCTACATTTTAATAATTGAACTTCACACTTTCTTCTCTTACACACATAACTTACTCAGGCACATTGAGTATTATTTTTAAAGTAAATTAAATATCATTTATTAGTTTTTTAATTATAAAGATAAATCTTTAATTTCTAAATTAAAATTATTTCCTCCATACTGAAACAATACCACAAAAAAGCAATGCATATTATATGATGACATTTCTATTCTTCAGTCCTACCTTCCTTTTTTCCTTTCATTAAAGGCAATATATCTTTACTTTGTTTTAAATGCATTATTTTGTACAGACTTTAAAGTTAAATGTAGTAAAGAAAGTGTGATCAGCTTCACAGTATATTAAGCACAGCTATCAATGACTTAGAATCTATTGCATTTTAAAATTAAACATGTTGTGAGCACTTGTAGAGATGCAAATCAGGAATAGTATAAAATCAAAACTTGACTTGAAAGGGGCTTGTTATGCCTGACCTGTGGTGGCTGAATGGATAAAGCCTTAATTAACTTGGAATGCTGAGGTTGCCAGTTCAAAACCCCAGGCTTGTCTGGTCAAGGCATATATGAGAAATAACTATTATGAGTTCGTGTTCTTGCTCCTATCCCCCTTTCTCCTTCTCTCTCCTCCCCCTAAAATCAATAAATAAAATCTTGACAAAAAAGAAAAAAGGGAGGGTATTATGTTTATATACAATATCCTTTTAAATACAATAAAACTACGTTAAGGTTTTATTAAAATAATTTTTTGAATCAAATATTAAAAATGAAATTTACTTTTCAAAGAGGTAATGTACCTACCTACCTCAAAAAAAAAAAAAGAAAGAAAAAATCAACTTCATAACTAAGGAAATGCTGGGGTCCGGGACAGGGAATTATTAGCCTGTAACCACCACACATACCACAAGGTGGCACTAGAATCTCTACTAGTGATCTGAGGCAGCTTAATCTGAATTTTCTGCAGGCTTGCTAATAAGAATTAATACTCTACTACTGTGCATATATAAAAATTTTAAAAAGCTTTGCTGCTAGATTGACATGAGGTATAAACACTTGTTAACTTACCATAAATATGTGGAAAGAATGTAAAAAGGAAAAGAAAAACAATGGTTCATACATTGGAGACAGCATAACATGACAGAGTAACTTGGGGATATAGTCACCAACCTCTCTAAGATGGCATCATTGTTTCATGTTTATTATTTCCTTTCCAGTCTTACTAGCTTTGTTCAGGCCCCTACTCTATAATATCATACAATCATTTCTGCCTATCCTACACCACATGTCCAGGCTACCCCTGGAGAAAACAGACAGAACAGAAAGAGGAGAAATTCTGAAACAGTGAATATTTAACCCGAGTATTTTTCCTTATAAGACTAAGCTTTAAATTAGAAATAAGTAACCCTGAAGTAGTAAGTTCTTCTGCTATCACTGGGACTAAGAATTAAGAAGATTGGAAATGTCCTAGAAATTAAAATAGTGAAATTTCTGCACATCTAGGCAGTATATAAATGTCTACCCAAATAAACATTTTAAAAAGAATATTATTTATATGTCACTGTAGTTGATAAAAATAAATCACATTAATATTATTTAATATTGATGAGTAATTTTTCTTTGTAAGTTTAATCTAATTGGCAAGTTGATTTAAAAATATATAAAAAATGAAATAAATTTAGATTATCCAAAATAATTTTGGGAAAATAAAAAATGCCAATGTTTTGGGACTTACACCCTCTTATTTAAAGACATCTTATAAAACTATAATAACTGAATGTGGCATTATATTAAGGATAAACATGTACAACAATGATACAGAATTCAGAGTCCAGAAATAGTCAATACATGGTCAAATAATTTTCAACATTCTAGTCAAGTTCAATAGGAAAAGGGTAGTTTTCTTTATCAAATGTTCTTGAACAACTTGATATCTCTATGAAAAACAGTGAATCTCAGCATTTATCTCATACCACACACAAAAACTTATTCAAAATGCATCATCAATGAAAATGTAAAACTTATAACTATAAACTTCTTAGGGGGAAAAAAACAAGAAAAGAATCTTCCTGATGTTGGGGAGACAAAGATTTCTTACACAGGATATCAAAAGCACAAAACAAACTATAAATGATAAAATGGACTTCAAAAAGTACAGTTAAATAATAAAAATCAAACCATGGACTGAGAAAAACTATCTGTAAAAATATATCTGAAAAAGGTCTTATAGTCAAAGTGTAAAAAAAGAATCTTAAAAAATATAAAGCACTCTTACAAGTCAATAATAAAACAAATAACATAATTAAACAATGGGCAAAAGTTTAAACAGCTAAAGAGGAACATACATAAGTCTATATAAATAAAAATGTAAATGTTCGTTTGTTCAAAATCTTAAATCTCTGAAAGTTCTTCACCAATTGCTTTGAAATTTTGATACAACGTTGCATTCAAATATGCGCATGTTTTTATATACCTACAAGTATGCATGTATTTTTATATACCTACTATTATATAGATGTCATACCTGTGACAGGTAAAAACATGCTTTTTTTTGAAAAACAGCGCCATCTGTTGGACGTAAAAGCAACAGACGCTATACTAAATATTTTATGATTATATGTTGCATGTTCTAGAGTCGGCAAACCAGACAATCTCTATATCTGCACAGACAATGGAACAACAAAAAATATTGTATACCCACAAGCATTGTGAAATTAAACATTTTAGAACGTGTGCTTTCTCTTTTTTTTCTTTTCCATTTAACCAGACTGAGCCACAGCAATGCATGGCCGGGTACAGCTAGTGACAAATAATCATGTGAAAAGAGGCTCAAGATTGTTAAATCCTAAGGAAAATGGAAAATAAAAATGCAATAAGATATCACACTATACATTAAAATAGATAAAAATTTAAAATATTGAAAATACAAAACAACAATAAAAATGTTAAACAATAGGGTACTCTTCCCCATTACTTCAGGAATGTAAAACATCCACCATTTTGGAGAAAATTTTGAGTCTTATGAAATAAACATAAACTAAGCATACAATCCAGTGATTCCACCACTAGGTATTAACCCAGAAAATTGAAGACAAATGTTCATTCAAAGACTTATATTGATACAATAATATTTATAGCAGCTTTCTTCATAATAGTCAGAAACTGCAAACAATCCAAATGTCTTTTAACCAGTGAATAGATGAATGAACTTGGGTGTATCCACAGGGGAATGCTACTCAGCAATAAAAAAGGAATGGCCTGCTGATACACGCCGCACCTCAGAGGAATCTCAGAAACCTCTAAGTCAGAGAAACCGGACACAAAAGAGCACATCTTACATGACCCCATTTTATATAAAATCTAGGAAAGACCAAACTAGTACAGTACAGTACTAGTAATGTAGTACAGTAACGTAAAGCAGATTCAGTTTCATGAGACTTTGTGTGCGAGGTGAGACTGTCTCCACATAGGCCCAAGAGAACTTTAGGGTGTGATGGAAATGCTCTATACCGGGGGGGTCCTCGCCTTACGAGCAGTTCCGTTTCTATGATAATGGAGTAACCCGAATTTTGGTGTAAGTCAAAACACACTCTAGCCTAAGTCACTTACCTATCCTAACACAGTTGTAAAATTGTAATCCAGAACAAAAAAAAACAGAACTAAGCCACAGAAAAAGGAAAAGAACATAAATATACTATACTGTATACTGCATATTCTTCTGCCGTGCACAACCAAACTAGTTCACCCACGTAGTCTGGAAGTACAACGCTAACGACATAAGCCGAAACACTCACATCTCAATTTCTTTAAAGTTTTTATGGGAGTGAGCATCATAAACTCAAAATGTAATATGTCGAGACTGTCATAACCCAGGACCACCTGTATCTTGTTTGTGATGGTGTTAAATAGATGTACACATCTGAGAAAACTTTCTAACAAAAATGGGTGCATTTTATTGTACGTAAGTTCTACCCCAAGCAATTTGACTTTTAAAATAAAATAATAAAAGAGAATTAAAAGCTTATCAATGAAATGATGAAAAAAGACACGACATAATGCCACCAACTTTACAATCTAATTATTAAAGAAGGAAACCAGGGTATCTTACTTAACAAGCTACAACCTCTAATTCTCGTGACACACTCTAAGGCAGGGGTCTCAAACTCGCGGCCTGCCGAACAATTTTGTACTGATTTTTTTTTTGTTTTCAACTGCAGTGAGAAAAGTGTTGCATAACAGTTGCTTTTTGTAGACCTAGTGCGGCCCGCTGAACGGCTGTGATCTTGCTCTGCGGCCCACATGCTGAGTTGAGTTTGAGACCCCTGCTCTAAGGCATGGGAATTGGAAGTACATAGTGAGGTTGAGTCTCAGTAGTAAGAAGTGAAGGCTCAAGGCTGCAACAGATTTGCCAGCACGACGTCAGACTGGGACAATCCTCCTTGGACAGGGATTCAGCCCTTGCCACTTAGAAAACTGCCTCGGATAGATTTTTAACAAAATATAAAGAAGGATTAACCCATGTAATCCAATAGACAGTATGTAGGTCCAGCTCTATATCCACAGCTTTTTACTATCAAAATATTAAAAAATATGTACATAAAATACACCACCCCAACCTCAAACTGTGATATAGCAAGAAAGAAAACTACTCGCAGATTTGCTTAGAAGGAAGTCAAGAATTCACCTACATTTTAGCAAAGGGAAGTTTTAGAGGGAACTGACTCCGCAGAAGCAAGAAACGACATAACAACCACACAAACACAGGCTGAAAAGGAAATTATATATCACATTTCATGTAAAGAGACAGAAACAAACTGACTCTAGAAGAAAATATAAACCAATTATACAGGAGAGAATTCCCACAAGTGTTTCATGTTATAAACTATTTAATAAGAACATGAATTCGATTAAACAAAAGCTCAAATATAAGATGATGAAACAACAGAATGAGATGAAACAGGAGATAGTAGACAAAAACAAATAAATTAAAGACAAAACAACTTTAGCAGCAAATAAGTTAGAAAAAAACGGAACACTTCTGAAAAATTATAAGAGAAAAATCACAAGAAGATTAGAAAAAAGTTTGTAGCAATTCTCAAATATAAAAGAACACAGGGCATAAAGCACCTGGAAGCCCTTTGTGATTAAATAACTTGAGAATAAAATCTTGATGATCAAATGAAAGAACTCAAAAATGTAGAAATCATATAAAATTCAGGATTACTATTTACTGTATTTAAAAATTAAATTTGCATTAAATATCCTTAGAATTAAGTTTCAAAGTTAAATGTAAAAATTTAAAATCTTGACAATACAATAATTGTAATATAAATAATGAATATTTGAAGGTATAGAAAAGGGAGGTTGGAGACAATGTGAGAGTATGAGTGTCCTCTTCATCTTTTATGATCTAAAATTGAAACATGTAATTTAAGAAAAAAAAGAAAGCAGAAAGGAAAAAAATAACAAAACAAAAATAAGAAAGTAATCAATAAGAAAACATCCAAATTTTAAAAGTAAAGAAAAAAAAAAAAAAAAACAAAGACCCCCCCCCCAAATAAGTAGTTTTTTAAAAAGTGAGTATAAAATCTCAGTGCTTTTCACAGTCTATTTTCTCAAGATTTGTAAGTCTCTTTATTAAATATTGTCTCTTATGGTTAAAAAAAAAAGATATCCCTGGCCATGATAGAGCATTGGCCCAGCATATGAATGTCCAGAGTTCAATTCCTGGTCAGGGCACACAAGAGAAGTGATCATCTGCTTCTGTTCTCCTCCCTCTCCCACTTTTTTCCCTCTTTCCCTCCTGTAATCAGTGGCTCAACTGGTTCGAGCATGGCCCTGAGCACTGAGGATAGTTTGGATGGTCTGAACAAATCTGCCTCAGGTGCTAAAAATGGCTCAGTACTCAAGCATCAACCCCAGATGGGGTCGCTGGGTGGAGCCCAGTCAGGGCTCATGTGAGAGTTTGCTTCACTATCTCCCCTCCTCTCACCAAAAAGAGAAAAAGTGCAACATTTATTTGAAGTTCAACTGTTCAGTTGATTTTTCTTCTGATAAATTAAAACAAAATTTAATTTTAATGCTTTTGTTTAAAACAATGAATACATTATCATCTTGATAATAATAATGTATTCATTTTTATAGCAATATCTACACAGAAGGATGCCTGTAATAACTTTCAATTAATATTTGTATTTTTTTGTAACAGAATTTGAAGTGATGGCTTTTATTTTCTTTTTAAAATTTTTTTCTACATTACTCAAACTCTTTATAATAAGAATTTGTGATTTTTACACATTATAACCATTAAGCGATTTTTCCTGTAAAGAAAAAGAATCACCCCTCTTGATTCCTTTTTAGAAACAGAACAAATAAGACAGGAACATTCCATCACATGAACCTCCCTGGAACTGAGTTGATGTGTGGTGTTGCAGAGAATAGAGAATTCATATAAACTCGTTATCTATTCTGTTATCTCATCTTTGTGAGTTTTTGTTCTTCTGTAAGCCTTGCCAGATCTGTGGGAGGCAAAGAAGATTGCATCCCCCAGAACAGACAAATCCTGAAACAGGATGCAGTTGTCTCTATTTTTCTACCGAGTCATCCTCTAATCTTAGGGTCGCTATGGAATGTATAAAATGAAATGGGGCACCTAAATAATTATATTAAAATCACAAAATAGGAGATTGGGGGTTATATGTTATATGATATTCCTTTTTAGTATTGCATCCTGAAACCAAATTTGCAATTTCCTTTTAAGCAAAACAGAAAAAGCACCCAAACGATTTTTCTTTCTGATCTTTTAACCGATATCTTGTTAGTTTGGCCTTCAGTAATATTTATGTCGCTGTGATGGTGAACTAGACCTGAACATGTGATTTAAAGTCCAAACATGTATTTTAGAACAGAGGCTTCTTTTCACTCATATTTTTTGAAGAATAAATATATTTAACCTGTAGTTAAGTGGTTTTATGTGGACAGTGACATCTCAAAACTGGTCTTGTTCTGTGAAGCAGTTCTCCTGTTCTTTTAAGTGATGAAAACCCCAACTTCAGTATGTTCTGGTAGAGACCAAAGGCATGGGCACTGACAGAGCTCGCCGGGATGTGGACACTGAGCATTGCCAGAGGCTTTACACAAGGTGAACACAAAAGAAAATGACTGGACCTCAGAATGTGTTTGAAATAGAAGGCATTCTGAATGAATCACCATCTTGTAAACACACAGCTTTGAATGTCCATTTGTTTTCAACATTCTCTCAAATTAGCCTGATTATGAAAAATTTCAAGTAAATATATAAGAAATAAAAGGCTACTTAAGTCTTAATATGAAATAATATGATAGCAGTATTTCAAAAACAAGACTATATCAGCATGTTTAGAGTATTTTATGTGCTGTTGTTTATTAATATTTTATTTATATATAATCATTTATTTTTAATAAAAGACAGATATACAAATATATAAAATCACAATACAAACCCTGCCTCTGTTAATTATTGTGAATAACAGAATGTTGAGCAATTTCTTAATTTTGCAGTTTCTATTTCCTCCTCTATAAAACTAAGATTGCAAGTCCTGGCCTACCTATTGGAATTGTGTGAAAATAACTTACATGAAATACTGCATTTGAAAATACTTCATTAACTGCAAACTAATTTACATAAGCATTTTAGTAGATTTAGTGGCCATTGGGTTGTCTGGATAGGAACTCAGTAGAACATGTCTTTGAAGAATAAGTTTAATTTTTTTTAAAAAGGAATGTTTTTAGTTCATAATTTATAACTCTATAATATTTAGAAACAAAAGTAGAACATAAATTATATTCTCCTTCAGCATCTGAATTTTACCACATCCTCATTACTTGTTTATCTTTTCCTTAAATACCAAAAATCTATGTGTAACTTTTTCATAATTACATGAGTCTATTTCATTTTGAAAAGTCCTAATCAGTAGAAAAATTTTCTTTCTATTAAAACAAAATATACACTCCAAAATTTCCACTGAGCACCCTAATTTTTCTTTGTGATGTTATTTTTTTTATTTATACACTTTTTAGAGAGAGAGAGAGAAGGAAAGAGGAGCAGGAAACATCAACTCCCATATGTGCCTTGACCAGGCAAGCCCAGGGTATTGAACCAGCAACCTTAGCATTCCAGGTCTATGTTTTATCCACTGTGCCACCACAGGTAAGGCTGTGATGTTATTTTTCTATAGCAACCTTAATATAACCAAAATTTCAATTTCTTGTTCAAACAAGTTTTCTATACTATTACACCATTCAATTCACACATCATCATTTTTCCTTTACTTTTCTCTTTTTTTCTGACCAACTCCCTGAAATGCAATCAATCAACAAATGCAGCGAATGCTATCTTCAAAAGGTAACCTGATGTAATAACCATTTCTCATTAACTCTTCAGCCATCACCTTGGTCCAAGGCACCCTCGCTTCTCACCTAAACAAGCACAATAGTCTCCTGGTCGGTTTTATTCTTTCCAATCTGACCCTTCTAGAGTCTTTTCTCAACACAGTAGCCAAACTGGCTTTTTAAAAATACATTACAATGGTTTTACTTTGTACTTAAAACCCAAAGTCCTTATGTTGCCTACAAAGTTCCACATGATCTGGTCCCATTTGCTGTCAGATCTCCATACTCATTCCCTATCATATTCCACTCTGCTCTAGTCGAGCCAAACTCTCCTTCTTCTTGCTCTTTGAATACGCGCTTCCCACCCACTCCGGAGTCATTACACTGACTCTTCTCTCTACAGCAGGGGTCCCCAAACTTCGGGCCCACGGGCCACATGCGGCCCCCTGAGGCCGTTTATCCGGCCCCCACCGCACTTCCGGAAGGGGCACCTCTTTCATTGGTGGTCAGTGAGAGGAGCATAGTTCCCATTAAAATATTGGTCAGTTTGTTGATTTAAATTTACTTGTTCTTTATTTTAAATATTGTATTTGTTCCCATTTTGTTTTTTTACTTTAAAATAAGATATGTGCAGTGTGCATAGGGATTTGTTCATAGATTTTTTTAAAGTCCAGCCCTCCAATGGTCTGAGGGACAGTGAACTGGCCCCCTGTGTAAAAAGTTTGGGGACCCCTGCTCTACAGAGAGTATACTCAGACATCTTTATATGGTTAGCTTATCACTCAGATCTCTGCTTGAATATCTCCTCCTGCCATGGATTGAATGTGTATGTCCTACCAAAACCCACATGTTGGAATCCTAATACACAAGTTGACATTATTAAGAGATGGGCTTTGGAGAATCTCTGCCCTCATTTATGGGATTAGTGCCCCTATAGAAACAACTTTAGAAACCTCCCTTGTTCCTTCTGCCATGTGAGGTTACCATGAGAAGATGACCATCTACGAGGAAATGGGGTTCACCAGACACTAAATCTGCCCAAGCCTTGATCTTGAACGTCCCAGCCTCCCAAACTGTGAGAAATAAATTTCTGGAGTTTATAAGCCAACCTGTTGATCGTATTTAGGATACAGCAGCCCTGGCTAAGACACCTCCCCAAAGAGGCTTTCACTACCCTATTGATAACAGCTACACATGTCTTTATGTCTCAATTATTTTCATAACATCTAATGTCAGAAATTTTATATTTATATTGTTTATTTGTTTATTGCCACTTTCCCATTCTATAATATAATTTTATGTCTGCAAGAGTAATATTTTTCATGTTTATTGTTTTATCTTAAGTAGTTCGTATGATTTGCAATTACGCAGAAAGAGTTAACACAGCCCACCTAAGAGTATTCTTAGAGATCTCTGCTTGGATGGGTGACATTTGGCTGGCATCAGAGAATTTCAATAGTAACCAATTTCCTGTATTTTTTTTTTTTTTTTTTTTTAATTTTTCTGAAGCTGGAAACAGGGAGAGACAGTCAGACAGACTCCCGCATGCGCCCGACCGGGATCCACCCGGCACGCCCACCATGGGGCGGCGCTCTGCCCACCAGGGGGCGATGCTCTGCCCATCCTGGGTGTCGCCATGTTGCGACCAGAGCCACTCTAGCGCCTGAGGCAGAGGCCACAGAGCCATCCCCAGCGCCCGGGCCATCTTTGCTCCAATGGAGCCTTGGCTGCGGGAGGGGAAGAGAGAGACAGAGAGGAAAGCGCGGCGGAGGGGTGGAGAAGCAAATGGGCGCTTCTCCTGTGTGCCCTGGCCGGGAATCGAACCCGGGTCCTCCGCACGCTAGGCCGACGCTCTACCACTGAGCCAACCGGCCAGGGCCCAATTTCCTGTATTAATATAAAACTTTCTTTAAATGATGAGTTAATTATTGTGCCTAGACTGTTTATACAGTGTAGTTTATACTGAATACTTGTTTTCCTCCTGGGAGTCTGGAATTTAGGTATTTGCTAAGCAGAGGGCACTTATGTGACCAGCTCCCAGTAAAAACTCTGGACACTGAGTCTCTAATGAGCTTCTGTAGTTCACAACATTTTGTATATGTTATCATAATTTGATGCTGGTAGAATTAAGCACATTCTGTGTAATTCCATTGGGAGAGGTTTATTAGAAGTTTGCACCTGTTTTCATGTTGACTTTGCTCCATATGCCTTTTCCTTTTTATTTATATTTTTTCACTGTAATTAAAATTAGCCATGAGTACAACTATATGCTGAATCCTTTAGGTCCTTTTAGAGAAACCCCTGAACCTGGTGTAGTCTTGTGGACCCTGGATAAAGCAACCAAGAAGCTCATCTGTTCCTCCCAGTTGAAAAGAATCAAATAGAACAGCACATAAAGAAATTCCATAACATGGTAATAAGTCCAATATGAAAATAATGTCCATCCTTTTCTGAAGTATATTACCCCTGTCATAAAATTCACTTATTACTTACGTGACTGGCCTATAGATCTCCTTAACCCCAATGAACTGAAGTTGCTCCATAATGTCTGGAATACTTGCACACCGAGTGAGATTAATTCTTGGGTAATAAAGAAGGTATGAGAGACACATTTCATTCCTGGTGCTTAGTCCTCCCTGAAAATAGAGACGTTTTATTTAGAAAAGTTTATTTAGAAAAGTCCACTAACTGTGACTCTTATAGCACACAAGCCAGCAATGTCATACAGTTCCTTCCAGCTATTAAAAGGTAATAAATCTTAAAACTAAAAAATAATTGAAATGACAATTTAGTTTTTAAAAAAGTAGTGATACTTTTAAACTTAATAGATTCCCCATCTCTTTAAAAGTTGCCTTTCTTAAATAATGTCCTAATCATCTTAAATTTCTGTATTTATGTTTATATTATGTTAACTTCTAACCACAGGGAACATTTCAGAGGATTTGGGGGGGGGGAGTATTTGGTTAACATAATACCAATCAGTCAGTTTAATAAATATTTGCACAGTTGCTATTATCTGATATTTTTGGTAGCTAAGGTTTAGCTGTCTTGGCCCTGAAAAGGGAAAGTATCCAAGCAGAGCACCAAAATATACACTAGAATAGTAATTTATTAGATATTTAATAAAAATATTCCATGCAAGCAAAATTACACATTGGGCATGAGAAAAATAAAGCACACACCAGTGTCTTGACTCCCCTGTGTGTGCTCATCTTCCACGCTCCTCTTCCCCTCCCTAACCAAAGAGGATGATGACCTTAGTATTTCATTTCTCTTTCTATTGCTTTTCCTCATGCTGTACATTCAGTTCACAGATATATGAATCCCTAAACAATATCTTGTTTGATTTTTGTACATTCTTGAACTTCAGATACATGCCATCATAACTATATATAGTCCGCTCGCTGCAAATTTGTTTTCTCAATTAACATTCTGTTCTTCAGATACACCTGTGTTAATATGAGTATCTTTAGTTCATTGTTTCACGAATATATATTATTTATATACTATATGGACATATGTTTGTTCTGCTTTTGATAAATAATTGAGCTTTTCCCAGGTTTTTACTCCTGCCTTGTTACATCTTACTATGAATATTTTATATATTCTTTTCCTAGAACACTTCCTGCAAAAGTAACCTCAAGGTTAAATCCACATAGAAATAGAATGTGGTAAAACATATATCAGTCCCCAACTTCAATAGAGAACACCATGTTTTTCCCTAAAGAGGTTTTTATAAATTTATATTCAGAAGCATATAAAGGGTCCAGTTTCAGTACATTGGAATTACAATTTTAAATATTGCCAAACTGGTAAGTATAAAATATCTCATCCTGGTTTACATTTGCATGACCCTGGTTTCAAATGAAATTGAGGATCCTTTCATATGTTTATTATTTGTCTGAGCTTTTATTTCTATGAAATATTTCTATTTTTGTTCTTTTTCTATTGTATGTTTTTCTTACATTACTGAATAATGAAATTTCTTTTAAATGCTGAATAGTAATGTTTTAATCTATATATTACAAATATCTTTTTCAGTTTAAAAGTTCTTTTCATTTACTTAACCATTGTTTTTATAATCAAAAACTTTAATGTAGTCAAATTCATCAATCTTTTAATTCACAGTTTGTGCTTTTTATGTTTTGTTAAAGAGTTCTTACCTACCCCAAAGTCATAAAGATATAGTCATATATTTTTCTACTAAAGGTTTTAAATTTTTTCTTTTCACATTTAAATATTTAGTCTGATTTTCTGTGTATTGTGCAAGATAAAAATATAATTTTATTTTTTTCATCTGGACACTAATTGTGTGAGTATTTTTTTTTCACTTATCTGAATGCCATGTCTATCCTAAACAAAGTTTCTATATAAAGGATTTGTAGGTCTGTTTCCAGGCCCCTACTCTGTTCCACTGTTCTAACTTTGGATCCCAAACATACTATTAATCATCAGAACTTTAAAATAAACCTTTATCTCCAGCAGTTTGTTTCTTTTTAGTAGTAGCCTTCCTATTAACACTTTGCTCTTTTATATAGATTTTAGAATAAACTTTATCTGTGTGAAAGCTAAAATTGTAAAAATTTTAGGTTATTGAAATATAGGAGAATACCTTTGCAGCTATGGCTAGGCAAAGATTTCTTAATACCAATATCCCAAATCATAAAATCTCTGAATATTTTACTGAAATTATATCAGATTTATGGACCAATTAAATAGAAGAATTATCTTCATTTCGCTGAGCTTTTCTATTCATGAACATAGTATCTCCTAATTTCTTTAAGTGTTTCTTTGATGTCTTACAGGACAGATTTACAATTTTGCCCCTAGAGATCAAACATAGCTAATGTTAGATATTATTTCTATAGAATTTAGTTTTTATTTGTATTTTCTTGAGATAGTTTCTTATATACTAAACTACAATTAATTTTAGAGATTACCAATTCTGAGAAGATTTTGATATAGAAAATTATGTATCTGTGAATAATGTGTTTTGCTTTTTTGCTTCTTCCTTCCTGACCTTGTATCTTCTTTGTTTCTTTTTCAGCACAATGTTAAATAGAAATAGTATTAATAAATATCCTTGTAGTCTTGATTTTCAATAAATGCTTCTAGTATTTTAGTTTGATATTTGCTATAGATTTTTCATTGCCAATTTTTATCTTAAGAAAATTCTCTTCTTCCTGGTTCTCTAAATATTCTTTTTTCCCCCTCATGACTGACTTACATTTTATGAATATCTTTTCTTCCTCAGTTGAGGTAATCATACATTTTTTTCCTTCAATCTCTTAGTTGAAGAATGGCATTAATGTATTTTCTAATTTAAACCAATTTAATATTTCTTAGTGAAACCTAAATTGGTCCTAACATTAATTTTTATATAGTGCAGAATTTGACAATACTTTGTCAAAGATATTTCCATCATGTGCATAATGTTTACCTCTCTCATATTGCCATTATCAAGTTTTAGTTTAAGATTATGATAACTTCATGAAATGAGTTGGTGGGAGATGTGTTCCCTGGGATACATAAGGTATAAATAATGTAATTCTTGAATGTTTGGCAGAACCCCCCCAGTAAATCTGTTTGGATGAAATTTCTCTTTGGGTCAAACCCTAAGGCCATGTAATTCATTCTCCTTTTTGAAGTCTTGATTCATCTAAGTCCAGACTCATGTAGATGGTCATTAGCAACCACAGGTCTTTTATTAATAATATTTTGTGAGGAAAACTAAAAGACTAGGAATGGCTTTGCATGAAAGAGTCAATAAATTACATAGCAAATATTACCATAGTATCATTAGTTAATTTGATAAAATGCTAACACAGGTCTGATTTCACTTTTATGATGTTTCATGTTTAAGACATTCATCCTTAATGGAAATGTCTTTTTATTATTTCTCTTCTAAAAGCAGAAGTTAATTCCTCTCTCTCAACAGATAAATTTCAATAATAAAAATGTTCTTACCCAAGTCATCCGAGCTCTGTCCTTTGTGTTGTAGCGACACTCAGTAATGAGATTATCTCCCTAAAACACAAAAGTATGAGCTTTCAGATTAGAGTTTACACTGTTTCATCTGTCTCACACATTTGTTGGCTAACAGTTTAATTTGCTATCTGAAGGGATGCATGAGGTAATCTGATTCCAGAGAAGACCCTGGATCTATTCAATTCTAGGATAATAAGCAAGCCAACAAACAAGTAAGGCTCTCTGGGCTAAGGCCAGACTCTACCATGTTCTACCTGCATGACCTTGGGTAGGGAAATGCATCATCTGGGCAAAATGTGTTCATCTAAAAAATAATGACAAAAATAGCACTTATATTGCACTGCTATGGTGAAGGAATTAAATGACAAAAACCACATTTACTGTACTCCTTAGTGGACATTAAATACTTCATAAATGTTAGCCATAGATACTAAATAGCATGTTTATCTCTTCATTTACAATATTTTATTTAAAGCTCTATAGTCATATCTTTATTTCCTTACAACAGAATTGTGAGGCAAATTAATAATAATTTATTCTTCCTGTTTCCCAATCTTTTGGACAATTAAGCACACATAGAAAATATTTTTTTAGGCTGTTGACTCAAGTAAGTAAACAGGTTATTTTTGGACCAGATACAGCTAGTTCTGGGGGGCTAGTCTTTAGATCTTCTCTCCTTGCTTTGCTACTGGAGGGGCCAGGGAACAGTATTTCAACACATTTTACCCTAATCTCAGCAAATGAGATCACACACACACACACACACACACACACACACACACACGTGCACGCACGCACGCTCTGAGACCAGACAAAACAATAAAAGAAAACTGTCGAATCTTGACAAGATCATTGCTTCTCACACTTCATTTTTCTATTCTCAGGCTGTATCGAGGAATTTTTGCACACAGAAAAGAAATTACTATTTCTCTCATTTCTAAAATAGTATGTAAGAATAAAACTGTTAAGGCTGAGATAAGTGTAAAAATTGGCCCTGGCCGGTTGGTTCAGTGGTAGAGCATCGGCCTGGCGTGCGGGGGACTCGGGTTCGATTCCCGGCCAGGGCACATAGGAGAAGCGCCCATTTGCTTCTCCACCTCCACCCCCCTCCTTCCTCTCTGTCTCTCTCTTCCCCTCCCGCAGCAAAGGCTCCATTGGAGCAAAGATGGCCCGGGCGCTGGGGATGGCTCCTTGGCCTCTGCCCCAGGCACTAGAGTGGCTCTGGTCACAGCAGAGCGACGCCCCGAGGGGCAGAGCATTGCCCCCTGGTGGGCAGAGCTTCGCCCCTGGTGGGCGTGCCGGGTGGATCCCGGTCGGGCGCATGCAGGAGTCTGTCTGACTGTCTCTCCCCGTTTCCAGCTTCAGAAAAATACAAAAAAAAATAATAATAATAAATAAAAAAAAGAGTAAAAATTATATGACTTGATCTCGATGACCATAGGTTAAAAAAAATTAGACAAAATGAAATATCACACACACAAAAAGTCTTTTTAAAGCTTTCATTACTGTACGGCATAGATTTTCTTCTCTGTCCTTCTGCCATGACCCCAAGTGTTGTTGCAAATTGGATTACTCAGCACAGTGTAATTAGCTGTGTCCGAACACCTCTGCCAAATGAAAGAATCATCCTTATAATCATGGTTACTGAAATGAAACTTCTAAAAAAGTATCTTAAGGAATCAGGAAACCCCTGATTTTATCATTGCTATAATTGCAGCCAAAGCCTTCAACTGAGGCGTCAAATAAAAAAGGAGTAATGTTAGTGCTCGGTGCTTGATTTTTATTTTCTTTTTAAATCAACAACTTGTAGTGCCCCTGGGAATAGTAAGAAAAATGAGTTTTGATTTTTGAAAAACAGATCAAACACATTCCGTCTGGGTTGTGCAACACCGTGGTGGGTGGCTTTAAGAATAAGAATACCATGAGCAGTTCATTGTACCAGTAGAAACCATGCTAATTCTCAGCAGATATATGTCTGATAACTTTACATCCAGTAAAAAAGAACAAAGCACTCATACTGGTAAGATGGTTCGTTCTTCCTTTAGATACTGAAACTCCTGGAAATTGAAGTCAAAACTGTCATCATAAGCGACTAATCCCATTTCTTCCCCTTTGCGAAAATGACGCAGCCTGATGCCTCTGCCAGCCAGGTGAGCGTGGAGAAGAACAGCAAACACGTGGATTCCACCCGGTTTTTCAGCCTCCAGAGCCTAGGGGTTGGGGGTGGGGAGAGTGGAAGACTCGATTAGCCCAACCAAGTGCATACTCAGACAGTTCTTGTTAAAAGACACTCGGAAGAACAACTGAGAAGAAAAACTAAAGCAACTTAAATGAATGCTTGAATCCCCAAACATCTTGAATTTGGCTTCCCATGACATTCCTAGCAGTGTCATTGCTGGAAGAAAAGACAGGGAACGTATGCTGACTGCGGACCTACTGACCACTTCTACATGTTAGCTTTCCTTTTCCTTCTTTTAGGAGGTACACAGGTAGTCAAAGCTCCAGGCCAAAATATTCCAGTATATTACTAACCTGAAAATTAAAACTCTTAAAAGGAGAAATTATTCCCACATCTACTGATAAGAAAACTAAGCAGGAGAGAGGAATTCAATTACTTGTCCATAGCCCTACAGCTAGTAAGTGATGCCATGGCAATTTGAGTCATGGTCTAACTAACTCAGAAGAGCATGTTTTCACTTCACCAGCTGGCTGGAGTGCCTACCATCACACTATATTTTAATTCATAAAGAATATGTTCCAGGCCCTGGCCGGTTGGCTCAGTGGTAGAGCATTGGCCTGGCGTGCAGAAGTCCTGGGTTCGATTCCCGGCCGGGCACGTAGGAGAAGCGCCCATCTGCTTCTCCACCCCTCCCCCTCTCCTTCCTCTCTGTCTCTCTCTTCCCCTCCCGCAGCCAAGGCTCCATTGGAGCAAAGATGGCCCGGGCGCTGGGGATGGCTTCTTGGCCTCTGCCCCAGGTGCTAGAGTGGCTCTGGTCGTGCAGAGCAATGCTCCGGAGGGGCAGAGCATCGCCCCCTGGTGGGCAGAGCGTCGCCCCTGGTGGGTGTGCTGGGTGGATCCCGGTCTGGTGCATGCGGGAGTCTGTCTGACTGTCTCTCCCTGTTTCCAGCTTCAGAAAAATACAAAAAAAAAAAAAAGAATATGTTCCAGCCTGACCACGTGGTGGCGCTGTGGAAAGAGTGGAGGCCTGGGAAACTGAGGGCTCAGGTTTGAAACCAGGAGGTGGCTGGCTTGAACAAGGGGTCACTGGCTCAGCTGGAGGCCCCTAGTCAAGGCACGTAAGAGAAAGCAATCAATGAACAACTAACTAAGGGGCTGCCACTATGAGTTTAAGCTTCTCATCTCTCTCCTTTCCAGTCTGTCTGTCTTTCTTTCTTGCAAAAAATAAAATATATACGATCCATGTTGAAATACTTTCATTCAAGAGACAAGAACTATACATGGAAGCAGCCATTGTGAAACATTAGTTATTATTGCTCTTTGGTTAAAGAAGAGGAGAAAACTATGAAGCGAAGAAAAGGAGAGAAAAATAAAAATGAATAAAGAAAAAAAAACAAAGATGAATGGTAAAGTTGAGAAAGGAAACTACTTACAGAAAAGTTTTAAAAGGTAAAATAAACTGTCCAATATAAAACAAGGGAGATGGCGCTAGAAAGGACAACAGACTGAAAAGTCAGTCTTTTCTTCAGAATTCTACTTCTGTAGCCTTTAAGATTTATTTTATTTATTTATTTATTTTTTAATTTTTTTTTTAATTTATTCATTTTCAGAGAGGAGAGAGAGAGGGAGAGAGAGAAACAGAGAGAGAGAAGGGGGGAGGAGCTGGAAGCATCAACTCCCATATGTGCCTTGACCAGGCAAGCCCAGGGTTTCGAACCAGTGACCTCAGCATTTCCAGGTCGACGCTTTAGCCACTGCGCCACCACAGGTCAGGCCTGTAGCCTTCAAGATTTAAAAAAGCAATCAAAGGTCTTGCTAAAATTATACATAAGGCTCTTACAGTGTGACAACAAAAAGAAAAAACATGAACAATGATCAAACATGGAATTTTCCAAACACAGTTTTCTAAGAGTGTTGGTTAACCTGTCGATAGCCACACAGAGCTTGAGACTCAGCATACCTCTTCTAGGCATTCCAGAGTGCAGTGGCCCTCGGACTGGAACTCGGGCATGCCTGGAGGGATGGTGTGGAAGAGGCTCACCCAGAGGCCCGCCTCAATCACCCCGGCATCGTATTTCCTTATATCTGTTGTGTGAAATAACCTCAGTCCAGAATTATCTATTAAGCCTGGAACAAGAGCATATGATTAGAAGTGAGTTTGCATTCTTTAAAAAAAAAATCCCTAGATTCAGTTGAAGTAGTTCATTACGTTTCCCTAAAATCTCACAAGGAAAAAAGAATACAAGCAAAGATTAATGGAAGACAACATTCAGACTCACACAGAGGAATTAAAAGGCCAATGGCCATATTGTCTGTATACCACAGAAGAAATGTTTGTGTTGTCTGGCTGATGTATTTCACAATTATCTAACAGGAAGACAGAATGAAATCTGAAAGTCCTTCATTAGAATGTAGAATTCAACAAAATTATTATATTGTTTTCAGATGATGTTTAGTAACATTTTCACAGAGGTGAAAACCGCTTAGTCGACAAACCATCTGCTGATGTAGAAAACTGTGAGTGACTAACTTTCTTTATGGTTTGTCACCATTTTTTGAATGATTTAACAGTTGTTCGATCAACACTAATTAAGACTTTATTATGTGAAAAGCACTACAATAGGCATTGTGCAATGAAAGATGGATAAGACACATTCCTTGCTATGGACATACTTACAAGGAAGGAAAGTAGAAATCCCAAGTTTCAAAAATCTGTTCCACTAATTATGAAATTAGTTGACTCCTTTTTGTAGTGGCGACTTACCAATTTATGAATACCAAATTCACCTTTTGGATCAATTAGATATACATCATTTTATATTAATTAGTGTGATGATTTTATTGTTTCTCTTTCCCACTATACTATAATGTCCACAAGAGTGAAAATGGTGTCTTTTTTTCACAAACATTATATTTTTAAGCATAAACCCAGAACATAGTTGGTGTTCAGTTTTTGCTAAATAATTGCATGAATCAATATATATAAAATGATAATTTTAAGTTGCTTCTGCTCATAATTTCATATTTGAATCTTTTTAATTTTTTGGTTTTGGAATACTGCATAGATAAATTCAGAAATCTAATGTAAACACCCCTCTTAATTTCAATATATCACACAGTGCTTCTGTATAAAAAATTTTTAGTATATTTATGATTTTCTGATCATACAACAAAATGCTTAATATTTTCTAGTATGACAAATGGTAGTTTTCATGGGTAGTTAAAAGATATTTCATAAGCACCTTGTATTTGGGGTTAATTTAGATAACAAAAGGGGGAGTCTATTCTTCTACTTTCTGGTAAGTAGTTTGCAAGTTGTTATTTTTTTAAGATTAGTGACTGACAAGGACCATTTGCCTTGTTTGTTGCTGGTAATGACTCTTGTTCCAATGTTATTATTAATAGTACTCTCTTCTACTCTAAAAGTATTCTAATTTAGATCACAAATGCATAAGTTAATTCTTTCTAACATCGAACGCCATTTTATTTCAACTTAAGACAGACATTACAAACCTTTTTAAAGTCATAGGTAGAATACATGAAGAGTAAACTCACCTTCCTCGTAGGTGGGATTGTCATAATGAACTTCCAGGAGCACATAGCGAGCATCTAACGGAGTGCCGAGGGATAATCCAACATGAGGTGGGTAGGAAAAGCCCTAAATGAGGAGAATTTCATGAGACAGTGTCCTAGGAAAGGCCCTGACAGCGCTATTACACTAAAAAACCAACCATTCTCAAAGAGATTTCAACATATTGGAAAGCCATTCATCTACAGTTGATAAAATAAAATGGCTTAAGAAAAGAATGATTTTCTTTGGGGAAAAAAAGCCACCCTCCTATCCAAGGTAGTGTATAGAACTCTAGAAGAATGAGAATCATGGGGGGGAAAGCATGATCAATTAACCGTGTGCTACATCTCAGTAATCATTCGCCTCACCTCTCCACCAATGGCCCAGGCAAAAATAACAGTCTCACAGGTGAGGAACGCGTCGGGCATGTTAGGGTGGTAGCACTCGTGGCCGTAGTCCAGGACGCTGTCATTAAAGTTGCTGCTGCACTGATAGAGCAGGATGTGATGGACCAGACTCTCGTGGCCTCTCTGTATCACTGGGTCAACCTGACCAACACAAAGCAGAGGGAGGACGCCGTCAGTTCAATCACCCGACCACCCCACACAGTAAGCAGGAAACAGCATCAATGACGAACAGTTTTTCAAAGATTATCGGAGTTTCTCAATCCTGTAAAGGTTATGTGGCTCAAGTATAATTTGTTGTGAAGACAATGACCATGGCAACAACAAAGAAAAGATAACTTTACTCCAAGAATCAAGCACTCTACTAATCTGTTGTTTATTTTCAACTTGCTTCTGTTTCCTTTACCGTTCTGCATCCTGTGTTTCAAAACACTTGCCCTCTTCCAGTCTTTATTGGTCCCTTGCTTCCCTTTCCTCTTTTCTTTTCTGTTTAAACACTTTATTTATTGATTTTACAGAGACATAAGAGAAAGGGGAGCATGGAATGGGAAGTATCGACTCAGAGTTGCTTCATTTTAGTTGTTCATTGCTTGCTTGTTGTATGTGCCTTGACCAGGGAAGCCCAGGGTTTTGAACCTTCAACCTCGGCATTTCACGACAAAGCTTTATCCGCTGTGCCACCACAGGCCAGGCCTCTTTTCTTTTTCTCAAATAGAAAAAAAATCAGGTCTCTACAGGCATAAACTCCCTCTGTTTCACCTCAAAATGTTACCTTTACTAATTCCTACTGGAGGTGACAGATGATGTCTCATTCATCTATCATCCATCTAGGGGTCTATCTTTCTGATGCAGAGCATAGAGCTAGCTGGGCACAAACTAGGACTCAAAAATGGATATTTTTATTTTAGGATTTAAAAACAAATTCCATGAAGAATTTTACTATAAGAATTTGGGAAAGAAAAAAGAAAACATTGTAGCGATGTGCTCCTGTGACACCCCTCAGATTAGGAGAGGGGAAGCAGAAACCAGTGAAAATGGAAGAACCAGTGGAGTTAGTCCTCAGAGTGAAAGCTCGGCCCAGTAAGCATGCTCCTTCCATTGGCCCTTCCATGAGTTCCCTCCACAACACTCCCCCACTTCAGTCCAGGAGCTCAGAAGGCGCTAGGCACACCCTCACATCCCAAAGGGCCTTCTGTCCAGAGCAAATGCATGAGTCCTGCACTTGGCCTCACTGGGTTATTGGTGGTGGCATCAGTTTCATGGTTCTTCAACGTTTCCATTTATCCGACAAAGGGGCCCTGGTGTGTCTCTAAACTTCCAAAAGTTGAGCTGTCTTAGAGCTCATCCATATTTCTGCATTTTCAAATGCAGGCTACGTACTTAAAAATAGTTCTTTGTTCTCTGCTTCCAACGTGTTTTCAGATCTTTTCTCCTAAGGTATTTCCATTTTGTTTTTCTATATAGTTTTGCTTAAAAAAAAAAAAAAAAAAGAAAGAGCCTGACCAGACAGTGGCGCAGTGGATAGAGCATCAGACTGGGATGCGGAGGACCCAGGTTCGAGACCCTGAGGTCACCAGCTTGATCATGGGCTCATCTGGTTTGAGCAAGGCTCACCGACTTGAGCCCAAGGTCACTGGCTCAAGCAAGGGGTTACTCCCCTCTGCTGAAGGCCCACAGTCAAGCACATATGAGAAAGAAATCAATGAACAACTAAGGTGTCGCAACGAAAAACTGATGATTGATACTTCTCATCTCTCTCCATTCCTGTCTGTCTGTCCCTCTCTCTGACTCTCTCTCTCTGTCTCTGAAAAAAAAAAGAAAGAAAGAAAGAAAGAAAGAAAGAAAGAAAGAAAGAAAGAAAGAAAGAAAGAAAGAAAGAAAGATCTAAGCAGCCGAAGAAAGATATAGCACATAGTAGGTAGAGCTCTGACTAAGCAGCCAGGATTTGAGCCTTTAATCCAGCTTTATTTTGTGTTGCACAGTGAGTCACGCCTTACTTACCGTATGTACATTTTTAACATCAGATACACAGAAATGACATTGCACATGGCTCTGTCTGCACTTGCCTTGTCTCTAACACATCGTGTGCCCTGAAGGCAGAAACTGTTTTCTATTTTGTTTGGAAATGATAGTTATTATTCAACCATGGTTGCATAATATACAATGATTACACAAAAGGGTAACCTAGGCTTTCTACTAGATTTTGGGTTCCACATCTAGTTTGAGTTTTCTTGTGAGACTTGATGTATTTGGGCACCTGAGTACTCCAAGGGGAACAGGACACTGCTAATATATCCCCAGTAAAATATTTAGGCACGGGGGAGATTTTTGCTAAGTGTCGTGTTAAGTTCAGGAGCGACCTACAGGTTGTACCGAACTCCATAAGGCAAATCCTGGAAAGGAGTTGTTAGAGGGTTAGCTGTTGCCAAGGCAGCTACAGGCACCAGTGGCCTTCACTGAGATACAGGAAGAGTGAGCTAAGGGTGTGCATGCGCAGACGGGAGGCTGCATAGTGTCTGCTATTAAGATGCTTCAAATGAACTTCTTCAAAAAAGCTTTTACGCACTAATAATGCTTTTGCCCTAGCTGGATAGCTTGGTTGGTTAGAATGTTGTCTTAAAACGTGAAGGTTTGGGTACGATTTCTGGTCAGGGCTCATACCGGAACAGGTAGATGTTTCTATCTCTAGGTCTTTATCCCCCTTCCTCTGTCTAAAAATCAATCAATAAATTTTAAAAAATAAAAATAAATGCTTTTTCTTTTAAATGTAGGAAGTGCTGAAACCAACACCAAGCTTCCATGTTACCGATGACTTCTAGGAATAATAATAGTAACTTCTTTTTTTCAGCACCGCTATTTGCTAGCCACTTTATTCGTCATTCGACTAGTACTTCATTTAATACTTACAACAAATCTACAGAGTAAATGTTAGTCCATTTTACCATGGGAAGACTGAGACCCAGAGGATTAGGCAACAAGTCCAAAGTACCATAGCTAGGAAGTGTTAGATGGGGATTTATAACCAGGCTGATCTCACTCCGAAGTCAGTATTCCTAACTGCAATGCCTTATTGCAGGAAAACATGTTGGAGATGCACCAAGGACCTTGGAAGATGCTGCCAAATAAGAGGGAGGATGAAAGGTTTCAGTGAGTCACATTGCCGATAGGTGTCAATAAGGAGGGTGAGACACCTCATCAACGCCAGCTGGTGCTTTGGGAGCCACTGCCAAGAACGACCACACAACCCTGCCAGCAGAGGAGCGATGCCAGACTGGGAGCCCTATGGCTTGGGGGGAGTAGGGTGGCCTGCCATTCTGGCCACCCCAGTCCAAGCACCCCTTGACCCTTAAGGATAGGAAACAGACCCACGGTCTTTCAATGTGTTCTTTCATAAGGAGAGCCAATAACAAAGTCTCTTCTTAGAACCTGATGAGGGCTTTGAGGAAAATTAAATTGTAATCTGGCCTCCAGATTAGAAACGGAGGGTAGAGGCTAGACAATGAGGATTTCCTAAGAGAAACATACATTCATAAGACAGCTAGGGCATGTTCTGAATGCAAATCTCAGCACTGATCCTAGGAAAAGGCAAGAAGACCTGGAAGCAGCAATTCCTTGGCAAAACAGAATGCATGAGAGAGGTGACAAGGACAAACTAAGAGAAAGGTCTTAGAATTATATGCAAGAATAACTCCTGAATTAAGGGGACCATTGATATGGGAAAGAAAATATGGGATATCAAATTCCCCCCAAATGGGAGAATTTTTGGAGAAGGAATTTTAAGATGATCATGTGGAATTATTAAGTGAGAAACCATTTAATTAATTGCACGGTACAACTTCCAGGGAATGGGAGCACCTGACCAGTGTGAGTCAGGGCCATCGGCTCACAGTGCCCTCCATGGGACAGAATTTCCCACAAATCTTCCTGCCATGCTTACAGAGCCTAGGGATGCCAGTGCATTGCCACCAATCCCCAAATGACAGCTGCCCATTACCTTCTGCCTCCTCAACCAGTTCCACCAACATCTGAAGCAGTTGCAGCACTTGTGTTTCATACCCTGTTGTGATAACCTTCTTTACTCCAAGTAACACTGAGGCAGAGATCTGAGAGCACTGCCCAAGAAAGGAGAGGGTGGCACCCCATGCTGCACGACACATCCTCCTCGTTGGCTGAATGCGAGCATTAACACCACTCTTTCTGTCTATTCGGTAACTGTCCCTGGTGAAACGACTTTTCTTTGTGCGCCGTGTTTGAACCCATGGTGCAGTTATATACATTTTGGTATGAAAAATATTTCTGAGACAAGTAAGTTTGTATTGAATTGGTGCTCTGAAGAGCAGCACTTGAAGAGGGTGGCCCATCACTTCACAGATATCACATTGTTATCCCAAACAAATGGGAACGCCAAGGGTTGCCTTAATTAAAAAAATACTCAGCTTAGACAGAAATTGTCAAAGAGAGCAGGGCAAAATAAAGTATATAAATATAGATAAATTGGTATTTCTGAGACTGAAATGAACATTTAAATTTTGTTTGAGGCTGGCTGTTATGATTGCAGAAGCAATAAATATAAAGGGATATAAAGCAGTGCATATGGAGGTGGGTGGCAATGACACAGTCACCCGATGACACAGTAACCCGTGTTATTGATCACTGTGTTCTTCATTGCACAAGTGGGATTTACAGACCCACCGTCAAATGCAGTAGAAATCAGGCAAGGATGGCTTGGCACAGAGGTTATCAATTAACCACAGTGCGTAGCAAAGCAACGGCCCAGGGACCAAAACACAGATGAAAAGAGGAGAAAAAAAAGAGCTGCCAAGTGCAGCCAAGACCAAGGTGGAAATCAGCGTTGACCACAAAACTGAGCCCAAAAAGTGAGAAGCCCCAAGTATTTACACTGTTCCCTGTGATCCGATATCTTCTCTTACTCTCTTTATCAGGTCGAATGTGTCTAGCACAGTCCCTGCAATGCACAAACTGCTTAATAACACAATGAAAATGAGTACACACTTCCCTTTCTCTGAAGCCATCATCAGTAAGGCTGAGCCATCAAATTCAAATTCATTGCCTTCTAATTTCTTAATTTTCTCAATTCCACTGACCTACCCTGCATTATATCAAAAACCCACTGTCCCACCTTGCTGATGCCTTGAGTCAGAACTCGGGCCTCCAGAGCTGTGAGAGTAAACTTCTGCTATTTCAAATTACCCAGCTTGTGGTTACTTCTTATGAGGCTGTACAAAGCTAATATATCCACCACTCTCAATTTGTTTTTTATCATAAGCTAACACTTTGCAGATGTGTAGATGTAGACTGAGGTCATAACTGTCCCTCTGTTTGTGACTTGAACTTACCACACATATACCCACTCCCCTTTATATGACTGAGGTTAAATAGGATTCATTATCCACAGTTAAATATACGTATATCTTGCTTTAGTTATTATTTTGTGGGGTAAGAAAAGGGGAGAAGTGGCTCTTCTTGACTTGTCTAAGGTACACTGAGCTCAGTGTGAGAAAAACAGGAGGCTATTAGAGGCCTTATGAACAATAACTCTTCCAAGTCTCCCCATTTAAGACGTTGCTTGTTGAAACATGAGTGGAGCATAGCTCTCCACAAACAACTTGCAATTCAATAAATTAAAATGAACACAGAAGGAGAGAGGTGATGGGTAGACTCTATAATGAGCTGGAAACTTGGTAAATTCCCATCACTTTTCTTCCTGCCTGTTCTTGTTCTTGGCACCTTGCTTTCTACATTCACCCCAGGCACATGTTGTTATCCTAATGTGAAAGCCAGCAAACCATCTCTGACAAAGGTTATCCAAAGAGCAGATGCATCATAAAAAGATGCTGCTTCTGAGGACATTTCAGCCCGAACTAGCAGTGTAGATAGATGATTATACAATCATGCTGATATGTTCATGTGATTAAGGCAGGGCAGGGGTATCCAATTTGTAAGAGGCAATCAAACTGAGTAAGGGAATGACTGTCTCACAGGTAGTCCACTCTGAAAAAGGTCAAGTTCAGACCGGTAGTGGTACAGTGGATAGAGCGTCAACCTGGGATGCTGAAGTCTCAGGTTCGAAACCCCGAGGTTGTCGGCTTGAGCACAGGCTCACCAGCTTGAGCCCAAAGGTCACTGGCTTGAATCTCAAGGTCAGTGGCTTAAGTAAGGGGTCACTGGCTCAGCTGGAGTCCCCCAGTTAAGGTATATATAGAAAGCAATAAATGAACAACTAAAGTGCCACAACTACAGAGTTGATGTTTATCTCTCTCCCTTCCTATCTCTCTCTCTCTGGCTCTCTCTGTCTCTTGCCAGGAAGGAAGGAAGGAAGGAAGGAAGGAAGGAAGGAAGGAAGGAAGGAAGGAAGGAAGGAAGGAAGGAGGGAGGGAGGGAGGGAGGGAGGGAGAGAAGGGAAGGGAGGGAGGGAAGGGAAGGGAAGGGAAGGGAAGGGAAGGGAAGGGAAGGGAAGGGAAGGGAAGGGAAGGGAAGGGAAGGGAAGGGAAGGGAAGGGAAGGGAAGGGAAGGGAGGAAGGGAGAGTGTGTAGTGAGATACAAGTCAGCTCACAGAAAAATTCCGAAGATGAGACAAGACAGTCCTGGCAGGGTTTGAATACTGAACAAGTTGTTTCTGGAAGTCTGTGGCTTATTCATTCAACTTTTCCACTTACTTCATGATCAATATATTCCTTTCTATCTCCTAAGTTAGTTCAGGTTGGGTTTCTGTTACTTGTAACCAAGAGTCCTCATTAATAACCAAACACCAGTAACTGAATATGATCAATTCATTAAGATGTATATGCATTTATGTATGTGCCATCTGAAATTACCCTTTTTTTTCTCTTAGGAAACTTGCCTTATAAAACTACTTTGCTTTTGTTTTACTCTTTCATCTTAACTGGATCTTGGTAAGTTAATAATAAAGTTACTTCAATAAATGCCCTTGAAAAGCAATATGGGGGAAATCACCCCCATAACACAAATGTCTCTCTCCCTTGTTTACTGACGCCAGAAATTCCACAAAAGCACTTAGTACTAAGGCTGTTTTCTTGATGAATATGCAAGAACCTTTGAGGGAGGTAAAAACATTATAATTTACATTCATTTATTTCAAAATATGAATTAGTTTCCTTTGCCAAACATGTCAAGAATATAAAAACAAAACAAAAAATTACGTTTAAGAAACTTCATAACATAATAGGCTTAGTGTATATATTTCCTTTGAATTTTTAATAGATTATTAATGAACTCTAAAGTAGCTTCTGGGGCTATATTAACTTATATATTACTTTTCAGTTAATGAGATATTCAATAAACTAGAGATCACCTAGCTACTCTTAAGAAATTTTGGATTAATGCCTAGAAGGCCAGAAGGGGTAGCGGAAACAGCTGGCAGCCAGGAGACCAGGTTCACTTCTTACCTCTGTAACTAACTAGATGTGGGATGTGACCTCAAGCAAATCACAGAACACTAGCTTTCACTCCATCAGTCTCTGATGCTCTGGTCTCTATATAGACTTTAATCCAAACAACAACCTGATGAACTTATAGTAGATTTATCATATATTTTATAGATGTAAAAAGTAAAACACACGTAAGTTAAGAAACTTGCCCCGGTATGTGAGCCCAGATTCTGACCTCTGGTGGCACTGGATCAGGAGTCAGTGTGCCCCTAAGCACCACACTGACACACTCGTATACTTATTGACAGGGTTGTAGGTGGGACAGTTCAGTGCTCCACCAAGATCATTTCAGGTCCTTTTAACCTTTTCTGTGTATCCATCACCCACACACATGGCTGCCTTATTTCTAATCACTTGCACCTGTGACTTTCCTCAGAAACTCCATCTCGGGCTCACTTTGTAGAGAGCAAGAAGCATCAGAAAAATGTATATACTTTTGGAAAAGAGGAAAAGTTAACAGCACAAATATCCAGCAATCTTGTGTCAGAGGAGACAAATTCTAAATACATTTTATGTTCTCCATGGGAATTACGGACTGAATATTTGTCTCCTTCCAAAAGATTTTATGTTGAAACCCTAACCCTCGAGGTGATGGTATTAGAGAATGAGACCTTTGGGAAGTCATGAGGGCAGATCCCTCATAAACAGGGGGATTTACAGTATCCTTGTAAAAGAGACCCCAGAGAGCTTCCTTTACTCTTTTTACCATGTAAGGACCCAGTGTGAAGACACCATCAATGACACCAGAGGCCTTGATCTTAGACTTTCCAGTCTCCAGGACTATTGTTTATAAACCACCCAGTCTGTGCTATTCAGTTTTAGCAGCCTGAGCAGGCAGGGACCATGGGATTAGACTGAAGCTGGAACCACAACGCCAGCACACCATTGCTCCACTCCTTCCCAAGCCTTCTCCTCCTCCTAGAGCAGTGGTCCCCAACCCCCGGGCCACAGACCAGTACCAGTCCGTGGGCCATTTGGTACCGGTCCGCAGAGAAAGAATAAATAACTTACATTATTTCTGTTTTATTTTATTTATTTATTTATTTATTTATTTATTTATTTATTTATTTATTTTTCTTTCTGAAGCTGGAAACGGGGAGAGACAGTCAGACAGACTCCCGCATGCGCCTGACCGGGATCCACCCGGCATGCCCACCAGGGGCTCCACTCTGCCCACCAGGGGGCGATGCTCTGCCCCTCTGGGGCATCGCTCTGCCGCGACCAGAGCTACTCTAGAGCCTGGGGCAGAGGCCAAGGAGCCATCCCCAGCGCCTGGGCCATCTTTGCTCCAATGGAGCCTCACTGGGGGAGGGGAAGAGAGAGACAGAGAGGAAGGAGGAGGTGGGGGGTGGAGAAGCAAATGGGCGCTTCTCCTGTGTGCCCTGGCCGGGAATTGAACCCGGGTCCCCCGCACGCTAGGCCGAGGCTCTACCGCTGAGCCAACCGGCCAGGGCTCTGTTTTATTTATATTTAAGTCTGAACAATGTTTTATTTTTTAAAAAATGACCAGATTCCCTCTGTTACATCCGTCGAAGACTCACTCTTGACGCTTGTCTCGGTCACGTGGCACATTTATCTGTCCCACCCTAAAGGCCGGTCTGTGAAAATATTTTCTGACATTAAACCGGTCCATGGCCCAAAAAAGGTTCGGGACCACTGCCCTAGAGTCTTCTCCTAGCATTTCCTTAACTAATTATTTATACACAAATCCTTGTCTTGAGGGGCTGCTTCTAAGAACCCAACCTAAGACAAGTAACATCATGGAAAAGCATTTTTTTGGACATTTCCTTTGGTTTCAATCCTGCTCCTTTACCTTCTTCATTCATTTATTTATTTAAACACATTTGACCTACAATAATATAAATTTAGGATGTACAAGTTGATTTGATACATTTATATATTGCAATATCATTACCATTGTTATAATCATCAAAATTGCTAAAAGTCTTGATCTTAATCCAGCAACAAAGAAATGACGATTATGTGATTTTCTATCTCTCTTTGCTGGTTGCTTCACTTCTCTCTGGTTCCTTTGCAGTGCATCAGTGATAGTGAGGCTGGCTGACAAGTGTATTTGAGGGCTAAGTGCCCGGCATGTGTAAAGAAATAGACACCAAATGATACAAGAATTATTATAAGCTGGATTTTTTAACATTGTCTGCAGATAGATCACAAACAAGTCTATACAAGTAATCTATTTACAATCTCCAGTGTTTAAAAATCTAATTTGAAGATAGTATGTTACAAATATTCAAACAATATTGGCAAGATTAAGTATTTTATTGCAAACTATATAATCATGTGAAATCTATATTTACGTATACCATGTCAATTTATTTCAGATTTGGTTTTCAAACTTGTATGGATAAGACTGAGATGTATTTTCTCCAGAAACCTTTTTTCTGAAATATGACCTCCCCCACCTTTACTCCAAAAGAAATTTAGCTACATTGACACTTCTTATGTGTGTTTGTGTACAGTTCTGAATGTAAACTTTCCTTGCTATTTTGATCTGAAAATCTTCTCTCAATAAATGTCATTCATTCATGCACTAACTAACCTCCCCCTCAAAAAGAAAATCAATAACATCTATATCTACCTAGCATGTGTTCTTTTCTATTATTATTATTAAGTGAGAGGAGGGTAGGCAGAAACAGACTCCTGCATGTGCCCCAACAGGGATCCACTCAGCAAGCCCACTAGGGAAGCAATGCTCTGCTCATCTGGGGCATTGCTCTGTTGCTCAGCAACTGAGCTCTTCTTAGCACCTAGGCAGAGGACATAGAGCCATCCTCAGTGCCTAGGGCCAACTCACTCCAATTAAGCCATGGCGGCAGGAGGGAAAGAGAGAAAGAGAGAGAGAAGTGAGAGGGGGAGAGGTGGGGAAGCAAATGGGTGGCTGATCAAAAATCAAGCCCAGGAATTCTACATGCCGGGCCAATGCTCTAACATTGAGCAAATCATCCAGGGCCTACTGTGTGTTCTTTGTTAGGTGTCGAGGGAGGAAAAAAAGATGCATCAACAGTCATACCATTCATATTTCAGAATAGTAACAAAGTTAAAGCCAGAGAATGATAGATTTTGGTCACCTTCCAGCATCAATACCCCCAGCAGGTCTTCCTACCAGGATCATAAATTCCTCAGTCACACCATTTGATTAAGAATGATTCCCACTTCTCTTGAGTGGCCTAAACCCATTCATGTGAGTCCATCCTTGACATGAACTTAAACTGGTCCAATCACAGGACTTTCACATGGTGGCTGACAGAATAGTTATCTTCTCCTGTCCCCTGGATGTGAAAGAGAGTTGAGCCTGCCATTTCTCTACCATGAGGGAAGACAGCCTAAGGATGATGACAACACAGTGTTAAGAGCAAAGCTGAAAATGATGCTGCAGCTCCTGAAACATCTAAACCTCTGGACAAAGGGATTTGCTTGAAATATACCCAAGCAACATTCAGTTGAAATAAACATGGGTTTTCCCTGGCCAGGTGGCCCAGTGGTAGAGCATGGGTCTGGTATGGATATCCCAGGTTCAATTCCTGGTCCAGGCACACAGGAGAAGAGACCATTTGCTTCTCCACCCCTCTCCGTCCCCCCTTCTCTCTCTCTCTTCTCCTCCTGCAGCTCAATTGATTCAAGTGCATGGGCCCTGGGCATTGAGGATGTCTCCATGGAGCCTCCACCTCAGGTGCTAAAAATAGCTCAGTTGTGAGCATGGTCCAAAATGGGCAGAGCATCGGCCCCAGACAGATGTCACTGCGTGGATCCTGGTCAGGGCGTATGTGGGAGTCTGTCTCTGTATCTTCCCTACTCTCACTTGGAAAAAAGAAGAAAGAACAAAACAAAACAAAAATGGCTTTGATGCTGATAGTAATCATCAACAATCACTTTCTTCAGTCCCCCTTTGTTTCTCTCCTCTCTTTGGACAAACAATGAAAATTGAGACGAATATCCAAATTTCAATTAAGCTTTGTTATTTCAGCATGAGAATACTATTTGGAACATGCCAAAGCAATGTGACTCACTTTATTTCATATTTCTCATCTTCAAAATGTTCTCAAGTGACTTTCTAGTGACAGCAATCCACGAGTCCACACCTCCTGTCCATCCTACTTGAATCGTACTAATATACACATACTAACCTTCTTTGTGGTTAGGTGCTTTCCCTCTGGACAGCTCTCCATAATCCAGCCAGACCATTTTCCCAAATCAGTACTTTTTAATCTTGTTAATCTGACTGGTAATATTCCATGGCTCCAGATCACCCATCCTGTGCTGGATCGAGTCCACACTTCTTCTGAGATTCAGGGCCTCTGTCATTGGCTGTGTGTTACCCACACAGTCCCCTATGCATGGAGTCTCGGTCACAAGGATGTCTTTCCTTTCTACACCATGTTCAGTCTGACCTCCACGATTCCTCTCACACTGTTTTCTCCATCCACTATACTCCCTTATACAACTTCACTTCTTAAAATCCTACTCTTTCTTGAAAGCCCAGGTTTTGTTTTTGCTGGATGCCCTCTCTGATATTTCTGGCTCACATCTGCCTTGTTTCTCTGAACTGTTCTCAGGAGGCAGTACTAAGTGGTAGATTGAAGCCAAAGACTTGCTTTGCAATCCAACCTCTGGCACTTACTAAGCTGTGTGACCTGAGGCAAATTGCTTAACCTTACCGAAACTCAGTGTTTTTATTTATAAGATAAAAGTACTAATCAACTCCTAATTCATTATAAAAAATAAAGAAAAAAATATGTCTAGCACATAATAATTTATAGTAACCAGTTGAAAAGTATACTCAGTTCTATATAACCTAGCACAGATATCATTTTTAATTGAATGCAATTATTTCATATGTGAATTTTTTTCCCTTAATTAGAGTAGCAATTCATTGTTTCACCAGTTGCTTACACTTCATTATATGAAGCAGACTTCTTCAAAGCCTTTGTTACTTGTGTGTGTTATAATTAGGAAAATATAATATCAAGACTAGAATCTTGCTAGTTATTCTGACATGCTATTGCTTACATCTTTATAGATGTAAGCTGTTTTTAAATGAAAAAATAAATTATTTTAAAATTAATTTGCATGTCAAAATCTAGTAATTTATGGAATTAAAAGTACACATAGGCCTGAGCTGGTTGACTCAGTGGTAGAGAGTTGGCCTGGCATATGGAAGTCCTGAGTTCATTTCCTGGTCAGAGCACACAGGAGAAGCGACTATCTGCTTCTCCATCCCTCCCCTTCCCCCTTCTCTCTCTCTCTCTCCCTGCAGCTATGGCTTGATTGATTCAAATGCATCAGCCCCAGGGACTGAGGATGGCTCTGTGGAGCCTCCACCTCAGGTGCTAAAAATAGTGAGGTTATGAGCATTGGCCCAAGATGGGCAGAGTAACGGCCCCAAAGGGGCACTTCTGGGTGGACCCCGGTTGGGGTACAGATAGGAATTTGTCTATCTCCCTTCCTCTCACTTGGAAAAAAAGAAAAAAGAAAGTATGCACAGTTCAAACTCATATAAGGTACCTATAACTTTGCTATTTCATACTGTAGAAAAACAGTTCAAAGAACTTTCCAACAGTTTTACTGATCCACACAAGCTCTTTTTTTGCAATGACATATACATCAAAAACATGAGTATATCTGGATTTCTGCCAATCCTATGCAAGGCAGAGAGACTGCATGGACCAACATGTTTTATGGGAAAGAAACTGCAGAAATGGGGAACATCTTATAGCAGGGGTCCCCAAACTACGGCCTGCGGGCCTCATGCGGCCCCCTGAGGCCGTTTATCCGGCCCCCACCGCACTTCCAGAAGGGGCACCTCTTTCATTGGTGGTCAGTGAGAGGAGCATAGTTCCCATTGAAATATTGGTCAGTTTGTTGATTTAAATTTACTTGTTCTTTATTTTAAATATTGTATTTGTTCCCGTTTTGTTTTTTTACTTTAAAATATGTGCAGTGTGCATAGGGATTTGTTCATAGTTTTTTTTTATAGTTTGGCCCTCCAATGGTCTGAGGGACAGTGAACTGGCCCCCTGTGTAAAAAGTTTGGGGACCCCTATCTTATAGGATTATAGTTCACACTCAGAATGACAGGCAAGACAGAACTATGCAATAATGCATAGACTTCCAACCTCATTTTATGTGACCCATTCTCCTATTCCAGAGAAGAGAAACTACAATTTATTAAGAATTAGAAACAACATTCTGCTGAGCTAAGAAAAATAAACACTAAATTACCAAAACAACACAGGAAATATTTGCAAAACTTATGTCAAGAAAAAGGCAAATACCCTTTGTTTAATACTTCAGAACAAAAAACTTCTGTAAAAACAAATCAAAAACCCAGTGAAAATGGGCAAAGTACGTGAACAAAACGATCGTAACAAAGAGATTACTGAGAAAAAGACATTAAAATTAAATAAATGGAAATGAAAACAACATACTTTTTTCACTTATCAGATTGACATTTTAAAAGTTAATCAGACCTGACCAGGCAGTGGCGCAGTGGATAGAGTGTCAAACTGGGATGCGAGGACCCAGGTTCGAGACTCCGAGGTTGCCAGCTTGAGCGCGGGCTCATCTGGTTTGAGCAAAGCTCACCAGCTTGGACCCGAGGACGCTGGCTTGAGCAAGGGGTTACTCGGTCTGCTGTAGCCCCATGGTCAAGGCACATATGAGAAAGCAATTAATGAATAATTAAGGTGTCACAAAGAAAAACTAATGATTGATGCTTCTCATCTCTCTCCATTCCTGTCTGTCTGTCCCTATCTATCCCTCTCTCTCACTCTCTCTGTCTCTGAAAAAAAAAAAAAAGTTAATCAGTAATTTTGGAGAATGTAATGAACTAAATTTTGTAACCCTCCCAAATTCATACATTAAAGTCCCAACCATCTACAAGCCAAAAAAAAGAGGCTTCAGAATAGATATGGTTCTTGCTGGCACCTTGATCTTGGACTTCTCAGCCACTAGAACTGTGATAAAGAATTTCTGTTCTTTAGAGCCACCCAGTCTTTGGAATTTTGTTAAGGTAGCCCTAGCAAACTAACACAGAGTGAAAGTATGTACTGGCATAAAACTGGAAATAATTAAATGCTTCTGATTAAATTATATTTAAATTCACATAACAGCCTACCACATGATCATAGAAGAATAAGATAGATCTATACATACTAAAGTGGAACATTCTCCAAGAGATACTGCTAAAGATAAAAAGAAGTGTTGCCCTGGTCAGTTGGCTCAGCAGTAGAGCGTCATCCCGGCATGTGGAAGTCTCAGGTTTGATTCCCGGTTAGGGCACACAGGAGAAGTGCCCATCTGCTTCTTCACCATTCCCCCTCTCTTTCCTCTCTGTCTCTCTCTCTTCCCCTCCCACAGCCAAGGCTCCATTGGAGCAAAGTGGCCTGGGTGCTGAGGATGGTTCCATGGCCTCCGCCTCAGGCACTAGAATGGCTCTGATTGCAACGGAGCAATGCAGATGGGCAGAACATCGCCCCCTGGTGGGCATGCAGGGTGGATTCTGGTGGGCACATGAGGGAGTCTGTTAGCCTGCCTGTCTCCCGCTTCTAACGGAAAAATACTAAAAAACAAAAACAAAAAAAGGAAAAATTGAAATGTTGATATATATAGTGTAATCCCATTAGGGTCTAAAAAATCAAAACAAGGAGTAAACAGAAATAAACATAAAGGTATGTGATAGCGTATATATAAAAATTTTCAGAAAAATAAAAAATATACACTAATGATGTCTATGGAAAGTGAAACATGAGTGGTAAAAGTTTGAGATTTCTGCTTATCATTTTATGGATTTTTATATTTGAGGTTTTTTACAGTAAGTCTCTATTTTCTACCTCACAATGTTATTGTGAGAATTATACGAAATATTGGAAAACACCACACAGCACTTATCAAATATTAGTTCTTTATATTTCCCATCCATAAGGATGTTACATTTGTATGGTATTTATGTTAGACTATTATTCTTAATTTTATAATAATAGTCTCCAAAAACCTTAGAAAATGTTTATTTCCGTATACAGAGCAACATAATCTATTGTCTTTCATAATCTTTTAAATTAAAATTTGTTATTTAGAGCACTAATTGACCAAAATGGATTTGGGATTAAGTTTCCAGAACAACATATTGTTACTCTGAAAATTCAGTTACATCCTTTGAGTTTTTAGGGCCTTAGAGTAATTTTTAAAATTTCGTTCTCCAAACCTGCTCTCAAGATTTCACCGCCCATTGGCTGATGTCACCACATGTGGCTCTACCCCTGAGCAAGCACAGCTCCTTCTGGGAGGGTCCCCGCAATGACACCAAGACCTTTACTTGATTCTGCATCAAACATTTTCTATCTCTCTGGATTGTTTTTTGCATTTTGGCCTCCTTTGAAGTTACAGTTGTTCATCTGCTTTTGTTGTTGTTGTTGTTATATATGGGGTTTTTATTTCTTTTTTTATGGTTTCAAGGCCTAATGATTCTATCCATGAAAAGACAGAACTCAATTACTAACAGATGATCCTCAGATAAAACTCCACAGCCCCAAATTAGAGGAAAGAAAAAAAAAGTTTGTCATTTAGTCCAATACCACTTGCATATAAAAATAGCCAATTTAATTCTGCATATTTTAAAACTAACTTTTTAAAATTTGTTTTCATATCCTGAAACTTCTAGTACCTGTGTTTATATATAATTTATCATAATAATTTTGGCAACTTTAAATAAAGCATATTATTTTAGCATTTATTCATCATAATTTAAAGATTGTATTTCCTGAAGATATTTAATAAATGGGCCATTCTTTTTTTTTTCTCTGAGAGAAAGGAACTAATTATTGCATAGCATTTTTTTATTCCTTCAGGGATAGTTTAAAGATTGGAACTAATTGTAAGCAAAACAAATTAATAACATTGCCTCATGCATAATTCTATTGGCTTTTATCCAGAGATCTAGAATTCACTGCTCTCTAAATTTAAAGTATATTCTGTTTTACCCTACAATAAAAATAGAAGAGACTAATGTTAAGTGTCTTTCTTTAAGATACAACATTGCATTGCTTTAGAGCTAGTAATAAATCCAGGTCTTCGAATCAGAATTTACTTCATTGAATTTTATATCCTTCTGTGAAGTGTCTACAAGTAGGACAGCAGAACTATTCAGTTTAGTCCTCAAATTAGATACATAAGCCACAGTGCCACAAGTTCAAAGTTTATTTGTCCCAGGGATAATATAGATTTTATGAACATTGTTTACAACTCACCATTACTGACTTGAGTCTAGATTTGAGTTATTCATTCAACAAACACTCATTGAGCATCACTGTCAGGAACAGGGCCCAGGGCTGAAGACCCAAGGCTAAGCTGAGCAGGACACAACTGTCACTGGACTTAAGTTTTCTGGTCATGTAAAAGATGAGCCCCATAGAAAATGTATAGGTGTTATGGTATCGATAATAGCTACCATTTGTATTTATACATACCAAGCCCATTTACACATATTATCACATTTAATTTCATTTCATCTTCTACATTCCTGAGACAGGTATCACTGTCTTGTTTTTACAGACAAGAAAATAGAGGCACAGTTAAGTATATCGAACAAACTCACAAGCTGGTGAGTAGCAGGCTTGAATTTGTACCGGAGGCTAAGTCCCCTTCTCTGGGCGACTGTGCTTGTCTCTCTTTCTTATCTGTACAAGCTACAGTAGAAGTGTGAAGGGAGACCTGCCTAGAGAAGGAATTAGACGAGGCTCAAAATAATTTGGTACTTTAATATTACAATGCTGTTTCAAAGAGCCACTCAAGTTTTTCATGGAATTTTGCCCTCTGGTTGGAAAAGACATGAAAAAGACTATGCTTGGTCTCACAGAATTTGTGACTAACCATTACTACAATTTAAAAAGACTGTCTTTTATACTTCAGGAAAGTTAAATAAATAAATGAATACCCGTGGATGGCTTTTGTTAACTCTGGCTCCTCTCTGTTTATTATCTGTGTATTTATACATGCGGCCGCCATAAAAAGAAGTCCTCATTTATAAAACAACTCCACGAGAAAGGGAAAACAATACGTGGAACTCTGTCTCAGGCTGTGGCTGAGTGAAACACTGGTCTTCTGCGGGTGAATCTCACTCTGAGTCGATAACCTCAGTCCACAGAGCCTTTGCTTAGCTTAATAAATGGGTTCACATCTATTCCACCTTCCCCAGCCCTTATGTCTCCTACCACCTTCCAGCCACTGGAATAAACAAGTCTTCTGTAGATGTACGTTTCTGGAGAGCAAATCAAATGTCTTATTAAGCTTTGGGGTTATTTGTTTTCTTTTTATTTAATTTGAAGTTTATATCTAGATAAAATAATGTCATATATCAATCATACAGAATTACTTAACATCTTGTCATTTTTACTTTGTCATTCATCTTACCCTCTAATCCAGCACACTTCTCTGTCCCCACCAGGTACTCAATGGTGACCAGAAATGCCAAACTCGTGCATGAAAGTGGGTCTCAAGGACAAACTCAGGGATCATCAGTCTTAACAGGTATAATCTATTTTTCTTCCCTACACGTGTCAGCCATCTCCTTCAAATTAAACCTAAAATAACCTTTGCAATTAATACTTTTTTATCAGAATTTAAATATTTCTCAGGTCTGCAGTCACAGATATCACATTTTAAAAATGGATGTACGTATGAAGAAAACATAAAAAGTATGGGTGATTTATTCCAGATTTTCCTCCATGAGATAAAAGCCACACTCAATCTAAACTTTGCATGATTTTCAACATGCAAAGGTATCCAAAGAGAAATTTGCAGTTTCCAAAATGTGGTCAATCTCCTAGTCCTAAAAAAGATCTGATAAATTGCATTATGATAATGGTTCCAAGAGAGACTCCATTATCTTCTCTACTCCATGAACTGCCACTTCTTCCAGATTTTTACTGAAGTCTGGACCCTTAATATCAAATGTTTTGCCAAATGTTTCTAGTTCTACCTCCATCACAAGCCTGTGTGCATTCTCTCCTGCCTTCCAAGGACACTTTCCCAGTTGAAGCTGCCTTTTCCTCTCGCCTACCCTGTCCTAATGTGTTCAGGCTAATTTTGGCTCTAATCTTCTGCATCCTGAATCATGCCTTTCCTCCCATCAAAACCCACGAGTTCCACTTAGCTTCAAGAGAAACTCTCTTCTTGACCTCCTGTCCATGCTCTCAGCAATCCTGTCCCAAGATCCACCCCCACACCCTCCAACACCACCAAATTATCAAGAATATCTGTTCTCTGTGCCTTTGACCATGGAATTCCAGGCTTTTCAATTCCGAATGCAGCAAAACTGAACTGTATCTGTCAGAATTGAAGCTGTCATACATGTTCTGAATGCTCCTTACTTGGAAAACATCTGGATTCTCAAAACTTAAAACAAATACGTCTTGAAATGTATGGATAAGTTCAATGAGAAATTAAGACAAATTTCCCAAAGTTTAAATAAAAAGAATATAAAATTGAAATCAGAGTGATAACCAACACAGAAACTCAGGCCCCTGTGAGAATATGTATCTACCCAATCCTAGAGTCTCCAGGAAAAATGGTCACAAGGATAGGTTAATCCGATGACAGAGACGGACTAAACATGACACACACCACTTCCCCCTTCACCGTTCATCTAGATACAGAACCTGAACCCTCCAAAGTTCATGCAACTCCAGTGAAGTGGTGGACTAAAAAATTATAACTGCTAGTAAAGGCAGCCAATGCAAAAGCCAGTCTTTCTCTACCACAGTTATTGTGGACTATTTATGTCCTCCCAAATGCATATGCTGAAGCCCTAACTTTCATTGTGATAGTATTTGAAGATGATTCCCTTCAGAGGTAATTAAGGTTAGATGAGATCACGAGGGCGTGGCACTTATGAGGGAATTAATGCCCTAATAGGAAGCCAGACAGTTTGCAGCCACCTACGAGCCAAGAGAAGATGTCTCAGAATGAAACCTATCTAGTCAGCACCTTGAGCTTGGTTTCCTGGCCTCCAAAACCGTAAGAAATAAATTTCTGTTGTTTACCAATCTATGGTATTTTGTTATGGTAGCCAAGCTGACTAAGACATAAGTAGGAAAAATAATAACACAACATGCCCTCTGGAGATGTGTAAACATAGGTCCACCCTCATGTGATGGTAACATTTGAATTTACAGCCCTGAATGGCTGGGAAATTCCAAACCAAGAAAATAAAGAATCTCTCATGGATTGTTTCCCTGGCTTCTGACAAAAGCACATATAATACTTCCTGGAAGAAGCATCCTCAGTCCAGTACCTTGTGATTTTCATAAAATGGGTTAACTTGGTAAAATTTAACAAAACTTGGAGAAACAAGAAACTATTCACAGCATATTTAGGTTCCCAAGGCCTTGAGTTATTGGAATTATAAGACATAAAACAGAAAATAACTATGTGGCCTGACCTGTGGCGGCACAGGGGATAAAGTGACAACCTGGAATGCTGAGGTTGCCAGTTCGAAACCCTGGGCTTCCCTGGTCAAGGCACATATGGGAAGCCACTGCTACAAGTTGATGCTTTCGCTTCTCCCTACTTTTTTTCTCTCTCCTTCTCTACCCCTCTCTCTCCTCTCTTTAAAAATCAATTAAAAAAATAAATATGCATATATTTTAAATGCTATTTAATTTTAATGTTTAAAAATAAAAGGTGGACGAGAAGATGAGCAAGAAATATGAAGAATGACTTAGCAGATTTTATATATATATATATATATATATATATATATATATATATATATATATTTTCTAAAAAAAAATAATTGAAATCTGGCCCTTGCCCATGGCTCGGTGGATAGAATGTCATCCTGTCACGTTAAGGTTGTGAGTTCGATCCCTAGTCAGGGCACATACAAGAAGCAACTAATGAGTATACAACTAAATGGAACAGCAAGTTGGTGCTTATCTATCTACCTAGCTCTCTCTCTCTCTCTCTCTTTCTCAAATCAATAGGGAAAAAAACATTGAAATTTATAATTTTGTGAGTTGAATATCACATTAAAAGCAATTTAAGAATTACTGAATGTGAAAATATCACTCTTTGGCATCATACTTCTCCAATACAACTTATTTTTCACTTTTATAATTGACACATATTTAAAATGTAAAATATGTTTTGACATATGTGCATACACATAAAACCATCTCCACAATAAAAATAATTAATATATTCATTATCCAAAAAAGTTCATTGTGCTCCTTGGCAATAACTCATTGGGTGCCCTCCTTGATCCATCATCATCCTCAGGAAACCACTCAAAGGCTTTTTTCTTTCCTATAGATTATTTACATTTTCCAGAAATTTATTTTTAAAATGGAATCATATTACACATACTTTGTTTTGTTGGGCTAGTTTTATTTAAGAGAAATTTTTTTCAGAATCATCCATGTTGATTTTATGTACCACTATTTAATTTTTTTAATTGTTGAATAGTGTTTCATTGTATGGATATACCACCATGTTTATTCATTCACTGATTAATAGATATTTGGGTTATTGCCATTTCTTGGTTATTGCCAATAAAGCTGTTATGAATATTCTTTTACATGTCTTTGTATAAACATATACTTTCATTACTCTTGGCTACATAGCTAATAGTAAAATTGCTAGAACATATGGTAGTGTATGTTTAATTATTTTTAAAAACTGCCAAATGATTTTTATAGTGGTTGTACCACTTGATATTCCCATCCACAGTATGTTATAGTTTCATTTACTCCACATCTCGCCAACCCTTTAATTTTTATCTAATTGAAATTATATAGGTGGCATCCCAGCATGATTTTAATTTGTACTTCCTTAATGAGTAATGATGTTGAGCAGTGTCTCAAGAGAGTGGACATGGAACAAAAAGACAGTGATCTCTGAAAAATGAGAAATGAATGAGATTAATTGTATGATTTCCACAGCTTACCACATAGAGAGAGTTTCCAGGCTGATGCACAGGAAGGGGAAACCCAGGCAGAACCTGCATTTTCCCTGAATTGAGGAGATAGAGCTAAAAATTCACAAATACCAAGTAGGTTACAGTTCACAGAATAAAATTGGGAGAGGAGAGAGATTCATAGAGAGAATATTCAGGACATCTGCATAGGGTCCACCTCAAGTATTTTACTGAGTACTGGTCCTCTCATGCAACTAAAAATTACCCTAAAGATTTCTACCCAATACCTAGTAAAAATCACACTAAAGAAATAGCACAACGCAGGGAACAGAGCCTTTTCCCAACAGAGTGGAAAATCTTCTAATTCATACAGCAATAGGTAAAGTACTCAGAAGAGTTTTGCCTAGCAGTGGGTGAAATTAGCAACTAACAAAGCTTAAAAATAAGATCTAAAAGGTCTGATTCTAAGTATATAAACTATATCTCAGACAAAGCTCAATATTATTTATAAGAATACAAACATATCCAGCATCCAGTAGGTAAATAAAAATGTCTAGCACCCAACCAAAATTATTAGTCATACAAATAATTAGGAAAATAAAACCCATTGACAAAACTCAACCCGAATGAACCCAGAAATTATGCAAGTGATAGAGGAGTAGACAAGAACATTAAAATAGTTATTATTTGTATTCCATATGTTTCAGAATATAAAGAAAAGATTAAAAATAGTAAGTACAGACATGGAAGATATTTTTTTAGGTACTCAAATCTAATTTTTAGAAATTAAAACTATAATGCCTGAGATAACTATAATGCCTGGGGATGGCTCCATGGCCTCTGCCTCAGGTGCTAGAATGGCTCTGGTCGCAGCAGAGCGATGCCCCAGATGGGCAGAGCATCACCCCCTGGTGGGCGTGCCAGGTGGATCCCGGTCGGGCGCATCCCGGTCGGGCGCATGCAGGAGTCTGTCTGACTGCCTCCCCGTTTCCAGCTTTAGAAAGATTAAAAAAAAAAAAAAAAAGAGTGAAATACTTAAGAATAAATCTGACAAAAATTTTACAAGACCTCTACACTAAAAACCAAAAATATTATGCTTAGAGCAATTAAATCACAAGATATTCATGACCTTGAATTAAGCAAAAACTTCCTAGTTACAACACCAAAAGCACAATTCATAAAAAGAATAAAATAAACTAGGCTACAAAAATTAAGCAATTCTATTCTCAGCAACACTGTTAAGTAGGTGAAAAAACAGTAAGACAAAATATTTATAAGTGAAATATGTGTTTAAAAAAATTGTATCCAGGCCCTGGCCACTTTGCTCAGTGGATCGAGCATCAGCCTGGTATATAGACATCCTGGGTTGTTTTCAGTCAGGGCACATAAGAGAAGTGACCATCTGCTTCTCTCCCCCTCACTCTCCTCCTTCTCTTTCTCTTCCCCTCCTGCAGCCAGTGGCTGGATTGGTTCCAGCGTTCCCCAGGCACTGAGGATGGATAGCTTGGATGTTTGGAGCTTCACCCTGAGGCAATAAAAATAGCTTGGTGGATTCGAGCATCAACCCAAGACAGGGGTTGCTGCGTGGATCCCAATCAGGGCGCATGCAAGAGTCTGTCTTACTATCTCACCTCTCTCACTTAAAAAAATAAAATTGTATCCAGCATATTAAAGAATACTCGACTCAGTAATAAAATAACAAATATCAATTTTTTTTAAAAAAAGATAAGTATTTGAATAATCACTTTACCAAAGAAGATAAACAAATGGCAAATAAACACGTAAAAGAGTGTTCAACATCTTTGATCATTAGGGAAATACATATTAAAACCACAATGAGATACAACTAGCAATATAACTAAAAATTTAAGACTGATTATTTCAAGTATTGATAAGGCGATAAACACCTGAAGCAGTCCTACATCACTGGGAATGTAAAATGGTGCAACTACTTTGGAAAACAGTTTGGCAGCTTTTATTTATAATAACTCTAAAGTAAAAATGACACAAATATCCATCAAGTGAGTGTATAAACAAATCGTTCTATATAAATATAATGGAATGTTACTCAGCACTAAAAAAATAAACTATTAAAACATATAAGCATGCAACAACATGAATAAATCTCAGAACAATTATATTGAGTTAAAGTAAGCAGACCAAAAACAGCATATCATGATTCCATTATGTAAAATTCTAGAAAACTAATCTATAGTGACAAAAAGCACTCCTTTATTCCCTCTATTCCCATACAACAATATGGTAGAGCTCAGCCACGAGTGAAGAACTCCCTACACAGTCCAAGCTGATTATAGACCTATGAGTAAGCAAAGTAATAAACAGAACCTGCTGGTCACTCTGCAAACTACTTTAAATGTGCATTTATTTACAGCCTTTAAATTAGGGGTGCTTTGGAACAGCAATAGCTAACTGATACAAATGAATAAAGAATTCTGGTATGGTCAAACAAACACTATACAAAGATAAAAATGAACACATTATTCTCTACACACACCAGCATGGCTGAATCATACATCATGTTGAGCAAAAGAAGCCAGACACACAGATTGCTACTGTCTGATTCACTCCACATAAAGTTCACAACTGGCAAGATTAGTAAAAGGATTTTTTAAGAAAAGAATTGGTAGAGGATGGAATAGCAAATTCGCCAATGGGGAAATATAAATAAAAGGAGTCTCAGTGTAACTTGGTAGTCTGATAAAACCAAGTTAAAAAAAATTATAAATATTTGTTTTCATCAGCAGGTAATAAATTGAAAAGGCTGAAATATTCAGTATGTGAGAAGGAATGAGGAAATAATTACACATTGTTAGTATGTGAATTTTAGAAAGTAATATGATGACTACATTAAATCTGAATTGTACACAATCTTTACTCAATGCATTTAGAAATCTGTCCTACACACATGAAACCACTAACACATAAGAATATATATATATATATATATATATTGTATTTTTCCGAAGCTGGAAACGGGGAGGCAGTAAGACAGACTCCCGCATGTGCCCGACAGGGATCCACCCGACACGCCCACTAGGGGGCGATGCTCTGCCCATCCGGGGCATTGCTCTGTTGCTACCAGAGCCATTCTAGCGCCTGAGGCAGAGGCCGTGGAGCCATCCCCAGCGCCCAGGCCATCTTTGCTCCAATGGAGCCTCGGCTGCAGGAGGGGAAAAGAGAGACAGAGAGGAAGGAGAGGGGGAGGGGTGGAGAAGCAGATGGGGGCCTCTCCTGTGTGCCCTGGCTGGGAATCGAACCCGGGACTTCCGCACGCCAGGCCAACGCTCTACCACGGAGCCAACCGGCCAGGGCCTACAAGAATATTTAATGAAACATTGTTTACAGCAGAAAAAAAAATGAAATCACCTTGAATGTGTATCAGTGTGGATGGCTGTAAAAATTGTGGTTTATACATAATAAAGGATTAAATTATGTAAATATTTTAAAAATGTGTTACTATATTTTGACCTGTAATGATGGGAGTGGTAATTTTAAAAAGCAAATTTCAAAGTAATATATGTAGTAATCCTACTTTCGTTTTCTAAAAAAAAAAAAGGGAGACTTAATAAAATCATGTATAATTTTACAAATGTTCTCTTGAGAATAAAGTTATAAAAGGATAAAATAAATCTATTAACACTGGTTACCTCAGGGAAGTAATATTTGAGGGGGGCCATCGCTATGATTTCTTTTATAGACTTTACACCTTTTTTCTTGTAACAACAAATATTTTATTGAAAATGAAACATATTACATATGAACAAATACCTGTATTTTCAGGGGATGAGAAAAATAAAATAGAAGAATCTTTACTGGAATTTATATTCCAGCCTGACCTATGGTGGTGCAGTGAATAAAGTGTTGGCCTGGAATACCAAGGTTGCTGGTTCGAAACCCCAGCCTGCCTGAGTAAGGCACAAAAAAGAAGTAACTACTATGAGTTGATGCTCTCTGCTTCTCTCCCTTCTTTCTCTCTCCTCTCTCTAAAAATCAGTAAATAAAATCTAAAAAAAGGCAGCATTAATTAAAGGTAATAATAATAATAAATCGTGAAAGCTCATTAAAAAAGTTATATTCCAAGCATTGGTGTAGAAAAAAATTGCTAGTGTTTTAATTAGCACAAAAATAAGAACATCAAATCACTAGATTAAATGCAGTTTTCAATTATTTTGTCAAATCAGCACAGGTGGATACAGACATTATACAAAATAGACCAAAGAAAAGGCGAAAAGGAGAAAAAAACTAAATGTCTTCTTGAGAAATAATGTACAGAACAAACGACAAGGGAGAAACATTTGACCATTGTGATCTTTCAAAATTGTTAAAGGCCAGTCAGGAGCTTATCATATCACATGTGAATTTCATATGACAATAAATTCAAGCTGAAAAAGAAATTAATGATTCCATAAAGTATTTTTTAGCACTTGGAATAAATATACTTTGTAATAATGTGACCAAACCAACAATGTGTTGGAAAATTTTATTTGCTATATGAGTGGAAAATATTACTCAGAGTACTGACATTTCCTGTTTATCATTGAAAAAAGACCTAAGTTCTCCAACCTTGTAAATCTAATTCAGTTGTGACTCTTCTGACTGCGATGAGAGCTTGCCTTACATAACAAATAAGATATGTTTGGCAGGCCAGCTCTTAAAAGAACTAAACTTTACCTTAAAAGTGAATGTAGAAACAGAAAGCTAATATAGTGACAATAGTTAAGTTATAAAGAAACTAATATACTATATAAAATTCAGTTGGATATAAACAAATATATTCCAACGTTTTCCTTTTTTTTAATGTCTCAAAAATATCAATGAAATCAAAATGAGTTTTATTACTGCTCTGAATTACTAATTACATATAAGTAATTTAGAGATTTTTCAAAAACTCCAAAAATTCTTTCAACATAGATTATTATAAGATCACAGAGTAGAAAGAGATATAAATCTTGGATAAAATTTTGTCTTGATATTGTTTTTTACTTCATATGTTGAAAGAGAGGTACAGATAGTTAACAGCTAAATTAATGACCTAAATTTGAATTCCAGTTTCAATTAATTAACTGGATGAGAAAGGCAATTTTTTTCACCACTCTACAGTTTTTGTAATCATGGAATAAACAGTTGAAAACAGAAAACAAAAGATTTAGAGCAGGGGTCGGGAACCTTTTTGGCTGAGAGAGCCATGAACGCCACATATTTTAAAATGTAATTCCATGAGAGCCATACAATATGTTTAACACCAAATACAAGTAAATGTGTGCATTTTATGTAAGACCAACACTGTTAAAGTACTATAAGTCTCTGAATTCTTTTTAATAACATTGTTATGCTGTAGCTAACCAATGATGAATAAAGTACTCCTTATCATTAATGCGACTTCTGGTGCTGCATGGTTTTGCTGACGGCTTTGTAGTCTGGTTGATACGTGGTGAGGTTAAGCTTCATGCAGGTGTTGAGAGTTTCATATGTTAAACGTGATTGTAGGTTGGTCTTAACGTTCTTTAGATGTGAGAAAGACTGCTCATGTGCATACGTAGAGCCAAACATTGTCAGTACAGCAATACTCACACGCTGCAGTGTGTGGTATGTGACAGAAAGCATGTTCCAAGTTTTGACAATCAGCTGGTCCCTGGGTTGAAGTTTTCTCATTTCCCCTCACTTGTGTTTGCTCGCCAACTCTGCTTGCTGTTGTGCAAGTCTTTCCAAATCTTCATTCAGTGACTTGAACTTATTCACCCCCATGTTTGAGGCCTTCAGGTCAGCAGCTTATAGCTCAAAATCTCTGATGGAGGCCCTGGCCTGTTGACTCAGTGGTAGAGTGTCAGCCTGGTGTGCGGAAGTCCGGGGTTTGATTCCCAGCTAGGGCACACAGGAGAAGCGCCCATCTGCTTCTCCACCCCTCCCCCTCTCCTTCCTCTCTGTCTCTCTCTTCCCCTCCCACAGCCGAGGCTCCATTGGAGCAAAGATGGCCCCAGGCGCTAGAGTGGCTCTGGTCGCAACAGAGCGACGCCCCGGAGGGGCAGAGCATCGCCCCCTGGTGGGCGTGCCAGGTGGATCCAGGTCGGGCGCATGCGGGAGTCTGTCTGACTGTTTCTCCCCGTTTCCAGCTTCAGAAAAATAAAAAAAATAAAAAAATCTCTGACGGAGACACCGGGGATGTAACTCAGGTCAGAGCTGTCCACTGCACACTTGTGTGGATGGGTGATGAACTTAAAAAGACAGCGCGCTCACAAAATTCTCCAAAGCGCACTTTGAATGACTGCAGGAGATTAGATGTGAAGCCTGCTAACTGCTGGAGATCAAGATGTTGAGCAGGGTCGCTGGCTGTGCATGCATCTTTAAACTCTCCCAGTTTTTCAAAGTGTAGTAAACAACCTGTTTCAATGTCGGCAATGAAGAGTTCCAGCTTGTTTTCAAATGCAAACACTGCCTATTGAAGGGATAAGACTGTATTTCCAAGGCCTTGCATTTTCACATTGAGCTGGTTCAGATGTTCAGTCATGTCCATGAGATAGTAGAACTTCAGGAGTCACTCAGTGTTAGCTAACTCAGGATGCTCGACGTTTTACATTTCAAGAAAAATCCGGATTTCGCTCAGACAAGCAGCGAAACGGCTGAGCGCCTTCCCTCTTGAAAACCAACGCACATTGCTGTGCAGAAGCAGACCAGGATACTTATTCCCAACTTTATCCAGCAGTGTTTTAAACTAGTGATCATTTAAAGCTTGGGCAACAATAAAGTTGACCACTCAAATGACCAGCGACATCACCTCACCAAGCTGCTCGCCACACATCTGAGCACAAAGCGCCTCCGGATGTAGGATGCAGTGAAAACTTAGGATGGGTCTCTTTTTGTGTTCATGAAGAAGCACTAAGAATCCTGTTTTTCCCCACCATGCACGGAGCACCATTAGTACACACCAAAATAAGTTCATCCATTGGTAGATTTTTTTCTTTAGCGAACTCAGTGAAAGACAAATAAATCTTCCCCTCTTGTTGTCTTTTTCATAGGCAAAACAGCAAGACTTTCCTCACGTAGTGTGTCATAGACAGCATATATTGCAATCACACTGAACTAGGATAAATGGCTTATGTCTGTTGACTCATCCAAAGTGAGAGAAAAGAATGGTGCTACATTTTATGTCCTTCACTTGTCTTGCCTCAATTTGACTTGCCATCATGATGGTACGATCGTGAACAGTTATTGCTGACAGAGGCATGTCTTTTATTCATTTGATTATCTTGTCTTTATCCGAAAAGTCATCAAAAAGTTCATTGGCAACATTAAGCATGGATGTTTTGGCATACTCCCCATCTGTGAATGGCTTTCCATTTCTCACAATTGCTAAAGCACCAGCAAAGCTAGCCGAATTCCAGTCACCTTGTTGGGTCTGAACACGGAGTTGTTGCTGAGTAGCTTGCACTCTTCACAGTAGCTCTTGACATGCTTTCTTCCTGCTGTCCCAGCTGGATATTTCAATGCAAATGTAGTATGGCGTGTGACAAAGTGCCGCTTTATATTTGACCGTTTCATTGATGCAATTTTATTATTGCATATTAGACACACTGAAAAACCTGCTCTCTCCACAAAGGTGAATTCCTCTGTCCATTCCTGCTGAAAAGTATGGTACTCCTCATCTTTTTTTCTTTTAGGCATCTTCTTTGTCAAAATGATGTCTGCAATTAGCTAGCTGTCTACTTGATTAAAAGGAGGGAAGTTTACTTCCTGACCTCACAATGACCTGTGTACATTACATATTATCCAATAAAAATTTCGTGTTGCCTAGAGGACAGCTGTGATTGGCTCCAGCCACCCACAACCAAGAACATGAGCGGTAGGAAATGAATGGATTGTAATACATGAGAATGTTTTATATTTTAAACATTATTATTTTTTTTATTAAAGATTTGTCTGCGAGCCAGATGCAGCCATCAAAAGAGCCACATCTGGCTCATGAGACATTGGTTCCTGATGCCTGATTTAGAGTACCAGAGTAAAAAACAAAGTTTCTATGGAATGATAATATTTCACTTCTATCATGCTTCAGGTGCTTTGTAACCATTTTCATATAATTTTCACAGTAATCTCATGAATAGAATAGATAGTATCTCCATTTTACCAGTAAGAAAATAGAGATCCCAAGAAGTTGTATTTAAGTTACTTACCCAAGGTCATATAAGTGGTACATGAGAGAGTCAGAATTTAAAACCAGGAAGGAGAGCTTTCCAAACTTAGGCTCATAGAAATTAAAACAATTGTGCAAGTCTCTACTGCTTGACTAGGTAAATGATGTCTTATAATACCAAATACTCTATGACATTAGGAAAGACATCTAACTTTCTAAGCTTCCGTTTCCTCATCTGCAAAATAGCGTAAGTAGTAAGTGAAGCACATACATAATGAGCAATCAACAAATGTTTGTTTTCTAAAATTCAATAATTTTAAATAATTTTTATTGATTTCAGAGTGAGGAAGGGAGAAAGAGAGAGACAGAAATGTCAATCTGTTCTTGTATGTTCCCTGACCGGAGATTGAACCAGCAATCTTTGCGTATCCAGACAATGCTCTACCCAACCCAGCTTTCTGGCCAGGACAAATTTGATCTTTTTAAAGCACTTTCAGGGTAATTTTGACAGAAACTGTTATTTTCATTTTATATGGGTATATACTGATATCAAGATCACAACAATCAATACTATGACCTGTTAATTGAATATGCCCATGATAAAAAACCTGTGGTCAGTTTCTATTGAAAAAAAAACCTAATTTGCCTCTAAGTCATGAAGTTAAAATCAGGTATAATGAAGAAAATATTCAATTTTATTAAAAAATATTATTTTAGAAAGCCTACAATTTTTTTATAATTATAAGAAGCCCATCTTTGGAGGGTGGTTTTAAAGCAGTATTATTTTTTTCAAATCTTGGACCATAAAACATAAATTATCTCTTGAGATAGACCTGTATTAGGGCCATGATTCAATAAAACAAAAAGCTAAATGATAATGAGCCTGTTCTATAAAGAATCCCACCTATATGACATACATGTAAATTATTAAGAGAATATAACTAACATTGACAATGGCAATGGGCATCCACCAAACTCAGCAATCAAGTCACTCAATAGTGACTAGAGCTCTAGAGAAGATGTCTTTATATTCACAAGAACTGTAAGGCCATCACTCTTTTCCTAGGAACTGTCTGCAGCTTTTCTTTTAAAGAACTAAATGGTTATATGCATATGTGTGCAATTAAGAGGTAGCCTTGATTTCTGTTTCAGAGAGTATGATGCAACTTGCCAGAGTATTAACATTAAGTAAAACTGGTAAATTCATGTCTGGGAACAAAGCTACACAATGGTATCTTTCAAGATAAAACTCAGTGACCCCGTTTAGGTACTAAATGCTGCAGTCCCTTTCAATATTTCACACTAGGGGCTTTGGGATGGATAAGGCATTCTCTGATCAAAAAATGCAGTTACCCTGACAACAGGTCACTGCAGGGATTCTGCATTCTAATCTGACATAACTAGACTATGGATTTAAAGTTCAGCCAGCAGCTGCTAGTTGGCTCTTGTAGGAGCAGATGCTGGTTGTAGCATCAAGTATTCTTTGCCACATGGGGGAACCAGATGGAGCTTCTGCACAAACCAATGAGTAATACATGAGAACTTTAACAATGAAGCCAGATTGATTTTTTTTTTTTTATGTTTTCCACAGACGTAAAAGTCGTTCATATGTTGTGGTTAAATCAGAAAAAAATGTTCATTCATCTTTATTTTTAAAGTATTCTATCTTCTTCAGGGAAAAGTATACAAACAAGAAATGTATCAGCACTGGGCAAGTTACTTAACTGCCCTGGGCTTCAGTGTCCTCATTTCTAAAATAAGGATAATACCACCTCCTTCCTTGGTTTTTATATGAAGATTGACAATGCACAAAATGCACAGGTCTCTCAGTAAATGTTGTCTTATCTAATCTTACTTTGGTGCTTACGCACATAAATAGAGAGTCTGCCTCCTAGCCATCCTTACCACACATCTCCAAGGTCCACCTAGTTGTACTTTTCCCAAATTGAACTTCCCATGTGGATGGGACTGCCCTTCACTGCTCTCTCCTTTCTTTTTGTCTTTACCATGTGCTTTGATACCAATGTTTGCTTCTAGCTTTAGGGTTTATTTATTATTCATGTGTGCTCCTCTCCCCATCTAGATTGAGAGGTCTTTGAGAGTGAAAGGCTATGTCTTATATTGTCTTATTTCTGACAAGAGACATAGCACTGAGCGCTGTCCAAAGCCGATACTCACTAGACACCCATTGATTCATTCTTTGTTGTGATTTAGATGTAGTATGAAGGGATATTTCCAGCTGTTTAAGACATATAGTGTGTTGCCTGACCAGGCAGTGGCACAGTGGATAGAGCATCAACCTGGGACACAGAGGACCCAGGTTTAAAACCCCAAGGTCACCAGCTTGAGCACAGGCTCATCAGCTTCATTGTGGGCTAACCAGCTTGAGCATGGGGTCACTGGCTTGAGTGTGGAGTCACTGGCTTGACTGTTGGATCATAGACATGACCCTATGATTGCTGACTTGAGCAAGGGGTCACTGGCTCAGCTGGAGCCCCCTGGTCAAGACACATATGAGAAAGCAATCAGTGAACAGTTAAAATACCACAACAAGAAGTTGATGCTTCTCATCTTTCTCCCTTCCTGTCTGTTTCTCCCTCTCTCTCACACACAAACTAAAAATAAGATATACAGTGTATTAAGTATACATCTGATTTCCAAAACATATCACAAACCAAGTATTTTTCTTATATTCTCAGGACTGCCTCACACTAAGCTAAAGGCTGAGAAAATATGGATAGCATTTGCATACTTACCAACAGTTATTTACATGGCCCAGTCTTCACTTAATATTTAAAATTCAACAGAGAGCAATTTGGTGAAATTTCAGTAATGAAAGATTTCTTTGTTTTGGTAACAAAATGAATTTAAAGTGAGCAAGGTGGCCTTAAGTATACAATTTCTAAAATGGGTCCATTACAATACAAACATTAACATATAGAGTTAGCTTTGATGTATATATTTCACTAAAACATAATTCTTTTTCCCTTCATAAAAGAAAGTATCCCTTATATCTGAATTAGTTCATGTTGAAATTTTATAATGAGAGTCAGCTGTGGCTCCAGGAAACAGCTGGTGTTTTTGCCTCTCCACTTCCACAAAGAAATATGCAATGCATCAAGAAATAAACTATCTCAAAACCATAAATTGCTTAAATCTTCTTTATGTACAGACAACTAAACAGCATGTCTTACAGTTGATATTGAATATGTGTTCAATATTAAAGAACACAGTGTGTTATTTGAAAAATGTGTATGATGCTACTTAATATACAAGGTGTTTTACTAGGTGCTATAAAATAGGACTTAAATAAGTTCCTGGGAAATTTTAGTAAATATAAAACAGTGATTTGCAGCCAGGAGTTTGTATCAAAATCCCATGGGAAACTTTTGCAAAAGACAGCAACAACCAACGCCATATATACCTAAAGATTATTTTCAGATGATTCTGAAAAATATGAAAAATCAGATGATTCTGCACCCTAGGTTAAGAATCAAGAAAAATCCCTGGGCGATTGGCTCAGTGGTAGAGCGTCAGCCTGGTGTGCAGGAGTCCCAGGTTCGATTCCCGGCCAGGGCACACAGGAGAGGCGCCCATCTGCTTCTCCACTCCTCCCCCTCTCCTTCCTCTCTGTCTCTCTCTTTCCCTCCCGCAACCAAGGCTCCATTGGAGCAAAGTTGGCCTGGGCACTGAGAATGGTTCTGTGGCCTTTGCCTCAGGTGCTAGAATGGCTCTGGTTGCAACAGAGCAACAGCGCAGATGGGCAGAGCATCGCCCCCTGGTGGGCATGCCAGGTGGATCCCGGTCGGGCGCATGCGGGAGTCTGTCTGACTGCCTCCCCATTTCCAACTTCAGAAAAAAAAATACAATCACTCAAAAAAGCAAGACTCAACCATAACATTTTAGACATGTGAGTGTAATATTTTTCCTCCATAAAATAGATATATTATTAAGTTCATATGTAATCTGTATTTTTATATAGAAATATATTCATTTTAAATGCACCAAGAGAGGCATGATATTCTAAAAACTACAACCATGCAGCCTTTTATAACTTGATAAGGGTTGTATAAAATTTTTTTATGATTTATGAGTTTTATAAACTTGAATAGTAAATATCTCATTTATTGAAGTAAATTTCCACTACACATACATTTTCTGCCACTTATTAAAAGATCTATTCATAAAAACTATTAACTATTTCATTGTTGCATCAAAAACAAAGCAATGAATGTCATTCTGTTTTAATAAGTATATAATTTTTACTTTGAAAAGACATCAAAATATAATTGGCATATTATATACTATGGGAACACATGCAAAAATTACCTTCATTTCTTTTACAAATTTTTAGAGCAGCCTTTTTTATAGTTTATTTTATAAATGTTATAAATTTATCACACTTATACATCTCCTGTATACATTTCCAGTTTTGTCAATTCCAATATTTAACTAAAGTCATGGAATTGTAAAAGTTAAAGGCCACTTAGAACAACCTCTCAGCGACATAGATTTAGAGTCTTTGAACCGTGTTATTAACGTGAATTGAATCAACCCTTTGAGAAGCACTGTGGAGTTGCCAAGTTCATGTTCAGCAGACCAATGGTTAGTGCAGGATTAGAACCCACCCCCTCAGTTTGGTTCTTAGGTCACTCTGAGATGTCAACACTTCTAGCTCCCTTTTCAACAACATGGTTTTGGTTTTAGGGTACTTTTCTCTAGGAATTTTTGCCAATATTTAACTTCCAAATGAAAGTGTTAGTATTTCTTCTAACAAGTTCCTTTTTTTTTTTTTTTTTTTTTTTAGAGACAGTTGTAATAAAGGAGAATTAAATAGGTCATCACTATTATTTTCACTTAACTCCAAGGAAGACTGTGTCAGAAGGGATGGGAGTTTGGGGACTGGGTAAAAGGTAAAGGGATTAAGAAAAGGAAAAATAAATTTACAGACACAGACAATAGTTTGCGGATTGCAGGCGGAAAAGGGGGTAGGAGAGGAGGAGGAGGGTGGAGGGGATAGATGGTGACAGAGGGGGACTTGGCTTGGGGTGGTGAACACACAATGCAATATACAGATGATGTATTATAGAATTGTATACCTGAAACTGTATGATTTTATTAGTCAGTATCACCACAATACATTTAATAAAAATTTTAGAAAAAAAAGAAGTCCATGGGATTTCTTTCTTTTTCCAATGATCATTAGACTCCAATAAGATTAGCAGGCTATCTACTTGCCACTGAAATGATTTCCAGCTCTTTCTGCTCTCCCATCATCTCTGAGATTTAACATTCTGTAGCCATCTGTATAATCTGTCACCTAATCATCCTATTTCTAATTTTATTCAAGTGACTTCCTAAATCACAAATGAAACTTTGTATGTGTCAGCCCTTATTAACAATCATTTTCAACCCCCCAAGAGTAAAAACAGCAGGACTCTATGTACTTAAATGCCATCTGACTAGATTTTAGTTAATTCCCAGTATGTAAAGTATATCTTTGGAAGGTTCTGGTGAAATCTGTTCACGTAGCTCTTGGACTATACACTGATTCTGTAGGATACACCAGTAGTCTGGATTCTGAGAAACATATTCAAAGGGCTAGGGTTATAAGCTACCAGACATTTCTCACACAGATTATTTTTCATTTTAGCATATACCATCTAAGAAAATCATAAGGCCTGAGCTAGTAGAAATTGTATAGGGAAAGATCTACCTGTTTTGCTAAGAAAATCTCTATTCACTCTTAGCTCTGCTTCACATAATTTGTATAATACACTGCTCACAAAAAGTGGGGCATGTATTATCGCTTCATATTCATTTTGAAATATCCCCTAATTCTGCTCACAAAAATTAGGGGATATTTTATTGTTTCGTAGTCATTTTGAAATATCCCCTAATTTTTGTGAGAAGTATATTAAGAAAGTCACTTATTCATTCCATGCCTCAGTGTGTTCATCTGGGAAGTGGTGGTAATTCAGCTTACCTCCTGGGAGGTTGTGAAAATCTAACAAGATAATAAATTAAAGTATCAAAAGAATAGGTAAGTATTTTACCTTCATACTTCCCTATACAAAAGTAAAAGTCATTCATATCTTAATGTTACCACACTTCTTAATCCTATTATGCCATCAATGACTAGAATTCAATGTAAATGTCTTAGCACTCTTTCAATAAAAGTGTTGTTAATTGAATTATTTACCAATTTTTATAGTAAAAAATTAATAAATGTGCTAATGCTTTTCCATTTTATCATCCAATTTTGGACTACTTTAAAAGGATGCACTTAGCTGGGGAGAGAGTTCAGTAGTAGAACAAATGAAAGTAAAGATATTTTTATGTCTGCTGAAAATGCCACTATTTAAGCCCATAGAGTGGAAGTCTAATGGGTGACCTTGGAATGCAAAAGAATATTTCCCAGAGGATAATCACCAGCTGGGTTTTATCCTTACTTAGACAAGAACAGGAGGAAATTAGCTTAAATTTCATTTGGTTTAGAACAATGGAAGCAAGCTATGAAATCTAACTCCCAGGGAATCTTTCCTTCAACATAAAATACAGACTTATTGCCTACCAATGTGGTCCTACTTGACGTATGAGAAAATACTAGATGAAGTTCAAGTCGTCCATCTCTATAATCCCCATCAAGAGAAGAAAACAAGCGATTACAAGCCTATTATGCAACAGGTGTTTTCACTTGTATTCATTTCATCGCTACTGGAAATTATTTTTCCTACTTCACAAGAGAAGATGTTGAGCCAACAACATTGAAATAATGAAAAGCAAAATTAGAACACAAAGCCTACCTATCTCCAGAGCCCATCCTGTACGATGTACCAACCTATCAATCAGCCTTGCTCACCCTGGCACTCTTAATTTCTATTCTTTATAAAAACCACGCAATTTCCTACATATACATTATTTATTTATTTATTTATATTTATGTTATTTAGATGATCTTCAAGAGTTAGAGGTACCTAAAACCACCATAAATTGGAAATACAACTAGTACTTATTGAGTTATCTAATAATATATGTCAAACACATAGAACTTTACAGCTACAATCTCATTTAATAATGACAGCTACCATTTGAGACAAGTACTATTATTATTATTCCCATTTACAGATAAAAACCTAAACCTTGGAATATATGCTAAGAAAATCCACGCCCAAAGGACTAAAGGAAGGGTCCTTTTCACTTCAAGGGAGGCAGTGGGGTCCCAAGCATTTCTCTCTGCCTTGCCCAGGGGTAGTGAGAAGCAAGCGTATCAGGAACTCAGACCACAGGGCATCCAAACCTTAGCACAAATTTCACTCCTAGTTTTGTTTTTAGCAGGTCATAGATTTTATAAGTAAAAAGAGTCAACTAAAATTATCTGGTTCAATCCCTTTATTTTACAGACAAGGAATTTGAGAACAAGCGTGAGGTTAAGTACTTTCTCTAGGGTCAGAAAGCTAATTAGTGACAGTTAACAATAAATCACTTCCGTGAAAAGACATGCTTTCAAAGTGAATTCAATTACCTCTACCCTCAAGTGGCTATTAAGAACACCCATGTAGCTAGACAATCTCCAGTATTTCTGTGAAGTAGATGTAATCCAAGAGGATCTAAAAAGGACTTTGCAACACTGAGCAACCAAAGTCAACAATCTTTAAAATGTGCTATTTTGAGTCAACTCATTATTGTTAGGGGCAGTGTTCTACCAACTTTCTTTGCCCGAAGTTACATTATCAACCAGGAAAATGCCCAAATATTTTTATCTCTTCTCTAGTAGATAAAAGATATATAAGGTATCAGGCCCTGGCTGGTGGCTCAGTGGATAGAGCATCTTCCTGGCCTATGGATGTCCCAGGTTTGATTCCCGGTCAGGGCACACAGGAGAAATGACCATCTTCTTCTCTCTCCCTCTCTCTCCCCCTTCACTCCCTTTTCCTCTCCCACAGCCAGTGGCTTGATTAGTTCGAGCACTGCCCCCAGCACTGAGGAGAGTTTGGTTGGTCCCAGCTCATTAGCCTTAGGCATTAAAAATAGCTCCAGGCCCTGGCCGGTTGGCTCAGTGGTAGAGCGTCAGCCTGGCGTGTGGGGGACCTGGGTTCGATTCCCGGCCAGAGCACATAGGAGAAGCACCCATTTGCTTCTCCACCCCTCCCTCCTTCCTCTCTGTCTCTCTCTTCCCCTCCCGCAGCCAAGGCTCCATTGGAGCAAAGATGGCCCAGGCACTGGGGATGGCTCCTTGGCCTCTGCCCCAGGCGCTAGAGTGGCTCTGGTCGCGGCAGAGCAACGCCCTGGAGGGGCAGAGTGTCGCCCCCTGGTGGGCAGAGCGTCGCCCCTGGTGGGCGTGCCAGCTGTCTCTCCCCGTTTCCAGCTTCAGAAAAATACAAAAAAAAATAAAAAAATAGCTCCATACTTGAGTCTTGGCCACAAACCAGATTTCTGGGTGGATCCCCACGGGAATCTGTCCCACTATCTCTCTTCCTCTCACTAAAAATAATAATAATAATAATAATAATAATAATAATAATTCAAACATGCTTGCATATAAAGGTATAATAATTTTGGTATTTCTAAACAATGGTGACAAATCCCAAAGAAAAGGATTCTTTTGAATTTATAGCATAACTTTTCTATAAATCATCTGTTTTGTCAGTGAATGTCAAAATCACAGGCGTCAGTGGTAATGCATTGGTATTAAGAATGTAATAACCAAATATACTGTTACAAAATATTTAAAAGAAATGGAAAGTATTTTTACATGAGGATTTCTTTGAAAATTAATTTCTTTCAATATACTAAATAAATCTGCCAAAAGATACACAGGTTTGTTTGCCTTTAAGAAATACTATATTACTAAAAAAATAAATAGGAAATATCAGTAAGCCAAATACAGTTATACAAAGTTAGAATGGAAATATGGAAATGGGTAAAAATACAACCACTCAGTCAACAGTCAATAGCAAGCACCTCCTAGCCTGCCACATAATAAAGTGGAACAGAAGATGACACATGAAAAAAGAATGAGAACTGAAGAGGAGAGTCTGTGAAAATGCTATTTCCATCAGGGGAAAGAAATCACATCAATTAAAATACATTTTGAAATATTTCAGAGAAAAAAATATGGAAGAAGATATATTGACAGAGAAGAGATCATTCTATTGTCAAGTCATGTAGTATGAAATTAAGAATTCCCACAACTTACTAAGTTTAACCTTAAAATCTCACACAATTTTTAGAAAAACCCTCTATCACACTTGACATTTCAGAATGTGTCAATGCTCAAGTTCTGCATTTGATGGTGTCCTTTTAGTAAAAAGAATGGGTGGGGGGATAAATATAATGAAACTAGGCTGGGCTGCAATGTCCATTTAATTTAGTATCTACAGCCAAATGTTCATGCTATGTGTCTGGTACAGGAAAATCAATATTTGAATGACTATTTCATGAGTCTACAGTATTCTGGTTTCAAGGACATTTCATGGTTATTCAATGACGATTATGTTTAGATTTTCTTGTCCTAGAAAACATTCCCCAAATTAAATCATTCAGATCTACCAATGCCACCAACAGAAAAACATAGCAGTATCTAATTTCCTGGCAAGAAAGATGTTCTGTTTAGTAGCAAGCATAAAGCATAGCGTTTTCTTTCCTTCCTGTATCAATTGATGAAGAGAATGATTGACAATTTTTTGTTCACCTCAACTTCAGATTTCTCCACAGCAGTGAGTTCTCAAGATGGCCTCCTTGAATGACATGAGTGACAATCCACATTTTATTTGACACTCTGTGCCAAGTGTTGGCTGGTTTGGGATTCCTTAGCAACTCAGAAATCTAACAAGATGATTAACAGGTTAATGATTGTGTATTGCTAAAGATTTACCTAATTTTATTTAATTACTTTAACAAACACCGTGTGCCAGGAACTGTTCTAAATACTAGCAAATATTAAATTTCTTTGATTCTAATAGGTGTGAACTATTATGCCCATTTTCCAGATGAGAGATCTGAGATACAAGTAAGTAAACTATTTTCTGAGGTCACAACAGGTAAAAATAATCCTCTCTTAAATCTCAGCAACGGTCAAACTTTTAAGCATGATGCTCTATCCTTTTTTGGTTTCCAACCTGCTGCCTTTCCCTCAAATCCCCTTTGCTGGGGTAAAGAACTTCTACCCTTGTGTAGACCTCCAAACACTGCAAAAAAAAAAAAATGCTCCAAAGCCTTTCAAGTCATTGAGATCCCTCTTGATACTTAGCGCAGACAGCAATGAGGACCCAAAGACACCTAATTCTAAGCACACCCTTAGATAATAGATGCCCACATAGCTGACTATTACTCGGGCATACTTGTGATGAGAAATCTAGCTAAGAATTCTTAGATGAGGCCCTGGCCGGTTGGCTCAGTGGTAGAGCGTCGGCCTGGCGTGTGGAAGTCCCGGGTTCGATTCCCAGCCAGGGCACACAGGAGAGGCGCCCATCTGCTTCTCCACCCCTCCCCCTCTCCTTCCTCTCTGTCTCTCTTCCCCTCCCACAGCTGAGGCTCCATTGGAGCAAAGATGGCTCGGGCACTGGGGATGGCTCCTTGGCCTCTGCCCCAGGTGCTAGAGTGGCTCTGGTCGCCCCAGAGGGGCAGAGCATCGCCCCCTGGTGGGCAGAGCATTGCCCCCTGTGGGCGTGCTGGGTGGATCCCGGTCGGGCACATGCGGGAGTCTGTCTGACTCTCTCTCCCCGTTTCCAGCTTCAGGAAAAAAAAAAAAAAGAATTCTTAGATGAGATGCCAAACAAATGCCTATGTGGAGGGTCCGAATATGTACTGCCTTCCCTTACATGTAGACAATTATCTTTATTTCATTCATTTTAGTTGTTAGCATTAATAACAGCAAGAATAAAAATGTATTAGTGTAGGTGATTAAAGACTTTGCATTCCATCAACTAACATTTGCTGAAAAATGAATAAAGGACCTATTTTGTGAGATATTTGTTTTTATTTCTGAACATACGGTTTTATATATGTCCCTTGAGCAACATTCCAGTTAAATCTACTGCAGATGACACACAGTGATATATGACTCACAGTATATACAGGATGGGGCAAAAGTAGGTTTACAGTTGTTCATATGGAAAATAGTACAATAATTAATAAATAATAATACAAGATAAACTGTTTCACATATTCACAACTGTAAACCTACTTTTGCCTCACCCTGCATAACTGTAACACTTATTTCTGAGAGTTTTCCTTGGCATAGGAAAGGATTTAGGCACTGCATTAATATGTAAAGCTAGAATTTGCATTCCCCTTTCACAGGTAAGAAACAGAAAATTACATTGCACGGAGGTAAATGACTCATCTGCAGTCATACTGTTGGTGTCTTCTGATTCCAAAAATATTCCACAAATATTTAGGGTAACTTACTAATTCAATAAACATGTTCTCAACCTGCTCCTCTTGCCTAAGTAGTTATGAAACATTCTGTAAATGAGAAAGCAGATCTGTGTCACTGGGCAAATATACTAGAAATTAACAAATTTAAGTCACTTCATAGAATGTAGTTAGTGTTTGCATCTCTGCCAAAATGCTTTGAAGCTGGTAGGGAAAGTGTTATGAGAGGAAATCAGGGCCTACGGCGACTGTTACCCCAGAGCGACTTCCCTGAGAAACATCGTTAATTAAACAGTCAACCTGTGAATCGAACCCACATATTTTCTTCTTGATTCCACGTTCTACAAGTTTGATCCTTTCTCACATGTACACTGCTTCATTCCACAGTATGAGGGCTGACAGAAAGTTGGCAATGCTTGGTCTCCTGAATGTTTACAGTATTTAATATGTACCCTTTAAGTCTATCTTATTTTCTTCTATCTTAGTCCTGACTCCTACAATCTCACTCTGTAGGTTGAGGACCTTGGAAATCTTCAGCTACTGGTGGGACTGTCAACAATTCCTAGCCCAGAGCCAAGGACCCATGCTTTAAAATACTTGTTCATTCACTAACTCGAGGCCAAAATTTTGGGAGCTCTATCCCTGAGGGAGTAGGAGAGAATTACATGCCACAAGTAAACTGGGTTTATTTACTACACAATTCTGTATTTTTTTTAAAGATTTTATTTATTAATTTTAGAGAAAAGAGAGCCAGAGAGAAGGGGGGAGCAGGAAGCATCAACTCCCATATGCACCTTGACCCAGCAAGCCCAAGGTTTCTAACCAGCAACCTCAGCGTTCCAGGTCAATGCTTTATCTACTACGCTACCACAGGTCAGGCCCACAATTCTGTATTTTTTAAATTCTGCAGAAATTCACTAATTTTCTTGTTTCCCTAGTTTCAAAAAATACTGTAACTATTTTTTTTTTACAATATTCATTATTCTCAATGCAGCAGATATTCTCAAACAATTTTGGTATCGATATAATTTATCTATGCATAAATTCCAATTGTATAAGTGTTGTCTGAAAAATAACTGGAAGTGTTCAAATGCATCCTAAAACGTTTACCTTTAACACGTAAAATTAGGAGACAAAACCCCAAATACTAGCTACAATCCAAGCTTTCTCCCTAAATTCAGTAACTCAAGACTGTGTGTGTCAGATAAGTCAGTTCTTTGTTCTCTAAACAAATTTCATAGAATGAAAAATGATTTCTATGTATATTTTATCACTGTCATTTTAAGAACAATTTCTCCACTTATACAAATTAAGTTTGGCATATGAGTGAATCACGTACCTTTATTACATGATGCTTTTCTTGGAACATGGGAATCTTAAACATTTGGCACCAGTATGTTGTACCTTTGTTTGGGATGGGGACCTGTCTTAATAAAAAGGGGAGGAGAACACAAAGTCACATTCTCTTAACAAATAATTAAATACAAAAAGTAACAACTCTTATATACTTTCAATAAACCCATCCCTACAATGAGAAAACCTGAAAAAACTTACGTCTTGATTTACCAGGTCAAAGTACGATATGGCTGTGGATAACACACTGGTTTTCTCAGGATTCAACAACCGCAGACTCTTGGTGCCACGATTGGAGTTGTGGTACTTGGGACCATCCTCTCCCACATCTTCATGGGAATAGGCCCAGATCACTCTCACAGTGCTCTCCTGGTAGGCAGACATGGGCACAGATATGTCAGGAGAGCACTTATCTTACCACTGAGTTGAGTTTAAAGAACTCTATTTAAAGCAAGATATAGAAGTGAAGAAAAAAGAATAATAACCTTTGCAATTCTCAATATGCTCTCTAACACTGTGTAAATCTGATTAAATTGTTAAGTACCAAATAGACAAGAGTTGGGGGGGGGGGGGAGTTGTCTCTCTCAGCAGGCAAGAGAATGTATCCCTACACAGAGTGAGGGATGACTGAGGTGCTACCACCTTCCTGCACACAGGGACAGCAAATCACTGTCATTCTATCCCTCCAAACTAGCGACTGGAGGTTCCCAAGCAAATATTGTTGTTAAGCAGCAGGGAGTTTGAAAAATACAAACGTGTTTTAATGCCATGGACATTTTATGGAAAATAAATAGAATGAATTTTTTTTTGTATTTTTCTGAAGCTGGAAACGGGGAGAGACAGTCAGACAGACTCCCGCATGCGCCCCACCGGGATCCACCGGCATGCCCATCAGGGGCGACGCTCTGCCCCTCCGGGGCTTCGCTCTGCCGTGACCAGAGCCACTCTAGCGCCTGGGGCAGAGGCCAAGGAGCCATCCCCAGTGCCTGGGCCATCTTTGCTCCAATGGAGCTTTGGCTGCGGGAGGGGAAGAGAGAGACAGAGAGGAAGGAGGGGGGGGTGGAGAAGCAAATGGGCGCTTCTCCTATGTGCCCTGGCCGGGAATCGAACCCGGGTCCCCCGCACGCCAGGCCGACGCTCTACCACTGAGCCAACCGGCCAGGGCAATAGAATTAGAATGAAAATTAAAATTACTTTCCAGGTCAGAGTTTTTACTTTCACAGATACGAGCCCAGTTACATGTATGAATGTAAATAAAATGCAAATACAGGAGGAACTTCTGATTCTGGGTTTGTTTTCTAAGCTTGAGTCAAGCTAACAGTCATTTTATGAATCTTAGAACTTTCTAAGGAGTTAGCCTGCTATACATCTTGATTTTAGAAGTTCACCAAGATGAGTGAGTTACAAATCAGGTGAACTGCTTGCTGTATTCCAACTGGAGGCAGCACTGTCAGATGAAACTGGGTTCCATTAAGCAACCAAGAGAAATTGCCCAAAGAGCGGCCACGCAGCGTGAGGGTTTGCTGTGGTATAAGGATTTGTTCAGTCCTTCCACAGGTAAAGGTGTCTTTGCCAGATCTTTGTAATAAGAACTTTGAAAACGAATAATAAAGCAAAAGTTACTTATTTTAAAAGCTATATTCTTTCTTAATAGGTCAAATGACTATAATTATTATTCCAATTAAAGTATAATTGCACTGTATGTTACATAAAAAGTGATCCAGGTCTTTGCATGTGATTTTTTTCTTCTTTTACGCTTTAAGTTGCACGTTAATCAAAATAGCTTCAGATTTTTGCAGTTCTATTTTTAAAGCTTTGATTTACCAAATAAAAGAAATAATTTTATTGGCCCATACAAGTGAAAACTTCCGAAGTGCCATATGAATATGTAGTCTCTATTTAATTTGCATATGCATAAAGATAATTACTTTTTGCATGAGGTCCGAAGATAAGAAATGTTGTATAACATGTTGATAGGCCATTTTAATCAGTTTACTATTCATTTTGATTTTAGAGGTTTGCAAAGATGAATCAATTACAAATCAGATGAATTATATCAGGTACCGTACTTTTCTTTGCTGTAACACATTTCTTCCAATCTTTATCTATTATCTATTTTAAAACATTTTGTATAAGTCAAATCATACACACTTTAAACAGCTCTTCAAAAGTTTAGATTCACACAAATATTGCCTTTATGGATCCTTACAATCTTAGAATTTTTTGTGTGGGTGATAAATAAAATTCAAAAACACTCGCCCAAAGACCATGTCATTTTGTTACCAAATGTTATTTGTAAATATGTGTTTGTTTTATTCTGTAAAGGGTTTCACAACTGTAACTGTACAAGTTACTCATGCACACATTCACTGAGAGGCTCCTCACCGTTATGGTCTTGTCATGTATGTCACATGTGTGCAGTTTTCTGGTAAATTCAATTACGGTGTGTGTGCTATTTTCCATGGCGTATTCTAGGTGGTAGTCTTGCTGATCGTCTTTTTTCAACTCTCTATCTTCATTAGTAAAATAATCCTGTGGAAAATATGAAAAGAAGAAAAATCAGGATATCCCAAATTCAGAAGAAAAAGAATTTAAATTAAGAGTATTTATAAGACCTTAAAAAACTGACTCTGGGTTTGCCTCTTACAAAATCCTGTCTCAGCAATCATTTTTTAAGTCCTGACAATTTCTCAGGGGCTAGAGGATCCCAAATGGAGAATCAATTCCCTAGGAAACTGCTCTGTCTTTCAACTTCTGGCCCCTCAGGAAAAGATGGTATTTATAATACTATAAAGCATCAAAAAAGATGAAACATTTGAGTTCACTGAGTACTTTTCATTTTTATGCAAATGAAGAGGAACTTCCACTGTGAAATTGCTTGTCCCGAATGAAATAACTAGTTTGTGGCAAAGCAAGAACCAGCCCTAAGGTTGGCACCTTTTCTACTATTTCTCCAGCTGGACTTAAGCCCCATTGTTAAGATGATAGGTTGTGTCAGTATGAGCTTTAATGCATATGCTTATTATGAGATGCATAAAAAATAAGAAGATAAATGAAACTAGCTGATTTACAAGGTATTGAAAAATGAGGGAAGGTTTGTTTTTGTTGATCAGCTATAACTTTTTCAAATGACTAGGAGCTGACACCCAGCTCTCCTTAAATGCCCTGAAGAACTGTTCAAACTGTGAGCTTTTGTTCTAACATGAGCAAAACAGAGATAATATCTAATGTACCCTCTTTTATGGATTTTTGAAAAATAAATCAATGAAATAGCATATACGGGGCAAAAATGCCTATCATGGTTAGTGTCCATTTAATATTATTTTCTTCTCTTGTCTAAAATATAGTTTGTATGGCTAAATATAATATAGTAACATAATAATAAACATTTCAACAGAAAAAAAATAAATAAATAAAATATAGTTTGTTTGTTTTTTCCAAAATATTTCCCTATGCTTTTTACCATTAGTTTATTATGCTGAGAGTTATAAAAATCATGTTGTTAATTTTCACCATTTATAGACTCTAATTTTGCCTTAATCATACTAATTTTTCAGTATATGATGATACTTCATTTTTGATAAATTACGGCATTGATTCAGAATATGCATACTGAAACGTGTGAATAGTTAGTAAAACATAACTTACACTAAAATTACATTTGAAGAAATAATTGCTGTGCTTGGGAAAGAAAATACAGTACATAAGAAAAAGAAAACCTTAAGCCCTGGCCAATTGGCTCAGTAATAGAGTGTCTACCTGGTGTGTGGATGTCCCAGGTTCGATTTCTGGTCAGAGAATACAGGAGAAGTGATCATATGCTTCTCTTTCCCTTACCTCCCCCTTCTCTCTCTCTTTCTCTTCTCCTCCCACAGCCATGGCTTGATTAATTCAAGCACGTTGGCCCCGGGCACTGAGGATGGCTCCATCCAGCCTCTATCTCAGGTACTAAAAATAGCTCAGTTCTGAGCATGGCCCCACATAGTCAGAGCATCAGCCCCAGACAGGGATTGCTGGGTGGATCCTGGTCAGGGTGCATGTGGGAGTCTGTCTCTGGATCTCCCCTACTCTCACTTAAAAAAAAAAAAAAAAAAAAAGAACCTTAAATCATCAATAAAGATCACACTCAAATGGATGACATTTGAATTTTTTTTTTTAACAGAGTCAGAGAGAGAAAGTCAGGGGAGGAATAGATAGGGATAGACAGACAGGAAAGGAGAAAGATGAGAAGCATCAACCATCAGTTTTTCGTTATGACACCTTAGTTGTTCATTGATTGCTTTCTCTCTCATATGTGCCTCGACCGCAGGCCTTCAGCAGACCGAGTAACACCTTGCTCGAGCCAGTGACCTTGGGTCCAAGCTGGTGAGCTTTTTGCTCAAGCCAGATGAGCCTGAGCTCAAGCTGGTGACCTCAGGGTCTCAAACCTGGGTTCTCCACGTCCCAGTCCGATGCTCTAATCACTGCGCCACCGCCTGGTCAGGCAACATTTGAAATTTTTATTCTTAGTACCATTTTAAGGTAGTTATGAAATGTATGCAAATTTGACATCTGGGGTCCCAGATCTAGACATTGTTCAAACCCCACGTTATTGGCAATACCCAGAGCCTAACTAACTGTTTCACCCTGGTAACAACTACATCTTATTGAGAAGATACTATGCATCAAGCCTCCTTAAGCATTTAACATGTATTAACTCATTTGATCTTCATCTGGAATCTCTAAGATAGAATTGTATCACAACTGAAGACACTGAAGCACAAAGAGGTTAAGCATCTTGCCAAGGAGAACACAGCTGGTCAGCAGTCGGAAAGCCAATATTCACATCCAGGCATCTGCTCTACACTTCTGGAAAAGTATGGGTTAGTTCATTTTTCTGTCTGCAGAAAATATATTGGTTTTTCACATAAAATATTACTTTTCTTACTGCTAAAGTTAAGATTTGTCAAAAAAGAAAAAGAAATCTGACAATCAGTTGTAACTGTGAAAGCAATTCAAATGAAAACTATAAAACTATGATTCTCCCACTTTTAATTACATAGATTTTCAATATGTAAATGAAACAACAGGGTCTATGGTCAACAAGGAATTTAGATAAACTAACTATGCTTTTATACTAAGCTCACATTTCATTACATGAATCAAGCAATCACAGTTTTTGCAAACAAAAAGAATACAATACAAAATATAATCAGTTCAAAGAGAAATATAATTATCTTAGTCTTACAAATATGTCTCTAAAACCATTAGTCCCACAAAATATCCAGCTGGCTTGCCAATTTTCCATTCATTCTATTTCCAGTCACCAATACCAATTCCTTCCAGCTATTCTACTTCTGGCTTTTTTCACTATGAGAAAGAAAATGGGAGAAACTTCACTGAGGTCTTACTAAAAGTTCTTGCATTTATCAGCTCTGTGTAAATCACCGAGTGTTCAATATTGAGAAAAGACAGCTGCCAAATATGTTAAGGCTCTAGACTCCTGGAAAAATGTGATTGTCTATAAAAGTTGCTATCTTCAACCTTCATGAGGGAAAAGTTGAATGGATTTGATTAAAATTAAAATGGAAATGCGAAACATCCTAACCACCACAGTAATTCTATTACAGTTTTTTTCCAAATTTTCCAATTTTTTAAGCCTATTTGGAAACATACCTTCAGAGTAGCTATCCAAGTAATATTATTAGTTACATGTCTACTTCAGCCGGGCCCTTATTAATGCTTGACTATCCATATTACTGTCTTGTTTTCTTCTCAGGATACCTCCCTGTACAAGCTGCCTCTCACTTTATTGAGAGGATTTCAGTTATAATCTGGAAGAGCTCACATCCTGCCTTCTTTCTGTCCTAAATAATATCTACTTTATGAAATCATAAAATGCATTCAAACCAAAAGAAAGTCTAAAGAGAAAATTGAAACAAAGTGCAGATGGAACAAATAGAAAACAAATAGATGTAAATGAAATGAAAGAGACATCAAAAGGTTAATAATATTATGCACACCCTGATGCATAAAGCTTGGATAATTTAGATGAGAAACAGGCAAACTCCTCAAAAGACACAAGCCAGAAACTTGTTCAGAAAAACAAACACTCTAAATCAGTGTTTTTCAATCATCAGTACACGGACCAGTCCATCAGAAGTTTTGTGTTCACCCATGAAAAAGTTAACCACCCTAATGTTGTATGAAGATTATAGACCCAATGATCTTAGTTAAATTTGCTTACTGTCAGGGTTATTTCATCCACAGTGGTTCCCCAAATAATTCTATTTTCACTGGTCCCCAAAACTAAAAAAGTTGAAATCCACTGCTCTAAATAGCCTTATAATCATTGGCAAAAACCTTCTTATAAGGAAAATTCTAAGCCAAAGTACTTTCACTTGGGATTTTATCAAATATTTAAGGAAGAGATAGTATCAATCCTTCACAAATTCTTCTAGGAAAGAAACAAAGAAAGGGCACTTCTCAACTCATTTTTTGATGCTAGTATTTTATGATACCAAAAAAGACATTACGAGAATATTTACAGATCACTCTCTCATGGGCCTGTCTACATGCAAATTTTCTTAAATATCTATATTGGCAAATATCCCCTCATTTTTGTGAGCAGTATAGAACTGAGTGATATAAAAAAAAAGGAGGATAATATATCATGACCATGGAGAGTTGGTTTAACATTAGAAAATTATCAATGCAAATCATTGCATCAAAAGTCTAAAAAAGAAAAACCGTACAATCATCTTGATAAATATAGAAAACCATTTGAAACATTCATTTATGGTTAAATATCTCAGTAAACTGGCAATAGAAAGGTCCTGCCTCAAACTTCTAAAGGGCATCCAAAAACCTTACAGGTAACATCATTCTTAATGATGAAAGACTGAATTCTTCCCCTCTAAATTTGGAAACAAGTCCTGGGAACAAGACAAGGATGTCCACATTCCTCACTTGGAGAAGGCTCCACTGTTAATTGCCCGTCTCTGATCATTGGTCTCTGTCATTCCCATCCCCTAACATGAATATCAAAGTTTCTCTATGACACTATACTCCTCTGTCTTCCTATTTCTTCCTTTGGGAATCTCATTTACTCTAAGAGTTTCTCATCATCGCCTTATTCAGTATCACATGTCCAAAAGTCTATTGGATACCTTCATGGAAGTCTCACTGTCATATCAAAAGCAATCTATCCAAAATCATGTTCACTTTTAATCAATAAGACCAGTTTTCTTGATTTTCTTTCCTTATACTGCCATTCTCCCAGCCATCCAAATTTAAAACCACAGTCTTGAACTTCTTCCTCTATTATTCACAACTTCACAGATAGTCCCTGTTCCTATTATGTCTTACTTTGAAAAAATAAACCTTTGACTTCTACTGCATTATGTCTCCTCTCTCCTCTCAGTTCAGACTTGATCACCTACATGTTTCTGTCAAGCTCGTCCTTCAAATCACTCTGTGTCAATACATTTTATTCAACAGTATACAGTACAGAGTTCTATAATTTAGATTCAAGTTTCTCTAAAATTTAGCTTGCCTTGGTTTTCCAGGATGTCTCTCATTGATCTCATTATCTATTTACTATTCCCCTTAAATACTCTGCCTTTTCCCAATTCTTTGCTTTTGTTCACGTTGCGCCTCTTTATCTCCCCTGCTTTCCTCACCCCACTGAGATATCCTCTCCACTAGCTCCACCCATTGAAACACTTCCTTCTCTTCCAGACTCATGATGACTCTATCTCCTCTACACAGTTTCCTTTCCTCATTCTGAATGGATGTGATCATTCACTCTGAGTCCTTATTCCTCTACCTGTATTCCCATGTAGCATGCAATATATTCTAGACACAGAATCATCTTCTCAACCATGTGGTAACTGCCTAAAAATAGAAACCTAATCTTGTTAATCCATTATAATTTTGTAACTTTAGAATACTAATTTACATTTACATTGTAAATAGAACAAAAGGAGGGAGACAACAGATTATTTTCTCCCTTGCTCTCAATTGTATTTACATATGGTTAAGATCGGATGTGGAATGTGTTTAACCAGATGCTAGAATGAGTTTGGGTCTGCATGATCTACCATGCAAACACATCTGGCACTGAGCTCTGGGGATGTTGTTACAACCTTTTAGCTCTTAAATAGACATGAATCTTACAAAACTGACATCAGCATTTAGCGGGGAAAAAGTTTATACATGCAAACACTCTTTGAAATCCTTTTACACTGGGAGGGCATTCTCTACCTATTTTAAAGGAAAGAAAAAACAGACCTGAGAGAAAGAAACCATGTTTCAGAATGTTTTCTAATGTTAATTTATATCCTCAGTGTCTAACAGAGTGACTTGCTCAGGGCAGAAGTTCATAAAATATGGGTAATATTAAATGGAGCATCGGATAATGCTTTTATTTTTGCTAAATCTAAATGAAAATGGAAGATAAGAATCCGAGAACCATCTTCCCATATTCACAGTTTTGTGGTATAGGAATAGTTTGACTTGGTGGAAGCAAAACTTTCTCAGCAGCACCATTTTTTCTTCCTTCATCTTATGTAAATAAAATACATGGTCTATAATCAAACACAATCTTAATGGTGTTGATATTATATAATAAAAATAGCATATTAACAAATCTTAAAAGAAAATTAAATAAGGCAAGAGGAGAGAATAAGGAAAAAAAAAAAAAAAAAAGCTGGGTCCCAAATTGTCTATCATTCAAGTATTTTTGCTCAGAGGAAGAAAAATATGGGAAGAAAGGAAAAGAGAAAGAAAAAGAAAACAAACCATTTGCCTGACCAGTGGTGGCACAGTGGATAAAGCATTGACCTGGAATGCTAAGGTCACTGGTTCAAAACCCAGGCTTGCTTGATCAAGGCACATATGAGAAGCAACTACTATGAGTTGATGCTTCCTGTTCCTCCCCCTGCCTTTCTCTTTCTATTCTCTCTCTAAAAAGTCAATAAATAAAATCTTAAAAACAAACAAACACAAAGTCACTCGAAGACCTATCAATCCTTCATGCAGACTGGCTAAACCTAAAAATAGTATGTTCACTGAGTTAAAGAGTTTATTGACAGTGTGACAAAGGAATAAATGTTATTCAAGTGGACAATTAAATAGAATATTTTGTATCTATCATCCTCTAGGTGGAAAAAATTGTGGAATGAAATTGACAGTAAAACATCAGCCAACTAAGAGTTTGAATACCTATAATGTCACCTAGAAAGTTATATTAGCCAAACCACACTGTAGTACTTAAGAAATATTTAAGGAAATTTCCCCAAATCATTTTTGCTGATTTTCACCTTTAGAATTAGAACCAAATGGCATCCCTCACCCCCACTCCCAGACCCCTTTAGCAAATAGACCAGGTGCAGCTTAGCTCTACTGTAAATCCATGGAGAAGGCCAGTGCTTGATATTCCAGGACTTTAAAAATAAAAATGGGGATTTGATCACAGTGCATGTTCATTGTCATGGCACAGCCAGCCATTATAAAAATCTAACTGTATGATGTATGTCTTAAATATGTTTTATATTTTGTAAATATAAAATATCGATAAAGAAAAGTAGGCTCCAATTAAGTATCATTAAAAATGAACTCTGAAAGTAAGAGCATTGAGGGGGATTTGAAGATTCATAATTCTGCAGAGATTTTTGTAAGACTTTAAAAATAAAAATGTTAGCCTGACCAGGCAGTGGTGCAGTGGGTAAAGCATTGGACTGGGAAACAGAGGACCCAGGTTTGAAACCCAAAGGTTGCTGGCTTGATCACAGGCTTATCTGGTTTGAGCACGGGCTCATGAGCTTGAGCAGGGGGTTGCTGGCTTGAGCAAGGGATAATAGACATGACCCCATGGTTGCTGGCCCGAACCCAAAGGTCACTGGCTTGAAGCCCGAGGTTGCTGGCTTGAGCAAGAGGTCAATAGGTCTGCTGTAGCCCCCCACCCCCATCAAGGCACATATGAGAAAGCAAACAATGAACAACTAAGGTGCCACAATAAAGAACTGATGCTTCTCATCTCTCTTTTTCTGTCTGTCTCTCCCTATCTGTCCATCTCTGTCTCTCTCTTTGTCTCTGTCACAAAAAAATAAAATAAAAATGTTAGCTGTTTTAATTATATAAATATAAAAGCTGATAAGCAGAAGCCATTCTTCTTTGTACTTATTCAGATTTAATGTTCTATAAAGTGAAATGTGATGTACTGTTATCCTATATCAATAGCTTTATGTAGATTTCAATCATTCTAATACAAGTATCTGCATTAAGATCAGCTTCAATATAAATTGACATTTAGATATTTTTATTGTGAATTATTATATTAACTATTTATTTTACTTGTTTATACTTTTGTGTTTTTTTTTTAAATCTCCTTGTCAGAGTTGTTGTTTGTGACTATCAACTCCCATTTAATTGGTTGTCTTTTTGTTTTGTTGTTGGTTTCTTTTGCTGTACAGAAGCTTTTTTGTTTAATATAGTCCTGTTCATTTATTTTTGCCTTTACTTCCCTTGCTTTTGGGGTCAAATTTATAAAAAATTCTCTACAGCCAAGGTTCATAAGTATAGTATGTATGTTTTCTTCTATGTGATTTATTGTTTCAGATCTTATATTTAAGCCTTTGATCCATTTTGAAATAATTTTTGTGCATGGGGACAAACTGTAGTCAAGTTTCATTCTTTCACATATGGCTTTCCAGTTTTCCCAGCACCATTTATTGAAGAGGCTTTCTTTTTTTCTCCATCGTGTGTTTCTGGCTCCTTTGTCCAAGATTATTTGCCCATATAGATGTGGTTTGATTTTTGGACTCTTGATACAATATTACCTATTACCCTTGAAAATCTGAGTTAATAATTAGACTCCAGCAATAAAGTGAATTTGCAGTTGTGTCATTAAAAAAAAATTACTCCTGAAACATGTTCTTACAGGATATTTTTTTTCTTTTGAACAACTTTATGCTTTGAAAAAGTTATGAAATATATCATTAAGGTTTCAAAATGCTGTGTGGCAACAGAAAAGTCTGCGTGAGCAGAAGCTGGCATTTATTGTGAAGCGTGAGAGCAATAACGCTGGCGCCGCTTTCAAACTAAGAAAACACACCCCGAAAGCTAGCTTTATATTCGACAAGGTCCCTATGACCTCTTGTTAAAAAACACGATTACACAGATGTTAAATTGGTTTTCACTCATTGTCAGCCTTTTTTTTTTCTCTCTTGAATAAAATCTCTGTAACAGAAGAGGGCTTTGACTGGTGCTGTGTTAAAGAGGATAAAGTGAAAACTCTATGGGTGTAATAAAAGATATGAATAAACTCCAGTTCAGCCTGGAGAACTGAATGTAAGCACAGCTGCAGGGGAAACCTTGAGAAAAACGCTGCCATCTGTCATCATTTTCTTCAACAGGTGCTTGTAGTTTTTCTTTCTTCATCTACATCTCGAAAGCCTTGTTCCTTCAAACAGTTGTTTGTAATATCAATTTCTATAATAAGAGTTATGATGGTTAAATAATATTGATAGTAAAATAAGAAATATTTTTGTGTTAAAGAGAATCTTTCAGTCTAAAAATCATAAAACTGCAGGAAAAAACTATATAAACATAACCTTCAGAATTTCAAGATAAGCCCATTTTAATAAGTTATTTCTTCACTCATACAAATTAAACAATATGTCAAGACAGAAGGCGCCTACGTCCTAGAAACCACTTTGGATAAAACAGAAACTCAAGGTCTAAAAAGGTAACTGTTGAACAGCTACCAGAATGCCAAACTATGAACCCTGTTAGCCTGCGTTCTGTTGAGGGGCCCACCTGAGCAATCTGTTCATTAGTAAGTGCCACTTCTGAAAATAAGCATCCTTAGTTTTCTACCACAGATCATCATTGCATCTCCATTTGATTGTAATTTAATACTTTGCTTTAATTTCAGAAGTATTAGAGGTACAGTGTAAAATTAACAATAAACTTCAGTGGACAAAGCAACTTCAGATCTTACCATTGAAATAAGATATTATTTGACTCTCATCCTATCTCATCACCTTATTTAAAAAAAAAATTAGGTGATGTTTCTTAACTGTCTATGACTAGGAATAAATTCTGAGAAGAAAATTCCTTTCTTCTACCCTCCCTCCTTCTTGTCTCTTCTTTCTTTCCACACGTATTTTATTGAGTGACTACTATTCCCCAGTCCCTTTTGTAAGGCTGAAGGCACATGACTGCACAGGAGAGTGACAAAGTCCCTACTAACAAAGTCCCCCTTTGTTAAGACAGTTGCATAGTTGCTAATGTCTTCCTTCCTATTAATTTCTTCAATAATGTAAATGCATGAATGTGGAAGGTACAGACAGGTTTTTCTTTTTATTTAAATAACAATATAACCAAAAATGTTTGGATAGTAAGTGCTAACAGGAAAATAGAACAGATTATAGAGAGGGAGTGGAGTGTCTTCAGGTTGCATGATCAGAAAAGTCACTGCTGAGGCAATGATACTTATTCTGAGAAATAAACTAGAATTAGAAGCCAAACATACACAAAAAATGTGAGGGAAGTAGACTCCAGGAAGACAGAGAAGCTATTGGGAAGAATATGAAGTGAAGGTTGGTTTATCCAATTTGATGAAGCTAATGAAAGCTGGTGTGGCTGAACTGTAGTGCTCAGGATGGGTAAATGCAGTGAACAAGGACCAGATGAGACCCCAAATATGGTGACCCTTGTAGGTCAGATACTAAGTTTATATAAAAGTCATTTGAGGCCCTGGCCGGTTGGCTCAGTGGTAGAGCATTGGCCTGGCGTGCGGAAGTCCCGGGTTTGATTCCCGGCCAGGGCACACAGGAGAGGCACCCATCTGCTTCTCCACCCCTCCCCCTCTCCTTCCTCTCTGTCTCCCTCTTCCCCTCCCGCAACCAAGGCTCCATTGGAGCAAAGTTGGCCCGGGCGCTGAGGATGGCTCTACAGCCTCTGCCTCAGGTGCTAGAATGGCTCTGGTTGCAACAGAGCAATGCCCCAGATGGGCAGAGCATCGCCCCCTGGTGGGCATGCCAGTGGATCCTGGTCGGGCGCATGCGGGAGTCTGTCTGACTGCCTCCCCATTTCCAACTTCATTGGAGCTTTAAGCAGCAAATGGCATATTCTGATCAACTTGAAAAATGTGTGTGTGTGTGTGTGTGTGTATGTGTGTGTTACTGTAGCTACAGTGTAGAAAAGGACGAGGAGATGGTATAAGAGCGGTGGTCAGGAAGACAGACATCCCAGTGGTTCCAGCTAGAGTGGGGGCAGGTTAAAAATAAGACAGTTGCATAGTTGCTAATGTCTTCCTTCCTATTAATTTCTTCAATAATGTAATGCATGAATGTGGAGTAAAATTATTTTCAGCATCACACTCAAGTTGAAAGACAGCCTGAAAGATACCTAAATCCTAACTCCCACCAAAGGAGGATTTCTCTCAAAAATATTTCACAATATTGAATGGCTCCAGTGACAAAGCTTGTAAACTTAAATCCTTACAAAGCAAATCACTTAAATTTAATATCTCTGAATGTCAGAAATGCATTTCTTATATAAAGCTAAAGTCTTCTACCCTTTAAAGCATATTAATTGGGCCTTTTCTTTTCTTCCTTCTGGAGTCTGATAGGTAGCCTCTAAACCATATTCCTTGAGGAATACTGTCCACTCTTTCAATCACCATGTCATTTCTTTTTTTTTTTTAATTTTTTTAATTTTTATTTTTTTTCAGAGAGGAGAGAGAGAGAGAAGAGAGAGACAGAGAGAGAGAAGGGGGGGAGGAGCTGGAAGCATCAACTCCCATATGTGCCTTGACCAGGCAAGCCCAGGGTTTCGAACAGGCGACCTCAGCATTTCCAGGTCGACGCTTTATCCACTGCGCCACCACGGGTCAGGCACCATGTCATTTCTAATCGTTCTTCCTCCAAGAACAATTGCTAGCCATTTCCCATTACTCAGGTACCAATTTCCAGAGATGTCAACCATCTTTGTAACTCCCCTACACACTGCTCCAGTTCACCCACACATCCTTTAAAACTGCTATTCTAGAAGGTATCTTCCTCCAGTGTAATTAGCCTAGAACAGAGTACTATAGCAAAACAGTGGAGTTTACAGGATAATATTGCACCTGTATGTATAGAAAGCACATATTTTGAGATTAAAATGAACTAATACTTATATTATTATATGAATTCCAATTAAGTCAAATTTTACACTTTTTGTGCATATGCAACTAATTTTTTAACTAAGTATTTAACTTTATTTGTATTCTGGTTAAATTTTAACTTATAGTTTCCTTTCATTATTTTAATATATTACTGTCTTTTGACTCCTTGTTCTGCAACCTAATGTAGTCAATTTGTTATCAACATATTTTGGGTATGCATGTTTCAATATCTATGATTATAACTAATTCAACTTCATTAGGCCATCTTTTATAAGGACATTATGAAAACCCCTGATAATTACCTACTATCCTTCAGATGCATCATTTATTTAATACCCCAATTACTGGCCCAGCAAATCAAATCCAAAAGAAAGTGCAGTCTTGTCAGTATAATCTATGATTATTAAAACCATGCTGACCTCTAGTCAGTAAGGATTGCAAAATATTCATAAACCAATTGCTTAAAATTTTTCCTCAAATTTTCACAAAAATTTCTCCCCCATCTATACATTTAACAGACACCCCTTCCCATGTTGAAAGCTAGAACATTAGTCTCCATGTAATCTTCTGACAACATTTCACTAATTGATTGATTCATTATAATATATCTTCTATTTATTGAGAACTTTCAATGTGCCACGTACTGTGCTAAGAGCTTTACATGCCTATTTAATTTATTCCTCACAAACACCCCATGCGTGATGTTACATTACCTCCGCTGTGACTTATTTATTGTATCACTGAAACAGCACAGGGAATATAGTCAAGTTTATCGTAATAACTTTGTTTGGTAATTGATGGCCACTAGACCTATAGTGATCACATCATAAGGTATATAAATGTTGGATCATTATGTTGTACACCTGAAACTAATATAACATTGTACGTCAACTATACTTTAATAAATAAAATAGGCCAGAGAGTCAGGTTTAAAACACAACAACAAAAACCCATACATTACATACCATTACTCCCTTCTTCATAAAGTTAACTGTCACTTAGTGAAGTTAGTTTGCTGAGGGTGACACAAAGAATAAGCAGCAAGCAGTGCTGGGATTTCCACCGCGACTTTCTTGCTGTACATTGCTCAGCAGTTACCCAGCAAGTATGTCTTGTACACCTGCCAAGAACATAGACTTGTTCTTGGCACCATGAAAAGATGTGGCAGCACTGACACAGCCATCAACTTGTAACAATATACCAATTATCTACTGCTTCTGCTACTTTCCTCCAACTCCCTTCTGCAACTATGGCTGTGGGGCATTTCACTGCTTATTAATAACCTTGGAGAATGCAGGAGGGAAAGGAATAGGCTATGTATTTATATAACTGAAGAAACACTTGAGAATCTTTCCAAAGACAAAGGGATTCCATCTTGTTATCCTTAATTCTAATAAAAGATTTTAGAGCAGTACACTTTTCTTGGCTTAAATACAAGCTGATAATTATCCGGGACATTCCTTTATTAATGTTCTGTTGATGCCCTGTGATCATATATAACACATATTTAAACTCTGTGTGGGCAAATAATCTTGTTGCTTAGAAGTATAGCAGCTAGTACCAACAGAAAAAAAGAAAAGTGTGTAGGAATGGTAGAGGGCTAGAAGGAGGAGAGAGGTTTCTGGTTCAGCGTATTTTGACACACATTACTACGACATTTCTTTCACTGCTGCTCTTGTTTCATGTAAATCTGAAAAAATATGCAGAATTATCAATGAATTCATTAAACCTATCTCACAATTGTTTCCATTCTAGAAAGCACTTAATTTTCTTTTTACAAAATAATCTTAAATACCAAAAGCTAGCCCTTGCTTCAAATGCACCAAATGGTGACTATGAGTTGCTTTGTATGGAGTCCTGCTTTGTATCACCACGCCCTATGCCTGGGCTCTTCTAAGCTACACTATGCGAACATCAAAGGGATCACCTTCTTCCTATCAAAGAGCCTGACCACCTTAGGTCAGTCATTTCTGAACTTTAGAATCACTGGGGAAACTTAAAAATTTCTTAACGCTTGTGTTCCTCCCCAACCAGGTCCAGAGATTGTGGTTTAATTGATAATGGGGATAACATTTCCTGGACACAAAAAAATTTTAAAAGACACCCAAGTGATTCTAAGATGCAGACAAATTTTGGAACATCTGACATAAGAAGTATTTTCCCAGTTCTCAGTTCTCTATGAACTCTGTCTACCCATCACTAGACTATAATCTGCCATACAAAAATCCATCTCGAACTTGACCAACGGTGTCCAAAGTACCAGGAGACCTAGCTTCTATAGGGTTTTATGGACCATGAGTGTCTTTGTATGAGTGAGTGTCGATGCATGAACTTTGTCAGGGAGTGGGGGTTGAGGGGGAGGTAGCAATTTAATTTTGTCCAAGAAACTAGGATTTGAAAGTTTTAGTTTACAATTGCCTAAAACATGGAAATCTTCCCCAGACATATGTGGTTTTGTTGATGTAGCTTCTCAAAATCCTTGAGCTCTCTAAGATTACCGAAGATGAGAAAGAACACAGAGTATAAGAGAAAAACATTCACACCTAGTATTAAGAAACTTCTATAAAATCATCAAGTCTCTAGATCAAAGCTTGAAAGATTCTAGCTGAGCTTACTAAACATCTGTGTAACAATGCCACAGAAATAGAAGAGAGAGCCCATGTGGTTCAGACACATGTGAAAAAGCATTAATTATATTTCCCCCAGGTAGACAGTTTCCTATATTCAAGGTCTACAGAGTTCTTTGATGCCCAAACCAGGTAATTTTCTTCATAGTATATAACATTTTAAATTGTAAACACTATGGTTAATCTTGAAAACAACCTTTAAAATTTGGGATTCTTCTATCCCTTCATGTTTTGATTATAAGCATCCTAGTCTAAAATAGCCACGTAGCCCCTCATCACATCACCCTAGTTTAATTCTCAGCACAACACTTACCACTGTCTGATATTTTTCTTGCTCATTTATTTATTTGTCTACTCCTAGCTCCCATCAAAATATGAGCTCCCTGGTCGCAACATGGCGACGCCCAGGATGGGCAGAGCATCGCCCCCTGGTGGGCAGAGCATCGCCCCATGGTGGGCGTGCCGGGTGGATCCCGGTCGGGCGCATGTGGGAGTCTGTCTGACTGTCTCTCCCTGTTTCCAGCTTCAGAAAAATGAAAAAAAAAAAAAAATATGAGCTCCATAATACCACTAACTTCAACTCACTTAATACTGTGTCCCCAGCATCTAGAACTGTTCAATATACCTTCAATAAACAATTGACTGATTGAATGAATGGTTCATTCAACATTCCAACATTCTCTTTCTATAACTGAATACTTTACTGAAGTAGTAAAAGTCACAAATGATCCCCAAGCTGTGGGATCTAGACCATACATCTACAGAATGGAAGAAGTAAGATATTTACATCATAGGGTTATTGCGAAAATTACATGAGATAGCACGCTTTAAGGACTTACCATAATGTATGGTTGGTTATATTAAGAACTCAAACAAAAAAATCATATCATAGAAACGTGTATCTGTGACATTTATAGTGAAACAAAGGTAGTAAAAAATACTGAGATTTTATTTTATCAGTCTGTTTTAAAATGCATTTTATTATATCATTCTTTCACCATTGAGGAAGAAAAATTGGAATGTTTTTTGTAAGCTGCAACTTGCCTGCAGAAGAAAGAACATCAAACTGCAACTCAGATGGGCAACAAGCCATTTATTTAATAGCTACCCCAAATTCACTTTCTTCACCTTTAAAATGGGAGAGGGGTAATTAGGAGATTTGAGGGTAATCAACCAAATTCTGAGCTCCTAAGAGGCAGCAAGTGAATACATAAAACATCAACATTTAACCTGTAAAAGCAAGAACTGTTTAAAGATTTTCTTCGTAATTCTTGTTTACATTAGACCAATAGGAAGACCTCAATAGTAAACTAAATTTGGTCTATTCTTATTTGTGTAGCACTCAGACTTATAATCCCAATTTTACAGTTAACAAAATTATCTATTTGAAATTATTTTGTAAAAGTATCTGCTTATGTGTGGCATGCTGTCCTAGGAGTGTAGCCTTTGTTTCTTTGTCTACTCTAGAATTCTACAAGTTGGAAAGACATAGATTTGGAAGAAGCTTCTTGGAGAAATATTTTTCTTTTTGAAATTCCTGTATTAGTTATTGTTTCAAAGTTACCATAAACAGCTTTGTGAGGCATCTGTATGCAGTTGTTTTTTTTTTAACATATGGATCAAACATTTCCAGAAACATGATGACGTATAGTGAATTCATTCCTTTTGCAAGCAACTTTATTTTAATAGGGCTCTATTACAAATGATGAATCAATAAACCACCATTCACTTTCTTTGAAGTGGAATCTTGCCTCTCCTTCAAGAACTCGGAAATTGCCCTTGGTCGCCTGAAGCCTTGAACTCTGCCAGGCAATGCAGGTGCACTGTTCCCTTGGCTCGGAGGTCCACCGGTTCCCCAGGCTGGCATTATGAAATCATCTGCTCTGCCAAGGAGGGCCACACACTGAAGACTATCACCGTGTGTTGAGCATCACACTGGTCATGTGTCTGTATTACTAATGCACAAAGCATGATGCTTGGAGAAGTCCCTTTGTCATCTGGTGAATGGGGGGGGGGGCATAATCCAAAGACTTATAAATATCTCTTAACAAAGCCCTAGCTGAGCTGTGTCAGGGTTGCATACTCTCTTCATCATTCCCTTACAGCTTTTCAATTTGCTTTCCAAACATTTCTTTGTTGCCGTTGGCTGGGGTGCACTTAAAAGAAGCACATCGTTAACCACAAAGAATGCTCACTGTTTTCTGTGATTTCAAATCAGTTCCAAGCACTTCCTCAGCTCCTCCGCGAGCAGGCCGGCAGCAATTACCCTGCTGCTGAAGACATACTTCTCCTCACAGAGAGGCTTCAGTTTTAGACAGACAGCCAACGAGCGAGGCTGTAACAAATGATGACATATTTCGGTCTCCATTCACCAGCGATTTACACCCCCAAAGGAAGAGGGAACCAATTTTTGTGCAAATTCAACAGCACATCCGACAATGCTGCCCTCTTCTCTAACTCACACAAACTGGGCATTCATCAACCCGGATCACTTGCCTCAAATGGGGACTCAGAGTTGCTAAGTGGCTTGGGTGGGGGTGGGATCGCTCTGTGTCAAAAAGGGGCAAAGTACAAGGAAAGGACACAATCCATCAGAGAAGTGAGCATTGATTCATTGAGGCAAAATAGTGAGGTTTTCAAAAGCCAATGCCAAAGGAAGGACGGCTTCCCATCCCTACCCCTGGCAATTCTGTGGAAGACAGTGTAGAAAGTGACAGAGGGGAAGCCTTTCCAGAACAGTTTATCTGGTAGAGTACACTGGCACAGGCTTCACTTCACAACCACGTTTCTCTCTTCTTCGTCCCATTTTGATAGTACCTGTTATTCATCTTTTCAGGAATATCTTCAGACAGGGTCAGAAGGCTATAAAATGGGCAGGGCAAATTCCCATAATGCTTCCTGTCTGTTGCCCTTCAAGGAACTTACTAAATCTGTTTTTTTTTCATTTCATGAACCAACAGATGAATGTCATACTGCCCCTTAGAGGTAGTCTCATTGGGTGATGGGCAATCATTGAACAACATGGATTATAAAAGTTCAGAATTCATTTTGGGGAGTGGAGAGCAGTGGAGAGAGTACAGAATAGGAGGACAACGAAAAAATTATCAACTGTTCATTAACTTCTTATAAGACGTGGGGGGGGGGGGAGAAAAGGTGAATACTTAAACATTGCCTCCAAATCTTGGCTGTGTCAGGAGAGAGTGAATGCTTATAGAAAGATACTCAAAAGGAGACAGTGGCAAGTCTGTGAGAATGGATGTAGTAGAATATTTTTTCTGAAGATGGTCATACGTATATTTCATTAGCATGTGACTTCTTTACAGTGGGACTGTGACTACAGCAGAAGACAAACTACAATACTCAAAGGCTAACTTGAAAAAAGTGATATAGTTCTCACAAGGGCCTCTCTGGATGTTCACTCTTAGGGCCCAAGCACTCTTCTGTGAGGAAGCCCAGAAGCTACATGCAGGGGCCATATTCTCACCACAGCACCAGCTGAGGTCCCAGACAACAGCCAACATCAACTGCCAGTCAAGCAAGTGAGTGAAGCAAGGCTTCGGATGATCCCGACCACTCACCTCGGAGTTGACATCAAGTGGAACAGTGAATATTTGTCCCCACTATGCCATGCTCAAATTGCAGATTTATAAACAAAAGTGCTATCCTTGGATTATGACACTATATTTTGGGGTAGCTTGTTACACAACAGTAGAGAACCAAAACAATGAAGGAGACACTGGACAGAATGTTCCTGGAACAGAATAAATCTGGCCGGAAAAGAAATGGAACACACCTCTTTGCCTTTCATGGATTCTCATAATTGGGGCTGTTTCTTCATTAACATTAACTTTTTACCTCTTGGTCCCAGATTAGGGTGTCCAGGGGATCTAGGTGATCTGAAAACATGTGTGTATATGTGTATTACATGGTGCTTTGTACAAACTTAAATTGTGGCCAGTATTTAGCAATCAGATTTTGATATATACACACACATACAATTAAATTTCTGTCTTGTCTCAAAAAACAAAACAAAAGAGATCTGGCAGTTCTTGATTTGCATTCGCACCTTACAGTAATTCACCTGCAGAAACTCTGGTTTCCTCCATCCCCTCTCCTCTCTGTTGCATTCCATCCTGCTTGATCCACTCAAGCCCCAACCCTCTTTCACATTTGCTGCCTGACCTCCATAGGCATTTGGGTTTGTAATATCTTTTTAGCCAACAATTCTCTACCTGGTTGGTTGGGACCTATTCTTAAGTTAACATCCTATTGAAAAAAAAATTTTTAATAATCAGAAAAATACAATTTAGAATAATAAAAGAAAAGAAAAGTCAAGCCTGTAAAACTTAAGAAAGGATGAATACAAGTAATGAGAAAAAGCCACAAAAGGAGGTGACTGGGATGCAGTGTAGGTTATCCTACAGCCTGATGCTGTCTCCAAATCTCAGGAGCTGCTGCACACGAAAAGATGTCCCAGAAACCAATGCTTTTGTTTCATTATTTGAGGTAAAGCTTGTTCTTCTTGGAAGTAAAATTACACAAAATTTAAAGTCTACTATTGGAATCGCATATGCTATATGATGAGGAAAGCTATTTACCTTTGGGTATAGTTGCTGAGAATACCCTTATCACACCACTGCATGAAGACTCTCAAATAGTTTCTAGGGAGAAGATTCAATGTCGACTGCTGGAAAATGGAATCACCCGGCTAAATTGGATAAATGAGCTGGAACTGATACATTTCTTTGTATTTTTAGTCTTTCAGTGTTTTTAATTTTATTAGAGATTTTAGCAAATGACCTTTGAACTTAATTATTTAGCATAATTTAATTGTATCTTATATGTTCTAAAATGATCAGGTTGTTTAAGAAAATGGAATACTAAAGAATATCAGCCAACTAAGAAAATGATTATCTTTTTATATAAAAATAAGGATTTTCCCTTAGGAACAAAAATAGAGGGAAAATCCTATTTCCTAAATATATTGGAAAGTGCCTATTCTAAGGTTTATCTCATAGTGATATGTATTTGCTAATTATTTTAACAAAAGTTCTATGATTCAAAATCAACCTAAATAGCACTTAATTAATTCTTATGCAATCTTTATAAAGAACCACCAGCAGTGTGAAAACACCCTTTAGTTTGACAAAGTCTACCGTTTGTCGTGGGCCCATTATGGCATGTTGAAACAGGATTCTACTCTTGGCCTTTCACTTCATATCAAATTGTGTGGGTCTTCTTGAAACATTACTCTTTTGGGAAAAACAATATCAAGTTATCTTTGATAGTATCCTCTGTTTGAAGACATTAACTTAGTAAGATTTCCCATGCCCCCTTCAACAAAACATGCAAGGATAGTAAAGGAGCATATTTACCAGTCCCACCCTAAGAAACAAACAAACAAAAAGATTTGGCACAAATAGGTATTTCTATAGGGTAATGCTATTTCATATCACAAGAGAGTTAAGTCATTCAGCTGGTGAGGCTTGTGTTTGGGGTCAAATTCATGGCTTACAAAATTTAATGTCTGAAACGCTGCAGCAAAAAAAATTTATACATCAATGACTTCAACAAAGTGTAATCTCATAAAATTTTATTTCATTGGAGTTGTAGAGTACTTAGTTTGGGAGGGAAGGATTCATTTATGAGAAAAAAATAAAGAGGGTGATTTTGAAGTTTTAATTGCTGTCATTTTCTTTCTTTCCGGCCAACGTGAGTAGCTCAGCTCCAGAATTAAGGTTCAGAATTAAGTTTGATGGCATCTCTTGTCAGAACGTTGTAGAAATCAAACTTACAAGCCAGGAATAAAATTGTTGAGAAATGCACTTTGAAATCTATGGGATACATTGATTTTAATACCATCAAGGCTTAACCCAATGCCAAAACAACTAGATTTCATCTGAATCCAGAGACTTTCAGCAAAGGGAATTATCTTTGGATGAACTTTGATAAGTAACAACGTTGTTATATCATCATGGAAAAGTGTCCAGATGTTGGTCAAGATCAAATAAAACAAAGAGGTCCATAAAACTTAACCTCCCTAATCATGCCGGTCATCTCACAATTCTTTTTTCCTATTCATAAAGACATCTATGAACAAGCAAAGTCTCTCTTTCAAAACAAAATGCCAGTTGTCAAATTAGCTTTGTTAGCTATTAAAGTAAGTGAAAAGTTTTGCCGCTTAATAGGGGATTTTGCCTGGGGCTCTAGGTTTTGCAGATCTTTAAAAGCGGCTTCCTGAGCGGTTTTCTTAAGAGCCAAGATCCCAAATGATTCTTAGGGAACTTGCCTTCATCTCTCCGAAGCAACTGACACCACACCAGCCGCGAGCCTGGGGCTTCCTAAATAACCGTGATTTGTGCAGTTCTGTCGCAGACCCCGACCCTAGGCAGCAAGTCAGTCAAGTGTCTAAAACCCTCTGCCCCTTCCAACCCTGAAAGCGATCCGTTAGGTCCCCCACACCGGGTCCTTCTCCCTCCCCATCAGGAATGAGGGGGGACGCGCGGCAGGTGTGTATGAGGGGGTCTATCAAGTGAGGCTCTGGGGACAGGAAAGTGTTCAGAGACGAAACACTGCCCGGAGTCTCCCGTGACCAGCTTCCCTGGAGAAAACTCGGAGGCGGGGAGAGGGACAGCGGGGGACTCGGGCTCCGGGGGCGCAGGAGCTGAGCGCAACCCGGAGCGTGCGCCCGCGGCCAGAGACCGCGGTGGCCCCGGTGGCCCCGCACGGCGCCCGCTCCCGGGTCAGGACGGGACGCGCGGCTCCGAGACGGGACACGCTTACCTGGAGGTAGGGTCGCCCCCGGGCCACGCCGCCCACGACGATGTCGGCCTCGGCCATGGCCCCGGTGGGTGAGAAGCCGAAGCCCACGTAGCCGGCGGCGCGCACCTCCAGGCGGAAGGCGAGCCGGCCGTCCCGCGGGCCCCAGCTCAGCCAGTACGCGCCCTCCGGGTCGAGGGGCGCGCGGTGCGGGAAGCTCCGGCCCGAGCCCCCCGCGGCCGCGCAGGGCAGCAGCGCCCACACGAGCAGCCACCAGCGGCTCATCCTCCGCGCCTCTGCCCGCGGGCACCTGGGCTCCCGCCGCCTGGCGGAGCGAGGCGGAGACAGGAGGGGCGGCGGCGCGAGCGCCGGCCTGGGACCGCCCCTGCGCCCGCCCGCCGCCCGCCGCCTGCGGGAGGGGCAGGGCCCGCTGTCCCGCCCCGGCCCGTCCGGCCCGCGTCCTGTCCCCTCTCGCCTCGGCGCGCCCTGGCCGCCGAGCCACCTGCTGCCGCGCACCCCTGACCGGGTCCCGGAGGTCTAGATTCGGGGGGAAGGGGAGCAGAGGAAGAGGAGGGAGCGTGTCGGGGCGGGGAGGGCGTGGGTGTGCGGGGCGGGGAGGGCGTGGGTGTGCGGGATCCCTGCGGAAAGAAGGAGAATGGGCGAGGGGGCGAGTGTAGCCTCGCCAACGAGCGGAGGAGTCGAGCGTGTGAAAGGGCATAATCCTGGGTTTGCTGGAGGGAAAGCGGGAGAAAGTCCTTCCCAGGTAACTAACTGTTGAACGTCTTTCTATCCATTGCTGTTGATTTTCCAGAGCCGTTGTACACCCAGCGACGGTCCTGCCCTGTGGAGGGACGTGGCTCACCTCCAGCGCATTGCTGTCACCCTTGCACCCTGCTGGGTCCCCAAGTGTGGGAAAGTCTTGTTCTTGACCTCAGGGCTCAGCACCCTGATGCTTGCCTTCTGTCTGGGTTTGGTTAGGTTGGGCTGGGTGCCGTTTCGTGTTGAGGGGACGATTCTGCCATACTACTTTGCAATCAGCAGAGTAGGTCGGGATTAAAGCACCACCTGGCAGTTAGATTTTTAACTTGAAATCCTCTCTTCTTGCTATATCAAGTTCTGACCATAGTCATATTTATCAAAAAGTGTTTTTGCCTCTCTCTACCTTTGATCATCTCACTCCTGTCTTAAGAAGACTAATTACTCAACGTGGCAACTCTAAATTACTTTTTATTAGCCTACTTATACTCTGCCACTTAAAAAAAAAGTTCTAAGCTAGTTTATGGAAATACAAACAATACAAAGTAGAAAAAAATATAATAGAGAATAGATCAAAATATAAGTTAGATGAGCACTACAAATGTATACTATTTACTCTGGATTCAGAGGTTCCACACAAGTCACCTATACTTCTTATTCTCTCTCTTCAAGATATATTCCAGCCCGTTTTTTCTCCCATTTCTCTCCCCATAAGTTTTCCAAAGTTACCAGCATGCATCAAAACTTTGTTCTCCCAAAGTTTCCGGTATATTTGACAGTGTCCAGAAGGAAGCCAGCCAGTGAATCTGTTTACCAGGGATTTCAAGGAGTTATCTAGGAAGGAATTCATCTCAAGGAGAGAGGGGGTTGCGTCCACAGTTTTAGCCAAAGACAATAGGCTAACAGAGAAGAGTGATGATGAAAAGAAGAGTGATGAGAAAAGGCAAGAAAAAAAAAAAAAGAATCTGGGAAGCCGTAAAAGAACTGAGGCACTGAGAGTAGGAACTATCAACAACCACAGGACCCTTGGGCAGACATTAGGACAACAGCATCAACTGCAGCAATCTAAGAGCTGTACCTTCGAACTGAGTGTCTACAAAGATCAGAGGCTTTGCTGCTGCTGCTGCTGGCTCCAGCCATGAGGAGGAGACTATGGAGAGAGAAACCAAATAGTGGACATGGAAGTCAAGAAGAATGGTTTATGGTACCATGTGAGGCACACTCACCACACTGGACAGGATTTCAGGGGAGTTAAATTATTCCAGAGTAGTCAAAGGCAAACTTCCTTTGTTCTTAGCATAAGGGAGCCTGGAACACCTGGCTAGATCTGCTTCCTGAAGTTAGTTATGTAAAATCAATATTCATATCTAGAATCTACTCTTATTTATTGTTCTAGGTTCACCTTCTATCACTTTTTATCACTCACTCATTTCCCTCTAGACACATGATAATCACCTCAAGAGTTCTCCAAACAGTATCCTCCTGGTTCAGTCACAGCATGAGCCTTTTCAGACTGCGCAGTCTGCAAAGGGTGCCTTTCCTTCCCTCTGCTCCTTGGAGTGTTTTGCGGTCCTCTTGCCCACCCTTCACAGAGGTGCCTGTGGGACGGTCTGCGCAGACCTCGTGATGGACCCTTACACTTCACTGTCTGTGTGCTTGTTTTCTTCCAGGAGCCTTGTTAGGTCAGGAGCAGCTTCTGGTTCCTTGTTTTAACCCCGTTGCTGAGAATATAGACCAGCATGCAAGAGGGGCTTCAGAAATAGTTGTAGGAAGAGTAAGTGCATTTCCTGATCCTCTTGGAAGAGTCCGCTTAACAAAGTTGGATTATGGAGGGAAAGCTTGGCCCCCAGTTAAGACGGAATATTCTCTGCATTCATATGAGGAAAAACCATGAAAGAAGACAGCTCATTCAGATACAAAAAAAAAAAATTCATAATGTTTTTTTTTCTTTCTTTAAGTAAGATCAGATCGTTGAGTATGAAAGTTTTGTCTTTTGTTTGTGACTGGAATTGCATCTAAAACACCGGTATTGCATCTAGTACTCAAGAAATATTAAAATTATATAATTTTAATATTATGTATCTATAATTATTATCAACATCCTGACCAGGTGGTAGTGCAGTAGATAGAGCCTCGACCTGGGACGCTGAGGACCCAGGTTTAAAATCCTGAGATCGCAGGTTCATCTGGCTTGAGCAAGGCTCCCCAGCTTGAGCGTGGGGTCACCGGGTTAGCATGGGATCATAGATATAACCCTATGGTTGCTGGATTGAGTCCAAAGGTTGCTGATTTGAACTCAAAGGTTGCTGGCTTGAGCAAAGGGTCACAGGCTCAGTGGAGCACCCTGGTCAAGGAACATATGAGAAAGCAATCAATGGATAACTAAAGTATTGCAATAAGAAAAGTTGGTGCTTCCCATCTCTCTCCCTCCCTGTCTGTCTGTCCCTCTCTCTCACTCTCTCTCTCTCTCTCACTGAAAAAAAAAAAAAAGAATTGGTCAACAAACAGAATTTTATTAGCATAATTCATACTCAAGAGACCCACTCTTCTTTGGTTTGAACTACTACAGGAAATGAAAACAAAAAAGAAAACTGTATTTAAGTGTGCTTCTTAAGCTGCCTGAGTTCCCTAGATGAAAGCCAACTCCCCACTCAGTTGCATAGAAGGCTCAGTTTCCCAATTTGGAAATTAATTACTATGTAACTTTTTGTCTTAAATCGGTAAGAAAAGCAGGAAATGAGCATAGATATTAAAAGTTTGGGGTATATGGCAGATTGAAGATTATTATGCTAAGTGACATAAGCCAGGCAGAGAAAGAAAACTATCATCTGATCTCACTTTACTGTATGTGGAATCTAATAAACAAAGTGAAATGAGGAATGGAATAGAGGCAGAGGCCGGGCGGGTCACAGGGACCAGAGGGACAGCAGTCAGAGGAAATGGGGGTGAGGGGATGGGATCAGAGAAGGTAAAGGGATTAAATTATATATATATAACACAGAGATATAGATAACAGGACAGCAAATCCTAGAGGGAAGGGGGGAGGGAGTTAGAGGAAGTGGGGCAAAAGCATATAAAAAGGGACACAGGGGTGGGGGTGAGGGAGTTATATTCAGTGGGACACTTGAATCCATGTAAACACAATACATTAAAATTAATAGAAATTTTTAAAAAAGAATAAAATCAGTGGTAAGAGGTTTTAAATATATTTTTTAAGAAACCATTGCTTTTGTTTTTACATTGGCAAGGGAAAATATTTATTTTTTGTTCTTCCAAAGAAAAAAAACAGGACTAGTAGATAGAATTTATAATAAGGCCAATTCTTATATAACAAAAAATTTATAGCAATTATAAATATTCAACAATAGATTTTCCTGCTTCAAAAAGTATCATACCGCCTGACCAGGTGGTGGCTCAGTGGATAGAGCGTCGGACTGGGATGTGGAAGACCCAGGTTTGAGACCCCCAAGGTCGCCAGCTTGAACGTGGGCTCATCGGGTTTGAGCAAGGCTCACCAGCTTGAGCCCAAGGTTGCTGGCTCGAACAAGGGATCACTCGGTCTGCTGTAGCCCCCCCCCCCCCGCCCCCGTCAAGGCACATATGAGAAATAAATCAATGGACAACTAATGAACAACAATGAAGAATTGATGTTTCTCATCTCTCTCCCTTCCTGTCTGACTGTCCCTATTTGTCTCTCTCTTTGACTCTCTCTGTCTCTGCCACAAAAAAATAATAGTATCATACCCCTTATTTGACAATATTTTTCAATATCTAAAATGAGTCCATGAATCTCAGTTGAGTATGCTTTTTGACAAAGAATTTCTACTTCAAGAAATTTATCCTTAAGCTGAAACACACACAGTATATTAGTATTATTATTTTCCTTTTTATTGAATTTATTGTGGTGACACTGGCTAACAAAATTATACAGGTTTCAGGTATACAATTCCACAGCACATCATCTGTGTGGTCAAGTCTTCGTTCGTCACCATGTATTACTTCTATATCCTCTTCCACTTTGCCCCACCCCGTCCCCTGGCAATCACCACACTGTTGTCCACGTCTATGAGGTTTTCCTCTTTTTTTTTTCTCAATTCTGTCACCACCCCCAGTCCTCAACCCTTCCCCACTGATAGCTATCAGCCTGCTCTCTATAAATCTGTCTTTATTTTGCTTGTTAGTTCATTTTGTTCATTAGATTCCACATGTGAGTGATATCATACAATATTTGTCTTTCTCTGACTGGTTTATCTCATTTTGCATAATGCTCTCTAGGTCCATCCTGTTATGAAGGGTAAGATTTCCTTCTCTTTTGTCATGGAGGCAATGACTACTCGAAGACCACGTGGTGTGCTCCAAGGACCTAGGGGAGACCATGTCACAATCCCCCCTATACAGGTTTCATGAAATGCCTCCATCACCTCCAGTCCTTATGGGTATTTATTGATACGCACAAAATAGAAGCAGGGATCAGAATGAGGAAGTCAGGAAGCAGAGAAGAGAATTAGAAAGTCAGAAAGGGGAACTTCTTTAGAGCAGAATAAGGTGCAAGCGAAGTAGTTCAAATGTCCTCACCTATTGATTAATCAGAATTGCTAATTCTATCCCTATTGTGCTGTGTTCAACAGAGCACTGCATTCAGTATTTTTGTCAGTAAAGCCACTGTGGCCTTTCCTCGGGGCACTGAACTCTGTTCCTGTTCTACTTTCTTATTCAGAGCCTCTATACTCTTTTATGGCTGAGTATTATTCCTTTGTGTAAATGTACAGAAAAAAAAAGTATGAATAAGAAATTAAACTTAAAAAAAAAACCCACCTGAAATTACATCATCCAATAATAACTCTAGGGTGTATTCTAAGAATGTCATTCCAAAATTAAAAAAAAAAAAAAATTAAAAACTAAGAATGTCATTCCAGAATCCAGTTCCATTAAAGCCATAGAGGAACAAACAGCCTGTTGAACAAAAATTTACAACAAAGCAGGTGAATTAATTTTGTAAGACTCAACTTGAAACAGAGTGAGGGACTCTAAACATTCCAGCTACAATATTTTTTTTAGATTTCTTCTCTCCACACGCATCTAAAACAGAAACAGAGCAGGCAAAGCTAGGTATTCAGTGAGGTTTTTTTACTTAAGTTCGGAACATTCAACCAAATGACTCATTCTTAAAATGAATCATTTTCTCACACTTTTCAATCAGGACTTTCAAATGTAATGTTTATTTGTAATCTTTACCCTTCGTGATACACAGTTTCAGATCAGCCAGTATGACTGCACCCATGCTGAGCTTCCTCACCTTGGTTTATTTATATTTCTACACTCATCAACTGCAAGGGGAGGAAGGGGAAATAAAGAAAGCCCAGTAGACAGTAACAGGCCAGTGCTAGGATCGTCTGCAATAAGTTACTTCTTATGTAAGTATGGGAGTACCATAATTTTCTGTCTACTTGTACCTAAGGTGTAACAATAATACTAAACATTTAGAAAGTTCCTGTCCTTTAGGGAGCTAAAAAGGAAATATTTATATAAGTGATCTCAGCAGGTCTCCAACATTAAAATAGGGAAGCTGAAGCATTTTCGCCCTTTCTCCTCTATTAACTATACGTCTGGCGTGGATAGTGACTGGTTCAAGTTAATACTGTGAGTCAGCAGCAGAAAAGCCAAAAATAGAACTTTGGTTTCTTTCCTCTTATTTTTTTTTTAACTGCATATTTTCTCTAGCTGTCACCTCATCTCCCATAAAAAATAATAATTTGTAAAGCCAGCAGGTCATCACCATGAAACAATTTCTCAGTAGGGCTGACTTTTTCCCAGGAGCAAGATGCTGTGATCCAATATTATACTCCTCATTTTAATAACAGGTGATACTAATGATGATGGCAGTATGCATAAAGAAGGTGAGGCAATAGTGCATTGTTTTTTATTAGCAGGAAACTAAGATGAGCTTAACTGAGTGTTTTTGGGTTTGTTTGGTTTTTGGTTTTTTTTTTAGATTTTATCTATTAATTTTAAGGAGAAGAGAGAGAGAGAGAAAGAGAGGTGGGGGAAGAGCAAGAAGCATCAACTCATAGTAGTTGCTTTTCATCTGTGCCTTGACCAGGCAAGCCCAGGGTTTTGAACCAGTGACCTCAGCATTCTAGGACAACAGCCTGACCAGGCAGTGGCTCAGTGGATAGAGCGTCAGACTGGGATGCGGAAGACCCCGGTTCGAGACCCCGAGGTCGCCAGCTTGAGCGTGGGCTCATCTGGTTTGAGCGAAAATTCACTAGCTTGGACCCAAGGTCGCTGGCTCAAGCAAGGGGTTACTCGGTCTGCTGAAGGCCCGCAGTCAAGGCACATATGAGAAAGCAATCAATGAACAACTAAGGTGTTGCAACGCGCAATGAAAAACTAATGATTGATGCTTCTCATCTCTCCGTTTCTGTCTGTCCCTGTCTATCCCGCACTCTGACTCTGTCTCTGTAAAAATAAAATAAAATAAAATAAAATAAAATAAGTATTCTAGGACAACATCTTACTCACTGTGCCACCAGAGGTCAAGCTGAACTGAGTTCTTGAAGTTACTTTGAAATTGAATGCCAGTTGGTATTGAAAACTACTCTTAGGTTCTTCCATACGAAAATAACAGCAAGCAAACCACTTTCTCTGTGCAAAACCTGCACTTTGATGTTATTTGTAAGCTATGTTCTAAAATAAAAGTGTTTCAACTTAAAGTCTAGGAAAGAAAAAATAATACTTTTTTAAATTGCTGTATGGCCAAGGGCCACTGCCATTACGGCCATTCAGATACAGATGTAGGTTCTCATTAAATTCAGACAGATAGGCCCTGGCCGGTTGGCTCAGTGGTAGAGCATTGGCCTGGCGTGCAGAAGTCCCGGGTTCTATTCCCGGCCAGGGCACACAGGAGAGGCGCCCATCTGCTTCTCCACCCCTCCCCCTCTCTTTCCTCTCTGTCTCTCTCTTCCCCTCCTGCAGCGAGGCTCCATTGGAGCAAAGACGGCCCGGGCGCTGGGGATGGCTCCTTGGCCTCTGCCCCAGGCGCTAGAGTGGCTCTGGTCGCGACAGAGTGACGCCCCGGAGGGGCAGAGCATCGCCCCCTGGTGGGCAGAGCGTCGCCCCCTGGTGGGCGTGCCGGGTGGATCCCGGTCGGGCGCATGCGGGAGTCTGTCTGACTGTCTATCCCCGTTTCCAGCTTCAGAAAAATACAAAAAAAAAAAAAAAAAAATTTAGACAGATAGAAAAGAAACAGAGTATCCAAAAAATGGTGGGCCATTTCTTTATTCAAATCTCGTACTGGGCCTGACCTGTGGTGGCGCAGTGGATAAAGCGTCAACCTGGAAACGCTGAGGTTGCCGGTTCAAAACCCCGGGCTTGGCCCTGGCCGGTTGGCTCAGCGGTAGAGCGTCGGCCTAGCGTGCGGAGGACCCGGGTTCGATTCCCGGCCAGGGCACATAGGAGAAGCGCCCATTTGCTTCTCCACCCCTCCGCCGCGCTTTCCTCTCTGTCTCTCTCTTCCCCTCCCGCAGCCAAGGCTCCATTGGAGCAAAGATGGCCCAGGCGCTGGGGATGGCTCTGTGGCCTCTGCCTCAGGCGCTAGAGTGGCTCTGGTCGCAATATGGCGACGCCCAGGATGGGCAGAGCATCGCCCCCTGGTGGGCAGAGCGTTGCCCCATGGTGGGCGTGCCGGGTGGATCCCGGTCGGGCGCATGCGGGAGTCTGTCTGACTGTCTCTCCCTGTTTCCAGCTTCAGAAAAATGGAAAAAAAAAAAAACAAAAAAAAAAACCAGGGCTTGCCTGGTCAAGGCACATATGGGAGTTGATGCTTCCTGCTCCTCCCCCCTTCTCTCTCTCTCTCCCCTCCCTATAATGAATAAATAATAAAAAAAAAATCTCGTACTGGCAGACGAAAAAACACACAAGGAAAAGACTTCTCTCTTCATTCAGAGCTCACAAAGCCACTGACAGATTCTCTGGTTCCACAACCAGGAGAACTTCTCCGGTTTCTCCTAGAATCAAAGGCCTCACCAGTCCCAATGCCCTCACCTCTGGTTTCCCATCTGCCAACATGGCTTCTTTCTCTTCAAAACTGGCTTCTCTCTCTTTCTCTGCCATCCCATCTTGGCTTCTCCTTTAGCACTCTGTATTCCCTCTGCTCCTTCTTTATCCTTTTAAAATTTTCTGGCGTGAAAACCTCTCTTCCAGCAACATTAGCATAATAATGGCACTTCCCAAGCAGGAAGGTAATTGGCAGTTTTACAGGCCACATACCTGGCACTGCTTAGCGCCATTTTTAACAATTAAAGTGAGCAAACTTAAATAACACAAATTTTACAAATTCGTTTGCCCAGCAATCGCTAATAATCATTTGTTAGAATTTTCCTTTATAACAAGCCATTATGTATATGAATTACATGATAAGAAAGAAATTGATTCATACTAGTATTCAGCGTGTATTATTGTAAAGCCACGTTTATAAACTTGCTTGGGTACCAATGAGAGTAATAGGCCCCGGCATTGTGCTCTTTATCAGAGTGATCTTTGTGAAAAGTTACCATGTCTTCAACAATTTATCCAGTTTTACTTCTGTAAGGATGAAGCAACTGAAGCTGTCAGTAATTATGGGAGAAGAAACAAGAGTTGATCAAGTGTGCTGAGTTGGTCCCAAGGAAGTTAGCCTTGAAAGGAACCTTAGGGACCTGCTCTCTGGTCCTTGCTTTCACCTTGCAGATGATGAAAGCAAGTCCTGGAGAGAAGTGACTTGTTCAAGGTTACAATGTAAACAGACACAAGCAAGAAGGTTGGTTGCCTGGTGCAATTAACAACAATGTCTGGCTCTTGTCACTTCCTCCTCTTAACAGTTATTCTTTTGGATGTCTCCTGTTCACCACTGGTATGAGGTCACACCAAGTTTTAACTTACATAAACATTTTGGGAGAAAGAGTAAAAAAGAAGGCACTGTGAATACAATGATAGTCTCCCCAAATGTAGGGCTCCCTTAATAGTATCATTCTGGTTATGCAGTCGATTAGATGTTTAACTACATGTGCTCCTATGAGTTTATACTTCTATGGTTCTCAATCAATCTGAAGAAAAGTCTAAGTGCTTAACTAAAATGAGTAACCGTCACCAAAACCAAATACAAATTTAACTCCACACTGAGAATAATGAAATGATTCACTACTACTTGATTCTAAAATTTCTCATGTGGTTTTGGAAAAATTTAAAGAAATTTCTACTGTAATTTTAAAAAACATAAAATTAGCCTGACCAGGCGGTAGCGCAGTGGATAGAGCGTTGGACTGGGATGCAGAAGGACCCAGGTTCGAGACCCTGAGGTTACCAGCTTGAGTGCAGGCTCATCTGGCTTGAGCAAAAGCTCACCAGCTTGGACCCAAGGTCACTGGCTCGAGCAAAGAGTTAAGTCTGCTGAAGGCCCGCGGTCAAGGCACATATGAGAAAGCAATCAATCAACAACTAAGGTGCCACAACAAAAAACTGATGATTGATGCTTCTCATCTCTCTCTGTTCCTGTCTGTCTGTCCCTGTCTATCCCTCTCTCTGACTCTCTCTCTGTCCCTGTAAAAAAACAAAAACAAAACAAACAAAAAACCCCCATAAAATTAGAAATATAAATATAAAAATTTAATTAAAGTCATTGTAATTATTACTAGGCATAATACATATGAAAAAGAGGTTCCCTTCGATGAAAAACTGGAATAATTAGCAATTATTTTCCATACAGGAACTGACAAATAAAAGACACAGTTTGGGAATGAGTGTTAAACAGAGCATGGAAACTTTTTAATCAATACTAGAATAAAAAAGAAAAATATGTATTTATTTTTTATGCTGCAAGATTTTATTTCCTCCCAGTTTTTAAAATGTTTATTTTATTGATTTTAGAGCAAGGAAGGGAGAGAGCAAGAAAGAGAGAAGAACATCGATCTGTTCCTGTATGTGCCCTGACCAGGGATCGAACCAGCAACCTCTGTGCTTTGGAACAGTGCTCTAACCAACTAAGCTATCCAGCCAAGGCTATTTTTTCTTGTTTTTAAATCTATGCTCTAGTCTTCACTCTTTGAAAATTTCTCCATTTAAAAATCCAAATCAGAAATTAAAGATGAATTAATTTAGCTTTGCATAATGCAATTTGGTTTTTAAAAGACATCTTTTACCTTACTTAGATAATTAAACAAAAGTCTAAATTTTAAACCAAATAATAGACTGAATGTCACTGCTAAAATTGACCAGGTAATTGCCATCACCTCTCATGCAGTAGAGTTTGCCCAAACAGAATCTCTCAAAGCCCCAGGCCAGTACAAAATTAGCCTTCAGAGTAAACTTATCAATAAAAATGAGAATACAGGAGCATGACAAGATGGGTAATTTCTAGGAAGCCCTAAACTTGGGAAAATATCATTGTATTCACTGTATGTCATCTTCCTCCTGACTCCTTCTTCCAGCTTGTTTGTGGAAGTTAATATTCAACAAAATCAGTTCCAACAGAGAGCTTGAGAAACCAAAAGAAAGGGTGACTGTTAAAAGGAGGACGTGGAAGGAGCCAGATGTTTGTCATCTTAAGTAGTAAAACCATAATAATAATCATAATAATAATCGGAAGAAAAAGAAGAATAAATTTATTGAGTGCTGCAGTATGTTTCCTGAATTGTCTCATTTAATCTTTATCATAACTTTATGAAGTCAGTGTTATCTTTTCCCCATTTGGAGGACACAAGAAGAAAATTGCTTTTCAATTTACGTAAGAGCAAAGACAACAAGATCTTCTCTCAACTACAAAGGAAAACATTTCTTATAATATCAAATTTTGAATACCATAAACATATATTTTAGAAAAAAATTTACATCTCCTACCACGCAACTATTAGTAGTATTTTTATCGAATACATATAAACAGAACAAAACCCCTCAGGAAGCCAATTTGCTACAGATGTTGGGACCTTTCCTTGATACAAATTTCTAAAATTTTATGTGGTTACTGAGTTCCCAGAGAAGTGGCTATGTGCCAAAGTTGTTCATATGGTAATGGGACATATGAAAATTTAATGTTAGGAAGTCCACTGAGGATATCATATGAAAAGGGGAAGTGAGTTTGAATGAAATTGAATAAAGTGCGTCACCTTTTTATTTTTCTATTATTCTCTCTCATATACACATATTAGAGTTAATTATTCTCATTAGGGGGAATAATAATTATTAATTCTTCTTTTTTCAGATATTAGGGAAAAGAGAACCTAGACATGTTAAAAATTTTTAATAAGATTAAAAATTTTGAATTTGTTGTGGTGGCATTGATTAATAAAATTATAGAAGTTTTAGGTGCACAATTCTACAATTCATCATCTATATATTCATCTTTTCATATGTCTATTGACCATGAACATGTTGAAAATTTAAACTTCATGCAACATAAAATTAGAGTAGATGTAAAGAACTTAGAAAAATATAAGTGAATAGTTCTCTTTCTCGAGTATATAATCAGTGCTCAGAATTCACACACAGCAGCAAAATGTTCTGCAGAAAATTGCCATGATCACATTTATTCAGACTGTAGATTTATTTTGTGATTCTTGTGACATTGTGGAGTGAAGACATTTAGATAAGTCACACAATGACTACAAACATTAACCAGTGAGTGGGTACAAAATATTTTGAAAATATAATTTAAAAAAAGAAAACATGTTCTTTAAAAAAAACTGACAAATAATGTTTAATTGTTGCTACTTACATTGCTAGACTATTAAGTCAGAAAAAAAAAGGCTAGGATATTAAAATTATTATGATTTGGGTTATAAACCAAAGAAATAAAAATATTATTTTTGCAACTCCAATATTGTTAAAAAGTGTTTTTGACTAGCATAATGAATGTTTTGGTTTAAAAATATTTCAAAAATATTACCCGTTGTGTGGTAAATGTATCCATATAGCAGGCCTAAATATTCCAAAGATGGGACTGAACTGACCTGTGGGATCACTTTGATCTGCCTGCCACAAAGAGGAGTCCAGTGATCAGAACCATCTCTTGCCCTCTTCTTCCTTCCCCTTTAAAAATGATGCCTTACTTCAGTCTGGCAGAAATTTCTGGGTCAATATATTTGCCAAGAAAATAACTACTCATGCTGAGTAAAGAACATTAATTTTATTAGAAAAAAATTTCAACCCCTGTATTATAAGTACTCTCCTCGCATGTACTGACAACCCTCTCTCCTAAGAACATTAATTTTAATTTTCTAATTCCCTGTGAGAGTAAACACTGTATGATAAAAATGCACATCATTTGGGGGTAGCAAAGTTAGGCAATCTGATAAACCACATGATAATGATTTCTTAAAAGTATATTTATTGTTAATTCGGAATTCCCTATGCCCCTTTAATATGAAGAAATTACCTAAAATATATTAATCATTGGTAAAAAATACAGAAGCTTGTAATAAACTGTTAACTATTCACAAAAGGCAGAATAAAACAAACCTCATTATAGAATGCATACTGTAAACCTCTCTTCCTACTAAATATTTAAACAGTATTTTAAAATTTTAAACTGTTTAAAACAATTTTAAACTTTCTAATTTAGTGTGAGTTCTGTATGTTCCTTTGGTGGCCAAGAATGAAAAGAGAGAACTAGAAAAAGCAACAGACTGAATCCCACTGAATGAGTCAGGAGAGTAGGAGATCTGAAAAAGGAAGGAAAAGGGTGACAGCAGAATGCCAAGCACATGGCCTCAGCCCACCTTAGCTCTCCCTCCTCCAGAGAGCCTGGTCCAAGGAAGCTCCCCCCTGATCATGGCCATTGCCTTCACTTGGTTCGTTTGTGGTATTTCACAATAGAGCTTTGAAACCAAGAGAGAGCAGAAGCTTGAGGTGTTCCAACAGAAAACAGAAACTTGAATTGATTAACCGAGACAGCTCTGCCCAACTAGCATAGATATTATGTATGAGAAAGAAGACAAGCTAGTACAAAAAGATAATAGTATTATATTTTATCTAAAGATTCATCCTGAAAAGAAAGTTAAAAATTAAAAAGAAAATTTAATGAATGCATGAGATATGATGTCTGATTTGTGAGGAGTCCTCTGTGTAGTTTTGCTTAGAAGAAAGGTCACCATCTATGGGACAAATTTTAGGTTGAGGAATACCAGAACTTTAACATTAGAAAGTCTAGTGATTTTTATAGAAAGGACAGTTTACAATTAAGAAAAACTACTCAACTGTTTAATAGAAATGTTCACAAGTATACATTCTATAATGAATAATTTTTTCATTCAGTCTTTTGTGAATAGCTATAGATATTTATAACCTTCTGTTTTTTTACCAATGATTAAAAATTATTAGAGCAGTTGATTTACATGAAAACTTCCAAACAAGAAAACAGGAAAAAAATTTTACATGTACTGTGAAGCAAAAGCTTTCTAAGAAACCATCATGCTTACACAGCCCTATAAAAGAACAGTTATTTAACTTGTTAGGATTAATCCCTTCAAAAACTTTTTTGTTTGGCCTGACTAGGTGATGGCACAGCAGATGGAATGTCGACCTGAGATCCTCAGGGCCCAGGTTTGAAATCCTGAGGTGGCTGGCTTGAGTGTGGTCTCACCAGCTTGAGCACGGGGTCACCGGCTTGAGTGTGGGATCATAGACATGACCCCATGGTTGCTGGCTTGAGCCCAAAGGTCACTGGCTTGAAGCCCAAGGTCACTGGCTTGAACAAGAGGCCACTAGTTTAGCTAGAGACCCCCGGTCAAGTCACGTATGAGAAAGCAATGAACAACTAAAGCGCTGAAATGATGAGTTGATCTTTTTCATCTCTCTCCTTTTCTGTCTATCCCTGTCTGTCTTTCTCTCTCACACACTAAAAAAATAAGAATAAATTTTTTGTTTTAAATTTGTGAGTTTTTCCGTTTAGATTGCATTCCAAGATATTGTTTTATTCATCTGTTCACAAATACTTTTTTTTTTTTTGTATTTTTCTGAAGCTGGAAACAGGGAGAGACAGTCAGACAGACTCCCGCATGTGCCCGACCGGGATCCACCCGGCATGCCCACCAGGGGGCGATGCTCTGCCCCTCCGGGGCGTCGCTCTGCCGCGACCAGAGCCACTTTAGCGCCTAGGGCAGAGGCCAAGGAGCCATCCCCAGCGCCCGGGCTATCTCTGCTCCAATGGAGCCTTGGCTGCAGGAGGGGAAGAGAGAGACAGAGAGGAAGAAGGGGGGGGGGGGTGGAGAAGCAAATGGGCGCTTCTCCTATGTGCCCTGGCCGGGAATCGAGCCTGGGTCCCCCGCACGCCAGGCCGACGCTCTACCGCTGAGCCAACCGGCCAGGGCCCACAAATACTTTTGATACTTTTGTGCCATACTTCTAGACATTGGGGATATCTTGCTAAATAAACTTAGTTATAAAAAAAAATCTATTCAATCATGAAGCTTGCATTCTAGTGATTTAAGTGACTCAGGTATTAGAAGAAGAATCAAATTATATGTAGTCAAAGCCTGACAGGTTTTTTTTTCCCTTTTGAGTTAGCTATAAAACACATTTATTTTTAATATAAGACCATTTTCAAAATATTATCACTTTATTTTGATTTCCTTGAAAAGAAAGAACACAGTAAGGGAGGGCCCTCATTCTCCTAAATAAATAGTGTTGAAATGTTTAGTTCCATGTGGTAAGAATTATCGGAACATGGAAAGTAACTAAAACAAAGCAAAAATTTGGGGGAAGAGTATTTATATAAGAGACAACTGCATCAAAATACTTTTCATGGAGCCAAGACACAAAGTTTAAACCACCATAAAGAAATAATGCGTCCAAGCACTAAAGAAACAACTGGAGATGTTCCCTTCTAAGCAGGACTAAAGTATAACGTTCACGGAGGTCTGAAATGTTGATGCACTTTGTTATGTGATACTCCGAAGCTTAAGTTTCAAGTTATCAAATTAATCTATTAAGAAGCAAATTCAGTCAACCAAATGAATGTTGAGTATGACATTTTGAATTAGCTCTCTTATGTAAATATTTTTATCTCCTCATGTTTTATATTTACTCAAATTGCTTCACACACAATCATTCCTCCTCTTTCGCTTCTCCTTTTTTCTTCCTCTCTCTCTTTCTCTCTCTCCTGCCTTCTCCTCTCCTACCATCCTGCTTACTTTCTACTTGCAGAGTATACCAATAGGTAACAGGATACAGGTTTAAATTTTTAGAAAAGTTAGCACATGGACTTTGGAGCAGAGGATGACCCGGAGACGAATTCCAGCCCTGCCATTTGCCAGTCAAGCAAACTTTGGAAAGTTACTTAACTTCTCTGTGTTTCATTTTTTTCCTCACTTATAAGATATAAATATAATTAACAGTTAGCTCATAAGATTGTTAAGATTACATGAACTCATATAAAAGTCCTTAAAGCCTGGCACTAGGAAGTGCTGTATAAGTACATGTTAAATAACTTAAATAAATAAGCCTAAAGATAAAAGTGCTCTTTACTCCTAGAAATAATTTTTCTAGAACAAAATCATGGACATTAGTCAAATCATCCTGTTTTTCTCATTGCACCTGTTCCTGTATGACTAATATATTCTACTTAACAAAATTGAAATTGATTCCTTTTGTCCATTTAGTTCACATTTGTAAATAAAAATTCCAAAAAGTATTGATTGATTGTTTGCATCCCATTGGTAATTCAATAAAAAGCAGGACAGTTTCTGAAATTAGATCTCAGTTGAGGAGTGGAAAGAAAGAAAAGTAAAGAAGTGACTATAAGTGACATACAAAACAGCAGAAGAAAACATTTTCAAACGCTGTAATTAGAAGCATGCAGAGTCCTGTTGACCTTGGCTGACTCCAATAAGAGAAGTAGTCTACTCCAGCGTGTCGTTAACCGTAAACACAGAGGTGAAGAGTTCCAGGACAAATAACATGAAAGGCAAAGAGAAAGTGTGATGGGGAGAAGGGGCCCCACCTAACCTCCCTGGATGAGCTGGGTTTAACATCAGTTTCCAGAAGACTAACCAAACCAGCAGCTTTAACCCTAAGTGTAAATTTTCCCCAACTCTAGCAGACACTCCTGCAAGTACAGTTACAGGCAGTTACTCTTGGGGATCAAGGCACACACTGAAATTAGAGACAGACCTTTCATTCCCTTGTCTCTTTGAGTGCTGACTTGAGTTTGGCTCAGACGAATAAAGCTCCTCACAGCCTCCCCAGAGGCTTTGACATCACTCGCAAAGCACTCATTGCATCATGTTGCCCTCTGACCTAATGGCAAATTCTAGTTCCCGAAAGAGCTCTGAGATAACTGTTCATTTGTAAGAGAGTTAGAGTACAAGTCTGTGGACCTAAGGAATCATTTTGAACTGCTCATTAATTTTGGAAATTTAAAAAGTGAATGTCTTGAGTTATTTTTATTGATCCTTAATTGCTAGATTTACTAAATTACTCTTTAATATCTATAATCAAAAATAAAGAAAATGGAAAAGTGAAATATGTAGCAAGAAAATAATGTCTACACATTTTTATTTACACTTATCAGAAAAAGGTAAGTAATTTCCCTTGAGATCGGGAGAAATGTTATTTCTTGGTGTGGTAGAGAAAAGTCATTCATAGGTCCTTGATGACACCACAGTATCATTCTTGGGGTACAGAACTGTCCCCACCAATAGTCAACCAGCAGCTTTGTCCAGAAAGTATCCATTTTAAAGCACAAAGTCTAATTAATTAATGTAAATTGTGAAAAGTTTTTGGCACGCAAAAAAGATATAAAGAATAATATAACACACTTCTGAGTAAAGGTGATCAGCCAAACACTTAGTTTGCCTGATCTAGCTCCTCCTGAAACCTACTACACTTGGATAATTTTCCAAGGCCTTAAACACACAAAGAAAAAGGAAATGTTAAGGAGAGGCAAGAACAGCAAACTTTTGGAAACCAATAATGGTAACCAACTTAAGAAGCCTGAGAAAACCAAATCCTAACCTAGTAACAGAGAAAGTGCAGGAGAAAAATGATTTAGGTCACAGCATCTCCAAAGGACCCAGCACTGAGGACTCCAGATACCGCTGTTAGTGAAAGTGATTGGTGTGGAAGACAAATGAAAATAGCAAGATTGGTTGAAAACTTAGGTAGCAACTAAAGTCCCCTATATGCCACTTACCTGGGCCAATGATCTTCATCTGTTCCCGCCTCAAACTGAAGGATTATTGTCCAGAAAGGGTAACAGAAAAACTCTCACTGGGGAAAGGGTGAGGGGGCAGCCAGCACTGAGGGCAGGAGTCCTGGGAGGCAAGAAGGGGACTAAGTGAAATATAGAACGTCAGGTTACAGTCCTTCCTTCTCTATTAGCTCTAGAACCCTGAGAGTTGACTTTAACCCTCCAGACAAAAGAGTATTCACTGGACTATCTATTCAGCTTAAAGATAATTGTTCTTGGGGACTCCCCAGTCTAACTGCATGTCAGATCACCCCACCATGAAGACTACAGTGTACAAGTCCCACAAGGCTCTAGAACTTTCCATTACATTCTTTAGAATAAATGAACTGCAAAGAATCCCAAGGGATTTGAGGAAATCCTCTCCTGTTCTAAAATACAAGTCAGAGACTTGTCCCCAAAAGTGAAACAAATTATCAGAAAATTTTTAAATGCAACTTGAGGAAATGGAAACTACCTTGAAAAAATAAAATGTAACAAAAATCTATCATTAACATGGTCAGAGAGCTAATAATTAATATATAATCTGTGAAATAATAGCAGGGTTCCATAAAAAAAGGAGCAATCAGATAATAAAATGAGTCTGGGAGATTTGAAATACCACAAATGAAAAAGCTTAAAAGAAAACAGGGAAGATAATGTTGAAAAAAATACTCAGATAAAAATAAGATGCAAAATAATTAGTTTTAATAACAACAAATCACTTAAAATAAATAAATAAAATAAAAACTTTCTATTCAAATAACAGAAGTTCCAGAAAAAGAAAGCAGAATAATTTGGGGAGGAGAAAGTTACCCAAAAATTCAAGAAAAACTCCCAGAAATGTAGAAGTTGGTTCAATGGGCCCAAGAGAAATATAAAGCTACACCAAACAACATCATGGTGAAATCACTATACATTGTGAAAACAATCTGGAAATTTTCAGAGGAGAAAAATTTGCAAAAATATATATATATATTTTTTAATGTGAGAATCAGATTGGCTTGAACTTCCCGATAGCTCACGGTAAGCCTAAAATCATTAGAGCAGACATCAAATTCCTACGGGAAATTATTTCTAACCTAAAAAAGTTAAACCCAATCAAATAACCAGTTAAGGGTGAGGGTACAAATAAAAGACTTCCAGGCTTGCAAAATCTCCTATGTATCCCAGACATTTCTGGAGGGAATAGAGCCAGAAAGAGGATGATTATGGCGCTGTCAATCATGGTCTCAGAGATAGAAGACAAGAAGGAAGAGCTGCCCCCAAGAATTTGATGAAGACAGAGAGAGACAGGACCATCAATCTGTTCCTGTACATGCCCTGGCAGGGAATCGACCTGACCCTGCAACTTCCTCACTGCAGGACAACAACCAACTGAGCTGTCTGGCCAGGACTTAATTTGCATTGATTTCCAGAGAGACAGAGAGGAGGGGAGAGGGAGGGGAGGGGGATACATTGTCTTAATTACTGTAGGTTTATACTAACTTTTTTTTTTTTTTTTTTTAATCTTTTTTTTTTTTTAATTTTTTATTTTTTTTTTTATTCATTTTAGAGAGGAGAGAGAAAGGAAGAGGGAGAGAGGAGAGAGAGACAGAGAGAGAAGGTGGGGAGGAGCTGGAAGCATCAACTCCCATATGTGCCTTGACCAGGCAAGCCCAGGGTTTCGAACCGGCGACCTCAGCATTTCCAGGTCGATGCTCTATCCACTGCGCCACCACAGGTCAGGCAATATACTAACTTTTGAAATCAGAAATTCTAAATTCTTCAACTTTATTTTCCTTTTCAAAATTGTTCTAGTTATTCTGGACTTCTGCATTTTCATATATATATTTTAGGGTAAGTTTGTCCATTTCTGTAATTATTATGCAATAAAGAATTTGGAGAGAATTTTTATCTTAATATTGACTCTTCCAATTCATAAATATGAAATGCCCCTCTACCTATTTAGAGCTATAAATTTTCTCAGGCAAGTTTTTATTATTTTCTGTGTATATATCTTATACTTCTTTTGTTAAATTTGTTTCTAAGTATTTAATTCTTTATAATAAGATTGTGAGTGGAATTTACTTTTTAAATTTTATTTTCAGATCATTGTAGTACACAGAAATAAAATTAATTTTTGTATACTAATCTTGCATTTAATGTGGCTAAACTTGTTTATTAGTTCTAATGGAATCATTGAGATTTTCTGAGGTTTGAGACGATGCTCTAACCAACCAAGTCATCCAGCCAAGGCACGTGGGGGTCTTCTGAATACCAGATCATGTCATCTAAATAAATACAATTGTATTCTTCCTTTTCAAACTAGATACCTTTTACTTCCTGCTGAAACCTCTAATACAATGTTGAAAGAAGTAATAGAGTGGATATCCTTGCCTTGTCCCTGGGTTTAGGGCAGAAACATTCAGTCTTTCATCAGGTACCATGGTAGATATAGGTTTCTTTTTATATATTATTAATTTTAATGGGGTGACATTGATAAATCAGGGTATATATGTTCAGAGAAAACATCTCCAGGTTATTTTGACATTGGATTATATTGCATACCCTTCACCCAAAGACAAATTGTCTTCCGTCACCTTCTATCTGGTTTTCTTTGTGCCCCTCCTCCCCATCCCCCCCACTTGGTAACCACCACCCTCTTGTTCATGTCTCTGAGTCTCATTTTTATGTCCCATCTATGTAAGGAATCATATAGTTCTTAGTTTTTTTTTCTGATTTACTTATTTCACTTAGTATAATGTTATCAAGGTCCATCCATGTTGTTGTAAATGATCCGATGTCATAGATGTAGGTTTTCTATAGATGCCCTTTATCAAGTTGAGAGAGTCTCTTCCTATTTCTAATTTGTTGAGGTATACATATATATTGGGGGGATCTAAGCTTTAGTTATTAATACTTGCTATTAATAACTTAGAAGATTGTGCTTCAGAGTCAGGAAGATGAAGATTAGCAAATCCTTTTGAGGTATCTATTAATTCCATGCTGCTTAGCACTAAGACTTTTTAGCTTCTGCCTTTCTTTATTTCTTGAGTATGCACCTATGTATATAGAGCCATGCTGTAGCTATTTTCCAAGATGGTCTCCAATGATATTCATTTCTTGGTGTTCACATTCTTGTGTAGTTCCCTCCCACACTGCATCATGCTCGACCCATGTGCCTCTTGATGATGTGTAGGTCCTAAAACTTCGCAGCTTCATTCTTGGCTTCTCTCAAGGGTTGCTTGATCTAGGAGAAATCAGCATCATGTAGGGACATTCAAGTGGCCTGTGGAAAGGCCCACGTGGGGATACACTGAGGCTTTCTATTACAAGCAGCATCAACTTTCCAGCATCAACTTTCCATTTATGGTCTTGCAAACTTTTTTGTAGATCAGGAGTTCAGAAGTGGCATAAATGAGATTTGCTTGCAAGGTGACTCGTATGAGTAGCTGGACATACACACACAGATACCCTCCTGCCTCAAGTTCTTTTCACTTGCTAACTTTTTTTCATCTTATCTAAAATTTCAAGCCTTTCTCTCATATTTGTATCCCCCTTCCTTGTTTTTCCCCCTTAGCACTTATCACTATTAAACATACTAATAATTTTATTTATTTTTAAATTGTGTATTTTCCAGCTATAACCTACACTCTATTAAGAACAATGATTTTGTTCTCATTAGTTCACTGTTGTGTCCTATGACCCAAGAACAGTGGCTGGCAAATAGTATCTGACAAGTATTTGTAGAATTAGGAAAGAAATAGATGATATTTTAGCCTTCAATATTATCTTGACTAAACCTTCCTCTATTGTACTTTGCTATCTCCCTAAAACTTCCATGTGTCCCAATTATATTAACTATGGAGTCCCAGGTCTCCAGATTTCAAGATGGAGTGTACCACACTCTTCTTACCATTCACTACTATTCCTCTTAATGTTGATAGCATGCTTCTGACTATTCATCACTGAAAATTTGGGGCTAGTAAAATTCCCCAACTTTCCGATTTTTCTAGACAGGTTTTGCTTTGGTTCAAGTTGAATATCTCTCAAATACTTCTTTTTAAAAACACAAGGACTCTGAGACCTTGCCTTTATTTTTTGAATTTAGTTATTGATTTTAGAGAGAGAAGAAGGGAGAGAAAGAGAAAGACGGAAACATCGATCTGTTCCTTTATGTGCCCTGACCAGGGATCAAACTGGCAACCTTTGCTTATGAGGACAATGTTCTAACCAGCCAAGCTATCCGGCCAGGGCTCTCAACTACTTCTTAAATCTTATTTAGATAAAACAAACCCTCCAATTGGAAAGAATCCCTTTTAAGATCTCTGAGATGGAGAAAGAGGTGCAAATTTTACAACTACACCCATTTATCTGGGTTTAGCACTTCCTCCATCACCTCACCTAATTTTTTAACTTAGACATTTGAACCCTGCTCCTCATAGTATTAAATTTAAGAAACCAAACTCCTAGCCTAACCTGTGGCGGCACAGTGGATAAAGCGTTGACCTGGAATGTTGAAGTCACCAGTTCGAAACCTCGGGCTTACCCAGTCAAGGCACATACGAGAAGCAACTATTACGAGTTGATGGCTCCTGCTCCTATTCCCCTTTCTTTTTCTCTTTCCCTCTCTCCTCTTTTTAAAATCAATACATAAAATATTTAAATAAATTCAGACTCCTACACATAGTAATATTAGAAAACTCCAGAAAAAAATCTGACTGCATAGGCTTTTAAGAATTTTATTTCTCCTTGAATACTTAAGCAAAATGGTCTTTTTTATGTTAGTTTAAGTTACACACACACACACACACACACACACACACACACACACAAAGATTATTTATTTGGTTATTCTTTACTAAAAAAAAAAAAAGAAAAGAAAAGTGGTGTTTCTTACTAAATACTAAAGTGGAGAAGAATGTTTATTTCCAAATAAGAAAAATGAGACCTAATTAGACTTACTCCTTCTTTCCTCTTACAGATTTTGTTATGCCAGAAGAACACTGATCAAAGCATGTCCTTTTATTGTATTAAAGAAAAAACAAAGAAACAGTTGGTTTTTAACTTAAGCAATATTGTCTTGACAAATGCTACTAGGAAAAAATATTTACTTGACTCAAGTATGGAGAAGAAGGTTATTCCTGATCTCTAGTACATATGGATGTTTTAAATAAGCCATGAGTCTGTTATTTATTTGGCTGACTAATGTCAGATCTCCACATGGCAAATGAACCAAGCCAATTACACTAAAATTCTTGTTGGTTTCAGATTAATTCAGCTGTCAAGGTGGTGGAGCAATATGCCAGAGAAACAAGAATCACTTGGAATAAACAGTCTTCCCATCAAACCAGAAAAAAAGAATAGTTCTCAAGGTTTTTATCATAAGAATATATAATGTTGGAAAGGAAAATATGGACCAGTTTCCCACAGTGCACTCTAATGATGATGATTATTATTATCAATTTTGATGGAAGATTTAATATACTTCTTAGTTACATATAAAACATCCTAAATTTTCCTTTTCTTGAGACAGTCATATATTGTTTAATGAGACCAACTCACCCCTTCTGAAGTGAGTTCAGATTCTTTCTGAAATGAGTTTAGTGAAATGAGGTCACTAGAGGGCAGTTTTTCAGGGTGTGCAAAAGAGCAAATGAAAGCTTGGATGTGAACACACACAGAGGGAGGGAGAACTGGCTGGCACCCTTTTCATTTATTATCCTCCCTGAAGCCCTGAGATCAAGTTGATAGGCTTCTATCTTTTTAGAACATGGAACACCTTTCACTGAGTTGGTACAAAACCTAAATGTCTGCAAAATTCCTGGAAAACGGTTCCCCAGTGCATTTATGCTTCCATTCCAGTAGCTACTCTGGCTACTGTCTTCCAGGACATCAGAGCTAAATTTATTTTACATGAGCTAATGCAAGAATTTATATATAGCATGGCTCAGATTCCAGTCAAGATGGCAGTGTAGGTAAATGTGGTACTCACCTCCTTTCACAACCCCATAAAAATTACAGCTAAATTACAGACCAAACATCATTCATAACTGCCACAACTAAGGATATAAAAAGAAAGCCACATCAAGTGAAAAGAAGGGAGATAGTGATGCCCTCTGACTGAGATCCACCCGGCAACTCCCATGTGGAGCTGATGCCTGAATCAACCGAGCTATTTTTAGTACCTGAAGCTGATGCTCCAACAAGCTGTCCTCAGCGCCCAGGGCCAACACTCAAACCAATGAGCCACTGGCTGCAGGAGGGAAAGAAGGAGAGAAAGGGGAAAGAAGCAGATGGTCACTTCTGTGTGCCCTGAACGGGAATCAAACCCCAACCAATGCTCTATCCACTGAGCCAGTTGGCCAGGGCCAAGAAGCCACATTAAGACTGGTAGGAAGGGTACAGGCCAGAACAGCTAGTCCTATTATTGTGTGTGGTGGATAAAAACCAGGAGGGGTATCTCAGCTATGGAAGTTTCCCCTGAAGAATGATGGTTCCTAGCCCCAAACCAGCCCCTCAGCCCAGGGCTCCAGTGCCAGCAAGGGAAGTCCCCTCAACTTCTCTGTCAAAAATCAGAGCACATTGAGGCTGATTGATACAGAGGGTTGTCCCAAATAAAAAAACAGAACAAAACTCCAGAAAAAGAACTAAACAAAATGGAGGAAAGCAATCTGTTAGATGCAGAGTTCAAAACATTGGTTATAAGGATGCTCAATGAACTTAGGGGAAGAGTAGATGAACTGAGAGAGAACTTTACATAAAAAAGGACATGGAAACCATAAAAAAGAATCAGTCAGATATGAAGCATACACTAATTGAAATGAAGAATACTTCACAGGAAATCAACAGTATAGTCCATGAAGCCGAGAGTCAAAATAATGATTTGAAATATAAGGAAGCAAAAAACACCCAGTCAGAACATAAAAAAAAAAAAAAAAAAAAAAAGGAAATTAATGAGAATACTGAAGGAGCTTCAGAGACAACTTCAAGCATACCAACATTCAGTTCATGGGAGTACTGGAAGGAGAGGAGAGAGAGCCAGAAATTGAAGAGCTAATGTACTTGAAAAAATAATGACAGAAAATTCCCCTAATCTGGTGAAATAATGACAGAAAATTCCCCTAAGCTGGTGAAGACATACAAATCCAGGAAGCTCAGACAGTCCCAAACAAGATGAACCCAAAGAGTCCCACATCATGACACATCATAATTAAAATCCGAAAGATGGGCTGACCTGTGGTGGCGCAGTGGATAAAGCGTCAACCTGGAATGCTGAGGTCATTGGTTTGAACCCTGGGCTAGCCTGGTCAAGGCACTTATGGGAGTTGATGCTTCCTGCTCCTCCTCTACCTCTCTCTCTCTCTCTCTCTCTCATGAATGAATGAATAAATAAATAAATAAATATATAAATAAATAAATAAAAGTAAAATCCAAAAGGTTAAAGACAAAGAGAGAATCTTAAAAGTATCAAAAGAAAAGTAGTTAGTTACCTACAAAAAAGCTCCCACAAGAATGTCAGTTGATTTGTCAACAGAAACTGTAGGCCAGAAGGGATTGGCAAAAAGTATTCAAAGTGCTGAAAACCAAGGACCAACAACCAAGATTACTCTATCTAGGAAAGCTATCATTTAGAATCTAAGGACAGATAAAGACTTTCCCAGAGAAAAATGTTAAAGGGTCTTTTTTAAGAAAAATAAGATTTAAAAAGATAAAAAATATAAATAATAGCACTAAGTACCTCAGTTGGCAAGGACATAGTCCCAATATGACAAGGTAGTGGGTTCGATAACCAGTCAAGGCACATACAGGTATCAACCAATGAATGTGTAAATAACTAGAACAACAAATCAATGTTTCTCTCTCTCTTCTTTTCTCCCCCTGCCGCTTCCTCCTTCCTTCCTCTTTCTAAAATAAATAAATAAATATTTAAAAATATATGAATAACGAAATGGCCATATATGTGTGTGTGTATCAACTGAATATAGAAAAAATGAAATAAAGAAGCAGAGCAGAAACAGACTCATAGCTATGGAGAATATTTTGACTGATGAGAGATGGGAGGCAGTCCTGGAGAGATGAGTGAAAAAGGTGAGGTGATTGGGAAGTGCAAATTGGTAGTTACAGAATAGTCATGGGATATAAAGTACAGCATAGGAAATATATCCAATAATATTTAATAACTATGTATGATGTCAGATAGGTACAAGATTTATTGGAATGATCATTTAGTAAGTTATGTAATGTCTAATCATGGGTGGATGCACAACTGAAGCTAAAATAACAATGTATGTCAATTGTAATTAAAAAATAAAAATTATTTGAAAAGAAAAATAAGAATATTTTAAAAAGAGTTAAGTAAGGTAATGCATGAAAAGTTCTTAACACAATACCTAGTCCCTAGTAAGCACATTTATAAATGTTAGCCATTAAGATTATGTGTATCATAATAATAATTATTAATAAGTTTTATAAATAGCACAGGGCCATAAACCAAATAGAAGTTAAATGTAAGAAGTTAAATGCATAATTTAAGCAAGGTTTAATTTCTGTGTCTTCTACAACACCCCAAACCTTTAGCAAAGTTTGATGTAACACAAAGTGCCTAAGTTAAACCTTGGAGAACAAGGATATGAAATATGCAGGTTTTGAGGGAAAATACAACAAGAAAAACAAACAGAGAAAAGCTATAGTAATAGTAGGAGTAAAGAGGTAGCAACACAAATCAATGAAAAAATTGAGTTTGGAACAGGATCCAAAGCAAGAGGGATAACCACCATATGAGTGCCCTGCTCAGGAATCATTGAAACATGCTCTATTTTGAAAACTACTTAGGATGGAGAATCAAGTCATTTTATTTTGACATTAATGTAAAACATGCCCCAATATCCTGGAAAACATGGAAAGATTTGAGCTGCATACATATAGATATGGATGTTTATATCTATATAAGAAAAATTTTGGAAGGACATGAACTAAAACTAACAATATTTATTGGAAAAAGGGATAACTAGAAACCTTCAGTTGTCTGCTTTCTATATTTTTACATTGTTTAAAAATAAGCTTGGACTATCTTTATGAGCATAAATATTAATAAAGCTATTTTCATAACTATTATTTTTATGTATTGATGTAAATTCTTAACCTAGGGATTATTGAGCTGATGATATTGTTTAGAAGGCATAAACCTAGTCATTCTCACTCCCTCTGCTGGCTGGCCAAATAGGGGCAACAAAGACTGGGGCCAGGAACCGAAGAAATAGCACATCCTCATTAGAGGCTGCAGATTGCAGAATGAGGATGGTATTGCTGGACACTTCTTAGTCTGGATTAATAGCTTTCATTTATCAAGTGAGAAAATCTCTTTCCTTCTTGTGTCTGTATGGAATTTTCCAAGAAACAGAGAATGTTGCACAATCAGAGCTTCATGGGTCACTGCACCAACAGATGTTCTGCCTTCAAGAAAAGCCATTGCCCCCTGGGTCCCTAGCTCTTTAAACACATGCCCATAGGCATGTTAGGAGACCCATGGATTGATAATGACTCCAGTGTTATCTCTTAGGAGCCCATTTTCTTCCTCCTGCTGCAAGAACTCTTTCTCCTCCCTCCTGGTTTTAGACTTTTTTAAAAAATTGAATTTGTTGAGATGATATTGACTACTGAAAGTGTACAGGTTTCAGATGTACAATTTTATAATACATCATCTGTATATCACATTGTGTGTTCAGCACTCCAAGTCAAGTCTCCCTGTATCAATCTCTCCCCCTCTACCCTTCTTCTTCTCCCCTTCCCCCTTCCCCTCTGCAATTCTCACACTGTTGTCTGTGTCCATGTTTTTTGTTTGTTTAATCGCTTTATCACTTTCACTCAAGTGCCTAACTTCCACTCCTTCTGACAGCTGTCAGTCTGTTCTCCATATCTATGAGTCTGTTTTTATGTTGTTTGTTAGTTTATTTTGTTCATCAGATTCCACATACAAGTGAAATCATATGGTACTTGTCTTTCTCTGACTGCCTTATTTCACTTACCATAATAATCCCCAGGTCCATCCATGTTGCTGCAAAAGGTAAGATTTCCTTCCTTTTTACTGCTGATTAGTGTTCCATTGTGTAAATGTACCACTGCTTTTTGATCCACTCATCTACTGATGGGCACTTGGGCTGCTTCCAAATCATGATTATTGTAAATTATGCTGCAATGAATATAAGTGTGCATATATTCTTTCACATTAGTGTTTCAAGTTCTTTGGATATACTCCCAGAACTGGAAATGCTGGGTCATAAGGCAGTTCCTTTTTTAATTTTTTGAGGTAACTTTATACTGCTTTGCACAGTGGCTGCACCGGTCTGCATTCCCACCAACAGTCCACGAGGGTTCCCTTTTCTCCGCATCTCCACCAACACTCGATGTTTGTTGATTTATTGGTGATAGCCATTCTGACAGGTGTGAGGTGATATCTCGTGGTTTTAATTTGTATTTCTCTAATGATTAATAACGTTGAGCATCTTTTCATATGTCTATTGATCATCTGAATGTCTTCTCTGAAGAAGAGTCTATTCAGGTCCTTTGCTTATTTCTTAATTGGACTGGTGTTTTTGTTTTGGGGGTTTTTTGTTTTGTTTATTTTTGGTCTTGAGTTTTGTGACTTCCTTGTAAATTTTGGATATTGGTTCTTATCAGACACATTGGTGAATATGTTCTTCCATTTAGTGGGTTGTCTTTTCATTTTGTTGATCGTTTCTTTTGCTATGCAAAAACTTTATTTATTTATTTATTTAAAATCTTTTATTGATTTGAGAGAGAGCAAGAAAGAGAGAGAGAAAGGAGGAGAGAGAAGAGGAGGGAGGGAGAGAGAAAATCATCAACTCGTTGTTCCACTTAGAGTTCCACCTAGTTGTGCACACATTGGTTGCTTCCCGCATGCGCCCTGACTGGTGATGGAACCTCGCGCCAGGACAATGCTCTATCCACTGAGCTACAAGGACAGGGTTAGCAATTTTTTTTTGGTTTGATATAATCCTACTTGTTTATTTTTTTTCTTTTATATTTCTTGCCCAAGGTAATATACAGTATCAGGAAAAATATTGCTAGGAGATGTGTCTGAGATTTTACTGCCTATGTTTTCTTCTAGAATTTGTCCAGGTTCCTGGACTTTAAATGTTTCTGGCCGCCTCACCTAAGGTACACCCATGGTTCTGCTGATGAAGACCTGGCCTGTGCTCCGTGGGACACTTTTCATGCTCTCAGTTCTGCTCTTCCCTCCCTGAGATCCTCACTCTCTGCCTTATGCCACCTGACGGGCCTTTCCCCAGTGTTGACTGCTTCCTCAGCCAATTAGAAAGCACTGTCCTCTCCCTGCGTCCAGCTTTCAAAGAGGAGTTTTCACAGCTGACAAATAGCCCAGTGGCAATTCACTCTGGTCTTCTTGTTTCTTCTTAGTGCAGCCTCATGTTCTACAGTAAACACACAAGCACTGCTGATGGGTCTGTCAGATAGTGTCATTACTACTGGGGGTTTTCCCCAAAGTCCTTCAGTGTCCCTTCCTGAAAGGTGTCTTCATTTCAGTGTTCACCGTGCCTCTCTCTCCCTGCTCCGTCTGTCTATTAGCATATCTACATTTGAATAAACTGAAACTCTGAACTCATTTCCAGATCTTTTATAGTAAGGTGACCAACTTTTTCACAATGAAAAGGACAAAAGTAAATTGAAGAAAACAATATCATAAATAAAAGAAATATTTTATTCATTGCAACAATAATACACTATAATATGATAAATGCATAATGAAAACATTTGTAATTTTTATGTTGTAATTGTGCTTACATTCCTATTAATTTTTAATAATAATTATAAGGAAAAATTACTCATTTTGTAAAACTAAATATCAAATAAAACCACTAATTTGGAGTGATATTCGGGTGTATTTATCATTTTCTAATTAAAAAACGTCTGTTTTATGCAACTATTTAATCAAAATGCGTTATTAATAGAGATGGTTTGAAGTTAGATTGCCACTTTAAAACTCAAATTTTGGGAAAATATTTGTAAATAAAAGTATACATATTTGAAATTATTAAATAGATAATGAATTAATAAAACGTGAATTGTGCTTACCTGTCTATGATTGAATATTCACTGAGAAAGAAATAATCGTGAGTCTACAATGTCGTATGTGCCGTTTCAGTAAGAAGTACTCAAAGCCATTTGCATGCTGGGTATATTGCGTGCTCTCTCAAGGTCTCCCGTGTGGAGCGCATGCATCTCATAATCACGTCTTGCTGCACTGTACTGATCCTTGATGAATTGTCATGTCAAATACAAATACGTCACATCACACACAATGGATCGACTCTGCATCGATCCAATACGCACATTAACAGAGATTAGTCTTCCAATATCAAAAAGGAGGACACTTTTCGAGGGAGGACAGAACTTACAAAAGAAGGACTGTCCTCCCTAAAGGAGGACAATTGGTCACCTTATTTATAGGAATTACGCTAATTGCTTTCTAACATTCTGTGACAGAGAAGCTTTGAGGATCTCTTTGGCAATGTACATAGACACCCTTCAAAAAGATGTCAGCTGTGATCAGGGGAGGACGTATAAATTACCATACTGTTAATGCAACTTCATCTTTAGGGGCTCTCATGTGCACCTATTCTAAGACGCGTTGTGTTCTCTGAGTAGCCAGGGAAGAAGTGGCCCTATCCATGAGCCGGAGGCAGGAAGTACCATCTTGCTTATTGCTCACCCTCTATAATCTGGAGGTGGTACTTGAACTGGCAGTGGGACTAGCAGGCTGCCAATAATACACCCATAGCATCCTGGGGCCCCAGATATAACTTAAGGCTCCTGGAGCCTATCTATGATCACAAGGAGCAGGACCAAGATTCCTTTCTAATTGTGGGCCAGTATCACTCAGGATTCAAAAATAATTTCCATCCACAATCTCAGATACTGCCCAGTGAGAAGAGGACACAGCAAAGACCTAACTGAATTAGACCATTGCTGTGGCAGGAGCCATGAGAGTCCATACTCAATGATATCAATAGGTTGGAGTTTTTCCAAATCACTGTCTCAGCAAAATTTAGGCTGTAACATTACCAGCAATGAATGATTCAGGAACATGTTCTGATCACTCAATATCCATCAGTCATGATGGAAGAGAGGTTGAGTTATATTTCTAGTTTTTTTAGATAAAAAGATTTCAAGATTTTTTTTTAAGTGAAAAGAGGGGAGATAGAGAGATGGACTCCCATAAGCATCCTGACTGGGATTAACCTGGAAATCCCCTGTCTGGGTCTGATGTTCGAATCAATGAGCTATCTTCAGCACCTGAGGCTGATGTTCGAACCAATTGAGTCACTGACTGTGGGAGAAAAAGAACAGGGACAGAGAGGGAAAGAGAAGCAGATAGTTGCTTCTCCTGTGTGCCCTGACTAGGGATCAAACCCGGGACATCTGCACACCAGGCCAATAAGATTTTTCATATGGGGAGATAATCTGAAGTGTGTGCAGCCTCTAAAAATGTATGAAAAAATTGTTACAGAGTTGCCAGACAGCCATAGTTGTCATCATCATCATCATCATGCCCTATTATTTTTCTAGATTTTGAGATGTTTGTGCTATTTAATCCACACAATATTATTTTTTCTTACATTATGATTGTTATTATAAAGAGAAAGGAGCAAGAATTCTTTCTCTCATGGTTTCAGCTGTGGAAGTGGAGTCACTACCCAATAAACACTACCCAATGAAGAGAGTCTTTTTTTTTTATTTTATTTTATTTATTTATTTTAGAGAGGGGGGAGAGAGGGAGGGGAGGAGCAGGAAGCTTCAACTCCCATATGTGCCTTGACTGGGCAAGCCCAGGGTTTCGAACCGGCGACCTCAGCGTTCCAGGTCGACGCTTTATCCACTGCGTCACCACAGGTCAGGTCAAGAGAGTCTTAATAAAAGAAAATACCTCTTTGTTGCTTTTTAAGTGCAGCCAAGGGAGTGGTCTGGGGATGAGTGATAAAATGTCAGTGTAAACTAAAAAGTATTGTGGTTCACTTATAGTGTTCTTATATCTTTTGAGATGCTCTAGTTGTATGCTATAATTTAAATGGTGACAATTACTTACCTTTCTCCTCCTAAAATATTGTTATTAAAAGGCGATTTGTCCTTTTTCTGTTAACTACTTTCTCAACAGCACTCCTTAGTTTTAAAGGAGTTACAAGGGCAAAAAAAGCCAAGAGTATTCATGAACTTAGTGTGATCAATGACTCAAAGGGAAGCAGTGACTTGCACGGTATTCAACAGATAAAACTGCACCACTGTAGTGTGCTTGCCTGTATATGTGTCTGTGTGTTGTTTCTCCTCAATAATTTTTTCAGTAAAAAAAGAATAATGCCTTCCAAATAATATCATCATTATATGAAAGACATTTTACACCATTAAATTAATTTGGAAATAGTCTTAAGCAGTAAAACAAAAATTAAAGTATTAGAAGATAAGGTCAGGAATGTGACTTTTTTGTTGTTTACAGTTTGTGGACAAAAAGGGGGCCACATGCTGAACCTGACAAGCTCAGGGGAGGCCTGCATGGTGGCCTTACAAACTCATAAACCTAAAGTAACCACGCGGATGGTCTAAATGAAAACTTTCTAACTAAGAGTAGTTCATCGTGGGCAGTCACATCCTAGGGAGGTAGTTTTTGCTGGCAAAAGTCAATGCTTACCTTAGCTGAGCTTGCCTGTTGTCTTTTGCATCTACAAAATAACATACCTGGGGCCCTGGCCGGTTGGCTCAGTGGTAGAGCGTTGGCCTGGCGTGCAGGAGTCCTGGGTTCAATTCCCGGCCAGGGCACACAGGAGAAGCGCCCATCTGCTTCTTCACCCCTCCCCATCTCCTTCCTCTCTGTCTCCCTCTTCCCCTCCCATAGCCAAGGCTCCATTGGAGCAAAGTTGGCCCAGGTGCTGAGGATGGCTCTATGGCCTCTGCCTCAGGCGCTAGAATGGCTCTGGTTGCAACAGAGCAATGCCCCAGATGGGCAGAGCATCGCCCCCTGGTGGGTATGCCGGGTGGATCCCGGTCAGGCACATGCGGGAGTCTGTCTGGCTGTCTCCCTGTTTCCAACTTCATAAAAATACAAAAATAAATAAATAAATAAATAAATAACATACCTGGTAACATACCTTTGGAATGTAAGGGTCATCTTCCTTTCCTACCTCCTCAAGGTACAGCCACCCCACCAGAGCACAGACCACAGTTACCCTCATTGTTATTATCATGTCCATTGCTAACTGTTAACTATCTTAAACCTGCCTATGTAAAAGAAGTTTGAGTATATATATTTTTACTTCTTATCCAATCCCAAAGATTTCTCCACTTCGCTTTCTTCCACCTCCCTAATCTGTAACTAATTAATTTCATGTAACACCTTAAATCTTCCCCTTTGATTCTATTGTATAAAATAAGTGGTAAAACCGCCATTTTTCAGAACATTTTCTCAATCCGTTGAGATTTTGCTTCCCGGCAATTGTCAACAGTTTGGCTCAAAAAAACGCATAAAAATTGTTACAGGTTTGGATGTTTCTTACGTGACAAGCTAATGATTCATCCAACAATAAAAAAAAAAAATCAATTTCTTTTTGCTTTACTCCATAGAGCTCAAGAAGGTTTTAGGTTAAAAAAAAAAAAAAGAATACAAATGTCATATTGGAATCACTAAGTAGGAGCTCTTGGTCTTTTAATTTGCTCTTAACACAATAAAAAAACGATGAAATTTCCCTGACTGGTAGCTCAGTTGGTTAGAACATTGTCCCAATATGCCAAGGTTGCAGGTTCTGTCCCTGGTCAGGGCTCATACAAGAATCAACCAATAAATACATAAATAAGTGGACCAACAAATCAATGTTTCTCTCGCTCTCTTTCTTCCTCTCTTTTTAAAAATCAATAAATAAAAACTTTTAAAAACACTAAATGGTACTACTTTGTGAATAAAAATAGCTTTGGGAATTAGGAAAGAGTACACCTTTAAGCATTTTTCCTCCTTTAGTCAAAAATGACTGGCACAACCTTAGTTCTCTGATGCACATTACTACCAAGTCTTGGAAACGCAGGTCAGCAAAAAGCCTGCCCCATAAATTTCAAAGACCCTTACATACTTATAAATGTGTCCTCCAGTCATGCTTAATTTAAGCCAAATACTATGGTACCAAGATAAAACCTGCTTTGTTTTGATAAAACCTATATTAATTTGTCATTGTGTAATATATTTGGGATTAAAGTTTGTTCCTTACGTAAAAAAAGTTATGCTCCTGCCTCTGTAAAAGAAGTTTGAATACTGTACATACATATTAAAGAAGAAAGTAAGTCGAGGACCTCCAATCAAAGAATACTGTTTGCTGTGAGTGATCAAATTCCTTTTTTGAAATAACATAGTTCCTTTCCATTTACATTTTTTAAATTATAGAAAGATTAATAGATATTTGTAATGTAATCAGTGTTGAATTATTATCCAAGAGGTTAAGTAAGTGCTTAAGATATGAGCAAATCAAAGGAACCAGAAACGACTAAGAAAAGTTTAATTGTGATGAATTTATGTAGGATTTCAAAATAAGAAAATATAGAAAAAGTAATTTTATTTTCAATTTTATAAACTTTTGAAGTAAATAAAACTTCTTTTAAATTACATGTGGGGTTGTCATCACAATCTTTTTCATATTCTAAGCTTCTAACATTTTCAATCCAGGCCTGGATACAAAAACTCTAAACACGAGGGTTAAGGCATCAAAGATGAAAGCTAGTCCACTTACAACTATTTATATTGCAAACGCTTTGCCCTTCTGCAAGAACATGCCGTTTCCCAAACACTAACCTCTCTTTACAAGGTTATGCTTATTAGCTGGGATTTGTAGCTCAATAGCAACACTGTTCATCCTTGCTTCAATTCAGATTGTAATTTCTTTTTAAACTACCTGACCCTTATAATCATATGGTGAGTAGGTTTGATCATTCATCTTCCTGAGGCCAAGTACTTGGTCTGAACACAGAGTCACTTGTATTTCTGAAGCCTCTCAGCATTATGATGACTGGGGAGAAAACTGTTGAGAAAGGTTTGAAAGAAACCTTTCATACAACGATTTCATTGTCTTTCTTGTTCTTTTTCTGAAACTAAAATTTCTGATTGCAAAAATAAAAGTCTTCCTGGACATGAGAATGAAGTTTTAAGAGATGATCTTTGTTTTTAATTAAGTGTAAGCTATCAACTATTTTGTTGTTTCCAGTGTTAGAATTTGCTGAGTAAGATTTTGCTTTTTCTCAGGGCCCAGCTATTTTTTAGCACTCAGCAGATGCTCACTGAATGAATGAATGAGTGAATGAAGGAATGCATGAATTACCCAACCTCATGTCTTTGTCTTGAAGCTGTATCATTTCTCATAGCACTAAAATGTTGCATTAATGTCTGACTTCACAACCAGAGCACCACAGTTCACATGTTGCCTAAATTGGATTACAGGCTAGAGGAAAGGACATCCTGAGCTAATTGCCTAGACTCGGTTTCTGCCCATTCCTGAACCAGTCGCTGAGGCAAAAGGAATGTGATTAGGTTGTCTGATTTATATAAAGCAGAATGGATAAACTGCGGAGTTAGGATGGAGCCCATTTCACCCACGGAACATGGCTGCTACCCAACAGAGAGAGAATATTCCAAAGAAAAGTCTGGGACCATTTAGAACTGACAGGGGTTGCATAGATATTGACAATGTAATTTCTACTTTCAATATGACTCAGTGAAGAGGGTCAAAAAATGATGATGGAAGATGATTTGACTTTGGGTGGTAGGCTCACAATGCAATATAGAAATCAGAAGTCATAGAAATGCAAGCTTGAAACCTATATAATCATAATAACCAATGCCACCTCAATAAATTTAATAGTAATATAAAGAACACAACTTGAAAACAGCCAGAGAGAAATGATGCATTATTCCTAGGAAAACAACAATTCGAATAACTGGATTTCTCATTAGAAACTATGGAGGCCATAATAAAGTAGAATAAAGTATTTCCAGTGCTGAAACTACCTTTCCACCCAGAATTCTAAATCTAGTAGTTCAAGCATACTTCAGAGGTAAAGGTGGAAAATAAAATAACGAAACTGATGGACATAAATTATGTGTTAGAAAGAATTTTTTTTCGGGCCCTGGCCGGTTGGCTCAGTGGTAGAGTGTCGGCCTGGCGAGCAGAAGTCCCGGGTTCGATTCCCGGCCAGGGCACACAGGAGAAGCGCTCATCTGCTTCTCCACCCCTCCCCCTCTCCTTCCTCTCTGTCTCTCTCTTCCGCTCCCGCAGCGAGGCTCCATTGGAGCAAGGATGGCCCGGGCGCTGGGGATGGCTCCTTGGCCTCTGCCCCAGGCACTAGACTGGCTCTGGTTGCGACAGAGCGACGCCCCCTGGTGGGCAGAGCGTCGCCCCCTGGTGGGCGTGCCGGGTGGATCCCGGTCGGGCGCATGTGGGAGTCTGTCTGACTGTCTATCCCCGTTTCCAGCTTCAGAAAAATACAAAAAAAAAAAAAAAAAAGGAAAGAAAGAATTCTTTTTCTTAAGATTTAAAGAAAATTTCCTTTAAATTGGTTTAAAAAACTAAAAGGTTTTTAGTCATATTTGACATTATGCTTATTTTTTTAAAGAAGAAACCCTAAAATAGGATCCCACCTATTGTGATTTTGACTTTAACTAGACATAGCTGACTGACCTTGAGTGTTTCTGAAACACTTAACAGTGCTGTTTCCCGAGAGGTTTTAAGTAAAAAGTGATTGATCTTTTGTAGATTATGGTTAATATTTTTTGCATATTTTCTAAGAAATATTTTGCTACCTAGAGGTCATAAAAACATTCCTCTAATATTTTCCTTGTAGAGCTTTTATGCGTGCTTGAGTAAATTGTGCATTCTCTCACCGAGGGGCGCATAATATTTTATGATTTAAGTCAATTTAGTTTACTCTGTTCTAAATATTAACATTTTTGCTGCTTGAGATAAAAATTGAGAGAGGTACATAAACTACAATGTAGTATGTTTCTCAATTTTTTTCCCTGTGGTTCTATTAATTTTAGATTTTTTTGCTACGTTTAGAATTGCTATCCCTGCTTTATTAGTTGAAACTATTAACATTTTTACATACTTTTTATTCCTATTAAGGCTTTTCACTAGTATTTATAAGAACTAATATTGATAGAGCTAACCTAACTTGGTATATTTACTTACATTATTTTTTCTAATCCTACTTTTGGTCTTTCTCTATCCCTATGCTTTCTGTCTTTTCTAAACTGAATATATTGAGGAATGTTGCCTTTTTTATTTGATGAGGTAAGCCATTAATATTTATTGTAACTATTGATTTAATGTGTTCCATTTCTTTGCTTTTTCTTTGTTTTTTCATTCTTCATTGCATTTTTTTGACTATCAAAGTTGGGATTTTTAAAAAAGGTTTATTTCCCCTTATTTCAGAATGCTTCTTTCTATTGATTTAAAGTTATTCTTTGTTATTTTCTAATGGTTATCCTTGAAAATTTACCATGAATACTTAGGTCAACAAAGCCTTAAGTTATTTATTCTCTTAACTTCTATGTGAAGGGGAATGAGATTTTGAAGTGCACATACTGATTTCCAAGAACTTTCTCCCACCTTCCCTACACATATATTTCCTGGCTTATACACCATTTTGCTAGTATCTTATATTATTAATTTTATGTTTTTAAGATTTTATTGCCTGACCTGTGGTGGCGCAGTGGATAAATCGTCGACCTGGAAATGCTGAGGTCACCGGTTCGAAACCCTGGGCTTGCCTGGTCAAGGCACATATGGGAGTTGATGCTTCCAGCTCCTCCCCCCTTCTCTCTCTCTGTCTCTTCTTCTCCTCTCTAAAATGAATAAATAAATAAATAAACTAAAAAAAAAAAGATTTTATTTATTAGAAGAAGGAGAGCAAGAGAAGGGGTAGGAGCGGGAAGTATCAATTCATAGTTGTTGCTTCTTGTATGTGCCTTGACCAGGTGAGCCTGGAGTTTCAAACTGGTGACTTAGCATTCCAAGACAATGCTTTATCCACTGCGCTGCCACAGGTCAGGAACTTTGCTAGTGTTTTATTTATGCTCTTCATTTTAACCTCCCAATGTAAGTATTTTGTAAATATAGATAGTATTAATTTACATTTCCTGCATGATTACCAGTTCCTTAGCTCATTCTTTCTTGCATCTCAAACTTTCCTTCCTTTTCATTTTTTTCTACCCTACAATTCATCCTTATTCTTTAAGTGAAAGCCTATTAGTCATAAATTCTCCTTTGGGAAAAAAAACAAACAAAACAAAAAACCCAAAACGATATATGTCTTTATTTTGCCCTATTCTTGAAAGGTAATTTCACTGGCACTCATTGTAGGTTGACTGTTATATTCACCTACTACCTTGAAGATGTTATTTCACTGTTTTGTGGCTTCAATTTCTTGGTATTAAAAAATCTCTTGTCAATTTGTCATTCCTTTGTAGGTGGATATTTATTTATTCTGGCTGCTTTTAAGATCTTTTTGTCTTTGTTCTCAAGTTTCCTATATTATAAAAAAAAGAACCTGCATTGGTTTTCTTTTATTTACCTTGTTTGATATACATTTCGTTTCTTGCATATGTGGATTCATATTTTTGATTAGGTCTAGAATTTTGAACAATACCCGTTTTTTCTGTTGTCTTATCTCTGAGACTCCAATTAGACACATATGAGATCTTCTTATCCTACCCTTCAGATCTCATGATCCATCATTCCTATTTTCTATCTCTTTGTTTGTCTTTGCTACAATATGTATTATTTCCTCAGTTCACTAATGATTCCTTTACCAATGTCTAACAGGCTCATAAACTATTCATTGAGTTATATATTTCAATAATTATTTTATACTTATTATGTTTGATTCCTCTTAACATCTGCATTTTCTTTTTACTTATCTCTTGTTACATATTTAGTTTAACTCAGTGATTTCTTTACCCATTTCATAAATTATTCCATTTTTGCTAATTCCAATATCTGAATTTCTTGAGTATATAAATCCTGTTTCTCAATCAAAATTGCTTATTTTCTTGTGTGTTTGTTTGCTTAATCTAGAGGCATTAATTAGGCAGGCTTTCCTTCCGAGAGGATTTCTACTCACTTATTAGAATTCCTGTCAGAGTCCACTGACCTGGGACCACTTTGTCTCAGAATCAGTCTTTTCCTGTTTCCCAACAATTTGGGGTTTAACTCACTTTCACTTGTAATAGTCCTTAGTGATTATACTGCTTTCTAATGAGCCAGAAAACAAACTAAATATTATATGTGTTGTTCTTTGTTCAACAACTAATTTTATTTTGTAGAAGGATCATTGAGAGGACCTAGTCAACCATACCGCCAGAAGCAGAAATCATCTACTTCTTTCCTAGTTGATTTTGGTAATTTGCATTTTTCATATAAATTATTCATTTTATTTGTGAAAGGAAGAGTCAGCCTATGCAGTCAACTTCATTGTTATTTAATTTTAAGTAATTGCCACAGTCACCCCAACCTTTAGCAATCACCACCCTGGGCAGAATGCAGCCACCAACATCGAGGTCAGACTCTCCACCCAGCAAAAAAGATTATGACTTGCCTCACTGAAGGTTTGGGTGATGGTTAGCATTTTTTAGCAATGAAGTATTTTTTTTAACTACAGTATGTACATTTTTTTTAGACCAAATGCAATTGCAACATTTAATAAACTACAATGTAGTGTAAACGTAACTTTTGTATGCACAATGAAACCAAAAAATTAGTGAGGTTTGCTCTATTGAAATATTCACTTTATCACGATGATCCAAAAGCAAATCCACAATCTTTCCAAGGTCTGCCTCTACACGTTTAACATATAGTAGTTCCTATCAAAATCCCAGCAAGTATTATGTGTAGATAACATTATTCTAAAATACATATGGAAAGGTAATGGACTGAAGTACCTAAAACAATTTTAAAAAAGAATAAAGTAGAAGCAAATAATCTCTTTGATTTTAAGCCTAATGAAACAGAGTAATCAATACTGTCTGGTATGGGTGAAGGTTTGCACACACAAATCAATGGAATAAAATAGACAACCCAGATATAGACCTACATAAATATGTTCAGCTGATTTTTTTTTCCCCAGTAACTCATTCTGCCCAACAGATTTTTGACAGAGGAGCAAAAATAATTCAGTTGAGGAATGATAGCCTTTCCAACCGACATGGTGTTGGGCCCCGGCCATGGAGGTCAGTTATTAGAGCATCATCCCTATACACCAAGGCTGTGTGTTTGATTTCTTGTGAGGGCACATGAAGACTCAGCCAAGGAATGCATAAATAAGTGGAACAACAAATTGATGTTTCTCCCTCTCTCTCTTTTACTTCCTTTTTCTAACAAAAAGAAAAAATCAATCAATAAAAAATTAAAAAACAAACATGGTATTGGAACAATTGGATATCCATAAGCAAAACAATGACCCTCGATCTAAGTCTCACAAAATTTTTTTGAAAATTTTTAATTAATTAATTAATTAAGACAATTACATTTAACGGGGTGACATTGGTCAATCAGATTACATAGATTTAGAGAGAAAATTAAGGTTTTTTTTACAAAATTAATTTGTAAAAAATTAATTTGAAAGAATCATGGACTTGAAAGTATTGTAAAACTATAAAACTTTTTGAAAAGAACATAAGATAATAAAGAAAATCTTTGGATCTAGGCCAGTGAAAGAGTTTTTGATATCAAAAGTATGATCCATGAAAGGAAAAACTGATAAACTAGACTGCATCAAAATTAAAACCTTTTGCTCTGTGAAAGATTGTTAAGAAAAGACAAGCTACAGATTGGAAGAAAATGCTTGTAACTTGATTTACATATTAAACAAAGAACTAGTATCTAGAATATATATTTTAAACAAACACTCAAAATTCAAGAGTAAAGATATAAACAATTCAATTAGAAAAAGGGAGGAAGACATGAAGAAATACATCACTGTAAATTCAGGTGCCATATATGTAAATGGAAAGAGGCAATAAGAAATTTACCCATGTTGTTCAACTTCATTAGCCACTTGTGAAGTATAAATTAAAACCATGGTAAGATATCAGTAGACACCTTTCAGAATAACTAAAATAAAAATAGTGACACCATCACATGCATAAGGAAGTAAAGAAACTGGACATTCCAACATTGCTTCTGGGAATATAAAATGGTATAGTCACTGGAAAACTGGCAGTTTCTTAAAAACTAAACATTCAACTACTAATGCCCCAGTAATTGCACTGCTGGACATTTATCCCAGAGAAACTAATTGAAACTATATTCACAAAGATATCTATACACAAATGTTTGTAGCAACTTTATTCATAATTGCTGAAACTCAGCCCTGGCCGATTGGCTCAATAGTAGAGCCTTGGTCTGATGTGTGGTCTGGTTGATTCCCAGTCAGGGCACACAGGAGAAGTAACCATCTGCTTCTCCACTCCTCTATTCTCTCTTCTCCCTCTCTCTCATCTCCTCTGGCAGCCATGGCTCAATTGGTTAGAGTGCATCGGCCCCAGGCACTGAGGATGGCTCTATGGAGCTTCTGCCTCAGGCACTAAAATTAGCTGGGTTGGAAATATGGCCCTAGATGGGCAGAGCATTGACCTCAGATGGGGATTGCCAGGTGGATCCTGGTATAGGGACATGTGGAAGTCTGTCTCTCTATCTCCTCACCTCTCACTTGGAAAAGAAATATATATATGCCCAAACTCACTAGATGTTAGCCAGTAGGTAATTGGTTAAACAAACCATCATACATCTGTGCCATAGACTACTACTCAGCACTAAAAAATGAACCACCAATGTACCTGATACAAAAAACAACATGGATGAATTCCCAGAGAATTATGCTAAATGAAAAAAAAGCTAACCCTAAAAGGTTACAAACTATATGATTCCGGCTACATAATATTAATGAAATTATAAAAATGGAGAACAGATTGTGATTGTTGAGGGTGAATGAGGGGACAGGGGTGGAAACAAAGTGGCTGTGGCTATGTAAGTGCAACACGAAGGGTCTCTGGGCTGGAATATTCTGTATGGAGATGTTCTGCATCTTAACTGTATCAATGTCAATAGTCTGGTTGCACAAGATGTTACCCTTGGGTGAAACTGAGTGAAAGGTATGTGGGCAGGAATCTGTTTTGTTTTTTACAATAGAAAATATTTATCTCAAAATAAAAGTTTAATTCAAAATACTAGCATTATACATATTTTATACTTTATAGGGAATGGACTCATTATTTTAAATGTTTAAGTCATTTCAAAGGAAAGTATTGGTCAGTTGTCTACATTCCTGTCTTGATAAAAGTTTAATCGAATATAGAAAACTTCTAAGTAACCAAGAAAAATGTTTGATTATAGATCAGGAAAAAATAAACAACAGGGTAGCCCTAATTTAGAATATCCCGTTGCACCCAAGACTGAACTAATTTAAATGATATATGATGGTTGTCTTACTAAATCTTGGCATATTACCCACCACACAATAATAATGAAATGTTAAAGTTACATAACCTTTGAGGAAATTTAAACATTACATTTGGTACTGGAGGTTGGATGTGGTCAGGTACATTGAAAATGTCTTTAAATGAACTGAACTTGAGCATAACAGTCAAGTTTGAAAAAAATATTCTTCACCGAATGATAATCTGGCTTTTTGTTTCTAGAGTCATTATTGGCAGACAGACCAGTTTGATGTGAAAACTTTTCATGATCAACCAAGTTACTAAAAGCTGGTATCTCATCCTTCATTAAATGTCTAATTTCTAGAGATGTAAACTGGGTCTCTTCATTCTGGTCTGACTTCCATGTTTCAGACCTACCATTAAATAGCTGATATAAAATTCAAGAGACATTAGTAATTAAAACTAGTACCAGTAAATCTTTGTTGAGACTAAAAGACTGAGTTTCTAAGTTTTCCACCAATGCTAATAGGGTTTGGAGTCAGCAATGACTGTCAAACAGTACTTACAGTAAACACTTAAAAATTTGTACTTTGGGTTTGCCAAAGTGGGAATTAAGGCCCTTTCAAGTTTATTTAAAGACTCAGTTCAATTCTAGCAGACTCCCTCTAGAACAAGTAGGGGTGTTGTGCATGTCACAACTGCACAGGAAATCTGGTTTTGCCTTCCGCCACTTACATTTTAAGCAGAAATGCCATCACTATACAAAACCTACAGAAATCCCACTCTGAGTAATTAAGTGACCAACCTCTTAAAAACCTGCCAGGAGCAACAGTGTCTATAAAAATCTATTTAGTGTGTCAGTTATTTAGTTCTATTTCTGCATTTAAAATTAGGATTATTTGGACAAAAATAAGATCTTACACAATTTTCATGTTAACTAAATGATTGCAAAAACCAAGGATTAAGATTGATATAGTATGTGAATTATAAGGAAATGGGTTAAATGAGCCATTAAGAGGGTGTTCTTTCTTCCTCTTTAAAAAAAATTATTAATTTTTGAGAGAGAAAAAGAGACATTGATTTGTTGTTCCACTTATTTATGTATTCATTGGGTGTTTCTTATAGGTGCCCTTATCAGGATCCAACCCTGGCATATTGGGATGACACTCCAGCCAACTGAGCTACCTGACCCAAGGTATTCCCTTTAGATACCAAAAAAAAAAAAAAAAGACTTGCTAAAGAATAAGGTAGGCTTGCCTGACCAGGCGGTAGCACAGTGGATAGAGCATTGGACTGGGACACAGAGAACCCAGGTTCAAAGCCCCGAAGTTGCCGGTTTGAGTGTGGGCTCACTGGCTTGAGTGTGGGATCACAGACATGATCCCATAGTCATTGACCTGAGCCCAAAGGTAGTCGCTGGCTTGAAGCTCAAGGTTGCTGGCTTGAGCTCAAGGTCGCTAGCTTGAGCAAGGGTCACTTGTTCTGCTGTAGCCCTCTGGTCAAGGCACATATGAGAAAGCAATCAATGAACAACTAAGGTGCTGCAACGAAGAACTGATGCTTCTCATCCCTTTCCTTCCTGTCTGTCCTTCTCTGTCTCTCTTTCTCTGTCACAAAAAGAAAAAAGAAAAAAAAAAAGAATAGGGTGGGGTTAAATTAGACATACTTTAACAGGAGCATTGGTGATGCATTGGCTTTTAGTGCATTCTAAAAAATATATAGGTTCCAGGCCCTGGCTGGGTATCTCAGTTGGTAGAGCATCATCTGATATGCCAAGCTTGTGGCTTAGATCCCCAGAGAAGGCACATATAAGAACCAATGAATGGATAAAAAAGTGAAATGACAAAATCAATGTTTCAGTTTTATTCTCCCTTTCTCTTTTGCTTTAGAGTCAATAAAAATATACATATACAAAGGTTCCAATTTCCCCTTGGCTCTTTCCCTTCTTCCCAATGCTCTGCCTTCATTGGAAGCCATAATTTTGCAAAAGTCCTATAAACATCAGTCTTGACCTTTAGGACCCCCTAGCTCTGAATCCAGATGCTTCCACCAACAGAAGGACATTTCCTCTTTGGAGCTATTATATATAGATTACCTTTCAACTTAGTAGCTACTCTTTAGAAAACTATCCATTTTCTAGTAGTCTGTTAATGGAGCAAAGAAAAGGAAATTCAGTTAGTAAGACGGGAACAGGATGAACAGGAAGCCAGCCCATGAGTGAACGGTCCCCAGTCCTCAGGTGCTAGCTAGGTGGTTGAAGTGATGAACCCACCCTCACAAATGCCTGTCTTCCTTGCCTCCTTCCTCTACCACCCATTTTCCTTCTTACACATCAAGTGCTTTTACACCCTGAATGCCAAAATGTAAGCTCCTGAGGGCAGGGATTATATTCTTTTGATTCACTCTTATACCCCTCATGACCAGGGATGAAGGAGCCTGTCACAAAATAAGTGCCAAATGAAGTCAACAATTATTTATTGAGCAACTCTGGGCAGAGGAACCCGCTAGGTGCTTGGGCCTGCGTTTGTATGCATAAACTTTGTTCTAGTTGGAAAAACTGACTTACCATTAAGAAGCAATACTTCTAAATTTTTTCCACCAAAGAACGCTTAAAGATAAGAAAATTCTGTAAGTCTTTCTGCTTCACATAGTTTATGGTCTTTCTGCATTTCGGTGTTTCCTACCTCACTGGGCAGTCTGTTGTCACCTCAACATCACCGCCCTCCTCTTTCTGAAATGTCTGTTCTCTGTATTGCTGGGAAGCCAGAAACTACATTTCCCAGACTTTCCTTCATCTTCTGGTTCGAAGTTAGAGTGGACCAGTGAGAGGTGCTTCTATCAGATTGGAAAGACGGAGAAAAGGAGAGGCCGAAGTGTAGGCAGGCAGCACACGGGCTTCATGGCCATCTCAGGATCTCTTGCAGGTCATCTGCTTCGGTGCTATCAACAGCCTAGCAGTTTGGTGGCAGCCCCTGGAGACCCACTGGTGTCAATGATACAAGCTGAGGACCATGAACTTTCAAGGGCTTAAGATGCAGTGATGTGGGGCCAGCTTCTGAGAGCCACCCTTGCTGCGGCTGCAGACTCACCTGCTCCCCACATGCTGGAAGAAGCTTCTAAGTTCAGATTGAAACCCTTTTACTTACACCAAGTGGCTCCTTTCCTGACTGAACCCTCCCTGATAGTAATGTTAAGATAGTCCAAAATCATCATTAAGGGACAATGTGTTCCTAGTGTGCTGTTAACGTAGTGAATGAGGTACTACTCCACTGCATCTACTGACTTCTGAAAATGCAGCTGAAATGAAGCAAGGTCACCCTGCAGGCTTAGGCCCAGGTAGTTTCTTTACTACTTTCTGGGTTACAGTATTTCAGGACACAAATCCTATTTGGTGGGAAGAAATGGTTTTCTCTTCATTGACTTATGAGCTAGGACCGGACAGTTGTTAAGTCGAGCTGTCATGCATTTTGTTAAAAAAGTGCTATCGTGTACCTGTTTCAGTTCCTCTCGGTGTAAATTTTACTACATGTATTCCTTGCTGAGAGGTCAGGCTGCTCAAATCCTATGGTAAGACTCCACAGAAGTCTTGGGATCCGCAGGTCAGGTTTTTGTTTTTATTCACTGAATCATGAAAATATACAATTTTATTTTTTGTTTAAGGAACGATCCCTGATGATGTTTTTTACCACAAAAATGTCACATAAACTCGTAACTACCCAAACAGCTCTCTTCATCCCATGCTAAAACTTTATTTTTATCACAGCAACTTGGTCATGAGTAAAAAACAGTTAATTTTACCTTTCAAGAAAATAAGCACTGAGCTCTGGCCTTATGTGCTTGGCTCAGTGGTAGAGCGTCGGCTTGATGTGCAGGAGTTCCAGGTTCAATTCCCGGCCAGGGCACACAGGAGAAGCGCCCATCTGCTTCTCCACCCTTCCCCTTCTCCTTCCTCTCTGTCTCTCTCTTCCCCTCCCGCAGCCAGGGCTCCATTGGAGCAAAGTTGGCCCGGGCACTGAGGATGGCTCCATGGCCTCTGCCTCAGGCACTAGAATGGCTCTGGTTGCAACAGAGCGACGCCCCAGATGGGCAGAGCATTGCCCCCTGGTGGGCATGCTGGGTGGATCCCGGTTGGACGCATGCGGGAGTCTGTCTGACTGCCTCCCCGTTTCCAACTTCAGAAAAATACAAAAAAAAAAAAAAGAAAATAAACACTGAATAAAATACTCTTGTGAATTGCTCTTTATTATTAAATGGTGAACAATGACTATTTTCTTTATACAGGTTTTCTATTTTATTGTAACATTATTTTCTACATAAAGAAACAAAAACCACACCAACTAGAAAAACTATTCTGCACTTTCCTTGCTAAACTACAGACTAATTTTGTGGAATAAGAGGTTTTCACAAGTCATTCCTTTTTTCATTATAAAGTTGTCTAAAAAGATTGGTATTCAAAACATTTTGTCTGTGTAGAAAAATTTAATCATTTTAACAAAAGCAGTGAAGACTCTGCAGGACGCAGTGGCAGCCTTTGCAAGGAGCGGAGGGTTGTCAGTCAGTGGCGCAGACGTCACCGCTAGGAGCCGGTGCGCGCAGTGGGCCTGACTCCAGGGGCTGTGTCCGTCCGTCGCTTGCTGTCCGAGATTGCGTTCCACCTGTACTCACATCCATATACTATTTTGGAATTGATCCCATGCCCACTAAAAAAGCAAGCTGCACTGACACCAGTCATTCTTTACCATCAATTACTGCCAAACCAAAACATTTTTATGACATTTAATGACCAATACCATGGCCAAATTCTTCATGCCATACTGTCATTCAGTTTCAGTAAAGAACCTGGTTAACCTCAGCCTGCTTCCATCAAGCATGTCTTTGGAGTGCACTGAAAGGAACACTAGGTGTCATTTGATAAGGAAACTTCTTCAGTTAGAGTCTCAGTTTGCCTCACACAGATTCAGATATGCTCACAGGCATTAAAACCATGCTAATTTCGCTTTCTATAATGTAAGCTTCACCACCTCTCAAGGTGACTAAAACTAACGTAAAGGAAAATGTTTAAAAATTGGCTACTGTCCCGTTTTTCATTTTATTTTTTCTAATCGAGACTCTTCTTTGTGTTCCAAATATTGTGTGCAAACTTCCCCTTCAAAATGAATGATTCCTAAAAGAATGCAAGCCACTCGAGTTCCTCTTTCCAGTCATTGAGCTGTGTCCCAGTTAAAATCATTTATAAATTATTACACTTTAAATAACGGTGCTAAAATTATGCCAAAAAAATCAAGTGGTTCTGCTGTTCTTGGGAACTTACTATGGAATAAATAGAAGTAAATGCATTTGCCTTTGTGATAACAACATTTATCAAGTAAAATTGTGGCAAGAACAATAACAAAAACAACAGCAACAAAAAAACTGGAGTGATTTGTGAAAGCCATTAGGACTTTAGCCACAGGGCGCCGGTGCATGACGTGAAACAGCACGCTTCCCTACACTTTTCTCTCCACTTAACAAGGAGAAAACGTGTTCAGGAAAGTCTGACATGCTCGCACTGACTTCAGAACAAGTAGAAACTGCCTGAGTTCTCCCCTGCATCACCCATCCCATTCACTAAAGTGAGCCGATTCTGATAAACACAAGTATCGAGGTTTCTAATCACTCACAGAAGAGTTTTCTACAGTCTCTTTTGTAGAAGAGATTGAGTTTTACTGTCATGCAGCTTCTACCTATCAGAGGCAAAATCTTGTAAGATTGCCAAAATAAAAATTGAGTAAGGTATTTCAGAAAGATGGGAGAATGGCTGTTGGGTGGGTTACCTTCCCAGTGGCCAAAGCGTGAGGGAAAGGTCAAGTGTCAGTTCCATGGAAGCAGAGTCCTCATGGAACAGAGCTATCCAGACACGATTAAAATCATCTTTATTTTGGCTGCCAATGTACACTTTAGTTAGTTACTTAATATTTTATTTGTTCCCATTTGAAGTTCATAGCTTGCCATGTAAAACACTGCCTTCACTATCAAACTGTGCTAGAAGAACATTATAAAATACAAGCATTCAGATTAGTGTATTAAAATAACATGGCCTTAAAACGGTGAGTTAATTGGCAAACATCCAATTCCTTTTCTAATGAAGGATGGTACAAAATGGTACTCAAGGTAAATACATGTTAAGTGCTGGGTGCTAGAAATAGTAATTGTGGGATAGTTTCCTCCCCAATAATTTTGACCTAAGAATACAAATGTAACCATTATTCAATAACATGTAAGGAAAGATCACTAATTTCCATTATAATAGCTGTAGAAATACACAGCCGAGTAACAGGTTGGGGTATTGATTTGTTACACTCTCTTTCCAAACCACATTGAACATTTATAGTGACTACACATTCCTCAGTAAACGTCCAATTTAAACACAGCCTATGTAAAAACAATCTAAGGAGTATTTTACCAGGCAATCTACAGCAATGCTTAATATATACACACCCAGTATATGCAATGTAGTAGGAAACTGTTCATTGATTTCATTCAGAGTAGTAAAGGGTCTGAAGATTAAGAATAACAGTCAAATAGATAATTTGTGCTGGTATGAACCAGCAAAAAGGCCAACACAAACAGGTAATTTTTAAAATTATTTAGAACATTTCTTCTGACCCTAATCAAAATTCAATTTTTAATTAAAGTAACAAATCTGGGTTTATGTTGCACTGTGACAAAAAGACAGATGCCCACAGAACACATACACCTTTAAATTTATTCATTCTAAAAACTAAGTCAACAGGATAAATAAATTATAAATGAAAGACATATACAACGTGGGCAAAAAACTAAGTTACCAGACTGAAAAGCATGGAAGTTATGCCCACAGTGATACTTAGAAAAACATTCAATATTAGAAAATATCAAATTTACTCCAAAAGAACCCCCCCAAATAAAAATAAAAGTACAGAAACCATCTTTTATGCAATAGCTTTAAAATAATAATAAAAAACCACTATTACAAGAACCTTCCTACATAATTTAGATAAGTACAACAGTGTACTCCTTCAGAATTTTAGCTTTTCACTCCCAGTATGACACCAATAATTACGACTCCGATGACAAGGAGAGAAATGATGATGCACAGGGTTTTTCTGGATTTGCGCTGCAGATGCAAAAACAAAAATATGTTTATAAATGTAGAGAAGCATCTCCATAGCAACTGAAAATCATTTGGTTCATTTCTAGAGTAAAATCAATAGTAATTCATTGCCCTCAAATTTTTTATTGCATTTTTTTTTCTTCTTAAAAATCTCAATACACATAGGACAATTTTCTTTTTCAAAAATATTTTTCTTGAGTTAATGGTGCAATTCAAGGGGTAATTATTCAACTTTCGTTGGTAATTTTTCTGGGGTAGAAAACACAGAAAAATGAAAGCTACTAATTTAAGCAATGGACTGAGGTTAGCTATGTATGAAAAAAAAGAGAACAGTTTAAGAGCTTCTATATTTAAATACTATTATAAAAAACTTTGTTCTTCAAACTGCCAGTTAAAAAATAATCATGGGGCTGTAAAGTACAATATAGGGAATATAGTCAATACTATTGTAATAAATATGTATGGTATCCGATGGGTACTAGACCTATTGGGGTGATCACTTTGTACGGTATATAAATACCTAACTGCTATGTTGTATACCTGAAACGAATATAATATTGTATGTCAACTGTAATTGAAAAAAAAAATTTTTTAAACATAGCTGATCTTCAAAATGAGTTCTCTGAAAATATCAGCAAGCGTAAATGTTCAGCAATTTTTTCCAAGGTTAATTTATTAGTTTCCAAATCATTCTCAATGAAAACTGCATTCAACATCTCAACATAACAAATGAAAAGCAAAGAGGCAAAAAAATTAAGATACAGTCATTTAAATATAAAGGTTAAGTATTTTGTTCCATTCTTCATTCCTGGCCCAGCTGCAGATTCCTGTATTTCTTTAATGGCTTGTATATTTCACAGCAACATGCAGGAATCCTTTTTCTTACAAAGTAGAAAAATTTATAAATTTATTTTATATCAAACCAAAAGTATCATTTTTTTACAAAAAGGTATGTTTCTGGCTCTGAAGTTACCCTAAAAACCATGAATACTTTCAGTATTCCACATATTCATCTAAATTTGTGTGTGTGTCAGAGAGACAGAGAGAGGAACAGACAAGAAGGGAGATGAGAAGCATCAATTCTTTGTTGCAGCTCCTCAGTTGTTCATTGATTGCTTTCTCATATGTGCCTTGACCAGGGGCTACAACAGAGTGACCCCTTGCTCAAGCCAGTGACCTCGGCATTTCGAATCTGGGTCTTCTGCATCCCAGGAAAATGCTCTATTCACTGCGCCACTGCCTGGTCAGGCTCATCTAACTTTTCAACTGAATAATACTTATGTATAAAACACAATTCCTCTAAAGTTTTGATATCATGCTTATGTATTTGTCCCAGATTCCACTTGGTTTCCAGACACATGTAATGCACCATTATAAACAGTCATGGGCACTCTGCTACCTGGGGAAACCTCCCTAGGGTGGGGTAATGAGTCCCTTGGGGTGCCATGGTGATAAGAGCACTTATCCCCTTCCTTTATGCTCACGGTCCACCCAACCTGTTTAGAAGCACCATGTTTTGCACAGGCATGAGTTTATTAACAAGGTTTCCAAGTAGGACTATTGGAAAGCAGTTCTTTTCTCATCACTCAGGGCCTCTGGAATTAAATAAATATAAGGGCAGCTCCAGTTTTAGAGGTGCAGCTTGGGAAGACGTGTTTCTTTTCCCCAGGGGACCTGCCGGCTTTCCCTTCCACTAGGGGGAGGAAAACTATCGTACAACTTAATACAGATCTATAACCCCCAAGATCCCAGAGCAAACAAAATAATACGTAAGCCCAGTCACTGACGAATACTGCTAAACACTTTTGAGCAGTTATAACTGTTGGCATTTACAGATTACTGTGTGTGGTGTGTGCATGTATATAACTACTCATGAATAATGCAGGCTATGACATAATGACATTCATTCTGCAGAGGTGCATATCTTCATCACATGCACAAGATGGTGACCACGAGTCACTCCATCAGTGAATATAAGTCGCTGTGACTCAGCATTCTCTATATAGCTTCACTGTCCTCTACATGTCACTTAATATGCAGTGGATGTCCAGTGAAAAATGGTACTGAAATTATAGGGAACTTTTATGGTTAGTGAGAAAAGTGCAGAGCAACTGAAAATACCCAAGATGATGCAGATCTTAGTTATTTTATAAGAAGGTAACAAGGTTTGAGAAAATAATTATGAACAACAAGAAAAGTAGAGTTTGGAAAGGGAAGTTAAATGCTAGGGTAGAATTTAGTGGTTTCCAAAAAGCCTGGCTGATCCTTGTTGAACATCAAAGGTCTATGTATTAAACAATAGACTAATAGTTTACGGTCCTAATAGTCATATAATACTTTACACATATTTTATATTTGACACATACATATGGACTCAATATATTAACCTGATTTGACTTAAGAAATCAATTTATTCCTAGCAAAGGGTCTGCTGAATGCTGACAGAGTATCTATATGGTAGTCAAGGATATTGCAAGCTAATATAATATAATTTCCATAGGACCCGAAGAGATCTCTCTAGGACAATAAATCTATGCCTCTTTAGTGCACAGTGTCACTGACAAAAAAAGTGAGGAAAAGGTAGAAGGGAACAGTGAGAAACAGAGGTTATAAAGGAGATTTCTGGCTTGCAAAGTCACAGTGACATCAGAGGCTGCCAGAAAAGTGGGTGGTTCCCTGTTGCTATCCTCAGTACTCTAGAAACACTGAAGTTCCTACTCCTGTGGGCCATAATTCTGGTTCAAGCCTGAAAATAATCAGGCTACATCCAGTTTTGCACTGACTGGCATATTTCTGACCTGTCTTCCGTGGGATTTGAAATTTCAACATCTCTAGCCACTTTAAGCCTGAATACACACACACACACACACACACACACACACACACACACACACACACAAGTCAAAAGTCTGAGTTAGAAGACAAGTTATTACAGTTAATATTACCTGATAGTCTGATGCCCGTGACAGTTGTTGGTTTGCTTGTTGCACATGCACCTCTGCGTTTTCAACGTTGGCTTCTATGCTATCTTTAAAATAAAACACACACATTGTTAACCAACACATGTGCTGATACTTGCATGATCACTCTCTAGAGAAAGAACTGCACAAATCAGGAGGTTTCATTCAAGGTCAGATTAAACACATTCATTATTCAAACAAAATGTCACCTCTCAGTAAGGCCTTCCCTGATGACGTAAAGCAGCAACATCTTCCACTGCCAGCAGCCCCGTCCTTACCTGGGCCTTGGCCTTACTTTCCCCATAGCACTTATCAACATTCTTTTTTTTTTTTTTTTTTTTTTTTTTGACAGAGGCAGAGAGAGGGAAAGATAGAGACAAACAAACAGGAAGGGAGAGAGAGAGAAGCATCAATTCTTTGTTGCAGTTCCTTAGTGGTTCATTGATTGCTTTCTCATATGTGCCTTGATCAGGGGGCTATTTCAGAGCACGTGACCCCTTGCTCAAGCCAGCAACCTTGGGCTCAAGCCAGCGACCATGGGATCACGTCTATCACCCCACATGCCAGCCAGCGGCCCCGCACTCAAGCTGGTGAACTTGCACTCAAGCCAGCAACCTTGGGGTTTCGAACCTGGGTCCTCTGTGTCCCAGTCCAATGCTCTATCCACTGCACCACAGCCTGTTCAGGCTCAACATTCATTTACTTTACTTTTTAAAAAATAATTGTCTCTCTTTTTTTTAGATTATAAGATCTATGTAGGCAGGATCTTTTATTTGTTGTTCAATTTCACCTGGATCCCCAATGCCTGGATTTAGTAGGCACTCAATAAATATTTGTTGGATGCATAAATGGTTTTAGAAATTTTACCCTGTGACCTATGAGAGGGAGAGAACAGACTAAGAATGGACAAATAATAGTTACACTATAGGTTTGAGTATTTCAATTGAATCACATTCAAAAAACATATTAAATGTATTTTTAGATATATATATTTTCTCATATTTCAAAATGATAAAAATGATCAGGATCTTGATCAGTGCTGACAGTTACATCTTAAATGAATCACTATTACATTTAAAACTTAAAGTGTTAGTCACTAAGTAATTTTTAAGAATTTTTAATAAAAGAATTTTGAGCACCTAAGTAGTATTACTAAATTAATCTATTAAAAAAGCTATTGGAATGAATGATCGAGCAGATAGATACCTATTTCCTTTCATCTAAAGGCAAGATTGCAGGCACAATTATAAATAGCACAAATTTCCCCCAAAGTCCTTATTGTGATGAGAATTAAATTGGAATAAAACTAAAACCAGAGGCCCTGGAAATAAGCTCGAATGATGTTACATGGTGCCCTCCATGATCTCAGCAGTAGGCCTGATTAAATCTAACTATTTTGAAATAAATGAGGCTGGAGCCAAAAACAAGATTTATTTTAGATAATGCCGAGGGTGATGCTTCATCTGTTGCAGACTATGCTTTTACCTGCAGCGGAACCAAAAGGCAGAGAAGGAGCAGTGACTTATCTCTTTTTCTTTTCTTTTTTTTAAATGAGAGGAGGGGAGATAGAGAGACCCCTGCATGTACCCAAATCAGGATCCACCTGGCTCTGCCCACCTGGGGCCACTTGAAAGTGATGTATTTATAGTGTCTGAGGCAGAGGCTCCACTGAGCCATTCTCAGAGCCCTGAGCCAATATGCTCGGAACAATAGACAATTGAGCTATGGCTATGGGAGAGGAAGAGAGAAAGAGACAAGGGGGAGGGAGGAGAAGGAGATGGCTGCCTCTCCTGTGTGCCCTGACTGGGAATCGAACCTGGGACATCCAAAAGCCGGTTGACATCCTACCGGCCAGGGCCAGAGCAATTCACTTGAGAACTAACTACAGGTAAACTGCAGGTAGCCTGCTAACACCTCACAAAGCCCAATCAGCAGGACTTACCTATCATATCTCCTTGCTCATGAATCATTGTCCCCAAGTGTTTAAATATTTCATTAATATCCATAATATCAGCCTAAGGGAAAAAGGCACAAATTATTATAATCAGAAATTCAGTCCCCAATTCATAGAAGGGGAAAATAAAAAAAACCTAAATCATCCTACAGAGAAACTTAATACATAAGTTTTAGAAACATCAGAAAATTATTTTATTATAAGCAATCCCAAGAAGAAAAAACAGTAACCAGTTCTCTAAAATAAGTTTGTGACATTAAAAATATCAAGCCAGGCAGGACGGAAATGAAGGATCTATGTTAGGAAAGGGCTGTGACTGCTGAGCTTGTGTTATATAATCTGATTTGTTCTGTTATCACAAGTATTAGTTTTGCTATTTCCTCACAAGGGTAAAAAATATTCTTGTTATATTTCTAGTAAAAATGTATACACCAATTTGACAACTTAAAAGAATAAAACATTAGGTGTAAATTTAAAGTCTCACATATTAATAAATTTGAAAATACAATGGAATAGTGAAGGATAAAAAAGTTATAAATTTACTCTTCTTCAATACAAAATAACTATTATTTTGCCTGACTAAAGAGTAAAATTTAAATACTTTATTCAGGAGGGGTGGGGCAATTTATATATTCCTCTTGTGTCTTAATTTCCCCAAATGTAATATGGCAATGACAGTGTCACAGTTCACCACTTCAGAGAGATGTTCTGAAGACTAAATTAGACAATGAACATACAGAGCTTATCACACAGTACTTGGCACATGGAAGCCCTCAAGCTGTAGCTATCATTAGCTATTAGTAGCCCAACTCCTAGGGAACATGTAATGCTCTAAGAACGAAGGTTTTAGACCTCTTTGATGTCATAAGCATACTAAAGAGAAATAAAACACAGTTTAAGCCCTTGTAAAAGTTATTATTCATGCAGGTGAGATGTTTATCATGCGCCATGGGAGCCATCCAGACCCGCTGAACAGACATTTAACTCTAGACTGTTATTTTTCTCAATGCCAAGGTTAAAAAGAATTAAAAGAATTAAAAAAAAAGAGCGGAAGAAAGTATGTTCTCTCATCCCACCACAAAGTCTACAGAGATTATTTTTTTAAAAAGAGGAATTATTCTAATTTACATGAGAAATGCCTCCAAATTGATATATTTATTTAGTTTCTTTTCTCAATCCCTGTCCCAGCATTAGCTAAGCATCCTGAAGACAAACTCACTAAGAACAGGCAGCAGTCCAACTCTATAATGTAAAGCTTACTTCAAGCTGCTTAATAGAAGACTCTCTCTCATGAATAAGGCGGAGGTCATCCTCTGTAATTTCGTCATCCTGCACCTGCACTTGAGATTGAGTTTGGCTAATAAAAAGAAAAGAATATGGAAACAAGAAAGTCTGTAATAAACAATGGAACTTCTTTCCTAGTAATATCAAATAGAATATTTTTTTCAAAGTCAGAGAATTGCTCAGATTCTAATATGACATAAATATTAATCATATTTTATTTATATTACCTGTTACTGACACTTTTTAAAGTTATGACTTAGTTACCAGAAACTATATTGGGCAGCTAGGTATTTCCTGTTGGTTGATTTAAACCTCACACAAGGGAATAATGCATATCAAATAATAATTAAGAGATAATATTAATTTGGAAAAATAATTACAAAGTATTATTCCTATATTAGAATATTTTTATATATTTATATATTTTACAATATACTATATAATTTTTCAAAATTTTTATTTTTTATTTCTATAAAGTAATTTAAGACAGTCATGATATAATACACTGAAGGTTTTAATTCTGTGCTAGGGACCATAATGTATAAAACCTATCTGAATAAATATCTTTCAATCTCTATAATGTTTTAGAATTCTTACCTTTCCCACGATACAAGATTCCTTTCTTTTGAGCTCTCCTCAGGAAAACCGCCCTGAATAAGTTAGCAACAGAGTGGATTTGAGAAGGGGCAAAGAAAAAACACGAAACATCAAATTTTCCCTTATAGTAATCTAGACTGATTTACATGGAATGTAAATAAATATATGTGTAGAGGGAAAAAATTTTTGTTCCAATATTTTAGGTCAACTACCTCAAATAATAATAAAATTATATCCTTAGATGACAAGGATAACAATCATTAAATATTCCCAAAAGCCTTAAAATAAATATTATTTAAATAAAATGTAAACTACTCTTGGAAATGGTATCAACTAAGGACTTGTGATTTCCTTTAAAGACTAATTCAAAATTCCACTCTAAATTCTCCTTTCACTTATCCTCTAGGTTATATTTCTACAGATGAATATTCTTCAGTATTTGTATGATACTATTCTCCAGGTTAAATTTCTACAGATGAATATTCTTCAGTATTTGTATGATACTATTCTCCAGGTTATATTTCTACGGTGAATATTCTTCAGTATTTGTATGATACTATTCTCCAGGTTATATTTCTACGGTGAATATTCTTCAGTATTTGTACGATACATTCACTCTGTTCATTTCCATCTTCATACAACACAGGAGTAAAGTGCTCTCGACACTAGCACGAGCACTAAGCAACAGCTTCAAGTTCTAGTAAATGTGGGACTTATTAAATCTTTTCTGACAAAATATTTCTATATTTTTAATATAATCTGTAGTTTTTTTTGTTCCACAACCTGGACAAAATAACTACACAGTAATACATAACTCCATCACCGTCATCCTTCTTCAAAACTGAGCAGAAACACTTGGAAATTACACAACTACTGATTTTCCAAGACAGTCACAGATCTTCATGACTTAAAAGCATGCCAAGGTTGTCGCTTCAGGGACCTCTGCGGAATATCATGTTCACTTTTACGGCACCTTCTTACATACTTACGGAGACTCGGGAGCTGGCTCGCACTCGAGCTACGAACTCCTTCTCCTTCTCGGCAGCCTGCCTCTGGACCTTCTGAAAGTTTGTCAGTGATGTTGTGAACTCGGCCACTAAGCGATCCTTCTGTATTTTCCTTTGACGCTAGAGGAAAGGGGGATGGAAACCTACTAGAATCAAGCTGTGAAGTGCGACAGAATTTGCAAAAGTTGCTGCTCTTTATTTAATTCTGAACTTGTCACCCACTCTCCAATTACTGGGCCATACTGATTGATTCTCAAGAACATTTTGACAACATGTTCAAATATTGTCTAAATTTACCCTGATGGCAAAAAGGCCATAATGCTGAAATCCTTACTTCAAATTTTCATCCTAAAATTGGAGCCATGATTTTGAGGTTATTTTAAAGTAGTTCTCCTTTTTTTTTTTTTTGGAAAATAAAACCTTGCACTCTTACCTAATATTACATCCACTAAATAAGCAAGGAAATAAGTATGTGCCCCTAGGAAACCTCGCATGTTGAGTGAGCGCACAGGGGATATGAAGTTAGTCCTCGAAGGCCAGGAAACAATTACTCGGGAGGCATTTTCTGAGCACTTACTTAATTATGGGTCAGGGCAACTGCATGGAAATAATTTTTGCTTTATTGAACCACAGGATATTACCTGTGCAATTAAATATTGTTTTGTGTTCTGTGAAATAATCTCAAATAGAATTTCCCCTCCCAATTTCCTTTCTAGCGTAACAGTTCGCAGATCCCATAATACATCTGATTCCTTTCACATTCAATACATCAACAATGTGTTTTTAAAGCTTTATACCTGTTCACTGGGAGTGGTGGGCAGAGATCCAAACTCTTTAATGTACTTATCTGTTTCTTTGGCAAGTTGGTTAGTATACTGCTGATTCTGTTGCCTAAAGTGAGGAAACACATATTAAAGAAAAAGAATTATTATATTTCTTTTTTTTTTCATTTTTCTGAAGATGGAAACAGAGAGAGACAGTCAGACAGACTCCCGCATGCGCCCGACCGGGATCCACCCGGCACGCCCACCATGGGGTGACGCTCTGCCCACCAGGGGGCGATGCTCTGCCCATCCTGGGCGTCGCCATGTTGTGACCAGAGCCACTCTAGCACCTGAGGCAGAGGCCACAGAGCCATCCCCAGCGCCCGGGCCATCTTTGCTCCAATGGAGCCTTGGCTGTGGGAGGGGAAGAGAGAGACAGAGAGGAAAACGCGGCGGAGGGGTGGAGAAGCAAATGGGTGCTTCTCCTGTGTGCCCTGGCCGGGAATCGAACCCGGGTCCTCCGCAAGCTAGGCTGATGCTCTACCGCTGAGCCAACCGGCCAGGGCGAATTATTATATTTCTTTAAGTTACTACTCTGCCACTTGAATCAACTCTGGTGAATAGTTTTATAAAAATCACTTTTTTTTTATAGACTGGCTCCAAATTTCTCTATGAAAATAAAATTTTTAGGTTATATTCTTTAATAAATATTGAGGAAATATTACATGGGAAGATCTTTATTCACACAGAGATTTAAGTATAACCAGCCATTAAGAAAGAAACATGACTCAAGCCAATGTGAGTCTGTGAGATGTCTCATGCTTGAGATACTGGGGGTGTGGAAGCATTTTATCTGCATTCCCACAACTGGGAGGTTGTTAGTAAGTAAAGAGTGTCGCCTTAAACTTGGCCAATTTTAGGGTACATCTAGCCTCTCATATTTTTCTACCTGAGCATTTATATCCTATAGATACATAAAAAATAGAAAAAGGGGAAGAGGCTATAAGTAATAGTATAAATTTACTATTATTTAAGTTCACTGCTGAAAAAAATTGCATTTTTCCATAGAGTGAACAGGAAACAATAAAAACAGTAAATTATATCAGTATCTTGCTAGCTAGCTTCTAAGTAAGAAGTAAGGTTTCTAACTAAAGAACGTGACACTAAAAAAAGACTTGTATTCATGTGGTGCTTTATAAATTACAATATCAGTACTGCTCATTTATATTATTTCTCATTCTAAACATGTATAGATCACACGTAGGAGCCTTTAAAATAATGAGATACTACATAGGACTATGCTTAAATACAGATACCTGCACTTAACTAATAAGAAAGAATTATAACCTATTTGTATGTATGTCCTGAGTATCTTATTTTTAATATGTCTTTTTAAATCTCTAGAAAAAGTAATATAATTTAAATTCTAAAAAGAACACTAATGATGTCTATATATTTGAAATCTTCACTGTAAACCTTAGCAAAATATTGTAACTATTAAGAATTATGTTTTCCAACTCCATTTTACTTTATTTTAACCTTTTGAGTAGTATGAACGTTCATGTATGTCCTCGTGCCTCCTGACCATCCAGAGTATGACTGTAACAAAAATTTTTATTTTAAAAATGTGTAAGGCAACATTAAAAAAAAAGGTAAATGTATGTTCTTCTTGTTCCCATAAATTGCTTATCAAACAAACATGATTTTAAGTTAATAAAACTGTAACTGGGGCCCTGGCCGGTTGGCTCAGCGGCAGAGCGTCGGCCTGGCGTGCAGGAGTCCCGGGTTCGATTCCTGGCCAGGGCACACAGGAGAAGCGCCCATCTGCTTCTCCACCCCTCCCCCTCTCCTTTCTCTCTGTCTCTCTCTTCCCCTCCCGCAGCCCAGGCTCCACTGGAGCAAAGATGGCCCGGGCGCTGGGGATGGCTCTGTGGCCTCTGCCTCAGGCACTAGAATGGCTCTGGATGCAACAGAGCGACGCCCCAGAGGGGCAGAACATCGCCCCCTGGTGGGCATGCTGGGTGGATCCCGGTCGGGCGCATGCGGGAGTCTGTCTGACTGCCTCCCCATTTCCAGCTTCGGAAAAATGAAAAAAACAAAACAAAAAAAACTATAACTGGAACTAATTTCATTTTTTGAAAAATAACTCACTCCCGGGTGTCAGCAAGCATGAAAAAAACTCACTACTCACAGGGTTTATAAATGATGGTTTATTATTTAGATTTGGGCATTTTTACCAGCCTGACATCCATATACAACAGAAAAGTACAACACAAATTGGAGATAATTATAAATTCTTCAACCTGTACTTCACAAAAATATGAATTATTACCTATCATTTAATTTTTTTCTTCATTTTTCCTTCCAGAGCAAATATTGTTTGGCATGTCATTTATTACATAATATGTAACTTGAAATTTATAGCTGTAAGAGTGCTGAACTAAGACTTAAAACTCAGCTCTAGACTGATGTTGGGCAAATCATCAAACCCCCAAATAGACATGTTTTCCTTATAAGCAAAATAAAAATAGTTCTTTTGATTGATTTCACTCTAGTTTTAAAAGGTTCACATGAGAAACTGTGTTAAAACAGGTGGTAAAATCTGTAACACCACAAAGTATTATTGCTGTTCTTCTAACAGCATATTAGTTTACTGAAACATGTATTATAAAACTGTTTTTAAAAAAAAACAAAAAAAAAAACCCAGCCCTGGCCGGTTGGCTCAGCGGTAGAGCGTCAGCCTGGCGTGTGGGGGACCCGGGTTCGATTCCCGGCCAGGGCACATAGGAGAAGCGCCCATTTGCTTCTCCACCCCCACCGCCTCCTTCCTCTCTGTCTCTCTCTTCCCCTCCCGCAGCCAAGGCTCCATTGGAGCAAAGATGGCCCGGGCGCTGGGGATGGCTCCTTGGCCTCTGCCCCAGGCGCTAGAGTGGCTCTGGTCTCAGCAGAGTGACCCCCCGGAGGGGCAGAGCATCGCCCCCTGGTGGGCAGAGCATCGCCCCCTGGTGGGCAGAGCGTAGCCCCTGGTGGGCGTGCCCGGTGGATCCCGGTCGGGCGCATGTGGGAGTCTGTCTGACTGTCTCTCCCCGTTTCCAGCTTCAGAAAAAAAAATAATAATAATAAATAAATAAATAAATAAATAAATAACAAACCCCAGAAACTAATGCTTTCTAAATTTAAGAACATAGGTATAAGCTTTTGGGGAATAGTTCATACTGGATATGTACTAGATAGAAACCAAGCAAACATATGATCACTGTAACACTGTAGGGATTGGTAACTATGGGAAGTAAATTACACACATGCAGAAGCTTAGAGTATTATATTTCAAAAGCCATCAAAAACAACCTATTTTAGAAGTGTAAGAATAGTCACTAAAGAAGTCATACCTTTAAAAAACAAACATCTGTCTACCCTGGATGGGAAAAACACAAAAGCTTGGTGCATATAAGGGAAAAGAAATACTTTTTTAATTTTCCCTTGTTTTTTCTCCAGTAAATGTTACACTACACACTAGCAAAGAAATATAACAATAGTTATTTTTCTCATCTTTTTCCTTTTTCCTTGTTTTGTTCAATTAAATACTTACAGCTGTTGCCGTAATTCAGGGGAATCTTGAGGTGTCCCAAGTTGATTCAGAGTTCTCTGTATTTCCACAGCTATTAAAATGAAAAAGAAATGTATAACTGTTATAGATGTTATGATAACAGCAAATAAGTTGGAAATTATTATAAGCAATTAGCCAGTTAGAAAGAGATAGAAAAACAAAGATAAATATAAAAACCAGTTAAAAAGAGAAATAAATGGCTTAGTGGCATGTAATTAGTGATAATAAATTAACTTTCAAGAGGAAATCGTGTGGAGGCATCAACACAGGACACTGACTTCTGCTCCAAAAGGACTGTGTCCTTCCCTCTCCCATCAGAACATTTAGTACAACGGCACAGGCACTCTCACTTAAAAGTTGTAAGAAACATAACTGTAGCAATTGAATAATTCATGGAATATAAAGTAAAAGAATTATAGTTAATAAATGAGGGAGGAATAACAGAAGTAGAAAACAATCATTTTTCAATTATCTCTGTAATAAGTGACTCAAGCAAGGATCATCAAAGAATGCTAAAACCAAACGATAGTCACAGGAACTTAAATTATCACCATATAGATGACATTAATTATATATAAAAGTGCTAATTTCATCACAGATGAATTTGCAGCTTAACAACAATAATCAAATGTAGTGCAACCAATGGTACAGACTGACACTATGAGCATCCTGACAATGCAGTAAGAAAGTCACAATATGACCAATGCATTCTTCTTACCAAAATATTGAACCTGCATCTGATCATGAAAAAAAGCAATCAGACAAACCTCAAGTGGGATCATCTACAACACTGGCCTGAGCTTTTTAAAATGACAATGTCACAAAAGGAACAAAACTGAAAGCAAGAGAATTTTCTAAATGGGAGAGCCCAAAATAATAAAACACACAAAAGGTAATAAGATTTTTGACTGGATTCTAAATTGTAAAAAATGCTATAAAAAAAAACTGTGGGGACGATCGAATAATTTGAATTTGAAGTTTGAATTTGGAGTGAGAAATATTAAACAAATGTTGAAAAAGTGCCAACAATTGGTGGACCCAGGTGAACGGTATATAAAATGTTTACTGTACTATTAACTTTTTTGTAGGTTTAAAATACTTAAAATTAAAGACCAGGGGTTTAAAATTCATGCTAAACTCACAAACCGGAAGTCTATGACCACTGCAATAATAAACAAAACAAAAAACTAAAACAAAACAGAAAAAACAGCTCTTCGCAATAGGGAAGGGTCCCACAGTTTTGTGTATGTGTGTGCACAAATAAACTGCCAAGTAGAAGTAAGTTGAAAATCCATCTCAAGGTAAAGAACTTTCACATTTCCAAGAACTAGAGAAAAATAATCCAACCCACCTGTTCTTTTCATTTAAAGTAAGTGGTTTACTTATATAGCTTAACTGCTCTAAAACAGCCATATATATTTATGGGATCAAGGAAATGATTGTATTCCAAAAGATAAGATAACTTCTGTTCACTGAGGATGATGTAATGAAAATTGCTTGCAAGTCAAAACTGAAAAATATAAATACTGAAGAAGAATCACATAGTATAAAGCAATTGTTAACCATTCAGTTAGTTTCAAAGGAATTTCTTTTCATTTTTATTTTGGCAGTAGAATCTTATTTTGTAGGATGGAGAATTCTTGTTCGCTGTTTTTAACTTGTGGCTGCTTGCAATTAGATATATATATATATATTTTTACCTCAGCAGATGTTCTTGGACTATCTTATGGGGGTTTAAAGATTTTATTTTTTTTAAAAAAAGCATGTTGGACTAATGGAAGTATAGAACCTACCTCTCTAGGGATTTATTTCATCTCTAGAGGGTTCTTGTCTTTTAAGCAGGTCAAAGTAAGTGAGAAAGAATAAACTGTTCAATAAAAGATATCAGGAAAACTCAAAAACCACTTGGGGATTAGAGGACCCTATCTTACCTCAGATAACAAACTAAATCTGCAACAAATTATTAATTTAAACATTAAAACTTGAAATCATTAGACTGCTTCACAATACTACAAAAATGTATGTATTACATGATCTAAGTTATGATCTTGGAGTGAGGTATAAAATAGTATCTAAATATGACACAAAACTACAAACCATAAAGGAAACTATGACAAACTGACAAAACAATGTTTAAATGATATATGAGAACCATATGCCTATGTTAAAATACATATAAATAACGTGTTTTTGTGTATACATGGGAGAAAATCTCTGTAGCATATAATGAGCAAAGGGTTAATATCCCTAATATTGAATAATCTATGAATTGGTAATAAAAACAGCCCATGGAAAAATGAACAGAAGAGATCATCTGGAAATTTACAAGAAAATAAAATGTAAGAAATTCAACTTCATTGGTAATCAACTTTTCACATATCCAATTGGTAAAAAAAATCAAGAAAAATAAGCAAGTAAGAATATAATTATAATCAAAAGCCTTAAAAACAAAAGGCAGGGCATATATAAGAAAGCAGGAAGGACACCATGTTGTATGAGGATCTACTTCTGATAGGCCAAGTGGGAACCTACATCCACCAAGAGGTTAATTCCCCTAGTTTCTTTTCTAAACAGATATATGGAGCAGCAGCCCGTTCTCAGCCTTTCTGCCTAAGGGTCGTACAAACCCTGACAAGCTGTGAGTGGCGATCCCTCTCCATTCCCATTCACTGGCTTTTCTGGAGGCTGCAGAAGATACCCAGTCCCGATGTTAGCAGAAGCCTATCCAGAAAGTGACTCCAATTGCAATGCTCTTCAAAATGTGGTATTTATTTGAACAGATCATCACATTGGCTGGCACCTTGTATAAACCTGCTGATACAGTAAGTATACTTTGCTGTATCCTAAAAAAAAAATAGAAAACATGAGAAGGAGTTTGCTTTCAATTAGATGAAAAACGAGCCTTAACTGTGTGGTCTTGTTATGCACGCTCATATCTCTAGTACAAAAGCAGTTTCCGAGGACACCGATCATCTCTCCTTGCAGGACACTACCCTAGTCCAACACATTGCTCATATCTGCTTTTAGGATTTGGAAAGCAAGAGCAATATATACTTAGAGGCCTTGGAAGGATGTAAGTATGACAGCAAGTAGAAGATAAAATCTATGAAAATATAGGGTCCTAAATAAAGAATCTCACTCCCTTAATCTGCATAGTTTGTTGACATGCTCCTGCAAAGTAAGTGATAAAGTACTTTCCTTTAGAGTCTCAATACAAAGAGGCAACAGAGCTTGGTGAGAATTATGCTGTTTCAACCCATTTTACCAAATGTCCCAAAGGTTTGCCAGCTCTTGCTTCAACTCTCCGAAAGAAAAGGCTATCCAGCCTGTTCAAGTGGTGGTACAAGCAGCTCTACCACCTGGCCTTGATGACCCGGTTGATTTAATGGTAACTCAAGTGCCTATGTATTATCAGATGGTATGTAAAAGCAGTCCCAAGTCCCACCAGAAAAAAACCCATAGCAGTCCCTTAGAATCCTGAGGCAAAATCATGCTGTCTTTGGCAAACCCATGTTATCCTTTTGAGGAACGGTTTTGATCTTGCTACTGAGCCCTGGATTAAAAGTAAACAATGGTGTATACTAGGTAGCCAAGTGACCCGAGCTGCCCACTATGCCTTAATTGTTATGTGACCTCGTTGATATATCTTACTATATACATTCATTCTATGCAAGTCTGTCAGCCTGTCCCTCACCCCAACTCCTACGGCACGGATTCCCCTTGTCCAATGAGATAATAAACTAGTAATAGAGGAATAAAAGCCATATATAGGCTCGCCAACATGGACTTCCCCTTCTCAGACTAACATGATTACTGGCAATGCCATATACCAGTTTGTAGCAACAGCAACCAAAAGTAAACACGGGATACAGCACTTCTCTCACTGGTGTCAGCAGCCACTGAGTGGCAAGATGATTATGCTCCTCCCACCGTAGTGGAGGCAGAATGTTATATTCACTGAAATAGTGGCACTGTAGATCATCTCAAGGTTCTGCCAGCTTCCCAATCCATGTACTAGTCACAATCACGGAAAATACTTCACACACCAGTGCTTCTGAACAAGATATCCACTTTACAGAGGAATAAACGAGCAGATTCTCCCAGGACACTGGGATTCACAGCCCTGCCAGTACTGCATTAGCCAGAACGTGCTGGGCTTCTGGAATGGTTAACGGCCTATTGAAGACACAATGACGGTGTCTCCTGGGAGACAGTATCTTGGAAATGTGTCCTACAGGATCTTCATGCTCTCAAAGGACAGCCACTCCAGGGTGTCCGGAAAGAAAACTTAGATTTGGCAACTAAGGGGTAAAGCAAAGAGAAATATTTCACATTTACACCAAACTGCCCACTGGCAAATTTTCTTCCATCCCTGGAGGTGTCTTAGAGATAATATAAGAAATGTAACCACGTCTTCACCTTAGTGGAAGCCGAGATTGCATCTGCCCATTTGGTGCCAGGGTAGTATAATGTCGCTGACAGAGGAAATTGTGAACAGAAGTAAGCAAATCATACCAGTGTGAGAGGGAGAGGTGCAACAATCTTAGGAGAGTGGCCGGAGGGAGCCAAGCAGTCTGCCACGTTTAATCATACAAGTTAGCACCACACAGCATGGGAGCGGGAGCAACGAGAACCTTAGTTTGAACGTCTGTGTTACCCCAAGCAGCCAATGTGCTGAATGAAGACCCCAGGAACACAGAAAGACTACTGAAGGAGAGAAGTATCCCTACAAACTGCACCCTGTTTTCAGAGGAAGAGCAGCAATTACAGACAAAAAAAAAAAGAGGTTTCTGGGTAGATGACAAATAGGATGGCGATATGAAAAACTGATAATCACTTCCAGTTTCTCCCACATCATGTCTAATGGGTTTCATTTCATTATTTAGCCCGTGGTCTCGTGAATTTATGGGATAGTTATATTCAATTTTAACTGGCTTATGTGCAACTTTAAAGAAAACTCTTGAAACATAAAAATGAAGAAACAAATTCTTCACGTAACCATAAAGAGTTTCTTGAGGAAAAATTTACCTAATACATGGAGGTAGACTTAAATCAAGGTGCACCTCTTCGCCTGACTGGGCAGTGGCGCAGTGGATAGAGCATCAGACTGGGATGCAGAGGACCCAGGTTCGAGACCCTGAGGTCGCCAGCTTGAGTGTGGGTTCATCTGGTTTGAGCAAAAGCTCACCAGCTTAGACCCAAGGTCACTGGCTTGAGCAAAGGGTACTCGGTCTGCTGAAGACCTGCGGTCAAGGTACATATGAGAAAGCAATCAATGAACAACTAAGATGTCACAACGAAAAACTGATGATTGGTGCTTCTCATCTCTCTCCGTTCCTGTCTGTCTGTCCCTATCTATCCCTCTCTCTGACTCTCTGTCTCTGTAAAAAAAAAAAAAAAAAAACAAAAACAAAGAAAAAAGATGTACCTCTTCAAGAGTACAATGAACAAATAAGAAATTAGTTTTACACTTTTCATTTTTCATAATTTGGAACTATTTGAGTCATTATTTCTAGGCAGAAAACTTTAAAGTATATATTAAAATTTTTATAACATCAAGTGAACAATATTCCCTATACATCCAAAAGAGTGTATTGCTCTTTCCTCAAAACCAAAACAGTCCCCTCTCTGAACCTTCAGTTTTACTCTGCAAGACGTGGGTCTGCTGCCCTCTAGTGAGTCACTTAGAAAATGCTTCACAGCAAAGAACATTCAGGCAGTCCGGAGGTTACCAACAAGATAGGTTCTGTAGGTTTTTTCTTAAATTGAATTTGTATATAAGTTGAAACAGGTAGCTTTATCTATTAAATGCAACTTAGATAGATGTTTGTCTTAACATAGTATTTATTTTTACCTTTCTATGTATAACAATACTTAAACATTTTTTTTTCCTTTTTTTTTTTTTTTTTTTGGTAAGAGGAAGGGAGGCAGAGACAGACTCCCACTGAGCACTGATGTGGATCCACCTGGCCAGCCTACTATGGAGCAATGCTCTGCCCATCTGGGACTCTTGATTTGTTGCAACCGAAGCCATTTTTTAGCACCTGATGCAGATGCCATGTAGCCATCCTCAGCACCCAGGGCCAACTTGCTCCAACTGAGCCATGGCTGCAGGAGGGGAGAAGAGAGAAAGAAGCAAGAGGAGTGGGGAGAAGTGGATGGGCGCCTCTCCTGTGTGCCCTGACTGGGAATTGAACCCAGGATATCCACATGCCAGGCCGATGCTCTATCACTGAGCCAACCGGCCAGGGCCACTTAAACATTTTCAAATACAACCTTAAACAATCTTGGATGATGCAGAAGATGATGGACTTGTTGGAGAGGATGGGACTGGGTGCTAGAGAGTCAGGTTTGATTCTGCTGCTGGACTTGGTTTCTTAAAGAAGGCATCAAGGGAGGTTTGTACAGGGCTTTTCTTTTTCTCATCATAAATGGCCCTATAGCATCTCAGGCCTTTGGTTACTGCACAGTAAACTTTGGTGAACCTCTCCGTATCAGGATCTTGCTCCTCTACTTTTGCCATTTCTGCTCTAAGGAGACAAAAGGCATTAGCTAACTATTCTGTAGGAAACTTTTTCAGTTCTAGAGTTTTTAGGTCCCTGTTTTCTTCCCTAAATGCTATAATCTGATGCTCTGGTTCCATAAAGTCTTCATTGGTTAGCTCTTTATCATGAGGGTCAAGTAACTCTATGATAGCATTTTCCCTGATGAGCAACTGCCGTTGATTACCTCCTGGGGCTCCATTCATAAGTACGAGTTGTAAGTTAAGTCGATGTTTGTAACTCGGGGACTTACTTTATACACATTTTTAGTTATAAAACTGCAGGCACCAGTTGGTATCAAAGGCTATGTAATATAAGTTCTGTTGGAGTTCACCAAAGACCAGGGAAGACACTGTGACCAGTGCAGTGGCAGGCTGCAGACCACCCTCGCAGGCACATGGAGCACCTTCAGATAACTGTCTCCAAAGAACGGAGGACAGAATACAGCTATCTTCTCTTTTAGCCTGAAACACCACTGTTGCTCAACCCAAATAAGTCAGAGTTGTAACAGCCAATCACAGAAAAAAATGATTAGTAAAAGCCTCGGCAAGTGACTCTGAGATTCTGACTCCATCTCACCCACACCAGACCGAGGAACAGGCAGAGTTTAATGGACCAGGAAGCAACCGTGGGGCCAGGCAGTCTGATCTGGAAACCTAACCCCTCTTCAGCCTGGCTGATGACCTTGGCCAATACACCCAACGTCTCCAAGATATTACTGCCTCAAGAGTCAAACAGAGAAAATCACCTGAGTTATCAGGAACTTCAACCGACACAATGTATGCGAGCACCTTGTACTGGATATACGGTGAGAACTCAATGAGCTCACACTATAAATTGGTTTGTTTTTCTCCTGAAGTCAGAAACGAACAAGAAGAATATTCTTACCAACATAACTTATTAATGTGAGTCATGCTTTTGGGGAATACTAAAACTTAATTTCTAATATACAGGGGGTCCTTGGGTTACGACAGTCTCGACACACGACGTTTTGAGTTTACACTGCTCACTCCCATAAATGCTTAAAACAATTGAGACATGAATGTTTTGGCTTACACTGTTAGCATCATACTTACGTACTATGTGGGCTAACTAGTCTGGCTGCGTGTGGCGGAAGAATACGCAGCAATGCGCCGTATGAGTGTTGGCGTCTCCCCGCACACTTCCCTACACCATTTTGGACTGTTAAAAGCGCAAGTGTTCTGTTTGTGTAGTTTTGTTGGTAACTTTTTTCTGTTACTACAGTACTGTGTACAATACAGTATATTAATGTCCTTTTCCTTTTTCTGTGGCTTAGTTGTGTTTTTATGTTCTAGATTATGAGTTTACAACTGTGTTAGGATAGGTAAATGACAGGGTAGGGTGTGTTTTGACTTAAACCAAAATTTGGGTTACATCACTGTCATAGGAATGGAGTTGTGTAAAAATCTGAGGACCCCTGTGGTGATAAGAATTGGAGAGATAATGATACATATCAATTGATACAAGATAGTTACAGCCCATACTTAGGAGGGAAGCCTCAGCTAGCTGACAAGCATCTAGTGTTATATGCAAGTGACATAATTGAAACTAAACTGGAAAAAAGAAAATAAGTAAATGTTAAAAGAAACAAACTCTGTGGATTCCGGCCAGGGCACATAGGAGAAGCACCCATCTGCTTCTCCACCCCTCCCTCTCTCCTTCCTCTCTGTCTCTCTCTTCCCCTCCCTCAGCCAAGGCTCCATTGGAGCAAAATTGGCCCGGGGAATGAGGATGGCTTCACGGCCTCTGTCTCAGGCACTAGAATGGCTCCAATTGCAGCAGAGCAATGGCCCAGATGGGCAGAGCATCGCCCCCTGGTGGGCATGCTGGGTGGATCCCGGTGGGGTGCATGTGGGAGTCTGTCTGACTGCCTCCTCACTTCTCACTGCAGAAACACACACACACACACACACACACACACACACACACACACACACAAAGCCTTGTTTTAGATTCAACTCTTCCCTCATCTATGAAACAGATGTTGTACACATCTGTTTAAACAGTGGTCTAGAGGATTACAGATGATATATATGAAAACTGGTAAGTTGACTACAGTTAGAGAATCACTAGGTTAGGTTCACTACAAGGTACAGGGTGCATGGTATAATGCATCACAAGACAATGCCTGTATCGGGGAGTTGAAAATAAGTACCAACTCAAAAAGTTTCTAGGACAAAAAATCAACTGAACTCGGTCTATTTCACATATCAAGAAAAACCAAGGCAAGTGTATTATAATTGCAAGAGCGTATCACAAGCGGAGAAACTCCCTAGAGAATCCAAAAGACAGCTACTAAAATAACTGTGGGCTTTCTTCCAAATAGGTTCTGTATCCCATGCTCAGTCTTGTGACCTAGACACGGAGCCTGTCTTCTTTGTGGATAAAAGAACAGACATAAAACGTAAAGAGATGGGGTGGATCTTCCAAAGGCTGCGTCTCGAGTGGACACGCGCCCCACGGCCACACCCACCGGTTTGCTGCGCTGGCCTCCCCAGCCCCTGAAGCAGATCCTGCCTCCACAAAGCAAACTCAAATTTAGAACCCATTTAACATTAAATTTCTCTCTCTCTCGCTCTCTTTCTTTTTTAGGGAGAGAAAGAGGGGACAGACAGGAAGGGAGAGAGATGAGAAGCATCAACTTTTGTTGTGGTTCCTTAGTTGTTCATTGATTGCTTTCTCACATGTGTCCTGACCAGGGGGCTCCAGCAGAGTGAGTGACCCCTTGCTCAAATCAGCGACCTTGGGCTCAAGTCAGCGACCTTGGGCATAAAGCCAGCGACCTTGGGCATCAAGCCAGGGACCTTTGGGCTCAAGCCAGTGACCATGGGCTTTTGAACCTGGGTCCTCAGTATCCTAGGCCAACACTCAATCCACTGTGCCACCGCCTGGTCAGGCTCTCACTGGTTTTTCTTTCCAGATACTTCAAAGGTAGAAAGGCATAGAGGTTGACAAAGTGGGCACTTAGGGCATTTTAAACTTACTATAAGTTAACAAAGTGGTTTAAATCTGAATACATGGTTTTAAAAATGAAATACAAAAATGAGTTATTTTACAACTATATGTAAACAATACTTTGGATTTCTAAGACGGCCAGAACATCGCAAGCTGTCTCTTAGCAAAGATATTCAGCCCTAACATTTTATCACACAGACCTGCTTCGTTTACCAGATCTCAGAGCCTAGAATCAGAAGCAACAAAGGCCCACTGGAGGTTACGGCCCTTAAGAAGGTGATTTGTGCAACCAGCAAACACAGGCCAGGACGTGGCGAGGCTGGCCTCAAATCTGCCTCTGAGAAACCTTCTCAGGGTTCCCTCCCTGCTTCTTAAGTCGTATGTTTAAAAGAGACAGTGCTTTGTTACAGGTTATTGGAAAAAAAGTTGTACTGTCATGGTGTCTCTATCCTATAGTTCTTGAAAAACCCCAACCAACCTGTGTAAATTTTGGAGTTATGGAACAGACCTTTGCTCTAAGCAAAATTCTATATATTTTCAAAAATGGGAGAACAGTACAAAATGGTGAAACCACAGTTTGTTTCCTCCTCAAGGTTGTCTTATATGTGCCACTTGAAGACCTGCAAACTTTCAACAGCTTTTTTTTTCTTGTTTGTTTTAAAATCTGGACGGCGCCCCGGCCAGTGGGCTTAGTGGATAGAGCGTCGCCCCAGTGTATGGATGTTCTGGGTTCCATCCCGGTCAGGGCACACACACGAGAAGCAACCACACAAAAAGTGCTCAGAACATGTACATGCGGCCAAAAGCAGCAGATCCAGAGTGAGAAGCCGCATGCGTGGAGCAGGGAGACTGCAGGGCGCAGTAGGGGAGGCAGAGCTCCCAGATGTCACCAACAAACATCCACTTCCAGAACGGGATCGCACTCTGCGTGGGGCCGGGCAGCTGAGAAGGGACTGTGCTCCCTGCTGGGAGAGGCGGAAGGGGAGCTGTGAACCACACTCAAGGGCCCAATCTCGGAAAGCACCACCTTGCTCTAAGAGGGGCAGACTCCTTACAAAGAGGTGGCAGCGCATCTTGGGGCCCATGGAGTGATGGGGACGCATAGGACTGGAGGGCAAAGCCCTCCCAACCAGGCTAGTTCTAAGGGGCAGAGGGAAACAGTACTGCCTCAGGGCAGGACCGAGAGAAAGGAGACCTTGAGCAGAGAGACAAGGCACTTCCCTCCCTTCTCCCTTCGCAGCACTCTCCCCCGAAGATCATACTCATTCTACCAGGTAACAACAAAAAGGACAGCGATACACAGTGTGTCTGAAAAGTCATGGTGCACTTTTGACTGGTCACAAGAAAGCCACAAAAGATGACAGAAATGTGAAATCTGCACCAAATAAAAGGAAAACCCTTCCAGTTTCTGTAGGATGATGTGGCAGCATGTGCGCATGCACAGATGATGATGTAACACCGTGTATACAGCGGAGCAGCCCACGGCCATGCCAGTCGAGATGTGGACGGTACAGAGGAAAGTTCAGTGTGTTCTGTGGCTCGCTAAATTCAGATCCGTGACCAAAGTGCAACGTGAATATTGGCGCGTTTATAACAAAGCGCCACCACATAGGAATGACATTACTCGGTGGGATAAGCAGTTGAAGGAAACCGGCAGTTTGGTGGAGAAACCCCGTTCTGGTAGGGCATCAGTCAGTGATGAGTCTGTATGGGCTATACGGGATAGCTACCTAAGGAGCCCTAAAAAATCTGTGCGTGAGCCCACATCGAATTGCACTGAATAGGTATGAAACTGGGAGAGTTTTCCTTTAATTTGGTGCAGATTTCACATTTCTATCGTCTTTTGTTGCTTTCCTGTGACCGGTCAAAAGTGCACCATGACTTTACGGACACACTGTATAACCATACACAGACAAATATCAAAATTTATGAAAATAGCAAAACCTCTATAAAGAAAATGCAGAAAGGAAAAAACTGTTACCACAAAGCAGATATGGTGAAAATTATAACCCAAAATAGTGCCACTATTTTTTTTTTAACTCAAAGAGGCAATAACAAAAGAACTCATGAAGAGATGGCCAGATAACAGGCACTGGCAAAGTGGATAGGAAGCTGGAGGAACTCAGGAAAGTGAAGGGCAAGTGCAGACAGACGGCTGAAGGACAAGGAGCACAAGGAAGGCAGACACAGAAGCAGGAGCGCCATCGCCACTGCCCGCTACAGCTACAGTCACTGTGGGTTGCTTAGGCCACAGCCCACCCCCACCCCCACCACTTTCTGATGGTTTTAGCACCTGGCTCAATGTCACTCCTAATTTGTCCCCACTCCTCCTGATTTCAATATACATGCTAATGACCCTTCCACTATCCTGGTCTCAGTTCTTTCCATATTTACCTCCAAATGATCTTGTCCTCTACCCTTAGTCACACACTCCAAGATTTTATCAAATGTCTTCTCATTACCCATAACCGTAATTCTTCCACAAAGTTATCTTCATGCCTACTGCTTACAAATCAGCACCTCCTGTCGGTCTAGCTCACACACACTGGTTCCCTGACTCCAACAAGCCTCTGACCCACCAGGACCTACCACCCTGTGGTCCTGCCACTTTGCCACTTTCCCTCACACAACCTCCTCCTGCCCCACTCTTCACTGGCCCCCGACCCAGCTTACCCTCCGCAGTCAGTCATCACATCGCTCTGTTGCAAATATCCTCAAGTCCCTCGCTCTATTCATCCTGACCGCTAGACAAATCTAAAACTCTGAGACCAACACCGCGCCTCCTCCATTACATGAATGTGCCATATATCATTTAATCATGCTCTGCTAATGGACATTTTATCCTTCAGATTACATGTTTCAAGGTTGGAGAACTTACTGTTTATGCTGCCTTTACAAATACATCCTTCTGAGTTCTACATAGATAAAATAAAGCATCATGCTGACTAAATGATACAATTCTCATGTCTGTTTCCATACTCCATTTATTTAAATGCTCAGAACATTTGTTCTACTCAGAGTAGAAGCCTGAGTCCTTACAATGGTCTGCAAGGCTCCACCCAGCCCCACCCCAGCTCCTGCTACCGGTGCTCTATGCACATAGCCACTATGCTACACCCTGGGCTTACTTCCACCTCAGGGCCCTTGCACCAGCTGTTGCCCTGTCAAGAACATTCTTTCTCCAGATATTGAAAAATGCATTCCCTTACTTCCTTTAAATATTTGTTCAACTACCATCTCATCATTATAGGACTATCCTGGCTCCTGATGTATCCCATTTATAAATGTAATCTCCTCTCCAGATAACAAATCCCCTCTGGGATGTTCTTGTCATTGTTGCTTTTCAGGACACTTAACATCTCTTTTCAATACACTATATAATTTATTTTATGTCTGTTTTCTCTTAGGTATTTTGTTTATTTTATTCACTGACTATAGCATCCAGACACTGACTATAGCATCCTAGGACTTCACAGGTATTCAATATGCACTCATGGAATGAATGCAAGGTAATGCCCTAGAGTAATATAAGACATGATCCAAATGTATACTGTTATGTGGACCAGACTGTCCTGGATTCAGATACCAGCTTTCCCACTTAACAGTTGTATGAACTTGATCAAGTGACTTAACTGCTCCAAACCTAAATTTTCCAACAGGGGAGAGCAAATAACAATGCACAAAGAATAGATATAAATATCCAATACAAGGCACAGAGTAAACATTCATGAAAGATGATTAAAAGATACTTATATACCTTCCAGAAATTTCTGAATAAAGAAGGGTGTATACACAGGCAATATAACACAGATAAAACCACTGGATGTACTATCAGGGCCAATCTGCCCCCCTGTCCTCCCACACTGTCTGCAGTCCTATGTGTAGTCACAAATAAGCAGGTCTCAGTTGAATTTTTAGCTAAAGGCTTCCACACACCCCAGTAGGAAAAGAGTCCACAGGCTAGGTGGGCATCCTGATGCTGTCTGCAGGCATTCTCTCGGACTTTAAAAGGGATGAAGACCGAACAATCCCAGAGAAGTAGATGGCTACACCTCATAAAGGTAATACGCTACTACAGTGGTGGTTTCTTCAAGTAATGATCATGATAGTGTCACTACAAGAGGAAGGAAAACTGGAAAAAATAAATGTACCGAGACTTACAGAACACTATTTTGAATAAATTTTAGGTTCTTCCAATTTAAATATTAGGCAAACAAATTAATAACTAATTTAAGAAAAAAAAACAAACAACAAAACCCAATCTGGAATAAGTAGAAAAGGCAATTACTATTTATTTATTTTAGTGAGAAAGAGAGAGAGAGAGAGAGAGAGAGAGAGACAGATAGATGCAGGGACAGACAGGAAGGGAGAGAGATGAGAAGCATCAACTCTTCGTTGTGGCATCTTAGTTGTTTATTGATTGCTTTCTCACGTGTGCCTTGACTGGGTGGTTCCAGCAGAACGAGTAACCCATTACTCAAACCAGCAACCATGGGGTCATGTCTATGATCCCATGCTCAAGCTGGCGACCCCACACACAAGCAGGTGAGCCCGCACTCAAGCTGGTGACCTCAGGGCTTTGAACCTTGGTCCTCAGCATCCCAGGTCCATGCTCTATCCACTGCGCCACCACCTGGTCAGGCAAAAGGCAATTACTCTTTACTGAAAACTATTGCTCAGTAAATGGTGAAAACAACAAAGGATCCAAGAGATGAAGATAAGAGTCATTAAAACCTCTTCCATATGACAACTCTTCAAGTATTTGAAGCAGCAATCCCAGCTGCCCTCTAGGTGAGGTGTCCCCAGTATTTGCAACATGCTGTGTGTACCAATGCTGCACAGGGTGATCTCTTCACCCTGTTCATTCTTCTCAGTCTCTTCCCATTGTTCACATTCATTAACAGTTTCCTTTTAAGAACTGAATTCACACAAAGATAATGTGCCTTTCCTTTAAGATTTCCTTATATACCTTGTTTCTTCTTTATTAGGATAATTTTACACTGCAGTCAGGGCAGCTGAGAGCTGCCATCTTATTACACTGTCTTCCTTCTCTCCAGTGTCACATCTTGGAATCACAACATTCTCTTTTCTACAATTTTCTGTTCTAGCCTTTGTCAACCAACGATCCCTAATAGCCTCTGTATGTAAATCTTTGAGGGATACAATTAGGCATAAACACATGATTCTCTGCCATAGAAGACATTATAGACCAAATAACAACAACAGTAACAAATGTTGGCACTTAGAAAAAATAAAGGCTAAAAGATGAAATAGAAAAAAAATTCACAAGCCAGTATCTTATTACCAAATGAGTAGAGGGGACTGCTGCCAAAGGAAGAAAAATAAAAACATATCCGGTGGCTACTACCCCATTCTTTGAAAATAGATAGATATAACTTAAATATACTTAAATAAAAATAGGTTCATAAGAAAAAAAAATAGGTTCATAAGAAAAAAGAATAATTAGAGAAAACAAGATAATCGATCAGGGAAGACATCTCTAAGGAAGTGACCTTTGGGCTGAGAACTGAACACCAAGAAGGAGCCAATCACATAAAGGTCTGGAAGATGTTTGAAGCAGAGGACGAGCAAGTGCAAAGGCCCTGAGGTTAGAATCAGAGGATGGTCCAAGAAGCAGAAAAAAGGCGACTGTGACTGGAATGTTGCAGCTGCCAAGGGGGAAAGAGGTAGGAGGTGACAATGGGGGGCCAGGAACAGATCCTGGAGGATGCTGCAGGGCTTGAGAATCACTGTTGACTATAGTGCCACAGGAAGTCACTGCAGAGTTTGAAGCTGTGGGAAGGCATGATCTGATTTATAGTTTTAAAAATTCACCCGGAACAGACTGTAGCTAGGCAGGAATGGAAGCAGAATAACCTGGAGGTGGCAGTCATGCAAAGAAGTGAAAGCAGCAGCATGGACATGGGAGGTGACAGCTGGGATGGAGAGAAATGGGCAAATTAGGCCAGCAGAACCAATAGGACCTGACTTAGATCGAATATGGGGTATGATGACATGGAGTACCAGGGTTTGGAACTGGAACCAAGAGTAACAAAATTCATGTTCAGGATAAAAGCATGTAGATGAATCACATAGAGGAGCAGCTTCCTGAAGCAGCCAGAAGTCATATCTCAACATTTTAATTCATAAAACAAAAAGGGTTCACTCACAATTGGTCATAAAAAGCACTCATGTTTGGTTATGTAGGAGAAGTCACAGGAGAGAAGAAAAAGTTGTCGCTCTTGGTTAAAATTCCCTTGGAGAGGACATTAATTTCCACACCTATCTCTGTTTAATGTCAACACGTTAGGCATGAAGAAAATCACAATGGAATCAAAGTTACTGAAGTTTTTCTCCTGGGGGACAATAAACATTTTCAAAGGTGGGATATTAGCAGTAGATTATCTATCTCATCTAACTGCACTTTAAGAGGGAGAAATGTAGGAAGGACAGTTTTCAACTCTTTTTCCCTATAAACTGCCTTCTCATCCACCAATGCTTACCAACAGGAAAAAAAACACACTCCAATCTGAGTAAATACACACAGTTCCAGTAAATTCACTAACTGTTTAAGATTGGAACTGTTTTTTCAAGAAAAGCTTGCCCTGGCAAGAAAAAAGAGAAGTCGATATTAGCTTCCCTTTTATGCAATCATGTGTTAAGATGCAAAAACAAGCGATCCCTTCACCAGACTATTAAAAAGAATTGTAGTCATTCTCGTAAGTAACAAAAGGGCTCACATTTGTATAGGCTTGGTATTTCATCTTACAGCCTTAAGAACCTTAATGGGGACAAGAGCCAAGCCCTGGTCCTTATTAATAAATGAGGAAAGTATCACACAGAATTAGAAGCTAATTACAACACAAAGTAATATTTTCTCCAACTTTAAACAAGTCTATATTGGACTAACAGCTTTTATCTAAAGCATAAAAAAAGAAACAAAGATTCAACATAAACATTTTTCAGTCACCACCTAATCTTTGTAACATGGGTTCAAGTTCAAACATTTTATGCCTCCCTAGAAAGTCCTGCCTTCCCATATCTTCTGGAAAACAAACATGCGTGCACATGAGAGTGGGTGTGTGTGTGTGATAAATTTTGCATTTTGTACCTGAAAACTTCTGAACTCAAAAATTCAGATGAGTATACTTAATATTACATAATCACTTTGTTCATTTTTGAAAAGCTGTTAGCCACTTCATATTCTCTGCTTTCAGATTATTCTAAAAAACAAAACAAAAACCCAAAATACTCAAATGCCAGAATTCTCATTAGCATTGGTATAAAGACTTACTATTTATCTCAAGTACGATGTTTCATGGTCACCTGTTATCATTTCTACCTGTCAATTTCCTCTAGTTCATAATTTAGCTAATCCTGACATGATGCCAGAGTCTTAAGACTGCAAATGTCCCACCACTTAACGCTTAGAACTAACACCTAAATCTTAGCTGGTCTTGCGAATAACTGTTTCTATAGTATTGTGGGATTTTAAAAGTATAAATTATGGGTCCAGATATGGCAATTGTATCTTAATAACGAAGAGAATAATCCTGCATATGTTAGAAGAGTTTTCAGGATTCTTTAAAACTTTGGTTAAAGTTATAGCCTGTTGACTGATTTTTAGAGAGACAGAGAGAGGAAAGGAGAGAGAGGGGAGGGGGAAGGGAAACATTCATTTGTTGTTCCACTTAGTTGTACATTCATTGGTTATTTCCTATGTGTGTCCTGACCAGGGATTGAACCTGCAACCTTGTCCTTTTGGGATAACATTCTAATCAACTGAGCTAACTGGTCAGGGCCAAATTATAGCCTGTTAAAATAGGGAGACCATTATCCAGACCACAGAAAAAATATAGAAGACAACCATGTGCTAGAAAGTGAAACAGCTCACTCAGGGCCACACTGCTACTTGGATCAGAGTTCCGGAAATGTGCATGCACACACTTACAGCTAGTCCACTTGGAAACTTTTCCTATTGTCTCATGGATTGTCCGAACTATTAGGCAATATTCTAAAAAGTCTGATTCTGATCAGGGAATTGTAATACCAATCACAATGAGATACAGCTATGGCTAAAATGTAAGACTGTAAATGCCACATTTAGCATGGATTTGGATCAATACAAACTCTGATACACTGGCTGGGAGGAGGATAACCTGGTACAACCACTGTAGGCAGCTGTATCTACTATAGCTGAACATACACATATCCTATGGCCCAGCAACCCCATTCCTAGGTACACACATGAAACAAAAGAATGTATAAGCGTGTTCAGCATTGTTTATAATAGCAAAGAAACAAACAAACAAAAAACCCCAAACACTCCAAATGTCCATCAACAATAGAAAGAACTGACTGTGGTATGTTTGAATATGGAATACTATATAGTAATGAAAATCAAAGACCTATACTACATTCAACCACATGGTTGAATTGCAAAAACATAGTGGGAGAAAGAAGTCCAACACAAAACATATTACTTGGTCTATTAAATGAAGTTTAGAAGCTAAGAAAATGAAACAGTGATGCTACAAGTCAGGACACTAGCTATCTTTGGAGAGGGGATAAACATAAGAAGAGCCACAGGGGCTAGTAATGTTCTAGCTATTGACGTGTGGTGTTGTAACAGGCAATTCAATGAGCTACACACTAATAATGGGCGTACTACTCAATATAGATAATATACAGCTATTTTTTTAAGTTAAAAATAATTATATGATAGATTTCATTATATTTATTCTGTTTCTTTCAAAAACATGAGTTCTTTCTGTGTGTTCTGAATACATTTTTAAGTATTGTCTGCGTTGGCACAAAGATAAATGGCCCCTGTGAAAATAGCCTACTCTGGTTTACCTTACACAACAGACTCGGCCGTTTCAACCCACCAAGGCTGGCTTAGTCTTATACTATATACATCACTGGTGGCAGTTTGTCTTAAAGAAAGTACAGATGATATAAAGTAAAAGGGGGAACATTTCATCTCCAGATACTGCTAATCAAAAGGCTACTTTTGAACATATCATGCCAAAGTTGGAAACAAAATCTAAACATTTCTTTGGTTCATGATGATTTTTCTACATCTGAGATAACAAACAGTTTAATTGATGCGCCCACTCCAGTGTGCTGAGAACTGCTGCCTGGGCCAGGCCGAGAAAGACTGGAAGCCCAGTGAGGGCAGCGACAGAGAACACGGTCTGCGCCACGAGCAGAGGAGGGAGCAGTGCGGGCACAGGTACCTGCTGATGCTGTGATGGAGTCCACAGAGCACTTCTCTCACAGGGTGAAAATATATATATATATATTTGTGACAGAGACAGAGAGAGGGACAGACAGACAGGAAGGGAGAGAGATGAGAAGCATCAATTCTTCATTGCAGCACCTTGGTTGTTCATTGATTGCTTTCTCCTATGTGCCTTGACCGGGGGGGTTACAGTAGACCGAGCGACCCCTTGCTCAAGCTACCAACCTTGGGCTCAAGCTGGTGAGCCTTGCTCAAACCAGATGAGCCTGAGCACAAGCTGGTGACCTTGGGGTTTCGAACCCGGGCCCTCTGTGTCCCAGTGTAACACTCTATCCACTGTACCACCGCCTGGTCAGGCTGAAAATATTTTCTTAATCATTTTAAAGGCTGCACAGAGAAATCCCTAATAAAGTTCTTAAAGTTATCTATTATTTATATATATATATATATATATATACACACACACACTAATAAGTAAATTATTATATTAATATAATTCATTTTATCTAATATATTTTATATTTAAGTATTCATAATATTTAAGTATTTTGTTTGATATAAATTATATTACTGCACTATGACTTAAATATTTCACTAGTAAAGCAAATTGGTAAGACTATATACATTATTATCAACAAAAGGTTTAAAGAAAAAAAGTTTAAATATATTTTGTTCTATCTTAGTCTTTGCAAAAACAAAGCGGCCAGAATAAAATACTAAAGGAAAAAAAATCCCATCTTACTAACTACACTGCTCACAAAAATGAGGGGATATTTCAAAATGAATATGAAGCGCTGAAATATCCCCTCATTTTTGTGAGCAGTATATTATCTTTGGGTTCTTCTAAAAAATCTTTTTGCTTACTATTTTCTGTTTTGGTATAAAGTAAACCATACAACTCAGTACTCTGCTAGTTTTCATTGATCTATATCAAAACTAATTTAATAAGAAGTCCGCCCACTGCGTGGTCAGGCAGACTTTAGCTTTAGCTGCACAGACACCCATACTCTAACTACAAGGACATTACCTGCTTCACAGCATCTTCTCCTTAGGTTTCTTTGTACAACTAGGTAATTCGTGCAGACAGGAATTCACAGGATGCAAATGTAGTGAGAAGAGAGCACCTAAATGTGGTGCAAAGTACCACTTTATTCAGTCACACCAGTATTATTAGCATTACCAGATGGGGAGAAAAGGGAACTGAAATTTCACACTTCTGCCTTTCACTTCCATGTGATTTCGTCACAGCCCTTCTCGGACACAGACACTGGATAGTAGGTTAAGTTTTTAACAACTAACTCTAATTCTACACTTCCCTTCATTTAGACACTGAATCTTGGAATTAGAAAAAATACACAGTGATGGCTGGTTTCACTATATTCATGACCCCAAATCCCAAAGGAATATTCAACCTGCCATTCACACTTCTCTGCTTCTGCGATGTCAATTCTCTCAATTATCAAAACTACCAGCACTCACTTTCTCTTCTTTCCATACACTTCCACCAGCCTTTCTTCTCATTCTCTCTCCAATGCCTTTGTCTCCTATTTTGTTTAAAAACAGTCCATTTCAAGAGGAACTCCCCATCTTCACCCACCACGCTGACTGTTCCTACCACAAACTCTGTACAGCGGAAGAAAGGCGAGCCAAACACTCGAGATCCGGCCCCTCCTCCTCTCGCCTTCAAAGACATTTCTTTTACAATTATACTCTCCACGGAATCTCCCTCTTGTAGTGGCAAAACGCAACCCTTCCTTTGTCCTTCTTTCTACTTCTATGGTAAAATCTGCCAGTTGCCTACCAAATACTGACTTTTCCCTTCTCTCTCAATTGAAGCAACCCCCAATGTTAGTAGGCATGCAATCCAGACCTCCCAGCACCTAGGTGTAGCCATGTGACAATATCTAAATTCTGGGCAGTAATATAAGCAGAGGTGAGTAGGATTCTGGGAAGTCTTGGTCCTTCTTCCTCCTTTTCTCCATTTACATCTGGAACACGGATAAGAGACCGCTCTTTCCAAAGTCACCAGAGATCAAGTCTCTCCTGTCATCTTAGTCTCTCAACAGCTTTAGACACAGATGCTGCCTCACTCGGTCTTGGAACACACATACACTATCTCTCTTTTTATATATTTAGAAACTCACCACATCTTAATTTTCTTGTTATCTCTCCGGTCACTCCTCTGATTCTTCATGCTGCTTTCTTCCTGCCTTCCCGACCTCAACATTTTCTAATGTTCTGTGCCTTTTCTCTTAACTCTACTCACTCCTTTGTGATCATTTTGGACCTATGATTTTAAATACCATTTATACTCTGATGACACTCTGATCTCCTAGCTCATATATCTGAAATAGATGTTTGACATCTTCACTTAGATGTTTAAAAGACATCTCAAGATTTACTTGACCACAGCAAACTCTCACCATTTCTCGTGGTCTGTCGTCCCTCCCGTCTCAGTACACACTCCCCACCATTCACTCGGTTGCTCAGTGCAAAAGCCACGAGTCATCCTGATGCCTCTCTTTCTCTCTCAATCCATCCACATTCACCAGCAAGTTCCGCGGGCTCTACCTCCGGAGAACATCCCTCATTTCTCTCCGTCCCCACAGCCCCCACCCTGGTGCAAGCCAACATCTCTCTCCTCAGAACCCTGTGATGGCCAGTGCGTCCCTCTTCTACTTCCCCAGTCTGCTTTCCACATGAAGCCAAATCAATCTTTTCAAAGTGCAGATCTGATTGCACTTCTTCCCTGCCTCTTAGAATGAAACCTGAACTCCTCCCCAGGCAGCCTCCGAGGCTCTAGGTGAGCCGCCCAACCTCCTCTCTGCTTTCATTATTGAATTTCTGCTCACTCTACCCTCAAGTGCTGTGTGTCAGCCACGCTGGAGCTTCCTTTTCTTTTTGTATTTTTCTGAACACGCTAAGGAGTAGATGCTCAATAAATTATTTGCTGCATGAATAAAATCAGCCTCTCAAAAATAAAAGCCGCTGAGTGTGAACCAGTATCTCAGAATTTATAACTCTTAATGACAGACAGGGAAAGTATCTGCCCACCACAGGCTGGTCCCTCAGGAACAGGGGTCACACTCGTCCTGAGGCAGGCAACTCCAGTTCTTCGAAAGCCCTGATTTCTTCCCTGCGGCTAAAGTCTGACCACTGTGGCTTCTGTTCATTTGTGGAGACCTTTTAATCATGCGGAATACGTTTCTTATGTTTTATACAAGACAGTGCTTCAAATATCGAAAGGTGGTGACTGTACTTTCTCACGGCTGAGCACTCCCCATAGGAACAGGTCATGACAAGGCACAGGAGTGGGTCTGGCCACCACCCCGATGCTGCCCTGAATCGCAACGCAGTCGCATACCCAGCTATGAACTGTGCCATGTACATGCAGCCCTGCTGCAGTTTATCACCTCTCATCCGTCTGGGTCAGCTGCTCTCTTCCTCGGGCAGTACGACCTCACTGAAGTTAACCCTCACCCCTCTCTGTTCAAGCCCACATGCAGTCTCCGCCTGATGTAGCTTCCACACCACCGCGTGCTTCCTGCCACTGCCAGCTCAGCGCACTGCAGGAACTTCTCCTGCCCACAAGTCCTGGCGCCGTTTAGTGTGGAGATACCTGTGCTACTCTTTATTTTATTTTATTTTTTAGAGAGGAGAGAGAGAGACAGAGAGAGAGAGAGGAGAGACAGAGAGAGAGAAGGGGGGAGGAGCTGGAAGCATCAACTCCCATATGTGCCTTGACCAGGCAAGCCCAGGGTTTCAAACCGGCATTTCCAGGTCGACGCGTTATCCACTGTGCCACCACAGGTCAGGCCCTGCGCTATTCTTTGGAGCAAGGTTTCCTGGCCTTCTTACACAAAGGTCCGATTTTCCACACATATATAAGTGAAAATGATAAGCTCTCTTAATTTTCACATGGTCACCAGCGCTATTTCTAATCGGTAGCAAGGAAGCCACAGAAAGGAGAGGCCCTGCTGACATCATCGGAACAGGCAACGCTGGTGCCCTGGGACACACCGGGACAATCCTGGAGGTACCCGTCCTACGGTCTCCGCTGTGGACAACATGATGCCTCTACACTGTTCACTTCCTTGCTCCTTTAAAAACAGCCATAGAAAACAAGAATTAATCCAAATCAGAATAAGCATATTTCTACACAGCTGTGCACAGTGGTACTTTTTTAGAAACATCTATAATCCAGTTTTACTCCCTTTGTCCAAAAACACACTGACATCTCATCTACATCACTCATGTAGAGAAATAATAGTTGGGAAGCTAGTGATTAGGTAAAGATACACAGTTTGGTCATCTGAAAACAGTCCTTATTTCTGCAAGGTGTTAGCATCTGGGTAAAAAAGAGTACCCTTAACGAAGTAAACTGAAGAATAAAACTACTAACACTGGGAAAGAGCTCAGGTAATGCCCAGAGGGCCAAAATTCTGACCGCAAGATGACCAGAATGGTCCAGTTATGCAATGAGCTGTGATACAAAACAAAACATCTATAGGCTCAGTGATTTTTTTGAGAGATAGATAGATAGATAGATATATCTCCTGGGGAATACTAATTTCTTTTTTTGTGTGTGTGTATATATCTGAAGTTAGAAACGGGGAGGCAGTCAGACAGACTCCTGCATGCGCCTGACCGGGATCCACCCAGCATGCCCACCAGGGGGCAATGCTCAGCCCCTCTTGGGCATTGCTCCATTGCAGCCAGAGCCATTCTAGCACCTGAGAAGGAGGCCATGGAGCTGTCCTCAGAGCCTGGGCCAACTTTGCTCCAATGGAGCCTTGGCTGTGGGAGGGGAAGAGAAAGACAGAGAGGAAGGAGAGGGGGAGGGGTGGAGAAGCAGATGGGCGCTTCTCCTGTGTGTCCTGACTGGGAATCGAACCTGGGTCTTCCACATGCCAGGCCAAAGCTCTACCACTGAGCCAACCGGCCAAGGTGGGAGTACTATTAATAATTTCTAAAAAAAATGCCACATTGGATCGGTCTCCTAATATTCTTTGACAGACACAGCAAAGGATCTGTGAGGAATCCTGATAGTCTTCTTCTATATCTGCCTCATCAACAAAATGTTCCCTTTTAGTTCTTCCCTGCTCCTGAATAACAAAGCACATGGTCACCCTTTACAAAATCAACCTAAACCAGATCCCATCAGATTTTTTCTTTTTATAAACATACATTCCTTAAAAACTTGATAGTGCTACCCAGTTCCAAACCGGTGAGATTTCATCAGTGAGTCTCATTAATCTCATTTAGAACCAGATAGTTTTAAAACAAACCTAAGTATCTACTTCTTTAAATCTTTACTTCATTCATGAAATTATTGTGTGACGTGCCTAAAGCTCTAAAGAAAAATGTAGTTAAGTATTATCTATTGTACATACAATTATTTTTATATCCACTCTAAAGAATTCTCGCCTTTTAAGATCTATTCTTAAAGGAATGCTTCTCCCTCCCTCAATCACTAGTAGTTGTCCTTTTATTAACCTCCACCAAGTTCAGTTAAGAATTGAAAACAGTGAAGGCAATTTAAAACTCAACTCACAACATTGTGTGATCTTCTGGATGTTGGAAGAGATACGCTGGGCCAGCTGAGTGGGGTCACCACCAATCCCTGGAGTGTAAGACATGGCTGATTCGCTTAGCAACAAATTTCATCAGATGTTGGTGGGCTACGCAGTTTTCTAAGCAGCCACCTAAATAACATAAAAAAAAAAAAGTCACATAATTGTATTTTTAAAGTTTTTGGCTTCACAAAATGTCAATTTGGGAGATTACAAGTAAAAACCCAATTAACCTAACAGGGTTGAAATCTATCGAACAGACATATCACATAGTAAAACTCCTATGTCTATAAAAAAAGACAACTGAACTTTAAAGGACAGAGTCAAGTTAAAACATGTTAAAATAAGGTTCAGACTGTACATTCTCTTTGAACTTCTCTAATTTCTCTAAAGAAGAGTTACTAAGTCCCTTTTCTGTGTATAATTTGAGTTGTCTATATTTTTTTTTCTTTAAACTGTGAGCAAGTATAAGGCAGGGCCCACCTGCTATTTATCTTTCTTTCTACAATATTTCAAACAGTTCCTGGCACAGACCAGTTATTTAAATATTTATTAAATGGAATACAGACTTCAGGCTTTCCCCAGGAATTCCATTACTATATCTAAGTTAACACACATAGTAACAGCTCAGGAACATATGATTAATGGAGCTCTCATTTTAACGGGGGAAAAAAGGTCTATTTGAAAGAACAAAGCCAACAAGTGAGGAAAAAAGGAATACCCTGTGAAATCCTCATCACACACACACACACACACCTTCCTGACAGAGCAAGAACAACTCTTCTTCCAGAAGCTAAGCTGGGGCACTGCTACAGTAAGAAGGGAAGATGAACTTTTCTTCTCCTATCCACACCACACCCTCCAGACTTTGAAAAGAAAGAACAAAAAGCAGCATCCTGTGTACAGGACTGTGCACAACAAAGAAGCTGAATTAGTCCCACACCATCTTTTCACTGAGTGTGCACTGAAAACTGCAGAGCTGTTGGTGGTCAGCGGGTGAGCCGACACTCTGCTATGAGCCTGCCACAGGCCCAGCATTCAGAGAAGTACTTGAGAACTGCAAGCAAAACAACAAAGATGAAGCATCAACTTTGTCTTTTTGGAGAAAAAATAAAGTTAATAATGTAAAACAATAAAAGCAATACAAACCATTAAAAGGTCAATAGGGACAGGGACTATGAAAAGGCAATATTATCACACTTATCTGGAAAGAATTCATGATACAGAAGCATAAGGTTTGGGTACGTGGGTATGACTGGTATGGAAAACAAAGGCAAAGCAATAAAGCCTGGAGTAGCTAGACTCAGAACATGTGGACAAGGCAAACACACTGTCGTTTACCAAAGGAAGGAGAGGTGCCCAGTTGACTCCAGGTCAGATGATTCATGGCTGGGACAAGTGGGAGACAAGAGCAAAAGAAGAAGAGTGGAATGACCTAACACTTACTGTACATCTATGAAATGAAAAGCATTTCCAATAGACTGACTAAATTCAATTTCAAAATCTCCCCTTTAAAGTAGGTAGCAGCAAATAAAGCTCGTTTTAACACTGAGCAAACTCTGGCCACCCTGAAATTCCTGGGAGCTATGCTCTTTATTCTTCACTGATCCACAGGTCCAACTTATCTATCCTGGGCCCTCTGGACCTCACCACGTCCTAGACATAGAACAAACCCAATTTCATAAAAGAGTAAATTAAAACCTCAACGCAGACAGCAGAACCACTGCAGCAGGGAGCAGGAATAAACTTCCTGCCAGAGAGCCTTGAACTTGCGCCTGCAGTGACCTGAAGCGCTGGGGTCCAACGGAACAAGACTGGATCTGGGGATTCAATGAGACTAAGCATCCTATCAACCACCTACTGGACCTCAAAATTCTGCATCTTTTCTTTTTCAGTAAGAACTTTATTGAGATGTAATTCAGATATTAGGTGATTCATCCACTTAAAGTATACAATCCAACAGTGATTTAAGATATTCACAAAGTTGTACAACCATCACACATTTAGAACATTTTGTTACTCTAAAAATAAAGCCCATACCCATAAGCAATCACTCCTCCTTCCTCTCCAACCTTCCCAGTGGTAGGCAACCACTAAGCTAGTTCATATCTTCATAGGTTTGCCCATTCTGTATATTTCATATGAATGGAATTATACAATATGTGTTTTTTGTGACTGGCTTCTTTCTCTCAGCACGCTTCCAAGGTCCATCCATACTGAGGTATGGCTTGAACTTCATTTCTTTTATAACCAAATAATATTCCATTACATGGCTAGAAACCATTTTCTCCTGGCTTAATGACATCTTTCTTTTGCCTTTGCCTCTACCAACTACAGGTCTAGAAAAACTGGCTCACAGCCAACACAAACACACTGAATGAGGAAGTGTTCCTTTTCCTTATTTATGCACTCTCTTCTAGTCTCTTGTGGGGGAAGGCTCCTCTGTTCCCATACACAAATAACCTATAAAGAAATGAGTCTCACATCCGTGTTTTGCAAGTCATACTCTTAACTCTACTTAGGGTCTACATGTCCTTGAAGACGCAGGATCTCACCAGTTTCTTTTCCACCTGCCAGTGGAACTGGCAACCCGAAATCTCTCACTTGGACAAGACACTAATCATTCGGGGATGGACAAAGCAAGAGAAATGGTTTGTTTCTTAACTAGCATAAAGCATTGGATTTCACTTCACTTCATGTCCCCAAAATGTGAAAATAAATTTGTCAAAATATAGCATTTGACAGAAAAGGCAATGTTTTTTTTTTTCATGTCTGATCTTAAAGAAAGTAATGACCTAAAACACAAGAAGGGGAGGCATCTTGAAAGGCATTTTAATGTATTTTTTAAAGTCTTTATATAACCAATTAATGAGGGGCAGGAGGTCTATTTTGTAGACTGCTCTATTCTCAGTACTTAGCTATATAATAGGTGCTTAATAAATATCAGTAGAATGAGTGAATAAATGTACCTATTTCCTAAGAACACACAACTAGTTTGAGGGTAAATGACACCTTTACTGAGACACTGAACTCCAGGGCCTTCTTGCAGATTGAGTATCCCGGGCTTATTGCTGCCTTGAGGCCTGTGCTTGGTGCCATTTCCTATCCCTAGAAGGCTGTTTTACCCATGATCTCCATGTGACTGGTTCCTTTTTCCCCAAGCACATCTAGTCACATGCTAGGGAAGCCTTTGGTGACCACTTGGATCTGAAGCGAGAAGTCACTTGACCGTACGCTGCCACAATCCATTGACCTCTCTAACTTCCTGCATCACAGTGCTAATCACCATTTTAAATGATCTAGTTAGTGCATTAATACCTAACCTTACCTCTGGAATAGAAATATGAGGGCTTAACCCCATCCTTTAGTTCAGCTCTTCCATCTGTTAAAACTCTTTTATTATTTGTTTAGTTCACAATACCAAGGATTATTTTACACCCTTTCATACACTAAGCTTTCAAATTAAATGGAATCACAGCAAACTTTACTCAGACTTACTGCAAATGCTTTATATATTTTTAAACCACCAGCACTTAGCTAAAGTTTGGTATCCTAAACAAAACTTTTGGTTTGACTTTCTTATCGGGAGCAGAAGTAAAAGATCTGAAGAAAGATGACTTAGACCTTAAGCAGTTAATATGGTATCATATTAACTTCTACAGAAACTTTGAAACTACAGCATAATTCTTAACTAGTCACAAGTTTGAGACAAATGTCTCCAAGTGGCCTGTAAAGAAGAGGCTTGTCCACATCACAAGACAATTTAACACCATTATCAGTTTATGCTCTGGGGAGCCTCAGGCCACCCCCAGAAGGAAAGACCACCTCCAACATTACTAACAGAACAGCATTTCATAATCATTTCCTTTTCTTCCAAATTCTGTACAAGTTTTAAATTATATATAGTTATAGTCAGGATACTCTGATGGGAATTAAACAAAATTAATATATGTATACAAAAGCCAGGCAAATGCAAGAAACTTGAGAGAAAAATACAGCATTTGACCAGAAGAGTAATGTTATTTTTTTTTTCTTTATACTTTAATTGAAAGTAACAACCTAGAAAACAAGAGAGAGGGGGGCATCTTGAAATGTTTTATGTATTTACGAACTAAGAAGATCAAGAAAAATTAGCTTTAATCAAGCTAAGTAGGAAATCAACCACAATGCGCCTCTGAACAAACGTATATGGCTCCTTTACTATAGCCATATATTTTCAGTTATTCCATATCCAGAAGGAGAACTTTAAGATGTGTTTTTTTAATTAATGGGTTAAAAAGAGGAAGAGGTCAGTTCGCGTCCAGATCGCGGCAGAAGCGGCCGCCTGGGCTGGCGAGGCTGGCGTGGCTGGCTCCCGGGCCGGTCCCGCCCTGGTGCGCGCAGCCCTCAGGTGCGCCGGGGCGAGCGCGGCCCGGGGCGGACGGGGGCGGCGGCGAAGCTGCAGGCGCGGGAGTGGCTGGACCGGCCCGGCCGCCTGGCCAGCCCGCCTGATCGCCCACCCGCGCCGGGCCGGGGGGCGTGGGGAGCGGCGGGCCCTCTGGGACCCGGGAAGCACCCGCCCGCTGCCTCCCGCGAAGCGTAGGGCAGCCACCTGACAACGCGTATAAACAAGGAGGCGCGGCAGCTGCAGCACATCGCACTCCGGGGCCTGACCACGGATCCCGCTCCCCGTGCTCGTCTTACCCCAACCTCCCCGGCTTCCTTCTCCTTCTCCTTCTCGTCCTCCGGTCACAGGCTCCCACGGCCCCAAGAAGCCCCAGCTACAATTACCAGCTGATGGGTGTTGGCAATGGGACGCCCACTGCGCATGCCCGCAGTACAGCCCAGGAAGAAGGCGGGGCTTACTTTCCTCCCATTGGATATTGGGGCTGAGTGACAGCGGCCGTCGTCTCCCGCCCTCTTTGGTTTCAAGCTAAGGAATGGGGGTATCAGCAAAATTGCAAGGGAGGCATTATTCTTTGAGGACTGACATGCAGATGTTGAACTTCTTAGCTTGCATGCAAAAAAGAAAAAAAAAAAAAGGCAGGAGAAGGAAATGGAGGGCGGCTGTTTTCTTTATCTGGTGAGGCCAGCCTCCCTAAGCTCAGGTTTTCAGCCCGCCCCATCAGCTCATTCCAGTCTGCTTTCCTAACCCTTTACTCTGCAGTAGACGGGTTTCACAGTTCCAGCAAAAAATGCAAACGCAAATCAATAATCCTAGCAGGAACAATGAAGGAACAAGTAGCATCACCTCCGTGTGCTCATTTAGTAGGCAAGTCTTTACACCTTACAAGTCATTCTAAGCATCTTTGAAAGGCTGGGCATACTTCGCATGGGGTTTGGAAAAAGCAGAGAATCTTCTAATGATAAATATTTAAACATAATGTAATTGTTAGATAAAAGGCATCACTTTCTTTAGATGATTAATTTCACCAAATTATTGTAATAAGAAGATAGATTGGCTTGGCCTTTCCTTATAATGAGGCAATACTATTTTCTGAAAGGATCTTGAGGACATCAAAAGTCCAGATGCACTTAAGTAGGAAGAATAAAAAAATTTCAGGGATAAGAAACACAAAATCTCTTCACTTATCTTTTATTTTCTACTTTTGACAAAAAAATGGGAACAAGAAATATTTTCTATTTCTCATCTTTATTGGAGAAAACTACTGTGCGAGCATGATACTAAGCAGCACCTTAGACTCTGTCCCTGCAAAGAGGAGCCGTGAGAGGAAAGAGAGGTGGGCATGCTGGCCAAGCGGAAACACACATCCCACCTAAAGGCACAGCATGAGTCAGCTAGAGCCCATTGTAGACTTTGAGGGATTTGGGCCCAGTATAGTCAAATTATCTGCTTTGTTAAAAAATAAAGGAAATTCAGAATTTTATGTGAAATTTCTCCTTTTTACAATACAGTGTGTCTGTAAAGTCATGGTGCACTTTTGACCGGTCACAGGAAAGCAACAAAAGACGATAGAAATGTGAAATCTGCACCAAATAAAAGGAAAACCCTCCCAGTTTCTGTAGGATGATGTGGCAGCATGTGCACATGTGCAGATGATGATGTAACACCGTGTATACAGCGGAGCAGCCCACGGCCATTGCCAGTCGAGATGTGGACGGTACAGAGGAAAGTTCAGTGTGTTCTGTGGCTCGCTAAATTCGAATCCGTGACCAAAATGCAACATGAATATCGGCGTGTTTATAACGAAGTGCCACCACATAGGAATAACATTACCCGGTGGGATAAGCAGTTGAAGGAAACCTGCAGTTTGGTGGAGAAACCCCGTTCTGGTAGACCATCAGTCAGTGATGAGTCTGTAGAGGCTATATGGGATAACTACCTAAGGAGCCCTAAAAAATCTGCGTGAGCCCACATCAAACTGCACTGAATAGGTATGAAACTGGGAGAGTTTTCCTTTAATTTGGTGCAGATTTCACATTTCTATCATCTTTTGTTGCTTTCCTGTGAATGGTCAAAAGTGCACCATGACTTTATGGACACACTGTATTTATACATTTTTTCCTTCTTTTTTTCCAAATGAGAGGAGGGGAGATAGACAGATTCCCGCATACACCCCAACTGTAAGGCCGGTGGATAATGGGGAAAGGTCAGGCCTGCGAACTTTGGCTAGGACGTCCCACAACCAAACATGCCAAAAGAAACTTTCCAGGAGCCCTTTGGAAAAAAGTGACCGTCTGCCAGCCAGTGAGATTTTACCACGTCATATTAGCTCGACCACCCTAGGAACCCTTTAAATATCTCTCACACGGGTCACCACTTGTGACTTCCCTGTCCTCCATCTTTTCTCAGGGCCAGGGAACCTCGTTGGGCGGGAAACACTCTGTACTCAATAAAGACTTTATTATTCCACACTTCATGGCTCCAGCTCCTTCCTTCCTTCTCGGCAGGGAAAAATACCTTACATTTTGGTGCCAAAAACCCGGGAGGTGTTTGAAGTCCACAAGGACTGCTCCTCTCCTCTTCCCCTCCGAGAAAGAATCAGGATCTCCAACCTTCCACCCACTTCAGCTCACGGTGCAGTAAATCCCCTGCCTCCAGCCACCCTTGAGTTCTTTCCGCCGAGACTCCCTGCCGGAAACCGTAGCTATGTCAGGGAACTCTTTCCGTCTAAGCGCGTGTCCTTGTGGAGATGTCCCAAGCATATCCACTTTACCTTACCCATCCGTGGCCAGAGCTTGAGTTTTGGGATGTTGATGCTCAAATCTGACCACTCCGAGGACTGAGGGCAGCCATGGGGGCACAGGAATCTCCCTCCCTAAAGAAGAAGAAACTGTTCTTCTTCTCTGCTGTGGCCAGGCCACAGAAACCACTGAATTAGCCTCCTGAAGGGACTTTTGGTTTTAGCACCCTCACCAATTTAACTATCGCCAAAAAAAGCTGGGAGCTGGTTGGAGATCCTTTACATACAGGGCTTCTAATTATTCACGCACCCGTCCTTAATCTCTCTGCTGCCTGTTCCACTGCGCAGGCCTTTTTCTGGCCAGAGAAACCTCACCTAAAACCTCCATTCCTGATCTTTCCTTCTCCACAGACTCCCAACTCTCTCCCCCTCCTGCCTGACCCCTGGAGGTGCCCCACTCTCGGGACCTGTTTCTAGTCCTTCTGCAGACCTCTTTCGCTCGGGTCTCTTCCCTTTAAGAGCACCCTCCCCTGTTTCTTATTCACCACTACCAGTCTCTCTTTCTCCTCCCCTGCTGACCAGGGGCCCCTCCTTCTCCATAGTGTTCTTAAACCCCTCCTCAGTCAGGCCATTTTCAGTCTAGCATTGACCCTTACACCAGTTTGCAGGAACCCAAGGCCCAACTCCAATTTTCTTACAAGAAGTTCTGGCCCTGTCCTGCCTTTGGCTCCAGTGTTTCCTGATGGATCTGGGTGCCAGGCTCCCCACAAGCCCCCCTCCTCTTATTCTCAACCCCCAAACCCCTACCCGGGACCTGTGAATACGGCATTTAAAGTTTTTAATGGTCCCAACTAGTAGAAACAGGCCAAGGCTGTTCGCCAGGCCCACATACAGCGGAAGGTAATGCTCCAAACCCAGACTCTTGTGGCAGCCCTGAGGCTGACAGAGCAACAGAGGCAAGGCACAGGAAGTACTCGACCCAAGTCCAAGCCACAAAGAGAAATCCCACCAGCAGCTTGCTTTAAGTGTGGCAAGCCGGATCACTGGTCCCGGCAGGGCCCCTGCCCACGGCTGCCCACTGAGCCCTGCCTTGACTGCAAGCAGCCCGGTCACTGGTGGAGCGATTGCCCCTTTGGGCAACAGGCTTTTCCTCAGCGCCTCTACATGGAGGATAAGCCGTCCGAATGGGAGGCCAAGCCAGCCAGGTGGGTGCATTGCTCAAACTTCTAGGACACAGCCTGGGCTCAGAGAACCAGAATATGCTGCAACTAGTGGGTAAGTCCATTTCATTTCTTGTGGACACGGGGGCAACCTTCTCCGTTTTGCCATCACACCCTGGACCTCTAGTTCCCTCATGGGTCTCGGTTATGGGAATGGATGGGACCCCTTCCTTTCCCCTTTTTACGCCACTCCTGACATGCAGTTTTGCCTCAAGCTTGCCTCCTTACAGGACCACTGGCAGTCGTAACCACTGGACTCCATCCATCTCCAGCTCACCAAAAGGCTGGACTCTACAAATCCCCCTATTACTCCTCTTTTTTTTAAATCCTTACAGGACCACATCCGCGAAGTTTCTCAACTCACAGCCAAACAGATGTTCCTCCTGACACCCCTCAAAGCTACCACCTTCTGATCTCCCCCTCTCCATGATGCCCTTATTCAGCATAAAGTAGCCAGATGAATAAACGGCACCCCTATTCTATTTAACACAAAAGATCAGAATGTAAGGTCGGTGGATAATGGGGAAAGGTCAGGCCCGTGAACTTTGGCTAGGACTGCCCACAACCAAGCGCACAAAAGAAACTTCCCAGGAGCCCTTTGGAAAAAAGTGACCATCTGCCAGCCAGTGAGATTTCATCACGTCATATTAACTCTAGGAATCCTTTAAATATCTCCCACGTGGGTCACCACTTGCGACTTCCCTGGCCTCCATCTTTTCTTGGGACCAGGGAACCTCATCAGGTGGAAAGCGCTCTATATTCAATAAAGACTTTATTATTCCACACTTCATGGCTCCGGCCCCTTCCTTCCTTCTTGGCAGGAAAAAATACCTTACACCAACCAGGATTCATCTGGCAATCCCCTCTGAGGCTGATGCTCTACCCATCTACGGCCATGCTTGCAACCCAGATATTTTTAGAGCCTGCAGTAGAGGCTCCAGGGAACTATCCTCAGCACCTGGCCAATGTGTTCGAATCAATTGAATCCACTGAGTCATGGCTGCTGGAGAGAAAGAAGGGGAGAAAAATAAGAGAGAAGGGAGGAGGAGGGGTGAAGAAGCAGATGGTCGCTTTTGTGTGCCCAGACTGGGAATCGAACTGGGGACATCCTCACGCCAGGTAGACACTCTACTGCTGAGCAAACCAACCAGGGCCGGTAAATTTTTATTAAACATTCTGTGATCAGATAAACTATCTGTCAACTTCTAATAGGCAATGGTGTCAACCATAAAGTATTAAATCTAGAGAGGCTCTTATAGAAGATCTAAGTCTACTTCCTCATTTTACAGTCTAAGGAAGCTGTAACCTGAAGAAACTTCATCAAGTCACCCAAGTGATTATAAACAGCAGAGGTCCAGATGACCTAATTCAGAATCTTGAATCATTCAGCAAATATTCATTCAAAACCTGTCATATGTCAGGTACTCTGCTTGGTGTTGCAGATAATTAAGGTGACTAGTATTTTCCTTTAGGGAGATCGAGGAATGAGATCCTTCCCAGGACATTGTAAAAGGTGCTACGATCAAGATTTATACACAGCACCATGGATCCTAGAGATGAGGAAGTGATAACAGAATCTTGAAAGACTTGTAAGAGTTCACCAGGAAAACAAAATGGGAAAGGCAAAAGGAAGAGCGCATAAAAATTTATAAAACTATCAGCAAGTGCAAACTCTTAAGGATCACTATATAAGTTTATTTAGCTAAAGCATAGTGGGCGGGATGGAGGGCCACGAGACTGAAAAGGCAAGTACCGTTTATATAATGGAAAGCCTACATCATGTTAAATGAATATCAAATAAGAGTTCAACTATTATAGGATTCTAAGCAAGGGTGTGATGTGCATATAATTTCATGCAATAAAGAAAACTCTGGAGAAGTGGGGAAAATTAAAAAGAAATAACATTGGAACTGGAGAGAGGGAGATTATGACCATTTAGGAGGCTGCTGAAATAAGAATTTCCCCAATATCACAGATATTGAAGGACTTGCAGTAAGGCAGGGGTCGGGAGCCTATGGTTCGCGAGCCAAATGTGGCTCTTTTGATGGCTGCATCTGGTTTGCAGACAAATCTTTAATAATAAAAATAATGTTAAAAATATAAAACATTCTCATGTATTACAATCCATTCATTTCCTACTGCTCATGTTCATGGTTGCGGGTGGTTGGAGCCAATCACAGCTGTTCTCTGCGACAACACCAAATTTTTATTGGATAATGTATAACGTACACGGTCGTTGTATGGCTCTCATGGAATTACATTTTAAAATATGTGGCGTTCTTGGCTCTCTCAGCCACAAAGATTCCCGACCCCTGCACTAAGGTAAATTCATTGGAGAATAACAGGTGAGGACTGCTTTGAGAAATACTTAAGAAAACTTGGAAATCAATTAGATATGGAGATTACTCGGACTCTTAAGACATGAGAAATTGAGCTAAACACAATGTGGCTGGGATGTAAAATTGTTAATAAAGTAGTTGCAGTTTGAGGAAGGAGGTGGGTGAAATAAGTAACAAAGTGACAGTAAGTTTAGAGTCAACATGTGCTATCTAGTTTGAGATGTTCCATGTCCTACACATACTTGAAAATGTGAGGTGGAGCTCAGGATAGAGCTGTAGTTAGAACTATGGAAAGAAAGGAGCTCACTAACACAAAGAATAAAATGTTTTGAACTTTCTGTGTTTAAGGAGGGCAGAGAAAGAAAAACCCTGAAAAGAATTAATCAGAGAAATAGAAAGTGAACCAGGAAAAGGTAAACTGGAGAATGAAGGAAAATATTTCAGAAAGAGTTAATGATCTATATCAGTGGTCCCCAACCTTTTTTGGGCCACAGACCAGTTTAATGTCAGAAAATATTTTCATGGACCGGCCTTTAGGGTGGGATGGATAAATGTATCACGTGACCAAGACAAGCATCAAGAGTGAGTCTTAGACGAATGTAACAGAGGGAATCTGGTCATTTTTTAAAAATAAAACATTGTTCAGACTTAAATATAAATAAAATGAAAATAATGTAAGTTATTTATTCTTTCTCTGCAGACCAGTACCAAATGGCCCACAGACTGGTACTGGTCTGCGGCCTGGGGAATGGAGACCACTGATCTATATTACATGTCGCAGGAAAATCAAGTAAATTAAGAACTGAAACTTATGCATTGGACTTGAGAATTAAGAAGTGGTCATGAAAAAAAGGAAATCTTACCTTTTGCAACAACATGGATGGACATGGAAACTATTATGTTAAAGTGAAATAAGCCAGGCAGAAAAAGAAAGAAAAAAGAAAAAAAAAGAAAAAGACAATATGACCTCACTCATTTGAGGAATACAATGAACAATGTGAACTGAGGAACGGAATTGAGACAGAGGAGGGATCAAAAGGACCAGAGGAAAAGAGAACAGAGGGAAAGGGGATGATAGGATGGGCTAAGGGGGAGGGCGCTATGGAAGGGGGGCTAGGGAAATGTGGAAGGGAATACGGGGAGGGGGGATGCATTCGGGGTGACCCTAGAATCTATGTAAACACAATAAATTAAAATCAATTAAGAAAAAAGAAGTGGTCAGTGAATTTAGGAAGAGACATTTCAATCATTCAAGGAACTATCACATAAAAACTTATATCTGGCCTGACCAGGCGGTGGCGCAGTGGATAGAGCATCGAACTGGGATGCAGAAGGACCCAGGTTCAAGACCCCGAGGTCGCCAGCTTGAGTGCGGGCTCATCTGGTTTGAGCAAGGCTCACCAGCTTGGACCCAAGGTCGCTGGCTCCAGCAAGGGGTTGCTCGGTCTGCTGAAGGCCCGCGGTCAAGGCACATATGAGAAAGCAATCAATGAACAACTAAGGTGTTGCAAAGCGCAATGAAAAACTAATGATTGATGCTTCTCATCTCTCTCTGTGCCTGTCTGTCTGTCCCTGTCTATCCCTCTCTCTGACTCACTCTGTCTCTGTAAAAAATAAATAAATAAATACAATTAAAAAAAATTTATATCTGCACAAGTTCTGGTGTATTCTCCAAACACCCGCTCATCCTTTGATAGGACCTTGAGGGGAAGCACAGTGCAGGTGAGGCTACATAGCCTCTCCGTGCTATCCTGCTCCTTACCGACCAAATCAGAACCAAAGCACAGCTGTCTGACCCTTCCTCTTGGACTCCTTCCAATTCCTCATGTTTTAAAATATGCTGTGAGAAGATTCCTTCCAAGTCTTTTGAAAACTAAGAATAAGGTTTCATCCCATGCACTGGCCGGATAGCGAGGTTGGTTAGAGTGTCATCCCAAAGCACAGAGATTGCCGGTTTGATCCTGCTCAGGGCACATACAGGAAGAGATGTTTCTGTGTCTTTCTCTCTCTCTCTCCCTTAATTTTAAAACTAAAATAATTTTTAAAAATTTAAAATTAAAAAAAAATTTTTAAACATCACTAAAATGTTATTCATTTGAATAGATGAATATTCATTCTACATGAAAAGAATATGTACGGTTTAAGTGAGCCTGCAAAACTTAGAGGCGTGGAGGCTGAATGAGTTCCTGACATTTGTCACATACCATCCGACAACTGACTGCTACTTAGTGAAATTCAGCCAAGTGCCTTGAAGCAACTAGGACTCGAAAACTCCGGTGATTCGACAATTGATTAATTCCCGTCCCCCTACCCCCCTGACAAATTCTGTACGTTTGAGGGAGATATCTATGTCTCAAGCCTTGTCATTTAGATTCTTCAAAGCTAGTCATTTTGGGGATCAATTAGATGAAAGTAAGTTCTTGAGTAGGAATTATCTGCATATTATTATGTTCTTATTAAAATAAATACCGCCTCTGCCCTGTGGGGTGGGATGCTCTCCACTGCTCTTATCTCCAGTGTTTAGAGTAGCAGTTCTAGTGAATGGAAGGAGATATTGTTTGTTTATTTAATCATCCCTGAACTAAAAATATGTTTTATTTATTTATTTATTTATTTTTATTTTTTATTTTTTTGTATTTTTCTGAAGCTGGAAACGGGGATAGACAGTCAGACAGACTCCCGCATGCGCCCAACTGGGATCCATCTGGCACGCCCACCAGGGGGCGATGCTCTGTCCCTTCAGGGCATCGCTCTGTCGCGACCAGAGCCACTCTAGCGCCTGGGGCAGAGGCCAAGGAGCCATCCCCAGCGCCCGGGCCATCTTTGCTCCAATGGAGCCTTGGCTGCGGGAGGGGAAGAGAGAGACAGAGAGGAAGGAGAGGGGGAGGGGTGGAGAAGCAGATGGGCACTTCTCCTGTGTGCCCTGGCCGGGAATCGAACCTGGGACTTCTGCACGCCAGGCCAACACTCTACCACTGAGCCAACCGGCCAGGGCCAAAATATGTTTTAATGACCACCATGTAATCTTATGGAAGAGCCAAAGAAGTAAAAGACACAAGAAAATATAGCAAAACAAGGAACTGATTGATAAAGGAGAGGTACAGGTTGACTTGTGAAAGTTTGTTTTTGATTGATGATACAAAACCAGAGCTGTTTTAAGAAATCTGTGCTAGATTAAAAGGCAGCTTAAATAAATATCTAGCAAATAAGAGTTTGTTTTCTTGAGCCTATTTTTAAGCACCTCGCAGCTCACTCTGAAGTCTGCTTGTTTTCTAAAACCCTGCAAGTGTCTAGTAATATGCCAAGCACAGACCAGATGTTGCTCTGAGCTTTTCAACATGATGACTGGCGTGTTCATTCTAATTTTACCTCCTAGATATGTTTATATGTGCCTCATTCTCCCTGTCCCTCACTGTCTGCATCCCAATCCACTGCAGTACTCTCCTCACTGACATCTCTACCTTTAGTTCTACTCAGCTTTGTTATCCTCAAAGCCACCACTTTAAAGTATTTGAAATATATGAAAACTTCACTCCAGACTTTATGCTACCCCCGTGGTTGAAGATACACCCAATTATACTCCTTAAAAATTAGAGTGTGTGGGTAGAGCAGGGTGTGTGTAAGTTAGAAGAAGGAAGCAGAGAAGGGTATTTTTGTAGAAAGGTCTGGGAAACCATGGTATAATATATTCTTAAAGACTTATAATCACTTGTGTAAGTTAAAAGCTTTGAGAAGTAAAGAAACAAGTGTAACTTTTTTTAACCCAGTATTTTCTGAATGTATTTGACCATATGATGCTTTTATACTTAATGATGGCAAGGACCTTCAAAATATGTGTTATAGGAAACATAACTCTCCAAATCAAGTCTTAACCCTCTCATATAAATAAGGTGATTATATTGATATATCCAGTTAGCCTAGGGCAGTCCCAGATGTGGCATGTTGACCGGGTGCTCCAGTCTGCTGAGCACCCACTTTCATCCTCAGAAGTGTCCCAGTTCAGATGCTGTATCATATGGTCACCTTATAGATGAGGACCTACATGATCTAGATCCTATCTTTCCCTGCATCAAAATCCATGCTCTGGAATAGAGGGTGGATCAAGGTAGGTTTATAGTTGTTCATACTGAATATAATACAATAATTAGTAAATAATGATACAAAAATAAACTGTTCTGCACACTGGCAACTGTAAACCTATTTTGCCCCACTCTGCACATTAGCTGAAAGAACTTCTCTATTTGTTTTCACTCCCACCTCCCTCCCACCAGCTTGCTAACCACACACCAGGGGTTTTCTTGTTTCTGTGTTTTCTTCATGCGGTTTTCTTTATCTAAAATACGTCCTCTCTTCCTCCTCATTTTTTAAATAAACTCTTTATTTTAGAATAACTATAGACTTATAGAAAGGTTGCAAAGGTAATACAGAGTTCCCATATACACTTCACCCAGATTCTCTTAATATTAACATCTTTTATAACCATGGTGTATTTGTCAAACTAAAAATTAACATGAATATAGTAGTATCAACTAAACTTGGGCCTTGATTTAGATTTCACTAGTGTTTTTAATTCTAAGTAATTATTTTTTTTAATCTATAAACAATTTGACTACAGGTTTTGATGAAAATAAAAGTTTTCAATTCACTTGGGTAGAAAGCCACACTGGGGATTGCTGGTTGTATATGTTTGATTTTAAAAGAAGCTGCCAAATTGTTTTCCAAAGTAGCTGTGCCACGTTGCACACCCACCAGCAATGAATGGGAATTTCTGTTGTTCTAAATACTTGTCACCACATGAAACTGCAGTCTCCTTTCATTCCCCTTCTCTCCCCCTTTGTCCACCTCCACCTACATCCCACATCCTTTTCTCTCTGGCCGTCACCCAGCGTTGTCTGTGTCTTATATGTGTGTGTGTGTGTGTGTGTGTGTGTGTGTGTATATATATATATATATATATATATATATATATATATATATACCCATATATATATGTTTTGTTTTTTTTTTTGTATTTTTCTGAAGCTGGAAACTGGGAGAGACAGTCAGACAGACTCCCGCATGCACCCGACCCGGATCCACCCGGCATGCCCACCAGGGGAGACGCTCTGCCCACCAGGGGGCGATGCTCTGCCCCTCCGGGGCATCAAGGGGGTGGGTGGAGAAGCAAATGGGTGCTTCTCCTATGTGCCCTGGCCAGGAATCGAACACGAGTCCCCCGCACGCCAGGCCGATGCTCTACCGCTGAGCCAACCAGCCAGGGCCTATATATGTTGTTTTGCTAAGTCCCTTCACCTTCCTTCATCTGGCCCCCCAAAACCCCTCCCCTTGAGCAGCTTTCTGTCTATTCCATGTGTCCATGCCTCTCTTTCCATTTTGTTTGTCAGTTTATTTTGTTCATTAGGTTCTACATCCAAGGAAGATTATATGGTATTTTTTAACAGCAAGTTTGATGTTTATAATACAGTGCTGTTGTTTATAATCTCTACCCTATACACTAGATCTCCAGGATTTTTTTTTAACTACTAGCTGCAAGTTTGTACCCTTATATGACATCTCTCCAATCCTTCCCCATCCAAATGCTAAAAAAGCCTTTCAGTAATTCCTGGGCAGCAGAAGCTCAGGGGAAGGGAAAATGTGGCACATCACCAAGAAAACACGTCGCAGTCACGTGGGACTGAAGCACCTTCCAGATAGGCCGTGGAGGACCACTGTTCCTTAGGAGAAAATTTGTAAGGGTCTGAAGGAAAAGTGGATAAGGGGAGGTATTTACTTTTGCCTTTCTTCTTCTTAATTCTACTGGATCAAAGTTCACCCCATGGGGCACTAAGTTTCCCGACTCTTTCAGGTTGTGTTACTCAGGTTTTCTAGAAAATCAGACCCAAAATTTAGAACTGTACATTGTTTGAGGAAAGATCTAGAGCAGGGGTCCCCAAACTACGGCCCGCGGGCCGCATGCGGCCCCCTGAGGCCATTTATCTGGCCCCCGCCACACTTCCGGAAGGAGCATCTCTTTCATTGGTGGTCAGTGAGAGGGGCATAGTTCCCATTGAAATACTGGTCAGTTTGTTGATTTAAACTTATTTGTTCTTTATTTTAAATATTGTATTTGTTCCCTTTTTTTTTTTTTTACTTTAAAATAAGATATGTGCAGTGTGCATAGGGATTTGTTCATAGTTTTTTTTTTATAGTCTAGCCCTCCAACAGTCTGAGGGACAGTGAACTGGCCACCTGTGTAAAAAGTTTGGGGACACCTGATCTAGAGCTTCTGAATTTTCTTGGCAGAACTGTGCCTTGGCTGTGGGGATCCACTCAGGGTACAGGACCGAGGCTTTGTGGAAACCCAAACTCCCGGTAGAAAGGCTGAGAGACCAGGGCTGCTGGAATGTCCCTGGAGGCTGGGTCTCCTGGGAACAAATGGCTAAAGTCACCTGGGACTGAGCCAATCTGGGGAACTTTATATACAGTATGAGAAGGAACTACAATAGTCAAATAATTACACTTGAAGAAAAAAACAAAAGTACACACAAACACAAAAGCACAATAAAACAAGTTGTTTGTAACAAATGGAAAACAAATCTGAATTTAGTAAGGAGAGACTATATTTGGAAATTACTGCAAAGAGCGGGAAGGGACTGTTTGTTGCATTGGGGAGAACCCTTTGACCATAGATCTGCAGATGTCTCGTGAATTAGGAAATAGACTTTTTTCTTCTTAAGGGAGAGGTGTAAACAAGACTAGAAAGAATTGGGTGTGAGCACTTGGAATGAACGGATGTGACAAAATCAGAAAATGTTCCACTGTGTGGCCAGTCTATTCTGGGAGGGGTGCTGTTGAGGAGAGCCGGCTGTTCGCTGGCTCAGGCTGAGGCTGGACCAAAGTCCAGGCACCTGAGGAAGACAAGAATCTTAACTGAAGCTTGGCTAGCAAGCGTTTCATTCTGATTGATCTGCACCAACCAGAAGTTTAGCTAATCATTTATGAGGCAATGAATGGGAATTTGGCCTTGTCATAAGCAAATGAGCAGGAGTGGGGGTGTTGGAGGAGGAAATTCCACGAGTCTTATCTATGTCATATGAGGAAGGATGGTTATATTAAATAAGCCATTTCCCAGAACACAAATATATGAAGGTATCTTTTAACTGTCACTGTTTTTCAAGATCACAGGGCTCAGGTAAAATTTAGCATTGTCAGATACCTAAGAGACTGGCAACATGAGAAAGAATAATAATACACAGTGGCTGACAGGGTCAGTGCATGGGGAAAGGAACATTATTACCTTATAGTGTGGCGCTTTTCAAATTGACCCAGCCTTCTGCAAACTTTCAAACATAATGCAATAGCTTTTCAGCCCATCAACCTCATCTTCAGAAATCTATACTGAAAAAAAATGCTTGGACAAATGTATTGATATAATATATATCAATATTATTTTAAATATCCACCATTTGAGAACAACATAAATATCTGTCAGTGAGTCATTAAAGGCATTTGCACACATGTAACAATGTGGCATTAACAAAGTGTTAGAAGTAGTGTGGTGATTAAGAATTGCTCTCTGGAGTCAGGGGTTGCCTGGGTTCAAATTCCAGCTTCAGCACTTATTGACATGTAATCTCAAGCAACTCAGTCTCTCTGTGTGTCAGTTTTTTCACCTGTAAAAGAGAAGTGTATCTGTGTCACCCTGACCCTTTAGCTCAGTCAGTTAAGAGAGTCGTCCCAAAAGAACAAGGTTGCTGGTTGTCAGAGCACATGTAGGAAGCAGCCAATGAGTGCATGACTGAGTGGAACAACAAATGAATGCTCCCCAACCCCCCCAACCCTCTCTCCCTTCCTTGCTCTGTCTCTCCAAAAATGAAAAAGAAATTAAGCCCTGGCCAATTGCAACTTCTTTCCGGAGCATGAAGTTTGCTGGTTCGATTACCCAGTCAGGGCACATACAGGAGCAACTTGATGTTTCTATCTCTCCTTGCCTCTCTCTCTCAAAGAGAGAGAGAGAGAGAGAGAGAGAGAGAGAGAAAAGAAAACAGAAATGTACCTGTGCCTAAGCTTGTTAGGGAGATTAAATGAGTTAATGCATACTAGCATGCAGTGTCCATACTATAATATAAATGTAGTAGTGTAATTAATATTGCTAGATTTAGATTATTTACATCCAAAGGTGTCTTTTATGTATTAAATGTAAAATATGGTTATGAAATAAAATGTGTTATTATACCTTATGTATGTATTTATTTATTTATTCATTATATAATTTTAAAAGTGTATATATATAGAGAAAGGGAGAGAAATAGTATCTAGAAGAAAATACATGCAGACTTTAACTTTTAAAAGGTTTACTTTTTGTACTTTTGAACTATTCAGTGTTGTTTTTTTTAACAAAAAAATCCATGTGGAAGAAAATTAAGCCATCTCTTATTTGACAGTAAATAAAAGATACATATATAATCAGGGAATGTGGTGAGGGAGGGATACTTTGGTTCTGGGTTAATTTGGCCCTTGGGTAATCAGTTTTTGGTCTTTGAAGTTGAAGAGAGAATGATTTTCATAGATTCAATTTGTGTTGAGATCACTCTGGAATGCAGCATTTAAATGTCAAACTATTTTACAAAGCTATAGTAATCAACACAATATGGTATTGTCACAGAAACTGACACAAAGCTCAATGGAACAGAGTAGAGAGCCCAGAAGTAAACTCATGCATAAATGGTCAATTAATTTATGACAAAGGAGCCAAGAATATATAACAGGGAAAGGATAGTCTTTCAATAAATAGTGTTGGGACAACGGGACAGCCACATGCAAGATTGAATCATAAAACTCCTAGAAGAAAACATTGAAGTTTCTTGATACTGTCTTGCAAATAACATTTTGGAATTGACACCAAAAACAAAGACAACAGGGACTGAAAAGATGGCAGCGGAGTAGGCAGACGCACAGATGCCCAGCTCTCACCACCAAACTGGAATACAAATCAATTTAGGAAAAATCAGCATGAAAAACCAACTCTGAACTACAAGAACAGCTCTTAAAAACCAAGGAGCAAAGAAGAAGCCACAAAAAACCTGGTAGGGAGCGCCTGAATCTCTGCTTACAGTAACGGAGAGGGAGGGTGAGGCTGAGAGCCCAGAGGGGATCTCACACAAGGGAAAAGGGCAGAAACTACTGCTCACAGCCACTTGCCTGGCGACCAGAGAGCAAGGTGTGTTGAAAAGACCAGCTTATCTCCCAAGTGGAAAGGACAGGGAGAGGGACAGAATATGAGGGGCTAGGAATGCAGGAGACGAACTAAAAAAGCTGACTCATCCATGCTGGAGGCGGCCATAGCTGGGGGAGGGACTGAACCTTTTACAAAATAGAGCTGAATTGCTTCTGGATCAGAGATCTCCGGACATCTATCCAGCTCCAATCAGCGCAACGAGACACAGCTGAAAACAAGAAGTGGGGAGGAGGGGCAGTAACTCAGGTCTCCATGGAGATCTGAGATACACCTCCCCCTACTGAAGCTGAGAAAACACCCTGCCCCCAGTGAGATTAGGTGGCTAAAGAGGCCTTCAGAGTCTCAGGTTACACCCACCGCATTCCTGGATACAGTTTCAAGGAAGCCCCCTGCTGAGATCAGTAAAAAGACTATCACCTGTTAAGAAAACAAACAAATCAAGACTTCAAAGCTGCCCAAATCCAAAAGTGGATTACAAATAACAGCTGATACCAACCCAAGAAGACCTAGAAATAACTAAAAACTGGAGGCAGACAACACCAAGCCTAGACTCAACCAACTCTACAAATAAAAAACCCCAAAACAGACAATGAGAAGACAAAGAAGTGCAATCCAAATGAAACGACAAGAGACACCTTCAAAAGATGAACTGAGGGAGATGACGTCAGAGTAATGGTGGGGTAGGAAGTGATACCAATAAATCTCCCCCAAAACTCAACAAGATCTTCAACCAGAAACAGAAAAACCTATACTTGGAGCCTCCAGATGCTTCGCAATTCACCCAAAGGTATGGTTGAGTGAAAAATTGGTTAAATATATAACCAAACCCCGAAGGAAATAGGGAGTAAGAAATGCTCCGCCTTCCTCACTAACCTAAACAGGGCGGCTTTCTCTGGTAACTGTGAATATAGAAACTGAGGCGGGCAAAGGGGGTGAATAGATCCAGGCCACGGCACAAACGGCCGAACCAGGTTGTGGCACGGAGATCCAAGCCGAGGAAAAACTGATCCTGTGGCAACCTGGGCAATACAAGCTAACACTTGCACCAAACCCAAAGAAAGAAAGACAAGCGGGGCGGCCATTTTACCCGGTCTCCTGGTCGGCGTGCGCGCAGTTAGTGGGCGAGAGATTTCTTCCTAGGCCCCGGGAGTGGGTGCCCGTGTTGCCCCACGGAGAGGCAGGGTCAGAGGCCTTTCTGTGGGCCGAGGGCAGAGTCTCTGGGCAGCCCCAGTGCCCTGGGAAAGCCACGCACGGGAGGGAGTGAGAACTAATTCCAACGGTGGAGATTTTCTGTGCTGGAGGGGGTTTCACTCAGAGGGAAACACGGCCAGCCTCATATCCTGGTTTGCGCGCGCAGATAGTGAATGAGAGATTCCTCCGAGTGCCTAGGCAGTGCGCGCCCGTGTTATCGCACAGAGGGGCAGAGTCAGGGGCCTTTGTGTGGGCCAAAGCGGAATCTCGGGCAGCCCCAGTGCCTTGCAAAAGCCACGCACGGGGACGGAGCGAGACTCAATTCCAACACTGCAACTTTTCCCTGCGGTTGGGGGTTTCACTCAGAGCGTGAGACTGCTGGCCAGATATCCTGGTCTGCGCGCGCAGCCAGTGAGTGAGAGTTTCCTCCAAGTGCCCTGGAAGTGGGTGCCCGCCTGTGTTACCGGACAGAGTGGCAGACAGAGCCAGAGGTCTTTGAGTGGGCAGAAAGCCCGCCTGATTATGCTAGCAGTTCTGACCGACTGAGCCTTACCCAGAGCCCTGTGCTGAGTGGAAATAGAGTGGGGAGTTGCCAGCTCTTTGAGCCTCTTACTATCCAGGCAGAGGCAGCAGCAACCCCATAGCTGGATTATCAGGCTACTAATTGAGGAAGGAAAGACTAGGAGAAAGGCTCCAGGAACACGGACTCTCTCACTGTCGGAGCCTATAAATGCTAATGAGCCTCGACTGCCAACGAGACTAAAGCACAATACATGACATTGCCATAGAGACTTATCAACTGCAAACCTCTACCTGAGCGTGCCAAAGGGGCAGAACCCGGGGTACAGAGTCACCGACCAGGAAGAGGGAGAGAAAAGAAAAAGCAAGAAGATAATCTCTCAAAATCAAGAATAATCTGCAGACTTTATAACCTATCCCATTTTATTATATTTGTTCGTTTGTTTCTCTTATCTTCATTCTTGATACTTTTTTTCCTCCTCCAATTTGGTGGATTAACTCTCTGCCGGTCTTACTCTCTCCTCTCCTTGAACTACACTACCCATAAGTGTTACATCTCCTATTCTCTTTTCTCTTCTTTTCCTTTCTCTCTATGAGGGTTGCACTCCAAAACCCTTAACTCTCTCTCTCTCTCTCTCTCCTTTCTTTTTTCTTCTTTTAGTGGTTCCCTCTTTTTTTCTCTCTCTCTCTTTCTTTTCTCCCTCTATATTAGTTTCTTCCTTTCTTCTTTACATCTCCTCTCATTCAAACCTCAATAACAAACAAATTATCTTATCTGGGACTCAAACTTATGTTTGTGGCATTTTGGGGGGTTTTTACTTCACCTTTTTAACTCACTAGCAGTGCTCTCATCCCTGGCTCTCCATTTTATCTAGTTCTTATTCCACTAAATACAATAGTAATTTTTTAATTTGTCCCCCCCATTTTTCCGTTTTCCTCTTATTCCTCTCATCATAACTCTTAGACATCCAACACCTAAAAGCAAATCATTTTATTCTTGACCCAAATTTTTTCCTTATTTGCTTTTTGCTTTTTGTGGGTCCATACGCTCTTTTTTTTTCTTTTTTTTTTTCTTCGTTTTTCTTTTTTTTTTCTTTTTTTTTTTTTTTGCCCTTTTATTACTTTTCCCCAATTCAGGCCCTCCATCACAGGCATTGTTTGTTATAATTCACAGTTCACCACAAGATTTTCTCAAGAAAGAGGGGAGAGGAGAGGAGAGGAAAAAAAAGGGGGGGGAATAATTTCCTTTTTTAAAAATTTTTATTTTATTTTATTTTTCTTTATTTCATTATTAATTTTTTTAAAAAAAACAACTCTTTTCGATTTTTTATTTTTTTTATTACTTTTTTTAACTTTTGATTCTTTATTACATCTCATTAATACTATCAACAAAACCACCCTCAGATGCCATTAAGGAAGAGAAAATCGAATATCATGGATACAAAAGAAAGAGAGGTAACACAGCTAGATGAGGAAAAATCTATGGAGAAAAAATTTAATATATTGGAAACCTTGGAGCTAAATGACAGAGAATTCAAGATAGAAATCCTAAAAATCCTCCGAGATATACAAGAAAACACAGAAAGGCAATTTAGGGAGCTCAGAAAACAACTCAATGAACACAAAGAATATATGTTCAAGGAAATTGAAACTATAAAAACAAATCAAACAGAGATGAAAAACTCAATTCACGAGCTGAAAAACGAAGTAACAAGCTTAGCTAATAGAACAGGTCAGTTAGAAGAGAGGATTAGTGAAATAGAAGACAAGCAACTTGAGGCACAACAGAGAGAAGAAGAAAGAGACTCAAAAATTTAAAAAAATGAGATAGCCCTACAAGAATTATCTGACTCCATCAAAAAGAATAACATAAGAATAATAGGTATATCAGAGGGAGAAGAGAGAGAAAATGGAATGGAGAACATACTCAAACAAATAATAGATGAGAACTTCCCAAGCCTGTGGAAAGAACTAAACCCTCAAGTTCAAGAAGCAAACAGAACTCTGAGTTTTCTTAACCCCAACAAACCTACTCCAAGGCACATCATAATGAAATTGACACAAACCAACAGCAAAGAAAAAATTCTCAAGGCAGCCAGGGAAAAGAAGAATACAACATATAAAGGAAGGCCCATTAGATTATCATCAGATTTCTCAGCAGAAACTCTACAAGCTAGAAGAGAGTGGACCCCAATATTTAAAGTCCTGAAAGAGAGGAACTTTCAGCCACGAATACTATACCCATCAAAGCTATCCTTCAAATATGAAGGAGAAATAAAAACATTCACAGATACAGAAAAGATGAGGGAATTTATCATCAGAAAACCCCCACTCCAGGAATTACTAAAGGGGGTTCTCCAATCAGATACAAAAAACAAAAAAAAAACAGAGCCACAAGTAAAAGCTCCAAGAAAAACACAATGAAACCAAATGTAAACTGTGACAACAACAAAAAGAAAGAGGGGGAGAAGATGGAGATTAACAGTAGCAAAGGACGATGGAGTGCAAAAGTACTCACAAAATAGTTCGCTACAATGAACAGGGTAGGGACTCTTTTCATTACTCAAATGTAACCACCATTGAAAAAACCACCACAGAAGCACATGAGATAAAAAAAGATAGCAACAGAGGAAAGATGTATGGAATACAACCAAATAAAAACAAAAGATAGAAAAACGAAAGAGAAGGATCAAACAAGACACAAAACTAACAGAAAGCAAGATATAAAATGGCAATAGGGAACTCACAAGTATCAATAATTACACTAAATGTAAACGGATTAAACTCACCAATAAAAAGGCACAGAGTAGCAGAATGCATTAAAAAGGAAAATCCAACTGTATGCTGCCTACAGGAAACTCATCTAAGTAACAAGGATAAAAACAAATTCAAAGTGAAAGGCTGGAAAACAATACTCCAAGCAAATAACATCCAAAAAAAAGCAGGTGTAGCAATACTCATATCGGATAATGCTGACTACAAGACAGGAAAAGTACTCAGAGACAAAAATGGCCATTTCATAATGGCTAAGGGGACACTGAATCAAGAAGACATAACAATTCTTAATATATATGCACCAAACCAAGGAGCACCAAAATATATAAGACAGCTACTTACTGATCTTAAAACAAAAACTGACAAAAATACAATCATACTTGGAGACCTCAATACACCGCTGACGGCTCTAGATCGGTCATCCAAACAGAGAATCAACAAAGACATAGTGGCCTTAAACAAAACACTAGAGCACCTGGATATGATAGACATCTACAGGACATTTCATCCCAAAGTGACTGAGTATACATTTTTCTCCAGTGTACATGGATCATTCTCAAGAATTGACCATATGTTGGGCCACAAAAACAACATCAGCAAATTCAGAAAAATCAAAGTTGTACCAAGCATATTTTCTGATCATAAAGCCTTGAAACTAGAATTCAACTGCAAAAAAGAGGAAAAAAATCCCACAAAAATGTGGAAACTAAACAACATACTTTTAAAAAATGAATGGGTCAAAGAAGAAATAAGTGCAGAGATCAAAAGATATATACAGACTAATGAAAATGACAATACGACATATCAGAATCTATGGGATGCAGCAAAAGCAGTAATACGAGGGAAGTTCATATCACTTCAGGCATATATGAACAAACAAGAGAGAGCCCAAGTGAACCACTTAACTTCCCACCTTAAGGAACTAGAAAAAGAAGAACAAAGACAACCCAAAACCAGCCGAAGAAAGGAGATAATAAAAATCAGAGCAGAAATAAATGAATTAGAGAACAGAAAAACTATAGAAAAAATTAATAGAACAAGGAGCTGGTTCTTTGAAAAGATCAACAAAATTGACAAACCCTTGGCAAGACTTACCAAGGAAAAAAAGAGAAAGAACTCATATAAACAAAATCCAAAATGAAAGAGGAGAAATCACCACGGACACCATAGATATACAAAGAATTATTGTAGAATACTATGAAAAACTTTATGCCACTAAATTCAACAACCTAGAAGAAATGGATAAATTCCTAGAACAATACAACCTTCCTAGACTGAGTCAAGAAGAAGCAGAAAGCCTAAACAGACCTATCAGTAGAGAAGAAATAGAAAAAACCATTAAAAACCTCCCCAAAAATTAAAGTCCAGGCCCTGACGGCTATACCAGCGAATTTTATCAAACATTCAAAGAAGACTTGGTTCCTATTCTACTCAAAGTCTTCCAAAAAATTGAAGAAGAAGCAATACTTCCAAACACATTTTACGAAGCCAACATAACCCTCATACCAAAACCAGGCAAGGATGGCACAAAAAAAGAAAACTACAGACCAATATCTCTAATGAATACAGATGCTAAAATACTAAACAAAATACTAGCAAATCGAATACAACAACATATTAAAAAAATAATACATCATGATCAAGTGGGATTCATCCCAGAATCTCAAGGATGGTTCAACATACGTAAAACGGTTAATGTAATACACCATATCAACAAAACAAAGAACAAAAACCACATGATCTTATCAATAGACACAGAAAAGGCTTTCGATAAAATACAACACAATTTTATGTTTAAGACTCTCAACAAAATGGGTATAGAAGGAAAATATCTCAACATGATAAAGGCCATATATGATAAACCATCAGCTAACATCATATTAAATGGCACTAAACTGAAGGCTTTCCCCCTTAAATCAGGAACAAGACAGGGTTGTCCACTCTCTCCACTCTTATTTAATGTGGTACTAGAGGTTCTAGCCAGAGCAATCAGACAAGACAAAGAAATAAAAGGCATCCATATCGGAAAAGAAGAAGTAAAGGTATCACTTTTTGCAGATGATATGATCCTATACATCGAAAACCCCAAAGAATCCACAGAAAGACTACTAGAAACAATAAGCCAATACAGTAAGGTCGCAGGATACAAAATTAACATACAGAAGTCAATAGCCTTTCTATATGCCAACAATGAAACAACTGAGAAGGAACTCAAAAGAATAATCCCCTTCACGACTGCAACAAAAAAAATAAAATACTTAGGAATAAACATAAGAAAAAATGTAAAGGACTTATATAATGAAAACTATAAACCATTGTTAAGGGAAATCGAAAAAGATATAATGAGATGGAAGAATATACCTTGTTCTTGGCTAGGAAGAATAAATATAATCAAGATGGCCATATTACCCAAAGCAATATACAAATTTAATGCAATTCCCATCAAACTTCCAATGACATTTTTTAAAGAAATAGAGCAAAAAATCATCAGATTTATATGGAACTATAAAAAAACCCGAATAGCCAAAGCAATCCTAAAGAAAAAGAATGAAGCTGGGGGCATTACAATACCTGACTTCAAACTATATTATAGGGCCACGACAATCAAAACAGCATGGTATTGGCAGAAAAATAGACACTCAGACCAATGGAACAGAATAGAAAGTCCAGAAATAAAACCACATATATATAGTCAAATAATTTTTGATAAAGGGGCCAACAACACACAATGGAGAAAAGAAAGCCTCTTCAATAAATGGTGCTGGGAAAACTGGAAAGCCACATGCAAAAGAATGAAACTGGACTACAGTCTCTCCCCCTGTACAAAAATTAACTCAAAATGGATCAAAGATCTAAACATAAGACCTGAAACAATTAAGTACATAGAAGAAGACATAGGTACTCAACTCATGGACCTGGGTTTTAAAGAGCATTTTATGAATTTGACTCCACAGGCAAGCGAAGTGAAGGCAAAAATTAATGAATGGGACTACATCAGACTAAGAAGTTTTTGCTCAGCAAGAGAAACTGATAACAAAATAAACAGAAAGCCAACTAAATGGGAAATGATATTTTCAAACAACAGCTCAGATAAGGGCCTAATATCCAAAATATACAAAGAACTCATAAAACTCAACAACAAACAAACAAACAATCCAATAAAAAAATGGGAAGAGGATATGAACAGACACTTCTCCCAGGAAGAAATACAAATGGCCAACAGATATATGAAAAGATGCTCATCTTCTTTAGCTATTAGAGAAATGCAAATCAAAACTGCAATGAGATACCACCTCACACCTGTTCGATTAGCTGTTATTAGCAAGACAGGTAATAGCAAATGTTGGAGAGGCTGTGGAGAAAAAGGAACCCTCATACACTGTTGGTGGGAATGTAAAGTAGTACAACCATTATGGAAGAAAGTATGGTGGTTCCTCAAAAAACTGAAAATAGAACTACCTTATGACCCAGCAATCCCTCTACTGTGTATATACCCCAAAAACTCAGAAACATTGATACGTAAAAACACATGCAGCCCCATGTTTATTGCAGCATTGTTCACAGTGGCCAGGACATGGAAACAACCAAAAAGCCCATCAATAGATGACTGGATAAAGAAGATGTGGCACATATACACTATGGAATACTACTCAGCCATAAGAAATGACGACATCAGAACATTTACAGTAAAATGGTGGGATCTTGATAACATGATACGAAGCGAAATAAGTAAATCAGAAAAAACCAGGAACTGCATTATTCCATACGTAGGTGGGACATAAAAGTGAAACTAAGAGACATTGATAAGAGGGTGGTGGTTACGGGGGGGAGGGGGGAATGGGAGAGGAAAGGGGGAGGTGGAGGGGCACAAAGAAAACAAGATAGAAGGTGACAGAGGACAATCTGACTTTTGGTGATGGGTATGTAACATAATTGAACGACAAGATAACCTGGACTTGTTATCTTTGAATATATGTATCCTGATTTATTGTTGTCACCCCATTAAAAAAATAAAATTAAAAAAAAAAAAAGAAAAGAAAAGAATGTGATGGCAACAGAGTTGGGGGGTGGGGGGAGGGGGGAGGGCGCAAAGAAGGAGAGAGGGGTTGGGGGAGAAGAGGGGCACAGGAAAACCAGATAGAAGGTGACAGAAGACAATTTAACTATGGGGGAGGGGTACACAGCACAATCAAATGTCAAAATAATTTAGAGATGTTTTCTTTCAACATATGTACCCTGATTTATCAATGTCACTGCATTAAATTTAATAAATAAATTAAAAAAAAACAAAACAAACAAACAAAAAAACCAAAGACAACAAAAGAAAAAATAAACAAGTGGGACTACATCCAACTAAAAAACTTCTCTACAGCAAAGGAAACCATCAATAAAATGAAAAAGTAACCAATGGAGTAGGAGAAAATATTAGCAAATTATATATCTGATGAGAAGTTAGTAACCAAAACTATAAACAGCTCATACAACTCAATAGTAAAACAAAAAAAAAAAAATTTAATGAAAAAAATGCGCAGAGGTCCGAATACACATTTTTTCAAATTAGACATGCATAAACATGAAAAGGTGTTCAACATCACTAGTCATCAGGGAAATGCAACTCAAAACTACTGTGTGATATCACCTCATACCTATTAAATAAGCTGGTATAAAAAAGACAGGAGATGAATGATGGTGAGGATGTAGAGAAAGGAAACCCTTATGCACTGTGAGTGGTCATGTAAATGGAGACAGCCACTATGGGAAACAGCATTGAAGATCCTCAAAATACTAAAAACATGACTAAGATCAAAGGCAAAACTAAACAATATTGCATTGTAGATTTCTGTTTGGTAGATTATTGTGAAGTTATTAATGGCATTCAATGATCAGTTAGGATCTTATCTGTTTTGGAAGAACAACAAATTGCTCTTTATAAGACATTTTCCATCACTTATAAACAGGGTAGGGCAAAGGTAGATTTACAGTTGTTTGAATGGGAAATAATACAATAATTAATAAATAACCATACGAGAATAAACTCTGTATGTCATGTACTCACAACTGTAAACCTACTTTTGCCCATCCTTGTAAATAGGAATGCAAGGGTTCAGAATGAGTCACCCCAAAATGTTCTGTGGTATAAGGATTGTTTTGAGCTCAAAGCAATTTTGCTTCAGGCTCAAGAGAAACTTCTGCCACTCTCTTTACCTGAAAGAACCTGAATTAGGGGCTTTGGCCATAGTAAGAGATTGTCAGCAATAACCTTTCTGACCCACCTATATGGCGAGGCAAACTTTCATTTATTAAACATCTTCTGTTCTTATTATTTTGCAGTGAAACTCCCAAGGTACATTACCTCATCCTTAGCTCAGAATGTCCTATATACATCCTTAATCGCCCTCTCTGTCTCTGAACTTCTCCTGCATGTGGACTCACTGACTAGCTCATGTATGTAGGATTCCTATACATATATATGTATTAAACTTGGTTATTTTCTCTAGCTTCATGTCTATTTGATTATTAGATCAACTGAAAGAACCTTGAAGGTAGAGAAAGTGTGTTCCTGCGTCATGGGATCATAAAACATTGGGTGGGAGTTATTCGGAATCAATGAATGGCATTTTAGGGTCAGTTATTTTACCTAGTACAAACACTGTAACCCCTGTAAGCTGTAAGTACACTGTCAAGTGAAAGTAAAAAGCACCAGAAACAGCCAAACAATTAAAAATCCACATGTGTACGAGCTTTATTTTTCTTTTATGAATAACAAAAAAAATGTATGTGTACAGGAACACAGAAATCAGAAACCTGAACCTTGCTTGTCCTTACTAACAACTTACTTCAGTCTCATTAACTAGAGAACTTCCTACAGTAGATACTGCCCTTCCCCACTCCTTGACCTTCAGGGAGTGCACCTCTACTTTTTTCCAGACTTTTAATCTCAAAGCATTGTAATTGTTCACTTCTTGGCTTACCTAAAGTAAATTCTGAAATTATTCAGGCTAGGGATTGACTTTTATCTGCATTCTTTGCACAAAGCATGGGTGCTTAGCTAGAAGGTTTTCAGCAAGTGTGAGTGGAATGAATGCATTTTTCTGACTCCAAGTTTAGAGTACTTTCCTTTTTAAACAGTACTTCTTCCCCTAGAGCAGTATTTCTCAATAAGTGTTCTGTGGAACGCCACAATCATTTGGGGATGTAATCTCAGTTGTTTATTTTTTCTTTTGTTGTTTTTGTTTTTGGTGTCAATTCCAAAAAGTTATTTGCAAGACCAATATCAAGGAACTTCAATGTCTTCTTCTAGGAGTTTTATAATTTCAGTTCTTATATTCAATCTTGCGTGTGGCTGTCCAGTTTTCCCAACACTATTTATTGAAGAGACTATCTTTTCCCCCTTATGTATTCTTGGCTCCTTTGTCATAAATTAATTGACCATTTATGCATGAGTTTATTTCTGGGCTCTCTATTCTGTTCCATTGAGCTATGTGTCAGTTTCTGTGACAATACCATATTGTTTTGATTACTATAGCTTTGTAAAATAGTTTGACATTTAAACATTTAAATGCTGCATTCCAGGGTGATCTCAACACAAACTGAATCTATAGAAATCATTCTCTCTTCAACTTCAAAGACCAAAAACTGACTACCCCAGGACTGAATATAAACCAGAATCACAGTATTCCTCACCACATTCTCTGATTACATACATTTCTTTTATTTATTGTCAAATAAGAGATAGTTTAATTTCTTTCCACATGAATTTTTTGTTAAAAGAAAAAGTTGAATAGTTCAGAAGTATATAAAGTAAAACTTTTAAATGTTAAAGTCTGCATGTATTTCCTCCCAGATACTGTTTCTCTCCCTTCCCCTCTCTTTAAAATCGATAAATTAAAAAGATATATTGCTGATTTCACTTCAGTCCTAGAGATTATAATTTCTGGGTGTAGGGCTTGGAATTCTTAAGTCCCTCATGTGCTTCTAATGAAGGCAAAATGTTCAAAACTTTCTTAGAGTTGTTTTTATGAAGCAGTGCCTAGGAAAGGAGAGAGTAGATAGACACCTTACTGGCATGCTTTCAAAGTGTTTGGTGGGAAGCTCTTCTGTGTGTGTGTGGAGGGGGGGGGGGGAGGGTTCGTTTTTATACAGACACTTCTAGGCATTTACCTGTTTAGCTTTTGTGTCTCTTTTGGTCAATCGAGTATTGCTCAGAGTGACCACTAAGGGGCAGCAGAGTACAGAAAAAAAATAAGAGGACCTCAAAGCATAGCGGACACATTATCTTTAAAATAGTTCAGTAAAAAGACATACCCTAGGTCCCTTCGTACTTTTACCTACTACTTTAAGAATTTTATTTTCAAGCATTATAATTTATATTACTATTGGTTAAATTATTTCCCTCAAAACCAAGAAAAGAAATCAACAGAGAAAAAAAAGAATAAGTTAATAGGACACAGCTGAGTATAAATTTTAGCTGAGTGATGCTAGAGAACTAAGGGAGATAATATTGTAAAAGGAAAAAAAATTAACAAGATAAACAAACAGGACAACTGACCCAAGAAAGAACACAAATAACATAGAGAAAATAAGACCTCATTAAACAGTTCGTATTAGTACTCATAGAGAAATTCTAGTGTGAATTGCATAAATAGAACAAGAGTGGACTGGAATAATAAGTAAAATCAGGAAACAACAGAAAGTGCTTTGAATTGTAACACGACTATTATTCTTCTGTAATTACTGGGTAAGATCCAATAGATAAAACAGCCCCTTCATATAAAACAACAATACATATTGGACATAATCAATACATTTTGGACCTTAAGGCACTAGAGAGTAAACATAAGCAAACAGATTTTGGTGAGAAAGACATGCTTGAAAAGAATGGAGATGTGAACAAAACTTAAGTTTTCCTTTTCAGGGGTTTTAGCCTAAGGGGAAGATTAGGTTAGCACATGGATTAGCAGGATCTTGTGGGGAAATTTTCCTCAAGAAAAATTTAGTTTTCTAGAGAACCAGAAAACTGAATCCAGAGTAACTGTGGTCTCTGGAGAGAGTATGGGAATCTCAGTAAGAGCCAGATTGGGGATCCCTAAATTCTTTCTGCCTATAATTCTGGCTGATGCCTGGAGGACACGTATGGTAAACAGATGAAAACATCTTACTAGCTGAGTGAAATAAGTCAGATAGAAAGGGAGAAGGAAAGGTAGGGAAGAGAATGAAGAGGTAAAAGAGGTCAAACATGTTATGAAAGAAGACTAGACTTCAGGTGCTGAGGACATAACAGAGGATACAGATGTCACGTTATAAAATTGTACATCTGAAATATATATAATGTTATCAACCAATGTTATCCTAATATATTTAAACTTAAAAATCTTAGCTAAAAACAACAGATCTGAATTAAGAGGAGCTACTACCCAAGAAATAGAGTCCACTAACACAAAAGAGAGAATAACAGAATTTGCAGTCTCCACAATTTAATATTCATAATGTCCAAACAAAATACAATCCACAATCATCCAACATACAAAGAGCCAGGAAAATGGGGCATAGTCTCAAGAAGAAAGAAACTCATTTGAGCTTGACCAGGCAGTGACGCAGTGGATAGAACATTGACCTGGGATGCTGAGGACCCAGGTTTGAAACCCCAAAGTAATGGCTTGAGCGTGTGCTCATCTGGTTTAAGCATGGGATCATCAGCATGACCCCATAGTTGCTGGCTTGAAGAACAAGGTTGCTGGATTGAGAAAGGGGTCACTCGTCCAGCTGGAGCCCCTCAGTCAATGCACATATGAGAAACCAATCAATGAACAAATAAGGGGCTGGACTATAAGTTGATGTTCCTCATCTCTCTCCTTTTCTGTCTGTCTGTCTCTTTCTGTCTCCTTTTGCTACAAACAAACAAACAAACAAACAAGCAAACAAACAAACAAACAAACAAGAAAAGCTTTATCTGAGACTAACCCTGAGATGATAAATATGAACTAGGAGATAATAATAAGAATTTTAACTTATAACTACCTCAACAAAATAAAGCAAAATAATGCTATCCATGACAGAAACATAAGAAATCTCAATAGAGAATTTAAAACAATAAAAACAAATAAAAATTCTAGAATTGACAGAAATATAATAGTTAAAATATTGCTAGATTAATTTAACCAAAATGAAACTTACTGAGAAAACAGTGGTGAAATTGAAGATAGATCATTAGCAATTGTCCAACATTAGGAACATAGAGGAATAAAAGATTGAAAAAAAAAGAATATAGCCCAGGAGAATCATTAGATAGTATCCAATGGTTTACCATAGTGTAATTACAGAAAGAGAGAAGGAAGATGATTTTATTTATTTATTTATTTATTTATTAGAGAGAGAGAGAGAGAGAGAGAGAGAGAAAAGAAACAGACAGGAAGGAAGAGAGATGAAAAGCAGTAGCTTATAGTTGGAGTACTTTAGTTGTTCATTGATTGCTTTATCATCTGTAATTTGATTTGGGGGCTCCAGCCAAGCCAGTGACCCCTTGCTCAAGTTGGTGAGCCTGCTCTCATGCCTGCAACCTCAGGGTTTCGAAACTGGGTCCTCAGCATCCCAGGCCAGCATTCTACCCATTGCATCACCTCCTGGTCAGGCTACGTTTTTTTTTTTTTTTTTCTTTTGGAACTAATAACACTGGGGAACAAAATTTTTGTTGCATCCACAAAAAACACTTGTCCTTACCTAATTCGAGTGTGCTGATCTCAAATCTGACATTAGTTTTTCTCTGTAACCTACAGTTTTTTTGCAATTCAAGATTTTAGGTTTTCATCTTGTAAAATTTTCAATATTTAATTTAACATAATGAAGTAGAATGTCTTCTTGGGCATCATCTTTGTGAAAATATAATAATTTATATAATGCAGTCAATACACTAAAAGATATGATTGCATCAGAATTTGTCTCCAATTTCAAAATAGAACATATTAAAACACTTACTTTAATAATAAAATTTGCGCAAAACCTATTTAAATTCTATTCAGGCAAAAATTTGTGTTTGTAGCTCCTGTGTTTGTGTACTTGTTGAGGACAATCTCGTTTGATACTCCAGCAGTAGTCTGCCATCATATTTCTGTCCCATCGCCCCTGATAATGCTCTCCCATTGTCTACAGATCTTGTTTTGGTTTTTGTTTTTTACAGAGACAGAGAGAGAGTCAGAGAGAGGGATAGACAGGGATGGAGAGAGATGAGAAGCATCAATCATCAGTTTTTCGTTGTGACATCTTAGTTGTTCATTGATTGCTTTCTTATATGTGCCTTGACCATGGGCCTTCAGCAGATCGAGTAACCCCTTGCTTGAGACAGCGACCTTGGGTCCAAGCTGGTGAGCTTTGCTCAAACCAGATGAACCCGCGCTCAAGCTGGCAACCTCAGGGTCTCGAACCTGGGTCCTCTGCATCCCAGTCCAGCACTCTATCCACTGTGCCACTGCCTGATCATGTCTTCAGATCTTGATGAAAGCATTCTTCCTGCTCATCACTAACAGCTCTAAGATTTTCAGGAAACTTATCAAGGTGACTGTTCAGGAAGTGAATCTTAACGGTCATGTTACATCCAATGTCGTGGAAAACCAACAGCATCCTTTGAACCAGAAGTTCATAGTTTTCTGCTTTTTTGTTGCCAAGGAAGTTCTTTGTAACTTCCACAAAAGACTGCCATGCTGCTTCCTCCTCCTTATTCATCTGCCTGGCAAATTCTTTATCACGTATGAGGGTTCGAATTTGAGGTCCATCGAATACACGTGCTTTTATCTTCTCGAAAGATAAGGCAGGAAAAGCAGAAATAATATGTTGAAAGCATTCACTTTCTCTATTCAAAGCCTTGGACAAACTGCTTCATTAAGCCAAGTTTGATGTGAAGTGGGGGAAAAATGATCCTGTCTCGATTAACTACAGGTTCATTCACAATATTTTGCATCCCTACTTCCAGAGCTTCATGTTTCAGCCACTCCTTCTGTGTCCAGTGTTTCTCCCGAGCTCGGCTGTCCCACAGACACAGAAAGCAAGGATACTTCATGAAACCTCTCTGTTGCCCTAGCAGGAAATTGACCATTTTCAGATCCATACAAATGATCCAGTTATGCTCCTTATACTTCAGAAAGTCGAGTACAATTTTTATGTCATTATAACCTTCTCGCAGATGAGTTGAATAACCAATTGGAACCGCTGCATAAACATTACCATTGTGTAGGAGAACACATTTCAGACTCCGTTTAGAGCTGTCAAGAAATAGCTGCCATTCTGTTGGACTGTAAGTGGTAACACCTAGCTGGCTGAGAAGACTACTGATATCATAACAGTAAACAAAGTGTTTGTCTTCGGAAAAAAGTCCACAAAAAGTTGTTCACGCTTCCTGAAATGGGATACTTTAGCTGACCAGGGAAGTACTTTTTTTTCTTGAAGCCTGGAGGCTAATAACTTAGCTGCTTTCTTTGATAGGCCCAAATCTCTTACTAAGCCATTCAATTTGGGTTGGCTAAACTGCTGAGGGGTTAATGACTGCTTGGCATCAGAAGAAGACCCTTCAGATTCTACAACCATTTCCTCATGCATCTTATCAAAATACACTTGATCACCATGTTCACTTTCTTCATCTTTAGAAGAAATAAAACCATTGAAAACTGGAACTGGGAGTGTCTCAGAGTGTGGGATAGGTCATATTGCTGAAGGAATATTAGGATATGCGATCATATGCCTTTTTTTCTTGCCGATGCCCTTTGTATGGATCAGACAGAAATAACAGTCACTGCTGTGGTCTTTAGGTTCATGCTAAACCATGGGAATACCAAAAAGCATTCCTTTGCGTTCTCCTTTTGTCCAGTTACGAAGCATTTCCTCACAATTATGACAGACAATTCTTGTCTTGATCGCCAAACGGAACTTGAAAATAGGCAATATATGCATGTGTCACAAATGATGAAATATTGTGCTTTTGATGTTGAAGTGTGTAACAGCCACATATAAAACAGAAGGTGCCAGGACTATTCTTACATTTACGCTTACTCGAAGAAGCCATGATTCAATCTTAAAGCAAAATAAGAGGGTGTTTTTATCAGATAATAATTTTTTACATTTACAAACAACTACCATGGCCCTGGCCGGTTGGCTCAGTGGTAGAGCATTGGCCTGGCATGCGGGAGTCCCGGGTTCGATTCCCGGCCAGGGCACACAGGAGAAGTGCCCATTTGCTTCTCCACCCCTCCCCTTCTCCTTCCTCTCTGTCTCTCTCTTCCCCTCCCACAGCCAAAGCTCCATTGGAGCAAAGTTGGCCCAGGCGGTGAGGATGGCTCTGTGGCCTCTGCCTCAGGTGCTAGAATGGCTCTGGTTGCAGCAGAGCGACGCACCAGATGGGCAGAGCATCGTCCCCCGTGGGCATGCCGGGTGGATCTCGGTCGGGGGCATGCGGGAGTCTGTCTGACTGCCTCCCCGTTTCCAACTTCAGAAAAATACAAAAAAAAACCCAAAAACAAAAAAAAACCCCACAACTACCGTTATGTAAAAGTGATGTTTGTAAAACATTAATTGCCTTGTGGTTATGTTCAATCCAAGAGTTGTTGCCCTTTAACTCCAATTTAAAAACCAATGCATGCCATTAACTGTAACAAAAAGAAATTAAAATTACATAAAAACTAGAGCATGCACCAAAAAACGGATTTCATATTTGGAATCAGCTATGCAGAAATATATAGAAAAAGTTCTAAAACCTCATGCAATAGAAAATGAAAAAAAAAAAATTGTTCCCCAGTGAATCTCCGAGAGATGACACTTAAACCATGTGAATGCCTCATCTCATCAAAATCTTTCACTCTTCTGCAGCCTTATTTACCACTCATTGATAATTTCTGCCTGAATATTATTCCTGCCTGAATATTAATGTTATGGCTCCAAAATTATGATGTATTAATTCCAGCACTCTCTCAACATGTATCAGTTGGAAATTGTTATTTACTCTAAGGAAAAGCCCTCTTACATGTATGTATGTATGTATGTATGTATCTATTTATCTATCTATATTATAACTCACAGATTCCCATTTTTTTCTGGCTTATAATTTTTTATCCCCTAATTGTTTTGGTACTTAAATTGTTCCATATTTGGCCAGTGGATGCCCATTCAGGCTGTAACATTGTTCATGTAAAATACTCCAATCTTTTTACATCTCTTTCTTAGTTTCTGATATAAAAATATGCTCCACTTTCCTCCTGTGACTTCCCTGCCCCATTGCTTGAATGAATCATTTCTTTGAGAAGTCCTGGTACCTTTTACTGGTGAAAGGTATTAAACACCAACATGTGGGTCTCAGGAGTGCTCATCACTCCTTAAGTGTCTTTGCTTCTTTTTTTTTTTTTTTTTTTTTTTTTCATTTTTCTGAAGCTGGAAACAGGGAGAGACAGTCAGACAGACTCCCGCATGCGCCCAACCGGGATCCACCCGGCACGCCCACCATGGGGCGGCGCTCTGCCCACCAGGGGGCGATGCTCTGCCCATCCTGGGCGTCGCCATATTGCGACCAGAGCCACTCTAGCGCATGGGGCAGAGGCCGAGGAGCCATCCCCAGCGCCCGGGCCATCTTTGCTCCAATGGAGCCTTGGCTGCGGGAGGGGAAGAGAGAGACAGAGAGGAAAGCGCGGCGGAGGGGTGGAGAAGCAAATGGGCGCTTCTCCTGTGTGCCCTGGCCGGGAATCGAACCCGGGTCCTCCGCACGCTAGGCCGACGCTCTACCGCTGAGCCAACCGGCCAGGGCAAGTGTCTTTGCTTCTAAGGAAGGTGAAGTTTCAAGACACTCTATAGAACCTAAGGCTGTTATTCTAGGGCCGAGTACACAGACCTGAGGAAGCGTCACTCTCCTTTTGCATAACAGCAGCATTACTCGGGCACCAGTGAAGTGGGGAGTGCTAAGCCTTTCCTACGTAGACACTGAAACTCATGGACAGGGCGACGTCTTTGGTGGCAGTGTGGAATTCTTTAGCCAGCTTGAAAGTAAAGGAGAGATGTAGTGGACTCTCTTAGGACAAGCTGAGGCAGAGAATTCTGGGAGAGGGAGTGTGTCACGTGGCAATTTTATTGGGTAGATTGACTTGTGAGCACATGTATGCTCCCATTTGAGGACTCTCAGAAGTAACTGGGAGACACTTTGTAAAGAAGAGATTTAGATTTATGCAGTCAAACCAGTGAGGACTGGGAAATAAGTAAAAATGGATTGATTTACAAATCACAAACTGGTGAAGCCTGCAAGTACCATGAATGTGTACACACACATCACACATACAGAGACCTTTAAAATTCTGTGCCTGGTGGAGCCTGGGTACCTAGAAGTTGTAGACATGTAGATATAAGACATACATACACATGTGTATGCACATAGCTCTTTCTAGGATCCTATACTTTCAACAGAGGACAGACCTATGGTATGAGATAAATGGCAATAAAAATAGTCCATTCTCTATTTCAAAGATAAGGATTTATTATTATTATTTATTTTTTTATCAGTGAGAGGAAGCGAGGCAGAGACAGACTCCCACGTGTGACCCGACCGGTATCCACCGAGCAAGCCCACTAGGGGGCGATACTCTGCCCATCTGGGGCCTTGATCCATTGCTTTCTCAGCAACTGAGCTCTTTTTAGCACCCGAGGCAGAGGTCATCCTCAGCACCCTGGGCCACCTAATTCCAGTCAAGCCATGGTTACAGGAGGGGAAAAGAGAAAGAGAGAGAGAGAGAGAGAGAGAGAAGTGAGAAGGGGAGGGATGGAGAAGCAGATGGGCAATTTTCCTGTGTGCCCTGACTGGGAATCAAACCCGGAACATCCACACGCCGGGCTAATGCTCTACCACTGAACCAACCAGCCAGGGCCAAGACAAAGACTTAGATACTAGGTTATATAAAGAGAAAATTAATTATTCAATAGCGTTTGAGCTCTATTTGAACCTTAGATGACTTAGCATGAATCTATTCCTTCCAGAGTCATGACTAATCTACATACAACCTCCAGGCCATCCCAAGTGTTACCTACTCCTTTGTGGTAGTTTTCTAACTAGACTGTTTTGTTTATTTGTTTGAGGATGGGAAGGTGAGGGGCTAGGTGAGTTACTGCTTACTTTAATCAATCTTATTGATTTTAGACATCTGAAACTGCCTATTAGCCTGGAAAATACTTACACACTGATTATATTAGTATCAACTTGATAAGATTAATTTTCCAACTCATCTCAACCTGTCTAAACTATGAATAGATATAAAAGTTAAAAAAACACAAACTCTGGAAATATAAGCAGTAAAAGAAATATATTTGCCAAATAAGTTCATCAAGTTATTAAATGTGAATGTTTCCTCAGTCTTCACACCTTATACTTTAGGGATTTTTGCGGTTATAATTTGAAGGCGCTGTAATTTATTTCTTCCTTCTTAAAAAAAAATGAGGTATAGTTTATCATTACTACTGGTACTCAGGGGAGATAGCAGTAAATAAAACTCAGCTTCTGGTAGCCTAATTATTTCTCAATTCAGGTGGTCACAAGTGAGATTTTAAAAGGTAAAGTCACACAACAAAGAGATTTTCTAATTATTAGCCAATCACAAGCTATAAAATATATATGTGATATATATTATTGGACTAAGTATATTGTCAGCCATTTATTTAATACTAAATTTGACCATAATTTAATGGCTTTCTGCAACAAGTTGCCACTGTAAATATATTAAAAACTTGGGAATAACTATTTTTTGGAAAGACTAAGAAGTTATGGTTAATATGCAAAAAATAAATAAAAGGCAGGAAAGCTACTTCATTACATTTTAACTAGAGTTTTTTTTTCTCTACCAGAAGCATTTCAAGTTGCCATCTCCTTATTTTAAATTGCTGAAACAGAAAATCTGAGAACTTTAAAATAATTCGAACAAGAAGGCAATGGTGAACAGTTTTTCCCAAGCCGAAGCTGTGGAACTCTGCTACAGGAATGTGAATGGATCCTGTGTTAAGACTCCTTACTCGGCAGGACCTCGAGCAATTCTGTACGCGGTCCTTGGTTTGGGGGCTGTGCTGGCCGTGTTTGGGAACTTACTGGTCATTGTTGCTATCCTGCACTTCAAACAGCTGCACACACCGACAAACTTTCTGATCGCATCCCTGGCCTGTGCTGACTTCTTGGTGGGGGTGACCGTGATGCCCTTCAGCGCGGTGAGGTCTGTGGAGAGCTGCTGGTACTTTGGGGAGAGTTACTGTAAATTTCATACGTGTTTCGATACTTCCTTCTGTTTTGCTTCTTTATTTCATTTATGCTGCATCTCTGTTGATAGGTATATTGCCGTGACTGATCCTCTGACCTATCCAACCAAGTTTACTGTCTCGGTGTCAGGAATCTGCATTATTCTCTCTTGGTTCTTTTCTGTCACGTACAGTTTTTCGATTTTTTACACTGGGGCCAATGAAGAAGGAATTGAGGAACTCGTGGTTGCTCTCACCTGTGTAGGCGGCTGTCAGGCTCCCCTGAATCAAAGTTGGGTTCTTCTTTGTTTCCTTCTATTCTTTATACCCACTGTTGCCATGGTGTTTATATACTGTAAGATATTTTTGGTGGCTAAATATCAGGCGAGGAAGATAGAAAGTACAGCCAGCCAAGCTCAGTCCTCCGCAGCAGAGAGTTACAAGGAAAGAGTCGCAAAGAGGGAGAGAAAAGCTGCCAAGACCTTGGGCATCGCAGTGGCAGCCTTCCTTGTGTCCTGGCTACCGTACATTATTGACGCTGTGATTGACGCTTATATGAATTTCATAACTCCTCCTTACGTTTATGAGATCTTAGTGTGGTGTGTTTATTATAATTCAGCTATGAACCCCTTGATATATGCTTTCTTTTACCCATGGTTTCGGAAGGCAATAAAACTCATTGTGAGTGGCAAAGTCTTAAGGAGTGATTCATCAACCATTAATTTATTTTCTGAGGAAGCAGATAGAGATTAACAATATTACTGCGGAGACTTCAAAACCAACGTGGGATTAAGGTCAAGTGCAAAATTAAACACTTGGATCTAGAACAGCAGGTGGAATCATTTGCCACGTAGGAGGATATTGTACTTAACAGTTAGTTCTAAAGACTTTGTCATCTTCATGCATTTTGGCAGGTTTTAGAGTTTAGTGATAGGTGATTAAGGTTTGCTGATGACTTCCCATTTAGTCTTCATCTAAGGTTTTCTAATTTTTACAGTAATTTCTAATGCCTTCTCCATTTCCTACTTGTTTCTTCCAATATTTGGAGTTTTGTAGTTTCACCCATACTCATCATTAATGTTCAGTTTTCTAAAATACACAGAGGGTGAAATTAGTCCCTGTCTAACTGGCAACTTAGATTCTTTGGGGACAAAAATCTTTTTTAAAGCATATTTTGTTTGAGAAGTGAACATAAGATTATAAATTGTTGAAACTTTAATAAATCTACAATGACTATTAAAAGCTAAATGTGGAGCTTCTTAGTGAGTGAAGATTGTCTGAAAAACACTGAGACGCTTGTGATTTCTGAATCCTAGTTCTGCTTCTTTTCAGTCTAGAGAAACTGCATTCACAAAGAACATGCATTGTGGTTATATGATTACACACTACATCTCACTTTGGGAGAACATGATTTATTACAATGAAGCATGCATGTAGACAAAAAGATGGCTTCTGTAGTTTGTTAAAAGTAATTTGAGGTAAAATTATTTTATAAAAAGCTAATTCAAATTCACATTTTTTTCACTTTTGAGTACTTTTATTTAAAAGACACTGTATTTGGCATTGGAAGTAAAACTGGGTGATCCAAATATAACCAAAGATTATTTCAAAATAGCAAATTCCCAACCTTGTATTATACATTCCAGGGACAGCTTGCTTTTTTATCTGATAACACTTCCTAGTCACATCAATTTTAATTAAAAAGATTTGTTGAGTGTTTTAAGCTAGAGTAAAAATTTGAGAAGCTCATAATAGGGTGATTTGCCTTCTCAAGTCTTTGAATCACAGCTTTACATTTTTAGGGTATATGTCATTTTTCACAGAATATTCTGTAACAAATGTGTTTAATGGAATAAAAAAGGAGGTAACTAAGAAAACAGTTACATAACCATTACATTATATATGTTTTATAAATGAGCCACTTTGGAAATACTTTATACAAGATTAAGTTGTTTCATATATGCTAATTAATACCTTTAAAATAGAGCTGACTATATTTAGGATAAAAAAGTTAAAGATAAAGGAGGATATAAGAAATATGAACATCTTTGTAGCAGAATACCCGTTTGTGATTCAGACCAAGGAACAGGTCTACTGCCTTTCAAATGACCACAATTAAGGTCTCCCACTCTCCGTAAGAAGAGCTCAAAGTTTTGTCCTTTTGATGGTGAGTCAGTAATGTCTTCATAGAAATATGTTCTTTCTCTCAAATACAAGTGTAAACTTCACTGACACTCATAAATAGGTAGGAAAACCATTTGAGGGGACTTAAAGGTAAATGACATTGTATTCTGTTCACTTCCACTATGTAGAGTATAATCTTATATGTACTGATTACATTAATAAATACCATCCAGTGATATTTTTAAGCTTTTGTTTACATCAGTAAGTAGGAAATATACTTCCAATTTATTCTATCTTGTTTTTCTTTCTTTTTTCTTTCTTTTTGGTAATTCTTCATAAAGGAAGTTTTTTGATTAAGAAACATGTTTGGTTATTTTCTCAAAAAATAACTAGATTATCAGTATAGCACCTCTCTTCCCTTTTAGATCTCATTTATTTATACAAATAAGCTGTTAACTTCTTGGCCATCAGCAATATCCAACTGCTGTAGGGCCATGGTTATGTTCGAAACAAAACACACCAAAGATGAAAGTAGATTATTTCTGCAACACTGTCTACAATGTGAAATCTGACCTTAAAATATGTTGTTGAGATTTGTTTCTTAATTCTAGTGAGCTTTGGTTTCCAATTGTCTGCTTCAGCCAATGGGAAGCTGCAGAACTATTGTGAAAAAGTAATGAATCAATTATGCCTCGGGTTTTACAGTACATAAATACTATGTCTCTCACATACGTACTATGAATTAAAAATACATGTTTACTTTTTATTAATAAAGTACAAATTGACTTAAAATTACTGGATTCATAATAGCTTTTGTTCACATTTATTTTTTTCAATCAGTTGATACTAAAAATATGACTGTTAAACTATGTGCAGCTTTGTGTATATGTATATTTTTAAGTATTGAAATGAAGTGTTCAGACATAGAAACTTATAGGACAATTGTAGTTTGCCTAAGTGTTATTTGGGATTAGAGCAACTATATCAATTAATGGCAGTGCTATAAGAAATCCATCAATGCCAAAGCATAAAGGCAAAGCAGACCATTATTATTACCCAGGTCTTCTCAGAGAGCTACAAATACAACTGGGTGTGGCTATAATAGCTTTATTCATTACTGAATTGTAACTGATTTGATGCTTACTTCAATTTCATAAATGCTTCATGTGTTTTAACCTTATAAAAGGCTACGGTTATTTTTCTTCACCTACAATGCTCTTCACTTATGTTTTGCTCTTCATTTTTGACACATTGTAACCTATTTATTTGTTTTTATTAAATTTGTTGGGGTGACATTTGTTAATGAAATTATTTAGGTTTCAAGTGTACAATTCTATGATCAACCTATTCAATACCAATCTAAAAGAATGACTCTTCAGCATTACATTTATATTTTATAAAACAAGAATATATTAGCAATGTTAATTAAAAATCAGATTAATTTGAAATAAACATTAATGGGAAAATATACGTCCTTTTTATTCTGTTTGCTATACAGCGTGAAGCAAAAGTAGATCCACAGTTATTTGTATGGAAAATAATACAATAATTAATAAACAATAACACAAGAATAAACTGTTTTTGCGTTCTCACAACTGTAAACCTACATTTGCCCCACCCTGTATTTTAAAACTGTCTGTTACAAGAGCAAAAACTTTAGATATTTTCAGCCTTTCACAGTTATATTCTTACACTTTACATATAAAGTAAGTTGATCTTTTACTAAAAATATTGTACTAAATTGCTATGTACTTTTAACTTGCTGATAACAGTCCACACTATTTCAGTTCCTATTGCAGTGCCTTGCCACATTGTTCTTCGGTCTTTAGCATTTTTTTTACCAGTACTTTTATTTCCTAATGGAAGGTTGGGAATAACATCCTGATTACATAAGGTGCACTTTTTTATTGCAGACTTCTAAATTGTTTTTCACTCTCCCTTCAGTATGTTCAAATAGATGAACTATTTATTTTTCCTTGCTCCGAATTATTGATTTTGCTAAACTTGACTTTTGTATTTTAATAGATACTTCAGTATTTTTTAAAAATACGGGAATATATGAGGTGATAGCTTGGAGATTTATGGTGCGGATTGTAAATGTCAAGTTGTTTTTGAAACCATGCTCCTTCTTTTATCTGCAAAAGCTCTATGCGGCATCAGAGTTCAAAGTGACATTCAAAAGCCAGGTTGTCTACGTTTGAGTCCCATCTCTGCTGTCTACTAACTTCCAATTTGGTTATGTTACTCATCCTTTGTGTATCTTAGTTTCTCAGCTATAAAATGAAGATGATAATGGAATATCCTCATTTAGTTTGGTCAGCAAATAGTTATTGTATAGCAGCTCATATTACTGGTGGGAAAAGATGTGACAGACAGAGAAAGAGACAAGGGAGCTCTTATGAGATGGAAGGAGGTAGAGACAGGGCAGATGGAGGACTTCCAAGAGGATTGCCTGCCTCATAAATTTCACCAAGATGAGTCATAACAGGGACCATATATTTTATTATCATTAAAATGGTCTCTACTGCCTAGTGTTCTCCTTAGAAACTGATGAAGTATTACTCTTTGGCATTAGACACAGTTAAGTGCTTATCTTTTCAACTGATGTGTGTGTGTGTGTGTGTGTGTGTGTGTGTGTGTGGGCATTAAGTGTGAGAACAGAATATAATATAAATGTCAGTTCCTATGTAATTCCTGGGAAGATAGTTTGTGCCTTTTTATTTCCGAGAAATACTGTTGGTTGTTCTGACTGATGTATCGTTTTCATTCTACAAAGAATTCTGCTGGGTCCACCCAATCTGATCACTTGGAAGATCCAAGAAGACCCACTTTATGGTGGGCAGTTAAAGACAGCTGAGCACTTGGTGTCACATGGTTAATGTTTCCTCACTGCCTGGGCTCAGTAGCACAAAAGCAGCCATCTTTCCAATGTGCTTTATCCTCCACTGTGAATAGCATGGCCTTGTTCTAGGACCCCAGACAACCACATTGGGATTCTCCCACTGGGGCCTTTCGTCACCTCTACACTGCATCTTTTTCTCCTGGTTACACCTCCAGCATCATAAGGTCACTAAATTGTGTGGCAGTCATGCTGCAGCCCAAACGTGTTGCAGAGCGCTCTCCTGCTCGAGGCTGCACCCAAAACTAGCAGACTTTTTTATAATCCAGTTTATGGACCAGAGCGGTATTCCTCAGTGTGGAATATGTTGCTGGCAGACCCTGAAGAGGTCTTCCTGGTCTTGAGCTTTCTTTTTTGCTGTAGGGGATGTAAGAGTTAGTCAATTGTTTTTTTCTTGGGCTGGGACGACACCCTTGATTAATTTAATAAAGTAGAGGGCTCTGAATCTGCATAGGGCTTAACTGCAAACTTCTAGGAGACATGTTTCTTATCAAGGCCAGGAACTAGGTACCTAGTGGGCGAAGTCCTGCTTGCCTGTCTTATCCGGTCATCAATGTAGCAAATCAAAGTGATCTTCTTTAGGGTGCCCAGATGGTCCAGACTCCTTTCTTTCTTTCTTTCTTTCTTTTTTTTTTTGTATTTTTCTGAAGCTGGAAACGGGGAGAGACAGTCAGACTCCCGCATGCGCCCGACCGGGATCCACCCGGCACGCCCACCAGGGGCAACGCTCTGCCCACCAGGGGACGATGCTCTGCCCCTCCGGGGCGTCGCTCTGCCGTGACCAGAGCCACTCTAGCGCCTGGGGCAGAGGCCAAGGAGCCATCCCCAGCGCCCGGGCCATCTTTGCTCCAATGGAGCCTTGGCTGCGGGAGGGGAAGAGAGAGACAGAGAGGAAGGAGGGGGTGGGGGTGGAGAAGCAAATGGGCGCTTCTCCTGTGTGCCCTGGCCGGGAATCGAACCCGGGTCCCCCTCACGCCAGGCCGACGCTCTACCGCTGAGCCAACTGGCCAGGGCCAGACTCCTTTCTTGAAGAGCAATCTTTCTCTTTGGTCTGCCACAAAGGCCCAGTGAATAACTAAGGGATCATTTTGAGGTTGGTAATAAATCATATCACAAGAGACAACAGATTTGGGTTGAGACCACATAAAGCATACTGAAAGTATTAGTCCAGATCTGATGAGCCACCCCTAACATCACCACTATCTACATTCACTGTTGTATCAATTCTAGCCCTCACTTTAGTCCTAATAATATGAATTCTATCTAAGGCTTCCCTCTAAGGTAGAATTTCCCAACCAATGGTATAATAGTGTGCTGCAAATGGGTTAAAAGAATGCCTGGGGAGAGTGACCCATTCAGTGGGTAGAGGAGTCAGACCAGGCCCCGGGGCTCAGGCCCTGAGCAGCCTCCTGCCTGAGTCTCTTCTGGTGGCTGCCCAGCTGAGCAGGGTCTGACAGTATGCTGACAAGTGGGCTTTCCCAACCTCTTTCCTAGGGACACTTATCCCACTCATGAGAGCTTCACCTTCTTGACCTAATCATCTTCTGAAGTTCCCACCCCCAAATACCATTATACTGGAGATCAGGTTTCAATATACCAACGTTGAAGGGACACAATCATTCAGTCTTCAGCAACATGTTGCCATGTACATGATGATGTGAAAAAGATGTGGGAGCATAAACTCAAAACTAGGTGTGGTAAGTTACTGCCCAGAGGGAAACAGCAGGCTCAGGTTATAGCTGTGTCTTTATTTCTCCCTAGGCAACCGCTTTCTAAGCCAAACATCCAGGGGGAATTGGGGCAACGTCACTTTGTTTTAGCATCCTTTCCCACGTAATAAGGAGCCTCGCCCCCACTGGCTTCAATAGTGAGCTGAGCACTATTTCCGGTGTGAGATGGAGCACTTTTAGACATCTTTAAAAAAGAGTCAAAATCCTGGATTCCACTGCTGTTTCTGGACCTGGAAACCACTAGGTTCTCATTGTTAGCTCTGCTCACATTTAGTGCTCTTGTTTTTTTTCCTGTGCACAGAGATGATTTCATTTATGAATTTTGCTGTACTTCCTCCCCTCCCATTTTTTAAATGCTTGCCTTTTCCATGTATTTGCAGCACAGGGGCTGGTGAATGAATGACCGATTGATCAATCTTGACCTAAAATATTTGTTGTTGTGGGACCTTAGTTGTTCACTGATTGCTTTCTCATATGTGCCTTGATCAGGAGCCTCCAGCTGAGCCAGTGACCCCTTGCTCAAGCCAGCAACCTTGAGCTTCAAGCCAGTGCTCATGGGGTCATGTCTCTGATTCCACGCTCAAGCCGGTGACCCGTGCTCAAGCTGGTAACCCTGCGCTCAAGTTAGATGAGCCTGCTCTCAAGCCGGTGACCTCGGGATTTCAAACCTGGGTCCTCAGGGTCCCCGGCTATCTACTGTGTCACTCTATCCACTGTGTCACTGCCTGGTCAAGCTTGAGCTAAATTTTTAATGAAATCTTTTTCTTGTTTAAGAAATAAAAGTGAGAGAGATAAAAAAAAAGCATGTTTTATCTGACTGCATGTATTTTGTAATCTCTCCTTTTTTACATGAGCAAGGTGTTTGGTCTTAAAGGTAAGAACTTAGAGATTTTGTTTTGCAGCTTCTTTCCTAACAAAAGGTGTTCTCCCTCCTAACACTGCAGCTCTGGCTGGGTGCAAGAATCCAGAAACAAGCACCTCGCAGAGGCAGCAAGAGCACCAGGACACTGTAGTCACAATCATATCAGCAGCAGAAGTAGGTAGATGCCTGGTTTGCAGAACTACTTTGATGGAGTACATTAATGAAATCCTCTTAATCTGCCTCTTTAATTCCCTAAATTCCTGGTAATATTGCAAGGACAAAGGTCGGTGTCAGGATAGACTGTTGCTGTCAGAACCACCTGGTCCTCAGCAAACACAAATTCCCATCAGGCAGCTTTGCATTTGCCTTGATTTTCTCTGCTTCATCATTTAGTTGCTGCTGCACAGAGATAATTTAATCTCTGAAACGAAATAGGCAGGGCCTCTCCATGAGGCTTGCAGTTAAACCAGCAGCACAGAAAAAACCTATCGATTGGGGTTCGAGCCTATAGCTGCAGTCCTGAAATTCTCCATAATTTTACCTTTGAATTTGTGTTTTGTATGTGAAGTCTGAAGGGACAGTGGAACACACACATGTGATTGCTGCGCATCGTACCACCTTCCCTCCTCCCGGGACAGGTTGCTCAGCCACCTGCTCCTCCACCCCTGGCACTTTGGGTCCTGTCCAGTCTTCCCACTTCCCCATTCAACCCACTGCCACTGCCATTCTCTCCACACCCCGGTGAAGAACTGGGTGCCGTGCACGGAGGTCTTTGGTTTAGTGCTCACTCTGCAGTCTCGTGATAAGGCATGACGGGGGTCATCGCGTCCTCGGCTGGTAGGGCCACAGCACCCTCAACAGGCAAGTCAGTGGGGCCGAGCTTCTCATCTACCCCCAACCCAGTACTGAGTGGGTCCTGGTGTAGAAGTTGCTATCCTTAGGGAGTCACCTGTCTGCCTTCGGTTCAGGTGGCAAACCCAGGAGAAGGGCAGATGCCTAGCTCCGCTTCCTGGCCCCCAGCCTGAGCACAGCATATTGTTTCAGTGAGGGCAGCAAGGGGAACCTGACAGTGGGAGGCATGGCTAAGCTGCAGGACTGGTTCTTCTTTCTCTCTGCAGAAATCTTTTTGCCCTAGGGAGTAGAACATTACATAGTAAAATCAAACACCATGAGAGGTCAAGAGAGACCAAAAATAACAAAACAAAACAAAATATAAGCTTTATTCTTTAAGAAAATTTTTTCCATATTTTGAAAAAAGAACCTTACATATTTATTTTACACTGAGCTCTGCAAACTATGTAGCCAGTTTATATACAGGGAGTAGGTAATTTTATTGTGAAATAAATACTGGGTGAAGCTATTTCATGCCAATTGAACTTCAAGCAATTTTAGGATTATGAATATCAAGAGTGTTTCTACAAGGAAACAGAACACAGAGAAATATGTTTTGTAGAAAACTTATAAGTATCAAAGGAAGTTTTCTTTCATGATTCACACCTTACACTACAGGGATTTCTTGTGAGGAATTTCTGATGAGGGAAGTTTATTGGCCAGCGTCTAAAAACACCTTAGGTGTTAACTTCATAGACAATGTGAAGGTGGAAACTATTAAAAGGTGACTTCTCCATTATGTAATTATATTATATGAGATTATGCTTTGGAAAGAGGAACTTCACAGGTATAAAGAGCCAAGTATTTAAATTAAAATTTTCAATTATTTCAATGATCTGATTACTTGCCAAATAAAAATTTATAGATTTTTCTTAGAGTTAACTATCTGTGAAAGTTAGAGATAGTTACAGAAATAATTTCATGAATTAAAGACAGAAAGAATAGTTTTCTGAGTTCTACAATTTCTTTTAATCTATCTTTATAATTAAAATGGGGAAAGGAGGTAATCTGAAGCAATATTTAAAAGTAGTTGCTAAAATATGTAGCTTAATTTTTTTAAACTTTCAGAATTGAAAAGATCATCCCCGCCCTGGCTGGTTGGCTCAGCGGTAGAGCGTCGGCCTAGCGTGCGGAGGACCCAGGTTCGATTCCTGGCCAGGGCACACAGGAGAAGCGCCCATTTGCTTCTCCACCCCTCCGCCACACCTTCCTCTCTGTCTCTTTCTTCCCCTCCCACAGCCAAGGCTCCATTGGAGCAAAGATGGCCCGGGCGCTGGGGATGGCTCCTTGGCCTCTGCCCCAGGTGCTAGAGTGGCTCTGGTCGCAACATGGCGACGCCCAGGAAGGGCAGAGCGTTGCCCCCTGGTGGGCGTGCCAGGTGGATCCCAGTCGGGCGCATGCGGGAGTCTGTCTGACTGTCTCTCCCTGTTTCCAGCTTCAGAAAAATGAAAAAAAAAAAAGAAAATATCATCCCCTATCACAAGACAAGACAGGATCCCAGCAAGCATCAGACTGCAGAACCATGAGCAGCGGTCTTCCTCCACCTGCTGCTGTGCTGCTTTGCTATGAGAACGTGAGTGGATCTTGCATTAAAACTTCCTACTCGCCCGGACCCAGGGTGATTCTCTACGCAGTGTTTGGCTTTGGGTCTTTACTCGCTGTATTTGGAAACCTTTTGGTGATAACGTCAGTTCTTCATTTCAAGCAGCTGCACTCTCCAGCCCATTTTCTCATCGCCTCTCTGGCCTGTGCCGACTTTCTGGTGGGGGCGACCGTGATGCCCTTCAGCATGGTCAGGTCTGTGGAGAGCTGCTGGTACTTTGGGCAAAGTTTCTGTACTTTCCACACGTGCTGTGATGCGGCATTTTGTTACTCTTCTCTCTTCCACTTGTGCTTCATCTCCATCGACAGGTACATTGCTGTCACTGACCCTCTGGCCTATCCCATCAAGTTCACGGTGTCTGTGTCAGCAATTTGCATCGGCATCTCCTGGACCCTGCCCGTTGCTTACAGCGGTGCCGTGTTCTACACAGGTGCCAATGACGACGGGCTGGAGGAATTATCGAGTGCCCTCCACTGTATAGGAGGTTGTCAAGTTGTTGTAAATCAGGACTGGGTGTTGATAGATTTTCTGATATTCTTCATACCTACTCTTGCGATTATCATTCTTTATAGTAAGATTTTTCTGGTAGCTAAACAACAAGCTATAAAAATTGAAAATTCTCAAAGCAAAGCAGAATTATTCTCAGATAGTTACAAAGCCAGAGTGGCCAGGAGAGAGAGAAAAGCAGCTACGACCCTCGAGGTCACAGTGGTGGCATTTCTGATTTCATGGTTACCATACACAATTGACTCAATAATTGATGCTTTTATGGGCTTCATAACTCCTTGCCTATATTTATGAAATTTTCTGTTGGTTTGGTTATTATAACTCAGCTATGAATCCTTTGATTTATGCTTTATTTTATCCTTGGTTTAGAAAATCTATAAAAATTATTTTAAGTGGGAAACTTTTAAAGAATAGCTCATCAACCATTAATTTATTTTCAAAATAATGTAAGCACTAAGTTAAGAAATTCAAAGCTCTTTTAAAAATTTGAATATTATGAATTTTAATAAAATAAATGCATAATACCTTTTTGATTTAGAGAAATAATTTTCAAATTAACCAGGAAGAAAGTCATAGGAAGGTGCAGCCATTAATACTTTCACATAAACTGTTGTAAAGATATTTGCTATCTAGCCCTGGCCGGTTGGCTCAGTGGTAGAGCGTCGGCCTAGCGTGCGGAGGACCCGGGTTCGATTCCCGGCCAGGGCACACAGGAGAAGCGCCCATTTGCTTCTCCACCCCTCCGCCACGCCTTCCTCTCTGTCTCTCTCTTCCCCTCCTGCAGCCAAGGCTCCATTGGAGCAAAGATGGCCCGGGCGCTGGGGATGGCTCTGTAGCCTCTGCCTCAGGCGCTAGAGTGGCCCTGGTCGCAACATGGCGACGCCCAGGATGGGCAGAGCATCGCCCCCTGGTGGGCAGAGCGTCGCCCCATGGTGGGCGTGCCGGGTGGATCCCGGTCGGGCGCATGCGGGAGTCTGTCTGACTGTCTCTCCCTGTTTCCAGCTTCAGAAAAATGCAAAAAAAAAAAAAAAAAAAAAGGTATTTGCTATCTAACTAATAAATAAGAAAGTGAATTCACACTTGTCATTTTTCTCAATGCAATCTACATGTACTGCCATGTGCTCTTGTTTCTCACAATTCTAGGGGCTAGACTTCTAAAATCAAGGTGTCAAAATGATTGATTTCTTCTGAGCATTCCTCTTTTGTCTTTTCTCTGGGTCCTCACATAATCTTTCTTCTGTGTGTGCCTGTGATCTAATCTCCTCTCTTATAAGAACAGCAATCATATTGAATTAGAGTTCACTCTAAAAAAAAGAACCCACCTCATTTTTAATTAATTACTTTTTTAAGACCTTATATCTAAATATGGTTACATTCCAAAGTACGGTGGCGGGGGGGGGGGGGGGTTAGAACTTCAACATATCAATACTCTGGGATACAATTCAGTCATAACAAACACAGTCTGTTGCTACTGCTCCTCTGTGACTCTTTCTCCTTGTTCTTTTGTAGTCAGTTTGTGCCTCTCAGTAGCTTTTCGGGCAACAAGTAAACTTCTGCTTAAAGGCTGGGCAGATTCTTGAAATGTTTACTTGTAATATTGTAGGGTCCAGTGATTCAGCCTTGAGATCAGGTATTAATTACAGACATTGACAGAAGTTTGGCAAGTGGAAAAAATCATTATCATTAATAGTTATTATTCCTACATAAAATTTTCTCATGTGAAAATATTGTGAAGGCTTCTGGTCAAGATGGTTGCATAAAAAATGGTACTCACATCCTGAAATAACCACATCAAAATTACAGCTAAACTACTGAGCAAGTATGATTCAGGCCTACCTGAAATCTAGCTGAATGCAAGTCCTACAATTAAGGTTATATAGAAGAAACCACAACAAGACTGGTAGGAGGGGCAGAGATGGGGGAAGTGCTGGTCCCACACCCACATGTGGCAGATAAATATCTGGAGGGAGGCCCTCCCTGGTCAGGTAAGTCAGGAGGTTAGAGCATCATCCAGATAAGCTAAGGTTGCAGGTTGGATCCCTGGTCAGGGCACACACAAGAATCAACCAGTGAATGTGTGATATGTGGACAAAAAATCGATGTATTTCTCTCTCTCTTCCTTCCCTTCTCTCTTTCCTTTCCTCTGTCTCTAAAATCAATTTAAAAAACATTTTAGCTACCTTTGAAGAGCCAGGGATCCCAGCCCCACACCAGACTCCCAGTTCAGGTTTCCAGTGCCAGGAATAGAAGTCTCCACAGCGTCTGGCTGGAAAAGCCAGCAGGAATAGTGGCTCAGAGTGACAAAGGGCAGCTGGAGTCCCAGACCTTCCTCTTACAGGGTCCAGGCATGGGCTTTCTAGGACTCATTCCCTCTGGACTCCAGTGCTGGGCAGCAGCTCAAAGGGCACCAGGATATTGGGGAGGAACTGAATTTTCTGGGTCATAACAGGGACTGGAGGAATGATTTTTTCCTAGATAGAAGCTCTGGCAGAAACCTTTGTTTATTTGTTGAGCCCCTTCTCCACAGAGAGGTCAAACATTTTATGATAATCTAGCAAAAATCTTAAAAAGAACAAAACAACAACAATGTGTGCTATAATTTTACATTTTTCTTCCTGGAATATTTTATACTGATAATTCTATAATAGTCTATTATAATGCATAGCTGGAGTATTTTATATAAAAAAAAGCTAAATTGCAGTTGAATATAAACATTTGATGAGGGGTTTCTTTGGAGTTATTCAGTTAAAATGACTGAAGTACTTTTTTGTTGTTGGTTATTGCTGAGATAGTTCACTGCTTTCAAACAGATATTAAGTATTGATATTGATTATATACAAGTACCTGTGTCAGGAATTGCCAAGAATAAGAAATGGTTTTGGTATAATATTTCCCTCAAGGAAAGTAATTTTGTAGGCACTATGGACAACACACTTGAAGTTATATTATTGAGGACCAAAAAAGTGTCAGGGATGCTAAGTCCTGTGAGCAGAAGACTGATTGCCATCACAGTGCTGGTCCTTGGCGTTGGTCATTCCCATGACATCGTCTTCTCATCCACATGTGGTCCCATTGACTGAGGGGTTAAAATTATTAAAAGAAACCATATTATTTTTTTTAGTAGAAAGAAATTTTTTTTTAATAATTTTATTTTTTTAATGGGGTGACATCAATAAATCAGGATACATATATTCAAAGATAACAAGTCCAGGTTATCTTGTCGTTCAATTATGTTGCATACCCACCACCCAAAGTCAGATTGTCGTCTGTCACCTTCTATCTTGTTTTCTTTGTGCCCCTCCCCACCCCCTTTCCCTCTCCCATTCCCCCCTCCCCCCGGTAACCACCACACTCTTATCAATGTCTCTTAGTTTCACTATTATGTCCCACCTACGTATGGAATAATACAGTTCCTGGTTTTTTCTGATTTACTTATTTCGCTTCGTATCATGTTATCAAGATCCCACCATTTTGCTGTAAATGTTCCGATGTCATCATTTCTTATGGCTGAGTAGTATTCCATAGTGTATATGTGCCACATCTTCTTTATCCAGTCATCTATTGATGGGCTTTTTGGTTGTTTCCATGTCCTGGCCACTATGAACAATGCTGCAATAAACATGGGGCTGCATGTGTCTTTACGTATCAATGTTTCTGAGTTTTTGGGATATATACCAGTAGAGGGATTGCTGGGTCATAAGGTAGTTCTATTTTCAGTTTTTTGAGGAACCACCATACTTTCTTCCATAATGGTTGTACTACTTTACATTCCCACCAACAGTGTATGAGGGTTCCTTTTTCTCCACAGCCTCTCCAACATTTGCTATTACCTGTCTTGCTAATAACAGGTAATCGAACAGGTGTGAGGTGATATCTCATTGCCGTTTTGATTTGCATTTCTCTAATAGCTAAAGAAGATGAGCATCTTTTCATATATCTGTTGGCCATTTGTATTTCTTCCTGGGAGAAGTGTCTGTTCATATCCTCTTCCCATTTTTTTATTGGATTGTTTGTTTGTTTGTTGTTGAGTTTTATGAGTTCTTTGTATATTTTGGATATTAGGCCCTTATCTGAGCTGTTGTTTGAAAATATCATTTCCCATTTAGTTGGCTTTCTGTTTATTTTGCTATCAGTTTCTCTTGCTGAGCAAAAACTTCTTAGTCTGATGTAGTCCCATTCATTAATTTTTGCCTTCACTTCTCTTGCCTGTGGAGTCAAATTCATAAAATGCTCTTTAAAACCCAGGTCCATGAGTTGAGAACCTATGTCTTCTTCTATGTACTTAATTGTTTCAGGTCTTATGTTTAGATCTTTGATCTATTTTGAGTTAATTTTTGTACAAGGGGAGAGACTGTAGTCCAGTTTCATTCTTTTGCATGTGGCTTTCCAGTTTTCCCAGCACCATTAATTGAAGAGGCTTTCTTTTCTCCATTGTGTGTTGTTGGCCCCTTTATCAAAAATTATTTGACTATATATATGTGGTTTTATTTCTGGACTTTCTATTCTGTTCCATTGGTCTGAGTGTCTATTTTTCTGCCAATACCATGCTGTTTTGATTGTCGTGGCCCTATAATATAGTTTGAAGTCAGGTATTGTAATGCCCCCAGCTTCATTCTTTTTCTTTAGGATTGCTTTGGCTATTCGGGGTTTTTTATAGTTCCATATAAATCTGATGATTTTTTGCTCTATTTCTTTAAAAAACGTCATTGGAAGTTTGATGAGAATTGCATTAAATTTGTATATTGCTTTGGGTAATATAGCCATCTTGATTATATTTATTCTTCCTAGCCAAGAACAAGGTATATTCTTCCATCTCATTATATCTTTTTCGATTTCCCTTAACAATGGTTTATAGTTTTCATTATATAAGTCCTTTACATTTTTTGTTATGTTTATTCCTAAGTATTTTATTTTTTTTGTTGCAATCGTGAAGGGGATTATTCTTTTGAGTTCCTTCTCAGTTGTTTCATTGTTGGCATATAGAAAGGCTATTGACTTCTGTATGTTAATTTTGTATCCTGCGACCTTACTGTATTGGCTTATTGTTTCTAGTAGTCTTTTTGTGGATTCTTTGGGGTTTTCGATGTATAGTATCATATCATCTGCAAAAAGTGATACCTTTGTTCTTCTTTTCTGATATGGATGCCTTTTATTTCTTTGTCTTGTCTGATTGCTCTGGCTAGAACCTCTAGTACCACATTAAATAAGAGTGGAGAGAGTGGACAACCCTGTCTTGTTCCTGATTTAAGGGGGAAAGCCTTCAGTTTAGTGCCATTTAATATGATGTTAGCTGATGGTTTATCATATATGGCCTTTATCATGTTGAGATATTTTCCTTCTATACCCATTTTGTTGAGAGTCTTAAACATAAAATTGTGTTGTATTTTATCGAAAGCCTTTTCTGTGTCTATTGATAAGATCATGTGGTTTTTGTTCTTTCTTTTGTTGATATGGTGTATTACGTTAACCGTTTTGCGTATGTTGAACCATCCTTGAGATTCTGGGATGAATCCCACTTGATCATGATGTATTATTTTTTTAATATGTTGTTGTATTCGATTTGCTAGTATTTTGTTTAGTATTTTAGCATCTGTATTCATTACAGATATTGGTCTGTAGTTTTCTTTTTTGTGCCATCCTTGCCTGGTTTTGGTATGAGGGTTATGTTGGCCTCATAAAATGTGTTTGGAAGTATTGCTTCTTCTTCAATTTTTTGGAAGACTTTGAGTAGAATAGGAACCAAGTCTTCTTTGAATGTTTGATAAAATTTGCTTGTATAGCCGTCAGGGCCTGGACTTTTATTTTTGGGGAGGTTTTTAATGGTTTTTTCTATTTCTTCTTTACTGATAGGTCTGTTTAGGCTTTCTGCTTCTTGACTCAGTCTAGGAAGGTTGTATTGTTCTAGGAATTTATCCATTTCTTCTAGGTTGTTGAATTTAGTGGCATAAAGTTTTTCATAGTATTCTACAATAATTCTTTGTATATCTACGGTGTCCGTGGTGATTTCTCCTCTTTCATTTTGGATTTTGTTTATATGAGTTCTTTCTCTTTTTTTCCTTGGTAAGTCTTGCCAAGGGTTTGTCAATTTTGTTGATCTTTTCAAAGAACCAGCTCCTTGTTCTATTAATTTTTTCTATAGTTTTTCTGTTCTCTAATTCATTTATTTCTGCTCTGATTTTTATTATCTCCTTTCTTCGGCTGGTTTTGGGTTGTCTTTGTTCTTCTTTTTCTAGTTCCTTAAGGTGGGAAGTTAAGTGGTTCACTTGGGTTCTCTCTTGTTTGTTCATATATGCCTGAAGTGATATGAACTTCCCTCTTATTACTGCTTTTGCTGCATCCCATAGATTCTGATATGTCGTATTGTCATTTTCATTAGTCTGTATATATCTTTTGATCTCTGCACTTATTTCTTCTTTGACCCATTCATTTTTAAAAAGTATGTTGTTTAGTTTCCACATTTTTGTGGGATTTTTTTCCTCTTTTTTGCAGTTGAATTCTAGTTTCAAGGCTTTATGATCAGAAAATATGCTTGGTACAACTTTGATTTTTCTGAATTTGCTGATGTTGTTTTTGTGGCCCAACATATTGTCAATTCTTGAGAATGATCCATGTACACTGGAGAAAAATGTATACTCAGTCACTTTGGGATGAAATGTCCTGTAGATGTCTATCATATCCAGGTGCTCTAGTGTTTTGTTTAAGGCCACTATGTCTTTGTTGATTCTCTGTTTGGATGACCGATCTAGAGCCGTCAGCGGTGTATTGAGGTCTCCAAGTATGATTGTGTTTTTGTCAGTTTTTGTTTTAAGATCAGTAAGTAGCTGTCTTATATATTTTGGTGCTCCTTGGTTTGGTGCATATATATTAAGAATTGTTATGTCTTCTTGATTCAGTGTCCCCTTAGCCATTATGAAATGGCCATTTTTGTCTCTGAGTAATTTTCCTGTCTTGTAGTCAGCATTATCCGATATGAGTATTGCTACACCTGCTTTTTTTTGGATGTTATTTGCTTGGAGTATTGTTTTCCAGCCTTTCACTTTGAATTTGTTTTTATCCTTGTTACTTAGATGAGTTTCCTGTAGGCAGCATACAGTTGGATTTTCCTTTTTAATCCATTCTGCTACTCTGTGCCTTTTTATTGGTGAGTTTAATCCGTTTACATTTAGTGTAATTATTGATACTTGTGAGTTCCCTATTGCCATTTTATATCTTGCTTTCTGTTAGTTTTGTGTCTTGTTTGATCCTTCTCTTTTTTTTTTCTATCTTTTGTTTTTATTTGGTTGTATTCCATACATCTTTCCTCTGTTGCTATCTTTTTTATCTCATGTGCTTCTGTGGTGTTTTTTTCAATGGTGGTTACCTTTGAGTAATGAAAAGGGTCCCTACCCTGTTCATTGTAGCGAACTATTTTGTGACTACTTTTGCACTCCATCGTCCTTTGCTACTGTTAATCTCCATCTTCTCCCCCTCTTTCTTTTTGTTGTTGTCACAGTTTACATTTGGTTTCATTGTGTTCTTCTTGGAGCTTTTACTTGTGGCTCTGTTTTTTTTTTTGTTCTTTGTATCTGATTGGAGAACCCCCTTTAGTAATTCCTGGAGTGGGGGTTTTTTGATGATAAATTCCCTCATCTTTTCTGTATCTGTGAATGTTTTTATTTCTCCTTCATATTTGAAGGATAGCTTTGATGGGTATAGTATTCGTGGCTGAAAGTTCCTCTCTTTCAGGACTTTAAATATTGGGGTCCACTCTCTTCTAGCTTGTAGAGTTTCTGCTGAGAAATCTGATGTTAATCTAATGGGCCTTCCTTTATATGTTGTATTCTTCTTTTCCCTGGCTGCCTTGAGAATTTTTTCTTTGCTGTTGGTTTGTGTCAATTTCATTATGATGTGCCTTGGAGTAGGTTTGTTGGGGTTAAGAAAACTCAGAGTTCTGTTTGCTTCTTGTACTTGAGGGTTTAGTTCTTTCCACAGGCTTGGGAAGTTCTCATCTATTATTTGTTTGAGTATGTTCTCCATTCCATTTTCTCTCTCTTTTCCCTCTGATATACCTATTATTCTTATGTTATTCTTTTTGATGGAGTCAGATAATTCTTGTAGGGCTATCTCATTTTTTTAAATTTTTGAGTCTCTTTCTTCTTTTCTATGTTGTGCCTCAAGTTGCTTGTCTTCTATTTCACTAATCCTCTCTTCTAACTGACCTGTTCTATTAGCTAAGCTTGTTACTTCGTTTTTCAGCTCGTGAATTGAGTTTTTCATCTCTGTTTGATTTGTTTTTATAGTTTCAATTTCCTTGGACATATATTCTTTGTGTTCATTGAGTTGTTTTCTGAGCTCCCTAAATTGCCTTTCTGTGTTTTCTTGTATATCTCAGAGGATTTTTAGGATTTCTATCTTGAATTCTCTGTCATTTAGCTCCAAGGTTTCCAATATATTAAATTTTTTCTCCATAGATTTTTCCTCATCTAGCTGTGTTACCTCTCTTTCTTTTGTATCCATGATATTTGATTTTCTCTTCCTTAATGGCATCTGAGGGTGGTTTTGTTGATAGTATTAATGAGATGTAATAAAGAATCAAAAGTTAAAAAAAGTAATAAAAAAAATAAAAAATCGAAAAGAGTTGTTTTTTTTTTTAAAAAAATTAATAATGAAATAAAGAAAAATAAAATAAAATAAAAATTTTTTAAAAAGGAAATTATTCCCCCCCTCCTTTTTTCCTCTCCTCTCCTCTCCCCTCTTTCTTGAGAAAATCTTGTGGTGAACTGTGAATTATAACAAACAATGCCTGTGATGGAGGGCCTGAATTGGGGAAAAGTAATAAAGGGGCAAAAAAAAAAAAAAAAAAAAAAGAAAAGAAAAAAAAAAAAGAAAAACGAAGAAAAAAAAAGAAAAAAAAAAGAGCGTATGGACCCACAAAAAGCAAATAAGGAAAAAATTTGGGTCAAGAATAAAATGATTTGCTTTTAGGTGTTGGATGTCTAAGAGTTATGATGAGAGGAATAAGAGGAAAACGGAAAAATGGGGGGGAAAAATTAAAAAATTACTATTGTATTTAGTGGAATAAGAACTAGATAAAATGGAGAGCCAGGGATGGGAGCACTGCTAGTGAGTTAAAAAGGTGAAGTAAAAACCTCCCAAAATGCCACAAACATAAGTTTGAGTCCCAGATAAGATAATTTGTTTGTTATTGAGGTTTGAATGAGAGGAGATGTAAAGGAGAAAGGAAGAAACTAATATAGAGGGAGAAAAGAAAGAGAGAGAGAGAAAAAAAGAGGGAACCACTAAAAGAAGAAAAAAGAAAGGAGAGAGAGAGAGAGAGAGAGAGTTAAGGGTTTTGGAGTGCAACCCTCATAGAGAGAAAGGAAAAGAAGAGAATAGGAGATGTAACACTTATGGGTAGTGTAGTTCAAGGAGAGGAGAGAGTAAGACCGGCAGAGAGTTAATCCGCCAAATTGGAGGAGGAAAAAAAGTATCAAGAATGAAGATAAGAGAAACAAACGAACAAATATAATAAAATGGGATAGGTTATAAAGTCTGCAGATTATTCTTGATTTTGAGAGGTTATCTTCTTGCTTTTCCTTTTCTCTCCCTCTTCCTGGTCGGTGACTCTGTACCCCGGGTTCTGCCCCTTTGGCACGCTCAGGTAGAGGTTTGCAGTTGATAAGTCTCTATGGCAATGTCATGTATTGTGCTTTAGTCTCGTTGGCAGTCGAGGCTCATTAGCATTTATAGGCTCCGACAGTGAGAGAGTCTGTGTTCCTGGAGCCTTTCTCCTAGTCTTTCCTTCCTCAATTAGTAGCCTGATAATCCAGCTATGGGGTTGCTGCTGCCTCTGCCTGGATAGTAAGAGGCTCAAAGAGCTGGCAACTCCCCACTCTATTTCCACTCAGCACAGGGCTCTGGGTAAGGCTCAGTCGGTCAGAACTGCTAGCATAATCAGGCGGGCTTTCCGCCCACTCAAAGACCTCTGGCTCTGTCTGCCACTCTGTCCGGTAACACAGGCGGGCGCCCACTTCCGGGGCGCTTGGAGGAAACTCTCACTCACTGGCTGCACGCGCAGACCAGGATATCCGGCCAGCAGTTTCACGCTCTGAGTGAAACCCCCAAGCACAGGGAAAAGTTGCAGTGTTGGAATTGAGTCTCGCTCCGTCCCCATGCGCGGCTTTTGCAAGGCACTGGGGTGGCCCGAGATTCTGTTTTGGCCCACACAAAGGTCCCTGACTCTGCCCCTCTGTGCAATAACACGGGCGCGCACTGCCGAGGCACTCGGAGGAATCTCTCATTCACTATCTGCGCGCGCAAACCAGGATATGAGGCCGGCCGTGTTTCCCTCTGAGTGAAAGCCCCTCCAGCACGAAAAATCTCCACCGTTGGAACTAGTTCTCACTCCCTCCCGTGTGTGGCTTTCCCAGGGCACTGGGGCTGCCCAGAGACTCTGCCCTCGGCCCACAGAGAGGCCTCTGACCCTGCCTCTCCATGGGGCAACACGGGCACCCACTCTCGGGGCCTAGGAAGAAATCTCTCGCCCACTAACTGCTCGCACGCCGACCAGGAGACCGGGTAAAATGGCCGCCCCGCTTGTCTTTCTTTGTTTGGGTTTGGCGCGAGTGTTAGCTTGTATTGCCCGGGTTGCCACAGGTTCAGTTTTTCCTCGGCTTGGATCTCCGTGCCACAGCCTGGTTCGGCCGTTTGTGCCACGGCCTGGATCTATTCACCCCCTTTGCCTGCCTCAGTTTCTGTATTCACAGTTACCAGAGAAAGCCGCCCTGTTTAGGCTAGTGAGGAAGGCGGAGCATTTCTTACTCCCTATTTCCTTCGGGGTTTGGTTATATATTTAGCCATTTTTTCACTTGACCATACCTTTGGGTGTATTGCGAAGCATCTGGAGGCTCCAAGTATAGGTTTTTCTGTTTCTGGTTGAAGATCTTGTTGAGTTTTGGGGGAGATTTATCGGTATCGCTTCCTACCCCGCCATTACTCTGACCTAGAAAGCAATTTTGATGATTCTTCAAGCATGTTTGGATTTGTGTAAGAAGACAAGAGTGTAGACATGATTTTGTCAAGAGGATTAATATCCAAAAATAAAAAAATGGCACCTGACAAATTAGAAGACAATGAATAGATTAATATCATAACAGTCAACAAAAAAGTTTTATGCTATCACTTACCGTACTCAGTAGGTCAGATTAGGTATAACAGATTTTTAACTATGTTATAATGTTTCTTTTTTTTTTAAATTTTAATGGAGTGACATTGATAAATCAGGGTACATATGTTCAGAGAAAACATCTCCAGCTTATTTTGACATTAATTATGTTTCTTATTATTAAAATATAGAGGAAAATCATAGAAAAAATTCAGTGAAACATTGGATAATAGACCTATTTATTCTACATACATGTCTCATAGAATTGCACTGCTGTAAAGTTAAATTATAAGTAATATATAAGACAAAAACTCAAAGATAAATTAAAAAATCCAGTAAAGGAGGATAAAGCAGCCTGCCCTGTGGTGGCACAGTGGATAGAGAGCCAATCTGGAATGCTGAGATCGCCAGTTCAAAACCCTGCGCTTGCCAGGTCAAGGCACATGCAACAAACAACCAATGAACAGCTAGAGTGAAGCAACTGCTTCTTGTCCCTTGACTCCCCTGTAAAATTAATAAATAAAGTTAAAAAGAAATATTTCACAATAAAGACATTTTAGGTCTGAAAATACTGGTTTCTACTTCTGAAGCCACCATAAACTCTGGCATTGGCTAAATAGAAATCTATTGATGAGTGTACAAAAATGTTACCTTTGTGGTGGCTGCTGCTGGCTGTCTCCCATTGGATAAAATTCATGCCGCAGAAAGTTTACCTCTTAAAACTTCTGAACATCTTGAGTAGCCTTTAATAAAGTGAATTCTCATATCACTTGAGTCTGGAAGTGGTGGGAGACGATAGAGTCTCTGAAAATTGGCCTCTGAGAGTGGAACTGCCTGGCAGTAATGGGTGTGGTGGCCTTGGTGGGGGCTTAGTCTGAACAGGCAGTCAAAAGTGAGACAGAGAATCCAAGCATGCGAAAAGATGGTCCAGTGCACAAGGTCATGGGAAAAAAGAAAAAATCAAAATGACAATTAGAAAGAATTATGAAAGAAGTGAAAGCAAAAGTATGCAAATAACAAAGTGATCTATAAAAATTGTGGTACACAGGCGGGAAATCTGATTTTGGCCATGACGAAATAGTCTGTAACAAATTACCTGTTCTACCAAGAGCAAGTATAAAACTCAATTGAACATGCAGAACAACGATTTGAACACTCAGCAACCAAGATAACCAGGACTGGGTAGAACAAAAGTATAGAGAGAAGGGGAGGAAACACAATGAGGTGAGCTGGGCCATCTCCATCAAGTATTAGATCATTACCAGACAAAAGAGAACATCCCCAGGACCAGCTCTGCCTCTCAGAATAGCATCCATTCTGATAGTCACCGCCAACATCTTCACAATAAGGTTCTTTTCAGTGTTTTAAAATAACAACCTAGAATGTTGAACCAGAAATCAAGTAGTCTCATTTTGAAGATGTGGCCTTCTCATTTTGAAAGCTTAAATAAGGAAGAATTAAGAACTTATTCAGAATTGCTAAATGGATAGATAATTGTATATTGTTTACTTTCAAAGAAATGAAGGAGATGTCCCAAGATGCATGCTGGGAAGTATTCTTCAAATTATCAGGAAAAGCTTGAAGAAATGGAACTTTAGTCATTCTATTCACTCTTCTCTCTAGTTGGGTGAGGACACCTGGTTCATCAAATATAAGGTGGGCAAAAAGAGGTTTCGAGTTATTTGTGTAGAAAATAATACAATACATAATAATACAAGAATAAATTCTCTTTTATTTACTCACAATTGTCACCCTGTATGTCACTAGATTTGGGGCAATATGGGCTTGGTGCATCAAAAACATAAAGTGACTTTTACATTTTATCTACCAGTGCAGGCACACTGGCTCTGTTGACTCTTCCTCTCACTCGTTTAAAACATGCAATAGATGACATAAACTTTCTCAAAATTTCTGGGATTTAAATCCCATTTAAAAGTCTATTCTAATTCAGATTAAAACTTTAGAACCACATCCAGTTTAGCGATCCTATCTTTCCTCTTTCTTATTCCAGTTAAGCATAACCAGGCGGAGGCCTTAGGGTCCTATAGCGGGGAGGGGTGTAAATCTGCTTTTATAGTTTCTCCTCCACTCTCCTTTTTGTCTTGTAATCCTGCTTTCCCTCTAGGGTAGAGTAAGAATTAAATAAAGATAAGATTAACAATAGGACAAAAGTTTTCTCATGCCTAGTAGTGTCATAGGTTTGATGGATAATGCTCTAAATTTGGCAGGTGCCCAAATGTAGTCTCAGTTATGAGGTATACATGGGTAACTCTCAGGTGTGACTCATTGTGAGGACGGCCTGCCCACTGTCCTCTTCTCGGATGTGAGTGAGACACTCTAGTTGACTTTTTCTAAGTCTTCCTTAGAGTCTGTCTATGAGAGAAAGTTTATGTGCTTTTGTTTCTGGTTCTCTTTTCTAGGGCAACATTCCATTGAGTAAAGTATCAACGAAATGATTCCAGCTTCATTCCCTCTTAAGGTCTGCTTATTTAACAGTCATACAGACCTCCTCAGTGTTTCTGTTGAGAAGAGGCAAGTAGAATTGGACAGAGATGGCTAGGAGGAGTAGGGCCAGCAGACAATGAAGTTTTACTGATTAAGGATGTCAAATACATATGAGTTTCATGTGGGCTAATAGACACATGGAAGACAGTCAGCCTTCGCTCTTCTTGCGGGTTTCCCATTTCAGGGTGTTCCAAGTGTCTGTGACACATCCCACAGGACTAGGGGAGGATGTAGGAGAGTCAAACCAGGACCATATTATTGGAAGGCTCAATACACCGAGGTAGGTCATGACCGCCATGCAAAGGATACCATATTTGGTATAAAATTATTATAATGCTCCTTTTCTTCTATTGTGGAATAGAGCAGAAGAGGAGGGTGAGATAAGGAATAAAAAATCTGATATGCTTATCTCTAAAGCCAGGCACTAACACTGGGCACAAGGAGGATAAAATAACTTAATTAAATATTGATTATAGTTTTAAACTGGAGCACATTAGAATAAAGATCTCTAACACTTAGAGTAACTGGCTATCTTTGATATCTACCTGAAGGGATGACGAAGGAAGTTTTGCTTTAGCATGTTTGGAGGCTGTGATTGGAGAAAAATAATTTCATGTTGTTTCTCATGCCTTAAAAATATTCTATAATCAGTTAACAGATATTTCCTAAAAAAGCACTGTTAAACACAAATTAAGTGTATAATAAATAAAATAATTGATTTAGTTATGCCATTACTTGAAGATTTGCTTAGATTTTTAATTAGATTGATTGTGTATTATCAATACCAACCACTGTTCATTTACAGCTTAACACTTTGACCTTGTTTTGTGTGCGGTTACCTCTAGCCTCCAATCCTAAGAGACAAGAGTATATAACATTTCTGTCCCCTTTTCTCATTAACAAAGTCCTGAGTTAGGGCTCTGGGAAGACCACAGAGATGATTAATGCTTCTTTCTCCCACTTACATCATAATGAGTGAGGACTCTCTCACACTCTCAGTCAATAGGGAGATGATTTATTTAATGGATTTTTATTTTAGAAATGTTTTAGAGAAGTTCAAAACATGCCAGGGGAATGTCAAGTGCAGATCTGACACTGAAAACTTTAAATAATGCTAGATAAACAAAGCTTATCTCCAAATCTGCCCTAGGTGTGAAAATCGCAAACTTTGAGAAACTTGATTGCTGCTTAAATTTGATCTTTATTTGATGTAAATCTATTTTAAGGACAGTATTGTGAGCAAGATAAAAAGAGTCACATATGTGCAAGAATTTCAACAACCTTAAAGAGAACTTCCAATTTACATAATGTCACAGCATGGGGCTAGGTGCCCTTTATTCACAAACCTTAAATATGCAAGTGTAAAATAACAGGTTTCCCTAACAGTTTCTGCAAAGAAAAAGTGGGAAAATACAGGACAGTTCTTTTTATAGGACAGATTTGATATTTCTCATATGATTATGTTCTGGGATATCGGCTTCCATTGGCTGACCTCAGGCTTATTATCGTTTACTTCTGTTTTACTGTTTCTAATGTTTGGCGTTGACCAGGTGCTGCCCTGGTTTGCTTTCAAGGGCGTAAAAGTCTTACCTGTGGAAAATGTCACCTTTGCTATTAAAGTTACTTATGGCTTAGGCCAGTAAATCCTAGAAATTTGAGTTTCAGAAATAATAGTGTTGGTTAAAAATTTGGTGAATAAACACATAACACAATTTTAACTTTATTAGCAAAGGACATTAAAAATAGCACCAGCAGGAACAACTTTATGTGCTTTGCCATTATTTCATAACAGAAAGTAGATTTTTATGACTAATTATAAGAAAGTCCTTATTAAACAATAAATAACAGCATTGTGAATTGAATAAATGTTTTATTATGAAACACTTGTTTCATTGTTCTTATTTTTCTCATTTTTCTGTTCAGTGAAGGTTTGCTGCAGTCCAGCACTAATTCTCAGACCAAAATTTTCACACAGCTTGGTTAAGATTTGAAGAAAACAATAAAATGCATAAATATTAAGAAATAGCTTAGAAATACGTGTTTTTCTGTGTAGGTTCTTAGCACATGGTCCAGACCACGACTCTGAAGCCAGTCTGCCCAGGTTTTAATCCAGTCTCTGCCAACTTCTTAATCTCCTAAGAGTCAGTATTCTTAGCTATGAAATGGGGATAATAATACTACCGACACAGTATTCTAGGAATTAATTTCTAGAACCCTGGCCTTTACCTGATGACTGTTTCCCAGCAGGCAGAGTAAGAAGGTGGACATCCTCCTTGCTCCTCCTTCAGTGTCACAGCATTCTCCCTCCCTCCTTCCTAAAACCCCTAGTATCACCAGACTGTACACTCCTGCCTCTTTTCAGCATTGTCAAACACTGACCACAGGGCCCTTCTTTCTTTTTTCACCTTAATACCCATAATTCTCTCATTATCTGCAGTATTACTCTCAATATATACATTATTTAAAACAAATACATTCTTCCTATAAGTACTTTGGAAATATTAATTCCTAGAATACTGTGTCGGTAGTATTATTATCCCCATTTCATAGCTAAGAATACTGACTCTTAGGAGATTAAGAAGTTGGCAGAGACTGGATTAAAACCTGGGCAGACTGGCTTCAGAGTCGTGGTGTGGACCATGTGCTAAGCTTCCTCACGGGTATTAGAGATCCTCTCCTTCGAAGATCTTACCTCCCACCCTTCATCAGTCTCTCATCCACATGGTTGTAACCTACTCTTCTCTGAAATCTTGGTACATCTGAGAATCAGATCTTTAATTTTTTTATTTAAAACGTCACACTCATTATATAGTTTGAATATGCCAGTGAATTATGTGAAGCACTTGTAATCCAGTACATTACTATCTCTGCACAAAAGTGTGAATATGCAGACAAAGGGGTAAGAAATACATGCTAGAAATGACCTTATGTGAGGTTAGACCTTAAATTAATAAGACGTAAACTTCCAATGTTATATCATTTGGAATTTCAGCACTTTGACTTGTAGTAAAGCCTAAAATACACTCCTCCACCCCGTTTTGTATATCTGGTCACCTTTCAGACTCACTGGCTCTGGAGCAAGCACAAGTAACTTTTCACCTCTCGCTGGCTGGTTGTAGCTCTCTTCTTCACCCAGCTTAAATGCCAGCACCACTCATTCTAATGCCTTAGATGTAAAGGTAAAGCTGGAGAAAAGATTATCTACTTGTTCTTATTATTTTTGTTAATGTACTCATATCTATCCATTATTCTATCTATACTATATTATTGGTTCTTACTTAGTAATTCAGTTCCAACTGTAAATCCTTTTCCTACCTTCTCTTTACTCACACAGTTCTATATGGTAGGTAATATTACTCCCATAATAGAGTTGAGTAACCCAAATCTGGGACAAGTTAGTAAGGTCACATGACCAGGATTTCTCCTTAGAGTTTTTTGATTGAAACCTTTATGCATTGACTCGCTAGGGACCCTGCCTTCCAAACTTAGAAAGTGGGCTCTCCCTATAGTGTATACTGGACACATCTACTGTCACTGTTTATCACTTTTTAAGAACTGTCACATATAGTAGGGGAAAAAAATGGAGGGTAGAAGAATGACTCTTGGTAGCTTCTGTAGCTCCTAATGCAGCAAATAATTAATATTAGAGAGGAAAGTTTGGAAAAACACTTAACATTGAGATATAGTTCCTAAGATGCTATAATCACTCTAAGATGTAATCCTTTAATACATATATACCAATGGAGCTACAATTTGTTTTATTAGACAAGTAAAATATAGTAGAGATACACACTTAGACTTAGAGATATTCTGCTAAAATAAAACAAGGAAACACACAGAAAAACCTAATTTCAAGGATCAGATAAGAATAGAGATGTGTACTGGCAATATCAATTTTAATATATTTATTTCATCACAATGACAGATAATTTACAGAGTAAATACCCCATATACATATACTGTCCATTATATGGAAAGTTAGACTTTGTATAAACATATTGAAGTAAATACACATATGAAGGTCATGTTACATATCCTGTTTTATAAACTAGATTAGAGTTTTTGGCTTTGTTGTTTTTTGTCACAAAATATACTGTGGCTGTCTTTTCATGTCAGTTTATATAGAACTTCTTTGTGCTTTAATGGTTTAATAACATTCCATTATATAGGTGGAACCTAATTTAACTTATCCCATATTGAGCAAGGTTTTTTTCCAGTTAATAGTTAAGACTTACACAATAAATGTCCTGTCATGTTAGCTCTTTTCTTAGGATTACATGCCTGAAATGAAAGTACAGAGTCACGGGACACGTGTCATTTAAAATTTTTATGTAACTCTTTTAACTTATCTCAGAAAGGAGGAACTAAATTACATTTCCCCCAAATGTATATGAACGTGTAAAATTCTCATAAAAGTAATCAATTTCCTACACTTTAATTACCATAAGATATTCATAATCTTTTTAATACTTGCCAATTGGATATATAAAACTTCATCACATGTTAAAATAATTTGTAAAATTGGTATTTTAATGAATTTATTAGCCATTTGTATTTTTTCTTTATAAAATTGCTTATTCAATTGTTCAGTGGAATGATTGTCTCTGTCTTATTCTTTTGTAAAATGTTTTTACACTTATTTTTTATTTTGCTACAGAGACAGAGACAGAGTGAGACAGACAGACAGGAAGGGAGAGAGATGAGAAGCATCAATTCTTCGCTGCGGCACCTTAGCTGTTCATTGATTGCTTTCTTATATGTGCCTTGACTGGGGGGCCACAGCAGACTGAGTGACCTGACTCCCTTGTTCAAACCAGAGACCTTTGGCTTAAGCCAGTGAGCCTCGCTCAAACCAGATGAGCCCGTGCTCAAGCCGGCGACCTGGGGCTTTCGAACCTGGGTCTTCTGTGTCCCAGTCCGACACTCTATCCACTGCACAATTGCCTGGTTAGGTAACAAGTTTTTACGCTCTTAAACATATGAACCCTTTCTTCATCATGTATATACCTCTGGTAGTTTTTCCCAAGTTTGTATTTTTTTCCTTAACATGGCTTTTTTTTTTGAAATTTAAAAATTTTAAATTGAGTGCATGAAATTATATAAATTTTCTGTAATGACTTCACCAGTGAAAACTTACAAGTACCTTGTCTCTAATTTTTTAACAGTTGGAAAAATCAGCTTTGATTTTGTGAACTATGTGAAACAAAAAGATTAACAATATTTATCTATTTAGTTATGTGCTGCATTAACATTAATGTTTTTTGAATAATCCATCTTTTTTCAATAACTTACAATCCTTTTTAAATCATAGAAAATGTATGAACTTTGAATAGTGTTTATGGAAATAAATGATAGGAAGTTGCCCTCCATCATGACTAGAAGGTAAAACAACACAGTTCATGGGAATGAGAAAACTTTTACATAAAATGACAATCACTATTGCAGAAGTTGTACCATTGGCTCATGGTTATTTCCACAATTACAAAATACTCCCCCAAAATAAAATGAGTCTCGTCCTGAGCCAGAATGCCTGGTGTATATGACTCAGAGACCTACAGGAGTTCCAAAAACACGGGCCCTAAAAACAAGCTTCTCAAAATAAAAGAGAAGTTAATGTATCGAATCCATAAAAAGCCAGGGAATATAAAACCCGGGGATGCAGAATCAGGAAAGCTTTGAAAATTACAGGTAAGCTTGGTAGGCAAGGTAAGAGAGGTCAGAAGACCTGGAAGAGGAAAATAATTTAGAACAGACAGTGGGGAAGGGCAATGATTTGAGGAAAGCAGAAAATATACACTCTGTGTCCACCACTCTTTAGTAAATGTGGTTCTATGAAATGTTTAATGATGATCACTTCATCTAAAAAGCATAAAGGTTAGCTGTTAAAATTGAAGTTACATTTCTCCTCCCCAATTTATTGAGTTATTGCTATGTACTGTATTTCATATCATAATTATTAGAAAATTTCTGATAGGTCACAAGAGCAATTAAAAATTTTCAAATCATCAATTTGACATTGTTTTATTTAGAAATTAAAATGATTATTAACGAACTGTGTTGTATTAGTTGGCCACTATAAGTTTTATTGCTTTTCTAAACCAAGGGTAAAGAAATTATAGATCAAATGATGTAGAGTTATAATTACTGAACCAGGAACATACTTTATAAACATACGAAAGTGTTCTATAACTCAAGGACAAATTAATAAATGAATCAATTATGTGTGGTGACTATGAGATCAAAAACCCTGTGATACTCAGGGTTTTAGCTGCTTTTCTCTTTCTCTTAGCCACCATGATTGCAGCTCTGTGATAATGCTTCTACTTCCCCAAAATAGTTTCAATTCTTTTAGTCTATTTCCTAGCCACAAGAAAAAATACTTCTTTATAGAATCATCTTAAAAAAGATAGATATAAAAATAATAAAAATGTTATCAATATCTACTTTGATTGAGAACAAGTTGATACCATCTATGGAGCAGAGGGCACTTATAATTAATTCCCCCATCCCAGCATCAGAGGCACCTGTGGCGAACACGGCACCACCATATACAAGGTGCAGAAGCCAGGAGATGCTAAAGCTAATTCCTGACACAGACCCCGTACAGACATGAAGAATATATATATGAATATATATATATATATATATATATATATATATATATATATATTCAACTGCTTTCTAAAAGTTTCTCTTGGGAAAAGAAAAAGAAAATCAGCAACATGAAAGTTAATTACAGAGAAATTTTGACAAGTTGGGAATAAGTAGAAAACTTTATATGGAGAGAAGTAAGGAGGAGAAAGACAATGAAGATGTTTTCGGGTTACAGAGGGAAGAGCCAATAGAATAAAAGGAAAAGGGAGGGAGGGGAGTGTCGCAGGCAGGTGGTACAGAGAACTCTGCCACTGTTAACCTATAGCAATATAACATTATTAATCAAAGAAATGTATTAGGAAAAGTGACAGAAAAGTATAACTTTAAAGATAACTAAAAACATCGAGTCATATTGTAAATCTCACAGAGCAATTGTTTTATTCTTTATAAATAGCCTTAGTTGACTTTTAAAAAGTCATTTCAGTTGGGAAAATGTAAAGACATCTTCAACTTTCTCTACCTGATTATTTACATCTGTTCTGAGAACAGATTCAGAGTTGCTGAACCAGCCTTAAAAACCCGACCGCTCAGAATAACTTTCATGGCTTTCCTAAACCAAGGATAGAATAGAGCATAAATCAAAGGATTCACGGCTGAGTTATAGTAAGCAAACCAACAGCAGATCTCATAAACATAGGCAGGGGTTATGAAACCCATAAAGGCATCAATTAATGAGTCAATTATATATGGTAACCATGAAATCATGAATGCTATCACCGTGATACTCAGGGTTTTAGCTGCTTTTCTCTCTCTCTTGGCTACTCTGGATTTATAAGTGTCTGATGATGATTCTGTTTGCCCACCAGTACTTTCAATCTTTTTAGCTTGTTGTCTAGCCACAAGGAAAATATTACTATAGAGAATTATTATCACAACAGTAGGTATAAAAAATGATAAAAAATCTATTAACACCCAGTTTTGATTTATAACTGTTTGACAGCCTCCTATACAATTGAGGGCACTCGATAATTCCTCCAGCCCATTGTCACTGGCACCTGTGTAGAACATGGCACCGCTGTAAGCAACGGGCAGGGTCCAGGAGATGCCGATGCAAATTGCTGACACAGACACCGTGAACTTGATGGGATAGGCCAGAGGGTCAGTGACGGCAATGTACCTGTCGATGGAGATGAAGCACAAGTGGAAGAGAGAAGAGTAACAAAATGCCGCATCACAGCACGTGTGGAATGTGCAGAAGCTTCGCCCAAAGTACCAGCAGCTCTCCACAGACCTGACCATGCTGAAGGGCATCACGGTCGCCCCCACCAGAAAGTCGGCACAGGCCAGAGAGGCGATGAGAAAATGGGCTGGAGAGTGCAGCTGCTTGAAATGCAGGATTGCAATCATCACCAGGAGGTTTCCAAACAGGGCCAGCAGGGCCCCGAAGCCAAACAGTGCATAGAGGATCAGGCGGGGTCCTGGCGAGTAGGGAGTTTTCACACAGGACCCTGTCACGTTCTCGTAGCAGAGCTGCACAGCTGCAGAGGGGGTGGAGTTGTCGCTCATCATGCTGCTGTAAACATCTGGAGAAGGTCCATTCTTTTGTCCATCACATAACTGGAGCACTGTTATATTTCCTGAAGGGAGAGAAAAGAAAATATTTTTAGCTGATTACTTCTGCTATAGTTTTCAGATATTATCTTCATGACCTGTCACATACCCATATTAATATTTAATCTCTGACCATATGAAATCACAATATATTCATAAATAGTCTATGAAAGTTAGGTATTATTATTATATTATTCTAATAAATAAAAAAATTGAAAATAATTTTTTAAATCCAGTAAGAAGTCAGCTGTAACTAAATTTGTTCTAAAATTTCTTTTGCCACAGAAGAGTACTTGCTCTGTAGTTTACCAACTATTTTTTATTCTCTGGTCTTGTTACAGAGAATGTTCCTGTTTATCAAAGTTAGTGAGGTGGCTGTGATATGTTATTTATAGTTACCGGCTCCTATCTGCCCACCTGCAGACTGTCTGGAGCGTAATGACGGTCCCCTCAGGATGCACAGCCAAGTCCCACATCCCACTCAGCTCGTGTGGAGTCCCTGTAGTGAAAGGTGCAAACAGGCAAAGACGGTTATATTTCATAATCTCCACTTAACATTTATGTTTGATGTAGAATGGTCTCGATACTAAAGCCCACAGAGGTTTAGTAAATGAAAATGAGAAAACATTCTCACTCGTAAACAAGGATAGAATAATCCTCATTGAACTTTTGCAAAGTAAATCCAGCAATACATAGAGTTGATATATGATAATTTTAGTCTATGTCAAGAATAGAAGTTTTTTGTTTGTTTGTTTGTTTGTATTTGTATTTTTCTGAAGCTAGAAAGGGGGAGAGACAGTCAGACAGACTCCCGCATGCGCCCGACCGGGATCCACCCGGCACGCCCACCAGGGGGCGATGCTCTGCCCCTCGGGGCGTCGCTCTGTTGCAACCAGAGCCACTCTAGCGCCTGGGGCAGAAGCCAAGGAGCCATCCCCAGCGCCTGGGCCATCTTTGCTCCAATGGAGCCTCGGCTGCGGGAGGGGAAGAGAGAGACAGAGAGGAAGGAGAGGGGGAGGGGTGGAGAAGCAGATGGGCGCTTCTCCTGTGTGCCCTGGCCGGGAATCGAACCAGGGACTTCTGCACGCCAGGCCTACGCTCTACCACTGAGCCAACCGGCCAGGGCCTAGAAGTTTGTTTTAATGCTAGAAAATTTATCAATATAATTCACCATTTTAACAGTGTTAATGTTATGATCTGATGAAATATAACAAATGCATTTGATCAAATTCTAATTTATTTAGACAAAGAGAGACAAAGTGACAGAGAGAGAAACAGATAGGGACAGACAGAGAGGAAGGGAGAGAGATGAGAAACATCAATTCTTCGTTGCGGCCTTTTAGTTGTTCATTGATTGCTTTCTCATATGTGCCTGGATGGGGATGGGGGTGGGCTACAGCAGAGCAAATGACCCCTTGCTCCAGTTAGCCACCTTGGGTTAAAGCCAGCGACCTTTGGGCTCAAGCCAGATACCATAAGATCATGTCTATGATCCCACGCTCAAGCCAGAGACCCAGCGCTTAACCTGGATGAGCCCGAGATCAAGCAGGTGACCTCAGGGTTTCGAACCTGGGTCCTCTGCATTCCAGTCCAGTGCTCTATCCACTGCTTTATCAGGCAATCAAATTCTAAATTTATTCATCAATAAAAAGAATAAATCTTACTGGCTCAAAATATAAGCACACTGCCTGACTATGGTGAGTGGTGGATGGGGCATTGACCTGGAATGCTAAAGTTGCCAGTTTGAAACCATGGGCTTGCCTGGTATGAAAAGCCATTACTATGAGTTGATGCTTCCCACTTCTATCCATCTCTCTCTCTCTCTCTCTCTCTCTCTGTAAAATCAATAAATAGAATCTTTAAAAAAATACAAAGAAGAAAAAATTATTAAAAAATAAATAAAAATTCAAGAGGACTTCGATATATATTAAGTCCTATAAAAGGGGGAATTCTTATCAGCTATGATGTACTTACCAGCAGAATTTGAGAACATTCTCTTTAAGATGAGTAACAAGGCAGAGATGCTCTAGTAATCAGAAGATTTAGGATTTAAGTCGTCACAAGGCATCCATAAATCCAACTATTCTCCACTGCCTGTTATAGTCTCTGAGCAGCCAACGGAAACACATAGAGTCAACCAGCCTCCATTTTAGAACAGTTAGGATCTCAGTGCAGGGCTGGCTGCCTCCCCACCTTACCACACACAGCTGGGCTGAGGGAGGCTATAGGAGGACAGGGGATGCTGTAGTTAATTTTATCCACATCAACACACATAAGAAAGTACCTGCTTTTCTATGTTCCTGGCTAGCCCCAGCATCAGATCCTAGTCAGTAGGATCTGTGATGGGCTCATTATTCAAAACCCAACACCTAATTTCTATTGTATTTAAAATCACATTCTAACTCTGTACTATGGCCTGTGAGGTCTTAGTCCTGCAAACTCTCTAACCACATTCTATTATATCCTCCCCGCTCAATATGCTGCATCCATGTGCCCCAGCCAGCCTCTCACTACCCCCAACAACATGCCCAGGCCAGCTCATCTACTGCTCATCTACTGCATCTGTTCTAGGATGTTCTCAGACTTGACTCCTCATCACCCTTAAGGCCTCAGCTTTTAATTTACTTCCCCAGAAATACCACTGTCTCAGCTACTGTTGGTGTCTCTCACTTATTCTTTCATTTATCTTGTTTTCTTATTGTCTTAATTGTACTTAAGAGATTTTTCTATGCTCTTATTTGTCTATTTACTTGAGTTTTGTCTGTCTGTCTTTCCAAATGATGTGTAAGCTGCATGAGGTCAGACAGTTCCTTAATATCATCATAAGGAAGCCAGGCTGTTTTATTGTTTTTTTTCTCTTTGTTCCTTTGTTGTTGCGTGGTTTCAGTCGGTGGGGTAAATAAATAAAAATTAAAATGCATGCCCTAGCATTGGAAGTATTCCTGTAAATACTTTTTAAAAAATGGAACAAAGCAGGCTCTGGCTGTTGGCTCAGTGGATAGAGCATCGGCCTGGTGTGTGGATGTCCAGGGTTTGATTCCCAGTCAGGGCACACAGGAGCAGTGACCATCAGCTTTTCTTCCCTTTCTTCTCCCTCTTCTCTCTCTTTCCTCTCTGTCAACCAGTGTCTCAGTTGGTCCAAGCATGGGCTTCAGGCACTAAAAGTAGCTTGGTTGATTCGAGCCATGGCTCCCATATGGGGGTTGCGGGTGAATCCCAATTAGGGTGAATGCACAAGTCTGTCTCTCTCTCTCCCCTCCGCTCACTTAAAAAAAATGGAAGAAGTTGTTAGCTGGCCTTGTCTGAAGAATGTGTTGAATATGGCATTAAATCATTTAACATTTGGTGTCAGCAAGACTTTTCTTTCTCAAGACTGAATAACTGGGGTCTAACCCTTTATAATAGTAATCTCAGCTCCTGGTCATTCCCAAGTCTGGTGTTATCCAGGAAACTGGACTTAACATACCCAACCATATCCATTCCTCCCTGCTTAAAATTCTGATTTTGTTAGTGCTGGTTACTAGCTGTGCTGTGCTTTCAGGTCAAGGCCACACTGTTTCAATCTAGAATTAAAAGCGTGTAACTGGAAGTAAAGGGAAGTTGGTCATCATCAGGCCAAGGACATATGAGAATGTATGGCCTCAGCAGTACCATCTTTAGTGTTATTGATAGTGAAATCATCAGTTTCCGAATTGATGTCAGAGAAGGGAATTATAGGTGCCAGTGGTAGTCAGAACAATGGACCTTCAAGGATGTCAGTGTCCTACTCCCCAGAACCTATGAACACGTTACCTTACATGGCACTTTACCTGTTACCTTACACCCACAAGGGTCTCTGCTTGCCCTGCATATATCTCTTTGCCCAAGGGCGTGGGGCATTACATAGCATAATCAAACACCATGACTGGTCAAGAGAGAGCAAAGAAGGAAACAGCTATTATACTTTAGAATGCTTTTTCCACATTATTGAAAAAGATTCTCACATTTTTATTTTGCACTGGACCTTGCAAATTCTATAGCTAACCTTTAAATAGGCAATAGGTAATTTTATTTTAAAATATTGCACAAGGTTATATCATGAGAATTGAACTTAAAGAAATCTCCAGGTTATGAATATTAAGAGTGTTTCTACAAAGTAACAGAACATAGAGAAATATGTTTTGTAGAAAACAGGAAGCAGATGTCTCACTGATAAAATTTTTGAAAAATAACATAGAGGAGTTTCTTTTTTATAGATTTTATTAATTTTAGAGGAGGAAGAAACAGAGAGAGAGAGAGAGAGAGAGAGAGAGAGAGAGAGAAGTGCTGGTTTGTTGTTCTACTTATTTATGCATTCATTGTTTAATTTATCTGCCCTGACCCAGAATCAAACCCACAACGTTGGTGTATCAGGATAACACTCTATCAAACTGAGCAACCTACCTACGGCTAGGAGAAGTTTTTGAAGTGATATATGAGTATAACCAAAAGTCACAGGGTACATTTAAATCTGGAGTAAACTAAATAATCATCAGAAATATACAGGTTGAAAAAAAATAGGTTTACCCTGGCCAGTTGGCTCAGTGGTAGAGCGTCGGCCTGGTGTGCAGGAGTCCCGGGTTCGATTCCCAGCCAGAGCACATAGGAGAAGCACCCATCTGCTTCTCCACTCCGCCCCCTCTCCTTGCTCTCTGTCTCTCTCTTCTCCTCCCGTAGCCAAGGCTTCACTGGAGCAAAGTTGGCCCGGGTGCTGAGGATGGCTCTGTGGCCTCTGCCTCAGGCACTAGAATGGCTCTGGTTGCAACAGAGCGATGCCCCAGATGGGCAGAGCATCGCCCCCTGGTGGGCATGCTGGGTGGATCCCAGTCAGGCGCATGCAGGAGTCTGTCTGACTGCCTCCCTGTTTCCAACTTCAGAAAAATACAAAAAAAAAAAAAAAGGTTTATATTTGTAAGTACGTGAAACACAATTTTTATATTTGTGTTATTTATTAATTGTTGAGTTATTTTCCATACAAACAACTGTAATTATCAAAGGAAATTTCTTTTCATGATTCATACCTTACACTACAGGGATTCCTTTTAGGAATTTATAATGGGGAAAGTTTATTGGCCAGCTTCTGAAAGCATCTTAGGTGTTAACTTAGCAGATAATGTGAAGGTGGAAACTATTAAAAGGTGATTTCTCAAATAGGTAATCATATTATATGAGGGTAACTGAAAATTTGGAAAAAAATATTTTAAAAAAATCTTTAAAATATCAGAAAGATTTAAATGCAGTCATGAATTATCCAAGATTTATGAAAAAGAAAAACTGAGCAAAGGGAGTCTATAACAGTTAGAGTAACTGTTTCAACAGATATTAGCTATTCCAGAAGAAACATTAGAGAGAATGAAAAACTAAGCAGAACTCTTCACAAACTCATAGGGTTACTTGGAAACTTCAATTTAGATCCCAGCAAAAATTTGAGACCAAGTCACACAACCCACCACCAATGTTTGTAAAACCTTGAAAACTATTATTTCCTAAATATCGGGGTAAACCGTTACTTCAAATTTTTGCAATTCCTGTATACAGATTAGGATAATTCAAGATTGTTAATTTTTCTAGCCAAACGCCAGAAGCAAATGTGTTTCTCTGGAGGCAGATATCTTAGTTCTCAAATTATTACAGCAAATCTTTACATAAAATGTCTCAAACTCTATGAATTACCAAAAAAAAGGAGATGACAATATAGTTAAAGCCAACCCCAAAACAATAGACAATATTTAAAAAACAAAAAAATTATAAGTTGCTTTAATATAATTAAGCTGATTACTTTTACAATTTAATAAAACTATGTTGACCATATACAAGAAAATAATAATTACGTTTCAAAACTTCAGTAAAGAACTATAATATAAACCATTTATAAATATGAACATTGCAGATCTTAAGAATACTGATTTCTATTTCTGAAGTCACCAAGAACTCAGGCATTGGCTACATAGAAATCTATTAATGAGTGTACAAAAAATTACCTATGTGCTGGCTGCCCCTGGATTCTGTCTCCCATGGGTCAAAATTTATGACACAGGGTGTTTATCCCTTAAAACTTCTGAATATCTGGAGTAGCATTAAATAAAGTAAATTCCCATATCACTTGAGTCTGGAAGTGGTGGGAGACGCTAGAGCAGGCATGGCCAACATATGGCCTGTGGGCCGGATCCAGCTGCGTAATGAGTTTATGTGGCCTGCGATTAAATTTTTAATATTCTTCACATGACACACTGTGGAAATGAAATAAGTGGTACTTTTAAATCGTTATACATAAACTACAATATCTAATCATTGTACAACAATGAAAGTTAAAATCTCAGCTACTCAGAAGTGGAAGTGTCTTTGATTTTTGGAAATTGAGATATTTAAGAAGATAGTGATACACGGAAAAAAATTCCACGTGTGACTAATCTAGTGTTAACTTCCAATAATTGGTGGAATGGATTCATGATATTTCTTTATTTTTTAAAAAAATTCCATTATAAAGATTTCTTTTGTTAATTTGTTGTACTAAATTACTTATATTTATTTATAAACAGATTACATAATAAAATTTTGTTTACTTAAATGAATTGTTTTGTATTTAACATTTTTTAAATTTTAATATTTTGTCCAGCCCATGAAAAAAACTTTTCTTTCTAATCTGGCCTGGGGGCAAAAACTGTTGGCCATGCCTGCACTAGAGTCTCTGAAAATTGGCCTCTGAGAGCGGAACTGCCTGGCAGTAATGGGTGTGGTGGCCTTGGTGGGGGCTTAGTCTGAACAGGCAGTCAAAGGAAAGACAGAGAATCCAAGCATGCAGAAAAGACAGTCCAGTACACATGGTCATGGGACAAGGAAGAAATCAAAATGATAATTAGAAAGAATTATGAAAGAAGTGAAAACAAAAATATGACAAAAAACAAAATAATATATAACAATTTAATAAAAATTGTGGTCCAGAAGAGGAAAATGTGGTTTAAGCCATGATGTAATAGCTTGTATCAAGCCATTTTTCCCACACAAAAAAATTATAAAACTCAATTCCCTGGCTTCTGGTGGCGCAGTAGATGGAGCGTCGACCTGGAACACTGAGGTCACTGGTTCAAAACCCTGGGCTTGCCTGGGCATGGCTCATGCAACAAGCAACCAGTGAACAGCTAGAGTGAAGCAATTATTTCTCCTTTTCTGCCCTGCAACTCTCCATGAAATCAAAGAATAAAACCTTTAAAAAGATAAATAAAGTGAAACAACTATGAGTTGATGCTTAAATAAAAACAACAAACCTCAGTTGAATACATAGAACAACTATTTGTAGCCTCAGAGTGCAACCAACATAGCCAGGACTAGATAGAGCAAAGGTATAGAGAGAAGGGAACACAGTGAGGTGAGCTGGGCCTTCTCCATCAACTATAAGGTCAATACCAGACAAAAGAGGCCTGCTCTGCCTCTCAGAATAGCATCCATCCTGATGGTCACTGCCCTCATTCTCACAATAAGGTTCCTTTAAGTGTTTTAAAATAACAGCCCAGAATGCTGACCCAGGAATCAAGTCTTCACATTTTGAAGACCATTTTGATCTTGAAAGCTTAAATAGTGGTCATTTAAGAATTTATTAAGAATTACTAAATAACTATATAATTGTCTTTTATTTACTTTCTAAGAAATGAGGATCTCTGAAGATGTGTGTTGGGATGGGGGAAGTATTCTTCAGATTACTCAGAAAAAGCTTGAAGGAATGGGGCTTTAGTCATCATATTCATTCTTCCCTCTAGTTGAGTGAGGACACCTGGTTTATCAAATATATGATGGGAAAAACTAGGTTTAGAGTTATTCATATGGAAAATAATATAATAATAAATAATAGTAAAAGAATAAACTCTGTTTCACAGATTCACAACTGGAAACCTATGCTTTCCCACCCCTGTATGTCACTAGATTTGGGACAATATGGGCTTGGTGCATCAGAAACATAAAGTGACTTTTCCACTTTACCTACCAGTGCAGGCACACTGGCTCTGTTGACTCTCCCTCTCAATCTATTAAAACACATGATAGATGACAAATTTTCTCAACATTTCTGATTTAAATCTCATTTCAAAGTTTATTCTAATTCAGATTAAAACTTTAAAACCACATTCAATTTAGCAATCTTATCTTTCCTGTTTTCTATTCCAGTTAAGCATAACCAGGCTGAGGCCTTGGGTTCTTACAGCAGGGAGGGGTGTAAAGTCTGCTTTTACAGTTTCTCCTTCACTCTCTTTTTGTCTTGTAGCCCTGTTTGCCCTCTAGGGTAGAGCAGGGATGGAATAAGGAGAATATTAATACTGGCACAAAAGACCTCTTATGCCTGGTAGTATCACAGGCTCGAAAGACAATGCTCTAAATTTGGCAAATGCCCAAATGTAGGCTCTGTTATGAGCTATATGTTTGACTTACATGTGTGATTCATTTTGGGGACATCCTGCCCACTGTGCCGTTCCCTGATGTGAGTGAGACACTCCAGTTAACTTCTTCCAAGTCCTCCTTAGAGTCTGTCTGTGAGGGACACCTTATGTACTTTTGCTTCTGGAGTCTCTCTGTCCAGCACAACATGGCATTGAAGAAGATATTGGCAAGATAATTCAAACTTCATTCCCTCTTTAGGTCTGCGTAGTCAATAGTCATACAGACCTTCCCAGAGTTTCTGTTGAGCAGAGACAAGTAGAATTGGAAAGAGATGTCTAGGAGGAGATGGGTTACAGATGGAGAAACCTACACTTTTACTGATTGAGGTAGCCAACATGTATGAGTTTCATGTGGGCTAATAGACACATGGGAGGCAGTCAGCCTTCGCTCTTTTTGTGTTTCCCATTTCAGGGTGCTCCAAGTGTCTGTGACACATCCCACAGGACTTGAGGAGGATGTAGGAGAGTCAAACCAGGGCCATATTATTGGAGGCTCATTACACAGAGGTAGGTCATGACCGCCAAGTGAAGATTACAGGGAGAACAGAATTTATATAAAATTATTATGATCCTTTTCTTCTATTGTAGAATAGAGAAGAAAAGGAAGGTGAGGTAAGAAATGAAAAATAAAATATGCCCCTTATCTAAAATCAGGCTTTTGAAGCTTAAATCTCACTAGCACTGGGTTCAAGGAGAATAAGAATACTACTCAATTTGATATAGATTGTAGTTTTAAACTAGAGCACATTAGAATGAAGATCTCTAACAGTCAGAGTGACTGGACAGTTATGACCTCTACTTGAAGGGATAATAAAGGAAGTTTTGGCCTGACCAGGTGGTGGTGCAGTGGATAGAGCATCAGACTGGAATGTAGAGGACCCAGGTTCGAGACCCTGAGGTCTCCAGCTTTAGCACGGGTTCTTCTGGTTTGAACAAGGCTCATCAGCTTGAGCCCAAGGTTGCTGGCTCGAGCAAGGGGTCACTTGGTCTGCTGTAGCCCCCCAGTCAGGGCACATATGAGAAAGCAATCAATGAACAACTAAGGAACTGAAACGAAGAATTGATGTTTCTCCTCTCTCTCCCTTCCTGTCTGTCTGTCCCTATCATATTATATCTATTCATGTATCCAGCTATCTATGTTATATTATTGGTTATTACCTAATAGCTCCAAATCTAAAAAAAAAAAGTTCTGCTTTAACACATTTGAAGGCTATAATTAGCGAAGAATTAATTTTTTGTTGTTTTTTCACACCTTAAAACTATTCTATAAGTAGTTAATATATATTTATAAAACAATACTTATTAAACACAAATGAATTATATAATAAATAAAATAATTGATTCAGTTATGCAATCACTTGAAGGTTTGCTTAGGCTTTTCATTAGGCTGATTGTGTGTTATCAATACCAACCACTGTTCATTTACAGTTTAACACTTTGACCCTGCTTTGTGTGCGGTTACCTCTAGCCTCCAATCCTAAGAGACAAGAGTACATAACATTTCTCTCCCCTTCTCTCATTAACAAAGTTCTGAGTTAGGGCTCAGGGAAGACCACAGAGGTCATTAACACTTCTTTCTCCATTTACATTATAATGAGTGAGGACTCTCTCACACTCTCAGTCACTGGGGAGATGATTTATTTAGTGGACTTTTATTTTAGAAATGTTTTAGAGAAGTTCAAAACCTGCAACCTGAAAGTCAAGTGCAGATCCGATGCTGAAAACTAAATAACGCTAGATAAACAAAGTTTGTCTCTATATTTGCCCGTGGTGTGGAAATCACAACCTTTGAGAAACATGATTACTGCCCAAATTTGTTCTTTATTTGATATAAATTCACTTAATAAAGTAATATTATGAGCAAAATAGGAAGAGTCATCTATATGCAAAATTTTAGAGGCCTTAAGGAGAAACTCCAATTTACATATCATCTCAGTACAGGGCTAGATATTCTTTCCTTTTTTTCCCCTTTATTATTAATTTTAATGGGGTGACATTGATTAATTAGGGTACATAGATTCAGAGAAAACATCTCCAAAGATACTCTTTCTTGAATAACCTTAAATATGGTAGTGTAAAATAACTTAGATTTAAGAAGTTTCAGTCGTGTAGCAAAAAAAAAATTTATATATATATATATAGGGCAACCCTTTTCATGGTATAGAGTTGATATTACTTCTCAATGTGGTTGATTTGGACATCTGCTTCCATTGGCTCATGTTAGGCTTATTGTCATTTACTTTCGTTTTACTGTTTCTAATGTTTGGAGCTGACCAGGTGCAGACTCGGTGTGTTGCAAAGGACATAAAAGTCATACCTGCTGAAAATATCACCTTTGCTATTAAAAAAAATAATAGGTCAGGACAGTAGTTTCTAGGAATTTGGATTTTAAGAATAACAATATTGGTTATAATTTTGGTGAACAAATAGATAATAATGAAAGTTTATCTTTGTCAGTAAAGGACATTAAAAATAGCTGCAACAACAACAGCAACCACTTGGTGGACTTCGCCAATATTACATAAAATAAAAGTAGTGTTAATAACTAATTATTTAACAGTAAAGGACAGCCCTGTAAATTGAATAAAGTGTTCTTATTTTTCTGTCCATTGAGAGGTTTGCTGCAGTCCAGAACTGATTCTCAGACTGATCTTCACATTACTTGGTTAGGATTTGAAGAAAGCCATGAGATGCAAAAATATGGAGAAGTAACTTTAGAAATATGTATGTATCCTTCTGTGTAGGCTCTCTGCACTTTCTAGAGCCCAGGCCTTTACCCAAGCTCTCTGCTCCTCACAGGCAGAAAGGAAAGGTGGGCATCCTCTTTGTTTGTCCTCTAGTGTTACAGCATTCTCCCTCCTGCCTCCTTAACAGCCCAATGTCACCAGATTGCATCTCTCTTGCCTCTGTTTAGCATTGTCAAACACTGACCACAGGGTCCTTCTTCCTTCTTTCACCTTAATACCCATAATTCTGTCATTATCTGCAGTATTACTCTCAATATATACATTATGTAAATCATAAACACTTGCTATAAATGCTTTAGAAATATTAATTCCTAGAGTAATCACAATAACTCCAAGTTATTGATGTAGGTACTATAATTATCCCCATGTCATAGCTGGGAATACTGAATCTTTGGGAGGATAAGAAGTTGGCAGAGCCTGGATTCTAAACCTGGGCAGACTGGCTTCAGCGCCTGTGGTCTTGACGATGTGCTAAGCTATCTCACAGGTACTAGAGGTCTCCTCCTTCCAGTTATAACTTAGGGCTTTTTATTTACAGGGTTATAGTTCTTATCTGAGACCATGGTATTTCTGGGAATAAAATTTCTTCTTTTTCATTTATAAAGGTACATCCATTTTATAATTTGAATATGCCAGTGAATTATGTGAACCACTTATACGCCACATATTGCTATCTTTGCAACAAAGCATGACAATTCAGACAAAAGGGTAAGAAATACATACTTGAAATGAGTTTATGTGATTGAGTCACCAAATTAGTTAGACACAAACTTCCAGTGTTATAGCATTTGGAATTTCAGAATTTGAGCTTGCAATAAAACCGACAATCCCCCTATTCTCTGTATCTTATCACCTTTCAAGTTCACTGGCTCTGGAGCAACTGCCAGTAACTTCTCACTCCCTGGTTGTAGCTCTCTTCCTCACTCAGCTTAAATGCTGCACCAATCATTCTAATCATGCCTTAGAAGTAAAGATATGTTGGAAGAAAAGATTACCCACTTGTTCTTATTATTTTTGTTAATGCTTATCATATTATATCTATTCCTCTACCCCAGGGGTCCCCAAACTTTTTACACAGGGGGCCAGTTCACTGTCCCTCAGACCATTGGAAGGCTGGACTATAAAAAAACTATAAACAAATTCCTATGCACACTGCACATATCTTATTTTAAAGTAAAAAAACAAAATGGGAACAAATACAATATTTAAAATAAAGAACAAGTAAATTTAAATCAACAAACAGACCAGTATTTCAATGGAAACTATGCTCCTCTCACTGACCACCAATGAAAGAGGTGCCCCTTCCAGAAGTGCAGCGGGGGCCGGATAAATGGCCTCAGGGGGCCGCATGTGGCCAGTGGGCCTTAGTTTGGGGATCCCTGCTCTATCCAGCTATCTATGTTATATTATTGGTTATTACCTAATAGCTCCAAATCTAACTGTAAGTTAAGTCTTTTTCCTCCCTTCTCTCTCTCTCTTTTTTTTTTTTTTGTATTTTTCCGAAGCTGGAAACGGGGAGAGACAGTCAGACAGACTCCTGCATGCGCCCGACCGGGATCCACCCGGCACACCCACCAGGGGCGACGCTCTGCCCACCAGGGGGCGATGCTCTGCCCCTCTGGGGGGGTCGCTCTGTTGTTACCAGAGCCACTCTAGCGCCTGGGGCAGAGGCCAAGGAGCCATCCCCAGCGCCCGGGCCATCTTTGCTCCAATGGAGCCTCGGCTGCGGGAGGGGAAGAGAGAGACAGAGAGGAAGGAGAGGGGGAGGGGTGGAGAAGCAGATGGGCACTTCTCCTGTGTGCTCTGGCGGGGAATCGAACCCGGGACTTCTGCACGCCAGGCTGATGCTCTACCACTGAGCCAACCGGCCAGGGCCTCCTCCATTCTCTTTACTCACACAGTTCTATATGGTAGGTAATATTACTTCCATATTAAGGTTGAGTAATCTGAAACTGGGGGAAGTTAATAAATTGTCCAAGATCTCATGGCCAGGATTTGTCCTTAGAGCTTTTTGATTGAAACCCTTATGCAGTGATTCTCTAGTGACCCTGCCTTCCAACCTTAGAAGGTGGGCTCTCCCTACAGTGTATAGAAATTTTGGGCTTTGTTGTTTGTAGTCACAAAATATGTTGTGACTGTGTTCCCATGTCAATTACATAGAACTTGGTAGCACTTTCTAATGGCTTCATAGCATTCCATTATTTAGGTGGAACTTAATTTAACTTATCCCATATCGATTGAGGTTTTTTCCCAGTTAATAATTAAGAGTTACACAATGAATGTCCTGGTCATATTTGTTTTCTTGCCTGCATCAATTCTTAGGATTACTTCCTAGAAATTACTTCCTGGAAATACAGAGTTAAATAATATGTGTGATTTTTAGTTGTTACATAACTATTTTAATTTATCTCAGAAAGGAGGAACTAGATGATATTTTCTCTAACTGTATGTGAGCATGTAAAGCTCTCACGAGAGCACTCAATTTCCCACATGCTAACTAACATCAGACTTTACTGATCCTTGTAATATTTGCCAGTTATATATATAAAACTTTATCACATTTCTAAATTATTTGTACCAGTGGCATTTTAATGAATTTATTAGCCATTTGTATTGTTGCTCTGTAAAACTGCCCTGTTGAACGTTTAGTGGAAAGAGTGCCTCTGTTCTGAGTCAGAATGGCTGGTGTATGTGACTCAGAGACCTACAGGGGCTCCAGGAGCATGGGCCCCAGGAATAAACTGGTCAGAATGAAAGTGAAGTTAACCCATCGAGTCCATGGAAAGCCAGGGGGTATAATACCTGGAATGTAGAATCAGAAAAGTTTTAAACATGACAGAAAGGTAAGGTTGGTAGGCTAGAAAGGTCAGGAGGCCTGGAAGAGAAGATTAATTAACAACTGACAGAGCAGGGAAGTGTACAGAGTTGAGGAAACCAGAAAACATGCACTGTGGTCACCACTATTTAGCAAACGTGTTCCTATCGAATGCTTAAAGATGATCACTTCATCTAAAAAGCATAAAGGTTTTGCTGTTAAAATTGAAGTTCTAGTTCTCCTCCTCAATTTATTGAATTGTTACTATGTACTGTATTTCATATCATAATTATTGAGAAATTTCTAATAGATCACTAGATCAATTTCAAATCTTTCAAATCATCAATTTGAAATTTAGGCTTATTGAGACATTAAATTCATGATTGATGACTGTGTTTTATTACTTGGCCACTATAGGTTTTATTGCTCTTCTAGGGCAAGGGTAAAAAATTATAGATCAAATGATGTAGAGTTATAATTATTAACCCAGAAATATACTTTATAAACATATGAAAATGTTCTATAATTCAAGAACAAATTAACGAATGAATCAACTACATATGGTGAACATGAGATCAAAAACATTAACTTTGATGATACTCAAGACTTTAGCTGTGTTTTTCTCTCTCTTAGCCATTCTGGTTTGCAAGACTGGGTGGAATAAGGCTTCTACTTCCTACTAAAAGTTTCAATCTTTTTAGTTTATTTTTTAGCTGCAAGGAAAATATTTCTGAACAGAATCATCTTAACAAAGATAGATATAAAAGTAATAAGAATTTTATCAATATACACTTTGATTTAGAATATGTTGACACCACCTGTGGAGCAGAAGGCACTGGCTATTAATTCCTCCATCCCAGGATCATGGGCACCTGTGAAGAACACAGCACCACCATACACAAGGGGCAGGATCCAGGAGATGGAGAAGCTAATTCCGGACACAGACACCATGCAGATAATAGGCATAATAGATTTAACTGCTTTCCCCAAAGTTTCCCTCCAGAAAATAAGCAAAACAAAAGCACAAACAAAAAAACAGTGCTGTAATAGTTATAGAGAAGTTTTGACAAGTTGAGAGTGAGTAGAAAATTTTATAAGGAAAGGATCAATAAAGTGAAATAAAATAAAGGTGTTTTCAGGTTACAAATGGAAGAGTAAATGGAATAACAGGGAAAGGGGGAAGGGGAGTGTCTGCAACAAAGGAGGATGGTGAGCTCTGCAATAGTTAACAAATAGGAATTTAACGTTTATTAATCAAATAAATATTTTTGGATAAGTGACAGGGAAGTATACCCCCTAATTTAACTAAAAAACATTGCTCTAGCCTGTAAATCTCACAGAGCAATTGTTTTTTATTTATAAATAGCCTCAGATGACTTTTAAAAAGTCATTTCAGTTGGGAAAATGGAAAGACATCTTCAACTTTCTCTACCTCATTATTTACATTTGTTCTGAGAACAAATTCAGAGTTGCTGAACCAGCCTTAAAAACCCGACCGCTCAGAATAACGTTCATGGCTTTCCTAAACCAAGGATAGAATAGAGCATAAATCAGAGGGTTCACGGCTGAGTTATAATAAGCAAACCAACAGCAGATCTCATAAACATAGGCAGGGGTTATGAAACCCATAAAGGCATCAATTAATGAGTCAATTATATATGGTAACCATGAAATCATGAATGCTATCACCGTGATACTCAGGGTTTTAGCGGCTTTTCTCTCTCTCTTGGCTACTCTGGATTTATAAGTGTCTGATGATGATTCTGTTTGCCCACCAGTACTTTCAATCTTTTTAGCTTGTTGTCTAGCCACAAGAAAAATATTACTATAGAGAATTATTATCACAACAGTAGGTATAAAAAAGAGCAGAAAATCTATAAACACCCAGTTTTGATTTATGACTAACTGACAACCTCCTATACAGTCAAGGGCACTCGATAATTCCTCCAGCCCATCGTCATTGGCACCTGTGTAGAACACGGCACCACTGTAAGCAACGGGCAGGGTCCAGGAGATGCCGATGCAAATTGCTGACACAGACACCGTGAACTTGATGGGATAGGCCAGAGGGTCAGTGACGGCAATGTACCTGTCGATGGAGATGAAGCACAAGTGGAAGAGAGAAGAGTAACAAAATGCCGCATCACAGTACGTGTGGAAAGTACAGAAACTTTGCCCAAAGTACCAGCAGCTCTCCACAGACCTGACCATGCTGAAGGGCATCACGGTCGCCCCCACCAGAAAGTCGGCACAGGCCAGAGAGGCGATGAGAAAATGGGCTGGAGAGTGCAGCTGCTTGAAATGCAGGATTGCAATCATCACCAGGAGGTTTCCAAACAGGGCCAGCAGGGCCCCGAAGCCAAACAGTGCATAGAGGATCAGGTGGGGTCCTGGCGAGTAGGGAGTTTTCACACAGGACCCTGTCACGTTCTCGTAGCAGAGCTGCACAGCTGCAGAGGGGGTGGAGTTGTCGCTCATCATGCTGCTGTAAACATCTGGAGAAGGTCCATCCTTTTGTCCATCACATAACTGGAGCACTGTTATATTTCCTGAAAGGAGAGAAAAGAAATATTTTTAACTGATTACTTCTGCTATAGTTTTCAGATATTATCTGCATGACCTGTCACTTACCCATATTAATTTCTAATCTGTGACCATATAAAATCACAATATATTCATAAATACTCTATGAAAGTTAGGAATTATTATTATTATATTATTCTAATAAGTAAAATATAATTGAAAATAATTTTTTAAATCCAATAAGAATTCAGCTGTAACTAAATTCATTCTAAAATTTCTTTTGCCACAGTAGAGTATTTGCTCTGCGGTTGACCAACTATTTTTCATTCTCTGGTCTTGTTACAGAGAATGTTCCTGTTTATCAAAGTTAGTGAGGTGGCTGTGATATGTTATTTATAGTTACCGGCTCCTATCTGCCCACCTGCAGACTGTCTGGAGCGTAATGACGGTCCCCTCAGGATGCACAGCCAAGTCCCACATCCGACTCAGCCCGCATGGAGTCCCTGCAGTGTAAGGTGCAAACAGGCAAACACAGTTATATATATTTCATAATCTCCACTTAACATTTATGTTTGGTGTAGAATGGTCTCCATACTAAAGCCCACAGGGATGTCTAAAGGAAAATGAGAGAACATCCTCACTTGTAAACAATGATGCAAAAATCCTCAACAAACTTTTGCAAACTAAACCCCATAATATATAAAAAGGTGATACATCATAATTTTAGTCTATGTCAAGAATGGAAGTTAGCTTTAAAGTTAGAAGATTTAATAATATGATTCACCACTTTAACAGATTAAAATTTTATGATCAGATGAAATGCAACAAAAGCATTTGATCAAATTCTAAATTTATTCATTAGTAAAAAGAAAAACTCTTAGCAGTTGAAAATACAAAAGAACTTTTAAGCAAAAAAAGTTCTGTAAAGAAAGGGCCTAACAGCTATGATGTACTTACTAGCAGAATTGAGAGCATTTTCTTTAAGATGAGTAACAAGGCAGAGATGTTCCAGGAATCAGAAGAGTCAGGGGCTTAAGTCCTCACAAGACATCCATAAATCCAACGATTTTCCAGTGTCTGTTACAGTCTCTGAGCAACCAACAGAAACACATAAAGTCAACCAGTCTCCATTTAAGAAGAATTAGAATCTCACTGCAGGGCTGCCTTACCACACAGAGCTGGGCTGTAGGAGGCTACAGGAGGACAGGGGATGACATAGTTCATTTTAGCCACATCAACACACATAAGAAAGTACCTGCTTTTCTATGTTCCTGGCTAGCTCCAGCATCAGATCCTAATCATTAGGACCTGTGATGGGCTCATTATTCGCAGCCCAACACCGAATTTCTATTGTATTTTAAAATCACATTCTAAACTCTTTCCTATGGCCTGTGGGGTCTCCAATAGTCTTAGTCCTGCAAACTCTCTAACCACATCCCATTATATTCTCCCCACTCATAGCTGCAACCATTTTTCCCTATTTAACCTCACACTACCCCCCCGACAATGTGCCTCAGAAGCTTCGCACAGGCCAGCTCATCTACTGCACTGTACTGTCCTTGGATGGTCTCAGACTTGTCTCCTCGTCACCCTTCAGGCCTCAGCTTTTACATTACTTCTCCCGAAATACCGTTGTCTCGGCTACTGTTGGCGTCTCTCATTTATCCTTTCATTTACCTTGTTTTCTCGTTGCCTTAATGGTACTTACGAGAATTTGCCATAATCTTATTTGTCTATTTACCTGAGTTTTGTCTGTCTGTCTCTCCAGATGATGTGTAAGCCACATGAGGTCAGACAGTTCCTTAATATCACTATGAGTAAGACAGACAGGTTTTACTGTGGCTTTTTTTTCTCTGTTCCTTTGTTTTTGCTTGGTTTCAGTCAGTGAGGTGGATAAATAAAAATTAAAATGCATGCCCCAGCATTGGAAGTATCCTTGTAAATATATATATTTTTAAAAATGGAATAAAGTAGGCGTGGCCTGTTGGCACAGTGCATGGAATGTCAGCCTGGAGCGTGGTTGTCCAAGGTTGATCTCTGGTCAGGGCACACTGAAGAAGTGACCATCTGCTTCTCTTCCCTTTTCTCTCCCCCTTCTCTCTTCCCTTCCTGCAGCCAGTGGCTTGATTGGTTCGATCATCAGCCCCAGGTGCTGAGGATAGCTCGGTTGGTCCACAAGTCAGCCTTTGGCACTAAAACTACATCAGTTGATTTGAATGTCAGCCCAGACAGGGATTGCAAGGTGGGTCCCTATTGAAGTGCATACAGGAGACTGTCTCTCTATCTTCTCTCCACTCACTTAAAAAAATAAAAAAATGGAATAAAGTAGTAAGTGGGCCTTTTCTGAAGAATGTATTAAAATGGCATTAAATCATTTAATATTTGGTGTTCAGCAAGACTTTTCATTCTTAAAACTCAATAACTAGGGTCTAACCCTTTGTAATCGTAATCTCAGCTGCTGGTCATTCCCAAGTCTGGTGTTATCTGGGAAACTGAACTTAACATACCCAACCATATCTATGCCTCCCTGCTTGAAATTCTGATTTCTTTAATACTGGTTACTAGCTGTGCTGTGCTTTCAGATTCAGCCCACAGTGTTTCAATCTAGGATAAAAAGTGTGTAACTAGAAGTGAAGGAAAGTCGGGCATCATTAAGCCAAGGACATATGAGGATGTGTGTCTTCAGCAGTACAACCCTTAGTGTTATTAATAGTGAAATCACAGATCTTGGATTAAATATCAGAGAAGGGAATTGTAGGTGCCTGTACTAGTCAGAACAATGCACCCTCAAAGATGTCAGTGTCCTAGTCCTCAGAACATATGAATATGTTGACCTACATGGTAAAGGGCACTTTGCTGATGTGATCTTGAGCTGAGGAAGTTATCCTGGATTATCCACGTGGACTCAGTGTTTTCACAAACATCTTTATGAGGGAAAGAGAGAGGGAAGAGAGTCAGAGTGGAAGAGATGTGATCATGCGGCAGAAGACAGAGCGATGTCCCCTCTCCTGGATATCAGAAAAATGAATGTCAGTTTCACAAATTCCCATGAGATCAGAACAAAACCAAGATAGGGAAATACAATGTTGACACCAGTTTTCTCTAGAAAATGAGAATTAGAGTTTATATCTCCTCTTCTGTACTTCTTGGTATTTTCCAAAAATTTTGAATAGATGATATTCTTTTTATAATTAAAACAAATTTATTTTAAAAAGAACAGCAAACATGCAAAGAGACACATTGTCTGTATTGTCTCAAGTACATTAAATTTTTTAGCTCTGTAAGCATTAACAATCACCAACAAGACCCAGGCTAGGTAAGTCTTTCCCCTGTGCTCCTGGGGAAGAGGCTGGCTGCGGTCCTAGAACGCTCATCGGTGCTGATCGAAGGCAGAGCTGGTTCACATCTCAGTCCTGTTCTATGTCCACTTCGTGACCTAGGACAGTATTCTTAACCTACCTGAACCCCAAACCGTAATAGAAGTTTTCAAGTTCAGCAAAGTAGATTTAAAAAATAATGGTACACATTAATTTTTATTCTGATCCTTTTGTTTAAAATGCATTCCCCTACCATTTTTACCCCTTAAGAAATTACCCATCTTTAAAATCTAATTCAAATGCTACTTCTTCTTTAAAATGTTTTAATTAAATTTATTGGGGAGACATTGGTTCTTTGCGACTGCAACAATGTATAGAGCACTGCCTGAACCAGGTACTATGACATATTATTTACGTGATTATCTCACCTCATGTTTACAATACTGCTGGATGGGTGTTGATACTTCAGATGAGAAAACTGAGGCTTTATGCGAGGTAGTAAATAACTTGCTCAAGACGATAGGAAAAAGAGGGATTAAATCTGAATTTGGTCAACCTGCCTGACTCCTGAGACCTCACTGTTGAACACTGACGCCTCCAGCAGTGAATGATTGCTCCCTCTCTACATGTGGTAGCTCCTTGTTGTAACTTTATTGGGAACTGATTTTTCTAAATTCTGCCTATTTCTTCTTATTTTTAGTTATTTCCATGCCTTTGGACTGAAAGTTTTTGAGTGCAATGATGACATTTCAGGAAATTTTGATCCAACAGAGTTTAGCATCATACTTGGTACATAGTACTTTCTCAATAAATGTTAGTTGAAGTGTTGAATGGTAATGTACACTCCTCCGAAGCTCAGCTCTAGAAGTTAGTCAGGGCTACACACTTCGGACTTTTGATAACATGCGTAAGGCCTTCAGAACAATCCTGGGCTTGCTGTTCAGGATCCACACCTGCAGTGGGATGAAACGCCTAGGTTCTCCTAAGTCAGAAGAATCGAAAGTATATAAAAAATATTTGTTTTTAGGAAAGTTTGCCTTGTGTCTCCAAAGTATTCCAGAATGACTGATGTTATATCTCATAATATACTTACTGTGGTCAAATGTGGAAATAGAGAAACATCACTTTTAAGACTGACAGTTACTTTCATGCTAAACTAAGAGTGGGACAGCCTAACCCGGCGGTGGCACAGTGGATAGAGCATCAGACTGGGATTCAGAGTATCCAGGTTTGAAACCCTGAGGTCACTGGCTTAAGAGCAGACTCAATCAGTTTGAGTGCAGGCTCACCCGCTTGAGTGAGGGGTCACTGGCTTGAGTGTGGGATCATAGACATGATCCCATGGTCACTGGCTTGAGCCCAAAGGTCACTGGCTTGAAGCCCAAGTTTACTGTCTTAAGCCCAAGGTCACCAGCTTGAGCAAGGGGTCACTTGCTCTGTTGTAGCCCCCTGGTCAAGGCACATATGAGAAAAGCAATCAATGAACAGCTATGGAGACTAAGAAGCTACAATGAAGAATTGATGCTTCTCACCTCTCTCCCTTCCTATCTGTCCCTCTCTCTCTCTGTCTCTGTCACACACACACACACACACACACACACACACAGTGGGACAAAATGGGACAAAATGAGGGAACCATGACATAGTCACTGGAATTTTGTCTATATTAGCCAATTTTCCAGAATAACAAACAATGCTCAGTGGTTTTCAGGAAACATTTAATTTTGCTCATGTTACATGAGGACCATGCTGCAGTGCCAGCTGGTCTGCTCCCAGCTGTGGGTAAGCCACAGGTCTGCTGTTGAGTCTTCTCATTCTGGGACCCAGGCTGAAGGAACAGCTGCTGTTGAGGCAAACTGTTCTCAGGGTAGGCGGTAGAAATTTAAGAGCTTGGCTGAACCACACAATTACATTTAAAGCTCGAGTTTGAACATGCATTACATTGACCAAGGTATGTCACATTTTCAGGCACTGCATCAGTGGGTTTGGGACCCTTGCTCCTCCGAGGGAGTAGAGAGCAGGGAAGACTGCCATGGGAAAGGAGCGTAACACAGGTGTGAGGAGTGTAGAAAACAAAATCTCAGTGGCTCATGTGAGAGGTGCCAACGGTCAGGACTCAGGATGGTGAATCCTTCTTTTTTGATTATCAAAGTCTTTCTCTACAATTCCAACTTTGCAGCTCTTATAGTTCTAGAAAGAAAAGCTATGTAAACTGTAAAACTCTGCATAGAAGAGGGTGTCTGATCCTCTCATACACCTTGTGGGTCAGAGTTAGTGTGACTTTTTGATTCTTGATGCTCCTGAAGAACTAACTTTATGGAACAGAGCTATTCAGAAGCAATTCAAAAGGCCTTTATTATGGAAATTTCCCTGCTGAAAACTCTAGGTCAGGGGTAGTCAACCTTTTTATACCTACCGCCCACTTTTGTATCTCTGTTAGTAGTAAAATTTTCTAACTGCCCACTGGTTCCACAGTAATGGCGAATTATTATAAAGTAGGGAAGTAACTTTACTTTATATTATAAAGTTTATAAAATTTATAAAGCAGAGTTACAGCAAGTTAAAGCATATAATAATAATTACTTACCAAGTACTTTATGTCAAATTTTCGCTAAGTTTGGTAGAATAAATCTTTATAAAACAACTTACTATAGTTAAATCTATCTTTTTATTTATACTTTGGTTGCTCTGCTACCACCCACCATGAAAGCTGGAATGCCCACTAGTGGGCAGTAGGGACCAGGTTGACTACCACTAGGATAGGTCATATAGATGGTACATGGTTCACATATTTATACTTACGTACATATGTACATATACATTAATGTATGTTATATATGTTATATATTCACATATGCTGCAGCTGGGGTGAGCTGTAGCCTGGTTTGACTAAATTGTAAGAAAATAGTATAATTAAGTTGGGAGATTTTTAGAGAAAAAATAATGATCAGGTTCAGACTGAACAAGAAAGATCTATCCTGGAATTTGAAATTATGATGTTTTGTGAAACAAGGAATTGAAAAACAAAAACAAAATTTTAAGAAAGTGAAAAACACCAAGGAATGACTCTGCTTGTTGAGCTGTTTTCCAGTAGAATGTTCTAGATCAGTGGTAGTCAACCTGGTCCCTACTGCCCACTAGTTTTTGTTTTTTTTTGTTTTTTTTACAGAGACATTGAGTCAGAGAGAGGGATAGACAGGGACAGAGAGAGATGAGAAGCATCAATCATTAGCTTTTCATTGTGTGTTTGCAACACCCTAGTTGTTCATTGATTGCTTTTTCATATGTGCCTTGACCGTGGGCCTTCAACAGACGGAGTAACCCCTTGCTGGAGCCAGCGACCTTGGGTTCAAGCTGGTGGGCTTTTGCTCAAACCAGATGAGCCCGCGCTCAAGCTGGTGACCACAGGGTCTCGAACCTGGATCCTCTGCATCCCAGTCTGACACTCTATCCACTGCACCACCGCCTGGTCAGGCAGAAATCAGTTTTTTGAATTACAGTATAACTGTTGCAGATATCATGAGATTTCATTATGTTCATCATTATTATGTAGCCACAACAGTTTGTTTGTTTGTTTGTTTATTTATTTATTTATTTATTTATTTCGTATTTTCCTGAAGTGAGAAGTGTGTGGGGGGGGGAGGCAGACAGACAGACTCTTGCATGTGCCCAATGGGGATCCACTCAGTAAGCCCACCAGGGGGCGATGCTAGGCCCCTCTGGAGCGTTGCTCCACTGCAATCAGACCCATTCTAGTGCCCGAGGTGGAGGCCATGCAGCCATCCTCAGCACTTGGGCCAACTTTGCTCCAATGGAGCCTTGGCTGCAGGTGGGGTTGATGGGGGAAGAGAGAGACAGAGAGAAAGGAGAGGGAGAAGGTTAAAGTAGATGGCACTTCTTTTGTGTGCCCTGGCCAGTAATCGAACCTGGGTCTTCTACACGCCAGGCCAACGCACTACCACTGAGCCAACCCACTAGGGCTAGTATAACAATTATTGCAACTAGTTATTTAATGCTTTCATAAAGCGCATATATGATTATATTTCAAACGTGGCAATTTAAAAGAGAATTTGAGAATTCTATTTCAATATAGTTGTATTCCTTATAATCCTATGTGTTTAAAAAATATTTTTTTAGGTAGAGGAAAGGAGATAGTGAGACAGACTCCCATATGTGCCCCGACTCAGATTCACCTGGCAATGCCTGACTGGGGCTGATGCTGCAATCAACTAAGCTATTTTTAGTACTTGAGGCTGACCCTGGGACCAAGCTAGCTCCTGCAGCCCCCCGGGGGTGGTACTGGAGCCAATCAATCCACTGGCACTGAGAGGGGAAGAGGGAGGGAAGGGAAAGAGGGAGGGAATGAGAAGCAGATGTTCGCTTCTCCTGTGTGCCCTAACTGGGAATCAAACCCTGGATGTCCGTATACCAGGCAGATACTCTATACACTGAGCCAGCAGCCCATGGCAAAAAAAAATTCTTTTTAATCAACTTAAAAGTCTTGTTCTGAAAGAGGGTCCATGGTCATTACCAAATTGCCCAAGGAATTCGTGGCAGAAAAAATTAAGAACACTTGCCTTAAATTTAGTTAAATTTCACTAGAAAAGATAGAGTGAGAAAAGGTTAGTATCCCCGAATGGTAAACTATCACCATGGACATTCTACTTATACCTCAGGGCAATATCATTGTCCGAGGGCCTAACCAGGTTTTTTGATTACAACAATTTTGCTTTTTATATCTTTTCTCATATCAAAGATGATGAAGGAGCTGGAAATCAGATCCTGCCGTCAGTTCCTGCTCCCCCTGGGGTGTCCACCGCAGTTGTCATTCTTGCTCCCAGTCCTCCCCCATTCATTCGAGATATGAACATTGAATCACAACAATAATGTTCTTGTGTTTCTGTGATTCACAGAAAGCTAAAGTCTCCCTCCTGATTTTATTAGCTGTCCAGTTTTCTCTAGTATCTCACAGATCTAGTAGATAAATCAGGGCCTTCAAGTAAGAAGGGAGTAAATTATGGGATATCTGTGTGTCTCATTTGTAATATAAGTCTGATAATATTCACTTTGCAGGGTTTGTAGGTGGTAAGTGAGATGCTTAGGTTTTCGATAAATATTGGTTGCTTCTGTGAAAACAACTAATATGCAGAATTCTGCCCCATAAAGTAGCTGAGTATTCTTACTTCCAAGACAGTGTTGTGCCCAGTGGATTGAAAATAGGTGTGAATTTATTTCTAGGAATATAAGAAGAAAATATGTTTTTTAAGGTAATGACTGACATACTTTGCAAAATTATATTTATTGCTATATCTAAGACAAAGTGTTCCTAGTTCCTCAATGTCTTAAAACTGTATATACTAGGATAAATTTTAATTTATGATTCATTTGCAACTTAATTATCTCTAAATGGAAAAAAATGGAACAATTTCTTCCAAAGAAAATTAAGCATTATAAACACATTAAAAATAGTTTCATAATTTTTTTTAAAAATTAAAAATAAAATGAGGTCAAGAGAAGTTATCCTTCTAGCAAATAAAAAGGAATAAATGGAATAAATACATTTCAACCAACTTCAAAATAAGCCTTTACTTACTTCTTTATTTTGTTTATTGAGATTGAGATATCATGTCTGTATTTTTATCTATAACATCAATCTACACATCTGTACAACAGAGACTACAAATTAATTTACAAAAAGTTTTCCAAATAAACAATTATTAATCCGAAAAACCTAAGTGGAAGTAAAGTGACAAGAGGCCCGAGGAAAAGATTTTGGAAAAAAACAAAGTGAGATGCACCTAAAAGGTGTCAGTACCTTTACTAATAATAGTTTGTGAGAAACATTTGGCTCAATTCTAAGCAAGCATGCGGCACAGGCACTTGTCTTTCCAAAGAAAAGCATGTATTATCATAAAATTAAAACATAGTAGTTTTAACTTGTGTGACTTAAAAAAAAAAAAAGGAGGTAATACCAAAATGGCGAGATGTGGTTCATTATCACTTTTATCTTTATTATTTTTGTGTGGAAAATATTCCACGTATTTTCAAGTTTTATTATAAAAGAAAAGAAATTAAGTATTCTTCAAAAATATAATACATTAAAAAATAATAGGCCCTGGCCGGTTGGCTCAGCGGTAGAGCATCGGCCTAGCGTGCGGAGGACCTCGGTTCGATTCCCGGCCAGGGCACACAGGAGAAGCGCCCATTTGCTTCTCCACCCCTCCGCTGCGCTTTCCTCTCTGTCTCTCTCTTCCCCTCCCGCAGCCAAGGCTCCATTGGAGCAAAGATGGCCCGGGCGCTGGGGATGGCTCCTTGGCCTCTGCCTCAGGCGCTAGAGTGGCTCTGGTCGCAATATGGCGACGCCCAGGATGGGCAGAGCATCGCCCCCTGGTGGGCAGAGCACCCCCCCCCCCTGGTGGGCGTGCCGGGTGGATCCCGGTCGGGCGCATGCGGGAGTCTGTCTGACTGTCTCTCCCCGTTTCCAGCTTCAGAAATGAAAAAAAAAAAAATAATAGTACATTTACTCAGTGATCATTGAAATAGACAAAGCTGGCACACAAACCTGTTTAGTGAATGGGATCCACAGAGACATGGATGCTAAAGAGAACATTTTGAAAAATGTGTCAAACACTTGACTATGATTATGAAAAGTAAGGTGAAATTAGAATTCCGACAATGCTTCTCAAAGTTAGATTACATAATATTTGAGCTTGAAGACTTCTTACAAAACAAATAGTACAAGCCCCTCGTTTTTTAAATGAGGAAACTCGGTAATGGGAGAAGACGTTAAGATGACTGAAGTCTCACCTGGCCCCGTCAAGTGGTCAACCCGGGATGAGAACTTGGAAATCCTGACCTCAATGTGCTCTTTTTCCTCCACCTCCACATCCAAGTTGTCTCAAGGAAGTGATGAATGAGGACCTAAATATTTTCACAGAGTCTAAATTTACCCAATAAATAGTTAGATGACTTCTCTCTCATTCCTATATTCTGCTATAGAAATGTTGAATAAAGGGAGTTCTATATCTTTTTCCATATTGAGAATTTGATTTTCTCCTCCACTTATACCAGGCTGCCTGGAAAAATGCCCATGAACTCATGACCCCACGCTGCCCATGTCACAGCCACACTTATTTTTTCTGCAAAGTTTTACTGTTTGCCTGAATTCAGTTAAAGGAGTCATTCTTGATATAAATCAATAGTGGTTGTTCGAGGTGAGAATATCTCCCGACTCAGGGTGAGTTTCAGAGCCTTCCTGAACCACCGGTAGGAAAAGACATAGATGATGGGGTTGCAGGCCGAGTTGAAGTAAGCGAACCAGATAAAGATGTCAAAGACCAGTGGTGGTGTGATGAGGTGAAGGAGGCTGTCCACCAGCGTGTCGATGGTGAAGGGAAGCCAGCACAAGAGGTATATGCCCACAGTGATGCCCAGGGTCTTGGCAGCTTTTCTTTCATGCTTGGCAACCCCAGCCAGGCTTTGGTTGAAGGCTCTGATCTGCTGGGCCTGCCTGGCAGCAACCACGAAGATCTTTACATACAAACTAATCATGATGAGGCAGGGGAAAAAGAACACAGGGAAGTTTAACCAGCCCCAAAATTTATTGAACAACAGCTGGCAACTGCCCACACAAGGCATCTCTTCCAGCCACTGGCCGAGCCCTCTCTCTACTACATCTGTGTAGACAAAGAAGGCAGTGTAAGCTGCCGGAATCCCCCACCCTGTCAGGATGTATCTGCGAGCCACCCTTACCGTGAACTTGGAGGGATAGAGCAGCGGCTCACAGATGGCACAGTGGCGGTCCATGGAAATGAAACAGAGATGAAAGATGGAGACGAGGCAGAAGACAGTGTCTAAGTAGGTATGCAGGCGGCAGAGGAAGTCTCCAAAAAACCAGCAGCTCTCCACTGAGCGAACGGTGCTTAGTGGCAGTACCAGCAGACCCAGGAACATGTCGGCCAGGGCCAGAGAAAGCAGCAAGAAGTTGGTGGGAGTGTGAAGTGCTCTGAAGTAGGACACAGTGAACACCACAAACAAATTTCCCAGGACTGTAATAATTATGCCTATTGCACAGGCCAGGTAGATGGTCAACTGCATGCCCAGAGGATGGACAGTCCTGGGGCAAGACCCATTCACCTGGTAGCAGAAAGTCCGGGGGTGTTCTTCAGCACCTTGATCAAGGACGGTGCTCATTTAGCATTCCTACTCTTTCTTCTCTCTCTCTCTCTCTCTCTCTCTCTCTCTCTCTCTCTCTGAGAGCAGGCTACTTGTCCCATCAAAAAAAAAAAAAAAAAAAAAAAGAAAGAAAGAAAAAAGAAAAAAAATTCTTTATCTGCTAAACAAGAAAGTGAGATCTAGAGAGAAACTAAAGGGCAATTTAAAACCTGATACAATCTCCCTGTGTCCTGAATCAAATGCACCCTGAAAATCAAATGCAGCGCAGAATTCAAGGTCTCCTAAGAGTTACTTCTCCGCTCATCCTGCTTTGTTTGTGCATTTTTGAAACTAGTTAAGATTCTATCCTTTAGGAAAGAGAAAAAGGATATAAGTAAATAATTTTTCAAAGAAAAAAATAATTATTTTACAGTAGGTTTATGCAATTATTGAGAGGGCGTCTCTTCCATTTTGATAGGTTACCTGTTGTGAAAAGTAAAGTGATGATTAATGTTATGAGTCCAAACCAGGTGAAGAGTTCATTCTTGTTAATAAATTATTATTTAGATAAAGAATAAGTTCTGGGTCATCTCATCAAGAATTAAATACATTGACAATAAAATCAAGAGATTAAGATTTTTAATTACATTCAACCCCCCTCCATTCAGCATACAGGTAATTGAAAGAATGAAATTGCCCCATTTCACTTTTGCATCCTACACAACTTCTAAAGTTAACACACAGTACTTACACAACTTGGGAGAACTATCTGATATAAAAATAAAAACCATTTTATATCTCTTAACCCTAGGCTGTAAAATTTTTAAGCAAGTTCTAAGAAATCGAATTCAGAGTTTCCAACTACTTACAGGAGTAGAAATCAGAATCATTTACGGGAAGAAGTTCTTGTAGCAGGTAGACATAGGTACGTAGAATCCATCTGCAAAGATGACAGATGTGCAATCTGTTAATGATTTTATACTCTAAATAGAAACTGCTTCTCCGTGTGGTATGTTATGCAAATGAGCACTGAATGAGTACCAAGGGACCTAGTTTGCACCATTCACAGGTCTCAGTAGTTGAAGTTTTTCTTCTCAATACAGCATTGTCATTTCTCCTCCAGTTAATTAGAGATGAAAAGTAAACACACTGGACTTATAAAGTCTTTTGTGTAATTGTTCAGTGAGATTCATATATCTCTTCTGCTTTTGGATTATTTCTGTACATTTTTCTCAACAAGGGAGAATAATTGCTCATAATTCCTTCGGTTTGTGACCTCCACATTGAATTTGTCATCATGTCTTGTTTAAGTTCTATGTTTTAGACCAAAGCAATCAGTGATGAGACAGTTCACCTGAACCCAGAAGAGTTAGATTCTTCTGCTGCCACTTTCTACGTCCTCACTTATCCTCTGCCACTCTCCATCTCCCCATTGGCAAGACTACATACAATTACTCATATGTCTGTGCCGCACAAGGGCATTATCAAGGAAAATAATGTGTTCAATCATATTTTGATTTCTATGTTTCTTGGCACCAAATCTCTAGAAGATGGAATGCCTCTTGGTGAAATTATTTCACAATGTAAGTCAAACTGAGGTTGAAAAATGACAGAATTCTAAAGGTAATAATAGATTATATCTGCCACCAGGGCCTGTAGGAGACGGTGGGACAAGTACCAAACAAATGAAAAAGGTTGACATGTACCTGCCCCTTCTCCAAAAAGCCCTTGCTAAGCCCAGTGGTAGTTGCTTAAAATTCACTTTGTACTAAGTCTGTGAGCATGGAAATAAATTTCTCACTCCAGAAGTTAATTATACCAGGAAGGATGCTGTTTTACCACTAACCATGATGTCCCATAGGTTATAAGTCATAATCCACATGCAATCAGCCAGGGAGTCCTATGTATCTAAGTCTAATCTGACCAAGAATCTGTGAAAAATAGAAAAAAATGTCTTATGACTAGAATAATACCTGAAGAAGGAACCTCACAAAAAAAGGTTTTGGTTCTGAAGTATATTACACTGAAGCTGAAATGCCTTATGCACGTATGCATAGTCCTACTTCAGTGGTTAGAAGTGGGCCCTTCACTAAATTTAATAACATATTCCTTTGGCCTAAAATTCAGATAGTCTCCTTTAAACTCCAAGCCAGGCTAAATTTCCCTCCTCCATTCTCCTGCAATGTAGTTGAAGGGCTATGGTCTTTCTTATTAGACCATTAGCTTTTTGAAGACAGAATTTGAGTTTAATTAATCTCTGAACCATAAACCCTCAGCACAGTACTTGGCACATAGTAAATGCTCATTAAATATTTGTTGAACTGAATAACTTTTAATACAGAGAGCAAGGTATTCTTGGCAGTCACCATCATCTTAAGATAATGGCCGCCCTGGTTAGCCTAGATGAGTCCGGGAAAGAAGAGCATTACATTTAGAATAATGATGGGATTTTTCACTTTTCCTTGGACTAGCCTGGGAAGAACATGTGGAGTTGTTTTGAGAAATGATTAAGCTCATATTCATGGACACCTTTTGATGTTAAGTTACACATTTTATATTATTTTGAGGATTAAATGAAAAAACTGAGCGAGTGTTGAATGACTGTTCTTTCTGTTTAGTCTCTCAGGTTTGGCAATTCATATTTTTGTTGAATTCCCAAAGAGGGTGAAAGAATCATCATAAAAAGCAAATTGTAAAATGCTATTGACATTGTAAGGTGGTCTATTGTTCGATCAGGTCCTGAAGCCTGAGGAACTTCGCCTGTTTCTTTCATTCTTCAAAAGGAAGGAGTACTTTAGCAGCCTCTGAATGTTGTCTTCCAGATTAGGGCAGAGGAAATCTTCTGAAGGATTAAACCACTGCAGTCAGACAAGAATAAACCAATACTCTGCTGAACATCTTAAAACTTAATTCTGATTTCAAATATAATCTTGTGAAAGTAATAATTTACTGATATCTCAGGACCTACATTTGCTATATTCAAATTACTAAATTATAATTATTAACTTTGGGAAATTATAAATTTTCAACAGAACAAATAGATCAAGAGTGTATTGGGAATTCTTAACAAAGTGGATATTTTATTAAAGGTGTTTTGGAGTAATGAGAAGTTTCCCAATAGCAAGGGTAGATTTAAAAAAAAATTATGAATGAATTTACGATGTGTGTGTGTAAACATTAGACACTTTAGGATTAAATATTGTGCATATAAGTGTCATTGGCCAGGTCAGAAAATGAAGGGGGTTTGATTAATCAAACATTCTGTATTACTTTAACAATTATAACAATAAAATACACTTAGCATTAAAATCTATGGTAATGGTAACAGATTTTCTTTTTGCAACCTACCAGTGTCTTAAGGTTATTGTTATAAAAAATAAACTTCCTTCATAAAAATACAGGCAAACATTTATGAATAAATTGCTCCAGCCACATTCTGTTTGTATGTTCCATTAAAAAAATTCCAATCCATATAAGATAGTGAACAATATTTCTACATGACCAAACTTTTCTGTGAAGCACTTAGACTATCACTACATTAGGAAAAGAAAGGGAAGACCTAATTTCTATCCTCAGGAATTTCACTAAATGAGCATGGAAGCTTCTTTCTATACGTAGCAAACGCTTCTGAGTTGGTGAGTTATTTTCCACTATGTGTCTCTGTCAGCCCTGTGCTCAAGTTTCCAGGCATACTGTGCACATATGACTAAAGCCCACTAGAACAGGAATTGATTTCCATTCAATTTCTTCTTTCTGAATAAGCTCTTTCATCCATCTTCCCTTCCAAGAAAAGAAGCCGCACTGTCTAACATCCTTCGTTTAAGAATTGTTTGTTTCTCTGAATTGAATAACTCTTCTTCACTTTCCTCAAAGTTTCAATGTTTTGGTCATCCAGTGAATGTGTTCAGCGATTTTTATGGGGAAGACACTACGTCAAGTACTGTGGGATACCAATATAAATGATATAAGGTCTTGTCTTGCACACAAGAAGCTTATAGGCTAGATGAGGAACTAACATTTCTGTGCACACCCAACCCTAGTACAAAGCAGTAGATAGAAGAGATAGGTTTTGGGCAGTAGGGTGAGCATAGAAGGAAGATGCTGGATATGCTCAGTTTGAGATTTTGAGGGAGTACCTGAAAAATACTTTACTGATAGGAAAAAAAAACGAGAAACTAAAATTTGGGGGATATGATAGGGATGAAGATAAATATATTTGAGAGAAACATAAAGAGAGGTTATAACTGAATCTGTGAGATTAGAAGAGGTTAGAACAAGGTTTCTCAACCATGACACTTGAAGTTTTGTACCAGATCATTTTTTGTTGTGGGGGCTATTCTGCACATTGTAGAATGCTTAACAACACCCCTTAACTCTACCCCTAGATGTCATTTCTACTCCCTCTCTGGTTAAAACAACCAAAAATGAATGTCTCCAAACATTGCCAAATGTCCTTGAGGGGCAAAACTATCCCTTGCTGAGAACCACTGGATTAGAAAGACAGAGAGATAGTATGAGATATAAAGATTATAAAAACCAAAATTTGGTGAAATAAGTTTATAAGGAAGGAGAAAGAAGAGAATGACAAAAGAACACAGAAAATAGACATTCATCAAGGCAATGAATGTTACCCTAAAATTTGGGGGCAGGGGAAGAACTTCAATTTATGAATAAAGCTTAGCCTTGGAGAATAATTAGTATGTGTACATACACACCCAAAGAGAAGGACACACCACTTATATATGTACATGAAGGCCACATGTATATAGATAAAAAGTATATATTGAGAAAAAGAATATAATTTCTAAGCTTTTTAAAATCCATTCTTCTCATTTAATAAGGCAGTCCAATTATGTCAAAATATTGCAAACCTCACATGAACTGCTTTGGAAAATAAGTTTACTAGTCAAAATTAACAAAATTAGAAGTAAATACAACTATCTGCGTCCTTCTCCTTTTCTGTCATTCACATGCTTCACAATTTAGGCTTCTAGTATTCTCAGACTCTCTTCCCACTCCCTTAAGATGTAACCATAATCTCAAGAAAAATTTAAATAAACTGTGTATAACTGTCAATGAGAGTGAAGACCAACTACGACTTCTCTTCTGATGTTTTACAAGAAAAATGTAGAAGACCTTTATTATTTGGTTTAAGCTGAAGGAGTGAAATTCTAAATCTCTAATTTTGAAAATTCAGGAATCAACAAGCTTTGGAATAGAGTTTTTTCTAATTGGAGGTGCTTTCCTCAGAACCAGAAATTAGCCACTTGGGTGGCTCTAGTATATCCAGAAGGCTAGATTTAGTACTCCTACTTAGATGGCCATTATACAACTTTACTCCACCCATGCCCCTACCTTTGGGTAAGAAAAACATCCAAGATTACCTACCAGGAAAGACTCTTAGAGAACAGAGAGCATTGCCTAAGCATGTCCAGGAAACAGACTTAGAGTGGAAGAGTCAGAACGGAAGATCTTTCCGGTGACAATCATCTTCAATGCCTTGCGAAACCAAGGATAAAACATGCCATATATAAGGGGATTGAAAGTGGAATTGAAATAACCCAGCCAGAGGAAGATATTATACAAATCTTCAGGAGTTGTAAAATTAATGAAAGGGTCAGTAATTGTCAAGAGAAAAAAGGGTAGCCAGCACAGCACAAACACTCCCATGACTATGCTTAAAGTTTTAGTGGCCTTGCTTTCTCTTTTGGATGATACTTTCATTTTGCTTTCCATCTGTTTCATAGTAGGATCTGTGCTAATCTGCTTAGTGTGCTTCCTGGCTACTGTGAAAATGTGAATGTAAATCCCCACCATTACTGTCCCAGGGAGAAAAAAGGCTATAAAGGAAGCCAGTACCCCCCACAACTTGTTAAATATCAACATACACAAACCTGTGCAGTCAATGGCTGCAACAAAATCTTCTGCACCAATTATGTTTAATTCTGAGAATACCAGGCCAAAGGCAAAAAAGATTGGAATAGACCAACTAATAAGCAGAAAGACCTCTATGACAGGAACGGTGATTTTGGTGACATAATGCAAAGGGTCACAAACAGCATAGTAGCGATCCACTGAGATGAAGCAGAGGTGGAAAATGGAGGTGGTACAGAGCATGATGTCACAGCAGCTGTGTACTTTGCAAAAGATATCTCCAAAGTACCAGCAAGATTCGATGGACCGGATCATGCTGAAGGGCATGACCACACAGCTCAGCAGAAAGTCAGTGGTGGCCATGGAGAGGATCAAAAAGTTGGTTGGGGTGTGGAGTTGCTTGAAGTGGGTGATGGCAATGATCACAACCATGTTGCCCAGTATGGTCATCACTATAGCACCGATCATGACAGTGTACATGGCAGTGACACTCAGCACAGACCTCACATTTCTAGGGCATGAGTTGTTAACCATAGCAAAGCAAAATTGTGTTTCCGGGGGGTTCCAAAGATCAGGTGAATTCATTGTCTTAGTCCCTTGTGTTCTATGATTCTTTTGCAGAAATATTGTGTTCCTCTGCTTGCTGTGAAAGGAAGCAAAAAGAATTAGAATCATTGGCAACTTTTCAGGGAGGCCCAGCTAGCTGCATTTTCAATCCCAGGTTGGATTCTTTAATGATGAGGAACACTGCTTTGGATCCTGCTGATTAATGCACACAATATATTCAATTAAGGAGAGATTTTTCTCTTCAGCATAAACAATACAGTTTTTAGAAGTTAGAGACTATATGGTACAGTAAACTAGAAATATGCTAATGCCTATAAGATTATATATAGATAATATCAAAATAAAAGGGGAAATATTTTGAAGGATAGATTCTGTAAAAACTAGAGGGTTATCCCTTTTTTATTTAGTAGCAATTTTATGATTAAAATTCAGGTTAAGGTAATCTTGTCCAGAGATTGCAAATCTCACATTGGGAACAAATTTGACAAATAGGCATGCTCACTGTTTAATCTGTCACTTTATATTATATATTTAGGCTGTTGTCTTTAAAATGTGGAATTAATGGGAATGACTCACCCAGAGTATGACATGGGTTTGATAAGTTTTTCCAGTGCCGAGACTGGCTGTGTAACTCTGATGACCAATGACAAGCATTAGTGAGATCTAAGGCCAGGTTGGAGAAATGGACTTTGGCCTGAAAATAGATGAAAACTTCCTGGTCCACTGAGAAAACAAACCCACAAGCACGTTCTGACATATTTACTTGGAAATGACATTAATAACAATATAAGTACCTTTAAAAATAATGTTTACAGTATTTGCTACTATGGCTTAGCAATTCTTTCCAATGTATTTTAGTTGAAATCTTAACAGTATAACATTTTTTTATTTGCTCGGGATATAGTAATTTAATTTCTCAGATTAGCATTTTTATTTAGATCTATTTTAATTGTGATAATCAAAATTATGTCACTGAGATGAGTTTGATAATCAAAACATAGAGAAGTAAAATATAAAGACAAATACACATTTAACTGTTTTATAAACTGTAGTCTATTAATTTTGAAACATAGCACAAATTGTTTTATTACATATCACTTTGGTTTCTAAGTTCTTAGATTCTGAATGTAGTAAAATCTTAAGCAACTAATTTCCTTCTTTAATAACTTTAATTTATTCTGTCTTTTATCATCCTTGTTTTTATAAATTAAAATTTTTATTTAATTATTTTTCATGTTTTTTAAAAATAATCTTTAAAGCTATGTACCAATTACTAAAGAATTACTTAAGTATTTATCACTGTATATACATAGACATAGCATTCCTCACATAAAATAGTGCAGTTTTTCATACTCCATGGTATAATTTCTGGAGTTTAAAGTTTCATTTTTGAAAACATAATCACTAAAAGGATTGATATTATTTGATTTCTTAGGTTTGTAAGTGGATTTTTACTTTTTTATTTTGTTTATATGAAAACATGACATAAAACAACTGCTAAAATTAATATTATTTTTATATCTGATGTATGTTATCTATATTATGGAAATATTTAAATCTCTAAACATTAGATTAAGATGAAAAGAAAGAGTAAGACACACGTATTTATTTAAAAGTGATTACATGGATAAATTGTTCAGATGTCAAAGGTAATATTTTTAAGCCCTTATCTTATACTTTTGACCAAAAATTATAAAAAAAAAATAAGAAAATGCCAATATGACTGTTAGGCTACTGCTGTGTTATTAAAAGGGGTTACCATGAAATTAAATGCAGTTGGGATGTTTTTCTTATGCTGTTGAAATTCTTACTAAGTTCATTGAACACATTCTCTTAACTAGTGGATTGCTTCTCTCCATTTTGTTTAGTTCCTTTTTTTTTTTTTGGAGTTTCGTTCTGTTCTTTCATTTGGAACATGTTTCTTTGTCTCCTCATTTTGGCAACCTCCTTATGTTTGTTTCTATGTATCAGGTAGAGCTGCTAAGTCTCCTGGGCTTGGTACAGTGGCCTTGTGTAGTAGGTGTTCTATAGGTCCAGTGACATAGCTTCCCTACTCACCAGAGTTGGGCACTCCAGGTTCCTGCACCCCCTCCCACATGTGGGCTGTGTACACCCTTTTGTTGTCATTGAAACTTGATAGTTGTCAACATGTCAATGATAGAGATTCATCCTCAGGTTGATTGGTTTCAAGGACTAGCTGTGACCACCCTGGAGGATCAGCTGTGCAGGGGCCCACCCACAGGACATGGAAACCATAAAAAACAAACAAACAAACAGTCAGAAATGTAGGAGACATTAACTGAAATGAAAAATAATTTACAGGGAATCAACAGTAGAGTAGATGAAACCAAAAATCAAATCAATAATTTGGAATAGGAGGAAGTAAAAAACATCCTATCAAAACAGCAAAAATAAAAAAAAAAATTTAAATGAGTATAGTGTAAGGAGCCTCTGAAACAACTTCAAGTTTACGAATATTTGCATCGTGGGGATGCCAGAAAGGAGAAGAGAGACAGCAAGAAAGAGAAAACTTATTTGAAAAAATAATGACACAAACCTTCCCTAACCTGGTGAAGAAAATAGACATACAAGTTCAGGAAGTGCAGAGTCCCAAACAAGATGAACCCAAAGAGACCCACACCAAATGCCAAAGGTTAAAGACAGAGAATCTTAAAAGCAGCAAGAGAAAAGCAATTAGTTACCTACAAAGGAGCTCCAATGAGACTGTCAACTGATTTTTCACAGAAACTTTGCAGATGAGAAGGGAGTGGCAAGAAATATTCAAAGTGATGAAAAGAACCTACAACCAAGATTACGCCACCCAGAATAGCTATTATTTAGAATTGAAAAACATATAACAAGCTTCCCAGACAAGAAAAAGCTAAAGGAGTTTATGACCACCAAACCAGTATTACATAAAATATTAAAGGGTCAACTTTAAGAAGAAAAAAATAATAAAAATATGAAAATAAAATGGCAATAAATACATATATATATCTCAATAATTGAATCTAGGAAACAAAATAAATGAATAAGCAAAACAGAAACAGACTCATAGATACAGAGAACATTTTGGGGGTTGCCAGATGGGAAGGGGGAAAGGGGGTGGGTGAAAAAGATGAAGTGATTAAGAAATACAAATTGGTTGTTACAGAATAGTCATGGGATGTAAAGCACAGCATAGAGAATATAGTCAATATTCTGATAACTATGTATGGTGTCAGATGGGTACAAGTTTATCAGGATGATTACTTAGGATGTCTCATTACTGGGGTATACACCTGAAACTAATATAATATAAGTCAACTCTAATTGAAAAGCAAAATATAATTAAAAATGATAATAAATTCAGTTGGGGGTTTGTTTGTTATTTAAAAACTCCACTGAGTAGAAACTCTTGCTGTTGTTGATGATTCACCTTCACACACACACACACAATATTAATTTAATAAAACAAAATGAAGTTAAACCCTGTTTGACATCTCACTTTTATCATGGGATATTGTTACACTTTTTTTCTTTTTACCAATAGCTTTATAACAAAGAACCTAATGAACAACAACATTGCAAACAATCGCCTAATGAAAGCATAGAAAAGTATTAAATATTTTTGTCAGGAACTAAAAATGAACATTTGCTAACAATTCTGGAGAGGAGCAAAGATTGCATTGTTTTTTAGTTCCAATTTCGTTCTGTACAAAAGAAAGATTACATAATAAAAATAAAGACAAGTATTCTGAAATAATAATTTTGAAAATCTAAAAGTTCCTCAGAATTTCAAGAAAAAATAATTACATAATAATTTTAATTTAAATACCTAAATTTTTATTAATGCATATATAGTTCCTTTAAATAAGAAGGAATACATTAAACAAGCTTAATAACATATTGTAAAAAATTGAAAAATTAAAAGAAGACACCATACATGTTTTATCTAGAATGATTTTTCTTCTCTTACTGGCTACACAGCTCAAACATTCCACCTCTGAGACTGTTTCTCTGAAAATAATGTTTTTATCTTGTTTTACTATAGCTCAATTTTACAGTAAGTTCTGAGGTAAAAGCGGCTACTAATGGATTAGATTTAAGAACCTCTGCTATAAGTCTTCCTCTCATTCCTCTTTGGAATTTCAGTGATTTAAAAAAAAATCCATATTAGTTTTTATATATCAGTACTTTAAATGTGATTTCTTTCACCATGAAAAAATAAATAAATAGAAGATAAAGTTATTCGATATTTTTTCTCTCTTACTAGAGTCTCTTTTGGTTTCCCCAAATTTGTTTGGCTAATTTATATTTTGGAGTTAAAACCACTGAAAGGTGACTTATCTGTTGTGCTCAAGTTTCTTACCATGCAAATGAGTATTATACTCCAGCGCGCTCTCCTCTGCTGACTTCCTCTCAGAAAATGTATTTAGGTCCAAACTCTCACAGGCAGGCTTCTGGCATCAGGATTTATACACAAAATATGCCTCCTGAGGCTGCATTACCTGTGTTCTGCTTTGGACAGGTGTGTCCTTTAACAACCTTCAGTGTGCTGCCAGCAAAGAGATCACAGCAAATCATCAGAGAATTGGCTCTGGGGTGATGTATCTATCATGTGTTATCATCCTGTAACTTCTAAGGGACAACATGGACTAGACTCACCCAAGGCCAAAGAGGAGAAGAATGACAATAAGAAAGGGGGGGAAAGACGAGAGAAGAAAGAAGGAAGGAAGGGATGGTGGAAAGGAGATAGATAATTTAGTTCAAATTCAATAAATGCTCTCCACTTATTACCATATCCTGAATGTTTTCAAACAGTGAGTTCAGAAGCTATTTATCTTTCTTTAAAAGTTTGTTTGTTTCAATTCATTTTAAAAGCTTATTTCACAAAGAGGCAACTTCAGATCCCTGGTAATATTTGAAAGGCTTTAAAAAAAAAGGTCGAAATAGATGTTTCATTCAGTTTTGCAAATGTTGGAGCTTTTATTGTTCAGTTTGGTTCTAAGAAAAGCACTTCAAAGGTTCCCTACAATGGCCATTGTTGTTCTAAATTACTGTTAGATAGATTGGTCCACTTAGTTAAGAAAGCATATGAGGAGAGACTGTCATTATTTAAACATAAATTGGGGGGGTTCCCCTATTTGTTTCTTGTGTGTAAATTCCCATTTGACCTTGATGGAGTTGGTAGAGTCTAATCTCTCTCTCTTACTACAAAAAACCCACAATAGACACCCCCTTTAATAAAGTCTGTTCTATCATCTTTAGTACGTGTCATGAATAACTTTTTTCTAACAGACGCCCCATGAAATTTTTAGAGTAAAAAAATCATTCAGAAATAGAGAACCAAATGAGACTTTTCAAATGAGAGGAAGCCAAAAGTACTAGAAGGACCACTAGCCATGAAGTATCTGTCACTGCTGAAGTGGGCACGCCATTGTTAATGTCCTCACTGTGAAGAAAGAGGCCTGATGGGGGGCTGACCATGGTGTTCTAAGACTCTCGGGAAGGAAGAGCCTGCCAGTGACTCCCTCACCCTCATACCACTTCCTGACAGCCTAAAATGTTCCCCACAGGGCCAGCAGTTAAAATGGAATAGTAAATATCTTTTGGTAAACACAAAAATACCTAAATGGTGCATTTATTAGGTACATTTGCTTTTCTGCTAACAAGTACAGGGAATGAAACTATAATGGTGCTAAAGAGTGGGAGTCCTTACAGAATCATATTGTCCTTCCAGACCCCAGTTGAGTCTGGGTAGGTTCCCATAGCTGGACCTAGGACATGGGTGTCAGGGTATGTGGAGAAAAGGGCTTCGAAGAAAGACAGCAGGAAGAAGCAAAAAATTAAAACTTTCTATTCAAAGTTTAACCTAAAGCAGAATTTTTTTTCTTTTTAATTGAATTCATTGGGGTGACATTGCTTAATAAAATTATATTGGTTTCAGGAGAAAAATTCTGTAATACATTATCTGCATATTCTATTATATGTTCCCCATCTCAACTTAAGGCTCCTTCTATCACCATTTTTTTTCTCTACCTGGCTACTAAATGTGGAACCTCCTCAAAGCTAGTCATTCTTCCCCATTTCTTTTCCTTTATTCTCATTTAGAAATTAAATTTAATAGGGTGACATTGATCCATAAGAACACACAGGTTCAAGTAAACATCACTTTTGCAGTCATAACCTAATTTTTTTTTTTTTTTTTTTTTTACAGAGAGGATAGAGAGAGAGAAATTGTGGAAAGGAGTGGGAAGCATCAACTCACAGTAGTTACTTCTCATATGTGCCTTGACCAAGACTGAGGTTTTGAACCAGTGACCACAGCATTCCAGGTCAACACTTTATCCACTGTGCCACCACAGGCCTGGCCTCAAGTAAACATCTCTAAAGCGTTTGAGCTGTTGATTGTGTTGTGTGCCTCACACCCAAAGTCAAATCATTTTTCATTGTTGTATATTTGCCCATCTTGACTCCCTCTCTCTGGAAACTAATTCACTTTTCTCTATGTCCATAAGTCTCAGTTTTATATCCCACCAATGTGTGAAATCATATAGTTCTTAGTTTTTTCTGATTTGTTTACTTCATTTAGCATTATATTCTCAGGGTCCATCCATTTGGTCGTAAATGGCACTATGTCATCATTTCTTATGGCTGAGTAATGTTCCATGCCCTCTCCTTCAAATGTCACCTATGGGCCAGTACCTGCAAATTCATTTCTACCATATGACTTTCTGAGCTCTGGCCATTAAATCCAATTATGTAGTTAATATTACTAAGAAGTCTCAAATACCCAGCATGCCCTAGAAAAAACTCATTTTTTCCTCAAGTTTCCTATGGACTACCCCTCCTATTGCACAAATCAGGAACATATAAATCACCCCTGGAAGTGCACTTTTACCACCCTCAGGAACTGATAAATTACCAAGCCAAGTCCTACTGGTTTTGCCTATTGAGCATTTGGTGACTGACAGCTTCCCCCATTCCATCAGCATGTCCCCAGTCTAAGCTACCATCACCTTCCATCTGGACATATGAGACACAACCTCCTACCCATGCTTCTCAAACCCATGCCTGTTCTCTTATTATTCATTCTTTACACCGAAAGCATTTCAAAGCACTCATCTTATTCCACTCTGCCTCACTGCACCGCCCCTCACTCTCCATAAACCTAAAGCTGAACTTGGATTCAGGACCAGTCTGCTCTCCTCCTCTTCTTTCTCTCCCTCCCACAACTCGATCCCAGGCATAAATGGATGAGGTCATGATTGTTACATGCACTCCTGGGTGTCCCAATCTATCAAATTAAAAATAAACAAACAAAAAAGAAGTTCTGTTTGTCTCTTAATGTCTCACAGAAAAATAACTGCAAAGACTTTAGCCGAATGTCAATGATCTGACTTAAATCATAGATATTGTGGTGTGGATAAAATTTATTTGGTGGGACCCCAGGCAAATTTCAGAGAAAGTGGCCAGTGGTGTAGACACACTATGCAGGTTAAGAAACTAGAGACAGGAAAAAACAAGAAGTCGTTTCAAATGTAGACCATGAAGTAAAAAATCATAAGGATAAAGGCTGAAATTTCATGTGATGATTTGTAATCAACTGCTTCTCCCATGAGCAGCTCTTTCTAATAAGCTTTAGGAAATAACTGAATAATGTATATAATGATGGTGAATAATACTCCCTAGCCAGAGGATAAGGCGACTGCTAGTCAATAGTGAAGAGCAGTCTACGTCACACTTTTATGAATTCACAGGTCACAATGATCTTTCCTTTGCTGAATTCTTAGAGGAGAATCAGAGAGAAACCAAACCAATTGAACCAATTAGCACTTTATTTTCTTTATTCTTATATTGATCTTTAATTGTTTCATGTGTATAAAATGAGACCAACCTATTCTGAACTACGTTTTATATTTCTTTTTGTACATTTTCTTTACCAGTCAGAGGTGAGTGTTGACAATTAATAAATGATTGGCTGATTGGCTGATCAAAGATACTGCATGCAGGTTATAAGACACTTATCTAGATTACTGAAATTTAATAAAATAGTATTGGTCGTGATCTGGGGCATGCAAGGTATGTGCTTCCAGTAAAAATAATAATAGTCTCATTTTCAATATTCTATTCACTTTTCTAATGGCCTTTTTATTAATGTGTTTCAAGAAACAGATTTGCAATTTCTGAATGGGAGCTAAATATTTTCCCTGATACCATGTACATGAGAGCTTTCCGAAACCATGGATAAAAGAAACCATGAATGAGGGGGTTGCAAGTGGAATTGAAATACCCAAGCCACACTAAAAGATCAAGTATCATTATGGGAGTGGAATAGCCTAAATATGGGTCGATCAAAACAGCAAGAAAACAAGGCAGCCAGCAAGCTAGAAACACCCCCATTATTATAGCAAGGGTCTTAGTTGCTTTCTTTTCTTTTTTCTTAGAGAGGGTTTTTTTCATTTCCCTCTTTGTGTTTGCAGGCATGTTGCTGATAACTCGAGCATGTCGTTTGGAAACAATAAAAATTTTGCTATAAATACCAACCATGATGGAGCCAGGAGTAAAGAAACACGTAGTAAACAATATTGTCCCCCAAAATTTGTTAAAAGTAAGTGCACAGAAATTGAAGCAAGCAACAAGAATCTCATAGCTCTGCATACCCGCAACATTGGCCTCTGATAAAACTAAACCGAAAGAGAAAAGAGCTGGGGCCGACCAGCAAAATGCCAGCAGTCGTTTGATCATGGAGGTGGTCATTGTGGTTGTATAGTGTAAAGGGTGACACACAGCATAAAATCGGTCAATAGCAATGGAACAGAGATGGAAAATGGAGGTCAGGCTTAGCATCATGTCAAAACTGGCATGAAATTTACAGAAGTCATCCCCAAAATACCAGCAGCTCTCTATGGATCGCACCATGCTGTATGGCATAATGACAAAACCCAGCAGAAAGTCCGTGGTTGCCATGGACAGGATCAGAAAATTTGTGGGAGAGTGAAGCTGTCTGAAATGTGATATGGAAATTATTATAACCAAGTTGCCGAAGACAGTGATAACCATGGCTCCACTCATAACCAAGTACATTATCATTCGGACATGAAAAGGGCGGTTGGTGGGAGGACAGGATTTATTTCCATACTTTGGACAACTGGATAAGTCTTCAGGAATATAAATGAGATCCATCGTGTTTTGTCTTTACAAACTCTTTTCTAGGAAAGTGAAGCAGTGTTTCTTCTCTTCTTAAAATAAATCCAGCAAATTTCAGCTCCTAATAGTACAAGAAAGTTCAAATTTACTTGTATTAATTCATTTCAACTATAATTTACTTAAATAGTTCAGTATAGCAGCTGTGCTTGCTTTCTGAGATATTTGCTGCATTAGAAAATAAAAGATCTCAGCTCTGCTTATTTTTCCTGTTTTATCTCTTTACGTCTTTACACACACACACACAACATGGGTTTATATAATGACTGTTCTACTCTTGGTAATGTACTGGAAGTTTTTCAAGAGTTTATTTCACTTATATGACATATCTAATATACTCAAACTCATAGAAACAGAGAATATAACAGTGGGTATCAGGATCTGGGGGTGTGAGGGAAATAGGCAGTTTGTTCAATAGGCATAAAATCTCACTTTCGTTAGATGAGTAAGTTCAAGAGAGCTGCTGTGCAATGTCATGCCTCCAGTTAATATGGTAGTGTGCACAACAAGTTTTGTTAACATGAGTTAAGTGTTCTGTCTACACACATACAAAATGTAGGGGCACAAGAAAACTTTGGAGAGTATTGGGCGTGTCTATTAATTTAATTGTGATGATGTTATCACAGGTGTTTGAATAGGTACAATTGTGCAGCTCTTTGTTTATCAATGATACCTCAATAATGCTGTTTTGTTTTTCTAAAAATATTTTTTATCTATTTTCTCCTTGACCAACCGCTTTCCGAGAAATGTCTTTGAGGTAGAATAAGCTAGCACCTCTTTCACAATAAAAATACTTAATACATGAAAGCTAAGTGAAATAAATGTGTTTTTCTTTATGGCTTCTTTTAATAATTTAAAATATTTATTTGTAAAAACCCTAAAAATGTCTTTTTTTTGTGATAGAGAAAGAGACAGAGACAGGGACAGATAAGGACAGACAGACAGAAAGGGAGAGAGATGAGAAGTATCAATTCTTTGTTGCCGCACCTTAGTTGTTCATTGATTGCTCTCGTATATGTGCCTTGACCAGGAGTGGGGGACTACAGCAGAGCAAGTGACCCCTTACTCAAGCCAGCAACCTTGGGCTCAAGCCAGAAACCTTTGGGCTCAAACCAGCAACCATAGGGTCATGTCTACAATCCCATGCTCAATCTAGCAACCCCGCACTCAAGCTAGTGAGCACGCACTCAAGCCGGATGGGCCTGTGCTCAAGCTGGCGACCTAGGGGTTTCGAACCTGGGTCCTCCGTGTCCCAGTTTAATGCTCTATCCACTGTGCCACTACCTGATCAGGCCCTAAAGATGTCTTAAGAGTTATAAGTAGTACATGACTATTGAAATATACAGAAAATCGTATACTTATGGTCCAAACCATGCACACGGGTCAATGCTTTATAGCTTCTTTACTCTCTACTCTTTCATCTCCTCATCATTCCCATACCTATATTCCCTGAATCTTCTCATTTATCTGAGATTGTAACTAGTGGAGACAAGTTACATACCCCATCCCTGAGTGACTTGTAAGATCACAAATTTCATACTACAGACTGGGGCCAATCAGATCTCATGAGACTTTTGTTGGTCACAGAAATGTCTTTTTGATATACTAGCACAAGTCAAAGATCTTGTCTATCTTGTTCACCACTAGATTCTCAGTACCTTAGTTTGTACTTGTAATAGACACTAGATACTTACTTTGAAGTAATACATATATAAACAAATGGCAAATTATGGCTACTCTTTTAAAAATCTACATTGTTTCAATAAAAGCAGTTGTTTCAATATGTTTTAAATTTTACTCTCAATGAATGAATTAGTTCAAGGAACACAGTTGTTGATAATACCTTTTGGTATTAAATTGCTTCTGATGCTTCTATTAAATAACCTAGAATAGCACTTAGACCAGCAGAGCTGAGAGATTTGTTCTAGACATATTCTACTGATCCCTTAGGCTAGTGAGAAGAGAACTGAAGATGCTGAGTCCAGGGAGAGCTTCAATGGTAAAAGAAAAAAAGCTGCACTTGGGTAGTGGTAGCAACAGTGACCCAAGAGCTGCTTCAGTGTTTTATGAATGTGTTAAAATGCAGTTATAAGTTTTTCTCAGTCCCTCATTTAATGCTTAGCACCTTACCTACCACTTACAGGACTTGGGAATTTTTTTTTCCAGTTGAAACTTACGTTCTCTCAAAAATGAAAGAAAAAACTATTTTGGAGATCACAGACTTTCTATTAAACTTGTATAGTATTTAAGTCAATGAAGACAGATGCAATTAAAGTATAGTATAACCCAAGAATCTCTGCCACACCTCAATTGCCCATATATCCTTAATAATCACAGCCATGACATATTGAAACAACCTCACAAGGGTGTTGCATACAAGTTAATGCTCAATTTGTTTTTCAGGATTGGGAGGATTCTATGAGGTATTTCAACCTGAGGTCAAATCTTTCACTATACACAGTTATATTAATATGAGAGAAATTTCATGTATTTTTGGAACTGGAGAATACCTGCAATAGAATGTTTATAGAGATGTATTAAGTGATGCATTTCCCACCTCTTGGCAAAATTATATTCCACAATATAGCTTTGAAATCGAGCAGATTTGTGTTCATTATTGGTTCCATCATTTACTAATTCTATTACCTTGGGAAAGTGTCCCTAGCCCTCAGTTTTTCCTTTATACATTAAGGACAGTATATTCTACATTACACATTTGATTTAGAGATGAGTGATAATATATAAAAAGTGTGGCATCTATCTGGGAAGCACTCAACAAAGCCCATACCAACCAGATTTAAAAACTATATTCTAATTTTTGAATAACTGATTTAAAAAAAAAACCTTTATTGCATAACTGCTTATAAGTTTGGAAGTTGTCAATAAAGATATTTTATGCCATTAGTATTAATCTTATCTTCCTCCCTGCTTTTCTTGAAAGAATTATGGTATTTCCTTTAATTTTGCTCTTTGTTGAGTCTTCCATGTAATCTATTATGTTAAACATAGCCTCTATGAAATTGGCATTTGGTATGTTAAAAATGTTAAAATATGAATAATTTCTCATTGGGATCTTTTATTTCCCCACTCACATTTCAACTTCAAGTACTGACTGATAAAAAGGTTGGCGTATCTCTAGTCATAAAAATTTACAACTAAAAAAAATTTACAAGTCAGATTTTCCATGCAAGATTATACCGTGGAGCTAGAGCTTATTGAAGAGAAATTTCATTGGGCTGAACACATTTCTTTCAGTAGGAGGAAGAGCTGGCCCAACAGCAAACTCTAGGTTCAGAATCTAATTTTCATAGCCTTAAAATATAAATGGCATATAAGACAGAGGAGACAATAGGAGCCTACAATCCATGGTTCTAATAAAGAAGACAAATATATTCACATGCTATCTGTCAGACACCAAGTAACACAAGTGTCACCATTGCTATAAAACATGTTTCCCTGCTATAGAACTGAGCTATTCAGGTGAAGTTGCCATTGCCACCTCTCTCTATATGAATAGACATATATATATATATATATATATATATATATATATATATATATATATATATATATATAAATTAATTCAAATTACAATTTTCTCTTTATTTATTGAAAAAAACATCAGATTAGAAGGATAGCAAAGAAAACTGTCTACAAATAGTATAACATACTGATTCAAATTAAATGTAATAAGAAAATTTTAAAGTTTTTCTATTTGACCATATATATGGATAATGCCCACAAATGTGCTTTCTTTTTCTCCTTAAATCTTATTGCCCCATGTTTCTGGCATTTAAGGCTAAAGTCCAAAGTATTTTAGCTTATTATATAATTACTTAAGAAAACCACTTAAAATTTCAAACTATACTCTTTGACCACTTCTGAATGCCTGCTTATGATGTGCTAAGTAGGAGCAAGTTTCTTACCAAAATCAGTACCTATTTAAAGACCTGGTACTAACAATAACAATGATGATTGCCCCATCTCTCTTGCCACAGGTCAGAAGATAATGTCAATTTCTATATAATCTATTTAAATATTGATCTTAAACTATAAGGTCTTAAGTAAATATTCTGTTTTCAAAGCTCTAAAATGATTCTCAGCCTTTTAAAAGCAAATTCTATGCAAAGAGAAAATTTGAATTAATTTTTTTATTAAATTTGTTAAATAAACAACAGCAGAGTGACAGTAGAATCTCATGAGTAATTTCAAAATTTAGAGTAGTATCTTAGTACAAATTTGAAAATTGTGTACGTAGTATAATAGAAAAGATAAGCTAAGGTGTGATATCTGTGAAAATTCATTATGTTGTATCTTTTCTGGTTATTCCGCAGTATCTAAAATAGATGGTAATAAATATTTAAAAACTATGATAACAAAGAGAACTTCAAAGCCATTTTACCTATGACAATAAGTTGAATGAATTCACATGTATTGCTGAAAACTGAGATAAACAGAAGACAATGATTTTTTTCTATAAATCTACTTTATCACTACCTAAACTAATTTATACACCATGACAGCAAAAAGTAAAAACAGTACCTGGCCTGTAAATAACATTTATTACAAAGAGCTCACAGTTGGTAAGTAGCCTTTTCAAAGCCACATAGCAGTGGGCAGAGATGACAACATGAAACCATTGTCTTCTTAAAAGCAGCTGGAAGAAAATGACAATAAATACACTCTGAGAACAGGCAGAGCAACTTCCATTTCAGAGAGCAGGGGCAGAAAAGAGAGTAAAAATGAAAACCGAAGCAAAACATCATTGTTGTGATTAGCTATAAACTATAGTATTATTTGAAAACTAGCAGAAGAATCTTTACTAAAATTAAGTATCAGAGAATGTGATAGAAGGAGGGGGCCAAAAAATACTGACTGAAAGAAATTTTTTATCAAGACTACACATACAGGGTGGGGCAAAAGTATGTTTATGGTTGCGAGTAAGTGGAACAGTGTTTATTCTTGTATTATTAGTTATTTTATTTTCCATATGAACAACTGTAAACCCACTTTTGCTCCAGACTGTAGTTTTGTGTTTCTTTTTTGGTAGATACAATGAAAAGAATCTGGGACAATACACCTTAGTTAGAACATCAGAACTCCATCTTGCATATTATATATAAATGTAACTTTCAGCACCTGTTTGCATGGAAACCCTAGTTGTAGCCTTTCTTCCCTTCAGTCTACAATACTCCAGCCTCTACTGGCCACAGTGGTTTCTACATCGTCCTGCAAATGCCCGCTCTGTGATGTAGCCGCCTCCTTTCCTCCACTGATTGCCAGTCTCTTCATCTCTGGCCACTTCAAGGCTCAGCTCACATACCATTTCTTTTCTGAAACCTTTTTTTGACTCCCCCGGTTAGAGTTAATCTCATAATACTATTGGGGAGGCCAAAGATCTTAGAGCTAGGTGGTGCCATTTCCTCGTCTGCTGGCTGACTTTGATTTCAAACACCTTTGTTGCTTTCTTCTGGCACCGCTCCTTCTAAACTGCCTTATCTTAATCGTAACCATAAATTTCTCAAGCAAGTTACAGTTACTGAGATAACATCCTGTTAACCATATAACCTTTGAAATATTTAACATAGAGCTGTACATGTGGTGGGAAATTAAATAAATTAAGTTGAATTAAATAGAAAGAAACTAATTTCAAAATACCACAAAACCAATTCACAGGCATCTAGTCTCATGGTATTAGAGACATCTGATTGGGAAAGATAAAAATATTTAAAAAAAACAGTGAATGCTGCTTAGAAAGTAGCTAATAACACCCCTTTAAAACAGCATTTTAAATGACACCTAGTCAGCAATAAAAATTCTGGGTGTCTTAACATTGCTAAATTACTAGAAAGGTCTATTTCTACTGTATCCTCTCAGCTGTTCCGTGTATATGAAATAACTAAAGTCATGTGATAGCTATTGCTACTAAATGCTGAAACCAATATTATAATCCAGGTCTTTTGACTCCTTTTTCACTAAACCTCCCATCACCCTTTACCATCTCAACTACAGGATGAGTCATTTCTGATTGATTTGGACAACAAGAAAGTGTATGGCATCATCTGCTGATAGTTTCTCTCATCTAGTCCTTGTTAATAAGATATGGTCCTTAGAATAGCCACATCATCATCTTCTGGGAATGTTTTGGGAAATGTAAAATCTCAGATCCATCTCAAAATGTACTATTAGCAAGATGCCTACATTATATATATATGCCCGTTGAATTCAAAATCAGCTCTTGACAATAGAGAAAGTTAATTTTTAGTTTGGGCACTTTTTGTGTCTAAAATGAGTGAATTACCTGAGGAGCAAAGAGAAACAGAATATCTAAAGTAAATGCTGCTTGCGAGAGAAAAAAAATACCAAAAATAAAATGTGTAGTATCTGACAGTAGAGTTAGTATATAACAAGGATCAGCAAGGGAAGATATCAACAAATAGTGTATCAAATTAAATGTAATAAGGATATTTTAAAGTTTTTCTATTTGAACATAAATGTGAATAATAGAAAATTACTATATTTTCTATTGCATCCTATTTGTAACAATTTTTTTAAAAAAATCTAATCCTCACTGTTCAATTATTTTGAAAAAAAAAAGAATAAATTAAATAAAAAAAAGTATATTTCCAGTTCTTTTTATTGACCCCAATACCTTCTCTCTCCTGAAAAGTCAGTTGTGAATCACTGCATCTCTTCTGGTAGCCTGTAAGCATGAGGTCAGGAACCTCTAAGAAGCATAGTGTTGAGGACTAAGATGTTTGATTCATATAAGTTTGTCTCTGCTCTCGAGGGAGCTGGAGAGAACTCAGATCCAGAGCTCCAAGAGAGGACCTCGCTGCAGAGCCTCAGCAGAATTGCTCTTTTAACTCTCTTTCCTGGGGGACACTGAAATGTTCTTTGTATTTCTAATGTCCCAAGTAGTTTTCAGTTTATTTTTTCCAGATGAAGAGCAACAATTGATAGTGATTTCATAGTCACTTGGGTTTCACTCTAGGTAGATGAGGTACTAAAATACTAAAACTTCTATATATATATAGTATTAAAAATACATAGACATATGTAGGCTGAATAAATTAAATGTTGGTTGATATCCAAAGGAGGAACAATTATCTGAATCATAAAAAATTTCTGTTCACAGTTTGATTCCAGAATGTAATGAGAACATTTTGTGGTGGAAGAGAAGTGTTTATTTTTGCTTCAGTGATGGGTACCAGTTGGATTAAAACTTTTTAGTTAAAAAAAAAAAAGAAAAGCAAGCCTGATCAGGCAGTGGCAGAGTGGATAGAGCATTGGACTGGGATGCAGAGGACCCAGGTTCAAAACCCTGAGGTCTCCAGCTTGAGTGTGGGCTTATCTGGTTTGAGCAAGGCTCACCAGCTTGACCCCAAGGTCACTGGCTTGAGCAAAGAGTCACTCAGTCTGCTGTAGCCCCCCAGTCAAGGTACATATGAGAAAGCAATCAATGAGAAACTAACTTGCAGCAATAAAGAATTGATGCTTCTCGGCCCTGGCTCAGCGGTAGAGCGTCGGCCTGGCGTGCAGGAGTCCAGGGTTCGATTACCCGCCAGGGCACATAGGAGAAGCGCCCATTTGCTTCTCCACCCTTCCCCCTCTCCTTCCTCTCTGTCTCTCTCTTCCCCTCCCGCAGCCGAGGCTCCATTGGAGCAAAGATGGCCCGGGCGCTGGGGATGGCTCCTTGGCCTCTGCCCCAGGCACTAGAGTGGCTCTGGTTGCAACAGAGCGACGCCCCGGAGGGGCAGAGCATCGCCCCCTGGTGGGTAGAGCGTCGCCCCTGGTGGGTGTGCCGGGTGGATCCCGGTCGGGCGCATGCGGGAGTCTGTCTGACTGTCTCTCCCCGTTTCCAGCTTCAGGAAAAAAAAAAAAAAAAAAAAAAAAAAGAATTGATGCTTCTCATCTCTCTCCCTTCCTATCTGTCTGGCCTTATCTATCCCTTTCTGTTTCACACACACACACACACACACACACACACACACACACACACACAGCAGAAAAAAAGCCCAAGTGATAAAACTAGTTCAGAAAATGACACTGCATGAGAAGTCAGTGTTGCTTCTCTAACTGGTTGTATAACCTAGGACACATTTTTGTTAACTCTAACTTCCTATAAACTTCTGTAGGTGGAGTGGAGACATGACTAACTCTGGGAAGTGAGAAGAGGGTGAACGAGGGAAGGCAGAAAGTTCCTGGGAGGCTGGATCATTCACTCACTAGCTAACAAGGCAGGATGGCTACAGTATGAAACTAAAGAAAAATATCATCAAACCATACAAAGAAAATGAGCAGTACTTTACAGAGAATTTATTTGAACGATGTGGTAAAAGTACAAATAGGATTCTAATACAAAGAGAGAAATATCATAAGAAACTCATACATTTTTATTTCATCTGTAAGCACCAGCATAAATAAAAACCACCATCACAAACATCGTCATTCTGTAGAAAGAACAGTCGTAAATTTCTTCCCAATAAATGTCAACAGACAACCATACACCAAGCTAGTAAGTTTTATTTTCTAAAGACATATATTAGTGAATTGAGAGGTAAATTTAGTAAACATTAATTAAAAATTATTCGACTTTACAGTAAGGCTTAAACCCACTTTACTCATTTTTTAGCTATTTGTCTTTTAAAAGGAAAATAGAAAGTCTTTATGTGTATATGCATGTTTAAATACTAAAACAAAACCATTTCATTTAGAAGAATTACAGAAAAATACTCAACAGTATCCAATATACCACACTAGATTTCATAAAAAGCACCTGGCTTTAATTTCTCTGTTCTTGAAAAAATCTTTTTTCAGTTAATTTTGTACTGTAGTCTTTTTTACCATTTCAAAGAAGCGCCACTATTGCACCTGTGTCCTATAGGCAGCAGGGAGGGACAAGACATCAGCGCCCCGCGTGGATGAGAGGACAGTGGACCATCCAGTCAACACGTGCAGGCCCATCTTTGGGCAGCTGGGTGAGACTCACACTTAAGCTGACAGCTGAAAGGGCACTGATTAATTCTGATCTGTGCAATAAACTAGGTCAAAGCAAGTTTGTGGGAAATTACATAAACTTTTTCACAAAGAGAAAAACTTAATTTATTCATTAAAATATTGTAAATGAAGAAATTAAATATTCAGTGAAACAGTTCACTTACATAGACAAAAACACATACACAAAACATATACATATATATAAATAAAATAAAAAATTTATAAAGCAATATTTACCCTCGATGCAAGAGATATATTTTAGATGATCTGTTTTCATCTGGTCTAGTTTGCTTTTCATTGGCAGTCGTAACATGTGGGACTACTCATGCTCATTTGCAAGCATAAGTTAACATCTCAAAAATTTTGAGAGGCAGCTGACATTACATTTATAGTTTGATATTAGCTAAAAGAAAATTATTTTTAATATATACCAAGAAAATCACCAAATTCTATAATTCAGGACTTTTTTTTCCCCAGAGCCAGGTGTTAAACCTTTACCAGCACACCACTGGTTGCTCAACCACTAAGTCAGTTTTACAAGTTATCAATGGGTCTCAACTTATAGTTAAAAAGGCACTGAATGACAAGTATAATATAAAGTTACCCAGAAGCCTCCCCACTCTATAAATATGAGTTTTCTTCTTTGTTTTCTTTTCTCACTATTCTATTATTCAAACATATATGTACAAATATTAAGAAAAAAGGAATGGTGGGTTTAGAACACAACTCTTTTAGGGTATATAATTTTAATTTATTAAAAATCAGGATAACAATTAGCAATACAAAATGTGTATGAGCTTTAGGAAGAAAAGAAGGCACTGAATAGAATTCTCCTGCCAATAAAATAGAAATTGCTGGAATCCAGATGATACATGAATGAAAAGATTGGTTAAATCTGTGGCCTCAGCTACACAGTTTCCATTTCCTCTTTTATTTAAAAAACATTTAACTTCGCAGCAGTAAAATCTAGTCAAAGCATAACTCTCAGCTAACCAATGCTTACTCCGGACAGAATATGCCTTTTTGAAATTGTTAATTCCATGTTTACATACCTTTCATTTTTAGTGATTGTTGTGTCAAGATACATCTGGTCAGACCCTGAAGAAGGTAAAGTAAATGGACCCATCACACAAAGTGTGTGTTGTGGTGAAAGGGGGTAGCGATCCTCATACCAAGCGTGTGTTTGGATTCGTTCTGAATAGTGTAAAAGATTTGGCATGTCCTCTTTATTTCATTCCTAGCTTTTTTCTCATCTTCTTTTCACCTTCCTACCATTCTTTTTTCCTCCATCTGGAAGTAGTGGGCATATAACACACTCTGAAAAGAAGGGGTTGTTAGCTCAAAAAGAAGATTCATCTTTTCCCTCCCTCACGTCTTAGTAACTAAGAGCTTTCAGTAATAGCTAAAATCACCCCCCTACACACACACACACACACACACACACACACACACACACACACACACACGCTTTAAGCGATTTCATTCTTCTTAGTTTCATTCTTTTTTCTTTTTTTTCTAATTCACTCATACAGAATAAGTCTATTCAGCTTCTTTCTGAGTAAATAAATTAGTGTTATGGAAATGTGAACTGAAAACTTTACCTAGCAAAATGTACTTAAGTGCTCTGCGAAACCAGGGATAGAAGAAACCATATATTAAGGGATTACATGTCGAATTAAAATAGCCAAACCATGTCAGAGCATCAAACAATACTACAGGAGTAGAGAAGTTCATAAAGGGATCCAATAAAATGGTGAGGAAACAGGGAAACCAACATAGTAAGAAAACACCCATAACAATTCCTAAAGTTTTGGCTGCCTTTTTGTCTTTCCTCATTTGATTATTTTGATTTTCTGTTAAGTTATTGATTGCACGAGCATGTTTTCTGGATACTGCAAAAATTTTGCCATAAATCCCCACCATCACAGACCCAGGAGTGAAGAAACCGGCCACAAACATGGTGGTCCCCCATAACTTGTTGAACATCACTGGGCAGGAACTGGAACAAGCGACCAAGATATTATAACCCTCTATTCCATCAGCATAGGCCTCTGAGAAGACCACCCCAAATGCAAATGCTCCAGGGACCGACCAGCAGAGAAGTAGCAACCGTTTAATGACTGGGATCGTCATCTTGGTGGAATACCGTAAAGGGTAACAGATAGCATAAAATCTGTCAATGGCCACTGAGCAAAGATGGAAGATGGACGTTATGCTAAGCATCAGGTCAAAACTATAATGAATTTTGCAAAAGGTAAGCCCGAAATACCAGCAGTTCTCCACCGATCGGATCATACTGTACGGCATGATCGTGAACCCCAGGAGGAAATCAGTGACTGCCATGGAAAGGATGAGGAAGTTAGTTGGTGTGTGAAGCTGTTTGAAATAGGAAACAGAAATTATCATGGTAAGATTGCCAAACACGGTGATGAATATGGCTCCTGCCATAAACAAATACATGGCGGCACGGACACCCAGCGGTCGTTCATTCTCTGGACAAAATCCACTCCCATATCCAGAGCAATTGAATGTTTCCTTAAGAAAAAGCAAAACACATGGAATTTTGTCAAATAATAAATAAAATATCCTACGTTTTATATAGTTTTTGTAGAAAAACTCAGGAAAGACATAAAAGACTCAAGGAAGATAATGTATGCTGAAATATAACATGCTCTTTCTCACTTATTTATCTTAATCTTTATTTGCAACTTCACTGAATTATGATGAGTTTAAAAGATCATTGTTTATAGTTTCCTTGATTCAAATTATACTACCAACATTCTGCAAGCTCTTACTTTATGCCAGGGCCTGAAATTACAAAGGAAGATGAGGAGAAGGAGGTGGAAGAGGAGGAAGAACAAGCTTATAATTGAACATACTATAATTGATCCTCTTTGTACACAAAGAAAGAATAGCTATCTACTAGACAATATATCCACAACTTCAAATGAGTCAAGAACACATAATCAGATTTTATTTGATTGGGGTCTGTTGTTTGTGGGTCCAGGAGGTTATTATTTATTTATTTTAACTGTTTTTAAATTGATTTTAGAGAGAGAAGAAGGGAGAGAGAGAGAGAGAAAAACATCAATTTGTTGTTCCATCTGTTCATGCATTCATAGAGTTTGGAGCTTGATTCTCTTCTTAATTTTTAGCATTCAGAAACTTTAATCAACCATTCCACTGTAAAAAATTATATGTAATAAAGTTCTTTGAAACACATACTATGACAAATACATTAATAGTTGTATTCCTCATACACTCTCTGTACAGCAGGTAGGAACACATTAGATGAGTATTTGGTGAGCTCATCAAACAGTGCTTTTAAGTCAATTTCATTCCTTGTTCTCCATGGTATATTTGGCATGTTTTCTGCTTGTGACATCTATCATCAGTTTAAACCTTTCAATGGCCATATCTTTCATACTCTTTTCAGATTGATTGTCAGTGAAAGCTAAATGCATAAAACAATATTTTGAAGTGTTGGTTTTTTTTTCTTTTTAAAATCTATTAATATAAAAACATAGGTGCATGGATACATGTTATTTAACAAAATTAAATGGAAAATCTGGTCTTTCCTCCATTACTGTTATGTTTCTACAAAAAGCACAAAAATTAAAGATTTGAGACATATTAAATTGCTTGTTTCTTCAGTTTATGAATAAATACCATATCTAAACTTCATTCTACTAAATTATTAAAATAAATGCCACTTCTGCATTCCTCAAGGAAAGAATTAATTTGCAGGACCATAACCATGATGAAAAAGAATATTCTGATTTTTCTAATGTGATCTCATTTCTTCTTACCTTACCATTAAATTTGGTAAGTGTTTTCACATGAAATTATTTCTCTGCTTAAACAACTACTTTTTAAGCTTTAAGGGACTTTACAAAGTTTGTCTCCCTGTTAATCATTCTTTCTTTTCTCCTTGAATTCTTTTTTTCTTACCCAAGCTATTGATTTCTTTCTGTTGTTCAATTTCTATTAAATATTTATTGCTGATGAATCTTAACATATTAAGTAATACGTATGATCAGGCTTAGGACAATGCCTGAGGCATAAAGAGCTCCATCAAAGGTGACTTTTCTCTCATCCTTTTTCCTTCTTTCTTGGTTAGTATGAACACCACATTCAATAGTACATTTGACCAGAAAAAGATTTCTCTTAAGAAAGTAAAGACGGGATTGCATGTCACAAGCCCAGGTAACTGCCTTACCTTCTGCTTCGCTTAGGTAAACACTAGTGATAAATACTTTACTCATTGACTTAGGAAGAGGTCACCCTTTCCGGGACTCTGAATCTTCTTCCTGGGAAATGTGGTGCATGGCCCAAAGGCAGTTCATTATCCTGTTCACATATTTAAAAGGTTCTGCCTTTTATTACAGATTCATATTAAACCTTGCTCTTATAAGCATCCACATCCCTACACCATTCTCTTTGCACATGACCCAAATGAAAAAAAAAAAAAAAAAAAAAAAAGAATCAATGTACCAGCAAGGGAACTGCACTATCATTGTGACAATTTCCTTCTTAAGAAAACCTCAAGGAAGAAGAAACACAAACCTGTCCTTGTGAATCCCTTCTCCACATACCTGTTGCCCTGTAGAAGATGCCATTGTTAATTAAACTCCTTACCGATGAAACATTATTTCTTTATTTCTTTCAACTACTGTGATGGCTTATATGGAACTAGAAATCCGGAACTATGTAAATTGTACCGTTCAATAAGTTTACAATTAGTCTCAAGGGAATTGGGTCTGAAAAGTTGATTTTTTTTTTTAAAGCTGAAATCAACCCTGCTTTTCTGAAGTTTAAAAGCTTAATGAGGCTAAACCACTCCATCCTCTCAGGAGTCTCAGCTTACCTAAGTTTTCATCACCTGCAGCCTTGAAGGCTCTAAGTCTGCTATTATACACTGACTGTAAAGCAAGTGTGATTGAGTTCCAGGTGGCCCCAAAGAACATAATCCCAACCACACTGGATGGGATCAGAGGTTCAGGTAAAAAAAAAAGTGGAAATGTGCCTTCTACCACTGTAGGAAAATCTGAGACTGTCGCCTGACCTGTGGTGGCGCAGTGGATAAAGCGTCGACCTGGAAATGCTGAGGTCGCCGGTTCAAAACCCTGGGCTTGCCCGGTCAAGGCACATATGGGAGTTGATGCTTCCTGCCCCCCCCCTTCTCTCTCTCCTCTCACTCTCTTCCCCTCCCCCTGTTCTAAAATGAATAAATTAAAAAAAAAATTTAAAAATCTGAGACTGTCACAGTTCAGATTTTGTTTCATATTCTAGTCACCAAGAAGAGGCCTTACAAAACATTGGCGCTCTCTCTCTCTCTCTCTCTCTTTCTCTTTTGTATAAATCTGAGTAAAAGAGTAAATCTAATCAATCCTCTTGGACCTGGAAGGATGGGGTTAATTATTACCGCTTTACAGAACTTACATCATAATACCAAAATCTTCTCAGATACTACTGGTCTGAATCTACTCATGTGTTAAGGGCTGTACATTTTTTGTTTGTGTTCTTTTAAAACATAAAAGTGTTTTTCTACACCAGTGGGACAGCCCTGGGAGGCAACATACTCCTGATATAGATAATAAACAATATTGGTCACTCGAAGACATCAGGGTCTTGCTCAAATTGTCATTATTCCTACCCTACGTGATTTCAGTCAGCTGGTGCACGGTGCTGCTTGGGCATGCGAGTTTTGCAGTCACTTGGGCAGCTGAGCTCCGAAGGGCCCACACTTGGTTTAGCGCTTTGCAATCACCCTCTTGAAAGTCTTAATAATTTTTTAACAACATACTATGCATTTTCGTTTTACAACAGATCTCATAAATTATGTAACGAGTCCTGGCTCAGGCTTTCTCTGGAGCTCTTCTTGAAGTTATGACAAAGAGAAGCTAAAAAGAAGTTCTTCCACTTTGGAACAAATTTATATTTATATTATGTGTTGAGAAAAAAAATGTATGTGAAAGTATTTTACAAGAAAGCTTTACAAATATTAGTGCATTTGTTTGCCAAGAGTTAAAACTTAATCTTTTTAATAACAGAAGATGTTACTATGACCCAAAAGTTGCCAGTAACTTCCAAATCTGCTGTGGGGGTGGGCAGCACAGTAAGTCATGTTGGATAACATTTTTGGCTCTTAAAGAATTAACTAAGCCTTCTTTTTTTAGTTATGTAGCTGACAGACAAGTAGCAGGGGAGGTTAGAACTTAAATCGTCACTTTTAAAGAGCTAAGGAGCCAGCATGGCACAGAAGCAATCAGCCTTGTCTTCTTCCCTTTTCACATTCACTGCTCTCTGAGTACATCTAGTAAACTAAAGTATGCCTTTTAGGCCAGCGGGCAAAGGAAAGCATGAGAGCTTTCCTGGCTGGGACGAATCATGAGGAAGCAAGAAGGACTGATGGTGCAGTCAAAGCCAAAACCTAGAAACAATATATGGCTGAGCCTTCCGAACTGGCTGAGTTGGTTCTTCTGAACCAGCCTCTCTAACCTGAGGACAAGATTTGAAAGTAAGAGCTCTTTACATGTTATGTACGCGTAATGAGCTCTAGCTCACTCTTCTTTCTAAGCCAGTGGTTCTCAATGTGTGTGCTAGGGTGCACTGGGGCACCCTAGAAGATTTCCAGGTGCGCCTATGGTATTCCAGAGAAATATGTGCCTGTTAGGGACCAAAAAACCAACAGGGTTTTTGGAGTTTAGATTTTGGAGGGGCAGAGGTGTGGGGAATTGGCTGTAAACTGACAGTCTGCCAAACTGTGGTGTTGGATTATTTATACTACCCACCATGTTCCCCGGAAAAACTGGAGGCAAGTTTCTTCTATCCTTTGTTTGGTGTCAAGTTAAGATGATAAGTATGGTGGGGGTTTTCTGCACCTGGTAAAATTCTTGGGTTGCCTTGGAAACATGATCAAAGATCTCATTGATTTATTAATGGCCCACTCTGCCCTATAAATAAAGCAAGACTCAGTTTTTGGGTGTACTTTTTTCTTGCCAGCAGCAATTACAGGGCCCTCCCGACCCTGTATTTTTTTAATTCCGCACCATTCCCACTCAGGACCTGGAATTACTAGCTGCGCTGGTTTGCAGCATGTGCCCAAATATAAAAATAAATATAGTTACTCTATTATACCATTTCATTATAAAAATACCGCTCTTTTTGTTAACACATCATTATTATATTTATTATTAACACATCATTATATTATTTTTAGATAAATACACCCAAATAAAATGGATAGATTTCTCCAAAAGAAGCATGATATTGAAGAATCCGATTCTGGAAGTGAGCAAAAGTTAAGTGTAAATAAAATAGGACTTGAAGGCTGATGGGCAAAATTTAATTTATAGCATTTTTCATCACTTAACACTGAACAATACATTTAGACTAGAAACCCATTCATGGAAGCTTTAAGTGATTTTGGTTAACCATTAACAGAAGAAGAATTGGCAGCTATATCCACTGATCGTGGATTGATGATTGAACATAAGGAATAGTCTCTTGAAGCCTTTTGGATTTCTATAAAAGAAGAATATGTGACAATATCTAAAAAGCTTTGAACATTTTACTACAATTTTCATTATTGTATTTATGTGAATTAGGATTTTCTACCCTCAACACAATTAAGAGTAAAAAGAGAGGAATTCTTCAATGTATTGACGAGTAAATGAGAGTTTGCCTTTCAAGTATATTCCCAAACATTGAAGAAATCGCTGGGACACATCAGGATTATGTTTCTCATAAACACAAGAATGAAAAAACTTAACACATTCACGCTGGGACCTGCCCAAATTACTAAATCTTATTAAGAATGTATCTATATATAAAAAACAATAAGTTTTTATTTTTATTTTTAACCCCTCTTTTTTATGAATTCTAAAAAGCATAACTCAAAAAATGTAACATAAAAGTGTTTTTTAATGTCAGAATAAGTTGAATTTTGTCGTATTTATTTTGTTTAATTACCATAAAAGCACGCTTGGACTTTATGTTTTTTTTCTTTAATACTTGACTTAATTATTATAACATATTTCTCAGAAATTTGGATATAGCGCGCCTACAATTATTGTAAGATTTTAAATGCACCCCAACTTCAAAAAGTTTGAGAACCACTGTTCTAAGCCCTCGGGGACTGCAGCTTTCCCTCCCAGTTTATTATCTGTCCATTGTTGCAGGAGTAGCATCATCTTCTAACTTGAACAGTGACACCTTGTGGCAGTTTAAGAGAAATGAAACTTTGGGTTCAGTCTCCAATGAATGTAACTAAAAGACCCAAGGGGAAATGGGAAAGCTGGTTAACTAATTTAAATAATACAAAGAAATAAGATATTATTTTGTATCTCAAGCTGGAGAAAAGGGATACATCACTAACAATACTAAGTTTCCATATTTTTTAGTGGAACTGGCTGTGTAGAACTTGAATTAATTGCAATCATGCCACACATGACTTGCTCACTTTATTTGTAGCATAATAAATACCCATGACTATGAATTAACTTGACAACTATTCACGTCAATAAGTTGACAATAGTTAAACTGAACCAAGTTGACAATAGTTAAATCTAGAAGGGAAAAAAAATGACTGAACTACAAGGCAAAATAGACCTATATGTTGTTTTCTGCCAATTACCCCAGCAAGCTACTATCTTGAATTTTATGTTTATTGCCTTTTGTATTCTTTTAATAGCTTTATCACAAATATTTGTGTTAATTAAATCAAATTATCATTAGGATCACTTGTTTTTTGAACTTTATAAAGCAGTTATCATGAACTTTGTTGTCCTTTGGAACTTGTTTTGCTCTTATTTTTAAACTCAACTTTATGTTATATGTAGCTGTAGTTCATTCATTCTCACTACCCTGAAATAATCTGTTTAGCTTTTTCTTATCAATGGATATTTGAATTATTTTTAGTTCTTTTGCTATTTTGAACAGTGCTATTTTGAACATTCTGGTGCAAGTCTCCTGGTGTATATATTTAAGAAATTTTCTTGGAAATGTACATGAGAAAGTAATTGCAGAATAATCTAGAATGTGAATATTCAACTTCACAAGTCTAAAGCAAATTGTACTCTAAAATGACTGTACTAATTTGCATTTTCACAATCAAGATGTAGAAATTCTATTGAACTACATCTAACACACGGTATTATCAAGAGTAAATTTTTGACAACTTGATGATTAAAAAGTGGTATTTTATTGTAATCTTGAATTGCATGTTCTTGATTACCAATGAGGTAAAACACTCACATATTTATTGTTTCTCCTGTGAAATCCTGTCATTTCTTTTGCATATTTTATAAAACGTAAGAACACAGAAATTTGGGGAAAATGAAAACATATTTCAAACAAATATAAACCAAAAGAAAGCTTGTATCATTATATTAGTATCAGACAATAAATGTGTTAAGGCAAAAAATATTACTAGTGAAAAGGAGACAATAAAAAAAGTTCCATTTACAAAGATGATGTAATACATCTGCATTTAACAAGTCTTTAAATCTGAAAGGGAAAAAATGGTTAAACCAGAAAGCAAAATAGACAAAATCCACAATCACTGTTGTAGATTTAAACAAACATATTAATAATTGATAGAATAAGTAGCTTAACTAGCAATAAGATTTATAAATAAGCTAGACCTAATAAAATATGTATTAGAACAGTGTACAAAACAACTACAGAACACACGATCTTCTTCATCATACACAAAACATTTACATAAACTGATGAAATATTGGACTATCCATATCAGGTTCTTTGTGCACAAAGCAGTAAGCTAAAAATAAATAACAGAAAGTAACTAGTGGCCCTGGCCAGTTGGCTCAGCAGAAGAGCATCAAACTGGCATATGGAAGTCTTGGGTTAGATTCCTGGTCAGGGCACACAGGAGAAGTAACCATCTGCTTCTCCGCCCCTTCCCCACCTCTGCCTCTCTTTCTCTTCCCCTCCCGCAGCCATGGCTCCAGTGGTTTGAGCAAAGTTGGTCTGGGGCTCTGAGGATGGCTCAGGGGCTAGAATGGCTCGGTTGCCGAGCAACATGTATAGAAGTGGCCCAGACTGGCAGAGCATTGCCTGATAGGGGGCTTGCTGAATGGATCTTGGTGGGGGCATATGCGGAGTCTACCTTCCTGCTTCTTACTTAATTTGAAAAAAAGAAAAAAAAAAAGAAAAAAAGAACTCCCCATCTTTTAATATTAAAAAACATACTTCAAATAACTCATTGACTAAGAAAAGAATCAAGCATTCAAATTAGAATTTGAATTGGTGGAGCAGTGGATAGAGCATTGACCTGGGATCCTGAGGACTTAAGTTTGAAACCCTGAGATCACCGGCTTGAGAGTGGGCCCATCCAGCTTGAATGCAGGGTTGTCAGCTTGAAAGTGGGATCATAGACATGACCCCATGGTCGCTGGCTTGAGCAAGGGGTCAATGGCTCAGCTGAAGCCCCCAAGTCAAGGTACATATGAGAAAGCAATCAGTGAACAACTAAGGTGACGCAATTATGAGTTAATACTTCTAATAACTCTCTTCCCTGTTTGACTGTGTGTGTGTGTGTGTCTCTTTCTGTAAAACAAACAAAAAAAGAGTATATTTTAACAGACATCTTACTTAATTATGAAACATTAAGAGAATTCCCATGAGGATAGGGAATAAAACTAAAGACCCTGTAAAACCACTCACTTCAATGAAGACTCGGGGGAAAAACTGTTCTTACTGACTAATGATATGAACATCTCTACAAACTGTCTAAAATACACACTTGCATTTTTAGAATTCATAAGAGAGATTAGTAAGATTGCTATTTTTTAAAATCAGTATACAGAAATATATCTCTTCTATTAATAATGAGAAGGGATTGTAAATTATAACTTTGAAAGAGTCTGTCTTTACAACATGATTAAAAAATAAAAAGTAACACTTTAAAAATAAATATGAAAGTTTTTTATTAAAAAAGTTTAAAATTTTTATTAAAAGAAGTAAGTTAAGATGTAAATAAATGGAACACTATGCCATGTTCAGGGATTGGAAGAACAGCTGTGGTAAAGGTGTTCATTTCCTTCAAATGTTCCATAAATTAATGTACTATCAAAATCTCAAAGGTTTGTGTGTGTTATTTAACAAGTTGTCTCAAAAATTTATAAAGAAGTACAAAAGGCAACATAAACCTAAACTCTTCAAAGGAAAAAAAGGAAGAGGAGGAAGAAAAAAAAAGAAAATGGGATGAAGAAAGTTTTCTTTTATATCATTTAAAAATTTAATATAAAGTTATAGTAATTAAGACAATATTCTACTGGTATAGAAATAAACAGATTGACAAAGACATTAAAGAGCATAAAGACATACATTTTCCCTATATATATAGAAACAATTTATCATATCTCCAACAACAGATTAAAGAAGAATGTTTAGCTTTTTCAATAAATGATGTTAGGACAATTAGTTATATAGAAAGAATAAATGAAATTAGACCCTATTTCACACCATATACAATAGTCTATTCCAAAAGTATAATCCTAACTATAAAAGGGAAAGTTATAAAACTCTTGAAAGACAATATAGGAAAAAATTTTAATGATCTCATATAAAGGAAAGATTATTAAAGTCACAAAAAGCACAAAAAATTGATAAATTTTACTACATGAGGATAAAGAATTTACATTTAGCAAAAGTTTTCCCAAAAACTTTAAAAATTTAGTTTGACCGGTGGTGGTACAGTGGATAAATCATCAACCTGGGATTTAAGTGCAGACTTGTCAGCTTGAGTGCAGGGTCGCTGGCTTCAGTGTGGGATCATGGACATGATCCCACGGTCATTGGTTTGAACAAGGGGTCACTGGCCTGACCTGAACGCCCTAGTCAAGTCATGTATGAGAGGGAATCAATAAACAAGTAAAGTGATGCAACTACAAGTTGATGCTTTTCATCTCTTTCCCTACCTCTCTCTTTCTCTCACTCTCTCAAAAAAATAAAAATAAAATATTAAAAAATGAAAAAGAAAACTACTAACAGGAAGAAGATATTTGTCACACATATAATTGACAAAGATATAGCAACAGAAATATTCAAAGAACTAAAACCCAATAAAATATTTTAAATATGTTATTTTTCCTAAAATGAATATAGGCTGCAAAGATGTTCATTGTGACTTTTATGCCTTATATATTATCTGTTATATTTATACCTTACATGTTTTCTGTTAAGTCTTTTACTCAATACTTATTAGAAACTAAGTGGTTTGTGAAGACAGATCATCACTATGCAATGTGTTATGTATAACAATACAACTATGCTTGAATTGCTTTTGGAGATCAGAGAGGACGCACTACATGAGCTGAGAAGGGCTAGCTTCAGCAGCTAAGCCTTCGAGGACGAGTTAGTAAGCAGATTGATGACGGCATTATGTACAGCAGCAATCAAGTGTTCAAAGGCTGGGAATTCTGAAAAAATACAGTTTTCATAAAAGCTAGGTAATTTGGAATGGCTGAAATAAACTAATAAAAGAAGGGTAGGGGATATAGATACAAAAGTAAGCAGCACAGATCACAGAATATCTTTTATGCTAGCCAAGAAATTTGTACATTATGATGCAACTAATACAAAAGGTACTACAAAACCATGTAAGGCTGAGAAAGACATTTGGATTAGAGATCAAATTTGGGTTTTAGATACTCAGTGGTTACTCCATGTAGAATGACCTAGAAGGGTCAAGACTTGAGGAATGAAACCAGTTGTGGGATTTATTCAAAGTCCATGGGAGGGAAAGCTAAGACCCGAAATAAGTCACATTGCCCACACTTGAATGGGTGTGGAGAATAAGGAGAAGGAGGAGTCAAGGATTACTTAGATTTCCACCTTGAGCAATTACAAGGATAGTGGTGTCAACTAATAGCAAACATACGAGAAGGTTGGATAATAGGGAAATTTAGTTTAGTTTAGCACATACAGAATTTTTGGTGCCTACTGAAGAGGACAGAAACACCTATATAATTTCTGTAATTTGGTTGGATAAGAAGAGAAATTAGGAAAAGGCAGTAAGGGCATGATTATAACAATGACCTTCAAGGGCTTGCTGTTATCAGTTACATAGAAAGAGTGACACATAATATGGTGATCTGAGCTCAAAATTGATAATCAGGGATATGTAATTTTCTACTACAGTTTATTTTCAATGTTATTTTGTATTGGTTTCAGGTGTACAGCTTAGTGGTTAGACGATGATATATTTTATATAGTGTTCCCCTCGATGTATATAGTGCCCAACTAGCACCACACATAATTATCAAAGTATGATTGACTATATTCCTTATGCTGTACTTTATATTCCTATGATTATTATATAACTATCAATTTGTATTTCTTAGTCACTTCAACCAGGGATATATTTTTAATTCTATCTCTGTAACTATAAACCAGGTTGACAATGACCAAGTGAATTGTAAATAATAGCAATAATAATTACTTTAATTTATTGACTATGTGCTATGAACTGTCTACTGTACATTACACAAACACTTGACAAATACAATCTCATTTTACTTTCATGGAAATTCCAGAAGGATGGAGAACATGTTGATCATGTTTTATATCTGCGTTCTTAGCATCTAGTTAGCACAATGATGACATATAATAGATGTCTAGTAAATACTTTTTATGTGAATAAATTATTTAATAATTAAATAAATCTTCACAACAACCCTGAAAGTTATTCATTACCCATTATACAAATAAGAAAACTGAAATTTAAAGAGGTTTAGTAAACTGCTTTCAACTGTTGAATATTACTAAACAGTTAATAATCACCAATGTTTGAATATAAACTCAAGCCAGTGTGTTTCCAGGTACATTACAAGCAATGATTCTGGTTTCTTTTGTTTGGGTCTTATTTAACTAAGGGGTAATGAAGAAGAGACTTCAGTTGACTTCATTACCCAGGTAATGACCATCATTTTCCACTTTGCTTTTTTTATGTAGACTTAACCCAGTCATCTAGCTGTACATGTTCAAATTTAGTATTGTGGTAGTCTAATGTACCATATAGTAAAAAAAAATTTACTGTGATATTTTGTTTTGTTGTGTTTTATTTTATTGTTCCTTATAATATGAATCATGGAAGAAAAATCAGTGGGTGATCCATGCATTTTTCTTTATTTCTCAAACTTTTATAATTTTCTATGCTTAGGAGAATCTATAAACAAGGTGAAAACTCTTAGCCACTTGAAAACAAAGTTCTCGACACATTTCAAGCATATGAAATCACTGTTTGCAAACTCTTTTGTTTGTTAAAAGTAAAGTCTTGGGAGAATTGCTAAAGATGGTAATTAAATGTGTTGATTGGATACTTACCAATGCCCATAGCACCTGATTTACAGTTTGACACTTTGAAGCTGCAATTTGAGCCCATTGTCTGAAGAGACAAGTATAATCAACATTATTTTCACTTTGCTTTCATTTGCCCAACTTCTGAGTAAATAGAGACCAGAGGGCATTATTAACACATCTGCTGTTCCACCTTTCTCATGATGGAAAATCATTTCACACTACGAGTCATTGGGGAAGTAATTGTATTTAGTGGAGATAGAAAAACATTTATCACAAAACTTTATTAGAGGAACACAATGTTTGGGGAATTCTCAGGCTATTAAGCAAAGGCAAAGTGTAAATCTGAGAAAGAAAACTTTAGCTGATGTAAGAGAGGCAAAACATATTCATTAAAAAATACACATTAATGCCAAAATTAAACCCATATAGGCACAAGTGTTTAAACTTGGCCGAAGATAAAACTATGAATTCCATAGTTTGCCCATAGTTGGTCATACTTCAGAAATACGAAAGAGAGTGGATTTTGTAGCCAGACAGACCTGGGCTCAAATCTTTCTCTTTTCTTTCTTTCTTTCTTTCTTTCCTTCTTTCTTTCCTTCTTTCTTTCTTTCTTTCTTTCTTTCTTTCTTTCTTTCTTTCTTTCTTTCTTCTTTCTTTCTTTCTTTCTTTCTTTCTTTCTTTCTTTCTTTCTTTTTGTGACAGAGACAGAGAGAGAGACAGAGAGAGTGACAGATAGGTACAGACAGACCAGAAGGGAGAGAGATAAGAAGAATCAATTCTTGGCAGCGCCTTAGTTGCTCATTGATTGCTTTCTCATATGTGCCTTGACTGAGGGACTACAACAGAGCAGGGTGACCCCTTGCTCAAGCCAGTGACCTTGGGCTCAAGCCAGTGACCTTGGACTTCAAGCCAGTGCCCTATGGGCTCAAGCCAGTGACCATAGTGTCATGTCTATGATCCCACACTCAAGCCAGCAACCCTGCACTCAAGCTGGTAGCCCATGCTCAATCCAGATGAGCCCACGCTCAAGCTGAAGACTTGGACTTTCAAACCTGGGTCCTCTCTGCTCCAGTCTGACCTTCTATCTACTGTACCACCAAAGAGTCTGGTCAAGCTCTTTCTCTAATTTCTATTAAATTTGTCCATTTGAACACCTTACTATTCCTTACTCATTTATTTTCCTAAAAAAAACATGCACAGAGTGACTTCTCTGTGCCAGATGTGGTACTAAGCACAGGGCACAATGGCAAATAAAACACAATAGCTAACTTCTGCAGTTGACAGTTCTGTGGGGACCGTGGCCACTTTAATATAACTAGTAAGCACACTGAAGAGAAGCTCATGGGATATTTTGAGAATTCAGAGAAAGGTACCTGGTCTAAGGAGATTACAGACAAATTCTTAGAAGGGTAATATCTTTCAAGATGAGTCTTTTAAAATGAGTGAATGTCAGCCAGTGAAGGGAGCTAGAGTGGAGGAGGAGGCATTTCATGCACTGGGGGCTGCAGAAACAAAGTCACAAAGAAGAGAAAGCACAGGAACTACAGAGAGCTGGGGTTTAAACCCAGGCTTGTCTGGTTCCAAAGCCTGAGGATGTCCCTTGGTCACTCAGGACTCGATGCTAACATGCTTTAGGGTTTACACAAAGTTTTCATCCAAATTCATTAGATAGGCAAATAATAGTTATTTTGTAGATAAATAGCAATATTATATACTGCTCACAAATATTAAGGGATATTTCAAAATGAATATGAAGTGACAAAATATCCCCCAATTTTTGTAAGCAGTATATATGTATATGCAAATATGTAGTTATTTATGCATATGTATATATCTCTATATATAGTTATATAGATATACATAGACAGATATACCTATATATAGATATATATATACAAACACACAGTTTATATACATTCTTTTTTAAAAAAATAAAAATTCAGCTCCGGTTGGTTGGTTCAGTAAATAGAGTGTTGGCCTGGCATGCGGATATTCCTGGTTCGATCCCCAGTCAGGGCACACAGGAGAAACAACCACTTGCTTCTCTTCCCCTCCTTCTCCTCTTTCTCTCTCTCTCCACCTCTCACAGCCAATGGCTCGACTGGTTCGAGTGTTGACCCTGGGCACTGAGGTTGTTAGCATGGTTGATTTGAGCACTGGCCCCAGATGAGGGTGAATTTTGGTTGGGGCACATGTGGGAATCTGTCTATCTCCCCTCCTCTCACTTAAAAAAAATAAAAATTTCTAGTCTCTTAAACATACTTGCCAAACACTGACACGTAGCAGACTAATTCACCATTTTAACTATCTTCTGTGTAAACCTTGAAGTAAATCTTCTGCTATTCTTTGTGTAATTGTAACCATGAAACTTATTAGGAAAGAAATAATGTGATTCTGTACTGGCTTTTAAAAGAAAATGTAATGTTTGCCTATGTCAACTTCTCTGGGTACACTATCCCAGCATATTCTGAGTGAGTACCACCATAGTGCACAATGATAAAATGATGGGAAACAATACTCATAAAGTATGTTTGCTGAGTGTTTTATGTGCAAGGCCCAATGCTAGACAGTATATCTCATCTAATAACTAACAGTCCAGTGAGGTAGGTAATATTATTGTCCTCATCTTGTAAGTGAGTAAACTAAGTTTTAGATGTTTTAAGTGACTTTGTCCAGGTGAAAGCTGATAAACGTTGGAGCCAGAGTTTCATGCCATCGGCATTTGGCTCTCACGCTTGCCCTCTTCATCACAGATCATCTTCTTGACATAAGGCTTGAGTATCTACATTATTTCTATTTCTATCAGAGCTTCTCAGCAGCAGCCCACGGCTGAGATACACTAGTTGGACACATCTAATTGTGAAAACATTGAGCCACAAAGGAAATTTAGTTTATCATCTCAGCTATTGCTTATCTGACTTATTGATAAATGAAGACGAAAGTTTACCATTAGTAAGCCATTGTGAGTGGCTTAACTCTAATGCTTCAAAGTAATTTTAATGGATACATATGCTAATAACTTTTCATTTGTGTAAGTCAATGATTTCTTTCTTCTGGAAAAAAAATCAGGGCACATACAGGAACTGACCAAAGATTCTGTCTGTCTGGCTGTCTGTCTCTCTCCCTCCCTCCTTCTGTCTGTATATCAATAAATTTTTTTTTAAAAGAAACAAATTAGATGCTGAGGTTTATAAGGCTTCATAGCTAACTGTCCTCAATGTAACATTCTAATGAAGTTAGAATGTTGGAGCAGCATAAATTCCCTGGGAGCTTAGAGTTTTGGAAACAAGTTTTACAATGAAGAGTTTTAGAATGTTAGGAAAAACGACAAGACCTGTCAAAGACAAATTTACAGCTTGCCATGTACTCACTAACCTGTATTAAAACACTGTGGAAAATGCATATGTTCTTTAGCTTAATCTGATTATTACATTATATAGATTATTTCAGTGTAGCATTCAAAATATCTCTCTTAATAATAGTTTTGTTGGTACACTTTATAGTCTGCTAAATTTAAAAATACTAATAATTCTTTGTGTATCTTTATTCATTTAAGGTAGAGTTCAAGCTCTTGTTTACAATGTATAACAAAACAGGAACTGTGACTCATCAGAGTTCACGATGAATTGAAGTTCATATGGTTTGTTCTACTTCCTTGACAAATATTTATGACTCTACAAAGATTGGATTATTGACTTCAAGAACCGAGTTTAACATCAGGATGGAATTTCCAGGGCATTATTTTTATTAACAATAAATCAGTTCCAGCAAACTGTCTTGCTGATATCTTTATTTTTATCTCTTCCTGATTAGAAATTTATATGAATAGTCCTCTTTGAAAGAAGTGTGGAAAATCAGGCTGTTTTGACTAGAAATTGTCGGGACTTGGAAAAGGAATTTTATGCCGTTGCAATCACTTTCTTTACCATAACATATCAATAGTATATGAAGATAAGGTTCTTTCTGTGGATGCAACCAAAAGTTACTCGCAAAAGGAATTTATGAGAAGACTATCTGTACTCCACTAGAAATGAGAGAACTTGGTTTGGAAATGGACAGTCAGGCAGTTCAGTTCTGGAGTCTGGGAAGCAAGAACCCTGACAATATCAAGAGCAGTCTGGTCATGGTCTTACATATAAATGGAAGGAAAACCCACATGTTTTTATCATTTCCTGCCAATTATTCTGCTAAAGATCACTGTCTTTTCCCTTCTGCTAGAGATTCAAATTCTAGAAAAAGACATTCTGAACATTTCAGCTTGTGTTATTCACCCATTTGTTTAGTTAGGGAGAAGAGCAGGGAACCAGTCTTCCAATTACAGTTCCAGCAGACTCTATCTAGGAGAAATGGGAAATTTCTCGACAGCTAATTGGATTCCAGTTAGGAAAGGGACTCTGGACTACCAAACGACCAAAGTATCTTCTGCATGAGGGAACAGAAGCTAGAGTCAAGTTGGGAATATGGCAAAACAAAATAATCTTTTCTTCTTGTTTTGCTTAGAGGGTGGGTTATAGGTTATCTGTTATTATAAGCATTAAAAACAGAGGCTACAAAAACAAATAAGCTATGAGGGCTTTCATACTAAGTAAAAAAAGTAGAATTATCTGAGTCATGAACCTATCCCAAGAAAATAAGGACTCAATATTAAAACCTAGATAGTAACTTAAAATAAATATAAAACAGGATGACTCATCACTATTATCAGTTTTGTTCTAGAAATTTCTGACTAATAAAATACATCAAGAATTATAAATAAGAATTATTACTATTTTGCAAAGGAGATGAAACTAACATTGCTTGAAGGTATTATGGCTAAGTATAGAGAAAACCTAAACAAGTCAACTGAAAAGCTAAAATAAAGTTTTACTGTATGTCAACACTAATGGCTACATAGATAATATAATGTCCTAAAAAAGATTTATTCAGAGTGGGCAAAATTCACACCCAAAAGGTATAAAATACCTACAAATAACCTTAAGAGGAGTGTGTGGGAGCAAATAAAGAACACCACAGAAACTTGCTGTAAGGTACTAAGAAACATCTGACTCCTTTATTTTCTTTTTAGAAGTTGGCAAAGTAGTCTGACAGTTAAAAAAAAAAAGTCAAGGGTTTTTGAAATTGGGAGTGATTGTCTTACTCTATACTAAATGAAAAGATAACTCAGAATGTTTTTAAAATAGGCTAGAACAAAAATCTAGTCAAATCAATTATAAATATGTAGCCCTAAAACAGACTATAATAGTTGAAAGGATTTGATAGATCCTCAAGAGATCATCAGGTTTGTGAACAGAAATTTATGTGTAGAAATGTCAACTTTAGTTTCATTTAAAATTAGCTGGAGGTGGAAGGATAGAGTAAAACAAGCAAACAAAGAAACTCATAGACACAGACAACAGTGTGGTGATGGCAGGGGTGGAGGTGGGGGGAGGGGAGGGGAGAGAAACGGTGGCGGATGAAGATTTGACTTGGCGGGTGAATATATATACTAATACAGTATATAGAGATTTGTTGTAGACTTGGGCACCTGAAACCTGTGTAATTATGTTATCAAGTTGTGACCCTAATAAATTCAATATGAATGAATGAATGAATGAGTGAATGAAGTTTGCTGCCCTACTGGAACTTACTCATAAGCATGAGTCACTATTGTTAAATAAATAAATCCAAATGCCTTATGTTACCAACGTGAAACAGACTACAAAGCCTGAATGAGAAACAGCTCAACTGCAAATCGATGCTTATAATTTAGACTGTTTACTCACTTCCTTTCCAGGGGTCTTACTTGAAACCACCATTTGTTCCTCTTGTTGTAGATGCCATCCTAATAGGCATGGCATGTCTACTCTGAGTACACCTTCCATTACCCCTCAGGGTTCGCCGCTTTGTTGGATGACAGCCTCTCTTTTGGTGCAGCCTGAAGTCTGGCAAGTGAATTTGTTTAACTTCATATAGCTTACATTTTGACTCTTACCATACCAGACATAACCTTGAAATATGGTAATATCCTTCCAGATACTTTCATGAGCTGCAGTAGTAAATAACAGGCAGAAACTTGTTTTAATTTCCTTTTTATATATATAAAAGGAATTAAAAACACCTAAGTCGTCAACAGAAGGGAAAAGTCAAAATAAAAAGAAAAGTTGTATTATCCATACAACATAATATTATAGTCACCAAAAAATTGATGTTTTTAAGAATTTAAACAATATGGTTACTTCAGGAAGTGAGCTATAAGTGATTTTTATTTTTATGGGTCCATATAATATTTTAGTTTTATTGTTTTCTTTATTTTCTATAAGTATGAGAATTAAAAATATGTATCTTAAAAACATAAAAATAAAGATATTGAAAAATTAAAATACAAAAGATAAAAACATTAAAAATAAAAAGAATTCAGAACATATATTAATAAGAATTGGCAATAAATAGAGAAGTATATATAAATAATTATTTAATAAATAACATTTATGTGTACTTTATGTTGATTTTACAAAAAAACACCAAACATATTTAAGCAAATAAATGACAGAGTCATTTTGATTTGCATTTTCAAATGTAGCCCCATAGTTTCTACCACTGAACAACTGAGTAATGGACCACTGTCAATTTAATGGAAGTTTATGGAAGAGCAAGAAAAGTTCTTTTAAATGTAGGACCTTAGATTCTGAATTTGCAAAACTTTGTATGTAAAGAAAGAATGGAAGAGATCATACCTACTACCTCCCAAGTAGGAAGCAAGATATAATCACCACATCTCATGATACATTCTTTAAAAAGACTCTGCAGTTGGTCCATGTGGTTGATTATGCTGTGTTCATAAACACAATCACCAGCTGTTTTGCAAAACAGAAAGGTATAAAAATTTTATGGGTTTGATTCTAAAAATAATTTACACCTAGATGAATCTTTTTGGAATATTTTACCAAATAGAATTATCTTCAGTGCCCTTCTAAACCAGGGATAGAAAAATGCATAGACCATTGGATTGAAAGCAGAGTTCAGGTAGCCAAACCAAATTAATGCCTCATTCAGGGTGGGTGGAATAGAATAGTCCAGGAAGGGATCCATGATTGTGCAGACAAAGAAAGGACACCAGCATATTAGAAAAACTCCCATCACAATCCCTAATGTCTTTGCAGCTTTTCTTTCTTTGCTTCCTGAAATTCCATTTTTCTCTTCCAATCCAATTTGAAGCTTCTGTTTAGCATCATTAATTGATCTTGCCTGCCCTTTAGCTATGAAATATATTCTATAATAGACACATAACATAACAGATCCAGGTATATAGAAAGAAGTCATAAAGGCCAGTACTCCAGATGTTTTGCTAAAGAAGACAGAGCAACCCCCTACACAATGAACATGTTTGTAATACATCTGTTCAGCTCCTTTGAAGTTTAGCTCCAGAAAAATCATTCCAAATGCAAACAGAGCAGGGATGCTCCAGCTAATGAAGATCATCACAAAAATAACCAAGATACTGATCTTGGCTTTGTATCTCAGCGGGTCACACACAGCATAGTAGCGGTCAATGGAAATGAAGGACAAGTGGAAAATGGATGCTGAGCTCAGCATAATATCAGTGCTGGTGTGAAGTTTACAGAAGACTTCTCCAAAATACCAGCAGTGCTCAACAGATCTCACCATGCTATAAGGCATGACCAGGCACCCCAGCAGAAAGTCCACAGTGGCCATGGAATGAATGAGCCAGTTAGTTGGAGTATGAAGTTGCTTGAAGTGTGATATGGAAATAATAACTATCAGATTGCCAACCACTGTGGTCAGAATTATGAGTGCCATTAAACTGTATAGGGAAGCACGGACATCATTCGACCAGCTGCTTGTCACACAGGAAATATTAATTGTATTATGGCAAAAAGACATTGTTCCTTGGGGCTATCCACGTTTATTTTTTTCCTTTGTGTGTTGATCTTTCTCCAAAATCCAAATCAGGTTACAGTCCCATCTTTTAGTTTCATATGTCTATCCCAGAAACCTAGAAGGAAAAAAAGAGTGAATCGTTGGCAATTTGATTCTTCTTACTTCTAATACCGTTATGTATTACTTCTCGCTAAAAAATAAATAGTTTGGACTTAATGTCTCAATTAGTAGTACAGTTTCTTTTTTTTAATAACTCAGTTTTTTATTTTTTCACTGTGGAAAGAATCAACTCAGATAAATTATTTTCAAGAACATTAAGCTTTGGACTTGCATATAAAAATGTAGAATGTCTTGAATAATGGCCCTGATTGATGAAGTGTGGTATTGTGGTCTAAATTATTGAAAAGTTTAAATATGCAGACCAAAGTACATGTAAGAAGGGATGTAGCGAAGAGAAAGGAACATTGCGCTTCAGTGTCAGCTGTGGTCATGGCACAGGAGATTTTTTTTTAAAGCTCTAACACCCATTCAAATTTTTTTTCACGCAATCACAATTTATAAAACAGAAAAAAGCAAAACCTTGTTAAAAGGGAGATGTCGCTTTCACTAGGCCTCTTCCTCCTGCCTCACTGAAGAACTTTAAAGCTCTATGGGGCCCAGTTTTAAAACGTCTATTTTGCATTTCTCTGATGATTAGTGACATTGAACATTTCTTCATATGCCTATTGGCCTATATTATTCTGTAATTATCATTATGTAGTTATGCTAAATTATGGCATTTTTAATTGATTTTAATTTGTGTTTACATAGATTCTAGTGTGACCCTGAAAATTTGCAGTATATTTTGCAATATAGACATAGTATTATAGATATATGTCTATTAAATATAATAGAGATAGAGAGATGATAGATAGGCAGATAGATAGATGATAGATAGATGGAGGGTTAGTTTAGAGGAAGAATCTAAACTTCTGGCAATCAATGAACATCCTGACACTACACTGTGAAATATAAAACAAGGCTTAGAATTCCAGCAAGCTTCTGTCTTTTTCATTGCTACCCATTCTCTCTGGGCTGACAGTATAGATCAAGACCACAACAGAAGTCTAAATTTATCCAGAACTAAAACTGAATAAATAAAATATTTAGAAAATAAAATGCATATTTTTATAAATTAAAAACCTCTCTCCCAATTCATTTCTGCCTTCTGTCCTCTCAGGCCCATTTTACAAAAGAACAAATAGTAGACTAAAACCAGGTTATTAAACTAAGCAATATTTGAATTATAATTAAAATTTCACTGAATGATTTTTTTTTTTTACTATGAAATACAAGTGTGCACTCAACTAAATTATATTGGTTAAATTACTAATCTATTTAGACTTTTTTTCTGTTTCCCCTTTTCCTTCTTTCTTTTAAAGGAACCAAGGAGCACACTCTGGTCACTGTCTAGAAGTGTTTGCTAATGAATTACTACTAGTCAAAAAATATAAAATTCCTACCTGGTACCATCTTGAATAGGTTCCTTTGTTCAGTGGAAATTAGGGTCCAAAATCAAGTAAGGGAAAGTGGGGAAAAACCTTGTTTAATTTCAGAAGACTAAATTCACAGAAGATGAAAAAGCTATTTGACAACTTTTTATACCTTGTTCTTTGGGTGTCTGTAATGCTAGGTTCCCAGATAGAAACCAAATGACCCCGAGGCTTCCCTCTCATATTTGTACAACCTGGTTTCAGCGAAATAGAGCCTTAAGCATGGTATCTTGGAAATTGTTAATATTAAAAACACTTCAATAGAATAATTTTTCCACCCAACTTAAAGACTATTATACATCATCTTTGCATGAGCATTTTTAAAGTGTTTTAATTTGTTTTTAGATTTACCTGTTTAAATAAATGTCCTATGATGATGTCATGAGTTGAATGCTTATCTATGAACATGGCATAATAGTGGTTCTGTTTCTTTTCTTTAGCTAGCTAGAAATGATTATTATCTGAATATATAAATTATCCAAGTTGGACACACAGTAGTAATATAGAGAGTTAATAAATCTCTCATTGATTATCTAGTTAAGCAAACTCTTCTGAGCAAATTATTTAATACTTAATGTTTGAAAATGACATATAAATTAAAAAATATATTGGTAGAAGTTAAAATTTTAAATAGATCTGTCTAGCAGAACAGGAACTTGCCGGTAGAGTGCTCCCAATGTCCCAATGAAAGGCTGTCTACACTAATCCCACCATGCCCTTTGACCCTGGCTTTGTCAAGCATGCATGTCTAATAGCTCAGTCTCTCATCTGTATACAATTTATGATCTGAACTCATCTTCTAAGCTGCTATTACTCATAAGAACTTTCCAAGTGTGCCCCTTGGAGCTCATGGTCATCACCCTATATCCTCAAACTCTTCTCTAAAGCTTTCCTCACTTGATTTTATCTAAAACTGTCTCTCCTGTGAGAATACTTCCTCCCCTGTGCTCTACCAAGCATGGCTGGTTTCTCTCCTGTATCCCTAGAACTCTTTTTTACCAGAAATTTTCAACTGGTGTGCTCTAAGAATTTTTTTAAACAGGTAATACCTATTTAGTCAGGGGCACATTCTTCTTTTTCCCTCAATTGTCAAAGAAAAAAAGTTCAACAGTCAACACAATAGCCATCCAATGTGAATGAATCCAAATTATGCTTATTTTTTTGTCAAACTGACAATATATTTTTTGACGTTGTTACAGAAGTTTAGTAACTAGTTTATGAGTGACACAAGATGAAAAAGGTTGAAAATCACTGCTTTCTACCATAGGACTTGGAGGAAAAGTAAGCGTGCTCTAGGACCCACCGTCATTGCAGACCAGTCACTCCCTCCTTTCTAAACTCCACCACCCATAAGGTTTAGAGCTCTGTTTTCAAACTGTATCTCCTCCTGCTACAAGCATGTATAGACTCCCATGCCATTTCTCTTTATTTTTTGAAAATGTTAGCTCTGGACCTATTGTCACTTTCTCCAAGGCTACACTTACCAAAATTTTTATTAACTTTTTGTCCATGTCAATGATTCAATATGGACTTTCAGTTCCTTAACCTTCTACCTTCCAACAAGTATGTTCTTTATGCCATTTCGTCTCACACTTTCATGGCCCTGTGTTTTTATAGATGAGGCAGGAAGGAGCTACAGACCTGCCGTTCTGTGACTTGTGACAGCTAAGTTGTGTTTTTCATTGATATTTAATTCAGATGACAAATTATATAAAATAATTTTGTACTTACAGGTGAAAAAATAGAAAAGGCAGGACTGAGGTATAAAATTTTCATTGGTAAAAATATAAATAAATAATTTCAGGTATAATTATCTTTTAGGGAAAACAATCTGGTTGTACTAGGGACATTCAAAGTATTAGACATTGTGTCTCTTCTACGTGGTGATTTTGCAGTTATCACATAATGTATAATTAGAGGTAGCAATATGGGACATTATAATTCAGAATTTGATGTCTGTTCTAGAACTATTTATGGCTACTTTATACTTGCTTTTATAAGAGAAACTTTAAAGTATATGATGTCCTAATTGATTGAGGGAGGAAATTTAAAAGTAATATAAAACTAAAACTGCAGCTAAACTTTGTTTTAATCAAAATGTACAGTTTTATGATTTCTTATTGTGCTTTGATAACATAAAAAATGTACAGTCTTACAGAAACTTTTGCACTCAAACTTTTGATAAACTTCTAAGGTTTCAGATGGTTCTTGACCAATTTATGACCATTTGAACATCATGAAGAATATACCGTCAGCCAATGCAGCCAGTTGAGTTTATGAAAGATCACTAGTCCATGATGCACAAAGGAGATAAAAGATTTAAAATATGCTAAGAAGAAGTCACACACACTTTGTGAATCCTTTGAATAGTCTTCAAGTACAGAACACGTTTGTTCAGAGACCTTATCTGCTCTCTCCCTATGGCTAGGACTGGACACTTGTTAATTCTTTATTTGGTTCTAGAGCCAAGAAAGTTTGACATTCTTAACCATGCCCTAAAGTGGAAAAGTAATTGTCCAGATAAAATCTTCTGAAAGAGTGTTGTTCCAAGACTCAATTTAAAGAGCAGTCAAGGTATCAAAACTAGACATTTTCACCTAGCAAGACTTACTTTTCATAAGAGTATTGCCAGCTGTTATGTGTCCCCATCAGTATTTCTGGGAAATAAGAACTATTGAAATTTGCTGAGTTCTCCTGCTTTGCATGGCTATCCTACTTTACCTACTTTAAGATGCCTGGTAGTACTTGTATTCAAAGCTAATACAGTCTAGAATTTAACTTTGTAATAAATGTAATTTGGTCTTTCCCTACAAATCCCAACCCCTCCATAATGTACTTTTACAGGAATAAAAATAAAGCTAGCCTCAAACTTCTCAGAAATACTGAATGCTTTACCTTAACAGAGTAGTATATATAATATGTAAAGAAGTATGAGGAGAAAAATTTGAAACCAAAGAATTTTTTTAAGCAGAAAATGTGTCTTTATGTGACTGTAAAAGATGGTTTAGGAAAGTCAAGTGCTATAAAATATACTACCCATGTATCTTTGAAAAAACAAATCACTTGTAGAGAAGCATTACTTGCTGTGAAAGGTATGAGAATTAGGATCTTGAGAATTGAGAAGTTAAGTCATAAAAGAATTAATAATTAGCTTTATGGAAACTAAACATAGAATTAAGTTTAAAATAATTCTAAATAATTAAAATGCTATTGATCGATACATTTTAAAAAGTTGAGCTTGAGGAAAGTCATACCATATAAGATTTGGAAGCAAGCATGGTAAACCGGTCAGTCTGTGAAAAAAAATCTTCCCCCAAGAGACTTGACAGTCTGGTCTTTATGGATGCCCCAAAATTCTACACCCCTGACATGAACCAGAGGAAAGTTTACAAGCCATTTAAGAAAATGCAGTAGCAGCACAGGAGAGGCCGAGCCAATTAGAAAAGATGGCGGAAGCCTGACCTGTGGTGGCACAATGGGTAAAGTGTCAATCTGGAATGTTGAGGTCGCTGGTCCAAAACTCCGGGCTTGCTTAGTCAAGGCACATATGGGAGTTGATGCTTTCGCTCCTCCCCCTTTCTCTCTCTCTCTCTCTCTCTCTCTCTCTCTCTAAATGAATAAAATCTAAAAAAAGAAAAAAAATATGGCAGAAAAATGAGAACTTGAAAAAAAATTTGTTAAAACATACCCGAGAAGATCAAATTAGAGGACAGAAAAAGAAACATAAAGAAATGATGACAGATATTTTAAAAAATGCTTAAAGAGCCTGACCAGACAGTGGTGCAGTGGATAGAGCATCGGACTGGGATGTGGAGGACCCAGGTTCGAGACTCCGAGGTTGCCAGCTTGAGCGCGGGTTTATCTGGTTTGAGCAAAAGCTCACCAGCTTGGACCCAAGGTTGCTGGCTCGAGCAAGGGGTTACTCGGTCTGCTGTAGCACCACGGTCAAGGCACATATGAGAAAGCAATCAATGAACAACTAAGGTGTTGCAACGAAAAACTGATGATTGATGCTTCTCGTCTCTCTCTGTTCCTGTCTGTCTGTCCCTGTCTATCCCTCTATCTGACTCTCTCTCTTTCTCTGTAAAAAAAAAAAAAAATGCTTAAAGACATTATAAAAGAGAATAATCACAACCAAAAAGTAAATCACTGATCTTGTGACTCAGGTGGAGTAATATCACATATAATAAGCTAAAGTGAAAAGAAATTTATCTCCAACAGATATTGATTGGCTGCTTTCTATCAGGTAGTAGGTGCTGAGGAGAAAGGGGTGGACAGACACAGCAAATTTCCTGCCCACATGGAATTTCCATTCCCCTTGGAGGTGGGGCACAAAGAAATAAAGATGATAAATAAATAAAATATTAGATTGCCATGGTGGCTAAGGAAAACAAAAAGCATGGAAGAAAGATATGGAATGTTTGGGGAGAGGACTGAAATTATAGACAAGGTAGCCACAGAAGACTAAAATAAGAAGATGACTTTGATTTTGACCTGAAGAAAGTAAGGCGCCAACCACATGGACATCTGGATGAAGTGCAAGCCAGCTAGAGGGCACAGTCCATGCAAAGGACTGGGAGCATACCCGGTGTGTTTGTACAACAGCAGAGGCCAATGTGGTTGGGGCAGAGGAAGCAAAACAGAGAAAAGGAGATGCGGACGCCAGAGAAGCTGCATAAGGCTGCATTGAATAGGGCCTCAGAGGACACAGTAAAAGTTTTAGCTTTGCCTTTGAGTGAAAAGAAGATACCAAGGGGCTTTAAACTGCGCCACATGATCTGATCTATTCTCACAGATTCACTGTGGCTTCTGTGCCGAGAACAGAGGCAGAGAGCAAGGACCAAAGTGAAGCAATGCTGAGCACGCTGCTGCAGTAAGCTGGTGGGAGAAGATGTTGGTCTGGGTCAGGGCAGTGCCTGTGATAGGGGCGTGTGCTGCTCAAATTAGGCTGTGTCCTGAGATACAGCGGGCAGGTATTGACGGTAGACAGAGCATGGGCTGGGAGAAAGTTGTCAAGGAAAATAGCAAGGCCTTTGGTTTGAGCAGTTTGGAGGGCGGAGGTCCCGTTTACTGAGCTGGGAAAGATGGTGGCTGGAGAAGCACAAGAAGCAAGAGGAAATTAGGAACTCAGTTTTGAGCTTGGTAGGTAGGTTGGAGCTATGTGCTAAACAGCATGGCCTTTTGTGCCCAGCTGCCTCTGTTCAAGCCTGGGCTTGGCCGTTCACTAATTCTGCAGCCTTGGACATGCTACTCAGCCTCTTGGGGCTGCAGTTTTCTTACATGGAAACATAATCCATTTTCTGGGTTTTTCTGAGGCTAGAATAAGTTTAACATTTTTAAACTAGCATCTTGTGTATGGTGTTAATCAAATAAGTAAAACATCCAAGGGGAATATATAAGAAGCGTCACAAAGCTTTTTCAAGAATACACATATATTTAAATTAATATAAAAAGATGCACTCTTGCCTGGCCAGTGGTGGCAGAGTGGATAGAGCATCAACCTGGAACACTGAGGTTGCTGGTTCAAAACCTTGGGCTTGCCCAGTCAGGACACATTTGACGGGCAACAAGCAAGCAACAACTAAACTGAAGCAATTCTGAGTTGATGCTTCTCACTCCTCCCTGTCCCTTGTAAAATCAATCAATAAATTATAAAAAAAAAAAAAAAAAAAGGATGCACTCTTGAGTGTTACTATAGGGAGAGGGGAAGGAGAGAGGAAAGGGGAACAAAGGGGTAAAAACAGTAAGATAAAATGAAAAAGAGGGAGTGTGTTATATGGAAAAAGATTGTGTTTTGGCCCTGGCCGGTTGGCTCAGCCGTAGAGCGTCGGCCTAGCGTGCGGAGGACCCGGGTTCGATTCCCTCCCGGCCAGGGCACACAGGAGAAGCGCCCATTTGCTTCTCCACCCCTCCGCCACGCTTTCCTCTCTGTCTCTCTCTTTCCCCTCCTGCAGCCAAGGCTCCATTGGAGCAAAGATGGCCCGGGCGCTGGGGATGGCTCTGTGGCCTCTGCCTCAGGCGCTAGAGTGGCTCTGGTCGCAACATGGCGATGCCCAGGATGGGCAGAGCATCGCCCCCTGGTGGGCAGAGCGTCGCCCCTGGTGGGCGTGCCGGGTGGATCCCGGTCGGGCACATGCGGGAGTCTGTCTGTCTCTCCCTGTTTCCAGCTTCAGAAAAATGAAAAAAAAAAAAAAAAGTAAGATAAAATGAAATAGAGGGAGTGTGTTATATGGAAAAAGATTGTGTTTTGGCCCTGGCCGGTTGGCTCAGCGGTAGAGCGTCGGCCTGGCGTGCGGGGGACCCGGGTTCGATTCCCGGCCAGGGCACACAGGAGAAGCGCCCATTTGCTTCTCCACCCCTCCCCCTCTCCTTCCTCTCTGTTTCTCTCTTCCCCTCCCGCAGCCAAGGCTCCATTGGAGCAGAGATGGCCCGGGCGCTGGGGATGGCTCCTTGGCCTCTGCCCCAGGCGCTAGAGTGGCTCTGGTCTCGGCAGAGCGACGCCCGGGAGGGGCAGAGCATCGCCCCCTGGTGGGCAGAGCTTCGCCCCTGGTGGGCGTGCCGGGTGGATCCCGGTCGGGCGCATGCGGGAGTCTGTCTGTCTCTCCCCGTTTCCAGCTTCAGAAAATAAAAAGAGAGGAAAAAAAAAAAAAAGATTGTGTTTTATTTATTGCTATAGCTCCAGGGGCTGGAAAATGTCTAGAGCATCAAAACTTTAAAAAGGATTACAGAATGAACAAATGAACTAAGGACTTCATTAGCTTATTTCTGTACTCTGTGGGACCAATAAAAATTTAGGCACGTACACTTAGTTTGGTTCTAAATTCCACAAAGGAGAAAATCTCACAGGCATCCATCTGGATAGAAATTCTTTGTTTACAGTAGTGGTGTTTGCATACGTACAAACCCATCAAATTGTCCACATTAAATATGTGCAGTTTTTTTGCACATCAATTATACCTCAATAAAGCTATTTTAAAAATAAAAAAGGAAAGGGGATCAAGTTAGCATAGGACTTCTCATTTGTAATTTTGGAACCCAGAGGACATTAAAAGGAGCTTAGAAACAATTAAGGAAATAGGATGGCAATTCAGTCATCCTATATTCAGCCAGGAAAGTAATTATGTGAAAGTAAAAGAGAGACAACAAACACACATGCACGACCACCTCTGAAAAACTCTAAGAAATACTCTAACAATAAAATATTAAATCAAACCAAAAATTCTTTAGATATCAAGAGATGAATAAAAGTAACATTAGTGCCCTGGCCGGCTGGCTCAGCGGTAGAGCGTCGGCCTGGCGTGCGGGCGACCCGGGTTCGGGTTAGATTCCCGGCCAGGGCACATAGGAGAAGCTCCCATTTGCTTCTCCCCCCCCCCCCACTCCTTCCTCTCTTTCTCTCTCTTCCCCTCCCGCAGCGAGGCTCCATTGGAGCAAAGATGGCCCCGGCACTGGGGATGGCTCCTTGGCCTCTGCCCCAGGCGCTAGAGTGGCTCTGGTCGCGGCAGAGCGACGCCCCGGAGGGGCAGAGCATCGCCCCCTGGCGGGCAGAGTGTCGCCCCTGGTGGGCGTGCCGGGTGGATCCCGGTCGGGCGCATGCGGGAGTCTGTCTGACTGTCTCTCCCCCCTTCCAGCTTCAGAAAAATACAAAAAAAAAAAAAAAAAAAGGAACATTAGTGAATAACATTATCTAAATTAAGATTTAAGTTTAGCCTGACCTGTGATGGCATAGTGGATAGGGTGTTGATCTGGAAAGCTGAGGTTGCTGGTTCGAAACCCCAGGCTTTCCTGGTCAAGGCACCTATGAGAAGCAACTGCTATGAGTTGGTGCTTCTTGTTCCTCTTCCAGTCCCTTTCTCTCTCTCTCTCTCTCTCTCTCTCTCTCTCTTATCAATAAATAAAATGTAAAAAAGGAAATATTTAGTTTAAATAAACAATGATTATGATAATATAACATAAAGCAATGCTTGTTAGACATTTTTGAAATAAACAATACATTTTGAAAAAAAACTAATTTTTAACCTAGAATTTAAATTCTCAACTCCCTCACTAATCCCCAGTTGTTACCAGGGCTGGTGGGAATGAGAAGTTACACTTCTCAACTAAATCACATGATGCTCAGCTAAAACTTTAATTTTGTCAAGTTCTCTAGGGCACACACACACAACACAGAGAAAATAGGTATGAGATTATATGCCCCAAATTCTCAGTACCATTTACTCAGAGACAATGAGATTAAAACTCAAAAATTACAACAACAAAGACATATATGTAACACCAAATTTTAGCAATAATTTCTACTGGGTGATGAAATAATGAGTGAGTTTTGCTTTCTTTTTTATAACTTCTACATCTTTCAAGTTTCCTACTATGAGAAAGAGTCACTTTCATAACCAGAAAATAATTAAATAAAAGTAAATGTATATGAGGTAAATGTCAAGTGAAACTTTAATAAAAAAAAGTATCAGTGAATAATTATTAATGTGTTTATGTTATTTGCGTTTCTTTTACTTGTATAATTCTTTACCGGTTATTTTTACCTTCACATTAAAAATCATACTTTACTAAATTTATGAACTGAACCCCTATCTTATTTTGGTTCTACCTTACAATTTTGAAAATAGAATTCGAAATGGACTTGATAATCATTTTATTACAAAAATGCTTTTGTTGCTCTGTAATTTATCCAATAATTTTTATTGAAACACCAAGCATATTTTTGAAAAATACTTATTTTAAAAGAGAAAAAGAGACAAGGAGTAGGGGAAACAAGATTTCCAAAGGTTTAGGTCATGCTTGTTGAGATGAGAGATTACTGGAAGCAGTTTCCTACCTGAAGAAACAGGAAACATGGCAAAATCCATTTGTTTGTTTACACATCACCATAGACCGGCAGATAAGAGGGAAAATATCTCCAGCAATATCGTGGAAAACAGACTATTTCTGAATGGGTTCCTGCTACGTGTACACGTGTAGGATAATACATATCAGATTTAGATCATTATAACTGAAAGATTCTTAAGTTAATTGATTGAATATATAGCACACATAGACACAGACACAAACATACACTAAAGTGTGAAGGCATTCAGAAATGTGTTAGGATTATTATTACCAAATACTATTTGTGCAAATAAAATTTTAGTTCTGTAATTTTGTATATAGCAACAATACGTACATTGTTATTTCAAAACCTGTAATAATTTCTTTGGAGATTCCTCTTATTATACTAAAACTAGTCAAGTACACAACATGAAATTTCATTTTTTATGTACAAGAAAAGTAGACTTTTTTTTAAAAAGTCAAGTTTCAACTTTGCAAAGTTTTTAACTTTCCATAGGTGAATTTTCCATTACGTATAGTGAAACATTTTAAAAAGCACATGTAAAGTAAACTATTTAAAAATATATAACTATTTTTTAGCTTCTCTTACTAAAGCAGGTACTAACCAGCTACACTTACAGAAACCCAATTAATCTTTGCATTAAATAATCCTAAAGTTAATGTCTGAATAAGTACCAAATCATGGATAAGTCTTACTCTTTTGAGCATTTTCTCTGGAAGAGAGAATTAGGTACCAAGACCTCCAGGCTAGTCTCTACAGTTCAGCGTGGCTCAATGCACGCAGACCTACCTGCTCAGGTAAGAGTGCACAGCAAGCTATGAGCCGACCGCAGGAACACTGCCTCTAGGAAGAGCCGCACAGCTGCTGCTGGCCAGAGCCACTGCTGCGCTACCATAGGCCACCGTTCACACAGACAGGATGACGCAAACATTAAAATCTGAAAAAGATAAGCTGATAATAAATCTTTCTGAAACAAGGTAACAGTATATTATTGAGAAATTATAACTGGGAGGTGCTTTTATTCTAAACCAGCATCAGGAAGCTAGCAGTGAGCAAGCTAAGTGGAGAAAGTAAATATTACCATTGCATTAAAAATAATCTCAAGCATAGGCCACCAGTAACCACAGTCATGGGTGTTAACAGCATATAAATGAAACCGCACATCCATTAAAACGGTCTTAATTATTGATTGATTTGAAAGAAAAATACTCCTGTATTAGACATCTGTACAAAGGAAATAACTAGCACTAAAACAGTCGTTCATTTTCAAAACAGATGACTTGTACCACCAAAGGAATATTTCTAAAATGGAGAAAGTCCTAAACTCAGTAACATCTTATAGTTAGAAAATAATTTAAAGCAGTGGCTTTCAAATGTTTTTTAACCACTGGGAAAAAATACATTTTATATTATGACTCAATACACACGTAGGTATGCATCTATAACAGAAACAAATGTTTTCATTAAAAGTACCCTTACCTTATTCAACTAATTCACTCTGATATTTTCCATTTTATTCTAGTTTAGTTTTTTAAGTTAGTAGGATTTATACCCTATAATGTTACTAATCACAATTAGAAAGTCACTGCTTTAGAGGTTATATGATCACGCATATTTAGCCCATCAGTTTTTAAATTCCTGTATATAAAACTTCCAAATGATGCTCTTATACATGGAGTCAAAGCCTTCAATATAGCAAAATGGATAGCTAAACATGGCAGTTTCTCATCTATTTCTTTCTATTTCTTATTCTGTTACAGGAAATCATAAAATTGCTATGCTAGATTGATTATCGGTTCCAATTCTTTACTCTCCTGGCATCAACACCTTTGTCTTTGCTTCATTGGAAGTGGAAAATACTTCCATGTCCTTTGAACTTAAGCTTTGCCATTTGTTTGCCATTTGGCCAAACAAATGTAGACCCCAAAAAAAGTGGGGGAGAGGGTGTCAGTTGTAAGCCTAGTCATTAGGAGAACTCACATGTTCATGAATGTACTCTGTGCGTCCTCATGAGAACATCCCCCAGTGAAACCCACTTGTCTGAAGAGGTTGAGAGACATGTGGAACAGACTGGAGCATAAAGATATGCACTGTATGGAAGGGCCATCCTCGCTGACCCTGCAGAGTCAGGAGCCTAAGTTGCTATCTTCCTAAGCTACTGAGTTTGGGGAACATTTTTACACAGCATTTTTGTAGCAGTAACTGCCTGGGTTAACTGTATTTCTAGAAGAAGCCCTTGAGCTCTGTTACCCCGTTCTCCTGCTTCGGGGTAACACTGCCACAAGAGAAATACTGATACCACAGAAGGGGTCGCCTGTGATCTAAATCGCCATTAACAAAAACTGCAGTAGCAAAAACAAAACAAAAAGCATAAAATTTACACAAAAATTAGAGTTTACTAAGTGAAGTTGCCCTTTTCCTAGGCAAATATAACTCCTGTTTCAGAAATTCCTGTATGTTAAGGTTGATTCTAGAAATACCATATTTCCCCGAGTATAAGACACTCCCATGTATAAGACGCACCTTAATTTTGGGGCCTGAAATCGGAAAAAAATTTATTATATAAAGTTATTGAACTCAAGTTTTACTCATCATAAAATTCGTACAACTCCTCATCAAGCTCAAAAAAGTGGAAATGCAAGTAAAAAATCTACAACCACTGTGTAAGATGCACCCTGTTTTTAGACCCCAAATTTTTTGAAAAAGGGTACACTTTATACATGGGGAAATACAGCAACACCCAAGTCCACTTCTTATTAACAGTACATAGAAATTGTCATTTGGCCCTGGGTGGTTGGCTCAGTGGTAGAGTATAGGCCAGGAGTGTGGATGTCCTGAGTTCGATTCCCAATCAGGACACACAGAAGTGCCCATCTGTGGCTCTGGCCGTTTGGCTCAGTGGTAGAGCGTCGGCCTGGCGTGTGAGAGTCCCTGGTTTGATTCCCGGTCAGGGCACACGGGAGAAGTGCCCATCTGCTTCTCCACCCCTCCCCCTCTCCTTCCTCTCTGTCTCTCTCTTCCCCTCCCACAGCCAAGACTCCATTGGAGCAAAGTTGGCCCGGCCGCTGAGGATGGCTCTGTGGCCTCTGCCTCAGGCGCTAGAATGGCTCTGATTGCGGCAGAGTGACGCCCCAAGATGGGCAGAACATCGCCCCCCTGGTGGGCATGCAGGGTGGATCCCGGTCAGGTGCATGCAAGAGTCTGTCTGACTGCCTTTCCGTTTCCAACTTTGGAAAAATACAAAAAAAAAAAAAAAGAAGTGCCCATCTGCTTCTCCACCACTTCCCCTCTCGCTTCTCTCTATCTCTCTCTCTTTTCTCCTGCAGCCATGGCTCAATTAAAACAAGTTGACCCTAAGGATGGCTCTGTGGTCTCTGCCTCTGGCACTGAGAAGAGCTTGGTTACTGAGCAATGGAGCAAGGCCCCAGATGGGCAGAGCATCGCACCCCTAGTGTGCTTGCTGGGTGAATCCTGGTCAGGGCGTATGCGAGAGTCTGTCTCTGCCTTCCTTCTTCTCACTGAATTGAAAAAAAAAGAGAAAATGTCATTCAACTTTTTGAAAGTGAGTTTACTGTGTGCCTAAATCATACAAATACATGTCATTTTTGTGAATGAGTTTTCTTTGCAAGCAAGCACAATGCCTCATGCATTGGAGTTCTAGGAAACCAGAGACCTTACCTGCTTTGTTCACTACTCTCTCATCACCACGTAAAATAGTGCCTGCAAACCACAAATATTCAACACATATTTGTTGGCTGAATAATTATTGAATCCGTGATTAAGTTAATAGCTCATATTTTTAAATCAAACTATTGCACTGATATGAAATTCTCATGGTTCCTTTTGTGCTAATTTCAAAACTACACTGCAAGTCAATTTCCCTTTCATTTTATGATGAGTTATTTTTTGATGAGTTATATTTATGATGAAAATTTATTTAATGAAATGAATTTAGGATGAACTGTGTGTGACAAATGGTGTTGTCAGTCCTCTTACTTAAGGACTAGTTACTGTTCATCTTGAGAACATGTAGATATGAGTCACGTTCTCCAGAGAAACAGAGCCAACAGGTTGTATGTAGAGATAAGAAGAGATTTAGTATAGGGCATTGACTCATATGATTATGAGGGTTGACCCATCTCAGCATCTGCAGGGTGAACTAAGTCTCCAGGAAAATGGATGGTATTGTTTCAGTCCAAAGGACAGTAGATTCAAGACCCAGGGAAAGCCAATGTTTCCGTTTGAATCCAAAGGCAGAAAAAGTCATTCCAGTTCAGAAGCAGTCAGGCAGAAGAAAATCTCTCTTACTCAGAGATTGTTAGCCTTTTTGTTCTGTTCAGTCCTTCAACAAACTGCAGGAGGTCCACTGACATTAGTGCAATCTGCTTTCCTCAGTCTATCTATTTCAGTGTTAATCTCAATCAAAAATATTCTCCTGAAATGCCCAGAATAATGTTTGGCTGAATATCTGAATACCCCAAAACCTTGTCAAGTTGATACCTAAAACTAGCCATCACGATGTATGGGATAGGTTGTATCTGCTTGGCTATAGAAAACAGTGAGGTTTCTTTTTGTCTTTGCAATATCTTAGCAGCTTGCCTGGGATGAGCTTCACATTCTGGTTCAGTGCTTATTCAATTATGCAGTGGTTTCCTTCTTCCTCTACCTTAGTAGAGTGATATTTTGGGTTGGGAGGATTTTGTTTTTAATTATATCCCCCAACAGAAGCATCTGTTAGTGTAATCAGAGTAAATGTAAAAAACTTGCCAGCCACGAGGACAGACCAGAGGTAGAGAAAGAGTGGGCATCAAAACAGAGGAATTTGAGGGGGCAGAGGTTCAGGGAGATGGAGAGCCATGGAATCAGAAATTTTCTCAGGCCCTGGCCGGTTGGCTCAGTGATAGAGCGTCAGCCTGGCGTGCAGAAGTCCCAGGTTCGATTCCCGGCCAGGGCACACAGGAGAAGCGCCCATCTGCTTCTCCACCCCTCCCCCTCTCCTCCCTCTCTGTCTCTCTCTTCCCCTCCCGCAGCCGAGGCTCCATTGGAGCAAAGATGGCCCAGGCGCTGGGGATGGCTCCTTGGCCTCTGCCCCAGGCATTAGAGTGGCTCTGGTTGCAACAGAGCGACGCCCCAGAGGGGCAGAGCATCGCCCCCTGGTGGGCAGAGCGTCGCCCCTGGTGGGCGTGCCGGGTGGATCCCGGTCGGGCGCATGCGGGAGTCTGTCTGACTATCTCTCCTTGTTTCCATCTTCAGAAAAATAAAAAATAAAAAAAATAAATAAATAAAATAAAAAGAAATTTTCTCTGGTGTCTGTTCACGTCTCCTTTTTCTCAGGTGCCATCACACTTCTTTCCATCTTAGGAATACAGGGTGCATGTTTGTCAATGTTTCCAAGATTTCAAAAACAAAGCAAACATGACCATGATCAGAGATATTTGCCATTAAAAGAACTTAAGTGAATCAGGTATTCAATACATTAAAAAATGTCTCAACTTGTGAAACTTTGTGTAGATGGGGAAAAGGTCTTGGAATAAAAAATGTGGTTTCAAGCCCCTGAAATTATGGCATGGCCCTGGCAGTGCACGGGACTGAGTCTCTCCTGACATGGGACATGCATATGGTCCATTAGGCTACACCATTCCCATTGTGAAAAAAGGCCAATGCCACAAACTATCATGGTTTCCTGTAAAGTACTTCTAAAAGGATGAATTCCTTTGCTCTAATGTTTAAATAATTTTGAGCAAGTAGAACTATATATACTATTTGGATTTCCTAAGCAAGCTTTGTATCATGAAGCTACTGCTGTTCTGAAATGAGTATCCAGCTGGCTATTATGCAACCAATTGCTTAAGACGCTCCTCCCATATGCCAGACCCTATGATGTGCTGTCACATTTCATCTTCATGACAACCCTGAGATTTTGGAAGCACAGACTGATGCTCAGGGCAGATGATGCATTTGGTCTCACAGTAGCAAGGATCGAGGCCAGGAATCAAAGTCACATTTATCATCTAAGTTCCATCTCTCTGTTCTGCCATTTTCTTTCTCCCATTGTGTAAACAAGAAGACACGCTCAGGTTTATAAACTGTCTTTGGTGGGTTTAGTTAAAGTGGCTCAATTTCCCTGAGGCTGGCCCTTCTGCAAGAATTGAGATAACAGCGTTTCTGAACTTGCAGTATGGCGAAGCATACAAGGGATTAGAATATTCCAGAAAAGGCCAACTTTGTATAACACTGGGGAACAATTTTTTTTTCATTTTCTCTTGCATAAGGTTTTCGAACCTTTTCTATATATTTCTGCATCGCTGATTCCAAATCTGAAATCCATTTTTGGTGCATGTTCTAGTTCTTATGCAATTTTAATTTATTTTTTGTTACAGTTAATAGCATGCATTGGTTTTTTAAGTTGGAGTTAAAGGGCAACAACTCTTGGATTGAACATAACCACAAGGTAATTAATGTTTTACAAACATCACTTTTCCATAATGGTAGTTGTTTTTAAATGTAAAAAAATTATTATCAGATAAAAAAAACACCCTCTTATTTCGTTTTAAGATTGAATCATGACTTCTTCGTGTAGGTGTAAATGTAAGAATAGTCCTGACACCTTCTGTTATATATGTGGCTGTTACACACTTCAACGTCAAAGGCGCAATTCATCATTTGTGACATGTGCATATATTGCCTATTTTCAGCAGTTCCAATTGGTTATTCAACTCATCTGTGAGAAAATTATAATGACATAAAAATTGTCCTTAACTTTCTGATGTATGAGGAGCATAACTGGATCATTTGTGTGGATCTTAAAATGGTAAATTTCCTGCTAGGACAACAGAGAGGTTTCACAAAGTATCCTTGCTTTCTGTGTTTGTGGGACAGCTGAGCTCAGGAGAAACACTGCACACAGAAGGAGTGGCCAAAACATGAAGCTCTGGAAGTAGGGATGCAAAATATTGTGAATGAACCTGTAGTTAATCAAGACAGGATCATTTTTTCCCCACTTCACATTAAACTTGGTTTAATGAAGCAGTTTGTCCAGGCTTTGAATAGAGAAAGTGAATGCTTTCAACATATTATTTCTGCTTTTCCTGCCTTGTCTTTCCAGAAGATAAAAGCAGGAGTATTCGATGGACCTCAAATTCAACCCTAATACATGACGAAGAACTAGCCAGGAAGATGAATAAGGAGGAGAAAGCAGCATGGCAGTCTTTTGTAGCAGTTACAAAGAACTTCCTTGGAAACAGAAAAGCAAAAAACTATGAACCTCTGGTTCAAAGGATGCTGTTGGCTTTCCACAACATTGGATATAACATGAGCATTAAGATTCACTTCCTAAACAGTCACCTTGATAAGTTTCCTGAAAATCTTGGAGCTGTTAGTGATGAGTAGACTTCTGATATAGCATCAAAAGAGATTGTCCTCAACAAGTACACAAATGCAAGAGCTACAAACGCAAATTATTGCCTGAATAGAATTTAAATAAGTTTTGCACAAATTTTATGATTAAAATAAGTATTTTAATATGTTCTATTTCAAAATTGTAGACAAATTCTAATGCAATCATATCTTTTAGTGTATTTATTGCATTATATAAATATAAATTATTATATTTTCACAAAGATGATTCCCAAGAAGACATTCTACTTCATTATGTTAAACTAAATGTTGAAAGTTTTACAATAAGATAAAAACCTAAAATCTTGAATTGCAAAAAACTTGTAGCTGATAGAGAAAAACTAATGTCAGATTTGAGATCAGCATACTCACATTAGGTAAGAACAAGTGTTTTTGTGGATGCAAAAAAAATTTGTTCCCCAGTGTTTCTTCCTTCCTTCCTTCCTTCCTTCCTTCCTTCCTTCCTTCCTTTCTTCCTTCCTTCCTTCCTTCCTTCCTTCCTTCCTTCCTTCCTTCCTTCCTTCCCTTCTTTTTTTAAGTGAAAAGCAGGGAGGCAGAGAGACAAACTAACTCCTGCATGCACCCTGACCAGGATCCACCTGACAAGCCCCCCACAGGGTGATGCTCTTCTCATCTGGGGGCTGCTGCTCTGTTGCTCAGCAACTAAGCTATTTCAATGCCTGAAGTGAGGTCACGGAGCTATCCTCAACATCTGGGACCAACTTGCTCAAACCATGACTGCGAGAGGGGAAGAGAGAGAGAGAGAGAGAGAGAGAGAGAGAGAGAGAAGGGGGAGGGGGGTGGAGAAACAGATGGTCATCTCTCCTGGGGGCCCTGACCAGGAATCAAACCGAGGACTTCCAAATGCTGGGCCAATGCTCTACCTCTGAGCCAACTGGCCAGGGCCTATACATTTCCTGATGAGAAAGAATAGTAAATTATATTCTTCCTTAAAAGCTTAATCTACAATATGGTTCAGCACACGTAACCATTGTGATTAGCAAAGTGTAGATCAGCGCAGAACATGACAATGATGCCTTTTACTATTAACATTGCAAAAGACAAGAAGCTGTCCATGGGCCTGGGATCCAACAGATGCTGAGTCGACTGACTATATACAACACTCCATGAAGATGCTTAGGCCAGACCTGAACATTCTATCTGGAGCACTTACATCTAAATAGTTTATCTGGAGTATTTATATCTAAAGGGCCTAATGTATCCCTAGAACTCAAAAACTCAATCAATAATAGTTATGGAAGCTAATAATAGTATGGAAGCTATGAAGTAAATTTAAAATTGTGTTTAGTTCAGAGCTCTGGGGACAGACCAAATCTTAGCAGGTCCTCCTAAATCTCCTATAACTGCTTTCAGAGACTAGGTTGACAGATAAATGAGATCATCCTGATGCCACCAACTCTGGATATTTTCATGAATATTACAGGGAAGAGCTTTAGACAACTTTTGTATAACTATTCTCTGGCTACCAGAAAAAGAAGACTAGAATGAAATGAGATATTCAGCTTATATATTTTAGAAAGGATATTTTCTCTTTCTGAATTTATCTTAAGACACTACACTTTGAGTGTGAATGTCTAATTGTACTTGAAACTCTGACCCAGGTATTCTATTCACAAGAACCTACAGAGGGCAGCGTTCCACAAACTTTTGTAGGATGTGGGTGGTTATACTGGATCCCACTTCCTCAGTGTCTTAGAAGGAGAGGCCCAGTTAAGAAGTAACTTTATCCCTCTCAGCACTCCCCTCCCCCCATGAGATGGGATGGCAGGGATCAACTGGGGCAGTGATTTGTAACAGAGGATCTCCCTGGGCATGCTGCTCAGAATGCTGTCCTGCCTCTCAGGACTCTTGAAAACAGAACCTGAATAGACTTCTCCTGTGACCACAGCTCAAGCTAAGTTACTTTCAATAACAATAAAGAGAAATAGGCCCTGGCCAGTTGGCTCAGCGGTAGAGCGTCGGCCTAGCGTGCGGAGGACCCGGGTTCGATTCCCGGCCAGGGCACACAGGAGAAGCGCCCATTTGCTTCTCCACCCCTCCACCGCACTTTCCTCCCTGTCTCTCTCTTCCCCTCCCGCAGCCAAGGCTCCATTGGAGCAAAGATGGCCCGGGCGCTGGGGATGGCTCTGTGGCCTCTGCCTCAGGCGCTAGAGTGGCTCTGGTCGCAACATGGCGACACCCAGGATGGGCAGATTATCGCCCCCTGGTGGGCAGAGCGTAGCCCCTGGTGGGCGTGCCGGGTGGATCCCGGTCGGGCGCATGCGGGAGTCTGTCTGACTGTCTCTCCCCGTTTCCAGCTTCAGAAAAATGAAAAAAAAAAAAAAAAAATAATGAGAAATAATAAGGAGGAAGAGGAGGAGGAAAAAGAGAGATGAAGAAGGAAGACAAGGAAGAGGAGAAGAGAAAGAAGGGAAGAGAGAATGGGGGGGAAAAACAACTTTTATTGAAACTATAACCAGTCACTGGGTTGAAGGCATTCCATAAAATCTCTAGTTTATGCACATAAGGACTCATAAGTAATAAATACTATTTTTATCATTCCTTTACAAAGAAAGAAACTGAGAATTAGCTATTACGTTTCTACTGAGGGGTAGCAAGGGAGTTTGATTCTAGATTTGTCTTACTCTAAAGTCCCAAGCTCCTAACGACTACCAAGAATTTGAAGAAAGAAGTTAAAATGAAGTGTTTCCCTTCTTTATAACTGATTTCCCCCACAGACCTTTCAAACTGCTGGATAGAAAAAAATGAGATAACTATGTAAAGAGAATTTGATTTAATATCCATTTATGTATAGGTGGCCAGGAAATATTATTAATTACAAGCTCAACAAATGAGATAACATATTAATAGTAATTTAAAAATATTTTAAAATTAGTATTTATAATTGTCTTAATCACTAAAATTATTATATTTTTTATTAACAATCTCTGAAAATAACCTTTAGATATTTATTTCAATTAAAATCAAATTATATATGTATTTAGAGAAATTTTTCAGGCTATCAGGTTTTATTTCTTGCTACAATGCTATTATAATTCATCTTTACAGCTAGAACTGAATACATACAATGATAAGCTTTTTAATTAATTTTTACTCATATTGTGATAGCAAATAAACTTTCAGTTAATTGTCTTTGTTAGAACAAGATGAATTTTATTATAAAAAATTAGCTGGTTCACAATTTTATTTAAATCAACATTATAATCTATTAAAACAGTATCTTGTGATATTCATATTTTCATGACTAAATTCAAAGTTTATCTAATCAACATGTCTACAAAGCACATTGCCCAAACATTAACTACTTATCAGATAAGCTACCACCATACCAACAGGTGGGCTTTACTTGCTTTGGCAGGAGTTCAAAGTTTCTAGAAGGTTTGGTGGCTAAATAGCTATTTATCCTGATAAGCACTTTTGTTATATTTCACTGGCTGGACCACCATATGGAACTGATTTCAAAATGAAAAGATTAAGTAAAAGTTTATTCTTCTGTTGACACATTTTTATTGATTCTTCGAAATTTATCTCCTAAGTCTAAAAATTTCTCACTTTTTATGGTGACAAGCTTCTCCCAATGTCTCAGAGAAAATTTTTATTCTCCATGCCAAGTCAACAGATAGGATTTTCAATCTTTGTTCCAAGGATATATTCATATTAATCATGTTTTACTTTAGCCTTCGTTCTACCCAAGTCTGTGGCTATTAAAGCTACAAGATTGACTATGAGGAATGTGGCATATTAGTGTTTTAATATGCAAAAGGTAAGGATGCAATCAATTTCTGGCTTTAATAACACCGAGGGACTCACTCCCTGTGAGCTCTAGCTCTGGGGCAGCAGCTCAAAAGGTACCAGGGACACTCGAATAGGAATGAAACTGTCGGGACCAGGATGAGAGCTGGAGGGGTAGCATTTTCCTAGACAGTAGTGCTAGCCGAGGCCATTGCTCCCTTGCTGAACCCTTCCTCCACGTTGCCAGCAGGCAGGCACCATACCCGAGTCTCCATCCACCTCACTGTCACTGTTCACCAACCCTGGTGATTCACTGAGACCCTGCCCCACCCAACTTGCAGGCCCATCCAAACTCTTTCCAGTGGCTTTTCCTTATGAATGGCCTGTATTGGCTCATGTTTCAGACTCTTAAAATCTTTCAAACAGTATCTGCCCTTGGCCAGCCAGGTGCACTTGCTAAGTGGCTCCAGGCCCAACACTAGCAGCAAGTGCCCTTGGTGTGCAGCTTAACCTCTCCTGCGCACCTCCCTGCCCAGCACAGGTTGCAGCCATCTGCAGATCACCTTGCAGCTCATGCTGTGAAGCCTCAGGCAGAACACAGGCAGTGTCTGATCTTGGCGTGCACCTTTTGGAGGCCCCAGTGCTAGCACACCAGTTTGATAGCTTCAGACTATGACCAAGCACCATCCAAACACCTTCTCAAGCGACTCACTGAAGGGGTGGAGTCAGTGAGCAGCAGAGCATGGCTGTAGTAAGTCCTGAGCCAAGGGGTGGGTCCTCACACAGCTGATCCTCCATGATGATTGCACTCAGTCTTTGCAACTGACTTGCCTGGAAATAAATCACTCCTATTGATGTTCCAACAGCAATTAAGGCCCAACTACAACAGGGAGGTGTACACAGCCCACATGGAGAGTGAAGGGTCACGGGAGGAATCAGGGGCAAGGTAGGGGTGCACCTGGAGTGCCCAGCTCCAGTGAGCAGGGAGGTTGTGCCCAGGGACTCTACAGGAAAGAGAAGAGAAAGAGCAGAAAATGGGAAATCCATTTGAAAAAATTATAAAAATTTCTTTGGCACAATACTTTTTAGATATAGATATTGGAGACCTGTTTTGAAATACATACTATATATAGCAAAAGAAAAAAAACACAATCCTATATTTTATAATTATATAGACAATATATACATAAATATATATATTATATATATTTATATATATTTACAATGATATATTGGTCTGTTTGGCTAACAGCATATAGCACAAGTGATGTCACTTCCAAGATTAGGTTATAGGAGGCTGCAGCTTCCATCTTAAGCTACCTCTCTCTATATCTATCTATCTATCTATCTATCTATCTATCTATCTATCTATCTATCTATCTATCCATCTATTGTGAAAAGGTGCTGAAGAATTGCAAAAATTGTTAACATTAGTATTTTAAAAGGAAGAGTCAGGCCCCCTTACCCCTCCTCTCTGAAAAAAAACCTCCCAGAGAAAGAGATTAAAGAGGCAAAAGTTAGTCAGTAACTAATCATAGTTCTCTGAAAGGACTGAGGCCACTACTTGTTAGACAGCAAAGAAGGTAAAACTTATATGAAAACTTCCTCTTCCTCATCCTTAAGAGCCTTTAGGGAACAATGTTTATATATCTTAACTTAAAATTCCTACACTGATTCTAACTCTTCCTCCCCTCCTGGAGTCCTGAGAGTGACTATACCTCTAGACAAAGGGATCACGAGCCCACTCCCCTTGCTTGAAAAACCTGCATTCTGTAACATTTTATACGCTTTCTAATAATCATCCCTTTTGAAATTCTTTGTATGTATAAAACTTGTAAACTAAAGCAAGTGGGAACTAGCTTATTAGGTTTCCTAATAAACTGGCCCCAACACTTTTAGCAAAGGTAATTTCATTTAGCTTCTCTCCCTATCCTAAGCTTACATTTCGTTGTAGTGACAGGGATGGGGGTAGACACTAGAAGATTTGGGAATGTCTTTGCTGGGTATGTAAAACATTTAGCACTACTGTGTTATCTTGTGGTCTTGATATGTGGGAATCCTGTTTCCTTTTAATAGATCCTATAGCTAAATGTTGTAAGCTTGTTAGTAGTATAATTGACTGTTGTATCATGCTCCTCTTCCTTACCCACCCCACCCAGTACTTGATTTTGTATAAAAGAAGGTTCAGAACTGTAAGAGGGCCTACATGATTTGGGACCATGCCCCAGGTAGCTAGCTAGCTGGCTAATAACTGCTCAAACTTCTTCTGTAACCTGTCTGGTGTCTCTATGTGACCTGCAGATTGCAGTACTTTATAACACTATCATCATCTATCATCTTTATATCTAACACTATGACCCTCTCCAGCTCTATCTCATCACTTCCTCTAGAAGACAGCTGCTTTTTTGCAAAAACTTTCAGGAAGGCTACGGAGAGGATCAAGTTGTAAGGAACAGAAGCCTTCAACCAGCTTGCAGCAAGGCACTGAGCCTGCCCACAACACTGAGAGAGCTTAGAATCAGAGTCTCCAGGCCTGGAGCCTTGAGATGACTGTAGTCCTGGTGTCAGGTGACTTACAGCTTGAAGAAAAATCTTAAGCCGGAAAACCCAGCTCAACTATCAGGGGCTGGCTTTCAGAAACTGGGTAATGTAGTGTTTGTGGTTTAAAGCTGTTAGATTTGGGAGTAATTTGTTATGTCACATTTGTCAATATTGAACCAAAAAGAAGCATTCCGTGTTGCTTGAAGCATTTAATATTTTACGTCGTAGCTAATACATTAGCATGTTGTATGCTTTAAATTAAAATTGTATGATGATATTGAGGCTTGCCATTGATGATTCCTGTTCCTCAATATATAAATAACTTTATTTTCTAATAGTCTTTTGGAAAACATCAGTCAATGTCACCCAAACGCCTAAGACAAATTTTATGTAAGTTTTTAGTGCATGAAACAGTATTTTTTAGGAAAAGTTTTAGCCACAAAAGTGTTTATTTCAAATGAGGCATGGCTGGCCTCATCTGGATCACTGCTGCAAGTGCCTTGATCTCTTTTGCAGAAAGTCGTGTCTTGTGCAGTGCAAGGTTGATATGAGGCTGTGGTACAGTTTAATAGATCTAAATCCCGTAATACAAATGTCATGCTGTTAATAGTAACACTATTTTCAACATTGAGTAGTCTTTTTTTTAAAAAAAAAAAATATATGTCTTATGCTATTTGAAATACATTATTTAGATGATATGCAGTGGTACTGCTGTGTATATTGTGACCCTTGGGCAATGCTATTTAAAAAAGTTAGACCCTTAACTCAAAGTCAACAGCTGACCCTAAACCCACTGTTTTAAGAAAGATATAAATAAGGAACTCTACACAGATCGTAAGGGACAGTACTCCCTCTGATTCACACTCAGAGCTGTCACCTGTACTTCAATTCATTACAGAACAAAAACAAAAACGAAATAGCATCAAGTCTCAAAAAAAAACAGTACTTAACTCAATTGCAAAATTGCTTGCATCACATTTTATTTCCTCAGTGGTTTTTGCACACACATATTTAATTTAACCAAATAATTCAAGCACAGTTTTATTGGTAGCATAACAGCAGCAGGTGTCAGCCTGGACCTCAGTTCAGTGATCTCAGTACTTGAATTCAGAGCCAACACTCACACAATAATAGAAAATTTATTTAAAAAGTCACAGAGGTAGAAGTGAGTTATAGAAGGAACGGGTTCAGAAAATAGGTTACAGGGACAAAAGAAGGACCTTAGAAGCGTAGGGCAAAGAGCGAGGCACCATTGGGTAGGGAAAGGCACAGACCAGCCATGCTGGGCCCCCCATCTTAAGAGTTTTCATCCCCTCTCTAAAGGCAGGGATCTTAGGGGAAGGGCCAAGGGAGAATCTCAATAGAGTATTCATCAGCTGGTCCAGGTGGGTCATTTCAGGGTTATGGTCTTCACCGATTGGTCAGTGCCAGTGCAGGGGGTCATTATTACTGCAGCTACTCTTGATCTCAACCATGGCCTCGCCCTGCCTAGCCTTGCTGCTTTTCTGGACCTAGAGCTGAGACCAGAACTGAGGTCTAGAAGTTATCTCTAGTTTGATCCAAGGTTTTCCTTCTAAGATTATTTGATGCAGGTCAGAACCTCATGTCCTGAGTGATTAATGCTAAAGTAAGTGGTCGTGGAAGGGCTTGAATGGGAGTTTCATGCTACCAGTCTGGCTTCTTATTCCTCCTCCAAGGGAGTCTACTGCATGACTAGCAATTAAAATTTTGGAGTGGGTGGCTCTAAACCACACAACCGGGGATATAAAAGGTCAGGGGGATTTAAACTGCATGACCAGTGGTATGCTAGGGGAGGAAATGTCACCCTGGGGCAAGGCCTTATTTTTCCAGTATTGCCTGAGAAAACCAGGGCGCTAGGCATCTAGGACGTTTTGTCCTGGTGACTTTCTGTACCTGGCCATTGTCCTTGCTCTGCCCATGCCTGTCTAACTGCCTGTCATAGTTTGATTTGGCTTTGGTTTAGGGTAATGCACTTGAGTAAGTAGATCTTTAGTTTCTAAAGAATTTAATGTCAGAGTTTAGTTTCTTTAAAAACTATCCACTTCACCTTAAAATTTCCTTGTGGTTCTGGAGGGAGTCAATAGGCTCTGGTTTTTACTTATTTGGCTTTCACTTGTCTTTTTTTCTGAAATGTTCTCTTCCAATTTCCCCAGTTACAGTTCACTATATTCTAAAACCACACCCTCAGCTTAGCTTTCTCTCAGTCTCACTATCCACTGTTTTTCACTGAGATAGCATTTATTGATTTCATATTGTGTTCTGCACTAGGTACTTGGACATTGGTCTATGTGGGGTTTTTTGCTATATTTGCCACTCTGTGACAACATTTGCCCTTGTGATATGACTTATTCCAGTAAACTCTGTGCTATATGCAGAAGCTTACTCTGCAAGTATTAGAGCCTTTATTTTCTACTTTTTCTTATCTGCATTCTGACCTATCCTCCTGACTCTGATCATTCATCTATATAGTGATTCCCAAAGCTATTCTTTGTGTTTTGACATCTTCCTTAAGTTCTATTCCCATTCTAACTCCATTCTGTTCATCTCCCCTGCATATTCTATAGAATATGTGTTACTGGTGGAAATGGAGGGCCATTCCCCAGGGCCAATGCTCCACCATCCGGCCCTGGGACCAGTGCTCAGCCACCCAGCCCCAGGGCAAACACTTCACCATCCAGCCCCAGGGCCAATGCTCCACCATTGGACCACAGGATCAGTGCTCAGCCACCCAGCCCCAGGGCAAACACTTCACCATCCAACCCCAGGGCCAATGCTCCACCCTCCGACCCCAGGATAAGTGCTCAGCCACCTGGACTTAGTATCAGTGCTCAGCCACCCAGCCCGAGGGAAAACACTTCACCATCCAATCCCAGGTCCAATGCTCCACCATCCGACCCCCGGATCATTGCTGAGCCACCCAGCCCCAGGGAAAACATTTCAACATCCAGCCCCAGGGCCAATGCTCCACACTCCGACCCCAGGATCAGTGCTCAGCCACCCAGCCCCAGGGCAAACACTTCACCATCCAATCCCAGGGCCAATGCTCCACCATCCAACCCCAGGATCAGTGCTCAGCCACCCAGCCCCAGGGCAAACACTTCACCATCCAATCCCAGGGCCAATGCTCCACCCTCCAACCCCAGAATCAGTGCTCAGCCTCCTGGACTTAGTATCAGTGCTCAGCCACCCAGTCCGAGGGAAAACACTTCACCATCCAATTCCAGGGCCAATGCTTCACCATCCGACCCCCGGAGAAGTGCTCAGCCACCCAGCCCGACGGAAAAAACTTCACCATCAAATCCCAGGGCAAATGCTCCACCATCCAACCCCCGGATCAGTGCTCAGCCACCCAGCCCCAGGGAAAACATTTCACCATCAAGCCCCAGGGCCAATGCTCCACCCTCCGACCCCAGGATCACTGCTCAGCCACCCAGCCCCAGGGCAAACACTTCACCTTCAAGCCCCAGGGCCAATGCTCCACCATCGGACCCCAGGATCAGTGCTCAGCCATCCAGCCCCAGGGCAAATACTTCACCATCCATTCCCAGGGCCAATGATCCACCCTCCGACCCCAGGATCAGTGCTCAGCCACCTGGACTTAGTATCAGTACTCAGCCACCCAGCCCGAGGGAAAACACTTCACCATCTAATCCTAGGGCCAATGCTCCATCATCCGACCCCCGCAGAAGTGCTCAGCCACCCAGCCCCAGGGAAAACACTTCACCATCCAACCCCAGGGCCAATGCTCCACCCTCCGACCCCAGGATCAGTGCTCAACCACCTGGACTTAGTATCAGTGCTCCGCCACCCAGCCCGAGGGAAAACACTTCACCATCCAATCCCAGGGCAAATGCTCCACCATCCGACCCCTGGATCAGTGCTAGCCACCTAGCCCGAGGGAAAACACTTCACCATCCAATCCCAGGGCCAATGCTTCACCATCCGACCCCCGGATCACTGCTCAGCCACCCAGCCCGAGGTTAAACACTTCACCATCCAATCCCAGGGCCAATGCTCCACCATCCGACCCCCGGATCAGTGCTCAGCCACCCAGCCCCAGGGAAAACACTTCACCATCCAATCCCAGGGCCAATGCTCCACAATCCGACCCCAGGATCAGTGCTCAGCCACTTGAAATTGGTATCAGTGCTCAGCGACCCAGCCCGAGGGAAACTATTTCACCTTCCAGCCCCAGGGCCAATGCTCCACCATCCGACCCCCGGATCAGTGCTCAGCCACCCAGCCCCAGAAAAAACATTTCACCATCCAACACCAGGGCCAATGCTCCACCCTCCGACCCCAGGATCAGTGCTCCGCCACCCAGCCCCAGGGCAAACACTTCACCATCCAAACCAAGGGCCAATGCTCCACTTTCCGACCCCAGGATCAGTGCTCAGCCACCTGGACTTAGTATCAGTGCTCAGCCACCCAGCGCGAGGGAAAAAACTTCACCATCAAATCCCAGGGCAAATGCTCCACCATCCAACCCCCGGATCAGTGCTCAGCCACCCAGCCCCAGGGAAAACACTTCACCTTCAAGCCCCAGGGACAATGCTCCACCATCGGACCCCAGGATCAGTGCTCAGCCACCCAGCCCCAGGGCAAATACTTCACCATCCAAACCCAGGGCCAATGCTCCACCCTCCGACCCCAGGATCAGTACTCAGCCACCTGGACTTAGTATCAGTGCTCAGCCACCCAGCCCGAGGGAAAACACTTCACCATTCAACCCCAGGGCCAATGCTCCACCCTCCGACCCCAGGATCAGTGCTCAGCCACCTGGACTTAGTATCAGTGCTCAGCCACCCAGCCCGAGGGAAAACACTTCACCATCCAATCCCAGGGCCAATGCTCCACCATCCGACCCCCGGATCAGTGCTCAGCCACCCAGCCCCAGGGAAAACATTTCACCATGCATCCCCAGGGCCAATGCTCCACCCTCAGACCCCAGGATCAGTGCTCAGACACCCAGCCCAAGGGCAAACACTTCACCATCCAGCCCCAGGGCCAATGCTCCACCATCGAACCCCAGGATCAGTGCTCAGCCACCCAGCCCCAGGGCAAACACTTTACCATCCAACCCCAGGGCCAATGCTCCACCCTCCGACCCCAGGATCAGTGCTCAGACACCCAGTCCCAGGGCAAACACTTCACCATCCAGCCCCAGGGCCAATGCTCCACCATCGGACCCCAGGATCAGTGCTCAGCCACCCAGCCCCAGGGCAAACACTTCACCATTCAACCCTAGGGCCAATGCTCCACCTTCCGACCCCAGGATCAGTGCTCAGCCACCCAGCCCCAGGGCAAACACTTCACCATCCAGCCCCAGGGCCAATGCTCCACCCTCCGACCCCAGGATCAGTGCTCAGCCACCCAGTCCCAGGGCAAACACTTCACCATTCAACCCTAGGGCCAATGCTCCACCATCCGACCCCGGACCAGTGCTCAGCCACCCAGCCCCAGGGCAAACACTTCACCATCCAGCCCCAGGGCCAATGCTCCACTATCCAACCCCAGGATCAGTGCTCAGCCACCTGTACTTGGTATCAGTGCTCAGCAACCCAGCCCGAGGGAAACCATTTCACCATCCAGCCCCAGGGCCAATGATCCACCATCGGACCCCAGGATCAGTGCTCAGCCACCCAGCCCCAGGGCAAACACTTCACCATCCAACCCCAGGGCCAATGCTCCACCCTCTGACCCCAGGATCAGTGCTCAGCCACCTGGACTTAGTATCAGTGCTCAGCCACCCAGCCCGAGGGAAAACACTTCACCATCCAATCCCAGGGCCAATGCTCCACCATCCGACCCCCGGATCAGTGCTAAGCCACCCAGCCCGAGGGAAAACACTTCACCATCCAATCCCAGGGCCAATGCTCCACCATCCGACCCCCGGATCAGTGCTCAGCCACCCAGCCCCAGGGAAAACATTTCACCATCCAGCCCCAGGGCCAATGCTCCACCCTCCGACCCCAGGATCAGTGCTCAGCCACCCAGCCCCAGGGCGAACACTTCACCATCCAACACCAGGGACAATGCTCCACCCTCCGACCCCAGGATCAGTTCTCAGCCACCTGGACTTAGTATCAGTGCTCAGCCTTCCAGCCCGAGGAAAAACACTTCACCATCCAATCCCAGGGCCAATGCTCTACTATCCAACCCCAGGATCAGTGCTTAGCCACCCAGCCCGAGAGAAAACACTTCACCATCCAATCCCAGGGCCAATGCTCCACCCTCCGACCCCAGGATCAGTGCTCAGCCACGTGGACTTAGTATCAGTGCTCAGCCACCCAGCCCGAGGGAAAACACTTCACCATCCAATCCCAGGGCCAATGCTCCACTATCCGACCCCAGGATCAGTGCTCAGCCACCTGGACTTAGTATCAGTGCTCAGCCACCCAGCCCGAGGGAAAACACTTCACCATCCAATCCCAGGGCCAATGCTCCACTATCCGACCCCCGGATCAGTGCTCAGCCACCCAGCCCAAGGGAAAACACTTCACCATCCAATCCCAGGACCATTGCTCCACCATCCGACCCCAGGATCAGTGCTCAGCCACCCAGCCCGAGGGAAAACACTTCACCATCCAATTCCAGGGCCAATGCTTCACCATCCGACCCCCGGAGAAGTGCTCAGCCACCCAGCCCGACGGAAAAAACTTCACCATCAAATCCCAGGGCAAATGATCCACCATCCAACCCCCGGATCAGTGCTCAGCCACCCAGCCCCAGGGAAAACATTTCACCATCAATCCCCAGGGCCAATGCTCCACCCTCCGACCCCAGGATCACTGCTCAGCCACCCAGCCCCAGGGCAAACACTTCACCTTCAAGCCCCAGGGCCAATGCTCCACCATCGGACCCCAGGATCAGTGCTCAGCCATCCAGCCCCAGGGCAAATACTTCACCATCCATTCCCAGGGCCAATGATCCACCCTCCGACCCCAGGATCAGTGCTCAGACACCTGGACTTAGTATCAGTGCTCAGCCACCCAGCCCGAGGGAAAACACTTCACCATTCAACCCCAGGGCCAATGCTCCACCCTCCGACCCCAGGATCAGTGCTCAGCCACCTGGACTTAGTATCAGTACTCAGCCACCCAGCCCGAGGGAAAACACTTCACCATCTAATCCTAGGGCCAATGCTCCATCATCCGACCCCCGCAGAAGTGCTCAGCCACCCAGCCCCAGGGAAAACACTTCACCATCCAACCCCAGGGCCAATGCTCCACCCTCCGACCCCAGGATCAGTGCTCAGCCACCTGGACTTAGTATCAGTGCTCCGCCACCCAGCCCGAGGGAAAACACTTCACCATCCAATCCCAGGGCAAATGCTCCACCATCCGACCCCTGGATCAGTGCTAGCCACCTAGCCCGAGGGAAAACACTTCACCATCCAATCCCAGGGCCAATGCTTCACCATCCGACCCCCGGATCAGTGCTCAGCCACCCAGCCCGAGGGAAAACACTTCACCATCCAATCCCAGGGCCAATGCTCCACCATCCGACCCCCGGATCAGTGCTCAGCCACCCAGCCCCAGGGAAAACACTTCACCATCCAATCCCAGGGCCAATGCTCCACTATCCGACCCCAGGATCAGTGCTCAGCCACCTGGACTTAGTATCAGTGCTCAGCCACCCAGCCCGAGGGAAAACACTTCACCATCCAATCCCAGGGCCAATGCTCCACTATCCGACCCCAGGATCAGTGCTCAGCCACCTGAAATTGGTATCAGTGCTCAGCAACCCAGCCCGAGGGAAACTATTTCACCTTCCAGCCCCAGGGCCAATGCTCCACCATCCGACCCCCGGATCAGTGCTCAGCCACCCAGCCCCAGGGAAAACATTTCACCATCCAACACCAGGGCCAATGCTCCACCCTCCGACCCCAGGATCAGTGCTCCGCCACCCAGCCCCAGGGCAAACACTTCACCATCCAAACCAAGGGCCAATGCTCCACTTTCCGACCCCAGGATCAGTGCTCAGCCACCTGGACTTAGTATCAGTGCTCAGCCACCCAGCCCGAGGGAAAAAACCTCACCATCAAATCCCAGGGCAAATGCTCCACCATCCAACCCCCGGATCAGTGCTCAGCCACCCAGCCCCAGGGAAAACATTTCACCATGCAACCCCAGGGCCAATGCTCCACCCTCCGACCCCAGGATCACTGCTCAGCCACCCAGCCCCAGGGCAAACACTTCACCTTTAAGCCCCAGGGCCAATGCTCCACCATCGGACCCCAGGATCAGTGCTCAGCCACCCAGCCCCAGGGCAAATACTTCACCATCCAAACCCAGGGCCAATGATCCACCCTCCGACCCCAGGATCAGTGCTCAGCCACCTGGACTTAGTATCAGTGCTCAGCCACCCAGCCCGAGGGAAAACACTTCACCATCCAATCCCAGGGCCAATGCTCCACCATCCGACCCGCGGATCAGTGCTAAGCCACCCAGCCCCAGGGAAAACATTTCACCATGCAACCCCAGGGCCAATGCTCCACCCTCAGACCCCAGGATCAGTGCTCAGACACCCAGCCCAAGGGCAAACACTTCACCATCCAGCCCCAGGGCCAATGCTCCACCATCGAACCCCAGGATCAGTGCTCAGCCACCCAGCCCCAGGGCAAACACTTTACCATCCAACCCCAGGGCCAATGCTCCACCCTCCGACCCCAGGATCAGTGCTCAACCACCTGGACTTAGTATCAGTGCTCAGCCACCCAGCCCCAGGGCAAACACTTCACCATCCAGCCCCAGGGCCAATGCTCCACCCTCCGACCCCAGGATCAGTGCTCAGCCACCCAGTCCCAGGGCAAACACTTCACCATCCAGCCCCAGGGCCAATGCTCCACCATCGGACCCCAGGATCAGTGCTCAGCCACCCAGCCCCAGGGCAAACACTTCACCATCCAGCCCCAGGGCCAATGCTCCACCCTCCGACCCCAGGATCAGTGCTCAGCCACCCAGCCCCAGGGCAAACACTTCACCATTCAACCCTAGGGCCAATGCTCCACCTTCCGACCCCAGGATCAGTGCTCAGCCACCCAGCCCCAGGGAAAACATTTCACCATCAAGCCCCAGGGCCAATGCTCCACCCTCCGACCCCAGGATCACTGCTCAGCCACCCAGCCCCAGGGCAAACACTTCACCTTCAAGCCCCAGGGCCAATGCTCCACCATCGGACCCCAGGATCAGTGCTCAGCCATCCAGCCCCAGGGCAAATACTTCACCATCCATTCCCAGGGCCAATGATCCACCCTCCGACCCCAGGATCAGTGCTCAGACACCTGGACTTAGTATCAGTGCTCAGCCACCCAGCCCGAGGGAAAACACTTCACCATTCAACCCCAGGGCCAATGCTCCACCCTCCGACCCCAGGATCAGTGCTCAGCCACCTGGACTTAGTATCAGTACTCAGCCACCCAGCCCGAGGGAAAACACTTCACCATCTAATCCTAGGGCCAATGCTCCATCATCCGACCCCCGCAGAAGTGCTCAGCCACCCAGCCCCAGGGAAAACACTTCACCATCCAACCCCAGGGCCAATGCTCCACCCTCCGACCCCAGGATCAGTGCTCAACCACCTGGACTTAGTATCAGTGCTCCGCCACCCAGCCCGAGGGAAAACACTTCACCATCCAATCCCAGGGCCAATGCTCCACCATCCGACCCCTGGATCAGTGCTAGCCACCTAGCCCGAGGGAAAACACTTCACCATCCAATCCCAGGGCCAATGCTTCACCATCCGACCCCCGGATCAGTGCTCAGCCACCCAGCCCGAGGTTAAACACTTCACCATCCAATCCCAGGGCCAATGCTCCACCATCCGACCCCCGGATCAGTGCTCAGCCACCCAGCCCCAGGGAAAATATTTCACCATCCAATCCCAGGGCCAATGCTCCACTATCCGACCCCAGGATCAGTGCTCAGCCACCTGGACTTAGTATCAGTGCTCAGCCACCCAGCCCGAGGGAAAACACTTCACCATCCAATCCCAGGGCCAATGCTCCACTATCCGACCCCAGGATCAGTGCTCAGCCACCTGAAATTGGTATCATTGCTCAGCGACCCAGCCCGAGGGAAACTATTTCACCTTCCAGCCCCAGGGCCAATGCTCCACCATCCGACCCCCGGATCAGTGCTCAGCCACCCAGCCCCAGGGAAAACATTTCACCATCCAACACCAGGGCCAATGCTCCACCCTCCGACCCCAGGATCAGTGCTCCGCCACCCAGCCCCAGGGCAAACACTTCACCATCCAAACCAAGGGCCAATGCTCCACTTTCCGACCCCAGGATCAGTGCTCAGCCACCTGGACTTAGTATCAGTGCTCAGCCACCCAGCCCGAGGGAAAAAACCTCACCATCAAATCCCAGGGCAAATGCTCCACCATCCAACCCCCGGATCAGTGCTCAGCCACCCAGCCCCAGGGAAAACATTTCACCATCCAGCCCCAGGGCCAATGCTCCACCCTCCGACCCCAGGATCACTGCTCAGCCACCCAGCCCCAGGGCAAACACTTCACCTTCAAGCCCCAGGGCCAATGCTCCACCCTCCGACCCCAGGATCAGTGCTCAGCCACCTGGACTTAGTATCAGTGCTCAGCCACCCAGCCCGAGGGAAAACACTTCACCATCCAATCCTAGGGCCAATGCTCCACCATCCGACCCCCGGAGAAGTGCTCAGCCACCCAGCCCGAGGGAAAACACTTCACCATCCAATCCCAGGGCCAATGCTCCACCCTCCGACCCCAGGATCAGTGCTCAGCCACCTGGACTTAGTATCAGTGCTCAGCCACCCAGCCCCAGGGCAAACACTTCACCATCCAGCCCCAGGGCCAATGCTCCACCCTCCGACCCCAGGATCAGTGCTCAGACACCCAGCCCCAGGGCAAACACTTCACCATTCAACCCTAGGGCCAATGCTCCACCTTCCGACCCCAGGATCAGTGCTCAGCCACCCAGCCCCAGGGCAAACACTTCACCATCCAGCCCCAGGGCCAATGCTCCACCATCGGACCCCAGGATCAGTGCTCAGCCACCCAGGCCCAGGGCAAACACTTCACCATCCAACCCCAGGGCCAATGCTCCACCCTCTGACCCCAGGATCAGTGCTCAGCCACCTGGACTTAGTATCAGTGCTCAGCCACCCAGCCCGAGGGAAAACACTTCACCATCCAATCCCAGGGCCAATGCTCCACCATCCGACCCCCGGATCAGTGCTCAGCCACCCAGCCCGAGGGAAAACACTTCACCATCCAATCCCAGGGCCAATGCTCCACCATCCGACCCCCGGATCAGTGCTTAGCCACCCAGCCCGAGGGAAAACACTTCACCATCCAATCCCAGGGCCAATGCTCCACCATCCGACCCCCGGATCAGTGCTCAGCCACCCAGCCCCAGGGAAAACATTTCACCATCCAGCCCCAGGGCCAATGCTCCACCCTCCGACCCCAGGATCAGTGCTCAGCCACCCAGCCCCAGGGCAAACACTTCACCATCCAACTCCAGGGCAATGCTCCACCCTCCGACCCCAGGATGAGTGCTCAGCCACCTGGACTTAGTATCAGTGCTCAGCCTTCCAGCCCGAGGGAAAACACTTCACCATCCAATCCCAGGGCCAATGCTCTACTATCCGACCCCAGGATCAGTGCTTAGCCACCCAGCCCGAGGGAAAACACTTCACCATCTAATCCTAGGGCCAATGCTCCACCATCCGACCCCCGGATCAGTGCTCAGCCACCCAGCCCCAGGGAAAACATTTCACCATGCAACCCCAGGGCCAATGCTCCACCCTCAGACCCCAGGATCAGTGCTCAGCCACCCAGCCCCAGGGCAAACACTTCACCATCCAGCCCCAGGGCCAATGCTCCACCCTCCGACCCCAGGATCAGTGCTCAGCCACCTGGACTTAGTATCAGTGCTCAGCCACCCAGCCCGAGGGAAAACACTTCACCATCCAATCCCAGGGCCAATGCTTCACCATCCGACCCCGGATCAGTGCTCAGCCACCCAGCCCGAGGGAAACACTTCACCATCCAATCCCAGGGCCAATGCTCCACCCTCCGACCCCAGGATCAGTGCTCAGCCACGTGGACTTAGTATCAGTGCTCAGCCACCCAGCCCGAGGGAAAACACTTCACCATCCAATCCCAGGGCCAATGCTCCACTATCCGACCCCAGGATCAGTGCTCAGCCACCTGGACTTAGTATCAGTGCTCAGCCACCCAGCCCAAGGGAAAGCACTTCACCATCCAATCCCAGGTTCAATGCTCCACCATCCGACCCCAGGATCAGTGCTCAGCCATCCAGCCCGAGGGAAAACACTTCACCATCCAATCCCAGGGCCAATGCTCCACCCTCCGACCCCCGGATCAGTGCTCAGCCATCCAGCCCCAGGGCAAACACTTCACCATCCAGCCCCAGGGCCAATGCTCCACCATCGGACCCCAGGATCAGTGCTCAGCCACCCAGCCTCAGGGCGAACACTTCACCTTCAAGCCCCAGGGCAATGCTCCACCCTCAGACCCCAGGATCAGTGCTCAGCCACCCAGCCCCAGGGCAAACACTTCACCATCCAGCCCCAGGGCCAATGCTCCACCATCCGACCCCAGGATCAGTGCTCAGCCACCTGGACTTAGTATCAGTGCTCAGCCACCCAGCCCGAGGGAAAACACTTCACCATCCAATCCCAGGGCCAATGCTTCACCATCCGACCCCGGATCAGTGCTCAGCCACCCAGCCCGAGGGCAAACACTTCACCATCCAACCCCAGGGCCAATGCTCCACCCTCCGACCCCAGGATCAGTGCTCAGCCACGTGGACTTAGTATCAGTGCTCAGCCACCTAGTCCTAGTTCCAGCCTTACCCCTCCCACAGCAGCGGGAGTAAAACCCCAGGAAGGACCTCTGAGATGCCTGATGGTGGGACCCCAGCCTCTCCTGGCCATTGCCAGGGCTGGCAGAGGGTAACAAGGTGAGTGTTAAGAGCATTTTTAAAATGCTTTTGTTAGAGGGAGGCCCCTAAAAAAAAAATGCTTTTCCTGTGTCCCAACCAATACAGAGTCATCAGTCAAAAAGAAGCAAGTCAAGCTTGCATGACAAACTTGTTGAGGCCAAGGCAAGATGCGGGTGAGGTCAGTATTTTAAATGTTGGAGTGGGAGGTGCTGTATTCAGAGGGGGACGGGGACCATCCATTCTGCGGGAGGAGAGCCAGAGGCCAGATGCCACCAGCTGCTGACTGCGGGTGAAAGCCGGGCCAGAAAAGCATGCCGTGTGTGCCAGGGAGAGGACGGGTCCTTCTTTTCTACCCTCTACATATTGTAAGATGCAGCAGGCAGGGCGGGGTTTCTTCTTATCACTGAATGACTTGGCTTCTATACTCTTTCTTCTCTGTGGACTTCTATTTGGCTTGGACGATTTGGATTTAGTTAGATTGATTGGACTTTACATACAGATTGTTTTAGATCTTATTCTTCTGTTTTTTTGTTTGTTTGGTTAAGTTGTTTCCATTGGCCCAAGTCACCATGTCTGATGCCTCTTTAGTTATAGTCACCCCTAGGTTCGGTGTGGGAAATTACCTGTTCATTAACACCCTGGGCACTGGGGGGGGGGGGGGGGGCGGTTCGCCACAGTATAGCTGGCCCCGCATGTTCCTACAGGCAGGTAATCGCAGTGAAAATTTTAGGTACAAGGTACACGCATTCAGGGAGGTTGCCTTCCTCAAGGTTTTAAACCATCCATGTAATGAAGCTACTAGAAGTGACTGTCGCCGACTCTGAATTGTTCATCATTACGAGGCATGTCAGCGGTGGGATGTGCTGGACCACAGAGGCCAGAGGACTGAGGCGAGGCGGAAGCGCGGCGCATCTTTGGGCAGCTAGTTTCAGAGCTCCAGTACCGTCACTGGCACGGCGTGATCCACAGGGACCCAAACCAGAGAACGTCCTGGTGATGGGGGGGCTGGATTCCCGACTTGTAGAGGAGACGAACCGCACCGGCTTCCAGGGGAGACGAACCGCATCGGCTTCCAGGGGAGACGAACCGCATTAGCTTCCAACACAGTGAGATACAGAAGGCGCTGAGCGAGCCCTACGATCACGTAATGGAGACAAATCTCCTGTTAGAGACCAGGAGCGGAAGGGGAAGGACTGCCCTGCCCCCAAAAGCACCTGCGCTTGCTGTCTTCCCATCATCCTTCCCTCAGCTCAGTCATGGGGCGGAGGGAGGTGGGCTCTGCCAGCACTCCGGGAGGAGGTGTGTCTGACTCTGGGTCCCGGTCCAACGCTCCAGCATCCGGCCCAACGTTCCTAACCGGCGATCCAGCATCCGGCCCAACGTCTGGGGCCAGCGTTCCACCATCTGACCACGTGGCCAGGGCCAGCGCTCCACCATCCAGCCCCGCCTCCTGGGCCAGCGCTCCACCATCCGGCCCCAGGACCATTGCTCAGCCGCCCAGCCCAGAGCCCATGGACACCAACTGCAGCCCAGCAGTGGGAGTAAAACCCCAGGAAGGGCCTCTGAGATGCGTGATGGTGGGACCCTAGCCTCTCCTGGCCACCGCCAGGTCTGGCAGAGAGTTATGAGGTGAGTGTTAAGAGCATTTTTTAAAATATTTTTGCTGCGTCCAACGATACAGTCATCAGTGAAAAGGAAGCAAGTCAAGCCTGCATGACAAACTTGTTGAGGGCAAGGCAAGATGCGGTGAGGTCAGTAATTTAAACGCTGGAGTGGGAGGTGCTGTACTCTGGGGGGTGGGGGGGACCATCCATCCTGCGGGAGGATAGCCAGAGGCCAGATGCCACCAGCTGCTGACTGCGGGTGAAAGCCGGGCTAGAAATGCACGCCATGTGTGCCAGGGAGAGGACGGGTCCTTCTTTTCCACCTCTACATATTGTAAGATGCAGCAGGCAGGGCGGGTTGTTTCTCATCACTTCATGTGAGTTAAGAACTGTGTGTGTGTTTTTCCCACCTGAATCCTTACCACACCAGTTCCCTGAGCATGAAGAAAAACAAATTAATACATTGTTTTCAAAGGGAAGACTTATCTGTCTCTGTGGGGCTGGTTCATTGGTTCTTACATCACTGATGAGCTGGTCTCTTGCCCTTCTCACTGAGGATCCTGAGGTGTTCCTTCTTTCATCTGTCCCCCTTCCCTGAGATGCCAACAGCATATGGCACAGACCTCTGTGTGACTCTCGTCACTTTGTGTTGTCATTACATGGTTCTCTTCCCTTTCTTGCTCCGATCTTCCATTCCTGAGCAATTTGGGGGCCGGGAGGTTTCTTATTCACATATGAGTATCTCTAGTCATTATCCCAGAGCCAGATCTGGGAAGGTGCTCAGAAAATGATGGACAGGTGAACAGTCAGCCTGGTGACAATATAGTGGGTTGTCCCAAATCAAGACACATTGGAATATATAAGGGGATATGAGTAATGACTATGCTGAGACAACAGCGTAAAGTTGGACTGGGATTTTACTGATCTGTATGGTCATCTTAGTGATCATTGTCAAGCCTTATGAACAAAATTGTGGACTCTAATTCTGGAGACCTTTTAGAACGCACTGGTATTCCATTTGCCTGAGTAGATTTAGACCAATAGTTCCCAATGCATTGGAGACATAATAGCATAGGAAATGTTTGAAACTAGCAGGGTCATCAAGATTAATATAGACTCACGCTTTCATAGTGTAATTCCCTTTTTAAATTCTATTTTACCATTTTTTAATTATTACGAAGAGAAACTCAGTTTGGTGCTAAGTTATGTTTAACTGCCTCACCCTTCTGCTGGTCTTCCTTCTAAAACAAAAAGTAAACAGAGCTCAGGATCAGGACCTACTAATAAGAAATGGTGTTTGGCTGGAATATGCTTTCCTTTTCTCCTTGCAAATTAATTTCATTTTTTATGTGGCATTGTATTATAAAATTTTATTTTTATTGCGTGAGCTGTCAGTATCACAGTAGATACAGTGTTGGACTGGGACACAAGGGACCCTGTTTCAAAACCCAACGTCGCCAGATTGAGCACGGACTCATCTGGTTTGAGCAAGGCTCACCAGCTTGAGCTAAGGTCACTGGCTTGAGCAAGGGGTCAATCGCTCTGCTGTAGCCCTCCCACCCCCATCAAGGCACATATGAGAAAGCAATCACTGAACAACTAAAGAGCTGCAACAAATAACTGATGCTTCTCCCTTCCTGTCTGTCTATCCATCACTCTGACTCGCTCACTGTCTCTGTCAAAAAAAAATTGTTTCTTATGAGATAATATTAATTTTTCCCAGCCAACTGCTTTTTAATGTTATTTTTTGTCTTTAGTTTTACTCTGATATGTTTGTGTTTTTGTTTTGACCAATTTGTATTTATCCTACTTGAGAATAGTGAGAATTCATAATATTATCTCTTAAGGCCTTATCTTAATTCTGGAAAATTCTCAAATATTTAGCCCCTTTTTTCTTTTCTTTCTGGGACTCCAGTGAATTTATATTAGATTTTCTTACCTGTATCTTAACTATCTCTTCCTCTTCTATGTATCTTTTTATTCCTTTGTCTCTCCACGCTTTCTTTTGGATATTTTCTTATACTACTCTCCTGATTCACTCATTCTCTCTTCAGTTGTGTCAAAAATTCTGTTAAATTCATTCACTGAGAACTTAATTGTGATTATTATATTTTCCAGGTCTAAAATTTCTATTTTTAATTTCCTATTCTGTGCCATGATTCTCAATCCTAATTCTTCTTTGTAAAGAATAGTTTTAAAAGTGTATTTCTGATTTAAATTTTTTCCTTCTCTGTTTTTTTTTTTAAGGATTTGGTCACATTGTTCTGTCTCCTTGAGCATCTACTTATTTTGACTAAATGCTTGATACTTTATTTAAAAATTAATAAAAGTAATTTGAGACCTAGATTTGTGCTGCTTTCATCCAAAGAAAATTCAAGTTTATTGCTGGCAGATGGCTTTCAGTGTTAGTGAATCCAAAAGGCTTCTTCCAGTAAAGGCTTCAATCCCTGTAAGGTCAATTTTATTCAACATCTCTTACTACTAAGATAATGTTCTTCTAGTTTCCTACACAATGCCCCAGGAGTTACCAGGTGCTCTGAACTTCAGTGGTACCTGAGCTTTTTTGTATCACTCTAGTTGTGAGAGGGTAGGAATATTCTCTCCAGCTTCGCAGCCTCCCGATCACCTGGAATCACAGGATGTCCCGATGCAAACACCATGAGCACCTTTCAAGGTTTCCAGCTTCTATCTGATCTTGGCTGCATAATTATTCCTTGCTTTATTAGCTCTTTAATAAATTATTTTGTGTTCAACTCTTCTAATCCTCATAGTGCAGTTGGTCCAAATTTCCGAACCTCTATTACCACAAGTTGAACTTCTCTTATATCACGTTCCTATCTCTTGAACACTAAAATGTAAAAGAGAACACCATTCCCCTTTCTCTGTGCCTTCTTTAAAGCTGCTCTACTGCATAGCTTCTCTTTATGGGCAGATCCCTTAGGGGAGGCTACAGCTATCTGCCCTCATCTTCGTTTTTCACTTATCTTTTAATTTTCCATTTCATCACAGTTCAGAAAATGCTATAACTGGAATCAGCAGGAACCACCAAATTCCCAAACCCAACAGACTCATGTTAACCCACAGCTTACTCTCTTTCACATTTAAAATTCTTAAACCCCCCAACCAGAAGATCAGTGTAGTTTTAATTTGTATCTGTTTTCATACTATTGAAGTTGAAATTTCCTCTATATTTTAAGCACTTTATTTTTTCATTATTTCTGTAAACTGTCTATGTTATTGTCCTTTTTTATGAGAGCTATTTTCATATTAAGAATTTTGTTGTTTTTTATATGAAATGCAAATTTTCAGTTTGTCATTTGTGTTTTGACATTTTTTTCATGCAAATGTTTTTCTTTTAATGCAGTAAAATGTGATAATATTTTGGAATTTTGATATTAGAAAAGTCAATTACGGGGTTTCTCATGATTATTTGTGCTAAGCCAGGCTTGGTGGTAAAAGGATTTTGGTCTCAGTGTTCTGTCTCCTGACATTTTTTTTATAGTTTCTTAAAGACTAAAACATAGTATATTTCTTCTCAGTTACCTTAGGTATTGAATCCCCTGGACTTCTGATGCCATTCTCACTAAAATCAGACATATAAAGGGCATTCTTTCCAACTTTATCCTTTATGGGACATAAGGATTCTTTTAGAATTGTTCCAGAATTCAGAGTTGTAGAGCAGGTCAGAACATGATAACTGTCTCATACCTTGCCATCCCATCGCTTGCCCTCTGAGTACTACTACCTCCAAAACAATCAAACTTCAGCCTGTTAGATGACCTTTGAACTAAGTGTATGTAATTCAGCTACTTTGTGCTAGAAAGAACCAGCAACCAGGAGATGTGGAATATTTTCATTCACAAACAAAAGATGATGCAGTCTAGAGTAAAGACAATGGGAATAATAATTTGGAAAATTTTCTTTTATATCCCTATGCTCTCATTTATAACATGATTTTGTTGAGCACTTTTATTTTCCTTAGCTTTCTAAAAGTATCTGTAATAAGAGGGTAAAAATTTCTGTCCCAGGAGGGTGGTTGTAGGTTTGGATTTTTTAAACTCTAAAATGAATTTCCTACCCTCACCCCCACCACCTTCTTTTTTTAACATTTGGCAAAATATTTTATATTCTATCTTTTCCAATGCCATTGAGGTATTGTATCTTATAAAGAAAAGAGTCTACATGTATAAAAGAGAACTGAAAATACACTGTGTCTGTAAAGTCATGGTGTACTTTGACTGGTCACAGGAAAGCAACAAAAGACGATATAAATGTGAAATCTGCACCAAATAAAAGGAAAACCCTCCCAGCTTCTGTAGGATATGTGGCACATGTGCACATGTGCAGATGATGATGTAACACCGTGTATACAGCGGAGCAACCCAGGCATGGCCATGCCAGTAGAGATTGGACGGTACAGAGGAAAGTTCAGTGTGTTCTGTGGCTTGCTAAATTTGAATCCATGACCAAAGTGCAACATGAATATCGGCGTGTTTATACTGAAGCGCCACCACATAGTAATAACAGAACTCGGTGGGATAAACAGTTGAAGGAAACCGGCAGTTTGGTGGAGAAACCCCGTTCTGGTAGGCCATCAGTCAGTGACGAGTCTGTAGAGGCTATACGGGATAGCTACCTAAGGAGCCCTAAAAAATCTGCGTGAGCCCACATCGAACTGCACTGAATAGGTATGAAACCGGGAGAGTTTTCCTTTTATTTGGTGCAGATTTCACATTTCGATCGTCTTTTGTTGCTTTCCTGTGACCGGTCAAAAGTGCACCATGACTTTATGGACACACTGTATAATAATGATACAGATACAAAATTATTATATATTGATAAATGGGTTGGAGAAATTGAATGCTTCAAATAACTCATAATGTACGAAGCTTGAGAACCATGAGGAAACAAACACTGGTTATATCTGGTATATAACTGAATCTGGGGAGTGCCCAAGTCATATGGTATTTACTTAACACAGGAAAGTTCAGGGTTAAGAAAACAGTCATTCTTTCAGTGGGAGGATAAGATACTGGAAGGAAGAAGAAATGATCAATTATTTACTAAAATTAGTGAAAGAGAAGAAATAATTGACAAGGCAGCACACAGGAGAAGTGACAATCTGGTTCTCTCTCCCTCTCTTTCCCCATTCTCTCCCTCTTCCCCTCCTGCAGCCAAATGGCTTGATTGGTTTGAGCATTGGCCTCAGGCAGTAAAGATAGCTTAGTTTATTCAAGCATTGGCCCCAAATAGTGGTTACCATGTGGATCCCTCTCGGGGTGCATGTGGCAGTCTGTCTCTCCATCTTCACTCCTCTCACTTAAACAATCAAACAAACAAACTTCATAGAGAATTCACAGCAGAAATACCATGTAACTCTCTGGTTAATGTTGTAAAGTGACCCGCAAGTTCCAAGGAGACACCAGAATACCAGAATTTGAGAGGAGTTTATTCAAATCAAGCTGCTGGGGCAAAACAAATACCAAATCAGCTGCCATGAGGAGCAAGAATCTCGAGTTTTTGTAAGCAAAAACCACAGCCTTTCAGAAGCTATCACATAGAAGAAAGAACTTGCAATTAACTTTACAGGTTACATGTCTGGGCTTAGTACATTCTGTGGTTTTCAGCTCAGTCTGCAAGTTTACATAGAAACCTAAATATTCCCAGTGGGGTTACAGAAAGTCAGGAGGGGAGGATTCCAGAAAGTCATACAGAATACAAGAAATGGCATTTACTTCTGCTAACAGTTTTTACAATTTCTGGGCACCTTGTCACATAATGAACCTCAAAACAAACACAACAAAGCTGGAGAAGGCACAAAGACACAACATTGAAAAGATAAAATATATCACTGAATGCAGATTAATAATTTAGGATCTTCCTTATGAAAAGATTAGGACTAAGCAACCATGGAGATAAATATCCTTAAAAACACTGATAAAATAAACATGTATTTCTCCAATTTATCCCAAAGTATTAGAACTATGCACTGTCTTGAACTTAAAAAAGTAATTTTAGGACAAATCTTTACATATTGGCTCAATATGAAAAGTATCTCCACTTAATCAGAAAATACACATTCACAAGAGTGTGGAATAATAAGTTAACAACCCAAAATTACTGTGCTGTGGTGGAGTTTCAGGAAAATTCTTAGAAATCATTTTTTTAAATGAAATTCTGTTAAAGTAAGAAAACACTGTAGAACGAATCTCTCAAACACTATGGAAACAAACTGTCTTTTTCAGTCTTTAAGTAAAATACACATTCAAGAGCTGTCTTTTTTTATTAATTTAATTATTTTATTTCATATAACATATAAATCATTTTTACAAAGGACTGCTCTGGATTTGTTAATGATTTCAATTCTAATCATTCCTATATATATATTTTTTGATTAAAAATTTTAATTTATTGAGTTGGCTAGTTTCAAGTGTCCCACTCAAGAGCTTGCTGACTTTTGAATAATTCATTTGCCAACTATTGTTATGTGACACATAGGTGTATCCATGACAGAGTACAAGTTGCCCTCAGTGTTGCCATGGACATGTAAGTTACCAGTTAACTGCCAACATTGCCAGAAAATTGGTAGAAAGACTATCTAATTTTATTGACTCATCAGTCCCCATGCCATGTACCTCAGTAAACAAGGGTCTAACTTTCAGATTTATAGGCTGAGCATTAGAGCCCACAAAATGTATTTGTTAAAAACTGACACAATTGTATTATTCAAATATATATTTGGCCAGGGAAGCAAAATGGTTGTTTCTCTTGTGTGCCCTAACCGGAATTGAACCCAGGATATCTACACGCCAGGCTGATGCTCTATGCATGAGTAGGCTGGCCAGGGCCTAGAAATCCTTTAGTATCAAAAAATTGTTCTAATTTACCCAAGATCTACAAGCAAGACCACTAATGTCTAGCTTCCCTGTGTTGTAGCAATTTCTTAAAGTTTTTCCTGTGGAATAACTAGCATTGGGATTGGCCTGTATCTATATTTGAATTTCAGCTACACATGAAGGATTGAGTACATTTCATTTCCACTGTTCTTTTCTGAAATTCTATAAAATGATAGTGAAACAATTTAGAGAGGTTCATAAGAATAAAGTGAACCACAGAAGGAATGACAGTGACCAGTTCTGGCAGCTGGAGGGAAGGTCAGAGCACAAGACAAGGTCCTTGTAGAGGAAAGGAGCAGCGAGCTGGCTTAGACCTCAGAACTCCAGACACTCTCACAAATGAAGAGGCATCACGGGGGTGCAATTGGGTTTGATACAGAAGGATCATTAAATACTTTAAGTAACTGTTAAAAAAATCACAGATTCTGTTCTCCGGCCCAACAGAGGATTTAAAGATTAAATCAAAGAAACTCTATAGGACCCCAGGCAAACTGAGCAACTGAAGGATTAAGTGAATGTCTCTACACTGAACAAGAAGATGCCTGGGGCCCTTCTCCCATTGGTCTCCAACAACATTAGCCAACACTGCATATCTTCCAGACAAGAGATTCAAGTGTTGTCTCTGAAGCAAGTGATTGGCACCATTGTATTTGGAGAAATGACCTACAATAATCACCAGAATGGCATCCCTCAAAGAGCCAGGTCAAAGAATCCTACAGTGAAGACCATCAGTCAGGAGCCTGTGTCTCTGTGACAAACATGCACACAAACTGGCACAGAGCTCCCGATCAGCTTTCCAGTGCCTCCTTCTCTAAAACACAATTAAAAACTCCTTTCAATTACTGTTTACAGTCAATATTATTTTGTGTTAGTTCCCAATGTACAGCATAGTGGTTAGACAATCAGATATTTTACAAAGTGATCCCCTAATATGTCCAGTATCCACCCTCTGCCTGACATAGTTATTAAACTCTTATTGACTCCATGTCCTCACTCTGAAGGTGTGAACAGATGAGTAAGGAGCGTCAGGCACTTCGGAAACACATCCGCTGGGATGCATATCAAAACCAAGCAGGAAGGCAGGAATAAATATCTTTTTATCCAGAGGTTTTGGAGTGTTTGCACAAATGTACATGAACCAGCCTCATCATCACTTTTCTCCACAGACATGGTTCTTTAAGTGACATGGAAGTTGACTTACATGGCCTATTCAAGGTCACCTGAGAAGTCCTTTGTGTAATCTGGAAATGGATATTCAAAGTGTAAAAATACCTCGTAGCCTCACTGCAGGTCCGAATTCACTGCATCCTTTGGCAAGTGCTGGAGGGAACGGTCATCTTCAATGCTCACAGAGAGGCTCTAATCAGCTGGCCGTCCCTCAGCCTCTGCAAGTGTGCACAGGCCTGCAAACCCAGGCTTCAGCCCTGCTCTTTCCTAGCGTATCTGCCCCAAAAGCTGAGTGAGGACAGAACGGGGATGTGTGTTAAGATTTCTTCTGAATTACTTTAATTAAAGAAATAGGTGGCTGTATTTTCTCTTCTTCTTCCAAACTCTTCTATTAATCCCAAGAACAAATATTTATTCAGGACTTACTGTGTTGCCACTCACTGTGCCAGACAATGGGAACACGATGTCATGAACTCATTGTTCCGCTGCATTGTGCCATTGATTGCTTCTCATACGTGCCCTGACTGGGCCTGAACCAGTGCCACAAAGTGAGAGCTGGCAACCTTGGGATGGACGATTCCAAGCTTGAACTGGCAACCAACCCCTCATTGGAACTGAATGATGTCCTTGGGCTGGAACAACTGTCCTCACTGCCCCACAGGCGAGGGCCAGACTTTTCACTTTTACTCATTTTATTTAACTTCTTGCATCTTAGATTTTATTTCTGATAAAGTCAGTATCAATCTTTACTATCCCACATAAACAGAAAGCTCTTTTGGCATCCTTTTATTTATTTTCTTCATTAAAAGGATCATGAGGTGCAAAAGGGAGAAAAACACTGTGGTTTATCCTGAGCCATGCTGGTCCATGATTGTCCCTGACCTCATGAGACATCGTTGTGATGGAATTACAAACTAACCTGTGTAAGACCCAGGCTGGACTGAGGATATTGTCTGTTATGGCCCAGGAAGCGTTACAGTGACCTGAGGTTTTAGACGTGGTTGTATTAAACTTTGGATTTCTATTGTGACTCGGACTATTCTCTTTGGACTTTGGTTTTTAGACTTTGACTTGGTTAAACTGGATTTTTGACTTGACTTCTATACTAGGACTATTCTCTTTGGACTCTGACTTGGCTTGGACAACTTGGATTCGACGTATGGATTGTTTTAGAACTTACCCCTTTGTGTTTTTATTTGTTTAGTTAAGTTGTATCCATTCTTTAGACCAAGTCACCATGGCTGATGACTCTTTAGTATAGTCACCCCTAGGTGGAAGAGGTGCAGCGTGGGAAATTACCCTGGCCACAGGGGCTTCGCCACTGTATAGCTGGCCCGGCATGTCCCTACAGGCATGTTTGTTGCAGGGAAAATTTGAGGTACAAGGTACTGCCCTCACGCATTCAGAGAGATTGACTTCCTCAAGGTTTTAAACTATCCATGTAATGAAGCTACTAGAAGTGACTGTCGCCGACTCTGAATTGTTCATCATTACGAGGCATGTCAGCGGCGGAATGTGCTGGACGACTTAGACGACAGAGGCCAGAGAACGGAGGCGGAAGCGCGGCGCATCTTTGGGCAGCTCATTTCAGCGCTCCAGTACCGTCACTGGCACGGTGTGATCCACAGGGACCCAAAACCAGAGAACGTCCTGGTGGATGAAGATGGGAAAGTGAAGGTAACAGACTTTGGGTTAGTGAGGGAGGTGAAAGGGGAAGAACTGACAGCTTACTGTGGGACTGTGTGCTACATGGCGCCCGAGATGCTGCTTGACCGAAGTGATGAGGGCCGGAAACTGGATGTCTGGATCCTCGGTGTTATATTGTACCAGATGGCGAGGGGACAGCTGCCATTTATAGGTGAAGATTTAAACAAAATGAAGAAAGAAATTATAACCAGGGAGTTAGCAATACCGACTTTCCTATCAGAGGAATGTGAAGCCTTGTTAAAAATTCAATCGCTCTCAACCCCAAAGATAGGTCAGCAGCCCTCCACGAGCTGGGTAAATACTCAAAAAGACTACATAAAGACATATGGTGATGTGCCCCCCGGGGGGGGGGGGTGGCCTGGATCCCCAACTTGTACAGGAGATGAACCGCATTGGCTTCCAGAGATGAACTACATTGGCTTCCATCGCGGTGAGATACAGAAGGCGCTGAGTGATTAGCCCTATGATCAGGTAATGGGGACATATCTCCTGCTAGAAACCAGGAGCGGAAGAGGAAGGACTGCCCTGCCCCCAAAAGCACCTGCGCTTGCTGTCTTCCCATCATCCTTCCCTCAGCTCAGTTATTGGGGGGAGGGGGGAGGGGGGAGTTGCATTCTGCTAGCACTCTAGGAGGGGGTGTGTCCACTCGTGTCCCAGTCCAGAGCTCCACCACCCGGCCCAGTGTCTGGGGCTGGGTCTCTACCCTTTGGCCCAGCGTCCTGGTACAGCACTCAACCATCCAGCCCCTGGACCAGCGCTCCACCATCCAGCCCCTGCACCAGCGCTCCACCATCCAGCCCCTGGACCAGCGCTCCACCATCCAGCCCCTGGAGCAGCACTCCACCATCCAGCCCCTGCACCAGCACTCAACCATCCAGCCCCTGGACCAGCGCTCCACCATCCAGCCCCTGGACCAGCACTCCACCGTCCAGCCCCTGCACCAGCGCTCCACCATCCAGCCCCTGGACCAGCGCTCCACCATCCAGCCCCTGCACCAGCGCTCCACCGTCCAGCCCCTGCACCAGCGCTCCACCGTCCAGCCCCTGGACCAGCGCTCCACCATCCAGCCCCTGGACCAGCGCTCCACCGTCCAGCCCCTGCACCAGCGCTCCACCATCCAGCCCCTGGACCAGCGCTCCACCATCCAGCCCCTGCACCAGCACTCCACCGTCCAGCCCCTGCACCAGCGCTCCACCGTCCAGCCCCTGCACCAGCACTCCACCATCCAGCCCCTGCACCAGCACTCCACCATCCAGCCCCTGCACCAGCGCTCCACCGTCCAGCCCCTGGACCAGCGCTCCACCGTCCAGCCCCTGGACCAGCCCTCCACCATCCAGCCCCTGGACCAGCGCTCCACCATCCAGCCCCTGGACCAGCACTCCACCGTCCAGCCCCTGCACCAGCGCTCCACCGTCCAGCCCCTGCACCAGCGCTCCACCGTCCAGCCCCTGCACCAGCGCTCCACCGTCCAGCCCCTGGACCAGCGCTCCACCGTCCAGCCCCTGGACCAGCGCTCCACCATCCAGCCCCTGGACCAGCGCTCCACCGTCCAGCCCCTGGACCAGCGCTCCACCGTCCAGCCCCTGCACCAGCGCTCCACCGTCCAGTCTCAGGACCAGTTCTCACTCACTGGGCCCCAGTTCCAGCGCTCAGCCTCTCTGTTTTATGGGGTCACAGAAAAAGCTTTTTAAAGAACACACATCTGGAGAAGATTAAGTTTTCACAATGAAATTTATTCAGGTTCAAATAGGAGGCTGGCTGCCCAATGGTTTCCAGTGTCTCATCTCTGTCTATCTGGCCAAGGAAAAAGTCTAGTCTTGTCTTCATTAAGCCCAGTATAAAGACGAAAGTCTAAATATTCTGTGCCATGGTTTATTTAGCCCATATCAAAGTTCAGTCCAGTCTAAGCACTGCTCAAATCCTGTACTCAGGAGACTGCACAGCTCCCTGGCCACAAGCAGCTGCCAGCCCATCACCTGAGAGCAAACAAGGTGAACGTGCATTCCAGGTGAGAGAAGGCAGAGAGAGAAGGGCCAGATCTCTGTTAGGCTTGAGTTTATATTTTTGTGTCAGGAAAAATTAACATTTTTTAATCCAACCAACCAGTTTCTTTAACATATTCCAGGCTTGCATTGGGTTCTCTCACTAACCAATCAGATTCTTCTAGTTTAGACTGACAGGCTTCTGTAGCCACCATCTTGGCTTCCACTGCTCATGTCTTAAAGACGAAGCATAGAAGCACTTCTCCTCATAGTCTGGGTATGGACTGGTTGTACCCTGGGGATATGGAGAAACCTGTTCTTCATCCCTCCAGGAGAGAGGAAGTATTCATCTCTTTAGTGGGGCAATCTCCTGGGAGTGGAGGTCTGGGATTGTAAATGCTATAGCTTCCTAGTAAATGGAATGCTATAGTTTCCTACTGAAGCAGGATTTCTAGTTCTATTAAACTTTAATGTTCCCAGTACCTTTATTTCCTTTCCCTATCAACATCTAGCTGCCTGCCAACCATTAACAAGAGAATAAATAGTTTAAGACAAAATGAAAAAGGAAGAATAAGTGTCATGGGGCTCAAAGATCTTCAGAAATACAAGTTGTTCTGCCTTCATTGCAAATTTACACCTTCATTCTCTCAGGAAGAAATGCCTAAATGATCAAGAGAATCAGGATTATTCTCAGAAGGTTTTATATTTATAGTTTCTTGAGGTGAATGTCTTTTATTTGTCTCTGCCAGACTTTTCCTCTCTCCTCTTTATTAAAGGGAATTCCTTACATGTAGTTGTGTTTGGAGGTCATTCCTCTTAGCTTCAGGGTGTGTGATAGATTGCCCAGGCTCTGCCAGTCACACTGGACCTAGAAAACAGTGGGCAGTGGTAGCGCCATAGAAAACAGTGTTCTGTGGAGGGAAATGGAAGAAGGAAAGCTACACTGGGCTCAAAGAGAGCCTTCCTAGTGCTTAGAAATAACTTAGAATAATAATACTGCCTTTTTGTGCCTGATATGATGGATAAAACAATATTTATTTGTCCTTTCTTTTACTGATGAATAGTGCGAACATGGTCCAGCCTGTTGCACAGAAATGTTGGGGGAGCCTGGTGCCGTGATGGTCCCAGGCACGTAGCTACATGGGTGTCCTATTCTGAGGATTTGGTTCATTGTCACTAGCTGGACAGTGTGTCACCTCAGAGGCTGAGCCGCAGCTCCACAGAGTCTTCTGGAAAGTTTCCCACTCTTAACACTCTCCTCTTCCCTTTGTTTTCCAGGAGTGGTCGCTGCTTTCTGTAGTTGCTGTGTATTACCTCAGTGTTCTTTTATCCTTCATTCATCAAACACCTGTTTAACCAAATTCTGTTATTAAAGTCTCTTAAAATAATCAGCATGGATTCTGTTTTTTTGGTTGCACATTGCCTAATACACTGGATAAAACAATATTTATTTGTCCTTTCTTTTACTGATGAATATGGCGAACACGGTCCAGCCTGATGCACGGAAATCTTGGGGGAGCCTGGTGCAGTGATGGTCCCAGACACGTAGTGATGAACCTTTCACCCAGCCATCGGTAAGAAAACAGCAGACCCATTGTCTGGCTTTCTCCAACCTGCCATGCTCTTCATTCTATGACAGCAGCTGAAACCATGAATTTTGGGTGCACCTCTATGAGAACACAGGCTTTATGGCCAGTCCTATACTTCCTCTTAGGGGTTCATGTTAGAAGTAACAGGAGGCTGGATTATAGTGGGTCTTGGGGGCATTACAAGAACTTGTCTTTTTATTCTGCATGAAGGAAGTGCCAGGGAAAGATTTTGAGTGGTAATGTAACACAATTAATTTTACATTTTAATAGGGTCCCTCTAAATGCCATTGTGCAAAAGTAGTAATGATACAAAAACCAAGTAGGAGGGTATTACAGTAATCCAGGCTAGGGATGATGCTGGCTTAGACCAGAGTTGAAGGCAAAAGGTCACCTGATTGAACATGTGTAGAGTGAAAGACAAAAATTACACTAAAAATAAGCCAGGGCTTTGGCATTAAAATATAAGCAAACAAACAAAAAAACTGGAAGATTAGACAAGCCATTAACAGATCTGAAAGACTGTAGAGTGTTGGGACAGGAAGGTCTAAAGTCCACTTTGTTGATACTGACTTGATGTGCCTTTATGTACCCAAGTGTGGATTTTGAGTAGACTGTTGTTGGATCCAGGAGTCCAGATTTCAGGAGAGAAGTCTAAGCTAGTGCTATTAATCTATTGTCACAGTCCAGCCATGAAAAGTCTATTATGGGGTCCTCAAATGGGAAAAGGTATGGAATTAAATAAATGATAGAAAATTAAAGATATATATATACAGATGGGTTCAGGAGGATGACACAGCAAACAGTCACTACTGTTCCTAAGCCGATGCAATGGCGGCCCCCAGAAGCACATCCGTCTTTATTCAGGGAATAAATGTGGGCAATTAGCAATTCAGTTGTTTCCAAGACAACTCAAAGACAACCCCCACCATATCATTTAGATCTAACTTTACAGCAATAAGAAACTAGCTTCCAGCCTCTTCCAGAGAACATGGGTGGGACAAGCAAAAATCAGGTATAGCTCTTTGTTAACTGGGCAGGTGAGATGGCTGGTTAGGCCCAGCACCTCTGTCCCCTGGATATCCAGATTGTAAAAACACCCTGTTTATATTTCAGTCCCCAACAATCTATGAGTCACAAATATGTAGATGATATTTAAAGCCATGAATGGATGAAATCACCGATGGAGTGAGCACAGATAGGAAAAGATTTACCATAGTTGGGCTTCAGGACCTACCAATGTTAAGAGTTTAGGGATGATAAGAAGGAACAAAGAAAATGAAAGCGTGCGCGCACACACACACACACACACACACACACATGCACACACACCAAAGCAAATACAACCACTAAGCAGGAAAGATGAAAACTAAGATATTGTGAGGGAAGAAAACACCCCAAGAATGAGATATGTAAAATGCTGTCAGGTTAAGTAAGGTGAGACTGAAAATTGACCAATGAATATAGTCATGTGGAGACCATGGTGACTTTTACAAGGTGGTGACATCATGGAGTCAAAACCCTGATTGGAAGAAAGCAATTAAGACAGAGAGTATACACAACCCTGTGGAAGAGTTTTGCTAAAAAACGGAGCAGACAAATGGGACGGAATATGGAAGAGTATGTCAAACCTAAAGAGATTTTTTTTAAGGTAGGAAATACAACAAGATATTTGTATGCTGATGGTAATAACGCAAAGGACAAAAATAAATTGATGATAAGGATTGGGAGAGAAGAATTTCTAGAATAATGTCTTTGGGGTCTAGTGTGCAAGGACAGAGGTTGGCCTTAGAGGTGCATGAGCAGTCATTATAGGGCAAGGAGGGGAGGCAGAGTTGATACATACAGACACTAGCAGGTGGGCTGATGCTTGGCAGAAACTGTTGAAGTTTCTATTCGGTTGAACAAATAGAGCTGGAGTTCAAGAGAGATGTTTGAGTTAAAGATGGAGACATAGTATTATCAGTTCATAGAAGGTAGTTGAAGGTATGAAGTGGAAGATCCACTACGAGGGGTCTGGGGAGAGACAGTAGATTGAGGAACAAACACCAATACAAACAATGTAGCTATTGACCACATTTAAGAAATCAGAGGAATTCCTGAGTGCTGGTGTGGAACACACAGACCAACCTGGAGGCTTTGCTGAAGAAGCATGAGGAGTTGGAGCTGGACAAGCAGCAGAGGAAGCGCCTTGAGGCCTTCCTTACCCAGAAGCAGAAGGTGGGGGAACTGAAGGATGATGATTTTGAGAAAATAAATGAGCTGGGTGCTGGCAATGATGGAGTGGTGTTCAAAGTCTCCCACAAGCCATCCAGGCTGGTTATGGCCAGAAAACTAATTCACTTGGAGATCAAACCTACAATCCAGAACCAGATCATAAGGGAGCTGCAGGTTCTACATGAGTGTAACTCCCCATACATTGTGGGTTTCTATGGTGCATTCTATAGGGATGGCGAGATCAGCATCTGCATGGAGCACATAGACAGGCGTTCCTTGGATCTAGTTCTGAAGAAAGCTGGAAGAATTCATGAACAAATTTTAGGAAAAGTTAGCATTGCTGTAATAAAAGGCCTGACATATCTGAGAGAGAAGCACAAGATCATGCATAGAGATGTCAAACCTTCCAACATCCTAGTGAACGCCCGTGGGGAAATCAAGCTCTGTGACTTTGGGGTCAGCAGACAGCTCATCGACTCCATGGTCAACTTCGTCGTGGGCATAAGGTCCTACATGTCGCCAGAAAGACTCCAGGGTTCTCATTACTCAGTGGAGCATGGGGCTCTCTCTGGTTGAGATGGCAGTTGGGAGGTATCCCATCCCTCCTCCAGATGCCAAGGAGCTGGAGCTGATGTCTGGGTGCCAGGTGGAGGGAGATATGGCTGAGACACCACCCAGGCCAAGGACCCCTGGAAGGCCCCTCAGCTCTTATGGAATGGACAGCCGACCTCCCATGGCAATTTTTGAGTTGTTGGATTACATAGTCAATGAGCCTCCTCCTAAACAGCCCAGCGGAGTATTCAGGATGGAATTTCAGGATTTTGTGAATAAATGCTTAATAAACAACTCTGCAGAGAGAGCAGATTTGAAGCAACTCATGGTTCATGCTTTTATCAGAGATCCGATGCTGAGGAAGTGGATTTTGCAGGCTGGCTCTGCTCCACCATCGGCCTTAACCAGCCCAGCACACAGACCCATGCGGCTGGTGTCTAAACGTATGGCATGCAGCAAAGAGCGAATCTCCGCCCAGTGGCATGTCACATTGCTTTCATGTCTCTTTCCCATGCCTCTGAGCAGACATGCTTTTCACCTATGTAAAAGGATGAAGAATACAGCATGTGCCAAAATTCTATTCGTGTCATTTTTAATATTACCATCTTTATTCTTTCTATCATTATTCCCCTAAGTGGATTGGCTTTGTGCTTGGGGCTATTTTTGTGTGTCGATGATCAAAACATGTGCAACTATATTACAGTGAATCTTTGGTGACTATGAGTAGTCATCTTACTGAAAATTGCACTGCTCTCCCTTCGCCATGATTGGCTGGTTGCCTATATTTTGAGTATACTTTGATACTTGGTACTTCATTCTTGCCAGGCATACCTTCTTTACCCAAGGAAGGAGCCAGTCTGTCTATTCCGATGATTTGTAGACTTCTGGTTGTATTTCTATATTTATTTTTAAATATACTGTGTGGGGTATTTAGTGGTATATCTCTCTTTAAGTTTGGATTAGTATTTCTAAATGGTGGAATTACTTTGAACGTTACCAGTGTATCATGGCATTAAAATGTATGAGATTTATCTTTCCCCAAATCCAAGTACTGATGCTATTGTAAACAGCAGTGTGTATAGTGCCTAAAAATTATATAAAAATCCTTTTAACCATTTTAATCCAATGTTTAACAAATCTAATCTCTTATTCTAATAAATATACTCTCAAGTTAAAAGAGAAATCAGAGAAGAGCCTGGCCTGTGGTGGCACAGTGAGTAGGGCATTGAATGAGAATGCGAAGGTCTCTAGTTTGAAACCCTAGGTTTGCTTCATCAAGGCACATATGACAAGCAATCAATGAATAACAAAATTGAAGCAACTATGAGTTGATAGTTCACACCCCCCACTCTCTCTGTAAAATCAATTAATAAAATATTTTTTAAAAAGAGAGAAAGAAATCAGAGAAGAGAATAGCAATAAGGATTAGAAAGGTAAGGGGGGACTTGAGTTGGACGGGCAGGAATTGGTGAGGAGTCATTACAGGATCAGAGGAGCAGTAAGCATATTTTAAAAAGAAGAGCTAATAACAGGAAAGATCAAATGGGACCAAGTGGAAGAAAGCTCTGATCCTCTGATTTGATTTGATATATACATGGGAAACATTTTATTTAAGAAGATCAATGGTTAAGGGAGCTTAATGCTTTACAGTATGGATTGAGGGTTAGCATGGGAGCAGCAGGATCGAGAGGCTGATGGAGAGCCTGGATCAGGACCTTGAGGATGGGGATGAAGGAGTTTTACAAAGGATATTGGAAATAAAGACTTGGAGGGCCAATGAAGTCTTTAAATTTTTATTCTTATGGTCCTTCTTCCCTTTAAAATGTGTCCCTTACATGTTTTAAAGCAGAATTGTGTTTATTTTAATACAAAACTTTAGATTCTGAATTTCCCACTCTCACCATAATTTTAAACAACCATTCATGTGCAAAAACCTTATTTGAATAATTTAAATCTACTATCCCTATTCCTTACACACATATGAGGCAAAAGCATTAGTAACTGCATTGGTAATAAAATACTTAATCCAAGATTCTACTGCTTTCAACATAACAAAAAGTTGGTACATTTCCTAGAATTAGGGACTGGGGGAGTAAAGGGGAATTCCTGTGTGTTTCTTTTTGATTCTATTCAGAAAGTCAGAAGATTTAAGACAAGAGTCAATTTCAACCTGAAGTATGAAAAGCAATCCATCTGTCTTACACAGTTTCAGTCTTGGCCTCAGATATTTTTTCTGAAGTGAGTTTGCTTCTGATGTGTATCATTTCAGAACGCAAGAACACATGCAAAGTTACTGGGATGCCTGGGAGAAGGAAGAGCTATTTAGTTAGTGGGGAGAGGTTACTGGAATCAAAGGGTTTTCAATTATTAATCAAACCACACAAAAAAACCAAAACACATTAATCTCTAAAACCTACACCGTTCTCTAAAAGATTAGAAAGGAGCGAGACTAAAAGACTGAGACAAAGAGAGGGAGAAAGAGAGAGGGAGAGACCCAGTAATAATGACTTTAGAATCAGAGACTTCAACCTTTAAATAGAGTTTTACATTTTAAATTATTGTATCTGGACAGCGAGGAAACAAACTCTTTGCCACACGATCAAGAAGTCAAATTCAGGAGTCTTTATTTTAAACCAGCGACCACAAGTAAAAATGAGTAGTAGCAAAAGCATACCTACTGTCAGTATAAATGTTGACCTTCTTTCCCTTGGCCTACCTTAACACCTGGGTGAGAGCAATAAGTTCTGTTGAGCAGAGGTCCTGTGGGGCAAGCCTTGGGTCCAGATGCCCTTATCAAGAGTCACTACAGCTGCTCCAGCATGTCGAACCCCATTCAAGACAAAACTTCTACCATCTGTGAATAGCTAGCTGTTCTACCCCAGCTAAGAGTTTATCAGTGAGGTCCGGCCTTGCAGTTTGAACAGAGCCTAGTACCTCAGAGCAATCATGGAAGGGGATGCAATTATCCTCGTCAGGCATCAGGCTTCCTGGGTGGATGGCCTGCGTCTGGACAAATTTAATGCGAGGCTGACCGATGAGCAGAGCCTGATACTGGGTCTAGCCATTTGGAGAGGTAAGCAATAGGCCTGCGCCATGGCCGTACCATCTTGGGTCTAGACCCCTTTCATGATTCCTTTGTTCTCATGAACAAAGAGCTGAAAAGGCTTTGTAACATCTGGTAAAGCCAGGGTGGGGGCCATAGTGAGGGCCTTTTTGAGCGTTTTGAAAGCTTCTTGTTTCTTATCTGTCCAAATTAATTATTGGGTTCCTGCTATGCAGGAGTACAAAGTCTTGTCTGTCTCTGCAACCTAGGGATCCACAACCTGCAGTATCCAACTGCTCCAAGAAATTCATGTACTTGCCCCATGATGGTGGGGGTTGGGATCCGAAGGATTACCTCTGTATGACTGGAAAAGAGAGTACTCTTTCCCGCCGCATTGTAGTAGCCTACATAGGTTACCTTGAAAGTGCAGAGTTGTGCCTTTTTAGCTGACACGCAGTACCCTAGAGTCTTCAGTGTTTGTAAAAGACCCTCAGTGGCTGTCCAGCAGCTTACCTCCATTTCTGCAGCTAGAAGAAAATCATCTACGTACTGTAGCAGTGTGCAGTCTAGATGTTCCTGGCAGAAGGCAAGCAGATCCTGATGCAGTGCCTCGTCAAAGAGGGTCAGTGAATTCTTGAAACACTGAGGTAATCTGTTCCAGGTTAGTTGTTCCACGATGCCTGCTTCTGTGTCACTCCACTCGAAGGCAAAGGTGGGCTGACTTACAGGGGCTAGAGGAATACTGAAGAAAGCATCCTTTAAATCTAAGACTGTGTAAAATTTCAAGTCTGGCGACAACAGGCTCAAGAGAGTATAGGGGTTAGGCAGAGCAGGGTGAATTGTTTCAACCTGCTTATTTACTTCCCATAAATCCTGGACTGGATGATAGTCCTTGGTAACTGGCTTCCTAACAGGCAGTAAAGGGATATTCCATTGGGACTGGCAAGGAACAAGAATACCAAGTTCTAACAGTCTCTTAATATGAATACTTGCTCCCATGAGAGCGGTCCAAGGGAGGCAGTGAGAACAGACTGAGAAGTTCTAGTGTCAGTGAGGAAGTCTACTGGGTAGCCCCCTACTTGTAAAGTTACCTTGGGCTCCTGGGGGCTAACAAGTATGGAGCCTGGGCCCCATCAGTCCTCCTTTAGATTAAGGAATCTTGAGGTCTGCTGTGACTTTCCTTTTATTTCTGGACAGTCTTTTCTTCAATGTCCTTCTTTACATTAAGCACACTGATTTCTGCTTAACTCAGGGTTTCCTCCTTTTTATTCTGGTGTTCTAAAACAGCTTCAACGACATTAGTCATTTTCTTAGTTTGTTTCTCCTTTAAGGTGCCTCTATTATTGTAAACTTTCTGAGCTATTTCTAATAGTTGGGAAATTACCATCCCGGGGAAGCCTTCTAATTTTTGTAGCTTCCTTCTAATATCTGGAGCTGACTGTGATACAAAGGCTAAGTTGACTGCCCTAGCATTTTCTGGCGCCTCTGAGTCTAGAAGTGTATAGACTCTGTAAGCTTCCTGTAACCTCTATAAGAAAGCTGTGGGGGTCTCCTGAGGACCCTGAATAACTCTGAAACCTTAGACAAATTTGTTGTGGTGAAACCGCAACAAACCGGAACAGGAGCCCAAAACTGATGCAATCAACTCGGGTTTTATTCACTGGCCAGTGGACTGCCCACCATGCCTCTCACAACGAACAAGGATGAGCTCGGGGGGGGGGGGGGAGAGGAGTATTTAAAGGTAAAGACCACAAAGTTACAGTTACTTCAGCATGTTTGTACAATATCTTTGCAAAAGCACACAAGCACACACTGTTCTAAGATAATAAACCGCCTTCTTGCAATATCTGCAGGGCTGATGCACAAGGAACACATTGTGCCTTTGCTAGCAGGATTAGATTTGCTGAGACTCATGACAATTTTCTACTTTAGCTGTAGCTATAAGTTAAATTCGGTCAGGGGTCCTCCCCAGCATGTTCTGGCATGCCAGTACAAAATTCATGAGTTTCTTAGTAGCTCTCCTGTTCCCTGCTAACAGAAACTGGTGAGAAGTATTCAAAGCTTCCCGTTCTGCTGTGGTGTTAGGAACCTACTTAGGCCAGGCAACGGGAAACACCTTCTCTAGGTGGTCTCAGTTATCCTCCTCAGACCCATTCATTCCTAACATAGCAGCTTTTCTCACCTCAGTTTTGATTCTTTCCCTTCCTTCGGAGTAAACAAGGTAAGGAGAAGCTGCTGACAATCGTCCCAAGTGGGATGATATGTGTACAATACAGATTCTAACAGTCCTGTTAGGGCGTGAGGCTTCTCCAAGAAAGGAGGATTCTGAGCCTTCTAATTATACAAGTCACTAAAGGAGAAAGGGACATACACAAGAAAAGGCTCTTTCTTTTCCCCTCCCTCTGCTGTTGGGACTTATCTCAATGGTAAGAGGGATTCTGCTTCCTTTTTCTTTTCTTGCCTCCTAATCTGCCTTGACAGTGGCTCTGGGCTCTCTGATGCAGGTGGATCTGATGGAGGAGGAGGGTATGGAGGAGGTCATTAAGATTCCTCCTCAACAGTCTGTAAGACAGGGACCTTCTTTCCTGATTTTGTGGCTGTTGCTAGTAAAACATGATGACCATACTTGATTATGCATCCTTTCAGCCAGGGAGGGGGATTTTCTACTAGAGTGCTCTACTGATCTATGTAGGGGAACTGGTCTGGGTGACCCCATCGCTGAGTTACTATATTCCATACAGCCCTGGCATCTCTAGGGTCTAAGGATCCCTGCAAGGACCATACTACCCCAAAAGAGGGCCACTCTATTTCACAAAGGGTTCAAAGTTTTCCCTTACTCAGTTTTACACTATAATCATCAGAAAATACAAGTTTGAAATTCTTAAATATACAGTCAAGAGGACTTTGACCCATACTTTGCCCTTCTCATGTTGTTACAAACAATATAGCACAAATGAGCTTCCTAAGATCATGAAAAGGATCAAGAACTGAGGTTTCTGCCAGTTTTCTATAATGTCTCCCTTTGGGTGTACCCTGGAGAACTAAAGGACAAAGAGTTTCATACAAAGTTTGATGTACAAGAAAATGGGATGCCCCATGAGGAGCCACAAACTAGACACTCAGGTACAGGCACCAGAGCTCCTCTTTCACACACTATTCACTCACGGGTTTTTAATGTAGAGACAGAATACCAAAGCATAAGCGAAGAACAAGATCTTTCCAGGAGAAAAATCAGAGAGGGATCCTTGAAAATAAAGGTCCTTCCTCTATCTAGTGAAGAATGCAGAAAGGAGATCCCGAAGAGGGACCAACCAGGAGATGTCCTCTAGGATAGCTTGTAAAAATAAATGAAAGCCACAAAATAAGCAGAGGGTAAACATATGAGAGAGCAAATCCAAATGTGTCCTAGGAAGCCTGAAGTGGGACTTAACTCAGTTCCTGCAAATGCCATAAACTCCAAATTACTCTCCATCAACATCTTGGCCCTGAAGAGTCTATTGTGTGAGTGCAGTCATGTCCGATCCTCAATCACAATAGTTTCAGACCGGCTAGCCACAGACAGGTTACGAATTGAGCAAATTGCAAATTTGCTGTATGTACCTCCAGAGGCTTCCCTGATGACTCCAAATAGGTGAATGGGCATGCTGGTTGTTTACAGCTGACTGTCAGTCAGACAAAAAAAGCTACTAGGGCCCTAGAATGTTTCAGGTGGTGCCTACCCTGCTGGGTTTCCATTCCTGGCAGTCAGACCGAGGAGGCCAGCAGCTGCATTTGAGTGACAAAGACAAATGTGTCCAGAGGACACAGATCTCACTGGGGCCTCCAAATATTGTATCTGGACAGCAAGGAAACAAACTCTTTGCCACATGATGAAGAAGTCAAATTAAGGAGTTTTAATTTTAAGCTGGAAACCACGATTAGACTCACATCCTAAAAAATTCATGGCCCTGAATGTACTCAGGGATTTGCTTTTAAAAGCAAGAAAAAGAAGCAAGGGACAGGAGTGAGCACCTAGCCAAAGCAGTTTTACAGAAATGAAACAGGTTTTCGTAAGCTATGGTTATCTTTGGAACAATCTAGGGAGTGACCATTCAGAGAAGCATTTTACAAAGAGCAGAAGGATTTGTTCGGTTATCTGACTGATCTTTTACAAAGTCTGTTGAGGTAACATCTTGCAAAATATGATCCTGAGGGCTTTACTAAACCTAGATATAGCTGGGAACCCTTCTATGTATGGGTTTATATAGTTCTTAGTTTTTTCTGATTTACTTATTTTACTCCTTACAATGTCATCAAGGTCCATTCATGTTATTGTAAATGATCCGATGTCATCATTTCTTATGGCTGAGTAGTATTCCATAGTGTATATTTACCAAAGCTTTTAATCCACTCGTCCTCTGACCAACACTTGGGTTGTTTTCAGATCTTTGCTATTGTGAACAATGCTGCCATAAACATGGGGGTACATTTCTCCTTTTGGAACAGTTCTATGGTGTTCTTAGGGTATATTCCTAAAAGTGGGATAGCTGAGTCAAAAGGCAGTTTGATTTTCAATTTTTTGAGGAATCTCCATACTGTTTTCCACAGTGGCTGCACCAGTCTGCATTCCCACCAGCAGTGCAGGAGGGTTCCCTTTTCTCCACATTCTCACCAGCACTTATTCTGTGTTGTTTTGTTGATGAGCACCATTCTGACTGGTGTGAGGTGATATCTCATTGTGGTTTTAATTTGCATTTCTCTAATGATGAGTGATGTTGAGCATTTTTTCATATGCCTACTGGCCATCTGTATGTCCTCTTTGGAGAAGTGTCTATTTATTTCTTTTGCCCATTTTTTGATTGGATTGTTTGTCTTCCTGGTGTTGACTTTTCCAAGTTCTTTATAAATTTTGGTTATTAACCCCTTATCAGACGTATTGTCAAATATATTCTCCCGTTGTGTTGTTTGTCTTTTTATTCTGTTTTTATTGTCTTTAGCTGTGCAAAAGATTTTTAGTTTGATATAGTCCCATTTGTCTATCCTGTCTTTTGTTTCACTTGCCCGTGGAGATAAATCAGCAAATATATCACTGTGAGAGATGTTGGAGAGCTTACTGCTTATGTTTTCTTCTAAGATGCTTATGGTTTCATGGCTTAAATTTAAGTATTTTATTCATTTTGAATTTATTTTTGTGAATGGTGTAAGTTGGTGGTCTAGTTTCATTTTTTTGCAGGTAGCTTTCCAATTTTTCCAACACCATTTATTAAAGAGGCTGCCTTTACTCCATTGTATGCCCTTCCCGCCTTTGTCAAATATCAGTTGTCCATAGAGCTGTGGTTTTATTTCTGGGTTCTCTGTTCTGTGCCATTGATCTATATGCCTGTTCTTATGCCAGTACCAGGCTGCTTTGAGTACAATGGCCTTGTAGTATAAGTTGATATCAGGAAGTGTGATACCTCTCACTTTATTCTTCTTTTTTAAGATTTCTGAGGCTATTCGTGTTCTTTTTTGGTTCCATATAAATTTTTGGAATACGTGATCTATATCTTTGAAGTATGTCATTGGTATTTTAATTGATATTGCATTGAATTTATAAATTGCTTTGGGTAATATAGACATTTTAATTTTGTTTATTCTTCCTAACCATGAGCACAGTATATGTTTCCACTTGTTTGTATCTTCCTTGATTTCTTTTATCAATGTTTTATAATTTTCTGAGTACAAATCTTTAGTCTCCTGGGTTAAATTTACTCCTAGGTACTTTATTATTTTGGTTGTAATAGTGAAGAGGATTGCCTCCTTAATTTCTCTTTCTGAATGTTCATTGTTGCTGTATAAAAATGCCTCTGATTTCTGAGTATTAATTTTGTATCCTGCCACCTTGTTGAATTCATTTATCAAGTCCAGTAGTTTTTTGACTAACACTTTCGGGTTTTCTATATACCATATCATATCATCTGCAAATAATAATAGTTTTACTTCTTCTTTTCCAACTTGAATGCATTTTATTTCTTCTTCTTGTCTGATTGCTGTGGCTAGGACTTCCAGGACTATGTTGAATAAGAGTGGTGAAAGGGGGCACCCCTGGCTTGTTTCTGATCTTAAGGGGATTCCTTTTAATTTTTGTGTATTGAGTATGATTTTGGCTGTGGGTTTGTCATAGATGGCTTTTATCATGTTGAGGTATGTTCCCTGTATTCCCACTTTGCTGAGAGTTTTGATAGGAATGGGTGCTGGATTTTATCAAATGCTTTTTCTGCATCTATTGAAATTATCATGTGGTTTTTCTCCTTCCTTTTGTTTATGTGATGAATCACATTGATTGATTTGCGAATATTGTACCAGCCTTGCCTCCCCAGAATAAATCCCACTTGATCATGGTGTATGATATTTTCCATATATTGTTGAATCCGGTTTGCTAATATTTTGTTGAGGATTTTAGCATCTATACTTATCAGAAATATTGGCCTATAATTTTCTTTCTTTGTGTTGTCTTTGCCTGATTTTGGAATTAGAATTATGCTTGCCTCATAAAAGGAGCTTGGAAGTCTTTCTTCCTCTTGAATTTTTTGAAATAGTTTGAGAAGATTAGGAGTTAGTTTTCTTTGAATATTTGGTAGAATTCACTTGTGAAGCCACCAGGCCTAGGAATTTTCTTTGTTCGGAGTTTTTTTATAACTGTTTCAATCTCATTTGGAGTAATTGGTCTGTTTAGGTTTTCTGATTCTTCCAGATTGATTTTTGAAAGATTGTGTGTTTCAAGGAATTTGTCCATTCATCTAGGTTGTCTAGTTTTTTGGCATACAGTTCTTCATAGTATTTTCTTACAATATTTTGTATTTCTGTTGTGTCAGTTGTTATTTCTCCACTCTCATTTCTAATTTTATTTATTTGAGTCCTCTCTTTTTTTTTCTTGGTGAGTCTAGTTAAAGGTTCATCAATCTTGTTTACCTTTTCAAAGAACCAGCTACTAGTTTTATTGATCCTCTGTATTGTTTCTTTAGTCTCTATGTCATTTATTTCCGCTCCGATCTTTTTTTATTTTCTTTTCATTTTTTCGAAGCTGGAAAAAGGGAGGCAGTCAGACAGACTCCAGCATGCGCCTGACTGGGATCCACCTGGCACGCCCACCAGGGGGCAATGCCCTGACCATCTGAGGCATAACTCTGCCCCAATCTGAGCTATTCTAGCACCTGAGGCAGAAGTCACAGAGCCATTCCCAGCGACCGGGCCATCCCTGCTCCAATGGAGCCTCGGCTGCAGGAGGGGAAGGAGAGGGGGAGGGGTGGAGAAGCAGATGGGCGCTTCTCCTGTGTGCCCTGGCTGGGAATCGAACCTGGGACTCCTGCACGCCAGGCCAATGCTCCACCGTTGAGCCAACCGGCCAGGGCCCTGCTCTGATCTTTATTATTTCCTTCCTTCTACTACATTTGGGCTTTAATTGTTCTTCTTTTTCTAGTTGCTTTAGATACAGGCTTAATATGTTTATTTGAGCTTTTTCTAGCTTCTTAAAGTGTGCCTGTAGTGCTGTCAACTTCCCTCTCAGTACTGTTTTTGCTGTGTCCCATAAATTTTGAGTTGTTGTATGCTCATTATCATTCATTTCTAGGAATTTTTTTATGTCTTATTTGATCTCATTCTTAATCCATTCATTATTTAACAACCTGCTATTTGGTCTCCATGTGTTTGAGAATTTTTGAGTTTTTCTGTTGTGGTTGATTTCTAGTTTCATGCCATTGTGATCAGAGAAAGTGCTTGATATGATTTCAATCTTCTTAAATTTGTTAAGAGCACTTTTGTGCCCTAACATGTGGTCTATCCTAGAGAATGTACCATGAGCACTTGAAAAGAATGTATATTCTGTTGCTTTAGGGTGAAAGGTTCTGAAGATATCTATTAAATCGAGTTGATCTAGTGTGTCCTTTAAGTCTGCTTTTCTTTGTTAATTTTCTTTCTTGAGGATCTATCTAGTAATGTTAGTGGGGTATTGAAATCCCCTACTGTTATAGTATTGCTATTGATCTTGCCTTTTATATCCATCAAAGTCTGCTTTATATATTTAGGTGCTCCTATATTAGGTGCGTAGATATTTATAATAGTTATATCTTCCTGTTGGATTGCTCCCTTTATCATTATGTAGTGGCCTTCTTTATCTATTACTATATCCTTTGTTTTAAAGCTCATTTTGTGTGATATAAGTATTGTTACCCCAGCTTTTTTTTCATTTCCATTTGCATGAAATATATTTTTTTTATCCTTTTACCTTCAGTCTATGTGCATCTTTTGTTTTAAGGTGTGTCTCTTGTAGACAGCATATGTATGGGTCCTGGTATCTTATCCATGCAGCTACCCTATGTCTTTTGATTGGATCATTAAATCCATTTACATTTAAGATTATTATTGATATGTAGTTGTTTATTGCCATTTAATTCTTTAAAGCTGTATTCCTCTCTTGCTATATTTTTTTCCCACTTTGATCTATTTACAAGAGGCCCCTTAACATTTTCTGCAGCATTGGTTTGGTTGTAATGAATTCCTTGAGGGTTTTTTTGTTTGTTTGTTTGGGAAGCTTTTTATTTCTCCTTCAATTTTAAATGATAGCCTTGCTGAATAAAGTAGTCTTGGTTGTAGGTTCTTGTTCTGCATTACTTTGAATATTTCTTGCCATTCCCTTCTGGCCTCAAGTGTGTCTGTTGAGAAGTCTAATGTTATCCTTATGGGGGCTCCTTTGTAGGTGATAGCCTTTTTTTCTCTAGCAGCTTTTAATATTTTCTCTTTATCATTTAGCTTTGGTATTTTAATTATTATGTGTCTTGGCGTAGATTTCTTTGGGTTTCTCTTTAATGGAGTTCTCTGTGCTTCTTGAACTTGTGAGAGTTTCTCCTGCATTAATTTAGGGGAGTTTTCAGCTATGATATGATTGAACAAAGTCTCTATCCCTTGGTTTTTCTCTTCTTCTTCAGAAACCCCTATGATGCGGATGTTATTTGTCTTCATGTTGTCACAGAGCTCTCTAAGAGTTTCCTCAGAGTTTTTGAGTCTCTTTTCTTTTTTCTTCTCTGCTTTCATGCCTTCATTCAACTTGTCCTTCAACTTGCTGATTCAATCCCCAGCTCCATCCACCCTGTTTTTCATTCCATCCATTGTGGTCTTCATTTCTGATATTGTATTTGTCATCTCTGACTGATTCTTTTTTACTATTTCAATATCCTTTTTTATACTTACTATTTCTTTACTTAGGTGTTTGTAATGACTATCCATTGTTGTTCTAAGATTCCTAAGCATCCTTGCAATCATTATTCTGAACTTTGCATCTGGAAGTTTGGTTATTTCCATATCACTTAATTCATTTTCTGGAGGTTTTTCTTGTGGTTTCATTTGGATTGCACTTCTCTGTCTTCTCATTATGACTGTGTGTTTGGGTGTTTTGTTTGTAAAGCTGGTTGAGTCTAGGCTTGGTGTTGTCTGCCTCCAGTTTTCTTTTTTTGTTGTTTTGTTTTTTTTTGTTTTTTTGCCTCCAGTTTTCAATTGTGTTATATATAAGTCTTCTTGGGTTGGCATCAGCTATTATTTGTAATCCACTTTTGGATTTGGGCCACTTTGAAATCTTGATTTGTTTGTTTTCTTAACAAGTGATAGTCTTGTCTACTGATCACAGCAGGGGGCTTATTTGAATCTGTATCCGGGAATGACATGGATGTAACCTGAGACTCTGAAGGCCTCTTCTACCAGTTATTCTCACTGGGGGCAGGGTCTTTCCTCAGCTTTAGTAGGGGGAGGTGTATCTCAGATCTCCATGGAGACTTGAGTTACTGTCCCTCCTCCCCACATCTTGTGCTGATTGGAGTTGGAGAGATGTCTGGAAATCTGTGACCCAGAAGCACTTTAGTCTTTTGTTTTGTGGAAGGAACAGCCCCTTCCCCGACTATGGCCGCCTCCAGCACTGGATGAGTCAGCTTCTCAGGTCGTCCCTTGCATTCCTGTGCCCCTCACCGTCTGTCTGTCTGTCTGTCTCTCTCTCCCCCCTTTCTTTTTGGAATAGAAGCTGGCTCTTTCAACACACCTGATTCCCTGGTCGCCAGGAGAGTGGCTGTGAGCAGTATTTTCTGCTCTTTTCCTTTAGCCTCACCCCCCCCCCCGTTCCTGTAAGCAGGGGAGATTCAGGTGCTCCCTACCAAGTTTGTTGTGGCTTCTTCTTTGCTCCTTGGTTTTTGAGATGTTTTTGTAGTCCAGAGTTGGTGTTTCACACTGATTGTTCATAAATTAGTTTGTAATTCAGTTCAGTGGTGTGAGCTGAGAGCCTATTCGTCTGCCTACTCTGCTGCCATCTTCAGGTCCCCTGGGAATTAGTGTTTTAAATATTCAGTATAAAAAAAATATTTATTATCCACCTTAGCTTTCTAAGGTTTCATTTATAGAGAACTTAACCTGGTCCAAAAATGTTAAATAAAAAACTCCCAAAATAAACAATTCATAAATTTTAAGTTGCATGCTATTTTGAGTAACATGATAAAATCTCACACTGTCTCTCTCTCTGTCTTTCTGGAGACATTATTAATCCCTTTGTCCAGCATGTGCATACTATATATATTCCTCACTCATTAGTTACTTAGTAGCCACATAACTTATCAGATCAACTGACAAGGTATTTCAGTGCTTGTGGTCTAGTAACAATTATTTTACCTAATAATAACCCCCAAAGTGCAAAAGTAGTGATGCTGTCAGATATGCTATGGAGAAGCCATGTTGTGCTTGTTATGTATTGTCAGAAAGCCAATAGTAGCTTGATGCTACATCATTCACCTCAATTTGTCTCATCACATAGGCATTTTATCATCTCATATCAGCATTAGAAGAAGAAAGGTGAGTGTAGTACAGTAAAATATTTAGAGAAAGAGAGAGAGACCACATTCATGTAACTTTTATTATAGTACAATAATCATTATAATTGTTCTATTTTATTATTAGTTATTATTGTAAACATTCTACTGTGCTTATCTAAAAATTACACTTTAGGCGTGCATGTATAAGAAAAAAAAACATAGCATACTTAGGAATTGTACTAACCACAGTTTTTAGACATTCACTGGAGGTCTTGGAACATGTCTCCCTGCATAAGGGGAACTACTGTAAACAAGAACTACTGACTCTTTTGGCATCTAAGCGACATAAAAGGAGCTATATTTCAGAGAAAATTCATCTGGTAGCTATATGTAAAATGAACAACTTTGGCTGTATGGGAAATAGGGAGATAAAAAGCAGACATCTGGCCCTAACTGCATATTTCAGTTGGTTAGAGCATTATCCTCATATACCAAGATTGCAGGTTAGTCCTCTGTTCAGGGCACAGACAAGAATCAACCAATGAATGCATAAATAAGTAGAACAACAAACTGATCTCTCTCTCTCCCTCTCCCATCCTCCCAAAATAAATAAGTATATAAAAATTTTAAAGCAGACATCTGTTTTAATATATAACACTACAAAGAAATGTTTAAAAGAAATTTTATGATGAATTGGGTATGGGAGCAGAGGAATAAGAAATGTCAGAAAGGCAGTTTAAATGAATAACAATTCTATCTAATATCTTTTAAATATTTAGCTTTTGGAGGCCTACGGACACCCCTTCCTGAAAATTAACTATTCGGTGATGTACTAGTACAAGTATTTAAGGAAGAGGGCTTCACTTGAAAAATGAGCAGATTTTATCAAGATGAAGAAATGGTATGAACCTGAGCCCAGCTCCAGAGTTTTCTGCTCATGAACTGCACAGCATCAGCTAGGGTCCAGAGAAGCCCCGAGACTCAGCCCAGGGGGCACTCACCGTCATTGACCATGTTATTATCTATCTACATTTTACACTGTGTTCAAATAAAGTTCCACTATTTCAGACTATTATGCAGTCTTTCCAAGAGAGGCTGGCAACTGTGGCTTCTGCTGACATTCTCTTATCGTGCAAAAATTCAGGGCCACTGATCAAGATCCAGTGAGCCTATTCATTAGCGTGTATATAACTGTTCTTCCTTGCCATTTTGCGAGCTCTATTAAAACTGGGACTTGCTTTGTACACTGTTCTGTTTGTCACAATAATGTACATAAGTTTTCAACATAACTGTTGTTATGATGTCAGCCTTCTACAATGGTCCAATATTGACTATATATATATATATATTAATATATATATTATTCATTTCAGAGAGAGAGAGAGGAAAGCAGAGAGAGAGAGAGAGAGAAATTTCAATTTGTTGTTTCACCCACTTACGCATTAATTGGTTTGTTGTTGTATGTGATCTGACTAGGTATCTATCTCCCTACTTTGGTGTATCTGCATGACAATCTAATCGAGTTACCAAGCTAGGGCCCAATGTTGGTCCTATTGATGGAAACACTGAACTACCAGGGAATTATATTCTATTAAAAGGAAAGAGTTCAATAGCCAGTGTGCTTTAGACTGGGTGAACTCATCCAGTTGGCTCCTTAATTCCTCCTTTAGAGTTTGATGGCCCTCTGAACAGTGTCAATAACGGCACTGTATGCTTGAGTCAATCCAATTATGCAATCCTGGCTGTCAGTTTTCTTGCACATCATCCTTTCACAATGATGTGAAATGAATTCTGTGCAGTTGTGTAATGTATTTGTCAGAAAATATACATAACTGGCAGCTGGTAAAGCTTTAACATGCAAGTTTCTCCAGTGATACAAAATATAAGCATCTGAGTTTATCAAAGGGTACTGAATCGCAGCTATGATCACATCACATTTTCCACATTATGTGGCTGTTTTTTCCCTCCTCTTCCTCAGTGTTGGTGCCCTGGACACTTTTATTGCTGCTGTGTATGAGCATGCTGTTATTATACCAAACGAAACTAAAATACCTGTTTCAAAAGAAGAAGCTCTGCTACAGATGAACAAGAATATAAATGCCTTTGAGGAAGCAGTTAAACAGGCAGCCACCCAGGTATTGCCCTTTTCATACTGGCTGGGATATTGTAAAGGAAATTTGAAACTTGATAAAGTGTGAGTGTTCAGAATTTATGAAAAACTTCTTTATTCCCACTTGTTTGGGTAGGGTGCCCATATTATTGTGACCCCAGAAGATGCAATTTACGGCTGGATCTTCACAAGGGACGCCATTTACCCTTATCTAGAGGATATTCCAGACCCAGAAGTGAACTGGACTCCGTGTAAAGACCCTCAGATGTAATGTCATTATCCTTTGACTTTTGAAGAAAACTTCATGATATTGTGAAATACCAATAGCAAATGCAGTAACTTGACTAGTATTCTTGCTTGACACATAGAAAATCTACGACGTTGTGCTTAGATACCTCTCATGCTTCATAATGTGTGCTATCTGGCATGTGATTCCTGTATGGTAAATGACTTGAGATGATAGTGATCCATTGTTTTTTTATTGTAGTTTTCTTTATTGAGTAATATAGTATGTATATGCATAGTTTTTAGAATAGCTGTGCTTAATTGAGTTTCAACAAAGTGAGAAATTTGTGGTATCTAAGACTTATGTTTCCAAATTTAAGTAAGTTGGTTCACCCGTGATCAGATGTCTCCTTTATAAGAATGGTAAAAAGATGAATGAGCTATGTTTTTAAAGAGCTTTGATATTGTTATCACTAGCCATGTATTTAGTATAATGAGTGGAAGCTTCATAAGACTTGAAAAAGTAAGTACTTTTTCTGAGACCACTTTCTACCGCTTCTTAGCTGAGTGATGTGAGGCGGAGAACATACACGTAGACACTTCTGCTTCTTTGTCTGTAAGACATGGATAAGATTTCCTCTCCTATTTCCCTTACAGAGTAGACAAGAGGGTCAAGTGAAGAAACACACATAGAATCTGTACACTTTTCCTGACCTGTGATGGCGCAGTGGATAAAACGTCGACCTGGAAACCTGAGGTCGCCGATTCAAAATAACCTGATGCTTCCTGCTCCTCCCCCTTCTCCCCCTTCTCTCTCTCTCTTTCTCTAAAAGTGAATAACTAAAATCTCAAAAAAAAAAAAGAATCTGTACACTTTTGTGCCCTCTCCAATGTTAGTTACCACTATTACATTTTCAACAGAAGGAACTGGATCTAAACTTCTTTGTTTTCTTGGCCTTTGTGAAATTGTACTTATTATTTATAGCTGTAGGTTAGGTATAACTTTCTTTTAAAAAACTGTATGAAATAGAAAGATTTATGAAATAGATTATTTTAGGCATATTTACTTTTTAAAATAGTGCATGCATAATTCATTGACACAACACTACCAATGCATTAAAAAGTAATTTAACTCATTAATATTAAATTTACATGCATCTGTTTGGAACTATATCTATTGCAGAAAAAGAGGAAGTTAAATAATTTTGACTATTGGAAATTGATAAGAATGCCAGAATGCTGCAATGTAGGAACTCAACTATGTGAGTCAAATCTCGCCCTGAGACCTTCACTTTTGGAAAAATATTCTCTGAGTGTTTTGAAGTCTGTGTTTACAGGCACCATGTAACCATGACTCAATGTTCACTTGACTTGGGGGCTTTTTCCAGAATAGGAAGGATTCATTATTCGCAGTCATTTAGGAGCCTTACACCAAAATACACCTATCTGCCTGAGCTGATAAAACTGACTTTCCCAAGAGAAAAATGTCTGGAAGCCTAATTAGTATCTAACAAATTATTTTTAAGTTTGGAAGATATGTGACTGATGAAACTTTAAAATTATTTTTTTTATTATTAATTGAATTTATTGGGATGACATTGATTCACAAAACCACACAGATTTCAAGGATCTGCACACTGCATCATGATGCGCCCAGGGCCTCAAGCAAAATCCCTTTCTGTCCTCAGTTTTGTTCCCTCTGCCCCCCTCCACCTGGCTCCTACCCCTCCTTTCACTCTGTCTGTAACCACACTTTTTAAAATAGTGCATGCATAATTCATTGAAATGACACTACCAATGCATTAAAAAGTAGTGCACACTATAACCAAACGTTAACCACACTGTAACCAAAAGCGTAACCACACTGTCTATGTGTTGTACATATGTGTTTTTGGCTAATCCCTTCACCTTTCATCCAGTCTTCTCTCCCCTGACAGTTATCTGTCTGTTCCCTGTGTCCATGCTTCTGTTTCTATTTTGTTCATCAGTTTATTTTGTTCATCAGATTTCCACATATAAGTGGGATTATATGGTATTTGTCCTTCTGCAAAAGGTAAGACTGCCTTAATTTTTACGGCCATGTGGTTTTCCATTGTGTAAATATTTCACAGCCTTTATCCACTCATCTACTGATGGGCACTTAGACAAGTTTTCAGCTCTCATTTATGAAAAGAAGAAGTATAGGCCCTGGCTGCCTGGCTCAGTGGTAGAGCGTCAGCCCAGTGTGTGGATGTCCTGGGTTTGATTTCTGGTCAGGGCACACAGGAGAGGTGCTCATCTGCTTCTCCATCCCTCTCTCCACATCCCCTCCTGTAGCCAGCCATGGACTGATTGGGGCAAGTTGACACTAGGCTCTGAGGATGCCTCAATAGCTTCTGTCTCAGGTGTTAAGAAGAGCTTGGTTGCTGCACAATGGAGCAAAGCATTGCACCTAGTAGACTTTCTAGGTAAATCCTGGTCAGGGTGCATGCAGGAGTCTCTTTGTCTCCCCTTCTCTCACTGAATAAAAAAGAAAAAAGAAAAAGAAAAAATACAGTATTTAATATAATGGTAATATTTATTTTTTAAAAATGTTCCCTAGTAATATATCAATATATCCCTAAAAGAGATAATAGAAGGACCATGGATCATTTACCTCATGTTTAAATACTGCCACTTTAGAATACTGACGTGTCTCATGCTTACTTGCACTTTCCTTATGAGGAGCTAATAGGAAATATTTAAGTGTCCTAATTATTTACCCAAGAAAAGAAAAATTAAACAAATTACATAATAATTACACAGGGAGCTAATAGGCAATATTAAAATACCCTAATTATTTACTCAAGAAAAGAAAAATTAAACAAATTACATAATATTTATTTAAAGTCCTAATGAACATAAATGTGGACAACATGCCTTATTTTTTCTGAAAATAAATGATCTAAAACAATAGTTATAAAGCTGTTCTTCCTATTCAAAGGTTAGCTCAGCGTTAATCGCGGAGGGGCTGAGGGACCCTGGGGACAGCCTGAATGAACGCTAAAGCAATGACGTCATCAGTTTCCCGGGCTGTCCTCTTGCAACTGCCAAATCCATAATGCCCATTATTTATTTATTGAATGCCTATTTGGTCCCAGGAATTGGACCTGGTACACTATGCACATGATCTCGTTCAATTTATGTAGGAGGGATAACTATTCCCATTTTAAATATGAGGATAGAAGGAGGCTTTAGGCTCATAACCGGTAATTAGCACGGCTGGAATTTAGCGCAGCCTCTTCCATTGAGCCGTGCTGGCCGGATTTCCTCTGAGCGCCTGAATGTCCCACAACATATTTACATTTTCCAGGGACTAGTGACGCTACTTCTCTGACAGGGTGTTCCAGATGATAAAAACAAATTGTGTCTTATTTTCTGCTGAAATCTCTCCACAACTTTCTTTCACCTTTGTTATATCCACATTATGTTAATATCCACTCTGTTAGTATCCACAGCTCATCTTCAAATTAGAGCCTTCCACATACTTGAAGTCAGCTATCATTCTGCCTATTTCATCATCTCAATCTTTTCCTATTTTCTAGTAAATATCCTAGATATTTAAAGCTAATGTGAATATGGCATTACTTTGAAAAGCAATTTTATAGTCTATTTATGTTAAAGTTTCCCCCAAGGACTCTCTCAGGTAGAATGGAAGCTATTATGTTGCATTGGCCGATGAAGAAACTGAGCCAGAAGAGTCAAGTGCATATTTTTTCCGTGTCTTTTTTTTTCTTATTTTCTTTAAAAAATATATATTTAGTAGATACTACTACATTTTTTTCTTTATAGAAGATGATTTATAGAGGGCCAATTATTTACTGGCTCCTAGTAAGACTATGGCTAGGCTATAGGGAAGGTCCTCTCCACTAGAAGAGACTGTTCAACTTCAAGCCCCTCGTTTGCCTTCCTGGGAATACTTTATAAGAGAAAGTGTGCTTCTCATCTTTCTCTTCCTCCTCCATTGCCTTTGCGCTTCTGTCTTTCACTGCAATCTGGAGTCTGACACAAAAAGTAGCTCAGCTTTCATAAAGATAAAGATTCCATTGCATGGGAGTTATAAAAGTCCTTTGTTGATTTAAATTTTTTCTGTTGTGTAATAAGTAACAGGCAAATAAAGTATCACTTAGAAAGTTCAGAAATCACCAAAATATAGGAGATTTAAAGCAACATCTATTGAATTAGGTTAGGCTATGCTCCAGTGCAAGAAAGACTCAGCTGCCTGGCCAGGGACAACGCTATCTACGTCGTGGCAAATATGGGGGATAAGAAGCCATGCAATGCCAGTGACCCCCAGTGTCCTCCTGATGGCCGTTACCAATACAACACTAATGTGGTGTTTGATTCCGAGGGTAGGTTGGTGGCACGCTACCATAAGGTGAGAATCATTCATGTCTTAGCTAAACTTGCTTCACTTCTTTCATTTGTTTGTGGGAAATATGTGTACTTGTCTGTTGGATGTCGGTGGGAGAACTTTTGCAATGGACACTTTTCTTAATGATTACATTTCAGTTGAAAAAGGATTTGACTTACTTTGGTTTCACATATGGAGTCTGAGTTTAAATCAGTCACAAAATAAGATATAGCAAAATATTAAAACAGTAATAATAGTGTCACAAAGTTTTTAATATTCTCTGAGAAAGGTGAAATGCTCTGTTTTATCCAGGACCTAATACCGGAGTTCGTTTTTAGAGCCAATTTAATAACATTTTGTATTAGCTTTAGATATTCATGACATTATAAACTTTTGCTTTTTGTTGCAATAATAATGAACTCCAACTGAAAGTGGATTAACCACTCTCTAAAAAAAAAATTGAATTTCCTTGCTTGTGTACCTGAAAAAGCAGAAATCATAGAAAGGGTAGGTCTCTTTTCAGAATTAGTCTGTGTCTCAGAGGCTCAAAAAATGTCATCTATCTTTCCAGCTCTCTTAGTCTTTGTTACATATTTGGTTTTTTCCTTTGGGTTAACCATCTTTTTAGAAGCTCCATGGCTGCTCAGCATGAATCCCACATTCTTACAGCAAGAAAACACAGAGGAAGAGTGTATTTTTTCAACTGAGAAATCCTGCAGAAACTTCACTGTGCCTTGACTCTGATTAGGCCACATGCCTTCCTTGAGCTGCTCCCTGCGGGATGAGGGACAGGCTGCTGCACGGGGAGGGTGCAGGAACACAGGGTGCTAACTTACATGAACCTAGAGGTATCATAGGGGGAGCAGGACAACATTCATTGTGTTAACATGCATCAGACTTTGCATGAGTAGTGCTGTTGGTATTTAAGGAGTATAGTGGGAAACACTCTGAAATTTGTCATATTCAAAATTCAACCTATGATTTTAGGACAGAAAGAATCACTTAATAAATATATTTACAGATGTAATCTCGTTGGTGGTTGATTGGTTGGTTGCAGAAAAATGGGTTTTTGATTTCTAATGTCACAGTGAGAAAACTCATAGACAGTGGTATACTTGGTAGAATTTAAACATATTTATGTGTGTGACAATTTTAAATGTGTACATAGTATGCATGAGAGAAACATTTTATGAATCCTGTAACCTCTGTTTGAGTTTTGTTACTGATTTTCTCCTTCTTTGCTTTTTGTTAACAGTACAATCTCTTTGCACTGGAAACTCGTTTTGATTTCCCCAAGGATCCAGAATTTGTGACTCTAAACACTCCTTTCGGGAAGTTCGGCATTTTCACTTGCTTTGACATTTTATTTTACAAGCCGGCTGTGATGCTGGTGGACAAGTTTCAAGTTGACAGCGTTCTCTTCCCCACAGCCTGGTATAACTTGCTGCCCTTCATCTCAGCTGTGCCCTTCCACTCGGCCTGGGCTAGGACCATGAGGGTCAACCTGCTTGCAGCGAATGGCCACAACACCAGCATGCATAGGACAGGTAACTCACACTTGTCATGAACCAAGTGGCAGTGGCAGTCTCAAGAAGTCTACATTGACTTTCAAGCCACATTTTCCTTTAATGATTATTTAATTAACTCTAAAGTCACAAAATTCATAATTACATAGGTTTCTGTACCAATATTCTTTAAATGGAACATTGTCTCTTTGAGTAAAGAAGGGTGTAAACATTATCATTGAAATTTTATCTGAGGGGGAAATTGGAGGTAAAAATAAGTCAAGCCACATAAGGAAAAAAAGCCAGATCTAAAGAACTTTACAGCCAACATCTATTAGTAATATTGAAATAAATCTTGTTGAGGTATCAAAATCACTTTAGACTTGACCAGGTTTTTAGAGTGCATTCTTTATACAGTGTGGAGCAAAAATAGGTTTATAATTGTTCACATGGATAACAATTAATAAATAATAATACAAGAATAAACTCTGTATTGCATACTAAAAACTGTAAACCTACTTTTGTCTCATGCTATAGTTTCTTCACTTAAGGTAATGCAGACTTCCCTCTTGACACCTTTCTTTTTTATTCTTTTTCTTTTTTTATATTTTTCCTGAAGTGAGAAGCAGGGTAGCAGACTCCCGCATGTGTCTGACTGGGATTCACCCAGCATGCCCACCAGGGGGCGATGCTCTGCCCATTTGGGGCATGGCACTGTTGCAACCAGAGCCATTCTAGTGCCTGAGGTGGAGGCCATGGAGCCAACCTCAGTGCCCAGGCCAACTTTGCTCCAATGGTGCCTTGGCTGTGAGAGGGAAAAAGAGAGAGAGAAAAGAGAGTGGGAAGGGTGGAGAAGCAGATAAGTGTTTCTCTTGTGTGCTCTGACCGGGAATCGAACCCAGGACTTTCACATGCCAGGCCGATGCTCTACCATTGAGCCAACCAGCCAGGGCTCCTCTTGACAGCTTTCTTATTCATTGATCCAGAGGAATCTCAAACAAATAAGTTAGATCAGGGAGGAGCTAAAATTATTCTTCGTGTATGGTGAATTTTCCAGTTTGTTTTTAAGTTGATTTATAAAAGGGGGGAAGTACCTTAAGTAAAAAAAAAAAAAAAAAAAAGGAAAGTCATTCAAGTCAAGTAATTTCAGTACAAGCAGAGCCAACAGACTCAAACTGGAACTTATGCCAACATAAAAGCCATCTCCTTACCTATCTTGAAATTTTTTTTGCTTCCATAACTTTTATATTTAATTTCTTATTGGAATGGTTTTATTAGTTTGTCACTATGCAAAATTTGAACCCAAGATTGTGTTTCTTTCTTTTGCTCATAGGGAGTGGAATCTACACACCTCAAGGAATCAAGGCGTATCACTATGACATGGAAACAGAGAGTGGCCAGCTGATGCTCTCAGAGTTGAAGGCCAGGCCTCGGAGTGAACCCACCTACCCTGCACCTGTTGACTGGAGTGCTTATGCCAAAAGTATCAAGCCATTTCTCATCTGAGCAGTCAGAGTTTTCAGAGATAATTACTTTTGACGAGTTCACCTTCATCGAGCTAAAGAGAAATGCAGGAAGTTACACAGTTTGCCAGAAAGACCTGTGTTGTCACTTAACTTACAAGATGTGTGAGAAGCGAACAGATGAGGTGTATGCACTAGGAGTTTTTAATGGACTGCACACTGTAGTTCGTCCATTTTATTTACAGGTAGAAATGCTTTAATTTGTTAGAATGGCTTCTTTATAAATTTTTCTTCTAGGCCACCATTGCATTTTTAAAAAAAGTGTATTAGATTCCGTTAATAGGAATAATGTTACATTTATCACTGAATTTCAGCCCCACCGCTGATAACACTTTATTTGTTCAGTCTTAGTAAGAACAGAATTAGTTCTCTTGGTTGCAAGGTAAAAACATAAGGCAGATTGATTAGTTCTCAACAAAGCGGGTTCAAGTTTTAAAAAGTGCAACTTCCATGCATTCTTTCTTCCTTTCTTTTTTTTTTTTTTTTTTTTTTTTTTGGTCAGGTTACTTTAGAGCAGTGTTTTTCAAAACTGTCAACTGTCAACTAGATCCCAGAGTGACAAATCCATTTTACATCATGACCCAGTGCAGTCAAGATGTGTGACTGAGTTACAAGAGATATTCAATCAAACAAACATTCATGATATAATAATTGCGTGCTGTGCCCTCCTATTTTTAATATTCTAGTTTATTTCATTTTGCTTAATTGAAAAATAGCCTGACGATGCAGGGGTGCAGTGGATAGAGCATCAGCCTGGGATGCAGAGAAACCAGGTTTGAAACCCCGAGGTTACTGGCTTGAGTGTCGATTTATCCAGCTTGAGCATGGGCTCACCAGCTTGAGCTGGCTTAACTGTGGGATCATAGATGTGACCCCATGGTCTCTTATTTGAGCCCAAAAGTTGCTGGCTTGAAGCCCAATGTTACTGGCTTGAGGCCAAGGTCGCTGGCTTGAGCAAGGGGTCACTGGCTCGGCTGGAGTCTCCTGGTCAAGGCACATATGAGAAAGCAATCAATGAACAACTAAGGAGCTGCAACAAAGAATTGATGTTTCTCATCTCTCTCCTTTCCTGTCTGTCTGTCCTTGTCTATCTGTCTCTCTCTCTTGTTAAAAGGGGGGGGGTAATTCTAACCCACTGACACTGAATTGATTTTAGAATTCACTAATAGGTTATGACTTACAATTCAAAAAACTCTGCTTAAGAGGCAACCTAATATACATTTCTCTATTCCTTGAAATTGTGTTTTTTGCTGAGAAAACATTTCCAAGATTTCTAACCACTTTTCCTTTCTTTGCCTACATAGATATGCACATTAGTGAAGTGTCGAACCACTGACCTGAGAACTTGTGGGAAGCCTATAGGGTCAGCTTCTACCAAGTTTGAAGAATTCTCCCTCAGTGGCACATTTGGAATGAGTTATGTTTTCCCACAGCTCATTCTCAGTGGGAGTCAGCTTGCCCCTGAAAGCTATTATGAGGTAGGAGGTTTTCAGGATAATGAATTTCTTTGAACAGATGAGGTAGACGGGCATAATGAAAAATATTTAAAATAATGAGTCAGTGTTGCAATGTTGTGGCTCATATTACCCTAGCAACACTTTAAAGACATGTGGAAGCTATGATATGGAAGACAAGTGTGGTTCTTGACTGCCTGTAAGGTGTAATGGAGAATTTGATGTTCATTTTTCTACATAAGTATGATTTTGAAATCCAAGGCCACTGTAACGTTATGGAGAAATTAAAATAGAAATATTGATTGCAGGTGGTGGCAGGCAACTAATGTTTTCCCTACTTGTATGGTATAGAATATCTAAGTTAAATAGATTAAATAAGGCATCCACAACTTATTTCATGGGTGTGTTATTTTAAGAAGTTATAATAATGATAGTAATACTGAATACTCTCTATAGTGCTTTAAGAGTTAACTCTTTTTTATACATATCTTTTTTAACCCCTGCACAATAGATTTATTTGCTGCATTTTCACCCAATGTCCCTTTGCTATTAGATCTTTGGATCTGAAACATGGGTCTTCTGACACCAAATTCTGTGTGCTTTTGACTATTTTATGCTGCTTTTAGAATGATATTGACAGAGAAGGCCTGTGGGCTGGAAACTGAGCTGTTCACAGGAGTTAATCCCTTGTTTCTTTGATCAGGTTTCGAGAGATGGACGTCTGAAGAGCAGAAGTGGAACTCCTTTGCCGATCTTAGCTATAACCCTGTATGGGAGAATGTATGAGAGGGACCCTCCGCGCTTAAGGCAGGGACCAGGGAAACACAATGCTCCTTTCATCCGCACCCTTTCAGATTTAGCCTCGCAAGGAGAGGGAGAAAAAACAAACAAGCAAACAAACAGAAACCTTTAGTGTCAATAGATGTGTGCACAAATTTTACATCTTTCTACTTGCTCTAGTACATACTCATGTATGGGAGCTTCACTGATCTTTTATGTAGATGCATCTGAGTCTGTGTAAGTATGCATATGTACAGTAGAACATATACTTAAATGGGAGGGGTCACCTAGAAAAATTCTTTTGTGGTAATTGCTCTAATGTATGCAAATGTTTTTCCCATTTGTAAATACATAGGGTGAATACTGAATATACAGGGGTTTGATCTCAGTCATTTAAGAGACAGAAAAGTAAAAAATAAGGGAATCTTTTAAGTAATTTGAACAACTTTTTAACTAACTAAAATTATTCAATTAACTCTTTATTCTACTCTAATGATGTATTTGCATGGAAATCTGATACTTAGAATGAAAGTAAAAAATAAATAATCTCCTTCAGACCATAGCAGTTTCCTTCTGAAATCATTCTATTCTAATACCTATCTAATTGGATTAAGTTTCCTCTAGACTCAGGGATCTATTGCAGACTGTGCTAGACTGAGAACTTCCATAGAAAGTGTCACCATGTCATTTCCCCCCTTGGTCTATAAGCCCTGGTTCCCGAGTCCTTTTTCTGGTTGGTCACCGTTGAACTCAAGAAAGAGACACACATGAGAACAGGGGACTCTTTGGGATACGTGGGACTGATTCAGGCTCATTCTGAGTTTGGAAACAGCCCTTTTTTCATAAAGAGGTGTGACAATTGCTTGCTTTCTTAGGGTTTTCCTAGGTGTTTATTTCCACTTAATTTAATTCACTCTGGTTCTAGGAAGCTGGAGAAGTTCTGGGCAGCAGGAAACGCCCTTGGTCTTTGTTTCTATCATTGTTAGGTCTTTCTCCAGGGACTGTGACACTAGAATCTTAGGATTGTCACTGTGCCCGTGACTTCCTCCTGATGGGCTCGTGCTGACTCCTTCAAGGCATCTTTCCTCTCTCTCCTAGACAGTTGTCTGGAGGCAGCATTAGTTCTGGTGACCTCACCTTCTTCACCACCCCTGATCCTCTGCACCTGGTGTGAGCTAGCCTCTGTCTCCTCTGTTTAGTAGAGGGAACTGCAGAATCACCGAATACAATGGGCATTCTCAGCGTCTACTCACCATAACTCATTGACACAGCTGCCCTTCTGAAAGTGGTTTTGCCCTTTCCCTTGTAATGTCCCACGTTTTCAATTTCTTTGCCTCTCTCCCCTCTCCCCTCAACTCTTATTTCATTTACCATGGTTTATGTTAAAAACGAAATTCCATTTAGCAAATCTGAAAATTAAATTGGTTTTATTAAATTATTCATGAATCTAGTAACAGAAGGGTGCTTTGAGTTATGCAAAATGGAAGTGATTTATAAGCAGAAATTAGGCAGGACAAGGAGGTTATTAGAAAATAAAGAAGGAAGGAAAGAAAGAAACAAACAAAGAGAGAGATAGAGAAAGAATGAAATAAAGAAAGAAAAGAAAGAAAGGAAGGAAAGGAAGGAAGGATGGAAAAGAAGGAAGGAAGGAATACAGCCAGACTATACTGTTTTAACCCAGAACTTCTTTTAGGATGAAGGGGATGCTAATCAGGAAATTTCCAATTAATCTTTAAAGGTCATACTGTTGGGTTAGGTAAACACTGCCATTAAGTTTTAGAGTTTGCACTGAGAGCAAATGACTCTATTTGGGGCCTGTTCTTTCTTTCTTTTAACACTTATAAATCAGGACATCTGCTAGACTCAGTCTTCACAGTTGTATCTTTTTAAAAATCTATGTTCTTTCTTTGAAAACTAAAGCCATTCTAACAGCTTCAACTGGTACTTCTGAGACACCAGAGTATATTGTACTGGTAAGCAAAAATAAATAAATAATAAATTTATGACTTAGTTTAGTCTGCATCAAAATGATTTGAGGTTATATTAAAAACAAAACAAAATAAAAATAATTTTGTTGAGTCCTATGACAAAAAATATATATTCTTATGTTGAGAATGAGAAACTTGCCTTTTTCTAAGATTTTCTGACTATTGTTACTGATGTAGTGTGGGTCAAATAAGTTTGCATATATGATGTATATGTTTGCTTGCTTATAGTTTGCACTGGGCGTGGGGGACAAGCTGTAAGCAGGCAGGGTCATTATAGCCTAAGGCTTAGTTTTAAGACTAAGCCATTCCCACCCTTTTAATACTAAGATCTTTTCAAAACTAAGCTTTTCCTCACACCCTTGACTGTTGCATGATGTGGGGTGGTGCACTCTCATGAGGAACCCCAATGTGCCTTAGATAAGTCACTTTGTGTCACAGACTTCCTTGTTTGTATATTGGATTAAAGGTTTTGATTTGTACACTATAACATGGGGCAGAGGAGCCCATGCTGGAGGAGAACAGAGAAAGGCCACATGGAGGAGAGGAGAGGCAGCCAAGATGGTGGAGTGCTGAAGAAAAAGCCAGTTCAGTTTGTGCAGAGTTTGTGCAGAGAGAAGGAGATGGGGAACAGAGGTAAATAAGGCTGGTGAGGTACAAACTTTTGATTCTAGGAAACTCGGATAAGTCAGTGGGTTTGGGAGCCCTGAATGGAAAGGGAAGTGTTTTCGCACTGTGTGTATTTCTTGCCCACCAGGTACAAGCTAGGATTAAAGCTAATGGCCCACCAGTTCTTGGATCCATTGTTTCATTACCGTCTGTCTGAATCAGATGTGAACCTGCATAGGCCAGGCGGCTGTGATGGTGGCCGTGGCTACTGGCTTTACAGGCAGATTAGTAGGAAGCTAGGAATGTTCCTTAGCAAGTGAAGTGGGGAAACAGACAGCTGAACAAACTGGTTGAGCAATTTACAGCTGGATAATAAACCCAAGGTCTTATCATTCCTAAATGTTGGGCAGATAAAACATATTATGCTCACTTTGTTAAAGATGGTGCTGCCCACATGGAGGCCGTCGCCCTGAGGGCTGTGGGCAGGCAGGATCCTTGTAGCCTGGGGCTTGGTTTTAGGACTAAGTCTTTCCCACTCTTTTTGATGTGGGGTGGTACAATCCAATTATGCCTCAGATAAGTGACTTTGTATCAGAGACTTCCTTATTTTGTATATTGGATTAAAGGTTTTCATTTCTACACTATAAAATGAGAGCAGAACAGGAGCTTGCTCGCTCTTGGTTCCTGAGATTAATATTAGAGGAGAGAGCAGAGAGAAGATCAGAGAAAGCCCACATGGAGGGGACCAGGAGAAGCAGCCAAGATGGTGGAGTGTTGAGTAAGAAGCCAGTTTGTGCAGAGTTTGTGCAGGGAGAAGGAAGGAGATGGGGAACAGAGGTGAATAAGTCTGGTGAGCTAGAAACCTTTGATTCTAGAAAACGCAGTAAGTCAGTAGCTTTGTGAACACTGAATGTGAGTGGGTTTTGGAGCCCTGTGTGTGTTTTTACTTGCCCGTTGGGTGCAAGCTAGGATTAAAGGTGATGTACCATCAGTTCTTGGCTCCGTTGTTTCTTTACCGACTGTCCGAATCAATGCGAACCTGCATGGGTTGGGAAGCTATGATGGTGGCCCTGGTTACTGGTTTTACACTAAACAAGGACACTCAGGAGCATCTAGTTACAAATTCCAGACCTTGTTGGGGCAGACCCACCTTCATCCCCTGATATTCTTTGAAGGTGTAAGTGACCAGAAAATGACCCTAGTCAATCTTTATGCTCATATTTGGTACACTGACATGTTAAAGAACTCAACTGGGAAGCTGGTGAAAATTCTGTTGAGACTCTCCCCTGAGACCTTCCCTGGGATATGTCAACATAAGAAACATGAAAACCTGTAAGAACTTTTTATGAGTTGATTTAAGCCAAACTGATGATGATTGCCAGGAGGTAAAATCTCAGTAGATTGAAAAAAAATGCTCCAGAGAATGAGAGTTTCACCACTTATTTTATACATTACAATCAAAGGGGAAGGCATAGGGGGTTACATGAAATCCATTGATGACACATTAGGGAGGCAGGAGAAGGTAAAGCAGGGAAATCTCTGGAATTGAAGAAAAAGTAAACTCTATAGAGACCCAGGCTTGTTTTACATAGGCAGGTATAGGGTAGTTAACAATTAACATGATAATGATGATGAGGGGATTTGTGGCCATTGTGCTAGAGGTTATGCCCTGAGGGGTCAGGAAAAGAAGATTATTTTTACATTTCAGAGGAATGTTATGTTACTGTTACATTTTTTTAATTGATTTTTTAAAATTTTTATTTATTTATTTATGTATTTATTTATTTTTACAGAGACAGAGAGAGAGTCAGAGTGAGGGATAGACAGGGACAGACAGACAGGAACGGAGAGATGAGAAGCATCAATCATTAGTTTTTCATTGAGCATTGCGACACCTTAATTGTTCATTGATTGCTTTCTCATATGTGCCTTGCCCATGGGCCTTCAGCAGACTGAGCAACCCCTTGCTTGGATCCAAGGTGGTGAATTTCTGCTCAAACCAGATGAGCCCATGCTCAAGCTGGCGACCTCGGGGTCTCAAACCTGGGTCTTCTGCATCCCTGTCTGATGCTCTATCCACTGCGCCACCACCTGGTCAGGCTACTCTTACATTTTTAAAGTATGTTATTGTTGGGCAGATAAAATGTATTATGCTCACTTTGTTAAAGTGGCGCTGCCCACGTGGAGGCCGTTGCCCAGGTGATATTAATGTGTGTCTCTGTGGGCAGGCAGAATCCTTGTAGCCTGGGGCTTGGTTTTGGAATTAAGCCTTTCCCACCCTTTTTGATGTGGGGTGGTACAATCCAATCATGCCTCAGAGAAGTGACTTTGTAGTAGAGACTTCCCTATTTTGTATATTGGATTAGAGGTTGTGAAGCTACACTATAAAATGGGGGCAGAACAGGAGCTTGCGCTCTTGGTTCCTGGGATGATTAGCATGAGAGAGCAGAGGGAGAAGAGCAGAGAGCAGAAAGAGGCCATGTGGCCAGGAGAAGCAGCCAAGATGGCAGAGTATTGAGTGAGAGGCCAGTTTATGCAGTTTGACGCTGGAGAAGGAAGGAGATGGAGAACAGAGGTGAATAAGTCTGGTGAGCTAGAAACCTTTGATTCTAGGAAACTCGGATAAGTCAGTGGCTTTGTGAGCACTGAATGTGAGTGGGTTTTGGAGCCCAGTGTGTGTTTTTACTTGCCCGCCGGGTGCAAGCTAGAATTAAAGAAAATGGCTGTAAAGCCAGTATCCATGGCCAGGGCCACCATCACAGCAGCCCGGCCCATGCAGGTTCGCATTGGGTTCGGACAGTCGGCAAAGAAACAATGGAGCCACAAACTGGTGGGCCATAGTCTTTAATCCCAGCTTGCACCCGGCGGGCAAGTAAAAACATACACTGGGCTCCAAAACCCACTCACATTCAGTGCTCACAAAGCCACTGACTTATCCGAGTTTCCTAGAATCAAAGGTTTCTAGCTCACCAGACTTATTCACCTCTGTTCCCCATCTCCTTCCTTCTCCAGCGTCAAACTGCACAAACTGGCCTCTCACTCAATACTCTGCCATCTTGGCTGCTTCTCCTGGCCACATGGCCTCTTTCTGCTCTCTGCTCTTCTCCCTCTGCTCTCTCATGCTAATCATCCCAGGAACCAAGAGTGCAAGCTCCCGCTCCGTCCCCATTTTATAGTGTAGAAATCCAAACCCTTAATCCAATATACAAAATAGGGAAGTCTCTAATACAAAGTCACTTCTCTGAGGCATGATTGGATTGTACCACCCCACATCAAAAAGGGTAAGAAAGGCTTAATCCCAAAACCAAGCCCCAGGCTACAAGGATTCTGCCTGCCTTTAGCCCACCCCAACACACATTAATATCACCTGGGCGACGGCCTCCTCGTGTTATCTTTAACAAAGTGAGCATAATATATTTTATCTGCCCAACAATGGCCCACCAGTTTTTGGCTCCGTTGTTTCTTTACCGACTGTCCGAATCCAATGAGGACCTGCATGGGCCAGGAGGCTGCTGTGATGGTGGCCCTGGCCTTAGATACGGGCTTTACATTTGGCGTAGTCTGTGGCAGGATTCGATACAGATCGGCAAGGAGCCTTTGAGCGGTGGAGTAGAGGACTGGCTAGTGTTAGGGTTCCCCATGGCTGTCCTTTTGGGGGCCGTAGTCTGGCTGACTTTTACAGCCATGTGTGAGGAAACTGAGAGCTCTGTGGAAGAGGCTGCCCGGGACCTGCAAACCGAGCAGTGGAAGGAGCTGGAGCAAACGCGGGAGAAACAGATGCTGACCCTGTAGCTGGAGGAAGCGCTGGAGGAGGAGGCCGACCAGGTTTGCGAGATTCGCCTGGAAATGGAGCAACTGCTGGAGGAGGATTCACAGGTTCGTGAGTTGCAGATTACCCTGGACATTGTGGAGAGCCAGCAGCGGCAGGAGGCCGGGGTTGAGGCTGAGGCTGAAACCTAGTCCGGAGCTGCAAGGTCTGCGGAGCAGAAGGCGGCAGCAGCCTGGGGCTTGAGCCCCCTGGCAGTGGAGCTGGTGTTTTCAGTTCCTCTTTGGAGGATGAGAATTGGGCTGGAGTTGTGTTGGGCAGATAAAATGTTTTATGCTCACTTTGTTAAAAATGGCATTGCCCACGTGAGGCCGTCGCCCAGGTGATATTAATGTGTGTTGAGAATCCTTGTAGCCTGGGGCTTGGTTTTGGGATTAAGCCTTTCCCACCCTTTTTGATGTGGGGTGGTACAATCCAATCATGCCTCAGAGAAGTGACTTTGTATTAGAGACTTCCCTATTTTGTATATTGGATTAAGAGTTTGGATTTCTACACTATAAAATGGGGATGGAGCGGGAGCTTGCTCTTGGTTCCTGGGATGATTAGCATGAGAGAGCAGAGGGAGCAGAGCAGAGAGCAGAAAGAGGCCATGTGGCCAGGAGAAGCAGCCAAGATGGCGGAGTGCTGAGTGAGATGCCAGTTTGTACAGAGTTTGTATCTGGGATAAGGAAGGAGATGGGGAACTGAGGAGAATAAGTCTGGTGAGCTAGAAACCTTTGATTCCAGGAAACTCGGATAAGTCAGTAGCTTTGTGAGCACTGAATGTGAGTGGGTTTTGGAGCCCAGTGTGTGTTTTTACTTGCCCGCCGGGTACAAGCTAGGATTAAAGGTGATGTCCCACCAGTTTTTGGCTCCATTGTTTCTTTACCAACTGTCCAAATCCAATGCGAACCTGCATGGGCCCGGCTGCTATGATGGTGGCCCTGGCCTTGGCCGCTGGCTTTACAAGTTGTGATTTGCAGTCTCCAGAAGATGGAAGCCCAGCTGGAAGGAGCACCTACTGTGGCCCTGGTAGGTCTGCAATTTGGGGACATAGGGCTGGACGCCATGTGCTCCTCTTTGGGACAGTGTAAGACCTGCCAGGATGGCAGGAATGAGGGGGGTGGCTGACGCCCCATGTGCTTGGACTGATTTCCTGGACTATGACCGGAGTGGGCATTGGCTCCTTTGTTGGATGGACTTACGGATTACAGATTTTGGACAATGTGAAATACCCTGATGGGGGTAGGGGTGGCTTTGCTTGAAGCACTCTCCTGCCCCGGGAAGCTTTTCCCGTAGGCTGAGGACATTTTGCACTTTGGGCAAAGTGCTCACAGACTGGTGAAGTGTACCTCTGTAATTGTTGAAATTGTATAATTTGTGATGTTGTAATTTGTGTAATGTCCTAATTTCCTTGCACAGGGATGCCGGTGGTATAGATTGTGGGTAGTAAAGTGAGCATAGGGGTGGATTGTTGGGCAGATAAAATGTATTATGCTCACTTTGTTAAAGTGGCACTGCCCACATCGAGGCCGTTGCCCAGGTGATATTAATGTGTGTCTCTGTGGGCAGGCAGAATCCTTGTAGCCTGGGGCTTGGTTTTGGGATTAAGCCTTTCCACTCTTTTTGATGTGGGGCGGTACAATACAATCATGCCTCAGAGAAGTGACTTTGTAGTAGAGACTTCCCTATTTTGTATATTGGATTAGAGGTTGTGAAGCTACACTATAAAATGGGGGCAGAACAGGAGCTTGCGCTCTTGGTTCCTGGGATGATTAGCATGAGAGAGCAGAGGGAGAAGAGCAGAGAGCAGAAAGAGGCCATGTGGCCAGGAGAAGCAGCTAAGATGGCGGAGTGCTGAGTGAGAGGCCAGTTTGTGCAGTTTGACACTGGAGAAGGAAGGAGATGGAGAACAGAGGTGAATAAGTCTGGTGAGCTAGAAACCTTTGATTCCAGGAAACTCGGATAAGTCAGTAGCTTTGTGAGCACTGAATATGAGTGGATTTTGGAGCCCAGTGTGTGTTTTTACTTGCCCGCCGGGTGCAAGCTAGGATTAAAGGTGATGTCCCACCAGTTTTTGGCTCCGTTGTTTCTTTACCGACTGTCCGAATCCAATGTGAACCTGCATGGCCCTGGCCCTGGCTTCTGGCTTTACAGTTATCAAGTATGTAATTATAGGTGCAAAAAGACCACAGACAGGCTCAGTGAAGGTAAATATCTGAGAAAGATACCACCCTAGTGTGGTAGACGGTTAGATAGACAAGAGCAGAGCAAGGACAATAGGCTAGGCACAGAGGTCTCCAGGGCAGAAAGCCCCAGTTGCCTAGTGTTGAGCAGACAGAATATATTACTCACTTTGCTAAAGATGGAGCTGCCCACGTGGAAGCCCGTCACCCAAGTGATAATATTAGTTGCCTTTCTTGCTTGGTGTAAGGCCAGGAGCCGCCATCGTGGCCATTCACATGCAGGTTCCCATTGGATTCGGGCAGACGATAAAGAAATGGCGGAGTCAGAGGATTGGGGGCCATCCTATTTATTGGTGTCTCACCAAGACGGGCAAACCACAAAAGAAGACAAGGGAAAAGCAGAAAACCAGCTCTTCCCATGAAGGGCCAGGGATCAGGGAAGCCCCTGCAATTGTGATAGCAGGAACTGTGTGTCCAAGCTCCTGGTCTGTCCCACTTTATAGTGTAGAAAACCAAAATCCCTTAATCCAATATACAAACAAGGAAGTCCCCGATACAAAGTCACTTATCCAAGGCATAAGTGGATTCCTCATGAGAGTGTACCACCCAGATCATACAATCAGTCAAGGGTGTGGGGAAAAGCTTAGTCCCAAAACCAAACCCCAGGCTACAACGACCTGGCCTGCTTATAGCCTGTCCCCCACACCCAATATAAGTCACAAGCGAGCAAACATATATATCATATTTACAAACTTATTTGACCAACACTTGGGATGGGCAAGATTAGGTTAATATGTGTTGGGGGAGGCCTTTTGCGCCAAAAGGTTTTAAAAGGAAGACAGATCACGTTGTTCCGCGGGAAGAGTGATTACATTCTAGGAGGAGCCCATGCTGGAGGAGAACAGAGAAAGGCCACGTGGAAGAGAGGAGAAGCAGCCAAGATGGCGGAGTGCTGAAGGAGAAGCCAGTTTGTGCAGTTTGTGCAAAGAGAAGGAGATAGAGAACAGAGGTGAATGAGGCTGGTGAGCTAGAAACCTTTGATTCCAGGAAGCTTGGATAAGTCAGTGGCTTTGGGAGCCCTGAATGGAAAGAGAAGTGTTTTCCCACGGTGTGTATTTCTTGCCCACTGGGTGCAAACTAGGATTAAAGCTAATGGCCCACCAGTTCTTGGCTCCATTGTTTCATTACATTCCGTCCAAATCAAATGCGAACCTGCATGGGCCAGGCGGCTATGATAGTGGCCTTGGCTACTGGCTTTACACCTAGTGATGGTGTAAAGCCAGCAGGCAGGGCCGGGGCCACTATCACAGCAGCCTTCTGGCCTATGCAGGTTTGCATTGGATTCGGACAGTCGGTAAAGAAACAGCGGAGCCAAAAACTGGTGGGCCATAGCCTTTAATCCTACCTTGCACCCGGCGGGCAAGTAAAAACATACACTGGGCTCCAAAACCCAGTCACACTCAGTGCTCACAAAGCCACTGACTTATCCGAGTTTCCTAGAATCAAAGGTTTCTAGCTCACCAACCTTATTCTCCTCAGTTCCCCATCTCCTTCCTCATCCCAGATACAAACTCTACACAAACTGGCATCTCACTCAGCACTCCGCCATCTTGGCTGCTTTTCCTGGCCTCCTCCACATGGCCTCCTCCTGCTGCTGGCTCTACTCTCTCCGCTCTCTCATGCTAACCTCAGGAACCAAGAGGCAAGTCCCGTTCTGCCTCCATTTTATAGTGTAGAAATCCAAACCCTTAATCCAATATACCTAATAGGGAAGTCTCTTAATACAAAGTCACTTCTCTGAGGCATGATAGGATTGTACCACCTTACACCAAAAAGGGTGGGAAAGGCTTAATCCCAAAACCAAGCCCCAGGCTACAAGGATTCTGCCTGCCTTTAGCCCACCCCAACACACATTAATATCACCTGGGCAACGGCCTCTTTAACAAAGTGAGCATAATACATTTTATCTGCCCAACAGATGGATAAAATGGCCACTCAACCACTATCTTTCTTAAGAACAATGCAAGCCTGAAGGAGCAAGAAGAACTTGCCTACTCAGTAATCCAGCTCAGACCTCCCTTGTAGCTGGATGCTGATAAGAAACAACTGGATTAGGGTGCAGACAATTTTGAGGAACTGTGGTGCCACTCCTAACCACAAACAGAAGTTATCTTGCAGCTGTCTTTGCCCAAGTCCCTTTGACAAATCCATATAATCCCTGTCCCATCCCTCCCTTGGGGCTGACACCCTTTGCTGGTCTCAGCCCACCTGCACCCAGAAGTTTTTAAAATAAATTTCCTTTTGGAACACATTAGCCTTCTGTTTTTGGTTTGGACCTTAGGTTCTTTCAGCTAGCAATTGGCAAACTGGGAAAACAGAACCTCAACCCCAGGTTGACCTTTCATCCCCTGGCATGTAGCAGGCGAGTGAACAGGAGGCCAGAGAACAGCCCTTAAGCTTTAAATTCCAAGAACAATGAGGTTTGACCTACATCAAATAGGACCAGGCCTCAGCTGCATTTCAGCACCAGGTCCAGAAAAGCAGCAAAACCAGACAAGCAACAATATGGCTGATCTCAGGACCAGCTGCTTTAACTAATGATGCCTGCTGACCAATCAGAGGAAGACACAACTCTAAAAGGACACACCTGATGTTGGGCAAATAAGTTTGTAAAATCTGTTTTTTTCTCATTTTGATCACTTTCATTGTTAAAAATGGCCGCTGCCCAGGTGAAAGGGCTAATTACCTTCCTGCTTGGAAGGGGCGTTGTCTTGCTAATGTTTACTGGAAGAGAGATTCTGCCCCCATCACTGAAAGGTGAGGGAGGATTTTTTTTTTTCTCTCCTCCCTGATCCCTTGCCCTCCATGGCCTTTCTTGTGGCTTGCCTGTCTTAGTGAGACACCAATAAACAGAATGGCTCACCATCCTGACTCTGCCATTTCTTTACCATCTGCCCAATATAGTCATCCATGGCGATAGCTCCCTTTTTGGAGCACATCTTTCATCTTTTTCAGCGATAAGCAAGAAGATCTTTGATTTGGACTTTGAGTGTTTTTGGCTTGAAATAAGCCAGAGTGGCACATCTTGGAGTGAGTCATTCTGAACCTCTATACTTACAATACAAACACTGTATCAAGTAGATTCATGCCAATAAAAAAATTGACACAGTGTTCTAGCCATTAAATATTAATATGGACCCAGAGAAGAAACATTCATTTGATATGAACCCCAAGAAAGAACTTATCTGCTGAGATGGACTTCTCATGTTCAACTGAGGGCCCAAATTTTATAAATCGTAAGAGCCCAGCAGTGATTTGCTGGCAGGGGTTCATCATATACCGTAAACCCAGAGGAAACGCAGACTGGATTCCCAGCTTCCCACATATGTTCCACTCATTTACCCAGTTCTAGCACCACTGCAGGGGAACCCTGGCTTCCCCGTTCCATCAGTGAAATGAGCCCTGCCCCATTCAGTCAGAACTGCACATTTTGATAATCTCATTTACATAAAGTAGATCTCACTGAGAACAGGAATTGGAACTTATAAAAGGAGGTCTCCCCTTTGTCTCAATTTATATTGCTACCTGAATCTGTGTCTCCCAGGCTGCAGCTTTTCTTTGTTCAAATAAATGATTTTTATTATCTATTACAATCTAAAATTAATTTCAATTTATGATATTTATGCATATATATTTAGTAACAATAAGGAGGCAGATTTCTAACTTTTAACATACATATAATTGTGACCAACTACAATTCTGACACAACTCTCACGTGTGGGTTTTTTCCTACACCAGCAAGTAATTCTCCAACACCAGCTGGGTGTCCTACAAGTCAACTCAATTTTGACACTATACACCTAGAGATAGCGTCAGATCCCACAGGATAAGAGTTCAGGCCCACAACTTCCCCCTTCTCCCCACTTCAGATGCCAATTTCAAGTCTTAAGTTGTCACCTGTCCTGTGACTGTCTATGGATCAGGTTCCAAAGACCCCATTCTTGGGTCTGATTAATTACTTGAAGAGCTCACAGAATTCAGAAACAGTGTACTCACTTGATCACCAATTCATTTATAAAAAGACATAACTTAGGCCCTGGCTGGGTAGCACAGTTGGTTGGAGCATCATTGGGATGCACCGAGATTCAGGTTCAATTCCTGGTCAGGGCATATCCAAGAATCAACTAATGAACACATAAAATAAGTGAAGCAACAAATTAATGTTTCTTTCTTCTCTCTCTCTAAAAATCAATAATAATAATAATAAGAAGAAGAAGAAGAAGAACTGCAACAGGAACAGCCAATAGAAGAGATGGGCAGGGCAAGGCTTGCAGAGGGGCACCATGGTTCCTTGCCTTCACTGAGTGCACTACCCTCCCAGCCTCTCCATGTGTTCAACAGCTAGAGGCTGTCGGAATGCTGTCTTTACACAGGCCTGGTTCAATAAATCACAGGTCATTGCGAGTTCAAGTCTATCTTCAGCCCTTCTCCCCAACTGGTAGGTCAGGGCAGGACTGAAGTTCCAACCCTCTCAGCACAGGTTTGCCCCCACTGGCAAAGCTCCATTCTTAGTTACTTTACAAAAGCTACTTAATTAACATAACAGACGACACCCTTATGAACCTCTTTGCTTATGAAATTCCAAGGCTTTTAGGAGCTTTGTGGGAGACGAGGACAAAAGGTTTCTTATTAAAAATCACAATATCATCTGACCTGTGGTGGTGCAGTGGATAAATTGTCAGCCTGGAATGCTGAGGTGGCTGGTTCAAAACCCTGGGCTTGCCCAGTCAAGGCACATTAAGAGAAATGAGTTGATGCTTCCCAGTCTTCCCTCCCTCTTTCTCTCTCTCTCCTCTCTCTGAAATCAATAAATTCAATCATTTTTAAAAAAAATCACAATATCACACATACATAAACATGGGTGTGCATACATATACATATACACACATGTATGCAGATGGCTCTTCAGAGTTCACCAGATGTCTTCAAATGCTTTTCTCGTTACATCCTCAAAATCACCTCACGGTGATCAGTATTTGCACTGACCTCCCTGTATCAGCTGGCTCAGCCAGATCAACTGCGGAGATGACTGGTAATGGAAATAAACTATCCAGGGTTGCAGATGGTGGGGGCAAGAATCACTCTACTTCCTTAGAAGCCACTTCTATTAGGTCTTTTGTGTACACTAAGCTAGGAGCTGGGGACCTGGAGAAGTGTAAGAGTCAGTGCACACCCGATTTTGTCCTGTTCTCCCCGCCTTTTGCCCCGTTTCTGATCCCCTCTACATGTTTTGGGCAAGACTCACTGATGAATGAGTGGGTTTTGAAGCCCAGTGTGTGTATTTCTTGCCCGCTGGGTGCAAGCTAGGATTAAAGGTAATGGCCCACCAGTTCGTGGCTCTGTTGTTTCATTTCCATCTCTCCGAATCCAATGAGAACCTTCATGTGCCGGGCGGCTGTGATGCTGGCTGTGGCAACTGGCTTTACATCTATCTTGTAATGAGCCAGTGCCCCTGGGCTGTGACCTTCACAGCTCTTCTCAGTCTTTTTCCTTTCCCCCTTAGTTGAGATAGGAAGGCCAGGAGGTTTAGAGTTGAGGTTTTTCTTTTCTCCAAATTTGTTAGGCTCTGGTTTAATAGTTTGCTTGAAGAGGAGCATTGATAAGGAGAGCAAAAGTTTCAGGGGCTTATTTCTCTTCCTTTTTTAGAAAATGTGAGTCTGAGTTGTTGTTTTTGTTTTCTTTTTTTTGTTTGTTTGTTGGGTTTTTGGAGGGGTTGTTTTATTTTGTTTGTGGTTTTTTTGTTTTTTGTTTTTTTGTCTCAGTTGTTTTCCCAGACAATCTTTTGGGGTTATTAGAGGTAAAACTCATAAAAGTGTGAAAGCCTTTCTAACACTGGAATTCCCCTTAATTCTGTCAAGTGTATCTACAGTGAACCTCTAGCAATTCATCAGTGACAGCTGAAGTGATCATATCAGCGAGAAAGGAAAAGGTGTTCCCTGGAAAGTAACCTCACAGGTGGCTCTGATCATAGATTCCTAACTAGGCAAGTCACGGTGATGAGTCACACCCTATAAAAAGGTTTCTTTAAGCAATGCCTGTCCATTGTTTCTGGGAGTCTAGGTTGCCATACCTTTGAAATGCCTCCTCTCCGACTGGGCTAGTACATGCCAAGTAGGCCACAAGAGAAACCACCCACAAGAGCACCTGATCTCATTAACTAACCTGAAATACCATCCTGCCTTGTTTCTCCCACTTTCATGTCATCTCCACAGACAAAAAGCTGCAGAACTGTCCTTCTCCACGGCACTTGAGATCTTGGTTCCTGGCAGCTGTCATCAGTTTGGCTCAAACTCATAACTATTCTCTACAGGTTTGGACATTGTTTATATCAGCGCCACTACTGGCTCCAACAGTGGACTTCTGCTCCCGGTAAGGCTGTCTCTCCAATTGTCAGGAAGAGGTTTGTGTGTGATCTCAATTTTCTGCCGCATCTAAGAAAAAGTACTGGTTTTCAGTTGTTGAGCCTTTTTCTTGTTGTGAACATGGGAGAGGTGATTTTCAAACTCTTTCTATGTCAGACTGGAACCAATAGGAGCTTCTTAGTTCATATTTTTTAATTAATTATGTCAAACAAGTTGTGGGTCAAATAAGTTTGCAAATATGATGTATATATTTGCTCACTTATAATTTGCATTGGGTGTGGGGGACAGGCTGTAAGCAGGCAGAGTCTATAGCCTAAGGCTTAGTTTTAAGACTAAGCCTTTCCCACCCTTTTAATACTAAGATAGTCTCAACACTAAGCTTTTCCCACATCCTTGACTTTTGCATAAAGTGGGGTGGTGCACTTTTATGAGGAATCCTATTATGCCTCAGATAAGTGACTTTGTATCAGAGACTTCCTTATTTGTATACTGGCTTAAAGGCTTTAATTTCTATACTATAAAATAAGGGAGGCCGGGGGGGCTCTCTCTCTTGGTTTCTGAAATTAGCATTGCAGAGTAGAAGTAGCCAAGATAGTGGAGTGCTGAAGGAGAAGCCAGTTTGTGCAGTTTTTGCAGAGAGAAGGAGATGGGGAACAGAGGTGAATAAGGCTGGTGAGGTAGAAACCTTTGATTCTAGGAATAGTCGGATAAGTCAGTGGCTTTGGGAGCCCTGAATGGAAAGGGTAGTGTTTTCCTACTGTGTGTATTTCTTGCCCGCTGGGTGCAAGCTAGGATTAAAGGTAATTGCTCATCAGTTCTTGGCTCCATTGTTTCATTACCATCTGTTCAAATCAACCTGAACCTGCATGGGCCAGTGGCTGTGGTGGTGGCTGCAGCTACTGGCTTTACACAAGTCATTTAATTAAACTCATTCAATTTTTAACTTTTATATCTGACCTTTCTTTTATTAAGTTTAATGTAACAATTGCATCTCATTGTGAACTTGTGGGTCCCCACGGGCTTGGGAAGGAAACACCAAAGGGCAGTCAGCAAGTAGAGGGAGCTGGTGTTTGCTGTAGACTCCGGAGGGCTGGGCAACCACAGCCTCTTTGTTATTTTGGCAGCCACAGAATTTATATAGTACTGAAGTAAAAAATATCAGACATACCTAGTAGCCAGTTGAACTATAAAAACACCATCCAAGGCAAAACCTAAAACAAAAACAGATGATCAACAATAGTTCTGTAAATATAAAAAATATTATACTTAATTTGCAACTGAAACAAACTTGCCCACTTATTCCATATCAAAATCTATAAGTTTCTTCTCTATTTTCTACTTTGCTCTTTTGAGTCTACCTCCATTTTTCTCTTTAGTTCTTAACTCTTGTTCTCCCTGTCTCTGTTTATACTTCCCTGTTAATCCTATGGTCTGCAGCCTCTAAAATGGTTCCCAAATTTTCTGCCTAAATCACGCCCTGTATAATCCCCGCCTGTCAAGTGTAGGCTGGGCATACTGATTTGCTTTCTTTTGTTTTGTTTTTTAACTTTTATTTATTTATTTATTTTGTGATAGAGACAGAGAGTCAGAGAGAGAGACAGACAGGAGGGAGAGAGATGAGAAGCACCAACTTCTCATTGCGGCTCCTTAGTTGTTCATTGTTGGGCAGATAAAATGTATTATGCTCACTTTGTTAAAGAGGCCGTTGCCCAGGTGATATTAATGTGTGTTGGGGTGGGCTAAAGGCAGGCAGAATCCTTGTAGCCTGGGGCTTGGTTTTGGGATTAAGCCTTTCCTACCCTTTTTGGTGTAAGGTGGTACAATCCTATCATGCCTCAGAGAAGTGACTTTGTATTAGAGACTTCCCTATTATGTATATTGGATTAAGGGTTTGGATTTCTACACTATAAAAGGGAGGCAGAACGGGACTCGGCCTCTTGGTTCCTGAGGTGTTAGCATGAGAGAGCGGAGAGAGTAGAGCCAGCAGCTAAAGGAGGCCACGTGGAGTAGGCCAGGAAAAGCAGCCAAGATGGCGGAGTGCTGAGTGAGATGCCAGTTTGTGTAGAGTTTGTATCTGGGAGAAGGAAGGAGATGGGGAACTGAGGAGAATAAGGTTAGTGAGCTAGAAACCTTTGATTCTAGGAAACTCGGATAATTCAGTGGCTTTGTGAGCACTGAGTGTGACTGGGTTTTGGAGCCCAGTGTGTATTTTTACTTGCCCGCCGGGTGCAAGGTAGGATTAAAGGCTATGGCCCATCAGCTTTTGGCTGCGCTGTTTCTTTACCGACTGTCCGAATCCAATGCGAACCTGCAAGGGCCGGGCTGCTCTGATGCTGGCCCTGGCCGTGGCTCCTGGCTTTACATTCATTGATTGCTTTCTCATATGTGCCTTGACTGGGGGGCCACAGCAGACCGAGTGACCCCCTGCTTGAGCCAGTGACCCTGGGCTCAAGCTTGTGAGCCTTGCTCAAACCAGATGAGCCCACACTCAAGCCGGCGAACTCGGGGTCTGGAACCCGGACCTTCCACATTTCAGCTCAATGCTCTATCTACTGTGCCACCTCCTGGTCAGGCCTGACTTGCTTTTAATGAATAGAATACAACAGAAGTGACTAGGTGACATTTCCCACATTGGATTAACTAACAGACTGTGGCCTGTGTTTTGGGTGGGTTCTTTTTCTCTCTGGCTCTGCAGCCAGAAATCATAATGTAAACTGCCTCATAGCAACACCTGAAGGTAGGAACTCATATCTCCAGGGGACAGCCAATTGGCTCCAGAGGCTTACCATCATCCACGTGAGTGAGTCTCTGGAGCTTAGAAGTGAATCCTCCCTCAGCCAGGCTTAGAGATAACTGCAGCCCAGGCCAACAGCCTGACTGCAGCCTGAGAAAGAGGCACCCAGCTAAGCTGCCCCTAGATTCCTGCCCAGGAAACACGAGATGATATGTGCTTGCTGTCCAAAGCCAGTCCATTTTGAAGTAACTCTTATATAGCAATGACCCTTTTGTATTCCTCTTGGTCCTGGCTACCCCATTTTGAGAAAACTAAAGTGAATAAAGTGTAGCATTTACATATTCATATGATGATAATAATTTCAGAATTGTAAATTTATTTATTCTTCAACTTGTTTACATATACTGCTATGCGCTGAAGTTCTAAAACAAGAATTCTAAGAATTCCTATGTTGAAGACCTAACCACCTGTACTTGAGAATATGACCTTATTTGGAAGTAGGAGAGTTTCAGGCAAAACTAGTTAAGATGAAGCAATTCTGGAATAGGCTGGACCCTAAATTCGATGACTGGAGTTTTATAAACGGACAATTTGAATTCAGACATCAATACAAGGCGCAGACAGCCATCTTCACAGTGAGAAGCCTGAATAATGAATCCTCTGCACAGCCCTTAGGAGTGCAGTACAGAATGTTGTGTAAAACTTGTCTACATTATGTCCAAGACGTAAAATCATAATGTTTTCTTTCTTTTTTTTTTGTTTTATTAAGTGAGAGGAGGGGAGGCAGAGACAGACTCACACTAGTGCCTGACCAAGATCCACCAGGCAAGTCCACCAGGGGGCGATGCTCTGCCCATCTGGAGCCTTGTTCTGTTGCTTGTTGCCCAGCAACTGAGCTTTTCTTTCTGCCTGAGGCAGAGAGCATGGAGCCAACCTCAGCCCCAGAGGAGGAGGAGGGGCAAAGGAGGGGGAGAAAAGCAGATAGTTGCTTCTCCTGTGTGCTCTGACCAGGAATTGAACCCAGCACATACACACGCCTGGCCCACGGTCTACCACTGTGCCAACCGGCCAGGGCTCCGTAATGTCTTCTTAAAGTTGAGAGTTGTAATTTGTTTTTAAAGTACAGAGTTCTGAGAACCACGTGATTTATTGCAGAATCTCTATAAATATCATGGCTTGTTCTGTTTTTCAACAGTCCTTGGACTTCAGCATGACTACTTCTCAGCTGCTGGCTTATGTGGCAATTTCAGTTTTCTGTGTTGTAAAAGTCAGCTCCCAGGACACCTTTATTGCAGCTGTTTACGAGCATGCGGTGATATTGCCTGATGCCACCTTAATATCGGTGCCCCGTGAAGAGGCGTTGGTATTAATGAACAGAAACCTGGATGTTTTGGAGGGAGCGATCACATCAGCAGCAAAACAGGTACCACCTCCTGAGTGTGCTGGCTTCTATGTATAGGATATGTGGGGTCCTAAGAGACAGGGTCACTCTGAGGGTCAATTACATATGTGTCAGAGTATGTAATTATGTATGTGTTAAGGTGCATGATGACGTATATGTGATGGTAGCCAAGAACTTTTATTTTACAGTCCAAGTCCTACCTCCTTCCCCAAATTATTGGAGGAAGGACACTATTAATTCCCTAATGGTGAGACAAAGGAAAGACAAAAACATCTGGCTTATTATTCAAGGGCAGAAGACCTTTGAGGAACTAGCTGTAAATTCAATAACTTTGCTGCACTTTTCTGCTACAGGTGGAGGGTAGAAGATAAATGGGTGGGAAGCCAGATGCTATTTTTAGAGTATTAGTGGCTTTGTTGAATTTTTGTTCTCTTAAGAATGTGCAGATTTCTTTAATGACCTCCAAACAAACTTAAGTTGCAAATTACTTAACAGTCTGTATTTATATATATATGTATATCGTGCTTCATTACAAGTATATGAAATTCATAATATTAATAAATATTTCTACAAGTAGATAGTACATAATACATATAAAATAGATTATATTTTATACTTCATACGTCACACCTCATTTTAATTGGAGATAAAAGTATATATGTCTGTGCCTTACCTGCGGTGACACAGTGGGTAAAGTGTCCACCTGGAATGCTGAGGTCACCCATTTGAAACCCCGGGCGTGCAAGGTCAGGGCACATATGAGAAACAACAACTACAAGTCCTGTTCCTTCCCCACCACCTTTCTCTCTCTCTCTCTCCTCTCTCTGAGATCAATAAAAATGTTTTAAGTATATGTTTTTTATTTAAATTTTTTTCAATTACAGTTTGAATTCAATATTATTTTGTCTTAGTTTCAGGTATACAGCATGGTGACTAGAAAATCATGTATTTTACAGAGTGGTCCCCATCATATTTTAAGTGCCAGCTGGACCCCATACATGTTATTACAATATTATTGACTCTGTTCCCTATGCTATAATTACATCTCCGAGGCTATACTGTAGCTACCAATTTGTAAAGTAAATATATTAGTGTATAGTAAGTCCTTAAGTTAAATGAAAATGAGGAGTTAAGTTTAAATGTGTGGTTTGAATGAATATGGTTTAAATAAGCTACCCATAAATCAGTTATAGACAAGGGATATGTGAAGTGTCATGTAAGTCAAAGATACATACATATAACATGTGTCTATTAATATACATTCTTGGAGATAGAAAAATTAGCTTTCAGGATATTGGACAAACCAGTATGTTCCAAATGTGTTAGGTTTGCTCCCTTGCACTTTGCCTGATTGGTGCATGAGCATGGGGCAGCACCATGTGTGTATAGTCTATGGAAGGCTGTGGGTACTTGCCTTCAGAGTGGCAGATTGCAAATTGCGGATTGCTGCTGTCATTGGGAAGGGCCATTGCTTGCAATTGTTTGCTGGAGAAGGTTTTTTTTTTTGTTCAGCCTGTTTTGCTTCTGGGGGCCTGTGAGTCTCAGGAGCCCTGAGAGTGAGTCCGGATAGTCCAGATAGAGAGGGTCGGGGCTTGGGAGCCCTGAGAGAGACGGAAGCAGTTTTCCTTGCCTGTTTGCTCGTCCGCCATTGCGAGACTCTAATAAATGAAATGGCACACCATTTTCCGGCTCCACAGTTCCTTCACTGTCTGCCCGAATCCAACATGAACCTGCATGGCCACAGCAACGGCCATCGGCCATACACAGGGTGACTCTTCCACCTGAAGGGGCCGTGCGAGCTCAGATTGTACCTCTAGGCTCTCTCCTCCAGTGATGCAGGAATCACATTTGCAGCAGATAAACCAGGGAAGACTGAAACAGAGGAAAAGTGAAACAGAGTTTGAATTGTAAACCAGTCCTACAAGCTCAGGCGCAACAATCGGTCAAAGTTCAGTGGGGGATTCGGGGAAGAGCTGAGTTGATAGTTAACAACTGAAATGGATGCCAAGCTTGTGAGCAGCCTGGAAAGCTGTTCATGTTAGAAAAACATTAAGAAGGATGATGTTAGGGTTGGAGAATGTAAACGGTTGGGCGTATAAAATACGTAATAAAAATATAGAAACCAAAGGAATAAGATTGAATGAAAAACAACCTGAATGGTTTTCCCTCAGCTACTCAGTTCCTCAGGTTCTTTTTCAGGGTTTGAGTGTAGACTTTCTTGGGAAATATTTCAATTAAACTACATTTTTAACAGGGTGCACATATTATTGTGACTCCAGAAGATGGTATTTATGGCTGGAAATTCAATAGGGAGTCTATCTACCCATACCTGGAGGATATCCCAGACCCTCAAGTGGACTGGATCCCTTGTAATCATCCCAACAGGTAAAAAAACGACAACAAATTGTGAAAAATTCCATCATGAACGTAAGTTTACTTTACGGGGAAAATTTTGTAGACAATCATTGCATAAGATCCACTAACAACTTCAAGTTTCAAGATAGTTTCAGTGCTGGGATGTAACATAGTAATCATCAAATTTATTGTGAATTTCCACAAAGGGACTAAATCTGGAGAGATGGTAGAGTAACTTGCTTAGTGTCACAGGATAGCTGGGTAATGGGAGAACCAGATCCAAACTCGAGTCTTCTGACATCTTACTAATGGACAGAAAAATTGTTTCCCTAATGGCTCTGTACTTTGAAAAATATATGAGTAAATAAAAAAATAGAGTCATGTCAGTTTAGAATTTAAAATTTTCCCTTCTCATTCATAAGATAGTTCATGAGGTTTATGTATGTGAAATCCTTAAAACTGAAGCTGATTGTCAACTTAGGAGGAGAGATAGCAGAACTGTGCAGGTGGTTTAAATCAAGTCTAATATAAAGAAACATGAAGTGTTATGAAAGCAGCACTATTACTTTTAATGTAAGCAGGCAATATCTGATGCATCTAAGAGATTAGTATCAGTTAACTCACTTCTTTCCAAATACTAAAATTGTAGGAATTCTTCTTATGGAATTGCTCTTAAAAACACAAAAACTAACTACTGTAACTTCTTATAGAGACTTTCTAATTTTACAAAGTTAAATATTATTTATCTTAATTATCTACTTTATTCATACTTCATTGTATCATAATCGTTTCTCATTTAGTCATTTCCCATGCTAGACTTTCTGTTTCTAAAAGGAGTACTCTGATATCACTCCCATTATGAATTGACTTCACTTGGTTCTTTTTTTTTTTAGACAGTTAAATTTAACGGGGTGACATTGGCCAACCAGAGTACATAGATTTAGAGAGAGCATCTTCCCATCATTTGGACAGTCGACTATGCTGTATACCAATCACCCAAAGTCAAATCATCCTCCGCCACCCTATATTTGTTTCTCTTCATGCCCCTCTACCTCCCCCATCCCCTCCCTCTCCTCGATTCCCCTCCTCCTAGTAACCATTGCACTCTTATCTATGTCCATGAGTCTCAATTTTGTGTCCCACCTAGGTATGGAATTATACAGTGTTTAGCTTTTTCTGATTTACTTATTTCACTCAGTATAATGTCATCAAGGTCCATCCATGTTGTCATAAATGATACTATGTCATCATTTATTATGGCTGAGTAGTATTTCATTGTATATATGTACCACATCTTCTTTATACAACACTCTATTGAAGGGCATTTTGGTTGTTTCCATGTCTTGGCCACTGTGAACAATACTGCTCCTTGCACAAAAATTAATTCAAAATGGATCAAAGACCTAAATATAAGATGTGAAACAATAAATTACATAGAAGAAAACATAGGTACTAAACTAATGGACCTTGGCCATAAAGAGCATTTTATAAATTTGACCCCAAAGGCAAGGGAAGTAAAGGCAAAGATAAATGAATGGGACTACATCAGACTAAGAAGCTTCTGCACAGCAAAAGAAACTGACAACAAAACAAACAGACAGCCAACTAATGGGAGATGATATTTTCAAACAATAGCTCAGATGAGGGCCTAATATCCAAAATATATAAAGAGCTCACAAAACAGCAAGAAACAAGCAAACAATCCAACAAAAAATGGGAAGAGGACATGAACAGACACTTCTTCCAAGAAGAAATACAAATGGCCAACAGATATATGAAAAAATGCTCATCTTCATTAGCTATTAGAGAAATGCAAATCAAAACTACAATGAGATGCCACCTCACACCTGTTAGATGAGCTATTATCAACAAGACAGGTAATATCAAGTGTTGGAGAGGCTGTGGAGAAAAAGGAACCCTCATTCACTGTTGGTGGGAATGTAAAGTAGTACAACCATTATGGAAGAAAGTGTAGTGGCATGTGACAAACATACATGTTTAAGTCATTCAAGGGTTTCATGGTGATATCTAGGGAAAGACTTAAAGAATATGAGGGAGTAGGTCATCTAGGTATCTTGAGAAAAAGTATTCAAGTCAAGGGAATTCAAATACTGAGATCATGTGGTCAGAGCAGTGTCTGGCTAGCATGTCAGGAACAGCAGCACGTTGGTGTGGCTGGAGTGATGTGAAGGAGGGAGAGAGGTGTAGGAGGTGGAAGCGGGTAATTAAGGAGGGCCCACTGCATAAGGATTTAAGGGTCATGATGGTAACTGCTATTTGAATATGAAGGTAGCTATTAAAGAGCTGCTTTGTTTTGTCTTGAAAGAGGTAGGGAGAGAGAGAGAGACAGGAAGCTCCTTTATGTGCCCTGACAGGGAATTGAACCAGCAACCTCCATGCTCTGGGTCGATGCTCCAGAGCTATCCCTTAAGGGATTAACTTTTATTGACTTTTTTTGTTGTTTTTTTGTTTTTTTTCAGATAGAGAGAGAAGGTGAGAGAAAGGAAAGGGGGAAAGGAAGAATTTGTTGTTCCACTCAGTTGTGCATTTTTTGATTGCTTCTTGTGTGTGCCCTGACTGGGTATCAAACCCACAACCTTGTTTTGGGACAATCCTCTTAATTGACTGAGCAATGACATGTTCTGACTTAAGTTTCACTAGGACCTCTTTGGCAGATAATATAGAGAATAGAGTACAGGGATGATTGCTGTGATTTAGTCTGAGAGATGATGGTGTTGAACCAAGATGGTGGAAGTGTGAGTACTGAGAAATGACCAGATTCTCAATAAAATCCAAAGGTAGCTCTGACTGATTTTGCTGAAAGATTAAATGTAGAATGTCAGAGAAAAAGAGGAGTTTAGGTTCATTATTTTTACATCCATACAATCAGATAGCGTGTCTCCTTGAATGTGACTGATATCCCCTGAGTCCATTGCTTTCTTTTCTGTCACCAACCTTTTTTGGTGCCTATATCACCGGTTAACCTGGGTGTTATAGGACCAGACCCTTATCATTTTCCTTTTAATTTTATTTATTTGACATTATACTTCACATGCTTCCAGAAGAATTTGAGATGTTTTTCTTTGTTTGTTTTGTTTTGTTTTTTGGCAAGTGAGAGAAACAGAGACAGACAGGAAGGGTAAGAGATGAGAAGCATCAACTCATTTTAGTTGTAGCTCCTTAGTTGTTCATTGATTGCTTCTCATAAGATTTGAGGTTTCTTCCTAAATCTTACATAATTAAAAAGTAGGACAATTAAGGTATAAAAACACACTGGAAGCCACCTGAATAAGGTAGAGGAAGTAGTTGTTACAAGGCGCTGTGGTAGTGGGCTGATAATTACAATTAAACACGCAGTTCAGTTCTGAGAGTTCCTGGAAGGCTTAAAGAGAGAAAGTTTGGCTCAAAAGTTTTCATTGTCTTGCAGAGGAAAGCTTACAGATTTCCTCAGAGCTAGCCTATGTCCAATAACTTAACTCAAAGATTAATTTATTTATTCAATATTTTTTCACTGACTTTTTCTTATGTACCAGGAATACCACCCTGTGAGTGTGTAGGAGTCTTTGAATAAAGGCCATCCTTTAGTTCAGTAATGTCTGCATCTATAATCAAGATGATCTGACTTAAAGATTAAAGAGTCCATCATTAGTTCCAAAAGTTAAAAAATAAAAAGCTTGCTTAATTAGCTAACTTGTATGAAAAAGCAGTTTGATATTTAGTTGTGTATTACTTGTACAGTTAGTTCCGGGTTTTGGGTGCATCCATGGTTTCTCTGGTAAGATGAAATGATTTGGAAGTGCCCTCGCCATATCTTACACTGGGTGTCGCCCACACTGTGCACTTGGACAGCTCTGCCCAGAATGTCCTTTCCTCGGATGCACACATACATACCAAGCATGGTGGGTTGTGTGGAAGAGTTGAGCAAGTATTTGTTGAATACTTACTTAATGTGCACTTATTATAAGTTAGTGAATGTTTTCTTCAGTAATTAATGATTATTGTTAGCTGGACCAGTGGGGCTGTAGTGGATAAAGCGTTGACCTGGAATGATGAGATTCCAGGTTCAAAACCCCAAAGTTGCCAGCATGACTGCAGGCTCATTCAGCTTGAGTGTGGGCTCACCAGCTTGATTGTGGGATCATCAGCATGACCCCATGGTCACTGGCTTGAGCCCAAGGTCACTGGCTTAAGCAAGGGGTCACTGGCTCTCCTGAAGCCACCTAGTCTAGGCACACATGGGAAGCAAACAATGAACACTAAAATTTCACAACTATAAGTTGATGCTTCTCATCTCTCTCTCTCTTTCTTATCTCTCTCTCTCTCTCTCTCAAACAATAATAATAATTATTATTATTGTTATACCTTGAGATTAAACACTTTGAGATAAGTCTTAGGAAATACATTTTAACTTGACTGTTTCACCTCTTTCTTCTGTTCCCAGTAGCACTAGGGCAGAGATCTCTGCAACATTAAGCATTTGGCAAATATTATAGATTAAATGACAAGCAGGCTGTCCTATGGTGGAGTAATAGATAGAGTGCCAAAACCCTGCGCTTGCCCAGTCAAGGCGCATACAACAAGGAACCAATGAACAGCTAGAGTGAAGCAACTATTTCTCGTCCTGCTCCCACCTTTTCTCTCTGTAAAATCAATAAATAAAATGTATTTAAAGAAAAAGAATAACAAGCAGATTTCAGAATCATATAAGCAAAATTCATTTTTATACTTTATTTACTTTGTAATCTTCACTAAAGTATTTTTCAAATTAATTGAAAGTATTGGGATATTTGGTTCACAACACAATATAGATTTCGAGTAGACAGTTTGACAAAACAGCATCTGCACACCACATTGTGCTCCCTCTGACCCCCAAAGAAGTCTCTTTGTTCTCACCTTCCTTCCGTTTTATTCCAAATCAAGACACAGGATTTAACAAAATATTTTTGGAAGCTTTTCTGGCGATAGTAAACAGTCTGAGAAATGTAGTTTAAATGAAACTATATTAGAATGTATGCTATACAGTATTTTCAAGATTAAAAGAGACAAAAGGCGCGCGCGCACATGCGCGCGCATGTGTGTGTGTGTGTGTGTGTGTGTGTGTGTGTGTGTGTATGATCAGAATTGTTTCAAAAATCCAAAACACCAGCCTTCTATTTCATGTACCTATTCTACCACTTCAGGTAACCTGGCAAGACTTGGGGTAAATATGATATGTTTCAAATGGTTCAATGTGTTGTATTTCTATCTGTGCATTTCAATACCACTGAAGCAAATGAGGGGAAAAAACTATCAAATGACCACTTTTATGTGTGTGTGTGTGTGTATTAAAATAATTTTTTACATGTGCTTTTCCATCTGTCCTGGTCTTTTACAAGGACATGGTTTGTAGATGATTGCTATCATTTTGTACCAATTTACACATTTAAAGGTCTTGATTTGATACTCAAAAGAAGCTTGCATTACTATGGTCAGCAGGTGGCACCACATCTTTATTCATACAACCGTTATCTCAGCTTTCTCAGCTGCTCTTCAACAATCTAGTATTATTACACTGCTCACAAATATTAGGGGATATTTCAAAATAAATATAAAGGAATGAAATATCCCCTAATTTTTGTGAGCAGTATATTTTAGTGTTGTGTCAATACAGAATAAATATGGCTAAATATTACACATTCTGAGGTCTCATTTTTCAAAACTTAATTTTAATTGCTTTCCTGGAACAACTACTGGTAATATGATAAAAATAAAGAAACCAAGCATTAATATTGATAAATGTTCCAGTATTCCCACCTTTCCATCCTGGTTGGCACTGTCCTAGCTCAACTCATGTTTCCTCTTATTTGACCTTATGAAACAGCTTGCTAATGATTTCACTACATTTTTCCTCTAAACTTTCTAGTACATGCTATACTGAGATATCATATTAATATATATATATTTTTGACAGAGAGAGGGATAGATAGGGACAGACATACCGGAAGGGAGAGAGATGAGAAGCATTAATTTTTCATTGTGGCACTTTAGTTGTTCATTGATTGCTCTCCCATATGTGCCTTGACCTGGGGCTACAGCAGACTGAGTAACCCCTTGCTCAAAGCCAGCGACCTTGGGTTCAAGCTGGTGAACTTTGCTCAAACCAAATGAACCTACCCTCAAGTTGGCAAACTCGGGGTCTCAAACTGGGTCCTCTGTGTCCCAGTCCAATGCTCTATCCACTGTACCACTGCCTGGTCAGGCTGTCCTATTAATCTTAAAGAAAATTTATTATCTTACTTCTGTCCTCAAAGCCTTATTAATGGTACCCCTTGTCTATTAAATTGGAACAGGTTTCTTGGGCTCTTGTGCCTAGCTCTATCTCTTATGACCCCAAGTGTATCTTTTTAATCCCCTTTGCTTATTTTTTCCCCTAAAGATTCACTAGTTTCCTAAGTAAGATTTATCTTTTCTTATCTCCAAGGATTTTTCCTTAATACTTTTTTTTTTATTGTGGTAATATACATGTAACATAAAATTTACCATCTTAGCCATATTTGAATGTACAGTCAAGTGGTATTAATTACATTAATAAGTCTGTGTAATCATTATCATCATCCTTCTCCTGAACTCTTTATCTGGCAAAACTCAACTTCTATACCCGTTAAGTAATAATTTCTCTTATGTTTGCTCAGGCAGCACATACTAATATAGAAATAATTCAGAAAAGATTAGCATGACTCCTGCAGAAGGATGATGTAAATTACTGAAACATCCCATATTTTTACTTATGAAAGAGGAGACATTACAACTGATAGAGAAATACAAAGGGTCATAAGAGACTCTTATGAAAAATTATATGTCAACAAATTAGACAGCTTAAAGAAATGGATAAATTTTTATAAAGAGACAACTTACCAAGACAAAATCATGAAGAAATAAAAAATCTGAACAGACCAATAATGAGTAAAGAGATTGAATCAGTAATCAAAACCCTCTCCAAACATTTAAAAAATAATTAATGCCACTCCATATCAAAATCTTACAAAAGTTGAAAGAACTAATTTTTTCAGGCTAGCATTATTCTGATACCAAATTCAAATAAGCATACCACAAGAAAAGAAATCTAATGGTCAATATCCTTGATGAATAAGAAGGAAACATTTTTAACAAAATACTAGCAAACCAAATTCAACAACGTATTCAAAGCTCCATGGACTATTTTTTTTAAACATTTTATTTATTGATTTTACAGAGAGAAGGGAGAAAGGGGAGTGCAATACAAGAAGTATCAACTTATAGTTGCTTCACTTTAGATGTTCACTGATTGCCTGCATACATGCCTTGACTGGGCAAGCCCAGGGTTTTGAACTGGCAACCTCAGCATTCCAGGTCCACGTTCTATCCACTATGTCACCATAGGCCAGGCTGATCACAGACTATTTAACATGGAGTTTATCCCTAGGATGCAATGGTCATTCAACATACACAATAAAAAATATATATCACATTAATAGAATGAAAGATAAAAATTGTATGATCACTTCAATATATGCAGAAAAACACTGAACAAAATTCAGCATCTTTTCATGATAAAAACTCCCAATGAAGTAGGTTAGAAGAAACATAACTCAGCATAATAAAGACTATATAAGACAAGCCCACAGTGAACATATACAACAGTGAAAGGCTGAAACATTTCATCCAAATCATGAACAAGATAGAGTGCCCACTCTCACAACTCCTATTTAACAGTTCTGAAATTGTTAGCCAAGCAAGAGAAAGAAATAAAAGCATCTGAATTGAAAAGAAAAAATAATGTTTCTGTTTGCTGATGAAATAATCTTGTAAAAAGAAAATCTTAGGCCCTGGTTAGTTGGTTAAGTGGTGGAGTGTTGGCCCTGTATGTGAATGTCCTGGGTTTAATTCCTGGTCAGAGCACACAGGAGAAGAGACCATCTGCTTCTCCAGTCTTTCCCCTTCTCTCTCTCTCTCTCTCTCTCTTTCTCTCTCTCTCTTCCCCTCTGCAGCCATGGCTGGATTGATTCGAGCAAGTTGGCCCCAGGCACTGCAGATGACCCGGTGGCCTTGCCTCAGGAACTAAAGCATTCTTGAGCAATGGAGCGTTAGCCCCAGATGGGTTGATCATTGCCCCCAAGTGGGCTTGCTGGATGCATCCTGCTCAGGGCACATGCAGAAGTCTGTCTCTCTGGCTCCTGTTCTCTCACTAAAAAAAAAAAAAAGAAAGAAAAGAAAAAAATAAAAAATCCTAAAAATTTCACCAGAAAACTGTTGGAAATAATAAATTCAGTAAAGTTTCAGTATACAAAATCAATACATGAAAATCAGTTGCATTTATATATACTAACAATGAATTAATTATATGAAACAGAAATAAAGGAAACAATCCCATTTATAAAGTATTAAACATTGCATAGTAATAAATTTAACCAAGAAAATGCAGTATCTTACAACAAAACCTATAAGACGTTGAGGAAAGAAATAGAAGAATACACAAATAAATGGAAAAATATCCTGTGTTCATGGATCAGAAGATCTGATATTGTGAATGTGTGCACACTACCCAAAACCAGTTATAGATTTAATTAAATCTTTATCAAAATTCCAATAGCATTCTTCACAGAAATAAAGAATAAGAATCCTAAAAACTTTAAAATAAAATTTTAAAGATTTTCTTTATTGATTTTAGAAAGAGGTGAGAGAGAGAAAGAGAAGGGAGAGGGGCAGGAAGCATCATCTTCTGATAGTTGCTTATCTTATATGCTTTGACTGGGCAAACAAGGCTTTCGAACTGGCGACCTCAGCATTCCAGATCAAAGCTTTGTCCACTCTGCCACCACAGGTCAGGCACAATAATTCTAAAATTTGTATAGTACCACAAAAGACTCCAAATAACCAAAACTATCTTAGGAAAAAACAAAGCAAGAGGCATCTCACCTTCTGATTTTAAACTCTATTTCAAAGCTCTGGTAAACTAAGCACTATGGTATTGACATCAAAATGGACACATAAATCAATAAAAGAATCAAAAAACTAGAAATAAACCCATCCATTAAAGTCAACTAATATTTGACTAGAGAGCCAGAAATACTCAACAGAGAAAGGATGGTCTCTTTAGGATATGATATTGGGAAAACTGGATATTTACATGCAAAAGAATGAAATTGGATTTTAGCTTTCACCATTCACAAAAATTAACGTAATATTGACTTAGGCATAAAACTAGAACCTGTTAAATTTCTAGGAGAAAAAATGGAAATAAAGCTCCTTGAAATTAGTTTTGACAAGGATTTTTTTTATATGACTCCCAAAGCATAAGCAAAAAAGCAAAAATCAATAAATGGAACTACATCAATCTAAAAAACTACAATAATACAAATGAAACGATAAACAAAGTAAACAGGCATCCTAGAGTAAGAGAACATATTTGTCAATTATATATCTGATAAGTGGGCAATATTCACATTATATAAGGAATTCATACAACTCAATAAGAAAGAAAATGTTTTTATTAAAAAAGGGACAAATGATCTCTATAGATATTTTACCAAAGAAAACATACAAATGGTCAACAGATATGTGAATAGATGCTCAACGTCAGTAATCATAGGAAAATATAATTGAATACCACATTGAAGTTTCACCCCGCACATGGTAGAATGGCTACTATCAAAAAGGCAGACGATAACAAAGCCTGGAAAAAAACAAGGAGAATAAGGAACCCTGTGGAAATTTATACTGGGGCAGCCACTATGGAGAACAATACAAAGTTTTCTCAAAAAATTAAAAATAGGACTTCCATGTGATTCAGCAATATCACTTCTGGGGGTTTTTTTTTGTTTGTTTGTTTTTTTACAGGGACAGAGAGAGAGTCAGGGAGAGGGATAGTCAGGGACAGACAGGAATAGAGAGAGATGAGAAGTATCAATCATCAGTTTTTCGTTGCGATACCTTAGTTGTTCATTGATTGCTTTCTCATATGTGCCTTGACTGCGGGCCTTCAGTAGACCAGGTAACCCCTTGCTCGAGCCAGTGACCTTGGGTCCAAGCTGGTGAGCTTTGATCAAACCAGATGAGCCCGCGCTCAAGCTGGCAACCTCAGGGTCTCGAACCCGGGTCCTCCGCATCCTAGTCTGACACTCTATCCACTGCACCACCGCCTGGTCAGGCTGGGTTTGTTTTTAAAGGAAGTTTCCAAGAGTATCTGTACTCCCATGTTCACTGCAGCGTTCTGCAGTGCCCTGTTCTTTGTATCATTATTTACAACAGCTTAAACAAAGCGGGATTCTAAGTGTCAATGAACCGATGAATGGGTGAAAACAATGCGGTATCCACAGAGACCCTCCCTTATGGTTTTGCTTTCTGTGGTTTCAGTCAGGTACCTCTGGTACCTGTGGGGTGAAAATATTAAATAAAAAGTCACTAAAATAAACCATTCATAAGCTTTAAATTGTGTGCTATTCTGAGTAAAGTGACCAAATCTGTCCTACTCTGTATGTGCATCACCCCCGTGTCCGGGGTGTCCACACTATACGTGATACCCACCCTTTGGTCGTTTGGTAGCCATCTCAGTTATCTGATCAGCTGTTCCCATAGCACAGCGCTAGTGTGCCAGTAGCACTTATTTTCCTTAACCCTTTCAGTACTGAGTTTTTTTCATGCTCGCTGACACCTGGGAGTGAATTTCTTTTTCAGAAAATGAAAATAGTTTCAGTTACAGTTTTAGTAACTTAAAATTATGTTTGCTTGATAACCAACTTATGAAAACAAGAAGAACATATATTTGCCTTTTTTTCTTTTTTTTTTTTTTTTGGTATTTTTCTGCAGTTGGAAATGGGGAGGCAGTCAGACAGACTCCCACATGAGCCTGACTGGGATCCGCCAGGCATGCCCACCAGGGGGCGATGCTCTGCCCATTTGGGCATTGCTCTGTTGCAACCAGAGCCATTCTAGCGCCTGAGGCAGAGGCCACAGAACCATCCTCAGTGCCCGGGCCAACTTTGCTCCAATGGAGCCTTGGCTGCGGGAGGGGAAGAGAGAGACAGAGAGGAAGGAGAGGGGGAGGGGTGGAGAAGCAGATGGGCGCTTCTCCTGTGTGCCCTGGCCGGGAATTGAACCCGGGACTCCTACATACCAGGCCGACGCTCTACCGCTGAACCAACCAGCCAGGGCCCATTTGGCTTTTTTTTTATGTTGTTTTACACACATACAATCATACTCTGGATGGTCTGGAGGCACAAGGACATATATGAATGTTCATACTGCTCTAAGGGTTAGTCATGGCCCCAAAGCACAAGAGTGGTGCCCTCAAAGTACTTGATGTACTTTATGATGCCGTAAAGTACATCCAGTAAGTGAAAAAGTAAAAGCTCTCATTTTAATAAAGAAAGGAAGAAGTCCTATGCTGAGGTTGCTAGGATCTATGGAGAAAATGAATATTCTACCCATAAAATTGTGAAGGGGGAGAAAGAAATTTGTGCTAGTTTTGCTGCTGCAGCTCAAACTGCATGAGTGATGTCCAACAAGTATGGCTTCTGATCTTTCTCTAGAATGCTTTCTGGTGGTTCATTTCTTCCTCTACATGGGCCATAATATTCCTGTGTATTTGCATGTCTGATGATTTTGTTAAGTGGACATTTGAATCACGCAATGTGAAAACTGGCAATCAAAATTTCTCCCTTCCCCAGGGTTTTGCGTTCTTGTTTGTTTTGATTGTTGTAGGATGTTTCTAGGTGGCCATCAGCTTGTGGTGTAACTTAAGGTCTTCTCAGGTTGTTTTTTAGCATGTGCCTTTCTCTGGGCACGTGCAGGGAACTTCCTAAGTTTTCTATGTATGTGATTGTTTTTTTTTTAGGTCCTTGTTCTTAAATGTCTGGTGCCCAAAAAGGGTTTGGGAGAAAAGACATTGCAAATCCTCTAGAAGTCACTTCAGGAAGAGGGAGATAGAATTGCAACAATGCGTGGAGGGTGCAACAATGGCTGCCTTTTCCTGAGTCTGCGTCTCCAAGATCAGAAGCAGTTATGAAGGATCAGAACACAGATTCCCAGTATTTGGAGGACAGGGGTTTATCGCTCACCCTGCTCTCACAAGCTGCCTATAAAGTGCTACAGGAATACCTGCATGGCTCCCTGCCACTGGGCTGGGATAGAGAGGGGTCATGGGTAATTACTGCTGAGCTAAGAGCTAAGATTGACAGAAATTAACTGCAAGTTACCTTTCAAGACTTCCCTTGGAAGTTTTAAGCCTTCAAATAAACTCCAGAGTTCCAAAATAGTTATGTCACACAAATTCTGTAAGTACAATTGTTATCTATGTGGAGGGATAGGTTACTGGTGCTTCCAATTCTGCCATCTTCTTAAAAGTCTTCTTCTAAGTTCCCTTTCCTTCATTCAAAATCTTTTCTGATAGGAATGAGTTCAGTGAACGACAAATGTGTGTATTGGCCCTGTAATATCTATAAGATGTGACATACATTATGTGATTGACACATTAATGAATATATGATTATAGATGATGATAAATGCTATGAGGAAAAAATTACATGCCTTGGAGTCTTACCCTAGAATAGTCTCCTACAATGAGATTTCCACAAGCATATACTTCCTCTGACATCCCTTTTTGTTTTATCTTTCTTTTCTATGTTTTTTAGAGCTTATTTTTTTGTGCATATTGCAATAGATTCAGGCTGCTGTTATTCTGAACTTTGTTAAAAGCTAAGCTTGATTTTTTTTTTCCTTTAAACAACACATTCCAGATTTGGTCACACTCCAGTGCAAGAAAGACTCAGCTGCCTGGCCAAGGACAACTCTATCTATGTCGTGGCAAATATTGGGGACAAGAAGCCATGCAATGCCAGTGATCCCCAGTGTCCCCCTGATGGCCGTTACCAATACAATACTAATGTGGTGTTTGACTCTCAAGGAAAACTGGTGGCACGCTACCATAAGGTAGAATATAATGCAAATAATTCAATTACTGAATATTTAGCAAAGTAAAATGGACAAGAGGGAAAAATCGTTTCCATAAAAATCCATGTTACCTGTATGCTGGTAATAAGAAGCTTACTTAAGAAGCTGAGTAGAGAGAAAGCACAGAAAGAAATGATTAATTATGTGAAGCTCCTGTGAAGAGGCTCAATAGGGTTCCTGTGCATTTAGGAACACAGGAGTGTGTTGCTGGAGTGTGTGGAATCAGTAAGACTTACCTACATTGAAATTCAATGTCATCTCTTCAACTTAGCCTTTTTAAAGACATGCTCTGGCAATGGGTCAAAGCCAGAGTTAAAAAACTCCTTACCAGATAGACTTGGTTTTGACAAAAAAAGGAGCAAAGAAAGTCCTTTATCCTCAGGAAATAGAGAAGTGTTTTTGGCAAATAGGGGTTATCTATTTTATTCCTATGTTTTGTAAGATTCAGACAGATCTGAACAAATAAAGATTCCTTTGTATATATATCTCTAAAATGTCAAGATTGAACCAAAGGCTCCTATTAGCTCTAGTAATCTCAGATTCTGTAGCACTCTTTTTCTGTGAAGCCAACGGTCAGAGATAAAATTACCACTGCTGAATTGATGTGAGTTTATACTTTTTCAGACAGAGTAATGTCCGAGACTACTTCTTTTTAATATTAATTTTTCTGTAATTTCTTGAGGTGACATTGTTTGCAAAACTGTACCAGTTTCGGTGCACAACTTGATCAGACATCATCTGTGATATTTCTACCCTTTCATCTTCTGTTTATTGCAGCAAAACCTTTTCATGAGTGAAGATCAATTCAATGTACCCAAGGAGCCGGAGGTTGTGACTTTCAACACCACTTTTGGAAGGTTTGGCATTATTACATGCTTTGATATACTCTTCCACGACCCTGCTGTTACTCTGGTGAAGGATTTCCATGTGGACACCATAGTGTTTCCCACAGCTTGGATGAATGTTTTGCCACATTTGTCAGCTATTGAATTCCATTCAGCTTGGGCAATGGGCATGGGAGTCAATTTTCTGGCATCCAATACACATCATCCCTCAAAGAAAATGACAGGTAATGTGTGATTGTTAAGATTTCCAGCCTTGATGTAGGGCAAAAAGCAAAACAAACAAACAAAAAACAACAACAAAAGAAAAAAATGATTAAGTAATACGTACTTTTTAAAATAATGTTTTTCAGCTTTTAACTTTCATATCTAGTTGGTGATATGCTATAGAATCAATCTTCATTTAAATTGTTTCAAGATTTATTTAGTTTTATTCAACTTGAATGAACTTCTATTTTCTTTTATTATTTTTTTAATTCACTTCTTCTTACGTGAAACTCTCCTTGGCTTCTTGGTGGTATGCTCTATTGAATTTATCACTTTTTTTTTCCTTAGCATATTTCACTAAAATTAATAAAATATATACCTTAGTGGGAGTAAAATGTTTATATGAATTTAAAATACTAATAACAACTACAAGATCCCTTTTCACTTTTCTATTTCAAATGTCATTTCCAAATGATCACTTCCAGGAAGTGGCATCTATGCACCCGACTCTCCAAGAGCATTTTATTACGATATGAAGACCAAAGAGGGAAAACTCCTTCTCTCACAGCTGGACTCCCACCCAAAGCACCTGGTGGTGAACTGGACTTCTCACGCCCGTGGTACAGAAGCACTCTCAGCTGGAAACCAGGAATTTAAGGGCACTGTCTTTTTTGATGGATTTACCTTTGTGGAGCTCAAAGGAGTCACAGGAAATTACACAGTTTGTCAGAAAGAGCTCTGTTGTCATCTAAGCTACAAGATGTCTGAGAAGAGATCAGATGAAATTTATGCGCTAGGGGCATTTGATGGACTACATACCGTTGAAGGGAGCTACCATTTACAGGTAACAAGTATTATGATGGCAGAGGAGATAACAGATAAAATACAAGACAACAGGTTAGGTAAATTTAAATTTTAGCTAAACAATGAATTGTTTTTATTATAAGAATGCCCCCCCCCATACACTGGGGAATATGTATACTAAAAATTTTGTTGTTTATCTGAAATTCAAATTTATATAGGCATCCTAAATTTTTATTTGTTAACTTGCATTCCTAAATGTCAGTTCAATTTTAAACTGGTTGGGAAAATGGAGCACATTTAATTTCCAGCACCAGTGCTTAAAATGATAATAATTGCATTACAGACAATTTTAGTAGATAATTAACATCTGATATTTCATGCCTGAAGAAATTTAGCCATTTACTCTATATGTTAACTAATGCCTATTTTGTTTCATAAAGAGCTTAACAATAAGTATGTCCTGGAGACATATAGAGGTGATCTCTAAGATGTATAGTAGAATAGTTTATTGTTGAAAAGATTCAGTTATCTAATATCTTTCAACATAAAGGAGGAACTGAAATAGACTTCTGAAATGGAACTCCTATGAAAAACCAGGTCTTGTTTCTTTCATTCTGTTCTTATCTTCTTTGCTCTGTCCTCTAATTTTATTTCACCCAGATTACTGCAATATCCTTCTAACAGAGTTTTCTGACAGTTTCAGCTTCATCCAGTCCCTTCCCTGCACTATCATTACAAAAATCACTAAAAGCCATTTCTGATTATTTTATTCTCTCTTTTTAAAAATATTTAAAAAATTAAATTTAACAGGGTGACATTGATTAATAAGGGTACATAGGTTTCAGCTCATTTTATTCTCTTGCATAATATTTCTCACTGTCTCCTCACTGGTAGATCAAATTCTTTCAGATAAAATACTTGAAATTTTTTGTGGGCTCTTGTCCTACTGAGACATTTCCCCTTCTCCAGTATGCCAGTGTCTGCAGGACTTCTAGGTGTCTACACAGTTGTTCCCTTTCTCTAGGACACCAGCCCTCCCCCTCCGCCCACTCATCATTCAAAGTGCTTTTCATGTGTGGTCTTTACTAAGAAGGCTGACCTGACACTTCTTTTAACACCACTCCCACCTCTCTAACTGGGTCAGGTACCTCTTTTATGACCCCCAGACATCCTATGCTAAACCTTATCAAAAAGAAGTCATGTCAAATTATGTACCTACTTTTTTTGAGACTGAAACCCCTGTAAATCTTGGAACTGCCTTCACTGTGTAAAATTTTGTTTGCTGTGTGATACACACTCTTCCAGTATCTGTTTGTTTTGACAAACAATTATCAAATGCCTACTATACACCAGGTATATATTCCAAGCTAGTGATATGAAGGTATGAATAAGTCTAGACTCTCCTCATGAGGAATCTAGTAAAGGAGAAAGACATGTGAACAGACAATTTCAGGACAGGTTGGCATGTGATGGAACATCAAATGTACCTTTTGCTGTAGGAATATTAAGGAACTGTACCCAGCCTAGTTTGGGGATCCAGGGAAGTTTCTGGCGACATGATGTATAAGCTTATGTTACTATCAGGGTTAGAAAGGGTGGGAGGGAACTCTAAGTGGAGTGGAGAACATAATCCAGGGTGTGGACATGGGAGAGAACAAGGTATGGAGGGAAGAGCATGCGTTTCGATGTTACTAAGGCGTAACGTAAGAAGTGGGCTCCGGTGGGAGAGGAGCCTAGAGGCAGGATCATATCTTGCAGGATCTCACCTGTCATTCTGAAGATTTGGACTTTATTGTGCCAGTGATATTCCTCCATTGGAAGGTGTTCAGCAAGGGGAGGAAGTGCTCACATCCACTTTGGAGTAGACCTTTTTGGCTGCACTGTGGATGATGGAACTAAGGACAAAAAGACTGCTTAGGTTATTAAAATAGTCTTATTAAGACCTGGACCAAGATTATGTGAGTAGGCATAAAAGTAGCCTATAAGATCAAAAGATATTTAGGAAATTGAACTTAGAAGCTAATTGATATGTTTAAAAAAAAAAACAGAACAGAAGGTTATATCAGGCTTCTGGCAAAAGTGACTGAGTGATTGGGATGCTCTGACAGAATGCATGGGGAGGGACAGACGGGGAGTAGTGGGAGATGCTCATCTGGTTTGGATGTCCTGGTTTTGGAGTCTTATGAAACATTTTGGAGTCTTATGAGCCATCCAGTAGACTGTTGAATATGTAGGTCTGATGTTTACAGGAGGTATTGGATTTAGAAATATTGTTTTGGGAATCAGTAGGTTAAAGATGTTGGTTAAACCTACAGGAGTGACTGGCATTTTAAAGCTGACTACATAGACAATAAAGAACAGTGGTGCAGAGGAGGAACTTTTGGAGTGCCAGTATTTGGGCAGAAAATGGACATAAAAGTAAGAACCTGTAAATATGATTGAATAATAAAAAAAACTTGAAAAGAAATCTCTCATGGACAAGAAGGAAGTAGAGAATCTTTAGAAAGAGAAAATCATGAAATGTATTAATGCAGTAAATTTACCATTAGTGACATGAATGAGTGCAATGTGGTGGAATTCCCTGAGCTCATAATGACACAGTGAAAGACAGATTATAACAGGTTAAAAATCTGAAAGGAAGTGAGGATATTCTAAGAATAAGTGACTTTTTTTTTTTAACACACTTGTCAGACATAGGAAAAAGAGAAATGAGACAGGAACAAGACAGGGACTCGTGGTCACATAAGCTGTTTTTGATTTTTGTTTCTTCAATAAATGAGTGAGCCTTGATCATCTTTATAGGACCAAAGAAAAGAGCAACAAAAAAGGATAAAATTGCAGAAGACATAAACACTCTTCATCAGTGTTCCAAGGTGCTGGAGAAAAGGAAAATAGTATCAAGAATACAAGTAGAAAATGTCCAACAATTGAAAAGTAGTTAAACCAATTATTATATAGAAAAATATTTATTGTGATATAAATTTTATCAAATGTTTTATGGCATATTGACATTAATTGCATTATGTGCGGAACATATATATGTTATCACATTGCCATATCAATTTCTAAAATTCAAAATTTACTACATATTTTTTAATTTTTGATATATTTTTAAATGTAAAACATTGGTTACAAAATCAGTGAACAATCTCTTGGTTCTTACTAGGTCATTTGAAAAATATTTATTGATTGATTTTTAGAAGAGAAGAAGGGAGAGAGAGAGAAAAAAAACCCATTGATTTGTTGTTCCACTCTTTTATACAATCATTGGTTGATTCTTGTATGTACCCTGACTGGGGATTGAACCAGCAACTTTTGTATACCAGGATGACACTCTGACCAACTGGCTACCCAGCCACAAACTCTCTCTCTCTCTTTTTTATTTTTTCTCCCGATCTTGTCCTGCCTTTCTGCCTTCACCAGAGTGTTAGCTCCACTGGAGAAGAGCTGTAGTGAGTCCATTCTTACTCTTGGGAGTGTCAGGTAAACAAAGCTCTTTGTTACTTTGCTGGTCAGCTGGTCAGTGGTACCAGGCAGAGTTTAAAATTTAAAATTCTAAACTTAGTAGTTTTTTCATATATAGGGTGACACTTTTACCCCAAACTGACTGAATGATCTAAGCATGTGGGTGATACTTACTTGCCTTTTGAAGCTGCAGAGTAGGATGATTGAACTGGCCTTTCTTTGGTTGACTCTCTCAGGTAAGTATCTTTAGAGAAGTTTTCTTGGGTTGGTCAGGATTTTCAAGCTCCAAAATTCTTCCAATTCTCTTCCTGAATAGGATTGCTTAATTTAACATATTACAATAAAATGTAAGATGACCAAATTAATTCAAAGTTCAGATAAACAAAAAATATATATCTTAAAATATTATTGTCTTTTGTGGTATTTGGGACATTCTTATCCTGAAAACAATTTTTAGTGTTTTTAATTTACCTGAGTATAATTTAACTGGAACTCCTGTTCCAAGTTTTTTCTGGCAACCTTACTCCTGAAGGGTAAGTGCCTTGCTGACAGCATTTAAGAGACAAGGGAGAGAACTGAGCTTGCAGAATGGAGTGGTGGGGAAGGGAAATGATCCCAACACTCAGCATAATTAGTTCATGTAACCCCCTTCAACTATGCCTTTTAACACCTCCATCTCAGCATCATCTGCTCCACCATCTTTGGCAATAAATGCCCCTTCTGTACTGGACTAGGGGAGCAGTAGTTGCCCATTATGGTTGGGACTCAGTGTCTAAGGTAGCCCTGACAACTTGCCACCAATTTTCTTTATTTTTGCCACCACAACATTGACATTTCCTGAGGTGCCTAGTGCTCCCAGAATAAAATCTTTGGAGTGTTCCGCAGTGTAATTAGGGTTGATTCTTGGCTTTCCTCACTTTTCTTTCTTAGATCTGCTAACTCAGTTGTAACTTTTGCATTAACATCCCAGCTTTCAAAACTGTGCCATAGTTTATCCTCCTGGATTCCTATCCTTGGAGATTTATGTCTTTTAAATAATATTAATGTTAGTTTTAGTAGGACTTCAAGGGAACAAAAAGAATCATTTAGCCCTGTCCAGTTGGCTCAGTGGTAGAATGTTGTCCCGGAGTGTGAAAGCCCTAGGTTTGATTCCCGACCAGGGCACACAGGAGAAGCATACATCTGCTTCTCCACACTTCCTCCTTTCCTTTCTCTCTATCTCTCTCTTTCCTCCCACAGCTAAGGCTTCATTGGAGCAAAGTTGGCCCAGGCACTGAAGATGGCTCCATGGCTTCTGCCTCAGGTGCTAGAATGGCTTCAGTGGCTCTGGTTGCAATGGAGCAATGGCCCAGATGGGCAGAACATCGCCCCCTAGTAGTCATGCCAGGTGGATCCTGGTTGGGCACATGCAGGAGTCTGTCACTTAAGGAAAAAAAAAAAGAATCATCTAATCATTCTACCTTTACCTGAAAGTTATTTCCCATCTTAGCACTTTTGCCCTAAGTGCTTGCTGAACAAATTCAAAAGCAGAAGGAGTTGACCAATTGAAGGCTGTTGCTTCAGTCAGGCAAGACAGGAAGATGGTTTGAAATAAGATTGGAAGGTGCCATACAGGTGGAGTTATAAGAACATAGATCTTATTTTAGGGATTTTTCCTCTGCATGGTAAGATGAGGCATACATTAGAATTTACATTCAAAAAGCTATGTGTTTCAGTGGAGTGTATTATAACTATATAGCATAGTGAAAACTGTTTCAGTCCTTGCTCAGATAAAAAGTAAATATAGAGATGATATATCATAGAATTGAACATGTGAAACCTATATAATTTTATTAACCAATGTCACTCCAATAAATTTAATAATTAAAAAATGTACACTTTTTGCCCTGGCCGGTTGGCTCAGCGGTAGAGCGTCGGCCTAGCATGCGGAGGACCCGGGTTCGATTCCCGGCCAGGGCACACAGGAGAAGCGCCCATTTGCTTCTCCACCCCTCCGCCGTGCTTTCCTCTCTGTCTCTCTCTTCCCCTCCCGCAGCCAAGGCTCCATTGGAGCAAAGATGGCCCCGGCGCTGGGGATGGGTCTGTGGCCTCTGCCTCAGGCGCTAGAGTGGCTCTGGTCGCAATATGGCGACGCCCAGGATGTGCAGAGCATCGCCCCCCTGGTGGGCGTGCCGGGTGGATCCCGGTCGGGCGCATGCGGGAGTCTGTCTGACTGTCTCTCCCTGTTTCCAGCTTCAGAAAAATGAAAAAAAAAAAAAAAAAAAGTACACTTTTTAATATTTATTTACTTTAGAGAGAGGAAGAACTGACAGAGAGAGAGAGAATCATTGATTTGTTGTCCCACTTATTTATACATTCATTGGTTGATTATTGTATGTGCTCTGACCAAGAATCAAACCCCAAACCTTGGTATATTGAGATGATGAGCTAACTAACTGAGCTTCCTGGCTGTTGGGCAGATAAAATATATTATGCTCACTTTGTTAAAGATGGTGCTGCGCCTGACCTGTGGTGGTGCAGTGGATAAAGCGTCGACCTGGAAATGCTGAGGTCGCTGGTTCAAAACCCTGGGCTTGCCTGGTCAAGGCACATATGGGAGTTGATGCTTCCAGTTCCTCCCTCTCTTCTCTCTCTCTGTCTCTCCTTTCTCTCTCTCTCTCTCTCTCTCTCTCTCTCTCTTCTCTGTAAAATGAATAAATAAATAAATAAAATTAATAAATAAATAAAAGATGGTGCTGCCCAAGTGGAGGCCGTCGCCCAGGTGATATTAATGTGTGTTGGGGGCGGGTTATGGGCAGGCAGAATCCTTGTAGCCTGGGGCTTGGTTTTGGGATTAAGCCTTTCCCAGCCATTTTGTTGTGGGGTGGTACAATCCCATCATGTCTCTGATAAGTGACTTTGTATTAGAGACTTTCCTATTTGGTATATTGGATTAAAGCTTTTGGATTTCTACACTATAAAATGGGGGCAGAACAGAAACTTGCGCTCTTGGTTCCTGAGATTATATTAGAGGAGAGAGCAGGGAGCAGGGAGCAGAGAAAGGCCATGTGGAGGAGGCGAGGAGAAGCAGCCAAGATGGTGGAGTGAGAAGCCAGTTTGTGCAGAGTTTGTGCAGAGTGAAGGAAGGAGATGGGGAACAGAGGTGAATAAGTCTGGTGAGCTAGAAACCTTTGATTCTAGGAAACTCGGATAAATCAGTAGCTTTGTGAGCACTGAATGTGAGCGGGTTTTGGAGCCCAGTGTGTGTTTTTACTTGCCCGCCGGGTGCAAGCTAGAATTAAAGATGATGGTCCACCAGCTTTTGGCTCTGCTGTTTCTTTGCCGACTGTCTGAATCCAGTGCGAACCTGCATGGGCCAGGCAGCTGTGATGGTGGCCGTGGCCACTGGCTTTACACTGGTGAAAGCAAAAAGTTCAACACTCTTGATTATTGCTAACTAGAGAAGAATGAAGGTGTCATTGTTTATGGCTGTAGACCAAAAATTTGACTGTTTCCTGATGAGGTTTAATCTATTTGACATTGAATTGCAGACAACACCAGAGTCTGAAGTCCTTTATTTTTGTTCCTAGTTGCATTAGCAATTTAGAAAAGAACTGGATTAAGCAATTGAGGGAAAAACATCATTTTATTAAACAAAGTGTATTAACACTATTCCATGGTCAGGAGTGTTTCCATTGGCTTTCCTAGCACTTAAATGGTCTGTGTCTCCTTTCCTAGATTTGTACTCTGTTGAAGTGTAAAACAACAAACCTACACACTTGTGGTGAGTCAGTAGAAACTGCTTCCACCAGGTTTGACATGTTCTCCCTCAGCGGCTCTTTTGGAACCCAGTATGTCTTTCCGGAGGTGCTGCTGAGTGGGATTCAGCTTGCACCTGGAGAATTTCAGGTAAGAACCTTTGCTTAATACTGCCTACTCATTTGATGTAAGAGGAAGCACTTTTGGAGTACAAAACCTACCCAAGTGCTTACAAATATCATAAAACTCTCCATTTGAAAAGGTCAAGTTGTTTTTAGGGCTCACAAAGGACACGGAGCAGGCTGCATCTCTCTCTTTTTTTTTTTTTGTATTTTTCTGAAGCTGGAAACGGGAGAGACAGTCAGACAGACTCCCGCATGCGCCTGACCGGGATCCACCCGGCACGCCCACCAGGGGCGACGCTCTGCCCACCAGGGGGCGATGCTCTGCCCCTCCGAGGCGTCGCTCTGACCAGAGCCACTCTAGCACCTGGGGCAGAGGCCAAGGAGCCATCCCCAGCACCCGGGCCTTCTTTGCTCCAATGGAGCCTTGGCTGCGGGAGGGGAAGAGAGAGACAGAGAGGAAGGGAAGGGGTGGTGGAGAAGCAGATGGGCGCTTCTCCTATGTGCCCTGGCCGGGAATCAAACCCGGGTCCCCCGCACGCCAGGCCGACGCTCTTCCGCTGAGCCAACCGGCCAGGGCAGGCTGCGTCTCTTATATGGAAAGCTTTACTATATTAATTAGTGTGTCCTTGAGAACAAAGAAAAATCCTATTGTGGGGAATATAGGAACAAGACTGAACTGTTTAAAGCCTGTCGAATCAAAGAAGAGTGTAAGAGTTTCCAGACTAGCCCCATCAGAATAAGCCCCTTGGCTCCCTGGACAGTGAGGGCCTAGGGAAGTTCAAAGGAATTGCTCTCATGCTGTGGGTGAAGGCCCTCGGTGACCACAGGAGAAGAGGAAAGACGGATAATCTGAAGAGAGGGGATTTGACAGTGGTGGTGTTGGCAAGAAAGCAAAAAGTTGTTCTGTTTGTGTTTTTGTTATTTGAGGCCAGATACAGTCTCTGCTGCCCAAGCACTCTGCCCCACTAGACTTTTCTACTGGCTTTTCCTGCAAGTCCTGCTCTTACTCCTCTTTCCTAGTGAAACAGCTACTGTGGGGAATTGGGGAAAATGGGCAGGCTGGGGAGCTGTGGTGATTGACAGGGATGGTGGAGACAGCTCAACAATGGGCAGGGGAGCTGTGGTGAGTGATTAACAGGGATGGTTGAGACAGCTCAACAATGGGCAGAGGAGCTGTGGTGAGTGATTGACAGGGATGGTTGAGACAGCTCAACAATGGGCAGAGGAGCTGTGGTGAGTGATTGACAGGGATGGTTGAGACAGCTCAACAATGGGCAGAGGAACTGTGATAAGTGATTGACAGGGATGGTTGAGACAGCTCAACAATGGGCAGAGGAACTGTGATAAGTGATTGACAGGGATGGTTGAGACAGCTCAACAATGGGCAGGGGAGCTGTGGTAAGTGATTGAAAGGGATGATAGAGACAGCTCAGTCTTCCCTTAGTCACTCCTGTCTGATCATTGGGAGATTCTTTATCTTGTCTGAGGGGACTAGATTTCTCTTTTAAATACTCCCAAATCTATTGTTTCATGTTTATTATCACATGGGATACTTCCTCGGATAAGTAAATGATAAGATACTGATTACAGACATTTCAATAATAAATGAATCAGTGCGAGTTCCATAGCCCCAACTTTTCCCCAACATTTCAAATGTTTCTGATAGAAAAGAATCTGACCACGAGTTTTATTGTTTCCTTAGCCATTTGTACTGAATTTTAGACCCAGTTGCCCCCTTTATGTTTTAATCAGGTGTCAAGTGATGGGCGCTTGTTTAGCCTGAAGCCGCTATCTGGACCTGTCTTAACAGTAACTCTGTTTGGAAGGATGTATGAGAAGGACCACACAACAAATGCTTCACCAGACCTCATCTCACAAACACTAAAAGTAATGCTCATAGTTATCACACCTATAGTATACTTATTAAGGCACAGAAATTTTGCACTTTAAGAAATGATGGTTGGTCTGATCAGATGGTGGTGCAGTAGATGGAGCGTTGGCTTAAGATGCTGAGGACCCAGGTTCAAAACCCCAAGGTTGCCAGCTTGAGCACAGGGTCACTTTCTCTGCTGTAGCTCCCCAGTCAAGGCACATATGAGAAAGCAATTAATGCACAACTAAGGAGCTGCAACAAAGAATTGATGCTTCTCATCTTTCTCCCTTCCTGTCTGGTCTGTCTGTCCCTGTCTGTCCCTCTCACTCTCCATCTCCCTCACTAAAAAAAGAAAAGAAAAGAAAAAGATAAAGAATGATGGTTGGGTGAGAAAAGAAAAATGGGTCTGGGCTTTTGCAATTAGTGGTTGCAGCTTCTATTATAACTGAATTACTGATATATTTTTTTTATTTAGAAACCCATCACACATCCAACAATATAAGCCAGATTAACAGTGACAACATTTTAAAAGGTAAAACCTGATAAATGAGAATAACAATTGTACCAACCTTTTAGAGTTTTTTTTTTTTTAGAGTAAGTGAACACATTTAAAGTGCTGTGACAAGGCCTTGGCTTATGGAAAGCACTCTATATGTGTTAGCTGTTACAGTGATATATAATATTGTCCCAGTAAGCCAATTGTGATGTGTTTATTGCTAAACTATATCACCTCTGACTGTTTCAAGTGTGTATATACTGCTCACTAACATTAGGGGATCAGAGAACATGCAGATACTCCAGTACTGTCAGCCTTTTGTACAGTGCATTTTCACCAATGAAATAAAAGTTGGTTTTGTATCTCATTTGCATAATCAAACAACTTTCTTTGACTTGTCATTTGCTTTTCTGATGTTCTTGTTTAATAAAAAAAAATCAAATGCTTCTTTTTTTTAATCACTTTATATTTATTTTAAAATATCCCCTGATTTTTGTGAGCAGTATATTTTCCAATGGTTCAGCCACCCTACATATTTCAGATACAGAAATCAATGAATGTCACATCATCTACTTGTCTTTGACCTGGTATCTAGCACTGGCAGCTGAGCTTACACCTAGAAACTGTGGAAGGCCTACATGTTCTCGTAATTATTGGTGATTTGCTGCGTGTTTAGAGCTCTGCTTGTCTTGTCAGTCTGTATGCATGTTAACTGAGTGGTGCTAAACCAGACATTGATCAAATCTGGCCTGCTACCTGTTTTTATGTGGCCTGTGAGCTATGAAACCTTTTTATGTTTCTATATGGTTGAAAGAGAAAATCGAAATATGATTAATATTTTGTGACACATGATAATTCTGTGAAATTCAAGGTTTATTCTGCATAACTACACTTTTATTGATTATAACTACATTTGTTTGTTTTGGTATCGTTGATGGTTGTTTCCAGGCTACAGCGGTAGAGTTGAGTAGTTGTGATGTGGACCATAGAGTCAGAAAAGCTAAAAATATTTGCTCCCTTGTTCTTTACAGGAAAAATTTGCTGCTTCTGCTCTAAAACATTAAACAACAATGGATTTTAGTGCTGAAAACCTGTAATACGAGTTAGTGGGAAATTGCCCTTGAGTGTCTTATCATTCTTCCACACAATGGAGAAATAAAATATTTTTATTTGCTTTGTATTATATTACCATCAGAAAATTGCGTGTTAAATAAACTAATACCCCAAACAAGTGAAAGTAATTTTTATAAGCATGGTTGGTATTTATTTATTGTAAGATACAACATCATAAAGCCTGGTATGTTCTAAAATTCTTGAGAGAAGTATTATTTTTATTTTCAGTTTTTTTCTGGAGATGAACTAAGAACTGCTCATCTGAATGTATTGCCTGATATTTTTCCTGTGACAAAAATACTAGATTGTCTTAGAATGGATTTTCTTAAAATTTAATACTATAAAAGGGTTTCTAATTCATTGCAGCAGTCAATTTCCTTTTACTTTTTCACTGGATTTGTTAAATGCATACATGTATATTGTATGATAGTTTTGATATATTTTAACTGTAATTTTAATTTTTTCTGCTTAAAACTTTTGTGATGCACATTTGATACAAACAAGACAATTCCAAGAAAGACCAATGCTCAAACACAGTTTTGAAATTTATCTTTTAATACCTTGATGAATGTGAATGGTCCAAGGAGCAATTTTGACACTCCTCATTTAAAAATTTTAATTTGTTATCAACCTCATGATGATGTAACACACACAGACACACATGCGCATGCCTATACACACAGGCATATTCACTGAGCCAGTTTCCAAGATGTCCCCCAATGATCCCTAAGTCCAGGCTCCATGGCAAGTCTCTTTGTTTAAATGTTCCGTTACTATGAGCCTTGTCACTTACAATAGGTCTGAATTTATTACCACTTGTATTTTAACACATATTTATAATTAAGTTCTGCTTAAAAGTAACAATTACTTTATTTGTTTTCTCTATTAGTTATGTACCTAAGTAATATATTTTAGTTTTCTTATGGGTTGAATTGTGTTGTCCCCTCCTTTCCTCATTTCTTAATGTTAAAATCCTTATTCTATACCTGAGAATGTAACTGCATTTGGAGACAGAGTCTTAAGGAGATTAAAAAGGTCATATTGAGTCAGCCCAAATCCAGTATGGCTTGTTATCAGAAGAGATAGGACAGCGACCACAGAGGGGAAATCATGTGAAGCCACAGAGGAAGATGGCCACCTACAAGCCAAGGAGAGAGGTTCTCAGAAGACATCAATGCTGCTGGTGCTTTGATCTTGAACTTCTAGCTATCAGAATCATAAGAAAGTAAATTTCTTTTGTTTAAGCCAGTCTATCGTACTTTATGATGTCAGCCCCAGCAAACTCATGCAAATTCCAGTCCTCCCTTCTTTTACACTGTAATCTGAAGCTTGGCCAAAGTGGTTACCTAGTAGAAATATCCAGCTCCCCAAGACTCAACTGAATACTAGGTACCATTAAAGAATCATAGCTGATGAGTTGACAAACCACCAGATCATTGAAGCTCCTCTGGAGGTAGAAGAACAGAGAGTCGTATGGGTTAAGTTCTGTATTTCATCTGGCATTGAATGTTCTCAGTAACAGCAGAGTCTCTTGATGTTTCACAGCTTAGTGAAACAAAGAACATCTATTAAGTCAAAACATCTCTCCACTGAGAGACAGACTATCCGTGTAGCCCTCATATCGACCTTGCACTGCACAAGACACAACTTTCTGCAAAAGAGATCAAGGCACTTGCAGCAGTGATCCAGATGAGGCCAGCCATGCCTCATTTGAAATAAACACTTTTGTGGCTAAAACTTTTCCTAAAAAATACTGTTTCATGCACTAAAAACTTACATAAAATTTGTCTTAGGCGTTTGGGTGACATTGACTGATGTTTTCAAAAAAACTTATAAAATAAAAAAGTTATTTATATATTGAGGAACAGGAATCATCAATGGCAAGCCTCAATATCATCATACAATTTTAATTTAAAGCATACAACATGCTAATGTATTAGTTACAGATGTAAAATATTAAATGCTTCAAGCAACACGGAATGCTTTTCGGTTCAATATTGACAAATGTGACATAACAAATTACTCCCAAATCTAACAGCTTAAAACCACAAACACTACATTACCCAGTTTCTGAAAGCCAGCCCCTGATAGTTGAGCTGGGTTTTCTGGCTTAAGATTTTTCTTCAAGCTGTAAGTCACCTGACACCAGGACTACAGTCATCTCAAGGCTCCAGGCCTGGAGACTCTGATTCTAAGCTCTCTCAGTGTTGTGGGCAGGCTCAGTGCCTTGCTGCAAGCTGGTTGAAGGCTTCTGTTCCTTACAACTTGATCCTCTCCATAGCCTTCCTGAAAGTTTTTGTAAAAAAGCAGCTGTCTTCTAGAGGAAGTAATGAGATAGAGCTGGAGAGGGTCATAGCGTTAGATATAAAGATGATAGATGATGATAGTGTTATAAAGTACTGCAATCTGCAGGTCACATAGAGACACCAGACAGGTTACAGAAGAAGTTTGAGCAGTTATTAGCCAGTTAGCTAGCTACCTGGGGCATGGTCCCAAATCATGTAGGCCCTCTTACAGTTCTGAACCTTCTTTTATACAAAATCAAGTACTGGGTGGGGTGGGTAAGGAAGAGGAGCATGATACAACAGTCAATTATACTACTAACAAGCTTACAACATTTAGCTATAGGATCATGAAAGGGAAAAAGGATTCCCACATATCAAGACCACAAGATAACACAGTAGTGCTAAATGTTTTACATACCCAGCAAAGACATTCCCAAATCTTCTAGTGTCTACCCCCATCCCTGTCGCTACAACGAAATGTAAGCTTAGGATAAGGAGAGAAGCTAAATGAAATTATCTTTGCTAAAAGTGTTGGGGCCAGTTTATTAGGAAACCTAATAAGCTAGTTCCCACTTGCTTTAGTTTAGAAGTTTTATACATACAAAGAATTTCAAAAGGGATGATTACTAGAAAGCGTATACAATGTTACAGAATGCAGGTTTTTCAAGCAAGGGGAGTGGGCTCGTGATCCCTTTGTCTAGAGGTATAGTCACTCTCAGGACTCCAGGAGGGGAGGAAGAGTTAGAATCAGTGTAGGAATTTTAAGTTAAGATATGTAAACATTGTTCCCTAAAGGCTCTTAAGGATGGGGAAGAGGAAGTTTTCAGATAAGTTTTACCTTCTTTGCTGTCTAGCAAGTAGTGGCCTCAGTCCTTCAGAAGAACTATGATTAGTTACTGACTAACTTTTGCCCCTTTAATCTCTTTCTCTGGGAGGTTTTTTTTCAGAGAGGAGGGGTAAGGGGGCCTGACTCTTCCTTTTAAAATACTAATGTTAACAATTTTTGCAATTCTTCAGCACCTTTTCACAATAGATAGATAGATAGATAGATAAATAGATAGATATAGAGGTAGCTTAAGATGGAAGTTGCAGCCTCCTATAACCTAATCTTGGAAGTGACATCACTTCTGCTATATGCTGTTAGTCAAACAGACCAATGTATCATTGTAAATATATATACATAATATATATGATTGTCTATATAATTGTAAAATATAGAATTTTTTTTTCTTTTGCTATTGTATATATAGTATGTATTTCAAAACAGGTCCCCAATATCTATATCTACAAAGTATCCTGACAAAGAAATTTTTATAATTTTTTCAAATGAATTTCCCATTTTCTGCTCTCTCTGTTCTCTTTCCTGTAGAGTCCCTGGGCACAACTTCCCTGCTCACTGGAGCTGGGCACTCCAGGTGCACGCCTACCTTGCCCCTGATTCCTCCCGTGACCCTTCACTCTCCATGTGGGCTGTGTACACCTCCCTGTTGTAGTTGGGCCTTAATTGCTGTTGGAACATCAATGGGAGTGATTTATTTCCAGGCAAGTCAGTTGCAAAGACTGAGTGCAATCATCATGGAGGATCAGCTGTGTGAGGACCCACCCCTTGGCTCAGGACTTACTTCAGCGGGGCTCTCCTGCTCACTGACTCCACCCCTTCAGTGAGTCACTTGAGAAGGTGTTTGGATGGTGCTTGGTCATCGTCTGAAGCTATCAAACTGGTGTGCTAGCACTGGGGCCTCCAAAAGGTGCACGCCAAGATCAGACACTGCCTGTGTTCTGCCTGAGGCTTCACAGCATGAGCTGCAAGGTGATCTGCAGATGGCTGCAACCTGTGCTGGGCAGGAAGGTGCGCAGGAGAGGTCAAGCTGCACATCAAGGTCGCTTGCTGCTAGTGTTGGGCCTGGAGCCACTTAGCAAGATGCACCCGGCTGGCCAAGGCCAGATACTGTTTGAAAGATTTTAAGAGTCTGAAACATGAGCCAATACAGACCATTCATAAGGAAAAGCCACTGGAAAGAGTTTGGATGGGCCTGCAAGTTGGGTGGGGCAGGGTCTCAGTGAATCACCAGGGTTGGTGAACAGTGACAGTGAGATGGATAGAGACTCGGGTATGGTGCCTGCCTGCTGGCCACGTGGAGGAAGGGTTCAGCAAGGGAGCAATGGCCGCGGCTAGCACTACTGTCTAGGAAAATGCTGCCTCTCCAGCTCTCATCCTGATCCCGACAGTTTCATTCCTATTCGCGTGTCCCTGGTACCTTTTGAGCTGCTGCCCCAGTGCTAGAGCTCACAGGGAGTGAGTCCCTCGGTGTTATTAAAGCCAGAAATTGATTGCATCCTTACCTTTTGCGTATTAAAACACTAATATGCCACATTCCTCATAGTCAATCTTGTAGCTTTAATAGCCACAGACTTGGGTAGAACGAAGGCTAAGGTAAAACATGATTAATATGAATATATCCTTGGAACAAAGATTGAACATCCTATCAGTTGACTTGGCATGGAGAATAAAAATTTTCTCTGAGACATTGGGAGAATCTTGTCACCATAAAAAGTGAGATATTTTTAGACTTAGGAGATAAATTTCAAAGGATCAATAAAAATGTGTCAACAGAAGAATAAACTTTTACTTAATCTTTCCATTTTTAAATCAGCTCCATATGGTGGTCCAGCCAGTGAAATATAACAAAAGTGCTTATCAGGATAAATAGCTATTTAGCCACCAAACCTTCTAGAAACTTTGAACTCTTGCCAAAGCAAGTAAGGCCCACCTGTTGGTATGGTGGTAGATTATCTGATAAGTAGTTAATGTTTGGGCAATGTGCTTTGTAGACATGTTGATTAGATAAACTTTGAATTTAGTTATGAAAATATGAGTATCACAAAATACTGTTTTAATAGATTATAATGTTGATTTAAATAAAATTGTGAACCAGCTAATTTTTATAATAAAATTCATCTTGTTCTAACAAAGACAATGAACTGAAAGTTTATTTGCTATCACAATATGAGTAAAAATTAATTGAAAAGCTTATCATTGTATGTATTCAATTCTAGCTGTAAAGATGGATTATAAAAGCATTGTAGCAAGAAATAAAACCTGATAGCCTGAAAAATTTCTCTAAATACATATATAATTTGATTTTAATTGAAATAAATATGTAAAGGTTCTTTTCAGAGTTTGTTAATAAAAATATAATTTTAGTGATTAAGACAATTATAAATACTAATTTTAAAATATTTTAAAATTACTATTAATATGTTATCTCATTTCCTTAGCTTGTAATTAATAATATTTCCTGGCCACCTATACATAAATGGATATTAAATCAAATTCTCTTTACATAGTTATCTCATTTTTTTCTATCCAGCAGTTTGGAAGGTCTGTGGGGAAAATCATTTATAAAGAAGGGAAACACTTCATTTTAACTTCTTTCCTCAAATTCTTGGTAGTCGTTAGGAGCTTGGGACTTTAGAGTAAGACAAATCTAGAATCAAACTCCCTTGCTACCCCTCAGTAGAAACGTAATAGCTAATTCTCAGTTTCTTTCTTTGTAAAGGAATGATAAAAATAGTATTTATTACTTAAGAGTCCTTATGTGAATAAACTAGAGATTTTATGGAATGCCTTCAACCCAGTGACTGGTTATAGTGTCAATAAAAGTTGTTTTTCCTCCCCATTCTCTCTTCCCTTCTTTCTCTTCTCCTCTTCCTTGTCTTCCTTCTTCATCTCTCTTTTTCCTCCTCCTCTTCCTCCTTATTATTTCTCTTTATTGTTATTGAAAGTAACTTAGCTTGAGCTGTGGTCACAGGAGAAGTCTATTCAGGTTCTGTTTTCAAGAGTCCTGAGAGGCAGGACAGAGTTCTGAGCAGCATTCCCTGGGAGATCCTCTGTTAAAAATCACTGCCCCAGTTGATCCCTGCCATCCCATCTCATGGGGGGAGGGGAGTGGTGAGAGGGATAAAGTTACTTCTTAACTGGGCCTCTCCATTCTAAGACACTGAGGAAGTGGGATCCAGTATAACCACCCACATCCTACAAAAGTTTGTGGAACGCTGCCCTCTGTAGGTTCTTGTGAATAGAATACCTGGGTCAGAGTTTCAAGTACAATTAGACATTCACACTCAAAGTGTAGTGTCTTAAGATAAATTCAGAAAGAGAAAATATCCTTTCTAAAATATATAAGCTGAATATCTCATTTCATTCTAGTCTTCTTTTTCTGGTAGCCAGAGAATAGTTATACAAAAGTTGTCTAAAGCTCTTCCCTGTAATATTCATGAAAATATCCAGAGTTGATGGCATCAGGATGATCTCATTTATCTGTCAACCTAGTCTCTGAAAGGAGTTATAGGAGATTTAGGAGGACCTGCTAAGATTTGGTCTGTCCCCAGAGCTCTGAACTAAACACAATTTTAAATTTACTTCATAGCCTTCATACTATTATTAGCTTCCATAACTATTATTGATTGAGTTTTTGAGTTCTAGGGATACATTAGGCCCTTTAGATATAAATACTCCAGATAGTAAGTACTCCAGATAGAATGTTCAGGTCTGACCTAAGCATCTTCATGGAGTGTTGTATATAGTCAGTCGACTCAGCATCTGTTGGATCCCAGGCCCATGGACAGCTTCTTGTCTTTTGCAATGTTAATAGTAAAAGGCATCATTGTCATGTTCTGCGCTGATCTACACTTTGCTAATCACAATGGTTACGTGTGCTGAACCATATTGTAGATTAAGCTTTTAAGGAAGAATATAATTTACTATTCTTTCTCATCAGGAAATGGATAGGCCCTGGCCAGTTGGCTCAGTGGTAGAGCATTGGCCCAGCATTTGGAAGTCCTGGGTTTGATTCCTGGTCAGGGCCCCCAGGAGAGATGACCATCTGTTTCTCCAATCCCCCTCCCCCTTCTCTCTCTCTCTCTTCCCCTCTCGCAGTCATGGTTTGAGCAAGTTGGTCCCAGATGTTGAGGATAGCTCCATGGCCTCGCTTCAGGCATTGAAATAGCTTAGTTGCTGAGCAAGAGAGCAGCAGCCCCCAGATGAGAAGAGCATCACCCTGTAGGGGGCTTGCCAGGTGGATCCTGGTCAGGGTGCATGCAGGAGTTAGTTTGTCTCTCTGCCTCCCTGCCTCTCACTTAAAAAAAGAAGGGAAGGAAGGAAGGAAGGAAGGAAGGAAGGAAGGAAGGAAGGAAGGAAGGAAGGAAGGAAGGAAGGAAGGAAGGAGGGAGGGAGGGAGGGAGGGAGGGAGGGAGGGAGGGAGGGAGGGAGGGAGGGAGGGAGGGAGGGGAGGGGAAGAAGGAAGGAAGGAAGGAAGGAAGGAAGGAAGGAAGGAAGGAAGGAAGGAAGGAAGGAAGGAAGGAAGGAAGGAAGGAAGGAAGAAACACTGGGGAACAAAATTTTTTTGCATCCACAAAAACACTTGTTCTTACCTAATGCAAGTGTGTTGATCTCAAATCTGACATTAGTTTTTCTCTATCAGCTACAAGTTTTTTGCAATTCAAGATTTTAGGTTTTTATCTTATTGTAAAATTTTCAACATTTAGTTTAACATAATGAAGTAGAATGTCTTGAGAATCATCTTTGTGAAAATATAATAATTTATATTTATATAATGCAGTAAATACACTAAAAGATATAATTGCATCAGAATTTGTCTACAATTTTGAAATAGAACATATTAAAATACTTATTTTAATCATAAAATTTGTGCAAAACTTATTTAAATTCTATTCAGGCAAAAATTTGCGTTCGTAGCTCTTGCGTTTGTGTACTTGTTGAGGACAATCTCGTTTGATGCTCCAGTAGTAGTTTACTCATCACTAACAGCTCCAAGATTTTCAGGAAACTTATCAAGTTGACTGTTTAGAAAGTGAATCTTAATGCTCATGTTACATCCAATGTCGTGGAAAGCTAACAGCATCCTTTGAACCAGAGGTTCAGAGTTTTCTGCTTTTCTGTTTCCAAGGAAGTTCTTTGTAACTGCTACAAAAGACCGCCATGCTGCTTTCTCCTCCTTATTCATCTTCCTGGCTAGTTCTTCGTCATGTATTAGGGTTGAATTTGAGGTCCATTGAATACACCTGCTTTTATCTTCTCGAAAGACAAGGCAGGAAAAGCAGAAATAATATGTTGAAAGCATTCACTTTCTCTATTCAAAACCTGGACAAACTGCTTCATTAAGGCAAGTTTAATGTGAACTGAGGAAAAAATGATCCTGTCTTGATTAACTACAAGTTCATTCACAATATTTTGCATCCCTACTTCCAGAGCCTCACGTTTTCAGCCACTCCTTCTGTGTGCAGTGTTTCTCCTGAGCTCGGCTGTCCCACAAACACAGAAAGCAAGGATACTTTGTGAAACCTCTCTGTTGTCCTAGCAGGAAATTTACCATTTTAAGATCCACACAAATGATCCAGTTATGCTCCTCATACATCAGAAAGTTGCAATTAGCACAAAAGGAACCATGAGAATTCCATATCAGTGCAATAGTTTGATTTAAAAATATGAGCTATTAATTTAATCATGGATTCAATAATTATTCAGCCAACAAATATGTGTTGAATATTTGTGGTTTGCAGGCACTATTTTACGTGGTGATGAGAGAGTAATGAACAAAGCAGGTAAGGTCTCTGGTTTCCTAGAACTCCAACACATGAGGCAATGTGCTTGCTTGCAAAGAAAACTCATCCACAAAAATGACAAGTATTTGTATCACTTAAGCACATAGTAAACTCATTTTCAAAAAGATGAATGACATTTTCTCTCTTTTTTTAATTCAGTGAGAAGAAGGGAGGCAGAGACAGACTCTCGCATACGCCCTGACCAGGATTCACCCATCAAGCACACTAGGGGGGCGATGCTCTGCCCATCTGGGGCCTTGCTCCATTGTTCAGTGCCAGAGGCAAGGGCCACAGAGCCATCCTCAGTGCCTGGGTCAATTGAGCCATGGCTGCAGGAGAAAAGAGAGAGAGATAGAGAGAAGCGAGAGGGGAAGTGGTGGAGAAGCAGATGGGCACTTTTTTTTTTTTTTGTATTTTTCCAAAGTTGGAAACTGGGAGGCAGTCAGACAGAATCCTGCATGCGCCTGACCGGGATCCACCCTGCATGCCCACCAGGGGGTGATGTTCTGCCCATCTTGGGGCGTCGCTCTGCCGCAATCGGAGCCATTCTAGCACCTGAGGAAGAGGCCACAGAGTCATCCTCAGCAGCCGGGCAAACTTTGCTCCAATGGAGCCTTGGCTGCAGGAGGGGAAGAGAGAGATAGAGAGGAAGGAGAGGGGGAGGGGTGGAGAAGCAGATGGGCGCTTCTCCTGTGTGCCCTGACTGGGAATTGAACCCAGGGCTCCTGCACGCCAGGCCGATGCTCTACCACTGAGCCAACCAGCCACGGCCACAGATGGGCACTTCTGTGTGCCCTGATTGGCAATCGAACTCAGGACATCCACACTCTTGGCCTATACTCTACCACTGAGCCAACCACCCAGGACCAAATGACAATTTCTATGTCCTGTTAATAAGAAGTGGACTTGGGTGTTGCTGTATTTCCCCATGTATAAGATGCACCCTTTTTCAAAAAATGTGGGGTCTAAAAACAGGGTCCATCTTACACAGTGGTTGTAGATTTTTTCTTGCACTTCCACTTCTTTGAGCTTGATGAGGAGTTGTACGAATTTTATGATAAGTAAAACTTGAGTTCAATAACTTTATGTAATAAATTTTTTTCAAATTTCGGGCCCCAAAATTAAGGTGCGTCTTATACATGGGAGTGTCTTATACTTGGGGAAATATGGTATTTCTAGAATCAACCTTAACATACAGGAATTTCTGAAACAGGGGTTATATTTGCCTAGGAAAAGGGCAACTTCACTTAGTAAACTCTAATTTTTGTGTAAATTTTATGCTTTTTGTTTTGTTTTTGCTACTGCAGTTTTTGTTAATGGCGATTTAGATCACAGGTGACCCCTTCTGTGGTATCAGTATTTCTCTTGTGGCGGTGTTACCCCGAAGCAGGAGAACGGGGTAACAGAGCTCAAGGGCTTCTTCTAGAAATACAGTTAACCCAGGCAGTTACTGCTACAAAAATGCTGTGTAAAAATGTTCCCCAAACTCAGTAGCTTAGGATGACAGCAACTTAGGCTCCTGACTCTGCAGGAGTCATTGCTCAGTCAATTAAGAGGTTTGTCCCAAAACAAGGTTGTGGGTTTGATACCCAGTCAGGGCACACACAGGAAGCAACCAAAAAATGCACAACTGAGTGGAACAACAAATTCTTCCTTTCCCCCTTTCCTTTCTCTCACCTTCTCTCTCTATCTGAAAAAACAAAAACAAAAAAAGTCAATAAAAGTTAATCCCTTAAGGGATAGCTCTGGAGCATCGACCCAGAGCATGGAGGTTGCTGGTTCAATTCCCTGTCAGGGCACATAAAGGAGCTTCCTGTCTCTCTCTCTCTCCCTACCTCTTTCAAGACAAAACAAAGCAGCTCTTTAATAGCTACCTTCATATTCAAATAGCAGTTACCATCATGACCCTTAAATCCTTATGCAGTGGGCCCTCCTTAATTACCCGCTTCCACCTCCTACACCTCTCTCCCTCCTTCACATCACTCCAGCCACACCAACGTGCTGCTGTTCCTGACATGCTAGCCAGACACTGCTCTGACCACATGATCTCAGTACTTGAATTCCCTTGGTCTTGAATACTTTTTCTCAAGATACCTAGATGACCTACTCCCTCATATTCTTTAAGTCTTTCCCTAGATATCACCATGAAACCCTTGAATGACTTAAACATGTATGTTTGTCACATGCCACTACACTTTCTTCCATAATGGTTGTACTACTTTACAGTCCCACCAACAGTGAATGAGGGTTCCTTTTTCTCCACAGCCTCTCCAACACTTGATATTACCTGTCTTGTTGATAATAACTAATCTAACAGACGTGAGGTGGCATCTCATTGTAGTTTTGATTTGCATTTCTCTAATAGCTAATGAAGATGAGCATTTTTTCATATATCTGTTGACCATTTGTATTTCTTCTTGGAAGAAGTGTCTGTTCATGTCCTCTTCCCATTTTTTTGTTGGACTGCTTGTTTCTAGCTGTTTTGTGAGTTCTTTGTATATTTTGGATATTAGGCCCTTATCTGAGCTATTGTTTGAAAATATCATCTCCCATTAGTTGGCTGTCTGTTTGTTTTGTTGTCAGTTTCTTTTGCTGTGCAGAAGCTTCTTAGTCTGATGTAGTCCCATTCATTTATCTTTGCCTTTACTTCCCTTGCCTTTGGGGTCAAATTCATAAAATGCTCTTTATGGCCAAGGTCCATTAGTTTAGTACCTATGTTTTCTTCTATGTAATTTATTGTTTCACATCTTATATTTAGGTCTTTGATCCATTTTGAATTAATTTTTGTGCAAGGAGCAGTATTGTTCACAGTGGCCAAGACATGGAAACAACCAAAATGCCCTTCAATAGAGTGTTGTATAAAGAAGATGTGGTACATATATACAATGAAATACTACTCAGCCATAATAAATGATGACATAGTATCATTTATGACAACATGGATGGACCTTGATGACATTATACTGAGTGAAATAAGTAAATCAGAAAAAGCTAAACACTGTATAATTCCATACCTAGGTGGGACACAAAATTGAGACTCATGGACATAGATAAGAGTGCAATGGTTACTAGGAGGAGGGGAATCGAGGAGAGGGAGGGGATGGGGGAGGTAGAGGGGCATGAAGAGAAACAAATATAGGGTGGCGGAGGATGATTTGACTTTGGGTGATTGGTATACAGCATAGTCAACTGTCCAAATGATGGGAAGATGCTCTCTCTAAATCTATGTACTCTGGTTGGCCAATGTCACCCCGTTAAATTTAACTGTCTAAAAAAAAAAAAGAACCAAGTGAAGTCAATTCATAATGGGAGTGATATCAGAGTACTCCTTTTAGAAACAGAAAGTCTAGCATGGAAAATGACTAAATGAGAAACAATTATGATACAATAAAGTATGAATAAAGTAGATAATTAAGATAAATAATATTTAACTTTGTAAAATCAGAAAGTCTCTATAAGAAGTTACAGTAGTTAGTTTTTGTGTTTTTAAGAGCAATTCCATAGGAAGAATTCTTACAATTTAATATTTGGAAAGAAGTGAGTTAACTGATACTAATCTCTTAGATGCATCAGATATTGCCTGCTTACATTAAAAGTAATAGTGCTGCTTTCATAACACTTCATGTTTCTTTATATTAGACTTGATTTAAACCACCTGCACAGTTCTGCTATCTCTCCTCCTAAGTTGACAATCAGCTTAAGTTTTAAGGATTTCACATACATAAACCTCATCAACTATCTTATGAATGAGAAGGGAAAATTTTAAATTCTATACTGACATGACTCCATTTTTTAATTAATTCATATATTTTTCAAAGTACAGAGCCATTAGGGAAAAACTTGTTCTGTCAACTTGTAAGATGTCAGAAGACTCGAGTTTGGATCTGGTTCTCCCATTACCCAGCTATCCTGTGACACTAAGCAAGTTACTCTACCATCTCTCCAGATTTAGTCCCTTTGTGGAAATTCACGATAAATTTGATGATTTCTATACTACTTTCCAACCCTAAAACTATCTTGAACCTTAAAGTTGTCAGTGGAACTTATGCAATGATTGTCTACAAAATTTTCCCAGTAAAGTAAGCTCATGTTCATAATTGAATTTTTCACGATTTGTTGTTGTTGTTTTTTTACCTGTTGGGATGATTACAAGGGATCCAGTCCACTTGAGGGTCTGGGATATCCTCCAGGTATGGGTAGATAGACTCCCTGTTGAATTTCCAGCCATAAACAACATCTTCTAGAGTCACAATAATATGTGCACCCTGTTAAAAATGTAGTTTAATTAAAATATTTCCCAAGAAAGTCTACACTCAAATCCTGAAAAAGAACCTGAGGAACTGAGTAGCTGAGGGAAAACCATTCAGGTTGTTTTTCATTCAATCTTATTCCTTTGGTTTCTATATTTTTATTACTTGTTTTATTCGCCCAACTGCTTACATTTTCCAACCCTAACATCATCCTTTCTTAATGTTTTTCTAACATGAACAGCTTTCCAGGCTGCTCACAAGCTTGGCATCCATTTCAGTTGTTAACTATCAACTCAGCTCTTCCCCGAATCCCCCACTGAACTTTGACCGATTGTTGCGCCTGAGCTTGTAGGACTGGTTTACAATTCAAACTCTGTTTCACATTTCCTCTGTTTCAGTCTTCCCTGGTTTATCCCCTGCAAATGTGATTCCTGCATCACTGGAGGAGAGAGCCTAGAGGTACAATCTGAGCTCACCCGGCCCCTTCAGGTGGAAGAGTCACCCTGTGAATGGCCGATGGCCGTTGCTGTGGCCATGCAGGTTCATGTTGGATTCGGGCAGACAGTGAAGGAACTGTGGAGCCGGAAAATGGTGTGCCATTTCATTTTTTAGAGTCTCGCAATGGTGACGAGCAAACAAGCAAGGAAAACTGCTTCCGTCTCTCTCAGGGCTCCCAAGCCCCGACCCTCTCTATCTGGACTATCCGGACTCACTCTCAGGGCTCCTGAGACTCACAAGCCCCCAGAAGCAAAACAGGCTGAACAAAAAAAAAAACCTTCTCCAGCAAACAATTGCAAGCAATGGCCCTTCCCAATGGCAGAGGCAATCCGCAATTTGCAATCTGCCACTCTGAGGGCAGTACCCACAGCCTTCCATAGACTATACACACATGGTGCTGCCCCGTGCTCATGCACCAATCAGGCAAAGTGCAAGGGAGCAAACCTAACACATTTGGAACATACTGGTTTGTCCAAAACCCTGAAAGCTAATTTTTCAATCTCCAAGAATGTACATTAATAGACACATGTTATATGTATGTATCCTTGACTTTCATGACAGTTCACATATCCCTTGTCTATAACTGATTTATGAGTATCTTATTTAAACCATATTCATTCAAACCACACATTTAAACTTAACTCTTCATTTTTATTTAACTTAAGGACTTACTATACACTAATATATTTACTTTACAAATTGGTAGCTACAGTATAGCCTCGGAGATGTAATTATAGCATAGGGAACAGAGTCAATAATATTGTAACAATATGTATGGGGTCCAGCTGGCACTTAAAATATGATGGGGACTTGTCTGACCTGTGGTGGCGCATTGGATAAAGCATCTACCTGGAAATGCTGAGGTCGCTGGTTCGAAACCCTGGGCTTGCCTGGTCAAGGCACATATGGGAGTTGATGCTTCCGGCTCCTCCCCCCCTTCTCTCTGTCTTTCTCTCCTCTCTCTCAGTCTCTCTCTCTCCTCTCTAAAAATGAATAAATAAAAAAAATGAAAAAAAAATATGATGGGGACCACTCTGTAAAGTACATGATTTTCTAGTCACCATGCTGTACACCTGAGACTAAGACAAAATAATATTGAATGCAAACTGTAATTGAAAAAAATTTAAATAAAAAACATATATACTTAAAACATTTTTATTGATCTTAGAGAGAGGAGAGAGAGAGAGAGAAAGGTGGTGGGGAAGGAGCGGGACTTGTAGTTGTTGCTTCTCATATGTGCCCTGACCCTGCAGGCCCAGGGTTTCAAACGGGCGACCTCAGCATTCCAGGTGGACACTTTACCCACTGTTTCACCACATGTAAGGCACAGACATACATACTTTTATCTCCAATTAAAATGAGGTGTGATGTATGAAGTATAAAATATAATCTATTTTATATGTATTATGTACTATCTACTTGTACAAATATTTATTAATATTATGAATTTCATATACTTGGAATGAAGCATGATATACATATATATATAAAATACAGACTGTTAAGTAATTTGCAACTTAAGTTTGTTTGGAGGTCATTAAAGAAATCTGCACATTCTTAAGAGAACAAAAATTCAACAAAGCCACTAATACTCTAAAAATAGCACCTGGCTTCCCACCCATTTATCTTCTACCCTCCACCTGTAGCAGAAAAGTGCAACAAAGTTGTTGAATTTACAGCTAGTTCCTCAAAGGTCTTCTGCCCTTGAATAATAAGCCAGATGTTTTTGTCTTTCTTTTGTCTCACCATTAGGGAATTAATAGTGTCCTTCCTTTAATAACTTGGGGAAGGAGGTAGGACTTGGACTGTAAAATAAAAGTTCTTGGCTACCATCACATATACGTCATCATGTACCTTAACACATACAAAATTACATACTCTGACACATATGTAATTGACCCTCAGAGTGACCCTGTCTCTTAGGACCCCACATATCCTATACATAGAAGCCAGCACACTCAGGAGGTGGTACCTGTTTTGCTGCTGATGTGATCGCTCCCTCCAAAACATCCAGGTTTCTGTTCATTAATACCAACGCCTCTTCACGGGGCACCGATATTAAGGTGGCATTGGGCAATATCACCGCATGCTCATAAACAGCTGCAATAAAGGTGTCCTGGGAGCTGACTTTTACAACACAGAAAACTGAAATTGCCACATAAGCCAGCAGCTGAGAAGTAGTCATGTTGAAGTCCAAGGACTGTTGAAAAACAGAACAAGCCATGATATTTATAGAGATTCTGCAATAAATCACGTGGTTCTCAGAACTCTGTACTTCAAAAACAAATTACAACTCTTAACTTAAAGAAGACATTACGGAGCCCTGGCCGGTTTGCACAGTGGTAGACTGTAGGCCAGGCATGTGTATGTGCTGGGTTCAATTCCTGGTCAGAGCACACAGGAGAAGCGACTATCTGCTTTTCTCCCCCTCCTTTGCCCCTCCTCCTCCTCTGGGGCTGAGGTTGGCTCCATGCTCTCTGCCTCAGGCAGAAAGAAAAGCTCAGTTGCTGAGCAACAAGCAACAGAACAAGGCTCCAGATGGGCAGAGCATCGCCCCCTGGTGGACTTGCCTGGTGGATCTAGGTCAGGCACTAGTAAGAGTCTGTCTCTACCTCCCCTCCTCTCACTTAATAAAAAAGAAAAAAGAAAGAAAGCATTATGATTTTACATCTTAGACATAATGTAGACAAGTTTTACAAAACATTCTGTACTGCACTCCTAAGGGCTGTGCAGAGGATTCATTATTCAGGCTTCTCACTGTGAAGATGGCTGTCTGCTCCTTGTATTGATGCCTGAATTCAAATTATCCGTTTATAAAACTCCAGTCATCGGATTTAGGGTCCAGCCTACTCCAGAATTGCTTCATCTTAACTAGTTTTACCTGAAACTCTCCTACTTCCAAATAAGGCCACATTCTCAAGTACACGTGGTTAGGTCTTCAACATAGGAATTCTTAGAATTCTTGTTTTAGAACTTCAGCGCATAGCAGTATATGTAAACAAGTTGAAGAATAAATAAATTTACAATTTTGAGATTATTATCATCATATGAATATGTAAATGCTACACTTTATTCACTTTAGTTTTCTCAAAATGGGGTAGCCAGGACCAAGAGGAATACAAAAGGGTCATTGCTATATAAAAGTTACTTCAAAATGTATTGGCTTTGGACAGCAAGCACATATCATCTTGTGTTTCCTGGGCAGGAATCCAGGGGCAGCTTAGCTAGGTGCCTCTTTCTCAGGCTGCAGTCAGGCTGTTGGCCTGGGCTGCAGTTATCTCTAAGCCTGGCTGAGGGAGGATTCACTTCTAAGCTCCAGAGACTCACTCACGTGGATGATGGTAAGCCTCTGGACCCAATTGGCTGTCCCCCTGGAGATATGAGTTCCTACCTTCAGGTGTTGCTATGAGGCAGTTCACATTATGATTTCTGGCTGCAGAGCCAGAGAGAAAAAGAACCCACCCAAAACACAGGCCACAGTCTGTTAGTTAATCCAATGTGGGAAATGTCACCTGGTCACTTCTGTTGTATTCTATTCATTAAAAGCAAGTCAGGCCTGACCAGGAGGTGGCACAGGAGATAGAGCATTGAACTGAGATGTGGAAGGACCGGGTTCCAGACCCCGAGGTCACCGGCTTGAGTGAGGGCTCATCTGGTTTGAGCAAGGCTCACAAGCTTGAGCCCAGGGTCACTGGCTCAAGCAGGGGGTCATTCGGTCTGCTGTTTCCCACCCCTCCTGGTCAAGGCACATATGAGAAAGCAATCAATGAACAACTAAGGAGCCGCAATGAGAAGTTGGTGCTTCTCATCTCTCTCCCTTCCTGTCTGTCTCTCTCTCTGACTCTCTGTCTCTGTCACAAAATAAATAAATAAATAAATAAATAAATAAATAAATAAATAAATAAATAAATAAAAGTTAAAAAAAAAAAAAAAGGAAAGCAAATCAGTATGCCCAGCCTACACTTGACAGGCGGGGATTACACAGGGCGTGAATGAGACAGCAAATTTGGGAACCATATTAGGGGCTGCAGACCATAGGATTAACAGGGAAGTATAAACAGAGACAGGGAGAACAAGAGTTAAGAACAAAAGATAAAAATGGAGGCAGATTGAAAAGAGCAAAGTAGAAAATAGCGAAGAAATTTATAGATTTTGATATGGAATAAGTGGGCAAATTTGTTTCAGTTGCAAATTAAGTATAATATTTTTTATATTTACAGGACTATTGTTGATCATCTGTTTTTGTTTTATATAGTTTTTACCTTAGATGGTGTTTTTATAGTTCAATTGGCTACTAGGTATGTCTGATATTTTTTACTTCAGTACTATATAAATTCTGTGGCTGCCAAAATAACAAAGAGGCTGTGGTTGCCCAGCCCTCCGGAGTCTACAGCAAACACCAGCTCCCTCTACTTGCTGACCGCCCTTTGGTGTTTCATTCCCAGGCACATAGGGACACACAAGTTCACTATGAGATGCAATTGTTACATTAAAGTTAATAAAAGGAAGGTCAGAAATAAAAGTTAAAACTTTAATGAGTTTAAATAAATGACTTGTATGAAGCCAGTAGCCACAGCCACCACCACAGCCGCCTGGCCCATGCAGGTTCAGCTTTGATTCGAACAGACAGTAATAGAACAATGGAGCCAAGAACTGATGAACAATTACCTTTAATCCTAGCTCGCACCCAGCGGGCGAGAAATACACACAGTAGGAAAACACTTCCCTTTCCATTCAGGGCTCCCAAAGCCACTGACTTATCCGAGTATTCCTAGAATCAAAGGTTTCTACCTCACCAGCCTTATTCACCTCTATTACCCATCTCCTTCTCTCTGCAAAAACTGGCTTCTCCTTCAGCAATCCACCATCTTGGCTGCTTCTCCTCTGCAATGCTAATTTCAGAAACCAAGAGAGAGAGCCCCCGGTCTCCCTTATTTTATAGTATAGAAATTAAAGCCTTTAAGCCAGTATACAAATAAGGAAGTCTCTGATACAAAGTCACTTATCTGAGGCATAATGGGATTCCTCATAAGAGTGCACCACCCCACTTCATGCAAAAGTCAAGGGGGTGGGAAAAGCTTAGTGTTGAGACTATCTTAGTATTAAAAGGGTGGGAAAGGCTTAAGTCTTAAAACTAAGCCTTAGGCTATAAAGACTCTGCCTGCTTACAGCCTGTCCCCCACACCCAATGCAAACTATAAGTGAGCAAACATATACATCATATTTGCAAACTTATTTGACCCACAACTTGTCTGACATAATTAATTTAAAAATATGAACTAAGAAGCTCCTATTGGTTCCAGTCTGACATAGGAAGAGTTTGAAAATCACCTCTCCCATGTTCACAACAAGAAAAAGGCTCAACAACTGAAAACCAGTACTTTTTCTTAGATGCGGCAGAAAATTGAGATCACACACAAACCTCTTCCTGAAAATTGGAGAGACAGCCCTCCCGGGAGCAGAAGTCCACTGTTGGAGCCAGTAGTGGCGCCGATATAAACGATGTCCAAACCTGCAGAGAATAGTTATGAGTTTGAGCCAAACTGATGACAGCTGCCAGGAACCAAGATCTCAAGTGCCGTGGAGAAGGACAGTTCTGCAGCTTTTTGTCTGTGGAGATGACGTGAAAGTGGGAGAAACAAGGCAGGATGGGATTTCAGGTTAGTTAACGAGATCGGTGCTCTTGTGGGTGGTTTCTCTCATGGCCTACTTGGCATGTACCAGCCCAGTCTGAGAAGAGGCATTTCAAAGGTATGGCAACCTAGACTCCCAGAAACAAAGGACAGGCATTGCTTAAAGAAACCTTTTTATAGGGTGTGACTCATAACCATGACTTGCCTAGTTAGGAATCTATGATCAGAGCCACCTGTGAGGTTACTTTCCAGGGAACACCTTTTCCTTTCTCGCTGATATGATCACTTCAGCTGTGTAAAGCCAGCAGCCCGGCCCATGCAGGTTCGTATTGGATTCGGACAGTCGGTAAAGAAACAGCGGAGCCAAAAACTGGTGGGCCATAGTCTTTAATTCTAGCTTGCACCCGGCGGGCAAGTAAAAACACACACTGGGCTCCAAAACCCAGTCACATTCAGTGCTCACAAAGCCACTGACTTATCCGAGTTTCCTAGAATCAAAGGTTTCTAGCTCACCAGCCTTATTCTCCTCAGTTCCCCATCTCCTTCCTTATCCCAGATACAAACTCTACACAAACTGGCATCTCACTCAGCACTCCGCCATCTTGGCTGCTTCTCCTGGCCTCCTCCACGTGGCCTTTTTCTGCTCTCCTCTGCTCTCTCTTTTAATGATGATCTCAGGAACCAAGAGCCCAAATTCCTGCTTCGTCCCCATTTTATAGTGTAGAAATCCAAACTCTTAATCCAATATACAAGATAGGGAAGTCTCTAATACAAAGTCATTTCTCTGAGGCATGATTGGATTGTACCACCCCACATCAAAAAGGGTAGGAAAGGCTTAATCCCAAAACCAAGCCCCAGGCTACAAGGATTCTGCCTGCCTTTAGCCCACCCCAACACACATTAATATCACCTGGGCAACGGCCTCCTCCTGTTATCTTTAACAAAGTGAGCATAATACATTTTATCTGCCCAATAAGCTGTCATTGTTGAATTGCTAGAGGCTCACTGTAGATACATTTGACAGTTAGAATTAAGGGGAATTCCAGTGTTAGAAAGGCTTTCACACTTTTGTGAGTTTTACCTCTAAGAACCCCAATAAATTCTCTGGAAAAACAACTGAGACAAAAAAAACACAAACACAATATAACAACCCCCCCACCCAAAATCAAACAAACAAACAAAAAAACTCAGACTCACATTTTCTAAAAAAGGAAGAGAAATAAGCCCCTGAAACTTTTGCTCTCCTTATCAATGCTCCTCTTCAAGCAAACTATTAAACCAGAGCCTAACAAATCTGGGGAAAAGAAAAACCTCAACTCTAAACCTCCTGGCCTTCCTATATCAACTAAGGGGGAAAGGAAAAAGAGTGAGAAGAGCTGTGAAGGTCACAGCCCAGGGGCACTGGCTCATTACAAGATAGATGTAAAGCCAGTTGCCGCAGCCGGCATCACAGCCGCCCGGCCCATGCAGGTTCTCATTGGATTCGTAGAGAGGGTAATGAAACAACAGAGCCAAGAACTGGTGGGCCATTACCTTTAATCCCAGCTTGCACCCGGTGGGCAAGTAAAAACACACACTGGGCTCCAAAACCCACTCCTTCAGCAGTGAGTCTCGCCCAAAACAGGTAGAGGGGACCAGAAACGCAGCAAAAGGCGGGGAGAACAGGACAAAATCGGGTGTGCACTGCCTCTTACACTTCTCCAGGTCCCCAGTTCCTAGCTTAGTGTACACAAAAGACCTAATAGAAGTGGCTTCTAAGAAAGTAGACCGATTCTTGCCCCCCCCCATCTGCAACCCTGGGTAGTTTATTTCCATTACCAGTCATCTCCACAGTTGATCTGGCTGAGCCAGCTGATACAGGGAGGTCAGTGCAAATACTGATCACCGTGAGGAGATTTTGAGGATGTAACGAGAAAAGCATTTGAAGACATCTGGTGACCTCTGAAGAGCCATCTGCATACATGTGTGTATATGTATATGTATGCACACCCATGTTTATGTATGTGTGATATTGTGATTTTTTTAAAAAAAAGATTGAATTTATTGATTTCAGAGAGAGGAGAGAGAAAGAGGGAGGGAAGACTGGGAAGCATCAACTCATTTCTCTTAATGTGCCTTGACTGGGCAAGCCCAGGGTTTTGAACCAGTGACCTCAGCATTCCAGGTTGACAATTTATCCACTGCACCACCACAGGTCAGATGATATTGTGATTTTTAATAAGAAACCTGAATTTTGTCTTTGTCTCCCACAAAGCTCTTAAAAGCCTTGGAATTTCATAAGCAAAGAGGTTCATAAGGGTGTCGTCTGTTATGTTAATTAAGTAGCTTTTGTAAAGTAACTAAGAATGGAGCTTTGCCAGTGGGGCCAAACCTGTGCTGAGAGGGTTGGAACTTCAGTCCTGCCCTGACCTACCAGTTGGGGAGAAGGGCTGAAGATAGACTTGAACTCGCAATGACCTGTGATTTATTGAACCAGGCCTGTGTAAAGACAGCATTCCGACAGCCTCTAGCTGTTGAACACATGGAGAGGCTGGGAGGGTAGTGCACTCAGTGAAGGCAAGGAACCCTGGTGCCCCTCTGCACGCCTTGCCCTGCCCATCTCTTCTATTGGCTGTTCCTGTTGCAGCTATTATTATTATTATTATTATTATTATTGATTTTTAGAGAGAGAGAAGATAGAAACATTAATTTGTTGCTTCACTTATTTTATGTGTTCATTAGTTGATTCTTGGATATGCCCTGACCACGAATTGAACCTGCAATCTCAGTGCATCCCAATGATGCTCCAACCCACTGAGCAACCCAGCCAGGGCCTAAGTTATGTCTTTTTATAATAAATTGGTGATCAAGTGAGTACAATGTTTCTGAATTCTGTGAGCTCTTCTAGTAATTAGTCAGACCCAAGAATGGGGTCTTTGGAACCTGATCTATAGACAGTCACAGGACAGGTGACAACTTAAGACTTGAAATTGGCATCTGAAGTGGGGAGAAGGGGGAAGTTGTGGGCCTGAGCTCTTATTCTTTGGGATCTGACGCTATCTCTAGGTGTATAGTGTCAAAATTGAGTTGACTTGTAGGAAACCCAGCTGGTGTTGGAGAATTACTTGCTGGTGTAGGAAAAAAACCCACACGTCAGAATTGGGTGTCAGAATTGTAGTTGGTCACAATTATATGTATGTTAAAAGTTAGAAATCTGCCTCCTTGTTGTTACTAAATATATATACATAAATATCATAAATCAAACTTAATTTTAGATTGTAATAGATAATAAAAATCATTTACTTGAGCAAAGAAAAACTGCAGCCTGGGAGACACAGATTCAGGTAGCAATATAAATTGAGACAAAGGGGAGGCCTCCTTTTATAAGTTCCAATTCCTGTTCTCAGTGAGATCCACTTTATGTAAATGAGATTATCAAAATGTGCAGTTCTGACTGAATGGGGCAGGGCTCATTTCACTGATGGAACGGGGAAGCCAGGGTTCCCCTGCAGTGGTGCTAGAACTGGGTAAATGAGTGGAACATATGTGGGAAGCTGGGAATCCAGGCTGCGTTTCCTCTGGGTTTACGGTATATGATGAACCCCTGCCAGCAAATCACTGCTGGGCTCTTACGATTTATAAAATTTGGGCCCTCAGTTGAACATGAGAAGTCCATCTCAGCAGATAAGTTCTTTCTTGGGGTTCATATCAAATGAATGTTTCTTCTCTGGGGTCTTCATATTAATATTTAATGGCTAGAACACTGTGTCAATTTTTTTATTGGCATGAATATACTTGATATAGTGTTTGTATCGTAAGTATAGAGGTTCAGAATGACTCACTCCAAGATGTGCCACTCTGGCTTATTTCAAGCCAAAAACATTCAAAGTCCAAATCAAAGATCTTCTTGCTTATCGCTGAAAAAGATGAAAGGATAGCTCCAAAAAGGGAGCTATCGCCATAGATGACTATATTTTAACATGAACTAGGTGCAATTGACAGGGTAGAATCTAGCAAGGCCCATTTAATCGAAGTCCTCTTTGTGACCCATTGTTTCAAGATGGCTCGATATACTAAACAATAACTCTTTTTATCTCCTGGTCAACTGTAGTATTTCTCCTTCCTTAGTTCAGAATGACAAATATACCTATTTTTGCTTCATATCTTTGGTATTTTCAGGTCTTATGTGAATTTCTCACGTGCATGTATTAAAACTTTATTTTCTCCTGTTGTTCTTCTGTATGTCATCTAAATTATTTGACCAGTGTAAGGCATAGAAACCTCATTTCTTGAACATGACCCTTTCTCCCTTCTGTCTGTCCTCTCATTTTCTTAATCATTAAGACCTTAGGACATTAGATTCTGGTCACCATCAAACTGTCCTAAGAACAAAAAGCATCAGGTCTATTGACCATAGAAACTGAGTTTCAGTCAAGTTAAAGAGAACATCTTGACTTCAGTTGTGTCTCAGCCCCAAGCCCATGAAAGCTAACTGACCCTATAGATTACACACCCACGAATACAGACAGAGTAGTGCCCTGGTTGACATCAGGATGTGGTACAATGATCAGCTAATCCCTCCCCTGGCCCCAACCCAAAGTAGAGACTACACCCCAGCTCCTTTGGTCACAATGACTAATGATTTCCCCCCTCTATCACCCATCCGCTGGAAACCATTGAGAAACCAGGTCTTAGAGCATGATTTTATCAGTGACTCTGAGCTTGGTGCTATTTCCTCAACTAATAAACTCTTATTATTCTTGGCTTCAAACTCTTATTCCCATTCCCATTTGATAGGGCTTTCATGCTCAGCAGGCAAATGAACCCCTTTGGTCTGGTAATGGTCTGCCTAGGGCCAGCTGGTGGTGTGTAGGTTTTTGTTTGTTTGTTTGTTTTTGTATTTTTCTGAAGTTGGAAACGGAGGCAGTCAGACAGACTCCTGCCTGTGCCCGACAAGGATCCACCCGGCATGCCCACCAGGGGGCGACGCTCTGCCCATCTGGGGCATTGCTCCATTGCAACCAGAGTCATTCCAGCACCTGAGGCAGAGGCCATAGAGCCATCCCCAGCACCTGGGGCAACCTTGCTCTGATGGAGCCTTTGCTATGGAGGGGAAGAGAGAGACAGAGAGGAAGGAGAGCGGGAGGGGTGGAGAAGCAGATGGGCGCTTCTCCTCTGTACCCTGGCCGGGAATCGAACCCGGGACTCCTGCACACCAGGCTGACGCTCTACCCTGAGCCACTCGGCCAGGGCTGTGTAGGGTTTTTTGTTTGTTTGTTTTTTGTTTGTTTTTTTAAATGTCAAAGTTTTTTTTTTTAATTTTTATTTATTTATTTATTCATTTTAGAGAGGAGAGAGAGAGAGATAGGGGGGAGGAGCTAGAAGCATCAACTCCCATATGTGCCTTGACCAGGCAAGCCCAGGGTTTTGAACCGGCGACCTCAGCATTTCCAGGTCGACCCTTTATCCACTGCACCCCCACAGATCAGGCTGTGTAGGGTTTTGACTTCATACAGGAAGACTTCATATACGAGTTCAGGTGATTTGGAATGTATATTTATTAAAGCTGGACACAGTGAAAGAAGAAAGGGCTTAGGATGGAAGAAGTGACAGGAAAAAGTTTAGATGGGGCTGCTTCATCTCACTGAGAAGTAAAAGTACAGTGTTAGAAGTGAGCCAAGGTGGGTGTTGGGCAGATAAAATGTATTATGCTCACTTTGGTAAAGATGACGCTGCCCACGAAGAGGTCGTCGCCCAGGTGATATTAATGTGTGTTGGGGGTGGGCTAAAGGCAGGCAGAATCCTTGTAGCCTGGGGCTTGGTTTTGGGATTAAGCCTTTCCCACACATATTGGTGTGGGGTGGTACAATCCATTCATGCCTCAGAGAAGTGACTTTGTATTAGAGACTTCCCTATTTTGTGTTGTTGGTCAAATAAGTTTGTAAATGTGATATATATGTTTGCTCGCTTGTGACTTATATTGGGTGTGGGGGACAGGCTATAAGCAGGCCAGGTCATTGTAGCCTGGGGTTTGGTTTTGGGACTAAGCTTTTCCCCACACCCTTGACTGATTGTATGATCTGGGTGGTGCACTCTCGTGAGGAATCCAATTATGCCTTGGATGGGTGACTTTGTATCGGAGACTTCCTTGTTTGTATATTGGATTAAGGGATTTTGGTTTTCTACACTATAAAGTGGGACAGACCAGGAGCTTGGACACACAGTTCCTGCTATCACAATTGCAGGGGCTTCCCTGATCCCTTGCCCTTCATGGGAAGAGCTGGTTTTCTGCTTTTCCCTTGTCTTCTTTTGTGGTTTGCCTGTCTTGGTGAGACACCAATAAATAGGATGGCCCCCCGTCCTCTGACTCCGCCATTTCTTTATCGTCTGCCCGAATCCAATGGGAACCTGCATGTGAATGGCCACGATGGCGGCTCCTGGCCTTACAACTGGCGTAGTTTCCGGCAGGATTCAGAGATTGGTATGGAGCCACCACCCTTGATGGGTGGGATAGAGTACTGGTTGCTGCTCTGGCTCCCCATGGCTGTCCTTTTAGGGGCCATGGGCTACATGTTTTTTACTCAAGAGGAAACTGCCCGAGGTCAAAAGCTTCAGCATGAATTGCAAATAGAACGGCAGAAAAGGCTGGAATTGGAGCGAGCACTGGAGAGGGAATTACGGGTTCGCGAGTTGCAGTTTACCCTGGAAGTTGAACGTGTTCACCGGCAGTTGTTGGAGAAACAACTGCGGATTCAAGAGCTCGAGTCTCAGCTTCTGGCCAAAAGCCAGCAGCCACAGGAGCCTAAACGGTCACCAAAGGAGCAGCAGCATCCGTGCCGGTGGATTGGCTTTGAGTCAGCGGGAGCAGGCGCTTGCAACTCCTCTTCTGAGGATGAGAAGGCTCAGGCTGAAGCTGCCATACGCACACTGAGAGCCCGACCAGTTGTCGCCAAGAAGGTAAAAACCCAGCAACAAAGAGTCCCTCAGGGGCAGCCACAGCCTCCTGCCCAGGTAATGGAACACTCTGTGGTCCGGCCCTATACCCAGGCAGAGCTGATGGAGTTGGGGGCACAATTTAGGCAGAAACCTACTGAATCCCTGGTAGCCTGGTTACTACGATTATGGGATATAGGGGTGGATGGCATCATGCTCTCCGGAACAGAGATGGAGAAATTGGCCGCCATTACCACACACTCTTCCTTGAGGCAGCGTCTTCAGAACTGCCATGGCAACCCAGGAGACCATACCCTATTAGAATGGGTGATGGCTGCCATTCGTATGGTCTGGCAGAATGCTGGAGAACTGCCGGGGGCAATGAGTCGGTGGCAGTGCTACAGTGAGTTAGTAAAGGTCCTTCGAGAACTAGGTATGAAGAATGCTGTTTTCAACCCTGGGTCTCGTGGGCCAGACGAGGAAGTGTTTACGGCCAAAATGAGGGAATTTGTCCTTGCTAGCGCCCCGTCAGCCCTTTTTGGGTCACTTGTGGCTATCTTGGGCCCCTATGTGGGGCAGCCCATCAATGCAGTTACACAGATGGTAGCAGATTTGGGAGAGCTGGAGGCCGCTCGGGATCATAAAGCAGTGAGGGCTGCTGCCTATGTTTCCCCCCCAACTAACAAGGGAAACGGGCCTGTAAAGGTTACCTGAACACAGATGTGGGTAGACTTGATTGCGGCTGGAGCAGATAAGGGGAAATTGGATGGCCAGTCTAATAAAATTCTTTTGGAGCTTTGGCGGCAGCTTAAACCAGAACAGAAGTTCCAGCCACTGAGAAGAAAGGCCCCAGCAGCTACCAATAAAACGTTTGGTGAGCACACAGCTCGGTTACAAGATTATATGATAGAGACGGCCGAGGGAGAGGGGAACTCCCAAGACCCACTGTACCAGTTTGAATAGGAAAAAGGCCGAGGGACCCGTCTAACGGGGATGGGCGGGGACCGGAGGCCACATGTGGAACTGGCTATCCACTGGTCCCCTTCCAATGTACAACAGGTGTTGGCCTTGGTGGATACAGGTGCAGAATGTTCCCTTCTCTATGGAAACCCAGAGCCGTTTGCTGGGACCCCAGTGGCTATTGACGGTTATGGGGGCCAAACTGTTCAAGTGAAGCCAATAACTATTCCATTGGGGATAGGGAGACTGCCTCCTAAGCCATATAAGGTGTATGTATCTCCTATTCCTGAATATATTTTGGGGGTAGATGTCTTGCAAGGACTGTGGTTGGAAACTACAGCTGGGGAGTTCCGGCTGCGGATCAGGGTTGTGAAGGCAGTATTGCGGGGACACGCATCACATTCCCCTTTGCAATTACCCGTCCCTCGGCATGTGACTAACACCAAGCAGTACCGCCTGCCAGGTGGTTATGAAGAAGTCACAGGGACAATCCTTGAACTAGAAAAGGTGGGGATCATCCGGCCAGCACACAGTCCTTACAACTCCCCAGCATGGCCTGTGCGCAAAGCAGATGGAACCTGGAGAATGACAGTAGATTACAGGGAACTTAATAAAGTTGTTCCCCCTTTGCACGCTGCTGTTCCTTCGATAGCTAACATGATGGATCGGCTAAGCCATGAGTTGGGGACATACCACTTTGTGGCAGACTTGGCCAATGCTTTTTTCTCTATTGATATAGCCGCAGAGAGTCAAGACCAATTTGCCTTCAGTTGGGAAGGGAGACAATGGACCTTTACAGTGTTACCCCAGGGCTATTTGCATAGCCCCACCTTGTGCCATGGGCTGGTGGCTGCTGACCTGGCTAAATGGAAACAGCCAGAGGTAGTCCACATGTACCATTATATTGATGATATTATGCTAACTAGTGATTCTCTTTCAGAATTGGAGCAAGCAGTCCCTACCCTGCTATCCCATTTGAAAGCATGTGGCTGGGCAGTTAACGAGAACAAATTACAAGGACCTGGGTTATCTGTTAAATTCTTGGGAGTTGTCTGGTCGGGTAAGACAAAAGTTATCCCTGACGCAGTTATAGATAAGATTCAAGCCTACCCCGTGCCCACTACGGTAAAACAGTTACAGGAATTCTTAGGTTTGTTGGGGTATTGGCGAGCATTTATACTGCATTTGGCTCAGTTACTACGCCCCTTGTACAACCTTATTCGAAAGGGGGTTCGCTGGGATTGGACTGAGCAGGCGCAAGGTTCATTTGCAGCTGCTAAGAGAGCTGTCAAGGTGGCACAGGCCTTGAATGTGTTTGATCCTGCCAGGCCCTGTGAGCTGGATGTTCATGTAACCTCGGAGGGGTTTGGATGGGGCTTGTGGCAGCGGACAGAGCGCCTACGGCAACCTATTGGATTTTGGTCCCAATTGTGGAAAGGTGCTGAAGTTCGTTACTCATTAGTAGAGAAGCAGCTGGCAGCTGTGTATGCTGCCCTCCTGGCAACTGAGAGTATTACAACCACAACACCAGTTACAGTCAAAACAACATACCCTATAGCTGGATGGGTGAGAGATTGGGCAACTAAACCACGTAATGGTATGGCCCAAATGTCTACCCTGGCCAAGTGGGGTGCCTATCTGCAACAACACTGTGCTCTTAGCACCAGCCCATTGAGGGCAGAACTGCAGGAAGTCTTGGGTCCAGTCACCTATGCGACCTTAGAGTCAGGTGCAACTGGGGCTCAGGAGGCAGAACCTGAGGTCAGTCCCTACCAGGAGGGGCGGGTGCCCATCCCTGAAGATGCCTGGTATACTTATGGTTCCAGCAGGGGCCAACCTGCCAAATGGACGGCTATTGCCTTCCATCCAGCCACTGAGACTATTTGGATGGACACGGGTACAGGCCAAAGCAGCCAATGGGCAGAATTAAGAGCTGTTTGGCTAGTTGCCCATAATGAACCTACACCTCTGGTGATCTGTACTGACAGCTGGGCTATCTATCGTGGACTGACCCTTTGGATTGCTACTTGGCACATTAACCAGTGGATGGTAATGCACCGTCCATTATGGGGTCAGGCCATGTGGCAGGACTTATGGGAAATAGGACACCAGAAGCAGGTGACAGTATATCATGTCACAGGGCATGCCCCTCTAGCCCATCCTGGGAATAATGAGGCAGATACGTTGGCAAGGGTGCAATGGTTGGAGACTGCACCTGCAGGTGATGTGGCACAGTGGCTCCACCGGCGCCTGCTCCATGCAGGACAGAAAACTATGTGGGCTACGGTTAAGGCTTGGAACTTGCCTGTGTCCTATGCAGAGGTACTTGCAGCCTGTGAGCAATGTGCAGTATGTTCCAAGGAACACCCTCGGAGACCACTGGTGTCACCTGGACAGATCCAGAGGGGTCATGTCCCACTGACACGATGGCAGATAGACATCATTGGACCCTTACCAAAGTCAGAAGGGTACCAGTATGCAGTCACTTGTGTAGATACTGCCACCGGGCTGCTTGCTGCTTATCCCGCTCGTAACCCTGACCAGAGGGCAGTCATACAGGCTCTGGACCACCTGAGTGCTGCATACAGGCGACCGCTGGTCCTTGAAAGTGACAATGGTACCCACTTCACTGGTTCAACGGTGAGGCAATGGGCTCAAAAGCTGGGGGTGGACTGGAAGTACCATGTTCCCTACCACCCCCAGGCTGCTGGTATCATTGAGCGTTATAATGGACTCTTAAAGCAGGGACTGCGACAGGAGGGGGGCACCGGCTCTCTTACTGGATGGACACGCCGCTTATGGACAGTACTTCGGATTTTGAATGAGCGACCTTGACGGGGAAGCCCAGCTCCAGTAGAGGCCCTCCTGCATCGGACAGCTGCCCCTATTCAGTTGCAGATACGCACCAAGGACATTTTACTCAAGCCAGGTTTCGGACAGCAGGGCAACGTACTCTTGCCTGCTCCAACAGCCCTTCTTAAAGGACAACGGCTTCAATGGACTTGGCCCTGGACTGTACAGGCCCCCCATCTGAGATGGGTGGCCTTGTTGGCACCATGGGGAAAGGGGTTAGAGGTGGACCTCCAGTTAACTCCTTGGGCAACCAGCACCTGGCCACCTAAGGTAGAAGTGTATTATCCCTTGAGTGCTCAAGGGGACAGCATTTTGAAGGGCACCTTTGTAATTTCTTTATGGCCAATAATGAGTTCCCCTATTTTACTACACATAGAACCAGCAGATGCTGGTGTATTGGCCAATAAGGTTTGGTATGCCCGCTCAGGGCGGCCTCTGGTGCCAGCTACGGTGCTGTCTGCAGACAAAACTCTGGCCTGTATTCTGCCAGAGGGAAAAGATTTGCCTCTCTTGGTGCCACTGACAGCTCTCTCATTTCACCCATAGTTTTTGATCTGTTAATCCTATTGCTGTAGTTGGTACTATTTCTGTTTATGCAATGTATCCTACTCCTTGCACAGTGACCATCATGGAAGATGCCTGTGGTTTAGATTGTAAAGCGAGCAAAAGGGGTGGAATGTTGGTCAAATAAGTTTGTAAATGTGATATATATGTTTGCTCGCTTGTGACTTATATTGGGTGTGGGGGACAGGCTATAAGCAGGCCAGGTCGTTGTAGCCTGGGGTTTGGTTTTGGGACTAAGCTTTTCCCCACACCCTTGAATGATTGTATTATCTGGGTGGTGCACTCTCATGAGGAATCCAATTATGCCTTGGATGGGTGACTTTGTATCGGAGACTTCCTTGTTTGTATATTGGATTAAGGGATTTTGGTTTTCTACACTATAAAGTGGGACAGACCGGGAGCTTGGACACACAGTTCCTGCTATCACAATTGCAGGGGCTTCCCTGATCCCTGGCCCTTCATGGGAAGAGCTGGTTTTCTGCTTTTCCCTTGTCTTCTTTTGTGGTTTGCCTGTCTTGGTGAGACACCAATATATAGGATGGCCCCCAATCCTCTGACTCCGCCATTTCTTTATCGTCTGCCCGAATCCAATGGGAACCTGCATGTGAATGGCCACGATGGCGGCTCCTGGCCTTACATGTGTATTGGATTAAAGGTTTGGATTTCTACACTATAAAATAGGGGCAGAACGGGAGCTTGCTCTCTTGGTTCCTGGGATGATTAGCATGAGAGAGCAGAGGGAGCAGAGCAGAGAGCAGCGGAAAGAGGCCATGTGGCCAGGAGAAGCAGCCAAGATGGCGGAGTGCTGAGTGAGATGCCAGTTTGTGTAGAGTTTGTGTAGAGAGAAGGAAGGAGATGGGGAACTGAGGAGAATAAGGCTGGTGAGCTAGAAACCTTTGATTCTAGGAAACTTGGATAAGTCAGTAGTTTTGTGAGCACTGAATGTGAGTGGGTTTTGGAGCCCAGTGTATGTTTTTACTTGCCCGCCGGGTGCAAGCTACGATTAAAGACTATGGCCCACCAGTTTGTGGCTCCGTTGTTTCTTTACTGACTGTCCAAATCCAATGCGAACCTGCATGGGCCAGGCTGCTCTGATGGTGGACTTGGCTGCTGGCTTTACAGTGGGGATGCTATTGGCTCACTGCAAAGTCAGAGAGAAGGCAGCTTGGGAGACAGGTTCAGGGATTTTGCTTCCCATTTGTCCTCTGGTTACAGGTCCCATGAGGGCCCCCAGAGTTTGAAGAGAAAATATAGGCTGAGGAGAAGGGCACAGTCACGCTCCAAGGAGGGCGTGAGCACATTATTTGTTTCAAGCGTCTTTTTCTGTGTTCTGCCAGCTAGAATCTGTGGGAAAAAAGGGGCCACAAAGGCCTGCACAGCAAGCTTACAAACTCAAAGATCTAAAGTTACCCACAAAGGGTGAACTGAAATGAAAACTTTCCAAATAAAAGCAGTTCATGGGCTCTGGCCAGTTGGCTCAGTGGTAGAGCATCGGCCTGGCGTGCAGAGGTCCCGGGTTCAATTCCCAGCCAGGGCACACAGGAGAGGCGCCCATCTGCCTCTCCACCCCTCCCCCTCTCCTTCCTCTCTGTCTCTCTCTTCCCCTCCTGCAGTCGAGGCTCCATTGGAGCAAAGATGGCCGAGGCGCTGGGGAGGGCTCCTTGGCCTCTGCCCCAGGCGCTAGAGTGGCTCTGGTCACCACAGAGCGACGCCCCGGAGGGGCAGAGCATCGCCCCCTGGTGGGCGTGCCGGGTGGATCCCGGTCGGGCGCATGCGGGAGTCTGTCTGACTGTCTCTCCCGGTTTCCAGCTTCAGGAAAAAAAAAAAAAAAAAAGCAGTTCATGATAGGTAGTCACATCCTAGTGTTACCAGGGGAGACCTTGCTTCTTATCTTCTTGAGAAAAGGAATTCAATCAAGAGAAAAGTGTAGCCAGTAAAGGAAGAGCAAGCTCCTGTTCTGCCCCTATTTTATAGTATAGAAATCCAAACCTTTAATCCAATATACAAAATAGGGAAGTCTCTAATACAAAGTCACTTTCTGAGGCATTGTAAAGCCAGGAGCCACCATCGCGGCCATTCACATGCAGGTTCGCATTGGATTCGGACAGTCGGCAAAGAAACAGCGGAGCCAAAAACTGATGGGCCATAGTCTTTAATCCTAGCTTGCACCCGGCGGGCAAGTAAAAAATACACACTGGGCTCCAAAACCCAGTCACATTCAGTGCTCACAAAGCCACTGACTTATCCGAGTTTCCTAGAATCAAAGGTTTCTAGCTCACCAGACTTATTCTCCTCTGTTCCCCATCTCCGTCCTTATCCCAAATACAAACTCTACACAAACTGGCATCTCACTCAGCACTTCACCATCTTGGCTGCTTCTCCTGGCCTCCTCCACGTGGCCTTTCTCTGCTCTCCTCTGCTCTCTCTTCTAATGATAATCTCAAGAACCAAGCGGGCAAGTTCCCGTTCTACCCCTATTTTATAGTGTAGCTTCACAACCTCTAATCCAATATACAAAATAGGGAAGTCTCTAATACAAAGTCACTTCTCTGAGGCATGATAGGATTGTACCACCTTACACCAAAAAGGGTAGGAAAGGCTTAATCCCAAAACCAAGCCCCAGGCTACAAGGATTCTGCCTGCCTTTAGCCCACGCCAACACACATTAATATCACCTGGGCAACGGCCTCTTTAAAAAAGTGAGCATAATACATATTATCTGCCCAACAGGCATGATAGGATTGTACCAACCCACATCAAAAATGGGTGGGAAAGGCTTAATCCCAAAACCAAGCCCCAGACTACAAGGATTCTGCCTGCCTTTAGCCCACCCCCAACACACATAAATATCACCTGGGCAAAGGCCTCCTCCTGGGCAGCGCTATTTTTAACAAAGTGAGCATAATATATTTTATCTGCCCAACAATGATATCTCTTCCTTTTAAAACCTTTTGGCGCAAAACCCTCCCCCAACACATATTAATCTAATCTCGCCCATCCCAAGCAAGAAGGGCAACTAATATTATCACTTGGGCAACAGGCTTCCACGTGGTCAGCGCCATCTTTAACAAAGTGAGAGAATATATTGTCTGCTCAACACTAGGCAACTGGGGCTTTCTGCCCTGGAGACCTCTGTGCCTAGCCTATTGTCCTTGCTCTGCTCTTGTCTGTCTAACCTTCTCCCACACTAGGGTGGTATCTTTCTCAGATATTTACCTTCACTGAGCCTGTCTGTGGTCTTTTTGCACCCATAATTACATACTTGATAACATACTTTAGAAATGTAAGAGTAACATTCCTTTGAAATGTAAAAATAATCTTCTTTTCCTGACCCCTCAGGGCATAACCTCTAGCACAATGGCCACAAATCCCCTCATCATCATCATGTTAATTGTTAACTACCCTATACCTGCCTATGTAAAACAAGCCTGGGTCTCTATAGAGTTTACTTTTTCTTCAATTCCAGAGATTTCCCTGCTTTACCTTCTCCTGCCTCCCTAATGTGTCATCAATGGATTTCATGTAACCCCCTATGCCTTCCCCTTTGATTGTAATGTATAAAGTAAGTGGTGAAACTGTGATTCTCTGGAGCATTTTTTTCAATCTACTGAGATTTTACCTCCTGGCAATCATCATCAGTTTGGCTTAAATCAACTCATACAAAATTCTTACAGGTTTGCATGTTTCTTATGTTGACATATCCCAGGGAAGGTCTCAGGGGAGAGTCTCAACAGAATATTCACCAGCTTCCCAGTTGAGTTCTTTAATATGTCAGTGTAAAGCCAGAAGCCACGGCCACTATCACAGCAGCCCGGCCCATGCAGGTTCGCATTGGATTCGGACAGTCGGTAAAGAAACAGCGGAGCCAAAAACTGATGGGCCATAGTCTTTAATTCTAGCTTGCACCCAGCGGGCAAGTAAAAATACACACTGGGCTCCAAAACCCACTCACATTCAGTGCCTACAAAGCTACTGACTTATCCGAGTTTCCTAGAATCAAAGGTTTCTAGCTCATCAGCCTTATTCTCCTCAGTTCCCCATCTCCTTCCTTATCCCAGATACAAACCCTACACAAACTGGCATCTCACTCAGCACTCCGCCATCTTGGCTGCTTCTCCTGGCCACATGGCCTCTTTCCGCTGCTCTCTGCTCTGCTCCCTCTGCTCTCTCATGCTAATCATCCCAGGAACCAAGAGAGCAAACTCTTGTTCTGCCCCCATTTTATAGTGTAGATTCAAACCCTTTAATCCAATATACAAAATAGGGAAGTCTCTAATACAAAGTCACTTCTCTGAGGCATGATTGGATTGTACCACCCCACATCAAAAAGGGTGGGAAAGGCTTAATCCCAAAACCAAGCCCCAGACTACAACGATTTTGCCTGCCCCCAACACACATTAATATCACCTGGGCAACGGCCTCCACGTGGGCAGCGTTATCTTTTACAAAGTGAGCATAATATATTTTATCTGCCCAACAGTCAGTGTACCAAATATGAGCACAAAGATTGACTAGGGTCATTTTGTGGTCACTTTCACCTTCATAGATAATCAGGGTATGAAGGTGGGTCTGCCCCAACAAGGTCTGGAATTTGTAACTACATGCTCCTAAGTGTCCTTGTTTAGGAACGATAAGACCTTGGGTTTATTATCCAGCTGTAAATTGCTCAACCAGTTTATTCAGCTGTCTGTTTCCCCACTTCACTTGCTAAGAAACTTTCCTAGCTTCCTACTAATCTGCCTGTAAAGCCAGTAGCCACGGCCACCATCACAGCCGCCTGGCCTATGCAGGTTCACATCTGATTCAGACAGACGGTAATGAAACAATGGATCCAAGAACTGGTGGGCCATTAGCTTTAATCCTAGCTTGTACCTGGTGGGCAAGAAATACACACAGTGGGAAAACACTTCCCTTTCCACTCAGGGCTCCCAAACCAACTGACTTATCCGAGTTTCCTAGAATCAAAGGTTTGTACCTCACCAGCCTTATTTACCTCTGTTCCCCATCTCCTTCTCTCTGCACAAACTGAACTGGCTTATCCTTCAGCACTCCACCGTCTTGACTGCTTCTCCTCTCCTCCATGTGGCTTTTCTCTGTCCTCTTGCAGCATGGGCCCCTCTGCCCCATGTTATAGTGTAGAAATCAAAACCTTTAATCCAATATACAAACAAGGAAGTCTCTGACTCAAAGTCACTTATCTGCGGCATAACGGAATTCCTCATGAGAATGCACCACCCCACATCATGCAACAGTCAAGGGTGTGAGTAAAAGCTTAGTTTTGAAAAGATCTTAGTATTAAAAGGGTGGGAATGGCTTAGTCTTAAAAATAAGCCTTAGGCTATAATGACCCTGCCTGCTTACAGCCTGTTCCACACGCCCAATGCAAACTATAAGCGAGCAAACAAATACATCATATTTGCAAACTTATTTGACCCACACTGCCTCAGTAACAATAGTCAGAAAATCTTAGACAAAGGCAAGTTTCTCATTCCCAACATAAGAATATATATTTTTTTGTCATAGGACTTGTAAAGCCAGAAGCCACGGCCACTATCATCAGAGCAGCCTAGCCCATGCAGGTTCACATAGGATTCGGACAGTCAGTAAAGAAACAATGGAGCCAAAAACTGGTGGGCCATAGTCTTTAATTCTAGCTTGCACCCAGCGGGCAAGTAAAAACATACACTGGGCTCCAAAACCCACTCATATTCAGTGCTCACAAAGCCACTGACTTATCCGAGTTTCCTAGAATCAAAGGTTTCTAGCTCATCAGCCTTATTCTCCTCAGTTCCCCATCTCCTTCCTTATCCCAGATACAAACTCTGCACAAACTGGCTTCTCACTCAGCACTCCGCCATCTTGGCTGCTTCTCCTGGCCACATGGCCTCTTTCTGCTCTCTACTCTGCTCCCTCTGCTCTCTCATGCTAATCATCCCAGGAACCAAGAGAGCAAGCTCCCGCTCCATCCCCATTTTATAGTGTAGAAATCCAAACCCTTAATCCAATATACAAAATAGGGAAGTCTCTAATACAAAGTCACTTCTCTGAGGCATGATTGGATTGTACCACCCCACATCAAAATGGGTGGGAAAGGCTTAATCCCAAAAAGCAAGCCCCAGGCTACAGGGATTCTGCCTGCCCACAGAGACACACATTAATATCACCTGGGCAACGGACTCCACGTGGGCAGCGCCACTTTACCAAAGTGAGCATAATACAGTTTATCTGCCCAACAGAACTCAATAAAATTATTTTTATTTTGTTGTTTTGTTTTTAATATAACCTCAAATCATTTTGATGCAGACTAAACTAAGTCATAAATTTATTATTTATTTATTTTTGCCTACCAGTACAATATACTCTGGTGCCTCAGAATTACCAGTTGAAGCTGTTAGAATCGCTTAATTTTCGAAGAAAGAACATAGATTTTTAAAAGATACAACTGTGAAGACTGAGTCTAGAAGATGTCCTGATTTATAAGTGTTAAAAGAAAGAAAGAACAGGCCCCAAATAGATTCATTTGCCCTCAGTGCAACAACTAAAACTTAATGGCAGTGTTTACCTAACCCAACAGTATGACCTTTAAAGATTAATTGGAAATTTCCTGATTAGCACCCTCTTCATCCTAAAAGAAGCGCTGGGTTAAAACAGTATAGTCTGGCTGTATTCTTTCCTTCCTTCCTTCTTTTCCTTCCTTTCCTTCCTTTCTTTCTTTATTTCATTCTTTCTCTTTCTCTCTCTTTGTTTCTTTCTTTCTTTCCTTCCTTCTTTATTTTCTAATAACCTCCTTGCCCTGCCTAATTTCTGCTTATAAATCACTTCCATTTTGCATAACTCAAAGCACCCTTCTGTTACTAGATTCATGAATAATTTAATAAAACCAATTTAATTTTCAGATTTGCTAAATGGAATTTTGTTTTTAACATAAACCACGGTAAATGAAATAAGAGTTGAGGGGAGAGGGGAGAGAGGCAAAAGAGGGCAAAGAAATTGAAAACGTGGGACATTACAAGGGAAAGGGCAAAACCACTTTCAGAAGGGCAGCTGTGTCAATGAGTTATGGTGAGTAGACGCTGAGAATGCCCATTGTATTCGGTGATTCTGCAGTTCCCTCTACTAAACAGAGGAGACAGAGGCTAGCTCACACCAGGTGCAGAGGATCAGGGGTGGTGAAGAAGGTGAGGTCACCAGAACTAATGCTGCCTCCAGACAACTGTCTAGGAGAGAGAGGAAAGATGCCTTGAAGGAGTCAGCACGAGCCCATCAGGAGGAAGTCACGGGCACAGTGACAATCCTAAGATTCTAGTGTCACAGTCCCTGGAAAAAGACCTAACAATGATAGAAACAAAGACCAAGGGCATTTACTGCTGCCCAGAATTTCTCCAGCTTCCTAGAACCAGAGTGAATTAAATTAAGTGGAAATAAACACCTAGGAAAACCCTAAGAAAGCAAGCAATTGTCACACCTCTTTATGAAAAAAGGGCTGTTTCCAAACTCAGAATGAGCCTGAATCAGTCCCACGTATCCCAAAGAGTCCCCTGTTCTCATGTGTGTCTCTTTCTTGAGTTCAACGGTGACCAACCAGAAAAAGGACTCGGGAACCAGGGCTTATAGACCAAGGGGGGAAATGACATGGTGACACTTTCTATGGAAGTTCTCAGTCTAGCACAGTCTGCAACAGATCCCTGAGTCTAGAGGAAACTTAATCCAATTAGATAGATTTTAGGATAGAATGATTTCAGAAGGAAACTGCTATAGTCTGAAGGAGATTATTTATTTTTTACTTTCATTCTAAGTATCAAATTTGCATGCAAATACATCATTAGAGTAGAATAAAGAGTTAATTGAATAATTTTAGTTAGTTAAAAAGTTGTTCAAATTACTTAAAAGATGCCCTTATTTTTTACTTTCCTGTATGAGATCAAAACCCCTGTATATTCAGTATTCACCCTATGTATTTACAAATGGGAAAAACATTTGCATACATTAGAGCAATTACCACAGAAGAATTTTTCTAGGTGACCCCTCCCATTTAAGTATATGTTCTACTGTACATATGCATACTTACACAGACTCAGATGCATCTACATGAAAGATCAGTGAGGCTCCCATACCTGAGTATGTACTAGAGCAAGTAGAAAGATGTAAAATTTGTGCACACATCTTTTTTTTTTAATAAATTTTTATTAATGTTAATGGGATGACATTAATAAATCAGGGTACATATATTCAAAGAAAACATGTCTAGGTTATCTTGTCATTAAATTACGTTGCATACCCCTTGCCCCGAGTCAGATTGTCCTCCGTCACCCTCTATCTAGTTCTCTGTGCCCCTCCCCCTCCCCCTAACTCTCTCCCTCCCTCCCTCCTGCGTCCTCCCTCCCCCCACCCCTGGTAACCACCACACTCTTGTCCATGTCTCTTAGTCTCGTTTTTATGTTCCACCAATGTATGGAATCATGTAGTTCTTGTTTTTTTCTGATTTACTTATTTCACTCCGTATAATGTTATCAAGATCCCACCATTTTGCTGTAAATGATCTGATGTCATCATTCTTATGGCTGAGTAGTATTTCATAGTGTATATGTGCCACATCTTCTTTATCCAGTTCTATTGAAGGGCTTTTTGGTTGTTTCCATGTCTTGGCCACTGGGAACAGTGTGCACACATCTATTGACACTAAAGGTTTTTGTTTGTTTGCTTGTTTGTTTTCTCTCACTCTCCTTGCGAGGCTAAATCTGAAAGGGTGCGGATGAAAGGAGCATTGTGTTTCCCTGGTCCCTGCCTTAAGCGCGGAGGGTCCCTCTCATACATTCTCCCATACAGGGTTGTAGCTAAGATCGGCAAAGGAGTTCCACTTCTGCTCTTCAGACGTCCATCTCTTGAAACCTGATCAAAGAAACAAGGGATTAACTCCTGTGAACAGCTCAGTTTCCAGCCCACAGGCCTTCTCTGTCAACATCATTCTAAAAGCAGCATAAAATAGTCAAAAGCACACAGAATTTGGTGTCAGAAGACCCATGTTTCAGATCCAAAGATCTAATAGCAAAGGGACATTGGGTGAAAATGCAGCAAATAAATCTATTGTGCAGGGGTTAAAAAAGATATGTATAAAAAAGAGTTAACTCTTGAAGCACTATAGACAGTATTCAGTATTACTATCATTATTATAACTTCTTAAAATAACACACCCATGAAATAAGTTGTGGATGCCTTATTTAATCTGTTTAACTTGGATCTTCTATACCATACAAGTAAGGAAAACATTAGTTGCCTGCCACCATCGGCAATCAATATATCTATTTTAATTTCTCCATAACCTTATGGTGGCCTTGGATTTCAAAATCATACTAATGTAGAAAAATGAATATCAAATTTTCCATTACAACTTACAGGCAGTCAAGAACCACACTTGTCTTCCATATCATAGCTTCCACATGTCTTTAAAGTGTTGCTAGGGTAATATGAGCCACAACATTGCAACACTGACTCATTATTTTAAATATTTTTCATTATGCCAATCTACGTCATCAGTTCAAAGAAATTCCTTATCCTGAAAACCTCCTACCTCATAATAGCTTTCAGGGGCAAGCTGACTCCCACTGAGAATGAGCTGTGGGAAAACATAACTCGTTCCAAATGTGCCACTGAGGGAGAATTCTTCAAACTTGGTAGAAGCTGACCCTATAGGCTTCCCACAAGTTCTCAGGTCAGTGGTTCGACACTTCACTAATGTGCATATCTATGTAGGCAAAGAAAGGAAAAGTGGTTAGAAATCTTGGAAATGTTTTCTCAGCAAAAAACACAATTTCAAGGAATAGAGAAATGTGTATTAGGTTGCCTCTTAAGCAGAGTTTTTTGAATTGCAGGTCATAACCTATTAGTGAATCCTAAAATCAATTCAGTGTCAGTGGGTTAGAATTACCCCCCCCCCTTTTTAACAAGAGAGAGAGACAGATAGACAAGGATAGACAGACAGGAAAGGAGAGAGATGAGAAACATCAATTCTTTGTTGCAGCTCCTTAGTTGTTCATTGATTGCTTTCTCATATGTGCCTTGACCAGGAGACTCCAGCCGAGCCAGTGACCCCTTGCTCAAGCCAGCGACCTTGGCCTCAAGCCAGTAACATTGGGCTTCAAGCCAGCAACTTTTGGGCTCAAATAAGAGACCATGGGGTTACATCTATGATCCCACAGTTAAGCCAGCTCAAGCTGGTGAGCCCATGCTCAAGATGGATAAATCGACACTCAAGCCAGTACCCTCGGGGTTTCAAACCTGGTTTCTCTGCATCCCAGGCTGATGCTCTATCCACGGCACCCCTGCATCGTCAGGCTATTTTTCAATTAAGCAAAATGAAATAAACTAGAATATTAAAAATAGGAAGGCACTGCACGCAATTATTATATCATAAATGTTTGTTTGATTAAATATCTCTTGTAACTCAGTCACACATCTTGACTGCACTGGGTCATGATGTAAAATGGATTTGTCACTCTGGGATCTAGTTGAAAGTTTTGAAAAACACTGCTCTAAAGTAACCTGACCAAAAAAAAAAAAAAAAAAAAAAAAAAAAAAAAAAAAAAAGAAAAAGAAAAAAAGAAAGAATGCATGGAAGTTGCACTTTTTAAAACTTGAACCCGGTTTGTTGAGAACTAATCAATCTGCTTTATGTTTTTACCTTGCAACCAAGAGAACTAATTCTGTTCTTACTAAGACTGAACAAATAAAGTGTTATCAGCGGTGGGGCTGAAATTCAGTGATAAATGTAACATTATTCCTATTAACGGAATCCGATACACTTTTTTTAAAAATGCAATGGTGGCCTAGAAGAAAAATTTATAAAGAAGCCATTCTAACAAATTAAAGCATTTCTATCTGTAAATAATATTGGCGAACTACGGTGTGCAGTCCATTGAAAACTCCTAGTGCATATACCTCATCTGTTCGTTTCTCACACATCTTGTAAGTTAAGTGACAACACAGGTCTTTCTGGCAAACTGTGTAACTTCCTGCATTTCTCTTTAGCTAAATGAAGGTGAACTCATCAAAAGTAATTATCTCTGAAAACTCTGACTGCTCAGATGAGAAATGGCTTGATACTTTTGGCATAAGCACTCCAGTCAACAGGTGCAGGGTAGGTGGGTTCACTCTGAGGCCTGGCCTTCAATTCTGAGAGCGTCAGCTGGCCACTCTCTGTTTCCATGTCATAGTGATACGCCTTGATTCCTTCAGGTGTGTAGTTCCACTCCCTATGAGCAAAAGAAAGAAACACAATCTTGGGTTCAAATTTTGCATAGTGACAAACTAATAAAATCATTCCAATAAGAAATTAAATATAAACTTATGGAAACAAAAAAAAAATTTCAAGATAGGTAAGGAGATGGCTTTTATGTTGGCATAAGTTCCAGTTTGAGTCTGTTGACTCAGCTTATACTGAAATTACTTGAATTGAATGACTTTCCTTTTCTTTCTTTTTTTTTTTTACTTAAGCTACTTCCCCCCCTTTATAAATCAACTTAAAAACAAAATGGAAAATTCACCATACATGAAGAATAATTTTAGCTCCTCGCTGATCTAACTTATTTGTTTGAGATTCTTCTAGATCAATGAATAAGAAAGCTGTCAAGAGGAGCCCTGGCTGGTTGGCTTAGTGGTAGAGCGTCGGCCTGGCATGTGAAAGTCCTGGGCTCGATTCCCGGCCAGGGCACACAAGAGAAACACTTATCTGCTTCTCCACCCTTCCCACTCTCCTTTCTCTCTCTCTCTTTCCCTCTTACAGCCAAGGCACCATTGGAGCAAAGTTGGCCGGGCACTGAGGTTGGCTCCATGGCCTCCACCTCAGGCACTAGAATGGCTCTGGTTGCAACAGTGCCATGCCCCAAATGGGCAGAGCATTGCCCCCTGGTGGGCATGCTGGGTGGATCCCAGTCAGACACATGCAGGAGTCTGCTACCCTGCTTCTCACTTCAGGAAAAATACAAAAAAAGAAAAAGAATAAAAAAGAAAGGTGTCAAGAGGGAAGTCTGCACTACCTTGAGTGAAGAAACTATAGCATGAGACAAAAGTAGGCTTACAGTTTTTAGTATGCAATACAGAGTTTATTCTTGTATTATTATTTATTCATTGTTTTCCATGTGAACAATTATAAACCTATTTTTGCTCCACACTGTATAAAGAATGCACTCTAAAAACCTGGTCAAGTCTAAAGTGATTTTGATACCTCAACAAGATTTATTTCAATATTGCTAATAGATGTTGGCTGTAAAGTTCTTTAGATCTGGCTTTTTTTCCTTATGTGGCTTGACTTATTTTTACCTCCAATTTCCCCCTCAGATAAAATTTCAATGATAATGTTTACACCTTTCTTTACTCAAAGAGACAATGTTCCATTTAAAGAATATTGGTACAGAAATCTATGTAATTATGAATTTTGTGACTTTAGAGTTAATTAAATAATCATTAAAGGAAAATGTGGCTTGAAAGTCAATGTAGACTTCCTGAGACTGCCACTGCCACTTGGTTCATGACAAGTGTGAGTACCTGTCCTATGAACGCTGGTGTTGTGGCCATTCGCTGCAAGCAGGTTGACCCTCATGGTCCTAGCCCAGGCCGAGTGGAAGGGCACAGCTGAGATGAAGGGCAGCAAGTTATACCATGCCGTGGGGAAGAGAACGCTGTCAACTTGAAACTTGTCCACCAGCATCACAGCCGGTTTGTAAATTAAAATGTCAAAGCAAGTGAAAATGCCGAACTTCCCGAAAGGAGTGTTTAGAGTCACAAACTCTGGATCCTTGGGGAAATCAAAACGAGTTTCCAGTGCAAAGAGATTGTACTGTTCACATAAAGCAAAGAAGGAGACAATTAGTAACAAAACTCAAACAGAGGTTATCAGTGTTCATAAAATGTTTCTCTCATGCATACTACGTACACATTTAAAATTGTCACACACATAAATATGTTTAAATTCTACCAAGTATACCACTGTCTATGAGTTTTCTCACTGTGGCATTAACAATCAAAAACCCATTTTTCTGCAACCAACCAATCAACCAATGAGATTACATCTGTAAATTATATTTATTAAGTGATTATTTCTGTCCTAAAATCATAGGTTGAATTTTGAATATGACAAATTTCAGAGTGTTTCCCACTATACTCCTTAAATACCAACAGCGCTGCTCATGCAAAGTCTGACACGTTAACACAATGAATGTTGTCCTGCGCCCCCTATGACACCTCTAGGTTCATGTAAGTTAGCACCCTGTGTTCCTGCACCCTCCCCGTGCAGCAGCCTGTCCCTCATCCCGCAGGGAGCAGCTCAAGGAAGGCATGTGGCCTAATCAGAGTCAAGGCACAGTGAAGTTTCTGCAGGATTTCTCAGTTGAAAAAATACACTCTTCCTCTGGGTTTTCTTGCTGTAAGAATGTGGGATTCATGCTGAGCAGCCATGGAGCTTCTAAAAAGATGGTTAACCCAAAGGAAAAAACCAAATATGTAACAAAGACTAAGAGAGCTGGAAAGATAGATGACATTTTTTGAGCCTCTGAGGCACAGACTAAATCTGAAAAGAGACCTACCCTTTCTATGATTTCTGCTTTTTCAGGGACACAAGCAAGGAAATTCAATTTTTTTTTAGAGAATGGTTAATCCACTTTCAGTTGGAGTTCATTATTATTGCATTAAAAAGCAAAAGGTTATAATGGCATGAATAACTAAAGCTAATACAACATGTTAATAAATTGGCCCTAAAAACGAACTCTGGTATTAAGTCCTGGATAAAACAGAGCATTTCACCTTTCTCAGAGAATATTAAAAACTTTGTGACACTATTATTACTGTTTTAATATTTTGCTATATCTTATTTTCTGACTGATTTAAACTCAGACTCCATATGTGAAACCAAAGTAAGCCAAATTCTTTTTCAACTGAAATGTAATCATTAAGAAAAGTGTCCATTGCAAAAGTTCTCCCACCGACATCCAACAGACAAGTACACATACATCCCACAAACAAACAAAAGAAGTGAAGCAAGTTTAGCTAAGACACAAATGATTCTCACCTTATGGTAGCGTGCCACCAACCTACCCTCAGAATCAAACACCACATTAGTGTTGTATTGGTAACGGCCATCAGGAGGACACTGGGGGTCACTGGCATTGCATGGCTTCTTATCCCCCATACTTGCCACGACGTAGATAGCGTTGTCCCTGGCCAGGCAGCTGAGTCTTTCTTGCACTGGAGCATAGCCAAACCTAATTCAATAAAGGTTGCTTTAAATCTCCTATATTTTAGTGATTTCTGAACTTTCTAAGTGATACTTTATTTGCCTGTTACTTATTACACAACAGAAAAAATTTAAATCAACAAAGGACTTTTAAAACTCCCATGCAATGGAATCTTTATCTTTATGAAAGCTGAGCTACTTTTTGTGTCAGACTATAGATTGCAGTGAAAGACAGAAGCTCAAAGACAATGGAGGAGGAAGAGAAAGATGAGAAGCACACTTTCTCTTATAAAGTATTCCCAGGAAGGCAAACGAGGGGCTTGAAGTTGAACAGTCTCTTCTAGTGGAGAGGACCTTCCCTATAGCCTAGCCATAGTCTTACTAGGAGCCAGTAAATAATTGGCCCTCTATAAATCATCTTCTATAAAGAAAAAAATGTAGTAGTATCTACTAAATATATATTTTTTAAAGAAAATAAGAAAAAAAAAGACACGGAAAAAATATGCACTTGACTCTTCTGGCTCAGTTTCTTCATCGGTCAATGCAACATAATAGCTTCCTTTCTACCTGAGAGAGTCCTTGGGGGAAACTTGAACATAAATAGACTATAAAATTGCTTTTCAAAGTAATGCCAAATTCACATTAGCTTTAAATATCTAGGATATTTACTAGAAAATAGGAAAAGATTGAGATGATGAAATAGGCAGAATGATAGCTGACTTCAAGTACGTGGAAGGCTCTAATTTGAAGATGAGCTGTGGATACTAACAGAGTGGATATTAACATAATGTAGATATAACAAAGATGAAAGAAAGTTGTAGAGAGATTTCAGCAGAAAATAAGACACCATTTGTTTTTATCATCTGGAACACCCTGTCAGAGAAGTAGAGTCACTAATCCCTGGAAAATGTAAATATGTTGTGGGACCTTCAGGTGCTCAGAGGAAATCCGGCCAGCACGGCTCAGTGGAAGAGGCTGCGCTGAATTCCAGCCGTGCTAATTACCGGTTATGAGCCTAAAGCCTCCTTCTATCCTCATATTTAAAATGGGAATAGTTATCCCTCCTACATAAATTGAACGAGATAATGTGCATAGTGTACCAGTTCCAATTCCTGAAACCAAATAGGCGTTCAATAAATAAATAATGGGCATTATGGATTTGGCAGTTGCAAGAAGACAGCCCGGGAAACTGATGACGTCATTGCTTTAGCGTTCATTCAGGCTGTCTCCAGGGTCCCTCAGCCCCTCCGCGATTAACGCTGAGCTAACCTTTGAATAGGAAGAACAGCTTTATAACTATTGTTTTAGATCATTTATTTTCAGAAAAAATAAGGCATGTTGTCCACATTTATGTTCATTAGGACTTTTAATAAATATTATGTAATTTGTTTAATTTTTCTTTTCTTGAGTAAATAATTAGGGTATTTTAATATTGCCTATTAGCTCCCTGTGTAATTATTATGTAAGTTGTTTAATTTTTCTTTTCTTGGCTAAATAATTAGGACACTTAAATATTTCCTATTAGCTCCTCATAAGGAAAGTGCAAGTAAGCATGAGACACGTCAGTATTCTAAAGTGGCAGTATTTAAACATGAGGTAAATGTTCCATGGTCCTTCTATTATCTCTTTTAGGAATATATTGATATATTACTAGGGAACATTTTTAAAAAATCAATATTACCATTGTATTAAATACTGTTTTTTTTCTTTTTCTTTTTTTTTTTTATTCAGTGAGAGAAGGGGAGACAAAGAGACTCCTGCATGCACCCTGACCAAGATTTACCTAGAAAGTCTACTAGGTGCAATGCTTTGCTCCATTGTGCAGCAACCAAGCTCTTCCTAACACCTGAGGCAGAAGCTATGGAGCCATCCTCAGAGCCTAGTGTCAACTTGCCCCAATCAGTCCATGCTACAGGAGGGGAAGTGGGGAGAGGGATGGAGAAGCAGATGAGCACCTCTCCTGTGTGCCCTGACCAGAAATCAAACCCCGGACATCCACACACTGGGCTGACGCTCTACCACTGAGCCAGGCAGCCAGGGCCTATATTTTTTCTTTTCATAAATCAGAGCTGAAAACTTGTCTACGTGCCCATCAGTAGATGAGTGGATAAAGGCTGTGATATATTTACACAATGGAAAACCACATGGCCGTAAAAATTAAGGCAGTCTTACCTTTTGCAGAAGGACAAATACCATATAATCTCACTTATATGTGGAAATCTGATGAACAAAATAGAAACAGAAGCATAGACACAGGGAACAGAGAGATAATTGTCAGGGGAGAGAAGACTGGATGAAAGGTGAAGGGATTAGCCAAAAAAACATATGTACAACACATAGACAGTGTGGTTACGCTTTTGGTTACAGTGTGGTTAACGTTTGGTTATAATGTGCACTACTTTTTAATGCATTGGTAGTGTCATTTCAATGAATTATGCATGCACTATTTAAAAAGTGTGGTTATAGACAGAGTGAAAGGAGGGGTAGGAGCCAGGTGGAGGGGGGCAGAGGGAACAAAACTGAGGACAGAAAGGGATTTTGCTTGAGGCCCTGGGCGCATCATGATGCAGTGTGCAGATCCTTGAAATCTGTGTGGTTTTGTGAATCAATGTCATCCCAATAAATTCAATTAATAATAAAAAATAATAATTTTAAAGTTTCATCAGTCACCTCTCTTCCAAACTTAAAAATAATTTGTTAGATACTAATTAGGCTTTCAGACATTTTTCTCTTGGGAAAGTCAGTTTTATCAGCTCAGGCAGATAGGTGTATTTTGGTGTAAGGCTCTTAAATGACTGCGAATAATGAATCCTTCCTATTCTGGAAAAAGCCCCCAAGTCAAGTGAACATTGAGTCATGGTTACATAGTGCCTGTAAACACAGACTTCAAAACACTCAGAGAATATTTTTCCAAAAGTGCAGATCTCAGGGCGAGATTTGACTCACATAGTTGAGTTCCTACATTGCAGCATTCTGGCATTCCTATCAATTTCCAATAGTCAAAATTATTTAACTTCCTCTTTTTCTGCAATAGATATAGTTCCAAACAGATGCATGTAAATTTAATATTAATGAATTAAATACTTTTTAATGCATTGGTAGTGTCGTTTTAATGAATTATGCATGCACTATTTTAAAAAGTAAATATGCCTAAAATAATCTATTTCATAAATCTTTCTATTTCATACAGTTTTTTAAAAGAAAGTTATACCTAACCTACAGGTATAAATAATAAGTAAAATTTCATAAAGGACAAGGAAACAAAGAAGTTTAAATCCAGTTCCTTCTGTTGAAAATGTAATAGTGGTAACTAACATTGAAGAGGGCACAAAAGTGTACAGATTCTTTTTTTTTTTTTCAGGTTTTAGTTATTCACTTTTAGAGAAAGAGAGAGAGAAGGGGGAGGAGCAGGAAGCATCAACTCCCATATGTGCCTTGACCACTCAAGCCCAGGGATTTTTTGAATCGGTGACCTCAGGTTTCCAGGTCGACATTTTATCCACTGCGCCATCACAGGTCAGGAAAAGTGTACAGATTCTATGTGTGTTTCTTCACTTGACCCTCTTGTCTACTCTGTAAGGGAAATAGGAGAGGAAATCTTATCCATGTCTTACAGACAAAGAAGCAGAAGTGTCTACGTGTATGTTCTCCGCCTCACATCACTCAGCTAAGAAGTGGTAGAAAGTGGTCTCAGAAAAAGTACTTACTTTTTCAAGTCTTATGAAATTTCCACACATTATACTGAATACATTGTTAGTGATAACAATATCAAATCTCTTTAAAAACATAGCTCATTTATCTTTTTACCATTCTTATAAAGGAGACATGTGATCACGGGTTAACCAACTTACTTAAATTTGGAAACGTAAGTCTTAGATAACACAAATTTCTCACTTTGTTGAAACTCAGTTAAGCACAGCTATTCTACAAACCATGCATATACATACTATATTATTCAATAAAGAAAACTACAATAAATAACCAACTGATCACTATCATCTCAAGTCATTTACCATACAGGAATCACATGCCAGATAGCACACATTATGAAGCACTAGAGGTATCTAAGCACAACGTCGTAGATTTTCTATGTGTCAAGCAAGAATACTAGTCAAGTTACTGCATTTGCTATTGGTATTTCACAATATCACAAACTTTTCTTCAAAAGTCAAAGGATAATGACATTACCTCTGATGGTCTTTACATGGAGTCTAGTTCACTTCTGGGTCTGGAATATCCTCTAGATAAGGGTAAACAGTGTTCCTTGTGAAGATCCAGCTGTAAATTGAATCTTCTGGGGTCACAATAATATGGGCACCCTACCCAAACAAGTGGGAATAAAGAAGTTTTTCATAAATTCTCAGCACTCACACTTTATCACGTTTCAAATTTCCTTTACAATATCCCAGCCAGTATGAAAAAGTCAATACCTGGGTGGCTGCCTGTTTAACTGCTTCCTCCAAAGCATTTATATTCTTGTTCATCTGTATGTAGCAAAGCTGCTTCTTTTCAAACAGGTATTTTAGTTTCGTTTGGTATAATAACAGCATGCTCATACATGGCAGCAATGAAAGTGTCCAGGGCACCAACACTCAGGAAGAGGAGGGAAAAAACAGCCACATAATGTGGAAAATGTGGTGTGATCATAGCTGCGATTCAGTACCCTTTGATAAACTCACATGCTTATATTTTGTATCACTGGAGAAACTTGCATGTTAAGGTTTTACCAGCTGCCAGCTATGTATATTTTCTGACAAATACATTACACAACTGCACAGAATTCATTTCACATCATTGTGAAAGGATGATGTGCAAGAAAACTGACAGCCAGGATTGCATAACTGGATTGACTCAAGCATACAGTGCCGTTATTGACACTGTTCAGAGGGCCATCAAACTCTAAAGGAGGAATTAAGGAGCCAACTGGATGAGTTCACCCAGTCTGTTCTGGGTGTTCAAAAGCACACTGGCTATTGAACTCTTTCCTTTTAATAGAATATAATTCCCTGGTAGTTCAGTGTTTCCATCAATAGGACCAACATTGGGCCCTGTCTTGGTAACTCAATTAGATTGTCATCCCAATACACCAAAGTTGGGAGTTAGATACCTAGTCAGAGCACATACAACAACAAACCAATTAATGTGTAAGTGGGTGAAACAACAAATTGAAATTTCTCTCTCTCTCTCTCTCTGCTTTCCTTCTCTGTCTATGAAATGAATAATATATATATTAATACATATATATAGTAGATATTGGACCATTGTAGAAGGCTGACATCATAACAACAGTTATGTTGAAAACTTATGTACATTATTGTGAAAAACAGAACAGAGTACAAAGCAAGCCCCAGTTTTAATAGAGCTCGCAAAATGGCAAGGAAGAACAGTTATATACACGCTAATGACTAGGCTCACTGGATCTTGATCAGTGGTCCTGAATTTTTGCACGATAAGAGAATGTCAGCAGAAGCCACAGTTGCCAGTCTCTCTTGGAAAGACTGCATAATAGTCTGAAATAGTGGAACTTTATTTGAACACAGTGTAAAATGTAGATAGATAATAACATGGTCAATGATGGCGAGTGCCCCTTGGGCTGAGTTTTGGGGCTTCTCTGGACCCTAGCTGATGCTGTGCAGTTCATGAGCAAAAAACTATGGAGCTGGGCTCAGGTTCATACAATTTCTTCATCTTGATAAAATCTGCTCATTTTTCGGCCCTGGTGGTTGGCTCAGTGGTAGAGCGTCGGCCTGGCATGCAGAAGTCCCGGGTTTGATTCCCGGCCAGGGCACACAGGAAAAGTGCCCATCTGCTTCTCCACCCCTCCCCCTCTCCTTCCTCTCCGTCTCTCTCTTCCCCTCCCACAGCGAGGCTCCAATAGAGCAAAGATGGCCCGGGTGCTAGGGATAGCTCCTTGGCTCTGCCCCAGGCACTAGTGTGGCTCTGGTCGCGACAGAGCGATGCCCTGGAGGGGCAGAGCATCGCCCCCTGGTGGGCAGAGCGTAGCCCCCTGGTGAGCGTGCCGGGTGGATCCCAGTCGGGCACATGCGGAAGTCTGTCTGACTATCTCTCCCCATTTCCAGCTTCAGAAAAATACCAAAAAAAAAAAAAAAATCTGCTCATTTTTGAAGTGAAACCTTCTTCCTTAAATACTTGTACTAGTACATCACCGAATAGTTAATTTTCAGGAAGGGGTGTCCGTAGGCCTCCAAAAGCTAAATATTTAAAAGATACTGGAAAGAATTGTTATTCATTTAAACTGCCTTTCTGACATTTCTTCTTCCTCTGCTCCCATACCCAGTTCATCATAAAACTTCATTTAAACATTTCTTTGTAGTGTTTTATACTAAAATAGATGTCTGCTTTAAAATTTTTATATACTTATTTATTTTGGGGGGATGAGGGAGAGAGAGAGAGAGATGTGTTTGTTGTTCTACTTATTTATGCATTCATTGGTTGATTCTTGTCTGTGCCCTGACCAGAGGACTAACCTGCAATCTTGGTATATGAGGACAACGCTCTAACCAACTGAAATATCCAGTTAGGGCCAGATGTCTTCTTTTAATCACCCTATTTCCCATACAGCCAAAGTTGTTCATTTTACATATAGCTACCAGATGAATTTTCTCTGAAGCACAGCTCTTTTTATGTCACTTAGATGCCAAAAGAGTCAGTAGTTCTTATTTACAGTAGTTACAGTTCTTGTCTCCGTTATGCAGGGAGACATGTTCCAAGACCTCCAGTGAATGTCTAAAAACTGTGGTTAGTAGAACTCCTAAGTATGCTATGTTTTTTTTTCTTATACATGCACACCTAAAGTGTAATTTTTAGATAAGCACAGTAGAATGTTTACAATAATAACTAATAATAAAATAGAACAATTATAATGATTATTGTACTATAATAAAAGTTATATGAATGTGGTCTCTCTCTCTCTCTTTCTCTAAATATTTTACTGTACTACACCCACCTTTCTTCTATTGCTGATATGAGATGATAAAATGCCTATGTGATGAGACAAATTGAGGTGAATGATGTAGCATCAAGCTACTATTGGCCTTCTTACAATACATTGCAAGCACAACATGGTTTCTCCATGGCATATCTGAATTGCCAGCATCACTACTTTTGCACTTTGGGGGTTATTATTAGGTAAAATAAGGGTTAATTGACCACAAGCACTGCAATACCTTGTCAGTTGATCTGATAAATTATATGGCTATTAAGTGACTAATGAGTGAGGAGTATATACAGTATGCACATGCTGGACAAAGGGATTAATAATGTCTCCAGCAAGACAGAGAGAGACAGTGTGAGATTTTATTATGTTACTCAAAATAGCATGCAACTTAAAATTTATAAATTGTTTATTTTGGGAGTTTTTTATTTAACATTTTTGGACCACATTAAGTTGTGTGTAAATGAAACTGTAGAAAGCAATACTGTGGATAATGAATTTTTTTTTATAATGTATATTTAAAACACTAATTCCCGGGAGACCTGAAGATGGCAGCAGAGTAGGCAGACGAATAGACTCCCAGCTCACACCACCAAACTGGATTACAAACTAAGTTATGAACAATCAGTGTGAAATACCAACTCTGGACTACAAAAACAGCTCTCAAAAACCAAGGAGCAAAGAAGAAGCCAAAACAAACCTGGTAGGGAGCACCTGAATCTCCCCTGCTTACAGGAACGGGAGGAGTGAGGCTAAAGGAAAAGAGCAGAAAATACTGCTCACAGCCACTTGCCTGACGACCAGGGAACGAGGTGTTTTGAAAGGGCCAGCTTGTCTTCCAAAAAGAAAAGGGAGAGAGAGAGAGACAGACAGACAGACAGTGAGGGGCAGAGGAATGCAGAGGACGAACTGAGAAGCTAACTCATTCAGTGCTGGAGGTGGCCATAGCCAGGGGAGTGGCTGTTCTTTCCACACAAAAAAAGACCAAAATGCTTCCGGGTCATAGATTTCCAGACATCTCTCCAAGTCCAATCAGCACAACAAGAAGTGGGGAGGAGGGACAGTAACTCAAGTCTCAATGGAGATCTGAGATACACCTCCCCCTACTAAAGCTGAGAAAACACCCTGCCCCCAGAGAGAGTAACTGGTAGAAGAGGCGTTCAGAGCCTCAGGTTACATCCATATCATTCTCGGATACAGATTCAAATAAGCCTCCTGCTATGATCAGTAAACAAGACTATCACCTGTTAAGAAAACAAACAAATCAAGACTTCAAAGCGGCCCAAATCCGAAAGTGGATTACAAATAATAGCTGATGCCAACCCAAGAAGACCTAGATATAACACAATTAAAAACTGGAGGCAGACAACACCAAGCCTAGACTCAACCAGCTCTACAAACAAAACACCCAAACACACAGTCATAATGAGAAGACAGAGAAGTGCAATCCAAATGAAACCACAAGAAAAACCTCCAGGAAATGAACTGAATGATATGGAAATAACCAAACTTCCGGATACAAAGTTCAAAATAATGATTGTAAGGATGCTTAGGAATCTTAGAACAACAATGGATAGTCATTACAAACATGTAAATAAAGAAATAGCAAGTATAAAAAGGATATTGAAATAGTAAAAAAGAATCAGTCAGAGATGAAAAATACAATATCAGAAATGAAGACCACAATGGAAGGAAATAAAAACAGGGTGGATGGAGCTGAGGATTGAATCAGTGAGTTGAAGGACCAGTTGAATGAAGGCATGAAAGCAGAGAAGAAAAAAGAAAAGAGACTCAAAAAGTCTGTGTAAACTCTTAGAGAGCTCTGTGACAATATAAAGAGAAATAATATCCGCATCGTAGGGGTTCCTGAAGAAGAGAAAAACCAAGGAATAGAGACTTTGTTTGATCATATCATAGCTGAAAACTCCCTTAAATTAATGCAGGAGAAACTCTCACAAGTTCAAGAAGCACAGAGAACTCCATTAAAGAAAAACCCAAAGAAACCAACACAAGACATCATAATTAAAATACCAAAGCTAAGTGATGAAGAGAAAATATTAAAAGCTGCTAGAGAAAAAAAGGCTATCACCTACAAAGGAGCCCCCATAAGAATGATATCAGACTTCTCAACAAAAACACTTGAGGCCAGAAGGGAATGGCAAGAAATATTCAAAGTAATGCAGAACAAGAACCTACAACCAAGACTAAATTATCCAGCAAGGCTATCATTTAAAATTGAAGGAGAAATAAAAAGCTTCCCAAACAAACAAACAAAAACAACTCAAGGAATTCATTACAACCAAACTGATGCTGCAGAAAATGTTAAGGGGCCTGTTATAAACAGATCAAAGTGGGAAAAAATATAGCAAAAGAGGAATAGAGCTTTAAAGAATAAAATGGCAATAAACAACTACATATCAATAATAACCTTAAATGTTAATGGATTTAATGATCCAATCAAAAGACATAGGGTAGCTGCATGGATAAGATACCAGGACCCATACATATGCTGTCTACAAAAGACACACCTTAAAACAAAAATGCACATAGACTGAAGGTAAAAGGATAAAAGAAAAACATTTCATGCAAATGGAAATGAAAAAAAAAACCTGGGGTAGCGATACTTATATCACACAAAATGCACTTTAAAACAAAGGATATATAAGAGATAAAGAAGGCCACTACATAATGATAAAGGGAGCAATCCAACAGGAAAATATAACTATTATAAATATCTATGCACCTAATATAGGAGCACCTAAATATCTAAAGCAGACTTTGATGGATATAAAGGGCAAGATCAATAACAATACTATAACAGTGGGGGATTTCAATACTCCACTAACATCACTAGATAGATCCTCAAGAAAGAAAATTAACAAAGAAACAGCAGACTTAAAGGACACACTAGATCAACTCAAAATAATAGATATCTTCAGAACATTTCACCCTAAAGCAGTAGAATATAGATTCTTTTCAAGTGCTCATGGTACATTCTCTAGGATAGACCACATGTTAGGGCACAAAAGTGGTCTCAATGAATTTAAGAAGATTAAAATCATATCAAGCACTTTCTCTGATCACAATGGCATGAAACTAGAAATCAACCACAACAGAAAAACTCAAAAATTCTCAAACACATGGAGACCAAATAGCAGGTTGTTAAATAACGAATGGATTAAGAATGAGATCAAAGAAGAAATAAAAAAATTTCTAGAAATGAATGATAATGAGCATACAACAACACAAAATTTATGGGACACAGCAAAAGCAGTACTGAGAGGGAAGTTGATAGCACTACAGGCACACTTTAAGAAGGTAGAAAAAGCTCAAATAAACATCTTAAGCCTGTATCTAAAAGAACTAGAAAAAGAAGAACAATTAAAGCCCAAATGTAGTAGAAGAAAGGAAATAATAAAGATCAGAGCAGGACCCTGGCCGGTTGGCTCAGCAGTGGAGCCTTGGCCTGACGTGCAGGAGTCCCAGGTTCGATTCCCAGCCAGGGCACACAGGAGAGGCACCCATCTGCTTCTCCACCCCTCCCCCTCTCCTTCCTCTCTGTCTCTTTCTTCCCCTCCTGCAGCAGAAGCTCCGTTGGAGCAGGGATGCACCTGGCACTGGGGATGGCTCTGTGGCCTCTGCCTCGGGTGCTAGAATATCTCTGATTGGGGCAGAGCGAGCCCCAGATGGGCAAGGCATCATCCCCTGGTGGGCGTGCCGGGTGGATCCCGGTCGGGAGCATGCGGGAGTCTGTCTGACTGCCTCTCCATTTCCAGCTTCAGAAAAATGAAAAAAAAAAAATTCAGACCGGGAATAAATGACATAGACTAAAGAAACAATACAGAGGATCAATAAAACTAGGAGCTGGTTCTTTGAAAAGGTAAACAAGATAGATCAACCTTTAACTAGAGTCACCAAGAAAAAAAGAGAGAGGACTCAAATAAACAAAATTAGAAATGAGAGTGGAGAAATAACAACTGACACAACAGAAATACAAAATATTATAAGAAAATACTATGAAGAACTGTATGCCAAAAAAATAGACAACCTAGATGAATGGACAAATTCCTTGAAACATACAATCTTCCAAAAATCAATCTGGAAGAATCAGAAAACCTAAACAGACCAATTACTCCAAATGAGATTGAAACAGTTATCAAAAAACTCCCAACAAAGAAAAGTCCTAGGCCTGATGGCTTCACAAGTGAATTCTACCAAATATTCAAAGAAAAACTAACTCCTATCCTTCTCAAACTATTTCAAAAAATTCAAGAGGAAGGAAGACTTCCAAGCTCCTTTTATGAGACAAGCATAATTCTGATACCAAAACCAGGCAAAGACGACACAAAGAAAGAAAATTATAGGCCAACATTTCTGATAAATATAGATGCTAAAATCCTCAACAAAATATTAGCAAACCGGATTCAACAATATATGAAAAAAATCATACACCATGATCAAGTGGGATTTATTCTGGGGAGGCAGGCAAGTCTGGTACAATACTCGCAAATCATCACATAAACAAAAGGAAGGAGAAAAACCACATGATAATTTCAATAGATGCAGAAAAAGCATTTGATAAAATCCAGCGCCCATTCATATCAAAACTCTCAGCAGAGTGGGAATAGAGGGAACATACCTCAACATGATAAAAGCCATCTATGACAAACCCACAGCCAAAATCATACTCAATACACAAAAATTAAAAGCAATCCCTTTAAGATCAGAAACAAGCCAGGGGTACCCCCTTTCATCACTCTTATTCAACATAGTTCTGGAAGTCCTAGCCACAGCAATCAGACAACAAGAAGAAATAAAATGCATTCAAGTTGGAAAAGAAAAAGTAAAACTATTATTATTTGCAGATGATATGATATTGTATATAGAAAACCCGAAAGTGTTAGTCAAAAAACTACTGGACCTGATAAATGAATTCAGCAAGGTGGCAGGATATAAAATTAATTCGCAGAAACCAGAGGTATTTTTATACAGCAACAATGAACAGTCAGAAACAGAAATTAAGGAAACAATCCCCTTCACTATTACAACCAAAATAATAAAGTACCTAGGAGTAAATTTAACCCAGGAGACTAAAGATTTGTATTCAGAAAATTATAAAATATTGAAAAAAGAAATCAAGGAAGATACAAACAAGTGGAAACATATACTGTGCTCATGGTTAGGAAGAATAAACATAATTAAAATGTCTATATTACCCAAAGCAATTAATAAATTCAATGCAATACCAATTAAAATACCAATGACATACTTCAAAGATATAGATCATGTATTGCAAAAATTTATATGTAACCCAAAAAGAACACGAATAGCCTCAGCAATCTTAAAAAAGAAGAATAAAGTGGGAGGTATCACACTTCCTGATATCAACTTATACTACAAGGCCATTGTACTCAAAGCAGCCTAGTACTGGCATAAGAACTGGCATATAGATCAATGGAACAGAACAGAGAACCCAGAAATAAACCCACAGCTCTATGGACAACTTATATTTGACAAAGGTGGTAAGGGCATACAATGGAATAAAGACAACCTCTTTAATAAATAGTGTTGGGGAAAATGGACAGCTACCTGCAAAAAAATGAAACTAGACCACCAACTTACACCATTCACAAAAATAAATTCAAAATGGATAAAAGACTTAAATTTAAGCTGTGAAAACCATAAGCATCTTAGAAGAAAACATAGGCAGTAATCTCTCCAACATCTCTCACAGTGATATATTTGCTGATTTATCTCCATGGGCAAATGAAATAAAAGACAGGATAGACAAATGGGACTATATTAAACTAGAAAGTTTTTGCACAGCTAAAGACAATAAGAACAGAATAAAAACACAAATGACACAATGGGAGAACCTATTTGACAATATGTCTGATAAGGGGTTAATAACCAAAATTTATAAAGAACTTGTAAAACTCAACACCAGGAAGACAAACAATCCAATCAAAAAATGGGCAAAGAGGACTTCTCCAAAGAGGACATACAGATGGCCAGTAGGCATATGAAAAAATGCTCAACATCACTCATCATTAGAGAAATGCAAATTAAAACCACAATGAGATATCACCTCACACCAGTCAAAATGGTGCTCATCAACAAAACAACACAGAATAAGTGCTGGCAAGAATGTGGAGAAAAGGGAACCCTCCTGCACTGCTGGTGGGAATGCAGACTGGTGCAGCCATTGTAGAAAGCAGTATGGAGATTCCTCAAAAAATTGAAAATCGAACTGCCTTTTGACCCAGCTATCTCACTTTTAGGAATATACCCTAAGAACACCATAGAACTGTTCCAAAAGGAGAAATGTACCCCCATGTTTATGGCAGCATTGTTCACAATAGCGAAGATCTGGAAATAGTCCAAGTGTCCGTCAGAGGACGAGTGGATTAAAAGCTTTGGTAAATATATGCTATGGATACTACTCAGCCACAAGAAATGATGACATCGGATCATTTACAATAACATGATGGACTTGGATAACATTATACGGAGTGAAATAAGTAAATCAGAAAAAACGAAGAACTATATGAACCCATGCATAGATGGGACATAAAAATGAGACTCAGAGACATGGACAAGAATGTGATGGTAATGGGTGGAGGGCTGGGGGTGTGGGGAGGGGCGAGGAAAAAGAGAGAGGAGTGGGGGGAGGGGAGGAGCACAAAGAAAACCAGATAGAAGGTGACAGAAGACAATTTGACTTTGGCTGAGGGGTATGCAACATAATCAAATGTCAAAATAATCTGGACATGTTTTCTCTGAACATATGTACCCTGATTTATCAATGTCACTGCATTAAAATTAATAAAAATAAGATAAAAAATAAACCACTAATTCCCAGATGTGGTCCATCAATGTTCCATGAGGGGTAAGCAAGTTGATTTTTCAATATATACATTCAGATAAATACTTGTTATTTTAATAGTTACAGAGATAATACTCAAATTTACTAGAAAATATACAATTCCTCAAACCCATGGATAATAGAATTCATAAGTTCTTGATTTATTTGTACAACTTGCTTTTTGGACATCAGGGATGTTGAATTATTCCCTGACTTTTGAACACTCCATGAACTGCTCTGCTTAGGTGATTATATGGCCATTTTCCCTTGAAATGTCCTGCTCTCCATCTGTGTAAATTTCAGCTGCTTGTAGAGCTCTCTCAAATCTCCCCCAGTCCTTAGTGATATTCCTGAACTCTCATACCACTTTTGTCTTGTCCTGGTGATTGTCTCTAACTGCTTGCTGTTTTTTTTACCCTTAATTTAAACCTTATAGTGATATTTATATAGTGATATTCCTTAAAGATATTTAAAAAATTATGATGTATCATTCGGTAACACACATGTCAAATAATCATCCAGGAATGATGCACTCAGGGTGTGACTTCTGAAAGATAAGGAATTGTCTTTCTCCTGAAATTCATTACCTCAACACAACTGTGACAGGTATGAGAGCCGGATACATGAATGAATATTGAATGTCAGATACTACTACCTGAAAGTCCAACCAGTTCCATGTTTGAATATTGCAAATTTTTAGAACTTTATTTCCTGCACTGACATGCTATTTACTTTGTGTATCTTCTACAGTGTAAAACAGTAATTCCAACTCTGCTTTTTGCTTCCAGACTATTAGATAATTCAAAAAGTCCTAAATTCTCTCTTAATTCTCATATATCTTTTATCCTTATAAACACCTTTGGGATGAGGGCCATATTATGATTCTCTGCCGCTCTTGTGTAATTTGTACCATGGTAATCTCTGACAATGTTTTCTGATATGTTTTACTCAGACTTCTGGCTTAGGTTTGGAATGAACCTCTTTGTTTGAATGTGAGTTAATTTTGAAATGTAAACATACCATATCCTTGACCACAGGGCTAGCTTTGCAAAATTTGCAGATATATATTAAAAAAGTTGTGTAAAACCATAAATGTTCCCAGCTATATCTAGGTTTAGTAAAGCCCTCAGGATCATATTTTGCAAGATGTTACCTCAACAGACTTTGTAAAAGATCAGTCAGATAACCGAGCAAATCCTTCTGCTCTTTGTAAAATGCTTCTCTGAATGGTCACTACCTAGATTGTTCCGAAGATAACCATAGCTTACGAAAGCCTGTTTCATTTCTGTAAAACTGCTTTGGCTAGGTGCTCACTCCTGTCCCTTGCTTCTTTTTCTTGCTTTTAAAAGCAAATCCCTGAGTACATTCAGGGTCATGAGTTCTTTAGGACATGAGTCTAGTCGTGGTTTCCAGCTTAAAATAAAAACTCCTTAATTTGACTTCTTGATCACGTGGCAAAGAGTTTGTTTCCTTGCTGTCCAGATACAATATTTGGAGGCCCCAGTGAGATCTGTGTCCTCTGGACACATTTGTCTTTGTCACTCCAATGCAGCTGCTGGCCTCCTCGGTCTGACTGCCAGGAATGGAAACCCAGCAGGGTAGGCACCACCTGAGACATTCTAGGGCCCTGGTAGCCTTTTCTGTCTGGCTGACAGTCAGCTGTAAACAACCAGCATGCCCATTCACCTATTTGGAGTCATCAGGAAAGCCTCTGGAGGTGCATACAGCAAATTTGCAATTTGCTCAATTTGTAACCTGTCTGTGGCTAGCCGGTCTGAAACTATTGTGATTGAGGATCAGACATGATTTCACTCACACAATGGACTCTCCAGGGCCAAGATGTTGATGAAGAGTAATTTGGAGTTTATGGCATTTGCAGGAACTGAGTTAAGTCCCACTTCAGGCTTCCTAGAACACATTTGGATTCGCTCTCTCATATGTTTACCCTCTGCTTATTTTGTGGCTTTCATTTATTTTTACAAGCTATCCTAGAGGACATCTCCTGGTTTGGTCCCTCTTCGGGATCTCCTTTCTGCATTCTTCACTAGATAGAGGACCTTTATTTTCAAGGATCCTTCTCTGATTTTTCTCCTGGAAAGATCTTGTTCTTCGCTTTTGCTTTGGTATTCTATCTCTATATTAAAAACCATGAGTGAATAGTGTGTGAAAGAGGAACTCTGGTGCCTGTACCTGAGTGTCTAGTTTGTGGCTCCTCATGGGGCATCCCCTTTCCTTGAACATCAAACTTTGTCTGAAAGCTCTCTGTCCTTTAGTTCTCCAGGGTACACCCAAAAGAGATATTATAGAAAAGTAGCACAAACTTCAGTTCTTGATCCCTGTCATGATCTTAGGAAGCTCATTTGTGCTAATATTGTTTGTAATAATAGGAGAACAACAAAGTGCGGATCAAACTCCTCTTGAGTGTATATTTAAGAATTTCAAACTTGGATTTTCTGATGATTATAGTGTAAAACTGAATAAGGGAAAACTTTGAACCCTTTGTGAAATAGAGTGGCCCTCTTTTGGGGTAGTATGGTCCTTGCAGGGATCCTTGGACCCTAGAGATGCCAGGGCTGTATGGAATATAGTAACTCGGCGACAGGGTCACCCAGACCAGTTCCCCTACATAGATCAGTAGAGCACCCTAGTAGAAAATCCCACTCCCTGGCTGAAAGGCTGCACAATCAGGAATGGTCATCATGTTTTACTAGCAACAGCCACAAAATCAGGAAAGAAGGTCCCTGTCTTACAGACTATTGAGGAGAAATCTTAATGAATTCCTCCCCTCCATACCCTCCTCCTCCATCAGCTCCACCTGCATCAGAGAGCCCAGAGCCACTGTCAAGGCAGATTAGGAGGCAAGAAAAGAAAAAGGAAGCAGAATCCCTCTTACCATTGAGATAAGTCCCTACAGCAGAGGGAGGGGAAAAGAAAGAGCTTTTTCATGTGTATGTCCCTTTCTCCTTTAGTGACTTGTATAATTAGAAGGCTCAGAATCCTCCTTTCTTGGAGAAGCCTCACGCACTAATAGGACTGTTAGAATCTGTATTGTACACACATCATCCCACTTGGGACGATTGTCAGCAGCTTCTTCTTACCTTGTTTACTCCGAAGGAAGGGAAAGAATCAAATCTGAGGTGAGAAAAGCTGCTATGTTAGGAATGAATGGGTCTGAGGAGGATAACTGAGACCACCTAGAGAAGGTGTTTCCTGTTGCCCCGCATAAGTTGGTTCCTAACACCACAGCAGAACGGGAAGCTTTGAATACTTCTCACCAGTTTCTGTTAGCAGGGAACAGGAGAGCTACTAAGAAACTCATGAATTTTGTACTGGCATGCCAGAACATGCTGGGGAGGACCTCTGACCGAATTTAACTTATAGCTACAGCTAAAGTAGAAAATTGTCATGAGCCTCAGCAAATCTAATCCTGCTAGCAAAGGCACAATGTGTTCCTTGTGCATCAGCCCTGCAGATATTGCAAGAAGGCGGTTTATTATCTTAGAACAGTGTGTGCTTGTGTGCTTTTTAAAGATATTGTACAATCATGCTGAAGTAACTGTAACTTCGTGGTCTTTACCTTTAAATACTCCTCTCCCCCCCCCCCCACCCCCCAGAGATCATCGTTGTTCGTTGCGAGAGGCATGGTGGACAGTCCACTGGCCAGTGAATAAAACCCAAGTTGATTGCATTAGTTTTGTGCTCCTGTTCCGGTTTGTTGCGGTTGCACCACACCAAATTTGTCTAAGGTGTCAGAGTTATTCAGGGTCCTCAGGAGACCCCCACAGCTTTCTTATAGAGGTTACAGGAAGCTTACAGAGTGTATACACCTCTAGACTCAGAGGCGCCAGAAAATGCTAGGGCAGTCAACTTAGCCTTTGTATCACAGTCAGCTCCACATATTAGAAGGAAGCTACAAAAATTCGAAGGCTTCCCAGGGATGGTAATTTCCCAACTATTAGAAATAGCTCAGAAAGTTTACAATAATAGAGGCACCTTAAAGGAGAAACAAACTAAGAAAATGACTAAGGTCGTTGTAGCTGTTTTAGGACACCAGAATAAAAAGGAGGAAACCCTGAGTTAAGCAGAAATCAGTGTGCTTACTCTGAAGAAGGACATTGGAGAAAAGACTGTCCAGAAATAAAAGGAAAGTCACAGCAGACCTCAAGATTCCTTAATCTAAAGGAGGACTGATGGGGCCCAGGCTCCATACTTGTTAGCCCCCAGGAGCCCAAGGTAACTTTACAAGTAGGGGGCTACCCAGTAGACTTCCTTACTGACACCAGAACTTCTCAGTCTCTTCTCACTGCCTCCCTTGGACCGCTCTCATGGGAGCAAGTATTCATATTAAGAGACTGTTAGAAGCTGGTATTTTTGTTCCTTGCCAGTCCCAATGGAATATCCCTTTACTTCCTGTTAGGAAGTCAGTTACCAAGGACTATCATCCAGTCCAGGATTTATGGGAAGTAAATAAGCAGGTTGAAGCAATTCACCCCGCTGTGCCTATCCCCTATACTCTCTTGAGCCTGTTGTCGCCAGACTTGAAATTTTACACAGTCTTAGATTTAAAGGATGCTTTCTTCAGTATTCCTCTAGCCCCTGTAAGTCAGCCCACCTTTGCCTTCGAGTGGAGTGACACAGAAGCAGGCATCTTGGAACAACTAACCTGGAACAGATTACCGCAGTGTTTCAAGAATTCACTGACCCTCTTTGACGAGGCACTGCATCAGGATCTGCTTGCCTTCTGCCAGGAACATCTAGACTGCACACTGCTACAGTACGTAGATGATTTGCTTCTAGCTGCAGAAATGGAGGTAAGCTGCCTGACAGCCACTGAGGGTCTTTTACAAACACTGAAGACTCTAGGGTACTGCGTGTCAGCTAAAAAGGCACAACTCTGCACTTTCAAGGTAACCTATGTAGGCTACTACAATGCGGCGGGAAAGAGTACTCTCTCTTCCAGTCATACAGAGGTAATCCTTCGGATCCCAACCCCCACCATCATGGGGCAAGTCCATGAATTTCTTGGAGCAGTTGGATACTGCAGGTTGTGGATCCCTAGGTTGCAGAGACAGCCAAGCCTTTGTACTCTTGCATGGCAGGAACCCAATAATTAATTTGGACAGATAAGGAACAAGAAGCTCTCAAAACGCTCAAAAAGGCCCTCACTATGGCCCCCACCCTGGCTTTACCAGATGTTACAAAGCCTTTTCAGCTCTTTGTTCATGAGAGCAAAGGAATCACGAAAGGGGTCTAGACCCAAGATGGTCCGGCCATGGCGCAGGCCTATTGCTTACCTCTCCAAATGGCTAGACTCAGTATCAGGCTCAGCTCATCGTTCAGCCTTACATTAAATTTGTCCAGAGGTAGGCCATCAACCCAGGAATCCTGATGCCTGACGAGGATAATTGCATCCCCTTCCATGATTGCTCTGAGGTACTAGGCTCTGTTCAAACTGCAAGGCCGGACCTCACTGATAAACCCTTAGCTGGGGTAGAACAGCTAGCTATTCACAGATGGTAGAAGTTTTGTCTTGAATGGGGTTCGACATGCTGGAGCAGCTGTAGTGACTCTTGATAAGGGCATCTGGGCCCAAGGCTTGCCCCACAGGACCTCTGCTCAGCAGAACTTATTGCTCTCCCTCAGGTGTTAAGGTAGGCCAAGGGAAAGAAGGTCAACATTTATACTGACAGTAGGTATGCTTTTGCTACTACTCATTTTTACTTGTGGTCGCTGGTTTAAAATAAAGACTCCTGAATTTGGCTTCTTGATCATGTGGCAAAGAGTTTGTTTCCTCGCTGTCCAGATACAATAATTTAAAATGTAAAACTCTATTTAAAGGTTGAAGTCTCTGATTCTAAAGTCATTATTACTGGGTCTCTCCCTCTCTCTTTCTCCCTCTCTTGGTCTCAGTCTTTTAGTCTCTCTCCTTTCTAATCTTTTAGAGAACCGTGTAGGTTTTAGAGATTAATGTGTTTTGGTTTTTTGTGTGTGGTTTGGTTTAATAATTGAAAACCCTTTGATTCCAGTAACCTCTCCCCACTAACTAAATAGCTCTTCCTTCTCCCAGGCATCCCAGTAACTTTGCATGTGTTCTTGCGTTCTGAAATGATACACATCAGAAGCAAACTCACTTCAGAAAAAATACCTGAGTCCAAGATTGAAACTGTGTGAGACAGATGGGTTGCTTTTCATACTTCAGGTTGAAATTGACTCGTCTTAAATCTTCTGACTTTCTGAATAGAATAAAAAAGAAACATACAGGAATTCCCCTTTATTCTCCCAGTCCCTAATTCCAGGAAATGTACCAACTTTTTGTTATGTTGAAAGCAGTAAAATCTTCGATTAAGTGGGGTTTTTTGTTTTTTGTTTTTTTTTTGTATTTTTCTGAAGTTGGAAATGGGGAGGCAGTCAGACAGACTCCTGCATGCGCCTGACCGGGATCCACCTGGCATGCCCACTAAGGGGTGATGCTCTGCCCATCTGGGGTGTTGCTCTGTTGCAACCAGAGCCATTCTAGCACCTGAGGCAGAGGCCACCACGGAGTCATCCTCAGTTCCCATGCCAACTATGCTCCAATGGAGCCTTAGCTACGAGAGGGGAAGAGAGAGACAGAGAGGAAGGAGAGAGGAAGGGGTAGAGAAGCAGATTGGCGCCTCTCCTGTGTGCCCTGGCCGGACATCAAACCCGGGACTCCAGCACACCAGGCTGACACTCTACCAGGGCTTGGATTAAGTATTTTATTACCAATGCAGTTACTAAAGTTTTTACCTCATATGTGTGTAAGGAATAGGGATTGTAGATGCAAATTATTCAAATAAGGTTTTGTACATGAATGGTTGTTTAAAATTATAGTGAGAGTGGGAAATTCAGAATCTAAAGTTTTTTATTAAAATAAATACAATTCTCATTTTAAAACATGTAAGGGACAGCATCGGCTTAGGAACAGTAGTGACTGTTTGCCGTGACATCCTCCTGAACCCATCTGTATATATATATCTTTAATTCTCTTTCATTTATTTAATTCCATACCTTTTCCCACTTGAGGACCCCATAATAGACTTTTCATGGCTGGACCGCGACAATAGATTAATAGCACTAGCTTAGACTTCTCTCCTGAAATCTGGACTCCTGGATCCAACAACAGTCTACTCTAAATCCACACTTGGGTACATAAAGGCACATCAAGTCAGTATCAACAAAAGTGAACTTTAGACCTTCCTTTCCCAACACTCTACACTCTTTCAGATCTGTTAATGGCTTGTCTAATCTTCCAGTTTTTTTCTTTGTTTGTATTTTTTAATGCCAAAGCCCTGGCTTATTTTTAGTGTAATTTTTGTCTTTCACTCTACACATGTTCAATCAGGTGACCTTTTGCCTTCAACTCTGGTCTAAGCCAGCATCATCCCTAGCCTGGATTACTGTAATACCCTCCTACTTGGTTTTTGTATCACTACTACTTTTGCACAATGGCATTCAGAGGGACCCTATTAAAATGGAAAATTAATTGTGTTACATTACCACTCAAAATCTTTCCCTGGCACTTCCTTCATGCAGAATAAAAAGACAAGTTCTTGTAATGCCCCCAACACCCACTATAATCCAGCCTCCTGTTACTTCTAACATGAACCCCTAAGAGGAAGTATAGGACTGGCCATAAAGCCTGTGTTCTCATAGAGGTGCACCCAAAATTCATGGTTTCAGCTGCTGTCATAGAATGAAGAGCATGGCAGATTGGAGAAAGCCAGACAGTGGGTCTGCTGTTTTCTTACTGATGGCTGGGTGAAAAGTCATCACTACGTGCCTGGGACCATCACTGCACCAGGCCCCCCAGGATTTCCGTGCATCAGGCTGGACCATGTTCGCCATATTCATCAGTAAAAGAAAGGACAAATAAATATTGTTTTATCCATCGTATCAGGCTCAAAAAAGGCAAAGCAGTATTAAGTAGGGGTATGTAGAGATGTAATAAAATACAAAGACATCATGGGAATGATCTAGAAAAATCTTAGGATAATGATTTCCTCTAGGGGAGGAAAACAAAGAAAGGAGGAATATGTGATCAGAGGACAATACAAGAGATGTCACTCTATTCGTAATGTATTATTGCACAAACTGAGCAGTGGGTACGTAAGTGACTGATATGCAATTCATAGTGCTGTTTCATAAGGAAACTCCATAGGACATTGTTTTTCTAAGCGCTAGGAAGGCTCTCTTTGAGCCCAGTGTGGCTTTCCTTCTTCCATTTCCCTCCACAGAACACTGTTTTCTATGGCGCTACCACCGCCCACTGTTTTCTAGGTCCAGTGTGACTGGCAGAGCCTGGGCAATCTATCACACACCCTGAAGCTAAGAGGAATGATCTCCAAACACAACTACATGTAAGCAATTCCCTTTAATAAAGAAGAGAGAGGAAAAGTCTGGCAGAGACAAATAAAAGACATTCACCTCAGGAAACTATAAATATAAAACCTTCTGAGAATAATCCTGATTCTCTTGATCATTTAGGCCTTTTCTTCCTGAGAGAATGAAGGTGTAAATTTGCAATGAAGGCAGAACAACTTGTATTTCTGAAGGTCTTTGAGCCCCATAACACTTATTCTTCCTTTTTTATTTTGTCTTTTTTTTTTTAATTTTTTTTTTTTTAATTTTTCTGAAGCTGGAAATAGGGAGAGACAGTCAGACAGACTCCTGCATGCGCCCCACTGGGATCCACCAGGCACGCCCACCATGGGGCGACGCTCTGCCCACCAGGGGGCGATGCTCTGCCCATCCTGGGTGTCGCCATGTTGTGACCAGAGCCACTCTAGCGCCTGAGGCAGAGGCCACAGAGCCATCCCCAGCGCCCGGGCCATCTTTGCTCCAATGGAGCCTTGGCTGCGGGAGGGGAAGAGAGAGACAGAGAGGAAGGCGCGGCGGAGGGGTAGAGAAGCAAATGGGCGCTTGTCCTGTGTGCCCTGGCCGGGAATCGAACCCGAGTCCTCCGCACGCTAGGCCGACGCTCTACCGCTGAGCCAACCGCCAGGGCTCCTTTTTTATTTTGTCTTAAACTTTTTATTCTCTTGTTAATGGTTGGCAGGCAGCTAGATGTTGATAGGAAAAGGAAATAAAGGTACTGGGAACATTAAAGTTTAATAGAACTAGAAATCCTGCTTCAGTAGGAAACTATAGCATTCCATTTACTAGGAAGCTATAGCATTTACAATCCCAGACCTCCACTCCCAGGAGATTGCCCCACTAAAGAGATGAATACTTCCTCTCTCCTGGAGGGATGAAGAACAGGTTTCTCCATATCCCCAGGGTACAACCAGTCCATACCCAGACTATGAGGAGAAGTGCTTCTGTGCTTCGTCTTTCAGACATGAGCAGTGGAAGCCAAGATGGTGGCCACAGAGGCCTGTCAGTCTAACCTAGAAGAATCTGATTGGTTAGTGGGAGAACCCAATGCAAGCCTGGAATATTTTAAAGAAACTGGTTGGTTGTATTAAAAAAATGTTAATTTTTCCCGACCCAAAAAAATAAACTCAAGCAGAACAGAGATCCGGCCCTTCTCTCTCTGCTTTCTCTCACCTGGAATGCACGTTCACCTTGTTTGCTCTCAGGTGATGGGCTGGCAGCTGCTTGTGGCCAGGGAGCTGTGCAGTCTCCTAAGTACAGGTTTTGAGCAGTGCTTAGACTGGACTGAACTTTGATATGGGCTAAATAAACCATGGCACAGAATATTTAGACTTTGGTCTTTATACTGGGCTTAATGAAGACAAGACTAGACTTTTTCCTTGGCGGGATAGACAGAGATGAGACACTGGAAACCAGTGGGCAGCCAGCCTCCTATTTGAACCTGAATAAATTTCACTGTGAAAACTTAATCTTCTCCAGATGTGTGTTCTGTAAAATGCTTTTTCTATGACTCCATAAAAGAAGGAGGCTGAGCGCTGGAACTGGGGCCCAGTGGGTGAGAACTGGTCCTGAGACCGGACTGTGGAGCGCTGGTGCAGGGGCTGGACGGTGGAGCGCTGGCCCAGGGGCTGGCTGGTGGAGCGCTGGCGCAGGGGCTGGATGGTGGAGCGCTGGCGCAGGGGCTGGACGGTGGAGCGCTGGTGCAGGGGCTGGACGGTGGAGCGCTGGTCCAGGGGCTGGATGGTGGAGCGCTGGTGCAGGGGCTGGATGGTGGAGCGCTGGTCCAGGGGCTGGATGGTGGAGTGCTGGTCCAGGGGCTGGCTGGTGGAGCGCTGGTGCAGGGGCTGGATGGTGGAGCGCTGGTGCAGGGGCTGGCTGGTGGAGCGCTGGCCCAGGGGCTGGATGGTGGAGGGCTGGTGCAGGGGCTGGCCGGTGGAGCGCTGGCCCAGGGGCTGGATGGTGGAGCGCTGGTGCAGGGGCTGGCTGGTGGAGCGCTGGTGCAGGGGCTGGTTGGTGGAGCGCTGGTCCAGGGGCTGGACGGTGGAGCGCTGGTCCAGGGGCTGGACGGTGAAGCGCTGGTCCAGGGGCTGGTTGGTGGAGCGCTGGTGCAGGGGCTGGACGGTGGAGCGCTGGTCCAGGGGCTGGACGGTGGAGCGCTGGTCCAGGGGCTGGACGGTGGAGCGCTGGCGCAGGGGCTGGACGGTGGAGCGCTGGTCCTGAGACTGGATGGTGGAGCGCTGGTCCTGAGACTGGATGGTGGAGCGCTGGTCCAGGGGCTGGATGGTGGAGCGCTGGTCCTGAGACTGGATGGTGGAGCGCTGGTCCAGGGGCTGGACGGTGGAGCGCTGGTGCAGGGGCTGGATGGTGGAGCGCTGGTCCTGAGACTGGATGGTGGAGCGCTGGTCCAGGGGCTGGACGGTGGAGCGCTGGTGCAGGGGCTGGACGGTGGAGCGCTGGTGCAGGGGCTGGATGGTGGAGCGCTGGTCCAGGGGCTGGACGGTGGAGCGCTGGTGCAGGGGCTGGATGGTGGAGCGCTGGTGCAGGGGCTGGATGGTGGAGCGCTGGTCCAGGGGCTGGATGGTGGAGCGCTGGTCCAGGGGCTGGATGGTGGAGCGCTGGTCCAGGGGCTGGATGGTTGAGTGCTGTCCCGGGACGCTGGGCCGAAGGTTAGAGACCCAGCCCCAGACACTGGGCCGGATGGGGGAGACCCGGCCCTGGTTGGTGGAGCTCTGGACTGGAATACAAGTGGACACACCCCCTCCTAGAGTGCTGGCAGAGTGCACCTCCCCCCTCCCCCCTCCCCCCCATAACTGAGCTGAGGGAAGGATGATGGGAAAACAGCAAGCACAGGTGCTTTTGGGGGCAGGGCAGTTCTTCTTCTTCCGCTCCTGGTTTCTAGCAGGAGATATGTCCCCATTACCTGATCATAGGGCTAATCACTCAGCGCCTTCTGTATCTCACCGCGATGGAAGCCAATGCAGTTCATCTCTGGAAGCCAATGCGGTTCATCTCCTGTACAAGTTGGGGATCCAGGCCACCCCCCCCCCCCCCAGGGGAACGTCACCATATGTCTTTATGTAGTCTTTTTGAGTATTTACCCACGGATCGTTTTTAAGCTCGTGGAGGGCTGCTGACCTATCTTTGGGGTTGAGAGCCATTGAATTTTTAACAAGGCTTCACATTCCTCTGATAGGAAAGTCGGTATTGCTAACTCCCTGGTTATATTTTCTTTCTTCATTTTGGTTAAATCTTCACCTATAAATGGCAGCTGTCCCCTCGCCATCTGGTACAATATAACACCGAGGATCCAGACATCCAGTTTCCGGCCCTCATCACTTCGGTCAAGCAGCATCTCGGGCGCCATGTAGCACACAGTCCCACAGTAAGCTGTCAGTTCTTCCCCTTTCACCTCCCTCACTAACCCAAAGTCTGTTACCTTCACTTTCCCATCTTCATCCACCAGGACGTTCTCTGGTTTTGGGTCCCTGTGGATCACACCGTGCCAGTGACGGTACTGGAGCGCTGAAATGAGCTGCCCAAAGATGCGCCGCGCTTCCGCCTCCGTTCTCTGGCCTCTGTCGTCTAAGTCGTCCAGCACATTCCGCCGCTGACATGCCTCGTAATGATGAACAATTCAGAGTCGGCGACAGTCACTTCTAGTAGCTTCATTACATGGATAGTTTAAAACCTTGAGGAAGTCAATCTCTCTGAATGCGTGAGGGCAATACCTTGTACCTCAAATTTTCCCTGCAACAAACATGCCTGTAGGGACATGCCGGGCCAGCTATACAGTGGCGAAGCCCCCGTGGCCAGGGTAATTTCCCACGCTGCACCTCTTCCACCTAGGGGTGACTGTACTAAAGAGTCATCAGCCATGGTGACTTGGTCTAAACAATAGAAACAACTTAACTAAACAAATAAAAACACAAAGGGGTATGTTCTAAAATAATCCATACGTCGAATCCAAGTTGTCCAAGCCAAGTCAGAGTCCAAAGAGAATAGTCCTAGTACAGAATCCAAGTCAAAAATCCAGTTTAACCAAGTCAAAGTCTAAAAACGAAATTCCAAAGAGAATAGTCCGAGTCACAATAGAAATCCAAAGTTTAATACAACCACGTCTAAAACCTCAGGTCACTGTAATGCTTCCTGGGCCATAACAGACAATATCCTCAGTCCAGCCTGGGTCTTACACAGGTTAGTTTGTAATTCCATCACAACGATGTCTCATGAGGTCAGGGACAATCATGGACCAGCATGGCTCAGGATAAACCACAGTGGTTTTCTCCCTTTTGTACCTCATGACCCTTTTTTTGAAGAAAATAAATAAAAGGATGCCAAAAGAGCTTTCTGTTTATGTGGAATAGTAAAGATTGATACTGACTTTATTAGAAATAAAATCTAAGATGCAAGAAGTTAAATAAAATGAGTAAAAGTGAAAGTCTGGCCCTCACCTGTGGGGCAGTGAGGACAGTTGTTCCAGCCCAAAGACATCATTCAGTTCCAATGAGGAGTTGCCATTTCAGGCTTGGAATTGTCCATCCCGAGGTCGCAAGCTCTCATTTTGTGGCACTGGTTCAGGCCCAGTCAGGGCACGTATGGGAAGCAATCAATGGCACAACGCAGCGGAACAATGAGTTCATGACATCGTGTTCCCATTGTCTGGCACAGTGAGTGGCAACACAGTAAGTATTGAATAAATATTTCTTCTTGGTATTAATAGAAGAGTTTGGAAGAAGAAGAGAAAATACAGCCACCTATTTTTTTAATTAAAGTGATTCAGAAGAAATCTTAACACACATCCCCGTTCTGTCCTCACTCAGCTTTTGGGGCAGATACGCTAGGAAAGAGCAGGGCTGAAGCCTGGGTTTGCAGGCCTGTGCACACTTGCAGAGGCTGAGGGACGGCCAGCTGATTAGAGCCTCTCTGTGAGCATTGAAGATGACCGTTCCCTCCAGCACTTGCCAAAGGATGCAGTGAATTCGGACCTGCAGTGAGGCTACGAGGTATTTTTACACTTTGAATATCCATTTCCAGATTACACAAAGGACTTCTCAGGTGACCTTGAATAGGCCATGTAAGTCAACTTCCATGTCACTTAAAGAACCATGTCTGTGGAGAAAAGTGATGATGAGGCTGGTTCATGTACATTTGTGCAAACACTCCAAAACCTCTGGATAAAAAGATATTTATTCCTGCCTTCCTGCTTGGTTTTGATATGCATCCCAGCGGATGTGTTTCCGAAGTGCCTGACGCTCCTTACTCATCTGTTCACACCTTCAGAGTGAGGACATGGAGTCAATAAGAGTTTAATAACTATGTCGGGCAGAGGGTGGATACTGGACATATTAGGGGATCACTTTGTAAAATATCTGAATGTCTAAACACTATGCTGTACATTGGGAACTAACACAAAATAATATTGAGTGTAAACAGTAATTGAAAGGAATTTTTAGTTGTGTTTTAATGAAGGAGGCACTGGAAAACTGATCGGGAGCTCTGTGCCAGTTTGTGTGCATGTTTGTCACAGAGACACAGGCTGCTGACTGATGGTCTTCACTGTAGGATTCTTTGACCTGGCTCTTTGAGGGATGCCAACCTGGTGATTATTGTAGGTCATTTCTCCAAATACAATGGTGCCAATCACTTGCTTCAGAGACAACACTTGAATCTCTTGTCTGGAAGATATGCAGTGTTGGCTAATGTTGTTGGAGACCAATGGGAGAAGGGCCCCAGGCATCTTCTTGTTCAGTGTAGAGACATTCACTTAATCCTTCAGTTGCTCAGTTTGCCTGGGGTCCTATAGAGTTTCTTTGATTTAATCTCTAAATCCTCTGTTGGGTTGAAGAACAGAATCTATGATTTTTTTTTTAATAAATAAATTTTATTTTAATGGGGTGACATCAATAAATCAGGGTACATACATTCAAAGAAAACATTTCCAGGTTATCTTGTCATTTAGTTCTGTTGCATACCCATCACCTGAAGAGAGATCGTCCTCTGCCACCCTCCATCCAGTTCTCTCTGTACCCCTCCCCCTCCCTCTCTCCCTCTTTCCCTCCCCCCACCCCCCGTAACCACCCCACTCCTGTCCATGCCTCTTAGTCTCGCTTTTATGTCCCACCAATGTATGGAATCCTGCAGTTCCTGTTTTTTTCTGATTCACTTATTTCACCCCGCACAATGCTACCAAGACTCCACCATTCCGCTGTAAGTGATCCGATGTCATCATTTCTCCTAGCTGAATAGTGTACCATGGTGTATACGTGCCCCATCTTCTTCATCCAGTCCTCTATTATTTTTTTTTACAGTGATTAAAAGCCTTTAAGAAAACTCTTGGCCAATACAGCAAGCATCCATAAAAGAGTAGTGTCCTTAACACGTTCACCAAGTCCAAGTTGGCCCCATCACCATGCCAAATCCCTGAAAAATGCAACCCAACCACAGTTCAGTCTGTTAGGAGCTGTCACAGGGAGCAGGAGTCCAGGAAAGTCCACATCCAGGAAAAGTCCTTATGGCACTGGAATTGTTGTCACCATTCTATACTTTGCAGCTCATGTCCAAGTCCCAATGACCAGTGCTTCTAGCTGGTAATGATTCTGGTAGACTGGAAAAAGCCATCTGCAGCATGCGTGGATATGGAACTTCCGTTCTCCTCTGCCTGGAGAGTTGAGACCAGGTTGCTTTTCCCTGGAGCTCTGTGACTGTGGCATGGTAAAGAGAACCTTGGGATACACTAAGCTGGGTGGCAAAGGTAAATTCATAATAGAAGTTGGCAAAAGGAGGAAAGAGAGCTCTAAATTAGGAGTAGGTCCCAGCCTGAAATATGAGTGGGGCATTGAGGTAGGAGGGATAAAGGAAACACCATATATTAAGCAAAGCAGCAGAAAATAGGACTATCAACACCCACAACAGAGATCTTTGAGGGAAGAATAAAAAACCTGACTATTCAGGCAAAACATAGTTAAGTGGACCTTGTGCGAATGAGATCAGTTTACCTGCTTCTCGGAAGAAACACCCCAGGCTCGTCCACAGTGTTGTAGATGGGGCCGACGGCCCTGGGCACCTTCAGCCCCCAGTGGCAAACCCCAGCTTTCTGGGCAAGGTTAGGTCATAGGTGGCTGGAGCAGGGCTGGAAGAGACTGAACCCTCCCTTAGAGGAGCGAGGGGTAAGCCCACCTTCCAGTGTCCCTGTTTCCTCACAGCACAGGTATGTAAGCCTGGCAGGCTTAGCTCAATGACCTTCTTTTCCACTATTGAAGCAGGACCCAGATGGCATCCTATGAGACCCCTTTGGGGCATTGGAGCCTTTAAGGGTGTGTCCTAAAAGCTGGTAGTTCTCCTGATCTCTGTTGGGCTTTTTCTGCCTCTAGGTATCTTAAGAGCCATTCTCAGAAGATCTCGCTGAGGGGTTTGAGGATCCCCATCCGCCCATATAAATCTTTTCCATATATCTGGAGCCATTTGGTAAAACACAAACCAGTGTTATTAGCTAGATCCAATAAAGAAGGTAGTAGTTTGCAGGTGCAAATGATTTGGTGTCTCCTGTTCATTAGCATTCAGAAGAAATGTAAAAACAAAAAAAAATTTTTTTAAGTAAAAAGCATGATATGGTAGACCCGTCGGAGTCATTGGCCTGATGTGCAGGATTCCCGGGTTCAATTCCTGGCCAGAGCATACAGGGGAAGCACCCATCTACCTCTCCACCCCTCCCCCTCTCCTTCCTCTTCGTCTCTCTCCTCCCGCCCGCAGCCAAGGCTCCACTGGAGCAAAGCCACCCCGGGCACTAAGGATGGCCCCATGGCCTCCTCCCCAGTCACTAGAATGGCTCCGGTTGTAACAGAGCAACACCCCAGATGGACAGAGCATTCCCCCCTGGTAGGCATGCCAGGTGGATCCCAGTCAGACGCATGCAGGAGTCTGTCTGACTGCCTCCCCATCTCCATCCTCAAAAAATACAAAAAATAAATATATAAAAGAAAAAACACTACAAAAAAAGGGGGGGGGCATTCCCTTGTGCTAAAGCTCCAGGGAGCATGGAGTGAGCTCGAGTATGTCCCACGAATCATGGAGCTCTATGTTGGCATACAAGTCCCCGAAGAAGGAGGAACTGCTGAAACAGTTTATCAGCATTTGTCCCTAAGACAGCAGTTGGGAACACCTTACGTAAATATTTGTCGTCTGTCCACAGATTAAGGGGGGAACATGGCAAATGCTGAAAAGCCATGATCTTTGTGCCCCTCCCCTCCCCCAACCCCCTCCCTCTCCTCCCCCCACCCTGTAACCCCAACACTGTTGTTCATGTCTCTGAGTCTCATCTTTATGTCCCACCTATGTATGGAATCATATAGTTCTTAGTTTTTTCTGATTTACTTCTTTCACTCAGTATAATGTTATCAAGGCCCATCCATGTTGTTGTAAAAGATCCTATGTCATCATTTCTTATGGCTGAGTAGTATTCCATAGTATATATGTACCAAAGCTTTTTAATCCACTCGTCCTCTGATGGACACTTGGGCTGTTTCCAAATCTTTGCTATTGTGAACAATGCTGCCATAAACATGGGGGTGCATTTCTTCTTTTCAAACAGTGCTATGGTGTTCTTGGGGTATATTCCTAACAGTGGTATAGCTGGGTCAAAAGGCAGTTCAATTTTTAATTTCTTGAGAAATCTCCATACTGTTTTCCACAGTGGCTGCACCAGTCTGCATTCCCACCAGCAGTGCAGGAGGGTTCCCTTTTCTCCACATCCTCGCCAGCACTTATTCTGTGTTGTTTTATTGATGAGCGCCATTCTGACTGGTGTGAGGTGATATCTCATTGTGGTTTTAATTTGCATTTCTCTAATCATTAGTGATGTTGAACATTTTTTCATATGCCTGTTGGCCATCTGTGTGTCCTCTTCGGAGAAGTGTCTATTCATTTCTTTTGCCCATTTTTGGATTGGATTGTTTGTCTTCCTGGTATTAAGTTTTACAAGTTCTTTATAAATTTTGGTTATTAACCCCTTATCAGATGCTATGTCAAATATATTCTCCCATTGTGTAGTTTGTCTTTTTATTCTGTTCTTATTGTCTTTAGCTGTGCAGAAGCTTTTTAGTTTGATAAAGTCCCATTTGTTTATCCTGTCTTTTATTTCACTTGCCTGTGGAGACAAATCAGCAAATATATTGCTGCGAGAGATGTCAGAGAGCTTACTGCCTATGTTTTCTTCTAATATGCTTATGGTTTCACGGCTTAAATTCATGTCTCTTATTCATTTTGAGTTGATTTTTGTGAGTGGTGTAAGTTGGTGGTCCAGTTTCATTTTTTTGCAGGTAGCTGTCCAGTTTTCCCAACACCATTTGTTGAAGAGGCTGTCTTTACTCCATTGTATTGACTTACCTCCTTTGTCAAATATCAGTTGTCCATAGAGCTGTGTGTTTATTTCTGGGTTCTCTGTTCTGTTCCATTGATCTATATGCCTGTTCTTATGCCAGTACCAGGCTGTTTTGAGTACAATGGCCTTATAATATAACTTGATATCTGGAAGTGTGATACCTCCCACTTTCTTCTTCCTTTTCAAGATTGCTGAGGCTATTCGTGTTCTCTTTTGGTTCCATATAAATTTTTGGAATACGTGTTCTATGTCTTTGAAGTAAGTCATTGGTATTTTAATCAGTATTGCATTGAATTTATAAATTGCTTTGGGTAATATAGACATTTTAATGATGTTTATTCTTCCTAACCATGAGCACGGTATATGCCTCCACTTATTCGTATCTTCCCTGATTTCTTTTATCAATGTTTTATAATTTTCCGAGTACAAGTTTTTAATCTCCTTGGTTAGATTTATTCCTAGGTACTTTGTTTTTTTGGTTGCAATGGTAAAGGGGATTGATTCCTTGATTTCTCTTTCTGACAGTTCATTATTAGTGTATAAAAATGCCTCTGATTTCTGAGTATTGATTTTATATCCTGCCACCTTGCCAAATTCATTTACCAGATCTAGTAATTTTTTGACTGAGACTTTAGGGTTTTCTATATACAATATCATGTCATCTGCAAATAATGATAGTTTTACTTCTTCTTTTCCAATTTGGATGCCTTTTATTTCTTTTTCTTGTCTGATTGCTGTGGCTAGGACTTCCAGAACTATATTGAATAAGAGTGGTGAAAGGGGGAACCCCTGCCTTGTTCCTGATCTTAAGGGGATTGCTTTTATGTGCCTTGACCGTGGGCCTTCAGCAGACCAAGTAACCCCTTTCTTGAGCCAGTGATGGACCAAGTAACCCCTTGCTTGAGCCAGCGATGTTGGGTTCAAGCTGGTGAACTCTTGCTCAAACCAGATGAGCCCTTGCTCAAGCCGGCGACCTCAGGTCTCGAACCTGGGTCCTCCGTATCCTAGTCTGACACTCTATCCACTGCGCCACTGCCTGGTCAGGCAGGGGATTGCTTTTAATTTTTGCCCATTGAGTATGATGTTGGCTGTGGGTTTGTCATAGATGGCCTTTATCATGTTGAGGTATGTTCCCTGTATTCCCACTTTGCTGAGAGTTTTGATCATGAATGGGTCCTGGACTTTATCAAATGCTTTTTCTGCATCTATTGAAATTATCATGTGGTTTTTCTCCTTTCTTTTGTTTATGTGATGAATCACATTGATTGATTTGTGAATATTGTACCAGCCTTGCCTCCCAAGAATAAATCCTACTTGGTCATGGTATATGATTTTTTTCCATATATTGCTGGATCCGGTTTGCTAATATTTTGTTGAGGATTTTTGCATCTAAGTTCATCAGGGATACTGGCCTATAATTTTCTTTTTTTGTGTTGTCTTTGCCTGGTTTTGGAATCAGAATTATGCTCGCCTCATAAAAGGAGTTTGGAAGTCTTCCTTCCTCTTGAATTTTTTGAAATAGCTTGAGAAGGATAGGAGTTAGTTCTTCTTTGAATATTTGGTAGAATTCACTTGTGAAGCCATCAGGCCCAGGACTTTTCTTTTTTGGGAGTTTTTTGATTGCTGTTTCAATCTCATTTGTTGTAATTGGTCTGTTTAGGTTTTCTGATTCTTCCAGATTAATTTTTGGAAGATTATATGATTCAAGGAATTTGTCCATTTCATCTAGGTTGTCTAGTTTTTTGGCATACAGTTCTTCATAGTATTTTCTTACAATATTTTGTATTTCTGTTGTGTCATTTGTTATTTCTCCACTCTTGTTTCTAATTTTATTTATTTGAGTCCTCTCTCTTTTTTTCTTGGTGAGTCTCATTAAAGGTTCATCGATCTTGTTTACCTTTTCAAAGAACAAGCTCTTGGTTTCATTGATCCTCTGTATTGTTTCTTTAGCCTCTATGTCATTTATTTCTGCTCTGATCTTTATTATTTCCTTCCTTCTACTAGTTCTGGGTTTTACTTGCTGTTCTTTTTCTAGTTCTTTTAGATGCAGGGTTAAGTTGTTTATTTGAGCTTTTTCTAGCTTCTTGAGGTATGCCTGTACTGCTATAAACTTCCCTCTCAGGACTGCTTTTGCTGTGTCCCATAAATTTTGAGTTGATGTATGCTCATTATCGTTTGTTTCTAGAAATTTTTAAATTTCTTCTTTGATCTCAATGTTAACCCATTCATTGTTTAATAACGTGCTATTTAGTTTCCAAGTGTTTGAATGTTTTTCAATTTTTCTGTTGTAGTTGATTTCTAGTTTAATGCCATTGTGATCAGAGAAAGTGCTCGATATGATTTCAATCTTCTTAAATTTGTTGAGCCCACTTTTATGCCCTAACATGTGGTCTATTCTAGAGAATGTACCATGAGCACTTGAAAAGAATGTATATTCTGCTGTTTTAGGGTGAAAGGTTCTGAAGATATCTATTAAATCGAGTTGATCTAATATGTCCTTTAAGTCTGCTGCTTCTTTGTTAATTTTCTTTCTTGAGGATCTATCTAATGATGTTAATGGGGTATTGAAATCCCCTACTATTATAGTATTGCTGTTGATCTCGCCCTTTAAGTCCATCAAAGTCTGCTTTATATATTTAGGTGCTCCTATATTAGGTGTGTAGATATTTATAATGGTTATATCTTCCTTTTGGATTGCTCCCTTTATCATTATGTAGTGACCTTCTTTATCTCTAACTATGGTCTTTGTTTTAAAGTCCATTTTGTCTGATATAAGTATTGCTACCCCACCTTTTTTTTCATTTCCATTTGCATGAAATATTTTTTTCCATCCTTTTATCTTCAGTCTGTGGGCATCTTTTGATTTAAGGTGTGTCTCTTGTAGACAGCATATGTACGGGTCCTGTTTTCTTATCCATGCAGCTACCCTATGTCTCTTGATCGAATCATTTAATCCATTAACATTTAAGGTTATTACTGATATGTAATTGTTTATTGCCATTTTTTTTCTTTAAAACTGTATTTCTCTTTTGCTAAATTCTTTTTTTCCTTTGATCTGTTTACAGCAGGTCCCTTAGCATTTCTTGCAGCCTTGGTTTGGTTGCAGTGAAATCCTTGAGTTTTTTTTTGTCTGTAAAGCTTTTTATTTCTCCTTCAATTTTAAATGATAGCCTTGCTGGATAAAGTAGTCTTGGTTGTAGGTTCTTGTTCTGCATTACTTTGAATATTTCTTGCCATTCCCTTCTGGCCTCAAGTGTTTCTGTTGAGAAGTCAGAAGTCATCCTTATGGGGGCTCCTTTGTAGCTGATAGTCTTTTTTTCTCTAGCAGCTTTTAATATTTTCTCTTTATCATTTAGCTTTGGTATTTTAATTATGATGTGTCTTGGTGTTGGTTTCTTTGGGTTTCTCCTTAATGGAGTTCTCTGTGCTTCCTGTACATGTGAGATGTTTTCCTTTCTTAATTGCAGGAAGTTTTCTGCTATAATATGTTTGAACAAAGTCTCTATCCCTTGTTCTTTCTCTTCTTCTTCAGGAACCCCTATGATGCGGATGTTATTTCTCTTCATGTTGTCACAGAGCTCTTAGAGTTTCCTCAGACTTTTTGAGTCTCTTTTCTTTTTTCTGCTCTGCTTCTGTGCCTTTATTTATGGTGTCCTCTAAATCACTGATTCGATTCTCTGCTTCATCCATCCTGCTTTTAATTCCTTCCATTGTATTCTTTATTTCAGATATTGTATTTGTCATTTCTGACTAATTCTTTTTTATTATTTCAATGTCCTTTTTTATATTTGTTATCTCTTTATTTAGGTTTTCATAATGGCCATCTATGGTTGTTCTAATATCTTTGAGCATCCTAACAATCGTTATTTTAAACTCTGCATCTGGTAATTTGGTTATATCTGATTCACTTAGGTCCTTTTCTGGGGATTTCTCTTGGTTTATTTGTGTTGTATTTCTCTGCCTCCGCATTTTCTCTTCACGGGAGAGGCTGTGATCACGTGCTCGGGTGCAAGAGCGTTGGTGGCCTTGGCCTTTGCCCCGCCCCCGTGTGTGACGTTATGCTCGGTCCTGAGGGCACTGGCGAGCACCTTTGCTCAGCTGCGGGTCTCCGCCTGTTTCCAGGCTTTCGTCCTGCCCTTGCAGGAGGATCCCACTCAAGGAACAGCTGCTATCCTTGGCTCTACCGCGGGGCAGGGCTGCCGAATCTGTAATTTTTTTTAACAGCTACTTAAAGTATTTAATGATCCTTCTGTATCAAACTCAATTGCACCCCCATGATGCCTCTTCATTTGTGAGAGTGTCTTGGGTTCTGAGGTCCAAGCCAGCTAGCTGCTCTTTTCCTCTACAAGGACCTTGTCTTGTGCTCTGACCTTCCCTCCAGCTGCCAGAACTGGTCACTGTCATTCCTTCTGTGGTTCACTTTATTCTTATGAACCTCTCTAAATTGTTTCACTATCATTTTATAGAATTTCAGAAGAGAACAGTGGAAATGAAATGTACTCAATCCTTCATGTGTAGCTGAAATTCAAATATAGATACAGGCCAATCACAATGCTAGTTACTTCACAGGAAAAACTTTAAGAAATTGCTACAACACAGGAAAGCTAGACTTTAGTGGTCTTGCTTGTAGATCTTGGGTAAATTAGAACAATTTAATGATACTAAAGGATTTCTAGGCCCTGGCCAGCCTACTCATGCATAGAGCATCAGCCTGGCGTGTGGATATCCTGGGTTCAATTCCGGTTAGGGCACACAAGAGAAACAACCATTTGCTTCTCTCCCCTTCCCTGGCCAAATATATATGTATATATTTGGATAATACAATTGTGTCAGTTTTTAACAAATACATTTTGTGGGCTCTAATGCTCAGCCTCTAAATCTGAAAGTTAGACCCTTGTTTACTGAGGTACATGGCATGGGGACTGATGAGTCAATAAAATTAGATAGTCCTTCTACCAATTTTCTGGCAATGTTGGCAGTTAACTGGTAACTTACATGTCCATGGCAACACTGAGGGCAACTTGTACTCTGTCATGGACACACCTACGTGTCACATAACAATTGTTGGCAAATGAATTATTCAAAAGTCAGCGAGCTCTTGAGTGGAACACTTGAAACCAGCCAACCCAATAAATTAAAATTTTTAATCAAAAAAATATATATAGGAATAATTAGAATTGAAATCATTAACAAATCCAGAGCAGTCCTTTGTAAAAATGATTTATATGTTATATGAAATAAAATAATTAAATTAATAAAAAAAGTCAGCTCTTGAATGTGTATTTTACTTAAAGACTACAAAAGACAGTTTGTTTTCATAGTGTTTGGGAGATTCGTTCTACAGTGTTTTCTTACTTTAACAGAATTTAATTAAAAAAATGATTTCTAAGAATTTTCCTGAAACTCCACCACAGCACAGTAATTTTGGGTTGTTAATTTATTATTCCACACTCTTGTGAATGTGTATTTTCTGATGAAGTGGAGATACTTTTCATATTGAGCCATTATGTAAAGATTTGTCCTAAAATTACTTTTTTAAGTTCAAGACAGTGCATAGTTCTAATATTTTGGGATAAATTGGAGAAATACATGTTTATTTCATCAGTGTTTTTAAGGATATTTATCTCCATGGTTGCTTTGTCCTAATCTTTTCATAAAGAAGATCCTAAATTATTTATCTGCATTCAGTGATATATTTTATCTTTTCAATGTTGTGTCTTTGTGCTTTCTCCAGCTTTGTTGTGTTTGTTTTGAGGTTCATTATGTGACAAGGTGCCCAGAAATTGTAACAACTGTGAGCAGACGTAAATGCCATTTCTTGTATTCTGTATGACTTTCTGGAACCCTCCTGACTTTCTGTAACCCCACTGGAAATATTTAGGTTTCTATGTAAACTTGCAGACTGAGCTGAAAACCACAGAATGTACTAAGCCCAGACATGTAACCTGTTAAGTTAATCGCAAGTTCTTCCTTCTATGTGATAGCTTCTGAAAGGCTGTGGTTTTTGCTTACAAAAACGCGAGATTCTTGCTCCTCAAGGCTGCTGATTTGGGATTTGTTTTGCCCCAGCAGCTTGATTTGAATAAACTCCTCTCAAATTCTGGTATTCTGGTGTCTCCTTGGAACTTGCGGGTCACTTTAGAACATTAACCAGAGAGTTACATGGTACTTCTGCTGTGAATTCTCTATGAAGTTTGTTTGTTTGTTTAAGTGAGAGGAGTGAAGATGGAGAGACAGACTGCCACATGCACCCTGACAGGGATCTACATGGTAATCACTATTTGGAGTCAATGCTTGAATAAACTAAGCTATCTTTACTGCCTGAGGCCAATGCTCAAACCAATCAAGCCACTTGGCTGCAGGAGGGAAAGAGGGAGAGAAGGGGGAAAGAGAGGGAGAGAGAACCAGATTGTCACTTCTCCTGTGTGCTGCCTTGTCAATTATTTCTTCTCTTTCACTAATTTTAGTGAATAATTGATCATTTCTTCTTCCCTCCGATAGCTTATCCTCCCACTGAAAGAATGACTCTTTTCTCTACCCTGAACTTTCCTGTGTTAAGTAAATACCATATGACTTGGGCACTCCCCAGATTCAGTTATATACCAGATATAACCAGTGTTTGTTTCCTCATGGTTCTCAAGCTTCATACATTATGAGTTATTTGAAGCATTCAATTTCTCCAACCCATTTATATAATAATTTTGTATCTGTATCATTATTATACAGTGTGTCCGTAAAGTCATGGTGCACTTTTGACCAGTCACAGGAAAGTAACAAAAGACAACAGAAATGTGAAATCTGCACCAAATAAAAGGAAAACTCTCCCAGTTTCATACCTATTTAGTGCAGTTCGATGTGGGCTCATGCACAGATTTTTTAGGGCTCCTTAGGTAGCAATCCTGTATAGCCTCTACAGACTCGTCACTGACTGATGGCCTACCAGAACGGAGTTTCTCCACCAAACTGAAGGTTTTCTTCAACTGTTTATCCCACCGAGTAATGTTATTCCTATGTGGTGGTGCTTCATATTAAACGTGCCAATATTCATGTTGCACTTTGGTCATGGATTCAAGTTTAGCAAGCCACAGAACACACTGAACTTTCCTCTGTACCGTCCACATCTCTACAGGCATGGCTGTGCCGTGGGCTGCTCCGCTGTATACACGGTGTTACATCATCATCTGCACATGTGCACATGTTGCCATATATCCTACAGAAACTGGGAGGGTTTTCCTTTTATTTGGTGCAGATTTCACATTTCTATCGTTTTTTGTTGCTTTCCTGTGACCGGTCAAAGTGCACCATGACTTTACAGACACAGTGTATTTTCAGTTCTCTTTTATACATGTAGACTCTTTTCTTTATAAGATACAATACCTCAATGGCATTGGAAAAGATAGAATATAAAATATTTTGCCAAATGTTAAAAAAAAAGGTGGTGGGGGTGAGGGTAGAGAAATCATTTTAGAGTTTAAAAAATCCAAACCTACAACCACCCTCCTGGGACACAATTTTTTACCCTTTTATTACAGATACTTTTAGAACACTAAGGAAAATAAAAGAGCTCAACAAAATCATGTTATAAATGAGAGCATAGGGATATAAAAGAAAATTTTCCAAATTATTATTCCCATTGTCTTTACTCTAGACTGCATCATCTTTTGTTTATGAATGAAAATATTCCACATCTCCTGATTGCTGGTTCTTTCTAGCACAAAGTAGCTCAATTACATACACTTAGTTCAAAGGTCATCTAACAGGCTGAAGTTTGATTGTTTTGGAGGTAGTAGTACTCAGAGGGCAAGCGATGGGATGGCAAGGTATGAGACAGTTATCATGTTCTGACCTGCTCTACAACTCTGAATTCTGGAACAATTCTAAAAGAATCCTTATGTCCCATAAAGGATAAAGTTGGAAAGAATGCCCTTTATATGTCTTATTTTAAGTGAGAATGGCATCAGACATCCAGGGGATTCAATACCTAAGGTAACTGAGAAGAAATATACTATGTTTTAGTCTTTAAAAACTATAAAAAAATGTCAGTGTTGCCACCAAGCCTGGCTTAGCACAAATAACCATGAGAAACCCCATAATTGACTTCTAATATCAAAATTCCAAAATATTAACACATTTTACTGCATTAAAAGAAAAACATTTGCATGAAAAAAATGTCAAAAAATAAATGACAAACTGAAAATTTGCATTTCATATAAAAAACAAAGAACAAAATTCTTAATATGAAAATAGCTCTCATAAAATGGACAATAACATAGACAGTTTACAGAAATAATGAATAAATAAAGTGCTTAAAATATAGAGGAAATTTCAACTTCAATAGTATGAAAACAGACACAAATTAGAACTACACTGATCTTCTGGTTGGGGGGTTTAAGAATTTTAAATGTGGAAGAGAGTAAGCTGTGGGTTAACGTGAGTCTGTTGGGTTTGGGAATTTGGTGGTTCCTGCTGATTCTAGTTATAGCATTTTCTGAACTGTGAGGAAATGGAAAGTTAAGAGATAAGTGAAAAACAAAGATGAGGGCAGATAGCTGTAGCCTCCCCTAAGGGATCTGCCCATAAAGAGAAGCTATGCAGTAGAGCAGCTTTAAAGAAGGCACAGAGAAAGGGGAATGGTGTTCTCTTTTACATTTTAGTGTTCAAGAGATAGGAACGTGATATAAGAGAAGTTCAACTTGTGGTAATAGAGGTTCAGAAATTTGGACCAACTGCACTATGAGGATTAGAGGAGTTGAACACAAAATAATTTATTAAAGAGCTAATAAAGCAAGGAATAATTATGCAGCCAAGATCAGATAGAAGCTGGAAATCTTGAAAGGTGCTCATGGTGTTTGCATCGGGACATCCTGTGATTCCAGGTGATCGGGAGGCTGCGAAGCTGGAGAGAATATTCCTACCCTCTCACAACTAGAGTGATACAAAAAAGCTCAGGTACCACTGAAGTTCAGAGCACCTGGTAACTCCTGGGGCATTGTGTAGGAAACTAGAAGAACATTATCTTAGTAGTAAGAGATGTTGAATAAAATTGACCTTACAAGGATTGAAGCCTTTACTGGAAGAAGCCTTTTGGACTCACTAACACTGAAAGCCATCTGCCAGCAATAAACTTCCATTTTCTTTGGATGAAAGCAGCACAAATCTAGGTCTCAAATTACTTTTTATTAATTTTTAAATAAAGTATCAAGCATTTAGTCAAAATAAGTAGATGCTCAAGGAGACAGAACAATGTGACCAAATCCTAAAAAAAACAGAGAAGGAAAAAATTTATATCAGAAATACACTTTTAAAACTATTCTTTACAAAGGAGAATTAGAATTGAGAATCATGGCACAGAATAGGAAATTAAAAATAGAAATTTTAGACCTGTAAAATATAATAATCACAATTAAGTTCTCAGTGAATGAATTTAACAGAATTGTTGACACAACTGAAGAGAGAATGAGTGAATCAGGAGAGTAGTATAAGAAAATATCCAAAAGAAAGCATGGAGAGACAAAGGAATGAAAAGATACATAGAAGAGACAAGAGATAGTTAAGATACAGGTAAGAAAATCTAATATAAATTCACTGGGGTCCCAGAAAGAAAAGAAAAAATGAGTTAAATATTTGAGAATTTTCCAGAATTAAGATAAGACCTCAAGAGATAATATTATGAATTCTCACTATTCTCAAGTAGGATAAATACAAATTGGTCAAAACAAAAACACAAACATATCAGAGTAAAACTAAAGACAAAAAATAAAATTAAAAAGCACTTGGCTGGGAAAAAAATTAATATTATCGCATAAGAAACAATTTTTTTTTTTTGACAGAGTCAGTGAGCAAATCAGAGAGATGGACAGACAGACAGGAAGGGAGAAGCATCAATTATTTGTTGCAGCTCTTTAGTTGTTCAGTGATTGCTTTCTCATATGTGCCTTGACCGGAGGGCTACAGCAGACCTAGTGAGCTCTTGCTCAAGCCAACGACCTTGGGCTCAAGCTGGTGAGCCTTACTCCAACCAGATGAGTCCGCGCTCAATCTGGCGACGTCGGGTTTTGAACCTGGGTCCCTTGCGTCCCAGTCCAACACTGTATCTACTGTGATACTGACAGCTCACACAATAAAAATAAAATTTTATAACCCAATGCCACATAAAAAAAATGAAACTAATTTGCAAGGAGAAAAGGAAAGCATATTCCAGCCAAACACCATTTCTTATTAGTAGGTCCTGATCCTGAGCTCTGTTTACTTTTTGTTTTAGAAGGAAGACCAGCAGAAGGGTGAGGCAGTTAAACATAACTTAGCACCAAACTGAGTTTCTCTTTGTAATAATTAAAAAATGGTAAAATAGAATTTAAAAAGGGAATTACATTATGAAAGCCTGAATCTATATTAATCTTGATGACCCTGCTAGTTTCAAACATTTCCTATGCTATTATGTCTCCAATGCATTGGGAACTATTGGTCTAAATCTACTCAGGCAAATGGAATACCAGTGCGTTCTAAAAGGTCTCCAGAATTAGAGAGTCCACAATTTTGTTCATAAGGCTTGACGATGATCATTAAGATGACCATACAGATCAGTAAAATTCCAGTCCACCTTTACACTGTTGTCTCAGCATAGTCATTACTCATATCCCCTTATATACTCCAATGTGTCTTGATTTGGGACAATCCACTATATTGTCACCAGGCTGACTGTTCACCTGTCCATCATTTTCTGAGCACCTTCCCGGATCTGGCTCTGGGATAATGACTAGGGATACTCATATGTGAATAAGAAACCTCCCGGCCCCCAAATTGCTCAGGAATGGAAGATCGGAGCAAGAAAGGGAAGAGAACCATGTAATGACAATACAAAGTGAAGAGAGTCATACAGAGGTCTGTGCCATATGCTGTTGGCATCTCAGGGAAGGGGGACAGATGAAAGAAGGAACACCTCAGGATCCTCAGTGAGAAGGGCATGAGACCAGCTCATCAGTGATGTAAGAACCAATGAACCAGCCCCACAGAGACAGATAGGTCTTCCCTTTGAAAACAATGTATTAATTTGTTTTTCTTCATGCTCAGGGAACTGGTGTGGTAAGGATTCAGGTGGGAAAAACACACACAGTTCTTAATGCACATGAAGTGATGAGAAGCAACCTGCCCTGCCTACTGCATCTTACAATATGTAGAGGTGGAAAAGAAGGACCCATCCTCTCCCTGGCACACACGGCGTGCATTTCTAGCCCGGCTCTCACCCGCAGTCAGCAGCTGGTGGCATCTGGCCTCTGGCTCTCCTCCTGCAGAATGGATGGTCCCCCCCCCCCCCCGGAATACAGCACCTCCCACTCCAGCGTTTAAAATACTGACCTCACCGCATCTTGCCTTGCCCTCAACAAGTTTGTCATGCAGGCTTGACTTGCTTCCTTTTCACTGATGACTGTATCATTGGACGCAGCAAAAATATTTTTAAAAATGCTCTTAACACTCACCTCATAACTCTCTGCCAGACCTGGTGGTGGCCAGGAGAGGCTGGGGTCCCACCATCACGCATCTCAGAGGCCCTTCCTGGGGTTTTACTCCCACTGCTGGGGTGGGGTCAGGCTGGAGGGCTGGGCTGCAGTTGGTGTCCATGGGCTCTGGGCTGGGCGGCTGAGCAATGGTCTTGGGGCCGGATAGTGGAACACTGGCCCGGGAGGCGGGGCTGGATGGCGGAGCGCTGGCCCTGGCCCCGTGGTCAGATGGTGGAACGCTGGCCCCAGACGTTGGGCCGGATGCTGGATCGCCGGTTAGGAACGTTGGGCGGATGCTGGAGCGCTGGACCGGGACCCAGAGTCAGACACACCTCCTCCCGGAGTGCTGGCAGAGCCCACCTCCCTCCCCCCCATGACTGAGCTGAGGGAAGGATGATGGGAAGACAGCAAGCGCAGGTGCTTTTGGGGGCAGGGCAGTCCTTCCCCTTCCGCTCCTGGTCTCTAACAGGAGATTTGTCTCCATTACGTGATCGTAGGGCTCGCTCAGCGCCTTCTGTATCTCACTGTGTTGGAAGCTAATGCGGTTCATCTCCCCTGGAAGCCGATGCGGTTCGTCTCCCCTAGAAACCGGTGCGGTTCGTCTCCCCTGGAAGCCGGTGCGGTTCGTCTCCCCTGGAAGCCGGTGCGGTTCGTCTCCCCTGGAAGCCGGTGCGGTTCGTCTCTCCTGGAAACCGAAGCGGTTCGTCTCTCCTGGAAGCCGGTGCGGTTCGTCTCCCCTGGAAGCCGATGCGGTTCGTCTCTCCTGGAAACCGAAGCGGTTCGTCTCCCCTGGAAGCCGATGCGGTTCGTCTCCCCTGAAGGCGATGCGGTTCGTCTCCCCTGGAAGCCGATGGGGTTCGTCTCCCCTGGAAGCCGGTGCGGTTCGTCTCCCCTGGAAGCCGATGCGGTTCGTCTCTCCTGGAAACCGAAGCGGTTCGTCTCTCCTGGAAACGGAAGCGGTTCTTCTCTCCTGGAAGCCGATGCGGTTCGTCTCCCCTGGAAGCCGATGCGGTTCGTCTCCCCTGAAGGCGATGTGGTTCGTCTCTCCTGGAAGCCGATGCGGTTCGTCTCCCCTGGAAGCCGGTGCGGTTCGTCTCCCCTGGAAGCCGATGCGGTTCGTCTCTCCTGGAAGCCGATGCGGTTCGTCTCTCCTGGAAGCCGAAGCGGTTCGTCTCTCCTGGAAGCCGGTGCGGTTCGTCTCTCCTGGAAGCTAATGCGGTTCATCTCCCCTGGAAGCCGATGCGGTTCGTCTCCCCTGGAAGCCGGTGCGGTTCGTCTCTCCTGGAAGCCGGTGCGGTTTGTCTCCGGTTCGTCTCTCCTGGAAACCGAAGCGGTTCATCTCTCCTGGAAGCCGGTGCGGTTCGTCTCCCCTGGAAGCCGATGGGGTTCGTCTCCCCTGGAAGCCGGTGCGGTTCGTCTCTCCTGGAAGCCGGTGCGGTTCGTCTCCCCTGGAAGCCGATGCGGTTCGTCTCCCCTGAAGGCGATGCGGTTCGTCTCCCCTAGAAACCGGTGCGGTTCGTCTCCCCTGGAAGCCGGTGCGGTTCGTCTCCCCTGGAAGCCGGTGCGGTTCGTCTCCTCTACAAGTCGGGAATCCAGCCCCCCCATCACCAGGACGTTCTCTGGTTTGGGTCCCTGTGGATCACGCCGTGCCAGTGACGGTACTGGAGCGCTGAAACTAGCTGCCCAAATATGCACTGAGCTTCCGCCTCGCCTCCGCCTTGGTCCTTTGGCCTCTGTGGTCCAGCACATCCCACCGCTGACATGCCTCGTAATGATGAACAATTCAGAGTCGGCGACAGTCACTTCTAGTAGCTTCATTACATGGATGGTTTAAAACCTTGAGGAAGGCAACCTCCCTGAATGCGTGTACCTTGTACCTAAAATTTTCACTGCGACATACCTGCCTGTAGGAACATGCGGGGCCAGCTATACTGTGGCGAACCGCCCCCCCCCCCCCCCCCCAGTGCCCAGGGTGTTAATGAACAGGTAACTTCCCACACCAAACCTAGGGGTGACTATAACTAAAGAGGCATCAGACATGGTGACTTGGGCCAATGGAAACAACTTAACCAAACAAACAAAAAAACAGAAGAATAAGTTCTAAAACAATCTGTATGTAAAGTCCAATCAATCTAACTAAATCCAAGTCGTCCAAGCCAAATAGAAGTCCAAAGAGAAGAGTATAGAAGCCAAGTCACGCAGTGATAAGAAGAAACCCCGCCCTGCCTGCTGCATCTTACAATATGTAGAGGTAGAAAAGAAGGACCCGTCCTCTCCCTGGCACACACGGCATGCATTTCTGGCCCGGCTTTCACCCGCAGGCAGTAGCTGGTGACATCTGGCCTCTGGCTCTCCTCCCGCAGAATGGATGGTCCCCGTCCCCCTCGGAATACAGCACCTCCCACTCCAACATTTAAAATACTGACCTCACCCGCATCTTGCCTTGGCCTCAACAAGTTTGTCATGCAGGCTTGACTTGCTTCCTTTTGACTGATGACTCTGTATTGGTTGGGACACAGGAAAAGCATTTTTTTTTTAGGGGCCTCCCACTAACAAAAACATTTTAAAAATGCTCTTAACACTCACCTTATTACCCTCTGCCAGCCCTGGAAATGGCCAGGAGAGGCTGGGATCCCACTATCAGGCATCTCAGAGGTCCTTCCTGGGGTTTTACTCCTGCTGCTGTGGGAGGGGTCAGGCTGGAACTAGGGCTAGGTGGCTGAGCACTGATACTAAGTCCAGGTGTCTGAGCACTGATCCTGGGGTCGGATGGTGGAGCATTGGCCCTGGGGTTGGATGGTGAAGTGTTTGCCCTGGGGCTGGGTGGCTGAGCACTGATCCTGGGGTCGGATGGTGAAGCATTGGCCCTGGGATTGGATGGTGAAGTGTTTTCCCTCGGGCTGGGTGGCTGAGCACTGATACTAAGTCCAGGTGGCTGAGCACTGATCCTGGGGCCGGAGGGTGGAGCATTGGCCCTGGGGCTGGATGTTGAAGTGTTTGCCCTGGGGCTGGGTGGCTGAGCACTGATCCTGGGGTTGGATGGTGGAGCATTGGCCCTGGGGAATGGCCCTCCATTTCCACCAGTAACACATATTCTATAGAATATGCAGGGGAGATGAACAGAATGGAGTTAGAATGGGAATAGAACTTAAGGAAGATGTCAAAACACAAAGAATAGCTTTGGGAATCACTATGTAGAGGAATGATCAGAGTCAGGAGGATAGGTCAGAATGCAAATAAGAAAAAGTAGAAAACAGAGGCAGTAATACTTGCAGAGTAAGCTTCTGCATATAGCACAGAGATTCCTGGAATAGGTCATATCACCGGAGCAAATGTCGTCACAGAGTGGCAAATATAGCAAAAAACCCCACATAGACCAATGTCCAAGTACCTAGTGCAGAACACAATATGAAATCAATAAATGCTATCACAGTGAAAAACAGTGGAAAGTGAGACTGAGAGAAAGCTAAATTGAGGGTGTGGTTTTAGAATATAGGGAACTGTAACTGGGGAAATTGGAAGAGAACATTTCAGAAAAAAAGACAAGTGAAAGCCAAATAAGTAAAAACCAGAGCCTATTGACTCCCTCCAGAACCACAAGGAAATTTTAAGGTGAAGTGGATAGTTTTTAAAGAAACTAAACTCTGACATTAAATTCTTTAGAAACTAAAGATCTACTTACTCAAGTGCATTACCCTAAACCAAAGCCAAATCAAACTATGACAGGCAGTTAGACAGGCATGGGCAGAGCAAGGACAATGGCCAGGTACAGAAGGTCACCAGGGCAAAACATCCTAGATGCCTAGCGCCCTGGTTTTCCCAGGCAATACTGGAAAAATAAGGCCTTGCCCCAGGGTGACATTTCCTCCCCTAGCATACCACTGGTCATGCAGTTTAAATCCTTCTGACCTTTTATATCCCTGGTTGTGTGGTTTAGAGCCACCCACCCCAAAATTTTAATTGTTAGTCATGCAGTAGACTCCCTTGGAGGAGGAATAAGAAGCCAGACTGGTAGCATGAAACTCCCATTCAAGCCCTTCCACGACCACTTCCTTTAGCATTAATCACTCAGGACATGAGGTTCTGACCTGCATCAAATAATCTTAGAAGGAAAACCTTGGATCAAACTAGAGATAACTTCTAGACCTCAGTCCTGGTTTCAGCTCTAGATCCAGAAAAGCAGCAAGGCTAGGCAGGGCGAGGCCATGGCTGAGATCAAGAGTAGCTGCAGTAACTAATGACCCCTGCTCTGGCACTGACCAATCGGTGAAGACCATAACCCTGAAATGACCCACCTGGACCAGCTGATGAATACTCTATTGAGATTCTCCCTTGGCCCTTCCCCTAAGATCCCTGCCTTTAGAGAGGGGATGAAAACTCTTAAGATGGGGGGCCCAGCATGGCTGGTCTGTGCCTTTCCCTACCCAATGGTGCCTTGCTCTTTGCCCTACGCTTCTAAGGTCCTTCTTTTGTCCCTGTAACCTATTTCCTGAACCCGTTCCTTCTATAACTCACTTCTACCTCTGTGACTTTCTAAATAAATTTTCTATTATTGTGTGAGTGTTGGCTCTGAATTCAAGTACTGAGATCGCTGAACTGAGGTCCAGGCTGACTCCTGGTGCTGTTTTGCTACCAATAAAACTGTGCTTGAATTATTTGGTTAAATTAAATGTGTGTGTGCAAAAACCACTGAGGAAATAAATTGTGATGCAAGCAATTTTGCAATTGAGTTAAGTACTCTGTTTTTCTTGAGACTTGATGCTGTTTAGTTTTTGTTTTTGTTCTGTAATGAATTGAAGTACATTTAATAGCTCTAAGTGTGAATCAGAGGGAGTGCTGTCCCTTACAATCTGTGAAGAGTTCCTTATTTATATCTTTCTTAAAACAGTGGGTTTAGGGTCAGCTGTTGACTTTGAGTGAAGAGTCTAACTTTTTTAAGTTAAATAGCATTGCCCAAGAGTCACAATACACATAGCAGTACCACTGCATAACATCTAAATAATGTATTTCAAATAGCATAAGATATATATATATATATATATATATATATATCCCATGTATTATGACTACTCAATGTTGAAAATAGTATTACTATTAACAGCATGACATTTGTATTATGGGATTTAGGTCTATTAAACTATACCACAGCCTTCAGGTGAGATAGTTCGGGGTTACAAATGGCCTAAGTTAAGCCTCCTTTGACATGAACTTGGACTAGATGTCATCTCTTCTAGAACATCTCAATGAATTTCATTATGAAGATAAATTTCAACATTACCATCTGATTAGAAAGCAAATTTCTGGCCCTGGCCGGTTGGCTCAGCGGTAGAGCGTCGGCCTGGTGTGCAGGGACCCGGTTTGATTCCCGGCCAGGGCACATAGGAGAAGTGCCCATTTGCTTCTCCACCCCCACCTCCTTCCTCTCTGTCTCTCTCTTCTCCTCCAGCAGTCAAGGCTCCATTGGAGCAAAAGATGGCCCAGGCGCTGGGGATGGCTCCTTGGCCTCTGCCCCAGGCGCTAGAGTGGCTCTGGTCAGGGAAGAGCGACACCCCGGAGGGGCAGAGCATCGCCCCCTGGTGGGCAGAGCGTCGCCCCTGGTGGGCGTGCCGGGTGGATCCCGGTTGGGCGCATGCGGGAGTCTGACTGTCTCTCCCCGTTTCCAGCTTCAGAAAAATACAAAATAAAATAAAATAAAGAAAAAAAAAAAAAAAAGAAAGCAAATTTCCTCCTACTCATTAGCACAGAAAAGTAGATGCATTCAAATTGTCTTTAATGACAAATAGAAATCAGCCATAAAACTCGGTTTTTGTCATTACTGTTTTCTCAAAGGCCACAACTATGTCAACAATGACCCCGAACCTCTTCACCCCTCACACACACAAGAACACACAAGTTCTCACAACAAATAACATTAAGGCTAAGATTTCCTTCTCATTTATTTGACCAAAGCACCCAGGAGACAAAATTACTATAATACTTAAAAATAAGTCAAGATGAGGAAAATACGTATGTAGAAATCATTGGTTTATACTACTGAAATGGCTCTTCAAAGTTTCTTAGTAAAGTTGGAAAGCTGATAAACACATTTAGCAAAATATATGCTGCAAAATGAATATATAAAGAGATGTCTTATACCATCACAATATTTTGGAAATCATGATCATTAATAAAGTGGATATTAACAGGTTAGTTGTTTCCAAATTGCTGGCCCTTCCTGAGATGGAATGTGAGTCCTTAGCATACCATCTTCCAAAGAGTGACACTGTGAGAATAGGCTCAGATGGTCCATTCTTATTTACCAGACGCCCATCTCTTAGGACCTAAAGAAACAATGAGAAAAAGTATAGTCAGTTTGATTAAAATATTCACTTCAAGCAAAATAATATTTTTAAAATAAACTTAAATATCATGGTTGATCAAGTAGTTCCAACCTGATAGGGAGGGGAGAACAGGGAACAGGCAGGACAGGAAGGGGACAGCTACTGTATATGTGATGAAGACTAGAGTCCTAGAGGAGAGATCAATATGTTGAGTTTCAACAATCATATTGAGACAGTACAGGGACTTGGGCCCAGGAAAAGAAAAATACTGGGTGACCAAGAAGCCAAATTAAGACCAGGTGGCCAGAGGAACCCCAGAGAAGCTGACCAGAGGAATGTCACAACCCTTCCACTCTCTTCAAAACTTAGAGGTAGTTGATTTTTTTAAACATTTTAAATTTTATTTATTCATTTTTTAGAGAGGAGAGAGAGAGAGAGAGAGAGAGAAGGGGGGGGGGGAGGTAGTTGATTTTATGCCCCTTGTACCTGCTTGCTTCCTTGCAGATGTGTAACCCCCATGCACAAAGAAAGATTGACCTTTCTGAGGTGGCAGTAGCAAGTTACACTGCCCTCTTGCCCCCAGAGCACAGATGGGAACATAGTTGCCAGGCAAGGCCGCTGAAAAAGGAAGTCACAGACCCTGAAATGGAAAATTCCACCAGTTCACCTTCTCCAAAAACCCACCTTTTCATACAAGCTCACTTAGTCCCCAACTTATAAAGTCGCCAAGCAGAGTCAGCCTTAAAGTGATTCCAAAGTACCTTGTTTTTCTCTGTGTTGCCTTCCCTGTGCTCAAGCATAAGCTAAATAAAATCTGTCTGGAAATTTTTCTGGGGTCTTCTCTTGATTTCTATCTTGGGGAATCTAATAAAAGAACCTCAATGCCAGAAACATAATGTAATAATAAAAAGTAAAAAAATTTAATAATCAAACATTTATTGAGTCCTATTATGTGCAAGATAAGAGCTAGAGGAGTAAATTCACAGCCTTCCCTCAAGAAGCTTAAAAGTTAGAGGTGAAACTGAGGAAGCCGTATATTATGTATTAGAGAGGTAAAAAGGTAAGTGTGTAGGAGGTCTGAGAGGAAAGAGCTGGACTGATCAGTGCCCCAGAGTGGGACTCAACTTGCCACAGGAAGGAGCAGTTATGAAATTTCTCCCTGGGGCTGACTACAGAGACGTTTTGGGAAGTGGAGATCCAAGTAGCAAATTCTCATTCTGAGACAGAAGTGTGGGTGACAAGTCTAGGCAATGTGCTTTCTCACTCCAGTTGGTTAAAACCAGCAATGTGCTCAAACTGGTGGTGCAGAAGCTCATCAAAAACAGATGGCTATAATTCTAGGAACTTTAACAGCTGTTTGTTAAACATAATCATTCTTGAAATTGATCAGGGTGGGAACATTGCAGCCATGAAAATTGGAAAATGCTACAAATCAAGGCTTTTTATTTTCTTATTTGTGGGTTGTTAACATTGACAGTATACTACTGGCCAAAGCTGAAGCTTGGTGAAGAGAAGAATAAGCCATGTAGTCAAAACAGAAAGTTAGGGCTCAGATAGTAAAAGCCAAAAATGACCAGCTGCATCCTGAAGTCACAGAGACCTCTCTGTTTGGAAATAATTTGTGCAAACTAATGGGACATGAATAAAAGGAAACACAAATACTGTAGATAGACAATAGATAGAATAAGAATAAAAGAAGGAAAACGAATCCATCAGTTGTGGGAAGGACAATTGGGATGGAGAAGAACTTGAAAAGTGAGAAATCATACTTCATCACTGGAAGAAGAAAATAACTAAATAACCTAGAAGATAATACTTGTGGTGTTCACAGATACACAAAGACATATATCATTAGCAAGTCAGACAACCCATTGGTAATTAAATGAACAAAATAAAATATACTGCTCACAAACATTAGGGGATGTTTCAAAATGAATATGAAGCCATAAAATATTCTCTAATGTTTGTGAGCAGTATAGTAAATGTTCACTGTTTATTGTTTATCATTTCATTGTTTACTTGTTTCTTGTTTATTAAATTATTCCTTAAAGGAACAAAAATAAAAGACCACAGTCATATTTCAAATTATGATTTGGTGAAAGTTTAAAATAAGTTAGACAGATACTTTTATTTTTTAGTGACTTTTCATCAATATAGTAAAATTTTGTCTATTTTGATCTTCTTGGGATTAATTGTTTTTGATCAGTGATTGTCTCTCGGGTTCTAGCTAAAACTTGGCAGTTGTATTGGTTTCTTGTTAGACATTTTTTTAAAATATGCTATACAATTTACTGGACACCTAAGCACTATATACGAAATATTATTTGACCTTTTGTTTTGTTTTTGTTTTTTTGTTTTTTACAGGGACAGAGAAAGTCAGAGAGAGGGATAGATAGGGACAGACAGACAGGAAGGGAGAGAGATGAGAAGCATCAATTATTAGTTTTTCATTACAACATCTTAGTTGTTCATTGATTGCTTTCTCATATGTGCCTTGACTGTGGGGCTATAGCAGACCAAGTAACTCCTTGCTCAAGCCAGCGACTTTGGGTCCAAGCTGGTGAGCTTTGCTCAAACCAGATGAGCCCACGCTCAAGCTGGCAACTTCAAGGTCTCCAACCTGGGTCCTCCGCATCCCAATCCAACACTATCCACTGTGCCACTGCCTGGTCAGGCTATTTGACCTTTTTGATGACTCCATTAAACTGGTAGTTCTTACCCATCTAAATCATCTGTGAGACTCTAAAAATATATATGTCTCACCTTCACAAGATTCTGATTTACTGGAGCTAAAAAGGGACCTGCCCTCTTATATCTCCAGCCCATCTGCACATTGAGCTATACTTACATGATGTTCAATACATGTGGCATATTTTTGGCAAGATTTCCCTCCCAGTTGTTAATGACTGGTTAACCAGATAAAACTTTAGTACTAAGTACTGAAAAATACATCCTGATATTTGTACAGTGCTTCACTGTTCACAGAGTGCTTTAATGTGCATTACCATATTTGACACTCACCAGATCATTGAGGAAGATATTCTTTCCCTTTCATAGGTAGGAAATTGAGAGGTTAACTGACTTGCATGAGGTTACATAATTAGTTCATTGCAGAAGTCAGATTTCTGACAATACACTGGCATTGCTTAAAATATTATAGCAAGATGCTTCCTATATTTGTGGTTATGATCAGTAACACTTCAAGCTTTTAGCATAAAACAAGGGCGGGGAAAGACATTCAGTGAATATGTTGAAATTTCTGCAGAAGTGGTTCTGTGAGATAATGTGCAAACATTTGCTGATGGAGAGTGCCTCAGTCCAGGACACTAGAAAGTACTCCAGAAGGCATGGTCAGCATAAGTCATGCCAAAAACTTGTCACTTGGTCTCTTTAAAAACAATAGGCTAACAGAAGGGCCATGACCTGAAAGGTCTCTAGGGAAAGAATAACTTAAAAAGTCAAGAACTAATTTCTGTTTATTTGGCCTTTTTGGAAGAAGGTAGGCACCCAGATTCAACGTGGTCTCAGATAACCAGCTCTAGAGAGGAGAAGCACATTACCTCAAGCTTCCATGGCTTTATGAATCTGTTCCATGAATACCCAGCCCCTTCTGTTTTAATCCTGCGCTCACAAAACAAACTTCTGATCTATAGCTTCAGAGTTTGAGAGGACTAACCAATGGAGAACGTTCTTGAGACAAGTTACTGTCCTCCAGCTGAGTGAATCTATTTGTTTAAAAAATAATAAATTGGTCCTCTCTGTTATGTGTCTTGTAAGTTTGCTTAGTGTCTATTCCTCAGAATATGATGAATTTCAGTGAAAATACTGCTATAGAATATTTACACTTGAAGTGAAGATTGGCACTCTAGCTGTGTGTGCAGCTCGCTCCATGGCAACATCATACCAAAAACCCTGCCTACTGGCAGCAAGTGCATCTTTTATATCAGTGGTAGTCAACCTGGTCCCTACCGCCCACTAGTGGGTGTTCCAGCTTTCATGGTGGGCGGTAGCGGAGCAACCAAAGTATAAATAAAAAGATAGATTTAACTATAGTAAGTTGTTTTATAAAGATTTATTTTGCCAAACAGCGAAAATCCGACATAAAGTACTTGGTAAGTAATTATTATTATATGCTTTAACTTGTTGTAACTCTGTTTTATAAATTTTATAAAGTAAAGTTACTTCCCTACTTTATAAATCACCATTACTGTGGAACCGGTAGGTGGTTAGAAAATTTTACTACTAACAGAGATACAAAAGTGGGCAGTAGGTATAAAAAGGTTGACTACCCCTGTTTTTTTTTGGGGGGGTTGCATTTTTCTGAAGCTAGAAACGGGAGAGACAGTCAGACAGACTCCCGCATGAGCCCGACTGGGATCCACCCGGCACGCCCACCAGGGGGCGACACTCTGCCCACCAGGGGGCGATGTTCTGCCCCTCCGGGGCGTCGCTCTGTCACGACCAGAGCTACTCTAGTGCCTGGGGTAGAGGCCAAGGAGCCATCCCCAGCGCCTGGGCCATCTCTGCTCCAATGGAGCCTCGGCTGCAGGAGGGGAAGAGAGAGACAGAGAGGAAGGAAAGGGGGGAGGGGTGGAGAAGCAGATGGGCACCTCTCCTGTGTACCCTGGCCAGGAATCGAACCCGGGAATTCTGCACGCCAGGCCGACGCTCTACCACTGAGCCAACTGGCCAGGGCAAGGCTACCCCTGTTTTATATCTTTTTCATGGAACACTATATCTTATTTCCTCTTTCAACAAATAAGCTGGAGTAGATAAAACATGATCCAAATCATAAATATACTATAAAGTGTCTAATTTAAAGGATAGGTGCAATCCCTCCTTCCCTCCTTCTTTCCTTCCATGTAAGAATGAAGAGCCACTGCCCAGACATGGGGGAGAGCATGACAAGTTTTGAGAATTATTTAGTTGAGACCTACAAATATTATACTATTAAGCACTTGCGGTTCAAAGTATAAGGGAAACGGCATTTTATGGCTCTGCACTTTAAACCTGGTCTGGAAAACTCAAGAAGTTTTTTGCCTCTCTCCCACGAATGAGATGCTTTTGTGACACAAATGCTCAGTCTCACTCTAGGACAATTTCTCAAAAAGATACATTTCTGTGAGTACGTGACTTGAGGGGAAAATGTCAAAGGACTACCCAGAAGGTGGGACTGCGTGCTCAGTTTAAATGGCAGGCACTATAAGAGACAGGGAACCGATACTGCCTGGCCCCTGACCTGCATGAGCCCGGCACTCCTTTCTCTCACTTACTTGAATTGGCACCAGGTATTTTCAGTTCATCTATGCTTATTTGTGCCAGCCTCGCCACCTCTGAACTACTGGATTTAAGTTCCAGAAACCTCACTTCAGATCTTATCATGATTTTCTGTAGTTGACATTCCAGCTTTTATTCTAGCCTCTATTTGCTCATGAGATTCCACCTCACTGGGCTCTGCGGCAGCCTTCTCTAGGTTTCTCAGCCTCAAGGCTGAACTACATGTTAAACTGGTGGTTTCCCGAAATTCAATATTTTTATAAATATGATATATCCCCATCTGATAATACAGGCAGGCATAGATACATGACCATCAGCGATCTGCACTTTTAAAGACTTTCTTGCTTAATGCTGTATACAAATTAACACAAATTCTATTTTTCTTTTACAGAAAATGCAATGAATGACTTCACCCTAGTTACTGAAACCTGTTCTTGTTTGCCACAATTCAGAGAAGACATTAGGGTTCAAATTGGTTGAGGCCCTGGTTGGAGAGCTTAGTTGGCTAGAACGTCGTCCTGAAGTGCAGAGGTTACTGGTTCGATCCACTGTCAGGGCGCATACAAGAACAAATCTATGTTCCTCTCTCTCTCTCTCTCTCTCTCTCTCTCTCTTTCTCTCTTTCTCCCTCTCCCTTCCTCTCTCTATAAAATCTATAAAACAAAATAAAAATTAAATCTAGTTAAGCAGATGTATACCATGTACTATTAGATTTAAACCTATAGTCTTAATTCTAATTTGAAACCAGCTTAATTTGTAAATAAATTGTTTATAGCCACTATAATTTATAAAATAAATATCTGATTTTCCATGTGTTTCCACATGTGACAAAAGGAAATTAAAAAATCTATAAACAAACATTTTTCAATGAATGGTGCCTTGGGCTCACTGGTTCTAGGCATCTTATGTTATTCAACAAAATGTCATCACTTTAGAATTGCTTGCTGTCATTATAAAAATTGCCAAAATATTTTCTCCTCTTTTAGTCATGTCCTTTTGCAATATGCTTTCTTTTTTTTGGGGGGGGTATTTTTCTGAAGTTGGAAATGAGGAGGCAGTCAGACAGACTCCCGCATATACGCCCGACCGGGATCCACCCGGCACACCCACCAGGGGGCGATGCTCTGCCCATCTGGGGCATTGCTCTGTTGCATCCAGAGCCATTCTAGCACCCGAGGCAGAGGCCACAGAGCCATCCTCAGCGCCTGGGCCAACTTAGCTCCAATGGAGCCTTGGCTGCGGGAGGGGAAGAGAGAGACAGACAGGAAGGAGAGGGGGAGGGGTGTAAGCAGATGGGAGCTTCTCCTGTGTGCCCTGGCCAGGAATCGAACCCGGGACTCCTGCATGCCAGGCTGACGCTCTACCACTGAGCCAACCAGCCAGGGCTTGCAATATGGTTTTAAAGTTCTTTCCACTGTGAGATCTGCATCATTTATTTCTCTCACCCTTGAAACTGCATTGGTCATGTGACTTGCTTTGGTTGATGAGATATTTGCAAACATGGTGCAAGCAGAGACTGAGAAAAACTTGCCCATTGTGGCTTTTCCTCTTGATGCTCTTACTCTCCTATGAGCACAAGCTTGATGGAAGAGGAAAGACCACAGGAAGAGAGTGGTCCCAATCATCCCAGATGTTCTAAGACAAGGCCAGTCCAATATACCTGCTAGTGGCAGATGCATGAATGAGCCCAGCCAAGATCAGCTAAGCCTGTTCCAAACCGGAAGAACAGCCTCGCTATACTCAATTCACATTGTGAGCCATAAATAGAAGCTAAAAAATGGTTATTGTCTAAAGCCATTACAGTATTAGGAAGTTTGCTGCACAATAAAAATTAAGTGATACAGTTGCCATAACCTACTTTACCTGGCCTAAGAGAACAGAGAATATAAAAATACCCTTAAAATCCTCCTACCTCAAATTTTCCAGGTGATAGATGAATTTTACTAAGTAGCACTTCAGGAAAAACATACTCTGTTCCAAATGTGCCACTTAGGGAAAATATGTCAAATCTTGTCAAAGCAGTTTCTACTGGTTGTCCACAAGTTGTCAAGTTAGTCGTTTTGCATTTCAGCATTGTGCATACCTGTATAGAACAGATGTAGATAAAATGCAATGTCTTACACCTAAGTTACTTGTACTAGAATTTTGACTCCATTTGTAACTATAGCAAAACATATATTTTCTCCATTTAATAAAGGGAATTGGATCATCTTTCTTATCATTACCAGCTTTATTGAAAATGCCAAATGATTTGAGAACCAACCCCACTTCCTGGGTAACAAATGGATTTAAAGAAAGAAGTCAGTTTAGAGTTATGCCTAAACCATTAGTATGGCATATCAGGTGATTAGTTAGCCCAAGGTAGTAGAGATCTTTTGGCAACAATGGTACTAAAGCTAAAACAATGATTAAAGTTTTGACCATCTCTTTATTTTCATACCCTTTTTTTAAAAAAAGGGTAGTGGGGGCACAGAGTATATTAAGAATATATTGAATGCAGCCCTGGCCAGGTGGCTCAGTGGATAAAGCATTGTCCTGGCATGCCAAGGTTGTAGGTTTGATCCCTGGTCAGATCACATATGAAAAGCAAACAATGAGTGCACAACTAAGTGGCACCATGAGTTAATGCTTCTCTCCTCCCCCACCTCTCTGAAATCAATGGAAAAACTAAAAAGAAGATACAAATACATAGCCAACACTATATGAAAAGTCTGAATTTTAAATACTGTCATTGGAAGGGTATAAACTGAACATGACATCTGATTACAAGAGAAACTAAGACAAGAGTGAAATCCCTACTCATGGTTAGTTTTAAAAGTTAAAACAAGACTTTTTATTCACTACATCAGCAAACCTACATAGGAGAGCCTTACTGAGGTTCACTATGGTACGTAAAGTAGTTCATTAGTCGAATAAACAATCATCATGTTTAGATTGATGATACTTTTTTAAATGTGCTCAAAGCAAGCAATCAGATTATTCTTGACTCTTATTGCAAATGCCATATGATTATTCTTAATGTGTGTGTGTGTTGGTGGGGGATAGAACACTGGCAATTCATGGAGTCATGCAGAGGAAACGCACTTGGCTCACTGGGACAAATATGAAAACTTTACCCTGTGATTCATCGATACCTACACACTCCCTTTCACTTGAGCTGCTATTACCTGCCAGTACTCTCGTCTCCTTCGGCCATGAAGTCCTGTAAACGCTCCTAGAACATATACTTCATTCTCTTCTTTTCTTGACATTCTGTAGCTTAAATGACAGCAGAGATCTTTTTGACAGACTGTAAGGTTTCCTGCATTTTCAAAAAGTTCTGTGAAGTTTAATGCATCGCGGAAAATAAATGCCCCGAAAGTATTTTTCTGTACTGGGAAGGGTTTGATGGTCATGGCATAGGCGCTCCAATTCACGGCTGTTGGGTAGGCAGGGGAATTTCGAGGATGTGAATCCATTTCTGAAAGAAGGAGTTTTCCCGACTCTGTTTCCATATCATAATGGTATACCTTGGGAGCATGTGGTGCATAAATACCGCTGCCTGCGAATAGAAAATGAGTCTTTTTAAAAACAAACCCAACATTGCCAGTTTCCCCACCAGAATGAGCATGTGGTCATGTCACCATGTCAGTCACAATGAGACAGCACACAGGCTTCTAGTTACACTGAACACCGAAGCACTTCTATTTCTATGGAAGGGGTCTAAAAGGTGTTTGATGTCTCATCTCAAATAAACTTTGAATATAATAGGAATATTTATGAGCATTATGGAAAAGTAAGTCACATTTAAAAATCTCTTTATATGGGAGTTCATGAAAGATAAGAAAGGGTGATACAAAGTTCTATCCTGTTCCTTATGATGGTAGTGTTTCAAAATTGCCCCCAATTTTTTAACACCCTATTCTCTAATAGGTAGATGTAATTCCTTTCCCTTGGAGTACAGACTGGACTTTGCAATTCACTTTAAATGAATGGAACATGGTAGAAGTTAAGGTGTGTGACTAGCCATAAACAGCAATGCAGCTTTCTCTATCTATCTGTCTACCTATCTATCTATCTATCTATCTATCTATCTATCTATCTACCTACCTATCTATCTATCTACCTACCTATCACCTATCTATCATCTGTCTCTGGAGGAAGTCAGCTGCTACCATTCATAAGGATACATCACATAGCCTTATGGAGAGGTCCAAGTGGCAAGAAATGCAAGTCTCCTGCCACTAGCCCCTGAGGAGCTAAGGGATCCTGTCAATAGAGCCATGTGAGACCGCTCTCTTGGATACAGACCATCCAGCTTCAGTCAAGACTTCCAGATGACCACTAGCCCAGTTAACAGCTTGATGTAACCTGGAGACGTAGTCTGAGCCAGGGTCACCCAGCTAAGCTAGTCCCAAATAGTGGCCGATAGAAAAAGTAAGTTAATAAATGTTTGTTGCTTTAGGCCACTTTTTACTTTGAAAGTACTTTGGTACAAACAACATGTCAATAATATAATCCTCTGTCCTTTGCCAATGATGGAACAAATCTTGTTTAGTACCATGCTTTACCTCTTACTAGCTGGTCACATTTGGCAAGTTAGCTGCATTCTCTGTGTCTCAGTTTTATAATCTGTAAAAGTGGGATAGTAATGCTCGTTTCACAGTGTTGTTGTGAGAACAAATGAAATAGTACATAAAGGTCTTAAAACAACCATAGCTGTTAAAATCAGTCATTAACCTTTTGTGTGTGTGTATGAAAAGATGACAAACATAGTGGTTAGTCCCAACAGAGAAGCAAAAAAATTATGACAGCTCACATCTAAAGCATTAGCTTCTGTGAGTTCAGAAATATAACCTGCGAATCTCACCTGGTCATGAATTACCTGTCATATTTTGGTGGATGTGATGTATATTGGCCACAAGAAGGTTAACTCTCATGCCCATTGCCCAAGCTGAATGAAATTCAATAGCTGTTAAGAGGGGCAAAACATTCATCCACGCTGCGGGGAACAGTATGGTGTCCACATGGAAATCTTTCACCAAGGTCACGGCAGGATCATGGAAGAGTATATCGAAGCATGTGAAAATGCCAAACCTTCCAAAGGTGGTGTTGAAAGTCACCAGCTCCGGCTTTTCAGGGGAATCAAACTGAGGCTCAGAGTAGAGGTGGTACTATAAGAAATGCATAAGATAAAACCAGGAACGTCTTCTTTATTGAAGAGATGACGTGTATAAAAACCTCCAAAGTTACTAACAGATTTGGCGATGGTCAACAGCAGAGACTTTATAGAAAGCAAATCCAAGGGAAACATGAAATATAGTCTTTCTCTCTATCTCCCCACCCCACCCAAATTAGAAGACAAATAACTTTCCATAAATTTTAGACTATGACTTGGTTTAATGTTTTTAGGTATCAGGGATTCAAAGCAGAATAACAACATTATTCTTTGAATCTATGATACCTAGAAACATAGTAGATACACAATAAATATTTCTTAAGTGTATGAGGGATGCTATCTCCCTCTTTACAGTGTCTCATCTGAAGTAATTTCAGAGACTCTTACCCAACTTTTAAAATGGAAAATTGTTGAAAATGAACATTTTCTTTAATTCTCCCTGATTCCTTCCAAGTAAACTTTTAAAACTAACAGTATAATACAATAATTAGAGTCAAGTGTGAAATAAAATGGTTTGTAAAGTAGAGACTGATGAGGTTGGGAACAGGACTATTAAATTTCTTCCTACAATTATTTTCTATAAAAATTTTTTTTAAAAAGAAATTAAACTTTATGAATATTTTAAGAATTGATTGACAAAGGTACATTAAGTCTACATATTAGAGTTCATGGGTCATGAATAGTCTTCAAGGTCCCCTGAAGGGACAGTGAGAGCCCCTCAACTTAGAATAATCACAGGTTTCTCCCTAGTTTGTCCACACTTGGTGCACCATGCTGTCCTGAAGTTTACGTGGGCCTGGTTAAATGTGTTGCTCAACTATGTTACCAATTTAACTAAATAGAGAATGACAGAATCACTTAAAATGATTCTCGCAAAGAAAATGCATTGAAAATGATACTAATAATGCAAAGGCTAGAAAACCAAAGAATGGAAGAGATGACATTTGTATTTTTAGTATGACACACATTTTGAGGAGAATATGAATGTTTAATTATAAATGAAAAGAAATTGTTAAACCCCACAAAGTCATAGAGAAAACAGTTTACAAGTTATATATTTTATTTATAAAAACAAAAATAAATATATATATTTTGAGGACTCAAGTTAAAATTTCTTTTTCTATAGCAGTGTATGATCAAAAACATTGGGAAAAATTGAGTTATATCACTCCTCTTAACTAATATTATATAAATATTAGGTATTTTTTATTCTTTTTGTGCTTGACTAAATTTATATGGTAACTTGGACTTCCAGCAGATTATTTCTCTACTCAAAAGAGTCTAAGGCTACTGTTTAAGATGCTTAGAAAAACTATGGGGGGAAAAGAGGGACATTCGCATTGACATGCATATTACATTCCCATTTATAAGGACAAGCTCTCTCTCCCTGCCCAAGTTGATATAAAATTATTTTGCTCTTTTAATTCAAAGTTTAAAGTAAAATGTTCTGATCTGACCTTAAAGCTACAGAAGATAATTAAACTGACTGGTGTAGAAAATAAAAAGAAAGGTCATTTTTGTGACTTGATAGAAAACAGAAAAATTGGCTTCTGTGAAAGTCACTCAGGCAATTTGGCCATACCTTTGTATCATTTCAACATTAAATGGCGTCTAGATTATAGTCATCTTGGTATCACTTGAATTAATATTAAAATTATGTTTTATATAAAAGGATCTTAATCTCAGGTTATTGTAACATCTTTCTGATAGGTTTGCCTACATTATTTTTTTCAAATTAATTTTTTTTCTAAAATGTGATTTTTCTTAAGTGCTTGCCTTAAAAATATATCTCTAATAATATCATATATAAGAAACGAAGCTCAAAATCCTAAACACAGCATTCATCACTCTTATAACAGATGCCACCTTACATACCCACCCACTCTTACCTTATGGTAACGTGCCACCAGCTTTCCATTTGCATCATATACCACATTAGTGTTGTATTGGTAATAGCCATTAGGAGGACATGTGGACTTACGGGAACTACATGGCTTTTTGTCTCCAATATTTGCCAAGACATAAATAGAGTTATTCTTGGCCAGGCAGCTGAGTCTTGCTTGTACTGGGGTATGACCAAATCTAAATCAAATTTGAATTAAGACATTTGAATAAGTTAGATATAAAAGGACAAATATGGTATGACATCACTTATATGTGAAATTTTAAAAGGCTTCGTTCATAGAAACAGAGTAGAATAGTGGTTACCAGGGGCTGAGGGGAAAGGGGGTTGGGAATATGTTATTTAAGGGTACAAACTTGCAACTAGTAGATAAATAAATTCTGGAGATCTAATGCCCAGCATAGTAATCAGAGCCAACAATATTGTATTGTAAGCTTCAAACTTGCTTAGAGACTAAATCTTAATTACTCTCAACACAGAAAAAAAAAAAGGTACTTGCATGCTATGACAAGGGGGTTAACTAGAGCTATAGTGGTAATGATATTGCAACATATAAATGTATCAATTTAACACATTGCATATCTTAAACTTACACAATGCTATATGTCCATTATATCTCAATAAAAAAGGCATTTTGGCTTTAAAAAGTATTTTAGTCACATTATACATAAACAATAACAACAAACTCATAGATACAGGGAGCAAACTGATGGTTGCTAGGTGGGAGGAGGCTTGGGGTTGGGTGAGAAAGGTGCTGGAATTAAGAAGTACAATTGGTAGTTACAGAATAGTCACCGGAGTGTAAAGTACAGCCTAGGAAATACAGTCAGTAATATTGTATCAACTATGTATGGTCCCAGGTGGGTATAGACTTATCAGGGGAATCGCTTCATAAAACAAATAAATGTCAGCCATTATACTGTGTACCTTAAAGCAATGTAATATTAAATGTCAACTATAATTAAAAAACAATTTTTTTAAAGCAAGAGCCCAAGTATAACTGAAATCAATAAAAACTATTTATGAAAAAGATCACATTTTAAAATCCACAGATTACGCTTCAACTGGATGAATTTGGTTCCCATCATATCTATTGCCCTGGCAATTCGCTGTACACTCTCCTGCATCACTGGTCGTCCCCTCTTTGGGTCATTCCTTCATCAACATGCAAATATGCTCTAGTACCTCCTATTTTCAAAAAAAAAAAAAAAAATGAAATAGAAACTTGAACCCACAGGCCTCTCCACATCTTGCTTCATTTCTCAGCTCCCTTTTACAGCAAAACTGCTGGAAAGCACTGTTTGTCTCGCTATTCCCAACTTGTCCTTTGCCATTCCCTTTTGAGGCACTCAAGTCAGCTTTCATTTCTATGATCCCAACAGACAACTCTTACTAATGCCAATGGTGACCCACATCTTACTCGATCTCCTCTTACTTGTCTGTGGCAGCTGACACAGCTAATTACACCATCCTCCTGGAAACACTTATTGTGTCCCACTCTCTCCAATTCACTGGCTCGTCGTCTCCTTCTCCTTTGCTGGCTCCTCCTCAGCTCTCCTGAGTCTAAACATTGGAATTTCCTACATCTCAAGCCTTCGATCCTTTCTCTTTTCTAACTCACTCCATAAATGACGCCATCGTGGTGTTAAAGCATTCTATATGCTCACTACTGATTTTCTATTTCCAGCCTTGACCTTGTCCAAGCCAGATTTGTATGTGCAACTGCCAGGCGGCCATCTCCACTTAGATGTCTAAAGTACAGCTCAAACTTAACATGCACAGAATTGACTTCCTAATTTCCATCCCAGAAATACTGTTTCTTCAGTGTTCCCTGTATCTGCCAATGGCAATTCCATGTCTCTATTTGCACAGGCCCAAAACTTGAAAGTCACTCTTGGTGCTCGTCTTTCTCTCATACCTCTATACCAGGTAACAAATCCTGTCACCTTGATGTTTAAAACATATCTATAGGCCTGACCTGTGGTGGCGCAGTGGATAAAGCGTCGACCTGGAAATGCTGAGGTCGCCGGTTTGAAACCCTGGGCTTGCCTGGTCAAGGCACATATGGGAGTTGATGCTTCCAGCTCCTCCCCCCTCCTCTCTCTCTCCCTCTCTGTCTGTCTCTCTCTCTCTCTCTCTCCTCTCTAAAAATGAAAAAAAAAAAAGACACCACTTAAAAAAAAAAAGAATTGGTATAAAACATATCTATAATCTGACTACTTCCTACCACCTCCACTCAGCAGTGCTAACAGGATGATTACAACAGCTTCCTAAGTAGTCTTCTGCTTTGTCATTGCCCTCCTTATCTTTACCCAATACAGAAGCCAGAGTGGTGCTTTTAAAGCATAAGTCAGATTGAGTCACTTCTGGAACCTATGCCCTCCAGTGCCTCCCATCGCACTGAGAGAAAAAAAAAACCAAAGATCTTACAATAGACTTCAAGACCCTATGTGACCCACAGCACCCTCACAACATGGAGCCTTTCTGATCTCACCTCACAATGTCTCTCCCTTGTCAATACAAGCTCCATAGTCAACCCCAATTTTAAAATAACCACAATAGGTCTTATAACTCATCCCACCCAAGCACCACATCTCCCCTCTTCTTATCATGATACAGTCTAATAAAAGTATCTTCTCCCACTAAATATTCATTAGCCAAATGAAGGGTGTAGACTTTGTTTTATTAAGTGCTGTCTCCACTACTCCTTGAATAGCATCTGGCACATACTAGGTGCTCAACAAATAACGGTTGAATGAATAAAAAGATGAATGAATTAAATTGAACTATATTGGGTGGTAATGCAAGACCATTTTCTGTCAAAATATGTTCCTCTACTGTGGGGCTATAAAACTGGCATTTACTAACTATATGGAAAAACCTGTCCCCCAACTTTTACTAGTTCCCATAGTTACTGTGATCTTTGACTTATCCATAAATTTGCAATATATGTTGTTTTCTTTAATTTCTATTATTTATTTATTTATTTATTTATTTATTTATTTTTGTATTTTTCTGAAGCCGGAAACAGGGAGGCAGTCAGCCAGACTCCCGCATGCGCTCGACCGGGATCCACCCGGCACGCCCACCAGGGGGCAATGCTCTGCCCATCCTGGGCGTCGCTCTGTCACGACCAGAGCCACTCTAGCGCCTGGGGCAGAGGCCAAGGAGCCATCCCCAGAGCCCATCTGCTGCGGGAGGGGAAGAGAGAGACAGAGAGGAAGGAGAGGGGGAGGGGTGGAGAAGCAGCTGGGCGCCTCTCCTGTGTGCCCTGGCCGGGAATCGAACCAGGGACTTCCGCACACCAGGCCAACGCTCTACCACTGAGCCAACTGGCCAGGGCTTAATTTCTATTATTTATTGATTGATCTTAGAGAGAGAGAGAGAGACAGAGAAATATCGACTTATTGTTCCACTTATTTATGCATTCATTGGTTGATTCTCATATGTACACTGACTGAGGATCAAACCTGCAAACTTCAGGTATCGGGGGATGCTCTAACTAATTGAACTACCCAGCAAGGGCCTTTGCAAAATATGTTGTTTTTAACAGGAGATTCAGAACTCAACCCTACTGTTAGATTGAAAATATCCTGGTTCTCCCAATTCTCAATACTTCTATGTAGAAAGACTATCCTTTCGTTGCCATCTTTTTTTTTTTTTTTTTTCAAAATAAAAGCTCTTGCAAACACCATAAAGAGATCAGCTCAGAACAAGAAGGATGGAAAGATGGAACTGTCCAGTGTCATGTAGCCCAGCATTCTCTTCTTTGTGTAGTTAATCTCTGTAGAGCAAAGGGAAGTAATTTCTAATAGCCTTTATATAAAAGTCACAATAACCAAAGGTGCCTAAAAAAAGTTTAGTGGCCACAATCCTCCAGCAAAAATGGCAGAGGAATGTTTAATAAACTTAATTTGAGATAAAAGAATGAGAGAGAGTATGAGAGGATGACAGACTGAGAGGCTCTGAAAGCTGAGGGAGAGTAGGTGTGACAGAGTGGGCGACCTTCCCCTGCAAGTTTTGAAGGGTGCAGTATGCATCTCAGTAATCCAAGGCTTCCGAGGGAGTAGGACTTATATATTAAATCTATATCTATATCTAGCAAACATTTCATATTAAAATATTTCTAGATTACTTTTTCTCAGGAGAATTACCTTTGTGGCTTAGAAAAATGCAGTTGCAAAGAATAAGGTTTTATGACTTACTAGAAAGTACATACGTAGTGAGGCCTTTCTGCCTGAGAAGCAGACCCTAGAAAAGAGACTCTATAAAATTGCAATATGGTACCTGCAAAGAGAGACATTGAAATATTTTCCAATAACAACCCCCATCCACTTCAGAAGTTAATTTACTACTTGTGTCCCTGAGATCTTCTTCCCCTTAGTCTCTAGTTTTGGTTACAAACATCTCCTTTATATATTTTCTTCAAATTTAATGATATTAAATCATAGATGATTGTTCAATGGTACAAGATAAATATACTACTAACATACACCACATACATGGTAATTCAGAATGTATCATTTTGCTGTAGCGAGTGCACACATTTTAGAGGGTTATAGCGCTTCTGTACACACAATCTGGAGATATAAAATACCTGTGGGGGTCCTGACATGGAATCCAGTCCAACTGAGGGTCTGGAATATCCTCTAGGTAAGGGAAAACAGTTTCCCTGGTAAATTTCCATCCATAAAGTGCATCTTCTGGAGTCACAATGATATGAGCACCCTGTTCAAAACCAGTCAAATCAAATTATTTCTCCACATGTAACATAGACAATGCAGCCCTCTAGCCTTCCACCAGATCTCATGTCCTTACAATAAAGTGTGATTAGTAGAAGTAAAAGAATACCTTCTCAGCTGCCTGCTTAATCGCTCTCTCCAGAACATCAATATTCTTGTTCATAAGGAGCAAGGCATCGTCTGGAGAAACAGGTGTCTCTGTTTTCTTTGGCAGTATGACAGCGTGTTCATATACTGCAGCTGTGAAAGTATACAGGGCACCGGCATGCAGGAAAATCAGGGCAAAAACTGCCACAGTGGTTTGAAAGGAGAAAGTGGTCATGGCCAAGGTCTAGAGATTTCTGAAAGTGTAAGGAATATTTACATAGCATTTATATAGGTTGGTACATTTATGTAACATATGACTGCCAGCTACTGAGCTCTTATTTTATAGTCTTATGAATATTATTACACTCAACCAATTTTGAGAGAAAAATATTGCCATTAAATGAACACAATCAAAAAGTATTACAAAGAATGTACAACATGCAATGTTGATAAAATTTGATGTCAAATTTCAAAAAACAAAATTCAAATGTAGTCCCATTGTACCCTTTAATTAATAGAAAAATATAGTAACTAAAATAACTGTCATGTAAAACATTATAACACAAAATACCTGCTCGATTTCCTTCACAAATTTATTCTGAGAGTCAGACACGTGAAGGTTCTCTGTAACATTAAGATGGGATGAGTATCATTAACACAAATAGGTGTTAATCCTGACTGCTTAGTGTGATTTAATTCTTAGGCCCACAGAGCAACTCCTGTTCAATTAAACAAATCTAGTTTATATAGGGTACTGGGGATAGGACGGGGAACAGGGTACCTGGTCACCAACTCCTGGATCTTGCCAAACAACATGACAGATGCACATCAACCACACGGTGGAGACACAGCAAAAACCCCAAGGAGCACAGGATGGTGGGGAGCAGTTCTGGGCTCTGCCACAGCCTGAAGGACGTCCTCGTCTGGCCTCTCTCCCAGAAACGAAAGGACAGTACGGGAGCTGAGACGTGAGGGGTTGGAAATAGCATGTACAGTCCCTGACGGCACTTCCTGCTTGGCAGCAAGGATGACACATCAAAATCAGAAGCAAGAAAACCCTGGTTCTTCTTTACAAATTATTCTCTTGATAATTGTACACACACACACAAAAAAAAATAAAACAAAACAAAAAAACAAAAAAGCACATGGCTTTCCTATGTGTTCAAAAGATTGTTTGAATCTGCCTTTTTGGAAGGAAATGACTGCTTGAGCAGAACCAGACTGAACTTGAACCATCTTTGGCGCCAGGTCCCACTCAGGTGAGGGGTTCCTCTAGCTCTGAACTTGGATGGCTGTTCAACTCTTCAGACAGCTAAACCAAGAGAAAATCTAAGAGTACGTGTTATGCCCTACTGGATGGAAAGGGTTGTGTCACAGGAAGTGGCCAGGAGCCAACGGTTTTTGAGCTGGAGCACCAGAAAATTCATGTGGTTTAAACTACCCTCTCTGCCTTTTGCTCTCCTAAGTTGAGGACTGTGGGACGCTGAGCTGCTAAAGCCCCTTTGAACTGGCAGCATGTTCTTCTGCTGAGGCCCCAACGGTAGGCAGCTCTGTGGTTGATGATTTTGCTAGCAGATCACTAACCTTAGCTCTGATCCAACTCTGCCCAAAGTTCATTGCATTCACCAAAAGATACTTTAAAAAATTCCTCTTGGTTGGCAATATAAACTGATTATTTGTGTGCCCCCCACTCCCCAAACTTGTATGTTGAAATTTAATCCTTACTGTGATGGTATTAGGAGGTGGGGCATTTGCAAGGCGTTTATGTCATGAGGGTGGAGCCCTCAAGAATGGGATTTGTGCCCTTATAAAACAGTCCCTGAGGAGCTCCCTTGCCCTCTCAGCTAGGCGAGAACAAAATGAGAAGATAACTATTGATCAATTTTCAGTAGGTAAGGATGTAAAAAGCATAGAGGAGGTCTAAGATAAGTAGCAATGACAGGCGGGTCTAGGTGAAGCCTTCCACTTCCCTGGATTCTATCTGCTCTCTTCTTTCCGAGGCCAGTGACTCTTCCTACCACCCCTGACCTTCTGCTTTGGTTTATGCTCTGGGTGGGCAGCGACTCGCCAGAGGGTTCTGCTCCTTTAGGCACCAGGAGAGGGAGTGTTTGTTTTATCCTAGCCTGGTAACTCTAGTTTCTGGGGTCTTCCTTCAAGTAGTCATAGAGACCAGGTAACACAGGCCAGATGGAATTACATGATTGTTACTGAATAATGTCCAAATGGCCTGGAGAAACAACGGAGAAATAGAAGCTAGCCATTTTGTAGTGCTCAAGACTACAATTTTTTATAAAAATTTTTATTGAATTTGTTGGGGTGACCTTGGCTAACCGTTTGAGTACTACAATTGTTCGTGTACATCCTCGTGCCTCCTGACCATCCAGAGTACAATCATAAAAAAAAAAATTATTTTAAAAATGTGTAAGGCAACATTAAAAAAAGATAAATGTATGTTCTTCTTGTTTCCATAAATTATCAAACAAACATGATTTTACATTAATAAAACTGTTAACTGGAACTAATTTTATTTTTTGAAAAAGAACTCATTCCTGAGGATCAGCGAGCATGAGAAAAACTCACTACTCAAAGGGTTAACAAAATTATACAGGTTTCAGGTGTACAATTCTATAAAACATCATCTGTATATTCCATTGTGTACTCACCACCCCAAGTCTAAGTTAATTCTTATATTCATATTATTTTTCTTTAGCACATTATTCTTCTGTAATACACATATGCTCTAGAACTTTCCTCTAGGTCAGGGGTAGTCAACCTTTTTATACCTACCACCCACTTTTGTATCTGTTAGTAGTAAAATTTTCTAACTGCCCACTGGTTCCACAGTAATGGTGATTTATAAAGTAGAGAAGTAACTTTACTTTATAAAATTTATAAAGCAGAGTTACAGCAAGTTAAAGCATATAATAATAATTACTTACCAAGTACTTTATGTCAGATTTTCGCTAAGTTTGGCAGAATAAATCTTTATAAAACAACTTACTATAGTTGAATCTATCTTTTTATTTATACTTTGGTTGCTCCGCTACCGCCCACCATGAAAGCTGGAATGCCTACTAGTGGGCGGCAGGGACCAGGATGACTACCACTGCTCTAGATGGACATAACTAAATTCCGTATGGTCCTGTATCTAGTTACCGATAACTTACATGCGTAAATTTTTTTCCTGCACTAGTTATGAGTCATGATGGCCTCAGATAATGGTATGGTTAATGATATGGATGCTGAAGCCAGAATGCCTGGGTCTGAATCACTTCCTAATCAGGTGACTATAAGTAAGTGATGTGTCTCTCAGTGCCACAGTTTCCCTCATTTGCAGAAAAGTGAAAATATCTACTAAATAACTTCTGCTGTTATTATTACCTCGTGCCCAGAAGACAGAGCCCTATCTGAGGGCAATGCTTAGTGCAGCTTTTAGCCTGGTCTTTAATTCCCTCTGCTTCTATGCCCACCTGTTCTTGTCTACTAATTTGTTAAAAAGACATCAACCAGTTCGTATTCTTTATTTTATCATTGTCCTCTTTCCACAAAGTCTTTCTGGTTTCCTTTCTTCCATGTCAGTCTGCCTTTAATGGTTTATCCTGAAACTATTAACTTAAAGCCCATTTCTACCAGCTTATTTTGAATGTTTTCCCTCCAACTGTATCATAGATTCTCCCTCTCATCAATAGTTCTAACTCCTTAATTCACATATAATACACTTTTTTAGGCACACACACATACACACACACACACACACACACACACAACTTACCAAGAAACTGGAATACTCATTCACTGCTGTGACAATGTGAAAAGGCACAGCCAGCCACTCTGGAAAACAAGCCTGACAGTTTCTGAGAAAAACTACTCATGACCCCGCCCCCTCCTGGGTGGAGAAGCAAACAGGGAAGTTGGGTAAAATCCCAGCACTTCCTGCATCTTGCTCCCTGCTCTGGAAGAGGACAGGACAGTGTTAACGGAGAGATTCGAGTTCCCAGTGAAGGAATGTCTTTATGAGCGGTTACTTTCAGTTTCTTATCGGCTGCACGGTTAACCAATGTGACTGCGTGCAAAGACAGAGAAGAAAAGCAAAAGTCTTGTGTTGGTCTGCTTTGCACACCCAGAATCAGAGTCATATGCCATAGCTCTGCTGAATGGACTTTGTTTCTATGGAAGATCAATTAATGCACAGTATCTATGTGGGAGTATTCATTTTTCTGAATCAACTAACCAAGGTCTTGAGGGCTGTGTGAGACAAATTTCCTAGCTACCTAACGAAGAATTTGCGGCCGGGTCTTCCTTCCTTATGCATTTTTTTCCCAATTAATATTGCTGCTTTACCGGAGATATTTTTTTCTTCAGAAGATGCAAGGGCAGTGTATAATCCAATGCTTCTGCTTTCTTATTATGAGATGATAGGGCCACTTCCTAATGCACAAGCCTGAGGCAGGACCTAGCTCTTAGGAATGGACTCACCAACAACCAAGTGACTTTGGTCTTTGTCAACCAAAAAAGAGGGAAAAGCAACCTAGTAATAGTGATAAAAGAGAAAACAATACAGGAAACGAATACACCCCAAAGTTCAGAAAGTGTGTGAATAAAAGGTATTAATGTTACGTTTAAATATTTATCTACACAGACTTTAACTCTTTTACAAGGAAAACACTATCAGAATTTATCCAACAACAGATTTCATGGTGGTCATTTTCAAAATATGTGACTTAACTGATTTGGTGTTCAAAATTGTCTTGAATGACAAAAACTTAAAAATGAAACAATGTATACTTTCTCTATTTGTCTTTTTTTTGTTAACAAAAAACAGCCCCTTTGCACACGCCATGGATTGCTTTGGGTCAGAACGGCTGCCTCATTCTCACCCTTCAGATCTGAGTTCTCAAGTCCCACCTCCATGGAGAAGCCTTGTCTGAATTAGGACTCTACACCTAACCAATTCTAGCCAGCTCCTCTCTCATATCACCAATTTGTTTTCCTTCCTAGCATCTTGGTAAGATAATTAGAAATTCTGGTATTTATCTATTGTTTGCCCTTCCCTTGAAGTATTATAAGTCAGATAAAGGCAGAGATTGTATTTATCCTGATCACAGCAAAATCTCTAGTATCTATCATAAGGCAGGAAAGACATTATGTATATTAAGAGCAGGAGAGATAGTGAGGCAGACACTCGCATGTACTCCGACTGGGATCCACCCAGCAACCCCATCTGGGGCCGACGCTCAAATACCAGGCCGACGCTCTATCCACAGATTCGCCGGCAAATAAATATTTTTGAATGACTAAACAGATAAAACCATTTCTTTTATTTAAAAAAGGTAAATGTGGCTGATACACTATGGAAATGGATTAGGAAGTATGAGAGTGGCACAACAGAGATTCTCTCTCTTAGACAATAGTATGCATTTTACATAAAGTCAGGAGAACCCCTTCCCGAACATACAAGCATTCCTGTGGAACCACCTGCTCTAGGAATGGATATATCTACTGGAAATAAGTTTTTTAGAAAAAGATGGTAGAACTCAAACAGTCACTATGGAAAATGAATGTTATACCGAGCACTGCTTATAAATCCAGATCGTAATTGGAAGTAGGTTGCAAAAATGGAAATCTCTTTTATTTTTAAGTGAGAAAGCCATTTTTTCTTAGATTTTACTTATTAATTTTTTAGAGAGAGGAGACAGAAAAAGAGAGGGAGAGAGAGAGAGGGAGAGAGAGAGAAGGGGGGAGGAGCAGAAAGCATCAACTCCCATATGTGCCTTGACCAGGCAAGCCCAGGGTTTCGAACCGGTGATCTCAGCGTTCCAGGTCGACACTTTTACCCACTGAGCCACCGCAGGTCAGGTGGAAATCTCAAGTAATGTTATTTTTCTACCTTCCACACAAAATTTTTAGAAGATCTGAGGGCCAGGGAATATTATGAACTTTTTGCATGGGAGGCAGAATTTTGCCTTTGAACAAAAACAAAAATCTCAGGATACAGATAAAGCATATATTTTAAAAACTGATTTCACAGTAATTACTCTACATATATTGAGTTGTTTATATTATCTTTAAGCACATCAGCTTTTTCCCTTAAGTATATTATTTCTTTCCTTATTAATATAAATAGGTACATACATAGAATCAGTGAATTTAGAATGAAAAGTACACAACAGAGGAAACCGGAGACCCAGGCTCAACAACATCTTCAAGCACAAAGTCTGGTTGATTTTCAACCACTCTTTTCATATGTAATGCTTCAAAGATGGCTGGTTCAGCAGGCCAGCTTTGCAGGACAGCAGTATGTGCAGCCCAACGCAGATCATCCAAAAATATGTGGACACTTTCAGGACGCTGGTATCGGGTTCATGGACACCAGCGTAATATTAAGAAAACATTTTTAACTTTCTAATTTTAATGATCAAGGCCAGGAACATCCATCTCCCAACCCTGTATAATCCAAGATTCTCAAGGCTGGTTTTCATCAGGCAGGAGAGCACTTCGTTCCTCCTCTGTGCCAGGGATATTTTGAAGTTTCAATCTACAACGAAGGAAGAAGAAGAGAAACTTCAACATTTCTCATCTTAAAAAAAACATCACCACCTACACCTCTACCCAACTACCTCCTGAACTGTATCTACCAAGACCTGAGGCTCAAAGTGCCCACAAAAATGGCTTTTCTTTTTCATTTCCACAGGCCAACTTAATTTTTCTTTTTTTTTTTTTTTAGAGAGAGAGAGGAAGAGAAACATTGATTTGTTTTTCCACCCATTTATGCATTCATTGGTTGAGTCTTGTATGTGCTCTGATGGGGGATCAAACCGGCAACCTTGGCATATTGAGATGATGCTCTAACCAAATAAGCTACCCAACCAGGCTTCCCATAGGCCAACAGTTAAAGGGAGAAAAAAGCTCAAGAGTTAACCATACCTTCTTCTTTTCCTTGAGTACTCCAACAGATAAAACAAGCCCATCATTAATCCCTTTAACACAATTAAAGGTACTTGTTAATGTCAATTCTCCAAGCCACATTTCTCCACAAATGTAAGAAAAAAATGAAAAGTCTGATTACTCACACTTGTGAGCGCCCACAGACCTTGTATAGCTGCTGCCCATTCAAAACCAATTTTCTCATACAGAAATCCACCTAGGGTCGGTCCTATGAAAGCACTAACAAAGAAAAGAAGAAAGGGCATTAAGTAGTGAAAAAAAAAAAAAGGAAAAGAAGAAGAAGAGTTTCATCCCAAAAAGGCTGCATGATCCTTTAGCCACAGGTCTTCTTTAAATGGAAACTTTAAGTACTAAAGGAAAAAGGCAATTTCTGGACATTGCATTGGGTATCAGAAAATAATTCTACTCAATAATGATGACGCTTAACTGTACTAAACCATTGTAAAATTGTAACTGCTTCTGAAAAGCTGGTGCCTAATAAAAATTTTTTTTAAAGATGACCAGTATTCTCTCTACTCTCCTCAGTATTTGAATTAAAAATAACTTCATTCAATACATATTTATGGACAATATCTACATTGCCTGCATACAGTTACCCCCTAGGGTATATTAGAGAGTAAAAAAATAATAATAAACGTATAAATTTTAAAAACTTAGCTATGCTCCTCATAAATGAACTTAAAAGTATAATTTTTATAGGACAAAGTATATGGGACCATTTTGATTTGGTATTAAAACTGCTGGCATAATCAATGATCTTAGAGTCAGAAGATGTAGGTTCAAACTGCGGTTCTGCCCTAAATGAATTAGGTGCCCCTGGGCAACTCATCTGGTGACTCAACCTCTTCCTCTGTAATTTAGAGACTGTATTTTCCACTTTGCAGGTATGAATGGAATTCAATGGCTACTCACCCAACTGACCACATTGCACTAAAGAGACCTGATACGAGTGCCAGTGTACTTAATCCTTCTTCAAACCCATTGTCACTGCAAAGAGGGACAAGAGTGTATCTGTGAGTTAAAAGGAAGCCTGTGTGATAGACAAGAACTGTGTATAATAGAGAAACGAAAATAAGCCAAGGTTAATCTGGACAAAACCAACAGCAAGAATACTCCATTGCTAAGATAAAAAGCTAAACTAATTTAAAGGAATTTTCATACTGATGCTTATAACTTCATGGTTTTCTAAAAAATAATTCTGTTGGAGGTATAGAATACAATATTAAGAATCATGACCTACTGACAATCAGTGCTCAGAAAAACATATATTTAAGAAATTCTTAAAATGAGATGACCATGTAAACAGAATAATGAGCTTTTAGAAAATGCAGGGGCAGCTGCTCATTCCTGGGAGAGGTGTTGAATTGACACAGCCTACTTATCAATATTCTGCCTGAAGTTCACTTTGTGTTCTTGCTACATCACCATGCCTACTAAACAAAAGCCTGATGGCCAAGTGACCAGGCTGGGTGTGATACTGTGCTTTCCAATAAGTAATACATGTTTGGTCTCTTAGTCCATTTCTGGCACAGGGCTCCTAAAATCCTTGAAATTTCCTAACTAATGGAAGGCAATAGAAGTCTTTTGTTAAACTCATGAGGTGACTTTTGGAAGACACCTAAGGATGGTGGCTGGCTGCCAGGAGAGCCATTCTTGTGATTAAAGAGTTGAAGTTTTCAGTATGCCCACCCCTAATTCTCCTCCACGCCATCCGCACCATTCACCTCTGGGAGGGAAGTGGGGCTGGAGGTTGAATCAATTGCCAATGGTCAATGAGTTAATCAACCATGCCTAAGTAATGAAACCTCCATAAAAACTCAAAATAACAAGGTGCAGACAACTTTCTGGTTAGTGAACCGAAATGCTTACACATGCTATCACGCAGGGCCCCAAACTCCAGGAGGACAAGAAGCTCCTTTGTTCAGGACCTCACCATATGTAGCTCTGGCTGTTGATTCCTGCCTTTTATCACCCTTTGTTAACAAACCATAATCTAGGGATTAAACTGGTTTCCGGAGTGTGGTGAGCTGCTCCGGCAAGTTAATCATACCCAAGGAGGGGACCGTGGGAACATCTGATTTCTAGCCTGTTGGTCAGAAGTGCAGGTGATACACTGGACTTGTGATTGGCACCAGAAGTGGAGCAATCCTGTGGGACTGAGCCCTTAGCCTGTGAAATCTGATGCTATCTCTGGTTGGTCAGTGTCAGAACTGAATTGAATTGTAGGACATCCAGATGGTATAAAAGAATGGCTTAGAAAAATCTCCACACATCAAAATTGGTCCTAGAATCATTTTACCTGGTCACTCTATGCTCTTGCATGGACCGCCCCCATGAGAGAGGAATAATACTGAGGTTTTTCCATTTTGCTTTGATTTTTTTTTAAAGTACATCTGTACAGAGCTATAAACCAAGTCTCTACCCACAACCTATTTTAGCTATTATGGTATTACTATTACTAGATCTTATTATCATTTATTTTATTATTGTACATACTGTATATATTACAACAGTGTTTGACATGAAATCATAAAGATGTACTATTGCAGAAAAAAAATCCAAAATCTTTCAAAATTGAGAAATTCAAGAAAGCCTCTGGTGCTCACAACTATTCAAAATACAGTTTCTTGAAGCAACGGAAGTAACTTACTAGGCACAGCTGAGAATCTCCGGGAAAGTGGGAATTAAACTCATTCCAGCAGAGATGCCATTCATGGCTAACATCAACACCAGCAGCCACAGCTGACTGCAAAAGAGTTTCGGAGAAAAAAAAATAGCACTTTAAGAGACATAAAGCTTCATGGTAAGGATGGCAGGCAGGACCCCTGACAAGGTCCTTCTACAGATTCTGGACCCTTGTCCTCATTCCCATCTGATCCCATTTCATTCAGTGACAGCATCGTTTATTTAGCTCCTTATATTTGGGGCAGGGGTCAATTCATCTTGGTACCTCAATGTCTTTTGTCGCATATATCACATGTCAACCTGCCTTATTGTCACCATAAAAAATCCACTTAAAATTGGTGGAAATGCTAATGCTACTGTTTTTCCTTCAGTTAGTTAGTTGGCTTTGAAAGTCAATCAACTGAAAATGTCAGAGAAGGGAGGTGGTAAAGTGACAGGAAACTGATATTTGTACCATGTCGGAGGTGCTATGCCAGTTACTTAACACCCTTTAGCTCACTGCATCCTGCAGCATCCCTGAGATGTGAATCCTGTTAACAAAATTATTAAAGACTATTTAGGTGATACAAACCATCTCCTCTCAGAGTAGTGCAAAAGGAGGCAGAAGCTAGGAACCTTTTAAAGGATAAAGAATAATGAACGAGGAAGAGAAAACCAAAAATTACCTGATCGGCTGGGCTACAGAGTCAACCCTGTTAGGAGTGAGAAGGGCCAGAGCTACCTTGGTGTTTGAGGACCCTCTAGCCCTGGGGTCCCCAAACTTTTTACACAGGGGCCCAGTTCACTGTCCCTCAGACCGATGGAGGGCCAGACTATAAAAAAAACTATAAACAAATCCCTATGCACACTGCACATATCTTATTTTAAAGTAAAAAAACAAAACGGGAACAAGTACAATATTTAAAATAACAAGTAAATTTAAATCAACAAACTGACCAATATTGCAATGGGAACTATGCTCCTTTCACTGACCACCAATGAAAGAGGTGCCCCTTCCGGAAGTGCAGCGGGGCCGGATAAATGGCCTCAGGGGGCTGCATGCAGCCCACGGGGTCGTAGTTTGGGGACCCCTGTTCTAGCCTGTGTTTCTGGTTAAGGACAACATTTACAGGAACACAAAGGCATCTAAGTTTTAGTTTGCTGATGTAGCACCCAGACAGGAGCAGCTTCTTGTGCATAGAAAGTTATTTCAACAGTACTATTAGTCACTCTTTCTGGTAGATAAAAATGAGGCTCTTGGCAGTTAAGTGATTTGCCCAAGTTCATATAGCTAGTAAGTGGCTAAGCCAGGATGTAATGGCAAATCTGAAGGATTCTGAAAGCCTTGCTCTTTCCACATCATGCTTTATCCCAGAAGTAATTTGCTCACTTTATTCAGCAAATAAATTATATTAAATAAGCTTTAATGAGCAACTACTACATATTAAGGATGATACAGAAAAAAAACAAGTAAAAATTTGGTCCCTGCCTTACGGAGCAAGGAGGAGTAGCAAAAACAAAACCATATTCTAAGAGCTGTTAGCTAAGGCAGGTGCCAACAAACAAGTGTGCAATTGAAACACAAAGGGAGAATATGCATATTTCTCACTTAATACAGATTTGCTTGTACCACTGCTAGCTTCCAGTAAGGTAAAATACCGTCAGTCTAACAATTCAATATAGTCACAAATCAAGGTAATTATTTCAATAATAAGGTTCAAAATACTAAGCCAAACCAGTATTACATCAAATTTTCTGAAACACTTCTTAATGCTATTTGACCAAAAAAATAGAGAAGAAAAAAAATTACCTTTTAATGTGCAAGACTGGAACAGGTCCCAACAGCATGTAGCACACCGCTGTGATGATGTTTCCAAAAACCAGAAACCATTTCCTCAGATGCTGGTGGAGAAAGGGACAAAAGGAACTCTTCACACCATCCATTGTCAAAGAGTATTTTACACATTACTGAGGAACACAGGTCATCATATTTAAAAATTCAAATATATCGAAGAAAACAAAACTCTACCTACACGAGGAAATAGGTAAGTGGTAAACACAAAAGCAAGGACAGCGTACCCCAAGATAAGGAGTGTGTGAAACAGGGGTTCCTTGGAAAGGGCATGGTGGCAGATTCTGTACATGATGAACTACTTCAAATAGAACAATGTAAAAAACAGTCACTACAAGACTCTACCTGGCAAGTAAAATTTCTAGAAAATTTACATTATTAAAAAAATAACCCACTAAAATTATTTCATATAAACTACTTGAATGCAGACTAGAAATCATAGGGTCGCCTGACCTGTGGTGGCGCAGTGGATAAAGCATCGACCTGGAAATGCTGAGGTCGCCGGTTCAAAACCTGGGCTTGCCTGGTCAAGGCACATATGGGAGTTGATGCTTCCAGCTCCTCCCCCCCCTTCTCTCTTTCTGTCTCTCCTCTCTCTCTCTCTCTCTCTCTCTCTCCTGTCTAAAATGAATAAATAAAAAATTAAAAAACATTTATAAAAAAAAAAAGAAATCATAGGGTCAAGGCACATATGAAAAAGCAATCAATGAACAACTAAGATGCTGCAACAAAGAATTGATGCTTCTCATCTCTCTCCCTTCCTGTCTGTCTGTCCCTATCTATCTCCTTCTATCTCTCTCTGTCTCTGTCTTTCTCACTAAAAAAAAAAAAGAAAAAAAAAATGAACCTCTTCAGGATAATGGCAGGTTGGAAGCCACTGGAACCCCACTCTGGAATCTCATTGTCAGCTCAAAAAATTGAATATATTAAAACTTAAATGTTCTTACCTCCCCCCAAAATGATAAATAGATGAGGTGATGAATGTTTTCATTAATTGCATGGAGAGATTTCTTTCACAGTGTGTGTGTGTGTGTGTGTGTGTGTGTGTGTGTGTGTATTTAATAATTCTCCATGATGTATACTTTAAATATCTTACAATTTGGTCAATTATACCTCAATAAAGCTAAAATTTTAAAAATGAATATGTCAACTTGAATCAATGGACCTCTAGAGGTCTAGAGGCATTGATTCTAGACCACTGGTCTAAACATACAAACACAATTCTGAAATATAAATAACTGTACGTACTGGCATTTTGTCACTTAGTAGACCAAAGAGTGGTGAAGAAATGGTGTAGGGTAGTGCCATACTCAGGAATATCAGGCCCACGTATCCAGCTGGTAAATTAAACTGTAAAAGAAGTCTTGCAATAAAGTTACACAATTCAGTCACTTTTCAAATAAACATCTATTTTCTATCATTTCTTTAGCTGTTGTTATCTACCATTAGTCTATTAATAAAATCAGTATCCTTCTTAATTTTTGTTTTGATTTTGTCAATGGATTGCTTTTTTTTCTATGAGGGGAAAAAAACCAAATCAAAGCAGAAGTCAGACATCTTAGATTTTTTACTTTGTAGCATTTAACATTAAACATATAATTTTGTTTCTATGAATCACAGTTTTTTACATGTAAATAAATGCTTTGTAAACTTCAGCATGCATAAAAGTTACCCAGAGAAATTATTAAAAGAAGTTGTTGAGCCCTAACCCTAGAATTTTTTATTCAAAAAGCGTGGGAATTTCCATTTCTAACAAGCAAACCGGTGATGCTGATTGCTCACAGACTGAGTGCACTGGTGTAAAGTCATTGATGATAATACTTCTTCTACCCATCACAAAGGGATATTAATATCTAATTATTCAATTATCTAATTTAAAAAGGCTTTTAAAACAGTAAGCTACCACATAACTTTGATACTGTTACTATTACCAACATGATATAAATAGCTTTTTTTGGTTATCTGAGTTGTTCTCATTTTTCTAAATTTCCTCCACTAATTTTATTAATTAAACCCATGAGATTTATTTATAAGCCAGTATATGTTTTAACAATGTTTATTACAAATATTAACTCATGCTAAAAATCAGTCCTTTAAAGATAAAAGCAAGATACGAAAATCAAATATGGCCTCTTCTAATATTACATCAGGGGGGGTGATATGATAGAGCCCTCCCACCTGGGGGGTGATATGATAGAGCCCTCCCACCTGGGGGGGTGTGATATGATAGAGTCCTCCAACCCCAAAAGGCTGGGTCACCACAACTGGGCAGCAAACCACCAATTCTAACAACTGGTAAGAAGTCAGAAAAGGGAATTAAAAAATTCATAGAAAGAAAAATACATTTCTAAAGATTTTTTATAAGATAGATATGAGTGGCTTGGGTTTACCCGAAAACGGTTATAATTTTTTCCCATTTCTTAGCCCCAACTTCTTGCAGAGAGAAAAATGACCGAGAGAGACACATTGTTGATGAGACTGGAATGTGTCACCATAAATATAAAATAATCTCCTTATGTGTTACCTCCTGAGTGCTCATTGCTTAAGCATGGTAGTCTATTATTGCTAAACCTTGGGCCATGCATTAAAATTATAGTCCCCAAGTTTAGCTTTTTGGGTAGTTTATACACCCAAAACTGTCTCTAGTGACTTCAAGGGGTTGTTTTTCTGGTAACTGTGCTTTTTAAATTCCAATGCTTCACATAGAGTCATTGAGGTCTGCAACTAATAGACTTCTGCCTTATAGACACATATTAATTCTCCAGTATAATTAACTACCAGTTTGGTGATATACTTGATTGTATTATTAATAATATTTTTCAAAAATATCTAAAAACAAATTTCTATGATATCAAACTTTTTAGAATTCAGTATTTATTTTTCAGTACCAAAAAAATGGAGAGGCTCTGGGTTCCTCTCTCTTACCCCAGATTAATATAGCCCATAGTCAGTCAATTATATGCAATAGCCTAAGAAGTAAGTGGATTCAGGGGGTATCTGTTAGAGAAGAAGGACATGTCACATTAAATGAGCCACTGGGTACTCCGAATTCCCCACTGAAATTCAAACGAACACAGGAAAAAGTGTTCTTGTTAAACAGCCAGGATGATACCCAAGCAAGCCAGACCTATGATGACTTGAGCTTGGCTTTGGAAACAAGGAGACAGATATTGAGGCCACTTAGTGCAAGGCTTCTTTCATCGACACTGAACCAGACCCCTGGTTACAGGGACATGAGATGACAGTACAGGTGTGCAATTCTCACTCTGCCTTCCTCTCGCAGCCACTCGGAAAACTTCCCACCCAGCAGCGCCCAAGAGCAAGCAAATACGTCCCCTTTCAACAATACAGAGCTCTTCGGCAATCAGGTACTCACCTTCTTTAAAACAAAGAGAGACAGAGTAGGATCAAGGAAGCCAAAACATGCGCTGAGCGAGTTGATGACAAAGGTTATGAAGGTGACCTTGGTTAAACTGATGAGTTTCCAGAATGATTGTTTAACCGGAGTAGACTCTTTGGGATAAAAATGAAAAAGAGAAATTAGAGTAATTAAAATCACTTAACTATCATTTAATCTCTTTGAAAGGGTAAAAATTGGTAAGGCCATCACTATCTGGTAATCAAAATAACTGCACCTCTGAGTTTGCCTGACATTGCTTATAACCTATCCGCAGAAGTTATTCAAACCTGGAGGCCACATTTAGTTTTTCTAAAAATAATGTCTCAGATTCAAAAAGAATTAACCAGGACCAGAGTGTGAGGAGAGGAAGGGCTTGGAGGTTATAAGTTATTAGCTAGAAGCAAGTGTGATCTTCTCCAGATGGAACAAAGAATCCGTAATGTTTCATTTGGTGTCTGGGAAAAGGCATACGTTTTATTAAGGAACACTGTGTGCACGCTGAGGAGAATCTGAATCAATCAAAGAACACGAGACCATTTTTTTTTCCTGTTGGCAAAGAAAACACTGGATTGAGGCCCTGGCCGGTTGGCTCAGTGGTAGAGCGTCGGCCTGGCGTGCAGAAGTCCCGGGTTCGATTCCCGGCCAGGGCACACAGGAGAAGCGCCCATTTGCTTCTCCACCCCTCCCCCTCTCCTTCCTCTCTGTCTCTCTCTTCCCCTCCCGCAGCCAAGGCTCCATTGGAGCAAAGATGGCCCGGGCGCTGGGGATGGCTCCTTGGCCTCTGCCCCAGGCGCTAGAGTTGTTTTGGTCGCAACAGAGCAACGCCCCCTGGTGGGCAGAGCGTCGCCCCCTGGTGGGCGTGCCGGGTGGATCCCGGTTGGGCACATGCGGGAGTTTGTCTGACTGTCTCTCCCCGTTTCCAGCTTCAGAAAAATACAAAAAAAAAAAAAAGAAAGGAGGGCTACTGAATCATGTGTGAAGTCCATGTGGCATTCAAGGTCAGCTGAGCACCAACCTCCCTTCCCCAGCATTCCCTCACCTACTTCACTGCTCCCCGCACCAGGGATGGTTGTTTCCAAGCCTCTAGTTATAGTTTATGACTCCTTTCTTTGCTCCCCCTGCTAATTTTCCAAACTCTGTTCACTTTGTAAGTTCTGGCTCTGGCCCTAATTATTCCCCAGATTTTATGTTCCTCTGGTTTCCTGCTGCACTTCAAGTCTATTATATATTTTAAAACCTAAGCTATATTTTGTTTTACATTGTTTACTATTGTTTGATGGCTTTCTTATCTTCTGATTAATTTACTAAACAAAATCTTTTTTGAGCCAGGTACCATGCGAAATGCTGTGCAGACCAAGGCCAAAAGGACAAACTCAAAACCTTTTTTTCGTAGAGAAGTGAAGAAAGAGAGGATGGAGCTAGGAGGACACCTGTTGGAACACATAAGAACATGTCCTAAAAAAAAACAAAAACCTCAAAACAAAACAAAAAAACCCAGGAAGACTATATAGAAAAAGTTTCCCAAAAGTAATACCTAAGTTGATGATGAATTTGAGATGAGCAAAAAAGAGGACAGAATAGTGCAGGCATATTATTCTAAGAATGGCACATGCCAAGACTAAGAAGTGAGGAAAACTATTGTATTTGAGGAAATGAAGGAAGAGAAGATCGGAGGGCGAAGGCAGGGGTCAGGGATACCTATGTAGTGGGGAGAGATCACACTGCACAAGAATGTAGAGATAAGACTATGCAGGGGTTCGGAACTCACGCTAAGAAACCAGAGAAATCACTGGAGATTTCAAACAAGCGGTTAGGCCCAGGCTCTGGCTTAAGGAGACCTTTTGCAGTGATCCAGGCGACAGGTGATGCTAGTCTCGTTTGGACAAGGAAGATCTTTGAGAGCCAAGATTAGCACTTGTATATCCTCCTTTCTCTAATGGCACCCACCTCGGTTCATTACTCAATAAATTCTTCTTGAATAATGATCCAGTATGGAGTCAAGTACACAAAAAGGCACAGAGTGCTTCAGCTGTTTTAAGTGTTACATATAGATTTTTTCAGAATACAAACCAAACCTGAGCACAGCCCAGGACACTCAAGGACAGAAGGAGCATGTCGGGCTAGAAAGAGGTCAAGCACCACCATGTGGCTCAGTGCAGTAGTGTCAGCAGGGAGACTAGTTGGTGTGGATTTTGAACTCTATATTAAAGATGGGGTTATCAAAATAATAACATCTAGGAAGATGAACATATAATGAGTTTAATTAAGCTGTCTGAACTTAGGGTGAATCTTAGAGAATCATCTCAGAAGCTTTTCCAAGCTACTCGGGTACTCTCTCTGCTCCCTCCAATTCTGACATCTTCTTCTTAGAAGGACATGACCTCCTGCTTGAAAATGCCTACCGCAGGGAGCTGCAGGTAGAGATGGGAACGTGGGGTACTCTGAGGCAGCAAAAAAAAAAAAAAACAACCAAAATAAGTAGAGAGCAGTAGCACCACTTACTCAGCATTAAATCCAATGATTGAAAAGTTTCAGAAACACTTCCCTAAAGAGATAATACAAATTAAATTTTGAAGGATAAATAAGAGCTAGGTAGTGTGTGTGAGATACTCCAGCTCATATGACTCCCATGCTGAAATCTAACAATAGCTCTTAATGACTTTTGGGATATAGCTCACATTTTATAGGTTTAGGGCTTTTTTAATAAGAGGATTGACATGTCCATGACCGAGTTTTAGAAATATTTCTTTAGAGCAGTACAGAAGAGGGGACTTGGTGAACAGAAAGATATAAAGGGTGAGACCAAAGCTGACTCTTACCCACCCACAGCTAGAGCCGCATTGTCCGTGGGTCTAGAGGGAGCTAACTGAGTGGAGTAGAACACAAAATTCTGCCAATGTCATCAAAAGAAAAGATTTAATTTTCTAGCTTCTGTCTGGAAGCTCTCTTAAAACAGTAACTTTAAAAAGCACTCCTTATTGGCATTATCAATCTTAGAAATTTTTTATGCCACTTTTCCCCCATTCACTCTAACTGGAAGATCCTTCTGTAGATAAACAAGTTTGTCAAACCACTTTGTTCATATAAATATATCTATTTGGGACTTTGTAAAGTTCAATGAAGATACGGGAAAACTTTAATTGAGGAATCACAAAAATGAAGAGAAATAAGTAGGCTGGCGGCGATTAGAGGGGCTGAGAAGATACCAAGATGTGGAACAAATGGAAGAAATAGGAGAGCAGACCAGGGCTTAGGGGGTAACAGACACTGGGACCAGTCCAGTACCAAATCACAGAAGTTCTCAATACCGTGTCCTACTATTAACTAGTAAGCAAAGCCATTTTTCCTTATACAGTGTGGTAAAGGGTTAACAGAACTCTTTCCTCTGCTGTATGAGAATCTGACTTGGTGTCAGATGCTTAATTACCGGGCAAAAATTGATCTGCGATTCCCGTCTGAGCACAGCCCAGGACGCTGGTCTACAGAAACCACTGTTGTTGCAATGTTAGTGAGGTTAGAAAGAGGACAGGCCCCATGATGTTTCCAGGTGATGGTGCCTCTCTAGCAATGGTCTCTCTTCTCCAGCTCTCAAGTTAACTCTAGCTCTGTTCCCCTCGTAGCCTGATAAGGGTAAATGCCAACTATGTTACTAGGCAATTTTGCTAATAATAAAGGTGACTCTTGCCCAGTAAATTTCATTCGCATAGGAGGATCTATAAACAAACCATAAATACCTGATAAGGTATTTGTGCCTCCCTGAGTGTGACTGAGGAGAGCCTGGAAGCTGTGTCCATAGAGTTGTTACAGGATAGGTTAACTCCTATGGGTCACAAAGCTTGAAGCCAGGATAACTCCATTACTTACTGCTGTGTCCTTATACCTGGGCCATGCTGCACAGACAGCTGCAAGAACTGGAAAGACAGGTGTGGGATTGCCCTCTGTCCTATACAGTCTTCTAAAAGAATGGTACCACTTGTGGTGCATAGCAACTTGTCACTCTGAATATTTAAGTCCAAGATGACCTTTGCTTGGCACTGCGTAGGGTGATGTTTTATGATCAGAAATTAAATATTTGCTAGTTCTAAAGGTCAGAAAATATTGCTGTTATATAAATGGGTTGCCTACAGTATTTTTTTTTTCTGAAAATAGAATCCGTTATTTCAGGGTGCTCTAAAAATCTATTACTGATTATATAAAATAAAAGTAATCATACATTAATTGGTCTCCTACAAAGGCATACAAATACATTTAAGATTTCTAAAATGAGTAATAAATATAGTCTTACCAAAATTAGGTAAAATATACAGGTTGAGTGGTACCATCAGCAAAATTATGCATCCCAGAAAAATAAAAGGAAACTCATAGCCGAAGGACTGATACAAGAAGCCACCAAGAGGAGGCCCTAGCACTAGTCCCAGTCCAGTAAATATCTCAAGACTTCCCTACAAATAGAGGAAAAAAAACATTAAGTTAATATATTTTGTTTTAAAAATGAACAAATAAAGATTGAATGGGCATTATCTGAAAAACTCTATCTACTTCACAACTTAAACACACACATAGTTTTCCTGTGCTCCTCAAACAGCACAGAAGCACTTATGAATTTCAGGATGATCTCTAACATCCCTCTCATGAATCTAGGAAAAGCAGAGGAAGAACTCTAGTATAAATTAGTGTTTGGCCTTGAAAGATAACTCTTTTCCACAGCAGAGGAACACTTCAGGTAGTCGAGTCCCAATCTTGGCTATGAGAGACAGCAAAATACCAATAAGGAGGTATTTTTTTTAAAAAGAACAAAAGTAGAAGTAAGAACATTTGGCTTGGATCACACTTACCATTAAGGGGATTCTAAGCCCAGGAAGAGACCTGAGTAAGACTAATGATACATTTATTAATAGCCTGCTGCTGGATTTATAAACCAGGGTAAAAGGTAACAAACACAGATTGTGGAGAAAACCAGATCTAGTAGAATAGACTCCGCTTTAACTTAGAAGGGAAAACAAATATTTTAACCTATGCTAAAAGTAAAACAGAAAAAACTTTGTGAAATACATACCAATACTGTAGCCACATTATTTGGGAAAGCCTTTACAAGGATAGCAAAGGATGCAGTTATTGCTGCAGCAAAGCTTATTGCATCTGTTATTCTCACTAGAAAACACAGAGCAATAAATATTGGTCCTTCTGAAACTTGGTCCAATACACTAAAAGAGAATAAGACAAGTTTCAGATGCCAAGCTGATTTTTATTCCCTCACTTTTTAACTGTATCCACTGAAAAGATCAGTACCTGACCCAGAGTTACTAGAATAAATCTCTTCAGAATACAAATTTTTAAAAAGATTGCTTTGTTATACTTTGAGAAGAGAATTATCTTCCCTTTTTTTGGGTAACGATATGAAGCATAATGAGAGCTTTATTGACCTTTTCTGCTGACACAATTGGTCCCATAAATAATATTAAATAGGCCTTTGAAATATATAGAATCACTCTGACAATAACCAATATAGAAAACTTCTTAGTTTCAGGTCCCCAATCCCCGTTGTGGGGCTCAAATCTTCAAAAAAAAAAAAAAAAGAATGAATAAGAAAATAGAAGACCACCCCCATAAAGAAAAAGAAAAATCTAAAAAACACTTAATTTGATATGGATTTCATTGGCTTATTTCATCACAATTTTACCAAATTCTTATCATTCGTTTGTGTTCCCCAATAACTTGTGTAAGCTCTTCCATATTATTTGCCAATATGCTGCTGGTTTAAAGACTCTAATTTTAAGAACTTTCAAAGCTGTTTTGCCTGTGGCACTTATTTTTTCTCTCCTCCAAATAGCATGTCCAGAAGTGAGCACATGAAACAGGCCTGGCAAATCAGAGCACTCTCTTCTCCTGGATACAGTCCTTGATGCTGGGTTGGTTCATCTACAATAATCAGGTCAATGGAACTCCATTCTGCAACTCTACTGGAAGCTATTGTGGCTGCTGGGGACCATATTGCCACCACAAGGGTACAGTTTGTCCAAGAACAAAGCAGAAGAGGCAAGTAAAACCAGGCACTTAAGAAAGATGTTTGATGTAACTATTTTAACATATGTGTCCTGATTTTCTTCAGTTGCTTCTCTAGATAAGAAATTCACTTTCTTGCCTGGCTGGTGGTGATGCAGAGGATAGAGCATTGATCTGGGACACTGAGGACCCAGATTCAAAACCCGAGGTCACTGACTTGAATGCGGGGTTGCCAGCTTGAACATGGGATCATCGACATGATCCCATGGTTCATGAGTTGAGCTTGAAAGTCACTAGCTTGAAGCCCAAGGTCACTGACTTGAGTAAAGGGCCATTGGCTCAGCTGAAGCCCCCCTAAACAAGGCACATATGAGAAGCAATCAGTGAACAACTAAAGTGCTGAAACTATGAGTTGATGCTTCTCATCTCTCTCCCTTCCTGTCTATGGGTTTCTCTCGTGCTAAAAAAGAAAAGTTCACTCTCTCACTGGAGCCAAAAACTCTGTGACTCAGAAAAGCAGGTTAAGTTTCTGTCACTCATAGTCACAAGAGTCCTAATAAAGAGATTCAGTAGCCAGCTTATCGGTGATCTCCTAGAAGACTTTTTCTTAAGATTAATGTCATTCATCTTGTTCTCTACATCATCCAACTCCCTGACCATTGGTCACATGCCAGACACTCAACAATCAGTGGTATTGACTGAGGTAAAGAATCCATTAAAATTTTTAACTGAAGATAGATTATGAAATCTGTTCAGGCTCCCAAATATATCAAAACATGACTCACCCAAAAAGAATTGTAACTCCTCCTGAGACAAACATTCCTGCTACAAACATAAATTTTGCTCCAATATGTACAAGCTATAATAAATGTCAAAGAAGAGTAGTAAATTGATGACTGCTACAAGTTTATATTGACATAAAAAATTCACTGTATCAGGAAATATACAATTTGGGGGAAATATAAAGTTATATTAATTTTTTTTTTTTAATTTTAGATTTTATTTATTGATTTTTTTAATCAGTCAATTTAATCAAGAGAGTAGAGAGAGAAAAAAATGGGGGGAGGAGAAGCTGGAAGCATCAACTCATAGTAGTTGCTTCCTGTATGTGCCTTGACAAGGCAAGCCCAGGGTTTCAAAATAAATCTTTAATAGAATAAAAACATACATTTCTTAAAAAATAAAAGAAGTTAAAAATCAGTCACCCCTAAGAATGGAACTGTCAACAGTAGCACAATTCATAAAGTATGATGATGGTTGTTTCTATATCAGTAGAAATTCTAGATTAATGAATTAGAATATCTCACTATAAAATGTTTAAAATTAAAATGTTTACATGAAATTGAATACTTACATATTTTCCAAATAGCAAAGAGGCCATCAATTCAAACAAGGCATAACATCCAAAGATCATACCAATAACTGTATTGCTAGCTCCTTTCTTTTTAGCCTTTAAAGAAATGAAAAAGAAACAAGTTTGAAAGACAAATTACCATCAATATAGAAAAATGGAGCTATTCATCCAGAGCATCATCTTCTTGTAACCTTTATCTGCATAGCAATTTTGAAAATTTTATTCTAAAATAAACAGGATGGAGAAATAAGGGAAACTATACCAAAACCTAGTCATTGACATGAAAATAATTCACTTACCATGCCCATAAGGATTGTTAGCTTTACAATCTTGAGAAAGAAGAACAAAGTTAGAGGCATCACATTTCCTGATTTCAAAAGTAAAGTTAAAAGCTACCGTAATTAAAACAGGATGGCATTGGCATAAACAGATCATTCAATGGAGCAGAATAGAGAGCTCAGAAATAAACCTACACACACATCATCAAGTGATCGTCCATGAGAGTGCCCAAAACACACAACAAGTGGTGATGGAAAAACTGGATATCCAAATGTAAAAGAATTAAATTGGACACCAATCTTACATCATTCACAAAATCAGCTCATAATAAATTAAAGACTTAACTGTTAAGACCCGAACCCATTAAACTCATTGAAGAAAACATAGGGAAGGTACTTCTTGACATTGGTCATGGCAATGATTTTTTGGATTTGACACCAAAGCACAGGCAACAAATTAAAAGTAGACAACTGAGACTACATCAAAGTAAAAAGCTTTTTCACAGCAAAGAAAACAACCAACACAGTGAGAAGGCTACCTATGTGATGGGAGAAAATATTTACACACTATCTAATAAGTAAGAGGTTGATATATAAGAATCTCTAAAACATAAGAATCTCTTACAACTTAATAGCAAAAAAAAAAAAAAAGAAAGAAAGAAAGAAAGAAAGAAAAAAAAAGTCTGATTAAAAAATGGGCAAAGGACTTGAATAAACATTTATCCAAAGAAGAATGAAGAAATGGCCACCACATATAGAAAAATGTACTCAAAGTTACTAATCATCAGGAAAATGCAGATCAAAACCACAGTAAGATACCATCTTACACGTTTGATGACTATTACTAAAAAAACAAAAGGTAAGTGTTGGTGAGAATGTGAAGGAATTGTAACCCGTATACACTGTTGATGAGAATGTAGAATAGTGCAACCTCTATGGAAAACAGTTAGAAGGATCCTCAAAACAATAAAAATAGAACTACCATATAATTCAGTAATCCCTCTTCTGAGTTTATGGTCAAAAGAATTTAAAGCAGTGTCTAAAAGAGGTATTTGCAGTCCCACATTCTCTGCAGCATTATTCACAATAGAAAGAACCCAAGAGTCTATCAACAGATGAATGGATAAAGAAAATGCAGTATATACATACAGTACAGTGGAGTATTACTCAGCTTTAAAAAAGAAGGAAATCCACCTGACAGGCAGTGGAAATGGATAGACTTTAACCTAGAACACTGAGGTCCCAGGTTCGAAACCCTGAGGTTGCCAGCTTGAGGAAGGGCTCATTTGTCTTGAGTGTAGGCTCACCAGCTTGAGCACAGGATCACTGACATGATCCCCTGGTCACTAGTTTGAGCCCGTAGGTCACTGGCCTAAAGCCCAAGGTTGCCGGCTTGAGCAAGAGGTCACTGGCTTGGCTGGAGCCCCTGGTATAGGCACATATGAGAAGCAATCAATGAACAATTAAAGTGCTGCAACTATGAGTTGATGCTTCTCCTCTCTCTCCCTGCTTGTCTTTCTCTTTCTTTCCTGGCATTTGCAACATTGTGGAAACCTTGAGGGAATTATGCTAAGTGAAATAAGCCAGACACAGGAGAGAAATACTACATGATTCCATTTATATGAGGTATCTGAAATAGTCATAAGCAAAAAATAAAATGGTGGTTCTCAGGGGCTTCATGGAGAGGGAAGTGGGGGATTATTGTTCATTGGGTATAAAGTTTCTCTTAAGCAAGATGAGCTCATGTTGTGTTGTTACCACACACAGAACAAAAGAAGAAAGAAAAATAAAAATAAGAAAGATAGAAAGAAAGAAAGGAAGGAAGGAAGGAAGGAAGGAAGGAAGGAAGGAAGGAAGGAAGGAAGGAAGGAAGGAAGGAAGGAAGAAAGAATCTTGATTTGCTTGTGGTGATGACATCACAGGTATATGCATATATCCAAACTTATCAAGATAGCCATATTAAATGTGTGCAATTGTTTTTTGTATATTTCAATAAAGCCTCCACTCACTCCCCCCCCACCACCACCACCAAAAAGAATTGTTAGCTTTAGCTGGCATAAAACAGAATTAGAACAAAACAAAACAAAAGCCAAAAATCTTGGCTGAGGAAATTTGGGATCTACTTCATCCATGGAACTGACCAAACAGCTGATCTGGACATACTGCCTTTATGATAGCTATGAAATAATAGAAAATATATATATTGGTCTCTGTCCCTGGTTCCTGGTGCAGAACTCCTAAAACCTTTGTCATTTTCCAAGTAATAAGAGCATCTTTTGTTCCAATATTTGGTTTTTGACCCTGGTTCCTGAAATGGAGCTCCTCAATCTCTTGAAATTTCCTGTGCGATAGAAATGTCTTTTGTTCTAAAGAGGTGACTCTTGGCGGCTCCTGGATGGAAGCTGGTCACCAGAAAGACCAAGCCAGGATTAGAAGCTTGGAATCTTCAGCCTCTCCCACCTATTCTCTAAAGAGGGGCTGGAAGTTGAGTTAATGATTGATCATGGGTACATGATGAAGCCTTTATAAAAATCCCTAAGGTTTGGAGACCTTCCAGGGTTATAAATATGTGGAAGTATTGAGATTAGTGAGCCCAGTCAAGGCATGAAAGCGCTGTGCCTATTCCCACATACTTGCCCTATGCATTTATTTCAACAGGATAGTCACCTGCACACTTCACTGTATCCTGTCATAATAAACTAGTAAACAGAGGTATTTCCTTGAGTTCTGTGAACCACTCTAGCAAGTAATCAAATCCAAGGGGGCAGGGAGATTGTGGGAACCCTCAATTTGTAGCCAAGTCAGATAGCAGTAGTGTGTAACCTAGGGACCTACTACTTGCATTGGCAAGCCCTACCCTGTGGGTCTGTCAGAATTGAAGTAAACTGTAGCCACCCAGCTGGCGTCACAGAATTGCTTGTTGTGGGGAAAAAAAACCCATACACCTGGTATCAGAAGTGAGAGTATGGTAGTGTGTGAGTTTGAATGAAACACATACAGAAGAAAGAGTTTTTTTCTATTCAGTGTTACATTTAGTTATAGGATCACACTTCACTAAAGAAAAAAAAAAAGACATTCTGCAAGTCAAAAAACTGAAGAATAGGAAGTTCCTTGAGCTGGCACATGAGTCATACCAAGCCCCATTCAGGGTAGTTCTCAGTTTCTGATATTTATACCAACTGCCTGACTGTTTAGAGAAACCTAAGTTTTCTTTCCTGACATCAACACAGATAAAAGGCACTTCCTCTCCCTAACATTCTAGTTCTCTGGAAACACCTACAGTAATATACCATCCATCAATTATACCTCTTAATATTTATAGCCTAGTCAATCACTGGATTCCTAAATTTGCTACAGATGATAGAATATTTATTCTAGTTCTTTTGAACTTCAACTGATACTATTGGTTGTGATGTACAACTGAATTCACACACACAAAATAAAAGGTTTGAATAACTTTTTAAAAACTGTTTAAACCCTGGAAATATGGTAGATTCTACATCAGGTTCTAACTATAGCCATGTAAGGAGTTAAAATGAGTTTAATTTCTTTAAGATAGAATTAGCAACTTGGGATACTATGAAGCATAAAGCCTGCACTACACAATTCTCTGTTCTCTCCGGCAGTCAGCAGTCATTTACTGAGCACCTTCTATGGGTCCGGCACTGTACTGGGAACCAGCAGTGATTAGTTATTGTTGGAAGATCTGATTTAGACTCATCCTTTTGCCATAGCTTCAGCTCTTTTGCAAATAGCTTTATTCTTTTTTTTTATTTTAATTTATTCATTTTTAGAGAGGAGAGAGAGAGGGAGAGAGAGAGAGACAGACAGGGAGAAAGAGGAGAGAGAGAGAGAAGGGGGGAGGAGCTGGAAGCATCAACTCCCATATGTGCCTTGACCAGGCAAGCCCAAGGTTTCGAACCGGCGACCTCAGTATTTCCAGGTCGACGCTTTATCCACTGTGCCACCACAGGTCAGGCAATAGCTTTATTCTTAACACAGAAATGCATATGCATGCACTCACACTGCTGCACCTCTCAAAATCCATTCTCTACAATAACCATGATCGCATTTCTTTACGTTCTCTCCCAAACTACAATTTTAAGACAAAAATTTACACCCTGGCTTCCCATGCAAAGTCACCATCATCAGTCAATTTAGTCTTTTTCAAAAAGTTCTTTTCGTGTCAGAACATTGTTCTTTAAATAAAGCCTACATTTCTCATAGCATAATACCATAAGAAAACAGATAGGTGAACTCTGTTATTCTCAGCTCACCTTTAGGAAAGCCCCCCGTACTCTAGGAAGACCCCAGCCACCCACTCAAATGTAGTCCCTAGTATCTGGTGGTGGAAGAGAGTGAAAAGGCTGAATGGAAAGCGCTCAGAATTAGCTATTCACCTCTCATTGTTAATAACCATTTGCGATGGTGGTGTGGAGAAAAAAGAGATCTCACTATAAAAGATATCTTGATGCACCCTAGCAAAAGGTTGTGCTGGATATAGACTGGAACAGGAAGTTGACAGTTCTACTACACAAAGGTCATGTAGTGTTATGAATTGAATTGTGTTCCTCAAACTATATGCTGAACTTTATCGCCCAGGACCTCAGAATGTGACCTTATTTGGAGATAGAGCCTTTATAGGAGTGATTAAGTTAAAATTAAGTCAGTGGGTTGGCTCTTATCCAAAACAACTTGTATCTTTATAAAAAGGAGAAATTTGAACACAGAGACTCTCACAGAAGGAAGACCATAGGAAGAGACACAACCAAGGAGAGAGGGCTGAAATATATAGATGCCTGCCCTCACAGCCCTCAGCAAGAACCAATCCTGCCAACACCGTGATCCTGCACTTCTAGTCTCCATAATTATGATACAAAAATTTCTAATGTTTAAGCCACCCAGTTGGTGGTACTTTGTTATGACAATCCTAGCAAACTAAAACAGGCATCTCAAAGGAAACATATTACCAAAGGAGTCTATGAAGGTGTAGAAAAAAGCATTCACTGGCCAAGTTACATTATTCATGTTTATTTTGTTTAATAGTTCTAACTATTTAATTCTGGAGTCTGGAAGAAAATGCATAATGGTTATAGCAACTCACACTTATTGGATCCTTAGTATGAGCCAGAATCGCTAGTAAGTGCTGTTTCACAGGGCATCCAAGACAACTAAATAAGGGATGCATTTTTATCCCCATTTTATAGACGAGGGCACAGATTTGCAAAGTTTCCAGACACTGCTGCCAGGACTGTTTCCATCTTGTGATTGTTCCCACATTCACTGTTGAAACATATGATGACAGTATGACTTAGAACCACGTGCCACAGCAGCAGCTGAATACCACTGGTAGAGCATGGATCCTTCTTCACATTAGGAAATCAAGAAGAGGTATTAAAAGCAATTTTTGGTTCATGTGTAATCCTCTGACAAGGATGAAGGGGCCAAAAATGGGATGAGTAGAAATAGGAATCCTGCACCAGAATTTAAGAAGGGCCCTGTTTCCCTTTGCCTGATTAGTTCTCCCTAATAGGAAGGAAGACAGAACACACAGGAGGAAGGGTGAGTTCTGCCAGGGCAGAGGGCTTCGATAAGAAACGAAAAGGAAGAGCCCACTACTCATACCTACACCCTTTAAAGTTAGTGTTTTATCTCCTGCCTCCGTCTTCTTCAGCCTTCCATCCTGTGAGCAAAAAACTAAATCAAAAGCTTAAGAAACACAGGCACAGCCTACTTTTGCTTTGTTTATAGACCACCTAGAAGAAGTTAACACTGGTTGTACTGAGTTCCAGCTGAGCTGGGAAATGCCCTTCTAACTGGTTGTCCACTTATTCCACCTCTTGCATTTTTTTTTTTTTTTTTTGCATTTTTCTAAAGCTGGAAACAGGGAGAGACAGTCAGACAGACTCCCGCATGCGCCGGGCCGGGATCCACCCGGCACGCCCACCAGGGGCGACGCTCTGCCCACCAGGGGGCGATGCTCTGCCCATCCTGGGCGTCGCCATGTTGCGACCAGAGCCACTCGCGGCGGAGGGGTGGAGAAGCAAATGGACGCTTCTCCTGTGTGCCCTGGCCGGGAATCGAACCCGGGTCCTCCGCACGCTAGGCCGACGCTCTACCGCTGAGCCAACCGGCCAGGGCGTCTTATTCCAGCTCTTCTGCATCTTAAGTCCACAGGCTTACAGCCACCATTGTTTTCCAAACCCCAGGTCTGGCCAGGCTACTTTGTCTTGCTCAAACACCTCCGGTGACATTTCACTGACTAAATCTTTGGCATACATGGAGGGACCTTTGTATTGTAATTCCCACCTGCCTTCTCAGAGCCTCTGTCTCCTGTCAGAACTACCTCCACCCCAGATCAAGCCTCAAGTTGTCTGCTGTTCTCCAAGAACATGCAATTTCCATTGCTACTCCTGTGACTATCTCAAGCTGTGCCCTAGAACACCCTGCCTCTGTTGTTCACCTAGGGGATGACCATTTCTCAAGACCACCTTAGATTTATGCTGTGAAGGCCCTTTCAATACCGCCTCTTTCTGACCTTCCCTCCCCATCCCGCTCCCATTCCCACTCATGGTAAAATTAACCAATTCTTCCTCTAGAGCAGTGGTAGTCAACCTGGTCCCTACCGCCCACTAGTGGGCATTCCAGCTTTCATGGTGGGCGGTAGTGGAGCAACCAAAGTATAAATAAAAAGATAGATTTAACTATAGTAAGTTGTTTTATAAAGATTAATTTGCCAAACTTAGCAAAAATCCGACATAAAGTACTTGGTAAGTAATTATTATTATATGCTTTAACTTGCTGTAACTCTGCTTTATAAATTTCATAAAGTAAAGTTACTTCCCTACTTTATAAATCACCATTACTGTGGAACTGGTGGGCGGTTAGAAAATTTTACTACTACAGAGATACAAAAGTGGGTGGTAGGTATAAAAAGGTTGACTACCCCTGCTCTAGAGCCTCATACATTTTGGAAATCCTTTCCTTAAGGGATGTTCAAATACTCTGCAAGATCTTTGCTCATGTTTTTCACTCCAAGTGGACAGACAAGAGAGGGGCATTTCCCTGATCTTCCTCTGCCCTGGCATCCAAACCCTAGCACCATCCACAGTGGGAAGCTGTTAAGCCTCCCACTCCCATTCAGTGAACAGGACTGGTTGGACCAGTCTGAGTCTTAACTTCTGAGTCTGTTTCTTCATTTACAACATGATGCGATTCTCACTACTCTATCTTATGGGGTAGCTGCGGAAACCAACTGGGATAAAAGTGTGGGAATGCATACTGACAAGGGAACAGCACTGTATGGGTACAAAATCGTATTATTCTTTAGCAGAGAAGCCATTTTCACCCTCTTTTGTTGGACACAGAGTGAAGGCTACAATGTTATCAAAGCAGTTAGAGGACTAGCAGAGGCCAGTGGGGCTTTGGCAAAGATCCCCAAGTGAAACACACAGGCATCTTATCTCCATTCAGCCAAGCCGGAACCATTCCTCTCACGCTATGTCCTGTTGACCTCCAGGTTCCAGGTGGATTCTCTAGGGGCTTTTCCTTTTGAGTCTGTGCCATTTTCTATAGATCCTAATACTATGTAAAAGGCTATGATTAGAAGGAACTAGTTAAGATTAATCCGAATTCTTCCTTGGCACAAACACTGCCTCTGGAGTTCACAAGAAATTCAAGTCAGAAAAGGGAATTTAGTGGAGCGTGGTTTCTTTTAAAGGCTTAACATGGACTTTCTGCAGTAACATTAACTTCTCAATTATTCAGCATGGCCTCTTTTTCTCAACTGCATAAACCAAATAAATAAAGGTTAATCTAAATACATAGTAAGCTAAGAAGGTAAATTATATTTAGGTGAATTACCTCCCAAGATGATGTTCTTCTTGACTGGATCTTCTTTTTCTGGTATCAAATATTCTTTAAGAAGTCTCCTGTTAGCTGAAGTTCTATACATCATCTTTACTATATGCAGATATTTACATTTTACATAGTATTCAATTAAATAATTCAAAAGTTTTTTGTTTTGTTTTGTTTTCAGAGACAGAGAGAGAGTCAGAGAGAGAGACAGATAGGAACAGACAGAGACAGACAGGAACGGAGAGAGATGAGAAGCATCAATCATTAGTTTTTTCGTTATGACACCTTAGTTGTTGTTCATTGACTGCTTTCTCATACGTGCCTTGACCGTGGGGCTACAGCAGACGGAGTAACCCCCTGCTCGAGCCAGCGACCTTGGGTCCAAGCTGGTGACCTTTTGCTCAAACCAGATGATCCTGCGCTCAAGCTGGTGACCTCGGGATCTTGAACCTGGGTCCTTCGGCATCCCAGTCCGATGCTCTATCCACTGCGCCACTGCCCAGTTAGGAAAGTTTTTTTTTGTTTGTTTTTTTGTCTGTTTTTTGTTTTTTAAGTTAAGAGTTCATAAGCATAAAAAAAAGTCTCACCTCCTTGGGGAAAAAGGGCCCGAGGACAGAATAGCACAGCATAGAGCCTAAGTTCATGGAAGCTGCTGATATCAATACCAAAAGCTGTTCTCTGGAAAGCCGGCTGAGCGTCTCTCTTGCACTTTCTGCAGGGCCATCACCTTAAAGGCAAACACACACTACAGTTACAGTCATGTAATTGGAACGACTGATCAGTGTACACAAATGGCACTTCTGTGTACAGACTATGCACTCTGAAGTTAAGAGCTATTTTCAGTATAGCATATGTGATTGGATGTAACACAATCCTTGTACATCACTGCAATTTTGAAAATATATCACTTTCGTTCACATAGTATTCCCTATTAGAATTTCAGTTCAGACCACCTGCTCTGTTTTGCCTCCACCATAAGGCCTATTTCTTTCACTTTGAACACATTCAAGAAGGCTGAAGGAGCAGGGTGCTGTCCAAAGGGTTCTGCTCTCTGAAACATAATGGCTCAAGTTTCTAGCTGCATCTGCTACAGGGACTCAGTGTCCTAGGCATGTTGTGTTAGCTGTTTATTAAGCATTCTAGGGTGCTACTGAAGTTAAGTGAAGTGTAAGAAGACAAACTAAAGCAGTCAGTGCTGAATTAATACTTACAATGGTGTCTCCTGGAAAGGCAAATCCCACAAACTGGTAGCCCATTACTGGCCATTTGTATTAATTTAAAATTTAACCTAAATATTTAACACCAGATGTTACTCCATTTCAAACATCCAGCAAATTCATCAGCCAATTTTAAATGAAATTGTTTGAAGGAAGAAAAAGAAATTTAAGGAAAACATGTTTGGTTTGCTCTATTTTTCAGTTTGTCATCGCAGTGGAGGGGGAGAAATCTGTGCACCCATGAGGAAGTCTTAGGAATCTTTGTAAAACTTTTTAGTAGATGAGAAAGGGAACTGAGAGAAAGTTAAAAAGGGGGGGACAACAGTGCGATATTCAAATGTAATGCTTCCCGTCTGTCTGTCTGATGGCATGCTTTCTGAACGCATTCTTAAACACAGTGCTTAAAAGCAGAGCTACAGAGAATCAGAGACCGCACCAACTCCAGCCCCCAAACTTGAACTCCTTCCAGAGAAGAAAGAAACGCCGACCCGAACCCCACACACAGTTAGGCCCCAGCTTTTTCGATTGTCTAGGAAACAAACCGAGCTAATTCAACCTTCCATAAAGAGACAAGACCCAAGCCACGGAGGCGCATCGGGCCGCGCCGCTGTGGGTCACCTTCCGGGACGCGAGGACCCTCGGTGTCCCCCGACGCGTCCATGCGCGGTGTGCTGGGACTCCAGGTCCCGACCGGCGCCCTCGGTCTCGGGCTCCCAGCAGGAGGGCAAGCGGAAGACGGGAAAAGCGGGCGGAGACTGCTCAGCGGTGTCCTGCCATCCTGAGCGCTGGGACAGCGCGCAGCCCGGGAGGTCCTAGCGGCCCAGGAGGATACGGGAGCGCTCCCGGAGGCGGGGCAGTGCTTTCTTTTCATTTAAAGACACAGGCTTTCATCACACTCCACTCTCTGGGATACGCTGGACTCTTTCATTCTATATAAGAAAATAAAAATGAGAAGGACGAGTCTACATAGTTGAAACACCTACTTCAAGATCAGTAAAATGTGTCTCTACAAGAAGCAAAAAAGGATGCTGTATGTGAACACAAGAGATAAGTGTCCCTAATCTGTGAGACAGAAATGTACATTAGAAAATTAGGCTCATAACTTATTCTTGAGTAGGTTATTTTTCACAGTGGGTAAGTAATGCAGTGTTGAAATCATGGAAGCCAGACATTAATAAACTGGAATGAACTGATGCGAAGCACCAGGAATAGAAAAATATTTGCAGAAGTAAGCCTGACCTGTGGTGGAGCAATGGATAATGGTGGACCTGGAATGCCAGGGAGGGTGGGGGTTGTGGGGGGTCCAGGCTCCTCCGGGGCCTGCTGGGTCATGGCATGTGCTAAAAACAACTACTACAAGTTGATGCTTCCTGCTCCTTCCCCTACCCTTTCTCTCCCCCCCTTCTCTTGCTAAAAAATAAAAAGCAATAAATAAAATCTTTTAAAAATATATTTGGCCTGAACAGGCGGTGGCACAGTGGATAGAGCATCAGACTGGATGAGAAAGGACCCAGGTTCGAGACTCCGATCGCCAGCTTGAGCACGGGCTCATCTGGTTTGAGCAAAGCTCCCCAGCTTGGACTCAAGTTCGCTGGCTCGAGCAAGGGGTTACTCGGTCTGCTGAAGGCCCGCGGTCAAGGCACATATGAGAAAGCAATCAATGAACACCTAAGGTGTCGCAACGAAAAACTGATGATTGATGCTTTTCATCTCTCCTTTCCTGTCGGTCTGTCCCTATCTATTCCTCTCTCTGACTCTCTTTCTGTGTCCCTGTAAAAAAAGAAAAGAAAGCCTGACCTCTGGTGGCACAGTGGATAAAGCGTTGACCTGGAAATGCTGAGGTCGCCGGTTCGAAACCCTGGGCTTGCCTGGTCAAGGCACATATGGGAGTTGATACTTCCAGCTCCTCCCCCCTTCTCTCTCTCTGTCTCTCCTCTCTCTCTCTCTCTCTCTCTCTCTCTCTGTCTCTCCCTCTCCTCTCTAAAATGAATAAATAAATAAATAATTTTAAAAAAAGAAAAGAAAGAAAAAATATATATTTGGAAAAATTGTAATGAACGTTGAGGAAGCAGGGCAGAGTGTCTAGGAATAAGACCCGTGGAGGCAAAAGCCTGAGTTTCAATCCAGGGCACTTACTAGCTGTCTGTGTCTCTGGGTGGTAAGGCCAGTTTGTCCCTCTGTACAGTTGGCATTATAATGCCTATCTTGTAGGATGGCTGTGAGCACTGGTGATAAAGGGGTGTGGACTGCTTGGTACTTGAATGTGAGGGCTGTTATCTTACTCTCACGCTTAACTTTCTGTCACAAAAACAGAAGTATTGATACCTGACAAATATCCACACATTGGTGCTGCCTGTCACCACTCAGCCAAATAAGTAGCGATAAGGATTGAATCTTTATGGGTCCTTTATTCAGCAATCTGAGAAGACAGGGGCTGGGAGGAGGGCTGGGGTCTGTATTCCCCCCAAAAAACCTATCTTGATACCTTGTCTCAGCCAAATTTCAAACTTTTTTTTTTTTAATAAGAGGAAGAAAAGGATAGGTAAGGGGTTTGAATTTAGGGAGAAGTTAATTAGATAAAAGTTGCAGTCCAGGGATTCTTCTAGCATTTCTTCATCTGAGCTAAATTTCTAACTCTTGAATTTCCTTTATCAGTATCACTTCAATCTTTACCTTACTTACTGTGGAAGGGTAATGTTTGTGAATAGGGAAATTCTTGATTTGGGGCCAAGATGAAACAAGACTATTGAGTTACCATAATTGTGACTTAAAAATGAATGAGCCCCATATGGCTTCTGCCCTCAAATAGCATACCTCCTTATAAGAGATGAAAATGGCACCAATTAATAGTTTATTCTAATGCAATGAGTTCTATATATATTGGAAGAACTGTTTTGATTGGCTAAATAAGTCCAGAATGCCTTCCTGAGGCAGTGATGTTACCTTAGGTCTTGAAGATTATGTAAAAATTCCTGAGTAGTTGAAGAGAGCCTTTATCGCCATTCTTTTTTTCTCTTTCTCTCTTAGGTGAGAGGAGGGGAGATAGTGAGGTAGACTTCCTCTCGCATGCATCCTGACCAGGATACACCCTGCAACCCCATCTGAGGCTGATGCTCAAGTACCAAGCTATTTTTAGTACCTGAGCCTGATGTGCTCCAATGGAGATATCTTCAGCACCCAGGGCCACACTTTACCCCATTGAGCCACTGGCTAGGGGCCAGGGAGAGAGAGAGAAAGGGAAGAAGAAGGGGGGGGGAGAAGCAGATGGTCACTTCTCTGTGTGCCCTGACCAGGAATCGAACCCCCATATCCATATCGATACACCAGGCCAACACTCTATGCACTGAGCCATGAGCCAGGGCCAATAGCTATTCTAAACAAAAAGGATTAGCTCTAGCAAAGGTTCCTTAAGTGACCTTCCAGAATCTTTATGATCTAACCCTGTAAACCAGTGGTTCCCCAACCCCTGGGCCACGGACCAGTACTGGTCTGTGAGCCATTTGGTACCGGTCCACAGAGAAAGAATAAATAACTTACTTATTTCCTTTTTATTTATATTTAAGTCTGAATGATGTTTTATTTTTTTAAAATGACCAGATTCCCTCTGTTACATCCATCTAAGACTCACTCTTGATGCTTTTCTCGGTCATGTGATACATTTATCCATCCCACCCTAAAGGCCGGTCCGTGAAAATATTTTCTGACATTAAACCGGTCTGTGGCCCAAAAATGGTTGGGGACCACTGCTGTAAACTCCAATCTTATTTTGCTCTACCTTCTCTCTCCAAACTAACATCAAACTGTCCCGGATAATTTCCTTGAATTATAGCCTTGATGCTGCATTCCCTTCTTTTGTTCTCTCATTTTAGGCTGCTGTTTATGCAGACATTGGGTCACCTAGACTGGTCCTCTTATTCATTACTCTTTTTCTCTTCTACTTTTCATCTTTTTTCTTTTTGCTCCATCTTTTTTTTCTTTAAAAATTCTTATTTGGAAGTCTTCCCCCCTCTTGAATATTTTGAAATAGCTTGAGAAGGACAGGAGTTAGTTCTTCTTTGAATATTTGAGAAATGCAAATTAAAACCACAATGAGATACCACCTCACACCTGTCAGAATGGCGCTCATCAACAAAACAACACAGAATAAGTGCTGGCGAGGATGTGGAGAAAAGGTGACCCTCCTGCACTGCTGGTGGGAATGCAGACTGGTGCAGCCACTGTGGAAAACAGTATGGAGATTCCTCATAAAACTAAAAATGGAACTGCCCTTTGACCCAGCTATCCCACTTCTAGGAATATATCCTAAGAATAAAAAATCACTGATCCAAAAAAAGATATGCACCCTCATGTTTATGGCAGCATTGTTTACAATAGCCAAGATCTGGAAACAGCCCAAGTGTCCTTCAGCGGACGAGTAGATTATAAAGCTTTGGTACATATACACAATGGAATACTACACGGCCGTGAGGAAGAAGGAAATCTTACCTTTCGCGACAACATGGATGGACCTGGAAACTATTATGCTAAGTGAAATAAGCCAGAGAAAGAAAAATACCATATGACCTCACTCATTTGAGGAATCCAATGAACAATGTGAACTGAGCAATGGAACAGAGGCAGAGGCGGAGTCAAAGGGACCAGAGAGAAAGCGGTCAGAGGGAAAGTAGACGAGAAGATGGGATCAGAGAACGAAAAGAGATTAATGAAATTATATATACATAACACAGCATTATAGAGAGCAGGACAGCAAATCCTGGAGGGAAGTGGGGGAGGCATTTGGAGGAGGGGGCATGGGGGGGCCAAGGGGGAATGAGGGAGTGGGAGGAGATATATTCAGTGGGACACTTTAATCTATGTGAATACAAATTAAAATCATAAAAAAATGTTAATTTTTTTATTTATTCATTTTAAAGAGAAAAGAGGGAGAGAGAGAGAGAAAGAGAGAAGGGACAAAGAAGGGGAAGGAGCAGGAAACATCAACTCCCATATGTGCCTTAACCAGGCAAGCCCAGGGTTTTGAACCGGCAACCTCAGCATTCCAGGTCGATGCTTTATTCACTGTGCCACCACAGGCCAGACCTTTTTGCTCCATCTTATAGGAAGCTTCCCCCACTTTATCATCCAAACTTTCATATAAAATTTTCATTTCTGTTGTCATCTATTTCTATCTCTATCCCCATTTCCCCTTCCCATCAGCAACAAATTCTTGCAGGTTTAACTCAAATCTTTTTGCTTGTATATATTTTCATGAAATTTATATTCTTGTTTTGTGTCTTTATGTTTTTAATTTACATAAAGGGTATTGTGACATATATATTCATATTCTTATCTTCCTCTCTCCCTCCAGATGATGAAGGTTTCAGTTGAATATATTATTGTATCAGTTTTCCGTGGCTGCTTTTGCAATATACCACATACTTGGTGGCTTAAAAACAATGCTGATCTATTGGCCAGGATGTTCGATATTAATTTTGTTGAGCCAAAATCCAAAAAGATCTCCTCATCTCAAGGTTAATAATTTCATCACACTCACTGAATCCCTTTTCCAAATAAGGTAACATTTGCAGGCTCCAGTGACTGGGATGCTGCCATTATCTTTGGGAGCTATTATCATCCTGCCACAATGATCTATTCACTTTTTTTTTTTTCTGAAGCAAGAAAGCGGGGAGGCGTAGAAACAGATTCCTGCATGTACCTGACCAGGATTCACCTGGCATGCCCACTAGAAGGCGATGCTCTGCCCATCTGGGGCATTGCTCTGTTGCAACTGGAGCCATTTTAAGTGCCTGAGGCAGAGGTGACAGAGTTGTCCTCAGAGCCCAGGCCAACTTTGCTCCAATGGAGCCTTGGCTGTGGGAAGGAAAGAGACAGAGAGAAAGGGTGGAGAAGCAGATGGGTGCTTCTCCTGTGTGCCCTGGCTGGGAATTGAACCTGGGACTTTCACACGCTCTACCACTGAACTGGTTGGCCAGGGCCTATTCACATTTTTATATATGCTCATCTTGACATATATACACATATGAAACCCCCTCTTTTTTTACAAACTAAAATAAAATAATATGGTCTCTGTTCAAGTGCCACTTCTTCAGAGAAGTTCGTTCTTTGCCCTTTATCTAAAACACAGTCCCAGTCACCCCTTGTCCCTTTATCCTTCTGCATTTTCTTTCCTAGTATTTGTATCAGTCAGGGTTCCCTATTACTAATAAAGGAAATAACTTTGATGAATTTAAACAGAAAATGAGTTTATCATAGATTATCAGGTGGCACCTTGAATTGGCAGGAGGACTATACACAGCCCATACAAGCTACATGCCTAAAATCACACCCCAGTAGTGGTCCAGTACACAAAACTGTGCACCGCCACTGGACACACATCTGTAGCATATGATGCGAACGGAGTTAAGGATAAGACATTGTACAATAGTTAAAATCATGTCCCCTTTCCACCGGAATGCTGCCACCTCACGAGAGGGATTTTAATTGGTACCAGCTTCTTTCACTCACTTATTCTCATCACATAAGTCAGGTAGTGAAATTCTCCAACTTTGTTCTTCTCTTTCAAAAGCACTCTGAATATTCTATGTCCTTTGAATTTCTGTAGAAATGCTGGAATCATCTCTCAATTTCTCCAAAATACCTGAGAGGATTCTTATTGTGAATTTGTTGACTATATCAATCAACTGAGGGAGAATTGACATCCAATCAATATTGAGTTTTTTAATCAATGACCATGATCTATCTCTCCACTTATATAGATATTTTTAATTTCAGAAATGTTTTGTATTTTTTTATTGTAGAGGTATTACATGCTCTGTATTAAATTTATTCCTGGCCCTGGCCGGTTGGCTCAGCAGTAGAGCGTCGGCCTGGCGTGTGGGGGACCCGGGTTCGATTTCCGGCCAGGGCACATAGGAGAAGCGCCCATTTGCTTCTCCACTCCCCCCCCCCTCCTTCCTCTCTGTCTCTCTCTTCCCCTCCTGCAGCCGGGGCTCCATTGGAGCAAAGATGGCCTGGGCGCTGGGGATGGCTCCTTGGCCTCTGCCCCAGGTGCTAGAGTGGCTCTGGTCGCAGCAGAGCATCGCCCCCTGGTAGGCGGAGCATCTGCCCCCTGGTGGGCAGAGCTTTGCCCCTGGTGGGCGTGCCGGGTGGATCCCGGTCGGGCGCATGCGGGAGTCTGTCTGACTGTCTCTCCCTGTTTCCAGCTTCAGAAAAATACAAAAAAAAAAAATTTATTCTTAAACATCTTGTTTTAGAAGCAATTAAAACAAAAATTTTACATTTAAACTTTTACTTACTTTATTGCAATGACTAGAAATACCAATAAAATGTTGAATAGAAGTCGTGAGAATAGAGATCCTTATTTTGTTGCCAATCTTAGAGAGAAAACATTTGGTCCTCCACCATTAACTATGAGATTAGCTACAAGTTTTTTATATGTGCATTTTATCAAATTCAGGAAATTTCCTTTTATTTTAATGTGTTGAGAGATTTTAACATGAATTGATATTGAATTTTATCAAACATTTCTTCTGCACTTACTGTTTTTCTTCTTTATTCTATTACTATGATATAATATACTGATCAATTTTCTAATGTTAACACAACCTTGTATTCTTGGGATAAACCCAACTTGGTTAGGACATATATTTTTTTTAAATAATGTGAGTTCAATTTGTTAATATTTTGTTAAGGATTTTTCTATCTATGATTACAAGTAATGTTGATCTATAATTTTCTTTTCTTTTCTCAAGCTTTGGTGGCAGGGTAATCTTGGACTCATAAAATAAGTCAGAAGTTTTCCCTCCTCCTATGTTTTCTGGGGAAGTTCATATAAGATTGGTGTTTTCTCCCCTTAAATGTCTGGTAGAATTTACCAGTCAAACTATCTTCCTTCTACTTTCTTTTCATTTACTTTGCTATTATTTTTCAAATTTTGGAAGCTTATATTAGTGACTTTTAGCTCTTTTCTCTTTTCTAATAATAGCTTTTAAGGCTTTAACTTTCCCTCCCACATCATTTGGTTTAAAGTACTTTCTTTTATTTTTCATTTAGTGAGAGGAGGGGAGGCAGAGACAGACTCCCCCATGTGCCCTGATCAGGATCCACCCAGCAAGCCCACTATGGGGATATACTCTGCCCATCTAGGGTGTTGCTCTGTGTTGCTCAGAGCTCTTCTTAGCACCTGAGGAAGAGGCCATGGAGCCAACCTCAGTGCCCAGGGTCGAATCGCTCCAAACAAGCCATGGCTGCAGGAGGGGAAGTGAGAAAGAAAGAGAGAGGAAAGAGAGAGGGGGAGGGATGGAGAAGCAGATGGGCGCTTCTCCTGTGTGCCCTGACCAGGAATTGTATCTGGTACATCCACACACTGGACCCAACACTCTACCACTGAGTCAACTGGCCAGGGCCCAAAGTATTTCTTAATTTCCCTTATTTATTTTTTCTTCAAAGCATGTTTCTGATTTCCAATTATTTGGGGATTTTCCACATATAGTTATCTTACTAATTGCTAATTTGATTCTATTGTGATAGGGTTCCATTCTGGAAGATTTCAACCTTTTATAAAATTTATTGAAACTTGTTTTATGGTCCAGGATATGTCTTTGTGAAAATTACCATGTGCACTTGACAATAATAATATTTTATATTTCTCTGAACATATGTACCCTGATTTATCAATGTCACCCCATTAAAATTAATATAAATAAATAAATAAAATATTTTATATTTGTCAGATGTGGTGTTCTCTAAAAATCAATCAGGTCAAAGTTACAGTTTTTTAAACTATATATAAAAATAAGATCTGTGACCTTATTTTGTCTCATTTTTCGGTCAATTGTTGAAAGAAAGATATTCAAATATCCAACTATGATTTTTCATGTTTATTATATCATTTAATTGTGTGTGTGTGCGATTGTTATGTCTCCCTAATGAATTTACTCATTAATCATTATCAAACACCTCTATCACTAGTAATATTCTTGAAGTATAGTTTATTTGATATTAACATAGTCATACAACTTTTTTGTTTATTGGTTGCATGGAATATCTTTTCCCATCCTTTTATTCTCAATCTATCTGTATATTTATCTATGCATCACTTATAGTTGATTTTTAAAAATCCATTCTGACATTCTCTGCTTTAATTTGAGCTGATATTTTATAATTAAGGTAAATATTGATATGGTTGGATCTAAGTCTACCATTTTATTATTTGTTTCACATTATTTATTTTTTACTCATTTGTTTCTTCATTTTCTTTTTGTTTAATTGAAAATATTTTGAATTATATTTTAACTTATTTTTTGTGAATACTTCTGAATTATTTTTTAGTGGCTGCTTAGGAATTATAATATACATTCTTAATTTTTCTGGAGTAGAGTTAATATTGTAGCACTGCATGTAAAATAAAAGAACCTGACCAGTGGTGGCACAGTGGATAAACTGTCAACCCAGAATGCTGAGGTTGCCAGTTGGAAGCCCAGAGGTCACTGGTTCTGAGCACGGGTTCATCAGCGCAGGGTCAGTGGCTTGAGCAAAGGACCATCCACACAATCCCAAAGTTCACCAGCTTGAGCGCAAAGATCACTGGCATGAAAACCCTAAAGTCTCTGGCTTGAGCAAGGGGACACTGGCTCACCTTGGTCAAGGCACGTATGAGAAGCTCAATGCACAACTAAAGTGAAAGCAAATACAAGTCGATGCTTATCACTCTCCCCATTCCTTTCTCTTTCTCACTCTTTCAAAAATTACACAAAAAAACAAAATAAAAATACCCATAAGAATGTTGTAACTGTATGGGTTCACATATCCAGTACTTTCTTACAATCGTTATGCTTCAGCTTTTACATGCAGTATATCTACAAGTGATATAAAGTCAGTAATGAAACATTATAATTTTTTGCTTTAAATGATCATATGTATTTTTTAATTATGAAAAATAGTCTTTTAAATTTACTTACATACTTATCATTTCCAGTGTTCTTCGTTCTTTCCATAACATTTGAATTTCTATTTGATATCAACATTAACAACTTTCTGTGAGATTTCCTCAAGTGTAGATCTTCTGGTAATGAATTCTGTTAGTTTTTGTTTATCTCTGAATGTCTTTGTCTTCATTCTTGAGCGATCTTTTTATTGGATATAGAAATATGGGTAGAGAGTTATTGTTCAGTCCTTTCAAAACGTGGCTCTATGATCTTTTAGACTCTATCATTTCTCAGAGAAATCAGTATAATTTTACATTATTGTTCTCCTGTATGTTATGTGCCTGCTTTTTTATCATTTCTTTTCCTGACTGCTTTTGGACTTTTCTCTTTGACTTTCAGTAGTTCACTTACGATGTGCCTTGTTGTTTGTGTATTTGTATTTATACTTCTTGGGATTCACTGAGCTTCTTAAATCTGAAAATGTGTGTCTTTCATCAAATATTGGAAGCTTTTGGATATCAGATCTTCAAATATTTCTCATTCCTTTCTCCTTCTGACATTCCAACGGCAATTATGTTAGAACTATATATTTAATTACATACATGGTAGACCTTATAATTTTGTCTGACAGATCATTGCAGCTATTCATTTTTTCATGGTTTCCTCCTCTGTTCTTCAAGTTGGATTATTTCAACTTTATATAGCTTAAAGTGTACTCTTTTTTTGTTATCTCCAATTTGCTGTTAATCTTTTCAGTAAATTATTATTTCTCATATTTTATTTTTCAAATTTCTATTTGATCCTCTTTTATAGTTTTCATTTTTCCTCTTCATTCATTTATTTGTGGGTTGTTTTTTTTTTTTAATTCTTGAGCAACCCTGAAAACACCTTCATTACAGGCTTCTTGCCTTCAGAACTGTGAGACAATAAATCTCTGTTAAGCGAACCAGTCTGTGATACTTTGTTATGGCAGCCCCAGCAAACTAGCACATCCTATGCTTAAATGGGACAGAAACCCAAATTTCAACTGCTCCCTCTTTTTCTAACTTTGCAATATCCCCTTTCTCCACCTATGCAATAGTTCTTTTTAGCATAATGAGGTAGAAACGGTTGTATTATTGATAAAAATAGATGTAGCATTTTCATTGAATTCTCAGTGATCTCTTTCACATATTTGGGCAATCATCCAAATGGCTAAAAGTTTAGAAGCATGAGTTTTGTAGTCCATTGAGCTCAAACACCAGCTTCCACATTTACTGGCTGTGAGACTTTGGGCAACTCTCTAAGCCTTTTAATTCTTTACCTATTAAAGGGGGCAATACCACCACTAATACGTGGCTCTCAGTGATGATCAAGAAAGAATATTTATGATAATAGTTTAGTAATTTAACTGGTTCATACAAAGTGCTAAACAAGCCCGACCAGGTAGTGGCACAGTGGATAGATCATCGCCTGGGATGCTGAGGATCCAGGTTTGAAACCCTGAAGTCTCTGGCTTGAGCATGGGATTATCCAGCTTGAGCACAGGGGTGACTGGCTTGAGTGTAAGATCATAGATGTGACCTCATGGTTGCTGGCTGAAGCCCAAGGTTGCTGGCTTGGCTGTAGCACCCCCCTCACCATCAAGGCACATATGAGAAAGCAATCAATGAGCAACTAAGGTGCCGTAACTATGAGTTGATGCTTCTCATCGCTCTCCCTTCCTGTTTGTCCCTTTCTCTCTCACAAAAAAAAAAAAAAAAAAAAAGGTGCTAAACAAAATTATTTACTATTATTGTTTTTAAAGCAAACTTTATAATTTATTTATTTTTCACATGTATTTTAGATGCACATTTGTGCACGTTCCATGTTAATAATTTGCTGGTATAAAACTCACTCTAGCCATCAGCCTCTATTTAATTATCTTCTACCTTTGGTTCTATCTAAAATAGAGAAGAGGTAACCTTAAACAAATGAACTAGGAGAATCTATACTAAAGAAATCTCAAACCAGTGTGCCCTTTAACTTCATTTCTGGGATTAGAACCATTATATAACTAGGCTTAAAAAAAAAGTGTAGCTCCAGTTCTAAGGAAGAAGGTTAATAATTTACAGAAAAAGTATTTATAAGGTGAATTGTAAATGTAAAGGCATAGGTCTATGATACTTGAGTCTACAGAATAGATTTCAAGCTGCTAGAAGACAGAAACCAATCACAGCATAAACTGAAAGGTATTGAATCTTTTTTGCCCTATACAAATATGTTGTTTGGCAATGGGATTACTTTCCCCATTTATGTATCCTGAGTCTTTCCCAAATTTCCTGTTTCCTCCTTAATATGCTTAGCATATTAACTTGAATGAACTTTAGATCAGTGGTCCCCAACCTTTTTTGGGCCACGGACCGGTTTAATGTCAGAAAATATTTTCACGGACAGGCTTTTAGGGTGGGACGGATAAATGTATCACGTGACCAGGACAGGCGTCAAGAGGGAGTCTTAAATGGATGTAACAGAGGGAATCTGGTCATTTTTTAAAAATAAAACACCGTTCAGACTTAAATATAAATAAAACGGAAAATAATGTAAATTATTTATTCTTTCTCTGCGGACCGGTACCAAATGGCCCACGGACAGCTATCGGTCCGCAGCCAGGGAGTTGGGGCCCAACTGCTTTAGATAATGGGAAACTTGTTGACACGCTATTTACCACATTCTCTTTCAAAAATACAAATGTGTAAGATAACTTCCAAAAAAGTCAAGGAGGCATCAATGCTTTTGCTCTTAATCATTCCTCCAATCCTGTCCCCCCCGCCCCCGCACTGGAATCTTTTCCGTGTTTTATTTTTTTATTTTTGAGCCCGTTTCAAACGCTGCCCCAAATCTAAAGTCTTTCTTTTTCTCACCTTTCCACATCTTCCCCTCTTTTCAACCCCATGCCACTGTGCCTCTCTTGTGGTCGTTAGATAGTCTATTATTTGGCTCAAATCTTAATCCCACCACAAGCATGAGAGTGGCAGGAAGAAATCTTCTCATTTTTATAAACTCTGCAGCTTTTTAAAAACCATTGAACTAATTAAGTGGACACTTTTTTAGATGAGTTATAAACGGAAAGAAGTAAATTCACCACTTTTGCAACATGAAAATTTGAAAGCGTTAAAAAAAAAACTAAACATGAACTGAAATAACTTATTAAAATTCTAGTATACCTCTATTCTGGTTAATTCGGCCTCTCACCCTATCGTTATCCGTTTTTTATTTTCTTTAGGGCGCTCACTCTGACATTTAACTGTTCGCTGTTCAGTGTAACCCGAGTTGGCACCTATCAAACGCTTAACAGTTACTGACTGGCTTGGCGACTTGTTAGGAGACGAAGTTAAAACCAAAGAAAAAAAAAACAATTACCGATTAAACAAGTCTGTCTTTCATGTACTTGAGTTGAAAATGTGGGTGGAGGAATAGCCCATCTTTGCAAAATTTAAAATTTTGCTTCCGGGGAAAGCCCGAGTTTAGTGGTCTAGGATTCCACTCCTAACTTCGCCAGTCCTGGGTGGCGAAATTAATGCCGGATTTCTCCAACACTACGTTTCCTGCGATATTTACAGATTCCATCCCTGCCTGTGTCGACTGCATTGTCGGTGTGTGATATGCACCTATTGAATCCGCATTTGCGCTGGATAACGGACTCGGGACAATTCAGCGTGATAAAAAGAACTTCACGTAGGACTAAGTACACTGAGAAACCGGAACCAACGACCTGGCTGAAGAGTGCACTTAATTAACCATCGCCGGGAAAGTGGAATTTGCCATGCGTTCAGAAGTCGTAAAAACCCACGTTGGTTTTCGTTTAATGAACACGCACACACACGGAGGACGATCACCCACAGAACATTCATGGACATCCAGAGTGTCTTATAAGAGCGTGTGCCCCTCAGGAAGGCCATTATAGGGTTGACAAGAATGACAATACGATGCGGTAAGGGGTTAAAACGGGAGTTCTGACGGAGCCACTGATCCAGGGGTCTTTCAAGATCAAGCCCACAAGCACCCTCCACCAGTCCCGCGGTCCGTAGAACATGCTCCTGGGCCTCCGCAGGCCACGCCCCCGGCGGGGAAGGACAATGTGAGGCTGCCCGCGTTAGTGCCTGTTTCTCGTCGCAGCGATGGGCACAGAAGAGTTCAAGGAGTGGCAGTATTCTTGTCTCAACAGCCTCGATCCGGAAACAGAAATTCTCGACCGGCACTACAAGAGACACCTCTTTCAAGGAAAGGAGTGCACATGCGCGTAGGGGTCCTGGGAGACGCTTAAATACCGTCATGCGGCCGCGGGAGGTCTCTTTCCCTGCCGCCGCGGAGCTGCGCGGAGGCGGAGGCTTGGGGTAAGTTGAGAGAGACGAGGGTGGCGGTCAATGGTGCGTGCATGGTTAGGTGTCATTTTCTGCTGGGTTTGGCCTTAAGTTCCAGGGCCTCACCTTAAGCTTGTAGTCAACCAGTGTCCTTTTTCTTTTCCTTTTCTTTTGTGTTACAGTGCTTTCAAGATTCGGCTCCACCCATAACCCACCGCCATGGCCGAGGAAGGGTGAGCCCAGGGCCGGGATCGTGGTGCGGATAGGCGCGGGCCGGCAGCGCGGGCTCTGGGTCAGCCTGGACGCCTTAAGCGTACCTGTCCGACGATGCCGAGTCCCAAGGCGTTAGGTGGTTTGCGGGAGATTTTTTTCTTAATCGTTTTTTATTTGTTACATTTCAGCATTGCTGCTGGAGGTGTAATGGACGTTTATACTGCTTTACAAGAGGTGCTGAAGACCGCCCTCATCCACGATGGCCTAGCCCGCGGAATTCGTGAAGCTGCCAAAGCCTTAGACAAGTACGTGTATCAATCTCAATACTGTGGGTTTGGAACCGGAGCAAAACTGCAGCCGAGGGAAGGAAGCTTGAAGTTCACGGTGTTAGCCCAAAAGTTCTGAATGGCATCCGTTCGACAGGAAACCTAGGAAAAGGTACCAGAACTCAGATTTCTATGGCCCACCTGAAGCTCGTGGGTTTGTTTGGAGTGGGGGTGAGCGCTGGGTTCATCGAGGACAACTACAGTTTTGAATGATGACTCAAGTTGTCGGATACCCCTTCACTCCTCGAATGAGTGAAACGTAGCAGTCTGACAAACCTGTAGTTTGTGGGGCTAATTTCACTGTGTCTGGGACAAACCTTCTGTAGTACATAATTTGCAAAACTTTTAAAACCATTTAGTTAATGGAATTTCGAGTTCATTGCCGAAGCATCTGGAGTTTTACATGATTTTAGTAAATGAAATGGCCGTTTTAGAAATGTGAATACAGAGTCTGTAAATACATTCAGTTTAGTTTTTGGGTTACATTGGCAATACTGGGTGTGTTAACTTTGAGGAGAATTTAAATGCATTCATTTTCAGGGTTTCTAAGCCAGGTACATTAAAATCAGTAAACAGGTGTAGACCCGTTGGCTATCGGTCTGTTCTCGTATCTGTTACTGTGTTTAGTTCTGTTTATTAGGTTCTACAAGTAAATGAAATCATGTCAGTTGCACATCTGTATATTTTTATTTTGGCTACAAAGCGGTAAACAGTTCCCCTGCATAAGCTTCGTTTTAAGGATCACTGAACACTTGGGCGTTTATTTAGACGAATTGAATGAAAATGTGTAACATGTAACAGGTTCTTCAAACTGAAGTAGCGTTCGCTAGGACCAGTGGATATGCTGGGAGCGTTTTACTGGTGTAGCCAGTGCAAAGACAGCTCCCTTGTCAAGTGAGATTGTGAATGTAGGTCTGAAGTTTAGCTTTTACTGTTGGGTTTTGCATTTCAGGCGCCAAGCCCACCTTTGTGTACTTGCATCCAACTGTGATGAGCCTATGTATGTCAAGTTGGTGGAGGCCCTTTGTGCTGAACACCAGATCAACCTAATTAAGGTATGGTACCCGATGAATTTGATTTATCTGAACTGTGAGCCAGTGTGTCAGGAGTAATGCTCTGTGGAGTGATTTTGTCACACTTGAGCAAATTTTGTAGTGTTGAGCTGACTGCTTTCTGCAGATGTGGTAAACATCACATAAATTTGATGTTGGCTACCTAAAGGTGGTATAGAAGCCACTGTTTTCCTCTGGTGCTAAATGCTAGTTTTGGTGTTGGTATAGAAGAAAACAATGCTATATCTATAGGGACCTTGGTGCTGTGCATGATGACAACTGGCTCCCTCTACTGAACTGCTGTGAGGAAACTGCCATGTCACCCTATTATCTGACTACAGTACCTTATAGGTTGATATGTTGTCAGTGCAGTAGCACTAATGCCTACTAACGTGATATTTAAAATTTCCCCAATAGGTTGACGACAACAAGAAGCTAGGGGAATGGGTAGGCCTCTGTAAAATTGACCGAGAGGGAAAACCCCGCAAAGTGGTTGGCTGCAGTTGTGTGGTAGTTAAGGTAAGTTATTTCTCCTGGGGTGAAGGTTGTGTTCAGGAAGCATACTAAATCTAAAATGTTAAATCAAGAGCTCCTGAAAAGAAAAAATATGAATTTTGATAGATTGAGAGAGCTTTCTGCCTTTTAGAAAAGAAAAAGAGTCCATGATTCAAGCCAGCCAATGAATCTGCTTACCTGAATGTGTTTCTGCAGAAATTTGGAGAAAGCTGGCAATAGTAAAGCCATGTTACGAGCCTTAAAGACGATTAAAGTCATTAAGGTCCCTGAAAATGGCTATAAGGCATTTTAATAGTGTAACCATTTTCATAAGACGAGCTAATTTTAAAGCTTCATTATAACTAGTGCTGACGACTTGGAATTTCTAAATGATAGTGAGAAAAAACTATTTGACTTTTATTTTTTAGGACTATGGCAAAGAATCTCAGGCAAAGGATGTCATCGAGGAGTACTTCAAATGCAAGAAATGAACAAATAAACTTGGGTTTTGTTTCTCATCTCTGGTTTTTGTGTCTTTGGGTGTGGGGTGGGGATAGGTAAAATAAGATCCCTGTTAGAGGGACAAAGGATAATGGTAATTGTTGGAAAATAACTGGAAGCATACTATTCCCTCTTGGGTTTCTAAAGGGTAGCTTGCTGTCCTAATCAGTGAGTAACTTCAGTGTTGCTAGTTGAAATGGGACAGTCTAAGCAATATTTGTGGTAGCCAGGGTTTTTTGGGGTGGGCATTGACTAACTGATTTGCCCGGCCTTGAACCTGGAGAATTTGTCCAAAGCCAGTCAAATGTGGTTGTTAAAAAGGTAAGAATCTTGCAAGCTGGACAGGAGGTAGATTAAGACAAAAACAGCAGATCAAAAGAGGGCAGGATTGGAAATCATCTGTGGGGCACCAGAAAGTATGGTGGGAAGGGATGCTTATGGACATGCCCATTGGGAAAAGGACATTGTTTACAGTGACAAGTGTGACAAACAGCAGATGCATTTAAATGTACTCTAGTCCGATCCAGTGGTTTTCAGTCTATACTTGGGACTGGTAAAAATAGGATTCGTTTTGAGGACTGTTAAGGCAGAAATTAGCCCAAGTGGAAGTGAATTCAACCAAGATTATTGGATTTATAATCTTGATACAACATGAGGATGGTTAACTTGCACAGACCAGCAGTTTAAACACTGCTGTGGTCCATAGGAATCTTAGAAGTGATGATGACATGTATTTTTGGATAAAAGTTGGGTATAAAATGTTGAACCAGTTTAAGAGAAATGAAAGACTGGTAATTGAATTCCTGGTAAATCACCAACACAGTAACTTGGTATTTCTATAGTTGGCCAGTCCTGGTAGACAGGGCAGACACTGAAGCGGAGTTTGGTTTTTGTTTTTACATCTTGAATTTGCAGGTTTAAACCTTTTCCTAAAATCTGCCTTTAAACCCCTAGTAATCCACTAGGACTAAAGGTTCTCAGCATGGTACCCACTGCTGGAGTGGCCTCAAGTATAAGCTCTAGAGCAGGGGCCGGGAACCTTTTTGGCTGAGAGAGCCATGAACAACACATTTTAAAATGTAATTCCGTGAAAGCCATACAACTACCCGTGTACCTTACGCGTTATCCAAAGATTTGTCTGCAAGCCAGATGCAGCCATCAAAAGTCCCAAACATGTGGCCTGATTTATCAATGTCACCCCATTAAAATAACCACCACATCTAGCTCGCATGCCATAGTTTCCTGACCCCTGCTCCAGAGCTAATGTGGTTTACAAAGTTGTGGATAGGGGTCCCTGGATGATGTCATCTGGGGTTTTCTGCTACCTGAGCTATTTGGTTTTATAAGGAAAACAGTAAATTCTAGTTTCTTTACATGAGGATCTGTTGAAACGTTCTATATATGGCATTGTTTAAGCTTTTGATGCAGTAGCAAAAACCATATACGTTGTACAACAATTCACTTTTTATAGGAAATTCTGCAGTTTTAGGCAAGGTGGGGAAAATACCTATTTTTTGGTATTCAAAGTGCATTTCCATTTCTTGCACTCACTGGCACCTTATTGAGATTAGGGCTGGGGACTAAGTAAGCTTTCAGATAACTTCCAATTACACCAGCATTGGTGTCTCAAAAGGAATCTCCCACCCTCGTCCCTACCTTTCAGTACTATGTTCTTTCTTCAGAATCAGTCTGCAAGATAATCTGTCCTCAATTTCTTTTCTCTGCTAAAACATTGTCACCAAGACCTCGACGGTCAAATAGAATAGCTAGTAAACTGCCTTTTCCTCTAAAATTGTTTAGTCCACACTTTGCTGTTGGAATGCTGGTGGCTGAGGCCAGACAGGTTCTCATTGGATTTGGGCAGACAGCAGAAAACCTGCGGAACCGGAAAGGCTTAGGCCAGGGGTCTCAAACTCGCAGCTTGCGGGCCGCATCTAATCCACGAAGTTCAAAATATTTTGGATAAAATTAAGTAAGCCTAGGGGCCTACTTGTATTTTTCATTTCTCTAGCATCCTAGCTAGATATTAGCTTAGTTAACAGCAGTTGTGATGCGAACTACAGTTTCTGGTCGTTTTGTGACACTGAGTAAACTGCATGTACGATTGTGCTTGTACTGATTTTTTTTTGTTTTCAACTGCAGTGAGAAAAGTGTTGCGTAACAGTTGCCTTTTGTAGACCTAGTGCGGCCCGCCGAATGGCTGCGATCTTGCTCTGCGGCCCACATGCTGAGTTGAGTTTGAGACCCCTGGGTTAGGCCATTCCGTTTAAGTCCCTTAACAGCAGACAAGCACACAAGCAGGGGAAACTGCATCTCAAGCAAACAGTGAAATAGCCCCTCACAGTGGCGAGCAGGCAATCCGTGCATGTGCAATCCCCCTGAGCACAAGCACCCAAAGCCTTATATAGGCCATGCACACGTGGCACTGCCACGTGCTCACGCACCAATCAGGCAAAGGGCTTGCAGCGGGTAAACCAGCAAGCAAGCCAGACAGCTGCCCAACAGCTCTTGACTCCATTCATCTTGACTCCATTCATCCTCCCCAGTCCCCTGTCCCTTTCCATTATAATAGTTCCAGAGTTCAGCTGACGTCCTTGTTTCTCGACACCTTCCTGGGACATAGTTCTACCATAGCTTCCACTCTGGATTCCTGTGGTTTCTTTGTTTTGGGTTTTTTTTTGTTTTTTTTTTCTGAAGCTGGAAACGGGGAGAGACAGTCAGACAGACTCCCGCATGCGCCCGACCGGGATCCACCCGGCACGCCCACCAGGGACGACGCTCTGCCCACCAGGGGGCGATGCTCTGCCCATCCTGGGCGTCGCCATATTGCGACCAGAGCCACTCTAGCGCCTGAGGCGGAGGCCACAGAGCCATCCCCAGCGCCCGGGCCATCTTTGCTCCAATGGAGCCTTGGCTGCGGGAGGGGAAGAGAGAGACAGAGAGGAAGGAGGGGGAGGGGGTGGAGAAGCAAATGGGCGCGTCTCCTATGTGCCCTGGCCGGGAATTGAACCCGGGTCCCCCGCACGCCAGGCCGACGCTCTACCGCTGAGCCAACCGGCCAGGGCCATTTTGTTTTGGCTTTGATAAGTACTGAACATCTGTGTGAACAGCCACTTGCACCTCAAACTTTATGTCTCAAAGTAAATGTTTCCTTTAAAAACAGCTTTCTGGTTAGAGCTGCTGAGCAAGTGCTTATATTCAATGTGTTACTTCCGGTTTCCCAAGCCACAGTCCTCGGCACCCTCATCGCTTCCCTCTACCTTGTTACACCTGACAAGACTCATCCAGGAGATTGCAAGTTTCCCAAGTGACTTCACGCCGAGTCACTGCTCACTTGATTCATCCACACTGCTCTTGGTTGTAGGAAATAAAGTCATGTTGCCCGTCTGTCTCCATGACTTCACCTGCTTCCCCTTGAAGTACCTTTTTTACCTGGCAATCTCATCCTTCCAAGTCCAGCTATAATAGAACTCATAGTTGTGACTTCTCTGTAGCTTAGATGGGACCCCCTGGTTTACAAGGGGCCAACACAAGCTGCAGTGTTAGGACAGACGCAGACGGTTCCGTCTTTTATTGGGGAAAGTAGATAAATGAAACCAGTTGCTGTGTGCACTTAACGATCCTGTTGAGGACATCACGCTTGTGCCCCAAATAAGGTAAAGCTGAGCCAAATCCGTACTTGGTACCGGTTTTCTTGCTCCCGTGGACAATGAGACTTGTGCTCCAAGCCAAATATTCCACTTCCTGTTTTTTGGGGGGCCTGGTATTGATTTTCTTAAGATTTATATAAACATTTTATTAAGCCACTTTAACTGCTTTAAAAAAATGAACAAAGGCATACATAGAAAAAAATACAAGAAGGGTGTGTTAATTGTTGTCGGACAGCTGTGTTAGGCTTGCTCACTGGTTTACCCGCTGCAAGCCCTTTGCGGGATTAGATTGTGAGCAGGTGGCAGCGCCACGTGTGTGTGACCTGTATAAGGCTATGGGTGGCTCGGGGTATTATGGATGCGCGCAGTGCCTGCCTGCCGCTGTGAGGGGCCATTTTGCTGTTTGTTTGCCTGAATTGCGGTTTCCCCTGGCTGTGTGCTTGTCCGCCGCTGTGAGATTTGATTAAATGGAATGGCCCAAGGCTTTCCAGCTTCGCAGTTTTTCTACTGTCTGCCCGAATCCAATGTGAACCTACCTGGCCACATAATGATATCACCAGCATTACAATGGTGATATCTTAAAACACGTGTTGTCTGTTTAACTGGAGTGTTGAGGCAGTTGAACAATTTTATGTTCGGAGTTAATAAACTGGAAGAGTAGAAACCTTAGAATTACTATAGACTAACCTTGGCTCTCTCCCTCCCCCCATTTTGGAGGCATGCACATGGAGTTGGGCTCAAGGAATGCGTTGAACACAAAGCAACTTGTGATGCCTCTTGCGAGTCAGAAGCAAGGGTAGGAACTTGAACCAAGGAACGGATCACAGCTTTCACTATTCCCAGGCTCATGATGGAGCAGGCTGATGGCTGAGAGGGGTAGGACAATCTTGCCAGCCAGGATCCCGAGCTCAATTACAAGCCAGAAGAGCAGAGCTTTCTGGCAATAAGTTCCTTCCTGCAAGAACAATGGAGGCATCATGACTGGGCTAAGGAGGTGCCCATAGAAAGGCTGCGAGGCTCTCCCATTCTTCCATAGAGAACCTGTTAGGTGAAGACTGTCTCAGTGGTGGCCAAGTGCTGGGGGCAAAGGGGTCAACAAGGTCAAGATTGAAGATTAATCTTACAGAGGGTGATCAGCTGTATAGGACTTGGGCTATGTAAAAACAGGTATATCTCAGACATACAGCCAGTTTGGTTCCAGACCACAATAAAGCGAGTCACATGAATGTTTTGGTCTCCCAGTCCATATAAAAGTCATGTTTACACTGTAGTCTATTAAGTGTGCAGTAAGTACCATTATCAAATCAAACAAAATATGTATATACCTTAATTAAAAAATACATTATTGCTTTGGTGGCCTGGGTGAAATAGGTGAAGGGATTTAGGATTGCAAATTGATAGGCACAAAATAGTCATGAGGATGTAAACTATAGCATAGGGAAGTTAATAATATGGTGATAGCTGTGTGGTGCCCAGGTGAGTACTTGACATAATGGGAACTACTTTGTAAAATATGTGATTGACTAACCGTTGTGCTGTACACCTAAAACTAATACAAAATAATATTTAATGTAAACTGTAAGTGAAAAAAAATTACAAAATAAAAATCACTAAAAAGGATCATCTGACCCTGTTGGGAAAAAGGCACCCATAGAGTCGTCTGTGTTGACACATCGACAGGACTGGGACTTCAGCCACCCCAGGCACAAAAAGATCATGAATACTTGGGTTACACTTCAAATTGCATAAGCAGACCTAAATTGAAACTTCTTTAGCAATCGAGATTTTTTTTGCTTGTTTATTTTATTGGTTTTAGAGAGAGAGGAAGGGAGAGAGAGAGACAGGAACATTAATCTGTTCCTGTATGTGCCCTGACAGAGGATTGAACTGGCAACCTCAGTGCTTTGGGATGATGCTGTAACCAACCAAGCCAGTGGTGGGATTCAGTCGGTTCTCACCAGTTTAGCAGAACTGAAACCTAATTTTTTGTTGAGTTTGGTGAACTTATTGTTAAAATGGCATGTGTAAATAGGGTTCTCTGTAAGGTGGGCGCCTGGGCAGCCGCCCAATGTGGAAATCACAAATTTACATTCCTTACTCTTTTTTAACATTCATCTGTGCAACAGCATATTCTAAGCGCCCATAATAATGTTCATTCCATCCATAGGTGAAAAAAATTGCAAGTGAGGACGCCAATCAATAAGCAATATGGAAATATCTTAAATAACAGTTTTATTGTTTTTTGTCAGGCATTATTTAACATTTTTTCATTAATACTTTAAAACTTATAATTTAGTTTTGTGTACCTCTTTTATTTTCTTATTCAAGTATTAAATGCATGAAATAACAAACTACCTTTCAGTATATTGGGGTTTTTGTACTTAAAAAGGTCATTAGGGCAGAGAACCAGTTGTTAAATTATTTGAATCCCACCACTGAACCGAGCTATCTGGCCAGGGCTCAAGCGAGATGTTTTGTTTTGTTTTGTTTTGTTTTGTTTTTGTATTTTTCTGAAGCTGGAAACTGGGAGAGACAGACAGACTCCCGCATGCGCCCCACCAGGATCCACCCGGCACGCCCACCAGGGGCTATGATCTGCCCCTCCAGGGCGTCGCTCTGTTGCAACCAGAGCCTCTCTAGTGCCTGGGGCAGAGGCCAAGGAGCCATCCCCAGCGCCGGGCCATCTTTGCTCCAATGGAGCCTTGGCTGCAGGAGGGGAAGAGAGAGACAGAGAGGAAGGAGAGGGGGAGGGGTGGAGAAGCAGATGGGCGCTTCTCCTGTGTGCCCTGGCTGGGAATCGAACCCGGGACTTCTGCACACCAGGCTGACGCTCTACCACTGAGCCAACCAGCCAGGGCTTCAAGTGAGATGTTTTGATAAGCTTTTTCTCTAATACCTAGAGCCTAATCATAGTCTGACTGGTTAAAGTTGCATTACAATCTGGCTTCTGCTTGGAAAGTCTTGGAAATGGGTTAGGAGAATGATCCTAAGGATTCTTTACCTACACTAAAGGGGCTATTTTCTAAACTCTGACCTACATAGTTAACAGGAAACATCCTTATGAGCACTGGTACTTCTCTCCTTTATTCTTTTGCTCCGCACTCGCTGTCTTCATCACCCCATTTGCGTTCACATTTTGTTTTCACAGCAAATTGGCTTTGGAAAAGGAGTGTGCCAGAAAGGTGCTTTTATAGGTCGAAACTCATTCTCTTTCAGGTTTCTTCTTTCTGTATGAAATAAACTGAGTTGTGAAACTGAAGGTTGGAGGCCTGGTGGTTATTCTGTGGTCCTGCCAAACCAGCAGGTTCTGTTACTCTTGCATTTTTGATAAAGGGAGAGAAAAACTAAAGCATCAATTCAGAAGCCTAATAGTTAAGACAACACATTTATTGACCAATTATGGAAAACAGAGTGGTTATAGCTATAAGTATATTTATCACAGGGCTGTTAGTCAAACTTTTCTTGATTTAAAGAGAATGATTGTGCAATCATAGGGAAATTATGGTGTGATAAAAATGGACAGTTATAGAAGGGTATTTGTTAATACAAGTCTTTTAAAAGCAATATTAATAACATGTACAATAGGACCCCATTTTTTTAAAAAAAAAAGCAATATAAGGGTGCATGCTCAAACTACTACCCTCTTTATTAGATCTAGCTAATAACACTGTTCTGTCTTTTTTCCAAACAGCTCCAGATATATGGAAAAGATTTATATAGGCGGATGGGGATCCTCAAACCCCTCAGCGAGATCTTCTGAGAATGGCTTTTAAGATACCTAGAGGCAGAAAAAGCCCAATAGAGATCAGGGGAACTACCAGCTTTTAGGATACACCCTTAAAGGCTCCAACGCCCCAAAGGGGTCTCATAGGATGCCATCTGGGTCCTGCTTCAATAGTGGAAAGGAAGATCATTGAGCTAAAGCCTGCCAGGCTTACACGCCTCTGCTGCGAGGAAACAGGGACACTGGAAGGTGGGCTTCCCCCTCGCTCCTCTAAGGGAGGGTTCAGTCTCTTCCAGTCCTGCTCCAGCCACCTATGACCTAACCTTACCCAGAAAGCTGGGGTTTGCCACTGAAGGCTGAAGGTGCCCAGGGCCGTCGGCCCCATCTACAACACTGTGGACGAGCCTAGGGTATTTCTTCCAAGAAGCAGGTAAACTGATCTCATTCGCACAAGGGCCACTTAACTATGTTTTGCCTGAATAGTCAGGTTTTTTTATTCTTCCCTCAAAGATCTCTGTTGTGGGTGTTGATAGTCCTATTTTCTGCTGCTTTGCTTAATATATAGTGTTTCCTTTATCCCTCCTACCTCAATGCCCCACTCATATTTCAGGCTGGGACCTACTCCTAATTTAGAGCTCTCTTTCCTCCTTTAGGCAACTTGTATTATGAATTTACCTTTGCCACCCAGCTTAGTGTATCCCAAGGTTCTCTTTACCAGGCCACAGTCACAGAGCTCCAGGAAAAAGCTACCTGGTCTCAACTCTCCAGGCAGAGGAGAACAGAAGCTTCATATCCACGCATGCTGCAAATGGCTTTTTCCAGTCTACCTGAATCATTACCAGCTAGAAGCAGCGGTCATTGGGACTTGGACATGAGCTGCAAAATATAGAATGGTGACAACAATTCCAGTGCCATGCAGACTTTTCCTGTGGGGAACTTTCCTGGACTCCTGCTCCCTGTGACAGCTCCTAACAGACTGAACTGTGGTTGGGTTGCATTTTTCAGGGATTTGGCATGATGATGGGGCCAACTTGGACTTGGGGAACATGTTAAGGACACTACTCTTTTAGGGATTCTTGCTGTATTGGCCAAGAGTTTGCTTAAAGGCTTTTAATCACTGTAAAAAAAAAATAGAGGACTGGATGAAGAAGATGGGGCACATATACACCATGGTATACTATTCAGCTAGGAGAAATGGTGACATTGGATCACTTATAGAGGAATGGTGGAGTCTTGCTAGCATTGTGCGGGGTGAAATAAGCGAATCAGAAAAAAACAGGAACTGCAGGATTCCATACATTGGTGGGACATAAAAGCGAGACTAAGAGGCATGGACAGGAGTGTGGTGGCTATGGGGAGGTGGGGGGAGGGAAGGAGGGAGAGGGGGAGGGGGAGGGGTACAGAGAGAACTGGATGGAGGGTGGCGGAGGATGATCTCGCTTCGGGTGATGGGTATGCAACAGAACTAAATGACAAGATAACCTGGAAATGTTTTCTTTGAATGTATGTACCCTGATTTATTGATGTCACCCCATTAAAATAAAAATTTATTTAAAAAAAAAAAAAAAGGGTGCATGCTGGCAGAGAAGAGAGTGGTTGGAAGAATACACATCAGGTTTTAATGGTTGTTTCCAGAAAGGCGGCTATTTTGGTTTCCTTTTTGCTTGTTTTTCTTTAATCAACATATATTGCTTTTGTCATAAGAAAACATTTTAAATTAAAGAAATGAAATTATATGGCAGGATATTATTGGAGTTAATTTAAAGTCGCATTAATATAAAAGTTTTAAAAAATGTTATGTTTTGTGAACAAATGAATTTATTTTTCTAGTAAAATTAAATAATTCATGAAAAAAAGAACAGCTTAAAAAGAGTGAATTCAGACCCTCGCCAGCAGAGGGCAGTACGAAGCTGGTGTCTGGGGAGTGGAAAACAGGCTGAGATAAGAAGCAGCAGGCTGCCCTTAGGAAAAGATTCTTCTCCCATCCCTTAAATATCGTCAGGCTTTAATGTACGATTTCAGGTTGCTTTACGCCTTGATATTGCAGAATCCACCACCCCTAGCTGGTGAGGTCGTTTCAGCTCATGTGCTTTGGTAGGCTGTCAGCTGAGGTTACTTAATTCACAACTAGGAAATTGAAACTCTGACATATTCCTGGGAGACAAGGTTTTGAGCTGTGACAGTGGATTGCATGTTTTTGTTGGGCCCCTTTCTCTTTTAATGTACTGAAAATTTGCCTGGAACTACCTGAAGACCAAAAGGTGTCAGAGCAGGCCTGTTCTGGCAGATGAGCATAATTTGGAGAGTATTAAGGAAACAGATGCGCTTTGGAAACGATCATCTCGGCAGAGTAGCTGCACGCAAGCACTTCCGCTGTTCCAGGCTGTAGCTCTGGTGCCCAGCTTGGTGTTGTGGGCACTCGGATATTTTACTGGATGTATAGATTTGATCTGCCTATTTATTTATTTATTATTTATTATTTTATTAGCTGGCTAGTTGACGTGTGAGCTTTCTTCTTAAGCTTAAACTCCTCACCCTCCTTTGACACTTTGATTTCTCATGTTCCTTTTTTTTCTGGCAACAAAGTGAAACTCTCAAATTGGGCCTCTTTTAGACTAGAATGGTGCCAAGCTGTCTTAGCTCCCCTCACTCCAACACCACTCTGGGGAGCAGGGCAGAGAAATGTACCCTATCACAATATGGGGTACATAGCTCCAAGAGTCTGAAAAAATAATTTTAAAAGCCATTTTGAGACCTGGGAATAGTAAAAAGCACGTGAATTCAGGGAAACTATTTTTACACTGCAATAATTTCTTTTTGAAGCCTATTTATCGAGACACATGCCAACAGCACAGTATTGTACGAGTGATGTGAATTAAACCTTACACAAATGTCGTATTTGTCTTTTTATTTTTCCTTCTCTCTGTTGCCCTCAACTAAAATTTACAAACGAATATAAAAATCCCGTTTGTACCTGGTTGGCTTGTTAGAGAAAAATACAGAGTTAAAGGCCTGTGATATTTCACAGTGCTGCCACCAAGTTAAAAGGAGCAAAATGCACATAAAAAAATAAATATGAGATCCATAAGGGGAAAATAAAGTATTAACATAGAAATGCTACAAATTTAAAACTCTGTCTTTTAGATTTGATGCTGGATATACTTGCTGAGTTCCAGGGGTCAGCAGATGTTTTGCTAAATGGATGCATGTTGTGGCTTACTGGGAGGTATTTACCCACATGTGGATCATAAAGTGATGCAAGTTATGCTCTTATTTCAGGAAGGAATATATGTATAATTTTTAAGAAGAAACAAAACCCTTTTCTGTCCTCACTCATAACTTGCATTTTGAAATAAAGTCATCCAGTTCAAAATTTTATGTTCCAAATTTCAGTCACGTAAAACGTCTAGAAATTTACTCTAAAAATAAACATGAAAATGACAATGACACTAAAGTGCAGAAGTAGAATTCAGAGCCCTATGTGGAAAGAAAGCTATGTTTCTTCATAGACTTTTAAATAACTGAGATCAAGGTGTAAAACAGCATACTCGCTATTACCTTTATTGTTGCCTCATGTTATCGTGTGCAATGAGTCTTATTCAAAGCATTGCTGCCATCTGGAGAGCTAGGTAATAGGACGCAGGGCAGTTGGAAGTGTAGTGAAAATTCAGTTACACTTTTAAACTATCCTGTTGATGGCAGTAAAAATGGAAAAGGGAATGAGCTGGTCTTCAAAGAAACTTCTATGTTGCAGTCAGAGCAGTGGGCATCAAACAACAGGACCTTGGACGAAACCGCAACCTGCCCAGCCAGTGGTCCAAGTACCTTCTAGCACAATGACAATTGGAAAGTAAGTGTTATTTGTAGCAAGTGGAGGTAACATTTTAACAACAAGCTGCATTTCTGAGGCGATTTTTTTTTTTCTGTCAGAAACAAAAAGACAAACAAGAACATGCCAGCATTCACTTTTGATTTTGGAATGTCAGCAATCACTTAACTTTATAAATCCTCAGTTGAAGGTGACTCTAAATGAGCTGAATATTGGCTGAATGATTCTACTTTTATTGCATTGGATAGAACTCTAGGAGTTGTTTTTCCTGGTGATCACAGACAGTCTCAACTAAAATGGTATTATTTATTGACGAGAAAATGTTCATAATCATTGCCAGTCCCATACTTGTACTTGGGTGATGAAAGGTGTTCTCAGCAGCAAAATGAATTTCATCCTACCTATATATACTCTTTAACTCTATTTTCCTAGTAAGGCATTCAAATTTGGAAATTAACAGCCAGTTTGGATGACAGAGGCAAACTCTTATTTAAGGAAAACAAATAAATTTAATAAAACATATTGCTTTATTTAAACTGTTAAGCTACGCAAAAATCTTCCCAAAATATAAATAAAATATCAACGCAAACGAATCCTCTATGTAGAGTTGAATGGAAAAGTATCTGAAATCTTCCTTTTAACACTGTAATTCTAGGATTCCTTGATTTCTGCTTTATATTTTGACAATAAGAGTTAAACAGTTGTGCAAGGGAATAATAGATGTTTCTTTTATCCTCTCTTAAGCAATTTCTATATTTCCATATTTCTTAGTGTTTGATTTTAGTCCTTTGAAGACAGTCTACCAGGAAGGAGCTCTTATGTAATTCTGGGCTCTACTTAACACTTAGTATAAATATATATATTTCTATAATACCTATCATGACCACCTCCCCAAAGGAACTTATTGCTATATGATACAAAATTTAAAGAATCAAAACATACTGTCAGAATATTCTATATAATGACACGGGCAGTGTTACTATGAGCTGAAGTAATTGTGTTTTTTTGTGTTTTTTTTTTTGTATTTTTCTGAAGCTGGAAACGGGGAGAGACAGACAGACTCCCGCATGCGCCCGACCGGGATCCACCCGGCACGCCCACCAGGGGCGACGCTCTGCCCACCAGGGGGCGATGCTCTGCCCCTCCGGGGCATCGCTCTGCCGCGACCAGAGCCACTCTAGCGCCTGGGGCAGAGGCCAAGAAGCCATCCCCAGCGCCTGGGCCATCTTTGCTCCAATGGAGCCTTGGCTGCGGGAGGGGAAGAGAGAGACAGAGAGGAAGGAGGGGTGGTGGAGAAGCAAATGGGCGCTTCTCCTATGTGCCCTGGCTGGGAATCGAACCCGGGTCCCCCGCACGCCAGGCCGACGCTCTACCGCTGAGCCAACCGGCCAGGGCTGAAGTAATTGTTAATGGCAACTGTGGTACATTATTTTCTGAGAGCTAGTGCCTTACCTCTGTTGTCACTACTGATTGTATTATTTTCTAGGAGTAGAACTACAGAGGCTGCCCAAGATGTGACATTCCTGCTTTCTTCCTGTATTTCTGGAGAAGATGCTCTTTTTTTGCCTTGAGAGGATTTGGCAGGAGGTTAGACAAAGACTTTCCCACTGCAGACTCGACTTGCAGTTCGAACCTGAATGTTTCAGAGGGAAGGCCCTGAGACATGATCTCATTTGATCCCCACATCCTCCTGCTGAAAAGATGAGCCCCAGATCCTGGGACATGCTCCCAGAAGCCTTGGTGCGTGTAGGTAAACAGTGATTAGAGGGTTTTGGTGAAGATTAAAATGTTCTGTTTTTAATATATGTAGAAGAAAAATATTTTATAAATAGGTGTGTGTTTATTGGTGAAGACGATCTCTCTGTGATTAGGACCATAGTCATACTACAAATCTCTACACACTTTTCAGTACGTGGAAAATAAGCTAACAATGGCACTTTAATTGGTTTCCACCAGACGTGTGTACCATGTGGGAGAATATTTATACAAAGTGAAAATGTATAAGCATAATTATCCACAGTAGTGGATACAACAGTAGTGACAACTGATTGCAAATATATAATACAATCAGTAGTGACAACAGAGGTAAGGCACTACCTCTCAGAAAACAGGCCATCATTTGCAATGCTGTGCACTTTGAGTTTGTGCAATATTTTCCTGATCTGCACTTAGCGGTATTTCGTATTATCCAGGAAAAGCACAGGGAAGCAGAGTGGTGAGGTTCCCAGACGGAGGATCTACAACAGAGACCCTTTTTGGGCCCTCAGTACACAGGTGAACTAACAGGTCCAAGGATGTGTTTTTAAAGGCAGGGGGAGCTATTTGTCCAGAAAGGAGTGAGTTGAAAAGAATCTGTCTCGAAGTATATAATGAGGGTGTATTTCACAAAAAAACTGTACCTAGCTGCTTTGCTTTGCCATTAAATAGAGTAAATGAATTAGTCTTAATTTCCAGAAGCAGTCATAAATAACTTTAAAGGAGGAGTGTTGCCATCTATAATTGATTGGTAGGGAAACTGGGCTTTTGTTTTTAAAAATCACTCATCCTTCATACAGATGGCAGAATGCTGCTAATGTTTGCAGAGAAAAGCTTGCCTCTTAAAGATCTCTTTAAGACTAATAAGCATTAGACTTGGATTCTCATCTTAGACTAGAATGCAGTCCTTACCCTCAGAAATCGGGGGAAATAATTACATGAACACATCAGTTTTATTGGTTTTTAGCAATCACGAGAGCAAAGGAAAAGTTATTTTTTGAAGATCTGGAACTTTCTGGTTTTCAGGTTCTAAAATTTAGAGATGAAAACATACTTTTGAAAAGTTTCTTCACTTATTTTTTTGTGTCTGCGCTTTGGTAAAATTCCAAAGACTAATTTCTGGTTTTGTTAGCTTTTGTTATTCATGTACACTTTTCTCTGTTTCTAAATTTGGAATTGTTGGAGAGAAATCAATTTCCTGAGAACACTTTAGCTAATATTAAAATTCAATGAAAATTTTTTATGTTTAAACTTTTTAAAGTTTTATTCATATTTACATTGTATACACTTGATATTGAAATTAAATCATATGAAAACAATATTCGGAAATATCAGAACTACCAATTCAATGTTTAAAAACTCTATAACTTCTCTAAAATAAGTGCTATCTAAAACACCTCAAATTTAAAACAAAATTATTAATGGCATTGTCACGTTGAATCAAGTTGGTTTTAAATTACCGGCTAAAAATTTATAAAAGCCAACAGTCTGTAGTTCGTCATTTTATCTAATGTCACTTCCTTCTGTTCCTTTTGAGGGGACTTTCACTACCGTCTACGCAGTGAGCAGGAGATGGCAGCATTACTCAGCTGTTCCAAGGAAGTTCCCGCTAATCCCTTCTAAAAAGAGAAGGTTAGGAGCTGCTGGGAGCAGAGTTATAACGGCAGGTGCTACAGTGTGTCTATCAAGCAGGAGACATAGGAAACAAATGTGAAATAAAACTGTTTAATGCCTCTGAATGCTGCAGATTTTTACGCGTATTTTCCAGTGTAATAGCCCCTTCCCTTGTAAAAGTGAAATGGATCAGATGTTGAGATTTTTATGGGATTCAGAAAGCTCTATATGCCTAACAAAAAAAAACTTGGCTCTACAGCTGTGGGATTTTTAATCTCTCATTTTTTTTTTTAAAGAGTAGTAATTTTCTAAGAACATTAGTCACTCATCTTTCTTATTTCTTCTTAAATTTCTAAACAAATTTTAATAATATTGAATAAGAAGCCTAGATATTAGGTCCGTGAATGTATACAGAATACGTCTAATATGCACCTGAACTACTACTGTTCTGTTGCAGTGTTAGCGCGGGAGAGAAAAGATTAGATGGGCTAATCCCGGGGCCTCAAGGCCTCAAGGACTCAGCATCTTGTCAGTATCCAATCTGGTACCTCTCCTTGAGGGGGCAACTTCCCAGGAATACCAGCCTGTCATGTGCAGTATGGATAGGTTTTGCTGAAATAAATTTATACATGTTGTACGTGTGTGCAGAATTTGTTCTTTCTTAGCTTCCTTCAGGAAATGTAATGAGCTATGAGAGAGCTCCTGGAGGATCAAAATTTATTGGCTTTAGGAAAAAAGAGGAGATAATGAAAGTCTAAATAGAATGTTTTCTTGTTACCTATCTTAGGTCGTTACCCCGGTTAAGAAAGAAAAGATTCAAAGGTTGATTTTAAATTGGAAAGTTGCATTCTGATCTTTACCTTCATTTTAAAATTCTGTATTCTCAGAAGTCTTGTTTTAGAGATATTTTTCTAAATCCTACCTTTACAATATGAATTTCTGTTGTTCTTTTTCAGTAACCTTAGAGTTTTAATATCTTTATGTCTGCATATAATCTGCTTTGGGCAATGCTAGCTTTTTCCCTTTTTTTCTCCCTTCATAATGGCATGAATTTGACTTCTGTTTGCAAAACAGAACATTTTATTAATTTGCTAACTCTTTTTTTCATTAAAATCCTAAGTTAACAAATACATAAATATAGCTTTTATGGGTTCACCAGAGACCCAAAGGTGAAGCTGAAATTTAGTCTACCAGTTGGCAGCTTATATGGCAGGGTTACTAGATCAGAAATAATGACTTGAATGCGAGTTTGAATAAATGAAAACCATAGTCGTTTAATCATATACAGTCAGAAGTTTATCCTGGCCTCCATAAATAGTAGGAAGGTAATATCTGATCTTAAAACTCATTTCACCTTTTGTTTTTAATATGCTGGGTCTCCTCGTTAAATAATTGTGAACAGAAGCACTGGTACTAATTTTCATCTCTTTTGACATACTATGACTTTATAATGGGGTGTGACAGAGACCTTTGATGTGTTTGCAGGAGCAACCACTGGGCATTGGTAAGTGGAAGTTGTTATGATCTTCATATTAATCCATTTGGAAAGTGATAACTCAGAGAAGAGAATGCAGTGGCTTAAATATATGTGTATGTATATGTGTATGTGCATGTGCACATGTGTGTGTGTATTGTATGTGCAAATGTGTAGAGAGAGGCGGTTGTTCAGCCACACTGGCTTTATAGTTAGGGCTTGGTGTGAATCCTGGCTGTGCCAGTTACAGCTAGCGATTGTGAGACACTAGAGAAGTCATTTAGCTTGCCTGACCTGTGGTGGCGCAGTGGATAAAGTGTCAACCTGGAAATGCTGAGATCGCCGGTTCGAAACCCTGGGCTTGCCTGGTCAAGGCACATATGGGAGTTAATGCTTCCAGCTCCTCTGTCTCTCCTCTCTCTCTCTGTCTCTCCCTCTCCTCTCTAAAATGAATAAATAAATAATTTAAAAAAAAGAAGTCATTTAGCTTATCTAAATCCCAATTCTTTTCCTTCAAAATAGGATTACTAATACTGTCTTATGGTATTTTTGTGAAGATTAACTGAGATAATATGTGTAACGTGTTTAGCCCAGTGTCCAGAATATAAATGGTGGTGGTGATTATTATGATGACACGGGATTATCACAACAGAACTAAATATATATATAAACATATATATAATATAAATAGAATCACATTACTTTTTCTTTGCAAAACCTTAACCTATATAAAGATCATTTTAAAAGCTGTAAAAAAAATGTAAAATATCTCTTAAGGAATAGATTATAACTTCCAGTTACATGGTGCTTGAGACAATATATTTATGTAACTCTTTCAGGAAAGTTTTATGTTTAGTTATCATAGCCATGGACTTTAATAATGTCTCAGTCCTAAAGGTTTCATAGAAGCTGGTCTAAAGATTATTTAGAAAGATTATAGAAAATGTTCTACCCAATGGGGGTAAATGTCCCTTCAGACTCCTGCCCCTGGCTTCAGCTCTCAGCTGTGGCTTCGTGCCTCCACAGATGGCATGCACATTAAGAGCCCTGGTTGTGGCCATTTTGAGCTGTTACTCTGAACAGCACATCCCAAATAGGATATTTATTTTTGCATATATTTACATACCATTTTACTTTTAATTTCTGTAGAATATGTTTTCTTACCTAAGGAACAAAATGAGTTTAAATATTTTAAAAATCTAGGCCTTTTGCCTTGAAAGCTCTTTGATATTGGGTCCTTTGTGCTTTCTTTCAATTACAATTTAGGTCTTGGAGCAATGAGGTCAGATATCTCATCCCTTATTCTGCATTCTTCTTCTCCTGCCCTATCTTGCCTCCTCGGGCTCCTAATATCCATAGTCCATATCAGCTTTTAGACTGCATACTTGATTAAGGGTTTCTGGAAGGAAGAGAACTTTCTTTTTATATGCTCTCTGCAGTGCCTAATATAATGTTTTGTACAAAAGGAGTTTAAAAAATAAGGACATGAATGTGAACTACAGTCATATGTTGTGTATTGGGGATAAAGCACTTCCAAATATGATGAAGTGGAAAAAGAGGCTCTTCATTCTGGAAAGATGACGATTGAAAATTATGACAGCAATCATATATGACACAGACTGAACACACCTAGTCCTTTCCCCATTATAATTTAGGCTATGCTATAAAAAATTAAATAAAACAAAGCTATTTTACCTATTGAGTAGATAACCCATTACTTCAATAGGCTGAAAGGGAAAGTTTGGATACATGTAGAGGAAAAATGTACAGTGAATAAATGGTTAAGGGAAGCTGCTTGTTTTGAGTATATCTCAGAACCTTAAAGTTAATAAGAGTTGCCATCATCTTGGCATCTCTCCCCAAACTGAGCCATGCTCTTGGGCTGCCCGGACCCAGGCTGTGACATACAGCAGCAGTTCTTATGCTTTCCGAGTCAGAAAGAATGGAATGAATCACAGTTTAATGTTATAGTTTTTTTGTCTTTGTCTCCAGCATCCTTCAACATTCTCACTTAGCAACCCCCAAACCCTAGTTAACACAATCCTTCTTGTCCATTCTTGCAGTTATATAGCCAGAAATCATTTCAGAAATGCAGGCAACCAAACCACCTATTTCATGTTGAATACACGAGGGTGCAGAGAGCAGGTTAGAATTTGTGGTGGCAACTTGGAGTTGTTCTATTCTGATTGTTTCTATTTTTTTTTTCCTGTGAAATAATAAAGCAAGGTCAGCAGCCAGAATCAGGATGGAGGAGATGGTGAAGATCTGAGGCGAGAGGAGACATCAGGAGAGGAATGGGGTAGAGGGGAAAAACCTGTGGTCCCACATTCCTTCAGTTACTGTTGTCATTTCTCAACTTGTAGTTAGAGCAAATTTCCCCAAAAGAGTTATTTATACTCCTTATCTAACTTTCTGCTTCCAGTGCCATCTTGAAACCACTCCACTAAGATGTTCACAGACATACTTCCTCTGAAATGTCTCTTGTTAAAGTTACTGGTGAATTACGTGTTGTTAAATTTAATGGTCCATTCTCAATTCTTAACTTTTTAGATTTCTCAGTAGCATTTGACAATTGACCACTCCCTCCTCTGTGAAATACTTCCTTTACTTGTCTTCTAGCACACTGTACCCTTCAGGTTTTTTGGCTGCTTCATTGGCTTCTCCTTCTTGGCATACATTACCAATTCTTCATCTTGTCTCAGAATGAAATATTGGAGAACTCAGGTTTTATTCCCTGGGTCTCTTCTCTGTCCGCACTCCCTTGGAGTTCTCATCCATATATATGTAGAAGGCCTCTAAATTTATTTTTCTATCGCAGACCTTTCCCTTGAACTCCAAACACATATACCCAACTGCTCACTTGACGTCTCTATTTGGATGTCTAACAGGCTCTTCCAACCACATGTCTGGTCTTTCCTCAAAAGATGTACTCTAGTCCTGATCCCTTCTCATTGCAGTAAATGATAACTCTAACCTCTTAATTGCTTAGACCGAAAACTTGGAAGTCATCCTTGCCTCCTATCTTTCTCTTCTACACACAATCGATTCTGTCAGCAGATTCTTGTATTTCTACCTTCAAGATAGAGTCCACTTGTGGTGATCTCTTTCCACCTTCATTGATTCCATTCTGGTCTAAATCACTCTTACCTCCCACCTAGGTCGCGGCAGTTGCTTTCTAACCAGGGTCCTCTTGTCACCATTGGCTCCTAACAGTCTGTTCTCCCAAACAGCAATCACAGTATTTCTCTAAAACTTCAATTAGGTCATTTTACAGTTCTGCTCCAAATCTCAAGTGGATTTCCAATCTAACCCAGAGTAAAAGCCAGTTTTTTCATCTACATACAAGGCTCTACATAATCTGACTCTGCTACCTCTATGATCTTTCTTCCACTTTTCTGCCCACATTTATTTTGCTTTAGCCACACTGGCCTCCTTTCCGTTCTTTGACAAAACCAAGCATACTCCTGCCTCAGGACCTTTGCATTTCCTGTTTTTTTTCTGCATGGAATGGCATTCCCTTATGCATCTGCTAATCTTGCTCTTTCATCTCCTCAGATTTCTCTTCAGAAGGAATTCCCTTGACCTCCCTATTTATAGTAGAAACTACTTTCCACATTAGGACTCCTTTCTCTCTTTTCCACTTTCTTTTTTAATTTGCCCCTATAACAATTATTGCCATCTGACACCCTATATTTAAATTACTTATTTACATATTATATGTCTTCCTCTGCTACAATTTGATTTTAATTTTTATAAATGAGGTAAGTGAGGACTTTAGGAAGAAGTGATGTTTGAACTGAGATATGGAAGAAGAAGAAGCGATGTTAGATCAGCCAAGAGAAGAAAAGAGTCTTCCAGGGGAAAGGAAATACATGTGTAAAAGCTTCCTTCCTGTGAGAGGAAGCATGTGAAAACAAGGACCGATGAAGTCCTATTCCTTTTTATTGGACTCCTCCCTGATGACAGAAATTATATCCACTAGATTTCTCAGGCTCAGGTCAACACACTGATGACCAGAAAGTAACTGAGTTAGTCTCTTTTGTCCCAAGTTTAAAATTTCCAGGGATGGGATTTGATGAGCCCTCTTGGGTCAGGGGACTAATTGGAGGAGTGGAGCAGAATGCTTGGGCCAGCTTGGGTCAATTCCTCACCTCTGGACCAATTCCTATGACAAGAGGAGAGTGGTCCTTAAAAATATAGCAGCTAGTACTCAAACTCCATGTTACAGTGTTGGAAAGGCACATTTTCCCAAAAGAAAATGAGGATGCTATGCTGACTCGACTAGATACCTACTATGGTAACTGAGTATGAGGGATTTTTTTTTTGCAGTCCAAGAATCAGTAAGTTTGGGACATAATGTTAAAGGAAGCAAGAAATGTTGCCATGCTGGAGCTTTGGGAGAACAAAAATTCTTAGAAGTTTCCTGTTTAAGAAATAGAAGTAAACTAGCCCTGGCTGGTTGGCTCAGTGGTAGAGCGTCGGCCTGGCGTGCAGGAGTCCTGGGTTCGATTCCCGGCCAGGGCACACAGGAGAAGCGCCCATTTGCTTCTCCACCCCCCCCTCCTTCCTCTCTGTCTCTCTCTTCCCCTCCCGCAGCTGAGGCTCCATTGGAGCAAAAAGATGGCCCGGGCCCTGGGGATGGCTCCTTGGCCTCTGCCCCAGGTGCTAGAGTGGCTCTGGTTGCGACAGAGCAATGCCCCGGATGGGCAGAGCATCGCCCCCTGGTGGGCGTGCCAGGTGGATCCCGGTCGGGCGCATGCGGGAGTCTGTCTGACTGCCTCCCCGTTTCCAGCTTCAGAAAATTAAAAAAAAAAAAAAAAAAGAAAAGAAAGAAAGAAAAAAAGAAATAGAAGTAAACTTTAAGGGTAGCGATACTTCAGTTTTAATTTGATTCCTGCTGTACAATTCCCAGGGAAATCTGTTATACTTAAAAACTTTGTTTTCATGGGGCCTAATGGAATTAGCAAGGTGGGACGTGTCCTCATTTGAGAAGAAAAGTTTGGATAGAAGTAGAAACCAGCAGGAGCAGTTGTTAGATGAGGTATGGTGATTGCCAGTGGAACCGGAAGTTGGAGTTTTTCAGAAAGAGAAAAAGAAAGGTGATAGGCTGGAAAATGTTAGCACTATTTTCCCCTCCAAATCTTAACATCATCTCAGACTTGTGCTCAACGGTTTCTATTTGCTCATCTGTATCTATTTCCCAGGTTCGTAGAGAGACAGCCCTGAATGAACTGTGTTCGTGAGCATCGCTGTGTTCTACCAGTGAGAGGCAACAGCAGGGTGGGAGGCGGGAAGGCTGGCTGTTTAGTCTGGGTTTCCATGTTGGTTCACTCTGCTCCTATAAATGATAGGGCAGTCTCTATCTCTCCACAGGTAGTAACAGCTTTCTGCTATTGCTACTCCTGGGATCTTATATTATTCCTTACTGCTATTGCTACTCCTGGGATCCTACATTATTCCTTACTGTTTCTCCAAACCCTGATTACTTTTTTTGTTATGAATCCCTTTATTAAACTCTGCTCAGTTATCCAATGTGACTGTGCCATTTATTTCTTGCTGGGACCCAGACTGATAGAAGAGCATAGAGTATTCTAACAATAATTTTATGGAGCTAAAGAAGACTGGGGAGATGGCAGACCATTCTGTGTGGTTTGCACAGAAACACAAAGACAAACCTGAGGAGATGGAAGTTCTAACGCAAAGTGCCCAGCGGAGAGCAAACACGGGTATGCACTGGAACTAGACATCTGCAGATCAAGTATGAAGCAGGCTGCTGTCAGGTGGTCCAAGTCCATGCTGATCATCACAAAGATAGGAAATTGAACTAGGATATATTTTGGAGAAGTTTACAGATTGGTGATGCCTTTTCCTCCATATTAAGCTCCAGCCAATTAAATGTTCATGGAAAGGTGATGATAATGATTCACTTTTTCATGATACTGGTTTGTAAAATAGGGTTAACGAATAGGCCACCGCCAGTCCACTTGTGTCAGAATAGCTCCCAAGGGGAAGGCGTCTGTGGGGGGTAAATGATAGGGCACTTATGCAGCCAGAAGAAACCAAAATAAACAGAAGGGAAAAAAAAATAAACCTGAGGTGCTGCAGAATGAAGGAAGGATTTATATATCAATTCTCAGTGCTAGAGGTACTTTCGGGAGAAAAATCTGACATTCACCTGTGATGGACACAGCAGCAGGCTGGGTGCTCAGGGGATCAATAGCCATAGTTTTTCAAATGTGTGTGCATTGATCTTGCACTTTATTTGGGAATATGCTCTCCCGATTTGACATGAAGAATAAGTTATTGTCGTTTGTTATCTTAACTTTGTACAGCACCTAACAGAGGGCTTTGCATATTGAAAATGCAAGCATCCGTTAAATGAATAAATAAAAATTAATCTACTGAAAAATGAGCACAAACCACTTGGATATTAACAAATTCACACTTTTGTTCTCAGTGTTACCTTTTGCTTATTTAACTGATTGGGATCTATTAATTAACAATAGTCTATTAATAGCCAATTATTAAACCTATCAAAGAGATAAGTTGAGTATCTTTTTACTATGAGTTAATTACTGTGATTTCAAACATCTTTTGGGTCTATCTCTAAAGGTGTAACAAAAAGTTCTTAATTTGTGCTCTCCACTAAGCACTTGCGTTAGTACTTGAGTCTCCTCAGGTTTGTCTTTGTGTTTCTGTACAAACTCCACAGAACAGTCTGCAATCTCCCCAATCTTCTTTAGCTCCCTAAAATTATTATGAGAATACTCTATGTCCTTTTACCAGTCTGGGTCCCAGAAGGAAATAAATGGTACACTCACATTGGCTAACCGAACAGAGTTTAATGAAGGGATTGATTACAAAACAAGTCATCAGGGTTTGGAGAAACAGTAAGGAGAGCCATTGTAACTTGTGTGTGTAAAAATACAAACAAGATGCTCATGTTGTCAAGTTAGTGCTTATTTTTCATTTGAATCCTGCTTTTTGTTGGCCATTTCTAACCTGAGCAAAAGTACAGATGACAGAGCGCAAAAAGCCCAATGCTCTGGCTGAATGAACAGGAAGACTTCTGCCCAGAAGGAGAGTCATTACCATCGTCTTTATGTATTTATGAAATGGCATATTAAAGAATTCCATTTTAAGTTGAATTACTAAAATTTTATCAATTCGGTATAGTTGTTTCAAAAGCTTATTTTGTGCCATCTGTGGTCATTACTTAAGAGGAAAATGAGAAAATGTTTTTCACATGTCAGCTTCATATGTAAATTCAGGTGCAGCTTTGGGCTCGAGGTAAAACACTAGGCTTCTATTGAATTTTTTACGCACTGTATAATAAAAGTCTGCAATCTGATACGTCACACATCTCCATTAACCTCTGACATGGAATTTGTTCTATTCTGATTGTTTTTTCATTGATACAAGTGTTTGGTGAGGAATTAAGGGGCTTTCCTTCATAAATATTTTGTTTGATTTACAGCATCTTGGGCTGTGATATTCCTGGTTAAAATATTTTACTGTTAAAATATTTTTTAAAAAACATTAGTGGAATTCCCAAAGGATAATGTGCATCAGTTCTATGTTAAGCTCTTTGTTCAGACTTATTATTTCAGCCTCCAAAATGTGTTTTCACTAACATAATAATGTGATAAATGCAAAAAGTGTGTGCACAGCTTTAAGACATTTGGAAATGCTTCTACAAGTTGCTTTTAGGTTGGTCGCTTTACTTCTCTTATAACAGTATTTCTACTCCATACTCGACTGTCCCACAGGTTGCTGAAAGGTAAGCCTGAACTGTGTGGGCATTCTAGTTGTGGATTGAGAAGCTGGAGTTGCACGGCAGACAATGTTACTCTTCTCTAATTGACATCTGCAAGTTCTCCTTTCTCGTGAACACGGACATGAGTTTCACTTGTTTTCCTTTGCATTTCCTTTGCCTAGACATTCCACTTAACAAAGAGTTGTGTCATATTTATCCTGAATTTTCCATGCTGTTTCCGTCTCCTTTTGACCTCCCTAGTCACTTCCTTTTCGTTGGAACCACCAAAATAATAGCACCCGCACCCAGACAGCCTGCGTCACGAGACGGTTTACTTTCTCTGTGTCTGCTTTTCCCAACGTGGCAGCCAGTAGCCACAGGGGCCAGTCCAAACTGAGATGGGCTGAAAGGATAAAATCACACCGGGTTTCCAAGATTTAGTACAAATAAAGAAGATCTAAAAACCCTCTTGTCTGATGCAGCTGAGCCCAGAAATAATAATTTTCTCTTCTTTATTTTTTTAAAGTACTTTTAAATTATATTTTTAGAGAAATTTTAGATTCACAGCCAAACTGAGAGGAAGGTACAGAGATTTATCACATCCGTCTGTGCAACACATGCATAGCCACCCCACTATCACCGTCCTCCCTGGGTTGGCGTATTTGTTACAATAGACGAACCCTCATGGACACATCATCACCCAGTTCATTGTTTACTTCAGGGTTCACTCGAGGTGTTGTATTGTTTACTTGTTAGAAACACCATTTTGGGGGAAGATGATATATATATATCTATATATATATATATCAAACTTTTTATTTTAACTTAAAAATATTTCATTATCAATCTTTTGATGTAGGGCCGGGTGTTCTTGAGACGAACAGATCTGCTGATTAGAGCTCTCCAGTAACTTTCTTCCATGAGCAACATCCAAAGCAGCTTTACAATTTCCACTTCCATTTTTTTTAAAATGCAGAGCAATCTGGACTATACTTACAAGGCACTTCTGTAGCTTTGGCACTTAATTTGGCAGAAATTTTTTTTTTTCTGTTTCTCTTTCCAAAGCATTTAACTTGTTTTCCACAAAGATAACAACTCTTTGTTTTTTGCTCATATGTTTCATAAATTTACACAATATTTATGACACTACAAAATTCCAATACCAATTACAACTGTCACAATCAGGTTTGGGAATAAACTTATTTGACCTTTGTTACATAAGTAAAAACTAAACCGGCAGGAGCAGACAAGCATTGTCCCAGCCTGCTCAGATGTATTCTGCTGTTAAGAATATTTATAATGTCATTGACATCAGTCTCTATGCTTAATGGAAGGAATGGAGAGCATGGTGAGTTAATCTGCCAAATCAGATAATTAAAGGTCATTAAGAGAAGCTCTACTATAAAAAATAATATAATAATAGTAATAGTAACTGATATTTAACACTTGCCATGTACAAGACCTAGCCACTATATATAATAGCTCGCATCTGGCCACAAACATCCTTTGAGGCATGATTTATAATTAGCTTCATTTTACGCATGAGGAAGTCAAGGCTTCCAGAGGTTAAGTCACTTAAGGACATACAACTTGAAGTTTGCTGATAGAATTCAAACCCAGGTCAGTCTGATCCCTGAATCTGGGACCAACTCTAAACTTCAGAAGCCTAACCCTGACTAGAGGGTTCACACTGTCCCTTGCTGGAGACCTCACTCGGTCTGACATTGATCTATGGGACTGGGTCAAGGGCAGAGACTCTGCAAAGCAAGCCATCACCATAACAAATAACTTGCATGTGTGTCCTAGATCAGAGAACAACTCTATAAACCTTTTCAGAATATGATGAAGCATCATGTCATTAATATATCTAAGTCTTAAACCACTGAATAGATTGGCTGTTTTGCAGCAAACGTTGCTGAGAATATTACTTGAGCTAGAGCCCAGGCTTCAAGGAGATAAATAAATTTTTATCCTTATTTCTGGACACTCTATCCTGGGCTCCTGAAACCAGGTATTTATCATGCTGTCTCCTTTGTGGTCCTTTTCCTTGGTGTGATGAATGTGGCTTCCTGGACAGGTTGCTTTCCGCCAGCCTAGAGGCAGAGTCCTTTTAGCTCAAAGAAAAATAAATTGGCTTCAGAAGAAATAAAAAATCACTGTCAACCTTTTAATCCTTTCTTTTCCGTCTTCTTTTTCCTGACTGTGGTACCATGTGTATTTCAGTCTTCAGGGATCCATTGTTCATTTCTAGAAGAGCATCAGGTGACTCAGAGATGCCATTTTGAGTGCCTTTTCTACGCTTTGTCACACCCATATTTGTATGTGATAATGAATCACCCCGGGATCAGTCACCTAAGATACCAGCCCAGGCTACCTCTGCCCCCACTACCATTTTTCCCACCCAGGAAAGCTGAGGGTGGATCCCTTTGCCGAAGTATCATTTGATAATAAAACATTTCACCAAGAAGGTTTTCAGTGAGCTCTGGAGCACTCACAGCAATTTACACCTATTTTCTTGTCTTTGCAAATGAATAATGGCATTTACTTTCTTTAAAATATAATTATGTCCAAGGAAGTCATTCTATTTATTTGGTGGTTCTAGATTTGCTGAGAATTTACTTTTGAAACTGCCACATTGAAAACATTTTTTTTTTTTCCTAATGATCATTTTGGTCTGAAAAAAAAATTTTTTTTTTTAAAGCTTGGCTGTGTAGCTTCCTTTTTGCACTGGCAAAGCAATCAGAATTATCCTGTGAAGTTTCCAGTTCATGAAAACTTGCTGCCAGGGAAGTGAGCGACTTTGTTAGAGCCTTAAACTTGGTTGAGCGTAGACTGTCTGTTTTGTGTCGTTTGAGATTAAAGATTTCTGGCTATCAGAAAAGGAGCAGCTGCCACGAGCGGGTCCACAGGGAGCAGGAATGCTGAGATCTTTCATCTCTCAGGCCTGTGTCTGGAAGACGATATTAACACGAGTTTTACTTAATTTCAAAAAAGTTAGTTTCATGGTGGGTATAAAGCCAGTAGCCACGGCCACTATCACAGCAGCCCGGCCCATGCAGGTTCGCATTGGATTCGGACAGTGGGTAAAGAAACAGTGGAGCCAAAAACTGATGGGCCATCATCTTTAATCCTAGTTTGCACCCAGCGGGCAAGTAAAAACACACACTGGGCTCCAAAACCCACTCACATTCAGTGCTCACAAAGCCACTGACTTATCCGAGTTTCCTAGAATCAAAGGTTTCTAGCTCACCAGACTTATTCACCTCTGTTCCCCATCTCCTTCCTTCTCCCTGCACAAACTCTGCACAAACTGGCTTCTCACTCAACACTCCGACATCTTGGCTGCTTCTCCTGGCCTCCTCCATGTGGCCTCTCTCTGCTCTCTGCTCTCTAATGCTAATCTCAGGAACCAAGAGAGCAAGCTCCTGTTCTGCCCCCATTTTATAGTGTAGAAATCCAAACCTTTAATCCAATATACAAAATAGGGTAGTCTCTAATACAAAGTTACTTATCTGGGGCATGATGGGATCGCACCACCCCACATCAAAAAGGGTGGGAAAGGCTTAGTCCTAAAACCAAGCCCCAGGCTACAAGGATCCTGCCTGCCCACAGCCCACAGAGACACACATTAATATCACCTGGGCGACGGCCTCCACGTGGGCAGCGCCATCTTTAACAAAGTGAGCATAATACATTTTATCTGCCCAACAGTGAGGAGAGACTCTCTCATTTTTCCCTGGAAGATTCGCATTTCAGGATTGGAAATCAATTTGAATATCGAGAGTATATGGAAAGCTTGGACATGCCTTACGGAGGGACAAAGGCAAATAATTTACAGAGGGCACTAGAGTTTGGATAACTATGGTTCACCTGTGTCTTGTAAAATAAATATTGCATTGATTAGTGATTCTCAAACTGGTCCCCAGGCAGGCAGCATCAGTGTCACCTTCCTCTTATGAAGGAAAATTCTCAGGCGACACTCATATCTTCTTAAATCAAAAGCTTGGAGGTCGTGGCCCATTGTTCTGAGCTTAAACAATACCTCCATGAGGTCCTGAATGCTAATGTTCGAGAATCACCACAGGACACAATTATTTTAGTTGGAAGGAAATTTTGGCGTCATCTCTCCAAATTCATCAGTTAATATATGAAGATTAGATATGTCATGTGGTTCAGCTAAAGTTGTTCCAGCTAGGAACAAAGTCAAACAAGAACCATTTATGCTGATCACAAAAATTAGGGGATATTTCATTGCTTCATATTCATTTTGCAATATCCCCTAATTTTTGTGAGCAGTATAGTTAATGGAAGTTTTTTTGTAGCAATTTGTAGGGCATTACTGATACTAAGTCTTGGACTATCATGTGGACTCAGGCATCCCTCTGTCACTGTTTCTGTTACTTCTAAAACCTCTAATAACCTCTTCCCTCTCTTTCTGCCTCATGGCTCTGCTTTCTTATACCTCTGTTGCCTCATTGCTTTTGCTGAATGCGTTTTTTCTCAATTGGTATTTTTTTGTCTTGTTTTTCAGCTTCTGCATCAATCTACAGTCTGTATTTTACTCTTTGTATTACTCTTTAAAGTCCCTAGGGGAGGGGATCTGCTATAAATTGTGGTATGTCCCTGTTAGGCAGCTCTAGTGCCAGACCATCTGTTTCTTCCTTTTCTTTCTTTCTTTCTTTCTTTCTTTCTTTCTTTCTTTCTTTCTTTCTTTCTTTCTTTCTTTCTTTCTTTCTTTCTTTCTTCCTCTTTCTTTCTTTCTTTCTCTTTCTTTCTTTCTTTCTTTCTTTCTTTCTTTCTTTCTTTCTTTCTTTCTTTCTTTCTTTCTTTCTTTCTTTCTTTCTTTCTCCTTCCTTCCTTCCTTCCTTCCTTCCTTCTTTCTTTCTTTCTTTCTTTCTTTCTTTCTTTCTTTCTTTCTTTCTTCTCTCTCTTCCTCTCTCTCTCCCTCCCTCCCCTTTCCCCCCTCCTCCCTCCTTTCCTTCCTTCTTCCTTCCTTCCTTCCTTCCTTCCTTCCTTCCTTCCTTCCTTCCTTCCTTCCTTCCTTTTTTCCTTTGTTCCTTCCCTCCCTCTTTCTTTCCTTCTCTCCTTCATTCTTTCTTTCTAACTATTTATTACTATTATAACTAATTATTACTGTGTCTTTCATTATCTTAGATTTTGGAAAGAGATAGACAAAATATTCAGGCCTCCACAGCTCTTAAATCCTAGTTAAGAAGCTGGAGAGAAAATAGACAAAGAGTAAATATTTACAGGTTCACAATCTTTTATATGTGATTCTGAAATTCAAAAAGCTCTTCAAGCTGAAAGATATTTCCTAGGTCAGTTGGCAGCAACTCCGACCTGACTTGAACTTCTCCCACAGCAGAACATGACCTGGAGAAAGGTGAAGCTATTTGTAGTCTTTGTTTATCACTCTTCCTATGAATTGCCATGCACTGCATTGTAGAAATACTAATGTCTGAGTACAGGGAGCTTTCAAAGATGGTAGTATGCCATAAAGCCTCAGAAAAGTATTATTATTATTATTTTATTTTATTTTAATTTTTTTCTGAAGTGAGAAGCTGGGAGGCAGAGAGACAGAGTCCTGTATGCGCCTGACAGGGATCCACCCGGCATGCCCACCAGGGGGAGATGTTCTGCCCATCTGGGGCATTGTTCCATTGTACCCTGAGCCATTCTAGTGCCTGAGGCGAGGCCATGGAGCCATCCTCAGCTCTCATACCAAACCTGCTCCTATGGAGCCTCAGCTGCTGAGGGTGGCAAGACACAGAGAAAAGGGAGAGGGGGAAGGGTGGAGAAGCAGATGGACACCTCTCCTGTGTGCCCCAGCGGGAATCCACACGCTGGACCAACATGCCATGGCTGAGCCAACCGGCCAGGGCTGCCTCAGAAAATTATTTTTAAAAAATGAATTCTGAAACATAACTGCTCCCAAGGGTTTTGAATAAGGGTTGCAGACCTGTAATAAGGGTTGCTACGTGCTATGAAGAAAAATTAATCAAGGTGAGAGAAAAATGGGAAATGCTATATAATATTACATACAATAATGATATATGTACTAAAGATGAATGATTATTATAGTTTTCAGTAGGTATCCAAGTTTAGGAGCAGTCACGAATGTGGGGATGAGAAAATGTAGTCACCAGCAGAAGATAAAGGGGCTTTTGCAAACAAATCCTTCAAAAAGGACTTAATTTTAAAATTTCTAATCTATTCCCACCAAATAATTAATTAAATGCAATGGGAAATGTTATTAAAACTATGGCCTGATATAATAGGAGATTAATGCTCCTGAAGTATGTAGAGTCCAAGGTGATGGATGTAAATTATGCCTTATAATGAGCACACAAATAATTGTTTAGATAAAAGATGACTAAGTGGATTAATTAGTGACATGGAGAAGAGAGTATGAGGAGCAAGGCCATCTGAATTATCCCTCTGTGTGGGTGGTCCAACCTAAGGAAATTTGTGGCCTTTTTTTTTTAACATGCAGAAATGGTATATGGAGATTTTCTATGCAATGTTAATGATAGTATCAATCTTGCCAACTTCAAATTTTGTGCCACTATTTATATTTAAGATTTTTCTCATGTTATATTGCATATAAGATAATCTTTTCCCGCTAGAAAATATTATTTCTCAATTGTTACAAACATGTTTAAAAATATAAGTGGTGTCTGGATCCATTGCCTTTCCTTATTATTTCACATGTATAATGTGTAACACTATTTAATGTGCCTTGAATTGTGTCAGGATAAACTTAGTGAGTATCAAAGGATAGATAATGTTGTCAGATGTTGAATTTCAGCTTTTAAGTGATATCTGCCTTTTTGATCCCCTATACTTTCTAAATGGGAAGTTATATTTGGCAAAGGATCCTGCACGGAGATCTGACAGCGTTGGGGGGAAAGAAAAGCATCTCTTCACCCTCCCTCTTGGCACATGGTCACAAAGCCTCTGCTCGGATGTTTGGAGCAATACTCAGCCACTTCTATTCCTTCTTGCCATTCCGTATCTGCTTTACGCAGAGTAAAATATTGTCTAAACAAACCTGCCTGGCTGTGTTTTTGAAGTTACAGAGATTCATCTATTCTTTCATCCTTTGACGTTAACCATTATATTCTACCCTCATTTATTTTTCTGTCCCAGGTTGCCACAAAAGTTAGTTTTTGTCATTTTTCTTCATAGTTCAGGGTTTTTAACCCAGTTGAACTCCAGTAGACACTCTTTTGTTGTCCATTTAAAAATGTGACTCCCAGATATAGTCACAATAATCTAGCCGTATTCTGATGGCTATAGAACCAAATGACAATAAAAGTTTCCTAAATCTGGAATCATGCAGTTATTTTGCATTCCAGTCACATGCTTTCTTATTTATTTATTTTTCTTAGAGCTGTTGTCTTTGTCACTTTTCTGGCACCTCATTAGAGCTATTCTGGATTTTAAACTTTTTCATCTTGTTCTACAGATTCATGGTTGGTTGTGTAAGTGATGTGTCCAAACCATATTACTATTTACTAGTAAACTGGTAGGTTGATAGGAAAGCTACAAACAGAAATTGTTCAATATAATTAGAAAAATTCTTATTACAATTATTAAAATTTTAAAAGCAGAATTTTCATTCTTTCTTAAATTTTGAGGTGGTCACCGCATTGTTAACCTTGCTGTTAACAATACTCTTACTATTCAATACTTTGTGCCCTACATTAATTGACTTTAGAAACTGTCAGTCAGGATTCATGCAAGATGTTGAGTCCTGAACTAGCAAGTAATAGCTTCAAGTAGTGTTGATGTATGTAAAGTTATCTGAGAAAAAAAACAACAACAATGTCTTGGTATTTGTTTTCTAGAATTAACCATAAAGATGTTAGAGAATTTTTTTTAATGGTGTTTAAAAGAATGAGTTACAGTGTTGATTACAGATCTTCAATGCAGACCTTCAGCTTATGAGGTCAGGGAACTGCATTATTCCATATGTAGGTGGGACATAAAAGTGAGACTAAGAGACATTGATAAGAGTGTGGTGGTTACAGGGGGAGGGGGGAGAGGGAGAGGGAAAGGGGGAGGGGGAGGGGCACAAAGAAAACTAGATAGAAGGTGACAGAGGACAATCTCACTTTGGGTGATGGGTATGCAACATAATTGAACGACAAGATAACCTGGACATGTTATCTTTGAATATATGTACCCTGATTTATTGATGTCGCCCCATTAAAAAAATAATATTATTAAAAAAAAAAGGAGAGTGATTTATAATGTTGACTATAGGTCAGATTGTCTTTGAGAAAGCTGTGCTTTCAACACCATAGGATGAAAAGGAAAAACTGAAAAGAAAAACATATTAAAAACAACCCCTCCTCTCAGCTCCTAGTCTCAACTCTCACTCTCCCCAATATCCTGCTTTATAAACGGGTGCAAAATTGATGTTAGTGACTGTCTTTGCCTCCACGTGCCAACTTCCTTCCCTCCTGTTTTACTTTTCTGTCTGTCTGCTCATTACTTTTATTCACCCTGGTCCCATCATGATTATTAAACTAGTTGAATCTTGCTTTGTTGTCTCCTCCAAAGGAAATTCCTAGCTACAGCCAAAGGCAATGGGGAAATTTCACTTTCCTCTGTTTTAGCACCATAATGCTAAGGGGTTACATTGTCGTGAAAACTGATTGGTTACCAGATTTCTAAGACCTCTCTCATGGATGTAACCCTTATAAAATATCAATAAAGGCAAGAATCCAAGAAAGCCATACTCAACTCCCCAGAGGGAATTATATTTTCAAGATAATAAACTTTTAAATGTATTATGTATGATCCTTTAAAATGTTCTAACTGATTTCCTGATTATAGAGGGTAAAGTGGCCAAAAACACAAGTTAAAATACAGAAAATAATGGTTTTGAAAACTGCCATAGAAGTATGCACACTGGATGTGGCAATGTGTATACTGAATATTTCTTCATAAATTAATTTGGCATTTATTTTAGATTTAAGTGGTCTCACTTTTTATTTTTTATTCCATCTTCTTCTCTCTAGAGTTTTCATACTGGCAAAAACTTCCTTAATTGCACCTCTAACATAAATAACCTAGAAAGTAGAAATTCTAACTCATCTGATATCTTAATAGAACCAAGTTACCAATATAAATGTGTGATATTATTTTCCATAAAGATTTCTCTCCTGGGAAAAACCTATTGACAATGATAAACTGCCCAGACTTTACTTTTATAGTGGGAAATATAATCAGAAAGACTGTGGAATCAAGTCCTTAATAAATGCGAAATATTTCTTTGGAGGAGTCTAATTATTGACAAATTATAAGAGTCTTCAAATGTGCCCTGCTGCACGTACTGACTGTAGTTCCACTGAACTTGCCTAATGACTTGGTAAACTAAAAGAGCAAAAGGTTGAGTGGTTTATCAATGTCAACAACACTCTAGCTGGATGAACTTTGAGTCACCTTAAATGTATATATGTTTTTCATTATAATAATTTGCTTTTTAGAAAGCATATCTATATTAAATGTACACATGAAATAGAATGTCTTCTGCAAAGAGATAACCAAATATTGAAGGGTAGGCCAGGGAAAAATTGAAATGTGGACTCTGGATGGTAGAGGACATTATAGGAAAAGCTTGTTTTCAGAAAGCTAAAACAGCATTTGAGATTACTGTTGAATGTCCTCCAATAAGTTTTATAGTTTCTGTGGTTTCCCTGGATGATAAAGTAAAAGTTTTTGATTTAGACTAGAGACAGAAAATCTGTGGCAATTCAGACATAGGCTAAATTTCACTTATGATTTGCTTTATCTATGTGAAAGTAACTCATTAAAAACACTGAAACTCTGGCGGGATAGTTCAATTGGTTAGTGTGACGTTCTGATACACAAAGGTTGTGGGTTCAATCCCAGTCAAGGCACAAACAGAAACAGGTTGATGTTTCCATCTCCCTCTCTCTTTCCCTTCCTCTCTCTAAAGTCAATAAAAACAAACAAAAACACCAAATATTATGATAATGGAAATGTGTATTTTAGAATCAGACTTCAAAGTGTGTAGCTAAGTGAATCTTTCCTGTCAGTCACTGTGCTATTGGATGAAAAAAGTCTTCCCTTGTCTTTTCATTCAATTAAAATTATCCACTTAGAATGCTACTTTCTCTCTTCCTAGTTTTAAAATCATAATTACTAATTCTTAAAAACAAATCTATAATTTTAGTATTTGCTTATGTTAGTTTATTGCACTAATTTTGAATATTCTATTATTTTTTTTCTGAAGTTAGAAGCGTGGAGGCAGTCAGATTCCCGCATGCGCCCGACTGGGATCCACCCAGCATGCCCACCAGGGGGCAATTCTCTGCCCATCTGGGGCATTGCTCTGCTGCAACCAGAGCCATTCTAGCACTTGAGGTGGAGGCCATGGAGCCATTCTCAGCGCCCAGGCCAACTTTGCTCCCATGGAGCCTTGGCTTTTGAAAGGAAAGAGAGAGACAGAGAGAAAAGAGAGGGGGAAGGGTGGAGAAGCAAACGGCACTTCTCCTGTGTGCCCTGGCCAGGAATTGAACCCAGGACTTCCACACACGGGGCCGATGCTCTACCGCTGAGATAGCCGGCCAGGGCCAATTTTGATTATTCTTAACATGCATGTTCTCTATTCAGATTGGCTATGCTTCTTTCCATCACTGACTTATATCTCATTTTTGGTGGCATAGGAATTAAAGATTGGTGGGAGCAAATAGTGGTGTCTGGGCCCTGGTGGTAGATGAGGGAGGTTCAGAAATGGGCTAGCTGGAAGTTAATAAGCTTTCAGGTCAAAGTGGATCCTTTAACTTTCATTTCCTCAAAACTCCCTTTTCCAGTTGTTACACCACCCTGGGAAAAGGTCAATTATGAGACCAAGTTCAAACAGGGACAAGACAATACATACAGTCCAGGTCCAGTGAAGGCATAGTCATAGCACTAACATGGGAGCTGTCCAGGGTGACCGTGTCAGAGTGTCAGAGGCAGAGCTGAATTCTTCAAGCACGTCCTTAGGAATCCGAGGGAAAAAAAGAAAGCAAGCCTAATTCCAAAGCTTTTCAAGTTAGATAGCAAAGAGGGAACCATGGAGTGTTTGGATTGAACAGAAGGGAATGTGGCTTCCCTGGCAGTTGGAAGAATGTACAGTAACTTCAAACATTATGAATACACCCGATTCTGGTCCACGGTGAGTACTTCTCCTTGCACGTCCCACTGCAACCCCGAAAGTCTACCAGTGTATTATTCTGGGCACTGAATCCCGGAACTTTCCCTTGAGAGAGATTCCAAGATGCTGCTTTTTATGAAATGAGTCACAGTAAATAAATGTTGTCAGATTTTCCTCCAAATAGCTGAATACTTTTTAAGATAGCAAGAGGCCACTAATGAGATGGTTTTAGACTCATTACATGTTAAGGGACACCCACCAAGTTTTTGTGTCCCTGAGCAGTACTAAACTGAGTGTTGTGGGCTCAGTGTGGGTGGTTCAACTGCAAATCGATGCTGAATATAATCAATGTCAGACTGGGCTTGACTCAAAAGATGTGTGTTACGGAAGTTCGGGAAACAAAAAGAACCACATGGACTTGAGAGATAAGGAGGCCTGCCTGGAAGAGGTGCCACTAAGGTATTATTGGGGATCATTAGCGCATTCAGAGAGAAGAACAGGGTTTTTTTCATGTTCCTGATAGCAGGGAAGTTATATTAAGGGAGATGGTAAAAAAACTTTGGCTAAAATAGGGGTAAAATTATATAAGGCTTTAAAAGCCAGTCTGAAGGGTATAAACTTTATTTTGAGGGTCATGGTAAAGTATTGATTTATGGACTGATGTTTACAGTATAGTAACTTGATGAGGGTTTTAGGAAGATTACTTGTCTAGCACAGATGCAGTTTGGTTTGGAAATTAGCAGAACTGGAGTTCAGAAAGACATGGAGGAGGACAGACGTGGCTGACAGAGGCCTGGGGAAGGTAGAGGGTCAGAGGGTGGGGGGCAGCACCCTCTCTGTGTCGTAGCAGTGACAAGAAGTGAAGACAGGCCCTCAGTTAAAAATGACCTCGGCTGGGGGAAGTGACAGTCACAGTGCTGCAACCAGAGGCAAGAAACCAACTTTATACTTTTGGAAAAAAAGATTGAGTGTTTTGATTTTTTTATGGTGAATCCATATGACAAAAAAGTTTCCATACCAAGGCTGTGGGCACTAACTGGCTGGACCAAAAGGCATCCTGGACAGGTTTTTTTTTATTATTATTTTTTAAGAAATTAACTGCATGACATGCTGAGGCCTGTCACCTCCCTGTTGGTCCTAATCTTTCTGGCACAGGTTTACTTGCCAGGATGAATGTCAGTTCCATTTTCATCACTTTGGATAGAAATGCTTGGAGCAGAGAAGCCAAGACTCTGGCTGGTGCTTTCCAGGTACACGGCTCTCAGTGGCCTTGGATCGTTGCTTTCCCATAATTCCTGCAACCTCCCAAGCTCCTTGTCTTCGAAATTCATTAAAAACACGTCTCAAAATCCTAGGAGATAGTCCAAGCAATCGGTCAATCTTTTTGTCCAGTGCTTTGGATCCTAAACTGAATTAGCATGTGCTTTGTCATCCTTCAAATGTGTATTAACAGGCTACTTTTTGTATCAGGTTTGCTGCGTGAAGATCACAGCGTAGTGAGGAAGTCAAACTAACCAGACTGGCAATTGAATAGATCATCAAACATACCCTGATAGGTACATAATCGTGTAGGGCTCTGGGGTCAGACTGAGTTTTTGACCTCTAGCTCTGGCTTACTTAATGGCTGTGTGACACTGGGCAAGTGACTTAACATTTTTGTGTCTCAATTCTGTAAATAAAAATAATGGCACCGGCCCTGGCCGGTTGGCTCAGCAGTAGAGCGTTGGCCTGGCATGAGGGGGGGCCGGGGTTTGATTCCCGGCCAGGGCACATAGGAGAAGCGCCCATTTGCTTCTCCACCCCCCTTCCTTCCTCTCTATCTCCCTCTTCCCCTCCCGCAGCCAAGGCTCCATTGGAGCAAAGATGGCCCAGGCGCTGGGGATGGCTCCTTGGCCTCTGCCCCAGGCGCTAGAGTGGCTCTGGTCGCGGCAGAGCGACCCCCCGGAGGGGCAGAGCATCGCCCCCTGGTGGGCAGAGCGTTGCCCCTGGTGGGCATGCTGGGTGGATCCCGGTCGGGCGCATGCGGGAGTCTGTCTGACTGTCTCTCCCCGTTTCCAGCTTCAGAAAAATACAAAAAAAAAAAAAAAAAAATAGCACCTAATTTAGAGCAGTACCTTGAAGGTTAATTGAAATGATAGAAGAAAGCTATTTAGAACCATACCTGGCACAGAGAAAGTACTCAATAAATATCAGCCAGTATATTTCAGTCCCAGAGGAAGGGTAGGGCGCAACGAATCATAGCCCAGGAAGAGCTGATTGTAGTTAGTACCCACATGTACATATGAGAGATTGACAGCCAGAGTTTACTTTTTTTTTCCCAAATGAGAGGAAGGAAAAGAGAGAGATTCCCACATGTCCCCAACTGGGATCCACCCTACAATCTCCATTGGGGCTAATGCTTTGCCCATCTGGGGCCATCTTCCCAACCAAGCTATTTTTAGTGCCTGAGGTAGAGGCTTTGTGGAGCCATTCTCAGTGCCTGGGGCCAGTATGCTCAAACCAATTGAGCCATGGCTATGGGAGGGGAAGAGAAAGAGCGTGAGAAAAGGAAGGGGGGTGGGGAAGCAGATGATAGTTTCTTCTGTGTGCCCTGACCGGGAATTGAACCCCAGACATCCATATACCAGGCTGACACTCTATCACTGAGCCAACTGGCCAGGACCAGCCAGAGTCTATTTTGATGGGACATAATCTGTCCTAATTAGTCATTGTGTCCATCTTGATTGGTTGGTGACTATAGTCTATGAGTTGTTTATTATTTTTTATATTATCCTAGAATCTAAGTCATTGGTCCTGAAATATTATTATAAATTAGAATAAGTGGAATATTCACTAAAAATACAGTTTCTTGGGCCCCAGCCCAGAAAACTTGATTCAGTTAATATAAAATGAATGCAGAAATATTTTAAATAAGCCTTGCAAGTCTGTCTTTTGAGAAACTCTGGAAGGTCAGGAACATCATCTCGGAGAAGTAACATTGAAACCAAAACCTGAAGTTCTAGCACCTTTAGGTGGGAAGATGGGGAAAGCAGGATAAATGAGAAGATTCTTCTTCTCAGAAGAAACAGTGAGGGCAAGGCTGGAAGTTTAGGGAGAGAGGTTCAGAATGGGGTATTGAGGTCAAGGGTAGAAGGCACAGACAGAGATTCTGATCATGATGATGTTGTAAGCCAATTTTTTTTTTTTATTTAATCTTCAGGCAATGAATAGGCAGTCACTTAGAACACTCTAAGGAATGGTAACAGGATCATATGTGCACACTAGCAGAGCTCTGGTTTTATGTGAAGGGAAGAAGGACAGGCAAGTCAGAGGCAGGAGGCCAGCCAATGGGTTCTGTGATGAGAACTGTGAGCTTGGTGGCCTGTTAGCTATCCTCACTGTTGCACTTGGCACTCTTCCTGGTTCTCTCCCTCATTATTTGACAGCTGGACCTCTCTTGACTTAGCCACTCAGGACTTATTGTCTTTCTTCACATCGAGTGTGGCCTCCCTGCTCCAGTTTCTAGTAAGACAAGATTAGCAACCATGCTCTGGCTTCAACTCTTGGTCACACGGGCACCTGAGGAAGAGGAGGAAGTGGTCGGGGTGACTGGAACATAAGATATGAGAAGCAAGGCACCATCTTTCTGTGGCTACAAAGTAGCAACAAATGCAGCAGTAGTATCCAGGGAGCAGTATACAGTAACTGCTCAATAAATATTTACTGAAAGGATACCTCTATCCATGAATACCAGGAGGTAATTCTAACTTCTACAGACTGTATGGAATAAGCTTTGATGACCACCCCCCTTGTCACTGTTGGTTGGGAGTCATCTTAATTCATTCTTTTGATCATACTTTCTTCTCTTTTTTCCTCCTTATTTTTTGCATTCTTTCTACCAGAACAGGGGGATTAGATATATATATAGCCATATATATATTATTAGTTCGTCAACCTCAAAATACTATATTTTAGCAGTACAAGCTGTCCCGTTGCTGCTTCTGTGGTTTATTAAGAATCACTTTGCCAAAACAGAGGAAGTACAAATCCTAGAAACCTGTTACTCACTAAACTCACTTCGTAAACCTATCTGGAGTCATTTTCCACAATGGGGTTGAAAAGAAAGAAATGTCTGCAATCAACTATAGCACTTATCAGTTAACCCTTCGGATCTCGCCCTTCTGCCAGCTCTGTGGTACAGCGTCGCAGGAGGGCGAGACATGGACAAAGCAGGCTAAAAAGGTTTCTAAAATTCTTAAAAATTTCCCAGGGCCATGTTTGAAAACCCTAGTCCCCAGCAAATCATTTATTCAATTACTGAAACAAAGTTGTGGATAATGCTCTTTCCCCTACTAGCTGACTGGATGTTTGTTAAGGCTGAGTTGTACCCATTGATAATAACAATTAACAAGGCTTTGCTATTAAGTGCCAACTGAGTGGTTAATTGTTTAAATGCAAGAAAAATATAACTTACCAGTAAACTATGCAGAATTTGAAACAAAGTACCCTTTTTACTTTTGTAGGAATGTGGATGCTAACCAAATGTGTCCGCATGGTTTCAATTAAGCAGAGGAATGTTAAATGTAAAGCTAAATTGATGAAAATAACTTTCTGACAAACCAATAAATTGGAGTCTAGAACTCATTGCCCATACTGTATGGCAGCCAGAGAAACATTGCTAGATCATCAATTTTTACTTCATTTTTTGAGTTAGTTTATACTAAAGAGTAAAAGGAATGCTAGGAAAGTAATTTAAATTCTTCCCAGCTATAAACAGAGAATATGCACATTGGATGGGGACCTTATTCTTCACTGTATGCAATTCAACTGATTGTTTATTCTTTTAACAATTTCCTCGGTGAAACTTTTGGAAACTTAAGACAGTTTTCAGGGAACTCTCATGTCAACATTTTGGCAAATGATCTGGCAAAATGCTAGTCACTGGACTATTTTTCTAAACTCCTCAGAACTACTCCATGGCAATCCTTGTTCTTTAAAAATGATGTTTTAATTTTCCTTCCCGAAATTTTTTAATCGTCAAGTAGCTGTCATATTGAGATGACAGTGTACTAGAAAAATTATGAGTTTGGAGAAGATTCTAAAATTTCTTGCTGAAAACAGAGGATAAAATTACAGCGTCAGAAATCCAACTCTGTACATTTCTGCTTATGTCAGAAATTTCTATTTCTAATACAAATGTACTTCTGAGTAGGTCTTTATTTTGGGGGGAAATGGCAGGAAAAAAACATTTTAAACAAACAGAAGAAAAAACATTTTAAACAAACAGAAAATGTAGAAGCTGAAGGCGTCCTCCTTACAATTGTATTCTCTACATGACACGAAAGGGGCATCCCTTGCTGGAACATCACCCAGGAACCCGGCCCTCCACATCCTGGTCCCCACCCCCTATAGGGTCGGATGTCTCCCGTGATCCTCTTGCTTAGATAGTGGAACTGGGGCCAAATGTAAGATGGCCTTTCTTGGTTTTCATGGCCCCGTCCCAAGCTCAGAGTCCCAGATGGACCCCATTCAAAACCTATTCAAAACCTAGTTAGGCTATAATTTTAACAACACCAGAGAAAAATCAACTTTATTTGAATTAGACGGTCATTCAACACATTTTGTTTGGTGGCCACAAAACAACATTATTTTTTTTGCAAAATTGTTTTTGGGGTGCCATTGTGAAACTGCTTCTTTTTGTACTTTTATTTTATTTTTTAGTGAGAGTGACAGAGAGAGACAGAGAAAGGAACAGATAGAGGCAGACAGGCCAGACAGGCAGGAAGGGAGAGAGATGAGAAACATCAATTCTTTGTTGCTGCACCTTAGTTGTTCATTGATTGCTTTCTCATATGTGCCTTGACCAGGGGGCTCATGCCAAGCCAGTGATCCCTTGCTCAGGTAAGTGACCTTGGGCTTTAAAACAGTGATCTTTGGGCTCAAGCCAAAAACAATGGGGTCATGTTTATGACCCCATGCTCAAGCCAGCAACCTTGAGCTCAAGCTGGATGAGCCTGCACATAAGTCAGCAACCTTGGGGTTTTAAACCTGGATCCTCTGTGTCCCAGCCCAATGCTTTATCCACTGCACTACCACCTGGTCAGGCTCTTTCTGTACTTTTAGATAAAGTTTTCAAAACTTTTAAACTGTTTTTTCAATTAATCTAATATTTAAAATAAGACATAATTAAATATAGTTCATCTCTAGTTTGACTCTATTTCAAAATTTTATTACATATTTAAGTGGCATCCTAACAAGAAAATAATTTTGTTTGAAAACAGGCAACACACTTTTTCCTAAATTCATCTTTGGATTTATTTGTTTCTAATGGGTCTGACTTCATACAAATGCTCAATTAATACTACTGTTATAGTCCCATTAACTGCTGTATTTAAGATGTGTAGTAGTGCTCTATTGATCAAATACTTATAGCTTCTTATATATAATATAGTTATTCCTTCATGCTTTGTGTCATCCATACATTCGATTAGCTTAAACTTATAAGATATTCATGCTCATTGCGATAAAAATGTTGAACATCTGAATTCTCTAATAAGCCACTGGACATCCCTCCTCGTTCAGTTGATCTGAACATATTTGTTGTGTATCCTTTGCTCAGCCTTGGGATGCAATTATACAGAACATTACATGTTCTCTTCCCTCTGATACTTGTGGTAGAGATAACAGTAATGCATCGATTGATAAATATATTTCAGTCAGCAGTTCCAGCTATAAATCCTTTTAATGTGGTCTTCCTTAAGTTATATTTCTCATTCTTTCCATTTATTAAGCATATTTTAGGCAATATGATAGGCCTTGGAAGTAGATGAAACATGGTTTCTGCCCTTTATTTCCTCTACAAATTTATGCTGAAAGACTTTATCAACTGTTTTTGCGACACTCTTGAGCCACTATACCAGTTGACAGCATAGTTTCAACCACCTGACTGTACCCAGTCCAGACAGACATAGCCTGTAGAGAGCAAGCTTCACTCTCAAGTTCAGGATGAAACCTGAAGCTTTCTGATTCAGCGGCTTCCTCATCAGACATCCCTCTGACTTTGCCATCCTTTCTTCTGGGTTTGATTATATCTTTCTAATAACGTTGCTTTTAGAAAAATCCATCTTGTTTTTGTGTTGCTCATCCAGTCTTTCTTAATCTAGTCTTTCAAAGCTCCCTTCCCTCCAGTTCTATCCAGCACTGCTCAATTTCCCCACCAGTGTTCAGCTTTGTGTCAATTTATTGCCCATTCCAACATTAGACCTTTCAAAAGATACATAAAGATATCTAATAAGTGTTTTGGGCATAATATTTATCAATCACTATACATTATTACACACATTTGTTTTAAACATACCTGAGACAACTTGTTTCTAGTCAGAATAAATTAAATCATGTGTAATATGGGGTAAGAAACACCTCAAACTTAAGGCCTGATAAGTGTAAGGATGGTGAGATAGTATATTTCAAAGTGGGGTTTTCAGGAAAGCCTTTATTCACTATTCTGTATGAGATACCATTATACCCACTTGGTCTGATTTGTCCTTCAAGTGTGACCTAGAGTGTTGATGGACCTTCCTGTCACAGCAGAGTTCATGCAGTCTAGATGCTTTCCCACATGGTTTCATGGTCAACTGTCTAATCATCCTTTGATTACAATTGTGTATATAGGCACTCTCATAGACACTTTCATAATAAATTGTTATTCTGTATTTTCAAAAATATATATCTTGAGAACTTATTATGTGCAACATTTTTGTACTATAGGGAAAATTTTATATTAGGTCTCAAATCTTGGGGAAAATTCCATCAAATATAAACCAGTTAAAACCTCTTAGAAAGCTCTTTGTGTTAATTTTGCCAAATTAATTGTGTGAAAGTGTCCCATATTCCATCACCTATAGATATTAGACAACAACAAACAAAATGAGAAACTTAATATAAGAATGTTATTGATATTATTATTTGATTCCCAACACAATGCAGATCAAAGCAAAAATCACATATAGGGGAAATATATGCATTTTATTCCTGCTTGTGAGTAATGGTAATGTATGGTAAATATCAATTTGTAATATAGTTAATAATTTTGTACTGTACATGAATTTTAATATAAACACTGAAATTCAGACAGAATGTCTTAGAGGAATCCAATTAACATATCAATAGCAACTCACATGATTTGGGTCACAAGGAAACTTGTGTAACTTACTTGTTGATGGATTACTCTATATTCTCCTTTCAGAAGTGCTGACTTTTCAACAGTTGGTTAAGTTCTAAAAGGAGATCAGAAAGGCCCCCAGAATAGGCTCAGCACTCAGACGGGGAACCTTGTTCCTAGTTCTAGCTCAGCTGTCACATTATCCATTCTCTTTCGCTTCTCCATATTTACCATTGGGAAGTTTCTATTGAGTAACAACTTTCAGAAATTCACTAAAAATCATCTTAATTTTAAGGGCTTTACTAATGATAATGATAATAAAACAACATCAACATCAGGAGTAGTAACAAGCATTTCTTAGGTCAAGTATTTTAAATACACCCTATTTTAATTCTTACAATACCCTATGTCTAGGTTCTGTTATCCCTGTTTTACAGCTGAAGAAACTGAAACGTCAAGATTTTAATATTGTTCCCATGTCTGCCATGTTCTTAATGCATATTTTATTGAGCCTCCTTGGATTTTTTTTACCATTTGATATTTGTCTTACATGAATATTACAATGTAAGACAAATATTACAGTGATAATAAGTATATCTGTAAACCCAAAGCAGTTCCAGTCACTCTGATGTTTTAAAGGTTTTGTGTAAATGTTCATGTGTATCTCTCTATCACCTCCATTTCTAATCCTATATCTCTATCTCTATACAAATGCTTCCCTAAATAGTGTATATCTTTTTTTTTTTTTACAGTGACAGAGAGAGAAAGATAGTGGGACAGAGAGACAGGAACTGGAGAGAGATGAGAAGCACCAATTATTAGTTTTTTGTTGCAACACCTTAGTTGTTCATTGATTGCTTTCTCATATCTGCATTGACCGTGGGCCTTCAGCAGACCGAGTGACCCCTTGCTCAAGCCAGCGACCTTGGGTCCAAGCTGGTGAACTTTGCTCAAACCAGATGAGCCCGCACTCAAGCCGGCGACCTGGGGGTCTCGAACCTGGATCCTCCACATCCCAGTCTGACGCTCTATCCACTGTGCCACCACCTGGTCAGGCCCCTAAATAGTGTATAAAGTCTGATGTAATTTATAAAGATAATAAAGAAATGCTAAATCTGAATTTGAGACTTAAGATAATTTTGTTCAATTATTAGTAGCAACAGAGAAACATTTAAATATATCCTGATAGAAGGTAAAAAAAATAGGAGAGAGGTTACAATGCAATGGCAAGTCCAGAGATTTAGTGAGAAATTAATAGGAGCCTTAGACAGTCTTTAACAAATGCTTTAGCACTTGGCGACTTCTTTTTCCCTTGGGGCTGTAACAAGGGCATTTTGTTCATAGAGCAATTTATGTCCAATCCTTTACCGAGGCCAAGAAAACTGGTTTTTTTTGCTGGCTTTTGCTTCCAGGTTCTATTTCTCTCATCCTTCCAAGGCCAAAATTTGAAAAAGTTCTGAAAGCAGGATTCAATAATTACATGAGCTTGCTAGGAATATTTAGCCACTTGCTCTTGTGACTGTGGCAAATCATTCACTTGAGCAGAACCCAAAGGACTCTTATTTCCCGTTATGGGAAATACAATCTGGGTGAGATGAAGAATGTTCTTTAAAGGGAACCGTTTGTGGGTCACTTCAAAGTTACCCATGCTTACCTAGGGCTCTCTCCTTGAGGGAACTTTGTTAGCATCAGCATTGGAGTTTCTGTTTTTAGTTTAGAATGCACATTCTCCTCCCCACTCCCCCCGCCCCTTCCTGTTTTTCTGGTAGCTTTGCAGACTCAGAATGCCTCTCTCAGGACTCAGTGTGGAGGTCTGGGATGTGATGCCAAACAACCAGCCGTGATTTAGAACAACCGAGCCCTTTCTAGATGTACTTTTATGCTTTACCAGCAGTTTGATAACTAAGGACTGTAAAGTTTGAACTGTAATTCCCATTCCCTGTAGACTGTCCAGTTCACAATTTACTTTCTGCACCATTTTATAGAGAACAACACTGGCTCCAGCCTTTAAAAAAAAAAAGGTTATTTCTGGTTCTTTAGAAATACTGAATCATGATATTTTCCAAATGTTGAGAAACTTTGATGGAGGGAAAGATGAACTTGATAGCATTCTTATGTATAAATTCTTTTTTAGAGGGGTTTTCCTTATTTATGACTTTACAGTAACAAATAATCAGCCCAAATAAGTTATTTAAATATATATATCCATTACACAAAACCTATTTAAGGACTTTTTGAGTTCTTTTGATGTAGAGTGAGAATGTATTCATGCAAAAAATGCATTTCATTTTGATTTTTAAAAATGTAACAGTCTCTGCCTGACCTGTGGTGGCGTAGTGGGGTAAAGTGTTGACTTGGAAACACTGAGGTCGCCGGTTCAAAACCCTGGGCTTGCCTGGTCAGGGCACGTGTGGGAGTTGATGCTTCCTGCTCCTCCTTTCTGTCTGTCTGTCTGTCTCTCTCTCCTCTCTAAAATGAATAAATAAAAAATATTAAAAAAAAACCTGTGTGGTTAGAAGATATTTAAAAAAAAAAATGTAACAGTCTCTGAGAATTGGTAGAAGCCTTGTGCTGTGTTAGATTCCAGAGAGTGGGAAATCCAGCGCCCATAGGCAGGAAGCCTCTGATCTGGAATAGCTCGCTTCCGTGGAAGTGCATATGCTATGATTCACTGTACTTATTGAAATTGTATCAAATACTATAACCAAAAAAAAGACAATAATTCACAAAGTATGCTTTTAGTGTAATTTTTGTTTAAACTGCAGAATATTACAAGGCAATACTAAAAGAAAGTGTTCTGCAGTCACAAATAAGTTTGGAAAAGGCTTGATTAAGCAGAGTTAAACAGATCCCTTTTGTCATTGTCCAGGATGAGGGGTGGTGTGCAGCACTTCACATTTGGTTGTGGTTAGGGTCCCTTTTCTTTTCCTTTTAAAAAAATTCAAAACAAACCACCCCAAAATGTATTTATTGATTTTAAAGAGAGAGGAAGGAAGGGAGAGGAAGAGACAGAAGCAATGATCTATTCCTGTATGTGCCCTTACTGGGGAGCCAATGGCAACCTTTGCATATGGGGACGATGCTTAACCAGTCTGGCCAGGGCAGGATCCATTTTCTTCAACATCTCCAGGGCTGGGTGCTCTGGAACACAGTTTTGTTTTGTGTTTTTTTTAAACAATTAAATTTAACAGGGTTACATTGGTCAACCAGAGCACATAGATTTAGAGAAAACATCTCCACATCATTTGGACAGTCGATCATGCGGTATACCCATCACCCAAAGTCAAACCATCCTCCATCACCCTATACCTATTTTGCTTCTCTTTAAGCCCCTCCCCCTCACCCCACCCACCTTCCTCTCCTCCCTTCCCCTCCCCGTGGTAACACAAAATTGAGGTTCATGGACACAGATAAAAGTGCAGTGGTTACCAGGGGGAGTGGAACACAGTTTTTAATAAGTTCAAAGATGGGCAAAGGTAGGCTTACAATTCTGAGTTATTCTTTTATTATTAATTATTGTATTATTTATTGGTATTACAACTATAAACCCACTTTTTCCCAACCCTGTATATTAACTTCTAACAACTTAAAAAAATTTATTTAAAGGAGACTTGCTGGGCTAGAAAGTTCTAAGATGACAGTTCTGGAGGAACTGAAAGATCCCGTGTGGCGGTGTGCCTTCACTCCTGGGGAGTATCGAGCCTGGGAACGCTTTCCTGGACACACTAGCTAGCACTAGGAAAATCCCAGTTCCTGCCTCGCCTTGTTTACTCAGCCTCCTCACAGCCCTCTGCTGATAGGGACAATCGGGGAGGGTGTGACCAGGGAGTCACAGTGTGGGGGCAGGTACCCTGACTTGAAGGCAAGTCCCTTGGCTTGACTTGGAGATTCACCTCATGAATCTCCTGGGAGACGAGTCAGCTTCACGATACTTTCATAAACCTGAGCATTTGTTTTACCAAATAAAACGTTTCCCTGAGGCTTTGTGGGTACACAGGGATGGTCAACGCAGCTGTGAGGGAGTGGCCCAGACGTTCCAGGGACCAGCCCAAGCCCCTTGGGTGTTCCCGGGACACAGATGCCCATTTTAGGGGCAAATTCTAGAGTGCTTTTAAAGTGCTTTCCCATAGTTCATTGCATTTGATCCTTCTATCAATCCCCTGAATTAGTTGGCAGGGATACTCCCCACTTTCAAGATGAGCAATTTAGGTGTAGAGATTAAAGGATTTGTCTAAAGTTACATGCTAAGGAAGTAACCAAATTGGCCTTAGAACACAGTGCTTTTCTAAATCATCTGGAAATTCCGATTTAGTAGGTCAATGGTATAGCCAGAGATTCTCTATTCTTAACATCTTCCAGGTGATTCTGATATTGATGGTTTCGTACTTTGAGTAGCAAGGTTATAGACCACATTGCCTTCCATGAATAAAAATTAGTTGAAAACATATGGGCAATTTATTTCTAAAAAACCATCTTACAAAAGGTTAACACCTGAGTAACTATAAAACACACGATGGCACTCGATGTGTCTCTATGGCCATGAAACTATGTTGTTCATACTCTTTCAGCCAAATCTGCCATTTTTTTGACCAGGTAAATGCTTCTCTGCTTTGCATGGAGTCCTTTCTCCCTCTCTCTTTCTTTTCTAATTAAAATATTTATTGCTTGATTTGAGAAAGAGAGAAAGAGAGAAACATCCATCTGTTCCTGTGCATGCCCTGACTGGGAATTGAACCTCTGCGCTTCGGGAGAATTCTCTAACCAACCGAGCTATCCCGTCAGGGTTTGAGACTTCTCTCTCCTATTTCACATTCTTTATTCACACCTATCCATCTGTGCCCCATGTTTAAATAGCTCATCTTGTCCCTTCTACTAATTTGGATGCATCTAATTTTTTAAAATCTAGAAATATATTTTACAAGAGTTTCCCCTAATTGAATTAAACCATCTCAATCCATACATATCTCAGGGCCTCAATTAATGAACATGCAAATACAATATTATATCTATTGACTTTTTTCTAGTCTATAATGTATAATTTACACATTTGTATATCTACTATATGGAAAGGATAGATTTTAACTGTAGTTCTCTTGTGGATAAATTTTTGCTAGGCATAGAAGTATGCCAAAATTATATGTTAATTTGGTAGAATGAGTAAGGAGTTCCATGTTACAGATAACAACGTGAGGTCATGGTTTCCATCTGGCTTCTGGAATCACACAGACTTGATATGAATCTCAGAACTTCTGTTTATGTGATCTGGGAAATTTATCTAACCTCTTCTATACAATGGGAATAAATAATAGTATGTTTAATAAAAGACCAACATTTTCTCTTTTACAAAGAATAATTGATGTATGCTTGTTATTCTCAAATATAACATGGAGAATCTCACTTTAGCATCAATTTAAAAGAATTGTACATAAGGATAAGGTGCTTAGTGAATTGATTAATGATTAATTGAAAAATATTTACCCTTGATGGCTACAATATGTAACCCTGCAGACTTTGTATGCTAAAGCTGTAAGATTTGTTTTCTAGTTTAAACAATTTAAGATTATTATATTTATTTACAAAGCCCCAAATAAAATTAATGTGCTTTCAATCTATACATACATGTATGTTTATACACATATATATATATTTGAACCTTTCATTAGAAATTTCTGGTTAAAAACATTTGAAACAAAAATAATCTGTGACCTCTATAATTATGAAGAGTTTCTTTCCAGTAATGTCTGCAATAGAAAACTTAGAAACTCTTTTTTTTTTTACAGAGACAGAGAGTCAGAGAGAGACAGAGAGTCAGGTAGAGACAGACAGATAGGAATGCAGAGAGATGAGAAGCATCAATCATCAGTTTGTCATTGCGACACCTTAGTTGTTCATTGATTGCTTCCTCATATGTGCCTTGACCGTGGGCCTTTAGCAGACCGAGTAACCCCTTGCTCAAGCCAGCGACCTTGGGTCCAAGCTGGTGAGCTTTGCTCAAACCAGATGAGCCCATGCTCAAGTTGGCGACCTCGGGGTCTCGAACCCGAGTCCTCTGCATCCCAGTCTGATGCTCTATCCACTGTGCCACCGCCTGGTCAGGTGAAAACTTAGTAACTCTTATTGGCTATAATTAATATCTATAAAGTCTTTTAAAGTAATTCTGAAATGTCTTTTTGGTCTGAAACAGAGTTTGAATGCAGAACTGAGACCTCAGATCTTTCTCATAGCTTTGCTGGCATTGTAACTTCTATCATCGGCAAAATCCTGTGCCCCAGATTTTTTGTTTTCTTACTCAAGAACGGGTTCTCCAAGTTAGCATGACTCCCCTGAGTATCTAACATGCATATGCTCAGAGGAGTCTGAGCAAGAGAGAGGTAATTGTCGCTCGAGTTTACAGAATGTGCATGAATCTGGGTTTTGTAGAAGATGCTAGATATGAATGGTCCTAAGGGAGAGGCACACTCATGGAAAACAAAGACTGAGAGAAAAGGACAAATGGTGTGTAGGAAAGAAAATGTGGAGCCTGGCCTGTTTTTAGTGGACCATTGTGGTATAGAGTGAGAATAGATAAGTAGGATGGAGCCAGGAAGGCTGAATTTATAAAATCCCACGTGACTGAGAAATTTGACTTAACTGCTGAAGGTTTGTACTTTAAGGTTGGTGAATTAGAGGAATTCTCCCTACAACAGCCAGAGATACCTTCAAGAAGTTAAGACATATAATATAATTTCTGTTTTCAAAATTCTCCAGTGACTTCTCATGTCACTCAGAGGAAAAGCCAAAGTCCTCATGATGGCCCATAAGGCCCTTGGTAACCTGGTGTCCGCCACTTCTTTGGTCCCAACCCCCCTGAGAGCCTGGATTTGCCCACATTCGGAATATTAAACTTGATGTGTCCTTTGCTTGGATCTCCATGTAGCTCACTCTCTCAATTCCTTTAAAAATCTGTTCAGATTTTACCTTTTCAGTGAGGCCTTGCTTAACCTGCCTGTTTAAAATGATAAGTCCTGGAACTTTACACTCTCTGCCCTCTTTCATGCTTTATTTTTCTTTACAGCACTTGCTATATTTTGACAAAATATATATTTTATGTGAACACCATTAGAGTCAGGATATATATATTTTCATTGCTTTATGCCAGCACCTAGAACTGGTCTGGCATGTAATAGGCACTGAATATATATGAATGGATCAATTCAAAAACAAAATCAGCCTAATTTAATATAATAAAATTACTTTCATTCATATTATGTTGAACATTGGAAAAATTGTTTGTATTTCCCATAGAGTATTGTATAATTGAATCCAGCGATAATCTAGTAATACATTTCAAAGGTTGTTTAAGTATTTTAGACATATTGGCTTCCATGGGAGCATTATTTTATGGGAAGTAAACTACATTTGTAGTAAATACATCAAAAACAATATACACGGGAAGGTTTTGGCATAGATTATCAGTTATTATCAGTTTCTCAACATATATCTCCCTTTCCACAAATTAAAAAAAAGAGCCTGAGATATTAAGAAGCCTAGGCTACTCCTCATCAGTTATGTGACCTTGAGTAAAGTATTTAACCTCTCTTTGATGGTATTTATTTCTTTAATAAAAGGGTAACAACAGTGAATTCATTGTGATTACTAAATGAAGTCTAAGGAATTCTTTGGGAGCAGGGACTTTATTTTGTTCATTAATATATTCACAGTAAGTATTATATGGTACACTCAATAAAATCAATATTTGTTGAGTGAATGAATGAATGAATAAAGTGTGCAAAGCACCTAGACTAGTGCCTGGCACAATGTAGGCACTCAACAAATGGCAGCAATTATAATAATTATTAGTAAATTAGCTATATTTCCTTAGTTATACAAAACAGGTTTAAACTCATTTAGTAGGCCCTAGTTGACTTCAACTCTGTTCTTTTTGAATAGAACTGAAGATGTTTGGTTGAGCTTACAGAACATTTTTAGCACTAAAACTAGTGTTTTCTTTGGCTTTTCTCTTAATGAAAAGAACCATTCAACACTGAAATTAAACTGTATTTAAAAGTGAAGCTGCAATAAATTTTAGTTAGCAGTTAATGTCAAAACACAATTTCCTTGAGTTTTTCTACAAATTTGATGGTACCATAGAACTGCAACTAAGTGGTATTGATATTTCAGCTGAACTGTTTACCCATCGTTTCCTCCCATGGTGCGACCATGGCAGGGGTGGTAATTGTCCAGCTACACCACCATCACCTTGTACACAGATCTCTGCTGATGTGTTCAGTGGATACCAGGACAGTACTGACTATGTTTACGTCTGAACAACTAGGAGTTGTTAACAGAAGAGGAACTGGAATCAGAAGATCTAAGTTCTAGTCACAGGGCTTTAGTAACTGGTGATATAATATAAAATTATTTGACTCAGTTCTTACTCTAGTAAAGGTGCATGAAAAATATGTCCTGTCCACTCCTCAAGGTAATTTAAAAAGGAAAAGTACTTATTTTACCCAGGAATGCTTTGGTTGCAAGCAACATCATAACATTGAATTTTCTTTAAATAAATAGAGAGTTTTAATAAGACATCAGGTATACCTTATTAAAACAGTGATAGGATTATATCTAGGCTTGAGGGAAGTGCTGGAACAGAAATCTAGAAAGCCACAGGAACTATGACTCCTTAACCACCTTTTCTGTGTACCACTGGTGCTCTTTATGTTACTTTGTGTTTCTACTTCTTTGTCTTGGTTTTCCCCATAGAACGGCTCTATTGGTTGGCTCATTAACACACAGAGTCTTCAGTTGGTCATCTCAGCCACTAGTAACTTGACACATAGAATATCCTCAAAAAACAAATTCAACCTCTGTGTGTTTTGACTATAAATTATCAGAAAAGAACCCTCACTTGGGTTAGGTGTCCTTCTGGTCCAATAAGGTATGGGTTGGGCTTGTTCACATTTTGCTGACCATTTAGTAGGTCTCATGGGAACATTCTCTTTGAAACCGGGTACAGGCAGACTTTAAAAAACTGTTAAGAAGCATGGGACATAATGTACAAACAAAGTGATTGGCTTTTTCAGTTCATGTCTTTAAGCTTATTTGAAGATTAAACATATATATGAAAATTTTAAATCAGTTGTTTCTATTTTTTTCTAATATACTGATTTTTGATGTAAAATAATTATATTAAGATAATTGATTATGATTTGAAAATTTTAGTTTAGCTTAGAGATTATATATGGAGGTACACAGTGGGAATGTATTCAGAGCACTTCATCTGAGGTTATAACACCATTAACTTCCTTCTGCCTCTCACCACTGCAACACTCACTCACTTAACTTTCAACTTCTCCTACCCGAAATTAAAAAGAAGATAAGCAGAACAAACAAGCAAACAAAAAAAATCAGGAAATATTTAGACCTTTATTAAAACACAGAAAAAGGGATTGTGTTTGGAAAGTTTTTAAAAAGTTATGTTGGTCCCTGAGGTATATATGGTTCATCCTAAATGGTTTGTTTTTACTTCTTTTAATGTAAATATATACATATTACCAAATTAGCATTGAAGAGACTATAATTTTTTGTTGTTGTTGTTTTGTTTGTTTTTTGATTACCTGAATACTCTGGAGAATCTCTTCATTCTCCTTATTAATGCATTTCAAGCGTCTCTAAATAAAGCTTATTTGTATTGCACAAGCACTACATGGAGCTTATCCGGAAAAGTTTGGGAAATATGGAATAGCACCAAAAATAGAAAAAAAGCCACACATCACACTATCTCAGGAAACCAACAGTTCATATTTTATCACATTTTGTATTTTTTTCTGTATATTTTTAATCAGTTATTTTCCTAATGGAGATTATACTGCACAGAAGGCTTGGTTCTCCGTGTTTTTCACTTATTATTTTATTGTATGAAAGTTTATGTGTCATTAAACTCTTCATAAATATCTTTTTTTTTTTTTTTTGTATTTTTCTGAAGCTGGAAATGGGGGAGAGACAGACAGACTCCCGCATGTGCCTGACCGGGATCCACCCGGCACGCCCACCAGGGGCAATGCTCTGCCCACCAGGGGGCGATGCTCTGCCCCTCTGGGGGGTCGCTCTGCCGCAACCAGAGCCACTCTAGCGCCTGGGGCAGAGGCCAAGGAGCCATCCCCAGCGCCGGGCCATCTTTGCTCCAATGGAGCCTTGGCTGCTGGAGGGGAAGAGAGAGATAGAGAGGAAGGGGGGGGGGTGGAGAGGCAAATGGGTGCTTCTTCTATGTGCCCTGGCCGGGAATCGAACCCGGGTCCCCCGCACGCCAGGCCGCCAGGCCGACGCTCTACCGCTGAGCCAACCGGCCAGGGCCCATAAATATCTTGATATAATGTTCTACTACATTGATGTACTATGTAATAAAAAGTTCTGTTTACCTTTACACTATGGACAGCGAGGTTGCTTCTTCTTTTTATTATAACTGTAATTCTTTTCACATTCTTGAAGCCATTTCCAAATTTCTTTTCAGAATACCGGTATCATCTTATAAGTTTAACAATAAAAAGATGTCTCTATTTGCATGCTTGTGGTATTAATTTTGATTCATTAAAAACAAAATAAATAAAAAAACCCTCTGCTACTTTTATAGTAGAAAATAGTGGGTTTTTTGATAACTAGTGACATTGATATTTTTTTCACATATATTTTTAATCATTTGGATTTTCTAAGGAGCATCTGTCTTCATCCTTTGATCATTTTTCCTTTTGGGGTCTTAATGTTTTCCTTAAGAACTTTTATGAACCTTTCATTTATTAAGTATATAACCATTTCCTGTATAATTTAGAAATATCATACTATTTTATTTATAGATGCTTTACATTTTAACTCATTAAGTTGATTGCTCTCATTAGAAATATTTCCTTGCAACTTTTTATTTTAAAATTGCAAACTTATAGAAAAATTGAAATAATCCAATGAGCTCTGTATACTCTTCACTTAGATTGACTAGCTGATAATTTTTTTGCATTTTCATCTCTCTCTCATATGGTATGTATGTGAGTGTGTGTGCATATGTATGAAAGGGATATTTATTTATTATGGGTGAATTATTTAAAAATAAGTTTCAGCTACTTGGCTACTAAATTCTTCATTGTATATCTCTTAAGAATAAAACCACTCTCCTACATACTAAAATATTATTAATACACCTAAGATGATTAACAATAAATATATAACATCTAACATCCAGTTCATATAAAGTCTCCTATTTCCTTTTATTTTTTAACCAAAATCCAACCAAATCTCATACATTGCTTTATTGTATGTCTCTTTAGTATATTATATATTAAAAAGTTGTCTAAGAAAGTGTTGTCCCAAGAAGAGATTAAGTGGATTTGACCTGTATTTTCTATAAACTTTTTACTTTTGTTTCAACAGCAAATTTTTATATCCAATTGCAATTTATTTGGGTTATGGTGATTGCTGAATATCACAGATTATTTTTTTTTCTAAATAACTTATTTTCTTCCAGCAAAATATATAAATATTTCTTGAACTTCTCACTATTCCTATTTCTAATGTTTTATTTTTATGACCTTATTCAGCATTTGTTAAGTTCTTATACATACTAGTACCTGCTTCAGGATTATTTCTTTGTTTCATTGATCTTATAGCATTTTTACATCAATGTGATAATTATAGATTTGCAATGGATTTTAATATATGATAAGTCTATCATCATCTTTATTTTTATTGTCTCTGTTTTGAATTGTTATACAAGTTTTGTTCCTTAAATAAGTGGTTGGATATTTTTTAATTTTCTCCTTTATTATATAAAGAATACCACATTGATATTTTTATTGACAGTCTCATAATTTTCTAGAATTATCTTTTATTAAAGTTGTATATTTTTCTTGCTTGGTAACTCTTGGTCCTTGAGAAGAATTTTAATCTATATATTAACATCATGCAATAGTTTTCAAAAGCTTAAGTGAATATGTATGAAATATTGCTTGAAATATGTGTTATCTACTCAGTGATAGAAATTCTAAATTCTATCCCAAGTTTAAGACATAGAGAGCCACAATTCTGCACAGTATTACCACCTCTCTCATGCCCTAATCCATCCCTATTGTTTTTATGAAATTGTGCTTTGGCAGGGACCCATTTGCTTTGATGATTCAACTTTTTGTTATGTTAACACTAAGGATGCTGTTTACTACATTATATAGGGTCTTACTTGTGAGAACCTATGGAAAACTTTTCTTTCTATCCTCAATATTAAGGAGCACATATTTCAAATAGTTATAATGTTTTAATCTTATGGATACTGAACCTCATTACTTATTATGCTTAAATTTATACTTTAAAATCAGAGCCAAATTTGTGAACCTCATCCATTCATTTATTCCTCCAGATCTCCAAACAATTAATGAATAACTTAAAGGAATTCTCTGGTTCTCTTCTCTTGTTGTATGAGTACTACTTGTATCCAAATGGTGTTTGTGCTACCTGTTTAAATTGTTGCTTTAATTGGTCTATTTCTGATTTCTTCCTTTGTTTTTAAAATATTACAAACTTAACTATAAACTGAAGGAAAGGATTCAGGGAGCAGTAAAAGATTGGAGAGAATACCCACTGTGGTAATAATGAGCTTGAGTCTCATATTTTAAAGAGACTGTAAGTTTAGCTTTGCTCTGTCACTGGAACAGAAGTGTTGTAAACACTTGAAAATCACTACAACTAGGCTTAGGCTCCCTCTGCTCCATCCCATTCTATAAACCTCTGCTCATGGCCTTCAAAATATGAGAGAATTGACCTCATTACAATTTATAGAGATTTTACTTACACAAAAGCTCAAGACTCTTCAGAGGCTCTTAATGTTACAGCACCCATTGAAACGATTTAAATCAGTCCTTGTTATATATTCCAAAATATTCTTGTAAAGAAAGGGTGCATGCACCACATCCCTTCTTTCCCAGTTCAGGGACAAGAAAGGGTTCTGAATCCACAAACAACTGCAGGAGAGGAAAGGTATTCTAATCACATAGGGCCAAGTCTCCTGATATATCATGTACCTTTAGACAGCACAGATGATGATAGACTATTTACACACATATATGAGGAGAAAGGGCTGTATACTTTTTCCCCTGTCCTTCAACTTTCCCTTTTGATTAATAGTTTTCTTTAAAAACTTATATCCTCATTGTAATATAAATTGCTATAAATATATGCACTTCTTTCTCTTGGTACTCTATAACAGGCCAAAAGTCATATTTACCATGACATCCCTTTATGGAGAACAAAGAATCTAGAAAATTTTTGTACTAATAAGTAGTATAGCTAGAGGAAATAAAAGAGATTAGCTTTTTACACGCTGAAGTAATAGACTGATAAATTCAGGACCAGAGGTCATGGAAACAAATGTTTGTTCTTGTTTCTAAAAAGACAGAATAAGATTATCAGACCACACACCACTGCATACAAGGTTAAGCACATTCCTCGGAAGAGCTGGCAGATCATTTTCTTTTGTACCTAAAGTTTAGGTCTCCACCTGGAGTTTTTAGTTTTTGCCTCTGTTAGATTTTGTATGCAACCAACCTTTGAAGCAGTTCATTCTAATTACATCTCTGAAATTATATAAAGGGCTTTGGATTAAGGTCATAATTATTTAGTTGCGTAGTTTTTCTTCTGATAACAATGCTGACAAACTGACAAGACGCAACAATTTTTGAAAAGCACTTGATTGAGTTAGGGACTATCTGCATGTTATTATGGTGCAACATTGAAATAAGAAAATCACAGAAACACAAGAAGAGAAGTCTTTTTAGCAGACCAACTTTAAACATAGTATTTTACTGTTTTACTATAAACTTTGAGTCCCACAGATAGGTTCTTGCTTTATTACTGTTTTCAATTGATACTGTATAGGAATTCTGGAATTATTCACTTGAAGAAACACCATAGGTGAAAGGGTTAGGGTGGAATTCTCATTATAGTTTATTATCAAATAGTTGCATTTTATATGATGTAATAAAATTAAATTTCAACTGCATCATAGATTTTTCACACTAACAGTCAAGTGTTGTTGCTTTTGATCTCTGCAATGCCCATTTCTGTCTTGTGATTGTTACCACTGTTTGTGGGAATTCTCCTTTAACCTCTGGGGTACCATTTTGGAAGACAATGCCAAACTAGGCAAGTGCCTCCTGCACCTCCAAAGAGAAACTGTGATGTGCATTTCATGTATACTGACTCTTACTATAGCTCATCTTTTTGAAAATGAGTGAGCTAAAATAGTGTGTGAATCATTGATAGCTTAATGTTTGATATCTTACTGTTTGATTATCATATGTACATTTCCTGTATCTTATGGAAAGATGTTTCTTGTAATATATATTTTTGGAGTGATTTCTACATATTTTCAGCCTTGAAAATGCAAAAGAAACAGCGGCTGTGCAGATATTTCGGAATCAGCAGCTGACCTGATTGTTTTCCTTTGAGGAATAGTATATCCATCAGCTTGATTTTTGAATGTTTGAAGCATAACTATTCATTACTTTTTAAAAATAATTTTATTTAGAAAATTAAATTTAATAGGGGGTGACATTGATCAATAAGAGTACATAGGTTTCAGGTAAACATTTCTATAGCATTTGAACTGTTGATAATGTTGTATACTCATCACCCAAACTGAAATCATTTTCTGTTGCCATATATTTGTCTATCTTTACTCCCTTCCCACGCCCAATCCCTGCCCCTGGTAACTACTTCTTTTTATCTTTGTCCATGAGTCTCATTTTTATATCCTACCTATGTGTAAAATCAGATAGTTCTTAGCTTTTTTCTGTTTTACTTATTTTTAGTAGCAAAACACAGAAGCTGAAAAACAATTTTTTAAATGGAGCCAGCACATATAATTTCTGAGCATGGTCTTTTCATAAAATTTTACAAAAATTCTTTCCTCCAACTTTTGCATTCCAGTGGAGCCTGATCACTCTGTGGGTTTTGATGATCTAGGAGGTATTAAGCACTATACATTAAATGCAGTGTTGACAAAGGAAATTCACTAGCAAGGGTTTCATTAACTGGGGATTAAGTTAAGATCCTTTCCCAGAATTGCCAATAAATGAGACTCTAATCTAAAATTTCACATTATGTTGAGTACAACTAAAATGTGTGTGTCCGCACGTGTGTGTGCTTGCCAAATGAGTGTGGATGTAAAGGCAAATCTTAAAATGGGTTTAAAAAAATTCAGCTGGCTGGAAAAGTACAATTTTTCCTGGTTATTTTGTAAGTATAATGTACTAAGTGGGAGAAAATCCTACAACTTAAAGCATAGTTTATAATTCTGCCCAAGCAGGTGCAGAAATATTAACAGAAAAATCTTTACTACTTTTTGTGGGTGGATGTAAGCCTGATTTGAGAGAATATCTTTAATATTTATTTTATAGGATGGAGAGTATTTAAAAAGCTGTTTGTAAACTTGATCCTGAAAATGTCACTCTAAAAGAGTACTTTGCAATTAAGAATATTTTTCTATCACATTTAGATTTCATTATGGTTATTAAACTACCCTTTGAGTAGAATGAAGATTGCTCAGACCTTGTTGAATATCTTTTTTTTTTTTTTAATATGTGGCTTTTTTTTTTTTAGTTTTATTTTATCTATTCATTTTAGAGAGGAGAGAGAAAGGAAGAGAGAGAGAGACAGAGAAGGTGGGGAGGAGCTGGAAGCATCAACTCCCATATGTGCCTTGACCAGGCAAGCCCAGGGTTTCGAACCGGCGACCTCAGCATTTCCAGGTCGACGCTTTATCCACTGCGCCACCACAGGTCAGGCAAATATCTTTTATATTATTTATTTAGTATAGATTTATAAACAGAACTATTTATAATTGAACATATCAACAGGAACCTAATTTTATAATTAAATTATGATAGTTCGCTATTTACCAACTATATATATATATATATATATATATATATATATATATATATTTTTTTTTTTTTTACCAACTATATTTTTAAGTTAAGATTTAGTTAAGCTTTACCAATAGTTTTGGTCTGAATAATTTGAAAAGATACTTAAACTCAGCAGATAATGGCTTATTAAATTCAGTTTGTGCTGTTATGATATAATTTTCATTCTAAAGGTTGTGATAAATATAGCGATATTTATAAAATAGTAATTCTGAGTACTTCAAATGAACTCCATGAAAAGGTAGGTTTAGTTTCTTCTCTGAGGCTGATAAAGTACATCCCACTTTTGAAAAGTAGTCAGCTAATGCCTGGAGAAGTTAAGTGATCTGCTCCAGGCTTTGCACCTTGTTTGTATGTTGTAAATGGGAGACTAGAATGCAAGTAGATTTCCCATCATCTTGTAAGTTTCCTTCATTAATTAATAATAATGAATAATTATGAATTACAGTGTATTTTAAACAATTAATTAATCTTCATGAAATTTATAAATTCCAAATATGTCCAAAGTTACAGAATCATATGGAAGCCCTATACATTTGACATTCAGTTTAAATAATTATCTACTCATAGACAATCATTTTTCATCTAAATCCAATTTACTTGCCCTTTGTCATATTATTTTGAAGTAAACCCTCCACATTACACACAACACACACACAAACACATGTATATATAAGATAAATTCAAGCTTATACTGATGTTTCCATGGAACTACAGGATTTTAATCTAGTTTACATATGTATCTCTTTTCTCTTATGCTGGGCATCCTGGTTCTCAAGAGCTTGTTAGAATTAGTGTCATCCAATTTGCTAATTACTAGTTTGCTTTTATGCATTACCCACATAACAGCCTCAGAATAATAGTGTTTGCAACATTCTGACAATGTTATTGCTGAGAATTACTTAATTTGTATGTACCTGTGCATGTCTAATTTTTTTTTATCCTTGGGGCATAAACTCTATTTAATTTAATTACTCTACAGTTACTTGGAGATGATGGTAAACTGATTACAAAAACACAATTAGAAAATGTTCAAGCAGAAGAGAAACTCCTCTAGAAAGCCTCAGAAGTGAATGCTGTTACAAAGTAAAGTACAATGTGAGAGACTGAGTAGGTGATGAAAACCAATTTATGTTTGCATTGGTCAATTGCGGTCAGATCATAACTAGAATACCAAGTCTACTCCCTAGCTCTTTTCTGTAGAGATATGTGAAGCCATTACAAAAAAAAAAAAAAAATTCTTAGAGAGCAGGAAAAAATAAGTAGGAAGAACTCTGAAAGAAAAGTGGAATTATTCAAAGTGCAGAAGCAAATTCTGGAGGAGTAATTGAGTCACAGTTCTCAAGTATAAAGTAAGTTCCAGAATCCACTAAGAATAGAAGGTGAAGATAGAATGTGTAGGCTGATAAAAATTACAATCAGCTACCCATTTCTCAGTATTTTTACAATCCCTGAGCGGGGTTATGCATTTTAGGGGAGACAAGAATGTACGTGACATAGTTTCTGTTTTTAGAGTTAATGCTCAAATAGACACTCTTAGATTATCTTCCCAATCCCTCTTCTCTGGCATGTACTCATAGAGGTGGTCTCAGAGCACACCTGATTTTGTGATGTAGTCTGTGTCCCCAGACATAGCTCATTTGTACCAGGGTAAATATATAGACACAAGATGAGATAGTCATATGGGTTTTTTGAAGAAATATATGTTGAGACTAAAACAATTGGGTCTTCATCAGGGTTAGTCTGTTGACCATAGAGGGTGTATAACTTGGGTGCGGAGTTGTGTTTCTTTTGTCAGATGGACAGAATTGCAACAAAAAGAAGAAGAAAGTAAAAGGATAAAGTAGATGTGTTGGGAGAAGCAGTTGGAAGAAGGGGAATAGCAGTCTCCTGGCTCCTAAGAGTCTCCCAGTTTCAGCTTGGATTCTTTCTAAAAAATGAGCTATATTTCCACCATTAAATCCTATGAGACACTCTGTACATTTGTTTTGTTGTTATCTTTTTTTTTAAACTCACTATCATATATGAAGAATATCAGTTACTTTTAATATTCTAGTATTTTCATGGAGTTATACCTGAATTGATAAAACTTTGCAATTATGCATTAACTGGTGGGACTTCTTGAATCTCCTGAGTTGGTGTTTCACACTTTTCACCCAACAAAAGAACGATGCTAAGAAGCAAAAGGGATGTATTGTGCCATTTGATCCTCCAAATCTATAGCCTGTCCTTTCTTCTCTCCCATAGGGTTAACCTGCATGGACCTGAATAGATGTCAATGTGGACCCATTTTTACCCTCATATTTCATTATTTCATTAACCCTTCCTTCTCTCATTCCTGTTGCCCTGGGATGGTAGTCTCTGTGTTACTGGACTATCTTTGTCAGTTGCCCTGTAATGACATGTTTGTAAACAGTAGTTTGATAATTAATTAACTCTCCTTAAATTATTTTATTTCAAGTGTATCAACAATTTCTTGTGAAGACTCTGACTAATATAAATATTGAGTAGTTTGAGATGTGTTGAATCTAAGGGTCCTGAAGATTCATATTGAAGAACTTTCTGAAGGGAAAAGATGGAGAAAGGTCTAGACTGGGGTTGGGCAAGTAAGTTTTAACAAATGTTTAAGTTTGCTCACTTGCTTATAATTTGCATTGGGCAGTGCCACGTGTTTGTAGTCTGTGAAAGGCTGCAGCAGATTGCAAATTGCAAATTACCTTCCTGCTTGGGAAGGGCCATTGTTTTGCTACTGTTTGCTGGAGAAGGGGTATTTCTCCCCCAGCCTGTTTTGCTGGGGAAGTCAGAGAGATGCAGAGTGCTGAGGAGGGTTTGGAGCCCTACTGAGGCTTGTGGAGGGCCTTTGATTCCAGGAGGAACCCAAGAATGCGTCAGGGCTTTGTGGACCCTGAATGAGGGGGAAGCGACCTTCCCTGTGTGTTTGCTGGTCCGCCTGTGTAAGACTTTAATACATGGAATGACCCACCATTTTTTGGCTCCACTGTTTCTTTGTCATCTGCCCGAATCCAATGTGAACCTGCATGCTCACAACGGCAGCAGCCATTGGCCCTACAACTGGTGACATACATTTGGAAATTATTGCAGATACGTGGAAAGATGAGATCACTCAGGTGGAGCACCATACTGATGATAGAATACTGGGTTCATAGGCACTGCAGTGACAGGAATGGAGAGGATCTCACAAAAAGGGAAAGAGCATAGGCATCAAATTATTGAGAACCAGGAAAATAGCCCTGGCCAGTAGGCTCTGTGGCTAGAACATTGGCCCAGTGTGTGAACATCCCAGGTTTAATCTCTGGTCAGGGCACACATAAGAAGTGACCATCTGCTTCTCTTGCCCACTCTCTCCCCCTTTTCTCCCTCTTTCCCTCTTGCAGCCAGTGGCTCAGTTGGTCTGTGCTTTGACCTCAGGTGCTGAGGATAGCTTTGTTAATCTGAGCATCTGCCTCAGATGTATGTTGCTGGGTGGATCCTAGTTCCGAGCACATGTGGGAGTGTGTCTCTATCTCCCTTCCTCTTGCTTAAAAAAAAGGGGGGGGGAGCAAAAAAGAACCAGGAAGGTGCAGCAAACCAGTAATAAATGGGGTGGAGGTTTTAAAAAATGGAAACACTATTATGAGTGTCTTTATGAAGCAGACAGCGCTACTAAGATGTAATTTAAACAAGAAAACTCTATTGGATGTAGCAATTACAAATTCAAAATGATGGAGGCAATTAAAAAGTCATTAGTGACCCAGTAATGTGGGGAACAGAAAATAGATTGAAGTTGAGAAATGAGTTGGAAATAAAGTGGAGCCATCTTCAAACAAGATATTTGTTAAGAAAGGGAGAAAAGGGACTGGACACAGTAACATGGCATGAGGTCTTGGGAGAGGTTATGCTTTTTAAGATAAGGTACACTTCCCATTTCTGCACTTTCTTGTAATAAATCTCTTCTCTCTCTCTCTCTCTCTTTTCCTAACTAACTTAAATTGGTCTTTGTTGTTTGAAAACAAAAGAATTCTCATTAGTCCCTGGCCGGTTGGTTCAGCAGTAGAGCATCGGCCCAGTGTGTGGAAGTCCCGGGTACGATTCATGGTCAGTGCACACAGGAGAAGCCCATCTGCTTCTCCACTCTTTCCCCTCTCCTTCCTCTCTACTTTCCCCCTCCTTCCTCTCTGTCTCTCTCTTCCCCTCCCATAGCCAAGACTCCATTGGAGCAAAGTTGACCCGGGTGCTGAGGATGGTTCCATGGCCTCCGCCTCAGGTACTGGAATGGCTCGAGTTGCAGAGGAGTAACACCCCAGATGGACCAAGCATCACCCCCTGGTGGGCATGTTAGGTGGATCCCGGTCCCTACATGCGGGAGTCTGTCTGACTGTCTCCCTGCTTCTAATTTCGGAAAAATACAAAAAAATAAAAAAAGAATTCTAATTAAACAAGCATCCTCTATTGAAATAAAAAAATAATTACTGCCTCCTACTATGTATTGAAGGAACTTTAGAATCATAGATAAAGATACCAACATGTAACAACAATAATGAAAGCAATTTACATTTATTGAGAAGAGTTTATTACATCTCTGGCACTGGGCTAAACTCTTAATAATATGATCATGTATAATCCTCATGCAGCTCTGTGAGGAAGGCACTATTCTTAGTGGCCTTTAGCAATTTAGGAATGCTGGTTTAAAAAGGTTAAATTTCAGCCCTGGCCAGTTAGCTCAATGGATAGAGTGTTGGCCTGGTCGGGGCACCAAGAGAAGTGACCATTTGCTTCTTTTCCCCTCCCTCTCTCCTTTCTTTCCTTTTTCCCCTCCCATAGCCAGTGGCTTGATTGATTTGAACTATGGCCCAGGCACTGAGGATGGTTGAGTTGATCCAAGCCTGGGAGCCTCAGGTGCTAAAAATAGCTCTGTTGATTCAAGCATCATCCCCAGACAGAGGTTGCTGGGTGGATCCTGGTCAAGGTGCATTGGGTAGTCTGTCTCACTATCTCCCCTCCTCTCACTTAAAGAAGAAAAAAACGGTTAATTTTCATGTCCAGGATGATAGTTATATGTGACCTCACAGACTGAGTACTTAGCTACCATGTATTTACTTTGGGGTTAAAGATAGGTCCTGGGTATACAATTGTGTAATTTGAAAACAGTAATCAGGCATTTAAACAATGGCCTGCATATGAGGGAAGATAGAGTCAAAGTTGAACCATTCTACCTAGTTAATGAATTGTTAATATGCAATAATTTGGACTATAGCAGATTAAAATTTTGAGTCATTATTATTCAGATAAAAGAAAGTAAGATGTATTTGAAAAATATATTACAAGTGTTTTTAAATACTTAAATACAGAAATAAAATGAGATTTTAATTAAAAGTAGGAAAATTTTTAAAATGCTCGAATAACAAATCCAGTCATATCATCTGAAATTTTTCATCATGAACTTTACTCCTTTATTATTTATAGTGCTGAGTGCACACTTTTATCTTTAATGTTTGGAGAGAGCACTGAAGTATTTCAGATTTCATGTGGCTTCTCTTTTCAATATAGTCATTGGAATCAAAACTCCTTGGGACCAAAAATATACAAAACAGGTATACATGAATGTATTTGAAAATGTACTAAAGGTTATTAGAATTGTATCCATTGCTTCTGATTTGTGTCAAACAGAAAAATGAGATGACTTAAAAAATAATAAACATTTTTATTCTCAACAAAAAGATAAGGGTGATCTCAAGTCTTTAATACTTGATCTGACAGAGTAAATCTGAAACAAATTGCGGCCACGATAATCCCTCTTTGGAATGACACGCTGAGAAACAAATCACAAGTGTCTCAGAAATGAGTTGACTTAGTTCGTGAACAATACATTCATTATCATCAAATGAGGCAAATGTAATCTCTTTTATCTTTGCTCATTAAAATTAAAGCATTTTTGAAGGTAGAGGTATATTTATCTGGATAAAATAAATGTTCATCTAGTTATCTTTAATAATTGTGAACCCAATATGAATAATTTTAAATATCTACATTTCATTTGACTTTTTTATTTACTCAAATTGCTTATGATCTGTGTATTAAATAGAGTTAAATAAAGTAATAGAATCATGTGAAACTCAAATAAGGTCTAATTAATGTATAAGGCTGCCAAACTAAGAAGCATCATTGTTCAAATATTTTGGGGGATGAAAGTGGAAAAGCAATGAATCTTTAATGCCCAGGTTTGGCTCTTACTCTTGAGTTTGTACCTAAATGATTATCCCACCTGCCCTCTAGAATCATATTTTACATAATAATGCCATAATTATTGGCTAAATCACAGGTCTAATAATAGGGTTAGGAAGAGTTACATCACAGGCTGAAAGGCTTTATCTGGAGAAGTGAGGGGCCTTTTGTTTCATCAGATTGTTTTCATTAAAAAAAAAATAGTCCTTTAGTTGCTTATGTTTGGACTTAGTACTTTTCTTTTTAATATTTTTATTGATTGATTTTAGAGAAAGAGGAAGGGAGAAAGAGAGAGAGACACACAGGAATGTCAATCTGTTCTTGTATGTGTACTGACCAGGGGTCAAACTCTTAACCTCTAGGTTTTGGGACAACACTCTAACCACTGAGCTGTCTGGCCAGGACTGGACTTAATACTTCTTTGTATTTGGTTCATTTAATTATGATTGTCTCAACTCCAGACATGTGATCAGTTCAAGAAATTATTCCAAATAGAGTTACAGTACAGAGGGGCAGTTTCAGGTGGATTAAAATGAGACTTACTATATATAGGGGGTCCTCAGGTTATGACAGTCTGTTCCTATGACAGTTACATAACCCAAATTTTGGTGTAAGTCGAAACACAACCTACCTTAAGTCATTTACCTATCCTAACACAGTTGTAAAATCATAATCTAGAACAACCAAACACAACCAAGCCATAGAAAAAGGAAAAGGACATAAATATATTGTACTGTACATACTGTCTCACCTCACGCAACCAAACTAGTGCCCACTTTGTAAGTACGACACTAAAGGCGTAAGCCGAAACACTGATGTCTCAATATTTTTAAGTTTTTATGAGAGTAAGTGTTGTAAACTCGAAATGTATGTTGAGACTGTCGTAATCCAAGGACCCCTTGTATATGAAATAGCTTATGAGGAAATAGTATTTAATGCGATAACCAACTTTTTAAAGATATATAAGACATAATTTAAATACGAATTATATTTGAAAAAGTATTACTGGTATATTAAAGGCTCAGAAACCAGTTTTTTTTTAATTCTAAGATTTTTTTTTTAAAACTCTACAATAGCAAGCAATTAGAAACTATTAATTGTCTGAGCAACTGATACAGGTAAAAATTTGAGTGTACCCCAAAAAATGGTACTTAAGTTTTCTTGCAGGCTAATTCATGCTAAATTTCAAATCTAGCAAGGAAGACCCACGCATGTTTTTTATTAAACAATCAGGTAGTGGAATGTTCTGAAGTTTCGTTCATCATGCTACCAATTTCTTCATACTAGGGAAACATTGTATTCTCTTGTTATATCTCAAAGACAAGAAATACATTCAAGAACTTTTGCCAGTGACAGATGAATAATTGAGAGTGAAAGTCTCAGACAACACAATGCTTGTTAAGAAGGTGATCAGAGGTGTGGTGAAAGGATTTCCAAAGCAATTTACTATAGCGTGAAATTTGTGCCCAGTTGATTTCTAAATGGTAAAATTTGTGAACTTCCTTTTGCATTTTCCTGGGTCCATGGATTCAGAGATCATACAGCAATTAATGGTGGAAATAGTCTCAGAAATCACCATGATTTTAGGGAGTGAAAACAAGTCTTTATGCAAAGCATTTCTGTAACATAATCACTGACAATTAGAATGAAGCTTCTTAAAGAAATATAGGATGAAGCAAGTTTTGTAAGAGATTTTATTGGTTCATATTTTTGTAAGATTAGAAATATTTGGGTGCTCTTAAACAATGAGAAAATATTTGAAAGTTAAATATCAGACAAATGGTGTGAATTTGGCTGCTAAATAAATTATTTCTCATTATTACGTCAGTGGTTACAGGTTATTATATCAGAAATGTTCAAGAAAAGTCACAATGTGTTTCCTGCTGGGGTGGCTCTGCTCTGATCTCGTTATGTGAAGTAGAAAGTTTTAATTTTAGCATTTTAGAACTGTCCTTCTCTGCCTCAGTAAGTAGTATTGGTAAGTTACTAACAAAAAATTAAATGGACAAAGGTAAAATCTACACACAATTCTTTTTTTTTTATAGATATATTTTTTTAAATTTTATTTATTCATTTTTAGAGAGGAGAGAGAGAGAGGGAGAGAAACAGAGAGAGAGAAGGGGGGAGGAGCTGGAAGCATCAATTCCCATATGTGCCTTGACCAGGCAAGCCCAGGGTTTCGAACCAGCGACCTCAGCATTTCCAGGTCGATGCTTTATCCACTGCACCACCACATGTCAGGCCTACACACAATCTTTTACAAACCCAAATATAAATGTGTATAATGGGGTCAGAGGACATTGCTCTTGAACAAGTAACACCCCTACACACACATACACACACAATCAAAAAACAAAAACCCACCCTGGTTGGTTGGCTCAGCAGTAGAGCGTTGGCCTGGAGTGTGGAAGTCCCTGGTTCGATTCCCAACCAAGCACACAGGAGAAGCACCCATCTGCTTCTCCACCCTTCTCTCTCTCCTTTCTCTCTCTCTCTTCCCTTCCCGCAGCCAATGCTCCACTGGAGCAAAGTTGGCTTGGGTGCTGAGGATGGCTCCATGGCCTTCGCTTCAGGTGCTAGAAAGGCTCTGATTGCAGCAGAGCAACACCCATGATGGGCAGAGCATCGCCCAATGGTGGGAATACCAGGTGGATCCTGGTGGTGCTCATGCGGGAGTCTGTCTGCTGCCCCCTGCTTCTCACTTCAGAAAACAAAACAAAACAAAACAAAAACCCAAAAACCCCCATGGCACATAGGTAAAAACTATTATGGATAAAAACCCCTCAAATTAGATAAACCTTTATTGATGACATATTATAAAATTATATTAAATTATGTTTAGTAAACTTGAAAAAATAACAAGAAATATAAATGCCACTTTGAAAATTATCAAGGGATTAAATTGATAATAAATTTTGCAAAAAAAATATTGTTCATAAAATTGATCATTAAAGGTTAAATCCTCATTAAAATGTTTGTTTTTATAAACATGGATTCAGGTTGCACCCAGATGCAGTATAGTAGATAAACAATAACCACAAATTGAAATAGTCTGTATTCAAGTTTTATGAATTATTATACGTTCACTATTGACACTTAACTTTTCATTTATTGCCAGTTTAATAATTACTCACAATGATAAGATCAAGCACTTACTTCAGTGTTTCACCCCTAAGAAGTTACATTCTGCAAGTTCACTGAAAAATTTGGGACAATATTTAATGTTTTCTGATAGGGTCACTCTTCTCCTGCTTTGAATGAGCATAGCTGTCTTTTTACCTTTATGGTGTTCTGTCACTATTGATTTTTTAAAATAAGGCTCATTTATACCTAATCAATATTCTTTATATTACTAGAATTCTTAACAATTTCAAAGAGATTTTCTGCACATATTTGGGCATTTAATAAAGAAAATATTAGAACTATAAACTTTAATTTCAGCAGTGCAAGACAAGTTTCATGCTTAATCAGTAAATTCTTACCAATAAATCCACTCAATGAATAATATTTTTAATACTATTTGAAACTAAGATTTATCCCAGGTGAATTTTCACCGTTTTCATGGTTATCCAGGTTTGCGAATTCAATCATATTTATTCTCTCTATTTTTAATATCCTTTCTGTCACCAATCTCTATGAATCATTCACATATATTTTCCTCTTTTTCCTCACAGGCACAGTCTTAACCTGTACACATAACACTCATGCCTGGATTACTCTGATTTCTTTGCCTTTAGCCTTTATTCTCTCTTCTTTATCCTGTATATTGGTTCCTTACAGCTTGGATTTCCTTTAAGTATCCATAATGACTCCTTTTATATTAGACTCAAACTTTTGGTTGTGGTATCCAAAATGTCCAAAATCTTGTTCATGTTACTGTCCAACATTATCTCCCCAATGTGAGCAATCTTTCCTAATCTGACGTCTCCTCTCAGGATTCCCACGTAGTACCACATCCTCCCTTTGTTCACAGTCTGCCTCTCTCCAGCCAGAATGTCTTCTGTCTTCTTATTACTACTCTACTATTCCACATCAACCCTCCTTTTAACACTTGTTTCAATTTCTACCTTTTCCTTATAATGTTTTCCACACAACCCTAGCCTAAGTTGAAACCTTACACATAATTGTCTCTATTGTGTAAGTTAAGCCATGAAATTTTTTTGAACTGTTTTTTTTTAAATTAAGTCTTTCTCCCAGATTTTAAACTTTTATTATTATTATTATTTTTTATTTAAGTAAGAGGAAGGGAGATAGAGAAACAGACTCTTGCATGAGCCTGGATCAAGATCCAACCAGCAACTCCCATCTGGAGCTGCTACTTGAATCAAACAAGCTATTTTCAACACCTGAGGCTGACACTCGAACCCATCAATTTACTGACTGTAGGAGGGGAAAAGAGAGGGAAGGGGAAGAGGGAGGAGAAAAGAAGCAGATGGTTGCCCTGACTGGGGATCAAACCCAGGATGTTTGCATGCCAGGCCAATGTTCTATCCACTGAACAAATCAGTCAGGGCCCCTCCCAGGTTTTAAACTTTAAAGGAAAAGTTAACAGTGTGTCTGTCTGTGCCAAGCAATAGAAAGTATTGTTAGTTAAGTTAGTAAGTAATTTATGAAATTGAAATGAAATATTGAGACCTAGAACATTAAAATGGCTTAACATGTTTTTTGTGAATAATATCAAATATATATATATATAATATATTGGTCTGTATTGTCAGGTTAATAGACCTTAAACTGTTAACAAAAGTGAGGAGTCAAAACTCAAATTGCAGATATTCACATATTCCTTTGTAATCACATGTACCTCAAAAGGAGTTAGAATTTAAATTTAATGGTCCTGGCTGGTTGACTCAGTGGTAGAGTGTCAGCCTGGCGTGCAGGAGTCCCTGGTTTGATTCCCGGCCAGGGCACACAGGAAAAGTGCCCATCTGCTTCTCCACCCCTCCCCCTCTCCTTCCTCTCTGTTTCTCTCTTCCCCTCCCGCAGCCAAGGCTCCTCTGGAGCAAAGATGGCCTGGGTACTGAGGATGGCTCTGTGGCCTCCGCCTCAGGTGCTAGAATGGCTCTGGTTGCAACAGAGCAATGCCCCAGATGGGCAGAGCATCGCCCCCTGGTGGGCATGCCAGGTGGATCTCGGTCAGGCGCATGCGGGAGTCTGTCTGACTGCCTCCTCGTTTCCAGCTTCGGAAAAATACAAAAAAAAAAAAGAAAGAAAGAAAGAAAAAAGAATTTAAATTTAAGATGGAAAAAAGTTATTCAATGAATATGACTTTTTCTCTAAAGATAATTTATTTTATTAGAAAGAACAGCCCTGGCTGGATAGCTCACTTGGTTAGAGCATAAAACTGGAGTGCAGAGATTGTCAATTCGATTCCCATTCAGGGCACATATAGGAACAGCTCAATGTTCCTCTATCCCTCTCTCTCTCCCTTCCTCTCTTGTTGAAATCAATTTTAAAAAAAGAATATTTAGAATTTAGCTAAAGAAAGAAATCTGTACTGATTTCAGCAACCTTTATCTTCGACCTAACTAATTTTTACAAAGAACTGATGAAAAAAAATTTGTTGCTGTAAAACCATCTGATAAGCACCAAAGCTATTAATTTGCTTGAGAAGCTGAAAGTCATAAATTAAAACTAGACTTAAGAAAAAGTGTTTTAAGTTTTTCATCAATTTGCTGACAGACTGGGAAGAACAGATAATCCAAACTAGATTTCTCTTAACTCTTTACTTATCTGAGTTCAGTGTTCCTCATAAAAATGTTTCAGCTCACATGGCAGTTAAAATATGTATTTATCATCTCATAAGTGCTCAGCCAACACCCTGTTAGAGGTTCTGTGAAGGGGCCACTCTAGACAGTATGAAGTTGGAAATGCCTTCTTCTTATCCCTGTTGTATCTTCCAAATCACAGTGGGCCTTCACTCTATGGCCTGAAGAGCTCTTCACGGTTTCCTGTTCCTGTTTTTACTTTACAACTTCTTCTACTTTTCACCATTAAAAAGAAAACTGGTTTTGTTTTTTTGTGGGTTTTTTTTTTACAGAGACAGAGAGTCAGAGAGAGGGATAGGTAGGGACAGACAGACAGGAACGGAGAGGGATGAGAAGCATCAATCATCAGTTTTTTGTTGTGACACCTTAGTTGTTCATTGATTGCTTTTTCATATGTGCCTTGACCATGGGCCTTCAGCAGACTCAGTAACCCCTTGCTCAAGCCAGCGACCTTGGGTCTAAGCTGGTGAGCTTTTGCTCAAACCAGATGAGTACGCACTCAAGTTGGCGACCTTGGGGTCTCAAACCTGGGTCTTCTGCATCCCAATCCGACGCTCTATCCACTACGCCACCACCTGGTCAGGCAAAAAACTGGTTTTTTGAAGTACAGAATTCACTAGTCTAAGATTATTCAGTGCAGTCTTTGTAGATATGTTAACCTTTCCTCTTTCCTCTAGAATCTGAAGACCAGATATTCAAATCTAACTCTGCCATCCACAAACCGATGATCTTAAACCTGATAATCTCTCAGAGGTTCAGAGAGCCTCTCTGTAAAACCTGAGAGTGACATTAATGCCCACTTTCACAGAGCTCTTGGGCAATCGAAAATATTTGGGTACAGGGTCCCTTTCCACTCTGAACAAATATATTACTTGACTGAGTCTGAATATGCTGTGATGTAAAAGTTATTAAAAAATTAAATTATAATACACATTGATTCATCATTTAAGATTTATTTTTTATCTGATTTTCTACATGTGATACAGAACCGAGAGAAAGGTCATCTGTGCTCACTGAAAGAAAGGTAAAACAAGAAGCAGGAAGTATGAATGGGTAAACAGACAAACCTATGTGTGAGAGGCTCTTTTTCCCCATCGTTGTTTCCATCATCCTTTCCAACACAACAACGTGTTTGCACAATTTATTTATTCATTCGAACATGTTTATTGAGTGCTTACTCTTTGTTAACCCTTGTTACACCTTTAAGAATTTTTCTGGTGGAATGAGATAACACTCATTTATTTCGAAGAAGTGTCAAAATTTTGGCTAGTTGTTGTCTGATCCAGTTCTACTAATCTATTAACTTTAAGTCCACTGAACACAAATATGAAAAAAGATTAAGGGCCATATAGAATTATTGAACACTTGATGGTTTTAGACAAATTTTATAATTATTCTTTTATATAGCAATTACAAGAAAACCCCCAAATTAATCTCTACTTATTACTTTTTCTTCAGTGGCATATGAAAGTCAGGGTGATGGGGCAGTCTGCCTCCAGGGAAGGCTGTGAGGAACGCACTGCCCGTAAGGAACCTAAAAACAATAACATAACCAAATTTTAGTCAGTCTGCTCTTTATTATCCCCACATGCCAGCAATCCTCAACAAAGTGAGTTATAGGGTACTCCTTGAAAAAAAAGATTTTGCTTGTCCACGTTTAAATAACTGATATGGTTACTGTTCAGTTTTAATTACATACGTGTGTATAAGCTTTAATTTAGCAAATTTTAATTTTTTATTCTTTAATAAACATTTTCTACGTAAAAGTATATTTGGAAAACTTCCAGTTTTATAATCCCACCCCAATGCACAGAGAATCAGCTATACATTCATTTTCAGAACAGGTTTCCAAGGCTTCCAAAACCTTTGAAACTCACTTTGGGGGAAGTTTGGAGTCACTGCTCCTGTGATATTATACTTATTCTTGTGTTTTAAGTACTAGATTAAAAAATCAACAATGACATAATGGTGACCACCAAGAGAAAGAAACAAAGTTGGAGCTACTTCAATTCTGTTGTCCTATGTATTCGCTTAGAATTTTTATTTATGTTTAAAATATTCAGCCTATGGAAGTATTTGCAAGTCCCTAGACTTGATTCCAAAGAAATGAAAACACATTTGCAATTTCTGGAATTTATTGTGAAGTGAGATTTTTAAGATTCTTTGTCACACTTATTCTTATGTTTAAGAATGTTCCTATTTGTACACCTGTTTCCTTATGTGAAAGAAACTTTCCAAAGTTAAACTAATAAAAATGTCCTCTAATCAACTGTTAGCAAAGATAAATAAAAAATCTGACTACATTGTCTATGAATTGACAAAAGTCAACTTGATGAGATCACTCACAAATTTGCAGACTTTAAGCATCCAGAACCGAAAATGTAACACTTGTTATTCATTACTGTGATTGACTAATATGCATGTATAAACTTTTTTGCTTTTTCAGAAAATATATTAATATGTAAATATAGAAATGTTCATTTAATATATTAAAATTTAATTTATTACCTTTCCCCCTAATTTGCAATGTAATATTTCCTTTATTTTCTATTTTTAACTAAAATGATATATTTACAAAATTCAACAGAAAAAGTTTACCCCTTACATTTCTTCTTTGGTCATATTATTATTTGTTTCGTTAGATGATTACTGACAGAGATATTTTTGAATGCAGTTTTGGGGGGGGGGTGTTAAAAATGTTCTGCTCCAAGTGTGTCATTGTCTTTTCATCAATATTTTAGATACTTAACAGAATTCTTGCTGAATAAAGGCCACGGTGACCAGATATCACCTGGAAGATGATAGCAGAGAAAGAACCCAGTCAGACATCAAGCGTGATCAGATATTAAATGTGGGGAGGGGTTCTGGTTAAACTGACTTAGCAGGGTTCTTGCTAAAATTGATTTTACGAGGAAGTACACAGATGGGCGTAGGCTAAGGTTCAGGAGTCTGACTAAAGTTCATTCAAGCAAAGAATCTTGGTTCTCTGGCAAGTCGGTGCTGGCTGTCAGCTTGATAGCTGCCTGGGTTTCTTAGGGACATGACCCATACATAGCCTAGATTGAAGAGGGAGGAACATAGGCTCCACCTCTGAATAGGATGGCGTTAAGAACTTAGAGGTCAAATTTTAAAACTGACTTACTAACCTACTTTGCAGTCACTTCCAGAGCCTCAAGACAGGTGTCAAACTAAAAAAAAACTATTTTATGAAAATAACTAGAATATATGTTATTGATATTTGGGCTTTTAGTTAGAAGCAGATCTCGGGACTACAATAGACCCAGCATATGAGGATAGACAATGTTCATTTGACGACACTCGGGCAGGCTGAGATAAGAAAGGATGGAACAAGCACTGGAATTGATTGACATGGCTGAGAGTTAAAGTGTGGTAGCAGGAAGGGTAAACTACTGCTGAAGACTTGATTGTAACTGGCCTCCCAGTGTCCCTGCTGGGTGATAGAAATGTCTCCAGTCGGCTGGGCCATCAGGGACTGGTCCTTCACTCTTCTATTTTTCTACTCTAGTAAAAAACTCAAGTTGTGTGGTAAAGCCAAGTAGTCACTGCCACTCTGTTTTGCCCTTGAATGTGGTAGAGACACAGAGATTCAGAAATAAGGTGGAGAGTATGGAAAACTTGACAGTGGACACATTTTGCAGACAGGATAAAGGGCTAATGAATGATTGGGGAAAGGAATAGTTGGTAGACTGCTTGGCTTGTACCAGACAATGAAAAATAAAGATTTTCCCTTACAGGTCTGAATACATTCATTCAGCTGACATGTTCTCAAGGCTAGAACCAAAAGTAAATAATGATTCAGAATATAAATGATTTTTCTTCAGAGATTTTTCCAGCTCATTTTTAACTATGTTGTTTTGCCAACCATATCTTCTGGGAATCCTCTCCTGCTTAGCTTATTCCCATCCATCTGTCTGGAAGGAATTACTTTAATTGATACATTTGCTTTGTCACCTGCTTCTGATGGAACCGTTATTTCAGACACCTTTAGATTCAGTTGTTCAACAGGCATTTGTCAAGCACCTCCTGTGACTTGTGCTTGGCCCTGGCGATCCTGGCTATTGGCATTTTAAATGAAAAATACAGTTCATGAGTGAGATACAGAAGTGCTGTTGGGAACACAGTGGAGAGGAAGAACCTTTGCCTTGGGAAGGTGGGGAAAGCTGCATAGGGCAGGTGACATGTGAGCTGAAGCCTGATGAATGGGTGGGAGCCTGTTCATTGGAGAGACAGGGAAAAACATATTCAAATGTCCAGAGTTATGAAAAATCAATGGTATATTGTGTGATGAAGTTTAATGAACTGACTCAGCGGGGAGCAACAGGATTAGTGAGGCACTCTTTCTCTTGTCATTGTATCTTACTGACTTAGACAAAAAAACTGAAGCACCCTACATTGCTGACTAAGAAAATACTGGTTCTGTAAGTGTTTCCTGTGCCTGTCTGGGGTACAAGAAGTTTGAACTTGCGCTAATAGGCAAAAGAGTGCCGATGCAGGTTTTGAAGCAGGTGAATAGAAAGATCATATGTCTTAGACAAGGCAGTGGCTAGGAGGGGACAGGGGGGATAGATTTGAGATGAATGGAAGAGGTATAGCCAACAGGATTTACTGTTTTTCTGATGAAGGAGGCAAATAAAAGAGAGGAAAGGAGGTATTGTGTTTGGGCACCTCCTACTATGGTGCTGTCGTTTGTGAACAAACAAGGTGGAAATTTTTATAGGAGGAGACAGTGGAAGAAATAAGTCATTTCTGGGTTAGTGATACCTGCAGAATCTGAAGTACAATCAGGTATTGTTAAGGGTCTCATGTCCAGGAGAGGTAATGAAGAGGTTTGAGAAAGAACATATAGGGAAGTAGCTGCTGAAGTAGTGGAAATAGACATCTTTTAATATTCCTTTTCTTCAAAAATATCTTGAACTTAGCTCCTTTTAAATTCTATTTAAAGTAATATGTGTGCACTTTATATATCTTTCTGGACTTAAAAGTCACCTTTGAATGGATTTTGTGCAGTTTGTTTAATTTGACAACACATCACTCTTTCTCAGAACCTTGCTTCCCAACAACTCCATTTGCTTTGGGGAAGTCACAGGCTTTTTTAAATGGTTATAGTCTTTCTTTTCAATCCCTGGAGTCCATGGTTCTTTACCTGTTCTTACAATCTTTCCCTTAACGAATATGTTTTTCTTCCAATTTTCTCTTTCTCTTTGTTATATTGTCTCTTGTGACTAATGTCTTTAGTCTAAGGCTTTTCTCCCTCTGTTGTGTCTTTGGAACCTGTCAATCTTAATCACCTCAAGATTTCTCTTTCAGAAATGCTTCTTTCCATTTTCTCTATTGGTGAGTTGCCCAAAGGCCTCTGGTTATTACTTATTTTGGACTTAAGTGGGTTTACATTGTTGAATTATTCTCTGCCACCTATTGCCATTTTTTCCAGTTCCTACTAGAAATCATAGAAGATAGAAGCAAGTTGTAGCTGTTATGTACTACGTTCCACTGGGCACTTAAGTCTCAGCAGCAATAGCAACAGTAGCAAAGTCTTGTACATGTACCAGGCAAAATTCTAAGAGCATTTTATATATTGATATGAAATATAGTTATTTGATACTTACTGCAGTGCCATCAGGTAGGTACTATGATTAACCCTACTTTAGAGCCAGGAAAGGAAGACACGTAGAGCAAGTTGCTCAAGGTCTCCAGAGTAGTAAGTTCTCAAGTCAACAACCTGATTCCTCTCTGTGCACTGAGCTGGCCTTTCACTCTACCATTTTGGTATCCATAAATAGTGCTTGTTCACTCATAGCATCTCATAAATGTGCGGCACTGTTTTTGTTTGTTTGTTTTTAAGTACTGAGGGGTGCTAGACATCTTTTCTAAAATCTAGATAATGTCTGAATTACATAAACGAAAGAGGTAGTCTTACTAAGGTGAAACTCATAAATGCTATGGAAGACTTTGAATTTGGCCTCTGTAAGCTCTGTGTATTACCTCTCATCATTTGTGACTTTTTCTCTTAAAATCCCACATGACTGAGGAACTCTTATTAGAACCTCATCTAATGGTTTAGTGGAAGTCAATGAGTCCCTCTTATCCAACCCTACCTTCCTGGTGTCAAACACAGGCAAAAACATTGATGAATATTCATTGATATTTGGTGTCTGAGATCTATTTTTAGAGTTTTCTGAAAGTGTTGAGAAAACAACAGTTCTGGATTATCCTGAGATTTTTAACTAGATAAGTAGGCTATTAACTGGCAATTCTGATTACAACATAAGTTACTGTGAAGAGCAGCAATGAGACATCCTATTGGGTTTTAATTACCTTACCTCAATAAGAACAAACTCTTTAAAACATATTCCCTGATGAATATTTCAATTTCTATCACTGTGTATTTCTGTGTAAAAAATTGAAAATATCAAATTCTATGGTTTTTGGATAGCCATGGTAACTAATATCATGAGTTGGTTTTGTTTTTTGTGGGGTTTTTTTTTGCAATGTTCTATTGTATTTAGCTATTTAAGAAAAATCTTCTCTTTTTAATATTTTTAATAAAACATATATATGGGAAAAACAATTACTATAGCAATTGCACTTGACTAATTTCAGTTACCAGTTATGTTTAATTTCTGACAGAAACTCTATCAAGAACAGTATTAAAATTTTATATTCTGTAAATTGTATTTATGACAGTGAGGGTTGAAATGTGCGTGGTCAGTAAGGATTTATTTTCTGATCCTATTAGCTGCATTAAAGGAAAAATTATGTTCTACTTATTATTGTGGGAGACAAGATCATTAAAGAGAGTTGCCTTTTTTTCTTAATATTGTTATTTTCAAAAGTATATCAATAATTTCATTAAGTCTTATTTTTTATATATAAAAAAAACAACTCAAAATTCACCAGGGATCTTTTTTCAATTTCAATCAAACTCTTTACTTGATTACTTTGTCAAATTCATAGAGTTTCTGCAGTGGGCTCCACGCAGCAGCCTCCATACCTGAGAGAACACCAGACTTCCTGTTTCCTCATTTACATGACTTCCCCAAGTCAGCATTTTGATAATGACTTATAATGAAAACGATCCTTTGAAAAGAAACGGCTTGCCATTGCTATAGGCAAGAGGCATTTTGGGTGACTGAGCAGCTGAAGTCATCTCTTTATTTGAGGATAAATGACGAAGGGGAGTTTGAATGGGTTACCAAGTTATAAATTAATGTTGAGGTACTCAAATGATTGTAAACCACCCGAGCTCTCCTCTCAGCTTTTAAATCATATGATATCAATCTTTGCTCGTTTTCCTTTGGGTAATTTGTTATTATGCTTATGGTAACCAACTCCACCAGACATTAACCGGCAACCCACATTACCAGCGAGTATACATTACAGCACTAAAATAAAAATAAACTCATTGAAGAAATGGCTGGAGACCTCAACCATGATTTTCTGTCTGCAAAGTGGCATGACAGTTTGAGGATTTGTAACTGAAAATAAATCTAATTATGGCACTACCTTGCTGCTGCTAATTAGTGCCTGAGATGGTATCAGTGTAGATTTGGAGGAAGGCTTTCTCCAAAGGCAGGATGAAAAAATTGGGTGCCTCTCTCATTCTTGCTATCTCAAGTGGCATTTAAATAAAATCCTGGAAATTCTGTTTTCTGTGTATGTAATTCTCTCTTTTGGCTTAGTTGACTAGCGAAGCAGCTTTATAACATTTTGCATCGCCTGCATGAAGTGTTTTGCATACCTGTAACCTTTCAATTAATGTTATTTATGTTTCAATAAACCACCATACTACTTTTCCAGATGTTCTAATCCTTCATGTAAATGAATTTATTAGATCCAGCCACCAGACTCAATGAAATCTGCCAAATTCACTGTCTGGGCCACATACCATGGCGTTTAAGCTGTATTTGCATAAGCTTGTTCTGCAAGTGTAATCTTATGTATCATCTGCAGAGTTAAAGTTTCACTAATGTAAATCCCTGACAAATCAAGTGCAGATGTAGCTCTTTGCCCTGGGGGTTGAGCCTGTCAATTCTCTGCTCTCATATCTACCGCCTCCTCTTGGCACTGGGCCCCCCATCCTCGACTTTTTTTTTCAATACAACTAATCTTTCAAAATTGTTTATGTAAATACACTGCAGGTACTAAACATGGCAGTGAATGATGGTTACTCCAGTCTTCTTTCGATCAGTCTGCCCTACTGAAATCACGTTAGCAAGTCATTTGAAGGAAGCTAGTTATACCACCTGGAAAAATTTGCCCTGCCAATCAGTCGATGGCCGACAGATTGTTTCAGTTTGTCTAGAGATGTTTTAGATAAGGAGGAGTCAAGCTCAATAAATGGGTTAATGTCAACCGGCAAATTCCATAACGTGGCCAAGGTAAATTTAATAATAGGCCAATAGAGGAAAAGAAAGGGCCTGGAAGTGGAGGTGGGGGTGGGGGAAGGTTGTATCTATCCGTGCCCACCTTTACGGTTATTGTCACAACCTCACTGAAAGGCAGGGTTCTTCTTTAGGTTCAGTGATTAGCTTCAAAAACTCTTGACAGGTTTAATCCATGTATAAAAAGAGGGAAAATATGACTGCTGAATGTGGAGGGTGTTAGTGTTCTTTGGGTTTGTTTTTGATTATTTTAAACTCTAAATATGTTTCTCTGCTGGTGCCCAGTTGCTATTTATTTGGCTTTAGCCTTTGATCCCTCTTATGCTGGCACATCATAAAAAACATATTCCTGCTCAAGTCTTATATTATGTAGTTTGTTTCTGCTCAGGGTGTTCACCAGGCAGGGCTGTGCCCACTGAATAAGCCTCTCTTTGTTTTTGATAGACTCCAGGTGTTTATCGCTATGAGTCAGTAATGGAGTTAACCGCAAGAGGCAAACTGGAAAAAGAAGGAACTGAGGAGAATTCTGAGTTTGATAACTTAGAAGTCTGCCTTCTGGCAAAACCCCCAAGAGAATAAATACTCTAAGAAAAAGAGGTCCTGCTCCTGCTTTCTAATCTAGTTGGATGAAATTGGGATTTTAGTATGCATAGATGCTTATTCATTTTATTGCTTCTATGAATTTTTTTTTTAAAGTGGCCAAAAACCCTTTTCCCCTTGCATTTTCATCATGGTACTGAAATGAGTAATGATGGCTATTCCAGAAGAGATTGCTGATATCCATATTCTTGATCTGAGCTAGAAGGATTAATGCCAAAAGCAATTTTCCACCTGTGGTAACTTTTTCTTTCCCTTGTTGAGGGAAGAGAGCAGGATGGAGGGATAGTAATAATACTGGGATAAATGTCTACAACCAGACAGTAAAAATAATCAAAAGAGCCCCTCTCTTTTTCTTTCAGTTTTCAGTTGGGGGTTCATCTAATTTTTGCATTTCTTTTTTGTTCAACGAGATGTGATATTAGGAGATTAGAGGTCAATTTAAGAACATTTTGTGATTATGAACAAAATCATTGAAAAGTTTGTTCATTTGTATACCTTCTCTGTTTATACAAATGTGTATGACTTATTCTGTGTTAAGGGTCAAAGCTTTATTTTGGATATATTAGGGGCCCAAGAACTAAGGTAAGGGCATTTGGGGAATTCAGATTTGCTGCCAATAAATGAAGACTTGGTTTTTTGGTAAATTATCTTTTCTATCTGATTTAAGTAGTATAGTCTTTAGCATAAAAAAAACACAACAACAACTGTGGCCAAATAAGAAGACTATGGGGGCCCTGGCCAGTTGGCACAGAGGTAGAGCATCTGCCTGGAGTGTGGAAGTCCCAGATTCAATTCTCAGTCAGGGCACACAAGAGAAGTGACCATCTGCTTCTCCACACCTCCCCCTCCCTCTTCTCTCTCTCTCTCTCTCTCTCCCCCCCCTCTCTCCTTCTCTCTTTCTTCCCCTCTCACAACCATGGCTTGAATAATTTGAGCAAAAAAACTTGACCCTGGGTACTGAGGATGGCTCCATAGCCTCGTCTCAGGCACTAAAATAGCTCAGTTGCCAAGTAATGGAGCAGCAGCACCAGATGGGCAGAGCATCGCCCTGTAGAGGGCTTGCCAGGTAGATCCTGGACAGAGTGCATGCAGGAGACTGTCTCTCTGTTTCTTGGCCTCCCTGCCTCTCACTTAATAAAAATTAAAAAAAGAAGACGATGGGCTTAAAAAATATTAATGGAAAGTATTCAGTATGAACAGATGCAGTGTCTATGTAATATGTATTTCATAGAGTACTACTTTGTGAAATAAAAAAAATACACATTAAGAAATTTTTGAGCATGTGCTAGGCATTTTTTTTTTTAAGTGAGAGGCGGGAGGCAGAGACAGACTTTCACATGTGCTCTTATGGGGATCCAGCCCCTAAGCCCCCTAAATTTGATGCTCTGCCCATCTGGGGCCACTGGGATCCAGCCCCTAAGCCCCCTAAATTTGATGCTCTGCCCATCTGGGGCTGCTGCTCCGTTGCTTGGCAATGAGATATTTTAACGCCGGAAGCAGGGCCACAGAGCCATCCTGAGCACCAAGGGCCAATTTGCTCAAACCGAGCCATGGCTATAGAAGGAGAAGAGGAGAGAGAGAGAGAGAAAGAGAGAGAGAGAGAGAGAGAGAGAGGAGGGGGAGGGGTGGAGAAGCAGAGCCAACCAACCAGGACTTAGGCGTTGTTTCAATATCTTTCTATGAGTTAACACATTCACTTCTCTCCTGACTCACCTATGAGGTAGTAACTATTAATATTTTCATTTATTAAGGAGGAAACTGAGGCACACAGAATTTTGTTCATTTGCCCCAGCAGCAAAAGAATGGCATACCAGAAATAAACTATAAGCAATTTAACCCTAAAGCTTGTGTTTTATATCAAGTTTGTGTAAGTTGCAAATAAGAGTGAGATGAGTTTTCTAACTTCCAGAAACTTATGCTGCTGCTAAAACAGTTTCTGGTTAACAAGATTTTATTTGAAATGTATAAGAGAAATGACATCCGTAAAAAGTATAACAACACTAAATAACCTCTTATTTTGTTTGACATTCTTACCAGACAACATGTAGTGGGAATGACTACATATGACATGACAGGGACAATAAGGTGACTCAGAATTTAACTTTCTCTGAACAAAGTTTTCTAATATTGTTTAAAAACTTGTTTTGGTGTTCATTTTCCATACCTAAATAAAAGTGTGCAATAAATGTGCAGATTTTATCTCAAATGAAAACGGTACTCGGTACTACGGTTTAAAAAGACAAAATTCTATATTTCCTTTGGTCTTTCCAGAGCAATAGGTTGCTCTTAGTTATTTATTTATTTATTTTTCTAGACTACAGTGTTAATCCAATCCCAAGTTGTCAAACTCAAATTAGATTCTTAAATTGCCCAAATAAAAAAATAAGAAATTTCTTCTTTTTTATACCTTGGAAAGAAAGGGTAGCTATTAAGAAAGTAGAAATTGGAAAGAGAATTAGACCTAAAGAAACTTGTTAGTTAGCTTTCCTAAAGGAAAAGAAATATTTAAGACATTAGCAATCAATTTGGGCATTAGAGCACCCTGTTTACGTGCCTCTGAAAGGACTAAGTTGGCGTTCTTGACAACTGCAGGTTCTTATTATTGAAAGCTCCATTTCCCTGTTTGTAGCCATGTGGCTGAGAGGGAGGGATGTGGAGGGTGGCAAAAGGTAGTTCCATTTTCGGGAGACACCATTTGATAGTACCTTTTTCTTGGTCCCACTTCACAGATATTTCTGGAACCATTATATCCTATTTACAAAGATGCATAGCCCTTCTTGGACAGTCTCCTGCCTCTCGACTCCACAACAGGCACAACATTTGAGTTTTTAAATGTGTGTAAATGGTGGAGTGTAGCACTTTTTTCTTTCCTCTTTGTGTTTCTCAGGGAACATATGATTGTACTCAAATATATGTGGAGAAGGTCTTTAAGCCCCTCTGTAAAGATTTGAACAAAAGATTTGGAAATGTTCCTGACAGTCGCCGCAAGATGCCTTTGCAGTTCATGGGGTTTGCACAGCAAAAACACTTTCAAACGGGCAGGACTTGAGGTTAGCACACAAGTCAACAGAAAACCAGCCATTTAATCTGCCAGAATCCTACCAAGCAGGATGAAAACGGAACAGTTCTCCAGTGGAGAAGGCACACAGCTGGCGCCAAAGACCAAGGGTGACTCCAAACAAGGCCTCGGTTCCCTGCACGTTGGCACAATGATGAGAAGTTAAGGAAGAAATCGTTTCTCCTCTCACTCCAAGCTTCCACCGACCGCAACACCTCCCGCAGCAAGGAAAGCAACACCCAGCAGCCCCAGCAGGAAGGTACGCCTCTCACTAGCACTCTATTTACTGCTGCCTCCCCTCTTCCGTTTCAGCTGCCCACTTCATTTCATAGATTTTTGTCTCAAGAAATAATATTTGGAGAGCAATGCCCAAAGGATATGCATTCCATCCATTTCTCCAATCTTTCTAATATTTGCCAGCCTCCCCAACACGGACATACTTGACTAAGTTGCTCTGGCCCCTTGTGGAATCGCTTGTACTGAATTGCGTTTGGCATCGTGCCCTTATTTAGGACCGAGGCAGGCAACCATCATAAGAAGTGGCTGTAGTTTTTATTGAAACGATGTTTTTAAGTATGTTGTTCATCAGTGTCTTCATTATGAGTCCCGAAAGAGATATTTCTGTTTAGCCCAGGCTAGGGAATGCTGTTCTCCGGAGCAACTGGTATGTTTCTAACTGACAGACACCAGGCATCTTGTGACCGCTAGCTTGACAAATATTCAAGTAAATAAAAATCTTAAGGACATAGCCAGAATACACTATTTTCATGTTATTGCCATTGATTTCATCAAATAAATGGGCTACAATTTATGTTCTATCACTGGTCATGAAACCTGCCAGGGTCTTTAAATGCTATGGAGAAAGCTGTGTCGGTTTTAGAGCATTTGCATTCATAAGCACAACTGTGCTTCCAAGTAGATGAGGAAGGTGATGCTAATGATTTGTTTCTAGAAGATTTTTTTTTCTTTTTCCCTTTTTTAACCTATTCACATGATTTCAAGAATTTTTGGTTTTGATTAATTGATAAGAAATTGAAGGTCATGAGGCAATAAATAATAATTTGGAAATTTTGATTGTGGTTAGGCAGAGAAATTTATCAAGTAAAGAAAAGAAATAAATCTCAGAAACTACAAATCTCCTGAGATTTTACTCTACATGCTAAAATGTTCATTGGTTGGTTTATTTTATTTTAGTTTCATTTGAGTTGAAAACAAATAGGCTTTATGCTGGGACAGAGAGTCCTTGCTACTGGAAAGTAAAGGACAAAAATGAGCCCCAAGACTCACAGGAAAGTGGTCGGATGATGGTGATGGTGACCATAGCTTCACCGTCATCCATGGACCTGTGAAAAATGCAAATTTGGGGGCCGTCTTTACTGCAACATACACTCTGGGGGTGGGGCCGAGAGTCTGTGTTTTAACAAGGCCTGCAGGTGATTCTGATACACGCTTAGGAGAGTCAGGAAACCACCGTCACGGAACTAACCTCGAGTTACCCTATGGAGACAGCACTGAGTCAAACCTTTCCTCATCCTGGCTGATGGTCCACAGGCTTAGTCTCTCAGAGGGAATTTTCCCAGGCTATTGTGTAAAACATTACCTGATGAAGGACGTATCATTGATCAATTTTATATTTTTTCCTGCATTACAAGCTGTTGATCCAAACAAATTAACAGTGAAGCCATTCCAATTTTATGAATCATCAGTACATTCATCTTCATCTGGTACTTCTTCTTTGAAGAGGTAAGTTTGCTATGATCTGGTGAGCTTTGCCAGAGCTGAGGTCTGGTGACTGGATCGGTGAACTGCCGTTCCTAGACATCTCCTGGGAGCAACAACTGACCCCGTGATTAAGAATTGCAGTATAAAAAAAAAAAAAAAAAAAGAAATGCAGCATAACACGTCTAGAAACATTGACTATTCATAAAAACTGAAGTGAATCCCTCAATACCTAGTAATTCTGTCCTTTTTTATGTTTTTAAAATTATAAAAGCAATACTCATTATATAAAAATAAAAACATATATTCCAATATTTTTTTCAAAGGAAACAAAGTCTCTTGTGACCACCATCACTTCTCTCAATCTTGGAAAAGCCCTGTTTACTTATTTGTTCTTCAGAGGTAATGACTGTCAACAGTTTGGGTGCATCTCCCTAGAACTTTTCCAGCCTATAGAAACACATAAAAATATACCATATTTAAAAACACATATTAAATTATACCCTACATACTATTCTGCTACTTGTCTTTTTCCACTAAACCATATTGTGGGACAAATTATTGTAGCTAAGATTTACAGAAAATATAATTATGAAGAATTGATCAACGTATAAGCTTTTGTAGCTCACATTTCTATGTTACGAGGGTAATAAAGTGTTTGCTCTTAGTAGGTCTACAATGTGGCTAGGAAGAGGACACTAATACTAGTGAATCTGAAATATTAGAAGCTGAATTGCCAGGAACGATATTATGTATTGTTATTTTTTATGGAATTTATTGAATGACGCTGATTAACATAATAATACAGGTTTCAGATGCACAGTTCTACAACACGTCATCTGTCCACTGTATTGTATTCACCATTTTAAGTAAAGTCTCCTTCCATCACCATTTATTCCCATATAGCCCCTCCACCTGCCCCCCAATATATGTGTTGTTTTATAAAGAAGACATGAGATATATTAGTGAGGCTCAATTGCCAAAATGTTGTTTATGATAGAGGAGGGATTAAAAAGGATCAGAACAAGTAAAAAAGAACTGGTGGGGTAACACTAAACTTTTTAGCTTTCCTCCAGTAGGAATAAAATAATAGTAATAATAATAGCAGCATTGAGCATGGCACCTGCAAGGATAAATTAGAAGATTGGTTTGGAGTGGTCTAGAGCAGGGGTCCCCAAACTACGGCCCATGGGCTGCATGCGGCCCCCTGAGGCCATTTATCCGACCCCGCTGCACTTCTGGAAGGGGCACCTCTTTCATTGGTGGTCAGTGATAGAAGCATAGTTCCCATTGAAATACTGGTCAGTTTGTTGATTTAAATTTACTTATTCTTTATTTTAAATATTGTATTTGTTCCCTTTTTTTTTTTTTACTTTAAAGTAAGATATGTGCAGTGTGCATAAGGATTTGTTCATAGTTTTTTTTTTATAGTCTGGCCCTCCAATGGTCTGAGGGACAGTGAACTGGCCCCCTGTGTAAAAAGTTTGGGGACCCCTGGTCTAGAGTGAAGGGAAATGTTTGGGATTAGTGGGAAATTTATTGGATTAGTGGTGGAGTGGGAGTATACTCAACATGAAGGCAGAGAAATTTAGATATGGTACTATAAATACTAGTTAAAATTAAAAAGAAAGACATTACATGATATGGCAAAAAAGGAACATCTTTTTCACATTTATTTATCTAATAGATGCCTCTTCTTTTTGAAAAATAAACACACACAGACACAGTTTCATACAAGAACCATCTTTAAATAAATAGTATTTAATTTTAGGTGGCTATTTCAATATCTAAATTTGAGCTTGCATGATTACGTGGTGATCTGTAAACTAAAGTATTGATATTACAGTTAAACGCAGAGGAATATGGCTCTAAAAATTATTTTGGTTAAGTGTTGAAGTGTAATTTAAAGCTATATTTTTATCTTTAATAAGAGGATTCATTCTGAATCACAATTTACTACTTGTTACTCATAACACACACTGTTCATGATAATAGTTTTACCTTAAAAATACATCAATGGCATAGGCATATGTCTGGTACTTTTTTTTTTTTTTTCCTATATTTTTCTGAAGCCGGAAACGGGGAGAGACAGACAGACAGACTCCCGCATGCTCCCGACCGGGATCCACCCGGCACGCCCACCAGGGGGCGACGCTCTGCCCACCAGGAGGCGTCGCTCTGTTGCGACCAGAGCCACTCGAGCGCCTGGGGCAGAGGCCGAGGAGCCATCCCCAGCGCCCAGGCCATCTTTGCTCCAGTGGAACCTCGGCTGCGGGAGGGGAAGAGAGAGACAGAGAGGAAGGAGAGGGGGAGAGGTGGAGAAGCAGATGGGCGCTTCTCCTATGTGCCCTAGCCGGGAATCAAACCCGGGACTTCTGCACGCCAGGCCGACGCTCTACCACTGAGCCAACTGGCCAGGGCTGTCTGGTACTTTTTAAAAGAGAATTTTATCTGATAAAATACATATAATTCTTTCTATGGCCCACAGGATTCACTGAGCACAAAGCATCAAAGTATAATCATTGTTGCCTGAGAGTCAAGCATCGGGTAAGCAGAGTGTTAGTTAGTTGGTTTTGAAACAGCCCGAACTTTTAACAAGATTGTTTACTTCTTTTCCTTAGGCTGAGATCAAATGAACACATCCCAAGTGAATGTTATAATAGAAGAAGACAAGAGAAAATGAGCAACAATATTCCATGGCTGACCTTTTCCCTGTATTGATGTGATGACCAAGATTTCAGAGTTTCTCTCATGGCCTTGACTCTCACATACGATAAACAGGAATTCCCAAGGAAAGCAGCAGAATGTCATGGCTTTACAAATGTGTATTTTTATGCTGTAAAGGTTTTTATAATGTGATTGATTATCTTCATAAGAGAAGACAACATCACTCTTAAAGCATCTCTCCAGGCTTTACATAAAAATAAAAGATGTTGGGCGTGTTTTGTTTTCTTTCTAAGTACTACATGAATTTAAACACACAATTTGTCTTTAAAAGTTCTAAAAGGATGAATGAGGTTGTTTCCAATAGGATGGAAATATGTTAAAGCCAGAAATTTGGAAAGAGTCAAAGAAAGCATTAATGGATGTATTCTTCCCAATCCATCTTCCCCTTGTTTTCAAAATCTAGTTTATAATTCAGACTAAAAAATTATACATAAAGCTTTCCTCTCTCCCTCTTTCCCATGTTTCTTTTCACATGTTTTTAAAGCTCTACGCTAGTGAGAATTTGATCTACAAGTCTGGGGTAGGTCTGGGCACCAGTTATTTTGGTCTACTAATCTTTCCCAGGCTCTCCCTGTTTTCAAAATACATTCTAATTTGGGGTCACATGGATCATTTATAAGGAAATGCCTTTTTGTAATCCACTTGCCCCTACATATATTTTTATTTGTAGTATTTACACAGCTAATTTGACCGGAGGAGAAACTGCTTTTGGAACATGAGTGATTTCTACACAAAGAACAAATTTATTTCCAATCAAGATCTGCATGATTAGGAACGGGTGTTCAGGGTAATTTGCAATTCAGGGTAGCTACCAATGTAGCACATGCTTAGATTTTTAGATGTGGTGGTGAACTGTTGAAAAGAAACTGGCTGAGTTTTGAACATCATTTGAAATGGAAAAAGAAAAATAGCTTGTCTTTGGGCTTTATGCCATTTTCTTCCTTTGGTATCTGAGGGTTTTTTGTTTTTTTTTTCCTGGTTTGGGAAAAAATGAGGCATCAATAACTCTTATAGTAACAACAAATGTTTTTTCTTTTGCAAGGGACATCTGCCCTATACATCGCAGAAAAACTAGGTCTGGGAAATTATAGACAAACTCTTATTACTGGGATTAAAATAAGAAGAACAGATGATTATAGCGTTATCTATTCCAACATGTTTGATATTGGGTTGCTTAGAATAATTTGAGCTGCAAGCAATAAAAACCTGGTTTAATATATAGGACAATTGTTATATTTATATCCTAGAAATTTCAGAAGTAAGTAAGCCTGCAGGTGTGGTTAGTTTAGGAACTTGGAAACAGCATCAAGGGCCGGAGTTCTTTGTTTCTCTTGCACTCTGCCTGGGACTCTCCAGACTGTTCCCTCTTCTGGTTGTGAGAGAACAAGGGTAATCAGGAATCTCCTGGGGGATGGAGAGAAGAATTCCTCTCCTTCAAACAAGATAAGGGATTTTTCTCTTCAAACTGGTTACGCCTTTGAATCCACAAGAGCGGTTAGGAGAACGCCCTGTGCTGACTGACTCCAAGCAGTGAAGGTTTACGTGGGAGTGGACATGGACTTGCCTCCTGGTTTGTGCAGTAATGAAGTACTATTTGTTTGATGCCAAATGTGGTAAATATTTATATGTGCTACAATTAAAAATTTTATTCTTACTGGAGAGAATGAATTTAGTATCTGGAAGTTCGTACCTTTATAATGTAGGATCAGGAATTGGAAACAAAGAATGAGTGCATTTTCATATCATGTGGTAGGAAAATTGATTTGTGGGGATCATCCAATAACATAGTCTCCTTTTAAGGTCCTGCTTCTATGGAAAATGCACCCTAACTTAAAAAAAAAACTTTTAATGAAGTAGGTTATGTTTATTGCCAACACTTAGCTCAGAGGCTGACATGGAATGGGGGATCAATAAATATATGTAGAAAACATCTGTGACTTTGGAAATATAACCCATTTGTAAGTTGAGAACGCCTGTTTGAAAATCAACCCGTTTCAAGGAACTTTCAGTGGGAGATATGACATAGATAAGAAAGCGTTAATGACCCATAGAAGAAACTATATGATAAAATACCCAATCAAATATCACCAAGAACATCAAATATAAAACTGTAGCCATTAAGATCTAAGGGCAACCATGGGAGAAAGATAGCATTTATTGCCAGAGTATGTGTTTTTAAAAAGTTAAATGAAAGTTTGAGCTTAAAAGAATAAAAGAAACAATCAATATAACATAGTATTTTGAAAATATAACTTAATAAACTGTAAAATTTAGAATAGTGTTGAGTATTTAAGTTCCATAGCTACAAGTGTACGTTAAAAGATTAATAATAATTTCTTAAATGAAACTGATATTGTTAATATGTAAGAAAATATTTTTTCAGCCATATAATTGCAACATATGTTAGAATTTCATCATGTGTTATAATTTGAAGAAAAATATTTTTCAGTTTGAAGAGCTCACACAGTAAGGACAATATCTTAGATGTAACTTTATTTCCCTAGAGCCGATCAAAAACCTGCTCATGTTGGAGTGGGCCATTTCATTTGAGTAATGAATTGAGAGACTCACAAAGCCTCTCTTGCCTTAAAATATTGTTTCTATTCTACTATCTCCCTGCTGAAATCTCACTACCAACTAGTCATTCCTTTGACTAGCTATTCTCCTGAAAATCTAGTCATTCACTTTTTAATATAAAAAGTAGCTCTAATTCATTTTTCTTTTTCTAACATTAAACCTGATCACTGAGAGAATTCATTAACACCTAATCACTTTTTGACAACTGCCACGAACTGGACATTATGTAAATATCTGGGTTACAAAGATTAATTTTAAGCAGTCTCTTTGTTAGAAGTCCACAATGTAGTTGAAAGACAAGCTTAAGCTCTGTGATGTGATGGTAAATTTTATGGGATGGCAACTGTAATTCCCACGTTAGGTGGGAAGGAGTGAATACCTTATGAGGATGTAGAACTCCAGCATAGGGCAAACAGCAAGAAAAGTGCTCTGAGTTTTGATGGGATAAAATTTCTCTGCTAGGAATAGAATAGGGAAAGATGACAAGACGAAATAGGGATGGCACAAGTCACATTTTAATTTTTTAAATTTAATTTTTACAAACGTAACCTTTTATAAAATAATCTCTCAAATTGAGACATTCATGTAACATTTGTTTTAGATTTAGAATCAAGATTGTAGTCAATTAATGACCCTTGACAACAGAAAGTGTAAGACAAATGTTACAAGATACTCTGAACATTGTGGTGATGTCACTCTTGTTCTCCTTCATCTCCTAAATATATAACAGATGAAGGTAAAATGACAGACATGTACACAAATGATGGTAATAATTGTAAGATTTGAAGTTACTCATGACTGACAAAATGTCACAACATTCCTTGCTTGTTTCCAAATACTCCTCCTCATGTCGGCAGCAATTTCCTGTGCAAAATACCAGAACAATTTCTCTCAAGACTCAGTCTCACAGTCATCATCCAGACATTATTTCTAAATGATTTTAAATATTAATTTTGGCCATAAGTCCTGATGGTAGGATTCATGAATGTATACTTTGATTGGTCAATAAATTCAGTTCACAGCATCAACTTTGATCATGGATCACATTTATGAGCTCGTCAATCTGTAAGAAACCATTCTTCATGTCTAAAGTCTGAGCTGGAGGACTTTGGGGTCAAAGCATTTGGGAGGTTCCCAGTCTTCCTTTGAAGTATGAATTACACTACCATGGGACCACATGGTTTCTTAATCTTGATATTTATTATTGTTTTGAACTAAATATTTTTTGTTTGGGAAGAGGGCTTCCATTAGCAATAGAAGCATCTAGACCTACTAGATGCCAGAAACATTACCCCAAATCCTAATTTGTGATCATTAAAAATGTCTCCAGACATTGCCAAATAACATCTGTGGGAGGGTTGGGGACAAAATGCTATCCCACCCAATGTATTGTTGGATTCAGTCAGCTAATGTTGAGGATTTTTACATCAATATTCATCAGGGATATTGCCCTATAATTTTCTTTCTTTGTAGTGTCTCTATCTGGTTTTGGACTTAGGATAATGTTGGCCTTGTAAAATGAGCTTGGGAGTCTTTCTTCCTCTTGGATTTTTTTGGATAGTTTAAGAAGGGTAGATGTTAGTTCTTTGAATGTTTGGTAAAATTCACCTGTGAAGCCATTCAGTCCAGAAAGTTTGTTTTTTGGAAGTTTTTGAATACTGCTACAATTTCATTAGGTATAGTCTGTCTTTTCAGATTTTTGGTTTCTTCTGGATTCAGTTTTGGGAGATTGTAAGTTCCTAGGAATCTATCCATTACCTCCAGGTCCAATTTGTTGGCATATAGTAGTTCATAATATTTTCTTATAAACCTTTGTACTTTCCCATGGCTTATGCCAAATGGAGGGAACTACTTGACCCAAGAAAGAATGACATCTGCACTCTGGGAGAGGGACTTAGCACAGGGGTTCTGTATCTGTCCCTTCAGCTCTCTTACTTAAACCACCAACCCAGTCTCTCCTCTATGGATTTTATTCCATTCTGACCCACTTTTCTTCACTGGAGCCAAGGTAAGTGGCTGCAAACAAGATTTCTTATGCTGATTCTTTAAGAAGACACCTGGGTTTCTAGTTGTCTCTGATCTCTCCCCAGGGGACAAAATCTCTGTTGATTTTCACAGCCAGATGTAATGTGGGCTCCTCTTCTCTGCTGTGGTATTCTGGGATGGGGTTGAGACCCTGTGTTCCTCAAGAGGAACCTCTGTAGGTGACATATCTCTCTGGATTCTCAGCTACTGCACGTGGGTGCATGGCCAGCCCTTTCCACATCTCTGCCCCTCCTACCAGTTTCCATGTGGCTTTTTCTGTAAATCCTTGATTGTAAGACTTCTGTTCAGCCTGTCTCCAGTTGGATATTTAGATTTATCATTCCATATTTTAGTTGTAATTCCAGTTTTGTCCTGGGAGAAAGTAAGTGAAATTCCCACCTATTCTACTACCATCTTAGATTTTCTCTTACTTTATTTTCAAATAACATTGCTACTCAGAAATCTTTGTGTGCATCTCTGATTATTTTCTTAGGATATGTCAAGGAAGAAAAATTGGTGGTTAAAAAGAATGAACATTTGATAAGCTTTTAGTAAAAATGGCAAAGTTTCTCACCATAATCATCACACTGATAGACACCTTCCAGTGTGGATCAAGGTGCTATTTCTTCATGCCCTTATCAACATTGGAGATTGCTATTAGATGTAAAAAGAACTTGGAAAAAATGTCCTGGAGCAAAACATTATCTCTTTCAATTTCTTTTTCCAGCTTGCTAATAAAATGATTGTTTTACAAGTTATTTTAAGTTCTCTATCCTTTATTTTCAAAGTCTGTAGTAAATTGGTTTATAAAATCTGATTTTCCCACTGGAGTTTAATGCCTAACATGGGTAGGATCAAAGATCCAAATCGATAATCCAAGAATGAGTCCTAAGTAATTAGGAATAATAAAATACAGTAGAAATAGTATGAAAAAATGTATGTAAAGATGACTTTGGGTAAAATTTGAAAGAATTTAAAAAGCAGAGAATCAATGTTATATGCCACTCATTTATCTATTAATTTATCAAAGAATAAGTGGCTAGAAAGAACCAAATATTGTGCTGATGTTGATGATAGTGTTGTACAAGGTAGATATTCTTCCTGCCTGCACAAAGCTTACAGCCCAATGGCCAAAGACAAACAATTGCAGCAGTCACAGCCACTTAACTTCATGGTGCCCTGATGAGATAAAGTCACAGCCAAGTGATCTCAAGGCAAGAGTTCCATGCAGCAGCAGACACCTGTTCAAAACATTCTTGTGAGGGAAAATGTCATTGAGCAAGTAGGAATTTAAGATATGAATCCATCTGTGCTCAAAGTTTTGTATAGTATAATACAGGAGAGCAGTATATAAGAAATGCAGAAAAAGAGACCATATCATCAAAACAATATCACCTTCTATATCAAGTCTGTGTATGTGTCTCTAGACCAGAAAAAAGTAGAATGTGTTAAATATGTCTTAGCTCTTAGCTGATGCTGCTTTGTTAAAATTTCTCTGTGATGGTTATATTGTTATTATCACTTCCTCTGACAATTTCCCATATACTACCTTGAAAAGTTGAGTCCTTTGGTAAAATTTATAATTACTGTATATTTATGTGCACAGATATATTTATTTTATCTTTATGAGTAAATGTTAGTTATTGAAACAGAAATGGGTTTTTAGAAGCTAGATGGCTGTTTGGGTTGGTAAAACAAGTTAAACCTGACAATAAAGCATGTGCTTCAAATTTCCTTGGTTTGTGGTGCTATTTACTCTGGCGGCAACGCCATGCTAAGTCAAGCTTTCTTGTTCTCCTCCATAAACTGTTACATGGTAGACTGATGTTGGCCAACTCTGAAGTAAATAGCTGAAAACAGCACATTTATTTTTAGTCTAACACTGACCAGTCATGCCTCCAATTTCTTCTTTAGACTGTGTGAAAATGCTTCCAAATTTTGGAAATACATCATAACATGAGTCACCAAAATTTAAATATTTTATAGCAAGAGACTATCAATTTAAGTGTGACTTTGCAAAGTAAGCTGTTGTTTATCCAGCTCAAGGTCTCAGCATCTTCATTAACTTATTTTACTTGTATCCTAAAGAAGTGGTTTACCAGATGATAAAAAATATACTTTTACTGGGTTTGTCACATTTTACATTTCAGTTGATTTGTCTTGATGTTTCAGTTTTGGCTAAGCAGAAAAGGCATGCCATATATATATATATATATATATATATATATATATATATATATATATTTGTTATCTTTATTTGCTGTGTGGCTATATAAGATAGCTCCTCAGTTTAATAGGAACTTAGACCAAAAGGATCCTTTGAAAGCTCAGATAATTTCTTGAAAAAAATGAAGCCTTAATAGTTCTTTGAAGTGTTATAATTTTTTTTTGAGGGTTGAATCTGAATGTTACTATGGAAGGAATGGTTTTCCTGCTCACATTTTCAAGACTCTGCTTTGTTCTTTAACTCCACTCTGGTTGGATGCTTGTACTCCTTTCCAGCCAGAGTCTTCAACAAACCAAGCATTTTCATTCAATAACTTACTGTTTGTCCAACAAATGTCTGTGAACGAGCTACTATGTCTAGTTCTTTGTGTTGCACTAAGGCTAGATAAGAACTAAAAAAGTCCATGACTTTCATCTATGGCGTAGGCATTCATAATACTTACATATGTGTGATGCATTATGACTTTAAAAAGTATTCATCTGCCTTATATAATTTAATTCACAAAAACCCTGCATGGCAGGAAAGACAGATATTGTTTGTATTTTGTAAGTTCAATAGTTGATTGTCATGTTTTGGGGTAGAATTTTGTTTATCTACTGAATATTAATCTAGCATCATGAGTTGAAATGTTATCTCTATCGTACTTACAAATGTTGACCTAGTCAAAACAGTGGCAGTGGAATGGTGGGGAGGGAAGGATGATTGGTTGAGTAGACAGGGAAGTGAGAAAGTGAAGAAAAAGACTATTTATAAAGATGTCCTCTGAGGAAGTGGGAAAATAGGGTGACAGCTAAAGGAGGTCATGAGGTCCAGGGAGGTTTTTCTTCATTTTTTTTTTTTGAACTATGTTTGCGTGCTGATTAGGAGTAGTCAGTAACAAGGAGAGTACTGATGATGCAGAATAGAGAGAGAATAAGAAAAAGTCTCTGAAGAAGCTAGAAGGGAATGATACCCGGAATAAAGAATAATCTTAGAAGAGATGAGGTAGAGTTAATTAAGATTTACAGGAGGAAAGATAAAGAGTAAGGTCATCAATAGGTAGGTTGGTAGATCCTCTGGTGGAAAATGAAATGATATTTTTCTAATTGATTCTATTTTCTCAGTGAAATAAGAGAATAGTTAACTAAGAGAAAAAGCAGGCAGATGGTGTTTTGAGTATTACATTTTAATGTAATAGTTTTTCCTTTAATTTACTTTATGCAAATAAAAAGTACCGAGTCCTAGAAATGTAAAGTCTTCACTCTTGTCATTATTATTTATTTACTTTATATCTATCCATAAGAATTTTTTTTTATCTTAAGATCATATAGACTACTTTCAACATCTTGTCTTAGAGAACAAATTCACATTGTGTCACATGCTAAACAATGCTTAATGTGTTAAATTTTATTGATGATAATAATTATTTGCTAGTTTTGAGGGTCAAAATATTTGCTGAATTAATGGGCGTTATGTTTGTTGCTAAACTGCAATAATGTCTTATAAAGTTGAGGGATAGTTATTATAAAATTTCAACAGAACTTTATATTTTTAAAAAAATTTATCAAGGGGTGAATATTGTTTAGCTCAATCCCTCATGGTGTTTCTACAGGTCTTGTGACAGCTTTTGTACCACACTGTATTTTCAAGGCGTTTTCTGTGCATATGGCACGGTACCGGTTAGATCGAGTTCTTTCTGGAATAGAGGGCAGCTTTGCTTCCTGACTAGGATAATAAAGTTAATAGCTCTCTCTTGAAAAGGTTGGGCAGATATGTTAGCATCTTCTTATAAGTGTGGGGTTTTCCTACGTTTGGAATTCTTCATCTGAGATACAGATCCATTATGTATGCAATATGCATCTAGACCCACTTATATCACTCTTATGGGGCTTGAGGTGCAAGGGAAACTAACACACATTTGAAACTCACGCTGCCTGCTCTGCTGTGGTAATAAAGTCTTTTGTTTTTGAGCCAGGAGTCTCATGTCTTCAGAGAGGATTTATAAAACTGTGGCCAGCTAAGTTGTTAACCTAAAAGTAAACATCTCAGATGTTTCATTGGTCTTGACATTTCAAAAGGCTGCATCAGTACAGTCACTTAATATTATGTAGAAATGCAAGGAACTCTTCTTTTATTCCTTGACATTTTACTTTTGCCACTAAGTTTTTCTTTTTTGTTTCTTTCATCCCTTTTATTATTTTTAATTTGCAAGATTGAATTCAAACACCTAATTATCTCATTCAACATTTAGGACACATAATGTGGTTTAAAGTCTTTTGGTTTGAATGCTTAAATGTTTGGGCTTTAAAAATGACAACTTTCCCTAAATTTGTTTTTCTTTAAAGGATACTTACTTCAGAAGCATTTCTTTTTTTCTGGGTGCGAATAGTAATTGCTTCTGAATCATAGCAAGCAGTGGATCAAATTTTAAACTTTGAAGATTGCATTCCTGCAAAACTATTTCCCAAGAAACAGAAGCCCAAGTGCCTCCCTAAATATTAAGCAAATGGCAGCGATAATTAGTAGGGGATTGCTTTGAACTGATGGTGGAGGGCAGTTCACTGTGGTTTACCAAATTTAGTCTTGGTAAAATGAAACCTAGTAGGTATAGGCAGAGTAGACACCAGGGTCAGTCCATAGGGCAGGCCAAGGGAAGGCCCAACTGGCTACTTTCAAAGAATACAACCAAAGGGAGGGTCTTGGAAGTCATCAAAGTGAGAGGGACACAAGCAGCATAAAATGCTCTGGAGATGGCAAGGGAAAATTACATCCTGTGCTTTTAGGACGGCAGGATGTGGGTTGACAGAATCAAGCATGGAACTTTCCAACTCAAAATGAGTCAGGGGACAAGACTGGTGATCAAAGGCACAAAGTAAATAAAGTTCCCAGTGCAGCTCAGACTCATGATGCATAGAGCACAGTGAAAGCCGATTGAATTGTCCGACTGGGAGAGAGAGGTCATGAAACAAATTATGGCATGTTTAATTCACTAAAACCTGGTGGGTCTGGCTGGGTCCCCTGAAATGCTGTGATTAAAACTTTACTGAATATAATTAACTAAGTATGCAAATATTGTTTATTTTAATGAATTTCATGTAAATTTAAGGGATTAAAGTTATAAACCGTGAAAACATTGTGAAGTGTACTAATTCAGTAATCCTTGTATTATATTTTTTCTTAAATGAATTACAGTAAAGAAAATTTATAAAAATAATAAACTTTTATAAGTATCATTTTTTTGAGATGGGTAAAATGTTGTCAAATAGAGTCATTCTGCTGTGCTACTTCTACCTGTGTATAAAAGCACTTGGCCTTTGAAAGCTATTTGGATAATGCTGGACGCTTAGCTTCTTTCCTTGAGAAAAAGGATGGTTCATCGGTGTTTAGGTGGTTTTCCTTAATGGCAATTGAAATGAGTCTCAGAGAGAATCTTGATTAAATTTTTAATCCTCATGTTTATAAAATGTTGACTACCCCACCAAAATATGTTACCCTTCTTCCCCCAAAAGAAAAGGCAACCAAATGGGTGAGTATGAAGGTGAGAAATTTGCTCCATATGCCATTTTTTTAAATAAATGTTTAATGCAACACAGGTGCTTATCTAGCTGTCCTTATGGAGCTTACATTCCAGCAAGAGGAGACTGACAACCAACAAATCAAATAACATGTCAGGTGATGATAAGTGCATGGAGGAAAACAGAGCCAGTGAAGAGGAACAAGGAATGCTGGGAGTGGGATGGGGATGTTGTCAGTCAGATACTTTGAAGACACACATCTGATTTTGATGTTTCTTTGTTCATACTCTTTAAAGCCACCTCATCACCTTCAGCACCAAGGTCAGACTTCCCAAACTTTGCTTGGTTTGACGCTTGACAAATGTTCCATTCTCAGGAACTACAGTGCCTCCAGACATACTCTTCATTTGGTCATATTTAGTTACCCAAATTCCCAGTTAGGCCATGCTATCTTTTTTTTTTTTTTTTTTCCTTTTCTTCTTTTGCAAGTGAGAGGAGGAGAGATTGAGAGACAGACTCCCGCATGTGTCCTGACTGGGATCCACCCAACAATCCCCATCTGGGAGAGATGCTCTGCCCACCTGGGCCCATGCTTGCAACTGAGTTATTTTTAGTGCCTGAGGTGGAGGCTCAAGGGAACCATCCTCAGTGCCCAGGGCCGATGTGCTCAAACCAATTGAGCCATGGTTGTGGGAGAATTTGAAGAAGAAGGAGAAGGAGAAGGAGAAAGAGGGGGGGGTCAGGTGAAAAACAAATGGTTGCTTCTCCTGTGTGTCCTGACCGGGAATTGAACCCAGGACATCCACATGCTGGGCCTACGCTTTACCACTGAGCCAACTGGCCAGGGCCAGGTCATGTTACTTTATTTATGCATCTGGAAATACCTATTTCTTGCTTTCTAATTCTCTCTAACCAGTAAGCTTCTTCTTACCCTTTAAGACTAAGATCTAGCATCATATCTTCTTAGAACTGTGTTCTGATCCATTTTGTCTGCTCTCACAGGTCAGTTCCAAGCCCCTCTTTCTTTCAGGGCTCTGTATCTGGCTTCCCCCAGTTATGGAAACTACTCCCAATTCCACAACACTATACTCTATGCTGCTCTCTGTTCTGGCATCTTTCGCATTGTGTTATATGCAGAAGTTTGAAACTAGGTGGGCATAAATAAATAGTGTCCTCACTCACTCCTAATCAGTTCTTCTCACTGCAGTGTGAATTACTTGAAGACAAGTTTTTCATGTTCACATTTATACTCTCTATGATCATTAGGATCACAGTCCCTGGCATGTGGTATGCATCTCATAAGTGTTTGCTTAATCAATGGATTTTATATGTCAACATTCTAATCAAGTTTTAGATTTTAATTGATTTAGTGACAAAGATCAATTATAGTATTTTTCTACACATTAGTATTAAGTTATAGCAACATAATATATCCACCCCAAATTATTTATTTTTCTCTTTGTTATTATAGATTCCATGTCATAGTTTGAGTACATAATCTAACATTCATTGAACTCATATATGTGCCAAGCCCTGTTCTAAGCATATTATATGTAACAACTTATTTATTACTCATGACAACCTTAGAGATGGATATTATCAATTGCCCCATCTTGCGTGAGCATAGACTTCTTAAATAATTTGTCCAAGGTCAGTCATATAACTAGGTTTCAAATCCAAGTAGCTAAACTTGCTTCTTGTTTTTTAACCCCAATATAATATTGTCTAATTTTTACTACTCTTCAAAATGTTAAATTCTATGCATTCCTTAAGAGAGGGAAAAAGAACCAGCTGAGAAATATTGGCAGAGAATTTGAACTACTGAAATTTTTAAGGGTTGTTTGGTATGGTGTGGAGGGTGCAAAGTACCTTAGGAATCATGCCAGAGCTTTGAACTTAAGCCTCTAGGTACAGTAAATTAGACACATGATATTCTTGTCATCTGCTGTCTTCAATAATAATTCATTTAATCCAGTGAAGGATGGTAAATGCTTTGGAATAAATACAAGATGCTGTGGTTTCTATTGGGGTGAGGTAAAAGGATATAAAACAAATAACCAACTCTTTGTAGTCTGCAAAAAGTTTTTCCACTATGTGCTATAAGTCTTGCTGGTATAATAACAATAAACATTTGAAGAGCATGCTCACATGCCCTCTTTCATTTGATTTCTTCCACAGCTCCGGAAGGTAAGCGGTATTTATGTGATCCATGTCTTACACATGCACAGACTCAAAATGTGAAAAGCTTGACCGAAGCATGTGAATTACATAATTTACTCCTTTTCCTTCTCTCCTCATCTTGCTTTTTATCGTTATATCAGACAAGAGAGCATAATTGCACTTGATACTATGTACTATACAATGATATCAAAATTAGTACAGTTTTTCATTAATGCTAAGAAAATGATTTTTTGTGAAACCATCCCTGAAGTAGTAATAATTGATATGCAGGCCATCTCTACCTGGTTTCTTTGAGTGTTTTTGGAATTTTAAATTGTTGATTTTACCCACCAATGTTCTAGCTCTTCTATACCCATCCTTGCAGGCTTCTACTGCCTACATTACTATCTGGGGAGAACCTAGAAAAATAAAGAATGGTGCTTCCCAGATGCCTATATAAAGCTCTCAATGGTATTTTAGTGCTAGTGGTCCATGGTTCTCTAGAGAAAGCAAAATATTTCATATCTTTTACCACACTGGATCATTAAAACTACCCTCTAAAGTATGTATGGTAGACATTAATGTTCAAAGTTTATAGATGAAGAATTGGAACACAGGTAAGTGTCTCTATGTTTATTTCAAAAATTTTTCATCGGCCTCTCTATATGTGTTTCTGCAAAGTTAGGTCTGCTGCAAAACATGAGAAGAGATTTCTCTTTGCAAACCTCCTCCTTCTTACCTCCCTGCATCTAAATAAACAACACCATCATTTACCAGTTGCTTCAATAACTTAGGAGTGTTCTTAATTTTCCTATTTCTTCTCTCACATCAAACCCATTGGCAGGTTCTGATGACTTTGTTTTTAAATAATAACCAGAATATGTCAGCTTGTTTGCAGTGCAGGTATTTTTGTCTATTTAACTTAGGGTTAACATTTGCAGGACCTAGAATAATACATGCATGATATGTCATAGATGCTCATTAAGTATTTATAAAATGACTCTTTTCATCCTTATACAAGCAATGATATTCAACTATTAAACAGTATATATGACAGGAGCTCAGATCATCCATAGGAATACAGTGCCCTGTAAGTTCCCAGCTATGCCAGATCCTAACCCTTCAGAGGATAGGCTGGCTGGGGTAGGGAAGCAGATGATGGGTCAGTATTTTTTTTATTTATTCATTTTAGAAAGGAGAGAGAGAGAGAGAGAGAGAGAGAGAGGAGAGAGAGAGAGAGAGAGAGAGAGAGAGGAGAGAGACAGAGAGAGAAGAGGGGGAGGAGCAGGAAGCATCAACTCCCATATGTGCCTTGACCAGGCAAGCCCAGGGTTTCGAACCGGTGACCTCAGCATTTCCAGGTAGATGCTTTATCTACTGCGCCACCACAGGTCAGGCCATATTATGTTTTTATCTCTGTACAACAACCAAGTATCAGGAACCACTTTCCTAAGTTACCATTGTTGCTCCCAGGGTTTCTTAGTTTCTACTATCCACTTGATTTCTAGAGTGATGACTTTAACACAATAAAGAAATCATGTTATTCCCCTGTTTGGAATATTCTCATTACCTTTACAATAGAACCCAAACATTTGTAGCCTGACAAGTCACTTTTGGATTCCTTGACTCAAGCAACATCTTTGAACTAGCTATTTCTCCCCAGATGCTCAACAGCTGATTTTTCTTATCCTGGGGGAGAATTGAGCTGCATTCACACTCCTTCAAAGGGATCTTTTCTGAACCCCCAACATTAATGAGCTTTTGCCAGTCATTCTCTATCTCATTACCCTATTTTCATTCTTTTCACAGAACTCCTTGCTAAATATTGTGTTTGTATTTTTATTTTCTGTCTCATTCTTCCCACTTAAATTAAACAGAAGAGGAAAAATTTACTTCTCTGGTTCATTATAGTATCCCCACCACTGCTTAGAACAGACTGGGCACATAGTAGGCTCTTTTTGGGTATTTTACCAAAGTGAGAAGTGGGGAAGCAGAGAGACAGACTCCTGCATCCACTCGACTGGGATCCACCCAGCATGCCCACTAGCAGGTGATGCTCTGCCCATCTGGCTTCCATTGCAATGGAAGCCATTCTAGCGCCTGAGGCAGAGGCCATGGAGCCATCCTCAGTGTCCAGGCCAACTTTGCTCCAATGGAGCCTTGGCTGTGGGAGGGGAAGAGAGAAATAGAAAGAAAAGTGGGAAGGGTGGAGAAGCAGATGGGTGCTTCTCCTGTGTGCCTTGATTGAGAATCGAACCGGAATATCCACATGCCAGGCCAATGCTCTACCACTGAGCCAACTGGCCAGGGGCCATAGTAGGCTCTTAATAAATATTTCTCTTCTGACTGAATGAAAGAAGCAGATAATATACATATATCATGGGCCAGAGTATTCACAATTGCTCACCTTGTTATCATTACTTCTCTAGTGTTAGGAGATATTTAATTTTTATCAATGCACTTCTGAACTGAATGTCACAACAGAAGAAGAAATGCTGGAGATCATCTCATCAATAATTCACTAAAATAGAAACATTTAAAACCTATGAATATATTAGAGAGGAAGGTAGCATACTTTTCTTATTGTAGAGATAAATGTTCTTTATTTTTTTACCTGAAACATGTGGTTTAGAGAATACTTCTGAAAATGTATCCTTACTCTAAAAAAAGTAACTTGAGTACTCATTTCATTTTGTAGAAATAATTTGGCAGCCAAACTAATCACCTTGCAGCAATAATAAATAAATATATTATATTAACCAATCATTCTGAATACTTTCTAGATTATAAAAAGTTATTTAGGCACAAAGTCAGGAATAGGAAGTACTTTATTAAAATAAAACAGAATAAAAGAAATCTGATAAACTTCCAATTCTATTTTAATTTTTTGTTTGTTTGTTTCTTAAGTTCTAAGTAGTACCAGACAAAGGAGCATTATTGCTTCATAATCAAGCAGCTCCATGACTTGCAGACTATTTATTTTCTATATCAAAGATAAGGTGAACAAGCAGAAAATCCTGCGAATCCTGAGTTCTCCTATGAAGCTGAAACTGTTACTATTCTGCTGGACTTGACTTGTCCTTGGTTGTGCAGGAATAACCAGTGTGAGAGGGGTCCAGGGGGAGCCTTTCCTGTTGCAGATTTTCTTTGTTTCTGTAAGCTGTATCAGATAGGACTTAAGTTAGAAGTGAAACATGACATTCTGACAGTGAACCCGGCAGACAGATTCTTGGCAGCCTTCTCAGCTACACTTGAACTTCTGCTAAGCATGTGATGAAAGAGTGTTTTCAACTGCACCAGCTGTGGAGAGGTTAATAAAACAAAAGAAGAGCAACAAAAGTGCTCGCAGCAGAAAGCTTCTGGCTTTGCTGACTTTTCTGGTTACAAACAGTATGTCAGAGAGCTGTAACCGCCATGGTGTTTTGCCCTTAAAATAATTTTAAACAAGTTGAGCTTCTGAATTAAAAGTTTCAGGATAATAAGTGGTACATCAACTGCGAAATTTACATATTTTGGTCTTAGTTTGTCATAGACAACCGGAAATTAGGCAAATTGTATTTATTTTATCAGCAACCTTGAGTTCCTTTTATAAATAGAAAACTGCATAGGCTTTCTGGTTCTCAGGATATGCAGACATTCAGGTGGTCTTGCCTTAGGGGCCTGGGAGTAGCAGTCTGTGTTTTCTGTCCCTCTTCCTTGTGTCCCAGTGCTCCAGGAAAGGACCCAGAGGGTGATTTCGCAATCCTGTCTTGTGCAGAGAAAGTCAATTGCTGACCAATGAACCAGAATCATTTGAACTGGGAGGAAGAATTAAGCAGTACCCAGGGAGACTGACTACATAGGCATTTCCCGAAAATTTAATATACAGAGTACAGGAGAAGAGAACCATTCACCAACTCTTCCACCTCCCTCTACTTCCTACTTCTAAGGTCCAACACTCAACATCCAGAAGTCATCTGAGCTACACTGGTACTCTTCCATAAGCTGAAGAGGATGAGCTATGGAGTCTATCGCTTCACACAGGCTTCCATCAGGAATAGAGAAATAAAACCATCCTTGTACTGTCAACCATACTATTGGCTATTAAACTGGACACCTGCTATATAGGTGTTTGGGGGGGGGAGTTTAGTGAATGTAATTTACATATATCACATGGGAGATATGGCATTTATGTTTGTTGAGTTGAACTGGGACAGAAACAAATTATGGACATCTAAAATTTGCAATGATTGAGAGACATTTAAAAAGTGTTTCTCATCCTAATTTATCTACTATCTATCTTCATCAGTCCACCAGTAGGAAATTCAAGAGTTACAGAAATTTCTACTGAGGCAAAACTGACTATGTTGAAGTCCATACCTGAAGAGTGGCAGGACTCGCTCCAAGTCCTGACTGCAGACTCCTCCCCCTTTTCCTCCTGACCCGCAGGACTCCGGTGGCTCAAGCTCATCCGTTTTCTCTGCCTTAGTCTTCCCTAGCTATGCAGTTTCTTAGGGAGCCTTCTCGGTGACCTCTGGCCTAATTCTCCCAAACCCTGGAGCACCATGCCTGTGAGCTTGGGAAGCAGATACACCTGTGTTCTGTGCCAGAGACGGTCAGCTGGACCGACATCTGGATTTGTTAGGTTGGTCCGTTAAGGAATGATTAATCACAGCAGCGAGAAATCGGCCCTCTGGAACTGTATTTGCTGCAGGAGAATGAATGTCGCTTGGTTTACACAAATGTGAGCCGCAGAGAGGTCTGTTTGGGAGTACGCTAAATCACAAACTGAGGTAGACCTAGGTAAGGAGGAGAAGCAGTAAAGTGAGCAGCTGGGTACAAGTGAGGAAGGTGTTGAGTTGATTGGAACGGTATGCGAGAAGTTAAGTTTCCACCCAGGGCTGTACATTATAACCATAACACTGTCAGTTGCTGATCTCCATATCAAGATAATGATAATTTTCACTTTTCACTTTCCAATCTGCAACTGGCTGCTGAAGAAGAAAGCAACACAATGCTTTTCCACCTCCCTCCCCGCCATCTTTCCCTTGAGAATTTAATAATCTGAAAAACACGACCTTGTCCTATGTATACCTTATGAGAAGTCACTGGCAATTTAGAAAAAAAAAAAAACCAAACAAACAAATTTTAGGGTGAGACTTCTTCCAGATCACATTAAAAACATCATTCTTAGCATCAAAGCAAAACTGTATTTTTATTGTAACATTTTTCTGGACCCCAGTCTCTGAAATAAGACTAAGAGAGTCTGGTTAAATATAAAAAGGAGAATTCAATATATGTGTAAAAGCAAGATGCATAGCAGAAAATGTGCAGGTAAATTTAAGGTTCTGCAAAATTTTATATAAGAAATATAACAACACTTCCTGGTAGACATAAATGAATTCCCATAATATAGTCTTTAAAAAACACATAATATTTATATAATAAACTGATAAAATTAGCTTTGGGGAGACATTTGATTTTAAATTCAGAGGATATTTCATCTTTGCATTTTCTTCAGAATTTTTGGAATGTGTGAATATGTTCAGTGGCAATAAGCAAACAGAAATCTCAGATTTGGTTTGGAAGAAGTAGAAATAACGTAAGTATTGGCCGCTGAGACTCTGTGGCTTTCCCAAGAGACAAGATGTGCTGGGCGTGGAGCCTTCGATTGTGGAGGAGCAAGATTACAGGGCTTGGAACAAAATATTATTCTACATGGCCCGACAAGGCATGTTATCAGATACTTAGTACTGGCTGCCTACCTGGGCAGTGCACCAAAAAGGAGAGGAGTGTGGGATACAGGAAATAATTATTTGGAAGCAGTTGTTCAACATTTAATAGCCATGTGAGGGAGCTATAGTACAGAGTCTCTGTTACTGCAATCTCTGTCAAAACGCCCACTTCTACTTTTAGGAATGTGTGATTTGATTTGAATAATTATTTTAAAATTTAAAAATAAAAACAAAGGGGATAATAGGAATACAGGTATTAAGTTTAGCAAACAGAAATAATCATCTATTATTCTTTTTAGTGTCAGTCACTGGAAGAGAACCACTTGGAGCTGAACTGGTGAGGGGCACCAGAGGGACTTCACTTACCAGCCATGATGCCCTTGTCTGAAGGCCCCTCTCCTTTAGAAATTGAAGGAAGTACTGAACACTTAGGGGGATGATTAGTTGCTGGCAGGTCATGTCTGGCTTAGAGCTAAACAAAATAAACAAAACTAGAGACTCACAGCAACATTTGAGAGCTTTGCTTTGATAACCAAAATCTTGAATAGGTTTTGCCAGATAGATTCACCAGTTTGTTCTCCCACAAACACTTGCTATTCTGTTTGTTTACATCTATTTTTTTTTGTTTATTCTAAAATTGTCTCTAAATATAAACATTTCTGTGTAGTGATTGTAACACATAGAACGTATGCATGTCTTTCCTGAAGATGCTTCCTGAAGCATCTGCCATTTAAAATCTCAAGACAGATACAACATTGTAGAATGCAACTCTACAAATAACTTTCTAGAAACTGGGTTTGGAAGCATGATACTTTATTCTGCACCGTCTGCTCTGTTCTAATTTACAAGTAACAACTTCCAAAGGTGAAGTTTTAAGATTATTATTTTTTAAATCAGGTACTGCAAAACCAGACTTTGGCAAAACCAATTTTAAAATAGGAAAAGTTTTCTGTGAAGTTCTATAAAATTTCTTTTTAAAATTATTACATCAAAACCAAATAAAAATCTATATAGATTGATTAGATTAGTTTCTTCTAAGAAGACTTAAAAGGAGGATCTGGTTTTCTTATTAAAGTATTATTGTTGTTTTTGTTTCTTTTTTGTAGAGAATTTATTATTTAATCACAAATCTAATTGCTAAGTTTTTATCCTTTAAAACATTCAGAAAGTTATTTTGTAATAGTTATCTGCTTTTAAGACTTCCCTCAAAGCTTGATTTTCTTCTCCTTCTCTTTTAGTTAATGAAAGAATTTGGTAACATCCTCCTCATCATCACCATCAGATCACTCACTGGGAAACCAAGCACTTTGTGTACGTTGTTATAATTGTCATAACAGCCCTGAAGTATTTACAGGTGAGGCTCCAAAAGTTAATAAAGCTCCAAGGGCCCAAAGCTAGTAGTATATGATGGCTCTAGAATTTGAACTTAGTTAGTCTCTTTCAAAATTTCTCACTGTCCCTAATTCTGAGATATATAAAATTATCAAAATCTAAAACATTGACTAAGCATGTTAATAGTAGATTTATTAGCATTAATATATCCAGTGGAGCAAATCCTTAAAGTGCCTTGTGTTTGTGTCTCAGAATCTCTGAGGATCTGGGACTCCACCACACCATAAAATCTGCTGGTTTTGTTTTGTTGTCAAAGCACTTAATTCCCTGCCAGAGAATAGTTCAAACATGTTGGAAGAATCAAGCTTCCTGAATTGAGCAAGGCATAATTTGGTTTAAAACTGATATAACAATCGGAAATTCTACTTATCCACTGAATCATGGTGATTACACACCAGAGTCTTGTTCTTTAACCACACTCATCCCATTCTTTTTTTCTTCTATAGCATTCTTACAGCTACAAAGCAAATTTCAAAATGGATATTCAAAGGGATGATAGGGCTTAGGTAACTGGATAAAAATTATAAAGGGGAAATCAATTTCAAAGATAACTAGAAGTCTGGAATACACAAATAGCATCCAAGGTATTGGTAATAAAGTCATGTTATTTTATATTATCAGAAAATAGAAAAAGAAATAAAACCCCCAGATTTTAAAATATCAATAGAGATAAAGCCTAAAAATCAAAAGCAGTTATGAAGATAAAGTGAAAGACAAACAGGAATGTTTGGAAAAGTCAGATATTAGAGATCCAAAAGGGAAAACCCTCAAGCCACTCACAAAGATAAATACTGATGTAAAATAATCAGGGCACAAGGTTACAATTCAAAGTCAATTTTCCAAATTGCACATCCTGTTGGAAATGTGTGTTTTGGAGTTTTACGTGAGCTCGCTGCAGCGGGAAATCCCTGGAATTGGAATCAGAGGCCCTGGCTTGGGATCTGGTTCAGCCATTTGTTACTTATATTTCCTTGGACAAGTTACTTGGGGCTCTGTTTTCTGATGTATAGATCAAAGAGACACTATTAAATGTCTTCCAGTGCTAAAGAACCCAATCTAGCAACAGAGAACAATTTAGAAGGACACCTTAATTTGTGGCAAGATGATATTTTCTTACCATTTACTGATACTGTACTGATGGCAAGTTGCATAGGACCCAATCAAATTCAGAGAACCTATTCTTTTAAATAGTAGCTTTACCCTGTCACTGTAACAACCATATTTTGTTAACATTCTGCCAACATCTCCATGCAGGGCATATTTGATCTTTCTTACTGATTAGAAACTGACCATGCAAATAAAAGGTTGATATTTTAAGTGTATTGTTGTTCTTGAGGTCTAGATTAAATCAATGTACAACTGATCATCACTGTAATTTGGGTTCTCTGTAGAATATACTTTAGGTTTTTTTTGCTTAAATTCTCCCTGTAATTGCCAAAGCAGTAAAACCTTTCATTTCGAATACATAATAATGCATAAAAGTATACTGTGGTATTTAAATAAATTTTAAGATGGTCTGATGGAATGTATGTCAGAAAAAGTGAAGGTGAGTTTGACATTATAATGTTCATCTAGCTTTGAAGATAACATCAATAATTTTTTTTTCTTCTAGCAAGAAAGAAAATATTTTCATATCTTTTTGGGCTTCTTAAATACTAATAATAGTCACCTCTCCCAATACTCTTGAGTAATATGAAAACAAGTTCTCTATCTCCTTCCCTGATTCTTCTCCCTCTCCTATCTCTCTCTCTCTCTCTTTCTCTCTTACACACACACACACACACACACCACACACACCTACATACACCTGAGCACATTAGTGGAAGGTATAGGTATTTGAGGATGATGACGGTAGGCACTTGGAAGGCTGGTGTTCAATATGGACCCATGATGGAGTTTGAGAAGCTGATTTAGAGGAAGGAGGCACAAATGGAAATCAGTATTACTCTGAGCAGAGCTGTCCTTTCACTCCTTGCATCCTAACTTTAAGGTATGAGATCTTGTGAAAGTTATTTAAACCCTCTGACGTGCTGTAACCTACTCTGTCATGTTAGTATAAAAAGAGTACTCAGGTTACAGAATTGTTGTCAATAACACATAAAAGAATCCAGTTTTGTGCTCCAAAGCTTTCAAAAAAGTTATCTGTTTGTTCTATTTTTCAGAGGTCCATGGGTGGATTGCTTTTTATTAAGTGAAAATAAGGGACTATTCAAATGAGTAATAGTAAAAAAAAGTAAATGTGAAACATTTATAAAGATTATAAAAGAGATTTTTGAATTTTAGAATGACACATTTAGGATGCAGGAATTACTCGGTAAAAATCAGGTCACAAACAAATCAGATTCTTCATCTTCATGAAGAAAAAATGTAAATGATTAATTCTTTAGAAAATATTTCTGGATACATAGAAGTATTTACATGAAAGTCAGAAAAACGAATGTATCAGTGAGGCTGAATCAGACGTATAGAAGAAGTGAAGCTGACAAAGTTTGGTCTCGCTGTCCCCTCAGATTTACAAAATCAAACCCATAGTGCAATGATACCCACTTATACTGTTTTTTCTTTTGGTCAGGTGTCTTAACTTGGAAGAATTTGTTTCTTATTTGCTTTGTCAGCCATCATCGTGTGGGTAGATATAAAAGCATCCAGTGTTGGTTAACATGAAAAGACTCAATAACTAGACTCTTTAAAAAACAGTAAGTGAAGGCAGAAGTCAATGCTGTAAAGGGACCCAAGTGCTTTATCTCCAAGGTGGTCCAGAGGTGGTCATCATGGAGGGGAAGGACCTGGGTCGACAAAGACTCCTGTTCTTCATTTGCTCCCATTTACGGGATGACATTAACTGCAGGACGCCAGGTGGGTGAACAAGATAGTAGTCAGGATTAGTGAGCTTCTAGCCACAGTGGGAAGCCTGGTGGTCTGGGACTGGGGAGGTACACAGAGAACAGGGACATGGCAGTTTGAAAAGCAGGAGATACCAACATGACATAGATGATATGGGGCCATGATATGATGAAGAACCCTTTGTACCCGGTCCCTCAGCTGTAGGGCTCTTAAAATCATGTTTCTACATCTTTACTAATCTTTAACATTATTCTGTCATACTCGAGGCTGTACCCACCTGTCTATGTTTTTCAAAGCTGACTAAGCAGTCACTTTGATGAATTCAAATGTTGCATAATGTTCACTTGTTTCCTCATGTAAAAGTTAATTTTCACATGGAAAATATGGATAGGAGTAGAAAATCAGTCTATTAAAAATTAGGTTTTTAAGTATGTACATTCAAACAGTAAGAAAATACAAGAAATTGGTAGAAATGTAAAATTTGTCCCTATTTTTTGGACATGTAAATATTATCCATCCTCTCAATTTGTTTCTAGGTTCCTGATTAAATTAATTTTCCTATATAATTTAAGACTTTTTTTAGAAGTCTAAAGTTATAAATATAAAATCTATATTTCTTCTATATTACAAATTCTGTTTTGAAAGAAAATGAATATTCTCTTTGCCTTTTTCCACAATGTATATAGGCAATGAGGCAAAAGACAAGAAAAGATAGCACATGGCTTTAGAAAACTCTAATTTATTTGTACTTTAATACACACCTGAAGCATACATTATAAAGTCAATTTATATACCTTGTATATAACTGTAGAATAAAAACAGATATATTGAAGAAACACATAATGAAATAGTTAAAGCACTTACCATTTTTCAGAACTGCTTTGTTTTCAGTTGTTTTGATAATATTTTAAGATATTTTTTCAAAATGTGTAGTATTAAGCTTTGTGATAGTGTACTGAAGGAAATTTATTTCAAATAAATGCTTCAAATTCAAATGCTTGGGAGCCGCAAACATCCTATAGTTTGTTGTTATGCAAAAATAAAAATACTCAATTATTTACCTAAAAGCATAAGTGGAAACTTTGTATTATCATTCATTTCAGATTTCCATTTTTTTTTTATACAGATACAATAGAACATTGTTTACTGAAATGAAATGCAGAAGATTTGGACTTACACTCTAAATTATTTACTAGTTCTTGCTTGTATTTGTTAGGATAGCAGAGATGGAAAACCAGGAATCAATGGAAGCATATCTCAGAGGGAACTCTGGAACAGGAAGTGGACAAGTTTCCCGACTGGCACCCAGGAACTGGACCACGGGAAGAACACTGTGGTTTTCTAAAGGGTAAAAGAATCGGGTGCATCCTTATTGTTAAATACTGGTTGCGCTCTTTCCTTTTTAAGATTTCTGTGTTTCTATTTTATTTTTTAAACATGTCTTTATAAGTTATGATTAAGAGAGAAGGAATTAATGCCTGACAGTGGGAGGAAATAATGGCTGACATCTTTTGAATGCTGGGTGTCAGGTACTTCATTGAATTCTTTACCTGTAAAACCACTTATTCTTTTCTCTATTGTTCATTGCCTTAGCCAAAAAATAAAGGTTTACTAAAATTTCAAATGACACAAAATTAAGAGGATAGAGCTAATGAGTTGGAAAACAAAAAAGAATTCACTGAAGGTACTTTATAAGCTAGAGAGATTGGTTAGAACAAAGAACTTGAAATTTAATAGCATAAATGAAAACAAAAGCTTACATTTAGATTCAAATCATCAATTCCTTGTGTGGTGAATGGTGAGAAACTGACTTGGTAGTTAGTGGAAAAGAATACTTTAGGTTTTAGTGCAAGTTCATGTCACCCAAGAATGTGGATCTACTGCTGTTCGAACCCTTAACTCAGTCATAGACTCTCTTAATTGCAATCTAGTGAGTGTCCAATCAGGGGAATTATTAGCCTGACCTCATTTGTTGCAGGTCAAACAGGAAGTGCACTGTTGAGTCCTGGGCGCCACTTTTTAAGAGAGAAGTTGACAGCAAACTGGCACGTTTTCAAAGAGAGGATGCTGAAGGGTCTGGAAACCATATAGTACAAGGAAGAGCTGGAGGAATGTGCTCCTTTCACCTGAGAAAATGACAAGTTTTGTCAAAATATTCAAAGGATGTTTTACGGAAGTGGAGGTAGATTTTTCTACTTAGTAACAACTAAAAACAAATGGAAGTATCCACAGGATGGTAAATTCGGGCTCACAGGAGAAAACTATCATGATCATGAACAGGTTGTCTTAATAACGGGGAGCTGCTGGCCACTGAGATTATTGGGCAGGGTCTGTGTGTCCCCCTGTCAGAGCAGGAAAGAGGGTCAGGGCTGCAAAGTCCTTGTGTGTCTGAGACAATACTTTTGACATTGAATCTGTGACAAGACTTTTGTTCACTTACTATAAATAGCATAGTCAGGGCTTCAGGCAAAATTTTCCCCTTTTGTAACCAAGGCCTATCTTCCTTTCCATTAGAACCTTCTTAGGATATCTTTATGCCTTCAGTCCCTAAGCCCCCCGCCCCCCCCCCACATACACACTACCACTCTATTCTTATATATATTTTATTTATTTATTTTTCTTTTCTGAAGCTGGAAACAGGGAGAGATAGTCAGACAGACTCCCGCATGCGCCCGACCGGGATCCACCCGGCAGGCCCACCAGGGGCGATGCTCTGCCCACCAGGGGGCGTCGCTCTGCCGCGACCAGAGCCACTCTAGCGCCTGGGGCAGAGGCCAAAGAGCCATCCCCAGCTCCCGGGCCATCTTTGCTCCAATGGAGCCTTGGCTGCGGGAGGGGAAGAGAGAGACAGAGAGGAAGGAGGGGGGCTGGTGGAGAAGCAAATGGGCGCTTCTCCTATGTGCCCTGGCCGGGAATCGAACCCGGGACTTCTGCATGCCAGGCCGACGCTCTACCGCTGAGCCAACCGGCCAGGGCCACTTACATATATTTTACACCTTTCCTCCTTTTGCCTTCTTTTTTAAAAGTTTTAAAAAAGAAGACAATGTCAATAGAATAGATTTAAATCAAAGTCACAATTAGCAACTGTTGCAGAACTGTTTTCCCAAGTTTATTTCTGACTTGAACAGCAGTAGTTCGTGACCCAGCTTGGCACACCTTTGCCAGGCTTATTCCTCGTACCATGCGTGGGAAAAGGTATGCTAGAGACAACATAAGAGGTAAACACTAATAATGTTTGCTCTATAGCAAAAACCATGAAGGTGTTGCATTAAATGACCAAAAATGAAGTTGCAGATGTGTGTGTATTTTCTTGGAGATGATAGGGTAGAACTATAGTAGGAAAAGAAAAGACGAAAATGTACTGTAGTCAGCATCCATCGTTACACAGTTTTCTATTTTTTTTTTTTTTTTTTTGTATTTCTCCGAAGCTGGAAACGGGGAGAGACAGTCAGACAGACTCCCGCATGCACCCAACCGGGATCCACCCGGCACGCCCACCAGGGGCTATGCTCTGCCCACCAGGGGGCGACGCTCCACCCCTCCGGGGCGTCGCCCTGCCACGACCAGAGCCACTCCAGCGCCTGGGGCAGAGGCCAAGGAGCCATCCCCAGCGCCCGGGCCATCCCCGCTCCAATGGAGCCTCGGCTGCAGGAGGGGAAGAGACAGACAGAGAGGAAGGAGGGGGGGGGTGGAGAAGCAAATAGGCGCCTCTCCTATGTGCCCTGGCTGGGAATCGAACCTGGGTCCCCCCGCACGTCAGGCCGACGCTCTACCGCTGAGCCAACCGGCCAGGGCCGTTACACAGTTTTCTATAAAGTTTTTTGAGTGCATGTGTTAGTGACTACTGTATTATTCTTCAATGTGCGTCCTTCATTCGTAATGAATGGGAAGCCCAAATCATAGATTTATTTATAAATTCAGAAATGGACACTGTGGAGATGAGACTTCCTCCTCTTTTATTCTTCCCTTTCTCCTTTCCTCCTTTTTCTCTTCTTCCTCCTCCTCTTTTCCCCCCTTCCTTCTTCTCCTTTTTTCTTCTAACAGAGAGGCACAATTTTTTGCACCTCCTGTCCTCCCTCAGCCACCAGCCTTCAGTCTAGAGATTAAGAATGTATTTTTGGTGTAGGCCTGGCATTTTAGCTTTTTTCTGCTGTTTGCAGATTTCATGACTCTGCGATCTCTCTCTCTCTCTCTCTCTCTCTCTCTCTCTCAGGGCAGCATAAGCTATGTAGAAATAATTGCTAAAATTTCAAAAAGTCAACTCAGCATGTAGTGGATGATGAATGTAGAAAGTTTTCCCTATTGTTGCGTGGTTCTGGCCAGGCGGCCCAGCTTGTCCTGTGTGCTTTGGGGCCTTTAACTCGGGGGCCGGCCATTAACCGGCTGGTGAGGCGGCAGCACATTGTTCTGTTATTTTCAAACCACAACAGTCTCTGTGGAATCCAGAAGCCATAAAGACACAGTTCTGATGCTGCCTGACGGCAGCATAATTCATGAACTCTATAATTTAAAGGGATTTCAATGCAATTGTAAAACTAATGAAAAATGAATTGCTTTGAGGGCACACTGGTACCTTTTTTAATCAATTGACTCTACCAAGTTAAAAATACCATCCAACCTGGTAGCTCTGTGTGTGTGAAGGTAAGTAAGCTTCAATCTGAGGCCAGCACTTTCAAGTAAACTTCTGACGTTGCTGTCGGACCCAAGAGAGAGAGAGAGAGAGAAAAAAAGAAAATCCCAGAACAATTTATGGCTAATAGCCAGTAACAAAGTGTTTCTCCCTGTACCCTTTTATCATTACCCACCCTCCCCAAATGTTGATTATGCCCAAATTAAAAAAAAAAAAAGTTTTGGTAACTTTCTAGAAGGTTTAGATTTCAGTCTGGATTAAAAAAAAAACAAAAAACCCTCAAATGAAAGGCTCTTTTTAATCAGATAATTGACCAGTAATTTTAGCCCGTCTGTGACACGCCATTTGGCAGGTACGGAGGTACACAACCCGGAGCCTTCTCCTCCATCCCCCTTTCCTGCCTCCTGGGATTGTCACTAAGCTTCCCTGATGGTCCCCAGAGATTGTCCCCAAACATTTTGGAGATCAGAAAAGGAGAGTCAGCTGTAAGAGGTGACCATGCAGATGGCACAAAAGGGACTCCATCCCTCCATCCTCCTGAGGGGGACACGTGGGGCCCCCCAAAGCAGCTGCCTTCTGTCCAGAGCACCCCCGTTGGCACATTGATCCCCGGTTTCCTGAAATCCTGGCTCTGAAGTTGTTTGGGGAGGCTTTGGTGGGGCTTTAAATACAAGCACATTAACTCCCCTATTTAACTCCCCCATCATGAGTAATGGCAGTTCAAAAATGCCCTCTTTAATGTCACGTCACAAAAGGCTTGGAAAATTATCCCTTACCTCCATTGTCTGCCTGTTTTCTTTTATTCCTTCTCTACTCATCACGTTCGCTGGCAGCCATGAATGAAATGTAACATGCTAAATGACTGACATCCATTAAAGCTCCTTGACAAACCTTGGAGCGAGCTTTGAAAGGCCCTTGGAAGAAAAAGGATTGTGTGCTGTTTGAATCTTGGTCTGCTGAACGGCTGCCAAGTGAAGGCTGCTCCATTCAAAGGCCGAGTGAATAAATGAGAATAACATCCTTGGGGACCCGCAGGATCAGTTTACTCTGAAAATGCTCAGCTTCACAAAGGGTCAGAGTCACAAGGTAAATGAAAATGGCTAGGAGGGGACTTTGATGGCTGAAACACGGTAACAGTAGAGGACTTGAAAGAAAACTTTATTTAAAAAAAAAATTAAAAAGAAGCAAAAAAAAAAAAAAGAAGTGGGGGGTGGGGGACCTCAGAACTGCTAAGTCAATTGGTAAGAACAAAACGTTTGGACAGTGGCATCCATGAACGATTGCTTGGAAATGATACACGGGCAGTATATAAATATATGTGCTTATGAAAACAATCGGCTGTAAACATCATGGGGTGATTTTATTTTACACATGAATAAAAACTGGATCAAGCCTGCTAGCTCATTTTCTTGGTGGGCTATAACCTAAGGACTCTCATTATCATCTTAGTTGCAAGTAATAAAATCCTGTGAGCCATCAAACATGCCATATTTTGTTTTTGGATCACTCGTTTCCCCCTCCCACACACACACACACACACATGCTATTTCTCAATTAGAAGGATTTCTAGCTGACCACTGTAATGGGGTGCATCACAAGCAGTTTCTAGGCAGGGAAGGCAGGAAAACCACAGGCATTCTTGACACGTTTCCACAGAAACTCGGCACAATACCCATCACAGTTACTCCCAGGAAGGCCCTCTCACTCCTCCTCACTTTTTCAGATCACTTTTAGATATGCAGACTGTGATAAAATTAAAAGATATCCTATAGAATTGGTTTCATCTGATTATTTCCAGGTGAGGATGGGAACAAAGTTGAGTCCCCCGTTTTGTTCAGCAAATGACAGTTACGACAGGGGCAGTAGCTGAAGTGAATGAAGACTTGGGGCAAATGGCCGTTTTGCCTCTAGTATGATTTTCTTGGACATGATACGTAATCATACAAATTCAAGTTCGGAGGGGTACTGTGGATTAGATAATGCCCCTAGGCCTCCAAAATTCTGTCACCTTCAGAACATTGTTTAGATTGGATAATGCCCCTACGCCTCCATATATTCACCCAGAATCTGTGAATATAAACTTATTTGGAAAAAAGGTATTTGCAGATGTAATTACATGAAAAAATTTGAGATGAGGTTCTCGCGAATTGTGGTGTGCCCTAAATCTGACAAGTGTCCTTAAAAGAGAAGAGAGGGGAGAAGGAAATGTGAAGACAGAGGTGGAGGTTGATGCCACATGTCTACAAGACAAGAGCTGTTAGCAGTCACATGAAGCTGGGAGGAAGGCATAGACCATATTGTCCTGCAGAGCCTCAGAAGGCGCTGCCCACTGACACCATGATTTTAGACTACTGGCTTCCAGAACTGTGAGAGAATAACATTTTGTTGTTTTAAGCTACCAAGTTTATGGTAATTTGTTATTGCAGCTCCAGGAAACTAATACAGATGATAATGGCTGTGTGCTGTGGCATTCATGAGGCCACCCAGCTTGGGCTTGCTGCTCTTCCCAGTGAGAGGAAACTCCATTCCTCCTAGGGCAGCCCACTAAGTTACGGGGTCACCTGGCTATGTACGTGCACTCTGCTGTAGGCTTCCCTGCCTATCATTTCCCCAGGAGAATGCTTCCCGGTTCTAGGAACAAAATGTGCCTGTCACCTTCAGATCATTGTTTATAATGGAAAAAGACAATTGTTCCTCTAAACTCAGTACAGTATGGGGAAAGGCTCGTGTTCTATTTCAAATAAGGTGAATATCGGCATCGGCATCGTGTGGAATCAGGAAGGCCACGTGACTCTACACAGAGAAACTGTGCGTTGATAGAAGAATCAACTAGTAACTAGTAATTAATGGTTTCAACATTTTGTCAGTCTAACTTACTAGTCATTTACTTACATATAGAAATCATCATGTTTTAAAAAATTGTTGGTGTTTTGGGTTATTATGCAACACATTTGAATTTTTTCCATTTAAAATAATAGGAAATGGGCTTTCAGTGATTGTTTTCTTTTGGAATGGCTGATTCTCAAGAACGAACAATGCATGTTTGACAAGAGAGAGCTGTCCTTTTTGTGTGTGTGTGTATGCATATCTTAAAAAGAATTTTTTTTAATTTACTGATTTTTATAGAGAGAGGAAGGGAGGGAGAGGAAGAGACAGAATCATTAGTCTGTTTCTGAATGTGCCCTGACTGGGAATCAAACTCGCAACTTCTGCACACTGGGACTACTTCCTAACCAATCAACCTATTTGGCCACGCCTGTATGTACATATTTTAAAGAAGCATAATTGTAATGTTAGAGAAAGTCTTTTGGTAAAAGTTGTGAGGCGCTATCTTTCTCAAATGAACTGAATTAGAAACTTTAGGGAGTGGCCACCTTAGTATTTATATGATCCTTCAATGTTTTCAAGTTCAGATAGATTATTTTTTAGTTTTCATTTATGTTATTGAATATAAGAGACATTTGACTAAAGGTAATTCATTTAAAAGAGACTGTTTTCAGGGAAAAAAACTGTTAAAAAAAACTCATTGATTAAGCTTGAGTGTTTAGGAATCAGGTCAATAGCACAAAATCCTTTGTATTTAACTACTATAAAAATTTTAAGGAGGCCCTGGACAGGAAGCCCAATTGGTTAGAGTGTTGTCCCAGTACAGCAAGGTTGCTGGCTGGATCCCTCCCTGGTCAGGGCACATACAAGGATCAACCAATGAATACATAAGTAGGTGGAACAACTAATTTATGTCTCTTTCTAAACACCTATCAATAAAATTTATTTTAAAAATTTAAAGAATACAACATTTGAAGAAGAGTTTCAAGTATGTCTAATTATCAACAAACATTTTCAGGTGTCAGAGGTCTAAAATAGTTAATCTACTGTTTTTGTTTCAATAATTCCCAAGGAGTAATATATTAGAAAAGTGGCTAAAAGTGTAAATTTATAAAGCAGAAGTCATAACCAACAGTTCATATGTAAATATCCATTTCATTGCTTAAAACATGTATATAGAAGAAATCCTACTTCAAAAAAAAAAAGAAAAACATATATTATCTAGTATAAATTTATCTCAATTATATCTTTTAAAAATCTTTTTAAAAAAATCAAATAAGACTGACACATGGAATTCATTACATTCTAGCTAATGGTTTCAATCACATCTATAACAGAGCAGAGTAGACAGCAGATGTTTCTGGGTCTGCGTCTCCAGGCAAAGAGTACGCAGAACACAGGCCGTCACACACAGAGGAAATAGGTACCCAGGCCACTGAGGGCCTCTGTCATTCACACTTTTAACTCCAGGAATAAAATGTTGTTTGTTTTTTGCTTTTAATTTACTTTTTGAAAAGCCAGCACCAAGGGTTGGTAGGGAAATTGTTTTAATTTTTTTAATTGTATTTAATTTTTTAATATCATGAGAAGTTCCTAGTAGAGTTGGGTGTAATGGAAGGAGAAGATTTTTGTGATGTGTCATGATTCATTTCCAAAACTCGGTCATTTGCACGTGGAGAAAACGAGACAGTGATTTACTGACATTAGCTGGTACATGTTTCTATTTACTCTCTTTTTTTATTGCATTCAAATGTGATTTCAAGTTGACATTTATCTAGATAGCCTTCACATTCTAATTTTTATATGGAGTATTCTGTTAGTTCTTCACATACTATTTAATAATTTTATTAAAATGAACAAATGAGCTATTCTTTTCGTTTTCTTTAGGGTGTGGGGATTGATGTAAAGAAAAACTCTGTGAGTGTTTTATTTTATTTTATTTTATTTTCACAAGAATGCTCTAAAAAGAATTGAGTTGGAAGCTTATTTTCAGTTATGGGTGTGTTGAAGTACAAGGGGGAATTCTTTGCTTGTGTGTGCAGTTCTGGCCTTCAGGGGGCAGCCAAGGGCAGTGAAGCTAAATAAGAGCATGCACTGCACTGTTTTCATGCTACCTGAGTAACCCTAGTTCAGAAAAATGTAACAAAAGCCAAAGTAAGCACTTCTTTCCTATCTGTCACTGCATGGCAGAGAGCTGAGGCAGCCATATTTAATCAACACTGAAGTCTCCCCCTGGGTGATGTTCGTGCCCTTCTGCAATTTTTTATTCTAAGCCATTTCCCAGACAGCATTATTGATTCGTGTCATTATTCTCCCCCAACCTCCAGGAGCTTATGCAATGTGATACCAACTGCAGTTCTCCTCGTGAACATAACCTCAAAACCAAAAAGTAAGGTGACTGCCTGCAACATTCAGACTTAACCAGATGGCACATTATACAGTATTTTGTTGGCATTTACACTCTTTCAATCTGACATCAATTGATTACAATGCATTTTCAAAAGTAAACAACTACCAAAAACCCAAACAAACAAACAAAAAAAACAAAGAACAAAAGGAATTTGACATTGTTTCTTTTTCTGCTTTTTTTACTTCTTAACTAGTAGACTTATGCTCATAGTGAACAGATACTGTACTTTACGTATTTTGTGTGGGTGACTTGGAAGAGAATCTTCCCTCCTCTGGAAGACTCATTAACAACAATAATACATTCGAGTTTTATAGTTTTATCCTGAATAGGGTTCTGAAATTCTTTCCTTTCCTTTCTCTCAGAGGTAAAGAAGAACAGTAAATATTTTCTTTTTTTTAAATGACAGATTCTGATTTGTAAGAGGAGGCCTGGTTGTTGAATTGATGAGTGAGGCAGTGAAGGTAAGATGGAAGAAAGAAAGAAGGAAGGAAAGAAGAAAGAAAGAAAGGAAATAAGGAAGGAAGGAAGGAAGGAAGGAAGGAAGGAAGGAAGGAAGGAAGGAAGGAAGGAAGGAAGGAAGGAAGGAAAGAAGAAAAACAGTAATTTTTACTTTCAGGAAATGGTTATTTGATTAGTTTCACAAAGCCTTTTCAAATTTGAGTTCATTAGTATCCTTAAAAGTGTACATACTTTTATTTACTTGTTGGATATAGTATCCTAAAAACTAACAAATGCTCTCCACCTCGTACCTTACCTATACCCATGCAAGCATATCCTTGGGTAAAGGTCTATAAAATAGAACTTAGATATTTGCAATTTTAGCACCAGTCTTCGTTTTGTCTTGGGCCCAGTGCACTAAAGGTAGTTGAAGTGCCCACTTCTTTCCTCCAAAGTTTTTCTAATTATTGTATAAAAGACAATCCTAGTGTTACTTACTAAAACCTACTTTGCTAGTTGTATGTATTGTACTTCAAATATCTTTTTTGTCTAGTTTAATTTAAGTTTGTTATTGGAATTTTTCATTGTACAATAATCATTATTCAGAATGCTGCTTGCCACCTTTCAAAAGATAAAGTTATTATGTAATAATTTTTCTGAATACCACCACAGAGAATACATCAAGATAAGAATAATCATTATACTACCAATTATTGAACATCTTCAATGCTTCAGGCACCATATGAGGCAATTTACATCAACATTCAATTCTCACAAAATTATAAGAAGTAGAGATTATATTTAATTCAAATAAAATAGCAGAAAGACTAATTATTATTGTTTTAATTATACCACTCAAATTACTTCAAGGGCAGTAGCTGTTTTCTAAAGAATAGTTATATAATAAAGCCAAAATTATTCTAAGAAAAAATGAGTGCAAGATACTTGCCTTACTATATGTGCAACTATATTATAAAGACATAATCATTAAAAATAAATTATTGGCACAGGAATGAGCAAATTGCTAACACTGTAAAGAAAATTAAGTAATAAGCCCAAGTACCAGCTTGTAACTAATTTTATTGAAACTTCTTTTTCTTTTCCTTCCTTCCTTCCTTCCTTCCTTCCTTCCTTCCTTCCTTCCTTCCTTCCTTCCTTCCTTCCTTCCTTCCTTTCTTTCTTTCTTTCTTTCTTTCTTTCTTTCTTTCTTTCTTTCTTTCTTTCTTTCTTTTTGATTTAGTAAGAGGAGAGGAGGGAGAGACAGACTCCTGCATGCACCCCAGTCGGGATCCATCCAGCAAGCCCACTAAGGGGTGGTGCTCTGCTCATCTGGTGCCCTTGCTTCGTTGCAACCAGAGCCATTTTTAGCTCCTGAGTTGGAGGCCATGGAGCCATCCTCAATGCCCGGGGCCAACTTATTCCAATTGAGCCATGGCTGCAGGAGGGGAGGAAGAGGCAAGAGAGAGAAGTAAGAAGGGAAGGGGTGGAGAAGCAGATGGGCACTTCTCCTGTGTGCCCTGGCCAGAATCAAACCCAGAACATCCACATGCCAACATGCCAGCCTGTTGTTCTACCAGTGAGCCAACCAGCCTGGGCCTGAAATTTCTATAAATGACAAATGGCCTGGCTAAGAGTTCCTTACACTTTTCATCTCGTAATACTCACATGGTCCTAGGAGGCATTATTATCTCCACATTTTAGAAAAAGAAACAGGTTAAACGGATAGATTTATTAACTTGTCCAAAGTTAAACAATTGGTCATTGTGAACATGTCTTCTTAATTCTAGCATCAAACTGCTTTACCGTTATGTCCAGTTCCTCCAGTATATCATATAAGTTCATGATAAAAGTAGCATTTTAAATCAGCCAGTGGAAAAACAATATATTACTTAAAAAATGGTGCTGCTGGGGTAACTCCAAAAATTAAGGAAAAAAAATGAAATTGAATATTTAGTTTAATCCTACCAAAATAAATTCCAGGAGATCAAATATATAAATACAAAAAGTGGATCCATAAACATCTGAAAAGAAAATTAGGATGAATATTTTTACATTCTTAAGAAGGCTGCTTTAAATCTAACGGAAAAACCAGAAATCATAAAGTAAAAGGTTAATAACTCTGATAAATGTTTTAAACTTTAACTACAAAAGATATATTAAACAATGTAAAAGGCAAACAACATACTAGGAATATATTCACAACACATATGTTAGATAAAGTACTAAAAATCTTGATATATAAAGAACTCTTTAAATCAATAAGAAATCATAATAATCAATACTTTATAATAATTCCAAAAACTTAAAAAATAGTTACAATTAAAATATATATTACAAGATATTTAGTATATTCAAGTAGATTTATTTTGTATTACTTTTATAGAGTGAAATCAGAAACAACATAAATGTCTATCATGAAAGTACCAGTATTTCTGTTAGACATTATGGTATATGGATACAATGGAATATCATGACCCATTAAAAGTAATGCTACATAAGTGAACGACAAGATAACCTGGAGTTGTTATCTTTGAATATATGTATCCTGATTTATTGATGTCGCCCCATTAAAAATAAAATTATTAAAAACAAAACAAAACAAAGTATATGATGATTAGTTAAGGAGTTGATTAAACAAATAGCTACATAGTAAAAAAAAAAGTAATGCTACAAGGCTATATTTATGAGCATGGAAATGTGTTCATGATATTTAAGTTAAAAAATGCAAGCTACATATCGGCCATGAAAAATCATATATGTGTATTAATATATGTCTAGGAGAAGTCTAAGAGTCAACAAAACATTATTAGCATTATAGTGATTTTTTTAAAAGAAATCTTTATTGTAATCAAATATTTTATTTGTTTTATGATGTCTTATGCTTACTCCCAGGAAAGCAGCAAAGCTACTTTCCTTTTGGGATACGGTTGCTAATACGTTCTGCTCTGCCATTACTTTGACTTGCACACGTCTTTGGCTAGTCATGACCCATGCTGTCATGTTGCCATTTCTACTGCTTTCTTGGGTATTTCCTACTTAAAATCACAGAGAAAAGGAATCTGATTGACACAGATATCTTTTCTTCCATTTAGACCAGGGCAGATGTTATTGGTAGGTTTGTGGCTTGGATATCCTTTAGGCAGGTACTCACTCAATTCAATCATGGAGACTGATTAGGATATTTCACGATACACAGGTCACCCAGGCCAATCCCTCACTCAAGTAATAGTTTTGAGAAGACCATTTTTTTTACAAGGGTATACTCCAGTGGGCAGGCAGGCAGGGAATATCTACTTGGCAATGAAAACGATCATGTAGTGACTATCCTATTTACTTTCTGTGACTATTAGTTTAATAATTTAAAGAGATGGTGGGGACAAACATATCAGATTTTCTTCTTTGTAACCTTGGAAATTCAGAGATAAGAAACAATAAAAACATAGTCCAGAAGGAAATAGATGTCATTATCAAATTTGACCTCCAGGTACAAAGTACCCGGACTGTTGGGCACTCTTGTATATTCTTAGGAAATTATTCACAGCATGTATAATATGATAATTTTTTGCTTCAAGAAGTGTGATATGTAAATCTTAAAATTAAAAATCAAGAATAATAGAAAAATAACATTTAAAATGACAATTTAAATAATTTAGTGTAAATTTTAATAAAAATTTATAGTAATATTAATTTGTCCATGATGTACCGATTTAAAAATTAAATTTCTTGTAAATTCTCATAGTAATGATTTGCACTAATTACTATAATTTACTCTTTCTAAATATCTTACTACACGTCACATCTTATTGATTAATGAACAGAGATAAAAAAAATTTAGGTAATTACTCTGTCCAAATTCATATATTTAATTATTTGCTTGAACAAAGCAAAATCAAATCTTGTTTAATTATCCTAGGGATTAATTTGCATGATCAATGTCAATAATACTGTGAAAATTCCCTAAGCAAATAGAATAAATGTTGATATTACCCTAAAAGCCAGTGTTTTAGACCGAATCTGAGGATTAGATTCCATGATAATTACTCCTTTCCAATTATATTTATGAAAGATTTTAATGCAAGTAAACATAATGCTCTTATTTTGTCATTCCACTATTTTTAAACCTTGATTACAATTCCCAATGAGACTTGGAGTATGCTAGCAATATGGATAAAGATTAAAAGATACAAGCCCTAATTTGAAGGAATTTGAAGTTTAGTAGAGGAGACAGACAAGTAAATAGATTATAGCATGTAGTTTCTTAGAAAAGTGTTCAGGATGTCACAGGGGCCTGGACAATATTTCTTTTTTCATTCCTGTTGGGAGTCATCTATCTACTAATATTCTCATGAACATCCAAGTGTTTCAATATCCTGGTTTTTAGTGTCTTCTCAGGGTAGAGCCATAACACGTTTCTGGAGTTAATACATAGTCTACACATACACACACAAGCCGTTAGGCATAATTTCTACAGATATGAAACATGGCTTTAAATTCTTGCCAAACAATACTTCTGTAGTGTTTCCTGTTCGATGAGAACTGTTGTATTGAGTTCTGACAGCAATAAAGGTGTTTCATCAATCCATCTCATGAAGTTGCGGTACCCATCTAATGCAACCAACCAAACACTTTATAAAGTTTAATATTCTCATTTCATTTCCAAACACTCACTAAATACATGAAATACATTTTTAACACACACATTGTTGATTTTCTATAGAGTAAAAAGAATGTACCTTATTCAAGTAATTTTATTCAATCTCCTACACTCATCTTATTTAAAATTCCTTCTTTTTCCTACTTTCTAATATCAACTTACAAGTCATTTCGCAGTTCCCTCGGTGCCTTGTTTTGTAGATAAAAATCACATAATACAAAAAGTAAAAAAAAAAAAAATTAAAAAAGAGAAAAGTGAATTGATATATGAGCTACACATTTCGTTGATGGGCAATGAAAAGACCACAGGAATTCTCCCGATGACCCGTTTCATTTCCTAGTTACACAAGTTAGAAAAGATAACCTTGCAAAGAATCCATTGAGAAAGTGCTCTTCTAACCTCATTGTGACACTTTAATTTCAATTAAAATAGGACTTTTCACACAGTCTGAAATTGAGAATAAGACTGAAATCTTTTTTTTTCTCAGCTAGGGCTATGAGCCAACAGACTCACCCTGAAGGATAGAAAAATGAGGAGAATAAAAACCTTTAATCTTCATAAAATGTGTTACTACACATTACAACAAATAATATGTGAAAGACCAAAAAGATATGATGTGTTTTGAATATATAAAACACAGTTTATAGCCATTTGCTTTAGCTCAGATAATAAAAATATAATTAAACTATGGAAAATAAAATAGGTTTCTTTCAGAGAATAAAATGCTAAAAGACATGTGAGTTATTAGAGAATTAAAGGTTAAATAATTACTTGTTCAGTAACAAAAAGAAAAAGTAGAAAACAAAATAGAATAAACAGTAAGCATTTGAGAAAGATAGTAAGCAAGCATTTACCTAAGTTAAGAGATAAATGAATAATACATTGCATTTTGCTTAAGGTTTTCATGACTTATCTTGAATAACACGAGTTTTTCCTGAAAAGGACTAGTGTTCTGTTTTGGTTCCTTGAATGACATCTGGGAGAAAAAAAAGGCTAGATGGTGATTATTAATGTTCACGTTTTGAATTGCATGGTAGTTACAAATGCTCCTGGTTTGACTACAATCTTTTTCCTTTTTTTCCTTTTTACTTTCTCCCTCTTTCTGATTTCTTCTATCATTTTGATTAGAAAATGGGAGAGTGGGTGTGCATATTTTCAACTGTGCCCCATGTCTGTCCCTATTTCATTTTTTAAGCCTGGGACAATATCCACTTACCCACCTGGAGGTTGGTGTCTAAGTTAAAATAGTCTTATTGGTGAAGTTCCCTTTAAAAGAATAATAGTAGTCTCTATCACCTTTGAGGTTAATTATCTCTTAAATATGCTGATTAAAGAACTACTAAGGTAGAATAAAGATGTCTTTGACATATAAGTTCCTCTGAAACACTTTCAATTGAATTGAGAGAACACACAGTAATGAATGAAATCGATAATGAAATGTTTTTACAAGGAATTTTAAAAAGTTTATTAAATCCCTTGAGAGAATCCTTAGCCTGTTACTCTCAGACCCATGGCTGCCTCTTCCGGTACTCTGCTTCTGATCTTGATATTTGCAGGCTACATTCCCCAGGCTCTGGTGGCCACTGGCTTTTAGCTGTTCTTGACTAATGGGAGGCTCTGGTGATTGAGGGGTGGGAGAAGAGAGAAACCAGGGCAGTTCTTAGCACATCTCTCTGCCTCTGGTGGCTTCTTTAGCAATGCCTGCCTCTTCTCCATGGCTCCAGGTTCCTGGGCTTGCTTGCCATTGCCTCAGTTTCTTCTGAGTAGTCATGAACCTTGGCATATACAAGAGCGTCTTCTCAAAGCCTTGTGCAACTGTGTGGAAATGCAGATTGGTGCAGCCAGTCTGAAAAACAGTAAAAAGCTTCTTAAAAAAATAAAAAATGAAACTGCTGTATGATGCAGTGATTCTAATTCTGTGTATATATCTAAAGAAACCCAAAACACTATTTTGAAAGGATACATACACACCTATGTTCATTGTAATGCTATTATATTTATAATAGCCAAGATATGGAAGCAATCTAAAGATCCATCAGCAGACAAATTGATAAGAAATCAGTGGTACATATATGCAATGGAATATTACTCAGCCATAAAAAAGAATAAAATCTTACCATTTGTAACAGCATGGATGAACCTAGAGCCCTGGTCTGCAAATGGCGGCTCTTTGGCCCCTTGAGTGTGGCTCTTCCACAAAATACCATGTCCGGGCGCTACCTCGATAAGGAATGTACCTACTTATATAGTTTAAGTTTAAAAAATTTGGCTCTCAAAAGAAATTTCAACCACTGTACTGTTGATATTTGGCTCTATTTACTAATGAGTTTGCCGACCATTGAAGGGGGTATTAAGCTAAGTAAAAAAAAACAAAACACAGAGAAAGAAAAATACCATATAATTTAATTTATATGTAGACTCTAAAGAACAAAATAAATGAACCAAATAGAAACAGACTCACAGATACAGAGAACAGACTGACAGTAGCCAGAGGGGAGGGGAGTTGGGGGACTGGGTGGAAAGGGTAAAGAAATTAAGAAGTACTAATTGGTAGTTACCAAATAGTCAAGGGGATGTAAAAACAGCATAAGGAATATAGTCAATAACATTGTGATAGCTATGTATGGTGCCAAATAGGTACTGAAAATATCAGGGGATCCCTTTGTAAAGTATATGATTGTCTAACCACTATGTTGTACACCTGAAACTAATACAAAATCATGTTGAATGTAATCTGTCATTAAAAAAAAGATAACACTTCTTTCTTTGTCTACCTACCCTAATGGTGGCAATAACTTCCTTTTTGTTACTAATTTCTGGGTTTCCTTACAGTCACTGGTTTGATTTCTCAGGTCTCTCTCACTTGTGGTGTAACAAATTCTCTGCATTAAAGTCACTTTCTTCCTGGCTAGAAATTTCTGATCTAACTTATTTTTTAGGTCATTATTGAATGAAATTTTCTAAGGATTGCATATTTTGGGGGGAAGGGGAGGCTAGGTTATGTCAACAATTTTGGATGACTATTGTAAAAGTTAAATAGTAAATCAATGGTTATTTTATTCTACGTAATATCAAATAACCAGTTTAATAAATTTATTATTTTCATAATTGAGTAAGTTTTTTTGGGTTGTGTTCTTGTGTTTTTATCTCATAGTTATCCCCCCATCATTACTTAGAGAAAGTCTACTCAAAGCAAAGCATTTAAAATTCAATGCCTAATTGTCAACAGTTTCTGAGGACATGTCGTTCTCAATCATACCACTGGACACGTTGAATCAAAATTGGGTCGTGTTGGCTATTGAAAAATTTGAAATCATCAAGTTTGCTATTAGTTAAGAAAAAGAAGTAGAGAAGAAGAGAGGAGAAGAAAGGAAAATAAAAATAAAACCCACCTTGAAATACATGGGTGTTGTGAAGGCTGGCTCTGTCACAAATTGATATTTTGGGCAAGTCATTTAATTATTTGGAGCCTCAATTTAACCTATAAGGGATGTGTGTGAGTTCAGATGCAGCCCATGAATAATAGAACAGTAAACTCACCCAATTTTTTTTATTGCAAATGAGAAGAGTCGCTAGGTGGAGCTGCACCAGGTGGTCCAGGTTTGGTAATGCAGGAGTTTGTGGCATCCCCAAGGTCAGGTTCTTATCACTGTGTTTGCTGCTGTCCCAGACCTCCAGGAAGTCACAAAGTTCAAGGCAGCTGCTGAATGCAGATTCTGACTCAGGAGGTATGGGGTGCGGGCTAACAAGCTCCCAGGTGCTGCTGATACTGCTGGAGTGAGGACCACAGTCAGAGAAGAAAGTATTTAATGACCATTTACACGGTGGTGGTGGTGATGGTGATGGACTCATGACGTGCTGCAGTTAGCTTCTATGGGCTTGTGAAAGCCAACTGTTAAATTTTCAGGAATACTGGGAACTAGTTGTTTAGCAGTTATTATTAACAATGAAATTATGTACCATATTTCCCCATGTATAAGACGCACCTCTTTTTAGAAAAATTTGGGTTCTAAAAACTGGGTGCGTCTTATACAGTGGTTGTAGATTCTTTTAGTTGCATTTCCCACTTTTTTGCATTTGTTTTTGCGCTCATTGTTGTAGATTTATTTTTACTTGCATTTACAAGCTAATGGATGGGAATTTTGACAGTAATGAGGAGTTGTATGAATTTTATGATGATTAAACCTTGAGTTCAATCAATAACTTTATGTAATATATTTCTTTCAAATTCAGGCCCCAAAATTAAGGTGTTTCTTATACATGGGAGCATCTTATACATGGGAAAATATGGTAAACAATTAAAGAAATCATAGGCAAAGGCAATAAATGCTCATAACTCATGACTCACTATTTTACTACTTTTCTGAATTCCTGATGCTCTTGATTTTTTTTTAGGTCTATTGTGGAAATAGTCCATAATACTACTCATCTCTTTTCATCTCTGCACTTCACGATGTCATATTGAAAGCTTGAAATCGATGATGCCAGGAATATTTACACCATGGAAACTGGAGAGATGTTATTAAAACATTTAATAGCAACCTGAGCAGGAAATGTTGCAGTGGATAGAGCATCAGACTGGGATGCAGAGGACTCAGGTTTGAAACCCTGAGGTCGCCAGTTTAAGCGCGGGGTCCCTGGCTTGAGTGTGGGATCGTAGACATGACCTCATAGTCACTGGCTTGAATCCAAAAGTTGCTGGCTTGAAGCCCAAGGTTGTTGGCTTGAGCAAAGGGTCACTTGCTCTGCTGTAGCCCCCGGTCAAGGCACATATGAGAAAACAATCAATGAACAACTAGGGTGCCGCAAGAATTGATGCTTCTCATGTCTCTCCCTTCCTGCCTGTCTGTCTTTCTCTCTGTCTGTATCTCTCTCACTAAAAAAAATAATAAAATAAAAAATAAGAAAACATTTACTAACATATCACTCTGGTAAACCTATGTTGCATTTATACTTTACGTTTTAGTGATTCAAAAAAATCTGGTTTCATTCCTAAAACTAACTACATGGAGTCATTCATCCTTGTCTAATTTTATAGACTGGGTGAGAGTGTTATGAAGGGTCTGTTTGTTTCAGTTTGTGAGTTAGCTGGACTGTAGTTCCTGAGTGTACATATCTGTGACTTTATGTTGAGGAGGGGTAGGCTTGGTCCTCCCTCTGTACCTGCTAGTTATTCATAAGAGAGAAGAGATTATAAGAAGAGTGATGCTAGACATGTCCAGTCCAGGCTCACACGTCAATGGCTACTTATATGAAATATCAGCTTGCTCTATTGTTTGGTCTCAAGCATCCCCTCATTATAATCATTCGTTCTGCCGGTTTGGGCACAGTTTCATATTTTGCCTTTGGCAGCTGAGAGCTATTATTGGGCCCCACAACATCTGTTTCAACAACAGTGGGTCCCTGGTCAGAGAAAGTAATTACAAAAGAAGAAAAAAACAAAATGTCATAACTTACGTTGTACATATACAGTAAACATGGTTACCGGTAAAAGAAAGCAAACCCTTTTATATGGTTGGAGTTATTTACAGAACTACGACAAGTGATGAAAGGCCTGAGCCATATTTTGAGTTTGAGGCTGCAAGAGAGGATGCTAACTAGCCAGCTTTCCTGATGTGGGATGCTTTGCAAAGGTTGTGCTAATTGGCAAGATCATTCTCCGGCGTGATCAACTGTATGAATAACAAACTATAATGGGTCCCAAAACATTCACTCAGTCCTGCTGGTTCATTCTTCCATCAAATTTTCACTCATCAAGATAGAAGTACAAAGTGCTAGTGATTTCCTGGAAGGCGAAATAGTTTTTCCTAAACTGGCAGCAGCGAGAGCAGCGATGTTTACATTGGGTTGATGAAATGCAAGTAATAGACAAAACATAAAGAGATGTGGGACCAGGACCTGCAAAAATTCCATCACTTTTTCTTTCAGTTTGCTGCCCAAGTAAGAGATGATGCCGAAAAACTCAAAATCTCATTTTCTTTCCCTTCATATCCACAGGGACATGCTTTCTAGTTTTTAAAAAAATTATGAACAGAGCCTCAATGATGATTGAACTTGTACTGTGTGTCTCCTTTTGAGAACCATGACTGTCTTCTGCTTAAGACTTTGAGCATTTTGAAGCAAACCAATGACCAACACTAAATACACAGTTTTTAAAAACCAATCAATAAATGTCCTTTCTATAAACATTTTCTTTCCTACGGGGGCTTGAGGCAGGGCTGGGTTGTGAAGGCAATTGTGCTCAGTTTTATTTTTAAGCCCCTTGGCCCCACAGAACAGCTGCAGGAGTGCTGGGACCCCTGGGGAATACTGTCCACCTGGTTTCATTCTTTTCCTCCCACCCAGATGAAATTTTTAGGGTTTTTTTTTTTAGTTGTTAAAAGGACAACTACCCATTTCCATGGTTGATTGCCTCTACCCCAGATAGTTTTGAAACTGGTTATGCCTTAACTGAGTGGTTGTTTCTCACACTATTTTGTGTTGAATGGTGTTAATCAGCATGACTCCAAGGCAGTGGTGAATGCAAGTTAAGATGTAGACTCTAAACTCCATGGGTTGGAATCCAGTTTCTGCTACTTACTTACTAGCGATGACTTTGGCTAAAACACTAATTTATTTACTGTTTTAAAACAACATTTATTTATTTATTTTTTAATTTATGATTTTAATTTATTGTGTTTACATAGATTCAAGTGTTCTACCGAATATATCTCTCCCCACCCCCATGTTCTCCTCGGGCCCCTCTTCCCCTCCTTCAATGCCTTCTTTTCTTCCCCCCAGGATTTGCTGTCTTGTTCTCTGTAATGCTGTGTTCTGTATATATATTGATAATTTCACTAATCTCTTTCCCTTCTCTGATTCCATCTTCTCTTCTACTTTCCCTCTGACCTCATTCCCTCTGCTTCCCTTGATCCCACCTCTGCCTCTATTCCACTCCTCGGTTCACATTGTTCATTGGATTCCTCAAATGACTGAGGTCATATGATATTTTTCTTTTTCTGCCTCGCCTATTTCACTTAGCATGATAGTTTCCAGGTCCATCCATGTTGTCGCAAAAGGAAAGACTTCCTTCTTCCTCATGACCTTGTAGTATTCCATTGTGTGTATGTACCACAGCTTTTTAATCCACTTGTCCACTGACGGACACTTGGGCTGTTTCCAGATCTTGGCTATTGTAAACAATGCTGCAATAAACATGGGGGTGCATTTCTTCTTTTGAATCGGTGATAAAACAACATTTATATGGAACACATTTTACCCACCCTATTGCCATCAGTCTGGTAGATTTTTTAAAATACCAACAGAATACAAATGACCTATCAGAATAAATAACTGATCTTAAATAGAATGAAATTTGTTTTTTAAGCAAACAATTATATTCTTGCTTTCTTATTTTGTAATATACTGTAAAAATTTAACACGGTCTTCCATCAGTCTAGACTGGTATTTTGGGAACCAGCATTTCATTAATATATCTTTGGAATAGCATTGTTATTATAACTACTACTACAGTAAGTAGAGAGATAGTTATTGCATTTTTATGACTTTTGGCTCAGTCTGCTAAAAAAAAAAGATAAAAGGAAAGGCAATGTTATTCAGACAAAGAAATTTAGGAACCCACATACTTCTCTTTGGAGAGTAGAAATACGTATTATATAACTTCCCTAATATCAATGAAAGTGATAAATTTAGTCATTCCAGAAAGCACATATTTATACCATAAATGTTATCTTCCTGAATTTCTGGATACTGCAGAGCATGTCTGTGAGCAAACAGCGTATCTGGGATTCGAGGAAGCTCTGCTCTGTAGGCGTGTGTGCCAATCTGTAATGACCCATGGCTACACATACCGCACTGTAATATCCCTGCTGTCAGCCAACCAGAACGCCGCAGAGACTTCTGGACACCTGAACGCACTGCCGCAACAGGAGGCCTGGCTGTTTCCTCTCTTCCTGGAAAATACGGCCAGTTTACGGCTGTCCTATCCCAAGGCAGCAGAAATGTGGTAATCTATTCTTTTTCTAATGGACTTTCTATGAAGTTTTTCACCAAGAATTACTAAATCCTCTTGACATTCATCAAACTATTGCAAGACCGTCCACCCTGTTTTCCCTCAGTTGTGTCTTTCACAATTGGAAAGCATGTCAAGATAGATGGAGATTGCAAAGCTTTTGTTTTTCTCTTAGGAATTGACTGGGATGCAGAAATTATGTCCTGGGCAACATTTTCATCACTGGAACTGGTTCAATAGATGTTGCAAATTAAGTAAGTGGCATTTTTATTGTCTCATTTAGAAATTTTGAAAAACAATAAATTGGTTTTCTTTAACCCATGGTTTTATTTTAGTTTGTTTTTTTTTAATTCTCCCTTTTGGAATTTTTTGGATTGTGCATTTATTCAGAACCCTTTTAACATATACATTGAAAGGAAATGTGTGGGTTACAGTTAAGTTTCTGCTGTGGACATTTGACATTTAAAAAAAATTTCATTCATGCCTTGAGATTAATGGAAAAATCAGTGCTTTAAAAAACTATTTTATTTCCAAGATGTTTGCCTGACCAAACTGAATATGATTTAGTGTAGGTAACTCAAATTTATATGTAGAGGGACTAAGATTTAAAGTTTATCAGACTCACACTTTTGTAGTTTTGTATGTTGTAGTAATGGGTTGGCAAACAATGTGGTCAGTAATCACGCCCTGCTTCTCCAATATAGTGATCTAGGGTGCAATTCACGTTCCTGTTTCCTAAGAGCATAAGCACTCGTTTTAGACTATAGTTGACCTTTGAACAACATGCGTTTGAACTGCATGGGTCCACTTGTATGTTTGTTTGTTTGTTTCAGTAAATACTGGAAAAACTGGGGCCTCTCACCTTGTTCAAGAGTCAACTGTAGCTTTTAGTTTTCCCATTTTTCAGCTTGCGTTTCATTTATTTATACTAACTCCATGAAGTGACACAGAAGGAAGAAAAAGGCGAAAGCTTTTTTTCTAACATCTTTTTGTCAGTTGATAGCAGCTTACTGTGATATAATTCTCTAGCGTCTTTCTTAAGTCTGCTCAAAGCATGACTTATTCCAACTTTGAGACTGCTTTATACTTAGAGATATGTTCAGCTGCAGCTGTCAGATAGAAGTCAGCAAAAGCCTGAATCTGTTCCTTGGAGAACTTGCTTATATTGAACCAAGATCTGTCTCCTTGAGGTTCTGACCTTTGGATCCCACAGAGCAAATCTAATCCCTTTCTCACATGACAAAACTTATTTAAAAGCAGTGATCACGTCTTACTAAAGTCCACTCTTAAGGTTTAAAGTCTCCAATTCCTTTAAATTTTTTCAGAAAGTATAATTTTGAGCACTGTCTCTATTCTTAATTGCAGTCTTCTGTCTTCTGAATTTAGTCTTTCTTGCAGCCTGGCTCTCAGAAGAGAGAACAACACCCAGAAATGTCTGGTCAGGGGAGAACAATGATGTGTCTTCCTCACTGGGGAACTGAAATTTTGTGAATGAAGCATGAAATCTTTTTGAGGAATGCTGAACTTACCAGTCACTTAAGCCAATTAAACCATTTAGATATTTTTATGTTTTGCTATAAGCCGTATCTATGTATTTTTTTGAGAATATTTTCTTCTCTCTCTTGACTTGTACTGTAGCAAATGAAAATTTGCTAACTTCATTCCTTCAATCCTTCAATAAAAATGTGGAAAATGACAGAACTGAGAACAAAGCCCTATAAAATGTCCCTGTCCCTTCTTCTATGGTGCCATTGATTAGCATTGATTTTTTAACTGATTAATAATCCACTTAACTGTAAGGCACTCCGGCCAATCAATCCATTTTGTTCATAGGATCATTTTCTTTGTCCATGGGTTACTTCTGTAAATGAAAAATAAATCTACCAGGCATGATTTTTTCTCTGTAAACACATCTGTTTTCTAGCCATTTCTCTTGCATGGTACTTAAATGCCCATCACTTCTCAGCTATTCCCATTAGCTGGGCAGAGAAATCTTCTGCTCCTCCTCTCATCACATGTCACCAGGGTCTTGAACCCACTTAGAGAGACTGGACGTTGTTTCTGTCATGTTTGATTTCAATTCTTTTCAGCTAGTTTCATTTTTTTTCCCCTTTAACTTCAAGATCACCCTTGTTTTCAGAGAGTTGAAGAATTTTCACCTCATAGTTTTTTAAATGAACATTTTATCATGATCTCAAGCAGATAAATACTATAGATTTCTTTTATGCTCTTTTTTTTCCTAAGAGTAACAAAATTCCCCCTTCAACGTAGGGATTTTTAATACTATTCTTTGTAAGCGTTCAAAGCAAGACTTTACAAGCTTATTATTTGTTCCTGCTAAAGTCTCTTCCATTCTTTATGTTTTCATTGTTAAAGCTGACTTGGACTGGATTATTCTGAGGTATATATTCCTTTTTTTGTCCCAGTTTTAACTTCTGAAGGGTCACGCTGGGATAATGACAGTGGTATCTCTGAAATGCTTGAAGTCTATCCTTACAGATTCTTTCTGGGCCCAGCTACTTTAGACCCTCACAGGGTATAAGGTCATGCATAAGACCTCTTTCTTTTAGGTCCCTGTGACTGTCACACTGTTTGCTAATTTCTTAGTCCACAACAGTGGTGCTTCTGGTTGCTTCCTGTCATTTGAGATCTGGGGTTAGTCTCAGGGTGCAAGAGAGTGCTCCCGTAAAAATTCAAATTGTGGCACTATTTTAGCATTTCCTTTGCTTCTTGGTCATTTAGATTCCACTTTTTATATTTCCACCTTGTTTTTTGAATGGTATAATTGAGGGGTAGGGGAGAAACCCAAACACTAAACAAGCAGCCAAGTGACTGTATTCTAGGCATAGCTCAGCCGTGAACCCGATGTGTGGCCTGGGACAAATACTTGGCCCCACTGGGCCTCAATTTTCTTCCCCATAAAATGAGGCAGTTGGGCAAGATTTCTCCACTTCATTAATCTTACAAACTTAAAAATGAAGCCTGAAGGGAATTTCTTGGTTCTGAACCTTCACTTAGGATCCTGGGCTACAGTGGTGCCTGAAATTTAGGTTTTTAAAATTCTGTACATTTTATTTGTGGTATTCTTAGTAAGAAAAATTTTTCATCAAGAAGAAAATTGAAAATAGAGAAAACTTTGATGAAGTAATTTGAATGAAATACAAGGTAGAAAATTAGTACAAATTCATGCTCCCTTCTCAGAAAATTTTGGGATTAGAAATGTTTTAAATTTAGAATTATATGATGTCCAGGGAGATTTTTGAAATCAAACATTTCTGCAACCAAACAAAAATTCATAGAAAGTGAGATAAGTAAAGATTAATAAGATTAGTATTTCTGCAGAAAAATATGAATATGCAAATAAAGTGAGATAAAATTATAAAATTTTAGTTAATATCCGATTTGCTACCCATACTTATGAAACACTTCCTCTCTTCAGGTTTTTTTTTTTTTTTTTTGATTTAAGAATTGTAGGTAAGAAATTATGAGCCTATATATTAGTAAAATATTGGGGTATAAATAGTAGAGTTCAAAACCAGACGTATTTACTCATTTTTATTTTTACCAGAACTGAAGATAGGAAATTGAATATGAAATGTATTCACTTGATTTCATGAAATTTATCCTGAACTTTCAAATGAATCAAACATAAATGGCACTTACTGACTGCCTCTCCAAGTATAATTGACTTCTGTCTCGTTTCTGCTCTCACTTAATAGGTATTTATTGAACTTGTACTAGATGCCATGTCCTGAAATACGTAAATGGGATTATAAAAACAAATATGTCACTTGCTTATCACTGAACTAATTGAACTCACCAGTAAAGATATTATGCAAATGTTTGCCAATTTTCAGGGAGACTTAATCTAGTCTTGTGGTTTAAAGGGTTCTCTGAGAATATGACTGAAAACTGAATGATGGCATGCTGCCACCCAAATAAGACAGGTAAGAGAAAGACAGTATTCATCTGTGTTGGAGTAAAGAATAAGAGAGAAAGAGTAGCTGGAGAGGCGGGTTAGGAATCCAACAATAGAGGACCACCATTTTAAAGAGTTTGGACCTGTTGGTTTTATTCTCTAGGTCTTCTCTGCTGATGAGTTGTTCTTTGAGTCATAAACCATATTCTATTCTTTGTGTTCCAGATGTCATCCCAATGACTGGCATGTGGTAAGTAAATATTTATTAAAGAAAGGAAGAAATGAAGGAAGGAAGGACGGGGGGCGGGGGGGAAGGCAAGGAGAAAGGGACAAGAATGAATTGAAGAATGGATGACTGAATGTAAACATTGAAGAAAACTTGAGTATGAGACATAGTATTAATTGTATTTTAAGAGCAGGGCAGTGCATTCGCAGCTAAGCATTCAGAATCTGGGTTTTTAAATAAAGCCTGACATATGCTATAACTTCAGGCAAATAGTTTTGCTCTCAAGACCTGTTTCTTCTTCTGCAAAATGATAGTTAGCTGTCATCTTTAGCTCTGAAATTCAATAATTCTATAAAAAGAGATTTCAAATGAGTGTGGGGCAGACTTCTGTCATCAGAGCACAATTGGTTGTAAATTGCAGTGTGATTCTTGTGGATGCCACATCATGAGGAAAGGGGCATTGAAAGAGTCTGTTTTCAGGAAGGTATATGCCCACATACATAATCTAAACTTTTGGATTCATCTTTGATTGAATATTCATCCTACTTCTAACAATATAGTTTGAAGGAGCTATTTTTATTCAAATTTATATTCAGTAACGCCCTCCACATTTCTCAAATTACTAGTGTCTGTTAAGACAAGAACAAAACAAGAATGTTAAAAATACATCATGTCTCCATGCCATTGCCACAAAAACTGAAGAGCCAACTTGCCAAGGAAGGCTTTCTTTTCAAGGAAGATAATTTGCATGTGGGGCTCCATTCAAGTACTTTGAAAATGTGTCCAGCAAAACATAGCAGTTGAAATGATTATCAGGAACTGGTTGCATTTCATTCTAAATCACACTTATTTCCAAAACACTTGGGAAACTAGAACAGAATCAACTGAGGGTATTTGAATCTCACTCTTAGTCCTCAAACACATAGGCAACTTTTGATTATTCTCTAGTTTGGTCTATGGCTACTTGATCTCTTTCTCTGTTTGATTACTCCAATGTGTGCAGGTGAAATGTGTATTATTAGGCTTAGAAGTTTGAAGATCTTTGTGGCTGTCTATGAGTAAGACAAATGTTATTTTATTTTATTTATTTATTTTTTTGACAGAGACAGAGAGAGAGAGTCAGAGAGAGGGACAGACAGTGACAGGCAGAAAAGGAGAGAGATGGGAAGCATTAATTCTTTGTTGCAGCACTTAGTTGTTCATTGATTGTTTTCTCATATGTTCCTTGACTATGGGGCTACAGCAGAGCGAGTGATCCCTTGCGCAAGCCAGCCACCTTGGACTTAAGCTAGCGACCGTGGGGTTATGTCTATGATCCCACGCTCAAGCCAGCGACCCCACACTCAAGTTGGATGAGCCTGTGCTCAAGCTGGCAACCTTACAACCCCTGGGTCCTGTTCGCCCTAGTCCGATGCTCTATCCACTGTGCCCCTGCTCAGTCAGGCGAGTAAGACATTTTTAGTAATTAGTAGATATTGTAGTTGGCAGTTTTGAGAACAGGCTTGAGAGTCTATGAAACCAGTGGGCTTAATTATCTTTTTTAAAAAAAATTAAGTTTTCTTTAAGTGAGATTCAAGAGAAGATATTTATATAGAGACAAACAAACATCAGTGCTTAGCATTTATGAAATAGTTGAAATAGTGAGCTGCTGAGGCAAGACTGGAAAGGTTGAAGTCCAACGTTACCTGTAAGGTCTTGACTCATACTACATGACCTTGGGAAGTGTACTTGATCTCTCTGGGCCTTGACTCTTCTGTGGTGACTGAGTCAGACCACATAAAACCAGGTATCCTCAGTTCTAAAATTCCAAAGTCTTATTTTCTATAAACTCAAAAAGACAAGTTGCTTTACACCCCAAAATTTTACAATTGCATATTTTGCTTCTGAGCTAAAATATTGCAGAGATCCAAGTTTATTCTTGTAAAAATGTTATTACTTTTTATTTAAGGGAAGAAAAACTGTCAATTTTAGTCAAAAGAAATAAATAGCTTATATATTGTAATTAAGCCTGAAACATTGCTGGACACAAAGATGACACAACTGAAACTGCCATTCTTCAGACACATCGGAGAGGGTGTGGTTCTTTGGAACAGACAACTGTGCTGGGAAAGAGAAGGCAGCAAAGAGAAGAAGGGAGGAAGACCAAGTATGAGATGAATTGATTCTGTAAAAGAAGCCATAGCGCGGAGTCTACAGGAGCTGAGCAGGATGGTTGAGGAGAAGACACTGTAGACATCATTCATTCTTAGTGGTGCCCGGAGTCAGAGCCAACTCAGAAGCACATAAAATACACAAACTATTAACTGTCTGACTTCTTTCTCACTGTGAGAGAACCTTTGTTTAGTTTCCCCAGTGATGTGCTTTAAATCCCAAAGACCAAATGTGAAAAACACACACACACACACACAACACACACACACAACACATAGACACACCACTACACACACATATATTTACATGTACATATTTACATATTGAACATTTGGTTCATTGTTTGAAACATTTTACTACTAACTGTTTATGCTACTTTATGATTTTGGGCATATTGTTTTTCAGGTACTAGCATGCATGAAAATGCTGTTCGTTTATAGGAAATTGGTACAATCTGGAGTTTCTAGGAAATGTACTCTAGGAAGTCAGCATTGCCTAGAGCAGGTGTGGTCAACAGTTTTTGCTTCCGGGCCAGATTAGAAAGAAAACTTTTTCATGGTCTGGACAAAATATTAAAATTAAAAAATATTAAATACAAAAATAATTCATTTAAGTAAACAAAATTTTATTATGTAATTTTTATGAATAAATGTAAGTGAGTGAAAAATTTTAATATACAATATTATTTTAATAAAAATATAATTACATACTGTATAAATATGCAAACTATCATAATCAATTGAAACAATATTTAATTAATAGAATGAGCTTGAAGGGGTTATATCACAAATAAAACAATTATTTTGTTTTACAAACAGCCTGGACACGTTTTCAGTTATCAACTGCAGCTATTGTCTGTGCTACAATGCCACTTGATTCAGCACACTTGACCACAAAAATAACAAATTGTTTGACCTTGGGTGCGCACTGACAAACTCCGCCTAAAAGAATGTGGGTTTTACATCGCCGCTAAACGTCAAACAGTTCATATCGAGTACAGATGAGTACAAAAGTTATAAATCTTTATAATGGAATTTTTTAAAAAAATAAAGAAGTATCGCGAATCCATTCAACCAATTATTGGAAGTTAACCCTAGATTAGTCACATGCGGAATTCTTTTTCGCGTTTCACTATCTTCTTAAATATCTTGATTTCCAATAATCAAAGATGCTTCCACTTCTGAGTAGCTGAGATTTTAAAGTAGTGGATAATATTAAAAATGTAATCACGGGCCGCATAAACTCCTTACGCGGGCTGGATCCGGCCTGCGGGCCGTATGTTGGCCATGCCTGGCCTAGAGTAAACTTCTGTCTGTCCATGTTAACACTTTACCTGAAACATATTGTCCAAATCTGCTAGACTCGAAAATAGAGACTTCATTATAGCATGAAAGGATCTGTGGCCCTGAATTATCTTTCTAATTTTGTTTGTTTGCTTGTTTCTTCCCTATTCTACTGGTATGATCTGCTCTTTAACATCGCCTAACTCCAGAGTAGGTGTCTAGATTCCTCTCCTGTAAGATAGGAAAATGGAACCCTGCCTACAAAAGAAAGAAGCCAGATATATATATATATTATATATTATATATATATAATATATTATATATATATATAAACATTTCAAGAATATTCATAACCTGACCTGTGGTGGCGCAGTGGGATAAAGCGTCGACCTGGAACACTGAGGTCGCCGGTTCGAAACCTTGGGCTTGCCTGGTCAAGGCACATATGGGAGTTGATGCTTCCTGCTCCTCCCCCTTCTCTCTCTCTCTGTCTCTCTCTCTCACTCCTCTCCCTCTAAAAAATCAATAAAAAAATTTTAAAAAAAAGAATATTCATAGCTCTCAGAGGAAGGGAAATACATGACTATCACTGGTCATTAAAAAATTTTTTTTCACCACCATGACCAAAATGATTGGATGAGGCTTACAGTGTCATATGTAAGTGCAATAAAATAAATAAAAGAATCATTAGTATAAGAGCAAGAAGATCAATCTATAGCGGAGAAAAGAACAAGAGTATTTTTTAATGTTTTCTTTGTTTCAGGGAGCTGAAGATCCTCAAACACTGAATTATTACCCTATGGGATTTCTGCGCACTGACAAAATTTGTTTCGTTGTGGGACAGGGCTGTTCCATGGAATTGCTATGGGATGTGAGAGTCTCTGACTTGGAGGCTGCTGAGCATGACATGTAGTAACTATCAACAGTCACCATCTGACAGTTATTCTGCGGCTTAAGGAAAATGGCTTGTGGTCACAGTCCAATCTCTGCTGGACAGGTATCCACATCACAAGAAACCACCACTGAATTTGGCACCGAGACAAACTATTATTGGCAGCAAACAGAGAAGGCCTGAATCAGCGTTCAGACTTGAGAGCTCTGACCATCTAACCTGGTCACTCCAGGTCAAGACTGAGAGAGGCATGTTTGCAGGGTAAAATGGGAACATGGAAAGGGTCATTGCCTGAGAACATCTGACAGTCTATGGCTAAAATTACCATGTCCATCTCTAACTTTCCCACTTGGCACATTTTTATGTATTTAATTTCATAAATAAAAAGAACTCACCCTTTATATCAAATATAGTCTTTTACCAACCAGTTAAAATATAGAAGATACTACAGGCACTAATGACAATATTACAGGGTATCTAAGTACTCAAGGTTGTTTTAAACACAGCCCTTGTGCTGAAAGAGCTCACAATTTTTATAGACTTAATGTGATGGTGAGAAAAAGCAAAGAAATTCATGCGGAATGGTCATTCCACAGTGAAAGAGCATGCTTTCAGAGAGCTGGCAGGTTCACGGGAAGTTTACTGCTGACCACCTCAAGGGCAACAGAGGTCCTACGGTGGTTCTATCCAGAGAGCGGCATTCTTAAGGCCTTATTTTCCTTAAACGCAATGCCCTAATAGACTCTGGTATCTACTGCAGAAAAGTATAAATGGTTTATTATTCTAGTAGGATTTCACTTTGTTTCCTTCACTTCTCCATATCTGGTTATTTTTATTCAGCACACAGTAAAATACATCTCTGAATGGAGAGGGCATACTAACGGATCAAAGGTGCTCCAAGGGCATTGCCACCAATATGTCAACAGTGGAATTTACCTGGCCCATGAGGCCCAACAGTATTTAAACAGGGTAGCAGTCTGGGGCGCCAATGAGCTCTATAGTATTATAGTTAACCTTGACCCTGGTAGGGTGGGTGCACCTCCCGCTGGTCAATAAATGAGGTAAATTTAATGGCAGCCTTTGAGGTGAACCAATGTTTTATTCCTTGGCCAGGGCTGAAAATTTGGTTGGCCATAGGGAGCAGAGGGTGATATTTAGGAGTGTGGAGAGGCGGGCAAAATGCTCGTAAAGAGCTTGGAAAATGCTTATAAACGTGGTTGAAAGAGACAAGGCATTGGAAACAAAAGCAGATTTTCCAAACCAAATCTCGGAGATGCAATTATATATTTTCTTTCTGGAGACAAGCTCTGGTTGAACTGTGTGGTACAACTGCTAACAACCTTTGCCAGAAGGAGTCAAGTAAATATGGCTAAGAAATGTTTCGTCTTTTAGGGAATATTGACTTTTCTCTTTACTGTGACTGGTGTGTATTTTTTCTTTTAACCCTACCTGGAAACAGTTATAGTTGTTATAATCATATCAAACTAAATGCAGGGAAATGAATTAGCCTTGAATGTACTTAGCACTAGCCCATGGTATTGTCAATGTAGTCAACGTAGCTCAGAAAAATGAAAGTTGTATGAAGTTTTTTCTTTTATTTGACACTATATTTGCTTAATTTACTTGGACAGTCACAATTTTTGGCTTTTGAATTTAAAATGTTGTATCTGTTTTTTATACCAAATTAAAGATAATTTTTAAATGTTTTAATACCATTTCAAAGTGAAAGAAACAGAGTATAATTGTAAATAAAAAGAGTCAGTTGACATGATTAAGAAAAACAGAATCTAATTGCTAGCTTAAATGGGAAGCATTGTGATTCAGGTAGAATGTGATTTTTAATGACTCACAATGTACCTGCTATTCTACAACAAAAAAAGCATTTTCTTAATTTTTTCCATCACAACTGACTTTTTATTTGCAGAGTGTTCTCTGGAAGTGATTTTTAATTAAGGAAGGATATGGTAAAGGATCAGTAAACTTTTAATGTTTTCTTATCACCTCAATATATATTTAGGAAACCTCAGGTTATACCTTATCTAATATTTTGTTAATTTAAATTAGCCATGTGCAAAAAAAAACCCACCTGTGGCTTCTACTAAATACATTAATACTTCCCATTTTATCAGTTTACTTGCTCACAAATGAAAGAACTCCTTGACATTTTGTAAATCCTTCAACTTGAAGCAGGCTAGGAGTTTATGGTGTTTATGCCAATAAAGCATCTGATTAATATTGCTTCTTTTAAAAATGATCATGCTCACTTAAGCCTCTGAAAAGCAATGCGTTAAAAGCTATAATGCAACAACAACGTGTGTTTGGTTGCTTTGTTCCCCGGTTAACAGCCCCGTGGGCTCTGCAACACAGGTTCCCGCATTTAGCATTGTTATCTTCAAGGGTCATGTGGTAACAACAGTAGACACCACCAGGGGGTGCCAAAGGACAGCACCTGTTAGCATAATAGTCTGAAGGGCACTACCAGAAGAGTAGAAGGGATCACCCAAAGCGATTAAATTAGTACTTGGGATGACCTTGGGCCATGGGGAGTATCTTCTTATGTTAATGGGTTATGCAAAGTGTCTTCAGTCACTAGAGATACATGGGACCATTGCAATCATTCAGCAAAACCCCTCATTTTACACGCCAGTCTTCTGATATCTAGAGAGATTAAAGGACTCATCTAAAGCCTCTACTGGTGGATTGTAGCAGAACTGGGACCAGTACCCAGGACCAGAACTGATGACTCCAGATTTGCCCTTCAGAGCTGGTTTTGCTGCACCATGCTATCGCCTCACAGTGCACGTGCTGCAAGGGCAGGTCACACACTGCCTTTGACTTGGCCCCTTTGTCCTCTGCAATCCTTCGGTGGTTGGAAAACCATCTCCTTCCCTGGACCTCCCGGTTCTAATGACTTGCTCCCTCCTGAGAGATTTGTATGGAAGAGTACAGAATTCACTTCGAGGACTCTGTGTTCTATTTATGGAAACCACACACTCCTACCAGAGCACGTTCTAATTCTTCCCTCACTTGTTATCTCTACTTTTCCAGGGAGCGCCAGCTGCAGGGTCTTTCTTATTTCTATAGTCGGGATCCTGTTGGCCTCTTGTCAAAACTAACAAACTCCCTCGTGCCAAAAAATACATTAGGAACTAATATTTTAAAATATATTAAAATGTCTGTGTTATAATGCATGCTAAAACCCACTTTTAACTGATATAGACCCAGTCTTCAGGTAAAACCCACGTTCCAGCTTTGTGATAGAGTCTCTGCCTTCTTCATGAACAACTAACTGCAGGCTCATATTATGGATCTGGGTGAAAAGCCCACTGCACAACATAAATTAGAATTAGAAAGATAACTGAAGCCTTTTAGAGGGCCTATTGATTTTATCATGCTTGGTCCACAGAGCCGGCTTAGTGTGTCCACTTCCTCCTAATTTGACAGCTGCTTTGTTATGGGCAGTGCTTGGACTAACGAGGTTACAGCTGTCAGGGGTTGATCAACAGATCCAAATATGACCAAGGAATTGGGAGGCTGGTCTCAGTAAATTTGTGCAAATGTACAGATTGGGTGGGCAATATTTATATGGGTGACTTAAAACAAGACTTGAGCCAAGTGTGACCTCACTAGTTCAAGTTCACTCTGGGGAGAGAAGGCATAAATTACAGAGACAAGAGATGAAATACAAAAGCATTCAGAGGTCGGAATGACCCACAAAAAACTCATCTATTTTATCTAGCATATTTCCCTCTTAGGCAAATATCTAATTTAATTTCCAATTACTCGAGTCTAGTCACTCCTCAGAAAAGTTCTCAAACTGTCCTGATGATTTAGCTTGGGATTCGGGCATCTGTTCCCCTTGCCATGGGGCTTTATGTAAGAGCCACCCCTCCCCCGATCTGTGCACTGATGAGAGCATCCAAAGCGAGTGCCACGATGGCTGCACATCCATTTTGTTATGAAAACATCATTCTATTAATATAAATACAGACCGCACTTGCCAGGGCTAACTAGAACAGGTGCAAAGTCTTTAGATGCTTGCTTGTACTGAGAAATGAAAAGAGTGGACAAACAGTTTTCTGTGGTGGCACTGCTGGTGTCGATGTAACATTCATCTCTGCTGCATTCCTTGATGGTCATGGAAGGTAGCCCGGGAAACTCAATATGACTAGCTTGTAGGGTCGAGAGGGAGGAAGGAGGAAGAGAAAGATAGCGATGACATGGTCTTTAGGCTTCTGTTTATGCAAATACTCCTTTCTTGATCTGGGGCTCACATGGGTTATGTACAGAGTGCATTCTGTCAAATCTCCTGCTGCGAATTAGGGGGTGCTGCCAACATAAATATTCTGCTGATTCTGAATTTAGAAAACAGCTTAAAGGTTCCTGATGTTTCAGTTCTTCCTTTTTTTTTTTTTTTTTTTTTTTTAAATCTTATCCATGTGACTGCCACTGTGTTGCTGCTGGTTTCAAATTCACTTTGTAGTTTTCCAGGCAAGAGAAAGTCATTGCTAAAAGACACATCTGGGTTTCTGTCCCCACCATCAGAGTTCTCTCAATATTTCACTTTGTCTCATGGAGTGAAGGCATCAAACACATGTGCTCTTTGTGCAACAATCTTGATAAATAAACAATAAATACTCTGTGTGTGATAGTTCTGGATCTTTATACTTTTGGGGAGCTCATCCTCAGAAATGAGTTCCTGAAAGCGGAAGGGTGTCACACACACACAAACACACATACACATGTATACACATACACACATACGTGTATACACACATACATAGATACACACACTCATATGTGGTAGTTTAAGATTAACTGTTGTCAGTTCCATCATGGTGGTCTCTCCCACTCTGGTAGGCAGAATTCTAGGATGGCTCCACAGGATTTATGTCTCCTGGGATGCACATTTTGTATAATCTTTACTCTCTGAGTGTGGGTAAGGCCTGTGAATGTGATGAGATCTTATTCCCAAGATTACCTGGTGTTATTTGGCAGAGGTGAAAGCATTTGAAATGTCATTCAGGTTCCTAATCAGTTGACTTTGAGTTCATTAAAAGGGAGATTATTCTGAGATTAGGTCTGACCAAATGAAACAAGTCTTTAAAAAAGAAAGGACTGGGGCCCTTTCTGAGGTCAGAGAGATTCTCCTGCTGGCTTTGGAAAAATCAGCTGCCATGTTGTGAGATGGCCCATGAGGAGGTCACATGTCAAGACCTACGGGAACCTCTAGATAATGAGATAGGCTTCAAGCTGAGATCCATAAAGAAACTAGGGACCTCGGTCCTACAGCGGCAAGGAACTGAGTTCGGTCACAACTATGAGAGCTCAGAAGAGGATCTTGAGCTCTAAATGGAATCACAGTCCTGGTTGAAACCTTGATTTCAGTCTGATGAGACTTGATCAGAGAACCTGTAAGCTGTGACATGATAAACAGGTATCACTTAAGCTGCTAAATTTGTGGTAATTTGTTACACAGCGATAAAAAACCAATACACCAAGTTCAATACAAATTGTATGTGGGCTTTGAACAACAGGACTGTCATTCTCAAGAAAGGGAAAGTGTCCCCACATTGTGCATACCACAAATTACCTGTTATAAAGAACATCAAATTATAAATGGTGGCAGTGGTTGTTACAGTCTTCTTGTCCAACATCTCATTTTCTTCTCTGCCTTAGGTTTAGCAGCTACTCTTTCATTTCTCAAAAGGGATAGGAGTTTGTTTGAATTCTGATTGAAGGCTTCAAAACACAACATCATAATCAAGATGCATTATGTTTTTGTTATGGGATTAAATAATTATTCATGAGGTTTCCCCGCTTTGTCTCTGTGCTGCCTTTTTAAGAGGAGTCTGGCTTGTCACCAGACTAAGCTTTGGGCTTAGAGTGAAGACCCAGAAGGAAAGGGAATGGAAAGGACCACAGGAGGCACAAGTGTCAGGGCTGGGTGTTTTGTTTGGAGGGATCTGTTGTGGTAGGGATCCTCCTGACCATGAAAGCAGGAATCCCATACTTAAAAAATAAACTACATTAAACAAAGGCATAGATGCCAGGCAAAAGTGGGGCATTAAGGAAGCATTCTCTGCTCTACAAATCCCCTCTGTGGTATTAAACATTGAAATAAGTGACTGAGATTTTTCTTAAATGACTTTTGTGAACTGGACTCTGTTCTTTCACTGGGATAACACTCCAAGTTTAAGCTACAGAGATCAAAGATTTGTGCTTATATTTTTGCTATAGTTAGAGGTCATGCCAGATCAATCTTCCCCTGTTTTTGATAAGGTCAGCAAAAAAAGGGCCAACTCAGACCCACCCACAGGTTCCCACGGAAGCTCGTCCTGCCGTGCCACAGGTAGGATGGTGCAGTAAGCCTGCCACTCATGCAATCCCAACTTGTATTACAGAGCAGAAGTGAAATCGAAGAACCACTCAACTTTCTTTTTACTACATTGGATCGTTGATGTCCTTAGGCCCTGGTTTCTTCTCATAATCTATAAATCCAATTTAATTACTACTATTCTGTATCATATACAGAAATGTAATGCTTGAAGGAACAATGGTAAGGCATGGTTTATATCCAAAGTGATTTTTTTTCATAAAGCATCAACCTACAATTCTGTGGTAGTGACATAAAAAGGAAAGCTGATTGTTCTGTTTAGAATAAGTAAGTGTGGGCAAACTACAGCCTGTGAGCCAAAGCTAGCCATTCTGGTTGTTGTAAATAAAGTTTCATCAAAACACAGCCGTGTCATTATGCAGCTAGGGCTCGTGGCTGTCTTCACGCTACGAAGGCCGAGGAGAGTGATAAGACAGAGATTCTGACAAACCTGAAAGTGTTTCCACCTGTTCTTTTATAGACAAAATTTGCTAATCCCTATTTTGGGAAAACTTCCCTTATTTATTCTTATCATGGAAAAAATCTCTATGGCAGGGGACTTTGGTTGTTTAGGAAGACTTAGGAAAAGAAAACATATATATAAATCAATTTGGAAAATGTCTAGCTCTGAAAACAATAACGAGTAGTACCTGTGCTCTCATTACCAAGCTAAGTCTCTGCACACATTACCCAATTCAATGCCATCAAACTCTATCGGGTCTTATGTTTCCCATTTTGCAGATGGCAAAACTAGATCTGGGTTGAGACAAGAATCTGGCAAAAGACTGCTCCCTGTTGCCTCTGGTATTCAAACCCATAAATCCATGTCTGTCTAGATCCAGAGCCTGGGAGCTAAATATCACACTACAGTAACATATCAAGTTGCTACATACTGGTCCCTCCTACAGAAGGCAATCAGCAAAGAAGAAAGTCATTTTAATTTGGGGCCAAATGCATATTTTGGGATGGAAAATGTATAGTATACAAAATGGTATAGAATAAAAAAACAGATTTATTTCACTTACTAAATATGAACTTAATAAAACAATAATTTTTCAGTATAGTTTGCCTGAAACCTCTTATTTTAATTTCTTGTCATTGAAGAAGAACCATTCATTAATTCAACATATGTTTATTGAGTATTCACTCTGGCTAGCGACCCCCACAGCCATGGAAGACCACCTTTTTCTCCAAGTGGAGTGGTGTTTTACTCACATAAAGTTTTCTTTTGAAGTTCAGAATACGGGGAAGATGATGCTTGCTGAGTTGACACATTTCTTAGGTAAGAATTTATGATTATAATGACATCTACCCTTCTAAAACTACTTCAGTAATTCATGTGTCAAGGAGTCTCCAGCTTAACCAAGGATGTCAATTCAAAGCCCTCAGTACATCTACTAGAATAGGATGATTTGCCTTTGAATAGAAACAGGTTTTCATTAATAAGGTTTGGAAAAGTCTCTGAGACCATGAAAATTGGGAATTAGAAAATATCAGTTATAGCTGTCAACCAGGGACTAATTTTGACTCCAACGGAATATTTGAAAATGTCTGCAGACATTGTCATGAGCCCAGGGGAAAGTACAACTGTCATCTAGAGAGTGGAGGTCAGAGATGCCACTCAGCTTTCTATAATACACAGGACAACTCACAACAAAGAGTTATCCAACCAAAAATGTTAATAGTGCAAAGGTTAAAATTTTCTGGCTTAGAAGTTTTATTAGCTTTTGAACACTGATTCAGTTTAGACAGTCCCATCATTAGAAGAAGAAAGCAAGTCTTATTTGCTCAAGAGTAAGCTTATAAAATGGATGACTCCAGTCTATAGGTACATAACCACTACTGATTATTTGTGGGCATAAAATGAATTTTAGGCCCACCTATTTTTTAATAGCTTGAAATTTATCATTAGCATTTGCACTCATTCGCAAGGGTTGCCATAACAAAGCATTGCAAAGTGGGGGCTTAACCAAAAGAAATGTATTGTCTCACAGTTTGGAGGTTGAAAGTCCAAGAACATGGTGTCAGCAGGGTTGGATCTTTCAAAGGCTCGTGAGGGAGAATCTGTCCCACGCCTTATCCCTGGCTCCTGGTGGTCTGCTAGCAGTCCTTGGCTTCTGCAACATCATCCTGATCTCTCCTGTCACCTTCACGTGGTCTTGCTGTGTATCTGTGCCAAATTTCCCCTTTATATAAGGACACCAGTCATGTTAGATTATTGTTAACCTTAATGGTCCCCTTTTGATTTGATTACCTCTTAATTAGAATTTATGTCCAAATAAGGTCATATTCTGAGGCACACTGAGTGTTAGGAATTTATAAACATTAGGTGAGGGTGGGGGAGGAGCAGTAGAAGACACAATTCAGCTCGTACAGCTGCATAGGACAATTCTATTTTAGAAATGGCTAATTCAGTGTTTACGCATTTCCACAATTGACTGAGTCTGCTTTCCTTTTAAGAATCGAGAAGGCAGATGTTTTGAAGAGACTTTGTGGGAAAGATTCAAATAAACTTTCATTGTAAAATGATAAAATTGATATAAAAAGGATTTAGTTTTCAGTTCATTCATGGCCCAGTTGTCTGCCACAATAAGTGATCTCTAAACTCTTGGTAAGCACTCAGCAATGTCTAGCACATAAGCAATAAGGAGGATAAGTTTGCTTGCAGAAAAGCTGCATTTTGTCCTGAAACTGAATATGAGCAACTTAATTGGTGCTTAAAGGGAGACCGAGTTGGGCAGACTTGCTTACATTAGTGCCTGTTCATGTTTCTAAATGGTCTCTCTGCAACCTGTGGTCACCTTTGGTGGTCAGCGGGGTGCTTAAACAAAAAAGCCCAATGTGCCTGCTGCAATTCTGCCACCCTACAGTGACCAGCCAAAATTACCTGTGACCTTTCCCAGGAGTGTGAGCCGAAAATCCTTTTCGAGAGCGGGAGCGATAAAGAAATTTGGACTACACTCTTTCATGGGTTTGCTCATAGGAATGTTTATTGGCGAGACACTAAGAATAAACCCAGTTATTGGAGAGGGAGCTGGGAAGTTGACAAGCATGGCTAAACCCAGCAGAGAAATTTGATGAGGAAATTAGATGCTGTGTAGATGGTGTGTAGTGATTAGTCTTCTGAAAGCCAGGATTATTATATAAGTAAGTGGGGGGAGGGCAGTTTATTGTGTTTGACAGACTCCATTTATACAAGTATTCTTCCAGCTGATAGAGCCATAATGCTGCATTTGTTTATAAATTTCTAATGAACACCTTTCCTTTAATGAGACGAAACACCAAAGTAGCAGCAAAACTAGATCACAGCCAGGAGAATTAAGATTAGTAAAAAGGTACAGCTAAAAACTCTTCCTGGAGGCTTTTTTTTTTTTTAATTAAGGCAATGCATTTTAAACTTTATATACTTATGAATATTTGGGTTCGAGTGCACCTATAGCAATAAAAAATCCTGGCCCTACAATCACATAAGCACTTTAAAATCTTAGTGACTTCTATCCCACCTGGCCAAAACAGCTCAATTTTGCAACCTCCAATATCATATAATCGTTCATTCTAAAAGGATTTCCTAATTTTGCATTCACACAATTAATCAGATGAGAAAATATGCAGTGGGCTTACCGAACGCAGTACCTGGCCCATAATAAGTGCTCAATAAAGTGGATTATCCTCTCCTCATTTTAATTCCCGTCTTCACCCTGATACCACTTCCACAGTCATATACTGAAAACAAAGATGCCGCCGTGTGTTGGCAGGAAATGGTGTAAAAACACGCAACTCGGCTGTCCCTGCGGTGTGACTCCGCCGCTGCTGTGCTCAGCACCCTCCGCATCGTCACATGTAGCCAGGTCAGCTGCAGATTAAATGGCTTGTTTAAACTGCGGTAAACAAATTTCATATGTGGATTTCTTTGACAGCCATCGTGACCCTTTTATGGGAAAAACTCAACCTTCGCAAGCTAAAAATTCAAGTGACTTCAAATGTGGTCCATGTTTCAGCTTGTACAGACCTTTTTTTTTGGTCCAAAATTGCAAGATGCAGAGAGAACACATTTTTCTGCCTCATGTCAAACATGAAACTAGCAAAACTATATCTCGAGATGTCTCCTAAAACCTGAAATCATTTTATTCTTGATTTTTAAAAATCATGCATTTCATTTAGCTTATTGTCATTGCTTTATTTATATTTTTTTCAATTCTTGTTAAATTGAATTTATTGGGACAACACTGGTTAACAAAATTATGCAGGTTTCAGGTGTACAGTTCCACAAATCATTTTCTATACACTGTTTTGTGTGTTCATGAACTATTTGCAGGTTGTTGTTTCTTTAAGTATCATATCAATTAGGTCACTCAAAAGAGAAGGAATACAGATTAATAATGAATTAATTTTCTGGAACTTAACGAACAAGACATACAACACAGACTACTCCAAGTCTCTCTGTGTTGAAATTGAATAGGGTTAACTTAGCGACCTTCAGTGGGTGTCATCAACTTCATAAATAGACTTTCCTTCTGTTTCCTAAAAGAACCTAATATTTTGTACATACAGTGAGTAAGGAGGCATAAATCAATAAAACAACAACAACAAAAACAACAAAGAATTATTAAATAATGCCGATGAGTTAAGTAAATTAAGTTAATGTATTTACTGTAAAGTATACTTACTTGATGTATGCTTTACACATTTTATGAATACATGCTGCTTGCAATTAAGGGACACTCAGATTGAACATATTACAGAGAACTTCTATGTTCTTTGCATATCTTTACTTATTTATCCCTTGCAACAACAATCTAATGGTAAAGAAATATTTTTAATTCTATTTTACAAATTAGAAATCTTGAGGTTTACATAATTTTTTCAAGATCACCCAGCTAGTAAGTAGAGACCTCAAATACAAACCCAGGGAGTTTGGCTTCAGTTCTCATGCCCTTAAATACCGTACTACTTCTTAATGGAGAGAGAGAGAGAGAGAGAGAGAGAGAGAGAGAGAGACTCATGATGGATGAAAGTTCTCAGAAGAACAATCTCAAACCAACTATCTAAGCTTTCACATTAAGAAACTAGAAATAAAAGAGTAAATATACTCAAGAAAAAGAAAACAATTAAAAGTAAAGATCAGAAAACCATGAAATTGTAAACAAAAAATAATAGAGAACATCAACAGATCAGCTTTGATATGAATCTAGACAAAAACAGAGCTTGGGTCTATTTATGCATTGTACTCAAACAACTGATTTTATTTTTTGATTCATAAGTTGGAAAATTCATTTTTAAGAGCTCAATGTAATATTAGCCCTTTACTAAACCATCAATCATATCTAGTGACTGTATTTATAAGCGACGTAGAAGTTTATATTATAAGCTTGAGGCAGTTTCTTCTGTAGCCCAACAACTTTATGTTTAAATAAAAATCATGTGGTTTAAATACGTATAGATATTTTGTGCACTCCCATTCCTCATTTCACAGTGGTTTCATATATTGCCACATTAATTGTTTTAGGCATAAAAATCGGCAGCTTTTACTGATGTGAACACCGTGCCTCACAAAAGACGCGGAAGAAGTGCAGTGCCATTGAATTAGTCACGAAGGCTTGCTTTGTTTTTCTTGCAAACTCTGCCAAACCAAAAGTGTTTCAGGGGTTTATTTTACCTTTAAATGGAAGGACCAATTCCTTGGAGGGAAATTATATTTTGCACATTACAGTTTAAAATTCTGTTTATTTTATTTTATTTTTGCAGCAGAGGCATTGTGACCAAACAGTTTTCTCTTTACAGTCACTATTTGCCAAGAGAGCCTTGAAAATATTGTTCATTTTCCTTTCTGAAGATTCTGTTATTTCAAGTATGTTTTCTCTCTCCATTTTTTGCCAGCTGTGCAAATTTTTATAAAACAGCTTCAATATGAATCTTTTATGACTGTTCTTCAGTCATCTGAGTTATACTAAGCACGCAAGGCATAAGAGATATCCACTTTGGATACTGGCTCAGAGACGGAGCAGCATGCAAGCCACACAAAAGAAACTCGATCCTCTAACAGCTAATTAAAAAAGCATTACTTTCCACCAGGGCTGACCTCCAGCCATATAAAGGATAAAGATGGCTGTCTGTCAATCATGTTTACCTAACAAATTCTGGCACGGGATCATGATGAATGGACAGATCTAAAAAGGGACGATATTGCTCAGAACTCCTTGGTACTCTTAATACCACCTTTAAAGAGGCAGAAGACCTCATCAGTAATTTGAAACCCCTGCCTCAGTGCTAGGGATACACCAGGGCTAAATTTGCCGAGAGGACGCAGATGCTACATACAAGGAGGCAGGAGGAACATATTTTCACATCTGCAAGGATTTGGATGCAAGTGTATTTAAGATATCATAATGAGTTCATGTACTCTAATGTTTTTATTCAGGCATTTTGAAACCTATTGCATTACTTGAGGGTAAACCGAAGACTTAACAGTAGTCTGTTTTTGTTCTTCCCTGGAATAATCCCAAAATCAACTGGCAGGAAGAAATCCTTGAAGTAATTTAGTCCATCCCCCTGTCTCCAGGCAGGCCAGCAATATCCTTCACTCATAAAAGTACTAGCAGAAGGTGAGTCCATACCTCTCTCTGCTATGCTGCCATCACGACTCTAGGTTTTTACAGCAAAGAAATTTCTCCTAAATTCAAACTCAATTCTGCCATTTTAAAAGCAACATTTCATTCTGCTCTTCATTAAAAAAAAAAAAAAAAAGGAAAAAAAAAAGGAAAAGCAAGTCTTTACCATCAGCTGTAAAATATCCCCACCCAACTTTCCACAATGGAGACTACCCGTAAAGGTCTGGCTATGTCCGCAGGCTTTCTGACCTGTGCTTTTCAACACAGGTGTTATTGCCTAAGACCTGTTCTTGTTATTACTGTCAAGTTTACTTTAATTTCAGATAACAAAAAGGAAAAAAAGTTTATATATTTTTTGTCATTGGTAATAGTAATAGTGAAAATAACAATAATGCTACTAAAAAAACACAGTACCTAGAGAATAGAAAATATAAATTGATTAGTTATTTGGATTTTTTTACTTGTATTTTTTAGCCTCAGATGCTGCATCAGAATGTGGCAGAGAATATTATGACCAATGTGTGGTTGGTACATGTTCACGGTCCTACTTCTTTGGGTCCTATTTATTACTTTTGGGTTTATTCTAAGTAATTTTGCTAACTCAGACTGAGACTGTGATTTATCATAGATCTTTTCTGTGCCATCTTGGTGCTGATTATTGTTTTAAATTTTTTCTTGTATCGAATGAGAGATGTAGAAGTATCTTATTTTGGATTTATTCCAATTAAATATTATTTATTATATTAAAATACATTTTTAATTCTTTCACCATGCCTCTTCTATAATACATGCATGTTTATTCTCCACATTTTCCTGGTATGCACATACAGCTTTTGTAACACATTTATCATTATTTTCTAGCTATTTAATGTAAGTTAGTTTTGTCTCTCCCAAGGCAAGAGGCGGTAGAGAGTGGTGGCTCTGGTTCAGTGATTCCTTGGGGGAAGGTATCTAAGCTCCCAGTGCCTCCGTTTATGGCAACTAAATCCAGGCATAATAATAGTATTTTCTGCATAAGATTGTTATAAAGATTACAGAATTGATGCTTAGAACAATTTCTAATACATTATAAGCACTTTAAACGTAGTTACTGGTCCTGACCGGTTTGCTTAGTACAGAGAGTGTTGGCCTGGTGTGCAGATATTCCAGGTTCGATTGCTGGTCAGAGCACCCATGAGAAGCGGCCATCTGCTTCTCTCCCCCTCCCTCTCCCCCTTCTCTCCCTCTTCTCCTTTCACAGCCAGTGGCTCAGTTGATCCAAGTGTCAGCCCCAGGCACTGAGGATAGCTCAGTTAAAGCATCGATCCCAGACAGGGGTTGCCAGGTGGATATTATCTCCCCTCTTTTAGAAAAAATAAATGTAGTTATTACAGGAACAAACCATCCATTGAATGTTATAACAAAGTCATTTGAAAGTCCAAGCAATCAATAAAAATCCAGAAATCTTTGAAGATAATTTCTGTGTTTTTGCTCAGCTGCATTTGTCATCTATGCTTTTATTTTTCTCCCCTTCTCCCTTCTGGCTATTTTACTCTAAGTAGTTTTCCTTCATCAGGCATGCTTTCAGCTATATGCTCCATTGTTATAAAAGTATGTTATCTCAATTATTTCAGTGCATTTATAGGACACACTTAGGTAACTGCTTTGCAGAGTCAACTTATACTGATTTTATTCTTCTTATTTATTAGATTTGCAGTTCTATGCAACCCATTATCAGGTTAATTTGGTTTATTGGTTTCACTCATCACATTAAAATTTCAATTAATTGGATACTTTTGATCTACATAAATAGATTTTGGGTGATGAGTTATAATATATTTTCAACCTTTTAGCTGAAATTTCAAAGATCATGATCTGTTCAAAGTCCATTCTCCTTTAACTGGAGCTATATTGATGCCAACTTTTGGTCTTTTATTCAACTATTTATAAATAGATTAAGCTGCAATTATCTAATTATTCTAGTTGATGAGATTATAACGTTTTAAATTTTGCCTATCCACAACACATTATTTTAGTGTGCATTGAAATGAAATGAGGAAACAGGGACTTCTACTTAGTGATATAAATTTAGTGTTATCTAGGGGCTCTGTGTTTGAGATTTTCTTGCTATTCCAAAGAAGGAAAAGAGACTTTAGATAATTTATGAGATATTAGTGATCCTAGTTGAAATACATCTGTAACTTGTAATGTTTAATAGTGGTGAGAAAGTATAATTTGCTCTTTCTTCTACCTATGTATTAAAAAAAGAAGGGGACTATTGGAGTTTAGACAAAGTGAAACAGTAAGCAGGGAATATTATATGGCTCCTTCTTTTATTTGCTTTCCATGAGCTTTACCCTAAAAATCCTCTAAATGTCTGTCTTCACAATGTCTTTTGGCACTGTTTTTTTTTTTTTTTTTTTTTTTTTTGGTGACCTAATAAAGAATGAAGCACAAGAAATAAGTGTAAGAGCCCTGGGCCCTGTGGACAAATATCTGCAATCAATCATAAAATTTATAACAGATACTAAAAGGAGAAGTGATTTTACAGAGAAGGTTCTAGAATGGCATAATATCATCATAGGAAAAGACTCTAAATGACATTTAATTCCAACATACTCCAGAGATGAAACTGATATTTTATAAATTATCTACATTAAAACATTATGATAAAGGGTTATAAAAATTGAGGCATCAATGCATATAAGCTTGGCTTCGAATGAAGTTACTCTCTTGAGACTGATAAGAAACATAGTTGTCTCCTACACAAAACTGATTTAATCTCAGAATTTTCATAGCGGGAGAAGTTTTGAAGAGTTCTATTAGTAACTTGTACATTCAAAACTCCAATGATTGCTTTCCATACTATGCTACTCCTGCATGGAGTGACCATCTGCATTGTTCTGAAGGGACTGAAGAAAGAGCAAACCAGTTGTCCAGTTTGAACTTTCAAAAGTGAAAATACAGTATGGTAGAAAGTGAGCTGGATATCAAACAATCCATGAACTGGTTATATTGATATCTGCAATGCTTTATATAAAAAATGTTAAATAAATATTTCAGTTGAGGCATCAGGATAATCAATACCATAATTCAAAGAGAACTATAGGACCATGAAGCAGCATTTCCTTTTTTGGTTTCATGGAAATTATAAACATTTACAGAGGTAGATAGAATTGAATAATAAATCTCTAGTATCAAAAACTTGGCTTCAACCCATGGCCGGTCTTGTCTCATGTCTGTCCTTATTACTTCTACTAGTACATTATTTTGAAATGAATTCCTGACATCGTAACACTTCACCTATAAATGCCTAAACATATATCCCTAACAGATAAGCATTCTGTGAAGTTTAACATAGCCACAATACTACTATCTCTCTGAAAAGTTTAACGATATTTCCTTAATATCATCAAATAGCCAGCCAATGTTTGCATTCCCTTGGTTGCCTTGTAACATTGTTATTAGTAGCATGTTTGAATTATGATTCAAACAAGGTCCATAGATCATATTGGTTGATGTGTCCCTTCAGTCTCTTTTAATTTATAGGTTTTTCCTTGTCCTTACTTTTTCCCATTGTGATTACTTGTTGAAAAAATTAGGATGTTTGTTCTATCATTTCCCATATACTGGATGTTGTTGATTATATTCCCGTTTAGTAAATTCCTCTGTTCTCCTCATAAACTGACAATAAGTTTTAAAGGCTTGAATAACACCACATTTTAAAATAAGATGACCAAAATCTAATCCTTTTAAACCCTTCATTCACAAAGAGTGCAGAAAGAGTAAGGCTTAGAGATGGGAGCAGATGTGCCTATGGCCACCCCACCCTGATAACACCAGATCTTGTCTGTTCTCAGAAGCTAAGCAGGGTTGGGAGCAGATGTTTGAAGACAGAAGTTGGGATGCTAGAAGTCCTTTTTCACCTCAAATCAAGAGAAAAGGGCTTTAGTGGGATCACACTGAGAACTTAATCTAAGACTCCTGCATTTAGTCTGGGTTTGGATCTTGCCTAAAATATCTAAAAGGTCAGCAAAGTAAGACCAGCTTCTTTGATGTGGAGCCAAGGAGAGTTGGCTGTGTTGAGCTCCAGATACCTGAATTTTGTCAGACTAGAGAATGTGTGAGATCATCTTGTGGACATTAAGTGTGAATCTACAGGGTTAGTGTAGATTCTAACAAGCCTGCCAGAAAGAAAGCAGTGGATATCTATGGGAAGAACAAGGAGTAAAGAGACTGGCCCAAATACAGATTTCCTCTCGATAACAGAACTTGAAACGAGAGATTTGAACTATTGATGCGCTGTGGGTTTTTAGAGCTAATTCTCTCAAGGACTGATAAAAGCTCCTAGCAGTGAAAGTTGCCTTCTGTTTATTTCACTGTTTAGTTGAAAGAAGCAGCTCATTGGAGAGGCAGAGTTGATTCCTTGTGATTGAAGCAGGTGGGAAGAAAAACAAAAGTTACAAGAAATGGACTTAATTATTGCTTAAATGTTTTCAATGCGATCTAAAATCATGACAATACCAGAACTAATGTTTATTCTTTGGTGTAGCCCACCCCAGTTCTAGAATATAAACTTCATTAGGGATAGGAATTCTTGCCTATTATCACCAGGAGCTATTATAGCAGTGCCTGGCATGAATAGTTGCTCAAGAAATATTTGTTAACTAACTTATTACTTCTTTACTCTAACTGTATGTCTGATTTAAATCTTAATATTGCTATCACTTCAGCAATGCTTTGCAGAAATTTATGTAATGACTACAAAACCAATCTCTTTTTCAACACTTGGTAGGAAAGAGTATCAAAGTTTCTCTTTTATTTAATCTTATTTACTCTAAGACATAAATCTTGTACTTCCAGAAATTGAAAAAAAAAACAAAATCAAGCCTCGTGTTTTACAAGTGAAAAAACTCAGAGAGGATAGGTGTCTTATGAAATACAAAAAAAAATACAAAAAAAAGGAAAAGGAAAAAAACCCCTAAGTTGTTGGAATATCAGAATGCCACTCAAAACAATATAAAAAATTACAAAAAAATGTAATATTACTTAAATTCCTCCTTTCAACATTTAAATATTATTATAATAATAACTTTTAAGAAAAATACTATATACTTGTAACTGAATTTACATGAATGTGTACAGAGAAGTCATTTGAGAAAACATTTGCCAAAGTTTTGTTTGTTGTTTGAACCATGGTTTTGTCCACTTGAAAAAAAATAAAGGAAAATCAAGAACAACTAATTTTGAAAAATACTAATAGGTCTAAATCCTCTTCACAAAGGATGAATTTAATATAATGGAAGAGGTATCAGTCTGAGTTGACTTATAGACCTAACCTATCATAAAGTAGTTGTGTGATATTAGGCTTAAAACAACTTTATGTGCTTTTATTTTCTTGTTTCTGCTATGCGCAGAGTTTGGTGGTTGAAAGATAATAAAAGTAAAAGCACTTTTAAAATGATAAAAGTCTGTTGATACAAAAGGTTCCAGGTGACTATGTGGTCTTCTCTGTGCTTAACAACAAAAAGGAAAAAGTCGTGCTTCAGCAACTAGCCACTATTTAGAATCATACATAGATGTCAGAGAAAAGGGCAGTGGAAGTTCTTCTCTACATTTAAGAGTCTTTTACATAGGTTTCTTAAAATGGAAATAAATCCCACTGGTGATACCTACAGTGATGTTAGATGGTACATGAGTAAGTATTTTTAAGTTCTGTGTTTATTTCAAAGTATTTTAGAAAAAAAAATAGCAAGACTGACTCCCCAAAACAAGCTTAATAGACTATCAGGGACTTCTAATAACCATTGACCTCCTTTGAGTTTTTCCAATGGAAGTGAGTTTCTCCTTTGAGAATATTATTTTAAAACAAACATGGAGAGAGGTTGCTACTGAACTTATGACCAGTATAGAGCAAGAGAGTCTGTAGTATTACTGTCATAACTTGGGTGAACATCTATTGCATGCCAGAATCCTAAGGACAGAGTCTTGATGAGATGGAAAATTAATTGAGGCTAAAGAGGAATAATGGAGAAAGGGATCTGCCTTTTTGTCTAAAAGGATGGAATTTTCAAAGTTCATAAAAAGTACTTAGATGTACATGATAAAAAATATGAATGAACTTGGACTTGATTTTGGTTGATGTTAATGTCATAGTTAATGGCAGTTAGTTAATTTTTTTTTTTAATATGGAACGCTTCACGAATTTGCGTGTCATCCTTGCACAGGGGCCATGCTAATCTTCTCTGTATCATTCCAATTTTAGTATATGTGCTGCTGAAGCAAGCACAGGTTAGTTCATTTTAATGCATGGGGCCGATTAAGGAGATGGACAGGTGTGGGCAAAAGTTGTGAGTATGCAAAACACAGTTTATTCTTTTATTATTATTTCTTTATTATTATATTACTTATTTGTATTACAGCTATAAACCTACTTTTACCCACCCCGGTGTGTGTGTGTGTGTGTGTGTGTGTGTGTGTGTGTGTATACACACATATATATATATATATATATATATATATATATATATTTTTTTTTTTTTTTAACAGAGACAAAGAGAGAGTCAGAGAGAGGGATAGATAGGGACAGACAGGAATGGAGAGAGATGAGAAGCATCAATTATCAGTTTTTCGTTGGGACACCTTAGTTGTTCATTGATTGATTTCTCATATGTGCCTTGACTGGGGGGCTCCAGCAGACTGAGTAACCCCTTGCTCAAGCCAGCGACCTTGGGTTCAAGCTGGTGAGTTTTGCTCAAACCAGATGAGCCCGTGCTCAAGCTGGCAACCTCGGGGTCTCGAACCTGGGTCCTCCACATCCCAGTCCAACACTCTATCCACTGTGCCACTGCCTGGTCAGGCTCTACCCTGGTATTAATGTCAGTCTAGCAATGACACCGCAAATCTGGGAGTGATCAATCTATTTATAGCGCACCCTCACACACACTTATAAGGGAGCATTCTAATGGCCTCTGTCAGATCTCATTTCTCCTCTTGGCTTAATCCATTTCAGCTTCACTGTTTCTTTGGCTTTCTCGGAACATGTCAAGTGTGCTCTCAGCCCAGGACTTTTGCACTCGCTGTTCTAAGGATGACTATTAGCCTAAAGATTGTCTTTGTGTATATAGAGAAAGGTGTCACTTTCTCAAGGTGCACCCCAACATGGCTGCCCTGAGCATCTTTGTTTTGCCTGGCACACTCTTCTCTCAGACACATGCGATGTAGTTTCTGCCGCATCTTCAGGTCTTTGCACATACTTCCGTTGAGTGATGTTTTCCTTGACCACATTATCTTAAACTTGTACTTGTATTGGTTCAGCTCATATGATTTCCCTTCCTTGCTTTATTTTATATCACCTTCTATTATGCTATTTTACTCATTTATTGTGTTGATCTTTTCACACTAAAATGTAATCTTTCCATGAAGGCCAGGTTTCTTGTTCTTTTCTTCCCTCCCTCCCTCCTTCCTTTTTTCTTTCTTTCTTTCTTTCTTTCTTTCTTTCTTTCTTTCTTTCTTTCTTTCTTTCTTTCTTTCTTTCTTTCTTTCTTTCTTTCTTTCTTTCTTTCTTCCTTCCTTCCTTCCTTCCTTCCTTCCTTCCTTCTATTCTTTCTTTCTTTCTTTCTTTCTTTCTTTCTTTCTTTCTTTCTTTCTTTCTTTCTTTCTTTCTTTCTTCTTTCTTTCTTTTTCTTTTCTTTTCTCTTTCTTTCTTTCTTTCTTTCTTTCTTTCTTTCTTTCTTTCTTTCTTTTTCTTTTCTTTTTCCTTCCTTCCTTCCTTCCTTCCTTCTATTCTTTCTTTCTTTCTTTCTTTCTTTCTTTCTTTCTTTCTTTCTTCTTTCTTTCTTTTTCTTTTCTTTTCTCTTTCTTTCTTTCTTTCTTTCTTTCTTTCTTTTTCTTTTCTTTTTCCTTCCTTCCTTCCTTCCTTCCTTCCTTCCTTCCTTCCTTCCTTCCTTCCTCCCTCCCTCCCTCCCTCCCTCCCTCCCTCCCTCTCTCTCTTTCTTTCTTTCTTTCTTTCTTTCTTTCTTTCTTTCTTTCTTTCTTTCTTTCTTTCTTTCTTTCTTTCCTTCTTTCTTTCATCTATTTTACGCATTGTAGTCCCAGAAAAGTGCCTGAGACATAGTAATATGTTTGTTGAGCTTCCATTTAAATGCTTCTTGTTATCTGTCTTTCTTTATTTCAAAACCATTTCTCTTCCTCTGAGCTTTCTGTTATCTTAAAACTGAGGTGAATCCATAACGTCTGTGTGCACATGAAATATTTTTCTTTCCAGAATCTTTCTCTGGGCTTTCTTTTAGATTTGCTTCTACTTCTTAAAACATGAATCTTTTCATATCTCATAGTTCTAATTACTGAAACAGACTTGAAAATTAATTCTTATTAGGGCATTTTTAAATTTAAAAAATATGTTTTTTCCACGGCAGGCCACAGATCAGCCTATAAATTAACTTTCTTTGGATTCCACATTTAGAGTCCTCAGCTGTGGCTCAGGATTTAAACAATGATCACCCTGAGCTATTGGCCTTCTCTCCCTTGGGTGAAGCAGACACTTGATATAACCTGGTGTTAAAATATTGATTCAATTTTGTAAAATATGAAAATGTGACTTTAGTTGGATATCAGAGGTTTTCAAAATGTGTTAATCTGCATTACTCTTTCTCAACCTGCATTACTCTTGCTCACAAAAATTAAGGGATCAGGGAACATACAAATACTTCAGTACTTTCAGCCTGTGTGTGTGTGTGTGTGTGTGTGTGTGTATGTATTTTTCTGAAGTTGGAAATGGGGAGGTAGTCAGACAGACTCCCGCATGCGCCCGACCGGGATCCACCTGGCATGCCCACCAGGGGGTGATGCTCTGCCCATCTGGGGCATTTCTCTGTCGCAACCAGAGCCATTCTAGTGCCTGAGGCAGAGGCCATGGAGCCATCCTCAGCGCCCGGGCCAACTTTGCTTCAATGGAGCCTTGGCTGCAGGAGGGGAAGAGAGAGACAGAGAGAAAGGAGAGGGGGAGGGGTGGAGAAGCATATGGGTGCTTCTCCTGTGTGCCCTGGCTGGGAATCAAACCTGAGACTCCTGTATGCCAGGCCGATGCTCTACCATTGAGCCAACCGGCCAAGGCCAGTACTTTCAGTCTTTTGTATAGTGCATTTTCACCCATGAAATAAAAGTTGGTTTTGCATCTCATTTGCATAATCAAACAATACTCTTTGACTTGTCGTTTGCTTTTCTGATGTTCTTGTTTAATAAAAAAAATCAAATACTTTTTTTTTTTATCGCTTCATATTCATTTTGAAATATTCCTTAATTTTTGTAAGCAGTATATTTCTAGTTAATTCTCTCTCTTTGTAAATATCACTATCTCATGTAATGGTTAGCTACCGGGACTAGAGATCTCAGTTCCTATAAATGATCACCATCCCTTGTCAATTCTATTTCTAAAAGATCTCTATTTTTCCTTACTTAGGTTTCTCTAGACTTAACTACTCACTTTAATGATATTATATACTTCTTATCAGCATATTTTAAAAATCCTAATGCAACTCGGTTATTTTTCTCTTCAAAATCCCTCCATGATCCTAGCTAGTTTAGTAAGACAAGAAAAATTATTAAAAAGTTAAAATATTTTAAAGAAAAAGGAAAAGGTACATGAAATTATTTTGCAAATAAAATCTAGATGCATCTGCAAGTAACCTAATAAAATTAATAAGTAAATTTAGCAAAGTTGATAGATACAAGGTAAACATCTAAAAATTAATTGTTTAATGCACTAGCAACAAATAATGGGAAAAATTATAAAATAAAACAATAGCTCTTTAGCTCTGGCCAAATAGCTTGGTTGGTAAGAGCAACATCAGGAAGTGCTGAGGTTGCTGGTTCGATCCCAGGTCAGGGCACATACAGGAACAGATTGAGGTTCCTATTTCTCTCTCTCTCTCTCTCTCTTTCTCTCTCTCCCCCTCTTCTTCTCTTGATAAAATCAGTGAATAAAATCTTTAAAAAAGGAAATAAAAAAACCCAATAGATCTCTACACTAGAACTTATAAGACTTATCAGTGGATGTTTAAAAGCTGCTTATTTAATTAACACCAAATAGTTCTGTTTAGAAAATATTCTTGTTGTTTTATGAGATATTATATGTACTTAAGCCAAGTAGATATAAAAAATGTTGTCTTTTTACTTACAAATACAAATATGCTTTGCTCATCTTCAGCCAAATAAATTTTTATACTCTAGCAGGATTGCAAACCATTTTTAAAATATCTCAGTGACAGTTTATATGTTAATTAAGAAAGTTTGTCTTTACAAATATTAAATGCATGGAAAAATAAAGGTAAGGGCTTGAACATTCCTATACATTTGAGTATATATATTTGTTATAAAAAAAAACAAGTGTCAGAGTTAAATAGTAATTTATATTTGTGGTAGCAAGCTTGCTTTTTTAGTAACTGTGATTTGAATACTGAATGAAGACAGGTTTTTCATGTGATTTTATAAAATGATAAAGTTGTCAAATTTAAATACAATTTTTAATAATGCAAGAAGCAAGTTTTATTTGTTTGCGCTTTCCTTGAACGAGGCCTGTCAAACACTTGGTTGGGATAAACGTTGCTGAAAAGTTGCCCTTGATGGTGACTGCCCTCTACAAATGTAGGAAAGCTGCCAGTTTCAACACAATTCTCGGGGTTCATTTGGGGTTTTCATGGCAGTGTGCAAAATTATAGATATTTGTCGTTGGTTGAACACTTTATTTGAAATTTTTCTAGATGTTTTCTGATTCTATAAATTATATCTGGATATTAAATTGTTGGTACAAACATTTCTTATTTTGAAGGAACTAATTAGGTCAAAATGACTAATTCCCCGTTGCAAAGTCATGAACACAAATTATGATTCATGGAAGTAAGGATGACTTCATATCCAGGACATGGTAACGCTTTATTTGTGTGCATTTAAGGAAGACAGGGGCAGAAGTTCATTTGCTGCACCTGTTACAAAAAGTTGTGAAGGCAAGTAATAGTCTGGAATGGTTTGCACATCATGCCCAGTGGCACTTCAAGAATGATCGCATGTGCCAGCTACATGCTGGCAACTCCGCCTCTTTAGCCTTAGCATGACTCACACTCAGTTAGTACAGAGCAGAAAGAAACTTAGGGGTGGGGGACTCGAGACCTCTACTGGAATCAGAGTTATACAAGAAAGCTGTTGGTGGGGTAAAGAACATATTTTCTTCTCAGTTTCATAATAAATAATAGGTTTGTGTTTGTTGATTTAAGAATAATTATAAAGCGTACATTATTCTCATTAGTTATGCTTCTGAACTTGAATCGGGTTATCTGCACGCCACACATAGTTTTCCAAAAGCATTGTCATTTTCTGAGAAATTTAATTCCTATGGTTTTAAATAAATCCTTTTTTCCTAGTGTTCTGTAACTTCCCCCTACTCTCCCCAGTAAGAAGGAAAATGTAAGGCAGACAAGCATTGCTTAGTGAGGTCCACCTGCTTAGCGCACACTTCTGGAAGTATAGGTTACAGGTTATGTGCCATTTCCAGGATGCAAGCTGCAGTGGACATTGGTTTTGTATTGTAACTCAAATCTATACAATTCTTTGATTTGTTTTTTAAAGAAACAGTATAAAGATCTTTTCCTATAGAACGTTTTTAAAAAGTACAAAAAATTCAGTAGTTTCAATCTATTCAGTTTAGGTAAGCAGCCAAAAAATTCAAAAACCCAATTCAAAATTATTCTTAGTTTTAATTACTAAAAGATCAGTTTAAATAACACATAAGAACAGGTTTTCTTGAAAGATTTCTGGGTCAGGACTTCCTGACTTTGGTGTGAAACAAGGACATGACACTACTGCAAGTAGTGGACTCAGATTGGAGTATGAGAAGTACCTAGAGTCTGAACTAGAAATACTATTTGCATCTTCTATCTGAAAGGGTTTATATTTGTCTATCTCTATAACATCAGATTTTAATACAATTTTTCTTTCTAATGATTTTAATTTAATAGTAACGACAGATATTTAACGACTTAAATATTTTACTTGCAGTTTGTTGAAATGCCATTTTTTCAAGAAACAATTCTTTGTCCTTAAGTAGCATACATACCCTTTAACCGCTTGATCATTACATTTCTTTTTCATGCTTCTGTGTGGTATAATTTTTGCACTTTAAATAGTACACTATTAAGACATGTGGAGGATATTTTCGACTATATCATACCTATGGGTATTTGGTTTTTAAACATATTATGGTTTCTTAAAAGGTTTGGTATTGCAAAAACAAATTTAGAATAAAATTACTCTCTTAACCATATCCTTGAACTGGTTTGATTTCTAGCTGTGGATAAATCCTAGTTCCTTTAGAGGTTACCTCTCCCCCTTAGACCAGTCAGCCCCAGTAATTAGACTGCCAGTGCTCTCATGCTGACAGCTCCTGCATTGATTTACAGGGGTTGGAATTAAGGATTTTTTTTTTTCATGACTGCTGAGTGGCTCATAAGGTCTCCAAGTGCTACAAAGATTATGTATTTTAAATTTGGTCCTCATAAATTTGAATCCCTACCAAATAGTTATATTTGTTTTTTCTATACTTTACTTTAAAACAATGACATTCTAAATACTTGCTTTAAATATTTTCTTCTAAGTGATATAGATCAGCTTAAAAAGGCTGTATATTGCATGATTTCAACTATCTGACATTCTGAAAAGGGCAAAACTCTAGAGACAGTAGAATTGATCTCTAATTGACAGGAGTGCAGGGGAAAGAATACATGCTGATACAAAGGGAAGTTTTAGGGCAGCAGAACTTTTGTGTATGGCACTGTAATGTTTATACGTGACATTATGCATTTGATAAAACCCATAACACTTCGCAGCACAAAGTGTGAACATTAATGTATGCAAATTTAAAAACGTAATTAAGAGGTTGGGGGATCTTAGGATGGAATGCAGACTGTAACAAGAGAATATATCCGTATTACAAATGTATGAACCAACCTTACAGAAGGGCATGGTAGTAAAAGATGCTGACCTAAATAACTTTGAAAATGAATCTTTAAGGCTAAATGTAAAATGAAAAGTAGACAAGCACTGTACTCTAGTCGATAAAGTTGCTTCTCATGGAGGTACAGGTAAACAATTTTGATACTGATCAGATATACACTCTCTCTCACACACACACACATGTACTAGAATGAAAAAAATTAAGTAAATGGACAGCAGATGGTGGGAGTCAGATTTCTCCCTGTTGAAGTAGAGTCTACAGATAACCGGGAGAAGAGGTTGGAGTGATCCATGTGAGAATAGCTTAGAATTGGAGACCATCAGTGTGAACTTATACTTAGCTTTAGATAGATACAGATGGTAACATATATAAAATATTTATAGATATTTGTATTTTAAAGGGGTTAGCATATACACACATATTTCTTCGCTTTTTCAGGTGAGAGGGTCTGGAAGCAATATTCCAATTTCAAAGAACATATGTGGTACATAGATCTTGGTTTCTAATATCATTCTCCAATAGTAGGGACCAGGGCTCCTTGGAAAGATCACTGACTGTAGGGCCAGAGAAGAAAATATATATACATGGTAAGCCTGGAGCATCTTGTGGGGCCCCAAAGTAAGGAACTACTCAAACACAAAACAGAACACGCTGATGGAGGCATGTCAAAGAAGTACAGGAACCAAATGGAAGATTTCCCAATGGCCAAAGTGGAACAATTTGAATAATAAAAAATATTGTCATACTGGTTATAATTCAAAGTATACAGTAGATATCCATGAGTCTATACTTACTTAAATAAATAATTGAATAAGTTAATAAATGTGGGAGAAGAAAAATCTGTGTAGAAAAATTCCAAGTAGTTTTGTAGCTACTTCGCATTCGAGGAGGGGAAGTGTAAGTCTCCCCTCTTCAAGTGTGGTCCGTGCACACTGACTGCCTTCTAAAGAGTGGCAAGTATGAAAAGAAGGATGGAAGGGGGGAGTAATTTACAGTGGAGAAACCTAACAAATTCTACTCCAGCCAGGTGATGAACAGTAAACATCACCAGTCATGAATCCAATCGGTAATAGTTACTTCTGACATGACGAAATGAAAATGACACTTAACCTTTGTGATCTTCCTTTAAAAAAATCCAAAAACCCAGTCTTGTGAGAAAAATATCAAACAAATTCCAATAGAAGAATATCCTACAAACACCTGGTCAGTACTCCTCAAAACTCATTTTTTGTCTCATCATGTCAAAAGTCAATTTTATCAATCGGATTCATGAGTAGCAATGTTGACATTTCATCATCCAGCTAAAAAGCGTTTGTCGGGTTTCCCCGCTGTAAGTTACTCGACCCTTCCATTCTCTTTTCCACACTGTGCTCCTTTTATTGTATCATCTGTTTCTGTAGTATCAGAGTTTTAATCAGTGTAGCCTTATAGCAAATCTTGAATGTTGGTAAGATGATTTCCTTCATATTAATCCTGTTTTAAAAATAAAATCTTACTTATTACTGCATAAGTCACAATTTTTCTTGTTAAATTTTGAGTTGTTGTTTCATTTTCTAATTTTCATGACTGACATTCTGAACAGGATCTTTTTGAAAACACCTCCCCCTCCCCCAAATTGAATACTGCTATAAAACATTTTACAAAAGCTACTTTTAAATATTTATAATTTTACTGACTACCTTACTGAAAACTGTTTTATTCTAGTTTTGCTATTGTTACTCTTTGATTTGAAAAAGAATGATATTTAATTCAAATAAAGATGATAAATAACTCTGCCTGCAGGGTTAATCTTATGGCAAGAACTCTATCAATAAAAGAGAAGGGTACTACACCAACATTTACTTCATTTACATATTTTTTGGAGGTTGTTATTTTAATCCATTAATCTACTTTTTTAGTGAGACTTATTAAAATAATAATGTTTATTTATGTTTTAATTATGATTAATTTTTTTCTGAATGTGGCACAAAACCACTTACTTAGGCCAATGGGTGACTTTTTATATGGAAAATACATTTTGATTAAATGTAAATATTTACAATTATTGGGCCAGAATTATGTAAATTATTTTAAACTTGTGTCATTCTGTCCTGAGAAAAGAGTCTGAGTGTTATGGAAAAGCCTAGTTAAATTAAACTATTAGATTACTTTGATAAAAGTATAAGCACATGAACAAATAAAATCTCATTTAATCCTCATAATGTCATTTTTTTAAAAGTTGATATTATTATTCTCTGTTTTCTATAATTGCCTAGCAATCAAGTTAAGATGGAGACAAAATTGAACATCTCTTCAGACACATGTAACTCTTTAATTCATATAAATGTGGAATGGTTTTTGCTTTGAGTAAAGCAGTAGAAAGGATAAGGTTAAATCTTTAAAGTCAGGAATCTACTTACAAAGCCAAAAGACTTGTCCTTTCTCTCCCATCCATAAGAAATAAGATTTTCATGGCGGAAGGGTGGGATGGTAACATGGGGACCTTGGAGAGAGAGAATTGAAGGCAGGGCAAAAAGGAAACAGTTGAAAAGGGATAAATAAGAAGAGGTTTATGAGAAATGGGCTGTCAGGAGCTGCTCAGGAGAGGAAACATCTTGGTGAAACATGACAGGTTGGTCTCAATAAGCAAGTATAGATAAGTACAAATATATGTGCAGGTGATTTTATAATGGTGGGGAACACTAGTTCAGAGAAATTATGAGTTAAATTGTAATGTAACGTATCAAATTTAATGCAAACCGATGTTGAAAGTCAGACACAACTATAGTTTGAGAAACACTATTGCTGCCCATATTAATCAACTAACATAGAATTTCACATGCCTCTTCTTCAAATGGTACTGCAATATTTCACGCAGAAACCTTGTCTTGTATGTCTCGTAATGATCCTCTGACATCACTCAATTGCCTTGAAACATTTTTTGTTGATTTTGTTGATTTAATAAGAGGTTTCTTGGTATTGTTATTTATATTGAAACACTATATGTCTATTAACTTGAAGACAAATGCTACTGACATTAGTTGATATGTAAATATTTAGGAATATACATACTGAATAAAGCATGGTTGTCTTAACAATTTTGTATGAACTGCATCACTGTGCCTAAGGTATTTTGGTTTTAACAGTGAGCCAGGATAGGTGTTAAGATTTGCCAAAGAACTTTATTTAGAAAGCTTTTCCCCTGAGAACTGAGAAAAAAGTATAGGAACAAGAAACTTTATAGTAAAAAAACCCAAACATCATTATCAAGCATGAGTAGGATCCAGAAAAAGTGCCATGAAGGAAACTGGCATCTAGTTTCTCAGTCATTGGACAAGCATTCATCAAATACTACTGGGTGCGAGAAACTACCTTAGATACACTAAAACCATTATTCTACTTATTTAAGAAATTATAAGTTAATTGTCATCTAGTCTTTTGTGTGTATATCTATTTGTTTATCTGGTTTATGTTTCTCAGTATGAAACTTAACATATAGATATTAGTGTAACAATAGTGTTCTTGTTATATGTGGGAACATATATACCAAGATGAGTGGTTAAGACAAGAAGGCAATATAGAAGCAAGAGTTGCTGTTGTCAGGCACCGCTTTGTTAAAAGTACACGAAAAGAGCCAGATGTGGAAAGGCTGATACCCAGAACCAGAACTGCTGTGGGAGTTGTTCAGATGGTGAAGAGACAAGTTCAACCCTGAGTTCCCATAGGCCATCCAGTCCAATAGAGTGAAGATAGTAGTAGTTTGATAACAATCTATGCACACAAGTCAGCATCCAGGTATCTGACCTGGAAGGTGAGTCAGAGGCAGTCAGCCTCAGATTATTGTCAGCAGATACTGATCCTTAGCTATGAATACGGGCTCAGGTCAGAACATCTTTCTGTAGGATGAAAGTTTGCCAGAGTTGGGCAGATTATTCAACAAGAGATTTAGGCACAAGAAACAGCCAAAGCTCAGAACCAGGGCAAAGCACTAGACCACACTAGTGACATGAGGTTGAATCTGAAAAAAAAAAAGGCTTCTTTCTTATGCTCAGGGCTAGAACTGGCCTTAGAGGTTTGATGTGGCCCCAGCATGCAGGATGGAGATTCATCTGAGGGGTGACGGAATATAGTCAGATCCAGGCAAGGCAAACTTTGACTTGAAAGTCAGTTCTTGTTTATTTGTTTGTTTTACATCTCAACATGCAATGGCTAGTAAGTGCCATGTAAAGATGTGTAATTCAATTACACATTCAATTTTAATTTCTAGATTGTATTTTATCAGGTTTGATGATACATTCATGCTGTCTTTATAAAATGAATTAAAGAGATTTCTATCTTTGCCTGTGTTCTGAGATCATTTAGCATGTTGGAATAATTTAAAAACTTGGCCTTTTTATTTTAGTGGCATATTAGCTTTTTAAAATATTTTGTGTTTATTGCACTTATTTCTCATTTCGTAGCAGGTTGACGTCTTTAACAGAATCCACTTTCCTATGCAGGAGGACTAGACTGGGAGGTTGGAAACTGGAAAAACAACACTGAAGACTCAAGAGAAAAGAATGATGGAGTCAAGGCCAGAACAGCCTCTTGAGGCTGTTCTATAAATATTTCTGGGCTTTTCAAAGAGACATTGCTTAAAGGGCAATATTTCTGTCTTTTATTTTGATTTTGCCCTAAGCACTCTTTATCTAAATTACACGATAAATAAAATTTATTTATATTTATGTAAATAATATGATGCTTTTTGAGTAACTGAGTATTTTCAGTCCCAGAAAAGCAAGGTTTTTGTAACCACAGGGACCTTGGCAATAGCTGCAGGGTAGAGCCACCGAAAGAAGGTGCGGGGTTGCGAAGTTCTTCAACGATTTGTGAGTCATGCCTCCTTCTTTTAATGGGGTGACTTTGACCAACTATATAGTGTAAAAATAGGGTAAGGACAATAAACTGCTTTTACTGAAGTTCTAACAATGGTTTCTCTCTGTTTCTTACACTCACATACCCACACACAAATTTTCTGATGTTCAGAATCTAAAAGAAATATATATGTATATTAACATAACATTGTATTTATTTTTAATAAAACAATTTAACACAGGAAAAATTCTGAAATGACTATTGTGCTCTATATTTATTCTTTCTCATTCAGAAAATGCTTTTCACATTGGCTCCTAGGCTGAACATGAAAAAATGTAGTGCTTACATTGTTTAAATTTAGGAAGGAAAGTCTAACCCTAAAATCGTTTTTAAAAAGAATCTGGATTTATTAAACTAGATTTCAAAGCACAGACTGTTAAATTTTAAGTTTAATTTTTATTAATTAAAAATTTAAAGCATACTTTAAACAAAATGAGAACATTCTAAATATAAATAATGAGTTGATATAGAAAATAAAAATGCTTTAACATGTCTTCTGTGTTTCTAACGTGTATATTACCCATCATGTGAGATTTTCTACGTGGGAAAAGGCATTGAGCTATGGTCTTTGGGGCATGGTCTCAAGCTAGTTCTGCACAGCCAACTCAGGCACACAATGAAACACATTAAATGTTTTTTGTGCTTTAAGGCAGTTTCAATTTAGAAAGGAGTTGTATATATTGCTTACTTTGTCTCTATATTACTCATATTGCCAAATTTGGGCTATGATTTCCTTGAGGAAGCCAGAAAAGTGAAATACACAATTTAATTGCATTTTCTAAACAAGACATATAAACCGGTTTTTGTATATTATATGTATTCTTTACATAAGAAACAAAAGGTTGAACCACTTAACAATATAGCTGTGACTATTTTAATTCTTTGAGTACAAACTCCACAATTTAGGAATTGCACATGTATTTCTAAGCATAGATATTTTGTTAATAATACTCTCAAGCAACCATATTTAACCAGTTAAAAAACATTTTTAAATAACAATCTTTATTTTGGATTTGAATAATGCTTAGCATGAGGACATGGCTAAAAATGTTCTTCAGATTAATATAAACTAGGTGCCAAAATGTGATATATGTTTAGAAGCTAAACTTAAGCTTAATTTGAATTACACTAAACAGCTGTACAACTTAAAGATATATTCCTCATATATATTATGTATGTAGCATAGTTGAAAAATAATTGTGAAAAACAATTAAAAATGTAAGTGAAAGACAATTATGTTATTCCTCAAAAGAATGGAAATTGCCAGTTATTTTCTTAGCATCCATTGCCCCATTGCTCTACCCTAAAATGCCCTGCTTTTCATCTATGTGTTTACCTCTTCCAGGAAGCCCAAGAAGTGTAAAAGAAAGATCATGTCTGATATAAGGCAATTCCATTATCTTTCCCACAGGGACAGGTTTAGAAACCCAGAGTTAAACCAATGAGACCACAGCAATAATTTCACATGTGACATGTGACCCAATTTGGTTCTATGAGACATAAGGAAAGATTGCTGAAATCTCTTGAGAAAGAAGTCTTTTCTCTTTTAAATATGTAGTATTGTACAAATATGAGGTCTATAGTTGCTATATAGACATTTAGCCAACAATTTTTGGATGTAACCACACATTGGACACAATTAAAAGCATAGCAGGAAAATGAATATAGTTGCTGGATTAAGCCAATTCCATCACTTACTCTCTTTCTGTAAGTTATTATAAAATGTTTTGTATAGTTTAATTCAGTTTGCATTGTCTCATTAAAAACATCCTAAACTGATACACTCAAAATGCAGAAAACACATTTTAAATTTTCAGCATAGTTCTATTCCCAAGAAATTTTATTATTTTTAGAAAAAGCAATTCATTAAGTATTAAAATATACTCTATAAATAGGATTATTTTTGAAACATTTTAAGTGTTGGTAGATTTACAAATCATAAAGTTAATTTGTGAGACCACCTATCCTGATTTGGGGTTTGAAAACTATGGCCTGCCATTTTGGAGCTAATTTTGTTGTATAGTATTCTCAAATTTTGCCTAGACACTGAAAAACCATTATCAGAAAATTATTAAAACTTTTTCCATCTGCTAATTGTTTATGATATCCTTGCTTTAGTCCATTATGGGATAGCTACTTATATATCTCGCTCTCTCACCATTCTTCCATTCAGAGTTTCATAACAGTTGCTACTATTTAATAGTAAACAATAGTACATCTCTTTGTAAGGCACATTTAGCTATAAACCTTTTCATTCATTCAACATTGAGTTATTATTTTTTAGTAGAGTACCCAGTCTGTGTCAACAAGGTGCTAGCTGTTGGTATTTACCATGTTGCAATTATAGTCTCTGACCTCTAAGGGCTTATTAACTTGTAACTTGGGCAAAAAAAGAAAGAAGCAGTAATACAAAGTGATAAGAATGCTATGAGACTAAGTAAAGAGTCTTATGAAAACATCTGGTGGGTGGCATGTAATCAGACTTGTATATTTAGAGGACACTCAGAAAAAGTTATATCTAAGCTGAGATGGAAAGGCCAAGAAGGAAATAGTCATTTTAACCATGTGAAGTTCTCAGAGGAGGAAGGTGTAGCAGTGGAGTTCTCAGTGGAGGAACAGCACACAGGCATAGATAGAGAAGAGAACATGGCACATCCTGGGCAACTATGAGTAATTCATAATGCTGGAGCATAGAGCATCTTCACATCATAAGATTCCTGAAGAATCTTGGAAGGCTGTTAATGAATTTGAACTTTATTCTTGGAACAATGGGAAACTTTGGGAGGAAGAAACTTTTAAAACAGGACAAGTTTAGTACAATCACTCAAAACAGATATAGATTAGAGGCAGAGAGACCAGTAGGAAAACATTTGCAGTAATTTGAACAGGACATGATGGTGGCCTGAGTTCTTTCAAGAAAAACAATTAACAGGATCTAATGATTAATTGGATGTGGTACAAGGTTCAAGTGTTAATTTAATACAGTATTTAGTGTATTAAATAAGTGGCAGAAGATTTAATTTCATAGACTTTCTTTTGACTTGAACGAAGTTACCAGAGACTCTGGAAAAGAGAGCATATATTAGAACTATCACGTTAATGTAATAAACTGACTCCGTCTTCAAAGTAACTAAACGAACAGCCCTGTATTTGGGCCCAGTGGACTGGGCAGAAAACATGCCTGAAAGTGCAGGATTCTCCCCTCCACAGGTTTCTAATGATCAAATTCTCATCAGTGCTCTTGAGTTCCGAGGACAGGAGTGACACTTGGCATAAATCCATGATGGATTAGTAGCTGTGCATGTGGTTTTGAACTACAGAATAGCAGTGAGGTCATCACTGTTGGGAAATTTTAAAGTAGTAGACAATGGGAAAACATGCATTTCAACTTATAATTAAAGGCATTTGAATTAAGGTTGTTTAGGGGTGCTTGTAATTTGAAGACACTGTTAAGAGAAAAGGGGAAACTAAAGAAGAAGGTATAAACTCAAAAGCAGTTTGCTTGAATGAACTAAGAATCAACAAAGGAAAAGAGAGAAGCCAATAACATTCTTACTGAATTTCAGTTGTTTTTGTATAGCAATGTATCCTTTGTAGTAGTTTGCTTTTTCTTCAGTTTTTCTCTTTAGAATGTAGTCTCTAAGAATAAAAAGAAAAGAAAAGAGCCTCTGTCACAAAAATTTTCTGGTCACAGCATATTGCTACTCAATCTCTTAATGAACTGCTAAAAACAAAAGTAAAAAAAGTATGTGAACTTTTGTTACATCCACAATGTATAAAAACCCCTTTCCTTCTAAGATGAAATATTCTACACTTTATACATTATTCCCCACTTATTTAGGATCTGAAAAGAAAAATAACAAAAGGTGCTCCCTATAGAATTTTGATACTCAAGCTAAAATTTTCTTACTGATTTTAGATTTTATAAGTATTTAATTTTTATTGTGAATACAAATACATACAAAAAAGAAACACAGAACAAAAATGTCAAGTTCAACAATTTATTACATAGTGAACATCTTGTAATTACGGCCTAAGGAGAAACAGAAAACCGCCAGGACCTAGAAGCATTTTGTGTACTCCTTACTATATCTTACTTCTTCCACGAATTTCCACTACTGTAATTTCTATGACAATCCCATTCATACACATTTTTTATAGTTATACTACAAACATATGCATGCTTTAACACTGCAGTTTAGTGCCAGATTTTTGAAATTGATATAATATGCCTTCTCTTAGTCTGGGGTCTTTCATTCCACACTATATTTGCAAGATTCATTCAAAGCAGTGATTTCCAACCAGTGTGCCACAAGAATTTTTATAACATGCAATACCTAATTATTTAGTCAGGAACACTGACCTCTTTTCTCTTAGATTGTCAAATTAAAAAAAAAAAAGATAGTCGCCAGCACAACTATAGCCTTCCAGTATAAATGTCCTGTCTTGAACCATAAGTATTTATGTCATATAATAGAGTTTTATCTTATTGGTCATGTTGCATACTAAGTTTGTGTCTGATTGCACTCATTACATTTTTATTTGCATTTTCCTGATTATTAATGGACTCTAACACTTTTTCATATTTATTAACTACTTTGCAATTTCTTCTCTTTAAAGTGCCTATTTTGCCCATTTTTCTATTGGGATGTCTTTTCCTTATTGATCGGTAGACAATTTCTTACAAATTTAACATGTAGCTCTTTGTCAGGCACATGTATTACACATACATACTCTTACAGTATGTAGCTTGCCTCTTTCTCTCACCATAGAGATAAAGAGAAAGAGAGGTTGTTGGCTTTAATGTACTCTGTTTTGTTCATCTTTTTCTTTATGGTTAGTGCATTTTCTGCCTTTTGAAAAATTTTTTTTAATTTAAGGTCATAAAAAGGTTATTTTAAAGTATACTCTAGAATGCTTATTACTATTAGCTTTTCAAATTCACATCTGAAATCTACCAAGAATTTATTTTTTGTGTATGTACAAGGTAGAAAATAACTTTCATTTTAAATTAAAATTCAATTGTCCCAGAACATTTTATTCTCTACTGCTTTACAGTACTTTTTCTTAAATCAAGAGTCTATATATATATATATAAGCTGTGTGATTCCCAATGTAATTAATTGCTCTAATATATTTTTACACCAGTAACTCACTATTTTAATTACACGTTATCATTGTTCTATACAGTCAATATTCATTTAGAGTTAACCACTTATATGTCATTTATATTGCTCTCCTTTCTTCCATCTAAACTCATTTTCTTCTGCTTGCATCCCAAACTTCCATGTGAACTATTTTTTTTAAATAGTCATAAAAGATGACTATCTTCTAGTACAGGTCCTCAGGAGAATTCTCTCAATTTCTGTTTGTTTGAAAAAAGAAAATTTTTCCCAGATGGGGTTGCTGGGTGGATCCTGATCGGGGAAATTTGCCTCACTATCTCCCTTTTTCTCACATAAAAGAAAAAATAAGAAAAAAATTGCTTCTGTATTCTTGAAGTATATTTTTGTTGGGTATAAAATTCTAGGTTAGCAGTTAATGTCCCCATAAATATATTATTCTACTCTCTTGTTTTTATTTTTTGTCTATTGAGAAGATGGCTGTTTGTCCAATTATTGCTCTTCTGAAGAGAGTCTGTATTATTTTTCTTGCTTTTTTTTTCAGGGTGAGTGGGTGGGTGAATGAGTTCAATAGGTTTGCTATGATAGATGTAAGTATAAATTTCTTTTATCCTGCTTAGGGTGTGTAGGAATTCTTAAATCTGTAATTTGATATTTTTTTTCTTAAAGATTTCATTTATTTATTTTAGAAAGGAGAGTGACAGACTGACAGAAAGAGAAGAGAGAGAGAGAGGGAAAGGGAGGAGGAGGAGTGGGAAGCATCAACTTCCATATGTGACCTCAGAATTCTAGGTCGATGCTTTATCTACTGCATCACCACAGGTAAGGCTCTAATTTGATATTTTCATCAATTTTATAATGTTCTTAATAATTATTTTTTTAAATATTTCTTCTGCCCACATTTTTTCTTTCCTTTATGTCTCATATTTCATATACTTATATATTAGATTTCTCAGTTTCCTCTGTTATATCCAGTATTCTGCATTCTCATTCTCTTTCTTTTTCCCTTTTGTTTCAATTATAAATGATATTTTTTAAAGATTATATTATATAATGTTATTTTTAGCAAATAATAATGTGATTTTCTTTGTATGTTGAGCATGTACCTAGCCACCTTGGTACAGTCATTTAACTTTTTGTATATTTTGTTGATCACATGACTTGTTTTAGCCATTGACATATTATTTAATATGATGGGAGTGGAGATTTTTAAATGTAGGTATACAATTGAGCTGGTCTTTTGAATTCATATCTTTAGACATGAGAAGAACTTGCCTTAAATAATTGTTGATCCAAAGAAGATAAAAGACACAAGTTGAAGATCTGGATTCAACTTATGACTTAGACCAAACCCAGCCAGTCACAGACCAGATAGGCCAAACCTTAGCAAAGTAATAAATAAATGTTAATTTTGGAATTCCACTGAAATTATGTGGTTGTTTTGGCAACAACAGACTGATGGAATGTTATACCATTAGTCATGTAGCTATGAGAGTGCTCCCATTTCAAATAATATTTCCAACAAACTTTATAATCTACTCCCTTTTATATTCTATCCCTTATATTCTTATACCTGTAAAAATACCTCTCACACATACTTACCTGGTTCCTGCCTTTATAGTTTTGCCAGGTTTAACAATTTTTTAGTGTGTAAGCTTTTTTTTCTCAAAGTGGGTGCTTTTCAAAAAAAAAATGCCACCATTAGAAGCTGGCTAAGTTAACAGAGCCAGATATTATGAAAGTTATCTCACAGGTAGATAGACATAGTCATTTATATGCTAAGAAAGAAATAAGATAAACAACTATTAAGTTCCAGATACTATTCTAGGTGCTTTCATGTATATTTGATTATTTAGTCTTGCCAACATTTTATTTTTCTAGAAAGTTTTCAGAGCTAGTAAGTCATGTTTTGGGTTTTGATTCAGCTCTAACTTCAATGCCTATGTTCTCCCTACTAGACCTATATTAATTGAAGTATAGTCCATGGACCAAACACCATTAGCACTATCTGACAGGTTGTTAGTGATGCAGTATTTCAGACCCAACCTAGATCTTCCGAATCAGAATCTTCATTTTAACAAGCTCTCCAAATGAGTCTCATGCACATTTAAGTTTGAGAAATTATGCAGAATTTCATATGATTTTCTCAGCACAAGACACAAGATCCAAATAGGGCTTTACTTTATGAAAATTCTGGCTAATTTTGTGACTGTCTCTTTCCCTCATCCATACTAGAAAACCTCATTATTTGAATAAAACCTCATTGTTTTAATATAAATGAAAAAAAGAAAAACATAAAACAAAAGAAAAAACATGAAAAAAAAAAAACAATGAAAGAGCAAATAAATGAGGATCTAGACTAGAAGTAGGCATATGACAGAGATATGCATTATATAGGAGCTGTTGGAGGTATCAGTGACCAGAACTACGTAAGTTTAGATCATAAGGCTTTCTGCAGAGGTGATTCTAATCAGTATTTTGAGGGAAGAACTATGGTTCATAAGGCAATAACTACTGAGATATTTCATTAAGTAGAAATGAAAAAAAAATTTACTTAGAGATGGGGCCAAGAAAATTATGATCCATATATGGAAGTAAAGATATTTTGTTAGAGAAAAATAGTGAGTTGAAGCTCAGTTAAGAGTATATGTTTGATCAAGTATGCAAAGAATAGAGAAAGAAGGTAAGAATAGTAGAGAAGGGAAGGAAAGGGAAAGGAAAGGAAAGGAAAGGAAAGGAAAGGAAAGGAAAGGAAAGGAAAGGAAAGGAAAGGAAAGGAAAGGAAAAGGAAGGGAGAGGAAAAAAAAGGAAGAGGGAAAGAATGCTGTGTATAAATGTATTGGTCTGGGTTCTCCAGAGAAATACAACCAGCAGAACTGAGAGAGTTTTATTGTAAAGAATTGGCTTATAAAATTATGAGGTTGGCAAGTTCAAAAATTTATAAAGCAGGCCAGCAGACTGGAAATTCTGGCAAGAATTGATGTCTTAGTCAATTGGGAGACATAGTTATTTCTTCTGTGGACACCTCAGACTTTTCTTAAGGCCTTAAACGGACTGTATGAAGCCTACCCGCTTTATGAAGGGTAAATGCTTTACTCAGAGTCCACTGATTTTAATATTAATCACATATAATATCTAGACTGATGTTTGACCAAACAAATGGATCCCATAACTTAGTCAAGTTGACACAGAAAATGAACCATCACAGCATATGTAGAGCCACTAAACTGTGTAAGGTGTCCTTTCAGAGTTGGTGGGGCACCAATGTCGTTACCAACATCTGCTGTACAAGGTATGCCCAATGAGCTTACATCAGTTATTATTATATTTAGAAATGTCTTTGTGTGTGTGTGTATGTGTGTGTGTGTGTGTGTGTGTGTGTGTGTGTGTGTCAGAGACAGATAGAGAGAAGGACAGACAGGGACAGACAGGAAGGGAGAGAGATAGGAAACATCAATTCTTCGTTGCGGCACCTTAGTTGTTCATTGATTGTTTTCACACATGTGCCTTGACGGGGGCGGGGGGAGGTACAGCAGCAGAGCAAGTGATCCCTTGCTCAAGCCAGCAACCTTTGGCTTAATTCAGCGAACTTGGGCTTTAAGCTAGTGACCTTTGAACTCAAACCAGGGAGAATGGGGTCATGTCTATGATCCCTCGCTCAAGCCAGTGACGCCACGCTCAAGATGGCAACCTTGGCGTTTGGAACTTGAGTCCTCTGTGTCTCAGTCCAACTCTCTATCTACTGCACCACCACCTGGTCAGGCTAAAAAATGTCTTTTATCTACATTTTGACTATTAGCTTGATGTTAATAGATATGTACTGTCAATAGAGTTTGACATGACATTTCCATGTTACTCAGAAAAATTAGAGTTTTTTATTCAGTTCTGGACACCAAGATTTAATCAAAGCAGAGTTCATCTAGAGAAGAATGTCCAGAAAAATTTGCTCTAGAATTAAGAAGATTTAGGAGGATTCACTAGTTGATTGTTAAGATAACACAAGAGATAGTTATTCTATGTTGCTCCAGAATACTGATTAGGACCCATGACTTAGAAATGCATCAGGTAGGGAGAACGTCTGAGCAAACAGAACTTCACAGAGCTGAGCTGACTATCTAGAAAATCATTCCTGGAAGCATTGAGCTGAACTCGGTTCACACTTTTGCAGAGGTAGTGTGGAGGAGTTTCCCACATGTGGTTTCAGGTTGTCTATTCTGCTTCTAAGATGCTGTGATTCAAAGGCAGTGTTTTTACTTAGTCATTTTGCTGCCAGTTTCTCAGCTAAATAAATATTTGGGTATAAACTATGTAAAAAAGAACCAGAAAACCTTGGAACATTAAGCTGTCCTTTTGATCTTTGTGTTTGTTTTTAGATCAGCAATTCAGAAAGTTAGTGGAGTAGTGGGCCTATGGGCAATTTTTATTTTCGTTATGCTTTTCTATATTTTCCAAATTTTCTACAATGAATGTGTATTAATGCTATTTTTAACAAAGCAAAGGGAGTGGGGACAAGGCTACAGCCTACTTTATGTTGACCACAAATAAGCCTGTGCATAGAGGCCTTTCCGGCCCTTAGAATAGTGCAGGGGTCTGTGAGACAGCAGCTGGGAGCAAGAGGAGCCAGAACTTTGCATAACCTCTTATTTTTTTAAAAAAGTCTCATCGTGGTTTTGACCAGTATTTTTTAGCATACAGCTATTCCAGGCCCCCTATTTTCTAGCAGATTCATAACACCAAAATTAACATGTGCTTTTGCTTTCCTTTTTAAGTTAGAAATGTCCAAAACTCAATGCCCCAGGGTGTGTCAAGGAGGTAAAACCTAAAGGATGGTAGAGACTTTGCCCAATACTCCCTTTTTTTGTGATATGACAGTAGGTCAAGGCACTAGGAAGGGCTGAACTCATGCAGATTTCAGTGAAATGCAGTTGGATATGGAGTGTAGCTGAGTGGAGAGTTTCTAGGGAAAAGAAACTTTCCACTTGTGCATGTTCATTTCAGGTTGGGTAGATCACCAGCCAGATATAGGAGTACAATGCCAGGGAGCAAACTGGTTACACTCTGAGACCATGGCTTGTGTCTCACTGTACTGCAGTCTGGCTCTGCAAACTCTTTCCCTAAGCATGGGCAACACAGGTCACTGTTAGCCCTGTTTTCTTTTTGAAAGAGGCCCTGCTGGAGATAATGCACTCCGCGACATGAGAACTTGAACACTGCCTGACCAGGCAGTGGTGTAGTGGATAGAGCATCAGACTAAGATGTTAGAGGACTCAGGTTTGAAAGCCCAAGGTTGACAGCTTGAGCATGGGCACATCTGGCTTGAGCACAGGTTCACTAGCTTGAGTGCTAGGTTGCTGGCTTGAGCATGGGATCATAGACATGACCCCATAATCGATGTCTTGAATCCAAAGGTTGCTTGCTTGAGTAAGGGGTCACTTGTTCTGCTGTAGCCCCCAGGTCAAGATACATATGACAAAAAGCAATCAATGAACAAGTGAAGAGCCGCAACGAAGAACAGATGTTTCTCATCTCTCTCCCTCCCTGTCTACCTCTCTCTCTGTTGCTTGCTCTGTCTCTGACAAAAAACAAAAACAAACAAAAAACTTGAACACTAATATCTGGCAGAATTTATTGCTACATAAATATGTGTTCATAATTCCTAAGAAAGACTTCCGGCAACAAATAGCCTCAGGACTTGAGAGAGCTATTGCTGAAACTCTTCTTTTGAAAGAGGCTTTACTCTTATAAAGCTTCCCCAATTGGTCAACTAAAAGTTGGCTGTGACTTTTCAAGCTCCTCACTCAGCATCAAATAAAACTAAATAGTAATTGACCATGAATATCAATCTTATTCTTTTGATTCATTAAAAAAAAAAGCCAAGCTAAAAGTTTGATTGTTCATTTATGTAGTATTTTAAGAAGCATGTATTGAAATTTGAAAAATTAATTCAAAAATTTTCTTAATTATGCAAATTATAAGGCATTAAAAGAAAAAATCAGATTGGAAAATTCCATAACATTGCCAAAATCAGAGCTGAGGAGAGCAGTTTCAGTACTTTCTCTGATGTAAGGATGGACTGAGTGCTTGCACACTGAGGCTGCAACCTCTATTCCAACTAGAAGATGTGCTTTAAGGGGAGGTAGAGGTAGAGTAGAGTTCAATGAGGTCATTGAAACTCCCCTTTTGTCTTATTTCTAATGTGGCTTGAAGCTGCACCTTGTGAAGTTGCCAGCTTTGTCAGGTTATTATTGCTTCTATTGCCTGGTTGAGAGCATTTTTAAGTCATAAGCTACTATAAATGAGCAAAAAATCTAACCTAATCTAAACTATGTGTAATAATAGTCTTTAGAATGTTGTTTTAAGCAACTTAAAGGTACATCAATAGAAAGCACAGTAAGTCATTTATTATCCATCCTTACAATGGACTACAATGTCGCTCTGGAAAAGAATGATAGACACCACCAAGACAATAAGATACAGTAAGTGAAAAAAACATGGGACAGAATAACACACACATTTCAATCCCTGAAATTGAAGATGGCAAATGTTGATGAAATGGTTAAAATTTAAAATGCACTACTCAAAGTTAAAAATACTGAATAAATTACAAATACAGTTTAAATAACTAACATTTTCAATTTTTTGTAGAAGTTTGTAGCATTTATACTTCTATAATTACTAAAGCTTAAAATTGCACCAAGACAACTCAGAGAATGCTTTACTATATTAAAAATAAAATGGTAGATAGATAGATAGGTAGGTAGAGAAATAGACAGATAGATGCACATATACTTACATAAATCCTCATATATGTATTGGTTTATGTATGTGAATAAGATTCTTCATGTATAGTGAAAATCTAAACCAGCTGTCCTAAGGGACAGCCAGAAGTGGAGGTAGGGCAGATTGTGGGACTGAGGCTAAGGAGATGGGTAAACTTTCCACTATACAGTCTATTTTAATGTTTAAATATTTTTTACTCTGCATTTAAAATACCATACAACTACTATGCTATTTTTAAAAAAGAATAATATAAAAAATAATAAAATGTGTGAAGAAATGGTTTGAGAGGAACTTCCTCATTCAGGACAAAGGCCATTGAATATAGTTTCACCCATCACCAGCATGTAGAAAATGCAAAGTACCCACTTGTGAGTTGGAAACACTAATGAGATACACTAAATGCCCTCTCAGCTAAAAGGGTCTGCCTCGGAGGAAAGGCTATATAATGTCTTGGCAAGGAGTAAGAGGCAAACAGAGAGTCCTATTCCTGAAAATAAAAGTCTAGTTATCACCTCAAAGGAGTATAAGAATTCTGGGATATCTGTAACTTTCTATATTTGCTACATCTTTATTCTCTGTCATCACCTCTAGTCAAAGGCAACTAACCAGGTGAAAGAGAAGATGCCCTTGGTGACACTCTGGAAAGGGAGTGCTCAGAGGACCTTGTTTGCGCTGTACCGTGCCTTGGTAAATGTGGTGCTGGTGGAGAACATGTATGGAGACGACGGGTTGAGTTGGAGAAAGGAGAGCAAGTGGGAGTCCTGTGCCTTGTTACAGGAAGAAAATTCAGCCCTTAGGATAGGAAAGTGGTCCTCGGGTTTAATCGTCTCCTGTTTGCCCTCTATCCGTGAGGCCTGGGTGATAAATCTTCACATTTGAGACTTGTCAGGCTTCTGCTCTTTGGCCTCCTTTTGTGGTAAGGATTACCACAACTCTGGTTGCTTTCCGCAGAGATCACTCTCTACTCAATACGCCAACCCAGTCAAGTTCTTCCTCCCTGTGAAGCATTATAGACGAACCAGAGGGCCCCCAGGGCTCCCTGGACCACACTTTGGAGAAACTCTGGCTCAGATGATGCATGACTAGGAAATAAAATACAGTATATCAAATAGTTGCCCCCCACTTATCATATCCAAATTGTGACAGTTATGAGGAAAAAATACAGAAAGCCCAGTAACACTATATACTTGCTTTAAATATTACATCATCTTTCAGGAAAGGCAGCCACGTTTTTGTGATATATGGGACGTACCTTAGTTAAGTAACTCCTTTACCCTTGGGTTTTGAGCCGTGGTATGCCATGGCTGAAAAATGAAAGTGTAATAGGCAATTCACTGTATCAAAAATGTGTAACATCTTTTCTCATATTTTCTGGGGACAATTTCTTTATAATTTCCTTTCTGGGTAGTTAAGAGAAAAGGCATGAAATCATTTGGTACAATTAATTATCATAAGCCATTTTGTAAATAATAGTCTGGTATTTAGAAAGTTTGACTCTCTCAGCATTTGATTTTGACTAAAACATGAGTGGAATTATTTGTCAAATAGGCTATTTTTTTTCATCAGTAGCCATACTAAAATATTAAATATTCTAATGAAACATACCAGAATTCCACACTGCAATACACAAATACTTAGATTAATTTCTAAGAATATAGTTTATTTCTGATGATATATATGTGTGTAAATGCAAGAGAAAGTATATGTGGATTTATTAGTTCAGAGTAGAAAAGAGAATTTTTGTTGTTGTTGTTAAGTAAGCAACATAAATAATTGAGATCTTATTAATAGGTTACTGTGGACTGAATTGGCACACCCAAAATTCAATGTTGAAGCCTTATTCCAAATATGACTATATTTGGAGACAGAGCCTGCGAGATAGTGATCAGGGTTAAATGAGGTAATAAGGGTGCAATCCTGATATGCTAGGATTAGTGTTCTTATACAATGAGGCACCAGAGACCTCGCCTTTTCTCTCTCTCCCCCTCTCTCCACCTGTGAGCAAGCAGCCATTTACAAGCCAGGAAGAGTACTCTCACCAGAAATGTATGTTTTTGGACTTTAATCTGAGACTTCCGTCTTTGAGAACTGTGAGAAAATACATTTCTGATGTTTAAACCACACAGTCTGTGATATTTTGTTATGGAGTACCAAACCAACCAATAAGGCCAAGTAAGTATTCTGTGACTAACAGAATCTTATACAGAGTCTAATTTTAGGGACCCCCCTAAAACTGGTGCATTTCAAATATTTTGACAACATGAAATGTTGTAACCACTTAATTTTTATTTGAAAATTTGCCTTCTTAAAAGTTCACAGTGTTTATGGAATACTACTCAGCCATAAGAAATGATGACATCGGATCATTTACAGCAAAATGGTGGGATCTTGATAACATTATACAAAGTGAAATAAGTAAATCAGAAAAAAACAGGAACTGCATTATTCCATACGTAGGTGGGACATAAAAGTGAGACTAAGAGACATTGATAAGAGTGTGGTGGTTAAGGGGGGAGGGGGGAGAGGGAGAGGGAAAGGGGGAGGGGGAGGGGCACAAAGAAAACTAGACAGAAGGTGACAGAGGACAATCTGACTTTGGGTGATGGGTATGCAACATAATTGAACAACAAGATAACCTGGACATGTTATCTTTGAATATATGTATCCTGATTTATTGATGTCACCCCATTAAAAAAATAAAATTATTTAAAAAATAAAATAAAAAAATAAAATACATATAAAACTTTAAAAAAAAGTTCACAGTGTTTAAATCTATACCTTCGAGATACTGTTCACTCCAAAACTAGGAAATTCACTACGTACTTCAGCACATCTCTTAGCTTTTTATTAGGAAAGGCAGCTTATTGGAGAACTGTAATCGAGGGTTACAAAGGTCAAAGACAAATTTAGTGTGGAATATTTTTAGTAATGCTTTGACTATATCTCCATGGAGTAACCAAAGTATAGAGACTGCACATCATTTTCCCCATATTTTAGGATTTAATACAAGGAAATGAGACATGAAGAGCTCAAAGAGCAGAAGCAACCGTTCCCAACTCTTGACTGTATGATTTACTCCTCAGAGCTTTTGTAATACTCTTCAAGCTTAGAGCGATTGGTTTAGTTTTACGTGTTGGCTGTTTTTGTTATTGTTGTTATTCCAGATTTCTTAAGTGTAGCTAGATGTGTCTGTCTCTCTCTTCATCTCAACCTCTACCTCCACCCCTACATCTGTATCTGCCTTGACTTCTATGCCTGTGTCACAGGAGACTGTTTCTTAAATAAATTTTGCTGGGAGATTCTGGGGCCTGCCTAGCTTTAAAGCATGACACAGCCCCTTTCCTGCCCCATACTCACTAAATCTGTTTTCTACTTAATCAACAGGAAATTGAAATTTTAATAATAAAATGCAGGTTGGTGACTTGCCACCTATTCCAAAAGTGTGATAAAAGAGAGAGAAACTGAAGCAATAAAGAAGCTTGACTGATATTGTCACAGAATATTCTCTTACAGCTGAGCAGCTTGGAATTAGGAAGCTTTTGGACCTGAACTCCCTTATAAAGGTCTTAAACATGAACTCTATTTCCAGCCTACATTTATGCCTGTGCATAGCTGATCTGAAAATACATCAATGTCTCTAGACTTGTGTTGGATGCAGCAAAGATCTGGAATCCTTCTCTCTTCTTTGAGGGAAGTAGAGGACGCCTCATGCACTGGCTGTGACCAATCAAGTTTTGCTTGATGCCAAAAAATTAAACACAGTAAGGCCAGACCCTGTCAGCAACGAGTTGATTGCTTTAAATAAGGGAGATTTCCTGAATGTTTAAATTGAAACTTCGACTTTGATTAAAGCAAAGAGAAGTACCAGGATGGCTTCCTAACTTTTTAGTTCTTAAAATTCCTGTGAGGTCTGGAGATGACAAATTCAATTCTGATGTGCTGTGTTTTACACTCTGCAGGCTGTAGTAAAAGGGAAAAACTAATCAAGCTTGGGTTTCCCATGGGCTGAGCTTTAAGATGTTTTCCTATTTAAAGCCATGGAAATATGTTAAAACCCACATAGGCAGGATGAAGTTTACACAAGGCAAAATCTATGTGACCATGTTTTTGCACAGTGTGCATATTTTGACTTTTCATTATTTTTAGTTTGCTTAATCTTTCATTCTATTTAAAAATATATTTCTACCACATTTTTATTATAAAGATAAGAAAATGTTTTAAATACACATACACAAAAATATATATTGCGTATTACACAATAATTTTGTCATCCAAAAGAACACATTAGCTTGAATTTAAAATTTGTAGGGAAAATAAAAAATGGAAAACTGATGAATAACCAACATATAAATAAATGACTATATATCCAGGCATGCCAAGATAAAAATGTAAGAATTTATGTTTTAAGCCAGAATACAATTATGTAATTAAAATATTAATTATCATGTAAAATTTTTAAAATGAGAAGAAACAATAAAAGAAAATCAATGGACCCAAATGTCATTTACACAAGCTAGATACTTCATATACAAACAAGAGACTGAATTTTATATAAACCACTATTTGTAAACAAATTGTAATTAAAGGTAGTGCTTTCCATTTAAAGATGGAGCAAGGGACTTTCATTCATATCTCTGTTCCATTTTAAGCCAGTTTCTTATTCAGTCTTATGTCTATAAAATTTTAGATAAAACCAAAGTCTTATAATAAAAATTAAATGTTATATGCACATGTGTGTGCCTACTCTTTATTTATCTATCCATCAATCGTCTCTCTTTTTATATATTTTTCTATTATTTTTGAAGGTAGTTGATTTTAGAATATTAGAAGCAGAATGACTATCCACACTGAAATTTTATGCCATAAGAGAATGGAAATTTTTTCATAAATACACAGCAAAGTTATTAAAGTTAATCTTTGATATTTTTCTCAAACTTAACAAACAAGTATGTACAATCAGAAAATAGTAACATCGTTTTAACCCTCACAATATGACAAATTAAATTTTATGTTTTGGTAAGGTGTGCAGTGCTCAAGTTTTGGAGGCGTATTAACTCTTTCAGAAAATATAATCTCAACAGTTTACTCCTATTTCTTGAAAGGTGCAGCTAAAATATATATTCTCTAATAACACTTGTGGCTATGTCTAGGTACGTGACAGAATGGAAGTATTAGACAATGAACAACGATTTACACATTTAAATAATCAGTCTTGGTGTTCTTTTTTGTATGTTATCTTTGGAAGAAGTGAGACAGAGTTAAAATGGAATTCATCGGACACTTACTGAAAGTGGCAGAATCACACAGTTGTTGGCCTTTGTATGGACAGAGCTGATTAGAGGAAAACTTGACCGGGGTTATTTTCCCACAGTTCAGCCCTTGGAAAAGTCAAAGCTTCCTTGCTCAGTGTTAACAAGTGACTAATCTTTTTAAATTCACCACATTTTCCCTAGTAATTTATAATTACAAGCCTTGAGGTTGATTTATTCTCATTTCCAAGTTTTATAGATGAGGAATTTGAGACCCAGAGACTTGAAATGCATTCTGGTCCTTCAGCTGGTCACTGCAGGCTGGGGACAGTCCCTGAAACCAGTTCTTGGCTTTCTGCACAGAGATCCATCACAGTCCACTGCCTCCCTTTCAATGATTGTTTAGTATTTTTCATTAAAACCAGGTAGTGCAAATAAGACAGCCTCTTAAAACATAAAATTATGATGGAAAAGTTAAAATTCTTTTGGAAGAAATTTTATTTTTTCATTTAAAAAAACCTTTATCAATGGTTTACAGAAAGAGTGGATGCCCAGTTGCCTGTCCAATCATTTCCCACTTTTCTTAAAAACATAAAAGTTTTTAAACAAACAAAAATAAAAGTTCAGTAATAGAAAAATATCATTTTGACAAAACTCTCCACTATAGTTAAGTATAAACTTGGCTCTTGTGGTCTTTGAGGAATTCATACTTGTGTTAGAAGGGAAGTTAAGGACATATTTATGTGAATACCAAATTAGCTGTTTCAGAAACAAATAGACTGTATCTTTTCAAAATGAGAACGTTTGAACACACGATTATAAATCTAGTTGGTTTTGATCTTTGGAAGTCCGTGGTGAGTTGCTTTGCATGTTGTCCTCTTGCCAAACTACACTAGGAACTGTTGTTATTGCTGATGAGAAGTTTGACTTGACCACCATAATATAAATGTTAGTTTAAAGTTCCTTTTTTTTTTTTTTAATGAACATGTTCATTTGGATTGATAGGAGTGACTGCAGTTCACCCAGAGAACCGGCTGGTGGAAGTTCCAGGGTTTGTGCAGTGGCAAATATTATCTGAAGCTGAAAATACTCTTATGACAAAATCATATCAGATTATTAGGAAATTGGTAGGGAAGTGCTGTTGAACAGAAAATTATTTAATGACTTATCAAGCTTAATTGAAGTTTCCTTTCAAACTAGTATATTATAAGATTTAAATTAGATTATTTTATCTGTTATCTCAAAAAGTGGGTTTTGACTTTGTTTTTCATTATGTGAAGCTTATTTAAAGGATGTTAAATTTCTCATTATCATTTAGTTCTTTGACTCAGGTCAACGCTGATACTCGTGTAATTTAATGGTAATATCTCTTGCTGTGTTAAGAACTCAGTAGATCTATGCTGCTCAATAAGACAGCCATTATTCTATGTAACCAGTGAAAACTTGAAATCTGGCCAATCCAAGTTGAGATATGTTGTAACTGAAAAATACACAATGGATTTCAAAAACTTAGCAAGAAAAAGAGCATAATATAACTCATAAATTTTTTTAATGTTGATTACATTTTGAAATGATCATTTTTTGAAATATTTTGTTAAGTAAAATGTAGTATTAAACTCATCTTTTGTTTCTTTTTTACTTTTTTGTAACATGGCCATGAGAAAATAAGAAATTCCCAGTGTGGTGCATATTGTATTTCTATTGTATAATGGTGTCTAGAAAATCTAAAATTACATGTTATTTGCATTATATTTTTTATTAGTTAGTGCTGCTGCCTATAGTCCTCCTCATACATAGATTTTGGTCAGTTCTCCCTTATCATGTTCTTAGAAAACCAACTTGGAAATTATCCATCTAAGCTCCACCTTGAGGTATGCATAGGTATCACATGAGCACTCTCCATACTTGAGAGTTGAGTTTTCTCTTCTTAAGTTCTGTTAATAACAAAAGAATCATTGAGTTAATTTACAGGTTTAGTTATTCTTACCTTTACAATTTTTTTCCTTAATCAGTTCATGAAAAATTTATTTTTGGTCATCCTAAGTAAGCTTTTTATTTCTATTTTTTTTCCAAGAAGAGAACTAGTATAAAGGGATTATCATAGGTCAAAACAGATTCTTCTATCTTTGTCAAAGTTAGAATAATCATTGCCTTACTTGAAATGGCTGAGAAAGAGAAATGGAAGTGTTATTTAGCTGCAGCCTTGCTGCTCCATAGATATTCCTTTTCTTTTTCTTTTTTTTAACAAGGTGGAGAAACAGAATCATCATTCATATGCCAGTATCTTGGTAGTGGGAAACACAAACAAACCAAGATAAACCAAATAAAAAGAGTAAGAGTGGAAAGAGAGGGAGGGAGGTGGGGGTGGGGGAGCGGTTTAAAGAGAAACAAAATACGTATAGGGTGACAGAAGATGATTTGACTTTGGTGATGGGTGTACAGCATAATCGACTGTCCAACTGATGTGGAGGTATTTTCTCTAAATCTGTGTGCTCTGGTTGACCAATATCACCTTGCTAAGTTTAATTGTCTAAATAAAAAAATTTAAAATAACAAAAATAATAATACCCCCCCAAAAAAGAGTATTCCTCCCCTATCATTGTCCATCCCTTTGAACTTGTGAATATTGAAAGATTAAAGCAACTATATAATTGAATATGAATGAAATGTAAGATCTTACGAGATCATGGACAGTGTCTTATTCATCTTTATCTCCCCCCCGACCCTTTGCACCACACCAAGTATACATTAAAAGTTCAGGAAATTTTTGTTGAATGGAACTGGTTCATTCAAAAATATAAATAAACTGAATGAAAAAGATGGTTTAGGGAGATTACTTATAATAAAATAAAGAAAAGGATCCAAGAATGAATAGGTACCAAACTGTGAATTTACCACTAAAATGTTTCTTTTAAGTTTCATAGGTATAATGTGTTTAATTTAATAAAATTTAGTTTGGGAGAAAGAAGTTTTCTGTGTTCTTTGAAACTTAACTAGACGCAAGAGCCTCTGTCAGTCAATAGCACACACAAAATTTATCAAGTGTATTACTTGACATGAGGTTCCACTGTCATAACTAACTTGAGTCTGCCAGAGAAATTTTTTATGGAAGTGTGTGCTGCCAAAAAAGAAGTGTCTCTTGATTGATTGCCACAGCTGACCTAAACACACAAGGATCACTGTGTAATAACCCCTTTATCATATATTAACCACAAAACCCAAGTCCAAATAGCAGTAAGGGTCTTGTTCAAATCCATTAAACCTCAGAAATCCAGAGACTGAGAAGGTTTTCATATTTTTTTTCCAACCCAAAGAATCCATACCACAGCCTCTGTGTGAGATTGGGTGTCTGATTTGTGAGCTCTAAGAACAGATATACTGAAAACCTTTTAAATTGAAGGTTGATCTATAATCCCAATATTTCCTTCTTTTCCTCTGGTTTTTTCCATTTTATAATCCATTGTATCTTTAAAAATGTGAAGTATAATCATAGTATTTTAAGCCATAAAACTGAATATACCTATAGATTACTGGGAATATAAACCAGACCAACAATATTTCATGAAAATGTTTTATATCATTTAATTTCCGCTTTTATTTTTGGTAAATGTCAATTTGGAAAGGGGTGAGAGGAGTGAAAGGGCAAATCTCCATGCTTTTGAAGAACAGGAGAGTCTGCAAGAGCGCCTGTCATGGCTTCTGAAACCTATATGGACTGCCATGTATTATCCTAATTTCCTTTGTGGTCTAAAGTACAAACTGCACTGGAATACCTAAGGAGTATCAGGAAGGTTTGAATCAGTAGGACCTCTACCCTCTGTCTCTGAATTTATTTTTTTTTCTGTATTTTTCTGAAGCCGGAAATGGGGAGAGACAGTCAGACAGACTCCCGCATGCGCCCGACCGGGATCCACCCGGCACGCCCACCAGGGGGCTACGCTCTGCCCACTGGGGGCGATGCTCTGCCCCTCCCGGGAGTCGCTCTGTTGCGACCAGAGCCACTCTAGCGCCTGGGGCAGAGGCCGAGGAGCCATCCCCAGCACCCGGGCCATCTTTGCTCCAGTGGAGCCTCAGCTGCGGGAGGGGAAGAGAGAGACAGAGAGGAAGGAGAGAGGGAGGGGTGAAGAAGCAGATGGGCGCTTCTCCTGTGTGCCCTGGCCGGGAATAGAACTAGGGACTTCTGCACGCCAGGCCGACGCTCTATCACTGAGCCAACCGGCCAGCGCCTGTCTCTGTGAATTTGACTACTCTAGGCACTTCATGTGGGTGGAATTATACTGTATTTGCTTTTTTGTGACTGGATTCTTTCATTTGTCATGGTGTACTCTAGGTTCATCCATGTTGTAGCATGTGTCACAATGTCCCTCCTCTGTAAGACTAGGTGATGTTTTACTGTATGTATGCCACACATTTTGTTTATTCATTCCTCTTCCATGGACACTTGTGTTCCTTCCTCCTTTGGGCTTTGTAAATGCTGCTGTGAGTGTGGGTGCACAAATATCCTTTTTTTGAATTGAGGTGTAATTTACATAAAATACAGTGCACATATTTTTTTTAAAAAAATGATTATATTTATTCATTTTAGAGAGGAGGGAGAACGGGGGTGGAGCAAGAAGCATCAACTCCCATATGTGCCTTGACCAGCAAGCCCAGGATTTTGAACCGGCAACCTCAGAGTTCTAGGTCAGCTCTTTATCCACTGTACCACCACAGGTCAGGCCAAGTGCACATATTTTAAGTGAACAGTTTGATGAGTTTTAACAACTATATGGATGAATGTAACTGCCACGCTAATCAAAATATAGATTAGGCCTGACCTGTGGTGGCACAGTGGCTAAAGCATCGACCTGGAATGCTGAGGTCGCTGGTTCAAAACCCTGGGCTTGCCTGGTCAAGGCACATATGGGAGTTGATGCTTCCTGCTCCCTGCCCCCCCCCCCCCCCGTCTCTCTCTCTCTCTCTCCTCTCTAAAATGAATAAATAAAATATTTTAAAAATATATAGATTAGATTTGTATGTTCTACAACATAACATAAATGGGATTGTACAGTTTGTATTCTTCTGTGCCTGGCATCTTTTGCTCAGGAAAATGTTTTTGAGATTCAGCCTCTTTTCGTTGTAATTCATTCCTCTTTACTGTTAAGTGTTATGCCATTGTATGAATACACAATTCACCGTGTTGGGTTTGAACTGTTTGTATATATATATAAAATATATATACTAAATATATATGCTATATATAAAATAAATATATATATATAAATATATATATATCTTAAAAATATATATACACAGTACAGTTAATCATTTTCTCTTCTTTATGAATTTCTTACTACATTTTCTCTTCTCTAGCTTACTTTATTATAAGAATACAACATATAGTATATCATATATATCAATAGCATACAAAATGTGTATTAATTAACTGTTTATATTATTGGTAAGGCTTCTGGTCAACAGTAGAATATTAGTAGTTAAATTTGAGGGAAGTCAAATGTTATACACAGATTTCAACTGCACGAGGGGGTTGGTACCCTTACTTCCTGTGCTGTTCAAAGTTCAACTATACACAATTCATTTATCCATTCTTATTTGAGTTACCTCTGGGTAAGGGCTATCATGAATAAAGCTGCTGCACACATTCCTGTAAAAAAATAATGAGGCCCTTAGATTTGGTCCTTGTATGTTTGAGAAAGAAAAGACTAGAAACTGGGTCCTCAGTCAGTATGAGCATTCATAGATTTGAGATATTAATATATATTTATATTTTACATAATAAATATTAATTACAATTTATAATTATATTTACTAGTTTTACTATATATATTTATATGATTATTAATTAATATAATTATTTAATAATTTATAGATATAATATGTAATATTTATATTGCATGTATTTATATATATCTGATGACTAAGCTGACTTCCAAGTCTATGTTCTATTTAGGAATTAAGTGTAAGGATGGTATAATGGTGCTGTTCTAATAATTGGCAGGTAGAAAGCTAGAAATATATTTGTGTTAGGGCGAAGAATACATCACAGAAACCTCCAAGAACTGTTTTTCTCTCGTCTGTCTGCCATTTAGTGGTTTTGTGTGTGTGCATGTGTATGTGTGGTTTGTGTGTGTGTCACTTGGTAAGAAAGTCATCTTTCTAGATATAAGGGCAAGGTCAGAGCTCTCGATAAGAAAAGGCAATCACAGTATAGGGTAATTTCAGCATTACTAAAATGTGTTTTTTAGTTTGACTGGATTCTTTCCTTATTTGTAGACTAGTGATGGCAATTTTACCACTACTCCTTCATTTCTGTGGCTAAAATCTTTTCTTTCTTTTAGGTAACAAATAATAAGAAGTCTTCTTTTCCCAAATGGAGAAGGGGATGGAGATATGTAAAAACCATTTTAGTTATTTATACATTAAGCTTGAATCCTGAGAAAAGGTATTCATAGTGTGGAAATGGAAGAAAGAGAAAAGTCACAGCCTGGGAAGGCATGGGAAAGATAAAGTTATTGAGAAGAGGCTGGCTACTGACTTCATAAAGCTGAGTATGGTTGATCCTAAGAAGGAGTATGTACCAAAATCTCTTTATAAGCAGGGTGTTGGAGTTAAACACAACCAGGAGATCTGATCCGAGGGTGGTAAAGTGAATAAATTATTCTTAGATTAGCATCACATTTTAAAAAGAACTCAAAGAGATCCAAGTATAGCTTGAAAGAAGAAGAGGTTGAGAGATGAAAGAAAAGAGAGAGACAGAGAGACCACCACAGCCTGGCCTTATGGAATTTTTATTTCATAAGGATAATGAGTGTTTATATCCAGTTATGTCTGGCATCACGGTTTCACTGTGTCATTGATGATTATGCACCCAAATACTACCAAAGACTCTTTCATCCCTTCTAGTCAAGGAGCCAATATTTTGACATATTTACAAAGTAAATCAACTTTTTAAAGAAAGTAATAAGTAGTCCATCCATTTTAGAAGATTAATACAAGAATTTATAGCTATTTGTTAGAGCTGGTCTATTAAAAGAAAGTTCTGCTAGATATTAAGATAATTCTTATATTTATAGACCTTCAGATAGAGTGTTTGTTCACTTATTTAATTATGAAGCAACTTGCTGGCTATACTATAGAGTCTCTTTTTTTCACTCTTTATTACCTCCACTTCCCTCCTGTTCATCAGTGGACTACAGACAGCCAGTTACATGGTCCTTGTCTCTGTTGACATTTTCCTTTGTCGTGGCCACTTATTTCAAGTGAGTCCCATGGCTTGTCAATGCCTGGCCCCTGCTCAAGGGTCATTGAAATAGTTCTATACCTGGTTGCTGTAGTTCAATGAAATCTTATTCTTAATTTGCCATCTGATATCTGATTCTCAACCTCATAATTGCTTAAGTATACTCAGTCAGCTTTAACAAGAAGCTGACCATGTGATCTCAAAAATCTTTCTTGAAGTTCAACTAGATCATGGGAAAAAGCTAAAGACACTTTACAATCTATTCCATTAGAGGTTAAAAGAAAGAACACTGAGTTTTGTTTGGCAAATAATCTCTTGGTAAGATTTGCTTCATTGCCAATTTTTCTCTAAACAATCAAGCATTTCATTTCCAGTGATTGATTCAGATGACCTATCTGAAACAAATGCTAATTAGATGAGCTATAATTACCAGTTTCCCACCCATTATATTTCTAAAAATAGACCCTCCACTGCTCCACTGTCTTGCTTAGTAATATAATAAACAATAAGATTTCAAAGATTGAACTATTATAGTACTTAGTGTCTATATATACTAAAACTCTGGCGCTTGATTGTGCTGTTTTATATTACTCATTAGTTCATGTTTGTAAGCCTTTTTTTTCCCAGTTATGATTACAAATCAGTGCAGGCAGGGGCCCATATTTCATTTCTATTTATTTTCTGAATATCCACAGAAACTTAACATAGCGCTAAGGGAAGAAGTAAGCCCTGGACACATGCTTATTTGATGAAATTGAATCACCCCTCCAATTTTTATACCTAGAACAGCTCCCCATGAACAGGCTTCACTGTGGTGTGTCATAGCTTTGTTGTCATTTTGAAACGTTGGTCCTCCAACTCATCCATCAAGATCAACTTTCAAGTCACCTCCTCTGGGAAGCTTTCTCTGACTACTCTCCAGATAATTAACCACTCCCTCCTCTGTGCCCCATGGTGCTTTGTGAGTGTTTTAATTTTTGTGATTTCTAACTCCCATTTACTTAAAAATTTGTTTTTCCTTTTGGAATGTTAACCTTTTTTTGAAAAGAGTCTTTATTAGTAGTTTTTTGATGGGCTTGGCATATTATAAATTAAACGTTTCATTGGTAAACAAATGTGAATCATCAGAGCTGTTCCAACCCTAATAAATTACTGTTTCTGTCTATTGAACTGCTTTTGGTGAGAAGACTTTAAAGGAAATTCCATATGTTGTTTGATAGTTGAACGTCTGTGTTGAATTTTTTAGTCTTCATTTTATATTGTGCCTTGGCCCTGGTATCTGTCTACATATACTCTCTTTTTCTTTATCCTCATGAAACTTGAGTTTCTCAAATTTCCCCTGCTTTTGTCTTCCAGCTCCTGCTTTCTTCACTTGCCCTTTGGTTTTAAACATTCTCTTTATATACTTTTATAGTTGATATGTTTGAGATTATATTTATTTCAAATTCCACTTTCTGTGCCACCTAGAAGAAGTAGGAGAGACCTTTCAAGAGAAGAAGACAATTTAAAATTCTCGAAGTTGTATGAGTCTCTTAGCTTTCTAGTCTATTTGGAACAGAAGGTCTCTGCTGTGAACAAAGAGAAGTATGAGTACAAACAGAACTTAGAAACAAACGAAGTAGGGGTCACAGTCCATTTATCATGAAATACCTCTCCCTCCAAAATTATTCTCAGTAAGGCTCCTTTTATAGCTAGTTTATGGAGGTCAATTGGTATATAGTTGAATTTTCTAAAAATACCTTCACATGAAACTTTTCAGTAAGACAATGTAATAAGATTTAGTCTCACAGTGGCATCTGCAATTCTGAAAAATCATGCAATGTTTTGGATTTTCCACAAGTTAGTTCTCTTTCTTTCTTTCTTTCTTTCTTTCTTTCTTTCTTTCTTTCTTTCTTTCTTTCTTTCTTTCTTTCTTTTCCTTCCTTCCTTCCTTCCTTCCTTCCTTCCTTCCTTCCTTCCTTCCTTCCTTCCTTCCTTCCTTCCTTCCTTCCTTTCTCCCTTTCCTTCCTCCCTTTCTTTCCTCTTTCTTTCTTTCTTTCTTTCTTTCTTTCTTTCTTTCTTTCTTTCTTTCTTTCTTTCCTTCCTTCCTTCCTTCCTTCCTTTCTTTCTTTCTTTCTTTCTTTCTTTCTTTCTTTCTTTCTTTCTTTCTTTCTCTCTTTCTTTCTTTCTTTCTTTCTTTTTTAAAAGAGAGGAGAGAGAAAGAAAGTGGAGGGAGGGGAGCAAGAAGCATTAACTCGTAGTAGTTGCTTCTCATATGTGCCTCAACCACAAAAGCCCAGGGTTTTGAACCAGCGACCTCAGCATTCCAGATTGATGCTTTATCCACTGCACCACCACAGGTCAGACCACAAGTTGCCTTCTTTAAAGTAGGTGAATACCTATGTATCAAGAGCTAAATACATGCATGTCAAAAAGACCAGTGTTTATATTTCCATGTGCTATAAGCTGTTATATACTTCCTCAAAAATATAAGGTAGAAGTTACATTATTCTAAATGGGGTAAAACAAGAATGACAGGAAGGACTGAAAGCATCTCCATATTGAGGAGATAACGTATCATCTAGTAGACTTGTGATCCTTGGGCATAATTCTATTTTTGTGTTTGAGGATTTGTATTATTTGCTTTCTTTAATATTTTTTATAACTTTCTAGGGGCATTGTCTCTTGGGATTTCAGTTTTTAGGTATTTCTTTTTATTTTCTCACATACATGTTACCTCTTGGGGCAAGACTTATTCTTTTTAAGTCTATAACACTTTCCTGTACACTCCTGGAGACACGAAGAGACTGTGTATGACAATATTCTAGTCCAGCCTAAGGTGGACTTAAACTTCCCTTATAGATTGCATATGTAACTTGGGCCTCTCCTGTCGGCTTTGACAGAACTAGACAGTGCAGATACAGCTCCTACCATACTTGTGGGTGGAGTTTGCCAACCAGCAATGGTTTTCACTGTGCGTCATGCTGGGCAGGATGCCTGAATTATGCTGTCATAGAAGGCACACCTGAGAAGTTGTGCTGAAGCAGCAGCAGACCCAAGTGCTCATTCTATTCCAAAGGCTACTACTATACCTTTTTTTTAAGGGTGCACTGAAAAATTCTTCCTCATGCAATCACCTAGTTTCCTAGTGACTCTGAAATCAAGAAAAATGAGATAGTGGGGAAAAACCAGAGTCTTCTGGAAGTAAAGGGATTGATCTAGGTTAAACATACATTATGTTTTCCGTTTCTTTAATGATCTACAAGGTAGCTAGCTGTATGTTTGGTGAGGAGAAAGACTTCCAGGAAGAGAGAAAACATGGTTCGTGGCTAGCAGAAGTAAAACTGGAAGATGAGGGAAATTGTTGAGTCCCCTGTGGCTGCATGTAGGACGTTTGTTTCTATAGGATCCAGGGAGAAAAGTGGCAGGTGATACAAACGGAGGCCAGGTCATGAGAGGGTCATGTGTTTCCCTCAGCAGTTTGGGCCTTGTACTGTATAGCCAATGAGGGGCCATTGAACAATTGCAAACGGAAGGAGGCATGTTGTGGTGAGAAGATTGGGAGTTTTGTAGGATCAGGTGAACTGACATCCAGATATTCTACTTATTAGCTGCGTGATCTTGAACAAAAAATATTCTCATCTTCAGTGTCTTTATTATCTGAAAAATTGATCTAAAAATAATATATTTACACATATAAAGCACCGTGCCCAGAACATGGCATGAAAAAAAAAATAGACTAGGTAAATTAATGTTTATCTGAAATGCACACAAATGGTGTTTAGTCTCCTTTAATTAGCAATTTGGTTGGTTTAGTCAGGGGAAGGACATGGCTAGCTAATTTGTCAAACATGAGTCAAGGAAATGATGGTTAGTAGATAATATACTTATCCTCCCACAAATCTGAAAGGCACAGAAAATGTTCAACATGTACATCAAGGAAAAGACATCAAACTTAGGTTGGAAAACAGAACAACAAATTTAAAATTCTCTTTCACCTAATTTTCCGGAGCTTCTGAATAAAATGTCCTACGTTAGACTGGCCAGACAGCTCATTAGTTTCACAGGCCTCAATGTGTAATACTCTAATATTCCCCTCCTTATGGCCTTACTGCTGGCACTTGGAAATGACCTGGAAGTGAAGGTGACGGTCAGTGGTACCCACCTACAACAGGTACAGAAACTCCTGTGCTACAAAGACTCATCTGTGGACAACGTTATACTTTTAGTCAAAACTTTTGAAAAGAAATACATAAACCTGTATTGAACATAGAGATGTTCGAAAGTACTGGTCAAATAAGTTGATAAAGTGGAAAAACATGGCTTGAGACTTTGAGGAGCCTATTGTCAGATTGAGCTCTGCCAGTAATACTATGTGACCTTGCAGAGGGTTAGTTACCTCTGACCCTCGGTTTCCTCAAATATAAAATGGTGGTATTAATCCAGATCGCTAAAGTTCCTTTAAACTCTACTGCATATTATTGCAAATTTCAACTCACATTTCTAGGCTCAAAATAGCATCATCACTCTGACCCCAAGGTCTGTCTCTTTTCCCAGCATCTGTTCAATCACAAAATCCTATTCAGCATTTCTGTTAAAAAATGTGAGCTTTGGATTCAGAAAAACTTTGATGCAAATCCTGGCTTAGTCATGCATTAGCATGGGGAAGTTAGTTATTTTTCTTTACACTTCAATTTGCTCTTCTGCAAAGTGGGGTAACAAAATCATAGAATTGTGGTGTGGACTCGATAAGATAATGCACGTACGTGCTTAGTACAGTGCATAGTGTTTAATAAATTGTAATTAGAGTAAAAATCTCCCTTTCAAATAGCTCTTGAATTTGACTCTTCCTCTTCACTTGGAATACTAAAACTGAACTAGTTTATTATTTTTTTTTAAACTGTATTCTATTAGCCCTGGTAAAGAGGTAATCTTTAAAAAACACCATGATAAAATTTACATGGGGCTTCACAGAAATGGAAGGTGGGGTGCCTAGGAAAGCAGGATCTGATCTGACAAGTTTGAGACTCATGGTCTTGTTCAAAAATGACAAATGTAATGGTCTTCTTGAACTTTTTAGAACAATTTCACTCGGATTGAAGATGAGTTCGGGGGTAAAGGGTGTTATTAGGGACCCTTAACAAGGGTCCTCTATTAAGAGCATCTATGACTTTCTACATTTTTTTTCCTGTAATGCTCCCAGGACTTGCTTTGATTTGGTGGCAGACTCCTGTTTGTCCCCAAGCAGAAGTGTGGCTGATTGATTCCTGCGTGGGCAGCAGCTTTTATCTGGATGGGAAGATAGACTCAGGTAAAGAATAAACTTTCTAAAGCAAACCAGCCCCTGTTCACATTTTCAGACATAATTTAGAGCACAGTACAGGCTCTGCCACGTGGGTAGGGCTTCACTTCCCTGTGTCTTCATTGAGATGGGAAAAAAACAACCAGAAAAACATGGGCTTAAATGGCAGAATCAATGGTTTTGGTTAGGTGTGGGCATCTCCCTGAGATGGATCCTATGTAGGATAATAACATGCACAGGTTTTTCATTTAGGAGGAGTTTCTCCTGCCTAAAAAAATACGATGACTTTCCTGCTAATTAGATAGATAGATAGATAGATAGATAGATAGATAGATAGATAGATAGATAGAAAGATAAAGTTTAGACCCCATACCTGACCTGCTAACAGTCAGATGACTATGAAAAGAAGTCAGCGGGGCTCAGCTATTTCAGAACTCGGGGAGCAGGGAGTTAGCTTATCACCAAGGAGAATGGCAGGCTTTTAAACCCCTTTTCACGTTCAGGCCAATGGTAGCACCAGGGTCCAGGAGCTGGGAAGGACTAGGGGGCCATCGGAGGCTGATGGCGGAGTCACATTACAGGGCCGGAGGGACTGGAGAAGGGAACATTTGGCTCTCATTACAGAACAAAGGGACAGGGTGCTAGAAAACAGAGCGAATCTGGGTCAGAGGTACCTGACTCTCCCACAGGTGCTGTAGTCAATTTGCACATCTCCACTCTGGAGGGAACCTCCCACAGCCGTCTCCCTACCGACTGCATTTGCCAACAATAACATTTTACTGAGAACACAGCTTGTCAAAACCCAGCGTTTTAGCTAAAGCAGCGGCGTGATGAAAATAATGTTTGCTCAGGGGCCAAGCTCATTGCTCTTGAGAAAGGAGAGCTGTTAGCAAGTGATTTTCATGACATCTCCTCCCAATATTCACAATCTTTATATAGTATTAGTTTTTACAAAGCTCCCTCTCTAATAGTGTCTCTTAGGTCAGAGAGGAGAGATGACAGAAAAACTCTGATTCTTATGAGAAGTAGATATTGATCATAATTCAAGATCTAAACTTTACATTTGCCTTAATTATGATAGGGTTGTTCACAATTTGAGAGAGAGAACCCTACTTTTTTCTGTTTTGTCAGTTACTCCTTATTTCCCTCTTTTCCTATCTGCTTTCTAATGAAGCATTATTTTTAAAAATCTGAGGGTTTTGTTTTGTTTTTGGTAAGTAGTGAAAGTTCTTGGTGGCTACTTTGAATTCTGGTTATTACTCGCTTTCCTTCTTTTTCCTCCTTCCTTTTCTTTTGAAATCATCTCCAGGCTTCAGAAGGGACAGGGACTGTCTCGGCTACCACAGTGTCTGCAGGTCTGCCAACTGACCACCCCAACATTGTAACTGTATTTTAATTCATTAACAATGAAGCCCCAGAAATGTTGGCAGAGGGCACATTTCATCTGAAACAATATAAAGTGTACAATGAGAGAAAAGCAGGCCCCAGGTATTTGCAGGGGTCCTGTCATGTGGTGGTTGTGATGAAAATAGGCTTAGTGACTTTAACAGCTGGCAATTTATTAGCAAACCTGGTTCTACTAAAAAAAATATTGAAAATCAGAATTGATGTAGAGTGTTAATCCCAAATCTTTTCTATTAGCAAGACTTCTGTATTGTGTTAACTTTTACTATTGTGGGGAGCAGATATCCTCTGGAGCAAAAGGCTGGGTAAATGAACTTCCTTTGTCCAACACGGCTCCCTAGATGACAAGTAATTTTCCATTATGGGATTTAGCAAAACCAAGGGGAGAGTCTTCAGTCTTAGCTGGTGTCATTTTTGAGAATCCCTTACTAAGGCTTAATTTTGGAGTTGTCATCTTCAGTCTACATTTATGTTAGCTCTTTCCCTGGGCACATCATCCCGAAATGTTGCTTTCCCTTTGGCTGAGCTTTTATACACAGTAATTGAAAACAACACATTTTCTACTGCCGACTGGAGACACCAGAGCGATCACTCTCTCTTTCTACTTTAGATTTAACAATGTGGCAGCGGATGAGACGGGAGACATGCTCTAAGTATTCAAAATGAAAAACACCAGAACACAACCGTTATTTTATGAAAGAGGCTGGAAAATGGTTAGTAAAGAAATCACAGATGTGTTTCACAGACGGGGCGGGGGGGAGGAAGGGGAGTACTACATTCTGCAAACAGCATGACAAGCACAATTTACTCTTAATTTTGCTCAATATGTTACTTTTGGGGTTTTCTAAGCTTGTTCTGGGGGTTATTTTCACTTTCAAGAGTATCTGTGTATATGTATATGAATTTTCACCTTCTAGGGAAAGATAATAGTATTTTATAGACTGCTGACCATGGTTATTTATTTATGGTCATACATGTTTACCTGCAGCCACACTAAATGAAGAAAGGTTGATGAAACATGGAGTTGGCAACCCTCTCAAATTAGAAATTATATTTCTGAATTATTGTGTAAGAAAAGATGCTCAAAAACATGAATATATTTTAAATGATAAAATACTCAAAATAAACTTTTTGTAAAAAAATTCTACAATGACAAATTATTTACTTTTGCCTTAATTTTGACTCTGCAGAAGGCAAGTTTGTGTGTGTGTGTGTGTGTGTGTGTGTGTGTGCACAGCAGTTATGCCTTATTTTGTAGGGTCATTCACACAGCAGACATTCAGTGAATATCTGACTAATAAATTAAAAATATTAAAGGATTATACACTTTTATAGATGAAAAGATTTTTCTATCCTTTCTTCTGTCTAGGTAAACCTTTAAAAATTTTTATTTATATTTTATTTTATTTTTAAATTTTTTATTCATTGTTTAGCAAGAGAGGAATGAAGAGAGAGAGAGAGAGAGAGAGAGAGAGAGAGAGGAACATTGATCTGTTCTTTTTTTTTTTTTTTTTTCATTGATCTGTTCTTGTATGTGCCCTGATCGGGGATCAAACCTGCAACCTCTGTGCTTTGAGATGATGCTACCACCAACTGAGCCATCTGGCCAGGAGTATATACTTCATTTCTTTGCCTAAGATTTTACAATATTTAAAGGATTATATTTTTGATAGTTTATGTGTCTAAGTTACACACTGATTATTACAATGAAACAGAAACATACTCATTAAATCTTTTAAACAGTTGTAGCTGATTGTCATGCACAACAAGTGATATCTAAGGAGAATTTTCCTGTGTTCTGACAGTTTCACCAAGTCCTGGAAGAGAGAGGGGCACACCACAGTTAGGAGAACAGTATCTGAGGTTTTGTTTGTCTTTTGCCAGGAGTTTAAACATATTTTTTAAGGCAACATTAAGCTTTTGTAAGAATGATTTTTGGTTCAATTTTGTTGTGAGCATCCTTTCTGTGGGAATTAATAAAAAAAAAAAAGTCAAGGTATTCTAATTCGTCATCTATTATCAATAATTCTGTTTAGCCCTGGCTGGTTTGCTCAGTGGTAGAGCGTTGACCTGGTGTGCAGGAGTCCCGGGTTCGATTCCCGGCCAGGGCACACAGGAGAAGCACCAATCTGCTTCTCCACCCCTCCCCCTCTCCTTCCTCTCTGTCTCTCTCTTCCCCTCCTGCAGCCAAGGCTCCATTGGAGCAAAGTTGGCCCAGGCACTGAGGATGCTCTGTGGCCTCTGCCTCAGGTGCTATAGTGGCTCTGGTCTGGTTGCAACAGAGCGACACCCCAGATGGGCAGAGCATCGCCCCCGGGTGGGTGTGCTGGGTGGATTCTGGTCGGGCACATGCGGGAGTCTGTATGACTGCCTCCCCATTTCTGGTTTCGGAAAAATACAAAAAAAAAAAAATTTGGTTTAGAGCCTTAGATTAATTGGTGTCAGTCTGTTCTCATTGAACATTCATAGAAAGAATGTTGATCTATCTCTTCTAAGAGGAATTAATTGCTTTGATTTTTAATTTACAAGTGCATATATAATGCTTACTTTATGTCAGACACTCTTTTAAGCACTTGACAAATCTCAATGCATTTAATCCTCAAAACACTATAAAGTAGATACTTGTATTATCATGCCCATTTTACAAATGAGAAAATTAAGGTACAGACAAGCTGAATAAACTGTCCATGGCAAACAAGTTGCAGGTAGAGGAGTCAGCTTTGATCCCATGCATTCTGACATGAGAATCCTTGCCTTACTCTTCTGGAACAACATGGTCCAGTAGAGATATAATGTTGACCATATATGTAGTTTGAAATGTCCTAGTAACCACACTAAGAAAGTCAAGAATAACTTGAATAACATTTTATGTGATGCAACAGCTAAAGTGACATGTAGCACGTGCCAAAACAATACATATATTTGTGTTTAACTGAAATGTTTTCCACAGCTTCTATTTTAAAATTTAAATTAAACAAGATAAAAAGTTAACTCCTCAGTAGAACTAGCCAAATTTCAAGTGGTTAATAGCCACCTGAGGCTTGTAGCTATTACATAGGACAGCCCAGTCATGAAGAATTAACTGAAGAATTAAGTGCAGGAAATTTTGTTATCTCTATTACTACAAGCACATTACTATGGCAGAAGGAAAAAATAAACATTGGCTCTAAACTTCTGATTTACTAGAGGGCTGAACGCCATTGTTCACATCATTTTAATGGTGCTTCCTGATAGGTTTGTGTTCTTAAAGGGGCTCTCTCTGACACTGCCAGACTATGGCTTATCAAGGCCTTAATAAAAAAAATCAAACACCACCAACCACAGACTTGTACTAATGTTTCCATCATTCACACATTAACAAATTAAAAAAAAAATTACTATGATTTTGTATTTCTCTTTTAAATATAGACATAACCAATAGCACAAAATTTATTTGCAAGTTGAGAGTGTTAGGTCAAATACTGATGACTAGGTTGAGAGGGGATAGAGGAAAGAACTTTTGTTTTTGTTTTTTTTTGATCACTAAGAATTAAAAACTGGCTCTGGCTGGTGGCTCAGTGGATAGAGTGTTGGCCTGGCATATGGATGTCCTGGGTTTGATTCCCTGTCAGGGCACACAGGAAAAGTGACTCTCTGCTTCTCTCCCCTTTCCTCTCCCCCTCCTCTCCCTCTTACCCTCCCACAGCCAGTGGCTTGATTGGTTTGAGCATCGCCCCCAGTGCTCAGGATAGTTCTGTCAGAATGCAACAGTCTCAGACACTAAAAATTGCTTGGTCCTTGAGTACTGGCCCCAGATGGGGTTGCTGGCTAGATCCCAGTCAGGGCACCTATGGGGAATCTGTCTCACTATCTCCCCTCTCTCATCTAGAAAAAAAAAAAAAAGAATTAAAAACTAAATCAAGAGAAGGTATATTTTACATTAAATGTGACTAATTTGCATATATTTTGTATTGATACTATAAACCTAGTATATATTTAATTTTAATGAAGATAAACTTCTTACTCAGATCATTTATTATTAAAAAAGGAAAGTTTTTATTATTTTATGAGACAAATCTTTTTATAAACTGATGTTAATATGAACTAATTATGTTATTCTCTTTAGGTTTTTTAATTTTTTGTCACTGAGAGAATGTATATTTAAATTGTTCTATCTTTTCAATTTTTTAGTAAGTGGGATATCCTGTAGAATGTAGTGAAATGAGAAAGAGCTCTGGGATCAGCAGACCTCGATTTTAATCCAGAAGAGCTGAGTTTCAATGCAGATTCGGCCACTTAAAAGTAGTTTCTCGGCCCTGGCCGGTTGGCTCAGCGGTAGAGCGTTGGCCTGGAGTGCGGGGGACCCGGGTTCGATTCCTGGCCAGGGCACATAGGAGAGGCGCCCATTTGCTTCTCCACCCCCCCTCCTTCCTCTCTATCTCTCTCTTCCCCTCCCGCAGCCAAGGCTCCATTGGAGCAAAGATGGCCTGGGCGCTGGGGATGGCTCCTTGGCCTCTGCCCCAGGCGCTAGAGTGGCTCTGGTCGCGGCAGAGCGACGCCCGGAGGGGCAGAGCATCGCCCCCTGGTGGGCAGAGCGTCGCCCCTGGTGGGCGTGCCGGGTGGATCCCGGTCGGGCGCATGCGGGAGTCTGTCTGACTGTCTCTCCCTGTTTTCAGCTTAAGAAAAATACAAAAAAAAAAAAAAAAAAAAAAAACCCCAAAAAACCTAAAAAAAAAGTAGTTTCTCTCTAAACTTGAATACTTTACTTAATCTTGGTGAGTTTCCAGTTTCCTGCCCTGTAGATGGAAACAATAATGCATGTTTCTTCACAGTACTAAAAAGAATAAATGAGAAAACATGTAAAATGCTCAGCATAGTGTTTGACACATATTAGGAAGCTAATAAATATTAATTCCTTTTCATAGTTATATGCACATCTTTTCATATAAAAGAATTTTAAATCACCTAAAGTCTCAAAAAATTTTAAGCAAAATATACTATTTAAATTGATTTATATCCTCAACCCTTACGATCCCTAAAAAACTTAAGTCATTTTTTTCTCTTTAAAAGTTTCTAAATTATACTGATTGAAATAGCAAATAATTCAGAGCCTAATTTTTGGACAATTTTCTGGAAGAAAGGATGCCAGAAAATGAACAAACGAAGGAGAGAAAGAATAATTATTGAATAATAGTATAGTAATTATACTAGTGGTAAGTGAATATAAAGGTATTTTCGTTGGGATTAAACCCTTCTGAGTGTTTTTCCCTTGTACCTTGTCAGGAATAACTGGAGACCCACTGAAGTCATATCATGATATCCACAGTTAGGCTATTTAAAGGCTGCCATTTCATTTCCAAATTTCACTCCTTCTGACGTCTCTTGCACTGTTCACTTGGCAACCTTGGCTACACTTCAGCAGATAATTTGTATGCTACATAAGCATTTAGAAAAACCCAGAGTTAAACCCTGGGGTGAGAGTCATCAGTGTCTTTTATAGTTTCTGAACTCTTCACTATGTGCCATAACATGGGTCAGAGAGTGCATCTTTCAAGAGAAAAAGAACACTCTTTATTTTCATTTCTACTTCCATGTTAATATGACAATGATTCTACAGTGAAATTCGGGTTTGACTTCATTTCTCCTACAGTTTTATCAATAGAATTTTTTCCTAGATGTTCACCATTATTCTTTTTTACTTTTTTAATCAGAAAGTAAGCATTTAAATTGTTTTTGATCAAAGGTCAGTTTTTAAAAATGCAAGAAAAACCTTTGCTTGACAAAGATTCAATCTGAGAAAAGTCTAGGTAAGCATATCAAATGCACAGATTGCAGTAGGACCCTCTTTAGTTTAACAGATAAAAGCGTGTTTTAGGGGGTTTTCTTTGCAGTGTTAGAACATGTGCTCTGCTCATGGAAACCAGCTGTCATGCCACTTCCTAGCACCCGGAGGAAACAGAAACTTGCTTCTTCTCCACTGTTAATGCATGAGTCTGTGAATTAGGCAAAGATTAGGGTGACTATGTTGGTGCAGGTGGTTTTATGTATTTTGGGGAGGGGGTGGTCAAGAAAACATCTTCCTCTGTACTTCTTTTCTCCAAATTGGGCATCGCTTGAAATTGGCGCATTCAGTAGCACTGTGGGATGAGGTATGTCCAGGGCACCGTGTCCCTCAGGCAAATACCTTCACTGCTGGCAAACCCTTAGAATTTGCAAGCTCAGCCAGCACCTTTGACCCGACCACGCAGCTGACTACACAGTTGGCAGTTGGTAGCTTCCATTTATTCTAAGTCAGCTCCCGAGGCATCAACATAAAATGAAATAAAGATTTGGGAAGTAACTTTAGAAATAAAAATGGAATGCCCAACAGTTTGCTTCAGTCTGCTCAGGGTGAGAACCATTTATTAAGCTAGTAGAGATAGAAAAGTCCAGGAGAGAAGACCAACAGCTCAGGAAAATTAAATGGGATTAGTGATCAGACACATTATCTGAAGATCCAAGTGAGGAAGACACTGCTTTAAAATAGTCAACCAGCAGATTGCTCCAGATATAGTTGGGTATACCACTCATCTCAGTGGACAGAGCTTGTCACCTTCACATCCTTAGTGACCAGCACTATGGCAGTCAGTGAATATTTGAGCAATTAAAAAATGAAAATTGTGGCTACTGGCTGAAATTAGTGGCAGAGTGTTCATTTAATCTTGCAGATGTGACAGGCTTTGATTCTATAGATCAATTCTGTGACTTAATTAACTTTGAAATTATTGTCACTGGTACTTCATCAATAAAGTAAAACTATTGACTATAAAACACATACATTCATGCAAAAATATGCATTTTTTGCCACCAACTAATTATGAGAAAGTTATCTAAATAAATAATACAATTGCATGTAAGGGTTGTATATGTATGTATTTATACAAAATTCTTTTTTTCCAGTTCGTATATCTAACAGATAAAATTTCCAAGTCATATTTTCTACAAAGAATAAGATGAGGAGAAAAGAAGTAATATTTTTCTTCCATTCCTACTGTGTGCTACAGTTGAGCTCTGAGCTTTACAGAATTTCTTTTACTTTGCTTCTCATTGACCATGTCAAGGATAAAATCAATCCCTTTTTGTAGATGAGGATGCTGAGGTTCAGAAAATATATAACTTGTCCAATTATACTTAATGAGGAAATGGTGGAGCCACAATGTATCAACTGCAGGTATGTTTGATGGTCAAGTCTGTGGGTTTTTCTCTTTACAAACTTAAAATGCCATCAATTTAAAGCATTTAGAGTAGACACTGTGTATAATATACATTCTTCAAGAATTTCATGTTAAAATAAATATAAAGATTATTTATTTTTCTATGTAACAGAAAAGATCATTTAGCCAAATATAATGGATTTAAAAAATGCCTCTTAAAAGATACAAAATATATACTAATTTGGAGTAAAATAAGTAATAAAAGTATAAAACCTTATGAAAACAAAGCTATAAAGCTTTACTGAAAAGGATAATATAGAACAATAAATGGAGAGATATATATTGTTCTAAGATGGGAATTTTTAACATTGTAAAGTTGTCACTTCTCCCACATATTAATGTATACATTTAGTGAAATATTAATCCAATGTCCAAAATCTCTTAGTTAGAAATATGACCATTAATTTTAAAATTCATCTGGAAAAATAAGTGGAAGAAGACAAGAGATTTTTAAAAGAAGAATAATGAGGTCCACTTACATTATCAGATATTAAAATAAATTATAAAACTTAGAACAGTGTGGGCCCTGGCCGGTTGGCTCAGCGGTAGAGCGTCGGCCTGGCGTGCGGGGGACCCGGGTTCGATTCCCGGCCAGGGCACATAGGAGAAGCGCCCATTTGCTTCTCCACCGCCCTCCTCCTTCCTCTCTGTCTCTCTCTTCCCCTCCCGCAGCCAAGGCTCCATTGGAGCAAAGATGGCCCGGGCACTGGGGATGGCTCCTTGGCCTCTGCCCCAGGCGCTAGAGTGGCTCTGGTCGTGGCAGAGCGACGCCCCGGAGGGGCAGAGCATCGCCCCCTGGTGGGCAGAGCCTCGCTCCTGGTGGGCGTGCCAGGTGGATCCCGGTCGGGCGCATGCAGGAGTCTGTCTGACTGTCTCTCTCCGTTTCCAGCTTCAGAAAAAAAAAAATTAAAAAACAAACAAACCTTAGAACAGTGTGGTACTGCCATTAGATGGTACAGATCCCTGGAAACTGGAAGAGATTAGATTATTGATAAATAGATAAATAAATAGTTATGTATAAAATGAGAAGAGGGTAAATGGGAGATAAATGATGACAGAAGGAGCCTTGACCTGGGATGGTGAACACACAATACAAGATACAGATGATGTATTGTAGAATTTTATACCTGAAACTTATATAATTTTATTAATCAATATTGCTCCAATAAATTCAATTAAAAGTGAATATGATAAAGATAGAACTTCAAATTAGTGAGGAAATAATAGCTTATGCAAGTAATGGTAATATGCTAATGGGTTAAAAATGTAAAAATGAGTTCTCGTCTATTAGAAAATATTATTCATGTGTTTTATGTGCTTATAGAGGAATGTTTAGCTATAATATAAATATAATAACTTATAGAGGAATGTTTAGCTAACCTTGGAGTGAAGTGCACAAGCTGAAAACATAAAAGAAAGTATAGACAGACTTGGGTTGAAAACATCATAAAAAATATCAAAGAACAAACTACAAACTATAAAAAATAGGTGCAACATATCACAGGAAGATTGTTAAATTACAGATTTATAAGGATTTCATTTTAAATAAAAAGAATGATCATTGTATCAGAGAAATGAACAGACAAGTCGAACAAACTTCTTAGTCAATTTTTAAACTTTCTAGAATTGAAGATATGCTAATTAAAATAATACCTAATTTCTTGCCAATTCCATTCTTATGTCGGGGGCCATCTTTCTTGCATTTGCAAGTCTGTTCTACCACTTATCTCTGCTGTTGGCCTAGGTCAGGCGGGGCAGAGCTGCCTCTCAACCCGCATTGCTAACCACTGCTTTCTCCCGTCCCAGTGGAGACACTGAGAACAGTGCAGAAACCTCCTTGGGTCTTCTTAGATGAAAGAGAGCTACAGCTTGTTTCACTTTGGTGATACCTCGTATTGGAGGAATACCTGCACCATCCTTTTACTCACCTGGAGCTACTAAATTTTATTGGAACAGCTTTTCATGTATTCCCAGCTCTCTCTAAGGTATGACTTTAATAAAGAACTGGCCCTGAGAGACAAACCCTGGCATCAGACCCCATGTGGCACCCAGAATCTGGAATAGCCACTCCCTTTCAACAACTATATCTTTCTTAGAGGTCAGTCTCACTTTTCTGGGATTTTTCTCTCTGGCTTCCTGCAAATAAGCTGAGATGAATCCCAAAGACTTCAGTTTGTATTATTTTCCCTTACAGTTGAGTTTAACAGCCCATTCTTTTTTTTTTTTTTTTTTTTTTTTTTGTATTTAAACCTAAAAAGTTGACTTCTTCTCTTATCTAAGTTTTAAAATCTGTCTAAAATTCTCTCATGAACTGACATTACTTCTATAATTTTATAATGTATTTTTAAGAGGAAATATTATGTGTGTGGAAAATACAAGTTTTCTTTTATGAATTCATAGCCCAGGATGTTGACTCCTTAGCCAAAACTATTTCCTTGAGCCAAAGATCAAGGTATAATTTATTTTATTACAAGGAGAATACACAACATTTACAAGTATTTTAAATTTAATTAAAGAAAATGGAAACTTAGTACTTAGTTCATTTTTAAATGCTTCTAGTTTTGTTAGGTCATCCTAACTTTTTGCATTGAAATTGTAACTAAGACTGTGAAGTACAAACTCTCAGCTTGACCTTGGCATCAAAAAAATTCCTTTGAGGATTTCTTTTAAAATAAAATGGAATATTTTCCATATTCACTACCATTATGCTTCCCACAAAACACATAAAGGATATTTAAAGAAATGTTTTTAATTTTCGGAGTGTCTCCTAAGAGTTGGGTTGGACAGAGAAAAGAGCTAGAGCTATAAATTTTTTAAAGGTGTTTATGGGAAACTACTAATTTGTTCTAAGTTTACATTTTATATATTGAAACCTTATTATGACAAAGTTCTTGACATACACTGTAATAATTATACTTTAAAATACTTCTTACATGAACTGGGATTTACTGTCTATAATTTGATTTTAAATTTCTCTAAGAGAAAAAATTATGAACTTTTTTTTTGTTTGACTTTAAAATGTCCTTCCTGATGGTTAGCTATGTATTTGGTATTAAAAGTTATAAAGAAATCAACCACCATGCATTGATTGGCATTTATTATGTACAATATTCAATAATAAATTAAGTTCATTTAAAAGAAAAACAAATTTAATGCATTATACTTGCTCTTTAATCTTCCTGGGAAAGCAATAAATGCACACATATAAAAGATTAACTATAAGGCAACACTTGATGTCAAACCTGTAACACAGATGATACTGATTTAAATGAATATGAATCCATACTGAAGAACAAAAAAATGATGATGATGCTTTCCATTATTAGTTGCTTAAAAATTGTTTGAATGTAATTTGTTATTTACCCAGTGAGTGCTATTTCATATCCCTACCTGGTAAGAAGAGCCCTAAGAGAAAGCATCATTAGCATAGTTCTGATGAGGAGGAAGTTGGCAATTCAGGAGACTTCGTTTGTTACCAGACTACAACCAGTCTGGTCCAAGGATCGGGTCTCCTGTCACTCTGCAAAAAAGCCAAAAGCAGAGACTGGGTCTGAGAGGGAAACAGGCATTTTTAAACAAGATTGCTCAGCAACATGAGAAGACATGCTGCATATCCGAGCCCAAAGCCTGCCTTACAATCTCAGTTGCAAGAACTAATTATATACTTTTTCAGGTGAGGTTAATACAATGTGGGGCATGCAGTTAGTTACAAAGCAGGATGGCCGGTTCCTGGGATCATAATTTCTTCTCCATGGCATTCCAATCTACACACAGTCTTTATTGCTTCTTGGGGTCAGTCATCTCTTCAGGGTTATGGGAGCATCCGGCTTCAGTAGTTCTGCATTCCTGGGTGGAGGTTGCTAAAGACAATCTCGGAAATAGCTTACATATGGTGCACTAGCAATCATATATATATATATATGATTGATTGAATATTTGATTGATATATATATATAATAATTGATTGAATATTATATTGATACCATATCAAGTTGATATACTTTTTTAGTGATAGAATAGAGGCTTTTATATTCACATCTGTTTGATTCCAAGATCCCTGTTTCCCCTTCTTCAATACACTGCTTCTTGCAGAGAGAACACTTTCATTATGGCTGCTTTAGAAGGTGGATCTTTCATTGTAGACATGTTCATTTATTGAGTTATTCTTGCAACAAATACTGTTGACCACTCACTATCTGCCACACACTGAGCAAAATTGGATAATGTTCTTATTTAGTTTAATATTATTCAAAAGATAGCAACAAAATAGCACAAAATAAATATAAAATTAAAAAATTTAACATTACCAGAAAGAAGACATACATAGAGTTAGAAAGCTTATAATAGACTCCATCTAGTCAGGGTGTCAAGATCCTAAAATCTGAAAGGCAAGTGGACTTAAACTTTGAAAATTGGAAATATAAAGATCCAGAGAACCATGAATGAAAATGGGATGACCACATTTTTCTTTGTTCAATGGTTTTTGTTTTAAACAACATACAAAGTAGGACTACAGCACACATAGTGTAACAGACAGCGTGGCCACCGGGGTGTTTTCACTCATACTGCCTTGAAAAAAATGCACCTTTTTAAAGTGACAGAAAAGAGACAGAAAGTAGGAGAATAATATATCTGGAAACTAAGGAAAATAGTATTACAAAAAAGGAGTGGCCAAATAATGTTGATTGCTTTTGTAAAGTCATCTGAAATGCTTCATATTTAGCTAAAGAAGGAAGGGGGAAAATTTCTGACTACATACCCTCTTGCTACAAAGAAATGAAGTGGAATTATAAATTATTCTTTTAATACTTAAAAATCTATGAAAGAGAGAGTGAGACAGAGAGAGAATCTAACTCATTCCTGAATAATTTTCACCCAGGGAGACCTTAATAAGATCTATGTACCTTCACCACTAGATCCAATTTTATAATCACTGGGCTGTCCCACAGACACAGTGCTTATGCTAGTAATACATGTCTAATATATTTACCCAAGGATCACTTATGCGTCTAAAATAATTTATTGTTGATTATATTTACAGAAAGGATTGCAAAGTTACAGTTGTTAATTTATCAAACTCACGACATTTCAAAAATGATAACTTTCTGGCAAAGAAAACTTAAAATTGTTTTTTTTTTTTTCAATTACTGTTATAATTGTTATATATATTATATTATATATATATTAGTTTCAGGTGAGCATCATAGTGGTTAGACGTTTATGTAACTTACAAAGTGATCCCCCTGATAAGTTTTGCATCCACCTACACCATGTATAGTTACTAGGTTATTAACTATATTCTCTAAGTTAGGGGTCCCCAAACTTTTTACACAGGGGGCCAGTTCACTCTCCCTCAGACCATTGGAGAGCCGGACTATAAAAAAAAACTATGAACAAATCCCTATGCACACTGCATATATCTTATTTTAAAGTAAAAAAAACAAAACGGGAACAAATACAATATTTAAAATAAAGACCAAGTAAATTTAAATCAACAAACTGACCAGTATTTCAATGGGAACTATGCTCCTCTCACTGACCACCAATGAAAGAGGTGCCCCTTCCGGAAGTGCGGCGGGGCCGGATAAATGGCCTCAGGGGGCCGCATGCCGCCCGAGGGCCGTAGTTTGGAGACTCCTGCTCTAAGTTGTACAGTACATTCCCATGACTATTTTGTAACTGCCAATTTGTACTTAATCCCTTTTTCACTCAGCCTCCAGTGCCCCTCCCATCTGGCAACCATCAGTTTGTTCTCTGTATCTCTTAGTTTGCGTCTGTCTTGCTTGTTCGCTTAATATTTTAGATTACACGTATAAGGGAAATCATACAATACGTGCCTTTTTCCGTCCAGTCTATTCCTCTCAGCCCCGTACCCTAGTCTAGGCCTATCCATATTGTTATAAATAGTAACACTTCACTCAGGCAAAGAACATTTTTATAAGACACTAAATTTGCTTCACTTGGAAAGTCAATTTACATTCTCAAAGTATTTTAAAACTCTTTCCAAACTTAATTTTAACAAAACATGTGTCTTTGATTCATTAAAATTGGCAGAAATATTTTAAAAATTAAGAAAAGAACTTTAAATATATGTATGCATTTGAAATTAAAGTAATTTGAGCAAGAAAATGTCTAGATTGTGAGAATCTCATAGAGAGATGATCTAGAAAGGGAAGAAACCTAGGACGTGGGATACTAGGTTGGAGGCTCTTGCAATAATCCAGATAGAAAATATTTTCCATTCCAGCCATCTAGAATGGAATGATGAAGAAGGAAAAATGATAATTTCTGGAAATTGGTAGAAAAATTGAAACGATGCCATGAGTGAGTCTATGGAGAAGCAAAGATTTGCAATTCAGCTCATGTTTATCCAGCCCTGTTCCACCTGTAATGTTTTCTCTATTTTGTAGAAGAGGAAACTCAGAGAGCTTGAATAATCTGCCTCTAAACCCTTATTTGGTAAATTGTGGACCTAAAGTGTGTCTACTTAAAATATCTGACTTCAGTTGAAAAGCTTTTTCTAATATAAAGCCATAATCAGCATCCAGCAAAAGAGCTGAAACAAGTCATAAAATATTTTCATGAAATTTCAATGCCATAAAATGCATTTGATTAAGAACTCCATTTCAGATGGCAAAGTAGCTTTCTGTAATGGTGCCCTTCCTGTAGGGCACTAGCCCTTGATGCCAAATGAAGAGGGTGAGGAAGGAGCATCCCGTGCTACTGTGTGCTCGGGGCAACCATGCTGAAGAAGCGTACTCGTACAGCTGAGGCTGTGTGGGTTTCTGCACTCGTTCACCATGGTTCCGCAGTGAACTCCCACACTGAATGAATAAGGTAGTGACTATTCCGGATCATGCCCAAGCCCTTAAAGTTTTTATCCAAGGAATTTAGGGGGAGAAAAATAAGAATATTTTATTATTTGCTTTTTAATTTTTTTTTTAAGCCAAAGAAAAAAGGTTGTCAAGGAGAAGTATGGACATCTTGCAGAGAAACAGAAAATGAGGCCTTTAAAGACATTGTTTATATACCCCAAAGAAATCAGCTCTGATTTCAGTCAGGATCACAGAAAACTTGGATATATTTTATATTTTTTTTCCAAAGTGTAAAAAATACTTAAAAGTACATATATAGACTGAATGTAGATTTATTGCCAATGACTTTTGTAAGGCGGGTGGGTTGAGACTGCTAATGTAAGTTTACGAGTACAGCTGGTCCATTTAACGGCAGGTTTATAGGCACACCTCAAGAACTGCCCCATGTCTGTGGAAGGTATGGTATCAAACAAACTCTGTTGGACATATGGGCCCATCTATGGGCAGCGTACTATAAACCGACCCATAACTACTGCAGCTGTGATCATAAACCTTTTTAGAAAACAACTAGAAAAATCTGACTTAGAAATGTTTGCTGTGTTTCAAAATGGAAAAGTGGAACATACAAAGTGAGTGCCAATGCAATGGCTTGGGTGAAAAATATCACAGGCTCAGGTTAAACCAACAAAACCGCCTTCACTCTCACTCTGCATTGTTTTCATAAATCTCAATTGAAAGATCAATGGCAATTAATATTCTGCTCTTAAAATCCTAAGTGCCTGAGACCGCTGGTATTCCACTAAACACCCGGTGTTCCTCAAATAAGTCACCAGGATGTTGGTACTTACCTATAATGTTGATATAGTGTTTTATTACGCAGGCATACCTTGAAAGATTTGTCTCTCATGTAATGAAGATACATTTCAAAGTTGAGACTTTTCATCTGTTAAGAGGGCATTTTGCTTTTCCTCTGACATTTTGAAATATTTATTTTCAAAACCACTTTATGGAAAGGACCACCAGTAGACTAGCTAAGTGCATTATAAAATCTTATAAAAATACTATAATTGTATTTTTTTTACTAAATATTGGCACGTGGATATAAGACTTTCTCTGTCCCAAGACCTGTCCATGGACCGCATGAGGTAGTAAGAAAGCAAAGATTGCATTCAATTTATAGTAAATATAGCTGCCAACTAGATCTCCTTGAAGGCTTAGGACCATGTTATCCATTTTTATACTTCCATGGTGCCTAAAGCTAGGACCTGCAGAGCATGCATGTCGGTTAATAGGCAAAAGCACAGTGATTTCACATTAAGAGAGGGCGCATACAGAGAGGTAGTCTTACTTATTTGCAATACCAACAAATGTCACACTGCTTTCCCTTCTTCTCAATTACACTGGCCAGTCCTAGTTGGTGATGTTGGTGTTTCTTTTCTATTCCCTATTAAAGAATATTTTTTAAAATGTATAAAATGTTATTCTAATATTATCTACTATTATCTGAGAAAAAGAAATAATAATAGGAAATTGTGGGTGGAGCACAGAGCGCATTACTAGCAGCTGTGGCTGATGCAATGCTGTGAGAATACTCCAGCTCCCAGAAGCCTCCTGGGCATACCCAGGAAAGGAGCTTTCCTGCTTTAAGGAAGTGACTTAGCGCCAACCACGCAGCTCCCTGATCTTTTCAGCGATTGGCTTTGAGGAACACACTGTAACACCCTGTAGGCTGAACCCATCTATATAAGTTTGCATACTTCCTGAATAAAGTGGATCTGTGTCACTGAACCTGGTCCCCGGAGTCGGGCCTTTGCATCTCCGTCATCCTCACCCCCAGCAGGACTTGTCCACAGGAAATAGTGTGCACATGTGTGCCTGTGTCTTTCCCACTGTGTGTACCCTTCCTTATTTTGAGACTACCAGATTTCTATTTTTTTTCTAACAAGTTATGAAATCCATTGAATCTATTTTAGCACATTTTGAGTTGCACTGAGAACATTTGTGATTAGTAATATCACTTTAGTCAAAGAAATCATTCCCTGACTTTACAGGGCTTTTAGGTTTTCTTTTCTTTTCTTTTCTTTAGCAAGAAAGACAGAGAGAGGGGGGCACAGATAGGGACAGACAGACAGGAAGGGAGAGAGATGAGAAGCATTAACTCTTTGTTGTGGCGCCTGAGTTGTTCATTGATTGCTTTCTCATATGTGCCTTGAATGGGGGGTTCCAGATAAGCCAGAGACCCTTTGCTCTAGCCAATGATTTTAGCCTCAAGCCAGTGACCTTGGGTTTCAAGCCAGTGATGATGGGGTCATGTCTATGATCCCACGCTCAAGCCAGCAACCCCATGCTCAAGCTGGTTAATCCGTGCTCAAGCCAGCAACTGCAGGGATTCGAACCTGGGTCCTCTGTCTCCCAGGCTGATGCTCTGTCTACTTCACCACCACCTGGTCAGGCTAAATTTTCAATTGTAATGTGTTAAGCCATTTATAGAATATTTCTGAAAGCTGATTTCATATCATTTCTTTTGAGGTGAGAAGAGAGAAGAAAGTGAGGCAGACTCCTGTATGTGCTCCAAACAGGATCCATCCAGCAATGCCATCTGGAGATAATGCTCAGGTACTGAACTATTTTTAGTGCCTGAGAATGATTTGCTTCAACTAGCTATCCTCATCCCCCAGGCTATGCTTGAACCAATCAAGCCACTGTCTGTGGGAGAGGAAGAGGAAGTGGAGGAGAAGTTTCTCTTGTGTGCCCCGACCAGGGACTCAAACCTGGGATATCCATATGCTGTGTCAATGCTTTATCCACTGAGCCACCAGCCAGGGCCTCATATCCTTGTTGTAAATAATGTCATTACTAGTTCTTCAACACAATGAGTAGGTGGGGCTAATCTTCCCATTTTCTTTACATGACTTTTTTTGGGTGGAGCCCTCTTGAAACTGGGTTAGTAGAATCTATGGAGTACATGGATATATATTATTTTAGTGGTAACTAAATTTTTCAGTGAGAAATACCTAATTAATTTTAAGATGACTTTCAAAACATTTGAAGAAAATGTAAATAGGTGTCTACTTCAGTGTTTTGAATAAAATACCTGCTTAAAAATATTCAGTGTCTAAGCAGTCACTACATTAAAAGTTCTCTAGTAAAATCAACTATTTGAGTAAGATTTTTAAAAAATAACATAACAGAGGCTTACACATTTCAAATTACTTTGACATATTTTATCTCATTCAGTGTACACAATAAGCCTTTGAAACGGGCAGTTTGGGTACTGTTTTCTTCTTTTACAAATGAAAAAACTAAGGCTCACAGGATTAGTTGTTTCCCCTAACTCTCACAGTAAGTTATCGATTTACCTTGACCTTGAACACAAACCTTAGATTCCATGATAAGGCTACGGTTAAAATTCACATGTCACCTAAGTAGATGAGGGTCAAAGAAATCCAATTCCACCCACACTGTTCATTATATTATAGCTATTACATTGGAACACTGAAAAGAGAGTCCCTAAAGGAACAAGAACACAGGACAGGTACATTTATTGTAAGAGGGCTGTTGAAAAATTTTGCCATTTATAGCATTAGCTTGGGAGGGTAGAGTGAAGTCACCTAGACAGCTGAAGGGAGGGGCTGGAGGAGCACAAGCGTGACTGGGTATGAGATGTCAAGATGACACGGACCCAAAACACAAATACCTCCTTTGGACTGGAACCAATCTTGTGAAGGTATCTAAATGAACCAGGGCCAATTGTGGAAAATAACACTAATATATTTTTTATTCTTTTTAATTTCTTGTAGGACATAGAAACCACATCAGAAAAAACTATTTTTTTTTTTTTGTACCCTTCCGAAGCTGGAAACGGGGAGAGACAGTCAGACTCCCGCCTGCGCCCGACCGGGATCCACCCGGCACGCCCACCAGGGGGCGATGCTCTGCCCCTCCAGGGCGTCGCCCTGCCGCGACCAGAGCCACTCCAGCGCCTGGGGCAGAGGCCAAGGAGCCAGCCCCAGCGCCCGGGCCATCCCTGCTCCAATGGAGCCTCGGCTGCGGGAGGGGAAGAGAGAGACAGAGAGGAAGGAGGGGGGGAGGGTGGAGAAGCAAATGGGCGCTTCTCCTATGTGCCCGGGCCGAGAATCGAACCCGGGTCCCCCGCACGCCAGGCTGATGCTCTACCGCTGAGCCAACCGGCCAGGGCCAGAAAAAACTATTTTACTCAGCCACCACGTCTGTTCAAATACAGCTGGGCATTCCAAAAATCTTGTTTAACATGCCAGATATTCTCTGTTAGAGAATAGGTCAGCAAGGCATCTCACAACATGTTATAGAATTATCTGAGAGCCTAATTCATCTTAATTTTAATTTTTAAATTGTTCAGTGATAATAACATTAATTTATTTAACAGCCTAAATTTATAATTTAATCTTAGCTGAATTATTTTAAATGTAAGTTGTTTCTTCTTTATTTGATAATACCTTGAGAAAATAATGTTGAATATCCTCATATGTATTTTCTCCTATTCAATAATAACTTTTAAACTAAATTCTTAGAAATAGGGAGCCATAGAAAATCTTATTCTACTCAACCTATTTTTCTCTACTTTTTTTCTTGCCCGACTTCTATTACATTTATCAAGTTTTCTTTATTCCTTTATTTTCTGATTATAGTCTGGAAGTTTTATAATCTATTTCTATTTTATTAAGGACCAATCTGAATATTTAACATGTACAGTGTTCTTAACACAATCTGAGGTTCTTAGACTTCCCTTCTAGTCAATAAAGAATTGTTGGGAGCAGCTTTACTTCAATGCACGCCATACATTAAGAATTATCTAGTATTTTACTTACACCTCATTTTATACTTCAGAATTAATTGTTTCAAAAATATACAGTCAAATATTATTTCTTTCTTAAAATTTATTTTCTTGACAATAATAGCTAATAATTAATGAGTATTAACTGTGTCAGGAGTTATTATTTTTTAATTGAATTTTATTAGGGTAACACTGATTAACATAATTATACAGGTATCATGTTGTTTTGGTTACTATGGCCTTGTACTATAGTTTGATATCAGGTAGCATGCTTTCTTCAACTTTATTTTGCTTTCTCAATATTGCTGGAACTATTTGGGGTCTTTTGTGGTTTTATATAAAGTTTTGGAACACTTGTTCTAGTTCTGTGAAATACACCATTAGTATCTTGATAGGAATTTCATTGAATCTGTAGGTTTCTTTGAGTAGTATGGACATTTCAATGATGTTAATTCTTCCTATCCATGAACATTGTATATGCTTTCACTTGTTTGTATTTTCTTCAGTTTCTTTCTTAAAGTGTTTTAGTTTTCTGACTACAAGTCTTTTATATCTTTGGTTAAATTTGTTCTTAGGTATTTTATTCTTTTCAAAGCAATTGGCTATGGAAATCAGTGAGGTTTTTGTCTGCTAGAGAGAAAAAGGAGTCTCCAGAGACTCAGGTACCCTCTTACAGGAGCAACACAAACATCTTACCTTCAGCCACTTACCCTGGGCTCTGACAGAAGGAAGGCTGAGTGAACTAGAGTCATGTGAGGAGAGTCTATGGTTTGTGGCTCAGGAGAGAGACCCAGGGAACAGTTACCAAAATATTTGTGCTGAGTCATTTATGCATACCACAGTCACCATCATTCTTGGGCAGAGCACTCGCTCCATGCAGCATCAGCCGGGGGGGAAAGAAATTTGCCCCATGCTATCGAGGTTAGGCCTTGTAGAGGAGTCAGCAGGCTTGGTCAGGAAGCAGAGGTCTGGATAAACTCAGAGAGTGACAGTGACTCGGTTTCCTGACTTTGAGGTGGGAGCCATTACCCCCAACTTTCTCACAGGGGATTCAGTAGAACTATCTTCCTTCCTGCCAGTAGACCCACACTCCAGACTCCAAGGTTCCACCTGCCTGACTTCTAGTGACTCTGCCCAGCTGTGGTTAGGGAAGAATCTGGAACAGACTGAGACTTGTGACTCTGATGTGGGAGCCACACCCACCACCTTCCCTGGAGCCTGAATGGCACCTCCCCCTCAGAGGAGATCAAGTAGCCTTATCCTCTCAACTGTATCATAGATTCTTTCAGTGACAGAGCTTAACAAGCAGACAGAAGGTGAAGACAGCTGGAGGCAGATCTCGGGATGCCTTGGGACTTTTTCTGACCTGCTCCTGGGTCAAGTGCTGGTTATGCTGGCCTTGGTGTACAGCTTGGTCCTTCCCATGTGTACCCATGGGAACACATGCAGAGGCTGTTCCCATGGGTACCCATGAGAATACGTGCAAAAGCCCAGCAGAGGCTGCCACAAACTGTGGATCGCTTGTAACTCCAAACAGGTGGCTGAGGGCAAATAATAAGCAGTATCTTATATTGGCCTGACTCAGGTTCCCACCCAAGAGTCCCAGAACCAACACACCTGGTGACCAGCTTCAGCCAACATCAGAACAGAATCCAAATAGCTTTCAAGCAGCATATGCAAATGGAGAGCTTGTCAGGAACCAACCCCAGCTGAGGTAATCTGCTTCCTGTAGTGAGCACCTACATGCCAGCTTGCACACATTGGTAGGTAGAGTCTTATAGTCAGCCACCGCGAGGGTCAATCCCATGCACAATAAGCCAGTAGCAATCAAGACTCAGTTACAATAGGAGGGCCCACATAAGCCACCCAAGGAACATTTCTGGAGCAGCTTAGTTGACTGAAATAAAATTTTAAAGAGTTTTATTCAATGATGTAAGTGGTAAACTGCCTTATAGTCTTTGTTTCTACATGTCTTTAAGCCCTTTATTTTGGTTTAACAACAGTTTATTTTGGTTTTGTTTGTATACATTTTCACTTAGTACAATGAATTTGTTTTTCATTTTCTTTTGGCTTCATTGCTGCTCCAAAAATCCACTTTTAATCTAATGGTAATTCTTTTGTAAGAGATGGATTTTTTTCCCTTTTCTTTCTTGAAAGGTATTTTCCTTATCTGTGATGATCTGTCAATTTGCTGCTCTTTGCTTAGTTATGCGGTTATTTTTATTTATCATGCTTGGAGCTCATATTTCTTTATTTTAAAGATATCCAATTCTTTATTAATTTAGGAAAGTTATCTTTAAATAGTACCTTTCTCCTGGTCTCTTATTTTTTTCTCTTCATCTGAAACTCATGAGCATGTTATGACTTTTCATTCTGTGTCCCATGTCTCTTAGTCTCACTCTGATTTTCCAATTTTTAATCCTTATCTCTGCTATCTTTGAGTAAATTTCATATTTCTTTCTCTTTAAAAGGAAATATATTTTCCAGTTTAACATTTTACTTTATTGGTGCCTATTTATTCTTTTTCAAGTCTGCCAAGTTTTCTTTCATGATGTCTTTAGGTTCTTTGATAGTTTTAATTTTCTTTTTATGTTTAATCATTTTAAAAAATACATATTTTTGCCTACTGTGTCAGATTATTTTTATTATCCATGTTTTTGGGTTCTAAATCAGCTGTTTACTATGATTTCTGAATCTTGTTTATGGGGACTATATCTCTGGATATTTTATAATTTTGAGTTATAAATCCTAGACTATGGCAGCTACAACAACAGCTCACGAACCAAGTACTCTTGTTCAGTTCTCATATTATTCTCAGCACTTAGAGAAGTGTGTGTGTGTGTGTGTGTGTGTGTGTGTGTGTGTGTGAGAGAGAGAGAGAGAGAGAGAGAGAGAGAGAGAGTATGTATGGTCCATTTCAGCTATGTATTTAAAAGAAAGGTTTTATTTTATCTTGAATTTCTAGCTGTTGGAAGTAGGAGGGTTACAAGCTGTTTTATACTTTGTTACACATGGATAAAACAGGCATAACTTGCATCTGGGCAGAACTTTAGCAACATGCATAAAACAAGGAAGAATTGAATCTCAGGTTCTTGCGTATTTTTTTATTTGGTCCTGAGATTACTAGATTCTATAAATTACTATAGTCATTAATGAATCTCCAAGACAAAAAATAAAATAAAATAAAATAAACTACCTCTAACATAAGAATTTGCTTTCAGAATTTAATATGGTTTTTAGTCTTCCCAGTAAAAGGAATAAACTAATCTAGTTGTTCAAGGTAATTTGAAAAGTTCTCTCAATGCAAAATTTTCTATGCTATCCATATGCTTGTTTATTGTATTAATAAAAATTCTCCATTGGGTGTCATTTCACAGTTCTGAATTAGGTCAACTTTCATATTACTACTAAGTGCTTATCCAAATTTTAGGGCTATTTTGCTTCCTTTCTTATGTAAAACATAGTCATTCTAAATCACTTAAATTATTTCTTTAGAAGAAAACACATGTAAAATTCATGGTTTGTTCTTTTTTTCATGATTTATCAGTTTTTCCATCCTGTGTGGTACATTTAAAATAAGACTATGAAACTGCAAAGTTGACCCAGAAATGGGAGATTGGATTATTTCCTGCCTGCCTCTTTTACATCAAAAAATAATATATATATATATTATTTCAAAGGAAAAATGTTTAGAAGGCTTTCTATAGTAGAATGACTAATTTAATATCCTCCTGGGTAGCAGTAATATGCATGTCAAGAAATTATGAAAATTTTATAATCTATGATCTTTGCTCTGGAGGCCCTTCACTGAATTGCAGAACAATGTTGAAATCACATGAAACATATGGCCTATGAATCATTATAAGAGTGTGTGAAGTATGGAAACATATAGTAAGTATATGTATGTGAATGCACATATATGAATAGCAATTAATAATACAATTATGATTCAAGCTATCAGAGTAAATTGTAGATATGTTTATGAAACAAATATTCGTATTATTTAGATTTATATATGAAGTGATTTTATATGCAAATGAATATCTAGTGGAAAATTAGTTATTTTTTGTATATATTAGTCAATTCATGTATTACAACTTCATTTGTACTTTATTTTTTTTTTTTTTTTATTTTTTTTTTTTTTGTATTTTTCTGAAGCTGGAAACGGGAAGAGACAGTCAGACAGACTCCCGCACGCGCCCAACCGGGATCCACCCGGCACGCCCACCAGGGGCGATGCTCTGCCCACCAGGGGGCGATGCTCTGCCCCTCTGGGGCATCGCTCTGCCGCGATCAGAGCCACTCTAGCGCCTGCGGCAGCGGCCAAGGAGCCATCCCCAGCGCCCGGGCCATCTTTGCTCCAATGGAGCCTTGGCTGTGGGAGGGGAAGAGAGAGACAGAGAGGAAGGGGGCGGGGGGTGGAGAAACAAATAGGCGCTTCTCCTGTGTGCCCTGGCCAGGAATCAAACCCGGGACTTCTGCATGCCAGGCTGATGCTCTACCACTGAGACAACCAGCCAGGGCCTTCATTTGTTCTTTAAATAGAAATCAAAATAATCTTGGTGAAAGTTAAATTTCAAAGGATTATTACTACTATATTGGTCTTATTTATTTTTTAAAAATTGTCAAAATTTTTTTATATTTCCATTAATTTTGCTAAGATCTTGGAGAGCTATTTTTATTTAAAAATAAGCAAATAGCAGTAACAACAAAATAAGTAGAGATTTAACTTTCTATAGCAGCCAAACAAGGGACAAACATTGATAGCCTTTTCAATTTTTAGAGCAAGCAATTGAATGAGAGAATGTATTTTTCAAGTCTCAAGTGTCTGGTCTTGAAGATTAAGGAAGAATTCATTTTCTGAGCCTTAGATTATGTAGAATTGGGAAAATAGATATATCTAACCATTAGAATGTGATTGGAATGAAATCTCCCACTTCGAGGTTTGGTGCATAAAAACAGCCTACTTGATCTTCTACACTCTTGCATCTTTGGTCTACTGGCCAGATGAAAATGATCAGCCAAGGATCCATGAAACCAAAGAACACAGTACTTGAGGAACCACACAGAGAACTTCCCACTTACTAAGGTACATTTGTGGACTTACACAAGTAAGTAATGGTTTGATGAACTTAAGCCACTGAGCCTTGAGAGTTTGCTATATTAGCTAGAATTGCATAACAAATAAAAAGAAATTTGAATAAGTATCCCAAACATATATATCTATCAATCAGAGGAAGTTATTTCAAAGATAGTAAATTATAAGTTGCATATAAAAATAATTTATTTTAATGATTTTTAGGTTTTGTTAAGAGCTGAGATTAAAAATATACAGTAAATATCATTGGCCTTGAAGAATAATGGGTTTTTAGAACAAAATTTTAAGGTGGAAACTCTAAACAAATTAACCTAGGAAATGGTATGTGCACAATAATTACTTGTTGAATAAGCTGTCCAGTAACTGGACCTGTTACGGGTTATCAGTCATAGGATGACACTGTAGATTGTATTAGTTATCTATTGCTGCATTACAAATAACTTCAAAGCTAAGCAGCTTAAAACACCCAACATTTATTATGTCACACAGTTCCTGAGCTTTGCTGATAGATCTGACTCAAGAAGATCTTTCATGAGGTTGCAGTCAAGATGTTGCCTGGGTTCAGTCACCTAAATGTTCAGCTAAGACTGGAGGATCAGCTGTCAAGCTCTGTGGTGGCTGGCAGATCTTAGTTCATCAATATAAGAACCTTGGTCTTTCCATAGGGCTTCTAAAGTGTCTAAGTGTCCTCATGACACAGAAGCTGGCTTCCCTTAGAGCAAATAAAAAGAGAGAGGGAGAGACACTGAGGAGGAAGGCTCAGTCTTCCATATCCTAATATTAGAAGTGACATACTTTCCTTGTACCATATTCTATTAGCCATGTAGACCAATCCTGATACAATATGGGAGAGGACTACACAAGGGTAAAAATATGACAGGGAGACAGAGATCATTGGGGCCATTCTGAAGATTGCCTAATATACAGATATTATATCATTTCTGGGACATTTATAAATGTACATTATTACTATTAGTGTTACAAAAATATTGAGATGAAAATAAATGCTTATTACTTTATTACAAAGAGACACATGCCCACTGGTTCAACAAAATTTTGAGTGCACAGCTGTGTATATAAAAACAGTGGAAGTGTCCCTGCAATGTCCCTCCTTTATTCTACCTGCATTCATCTAATTTATTTTCTTTCATCTAGAGGTATGTCCCAAAAGGGTCTTAAACTGACAGAACGTCTCAAAGAAAGATTTTTTTTGAGAATACTTAAAACTGAATTCTAGGTTACTTGAAACCTTAGAAGTCCAGGGTTATGTTTTAAGCTCTATTGCTATTCCACATTACTTAACAGGGTTTACAAATGCTAAGAACTCAGTAAATATTTGTTGATTGGAAATGAGTTTAATTCATAGCAAAACCTGTATTGTCAGTATAGGGAAAAAAATCACATGCACCTTTATAATAAGATTTAAAATATAAAACTGATTTTTGATAAATCCATTAAATGATTGGAAATAAAGAAATCCAGACCCTAAGATAGAGTGCATGGCCCCTTTTAAATGATGCTAAATTAGCTGAAACGTAGGTACTGTAGCTCCCCAAAGACCTTCAAAGATTTCTGGCCTGAATACAAGGCTCACAAAATACTATCAGCAGGGGACTTAGGGCATGTTTTCCAAAGGGCTGCCTGGTTCTCTATTCATGTAAAACTTTGTTTATGCAAAAGCTTCATATGTATAGTGCCCTACTTTCTCCACTTTTCTAGCATTTAATAACAGATCAATCTACCAGAAAGTTAGACTTAGTTAACACAATTCTAACAATCTCTCAAATAGCCCTATAAATATTAATAAACTGTATTTTTACATCAACCAAACAGTCCGCAATATTACATTTTATGCATGGAACATCTTTATGGTGGAAGCTTGAACTGAACGGTGTCATCTATGTCCAGTTTTTTGGTATAACTATTCATAGTTAATAAATGCACACACTGCAATAAAAATGTTTTTACAACAGGCATTTGTAAGCTTTTATTCTATAATAGAGAAAAAGCTGTTGATTTATTTTAATATATACCCTGAAGAAACAAATGTAAAGCAAAAACACTTTTAGATATATTCCCATTTATCAGAGATAGTTGACAAAAGAGTAATTTGTTGTTTAGAAGTGGATCTCTTGTTTCCTGAAAAATCTTTCATACATTTTAAAGTGGTATGTAGCATAGATTTGCCAAATAATCAACTTCAATGTAGAATACTTCGATAGGACATTTGCTGCAGAAATAGTCCTAGCAGCTTTAAATATTTTGTTATGTCACAGAGATTCTATTATTTTATGTCACAAAGTTGTCGTGATCAACAAGTAATTTGTGGTGTTTTTTTATTAACATTATTCTTTCATATGTAGCATGGCCGTTTTTCTGATCTTGCTTTCTTCCCACTGCAACCCTGATTTCCCCCCAGAAATATTTGGCAATACTGTACTTAGGGAATATGGGCCCCTGTCCAAATCCAGGGGATAAACCATGACTGCTCAAAATCAATCTTTGCAAATCATTCTTCTTTGTCAGTGAATGTTTACAGGTGAACATGTGATCCATTTCTGTCTAATGGGCCACAAGAGAAAATATGTCATAGGGTTTCTGGGCTTCCTCCGTGATAAGAAGAAATATGTGCAAGGAATAACTTCCTTTATACTCTTGCCTTTGGATGTTATACGGAAAAGAAGTTATGATTGAAGCCAACTTATGATCTCAAGAGGAAACCAAATTCTCACCAAGCACTCTGATCTTGTTCAATGGTTGAATTAACCAACCATGAAACCATTTACTTTTTGACTTCTTGTTTTGTGAAATATACAAACACCTTTATTTGACTTTTGAGTATTTCATTATTTACACCCAAAAACATCATAACTGATATACTGTATCAGTTAATTTTATATATATTATTTAAGAGGCTAGTATTTATGCAGTTAATTATTAATTTACGCCCTTATTAGTGGCATTTTGTTATAATGAGTGAGGTGGTTGGGGGGGAGGGAGAGGGAAAGGGGGAGGGGGAAGGGCACAAAGAAAACTAGATAGAAGGTGATGGAGGACAATCTGACTTTGGGTGATGGGAATGCAACATAATTGATCGACAAGGTAACCTGGACATGTTTTCTTTGAACATATGTACCCTGATTTATTGATGTCACCCTAGTAAAATTAATAAAAAAGAAAGAAAGAAAAAAATCTTAGTAATGACAACTGTAAATAATACTTGGTATTCTCCTAAGACTTTTCTGTTTTTATATTTTTATAAAGTAGGTAATATACTCCTTCATACTGATGCCAAAAGAGAGGTTTACAGAGTAGATGAAAAAAATGCAACACAGCTGGAAAATAATAGCGCTGAGATTGGATTCTCCATGTAAATATATATTTAACTTCAAACACTGTACTCTTAGCTACTGTGCTATACAGCCTCCCTAGTGGGCCATGACATAGTACGGTAGTATCTTACCAATCCAAGTCTTTGTGTTAACTCATTTCTCTTATTTTTAATTTTTTAATAGCTTCCTAAATTTTATTTTCCAATGTTATAAAGAAAATTTTAAAACATAAAGCAAAGTTGAAGAAATTTTATATGAACCACTATGTACCCATCACCTATGTTCTACCATTAATACACTTGTTTGATCATATATCATAAATGCCTTTTTAATTTTCTCCTCTTTAATTTTTAGTGTTTCAACTACTAAATTGCACATTTCATTTTTAAGTGTTTCAAGTAGTTATTTGCGTAAGTGATAACTTTCTTGAATTCTATTTTGTTGCATGATAAAACAATAGAATTGTGCACTACTAGCATTATTGCCAATAACTTAAAATAATCATTATGGTAAGCAGTTCAGTCTGAACTGGTTTGGTTCTGGATCTGTTTGGTTCAGTATGGAGAGGTGGCCTGTGATGTTGCTATAATTGACGAGGACTGTCTTTCACTTCCAATTGTATTTATATTTATACAAGCTAAATACTGGTGCCATTAAATAATCATCGACATACACACATGGCTTATTTATTCTAATACTGTTTTTAAAGTCTTTCTGATTCAGAGTGCGCCTGCAGGTCTTTTCTTATTTTAAACGTCTGCAGAGGTTGCTCTGTTGATTCACCAGTGAGCAGGTTGTCTGTGCATTTCTGTGGGAGAGCCTGTGGGTGCTTGTGAGTGAAGCCACGGTCGTCTGTTTGATATTCCCCTGTGCCCTCTCCATGTGTTTCTGTTTCTGAACCTTTGGCCAGACTCTCTTAGGCCAATAGAATAATTCAGCAAAGTTCTTTAATTCAGTTCTAATCGTCCAACTGGGAAATATAAAAGAAACCAGGTTTGTAGTGTGGGTCTCCAGCCTCTCCTTTCTAATTCCATAGTTTCTAACTCTTCACTACTTATAGCTAAAAGCCTCCGGTAGGCAGTAGTGATATTTTAAAAACTTATTTTTAACTCCCCACTATCTTCATATGGGCTAAAGTGATGTGGTTCTTTGGGGAAGGGGTTTAAATATTCTATATAATAAATAAAAATGAATGCATATCACAACTATTTGATTCACAAGATGTTATCTGACATTTTTCTAAATTTAGTAGTTGCTACCTTTTCTCTTAAGAAAAAGCAATGCCATTATTTAATTGTTTTGTGGTTCCTTTACTTGATATCCATACATTACTTTTTGTACATTTTTGTCCACATTATAGAAATATTTTATTATTATTTTTTCTTTTCTTATATTTGTTGACCAATATCTTGGTTATCATTTATTTTTTATTCTGTTTAAACAAATGTTTTGTTGAAATCTTTCTTTTTGCAAGACACATTCTGGAAAACAGATGAAATAGCTACAGAGCCTGCCCCTCAGGCAACTTTTTTTTCTTTTTTTTTTTTTTTTTAGCTAGAGAGACAGAGAGTGAGAGAGAGGGACAGATAGGGACAGAGAGAGGGACAGATAGACAGAAAAGGAGAGAGATGAGAAGCATCAATTCTTCATTGCAGCACCTTAGTTGTTCATTGATTGCATTTCACATATGTGCCTTGACTGGGGCTACAGCACATCCAGTAACCCTTGCTCGAGCCAGCAACCTTAGGCTTAAGCCAGCAACCTTGAGCTTCAAACCAGTAGCCTTTGGGTTCAAGCCTGCGACAATGGGGTCATGCCCCTGATTCCACGCTCAAGCCAGCGACCCCATGCTTCAAGCTGGTAAACCTGTGCCAAGTCGTCAATCTCCAGGTTTTGAACCTGGGTCTTCAGCATCCCACTGTATCCACTGTGTCACCACCTGGTCAAGCTTCAGGCAGCTTTTACTTAATAATATGCATAACTCTTTTCTATTTTGTCTTCTTATTTTATTTAGTCTGATATAGAATTAGTAAAAGACATTTGATAGTAACATATTTTTTTCTAAAGTTCTTTTTTCTATTTTCCCCCTAACAAGTAGATAAGTTTTGTTTCAAACTGAACTATTTGGTGCTTATGTGGAAATGGAATTTATATACTACATGTTACATTAAATACCAAACACTTAATACTTCAAGAAATGAGACCTAACTTGCAATAAGTCTTGCAAACATGAAGTGGAGAAAACTTTTTGGTAAAGAGTGTTTTTAAAGAAATATCACTATGACTCTTCACAGTCCTTCTGAAGAGTGTGATATAAGATGATCACACATTTTCAAGGCCTAATAAAAATGCTAACAGTACTCAGAAGTGAAATGAATATATTATCAGGAATTTCTACAACATCATTCAAGTTGCCTTTACTCCGAAGAAGTGATTCTGCCTGGTGGCATGGAAAGAGCACATTCGTAGCTAGTCAGAAACAGATGTGACTAAAACTTCCTTGGCTTTCTTGGGTCACTTCTTGGAGTATCTGCACCCATCTTGGAGAAGTTCGTCTTCTCCAGTTCTGTCCAGTATTGGTTCTTTCTCCTCTTTCAGATGTCTGTTCAAATGTCTCTCCTTTGATCAGATCTCTTCTGTCTAAAGTAGCTCTGCCTCTCAGACCCCTACCCACTCCCATGAGTCTCTGTCTCACCGATAAATACTACAAGTGAAATGAGCAAATGAGCAGAGAGGCCTGAAGGTAACCGGAAAGGGAATTACTAGGTTTATTACATGTCATCTGCCTCTCCCCCCGGAATGTGACCTCCATGGAAGCTGAGACCTTTATTTTCTCATTCAATGCAGTAACCACCTACAACAGGGCCTGGCACATCAAAACGGTGCTATTATTACTGTTGTTATTTTTAACTTCATGCTCAGGGATACACTCTGCTCTCCTACTTTACAAAACAGTACAGTACATGGGCTTCTCATATTTTATCGCAGGGTGCACTCAAAGCCATGTGGTAACATAGACTGCCTTCGGGTTTAGACAATTGTTTGGTGAGGTTTAGTTGATTAGCTATTCCACTGGGATGAAGCCAATGGATCTCATAGTGCCAGCAGGTATTTATTAATGCTACAGCCCGATTTCCTCTTGCTGTTCAGGACTGCCAGCTTCTAAACAGGGAGACACCTGAGCCTTTTGTGTGCCACATGACAGTCTTGTGTGCGTGTGTTTTTTCCCACAGGTGTTAAAACAAAACAGGGATAAGCAGATTTTGTAATCGTGTGTGCTCTGAGCCAAGCAGAAGCCGCGCAACTTGTTCTCATGGCACAGTTCACAGTGACTGGCCAGAAATGAAGAACATCGCTAAGGACACAGCACATTTCCAGTTATTTAATTAGACCTGTGGCCACAGATCTGTTTAAAGTGAGTGTTGGGGAGATAGAAAATAATCTTTTGAAATATTTTAGATCTTCAGCTTTGTACCAGTGGCCTCAGGCTGGTTCAGGATTTAAAATAATGATACTCTTCATGATATCCAACATAATTTATTAATGGAACCAGATTTCAGGTATAAAGAAATCCCTACAGTCAAGGAGGCCTTCACTGATATTATTAAAAATTTATCTTTTAGACTGCTCTTTTTATTAGTTCATATTTCAACAATTGGAAGAAAATTCACATTTATGTATTTGCTTTAATTTAATTGCCTTATTTCTTTTAGACTGAGAGGTACACTAATACACATGGTTTTTAAATGTTAAAAATAAGTTCTAAAATTACCTTTATAATTCTATCGACACTTTTTACAAAACTCAAAAACTTGTTGCAGCATTTGATATCACACAAGGTCAGAAATAATGATTTCTAGAACCTTCATTATCTTTTATCTATTATTCCAGGTGCTGTCTCATATATATGTGTGTGTGTGTGTGTGTGTGTGTGTGTGTGTGTGTGTGTGTGTGTGTGAGAAATGGATGTGAAATACATATTAACTATGTATGAAATATACACATATATAAAATATAGCCATATAATTATATCTTTATCATACTCTAGTACAATGCATTGCAAGTGAGTAAATTGAATCTCAGAGAACTATAGTAATTTGCTAAGTCACACAACAATAAATTGCAACACCAGGATACATAAGGTACAGAATGGAATCCTGAGTGGTGTTTAACAGATTGGTTCACAGATCCAAAGTGAGAAGTTTCAATAAGTACAGCAAGGCCAAGGCAACTTGATGCTTCATGATGATGGTTATATTACTGGCAATTTTGTAAAATTTCCTTTGGAGTTGCATCAAATTACAATGTGAAAACAGAGACCAAGCTTTGATCAATTTTCTTGAATCTAGAGAAATCTGGATGCACAAAGGAAGCTCTGGCCTGGAGATCCCTCTCACTGCGGAGAGCCTATGAAGGGAGAACACACTGTCCCCTTTTTTCTCTGTCCCCTTTTCCACGGCATTCCTGGATTCTGGGAGCACAGGACCGGGACAGATCAAATCAGCTCTAACAGTAGAGCTGTTACTCTTGTAACATGGCATTTATTCACTTCCCTGCAGTCAGCCTCTTGGGCAACAATTCTTTCCCTTTCTTATTCTTACAAGTTAAAAACCCACTTCAGTTCCTCAAAGTTTCTTCATCTTAATCTCTCTATTATTCTAGCCATCCTCCCTCCATATCACTGCCAAAACATGCACACATATATACACAATTAGAACAGCATTATCTGCTCTATTCTTTATTATTACTATTTATCCTAGTGAATTTTGCATTTTATTTTTTTTTAACAAAGCAGCACATTTCTTCTGCTAATTAAGGGTATGGGATATAAATGCCTAGATTGCTTGCTTGCAAAGAGAGAATTTCTATAGTAAAGAAATAAAACTAGTATTCAATTTCATTGGAAAGGGTAATGAATAATGCTTTCAGACATTTCTTCTGAAGTTATTCATTTATACCTAGAATGATATATGTTCCATACACAAATAATGTCCAAATCCAGAGAACAATGTTTGGGAAGTTCTGTCTTCCAGGACTACAGTTGAAACAATGCCAAGTCGAAAGTTTTGTAAATTAGGATCTAAGTGTGAAATCCTTCCAGCTGTTAAATGCATCCCATATCAAATTATATGCACAATTTTTAAAAATTATTTTCTTCACTTTAAAGATTCATAAAAAAATGCCTAAAAGCTAAGATGCAAACATTCTTTTAAATTCTTAAATATTATTAGAAAAGCATATACACAAAATAAGTGTGTACAGGTCACAGTTTTGATGGGTTTGTAGGTTTGGGTTTTTTTTTTCTGTGTGGCTTTGTTACCTTTCAGAATAGTTCCTCAAAAACAGAATGAACTATAACCTATAATCTACCTACTTCATCATTTTAAAAGCTCCAGGCAACTTCCCATAAGAAAGTGAAATACACTCTCTTTTTAGAGGCTATGCTTTTCAGAGATTTTTCCTTGTTGATACAACAGCTGTGCATAGCTGATGAGTCTCTGGAAAGTGGTAAAGATAGGGGAACCCTAGGGCTTAAATATTTAGTTTTAGTTGTGGTCAATAGGCTCTGTGTTTAATGCTTAAATATTAAGTCTTAACTGATGGGTATAGGAATTAATGCACGTAAATACTTGTTTTTCAGGAGGCCTGCAAGCAATGGACCATCTGTCAGGAGAGTTGCAATCCCTCAAAGTGTCTGAAATGCCTGACTGGACCCTGCCTTCAGGAGGCCTAGGAACAGCAAAGGTTTTCCTGATGTTTCACACCCCTTACCTATCCTTTACTTCTTCTTGTAAAAAAGTTGACCTGAAACAAAATGTCCAGATGAGATTTGTCAGTAAAAAAATCCTGCCATCTTCTCAGATTGCTGGCCACCTTAACAGAGTGTCCATAAAGACCCCATCCCTGTCTCTGCGCTTCAGGTTTGTAGTGACAGTCAGCACGAGTTATGCACTCTGGTTTCAGCAATGCTCTTCCACCCTCCCTTTTAGCTGCAGGTAAGGTAGGCAGGATCTGACTTATAGAACATAACTGATTGATAGTCTAAATTTTCAAAGTCTCTTTACTCTTGAATACAGACTTTCATCTGTATTGGTAAAAAATATAATATTTTATAAACTTTAAAATATTTAATTTTGGAGAATCATTTTTTATTCATTCAGACTTTCATACTGAAATACCCTAAATTAAAGTATTCCCCTAGAAGAATGTTAAGGTAAGTTCTTCTGCCTTTATAGACACAAGGGAAGAAGAGCATATGGAATGAAAATTCCCCAGCACCTGCCTTGTGGATGTTTTCTTGGCCTGTTTTGTAGAAATCTGTTTTATAGAACTTAAGACATGCAAGTCCTAAAATCATTAACTAATTTCACTTATATATATTGTCCTTATTTCCATCCAATTCACAACTCTTGTCAATTGTGAAAATTAATAAAAGGACACTTAGAATGGTCAGGAGGCTCAAAGGGGAGCTCTCCCAGATCTCATCACTCATCTTCAAGTACCCCAAACAAGAAGAGATACATCTTGCATCTCCACCAGGAAGATGTTTTCTTTGCCTGGCAACAGCTCAGCCAATGAGAGACTGTTAAAATTTAGTCATTGAAAAACCACTATACTTTGAATTCCCGGTTTCCTCCAAAGGAGTCTGCTTCTAACGGCTCTTTACTGTCCCCTTTCCTTTATAAAATAACTAATCTTCACCTTTATTTTCTAGACTTGCCTATGGTTTTGCCATAGCTTGCATGTCATGAATTGCAATTTTTTTTTGGTTCCCAAATAAACCTATTTTTGTTAGTAAAATAATTGTTTTCTTTTTTACTTCAACAAAATATATAAAACATTAACTAAAAAGTAATATGAAAAGTTACAAAAGCTATTTAAAGGCCTTTATTGGCATATCAAATCTTGATTTATTTCTTTTTATACTTTGCACCTTAGTTTTGTGATATGTGTGAAATTGTCCTTTTACCTCTTGAACCATCTTTATAGCCTTTAGGAAACAGAGCTTGTGGGGACTGCTGAAGTACCAAGAGTAGTCCTTTGTTGCTTTATGGAGGAAAATGTGTATTGGCTCTAAAAGTAAAATGTGCTCTTATGCTCCTACTATTTATTTATAAATATAGACAAAAATAATTATCTATGATCTCATCATCATTAATATGTTAGCATTTTACTATTATCTTTTTTTCCATGCATTTTTAAAACAAAAAATTTAGTACATTTAACAATTAAGGGAAATAGTCTTATAAATTGGAACTTTGAAATAATACAGTGAAGTATTGATATTACATAAAAGCGTAGACTTTGAGTTATGCCTTTCATTCTGTCTGCACATATAATCCAGAGTTTGAGCATTATCAAATACTCTTTTATTCATGCACTTTGACAATTCAGTTTACAATATAGTCAAGGAGTTTGTCATATTGTAATAACATCTATAATAAGCTTTGATTAACAAAACTATGCAGAGACATCCATTAAAAGTATCTCCTTAATGCATTTATTTGACATCAGAGCATCAACTTCTTTACAAACATAGAAAAGCAAAATCACAGCAGATTGTCTAGAGTAGATTAATTTGTATGTAATAGTGTTTTTATTTTATTTAGTTATTATTTATTCATTTAATAAATATTGTCTGAACACTTTCCTGTGCCAGGAACTATATATATTAGGAGCTTAAAATCTATCAGTGAATAAATTCCCCCATCTTTGTCAGTGGGGAACTTACCTGCTAGTGAATTCTTTATTTCTGTTCCCCAAGCTATGTTAAAATATAGAAAATTTTATTAGTTTTTCAGTAACTCTGAGTCCAAGAGGCACAAAGCACAAAAGATCTAATCCAAATAGCACTATTTCAACCAGTATTACATAATAAACTAACAATTTTGCCTGGATTGCTGCCAACATCTATTTTACTGTAAAAGTCATCAGTTAAATATCTATTTTAGGGAGATAGTTTTATATCAATGTAGGGAATCAAAGACAGAGATTAGAAAATTGAGTTTTGAATAATAAAACTGAGGTGTTTCAGAGACTAAACTCTGAGAAATGAACTGTATTCACAAATTCACACTTTGGTGCTGTGTATGTTTGAAAGGTCCTGATCTCTGATAGGTCCACTGGGAACAAAGGGGCTATAAGGGCTACAGAACTCTGCTCTCAACTGGAAGGCGATTTGTAGATGAGGGTTCTATTGGAAACCTCATATATATAGTGAATTTCCTGCCCACATGTGGTTTTTCTTCCTAGGCGTGTCAAAAAGTGGATAAACACCAACCAGACCCCTGTGAGATGACTATTCCCTTGTAATTTACCTTCTGTGATGGGTTAAATGACTTCCAAAGATGCTACCCTAATGCTTGGAGCCTGTGACTAGATGATATTAAATAGCAGATGAAATTTCTAGATGTAATTAAGGAGAGAGACCATCTTGAATTATCTGAATGGATCCAATTTAATCACAAGAGACCTTAAACTTTTCTCCAGCTAGACAGTGCAGATGAAGTGAAAGGGAGGTTAAGAGATTTGAAGGGTGAATAAAAACAAAAAACCCAGTTGCTGGCTTTAAAGGTGAAGGAAGCCATAAACCAAGGAATATGAGCAGCTTCAGGAAACTGAGAATAACCCACAAGAGCCAGCAAGAAAATGGGGACTTCAATTCTACAACAGCAGGTAACTAAATTCTACCAACAACAGGCTGTGTAAGTCTGGGAAAGAGTTTTCCAGAGCCTCCAAGTAAGAACCAGGATGGCAGACACCTTTATTTTAACCTTGTGAGACCCAGAGCAGAAAAACAGTAAAGGTAAGTTTGCATTTTAAGCCACTGAATTTGTGATACATAATTTGTTATGGGAGCAGTAGAAAATGTGTACAACTTCTAATGCATTTTAATCAGTTAGTACTAGGTCTGCAGTCACGTTTTCGTTAGAAATAAATACATAAACCATTAAATCCTGGAGTATCATGTATTAACAGTTACATTTTGTCAGTAAGTAAATTTTATGATAATTTGGCACTGACATATTCTTCTGTATTTTCTAAATGCTTTATTTATATTTTTTATTTAATAAGTCTTTACCCAATATGGAAATAAGGAGTGATTGAAGATATTGTTGCCTAGTGTTTTTTTCTGTGCCAAACAAATACGTTATACATTTGTAGCATGGAGGATCACTTACAATGGTGAGAGATGCTTGGGGCCATCCATACTGTCAACAAAAGTCCTGGCTGACAAGGACCCAAATGAGCTATCTGAAAGGTTTGTATACATAAAGGCTGGGTGGAAAGTCTACAATTCTGAGCAGCCCTGTAAAGTCAGGTTTTGTTCTATCTTCATTACTTAGAGCTTCCTAGCTGATACAGTTTAAACCAGAAAACTTAGTTCAAGAAGGTTGAGTTGACTAACAACTCAGAGCAAGTCAGGTAAACCAAAGGAGAACTTTATCTTTCTTCAGTCCAACAGTAAACCCAATAACACTGTGTATGTCATTTCATCTGTATGATTTTACAATGAAATCTAAACCATCTTTTGAAAGATTGCTAAATGCACTGCCAAAGACATACTTTGTGCTTAACTCTCTCAACTTTCTACTCATTTGATAGCCATATGATTCTAGAAATCTGATTTTAACACAATTACCTTGGCTTCCAGGGAATAATTACTTTAATGATCTTTTAAATATTTTCCCATAAGATTTGACCTTGCTGTAAATTCTTTACTACCTCTTTATATGGTAATAGGGGATTATGCAGACACTATTCTTGAGTTTTTACTAAGCTAAAGGAAAGTGGCCAATAGATGGCCTAAAAATCATGTGAAAATATTTAAAGGAGAAATAAAAACTCAACATTCCCAGAGCCTACAAAGGTAACCAAAGTGAATGACAAAAAAAAAAAAAAGTATCATGTCAAATTAATAATAGAAGAAATCAGAAAACATTAATTTTTGCATTAAGATTTAGATTGGGAAGCTGCTGTCATTTAGTGATTATATATATTTCAAAATAATTTTTGATATGTATAAAGTTGTAAACCATATTAATAAATTAACAGAAATACAGAAATGGTGGAACTATATGATTTTTTAGCAAACATATATTTTGTGTTACTCTTAGAATGAATTCTTTTTGTGCCCTAAAGTCATGATTTTCACTAACTAGAGATCTATCTGGAAGGAAGAGAAGAGAAGTAAAGAAGGAGCAAGGGGGGGGAGAAGGAAAGAAAAGAAAAGAAAAGAAAAGAAAGAAAGAAAGAAAGAAAGAAAGAAAGAAAGAAAGAAAGAAAGAAAGAAAGAAAGAAAGAAAGAAATTAAAAGAAAGAGAAAAGGAAGGGAAGGGAAGGGAAGGGAAGGAAAGGAAAGGAAAGGAAAGGAAAGGAAAGGAAAGGAAAGGAAAGGAAAGGAAAGGAAAGGAAAGGAAAGGAAAGGAAAGGAAAGAAGAAAAAGCAAAATAGTAAATAAATTGGCCCGTCAAAGAAGGGGAAACTCATATGACATAAGAGATAAAAGTTTAACCCATCAAATTAAATGAACTAGAAAATCATATAATACTAAATTTGGTAAGACTATGAGGAAGTAGGAATTCTCATACACTTCCAGTTGGAATGTATACTAGCCAAACTTTAGAGCAAACTGACAGCATTCAGAAAAACTAATACATTCTCTGTGATCCATCACCACCACTTGTGTATGTTCACATGCAGGCATGTTTGAAGATTTTTGCCACAGTATTGTGGTTGAGAAGAGAGTTGGAAGCTACCTGGAGGTCCAAAAACAAGGAAAATAGATGAGTGGTAGGTGTGTTTTAGCTATATCCAGCAGTAATAAGAAACAAATTAACAGTACCAGTGTGGCTGATCTTAAAATCAGAAACCTGAGAGAATAAAATTAGACATAGAATGAGAACTATTATGTAATACATTTTATATAACGTAAGGCCACACACATACAATAGCTGAATAATACTTTATTTTATGAGGATCCTTATATAACCAGAGACTATATCAGAACAATGAAGAGGGTGCCAATGGAGTGGAGGGGAACGGCAGTCCAGAGATGGGCTAAAGAGGAAAACAGAGGGAGACTGTGCAGAGCAATGGTGATGGGCGCCTTGGACTAGAGAGTAGGAGTAGCTGAATTCCCAGCATGTCACGTCCAAAGCAGAATTGGAAGTAGGAGAAATAGAAACAGATTTTCAATAAGCAGGTTTTATTACAATTATATCACTCTCAACCCTTTGCCTTGTCTTCTGTCTTCATGTTTTCAATCACTGTAGCGTGCAAACTCCAGGAATTCAACAGAATCAAAGCTCTGTTAAACTAGAGTGCCCTGAATTAGTTTCCTTTTTTCCCAACCAATTATGATGAGTTCAGCAGCTAAGAACAATATGCATTTATTATTACATGCCAGGACCCACAAAATACTTGAGGATAAGAGAGATCAAGGATTAATAAAATATAATACACTACCACAAGAAGTGCTCATTCTAGTGATGAAGAGAGATATGTGCCCATTTAATTAAAATAAAATAAATAAAAATAAGGTGAAAAGTAGTGGGTAGAATTGGGATTCTGGCACCCCATTGCTTAAGTTCAAATTCTGGTTCTTCTTAATAACTGTCTGACTTTGGGAAAGGGCATAAATTTGTTATAGAAAAGAAGGAAGGAGGAGAGGGAAGAAGGAAAGAAGGGAAAGAGGAAATGGGGAAAACTTACAGAAGTTTTGTGAAGATAAAATGAGTTAATAGATGTGAAATGTTTAGAATAACACGAAGTGCACCTCACTTCTGATAACAGATGTAACTGGGAGCATAGAGGAGCAGACAATGCCAGCATTTTATCGATTTAAAAAACTGGACTCAGCAAATAAAGTGACTTCTCTGTATTTACACTGTGAGTTAATTGAATCAGGAACAGAAAAGGAGATTAGCCAGATCTGCAGTAATTCAAGGCACAAGTAATAATAGGTCTAATCAGTATGAGGATGGAACTGAGTTATCTCTTTATTATCTTGGTAAATGACCTCTTCACTACTCCTTTACCATGTAACTTTTCATCTTTACATATTAAAGTAATGACGACAACGATGATAATGATAATGATAGTAATCACTATAATCTGTCAAACCAAAAACAATTTTCAAAAAATGACTTTATTTAATTCTCATAACAATTAATAAATGACTCATTATGAGCCCTCAAATCTTTTTCAGGTAAAGTAGTTGGATAACAATCTTATCAGTTCAATACACATTTTAAATGCTCTCTGTGTGCCACCCTATATAAATTTTGCTACATTGTATAAAAGGTATGCTAAACAAAACTGGAGACAATGCTAGTTTTCCACTTGTCATTATTCAGTGTTTAATAATGAGCAAATACCATATACCAGGCATTGTAAACACAAAATGAATAAAACAAATTTATAGCATCTCCAAGCAAGAAAATTCCAGCTCTTCACAAAGCGGGGGCATCTGCTGCAGTCCTAATGACAAGATTCTAGATATTGCTGGCTGCTCTGAGCAGCAGGACAGCCTGCAACGGCTTAACTCTCCTCACCTGTGCCTGTCATGGCCCGCACTGAAATGAAAAGTTATTACTCGGTCTTTTCTGGGATTAGTTTGAGCATCTGTTTATCCTGAACAGTAAATAGAAAAGAATTGTTACAAGATAATGAAGTTTGATCAGCTTAATAAAATCATCAGTGCAATTCAATTCCGTCCAACAGGCAAACTTTTAAATTCACATCCAAATTAATAATAGAAATGAACACTTAAAAGATGCTTTGATCCAAAGGATTCCAAAGGCTTTGCAAATTTAGGTGGTTGATGTTCAAGAATGAAGTTTACACACAGCTGTTTGAAGTAGCAGAATCATGTGGCCATGCCTTCCACTAAGAGCAGTGTTGGGCCCCTGAAAATTCCACGGTGTCATGTGAAAAATAGGATCTGGGAAAGTAATATCAGGACTTTATGAGCAATCTTATATTCTTGAAATAAAACAATGGTGATAGCCATTAACTAAATGAAGAAATCATCAATAAAGTTAAACACATCTAAAATTTTATAAATAATTGGTATGTTATGCTAATTTTTATTTATCATATTTTACTTACCATAAACTCATTCTAAATTACATACATATAAAGTTTTATTAGTTGTATTATTTTAATGTATATATTTATAGATGTATAATTTTTCTTTATCTGATGTTCCATCCAAATATATAATTAAGGTGTTTATGTTATTTATCACAAAACTGAGACAATGGGGAATGAAATGAAGACTCTTAGCAATTACACTAGGATACACAGTATTTTAAACATAATTTGAACTTTTTTTTTCAGAATATGTATTTTTTCCTGAATACTTTCTCTTGTCTAAATATTTAATTTAAAATTTACTTTTCTTTATTATTAAGTGAGAGGTAAGAAGGCAGAGAGACAGACTCCCACAGGCACCCCAACGAGGATCCATCAGAGAAGCCCCCTACCAGGCAATGCTCTGCCCATCTGGGGCAGCTGCTCTGTTGCTCAGCAACTGAACTATTTATGGCTGTGGGAGAGGAAGAGATGAGGGGTGGAGAAGCAGATAGTTGCTTCTTCTATATGCCGTGACAGGGAATCAAACCCAGGGCTTTCACATGCTGGGCCAATGCTCCACCACTGAGCCAACCAGTCAGGGTAAATTTACTGTTTTTAGTAAAGACTTAAAAGCCTTGGCAATGAAAAAGATAGAGTGTGAGTATATTCTAAATGCCACCTTTCCAAATGTTTTAATCAATTATTATGCAAGTTCCCTCCATTTCTACCTTGGGCTCCAAACTATAGAAAGCCTTCCAGTCAAAGTAGAGGGCACAATGATAAAATTTTGAAACACTCTGCCTCCGAGTGGGAATTTTATTGCACTGGATTCATTTCCACTTTTGACAATCTTGATTTGATCTTTTATTACTAATAAATGCTTTCAAGACAATTCATATATTCAGTAGGCAGTGTAAGCTTTCTGATATTCTCAATTTATTAAAATTATAAGTATATATATATATATATATATATATATATATATATATATGCTAACATCAAAATTCCTTGCTGTTAGCAATTACCTCTGAGATGCTCTAAAGATTTTAGTCTATATTCAAAGGAGATGGTAGCAATATTATACACCACTTTTTTCTTTTTTTCCCTTTTTTTTTTTTTTTTTTCTTTTTTGTATTTCTCTGAAGCTGGAAACGGGGAGAGACAGTCAGACAGACTCCCGCATGCGCCCGACTGGGATCCACCCGGCTCGCCCACCAGGGGCAACGCTCTGCCCACCAGGGGGCGACGCTCCGCCCCTCCAGGGCGTCGCTCGCCGAGACCAGAGCCACTCCAGCGCCGGGGGCAGAGGCCAAGGAGCCATCCCCAGCGCCCGGGCCATCCCTGCTCCAATGGAGCCCCGGCTGCGGGAGGGGAAGAGAGAGACAGAAAGGAAGAGGGGGGTGGGGGGGTGGGGGTGGAGAAGCAAATGGGCGCCTCTCCCACGAGCCCTGGCCGGGAATCGAACCCGGATCCCCCGCACTCCAGGCCGACACTCCACCGCTGAGCCAACCGGCCAGGGCCTATACACCACTTTTTTCAAAATTAACAATTCTCAATATACTGTATTTGACAGATAGGCACAGAGATTATGCATGTTACAATCATTTCTTATATTGAAAGAGTTGAATTATTATACCATTCCTAGAGTAGAGGAAAAATATAATTATCTAGTGAATCAATATTTTTAATCTTACTTGACAAAAAACTCTGTTTTTCTGAAAATTCCAGTATTTATCCCCCTGTCAGGCATTTCCAAAAATTGACTTTTTTGTTGGGGGCTAAAAAGAAGTTTTCTCTCAGTAAGAAGGAAATTGGTTATAAGAAATTCATCCTTGAGAGTAGTACAATTTAAAATTCCCATATCATCGTCAGATATTAAATTTTTCCTGATTTCCACATTCTATCTTTTGTTTATATATTTCCCAAACATTTAATAAAAAAGAGGAAAAAAGGCAATGGAAAACTTCCTGCAGTGCAGTCCTCTATAAGTAAGCAAAACAACAAAGTATTAGTGCTAGCCTGTCAACAGAATGGCCAGAGCAGGAGTGCATAGAAAAATTCTCTAAATTGAAGAATTGTTGTTTCATACAATCATAAATTACAGTAGTAACTATAAACTTTTGGAGGAAAAATTACTAAACATGTTTTTGAAAAAATATACTGTTTTATAATCAAATTTGAAGATTAAAAACCTTTTCCTCTTTGTGATGTATGATTCTATATAGTTGTGTGTGACTGGTGAAAGACGTCTAGAGGGATTGCTCAAGGTTACAAGAAAAACTCTAAGGAATTCTTGCAGCAACATCCTGAAATAAGAGCTCTCACATAATAGATTCACTGTGGTTTCATTTGAGAAGCGAAGGTTGAGGAACACACAACCGTTAACTATCCAGGACCAGGAGCAGAGTTGACTTATACATCTGAATGCTTTTAGCCTTAGTTTACCCTTCTGTCTGAAGAAGAGAGTTATGAGATTAGTTTAATTTGATCATTTTTCTTTTCCCTTCGGTAATATTCCTCTTGTATTATAAGATATACGATGATTCCTTTGCCCTTCAAATGAAAGCTAAAATGAATTTTCCAGGCGCACTACGTGATGGATACAAAGTGAAAAATTTACATAAGTGATCTGAATCTACAACATGTACAACTAAGAGTTAAACGAAGACAAAGATTTTTTTCATCCTGAGGATTAACGTGTGTAGGAAGAAAGAGAACATTTAGTTAGGGGAAGGCAATTGGGAGACTGGCATTTTGGCCTTGGATCCAGAAATCAGGTATTCACCTAAAGTTTCCTTTATAGTTTTGACTTAATCGTCCTTCTCTTTTAACCTCTTTATGATCATTTATAATTTTTTTTTTTCATTTTTCTGAAGCTGGAAACGGGGAGAGACAGTCAGACAGACTCCCGCATGCGCCCGACCAGGATCCACCCGGCACGCCCACCAGGGGCGACGCTCTGCCCACCAGGAGGCGACGCTCTGCCCCTCCAGGGCGTCACCCTGCCGCAACCAGAGCCACTCTAGCGCCTGGGGCAGAGGCCAAGGAGCCATCCCCAGCGCCCGGGCCATCCCTGCTCCAATGGAGCCCCAGCTGTGGGAGGGGAAGAGAGAGACAGAGAGGAAGGAGGGGGGGCGGAGAAGCAAATGGGCGCTTCTTTTATGTGCCCTGGCCGGAATCGAACCCGGGTCCCCCGCATGCCAGGCCGACGCTCTACCGCTGAGCCAACCGGCCAGGGCCTATGATAATTTATAATTTTAATAAAAATGGTTATCTTTCTATGTGGATAGATAAGTACCTTAGTGTTGTGAAGATGGCAATTTTGCTCAATTGGGTTATAGAGATAGTATTATAATAGTGAAAATCTTAGTGAAATGTTCTTGAAATTATAAACCTTCAGAAGAATAAAAAGGCAAGAAATAGACATTTTTGAAAAAGAAGACTGCTGGGGGACTTTCTCTACTAGTTATTAAGAGAATAATTACAAGGCAGAGTGGCCTAAGTTCAAGAACCAAAAGACAAATGAAAGAAATAGAAAAGGGTCTAGACACAAATCTTAATAATTGTAAAAAGCGGCCCTGACTGGTTGGCTCAGTGGCGGAGCATCGGCCTGGCATGTGGAAGTCCTGGGTTAGATATTCCTGGTCAGGGCACACGGGAGAAGTGACCATCTGCTTCTCCACCCCTCCTCTTTCTCTCTCTTCCCCTCCCATAGCCATGGCTTGATTGTTTCAAGCACATCAGCCAGGGCACTGAGGATGGCTCCATGGAGCCTCTGCCTCATGTGCTAAAAATATTCCGATTGCAAGCATGGCCCCAGATGGGCAGAGCATCAGCCCCAGAGAGCATTGCCAGGTGGATCCCAGTCAGGGTACCTGTGGGAGTCTCTCTATCTCCCCTCCTCTCACTTGGAAAAGAAGGAAATAAAATTGTAATAAGCATTTTCTACATAGCAAAGTTACTATCACAAATAAATATAAGCAAAAAATAATTTAAAAGCCTAACAAACCAAGTAAAATTATTTAATAAAACTAAACTTTAAAAATCTACTATATTGCACAGAAATTTAGTGAATGGCACTGTGACAGTAGATTAAATAAACGAGGCCTTAATATTACAACTAACTAAGTTTCAGATGCATTAAAAATTAATGTCAAAAATAAACTATAAAAATTTATTTAAATAGTAATCTGAGCCTGGATTTTAGAAAAAGAGTAAGTAATCACTAAGGGAGAAAAAAAATCAGTATATTCGAGACCATAAAATAGTCAAACTGCAATATATCAAAACCTATCAGAAGTAAGATTAAGGGGTCAGCAACAAACTTGGAAAAGTATTTTCTGAAAAATGACAAAGGATTATGTCATTATATAGAGTTCCTGCCAATCAGTAAGCTTGCCAATGGAAAATGGGTCAAGTGCTTGTAGATGGATTTAACTGACAAAGAATATATATCTGACTCTGTAATAAATCATGTTTGCTCTCACTACCATATAAGAATATATCATCTTAAAATAACATAGCACCTTGACCCTGAGATTTAGTGAAGTAGGGGGAAAGAAAGGTACAATGGAATTTCACACATACCCTACCCCAGCCCATTGCTTACTAAGGTGATAGAACAATAAGGAGCCACTTTGGAAGACCAGTTCAGTACTTACTACAAAACTCAACATACTTTTACCATATTATCTAGCAATTGCACTCTTTGGAGTTTATCTAAAGGAAATAAGAACTGATGTTTACACATAAACTTGCACACATGTTTCTGGCAACTTTATTCATAATTTCCCCAAACTTGGATGCAACCAAGAAGTTCTTCAGTAAGTAAGTGAATAGATAAATAAACTATGGTAATCCAGGCAATGATTAATTCAGCACTTAAAAAATGAGCTATCAAACTATAAAAAAACATGGATGAGACATAAATGCATACTACTATGTAAAAGAAGACAGTCTGAAAAACCTACTTTCTGTATGATTTCAACTATATGACATTCTGGAAGAGGTAAAACTTTGTGGATAGTAAAGAGATCAGTGGTTAAGTTAGGGAGAAGGGAGGATGAATAGAAGGAGCATAGAGAAATTGATAGGGCAGTGAAACACTCTGTATGATACTATAATGCTGGGTACAAGTCACTATACATTTGTCCAAACCAATAGAATGAAAAACCCAAAAGTGAACCCCAGTGTAAATTATGAACTCTGGGTGATTATGATGTGTCAGTAGGTTCATCTGTTGTAACAAGTAGATCACGCAGGAGGGAATGTTGATATGAGGGTAGCTATGTCTGCAGGGGAACAGAGCATATAAGAGAAATCTTTGTATTTCCTGCTCAATTTTGCTGTAAATCCAAAACTCTTCTTTAAAAAAGGTTATTTTTTAAAAACTAGAAAGAAAGTCTTATTTTAAAAGGAATATAAAATCTATGTAAACACAAAATGTTAATATAAATAAATTTTTTTAAAAGGAATAAAAAAAGGGGGAAAAAAAGGAATGAAGAGGAGATCGTGGATATAAGGTAGACAACAGACTGTGTCTACCTCATATACTGTGAGGCAAAGTTCTCCCATGCGCAAATAAAGATCACCTGTTTGTTATCAACCTCCAAAAAAAAAAAAGGTTAGATTTATTACTGATAAAACTAAAATATGTCAAAAAAAAGCAGCTAAAAATTGTATCTAGCCATTGATTACTTTCATTTTTCTCTGACTCAAAGAGCCTACAATTATGTAAGTATGCTATTTTTTATTTTGTTTCCCATTATTAAAATTGTACATATTTTTATAAACAATATAGAAAATAAAGGAAAATAATTCACATATTACTAAATATGTTGTTTTATTGATCTTGCTTTAATACAGAGTTAACTAAAATTCACAGTTTGTAATATACTTCTATCTTTTAATTATAAAAACTATGCATTATTAGTCCCTTAATGGTGCATTTTTGTCAGAGTTCAAAAAAGGTTCAGTGCTTTATATGGTTTTACATCTTGTGATATGATCGGTAATGGTTAGCCTGTGATACTGCTGCAGTCTAGTGTTTCACTGGAATTTTTCATTTTCACTTTCATGCCATAAACTGCTACCTTAAATTTATTGCAATATTTACATATATGGCAGCTGTTAAAATGACAGTAGTTGAATGCACTTAGGGAAGAGTTACTGGGGCAAAGGTATACACATACATGCATACACGTACACTTCCATTTAAGTTACTTGTTTATTGTAAAGTTGAACATTTTTTTCCTTGTGAAAAGAAGGGCATGTGTGTTGATACTTATATAATAAAGTTACTCAATTCACTCACTCCAGTCATGCGTTTCTTTCTTTATATCAATACTTACTGAAAAGTTTATGGAGAACCTACTATGTGCCAGGCAGTGAGCCAACCACAGCACAGTCAGGGAGAAGCACACATAACGAGAAAAACAGCATTGCCATATGGCAAGAACTGCTGAAAGCGGGTATAATCAAACTCCTTTGGAGTCACACAGGGGAGTGGGAGAAGGTGACCCCTGAGCTGCGTGCTAGAGGATGAATGAGCATTTGCCAGGTGGAGAGAATAGCCTTTGCACCTGCATGGAGCTATGAAAAGAGGAAGAAGAATTGAGGCCGGAAATAAAACTTGAAAAGGAGGCTTGGATCAGCTTGTGATGAGTCTTGCATGCCAAGCTAAGGAATTTGGACTACATATTTCAGGTCGTGGGGAGTTAACTGAGGTTTCTTTGCATTGGAGACTGTCATGATCAGTTTGGACTGGGAAGAACGTTCTGCAGGAACCTGCGGACAGATGAGATTAGGAAGAAAGTGGTGACAGGAGCACCAGTGAGAGGCTGTCAGTGCAAGAGATAAGAAGGGCTCACCCTTGGGCAGTCTCAAAGGATGGAGAGGAGTAAGGCTACTTGATTGGCAAAAATAGCAATATGTAATGATTAATTAAAGGGAGAACAGGGTAAGAAAGAAAAAAAGACAAAGAATAGATTTTTAAAAAACATTGGGTGTAAAAATCAAAAAGATCAGGAAGGAATTTGAGGAAGGGTTAGAGTCCAACAGATTTGAGCATATAGATAAAGGGGGAAACACTTGGGAGAAACAGAGAGTAAAATACTTATCTAAACTGAGAGCAATGTGTTTGAAATATTTAATGTTTTCATTTTTTTTCCCCGCATAAGACTAGGAGAAAAAAGAGTTGACAAATTGATGTTCTGGGAGAAAAAGTGAGGGGAATCTAAAAATGATCAGAAGGAAGTTGCTGGGCCCAAGGAGATGAAGAATTCCGACTTGCCCTCTAATCTTTCCAACCACTAGAAGAATTTCCAGATAAGCACAGAACTCAACCAAAAGTGGAAGAATTGTTTGAGGTACTTGGGTTTTGCAGTGAACTGGTGCTCGGTCTTGCCAAAGGAGACAGGTGCTTATAGATTAAGCACTTTTCCCTCAGTGTACACTATCTAATAGTCATTACTTCAGAATGACATGTAGACTGGAGATGGAAGCCCTGAACTAAAAATAAAATCTGGTTCTAGCCCTGGCCTCACCATCTCTTACACATATGACTTCCAACAAATCACCTCAGTCTCCTCACGTATAAAATGATGTTGTTAATATGCTCCCTGTCTACCCTATTCAGTGTTGTGAAGAACAAATAATAATGCTAAGAGAAAATCATTCAAATGCAGAGCATTCATGAGGTTATTGGCAGTATTATCACTATGTCCGCTGAGCTAAAACCAATAGAACCTCCAAACCTGAGAGAATTTACTACCATGAGATGTCTAATTTAATTTAGTGCCTCAAGAAAATCTTCAAACTTTATGATGACTTTCACCAATACCAAGCCATACGTTGCAAATCAGGGTAAAAATCAAGAACATGCGATTTTAAGTATAATTGTTTTTCATCACCCTGTAATTCTTTCTGTTTACCCAGACCTGACTCCTAACTTGATCTTAGCCACCAGGGCCAAATTGCAAAGTAGGAGGTTTCAGAGAAGCATTTTCCAAATCGTGTAGTCTGCTCATCAGCTTTCTGAACAGAAAAAAATAGAAAAAGATGGGGGAAAAGACCTCAATTTTCTTAGCACAGCTTCAAAGGTCCTATCTGATCTAACACTCCTTCTACTTTCTCCACTCCAGCACCATGACCTTCATGTCAAACTCATTCTTGCTTCAATACTGATCACAATTTCCCTAACTACAACACATAAAATAACAAAACATGACCAATCCTTAATAATTGAGCTTTATAACACTCGATCAATAGCAAATGTACAATATACTCATTTGTTTCTTATCTGTCCCTCTCGTGTCAATGGCAGCTCCACAACAATAAAAGCTGGTCCTGTTTGCCACTGTTATCCCTATGCCTGATGCATGGAGGGCATTCAATACACACTGCTGAATACATGGATGAATGTGTCTGTAAAATGGATATACCCATTTCAAATGTCTTGTGTTCTTTGGAGGATTTTAAAAATTAATAAAATAAAGTTGTATGAGGACTGTTGCTGAGGATTCAAGGCAGGAAATAAAGACTGCAAAATTCAGTCAATGAATGGGCTTCGAAGTAAGAGAGCCTGAGGAACTTGCCAGATGGAAATAAGGGCCCACCACAGCTGGTAAAATGGCCGGTTCTATTTGGACAAGCAATTTATTTCTAGGTACCCAGAAATTTTCCAGTTTTAGGACCCCAAATCCCTCATCTCATACAACTCTCAATCTTTGGCAAACTGGGACAGTTGGCTGCCATGGCTTTTAGAGTCAGATGCCCCGTGGGTTTGAATTCCACATTCACATTTATCAGCAGCAGAACTTTGGGTAAGACCTACTCTCCCTGATTTTAGTTTCTCATATGTAACTGAAGGTGGACATATCTGAATCAAAGGTTTCTAGGGATCTCTTAAAAAGGACTATAGGAAAACACTGAACACATTGCATGGAGCATAATGAGTGCTGGGTAAATAGCAAATGGCATTATTAAGGTGCTGGCTTATTATTGGCATTCAATAAATGCCAGTTTAAAGATGAGGGAAGATGCCGATCCCTGAGTATTTTTGCGTGTGACTTGGATGATGACTTTCTATAATAGAATTATATTATCTCAAAGGTATAATAAAGAACCCTTCAATTGTAATATTAAATTTCACATTCTGTTCATAGATTTTTATCACATGGTCTTCATCTAGGAAAAAATAGCAATTTTTATATTCATTGTCTTTGTTGTTATAAAAAATAATGAAGTGCAGTAGAAAAAACAAAAATTTCTGAAATTTTATATATTTGAAAACATTACTTAAATATTTTTCCCTGTAAATACAAATAATTCATTCAAAGTCCTTCAAACAAGGCTGGAAAAACCATATTTAGGGAAGCATAATTTTCTCATCAACAAAAACAAATGTTCCAACCAGTTTTGTGAAATAAAAGCCTTTCAAATAGTCACTTGGAGTTGATTTAAAAAAAAAATTCTCTTGTCTGTTTCTGTTAATGCCCACATGAGTTTTACTAGTTGCAACTGAAATCACAAAAACCAGGGTTTGATGCTTAGCTGGCAAGAAGCCAGAATAATGAAATTAATAACATATGCTGAAGAACCCATTTGTAACAATTTTTCCATTAAAAAAAATGAAGCAGCTCAAAGCTACTGACAGGGCTTTCTCCCATACACCCACCCTTATATTTTCTTTTGCCTTCAATATGTCTGAATGTTGAAGCTGAAGGTTCTTAGTTGCTTTCACAATTCATGAGACTTCAGCATTTAAATAACGCCATAACTGCTAGACAGTTTATTTTTGTTGTTGTTCTAAGATTTTTAAGGTCAGAGATGAATTTTTTGAGTGTCTGCCAACCATGGATACCCTCCAATTTGGAGCCAAGCCTGATACTAGGAGGGACACGTATTGAGACATGGTCTTGGTTGTATTGGCTGGCGTCACCTGTCAGCAGCTGCTGTGGAACTCTTCTACAGGTAACTCTCAGATCTCAGAGCCCGTGACCAAAGGTACATGCATCTGAGATAAGAACCTCTGAAGCCCTGGCTTAAGACTTCTTCACCCCCACTTTATGCAGACAGCTAGCAAGCATGCTAATCTAATTGGCAAATATAATAAATTAGGACAGCAAATTCGGAGGAAATAAATAAGCAGTTAAGAGCAGCAACAATTTAGAGACATGCTCAAAGCAAGCAATTACGCATAGAAAAATACAGTGCTCTCTGTCATTACTAGAAGAACTTTTCGCAACTCAGCACTTTGGAAGGGCACCACAGGATTTCAGGGAGCTACAGTCTCTAAATTATTGATGTCGGTGTTCCTGTAGATAAACCCGAGTCATAAGAAAATGTCAATTCGCCATTGAAGAACATGGGTAAAACTGTCATGCATTTTTTTCACAGGTGTTAAAATAAAGATACATGTATATCTTTATTATAAAGCAGCTCATATATGATATGTCTGTGAGATTGCATATGCATAAAAATGTTCAGAAGATTCACCAATAATGACAGTGTGATAGGTAAAAAGAAAAGAGGACCTCTACTTTATGTAATTCTGCTTTGCTAAGGTTTTCAAAATGAGCATGATTACTTTCATAATAAAACTATTTAGGCCCTGGCTGCTGGTTCAGTGTATAGAGTGTCAGCCCTGCCTATGAACGTATAAGGTTCAATTACTGGTCAAAGCATCTGCTTCCCTCCTTCCTCTCCCCGTTCTCTCCCTAATCCCCTCCTGCAACCAGTGGCTCTATTGGTTTGAGCATAACCCCAGGCACTGAGGGTTGTTTGGTTGGTCTAAGCCTGTCAGCTTCAGGTGTAAAAATAGCTCTGCACCCGATTATCAGCCCCAGACAGGGTTGCCAGATGGAGCCCAATCAGGGCACATGCAAGAGTCTGTCTCACTACCTCTCCTCCTCTCAGTTAAAAATATATATTGTTTTATATAGATGATTTATTCATTTTTTATTTTATACTAAAGCACTGTTACATTTTTACCTATGACTTTATAAATCAGCCTGTAAGCTAGAAAGAGCTTGAAGGACAGGGTGAATATTCATTCTTCCTGCACACATATATTGAAATTTTGTAGTGTGCTATATCACTGTATGGTATCTTTGTTTCCTATGCTGGGAAGAAAATATATATCTGATCTAGTTTTGTCTTGCAAGGAACTGGTCATTGAGTAAGAAGCTAAGAGGACAGGAAAAGCGTAAAATATGATGTGGGGGTACGTGAAGGGAGAAAGCCTTAGAGTATGTGGCCTTGAAGACCAGTCAGGAGAAGGTGCAGTCAAGAGGATGCTGGGAGGCCAGTGGAAACGGGAACATCAGGAGATGATGAGATCGCGAGGTTGCCAAAGGGATGACAGAGAGAGATTTGGGGGAAAGAAACCGCAGTGATGTTAAAATGTTACAGAGGGCAGAGTCATCGACACAGTGGTCCCATGTTTGGGGCCCGGTTTGTTCCATTTAAGGTGCTTAATAAACACAGATAACATAAAAAAGCCTTTCAGTGTATATTTGTGGATTTAGTCATACCCAATCCACTACTCTTCTTTGTGGTCCAACTCTTTCTGATACTATCAGACATTAGGGCCCTTGAAGGCAGCACCAAGCCAGCACAAGGCAGAGAGGCAATTAACAAATTCTCTTTTAGTGTATAATTTTTTTTAGATAATATTGGTAACTTGTAAAGGGTCTACTTTATAGCTCTGTCAAGTATCTTACACATAAGACATGAGTACTGGTGTCCTCATCATGAGTAATTCTTTCTTCTTCTTTTGAATTCAGGAATAAACAATAATAAAAGTTAAGCAAAGATCCTTCTCAACCAAAGAAGAAAGTCACACTGGCTTTATGTATATGTCTATTACTCTATCTGGAACAAACTGGTGTCAAAGGCATGCCATTTTGTTAAAGGTTGACTGAGATATTAATGAAGTAAAAATAAGAAGTCTAAAGTAATAAACCAATAGGAGAGCAAATCAAAGATATTTTCAAATCAGAATGAATCTGGAAACTGTAAAGATGGGGGGAAATGCCACATTGTTTAAATGAATTACCATATCTTCAAAAGGAAAGCGTCCTAGGTAAAATCAATGTAGGAAGAAGGAACATCAAAGAATTAAAGATGGCTTTGTTGCCAAGCTCAAGAAAGGCTAGGATACTCTGCAATATTTTATACTCAAGAGTAGCAAAGACAAGATTATATACTGGACACTAGTAGCCTACAAATGTGAAATCATGGAAACCTTGCAACAATCCTGTACCATCATGACACTGCGATGATCATCTCTAGATGAAATGGATGGGTAAAGAAATTGAACCCCCAAAAGTTTAAGTGTCTTTTTCAAGAGAACCAACTAGTAAGTGGCAAAGTAGGTTCGAACCTAAAATCCATGTCTTTTATCTCTATTTCATATTAACTAATTTTTCCCCCAGCCGTAACATCAGCACAGTCTGGAAGGCTAGTATATTTTTCTCATTCAAAGACCTGTGACATAATGATCACAACTGTCTATTAGTGCTAACCTCCTCCAGTAGTCACCTAATTATTAAATTAGGCCCATTTAAATGCATTTAACCTCATCTACTTTTTCTGTTGTTCATAGAGCAAGCATTCTTGACTAAACAAGAATATTGTTTATTCTCTCCATAGATACGTTTGACTCCATGGGAAAAACAGAAATTATATAGTTTTTGCTTTCAAAGACCATGCACTCATTGGAGAAGGCTAATTGCTGTAATAATCCCAACATTTCAGTAGCTTCTCACAATAAAATGTTGCTCTTCCCATTCCAGGGAGGCTTGCATGGCTGAACGAGGCAGAATAAGGGAACTCGATGGCAGAGTTAATCAGGCACATACATTTTCTCACCAGGAGCTCTGCCTTCCTCCAGGAGCTGGCTTCCCTGGGCTGGCTGGTGGTGAAGGATGGAGAATCACCTCTGAGACAGTCCTAAGCGCCAAGCTGGAGGGGGGTACCTGGTTGATGTTCCCATTCCCTTGGCTATCTCTCAGGCTCAGCGCCAAACCTGACAGGAAGGTGGTATCCAAGAAGAGCCTAGAAATGTCTGCTGTAGTCCTAAGTCAGGAAAAAACTACCCTGGCTTTTACTATTGGTACTAAATGTTGGATCAGGGAGGATTTAGAGAGGAAAATAAAACCTGATCTAGGATGTTTTCTAAGTGAGAAGGGATTTACTATAGGGAATCAGAGACTTACATAACCTTCAGAGGAGCAGCCCGTGTCAAGGTCAGGGAAGCTGCTGCTAATGTTCAGGAAATCAAGTAGAGAGGGATTCTTGGGGAGCCATTGCTGAAGACCTCATTGCTCATAGCTCTCAGGCTGGTGGCTTCCTGGAAATGCTGGCAAAATCTTCACATTATCTTCTGGCCTCTGCTGAGGTTCGCATGATTTCCTGCCACTACAGGAGCAGTGATGAACCTTCCTCCCTTCCACCAACCAACTGTCACACAGGGGCCTCTAATTCTCAGACCTTAAATGGCAACCTGCTGGCAAGGACATCCAGAAAATGTGGTTTTCAGGTTGTCAGCTCTTACAAGCGGGGAAAGAACAAAAACGGGTGTAAAGATGGTTTTAAGACATCAATAGACAACCAGACTTGGGGGGGGGCGTGGCCTGTTTCTATTTTGTGTACAAATTTTATTTTGGAGATTATAAAGAAGGAAAAACTGTGTTAGAATTCTATGTATTAGAGCCTTATTTAGTCTTTCATTCATAGCTGTTAAACTCCCTTTTATGAGTTGGAGCCCATTTTTAAAGTAGAATATTAGAAAAGTTAACGTATCATATTTGTATTTGATTTATTATGCTAGTTTGGAGGTTTAGAATGATTTATTTCCTAAGCAGTTCTGATGAGAAAAAATAAATATAAAAGTCATTAGATTCAGCACAGATACCATCTATCTAGGATTAAATTGATGTGTCGTAACCAGTCAAAGAAATAAATCAATATTAATATGTAATCCTTACCATCACCGGCAACAGTGGCCTCAATCTTATTTCTAATTTTAGCTTTAGCCTCCCAAGGAAATGTTAGTCATATTATAGACTCAATGTTACTTGTAATTTGGGGAGAGAGAGGTATATGAGGTGGGGGCTACATCATACCTTGCTCAATACAATGAGATATTTTCTTTTCACTTTGCCTAAATTCTCTGATTGTTATTATTTAAACTATAACTTAAATTTCATTTTGATAGTTCTTGGTGACATTTTTGCTTTATTACTCACTGTGCTGAAATAATACCACAGCTTTGGTATTTATTATATAGAGAGGATTGCAGAAAAACAAGTACAGTTGTCGACCACTATGTGTAAAAATAACAATCAAGAGTTGAGGGCAATTCATCGATGCCAACCTCAGCCTGTGCCTGCAAAGAGAAATGTGCAAAACCACTGGTGTGAACGTCACTGTCTGGTTTGTGACCAGGGCCAAATGGTTCTGTGGGATCTAAACAAGTCTGATCGCTCTAGGCAGCATTGTGAGCAAATTCTGAGCATGTCCCTCTCAACTGTAACTTCTCTGGGGCTGAAGGCAGAATGTAATAAGTATTTTGCTTTTATTATGCACAGTGAGTACATATTTGCTAATATTTACTAAAAAGGATAATAATGATAACTAACACATATCGTGTTCCTCACCAGACACAGAGTAGGAAATGTTATCATCCACATTTTATGGATGCACTCATTTGTGATGCAAATAAATTAGTTAAGCTGCCCAAAGTCATAAGCAGTAGTTTGGTGTCCAAGTTCTTACTCAACAGGGTGATATATGGCCTACAACTGGAGTCATTTTGACTGTCTCAGTGCACATAAAACATCTGCTTGTGGATTCAAGCAAGAGATGAAATCATTCGCCCTATCTATTTCAGAATCCTGAATTAAGGGAGTAAGACCAGCCCTTGCCTTGAGTGATTTTTGACTTTGTTGGAAACGATCAGCTTCCTATTACAATTACAGTACAAGTAGGGGTGGGGAATATGGGAGATGGCTTCTAAGGAGACTTTTTCCGGGAACACATCATGTATTAAAACATAAATTTGAAAAGTTACCTTAAAGGGTCAAGGTAGTTTTAAGCTATCAATATATAATTTCATTGCTAACAAATACATCATCTATCTATCTATCTATCTATCTATCCACCTATCTTTATATCTCTGTATAATTTTAACATAAATCTAACTATAGCTATATGAGATGTCAATTGGAAAGCACTATTTATAGTAGCAAAAGACTGGAATTAATATGAATGCTTATTAATATTATACTGGTTAAATAAATGAAAGTATATGCTTATAACAAAATTTTAAAATTATGAAAAGCTTTCTATATATTAAAATATATATATAATGCTCACAAAAACTAGGAGATATTTTATAGCTTAATATTCATTTTGAAATATCCCGAATTTTTGTGAGCAGTATATTTAAAATATACTATAAAGGTATAAAACTGGGTTTAGACTAATGGATACATTACCATTTATATAAAAAAGCATATGAAAAAAGAAATGCATTTGTGTATGACTTGCACCAATAGAAATTTTTTGGAAATACAAACAAGACAATAACAATAGAGGTTACTGTGAGGTGATAGAAACTGAGAATATAAGGGGTAGGATGGGAGAAAGATTCATCACCATCTGTTATTTTATCTTTCTTATGTTGGCACCATGGAAATATGTTCTCTATATTAAAATCTATGGAAACTTCAAAGAAGCACTTATTGAATACTTAGGTATAGACAATTTCAGTGATACATGATGGGTAGGGAAGATAGAAAAGACAAGGTTCTTAAAATTATTATTTGTGCAAACAAAACATATACCACTTAACACTTAAAACACAACATATTAGGAAACACAAATCAGGATGAGACAAACCATTGTTGTAGTGCTAATGTCATGCAAACAATGCCTTGAGTATAATCAGAGGTATTTTTCTGAGGGAATTGAATTGCAGGTTTTGGTTTGAGAGTAGAGATACGGTGTTACACACAGTGTGGACTTGTATACGTAGCAGCACCATGGCAATTACCACAGGTGTGGAGATCAGACTAAAGGTTTTCAAATCATAGAGTATGATTGAAGGGCTAGTGCCTTGAGAGGGTGGGACATTGGCAGCTTGAATCACATCACAGGAACAACAGAAAAGGGTTATATTCATCTTATTTATGTAGTTGAGCTTGGTCTTGGTTTGTATTTATTTTTTACCCTTGTAACTAAACGGAGTTTATTATTGTTTGTAATAGCCTTTAGATCCCTTTAGCTGTTCTGGGTACATATTTATACCACATATATAATGTAATACTTTTTCTCCTTTCTAATTTCTATGTCTCTATAGTTTTCTGTATTTTAATTGCATTGGCTGGCATTCCAATACAATTTTTAAATTAAAGTAGTTATACTGGGTATTTTTCTTATTCCTAATTTATAGGAGATCATATAGTTTGCTATTGAAATAAAATATATTTTATTATGTTAAAGAGTCATTTTATTAAGTATTAGTTAAGTACTTTAAGTATTTTTTTAAAGTAAGAATGGATGTTGAATTCTGTTAAATGCCTTTTCAGCAGCTATGGTAATGATCATTTTTTTTCTTTAGACCTATGAATACAAAGGATTATGATAATAAATTTATAATATTGAACTATCCTTGCATTTCTAGAGTTATAACATTCTTATTTTTAATTTTTGCTATATTCTTTTTGCCAATATTTAATTCAAAAGTTTTGTATCGATATTCACAAATGAAAGGTCCTATCAGGGGTAAGGCAGATAGACTTTAAGGTGACTTTGTAGTGTTTATTCCCTTGTATAATCAAGTTCCCTTGAGTGTGGGTTGGATCTATAATTTGCTTATAATCAGTAGAATATGAAAAAGGTTATGGGATATAAGTCCCATATTTACCTTACATTATTTAAATCTCTATTTGGCTAACTAACTTTCTAAAGAGTCATTTCATTGGTGGCTTTGAAAAATTGAACTTATATGAATTTTACAGCCACTAAGAGAGGAATTCTGCTGACAAACTAAGTGAGCTCAGAAACCATTTTTCTCTAATCGGGCATCTAGTTGAGATTGCAGTGCAGCTGATATTTTTATGGCAGCAGATTCATGTAAGCCATATTTGGACTTGAGACCAATGAATAATATAAGATTACAAATGTGTTGTTTTTGGTTGTAAAATTTGTGATAATTTATTGTACAACACAGAAACTAATTACAAGGACAATTCTTATTAGGATTTAGAACCAAAATATCTTATGTTTTCTGGAAAAGGTTTGGAAGCTTATTTTCTTAACTTACACTCTGAAATATTTAAGTAACATTACCTTCCAAAAGTTAGGTAGAAACCTTCAACTATTTTCAGTTAGTGCTTTTTTAGAAAAAATGTTTTTGACAGTTTTCTCTATTTCTTTTAGGTCATTAGATTTTTCTATTTCTTCTAGAGTCAGTTTTGGTAAACTACACGTTCCAGTTAAAATGTTCTTTTATTCAGATTTTTTTCATTTATTCGTATAGAATTGGACAAAATACTCTTATAATGCTCTTTATTTCCTTTATTTCTGAACTACAAAAAATAAAGTCAGTGGGTATTTTAATATATTTTTCTAACAAAAACAGTTTGGTATTTATTACTTTATTTGTTTATTCATTGTTTGTTTATTTTCTAATGAATTCCATTTCCATTAATTTCTTTACAACATTTATTTTTATTCCTTTCTTACATTTTAGATATATGTATATTCCATTTGTTTCTAATTTTATTTTTTAAATATACTTACTGATTTTAGAGATGAAGAAAGAAAGAGAGAGAAGAGTGAGAGGTTGACTTTTTGTTTTACTTATTATACATTTATTGGTTGATTCTTGTATGTGCCCTGACTAGGAGTTGAACCCTCAACCTTGGTGCATTGAGATGACACTCTAACCAGTTAAGCTACCTGGCCAGGGCAATCCATTTGTTTTTTATTTATGCTGTGTGTTAATAAAATATTTAAAACTATAATGTGTTAGATAATATAAGTTCTAATATGAAATATTTGAATTATCATGTTTAGACATTTTATAACTTGAGATTGAATTTTCTCTTTGAGCAAAAGTTAGAATTTTCTAAGTTCTAGGCAGTAAGGCATTTTGTTGCTTTTATTAACTCTTAGTTTCAATGCATTGTGATCAGAGGTTATTTTCTGTATTTATTTTACTCTTTGGAGTATGCTGAGATTTTTATTCTTGCCCAGTATGATTGATATCTATCAAAGGTTTATGGACACTTAAAAATAAGGTATATTCTCTAATTTTATGGTTCAGTATTTGATATATATCAATTGACTTCTTTTTTCATTTTTATTTAATTTATTGGGATGGCATTGCTTAATAAAAATATTTAGGTTTCAGGTGTATACTTCAATAATACATCATCTGTGTACTTACTGTATTGTGTGTTCACCACCCAAATCGAGTCTCCTTCTGTCACCATTTCTCTCCCTTTTACCCTTTTCTACCATCCCCATCACTTGACTTCTGATATTAAATATGTTGTTAAGATAAGTGAGGGGAGACTAATTATTTTCTTTCAGATAAAGGATATCTATTCCCAGCTGCTCAAAGGATTCTTCATTTTTTAAGTCTAATAACTATGCTAAAACTTTTCAAGCATTGAATATCTGTAACGCATGACCTGCCCTTACTATGCAGACCAAAGTGCTACTTATTTTCAAATGTTTCCTTGGACTGAATCTTTAAATATCTAATTTATTCTATTTTATTTTTATTACAGACTCCAATTATGCATATGGTGTGTCTCCATTTCCCACTTTCTACTACCAATATTTTCTAAGTTTTTAAAATATTTATCTCAATTATATTTTGTTTATCTTGCTTATTTCTCTCATCATTGTCTATTACTATTTCTCCTCAGTGTTTATTCACTTTTGAGACTTCTAATTCCTTCTTCATATTTTGATGTTTTTATTTTTGATAGTTTTATTTTTTCTACTTCCTTATTTAGTTATGCTAGTTTGCCTACTACAAATGTTCTCTCTCTCTTCCTTACATTCTTGATCTTTTGCTTTGTGGTCTTCATCCTCAGAGATCATTGTACATTTACTTTTCAAAAATTTTTATACCAAAATATTTAAAATTAAGTCTATTTCATGGCAACATTTTTTTTTAAATCTGGTAGATGGTTTTGTTGATAAATTTTACTGTTTGTTTCCTTCTTTATTCTTATGGCTTCTGTGCATAGGCATGTGCTGATTTCATCTTACGGTTTATTATTGTATGAATTGGGTGTTTGTGGACCTGTTGAAATAAAAGTTTCCTGTATTGGGGGTGGGGCAAGGTAGTGTTCTAGAGTAGCTGATACTTGTTTTTGTTTCCTTGGTCACAGACCTTGCCTTATTCTTAGCTACCGCAAACCTAGGCAACTTCAGGCAAATACAGTTTTCTGTATTGTTCTTTCTTTCTCTCTTTTTTTTTCTTTCTGTAACTCCTTTTCTTCCTTTTTTCTGATTTAATCATTCTATTGGGTTAGGGGTGAGGGACGGTGTCTTCTGCTTTCAATTAGCGCACTCCTATTTCTGCACCTTCTTATGAAGATATTGACAAACTTTTTGACCCCTTTACAAGGGGTATTTTGATTACGCCTTCAGAAATTGTGATCATTGTGTTTTTACTCTCTACTGACCTCCACTTACTTCTGCATGACTTCTACAACTTTTGGCAACCATTAGAAAATTTTTAGTCTAAGTATTAAAAATGGAGTTAATACTTTTGTTTTTAACATTGCTTATATTTCTTCTGATAGTACCCCAAAATAAAAGAGGACAATTCTGAGTATAAATTGTTAGCCCATACTAGAAGTCAACAAATGCTCCTTGAGCAACTTTGATCAGCAACTTCTGGTAAAATTATATCACCTCTACAGAGTAACTATATATTTACAGCATTGTGGCAAACATCTGGTTTTATTTTTTAAATTTTTTTCTGTTCTGCTTCCTCTCCCTCATACTGTGATTATGATGGGGCCATCAATTTCATTACCATACTTCCTGAATGCAAAGGTAGGCACATGATATTATCCCTTAAGGCGAAGTACTTAGCTCAGTTTAAGCACTTGACCCAAACTGCATCAATCAGAGCTCTTTGGGGAGATTATTATAGAGTGAGAGAATATGATCTTTCTTCTTTCCAGATTTCAAGCTGTACAAATCCTGTAAGTCTGGTGCTCCTTGTGGTCATCTTTTCCTTCACATAAGAAAGAGCTTGCCTGAGAGAGAAGGAATGGAGGGAGAGCAGACACTTCCTGATGACATCACTTGAGTGCCTATATCCAACCGTGCCTGAAACCAGTCTTGTACTGTTATGTGACCCAATAAATTTTCTCTTTTGCTTGAATTAATATGCATTGGGGTTTTTGTCTCTTGTAACCCATACAGTCATGACTGATTCTAGGACTTTTAAGTTTTTCAAATCTATTATTGACTTTGAGATCCTTTTCTTAAATTTCAAAATATTTTCCTATTATTTTGACCTATCAGTGTGATATCTAAAAGATTTTAATATATCTAATTAAATTATATTTTAATAAGTGTACAACTTCCTTTTGAAATTTATTTTCTCTTATTGCATCATTAAAAGTCAGTCTTAGGTTTCTACACACTAATTATTGCTGTTTAAAGGAAACTTTACTATGGTACGACTGAAAACATTTATGAATCTTTATAAAATGTCAGATAATATGCCATTATCTTATAATTAGATATTATTGTATTCAGATAATCAGATATTCTGAATTTTTCCAATGTGTCCCCTCAAATGTAGTTCTGATTTTCAGAATGTGTACTCAGTAGTCTACTATTACTTAAAATAGAACTAAGTGACATCATTACTTTTAAAAAGAGAACACTTTACAGCCGTGTATCCCTAAGAGGTATACTTGCCTTGGATAAATGAGTAATTCCAGAGCAGTGGTTATTTTCCTGTGATGGGAGACTCAGATGGAAATGTTTGCAACTAAAGGCCTGAGCAGGTATGGATGCTGGGGGTCACTCCACCTTCAGTGACTACTGAGTGGGAAGTGTGGTTTCTCAGAGTCTGAGAATGAAAAGAGACTTGTGTAGAAACAGAGTTCCTTACTGAAAAGGAAGATTTACAGTTTATACATCTAGTTTTGGGTCATTAAACAAAAGCTTTTCTATGGCCAATGCAAGTAAATTTGTACTTCAAAATCAAATAGGGCTTATATTAATCTTATTTCTATTGTCATCATAAGGTATCTCACCAGTAAAGAATTGCACTTATATTAAAATGTGAACCCCTGATAAGCACACTGCCTTTTGCATAATCTCTACATACATTAATAAAATATTATATGTGAAATAAAATAAAATTTGGTCAATATCTTTAATATAAAAATTGTTTGGTACTGACTATATGTCTAAACTTTCCTATTATATTAGACAAAAATCCTTAGGAAAAAAATCATTTAAAAATATTTAATAGTATAGTATACATCAGTGATTTTCAACCTTTGTTTCTCATGCACCCATAAACTAATTACTAAAGAAAAAGGGGCCCTGACCTCTTCTTCCTTAGTAATTTATTTGTGTCATGAGATGAAAATGGTTGTATTTAGTCAGGGGCACTGACCTTAGTAATTAGTGTGTGTTTGTGCCATGAAAAAAAAAGGTTGAAAATCACTGGTATTCATAATAGTAAATGTAGTTTTCTTACTTTTTAGAAATTTGCATGCTGAAATAAATGATCATGAAACCAAATAAATTATATATTATTGATTAAGAAACCCTATTTTTCACAAATATGAGTAAAAATTAATAGTCACAAATTTATATTACATTTTACCTAAAATAAAAGACTGAGACATGCTAATGATGCTAAATTCTGGGAAGTTTAACTCTCCCTAGGATTTATTAAATGAGAATGATCATCCTGAGCCCTGCAGCCTAATGGGTGAGGGCTGCAAGGCCTGAACTATGTCTCAGAAGGAACATATTTGGGGGGAAATGTGCCCCCCAGGATAGCACTAACAGGTGTCCAAGGCTCCCAAACACAAAGTTGGTATGAATCCACTCTTTCTCATCTTCACAACAAATGGATATATATGTCCCTCTCCGTCCACCAAACACACTGAAGATAGCCCTGTTGTGATTAGTTTTCTTCTTCAAGCTGTCCATAGTGTTGATTTTAACCTGATTTCAACTGATAAACACATTAGTGGAAGGGAGCATAAGACATACACAGGAGCCCTAATGTGGCCCAAGGTTTGTTTTGTTGTGTGTAGTATTCATAACTCTAGACCTGAAAGGAAAATTACAATAAAGAGCAAATGTTTTGGGGTGCTTCTTATCTGCCAGGCTCTGTTATTAGCACTTTATCTCTACTAATACATTAAATTATCAACATTAAGTAACAGTGCTTATAAGATGAGCAGTGATATTCTTCCCATGTTACAGAAGAAGAAACTGAGAACTAGAACAAATTGCCCCACTTCACACCATAAGAAGTTGACTAGGAATTCAAACCCAGGTAGTTGTGCTGCAGAGTTTAGGCTTTGAACCACTACATTCTGCTTTCTCCAATGTGGTGTTTGGTTCTCATATTTATTAATAGCTTTTGAAGAGAAGACAAAATAAAATAATATTTGATGGAGGCAAAGGAAGGTTGACTTTTGACCCCTAAAAACAAAACTAGTTATTGGGGAGCGAGAAGAAGTTACTAAGATGGGACTGAAAAAGAAACAACTAAAAGATAAAAACATTATCTTTAGCACCCTTAATTGAATGTGAATTTCAAATATAAATGATTCAAAGGCCACAAATCAAACTGAGAAATAGATTTTCAAGAACCAAGCCATACATTACCAGAATGCTCTAATTCATAGCCACTCAATGCTTTGGTTCGAACCTAGTATAAAAATAGTTTATATGGTAAAAAAGCACAAAAATTGAAAAACATTTAAAGCAGTATGCAAAGTGTTTATTAATTGAATTTAACTAACACATACCTAATCAGATTAATAATATTTAGGGGAAGAAAGTTTTAATTTAACAATTAAGCGTGTACTAAACATCCTAGTTTATTTAGTGTAAACTTCAAATTGTTTATAAAAATCTTTTCTTTTTAATTTATGCACTTTTCTGTTGTTTATTTGTGTTTTAATCATCATCTTGACATTGGTCATCCCAATACTGAAAACAAGATAAAAATGATATTAAATATATTTTCAGGCAGAATTTTTCTTCTGCTCTGGTTAAAAAATATATGTTTTCATGTCATTAATAGTATTCCAGTCACTTCTGGAAAACCTAAATGTTGGAGATGATAGATGGAGTAGTCTAAAGAGATAACATTAATATTGTGCTGGGCAGGAAACCTAGGGGTGCCTGAATCATCTGCCAGACCAATAACCCCTCTGTGGGAGGTCGCAGGGAGACCTAATGTACAAGACAATGAGTAGTAAAAGCAAGGACTAGTGTTTTTTATTATTAGCTAGTTTAATAGTCTAATGTAAAACATCAGTGAATTAGGCACAGGAGTCCTTTCCTTCTTCTTACAGGTAGAGCCATGTTGCTTAAAACCAAAGCAGGCCATATATGAGCTTTGTGACCTTTGTCTCCATCAACCATAAAGACCAGATCGAAGACTCAGATCTCACCATGACTATGTAAGAAAAGAAAAATCCAAGGCATATCCATCAACATCAGAAGACAGGGAAACCAAGAGGAAAATTCTTCAACAAAGACAACAACCCTGGGCTCAACCTCCTAGTAGAAGAATATACATGAGTGGGAGGAATACGAGGGAGTGGAGGGAGGAGGAGGAAATAAAAAAGAATGAAGGGTGAAAAAGGACAGTTTGACTTTGGGTGATGGGTATACAACATAATCAAATGTCAAAATGATCTGGAGATGTCTTCTCCGAATCTATGTGCCATAGTTGACCAATGTCACCCTGTTAAAGTTGATTGTCTAAATATATATATATATATATATATATATATATATATATATATATATATATATATATATATATACACACACGCACACACATTCCCAAGAGAAAGGAGTGAAGGTGGTCAGAGTGGCTCAGAGCAGTCCCAGATTTCTCATTCTGGTTGAATAAATGAAACAGATGGCTGCTCAGAGCTATGAAGGAAATAAAGCAGGCTAAAGTGATAGAAAGTGGCAAGGTGGCAGTGTCTGTTTTAGATACTGAAGACACTTAAGTACATGTAAGTGATATTTAAGTAGATACACCATATGAAGAAAAGGAGTGTTCCAGGAAGTGGGACTATTGAGTCTTTAGGATGGAAGCAAACTAGACTGTTGCAGGAAGATCAAGAAGTCCTGTGTGGCTGGAGTGGACTGAGAGAAGAAGAGACTGTAAGATGAATGTGGACAGGAGGGCAGTGGTCAGATGATTTAGGGTATTGTAGGCCATGCAAAAGAGCATAGATTTTACCCTTACCATAATGGGGAGCTATTGGCAGACTTTTAAGCAGAGTGTAATAGTTTATTGTTTTCAAAAAATAGCTCTGACTGTTCTGCTGAGAATAGATTTCAGGAGACCAAGAAGAAAATTTGGGCAACTAATAAGGAGAAAAGTTCCTGCATTTGTATAAAAGATTAAAAAATAATAAGGATGGCAACTGACAATTCACCATTCTATTAGAGATGAGCTGTTTCCCTTGAGAGACAAATTTTGCAAAGTGTCAAAGATGTCCATCAAACATAGTTGTGGGACTGTTTACCTAGTCATTGACTACCGTGTAGCTACAGGGACCAATGAAGTAGTTAGTTCGGTTCCCAAAAGTCTTTATACATGCCTGTTTGATGTTATCCAAAGAAGCTTCTGATAGGAGTCAATACAGGGAAAATATTAAACGATATCTCCAACGTACTTTACATTCTGTTTTCCATCTAGATTTATGTTCTGTTCTAATTTTACCCAGGTTCACCAGAAAGGGTTAAACAATGAGCACCAGATTACCACATAACCCAAGTAACTCAATGCCAATATCAAATGTCTGATGTTTCCTGCTACCCTATAAAATTTAACAATACAACCCCCCTCATTATCAAACTCTCATAAATTCCTGACAATGAATCAAATCCCTCTTTTCTCACAAATAAATTTAATTTCCCCCAAATGATTCTTCCCTCCCTTGATCCCATTGAAAAATGAAGGTGTACAATATTAAAATCTTCACACAAAACCACCTTCCTGCCTGCTCTTATTCTGTCCCTGGAGTCTGTGTAACAACTTAGGAGGCCAATTACAAAGGTTGATTTGTCCAGTTCTAAATCTGTCATATTTTTTGCTTTTCCAGAATTTCCATAAGTACATTCCTGATCTCATAGCTATTCAATACTAAATACTAAATCACTTAATTGTCAATGCCATATGTAAATGGAAATCTTTTTCTAGAATTAGAGCCTGACACCTACAGATATCTTACAAAAGCCTCTCATCAAATTCAAAAGAAAATAACTCCAAACCATGGTCCCAGGACCTCAAGTGATCTTGTCCTTATCTAACTTTCTAAACCCATCTTCTATCATTACCCTTTCATTAGGTGTGTCCAGGAGCACTTAGGATGACCCACTCTTCCCAATTTGCCATGAACTTTCTTGTGTTAGCCCTGAGAGTCCTGTGTCCTGGGAACCCCGTCAGTTCTGGGCAAATGAATATGCATGAGCACACTGCCCTCGGCCTACTTTCTTTCTTTTTTTTTTTTTTTTTTGTATTTTTCTGAAGCTGGAAACGGGGAGAGACTGTCAGACAGACTCCCCCATGCGCCCGACTGGGATCCACCTGGCACGCCCACCAGGGGCGAAGCTCTGCCCACCAGGGGGCGATGCTTTGCCCCTCCGGGGCGTCTCTCTGCCCAGACCAGAGCCACTCTAGCGCCTGGGGCAGAGGCCAAGGAGCCATCCCCAGCGCCCGGGCCATCTTTGCTCCAATGGAGCCTCGCTGCAGGAGGGGAAGAGGTAGGGAGGGGGAGAGGTGGAGAAGCAAATGGGCGCTTCTCCTATGTGCCCTGGCCGGGAATCGAACCCAGGTCCCCTGCACGCCAGGCCGACCTCTACCACTGAGCCAACCGGCCAGGGCCTGCCCTCGGCCTACTTTCATTTCTCACATTGCAGGCGGGTTCCTCTGCACAGAACATCCTTTTCACAGGTGCCTTTCCAGCTCACTCTTTCCCAGCATTCAGTTCTCTACTCAAAAAATCTTTTCAGGAAGACTACCTCTAGCCACCTGTATTATTATTATTAATAGCAGCTATTATCCGATAGTATCTTTTTTTCTGCATTTATTGGTTACATGTCTATTCCTCTAGTATATAAACTGCAAAAAGTACTTTATCTTCTTCTCTGCTGTAATTCCACCTCCAAAATCAGTGCTTCATCCATGTCAGGCTCTTCAAAAATATTGGTTCAGTGAATAATTTTTCTATTCTGTTCTAGTCTTCATGTCCTAAAGTATAGGGGTCACAATCATCAGTACCAACAAAAACAGAAATTTTATTCATGCAACGATTTAAAATTTCAGAACTAGTAAAATTTTATGAACTTTGGCAAGCCAGTAAGTGCAGGGAGTCTCTGAATTCTGTCAGTGAATTTCATGGAGAAAGGTTTAACCAGCTGGACAAACCATTTACGTGGTTTAAAACAATACTTAATGAAGAAGTTGCTTCCTTCGTGTCCTTTTAGAACTGTTACAACTCACCTTCCCTTTCTAACATGAATCAGTTCTTCAAATTGGGAATACTTCAGTCCATAAATTTTGTCTGTAGTCCTGCATGGAGCAAAAGGTTTGTTACATCCTTAAACCGTTATTCTAAGCATATCTAATACCAGACGCCCAGAACACATTTTGGAAATTTCCTCAAATTCCAGATTATTGTCATTATTTTTAATTCTAAAATCTTCCAAAACAGAACTGGTTCTTTACCCACAGCTTTGTTTAGCTCAAATTACTACACCAGGCCTTTTAGAAACCTTCCCTTCTCCCTCTCCAATGTTCCTACATAGGTTCTTAGACCCTTGCATCATTACTAGAAAGATATCATACCATTATAATGGCAGATAATTTTGCAACCCCCAAAGGATATTGTGCATGAGAAGGTGGGACACACAAGGTCCTCTTCTCCCTTAAATTTCATTCTTCTGTTGTCAGGTGCAAGGCTTAATAACTTGAAAGACCTTCCCAGCAATGAACAAATGAGCTCCTTTAAGAAACTAACTGAAATAAGCCTTACCCCAGCCAGACTCTCCTTAACCTTACAAATGAACGAAAGGATAGAGGGGTGAAGAGGCCAGAATAGGTGGCTGCATCACCGCCTTCGGAAGGTTCTCTAATGACTGTTAGGAAGGTAGGTAGACCCCTGAGGATAGTGGATTGAAACAGCCTGCTTTAATACAAGCACCAGGAACCTAGATACAGAATGTTTACTGTGTCATCTCCTGGAGGTGACTAAGTGGACAGGCATCTCCAGGAGCCCCGCCAAGAAAGCCCTGCCTAGGAGTGACACTTCCCCGCCTCCCACACTCGGCTGCCTTCCTGCTGCTAAGTGTGCAATGGAACAGGAGAGACGACTGGTCTATCAGAGGTGCTATCAAAACCATCAGTGGGGATGACAAAAAGGTAAAGACAGAGAGGAACACAATTATTTTTAAATGCTGTCTTCCAAAGGCATGCTTTTCCCTGGAAATGCATGTTCCTTGTTGGAGGAGAATTGTGATGTTGGTTTGTGGCCTGTGAAAACCACTGAGGCGCATGCTGGCCATGGGTCGAGCAGCCTTGCAGGGAGTGTGGAGTCGGCTGCGTGGAAGGGGGCCCCTCCACCTGGCCAAGCTCTGGAATTTCAAAGGTAGGGCTCAGCCCCCCTTCCCTGTCTTCCCCCCTCAACAGACCTCAATCCTCCTCAACCTCGGGGACTTTGGTCTGCGCTGTAAGAAATGAAACATATTTCCCAATGTGTTTTCTTTCTTTTTTAATAAAAATATCAAAGGCATACTTATCAGTGGCTGAGGAGGCAAAGCTGCGGCAAAGGCTATTTTTTAACTGGAACATGCCCCGTGCTGTGACACACTCATCCAGGGGCGGCAGAAGATTGATGGCTGGACATGTGGACGGAACTGCCACTGATTGAAATCAGACAACTGCACACTGTGAGGGAAGCCAGGGGAAACCATTTTAACCGCAGCCATCCAGTCTTAGCACATTTGGACAGGGCTTTTCCTCGGCCTGCCGTCTGCACCGCAGCGCTCGGAGGGGCCTGGCAACACGAGGCCAGGCTGGAGGAGGGTCCGCGACAGCTTCAGGCCTGCACACCCCCCCCCCCTCTCTATGTCTCTATCTCCCCTGCACCTCTTTAACAAGCCTCCGGGCGGAACAATGACCCATCCCAGAGCTCAGGACTCCACATGAAAAAACAAGCAGCCCCCTTTCACAAGCGGAGAAGAGAGATAGAAACGATACAGTCCACTGCTCCCCTGGCCTAAATCCCTGATGTGGCCGTCCTTTAATTTCGTGCAGGATTCTTTTATCTGCTTTTCAATGGGCCGAGGCCGAGGGGAAGGAAGCCATGGGAAATTGTCAGCACAGGACTTCGGACCCATCACCAGGATCGCAGCCAGGGTTCAGGCTTGTTAACAATTGTGCGGCTATGCACTTGAACTAAGACATTTTTATTTCATTAGGGGTGTCGGTTTACAGCCATTAGCTAAGCAGATTGGCCAGGACCAAAGGCCTTTTTTGTTCCTTATCACCAAATCTCTCTTCCATTATTCAGGTCTTTAAAAAAGAGAGAAAGGGAGAGAGAGCGGCTTTAAACACATTATATTTTGTGACTTGTTTCCATCTTTGGTCTGGAACAGTCGAAAACAGGTTTTATTAGAAATCATTATTTAAATTCCTGCCCGGGAGCATATCGATCTCCCGTGTATAATGGTTCCCAGATCACGGAAAGTAGCAGAGAAGGTCTCCAATGGGCCGACATAATGTCAGTGACAATTCATTTTTTTGCCAGTTAGGATGCTGGTTTAATATCCTGAAAAAGGCACTTAACACCACCCTTTCATAACATCTGTCAGGGCCCATCCAGTGACTTGTTTCTCACACTGTGGGCTCCCAGGCAGTTTGGGGCCTTTCTCAGAAACATACTTCTTTCCTTAGAGGCCACAGAATTCCTCAGACATTCATCTCCCCCCCCAGCCCCAGGGCTGCACACTCGCAGACCAGCTGTTACAACTTTCCAGGGCACTCCTAAATTTTCTAAATGTGTGCCATATAAAAATAAAATTTAGGACAGCGAATGCTCGGGAGCTTTGTGTGTAAGGATATAACTCATCTCGTGTCCACGGCCAGCTATTCCCACATTCTTCTCCTGCATTCACAGTCCCGTCTCGGTCCGCAAAACGGTTCGGCAGGAATCTCAAGACTTCAAGTTTGGGTCAAGAGGTCATTTTTTCTTATTCTTACCTTTTTTTTTCTTAATGTCTCATTTTTATTTCGAAAAAAATGTAAATAAAACAATGTTGAAAGAAAAGTATACACTGGGATTTTACTATGGTTAAAATTTTAGTTTACTAGCTGTCACTTGTTCACTCACACTGTTACACTATACCTACATTTACACATTATCACACATACTCTCTCACACTCACATTCTCACACATGTACACATGGACACACTCAGGTGGGGTTTTTTTTTTAACCATTTGAAAGTAAGTCACAGGTGTCCTGACATACCATCACTTACATATGTCAGTGATTGTTTCCTGGGAACCCTATAACAAAAATGTCTTCATCATACCTAAGAAAATTAACAATAATTTTATTATATAATCTACTACCCATTGTATATTGCATATTTTCTGTTGTCCTTTTATAGCCATTTCCCCCAATCCAATTCAGTCAAGATTCATTCATTCTCTGGGATTGTTTTTGTTTTGTTGTTCATGATGAATTTTTAAAGAATTCAAGTCAGTAGTCTTTCAGACTGTCCTTTCCCTATCTTTCCATAAATTGTGTTAATGAAATATATCACACAGAAAAGTACGCAAGTCTTAAGTGAGTTGTCCCAATCATTTTTACAAATGAACACACCTATGTTACTTGCACCCAAATCAAGTTATGTGATAATGCCTGGACCCATCAGCCTCACGTAAGCCTCATTCTGTCATTGTGCTCAGCAAAAACTGACTACATTCTGACTCTATCACGATAGGTAAATTTTGCTCACCTTCCTCCTTCACATTATGTGCTGTTAGTGCTGCAGATGGCACAGTCTACTATATCTGGAGTTCTGATGAGATCTCTTTCAAACACACACTACACCAATACTGATTTATCATTTTTTTCTAAAGCAATGATATAAACCTCTCTAAAAATAATTATGCAAATGACTTTTTACTGCATTAGCCAGTGAAATAAAAAAAAAATAACAGATTATTTTCTTCTTTCAAGCTGCAATTCTGTTATTGTGCTCTTTATAAAGCTCATCTGGTTTGAGCAAAGTTCACCAGCTCGGACCCAAAGTCGCTGGCTTGAGTAAGGGGTTATTGGGTCTGCTGAAGGCCCTGGTCAAGGCACATATGAGAAAGCAATCAATGAACAACTAAGGTGTCGCAATGAAAAACTGATGATTGGTGCTTCTCATCTCTCTCCGTTCCTGTCTGTCCCTATCTATCTTTCTCTCTGACTCTGTCTCAAAAAAAAAAAAAAAAAAAAAAAAAAAAAAAAAAAAAAAAAAAAAAGACTGTTGGTTGCATTAAATTCCTTAAAATTAAAAAAAAAAATTTAATAAGAATAAAACCTCAAGGAACCTAGACCCCAGTATGCCTTCTAAATGCTCCTTACCTTTAGGGAACTAGATTGTAAAACTAAAAGATCACTGACTGAAATATATTGTTATGTTCTCACCAAAACCTGTTACTTAGAGAGATTGAAAACAGGTTCTTCATGAATAAGTAATGAAAAGAACACATCGCATAGCCATGGCCTTCCTTTTAAACCTAGGCTGCTCTCTGCTGATTCATTTTTGCCAAGAATTACATGTGTCTTTTAAAAGCTGTACTCTACATTCATTATAATTGTTGTCTCTCTCTGCTCATAATATTTTGGCAGATAAGAAGAGATATTTTGTACTAAAATTTTAAGTATCACAATCTAAGTGATGATTTTTAAACATCTCTCTCTCTCTCTCTCTATATATATATATATTACATGTGTAATCAACTTCAATCTGATTGAATTTGACCACAGAGGAATAGTAGTTGCCTGTTTGATGTTCTTTAATTATCTGACAAATATTATTATTTTTCTCTTAATATAAAATTATTTTGGAAATCTTCTCATAAAACAAAGAGAAAAAGCTCAGAGTTGGCTCAGGTGGACTCACAGTCTTTGTCCGAATGCCACAATTACAACATTTAAAAATTGGACCGGAGTCATCATTGTAAAGAAAAAAATGATGACAAAGTTCAAATAAAATTGGAGCAGATATTAGGATTTGATGTCACATTCCTATAGAGACCTCTTAATACAAAAAGAGGTAAGATTTACCATCTCATTTAAGTTATGGCGTCTCCCACCACATTGGAGAGTTTAACCAATTTTCAACTTAAACCTGATAACAACTAATATGGCTATAGTTTTATGAAATGTTTCTCAACTCTTCTCATTTAAGTCATCATTTGCTTTTCCCTACATAAACTGTTAACAAGTTTCCCTAAGTGAATAAGATGTAAATATTAACCTTCCAGACAAAAGCTTTGAAATAGAATTTTTTACTTAGTCTGGCTCCCAGAATTCTAAGAGCAAGTGATTTCTCACCTACATTGAAGGGAAAAAAGAGAGTAATAGAGAGACCATCAAATTGGATTATATGCCTATTCCTGGCTCTACTGGGTAGCCATAAAGGCTAAAAAGATTGTCTGGCAGGAGATACTCGTATCTCTATAACAAATTTTTAATGAATTTAGAATAAAATTATAAGTTAAAATATAGTTTTAAATAAGATGATGTTGATATTTTTCTTAGTACTTTCTATTGGTGTTATTTTTCTTGTTATTGTTATTGTAGTAAGAACACCTAAAATGAGACTTATCTTTTTAACAAACTTTTAAGTGCACAATACAATATCATTAATTATTGGCACAATACATCTCTAGAACTTACTCGTCTTGTATAACTGAAACTTGAATTCTGTTGAATGACTCCTAATTGCCCCCTCCCTCAACCATTTTGCTCTCTGTTTCTATGAGTTCAACCATTTTAGATACCTCATTCAATGAAATCATGCAACATTTGTCCTTCTTTCACTGACTTACTTAGCATAATGTCTTCCAGGTTGTCACATAAAGCTTTGCTTCTTTTGTGAGGTTGAATAATATCCCATTGTAAATATATACTACATTTTCTTTATCTGTTCATCTATCAGTGGACACTTAGTTTATTTCCATACTTTGGCTATTGTGGATACTGTTGCAATAAATATAAGACTGAATATATCTTTTTGAGATCCTGACTTCAGTTCCCTTGAATACATAACTAGAAGCATAATTTTTGGATCATATGGTGGTTCTATTGTTAATTGTTTGACAAATAACCCAATTTAAAAAATGAGCATGATACTTGAATCACATTTCTCCAAGAAGACATACAAATGGCCAATAAATATATGAAAGGATGCTCAACATCACTAAACATTAGTGAAATACAAATAAAAGCCACAAGATATCACCTCACACCTGTTACAATGGCTATTATAAAAAAATATAATAACAAGTACTGAAGAGTATATGGAGAAGTTGGAACCCTGTACATGATTAGTAGCAATGTAAAATAGTACAGCCATTATGAAAGTGCCTCAAATAATAATAGAAATATGGTTGTATTTTATGTGTCTTCATTATTCCTCTATTTCAAATACTCATCACTGAATGCCAGATTAGAGGCAATAGTTGAAACTGAGAGAGATATAAGTGCAGTGTTTGGGTGGAAGAAGGCAGAAAGTTAAAAAGAAGGTGTTTCCAGATCTTGGCTATTATAGTTTATGCTGCAATGAGTGCTCATCAGGAGATGAGTGGTTAAAAACTCTGTGATGCATTTAAACAATGGAATACTATGTGACCATAAAAAAGAAGGAAATCTCACCTTTTGTGAAAGGATAGATCAACTTGGAGATCATTATGTTCAATGAAATAAGCCAGTCAGAGAAAGGCAAATACCATATGATTTCATTCATTGTTCACTCTAATAAACAAAATAAACTAACAAGCAAAATAAAAATAGATTCATACATAGAGAGCAAGCCAACAGTTGTTAAGGAGGGGCACATTGGGTGAGAGAAGTGGAGAGATAAAGCCCAAAAGGACAAAAATAAATAAATAAATCATGGACATGGACGACAAGTGGTGATGGCCTGGGGTAGGAAGGTAGAGGAGGGTCTAGGAAGTAGAAATGGTCATGGATGAAGACTTGACTTGGGGGAGGGAGTTGAATACACAATATGGTGTACAAAAATGTGTTGTAGAATTGGGCAGCTGAGCCTGACCAGGCAGTGGCGCAGTGGATAGAGCGTCGGACTGGGATGCAGAGGACCCAGGTTCGAGACCCCAAGGTCGCCAGCTTGAGTGTGGGCTCATCTGATTTGCGCAAAGCTAACCAGCCTGGACCCAAGGTTGCTGGCTTGAGCAAGGGGTTATTTGGTCTGCTGTAGCCCCATGGTCAAGGCACATATGAGAAAGCAATCAATGAACAACTAAGGTGTCACAACGAAAACTGATGATTGATACTTCTCATCTCTCTCTGTTCCTGTCTGTCTGTCCCTATCTATCCCTCTCTCTGACTCTCTCTCTGTCTCTGTAAAAAAAAAGAAAGAAAGAAAGAAATAGGCACCTGAAACCTTTATAATTATGTTAATCAGCATCACACCAATAAAATATAATTGTGTTAAAAATAAACAAATAATACATTTTTGTTTAATTTTTTTAAAAAAGATGAGAAAGTGGAGGAGAAGAGAAAGAAGAGGGAGAAAAAGAAAATAATGTATTTGGGCAAACCAGGACAAAGAAGCAATTTAAAGTAAATTTAGAAGTTATGGTCATTAAATACTAGAAGCTCAATAATTGTGAAGCTTCCATAGGAAACATCAAGAATACTTTCACCTAAATTAAACAATGATTATTCTTTTGACTTATTTGAATCTTAAATCTAAGCATAAATGCACAAAACAGAAGAAGAAAAAATGTAGATGTGACCCTAGTACACCAAAATGTACTTGGAAACCACACTTTAAATAAATGTCTTAGTGCAGAAAATAAAGATAAATTTTAATGTCATTCTCTTTTTCCCATCAAATTGAAAATTTCCTTGGAAAAACAAAGATCACACCTAATCAAGGTCAAAGTTACTGGTAAGAAATCCTTCAAATTACAGTATTTCTCAGTCTTAGCTTCTCTGGTTTACTAGATCAATTTCCTTTACTGTATAAGAGAGCAACAAGGCAATAAAGCAAGAAATGGAAAGGAGAGAAGACTTTACATAGAAGGAGGAAATTGGGGAAACACGGAGGACATTTTGAAACCATTTTTATCCAAAGGCATTCTCAAAATTTGACATATTACCCCAAATTCCTTGTTGTTGCCATGCCCTGCCCACTGAAATAAGTGGATTATGGACTTGTCTTAATTTTTTTTAGTGTTTAGTGTTATCTTTTGAATATACCTATTTACTTCCAAAATAGTTTTGAGAAAGTATTTTAAAAAATGGCTTAATTTAGTTTCAAAAACTTTTTAAAACAGTGTGGTCTAACCAGAGTTCCTTCTTCACTACCTTTCATTTTTTTTCACTCATCTGCTATTTGTCATCCAACCCCAAATGGTAAATTAAAACTGTTCTCTTGAAAAATCACCAGTGACCTTCTAATTTCTGAATTTTGAGACATTTCCTTTATCTCCATCCTTCTCAACTTCTCTTAGTTGGTGGTTCAAACATGACCACACCAAGGTTATTCTAAAGTGAAGCTAACATTGAGAATTAATATTAGAATTGGTCATAATATTGATCACCTGAATTCTCCCCAAGTTTTTTCTTCCTTTCATTATACTTTGGTTCTACTATAATTCTAAACACTTCTTTAATTCTAAGCACCTAATATGTCTCTTGTTCTTCCTGCTTTCTTGAATGCCAACTGCATCTATATCCTCACCCACACTCAAAGTTTTAAATATGCCCTTCCAAGTCAACATCTGCTTCAGTTTCTTTCTAGAACTCCAACTTGCACTTCTTATAACCAGCTAGAGTTAGCCACCTAAATATTCCAATAACCTTTTGAATTAAAACCTATCTTCACTCAACAAACCTCATCTTTTTCCCCTTGCAAAGTAATAATCTTCTTGATATTCTTTTAAAAATAGTATAAATAACAATAAAAATAAGATAATTTAAAATAAAACTAATGTTGAATCCCTGAAAGAGAAAAATGAAATTACAACATGACTCCTTCAAATGCTAACTATGGAAATACTACATATTCTCCAAGAGTCTCAAGCATTTTTCTTTCTTAAATATTTTCAGATTCTTATTGCTAAGCACAATCTTCCTCTTTAAAAAAAATCTAAGTAGTAGTTTCTAACTCATTTATTTCAGAAATTGAACTATGCTGTATAATAGCTTGTTGGTTTTTTTGGTTTCTTCTTTGAATAAAAGTACAAGAGCAGTGGTTATAATATGTTAGAAAGCATAAAAATTGTTGGGAAGGTCAAACTACAAAATCTCTGGGACGAAGATTCCAGGTCAAACCACACAATATTCTTATTCAGTAACGTGGATGGTGCCCAAGTTATTTACATACACATAAAGCAGCTCTACTATAGATGATTCTAGAATTGCACTTTGAGAAACATTCTCTCACATCAGAAATCTGTGACTTTCTCACTCTACTTTGTATCTCTAGCAGCACCTCAAATGTAACAGATGCTAAATGTATATTGAATTACTGGGGCAACACTGATGCTTAATTAATGAGTTCCTTCTTCCTAATATCATGAACTTTGAGGGTTTATCCCCTACTGATTTGTTACAATTCCTCAAATCTTCTTCAAATCTCTCAGTGAAACTCTCAGAAACTATCAGCAAAGATAATGTTTTCTTAGCCCCTTCTTTACCATACATCACTCCCTAATGTTATTCCCATAGAGGCATATACTTCTCGATCCGTTCAGTCTTATCCATGAAATAAATTGAGGATTTCTCACAGTGAGAAACACTTAACTTTGTTACCACGCCAAGCTCTCAGAATTAATCATACTGTCCACGGATTGGAATAGTTCCACTGGTCTGGATTTCATACTTATTCAAAGCTCAGCAGACAAGAAGTGCTCAGCTATGGAAAAGGAACTCACAGACTCTCTGAGGCATAATCAATTGGATTAGGAGTCTTTTCCGAAGCTGGTATTGTAATAGTGTCTCTTCTAAATATTTACAGTCACCGGTCATTTGGCCTTTCAAGCTCAGTTGAAGAGAAGAAGGTGTACCATGATTCAATAGGTGAATATAATTATAATACAATTAACAGCAAATTTAAATGTTAGAACTATGTTTCTGTGCCAAATTCATATGTTAAGAATTATAGACTTATCTTGTTTTCAGATTTCTTGGACAGCAACAAAATTATTTTCTTTGATTTCCACTATAATGCTAAATGCAATGCTATATTGTTCTTTATATCACCATGGCTTAGTGTGAGAATGTTTTCATTAAGGCAGAAAGCAATAAAGAAGGAAATGTGAAAAAGTTTAGCCTGATTGTATTACGACTCATTTATCCCTCAGCAGCCCTTTTAATTAAGAAAGAGCAACCATTATACAAAATCAAAGCAGAAAATCCAGGAAGCAGGAAATACTTTTAAAGCATTGTGTTGTTTTAAGATTTACTAAAGAAAATATGACAAAATGAATTAAAATTTAATTACAATATTATTGTTAGAATAAAAAGGTGGTTTTAGGTCAGTTTTATTCCCTTTTGAACAGTTTTATGATTTTTTTCTACTACTTCAAAACACTGGCAATGTTATAAATAAATAGCTTTGTTTGGACTTCAATAATGTGAGAACTAGGATACTTAAGATGTATGAACATCAAGATCTTACTGGGCTCAGTGAAAGATATAAATCTAGATGATGGAGTCCGTGAAATAATTTATTGATGGAAAGTATGATGTAAGCCTGTTTCTTCTTTCTCTGAGAAATGCTTGGATGGTTCCTAGGATAATTTTTACCTTCAAGATATATTTAGAATACTAACACTGGTTGGCTGTTGTATACCATCATTTTATATAAGCAATAGATGTTTTTACCTTATTGGTTTGAGATTACACATTTATTTAGCAAAAAATTATTGAATTCACTACCTTCTTGTTAGAAAATCAAATAAAACAGATTCTCTGGCTTCAAAAGCTCATGCTCTAATGGAAAAAGTGATTGAAAAATAAACAATTTCAGTCCATCAAGAGTATAATCCTAGCAGTTTGAACAGGGTGCTTTGGGATTACAGAAGAGACAGGGCCTAATTCCTTGATGAATTGGAGTGAAAACTTGGCAAAAGTGATTTCAACTGTTTCCAAGCAGGTGTCTGTCTGACATGTAAGAGAGGTAGGAGCTTTAAACCAGAAAAAAGCAGTGTATGTCCAATAAGGGGCTTCAAAAAATTGTGGTTTCTTGGGAGAAATCCAAGCTGTTCTGTATGGTAGGAACACAAGATAGGTGTAGAGGAATTATAGAAAACCATATTATCAAAAACAGTGAAGGTCAGAGAGCTGGTTTCTTTCTGAGGCTACAAAGACTCTGAAGAATTTTAACCAGGAAAGTGACATAATTCTATTTATATTTTTAAACAACTTTATTGAGGTTTGATTGATATATAAAAAACCATTTTTATGCAGAAATATATATATATATATATATCCATAACTACAATCAAGGTAATGAACATATCCATTACTCTGAAAAGTTTCCTTGGGCCCTTTGGTCATGTTCCCCCTCTCCTCTCTCCCACAAGAAAACCCAGGAAACCACCCAACTACTTATCTTCTTTCGCTATAGATTAACATTTTTCTAAAAGTTGACATGAGTGGAATCAGATAGTGTGTGCTCCTTTTGTCTGGTTTCTGTCATTCAACATAATTATTTTTAGATTTGCCAATGTTGTTTGCATCAGTCAGACAGACTCCCGCATGGGCCCAAGCGGGATCCACCCGGCATGCCCACCAGGGGGCGATGCTCTGCCCATCTTGGGGCATCGCTCTGCCTCAATCAGAGCCATTCTAGTGCCTGAGGCAGAGGCCACAGAGCCATCCTCAGCGCCAGGGCAAATCTTGCTCCAGTGGAGCCCTGGCTGCGGGAGGGGAAGAGAGAGAGAGGAAGGAGAGGGGGAGTGATGGAGAAGCAGATGGGTGCTTCTCCTGTGTGCCCTGGCCAGGAATCGAACCCAGGACTCCTGCATGCCAGGCAGACACTCTACCACTGAGCCAACCGGCCAGGGCCGATGTATTCCTTTTTATTGCTGAGTAATATACTATTCTTTTATGTACACATATAACAATTTATTAATCCATTTAACTTTGATAAACATGTTGGTTGTTTCTAGTTTCTGACTATTACAAATAAACCTGGTATGTATATTCATGCATAAGTAATCTTTGTAAGGACATAGGCTTTTATTGTCTTAGATAAATACTTAGAAGTTGAATGGCTGGATCGTATGATAGGTCTAGCTTAACTTTTTTTAGAAGATTACCAAATAGCTTTCAAAGTAATTGTTCCATTTTTCATTAGCAACAATAGTGTATAAGAATTCTAGGGCATTCAGATCCTCTCCAACAGTCAGTGTGGTCAAATTCTAAATATTAGTAAGTATGTAGTGTTATTCATTCTGCTTAAATATGCATTTCCCTAATGACTACTAATGTTGAGCTTCTTTTCATGTGCTTATTTGCTACCTGCATATCTCTTTTAATGAAGTGTCTATTAAAATCTTTTGTCTATTTTTCTAATTGTTTTTTAAGTTTCCTTATTATTAGAGTTTCAAAAACTATTCTGGATACAAGACTTTTTCAGATATGTGATTTGCAAATATTTTCTTTAAGGATGTGGTTTGTTTTGTGAAGAGTAGATGTTTGTAATTTTTTAAAAGTCTAGTTTATCAATTTATTATTTTGTGAATCATGCTTTTGCTGTAATTTCTAATATATATTAATATATATATATATTTGTCTAACCCAAGGTCACAAAAATGTTTTCTACTTTATCTTTCCTAGAAGTTTATAATTTTAGGTTTTATATTTTGTGTGTGATACATTTCGAGTTAATTTTTTTTTTTTTTTTTACAGAGGCAGAGATAGACAGGGACAGACAGACAGGAACGGAGAGAGATGAGAAGCATCAATCATCAGTTTCTCGTTGTGCGTTGCGACTTCTTAGTTGTTCATTGATTGCTTTCTCACATGTGCCTTGACCGTGGGCCTTCAGCAGACCGAGTAACCCCCTGCTGGAGCCAGCAACCTTGTGTCTAAGCTGGTGAGCTCTTTGCTCAAGCCAGATGAGCCCGCACTCAAGCTGGCGACCTCGGGGTCTCGAACCTAGATCCTTCCGCATCCCAGTTCGACACTCTATCCACTGCGCCACCACCTGGTCAGGCTCAAGTTAATTTTATATGTTGTGCCAGATGTAACTAGAGGTTTCTTTTCATTTTCTTCTTCTTTTTCGCATATTGATGGCCAATTAGTTCAGCAGGTTTTGTTGAAATTATTTTCACTTCTCTACTGAATTGTTTCTGTACTTTTGTCAAAAATCAATATTCAACCTACTTAAACACCTATAGATCACTTCATGCAACAACAGCATGATACACATTTTTCTCAAGTGCACATGGAACATTCTTTATGATAGACTATATATTAAGCCATAAAAGATTTCCCAAAATATTTATAAAAATTTAAACAGTACAAAATATCTTTTCTGACTACAATAGAATAAAACTAAATATCAATAAGAGGTTATCTGAAAAATTTATAAATGAGTGGAAATTAAACAACCAATGATTCAAAAAATAAATCACAAGGAAAATTAGAAAATGCTTTGAGATGAATGAAAACAGAACATAACGTAACAAAACTTCAGTGATGCAGCAAAAGCAGTGAGCAGAGGGAAACTGATAGCTGTAAATGCTGACATTAAAAAAATATTTTTCAAATCAAAAATCAAACGTTACACCTCATGGAATTAAAAAAGGGAGAACAAATTAAACCCAAAGCCAGCAAAATGGAGGAAATAATTGTCCACAAAATGTTGAAAAAGAAAGAACAAAAGAGTCAGCCTGTTCTTTGACCCTCGCAGCATACTGAATATGTTATACATTTAAAATAATGGTATTGTCATAAAGAAATTTTATTGTAAGGTCAAAATAATAATAGATGTGTAGTTGTTAGGTGCATAATAAAGTTGACATTTGTATGTCATTTATTATGAAAAAGATTATGACTTTGGAGAACACAGATTTAACATAACTTTACCTCAAAATTCTACACATAGTGTTTCCATAGTACAGATGTTCATTTTGAGGTTGCAGCTTATTACATAATGTACCAATGGGAAAAATATTCATTTCAACAGTACGTGGTCAATGTTATTCACCATAAAATTCTGTCTGAGCAACACGTCCTTGAAATATACCTCATTTGTACATTAATGGATAGAATGGAAGTTTTAAGGGAAAATTTTAAGGTTAGATTAAAGTAAATTTTATAAAGGAAATCAGTTGACTTTTAACTTCATGAATTTAAGAAAGTGTGATCTTACCCAAAGTACCTCAAATTAACATGAAAATGAAAAGATCTCCACATATGTGGAGTATGGGTAAAATGGAGTAAAATTCAGTTTTATGTGTTTGGCAATGATTTGTTACCAGTCAGTTTCTGGGAAGAAAGTTGCAGCTTTCTATTCTGGCTGATATACTGAAGAAGCTAGGTGATTATTCTAAGTGAGACTGCCGGGAAAACCAATATGAGTTATTGCTATATAAGCTTTAGATAAATTTAAAACATGCAAAGACATGAAAAAAGGAATTGAGTTACCCGCCAAGTAAACAAAAACCATTTCTTTTCATTTTTCTGTGGACAATCTCATTCATACAGCAGACAATGCCTGCTTATAAGCAGAGCAGACTACTACCTCTGCCCTCCACACCACATTCAAAACATGAACCAGTCTGAGCCCTAATGTGGTAAATTACATGATAATGTGAGCTTGAGGGCAGCTACCCACAGACCATCTAATATGAACAACACAAAGAAACCCAGGATGTGATAGAGCCAGAGGGTCAGGGCTTTTAATTTCAAAGTCTGAAGGAAAATGATTTCAACTGTAAACAGTTGGGCTTCAAAGCAATCAGGGACTCTAGACTTAGGTACAGTTTCCATACTGTCAAAAACTTCTTCCCCCTTTATATGGATAATCATCTTTTTTCATGATTTGAGAAATCATTTTATGGTGTGTGAATTCATAAACAAACAAACCAAACCAAAATACAAAATAATCCATTTTAGAAATTCAGGAAATTCGGGAAGACATGAAGTTAGTTAAATCTGAAGTAGGAATACCATACAATTTAGATATTAATGCATTTGTCCTTTTATTCAATATCTAATATTAAACACTGCTAGTGTGTGAGATAAAACCAGTTGTTCAAATATTTTCCTGTGTCAACAGGTGGATTGAGATTTTTGGTCTTGTCTACTACATTAAGAATCAAAGCCTAGGTGTAAAACTGAACAGGACTGGTGGTTGGCTTTTGAGCAGTCAAAACCACAGTGCTGTCTAAAGCATCACTTCTTAAGAAGGGATGGGCATGACAGGCAGAGAATCAAGATTTAGCAGAGATAGAGTAGCAGCAAGATTGTGGAGGCAGGACCACAAACAGGAGACAGAATCAAAAGAAATGACTGCAAGCTAAGTCACGGAGATGGAAGACTTTCTTAAAAAACAAACAGAAACAAAACAAAAAATACCATGCAATGATGCAATTAAGACACAGGGAGTCCCTCTTTTCCCAGTTCTTTTATTTATTTTTTTACTGTAATTCTTATTTTATGGAAACCATAAACTTCTTAAAATCTTTTCCATTGACCTTTTAATCCAAATATGGTATCTTTTGGAAATTGACTCATATATTTAATTTTCCATTCCCAGCTAACCACTAAGTGTTCATTAAGCAGTAAGGGCCTAGTAAGTCTTTTGTGACTTCCAGTTTAAATTTTTTGTTCAAATATTGTAGCATTTCAACATATACTTGTAACTGCCTGTTGCCTTATGTAAGTTGCTGAAGGGTCCCTGGGTTTCAGCCTAAGAAATTATGAGCACTCTTCTTTGCAGCTAACTCTTTCTTATGAACACTCTGCACTATTGAGACTTGGCCTGGCAATTAGTGCACCAATTGGATTTTCTGACACCAGAGCCAGAGGCTAGTGGCGTCTAAACATTTTCTGGGCCACATATTTTAATGCACTGCTGAATCCACTGACCACATATTTCTGCTTGTATGATATGGACAATATGCATTTAAAAAGCTACTTCATTAATATTTTGTGAAATAAACAGTAGACTCTAAATAATCTTAAAACAGTCACCATAAGTTTTCTGCCTAGAGAGACAGAGCTGATTATAAATCATCTTATTGCATATCCTTGGTCAGAAGTTTTCCTAAGAGCATCATATTTCTACTCAAGATTCCAACACTTATTTCTCTTTGATATTTTTTCTATCTTATTAGATATGAGCTGAAACTTTCAGATCCTCTAGAAAACATAATCCAATAACTGTGATAGATTTCTATTACATTAAAAATACTCTAGACTCCTTATTTATATTCTTAACACAACTCCTCTCTTTTTTCCAGACACACTCTTGTGATCAGACAGTCTTACACACAGTAAAATCTATTTTAAAGATGAATAACAGCCCTGGGCGGTTGGTGGTTCAGTGGTAAAGCATTGGCTCGATGTGTGGATGTCCCAGGTTTGATTCCCAGACAGGGCACACAGGAGAAGCAACCATCTGCTTCTCCACCCTTTTCCCTCTCCCTTCTCTCTTTTTTCTCTGTTCCCCTCCCACAGCCAAGGCTCCACTGAAGCAAGTTGGCTAGGGCACTGAGAAGGCATCATGGCCTCACCTCAGACACTAAAGTGGCTTTGGTTGTAACAGAGCAACTGCCCCAGATGGGCACAGCATTGCCCCCTAGTGGGCTTGCCTGGTAGATCCCAGTAGGGCACATGCAGGAGTCTGTCTCTCTGCCTCCTCACTTCTCATTTATGAAAAATATATTTTAAAAAATGAATAACAAACTAATGATAGGACAAGAGTCCTAACTTGTGGAGAGTGCATGTGGGATGATGATAGACACATATTTAAAATGTTCAAAATAGTGACACTTAATTAAGCAATTGATTTATCAGTGTTTAAGTTTAATTATCCCTTGGAAAAAAATCACTCTACTTTTTCATTTCCATTCTTTATTTTTCTTCTCTTTCTCCTAAAACAAAAGTCTTAGCCCTGGAAAAAAGGACAAATTAGATCAGTTATTGTTTTGCTTTGTTTAATTTTCCTGGCCAATGATCACAGCTGATTCCAGATATAGAAATGCAAATGCAACACCCACTCAAGAAAATTGTTTGTAATTAAAGTTAATCTATGAATAAATCTAATATTTAAGTCTATGGATTCTCTAAGAAAATCATGCTCAGAGATATAGAATCAATAATTAACACAGAAAAGCCCATCAGTGGCAAGCCTTATTTGACTTTAGAGTATTTTTCTTTTGCTGCTATGTTCCATGAAGGAAGTTTTTGCTTAAGCAATAACAATATTCAACACCTCCATAATATTTCACACATTTAGCTGCCCATATAAAAACAAACTCTGGACCTATAAACTTTATTTTTATACTGGAATATACACAACAGACAAAACACATGCAGGTGTGGCATGCCTGTCCAATGCCACTGAACTGAACAAAAGCTATAGTGCTCCTTATCGTGACCTCAGAGCTTTCCAGAATTTTAAAACACAGAATGTTTTATCCAGAATCAGACATTTTTGGAAAAGCTAGCCTGTAATAAGGCTTTAATAGAAAAGCTTACCCTTTCCCTTGTAAGAATATTTTCTTCATTGTCTGCTTCAGATATTTTGGTGTTATCAAAATTATTATTATAGGATTCAGAAGACCACCTTCCAAGATGGCACTTGAATTGATTACTAGGAAAAATCAAGAAAGTTGATGAACCTGAGAACTTAAAAAGTAAATATTTATTGTATTTGGGATTGTCCCATGATGTGATATAGATGTGTCATTTAGGTCAGTGGTCCCGAACCCCTGGGCATCGTGGGCCATTTGGTACTGGTCCACAGAGAAAGAATAAATAACTTACATTATTTCCGTTTTATTTATATTTAAGTCTGAACAATGTTTTATTTTTTAAAAAATGACCAGATTCCCTCTGTTACATCCGTCTAAGACTCACTCTTGACACTTGTCTTGGTCACGTGATACATTTATCCGTCCCACCCTAAAGGCTAATCCGTGAAAATATTTTCTTACATTAAACTGGTCTGTGGCCCAAAAAAGGTTGGGGATCTCTGCTCTACACGGCTTTCAGACTAGAAATGAAAGCATATTGGAATGTCTATCAAGAAGAGCAGAAGTGAGTAGCAGTTAGGTGTGGCTGAGAGAGAACAACAGTGCTAGAGAGAAGCAGGCTTTGGGTTGGCGGCGCCCAGGCTGGACCCAGACAGGATCTAGACTGAAAAATGTAGATGTTGGTTCCCTTACTTGATGTTGATTAACTTGAAAATGTATCTACCTATTAAACTCATAACATATACAGCTAAAAGACGGAAAATAATGTCTTTGAGGAATGATTTTCAAGCTTTGCTTCTTAGAGCCTTAAGCTCCTTGGAGTTGCCTCAGCAACCATCTTGAACAGCAAAACAAGGGCTGAGCTGCTGGGGCTGAATCCCCACTTCCATTTTCATCAAAAACTGTCATTTTCTTCATTGAGATGTATAATAATATTTTATTTGGAGGAGAGTCTCTACTGCGAAGAAAAGTTTGTAAATAGATATGAAAATTACATAATGACAAACCACCTTTGTAATAGTTTTTCATGGACAAGACAACTGTTTTAGGGGAAAGGTTTTACCTTATTATTTTTTTTAAGCCTAAGAATTTGTTATGGCAAAAATCAAATACTTTTTTGGAAATAACCTATGCCATATTTTAATTGTTAGTTGATCACAACATTTTTTGTTCTATTTAACAAAAGACCATGATGTTATTTAGGAAGAGAGACCTCTTTCAAAAACTAAGACCGCATGGTCTTCTGAACCCAAAGACAAGTACATGGGCATATGTACTGATTGTAGTCACAACACTGGCTGTAAGAAGGTCAGGGAATGGAGTGGCACCATAGGCAATGGGAGAGGACCAGGACACCCATGCAGATGCTGTGTATGGCCGCTCAAATAATACATCTTCACTGTAGTGGTCCTCTCTCTATTGGGCGAATCACAGGGACAGAAAGACTAAGCTTCTCTGTGTGATCTGGCATGGTCTCCTTAACTGGGATTTCAAAAGCATCTTGGAGGAAGTTTACTACACTTTCATCCACTGAATCTAAAACATTAATCCAAAAGATAACCTTCTGGAAAAATGACCTCCAGCAACCAGCCATGTGAATGATTTAGTCCTTTTTTCCCCCCGGCTTTTCTGAGGTTTGGTGAGATATGCTAAATAAGAAAAAAAATGGCTGGTATATTTTGAGGCAAACTTTTGCTTCACCAAAAGCCAAAATATTAACTTTTGAACAAAGACCAACTTGGACAAGAGCCTTTTTAATTTTGGAAATTTTTGTGGGAAGGTCTGGAAATAAAAAATGACAAGTGAATGAGTTGGAAATTACTACAATAATTACACAACTTTGAACTTACCATCATAAATTGTACATACTTGTTAGAATGCATACTAGAGTTTCAACAAAGCAATACTAATGGGCATAATAAATCTTAAACTGGAGCACTCAAGTATTTAAAACAAGCACTAGACCAACCAAAGAAAACATTTTAAATGAGCAGTGCTAAATGAATCAAGTCCTTTTCAGGTAGCACGGGTCTCCTGGATCTCATGGTCTGGAGCATACCAGATGTTTTTTGCATGTGTTAAAATCTTATTTGTAAGTATTAGTAATGGGGCAAAAAGTAATAATGAGATAGAACATTAAGGATATCATACAGGTTATAATACTGCTCCAGCTAATCACAGAAGATAGAAAATTAGTACGATGTTCTTAAATAGAGAAAAGAAAGGAATTATAGGACAATAAAATTTTATTACAAAGTAATCCATACAAAAGAGGCCATTTCTCACTGCTACAACTTGTTATAGAAATAAATCTAAAAGTTAAAAAAATATATAATGGCATGATCACTAAGTATTTAAAACTAATAAAATTGATCTCTAGAATCTATGTACTGTATAAATTTTGAGGTCAACAAATAAGAGTCAGCTGCATGACATATTTGGTATGGTCACTCCTTCCTTTAAAAAAAATTCTTTTGGGGTCTCCTTGCCTCCATCATTAGCAGGAAGGGTTATAAAAGAAGTGTTTGAAAAATATCAAAGTGGAAAAATAAAAACTAAAGACTGCATAAATTGTCATTATCATTTGTTTTGTAAATGCAAATAAAGAATAATTACTTGGTCTGTTTGCATTTCCCATTTTCCTTCCTCACTAGTACAATGGAATGGCTATTTGAAACCATATAAACCAATTTCAGTAATTTCCCTTATCATGCTATGTATTTGTGATGAGAAATTACATAGTTGGCAAACTTAGACACTCTCTTTAAAGATCATCTAAAGTGGCATGATGCTGAAAATTTTAGAAAAAAAAGGGGAGAAATGACTTGGCTAATTCCATCTCTATTGCTGCAGTAGCTTAGGGAAAGGAATGCATTTGTGTGATTCTTTTTTCTATTAACCTCTAGGCTGATTTAAACATGGATTTTTCTTTTTTACCAGGCATGGTGCAATGAGCCTGATCTCCCCTTTTTCTCAGGAGGACGTTGGCTTTTTCCATAGCTGAGGAATCAATGTAAAACAGCCCTGTGGAATAGCAAAAGGCTATCCCAGAGCTTCCCACCCTGAGTCTCCTTTCCAAATGCAATGAGGAGAACAAACAGTCTACTGGTACTTTACATTTTACCCCTGCTGTGGGGGAAGTGCTGGGGTTTAGTCCTGAAGTTCTAATTCTTTTTATTTCTACACATCAGTAAATTGTAAAGTGCATTTTAATGACATGAAAGTAATCAGAATTCATCAATGTTTTTCCTCTGTGTAAAGCCAGTAGCCACAGCCACCATCACAGCCGCCTGACCCGTGCAGGTTCCCATTTGATTCAGACAGATAACGAAACAATGGAGCCAAGACCGGTGGGCCATTAGCTTTACTCCTAGCTTGCACCCTGCGGCCGAGAAATACATACAGTGGGAAAACACTTTCCTTTCAATTCAGGGTTCCCAAAGTCACTGACTCATCTGAGTTTCCTAGAATCAAAGGTTTCTACCTCACCAGCCTTGCTCACCTCTGTTCCCCATCTCCTTCTCTCTGCACAAACTGGCTTCTCCTTCAGCATTCCGGCATTTTGGCTGCTTCTCCCTTGCAATGCTAATAGCAGGAACCCAGAGAGTGCAAGCCCCTGGTCTGCCCCATTTTATAGTGTAGATATCAACACCTTTAAGCCAATATACAAAATAAGGAATCTCTGATACAAAGTCACTTATCTGAGACATAAATGGGATTCCTCATAAGAGTGCACCACCCCACATCATGCAACAATCAAGGGTATGGGAAAAGCTTAGTGTTGAGAAGATCTTAGTATTAAAAGAATGGGAAAGGCTTAGTCTTAAAACTAAGCCTTAGGCTATAAGGATTCTGACTGCTTACAGCCTGTCCCCCACAACCAATGCAAACTATAAGCGAGCAAACATATACATTATATTATACTTGCAAACTTATTTCACCTACACTCTGTTCCTTAACTCTTTTATTTTTAAGAGGCTTGTTTTTAGAGCAGTCTTAGGTTTATAGCAAAATTGAGAGAAAAGTACAAAGATCTCACATATACCTCCTGATCCCACTCAGGCATAGCCTCTCCTAGTATCAACCTCTCCCCCAGAATCAACATCTGTTACAATCAATGAACCTACTTTGACATAACACCATCACCCAAAGTCCACAGTTTACACTACAGTTCACTCATGGTGTTGTATATTACATGGGTTTGGACCATAGCATAATGACTCATATCCATCATTATGCTGTCCTACAGAGTAGTCTCGTTGTCCTACTATTCATGGTGGTGTTCCATCTATTCATTCCCCTTCTTGAGTCATTTTTATCTTCAGCTCAATCTATATACATTATGGATCCTTGAATGTTAGAGTTCTAAATAAATATATGTTCAATTAATAAATGAGTCTCTAAAAGACCATAACAAATACAGGTAACTCAGGAAAGATCAGCTAGGTTAATAACCTTTTCATTCAAGCCTACTTCAGATAAATGGATCTAAACCTATTCTTTCTGAAATACATGACCTACTAAGGGTCATTTTGCTTCGTTATGCCCCTGGTGCAGCTAACCCAGCACACAGGAACAGCTGGGAAGAAAAAAAAAGTGATTGCAAAGCACTTCCATTTGAAAGCCCCATTGGCTATTGTCAATTTATTAAACATAATGCCAATAAATATTTCTTCTGATTAATGACTTGTTGATTACAGAAAATTGGTAAGGATTTCTAATAAAAAGTTTGTTTACACATGCTACTGATTTTAGTTCTAAGTCTTCACCACTATAGAGATTAGTTCTCCGGAGAATATTGAAGAGGTCACTGGTGCTCTGTGGGCAGCAGATAACTGCAGGGAAGTCAAAGAGCTCTCTTGAACAGTTTTTGATGTTCAGTGTTGGATCTACAAAGGAGAGGGCCTGCGAGGATGCTAGTGGGATGGAGGCAAACCAGTTGTCCACTGAAGCTGTACTGTTACTTGTTAGTTTCTTACCATGCATCGGGGCTAAAAATCCAAATTGTGTTGTCCCGAAATACCACACAAGTACTTTCGTTGTTCCATTTTTTTTTTAATTTTATTTATTTATTTTTAGAGAGGCGAGAGAGAGGGAGAGAAGGGGGAGGAGCTGGAAGCATCAACTCCCATATGTGCCTTGACCAGGCAAGCCCAGGGTTTCGAACCAGCGACCTCAGCATTTCCAGGTCAATGCTTTATCCACTGCGCCACCACAGGTCAGGCCTCGTTGTTCCATTTTGAGTCTAATTAGAGCTGATTTCTATGATGCTGTGATTTTGTAAAGTAAAATCGATTATATGATAACATTCATCTTCTTTTCCCAAGGGGATATGCATAAATAGCAACAGATAGTTTTTTGAGATATATCTTACTTAAAGAACTTCTCAGTGGAAAACTGACTTATAGTTTAAACATATTGTTTTCACATAAATGTTACATGTCTCACATTTGTACCTATTACTGTACTGGATATGTTAAAATAAGAAAAAACCGATATAAGGCCTAATCTCAAACTTTTGTGATAGAAAAACCTTATTTTAATATAAAAAATTCCATAAATTTCCATGTGATATAAACTATGAAATCTTAGTACCTTTGAGTAGGAACACGTATAAAGGGAAAGACATAAATGGATTCAGTGATGGTTTCAATTGTTAGAATTTTAATCACAGCAGAAATTCATTATACGTAAAACTGACATTGCATAAATGTGCCAAATATATTGCATATTAATTTAATAGTTAATGTTTGACTTTATTGGAAAGTGCATTTGTAGATTCTTCTTGTAATAACTTGCTGGACCACCAGTATTTGTGGCCACAGCTAGGGACCCACTAATCTAAAGAATAAACCAGCTTGTGTAAGAAAAATGTCATTGGTGTTTCAAGGGGCCATTAGGCAGCCTTCTGAAGGAGAAACAGGAAATATTCTTTCTGGATAAACCTCTGTGCCGAATGCTGTATATCTGCACAATGGGGCAGTGAGCAGACCACACTCTGTGTGGACATCTGAAGGCATCAGTCATGGACTTTTCACTTCATCCATCACTGACAGTTGGCTGCCATGACCACAAAAGCCACATAAATCTCCTTTCATTTACATCAATCCAAATAATTTTCAGGTTCAAGTCATAGTTTTGATAGCTTGATTAGAAACATTCTTTACAATAACAATTTTAAAACACAGACACACACAAGGATTTCTGGACGATCCTAGCCTGTTAGTGAGAATAGTTAAATTTTATCTCATAAAATATATATATGACAGCAAACTAAATATTGAAAGGACAAATTTACAATCTATATACCATGTTCTTTCAATAGATTTAGAACAAATATTGTCTAAGAATATGAAACACAAAGGTAAGGTATTATATTGATATTGAATAAAATACTATTAAAAGAAATTATTAAAATGTAGACTCTCACTGAGGCATTTTAGAAATTTCTGATATACAAAATCTGGAAACATGCACTTTAGTACATTAGTAAACAAAAATCATTAGCTTGAAAATAACTATTTAGATGTATTATATATTTATGAGTTTCTATGAATATGAAGAGATATAGGATAGAGTTTTAACAATTCAGAATGCCATTTGTGAAAATCATTAAAATATATGCTTATAAAAATTTAATACAACAAATCTAAAAACATAGACTCAAATACAAATGCATTGTTTCAATTATCATTAAGGTAGACACCTTTATTAAACTATTAGCTTGAGAAATTAAAGACTGAACAGTATTATAAAATATAATTCTGCCAATAAATCTTGTCTTACAATGATCATCACCTTCAATCATGGTAAACTACCTTATTTGGGAAGTTGCTTTGACAAAAGTGTCCAGCATCCATGTAAAGTCTTGAAGATTTTAGTGAGTATATTGAACACAATTTTATAGCCAACTATATTAAAAAGTTAACCAAGTTAATATAATCTCTTATGTACTTATAATAGCAATTTTTCTACTATATGTTATATGCTAGATTCATATGATATTTTACATTTTATATATAGTAAACCTCCAAATGTATATTATATTTGCATTTACTTAGTTTTAATTTTAATTATAACCCATTTAGATCATAAACTCAACAATTCTACAAAAAAATCTTTTTTATAATGTTCATTTTTTTCCATTTTAAGCACCTTACATTTATTTTATGTACATTCTAGAATACTGCATTATTTTTGACAATGCTGAAAAGATTCTTGTTTTTCAGGTATGATTTAAAAAGACAAGTAAGAAGAAATTGAACTACAAGGGATTTTATAACTAAGTATACAGTGTCTTTAATATTAATTCATTGAGACTTTCACTAGTTAACTCAACAAATACTTATCAAATTTCTACCATAAAACAACCAAATGTCCTTAAATAGAGGATTGGATAAAGAAGATGTGGTACATATATACTATGGAATGCTACTCAGCCATAAAAAATGATGACATATTATCATTTACAACAACATGGAAGGACCTTGATAACATTATACTGAGTGAAATAAGTAAATCAGGAAAAACTAAGAACTGTATGATTCTATACATAGGTGGGACACAAAATTGAGACTCATGGACATAGATAAGAATGCAGTGATTACCAGGGGTGAGAAGAAGGGAGTAGAAAGAGGGGTTGGAGGAGGGGAGGGGCATAAAGAGAAACAAATAAAATGTGACAGAGGATGATTTGACTTTGAGTGATGGGTATACAATATAATTGAATGTAAAAATGATGTGGACATGTTTTCTCTAAATCTATATATTTTAGTTGACCAATGTCATCCTGTTAAAATTAACTGTCTAATTAAAATTAAATTAAATTAAATACTAAAAAAAATTTCTACTATAGTCCAACCACATGGTAGATGTAAATATAATTGTGTCCTGTGTCTTTATGGAGCTTGAGTCTAGTAGAAGCAATAGATAATTCAATATATAGCAACACACAGTCCTGACACTTGTATGTAGTCTGCACCATAATGCTTAAGATGGGCTGTTTTCATACTGATAAATTCTCCACAGGTGCTCAGAGAAAATGTTCAGAACTGTAGACATGATCCAAAACACTTTTAAAACAATAAATGAATTGCTATTGGGTCTCAGTGAGGGTGGTAAAGGGGAGTCTTTGTAACAGCATAAATAAAACCCATAGCTAGAATGTTGAGCCTCAACTAACAGTACTCAGTTCTTCTGGAAATTAATCAAAACCTACAAGCCCATTCTAAAATGGATGAATCAAGAGAAAATGTGAGCAGAGCAATAAACACATGAGCATGGTCTCCTTAATCCTTAAAACACCTGGGAGTCACTATGGAGTTGCTTTAAGGCTTTGGAACATTGTAAGGATAATACCTATAACAACTATCGTAATGGAATTTGTCCCTTTCCATTAATAGTGGCCAAGAGTCGATTCTACTGAAGAGTCACAGTATAAGCTATGTTCTCAGTAGAATTTATTTGGGAAGGAATTCCCTATGACTTCCATAAGACAAGACTTTTCTTATTCAAGTATGGCAGAACACTGTGGTTCTCTTTCTGTCCATCACTGTGGCATCAGACACGTTGGTCCTGCTCCGTGCCCACATTTTGCCCCCACATCTTTAATCCTCCCCTGAAATGCTAGAGCACCAATTTCTACATTTTTTGGCTTTTTCTTTTTATTAGTCTTGGGTGAATGATGGGTACCAAGATGCTAATAAGCTTTTAAAAAAGTTAAAAATTGAACACAGATAAAGGGAAAGTCAAAGCTTTAAAATAAATAAAATGACTAAAGAAAGGAGAAAAAATTTATTCTAATAAGATCTTGACTAAACCTTGGTTTTAATTACAATCTTCAGTTAATCTTTTTAAAACTGCTTTTAGGAGAAATATGCAAATAAAAAGAGTTTTAGGATTTTCCCACGAATAACTTTCAAGGTAGATATTTGAACAATATAAATTTTCTTGGCCCTGGCCAGTTAGCTCAATGGTAGAGTGACAGCCCAGCATGTAGATGTCCCAGGTTCAATTTCCGGTCAAGGCACACAAGAGAAGCACCCATCAGCTTCTCTACCTTTCTCCCTCTCCTTCCTCTCTCTCTCTTCCCCTCCCGCAGCCAAGGCTCCATTGGAGCAAAGGGGCCCAGGTGCTGAGAATGGCTCCATGGCCTCCGCCTCAGGCTCTAGAATGGCTCCAATTGCTGCAAAGCAAAGCCCCAGATGAGCATCACCTCCTGGTGGGCATGCTGGGTGGATCCCAGTCAAGAGCATGAGGGAATATGTCTGCCTTCCTCTCCGCTTCTAACTTCGGAAAAGTAATAAAGAAAAAAAATTATCTTCAATTTCTACATTACCTCTATCTTTTTTAAAGTTATAGGAAAACAAATATTGGCTATTCAGAACACTGAGTCATTATGAAATATGTATTCATTAAATAAAAAATCAATAATATTCAGAATATTATGAATACATGTTACCATGTTTTATAGATATTTCAAGACTAAAGATTAAAATCTATAACCAGAATGTTTTATTTTCCAAAGAGTTACAATTTTACTATATGTATATCTTTCACATTCAGAAGAATCTGTTTTGATCCATTTTAAAAAAATGATCAGTGTGATATATACTTTTATTAGAATTATATGCCCATTCCTGCCTTGGAGTTTGTTTGTTTTGTTTAGGTTAGTTTTGTTTTTAGTCAATTTTAAATAGGCAAAGTCAAATAATGATGTTTATGGTTTTAGGTTACAGGGAGTTTTGATTCCAGAACTCTAATGTATAAAAGGTTGTTCCCATTTAAATGGATGCATTCATCCAGCAAATATTTGTTGAGCATCAGCTGTCAGGCCCCCTTCTATGTGCTCATGATGTAGCACTGAACTCAGCTGACTAAGGTCTGTGGCCTCTGAGACCTATTCTGCTGGGGAGAGACAGACAACAGAACATTGTAAGTAGGAAAATTACATGTATGTTAGAAGGTGATAAGAGAATTTTATAAATTAATCTTTTCAGCAGCATGAAGGATGTTGGGTATGCTGAAGTTGCAGAAAGGAAAAGAAGGAGAATGGGTTAGACCAGGGGTCGGGAACCTATGGCTCGCAAGCCAGATGTGGCTCTTTTGATGGCTGCATCTGGCTCGCAAACAAATCTTTAATAAAAAAATAATAACGTTAAAAATAAGAAATATTCTCATGTATTACAGTCCATTTATTTCCTACCACTCATGTTCATGGTTGCAGGTGGCTGGAGCCAATCACAGCTGTCCTCCGGGACAATACCAAATTTTTATTGGATAATGCGTAACGTACACGGGTTGTTGTATGGCTCTCATGGAATTACATTTTAAAATATGTGGTGTTCATGGCTCTCTCAGCCAAAAAGTTTTCCGAGCCCTGGGTTAGACTCTTGAGTAGGGTGGATGGAAAGAACCTCATTGAAAAGGAAGTGAGTGACTAAGCCCCGTGGATATCTCAAAGAACAGTGTTCCAGACAAAGAGAACAAGTAGAGAAAATATTCTTCTCCGAGCAGTTTCCTAGGGTAACTGGAATGTCCCCAGATAATGGGAGTTAGGGTTGACTGAGCCATTAGCAATCATATTTCTCAATGTCTTTTTCACAGATAAATAAACTAAGGCTTCAGTAAGGTCAATGGTTTCTCCAGGATACCATATCTAATAGTTTGTTTGAGAGTTACAACTTGAACTCAGGTTTCACAGCTTTTAACCCGGGTTTCTTAAAATTCCACCGTGCCGGGTTTTTTTATTTTCAATAATTCCTTCAAGATAGTATTGAACTCTTCATTTGTGATACAACCCCAGAAAACACTAGATGTACTTAATTGTCCTTAAAAGAGTTAAATCAGGATGTAGAAATAAGATTTACATAAAATAAGAGGTAACACTTAGTGATAAATAATTAAATATTAAATTATTTAATATAGTTTAAGCTTGAAAGATTTTAAAGGTGAGAACATTAAATTACTATGGGAATGGGCAGGAACGAGACATTACTGTGCCTAAAAGATGCAGCTAGTAGATCACCAAGCATGAGGGGTGGGGAATTCCATACACGGAGAGTATGATGCAGTCATTCATTCCATAGTCCATGAACACGTTATGTTCCGGAAATTATATAAGGTACTGGACTCAGAGATGCATGAAACCTTGTCCCTGCCCTCAAGAAAACTGCAAGGTCTTAGAGCAGAGGACGCCTAACGACAAATGGAAGGGGAATACTGCTTTTTAAATATAGTAGGAGGTTTGTCATAATATGACCTGGAATCTTGCTCAAAGGTGCAGAGTTTCAATAGGTAACAGCCAGAGAAAAGGGAGACATGAGACATAGATGGTTTTAGAGGGGAAGAGACCATTATAGAAGCTTGGGAATCAGGAAGGGTTTCAAGGGTACAAGCAACTTTATGAAATAAGAGTGAGACTTAAGACATTAAATGGACCATATACAAGCTAAAATCTGGCATGTCCAAACTTCTCATTGAAGAAGTTCCCAAAGCATCTGCTGAGCACGGTGGTAAAGGCCAAAGGTTATTGGGATGTGAGGAAAGAAAGGGTCTAGAAGGGCTGCCATTGATCCAATAGGAAGATCAATCCGGAGTGAATAAAATCATTGTTGGGATTTAGCAGTCTGGTTTGAAGCTGAACTTCAAATATTTGTAGAAAACCGTATCTCCTCACTGTTCGTATTTCTCCAATATCTTGAGGCCTGAAATTGGACTTGAAAAAGCAGACTAAGTGTCAGGTTAGGGACTGGGCTGGAAATGTCAAGACAAGGATTTAGGTAGTATTGACACAACTAACAATAAAGCTGAGAAATAATTTTAAAGAAGGATTAAACAATGCTAATCTTATAAAGTTCTACTCAACTACTGGTCAATGGACTAGCTGCATCAGAATCTCTGGGGGTGGGAGGAGCTTTCCAGTAATTTAAATTCCTAGGCCGTAACATCAAAGATGTTACACAGTGAGGTAGGGAACCATTGGTCTAGCCTATCTTGGGCACAATGGATTGAAGAAGGCACTGGTCAGGCTTGAAGCTTCGCTCTTAACAGACATGGGTGGGGTAGAGAAATATAGAGGTTCCCTGGAGGACGGCAAGTGCTACAGTGTCACAAGTGAGTGACCTCTCAATTAGGTCAGAGATTTCATAGGAATGATTTGGCCTTAAGGAAGTTTTACAGCAACATTTAAAATGGTTATATGCAATGAATCAACAGCATTGGTAATACTGTTCATGTGATTGTTTATGCTTTATAGTGTTCCTTCATCTTAAAAAGAATCTGGCTTTTGCTTCTTTATAAAGCAGTCTCTATTGCAGAAGTGCCAAAGTGACAAATGTACCATTGCTTATATATATATATATATATATATATATATATATATATATATATATATATATATATTTTTTTTTTTTTTTCAAATAAATGCTAAGGAACAATGACTAGGTGGAGTTTCTTATTAAAAATTTAGCAGCTGGCCCAGGCTGGTTGGCTCAGCGGTAGAGCGTCGGCCTGGCATGCCGGGTTTGATTCCCGGCCAGGGCACACAGGAGAAGGGCCCATTTGCTTCTCCACCCCCCCCCCCTTCCTCTCTGTCTCTCTCTTCCCCTCCCGCAGCCAAGGCTCCATTGGAGCAAAGATGGCCCAGGCTCTGGGGATGGCTCCTTGGCCTCTGCCCCAGGCTCTAGAGTGGCTCTGGTCGCAGCAGAGCGACTCCCCAGAGGGGCAGAGCATCACCCCTGGTGGGCAGAGCATCGCCCCCTGGTGGGCGTGCCGGGTGGATCCCGGTCAGGCGCATGCGGGAGTCTGTCTGACTGTCTCTCCCCGTTTCCAGCTTCAGAAAAATACAAAAAAAAAAAAAAAAATAGCAGCTATCTTATTTTGAGGGGCTAAGGAGTTTATTTAATATTTCTGGCTAAAGAAGAATTAAAAAGAGGAAGGAGGAGTAGTCAGGCCAGCGTATTGTTAATGGGACATGGAACATTTGCTTTGAACCCAGAAAAGTGCCTTAAAAATGTAACATGTTTTTCTTGACTCATCAGATTAAATTATACTATGGGTATCCTTAATTGAAAGCATCATTAAACTTCAGAGAGATCCATTTTGAGAAGGGCCTTTTTAAGGCAAAACTGTTAAGTCATTGAAAAAATGGCTACTAGCTGGAATTAAATCCAGAAAAATTATTTTGTTAAGGTCAAAGCATTTATAGGTGGACAGAGTCCCATCTCTTCACTCTGGTTCTGGTCTGACTCTTTATTCTATAGCTCTAACCTCCAGTCATTGGTTTTGACAGTAGATGAAATGAAAGGTGTATGATTGCTGGGTTACTTAATTCCCAGTTAACATTGTCTTTTCTGTAGTAAAAATGCTTGAGAGGCACATCCTCATGCCCACCTATAAAGCTTTACTTCCTAAGCCAGCTGCCATGAATTCTGGTAGCCAAAGGGCCTCTGAGAGGGCAAGTCACAAAATAAGATATTTGGGGAGTTAATGTTTCCTGGGCAAGGTCTGAGAAACTAGCTGGGAGTCCTCAAAGTGGCCAGAGAGCTTATATCCTGAACAAAGCACCACGTACTTGGATTCTATCCCACACATGGAAGAATGCCAGTGGAGAGAAATATTTCGAGGCTTCTTGTTGTAAGGCTGAGGAGGCTCGGAAGAAAACATGTACAACTGTATAAAAGAGCAAAGCCATCTCCCGAAGGAATTCAAAGTCAGTGTGGTATAATGGTATATTACAGAGTTTGTGATCTTTCTTCCGCTGTGTTACTGCTGCTGACTGCCCCACCATGCCCATCTTATCAAATTATTATAACTATTTTTTAACACCAATGTAATATATATGGAAGGGGACCAACACAATGTGTTTCACATTTATTTCTTTTAAGATTTTTAACACGTGTCAATAATCATAGGTAAGATGGTTGTGGCAAGTATTGTTTATTGCATTTTTTGAGATATAAGGATACTTTAAATAACATTTGTTTAAATTATACTATTTGTCAAGGGTGATTTAAAATGGCACAAAAATTCTAAGGGGCCATGGCCTTTCAATCTATTGCTTAAACTCTTTGTAGTTACCTCTTGATATTGACTTTCTCTGAAAAATAGATTGCTTTTTTTCAGGAAGACCAGCTGCATTTAGTCATACTGTGTAAAATGGAATCGAAGTACCTTGCAAAGGCTATTGCCTTTCACCATTGTCACTGAGTTCTTTTTCCTATGCAAATGAAGCCAAGAAGAATCAATGAATCACCACCAGGCAAAGTTCCAAAGATTCACCACCCATGTTGGCTAACCTAGAGACTTCATTTTCTTTTGGCATAAATGGCCCAGATCTATAAGAAATAAACTTACATGATCTAACTCTTTCAGATGTTTAGAATTACTCTCTCGGGTCCAAGCTAAATACAGAGTCATCGCTCTATATTAGTTTTAAATATTCACCATAGACAAACTGTTACAAAAACTTGGAAGTCTGGGGAGAATATAGGGTAAGGGCTACCAGCCAAAATACAAGATGCCAAAATAAAATAAACAAATAAATGTTTTAATATTGGTATGTCCCCAATATTTCATGGGCATATTTATACTAAAAATAAATTCATTGTTTATCTGGAATTCAAATGTAACTGGGCTTCTGTATTTTTATTTGGTATATCTGGCAATCCTAAATAGGGAGAAACAAAATCCATATGTATTTTTCTTTTAGCTGAAACAGAACTAAAATCTGGCTTAATTTCTGGGTTTCGATATGAGCAAACTATTCTGAGCTGAGACTGCTTGTGATGTGTCAGATACTTCATACCGGCTTAATCTGTGTGGACAACTTTCTACCAGATTTTAAACTGATACTGATACCATCTGATGGCCTGTATACGGCCCTTGTTAGTCACCAGGTATGAATGAGTTCCCATTCCAACATATCCCATCATTGTCTAGAATAAAATCAGCTACTGTCCTCTGAGTTGAAAGGATGCCTTTTTCTTTATTATTACCCAGTCTTTTGAAGCATCCAGTCCCCACTTCCTACTCTTTATGACAGTCAGCATACAGTACTTTTTGTTCTAACAGGTGTATAATGATATATCTGATTACTTATCACAAGGTATTTTGTTTTTCAAGACACTAATAGAATGCCAGTGCTAGGAGTCTGGTCCAACTTTAACATATACTAAGAGGTTTTAAATCATTAAACCAAGAGGGTATTTTTTTTCTAGATGTGTTTGTATATTAAAGATTTTAGGCATCAGGCATATTTGCCCCTGTTGTTTGGCTTCATTAACAATATAACTAGCTTTGTATATCGACTGAGAGTCCTTATTTAAACTTGATTAAGGACTATCAACTTTCCACCTATGTGATTAAACAAAAAAGTTTTACTTAGACTCCACTGTGTCTAATTGAAAACCAATTACTTCATGACATTATTCTTGTACTTAAAAAAATCCTTTCCAGAATTTCTGGGTGATAGTGGTAGAAACATTTTATTATGACATTGCAGTTTCCACACCCCACTTGTAGAATTTCAATAAGAAAAATACTTGTAGAAATACAAAATCAACACTTAAAATACCGTATGAGTGGGACAATCCAAACACCTGTCTCCGGAGACAGGAGGCAATGCCTGATTAGTGACTTTATATTGATAATCAGACAGATCAATGCTGTTGGTTCATCATCATTAGAATGATGTAGTATCTTCTTCAAAATCTCTATAGTGCATGCACAATAAAATTTGTGGTTTTATTTGATTATTTGTAAAGAGTAGGAAAATTTATTCATCCATTAATACTTTTTTAAAATAATAAGTATAAATATTTTAGAATTATAAACATGAATAAAATAAGACTGACTTCACTTTACAATGTCAGATATGCTGTATTGAGGGGACAGATTTCCTCTGCAATGGAAAGGTAGGAGGTTCCTATGATTTATAAATCAAAATGGTGTAACGCAAAGAAGAGTATCACAAGTTCGTGTCTCGTCTCTTAGGTTAATTGATTTTCTTTTTTTTAAGAAAGAGACAGAGATAGGAAGGAAGAGAGAAAGAGAGCACCATTCATTTGCTGTTCCAATTAGTTGTGCGATTATTGGTCACTTCCTGAAGGTGCCCTGACTCAGGATGGAGCCCACAACCATGGTGTTTCTGGACAGTGCTCTAACCAGCTGAGCAACCTGGCCAGGACTGCTATTGTGCTTTTTATTAAAGGCCTACATTCGTATCTCTTTTCACTAACCAAAGGATTCCAAAAAGAATCTTCATGTTGACAAAAAGAAAGCCATTTTCTTACTAACGTAGTGGCATTATGCAAACTTTTGGAAAGCAGGGGATACCCGTATTTATTACTTAGCCATCCTGCCACACCTTAATAAGTTAACACCAGTATCACAGCTGCTTTCTGAAATATTGTATTGCCACTCTTTGTGTGTGTGTGTGTGTGTGTGTGTGTGTGTGACAGAGACAGAGAGAGGGGCAGATAGGGACAGACAGACAGGAAGGGAGATAGATGAGAAGCATCAGTTCTTTGTTGCGGCTCCTTAGTTGTTCATTGACTCCTTTCTCATATGTACCTTGACAAGGGTGGGGGGGCTACAGCAGACTGAGTGACCCCTTGCTCAAGCCAGCGACCTTGAGCTCAAGTTGGTGAGCCTAGCTCAAACCAGATGAGCCCGTGCTCAAGCCAGCCTCCTCCACGTCCCAGTCCAATAATCTATCCACTGCGCCACGGCCTGATTGGGCTGTATTGCTACTTTTTGTGAAACCCAGCAAATACTCAGAAACATTGTACAAAAAAAAAATTAATTATATAATTTTTACATAGGAAAATTACATATGAAGCATACGTGCATGTAAACACCTGCCACCCTTTTGCCACAGAATATAATCAACACTTTGAAGTCCTATGTGTAGCCCAGGAAAATTTTGGTTTTGATCTCCTGAATTTTAAATGCATCTCTTTGTGCTCCTCTGTCACTTTACCACACATGTACACATCCTTCCCCAAAATATTGTCAATAAATATTTATATACTTATCTTCCTTCTCATAGAATTTGGGTGTTTTTCAGTTTTTTACAACTATAAACAACATTCCTAAGAATTTTGTGTACATAATTTCTGTGTACATATCTAGAAGTAGAAATGCTTCCAGAGTATGCATCTTCTAAATCTATTAGAAAATGCTGAACTGTTTCCAAAGCTGTTACATTTATTTTCCCACCAGCAGTTTATGAGAGTTCTCATTGCTTTGCTAACCCTCGATATTGTAAGAGATTTCAAAATTTTACGCCATTCTGGTGGTTGTAAATTTATTTCAGTTAAATTTCTTGAATAGTAACGAGGTTTCTTTTCTTATTTATCAATCTTCTGAATTTCTTTTTCTATGAAGTGTCTGTTCAGGTATTTTTTCTTTTCTCTATTTAGTTATTTGCCTTTAAAAAAATCAATTTGTAGTGATTGATTCTTTATTAGTTTCGATGGCAATTCTTTGGCAAGAATATATTGCAAATATTTTCTACCTGTTTGTGCTTATTTGTTCACTTCTAAATGGTGTTTTTTAATAATAGAATTCTCAATTTTAATATTGATAAATTTATAAATATTTTCCTTTTTAGTTTGGGCCTTATGGATCTGATTTTCTTGATGGGTGATCATATTATATAAGAATAATGACAGTTTTTTTGCTTGTTTTTTTAATCTTCAGTATCTTATCTATGTTTCTCACATTATTATATTGGTGAGGTCTTCCAGTGCAATGTTGAATAAAAGTGATCATAGCAGGCATTCTTGTTTTGTTCTCTTAGAGAAAATTTACCACTTTGCCATTAAAGATGTCTACTATAGGATATTTTTAGATATTACATTTATCAGTTTGAGAAAGTTTGACAAGATATTTTAGTTTTTATTATCTTTTTCTTTAAAGTATGAATAAATATTGACTTTTGTTGAAAGTTGTTTCTTCTGTGAGGAAAACGTGTTTTTCTTTTAATTGATAAAAATGGTGAATTACATTAAATTATTTTTTAGCATACTATATTAATATTGCTTTCCTGAGGTAAATCCAACTGGTCATACTATAAAATCTTCTTAAATATTGCTAAGTTTATATGCTAATATTTTGTTTTTAATTTTTCATGTATGTACATGAGTGATAATGTCATATTGTTTTCTCATTGCTCATTTTCTAATTTTTTTGAATCAAGGTAATTCCTTAGGGAATGAGTTAGAGAGTAGTCTTTCATTTGTTTGGTTTCTGGAGCATTGTTGGAAATAAGAATTCTTTATTAAATATTTTCTAGGACTCATGATTAAAAGCATCTGTTCTATTGTTTTTTGTGGGAAGATTTTAAATGACTAATTAATTTTCTAGAGTAATATGACCATCAGATTTTTTTTGTATTAGTTTCAGCTAGTTATATATTTTTAGAAATTTTATTTCAAGTTTTCAAACTTATTTGCATAATAGCATCAATCCTTTTATAGTTACTAATTTTGCTTATTTGTTCTTTGCCAATTTATTTATGTATTTATGCATGCATGAATGTATGTATCTTCTGTCCAGTAGTTTAAAAATTCTACACTCTGTTTCTACTCTACTAGTATTTACTCAGAAGATTTAAAATAATTATTTTAATGAAGTTCACATTTAATCCATTAATTTACTTCTCTCAGGCAACTCTAAAAATTTAAAATGCACTGTAAACATACTTTTCTCCAGTATATATGTCATTCTTACCCATTGTCTTAGATCTGCTTTGTTAATTTCATAGATTAGACAATTATCACTATGTGATCAAAATCTATATAGATTATCCCCATATTTCTCATAATTCTCTTCGGTCATCATTCCTATTTAGACCTATTTCGGAACATTTTGTTCTTTTTGAAGTTTGTTCTTTATGTAATCCTTTAGAAAGGGTCAGTTGGTAGCAAACTTTCTTAGATTCAGTATGAAATATTTCTATAGACCCTTTCATATAATTCTATATTTGAAGGTGGTAGTCTCTTGGGACCTCAAAGGTCAACCATTGCTCTCGAGACACTTTTCTTATTAGGAAATCAGTCTAGTTTTCATTCCTTCATGAATAATATTTTTCCTCAGTTCTTTTTGTCTTGTTTTATTTTACTTCAATTTGCCCAAGTGTAGATGCATACCTTCTTTGAGATGCAAAGAGTTGTCTCACTTTAATTTTTTCATCTATTATAGAAAGTTCTTGTATATTACCTCTTCATGTATTGCCTTTTCCACATTTTGTCTACTCTCTCATTCTAGAATTCCAAATAGTTATGTTTCCCTTTCTTATTCGACCTTACCAGTTCCTTGACTTATTTTTAATATTTCTAATCTCTGTGTCTCCTCTTCTATAAACTGAATAATTCCTCTACATTGTCTAATCTACTACATCTCTCTTCAGCTGTGTCAAGTCTTTTATTTAGTCTACCCACTGAGTTCTCATAATAATTATTTTATATATTTATATTTATAGTATTTCTATTAATATTTTACCCAAAATTATTTCTGAACATTTGGAATATTCTATTGTTCCTTTGTCATACTCTTTCTGCTATGGTTTCTTCAAATGTATTAAGCATACATATTTTGTAATAAGTCTGTAGTTCTTGTGTATTTCCTAATTTTTGAATTGAGACCTCATATTTGTAACACTTTATAGGGGTATTTTTATGGCCCTGGTTTAACATGTATTCCCCCACAGAAGATAAACGTTGCTTCTGCCAGGTGGCCAGAGGCACTAGCAACCCAGGATCAATTTAAACTAAATTTTCATCTTGGGGTTTTAGACCACACAAATAGAATGAATTCTGGCCCAGAACCTGAGTAATGCCTTACTTGTGGTTACAAATTCTCAGGGAAGGCATTTTTTTCTTCTTCCATCTACAGCCAAATTTTTTTTAGTTTTTTCTTTTGGTGTGGTACTTTTTCTAGTTTATTCTTTACTGAAGATATTGCCTTTGGAAGGTTTTGGCATCGTGAAGATATTTATAATTAAACATACCACGTTGATTCATTTACAGGCTTTATTACCTGGAGTCCACTCACATGGTCCATTGAAAGAGAGCTTGGGGCCACCAGGGCCTGGGAGATGTCTTCCTGGGCAACTGGCCAATTGAGTGCCGTAACCGATCTCTGGATTTATGCTTGCTTGTTCTTTTTGGCCTCTGTGAATCTGCCTCCTTCATTTCTTGCCAGATAGTTAAGCAATTGAAAAGATGGTTTAAAAATTTTTTATCCAGCATTTTTAAGATTTTTGTGCAAAGGGGATATTTTTAAAGGATAGCTAATCAGCATATTGTCAGAAAAGAAAACCCAGAAATAATCCATGCAAATAATTTAATAAATTGTATTTCTACATAAAAATATCTAAAGGCACTTTTAGTATATTATAATTTAAAGAACTAAGAAAGCAGTTCCTAAATTAGGTTTTTACTTGTGCTATGTTACTTAAATCATAAATTTGAAGGTTCACTTCCTATGTCTCAAGTTTACTTTACCATAAATATTTTTTCTTATGTTCCACTATGTATTTGATTTTTTAGATATGTATCCAGAACTCAAAATAAAATCTATTACATGTTCTGCTTCCCGTATACTTAAATATGTTATAAGAACATATCATCTTATCATGAAGATCAACTCATCTAACCATCTGCTCATAAGAATTTTTATCTTTAATCTCTACTTTTGAGTAGTGGGCAGTTTAGTGGCGCTCGGGGTGAGGGCAGCAATCAGGAACCAACATCATTCAAAGTTGCAGGTTTTACATTAAGAACATTATTGGCCCTGACTGGTTGCCTCAGCGGTAGAGCGTCGGCCTGGTGTGCGGGGGACCTGGGTTCGATTCCCGGCCAGGGCACATAGGAGAAGCGCCCATCTGCTTCTCCACCCCCCCCCCTTCCTCTCTGTCTCTCTCTTCCCCTCCCGCAGCCAAGGCTCCATTGGAGCAAAGATGGCCCGGGCGCTGGGGATTGCTCCTTGGCCTCTGCCCCAGGCGCTAGAGTGGCTCTGGTCGCGGCAGAGCGACGCCCCGGAGGGGCAGAGCATCGTCCCCTGGTGGGCAGAGCTTCGCCCCTGGTGGGCGTGCTGGGTGGATCCTGGTCGGGCACATGCGGGAGTCTGTCTGACTGTCTCTCCCCATTTCCAGCTTCAGAAAAATACAAAACAAAAAGAACATTATTCCCAAACTTTTAAGTAGAAATAAAACATTTACTATTTTTTGTATAAATTATAATTTCCATTGAAACTGTACTTGGTGGTTCTTTTTCAGAAGAATTTCCAAACTCAAACTACACATGTATTACAATTGTATATCCCAACTCTAAACAGTGAATTAGAATTGACTGTGTCCCTTAAGCAATAAATAAATAGTCTGTTTATTATTTTAGATTTTATTTATTTATTTTTAGAGAGAGAAGAGAGGGGGAAGGGAGCAGGAAGCATCAACTCCCATATGTGCCTTGACCAAGCAAGCCCAGGGTTTTGAACTGGTGACCTCAGCATTCCAGGTCGACTCTTTATCCACTGAGCCAACACAGGTCAGGCTAAATAGATAGTCTTTAGCCAAAAGTCTATATGTATGTATGGATATACATATGAACATACTTTAAAATATGTATGTGTGAAATATATATATGTACATATACATACATACACATTCTTATTAATATTTTTCCTCTTGTCCAACTAGATTGATAACTTTCCAAGGCCAATATTATATAATATTAGAAAAATATTGCAATTATGTGAAGTGATGAATGTGTTAACTACCCTTACTTTGGTGATCACTTCACAATTTACACATGTATCAAATTATCACATTGTATGCCTTAAACTTATAAAAAATTATGTACCGATTAACTCAACAAAGCTGGACAAAATGCAGAGGCAGCAATCCCTCCTGCCTATTCCTGAATTAATGGCAATACCTGTTTCACCAATATGTATTTACATTTTAATTGCATTAAAGTAGTTTTTTAATCCAAAATAAATATAAAATGTTACCAAAACTACCATGTTGTATTCCCTCTTTTTACTTACTACTCTAAAATATTTTAGAAATGGTAATCTATACTCAAACAATTATTATATTTTAGGAATAAACCTCTTTTAGAACTCTATTTAGACTTCTCTGTACTCATTCTCAGCTTGATTTATTTGAAAGTGATAGTTATAATTTATGCCTGCCTGACATTTTTACATGCCTTATCTCATTTCATTCTCACAACCATCCTGCAAGTTAAATATAATTAACCTACAGTGTTAGAATTAAGAAATGAAGTTCAAGGAAAGTAGAGAGCTTGCTTTATGTCTAACAGCTAATAGCCAGAAATGTCAGCTGTCAAAATCTGGGCTTATTGCACAACACTTACTGCTGAGCCTAGGATGAGGTCAGTGGATGTTAATATTTCTTTCTTTTTTTTTTATTGATTTTTTTTTTGTATTTTTTTTTCTGAAACTGGAAATGGGGAGGCAGTCAGACAGACTCCCACATGCGCCCGACCGGGATCCACCCGGCATGCCCACCAGGGGGCAATGCTCTGCCCATCTGGGGTGTTGCTCTGTCGCAACCAGAGCCATTCTAGTGCCTGAGGCAGAGGCCATGGAGCCATCCTCAGTGCCCGGGCCACCTTTGCTCCAATGGAGCCTCGGCTGCTGGAGGGGAAGAGAGAGACAGAGAGGAAGGAGAGGGGGAGAGGTGGAGAAGCAGATGGGCACCTCTCCTGTGTGCCCTGGCTGGGAATCGAACCTGGGACTCCCGTACGCCAACGCTCTACCACTGAGCCAACTGGCCAGGGCCAATATTTATTTCAAAGAATTCTGGGGCAGGTAAGATGACTGTAAGCTCCACTGTTCTCATTTGCCAATAGACAAATTTCTTATCATCCTGGTTGTTCTGAGTGCCTCTCACCAATGTCCCCACTTCCCTAGACACTCTCTCTCACATTAGAAAACTCACAGCCCTAGGGAACAAATACAAATGAAACCAACTGTTTTTTCCATGGAGCTAGATAACTGCCTATAGATATTATATAACCATGGAGCACCTTTCACTCTTTATTTCTTAGATCCTTTACTCATTCTTGCATCACCACCTGTCTTCTTTTTCTTGCTTCTGCTTCCTCTCTAACTTCTGCCAGACTCGGCCTCCCCTGATCGTATATAAGCTTGCTCATTCTTATGGGAAATACTAGCACCCATTAGTTTTTTTTTTTCTTCTTCCAATTCTGAAATTCCCATCATCAAAGTTACCTTAATATGACAGGTTTTCATCTTCCTATTCTGAATTCCAAGGAGAGGTCTGAAATGCAGGAATCTGATTCTCAAACTTGATAAAATACATTATATATATATTCCTTCCCCTGCATTGAGATTCTAAGAAGACTGCTTCTGTCTTGTGGAGGGAAAAGAAAATCCAAAAAGGTTGGTAAGAAATCCAAAAAGGTAGCAGCTGAACAATTTAAAACACATGGGTGACTCCAGAAAAAATAAACCATATACATGCTTAATTTTGATAACAAGTAGATCCATTTGATGCCTTCACATTTTAAATTATATAAGCATGAGGATTATGGGGATTGGGTGAACTTCTCAAGTAGACAGGATTATTCTTTTCTATTTGAAAACATGAATTTCATTCTTCTCATCACCAGGCACAAGATCTTGTTCAAGAATTATTTGATTTCTGTTCACATGCATTTCTACAACTGACCATGTTAGGTAAAAGAAGGAAATTTTCATAACATAGACAGGAGTTCAGCATTTTGAAACAGTGTCACAAGTACAGTAGAGCAGTGGTCGCCAACCCCCAGGCTGCAGACAGGTACTGGTCCGGGTCCGTGGGCCATTTGGTACCGGTCCACAGAGAAAGAATAAATAAATTACATTATTTCCATTTTATTTATATTTAAGTCTGAACGATGTTTTATTTTTAAAAAATGACCAGATTCCCTCTGTTACATCCATCTAAGACTCACTCTTGCCACTTGTCTCGGCCACGTGATACATTTATCCGTCTCACCCTAAAGGTTGGTCCGAGAAAATATTTTCTGACATTAAACCAGTCCATGGCCCAAAAAAGGTTGGGGACCACTGCAGTAGAACATTAGGGTAGTGGGATTTTGGTAGAACTCTTACTGGAGTGCAGCCATAAGTAGCAACACATTTGAGCAAACTTCAATAGAAGCTACATAACAAACAATGGCAAATCAAAAGTTTTTATTCAAAACCCTGTGTTGTTGAAAAAATAGATGTATAAACTTGCAATACTCTCTCTCTAGGAATTAACAGATGAGTTTAATTTATAAAAATCTATAACCACATTTTTTTTTCAGATATAGGGATAGGGGAAATTGTGCTCATTTCTAAGTGGAATCAACATTATCTTGTGATGAATTACAGAAATGATAGTGATAATATTAATTATTCATTAACATAAACATTAATATTTCCACCAAAAAAGCAAATTAGAGAAATACAACTTATATCATATTTTCTGCGATTTTATTTTTAAAAAGTTAACCATGTGCTCAATTGCACACATTATCTTATAAATAATTTAAGAAGGGAGGCATGTAAGAAAGAAAATATAATGACCTTATTAATATACAGTGTGTCCGTAAAGTCATGGTGCACTTTTGACCGGTCACAGGAAAGCAACAAAAGACGATGGAAATGTGAAATCTACACCAAATAAAAGGAAAACTCTCCCAGTTTCATACCTATTCAGTGCAGTTCAATGAGGGCTCACGCACAGATTTTTTAGGACTCCTTAGGTAGCTATCCCATATAGCCTCTACAGACTCATCACTGACTGATGGCCTACCAGAACGGGGTTTCTCCACCAAACTGCCGGTTTCCTTCAACTGCTTATCCCACTGAGTAATGTTATTCCTATGTGGTGGCGCTTCGTTATAAATGCGCCAATATTCATGTTGCACTTTGGTCACAGATTCTAATTTAGGGAGCCACAGAACACACTGAACTTTCCTCTGTACCGTCCACATCTCGACTGGCATGGCCGTGGGCTGCTCTGCTGTATACACGGTGTTACGTCATCATCTGCGCATGCGCACATACTGCCACATCATCCTACAGAAACTGGGAGGGTTTTCCTTTTATTTGGTGCAGATTTCACATTTCTATTGTCTTTTGTTGCTTTCCTGTGACCGGTCAAAAGTGCACCATGACTTTACGGACACACTGTATATATTCTAGTTAATTTACAAAAAAAAATAGGTATCACCAAAAAGTAAAGAATAGTTAACTTAAGGACCATAAATGTTTTCATGTCATCCAGAACTTCAAATTCTTACATATTTTAAAAACATATTTTTAGATTGCAAAGGAAGAAATATTTGAGGCCCCAAACACAGCAGAACGCAGTCCGAGTAGAACTAGCATGTAACTGGGATTTCACTTCTAACCCAATAATTTCCTGTGTGATCGCCACAGATCCCTTAGGTTCTCTGAGTCTCCCTGACCAGAGCAAGCTGGAATTAGATCAATAAGGTCTCCCTCATCCCATCCCACCTTGAATTATGTCACCTCCTGGACATCCTGCTATAGTGCAGAGAAAATAGGGCTCAGAGACTAAGCCTCTGGGTTCCTGTCCCAACTCTGCTGCAGATTTATTCCATGAGAGCAAATGTCACTAGGCCTCAGAATTAGTTTTTTAATTCCTTCAACCTTTGAAACTTTATATTGATTATAAATATTTGGAAGTATATTTCAGGGTACACTTTGCATTATTGTGAGTCAATAGGGGGAGCTCTCACATTGCTTTTTTTAATGTATCCCACAAATAATAGAATTTACATGACCTTAATTGCAAAGATCAGGGTGGATTATTTCATTACAATCAGGTAATTATAAAACAGGCATCTCATTACCCACTACAGCAATATAAAGCTAGCCCATTTACTCAGGGGTGCCCTTTAACTTTGGGAGCTTTTTAATCATCTGTCAAAGCAAACATTTGTTAGTCTGTTTAAGCCATTTCAGAAGTTGTTTTGTTTTCTGTGTGTCCACTGGACTTCAGCTCCAAATGAAGTTAAGGTTTACCTTTGATTTGTATTCAAACCTACAAGAGCTAAAAGCAGCAAGAAGGGTTCATAGAGATTAAAAAACAGGAAACCATTTCGTTAGGTCTGCTCTTCCGTTGGGTGAACTTGCTGCACACACAACCTGACATGTGTACTTAAATTATTATTATTCAATTATGTATTTCAGGGGTTTGATTCTTTGTTCTTTATTGTGTTTTTTTTCTGTGTGTTATATGTAATTTACTGCCCTAACTCACAAAATATAAAAGCAGTTCATCATTGAATCTTTAGGAGGTTTGCTTTCTTTAATTGAAACAGATCTCTTTTCTGTTAATTAGAATATGAAACATGGGTTGTGAACTGTTAGCTTTCAAATGAAACCCATACATTAATGTTCAGGTAAAATGAAAAGGAGACAACACAATTTTAATAGATATTTCTTCAATAAAGTTGTGGTTCGTTTTTAGGATGGAATTTTATTGCTTACTGTGATTTATATCTACTTTATCTAAAGGCTCGTGGTGGCCAACAAATAACGGCTCATATTTTTTGGCCATTTTTCCCTGAAAACATAACTACATTTTAAAATGTGGAAAAGTAATTTATAAGCAAAATGAAAAAAGCTTACATGGAAGATTACATAAAATACATCTGTCTTTTCAAGCCATTGAGATATATAAACAACTCGTTAAAGCCTTAAAATGCCAAGAGGAAGGACAAAGATTCTTTTATTGCAATGAACTTTTGAAAATATGTCCGCTTTTAACTTTAAAGAAGTAAAATTTTACTTCACATCTGAGTAAAGATGTTGATTAAATGGGCATGCATATGTATTTTTAAATAATAACGCTTCAAGATCTTACTTCAAAGAACTCAGTGATAGAACAAAAAAAAAAAAAAAAAAAGGAAAAATAAACAGCTTTGGCAGCCAAGAAACTTTTTTTCAATGAAAGTACAGTCTTTTGTTTTTGACTGCGAAGTTTTTTTTTTTCTTTTATGTCAAATGGAATTTTAAGATCACCTATGAGTTTGGAACCGAATCCTCGACTGCCAAATCTGATTCCAATCCTTAAAATCTGTTTTTGTAATACTGCCAGCAATGCACTAACTTTAAATAGGTAGCCCAGACGTATTGGCAAAAATATACGTGCTTAATCAAATAAAACTATGTAGCAGTTTGGGAACAATCAATCAACTTTCAGAATCCTTTAAGTAGGAAGCTGCTGCGAAGACATCGCGAATCGCAGTGAACTAATGCAATCACACTGCAGGAGCAGCTGCTTTTGAGTTCATCCTCCCTTTCGTTTTGAAGTTTTCATAGACCTGCCTCTCAACTATGAATTTTACAAGCTCTTGAAAGAAGAGAGCTGGCAAGCCAACTACTCCAACTAACAAAGAGATGAAACTGGTAATGCAGTTGGAAGCCGGACACACTATGAGAAGAACTGCCAACTTGTACTTATCTGATTAACTGCTATTGTACGGATTGCGCTTGCAATGCCTCACGTTGACTGACAGTCCTTCACTGAGAGGAAGCATACATCCGTGAAGAGACTTAAACACCTCTGATGTTTCATAACTTGGTTTTCATTCTTTTCAAATAAAAGATAACAGTACCTAAAAACAAATCTTGATACCCAAACATTAACAAGTTTCATTCTTTACAAACTACATTTCTGTTATGTGCAAAATTATGACTATCCTTTAATACATGCCAATGCCAACCCTACAAGCACTCCACTTATTAAAAAATAAATAAATACGTTCTGTTTTAAGTCAGGAAGCAAAGTTGCATTTTACAAATATGTTATTTATGAAACAGTTCTAAGCCCTGTAATTAAATTAGAATGTTATACTTTTATTTTGTTATCCATCTTCTATTTTTGTAAGTATAAATGTGGTTAACTGAAATTTTAAGACTTGAAATGCTAATGAACAATTTGACTCTGTCAAACCGAAATATCGGATCTGACCAAATTGAAAAGTCAACGATGAAACACTCAAAAATATTATTCTTATCAATGTTTGAGGTTAACTTTGCTTAATCTTAATAGAGGCTAATAACATTAGTTACTAACACATTATGTGTCTTTATATGGTTTATTTGGTAAGGAGACGTAGGTTTTTCTCATTTTACCAAACAGTTGTATGTTTTATCAAATATCCCCAGATTTCATCATAGATAAAAATCTCAGGATTGTTTCTGAAGTGGATATGAATACATATTTGGAAAATACATGGGTTACAGTGGTACAGTTAGTGTTTGAGCAAGTTCATAAAAGCATTGCAATGGATGTAATGGTGAATTTGGAGCAGGAGAAAGTAAACTTTTGGTGAAATAGCTGACTTGTCATTTAAATATATATATATATATTAAGCACTCTTGTTTTCTTTCACAGAAATATCATGCTTATAGAAATCAAAGAGTACGCTATAATAAATAAACCCAAGACAAAACAAAACACAAAATGAACCCTCTGGCTCTCAGCCCACCCAGCCCCCCACTCCTGTCTGCCTTAACCCCTTCCTAACCTCTAGGGCCCAGGAGAGAAGCCTCCTCTGCCCAGATCTGAGCACATTCCGCTCTCCCCTGAGCCCAGCCATGCCTTCCCCAGCTGGCCTAAGTTAGGTAACTCTCTCCCACATGCTCTAGTTCCCCACCAATATCATTATTATCGTACTTGAGAGTTTTATTTATGTGTTTAATGTGTTTCTCTTTGTTTACAACTAAACTGCAATCTAAAAGGTGGACTTGCCTTATCAATTTCATACAATGTCTGCCTAAAAGTCATGAACTGAAAGAACGCATGGGTTAAATTACGCTTTCTGTCTGAAGGCCCAAGTACCCACAAGGGCAGAGTTCGAACCATTTATGGTCGGTGTGACTAACCATATGAAGAGACAGGAAGGCTGATGAAGGAGCAACCACATGGGTATCCCAAGACTGCATGCCGGAGGTTCAGGTAGGACATGGTAACTGACAGTATGTACATACAGTATGTACATGCATTAACCCAGCTCTCCCTCCGGTCCGTGTTTACTATAAGAGGACAAAGGTGCAGTGTCACCAGAGCTTAAGAAATTTCAAGTATTTAAGAAATTTAGACTTTTTAAATATAAAATATCCTTGCTTTTAAATTATAACCCAATATTGTTTAAAACACCCTGTGAGCCAAGAAAATAAGTGAATAAGCCATAGATGGCTCTAAGTAAGACGATGTCATAAAAATCTTCCTTGAATTAAAACTGATGAAAAAAGTCAAAGACTTCCCTACCAAATTGGAAAACAGACATATGTTTTTATCTGCATTTGTTTACATTGCAGTATATTTAAATTTATACTTCAGTTTATATATAAACTTATATCATATATATTACATATACTTTATATTTTTAGTTAAATGAATATATATGTTTATATTTGCATGTGTGTGTATGTGTGTGTATGTGTGTGTGTGTGTGTGTGTATGTGTGTGTGTATATATATATATATATATATATATATATATATATATATGGCCTTATTTGGCAGGCAGCCCTCCCAATGGGGAAACTTAAGGTCAAGGTAGACCTGGATGGAAACAAGAAGAGTACAATTGTAAAAATGCCGACCTTATTACTTGGGTTGGAATCCAAGTTTTCAGGCAGCTTGTTTTTCTGACCTTTGAAACCACCTCTGAGTCTCTGATAAACACAGAAGTGAGCTGAGGAGAAAAGGTATTTACAGCACCACCTTTGGATAACTTTAAAGCTGCTCAAGTGTTTTTGCAGTGACGGGAGGGGATGGAATGCTGGGAAAAGAACAGCGCTGGAAACAAAGCGAACTGGTTTTATCTCAACTTTTTATATCCAACTGAAGCACCCTTCACCTGTGAATAGTGATTATTAAGCTTCTTTCAAGGGACCAGGGCCTGTAATTCATGAATGCTGCAGGTGTGAAGCCCACGAGCCTTTTCTCTGAGTGAAAGAACGTTAATCATTATTCATGGGTGAGATAGTCCATTTATTCCACAGCAGAGAAGGAATTCCTTTTTTTATCTTCTTAAAACATGAGACCTTCAACTTTATAAGCTTCACAACAATAAAAGGTTCTTAGAATTACGTTTATTAAGATGTTCTTACCACATGCTTGCTTTTTTTAATACTTGGATTTGTGTAGTTTCTCAAACATCTGTATAAAAATGAGGTTAAAAATAGTAATTAATTAATTATTCAATATAATGTCCAAAGACATTGGTTATTCTAGACCAATATTTATACCTATGAATACAGAATAAATCCTATCACAATGAAATCTAATGGAGTAGTTGTCCTGGATTTTTTTTTTTTTTTGTACCAAATGTTGCTTAAAATTAGCAAGTCATTGGCTGGAGTTTAGACACCTTCTGATTGTGTAGAGATTTTAATTAGTCATGAAACTCAATTGACAGTGTTCATTCCTGAGTACAATATTACTCGACAAGCTTTAAATGTTCTTATTTAATTCCTCACTTCATACATTCCATCTTTTTCTTGCCATTTTTAAAAAGTATTGAAAATATATTTGAAATGGATACATACTTCTTTACATAGGTGTGGTTAATCTTCTCTGGATTTTGTTTTCAAGCAGCAGAGAGCACATCATATAAACGTTACAGTTTATGTGAGCATCAAATTGATGCTGAAGACAAATCAGGTATTTGAATGGTTTAAAATCACTTTTCATTTACCTTTAGCATTTTTTGTTATGTCAGATTAGGAAAAAAAAACTTAACTACCTAACAAGATTGTATTCAGAATATATGCTGAGTAATAACCAAAGAGTTTAGTTCACTAATTCTTCCCTACTGAGGTACAGGTCTTGATATATATGAAGTAAACACAGAAATTCAGTCATGTTGAATAGCAAATAGTTGTGTAAAATTATGAAAGACGTTGGAAGAGAAACTGTAAATACTACATTAACAAATGTTATAACTAAATGGCTGCCTTATTCAATTTAATCAGATTATCTAATTATATTGCAAAACCAAAACTTAAATTGGGGACCAGGACAAAGTCCACTTCTCACTAATGTTTTACTCTTAAAACAAAAAGAGGCTGCAATCCTACATTTGGTCAGAGAGAAGACAGTGAGGTTACAGTTATATTTCTCCTAATTAGACAAGACTTGTTCTCTAGTTCAACTCTGTAGAGATTCTTATCTTGGAACTGGTCTCAATAGTTAAAGTGCATATAGATTTGTTTTTATTTGTTGTGTTACTTTATTTGGAAAATTTCTGTAAATATTAGCCAATACACAATAGTAAAAAAGATTATCAATTCTTTGGGATAAGGACAGAAAATTCATCCACCACAAATTCAGAACAGTCAATTTTCTATCATTGGAAAGACCTGAACCTCAGCCTGTTCTACCATTGGCTGGGTTGAGACACTCACTTACTATCATGAGGGAAAACTGCCTCCCCTATTTTATCAATCGTCTGGGTAAAGAATTACCAGGTAGTCTTTATGGCTATGTCTAGCACAAAGACCTAATGCCAGAGGTAACTCATAAATAATAAACCATTAACCAATCATTCTGCACTGTATTTGTGTTTGCTAAGAAATGTACCCTTTACAATGCATACAGGATTGAACCATCTTCTCCAAAAGCAAAGTGCAGACCTATACATTCAGCAGCTGTGTCATAAGTATATATAATAGCTTCAAAAGCATCTTAACTGACCCTCCAACTTTTCATACCCAACTGGCTTCTTGTTGCCCTTACTGGATGTGATGGCTTCTTCCCCAGCCATGTGGTTCAGCTTCCTCAATGCATCCTTGGTAACATGAAATATGTTTACTGCCTCTCTCTTGCTTGTTCTCTTTGGCGATGTGAACTGAATCTATTTTTAGAACCTGGCTATTCTTTGGACTGTCTCAGTCTTGGCCTACGAAAAGACCACTGTTCAGTTTAGAGCGCTGTCAATGCACCCCACAAGTGTGTCCGAGGTACACTTTTCCACCCAGTGAGAAATCTACTTTCTATTGAAAAGCTAATTCTAGAAAGAAAAGCATATTTCACTGTTACATCTTTCCACGCTTCGTTGCATCCCGACACCAATGAACTGGGTTGTTGAATTTAAACACTCGGGTCTGTACTTCTCCAGAATCATACCAGGAACAGTGCCCAACAGCTTCCCCAACAACTTGCTCAAAGTGAAGGAGAAATTGCTCTCAAATGCTAGTTATAAACGTGTAATCTGAACTCCAGCCACTCCACAGGGCTGCAGAAGAATTTACGATGTGCTAAATATTTCCTTTGTTCTTCCCAGTGGTAGCCTGCTGTAGCAATTAGGAAGCAACTGGCTCCACATGTAAACTGCTAGAATTTTCGAAAGAATTGTTGATAACTGTTCAACGGGCTCAACAAACAGGATTTTCTTATTGTGCAGAATTCCGATTTTTTAATTTCCTTCCAAGGTTGCATTTTTTTGAAATTTTTTTCTACAATTTTCTTCCTTCTTTCTTGGTGCTTTTCCATTGCCCTTTACAAGGAGGGAGGAAAGGTCAAGATGACTGCTGTAAACCAATGAAACCCAGGTTCTCAGACTCCTAACACTGCAATCCTTTTTAAAGCCGTATAAAGGTCCTTTGTGTTGCTATCAAAAACACCTCTGACCTCCTCTTTCTCATTTTCATAGAAAGTGACAGCCCAGTCCCATCCTTCATAAAAAAGCAAAAAAAAAAAAAAAAAAAAAAAAAAATCTGCCAATACCGTACGTACTTCTTCAGAAACCAGACGCTATTAATCATCAGCAGGAGGCAGTATGGCTTCAATTAGCTGTGTAGTGTACAATAAATTCTCAGTTATTCAGAGTGTGTGTGAGAGAGAGTGAGAGAGAGAGAAAGAGAGATAGGCTCCTTCAGTGCTGGACATTCCTCTAAAAGCTTAACATGTATTAATTCTGTGAGGATAGTACTATTATTGTTCCCATTTCAGAACTGAAAAATTAGAGGGCCTAGAAGTTTAATATCTTGCTCAAAATCATGTAGTTACTTAGTGGCAGGGCTGAAAATAGTTCCTAAATAAAGGACTCTGGTTGAAAGAGCAAATATTTTTAAGAGGCAAAGAGTTTAAGAGTTTAAGGACTAGATTGTAGCATCTGCCATTCAGTGCTATGTAATCTCACGCAAGTTACTGAGCCTCTCTATGCCTCAGACACATCATCTATGAAGTGGGATAATAGTACCCAACTCTCCAGGTTTTTGTGAGGCTTGAATGAGTTCATATACATTATACACTTAGAACAGCTCCAGGCATAGAACAAGCACAATGTAGATGTTACTTTTTGTAATCCATACTAATTTTTCAGAAATAAGAGTTAAAGAATAAGGAGAAATTTGCTACATCCTTGCCTCTAGGCTAGTTGCAAGAGATCCAACTTGAAGAAGTGTGTAATGCTTTCATGGAGAAAAAGTACGTACACAAATTATAAAAAAGTGTAGTATGTGTGATAACACATGAATGTTATTTTTTAAAGCATGATAACAAGATTTTGAACTCTGTCATTCAGAAGGGGAAGACTTCTTAAATTGTACCAGACATTATCCTATGCATTATGAATGTGACTAAAACAGTTGCAGAGATAAGCATTGAAGAATAAGAATTATTCTTAAGTGGGGTAAAGAACTCCAAGGCTTAGCAACAGCATAGGCAAGGAGGAAAAGTAGTGTGGATCTAAAGAACTGCTTAGTTGTATGTGTTTAATTGGATGTGGGGCAAAGTAGGGAGAATGTGGCTAGAAATCTTCAGAGGCTGATTCACGCACAATTGGCAGATTGCCTTACCTAAAGGACAATTCTTTTTTTTTTTTTTTTTTTTTTTTGCATTTTTCTGAAGCTGGAAACAGGGAGAGACAGTCAGACAGACTCCCGCATGCGCCCGACCGGGATCCACCCGGCACGCCCACCATGGGGTGATGCTCTGCCCACCAGGGGGCGATGCTCTGCCCATCCTGGGCGTCGCCATGTTGCGACCAGAGCCACTCTAGCGCCTGGGGCAGAGGCCACAGAGCCATCCCCAGCGCCCGGGCCATCTTTGCTCCAATGGAGCCTTGGCTGCGGGAGGGGAAGAGAGAGACAGAGAGGAAGGCGCAGCGGAGGGGTGGAGAAGCAGATGGGCGCTTCTCCTATGTGCCCTGGCCGGGATTCGAACCCGGGTCCTCCGCATGCTAGGCCGATGCTCTACTGCTGAGCCAACCGGCCAGGGCTAAAGGACAATTCTTATCAAGACCTTCCTTATTACAAAACCGCTAACATTTATTACTATTAAAGATTAAGTTTAAAATTCTTTTTTCTTTTTTTTTTTTTACAGAGACATCCAGAGATAAGGACAGACAGACAGGAATGGAGAGAGACGAGAAGCATCAATCATCAGTTTTTCGTTGCAACACCTTAGTTGTTCATTGATTGCTTTCTCATATGTGCCTTGACCACGGGCCTTCAGCAGACCAAGTAACCCCTTGCTCAAGCCAGCCACCCTGGGTCCAAGCTGGTGAACTTTGCTCAAACCAGATGAGCCCACACTCAAGCTGACAACCTCGGGGTCTTGAACCTGGGTCCTACGCATCCCAGTCTGACGCTCTATCCACTGTGCCACTGCCTAGTCAGGCAAGTTTAAAATTCTTATATTGAATTCTTAACCTCAATATCTCAGAATATGACCTTATTTGGAAATAATAGGGTCATTGTAGATCAATTAGTAAGTTAATATGAGGTCATACTATAGTAGGGAGGACCCCTGATCCAACATGACTGTATTCTTATAATTTGGAAAAATTTGGACACATTGACAGATGTGCTCAGGGAATGTGTACCACATTCATATGAAGGCAAAGACTGGTGATGCATCTACAATCCCAGAAAAGCCAAGGATTGTCAGCAAACCAAAGAAGTCAGGAAAGATGCATGGAACAGGTCCTCCTTCACAGTCTTCAGAGAAAAACAATCTTGCCGACACCTAGACCTTGGACTTCCATCTTCCTCAACTGTGAGACAATGCTTGTCAGTTATTTAAGCCACTTGGATTATAGTACTTTTTAATGGCAGCCCTAACAAACTAATAAAACCACAAGTACAACATAAAGACTGCATTTGTCATTTTTTTCTTGAATTTCCTAAAATAATTGGTAAAAGACGGAACTGATAGAGAGGTAATAAATAGGGTTGCACCAATACCAGGTCCCTTTCTAACATTCTGGACTGATATAACTCATCCCAAACTGATAAAAAGCACTACAGCACTTACTATTCTTAAAAGGTATTTCTCATGTTCTTGCAGTTTTTACTTTAAAATTTATCCTTAATCATTTACTATATCTAGAATATATTTTCTTTGACCCATAATTATGACTCAGATTTCTATTCATTCTCAAACACCTAACTGAAGTGTTCCTTTTTCTACAAAGCATTTCTCTGAACCTAGCTGTTAAATTTTCTTTTTTATTTTTTTACAGAGACATCCAGAGAGAGTCAGAGATAGGGACATACAGACAGGAACAGAGAGCGATGAGAAGCATCAATCACTAGTTTTTCGTTGCGACACTTTAGTTGTTCATTGATTGCTTTCTCATATGTGCCTTGACCGTGGGGCTACTGAACATCAAGTAACTCCTTGCTCGAGCCAGCAACCTTGGGTCCAAGCTGGTGAGCTTTGCTCAAACCAGATGAGCCTGCGCTGCGCTCAAGCTAGTGACCTTAGGGTCTCGAACCTGGGTCATCCGCATCCCAGTCTTATGCCCTATCCACTGTGCCACCACCTGGTCAGGCAAATTTTATTTGTCTTCATGGTGCTTTATATGATTTAATCATACATTCTGCCTTGTACCAGGCAAATAAGAAACCTACTTGCTTTCTGTCATTGAGGAGAATGTGAAATCTTTAGAGCAGGAGTAGTGGTTATTTTACTCCTCATTTATTACCTGACCTATTATGTTTAATATTTGGTAAGTAATCATATTTCCATATTCACTACTCTTTAAACTATATTTAACATAATTTGTAATTAGTAAAATAGATTAGTTCTGCATTATTGTTGTTGAATTCCAATTACACATATGTTATTCCACTTGACACTGGTCCTCATTCATTGATACTTTGCTCCTTTAATTTTATAATGACCATTTTTGTGTTTTATATACTACTTGTATCATCTCTTATTGCTATGCTTTTTTCTGTTGATTACTTTCTGCCTTCATTGTAGGTTGCATTACTTTGCTTTTTAAATTTTGATTGGATTCCAGGCATTTTAAATTTTATATTTTTTGGTGCTAGATTTTTGGTATTTTTGTGTTAAATTTAATTTTTAAATAATTTTAGTCTTTGTTATACAAATAATTTTTTTGAAATCAATTGTAAGATTTGCTTTTAAGCTTTGTTAGGGTGTGTTTAGAAAAGCCTTCTGTCTAAAGTTAATTTATCTTCATTACCAATGCAATAACTTCTAAGGATTCTATGCTCCATATATAAGGTCTATGAATTCTTGAGTTCTTGCTGAGAACACAACGTATTCCCAGTCCTGTATGAGTTCTGGGAAGATTTTTTTCAGCTATTTCTTTCCAGTGGTTCTTTCTCTACATTCAAATATTTTCTTTTCACATATTCATACTCATATATCCATATCCATTCAGTCAGAGATTTAAGGGAGCTCCTTCATATTTCGCAGGAGTACTCTTTCTGTGCAGATCTATTTGCCCTATTTCTGCCACTCTCATTCTAAGCACCTAAGCCTCACCAAAGTCCCAAGTCTGTCTCTTCAACTCAACAAGGTTACTGAGCTCTGTTTGAGCTAACTCTTCGTACACTGTAGCTTGGCACCCCTCTCCTAGCAGATACATGAAGCTCATTTTATTTGTTTCCCTTCTCTCAGGAATCACTGACCTGTGTTACCTGCTGTCTAGTGCCCCAAAAAACCATAGTTTTAGAGATTTAGCCTTATTTTCCAGCTCTTTAAGGTAGAAGAGTAAATTTAAACTTGGTTACTCTACAAAAACTAGTAAAGTACTTATACTGTTGTACTTGTGAGCATTGACTAGAAAGTATTAAAAAGAGTGTTGTGACCGAGTTAAATAAATTTGTTCCTGTGAATAAATAACTGGCATTATTTATTGTCTCTGAATCTTTTACTTTATGTGCTTTTGTTTGTTTGTTTTTTTCTTATGGAAGAATCATTTAAAATAAAGTTTGGGTGAAATATCTATAAGAAATGGGTAAATGTAGAGCATTGGAGTCATGCCACCCTATGTTCCAAACCTGATTTCACCACTTCAAGTGACATAACTGAAGGCTACTGACTTAAGGCTTCTCAGCCTTCCTTATTTGATAATAAAACAAAAGATAATACAATAATCCCACATGGTTATTGTGGGAATTAAATGTCCATGATTCTCTGCAGCTTTTATAATAAAGTTTTATTCTGAGATCCATGCAACAGGACGGGTCAAGAATTGCATATGAAGTTCATGGTGGAGTCTATGCCAAACAGGCACCCAATAAGGTTCCTTCACATCTCCTCCCCTCCAAACAACAAGACACTTTTTGCAATGGGAAGGCAGAAGAAAGGAAAGTCTAATCTTTGCTGTTCTAAAATTTGAGCCTTTTTCCCAAGCACTTTTTTGTTCAAATGAATAAGCAGATAAACCTGGTTCAACTATTTTACCACTTTATGTCTTCAGTATGAGAGTCCAAAGTGTAATGATGAATTAGTTCATTTTTCATTTTGATAGGCTTTCTTCATAGTTTTCCTAAACTCTTCTTCCAGGAACCTAGCATATGATTTTGCTTATAGTTGAACCAATATTTCTCATACCTTTTATTCCCTGTTTTACTGTTTCCTCTTATTTTTATATCCTTCATTGCATTTCCCCAAAGATTAATTTATTATCCTTATGCAATATGCTTATAACTCCCAAATAGTCACCTTAATTCTGCCTTTGAAATTTCTACTGTCATTTAGTTATGCTTTATCACAGTGTTATTCTTGATGCAGCATTGTTTCCACCATTACTACACTATCATTCCAGCCACAAAGACTCATGCCTCTTCTTCTAATGTTCTGCAATTTAATTTCTCAATTTGTCAAGTCTTCATGATGATTCCTCTCTGAGACCTCAGTCATAGAAAACACTTTCTCACAAGAAGTAGTTTGTGGTGAAGAGGAAAGAGTCTAGAATATGCTGATCAAATATCCGAGATTGAATCCCTATTTCCAGCACATTACGCATCCTTAAACATTCTGAGCTTCAGTTTACTCATGTGTAAAATAAAGATAATAAAAAACTCAGAGACTTATAAAAATTAAAACGAGATAAGCTGTAAAGTGCTTAACAGAGTAATCAGCATACAGAAGGTGCTTAATGGCTGTTAATTTGCTTCTGGGCTCCATATTTCAAGCCTTGTGTTTGGACTTTGGTAAAAACTTTCTAATATTTTTTTTTCACTTTTAAGTTTTTTATTTCTATTTTTATGAACAGGGAATAGTTATCCTGAACAGGTGATTGAGGATCAAATGAGATGTGTAAAAACTTTTTTGCATGTATAGCAGTTAAGATGTATTTTGCTATAAAAGTATTCAAGCTTAAACAGTAATAAAGAATGATTATATAAGAAAAAAATATATAAACAGTGCAGACTTCTGGGATGGTAAAGTCAGTAGGTTCTTTCCATATCTCTTTTTCTAAAACAACAGTGTTGGTTTTATCCAAGGATAGATCCCCTCATGTCAAAAAATTGAGATCATATGCTTTTTCTTCCTTCTTGTCCAACAGGAAAGAGAAATTGGTTTCCTGTATGTAGCTTTCTTTTAGTCTCCAGCAAGTATTTCCTCTCATCTCATAACCAAAATTGAGTATTATGCCCTTTTCCTCAAGCAACCATTGGCAGGAGATAAAAGGGTTACTTTTAACCAGACTGGCCCACCCCGTTTACTGTATTGTTGCTACTCAGTGTGAAGGAAGTGTGGAAATGATGCTAGAAGTAAGCCTCAATGTTTACTGTCTATCTTGACGAGGGTAAGACCTTGTGTTGTCTCTTTTTATTTATTCACTGTTGAACTTCTGGTGCCTAAAAGAGTGGCTGGCATGTAAAACCGTTAAAAAATAATTGTTGAGTGAACATTGGTATTGTCACTGGTTAGCTTCATATTTCTTGGAACTATATTGCTGTTCCTTTCAGATCTCCTAAATAATTGTTGAATGGATTGCCTATCAAAATATTCTAATTGTGTGCATCTAACCTTTGTATTGATTAAGGCTCACTTTCTTCTTCATGTGTACTTTCTCTTTTCCCATCGCAGACTGAGATGGACACTTCAGGGTTCATGAATCCTCCACACACTTGGCTTTTGCAAGTTTTTAAAAGTTGGAATGATTTTTCTTCTCCTCGAAATAGACTATCTCTCTGAAGTCTTCCAAGATCAAATATTTCCAGCTCTAGTCACTAAATCCCATTCAAACCTCAGCATTCTGGCACATTTCCTTTGTCTTTTGGAATATTTATAGGTATGTTTCAGCCTTTCTTTCTTGTTCAATATTAAGCCTTGGAGAATTATGTCTGTTTTGTGGAATATATGCCATATGTAGTATATAGAGTATGATAGGCATTGGCAAGATATTAATGTCTGAGTGACACAGAAACAATGCTTTTGCTTTCAACGTCAAACACATGGATTATTTAAACTCTAGGGTATACCAAATAGATGTGAATAACTTGCTTATCATTCAGATTTACATATTTATTTCCAAAGAGTCTGATTTAGGTATAAGGTGGTACTAAAAAAAATCTGCATTATTTTTATCAAGTGTTCCAAATAAAAATAAGATAAATGATATTTGGCTGAATGGATATTATTTAAACCACTTTTTTTCTTACATAAATACAAAACTAACGAAGTGAGGCTTACTGTCCAATACTAAATAAACTAGTAAATGAATACTGCTGATCTCATGAATAAATGCTAACTACAATTACTGGAATAATTAAAAATATATTTATCCCTGGCCAGTTGGCACAGTGGTAGAGCACCAAGCCAGCATATGGATGTCCTAGGTTTGATTCCCAGTCAGAGCATGCAGGAGAAGTGACCATCCCTTCCCCTCTGCCTTCTCTCTCTCTCTCTCTCTCTCTCTCTCTCTCTTCTCTTCTCCTCCCACAGCCATGGCTCAGTTGGAGCAAGTTGGTCCTGGGTGCTGAGGATAGCTCCATGGCCTCTCATTAGGTGCTAAAAATAGAACGGGTGCCGAGCAAATGAACAACAGCCCCAGATGGACAGAGCATCATCCCAGATGGACAGAGCATCATCTCATTGCTGGGTGGATCTCAGTCCAGGTGCATGTGGGAATCTGTCAATCTGCCTCTCTGCTTCTCACTTAAGAAAAATATATATCCCAGCCAGGGCACATAGGAGAAGCGCCCATTTGCTTCTCCACCCCTCTGCCGCGCTTTCCTCTCTGTCTCTCTCTTCCCCTCCCGCAGCCAAGGCTCCATTGGAGCAAAGATGGCCCGGGCGCTGGACATGGCTCTGTGGCCTCTGCCTCAGGCGCTAGAGTGGCTCTGGTCGCAATATGGCGACGCCCAGGATGGGCAGAGCATCGCCCCCTGGTGGGCAGAGCATCGCCCCTGGTGGGCGTGCCGGGTGGATCCCGGTCGGGCGCATGCGGGAGTCTATCTGACTGTCTCTCCCTGTTTCCAGCTTCAGAAAAATGAAAAAAAAAAAAAAAAAAAAAAAAAAGAAAGAAAAATATATATATAACATTTAAAGAAGCGGCAAGGATAGGCAAGAAAGAGGAGGAGCAGAGAGATGTTATCAGATGAGAAAACTGAGTTCTGATTGTGAAGCACCTTGATTGCTACACACTATGGGGTCTGGATTCTTCTGAAACCAGTGGGGAGTCTTGGAAGGTCTCTGAGCATGGAATGATACAATATAATATGTGTTGTAGAAAACTCACTTTGCCTGTGTGTGATGAATTGACCAAAAAGGGGAGCTGGAGGCAAAGGAGAATCACATGTGATCAAAACCACAAATGGTTTCTTCAGGCCACAGGGACAGGTAAGGCCCTGCTGTACCATGAATCAACATAAGGCAGGTATTGTAAGTATCTATGATCTCCATTTGCAGTCAAAGTGATTCATCTCTTCAAGGCCAATGACTGACCGCTATTGGCTGCTCAGCCCAGAAAATAAGGTTTTCAGTCCTCAATCACTCTACGCTAGGGTTTAAAACACAGAGGCAGCCCAAGAAAATCTTTTATTTTTCACTTATTAATAATGATGGAAAGTATACAGCTTAAAGCTAGCAATTTATAAGGAGCAGCAATTATATTACATCAGCTATATATCATTAGCATAATTTTTTAAAGGAAAAAAATGTCAATCTATTGAAAGAATGGCTGAGACATATTGTTTACATGTAGAGCTTAAATTGGAGTACAGACTTAATCTCCGGAGCTGGCAGCCTCGGGGTCAGGTGTGAGGAAAGCCCTGGCATGCTATATTTAGAGCAGAGGAAATAGGCCATTGAGAGTGGCCAGAGAAACAGGCTTTCCCCTTATTATGGAAATGCTCTCTGCCTTTGCCACATATCTGTATCAACATTTCCCTTTTATTATCTTTCCAAGAAGTCCACTTGCTGGACAAAATGATAGATGGTAAAATCGGAGACACTGGAGTTAGTTCGTTGTTTCCTTTGGAGAGGGACCAAGGAATGAGGAAAATTGATTCTGTGCCCGGAAAGAAGTCAGCTTGAAGAGCCAAAACTTATCAAGGAAGATGGAGAATATTAAGTGAGATATTAGCTAATTTTCCTATCTTCTTAAATGTTAAAGACCGTCTTTTAAAATCTGTACAACTCAAAATGATGTCAACTATTCCTTGATCCTTCCCTTCCCCGCTCCTCCTTCCTCCTTTCCTTTCCTCCCCTCTTCAGTCAGGCAAGTCAAATCTGCTCAAGCCTTCAATGTGCTTATCACTCTTGGTTCTTAGCAAGTCAAAAAGTCCCAAATTTAGAAAGAAAGGAAAAAATTTTCCCTTATTGTATCTGCATAACTTTTTTAAAACATACTTTTTATTTATTTTTACTCTCAGTGAAAAATAATTAGAAGACAGCCAGATAAAGAAGGCAGTATTTTCAGCCATATCTGCCACTAATTGTGCAAGCCAGGGAAGTCTTGAGACCTTTTTCTCCTCTTCCTTAGTGAGAGTGAGTTTATTCCAAGGTGGCCATTGTGGGCTGAGTTTTGGCATCTCCGCACTCCAGTAAATGCCTGAATGGAAATGAAGCCCAGCCTGGTACTCATAATCTCGTATTCTGAGTATTGATATTTCAATTGAGTATATAGGGGGTCCTCAAGCAACTTTCCCCGATGGTCCTAACAACTGTCATGTAAATATATTGCCTTTAAATTTGTTGAAAAGATGATAAATTAGGAGAATGACTCACAGGGGTTGAAAATAATTGTGGCTCCCCAACCACAATCCTGACTACACCCCGATCATGGCAGAAAGGGAGCATTTCATCCGTATCTTAACTGGCCCAAGAACTAATTTGTCAAGCCTCAGGTGGGGAAAAATCTACCAAGCAGTCTTTCACTTGAGGTTTGAGTAATAAACTCAGAATTGGAGGTAAGGAAGTGGCAGGGCCAGGTACAGAATTTGTGGGGCTCAGTGCAATGAAAATGCAAGGCCCCTTGTTCAAAAGGCAAGAAATGGTGCTGTTAAAGTTCCTAAACTATAAAGCTTTTGTTTTCTTATTTCTGTGGTCTTTCTCTCTCAATTAACTATGATTTCTTTTAAATTTGCTTTTCATGTTCTAAGTAAAGCATAATTAAAATTTTAAATTAACATGCATTTCACCATTCATCTTTATGTGGTACAGTCCTTTTTAAATGAAAATATAAGAGCATTTGCCACATATGTGAAATCAGCAAAATCACACAATTTGTATTTTCATAGCTTATACATGTATATACATTTAATCCTTACTGGGACAGCAGAAGGGATGCATAAAACATAACTGTTTTCATTTCATATGTCTATATGCACACATTTTTACCAACAGCCTCTACCTTTGGCTTAATTACAGATGTGAGGGAAGACTAAAAGGAGAAAGACCTATAGGTTACTTTATTTTTCCCTTTCCTTCTATGTCATCCTTTTTAGCCTAAGTGGTTGGCTAATCCAGGAAAGTAACATAAGAAAGAAAGTCTATGGGAAGGTTCTTCGGGCGTAGTGCTTCTTATAACTTCACTGTGTTTTTTCCTGTGTTCAAAGCATGTTCTGGTTCTCCAGGAAAACGTGGCCTCTTGAAACTGTCAGCACCCCGCCCACTCAGTTGTAGACATAGCATGCTCAGCTTGCCCTCAAGTGTCAATGAACTCTCACACGTTGAGTCCGCAGGAAGGTAGTGCCCACAGGCAGGCCAGGGGCAGTAGACACACATTCTGAGCATATCTCCACTCTCGAATGCTCAATTCTTTCAATAGATTTCAGTTGTAAAACTCAAGTTTAAAAAAATGATTAAGGATTTCAAGAGGGTGACAACAGAACATTAAACCAAGTGTGAAACCCTTCTGAGTGTGGAGCCCAGATCAACTGCAGATTACATGCCCAGGAAGCAGATCCTGTGAGCGGCCAATCTGCTTTACCCCACCTCCCATCCCGTTATTCTCACTGGTGTTAGGCACTGAGTCGGCCATCTCCTCAGAACTGGCAGAGAAATTTTGCCATCTCTTTGCTTCGTCATAGTTTCTTTCCTTCTCTTGTTTGCTCCTCATCCCAGAATCATACTCTTCTCATACCGCTTGGCCATCTTTTAGCTCTGGATCTCCCAGCAAGAACAGGCTGGGGTAGCTTGAAGGAAAGATCCTCATTCTAGTAAACCTTCTTTAGGAGGTGCTTTTGAAACAGCAAGCCCAGTACATTGAAGGTGAAGAGCTTTCTATGACATTTTTGGAGTGGATGCTGTGTTTAGAATCACTTATAAATATAGGGAATGAGGAGCATAGAAGATTTAAAATAGAAAAGGAAGTTGAAAAAATAGAAATATTTTTATTTTAGTAAACTCTCATATAGCGTGGACTAGAATCGGAGAGATCAGGACTAAATCATGGAAACTAGTTAGAAGGAAACCACTCTCACACCCCTCTGTAAAATGATAGTTGCCCCAGACTCTAGTACTAAACGACGCTATGATCCCTTGATTTCACTTATGTGGTAGGGACCAGGTAGTCGAGAATTATTTAGTGGACAGCTTCAAAACTGAGGAAAAGTATCTCCCAGCTAGAAGTGGCTAATGGTAGAAAGAGGACAGAAGGCAGGTGACAGAATACAGATAATTCATCTAGGAGCTTCAGAGAAGAGAATGTCTTGGCCAGTATGTTTGGTCATCACTACTAGCGGGCAGCTGTGGCCCCTCATGAGATTACATAACGTTGGAGGTGGCATTGGAGCCTGTTGCATTGAAAAACACAAATCCTTTTGTAAATCCAGCCCCTCTTTTCCCCACCTAGGGGTTGAACTCTTATGCTGAGCTTTCACACTTCTCTAGAGTGTCTAAATCTAAAGACTTGGGAAAGAAGGAAGAAGAGGTCATTGCCATTCCTTACAGAAGCTGCACATATTCATTGGTTCTTGAGAGCCTACATTTTGGCCCAGACAATGGCATTAACAGAAGTCTTTATTCCATACTATTAGAACAGAAAAAATTCTCCATGTTAGCAGTAGCTCTTCTATGTGGGTTCTGATTTTGTCTGGCTGTGTTGGTTTAGGGTTTGAGTGTTTTGTGTTTTTGCTTTTGTCTTAATTTCTTTCAACAATGCAAGCAATTCAGGGGTGTTTTTTTTTTAGGATAGTTACCTTTATTCATCATGTGAAACTGTTTCTTATTTGAATTAAAGCCGCATGTGGAAAACTGAGGGCACTGTTGGGCTCTTGTATGAGACTTATGGATTTTAAGGACGTTTAGGTAGTTTGTCTTAAATAACAATGTCAGGATAAATGGAAACAAAACTGAATGCTTAATGTTTTCTTTTATATCAATCTTTTTAAGTTATTGTTAGCATCTTGTAAAAACTGCTAGAGAAATATCATATGCCTGCTACCTCATCTGGAATTTCCCATGTGCAAATTCCAAGTTAACATTTTTAAATGAATAAATAAATCGAGCCTTGAAAGGTAGTATGGTTTTTAATTCTACTTTTAAGTATATAAATGAGGCTAGGCCTTTTCTCTTAGTTTGATATCTTTTAAAAAAAAACTTTTAAAACTATATTAAAGATGTAATGTAGTTAAAAAGACCCAGAACAGTCTTTCCTCCAGAGGTAGATATTCTCAAACCTAGCAATAAAATGAAAATTTCAGAAAAATAAATGTTATTATATTACTATTGTCCATCCCATGGAATCAAACTGAAATACTGGTGCTTTTGTGAAAGTTTTCCCAAATCATGTCCCGACTTCAGATTTATCAATTTATCATAGAAATCAGATAATGCAATAATCCCAGGGTGAATTCTATTCAAATATTTCAAAATCCTTTAAAATTGTTTTATAAACGTAACTTAAAGATGTTATTTTGACTATAATATACTTAAAACAATATATTTTTTAAAGTCCTATGTGTCTTATTGACAAGAAACACACATTCAAAGGTAGAGAAGTTCTCACTTGTACCACCTAGAAATTATTAGCTTGGGACACCAGACTGATTATTTTTATACTTCGTTTACCAGACACTTCTGAAAATGTCTTATTGTTTTACATGAGCAGCACAGCCCTTGGCAATCTCAGAGACAACCACACTGATAGGCATTTACTCACCTCAACTCTATGAGAATCATGAGGTCTGACAGACAAGAAAAACTACCTATCTCCCTGTCTCTTTCTCTCTCTCTCTCTCACTCTCACTCTCGCTCTTGTTCTCCCTCTCCTTTTCTCTCTCTCTCTCTCTTTTCTTTAATGAAGTAACTGCCCTCTAAACTTAATCCCATATGATCCTGTTTGAGAAAAGAAGGGGGAAAATTAAAATCAGTTCTCGGGCCTGACCTGTGGTGGCTCAGTGGATAAAGCGTCGACCTGGAAATGCTGAGGTCGCCGGTTCGAAACCCTGGGCTTGCCTGGTCAGGCACATATGGGAGTTGATGCTTCCAGCTCCTCCCCCCTGTTTCTCTCTCCTCTCTCTCTCCTTCTTTCTCTCCTCTCTAAAATGAATAAATAAATTTTAAAAAAAAATTAAAAAAATATATATATATTAAAATCAGTTCTCACTAATTAAAGGAAAATTACATGTGAACAATTGAAAGGTCTTTTCATACTTATGGCGGGTCATTGCTACCAAAGCCTTAACTTAACTGACTGTTGGACCTGAAGGGTTATGTGCTTTTTTTAAGAGACATGTGCTCCCGTCCAAGTACTCGCTGGGACATGCTGTGAGTAGTGTTAGATCACCAGAAGCTCTTTCTATTTTGGTCTGTGTCACTACTTGAAGTTCTAATTAATTTGGATGATTCTAAAATTCATAATTATGACAGTTCTGATATTTGATAAGAATAACTTACATTCGGTTTTGCCAAGAAAGTCATGGAGCATTTAGCAGAAGGGCAAAAAAAAATTCTATACAGTGACAAGGAACATCTCACAGAAAAGCGCAGAAGCCTTGATAGGGCTTAACTTGTTCTAGTAAGTAATTTGTGGAATATTCCACGCTTGCTAATGAACTATTCTGCATTTTAACTGTATTTTCTATCGGTAATAATGTGTGTTGGATTTGTTTTTGTTTTTAATCTAAAAGTTTATCTATGGACAACATTTATACCCAATGCTAATTTTAAGTCGTTCTTGTATATATTATAAAAGCTTTGTGTACCCACAGAGCATAGTATTTTATTTTTTTCAACTTAAATCACCATGATTTAAAAACCTTAGTGTCATTTTTAGATTCCTCTCTCATGCTTCTCATTTTTTTTTAAATTCAGTTTTACTTATAGCAGCTAAGTGTCTTAATAGTCCTTCTCATTTTTCAAACTAGAAGAAGAATATATAAAGGAAATGTTTAAGAAATTAATAGTGAATGCTTAAGATGTTGAAACATGATATTTTTTTCTGCTTTATTAAATTATTCAAATTACGAACTTTGAAAAATGTATTTTTCACATGTAACCAATGATCTTTAGAGTACTGATACATTTTTATAAGATCTCTTTGATAATTACTTAAGAATTATACTTTTATAATCTGTCCCAAATGGGTTGATAACAGGTCTTATAATAAATTATTTTTTAGAAAGACATTTATTTAAATGCTTAGAGTTATAGCTGCATAATTAAAGAAAATGAAATACAATTTATAGTCAGAAGTTTTGTATTTAAATATTGACACTGGTCTGTATTGGTAGTTTAATTTTATATAAATTATTTTCTTTGAACTTCACATTTATCTATAAAATGAGGATAGTAAAAATAATAATCTATAAAGTTATAATGAGAACCAAATAAGTGCAAGAATAGTAAGCTGTATATTTATGGTTTGTATAAACAATTAGTCAAGAACTAGTATTATTCTAGTCTATAGAAATTGTTTCTTGCTTTATAGTGTTAGGGAGGAAATTACTAAATACGTAAGTTAAGGGGAGGGAGTGTAAACTCATTTATTTTTGTTTCCTTTCTGGTTTTTCACTGTCAATTTTTTATTGTTATTTTAGAAAAATTGATAATCAGAAATACTACTTTATTTTGCCTTTAATAATTAAGCAGCAGTTGTGAGGAGGTAATGAGTGCTGATTTAGAGGACTGCGTTCTGTTTTCACCTTATTGATAATTTCATACAGTCAGATAGAAGTACTACTTCACTATAACTTTGATTGTCCATCTATAAACTGGGAGCAAAAGTACTTTAATTTTAAGTAATTAAATTTGTATATGTAAACGTGGAATCCAGATCCCCCACATACACTGCTCCTGGCTCTCCTGAACCGCAGATGGGCACACTCCTCTACCGGGTCAGAACTCCTCTGGAGAGGACACTAGCAGAGGCTTGAGCAGCCCGATCACTTCCCTGGTATGTCCAGAGGTAGTGAGAGTGGGCTCAGGGGATCAGGGACAATTCTCAAACTGGGTCCTGGGCATCCAGAGATCTGATCTTGTTTAAAGCCATGATATACTTCCTCAAGTCTGTGGGATTGGGAGGAGAGGAAAGTTACTCACAGGAAACACTCCTCTCTGGCCTGGGAGAGCCACTCTCCTATAAACGTTTCAAGGCACACGGATACTAGTATCTGTTCATTAGACCTTGCTGAATCTCCTGCGGCTGTTGACCTGATAATCTCAGAGAAGTGTGCAGCAGCCGAAGTCACTGTAATAGAATATGTATAGGTATTTTGTTGGGTATCTTTTCTTTCTTTCTTTTTTACTGATTTGGGAGAAATTGTTTACTTGCTTTTTGTTCCATTCCCCCCCCCCCCCCCCCCGGTAATGTGAGCAGCTTTGTGCTCCTAAGAAGTTAAAAAAGAAAAAAAGAAGAAAGAGTTTTGCCAATATAATGTGTACATAAAAGACACCAAATGACAAGGAAATTTTGTGTTTGTTCTATTAATTCATGTAAAGTATACTCTAGAATCTGATGTTTATTTCTTCAAAGTAAACTTCTACATAGTATTAACTTCAGTTAAAAAAAGAGACATATTTGAAAGTACATATTTTTTATTTCTTTTTTGGAAACCAATGAACCCCTCTTAATTAACATTTTATAGTAAATATTTAGTAGGATAAAAATCTACCTTTGAATTAATACTTTTCTGTGATACTCTAAAAAATATAAACATTCCATAACTGTAGTGAAAAAGAAGCTAAAATGCTGTGGATTTAGGTTTTTAGTTGACATTTTGCTTCTTACTTCCCAAACCCTGTTACTTTTATTTTTTCTAAGTACTTAATTTAGATTTGTAACATGAGTTACTATGGGTTGGCTAGATAGTAACCAGATATTAGTTATGGTCTATTTTGTTTTTGTGGTATGTCCCACATAAATGAACATCTTGAATATTCTTAAGTAAAAATTAAAATAAAAACAACACCCTATCATTAAAAATATATCAGCTAAATTTTTCAATAATTTCCTTTTCTTAAGAGTGTAATCCATCTCCTAAGTTCAATTTTACTTTCTCTACATGTTCCATTTTTATTTCCTTTAAATCACTTTACTTTGTGTGCTTTCTCTCAAGCATACCTACAATAAAGCCATCTGTTGTCCAAGGGGTCGTTCTTACATGAATCATGCTCTGTCAAAATTTTGAGGTTATAAATGTTCAGCTAATTGAGCAGTCTGACTAGCTGAATACTTGTAAGTGCTTTATAATATCTTTCAACACTTCAAAACTCTGGCCCACTTAAAAATCCAGAATCCCGGAGCAAATGGGACAAGTCATTCACATGAATTCTTGCTGATAAAACTAAAAACATGTTTATGAATTTCTCAAAATTTGAGAAAAGTGAATGTGGTTTTACTCTTATTTATTTTTGAGCTGTGTCTATATTATGCCAAAGCAAGTGGTAGGGAAGTGAAAAACTTACCCAATCAGCCAATTATTTGACTACTCTGTATTAAACAAGAACTAATTTGACTTGTTCTTTTTCTCACCAATTGGATGTTTTGGCATCCTGGAACCTTATTGTTTCTAAGGAAGAAGTTAGTCTCTCTCTCTCTCTCTGTCTCTTTCCCTCCTTCCTTCAATTACTTTCTTCTTCTTTAAGAGACTTTATGGTGATGAGATATTGAAAATAAATGCACAAATATGCACTTACACGACAACCCAAGTCACTCATCCTATGCTCTTCCTAAGATTTCTGTGCATTCTTGCTGGACACATATTTTCGTGGCTACTTCCAGCCTCAAGTTCCAGATGCCACGGGAGTCCCAGGCTCACTCATGTATTTGTTCCATCCTTTCTGCCTTGCGTCCATTCAAACACAAAACTCAGCTCTTTTTCCTGATGGCCTCAAAAAATAAAATCTCACCAAAAAAGTATCTTTCAGTGTAAATGATTTTATTGAAAGTTTAGTGAGACTAAAGTTTACATAGCAATTACACAAAATTTTAAATATCAGTCATTTCTCTACATAAAATTATGTTGACCCAAGCTATATAACACCTGAACTAAAAACACCCTCTTCTTGTTTATAGGATAATTCCACTTCCTCTAGCTAACCTTAAATTCAGTGCTAAGTTTCTAAGGCATATTCAAGGACTCAGTAAGCATACTTGTAAACACCTACTTCAGGTATTACCCATTCTCTGTCCTTTGCCAGTGCCACTCTCTCTACAAGGAGAGTGAATAGGTCAGAAAAGTTTTATTTCACTCTTAAGAAATATTCATGCACAAACCACACACCTACACCCACACAATTACACATATGAGTGCAAACCATTCTCCTCACTTTCCCACCTCATAGAAGGCAGAAGAAGTATCTACAATCAATTTGGGTTTTAAGCAAAAATTCCCCTTAAATAAATACATTTATATTAATGTTTAAAGGCTCTTAGTTGTTGTAGAAATATAATATTTCAGTGGAAACTCTTAACTTATACTCCAACTGGCCCTTGCGTGTCCCTCAGATCTTGTCTCATATCATGCCACCCTGGCCTTCTTTCTCTTCCTTAAAGGGCAAGCTCATTCAAACTATATAACTTTTGTACCTTCCTATCTCTGTACCTTTCAACATAATGATTTACCGTCATGATGTGTGTCTCAACCATGTTTCTCCCATTTAGAAGTGACTATTCAGTCTATAGCAATATCTTCCCATTCACAGTATATCACCCAATATTTTCCATAAAAGTCAGTTTCATTTCTTTAAAAAGTTAATACACTTTGAAATTAATTTTGCTTTTTATTTAAATCTTATTAGCACTTTATCCTTGTAGACAGGGTTTTTTTTTTCTATGCTGTTTACTTCCATATTTCCAGAATGCAGAAATGTGGGTTAAGTGCTTAATATAGTTTTAAAATAAATAATTATATCTATTATTAAAAGAATAAAAAATAAAATTTGCTTAATAGTCTTAAAAAGTGTAATTTAAATCTAATATATTTTAATGGGCAGCTCATATTACAAGTCCTGTCAGCATTAATATTTTAGTTGTTTTTTTCATGTTGACTTTATTGATTTTAGAGAGAGAAAAGGAGAGAGCAGAATTGCCCTGACCAGGGATCGAACTGGCAACCTCATTATTTCTGAACAATACTCTAACCAACCAACCTATCCAACCAGGGCCAGGATTAATATTAATTGAGTAATAATTATTGTTATAGCTAGGACTTCCTGATATCAACTTGGTGGTATAAAGTCCACCACTTACTATGCTCATATTTTAAATTGTAAGTTTTTAGAAATAGTATTAGCCTGCAAGTTAAAACAGTAGATTTAAAGATTGGCATCGTGGAATTCTAACTCACCCTTTCATTTAATATTTGTGGCAACTGAGACACAGAAAAACTATCTTGCCCAATATTAATGGCAAGTTTAAGCCTGGAATTTAAGTTTCTTGAATCTCAAATGACTAATTTCCGTTCCTAAATCATGTCCTTGTCCCAATCTAAGAGTAATCAGTTACTGCATATTTTCATTTATAGAATAAGCAGGTGAAATTAGATGATCTCTCAGCATTTGCAGCTCACTCTTATTCTTCCTTCCCCAGTACATCAATTATTCATAACGTACCTGGAAGCAATCTCCTTAAATTCTCATTCATATTATCAGGCTTCTACCCAATGGTACCTTGAGTCTCTAACAGTTCTAAATACCTATTCCTCAGGGGTGTTTGTGTCATCTGATTTGTTGCTGATAATACATGGCACAACAGAACTTAACTATTGAATCTATACAAGGAGATAAGTAGGGAGGGTTTATCACTTGCATGCCCTCTTTTGGAAGACCTCCTAGTATTGGGAAATAAGACATAGACAATCTGATATAATGTAACAAGGTCAATTATGTTCAAAACAAAGTTCAAGTTGCATTTCACATTGACCAAAGCTCAAATTAAGCACCTTAGGATCATAGTGTTAAGACTTTTTGGTGATCAATGTACTTGATTTAAATTGCTTTGTTCATCAAGAGGTAAGAGGAGTGTGTATTGTGTGCTTCTTCTGTTCTCAATGGTTTTAGTTTCTGTTTTCAGCTGAAATAGTTTACCCATAAAAATGTATAACAATATTACAGACTAGAAAGAAATCTCATTCACTGATGTAGAAACCCTAGGATGAATCAAATTTAGTCTACCTGGGTTAGATTGTTAACCTATTTACCTTAACACCTCACAAAAAAATTACAAAATCTACTAGGTTAGTTAGTTCAAAGTTTTTGTTGTATTGTGAAAATATTTTTATAAGGAAACTGGATTGAAGCACATTTTCTAAGCTATTATATGAATTCAGAACCTTTCATTATTTTTTTGTTTTATAATTTTTAAATATGCTAAGGAATTTAACATCTTCTTGAGTGTGTTATCTTTGTGCCCGGTGAGGAGTTTCCTAACACTGGTTTAGCACATGTGAGGAAAATGAGACATGATTTGTCCTATACATGAATATACTCTCCTGCCATCTTCCTTTGGTTGCTCTCTGCAGTGTCTAGGTATTTGGTTAAATCAGTCTTGGTTTAGCCATTTAGCCACTGGAAAAACAATAAATAGGTGTAGACAGAAAGGTAGAAAGATGAGATAAAATTTTGGGATAAAAATCCTGAGGTATATTTTAGAAGAAATCATAACAGTTAAGATTTACTATGTTTATATTATGCAATAGTCTGTTAATCTGAGATCTATGGACTCTCCTGAAACACTTAGGGGAGGTCCATACATCCCCCAAATTTTCATGTATGGTAGTGAGTCTGCATATTTTGGGGAAGAAAGAGACAATCCTTACTTTTCATCATATCTGCAAATTGGTCTGTGATCCAAAAAAGACCAAGAAAAAACATAGTACTATGTCAACAGGTTATCAGAGAACAAGCATTGTAAAAATGGAAAAGAGTTTATTAATATTAAAATCATATTTCTCATCATCTCTAACTGTATTTGATGTTTTTCATGCTCAGACTTGGAAATCATATATTGCTTTTGGGTTGTACAGCTGAATTTCCTATTATGTTTTGATTTTGTTGGTGACAACAACCAGTATTTTTTGAGAACTTACCAAGTGTCTTAGCTAGTGCTTAAGCATATCTTTCTACATCGAGTTCTCACAACGAACTCATGGAGGAAGGAAATTTCCCCTCCATGTTTTAGACAAGGGAATTGCAATCATTTTGGCATGTCAAGAAGAACTTGAAGAAGAGATGAAACTTAACGCCCAATTTCCAAAGATGAGTGTGTACATTTGGAAAATGCACATCAGAGTTAGAATGGAAAGGAGCAGGGAGGCAGGGGCTGGCAAAGCAGCAGAGCAGAAAGTAACAGCAAAGTTAGATTTCATTTGACAGAAAGAATCTTCTCTTGAGAAAGACTTGTAGACAGGCAGAGATTGATGAGGAAAGCTTGGAAATTTTGTCTTCTAGAGATCTGGAGCAGAAGAAAGGTACATTGAATCAGAATGGGACTCTATATGAAGGCTGGGGAATAGACAACACGTGTTAGGTTATTTTCCCCCCAAGTTTCTTCCAGCTTTAATTCTTCAAAATATAAAATTAAAATTTTCTGAAGCAAAATGAATATTTAGAATTTATAAATAGGTCAAGAATGGTAGACCATCTTAAGAAATCTCTTTCATTGTTTTGTAAAAAATCTTATTAACTCTTTCAAGGCAAGGAGCTATGGAAAGAAAATCTGTTGATCATGAAGATTCTAGGGAAGATATGGTAGCACTGTGTCCCTCAAAACAGCAACCACCACCTTTAAAATATAAAATAAGCCCATCATTAGATCATGAAGTTATTAGAAAGATATTGCAAAGAACTGAGAAATGTTATTTCTGGGTATATAGCCAAAAGAATTAAAAGTATTTACAGTATCCAAAAGGTAGAAGCAACATAAATTCTTTGATGGATAAATTAACAAACAAAATTTGATAATATGCATTACCCAGCCTTAAATTGTGGGATATTATCCAGCCTTAAAAAGAAAGAAAATGATGACATGATATGACATAGGTAAACCTTGAAGATGTTTTGCTAAGTGAAATAAGCCAGTCACAAAAGGACAGATACTGTCTAATTCCACTTATATAAGGTATCTAGATTACTCAAATTCATAGAGACAGAAAGTAGTATACACTTTCTAATACTGGCAATAGTAGGTAATGAGTAGTTATAGTTGAATGGGTACAGAGTTTCAATTTAGGAAGATAAGAAAGGTTTTGGGGATGGATGATCATAATGGTTGCACAATTATGTGAATGTATTTAATGCTATTGAACTATACACTTAAATTGATTAAAATGGTAAATTTTATATTGCATATATTTTATCTACCCATTTATCAAAGAGAACAGAGCTTAACTTAATTTGTTTGCTATTTTTAAAGCATATTTTTGTTCCTAGTCTTTAAATACATATATGCAATTGAACTCCATGCTAAATAAGACTGAGTCAAAAATTATACATTTGTAAAACATAGTTAATAGATTTATGTATTTGAAATTAATATAAATGTTTTGCCTTAAATTCCTCTATGTTATATAGCTTGATTTAAATATGCTTAAAATATATGGTTAACATTATATATCTCTTGGTTATTTATTAAGTATAGTCAAAGTAGAATTTCATTATCCAAATTGAAAATGTTGTTTGACATGGTTGATGACTAGTGGCTTATGTGGTAGGAAAATATTTTACCAGAAACTCTTGGTTAGTGGGAAGGCCAATAAGATATATTATCAACACTTTAAAATGGTGGTATATTCACAGAGTGCACATTCTAATAGATGGCTAACAATTTGACAAATATCATTTTTTAAAAATTAAATACACTGGAATGTCTCTATAATGTTTTCCAGGGATCTGGGATTTTTTTCAGTGTTACATGATCCTCTTTGGGCCCTTAGCCAGCCCTTTAAAAAATGAACATTAGCTGCAGGAAAATGTTAAATGGAGGCATATTGTGATTAATTTCACTGTCTAGTATTTATTTTAAAGGGTTTAACCTAATATACAACACAGTGAAACTTTGCTTTCTCATACATAATGTATTAAAAAATTTAGTTCTTTAGAAAACATTACAAATGAGTTACAGTGAATAACAAATCCATATATACTTAGAGGTAGAATTTTTTCAGTACAGTTTATTTTTTCATAGCTGTCTTGAATGGATATTTTAAACTTAAATGGGTTCCATTTCTCCTAAAATAAAGCATCTTTAGAGGAGAAATTTTAAGGGAACAGATGAAATTTCATTACCATGCATGTGGTCACACCTTGTCAGAATTTAGGTCCTGAATTTCACTGTAATATTGATATTTGCACACATTTAAAGTGACATTATTTGGCAAAAGAACAAGTATCTAGTTTGAGTTAGTGTTGCACATGGTGATGACTAACCACGTACTACAAGGTTAAAACAATTTTTAAAATCACTTGTTAATGTGATAAGACCAGGCTCATGTTTTTCCTGACCTCATTTTCAATTGGCCTTTTTGTTTGGCCAATAGGTAAATAAATGTTTGGAATTGACAGATATAATTTTTACTCAAATGGAAAGGACACAAGGGTGAGATATTAACTGCTTGATTCACACCTTCGTGGGCATGAATCCCTTATTCTAGAATTGAGTAGTGCTTTTAGGGTAACTGTACCTAGTTTGACTCTAAACCAGATTTCACCTAGGTGAATGAACTAATAAGATCTTGTTGGAAAAATATATTTCTGGAAGAACTCTGTTCTAGGGAATAATTCATTGAGTATAAATTATAAGTTTTCTTTCTCCCCCATTACTCTTCTTTTAGCCCAACACTCCACAAAATAAAAAATAATAATAATTTCCCAAGATAAATGAATTTCATCAAATGCTTAAATTTTACCTTTATTGATATTCTCATTCTACATTTCCCCCCATAGGTAACGAGTCTTTTAGATATGGAATTTATTAGGTATTTAGCAGGTTCCATTTTTATCTAAAAATTATTTTATAGATTGACATTGTCCATAACCCTTAATAATTTTTTGGGACATTTTTGGTTTTGTTTGTTCCCTTAAAAAATTAAAGCTTCTTATAATTATGGCCACTTGTTGCTATGCAATATATCCAATTTTATCTCTATTGTTCACCTCATGTTTTTTTATCTCTCTCCCTTCATGCCTCCCATCTTCCCAACATAGAAAAAACTGTGTACTGCTCTGCCTCACAAGAGCTCTGCTCTGCTGGACTTCATGGAGTCTTATGCTGTGTAGGCAGAGTTCAGACCACAGCCAGAAAAGCAATGGAAGCCCTATCCTTATCCCCACCATTCTGGACAACTAGCTCCCTCAATACTAGGGACCTGCCTCTCAAATTTCACCTTCTTTGGCACTTCTGAAATCAGATAATTGCTTCCTCAGCTAAATGAAACCACTATAGTCTATTTAGGCTCCATTTTCATATGCTCAAGTACAGAAAAGAAGAGGCTTATCTCATACTTCTCCATTCTTTCAAAAATGACAGTTCTTTACCACCTGTTGCCCAATACTCCAAAAGTCTCTGTCACAAATTTTATCCATCTTTATAGTGATTAACATGGAAGGACAGATCTCTTGGCAATTACTATTTCATGAGGATCGTTAGACATTCTAGAGGCTCTGCATATGCAGGCACTGGAAGTATACAGGAACACTCCATGTGCCTGCTGTTCAATTTTGTGGTGAGCTTAAAATTGTTTTAAGACATAAAGTCTATTTTTTAATTAAGTTTTTTAAAAAAGAAATCCTATAGATTCTTTAATTTTTTAAAGATTTAGTTCACACATCATAAAATGTACTTTTAAAATCTGCAATTCAGTGGTTTTTAGTATATTCACAAAATTATGAAACTAACACCACTAATTCCAATGCATTTTCAGCACCTGAAAAAGAAACCCCACGCACATTAGCAGTCATTGCTCCAAATTCTGTCTCCTTAGCCCATGAAAACCACTAATGTACTTTCTGTCTGTATAGATTTGCCTATTCTAGATATTATATGTACATGGAATCATACAATATGCAGACCTTTGTAATTGGCTTCTTTGATTTAGCATAATGTTGTCAAGGTTCATCTATGTCACAGCATTTATCAGTTCTTCATTACTCTTTATTGTTAAGTAATATTTCATTGTGTGGATATGTCACATTATCTATTCACCAGTTGATAGGTATTTGGACTGTTTCTACTTTTTTGACTGTTGTGAATAATGCTGCTATCAACATTCATGTAGAAGTTTTGTGTAGCCATATGTTTTTATTTCTCTTGGTTATCTACCTAGAAGTGAAATTGTTTGGTCATATAGTAATCCTATCTTTAACTTTGTAAAAAACTACCATATTGTTTTCCAAAGAAACGACACCATTTTATAGTCCCAACAAAGTGTAAGAGAAAAACTCTTTGGAGAAAACAATGATTATTAATTACCCGATTGAGTCCTTGGTGATGTTGAAAGGGGCAGATTGCCTCAAAAATTTTTTTCTCCACCTAGCCAACACTTGCTATTATCTGCATTTTTTATTACAGCTATCTCAGTGGGTATGAAGTGGAATTACATTATGGTTTTGATTTGCATTTTTTTGATTCCGTCTTTTTGTGTGCCATTTGTACATCTTTTTGAAGAATTGTCTACTCAGATCTTTTGTCAACATTTAATAGATTATCTTTTTATTATTGTTGTAATAGCTATTTGTACATTTTAGATACAAGTCTTTTATCAGATATATGATTTTCAGTTTTTTCCCAGTTTGTGTGTCATCTTCTCATTTCTTTTATGGTGTTCTTTGAAGCAAATTTTTTTTTTTTTTTAATTTTGGTGCTGTCCATTTTATCTTTTGTTGTTGCTGTTGCTCAAGCTTTTGGTATTATATGTAAGAAACTATTGACAAATGTATGGTCACAAGGATTTATACCTCTCTTTTCTTCGAAGAGTTTTATATCTTACAGTTAGATCTTTCATCAACTTTGAGTTAATTTTTTCATATGGTGTGAATTAGGAGTACAACTCCTTTTTCATAAGGTATCTAGTCATACCACTACCACTTGTTGAAAAGACTATTCTTCCTCCATTAAATTATCTTGGCATCTCTTACAAAATCAGCTGTCCAGAAATGTGAACTGCTATTTCTAGACTCTCAATTCAATTCCATTGGTTTTTATGTCTGTATTTATGTCAATACCACATTGTCTTATTTTCATAGTAATTTTCTTGGTTATTTTTGTTTTGCTCTTTAATAATAATGATGATAACAATAATAATAACTTGTAATTATTATACCCATCCTTGATCCATTTTAACCAAAGGTTTGTTTCCTAATTTATGTGTTTAATTTGTGCCATTTTAGAAATCTTGAATTGCTTTTCATTCCATAATGTGAAGAGAAAAACTCTTTGGGGGAAACAATGATTACAAATTAATTACCTGAGTGAGTCTTGGTGACCTTGAAAGGGGCAGCTTGCCTCAAAAATTGTTTTCTCCACCTGTAAATTAGAAGAATTTTAAGATCTTAAATGGCATAATTAAGAATTATTTTAATTTAATTGATGAGGAAAGCATGAAAGTTAAGTAAGCTTCTCCAGACACTGATTATAGACATAAATAAAACTAAGCTTTCTTAATGGATCTAGAGTTAAACAACATTATATCCCTATAGAATTAATGTAATATATTCCACAAAGTATCATTAAAGAGAATTAGAACTAATTAACATTAGAATTATTTAGAAGCCCTTTTTGATTTGTCCTGAGGAAGAGGATAGATAGAGAAGGAGGAGAATCATGACAAGCCTCAAAATGAAAATACCTTGTTGGCCAGTGAAAAATAGAACCAAAATAATGCTCAACTTTCAAAGCATAATTTTGTATCTCACTTAAAATTCTGTCCCAGAGCTTTGTTCATTGCAATTGCAGGTTCCTGTATAAAATTTCTTATGGGAAGAGTGGAGTATCTCAGAAGAATGCTTCTGAACTCAGGGCCAGGTTAGCTCAGGAAAAGTCGGCTATCCCTTTTCTAAGAAATACAAAGTCTTTCGACAAACATCAGTTGGTCAGACTTCACATCTTAAGTTCAAAACAGCTTGTTTATTTTAAGAATATATGTTTCTCTTTCAAACTATGAAGAGCCAGGTTATCTTCTTTAAAAAATGGGAAACTGGCTTTAGGAAGGAGAAAGAAATCACAGGATTGAAACCTTATAGAGATTAAGCAACATTTTTGTTGAAAGACAAAAGCAAAATCTTGCCAAGAGGAACTGATCACTCAGAGAGGAGAGAAATTGAATGTTTCTAGTTAACTCAATTTTCCAGATTTTGGTTTGAGGCCATCTTTGCTATCCTTGACCAAAAGAAGGAGAAGAATCCAGTGAGATTGAAAACTACTGTGGGAACTGTGGTCTTTGTTGCAATGCAGAAGAGTAATGGGTCCCAGGAAATTGAGATGAAAACAAGTGACTGCTCTACTGCATGTTCTGCCTGTAGGAATAGCGCCTTTTCAACACACAGACAAAAATAAACACCACAAGAGTTTCATTACAAAGGCTCAATATTCGTATGGTAATAACAGTTAAACATACAGGGAAAAGTAAATATTTTAAACTGGTATTGGAAACATATTCAACAAAATTTAGAATGCAGAATATTTTTTTTACTATTTTATTTATTTCTCAATTCTTTGCCATATTTTTGAACTCATCAAAATGATTCTGAAGAATTCATTCTTTTTTTGAATGCATGCCACTCTTTTATTTAAAAATTATGTATTTTATACTGCAGTTATAATTTCAAATTCTTAGAGGCATTGATGTTTGGAACTGTTTCTATAGTTCATGGTTCTTATAGGTTTGAAAAGCAGCATTTAATAGTGGCATATGACAAGAATTCAGCAAGTACTTATAAAATAAGTATAAAATAAATATATAAAATTGTTTTTCTTTAAAATTACCTTCTACATAACAGCAACTTGAGCCCTTGTATTTGGTATTGAAACTAATTTGAATTGCATTATATTCATGTATAAAATCACATAGTCCTGTTGGTTAACCTTCACTGTCCATACTCTACAGAGTGAATACTCTATATGCATTTAATCTTACTTTCTTCCCTTCTGCAGAGAGAAAGGAATACTGTTCTGAATTATTAGGGAAAGTTTAATTAAACTTTATACCACGTGAAATTACATTAATTTTGAGTATGTCTAGTCCTAAGTAAATTGTGAAATAAGAGAAGTTTGTTTTAAGATCTTATCCTTTAGCTTTCTATTTTATAACCCAGCATCGCTTTCTCTTTGTCATTGCCTGCTTGTGCCTGGTTTGACCCTGACCCTTTAAGGTATTCGTAAGCTGCCTTCTTCATGCAGTGGTACACACAACAGGCCTCCATGTGGGCTTGGTGTCAGCTGTCCTGTGCTCAGACCTTGTCAGATTTGCTGCCTTCCTCACATCCATATGAAAATTCTCTTGTTCTGAGTTCCATCCTGTCAAGACTCCACTGCCTGCTTTTTTTTTTTGCACTTTTCTGAAGCTGGAAACAGGGAGAGACAGTCAGACAGACTCCCGCATGCGCCCGACCGGGATCCACCCGGCGCGCCCACCATGGGGCGACGCTCTGCCCACCAGGGGGCGATGCTCTGCCCATCCTGGGCGTCGCCATGTTGCGATCAGAGCCACTCCAGCGCCTGAGGCAGAGGCCACAGAGCCATCCCCAGCGCCCGGGCCATCTTTGCTCCAATGGAGCCTCGGCTGCGGGAGGGGAAGAGAGAGACAGAGAGGAAGGCGCGGTGGAGGGGTGGAGAAGCAAATGGGCGCTTCTCCTGTGTGCCCTGGCCGGGAATCGAACCCGGGTCCTCCGCATGCTAGGCCGACGCTCTACCGCTGAGCCAACCGGCCAGGGCCTACTGCCTGCTTTTTAAGGAGATTGCTAATTAATATGATAAATGTAACTCTACTGATGTGATACACAGATTAACATATAACATTATTTTATTGAAGGAATAACATAGATTCAGAAAATGTACATTATTCAGAAATGTGCAGCTCAATGGGAGTGAACACACACATGTAACCAGCACCAAGATCAAGAAATAGAACATTGCCAATAGCCCCAAAACCCTTTTCCAAGCATTATATATCCTAGAGTCTACATTATTCTAACTTCCAATGACATATACAATGTTTATTTTGTACTTTACTTGAATTGAACCATACCATATGTAGTCTCTTGTCTCTGGTGTCTTTCACTCAACATTATGCCTATAAAATTCCTCTACATGGTTGCATGTGTTTGTGAATCATTCTCATTGTATATATAATATTTCATTGCATGAATATGCCACAATTTATTCATGTTCCCTTTGATTGGCATTTGAGTAGTTTCTAGTTTAGGGTATTATGAATATTCTTCACATGATTTTTGTTTATTAATTTTTTTTGTTGTTTTGCAAATATAACTTCACATTTCTGGTGGGTCTAGACCTATGAATGGAATTGCTAGGTCATAGGGTACACATATGGTCTCAATTTTAGTAAAGACTCTCAAAACATTTTCCAAAATGGTTAACCAATACATACTCCCTGCAGCAGAGTGTAAGAACTGGTTTTTTTCCAAATCCTCCCCAAAACTTGGTATTGTTTGCCTTTTTGTTTTTAGTTATTTTGTGTGTTTATAAAAGCCCACCATAATTTAAATTTGCATTATGTTGATGTCAATGAAATTGAGCATCTTTTCATGTGTTTATTGGTTTTCTATATACCTTTTTGATGAATTACATATTAAAGATATTTGTCTGGTTTTCTCTGTCTTTTCGTGCTAATTTATAGACATAATTATATTTAAACAAGGCACTCTAATCATGGGAGCATGATGGTAAGCAAGGTTTTAAAAAAGGATGTCTGGATATATTATTTTTATTTGTCTCAGTCCCCAAGTGCACTTCTAAATAACACAGCAACACAACTCCTGTCTTTAGCCACGTAGATCATTTCAACCAATATCCTACTTTAGAAAATGTACACATTTGTGTTATTTTTTATTTTCAATTGGGGCTGAGAAAAGTCTGGTACAAAGTCCAGATTCTGCTGAGTTGACATCAAATAGCAAAACCCCAATGGAAAAATACATGCAGAGAACTAGACCAAGTGAGGGCGAAGTGGAATTAACGTCTTAGCCTTGGCCGTTGTGTCTCTCGGCCATAGATGCCACTGTGGTAATGTTATCCTACTTGTGTGGTCACAGTAACCCAAAGCACCGCTGGTGAAAGCACCCGGAAAGAGTTAGCCCACAATGTTTGAATCAGCCAGGGGAATTTTCCCATCAGTGTTCCTCCTGAAAGAGTGCAAGCAGCGATGCAGAGAATAACAACACTGCTGAATTAGTAATGCTGTCAGCTGTAATTTCCATTTTTCTTTTTGAGATTTTTAGTCACAGGACTGCTATAAGTTCCTGCATTTGGCAATGACTTCTTGTTTCAATTGTATAATAGTGAGCCCATCAGTCTGCTTGAAAAGGTGCTATAGCAATGCTGGTTAGTGACAATTTTAATCCAGCCTGATTCAATTAACCTCAGACTCCAAGTCTATAAACCTGTGTATTTTTACTTGATTCCATAAATGCTGCCGCAAATAATTATCTTTTGTTTCGGTTTTTGTCTGTTTTCTTTTTCCCAATGGTATGAGCCAACCTAAACCCAACAACCATACTGAGCAATCTCCCAGGTTTAACACTTCACCCTCAGGGTCTCAGGACCTGGATTTGAATCTCTGTTGTTTTCCCTACATAGCAAGTGATTTTGACTAAATAACTTGACATCTCCAAGCCCTCATTTTCTTATCTGCAAAATGGAAAAAAAAAATTATTTTTTATAGTTGTCAGGATTAAAGGGGATTATCCACTTAATATTTTATGTGAGCACACAGTACATTTGGCTAGTATTACTACATATTTTATAAAATTTATTATATTGATTTTTAACAGCACTTATCTGAATTATTTTAAACTTTGCTAGTATTTTAGAAATGGCCCTTTTTTTTCTACTGCCCTTTAACCACTGAGCTTTCTAGAGCCAGAAATGAGGAAAAATGACATTTTAATTCCACATTAGATTTAGAGAAATCAGTACACTAACCTGTGGTTATCTTTAATTTCTAAGCAAACAGAATTAACAAGAAAACTGTGCCTCACCCAAGTTCTCAAGTAGTGTAAATGTAAATAAAATGCTTTAAGTACTCTGATAAAAGAATCAAAAGCAAAGTTTTATAAAAAAAATTACCCATGATTTAAACATGAGCCAGCAATCCCCTCTAAATAAAGCAGGAAGTTGATTACATGTATATTTTGTTATTTCTCTGTCTTCTCTTTTTGTTCATTTTTTACTCTTGGGGTCTGAGGCTCCCCTCCTGAGCCTTTCTGGTTTCCATTTATCTCCACCGTGACACTTCTCTCAGACCTATGCTTACCGCCACTCAAACCCTATTATCTCCCTGTCCCATATCAAAATGTCTTTATTATCTGATACACTCTTCAAGTGTGGCCCACTTTGCTATCACCCTGAAAATAAAAATGTCTTACTATGATAGCTTAAAAGCATTATGGGGCTACCTCTCCAAAGACATGTCTGTGTGGGATGAACCTAGAGGGTATTACACTAAAGGAAATAAGTGAGACTGTGAAGGGCATGCACCAGATGTCACTTATGGGTGGAATATAAAAAACAAAATAACTGAACCAACAGAACAGAAATAAACTCATAGATACAGAGAACAAAGTGATGGTTGCCAGACAGAGATGGAGTTGGGAAGCTGGATGAAAAAAGTGAAGGGACTAAGTACAAACTGTCAGTTTTAAAATAGGCAGAGGGATAGAAGGTAAAGCATAGGGAATGTAGCCAGTAATATTCTAATAACTGTATGGTGTCAGCAGGTTACTAGACTTATAAAGGGGGATCACTCTGTAAATTATATCAATGTCTTACCACTGTGCTGTATATCTGAAACTAATATACTATTCACCTTCCACTACAATTGAAAAATAAAAAAGGATGCCCACATAACACTTATTAACATCCATATAGTTAAAAAAATAAGATTCATGATGGTTATAACCTGCTTTTGTTAACAACCCAAAATATGTTTCACATGGGAAAAATACACATCTGTAAAAAAAAATCAACAACAATATGTCCATGTGAACAAATGGATCTTGGTTTAACTAAAAGGAATCAATTCTTAACCATAGAATGTCGGGAATCTCTTGCTGAGCTGTGGGTGATACATATGGAGAGAAAGTACATTTTCTTAGTAGATCAAATCAGTCAACCTATTAACCTATTAATGGTTCTACAGCCCTGTGGGCAATCCCAGTCCTGATTAAATACATCCATCGTGTATATATTTGTGTGGCTTTAAATGAACTTTCCCAGTATTTTTTTTTTACTATATGTAATTATGTCTACTCATATGACTTATATCTTCCCTTCCTCCCATCACATGAAAGTGGTTACAGCACACCATCTGAAAAATGGCCCTATTCGCACACCCATGGTAAACTGAACCTGAAAAGCAATTATCCTGGATTAGCACAAGTCCTCTGATGCTAAATTAGCAGCCAGACCCATGCACGCCGCTGCTCCCTAACCCTCAGATACTCTTCACAGAAAACCTGAAGAAATCTGAGTAGAGCAGTCCTTATGCTATTGGTTTAATTTACTTACCATTTATAGACCTGGCTTCAGTCAGGAAAGAGATTTATTTAGTGACTAAGAAATTCGTCCAACCTAGATACATATTAAGCAACAATTAAATGCTTATTCATTGGCCAGCAAATAAGCGCCTTGAAGGAGAGGGGTGCAGAATCAATGTTAATGCTGGTGCAGGCTTTCCAGATCACCACTGAGCTGGATCCTCCTTTTGCTGTAGATTAGAAAACTGATGCAGTCAAAACAACCCATGAAGTGTCCAGAACAAAAGTGACTCCAGCGCTTCAATAAAGAATAGAAGAAGCTCTGTAATGGTATTGTAGGGAATGCCAAAGGTAAGAAAACTGAGGGAATAAAGCATACCTAGTCTGGTGTTAATACTAGATTATTTGTACTGAAGTTGGAGTTAAATAAGAGCTAGACCACTGAATTCAACCCATTTATATACCACACGTTATTTCTTTTATTTTCTTCATTTTGCTTCTTTATAAAGTAACAATTTATTGCTTAATACAACTACAAAGCACTTAGTTTAGTACTTGTTGACTTCTGTCTGCTCACTAATTTGCAATGCATAGACTAATTTTTTTTTTCATTTTCTTTGAAGGGTGTTAAAACTTCTATTATAAATCATGAATCGATTAAAAACTGATTTAGTTAAATTTTCTAGTAGGAAATAGAACTGAAGCATTTTAATCCTTGGGAAAAAATACCCTTGTTGTCCTCTTGCACTCTTTAGAGAGTAAATAGTCACTCCCCAGCCCTTCTTTGAATAAACGAAACAACTCCAAGGACCAGGAGGCATTGGTCTTGCACTCGCTAGGGAGGTTCCCTTTTTCCAATGAAACCTGAGGGATCAGTCTCAGCCAGGCACAGCTGGAATTCCTACAGCGCTTCCCACTGTACCTAACCATCACACCATTTTCCCATGCCCTGTGTGTGCTACCATTTATGACTTTTTCAAACAACTATTGCAAAATGAGAGAGGCTCAGAAATGAAATAGAAAGAGTTAAAGTGGGCTTCATGCAAATAAGAACAACCCAAACCGTGGAAATTATGGGTTTGGGAAAAATGTTTTCTTGGCTTATTTGATTAACACTTTGCCACTGAGGCGAATTTTCCTTTGAGGTTTCTTATTCTGGATAGTTTTTAATGTAATTGGTTTAAGTGATACTTTACTTAAATATATCTTAAAAAGAAATCTGCCTCTAACTATAAAATTTTCATGTTCAGTCCAATTGACTTCAAAGTAATCCAAAATGCGTTTTCCCAAGTGACACCTATCAGTCTCCAGCTGTGCTCCTGATGGAGACTGACATCTGAAACCAACAATTAAAGTTACCTAATGCCAGAACTCTTTAAAGACTAAAGGGCTTTACAGTACCCTATCAAAGCGGCTCATAACCAACTCATACTATTATTGTTTCTATAAGTGTGCTGGGAGGATTAATTTCTTGACACTCATTTAACATTACAGGAAAAATAATTTTCAGAGCCAAAAGGTCATTCTTTGCCAAATCAGCACATTCAAAATAGTATGTTTAATAAAAAACCAAAAATATTTTTAAGGCTTTGACTGTTTTATATGTGTTCTATAATCATTCTGGCCTTTTTCTCATTTTCTGTGTAGCATCAATTAAAGGATATTATTTAAATTTGAAACTTGCCTTCAAGAAACAAAAGCAAAAAGAGGAAAGGAGGACCTCAGAATAATGTTACCATTCAGATTAAGGTATAACAGATCAATTTCCTTTTTCTTTAGTATTAAATGCAATTATTTTTTAAATGCAATTATTTTATTATTTCACAAACCTTTCTATTGGCCTTCAGACTGGGTTATTCAAGCCAAGACTGAACAGAACTTAAAGGGTTAAAAAAGCAGCAATTTTCTTGTTCTGTAATGCAGACGTCTCAGAACTCATGAAACCCATCATGATTGCTCCAAATCTTAAGAAAGGTGCTTTCAAGGAAACATAGGGAAATATCATTAATATAAAACCTACATACTATGTGCCAGGTCCCGATGGTGTTAAAGGATAAAGGGTTATGAGTGATACCAAAGGAATTCTTGCTAAGGGTGAGAAATGGACATCCTTAACTATGACTGGAACAAGAGGATCAGCATGTAACTCCTTCATCTAACCCTCCATCTAACCCTCTTCCCCTCCTACTTCCTATCAGCCTCTTCTCCAACTCCTTCTCCTCCAATTCCTCCAACTCGTTCTTTTCTTGATGTTCACCATAACCACAAATTACCAGGACCACAGAGAATTAATTAAAGATATTTAAAGGAACTTAATAATAAAATTGTTCAATTATTGAGCACAATGAATGATCTATCAGTACAAATAATTAAGGCACTGGATACCTCCGGTTGATATTCAATTGGATAATCAATTTTTCAAGTTCCAGAGGAGACATCTAATCTGTAGTAGACTGATGATTCTCAATTTCATATTGCAGAAACAAGATAACTTAAATAACATAAAAACTTACTGGTAAGATTAATGAATGTTGAAATACAAACTGTTTTTATTTGTTATAATAACTAGATCTTTTTTTTGAATCAACTTTTTTTAAAAAACAATATTTTGTTTTGGCATTGATAATGGCTGACTTTCAGCTGTAAAGTAAAATAAGATTAATGTTACTTTAAGGATTAGTGGCAAACTGGGCATTAAGTAGAGAATACACATATAGTATTTATGAAGGTGATCTAGAGAAAGAAATATTTAGTTAAATATCTAATTTTTTAGGTGATAATAAGCCATTCCAGTTTATAAAATGTCAAGAAAACATTCACCAGAATGTTTTAAAGCTATGTGTATAGACAGATTTCTGGAGGTAAATTTCAGTTTATGGATTGTAAGTTAATCAACTTAGCAAAAGCACCACAAACAATATACATTTGGATAATGACTTCTAAATTATAAATTACATCCCTGAAGAGACAGTTGTTATAATTTGTTTTCTAAAGAAATTAGCCCAGGGAATGGTGAGATTATCACAAATTAATTGTTTCATGCTTAATATTGTTTAGAAATATATTATATCCATAAAAAATAGTCCTACCTTTGCCCAGAATTATGGTTCATCTGCACCTGGAATAGGATTACAGTTTTGGAGATCATATTCCATGAAAAATCAGATGGGATTTGAGAAAGTCCAAACAAGAAGCAATTGTATCTGGGATTTGTATGTGTCATTTATTCATTTTATAAGGTGACTGAGGCTCTTCGGTCTCCTCACAAGAAAATTCTAGAGGTCTTTTAATAGAAATCCATCAAGTCATGACGTTACAAGAAAACACTTACAAATATTAAAACAAAACAAGAATCTTTCCAAGAAAAGGATTTTTTTAAAGAGTAGATCAACGCATGTTCTAATGGCTTACTAACAAAAACTGGAATGGGGGGGTCAATTTAATGGGCAGAAATGACTGTTTTGTTTGTTAGGCCGTCTCAAATCTCAGGCTATATGTACTTTTTTAAAAAAGCCACAGACATTATTTTTTTTAATTTTTTAAAAGATTTTATTTATTCATTTTAAAGAGAAGAGAAGAGAGAGAGAGAGAAGGAGTCGAGGAGCAGAAAGCATAAACTTTCATATGTGCCTTGACCAGGCAAGCCCAGGGTTCTGAACGGGCGACCTCAGCATCCCAGGTCGATGTTCTATCCACTGAATCACCACAGGTCAGGCCTAGATATTCATCTTCAAACTGATGTACAATCCTTGAAAATATAAAATTTCATAAGTACGGAGTTGAGTAATCCTTTCTGAGTTTTAATATGAATAATTTGATTCATCTCCATTACTTTAACAGAATGGTTAATGATATTAAAATAATGGATTTTTTGTTAAATGATTTTAAGGATCTCAGTAAAATCCAGATTAAAAAAAATGAAGAGACAAAACATTGTCTTTTATGTTTGATCAAGAATGGTACCAAGATACAATTTGTAGACTCCATAACATGCAGTAAAGTTAAACTAGGAGCCAATCTAGCTAGTTATCAATACTTATGGTATACAGACCAGTGAGGCCCACGAGGAGCTGCTTTATATAAACACACACTTCAAAGTTACAATAAAATGAAAAGGAACTAAAGCAAGTTTTTTGTTGTTGTTATTGTTTGGAAATACAACCTTCCAGGAGGTATTGTTTGCATATCAAACTAGATGTATAAACAATGCTGTTGTGGGTTTAATTTCTGAAATGAGTGTAAGCCTTGATGAACTGTGATGTTTGCTATTTGGAAATAGAAAACTACTTTTAATTTTACATATTCATCAGAAGATTGACACAAACATAAAATATGTAGACTCCCCAAATTAGCATAAAGCTTGAAATTTTTTTCAGCAAGAATTTAAATGATAGCATAAAAGTGGTGGTTTTAAAAGTTATGTCATCAGTTATGAGGTTTTATGATATAATACCCAATAAAATATTTCAAAATGCTGTGATATTAAAAATCCAAGTGAAATACTTCCAGTTGTTGGCAATGGGTACTTAAATCCATGCACAACTGTGTCCTCAGCCGTTGTGGCCAGTCTTGGGTGTTACATACGCATCATGTTTTTAGTTGATAGTTTTTCTAAGTATCACTCCGATGTGCTCAGAATGTGTTAACATTGTTTTGAGAACAGTAATCCAACATTAATATTGATTAAGCACTTATGCTTATCAAACACAAGTATCTTTAAATACTGTTTTAATAGTGAAAATAAAATTGTAGATTCAAGTGAGGCTCTACTCTAAAAATAGTTAATATAAATTTTAAATTAAAAAAACAATGTTATACACTCACATTAGTACTTCTGGTTCATTCATATATGTCAGTTGTAACTTGCTGCTGAGTTGATATTCAACTACTATAGGTAGTATCAGTCAACGGGTAGGTCACGTTCTCCTGATTCCTGAAATTTGATAACCATGGTAAATGGATTTAATTCATTCCATCTTTAGAATAATATTCTAAATTATAAGCAACAGGAAACCTATTCTAAAGAATTGTTTTATGAATTTCCGATTTTAACCAGAAAATACAAGGTGCTACAAAGAGTCAACCTTAAAAAACAGTTAGAAAAATAGGGAAAAATAAAGTAAGGGTGAGCATTGCCAATTACTTTATTGGTCAGCTAGTTACATATTTATATAAAAATGATATTATATTTAAGAGAGTAACTGTTAAAAATTTGTCATCCACAGTAATAATAACACACATGTTTATATTCTCAGTAGCTTCTATTAGCATGCTAAGAATTGTGAGACCTGTATTCTACTTGTATTTCTCCCCAACAACTAATGAGGAAATCACTGAAAGAAGTTCTCTGCGCCTAGAGTCTTTTGCTAAAGAATGAGAATTTTGTGCCAGATTATAACCCAACCTACTTACAGATTTATAAAATCAGTTATTTTATGACAATTATTATATTGTTATTAAAAAGTTAAATTATCTGAAACTTTTTGGTGGGTTGCTGACAAGGGTGGAATAAACAAGTTAAAGAAACAGTGGAATTACTTCAGAAGAAAGAATGATACATTTTTTTAAATGCAAGATTCCCAAAATTCTAACCCTGGATATACTTTGATGAACTTTAACTTATTTTTTGTTACATAATCATTCAAAATAGTGTGAACACTTTTAAAAGCTATTTATTTAGAGGCAGCTTATCTTGATAAAATATGATTAGAAAACAAATTAAAAGCAGATGAGCAAGAATAAAGGTCGGATGGAGCCTTAAAAGGTATAAAGTGAAGGCTAATACAAGAAGACACACCACAGCAGCCTTGCTGTGAATGAGTCCTAAACATGGTTCTAAACTTTTGAGCCATAAGTCAAAAATAAGATACGTTATTGGTTGCATAATTCTCATTGCCATCAAGATTAAGCATCAAGATTAAGATAGTTCTGATGATGCTAATTTCCTTTGTCCTTTGCAAAAAAGAGACCGTAAAATACCATGAACTAATTCTCAACAACAGCCTATGAAGTAGGTATACTAACTCTTTCCACTGGCTTATTATCACTATTAGGATTTATTGTGTCTTTTTAAAAATTATAGCTGTATCAATTAATAAGGTATATTTCAATGAGGCCCAGGCAATACAAGGAGGCTCAGACAGTGTGTATAGAATTACTGGTATATTCAGTACTTTTATATAGAGTGCTTACTATGTGCAAGATTCTACATTAAGCACTACAGAGGATTCAATGATGAATAAAATGTAGCCTCCCTACAATGTAATATCAGTAATCATCAGACCAAGTAGATTTTTTTCTTCACCTATAACACATACAACAATGGAGGATGTTCATAAGAAAACAAACCAAAAGGTATCACTCAGGTCTGTGTGGTTGAATGAAGGTGATAGTGTTGGAAGGACAGGAGATTGGAGGCTTTGAAAGGTTCCCTGGAACGCCCCCCTGTCCTCCCCAAATAAACAAGTGACATGAAAAGAGCTGTGCTGAAAAGTGAATGATCTAATAGGAGAAGCAAGGAAAGGATTAGAAATAGAAAAACTAATTACGCAGCCACCTACATAGTCTGTGTGAGAGTGAATGAGACCCAGATAAAGTTAGTGTTAAAAAAAAATACAAAGGAAAAAGAAAGCAAAGCTTATAGGAAAATGGGAACTATAGGACTGATTGGATAAACAGGGCTAAAGAATGAAAGGATTCATTTCCACTTCCATGCGGCTGGGAGGGCATTGGTATGGTGCCAATCATAAGAGAGGGGTCACTGGGAGAGGTGTATCTTGTTGGGGGTGGGGGCGGCAAGGCTGAAAGAAAGAGTAAGGACTTATATTTTTGTTAATTGAATTATACATACTCCTAGACATTCTTTAGGCTCTAAGGCTGGGTCCAAATGCTGTCTCCTTCATTCTCTTAGCTGGACACAAACTCTCTCTGCTCTGAATTAAAATAGCCTGTTTGTCAATGTTTCTTTTAAGGAGCTTGACACTTTCTCATGTAATAACTATTTTTAAATGCCCTATTTTCTGCTCTATACTGAAATTTTCTGGAAGAAAGGGCTGTGCCTAGTTCACCTCTACTCCTCCTTATACTGAGTAAGCATGCTTGACTGCTAAGAACATGTGGAAGGAACATCCCCACTTAAGTGGCGAGAGGGAATTCAAGGAGAAGACACTAAGGAGTATTCAGAGGCAGAGGTGATGAAGGCCACATAGACCCACAAAAGTCAAAGGAGAAGAAAGTTCCAGCAAAGAGTTCGTCAGTGGGGCCATTTATCAAAGAACAGGTCTCCAAATAAAGGGACCGAAAAAAGGATTTGACATTGAAAGTCGAGGGTTTTAGGAATTTGATATTGTGAAACCCAGGATGAAAACAAGGCAATGCCACCAGGGTTTTGAGTTCCACTAGACTGATGTCCTAGGTGACTTCAGCACTGGCAGCTAACAAAGTTTTTTGGCAACCGGACCAATTTGGGGGAAAATTAAGTGTTTATGGGTTTCTTTCTTATTTTTTTATTCAAAATTAAAATAACTTCTTTATTGGCTCTCCTGGGGACAAAGGGTCAGTTCTTATAACTGAGACTGCCTTTGATTTGAAGGGTAATGAAAAGAAAGTTATAGAGTTTCAACCACTCAAATATTCAAATGAGGCAGAATTGGGGAGCAACAGCCCAAAGACTTCCCTAAACTGTCTCACAGGTGCACTAACTAATTTCAATTGAAATAAAAGTTTGTGGGTTCATACCTTTGCTTCAAATGAGGTATCAATGGCTTACTTTAGATTAAGATTAAATGAGCAGGGGAATTGCATCCGAGTCAGTTCATTTAGTTCCATGCAATAATAACATTTATCATCGCAGCGGCACTGTGGAAGACACGAAGAAAAGAAAGAGGTATAAGAGGCAGCCATCTTGAGTCCTTCCCCTCCTGACTTTCTCTAACCCAGCCCTCCCTCTCCTGTGGATATAGTTCGCTGTCTCAATGGGTTGCCCTTAGCCTCCCCTCCTGAGCCACAAGTCCCCATCTGTTTTTTGTTTTTGTATTTTTTTTCAAACTCATAGACTACTTTGAAAATTGTCATGAAGCTGGGATGGTTCACCACAGATCCCAAACTACAGGACACATGCAGAACACTTTATCTTTGCTAATGTGGAATAGTAAAAAGTAAAATTCAAAAGAGGGAAGATGTTTTGAATTTTGAGGACAAATCCAACTGCCTCTGTGATCCTGTGTGAGTTGGCACTCCCCAACTTTAAGCAAATTAAACATCCAGGAGGAGGCTCCCCATCAGGTTATCACAGTCAGTTTATTACAGTCAGGTTATCAACTGGTGTGTTTACTAAGCCTTCATTCAAGCCTTTTATTTATTTATTTATTTATTTATTTTAGTAAGTATTCATCTAGTGTCAGATACAAGGTACTGTGCATGGGAGAGAAAGGGAGATTCAGGGCTCTGGTTTGCTCTATCCGCTCTGGGCAGTTGTCACTGCTGGCACAAGATATTTGCACTTTATTAAATAAACATTTGGAACCTACTGAAGATTTTTAACTGAAATAACTGTACTTTAAAGAAAAAAATCTGTATCTCTGTGTAATGAATTGGCAGAAAAGAGGTTTGAAGAAGAAGGGATTGCCAGTTAATATGTGGAACTGGATGTGGGGAGCCAGCAATGATAAAAAAAAAAAAAAACGAAAAGGAAAGATAGATGGGGAGACATTGCCAACAGATAACTAACTAACTTGACCGTTTGGCTTATTGTATGTGGAAGGTGAGGAAGAGACGTAAAGATGAATTCAAAGGGTCGAGCCTGAATGATAGTGGTGCCATTTTCCAAATTAAGAGCTAGCGAGAGGGGTAGAGAGGATAGGATGATGCATTCAGCTTTGACTCTGCTGAGATGCCAACAAGACCTGCAGTTGAGGACGCCTAGCCCTCTGAGAAGGAGATTAATGTTCTTAAATCACCCATTTAGAGGTGACAGAAGAGACTATAGAAGTGAATAAAATAGTTAAAGGAGAGCATCTAGGGAAGAAAAAGAAGAGACCTTATGTCTAATTTTATTTTCAAGTGTAATTAAGAGAAAAGAAGCTGTGTACGAACTAGAAAAGTAACAATCAGAGGATAAAGACAGAATCATGGAGGTCGAAAAGGAAGTTAGCAGAAGGCTGCCGTCAGTAACACCAAATGCTCCCTGGGAGTCAAGAATGAGGAAGACTAAGAAATGATCATTAAGAAACCACTGATGATCTCAAAAAGAGAAGTCTCAGCGAAGGAATGAGAGCAGGTCAGACTTCTAGGATTTAGTGGCGTCTGGAAGTAGATGCACTGAGCACTGAGCAGTAGTTGAGAGGACTGGTGGCAGAATAAACTCAGGTAGACAGGAAAGTCATTATAATCCTGCTGAAGAGGTTGACAAGAATGCATGCTTACAATAACAAAAAACATTGTAGAAAGAAATTGTTTCTAAATGTGCTTTAAAATATAATGGAAGAAATGGACAAAACAAACCCTTCAGTAGTTTTCTATGACATTATAATATTTTCTTTCAAAAATAATCAATCTAAATAAATTGTTGCAATTTAGTAATTTTCCTAACTTTGAGATTTTATAAAATAAATGGATGCTGGAGTAAACCATGTCAAATGAACTGCTTTAAAGTTGTCAAATCAATTTGTTTGCCATCCTTAAAGTAAAATTCCTTTTCCTACTAATCATAAAATTGTGTATTTGGGGACTTTTGAATTATAATCAGTGAACAATTTTCATAACATCACAGGATATACAATAAAATGTTGAATAAAAACAGATTAATTGGATCTTTCCTATGTTGAAATGATTTATTTGATAAACCAATGAAATCAAAAGAACTACAAAGTGACATTGTTTCTACATATTTCAAGTACAATTATCATTTAAAACTGTGCATTTGAAGTACAGTGGTACCTTGAGATACGAACAGACTAACATACAGGTTCTTTTAAGATACGAGATGCTACTCGGTCCATATTTTTGTTCGAGATCCAAGCGAAATTCCGAGATACCAGTCGTGATTCAGGAAGCTGCTGCTAGTTGGTGCGTTGGTACACGGGTCCAGTATCGGCAGTTTGATATACGAGTTGACTGACTTACAAGCTCAGTTACAGAACGAATTAAATTCATATCTCAAGGTACCACTGATCTTGATCAAACAGAATTATTATAGTATCCCAAAAGAAACACTATGTGAACTAAAAATAGAGGAAAAAATTACATGTATGTTTGTTAGAATATGAAAGGAATGTGAGTGAGTGGGAATTTGCAGTGAAGCCAAAACCTAATGTCACAGAAGAAAAAAAGGAACTCATTCTAGTATGTTAATGAGACCACACCCAGACCAATGTATTCAATGTGGGGTACCTCTAAACAAAAATGAACATCTAGGAAACTGAAAATAGTTCAGAGACAAGCAATAAGCATGATTAAGGGCTTGGGGAGACTGAACTGAACCAAGATGAAAAGGCCTTACATTTGTTTAACGTGGCTAACAGATGACTAAAAGTGGGCAGGATATCTGTTTATAAACATCTGAATGTTGGGTGTAAACATGAAAGCTAGAGTCGAGTTGCATACTATGGTATGAAAAGGATTTAACTTGGGGGAGAAAGCTGAAGAGAGAATTCGAAAGTCAATACAATGAAGTTGTCTCCCAGAAAGTGTGTTTTTTCTTTTCTTTTCTTTTTTAAGAGACTCTGCCAAGAATGAGGAAGTGTAGCACAAAGCCCAGCAGAAGAGAATGACCCAACAGGTCCCCTGCAGATCTGGTTTCTTCACTTTCACAGACCAATAGAAACATTTTTAAGCTTGAACGGTTTGCACAAAATTACTCAGAAAGTGTGTTTATTTGTAGATTTTAGAAAACCAAAAGCAGAGCATTTTAGATTCCTGGACAATCATATATCCTCATTTGTTCTGTCATTGGTAGAATAAGCCGATAAAACAGTCTTAAGTGTAGTTCATACTGATGCTGGCCTCTAAATGTCTATTCTCCCAAAGCTCAAAGGGTTTGGCTTAGAGTTTAATAAGAAACAATTGAATAATTTTATTTTTAAAGAATTGTATATACTTCCAGCTGGAGTTCAAGGATACACCAACAAAGGTAACTCAAGAGATCTGTTCTGAGATAGATTCTATAAGCATCCCGTCTTCTGTCTTCTTTTTCAGTGAATGTATTGTCTCATTCCATTTTTTTTTTAGCCTAAAATTTGTTCTTACTAAAGTGATGGAATTGTTTTCCATTCAAGTTGCTTTAAAGAGAAGTTAAAACAAAAATTAAATTAAAAAAAAAATTTGAACTGTTCCATTTTCTCTCTTCCCAGAACAAATGTTTTTCTCGGAAGAAGTTGAACGTTTATAGATGTTCTGATGGCCTGACTTATGTCATGTAGGACCTGCGAATGTTTCTAAATCACTTCCAGGATTTTCCAGCAGATCTTAGACTCCTATATTGCCCTACGTGTCTTCTTAGGCTCGTGGAGCTTCTCTCTCATTGATCTACTTGTGCCTCCTCTTCATTGCCTTGTAGAACTCGGTTGCAATACCAGACTGGGCCAATAGATGCTGCCACTTCTATGTTAACCGTTGGAAACTTTTTCTGTGGTTAAGGCCTAGGGTTAAGAGTGTGTTGGGGGGGGGAGGAGTAAAGGAAAAAGGAGGGTAATGGGTAATTGCTAAGTCTCTCAGGAGAGTAATTAGGTTTTTATTTGTGTGCTTAGGAATTATTTGAATTTTACAACAAGTAAGATAGTAAGCAAAACAACATATAAATTATTTTTAAAAAGACACTTCCATGTCTGGTGCTTCGATTATATTTTAGGCAAGAAAATTAATAATTGAATAACAGAATTTTAAAACTCATATCTAAAAGTATTTTGGACTCAACATTTCTCTACAGTAATGGAAAGGAAAGACATAAAAATATGTTTTGGAGAGCCCAAGGGATATAAGAAATGTAATTCTTTAGTGTTTTGCAAACTGATGTGTAAGATTATTTTAGGTGGTACAGGATAAATGATTTTTATTTCCATAATATTAGATTTATTTGCAAGGTCACTCTGTCTTCATGGCTAGTTATATTGGTTTTCCATTAATGGTGATCACGAAAAGCTTCCTATATCAGACAAATGGATTTAATAGCTTATTTAAAGGAAAATTTGAGTCATTAATATTATAGGTTAATGGCAATAAGTATAAAAGTGATACTCAATGGAAATCCTAGAAATATCGCCCTGTTTAAACACACAATACATTTTCACTTCTATAATTTTACAATTCTTTGTTTATTACACTCAACTAAATGTCAACTGAAAATGTGACATTTTATATCACTCATAGAGGTATCCATGTAATACAGAGGTGGGCCGAGTAGGTTTACAGTTGTAACATTCTTTTCAGTTAATAAAGCTATGGTAATAATCATGAACTGCATGTCTTTTTCCATGTGGACAACTGTAAATGTACTTTTGCCCACACCTGTATATGTATGTCTAAGCCTATATCATAAGAAGAAAGTAATAAGAATTTGAATAACTAAATTTGTGCTAAAATCTTGGGTTTTTGTATAACTTCTGTAAAGATATTTTTATGCGAATGTAGAAAAATTGTGTGATAGTAAAGTAACTTGAAAGCAAGGTAAATATTGCTGAAAATCTGATTGTAGAAGGGAGTAAAGAAACATCCTAAACAACTATACTTGTGTGAACAATATACTATACAAATGTATGAACTTTTTTTCTTAAGTGAGAGGTGCAGGCAGAGAGGCATAGTGGCAGACTCCTGCATGTGCTCCCATGGGGATCCATCTAGCAAACCCATGAGAGGATGATGCTCTGGCTATCTGGGGCCCTTGCTCTGTTGCAATGAAGCTATATTTTAGCACCTGAGGCAGAGGCCATGGAGCTATCCTCGGTGACTGGGGCCAACTAGCTTCAACCATTTGAGCCATGGCTGCGGGAGAGGAAGAGAGACAGAAAGAGGTGGGGGGAGAGAGAGAGAGAGAGAGAGAGAGAGAGAGAGAGAGAGAAGGGGTCAGGAAGGGATGGAGAAGCAGAAGGGGGCTTCTCCTATGTGCTCTGACTGGGAATCAAACCCAGGACTTCCACAAACCTGGCCAATCCTCTACCACTGAGCCAGCCAGCCAGGGCCTGAATTTTTATTTTATCTAAATTATACATCTTCCCATCTTTATGTAGAGGCCAGCTTAACATTTAACATTCTATATTGAAATGAAATTCAAAATTTTGTGGCCTTATGAGGAAAGTATTTAATTCAGCATTGCATTTAATTTTTCAATGTATTTGCTATAGCCACTGAGAATTTCTAGACACCAAATGAGTCACAAAACATTTAAATTGCATATATTGCCTGTGACATATACACTGTACTGAGAATAATTAATAATTTTCTGACAACTACTGTTACATTATAGTGGCTAAGAGTGATCTTTGGGGTTACACACAGGTTGGTTTCAATCTTAGGTCTGCAAGTTTTTAGGAAGTTACTAGAAATTATGAACCCTTAGTTTTCTTTCCTATAAAATGAGAAAAAAATAATGGGTAAAGTTATCTAAATTTGTCCATTGATATTTCTGTCTTGAGTGTATATTACTGGCATCCTCTTCAGGCCAGAATGCTTAGGGTTCTAAATCTTCTTTGCACCAAGCCCACCGCCGGAACCCTTTCTTCCTTGAGAACCAGGAAAGGGAACATTATACCTGGCAAGTGCCTACTCCTACCTTCCCCCAATGAATCTGCAGGGAAGCACACTCAGTGAGAGCAGCAATGCATGCCTTTATCAGTTTAAATATCCAACCTTACCTTTTCCAGTGCCTGTTAATAATTGCAGATAATGCTCCACTAATGAAAAAATAAATTTAAAAATGTAACTATAAATATCAGGTATTGTTTTTGCTTTTGAACTTGACAGTATTCATACCAGTTGCATAAGGAGGTATAGAGCAATAGAAGACAGAACAAAGAAACAAAAACTCAACGGGCATAGACAACAGTGTGGTGACTGCTGGGGGTCGGGGAGTAGAGGAGGGGATGGGGGCATAAATGGTAATGGACAAGGAAGATTTGACTTGGGGGTATTAACACACAATACTGTGTACAAAGATGTGTTGTAGAAATGAGCACCTGAAACCTGTGTGATAATGTTAACTAGTATCACCCTAATAAATTCAATAATAATAATTAAAAGAAAAAAAAAACAAGCTGAAGTAAAGGGGGAAAGCTTTTCCTGAACTTTTTACGGAATATAATTTAGTTGACAATGTATTACAACTAAATACTCTCCCAATGAGAGTAATTTATGCCAGTTAATCTGTAATCTCTGAGGCCACATTTAAGGCAGCGGTGGTGGTAGTTGGGGAGAGGAGTGGCTTGTTGAATCATATAGGCTTTCTGATTAGAGACCACTGGGTTTGTCTTTGGGAAAGTTGCTGGGGTTTCTTCGGGCCTCAGTTTACTTAGCTCTTATAGGGGCTTAAATGATCATCATAGAGTTGCTGCAAAATTAAATGAATCCATGTGCACCATAAGTGGCCAGAATACTCAGTAAATTCTCAGTACACTTACATTATTAAAACACTTAAAATTGATATGACAAAGAAGATGTTCCTTAGACAACAGATTGTAGGAAGAGGTGATTAAATGGATATAACATTTATTTATTGTTTATAGTGCATTTTGCTTCAGCCCCTGTTTGTGATATACACGTGTGCAGTCCTACGTAGGTGCATAATACAGGCGCAGAAGGTTTAGAAATGAAATGTCACTTCAGCAATGTGCCTGGGAAGCTCTGACGCTGCCTTGGAAGTCAGTCGTCGCTGCCTGACCTTTGGTCGTCTGGGAGGGATGCCTATACCTGCGCCCAGCGCTGGAAGGGGCCCAGGCCCTTCCCAGCACAGCCTATTCCCAGACTGCTTGCTCGTTCCTAGCATACATCTTCACGGAAAGGGTTATTCCTCCCTTCAGTGAAAGTTTCCCAGTCTGGCGTGGGTTGGTTTTTATTTTACGTTGTTTCAAGTAGGCGAAGTCCCTTCTGTCTCCTCCCTTGGGGTAAGTGGAAAGGAGTCCATCAGGACGTCCGCAGTGGCCTACACCCGGGGACAGGGTAGCGGCCGAGTTAGAGACAACTAGGCTACTGCCCCAGCAGAAGCAGGTGGGGACAGACAGCGGTTCCCTAGTTCCGGCAGGAGAGTGCGGCCGCGGGTCCCTCCCCTTAACCTGGAGGTCGCGGCGTCCAGCGCCTGGACGGTGGGGGGCGGGGTGGGGACGGTTCTGAGAGCGCGGAGATTACCGCGGCGCCACCAGGGATGCCCAAGGTCCCGAGCGGTTTCCCCACGCAGGACCACAAACGATGACAACAGGCAATCGTCCCCCTAGGTCGAATAAAAAAGAGGCAGTTTCCCGCTCACCGCCGCCGCCTGTAGCCTGCCTCCAGGCCTCCGGCAGCCTCCAGTGGCCGCGGGCGCCGGCGGCGGCGTCCCCCGCCCCCAACCCCGCGCGCAAGTGCGAGGCTGCCCGCGGCGCGGCGCACGCTCCTCCGCTCTCGGCTGCCGCGCAAAACTTCGAGCCTGTCCACGAGAAGTTGTCGCTCCCCCTTCCAGAGGGGAAAGAGCTTTGGGAAACGCTGGGGAGTGACGACTGCGGTGGCTGGGCGCGCGCTTTCTTTTCTTTTTCTTCTACTTTTTTTCTCCCTGCCGTCAGTCCGCAGTTTTGGCTCCTCTCCTTTCCTCCTCCCCCTCGGAGCCGGCTTGTCCCCCCGCCCCGTTTCTCCCCCACTTGTGTATGCTATTTGTTGGGGGGTGACCGAAGGGGATGTCCTGTTTTCACCAGAGGCACAGCGCGAAGGGGAAACTTCGACACTGGAAGGAAAGAGAATAAATAGCTAAATACGGACGCACGGATCCGCTTCTGGGACAGACACTTGAACTTCAGGATCCTTAGGCGGTCGGGGCGGCGAGAGGTGAGTGCCCCTCGCTTCGAGCCCCGTCCTGGCGTGCGGGGGTTCAGGTTTAAGGGGGCCGTACACTCTACCCAGGACGGTGCGCCGGGCGCTGGGGACAGAGGGCACACGGCGGGCCAGTGTCGGCGCCGGGGTCCCCGCGGCTGCTGGGAGGCGGAGTGCCGCACCCCGGCCGGGCCGCTCGCGCTGCGGCGGTGCGTGCGCGCTGGAGTACGCCCCGGCGCCCCGACTGCCTGGGCTGAGCCTTCCCGCTGCTTGCGGGGCCGCGCTGGAGCCGGCGCTGAACCGGGTGCGCCGCTCCCTACCTGCACTCCGCCCCTGCTTCGCAGAGATGCGCTTCCCAGGGTCTCCCCTTCATCCTTGCTGTGACTTTTATTACTTTGTGATGACTCCCTAGATAAACCTGGGGCGGGGATGCTGACCCGGGTCCCGGGGAAGGAAGGCCCAGACGCCTAGGGTTTTCACGATCTTGGGTGCGTGTGTACGTTCAGTGCTTGTGCTCTGATCTCCGGGCGCGAACCGGGCTTTTATACTGCGGCCATCCCACTTTTAATAGTTTTTATGTGGCGTGGTCCGAACGTCCCCTGCAGTTTGCCAGGGTCCGTGAAATTAGAGGCGCCTTGTCAGAGGAGTTGCGTTCATTGGCTCGGGACGCAGATGCCATGGAAGGATTATAACTTCTGTAAACGAAGGGACCTGGTTTTCTCTCTTTTCCAAGCCTTCTGGTTCGGGGGTGGTTGCGGGTCTGGAAACGGCTTGCTGCTATAGCATCGTTGAGCGGTGTTTGGTAGTCGACTTTGTGCGTGCTTGTTTTACTTTGCGCCACACAGCTGCCAGGACTTTTTCCTTTAGTAGCACTTTAAAGATGTTTCTTTCTTTGTATACATTATTCGGAACAGCTTGGAGCTATTGGGGAATTTTTCGACCGAGTCCCTTGGCATAGTGGTGGCGAAACTGGAAAGAGCAGTTTAATTTTTTGTCAGCTCTTCTCTAGTTGGGGTGATGGTGTCACCCCTCACCACCACCTCTCTGCCCCCTTCCCTTGAAAGCTAGGGGATTTGTGAGTTGGGTGAGTGGGTATGTGTCTAGTGTGGATGGGGGGAGGGTGTTGTTTGTAGACAGTCTTTTCTCCCCTCCACCCTGCACTACCAAGGGGACACAGTTCTTCATGAATCCTAACCTGAGGGCAATGGAAGAAGGTGCAAGTTGCTCGGTCTGCTAAGGTGCAGAAGAGCGACGGGGGTGTGTGTTTTGGTTTCAGAGCAGTTCCACGTGGAGCACCTCCGTGTGCGTGTGTGTTGTGTACTTGATCTGTGAGGAGGTAACAGGAGTCTCGTGTTCAAACCCAGTGGGCTGTTGGCCATTAATTTGCTTTCCTGGCTGTCATTACAGACACTTCCAAAATCTGATACCTAAGAGAACCAACAGGTTAGGTTTCACATTAAGAGCTCATACTTAACAGTTTTCTTTCTCCCTTTCCCCTTTTGGCTTGGCACCCTGGGATCAACGTAACTGATGGAGCGAAACATATCTTCTCGAATATGGCATTTTGTTCCTCTTCTCATCAGCAGCTACTTTTTGCACCCTCGGGCGTTTGTCAGTTTCAGTGCGGGCTCCTGCGGGACTTAGGTGGGGAGTCTTAGGAGCGTTTAACAACCCCGGGCGCCCCTTCAACAGCTTCTGAAGTTTCACTTACACGTAGGTGACTGACAGTATTGAAAGTTGACGATGGTTTTTCTTCTTTGTTGGGTTGTTTTTGTTATTTTTTTCAAATCTTAGGACAAGGATTGTACTTGATAACCTTTTCCGGGTTATCAAGTACTTCTTAAGCCGAAATATTGCTTTTTATTTCTCTTTAAAATATTTCTGGCCAGTATAGCCCAAGGACCAAAAACTAGGAAGAGGCACAGGCAGAGAATTCTAAAACAAAATACTTGGTACATAGTAATAGTGCGTTTTAGGAGACTGTATTCAAAGGCATTTATGTACTTTAAAAAATAACAGTATTCCAAGAAACAAGTAGCAGTAGTAACAACAGACAAACTATTCTGTGTGGGGCCAGACTGCCAGAATATAATTTTTATGGCAACAATACCAAATGCAGATATAACTACATCCTTTTTTATTATTATAAACCATAAAAATAGTTTGTTCCACCTGATTAAAAGCTGTAAGTCATTCAGAGTTAAACCAATTTTTAGAAATGACTGTATAAGAAAGTTAAAACCTTTAACAGTTACAGCTTTAAAAGTAACACAATTAGCTTATCTGGAAACTTTCTTTTTTTTTTCCTGATTATTAGGGCAGTAATTTTGTCTTTTATAACAAGTGAAGATCTAAAATCAATGTGATTTTCAAAAGCCTGTTTTCCTTTGTCAATTTCCTGAAGATACTGTGCTTCAACATTTTCAGACCATCAAAATTACAGGTTGTTTCACAGACAGCTGAAATAAAAATCATTACTTGATTATTTTTATTAATGAGTAAGTATTTTACTGGCTATTAGGAACTTAATTTCTCTTTTACAAAATGGAAAGTTTTATGTATATGTATATATTTATAGTTAATATTTAAATAATATGTTCAGTTTTAAAAATTAAAAAACTCAAAGCTTGTCTAAAAACAAATTGGTTGAAGGACAACGGTTATTCTTATTAAAAATATAGATACTGTATTCTACAGGGTTGTTGAAGCTAGTTGATAAAATAGTCTGCAAAGAATTTTCTTTTTTGAGGGTAGACTGGCAGATGAGTAGTTTGTTATTTTGGTATAATTTTTTTCTTTTTTAAAAAAACTTCTTTGAATTCAAAAAAAAAGGAAAACAAGTATTTCATTTTTAAGAGTTTCCTTTCTATTTATATTGTGATTTGGAGTGTAAATAAATTTTACATAGCCGCGGGAAATAGAGTGTCCTGTTTCATGTTTTCAATCTCTGTTGCAAGCTCTAAATGACTGATGCTGTATCTAAAAATATATTTGTGTGGCTTGGTCTTTCATTTTTTTTAAATTTATGAACTGGAATTGAAGTATTGAGAGTTTTTAGGAATAGAATGGTAGAAAAACCGTATCTATTGTTATGAAAACTCAGGAGGTTGCAAAGTTCATGTTTTAATTCTCAAATAGTAAAATCAAAATTATTTCACCCAATGGAAGTTTTTATGTAGAATTCAAGAAAGGGAGAGATAATTCTTTTCAAGACTCAGTGAAGTGTTAAGTAATTCAAAAGTGCAAGTATTATGTTTTCTCATTATCTTTTCTTTTTTTTTTCCTGCTAGGTAAATGCAGGAACACTGAACATTTAGTGAAAACAGGCCCCCCTTTATAAGGAGTTTATTCACCATAGTTCTGTATTGCAGCTGCTGATCATATTTCATGGAGCTGTTAAAGCACTTAAAACCTAAAATTAGGTACTGTCTGGTTGTAAATATTTCAGATCATTCATTTCAGAAACAAACAGAAAAGCGTGCTATCAAAAGTAGGAGACATTTTGAATCCTCTCATTGGAGAGCTGAACAAACCTCTATCAAACACATTGTTTTTTTCAGTGAGAATGTAATCATAACAGTTTCTCTTACAAATAGATATTATTCTTGCATATTCTGAACTCTTACAATGTGTCTGCCTATAGAGTATCTTAAACTAACTGTATTCAGAAATACAGTTGGGGGATTTTATTACAATGGTTACTAGGTGAATGAAATCAACACCAAAGAGGAATGGGATGAGGTTGCCAGTGTACCTGCTTCTCTCATGAATTTTTCCCAGTGAACTAAGAAATAACATGTTCTTTCAGGCATGCTCTAGAAGCGGGTGAGATGCAATGTGTATTTAATTGTAGTATGTGGAATACTGCATTTTGCAGTCAGATGTGTTTTAATGCAGGGAACACTGAATATTCATTAAATTGTACGTGGAGCCAAACTTGGTGTCATTTAACTTGAACTTGAGTGCAAGAAAATAAACAAGAGTCACATTTTCAAAAGCAGTACACACAACCTCCACTGCTTGTGAGTCTGAAGACTTTGTAAACATTACTGTCACCTCATATTACTTACTGCACCGCATATTAATATATACCTTTGTGATGTACCATTTTGCTGTTCAGTGTTTATGGTTCTTATCATGTCCCCATCCATGTTTTCACTAGTTAGAGAGGTACTGACAGTGAATACCACTATTCTTCTTTAACTCCTTTCCCTCTTTCAAAAAAAGAGATGAAACAGATTAATTTAAAAATAGAAACCATTTTTTGTTATCAAAACCATATTTATATGAGTGGTTCTAAACAGTTTCTGAGAGCGAGCCTCCGCGTCTCACTGTAACCTTTTCTGTCATTGAAAGGTGCTAATTGATCTTAGGGCACTGACATAATAGTATAGTTTGATATTTGAAACCTTTCAGCATTGGTCTGGCCCTTTCCTCACCCTGAGATTTCAGTGCATGGCTGATGAGGAATAACACCGTATTAAGATACCAGGAATCTAAATTTTCCCCTATATAAGACATTTTAATACAACATAGTCGCACTTTAGAGCTTTTATTTATGCACACTGGTAAATTTATTTTAATGTATTTCTGAGCCATGAGAAAAATGATTGTTATCATGTTAGGATTTTTTAGTATTATTTTTCCACAGGTACATCATTTTTAGATTGAAAATTTTAGATAAAGCCTAAATTGCTATAATCACATTGGAATACACTCAAAGGGAGGTTTTATTAAATCCATATAGAATAGTAATCTTGAAATTTTATATTTGAAGTTTATTTTCTTACACATATTTATAGATTGAGGTATATTTTAAAATAAAAATTGCCAGTTTGGATTTCGTACCGTTGTAATTTTTTTGTCTTGTTTAATCATCATTGTCATTGTCATTATCAATCATTATCATCATGACATCATAGCTGACATTTACTTGGAATTTACTTTATGCAAAATACTTTAAAGTATTTATGTGGATTAGCTCATTTTAGTCTTCTCAACTATGCCATAAATTAGGTACTTTTATTATTCCCATTTTACAGGTGAGGAAACTGAGACCCAGGCATCCAGGGGAGTGGAGCCAGGATCCCAGCTCAGCAGGCTAGCCCTAGATCCCTATCCTTAAACAGTGTGCTAGGCAGTTGCTCCCACCAGTCAGGTATACAGAATCCGTTTTAGGTGCTACTCAAACATTTTATTTTTATATTATTACTTATGTATTTATTTCTAAGGATATTAGGAAAATGTATTAAATTTTATTTTAAGCCTGTATTTTCATGGATAATATTAAGACAGGGCCAAAAAAGTATTGAAGTAAAAATAATCTTAAAAAGCACCTATTTAAAGAAACATATTAAATAACAAACAGTGAACAAGTACTTGGCTGAAATAGCCAAAATCATGAAGGTTGGCGGCAAATGACTAATTTGGAGAAACTGTTACTCGGGAATGCTTCCCAATCGTTAAGAAGTTGTGACTAGGTCTTTTTAATATCTACCTTGCATGGAGAATTTTCTTTGCCTTTCAAACTTATCCGTTGGTTAAAAGTTATCAGTTTTACAGGTTAGTTTTTTATTTTCTTATTTTAAGCTTGATTGCTGGTTAAGATTCTCAAATCTACACATTTATATCAATTCAAGTAATAAGGACTGCATCATGATTACCAGAGGCAAGTTTAAACTATGATGGGGTCAGCCATATTTTGGAAATATTTTCAACTTAACACAGATATCAGAAGTTGCATTTTTAAGGATTTTTTTCTAGGTGAACACTTGTATTGCTGCTATTAATCTATTTTAAATCTTTATTGTCTTTTTTCACTGCAACAGGGATTTTCACTTTTTATTTATTTAGTCACAGACCCTTTTGTTCACATGAAAATTGACTCTGTGCCCACTAGAGAAATATCCACGGCTCAGGACGTGGGTGGCTTGTGACTCACTCAACAACACTGCCATTGCCACCTCCCAAAGTCTCTTTGAGGATCTTCCAGTGTGTGAATACCACTGGAAAAATGAACAAGTCTTGTGACGAAAGTGGACAGAGGACCTGCTCTAGTATGTTTGTGTGGCACTCACTAAAAACTAAAACTAAACAAATACAGAAACAAAACATCACAAAAAAACAACTCTCAAATACCACAGAACACCTCCAGTGTAATTATATAGGCAAAAGCTCTGTCTGTCCACTCTAGTATAACTTAAATATTCTTATTAACTAGTCCGTAACTTTATTTCAGTTTAGTACTGAGAAAAATAAAACAGTAGCATCATCTTAACACCTGAAAGTTGACATAACACTTTTTGGAAGTATTTTTGTATTAATTTTTTTAATCTTATTTTTATTAATTTTTATGCAGTGACATTGATAAATCAGGGTACATATGTTCCGAGAAAACATCTCCAGATTATTTTGACTTTTGATTATGCTGCATACTCCTCACCCAAAGTCAAATTGTCTTCTGTCACCTTCTCTCTGGTTTTCTTTGTGCCCCTCCCCTCCCCCCTCCCCCCTCCCTCTCCTTCCTCACCCCCTCCCCACCCCTTCACCCCACCCCCTGTTACCGTCACACTCTTGTCCATGTCTCTGAGTCTCATTTTTATGTCCCATCTACTAAGGTGCTGTATTAATTTTTATTAATAGTTAAAGTGTTTCCCACATAGAGTAGGTCTGATGGAGGCACACAGAATTTGTACATGCAATGATTTGTGTTATTAGAGCATTTTTCCTTTAAAGAGTTTATGAAGAAATATCAGCAGTTGCATAAATTGAACTGACCTTAACTTTCATGTACATTACTACTTTTTCTATTATTCTTTCCTCCTTTCTTTCTAAAGTGAAAGTGATGTTTATTGTGAAAGATCACAATTAAATCCTAGAAATTTACATTTGTATGCCATTAAGTTTAATTCTACCCACAAAAGCAGTAGCATTAAATTTGAAATTCTGCCTTTAAGCAAGTAGGTGTACCATATACTGGGAGAACTTATTCTCTGCAAGGTCATATACACAACTTACAGACCTCCGCATATACCCAGTGGAGGGTTCTACTCAGTACATTTCACCTCTGACTCTGAACTCCCTGATGTTAAAGGCTTTAAAAACACCTGAACGTTCTGAAAAAGAGATTGAATATTTTTACCTTAATGTGTCTAATATGTTGAAAGTGATGATAACGGGGAGTCCACAGGTCTCTGAAATAGCTAATTCTTTTTATTTAACATTTTATATTTTAATGTAAATGTTTATTCATGCATGATTATGACTCTAGTAATTCTAATCAGATCTAATCACAAGGTGTGTAAGCAATGTTCAAGTTGCCTTTTGCAGGTTTTCAGTAATCTCAAACTGTGCTTCTAGTAAGTTGCTTACAAATGCAAACTTCAATAAGTCCGTGAAGAACAGCAATACTTCCAAAACGTGTTATGTCAACTTTCAGGTGTTAAGATGACACTACTGTTTTATTTTTCTTAGTTGACTTGAGATGATTTTTAATTTAGGTCTATTTTTGTTGTTGTTGTTGTTTAATTGTTGGCCTTAGTTTTTAAAGGCTTCACTCAGGAAAATATCTGGCAAAGTTCTGGGTACATGTAAATGCTTTTTAAATACCTTTTTATTATCTGTGTTGCTAAAGACATGCAAAAATTAGATTGAGGTGAATAGGTTTTTTCCTACTCTGCATAGTTTCTTATTATAAAAAGATTTGGTTTTCCTTGACATATACTATTTACAGGGAATGTTTAGCATAGTGAGTTAACCATGGTAACCAAGGTCACAGGTTGAATCCTCAGGTATTGCATTAGCTTTAGGTGGGCAATTGTCCTATACACACTTGCTCATATTATCTTTGTTATAAAATGTATAGTTGTGATAGCTCGACTGCTTCTTTTTGGGGAACCATTCTGGACTCTGCCAGATCTGTCTCTAATACTCTCCTCCTCATCCCTAGGATGTTCAGCCACATTTGTTCAGTTGTTATCAGGGCCCTCCTTGACTAAAAATCCTTTTAAAACTTTTCTGTAGGACAAACTCCAAAATTCTTAGCAGAGAGTAAAGAGATCTTCATGCTGAGAACCTTGCTCAGGCAGCCATTCTCCTCTCGAACTATCCACTCACAAGAAATCTCTTCTCTAGCCATATGGAATGCTGCATTTTTCAAATATACTGCCCACAAAAATTAGGGGGTATTTCAAAACGAATATGAAGCTAATTTTTGTGACCAGTATACATCCTGGTTATTTTCATTTCATTTCTTCACGCATGTGATTCTTTCTGTCTGAATGCCTCTCAACGCTGCCCCTGAAACTTTCTTTCTTCCTCCTTTTTCAAGATTCAAGACGCAAAAATGTTACCTCCTCTGGTAAGTTCTTCTGAATTCCAGAGGCTGAACTGGAAGTTTCTTTTTTCTTTACTGCCAAAGCTCACAGTTTCTACCTTTTGCATTGCGCTTGCCACATTGAAATGTAACAGGTCACGCAAGTTTAAGTCTTGTTCTAGACTGAGAATTTACTGAAGTGATTACCAATATTTGTCATCTCAGTATCTTTGGTAAGGAGGGATCAGTAAATTCCTGTTGAGTGAATGCCATTGACCCTGAGAAAGAAGATACTTACTAAGAAGGGCTCCTGTGGCTAATTGGGATCAAATTTAAATTCAGAGCCTAGAAGCTGTTTCTAAACAGGGGCCTCACACACAAGCTGCCTTTCAGGGAGAAGCCTGCACTAAGCTGCCTGCCTCCTGCCCTGAATTCCCTGCAAGCACTGTGTTCTTACAATCTAAGCCAGCCTTTATAAATGTGTTAGTTCCTGGAATTGTATTTCAACCAATAGGACTGTGACTTTCCCTGTCCAATCGGAGCCATATAACTATATCCTCATTAGCATCTTTACCATCCAATCAGAGCATTTCATTCTGACCAACCAAGAGAGTGCTTTTTGGACAAATCGCACCATGAGGATTTGGAGTCCTCATTTGTATGAGGATGGACCAATCAGGGACTTTTATGTAAGTCAGCTCCCCTCTGGCTCTGAGATCACGATTCCTTTTCTGCCAATGACCAAGTAGTGATTCCATACCTCTAACCCCCTTCCCGGAAACTGAAACACTAAAGATGTCTCAGAGGAGCAGAACAGGGCTGTCTAATTTGGAAAGGGGCCTTGCCCAGAGCCACCTCACAGCTATGTTGTTACACAGTTGTGCTGATTCATAATCCAGCTTTAACACAATTAAGCAGCTCCACAGCTATACTGTATAATGATTGAGGTGTTTGCACTGCACGACGTTTTCTCCTTCACTACATCCCAAATTGAGGATTTCTGTTGGCATTGAATTTGTACCAACAACCTTGGTTGACAATGTATAAAGGATATGGGGATGAGAGCAATGATGGTGACACAGGCATTCTCTGCCATGAGATTGGGAACAGTGGGAATAGCTGTGACCATGACAAGTCAGAGCAGGCTTAAGAAGAGCCTCAGGGAACTTATGTATTAACCCAGTAGAATTGTAGCTCTAAATCAGGCCCGACTTATGCATATGTGTATATTGATGTAGAGATGTATTTGTTTCCTACATAACCATTGGGAAGTCACTGATCTAGTAGACAACCATGGATCCTGACATTCTCTGGAGATGTGGGTCTTTTAGAGCACTTGAAATCTGAAGATTCCATTTCTTTTTATAGCATAGTGTGGTTAAGTACCAAGAATATGGAGCCAGGTTGTTTGGGTTGGCACCCCAGTTCTGACTCTAACAACTCTGTAATGATAAGCGTGATACTTAAACTGGTTTTGCTTCAGATTTCTGAAGTGTAATAGAAAATACTCCATGGGGTTCTTATGATAATTCAAAATGTAAGTGTATGTAAGCATTTAGAATAGTGTCTGATACAAGTTTTAGCTATTACAAATGTATACCCTCCACTATATTACCCAAAATATTCCAGAGGTTTCTAGAACTGAAAGTCCTTTTGTGGATATAGCTTGGGGACCATGAGTTGAGTCCACAGTGTTTCAAGTACCAATTTATTTCTCTGGGGTAATCTGGGCAAATCTAAGAGAAGACATTAGAGGAGCGCAGAACTCAGCTGCGGTCATTTGTGTAGCAGAGGGTTTCTTTTAACACATACTTCCACATACAGTAATCTAGATTTGTAAAACATTTTTTTATGTGTGTCTGTGACAGAGACAGAGAGAGACAGATAGGGACAGACAGGAAAAGAGAGAGATGGAGAAGCATCAGTTCTTTGTTGGGGCACCTTAGTTGTTCATTGACAGCTTTCTCATATGTGCCTTGACAGGGGCAGCAGACCGAGTGACCCCTTGCTCAAGCCTGTGACCTTAGGTTCAAGCTGGTGAGCCCTGCTCAAACCAGATGAGCCTGTGCTCAAGCCGGTGATCTCGGGGGGGTTTGAACCTGGGTCCTCTGCATCCCAATCCGACACTCTATCCACTGCACCACCACCTGGTCAGGCTAGATTTGTAAACATTTTGACCTATGTGGTTCTTTAACTCCCTTAAACAATTATATAAGTGCTCTTATTTTACAGACAAGATTTGTGTCCTCAGTTGCTTTTTCTTCAGCCTGAAGACACTAATTATAAGAATTTGTGGCCCTGGCCGGTTGGCTCAGCAGTAGAGCGTCGGCCTAGCGTGCGGAGGACCTGGGTTCGATTCCCGGCCAGGGCACACAGGAGAAGGGCCCATTTGCTTCTCCACCCCTCCGCCGCGCCTTCCTCTCTGTCTCTCTCTTCCCCTCCCGCAGCCAAGGCTCCATTGGAGCAAAGATGGCCCGGGCGCTGGGGATGGCTCTGTGGCCTCTGCCTCAGGCGCTAGAGTGGCTCTGGTCGCAACATGGCGACGCCCAGGATGGGCAGAGCATCGCCCCCTGGTGGGCAGAGCGTCGCCCCTGGTGGGCAAGCCAGGTGGATCCCGGTCGGGCGCATGCGGGAGTCTGTCTGACTGTCTCTCCCTGTTTCCAGCTTCAGAAAAATGAAAAAAAAAAAAAAAAAAAAAGAATTTGTATAATTTTCAGTTGCCAGTGGGATTGATGAAATCAGTTTAAACATTTTAAAAGATAACTCTAAATATTGCTATGATTATTATGTTTGTAGAGACAATAGGAGATTGTTAGCACTTCTGTTCTTAGAACTTGTCGCTGGTCCTTGGATTCAGATGTAATGACTATATGGTAGAGTGGGGCTAAGGAAGGAAGGAAAGTTAAAGTATTAATTACCGAGGTCTCATTTTTATGCTTACCTGGAGTATAGCTGGAGTACAGCTGTGGTACAGCCAGGTACAGGTGTGTGTGGGGGGGGGAAGAATACTAATATTAATGTTGTGTCTGGATCCTCAATATATTAAGACCAGGGTTTCTCAAATTCTGCTTGCTGACATTCTGAACTGTTTATGTTTTTGTTGGGTATCTGTGGCCGTCCTTTGCATTATAGAGTGTTCAGTAGCATCCCTAGTCTCTGCCCACTAGATGCCAGTAGCACCTTCCCCCGAGTGATGAAAGTGTCTCCAGACATTGCCAGACGTCTTGTGGAAACAAAATTGTCCCCAGTTGAGAACCCAGAACCAAAGTAGAGTTTAAGATCACTTGGTATTGTCAAAAGATTCCAGAAGGTCTGCGTGAAAAGATTGTTCTATTTTCAGTCAAGTGTAGAGAATCATACCTTTGTCCGAAATGTAATCACAAGGTCAAACAACTCTCATTGGTCTGTGTTGATAAGTTAATTTTACAAGGAGGACGTTTACAGATAAACTTCACACGGGTGACTGTCTTCGGCTTATTTTCCTTACAGGAAACAGTATGTGAATGGGGGGAAGCAGAATATCTAGGAAAGAATATAAGAAGCAGATATTTATCTGAATTAATTATATGTCTATTCTTTGTATTATTTTTACTGTTACTTGTTGGTAGGTAGTTTGGGGTCATTTTTAATAATGACAATTACATGTCCTTTTCAGTAGATAAATATGCAGTGATAAGAAACTTGTACTTGATTCAGTCTGTAGTGTCAGAAAGAGTTGCTACCTATTATCACAACTGCCTAAGAATAAAATTCTTAATGAATTAAATACTTTCTTCATTTGTTTTAATGAGAAATTTTCAAATGATAGTATGGCTTAGCTTTCAATTCATACCGCAATTTTAGAATCTTAAGTTTAATGACACTGGTACAATCTGGAGAAAGTAAAAATTGCATGTAAAAGCTTCTTTGGTAAATTACTAAATTCAAACCTATATTCTAATTCTATAGGTTTAATCTTGGCATACATTTAATCTATGAATCGCTGTGCAGTTGACTGAAAATAAATGGGACTCTAGTCTGAGTATGACCTCTAAACTCAGCCTGTTTGGATATAGGAAACAGGTTCCAAAATTCCTGAAAGGAACAAAATAGGAACATGTAATATACACATAAAAAGAGAAGATAACTTGGCCCATAAGAATTTTCGGATGAATATGAAAATTATTTAAAATATGAAACACTGTAATAAATATCTATATGATTAGACTAATATCCACAAGGTTTAAATCCCACTAATAATTGCAAAGATGCTTGAAATTCCACACATATGTATTGTCTAATTTAGTGGTTTTGCTTTAATTATATTAGGCAGGTAATCATGTTACCTGGAAGGAGTCAGACTAACCTGATGATTTCACATCGTTTACTAATTGATGCTGAAGCAAGCAGGGTAGAGGTTCTTGAAAACAAACTGCCTGTCTGTCCGCTTCTCTCTCTGTCTTACCTCTCCTTAGACTTTAATTTTTGAAATGTACTCTTAAGAGGGCAAAGTGGCTCAGAATATAGCATACTGTATGTGACCAAAATGTCTTTCTGTTCTAAGAACAGAAGGACCTGGCACAGCTACTTGTTAGCAGAGAGATGGAGTGGGTTCTGGGCAACCCAGTGACAGATGGGGGCCATACTAAGGGACCTGGGAAGGGAGTTGTATGTCAGGGGCTTAAATCGTAAGTTTTCAGACAATGGAGGAGAGTTCTGCTTCATGCATTGACAGGAAGTACAGAGAAGGTCTAGCAAACCTTAAGTCCATCTGGGCACTTTACGCCTGACATTGAACAGGAAGCCTGGTAGCCCTTAGTCATTGGAGAAGAGCCAGCAAACCAGAGGTTCTGTTTTTCCAAATGAATACTTTTGGATTCATAAATCAGAGACCCCCGCTTCCCCCCAAAGAATTCAAGTCACATGTCTACTTTCTCAGCTTGGTTCTTTGTACAGTGGATCCTAATGTAAGACTTGTCTATGTTTATGCATACTCTATGCTATGGAAGTGGTTTTCAAACATTTTACACTTAGGGACCAGTGAAAATGAGAATTATTTGGGGGACATCTAAGACAGAATCACCCTGAGTATAAGCAAATTCGACTAAGATCATTGGGTCTGTAATTTTCAGACTACTTCAGGGTGATTAACTCTTTCTCAGACTGGAACAAAATTTCTGATGGACCGGCCCACTGACCATTTGTTAAAAAACGCTGTTCTGGGGCATAAAATATAATTAGACACTTCCTTTCCTCTCCCTGGGATAGTCTCACCAAATCCTACCCTGCTCCGGCTCCCTTAATCTACTTGCCTCTTATTTTTTTTTTTGCCACCTACCAGGACAAAAAAAAAAAAAAAGCTACTCAGGTTTCAAGGATTAGCTCAAATGTCACCTCCTCTGGGAAGCCTTCTCTAAGGCTCAGGCAGAATTCTTTCTTTCCTCTCTGTAATACCATAACACCTTATTTGGACCATCAATATAGCAGCACGTTGTTCTGAGGCTAAGTCTATGTGAGTCTGTCTTCCAGGGAGCATCTGGCCTCACTGAATGGAGAGCTCATGTCTTCCCCACTCTGCAGCCCCAATGCCTGCACATACTGATGGAAGTTCAGTAGCTACACGCACTCTTCCATGCATGTCTTCAAAGGACATTCAGCTGAAGACATAACTACAAAGAAGGAAATCTGTTCACATTTTGCGGCCATGGAAACAGAATGATTAGTTTCTATTCTAACTTATTTAAGGCTTCATCTGTACCTGTGGTCCAGCATGAATGGATATTTTGAATAAACTGAAATTAAGACAAATTCTACTTGAGGTTTATGGTCTTCCTGTTTCCAGTTTTCTCCAGAAATAAATTTGATCACTTTCCGCTGAGATAAATTTCATGTTATCTTGAAGAATTTTTAACCCTCAGAATTAAGGACTTCATCTGAGAGGTAGCATGTTCTGTATTTTCTATCACTGTTTGAAAAATTGGGCATTGAAACTCCCAGATATGTTGTATGTATATGTGGCCTTTTGGTGAGAGGAATTAGGTCTGTCTTTTTCCAGGCACAATTGAGGAAGGAAAAAGTTTTGTTTGGTTTCTAGTGGTTTGTTTTTAAGCATTTTTCACAAAAAGATGAGCAAGACCTTTCAAAACCACGAACTTGCTTATTTAGGGGGAAAGAAATTCCTCCTATGTCCAAAAATAACATTCAATTAAAATTATTGTTTCCAATAGTTTAAAATTTGTGGTTTTATTTCCTTGTATGAGTCATTTCTGAATGCAGGACATGATTTCATACATCATGATGAAGCATATTTGCTTTGTATTTTAGGAGGTCACATTATTCATCAGAGGATCAGATCAGAAGTGGAGCTGAGCCTAACTCTCCATTTTGCAGATAGATAACTGACATAGAGACATTAGGTGACTTATGAAAAAGAAGCTGAAAAGGGAGCCGCTACTGTGCTCTCAACTGTACATCTTGCCCTGATTTTTGTTGTTGCTGTTCATGTCTGACAAGGATTTGCAAAGACTGGACTTAGACTACCTGTGTGGGTACCCAGGCCCTGCCGCCACTCATCACGTCGGCATGGAACTTTGGGGAAGTTATTTACTGACGTGCTGAAAGCGTAGTTCCAGAGTGTGTAAACTAGCAGGGGGCTGTAATAATGATAGTACCGACCTTGTGGAGTTGTTATAAGGAATCACTGTGTGCACACAGGACAGACACTCAGGGCACTGAAATGCTCCATAGGCGTTTTGAATGGATTTCTTTGAATAAGCTGCTTAGTGTATCTAATACTTAAGGAAGAGATGTTCATACTGCTGAAGCACTGGTTTTTAAAATTGTATCTTTTTAAAAATCATATCTTTTTTAAAAAACAAAAGCAACCTATAAATTGTGTAACATACTAAAACAGGTATGATAAGGGGCCACCTCTGGATGAAGAAAAAAGAGAGGGTACTGGAGTGCTGACAATGCCTTGATCTTGTTCTGACAACGGTGATATGTGAGTGTTTATTTAATAAAAATTCATCAGCTGTGTAGTTGGGATTTGCATCTTTTACTGTGTGTATGTTATACTTAGCTAAAAAATAAAAATCCAGATACATGTAAAGTAAAAAGTGTGTTTTCCCACTTTATTAATCTCTTCCACATTCCACAGTTTGGGGTAAATTGTTCTTTAGTCTGGTTTCCTCTTGGACAATTTTTTGCTCTACATGTGCAAATTTAAGACCTATGTGAGATGTCATTTATTTTTATTTTACATTTTTAACTTGAAATGGTTCATCAGTTGCCCTAAAACTTGCTTTTGGTTTGCTGTTTTTTGAATACTTTTCCATATTAGAACATACAGTTTGGGGTACTTCTAGTTAATATGCTTGCATTTTATAATTTAACTGCTCTCCTCTTAGAATTATTGAGGTTGTTTCCAGCTTTTTACAATTACAAAGAGTGATGCGGTGATGATTTTTTCTATCTATCTGTACATCTGTCCAAAATTCCTGTAGATACATCTCTAGATGTAGGATTAGTAGATGAAAGTGTGTGCAGTTGCACAGAAGATGCCAAAATACATTCAGAAAAGTTGTAACACCTTACATCTCAGTGACGGTACTTGTATATTTCTCATAAAAACCAAGGGCAAAATTTCCTGCTTAACTGAACATTGTAAGTATTTGTACTCTGGTCCATAAGCAAGTGTTATAGTGGTAAATCCCTTGAGACTCATATACTAATTGTGCTGGTTCACTGATAAGCACCAATAATTCTAACCACATTTATATCAGATTTGTTATATGTAGTTAATATCTCACTTAAGAATTGTTACTACTCAGTTATATGAATGATTATTATATATATTCTTAGTTTTTTAAATTAATTGGTAGGAAGAAAAAAATCAGCATATACTATAATTACAACGTATTCACTTAGCACCATAAAATATTTATATGAATTATTAGGAGACATGCCTTTAACACTGATATTGTTAATAAGAACTTATAAGGATTTATTTATTCTTATTCTATTAAAGGCCAAATGTTTGCCTGGCACAGTCCTAGCTAAGCACCTTACATATATTACAATAGCTTTTCAACATATAGATTAAAAGTATAGACATTACATTATTATATATGAGATTATTCCATTCTGAACGTGTTAATAAATATTAGTATGTATTATCTAATGAATGTCATAAATTTAAATCTGTTGTGTTAAAGTCTGCTTAATATGAAAATTAAAATTAATGTATCAAAATCCAGAAAATTACTGCTTAAGTCCTGGCTAAAGTAGTATATGCATAAAACTTAAAATTAAGTACATTAATCAGCTGGCTTTATTGTTAGGATCTTATAGGTAGTAAATTTTGTATTTAGAATATCCAGTTCTTACAGTTTTTGGTAAATTGAGATACTGGTTAACCTTTAATGGTTATCTAGTGCCTTAAAAGAGGAATCCAACTCAAAATAGCTACTTATTTCTTCAACATTGGATAAATATGGCTATCAATTTTTGTGGGCTTTTTTTTTTCCTGCAGAATTTCCTGTTATTCTAAGGGATTCAATAGGACTTACGCACATAAAACTGAAAATTATATCACTACGGGGAAATGGTTTTGTGCCTTCGAGAAGGAACTCTCTTGCTAACTTAAGTACTGTATGTGTGTTGAATAGCTAACATATTCCTCCCCAGAAATTTCATGTATGCAGTTAAAACAGTCTTAAATTGATTAAGGATTTGTTATATATTTCCAGAAGCACTCAAGAGTACTTTTTATGGTTATAAGAGTAGAGTGCATTAGAATGCCAGAAACCAACGAATACGCTAGAGGCCTTCAAAACCATGCCCGGCATTCCTGACTTCACCATATAAACACACGGGCAGCCTGGAAAACAAAACAACTCCCCTTCCCCCAAATGTGGGCCAGCCTCTGATGATAACGCAACTGGCTTGAATATTAATTTGCTACTTTTTTCTGTTACAAGTAATTTTTACTACTTAGGAAATGGAATGAAGAAGTCAAATAGGACTGGTATTTATTTCTCAAGTAAAGTATTATAAAATAATACACATTTGACCAGTTACCTTTATACTTTTTGGAAAGTGTATTATTCTACAACTAGCACTGTATTTTTTCTATTAATCGGGGAAGCTAAAAAGCGTTTTATAAATGTTGAATCAAAACTCTTACTGCTGTGAGGGAATTAAATTTCAAGCCATATACTTCTTTTATAGAGTGAGAAACTGAAGTATGGAGAAATTACAAGGTTTTCCCAAAGCCATACGTTAGCTGTGGCAGACATGGAAGTCTACAATCCTGTTTGCCTCATTCAGTCTGAAAGTTCATGAAATTAAAGTTATCTACTTACCAATGTGTGCCTTAGTAGTATTTCCTCATTTACTAATTCATCCCTTCCTTTATTCATTTATTCATATATGTAAAAGAATTAGTATTTTTACAACATATAGGACGGTGAATAATACTTGGTATTTCTCTATCTTAGATACTTTTTTTTATAAGAAGCTCATTGTATTTTTTTTTTTTTTTTGACGATGAAAAAAAAATTAGAGCATTAAAAATCAAGTTGGGTTGGCCAGGTGTAGGGCACAACAGGATCTAGAAGGATCTGAAGCTTCTTTGGGAGCTAATAAAGTTTGTTCAAGTGCTTGAACAAGAAGTTGGCTGAAGACAAGGCCTGTAGTGTAGGCTGGTGACCAGGAGAGTCTACAGTACTTATCAGGAGTGTGGAAAGAGCTAGTGTCTTCCCAAGTTTCAATTCTCACATTTAAATTCTTATTGTGATCTTTCTCTTACTAGTGTAACCTTGCTTTACCTTCTGCGTTTTATCTTCCGAGCTTTAAGAGTCATATTTAAAGCAAATAGCTTTTTTCTGGGTCAGACCTCACTTTGGACTGAGCAGCTGGTACCACAAGTACTTTCAAATGAGAAAAGTCTCTGACCTCTGCCCCAACACAGCACCCTATGACAGAGAATCCAAAGATCCAAAGACTATAGGGATGCCCTCTGCCCTCAACTTTGTTTCCAGAGAGTTTAGTGAACAGTTGTTGTGTGTTTGTTTGGTGGTTCTTTGTTTCAGCCCTGAGACTGAAGACTTAGACTAGTTCTGGCTCTTTGGGTCCCCAGCTTTTCCCTTCAAAGTGTTCTTCCCCAGGAGGCTCCTCAGGTCCAAGAGCACTTGGAGCCTTGGGAACCCAACCCTTAGATTCTACAAACAAGCCCAGACATGTCCAAGTCCTGGGCAGACCAAACGTTCCTGTACCTTAAACACTAGTCTTTTCTTCTTTAGTTTTTGTAAAGAATAATACAGTCTTCAACAAACCAGGAAACAAACAAAACCCTAGGGTCTTTCTCAAAGGAGCATTCTTACTGCTTTGAAAATTTATTGTCTTAATTTCTATTTTAGCTAATTGAGTTTTCTTTCTTTCTTTCTTTCTTTTTTTGGTCTGGGTATAAATGTGGTATGTAGTATATATTAATTCTGATCTATTATAATTTAATGCCAATTTACAATTGAGTGGTTTAAAAGTAATGATGCACTATGACCTAGTAATTATCCACCTTCCATTTAATGCAGTTCCTAGGCAATTATGCTTTTGTAGGCAGAATTTTCCTACAATCCATGTTGGGAAAGAAGAACTTTTTTTTCTTATTAAAGATGTGGTAGTATTAGCTAAGGGCAATTTGAGGAAGAAAGACTTAGGGGTGACATGAATGATAGCACTCTCTTAATATTTAATAGTTGGCCATATATACTTGAAAACAGGGTTCAGTTATGTTTTGTGGCTCTGGTGGGCAGACCAGAGTGGAAGTCCTGGAAGGTAAGTGTTAAAACTAATATATAAGGAAGAACTGAAAAAAAAAAAGAAAAGAAAGAGGAGAAGGAGGGAGTTCTATTCAGGAGCTCATAAGATTTAAGTATTATTCAGTTACTATATCTGTAGACTCATATGATCTTTCTGTAAATAAACCTCACTTATTGCTATACTCCTCATTATCCCAAGACAAAGAAATAAGATTATGGGTTCCATTCATGCTCTTTCTCTGTATCTAAGTTTATCCTTAAAGATAGAACATACAACATGAAAACACAATATGGAATTGAACCACAACACTAAATTTATTTGAGAGAGTATATACTGATTTTCTTACAACTTTAGCCCTTAGAAAGTTCTTTGGATTTAGAAGTTACAATAACAGGGATTTTTTTTTTTTGGAAGTGTGATTTTATTTTGAATGCAGTTATAAAGTCAGTGAAATTCTTTTATACTCTGAAACTACAGGGAAATATTTAGAGGGAAAGAATGTATTCAGACTTTCCTGTATGCCTCAACTATAAATCTGGATGAACAAAATTTTCCTCAAGTGCTCCCAAATTTTAGGAAGGCAAATAGCATCATATTTAATTATATCCTTAGTTAATATTCACTATGAACACAATTCAAGCAAGTAAGTTGACTTTAGCTAAGTCACATTTACTGCTATATTTTGTATTTTTCATGTTTACTTTGTTATATATTGCCCCCCACATCTTTGATAATAGGAAACATTTGACTTTCAGACGTCGCACACCTTGACTCCTGAGAAATTGGTGTATGGGAAATTTAAGAAGAAAGATATGTTTGTGTCTATGTTATCATTTTTGTCATCATTAATTTCATTCCGAATCTTATATTGTACTTCACAAATTGTTGTGTTTTTTTTTTCTTAAGTGAGAAGCAGGGAAGCAGAGAGACAGACTTTCCCATGCACCCAACCAGGATCCACCTGGCAAGCCCACCAGGGGCTGATGCTCTGCCCATCTGGGGTGTTGCTCTGTTGCAACCAGAGCCATTCTAGCTCCTGAGGTGGAGGCCATGGAACTATTCTCAGCACCTGGGCCAACTTTGCTCCAGTGGAGCCTTGGCTGTGGGAGGGGAAGAGAAAAATAGAGAGGAAGGAGAGGGGGAAGGGTGGAGAAACAGATGGGCATTTCTCCTGTGTGCCCTGACCGGGAATTGAACCCGGGACTTCCACACGCCAAGCCAATGCTCTACCACTGAGCCAACCGACCAGGGCCCACAAATTGTTTCTTTAGCTGAATCTAATCTGCTGTTTGATTCATTATTATTATTATTATTATTTGGTAATTTCAGTGCATCTATTTTAAAAATGTTTTTATGGTTCTTTTCCAAATGTATATTTTTTTCATTGTGTGTGTTTCCTTCAGTTTTGTTTGCATTTGTTTGTCTCTTTATTTGTTTTAAGCATACTAATTATTTGGTATTTTTTCAGACAGTCCTATAATCTTGGAATTTTGGGATTCCAGTTTCCTTGTTGTTGAATTTGCTATCTACAGTGTTTTATTCCCTTACATAGCTATTGTTGTTGAGGAGTTTTTCTCTCAGAATCCACTGCACCCTATGGAACAATTCTGCATTTGCTTACCCCTGGGCCTGGGGATTTCAGGCCTGTATCAGTCTTGATTTTAATTTTTTGGCCAGAGGTTTTGATACCACAGATACAGTAATAGTTTAAAATTTACATTTGTGTAAAGCTGAGGCTTTGATATATCTTGAGTAATTATTTTCTTTTATTCTGTCTTCAAAGGCTTCATCAAATGATGAACTCTGTGCTGAGTCAGATGGTGGGCTGAGGTTTTCTAGCCCTCTTTGATAAAAGGGACACACTCTTTATACTCCTTTCTTTAGCTTTGTCTCTTGCTTTTGTCTCCTGCCTGTCCCCATAAATAAAGATAATGATAACAAAAAATAACACAAACGTATCTTTCCCTCTCAACTTTTATATCATATATCAGCAACTTTTCAAGAATCAAGGTGTGATACCTTGAACATCATATTGACATTATCAGTTAAATTCATGTTTTCTATGTCCTATTGATTTTACTTTCACATTATCACTTATATCCAGGCCTTGTTCTTGCCTTTCTCAGCCACCACATCAATCCAGGTTCTCTTGAGTTCTTACCTAGATCATCCCAACAGCCTGCAAGTTGCCTCTTAGCCACTTATTATTCATCTTGTTTTCCAAATCTGCAGTATCTGTGTTATTGAAGTTATAGCACATATGCTATTTTCATTTGTATTTTAAGGCTATCAGGATAGAATAATAACCAATTCAAAACTTACTAGCATCCAGGAACACTGAATACTTACCTGAACTCATGCCTTATTTTCCAAAAACCTCTTCTCTTTCACATCACCATCTATAATTCTTTTTTATTTTTATTTATTGATTTTTTAGAGAGAGAAGAAAGGGGAGAGAGAGAGGGACAGGAACATCAATCTGTTCCTGTATGTGCCCTGACTGGAGATCCAACCTTCAACCTCTGCACTTTGGGATGATGCTCCAACCAATGGAGCTATCCAGTGAGGGCCCCATCTAAAATTCTGTTATTGGTAGCATCAGTCTCTCAGTCTTGTGTGTGTGTGTGTGTGTGTGTGTGTGTGTGTGTGTGTGTGTCAGAGACAGAGAGAGACAGATAGAGGAACAGATAGGGACACACAGACAGACAGGAAGGGAGAGAGATGAGAAGCATCAATTCTTTGTTAGGGCACCTTAGTTGTTCATTGATTGCTCTCTCATATGTGCCTTGACCGTGGGGCTACAGCAAACTGAGTGACCCCTTGCTCAACCCAGTGACTTTGGGCTCAAGCTGGTGGGCCTTGCTCAAACCAGATGAGCCTGCGCTCAAGACGGCGACCTCAGAGTTTTAAACTTGGGTCCTCCGCGTCCCAGTCTGATGCTCTATCCACTGTGCCACCACCTGGTCAGGCAGTCTCTCAATATTAATTAAACAAATCATAACTTTGATGTTATGCAGAATGGCAAATTAGAAAGAGCTAAATGCTAATGACTTAATCAAGCTATTGTTCATGGTTACAAACTTATGTGAGTTCAGAAATTGGTAAAAGACTGGTGAATTTTGGCTACTGTCTAAATATAGATAGTTAATACAGCTCCCGGAATTTAAAGATCAGTATACTATTCTTAGTTGAGCAAAGTTAAAAATCATTACATTTTCACAAGTAATTGCATGGATACTACACTATGCAGTGAGAAATGTTTTAACTCTGTGTATGAAAGGCCAAATATAAAAGTAGAGAATTTTTACTCTATCACTATCAATCAAATGGCATTAATTTTGGAATACATGATTTTATCTAATCCTAATAAAATTTAACAGATATTATTACTGTCCGTGTATTATAAATGGAGAGAATGATATTTGAAGGTATTAATAATTATGTCAAGACCATGAAGTTATCCAATGGTAAAGCAAGGGCTTCCATATATACCTGTTTTATTCCAGAAGACTTTACTTGGAATTACTACATTTATATTCACTTTAGCAAAACTCTTTTAGACCTCTAGGGTTTCAAGAGGTGAACTCAACATAAGCGATGTATTTTTCAGTTCTTCCAAAGTGCAACTAATTTTTTACAAAAATCATCAGATGTGTGTTAAATAACATTTACAGTCAATATATCCATCAAAAAAAGGTTCCTAGCTATGGAAGAGGGGTTTATGGCTGAGAAAGAAAGCAAACTGCTTGTAAGAAAAAAGCTGAAGTAGTTCTTTTCTGCCAGGCTACAGGAGAGTCAGCTAGGGTGAACCATTAGAGTGTATATAAAAAGCTCAGCAAGTTAACACTAATAAAACAAACAATCCAATTAAAACATGGGCAAAGGGTATGAATAGACACTTTTCCAAAGAGGACATACAGAAGGCCAATAGACATGAATGTATGTTCATTGTTACTAATCACCAGAGAAATACAGATTAAAACCACAAGATATCATCTCATACATGTCAGAATGGCTATCATCGATAAATCAATAAACAAGAAGCATTATTGAGGATGTGGAGAAAAGAGAACCCTGAATAACTATTTGTGGGAATGCAGACAGGGGCATCCACTGTGGAAAACATTCTGGAATTCTCTCAAAAAGCTAAAAATGAAACTTCCTTATGACTCAGTGATTCTTTTTTGGAAATATATCCAAAGAAACCGGAAACACTAATTCAAAAGAATATATGTATGCATCCCTATGTTCATTGTAGTATTATTTGCAATAGCCAAGATCTGGAAGCAGCCTAAATGTCCATCAGTAGATGAGTGGATAAAAAAGCTGTGGTATAGCCTGACCAGGTGGTGGCACAGTGGATAGAGCATCGGACTGGGATGTAGAGGACCCAGGTTTGAGACCCTGAGGTCGCCAGCTTGAGCGCAAGCTCATCTGGTTTGAGCAAGGCTCACCAGCTTGAGCCCAAGGTTGCTGGCTTGAGCAAGGGGTTACTCAGTCTGCTATAGCCCCCCCCCCCCCCCCCGGTCAAGGCACATATGAGAAATCAATCAATGGGCAACTACGGAACCGCAATGAAGAATTGATGTTTCTCATCTCTCTCCCTTCCTGTCTATCTGTCCCTATCTGTCCCTCTCTCTGACTCTCTCTGTCTCTCCCACAAGAAAAAAAAAAGTGTGGTATATTTACACAATGGAATACTACTTGACCGTAATAGAGAAGGAAATCTTACCTTTTGCAACAGCATGGATGGACCTGGAAAGTATTATGCTAAGTGAAAAGTAAGCCAGTCAGAGAAAGACAAGTATTATGATTTCACTTATATGTGGAATCTAATGATCAGAATTAACAAACAAAATGAAAACAGACTCATAGATACAGAGAGCAAACTAGCAGCTTCAAGGGAAGGGTGTTTGGGGGGTTGGATGAAAAAGGTGAAGGAATTAAGCAAAGAAAAAATCTTATAAACACAGGTAGCAGTGTGGTAATTGTCAGAGGGAAAGGGGGAGAGACAGGAAGCAGAGGGTAAAGGGGTGATCAATGCTAACGGAAGGAGACTTGACTTGGAGTGGTGAGCACAATAAAATACAGATGGTGTGTTATAGAATTGTACCCCTGAAACCTATATAATTTTATTAACCAATGTCACCCAAATTCAATAAAAAATTTAAAAAGTAAAAATATAGCATAATGCTGACATAAAACTTGGTAAAAAGTGGTGAATACTTGAACAGAGATTTGGATACCAAGATGACCACCATGATGGAATATCATTAAAATACTGTATTCAAGAGACATTTATGTCATAAGGAAACATATAATGTGTAGTAAAAAAGGAGGAAGCATGACTTTATATTCAGCAGGATCTGTTTTGTGGTGAAAAATATAAAAGGTAATAATTTTAATTATTTTAATTATTAAAAAAATCTCGGCAGAGTAGTTGTGAAGTGCAGGTTGGGGGGAGCGGATGGGGAGGAATGTTGGTCCGCAGGGTCTGCCTGAGAATCCGCAAGGCACAGAAGTTGCTCAAGCTCGGGATTCTTGCAGGTGTTTCTCTGGGATCTTCCGCTTATAACTGTGTTTGTGTTATCTAAGGTAACCAGCCAACCATCAACAATTAGCAAACACAAACATAATTGACAACGTTGGGTAACCCTGCTTGTCAAAAAATCAAGTGATCATAATTTATAACTCCAGGATGGTTGTTGCTATCCCGTGAAGCCATCACTGATAACCAAAATGATTATCATAAAATTGAGCTTGTAATTTTTTTTTTAGCATGAGAAATTAACGCCATTATTTTTAAACATTTTGTACTAAATGGACCATTTTGTGCAAGTCCATGCTATATCTTTATAAATAGTTAAAAATAGTTCAGCATCTAGTTTGTAGCTTGGCTTCATTTAAGGGAATTGAAATCAGGTAAAATACTCATTATTGTTCACCCAGATCTGTTTCTTGGACACCTTTGCAATTTTCCTTTTGTACAAGCAGGGAAGAGAGTCACGTGCGTGGGCGAAGAATGCGCACATCCGCCTCTCTGAACAGTTGGCCGTAGAACCAGAGCTAGGTGTTCTTTGTGCCTCTGGCTTCTCTCTCTGGCGTGCTGCCTGGGCCGTTGGAACCAGCCAGTGGCTGACCCAGCTTCGCAGACCCATTAATGAAATTTGGAGGGTGGTGTAGATAACTGGGTGAACAGGACAGGAAAGCAATGCCCTTCTTGACAGCTGGTCCCAGATATAATTTCTCAATAATGTAATGAGGATCGAAGTTGTTAGACTTCCTATACAGTGACAGTTTTATATTAGGCAATATGCTTAATAAAGGAGAGAATTAACTGAAGACTCTGAGTGTGGCGCATGGAAGCCAAGGAGGAACTGAACAACCAAGCAGCAGGAAGAGCACAGAAACAGTGAGACTGCAGGAGTAACCAGATCCACATCCTTAAATTCTGCCAGGATGTTCTTGCCATCCTCACTTTTGCTCTTCTTTCTGGGTCAGCTCCCTTTTGTCTCTCCCAGCACACCAGCTATTTCCACGTGTTTTATATCCTAGACATTTTGCCCCTGGAGGAGGACTAGCCCGACACTCTCCCAGGCTCTTATCCTGAACATCAGGAAGGGCTTTTGATGAAGCATTAGAAGTAGTTTGTTGTAGTTGGAAATGATCTGGGGCATCTCATGGGTTACACACTGAATATGGATCAGCGTCGTAGATGTATATTATAGGTATGTAACCTAGCCGCATATAGGCAAACCTTAATTTTGTACACAACATGTTTCTGAAATTTTACTTGCAGTTTGTAAACCTTAAAGGTAAACAATAGATTAGCTGCCTGAATTATAGAGTATAATGCAAGGGTCCCCAAACTATGGCCCGCGGGCCGCATGCGGCCCCCTGAGGCCATTTATCCGGCCCCCACCGCACTTCCAGAAGAGGCACCTCTTTCATTGGTGGTCAGTGAGAGGAGCATAGTTCCCATTGAAATACTGGTCAGTTTGTTGATTTAAATTTACTTGTTCTTTATTTTAAATATTGTATTTGTTCCCATTTTGTTTTTTTACTTTAAAATAAGATATGTGCAGTGTGCATAGGGATTTGTTCATAGATTTTTTTATAGTCTGGCCCTCCAACGGTCTGAGGGACAGTGAACTGGCCCCCTGTGTAAAAAGTTTGGGGACCCCTGGTATAATGGAAGGTCACTCTCCTCTGGCTTAGAAAATTCTGCATGTGTATGTTGATTCCTCAGAGTCCCCACCTAGGCTGAGAAAGGGCTGTGCCAGAGGTGATGGATAGGGCGAGCCATTCGCCTCCCCTTCCATCCCAGGGTCTACATAGGGGCTGGAACTGAAGTTTGGGCAACCCACAGCTTTTACATCATTCCCTGAAGGATACTAGACATCTGGAATGTGGGCTGTAAGTGAGCCTCTGCCGTGCCCGGAGCCTCTGCCGTGCCCGGACCCTCTTGGAAATCTCCCCTTCTGTCCCAGGTTCTACGTAGGGGCTGGAACTGAAGTTTGGGCAACCCACAGTTTTTACATCATTCCCTGAAGGGATACTAGACATCTGAAAGAGGGCTGTGCCACAGGTGATGGATAGGGCGAGCCATTCGCCTCCCCTTCCGTCCCAGCGTCTACGTAGGGGCTGGAACTGAAGTTTGGGCAACCTGCAGTTTTTACATCATTCCCTGAAGGGATACTAGACACCTGGAACGTGGGCTGTAAGGAGCCTCTGCCGTGCCCGGACCCTCCTGGAACTCTGGTGCTGTTCCCAGGCTCTGGCTGAGGCTCTCCGGTGGTGGTGAAGGGTGGGGAACGGCAAGGACAGGGTGGCAGAGGCTAGGGGAGAAGGAAGGTGGAGCTCTCCCTTAGAACTCGCACTTTAGACAGTGGCTCCAGGGAGCAAAACTCCTGACACTTTGGCAGAGGGGTACCCTGTTAGGCTCTGCCACAGCTGCAAGTAGGACTGCTTAAGAATTTCCAGCTTAGGTCCTGGTCGGTTGGGTCAAGAGATAGAGCGTTGGCTTGGAGTGTGCATGTTCAGGGTTTGATTCTCGGTCACGGCACACAAGAATGACCACCACCTGCTTCTCCTGCCCCGTTCTCTTCCCCTCCTGCAGCCATAGCTTGATTGGTTTGAGCACATTGGCCTGGGTGCTGATGATGACTCCTTGGAGCCTCTGCCTCAGGCACTAAAAATTGCTCATTTGAGAGCATGGCTCTAAATGGGTAGAGCATCGGCCCCAGACCCCCATGGATTTCTGGTTGGGGTGCATGCAGGAGTCTGTCTCTCTATCTCCCCTCCTCTCACTTAAGGAAAAAGAAAAAAAAGAATTTTCAGTTTATCCTAAGGATGGGCTAAAGCTCTGAACTGTTGAGAGAATACAACCAATCTTTATTTTTAAACTATCACTCAGGCCTGATTGAAAAACGAGGTCCAGGGAGCAGGTTGGAGGAAAGGTGATCCTCAGGAGGCTGACACTGCAGTCCAGGAGTGGGCAGTGATGGCTTGCACTACTCCAGGAGCAGCGAGGAGAGAAGGAGGGAGAGATCTGAGCAATCCCTATGAGGTATAGATACAACTTGTTCATTTATCGAATGCAGAGAGGAGTGGGCAAGGAGTCAGTGACAAAGGCCACAGGTCTGGTGTTAATGACCAGTGGAAGGCTGTGCCATTCATCTGCCCAATCCAGAGAGAGGTAGAGTACTGCAGGTGCAGCTTCTGTCCCTGTCCCCCGCCAGCCCTAGTGCACAGAGCCCCCCCCCCCTTCTCGTTCACCTTTATTCAGCCAGAATAAAGCACGCCTGGGCAAGCTTTTTATCGAAGGTTTGATTAGGAAGATAGAGGATTAAGCTACATCACACAAACTCTACACACTGCTTTTTCTTTAAGGCACAGGGTCCCTTGCTATCTCTACCACCTGGACCAAGCCTGAGTATCTCATTCCATTTCTGATTACTGCTCTTACGATATATAGATCTCATTATGTAGTTAGATTAGAAAAAATTATCAATTTTTATTTCTCATTTTCTAAGAGACAGAAGTTTACAGTTCATTTCTAGAGTAGAGTTAAAGGCAAGGTTTTGATCTGTTTTCTATATATTGAAAACCTAACTGCAGAAGAAGTAATCTCTCATGGAATGGGTGAGGTTGCTGTTATTCCTGTTTTAAACTCACCTTTTCTGGAGGAACGACCCTGCAATCACGCTGGGAACTAGATTATTGCCCTATAAAACAGCGTGAGGTTACTATTATTCCTTAATTTTATATCCTTATTATGAGGTAATACTTCTCTTACTTGATTCTAAGAGTGTTCTCATCTTTTTCTCATATATTTGTGAAAACTAAATGTTAAAGGATTTAGCATAACAACCATTGCTAAATTATGAGGTAAAATAATACTGTGTCTGCAATTAGCCTAGGTAGTTTTACTTGGTTCAATAATATGAAATCACTGGGCTCATAATATTTTAGTACCTCAGTGTGTTTGGCAAAGAAAAAAATTCATGTTACCATAAAAATGTTAAACTAAGTAACAATTAATCTCAATTTTAAGGAAATATAAAAGAGAGTATTATGTTGTAACATGGTACATTGATACAAATAGCTCCCCAGGTAGAACATTAAATAGATTCTGAACTGGTGGTTAACCAGAAGAGGCTAGTTTTTGCCTAATTCTCGTATGATCCAGTATCTTCCGGAACTCTTCATTTTAATTTCATTTGAGTTATCACCAGTGCCCTGGTGGTCCTTCTAAAAAATGATGACTTCTTTCCTAATGATCAATATCCTTTATTTTAATTCTTGTGTATCCTTTCTGGTAATTCTATGTTGAAATCTTGATCCCATCTTAAAAATGATTTAAGTGTGATAATAATATGTGTTGTGCTTTGAATTGTGTCCCTCAAATGATATGTTCCAGTTTTTACACTCTCATCAATGATTGTGACCTTATTTTGAAATAGGGTCTTTGCAGATATAATCAAGTAAAGAGGAGATCTTACTGGATTAGGGTGAGCCTGAACCAATGGCTAGTTTACGTATAGGAAGAGAGGACTTTGGACACTTGAGACACTGACACACTATTAGAAGGCCGTACGAAGAGGTGGACAGGGAGAATACCATACAGCAATTGAGGCAGGGATTGGAGTGATGCAACCACAAGCCAAGGAATGCAAGGATTGCCAGCCAACACTAGACACTAGTAGAAGAAACAAAGAAGGATTCTTTTCTAGAGCCTTCAGAGGAAGCATGGTCCTGCCCACATTTTAAATTAAGACTTGTCTTGAGAACTGTGAGAGAATATAGTTCTAGTGTTCTGAGCCACCCAGTGTATTTCTTTCAAAGCAGTCCTAGGAAACAAAATCAATAGGCTATGTTGTAAGTAAACAGTTGGTTACAGTGGCATCAGTAGTTATTTTATTTTAAATATTTTATTAGGTCATCTTTGTTGTAATAAGTATGGTTTTAACTGATCTTGTAAAATCAGTTTATCAACATTTGGTTTTATTTACTGCATGCCTCCTTGTATTACAGTGAAAAAAATAAAATTTTATTTATTGCACAGACAACATTGAAATCAGCAATAATCAAAGTACGGGAAACCAAAATTATTATTCTTAATTATATTTTTATTTTTCAATTTGCCTTTTAAGCAATATCTTGCTAGTGGTAATGTCTAGTTCCCTAATACTTTGAGAATGCAATCGGTCACTACATTGTAAATGTTATAAACATGTTTAAACTCTTATCCACAGTAATTGTCCTAAGAAGTAAACTTGCCCCAAAACAAGTCACAAGAGATATTCACTACAGTTTTATTCATGATAATAAAAACTAGCAACAGCCTTGTCTTTGCAATGGATCAATTAAACAAACTGTGGTCCACCAACTTAATATAATACTGAACGACCAAAAGAGTTATTATTAGAAACGGGAAAAGTAAAAATTGTTGTATATTAAGTGAAAAAAAAATAGGAACCAAATTTTAACTATCTAACGCTAATGTACATGAATTTCAATCAAATGAAAACACCATTTTCTTTACTATATCCTTTCTGACAATGGGTATTACATTTAAAATGTTTTGGTTATTGAGTATGTATACAATAATCCAAAATGCATATTTATTGCTTAAGTTTGCATATTTTGGCAACTGTGAGACTTTTTTGTGTATATATATATTGTTTACATTTTTTTATGCTTTGTGTTTTCATACCCTTGCTTAATTATTTAATAGGCTCTTAAACTTCTCCTTACCAATTTCTTTGTTCTCAGCATTACATCTATAATATTGACTGAACATATTTTCCACAATCTTTTCTGCCCTTTTAGTTTGGGGGCTGTTTTTCTTTATTCAGAAATGCAAAGTTTCTGTGTTGTGTTTATGTAGCTGAGTCTGTTCTCCCTTCCCTGTGCAAGCTGGTGGTGCTTTTACCATCCATCTTACTTGTTTATCTGTGAGAATGAAAAGGAACATCAAATTCTCTGCTTCAATAGAGCACTTAGCTAATTTGTTATCCAGGAAGTGAGAAGAAAATGGCTTTAAAGATGATCAGCCACAATTCCATCGGAAGGGATGGAGGACGGGCTGGAGAGTCAGGCAGGCGTGGGGTCTCAGCAGTCTCTGTCAGTTGGACTAGTGGTCTGCACTTTCTGTGTGGTGTGCACTGTATCCAAGGCGAGCCTGAGCTGGAGTGGTCCTAGTTACCTGGTGTGTGTGTGTGTGTGTGTGTTTGTGTGTGTGTGTTTGTGTGTGTGTGTGTGTGTGTGTGTGTGTATTTTCATGTAACTTTCTTTTTTTTTTTTTTTTTCCATTTTTCTGAAGCTGGAAACAGGGAGAGACAGTCAGACAGACTCCCGCATGCACCCGACCGGGATCCACCCGGCACGCCCACCAGGGGGACGCTCTGCCCACCAGGGGCGACGCTCTGCCCACCAGGGGGCGATGCTCTGCCCATCCTGGGCGTCGCCATGTTGCGACCAGAGCCACTCTAGCGCCTGAGGCAGAGGCCACAGAGCCATCCCCAGCGCCCGGGCCATCTTTGCTCCAATGGAGCCTTGGCTGCGGGAGGGGAAGAGAGAGACAGAGAGGAAAGCGCGGCGGAGGGGTGGAGAAGCAAATGGGCGCTTCTCCCATGTGCCCTGGCCGGGAATCGAACCCGGGTCCTCCGCACGCTAGGCCGATGCTCTACCGCTGAGCCAACCGGCCAGGGCTCATGTAACTTTCAATTCTGATTATTTTTGTGTTTGTGCATGTGTGTATTCAAGGGGGTGGTGGGGCTTTTTTGTTTTCTATTCCGTTGCTTCTATTATAAAATCCTTCTCTCTGAGAACTTAAAAATATATATGCCTATTTTTTAGAGGTTTTTTTTAAACTTTAATTTGCTGCAGAAAATGTTGATGTATGGTATAAAGATTAACTTTTTTTGAATAGTAAACTGATTTTCTTACCATAGTTAATTGACCAGTTGTCCTTCCCAAACACAGGGTTAGGGCAAAAGTAGATTTACAGTTGTGACTACACAATACAGAATTTATTCTTATATTATTACTTATTACTTACTGTTTTTTCCTTACAAACAACTGTAAACCTACATCACCCAAACCTTTATATTTGTGATAACTTTGTTATAATAGTCTTGTTTTTATTCTCTTTTTAATGTTGGCAATGTATTTAATAACATTATGTTCTTTGGAACTAAATAATGATATCTGTTAATTCAAACTTTCCTGTAATAAAAACCTGTCAAATTAAAATGCACAGGCCCTGGCTGATTGGCTCAGTGGTAGAGCGTCAGCCTGGCGTGCAGAAGTCCCGGGTTCGATTCCCGGCCAGGGCACACAGGAGAAGAGCCCATTTGCTTCTCCACCCCTCCCCCTCTCCTTCCTCTCTGTCTCTCTCTTCCCCTCCCGCAGCCAAGGCTCCATTGGAGCAAAGATGGCCTGGGCGCTGGGGATGGCTCCTTGGCCTCTGCCCCAGGTGCTAGAGTGGCTCTGGTCCCGACAGAGCGACGCCCCGGAGGGGCAGAGCATCGCCCCCTGGTGGGCAGAGCGTCGCCCCTGGTGGGCGTGCCGGGTGGATCCCGGTCGGGTGCATGCGGGAGTCTGTCTGACTGTCTCTCCCCGTTTCCAGCTTCAGAAAAATACAAAAAAAAAAAAAATTAAAATGCACATTGTATTGCCTGATCAAGCGGTGGTGCAGTGGATAGAGTGTCGGACGGGATGCCGAGGACCCAGGTTCAAAACCCCGAGGTTGCTGGCTTGAGCGCAAGCTCATCTGGTTTGAGCAAGGCTCACCAGCTTGAGCCCAGGGTCACTAGCTTGAGCAAGGTGTAACTCGGACTGCTGTAGCCCCCTGGTCAAGGCACATGTGAGAAAGCATTCAATGAACAACTAAGGTGCTGCAATGAAGAATTGATGCTTCTCATCTCTCTCTTCCATCTGTCCCTATCTGTCCCTCTTTCTGTCTCTGTCACAAAAAATAAATAAATAAATAAATACAATGGACATTGTATTTTCTTAATTTTATGTACTTTATAAAGTGAATGGTTAACGTGGACTTAATATTTAATCCATTGATTGTTCAGTGACATACCTCTCTCAGCAAAATAAGGTAGTAAGTGTTTATTCAGACTATATCCAAACTTGTTGTCAGATGTTTTTGTCTATCTGTAGGATTCCTAAGTAGCTATTTACATATCTCAATTTAACCATGAAATGATTTTCAAGATCATCATTTCTGTCATTTATGAGGACAATATTAATTAATTTTGTTCTTAAAAATAATTCAGATAACCTACCTACTATCATGAAAACCATAGTGTGTTTTGATAATTTTACAAATAAATGAAAAAGATAACGTTTTCATTTCCCTCCTTTGTTTTCATCTTTTTGTTGTAGACAGTCCGTTTTTAACTGAAGGAAGCCGCTTCTACTCGGGAGTGGCAGGAGAAGTGAGGAAACCACATGGAAGACTCCCAGGATCTAAATGAACAATCAGTAAGTCTTCATTTGTTTCAAGTTTGCTGAAATATGTGTGGTATGACTACTCAATATCGTACTGTAAGGAATAGATTGTAAGAAGCAAGTTTTTTTAAAACACATTTTGTAGTTGATTTTGAAATTCTCCTTTAAGACCACAACACAGACCTTTGGGAATTTATGGTGTTCCTGGTTGTGACTGGGATCTCCCACGGTTGTCTACTTGTAAAGCCACTGGGAGAAAGACCAGGGAATTGAAATCATGCTAAGTGTTTTACTCAGTATAAACAATTTTATACACCTCTTTTATTAGTTTTATTCCAAATGTGCTTCAGTAATGCATCTGCTGTTGAAAAGAGAAAGTACTTTGCTAGCGTGCCTATTGCTCATGTCAAGGATGGCAGCCACAGTCCTCCAGGGCTTTCCTTATTTTGCTGAGCTCTTTGCAGAGTGAAGAATGCACAAGACTGGTGACAATCATTCTAACACTCTGATTTCTCAAAGGGAAAAGATTTATATGGCCTTTCCTGCTAACTCATTAGCAGTATCTCCCTGAGACTAGTTCCTTACTGTGTTGATGTGGATTCACTAGGAGGTCTTCCCTCATACTCTCACATTACTACCAATGTTGGCCCAAGCTTTTCTGTTCATAGACAACTAATGATATCACAAGTACGGAGACATGTGTATCTACCAAGTATGGGTAGTGCTGACTGATGCTATTTTTTGTTAGCTTATGTTATCATGATTTGATGTTAGAGTCTAATGTTTCTATCAGGCAACAAAAGGCAGTGTGTTTGTGTTTAACAATGTGGTTCTAGAAAAGATTTCTTTGATGAGTTCAGTTTTAAAATACAGAGGTAGACCAGGTGGTGACGCCGTGGATAGAGTGTCGGATTGGGACGCCGAGGACCCAAGTTTGAAACCTCGAGGTCGCCAGATTGAGCGTGGGCTCATCTGGTTTGAGCAAAGCTCACCAGCTTGAGCCCAAAATCACTGGCTTGAGCAAGGGGTTACTTGGTCTGCTGTACCCCCTGGTCAAAGCACATATGAGAAAGCAATCAATGAACAACTAAAGTGCCACAACAAAAAATTGATGCTTCTCAGTTCTCATCTCTCTGCCTTCCTGTCTGTCTAATCCTCTCTCTGACTCTCTCTGTGTCTCTGTCAAAATATAAATAAATAAATAAATAAATAAATAAATAAATAAATAAATAAAATACAGAGGTATATGTGTTCTGGTATATATATGTCATTTCAAGTTAATTTAATATTTTTCTACTATTTTGTTTAAAAGAAATGACAACTGAGTCTTTACCTACACACATGACTGTTATTTAAGTTTATTATATATTATATGATTTTTTATCTTTACATAGAATCAAATATAAGAAAAATTATAAAACCGTAAAACTATAAAAGTATCTGTCAAATAATAGAGATGTTATTCTTCAAAAGTAGACTGACATTTTTAGAAAAGTAGACAAATGAGAGTCTGGGGTTTCAAAGTTTTTTTTTTTAGTGCTGGTCATTGAACTTAAATGTTCATAGTGTGGATTCTAGAAAAATGCATGATAGCATGGTGATGTTCCTAGATCCCTGTGGTGTCAGAGCTCTGTAAGCCTAACCATGGACGTATCTGAGTAAATGATGATATCCTCTTAATAGTGATGTTGCACGAGAGGGCTACTGTTGATTTGTAGTTTGTTCTAACACACGGAGGGTTATTTAAAAGTATCTGAGTGTGTGTGTGTGTGTTGTTAGACCCAGGAGGTTCCCAGGACATGGGACTATCAAAGCTTAAACAGGTGGAGTCTGGGATGTTTGATCCAGTTGATCCGGGTGTGTGTATACTTAAGAACAAATTTCTGTTTTTAATGCAGTGGAGGTTAAAGATAATATGTTTTTATGTTCAACATTAGAGTGAGCTTATTACCCAAGGTGCTTCATACCACCTTTTGCAAAATGAAACCCAACACTTGTAGATCAAATATAAAGTTTCTTCTTAGTGATATTTTAGAGCTGTGGAGCTCAGTATTTATTTATTTTTGTTAAACTTTCTGGTGTTACTAAGGTGAAGCCAGGTTTGAGAACCAGAAATGTCAGGGGACATTCTGGCCTCTTAGTTTGAACCAGCTGCTGAATTTGTGGTGAGAATAGAAAAAATCTTGAGAGAAGAAAAGGGTGCTCTTCCCTGTCTCTCTTTCCCTTTTTCCACACGGGGTTCTCACATGAGGGTTAGTGTCTGGTTAGTCAGATGAGAAGATGCTGCTCTGTGGAGTGGTTTGTTAGGCCATCAAGAAGGGGAGCTTCTGGTTTAAACCACAGGAAGCTTGAAGTTTGTGTCAGTGTTAATGGATCAATAGCTTTGATTTTATAAGCACTGTAAATTCTTTCTCCTTCTTCAACATCCTTAGACATAGAAGACCATATAGACCAATCTTTTGATCTTGTGTATGTGCAAAGGGACACTTGGCACTCTTAAATGACTTGCCCATATTGGCATGGCTGGTAAGTGTCAGAGTTGAGACTTCACACAGGTCTTCTGACTCCAAGTCCAAAGCTCTCTTCATAACATTAACATGACTTACTGCTTTTGAGTTTTCTTATTTTGACATTCATCACCATAGAAATGTCAAAAAAGTCAGAATGGGCCCCCTTTACATTGAAATGGTTTCTATTTGAATGAAATCTTTTAATGACTTTAAATCTTGTAGAGTAAATTAATGCTTCAAAACTTTTTTTAAAAAGAGACATCACATTTATCAAGATGCAGAACAGCCGCCAGACCTGACCTGTGGTGGTGCAGTGGATAAAGCGTCAACCTGGAATGCTGAAGTCGCCGGTTCGAAACCCTGGGCTTGCCTGGTCAAGGCACATATGGGAGTTGATGCTTCCAGCTCCTGCCCCCTTCTCTCTCTCTGTCTCTCCTCTCTCTCTCTCCCTCTGTCTCTCCCTCTCCTCTCTAAAATCAATAAAAAAAAAAAAAAGATGCAGAACACATAGGGTGGAATTTAAAAAAAGTGCATAATAAGATGAAAGGGAATTCACTGAGATCACAGCTATTTTACTTAAAGAAGAATTCTTTCTCTAGGCATAGGCCTGCCAATCAGTGCCATTCATTGCACATACATACTCCATTTAGCATTTTCCATGCATTCTCTCCAACACTTCCTATGTCCTTGTGATGTAATGGTATGGTCACCATTTTACAGAAAAGAGCATGGTGGCTTAGAGAATAGCCAGATCAAACAACAATTAAGTAGCAGAGATTAGAATTGAGCCCGCTTTTACCTGGCCCTAAAACCTGTAATGGATTGTGCATGCTACACCACAGTATAGAACTTAAGGAATTGAATGCTGAAGCCAGACACCCCTCACACTTCAACACTTGATAACCTTTTAGAAATTACTTAAACTCTTCCTCATCTGTAGAGTGGGGAGGGTAATTAAAAGGAAGTTATTTGAAAAACCCTGCACATGCCTTGCTTAGAGTAATAACTCGTTAAATGTTAGCTGCTATTACATATATCCCGACAAATTCAGGTGGTCTTTAAGAAGTATGCATTTATTCTTGCATATCCAGCTACACTCTGGTGACATCCCTTCCTGGAGGCACACAGGTCCACAAGCTCAATAGGTGAAAACTGAACTCACCAGCTCTCCTGTCAGTGTTTCGTCCTCGCTTTATTGCACTGCTTACCGTCTCAATGGAGAGCGTCATCAGCCAGAGTGGGTTAAATCAGAAAACCGGTAGGCATCCTTTTCTCCTTCATCCCCATTTCAAATCCTGCCCATTCTTAATTTTTAATATCTCTCAGAGCCGCTGTCTGTGCTTCAGGTCCTTATTTTGGATCTTTATTTGACCTCTTGCCTGTCTTTTTCTGCTTTGTTAGTTCTAGAGTGGTCTTTCTAGAATACATACCTGATCACATCATGGTTCTGCTTAATTTCCTTCTCAGGCCCTTTGTTGCCCTCAAGAGACGGTCCCAAGTGTGTAGCAGGTTACACAGACATCACTTCCCACCTGTAACTCACCAGTTTTATTTCTGGCTTCTTTTGGTTCCCTGAATCTTGCAGGTTCTCTGAGGTTCTTATGACGTGGCTAATGCTATAGCCTCTTCTCATGTGGCTTCTTCTCCACCAAGATAACTCCTAACTCTTGAAGACTCAATACAGATTTCATGGCCCTGGCCGGTTGGCACAGTGTTAGAGTGCTGGCCTGGTGTGTAGATGTCCCAGATTCGATTCCCAATCAGGGCACACGGGAGAAGTGATCATCGGTTTCTCCATCCCTCCTCCTCCCTTTCTCTCTTTCCCTCCTGCAGTCATGGCTTGATTGGTTCAAACACATCAGTTCCGGCCGCTGAGGATGGCTCCACGAATCACTTGCCTCAGGCACTAAAAAATAGCTCTGTGGCAAGCATGGCTCCAGATGGGCAGAGCACCAGCCCCAGACGAGGTGCCAGGTAGATCCAGGATCCTGGTTAGGGTATATGTGGAAGTCTGTCTCCCTATATCCCTTCCTCTCACTTGGAAAAGAAGAAAAAAAATCTAGGTTTCATTCCTTCTGAACAAGCCTTTCAAACTGTTTCTCCTTCCCCAGGCTGTTAGCCGTGCTGGGTCGGAGGCCTCTGCAGTGTGCTTCCGTAACCTCGGGCATTTACCTCTTTCTCAGGACTTACCCCACAGAACTGAAGTCTGCCTGTTTATTTGTCTCTATACTAAATCATAAACTGCTTGAGAGTAGTAGTGGGTCGTGTTCATCTTGTATCCTCTTTAGCACAGTTCTTGCTGATAATGTTCTCTTTAAAAGTTTTTATATACTATTAGCAAAGCATGTTAATGAATAGCCTGACAAGTTTTAGAAAACTAAAATGTTATTGTCAGGATGGATTACTAAATTATGAATTTATGTTTCACTTATTATTTTTTTAAAAATTGCATAAACATGTAATATTAGTTTAACAGCATGTGATCAAAACAAATTTTGGTCCTTAAACATTGTATTTTACAGCATGGCTGTATCTTATTTTGTAGTTTGGATTAAAGGACTTAGGGAATTTTAAGAGGTAAGCAATTAAAGTAAAATTTAACATTTATGTTGGCCTGAAATTCTGTATTAGGACTTCATAATTACTTAGAAGCAGTTTTAGTTATATCCAATTATATCTTTCTACAGTTTTTAACTAAATATTGCTCTATTAATAGAAATAAATATGAATCTAGATTATACATAGCAGTATCTACTATATTCATAATCTGAAGTTCCTTTGATACCATGAAATATGTTATATTCCCTGTATTCAAATAAAGGCTGAGTAATATTTCTTGTTTTTGTAGCTTTTATAAAAATTCTTACACAACAAGATATTCTAAAGTTTTATTTTTGTGGTGTTGAATATTGCCAATATTTTTTTTCAGGTCTGATTTATTCATACTTAAGTGAGAGTGAGAGTCTGGCCTAAGTTTATCATTAAACTGGAAGGTTTGAAAAAAAGAATATATTTTGTTAATTTTAAGTACTATATGTTATACAAAAAAACATTAGCGACTAAGTGAGGTAAAATGAATAAGTTGCCGCTTACAATAGGATTACTTTCCTTATTATTAAATATTAAGAGCCTGAATATTTCTACATATGTCAATTTTGTTACTAAATCAGTCAAATCATATTATTGATGACATACATTAGTTAGTGAAGTCTAAATTAATTCATATCTATTGGATCCATGTTATATATTACATATTTCAGCAGTACACTTAGAAATTCATATGTATTTATAGATAGTAATAGTATTTTTTTCTTGCCTAAAACCTAATAGCAATAATGTGTATTAAAATTATAGTTAGTTTAATAAATTAATTTCTGATTCTGTTTTCCTCCTTTAGAATTCCAAATGACTTTAGATTATTCTGTACTATGCATAATACTATATGTAGTACAAATAGAGAGATTCCATAGTATCGTCTTTGATTATAGCCACTACCCCACCCTGATCACCTGCACTGCTGTCTGAGCCATTTAGACAGGTCTCTAGCTGTTGTATGGAATTGAGTATACCATCCAATTTATCATCCAGATGTAGAGCTTCAGAATCAGCCATTTCTGTCATTGTTCCAACACTATGCCAGAAAATAATTGTTTTGATTAGTTTTAGTCATTATCAAATTGTACCTAACAGTACTATTCTACTATTGCCTTTTTCTTAGGTTCTCTAAATAATTTTGAGCAGCATGCCTATTTTTATTTTTAGAGGTATTTTATTTAGATCTAATCAAAATCAGGAGTTAGTTTGTTTTGAGCTACAACTCTGTTTGGAAGAACTTGGCATTTAAACTAGTCAAAAGAGTCATGTTTACAAGATGTATTCTTTACAGCGTCCAAATGGACAGCATACTTCAGAGTTCAATGGAATTCTGCTTAAAGCTCAATTATTTTAGAACTGTAACTCTCAATGGCCAATTACAATCTTACTTAGCAATTATATAATAGAGTACCTACTCTATAAAATTACAAAGTAGATCTTAAATATATTTTAATTTGCATTAGTCATTAAGATTTATCCTTTCATTTCAAACAATTTTTTAGCTCTGAATTTTTATATTTTCCATGAGTTTATAAGCATTCATAAGAGGATCTTGTGAATTATTATATTCTATGATTTTCTCATTTTGTTATTTAATTTATTAAAACATTCACAAATTTTGGAACACACACACACACACACACACACACATATATATATATAGAGAGAGAGAGAGAGAGAACCCCATATTGAACAGAATATGGATTGTGATTGCGTACCATTTTCTAATATGTAGAATGTAAATATTAGGCTTCTCTTCTGTCAGCTGTAATCAGATGTAGCAGCTGCCTCTGTTGAGTCAGAACCTAAAGCTGCCTTCTAGCTCATTGGAAAAGTAACATTATACATGTAGTGTGGTCTGCTGTGGACTGGGTCTGCCAGCGTCTAGGTCCGCCTTGGGCTGGATCTGCCATAAGCTAGGTCTCCCGTGGGCTGGATCTGCCATAGGCTGGGTCTGCCATGGGCTGGGTCTGCTGTGGGTTGGGTCTGCCATGTGCTAGATCTGCCACGAGCTAGGTCTGCCATGGACTGTGTCTGCCGTGGGCTCGGTCTGCCGTGGACTGGGTCTGCCGTGGAGTAGACCTGCCGTGGGCTGGGTCTGCCATGGAGTAGACCTGCCGCGGGCTGGGTCTGCCATGGAGTAGACCTGCTCTGGGCTGGGTCTGCCATGGAGTAGGCCTGCCGTGGGCTGGGTCTGCCGTGGAGTAGACCTGCCGTGGGCTGGGTCTGCCGTGGAGTAGGCCTGCCGCGGGCTGGGTCTGCCATGGAGTAGGCCTGCCGCGGGCTGGGTCTGCCATGGAGTAGACCTGCCGCGGGCTGGGTCTGCCATGGAGTAGACCTGCCGCGGGCTGGGTCTGCCATGGAGTAGACCTGCTGTGGACTGGGTCTGCCATGGACTTGGTCTGCGTGGACTTGGTAAGGAGGAATGGTACAGAGCCTCATACCTGCTGATCCTGGGCTATGCCAGCAGCTCGGAGCACTTTGTTTGAATAGTACAGATGAAAATAAAAGCTAAAGTCTTTATCTGAATTTACAACTCACATATGGTATATTAATTGTCCAATAATTCTCCCTTATATATTAAAATGAAAACCACTGTTGAGGACAGAAATTTTATTTTATGCTTTTATAATCCTTTTTGAATCCATTCTAATGGATATATTATAATTCACTTTTCATTATTTATATATTTGTAATTTTTTAAATTACAGTTTATAGTCAATATTATTTTATATTAGTTTCAGGTATACAGCATAGTAATTAGATAATCCTATACTTTACAAAGTGTTTCCCCTGATACTCCCAGTAATCTCCTGGTCCTATATGTAGGTACAACAACATTAGTGACTATATTTCCTATGCTGTATTTTATACTTCCTATGCTGTACTTTATATTTCCATGACTGTGTTGGAGCTAACAAGTACTTCTCAATCCCTTCACATTTTTCACCCAGTCCCCCAACCTACCTTATAATCTCGAGAAAAAGAAAAAACGAAAGTAATATAACTTTTGCTACAAAGTATACAGCAAATGGTAAATATTCACTGACAAAAAGACTAACACTCATTTTACCTCATTTAACTTAATGGTTGCCAATGTGTTATCATATAACATATAATATACTGCTCACAAAAATTAGGGGATATTTCAAAACAAATATGAAAGCCCTGGCCAGTTGGCTCAACGGTAGAGCGTCGGCCTGGCATGCGGGGGACCCGGGTTCGATTCCCGGCCAGGGCACATGGGAGAAGCGCCCATTTGCTTCTCCACCCCCCCCTCCTTCCTCTCTGTCTCTCTCTTCCCCTCCCGCAGCCGGGGCTCCATTGGAGCAAAGATGGCCCGGGCGCTGGGGATGGCTCCTTGGCCTCTGCCCCAGGCGCTAGAGTGACTCTGGTCGCGGCAGAGCGACGCCCTTGGTGGGCAGAGTGTCACCCCTGGTGGGCGTGCCGGGTGGATCCCGGTTGGGCGCATGCAGGAGTCTGTCTGACTGTCTCTCCCCGTTTCCAGCTTCAGAAAAAAAAAATCTATAAAAAACAAAACAAAACAAATACGAAGCAATAAAGTATCCCCTAATTTTTGTGAGCAATGTACTTACAATTTTGTTCATCCGTAGGCACCATGCTAAGTGGTTTATGTGACTTATCTCAAGGAACATATAGCAGCCGTGTGGATGTGCTCTGGCATGACCTCAGTCCAAAGAACAGCCCCCTGAAGCTGAGCTTAGAGATTTTATTCAAAGCTGTGATAGCGAGAAAGGGACGTGAGCTCATGTCGTCTTATTCCGGATTCCACACTGCTGAACAAAGTATTTTATCTGCTTCGGTCAGCTTAAACGGTTTTCAGACCCTTCAGTACATTTTGTCTTTTAAAAGTATTCATTAAAACTCAACTTGATCTCAACTTATTTGAACAAAAAGCAAAGGTTTTGAATATCGTAGATCTTAGTGAGAAATAGAAGTTACTTCCTCATGAATACAAATCAGCTACACAATCTTCATTAGTAAATATTTTGAACAGGCAGTCATAAGATAGCAGAATATAGGCAAGATGAGTGATAATTCAACAAATTCAGTTCAACAAATATTTAAAGATTCCTCACTCTTTTGTCAGGAGCTCTGCTAAACTAAGGATTAAGAGATAAATATAATACAATTCCTGTCCTCTCCCAAATTTTACTTGAATATATGATTGCAGGATGTTATGCCAAGTTCTAAAGTTATTTTAAAATGCAATTTGGACAGTGGCAACTAATTTATTCAGTGAATATTTGTGGTTACATCTGTACTTGAAGCATCGTTTTAGGTGTTGGAAATACTTGGTAGACAAAATGGATACAGTTATCATTCCCATGGAGCTTATATTTTCGTGGGGAGACAGGCAGTAAGTCAATACAGTGTGCTGATAGTAATAAGGGCAAGGAGAAACGTTCAAGCAGGGAGGAGGATAAGAAGTTCTGAGCCATGCTGGGTGGGTAGGGAAAGCGACGATTTTTGGAAAGTGATCAGGGGGATCACACTGAGAAGATGGCATCGTGCAAAGACTGGAAGGAGATGAAAGAGCGAGTTGTGTGAATATGGGGGCGAGTGGATTTTGGTTTAGAAGGAACAGCAACTGTACAAACTGAGGTGGCAGCATGCCTGGTATGTTCAGGGAATAGGAAGGAGGACAGTGTTAGTGGCAGTGGTGGAGACAACAAGGTGGAGATATGGATGTGATGAGGATGTGGAGATGGAGGAGTCCACCTTGTGTAGGGGTTTTTAGGCACCATAAGAGCTTGAGCTTTTCTCTAACTGGCATGGGAAGTAGTTGGAGGAGCTTTGGGATGACATGGTGTAACTTAAGTTTTAAAAGATCACCCTATCTGCAATGTTGAAAATAGTCAGTATGATGTCAGGAGTAGAAACCGGGAGACTGTAAATATCCAGATGTACAAAGGACAAGGTAGCTGCGGAGGTGGTGAGGATATGTTTTGAATGTAGGGCCATTCAGTGGATTTGGATGTGGATTAAACCAGGAGTCACAGATGGCTTCAAGGTCTTTGTCCTGAGCAGTGGGAAGGATGAGATTGGCTCTTGCTGAGCTGGAATGACTTAGAAGGAACAGATGGAGAGTGGGGATAAGGAGGTTGGCTTCAGACAAAGTGGCAGAGACATTCCTGTGTTTTCACCAATTCTGTTTCATATACTTTTTTGCTGCTGTCCCAATTACTACTCTCCTCCCCCCTCCATTTAGACCTGTCATTTCCAGGCTGAGGCAGTGAGAAGCCTCTCCACGATTTTTTGGTCTCTGTGTCCCCCTGGTATGAAGAATGAAGAGGAAGCCTCAGGCTCACATGGCAGAGCCCCAAGCCTGAGGAAGGCTGGATCCCTGAGGCATGGCATGGAGGCCAGGTTCCCAGGACAGTGTGAAGCAGCTGAGTTAATAGAGACATATTAAATTTTCCCTGATATGAGACATGCATGGAAATGTTCGGTAGTCAGATGTAACCATTTGGAGCTCAGGAGAGAATGTTGGACTTGAAAAAGAAATTCGGGAGGCTTCAGGGTATCGGTGGTATTTATCAATGGTTGAGAGCACTCAAAGAGTTAGTCTAGATAGAGATCAATGAAAAGACCTGAATACAGTCAGTGAATTGTCTTTTGATGTGTTTTTCTTCCAAATTTTCCAACAGTCACATTATATTTATATATGGGTTATGGGTTACTAAGTTCACCTCTCTCAGGGGAGTGTACAGCTGATTAGGTATTGAGACATCATTAACGTCTTTGCCTTTTTTTTGGTCAAAGTAATAAGAAGCCGTAAATATTTAGAAGAAAATAGACAACAAGTATTTGTTATTTTCTCATTGTTGTTTGTAGATATGATGTTTCCATCATTCCAACTTAATAAAGAATTGACATACAATCAAGGTTTCTAAGCTTCAGCATTATTGATATTTAAGGATGGATAATTCTTTATAATTGGGTGGGGAGGGTGCTGTCCTGTACATTATATGATATTTAGAAGCATTTCTGGTATCTACCCACTAGATGTCAGTAGCACTTCCTTACCACCCCCAACATCATTACTGACAATCAAAAATGTCTTCTGAGCAAGGTAAGAATCACTGATCTATATTATATCTGCTTTTAGTGAGTTAGTTATTTATATATTTATTCTCTGCAAAGTATCTGAGGAGGTTTTCCTGAACATTTATTTAATATAATATGCTATATTAAATTATTGAGGAAACTGAGATGAAAGATAAAACCATGATAATACAGAATTTAAGCAAGAAAGCAACATAACATTGCCAATTTAACAGTACAGAATAATTAGCACTATGTAATTAGCGGAGAGAGTCTATTCAAGAAAGGTCAAGAAAGGAATTAAAGATGGGTTAGGTCATTCCTTAACTGGTAGGTCTTGAAAGAGGGGGTGACATGGTATGGACACAGCCTGGCCTGGTGGATAGCAAGAAGTGCAAAGCAGAAGGCAGGGAGTCCCACCTAGGTAGTAGGGATGGGTTAGAATGATGGAATCAGAAACTCTGTGGGGTGAAGATGTAGAACAGTGGGTAATCTCACTGAGAAGTTCTGAGGCCAGACTGGCGAGAGTTTTGAAGTAGAAGGAAGAAGATGGATCAGGAGAGACAGAGAAGACAGAGTAAGTGAAACAAAGGAAAGATCAGGATAATAATGTTTTCAGAGACAATGGCCAACCTAACTTTCGGGAGGAATTGGTCATTACTGTCTGACATTTCCAGAGGTCAGGCATGATAGAAACTAAAAAAAAAAGGCTGTTTTATTTGTTGATTAGGTCATTGGTGGCATTTCAGTATACAGTCTCATAAGAATTGTGGCAAAAAGAGACATCTCAGAGGCTCAATACAGAGAAGAGGAGGAGGGAAGAGGCAGCTGGTGCATTTAAAGAAGAGAAATGGGACAGTAATGGAAGGGAGCACTGGTTCCAAACCAGAAGAGCCTTGGTTGTGTGGTTGATGACCAGGGGAGAAGAGTCAGTGGAGAATAGAATCAGTTGTTGCAGAAGGGATGTTAGGCCTCGGTGGAGGGCAGAATAAAGAAGATATAGGGATGAGGAGGCAAAATATTCTCTGACTCTGAAAATGTTAGATAGAAAGTGCCTGTGTTCTTGCATACTCCAGGGTGCACTCTCTTGATGGCATTTGGTTTTTTGTTTGTTAGTTTTCTGGTAACACAGGAGGGAAGTGCTTTTGTTCATTCAAGGTCAGGAAGTGGATTGAAACATGGTGGGATTAAAGATTTAAGTCGTATAAAGAAGATCAACAATGACCATTATTTTTTTAAAAAATGATAGGTGAGCCTGACCTGTGGTGGCGCAGTGGATAAAGCATCGACCTGGAAATGCTGAGGTTGCCCGTTCGAAACCCTGGGCTTGCCTGGTCAAGGCACATAGGGGAGTTGATGCTTCCTGCTCCTCCCCACCTTCTCTCTCTATCTCTCTCCTCTCTCTCTCTCTCTCTCTCTCTCTCTCCCTCTCTCTCTTTCTAAAATGAATAAATAAAATAAAAATAAAAATTTAAAAAAATGGTAGGTGAGTTCCTAGAACTCAATGCACAGATTATTAAGAGACATTTTCAGTTTTCCTTTAGCAAAGCAGATTGCATTGACTATGACTTAAGACTCTGCGTTAGCCTGAAAAGTTTATTTTTTTGCATTGAAACCATTAAGAAGACACAAGAGAAAAATAAACATTTTGTGGTTAATGAAAATGCCTCTCATCTTTGGAAGAAACTGCTTCCTCTGTTTTCTTTGGATATCAGTATATCCAACAAAAAGAAGAGCCTATTTATTTAGATGTGATTGGGTCAAATTTAACAAGAGTCAGACTGGAAAAGTACTTCTCTCAAAGTACATGAAATTCTATCATTTCATATCTTCTTGGAGAAAGGACTGATTTTTCTGCTCAGACTTCTTTTAAGATGCAAATATCCTTGGAAGGGTTAATATGTTCAGAAGTTCATGTTAACTCTCTTGGCAGAAGCTGGGATGGCAGGGTGGAAGAAAGTTTACCAAAAAAAAAAAAAAAAAAAAAAAAAAGCAAACGAGAGTTAAAAAAGAAAGGCAAACATTGTCTGCTTACTTTGCTTAGCTTTCATTATTTTGCCCAAACTGCTGTGGATGACACATGTGAACAGTGGATTATAACAAGATCCGTGAGTGCCAGCTGCTCACAGACGACACTTACGTAGTCCTCACTTGGGCTTTCTAAGTGCCTTATGTATACTAACTTCTTTAATTCTTTAACAATTTGCTGAGGTGGTCAGTATTATTATCCCTCAATTTCTAGGTGAGGGGTCACTCAGCTAGTGGGTGGGTGAGCAGGATTTTAATCCAGGCACTCAAGTTCCTGAGCTGACAATATTCGTTGCTAGGGGAATTCATTGCAGGTAGAATACCCTATTTACTTTTCATTCCTGACTCAATGGCTTCTATCAAAAAATTTGAAATGTTTTGACTTTTCATACATATGAAGAAAACAAATTTGATCTGTGTCAGTTTTTTTTTCTATTATCATTTTCTTTCATTGGCAGATCTGTCATACCACACATGGTGTGAAGGGGTAGACCACACACCTATAAAATAATAGGTGGTATTTGTTTTTTCATTCTAATTATTAAAAAAGTGGGCTTAGATAGACACTGGAGTCTATGCTGGTTTTCCACATCAGGATTTTTAGGAAGACAGAGGCACACTTACATTTCTTTTACATTAAACATATTGCAGGCCTTTTCTCCTTTTCATGTTGTCATGCTTGATACAAAGGCCTAGACGACTTGTTTTATAGGTGGTTGCGACCTTTAGAGATTACATTATCCAAATTCTTTATGTTGTGGATGCTGAGAGGGCTTAAGCTCCATCTCAGGCTAAGACTGAGGAGGAGGGTGTTTTGAAATAAGACTTTATGACTCATTTCCACCTCAACACTAAAATTTGAATACTTCTGTATGCAGGATTTTAACATCTGGAAATTAAAATCAACCCCTGTGTTAAATTAATGCTTTATTTGGAGATTGATGAAATAATTTTATTTGAACTTACACTAAAGTTGTTGGTAAATCAGGGTCATTTAAGAAAAATCCAGGAAAGGTGTGATATTTTACATGTTTATTTTTCTCCTGGTTATTATTTATTGCTCAATCAGCATTAACAGAAGAAAAATAGTTTGGCTGCTGAGTTACTGTAGTATAGGATTTCAAAGGGCCTTATTAGAGAGGGATGTAATTTCATCCTCTGGGCCTTTTATGTAACAGAGTGCATATTTGGGTTACTTTATTTTGACCCGGAATTAAACAATAGATTAAAGTGGTGCACAGGAAGTTAAATTATTCAAGAAAGATTAAAAATATATTATGGTTGATTTTTAGACTACTCAGGCCGTCTCTATACTTTATAGCTTTATACTTTTATTTTTGGTAACTCTTGTCTGAATGCCCTGCCACAAAGTTTTCTGTTTATTTCACAAATTTTATAAAATGTAGGTATTTGATAACTACTGTGTCTAATCAATGGTTTTTAAATGCATAATTTTGACAAATTGATAGACAGTAATGCTTTTGTATATTGTTTAACTATACAGTGTGTCCGTAAAGTCATGGTGTACTTTTAACCAGTCACAGGAAAGCAACAAAAGACAATAGAAATGTGAAATCTGCACCAAATAAAAGGAAAACCCTCCCAGTTTCTGTAGGATGATGTGGCAGCATGTGCGCATGCGCAGATGATGACGTAACACCGTGTATACAGCGGAGCAGCCCACGGCCATGCCAGTCGAGATGCGGACAGTACAGAGGAAAGTTCAGTGTGTTCTGTGGCTCACTAAATTCAAATCCATGACCGAAGTGCAACTTGAATATTGGCACGTTTATAACGAAGTGCCACCACATAGTAATAACATGACTCGGTGGGATAAGCAGTTGAAGGAAACCGGCAGTTTGGTGGAGAAACCCCGTTCTGGTAGGCCATCAGTCAGTGACGAGTCTGTAGAGGCTATACGGGATAGCTACCTAAGGAGCCCTAAAAATTCTGTGCGTGAGCCCACATCGAACTGCACTGAATAGGTATGAAACTGGGAGAGTTTTCCTTTTATTTGGTGCAGATTTCACATTTCTGTCGTCTTTTGTTGCTTTCCTGTGACCGGTCAAAAGTGCACCATGACTTTACAGACACACTGTATATGACCATAGTTTAGTTATGGAATTCAGTAATGAAAAATAGAGTAGATGTCACAGATTGTAATGAAGCTTCACATATTAAATATTAAGGGAAGAAAACTTGAAGATCTGTGAATTCAAAGAAAAACGCCTTTACAACTTCAGTTTTGAGAGCATTTTCATAAGATGAAAGAAACACATAATATCAGGGTACTGCTAACTCTAGCCATCTAGTAGTGCATGGATCCATCATGAGACTTGAAGGTAGTCCTCTCTGCTCCCTCATCCCATGACTGACCCTGTGATTTGCATAATAATATCCACACTGGTTCATGTTTGGGGTGATTGTTTCCATCCTCAATGTGAGACTGTGGAATTCTTATTTTGTTTCCATGAAGTAAAGTTTGCATTGGCTGGGGTCCCAGCTAGACTGATGCTTTTTTCTCATTTTGTTTATTTGTTTAATATCGTAGGTTTTGAAAGTCATTCAAAATTAAAGGGCTTGCATATTATCCTAAGAAGATAATTTGTGATTGAAACCCTTTGTGAAAAATTACAAGAGGCATTTAAATGTTTGTTAAGTAACTTGTTATTTATGGTTGGATGAGAGGTCGATGTGGAGTATGCCTCTGCTGAAAATTTATATGGTACTTACTGAAGGCTATCTGCCTACTTTTTGGAAGATACAGACACATTCCAGTGTGCATAAGTTACTTCACAGAAGTCAATCAGAAATTGTAAATGATAATTTTAGGTCATACATAATTATATTTTAGAGCCCTGGCTGGTTGGCTCAGTGGTAGAATGTTGACCCAGTGTATGGAAGTCCCAGGTTTTGTTTCCAGTGAGGGCATACAGGAAAAGTGACCATCTGCTTCTCCTCTCCTCCCCCTTCTCTCTTTCTTTCTCTCTCTCTCTCTCTCTCTCTTCTCCTCCCACAACCATGGCTCGATTGAACCAAGTGCTTCTGCCCTGGACACTAAGGATGGCTCAGTGGAGCCTCAACATCAGGCACTAAAAATAGCTCGGTTTTGAGTAGGTTCTCAGATAGGCAGTGCATTGGCCCCAGACAGGAGTTGCTGGGTGGATCCCGGTCAGGACATATGTGGGAGTCTGTCTCTTTATCTCCCCTCTTCTCACTTAAATTAAATATATATATATATATATATATATATATATATATATATATATATATATATATATTTTAGAATGTTGAATGTATGTGCTAATCTATAAGTCAGTAAATTTTACATTGATATTTCTGATTTAGTAGTTTTAATATATTAATGCTAGACTAATTTTACCTTAGTTTGCTATTTCTTGCACTACAATGGTAATTGGAATATTTTAATTCTAGAGCCCATTAAGTCAAGCTCGAGATTTAAGGGAATTAATTGAAGGCCTTCAAGATATTGGTATTTTGTTACATGGATTGAATATTGATGTTGAGGTCTTAAGCTCAAAGTTGCTTTGCTGTTTGATTCTGTTAGACTGAGTATACAAGGAATTGGGGAGGGGAGAGGATATACTCGCATTTCCTGGCTTTCTCTACCTTTGGAACAAGTAACAAATTTAAGAATTGATAAAAAAGGAAAATTTTTGTTTTATTATAATTTTTTCCAGATTTTATTAAATACTCTTTCGGCTTCTGGATTTATATGAAAGAACTCCCAGAAGTTTATATGTCTATATAAATAGTTTTGCCCTTTCTCTAAATATCCCTTTGGCAGAGTCTTTGTGTGTTTAAGCTTGGAGACAGCAGAGACCAAGAAGTCCAACTCATCATTTCATAGATGTATGTAGAGTGAGCTAAGGACCGGGGAGGTTCAGGATCACACAACTGGTGGGTGGTAGCATCAGGATTCAAGCTTGCATTTTGAATCCCAGGCTGTGTTTTTTACGGTCTCAGCATGCTTACTTTTTTCTGTGTCCAGAGCTTACATCCATGACATTTATTGAAATTTTGAGTCTAGGGGAACTGTCATTGTTGGAATTTTTGAAGTCATACAGGGTCTAAACCTTACTGAAAATTTCAGACTGATTTGGAAAGGAAAGAAAAAAACCCAGAAGTTATTTTCTCTGTTCTTAAGATCACAAAACTGACATTTTATTTTTTTTATTTATTTTTTATTTTTTTATTTTTTCTGAAGCTGGAAACGGGGAGAGACAGACAGACTCCCGCATGCGCCCCACCGGGATCCACCCAGCACGCCCACCAGGGACGACGCTCTGCCCACCAGAGGGCGATGCTCTGCCCCTCCGGGGCATCGCTCTGCCGCGACCAGAGCCACTCTAGCGCCTGGGACAGAGGCCAAGGAGCCATCCCCAGCGCCCAGGCCATCTTTGCTCCAATGGAGCCTTGGCTGCGGGAGGGGAAGAGAGAGACAGAGAGGAAGGAGGGGGGGTGGAGAAGCAAATGGGCGCTTCTCCTATGTGCCCGGCTGGGAATTGAACCTGGGTCCCCCGCACGCCAGGCCTACGCTCTACCGCTAAGCCAACCGGCCAGGGCCAAAACTGACATTTTAAATGAGATAAAAATCCTTCTGAAACTAGGGATTACTTTATTTAATTTGTTTTAATTTTTAAATTTTTATTGAGGTATAATTTATATACAACAACTGCTTGTGTGTGTGTGTATGTGTGTGTGTGTGTTTGTATTCTGGGTACAAATTCTTTATCATATATATATATATATTGCAGATGTTTTCTCACATTCTGTCTTATTTTTTCATGGTGTTAGTGGCTTGTTAATTACAAGAAAGTGAAGGAAAACAAAGCAACTGGGATTTTGATTGACATTGCATTGAATCTGTAGAATAATTGGGGAGAATTGACTTAACAATGAACATTGTGTCTTTATACACATTTATTTATGTCTTTACTGCTCTCAGCAACATTTTATAGTTTTCAGCATGTAGGTTTTGCACAACTTGTCAGATTCATATCTTAGTCTTTCATATTGTTGATGCCAATGGAAAAGTTTTTTTTTATTTCAATTTTCAGTTGTTTATTCCTTATATATGGAAATAAGTTGAAATTGGTATAATTTATTATACAATCTTGCCAAAGAATTATTAGTTCTACTATATTAGGTTTTCTATATAGACATATTGTCTGTAAATAAAAGCAGTTATAATTTTTCATTCCTCAACCTAACCTTTTATTTTTCTTTATTGCTCTGTTACAATAGCTAGAAATTCTAGTTCTATGTTGAATACTGATGAGGAAAATATCCTTTATACCTTTTACATTGAGATGAGAATGGAATCAATGGTCATTCATGGAAAGTCTCAAATGAAACTTCTTAGAAGGCTCATGACTGATTTGAAAAAAACATCATATTTTGCATTCTTCTCTATAGCTTTCTGTTTTAAAATATAAAATAAAATTTAAAAACTTAATAGTTTAATTATTTTGTTCAGAAACTGTCTACCCCCTGACCCCAAACATCTATGAAAGTGTTGATTCAGGAAGATGTGCTGTAGTTAATCCTGTGTTTTTTATAGCATGTATCTTAAAACATAATTTGAGAAGGAAGGTAAATAATAAAATATATGTCACATAAAATATATCTAAACAATACAAAACAATGTAAAATGAGTGTAAGTTGTATAACATTATACTGAGTTATATTGCAGGCTGTATTATTAACTTAACTTTAGGTCTCTATAGGTAGACTGTAAATTTCTTCTAGGCAGACCTCATCTTATTCTTTATTTTATCTACCATAACCTATAGGACAGCCCTATATACATTTTGCAGAATGACTTTTACTAGACCTTACTCAACTTTCACATGCAGAGATCACTGGAAATAAGTAAGAGAGAGATTATACTGGAGTGATCAGAGAGCAGGTTAGAAGAACTGAAGTGTGTGTGAGTTTGGGGCCAGATTGGAACAGAGGCTAGGTCGATGCCCATGAAATGGAAGTAGATTATATGTCCATTATGATTAAAGACTGATATAGAACAACAACTCATTTCTTTATTGCACTGAATAATATTCCATAGTCTGGAGGTACCACAGTGTATTTATCCATTTACCTACTGACAGACATTGTCATTGCTTCCAAGATTCGGCAATTATGAACAAAGGTGCAGTAAATATCTGTGTGTAGGATTTTGTGGGAACAGTTTTCAGAGCCTTTGGTTAATTTTTTTTTCTTTTTTTTTTTAATTTTTATTTTATTTATTTATTTTAGAGAGGAGAGAAAGAGGGAGAGAGAGAGACAGAGAGAGAGAGAGAGAGAGAGAGAGAGAGAGGAGAGAGAGACAGGGGGGAGGAGCTGGAAGCATCAACTCCCATATGTGCCTTGACCAGGCAAGCCCAGGGTTTCGAACCGGAACCTCAGCATTTCCAGGTCGACGCTTTATCCACTGCGTCAGCACAGGTCAGGCCCCTTTGGTTAATATTAAGGGGCATGATTGCTGGATTGTATGGTAAGAGTATGTGTAGTTTTGTAAGAAACTGCCAAACTATTTTCTATAGTGGCTTATTTGCCATTTGTATATCTTCTTTAGTGAGGTGTCTGTTAAAGTCATTGGCTCATTTTTTTTTTTTTTAATTTTCTGAAGCTGGAAACGGGGAGAGACAGTCAGACAGACTCCCGCATGCGCCTGACCACCCGGCACACCCACCAGGGGCGATGCTCTGCCCCTCCGGGGCGTTGCTCTGCCGTGACCAGAGCCACTCTAGCGCCTGGGGCAGAGGCCAACGAGCCATCCCCAGCGCCCGGGCCATCTTTGCTCCAATGGAGCCTCGGCTGCGGGAGGGGAAGAGAGAGACAGAGAGGAAGGAGGGGGAGGATGGAGAAGCAAATGGACGCTTCTCCTATGTGCCCTGGCCGGGAAACGAACCCGGGTCCCCCGCACGCCAGGCCGACGCTCTACCGCTGAGCCAACCGCTGAGCCAACCGGCCAGGACCAGTTGTTTGTTTTCTTATTGTTAAGTCAGAGTTAATATTTTGAGTTGTAAAATACTATATAGGAAGATCTTTTGTGTGATTAATATAGTTTTTCCCAAGTTATGAAAAAATTCATGTTTCAAAGGACATCTGAGTTTCGAAAGGATTCTTTAAATGATTGGCTGTATGCGCATGTTCTTCATCTGATTATATGTGCAGGTGATCCCTTACAATGGTTATAAGTGGAATCATCAATTAATTCTAGGACTCTCAACTCACATAGAAAAACACTTTGTAGCTATATTCAAAGTATTTCATCCAGCCTCAGCAGGGAAACTATCTTTCTCATGCAACATTGTAGGACCTTGCATTGAGATTGGGCTTGGTCATTATAGAGAGAGATACAGTAGGAAGATGTCTCCAAAAGTAAAAATATAATGACATCTATTATTTATTTAGCACATACTAATTATAAATCACAGTGACTTATATATGATGTTCATATAATATATATATTAAATGTATTTATGTACATGCTATTTTTATCATTGCTAAAATTACAATCGCAATTTGGGCATTTACATTTTCTTCTTAAAGGTTAGACAATGCAGCCCTGGCCGGTTGGCTCAGTGGTAGAGCGTCGGCCTGGCGTGCAGGACTCCCGGGTTCGATTCCCGGCCAGGGCACACAGGAGAAGCACCCATCTGCTTCTCCACCCCTCCCCCTCTCCTTCCTCTCTGTCTCTCTCTTCCCCTCCCGCAGCCAAGGCTCCATTGAAGCAAAGTTGGCCCGGGAGCTGAGGATGGCTCCATGGCCTCTGCCTCAGGCACTAGAATGGCTCTTGTTGCAGCAGAGCAACGCCCCAGATGGACAGAGCATCGCCCCCTGGTGGGCAGGCCGGCTGGATCCCAGTCGGGCACGTGTGGGAGTCTGTCTGACTGCCTCCCCATTTCCAACTTCAGGAAAAAAATAACTAAAAAAAAAAATTAAAAAAAAGGTTAGACAATGCAATCTTAATGAGGTTAAGATTTTGCCCTAATTTACATATCAAGTGGCAAATATGGGATCCAAATCCAGTTCTTTCTGACCCCAAGGTCTTAGTTTACTCTGCTATATTTAGTTTATTATTTATTGATGAATTTATTAAATAAAGATTAATGGAGTACTTACTAAGTGCCAGACACTGTGGTGCTGAAAATACTGCAGTGGAAAAAGACACCAAGTTCTTGCTTTTAAACATTTTATATTCTAGTGAAAGAAATAAAGAAGCAAGTGTTGTATGAAAGGAGAGGTTAGAAATAAAGAAGCAAAATACACATGATTGTCTTGTGATGGAAAGTGCTATAGAAAAAAGACAAAGCTGTGCAATAGGATAGAAAGTGATGGAAGAAGAGGTATGCATGGGAAAGGATGGGCCATGGTAATATGTGCAGGAATAGCCTTCAGGCAGAGGGAACAGTATGTGCAGTGCTCTCTGAAGATAGGAAATTGATTAGCATGATTATGGAACAAAAATGAGGCCCATGTACCTGAAACATGTTGAGTATAGGGGAGAAGGTAGGATATGAGATTAAAGAGGTGGTGTGCGGTCAAAACCTATAGGCCTTGGTCAAGATTTTGGCTGTTACTTTAAAGGAGATGGAAAGTCATTGGAAAGATTTAAACATGGGTTATGACATGGTAGGACTTATATTTTAAATGGAGAACAGACTATAGGACAACAAAAAGGGTACGGGGGACCAGTAAAAAGGCTACTGAAGGTAGTTCAGGCTTGGGCTTGACGAATAACTGTAGAAGTGATGAGATTCGAGATCTACTTCAAAGGTGGAGCCAACGAGATTAGCTAATGAATTGGATGTGGAGTGGAAGGAAAAGAGAGTGTTGATAATGACTATAAGTTTTTTTATCCAAAGTACTACAGTGAGAAAATCTTGAGGAGGGAAGATTGGGAAGGAAATCAAGATTTCACTGTGTGTATAATGGTGGGTAGGTTTTCCCTACCATAAATAGCCTATTATTTCCAGCATATCTATTGGTCTTTCTTCTTTTCCATTTATCATCTATTTTTAATTGATCACTTATGAGATAACCATTTATATCCATTAAGGAATATATAATTGTGCTATTCAGAGTTCCAATTTTACCATTTTTTCATTACTAAAGGAGAGTGACTGAATCTATTAATTACTGAAATAGGTGTGTTAAAATCTTTCATTGTGATGGCAGATTATCATTTTATTTTACAATGATATTTTGACTTTATATATACTCAAGTTGTTACTGGATTCATGCACATTTAGAAGTGTTCATTCTTTCTGGTGAGTTAACTTTTATTATTATGTGTTAATATCTTTATCAAATGTCCTACAGTCTGTGTGGTTATAACCATTCTTCTTCTTCTTCTTTTTTATTTATTTATTTATTTATTTATTTATTTATTTATTTATTTATTTATTTATTATCAAGTGAGAGGTGGAGAGGTAGAGACAGATTCATGCATGTGCCCAGACCAGGATCCATTCTGCAAGCCCTCTACCAGGCTCTTCCTGGCTGGGCTGCTGCTCTGTTGCTCAGCAACTGAGCTATTTTAACATTTGAGGCGAGGCCATGGAGCCATTTTCAGTCCCAGGGCCAACTTTGCTTGAACCATTTGAGCCATTGCTGCAAGAGGGGAAGAGAGAGAGAGAGAGAGAGAGAGAGAGAGAGAGAGGAGGAGGAGGAGGAGGAGGAAGTAGCAGATGGAGGCTTCTCCTGTGTGCACCAATTGGGAATTGTACCCAGGACTTCCACACACCAGGCTGATGCTCTACCATTGAGCCAACTGGCCAGGGCCACCACCATTGTTCTTTTGGTTAGTTTTTGTGTTCCTGTTTTGGACTCATGTTGTTTTGAACGTTAGCTATGGGAATCCTTTGGAGTCTGGGCTTAAATTACGCTCCTCCATGAAAAACGTGAATTTGCACCTGCCAGATTCCTGGAAGCCCTGTCATCTGGGGTTCACTTAAACTAAAGTTTGATTTAGTTTTTCTTTTTGTGGAAATCTTTGTAGCTTAAATGTTGAATATCAAATTGAGTGATTGTGGGCTTGGAATTAGGAATTCTCAGGAAAGTGTTCTATTATTTTCCCATCTGAGCCAAAGTCGTGATAGGCGTGTGGCCCCATCATCATCCTCCACAAGATGGGCTTCTTCTACTTCATCACTGAAGGTAAACCCTTTCCACAATCCCACCTTGACGTGAATGTTCCCGATCTAGTACCCACTCACCCACGGGAGTTTGAACTCCTGACTTTGCCGCATTAAAACCCAACTTCAAGTCCACTGGGATTAACACCAGATAAAAACCCAGCCTGCGCTCACTAACTCTGCTGAATTTTCCAGTCTTTTCATTATTTCCTCTGAGGAATTTCCTTATTTCCTGCTATCTCAGATATGCTTTAACAGGTATTGAATTTTTATACACATGTTTACATCTGCCTGAGCAGCTAACATTTTCCTGAACATCTAGTCCACAGTGGTTGTGGGTGACATGCAAGGTTGTAAACACATGCAGGTGTGAGGCCAAGCCCAGCATTGTGGTTTTTGTTCACCAGCTTTGCCGGTAAATACCTTTAGGTTGCATCAAGAGCCTCTTCTGTAACAACCTGTCACTGAGTGGCTTTAGCGTCCACTAACTATTATTGACTGAATTACCTGTTATGCCAAGGGCTACGAAACGGTGATTTTCAAGACCTATTATTTTTTCTACAAGTATTATTTACCACTTTTTCCATAAAAAAGAGCTTTCTCCTCTGACCTATATATATATATATTTTCTTACTGTGGTCTCATGGGTTATTTATAATTAAATATGTTCTAAACCTTTACCGTTATTATTTTTTTTGATACTCATACTGTCCTGAATTTAAGTGGAAGGCCTTCAAACCAACTCTTGTGTTCTTTTGCGTGCCCCACTTAGAGCTTTGTGCCCATCTTTGCTTTTTGGAGCATGGAGATGTTGCAGGCTTGCTTTGTACGGTCCCATCACTAGATCTGGAGTTAGCCAGTTCTCCTGAGGAGCCCTGCTGCTTCTGGTGGGAAATGGCATTTATAAACCAAGATCAGAGAGACATAGCTCATTGCTGTTGGAGTCATTGCTTTTAGGTCCCTTTGGTGGAAACAACTAGAAAAACTAATTTTAAAATCGTAAGTTTACACTGGTATTTTCAATTTACAGAGTTTATTTGCTCTAAAAATAATAAATATCAGAAATTATAGCATACTGGTTGATAACCTCCATTCTGAAATGTACTGGTTGTTGACCTTGGGAAGTTTATTTTACTGCACATCTTTCTTAGTTCCCACATCTATGAAATCAGAATAATGAAAGAACCTACCTTAGGAGGTATTGTGAGAAGTAAGGAAGGGTGTTGATATATGTAAATTGGCTATATATGTCCCTGGCTTAGAGTATGCACTTTATAATCCTTTGCTAAATTAGGTGGAAGCTATGTAACTACCACTGTTTGACCATTTTGACCTACAAAAATGATCATTTCATGTGGCTCAACCTAATAAATATATAAATACCATCCTCCAGCAATTGCCTGTTAGGGGCTAGATACCATGATCTGCAGTAGACACCACAAGGTCAGTACAAAAGCCCATGACCTGAAGGAGTTGAGAGAGAAGTGTTAGGTCAATCAATAAGATTTCCCAATAGCACTTTTTATATAGTGGGAGAGTAAGGAAGGACTCTTCTTAGACTATCATGAGTCAGTTTGGGGAAGGAAACAATCTTGAAGTCTAGAGAATGAAAAGAATGAGATTGTGTTTTGGAATTCTCAGACTCAAGGTGGGAACCCCTGTGGAATGTCCCCAGGGAACGAGTTAGAAAAAAAGAGCACATCTGAGCCTGACCTGTGGTAGCACAGTGGATAAAGAGTTGACCTGGAACTCTGAGATCGCTGGTTCGAAACCCTGGGCTTGCTGGTTAAGGCACATATGGGAGTTGGTGCTTCCTGCTCCTCCTCCTTTCTTTCTCTCATTCTCTCTCCTTTCTAAAATGAATAAATAAAAAATATATATAAAAAGAGCACATTTGTGCAAGACTATGTATAATTTTTCAAACAAAAGTTCTAATAATCTTGAGCCTGTTTCCATAATGTGACCAAAATGAACATATGTGTTAGAATCCTATTAATTCCTTTGTTGACTCTTTTAAAATTATTTCCTCTCCATTATTCATATGTGTTACAAACTCAGTCCTGTATTTATATTTTTGGCATTGAAGTGGTACCATTAAATACTCACATCAAGCTAACGTACGGTTATCCTTCCCAACTGGGCTGAAATAGAAATTTATGTGGTGAATATTTATAGTTTTAGTCTCTGATTCTCTCATCATTCTTATTAAATGTTAATGAATGATAATAACACAGGATTAGCACAAATACAGGGCTGACAATAGCAGGTCTTTCTTTAAAAGCTAGTCTTTTATTGGCGATGTTTTAGTTAATCTCAGTATCAATCACAAATATTTGTACAAAATGTTACTTGACTTTTTTTAAAGAGTGATGCATTATATATTTGCTTATTAATTAACTAATTAATTAATTAAAGAGTGATAGGTTCTTATCCTGACCTCTGCCATTGTTTAATGAGCTTGAATTCCTGGAAGTGTTAGAATGGAGAAGTATTAGGAGCACCTTCTCACAGATTAGCCTTTTAAAACTTCTCATAAGCACAATAGCTAGATCATTACCATATTGCACTGCTTGCCTTCTCTTTTGTATGTCCAATTATTTTTTTTAGTGCTTATAAAATTAAAAGCAAAGTTTTTACAGAATTCTAAGAAACTTTATTTTGCTGAAGTCCAGCTCTAGCCGGGAGTTGAATTTTCATACCATATGGTTTATATTTTATACACTTTTGACTCTAATGAGACTGGCATCGCCATGTGAGTCATGCTGGTGAATAGGATGTGTGTGTTTGTGTTTATGCTCTGTAAGAGGGTTCTGGAACATGTGTACTTATTACAATCATAAAAATCTATTAAACCATCTTGATAAGAAACTTTAAATATGTAAACTATTCATTAAAAAACCCTTTAGAGAGAAATTCCTTAAAGAAAACATGATGAATGAGTGTTTATCTTTTAAACATTACACTATTGGATTAATAACACATGATGAAAATGCTAACTAAGCACCGTTATCTTTGGCTGGTGAGCCTTTCCTTTGTGTGTACTTTGAATTACAGGTTTTCCTTTGGTGTACCAATCTGACTGTGTGTGTGTGTGTGTGTGTGTGTGTGTATGTCAGAGACAGAGGGACAGATAGAGACAGACAGACAGGAAGGGAGAGAGATGAGAAGCATCAGTTTTTCATTGCAGCACCTTAGTTGTTCATTGATTGCTTTCTCATATGTGCCTTGACCTGGGGGCTATGGCTGACCAAGTGACCCCTTGCTCAAGCCAGCGACCTTGAACTCAAGCTGGTGAGCCTTGCTCAAACCAGGTGAGCCTGTGCTCAAGCTGGCAACCTCGAGATTTTAAACCTGGGTCCTCTGCATCCCAGTCCAACGCTCTATTCACTGCGCCACTGCCAGGTCAGGCCCAATCTGACTTTTAGGATTATTAAGATTTTAATGGATTCCTAAATGCCTTTGGGGGTTCTTTTTTTATTTTGTGAAAAAAAGTAATATCTTAATACAGAACAAATGAAAAAAGCTTGTGCATATCAGGAATTCTGGTAAATTCTATGTGCATTATTTTATTTAATCTTCATACAACCATATGAATTAGATGATATATATATATATATATATATATATATATATATATATATATATATATATGAGGAAAACTGCAACTTGGAGATGTTTGCTAACTTGCATAATTTAAAAGTAAGTGGTGGAGCTGGGGTTTGGATCTGCCTTCAAGACTTGATGCTCTTATCTGCTGTGCTCTATTTGGTTTGCTGTGTTGGTTCTCACCGCCACACGCACTCATGCATGGTCATTCTGCACTGTGGACAAGGAGACGTGCCGCACTTCAGAAGCACAAAGATGATTAGATCAGGACACGCCCCTCGCAGTGAAGGAGCTCCCATCTACTAGGGCACGTAGTCATTGAGTATAGGAACTGTGGAAATACAAAAGAGCATGGCTACATCTGCCTGGGATGAAGATAGGGAAGCATCAAGTTAACTTCTCCGGGGAGCTGGGTTAGGCTCAGCTGGCATAGCAGGGGAAAAGGACTTTCCAGGAAGTGAGGACAACAAAATGGTGGTTTTGCAGATGCTGCAGAGACGAGATTTGGAAAGACCTTGGATGCCTGGTGAAGGAATTTTGAATTGTGAAGAACCATTGGAAGAGTTTAAGCAGTAATGGAATTAGGTTTGCTCCTTTACAGACTTATCTAGCAGCCATGTGGGAATTTTGTTACAATGAGGCAGACTGAAGGCTCTCAGGACTTCATGGTCCAAGTCTTCTTGGGAATCGAGCAGAGGTAGAAAATCCCGAGTATCTGAAATTTCAATTTAATATTAGAGTTGTAGAACTTTGAGTTGGTTTTTGGAGTCCAGACTATATTTTTTCATGTCCCCAAATCAGAAACAGTTTTTATAGCATGTTTATTAAATACTTGTTTCAAAATGGACTGAATTTGGAATTTAATCAACCAGAAACTTTGACATTCCAGAAACAAATGTGTTCATAACAAATACCTAGATATGCTTGTTTTATTTTTTCACCTAGCTGTTAGCTTCTGCAATGAAGTTGAAACTAAATCAAATATATACAAACTACACACAAATACACACACACACACGCTTATACAGCAATTTACCACTCACTTGTTTATATTAAAGCCTAAGTAACAATAGATTTACAAATTAAGATCTTTAAATCTTTATGAACAGATGATAGCATTCTCACTATAAGAAGAATATGCAGTTACTAAATGTAAAGCTTTTTGAAAAGTTAGTAGAATGAAAAGTTTCATCTAGCTAAAAAATATCTTATCAGCTGATATACCAGCCCCAGATAAAAGATTTATATTATTAGCTTAATCCAGGGATCTATAGACTTTTTCAGCAAAGGCCCAATTAATAAATATTTCTGATTTTGTGGACCGTACGTTCTGTGTTGCAATGACTTCACTCCACCATTGTTTAGTGGAAGCAGCCATTGCCAATATTTAAATCAATGAGTGTAGCTGTGTTCCCATAAAACTTAATTTTACAAAAACAAGTGGTGAGACAGATTTGGCCCACAAGCCATAGTTTACTGACTCCTGCTTTATAGTTTCATTTGTTTGCTTGCTTGCTTATTTTTGATTCTTAATTTTATTATAAGATAAAGGGTAACACTGAATGATACTGTGTTTTGTCCCAGTACATGCTTAATGTAAGCATATCGGTATTCAGTGTTTTCTCAGTGACCTTTTTTTTCCCTTTAGTAACATAGATTAGTTTTATATTTGGTAGAACCATTTGCACTAATTTTTTTTTGCTTTCTTTTTAATATTATCTTTAGTTTGAAACCAGTGAAACAGTTTTTCATGGTATTTTTATTCTGGTTTTTTTATTTTAATTCTTCCAGGTATTTACTTAAACAGAGAGACAGTCCCATCAAAAGTCCAGTTGAGGCAGGTGCCAGAGCTAGACCGCTGTGTCCCAGCTGGTGTCACACAACTGGAGGCCCTTTCTTCTGCCTCCCAGATGCTGACTGAGCCTGGGCTCTCCTCTCCGCATCCTTCTGCCTTTCCCCACTCCCCATTTCAGGGTTCAGGGATAACGATTTTGAGTGCTTTATCAGCATACAGTAAAGTTTTCGCTTAGGAACACTAAATTATTTGAGTCCCTATAACTGGATGGAAATAAAAAGATATTTTACTTTATTCCATCATTTCAGATTTGGTGTAAGTGGAATATTATTTTCCTTTAACATAAAATATGAATGACACAGTGCAACCAGTGCTTTTAGTTTAAACCAAATTTCACGTCTTTCATATTATCTTTTCTTATCACCCCATCCTAAGACTGATATATATTTTCTTATTAATTTGTATCTTTTAAAAAATTTATTGATGTTTTAAAGAGAGATGGAGGGAGAAAGACAGAGAGAGAGACAGAGAAAGAGAGAAACATTGATTGTTCCACTTATTCATGCCGTCAGTGGTTGATTCTTGTATGTTCCCTAACTGGGGATTGAACTTGCAACCTCAGCATTTCAGAGCAATGCTCTAATCAACTGAACTAACAGTCAAGGCCAGAAGTGATATCTCATGTGTCACAGTTCTAGTAGGACTTTGTTCATATCACTCAGGTGAAATTTATGTGGCACTAAATTTAATATGAGATTTGTTCACCCCTAGTGAGAGGTGAGGGCAGAGTGGATAAAGGGCTCTGGTAGGGGAAGGTTACCTCCACCATCTTCATGTTGTCCACAGAGTCTGACACAGTAGGGTCATCCCTGAGTAGCCACAGGGAATTGATTCCAGGATCTACTAGGATAAAATTCACAGATACTCTAGTCCCTTATATAAAATAGCATAGTATTTGCATATAACTTATGCACATCCTACCATATACTTTAAATCATCTAATATAAGTAATCTCATAGAGTACTTGCAACACCAGTGTAAATGCTGTGTAAATAGTTGCCATATTGTGTTGTTTTGGGTATAATGAAAAAGAAAAAAGTCTGTATATGTTCAGCATAGATGCAGCCATGCGGCCATCCCTTCAGTAGGCCTGACTACATAGCATATGCCAGCAACAATGTAACTTGTTTTACAGAAGGCTCAAATACATGTGTTGGTTGAATGAAGTAAATAAATGGATGTTCTCCATGAAGGAACATGAATTGTACATATGATATAGTTTGTAGCAGTCATTTCTGCCCACACCCTGAACACATAAATTTTCTAGTAAGTTTCTCTGGCCATCATTCAGTTCAAACTTCATTTGAGCATTGATCCTGGGCTACATCTTATTGTAGATTCTGGGGATACACATAATATATTGGTTTATTATTTAGTGAATTATCTAGTAGGGAAGACAAACATTAACATATTCTTTTAATAAAATGTGATATGTATGTCTTAGAGAGCATGTGCAGGGTACTCTTGTAGTCCACCCCCCTCAATTCTCCTTCAGGAAGCTGGACATTCTTTTCTTCTCTTATATTCCCACCCAGATCCGGAAAAGTAAGTACAGGGAAGTGAGGGGAATAACGGGAGGAAAGAAGGAAGGAAGAGCACTTGGGTTGAAGAACTAGCTACGACAAAGACAGAAGAGGGTGAGACATTGTGGCGTGCACTGGGAACTACCAGCAGCTCTGTGTTGGAAAGTGAGTCTGGAGAAATCAGCCAGCCCAGATTATGGAGTGTTACATGCCTCATGGTAGGGGAGCATGAACTTTATCTTGGGAGGTAGAATAGTACAGTGGTCAAGTGTGTATTCTAGAGTATGCGTTTTAATCTTCCTTCTGCATCTTACTGCAGGCTCAGAGGCCCTCTCCATTTTTCTCACCTGTAAAGTGGGGCTACAAATGATATAACTTCTAAGGTTTGTTCATTGATTCAAGTTGACTGATGAATACTTACTGTGTTTCAAGACTTTCTAGGTATTGAGAATATAGCACTAAACAAAGAAACAAAATCCTATCCTGGGAAATTATATCCTAGATGGAGTGGAATGGGGAGATATGTACAATGAATAAGATGAGTAAAATCTAGAATGTGTTCTGCGGTCCAAAGAGGATAGGGCATGCTGGGACCAGGTTAGGACTGAGGGCCAGGTCAGGGAAGACCTCTTTGAGAAGACGGCAGTTGAGTAAAGACCAGAATGAAATCAGGGTCCAATCCATGAGGATATGTGGGGGAAAAGCATTATTGGCAGAGGGAACAGCAGGTGTAAGGTCCCTAGATGAAATGCTTCTGACATGTTTTAGGAGCAGAAGGAGTCATTCTGGTTGGAGGAAGTGAGTGAGCAATAGACAATGAAGTCAGTGGTAAGGGGACTGCAATTTGTAGGGCTTTGCTGGTCATTGTTATGGCATAGAGTGAGACAAAGTGTTCAAGGGTTTGGGGCAAGCAGTAACATGATCTGTCTGTGTTAATAAGAGCACGTTGGCTGCTCTTTTGAGAATATACCCGGTAGGGCAAGGTCAGAAAAGAAGACCAGGTAAGAGGCCAGTGTGATAGGAAAGGAGTGGTGAGAAGTGGATTTTATAAGGACTAGACAACTTGTAGGTCAATTCTAGTAGTGCCTGGCACATGGTAAGCAATAAGTGTTAGCTGTTAGTTGATTGTTAAAACTTCTAATGACATTCAGCAAAGAGGGGTCAACCTATCTGAGGTTTGATTGAGCATAATGAACATGGTTTGTGGGGTTTTTTTGAAGTTAAGTGAAAAAAAATGTATATTCCGTTACTAGCTAAGACATGAAGACCTTACCTGGAAACAGCAGCCATGAGGAGTTAAGCATAGGGACCTAGACGCCCAAGAAGCGAATGGCAGCCATTCTATGAGCACTCACAGTGAGCCAGTGTTGTGCAGGTTGTGGAACACTTTTCTCTGTGACCTGCTGGGTAATCCAGCAGTATCTATGCTTCAGTTCAATCTGCTGAAGAAGTTTAGTGTCCTGTTCACAACCAGAGAATTGGTAAATGGCAGATTTGTATTTGAAAACCACAATTGTCTTTTTCAACTAGGTTAGATTGCCTTATACCTAGTGCCTTGTATCTATTCAAAATTTAAAGTAAAAAAAACACAAAAAACAAAAAACAAAATTTAAAGTCGATCATACAAAAGAATAAAATATGTAAGTAAATAAATATATGGAAGGCATATCTATGTTATATTTCTGCCATTAGTCATAACACCTGAGTAATAATGAAGACGTATGTGTTTGACAAGTGTTATTTTTCATGTGTGTATATTTATTCAGATGGTATGTCTCATATAACCACAGTAAAACATTGGGTCACATAGAACCTTTTCCCTAGAAGTTTTAATGATGTTGCAAAATTCTGCGGTGCTTCCGGGTTCTTTTCTCTGCCAGGTAGACAGTGCGTTTGTATTGCATGATTTTTACCACGAATTACAAATGCAAGGAGACAAGGGTCAGGAGAAGTTAAATGCTGTAAAGACACTTGCCCAGGAAAGTAGAAGAATTTAGATTAGATGTGAACACAGTGGTACCAGACCCTGTTACTCTTATGGAACAGAGCACCAGAAGGCATAGTCATAGATATATGGTGTGAGACGCGACCTTATCAGCAGAGGTCCTCATTTCTACGTAAAAAAAGTGGGGTTCTGATCGTGGGGATTGCTGTAGCCAGTAACTGGTAGAGCCAGTACTGTAATCTGGGCCTCTCACTTCCATTACCCTGCTTGGCTTTAATTTGATCAGCTGTTTTTCCAAGTGAACAGTATATTCTCCAAGGGGAAAAACAAATACTTCTTTTATTCTCTCAACGTTTCTGAGCAGCTTAGTTTTATTGTGGAGCTGTATTAAAAATGGAATCCTTAATTTGAAAACCAGACTTGCATCCTTCAGTTATGTTTTATGTTAAATTATACTGAAAAATTATCATATCTAGAGTTTTTCTTGTCTGTTGAATTCTGTTTATAATACTTAACATTTTCAAAACAACTGATACTGTAACCCTGTTTAAGTAGTTATTTCTGTAAACCAAATATAAGGATATATATATATATATCCTTATATATCCTTAGAATCAAGACAATATGACATACAGATAGTGATAGTAATTGAGCCCTTACTATGTACTAAGTGTGATTCTAAGAATATATAAAGATATAAAATATAAAAATACAAAAATAGCGATTTAAAAAGCACACATAAATTTAAATCATAAAAGAACTGAACTGATTAGAGATCCTCAGTAGGAACTTTAAAAAAAATGTATTTAATCCTCACTTTCCAATCGCGGCAACAAAGTTTGGAATGATTTATGTACAAGAAAAACATTTTTTATTATTTTTGTGGTGGGGCATTTATTGCACACACAGTAAGTGTTATAACCAAAACAGATATACAATTGGGACATTGTGTTTAAATTATCTTCTGTCATGTGCTATATAAACCGACAATAGTTTGAAATGTATTTAAACTACCATCTGGGACAAAGCAAAAGCAGTTCCAGGATCCAGCACGTGATGAATGGGAGCTGAGTTTCATTAGGAGCCTTCCTAGCACGTCTCTGCATCCTGGATCATTTGTTCCATGGTCTGAAAGAATTCCAACATTCGTCTTAGCTCCCAGAGTTTTTGAGTGTTTTTAATAGATCATGACATTTTTTCTGGCTTCATAAAGAACTAAATCAATGAAGTTAAAACTTTTTTTTTTTTGTCTAGATTTTCTTTAGTCTTGAGAGATAAAGTTCAGGCTTGTGTCTTTTAATGTTTCAGCAGAAAGTTCCATCTGATGGGAAGAATTCTTGCTGGGAATATAGTTTGCAAGGTGCAGTCTTCAATGAACTCACCTGAATCAAGTACCCATTAAGTGGCATTCCAGACCTAAATAATAATCTTGCATCCTAATCTAGCTCTGATTGGCTCTAAAGCCCTAGTGATTTTCATTTAGGATACTGTGTTTATTGTGTTTTCCCTATACAATGGCAACAATATAAATAGTGACAGTTACTGAGCCGTATTATGTACCAAGCATGATTCTAAGGTCTTTATACAAAATATCTAAGTTATTCATAACAACAGTCTTATGAGGTAGATACATTTATAATCACCATTGTTTTACCTGTTAGGAAACTGAAAAGCTGCAAACCTGTGTGACTTGCCCAAGGTTTCACGGCTAGAAGTCCTCACGCCAATGCAGGCATCATCTCAGTCTTTACAGATGATAAAACGAGGATAGCAGTTAAGCAAATCTCCTAAATCATGTATCTAACAAATAAAAAAGGAAAGAGTTGTATCCAGGACTTCTGATGTCAAATTCAATTTTAAAGTAAAACATGTTATCTTTTCAATAACTTTATATTTTTGTGCATATAAACTTTAATACACTTACATAAGATATTTAAAAATAAATTGAATATGTAGTTTTAAAGTAATTTTTTATTCAGAGAGATCTCTACATATTTTTTTTTGAAATCTAAATTGTGTTAGAGAAGACACAAGATTATAATTGTGGACATTGTATAGCTGCTACACTTTCCAGTTGTACTGAAATATGTTCGCCCTTTAAAACAAGAATAACATAAAATACCATGCACAAAAGGCATTTTTAGTATTATGTTTGAAGATACTTGATATAATATAATATCTAACATATATAGGTTTCTTTAGTAGTTATGCTAAAATGTTTTTCTTTACTAAATATAATATTCAATATCATATTCTTCTGTAGACAATGAAAAAAATTACAAAACTGTGGAAATCAAAGATATTTAAATTGGTAGTTAATAGAGGTACTACATTTGTTTTCAGGGAATAAATTTCAGTATATTGCAGTTTAAGTAGAGTCTGATAGTGGTTATATGATGATATGGAAGTATAGTAATCTTAGATGGACCAGAGCCTTGACATTTAATAAAAGTATTTTTAAATAAACTATGTGGTGACATTGCACTTCATACTTTTAAAATATTTGTTTTAAGTTGTTAAATAATATATATGTAATAATCATATATTTAGACATATATATCTACAGGTATGAGAGAAAAACAGGTTTTTTTTACATAAAAATTTTTCTATTTTAAAGCCGCTGTAGAGATTTTCAAACAAATCTTTGTTCTGTCTTCTGATTGAGGTAGTAATACTCCAAAATATTTAAAAATAGTTTCCATTAATTTGCTATTGATCTTACCATTCTGGCTTTTTTTTTTTCCTTAATAGAAGACTGGTAAAGGCATTTCCGCAATATGAGAATGTCCTAACGTGTATTTGCTATGAAAGCAGATCTCTCTTTTTGGTTTGAAACATGTCATTCAGAAAGTTCTCTGATGTAGGAAGCCAAAGGAGGTTAGCCCAAGGGAGGAAGACTTCACGGTCAAAGCCCAGGTGAAGGCAGCACATGGACCTTTGGGTTGAGAGCTTTATCTTATTCTTTGATTGTCAGGCAGTATCATCTACTGATGAGGAGAGTGTCAGGGAGAAGGTACTGGGGACTTCTAGGGGAGGAGGGGAAAAGTGTATGGGAAAGACTATTTTGCCTGTAATAAGCAAGTGTTAAACAAAGTCTCTTCCTTTACTGTGAGGGTTTGCGATGACGTGGTGAGGGAGCACCTCGTTCACCTCAGAAGACTCAGTGGTCAAGGCCTAGAGAGTGAGGAGGCTCATCTGACTTATTTGGTGATTTCAAGTGGAAAGTCTGTGCTGTGCTGTAATAACTCCTACTTTAAAATACATTCAATAATTGTTCTTTCTGAAGGGAAAAAAGCCTTTTTAAAAAATAGATATATTTGTTGCTGAACAGGAATCTAAGGGCCTTATAATTTCTCCACTGTGTATTTGTTGTTTCATTCTGATTTGGAAACAGTTTACTATATATAATGATTCTGAATAATCTCTCATTTATCTCATTACTATGTCATTGCAACATCTTTTTCTTGTTCCCCTCAACAATCTATTAGTTTGTTAATATATAATTTTAATACAGCCTAATAAGATATGAATTTGGTTAGTTTGAGTTTTAGTATTTTTCTTTTTCTAAAAGTATTTTACTTACTGATTTTAGAAAGAGGAGACAGAGAAGAGAGAAATGGGGGAGGGAGAAGCAGGAAGTATCAACTCATAGTTGCTTCCCATATATGCTTTGATTGGGCAAGCCCAGGGTTTTGAACTGGTGACATTAGCATTCTAGGTCGATGTGCTATCCACTGAGCAACCACAGGTCAAGAAGAATTTTAGTATTTTTCTTTAGGCTTTGAGTACACCGTAAATTGGCACAGTGAAGAAAAATGTAGCATATAATTGACATGGAAAGAATTATTGAGGGCTTGGTGATAGTTTTCTGAGAATACATGATCTTGGCTTGAGGTTTGGTTAACAGTATTTTCATTGCTTTTAAGATTTTAGTGACTCCAAAATAAATTTGGAGGAGTCCTGGTGAAAAAGAAATGAGAAAATCCCTGAAAAACAACTGTGAAACACCACAGATGATAACAAAACAGTATGATTAGATGTCTAATGTTTAGCCAAATTCAAAATCCAAAAATAGATTCTTGAATATGAAAGCATTAGGATGAATTTGAAAACTGTCCAGCTAGCCTTAATTCTGTAGGAAACAACTGAAAATTTTATCTTTGAAATTTCCTGAATATTAAATTTCTAGAAGGCCATATTTTATTATATTTTAAAATTTCTATTTCTTAGAATCTTTTTTTGTTTGATGATTCTGTCATGAGATCTCAGACCTTTTTCTTATATCTGTATTTGAGGTGACCTTGTTTAGTTGACATTTTGGTACCCGGACCTAAAACTAGATTTCACTATTTTCTCCTTGTTCATTCCCCATTTCATTGCCATCTTCAAGGCCTGTCCATTTTACCGCCCAATATGTGCCCAGTCCGTTCAGTTTTCCGGCTTACTGCCTTCACATCTGCCCCACTGGGCTGTAATGATGTTTCTTCTGGATCATTACATTGCTTCTAGCAAGTGTCTCTTCCTTTCCCCCTTTCCTATGTCCTGTCTATTCTCTATACCATGGAAGGGATACATTTTAACATATTTTAAATTAGGTCATATCCCCTTCACCCCCAAAGTCATTCAGTAGCTTCACTGCACTCAGTTAAAAACCCAATTATTTTTAATTTTCTTCCAAGTGAGAGGAGGGGAGATAGAGAGACAGAATCCCGCATGCACTCCAACTGGGATCCACCGGCAACTCTGTTTGGGGCCAGTGCTCTGCCATCTGGGCCCATGCTTACAACCATGCTAGCACCTGTGGCGGAGGCTTCATAGAGCAGTCCTCAGCTCTTGGGGCCAATGTGCTCAAACCAATCGAGCCATTGTTGCAGAAGGGGGAGAGAGAGAAAGAGAAGGGGGAGGGTTGGAGAAGCAGATGGTCACTTCTCCTGTGTGCCCTGACTGGGAATCGAACCTGGGACATCCACATGCCAGGCCAATTCTCTACCATTGAGCCTACTGTCCAGGTCTAAAAACCCACATATCTTACCATGGCGTACAAGCATTGCATGATCTGCCTTGAGAATGTAAACTCCGTGGAAACATTTATTCTCATTCAGGAATGTTTATAAAACTTGTATGCAACATAAGCACTGTGCTAGATCCTGGAGACACAGCAATCACATAATGAATAAATAACAATAAAAAAGAAAAAGAAAAAAAAAACATATGTGGACCCTGTATGCATGGAACTTACAGTCTAATGGCATGGTAAATATTAATCAAATAATCACACACAAAATACCCTATAAAAGTACATGATAGATGCTATAGAGAATAGATCTGTGGTTTTTTGAAAGCATATAACAGGGAAGTCTTACTGAGGTGATCATAACTGAGGTCATGAGAAAGGGGGTAATTATGTTGCATGGAAGATTGTGAAGGGAGGGAGGAGGGAGAGAGTATTCCAGAAGGAAGAAGCAGCATGACAGACTCTGTGGTGACAAAGACAGGCTGTGGCTGGAGGGCATAAGATGTGTCCATTTCTGCAGAATGTTGTGGGTCTCATTTAAAGATTTTCTAATGGATTGAATGTGGGAGGGATGAGGAAAGGAAGGCATTGGCAAGTTTTTGGTCAAGTTTTGGGTGGATGTTGCCAAGCATGACTTAACACTTAGATACCTTGATTCAAGTGTTGGTGGTACTACGTGTGTGTGTGTGTGTGTGTGTGTGTGTGTGTGTGTGTGTGTGTGTGTGTGTGTGTGAGAGAGAGAGAGAGAGAGAGAGAGAGAGAGAGAGAGAGAGAGGGAGAGAATGAGAAAGAGAGAAAGAGATAGAGAGAGATTGAGATAGAGAAAACCATCAACCTACTTTAGGTAAATCACTTAACATTCTGAATTACAGACTTCTCATCTTATTTGTAAAATAGACAGAAAATATTACTTAACTCGTGGTGAAAATCAAATGAAATAGTGCAAGTAGTTTACAAACCATAAATTGGTATTTTCATAGATTATTATTATTATTACTGTTTCTCAGATATTTCCCTGAATTCTTCAGTTGTACTTTCTGGCCACTGTCCCACTATACTGTCATTCTTCTTCACCATACCAATAGCATTTACCTAAACCTTCATCCTCACTCAAAGCAAATTGTCTCTTTACAACCCATTCTCTTTAATAGATTCTTTGCTTCCATTTTATTTTTCGGCCTCTATTAAATTTATGTTCCTTTCTTGTTTCTTTTGTGTTACCATTCACTCTTGCATTTTCTATTCTTTCCATCTTGGGCTATATTTCACTTTCAGAACATGACTTTCCTGCATTTCCCTGTAGGTCTGAGCCTAAGACTCTGCCCTCTTATGTTTTCCCCCTAGGTCCTTATGGGAAAGAGGGAATGAGAATTAAATATAAACACATTCAGTTTTTTAAGTGCATTCATATTCTTTTATACTTATTTCCATTTTCTTTTATAAACTAGACTTTCTTGATTTAAAACTTTGGTTAAAGCTCATGTCTATAACATTTATGTTATGTATCTTTTGTTCCTCAGTTTATTGTGTTCATTAGATTCCACACATAAGTAAGATCATGTAATATTTGTATTTCTCTGACTGGCTTATTTTATTTAGCATAATAATCTTCAGGTCTATCCATGTGTCAAAAAAGTAAGATTTCTTTTTTTATAGCCATGTAGTATTCCATTGTATAAATGTGCCATATCTTTTTTATCTCCTTGTCCACTGATGGACATTTAGACTCTTTCCAGATCATGGCTATTGTAGACAGTTATGCAGTGAACATGGGGTTGCAAATCTTCTGAATTAGTGTTTTCTGATTCTTAGGGATATATTTCTAGAAGTGGGGTAGTTGGGTCATAAGACAGTTTCATTTTTATATTTTTGAGGAAACACCATACTGTTTTGCACAGTGGCTGCATAAGTCTGCATTCCTACCAACAGTGCAGAAAGGTTCCCTTTCCTCCATATCTTTGTCAACACGTACTGTTTCTTGATTTATTGATGATAGCCGTTCTGACAGGTGTGAGGTGATATCTCATTTTCAGTTTCCACCATTAGTTTACATTTTCTCAACTTAGAGTATTTACATATATACTTAAAAGAAACCTAATGATAAATTTTAATTTTCAGAAAAATATATTATTTTTTTATTTTATTATTCTACTTGGATTAATTTTGCATTAAATTTGGATTAATGGATGAATTTTCTCACATAGTAAGAAAGTACTGTATTTTTTCAAGGCACACTGATATAACTTGCCTTATGCATGAAAATATTTCTGCTTCTCAAGCCAAATTTTCAACTAATATTTAATTAATAAAGCAAGATTACTATTATATTAATTAAAAGCTAATATTAAACATGATTAATTTTTGTTTTGATATTACTTTATTCATCATCCTTAACTATGAGAACATTTTGCGCCCTGTAAAGCATTTTAGATGGCAAAATAGTTATATAGGACTCTCCTTTTAGTAGTTGTTTTATGGAAACTCAAAATCAACTGAAATTTTGAGTGTGGGATCGCTGGCTTAAGTGTGTGATCATAAACACGACCTCATGGCCCTTGGTTGCAGCCTAAGGTCTCTGGCTTGAGCAAGTAGTCCCCAGTCAAGGCACATATGAGAAAGCAATCAATGAACAACTTGATTGCTGCAACTACGAGTTAATGCTTCTCATCTTTCTGTCTTCCTGTCTGTCTGTCTCTCGTCCCTTCCCTCTCTCTCTCTCTCTCTCTCTCAAAAAAAAATCTGCTGAAATTCCTAACTGCAACTGGAATTCATTATGAACCAATGCCAGGTGTCACCCTATTTTCCTGCTCATCTAATAGTAGGAGCCTGTAATTTGGAGTGGTGACACGATTTTCTAATAGAACTTTGAAAGAACAGTCTGTTAAAATGTTGCTTCTCCTCAGTTCTCTTCCCTCAATGGAAAAGACACGTCTAAGCTGAGGGGCGTCCACCTGTGTGGGAAGGAGCCAGTCTCTGGGGACATGGTTAGTGGGGTCCTGGACAGACAGATCTGTGATGACTGAAGCGGCAGAGAAACTCAGGGTCGCGGCCCCTAAACCGCACGTGGCCTAGGCCGCCGCATAGTCAGGGGAGGCTTGCAGATACTATTCAGGACAACAGCCCCAAGTCCATTTTTCATAGAACTTTTTCCAAGTGCTTTTGTAAAACCATTAAGTGTTAAAACATTTTGGGGATGGAGAGTTAAAGATTTTTCTCTCCCTTTATGGTGATATCAACTTTAAGGTGAAATATTTCTTAAATTGAATAAAGTACATTGTTTTAAATAGAGAAAATTACATTAAAATAATTTCATAGGACATAAGAGTGCAAGCAGGGGAAGTCTGTTTTTATTTGAAATCTGCATCAATACTCTTAAACTCAGAAAATTTGCTGCAAGTTCTGAAAACTGGTAGAAGGTTAGTAAAAGACAAACACTACTGATAGAAATGTGAAAAGATATAAAGACATTTTAGGAACAGAAGTGATTAAGGTGACGAAAGCAAATCCATAGGGTCTTTAAATACATAGAAACAAAAATTTAAATTATGCTGATGCGAAGAGAAAGTTTGTGGGATTAAATTATGGTGAGAAATGTATTCTATAGTAATAATTGGCAAGTATATTGATTCTTATACTAGCTCATTTTAAAAGCATTTTTTTTTTTCTCAGTGCTAAGATTTGTGTGATTGAAAAGGTGTTTTGCATCTCCTAACAAAAATTCATGTTGGAGTTCAGTGGCAGCCACAGTGGGATAATTTCTATAAAGAGGGGGGACGCAAAGTCAACAGAAACAGAGCGTTATTGGAAGTGTCAGCGGGAAGCTCTGGCTCACAGGAGTGAGCGCTGAGACTGTGCAGCACACACTCCGAGAGCTCTTCCGGTTCCCATAGGGGGTCCAGCAGAGCCAGGCCGGCTCCAGGAAGGCCTTTCAGCTGATGTCACTGGTAGGTGGGTCCGTGGTTAGTATTCCTGTTGAACTGGCTCTTGCTAAGTCTCATTTGAAGAAACTAAAGACTCCCTAATTCTCTCAAAAGCCTGACAGTTTATTATTTCTTTTTATCAGCAAATAGTTAACATTAGTGAAGGCTTATATAGAGATTTCTTCAATATGGGAAGATGTGTAGATGAACATTAAAAAATAAATGAGCTGTGCTTTTTTGTCTCCTTAAGTTTTAAAGTCCCTTTACCATGCCTGATTACTATAGGTCTCAAGGTAAACATCTTATAGCCGTAAGCGTACAACCATAACCAAGAAAGTTCTATAAGCAGCCACTTAAATGGGTTTTAGCCTGGATATTAGGGTAAATGCTTTCTCAAAGAGATTTTTCTGTGTAGCGAAGTATTTTGGGTAGCTTTTTGTAGGCATTCTTTTTTTGTGTAATATAATAATTTAGAAAATGTGGTTTTTTTGTTTGTTGTTTTTTTTTTTTTGGTTTTCATTTTTCCAAAGCTGGAAACGGGGAGGCAGTCAGACAGACTCCCGCATGCGCCCGACCGGGATCCACCCGGCACGCCCACCAGGGGGCGATGCCCTGCCCCTCTGGGGCATCACTCCGTTGCATCCAGAGTATTCTAGCGCCTGAGGCAGAGGCCACAGAGCCATCCCCAGAACCCAGGCCATCTTTGCTCCAATAGAGCCTTGGCTGCGGGAGGGGAAGAGAGAGACAGAGAGGAAGGAGAGGGAGAGGGGTGGAGAAGCAAATGGGCGCCTTTCCTGTGTGCCCTGGCGGGGAATCGAACCCGGGACTCCTACACGCCAGGCCGATGCTCTACCGCTGAGCCAACCAGCCAGGGCCAGAAAATGTGTGTTTAAGTGAATATTAATTGAAATATTACTTTAGCCAACCAGTTCCCCCACTGTCTTGTTTTAGTTCCAGTAGGTTTTCTACTGTACTCTTTTTTGGTCCTTCCTTACTTGTATATGGCTATTCATTGACCTGTCCCTACACTGTATTTTGTCTCTCACTCATCCCCCACCAACAATATATAGAGTATCCATTAGATATTTTCTTCCCAAATCACTAGTTTACTCTTGCTGGGACACCCTTTCTTCAGCTTGTACATATTAGTTCAGCTGCCTACCAGTAGGAACTAGACTTCTTCGCTGCCTGTTGATGACCTTGCTGTCCGTGAAGCATTCAGGCCCTCCGGTGCCTTCCTGGTGTCTGAGTGGCTCACCGCACTTTCTTCTTGGGCCTGCACAGAGGCTTATGCTTACTTTATTCATGATTGATCCGTGGGGCCTTGTCTGTTCTTTGTTCAGTTTGGAACAAGAAAGAGAATGACAGAGAGAGACAGAATGAGGGGTTCGAGGGACAGAGTCTATACTGAGTGATGTTATTACCATCAAACATCTGCTCAAATCTGGACAGTTCCATTCATTCTTTCCACACATCAAAGGGGCAAAAGATGCTGGGATATTAAGAGGTAGATACTACTTAAATGTTAGGATTATCCTAATTTAGCAGAATTCTAAGTTTATATTTATTATTGTTATATCATTCGAGAATTAATGAACTTATATTAATAGAAGTAAAAATAATCATAAAATGCATGTCTACAGTTCTGGAGTGAAACTGTTCTTAAATACATGAAATGAAAGAGAATGGTACCATTTCCTCATTCACTCCTATTTCCTAGGTGATAACCACATAATAGTTTAGTATGTATCCATCTGAGTTCTCACATAAATATTTTCAAATTTCCTTCCTTCCTTCCTTCCTTCCTTCCTTCCTTCCTTCCTTCCTTCCTTCCTTCCTTCCTTCCTTCCTTCCATCCATCTATCCATCTATCATCTTTTTCTTATACCAGTGTAATCAGACTTGATTTTTTTCATGCAGTTTGGGAGACAAATATATACATTTGAATAACATACTTGTATTCTTTTGTTGATCTACAATTCAGAGGGTTGATGTACCAGTGATTTCTTAGCCTAGGGTTATAGAATTAGAATTATTTTTCTGAAGCATGACAATTTGTGAGCAATTTCAGGGTCTGATTTGTGGATGATGTTGGACCCTTCTGTGACTATGAATGGTTATTATTTGCTGGCTCCACTGAGGACAGAACTAATGTAGAATCAGTTTTAGAACTGAATGGGCATTGGTGATTGTTCAGAATTTTATGTGAAGATTTTTATCTGTGAATGAAAACTGGTTTCTCTGTGAAGATAAGCAGAAACTAATGGCTTCTCTTTGCTTGTCCTAGTTATTTTCACATCCTAGTTTCTGTGAAACTTCTATGTTCATTCATGTCTTCCCTTTCCAACTGTTAAGATTTGTACTTGGTGCCTGACCGGGTGGTGGCACAGTGGATAGAGTGTCGGACTGGGACATGGAGTACCCAGGTTCGAAACCTCGAGGTCACCAGCTTGAGCCCAAGATCACTGGCTTGAGCAAGGGGTCACTCGGTTTGTTGTAGCCCCCCGGTCAAGGCACATATTGAGAAAGCAATCAATGAGAAACTAAGGTGCCACAATGAGGAATTGATGTTTCTCATCTCTCTCCCTTCTTGTCTATCTGTCCCTATCTGTACCTCTCTCTGTCACACACACACACACACACACACACACACACACACACAGACTTTTCTTAATCTTTTTCCAGATTCTCTTTTTATTCTGCTGTTCATATGCTTCTGGTCCAAAAAGTCAACGTTTCACCAGTCAGTGTCTCTCAGTTTCTTGAGCAGCTTTAACAGCTCTTCTAAACACCCAGCATCCTGGACATCGTCCATACCACTGTAGGTACCATTTATGATGCCCCCCCCCCCCGTGCTTATTTTTACCTAATACTCCAATGTGTACCTAAGAGTTTCTACTTTGGGGTTTCCTTTACTTAACTTTCTGTTTTCTTCTCTCACTTTCTTTGGCACCATTCATGTTTTTGTTGTTGTTTTATTTTTATTTACTGATTGATTGATTTTAGAGAGAGAGGAAGGGGGAGAAAGAGAGAGAAAGAGAGAACACTGACTTGTTCCACTTTGTTGTGCATTCATTCATTGGTTGCTTCTTTTTTTTTTAATATATATATATTTTTTTATTTTATTTATTCATTTTTAGAGAGGAGAGAGAGGGAGAGAGAGAGAGACAGAGAGGGAAAGAGAGAGAGAGAGAAGGGGGGAGGAGCTGGAAGCATCAACTCCCATATGTGCCTTGACCAGGCAAGCCCAGGGTTTTGAACCGGCGACCTCAGCATTTCCAGGTCGAGGCTTTATCCACTGCGCCACCACAGGTCAGGCCATTGGTTGCTTCTTATATGTACCTTGACCGGGGATTGAACCCGCAACCTCAGTATATCAGGATGATGCTTTCTACCAGCTGAGCTACCCCACTAGGGCCATTTTTATGTTTGTTTTTGTCACTATTGTCACTATGTTTTGTCACTATGTTTAAATGTAGTCATTATTGTATTAATGTGATTATCTGATCATAAAATACTAGATTAGCTAAAGCCCGTGTTAATCTTTGAAATTGTGTCCAAGCAATGAATCTACTGATAGAAGGCTATATTGACAGCATTTTCACTAATCACACTTGTGGCAGGCAGCTCAGGCTGTACCTTCTAGACAGCCCTTTGTGCTGCAGTACAGTGACTAATAAAACTCCATTTCCTCTTGCTGTGTCCCACCTCCCCTGCCAGAGTTTAGACCCCAGGAAGACTCTCTTCACAGATCTCTGGGGGAGGCAGGGAAAGACTTCTTCATCTTGGATTTGCTTAAATCTTTGTGGAATCAACATGGTGATGTCTTTTAAGAAGATAATTTCAAGACTAGACACAAGCCTCTGTGCTTAAATTCAGCAGTCAGAATTTAGATATACAGGGGATTCTCAGGTTATTACATGGTTTTGTTCCTACGATAGTGGCATAACCCGAATTTTGGTGTAAGTTGAAACACACCCTAGCCTGTCACTTACCTATCCTAACACAGTTGTAAAATCATAATCCTGTGGTTGGCTTGCACACTGAAAGGGGCAGTGCAGGGTGGGAGAGAGTGATCTATTGGGAGGAAGAAGCTGGAGAGGCAGGAGAACTTGCAGAAGGTTCTGGAAATACTGGGTCAAGTGAGTCAGGATTGCCTATGGAACATGCAGTAAATGCTGAGATCATTCTATCTGTACTACAGGTGTTTCATCTCAAGAAGCAGCTGATGTAGAGGGTACAGGATCTGTTGCAGGCCTCTCTACCTTCTTAAAGAATTGTTCTAGGCTAATCTGGAAGGTTAATGACATTTGCTCTTCTGAAATCTGCCTATAGCATTGCAAGGTATCTACTGTGTCCGTAAAGTCATGGTGCACTTTTGACTGGTCACAGGAAAGCAACAAAAGACGATGGAAATGTGAAATCTGCACCAAATAAAAGGAAAACCCTCCCAGTTTCTTTAGGATGAGTGGCAGCATTTGCACATGCGCAGATGGTGACGTAACACCATGTATACAGCGGAGCAGCCCACGGCCATGACAGTCGAGATGTGGATGATACAGAGGAAAGTTCAGTGTGTTCTGTGGCTCACTAAATTCAAATCCATGACCAAAGTGCAATGTGAATATCGGCATGTTTATAACAAAGCACTACCACATAGGAATAACATTACTCAGTGGGATAAGCAGTTGAAAGAAAACAGCAGTTTGGTGGAGAAACCCCGTTCTGGTAGGCCATCAGTCAGTGACGAGTCTGTAGAGGCTATACGGGATAGCTACCTAAGGAGCCCTAAAAAATCTGTGCATGAGCCCACATCGAACTGCACTGAATAGGTATGAAACTGGGAGGGTTTTCCTTTTATTTGGTACAGATTTCACATTTCTATCATCTTTTGTTGCTTTCCTGTGACCAGTCAAAATTGCATCATGACTTTACGGACACACTGTATATCAGCTCTGTAGACCTTACTGAGTCTGTTATCACTGATGACACTAACAGCGTAAGTCGAAACACACGTCTCAAGTTTTTTTTTTGTTTGTTATTTTAAAAAGAACCATGTTTTGAAATTTATTTTTAATTTTGCTGCTCTCATAGCACTTAGTTCATTACTAATATATAATACTAAATAAAAATTAGTCAGTGATTAAATATATATTATTCTTATTCAAAGATCAGAATTACCATTATAATAGAATAGAATAAGTCAAGACAAGTAACATCTCAGTTTTTTATAGTTTTTATGGGAGTGAGCTTCATAAATTCAAAATGTCGTATGTAGAGACTGTGGTAACCCAAGGACCCCTGTAATCAATTGCCATGAAACTAGATGAGTAAAAATCTCCCTGTAAGATCGCACATTTTTTTAGTTAACTTTTACTTTGCATACTTGGCATGTTATGTTTTGTGTGTACAGAAGTTCATAATTTTATATCTTCTCGATGGATTTTCCTTTTGCACTGGACAGTGCCTCTCTTTACTCCTATTTACTCTTTTCTTTGACATAAATTTTATTATTTTATACCAACATGGCCAAACCACCTTTCTTTTGCTTAATAGTTGTTGAATATTCCTTTTCCATTCCAGTGATAACTTTTTTCTTTTTTCTTTTTTACAGAGAGAGAGTCAGGGACAGATACACGGGAATGGAGAGAGATGAAAAGCATCAATCATCATTTTTTCATTGCAGTATCTTAGTTGTTCATTGATTGCTTTCTCATATGTGCCTTGACCGTGGGGCTACAGCAGACCGAGTAACCCCTTGCTCAAGCCAGCGACCTTGCGTCCAAGCTGGTGGGCTTTTTGCTCAACCAGATGAGCCCATGCTCAAACTGGCGACCTCAGCATCTCGAAACTGGGTCCTCCGCATCCCAGTCTGATGCTCTATCCACTGCGCCACTGCCTGGTCAGGCTCCAGTGATATCTTTTTAAAAGCAATTGTTTAGCATGCCTTTGTATTAGTGGTGTCATTTTCAAAGCAGAATAAGTTGGATTTCTCCAATCTTTCAAATATCTGATAATTCTCAATAGGTAGTTTATTGTTTACACTTATTGTGTTTAAGGCATATCCATATTTATTTTTATTATCTCCTTTTGAATTTCCTTTTACCATCCTGCTGTTTTGCTGCTCCCCCCCCCCTTTCTGTTCTTTTTTGGATAATTAAAGCTTTCTTTATTTTATTTTACTTTTTTCTGTTTACTTGAAAGCTATACATTGTATTTCTGCTTCTTTAGGAATTGCTTTTTAAATATTTATAAATTATTATACATTTTAAGGTCTGAAGTTAATCTGTGTTTATATCCTCTTCCTGAACGTACCTTAGAGTGTTATAAATACTCAATGAATAATTCTTATTGTTAATTCTGACTAAAGTTTTGGTTTTATTTTTACTGGAGTATAATTAGTTATTATTTTATAGTGAACAGTTAAATTTTCAATAGTTTTTTTTCTTTTATCCTGTGGCATTCATATGGATTCATTTTTTTATATACTGAAGTTGATCCTTAAATACAAGTTGGGGCAAAACTAGATTTATAGTTGTTCATATGGAAAATAATATAGTAATTAATAAATAATAAAAAAAACTTTCACATACTAATGACTGGAACCCTACTTTTGCCTTACCCTTTAATTGATTCAGTGACAGTAAAAAATGTGGCTTTAATTTTATTTTTGAGTAATAATTTTTCTGGGTTCAAAACTCTAATATTTATTTTCTTCTCAGCACTTTAAGGATGTTCTCCTATTGTCTTCCTCCTGAAATACAGTAAGCAAAAATGAATAGCATCTGCAGTTGCTCATAAGAAATGACTGTTCCTTTGCTGGTATTCTGGCTTTTTCTTTCTATCTAGTGGCTTTGATACTTAACTAATCTAGTTGTTTGCAGTTTTCTTATTTGGATCTGTAAATATTTAGCTTTACCATATGATAGATTAAGTTATTGATCTGTGGAGTGATATAAATTTACAGAAAGTCTTTTTTTCTTTTTTTAATTTTTCTAAAGCTGGAAACGGGGAGAGACAGTCAGACAGACTCCCGCATATGCCCGACCGGGATCCACCCAGCACGCCCACCAGGGGCGACGCTCTGCCCACCAGGGGGCGATGCTCTGCCCCTCCGGGGCGTCGCTCTGCCGAGACCAGAGCCACTCTAGCGCCTGGGGCAGAGGCCAAGGAGCCATCCCCAGCGCCCGGGCCATCTTTGCTCCAATGGAGCCTCGGCTGCGGGAGGGGAAGAGAGAGACAGAGAGGAAGGGGGGGGGTGGAGAAGCAAATGGGCGCTTCTCCTATGTGCCCTGGCCGGGAATCGAACCCAGGTCCCCCACACGCCAGGCCGACGCTCTACCGCTGAGCCAACCAGCCAGGGCTAAATTTACAGAAAGTCTTAATTTGTATATCTCCAAAGTATTCTTTACCTATATTTATCTTATCCATAATCTATAATCATTATCTATGAAATATATTTATAATCTTTCATCAACTCTTATCAGAGATATGGTCCTGATCTATAACCTCTTTTTCTACACCGCCTATCAGAGATGGGGTGGAGCCACTCATTTGCTCTGCAGGGTCTGTTTATTTCAACAGAATCTTTAGATTTCCTTTCCAATATTTTAAACTTATTATATTTATATCTTCTGTTCTTTTAAAATTCATGTCAGTTGTTGTTTGCATAAGTTTTATTTTTGAGGGAGGAAGGCAAGGAACTTTTTCTATTATTTATCTATTTGAAAATTCTACACTAAGTTTCACAAATGTAATTGTCTATGGGGGAAATCAATGGTCAAACTGGTTGATTTTATTGTGTTTTTGGGATTAGGGGTTCTTTTAATGTCTTTTGGAATTTTGGTATGCAGGCTTACTTTAAGTAGGAGGATTTCACAATTATACAAAATTGAGTGTGAAGGAAGCAACTGGGCTCTGTATTAGCTCAAAATTTCAATTAGTGATCTGGGGTAGGGTCTGTATCTTGTGTTGAGGACATTTTGTTTAGGCTTGTGATGCTCTGAGCCAAGTTACTACCTGCTTCTGAATGTAGAGGCCAGTACTCCCTGCCATCTGCCTCCCATACCACTTTTCCATTTCTTATCTAAATACACTAATGATATATTTTTTAAAATCTCAATTATAGTTTTATAACTTTACATTCTCTTACTGTCTTACAACAGCTGTAGGTTTTGAGCCAGAAGAGATATGTCAGTGATTGTATATGTGGAAACATCTTAACTGGAAATTGAGACTTGACTAGGGGAATAATTACTGACAAAAAAAAAAGATTAAGCTTTGGTTATTTAGATTGAGTGACCCTTGAGGACATAATACTAAGTGAAATAAGTAAATCGGAAAAAAGCTAAGAACTGTATTATTTCACACATAGGTGAGATATAAAACTGAGACTCCTGGACATGGATAAAAGTTAAGTGGCTACTGAGAAGAGGGGATCAGAGAGAGGAGAGAAAAGAAGGACAAATATATGGTGACAGAAAATGATCAGACTTTGGGTGATGGGCATACAACACCACAATCTACAGTTCAAATGCTATGGAGATATTCACCAGAAATCTGTTTTCTCTTATTGATCAATGTCACCATATTATATTTAATTTCAAAATAAAAAAATTTAAAAATAGATTGAATGCCTGTATCATTTATCATGCAAACTGAAACCATTTTGAAATTGAAAGAAGGTACTATTAGTTGTTAAACGGAATAATAAATTAATAGAGGCCACTATAGAAACATAGAATTGTATAATCATTGTGCTATAAAAGACTGCTCTCCTTTAATTTATATATATATAAATATATTTATATATTTGACTCAGTATTACAATCTTTCCATTGATGACTGTATTCCCCACATTGCAAGATAGTTTTCCTCCAAGAAACATATAATTAGTATATAAATATAAAATTCAGTAGACTTTGAAAACTTGAAATACAAAGTGGATTAAAATAAAGTGGGGTGCATGAGCAAATCTAAAGCTAATTATATTCATTAATGTTTTGAAAATATTTAGAATTATCTCATTAAAATATTTATAGAGTTGCATTTTGTGATAGTTGAGTCTAATTTTCCTTAAAACAGATACAAGGATGTAGCAGTAGGAGATGATCCTGAGGTAAAGTTGGTGTGCTCACTTTTGTACATATAGAACACTGTTTCTTGACTACTATACTATAATTGCGACAAATCTAGTACATAGACATATATATATAAGAGAAATTCAGAAGCAGTATGCATTGTAAGTACTAAGCGAATCAATATACTGAACTTTAGTTAAGACTAGCAGCATGAAGGATATTTTACAAACACACTTAGACTTTTTATTCATCACAAAATTAAACATAGTACTGCACCTGCCTGCTACTGATAAAATACAACATAATAATGTCTAATTACCCTATCTGTAAGGGTCTGTGATTCTAGTCATTGGTTTTAGCAAGTATTATCAATTTCTCAGGACACAATTCATTCACTTTTATCCTATATACCTTTTTCTACATATATCAATAGAAAATATCCCTGTGTGTGTGCATTAGGCTCAGAAACCCATGGTGAATATGGGCTTTCCGTTTTTCTGCTCCTTACCATATCTTCCTGAGCCAACATAATTCTTGTTTGTTTTCTTTTTCAAAAAAGCACATGCCATCATGTTGGTCAGATAGAAGGAGAGCCATCTCATATTTTGTTTGTTAGAGAGTTTCAATTATTTAATAAGTGCAAGTAATTAAGACATTAAGAATTAAAGTGACTCCAAGAAGAGCGCTGAGACTCTGCACTGCAGAGTGTTGCCTAGGTTTCTGAGTTTGAATTTCAACAAAAATAAAAAGTCCTGCTACAGGTTCTTTCAACAATTTTATAAGATGCAGCGTGTTGACATTATACTGTGACGTAGACAGTGTAAAATCATGTAACCTTTGGTTAATAAGAACAGTTATAAAATCCAAATACAATGCTTTAATTTCTTACTAAATTGGAAAGATTGTCTCACCAAATGGCTCAGTACAAATATGTATTTTTTTTTGCCTGTATTCAATAACTTAATAGTTGATAATGTGGCTCTAGTGGAAGCAAGGATTATTATGTGCATGTGCACACACACAGGTGTGTATGTGTGTATGTGTGACTGAATGGGGAGAGGGAAGGAAAAGAAGAAGGAGAGGAATAGGAGTGAATATATCGAGGTCAGTATTTCCAAAGACTTTCTTTTCAGTGACTGTATTTTATATGCTCAGGTAGGCAAAAATACATACTAAAGGAATTACCACAATTATTTCTGTATTCTTACAAATGTGCTATAGTTTCCCTGAGGTTATAAGGCACACACCAGGAAGAGGTGGTACAAATGCAAATATCTTAACACACAAATATCCATAAGAAGCTACAAAATGTGGTTATCTGAATAACTGGGTGGCCGCTTTTATTTCTCAGATAATAATGGGGTTAAACCTCATTCTCCATTAGCATTTTTAAAACTTTCATCTTCATTTAAACAAGTTCAAATATTATTGATTTCTCCTTCTTCTTTTGAAAATCAATCCCTCAAGTTTTCAAAGACAACTTGAATATTAGATAGCAGTTCATATATAATGCATATAACCTCTCCACTGCTGTCAAAATAATCTTTCTATAGGTTCATACAAGAAACATAAAGTTCTTAAATTCAGAACAGTGCATCTCTTTATATGACAGAGAAGTTATAATGCATTCTGTCATCCAAAACAGTGTCTGTAATTAGTTTTATTTTTAATAACATTTAAGCTTCTGAAATGAAAAATGTAATTTTATAAGAAAGAATTTTAAATCTGCTGTGTGTGTGTGTGTGTGTGTGTGTGTGTGTGTGAGACAGAGAGAGAGATAGAAATGTCATATAAATACTTGATTCACTAATTATTTTGTTTTCAAGTATTCAGTCTTTAAAGTGTTTCTATCTTATGGAATATATAATGGTAGTTTGGTTTTATGATTTTTTTTATATAAAATAAGTGTCTAAAATACCAGGTTATTTCTCTGGTCCAGACTGGCTCCTACCTCAGTGCACATAGTAGGTCTTCAGTAAATACTTGTTGAGTGGCACATGGCATGAACTTTGTTGAATATGAATCTTAATAATGAATTAAAAGAAAGTATTTTATTAGAAAATTAGCCAATATTTCAAAATAAGCAAATTAATAAATCTAGTCCTTTCTTTCAAGTTTTGTTAGTTATTCCTGGAAACTTATAGAACTTACTTCAGTAATTATTTTGACAGAGGCAGCCTTATCTCTGAAAGCTAGCTGGTACATTTCAAGAATGCCAGGTTAGTTAACCAGGTAAAGTATCCATTGCGGAAACCAAGAGTCCATTCGTAAAATGATCAATGCAGCATGTGCATTTAGGCGGGTGAAAGTGAAAGTTGTGTAGGAATATGGTTATGATTCCAAGAAGAAAGGACTCATATAATCTTGTGGAAGGTAAACCTGTTGGTTAGAGTCGGGGGACAGAGCGAGCGAGATAGGGAGGGTAGAGAGAGAGAGCTGAAATACATCATATTGGTGTGGACCATTTTGTTAGTATCAAAATTACTGTTTGTATCCAGATCTGTGTAATCCATCTAACTAGTGTGGCTTAGCTGAAGATATTGACTTTTTGATGGTTTTATGGTCTGTCCTCTCAAATCTTATAGTTCTAAATTTTCATCGTTTGTACTTATTTCCATGTATAAACTTGCATCTGGAAAGACCGATACTTCTCCAAGGCAGCCATCAACAGACTTTCTGTAGAAAGGGCAGATAGTAAACATCGTAGGGTCTGCGGCTATCAGGACCTGGTTGCAATTACACAGCTTTGCTGCTGTAGCCAGGAAGCAGCCATAGACAATGGGCGAATGAATGGATATGGCTACTCACTCTTGTTAGCTCAGCTGTGGGGAAACCAGCTTTCTTCTACTCTCCTCAACCCTGCCCACACCCCCCACCCAGCCATTAGCTTGTCACAGGTGATCAATTAAACTTTCTTTATCATTACCCACCACCTATCTTATGATTGCCTCATTTGTAATGCTCTACCTACAAGTTCCTGTTTGATGGTCTACCTCTTCATCTCTTATGCTTTATAGACCCTCTGCTAAGGAGACCCTAGGGGACATCAATACCTCTTTGAAGGTTCATATTTGGGAAGAGGGTACCTCCTGTGCCCTTTTTTTTTGTGTGTGCCTTCACATGTGGAGGCAGTGATGCCCAGAACAGCCCAGTTCCAGAGCCAGTCTTGACTAGAGCTTCACACGTGCTGGGGACCTCAGCACCATAGGCTGGCAGGTGTAGGATGAGTTCTGCTGTAACTGGTGCCTGGAAGGGTTGGATAAACACTGAGCAGGGCTGTACGGCTGTGGAACGGGACCCCCTCCCCCACAGTCACATGAATCCGTTGTCCAGCTGGGAAGGGGACCCAACCTGCTTGACTGGAGGGGTTGATTCGCTCTTCTCTCGAACTCTGAATTCACTTTCTCATACCTTTGATGTGTCTGAAGTGCTGCTCCTCATGGGCAGCTAGCCATTAAATGATTCCCTCTGTTAAGTACTGATGGCATTCGGGTCTCCTGTGTTCTGCCTGTTCCATCACTTGACCACTCTTGACTCTCAGTGCCTGCCTGAACCACGCCTCTGTGGGCTTGCTTGTTGGCTTTCATTCTCTCTTCCCTGCCTTCTCACCTTCTAGGCGGCACCTGCTGCTGAGGACTCATGCTTCCCCATTGGCCCAGCATGATATATGTCCAAGTAGAGATCACCTTGCTTCTATTCAATGTAGTGATACATAATTTGATCTTTTGTTCAAATCTGAACATTTTGTGGTTATTATTGGTTAGATACAAAGAAAACACACTAATATTGATTTAAACAGATATTTTTCAAGGGATTTAAAAATCTGTGCTCAAAGATACTAAACATGAATTAAAGCCAGAAAAAAAGTGAGATTTCATGTCGGTCATGATGCATAGGGAGCAACATAGGGAGAAATTTAAGATTCACAAGAGATAAAAACAAGGCTGAAAGTATTGGTTTTTGTTCAGTGATAAGAACCTTCTAGAAAGTTTTCTGCTTCTAAATTGTCTTTTACAATTCTAGAGTCAAAATACTTGCTATAATTTAGTAAGTAGGCATACACAAGAGCTTAGTGATTATTTTTTATAACATACAATTTCTAGAAATAATATCAAGTAATAGTAATTCTTTTATAGCAGAGTAGTCTGTAGAGAGAGACATATATGTATATGGACTATAGAGAGGAAAAACAAGATGCTTAAGGTTCAATGAAAAGACCACTGCAGTTGTCTGGGGACAGATTGGAAATATGAAATAGAAAAGTTTCATAGAGACTGCAAACTGGTTAGTTTCATTTTTCATATAAGTCAAGATGATAAACTTTAATAATGGTCAGAGTCCTTTAAGTAACCAACATAACCCTTTGGGATAAAGGCTTGTGGTTAGCAGCTTTGGGAAGGAAATATTAGAACAGAGGTTAACAGCAATACCAAGGGCTAGCACTACTTGATGTACAGCCCAGTAATACATCTTAGTAGTAGGAAGATTATTTTACCTCGCTATGCCTAGTTTCCTTATCCTTAAAATAGAAATATTAAAAGTAACCAACTTTATAGGGTTGACTACCTAAAGATTTAATGGGATAATATGCGTAAGACACTTAGACCATTAAAAAACATATTATTATATGGAGTTAATAGACATGGATTATAATCCTTGCTCCACCATTTACTAGCTCTAAGACTGTGGGAAAATCAATTAAATTACTCTGGTTTAAGTATTGTTATCTTTATTAAAGTAAGAGTAATATTACTTCATAAAATGGTTGTAGGAATTGATCCCAATAAATATAAGTAATTTTAAAATACATCATAAGTGTTCAATAAATTATAGCACCCATTAGCATTTGCTAAAGAGATAATATACCTGGTTTAAATAATCTTATTGCTTTGAGGGAAAACTAAAATATATGTAGAGATATAAATCTATTTCCTCTTTGTTATTTATTTAAAGTTAGTTTATAGTTTTCCTTCACTGATATTATCAAAATGTAGTCACAAATTAAGTCCAGATTAGTATTTTGTATGAATAGAGAAATTGCTACAAAATGCCAGACAAGTGTATATATAGAGAGTTGTCCTTCAAGACCTAATACTGAATTTTAAGATCTTGACAATGCATTGTTTTGATAAATTCATAGGTTTTCAGGAGGCACTGTATCATTACAGGTCAACTTCTGGCTTATAAAAATGGTACTGGATGTTTATATAAATGTCTCATATCAACTTCAAAAATTTGGAGACTTAATTTAGTTCAACAAATAGAGGGCTGCTTGAATGCAAGGAAATTTCTCTACTCAGTCTGCTTTTGAAGTATCTTTCATTTATTTGTCTAAATCTTTTGAAAATACTTTTAGTTCTTGGAGTGGTGACAATTATTTTTAGTATATTGTGACTTGATGATTAGGTCTGTGTTTATACCATCCAAAACTTTTCAAGGTTTTAAAACATTTTTGAATTTATTTTTACCAAGTCTGTTTTACCAATGTAAATAATATCCACCCTAAGCGTCTTACATGCTAACAAGTCCATTCCCAGCCTAAAGCCCATACCTGCTGGGTAACTACTATCAAATATTCACACACACTAAAGAGAGATTTTTAAAAATGGTGGTTTAATCCTTCAAAAAATAGCTAAAATTCTAGCTGGGAGATTTGAAATTGTGTGTCTTATTTGCTTGAGAGCTGCCATTGTCGTCCAGTCTATGCCTGCCTATAAATCCATATGGTACAAACCACATAAGGGCTAATAAGGATTCTCTGTGGAAGTAAGTGGTGACATGATGTAAACGAGTTCTGAAGTGGTGTTTTGCAATCAACTCTAAAGGAAAAAAGGAGCCATGAATGCAAAGGAATTAAAAGAACTATACGAGGAAGGTGGATCTACTTCGCCAGATTTGGAAACCTCTCCATTTAATAAAAAATATACAGTGGGAAAGAGAGAAACAAGGGAAGCAAGAGAGTGGAAAGTCTCAAGTGATTCAGAAAGGATATATATATATAATTAGTTGACTGAAAATGAAACGAGCCGCCTAGAAAAGTTGAGTGTTCAACTGGTGGAGATACTGAAGTCAAATGTCTCATTGTTGGATGCTGAAGGAGTTCATACATCAGCTATTGATGTCTTCCACCTCTCATTTGCTGTGATTCTATGATTTATACTGCTAATTAGCCAATGAAAATACTATGTGAAAGATATGACAATACATCTCTTTCATGATTGCTCTGGAATAATAAATTACCCCTTTAAGTAACTACAGTGATTTAGAAAAACACTACTAAAGTAATATATTTCTTTATGGGAAAATTATATTACATTTTCTAACTTGATTTTCTAAATTCCATTTCAGAAAAATCATCCCTCTGCTAATAGAAATAACAAAAGTCAAATTTTTTGACTGAGATTATAATGTATAAATATTTGGGGGGAGGATCATAATGCTTAAAATAAACCTAGTAAAATAAAAAAAACCTGTATGTTTGGCTGATAATTTTTGGAGTGGCCTAAATTTTGTCATACACTGTGGTTTTCTAAAGAGCCCTCATTTTCCCAAGTAAATAAAATATGTCCCTTAAATGTTTTCACCCCTGCAAGTCTAGTTTAATAGGTGTCATTTTCTCTTATGCTGATTTTTCAGCTATATATCATGTGCAAAGGGCAGTGAGAGGAGTATGTTTTTAACAGTGAAGGATGCAGTAACTGGAAGCACTTAAAAATGTGACTTATGATGGCTCATGGAAAATTAAATAAAACACATCGATTTTGTAAGATTCTTTTTCTGATTATGTTATATAAGGAGATCAAACAAGCATTCTGAAGTTTCATTCCTAATGCTGTTTGATTTTTTGTTAGTTAATACCTAAACTCTTTCTTGCTCCAGAAGTGTAAAAATTAATGATTAACACATTCGTCTCCATTATTAAAGTTGAAATTTCAGATTTTTTATTCTGAGGCTCTGTATACTTATCCAATAAAATAAGCAGGTTGTGTGAATTAAAATTGTCACCAAATGGATATAATTTTATAACTAACAAAACTGATGGCCCTGAATTTCCAATATACCTTAACAACTTTGTGAAAATATCAGAAATCTTGGGAAAATGTGACTTTGAAGAAGGATAATGCATAGGTGTGATCAGTATCATTTATTGTCGGCAGAATGGCAGAACCCTATAAATAATTCACTTTCTGAAGGCCTGACTGATACCTAGCGAATCCCTGTGTCATCAGCAGCATTATTTAAAAGATGGCACAGAAGGTAACATCTGGGAGCCAATTCATCATTTAATTAAATTATCCTGTAATGAAATCTTCAGTAATGAGATTAATTTTAATTATTAATCAGGAGTTGACATGGGCACAAGGCACCATGAATAATAAATGGGAGGCTTTGTCTGTCCCATTTCTAAGAAGGGACCTACTTTACTGCAACAGTGCTTTTGTATAGAGCGCTGCTGAGTCCTCGCAATGTGATCATCCGAGAAGCTGGCTTGATTTTTATTTCAGAGCCTAGCGAGAGGATAACTGATCGATACTTTCAGATTTGAATTCTAAATCAATTTATATTTAGTGTACACAGGGATTTTTTTTAATTGAAGCAATTTTCAGTCTTTCAAGTAGTTTTGAAGATGATAAAGACAGGACGTGCTTTAAATACTAATGTCAGTTAAATTTCTAATTCACATATGAAAACGTCGCTTTTTTTTCAGAACTTTATTGAGGTATAACTGACATGTTAGTTGGTGTAAGGTTAAAGTGCACTCTTATAATTTGATACATAGATATTACAAAGTAATTGCAATAGTAAAGTTAGTTAACACATTTATCACCTTCCATAATTACATTTTGTGTGTGTGTGTGTGTGTGTGTGTGTGTAAGGAATATGTAAGAGTTACTCTCTTAGCAACTTTCAAGTACATAATACCATATTTTTAACTGTAGTTACCATACTATATGTTAGATTCCAGAACTTACTCATTTTATAACTGGAACTTTGTACCCTTTGGAAAACGTCACCTTTAATGGGTAAAAATAGTTATTGCATTAACAATTTTCTATCAACTGTCGGTGTGCAGTTAAAGTCTTCTATCAATGGTCTGTCAGTTCTTGACAAATCTGTCCATGAGGGGTCACCAGCCTCCAACCAGGCTTACACCAACACTAATAGGACAGTAGGTGACTCAGGGGACTAAATCACAATTCAGTGGAAATTCAGCAGTGCCCAGGACTACAGGGGACCCCCATGGTTACCAAGCAGAAGCCTCCCCAAGATACTGGCCATATTCACTCAAGTCTTATGACTTCCCTTTCTCATGGCTGCCTGAATGGAGCTGAATGAAGGACAGTCATGAAGAAAAGGAATGAGACCTACCCTTTGTAGCAGTAGATTTCAGAGTGAGGGTTAATTGACAGAAAAGTGTTTGAAAAGTCTTAGAAAAGCAACAGATCATTTCACTCCTCCCCATGCCGTGATTAAAGTTCTTCAGTTGATTAATTTTATTTAGACTAAAAATTAATTTTCTTCATAAACCCACAAGGCTTCTGCAACTTCACCTTTCTTTCAGTCACCTCTACCCCCTTTCCCTACACACATACATTTTGCTATAGTCTCAGCAATATTATTTTAGGAACTGGAGGATGCTATGGCTCTTTCTACTCAAGGCTTTCATTATGCGGTTCCTGTTGCTTTCTCCTCGATATTTTCTAGTATGCTCCTAGTCATACTTCAGGTCTTAGCTTAAGTATCTCTTTTCTCAAGAAGCCTTTGCACCTTTCTCTGCCTAAATCATTGCTCCCCATGTGTTATAATCTCTGATCACACTTCCATTGATCCGTTCATATTGTGTGAGATTATTTTGGACTTACTGTGTGACACCCAGCTTTTGCTTTCCTTTAAATAACCTTATCAAACTGTGTAACTATATAGTCATTTTCTATAATTATTTATTTATTTGTTTTACTAGACTGTAAGCCTCAAGAAGGCAGGAAGCATACTGAAAACCAGATAAGTAACTAGTATGTAGTATCCCTTAGTGAATACCTGATAAATGAGAACAAGAGAGATGAGCACTTAATAATTTAATCTATCAGATACATTAATGGAAATGCTTAAGAAGAGGCTATACTACTTAGTTGAATTTTCCTCCAGAAAGGGTATTTAAGCATTAGAGAGGAAATTAAAATAGATAATTATAAAATTTTACTCCAATTCTACGTGGGGGGTGGTTATAATATCTAGGAAATAATCAAATAGTTGCTTAATAATTGACTAAGGCGTTTCTTCTTGGTGATAGTCCCAATATTTGCTTCATGAAGAAATTGAACATTTCTAATTTATTCTTTAAGCACTTGTTATTTGTTGAGAATAATCTTTGAAAGCTGAGACTCTTGGCTTAATATTTTACCTGTACCAGTTTCTAACACCAAATCAGCCATCACGCCATTCTACTTTCACTTTAATTTCTACCAGTTGCACTAGAAATATTTTAATATTCCATCGTGATATATTAGAATAGTAAGGATTATATGAGCAGGGGAAATAACATGATAATTGTAGTAAAAAATAACCACAGTCTAGAATTTGATTAGGTTGTATTGTACATTTTAAGTGTTATTACTAAGTAATGAGCAAAGTTTTGCAGGTCATAAAATTAGCTTGCCTTCTGAAAAAATTCCTTCACAATTGGGAATTTACTGGTGGGCTATATATACACACTAAGGAACTCTTTCTTTTTAGTTAGTAAAATTCCACTGCTCTCAGCTATCTCTCAATCTTAACTACTTAGTGTAATTAAAGAGACAGAGCAGAAGACGCATCAAGCCTCCCTACAGTTCTTGAACCCAGTTGGCTGTTTTGCTCATTGACAGTGAATCACTCAGTCTTCACGAAGGATATTCCTACCTACATAGTAGCTTTCAATTTATAATTTGACAGAAATTTGAATTAGCAGATGCATATCCTAAAACCAGAGCATTTTTTTTTTTTAAATTCTGGTTTTACAAGCCTAACTTGTCCATGATATGCCTCAAAGGCACAGAGGACAGGATTTATGTAGCTGTTTCCTCACACTCCTTATGTGTAAGAAAAGAGATTCGGGTCTTCATCGTTTTGCCTCTGGGACCTTAAAATAGTCCAGTCCAGAATGGAACATTTTTTTTTCAACATCAACTGTTTGTTTGCAAGTTGGTAGTAATAGTAAGACTTTCAGATAAGGATTTTTTTTTCTTAAGTGGTATCTGGAAGTTGTATTAGTAATTGTAATTAGCTGGCTCTACCTAAATATATTTTTCTGCTACCATGTGTCTAGCTGGCATGTGTCACCAGGGCTGAACATTTTAGCACCAGCTAGAGGTTGTATTGTGTTTCAGTACTTTTCCTACATGAGTGCGGCTTTGCCAGTCTATCTGTTTGATCACTTCTAGCAAGGGGAAAAAAAAACACCCTAGTGATTGCCACCAAATTGTTTATAAAATAAAGTCTATTTTATTAAGGTTTGTTTTTAAGCCTCTATTGTATACTTTGTAGGTGACAATTATTAACATAAATATTAGAAATAGTACCTACATAAAGAATATTTTGGCATCTGTTTATCTTTTGTTGAGAATTTCTTTCATTGCTGAAATTTCAAAAGCCAGGCAGTAACTGAGCTACATATAGATCTGGCCAATAAATAACACTCTTCTGCTAATTTTAGGGGTAAGAGTATTGCCTATGCCCTAATTGAGCATTTTATATCACTTTTGCGATGACACAGTGTTTTGTACAAGAGAGAATTATTAATTCCACAAAAGAAAGAAAAGTTATTTTTAGGCAAGACAGATGACCTGGTGGAGGCCTTTCTGCATATCTGATTTTTACAAAGTAGTTTGTTGATCTGGATCACTAAAAAATTAAAAATAAAAATAAATTTCCAAAGGAAGAACTACAGCAGCAGTTCAGCAATGTGCCTTTAAATGCTTAAGTCTTTGCTTCTTCTTTTTTTTAGCTAATTATAGGTAGCTCAGTTATAAGTTATGGAGACTTAGATTGCTAATTTGTAAATTTCTACAGGCACATCCATTCTGTGTCTAAATAGTTCTAAAGGTGACTAAATAATGATACCATGCATCAGTTCATTCATTCGTTTATTCAACAGGCATTTGTGAAGCTTCTGCTATATTTCAGACACTGTGCCTGGTTAAAAAATTACTGATTTTGTTCTTATATTGCTTACTGTCCAGTTGCTAAAAGAGAGATAAAGCAAATAATATGAAATCCAGCTGTCTTAAGTATGATAAATTTAGGTAAATAGGAGGTTTCTCTGAGGAAGGAATTTATTGAAGACTAACACTGATGAATAAGAGTTGGATGGGAGGAGGTACCTGCGGGGAGCATTCGAGGTGGGAGAAGAGCCTGTATACTCTTTAAAAGAATGGAGCATGATGCTTTGTACGTGGACCCTGAGAGCCAAGAAAGCTTCATAAGTGCAGGAAGGCTGTCCAGGTGAGTAGGGACCAGTGCAGGAACTTGGAAGCCAAGTTAAGGTTGTTTTGTTTTGCTTTGTTTTTCTTTTTGGTCTTCAAGATCAATGGATGCCCTTGAAGTGTTAAAATGTGTGTGTGTGTGTGTGTGTGTGTGTGTGTGCGCGCGTGTGTGTGTGTGTGTGTGTGATAGAGATAGAGATGGATTAATAAAAAAAAATTACTTTGGTTGCACTGTAGAGCTTGGGTGAAAGGCATTAAGAAATGATACAGAGTAATGATTATAATTTACATAACATGAATAAAAGAAATTAAAAATAGGAATCCATAGTGATGCTTGGGGGTAGAAATGGAGTGGGGGGAAAGAAAGCTCTTCTTTACAGAAAAATATTAGCTCTTATAAGTAGAAGGAATGATATAAAGTCAACATTTTTGCAAGTCCTAAGATAGTAACTAATTAGAATATCATTAACAAAAGTAAAACCATTAGATAAATGCCTATGAAGAAATAGTATATTCATATGGTACCAAAGTATTACCTTAGAGAATGAGTACTAATTATATAAAATAAATTGTAACTTTCCAGTAGAGGGTCACCACTTTCACCAAAGGCTAAACTTAGCTTCACTCATAGTGGGAAAGCTTTGTCATGAGATGCGATGGAAGTTCCTAGCCTTGCCTATGAAGTATTTATGCAAAAGGAAAAAAAGGTTTAACCTGACTATAATCAAACCTCTAAATCTAACTCTGAGTTTGTGGACAATGTAAGAATGGACAATCAATTAATTGACACCATGTGGTGGGACATTCCACAAAACTCCTGGCCTAGATGTCTTAGAAACTTGGTGTCATGGATAGAAAAGGTGGTGAGGTTGTTTAATATTAAAAGAGATTAACAAGATGTATAGCAAAACCACTTGTAAAGATCTTGATTGTATTTTGGTTTGAAAATTTATAAAAAAAAAAAAAAAGACTTCCTTGGGACAATTAGGGATATTAGAGGATTTTATGGTATTGTTAGTTTTTATAGATATGATAATGAACCTATTTTTAGGAAATGATATGTGTAAGGTTGAAATGTTAACCTACTTCCAAATGATTTAAAAGAAAATATAAATATAACATAGAAATAAAGATAAATATGGAAAAAATGTTAAGAATTACGGAATTCAGGAAGAGAATATCTAATTGTTCATTACACTATTCTTTCAGGGTGTTTTTGTCTCTATGAAAAATTCTATAATAAAAATTTGGAGGGAGAGGGAGGACGGTCAGCTGGGTAAGTTACCTGACTCAGTTTCTGCACCTGGTCACAGGGTTTCTGGTACATTAGAAGCTAGAGTTGGTGGGCTGATCCTTTATCATTTCAGAGTCAACCTAGTGTCCACAATGCCAAAGCTGGAGAGGAAGCACCTCAGCAATGTAAATACGTGTTTTGTAGTGTGAGTCTCAAAGCCTACACACCTCCACTGAGAGTCTGGGACTCAGGGTGGGTTATGGACGCCTGCAACAACTAGAGTGTTCATGCTTGACTTCACACAGAAGGAGTGACTGGGATACCAGTGAGGAGGCTCTAGCAGCGTGCTGGATAGAAGCTGATATCATAGCATTTGTTCCAGGATGGTGGCAATGAGAGAGAGAAGCATAGATACAAGAAATAAATTTTAGGAGGTAAAAGATAGCTACACTTAATATTATATTGGTAATGGTGAGTAAGGCAGAGAGGGGTATAATGTCCAGCTCCTAGGTGTCTGACTTGTATAACTGGAAGGCTGTCATGTCAGACACGGAGAGTAAGAACTCTGAAAGTAGAAAAGTTTGTAAAGAAAGATCCATTTTATTTGTTTTTTTTAATTTTTATTTATTTATTCATTTTAGAGAGGGGAGAGAGAGAGAGAGAGAGAGAGAGAGAGAGAGAGAGAAAGGGGGGAGGAGCAGGAAGCATCAACTCCCATATGTGCCTTGACCAGATAAGCCCAGGGTTTTGAACCGGTGACCTCAGTGTTCCAGGTCAACGCTTTATCCACTGCGCCACCACAGGTCAGGCGAAAGATCCATTTTAGACATAATGGATTTTATATATTTTGAGAAATCGAGGTGTAAATGTATTATTTGATTATATCAGGTTATGAAGTCTAGTTTGGTGGGGGAAAGAGACTTTTAGAAATTATTATACTATAGTCCTTTGCATGAAATAACACTTATTTGGTGTACTTTCCTGACTGTTCTCACTTAAATAAGTTTCTGGACAATTACATGATAAATTTTGTCTAACAGAAATTTTTAAAGCACTTTCCTGCATTGTTTATTCCCTATGAAGCTATATTATATAGGCTATTATTTTTGTTCAGAATTTCTCCAAATATAAAAGTTAATATTCAATCAATGTAGGGACTAGAAAGAGCCAAATGCTAACTTCATTGGCTAAACATATAGTCATTAGCAAATAACAAAACAAAACAAAAACACCAAAATATTACTATCACAAGTAATAGATACTCATTTTAGAAATATTAGAAAAATTCTAATAAGTTTGGAGAAAAATATGTCATTTGTCATTTCAGTAGCATTTGATGTTGATTATGCTCATTTTAGACTCAAATTATATTTTTGCTTTTTGTGTAGTAAGTGAACTTATTACTTTTGGACTAACCACATATATTTTGCCATAATTATTCAACAGGACAGAACTGGATATTTTGTTTAATTTTACCTGAATATTTGTATTTCAGTATGGTATTTTTTCCAGAAAGTCTCTACTTAATTTACATTGACAAAAATTTATAAAAAGTAAGCCTTTTATCTCACCTCTAGAAATCTGTTAGATGTCATACCATAGCTTCTATAAACAAATGCTAGCGTAATTTAAGGCCATGGCCCTGATACAATACACTCTGTTGTACTTTTACACACTGCTACATTAGTGTCATCAAATAATTTCTTAGGACACATTATAGCAGTCACACTTGGTAGTGCTCAATTTAGCTATGGCATGATTTTGATAGGAGAGGTAACAATTTTAGTTCTTGCTGAAACCATGCAGTATTGTGTGTGTGCGAATGCCCACAGACACATACACAAAAGAACACTTAGAAAATGATCACTGATTACATTTTTTTTGTCATCTCAAAAATAGCCAGATGTATTATGTAATAAAAAGACACATTCTTAAGAATCGTGTTTCTCCTGTGAAGAAGATGATGTCTTCTGGGCATCATTTGTGTCTTCTAAATTGATTGTCACAGTCATTTTTATCAGCATCAGAAGACCTTAGTAGGTGCTGAAGTCATCGGTCATCGCTGGGCATGCAGGATGTGGTCAGGGAAAGCTTTGTGACGCATATCAGGAGACCCGAGGTCTGTACAAACTGGAACACAGACTTTTCAAATGTCTTTGCCCAAGTCACTGTTGATGGAACTAGCATTTGGGGAGTTTGGATAGTCTATTTAAGGAACCAACTAAGAGACCATAAAAAGGGACTGTTTTTGACTTCTGTTGAAGCAGTACAAGGTAGTGAGGTCCGTCAGGCTAGAATAGACCCAGTTCAATTTTCTTAGGTCTCTGAAGGAGTGGATCTGTAGCTCCAGAGAATCTAAAAAGTTGCTCTGAACAGCAGAGTGCTGCCTGCAGGTGTATGAGGATTGCAGTTAGATGACTGGTTTCAGTGGCCAGTGGTGGTACAGAGCCATTAGTGGGAAGGGTATCAGACTTTTCTGTTTGTTTTTAGAATTGGGGAAATATGATTGTGCTTGTCATCAAAGCAGAGGTCATCCCTGGAGAGGAAATGGAAATATGCAAAAGAAATGATGGGGAAAGGTCATTCTTGCTTATTGGTATGATTATTCTTTGAAAAGATGATCATGGATTCTGGGCTGCCCAATGAAACATGGCAATCATAGTCTATAGCCTGTAGTTGGGGCATAATGTTCAGTGAAAATGTGATTTCTGAAGTGATAAGAGAAGAGCTTGTATTTAGAGAGGACCTCAAGCACTGATAGATTGATAGGTTTATAAATAATAAGTTACGACAGGGTCCAGGTAGACGTTTATAGATAGCTAAAGTGGAAAAGTACTAGGAAGTCATTGACTTTGAGGCAGTGAAGGTCTTTGTGTCCAGAGGCAGAAAAAGTTAGTAAGATGATGTTGAATCATCAGGGACGATGGCCAAGAATGGATTACAGAAGTGTGTACAATAGTTGCTGAAACCAACAAGCAGGTTTGGAATGTTGATGATGGGAATGGTAAAATTTAGCAACCAGTTAGAAGTTAATATAAGATGGTGAGAAAGTCTTAAAAGAGAATGGGATATTAAGTCACATTATCAGAATTTGCCATATCCACTGATGTGGGTTAAAAAAAAGTTGTCACTAATATCAAGATTGTGCGTAGGCTTAATGCGTTAAGGCATGGTTAGAAGTTCATTCCACACCCTTTATGTTTACTGGATAGATTGTGGTTATAGACAAAAACAGTACAAAACAAGCATAGTTGTTTGTATGATCTCATGTCTCATTCTTTGGCAAATTGATTTTGGACTACTCTTTTAGATTCAAAAATAATTCTTTTTCTGCCTTTATCCTTTTGAACATACACATCTTTCTCTTAGGATTTGTGCTATTCGAAAGGACCTGAACACGTTTGACCGGGAGTATTTTCAAGGTCACCCTAATTTATTTCTTCACATTTTCATAATATAGGTCCTTCAGGTCACCTAGGCATCTGTTTGCTGTGTTTATCCAGTGCTTCATTGTGCAAAATCTTCCCTGGAAGATTGGTTGACCTTCTCTTAAAACGTGTACTCAGGGTGCTCAGGCCCAGACTTCATGTCCAGGCTCTATACCACAGCCAGTATAAATGTAGGAGGAGTTATACATTATTATTTCTTAAATTTTGGGCTCCATGGTAAGTAACTTCCATCTAAAATACAATCTACTGGCAAATCATGTTGACCAAATCTTCAGAATACAACTATATTTTAACCCAGGGGTCAGGAACCTATGGCTCACGAGCCAGATGTGGCTCTTTTGATGGCTGCATCTGGCTCGCAGACAAATCTTTAATAAAAAAAAATAATACTGTTAAAAATATAAAACATTGTCATGTATTACAATCCATTCATTTCCTACTGCTCATGTTCATGGTTGCGGGTGGCTGGAGCCAGTCACAGCTGTCCTCCGGGACACCACCAAATTTTTATTGGATAATGCATAATGTACACGGGTCCTTGTATGGCTCTCATGGAATTACATTTTAAAATATGTGGCGTTCAGCCTGACCTGTGGTGGCTCAGTGGGATAAAGTGTCGACCTGGAACACTGAGGTTGCCCGTTCAAAAACCTTGGGCTTGCCTGGTCAAGGCACATATGGGAGTTGATGCTTCCTGCTCCTCCCCCTTCTCTCTCTCTCTCTCTTCCCTCTCTCTCTAAAAAATCAATAAATAAAATATTTTAAAATATGTGGCATTCATGGCTCTCTGAGCCAGAAAGGTTCCCGACCCCTGCTTAACCACTTCTCACCAGCCCCTCTAATTCCATGCTGATTAGTGGCACAGATGTGAAGCTATCTTCCTGTGTGTGCCCTTACCCCTTTGCATTTCTTTCTTCACACAGCAGCATGAGGAACTGTTTTGAAGACTTACCTCACCGTGCCACTCTTCTGCTCTAACACTCCAGTGGCTTTCCATATGACTTACAGTAAAAGCTTAAGTCTTTATTGACCTCGAGGGCTTGATAATCATCATTTTCACCACTCCCTCTGACCTCAACTTTGAGCCCCTTTCCTCTCTCTCACTCTTTTGTGTCCATTTGGCTTCCTTGTTTTCAGACACTCAAAGCACAATTCTGCTTTATGACTTGTACACATCCATCCCCTGGAACGTTTGTCTCCCATTTACATGTAAAGTTCCTTCTCTCATGTCTACGGGGAGGTCTCTGCACGAATCTTGCCTTTTCAGCGGGGCTTGCTTCACCCCACCACATTCCTCTCCAATCTCCTTTCTAGCTACATTTTCTCATAACCCTTATCACTATCAGACATGACATATATTTTACTTGTTTACTTATTTATTGTCTGTTTGACTTCCCTAGATCAGAAGCACCCAAAAAGCAGAAATTTTTGCGTTTTGTTCATGTTTTGTCTCTGAGCACCTACAAAGTGACTAGAGAACATGGTAGATTTTCATTAAATGTTAGTTGAATGAATAAGTGATTAGAGGTACATATGGATGAATTTAAATACATGGTGATTTAAAGTATAAAGGTAAGTGGTAAAGCCAAGATTGACACTGAGGACACCTTTTGGTCAAAGCTACTATTCCTTTTACTTTACCATATGAACTAATCTAGATTTTTTTCCTGAGATATATGGATGAAACATTAATAGTAAGTCCTTTGTAGAGTCCACCATAACATTGAAATTTATATTCAGCCTGACCAGGCAGTAGCACAGTGGATAGAGTATCAGACTGGGATGTGGAAGACCCAGGTTCGAGACCCCAAGGTTGCCAGCTTGAGCACGGGCTCATCTGGTTTGAGCAAGGCTCACCAGCTTGAGCCCAAGGTCACTGGTTTGAGCAAGGGGTCAGTCAGTCTGCTGTAGCACCCTGGGCAAGGCACATTTGAGAAAGCAATCAATGAACAGCTAAGGTGCTGCGACGAAGAATTGATGCTTCTCATCTCTCTCCCTTGCTGTCAGTCTGTCCCGATCTGTTCCTCTCTCTGTCTCTCTTTGTTTCTGTCACACACACACACACACACACACACACACACACACACACACAGAGAAATTTATATTCAAGCCGGATTTAGCTTTGTGGATTTCCAAATAAAAGTAATCTTAATAAATTCTAATTTAGAGGTACTGAATAGAATTTACAAAATTATTTTCTAGCCTTGAAACAAAGAACTTTTGCAATAGTTGAATTAAAAAAAAAAACACATTGACTCACAAATGACTAGCTAAGGGAGAGCAGGATTTCTAGATAAGCAGGACAAAAAATTTCCACTGTTTCTCACCAAGTATGTAGCTAATGGGGATGGTGGCTGTAGGCCAGCTACCACTTAAGGGAAAAAAAAAAAGCGTATCATTCAACAAGTGAAATAGTTAGTGTGGAATGGATAGCGTCTATTGAAATTTGATTTTTAGCAGTCTATCCAAGTGACTGAATAAATTTTTTCAACCTGTTTACTTTTATAACATGTCTTCTCATAGTTAAATTTCAGATTAATTATATGACAGTATGTGGTCTAATGCTACTCAACTTTCTTCATAATATCTTGAGAGATCATTTGAAACATGCTGGATCCTAAATGGCCTGACTGACATAAGATCATTAACCCACAGTGATCAGAGTTTAGGGGCAATTTACTATCAGACTGAGCCCCAAATCCAGATAATAAAATCTCAGAAAGTGAGTGAAACTGAGACTAGTCTAGATTGGAACCAATACCTGCGGGTCTCTTCTGTGGCAGGGTGAAGTCAGGTGGGTGGTATCATGATGCCATTTTGGATCTTGGCTGATACAAATCTAAAGATGAATTCTAGCCAGTAGGGAAAGAGGGTACACAGGCAGGTCGAATCCCCAGAAGGGCTTCACAGAGCCTGGACACATTTTCAGGGTTCAGCCAAATAGGTTAAATTTCAAGACAATTATATAGGTCCATCTGGAGGAAAGTGAGACAGATACAGGTCAGCAGACAAGTCAGGGGTATGGGGCAGCTCTTTTATAGTAAACATCTAAATTTAGGTCCTATATTTCTTAGGCTTACCTGATAACAAGGTATACTGCTCCTGTCTCATTTAAGGCACCCACGGGAAGTTTATAGTAAGCATCTAAATTTAAGACCTATATTATGTAGGTTTACCTTATAAGAAGGTATACTGCTCCTGTTTAATTTAAGGCATTGACTCTAATATTTTGATGAACTTAAATGAACTTGGCTGAAGGCATATATTAAACTTATGCATATTATAAGTCCTTAGTATTTTTATATCTGGGCCCAGCTAGGGTAAACAAGTATTAACAAGAGATTTGAGAATTTCTGAAATATTTATTCAGTATACCTATAGCAAGTAGCCTTAATATAAACAAACAGCACTAATTTATTTTAATGGTGAAAATGCCCTTATAATGTGATGCTAATACTGTATTTCTTTAATACAGTACAGACTTGATTCCTTGTTGTACACTCTATTAATAGATCTGTATTCAGAACACTGTTATTTATATTGGTTTCTTGATTTTTGTGATTTTGATAAAATGAATGTGTTTATTTTGTAAGTTAAATTATGAAAATATGCTATAAATATGGAAATTTACAGGTTAATGACTATTCTGTGTTATTTGATTTATTAACTTTATAGGTTTCTGCTAAGGAGGTGGAGAGTAAATTGATCTTCTTTAAAATTTTTTATGGACCGTTCCAGAATATAAACAGATATCCTAAGAAATGAAGGAATAGACTTCTTGTAGAAGAGCTTGACCTTAGGAAAACCTGAGAAAAGCTTAGTTGTGAAGAGCTCCATCAGAACAAAATTGCACATATTAACAAATACAGCTCCTCTATGAGACAACACAACCCAATGTGCCAGGATGGGTCTTGACCTCTCTTTTACTTTAGATCTATTTTGGTTTTCATTTCCAACTTACTTACACACTTTTACTCTGTCTCTACTTTACTACCCTTGAGTCTCAACCCTCCTCTACTATTTTGTCTTTTGTAGCATAGACTTTGCTCCTATACTTGGACTCAGTTTAAACTGGTGTCCTAGGACAGTAATGATCTCGTTCCCTAGCAACTGTCCCCACTCACATCCAACAATCTCTTCACCTCCTCCACCATCATAAGCACCACCACCCTCTCCACATACACACCATGGTGAGTTGTATTCTGATGTCCTTACTTTGTTAGACTTGACTGTTATAACAACACACTACTATCTACAGTTTTCACACATTCATTTTTCTTACTTGATTGCCATTTCAAAATAGAAGATGAAAATTATGAATTAAAGAAGAATTATATTTTAAAAATATTTTTATATTTATGATTAAGAAAGGGTTTAGATATGTTATTTATAAATATTTTCTTGTAGGAAATAACATATTTTGGACTCTTATATGTGCAAGATTTTATTTATTCATCAGAAAAATATTGCCATGAAAGTCTTACAATTTTACGAAGATTGAAAGCCATTATTTATCAGTAAACTTTATTTATTATTAAGTAAATTTTTATTCTGGCTTTGTATGTTATACTCTGATATAAAAATATCCTCTTGTTCTTGAAGTGAGGAGAGAAATCAGGAGAGTCTTCTCCTGAGCATTGTAGAAAAAGAGATGAGCATATGTTCTATATTCACTCAATGTTTGGCACAATCACATGCCCAGGGCATTTGACTAGAATATCCAGGCCCTTGATGACATGATGTATCTGACTTATCTTAGGTCTTCAGTTTCCACATGTGAAATATACTGGAGTAGATCTAGGACCCTGTGATTTCAAGCATATGTGAAAAGTGAGATCATGCCCCTTTTTCTTTTTGAAATGATTTCTAGTGTTTTTTGATTTTTCAGATATACAATTTTACAAATTGAGTAGTTTGAAACTGTGTTTTAGCTTTTGGAGAATTTTGCTTTTTCTCATGATTATAATTTATTAAATTATTTTAATTGTATCTGATCAGTTAATGTATCAGGTTTGTTTTACAGTCTGTTTGATTTGGTTCCATTTATACTTTGACCTTATCAATTTTAGGCTAATAAATCAATTAGGTAAGAAAACTGCCTTTAGACTAAGTTGATATTTTTAAAGGAGATGACATTTGAAATGATTACTTTGATATAAATATTAAATATTTTTATGTATCATGCATGTGTTAATATATAAATGGAACATTTTTAATATAATACTGCATACACATAACCAAAATTGTTATTCTGATAAACTATTTCTTCAGTCATATCAAAGTTGCATCTTTTTGTTTACTCATTCCATTTTTAGTTGTTATATAACAACATGAATTACATAAAATTTTTTATGGTGTTTTTATAATGCTACCTCATATATCACTCTCATCAGAACAGAGAAATGTATTGGCTTATTTTCTAAAAATGCCTTGAATTTTTTGGTCCTTTCTACTTCATCTGTAAGTAGATGGCTTCCAGTTTTGAAAGAAACAGTCTCATATCTGAAGAGACTGGATAACTCTTCACATTTTTTTAATTAGATAAAATTGTTAGTGCTTGACATAACTGTATCGGTATATGGAACAGATCTTATCTAGTTTTTTTAAATGAATAATGAAATTAAACAGTTTAAAAGCAAAAATGTAGAAAGTTATTCCATGGAAGAAAGAAAATCATTAAGCACATTCTTTTCATGCAGTGTGCTAATTTAATTCAACACTGCCACTCTTGCTTAGAAGGAAGTGGCAGGGATGATGGGATGGAGACTTGGCCACTTCTGCCTTATAAAGAGTGATATTTTCTTGCAGGGACTATTTTGTAAGGCTCTCTCTCTCCTTTTTTTTTTTTTTTTTTTTGTATTTTTCTGAAGTGAGAAGCTGGGAGACAGACTCCCACATGTGCCCGACCAGGATCCACCAGGCATGCCCACTAGGGGGCGATGCTCAGCCTATCTGGGTCGCTGCCCCGTTGCATCCAGAGCAATTCTGGTGCCTGAGGCAGAGGCCATGAAGCTATCCTCAGCACCCAGGCCAACTTTGCACCAATGGAGCCTTGGCTGTGGGAATGGGAGAGAGAGAGAGAAAGGAGAGGCTGAAGAGTGGAGAGGCACATGGGTGCTTCTCCTGTGTGCTCTGAATGGGAATCAAACCTGGGACTTCCACATGATGGGCCGTTATTTCACTGCTGAGCCAACTGGCCAGGGCTGGCCACACTCTCTTAACAAGCAATCTCCTCCATAATTTTCTGAGGCGTGTGGATACTAAATATGATGTATATATCTTTGCATAGGCGCATGCATGCATAATTAAAGATGTACTAAAGTATTTAAAATTAAATACATAAATCCAAAACCTGTATATTCAACTTTAAAACTTCTAAAGATATGTTACTTATTCTCCATTAGTGGCATTTTTAGGAGATAAACCAGTAAATTTCTCTGTCCTGATGATATAGCTATACAGAGAACTTAGGTAAACACCATAAAAGTTTTACACCATTCATGTTGTTATATACCAACTGAGAATGAATGAGAACAACATATTTATTTATTTTAATTTTGTTTAGAAATTTACATTTAATTGTGATATTGGTCAATAAGAGTACATAGGTTTCAGGTAAACATTTCTATAACATTTGAACTGTTGGTTATGTTGTATACCCATCACTCAAAGTCAAATCATTTTTTGTCATCTTTTATTTTTTGTCCTTCTTTACATCCTCCCTCCCACCCCTCCCACACATCACCCTGACCAAACAACATATTTAAAGAGATTGTTGGCCAAGCATTTCACTTTGTCATGATTTCATAATAAGTGACAGTGTGTGTGAACATTTTAAAATCTATTTGAAAAATTGAAGTTGGAATAATAGTAACTAAATTGTGTATTTGCCTGTTAATTCAGTTAACTGTAAGAAAACTGATTCTGTGGAAAGGGCACCAGTAATAAAAAGTCTGTGCTTTGGATTCCCCCTCAATTTTCCAGACATCGTGAAACCTATTTTACTGTTTACTTCTGCACAATATTTATAAAGTATAAGAGAAGATAAGTGCATCTTTAGAGAAAGAGAGTATTTCTAATTCAGAATTACTTCAGCACTGGTTATCTGGAATGGATGGCTTGATATGATACCATGTAGACCTGCAATCAGAGAACGTGAGTGTGTAGACTGCATGAGTGACAGACACCCCACCTGTTCACTCCTTCCTCAGTTAAGTGCCATCACCTCAGCCCCTGTCTGGGGACTGAGTCAGGCTTGGTAGTTCTGAGAGAAAACTGCTTTGGGGCAATGATTGCTTGATATGATTGTAGTGATCGGTTTATCCATTAGTCTTTTGAGCTTTCTAGATTATGTCTCCAATGTGCTCCAGAGATACAAAAGTGTGGTTTTTTTTTTCCTTCAAATTATAGGTTTAAATAATTTTAATTTTGGTCAAACTTTGGACTAAAATTTGATGCAGATACTAACTCCTCCCCTAAGGTATAGTTGCATCATTTTTCTTGACATGCACTTAGAATGTACAGTTTCATAATCTTGAAAAAGTGTACAAATAAATTGCATTGAAGTAGATAGAGAAAGCCTTAGATGTTCTACAGTTTTTAGATAGAATAACAATCAAAAATTTTTTTTTCCAGGATATAGTTTGTAATATTTAAATTTTTTTATAGTTAGAAACCTTGGGAACTTAAAATTACAATCTTAGGATATTCTAGAATCATTCTATTTTCTGTTTATTTGTGCAGCTCCTTAGTCATCCTTTTTACAAAGTAATAGCTAATATTTATTGGATGTTTCCTATGTCACTGGAGACAAAATGGTTTTCATAACTTTTGTTTCACTCTCTGCTAGCGGCTTTATCTGGCAGGAATGCTTGCTTCACAGTGAGAGGGCAGCAGTTGATTCTGGGTTACAGAGCGTGGCCAAGGGGGACTGTCGTCCTGTCAGGCTGACTCCATGCTCTGAGTGGTAGTCCCCACCAGGACACTGTGCCCAGGTCGTGAGCTTCACCCATGATGCAGAAGGGCTTTCCCTGTGGTGACAGTTGTGTGTCTCATGGAAATAGCAGCATTGTTTTAGTGATGAGGAGTGACCAAAGTACATTTTAAAAGGTTTTGGTAATCTGGTATTGTAAAATGAAAATCCACTCCCTCCTATAAAGAGCTCATGGTTCCTGGAGAGATAGGTGGCTTACTATAGTGTTATTACAAGGGTCAGAGAAAGCGGCAGCTCTGCCACGAGGAAGGATTTGGAGAAGACTGGATGCTTCAGATTAGATGTGAGCAGAATGCTTTGTTCTTTTGTATGGCCTTCTTCTGGCAACATTTTTCGGTGTTTCTTGACACCCTTTTCATATCACAATTTACATGAGTTTGTGCTCATGGTACTTAGTCTAAATATACATTTCTCTACTTTTGTTGCTGTTGGTTTTCATATGCTTTTAAGTTTCTCTTTATGAGTCTATAAAGTGTATATTATACTTGGTAAAGTTTTTGGATAAAGAGTGATTATTCTAGTTTCATAGTTTTCCTCCAACTATAATTATATTCAGCTCTTTTTCACGTTAGGGTGTTATGTGAGATGGTGATTAGGCACATTTCCTTATACCCCCCATAATTTTATAGCTGTCATATCTACTAGTAAATACAGTACTAGAAAGGGCAAGGTGATTGCCAAGACTTAGCACAGTGCTGAGAAATAATAATTGCTAACCTTTGTCATGAAATAACTCTATGACAGGCATTGTTGTCAACGTTTGTCATGGATTTTTTAATTCCCACAACTCTATACATATATAATTACTTTAATGTCAGTTTAGAGATGATGACACTGAAACACAGTGGTTAAATGACTTGTCCGGGGTCACATGCCTGGCTAATGGCAACGGAAAACCATTAACTGAGGACATCTGATTCTAGAGCCTGTGTCCTCCACTTCACTGGGTCTTATCAATTTTGAAAGAAATCTGTGATTTACGAGCTAATCATAACTTTATATTCATTCAATAACTATTCAGTAAATATTCCCTACAGATTAGAACATTATTTTTCTCTATGATGATAGTGTTGTTTAGATGTTATCAAGAGAAGCAGATTATATAGGTCACAGAGTAGCTCACATAGTTACAAATGCCCTATTCAAGTTTGGGCTCTACCATAATTAGTTTTGTGACTTTTCCAACCCTCAGTTTTCTCATTTGACAGATGACATTTTAAGTATCTTATACCTTCAACAATCCATGATGTAAGGTTTTTCTGGCGTCATTCTTACTTAAATATGATGTAAGTTGAAAGCTTCAGACTGATGTAATGGGCACTCTTCTCATCTCTTTCATCTTTTCATATTGAAAATATTCCCTTCATGGTCTCATCCAGTCTCCAAATTTTAAATATTATTTTTGTAATAAACATTCACACATTTTAAAATCCAACCTAGACCTTTCCCATGAGCTGAAGACATCAAACCCATTAGCCATCCTTTCTCTACCTTTAAAATCTAACCAGAATTTGATCAATTTCTAATGCATTTATTTCTACGCTGACTGGCCCCAGGAGGCTTCATCTCTATGTGCATGATTGCAGTTGCTTCCTGATTTGTCTTCCTATGGTCCTGTTCTCTGCACAGCCCCAAGTGAACCTTTTAAGACAGAAACAAGATCATGTCACTCATCTATTCAAACTTTCCACTGGTTACCACAGTGGCCCCAACCCCTGGGCTGCGGACTGCTACTGGTCCCTGGGCCATTTTGGTACCAGTCTGCAGAGGAAGAATAAATAACTTACATTATTTCCATTTTATTTATATTTAAGTCTGTACGATGTGTTTTTTGTTGTTGTTGTTGTTTTTTGTTTTGTTTTGTTTTGTTTGTATTTTTCTGAAGTTGGAAACAAGTAGGCAGACAGACTCCCGCATGCGCCCGACTGGGATCCACCCAGCATGCCCACCAGGGGGCGATGCTCTGCCCATCCGGGGCGTTGCTCTGTTGCCACCAGAGCCATTCTAGCGCCTGAGGCAGAGGCCATGGAGCCATCCTCAGTGCCTGGGCCAACTTTGCTCCAATGGAGCCTCGGCTGCGGGAGGGGAAGAGAGAGACAGAGAAGAAGGAGAGGGGGAAGGGTGAAGAAGCAGATGGGCGCTTCTCCTGTGTGCCCTGACCGGGAATCAAACCCAGGACTCCTGCACGCCAGGCCGATGCTCTACCATGATGTTTTATTTTTTAAAAATTACCAGATTCCCTCTGTTACATCCATCTAAGACTCACTCTTGACACTTGTCTCGGTCACGTGATACATTTATCTGTCCCACCCTAAAGGCCGGTCCATGAAAATATTTTCTGATATTAAACCGGTCCATGGCCCAAAAAAGGTTGGGGACCACTGGGCTACCAGACTTACTCCAAAGCAAGTCACAGACCTTCAGTGCCCTACAAGGTTGTACATGATCAGCTGCTCAGCTGCACCTTTGGCATACTTATTTTTTTTTTATCTACTCTAGCCAACTTAGCATGTTGTGGTCTTTGAATACACCAAACGTACTCTTGCCTCAGGGCCTTTGAACTTCACCTTCTGCCTAAAGTACTCATTGGTCAAATGTCTCCTTGGCTTACTTCCTTATCCCCTTTCGGTCTTTGCTAAAATATGTTTTGAATGAGGTGTTCCCTGATGACCAATGACACCCCCATTTTTTATTTGCTTTATTTTGCTGATTGATGGTAATGAACATCATCTGGCGAGGTAAATCCTATTTTTCTGTTTTGTTTTTTCTCTCTTCATCATTGATATGTATCCTTAGTGAAAATATAGATTTTGAATGTTTTTATTTCAGTATTATATATTCATGCTCTAGAAAAGTACTTGACACATATTAGACGCTCAGTAAACATTAAGTTAATATATGAATGGGTTAAAGAATGAATGAATTAGATGAATAGGTGAGTGAATGTGTTCAAATTTTTTTTAGAAACTTGCATCTTTATTTGTAAATCATTACAAGCTAGTGCTGGTCTCCTATTCTGGCAATTAGGACCTACTGAGTATATGGCAGGGCAAAAAGAAATGCCTTGAGACCCAGGCAGATTATGTAAACATGGAAATGCTTTGGGATAAATCAATACAGAGGTGTGGGGGCTATGTCAAAGCCCCGTCTAAGAGTTACACCTCAGTTCTGTCATTGGCAAATAGTCTATCACCCTTTGACTTGGAAGAAGCAGTTGGAAACCCAGATTTTTTGTGAGATTTAACAATTCATAAATGTTGACTTCAAATTCAAAATTTCATGTAGGTCAAACAAAACATATCTTTTAGCCACATTCAATTTGTAGGCTGCCAATTTAGGAGCTCTAGTAAAGGAAGCATAAATGTCAGAGATCTACCTATTTGAGCAAATCATATCTGTATAAAATATTTGTAAAATAACTTGAATGGAAAATATGTAAGATATTACATACTAATCAAATCAAAACTATTTGATGAAAAATGATTTCCTAATTTTTTTGAGGTGTTTCTGATTCCCCTATTGATTGTTACTTAGGGTAACAGGGGCCTCCCTTGTTTATGATGTCAATAGTGTATTTTAGCAGAGAAAATGAGCAAACAAAATTTATTGAAAAGGTCCTGTTACATGCCACACGTTATTTTAAGTGCTAGGTTATAGGGGTGAAGACAAAAGAGGTACATCTTTGAATAAAACTTCCAATCTATTTGTAAGTGTGTGACAGACAGTCATCAGATTAATGAGAAAGCTAATTTTAAAAAGATATAAAACAAAATGCTCTGACAGTGCCGGGGCTGGGGTAGTGGCTAATTTACAGAGTAGTTAATGAAGGTGTCTTTGAGATGGTGACATCTGAGCAGAGACCAAACCAAGAAAAGCAACCATTCAAAGATCTGGGGCAGAGCTTCTAGACAATGGGAATATTAAGTGAAGAAACAGGAAAGCAGAAAGGAACATACTGTCTTTGGGGAACAGCACACAAGACAGAGAGAGGGGCTGGCATACAGTGCGTGAAGCAGAGAGCTGAGCTAGGTGGGGTTGGTGAAGTAGGCAGGGGCCAGATTATGACTTAAATATAAAGATGGCTTTAGAGCCCAGAATGTGGAGTGTGGATTTTATATAAAGTGCAACCAATGGGAAGGCACTGTATATTTAAGGATAATTTAGTTTATATTTGAAGCAAAGACATTCATACTTTTTGGTTTAGACTAATAGAAATATTTTACATAGCTGCCTAATACACACACACACAAAGACCTACACACCCTTCAAATTTTATGATAATACAGTTAGTTTTATTATGCAGAAGACACTCTGCTATTTTCTTCTTTATTCCATTGTGTTAACAGAAAATGTCTGGTTTAGATTTTGTGACCCAGTTAAGAGTCATACCCTACAGTTTGAAGAACAGTACTTTGAACGCACTACCACTGGTGTGTAGATGAATTGTGCTAGGTCAAAAATAGAAGCAGGGAGAGCACCAGCAAATGAGGGAAGCAACACTATCTTGGACTAGAATTATCTTTGTGCAGATGCAGATGTAATGGAGAAGCAGGGCTGAATCGAGGGAGATATGTTTTTAAATCATATATTTTCTCACAAAAACGAAGGGATCAGGGACTATGCAGATACTCTAGTACTTTCAGCCTTTTGTATAGTGCATTTTCACCAATGAAATAAAAGTTGGTTTTGCATCTCATTTGCATAATTGAACAATTTTATTTGACTTGTCATTTCCTTTTCTGATGTTCTTGTTTAATAAAAATAATCAAATGCTTCTTTTTTTAATAATTTTATTTTTTAATGGGGTGACATCAATAAATCAGGATACATATATTCAAAGATAACATGTCCAGGCTATCTTGTTGTTCAATCATGCTGCATACCCATCAACCAAAGTCAGACTGTCCTCCATCACCCTCTATCTAGTTTTCTTTGTGCCCCTCCCCCTCCCCTTTCCCTCTCCCTCTCCCCCCTCCCCCCGTAACAACCACACTCTTATCAATATCTCTTAGTCTCACTTTTATGTCCCACCTATGTATGGAATAATGCAGTTCCTAGTTTTTTCTGTTTTACTTATTTCACTTCGTATAATGTTATCAAGATCCCACCATTTTGCTGTAAATGATCCGATGTCATCATTTCTTATGGCTGAGTAGTATTCCATAGTGTATATGTGCCACATCTTCTTCATCCAGTCATCTATTGATGGGCTTTTTGGTTGTTTCCATGTCCTGGCCACTATGAACAATGCTGCAATGAACATGGGGCTACATGTGTCTTTGCATATCAATGTTTCTGAGTTTTGGGGGTATATACCCAGTAGAGGGATTGCTGGGTCATAAGGTAGTTCTATTTTCAGTTCTTTGAGGAACCACCATACTTTCTTCCATAATGGTTGTACTACTTTACATTCCCACCAACAGTGTATGAGGGTTCCTTTTTCTCCACAGCCTCTCCAACATTTGCTATTATTTGTCTTGTTAATAATAGCTAATCTAACAGGTGTGAGGTGGTATCTCATTGCAGTTTTGATTTGCATTTCTCTAATAACTAAAGATGAGCATCTTTTCATATATCTGTTGGCCATTTGTATTTCTTCCTGAGAGAAGTGTCTGTTCATGTCCTCTTCCCATTTTTTATTGGATTGTTTGTTTCTTGTTGAGTTTTATGAGTTCTTTGTATATTTTGGATATTAGGCCCTTATCTGAGCTGTTGTTTGAAAATATCATTTCCCATTTAGTTGGCTGTCTGTTAATTTTGTTATCAGTTTCTCTTGCTGAGCAAAAACTTCTTAGTCTGATGTAGTCCCATTCATTAATTTTTGCCTTCACTTCTCTTGCCTTTGGAGTCAAATTCATAAAATGCTCTTTAAAACCCAGGTCCATGAGTTGAGTACCTATGCCTTCTTCTATGTACTTAATTGTTTCAGGTCTTATGTTTAGATCTTTGATCCATTTTGAGTTAATTTTAGTACAGGGGGACAAACTATAGTCCAGTTTCATTCTTTTGCATGTGGCTTTCCAGTTTTCCCAGCACCATTTATTGAAGAGGCTTTCTTTTCTCCATTGTGTGTTGTTGGCCCCTTTATCAAAAATTATTTGACTATATATATGTGGTTTTATTTCTGGGTTTTCTATTCTGTTCCATTGGTCTGAGTGTCTATTTTTCAGCCAATACCATGCTGTTTTGATTGTCATGGCTCTATAATATAGTTTGAAGTCAGGTATTGTAATGCCCCCAGCTTCATTCTTTTTCTTTAGGATTGCTTTGGCTATTCGGGGTTTTTTATAGTTCCATATAAATCTGATGATTTTTTGCTCCATTTCTTTAAAAAATGTCATTGGAATTTTGATAGGAATTGCATTAAATTTGTATATTGCTTTGGGTAATATGGCCATCTTGATTATATTTATTCTTCCTAACCAAGAACAAGGAATATTCTTCCATCTCATTATATCTTTTTCGATTTCCTTTAACAATGGTTTATAGTTTTCATTATATAAGTCCTTTACATTCTTTGTTATGTTTATTCCTAGGTATTTTATTTTTTTTTGTTGCAATAATAAAGGGGATTATTCTTTTGAGGTCATTCTCAAATGTTTCATTGTTGGCATATAGAAAGGCTATTGACGTCTGTATGTTAATTTTGTATTCTGCGACCTTACTGTATTGGCTTATTGTTTCTAGTAGTCTTTTTGTGGATTCTTTAGGGTTTTCGATGTATAGGATCATATCATCTGCAAAAAGTGATACCTTTACTTCTTCTTTTCTGATATGGATGCCTTTTATTTCTTTGTCTTGTCTGATTGCTCTGGCTAGAACTTCTAGTACCACATTAAATAAGAGTGGAGAGAGTGGACAACCCTGTCTTGTTCCTGAATTAAGGGGGAAAGCCTTCACTTTTGTGCCATTTAATATGATGTTAGCTGATGGTTTATCATATATAGCCTTTATCATGTTGAGATATTTTCTTTCTATACCCATTTTGTTGAGAATCTTAAACATAATATTGTGTTGTATTTTATCGAAAGCCTTTTCTGTGTCTATTGATAAGATCATGTGGTTTTTGTTCTTTGTTTTGTTGATATGGTGTATTACGTTAACCGTTTTACGTATGTTGAACCATCCTTGAGATTCTGGGATGAATCCCACTTGATCATGATGTATTATCTTTTTAATATGTTGTTGTATTCGATTTGCTAGTATTTTGTTTAGTATTTTAGCATCTGTATTCATTAGAGATATTGGTCTGTAGTTTTCTTTTTTTGTGCTATCCTTGCCTGGTTATGAGGGTTATGTTGGCCTCATAAAATGTGTTTGGAAGTATTGCTTCTTCTTCAATTTTTTGGAAGACTTTCAGTAGAATAGGAATCAAGTCTTCTTTGAATGTTTGATAAAATTCGCTGGTATAGCCGTCTGGGCCTGGACTTTTATTTTTGGGGAGGTTTTTAATGCTTTTTTCTATTTCTTCTCTACTAATTGGTCTGTTTAGGCTTTCTGCTTCTTCTTGACTCGGTCTAGGAAGGTTGTATTGTTCTAAGAATTTATCCATTTCTTCTAGGTTGTTGAATTTAGTGGCATAAAGTTTTTCATAGTATTCTACAATAATTCTTTGTATATCTATGGTTTCCGTGGTGATTTCTCCTCTTTCATTTTGGATTTTGTTTATATGAGTTCTTTCTCTTTTTTTCCTTGGTAAGTCTTGCCAAGGGTTTGTCAATTTTATTGATCTTTTCAAAGAATCAGCTCCTTGTTCTATTAATTTTTTCTATAGTTTTTCTGTTCTCTATTTCATTTATTTCTGCTCTGATTTTTATTATCTCCTTTCTTCGGCAGGTTTTTGGTTCTCTTTGTTCTTCTTTTTCTAGTTCCTTAAGGTGTGAAGTTAAGTGTTTCACTTGGGCTCTCTCTTGTTTGTTCATATATGCCTGAAGTGATATGAACTTCCCTCTTATCACTGCTTTTGCTGCATCCCATAGGTTCTGATATGTTGTATTGTCATTTTCATTTGTCTGTATATATCTCTTAATCTCTGCACTTATTTCTTCTTTGACCCATTCATTTTTTAAAAGTACGTTGTTTAGTTTCCACATTTTTGTGGGATTTTTTCCCTCTTTTTTGCAGTTGAATTCTAGTTTCAAGGCTTTATGATCAGAAAATATGCTTGGTACAACTTCGATTTTTCTGAATTTGCTGATGTTGTTTTTGTGGCCCAACATATGGTCAATTCTTGAGAATGATCCATGAACACTGGAGAAAAATGTATACTCAGTCACTTTGGGATGAAATGTCCTGTAGATGTCTATCATATCCAGGTGCTCTAGTGTTTTGTTTAAGGCCACTATATCTTTGTTGATTCTCTGTTTGGATGACAAGTCTAGAGCCGTCAGCGGTGTATTGAGGTCTCCAAGTATGATTGTATTTTTGTCAGTTTTTGTTTTAAGGTCAATAAGTAGCTGTCTTATATATTTTGGTGCTCCTTGGTTTGGTGCATATATATTAAGAATTGTTATGTCTTCTTGATTCAGTGTCCCCTTAGCCATTATGTAATGGCCATTTTTGTCTCTGAGTACTTTTGCTGTCTTGTAATCAGCATTATCAGATATGAGTATTGCTACGCCTGCTTTTTTTTGGATGTTATTTGCTTGGAGTATTGTTTTCCAGCCTTTCACTTTGAATTTGTTTTTATCCTTGTTACTTAGATGAGTTTCTTGTATGCAGCATACAGTTGGATTTTCTTTTTTAATCCATTCTGCTACTCTGTGCCTTTTTATTGGTGAGTTTAATCTGTTTACATTTAGTGTAATTATTGACACTTGTGAGTTCCCTATTGCCATTTTATAGATTGCTTTCTGTTAGTTTTGTGTCTTGTTTGATCCTTCTCTTTCATCTTTCTATCTTTTGTTTTTATTTGGTTGTATTCCATACATCTTTCCTCTGTTGCTATCTTTTTTAAATCATGTGCTTCTGTGGTGGTTTTTTCAATGGTGGTTACCTTTAAGTAATGAAGAGGGTTCCTACCCTGTTCATTGTAGTGAACTATTTTTTTTTAAGATTTTTATTTATTTATTCATTATAGAGGAGAGAGAGTGAGAGAGAGAGAGAGAGAGAGAGAGAGAGAGAGAGAGAGAGAGAAGGGGGGAGGAGAAGGAAGTATCAACTCCCATATGTGCCTTGACCAGGCAAGCCCAGGGTTTTGAACCTGCAACCTCAGCGTTTCCAGGTTGATGCTTTATCCACTGTGCCACCACAGGTCAGGCAGTAGTGCACTATTTTGTGAGTACTTTTGCACTCCATTGTCCTTTGCTACTGTTAATCTCCATCCTCTCCTCCCCCTTTATTTTTGTTGTTGTCACAGTTTAAATTTGGTTTTATTGTGTTCTTCTTGGAGCTTTTACTTGTGGCTTTGTTTTTTTTTTTGTTCTTTGTATCTGATTGGAGAACCCCCTTTAGTAATTCCTGGAGTAGGGGTTTTCTGATGATAAATTCCCTCATCTTTTCTGTATCTGTGAATGTTTTTATTTCTCCTTCATATTTGAAGGATAGCTTTGATGGGGATAGTATTCGTGGCTGAAAGTTCCTCTCTTTCAGGACTTTAAATATTGGGGTCCACTCTCTTCTAGCTTGTAGAGTTTCTGTTGAGAAATTGATGATAATTTAATGGACCTTCCTTTATATGTTGTATTCTTCTTTTCCCTGGCTGCCTTGAGAATTTTTTCTTTGCCGTTGGTTTGTGCCAATTTCATTATGATGTGCCTTGGAGTAGGTTTGTTGGGGTTAAGAAAGCTAGGAGTTCTGTTTGCTTCTTGAATTTGAGGCTTTAGTTCTTTCCACAGGCTTGGGAAGTTCTCATCTATTATTTGTTTGAGTATGTTCTCCATTCCATTTTCTCTCTCTTCTCCCTCTGATATACCTATTATTCTTATGTTACTCTTTTTGATGGAGTCAAATAATTCCTACATGGCTATCTCATTTTTTTAAATTTTTGAGTCTCTTTCTTCTTCTCTCTGTTGTGCCTCAAGTTGCTTGTCTTCTATTTTTCTAATCCTCTCTTCTATATGGCCTGTTCTATTAGCTAAGCTTGTTACCTCATTTTTCAGCTCGTGTATTGAGTTTTTCATCTCTGTTTGATTTGTTTTGATAGTTTCAATATCCTTGGAAATATATTCTTTGTGTTCATTGAATTGTTTTCTGAGCTCCCTAAATTGCCTTTCTGTGTTTTCTTGTATCTCTGAGTATTTTTAGGATTTCTATTTTAAATTCTCTGTCGTTTAACTCCAAGGTTTCCAATATATTAAATTTTTTCTCCATAGATTTTTCCTCATCTATCTGTGTTACCTCTCTTTCTTTTGTATCCATGATATTCGATTTTCTCTTCCTTAATGGCATCTGAGGGTGGCTTTGTTGATAGTATTAATGAGATTTAATAAAGAATAAAAAGTAAAAAAAAATAAAAATAAAAAATCAAAGTTTTTAAAAAAATAATTAAATAAAGAAAAATAAATAAAATAAATAAAAATAAAAAGGAAATTATTCCCCCCCTCCTTTTTTCCTCTTCTCTCCTCTTCCCTCTTTCTTGAGAAAATCTTGTGAACTGTGAATTATATTGTACTAAATAGAACAAACAATGCCTATACTGGAAGGCCTGAATTGGGGAGAAGAAATAAAGGGGCAAAAAAAGAAAAAAAAAACAAAAAAGGGGGTATTGACCCACAAAAAGCAAATAAGGAAAAAATTTGGGTCAAGAATAAAATGATTTGCTTTTAGGTGTTGGTTGACTAAGAGTTATGATGAGAGGAATAAGAGGGAAACAGGAAAATGGGGGGACAAATTAAAAAATTACTATTGTATTTAGTGGAACAAGAACTAGATAAAATGGAGAGCCAGGGATGGGAGTACTGCTAGTGAGTTAAAAAGGTGAAGTAAAAAAAAAACCCAAAATGCCACAAACATAAGTTTTGAGTTCCAGATAAGATAATTTGTTCGTTATTGAGGTTTGAATGAGAGGAGACGTAAAGGAGAAAGGAAGAAACTAATATAGAGGGAGAAAAGAAAGAGAGAGAGAGAGAAAAAAAAGAGGGTACCACTAAAAGAAGAAAAAAGAAAAAAGAGGAGAGAAAGAGTTAAGGGTTTTGGAGTACAACCCTCATAGAGAAAAAGGGAGAGGAAAGAAAAGATAATGGAAGATGTAATACTTATGGGTAGTGTAGTTCAAGGAGAGGAAAGAGTAAGACCGGCAGAGAGTTAAACGACCAAATTGGAGGAGGAAACAAATATCAAGAATGAAGATAAGAGAAACAAACGAACAAATATAATTAAATGGGATAGGCTATAAAGTCTGCGGATTATTCTCGATTTTGAAAGGTTATCTTCTTGCTTTTTCTTTTCTCTCCCTCTTCCTGGTCCGTGACTCTGTACCCTGGGTTCTGCCCCTTTGGCACGCTCAGGTAGAGGTTTACAGTTCATAAGTCTCTATGGTGATGTCATGTATTGTGCTTTAGTCTCGTTGGCAGTCGAGGCTCATTAGCATTTATAGGCTCCGACAGTGAGAGACTCCGTGTTCCTGGAGCCTTTCTCCTAGTCTTTCCTTCCTGAATTAGTAGCCTGATAATCCAGCTATGGGGTTGCTGATGCATCTGCCTGGATAGTAAGAGGCTCAAAGAGTTGGCCACTCCCCACTCTGTTCCCAGTCAGCACAGGGCTCTGGGTAAGGCTCAGTCAGTCAGAGCTGCTAGCATAATCAGGCAGGGCTTCCGCCCACTCAAAGACCTCTGGCTCTGCCACTCTGTCCGGTAACACGGGTGGGCACCCACTCCTGGGGCGCTTGGAGGAAACTCTTGCTCACTATCTGTGCACAGACCAGGATATGAGGCCGGAAGTCTCACACTCTGAGTGAAACCCCCACCCACACGGAAAAGTTCCAGAGTTTGAATTGGCTCTCGCTCCCTCCCCGTGCGCGGCTTTTTTTTAGGGTGATGGGGCGGCCTGGACATTCTGCTTTTGACCCACACAAAGGGCCCTGACTCTGCCCCTCTGTGGGACAACATGGGCGCACACTGCCAAGGCACTCGGAGGAAACTCTCGCTCACTATCTGCGCGTGCAGACGAGGATATCAGGCCGGAAGTCTCACCCTCTGAGTGAAATCCCCGCCCACACGGAAAAGTTCCAGCGTTGGAATTGGCTCTCGCTCCTTCCCCGTGCGCAGCTCCCTCAGGGTGCTGGGGCGGCCTGAGATTCCGCTTTTGGCCCACACAAAGGCCCCTGGCTCTGCCCCTCTGTGGGATAACATGGGCTCCCACTTCTGAGGTGCTGGGAGGAATCTCTTGCCCTCTCTCCGTGCATGCTCACCAGGATATCAGGCCGGCCGCCTCACCCTCTGAGTGAAACCACTCCCGCACAGAAAAGTTCCAGTGTTGGAATTGGTTCTTGCTCCCTCCCCGTGCGTGGCTTTCCCAGGGCACTGGGGCGGCCCGGAGATTCTGCCTTCAGCCCACACAAAGGCCTCTGACTCTGCCTCTCTGTGGGACAACATGGGCACACACTTTCGGGGCTTTGGAAGGAATCTCTCGCCCACTATCTGCGCGCACTGACCAGGAGATCGGGGAAAATGGCTGCCCCACTTGTCTTTCTTTGTCTGGGTTTGGCGCGTGTGTTAGCTTGTATTGACTGGGTTGCCACAGGCACAGTTTTTCCTCGGCTTGGATCTTCGTGCCACAGCCTGGTTCAGCCGTTTGTGCCGCGGCCTGGATCTATTCACCCCCTTTGCCCGCCTCAGTTTCTATATTCTCAGTTCCCAGTGAAAGCCGCCCTGTTTAGGTTAGTGAGGAAAGCGGAGCATTTCTTACTCCCTATTTTTTTCGGGGTTTGATTATATATTTAGCCAATTTTTCTCTTGACTAAACCTTCGGGTGCATTGCGAAACATCTGGAGGCTCCAAGGATAGGTTTTTCTGTTTCTAGTTGAAGATCTTGTTGAGTTTTGGGGGAGATTTATCGGTATCGCTTCCTATGGCGCCATTACGCTGACGTCATCTCCCATGCTTCTTTTTTTATCGCTTCATATTTATTTTGAAAGAATCCCTAATTTTTATGAGCAGTGTATATTGAGATACAAGTTACTTACAATAAAATGTACCTATTTTAAATATAATGTTTGAAGTGTTTTCAATAAATGTACATATATACATTCATGTAACTACCACCATAATCAAGATAGAGAACATTTCTATTACTTCAAAAAATTCCTCACTTCTCTTTGTAGTCAGTAAATCCCCGGGCCCTAGATCTGGCCAAACATTGATCTTTTTTTGTAATGATAGGATAGCTGTGTGTTTTCTAAAATTTCATCTGAATGTATTCATACAGTGTTGTATCTCTTTGTTGGTTTCCTTCTCTCAGCATGATGCTTTGGAATGTCACCAAATTGTTGTGGCCTCAGCAATATGTACTTTGCATTGTTGCATGTCATGGCTATGTATGCAGTATAGCTGTATTGTGACTATGCCACAGTTTGTTTACCTACTGAACAATTGGTGAATATTTGGGTTGTTTTAAAGTTTTTTGGGTTATTATGAATAAGACTGAACATTCATATACAAGTCCTTTTGAGAATTTATGGTCTTATTTTTATTGGGTAAATACTTAGGAGGAGAATTGCTGAATCATATGACAGATATTAAAAATGTTAAAAACCTGTCAAACTGTTTCCCAAAATGATTTTTTCCATTTTACATTCACACCAACAATGTTTAAGAGTTCCCAGTATTCTACTCTCTCACTAGCATTTGACATTGTCTTCCAAATTTTAACTATTTTGAGAAATGGATATTTCTCAATCCATTATCACAGACATGTTTGATAACTTGAAGTATTTTTATATGCTTATTCCCCATTAATAATGATGTGAAAATTATATTATATGGCATTAACCATTATATATCTCGTGTGTGTGTGAAATGTCTGGTTAGTGCTTGGTATTGGATTTATCTTCTTATTTTGGGTAGGAAGATTCTTGACACATTCTGGATACAAGTCCTACATCAGATGCATCTATTGCAATATTTTCTCCTAGATTGTGACTAAAAATATAGTTAAAGAGTGGATGTTTCTAGATTTTATTTTTACTAAATCTGGAAAAAATTTTCACATTATTGCACAACTATTTTTCTTCTCCTTCCCCCCGTTGTACATGTTTGACTGGTTAATATTGTTCCACGGGTCCCTGTGGCTGTATTACTTTCCTTTATCTTTTTTCTTTTTTTATGCTTCAGTTTTGTGTGTCCCCAAGTTTTCTGATCTTTTCTATATCAGTATTCAAACTGCTGTCAAATCCAGTGAATTTGTTTTTATTTTAATATTCTACTTTTAGCTCAAGAAATTACATTCTATTTTTTACATATTTTATTTCTTTTTATTATATTTGTATTTTATTTGTTATCAAATATGTTTATAATAATGGTGTTAATGTTCATTTCTCCAAATTATATTATCTCTGTTACTTCTGTATATATTGCTAATGACTGATATTTCTGGTTATATTTTCTCTGAATGGCTAGTAACATTTTATGGGATGCTGCACATAATGAATGTTGTGTTGTTGAGTGTCTGGATTTTATTTTCCTCCCTTGTGGAATGTTAAATCTTGCTTTAGCCAGCCATTAGGTAACTTTCGAATAAGCCTAAATTTTAGAGGCTTGTTTTTAAGTATTAGGGGGAGTCCAGTGTAGCCTTACTAGTGCTTTGCCTTACCTGTAAGGTGTGAATTTACAGGATCTCAACAGAATGTTTCGGCTATTCACTGAGGTCTTTCCACTCCAGCTCCATAGAACACAAATGTCTTCTAGCTTTCTGTGAACGCTACACATGAGGATGAGAGCTCATAAGTTGGTTATGGGTTTTATTTTTACCTGCCATGTGGAATCTCAAGTTATGTGTATATAGTTCAGTTCTATCAACTACCTAAAGGGCAGATTTCTTGAGCATTTTGTCCGTATAGCTCAATTATCCCCAGTACCATGCCCATGTGTTCTAGGCTTCCTACCCTTCCCGAACTCGACCTCTGACGTCTAATCTGAGGGTATCACAATCCTCCCTCCATCACAATCTAGAAGGTGACTCTAGACAGAAATCTGTAACAATTTCAGTGCTCACCTCCTTTATTCCCTTTCTTTCATGGATTACTCTGCTGACTTTATCTAATGTTTAAAATCAACCATTTTATATATTTTATCTGAATTTTTTTTTAATAATGAGGGGTGGGGGAGTCTGATACAAGTTCTAAACAGTCAGAAATGGATTTCTATGAAAGAAAATTTTTTTCTATAGTATTTCATTATGGAAATTTTCAAACATATAAAAAAAGTTGAGAAAAGATGCTAGCAAGTTCTTATACATGTGATTCATCTGTGATAGTTACCAGCAAAATACCAAACTTGTTCACTTATATACTCTCTTCCATCTTCCAAGTCCCCTCACCCATTTTAGATTACTTTTAAACAAGTTTGGAGGAAGAATTTAAAGCAAAAAGTGGGAAGACAATGCTATGTTAAAGACAAAAATAATGGCCCTGGCCAGTTGGCTCAGCAGTAAAGGGTTGTCCCGGCATGTGGAAGTCCTGGGTTCGATTCACAGCCAAGGCACACAGTAGAAACGCCCATCTGCTTCTCCACCCTTTCCCCTTTCTTTCCTTTCTATATCTCTCTTCTCCTCCTGCAGCCAAGGCTTCATTGGAGCAGGGTTGGCCCAGGCACTGAGGATGGCTCCATGGCCTCTGCCTCAGATGCTAGAATGGCTCCAACTATAACAGAGCAACACCCCAGATGGGCAGAGCATCGCCCCCTGATGGGCATGCTAGGTGGATCCTGATCGGGCGCATGCGGGAGTCTGTCTGACTGCCTCTCTACTTCAAACTTCGGAAAATACAAAAAAGAAAAAAAAGACAAAAATAACATAAGAGAAGTTGTATTTATTGAATCCCTACTTTTTTAGTTAGAAGTTATTCCTGAACTATTGATCTAAATTGGTTTTTCTTAATCTCAGAAACTTTATACCTTACTTTAATCTTTTTGAAGACTGCCAAATATTTTGAATAAACTTCATCTTTTAGAGTAGTAGTTTATTTTTTTTAGAGCAGACTCACAGCACAATTGAGTGTAAGGCACAGAGACTTCCTGTATTCTCTCTGTCCCCATACAAACATAGTTTCCACACCATAGTTTACATTTGGTAGAGATTGATGAGCCTGCATTGATACATCATTATTACCCAAAGCCAGATACTTATAAATATATTATGCATTGGATTTGTGTTGGTACTTTTGTTGCTAAAAGTCATTACAGTGAGGCAAATAGTTTCAATTATTTATGTACCTCAAGCATTTTCTTGTGTATAAAATATAATCTAATTTGGTTAAAGTGGATAAAATATAGTAATCTCACAGTTAATGGCTGCCATGGGAATGATGTGAAAGAAACTTTGCAATAGGTACATGTGCATTATAATATGTAGCATTTAATTCACATCTGCTATATCAATGGTTTAAAATGTCATGTAAAAGTAACATATATAATATGGTGGATATCTTTAAAGGAATCCAAGAAAAACAAATAAAGTGAATATTTTTCTGATGGATTAGTGGGATTATTTTTCTTTTAAAATTCTCTTTAGTACTGTTTCATCAATAAAGACAAAATGAAATAAATGGAAAAGGGAATAAATAATTGGAGGCATATGATTAGTGACAAACCAGTTGATTTAATTTACAAAGCATGATGATATTGAGGCCAGAATTTGAACCTTACTGAAAGAAGAAAGAAAGAAACATAGAGATGAAGCCAAATGTAATCAAAGGAAAAGTCTTCAGAATGAAAGTTGAGAGATAATCACCCATAGCTAAACCAAGACCTTTAATACACTAATGAAGATCCACAGGTTTTAGCTCAAAATATTATGGTTGGCAATTGTGGAAAGTTGATAACCTTGTCCCAACACTAAAGATGTTTTGGACATATACGTACGAGTTCACATGATTTTAAGTTCATAGTTTTTATCAATGAAAGTAAACTTATATTGAAATGAAAATTTCATTGTGGGTAGTATTTTCTCTACTTTGTTATAAATTTCATAAACATTTTTAAAACTATGATTGTACATTGTGCTGAGAATATTTATTTCTCTAGTTATGTAGGGAATTTTCTGAATCATGGATCATGATTAATTGGTATTGAGTCATTTCTCTGTTTCAAGTTCACATAAACTGTTCTCAATGATCTGTTCATCAATATTCCATTTCTAACATATTGCCAATGAGGGGTGCTGATGGGTGTGCCAGTGTGTGTGTGTTATGAAATGACAGTTCTTTAATTCTGTTAATGTTGAGGTGAGTGAAGGTTAGTTATCTTCCCTTCTAAACCTTGCATGAAACATTTATTAGAAAGCAAACACACACACACACACACACACACACACACACACACACTCATATAGTTTGTTCTGTAAGCTTAAGGAAATTCTAGCTCTGTGTCTTTTTAGGTGTTGTGACCACCACATAAAAGCCTCAGTTGATACAAATATCAAAACACTAAAGGCAAGATTCTCTCATCAATCCTCTTATCTTTAATTCATCTGTGTGAACTCATTTCTAACACCACAGTATTAGTCTAGAAGCCCGTTTTCATCAATGAAACCCCATTTTTGACAGTAAATATTCTAATTTTCAAAATGTTAGTTGCTGATGGAAATACATACACCAGAAGACTTTAAGTAGTTACCCCAAGGAATGTGGGTTTTCCAAAGAGAATGACACCCCTCTATTGTTGTAATTTTTAAAAAAATAGAATGCTTGCCACCCCTCAATTTTAGCTTACTCTAAGTAACCCAAACATAATAATACATTGTATATGCTACAGTATTTTAAGGAAGATTACAGACATCATCATAATTTATATGTTTGTAATATTAAGGACAATAGTAGATATGCTCTAAACATCCTTATTTACAGCTTCTGTGACAAAAATGTCACGTGGATCCTTGAATGAACCGTGCTGTATTTTGTAGGATCATCACCTCCAGTTGTTCACCACAATGATTCAGCTACTTAGTTTTTCTGATGAAGAATTTCACATAAATAGTAAGCAGCAGAACTAGAACACAGATTTTCTAGGTTCTGATTCTAAAGTATGTACTTATTTCCATGGCCTAATTCTTCTACTTTTTCTGTCACATGTATTATTTATTATTGATTTAAATTTATTGTGTTTACATAGATTCAAATGTCCCAACTGAATACAACCCCCTCTCCCCTGTGTTCCCCTCAACATCCCCCTTGCCCCTCTCCCCTTCCCTCCAGGATTTGCTGTCCTGCTCTCTATAACGCTGTGCTATGTCTATATAATTTCTTTTTATTTTTTTTATTTTTTATTTTTCTGAAGCTGGAAACGGGGAGAGACAGTCAGACAGACTCCCGCATGCGCCCGACCGGGATCCACCCGGCACACCCACCAGGGGCGACGCTCTGCCCACCAGGGGGGGCTGCTCTGCCCCTCCGGGGCATCACTCTGCCATGACCAGAGCCACTCTAGCGCCTGGGGCAGAGGCCAAGGAGCCATCCCCAGCGCCCGGGCCATCTTTGCTCCAATGGAGCCTTGGCTGAGGGAGGGGAAGAGAGAGACAGAGAGGAAGGGGGGGGTGGAGAAGCAAATGGGCGCTTTTCCTAGATGCCCTGGCCGGGAATCGAACCCAGGTCCCCCTCACGCCAGGCTGACGCTCTACCGCTGAGCCAACCGGCCAGGGCCTGTATATATAATTTCAACAATCTCTTTTCCTTCTCTGATCCCATCCTCTCATTTCCTCTGTCTGCTTTCCCTCTGGTCCCTTTGATCCCACCTCTGTCTCTATTCTGTTCCTCAGTTCTCATTGTTCATTGGATTCCTCAAATGAGTGAGGTCATATGATATTTTTCTTTCTCTGCCTGGTTTATTTCACTTAATGTAATAGTTTTATAAGGAGTCCTGCAAAATATTGTAGGTATATTTCTGTTAGGACTTCTGGGGGGGAAATAGTTTATAGGAAAAGAATAGTTTACAGGAAAAGAAAGGATCTAGGATCTTTCAGTTTATTAAAAGTTGTGCCAAGGGGAAAAAATGTGAAAAACCTCATTTTTGTTAATGAAAATAACCAGTGTCTGTATAAAGATATGACTCAGATCCATTGAAAATAGGTTGAGGTGTAGTTTTGTTTTTTTCACATAGAAACTTATGGGAAATCACAAAAACAGGGCCTTCTCCTGAAGACTACTGCCAGAGCTTTTAGACAACGGAATAACAAAACTCTTTTTTTGGGTCCATAGACCCAAATCAAGGTTCAGATTAATGGGTTTTGAAAAGTAGTTCTTTAATGATTCCAGTTTCCTGGGGATGAACCCTAGTTCTGAGCACACTTAGGATGCTTTTCCTCAGTGAATGTTATCTAAGTATCTTTAATAAAGTTTCTAAATAGATTTGTGTCATTATTTATGTTCAAAGAGTAAGCTTCTTATTTTGAAAACTAGTTTTTAAATATTATAAACCTCAAAATTCAGGATTTTGAATATAAAAACCAAAAAATAAAAAAAACAAAGAGCATGCTTTTATTACAAAAATAACTATCAGTAGGATTCTATTATACAGTTGCATACTGTCTTAACTCAACAACATATCATAAATTGGATGGCTTAAACAGCAAAAATTTATTGCTGGGAAGTCCAAGACCAAGATGTCAGCATGGCTAGTTGCTGGCAAGAACTTTCTTCCTGGCTTGTAGACAGCACCGTTTCCCTCCCTCACATGGTGGAGAGGTAGAGAGACACAGGCCCTCTGGAATCTCTTTTTGTAAGGACATTAATCCCATCATGAGGGCCCCACCTGCCCGGCCTCATCTAATCCTGATTACATCCCAAAGCCCCCTCTCCAGATACCATCAGATTGGAAGTTAGGTCTTCAGCATACACATTTTAGAGGGATACAAACATTCAGCCTGTAAAACTTATCATCATCACCTTTAAAGTCAAGAGTCATACCACTCATTAACAGTTTTTCACTCAAGTAGAATAACACATGCAGGTTATTTAAATTAGCTTATTTTACTCACATTGGATTAAGACATATTTTGATGGTTGTGATGATGATAGGGAAATCAGTGCTTGGCCAGAACTTTCTGTGTTACTTTCCCTAGAACGTATTGACCTCTGAGGTTATTTATTATTTATGAATGTTACTATGAAAGTTATGCAGAAGATAGCAGAAGTTGATTGCTGCTGAAGTGATAATGATGCCTACTCAAGTTTCAGATTCAGAAATGAAAGTTATTATTATGAAGCCAGCTTTTTTGATATTAATAGGACCAGTGATATAATGAATGTAAAAGAGTTTTGAGAATGAGCTTAAATGAAAGATTAGTCTACTATCTGTGAGCAAAGTGTTATTCAGTTTCTTTTAAAAAGAAAGTGAAGGACATTGGTTAATCCAGTGAGTATTTTAAATGCAAGAGTTTATATCATATCATGGCATCATAATAGTTAATATGAAATATATAATATGATTATAGTAAATACCTACACAGTAGTGACTTTAAATATATGTATAACTAATGTGCAGTGGATTATTCAGGAAAAATTAATTACAATCTTTTTATTAGGCGCAAGCTATTTTTTCAGTCAAACTCAGTTGTTTATTTAAACCATGAATCAGACTCAAATTTCTATTTTCACTCATGACAAACTTGGTTAAGAATAGTTATATATATTTAAAATTGATATTTTTTCCTGTATATTTACAATTATAGTATACTTAATAGTCCTTGTTTACTGGTTCTTAAAACAGTTTTTGTTCCTCTTTTTTTTTTTTCTGTTCTGGTTAAACTGAGCCTTTTGAACTGAAATTAATTTTCTAGCAAAAAAAAAAGAGTAAAGGGAGGACCTTTGTATTCTCACAAAATCTGTTTTGTAAAAATACCTAAATATTGTCAAAGTAGCAAAATGTTTTCTGTAGAGGTTATTTTTCCCCCAATCTAATTAAATAGTAGAATCAGATCTAATTGTAAGATGATTTTTGAACTGAAGGATCATTTGGAAAATTTTCTAAAATATCTTTCCACTCTTGGCCCCATACATTTCAGAATTTGACATAAATCTAAACACTCTCATTTCCAGGTCATGTCAAAAATCTAAACTGTTTGTTCTACAGTGGTTTCTAAAGACACGGAAGCCCATTATCCAGGAGCAGCTTTTCTTATTCACACATTTCGCTTAGAATCATTCACATAAAGTGGAACCCTTCATCACTGGGTTGTTTGTTTTGTAATTAAGGGAGGGAGTAAAGGGGTCTTTCTGATTTTTTTTTTTTTTTGCTTGAAGCACAGATTTCACATTATGGTCATGCTTATTGTCACTTTGGGGACGATAGTTATATATATATAACATTTATATAAATGTATTTAAGTATTATATATTTGTTTATATATTTATACATTATATTTAGAAATAGTAATTCTATGTGATATATATATATATATATATATATATATACATATATATATATACTGCTCACAAAATTTAGGGATATTTCAAAATGAATATGAAGCTATAAAAGGGAGAAAGGGAGAAATTTTACCTGAAGTATTACTAAGTCTTGTTGCTACATATTTCCCTTTCAATATGGTTTGAATTAAAGCAAATATTAAAGGTAAAAGAAACCCTGAAGAAAACCCTGCTATTAACTTCATAGCTTTTGTTGACTTACTGTTAATTTTATTGAAGTTCTTGCTTTAACACAGCAAAACTCACAGGTCTAAAATTCATTAGAAAATAAGAAACAAAAATGTTCTTACTCAACCTGCTACTAGAGCCTCTCTTTAAAGCAGAGGCAGTACCTGGGCTGGAGTTTGAGTCTTGACTCTTAAGTATGATTTCTGTGACCATGAGAAAGTTGCTTAGTATCTGAATCTTTAGCTATTTTCTTCTGTGAGATTGAGATAACTACTCTCCCACAGGATCAAATGATAAAATGAATAGGTGATTCAAAAACTGTTCTGGGACTGAAAAACGCATCTATAGATCTGTACTTCTCCCATATGAAACTCATAAATAAGTGATGCATTTTTATTCAGCTTTTTAGCTATCCTCGGTTTTACCCATGTAAAGTACCAATATATTTTCTCATTGAACTATTTTGATTGAGAATTTTTCTAAAAATAATTTCACATGTAATTGCTTTCTAAAATGCATGATAGCATTGCTTTATATTTACATATTCATTCATTCAATCATTAACAAAAAACTGTTGAGAGCCGTTCTATACGATGCTCTCTGCTAGAATCTATATATAAACTCATGGAAAAACAGACATAGGTCCAGTTTTCACAAAGTGTGTGAGAACTAGCAGGGAGACAGGCACTAGATAGGTAAAAACAAAAAATAATAATAATAAATGCATACACATTGTGATGTGTTAAGGGAAACAAGATAGTAGTACAAGAAAGAACAGGGAAGTACTACTTTCAATTGAGTGATCAAGAAAGTTCTCTCTGAGAAAGTGAAATTGAAGCTGAGATCTGAAGGATGAGAGATAGCAGCAGTCTTATGGCCCATGGGGGAGAGCATTTCAAGTACTGAAAACATCAATGAGAGGCCTTGTAGGAAAAGGGCCCTTTTAGTTTTCAAGAAGACTGAAATACATGGTGGCTGGAACACAGTGACCCAGGGAAGAATTATCTGACATAGAATCCTATAGAGATTATAAAGCACATTACAGAAAATAGCTTAAGGCAACCAGTTGAGATACATAAGACATTAATTTTTTAACAAATATAGGCATTGAGGGTAAAGGAGGATGACTTGACCAATGTTACCTTGCCAGTAGCTTAGATTAGAGCTCCAGTATCTGACACCTCTTCCTCCTGTGAAAATCTCCTGGCTAAACCTTTTCACACTTCAATAAACCAAAACCCTAAGGGGCAGTTGAAGTGTGGAAGGACAGTCTTTTGGATTCTTGTATTTGAATCACAACTTTCTATTTTCTTTGCTCTTGGGTAGTAACTCTTTTACATGATGTCAGCTATACCCTTCTCCTTTTCTGAAGAGCTGCAACATGGTAATTAGCATATTTAATTTTGTGGGTATGTGTAAAGTAATTATCAGTAGCCTCTGAGTTAGAGTCCATGGGACTCTTCTATTAATATAGTCAATGAACTCAGGTGTGTAGACTTTGGTATGTTCTCTGACTGTTCAGAAGCAAAGTTTTTTTGGTCCTTATTTAGATATTTTCATGATAAATGAAGTTATGAGGGTACAATATTAGACATATGAGGCATTACTGGTGTTTGGGAAGGAAACTATGTATTCCCATTATTTTGTTGTCTCAATAGACTAAGCAGTGATATATAATTATTCTTAATTGTAAAATTGATTTTACATTGGAAATATTTGCCTATAAAATACAGCATATTCTGCTGTAGCAAAGGACAGCATGCTTACTGCCCATTATAATAAGTTTGGGTTCCCTAAACTCAGAGTTGTTTTGCTGTAATGTAACCCAGATGACGTGTTCCCCTGGGGAATGATGAAGACATCATAGGTGATTAATGGGATATGAGAGAAATTCATGAACACCATTAGTGAACATGTTGACCAATTTTTTTGGTCAGTTGGGGAATAAATGGTCCTCCATTTTTTTTCCAGTTAATGGCAATGAATTGAGGAAAGGTGGTCATAATCTAAGTACCCAGAAATAGATTCAAGCTCAGCTACTTGGATGGTGTGCTGGTGGCTTACTCCATCCTAGGCACAGGGACTTCCTTGCCAATCTCTGGATCAACTTTAGGTCCATCTTATTGTGAGAAATAGTACAATGAGTCATCTGTTCTGGAGGAAAGTTCTGACCCTCTCCAGACAACAGCTCTCATTTCACGTGCTAAGCAAGGAAGGGGGGACTTTGAAAACATTATAGTTAGGAGCCAATCAAATGGCTAGAAATTTGACTGGTTCCCTTGAGAGATGAAAGTGTGGGCTCTATAATAGTTGTTAAAAAAGAATGTCAAAACTTGGTCAATTTTGCAGTTCATTTCTCCTGTAGTCTGTCATACCAACCTTAGACCCATTAGGGAGCAGTAAAAGGGTTTAGAGTTCCTGCAGTGGGTCTGAGCTGCTGTAAAGGAGTATGGCCTTCTTGGGGGATTTCCCTGAATTAAAAAGCTCCTATGGAGGCCCTGGCTGGTTGGCTCAGTGGTAGAGCGTCAGCCTGGCGTGCAGAAGTCCCTGGTTCGATTCCCGGCCAGGGCACACAGGAGAAGCACCCATCTGCTTCTCCACCCCTCCCCCTCTCCTTCCTCTCTGTCTCTCTCTTCCCCTCCTGCAGCCGAGGCTCCATTGGAGCAAAGATGGCCCGGGCGCTGGGGATGGCTCCTTGGCCTCTGTCCCAGGCGCTAGAGTGGCTCTGGTCTCGGCAGAGTGACGCCCCAGAGGGGCAGAGCGTTGCCCCCTGGTGGGCATGCCGGGTGGATCCCGGTCGGGCGCATGCGGGAGTCTGTCTGACTGTCTCTCCCTGTTATCAGCTTCAGAAAAATACAAAAAAAAAAAAAAAAAAAAGCTCCTATGGAAACCATAGATTAGGTGATGAGTTGTATTTGGGTTCTTACCACCCTGAAATGCTGATGAAGATGATCTGCTAGGAAATGAGAAATTGACTCAAAGAAATCTAGACAGCCCTGGCCGGTTGGCTCAGTGGTAGAGCGTCGGCCTAGCGTGCAGGAGTCCCGGGTTCGAGTCCCGGCCAGGGCACACAGGAGAGGCGTCCATCTGCTTCTCCACCCCTCCCCCTCTCCTTCCTCTCTGTCTCTCTCTCTTTCCCTCTCGCAGCGAGGCTCCATTGAAGCAAAGATGGCCCGGGCGCTGGGGATGGCTCCTTGGCCTCTGCCCCAGGCGCTAGAGTGGCTCTGGTCGCGACAGAGCGACACCCTGGAGGGGCAGAGCGTCGCCCCCTGGTGGGCGTGCTGGGTGGATCCCGGTCGGGCGCATGCGGGAGTCTGTCTGACTGTCTCTCCCCGTTTCCAGCTTCAGAAAAATACAAAAAAAAAAAAAAAAAAAGAAATCTAGACAAATTCTAGTAGTCATCCCATTTGCTGGGTGAAAGTCCCATAATTCTTCTGCTGAAACAAAGATAAAACTTTAGAGATGTTATTATAATAATAGAGCAGTAAATATCGTAAATTAAAATAGACTGATTAAAACAATTACTGCTGTGCAACTTAAGCTCAAGTCATCTAAAAGGAGTGAAGACCATAGCCACAGATAGTGCAGTTATGGCTATTAAGTCCAGAGGTTCTGCTGAAATAGATGATGTCAGTAATGATGATCTTGCTCCCCAGTACAGTGCCTTCTTTGCATGGACTGAAAACTTGAGAAGCTCATATGATTGAGTCCTGAGCCAGCTGTCAGTCAAAGCTAAAAGTAAATGTACCTTCCTTACTAAAAGGAGTTGTTCTTTCCCCCTGTAACCCTAGATTGTTCCCTCTCTCTCTACCCCAACTTTAGCTTTTCTAAGGAGAAAGATATAGGTTAGGAATGAGGCTGTGGTCTCCCTGTCCTGATGGAGGACCAAAAGTCTTATGCACTCAACCAAATAATATGTAAGAAGCATCCTACATGCTGGGAAACTCTGGAGAGGGGAGGGACTTAAACTTCCAAGCTGCCCATTTCACCATTCTACCTTTCCCATGGAAGGAGGAGGTGCCTGAATTTAGTGACTGTTGCTTTGTAGGGTTTGCACTGTAGGAAGAAAGCTCACAGGCCTTGTGGTGGGGCCCATTGAACCAATTCAATATAGCATTGTTGTAGCTTACACTGCCGAATTTTACATGATTACAGGGAGTCCTAGAGTTACGACACAGTTCCATTCCTATGACAGTGACATAACCTGAATTTTGATGTAAGCTGAAACACACCCTAGCCTAATACACATGGAACACTTGCACTTTTAACAGTCCAAAATAATGTAGGTAAGCATTACAGGGGATGCTAACTCCTTCACTCATATACTCCATTACTGCATATTCTTCTGCCGCAAGCAGCCACAAACTAGTTCATCCATGTTGTCTGTAAGTATGATGCTAATGGCGTAAGCCGAAACACTCATGTCTCAATTTTTTTTAGTTTTTATGGGAGTGTCATAAACTCAAAGAGACTGTCATAACCCAAGGACCCCCTGTGCACTGTAAATGTTTATAAAGTCCAGCAGGGACTTCTCCTGATCCAGAAGAGCTGCTAATATGTTTTGTGCCCCACAATCATAGTGACCTCTTTTGAGCTTCAGGTCACTGTGACTTTCCTAATTGGAGCCTCTATCAATTGACCTGGAGGTAACACTTGATGTTTTGGATTCATTTATGCCTGACATGCATACTAGGTACAGTCCTTTTGAGTCAAACTGAACGCCTGGCCAATGGAGGCTTCATCATTCCTCAGCCTGGTACTCTCACTTTGGAGTGGTTCAACTCCAGTAACAAGGTGGGAAGGGCCCAGCCAGCCTCAGTTGTCAAATGGAAATGATGTGGCCAGGAATGCAACTGGGCTGACACCAGCAGCATCTTCACTTCACCTGAACATGTGGCAGCTCTTCCTTTGGGGAAAACTTAATCTTTTTGATTCATAGGAGGTTCCGTTAAGTGTGGGGCCTGGTTCACTGACAGATTGGTTAAATTGAAACCTAATGGCATCCACTGAGCTTCTGTGACTGTTCAGCCTCACCATAAGCTATTGCAGAATAGATAGTGTCTCTGCTCAGTGTGCAGAATTCAAAGCAGTTCTCATAGCACTGGCCAATGCTTCCCTTAATGAATCTTGTTATATATTTACTGTCTTTGGGAATGTTACCAGTGACCTAGGTGTTTGGCCTGCCACTTGAAAAACTACCAACTGGCAGATTTAACATACCCCTGTTGGGGGCTACAAGCTGTGGAAATGGTTAAGCTGTCAGGATCGTTCATGAAGACACTTATGGTGAATACCTAGTCTCTGATGAGAACCAACTGGAATCAAGGTGCTGATTCAGCTGCACCAACCAGAGTGCTGTCATTGCTGCCCCGGTGTGTTGTTGAACTGGGCTTACAGCACATCCATAGTCACAAATGAGAAGTCACTCTGTTTCAGAGGAAGGGGTGACCAGCATAGAAGACTGGTAACTCCTGCTTATGGTGGGCCTGTTTGTCTCAGTGAGGGAAGATGTTTTGCAGGAGTTTATCCCTGCCATCCTGACAGATTAACAGCATTGGACCCCCTCTAGGGACTGTCAGTGGTGTCTCATTGCTATTGACACTTTCTCAGGTTATGGCTTTGCTGGCCACATCAATCAGCTAACTCCAGCCACACCATCGTGGTCCTTAAAGTTGGTCTATATCAGTATGACAGTGGTGTACTGTCTATTACAGAAGCCAGGGCTGATAGGCAGGTATTTATTCAGTGGCTCCTCCCTGCTCCCAGTCATCCACAAGCATTTCATATTGTTGAGCATTGGGAAAGTTTTCTTCAAAACAAATTGTAAAAAACAATTTGATTACTGAATCCAACAAGCCCTAGTTAGGAATTGCCTCTCAGCCACTTCCTGGGTTATGATCAGGATGAAAGGGTTGAGAGGTTATGTCACATATTATATTTTGAAAATTTGAGGTATTTTCTTGACCATTTCTAGACAGGATGAGTCTTTCTTTCCCCTAATAGCTACTCTAGGCCAACTGTTTGGTTCACCCTCTCGGTGACAGCCTAGTCAAAAGGGGTTGAAACAGAGGATTCAAATTTCTTCAGCCACTTGAGTTTTCTTGTTGTATTGAATCATCCTAGGTCATAATCATGTTGATCACTTGACTGAATAGTTGCTCTTTGAGTCAGTCCCCTACAGCAGACCTTATAGGCAATGTGGGGAACATATAGGCCTGTGTAAGTTTTATAAAAATAGCCTTGACCCTTTTGCTTATGATATTTCTCATTAAAAGATCTGCATGCAAGTAGGGGATGATTGGAAAGAAGTGAAGTTGTAGCTACTGGAACATGACACATGATTTTGTAGTGATGAGGGGCAGAGTAACAAGTCTGAATGTGTGGACTTTGCTGTCCTTAGACCTGGGAGGTGCAGTGGTTGGAAAAACATTCAGGGCTGTTTGTCTTTCACAGCCGCACTTAGAACCTTCCTCTTGAAGGAAAATGCCCTCCTATACTGTTAAAAGCACCTTAAATTTAACTGATTTCTGGTCTGCTACTTGTGGCAGCTTGGATAGGTTTGAACTCCATTTTCCTTAACCTTAGCACATCTATAAGCCACAGCAGAAACTGATCCATTTTATTCAGGTCTCATGAAAAGGGGCTATGAACACCTTTACGTCTTCCCCATCATTCCCGGAGCTATGATTCATTCATTCCAGGACTGAGATTGAACTGACTGGTTCCCCAAACAATACTAGACACAGTTACTGGAGCTGATCTAGGAATGTGAAGGCCCATCAACTGACCTAGAAGCCATGTTGCAGGCACCTTCCACCCGTGCCTTCCCAATTGATGTCAGTTCCACTTATAGTGCCCTGACGGTTGTAAGAAACATTTTCCTTCTGGGCATTCTCTGTGTTAATGTTGGAACTGTGCTTGTTGTGTAAAACCCTTTTATATTAGGAGTGTCATAAGAGATTTTACGTTGAAAATTATAGATTATATACTCATCCGATATAGAACTCTGTCCAAAATAAAGCTACGCTGGGTCACTCAGGAAAGTTTCATGGAGGGGTAACTGACTCATAACTTGTGTAGCCCTGTGGGCCATTATCTCTGTCTCCAATTAGACAAGGTGATATCAAATTTATTCTGATTTTTAGCTGAAGTAATCAACAATAGCACCTTAGCCCTGGAACGTATTCAACCCATGTTCAATTCACTAGCCATGATTGTTATAGATGACAGAATTGTCTTAGAGTTCCTCTTCTGGGCATGTTGGTATTCACAGACCAGACAGAAAGGTCAATAAAGAAACAAGAATAAAGCCACCTGGCTCTCTAAAGGCTGACTTTGATGGTTTATGAGCTTTATTGAGCTGATTCAGTCTGATACTCTGGGGCACATGGTTGAGGTCAGTTCTTCAGGTTCCTGCTGCTCAGATGAATTTAGATGAAGAACCAGAGGAAAGAAAGGGCCCAATGACTCTGGTTTCTAGCTTTATTTACAAGGAAAAATATTGGACAGCAAAGACAGGATTAGTGGAGAAGGAATAGTCCCTAGCACGAGGTTTGATAGGGTTGTGAGATATTGATATAGAGATATAAATTAGGAGTATCTGAGCGTTTGGCATTCAGAGGATGGATATGGAAGGTAACAAAATTTTGAGAATCTGCAGCATATAGATGATATCTAAAACATAAGAATACATAAATCATCTGAAACTTGAATGGTTTGGGGCAGGTCATTCATTTTGGCAATAGTCCCACCTCTGCCTGACCAGCGTCTTTCCTTAAGATTACCCACTTGGCTCTTGAATGTACTTGGGTTTGTCAGTCTTAACAGAAAAAGAAGGAAGAGATGAAACAAATGGCAAATATAATTACTGCATTGATTACTAGATGATGTTTGTTATACAATGGCATGGACATAATTTGCTAAATGTTTATTTAAAAGTAGGCTCTTAGGTTTTGGATTTTATATTCTAATATAGACAGCATATCAGTCACCTGGAGAAGGAGGCTGTTATGCATTTGTGGTGGCTGTTTAGTTTTGGTTCCATATGGTCTCTTTCAGATAAACATTTTGAGAGCTTATTGTACATACAGAAATTTTAAGTTCTTTTTCTCTCCACTCTATGGTTTTAAGTTGTCAGAATTATGTGAGTGCACTTTTGATTTTCTTTTGTTTTCCCATCTTGACTCTGTTTATATCTAGATTTTTAAAATTTTATTTTTAATGGGGTGACATCAATAAATCAGGATACATATATTCAAAGAGAACATGTCCAGGTTATCTTGTCATTCAATTATGTTGGTTACCCATCACCCAAAGTCAGATTGTCCTCTGTCACCTTCTATCTAGTTTTCATTGTGCCCCTCCCCCTCCCCCTTTCCCTCTCTCTCTCCCCCCTCCCCCCGTAACCACCACACTCTTATCAATGTCTCTTAGTCTCACTTTTGTGTCCCACCTACATGTATGGAATAATGCAGTTCCTGTTTTTTTCTGATTTACTTATTTCACTTCGTATAATGTTATCAAGATCCCACCATTTTGCTGTAAATGATCTGATGTCATCATTTCTTATGGCTGAGTAGTATTCCATAGTGTATATGTGCCACATCTTCTTTATCCAGTCATCTATTGATGGGCTTTTGGTTGTTTCCATGTCCTGGCCACTGTGAACAATGCTGCAATAAACATGGGGCTGCATGTGTCTTTACGTTTCAATGTTTCTGAGTTTTGGGGATATATACCCAGTAGAGGGATTGCTGGGTCATAAGGTAGTTCTAGTTTCAGTTTTTTGAGGAACCACCATACTTTCTTCCATAATGGTTGTACTACTTTACATTCACCAACAGTGTAGATTTTTAATATCTTCTTTGGGATTTTTCACAAAGCCATCTTATAGCTATTTAGACAATAAGGAAAAGTAGCAGGAAATGCTATACCTAAGAGGCTGGAGGCATTTTATTGTTTTGGAGAACGAGGGTGCCGGATAGATTATGAAACAATATACAGAAAAATGATGTAGGGAAAAATGAATACAATGAGTATAAGAGCATCAACCTTGTGCTGTTTCTGGGGAATGAGTGGTCAAGGCAGATACGAAGATGGCACCCTGTGGAACTACAGTGACTGACTTATTTTCTGAATTAAAAAGCTTATTAAGTGATTTCAACAAAACCTAAGAGTTGCCATGATCAATTAAATGAATCTCGTTTTGCATATTACGTTGAAGGCATTTGAAAAACACTGGAGTGGTGTCGACACCGTGCGCGTCCCTGCTGTGTACTGCTTCAGCTGTCAGCAGTTCATAACAGCGTCACTTTTATCGGACTGTGGGGCAGGCCTTCTTGCTCGCACTTCTGTCACTGAAAGGTAGACTGGAAGAAACTACTATATACATGGAGGTTTTAGAGGTCAAAGTGTCATTTTCAGTTTTTTCAGATATAAGGCAAACAAGCATTTACCCATAATACAGGCTCTATAGTTTTTTTTTAAACATTCCATTCCTTTGATTTTTGCAATGTGATTAACTCATTTGTACCCATAGGGTATGTCATAATAATTGACAGCATTGACTGACAGCTCTGTACCTGATCTCAAGCATGCGTAGTGAAATCAATTATTGTTAAATGAAATACCTTTAGGAGATGGAGTCTTTGAAAATATGTAGTTCATGCTGAAAAATATATACGATACCACTGACACTCTGAGATGAAAGTCTTTATTTCACAGGTAGAGAAATGGATGCTTAGAAAGAATGGTTTACCTATTTGTTGCAGGTCATATAATTAGTTGGTGGCAATACATTGGGACAAGAAAGGCATTCCGACCATATCTATTGATAAAATGTTATTTTAAAACCATCAATGTAATTTTTCTTCGTATTTTAATAGTGGAAAGTAAAAATATACCATTTTAATTTTATGATTCTAGGAAGACTTTGATGCCCTTATGTAAGCTCAGATAAAGATTATACATATTTCTCATCAGAAAATTTGTAGCTATTTGTATTCTTTAAGAGTTGGAACTCCAAATAACAATTGTTTTCATGTTTATAATATTTTCCTTATTTACCAAGTTTTTACTGCACGTTGCCCTTGGCATTATCCCCTATTCTAACCAACTCCCCTCCCAAGATTAGGGGGAAAATGACCATTGTCAGCCCTCTTCTCTTCACGGAGAATTTATTTCCTACTCTCTTAGAATATTAGGTATGGTTCATTGGGTCTCTATTATAACAGGAACAGACATAAACGTTGCTTCAATGAATATTTCTTGAACTCTTAAGACTTTAGAAAATATTGAATGACTTATAATCCCTTAAGAAAGTAAATATTTCAGAAGCATATTCTGTTGAATTTAAAAATTCAGATTTATCCACAATACTCAAGAAGCTCTAACTGCTTGAAATCCGGATGCAAAAAAAAAAGATTATTTTTAGTGATCCTAACCATATGAGGAACAAAGAACTGAACTGTCAACATGGCGTCTGTAAAATAATTAGTCGACTCGTTTTATTAATGCTGATGGAGCCAGGCAGCTGTCAAGTAAGCATTGTAGGGGCATCAAACCTGGGCTGAGCATGTGCTGCAGGTGGAATGTCCGAGCTTACCCAGTTTCTCTGCAGCAGCAGCAGCAGCAGCAGCAGCAGCAGCAGCAGCAGCCTGTCCTGTGGGGAGACAGCGCCGTCTTCAGTTCCTAAGGGCACTGAGCTTTCTATAGTGCTGCCCAAACCTGAAATAGGTAACAGCTTCTCACTCAGCTCCTCTCTTGAAAATAAAAACGACTTCAAGAAACACTTGTGTTACAAATGACTCAGAATGAGGTATTTTTACTCCTTGGCTCTGTAGGTCTTTATTTTGAAATATTTGCCTCACTGTATCACTTAGCGCCACACTGTAAAGATCAAGGGGAGAAAAAAAAAAAGAAACAGAAATTCATCCCAGATTTATGGAGACAATTTGAGGCAGTAATTCCCATAATGCCTGTAAATGCTAAATTGAAATGTCGTAGGCGGAATTTATGAAATGAGTTTAGTCTTTCTTTTGACATCTCTGAGACACATTTTTAAAGGGAGGAATTGGAAAAGTTGCGTAGTATTGTTTTCTCTAAAGAAAACAATTCTTTTTTTAATAAACCATTAGATAAAAGGGGCCCACAATGCCAAAGAAGAGATTTGTTTGCATTATCCTTTTCTTGAATTTAGCTCTTCTTGTTTACTTCTCATTTCATTAGAACTTACCATATATCTTCTTCCTTAAACAGAAAAGGTTTTATGTTATAAAACATTTTACATAAAATAGTAACCTCTGGGTGAGCATTTCTCATTGTGTGTTCATTCGTTCCTCTGCCTCAAATAAAAATGGAATTAAAAATGCCTGTAATCATCTGCCCACTTTGTCAGCATACACGTGCATGTGCTTAGGGGAAAGAAAAAATGTTGTACTAGCCGAGAGATACAATAATGAAAGCGAACTTTTACAGCCCTTCTCCCTCCTCCAAAAAACAAGACAACAACAACAAAAAGCATTCGCAATGAACAAACAAACAACATAAAGCGTTGGTTGGGGACTTTAACTGAGCACCAAAGCTTATTTATTCCTTATTTAAATGAGTACCATTTCTTAATTTGGCATGAGGTATTTTTCTACATAAATGTTTTGCTTTAAAAGAAATTTAAGTAAAATTCACTTTTAGAGCATTTAATGCAAGGATTTAACTCCTTGAGTAGCTGCACCGGTAGTTTGTGAACATGTCACCATGCCAGCAGATTGACAGCCCAGGAATCAGGGTAAATGCTGTACCTTCGTTTCCACTGAAAGGCAGGAGCTATTGATGGGGGTGACCTCTGACAGCAAGTCATCTTACTATAAACGGAAGGTCGTGGAAAGCCATTGGTCCGAGCTAAGAGTGTTTACTCTCCAGGTCTCCTCCTCGTTAACCTAAATAACTGCACTGCTTCTGGAGTCCGGAGGTTCATGCCAGAGCAAGGTGGTTTTAAGGCTACCTAGATGTTGGTTAGAGACAATAAACCTCTCAGAGTGTTCCGTAATCCTCTAACCGGGTTTCATTCTACTCACACTCGAGAGTGGAATTTATTGGCTGTTGAACTTCACACACACTCACACACACAACTTCCAAATAAAACTGGAATTAGTTTCAGGTTTTTGGACTTTGAATGAGGTAAGTTGTATTTAGCTTTTGATTGAAGCATTGTAATTATTATTATGTTACGTGGTAACTCATACCTTTAATGATAGGCAGTTCTAGCTCAGAGAAAAGTATTGGTTAAAATAAATTGCATGGATTTTTCTCAGTTTTGGCATAAGGATGATAAAAGAAATATGAACACAAAAATTGATCAAGTAGATTAATATAGACAAAATCCCTAATCTTTCCCATTCTGAAATGGGTAAATACATTTGACTTGACTGCATAAAATTTAGCTACTAAAATTACATTATGTTAATGCTCAAAGCAATGCAGGTGATGCAATAATTGATAATTAATAAATTACATTTTATTAGAAGACATTAACAGATGACTTTGAGGAATTTTTCCTTATAGGTACATGCTTCAGGATTTTAAAAATTAATACCAGCTATTTAAATGAAAGGTTCTTTCTTTAAATAATTTTTATTTTGAAATTTTGTGTTGAATTTAGATTTTTCACTAGATTTCAAATCTAGTTATCTCAATGATAAGTATTATATATTTTTAAGAAAGCTAATATTTCTATTTATGGAACTTTATGATTTTTCTAAAGCTATAACAGTAAGATCAAGTTTGCTTTCAGCTTAAAAAATTGTTTCTCGTTGTTTTACCTTCATTTGGATGTGCATGTGAGCATGTGCTTTGATTTAAAAACTTTATATAGAAGCCCTTGGTAAACTATGTTTCAGTTGTTTTGTATCTTTGCATCTCATGAAGAAACAGTGTGTGAATTGCTCTTTTGCTACATCAAGGGGCTGAAATGTGGGTGAACTGTCACAGTAATTATGGTATCTTAAAAATTCCTTTCATCCAAGACAATTGAGGAGAGCTTTGCTCTGTTGGCACGTTACATTATTCTGGTGAGAAAAACACAATTCAGAAGGAGAAAATATCGTCTAAGTGTCTGTGAAAACTGATTTACTGCCAGAGTTCGGTTGTTTGGGGAACCTGTTTGAAGAAAGGGAGGATGAATTATCACAGCCAATAAGTTTTCCAGTTTGGTTTCCAGGGTCTACTGAGCATCAGTCAGCGCTCTCCTGTTTCCTGCTCCTTTTCTTAGTTGCAGTTACTGTTTTCTGAATCCTGTGTAATTGAATAATGATGTTGCACTCTTATTTTGCTTTTTGAGTGTTCATTTTTTTTGTCAGATTTTCCCAAACTACTAAAAATGACTCATCAGAAATGGCAGCAAAAACAAACACCAATAACCAAATAATGCCTTTTGTTATAACTTCTTAACCAGAGAGAGGATGGGAAGGAGGAAAGGAGGGAAGGAGGGAGGGAGAGAGGGAGGGAAGGAGAGAGCGACAGACCAATACATATTTTTTTATCTCTACTTCAATTTTTCTCTTTCCTCTTCCTAGATCTTTAAAAACTACTTTTGTTAGAATTTTCACAGTTGTTTGATCTGACTTTCTGAGCTCACAGCCACCCGCAGAAGGAAGGTGGTTGTGTGTGTCCGGGGGCAGTCTCATGTTTTGCTTTGGGGAAATGGTGCAAGCCAATTTTGAAGGTAATGCAGCTGTTAAAGAAATACAAAAGCCAGATGACTTCATAAGTGTGCATTGAGGAAACCAGGATAAATTGACCTTAGATTCCGCTCTCAGAAATCCATTTTAATTGAGGTCAAAGAGGAAAAAATCGTAAGTATATCTCAATTATTTATTAGGTTTATCTAGAATGAGACCTTCACTGCAGATAGAACTGATCTATAATTTCTTTTCTGTTTAACCCTTGCGTTTAACAATTGTGTGGATTCATTTTGCACTGAGAATGTGGAGGGCACTTACTTCATTCTTGATGATAAATATTTAGAACCACAAAAAATGTGAATTATCTGACTAAATGTCACTTCCATCTAATGAATTAAATTCTTTTTGCATTTAAAAAGGCATATAATAAATTGCATAGTTTTTACTTGAACTTGCACAGTTAATGGAACTATTTCTTCTTACCACATAATTGTTCGTGTGAAATATGCTTTCTATAGAACTTTTTTGTCTTATGCCCCTAGCTAGTAGGTGATTCAGAATGTTACATCAGTTTGATAGAAAATCTGCTCAAACAGAAATCCCATAATTAGTGTAATTATGCTACAATCTCTGTTTTATTAACTCTTCTAATGAAGAATTTTATTTTGGGTAATTATACAAGATAAAATTAATATATAAACTACTTTAGAATAGATTTTTAAAATCATAAAACATGGATGAATTATTATAAAAATATCAGATTAAAAGGTAGCATGCTACAGATCTTTTTCTTATTGTATATACTTTAATTTTAAAAATAAAAAACTTGATGCCAGCACCCCAGAATTTTCTTCTTATAAAAGTTATTTTAACAGATCAAGAATTTAAAATTTATAAAATTTAAAAGCGTACATGTTTTTATAGACTTCTTTTATCCACATTCTGTGCCAGAAATATTTAATCATATATACGTTAGCTTTTAAAGAAGTTTATTGATATAAAGTAATATATACTGTTCAATTTAAAATTTCCTTTAACAATTTATTTTTACATTTTAGCCATTTGTTTGTTCTTAAAAACTTTCTCAGTTTTTCTTAAGAGTAATTGTGATATCACTAATCACATAGTTAAAGTTTATATATATGTATTCAAACCTAAGAGAGATTTTAACAGAAACTTTTACTAAAACGATTACACATAAATTCAACAATTATATAGTAATAAACCAGACTATCTCTATATTTATTATTGTTGAAATTGAAAAGGTAATCAATTATACCTAATACACAATGATAGTAGGTACACTAGCATATGTTAAACAATGATTGATATTTTTGCTTTAAAACAAATGATGGCTAACCTATGCCTGTGGCCAAATTCTTTTGAAGTTTCACGACTAAGATGAGCTGAATTTGTGAAGTGGTAGAGGGCTGTGTTGTCTGGGGGCCTGTTGTGCTTGGCAGGTCATGATAAATGGGGAAGTTTTTCTTAACTTGTGGTCAAAGCATTCCACTATCTAAAAAGGAAAATAAAAAGATATAGAAGACATTGCCAAAAACATTAGCAAAATTTCTCTATTTAGGGGAATAAGGTCAATTCTTGTGATTATTTTTAAAGCATTACTTGGATGAATTTATTAATCTTCACTTGACTAGAGGGAAATTTAAAGCTCAAGAATTTGATATTTAATACTGGTGGAATGATTCTTTCCTGATTCAGTGAGAAAATGTGCAATGGAGTTAGCAATTTGAATTTAATTGCAATGGATTATACCAAATTAACATGATGCTCATTACATTTTAGATCTTGGTTTAGAGTTGAATATTCCATTTTGCTTTTTTGTTCCTTCCATACTACTACCTGTCTTGTGGAACCCAGGATTGTAAAGAAACATGTAAACAAAAAATATAAAGGAGATGAAGCTATGTGGGTAAATATCTTAGGTGTTTATAGTACACATTTGTAAAAAAAAAAAAGTTCTTTTTAACACTTGTCATCATTGATATGCAGAGTGTTATGGCTGAACAATCTAGTCCTGTTCCAAACCTGGGGAGAGTGGGAAACTTTCATATGAGCTGTAACATGATATGTTAAGTCATCTTATGGTTCCTTCTGTGGCATTTTAAGTACTGTGTTACCTTTGATATAGTCCCTTTTGGGTAATAATGAAAAACTTACCATTAGAAGAAGTTTGAAAATTTCCGGAATATTTCATATAGTATATGTGGAGTTTATGGCAGGTGACAAAGGACTATAACATAAATAAGGAGAAAATATGCTTCAGGATTTTAAAAACTCACGTGGCTTGACATTTGATTTAATAGGTATATACTAAACATAAATTATTATGCTTTGTTTCCAAGTCATTGTTATATGCTGCTTTTTAAATATATCCAACCTTGCAATGAACTTTCTGATCATTTGAACACTGTTGTGACCATTGTAGTTGATAAAGAGTTACAGCCTACAGGATTTTTTACATTTAAAAACATAATTTCTCCCCAGTGTGTGTTTTTATATTACATCCCTCCGCCTAAACCTGGGTCCTGGAAATTAAGATCTTGCCCATGGCAGTCCAATCTTAGAAGGGTAAAATAATTCCACTTTAGGTTTTTGTTGGTGGATTTTTATTTATTAACCTTGTGCCCTACTAATCACAGTATATGTGTTTATTTTATTACTCTCACAGTTGAAGACAGGGTATTCAGTTGTATCTTTGTACTTTATGTATGACAGTTGAAGAAGGGTTATGGCAATTTTTCTTTGAACTGAAGTGGATGCAGACTTCCAGTTATGCAGTAGCATTATCTCACTTTTCTAAAGAGTAAGTGGTAGCTTGGCTTTCTGGAAACTGATACTTGGTGTGGCGGGGATGGGGTTGGTTGGGGGGAGACGCCTGGGTAAGCAATGATAAGGAGGTTGAAGAGGGCTAATACTAAGTGAACGCAGGAGTAACAAACTTTCCTAACTCCATAAGAAGGATTTTGGAAATGTATGAATTTGAGAGCTGCAAAATTTTTGTCACTAAGAAGGAATGACACTTTCTAAAAATAGTTTTAGATTATTTAGTAATTAGATCTTTACAAAATCTATCTCCAAGTCTGCAGTTTTCTGACCCCCATTTGGCAAAGTGGCATTTTATTTATTTTTAAAGCCTCTCAAATTTATATAGGCATATTAAAACAGAGATATGTTTTTAAAACTCTGACATTGTGTTCCAGAGATTTTTTTTTTATGCTTTGCATTTTTAGAAGTCAAGAATTGTATGGAAACATATAATTAAAATGCAAAGCAGGTCTTGGTGAGAAGTGTGGAGACATTGTAATTGAAGCCAGTTTATAGCTAGTGTCTCCCGAAGTGTGTATCGGTTCCGAACTGGCAACACAGCAGTTCATTGCTGACCTCAACCTAAATTATGTGTCCTTGGCTGCACAAATGATCACAGGTTATCTCATTCAAGTGTGCATGTATTTTATGCTAAGTTCTATTAACTTGTAAATTTAGAAAATAAACATTTTGTCACTGTTCTAAGTAAGTAAACATTAACATAACTTTTAACAAAAGCCTCTATTGTAAAAATTAGACATTTTGTTGACTATTCCAACTAGTATTACTTTGACACAACCTTTAAATTAATTCATATATCGACTCTTATATTTCTTAGTTATGTTACTACATGCATTCTGAAGTAAAATAGAAAACAAATATTATAATTCATATTTATTTAATTCTACTGACTAGAGAACAGGGTGATCTGAGCAAGCCCATTGAACTCGTATCAGGTGGTTCAACTAAGTGAGAAAAAGTCAATGTGTTAAAAAGGGTCATCTATTTGAAATGTATTAAATGAGGCCATAATTTACATTCCTAATATAAAGCTGGCATAATTATAAGAAAATACTTTTCAATTTTATTATGTAATTTAAAATTCAAATATGATCATTTCTAAATATTAGAAAATAAGAAAAATGCTACATAGCAATGGATACTTCAAAAGGTCTCTTATTTTCACTACATCAGAACCTAAAAGTAACACATTCTGTTTTATCAGGCAATTATTTACAGTTATTCTATCTAACTCAGTCATAAAGTACATTTTTTAAAAACATACATTAATACACAAATTGGGCATTGATAGGCTATAGCATTGTATGTACTGTTCATTCGGTTAGAGTCACATTTTAGGATATTTACATTTGAAGTACAACCAAAGCTGACACTATACAGTTACATTATATTTTCTATACAGGTTAGTGAAGGAATAAAGATTTTCTTAAATATTATCTGTAAAAATACATATAGTAAGTCATTCATTACATTAGCAATCTTTTACATTTCAAATTTTTATCTTGGATGTGTAGTTGCAGAATTGATCCTTTATTATCACTGTATAGTATGTTCTAAGCCTTAATCATTAAGGTTTATTTCAAAACAAAATAAAGTTACAAAGGAGGTCTTTTTAAATTGTCTTCTTCTATTTTTCAATCCTTCACGTTTTTTAAAATTTTTTTTAATGTTTCAGGATTTATAAACAGCAAGATAAAGTAGAACATAATTGGGATAATTGGTTCCAGCTTTTTAAAAATATGGAGGATAAGATAAAAGCAACTTGTTCTTTTTTATACATTTTTAATGAGTTAATTATATTTTTAATTCTTACAAAAGTTAATTCATGCAAAAGGTCATAAAAGCTGCTCGAAGCAACTCATGTTATGAAACATAAAAAATTTTAAGGTGATTTTTATACATGAATATAATACAAAACATTTTAAAGATTGTATTTTCTACATATATTTTTCAGACTTTGAACATTTTTATTATTCCCAACACCAAATCCCACTTCATAATTTATTTTAGAAGTATAATTTTTTTCAATTCCATTTTACATTTCAATATTATTTTATATTATTTCAGATGAAAAAGTACAGTTTCTGTTCTTCATGTACATACAGCCTAAAAAACTTGATGAGTGAGCGGTATTATCAAATAAGAACAAGATTTGTAATTTTTTTTTTAAGATTTGTAATTTAATAACTTTGACCAATCATCTTCACCCCTTGTTCTGCTTTATTTTCTCTTGGTACTCATCACTGCTGACATTATAGTCTTTATTTACATTTTTTTTTAATTTACTGTACATCTCCTCCACTAGAATGCATGGTCCATGCAGGCAGGTTTTTTGTTGGTCTAAGTTAGTGCTATTCAACAGAAATATGGTGCAAGCCACCTATGTATTTAAAACTTTCTAGTAACTGAATTAGAAAAGTAAAAAGAAACGGGGATTTATTTTATTTAGCCCAGAAGATCTAAAATATTTTATTTCTCAATATAAAAAAATATTGATATATTTTGGCTTCTTTTTTCATACTAAGTCTTAGAAATCCTGCACGCCTTCTGCACTGACTACACATCTCAGTTTAGACTCTCCACATTACAAGGTCTAACCGCCACGTGTAACTTGTGGTTATTCTGTTGGACTGCTCAGGTCCAGTTCATCTCCATTCCTTGCATGGTCTCTAGTATTCCTAAGGCGTTCAGTAAAGCTTTGTTGAATGAATGGATCCTGCTATTTCGGACACGAAACAGCAGAAAAATGAAAGTGTTTTTCACATTAGGTCTTCTTTGCAATTGTTAGGGTGATGGATGCTAGAGGTTTTTGGATATTTTTTGTCAGAATGTTTCATTCTGCAAACATGGGATTTATATGTTGCTAGTGCTTGGTAAAAACTGATTTCTTTGGTAGTCCAATTTAAAAGATTTGTTTAGTAGTTGATATATTACCAGTAACTGGTAGGTCCTTTAAAAAGCATTCTATGGAATGTTAGTTTCAAGTCTTGGTTTAAAAACAAAAAGCAATTGGCAAGTCTAGTATAGGAGAGAAAGAAAGGCTTGATGCATAGCATTTGTTCTAATTCCAAAGCTGTTAGTGCTGTTAGGGCTATAGCTGTGGGACACTGGACAAGTTGTTGAACCCTAGTTTTCTTTGAGCCTAGTTTTCTCATTTGTAGATGGAGGATTTCATTCATCATTCTTGTCTTTGTAGATTAAATTAGATTACATATATATATATCTATATATAGTTCAGCACAGTGAATGGAAAGGAATAATTGCTTAGCAAATGGCAGGAATTGTTAAAAAGCAATAAAAATTGAACTTTTTAATCATTTAAATATTTTAGGTTGCACGTTCACATATTTTAGGTTCTTAATATATACTGCTTAAAATGTTTTCATAAATTTGGGTTTGAAGTTTAGTACAGAACTTGCTTGCAGATTACATTTTCTGATTCCCAGTATTGTCATCCATGAATTGGGGAAAAATAATATCCACCTAAGCATTGAGCCTGGCATATAATAAACACTAAAAAGTTTAGGTATTATTCAGTTAGGTATTATTCGTTCATTTGTTTATTTAAAAACCAGTGTTTCAATAATATATTTTTGTTATACTAATAATTTTCTTAAAATAGTTAAACTTTTCTTTTTCATCTTACTTTAATGTTGCATGTTCTTTAATAACATTAAATACGATTAAAATTCACATTAATGCAACTATTGAAATGCATTTAACACAATTAGTCTTTCCCCTCTTGGCATATTTTTTGCCCACCTCCTTGTGTGTCTTATAAAAACTAGGATTTGGATTTAAATTGTAGGCACGAAATTTCACCTCATTTCTTGGCCTGCTTGTTTCAACTTTGTTCAAAACAAATCCAAAACTAAATTGCTGGTCATTGAAGACAGAGGTTCTATATATTTTATAATAATATTCTTTCTTCAATAGCATATATGTTTCAGCAGTCACCATTTAATGAAGTGTTGCTGATCTCTCAAATGGGAGGGTGTGTTCAAATTTAGGTAAAACTTTCCATTTGGCTTCTAATTTCGTGTTCAAGACACTATAAACATATAACTTTCTTAATGATTCATTTAACTTTTCTCCATCAATTCAGAAATAATGTAGGGTTTTGAAGTATTTTAAAGTCGTAAGTTAACTTTTTCTTTTTTTTTTGGTTTTCGGTAGTATTAAAAATTTTTTCAAGGATGGATCAAAAAGTCAGATAATATTCTGCTTTAGACTTTGCCTCAATCAATAACAACATTCTGCCAATTCTGTCTCAGAAATAGTCATCAAAAACATCCTCTCAACTCTTTCCCCATGGATCCTCTCTTAATTCAGGTCTTCACCATCTCTCACCTATGACTGAATTATTCACTTGGTAACCTAGTATTTGGGGACCCTCTTAGTTCATTTAAGTTGCTGTAACAAAATACCACAGATGAGGTAGTTTATAAATGACAGAAATTTATTTCTCAAAGTTCTGGAGTTTGGAAAGCCCAAGATCAAGACACCAGCATGGTGTGTCTGGTGATAGCCCACTCTCTGGTTCATAGCCAGCTTCTACTCGCTGTGTCCTCAGTGGTCGAAAGTCTGGGGAGCTGTATGGAGTCTCTTTTATAAGAGTGTGAATCCCATTCATAGAGGCTCCACCTTCATGATCTAAGCACCTCCCAAAGGCCCAATTTTCTTATGTTTGAAGGTTAGAATTTCAACATATGAATTTTGGGAGGACATAAACATTTAGACCATAACAGGGAGCACCTACTTCAGTTTTGGAATGTAGTGATGTACCAGGTCAATGCCAACTCTGCTTTCATGGAACTTATACTCTCTCTCGTAGCATTAGGCTGTTATCTGTCTTCCAGCCCCCACCTTTCCCTCCTTCCACGCTGTCTTCTATACCATCTCTACTCAGTCTGTTTCTTAAAACCTTAAAATGGTCTTCATTGGGCCAAGGTTATAGATTTCAAATTCTTCATTACTTATAAGGTCTTCATAATATGGTTCCTCTGGCAAACCCCATGATGTTGAAATACCTGCCTTTCTTTGAGGCCTGTATCTTTTAAGACTTGGTTCAGAAGTCAGTTCCTTTGTTGCCATCCCCATTTTGCTTAGGCTGGGGTACAATGTCCTCTGAACACCCATAACAGTGTGTAGACCTCCCCTGTAGTAGTTATGGTATCCTATACATTATTCTTCCTTCACTTGACCATGAACAAATGAATAAAGCCCTAAAAAGAATCACTGTGAATAATGCATATTTTAAATATATTGAAAAGAATATCTATACTTCAATCTTTATCACATATTTATTAGCTATGGATTCAGGATTCAGTGGTAAATAATCAATAGATGTGTCCTCTGCCATTACAATTTCTACTTTGAGAGAAAATTAAAATAATCAGCTGTTCTGTTAATTATTTGGGGAATGATGCTCTATATAGCCATGGGTATTAAAGAAAAAAAATTCTTAGTTTTTTGAACCACTGAAGCTTGTCTCGTTCTGACTCTTGCTTGGGAGTATATGTCTGGTTTGCCTATGTAATCTAAAACTTCTCCAGTCAGTCCCAAAGTCAAGTCATTATAGTCTTGAGGAAAGTGACATTCACTTTGAGATGATTTCTACATATTCACTGGGTGTTCGTGTACTTTCTGATGATGAATCATGGGAAAGAACCAGTGGGAAAGAAGGATCTTATTCTGGTATCCTGCCTTTTTAGTTTTTATTTATCTTGGACAAATTTTAACAGATATAAGATATTTGTGGGCTTTGTAGTGAATTCTGTGTTGATAATTTAAGAAAAGTATTTCTATTTCTTAAACTAATTATTCTTAAAAACATATTTTTACCTTTCCATTTTATGGTGCTGAGTTCCATGTGAGGGGCATAGGAAATGTTACAAATAGAATAATGTCTTTACTAATCAGTTTTATTTTCGTATTGTGTAAACATATAATGTAAAAGAAAGTACAGTTTATAAAGCAAATTATTGGTTTCCCAGATTATAAAAATATCTGGGCTTAGAATTGATAGCAAAAGGTATTTCAAAAGTGTAGGGGTTTTCTGTGTGTTTGTATTTTAGCATTCTTCTGAGTCAGAGAAGGAAAAATTACTTGTGTGCTAGAAAGAAAATGCTGTATCTTTAAAATTCAAAATGTACTCTTTAAATGTTGCCACTTGTACTGCAATTTATAGCCATGGTCTATGTTCAGTAGTCTTACTTATCACTTCCAAGTGACCCATTAGAATTTAAAATGCCTTGGATTCTTCTGTAGGCTGCATAGACAGACCATGACAAAATAGACACCAAGAGTATATGACAGTGGACTTGGAAATGTATATTGTTAATGCTTCATATTAAGTAAGGGATTTTTGAAATTGAGTCTACTTTGCATATAAGATACCATTTAGACCATAAAAATCAAATGTAAGTATCTGTTCTTGCACTAAAATAATGAAAAGCGATGGATTTTTGCTTTACCTTATTTTGGGGAACGTATTGCACAGTATGGTCTAGAAATGGATGACATGTCTTCGTAGTATAAGTTAATTTTCATTCTTTATCTATTGTGGGTTAAAACCCACAAATTTGAAATACAGTCTTCAAAATATACTTCAAATATATGTGAGAAGCCTGTGAGCAATGCTGAAACTTAATTAATATGCTGGGAAATACATAAAACATATAGCCACTGGATTGAGAAAATTAAAATTCTTATATGAATGTTTTAACTAACACTGTGCTTTGCCCCCAGAACCTGGTATTTATTATTGTGTGCTTTAGGAGGAGACAGAAGCAGTATCGATTGAAAAAAACATTTCTTGGTGAATTGAGAACAGTATGGCTTTCTAGTTCCTAAGTGGGAAACCTGGCTCTTTGGTTTCTTTGTTCCCAGTTAAGCTAGTCCCGAGCTATTTTAGCTGAACATTTTATATACTAATGGAGTCTAGGGAAGTGCCTTTGGCAGCTGTTCATGGGAAAATAATGAAATACACTATTTAGTACTTCTTGCTGCTGCTGTAAAATGTGGGGAGCATTTTATAGAGATCTTGGTGAGCAGAGCTGTATCCACTTTAAGTTTAACAAGTGTGTGAACCTAAGTGAGGAAGTTGTATTTTCATATGAGAATAACTTGGACTTTTTTCTTACAGGTAAAGAAAACGTGCACAGAATCAGATGTTTCAGAACCTCAGAATTCCAGGTACAGTACGATTTTCTAAGAAAAATTTCAATTTTAGAGAACTAGTAAGTTGTTATATTCCAGAAACAAAACTGTGATTTGAAACACTGAGTTTAAGAACTTATTCTGTATGGAAATTGTATATTCATACTATCTATGGTGCCATTAATCATAATATTATTATTATAAGACAATGGTTAAAGTCAAGTTTAAAGAATAATAGTAGAAATATCTCTAGAAAGACTTGAAAACCTCTTCCCTAGTATTCATTATTTTACACTCACCATCATTTTTCTTACTAATCTCTTATCATTTATTCACATCTAAAATTTAGCCACAAACTTTCAGATCTGTTTACCAGAAATACTACCATAGTTCTTTTTCTTGTCAGTCAAACATGGCTAGGTTTTGAAATGATGTCAAGCTAAAAACAATCAAAATTAACTTGATGTTGTTCTCTTTTTGGTTATTTGGAGCTTGTAGAAATGATGAGCTAAAGTGGTCAGACCACTACATACAGGAGTTTTTAGTTGTTTGGCGTTGGACCAGATGCCCAACAGATTGTTTCAGGCTTACATGGTTTCATTTCAAGATCCAAGGCCTCGGTTTTAAATAGATAAGTGAAAGTATTATAAACCATTACTGTAATAAACCTTAATATGGTACTAATGATATACCTTAATATGGTACTAATGATATACCTTAACTTGTTGCATTAAGAGATTTGTATCTGCATTAAGGGATGGTTCTTAGTTTATTCTACTTTCTTCAGGATACAATGTACACAGTGATTTTCTTGGTGTAATGAACAGTATGGCTTTAGGAAGGTGTTAATAATCGCCGTGTATTCTCTTTAGACAGCAAGTATATATTCGTACAGTCCATTTGCAGTTTGAGTAACCATTTTTATGCAGTGTGATAGTTCTATAATTAATTCCTATACATATTATATTAAAATGATTGTATATGGTCTTTTCTTTAAGATCATCAAGAATATAATCTGCTATAAAATTTTTGGCATTTAATCATTCTTCTTTATAATTAGGTATCAAAATAAAACCAAATAGTTTTAGCTTGTTGGAGCAGTAGGAAATTGATGAACCATAATATTATTATTTTTTTACTACAAAGCAGAGTAATTCCAGGGTGCCTGGAGAGAAGGAAAGGCCCAACTTCTATTTCTTGTGGTCATTTCCTTCCCACTCATTTCACTGACCTCTATGGGTGACCCTCCTATGACTTGTTATTTAAGTAATTAGATAATTCTTGCAAGCAACTAGTCTTGAGGATTAGTAAGAAAAACAGAATATCATCATTCTTACTGTTAGTATTTCACATCAAAATATTTTATCCTTCAAGGCACTCAGAATTTTTGGACAAATAATATTAAGCTTAATATATTAAATAAGCAGCAATCCACCAAACTGATTGTGTTCACAGTTGATATCAATAAGTCAAGAGAAGAAACAGAGAGTTTAGAGCTCAGCGTATTTAAGCCTAGATTACATCATTCTCTTATCTAGCAAATATCAGGTGGCATGGCCTTAAAAGTACAATTTTATTTTTAAGGCAAATATGACTATTTTCAAAAGACTACTTAAAATATATGTTATAATTTTATAATCTATATTTTAAATTTAATATATTGTACTAATATATTACTATATATTATATGATATATATTAATTGAACAGTAGCTTGACTTCCTGGAAACTGGCAGTTGGTTGTCATGGATTAGCTGCTTCTAAAAGTCTCCTAAATCTGTGATATAAATGGGTACAATTAGACGAATCAATTTCTAAGAACTCTTAATATTTTGTGATATCAAAAGCAAACAAACAAACAAAACAACCTTACTTTTAAAAATCCAAGGTAGAAAGACTTTTAAGATGGCCTGAACTTGCCTGACCAGGTAGTGGCGCAGTGGATAGAGCGTCGGACTGGGATGCCGAGACCCCGAGGTCACCAGCTTGAGCACGGGCTCATCTGGTTTGAGCAAAAGCTCACCAGCTTGGACCCAAGGTCGCTGGCGAGCAAGGGGTTACTCGGTCTGCTGAAGGCCTAGGATCAAGGCACATATGAGAAAGCAATCAATGAACAACTAAAGTATCGCAATGCGCAACAATCCTCTCTCTGTCTCTGTAAAAAAAAAAAAAAAGATGACCTAGACTCATTTATTGGTTCGACATTGTCCAGACTTTTTGATAGTGGCCCATCTCCTCTCCTAACTTCTGGTACAAGGGACAATCTCCACAGCCTAATAGTGTCTGTAACATAAAAGTTTGACTATTCTTGGATTCTCTGTTTATTCACAGGGATTAGGTATTGGAGTGCCAAAACTAGCACTTAATTAATTCAATGGTAGAATACCAAGAAGAGAATAAAAATATGCTAAAGAACATTATGCACAAAAAGCACACAATAACTTACTGAATAGTCAACAAGTCAAGGAATGCAGACAAACAGTATTTATTATATGCATGTACCGAGCAAGGTTCAGTTTTTATAGCCTGTCAAACACCCCACACCTTAAATGCCTTTGTTACACAGCATATACTTTAGTATGGACATACATGGTTATTAAACGCCACAATCATTCAGATATTCTCTCTCTCCACCCCCATCTTTCTCCCTTCCTTCCTCTATTTCTCCCTTCACCCCTTCCTCCCTCCCTCCCTCCCTCCTCCCTCCCTCTCTTCCTTCCTCCCTCCCATCTGTATGTATGTTCAGATGTGAAAGGGAGGGAGAGTGAAAAAGTAAGAGAGAAAGAGGGAGAGATTGATTCAGATAAAGATTTAAAAGCCGAGGGCTTGATAATTCTATTCTAAATAAATACAAAGTAAAGAACCAAGCTCCAAATGAAATACTGTATCAGCATAAAATAAATGCAAGCTGGAGACCCACTGCCTTATAAAATGCTGCCTCACTTGGAACCTAAAGCTAATGTCACTCATTCAGCTAGCTTTACAGTATGTTGGTTTTGGATTTGAAACCATTAGAATGATTACAGATGGAAAGTGTTTTTACAGTAGGGAAGTAATTAAATTGGGTGTGGAGACTTTGTCAGGAAAATTCTTGGAGTGGCATATGTGTATCAGCAAATTCTTTGTCTTGCTTGGCCTTAAGTCTTCCTTTAGAAAGAAGTGCTTGGGCTGCAGATGTGACTGGTAGATGGGGAAAAAGAGAATTCACAAACTCATGCAGTGTACGTAAGGTAAAAATATCTCCTTAGGAATAACATTGTGTGTATATACTGAAAGTCAGACATTAGAGACAGTATTTTCTCAAGTTCATAAAACTGTATTGAACTTGATGTCATATGAAAGGAGATATAATGTGCTTCATAGAAAATTCAACATTTCTTTTTCTTGCCTTTCTCTATGTGGCATAACATCATTAAAACATTCCTAAAACTAAATTTAATCATGAAATGCGTACATGAGAAAACGAAAATTTATATTTCTCATACCCTAAAATTGTTTGTTACTGGATAGACCATCTTAAAACATAATTGAAATATTTTTTGTTGATTTTGTCTGTTGTCATGGTGATTTTACTTGTGTAGATTTTGTCTTGGGTGTCACAGATCTTGTTTAACTGTACTATTATAGATAGCTCCTAGGCAGGTGAAGTTAATAGCAGCTGTTTCAGAGTCACAGTTTTTTGAACTCTTCTGGTTTTAGTCCTTTTTATTTCTGATAGCAGATGAGGAAGTCATTTATTTCATTCTTTAACTGCATTCTCGGCGAACAATCTTAGAGCACCTATATGTTAAAATAGTCCCCATGGTATCTGCATGATTTCTTTGCTGATCTTCTTTGGTAAAGTTAGGTCACTCTTTACTTTTCCCTTTGGGGCCACCAACTACTGTAGCATTTTCACCAAGGCAAGATCAAGAACAGAGAAAGAAAATAACACTCAAATCAGGCAATTTTGTTTTTAAACTCCTTCTGTTAATTAAGGAGTGAATGGAAATCATCATTTTGGTGACATTGGGTTGTGACGTGACTTCTAGGAAATGTATTCTTTTTATGTTATTGCTTCATCTCATCCTGACCACAGTGCTACCAGTAGATTATAAAACGGGAATAGAAGGGACAGTAGTAAAATACAGGCAGTACATGTGGCGCATATGAGCTAAGCTGAAAGTTTTTCCATCTAGAGTGAAATATGAATGTGTGGTAATGGGGAAGGTGGTCTCTTCCCCACTTTCAACGTTAAAGAAATTGGGTCTGCTGAGAACTTAAACTTAATGGTTGCCTAAAATAAGCAAAGCCTTGACCCTGTGCTGTGTATTCTTGCTCTAGTCTATCCTGTTTACAATTATCAAGAGAAAGGCCGAAAACTCTCCAGCTTTTAAAGAAGCATTGGAATGAATCTGTTTAATATCTAGTTATTCAGCGAGTCCCAGGAAGTTTAATTTGGTGTCTATGGGTAAAAACTTTAAAAATGCAACTTATGTAAAGAGTTATGATTTAACTATCTTATATTTAAGACATTAAGTTATACATGTTTATTTGCAATGAAAATAATTCTTGCAATGCTTCCAGAATTCAGAAATGTTTATTTGCATATAATTTTCTGTCATAAATTAAATGCTGGTTTTTCATATCAGTGAATACTGAGGACCCCTTTGTGAATCACACATAGTATTTATTATTTCTTTTTTTTTTTTTTAAATGAATTTTTATTAATGGTAATGGGATGACATTAATAAATCAGGGTACATATATTCAAAGAAAACATGTCTAGGTTATTTTGTCATTAGATTATGTTGCATACCCCTCGCCCAAAGTCAGATTGTCCTTCGCCATCCTCTATCTAGTTCTCTGTGCCCCTCCCCCTCCCCCTAACTCTCCCCTTGTCCTCCCTCCCCCCACCCCTGGTAACCACCACACTCTTGTCCATGTCTCTTAGTCTCATTTTTATGTTCCACCAATGTATGGAATCATGTAGTTCTTGTTTTTTTCTGATTTACTTATTTCACTCCTTATAATGTTATCAAGATCCCACCATTTTGCTGTAAATGATCTGATGTCATCATTTCTTATGGCTGAGTAGTATTCCATAGTGTATATGTGCCACATCTTCTTTATCCAGTCTTCTATTGAAGGGCTTTTTGGTTGTTTCCATGTCTTGGCCACTATGAACAGTGCTGCAATGAACATGGGGCTACATGTGTCTTCACGTATCAATGTTTCTGAGGTTTTGGGGTATATACCCAGTAGAGGGATTGCTGGGTCGTAAGGTAGTTCTATTTGCAGTTTTTTGAGGAACCACCATACTTTCCTCCATAATGGTTGTACTACTTTACAGTCCCACCAACAGTGAATGAGGGTTCCTTTTTCTCCACAGCCTCTCCAACATTTGCTATTACCCGTCTTGTTGATAATAGCTAATCTAACAGGGGTGAGGTGGTATCTCATTGTAGTTTTGATTTGCATTTCCCTAATAACTAATGAAGCTGAGCATCTTTTCATATATCTGTTGGCCATTTGTATCTCTTCCTGGGAGAAGTGTCTATTCATGTCCTCTTCCCATTTTTTATTGGATTGTTTGTTTGTTTGTTGTTGAGTTTTATGAGTTCTTTGTAAATTTTGGATATTAGGCCCTTATCTGAGCTGTTGTTTGAAAATATCATTTCCCATTTAGTTGGCTGTCTGTTTATTTTTATATCAGTTTCTCTTGCTGAGCAAAAACTTTTTATTCTGATGTAGTCCCATTCATTTATCTTTGCCTTCACTTCTCTTGCCATTGGAGTCAAGTTCATAAAATGTTCTTTAAAACCCAGGTCCATGAGTTTAGTACCTATGTCTTCTTCTATGTACTTTATTGTTTCAGGTCTTATATTTAGGTCTTTGATCCATTTTGAATTAATTTTAGTACACGGGGACAGGCTGTAGTCGAGTTTCATTCTTTTGCATGTGGCTTTCCAGTTTTCCCAACACCATTTGTTGAAGAGGCTTTCTTTTCTCCATTGTGTGTTGTTGGCCCCTTTATCAAAGATTATTTGACCATATATATGTGGTTTTATTTCTGGGCTTTCTATTCTGTTCCATTGGTCTGAGTGTCTATTTTTCTGCCAATACCATGCTGTTTTGATTATCGTGGCCCTATAATATAGTTTAAAGTCAGGTATTGTAATGCCCCCAGCTTCATTCTTTTTCCTTAGGATTGTTTTGGCTATTCGAGGTTTTTTATAGTTCCATATAAATCTGATGATTTTTTGTTCCATTTCTTTAAAAAATCTCATAGGGATTTTGATGGGAATTGCATTAAATTTGTATATTGCTTTGGGTAATATGGCCATTTTGATTATATTTATTCTTCCTATCCAAGAACAAGGAATATTTTTCCATCTCATTGTATCTTTTTCGATTTCCCTTAACAATGCTTTGTAATTTTCATTATATAGGTCCTTTACATTCTTTGTTATGTTTATTCCTAGGTATTTTATTTTTTTTGTTGCAATCGTGAAGGGGATTATTTTTTTGAGTTCGTTTTCTAATATTTCATTGTTGGCATAGAGAAAGGCTATGGACTTCTGTATGTTAATTTTGTATCCTGCGACCTTACTGTGTTGGTTTATTGTTTCTAATAATCTTTTTGTGGAGTCCTTCGGGTTTTCAATGTATAGGATCATATCATCAGCAAAAAGTGATACCTTTACTTCTTCTTTTCCGATATGGATGCCTTTTATTTCTTTGTCTTGTCTGATTGCTCTGGCCAGAACTTCTAGCACCACGTTAAATAAGAGTGGAGAGAGTGGACAACCCTGTCTTGTTCCTGATTTAAGGTAGAAAGTCCTCAGTTTTATGCCGTTTAAAATGATGTTGGCTGATGGTTTATCATATATGGCCTTTATCATGTTGAGATATTTTCCTTCTATACCCATTTTGTTGAGAGTCTTAAACATAAAATTGTGTTGTATTTTATCAAAAGCCTTTTCTGCATCTATTGATAAGATCATGTGGTTTTTGTTCTTTGTTTTGTTGATATGGTGTATTACGTTAACCGTTTTGCGTATGTTGAACCATCCTTGAGATTCTGGGATGAATCCCACTTGATCATGATGTATTATTTTTTTAATATGTTGTTGTATTCGGTTTGCCAGTATTTTGTTTAGAATTTTAGCATCTGTATTCATTAGAGATATTGGTCTGTAGTTTTCTTTCTTTGTGCCATCCTTGCCAGGTTTTGGTATGAGGGTTATGTTGGCCTCATAAAATGTGTTTGGAAGTATTGCTTCTTCTTCAATTTTTTGGAAGACTTTGAGTAGAATAGGAACCAAGTCTTCTTTGAATGTTTGATAGAATTCACTAGTATAACCGTCTGGGCCTGGACTTTTATTTTTGGGGAGGTTTTTAATAGTTTTTTCTATTTCCTCCCTGCTGATTGGTCTGTTTAGGCTTTCTGCTTCTTCATGACTCAGTCTAGGAAGGTTGTATTGTTCTAGGAATTTATCCATTTCTTCTAGATTGTTGTATTTGGTGGCATATAATTTTTCATAGTATTCTACAATAATTTTTTGTATATCTATGATGTCTGTGGTGATCTCTCCTCTTTCATTTTTTATTTTATTTATTTGAGTCCTGTGCCTTTTTTCCTTGGTGAGTCTTGCCAAGGGTTTGTCAATTTTGTTGATCTTTTCAAAGAACCAGCTTCTTGTTTTATTGATTTTTTTCTATAGTTTTTCTGTTCTCTATTTCATTTATTTCTGCTCTGATTTTTATTATCTCTTTTCTTCGGCTGGTTTTGGGTTGTCTTTGTTCTTCTTTTTCTAGTTCCTTAAGGTGTGAAGTTAAGTGGTTTACTTCGGCTCTCTCTTGTTTGTTCATATAGGCCTGAAGTGATATGAACTTTCCTCTTATTACTGCTTTTGCTGCATCCCAGACATTCTGATATGTCGTATTTTCATTTTCATTTGTCTGTATATATCTTTTGATCTCTGCGCTTATTTCTTCTTTGACCCATTCATTTTTTAGAAGTATGTTGTTTAGTTTCCACATTTTTGTGGGTTTTTCCCCCTCTTTTTTGCAGTTGAATTCTAGTTTCAAGACTTTATGATCAGAAAATATGCTTGGTACAATTTCAATTTTTCTAAATTTGGTGATATTGTCTTTGTGGCCCAACATATGGTCAATTCTTGAGAATGTTCCATGTACACTAGAGAAAAATGTATACTCTGTCGCTTTGGGATGAAGTGTCCTGTAAATGTCTATCATATCCAGGTGTTCTAGTATTTCGTTTAAGGCCACTATCTCTTTATTGATTCTCTGTTTGGATGACCGATCTAGAGCCGTCAGCGGAGTATTGAGGTCTCCAAGTATGATTGTATTTTTGTTAGTTTTTGTTTTAAGGTCAATAAGTAGCTGACTTATATATTTTGGTGCTCCTTGGTTTGGTGCATATATATTAAGGATTGTTATGTCTTCTTGATTCAGTGTCCCCTTAATCATTATGAAATGACCATTTTTGTCTCTGAGTAATTTTTCTGTCTTGTAGTCAGCATTATCAGATATGAGTATTGCTACACCTGCTTTTTTTTTTGGGTGTTGTTTGCTTAGAGTATTGTTTTCCAGCCTTTCACTTTGAATTTGTTTTTATCCTTGTTGCTTAGATGTCTTTCTTGTAGGCAGCATATAGTTGGATTTTCTTTTTTAATCCATTCTGCTACTCTGTGTCTTTTTATTGGTAAGTTTAATCCATTTACATTTAGTGTAATTATTGACACTTGTGGGTTCCCTACTGCCATTTTATAAATTGCTTTCTGTTAGTTTTGTATCTAGTTTGATTCTTCTCTTTTGTTTTTCTATCATTTGTTTTTGTTTGTTTGTGTTCCATACTTCTTTCCTCTGTTGCTACGTTTTTTAAGTCAAGTGTTTTTGTGGTGGTTTTTTCTAGGGTGGTTACCATTAAGTAATGAAAAGGGTACCTACCATATTCATTGTAGTACCCTATCTTATAAGTATTTCTGCACTTCATCGTCCTTTGCTACTGTTAATCTCCATCCTCTCCCCCCTTTTTTTCCTTTGTTGTCACAGTTTAAGTTTGGTTTTATTGTGTTCTTGGTGGAGCTGTTACTTGTGGTGTTGTTTTCTTTTGTTCTTTGAATCTGGTTGGAAAACCCCCTTTAGTATTTCCTGGAGTGGGGGCTTTCTGTTGATAAATTCTCTCATCTTTTCTGAATTTGTGAATGTTTTTATATCTCCTTCATACTTGAAGGATAGCTTTGATGGGTATAGTATTCATGGCTGAAAGTTCCTCTCTTTCAGGGCTTTAAATATTGGGGTCCACTCTCTTCTAGCTTGTAGAGTTTCTGCTGAGAAATGTGATGATAATCTAATAGGCCTTCCTTTATATGTTGTACTCTTCTTTTCCCTGGCTGCCTTGAGAATTTTTTCTTTGTCATTGGTTTGTGTCATCTTTATTATGATGTGCCTTGGAGTGGGTTTGTTGGGGTTAAGAAAACTCGGTGTTCTGTTTGCTTCTTGAATTTGAGGCTTTAGTTCTTTCCACAGGCTTGGGAAGTTCTCGTCTATTATTTGTTTGAGTATATTCTCCATTCCATTTTCTTTCTCTTCTCCCTCTGATATACCTATTATTCTTATGTTATTCTTTCTGATGGAGTCAGACAATTCCTGTAGGGCTTTCTCGTTTTTTATTATTTTTGAGTCTCTTTCTTCTTCTCTCTGTTGTGCCTCAAGTTGTTTGTCTTCTATTTCACTAATCCTATCTTCAATCTGGGCTGTTCTGCTAGCTAAGCTTGTTACCTCGTTTTTCAGCTCGTGAATTGAGTTTTTCATTTCTGTTTGATTTGTTTTTATAGTTTCAATTTCCTTGGTAATATATTCTTTGTGTTCATTGAGTTGTTTTCTGATCTCCCTATATTGCCTTTCTGTGATTTCTTGTATATCTCTGAGTATTTTTAAGATTTCTATTTTAAATTCTCTGTCATTTAGCTCCAAGGCTTCCAATATGTTAAGTCTTTTCTCCATAGATTTTTCCACATCTATTTGTGTTACCTCTCTTTCTTTTGTATCCATAATATTCGATTTCCTCTTTCTTATTGGCATCTGAGGGTGGTCTTGTTGATAGCACTAATTAGAATTAATAAAGAGTAAAAAGTAAAAAAAAAAAAAAAAAAAAAAAAAAAAAAGGTAAAACACCCCACAAAAAAAAACAGTAATAATTTATTATTTCCCCCTTTTTTTCTTTCTTCTCTTTCCCTCCTCTCCCCTCCTCAGGGAAATATCGTGCCTATAATGGAGGGCCTGATTTGGGGTGAAGAGTTCAAGGGGCAAAAAAAGGGGAGTAGGGACCTACTAAATGCAAAAAAAAAAAAAAAGAAGAAAATCTTAGACAAGCATAAGATGATTTGCTTGTGAGTGATGGTCAACTAAGAGATATAATGAGAGGGATAAGAGGGAACCAGAAAAAAGGACAAAAAAAGGAATAATAAAGAAGAAAAAAATAAAAATGATAAGTAAAAATCTGTTGTATTAAGTGGAGCGAAGACTAAATACAATGGAGACCTTGGGTTGGGAGGACCCAAAATGCCACAAAAATAAACAAACAAGAAAAAAACTAAAACAAAAGCGAAAAAGAAAAATAAAGCCAAAAAAAGCCTTGAGTCCCAAATTAACTAATTTGTTCGTGATTGAGGATTAAATGGGATGAAAGTAAAACGAGAAAAGAAAAAACGAATAGAAAGGAAAAAATAAGAAAAAGAGAAAAACGAAGGAAGAAATAAAAAAGGAAGAGAAGAAAAACAAGATAAAGCAAAACAAAATAAAACAAAAGAGGAGAGAGTGAGAGTTAAGTGTTTTGGAGTATAACCTTAAAGGAGGGTGAGTATGAAGAAGAGAAATAAAATGTAACACTTATGGGTAGTGTAGTTCAAGAAAAGGGAAGCATAAGATGGGCAGAGAATAGAAGGACCGAGGTGGAGGAAATAAAGGCAATAAGATAGAAGAAACAAACAACAACAACAACAAAAATTAGTGGAACAAGTTGTAAAGTCTGTGGATTTTTCTTGATTTTGAGATGTTAACTTCTTCCTTTTTCTTTTCTCTCCCTCTTCCTGGTCGGTGACTCTACCCCAGGCTCTGCCCCTGTGTCACACTTAGGTAGGGATTTGCAGTTGATGGGATTCTGTGGCAATGTCATATAATTGGCTTTAGTCTTGCTGGTAGTCAAGGCTTGTTGGCTTTTGCAGGGTCCAACGATGAGAGAGTTTGCTTTCCTGGATTCTCTCTCCTAGTCCCCCCTTCCTGAATTAGCAGCCTGGTGATCCAGCTATAAGGCTGCAACTGCTTCTGTCTGGGGAGTAAGAGGCTCAAAGAGCTGGGAAATCCCCACTCTATCCCCACTCAGTGCAAGGCTTTGGGAAAGGCTCTGGCAGTCAGGGCCTCCAGTGTAATCAGGCGGGGGTGGGAGTCAATTGTTGTCAAGGTGACTGTTCAGTGCCTAGTATTCAGTTGGACCTCTCAACCCAGGCTTTCCACACTTTGTAGCCTGTTTCGGCTGGGAAGAAGAGGCACTAGTCTCTGCTTGCGACTAGTGTAGTATATATAGATCTTATTATCTGCCAAGTCCTTCTTGTTAGCATTTATCCCTGAATATGGAGGCTCTATCAATCAGAAGTTGCCCCCGCCCCTTTAGCGAGAGGCACTAAAAAATATCACGCCTCTTGTCTTGGGTCGCTGAACTGAGAGAGATCTTATCAATTAGAACCGAGGGTGCGCAGATTTCACGGGTTAAGCTAATTTCAGTGATTGGGTCGCAGCTGTGCTCCCGAAGGTATTTCAGGCTGCCTGCGCGCGCCCCTCCCCCAACGCTTGATTGTTAGCTTGAATGGCTGGGTGAGGTGCCCCGCCCGCGGAGAGAATCTCCCAAGTAGGGAATACCGCCCTGGGGCCTCTCCCGCTCCCCCCGCTGCTGGCGGCTGGGGCGCACCGGGCGCAGGATGATGGGGCACCCTGGGTGTGCGGGCCAGCAGGGCGCTCTGGGCACGTGGAATGCCCAGGGTACACGCGCGAATGGGGTGCTTCGGGCACCGGTGGCTGGCGACTCTCACTCGCAGTGCGCGGGCCGCTGGGAACGTTAGCGGTGCTCGCTCTGCAAGCGCGCGCCTGCGGCTGCTCGCGGCGGCTGCTCACGGCGGCTGCTCGCGGCTCCCGAGTGTGGGCTGACTCACCACAGGCGCACTTCCTCGCGGCTTGAATGAACGTCCCTGCGGTAGCTTCCTCCACACCCTCGTCTCTCAGATTCAAATGATAACAGTCCTTTCGCTTTCGGTTTGTGTGGAACTCCGGAATGCTCCGAGGATAAATTTTCCTGTTTCTAGTTGATAAATTTGTTGTGATTTTGGGGAGATCTGTCGGACGCGCTGCTCACGGCGCCATTTCCGTGACGTCACTCCTCAGTATTTATTATTTCACGGTGTCAAATCAGAAAAGTCAATCTGGCTCAATATTCTATTTCTAAGACTCCTCAAAAGTTATTACTACCAGTTTACATATTCACAATCTTGAATTTTTGATAGTATGTCAGGACATAGTACCAATAAAATTGGGTCTCCTCAGTAACACAATCTAACTCTACAGCCCATGAGATTATCTAAGCATTTCTTTACACTCCGTGCTATCTTTTTGGACTAAAGAACCAAGAAAATGACTAATTACAATACAAAACAAAACAAAACAAAAAAAAACTACTTTCAAGTTATAAGATATCCTTCCCCTAAAAATTATAGATGCTCAACAGGTATTCTAGGAGTGTGATCTAATTCTCGTGTTTCAGGATTTGAAGAGAAAGACCCTGATAATGCAATCTCTATATCCAATGGTTTAGTTAACCTGAGTCTTATTATAATTTTATATCTTTTTCTTCCCAATTGAGAACATGTTTGTCTCATTTCTAAGCCTGGCTTCATGCAGATGCCATTCTGGTCTCTTCATCATGTTGGCTAGCCTTCACTGGAGGTTTTGTGAATCCATTTTGCCTTCTCTGGTGCATGTTGACAGATTCCTACAGGTGCGAAAGCCTCTGGGTTTCTGAAAAAGAGTGAATGATGTGTTGTGTGTTGCTATTAATTTGTGTCCTTATTATCTGGGATATCTTGACCCTTTTGGCCATGGTCACATATTGAGTTTTATTTCCTCAGATAATTGTTCACAGTGTCTGTTAAATCCCTGAAATCAGTGATAATTAAAGATTTGAAGAGTGATTATTACATTTTCTACCTCAGTATCTTTCTTTCTAGTGGTGAATTTTTTAGTTGTCCTGCCTTAACTTCAGAGTAAACTGACATTTCTTTCTTTCCCTTCCCAAAACCTGTTGGTCAAGTTGTATTTAATTTCATTTTGCTATAATTTGAATCTCTTTATCCTCTTCCTTCCTATTGCTACTAGAAAAGCTCTTGTTACCTTACTTAATAGAAGTCCTAATGTGGCATCTTTGGATATTGATGTTGTCTTTATCTTCTGCCAGACTGATGAATAAGCCTCTTACTTTTTTTCTTTTCTTTTCCTTTCTTTTTTTCTTTCTTTCTTCTTTTTAAGATTTTATTTATTGATTTTTTTTTAGAGAGAGAGAGGAAAGAGAGCGAGAGGAAGTGGGGGGGGGGCATAGTTGCTTCTTCTATGTGCCTTGACCCAGCAAGCCCAGGGTTTCAAACCACTGACCTCAGCATTCCAGGTCAACACTTTATACACTGCACCACCACAGGTCAGTCAGGATGAGCCTTTCTTAATGGCACTTTCATGTGGGTTTGCCCTGTTCATTGATCAGACAGACAGTATTTAGTAGATTAGAGTATTCACGGAAGCATGAACACATAACTTAAAAATAAAATTATCTGTGAGAGGTAAATAAGAGGACATATACTGTTTGTATCAATTTGTTGTCCACAAAGAATCAGGGATTATCTGGACTATCTGTAATCTACTTTCCTATTGCTATCTATGAGTGTCAGTTGTTTCATTAGTCTCTTTCATATTCTTTCATTATTCTAAACTGACATAAAAATACATAAATCTAACATGGGTCCCCGAAAGTAGGTACTTTAATTTTCATACTTTTCTTCTCCTGTCCCCATAGACCTTAGTGTAAAATAGAATATTTGAGTATTGGGAGAACCGGCTTTAGGGCAGTACTCACCTGGTGGTTCTGCAGATGAGCACATTTCACCAGAGAGACAGAGGAGAATAGTTAGCACTCCCAGAGTGCAGCTGGAGCCTGTGCTCTGAGGGGCAGATGGTCAGGGAGAGTCTCATGGAAAAGTTAGGGCTGAATGTCAAAGAACAGATAAGGTGTTTTTCTATGATTATTTTTTATGAAAGGAATTAACAGATTGAATGTACATCTTGACAAAAGAAAGTATTTGGAATGATAGTGAAATCAGAGTACCAGACTGGCAGAGATTACCTTCCAATCATAAAGTGGGCAGGATCAGCAAAGGAAAGATATGAAACAGCAGAAGGCAACAAGAATACCTTGTACAGCAAACTAGGTCTTCTATAGAAGAATCTGCGACATTTTACATTTCTGTTGAATTTATTGGGGTGACATTGGTTTACAAAATCATACAGGTTTCAAGTGTACAACTCAACAAAACATCATCTGCACCCTGCACTGTGCACCCATCGCCCCAGCAAAGTCTCTTTCTGTCCCCGTCTTCCCAGGCTGTGCCCACCTCCACCCAGCTCACATCCCCTACCCTTTGTCTATATCACCCACTGCTGTCTGTGTCTGTGTGTTATATATATAAATAAATGATTTTGGATTTTATTTTTGCTTAGTGCCTTCACCTTCTTTCATCCAGCCTTCGAACCACCTCCCCTCTGACAGCTGTCCATCTGTTCCATGGATCCATGCCTCTGTATCTGTTTTGTTCTTCAGTTTATTTTGTTCATTAGATTTAACATATAAATGACATTATGTGGTATCTATCTGTCTTTCTCTGACTGGTTTATCTTAGTTAGCATAATTCTCTCCAGGTCCATCCACTCTATCACAAAAGGTAAGATTTCCTTCTTTTTTCTGGCAATGTAGTATTTCCATTGTGTAAATGAATCACAGTTTTTTATCCACTCATCCACTGATGGGTACTCAGGCTGTTTCCAGATTTGGGGTATTATATGTAATGCTGCAATGAACATGGGGGTGCACATATTCTTTCAAATTAGTGTTTTGTGTTTCTTTGGATATAATCCCAGAAGTAGAACCACTGGGTCAAAAGGCAGTTCCATTTTTAGTTTTTTGAGAAAATTCCATACTGTTTTCCACAGTGGCTGTACCAGACTGCATTCATACCAACAGTGCACAAAGGTTTCCTTTTCTCCTAATTCTCACCAACACTTATTGTTTGTTGATTTTTTTTTTTTTTTTTTTTTGTATTTCTCTGAAGCTGGAAACGGGGAGAGACAGTCAGACAGACTCCCGCATGCACCTGACCAGGATCCACCCGGCACACCCACCAGGGGTGACGCTCTTGCCCACCAGGGGGCGATGCTCTGCCCCTCCGGGGCGTCGCTCTGCCGCGACCAGAGCCACTCTAGCGCCTGGGGCAGAGGCCAAGGAGCCATCCCCAGCGCCCGGGCCATCTTTGCTCCAATGGAGCCTTGGCTGCGGGAGGGGAAGAGAGAGACAGAGAGGAAGGAGGGGGGGGTGGTGGAGAAGCAAATGGGCGCTTCTCCTGTGTGCCCTGGCCGGGAATCAAACCTGAGTCCCCCGCACGCCAGGCCAACGCTCTACCGCTGAGCCAACCGGCCAGGGCCGTTTGTTGATTTATTGATGATAGCCATTCTGACAGGGGTAAGGTGATATCTCATGGTTTTTGTTTGTATTATTCTGATGATTAGTGATCTTGAGCATTTTTTCACATATCTGTTGGCCATCTGTATATTCTCTTTGGAGAAGTTTCTATTCAGGTCCTTTGCCCATTTTTAATTGGATTGCTTAACTTCTTGGTGTTGAGTTATATGTTTTATATATATATATATATATATATATATATATATTGTTTTTGAAAATTAACTCCTTGTTAGAAGCATCATTGTGAATATGTTCTCCTTTTCAGTGGTTTTTTTTTTTCATTTTGTTAATGGTTTCTTTTGCTGTGCAAAAACGTTTTAGTTTGATGTAGAAAGAAAAGATAAAATTTGAATTCTGAGGTACAAGAAAGGAATAGAAACTGAAATTAGAAGGTATCTTTTATGGATGGTGAATAGTCCCACTTCATCCATGTGGAGAATTAGTAGAGTAGATTGGAAAATAGGTAAATTAGCACAGATTGTGGCTAAGTTTGGTTCCCTGTGGTTTTAGTTAGGACTCTTTTGGTTATAGCTACCAATGTGATACAGAGGAGTTTTTTGTTTGTTTACTACTTTGTTGTTTTGATTTTAAACAAGGACATATATACTTGAGTAGAGTTCTGGATCTCACAGGGTCTGAGGTCTACCTATGTACTGGCTGCTACACAATTCCAATACTTTAATATCTCTATGCAGACTGGTTAATCAATCTCACTCTTTCTCTAAGTCCTACAATAGGAAGAAGATGCCTATGTTAACACTACTGCGTTTTTTATCATTTTTACCTCTGTAGGTATTCAGACAGTAGGATCTCTCTCTCTCTTTTTCTTTATCTTGTTTCAGATTTCCAGGGAAGATAGTAGTACCAGAAAGACAGTCAAAAAACAGAAATAGGGCTCTCAGGCCGCCCCCCCCCCCCGGGAGCATATGAAGCAGGAGTGAGAAGAACTTCCAAGACAGGATGCTGAGCAGATAACCCAACAACTGCTATCCACTTTCTACCTCTGCCCAGAATACATAACTGATCTCTCTTATTCAAAACTCCTTTCATTCTTTATAATCCAGCATACATCACTCTCCCCTTCCCTAATTGGATATAACTCACTGGTTATCCATTTCACTAGTATGGAGAACTGGAACTTGGTTTCATAGGTCAGACATCTACGAACCACGATCTACAAAGTAGAGAATGCTTGAGAAAGCTTTAAGTGGAATGGCAGCCAAACTTCAGAGAGAGAGAAGCTCCTTCACGTCTTTCTGTAAAACCTTCTACTGAGTCTTGACTTTCCTGTTCCCATCCCCAAGCTGACCAGTTGCTATTCCGTGGAACCTGTCTCCTCTTCTGCTCCAGGTTACCAATCCCAATGTTAATTGCTTTCTCCATTTCCTTTGATTAACCCAGGTGTCAAATAATTGTCTGATGAATGCACTTCACACTGTGGTTTATATTGTTTACCTTTCTGAAGATAATTTTGCAAAATAAGCATCTAGATTTGAATTTTAAAAACAAACAAACAAACAAGATTCTCAAACACATTCAAAGAAATACAATCAATTACGTGGAGCCCAAACGAAATTTTGGCAACCTGTCTTTACAGGTATTGGGAGGTCACCAGTGGATTTCTGATCAGGTAGTAATATGATTAAAATTGTCTTTGTGATGACTGATGACAAATCAGCCATGTCACTGGTGCCTGGAGGCAGAGAAACCAGCTAGGAGATGTGTTTAAAAGGCCTGAGAGACTGAGCAAATTGTGGTTATTTTGGGAGGCATTGTACACTGTGGTTTTTTTTCATGATTTAAACACATTTTTTCAATTTTCTACATTGTGTATTTATTTCTTTTTGTATTGAGAACAAATGTATACACAGCATGAAACACTGGATTGGACTTGAACGGGGCATGGTAGCAGTGGAAGGGACCTGGCCGCTTCTTCCTGACAGCTTGCATTAGACTCTAAGTCTGAGAAAATGTTTTATTTTGCCGCATGTATTAGTGATGAATTCCAGAGAGCAGCTATGTTTCTGGTCTGCCTCTTGTGAACTGAATTCCTCTGAAGTCTTTATGGTTAATAATATGAACCAGTCTTTTGGGGGACTGTTAGCTGCTTTGAATTAATTCATTTAGAGTAAGTAACACATCACATTAAATAGCATCTGTTTGGTGACTTTTATCCAGCAGACCTGAGGAACTAAGATAAGACTCTACTTTGCATCATAGTTATAATTAAAATTATTATGGTTAGTGGGGCAGCAGAAGTCTGTGAACGTCTGCTTTGTTGGCTGATGGACTGCTTAGGACTTACTGAGCTGCATCAGTCCTTATGGTTATTTTGGATGTGGGGTATCTTTAGTGCAAAGTTCTAGACTCAGTGTGAAAAGAAACATGGAAGCTTTGGGGGTCCACTTCATGGTAAGTCAACGTAAGGTGAAAAGAAACAAGAGGATCTTAGAGTTTTCTTTTCAGGAGTTCAATCGTAAGAACACTTATTCTCGCCCTTAAAGTTACTATTTATTGGGCATCTACTGGGTGTCAGGCATTGGTCTGGGTGCTTGAGGTACCTCAGTGAACATAACCGAGCACACATGATGACGGAATAGGTGAGGAGGCGGGAAATACTAGGGAATAAAACAGGATGTGGCGCATTGGGGAACAATGGGTGGTAATTTTAAATTGAATGATACTTAGGCAAAGATGTGAAGGAAAAGAGCCAAGAAAAGGGCCGGGGAAGTGCATTTTCTCAGGAACAAGTAAATATACGGCCCATCAACGAAAGCCTGCCTGGAGTGTTTGGGCAACAGCGGGGAGGACGGTGTAGCTAAAATGGAATGAACCTAGAGTTTCAAATTTGAAATAGCAATATTCTAGTAAAAGCCAATATTTCTGTTGCCAATAATTTTTTTTTTTTTTTTTACTTATTGGTAATAGTCTCTGACAGGCACCTCATCCATCACTGCTACAGGATGGGGTTGATCCAGCCAGAAACACCTCTCTGCCTCACCACACACGTCCTCCAAGACCAGGGCGCTGGGCTGGTCAGGAGGCTTCAAGCTTTTTCACGAGCGAGCTCAAACACCTGAAAGTTGGGGTTTTTTTCTTTTTATTAAGTAAAGTTTTAGCTATAAATGTAGACGAAGGCTTAGTGAGGATTCCGAAAATTTGATTCGTCTAAGTACAGAGATTCTACTCGTTATCTCACATTTAAATCGTCACATCTCAGTCGTCTTAGCAACCTACACAATGTTCTCATTTGCTTTTCAATAAGCCAATGGATGAATGGAGCCTTTGTTCGTGTGTTTATGAATTTCTATCACCTGATACTTGATGTCTTCCTGGCACGCTTGCTGTGCCAAATAACTGTCTTTATATTCTTAAAATTCACGTAACTAATATTAAACTTCAAATTTCTTAAAAATCTAAATTTTTAATGAGAAACTATCCAACTTTAAGAATAGTTGGAACAAATATACATATAAGCGTGTGTTATAAGAATGCTTTTATTTTAATTATAATTAATTTTCAAGGTTCTGTAAACTTGGCAAACTGAGTTATCTAACAGAATTCACCCACACAGGCTTTTTTGTGAACTACAGAGAAAAAAAAAAGGTCTCATGACAAATCCAGGTGTCACAGGGTTCATTATCTCCTTCTCTAGATGGTGTCTCAGAGTGTATTTTCTCTTACTTTATACATAACTCTAAAGCTTCATAGCTCATTAAGGTGGATGTGGGAATGCTTACATACAGTGGGCAAACACGATAGACTACTGAGTTCAACTCCCAGCTGTGAGCCACTTCTCTGTGCCTCAGATTAATCAGCTGTAAAATGGAAGTAATACCATAGTATCCCATGGAGGAATATATGGAAAACAGGGAAGTACCTGCCACATATTAGGTTAATTTAAATGACTGCTCTTATTACAAATAAGCTTAGCAATAGTATTTACCAGTGACAGTCTAAGAATAAAAAGTAAAGGGAAAAATAATCAAAATGCATAGTCACCTGGGATGTTTGGCATTAACGAGAAGCCCTCTGTGCTCTTGTAATCCCTGAGGGCATTGGCCTACCTTAGTTCAGTGTAACGATTCTCTTTATTGTCGATCACCTTGATTCTCTAAGTAAAAGTTAAATTATATTTAGCATCCTAACAGATTTAGGAATTATTATCATACAAAATGATTCAATTTTAAAGGTTCTATTGCTTATAATGATGCACATCTCACCTACCCAGAAAATTTTACTAAAACCTAATGATTATTCCTTGAAGTTTCTGGATAGCTTAGGCTTTGTAGAATTATTTCTTTTTCCCATTCATAGGAGCAACTCAATGTCTGGATAATTTAGGGATTCTTTTTAGTCCTTATCAACCCAGCTTGGGTACAGAACCTACACTAGTATAGTACCTACACTATTCTCACTACATTATGCTATATAGTAACTAATAAGGCTTAAATGTCAATTGTAAACAAGGTCAAATCTGAGAGACCTCTCAGTTTACTATAGCAAGGAAGTGACTACATCCCAGCTTCCCCAAATATAGTCCCAGTTTATACTCACTGTTTCAGTGTCCCGTTTGCTTAGAGTCACTTTACTTTCAACAAAGTCCCAGTAAATTTCATTGTTACTATAATTAATATCATTATACCCCTACCAAACCTTTTTTTTTTTTTTTTTTGTATTTTTCTGAAGTGATAATCAGGGAGGCAGAGAGACAGACTCCTGCTTGCGCCCGGCTGGGATTAACCCAGCATGCCCACTGGGGGTGATGCTCTGCCCATCTGGGGCATTGCTCCACCATTGCAAATGGAGCCATTCTGGTGCCTGAGGTGGAGGCCATGGTGCCATCCTCAGCACCCGGTCCAACTTTGCTGCAATGGAACCTTGGCTACAGGAAGGAAAGAAAGAGAGAGAAAGGAGGGGAGAAGAATGGAGAAACAGATGGGCGCTTCTCCTGTGTGCTCTGGCCAGGAATTGAACCCCGGACCTCCACATGTTGGGCTGGTGCTCTACCACTAAGCCAACCAGCCAGAGCTCCTACCAAACATTTTGAGATAGAAATTTAACAATCAGTCTCTCCCCATCCCTCCCTCTTCTATCCTTTCTTCTTTGTGTTTCTTTCTTCTTTCTTTTTTTTCTTTTCTTCTTTTCCAAGTGAGAGGAAGAGGGGAGAGGGAGGTGTGGAGAAGCAGATGGTCACTTCTCCTGTGTGCCCTGACCAAGAATCGAACCAAGGACATCTACATGCTGGGCTGACACTCTACCATTGAGCCAACCAGCCAGGGCCCCTTTCTTCTTTCTTAGGATAGTTTTATAATAGGGCATTACACCTTTATCTTTACAGCAACATGATATGTGAAAATGCTGCTTGGAACAAAAGTTTATTTAGGAAATAATTATTCTGTTATTATAGGCTTGATTATTATGTTTTGTCATATGATTAATTTGTAGAAATTCCATACCTCTCAAAAAATATTATCATCTTTTCAAGAACAGAGACAGTCTTATTGCATATAGTGATGTAATTTTTTTTCATTTATGTGCCTGTATTACTCATTCTCTCATTTTTTATTATTCTTCCAATGGAATATCCAGAGTCTCAACTAATGGGAATGGTAGATACCATGGTAGTGCTCAGGAAAAAAATGACAAAAGTGGTTTGGCAGAACCCCAAGGCAGATGTACCACACCCTTTGTGCAGCAGCTGTTGTGATCACTGCAGGCTTGAGAAAGGAGCATCATATCTCACAGCAAATGAGAGACAACACAGGCTGCTGTAGCTCAGACACTGACTTTTACGTACTCTGTAGTATGATTTCACATGTACTCTGGGGGTAGTAATTACCCTGTGTTTTCTTGTTATTATTTGTTTGTTTTAAAGAGAAGCAGTAATGATAACCCTGATATAGAGATAAAAAGAAGTGTGTGTGTACAGTGTGACTGGAAGTATAGATGACCTCCCAAAGTCTCCCCAGGGGGATTTGGATGAGTCAATTCTTTGTTATGCATGCCCAGCACATCGCAGGACTGTTCAAACCTGACTCCTTCCAAATCTCAGTTTTGCCAGTCACAGTGAGAACACTGCCTGGCATGTTTTCAAAAACGTTCCAGGTATGCAATAGATGCCTGATTATGGTCAGAGGAGGCAACTCCTAAAAGTTCATACATGTCTCGTGACCTAGGAAAACTTTGATAAACACAGGCTTTAGAAATGCTAGGATAAAGCCAACCTTCTTAGGGTCCAAAACAAATCATTAACTTGGCTGGAAAAAACAGCAATTAATCCCAATCATGGCTCTCACAGACATTTCACATTGGAACAAGGGCACTCTGAGAGTATAGGCAGCAGAGCACAAACCCATCAATCCCTTAGAAAAAAAACTCCAGGTCAGTGTCTCAATAACATCATCATTTGACATAGGTGCTGCATAGACAAAATCAATACACTCCACAGCGAGAAGTCAAGGCCTCATCATGGCAGTGGGAGAGGAGCGATGTGAGGATTCAAAGTTATTTCCCAAATTCTATATGTTCAGTTCCTCTTTACTCTTTCCATTTCATTTCCAGTCTATCTATTGCATTCTAACAGATTCTTGATATTAGGGCTTGGGGATTTTTATAAAATTAAATTTCATTTCATGAAAAAGTCTTTTTCTTCCTGCATTGGGAACTCCTCTTTGAGGAGTATAAGAAATAGTTGGCTTTTGAATATTGATAACCTCTTCTTGATTTATCATTTATCAGTACTCTAAACAGAGGTGGGAACATCTTTTTGGGGGCTGGTGTCCTTTACTTGCATAGATGATTTATGCCCAAATCTCTCACATTGCATTCTTTTGTGTGTCCTTTTCCCTATGGTCATGCATTGAGGACCCATTTAATTAAAATAGCTGAGTGGCTTCTAAAAAAAATTGGAAAAAGGATAGTACAGTGCAAAATGTGGGCCTTGTCTTCAGGTTAAGATTCAAATGAATAGCAAAAGAAGGCTTGTTTTCCTTCTCTGCAGTTCCTGGGAGTGACCAAACTGGTTTTACAGAGCATGTGAATTGATTCTGTGTGTATGGTAAGGCAGAAAGAGATGCTGAGACTAGTTTATTTGAAGTAGTTTTGAGAGTTTTTTACTTTCTAAATAATGTCCTTTTTCTTATGGGAAAGGAGATTTTATGCAGTGATCTTCCTTAGATTGAATTTCCATGTCCCCGTTGAAGCTGCATCAGTTGGTTGAACTCTCCCTAGTGGAGTGACTAACAGCACCGGTTTCTGCTGCTTCTTACTTAGTGAGTCTGATTTATTCAACGGCTACTACTTTTCTTCAAATTTTCATGTTTCTTTTAGTCGTTTTTTCGGTCGATATTGTCACACGTAGAAGTTAGAACTTCCCAGTCTAACGTGTTTCTCTCCTAAAAAAATGAAAGTTCTCTGCTAAAATTACTTCTTTTGCATACATACTATAGAAGGTTTGTTTGAAAACTTTGGGAAGAGCCTAAATTACAGAGCCCAGAATTTTACTAAAAATGTACACATTTTCTGTGGTGAACTGTGCACTGTAGAATGGGAGAGGCTCATTTCCTATAGAAAGTCTTGATATGGGGCTTTTTCCAAGAAAACCATTTACAGGTTAAAATTGTAAAATCTTGTCCCCAGGTGCACCTGGTGAAGTGTGCACACGGACGAGAAAGCTGCTCAAGGTCGTTACCGCTGATGGTATTGGTTGCTATTTGAAGCAGGAAGATGGGGTTTGTTTGAAGCTTAATTGTAAAGCACATAGATGAAAGTTCATTAACGATGTCTAAGATAAAACATCACTACATGGTATTTATCTTTTGGCTAAACATGAGCCTCCAAGGTCTGTAGTCTTTTGCTGCCCTGCTTAAAGCAGGGCCAGTTCAGGTCATCTCTTGCCCACACCAGGTCACACTCAATCCAGGTCATTGTCCAGGGGAATGAGCTTGCTCTGCTGGTGGATTTTTTGCGCATAGTTGACACATGCTCAATTTTTTTCAGTGTCAGTCCAAACATATTTCTGTTATAATTTATTCTGTATAATTGTGAACTCCTTAATTTGGAGAAAATATAAATTATTTCTACCGTCAAAAGGAACAGAAAGGTATTACTTTTGTTAAACTAGTACTTTAGAATACTTTTTTCCCTCTTTCAAGCAGAGGATTAGTATGAGAATCTGGTATTCAATATTGCTCATTATCTGGGTTATTTCACCAGATCAAGATGTCGGTGTGCAGTGTCAAAAGGTAGAAAACGTTAGGGAGTTAAAAACAGGTTGATACAAGATGCTGAGAATAAAAAAATCAAATGAAGCTTATGTTTTAAATCAAGAATATGTTTTCAGTGAAAATATTTTCTGATGAGTCACAGGAGAATGTTGTCAACTTTGACTGCATCTGCTGAAAATCAGAGTGTAGTTATGTAGCGTTGGATTCTGGCAGTAGTCTCTCTATGACAGGGAGCGAAGTTCCCATTATTGACAATACTTTTGTATTTTCCTAGCTTTAAAAGTAGTTTCCTGACTTAAAAAAAAAATGTCAACAGCTTGTTTTTCCTTCTCCACATTACAAGAATAGATTGGCAACATACTTATATGATTTCCAGAGTAGGTTTCTTAAATAATTTTGATGGGATGATAATTGTTTAAAGTCAGTATACAAAGTCCTGCCACAGTTTTTTTTTTTTTTTATTAAATTTAATGCAGTGACATTGATAAATCAGGGTACATATGTTGAGAGAAAATATCTCTAGATTATTTTGACATTTGATTGTGTTGTATACCCCTCCCGCAAAGTTAAATTGTCTTCTGTCACCTTCTATCTGGTTTTCTTTGTGCCCCTCCCCTCCCCTAACCCCTCTCTCCTTCTTCACCCCATCCCCCCTCCTCCAACCCCCCGCCCCTGTTGCCATCACATTCTTGTTCATGTCTCTGAGTCTCATTTTTATGTCCCTTCTATGTATGGATTCATCTCAGTTTTTTTTCTGATTTACTTATTTCACTCTGTATAATGTTATCAAGGTCCATCCATGTTATTGTAAATGATCCGATGTCATCATTTCTTATGGCTGAGTAGTATTCCATAGTATATATGTACCAAAGTTTTTTAATCCACTCGTCCTCTGACGGATACTTGGGCTGTTTCCAGATCTTCGCTATTGTGAACAATGCTGCCACAAACATGCGGGTGCATTTCTCCTTTTCGAGCCGTTCTATGGTGTCCTTGGGGTATATTCCTAAAAGTGGGATAGCTGGGTCAAAAGGCAGTTCGATTTTCAGTTTTTTGAGGAATCTCCATACTGTTTTCCACAGTGGCTGCACCAGTCTGCATTCCCACCAGCAGTGCAGGAGGGTTCCCTTTTCTCCACATCCTTGCCAGCACTTATTCTGTGTTGTTTTGTTGATAAGCGCCATTCTGACTGGTGTAAGGTGATATCTCATTGTGGTTTTAATTTGCATTTCTCTAATGATTAGTGATGTTGAGCATTTTTTCATATGCCTATTCTGCTACAGTTTTAAACAGAATTAAATAAGATAAAATACAAAGAGGGGTTTTGTATAATATCTAGAAAAACATAGATTGAAGGAACAAGTAGGTATTTAGATCTGAAAAACTTAGAACTTCCAAATTTTATAATATAATAATAAGGATTTATGGCTTCATTCTCTGATGTTGCTTGATTTTTATGTTTCTGAATTTACGTACTAGAATAGCAACATATTTATCTACTTATTTATAGTTTTTTATTTGCTTATATATTTTCCATTTAAAAGAGTTTTATGTAAAACTGAAACCTACCTAATACATATTATGTGTGAAACAACATCATTACTAGAATATATCCTGACCCAGATACAAGTTAGAAAATTTCATGAAAGCTCCCTTCCATAAACAATTTGCCAATATAAGATTTTTATTTAACAAAATTCATGAAATTAGATTTAGTATGCATTTGTGCCCTGGGTTATCTATCATATGAAAGACAGTCACACTCAAATCAAGGATAGTAAGGTAGTATACAAAGGATTAGTTACCTTCTCTTTTAACAGTGTTATTTTTAAAATACCTTAGAAGTGTTCTAAATTTTGATTTGGGATCAAACCTACTTCAGTTAGCATCTGCCCCTTTTCTGTTAAGTTATAGACAATTTTATTGCTTGATTAGCATAAATTATAATAAATTCTCACCTCGTTGTATAAGAATGAAAAGAGAAACAGTTCATATGGGCAGCTTTCATTTTGGAATCAAACTGAGGATTATAGCTTGCCTACTTCTCTGGTCAAGCATTTTCTTCTCAGAAGATAACATTAAAATGAACATAGACTTTAGACATCAAAAGACCTCGGTACAAATATCATTCCTCTATTCACTAACATCGAAGTTTCATAATCCTCTTTTACCCTAAAGAGCCGGTATCTTCCCTTTTTATTTTCACGAAGACTAAATCAGATATTTCGTTTAATGTTGGGTCCATAGTAAACACTCACTGAAAGGTAGTTATTATTTTCCCAGGTATACACAACTAACCCTGGGAACTTATGACTTGACCTAATTGAAATGTGGCAGAAACCAGGACTCTGCCTTCCTAGGAATAAGCTGCCCTGTATTGAGGGTCTTTTCCTGCACACTGTCTGTAATATCAGAAACCCCGTATTTTCACCAGCACAGGAAAAACATGTCTGGTAGTAATAGTGCCACAGGTGAACTACACTGCTTCCATCCTTTGAGCAGTAACCACAATGAACTCAGCAGAAAAGAAAGGCTAGCTGGAGTTGCCCACTTCCTCATTGTGGCCAGCCTCCTTCACTGGCTATGGGGGACTAGCCTTGACCATTTTGTTCCAAAATTTCAATCAAAATGTATAAAATCTATATGATTTTGGGGAGAGAGGGAATATATTCTTGGGAGGAGGGATGTACATATGTGTGTCTATACACAAGCATATATCTTCTTTATACCATTGTAGATTGTGGACCCAGTGTGCACACCTCACACAGACTGCACAATGGCACCAAAGGCTGTCTAATGGCAATTCTTTAAACTTCTCCGAATACTGTGTTAGGGAGAAGTAGTTGGTACATCTGTTAAGTTATGGAGTGCCAGGCTCTTATTATGTTGTCTATATTACGTTATCTATATTATGTAATTATTTGTTCATTATTTAGAAGTTGGCATTCCAAATACACCTGTCCTTTTAATTCCCTATCAGACTTCTAAAATGGTGACATTCATGAAATAACACAGTATTATACAAACCATTCCAAAGTGAGAATCTAGTTAAGTATCTGGAATCTTAGATTCAAATGACTTAATTATCAGCACACGTGTTAAAATATGTATGAGTTAGCCGATTTTTCCCTGAATAAATTCATTGTGATGAGGCACTGTGAGAATGTTGAACTGGAATTGGGAATCACATGCTCACCTCTTTGTCTAGTCCAGTGACTCAGGGAGCAGAACAATGTAAAGAGGCGGTCAGGCCCAATGAGGAGATGCTGCTGTCTATTAATCCCTTGTGTAAAAAAAGCCGTCGCAATGTATCATTTTTATATATTAGCTCGGTCAATAATGATTAGGATTGCATGATCAGGCATGGCACAGTGGATGTAACATCGGACTGCGACACTGAGGATCTAGGTTTGAAAACTTGAGGTTGCCCAGCTTGAGCTCGGGCTCATCCAGCTTGAGCGCGGGGTCACCGGCTTGAGCATGGGATCATAGACATGACCCCATGGTCGCTGGCTTGAGCCTCAAGGTTGCTGCCTTGCTGGTTTGAGCAAGGGGTCACTGGCTCAGCTGTAGCCCCCCTCTCATCAAGGCACATATGAGAAAGCAATTAATGAACAACTAAGGTACCACAGTTATGAGTTGATGCTTCTCATCTCTCTCTCTTTTTGTCTGTCTGTCTCTGTCTCTCTCTCCCTCTACAAAAAACTTAAAAAAAAATAATGATTAGGATTATGTTAGAGATGAATTAAGCCAGAAGGATTAGAATTTAACCCAAAAGGGAATAGAATAAATCCTTTTACAAATATAGTAAAATCTCTTGTCTCTAGAGAAATAAAATGGAGGGCACCTGGGGACAGGACCAGTAAGAATTACAGAATAGCATGGGTTGCAAAACCATTAACTTGCTTCCATTAATTGTAAAAATAATAGTACTTCTAATATATACCTTCTGTTGAATGCTTGAGAAAGGGCATTGCACAGCAGAGGACAGGGACCCTGCGGGGACAGCCAGGCTGGGATGGAATCCCAGCTCCTCAGCATTTGCTCTGCCACCGGGATCCTCCTTTTAATCACTCAGGGACTCCCTTCACTGTTAATCATGAAGTCTTAACAATCTTAGCCTTTCAGAGTTGTTGTGAGGATTAAATTAGTTTAACTATTTTAGCGTTTAAAATACCATCAAATGCTATTTTTATTATTTCTGGTAACACTATTGTGTCTGTGCAATATGTAAAACAATCATTACTATCGGGCAGGTCAAATAGCACACACAAAAAACATTGTTTTGCTAAATAAGAATTTATATGGTTTGACTTGATGGAGAATAAAATCTATGCAATAACTAGCTACCTTGCTTTATTGATATTTTTATAAACTTTGATTCCTAAAGACTGAGCCTAAGCAATTGTGTTTTAGAGAGCATAGTTATAAAAAAATAAACTTCCTGTTTTCCTTCAAATGCCTCTTTAAATGAAGGGGGGAAAAATAAGATTTTATTCCAGCATGTTTAAGTCGAGTAGTGCGTATAGTGTACAATGACAGTTCCATATTAAAATGGCAACTTGAGAGTGTTGACTAGGAGAGAGTACACTTAACTTTAAGGATTTTCCTTTTTATCAAACAATATTTATTTTTTCATAACTGAGATTATTTTTTAAATAGTATATTCTAATCTGAGTGGATTATAGTCATATGTTTGCACACTCATAATTTAGGTTATATTTAATAAGGGAAAGGAAGCTACCTTAGAACATGTTTTCCAATCATATATATTTTTGCTAAAATATCTAGGGAATTTCAACTCTTGCTCTCTTTGGACTGCTTCCTTTGTTCTCTTTTTAAAGTCACAAGTGACTGTTGCCACCAAGAAATAGATTAGATGAAAAACATAAAGCACATTGTCTCTTTTCTAATTCTGATGTGATTTAGTTCTGCAAAGAGAGCAGATAAGATCCCTCGTTACTGAAGCGATGAATAACTTCATTCCATTAATTCATGCACATCCACTCAGCCAGTATTTACTGGAGACCTTCATTTGTCCCAGTCACTGTGCTCCTTCTGAAAAGACAGCAAGGCGTACCTCATTTTATTGGGCTTAGCTTTACTGCATTTTACAGATACTGCATTTTTTATAAAGTGAGGGTTTGTGGCAATCCTGCCTCAAGCAAATCTGTGAGCACCATTTTTTTTAACAGTATTTTCCACTTTGTGTCTCTATAACAGGTTTGTAATTCTTACAGTATTTCGGGCTTTTTTATTGTTGTTATATTTATGGTTATCTGTGATCAGTGATCTTCGATGTTACTATTGTAATTGTTTTGGGGTGCTAGGAACTACACTCATATAAAACAGAGAACTTAATTGATAAATGTCGTGTGTATTCTGACCACTCTTCGAAGACCCACTGTTGCCCCCATGTCTCTCCCTCTCCTCACACCTCCCTATTCCCTGAGACATAACAATTCTGAAATTAGGCCAGTTAATAACCCTGCAGTGGCCTCTAAGTGTTAAGTGGAAGAGTGGCACGTCTCTCACTTGAAACCAAAAGCTAGAAATGATTAAGCTTATTGAGGAAAGTAGTCAGAAGCTGAAAGTTAGACGAGAGCGCCAAACAACTAACCAAGTCGTGACTGCAAGGAAAAAGTTCTCAAAGGGAATTACAGTGTTATTCCAGTGAACACACGAATGATAGGAAAGTGCAATGGCCTTCCTGCTGATACGGAAAAAGTTTTAGTTGTCTGGATAGAAGTTGAACCAGTCACAACATTGCTTTTTTTAAAACAAAAGCTGGATCCAGAGCCAGGCCCTATCTCTGTTTAGTTCCACGAAGGCTGAAAAAGGTGAGGAAGCTGCAGAACAATTAGAAGCTAGCAGAGGTTGGTTCATGAGGTTTAAGAAACAAGAGGTGTCTCCGTAACATAAAAGTACAAGGTGAAGCCTACCAGGTAGCTTGGTTGGTTAGAACATGGTCTTGAAGCACAGAAGTTGCTAGTTCAATCCTCGGTCAGGTCACATACAGAAACAGATCGATGTCCCTGTATCTTTTCTCTTTCTCCCTCTCACCTTCTCTCCCTTCCTCTCCTACTAAAATCCATAAATAAACATTTAAAAAAAGAGTACAAGGTAATGCAGCAAATGTCAATGTAGAAGCTACAACAAGTTATCCAGAAGATCTAGCTAACATAATTAACGACAGTGGCGACATTAGACAACAGATTTTCACTGTCGATAAAACAGTCTCATATTGGAAGAAGATGCCATATAGGACTTTCAGAGCTAGAGAGAAGTCAGTGCCTGCCTTCAAAGTGTCACAGGACAGGCAGACTCTTGTTTGGACCTAATGCAGCTGGTGGTTTAAATTGAAGCCAACGCTCGTTTACCATTCTGAAGATTCTGGGCCCCTAAGAATTTTGCTGAATCTACTTCTCCCTGTGCTCTGTAAATGGAACAACAAAACCCAAATGATATCACACAGGCGTGGCCAACAGTTTTTGCCACCGGGCCAGATTAGAAAGAAAACTTTTTTCACGGGCCAGATAAAATATTAAAATTAAAAAATATTAAATACAAAAATAACTCGTTTAAGTAAATAAAATTTTATTATGTAATTTTTTTATGAATAAATATGAGTGAAAAAAATTTTAATATACAATATTATTTTAATAAAAATATATTTTAATAAAATGTAATTACATACCATATAAATAACCCAAACTGTATCACAATCAATCGAAACAATATTTAATTAATAGAATGAGCTTGAAGGGGTTATATCGCAAAAAAAAACAATTATTTTGTTTTACAAACAGCCTGGACACGTTTTCAGTTATCAACTATAGCTATTATGCTACAGTGCCACTTGATTCAGCACACTTGACCACAAAAATAACAAATTGTTTGACCTTGGGTGCGCACTGGCAAACTCCGCCTAAAAAAATGTGGGTTTCACATTGCCACTAAACGTCAAACAGTTCATATCGAGTACAGATGAGTACAAAAGTTGTAAATCTTTATAATGGAATTTTTTAAAAGAAATAAAGAAGTATCGTGAATCCATTCAACCAATTATTGGAAGTTAACCCTAGATTAGTCACACACAAAATTCTTTTCCACATATCACTATCTTCTTAAATATCTCAATTTCCAATAATTAAAGACACTTCCGCTTCTGAGTAGCTGAGATTTTAAAATAGCGGAGAATATTAAAAATTTAATCGCAGGCTGCATAAATTCATTACGCAAGCGGGATCTGGCCCACAGGCCGTATGTTGGCCATGCCTGATATCACATATTTACAGTGTGGTTTACTGAATATTTGAAGTCTGCTTTTCAGATCTACTGATCAGATAAAATGATTCCTTTCAAAACATTACTGCTCATTGACACTGGTCAGCCAAAAGCTCTGATGGAGATGTAGAATGAGATTAATGATGTTTTCCTGCCTGCTGATACATTCTGCAGCCCATGGATCAAGGATAATTTCAGCTGTCAAGATTTATTATTTAAGAAATACATTTCATATGGTTATAGCTGCCATAGGTAGTGATTCTTCTGATGGATGTGGGCAAAGTAATTTGAAAATATTCTGGAAAGAATTTTTCATTCTAGATGTGATTAAGAACATTTGTGATTTATAGGAAGAGGTTAAAATATCAACATTTTGAAGTCTGGAAGAAGTTGATTCTAACCCTCATGGATGACCTAGAAAGGTTGAAGACTTTAGTGGGGGAGGTAACTGAAAATGCGACAGAAATGGCTCGAGAACTGGAATCAAAAGGGGAACCTGAAGATGTAGCTGTATTGCTGAAATGTCATAAAAACTTTAATGGATGAGGCGTCGCTTCTTAGGGAAGAGTAGAAAGAGTGGTTTATTAACATGAGGCTATTCCTGGGGAAGACGCTGTGAAGGTTGTTGAAATGACCAGCAGGGATTTAAGGTATTACCTCAACTTAGTTGATACAGCAGCAGCAGAGTTGGAGAAGACTGACTTCAATTTTGAAAGAAGTTCTACCGTGGGTAAATGCTCTCAAACAGCAGTGCCTGCCACAGAGAACCCCTTTGTGAAAGGCGCAGTCAGTTGGTGTGGCCCAACTTCGTTGTTGTCTCTCTGTAAGAAACGGCCACAGCCAGGACAGCCTTCAGCAGCCACCACCCGGATCAGTCAGCAGCCATCAAAACCAGACCCTCCACCAGCAAAAAGATTGTGACTTGCTGAAGGCTCAGATAATGGTTAGCATGTTTAGCAATAAAGTATTTTTTAATTAAGGTATGAACAATGCATCATTTTTTAGAAATAATGCTATTACACACTTGAAAGACTAGAGCACAGTGGGGTTTTTTTTGTTGTTGTTTTGTTTTGTTGTACTTTTCTGAAGTTGGAAATGGGGAGGCAGACAGACTCCAGCATGCACCTGACCAGGATCCACCCAGCATGCCCACCAGAGGGCGATGCTATGCCCATCTGGGGTGTTGCTCTGTTGCATAAAGAACCATTCTAGTGCCTGAGGCAGAGGCCATGGAGCCATCCTCAGCGCCCGGACCAACTTTGTTCCAATGGAGCCTTGGCTGTGGAAGGGGAAGAGAGAGACAGAGAGGAAGGAGAGGGGGAGGGGTGGAGAAGCAGATGGGCGCTTCTCCGGTGTGCCCTGGCCGGGAATCGAACCCAGGACTCCCGCATGCCAGGCCAAGAGCACAGTGTTAACATAAGTTTTAGACACACTAGAAACCAAATTCATGCGACTCTCTTTATTGCAATATTCACGGTATTTGGTGTGGGGAGCCCACCCTGCCATATCATTAATGTATGTCTGTACACACTCTTAACTGGGTTAGACAAGTAGTGACTCCTAGTCCAGTATTTCCCCCCAAACATTCGGAGATGATTTTTTCATATTATAAATATAATACATTGTAGATCCTTTAGATAGAAAATACCCACCGTGCTTCTAAATAAAATAAAATGATCTATTGTTCTAGTTCCTACCGCTTTTTGGTGATAAGAAGCAATTCTAGTTGTTGGCTTGACTATTTAAGGCTTTTCTTAATATAAAATACTTGAGATTAACAATGTCCTATGCATTTAAATATCAGTTAGTATAAGCCTATAAGAATATAAAGCATTTTCATTTCACTGTGGAGTGGACATTGGGTTTATGTGCGGTCCTGTTTCATCAGACACCTCGAAGTGGTTTGCTTATATCCAGCTTCCAGTGTCCTTGGCACTGAGTGTAAAGAGGGAGAATGGGAAACCCCAATTCCTTGTTCACTTGATTCAACATCTATGATTACATTCTATTTTAAATCTCTCCCCTGATGGTACCTGCTACTTGTTCTAAGCTGACTTTAAATGTGCTTCTTTCTACTTGAACACACTCCCTTAGCTCTTCTCATGGGTAATTCTTACTTTTTCTTTCTCACTTAAGAACACACTTTATGACAGTCATTTTCTAGTGACATGAGTTCTTTTCCTATTCACTCATTAGTCATGTGTGCTTATCACTGCCATGTTCAGCTGCAGCACACTGTGTGTTGTTCAGCTTCTTGCCACCCTCACTGGACTTCAAGTTGGTAGGCACTGTGCTTTTAACTGTGTGCCAAAAGCCTCAGCCATCTGCAGGTGCATGGAAGTGGGTGTCATAATAATATCTATTGGGTATGTGAATGAGTGAATGGATCAGCATCATTTTAGCAACCTCTAGCCTCCAATGAAAGCTGGAATGGAATACACATCTTACAGTCCAAATGGTTAAGACTGAAAGAAATGGTTATCTTGGTGACAGAAAGCACTGTCATTCTGAAAAACTCAAGGCAGTCTAGTAATTTATTTATTCCTGTCTTTATCACAGTGAGGTGGCTCAGTTCCAAGTCTCATAAAAATTATTCTCAATGTTTTTTATTCTAGTATCTGTGAAATGAAAATATTCTTGATTCATTAATTCAGTAAATATTTACTGAATGCCAGTAATGTGCCAGGCATTATTTAACATGAGGGTTCATCAAGGTATAAAGCAGACAAAAGTTTCTCCTTTGGGGCTTACCTCCTAGTGACTAGAGGCCAAAAAAGAAGCAAGATTAATATATAAAATGTGATATCTTTAATGCTGGTGTTATGAACAGAAAAAAAGCTGGAAAGTAAAAGAGGGAATATGTGAGGATAGAGGAGTGACCGTTTTGAATTGCATGGCCAGGGAAGGCCTTAGTGAGAGCATTAGAAGAAATGAAGGGGTCGGCCATGCAGTACCTGAGAGAAGAATTCCAGACAGATAACTGCATATGCAAAGGTCCTGGGGTAAGAGCGTGGTTTTTTTTTATTTATTCATTTTAGAGAGGAGAGGGAGAGATACAGAGAGAGAGAGAGAGAGAGAGAAAGAGAGAGAGGAGAGACAGAGAGAGAGAGAAGGGGGAGGAGCTGGAAGCATCAACTCCCATATGTGCCTTGACCAGGCAAGCCCAGGTTTCAAACAGACAACCTCAGCGTTTCCAGGTCAACGCTTTATCCACTGCGCCACCACAGGTCAGGCCAATGTTTGTTTTGTTTTAAGAATATTTTAGCCAGCTTAAAAGCAGTGAGAATGGGAGAGACTTCTAGGTGATATGGTGGGGCTTGGGATGGGGAAGATAAGTAGTTAATCCAAGGTCATCATAAGGATTTTTATCTTTTACTCTTGAGTGAGCTGGAAAGCCATTGGAGGACTGTGAACTGAAGATCAAACAAGTTGACTTTGTTGATTGGATCATTTTGATTTCTCTGTAGAGCAGTGCTGTACAATGTAATTCTCTGTAATAGAAATGTTCTATGATCTGTGCTGTTTAGTATAATAGCCACTAGTTACATGGTTATTGAATGCTTAAAATGTGGAGAGTACAACTGAACTACTGAATTTTTAATTTTAATTAGTTTATATTTAAATAGCCACATGTGGCTCGAGTTTATTCAACAGCACAAACCTAATGCTACTAGTGATAGCAAATATTATCTTCTATGTGTATGCATATATATGTACATATATGTGTGTGTGTGTGTGTGTGTGTATAGTGTAGACTGTCAAATTTCAATAATGTTTCCTTTTATTGATTTAACAGGCAATGAGTTATTTAGCACATGGTATAGTCCAGGTTCTGTCCTAGGTATTGAAGGGATTTTAAAATCTATTAGATGTGATTCTTGCCCTAAAGAGGTTTACAGAATAATGGGAGAGATAAAAAACACAAGTAGTGACACAAGATAGATTGCAGAATATCTATAAAAAACAACTAATTGGCTAAGGGAGAGAATAAGGTCAGAGCTTCCTGGAAGAAATGGTGTCTAGCTGTATCTTGAGCATCATGGAGTGAGGACAGACATCAGATACAGTGGCATAAATATGGCCACATCGGCAGGGTAACCAAGATCTGTGAATGCAGGCAGAGGAGGTAAAGATGGAAAGAAAAACTTTGGTCAGCTTTCCTTTTGGAAAGCCTTTGAACCAGTATGTGTTTTGTGAAATCTCTTTAGTAAAAATATCCTAAGATTTTTCATGTTGAAGGCCTTGGTCTGCATAATCCTCTGTTGCCTTCAGCTAAATGCCAGTATGTATCAGCTATGTTGCATAGCTCATATACATCAATTAGAATTCATAGCCTTTATAATTTTCAAGTTGAAAGCTATTAACAAGTTGTACAAAACCAGTTTTTATACTTTAACAATATATATAAGTTCCAGGTATACTACTATGATTTTTTAATTCTAGAAATTTTTTATCTAAACTAAAATGAAATGTTCCAAATTTATTGATCATTTCACTCCTCATAATTGCCTGAGTAGAGTAAATTAGGAAGAAATCCAGAGAGATTTTAAATTAAGCTTACATAAAATTATAAAGAAAAGCTGAAAAATAATATCTGTTGCATTGGTTTTTCCATAAGTTGAAATATAAAAATCACTTCTTTGATTTTTAACTTTCAGATGTATTGTTGGTGTTTCTCCTTAGTAGATTTTCCCTAAAGCTGTTGGTAGAATCTCTGTATAATACATTATGTCTTTGAATTTAGCAAGAAAGAGACATAAATTTTGCTATCATTTTTTTATTCAGGAAAAGATTAATGAAAACCCTTAAATTTAGCTATTTAAGTTAACTTTCAATTCTAATTCTGTTTTATCAACTATATGTTTTCACATGGGTTTCTAAGTAAGCGATTCTCCGCATTTATTTCTTTTTTGTGACAGAAAAAGAGAGGAAAAGATAGGTCAGACAAACAGGAAGGAGAGAGATGAGAAGCATCAATTCTTCATTGAGACACGTTAGTTGTTCATTGTTTGCTTTCTCATATCTGCCATGACCAGGGGGCTACAGCAGACTGAGTGACTCCTTGCTCAAGCCAGAGACCTTAGGTTCAAACCAGTGACCTTGGGCTTTAAGCCAGTGACCTTTGGGCTCAAGCCAGCGACCCCTCATGGAGTCATGTCTATGATCCCGTGCTCCAGCCAGCGACCCCTCACTCAAGCCAGTGACCCCATGCTCAAGCCGGTGAGCCCATGCTCAAGCCTGACGGGCCCATGGTCAAGCCGGTGACCTCAGAGTTTCGAACCTGGGCCCTCTGTGTCCCAGTCGAATGGTTTATCTATTGTGCTATCAGGCTTTATGCAGTTTTTAATTGAAGGAAAGCCATTCATCACAAGGGGATGATTTAGATCATTCTGTTTAGTCTTGTTGGAAATTTGTGAATGTTTCTTAAATTGAAAAAGGATCGCACTACATGTTGAATGGGGTGGGGGTGAGGGGGCAGGAGGAATACAGACCCCGGGAGCCCCACACTCTCACATCCTTCGTTGCTCTAAGAGCCTGCATTCCCCCTCCCCCCAGGGGCATCACATTACAGCAAGCTTAACAGAAGCAGTTCGCAGGGTGCCAGCTCCCCTGACTCTGGAACAATCCAAAGACCCCCTGTGCCACAGATAAAACGGAATAATAAATCTTCCGAGCTCTAGTCAGTTTAGTCTCCTAAATTCAATTAAGTTGAGCCTCACAGGAATTTGTAAATCGAATCGTAAACTATGTCGATTCCAATCCAAGGTAGAACTCCTATGTTTGTTCCTGATTTTCCTTTTCAGAAAAAAGAAAAACACTGCTGCTGTTTTCCATTTTTCAGCTTCCTTGTAAAGGTATTTCTTATTGAAACCAAACTCATATTTCTTAAATTCCTAGACCACTATCTATCATGCAGTTCAAGTCAATTTTCCAACTGGTAGAATGCCAGAAAATCAAAAGCTGTTGTTTTGGGTTGCCTGATTTTCTCTTGCATTCTTTGGAGGATTTGAAGTAGGAAAAAAAAAAAAAAAAAAAAAAAAAGGAACCCAAAAGACAAAAACCTGACCTATATTAAGAACTAAATATAAAAGGGATTAAGAAAAGCTTTAATTTACTTAATTATGCAAACATTTCCAGAACTATAATGCCATACCTTTATAGAGTTTCTTTTATTGTTGGTGTATAGTTTGGATTTTGCCAAAGAACATTTATTACTAAAGATTCAAGGGTTCTTACAGAAAACGTCATCATGCATTGCATTTTACATTTGGGCCCTTCACATGATAAGCAGAACATTTCTCTTGTGTCTTTTCTGGTGAATGCCTAGCTGAAGGTCTGATTGAGAAGCTAGGGAAAGTATACCTCCGTCAAGGGCTGCATCTGGCTCCTTGGCAATCTCCACGATGAACTTTTTGTTAATGGACTTGACTTTGCTGGGAAGCCTTTTATGTGGTCACTTTGTCTGCGTAGTCCTGTCTTCCTGATTGATTAGTGTAAGGGTTTAAAAATTTTTTCTTTGTCCAGTGTAGGACCCGTGGTTGCCACCATTGTGGTCATGCACAGGCAGGTTCTTATTGGATTCTGGCAGATGGTAAAGAAACAGTGGAGCCAAAAAAATGGTGGGCCATTCCTTTATTAAAGTCTTGCACCCCCAATGAGCAAACACACAGGGCTCCCAAAGCCACTGACACATTCTCTGGTTCTGCTACCAAGAGAATCTTCTCCGGTTTCTGCTAGAATCAAAGGCCTCACCAGTCTCAGTAGTGCTCTCAAAGCCCCTCAGCTCTGGTTCCCCATCTGCCCACCTTCTCTCTCCCTGCCAACATGGCTTCTCCTTCAGAACTCCACGTTCTCTCTGCTCTCACTCTGCAAACATGGCTTCTTTCTCTGCCTCTTCTCCTCCTTCTCTGCTCTTTTCAAAACTTTCTGACTCAAAAACCTCTCTTCTAGCAAATGTTAGCAAAATAATGGCCTTTCCCAAGCAGGAAGGTAATTTGCCATTTCACAGACCACTTATACCTGGTACTACCCAGCTCCCAATGCAAACTATAAGAGAGCAAACATAAAAATCATATTTTACAAACTTCTTTGACCAACATCCAGTTTCTAGAATCTACACTTAATGTTGAAAGAACCTTATCAGAAAAATATTTTTAAGTTGTTCCTCCAAAGTCCAAAGGCAATCTGGTATGGTGGTAGAAACATACATTCTGGAGCCAATCTGCCTTAATTTGAAACCTGGAAACATGCTAGTTGTGGGGCCTTGGATAATTGACTTAACCTCTTTCATGTCTCAGTGTTTCCCTCCAAACATGAAGTGATCATAACAGTACCTACCTCATATGTTTCTGTGAGGGTTAAATGAGTTTATACCCCCAAAGCTTTTAGGACAGGGCCTGGCATAAACTGAGTCCACAGTGAATGTTAGTCATGATGTAAATCTGTCCATGGTATTCATCAAACTAGATAGAGTATGTTCTGATTTGTAGGGGATTTAGAATTAAATTCGGCTTTAACTGTCCAATGGCTTAAGGCTATTTTTGATGGGGCTTATGGAGATGTATAGTCATTTTGAGTGGAAACTAATGTCAGTTCCTTTGTAAAGTGGTGAAGAAGCAGTTCACTTTCCACTAACTAGACTTCGGACTTGTGAAAGCGCTGTTTCAATCTGGATTTTATTCTAAGTGACAATGAGTCAGTGAGCCTTAGATTCTGGGTCCATAGGTGCCATGTTACATGGAAAAGCCTCAGATCCCGAATGGCAAAAACAGATACTTGGGACTGGATCATTTGGAAGCATCTACTACTCCCAACCAAAGTTAAAGCGTTAAAATTTATATCTACTTTTTTTTCATGATCATTTGATCATTTAAATGGACTTTTCTAAGTAGGAGGACTGTTGGACTTTTAAAACACTTCAAATACAACCACAACCGGTACGTGTCTACTAAAAGTTTAACATAGAAAATTTGCTAATATTTGCAAAACCAATTCTGATATAAAATTAGATCATGACTTTAGCAATCTGTGTATTACCAACATCTGTTGATTATATCTGTCTCACTGATTTAATGAGATGATAGTGAAATATCACTTGGATAGTGGACATGCGTAAGTGAATGGAATGGTTGGCATCGTAGAAAGCTTTCTTTTCAATGGAATATGAGTCAAATGAACCTATGTAATATATATAGTTTTAAATATTTTTTTATTGTTTGATTTTTAAAAATTTATTTTATTTTTTATTTTATTTTATTTTACAGAGACAGAGAGAGAGTCAGAGAGAGGGATAGACGGGACAGACAGACAGGAACAGAGAGATGAGAAGCATCAATCACTAGTTTTTCATTGCGTGTTGTGACACCTTAGTTGTTCATTGATTGCCTTCTCATACGTGCCTTGACCGCGGGCCTTCAGCAGACCGAGTAACCCCTCGCTCAAGCTGAGGACCTCGGGGTCTCGAACCTGGGTCTTCCGCATCCCAGTCCGACACTCTATCCACTGCGCCACTGCCCGGTCAGACTATTGTTTGATTTTTAGACAGAGAGGAAGGGAGAGAGACAGGAAAAGATCAATTTGTTGTTGATGACACTTATTCATGTCGTCACTGGTTGATTCTTTATGTATCCTGACAGAGGACCCCATTTACCTCTGCTTGCCAGAGTGACTCTAACCAACTGAACTACCTGGCCGGGCCTATATATTTTTTTTAACAAGAGATGTGTTAGTGGTATTTCTTTAATATTCATAACATGCTGCTTTTTTCTCCAGATTTGATTTAAACTTTAGAGTGAGTGAACAACAGGGTATGAAATCTAGGAAAGAGAAAAAACACATTATTTTGCAAAAAATTATCATTTATCTTAGGGTAACACCAGCTAATTTAAAGACTTTGGGTAATTTCTACCCAGGTCACAAATTTTCAAACAGAAAATAACACCTAATATAAAAAATAGCAACTTTGTTCAAAAGCAAAAGTTATGATTTGACTATACAGAATTTCCTTCTAGGACCAAAAAAGTCGTGTTTCCCCATTTCCCCTTGAAGACTTCTACTCTCCTATGGACCCGCATGCACCCGCAGTACCTCCTGTGGACCTGGCATGCCTCCTTCTGTGGGCGCCCTGCCGCCCACTTCAAACAGGGCTCTGGTTCCCCAGTTGGCCAGTTAAATGATTATCCCCAGGTGTTGAGCCACTCTTGGCATTGTTGGGCTTTACCTCTTTCAGCCTTGAGTCATGGGGGAAGGGAAAAGGAGTTGGAAGAGGATCACAGTAGCAGTGCGCTACATGGAGCAGTAGAGGTGGGGCTGAGCCTACAGCCCTGCCTTCTCCCCCTCCCTACACTCCCCTCCCACCCTTCTGCCCTCCTGAGCCTAATCAGAAGACAGAGCAGGGTGAGTGGCTGAATCATGAACTCTGCAGTTAAAACTATTTTATTTTAAAATACAAGCAGCATATTTAGCAATATACAATATTCAATTAATTGTATAGTACAATTGTGTAAGTAGAAGATAACGGATGAGGTCTTAATATTTTTTGAGCGTATACTCTGTTCTCTGCAAGGTACTATGGGTGAACATTATGATGAATAAAATACGCCTGCCCCCAGGTAGATCTGAGTCAAATAGTTAATACAATTCGTATGGAGCAGAACACAATTGTTATTTGTGTTGTTTTATAAATATGAAACTTCATGAGAGAAGTAAATAAAAATGCATCACCAACATGATATTTTTATCTGCAATCAACAGAATTTTACAAACTGTTTTTAGAAACTCTAGAAAACACAAAACTTATTAAAAAAATATTCTACCCAAAGACAACCACACTTTGGTATACTTTTACAATATATATATTTGGAATAGTACTGTATATGTACATTTCTATCTTGCTGTTTTCTTAAACTCTACATTATATTGGGAACATTTCACTATGTAATTGAAAAGTATTTGCATAATTATCCCATCACAGGATATAATGGTTTATGTAATCATTTCCCTATTTGGAAACATTTCTGTTCCTTTCAAAGTTTCCCTTCTTATAAATAATTCATTGATATATTTTTGCATGTCTCCTTTTATTTCTGATTTTCTTATAATGAACTTATAGAAATGGAATTTTAGGTCAAAGACCATGCGTATTTTAAAGCTCTTGAAGCGTTTTGCCAGTTAACTTTCCACTGAGCTGATGCCACTTTAAAGTCACAGCACCAAGGCATGTCTTATGCTTGCCAGCATTAAGCATTACTAGTTTTGTTTTTTTTTTACCTCTAACTTTTTCTATTTTCATAAGTAAAAGTGACATGTATTTTTTTTTTCAGTTGGATAATTTTAAATTTTAATTTTTGAAGTGTAAATTATATACAAAAATGTGCACATATTAAACATGTTCAGTTTTGTGAATTTTCCCAGAACTGGAGACAGCGATGTAATCAGTACCCGGAACAAACAATGAGCATGACCAGAGCCCAGCAGCTCCCCTCACGCTGCCTTCCAAGCCATAACCCTTTTTTCTGACTTCTACATCATAGGCTAATGTTACTTGTCTTAGTGGAATGATATTACTGTATGTACATTTTTGTGTGTGGCATCTTTTACTTTTCTTCATATTTGTAAAAATTCAACTGTACTACCATGTGTGGTTGTGTATTTGATTTAGTCTCCATTGATTTCTAAGTATCAGTCTTGTTGCATGAGACCTCATTCACTTCCTGTCTGGCTTAGATTTCATGGCTCACCTCTCCAGCCACTAACCTGCCTGTAGTCTTAGTTTCCTTTCCCCCTTTCTCTTTCTCGTGCCCTTTAGCAAAATCAAAACTATCTGCCTTCTGTGCTTACACACACAAGGCTTCTGAGTGTTTTAAAAATGAATGTATATATTAGACTACAGACTAACTGAGAAATCTTAAAGCACGCTAATTTAACAGAATAGATTTTCTTCTTTTACATAAAACTCCAGAAGTTGGTAGGTGATCTGGGCTGATGATTGGCTCTGATCTGCATATTGCTTGATGTCCATTGTGACTCCAAAGTGGCTGTTCTAGTTCTCACCAGCTCCTAGCTGCCAGAAGGCATAAATAAGGACAGAGAGGACAAACCCAAGTGGGAATGGTATATGTCTCTTATGTTCATTCCTGTTAGCTACATTGGATTCATGTGAGCAAACTATCATGGAAGAGATTGTGAAATGCCAAATTATATAGTGGGTGGCCATGAGAACAACCATTTATTATGAAGGAAGAGGGAATCACAAAATACTGGCGGACAGCTAGAAGTATGCAAGAAAGCTACCAATCTATTCTTCATCCACAATAGGCCCTTAATCCTCACTGACAATTATTCTGTTTCACAAACAACTCTTTTTCTCATTCCTGGTAGTATTTATGTAGGATCTTCTCCATTTTTCATTAGCTTATTCCACTTTTTGGTCCCTTTATATTCCCACATGTGAAGATCTTGCCTCCTATTTCACAGATAAACTAAACACTGAAGGTTAGGAATTTACTTTGCTTCCTTTCTTATCTGTAGCCACAGACATCTTTCTTTGCATCCTACCCTTGTTATTCTGACAGGGGCCAATTCTCTCCACATATTAGATATTCTGGCTGCCCAACCATTTCAGTGATTACACTGGGGAACAAAATTTTTGTTGCATCTACAAAAACACTTGTTCTTACCTAATTCGAGTATGCTGATCTCAAATCTGACATTAGTTTTTCTCTGTAAGCTACAGTTTTTTTTTTGCAATTCAAGATTTTAGGTTTTCATTTTATTGCAAAATTTTCAACATTTACTTTAGCATAATGAAGTAGAATGTCTTCTTGGGCATCATCTTTGTGAAAATATGATAATTTATATAATGCAGTAAATACACTAAAAGATATGATTGCATCAGAATTTGTCTGCAATTTTGAAATAGAACATATTAAAACGCTTATTTTAAACATAAAATCTGCGCAAAACTTATTTAAATTCTATTCAGGCAAAACTCTGCATTTGTAGCTCTTGTGTTTGTGTACTTGTTGAGAACAATCTCATTAAATTCTTCAGCAGTAGTCTGCTCATCACTAACAGCTCCAAGGTTTTCGGGAAACTTATCAAGGTGACTGTTTAGGAAGTGAATCTTAATGATCATGTTACATTCAATGTCACGGAAAGCCAACAGCATCCTGTTGAACCAGAAGTTCATAGTTTTCTGCTTTTTTATTGCCAAGGAAGTTCTTTGTAACTGCCACAAAAGACTGCCATGCTGCTTTCTCCTCCTTATTCATCTTCCTGGCAAATTCTTCATCACGTATGACGGTTCGAATTTGAGGTCCATCGAATACACCTGCTTTTATCTTCTTGAAAGACAAGGCAGGAAAAGCAGAAATAATATGTTGAAAGCATTCACTTTCTCTATTCAAAGCCTGAACAAACTGCGTCATTAAGCCAAGTTTGATGTGAAGTGGGGGAAAAATGATCCTGTCTTGATTAACTACAGGTTCATTCACAATATTTTGCATCCCTACTTCCAGAGCTCCACGTTTCAGCCACTCCCTCTGTGTCCAATGTTTCTCCCAAATTTGACTGTCCCACAAACACAGAAAGCAAGGATACTTCGTGAAACCTCTCTGTTGTCCTAGTAGGAAATTTACCATTTTAAGATCCACACAAATGATTCAGTTATGCTCCTCATACTTCAGAAAATCGAGGACAATTTTTATGTCATTCTTACTAAGTCATTCAATTCGGGTTGGCTAAACTGCTGAGGGGTTAATGACTGGCATCAGAAGAAGACCCTTCAGATTATACAACCATTTCCTCGTGCATCTTATCAAAATACACTTGATCACCATGTTTACTTTCTTCATCCTTAGAAGAAATTAAACCATTGAAAACTGGAACCGGGAGTGTCTTAGAGTATGGGATAAGTCGTATTGCTGAAGGAATATTAGGATATGCGATCATATGCCATTTTTTCTTGCCGATGCTTTTTGTATGGATCAGACAGAAATAACAGTCACTGCTGTGGTCCTTAGGTTCACAACAAACCATGGGAATACCAAAAAGCATTCCTTTGCGTTTTCCTTTTGTCCAGTCACGAAGCATTTCCTCACAATTATGACAAACAATATGAGGAGCACAATTCTTGTCTTGATCGCCAAGGGGAACTTGAAAATTGACATATATGCACATGTCACAAATGATGAAATATTGCGCCATTGGCATTGAAGTGTGTAACAGCCAGATATATAACAGAAGGTGTTGGGACTATTCTTACATTTATGCCTACTCGAAGAAGCCATAATTCAATCTTAAAACAAAAGAAGAGGGTGTTTTTATCAGATAATAATTTTTTACATTTAAAAACAACTACAATTATGTAAAAGTGATGTTTGTAAAACATTAATTGCCTTGTGGTTATGTTCAATCCAAGAGTCGTTGCCCTTTAACTCCAATTTAAAAACCAATGCATGCCATTAACTGTAACAAAGAGAAATTAAAATTGCATAAAAACTAGAGCATGGACCAAAAAACAGATTTCAGATTTGGAATCAGCAATGCAGAAATACATAGAAACAGTTCTAAAACCTCATGCAACAGAAAATGAAAAAAAATTGTTCCCCTGTGTTACCAATAACTTCTGATGCTAACCCAGTGAATTTCTTTCAACTTTCCTGAGACCACACCTTCCAGGCTTTCCTGGACTCTCTTATTTTTTTTATTTTTTATTTTTTTTTAGATAATTTTTTTTTTTTTTACAGAGACAGAGAGAGTCAGAGAGAGGGATAGTTAGGGACAGACAGACAGGAACGGAGAAAGATAAGAAGCATCAATCATTAGTTTTTCGTTGTGACACCTTAGTTGTTCATTGATTGCTTTCTCATATGTGCCTTGACCGCGGGCCTTCAGCAGACCAAGTAACCCCTTGCTCGAGCCAGAGACCTTGGGTCCAAGCTGGTGAGCTTTGCTCAAACCAGATGAGTCTGCACTCAAACTGGGGACCTCTGGGTCTCGAACCAGGGTCCTCCGCATCCCAGTCCGATGCTCTATCCACTGCGCCACCGCCTGGTCAGATGAGATAATTTCTTTATCTGTATATTGTGTTGTGTGTTCACCACCCCAAGTCAAGTCCCCTCTGTCACCATTTATCCCCCTTTACCCTGTGTACCGCCCTCACCCCTCTTTCCCTCTGCTAATCACCACACCGTTGTCTCTGTCAATGAGGTTTTTTTCTTTTGCTTAATCCCTTCACTTTTTTCACCCAGGCTCCATCCGCCCTTCCCTCTGACAGGTACCAGTCTGTTTTCTGTGTCTATGAGTCTGTTTCCATCTTGTTTGTTAGTTCATTTTGTTCATTAGATTCCTTATATAGTGAGATCATATGGTATCTGTCTTTTGCCGGCCCTCTTTTTTTTTTTTTCCTTTTCTTGCAACTCCCACCTTTTCTTGATTTTTTCTTTTCTGATGTCTTTTTGTATCTCTTTTATGCCCATTGCTGCTTCCCAGGACACTCTGACTTTTATCTTCTCATGACCATGATCTTCTTTTATTGAGTGACCTCTTCCATATACAGAGCTTGAAAAGTCTGGATGTGTTGATGAATCTCAAATCTATTTCCAGCACAGATCTCTCTCTCAAGCTTTCTGTTGACTGTTGGATATCTCTACTCGCATGTTTTTTGGGCACCTGAATCTCAGCTTGTCCAAAGTTGAACTCAGATGCATCTTTGCTTCTTAACTTTTCTTTACTAGTGCCTTCTCTGTTACAGAATTCTGGATATTCATCTTTTATTCTTTTCTCATGCTTCCCCCTCATATTTAAGCAATAATAATTTATTAGAAAAACCCAGCTCCTTAGAATGTTTAGAATCTATTGACTTTTATCTCTGTTGTCACTGCCCTAGTTTCTATTGATACTCTGTCACTTAAATAGCAGTTTCCTGATCGGTTCCTGCATCTCGGGTTCTCTTCCAATCCATTTTCCACATGTTTACTGGGATGATTTATACAAAAGTACAAATATAATTAAATAATTTTTCTGTTTAAACCATTGGTAGCTCCCCATTGCCTGCAGTACTGATCCAGTGTTCTTAACCAGACATGTGGGGCTCTTCATGATTTGGTGCCCACTGACCTCTTCACCACCTTCTCTTTCTTCACCCCTTGTATTCTGCATACCCTCCGTGCTCATTCTCATATCTGGGCTTTTGTATATGTTCCCAACTTTGCCTAAATGTCCTGATCTTCCTTTGTTTACTTTCTGTTTAGGTTTTAAACCATCTTTTGATTTTCTTTAAGAACTGTCAACAGCCCTGGCCGGTTGGCTCAGTGGTAGAGCGTCGGCCTAGTGTGCGGAGGACCCGGGTTCGATTCCCAGCCAGGGCACATAGGAGAAGCACCCATTTGCTTCTCCACCCCTCTGCCGTGCTTTCCTCTCTGTCTCTCTCTTCCCCTCCCGCAGCCAAGGCTCCATTGGAGCAAAGATGGCCCGGGCGCTGGGGATGGCTCTGTGGCCTCTGCCTCAGGCGCTAGAGTGGCTCTGGTCGCAACATGGCGACGCCCAGGATGGGCAGAGCATCGCTCCCTGGTGGGCAGAGCGTCGCCCCTGGTGGGCGTGCTGGGTCGATCCCGGTCGGGCGCATGCAGGAGTCTGTCTGACTGTCTCTCCCTGTTTCCAGCTTCAGAAAAATGAAAAAAAAAAAAAGAACTGTCAACATATTAAAGGGGCCCACTTACCTGTATGCATCAAAGCCCAATAAGACATGAACAGGAGCTTGGAGCCTTCTAGGTAAGGGGTTATTACTTGAGGAAATGATGTCATGCCAGGAGTCACAAGTAAGCTAATGCTCAAATGACATAGCTCCCCAATGGCTTCCAGGGGATGAGTTTTATAGGTGGGAAATCATTAATCATGGTAGCTAAGGGAGTTAGGGTCATGGTCAAGGTTATGGTCTCTTCTGATTGGTTGGTACTAGGGTAGGGGGTAGTTGACCAATGTATCTAGTCCTGATGTTGGCCATGGTGTCGTTTCCTCTGGTTTCACTGCTTTGCTGGGTCTGGAACTGAAACACCTAGATATTATCTTCAGTGTGATTGAAACTCTGTCCTTGTGATCAATAGACCTGAGACTTTGTTCCTATGATTATTTGACACTGACCAGAGCCTCATTGACCTGTGGGCTTAATGATTCAGGGATTGATGTGTAAGAGAGAGGGAGGCAGGTGAGTCAGGGTGCCAGACGGGTCAGTTTGAATCAAGAGAAAAGAATGAAGAAAAGGTCATGTTAAAGAAGTGAAGTTTCTACATGGTTACAGAACCTTTCTCAAAACTGTCCTTTCCATGGGTTGGTGAAGAATCCCTTTTATATACTGCTCACAAAAATTAGGGGATATTTCAAAATGAATATGAGGCAATAAAACATGAAGCATTTCATTATTTTTTATTAAACAAGAACATCAGAAAAGTAAACGACAAGTCAAAGAAAGTTATTCGATTATGCAAATGAGATGCAAAACCAACTTTTATTTCATTGGTGAAAATACACTATACAAAAGGCTAAAAGTACTGGAGTATCTGCATGTTCCCTGATCCACTAATGTTTGTGAGCAATGTACATATATTCCGAAATCATTGTGTGCTTGCCTTGGTTTTAGAAAACTTAAAAATATGTATTGTAATTTTCTGTTTATCTCTCTGTTTCTCTTCCCACTTGGTTCCATAAGCTGTGATGCCGACAGAGTAGAAGGAAAGCATCTTTTAGGAAGGTCGATCTATTGGTAGGGCAGGAATAAAAGTTGAAGCAAAAAATTCTGACAGAAAGAGGTCCTGGATTAGGGGATAGTAAATGGGAGTAAGACATAAAAGGTGAATATGGGGCCCATTTTCAAGATAAACTCAGAAGGACTTGTGATGATTGGTTTATGAACTGTATTTTTGCGTAGAAAACAGTCAGAATATATATGGAGTAGAATGTTGAATGAATAAGGATTTACGTCCATATGATTGTATGTCTATACCCAGCCCTCATTCATGTCACAGGTACACTCTATATGGGGTATTTATAACCAGGCATATTGCTCGTAAACAGAACAGCAACCAAAAATGATTTATTTTTTTACTATTTATAACGTGAGATATTGTTTCTATTATACAGATAGAAATAAGGCTCCAAGTGGTTAAATGTTTGTCTAAAATCACAATTAGTGTGAGTAGCTGAACTGGGACTTGAAGACAGTTTTCTGGAATTAAAGTGTGGATCATTCTACAGATTTTAATTAATTACTCAAAACATAGAGAATAAACATATATTTATTTATTTATCAGTGGCTGATTTTTACACCTAATTGCTTTTATTGTATGCAATGCATAATATTTATTCTCAGAAAACACATACCCCATGCCTCTTCCCCAATTTTCCAGATTTGTTTTGGTTTTACTGTTTTTCACGGTATTTGTTGGCTAACCCCATGATGGGGGCATTAGTTTTGCTTGTCGTCTTTCACTTTCCTCCTTTAGCTTTTCATCATTCAGCAGTTGGGGAAAAGTAATATACATTCTGAACCGAGGTACCTAGCCAAAAATCTGTGAAGTTCATGTCATAATTGACTGCATTCTGGGAGTTTGTTTGCAAGAGCCAGACTCTACCAGGTCACATTTTTCACACAGCAGATGTGACAGCTGTGAGCTTTGTTATGTATATCCTAGACTCTTAGACGTCTTACAAATCTCCTCTCCACACAGTGCCCAGCAAACACCTAGCATATACTAATTGCTTAAGAATATTTGTTGAATGCATGATTAATGAAGATTATTATTGTCATTACTGTGGGCTTTTTTTTCTGACTATGGCATTTAAAATTGAAATGTATGCATACATACATAAATGCACATGCCTTATGTATACACACACACAAATATAAGCTGTTACTGTTTATGCTCAGTACATTTCAAATACACATTTCAAAATTGTTAAGACAGTACACAGACAAATTGTATAAGTCTGAAACATGAGCTTAAGGTTTTGTTCAACATGAGTACTTCCTATTTCAGACAGATTAGCTACGTAAAGGATAGTACAGTAACTGAGACAGCTCTATAAGTAGTTTAACTGCATATACAATCATCAGAGGTGTAATGATAGATTATGATTGCATAAAATTTATAATTTTGGCATTTCCAGGTTAGAATACTGTTTACTTTGTTCTTTGATCCATGAACATAGAGAAAATGTTAAGCTGTTAGCAATATTTTGTAAACTGGTGAAGACTTACTGCCATGACTTTCTGTTCTTTTCGTTGATAGGTTTAAATAGAGTGGTATAATTCTCTGCTTTCTTTCTCTTGTCTCTGGGCTTTTGACTGTCTAATTACATCCATACATAGGGCATCAGATGGGCTTTTCCTTTTGTTATAGAGGGTGTATTTATGCTATAGAGGGTGGAATTACACAACAGTATGTCAGTATTTCTTCCAGAAGTTCCTCGGATTCTTTCATTCCTGGTGTGATTTTAGTAGGTGCAGATTCTGCACAGCCTGACAAATGAAGGAGAAGAGAGAGACTGGGAGAAGTGTCCATTTACATGAACTGATGAACTGCAAGCCAGCCAGCCTTACACTCTGTGACAGTTGGGACATGTGCTTCCCCAAATGGAGTTGGTCCTAAGTCAAAATGGAAATATTTTATTTGTGTTTGGTTCATTTCCCATTGCAAGTCATTTGTGATTTTTTTAAAGTTTCTCCTTTGTGACATACTCTTATTTTTTGCAGGATGTCAATGGTTTTATGTCTTAGGACCCCAGGGGCATGCATTGTCTGTATGTCATCTCTTGTGCCTTTATGATACATTACCTGGTATTGTCTTTTCATGTGTGATTGTTACGTGTGCCTTTCTAACTAAACTGTAAACTTGAAGGAAATGAATTCTAGCTCACAAATCTTGCTACCCCCTAAATATGTCTCAGAGGAAGATTTTAGATATATATATATATTTGTGAGTGAATGAAATTATTTCATCCTATATGAAAATAATTCTGACATGGAAGGCAACATGCAGATATACCACAAATACTGTTTCCTCTAGGAACTCTCCTCTCTGTGGGAAGAGAAGACTCAAACAAAAACCTAAACACCTAACTTCCCAAAACAGAAGGATTTCTGTACATTATAAAGGAGTGCAATATAGTCCAACAGTACATCAGCCATGACAGTCTGAGTAGGTGGGGGTCTCACTATGCGGGACATATACCACATCTTCTTCATCTTGTTTATAGAGTGTCTAGAACTGTGCTTAGCACATGGAAGGAGCCAAATAAAAGCTATGAATGAGTGAATGAAATGCTGTACATCTGAGAAATCAGAAGGGCAGTTTCATGTTATCATTCCCATTTGGGGTCCTGTTTAGTGTGTGAGTGGGAGAAATAGCATAAATGTAACCATGGGGAACACATCTCCGAGGCAACCTGCCATTGGAGAGAAGCTGTGGGGATGGATTTGGGCCAGTAACTGCAAAAGAAAGTTCTGATAAAAGCTGTAGTCTTAGTCCCTGTAATTTCACCTCAAAAAAATCACCCAAAACTTAATCTGCAGGAATTTTCCATAATTTAAGTGACATTCTTTTGGGGAAAAATCATAAATTCATGCCTTTGCATGCAACTTACAAATTCAAAAAGCATCTTCCCAAGCTTATGTTCTGTCATCTCTACTCCAGTGTTCTTGGTAGGCAAGGCAAAGCTACCTCCCAAGTTCTGGGGAACTGAGAGTGCAGTCAAGTCTGTATCATGTCACTCCCGGGAAAGAGTGGGGCTAGGACCCCAGAGCCCAGGCTCTTCGGGCATGCCCTTCTCTCTGCCAGAAAAGTAGGAAAGTAGGTTCTTGGTTGACTGTTTGTTAAAACAATGTTTGAAGTAGAGATGACCTCGATGGCATGGAGAACATTAGCACTTGTGTTAGCCCGAGAAAGATCAACTTTGCCAAACTTGCGGTGTCCCCATATATGGGGGGGGGGGGGGTAAGCTGAAAAGCTAATCCTACCGTGTGCTTGCATTTTGAGCTGTGATCATCTGCTAGAGTGAATGTTAGTGATGGCATGCGCCCATGCAGTCTGACAAGCAGCTCTCTAAATTCTGACACTCAATTCAGTGCGAAACGAGTAGGCCCCTTCATTTGGTTCGAGAAAGAACTGCATAGCTGATGCAGAATAGGCCACTGTTTAACAACCTTTTTTCATCCGACTCACTTTCTTCTCTCTCATTACTGTGACCACAGCCTACCCTCTAAGGCAAATTTCTATGCAGAACCCTTCCTTCCTTTTCCCTCCATTTGGCTTCTTCTTAGCCTAGACCACCTCTTCCGAGAAGACAAAGCTAGATGCAGTCCATCCAAGCAAGAGGCGGTCAGAGTGAGCCCTCTCTGCCTTTCCCCTGGGCAGAGAGGTAGGTTCTCAGGAGAAAGAACTCTTGTGGTTCCTACCACATGCTGATTATAATTGCACCTGGAGTCTCTTCCAATATAAATGTCATTCAAATTAGCTTAGCTCTTCTATCCAAGAATTCTCAGGAAGAAGATCTGCTCACACTGCCAACACATTAATCCAAACATGCCAAGAAGTCTAAATAAATCAAGTAACATCTCATTTAGAGTAAGGTTGTTTTGAATTTATTCCACGTGCCTAAAATTTGGTCACAATAGGGTTTTTTTTGCATGGGTTCTCAAAGAGTGGCCTAGAGGTCTTTGAATGTTGTTGTATTTGGGGAATCTTTCTATGGGTGTTCCAAAGCTCCACCTCACTTTAAGTTGACACTCAGGGTAATTTAATTGCAGACTCCAGAGTTTCTTGAAATTGGGTGTCAAATTATAGGAAGGGATTGAAACTGAGTTTACTGTTTTGCTTAAAGCTAAATCCAAATAAGAGCTGCTCAGCTTTGCGTTATCCTGCAAGAACATTCACATTATGAAAAGCTTAACCATACATGATCAGGTTAAAGGATACTTTCCATGTATTCATAAGTTCATAGATGGACTGTGAATTTGGAAGGAAAATTTGTCAGTCTTAATTACCTCTGTTGCAACTGAACACCTTACTATTTTTCATTATAATGGCTTTTTTAAGGTATCATATTCGACAAGTCTTTTATTTTGTCTTCATACATTTTTAGTAGAAAATACTAAATAGTTTTGGTACTAATTCTTTTAATTTGAAAGGAAACAAAACCATTTTTAAAATTTTTTATTCACTGATAAACTTTAGTACCAACCTTCTATCTGTATGAGATCTTAACATCAGTTTATTTTGCTTTTGATTGCAATAACAAACACCAGAGGCACTTCTGAAGATCCTCATTTATTTCCTTGAGACACCTGCCTCCTCTCTATGTGAGAAAAGTACTCTCTTGAATTTAGAAGTTATTATTCCCATGAATGTACTACACTTTACTATATAACTATGAATTCAGAAAAAAATATATAATGTCTGTTGGCCAATTTTTAAACTCCATGTGAATATAAAACAAGATGGATAGTTCAAAGGCAGGTTTTCTTTTTCTCTAAGGTTATAGTCTTTATATTCATATGCATTAATACATGTAATTCTAGTTCATTGATTATACAATTGTATTATTTTCTATTACATTTTATATATATGTTGATATATATAAATGTTGATATATATAAATATTTATATATATGTTTATATATATATAAAACTCAAATAATCTATGCATTTTTGTAGATGGACATTTAAATTGCGTCTGTTTATTCTTACAAATAACACTACAGAAACATCTTTCTAGAGGTGAAGTGAAAGAGGGGCATGCAGGCTTAGTGCATGGTGCTTGCTGAACTGGAACAAATGACATCAGCACTTCTGCATTTACCCTGTGATGCAAGAGTTCATAGCAGTATTTAAAATATCAGGATGTATACAGTCAATAAAAGTATTTTGGGACACTAAAAATCTAAAACATCTCAATAAAAAATAATAGTAACAAATCATAAAATTATAAACTATTTCTCTTAGTGCTATTGGCTTTGCTGCTTTCTGGGTGTTTCATTACCTCCAACAAGAATGATCTTGGGGTTGCCATCTCTGTATTAGCTGGCCCTACAAAGGCTTCCGGGCCATCCTGCTGTGTACACTTATACTATGGCCCCTCCCTACCCACCTTACCCACTGTCAGACTGTCCCAATCTCAGAGAAGAGATGTCTCTTCTTCAAATGGCACTTCTGATCCCTGCTCCACCATTTTGGGGGGGGTAGGGTAGAAGAGGCTTAGATGGGCATGGTGGGGAGGTTGGGATCGGGTGAGAAGGTGAGATGTTGACAGGAAAGGAGTTTCCTGGTGTGGAGAAGTGACTGGCGGTTTGAGTGATGCTGTCCGAGAAGAGAAAGAGGAGGGAAGGGAAAAAGGGGAAAGAATGGGGAGAAATCTAGGAGAGACAAATTAAGCTGTGAAATTCTGAAATATCAATGTTTACACAAAATATACACAAGTCTATGCCAGTACATTAAAATGGCACCAATTACTGGAATAAGGGAAAATTGAAAACTGGTAGTGCAATCATTAGTCATATAAACAGATTCTCAACTTCGCTAGCTATTGCAGTATTTTTTAAATAATTAGATGTACCAATTTACATTCCCAATGGAAGTGTGTGAATCACCCATTTTACCACATTTAGCTTGTATTTGACTTTATCTGATTTTGTAACATTTGCTAGATGGGTTTCATACAGTATATCATTGTCCTTTAAGGTCGCAGTTCTCTGATTGTTAGAATAGTAGCTGAGCACCTGGCTAGAACACTTTTTTTAAAATAATTTTTACAATTTTAATGAATTTTATCATAAAGGTAAAAAATGGTTTTATAGCATCATATTTAAAATATTTTAAAAAGCAAAAGAAAATAAAATCAACCCATAACCTACCATATAGAGATACCTATTATTTTTATTTTTGAAAAATTCAGCAGTATTCCTTTATGGAGGTATATTTAACATGCAGATTTAAATGTTCAGTTTGATGTTTTGACATAGGCATACACCTGTAAAGCATTACTATCATCAAGAGAGTCAACTTATCCACCACCCCCAAAGTTTACTTCTGCCTCTTAATTTCTTTCTCCTCTGTGCTCTCTCCGTTCCCTGGCAAACAGCGCTCTCCTTTACTAGTTATTTTCAGATTCCTCCATGTCATAAGCATCTTTCACTGGGTCATTCCTTTGTATTGCTGAGCAGTATTCTGTTGGGTGGCAGCACAATAGTTTGTGCACTTACCTCTTGATAAACAGCTGTGTTGTTTCCAGATACTGAATTGGGAAAAAAGTAGGCTTAGAGTTAGTTATTCATATGGAAAGTTATACAGTAAGTAATAAATAATAGTACAAGAATAAACTCTGCGTTTTGCATACTTGTAACTGTAAACCTACTTTTTTCCCAACCCTGTATATCTGTAAGCTTTCTCATATGCAACACATTGAACATGAAATAATCCCTGTAAAGAATCAGAGCCTAGGACAGTGCCTGGCACGGGTCAGTAATTATGTGATGAAACTAGATATCCGTTGGCAAATATCAAGGCTAATTAGGAACACAAGGCAAGCACGGAGCAGTTGAACTGAACTAAAGTCAGTTATATATATTTTTTACCCTTATGTCAGGATGTCCCACACTGTTTCTTTGGAAGTCTTTCTTTTCCTTCAAAGCAGCACATCACTCACTCATCCTTCACTGAAAGCAGTCTCTCCCTTCTGTTTCTCTTTTGTTCCATCCTTCTTCCAGCCACTGACTTCAAAAGCTTAATTGTCTTTGAATTTCCCTCTCTTCATGTCTAATTAGTTTTCAGGTTCTGGTAATTCAGTTTCCTATACATGTCAATCTACTGCCCCATCATGCTTTCGTGTGGTCTCCATCCATGTCTTACTTCCTGGGCTCCTGTTTTCCCCTCTTTAATTCACATAGTCATCCCATATTTTTCTAAAATGTAATTTTGACCATGCTGTTTCATGACTTCCAGCTCTCCATTTGCTCCTCCCTGCCTGTAGACTACATTTCCAAGTCCTCAGCATGACTCAGATAGCTCTGGGCTTTACACCACCTGCTCTGTGACTCGTCTGATGCAGAAATATCTAACTTCATACAGGTTTCTGAATACAGTGTGCAGTATCCCACCTCCATGCCTTTGAATAAACCTGCCCTCCCATCTTCTGGAATCCATCACCAACTTTGACCAAGCAGAGTGACTCTCAACTCAGTTTTGAAGCCTTCTTTGTCCCTGGACACACATGCACAAGCATTCACACAACACCCAGTAAAGTTAGTCACTTCTCATCTATGCTACCAATGTCCACTGTCACAGAATGTGGAGGCCATGACATTTTTACCTTTGAATCTAGTGGTTGATACAATGCCGTTACCAATGAGGTGCTCAATAGATATGTTGGAAACTTGATAAACATGAGTAACTCAAATTATGGTGGTCAATGCATATAAATACAACTGCTCACAAAAATTAGGGGATCAGGGAACGTGCAGATACTCCAGTACTTTCAGCCTTTTGTATAGTGCATTTTCACCAATGAAATAAAAGTTGGTTTTGCATCTCATTTGCATAATTGAACAACTTTCTTTGACTTGTTGTTTGCTTTTCTGATGTTCTTTAATAAAAGAAAATCAAATGCTTCTTTATTTTATTGCTTCATACTTATTTGGAAATATCCCCTAATTTTTGTGAGCAGTAGAAATGAATGCATGACTCAACTATCTGATCAAGTTGTAATTTTTTAGCCAAATACACTTTATGTCTTTTACTTGTTTTCAATCCTGTTATCACCACCTTAGTCAAAAACTATTGGCCCTGGCCGGTTGGCTCGGCTCAGCGGTAGAGCGTCCGCCTGGTGTGCGGGGGACCCGGGTTCGATTCCCTGCCAGGGTACATAGGAGAAGCGCCCATTTGCTTCTCCACCCCCCCTCCTTCCTCTTTGTCTCTCTCTTCCCCTCCCTCAGCCAAGGCTCCATTGGAGCAAAGATGGCCCGGGCGCTGGGGATGGCTCCTTGGCCTCTGCCCCAGGCGCTAGAGTGGCTCTGGTCAAGGCAGAGCGACGCCCTGGAGGGGCAGAGCATCGCCCCCTGGTGGGCAGAGCTTCGCCCCTGGTGGGCGTGCCGGGTGGATCCCGGTGGGGCACATGCGGGAGTCTGTCTGACTGTCTCTCCCCGTTTCCAGCTTCAGAAAAAAAACACACACACAAAAAAAACTATTCAACCTCCTGTCTGAATTGTAGCATTAGTTTCCTAATCAGCCTTTATCAATAAATTCGTCCTCTTTTCTAAAACATGCAAACGCAGATTAGCTAATCTCCTACAACTGCTGCTTTAACTGTGTTACTCCCCTGTCAGATTCCACTGCCTGGCTTTCAGAAAGCTCTAGCTACTCTCCTAATCCAACTTTTTTTCTATTAGTCAACACTCTCCTCCATTCTTGCCAGCCTGTTCTTCCCTCTTCCCAGTGCTAAGTAAGCTATGTTCATTGCAGCGTGTGTTCCAGAGTTCAAGTTTACTGCTCAGCAGAATACCCTGTCCTCTCACTTTCGTCTGTCCAAATGTTACTAATAATTTATGTCTGACTAAAGTTGCGCCCGTGTGACTGAGTCACCCTTTCTATTGACTCTGTGGTGTTTCTCATCTCTAGCACCCAGATTCTAAGCTCATTGTAGACAGTCTTGTAAATAGGTGAGCTAACCCATTGCAAAATATGTCAGTATGAGTAATGGTTAAAATAAAAGGGAGTATATATTGTTCTCTCCTATCCCACATGAGAATGTAAACTCCACGAAAGCAGAGAATTTTTGTCTGTTTTGTTCACAAAGGAAAACTAAGGGCTTAGACACACAAACATTTGTCAAATAAATAAATTAATAAAGGCATGAAATTGTTTACTACATAGTGGGGATTCAAATATTCCTTTCTTCATAAAAAGCTTTGAAGGAAATAGGAACAAATTTGAGTGATTTCTAAATTTTAAACAATGTGATATTTTAGAGGTGTTTTCTTAGGTGGATTCAAGACTAGCATTTTTTTGGAATTTTTATGCACTAATATAAGTAGATATTAACTAAAGATAGTCTTAATACAAGTTGAAATGGATGAACATAAAAATGGTATGAGGATGTTAAAGCTCAGAATAAAAATACATGGCCTGACCAGGTGGTGGTGGTGCGGCGTCAGCCTGAGACTCTGAGGACCAGGTGCGAAACCCCAAGGTTGTCGGCTTGAGTGTGGGCTCATCCAGCTTGAGCACGCGGCGGTTGGCTTGAGCATGGGATCATAGACATGACGTCATGGTCACTGGCTTGAGCCAAAGGTATCTGGCTTGAAGCCCAAGGTTGCTGGCTTGAGCAAGGGGTCACTGGCTTGGTTGAAGCCCACCCCCCCTCGTCAAGGTACATATGAGAAAGCAATCAGAGAACAACTAAGGTGCTGCAACTCTGAGTTGATGCTTCTCATTCTCTCTTTCTGTCCTTGTCTGTCCCTTACTATCTCTCTATCACATATATATATATATATATATATATATATATATATATATATATATATATATATATATATATATATAGCAGATTCTTGGGTTCAGAGTAGTTTGATGATACCTATATTTTCCATAGCTATAGTCATTTATCAACCCTTTCCTGAATTATATGATTTTTAAAAGAAGAAACTCATAACTCACTCTTTCTATTTAGCCCAGAATCTCACAATATCATGTGCAGTAAATATTTTTTTAATACTTGAACTTTTTAACAATGGCAGAACTTTTCTTTCCCCCAGGGATGGGAGGTGATTTTTTTAAAAAGGAGTGAAATAGTTATAGTTACATTTGAGAAAAATAATTCTGATGATTGTTTGGAGGAGGATTTTCAGAAAAGTCAAAAAACAAACAAACAAAAGAAAACCCAGATGTTTATTATGCCTTGAAGGGCAATTATGGAGCATCTACTTGTTGATATGCACTTAAAAGAGAATAAGCTGCTAAGATTCTGTGTGATAAGCATAGGAGGTAGAAAAAGCTTAGGTGAAGAATTCTAAAGATTTAATTTAAGTAGTGATGAGGATGGAAAGGAGTGAAAATTTGGAATTTATTTAGACAGTTGCACTGAAAGTATCTGACGACCTTTGCTAAGATTGAGAGCTTGAGGATATGATGTCAAGTCTTGCTCTGAGGGACCATTTTAATGGTCTAATTAGAGATAAGAGTATGAGTGGGCCTGAAGGGAATGAAGGTGAGAGTTTAGCTGTTAGAAGAGTCTGTGAGAAATTTGTGGATCTGAACAATATAGAATTGTAGGTAATACCTGTTCTTTAAAAGAGATACGAGGAAAGAGAGAGAGAGAGATCTGAGGATCGAGGAGGAAGGATTTTGAATTGATCAACAATAAGCAGTTATTGAGCGTATAAATTCATGTGAAAATTCCACGGAAGGGTGATTACCTGAGTGAAATGAGATGAAGGCTAAGGATGTATGTAGATTACAGACATCAAAAGGTTAAGAGGACAAGAATGATACACAAAGACTGAAAATTAATGGCCAGATGTGACGTCAAGAAACCAGGAAAGAGTAGTTGTATCAGTGAAAATGGTATCAAGTGCAAGTAATAGAGAAGCTGACTCACTCAGCTTTAAACAATAAGGTAATTTACTGGTTCACATAGCTGGAATTCCAGAGGTAGAATGGCCTGGGGAGTGGTTGAACCAGAAGCTCAATAACTTCATCAAGAAACCAGTTTCCTTTGTCTCCTTTCGCTCTGCCATCACAGTTTTGCATTTGCCCTAAGTCTGTTTCTTCTCTGGTAATAGAATGACTGCTTGTAGAAATCAGGACTACATCTTCCCCCATTCATATCCAGCTTAGGAAGCACTTGGGATCTGGAGGTTCTCCGGAAGAGTAAAAGAGAACTCACCATTTGTCTCCACAAAGTCCTTCTTGGGCCCCTTTGACACAAATAGGATTACCTAATAAGTCCTGAAACAGTCACTAACTTGGGGAAAGGAATTAGGCCTCCATCTCCCAGAGCTGAAGGTGGATTTAACTTTCCCTGAGATGCTGAACTCTGTTGGTGAGAGAGGAATACCTGAATAAAAACCAGGATTCTTTAGGTAAAAGGAAGTGGGAAATGGAGAATGCATAACCAGACAGCAGGAGCCACTTCAGAAATATGAAGTATGTCTAAGACAAGGAGAGTTTGAGAAGTCATTAACATTGTCAGATGCTAAACAGGGTCAAAATAAGAGTTAAAGTAAAAAAGCCAATTAGATTGTGAATTAGCAGGTGACTCTAGATAGATTGAAGTGGAGATAGGATGCCTCTGAGGTGAGAAAGAAGGTATGAAGTCTGGGTTTTGAAAGGAAGACTACTGATAATATGTCAGCTAGTTGAGAAAAGTAGTAAAAGGAAAGTTTTTTTTAAACTGAATTTATTGAGGAGGACATTGGTTCAGAAAACCATATAGGTTTCAAGTGTTTAACTCAATAAAACAGCACCTGCACATGGCATCATGTGCTCATTGCCCCAAGCAAAGTCTCTTTCTGTTCTCATTACCCCACCTACCCACCTCCACCTACTGCCCAACCCCCTCTCTCTCTAGCTATTATATTTTTGCAATCATCAATTACCCATTTCAACGTCTAGTCAGTGTTTCCCAATCAGGTTCTGAAGAAAGCTCTTCTGGTGACCAGTTCTATGAACTCAGTCAACTTGTCATGCTATCTCTGAGTTCTCATCACTTGAAAAAAGAAAGTTATTATATATAGATGTATACATATGCAGGGTGGACAAAAGTGGGTTTACAGTTGTTTGTATGGAAAATAATACAATAATAAATAATAAATAATAGTACAAGCATAATCTCTGTTTCATATATTCACAACTGTAAACCTACTTTTGCCCACCCTGGTTTATAACCCAAGGAGAAAGGAGATTTAGGAAATACTTTAAAGAAGAGAATAATCTTTTTTATACTTTAGATATGTGTGTTTAGAAGAGATCTTAAATGTTATACTCCACTGACACATCAAAAAGTCATTTATTTGGTTATGGAAAATAGAAATACTTTTGTAATTATTAGCTCAGTAACTATTTATAGAGAGAGAATGCAGTTATTGATAGTTGACCATTCAGCATGCATCCTTGTTTTGTATTGAGTGAATCTTGCGTTGTACCAGGTAGAGGATGAAGAACACCACTCCCTTCCATGCCAACAAATTACAAAAGACTGAGATTAGTGTCCTTAAAATTAATGATAGATACCATTTTAATGTAAAGAAAAAATTACAATTGAAGTATTTTTTTCAAGCTTTTAGGAACTGTTTAAGTGCTTTATATTCAGAACATTGTGTGTTCCCCTCAAATAGTAATAGTTTGAATCAATGAGATTCATGTGAGTGATCGCAAAACTTCTTTCATCCTACATTTTATAAGCAACTTATTTCAGAGTTTATGGGCAGCCATTCATATTTTCCAGGGAGAACTTACAGAATTATTTTACTTAGGAAAACAAGAGAAAACCAAAGATTGCATGTAGGCCTAACAAAATATTCAGTTTGCTTGATATTTTTTGCCAAGACTTTTGTCATGAGGGCCAAGCGTAGTGCCTGGTTGCACACCCCCAGCCAGCATTTGCAAACCACCAATCCTTTCCTAAGGGACTGTAACAGACGGAAGCATTGAATTCTCTGCAGTCAATATTGCCTTCCACCTGGGAAAAGACAGTCCTGTAATTGAATCCCAGCATATGCATTGTCATCCCTCCTGCCTGCCCCTCTGGTGCGACAGCAAATTAAAAGACTTCTAAGGCTCAGCCTGCCTTCCAGCTGCCAGCCCCTGGTAGACATGAGGGAGCCAGAAGGGACCAGGTGGAGCAGTTTTGAGTTGCACTAAACACACAGTGCAAGGAGGTTGGCCGTAACTTCCCGATGAATATTTATACCAGCCCCATTTCTCATGTTGCGCTTTGGCAGGGATCAGAGTGCTGAGCTCCTGCTGATTTCAAGGGCCCTGCATTGTTTGGACCGGCTCCGTGAAGTATTACGCCAGATGAGAAGTGGACCCCAGGTTCCTATCACTAAGATGGCTGGTCGACTATTTTTTTTAATGGAGACTATCATGTTATAGTGTCATAAGGATGGGGCAATGGGGGAGTTCCCTGACGTCTTCTGGCATTGCTGTTCATGAATCGCACGCAGCCTCAAGCACAGCTTCCTGCGGAGTGGAACTTTAATTGCTTATATTAAGAACCACACAGTACTCTACGTTGTATATCACTGCGTTTTCTTCATCTTTTTCTTGGAAGGTTTATTTTTGTTTGCTAAGGTCAGGCACTTATCACAGGGCTCTCTCATCACATTTCACATTCTGATCCCTTGTGGCAGGTGCTAACTTCCTTGCGCTCACAGTGAATGGGTTGAGTAACCTCATAAAGATACAGAATGTCTTGGCATAGAAAAGAAGGGAGTAAAGAATGCCTGTCTATGGAAGACTCTCAGTATTATTTAGTGAGCCCTGTAAACTGAGAAGATATTTGGAAAACCATCTACACACAAACCCATTAACTTTTTCTAGGTAGTAGATCATAGACTTACACTTATTCCCAATCCATATTGTTACCTAGTAAAGCATACAATTTATCATGAGAATTGTTTAAAATAAATAATTTGTGTTTCTTTTAAAATTTTTTTTTATTAAAGCATAGTTAGCATACAATATTGTATTAGTTTCAGGTGTACAACATAGTGATTTGATATTTATATACCTTACGATTTTGCTGAGCAAAATCAGCCTATTAACCATCCATCATCACGCAAAGTTACTATTATATTAGGTTGACTATATTCTCTCTGTTGTATACAACATGCCTGTGGCTGATTTATTTTATAAGTAGAGCTTAGTCCCTCTTATTCCCCTTCACATTTTCCACCCATCCCCCACACCCTACACCCCTCTGGCAACCATCGGTTCATTTTCTGCATCATTGAGTCTGTTTCTGTCTTGTTCTCTTTTTTTAGACTCCAGATATAAGTGAAATTGTATGGTATTTGTCTTTCTCTGACTTATTTCACTTAGTATGATACCATCTATGCCCACCCATGTTGTTGCAGATGGCAAGATTTCAGTCTTTATGTCTGAGTCATAATTCCTTGCATATATGTATCACTTCTTTATCCATTCACCTATGGACAGCCACCTGGGTGACCTTCATATCTTGCGGCAGTGAACATAGGGGTACATATATCCTTTTGAATTAGTGTTTTTGTTTTATTCTGACAGCCAGAAGAATTACACTGCTCACAAAAATTAAGGGATATTTTATCACTTCATATTCATTTTGAAATATCCCCTAATTTTTGTGAGCAGTAGATTTCTGTATCGTACAGTAGTCCTATTTTTCATTGTTTGGTGAACCCCATACTGTCTCCCATAGTGGCTGCACTAGTTTATAATCACACCAACACTGCACAAGGGTTCTCTTTCCTCCCCATTCTCACCAACACTTATTTGTTGACTTTTTGATAACGGCCATTCTGACATATCTCACTGTGGTTTTGATTTGCATTTCCCTGATGATTAATGATGTAGAGCATCTTTTCATATGATGTTTAAGGCCGTTGTTTCCTTATTGAGTTTTTTACCTGTGTTTTCTATCTATTATGGTATGTGTCTATTAAAGTCGACTATTATTGTTATGATGTCAGTTTCTCTCTATGTCTGGTAGTATTTGCTATACATAGTTAGGGTTTCTATGTTGGGTGCATAGATATTTATGAATATTATATCTTTTGACCCTTTGATCATTCTGTAATGCTCTTCTTTGTCTTTTTTTACAGTCGTTTATTGTTTGTTTTTTTAGTGAAAGGAGGGGAGACAGAGAGATAGACTCCCGCATGCACAGGACTGGGATCCACCTGGCAAGCGCTTGAGGCGGCGATGCTCTGCCCATCTGGGGTCGTTGTTCCATTGCTTAGCTACCAGAGCCATTTTTTTTAGCACCTAAGGCAGAGGTCATGGAGGCATCCTCAACACCCTAGGCCAACTTGTTCGAACCAATTGAACCATGGCTGGCTGCAGGAGGGAAACAGAAAGAGAGAGAGAGAGAGAGAGAGAGAAGGAGAGAGAGAGAGACCAAAAGAAGGAGCGGGGGAGAAGCAGATGGTTGCTTCCCTTGTATGCCCTGACAGGGAATCAAAGCTGGGACTTCCACACACCAGGCTGATGTTCTACCACTGAGCCAACCAGCCAGGGTTACAGTCTTTGTTTAAAAGTCCATTTTGTCTGATGTGAGTATTGCTACCCCAGCTTTCTTTTCACTTTTATTTGTGTGGAATATCTTTTCCATACATTTATTTTCAGTATGGGTCTGTCTTTTGATATAAGGTGAGTGTTGTATATGTAGCATATGGATGGGCCTTGTTGGGGTTTGTTTGTTTGTTTTTGTTTGTTTTTTATTCATTTAGTCACCCTATGTCTTTTGGTTGGAGAAATTAGTCCATTTATATATAAAGTAATTAATGATAGGTATGTGTTGTTTTTTGCCATTTTGGTTTTTTTATTGTTTTTGTAGTTGTTTTCTGTTTCCTTTTTCTTATTATTACCTTCAAGATTCTCTCTTTACTTTTAATTTATGCCACTGTAATTACAGTATGTCTTAGTGTGGGTCTCTTTGGGTCCATCTTGTTTGGCACTCTCTGTGTTCCCTGGACCTGGATGTCTGTTTCCTTCCCACGGGAGGAAGGTGTTCAGCCATTCTGTCCTTGCACTTCTGGGATCCCTCTAATGTGAACATTAATGTGTTTGATATTGTTTCAGAGATCCCTGAAACTAGCATATTTTTTTCTTTTTTCTTTTTTTTCCTTTTTTTTTGTTTTTTTTTTTTTTTGTATTTTTATGAAGTTGGAAACAGGGAGGCAGTCAGACAGACTCCTGCATGCGCCCGACTGGGATCCACCCGGCACGCCCACCAGGGGGCAATGCTCTGCCCATCTGGGGCATTGCTCTGGTGCAACCAGAGCCATTCTAGCGCCTGAGGCAGAGGCCATGGAGCCATCCTCAGCGCCCCGGCCAACCTTGCTCCAATGGAGCCCTGTTGCAGAAGGGGAAGAGAGAGACAGAGAGGAAGGAGAGGGGGAGGGGTGGAAAAGCAGCTGGGCGCTTCTCCTGTGTGCCCTGGCCAGGAATCGAACCCAGGACTCCTGCACACCAGGCCGATGCTCTACCACTGAGCCAACCAGCCAGGGCCTGAAACTAGTATATTTTTATTTTATTTTTTTTAATTTATTCATTTTTTTTTAGAAAGGAGATAGAGAGGGAGAGGAGAGAGAGACAGAGACAGAGACAGAGAAGGGGGAGGAGCAGGAAGCATCAACTCCCATATGTGCCTTGACCAGGCAAGCCCAGGGTTTCAAACTGGCGACCTCAGCATTTCCAGGTTGACGCTTTATCCACTGCGCCACCACAGGTCAGGCCTAGCATATTTTTAAATTCCTTTTTTTCTTCTTGTTCTGATTGGGTAATTTCCACTATTGTCTTTTTTTTTAAGTGGCTAATTTATTCTTCTGTGTGATCTAATCTGTTATTAACCCTAGTCTATTTTATCATTTTTGTTTTTAATTTTAAGCTGTGATTGCTTATTTATTATAGTTTCCAACTCTTTTTTGAAGTTCTGCCTGACTTCTTCTATTCTACTCTCAAGTTTGGAAGCATTTTTATGATCGATACCTTGAATCTTTACCTGGCAAATTATTTGCTCCATTAGAAGTTTTTGAGGGTGGTTTCCTTATTCCTTCACTTGGGACATATTCCTCTATCTTATATTTTGACTTTCTGTGTTTGTGTCTATGGATTAGATTAAACAGCTATTTCTCCTAATGATGAAGAAGTGGCCTTGTGTAGAAGCAACCTCTGTGTAGATGTATGTGCTGTTTTTGGCATTCCAGCTGGAGCCACAACTGGCCTCTGTGGTTCCTAGGGCACCGTGGGGGGGGGGGGCTGACTGGGCAGAACTTCAGCAGTCACTGGCTGAGGTGGCCTGGGGCATGGGCCTCCAGAGTGCCCTCACAGCTCTGCAGTGGGGGGCTGACTGGGCAGAACTTCAGCAGTCACTGGCTGAGGTGGCCTGGGGCATGGGCCTCCAGAGTGCCCTCACAGCTCTGCAGTTTGGGACTGGAATGGGCCTGGAGAGGGGTGGCCCAATGTGTGTATTTAGTGGTACCCTAGTAGTTTCACTGTCTGGGACCAGAATGGGAGTAGGGTGGTGAGACAGAGAACGTGCTACAGGTGTGTAGAGTTCCTGGACAGAGCTCCAGCCTGTGCTATCTGGGTGAAGGAATTTAAAACTCTGGCACTCTCCCCGACCCCTCTCAAATCAATGGGAAAAATATTTTAAAGGTCCCTGGGGGGGCTCAGTGAATAAAGCATCATCTTAGCGCACCGAGTTCACAGGTTCAAACCCTGGTCGAGGCATGTGTGAGAAGCAATCAATGAGTACACAACTAAATGAAACATTAAGTGGAATGGTGAGTTGAGGCTTCTCTCTTTCTTTCTTCTCCTCTCTTTCCACCCCTCCCTTCCTCTCACTCTCTCTCTCTCAAAAAAAAAATCAATTGGAAAAATTAAGCTAAAAACAACAACTGTGGCACTCAAAAGAGCTTCCAATCCCAGACGGTTCCCACAGTTCTCAAAGCACTTACGCAGTTCCCCAACCTTCCCTGTGTGGTCTCTCTCTTTCCCTTGTGCAGAGCTATTCAGTCAGCCCTCAGCTGTCTCTCAGGAGGAACTGGTTTATATGAAGGAATTGTTTTACATGTATGTACATATTCAGTGTGTTCATGGGAAGGGGTGCATTCAGAATCCTTTAGGTTGTCATTTTGGACTGGATTGCCCCTTACGTAAGCACACCATTCTGTTGTTTCTTTATATGACATAATAAACTACAGACCAATGCACTTCTGTAGTTTTTCTGATTTTACAATTATATTCTTAAGTAATTAAATGCAAATAATTAGAAAACGGGCTACAGTTTTGAGAAGTCAGCATAAGTTCTCTAAGCAGAAGGAATATTATAATAGACTCATAGTCTTTTGTGAGAGCAATACTTGAAAAGAGGAACAGGGAATGCATTGTACTTAGTACATGTGGAATTCAGCAAGGTGTGTGTCAAAGGCTCTTGATGTATTTATAAGGAAAAGATAGAACTTTCTATCAGCTCAATAACTATTCCCGATTAGTTAATATAAATAATGAGATATACTTCTAGAATCGTTGACATCAGCCTACTCAACATGTCTACTGTAATTTGGCATTGAAGACACACAAAGAAAATTTATGGGTGTCATGGCATGGGGGAAGAGTACATCGAACGGCAGAACCAGAGCCTAACAGGACAAGCTATAACAATGGATACAGTTCAAGATGGCATTTGGGAGGAACACATGAAAAGCTGTTAACTTGAGTTCTATATGCCAACTTCAGAGTATGGTAGCTGTGAGGACACAGGTCTTTAAAGCATCACATGAAACAGAAGCTTAGGCATCTGGTCACTGTTTTTCAGTATGAGATAATACTCTAATGTATCTGCTAGCAAAGCTAATGTACTCTTCGGGCTAAATGTTGTGTCAACAATGAAAGTGATAACATCCTTGCCTCATTTTTTGTACCATGACTGTAAGACTATGGGTCTTGCTGTTTAAGCAGCAGCATGGAATTTTTTCAGAAGAGACCACTAGGAAGTGCCCTCTTTGAAACGGCCTAAGTGAACCAAAGAAACTGGAAGAAGCTTAACCTGGAAGAGAAGGGTTCTGGGTCGGGACAGCCTTTTTGATGTCTGAAGGGCAGTTAGTTATGTGAAAGAATGTTTAGACTTGGCCTATGTCAGTACATTATAGTGCTTATAGCACTAAATTTCTATGGAAACCATGTACAGAAAAAAACTTCCCAATAATAAGCTGCCTCTTAAGGAAGTGATTTTTTTGAAACTTTAACTTTTCAAACAGATAGATCAGGCATTTAGTGACAGTATTGCAGAAGTCATTATAGTAACAGCTAACATTTATTAAGACATACCATATATCAAATTCTATGCAATTTGTGTGATCTTATTTAATTTACACAGTAACCCCCCCCCCCCCCCGCCATCAGTGGATATTATATTATTATCTCTGCTTTTGAGCCTAAGGTCCAATGACGAATAAATGGTAGAAGTTGAATATAAAGCCCAGGTTTGAGTCTACAGTACAATCTCTTAACACTGCATTCACAACCTCAAGCATAAAACGGTATTTTTGCATTTGAGAACAGTGAATGTCCCCTCAGACCCTGAGATTTCATCGCTTGAATAAGGAATCATCATTTTTTTTCCCATTATGTCAATGCTTTGCCTTTTTTAGTTCCACATTCTAGTATGAAAATATCCTCATTCATTCTTACAGTAAAATGTCTGATTGTTATTGGTAGAATTTTTTCTTTAAAAAAAAAGGAGTCACTATATTTCTTGGTATAATTGATGATATTAGTTGTTTTGATTGTGGCCTTATGGCCTTACTGTTCTACTTTCTGGAGCAAAATAATTTCCTGCTTCATTACCCATGGTGCAACTGATGGAACAGAATCTTGAGACCTGTGTCATCCAAATAATGCTTGGAGAACTCACTGGATTTCTTTTCTTTGTTTTTAAATTAAGCAGTGCTTTCACAACCTAATTTTAGAGAAATGCTTCTGTTTTAAAAAAATACTTTCTCACATTTTTTGGCTGGGAAGATTATGTTTTATCTGAATAATTTGTTTGAGTTATAATGAAGAAGGGGCTGGAATTACAGGTCTCAAGTCTAGAGTCATAAGCCCTGGAATGCAGGGATGGTAAAAGTATCCAAAGAACAGTGTGTTTATGGCTTTATTTGTTATTACTCCAAGGCCTGAGGTCACCCTGGCAGGCAGTTGCTTGCACTGCAAGCATTCATACTGGCCCCAGGGCCAGGCATGAAGTCACTGGCAAATTGCAAGAACAGCTCCCATTATGCATGGCCCACTTCCCTGATCCTTGCATTATGGGATCTTCTCTCAACACATCCTTTCCTCTATGGTAGAATGTAGTTCTGACCATGTCTGGTGAAATGGCCCAGGGAAGGTGTCTTTCTGAGACTGTCTGTGTACCTGTCAGTGCCATAGACACTGTGCAGTAGAGAAGATCCACGTCTCCCTGCCTTTCTGCCAAAGGAGAAACTGGCTCAGGTCTGCAGCGATGACAAGGGTTTCTTGGACTGTATCTGAAATGTGTTGGATTAAGATCACCTGGCATTGCTATCTGATGTTTTTCAAAGGCCAGTGCTTTTTCCAGAGAGTGAGAACTGGTACGCAGTAGTGACATGCCCATGACTTTCATCCTGATCAAAGTTGGCCAAGTCTTTATTATTATTATTATTATTATTATTATTATTATTATTATTTCTTCCACAGTGGCTTTCTGTACCCATATATGGAATCTTCCCTCCCTCCCCCACCCCCACACACTTACCTCTTACTCATTTGGGAGATCTGACAGTGCACATTCAGATATGAAAAGTCCACACACGTTTATATCGTAAAACGAATCCTCTTGTTCTCCCACTATCCTGCAAGCGCTTTGAAGATACTTCATGCATTCCTAGAACTCCCTCAGTGCACAAATTTAAAAAGCTTCTTCTTCCTTGGGTTTGAAGGGGACATTTCAGTTCTTAGAAGTAAATTTCATATGTCACGGAAGCAGCTCTAGACGACATTTGACTCCAAGTAACTCAAATCACGTCATTTACATTTTCCCTATTCCTATTTTATTTTTCATTTATTAGTACCCAATAAGTACCCTGCACAGTTTTAAGTGTAGGGGGGGAAAACACAATGAACAAAATTTAAAATAATCCCTGCCCTAATGGCGCTTACACTAATTACTTAAGTAGAAGCCAGTGTTGTTATTCCTACTTTTTAGCTGAGAAGAATGAAGGGTTATATTACATAGAAAAGGAAGTTGTAAGCAAAGCAAATACCTGAACATGTGCCTTTCAACTCATGTGATGGTCAGAATGAACACTGGCTGATTAAATGGACACTGGAAATGTGGGACAAAGAGGCAGGCATACATAGCATCCACTTTATGCAGAGGAAAAGCTGGCATAAGAGTGAGTGTCTTTGAAAGTCTAGGATGCTTCTGCATTTCTTGGGTCATGAACAATTGATGGAATCTCAGCCTGTAAATGAACAGGCTATGATTCATTACCAGCATTTGTGCAGAAGGAATCTATTTCGGAGTTAGAGCAGTCTCTAAAATGTACCATTATAGAGCGAGCTCTTTCTTGGGTTTGAAGAGGATATTTCAGTTTGTCAGAAATAAATTCCGTCTGTGCTACAGAAGTTGCAGAAAAGAACCAAGAAGTTGGTTGCATCTGACTGGCAATTCTTTATTTTCTTTATTTAGTGAGTGTTTGTAGTTATGGGCAAGTTCATTTTTTGTACTGTCCAGGTAGGTACATGCGAGTATTCATACAGCCTTATGACAGAAGGACCACTTTTCAACCTTTTTCATCTCTTGGCACACATAAACTAATTATTAAAATTCTTCAGCACACCAAAAATATATTTTTTGCTAATCTGACAAAAAACTAGGTCTGATTTTGATTCATTCACACTGGATGACTATTGTTGTATTGGCTGTTGTCCTTTTTTTTTTAATTTGACAATCAGTGGTAAGTGTCCCTGACTGAACAGTCAGATAGTGCATGTTCTAAGAATTCTTGTGGCATACCAATTGAAAACACTTCTTTAAGGGAGTTGAAATAGAAATCTTGGGAGGAAAAGAAGGTGACCTTGAAATATGATAACAACTGGTGTAAATTGGGAAGGATAAACATACATTGAGTTTAGTAATTTTTCAAAAACCACTCATTATTTTATATTGCACAGATATACATTCTTTTTTTTTTTTTTTCAGAGACAGAGAGAGAGAGTCAGAGAGAGGGATAGATAGGGACAGACAGACAGGAACGGAGAGAGATGAGAAGCATCAATCATCAGTTTTTCATTGCAACACCTTAGTTGTTCATTGACTGCTTTCTCATATGTGCCTTGACCATGGGGCTACAGCAGACCGAGTAATCCCTTGCTTGAGCCAGTGACCTTAGGTTGAAGCTAGTGAGCTTCGCTCAAACCAGATGAGCCTGCGCTCAAGCTGGCGACCTCAGGGTCTCCAACCTGGATCCTCCGCATCCCAGTCCGACACTCTATCCACTGCGTCACCGCCTGGTCAGGCAGATATACATTCGTGATTGTGGTTTCACACAGTGAAAGAATCAAAGTCACTTCTTAAATGGGAAACATACAATTTATGATAGAAAAAATTGAGCTCAGGCATCAGATAGACCTGTGATCAAATTCTGGTTCTGGTCTTTCTACTTACATGATGTAAGCCTCACTTTTTTAATCTACAAAATATTGGAAAATAATATGTATCTGAATGTGTCATTGCAAAGACTAAAGGAAATAATATTAATATAAGATGTATCATATAATATACATTAGTAAAACTGGTACTGATTAATCATTTTCTGCTGTGGAACTGTAAGGTAAATTTCTTATTTTATATATTACATTTTGTATAAACTAGACTTAAAAAGAATCATATTTTCTTTTTTTATTGGATCAGTTTTTATATATTGTGTCTCAAGAAATTTGCTGAATCTATCTAACTTGTATTATTTGGCATAATACTGTTCATAATGTTCTCTTATTATATTTTTAAATATCTTTAATATTTCTAATGTTCATCTGGATTTGTAAATTATCTCTGTTGTTCATAGATTTTCTATTACAGTGATTTCTGCCTTTTATTATTTCCTTTTCTATACTTAACTTTGGGTTTAACTTGCTTTTCTTTTACTAGTTTCTTAACGTGAAACTTAGATCACAGATTTTAAACCATTCTCCTTTTCTAATACAGATATTTAAAGATATAAATTTCTCACTAACCCACTGCTTTATTTGCATACCACAAATTCTGATTGTGTTTTCCTAAGACTTCCTTTTTTAGAGAATTTTAAGTTTTACAACAAAATTGTGAGGAAGGAACAGAGATTTCTCATATAACCTCTGCCCCCACATATACATAATCTCCCCCATTATCAGCATCATCTACCTGAATGGTGCATTTGTTACCAAGTATGAACCTACATTAATACATCATAATAGCCTAACATCTATAGTTTACCTCACTTAGGGATAACTCTCAGTGTTGTACATTCTGTGAGTCTGGACAAATACATAATGATACGTATCATTACAATAACATACAGAATATTTTCACTGTCCTAAAAATTCTGTGTACTTTGCCTGTTCATTCCTCCTCTGTCCCAACTCCTCACAACTGCTGATCTTTTAATTTTCTTCTTAGCATTACCTTTTCCAGGAATTCATATAGTTGGAATCATACAGTATGTAGTCTTTTCAGATTGGCTTCTTTCATTTAGTAATAGACATTTAACGTCCCTCCATGCTCTTCATGGCCTGATAGCTCATTACTTTTTAGTGCTGAATCATAGTCCATTGTCTGAATGTACTGGAGTTTATTTATCCATTTGCATACTTAAGGACATTTTGGTGGCTTCCGAGTTTTGGCAGTTATGAACAAAGCTATTATAAACATTTGTGCGCAGATATTTGTGTGGATGTAAGTTTTCAGATCCCTTGGGTAAATATCAAGAAGCACGATTGTTCAATCATATGCTAAGAGTATGTCTAGTTTTGTAAGAAACCACCAAAACTTCCTAACAAAGTGGCTGTACCGTTTTGCATTCCCATCAGCAAAGAATAAGAGTTCCCGTGGCTCCACATCACTGTCAGCATTTGATGCTGTCACTATTCCAGGTTGTGGCTATTGTAATAGGTAGTGATGATATCTAATTTTAATTTGCATTTTCCTGATGACATGATGTGGGACAAGTCTTATTGTGCTTATTTACCATCTGTATATATTCTTTGATGGGGTGTCCGTGGAGGTCTTTGGTCCATTTTTCAGTCAGTTGTTTTTGTATAGCTTAGTTTTAAGAGTTCTTTGTATATTTTGAACAGAAGTTCTTTATCAGATATGTCTTTTGCAAATAGTTTCATGCAGTCTGTGATATATCTTCTAATTTCCTTGACATTGTCTTTCTCAGAGCAAAAATCTTTAATTTTAATTAAGTCTCGCTTATCAATTATTTCATGAATCATATCCTTGGCATTATCTTCAAGAATTTTTATAGTTTTGCTTTTGACATTTAGATCTATGATGAATTTGGAATTAATTTTTGTGAAGGTTATAAGATCTGTATCTAAATTTATTATTTTTGAATTTAAAAAATTTATTTACAAAATTAAATTTAATGGGATGACATTGATCAATAAGAATACATAGGTTTCAGATAAACATTTCTATAGCATTTGAACTGTTGATTATGTTGTATACCCATCACCCAAAGTCAAATCAGTTACCATCACCTTATATTTGTCCCTCTTTATACCCTTCCCCCACCTACTCCCTTGTGTTCCCAGATGCCCCTCTCCCTGGTAACTGCTTCACTTTTATCTGTGTCCATGAGTCTCAGTTTTATATCCCACCTATGTGTGAAATCATATATATTTTTTAGCTTTTTCTGATTTACTTATTTTACTCAGTATAATGTTCTCAGGGTCCATTCATGTTGTCATAAATGGCAATATGTTGCCATTTCTTATGGCTGAGTAGTATTCCATTGTATATATGTACCACATCTTCTTTATCCAATACTCTATTGAAGGACACTTTCAATGTTTCTATGTCTTGGCCACTGTAAATAATGCTGCAATGAACATGGGGGTGCCTTTATCTTTACTCACCAATGTTTTTTAGTTTTGGGGGTAGATAACCCAGTAGAGGGATTGCTGGGTCATATGGTAGTTCTACTCTTATTTTTTTATGGAACTACCATACATTTTCTATAATGGTTGTACTAATTTGCATTCCCACCAGCAGTGAATGATGGTTCATTTTTCTCCACAGCCTCTCCAACACTTGTTATTTCCTGTCTTATTGATCATAGCCAATCTAACAGATGTGAGGTGGTATCTCATTGTAGTTTTGATTTGCATTTCTCTAATAGCTAGTGGAGATGAACATCTTTTTATATATCTGTTGGCCATTTGTATGTGTTCTTGGGAGAAATATCTGTTCAGGTTCTCTCCCATTTTTTTTTTTTTTTTTGTATTTTTCTGAAGCTAGAAATGGGGAGAGACAGACAGACTCCCACATGCTCCTGACTGGGATCCACCCGGCACGCCCACCAGGGGCTGATGCTCTGCCCCTCCGGAGTGTCGCTCTGTCGAGACCAGAGCCACTCTAGCGCCTGGGGCAGAGGCCAAGGAGCCATCCCCAGCGCCCTGGCCTTCTTTGCTCCAATGGAGACTCGGCTGCAGGAGGGGAAGAGAGAGACAGAGAGGAAGGAGAGGGGGAGGGGTGGAGAAGCAGATGGGCGCTTCTCCTGTGTGCTCTGGCTGGAAATCGAACCCAGGACCCCTGCACACCAGGCCAACGCTCTACCACTGAGCCAACCAGCCAGGGCTTCTCCCATTTTTTAATTGTACTGTTTCCTTGTTTGTTGCTGAGCTTTGTGAATTCTTTATATATTTTAGATATTAACCCCTTATTGGAACTGTTGTTTGCAAATATTATCTCCCATTTGGTTGGCTGACTATTTATTGTCAGTTTCTTTTGCTGTGCAGAAGCTTTTTATTTTGATATAGTCCCATTTATTTATTTTTGCCTTCCCTTGCCTTTTGGGTCAAATTCATAAACTGTTCTCTACTAAATTTATTATTGTGGTTGTCCTGTTGCTTCAACACCATTTTTGGACAGATTGCCTTTGTTCCATTTTATTAATTTTGATTCTTTGTCAAAGATGAGTTGACTATATTGAGCGGGTGATGTGTTGTCATCATTTTGTCCTAAATATTTTCTACAGTCACTCCAACATCTCCTTTAATGCATAAATTATTTAGAAGTGTGGTATTTAATTTTAAAGTATTGAGGATTATTTTGGGTATTATATTATCATTGTTTTTTATTTTAATTTATTGTGATAAGATACCACACTTTGTAAGATTTAATTTAAAATCTAGTGATACTCATTTTATGGCATAACATATAGTCTTTTTTGGTGGACATTCGTATGCACATGAAAATAATGTGTATTTTATAATTACTGGATATTAGTGTACTAGGACTGTCAAGTCACATTAGTGATACTATTCAAATCTTCTGTGAATAGTATATTATTAAATATGTATAATTAAATTTATGGAGTGACATTGGCTAATAAAATTATATAGTTTTCAAGTGTGCAGTTGTGTAATATATCATCTGTATACTGCACTGTATTTTCACCTTGCAGAGTCAAATCTTCTGTCACCATGTATTTGACCCCCTGTTCCCTTTACTACATACACCCCACCTCTCTTTCCCTCTGGTGAACACCACACTATTGTCTCTATCTATATGTTTTTGTGTGTATGTCTCATTTGTTTATTTTTTTGCTTTTAGTTTTATATCCCACATGTAAATGAAATCATATGGTTCTTGACTTTTTCTGTCTGGCTTATTTCACTTAGCATGATAATCTCAACATCTATCCATGTTGTCACAAATGGCAGTATTTCATCATTTCTTATGGCTGAGGAGTATTCCATAGTATATATGTAGCACATCTTTTTTATCTGGTCATCTAGTGAAGGACACAGCAGTTACTTCCATGTCTTGGCCACCATGAATAATGCTGCAGTAAGCACAGGAGTGTATCTTTGCAAATAAATGTTTTCAAATTTTTCAGGTAGATACCCAGAAAAGAGGTTGCTGGGTCATATAACTCTATTCTAAGTTTTTTGAGGAACCTTCATACTGTTTTCTATAGTGGCTGTACTAGTTTATATTCCCACCAGCAGTGAATGAGGGTTTCTTTTTCTCCACAACCTCTCCAACACTTATTACCTATCTTCTTGATATTAGCCATTCTAATAGGTATGAGGTGGTATCTAGTAGTTTTGATTTGCATTTTTTTATTAGCTCGTGAAGTTAAGCATTTTATACATCTGTTGGGCATTTTTTTTATTAAGTGAGAGACTAGGAGCGAGAGACAGACTCCCACTTGCACCCTGACTGTGATCTACCAGGCAAGTCCCCTACTGGGTGATGCTCTGCCCAACTGGGGCTGCTGCTCCATTGCTCTGTAAACAAGCTATTTTAGTGCCTGAGGCAAGGTCACAGAGCCATCCTCAGCACCTGGGGCCAACTTGTTTGAACTATTTGAGCCATGGCTGTAGGAGGGAAAGAGAGAGAAAAAGAGAAGGGGAGAAATGGAGAAGCAGATGCTTGCTTCTCCTATGTACCCTGACCAGGAATTGAACCCAGGACTTCTACATATCAGGCCAACACACTACCACTGAGCAAACTGGCCAGGGCCATCTGTTGGACATTTGTGTGTCTTCCTGGGAGAATTGTCAGTTCAGGTCCTCTGCCCATTTTTTAATTCGATTGAGTTTTTTTGTTTGTTTTAACTGTTGAGTTGTACGAGTTATTTAAATATTTTGGATATTAATAACTTGTTGGGGGTGTTGTTTGCAAATATCTTTTCCCATTTGGCTGGTTGTCTTTTGATTTTGTTGACAGTTTCTTTTGCTGTAAAGATGAATTTTAGTTTCAATAAATGGTGTTGGCAAAATAGGAAAGCCACATGCAAAAGAACGAAACTAGAATGTTGTTTGTTACCATATAAAAAATTAACTCAAAATAGCTCAAAAACCTATATATAAAACCTGAAACAGCCTGACCTGTGGTGGCGCAGTGGATAAAGCGTCGACCTGGAAATGCTGAGGTCGCCGGTTCAAAACCTGGGCTTGCCTGGTCAAGGCACATATGGGAGTTGATGCTTCCAGCTCCTCCCTTCTCTCTTTCTGTCTCTCTCTCTCTCTCTCTCTCTTTCTCTCTCTCCTCTCTAAAATGAATAAATAAAAAATTAAAAAAAATTAAAAAAAATAAACAGCTGAAGACCAGATGTGATCTAAAAAACAAACAAACAAAAAAAAACCTGAAACAATAAATTATATAGAAGAGAACATGAGTACTAAATTTATGGACCTTAGTTTTGGAGAGACTTTTATGAATTTTACCTCAAAGTCAAGGTAAATGCAAAAATAAACGAATGGGACTATATCAAACTGTATATATATCAAATTTGACTATATCAAACTGTATATATATATAAATGGGACTATATCAAACTGTATATATATCAGTTTGACTATATCAAACTGTATATATATATAAATTTTATATATATATAAAATTTACTTTTTGTCTACTTTTTATTGTTTACTCTATGAAGCATGTTATGAAAGCTACAACTATGAGCATAGATTTTTTATTATTTTTCTTTAATTATGTTAGTTTGCTTCATGTGTTTTGAAACTCTGCTATTAGGTTCATGAAAATTTAGGATTGCTATGTCTTCTGGGGGAAAAAAAGTGTTATCTGCTAATACACTTCTTCTTGAGGCCTAGTTTGTATGATATTGTTATAGCCCAAATATTTATATTTATTACTTACATGGGATATCATTTTTTGTACCTTACCCTGAACCTATTTGAGTCATCACTGTTCAAGTTCCCAGCAAGCAGACCTTGAAATGGTGATGGTGTCAGAGTTTGTTGAGTTGTGCTATCAGCAGTAATAACTTTGGGAAGATAAAGGAAGCATGATTGGCCTGAGAGGCATTGATCTTCAGTGCAATTGCAACAAAGGTTTCAGCTGATTTTATGCAGGCTCTGGAGTCATGTGACCCTGAGATTCAAGGTAATAGGCTTTATGGCCCTTTATGGACTAGTTTGTAGTTAAAGGCTACTTTCTAAGAGGTGTGATCTTGCGTAAAGTGAATCGGTTTAGTTGAGGGCAAATCCTGGAAAGAAATTCATTTGAGAACTGCCAGTTAGTAACACTCCCAACAGCTATAGGAATAAACTTTACTGTCATAGAACTAGGAGTCTGGGCAGCTCACCATCGTATCACAGTGTTGCTTAGGTTTAAAGTCCTTTTGTTATAGATACCCGAAAGGTGAGACTTGGTTACTTCATCCAACATGACAATATTTGGTTTTTTAGTGGAGTCTTTAGTTCAAGATATTTATTGTAATCACTGATACATTGTGTTTGAGTGTGCCATCTTGCTATGTGTTTTCTATTTTTCAAATGTTCTTTCTTTTTTCTCTTTTCCTGACTTCTTTGGGGTTAATTGCATTTTTTTAAAGTTTTTCAGTAGTTTTATTGATTTTGTCATACTTCTGATATTTTTATTAATATTTAATGATAGGTATTACTTAATATATCCAAAACTTGCTTCTTATCTATGTTTATTATAACACCATATGCTAAATGAAAGAATCTTAAAGAATATAATTTTTGTGCTGTTGTCATGTATATTATTTCTATACCATATTATAAAGTACACATTTGGCTCTTTCATGAATTAAAAGAAAAATAAAGGATAATCTTTTGTAGAAATAAAACGTGCCTGCTATTTACCTTCCTGTCAATCTTTATTCGTTCCTGTAGATCTGAGTTTTTATCTGGTTACAAATAACAAATTATGAGGATTAACTACGGTAGAAAGTTTATTATTATTATTATTTTTTTTTTTTCATTTTTCTGAAGCTGGAAACGGGGAGAGACAGTCAGACAGACTTCCGCATGCGCCCGACCGGGATCCACCCGGCACGCCCACCAGGGGCGACGCTCTGCCCACCAGGGGGCGATGCTCTGCCCATCCTGGGCGTCGCCATATTGCAACCAGAGCCACTCTAGCGCCTGAGGCAGAGGCCACAGAGCCATCCCCAGCGCCCGGGCCATCTTTGCTCCAATGGAGCCTTGGCTGAGGGAGGGGAAGAGAGAGACAGAGAGGAAAGCGGGTGGAGGGGTGGAGAAGCAAATGGGCGCTTCTCCTGTGTGCCCTGGCCAGGAATCGAACCCGGGTCCTCCGCACGCTAGGCCGAAGCTCTACCGCTGAGCCAACCGGCCAGGCGAAAGTTTATTAATTTTTAATGAACTGGCATGTTTACCAGTTTAACCAAAAAGTCTTAGCTGTTGGTTTCATTTCTTGTTATTGTTACCTCACATTCATGCTCAATAAAATATATATGTAGTTTATTAAGAAATTATTGTTGAGCCTGAGGTCTCCAGTTCAAAACCCCAAGGTTGCTACCTTGAGCATGAGATCATCTATATAACCCCATGGTCACTGGCTTAAATCGAAAGGTTGCTGGCTTGAGCCCAAGGTTGCTGGCTTAAGCAAGGGGTCACTGGCTTGGCTAGAGCCCCTGGGCAAGGCACATATAAGAAAGCAATCAATGAACAACCAAGGTGCCACAACTATAAGTTGATGCTTCTCATCTCTCTTCCTTCCCGTCTCTATCTTTCTCCCACAAAAAGAAAAAGAGAGAGAGAAAGAAAGAAAGGGAGGGAAAGAGGAGAAAGGAGAGAGGAGAGAGGAAAAAGGAAAGGAAAAAGGAAAAAGGAAAAGAAAAGGAAGGGAAGGGAAGGGAAGGGAAGGGAAGGGAAGGGAAGGGAAGGGAAGGGAAGGGAAGGGAAGGGAAGGAAAAGAAAGGAAAGGAAAGGAAAGGAAAGGAAAGAAGTTATTGCTGAAATTTCAACTTCTGCTCTCTTGCTTCCTGCTCTAACAGGTCTATGGAAATGCAGGACCTAGCAAGTCCTCATCCTCTTGTTGGAGGCGGTGATACTCCTGGTAGCTCCAAACTGGAGAAAGCTAATCTAAGTAGCACATCAGTCACCACAAATGGGACGGGAGGTAAGTGTACAACCTTGAAGACACCCAGAATCACATATTATTTTTGCTGCAATTTCACATGTTAGGGATTTACTAATAAATAAATATTTCATTAGCAATAACACAATCAGCATTATATTGAAGAATGTTATTTATTGTTCTGTTCGCTTTCTTGAAACTTTTGCTTTTCTTCTAAAACTGGAAGCATTCAGAAAGAATAGACAGGCCTAGACATTTGAAGGCCTTTAATGAGGCTTCCTTTTCTTGCATTTGTCATTGTAAATATTTCTTTATATGTAGAAAATGTGCCCAAAGATTTTCACTGGATCGTACAAAAAAAAAGGAAGACAAAGAAAATAAATTATGTTAATTTCTGGTTTTGTTTTGAATTGCAAGAAAGAAAATCTACCCCATATTTTTTCTTAAAAATAATTTTGGAAATAGAAAACAATCCCTATCTGCTGCAATTTTCTTTTCAAAGAGAATAATGCCTAGCAAGAATTTAGAATAGGAATTGAGTATTTTTTCCAGATACCTTCTCATTTGATTAGTCCATAATTATTCCATAGCATACAGCAACAGTCAATTATTACAAATATTCTTCCCTATTGTTTTTAGAAAATGCATTCAACTTGCCAGAAAATATTATCTTATTTTTGTATCAGAATACATAGACTACATATAGATACACACATGAATGTATAAACTGTAATTTAAATTATTCTCACTCATTTTGAAGTTTTGTAGATCTAGTTGTTTTATTCAATAAGTGATAAATTATAGGAAATTTGTTTTAATTTCCAAACATCATAGGACTAGAGATCAGCATTTGCCACATCATATTTTCTTTTAAATTTTCAATAAATATTTATGAAATTGATACACCTCTTTACATTTATTTGAGAATAACAGTACCACCTAAAATTTCCTTTGTAAAGTTGTGTGCATTGCAACTTGCCTGTATTTAATAATGTTTTACCCCAGGCCCTTTGTAGATTAACATTTTTCTTGTTTATAATGTTTATTTGTCTCTAAACATGCATCTATAGTTTCAGCTAATTAATTATAGTATTGAAAATTTATAAGATTGTTTAGTGATGACTTCTGGAGTAAAAACATTAATATTTGAACCTTAGCTTGATAGAAATAATACGATTTTTTAAAAATCATACATCTGGAATCAGACTTTGGAGTTCACTAATTGTCATGTGTATATATTTAACTGAACTAAAACAGATCTGATAAACTAAAATGTGAAAGTCATGCCATACAGTTATAATTTTTGGCAAAAAGGTCAGAAAGCAGTGCAGGCATGGAAGACTATTGGTGTACACTGAGCAGGCATTCAGACAATGAACCCTTATACTGTTCCTATCCTCAGGGGACAACATGACTGTTTTAAACACTGCAGACTGGTTGCTGAGTTGCAACACCCCCTCTTCCGCAACAAGTATGAGAGACGATGGTACACTGCATGTGTTTGGGTGTGTGGATTTGCCCTTCTGGTTTGCTTTCTGCTGCTATTTCTCTCTTTGCACCTTTTATTCTGTGTCCAGTACTGTAAAGAAAAAGGAGAAATGAACATGCCTTTTAATTATGTATTGGTAACAGTTGGCTCTGGTTTTTGTATCAGCTAGTTATTCTCTTTTTAGAATCTTTATATCAGCAGTATTTTTTTCTAGATTTTTTCATAATTTTGCAAAAATGGGTCCATCTGTTTTTCTAACTACATATCAATTTACTGAATGGTTAATTGAGCGCAACAGACCTGTCAGAGCTTTTGAAGCAAGATTGTACATAATACAAACTCAATTATCTTTTAAACCTATTTCTTTTCATATTTAAATTGGCTTTTTTACCATGGGAGATATTTACTATTTTAGAGTCTTTGTTAAATATTCTAATTAAAGTACTTCAGTATTAATATTTAAAATCTCATCATTTAAAAACCATCAGTGATGAAAGGTATATATTTTAAATTATAAATTAATATCATCCTTTATATTGTCTTGATCTATAGACATTTATTATATTCACATATGTAATATAAAGTATAAACAAACTTTTCCTAAACCAAAAGTTAATATACTATCAAAATTAAAAATTAAAAACAAAACCATAACACTATGGTGGGACCACCCAATTTTAAGGTTAAAAAGAAGAGCTTACTACCTATCTGAAATGTGCATTACAAGCAAGCAGTTAGGCTAGGCATAGTTTGCTTCAGACCTTACTGTATCTCAGATTATATTAGAATATATGATATATCCCTTATATATTTGTAATTTTTGTTTCAATTTTTTTCAATTCTATACTTAAAATATACTTTTCATACTTAAAAGTATATTGCCAGAATTTAGTTCCTCTTAATTCTAATTCATGGGGGTTTTTCTATAAAGAAACTGTAGTAACTATTGTAGGCTCCATAGGTTATAACTGCCTCTGTCTCCACTACTCATAATGCCATAATAGTTCAAAAGCAGCCACAGATAATACATAAATGAACTAGTGTGGTTCGGTTGCACTAAAACTTTATAGCCCCTGAAATGTAAATTTTATATTATTTTCACATGTCACAAAATATTCCAAAATTGATGGCTTTTAAAAATATTTAAGTTGTAAAAAATATTTCTCGCTCACTGGCTATTCTCTTCTAAAGTAGAATTAGCCCTGGCCGGTTGGCTCAGCGGTAGAGCGTCGGCCTAGCGTGCGGAGGACCCGGGTTCGACTCCCGGTCAGGGCACACAGGAGAAGCGCCCATTTGCTTCTCCACCCCTCCGCCGCACTTTCCTCTCTGTCTCTCTCTTCCCCTCCCGCAGCCAAGGCTCCATTGGAGCAAACATGGCCCGGGCGCTGGGGATGGCTCTGTGGCCTCTGCCCCAGGCGCTAGAGTGGCTCTGGTCGCAATATGGCGACGCCCAGGATGGGCAGAGCATCGCCCCCTGGTGGGCAGAGCGTCGCCCCATGGTGGGCGTGCCGGGTGGATCCCGGTCGGGCGCATGCGGGAGTCTGTCTGACTGTCTCTCCCTGTTTCCAGCTTCAGAAAAATGAAAAAAAAAAAAAAAAAAGTAGAATTAATACAACACAGGCAACTTTATACTAATTAATATAGATGTTGAATATTTAGTAATTTTTTATCTAATCTTAACTGGAAACATTTTTTCTGAGCATTACACATCAGTGTTTTTGGGTGCTTAGTGTTAATGTTAAATGTCATGTGCTCATGTGGGAAGAACAAGGACTCGTATGTCAGGAGCATAGATCTGGACCTTGGCACTGCACTTATTGTGAGTGTCTCCTTGGCCAAGTTACTGAACCTTTCTGAGCTTCAACTTCTTTCTATGAAAGTAGTAGGTTGATAACACTTCCTCCTGGCAAGTGTTATCTTAAATTCGATATTGTATGTATGTTGCTTGATAATAAATACCAGAATATTGCCTTGTTAAATTGATAATTTGATAATAATTAGGCAACAAATTCTTAAGGAAAATGGAAAAAGAATGCATTATATTTAAATACTCTCCAATGTTTAGTTAGATGTTAAATTCTTCTTCATTTAGCCTGACACAGGCGGTCGTGCAGTGGATAGAGCGTCGGACTGGGACATGGAGGACCCAGGTTCGAGACCCCGAGGTCGCCAGCTTGAGCGCGGGCTCATTGGGTTTGAGCAGGGTTCACCAGCTTGAGCCCAAGGTTGCTGGCTTGAGCAAGGGATCACTCAGTCTGCTGTAGCCTCCCAGTCAAGGCACATATGAGAAATCAATCAATGAACAACTAAGGAACTGCAATGAAGAATTGATGTTTCTCATCTCTCTCCCTTCTTGTCTGTCCCTATCTGTCCCTCTCTCTGTTTCTGCCACAAAAAAAAAAGAAATTCTACTTCATTTAGAATATGTAAAGTGACTACTAGGGGCAAACTTTTAGTAACAAAATGTTACATATACTTTGATAACTAATGATATAGTCTTGGTAGCACGTTTATATGAAATTTTTAATAAATTTTAATGACTTATGTTTAATATTTATAACATAAATTAAGCATTCAGTGCATAATCTCTCTCAATGAGAGTAAACTATTTTATTTTTAATCCTGGGTTTTATTTTTAGTATTTGATCATTATTAAAAATTATTATAATAAAAATGGCAGAAGCTAATTTAGTATCTTTTTAAGAACTTTCCGTTAACTTTGAGGTTTTCAAAAAGATTATTTTAATTATATAGTTTATACTACTATGAATGAATTCATAGTATCATCTTAATAACCTACCATGCTTCATTGGTGCTGTTTAAATATATTACTTTAATTTAAAATGTTTTATCACCTTAATCCTAATTATTTAATTACATGTACAGATTTATATTGAGGCTAGATTTTCTTTTCAAATGTTTGTCACTTATAAAATTGTTAGAATATAGAACTATTAATAAAAGTGATCATATCTCAGCATATAGATCAGTGATTAACAAACTTCTTATATAAAGGGTCAGATAGTAAATATTTTAGGTTTTGCAGAACATATGATCTCTGTTGTAACTATTCAACTTGGCTATTGTTGGACAAAAGCAGCCATAAACAATATGTAAACAAATGAACTTGGCTGTGTTCAAATAAAGCTTGATATGTGAACACTGAAATTTGAATTTTACAACATTCTCATGTCACAGAATATTTTATTTTTTTGATAATTTCAACTATTTAAAATGTAAAAATTCTTAGTGCATGGGCTATGCACAAACAGGCCATAGGGAAGATTTAGCACATAGGGTTTAGTTTGTCAACCCCTGACTGATACAGATAAATATGTACTATAGCTAGAGTATACACACTTCATGTATATGCATATTCATGCATGTATATGCATGCCAACTATATTAAAGTTACTTTCAGATAGAGGAAAGATTCTAATTTGCTTAATGGTGTCAGATTCATGATTAACTATACTTTATATACAAGTATACTTAGGGAGTACTTAAGATAGAGTCTCAAAATTAATTTTTACTTTCTCAATTAAAAATGCACTAAGTTTGTACTATAGTCCAGGCTCTGTGCTAGGAAATGGAAACCCATGACCTATATAGAACACCATACTGGCCATCAAGAAACCAAAAATCTAGCAGAGGAAAAGGGACCAGAAAAATGATGAGTGCATAATTGGTTCAAGGTGGGTGCACAGTAGAGGAAGGGAATATTTGATTCTACAGAGAGATGAAGAAAATACTTCAAAGTGGTTTGGGGACCAAAATTAGACATTCTGATCAGGTTTATGGAGTTTTCTATACAGGGGTGTGTCAAAGGAGGTTAATAATAATGATAATAAATACAATCTTTAATAAATAAATAATAATATGAGAATAAACTCTTTTGCATACTCACAAGTATAAATCTACTTTTGCCCCCCCCATGTTTAAAATCTATATATCATGGAAAAGAATCTTCCAGAATATTTAGTATATCCATGATTGACTCACATGTGATGAATTTGTTTTTGAATGTTATATATATATATATATATATATATATATATATATATATATATATATATATATATATATGCCGTAGAGCCACTTGCTATTTGTAGCTCTATATTTTTAGATTTGCTTTTTGGAATGAGAACCATGAATTGCCTCGTCAAATTATTTCACAAAATTAAATATTTTTTGAATAGTTAGGAATGAAACATACTTGGTGCTCTATGGTTTTAAAGTGGATATATTGATTTAGACAGACATTAATCATAGGCTTAATTTTATTGAAACTGGCAGGCAATACTGTTCCCTAGCCAGTGGTAGAATTGTATCCTTCCTGATCTAACTCCTTCTGAAATTCTTGGTAGAACCTAAACCGTCAATGTTTAATTTTGTGGTTCAGAAAGGAGTGCATACATATGTGTGTGTATGTATGTATGTATACATATATATATATATGTATTTATATATAGTATGTGCTCTTTTAATAAAGCAGACACTGGTTTAAATACAGATTTCTGTAGATGAAATATAAAATGTAAATTACTTGAGTCACCTTCTCTTTCAAGGAATAATCCTGAAACAGACTTTCTTTAAAAATATACACATGAATGTTATACCAAAGTTCTTAAGGTAAACTGAAGGGACATAATTAAATTTGCTTTGAAAATATGTGTATGAGGAGATGAAGACTGGGATGTGAAGAGAGGAAACCAGTGATTTAGTAGCCATAGCTGACACTGGACAATAATCACATACAATGTTGATTTTGTCTGTAGATTATTTTAAAGGTAAAATAATTTAGCCATATCAGTATGTTAAAATTAATTTAACCCTTTAAATAAAAACTATGTAGCTCTATTTTAAAAAAAATATAAATTACAAGGGGATAACTGGTGGAGAGGGGGACCAGATAATTCAAGCATTTCTGGAAGTAATGTTTCTGTGCAACGTGCTTTAGTTTTGTTATTTTACTCTATTGGTAATGAACCCTTGTTTGGAGCACGTAGATGGTGACAGAACTCATTAACCTAGGACATTAAAATATAGTTGCTGCTTTTGAAATCAAAATATTTATTTTGTACATTTGAGTGTTGTTGACAATATGATACTTTTCTCCTGTAGAAGGTTATCGTTCCATTTTAGAGTCTGTAATGATGTTGTTGGACACTACCCTGAAAACAAGTCCAAAGGCCCTTTTAACTTCTGCTTAAATTTCTCTTCCATTTAATTTTCTTACGTATATTAAGAAAAACAAAATATAGTTAAAAAATCTATTTGATCATGACATAAATATACACTGGTAATCATTTGTAATGAGGATTTTTACAAGAAAATAATAAGATGCATAAAACTTTTTTTTTCTAAGTTGTTGAACATTTTTCCAATAGAGCCTAGCAATTAGTTCATTAAAATATGTTTTCTGCCCCTAGAAAAGTATATAATAGATCTAATTAAAGTATGGAAACAAAAGCAAGACAAAAGAAAATTGAATACATTTCAAATATATTTGGACCTTTGATTAAATTGTTTCATTTTTCTAGTTTTATCTATAATTATTATTTTGCTTATATGAGTTACCTGTTCTATGAATATTAAGATACTTTTTGTATTCTAGCATCTTATTAATAAATCAAGTAATCATATAAAGAATGCCTATGTTTTCTACCTGAATTTTCTGTCCTGAAGAAAACAAATTGTTATTAACAAATATTACTTTATAAAATCAAACCAAAAGACTGCATCTTACTTGTAGTTTAAGAAATGTTTTTGATGCTCACTTAATGTGAAAATAATTTCTCTTCTGTAGCAGCGTACTTAATTTCCCCCTCTTCTCTCATTTTCTACTCTTACCTGGATATAAATTTGCATTAATGTGCAGCTTTTCTTCTCCAAATGTTGAGTTATTACTTTACAATCCATGCATTTTAGTACACTGAACACATCTTGATATTTAGGCTTCTCTTCCTATACTGTCTAGGGATACATTTTCTGAGTAAAATGCATCTTCTTTGTCTTTGACTACATACAGCCCTTTAAAATGTTAGAGAGATGTTTCCATTATAATGAATGCAACCAGAAACTCTCACTCTTCCTTTCCTTCCTTCTGCTTTTGACCACCTGAAACTTTCAAATTGGGGAGATTATAATCAACATCAATGCTACGCTTTTGAAATCAAGTCTGAAAGTTGGTATTCAACGTAACAAAACTAATCTTTATGTCTGGCTTCTAGAACAGTTTTATTAGACACAAGTCCCAGTCTCCTACCCTCTTGCCAATGCGCAAATATGTATAGAATGAATAAATGTATTTTACAAGTAGTCTTCATAGATTTAAATACGTTTAAGTAGGAATTCAGCCACAGTTAAAATTTGGAAGTTTCTCTTGTCTTAGTTTCACTGAAGGTTTTAGACTATGCCTTTTTTTTGTCATAAATGTCAGGAATAAGACATTGCATCACAGAGAGCCTTTACACCCATCTAGATTACACTCTGGGTCATCTTTATACAGACACAGATTAAAGGAGTTCTTGGTTAGTGCTGCCGGCAAAGGTAGTATGGTTTAAAATTTGTGTTCTGAAACCACACCACCTTGTCTCAAATTTTAGCATTTACTAACTGCGACTGTAGGCAAATTATTTCACCTCTCTGTGCCTCTTTGTTTCCTCATCTGAAAAATGAAGATGATAGTATTACCTACCTCATGTGATTGTCATGAGCAGTAAATGAGTTAATATCTATAAAAAGCACAGAAAGAGCACCTGGAATGTAGAAAGTACCTTTGAAGTGTGCATTGTTACCTCCTTTTGCATTTGCTACTTCTTGTGTCTTTTAAAATGTTTCAAGAGGCCCTGACCGGTTGGCTCAGCAGTAGAGCGTCGGCCTGGCGTGTAGGAGTCCGGGTTCAATTCCCGGCCAGGGCACACAGAAGAGGCGCCCATCTGCTTCTCCACCCCTCCCCCTCTCCTTCCTCTCTGTCTCTCTCTTCCCCTCTCGCAGCTGAGGCTCCATTGGAGCAAAGTTGGCCGGGGCGCTGAGGATGGCTCTGTGGCCTCTGCCTCGGGCGCTAGAATGGCTCTGGATGCAACAGAGCGACGCTGCAGAGGGCGGGTGGATCCCGGTCAGGCGCATGCGGGAGTCTGTCTGACTGCCTCCCCGTTTCCAGCTTCGGAAAAATGAAAAAAAAATAATAATAATAAAATAAATAAAATAAAATCTTTCAAGAGAAAGAAATGAAAAACATACTTTTTTAACCTATTCCCAGATTTTGCAGTTTTCATTATTAACAAAATGTGCCTAACTACTCCATCTAAAATAACCCCATTCTTACACTTTCTGAACCCATATGCAGTCACTGTCATGAACATAAGCCATTTTCATATGTGAAGACAGCCTGTTATGGTGAAGAGATCCTGATTTTAGAGTGAAAGACCTACGTTCAGATCTTAGCTTTAGCATCTGCAATGCAACAAGCCCCTCAGCCCACCAAAATATTAGTTTCCTCATGTATAAAATAGATATAAGGGTTCACATCGATCAAGCGTTGTTTTGAGGATTAGCTAAATGTAAATAATCTAAACATAGAAAGCTCCCAATAAATAATTATGCAGTCGTAAATAATTTTGTAGTGGTAAATTTCATTAGTGATGAGCTATTAGCATAATATGGACTACTATACAAATTATTACTAAAAGTAGTAACCATGGTTCATTATCATCGTACAAATAATTAGACACTACTTCTCAGGTGGTTGTTGCTATTGAAAAATAGGTCAACCTTAAATATCCCTGATGCTAGGAGACTTAAGCCAAGTCTCTTCACTTCCTCTTTCCAACTTCTTAAACTTCTTGTAGTTTTCTGAATCTTCCAGCAAGTCTTCATGACATTATTGGATCCTGGATACTAAATTAACCCCAGAGCTCACTAAGGGAGGTTCCAATCTATTCTGTTCATAATCATTACTGCATGTTTCTCCACTAATTAATTGCTTTTCTAACAGCGTAACCATGCTCAATTGTTTGGTGGGTACATGCTGACCCACTACAGTATTCTTTTTGTCACGTTTATGCTTGGTTGGCTAGTCTTCAGCTTTCTTATAGTTTTCTGCTTGCTTCTAAGGCATTTAACTGTATCATTTCCAGGAATCATAAGAGGTGTTAAGTAGAAAATAATTTAGCTTATTCCCTTGCTGCTGTGATATATGTAGCAGAGCTTTGCCCACAAAGGGAAAATATGGTGTGACAAAATGAGAAGAGGCTTTTTCACTGGCCCCTCCCCCCACTCACATCTAATAATGACAATAATGTGTGCCAGGCTACATCATTGCCAAGTAAGGATTTCACAAAAATATACCACCTCAAAATAAAAATAACATATTAAAGAGTTTTTAAAGGTATACTTATTGCTGTAGAAATTATCTCTTATTCTGTGTTTCTCTCTATATATATAATTCATTAAAAGTTATTATGCCATTAAAATAAAAAGCCTAACACCTTATGTATAGCTCTTTCACCTTTTTAAGAACAGAAAATTTATTGAGTGTCTCATTTTTCACCCATCACATAAATACACCCATGGTTTCCTTATTTGAATATGCCTCCATTGTACTCTTATGCACTCTTTTTTTTTTTTTTTAATATCTTCTTGAGAAGAATAAAATATAAGCTAGTACTTCTCTTTGTTATGTTTTGGATTAGACATTCTGAAGACTGACTGATGGTTTCTTTTTTCTGTCTTTTGACTATAATATCAGAGTGTGCTTTAGGTGAGTTAAAAAATACAAATATGTGTATTGCTATTTCAACTATTTAAGGTTGACTGCCTTTAAAAGCCAGATCCGAGAGAACTGGTTTAGCCAGAGGATTTTTAGATTAAGTTCTCTACAAATGCATGTCCATTTAGAAGCTAAATTAACAAAACTCTCTTCACCAACTCTATAAGTTCTCTCTTGCATGACCATGGTAGCTAGAAAAAAACACTAGTAGAGCAGTCAGCATCTTTGATATCAGTCTAGATATGAGACTCACATGTACTTATTCTTCTACATAGTGTCTCTCCTTGCAGTCAAAACAGAGCCTTTGAACAGCAGTGAAACTACAACCACGACTGGAGATGGAGCGCTTGACACTTTTACTGGGTCAGGTAAAGCCTTAAGCTCGTGTGTTGTTACATACACCTTGGGGTATACGTGATTCTTCTAGTGAACAAGCTGCGTAAACACCAAAGCTGTTAGAACTGGGTTCTTTATAAATTTAGCGATGAATTTACTTTGAGAATTGATTGTCATAAACCATACCTTTTTGGAAATTAAATTTAGAATCATTTTGCCAGATTTTTTTTTTTAGTTGACAGCAAAGCCATCCCCCTGACTTTCTTATTAGAAATAAGCAGAGCTGGATTCCTTCATAAATATTTTATACCTTGTTTGGTTTAATAATCACATTGTCATAGTTGACTTTATTCCTTTAACTTCCCCACTTAGGTGACATAAAAACGGCCTTTCCTCCAAGATTCGAGATGTAAAACTATCCATTTGATTCCTTCTAAATAACCTTGTTTCCTTTCTGGGTTTAAAAAAAAGCCTCCTGTGTAAGCAGCTGAGTGACAAGTATTAAAGGTTAATGGGCTGCAGGAGAGCACATGCTGGTTGCATTAGAAGCCAGCCTCTGAGAGCACTACTCTTACTCACATGCTTCAGAGAGAACAATCGCATGTCTTGAAACATCAATCCTTTTTAAATCCAAATACCTGGTAACTCCCACGTGAGCACAAAGGACATGCGTTAAATTGACTTAGTTAAATTATAGTCTTTTGTTTGGTTTATTATCTGGTGAAAGGATTTTTTTTTAATGTGAGAAGGCATGTGTATAGCAGAAAGATGACCATTAAACCTAAAAAAAAGTATTTGTGGTCATTACAACTGGGTTCTGTTATTCTATTTTATTTTACATTTATCCATGCTTTTATGTACAAAGATTTTATGTGGGCACACTTCATGTAAAGAGTTGCAGTATGTCCTTGAGTATGATGTCATTAGAGCATAAATTGATTTTTATAGATATGGATGATCCCATTTCATGAGCTCACACTGACTGGGAGCATTTGTTTTGTACTCACATAAATATTACTGCCACAAACTGAAAGAAATAATCAGTCATACACTCTGTATAGAGATTCATATGTGCTAATCTACATTGTTTTCTAGCAATTCACTTGCCTCCCAGGAGATATATAGGTACCAACTAAATCTAGCATTTTTTATTATTCACCAAAACCCTTGTAAACTTTCTACAAAGTAAGTGCATATGAACATATTTTTAAGGAAAAGAACAAACTTAGTAATTGCTGACATACGTTAATAATACATCACAAGTTAATTGAAAGCTAAATGACAAGATTATAGAATGTCAACTCCACAAGGAATTTTAAAGATCTCTGATTCATTCTGTAAGCAAGAATACTGATGTCCTGAGAAGTTAAAGGCGGTTAAGGCCATACAGTCAAAGCTTCACAGGTCAGTACAGGTATAAATATTTGACAACAGCATTCTGGTCTGGAAAAAAAAAAGTTCTTCAGTTTTCTTTTAAGAATTATCTAGCCCTGGCCGGTTGGCTCAGTGGTAGAGCGTCGGCCTGGCGTGCAGAAGTCCCAGGTTCAATTCCCCGCCAGGGCACACAGGAGAAGTGCCCATCTGCTTCTCCACCCCCCCCCCCCTCCTTCCTCTCTGTCTCTCTCTTCCCCTCCTGCAGCTGAGGCTCCATTGGAGCAAAGATGGCCCGGGCGCTGGGGATGGCTCCTTGGCCTCTGCCCCAGGCGCTAGAGTGGCTCTGGTCGCAACAGAGCGACGCCCCCTGGTGGGCGTGCTGGATGGATCCCGGTCAGGAGCTTGAGGAAGTCTGTCTGACTATCTCTCCCCGTTTCCAGCTTTAGAAAAATACAAAAAAAAAAAAAAAAAAAGAATTATCTAGGACCGCACTGTTCATTAAAGTAGTCCCTAACCATGTGACTATCTAAATCTAAATTGATTAATATTTGGTACAAGTAACAAAAGTTACCTTGTCACACTAGTCATATTACAAGTGTTTAATAGGTACATGTGTTTCCTTAGTGGCTTTTATATCGGACAACTCCGATATAGAACATTTTCAACACCATGGACCAAGTTCTTTAGGACAACAATGATTTAGGTCAGCAATTCTCAATAGTAGTACTACCTAAAAACTGGCGTATTTCTCATTGTGGGGCAGCTGTCCTCTGCATTTTAAGGTGTTTAGCAGCATCCTTATCATCCATACCAGGATGACAGTAGGACCCTCCAGTTATGACAACCAAAAATGTTTCCATGTATTTTAAATGTACCCTGGCAAACAAAATCCCTACTTACCCTCCAGCCTCACCCCCCACCTCCCACCCCATTGATGGTCACTGTTCTAAAGTGCCATGATAATAAGAACAAACCATTAAAACTGCTTGACATCATACTCTGAGATTCTAATAATATTTAAAATTTTGTTTTAATTAATTTTTAGGAAATATAGAAAATTTTGCTTACTTTTATAGGCAGAAATGATGAGCTATAATGAGTTGAGTGCTTTGGATAATGTTTCTAGATTACTTAAATGGCAATGAGGAATAAAAGGTAGGTCTGCATGCCTTGTTTTCCAGAAATCATACTGGAGGTTAGGCTGCCTGTGTAGCATAATTCCAACTCTCTTTAGATAAATTTTGTTATCAGTTATGTGCAGAGTGATGCTAGAATAAAATGTAAAAAAGTTAGTTAAGATGCACAAATTCTCCAAGTTTTATGTGAACATCCAAGTTTCCTGAGCCAAAGGTTTTATATTCTATATTCTGTTTACAAAATGAATGTATAGTCATTAATATAAAATTTTAAAGGTTGCACCTTTATACTGAAATTCATTCATTAGAGGGAAGATGCATCCTACATATTCAAATTTGTGTTCATGTATATGATTTTTTTCTGAAATAATTTTGTGCTTTGGTTTATTTAATAAAAGCTGCTATAGTGAATGCTTCTTTTCATTATTTAATGTTTCTTTGGTAAAATCTTGTGTTTTACAGTCCTGAGAATAATTGGTTAGTATAGTCCAAGACTTGAGTGTACCAAAGGGAAGTTTTGTGAATCAGAGACAAAACACATGGTATTAAGCCTCATTCAACTATATTTTGTTGGATAAACAGAGTATTCACTATTGTGAATTACTGAATTGGACTGAATTTCCTGTGGAGTAACACCGTTGATACTATGTAATTTACATATAGTGCTCATAGTGTAGTAAAAAGAGTCTGTTCTCATTGAGATCACTTGAAAGTTTTAAACATTCTTTAAATCTTTAATAAATAAGTGGAAAATGAGTGGTCCATTGGTCAATGTACACTGCTCACAAAACGTAGGGGATATTTTACCTCTTCATATGCATTTTGAAATATCTCCTACTTTTTGTGAGCAGTATAATTTAAGGAAAAGAATGGACCTTGTAACTTGTTAAATATATTTAATGATTTTCAAAATTGATTATAATATTCATGAAAACATACATACTTTCTGAACTGTTGCTATGGAAACCATAATAGACTTTCATACTCAAGGTTTGCAAACCAAACAGCATTTTAAGCACATTAAATTCTACCTGCTTCTGAAGCAGCAGATCACAAAGGTACTTAATAGCATTTTGATATAGAAAAATCTCATGTTTCATCAAATAATTAGCAAGCTAAACCTATTTGTCACTTTTATAATTCTAAAAGTTTAGCTCCAGAATTATTATGAACAACTAAAAAAGGACATAGTACTTTGAAGTATAACTATGATTGATTAGACTAAACTAATTCCAGTGCTGCGTTGTGTACTACTTTAATCTTTTTGAAAAGTGAATGAACAGCAGATGGCCTAATAAAGACACTCTGTGTGCCTGCCCAGTATGCACTGGCTCTGAAGGGACTGCCTCACACTTCAGAGCCCATATATTTGCAACACATCCGTCTTAGTCAAGGCAGATGGTTAGAGGAAACTTCCAACTTTTGGATGTATTCCAGTTTGGGGCTGCATGTTGGGATGAAATATTAGTAGGACTCGACTTTCACCTTTATGTTCTTCTTGTAAAGGTTCTATCTCTGATAGTTCAAAACATTTTTGTAAACAAGATTGCTGCTTCATTTTGCAATTATGTTTTTTTAAGTGTTGCATTATCACCCATGCTTTCCATGTATAGTATATTCCAATTATTACTAGAATACTTTGGACTCGGCATTTTTAATTTCTCATCTGGTAAAAGAAAGGAAAGAGAAAATGATAGCATTTGACAATTTGAAAATGAAGGTTGGAATGTCACATTTTTAAAATAAACTTTTATTGTAATTCTAGTAGAATAAATATGGAGGAAAGAATCTATTACCATCATATTTAGAATTTAAAACATATAAAGTTTGCACATTTTAAAAATTTATCTTTAGATCATTAAATATTAATTTCTTATAATCAAAGATTTTTTATAGTATATTAGTATGTAAGCTCATGCTACTGATTTGAGAAAATGGAAGAATGATGGAGAGGAATGATTTTTAACATTAAGAATTCATTTCATGCTCTTAGAACAAACTTAAAACAGTTCAGTTTGAATAAAATGTTTAGGCATCTGCTTCTGTTTAGAAAATGAATCCATTTATTGAATCAGTGAATTTTAGAAACATATCTTTAACGTGGTAATTTCTTTAAATTGGTTTAGTATATTCTAGTGAAATATATTTATGAAGCAACCTTTTTGCACTTTTATTGTGTCTTACAGTAATAACAAGCAGTGGCTATAGCCCCAGATCAGCACATCAATATTCCCCACAGCTCTATCCTTCCAAGTAAGTGGTCAGTAGGTTCCTTCAAATGTGTTAGAATGATTTTCCAGGACTATCTTTATAAATCTGTATTCATACAATATAACAACTTTAAACCGGAATACATTTATGTATATCAATGTGTTAGAGACATTTGGATAAATTAGTTGGATAAATCCATACCCTGCACAAACCTGCAAATAAAGAGACACTCATTTTTATCTGGACAGTTCCCTTAATGCTGGATGTTTATACATCTTGAAGAAAGCATCAAGTTCAAACCAGAACGCACTGATATTTTTTAATGAAAATTCTGAAGTGCCGACTAGTTTAAAGCAAATCTAGAGCTTACCTTTTATGCAAATGTCACATCATAATTTGTTTCATTGTTACAGTATTTTTATTGGATTTCAAGTCCTGAAAAACATATTTTTGAAGACTATGCTCTTATTATTTTTATAATTAATGCAGCAAACTTATTGAGGGCAGTGGTAGAAATTTCAAGTTTAACCGTATTAATTGTTGCAGTCAGTCAGATGTGTCAATATTTTGGATCCCAGATTCATGCACATTTAGGTGTTATTTTCTGTGACTGTGACAACTAGAGTGTCCTTCCACTGCGCCACCGTCTGGTCATACTAAGTGTCCTTAAGAATAGGCAGGAGATGGGATATCCATTTGGGAACATTCTGTAAAATGTGGCTTGATGAAGGGAATGGCATTCTATTTTTTTTTTTTCAAGAAGTTGCCTACTCTTTTTTTTTTTAAGATTTCTAGTTCTTGATAGACAATTCTTGGTAGGGCTTTTAATGACTCTTGTAGTCATTGCATAGTATTAGGTCACTTACAGAAACTGGAGAGTCTCAATTAATTGGTCTGTGCTCCATTTTCCTCATTTGCATACCAATTAGAATGCTGCGTCTGAAGTAAACAAGAATTATAGACCTAGAAGAGGCTTTTGATATAATATCTAAATCAAATTTCTCACTTTACAAGACAGTGTAGACATAGGGAGTTTAAATTATTTATCCAAGGTCACTAGACTGGTTTGTACGGAGCCTGGACTCCTGACATACAGACCCATGTCCTTTCCTATATTGCTAAAATTATATTGTGGATAAAGAAGAGGATTACTTCCTGGCTATTATAAGGTTTCACTGAATCTAAGCTGTCTGAATTAATATGCAGTCTTTGTTGCCACAGTAATGCTATTTTTCTGATATTTAGGCCCTATCCACACATTCTTTCTACACCAGCAGCTCAAACAATGTCTGCCTATGCAGGCCAGACTCAGTATTCGGGAATGCAGCAGCCAGCCGTCTACACAGCCTACTCCCAGACAGGACAGCCCTACAGCCTGCCCACTTACGGTATTTCACGTCTTCTCTTTTCTCCTCCTTTGCTTATAGGCAGCAGGTTATACTCCTGCTGGCTAGTCGCTGTATATTCTAATGTATGATACAACTCAGAAATAAGATCACTGAGTAACAAGTGGTTTTGCACATGCTTCTTCCAAACAGATTTGGGTGTGATGTTGCCAGGCATCAAGACAGAGAGTGGACTTCCACAAACTCAGTCCCCGTTACAAAGTGGGTGCCTCAGTTACAGCCCAGGATTTTCCACCCCTCAGCCGGGCCAGACACCTTATTCTTACCAGATGCCAGGTAAGGAGCCACACAGGAGATGTGTTAGGTGAGAAGAAATTTTTTGAATGATGCTCCTTGGCTTCAGACCAGAATTCTGCAGCCATGAAGACAGTTTTAAATGTTAAACCTCAACTCACTCAATTTCATTAGAAAGGAAACATGACAAAAAAAGTCAAATATGCATTAAGATATATGACTCATGCCCAGTACTTAAGTTTAAGTTGCGTAAAATTGGCAGAAAACTTGGTCCAAGCAAAGCAACCCCCAAGCCAGTCACCATGCCAGCAGTCACATATTTAGCATCTACTTAAGTGATTTCAAAGATTCATAACCAGACCACTATTTTCTTGTTAGTGTTCCTTAAGTAGATCCTGCTGTTTTGATTCTATTTAAGGTTGAGTTAGCACTTATTCTAAGTCCTGCTGATCATTGAATGAGGATTTTTTTTTTGTTCATTCCTAAAATATCTGTATCCTGTTGACACTACATTTTTAATAGGAATATTTTATATAATTTGCACCACCCCCAAATCCTCCATGTATGATCATTGTTTAATATTTCCTCTTGTTAACTCTAATTAAAAATTCTTTTTAATCACTGTGCAGTAGAAGCAGGAAAAATTTAGTGACATAATAAAAACATTAAAAGCGGTTTCTATCTGTCATTTTGTCTATATTATCATAGTCATAAATTTGGGGCTATATTAACATATTTGAAGCAACTAGTACTGACATTTGAGCCAGTTGACTAAAATGAAATAATTACTTAGACTTTTTTTGCTGAAATGGCAAGTTTCTCTTTACGGAGAATGTAGGTAGAAACGTGTTTGCATACTTGCTACAACCACAGTTAGCCACACAACTAGTTCCGGTCAGTTTGCATTGATTATCTACTACTATTTAAAACCCAATGATAAAATAATCAGCTGTCTCAATAATCTTTTAATTTACTCTTTAACAAGTACATTCCGCAGGAACATAGTCTTTAAAAAAATAATCTGCAAATTGATAGTCCATTTGTTTTTGCCCTAATTTTAAAAAATGTTGAATAAATTCCTGACCTAATAGTGAATTTTAGAAGGCCCTCAACTCTTAGATTATTGCAGTATAAACCCTATGGAGTCTGAGCCCTGGTTCCCAGGGCTTTATGTTGTAAGGAAAGGGCACAGGAATGAAGACAGGGAGCTGCAAGCATCAGTTAATTCTGGGTGGGTTCTGTGTGTTGATCTCTTAAGCTAATACTGTCCAAATGTTTAACTCAAGGGGTTTGTGTATACAAAAGCAGTTGATATGACAATCTGAAAGTTCAGTAATCTGGAAGTAGTTTGAGTCTGATAATATTTTATTCTTTGAGTGACTGCACTTATAGACACTTAACACCATGAAGAGCAGCTATAGTCCATATTAAGACTTTTCTAGATGTGACCTTATAGTCACAAGAGAAATGGAGTTAAGCACATATTCCTTATAAATCTCTCAACTTCAATTTCACTATCTTAACAAAATTAAAAATACATTTATCTCATTGAATTCTGCAAAGTGAAGTATTTCTATTATTTTACAGTGAATACTTTAAAAATGTATTTTTTATTTATCTGTAGGTTCTAGTTTTGCACCATCATCTACTATTTATGCAAATAATTCAGTTTCCAATTCAACGAATTTCAGCAGTTCACAACAGGTAAAGTAGTTTTTTTTGTATTTATGCTTCTTATATCTATTCAGATTTTGAAAGATTAGTTTCAGATTATCACATAAGTACATAGTCTCCCACAATAAGGTTTTTATATTTAAAATTAAGAGGGCCATTTCAAGGTAGTAAAAGGGGTAATCCAGAATTTTGGGGATATGTGTAATTCTAGCTATTCTAGGTTTCCTGTTTTCTAGGTTTGCCCTTTAAACATTTAAGCTGCTATTGGTTTAATTATTTGTCATGGAATTACAAAATGTATTGCATGCTTTCCTATAATCTTAAACTCAATATAATTTATTGAACACTAAACAAAATAGTACTAAATACAATTTTATTTTTTGTGATAAAACAGTGTGTGAACATTAATTGATTGAACTGTAATCAATCATTGGATTGTGTTATGTCAGTTTTAGAGTAAAATACCATTTGTTACTAAACAACCTTTCTGTTGGACTACGGTTGGCTTTTATTTTTATTTATTTAGTTTACTAGGTAGAGTGACAGCATGAGGAAAGAATTACTCTGTTCCACTTGAAAGAATAAAAGATTCATAATGGAGAGGAAAGATTTATATCATAAAACAGATCTAGTGCTGCCTGAATATTTAAATACAGTGGTTTCAGTATAAAATGTGTCCTGCATTTTGGCCCATGGACTGAATACCAATTTATTATTCTAGGAAATACTTATCGAGTACTTATTCTGTATTAGGAACTGGCTGGTGTCCTGGGGAAATGAAGGTGGGGGTAAAATGGATTGGACCTGATTCCTACCTCATGGAGTTTACAGCCTACTGAAAGAAACAGACATTAAACCAGTCATCATACAAGTAAATATATAATTAGGGAGTATGAAGGGAGAGAACAAGGTCCTATTAAAAATACTATTAGAAATTTAATTTAAGTAAGGAAAATTTGGGGGAAGGCCTATCTTGCAGAACAGACATTTAGGCCAAGTCTCATAAGGGCTGTGTGAAGAATGAGGGCAAGGGTGTTTTGGGAATAGAAAGCAGCTTGTACCCGACCCAAGGGCTGAAAACCTTGGTGCATTGGTGAACGCAAAGCAGGCTGGGGTTGAGTTAGTACATGAGTATCCAGTGGGGAAACACATTTGTTTAGATGTACAGGGGCCTGGGGTTTGTAGGATGGAACTTGTAATCTATTTCAAGCTCAATAGGAAGCTAATAAAGCATGTTAAGCAGCAGAAGAGCATTGTGTAATTTATGTTTTGAAAAGGTTACTTTGGCTTTAGGGCCTTTAGAGAAAGCCAAAAATGGAAGTGAGGAGAGAAATTAGAAAACCTGTCCATTGGCTACAATAGTAAGTGAAGGTGGCTTGGACCGGGATGAAGGGGTGACAATAGTGGATATAAAGAGAAGAAAAGATCTCTAAGATATGCTTGAGTACAGAGACATTATATTCACCAGAAGTTGATGCCTGTACCTTTCCAGTCAGTGAATTAATTCATCTTCCTTTGAGGCGTAGCAGAGATTCCAGCTCCCAGATGCTAGTCAGGCTTTCTGGATTGAGGCTTCAGCTCTGAAACTTGCTAGCTGTGTGACCTTGGGCAAATCACTGAAAGGCACTCTGTGCCTTCGTCCCCATCACTGTAATGATAATGCTGCCTATGGATTGTGATAATTAAATGACTAAGTTCATTTAAGGCTTTAGAACAGTACCTGACACCAAGCAATCATAATGTATATGTTTGTTTTTATTGATTTACTTTGAAAAATATGTGTTGCTAGGAACATTGTCCAAATACTGGTAAGATTTTGTTTTTGTTTTTTATTGGCTCACAGGTTGTAATGGGACTATCAAATCTAGAAATTAACATAGGATTTTAGTTTTCTACCGAACTACTTAACCCTTTCTTATCATATTTGCTTATACACTTATTTACTTATACAAAGAATTTCCTGCCTGACCAGGTGGTGGCACAGTGGATAGAGCATTGGCCTGGGATGCTGAGGACCCAGGTTTGAAACCCTGAGGTCGCCGACTTGAGCACGGGCTCATCTGGTTTGAGCGAGGCTTACCAGCTTGAGTGTGAAGTTGCTGGTTTGAGCGTGGGATCACAGACATGACCCCATGGTCGCTGACTTGAGGCCAAAGGTCACTGACTCAAAGCCCAAGGTCACTGGCTTGAGCCCATGGTTGCTGTCTTGAGCAAGGGGCCTCTGGCTCGGCTATAGACCCCCTCACCCCCAGTCAAGGCACTTATGAGAAAGCAATCAATGAACAACTAATGTGCTGCAACAAAGAATTGATGCTTCTCATCTGTCTGTCCCTTTCTGTTTCTCTCTCTCTGTCTCTGTCTCTGTCTCTCTCTCTCTCTCTCTCTCTATATATATATATATATATGTATATATATACACACACATGCACACACATATGTATACATATAGATCTATATATCTTTGTGATATATATATATATATATTGCTAAAATAAAATTTCCTCAAACATGGATTTTTTTTCCCCCTTAGGAACATGTATGAGGGAACCTTAATCCTGACCAAGGCTTTTTTTGTCATTAACAACAATTTGGGCTAAAACGTACTAAATATTTTAAACACCAATTGTCACAACAAATCCTTGTTCATTGTCTTAATATATAAAAGGATTTGAAGGATTATTTCAATCATTTTAAGGTTCTTAAAGTGTTTTAATAAACAGCAGGTCAAGAGGAGTTGATCCAATGTTTTCTTTTCTCACTGTAACAAATGAGGCAAATTAAATGTTTGAAAACCTCACTAAAAACTCCAAGTCAGGGCCGCAGAGGGGATCTATCCTGTGAGAGACTGGGCAGGAAAATCTTTTATTCATCTTCCTTTTTTCACTCTTCCTGCCAAGAAAACAGAATTTTACAGGGCAGCCTGGAAGGGAAATAAAAATCGCAATTATGCAGACCCAGAGCGAGGTGTGCATGCAAGCTGGGAGGGGTGGTCACACCTCCCCCTTGCAGGTGATGTTAGAAGATGCATGAGAACAGATGCTGTGAATAAGCACTTATTTCTTCTTCCTCTTTCCTCAAGTGCAGAAGACCTGATGATGTTAAATCCTTGAATAAATAATTATAGGGGCAAAGTGAATCAGATGTCACATCCTTTAGACAGATTCAAATGTGTGTATTGGATCTGATTTGAACAGCCAGCGGGGGAGTCCAGGACATTGTTCATGCAGAAGATGCCCACAGAAGAGTCTCTGCTCATTGACATCACCTCAAAGCTGTGGGCTCCAAAACAAATGGAGCCAAATACTAATCTTACCGTTTACCATAGTGATTTGATTTTCTTTCAAGCCTACTAGAGGGCAGTTTCTCTTAACAAACACACATGTCTCAATTACTGTTTCAGGATTATCCATCCTACACAGCCTTTGGCCAAAACCAGTATGCACAGTATTACTCAGCATCGACATACGGAGCTTATATGACATCAAATAACACAGCTGATGGCACTTCGTCCTCCACCTCAACCTATCAGTTGCAGGAATCTCTCCCAGGACTGACTAGCCAACCAGGTACAGATCTTCATCCAGGTGAAAAACTTTCGTATGTTTTGCTGTGTCTAATAATATGGAGAAAATGGACATTTCAGAAACAAGGTTGAAAGCTCACAGACGATTATGCTGCTGTTTAATCTGTGCTCATCCCACTTATATGAAATGACCTCCTGGCATTTCAGAAAACATTCCTTTTAGATGTGATGCAGTTAGGAGATTTTAATCTTAAGTGGCAGTGTACGTATAAATATAAAAGGATATTAAAAGGTCAGTGGACCTTTTGCTAGATGAATTATTTTGTGATGATCTTGACAACATAGAAAAGTTGAAAGTTGTAGTATTCTCTTCTTTGGGTATAACTGGTCATATTTCCTTTACACTTGAGAGAGTTTATAGCTTCCTTTAGCACTGAGAGTCATCAGCACTTCCAATGAGTGAATTTTCCCTACATTCCTAAAATTTATAAGGTAGTCTAATATCTTTGTCTAATCCATACATATTTAAAATTTGTTGTATTTTTTGTTGTCTGAAGCTTATCTGTTTTCTAATTGGAATTGTATTTGCTGACACATTTAATCCAGCTGAAGTATTCAAGTTAAAAGCTACTTTAATAGAGATTCATCATAATCCCAGTCAAAATTCTGGCAAGACTTTTTGAAGAAATTATTAAGATAATTCAAAAATTAGAAGGAAAGGCAAAGGAACTAAAATAGCCAAAATTATTTTGCAAAGTAAGGACAAAATCTGAGGGCTTGCATTGCCTGATTTCAAGTCTTGTTATAAAGAACAGTAATCAAGAATGTTTGGTGTTGGCAAAAAGACACATACTTGGAGTAATGGACTAGAACAAAGGGTCCAGAAATATATATATATGTATGTATGTATGTGTGTGTGTGTGTGTAAATAGGAATTTTGGCAAAGGTGCAAAGGGAATTGGAGAATTAATAGTTTAAAAGGGGGCGCTAGGACAATCAGACATGCATATACCAAAACAAACAAACAGACAAAAATAAAAGCATGAGAATCTTGACTTATACCATATACAATGCATGTAAAAAACTAAAACTATGAAACTTCTAGAAGAAACCATGGAAGAAATCTTTGTGGCCTTGGATTATATAAGATTTTATAGATATGATAGATACAGAGATTATGAGATTCTCTGTTGAATTTAAGGATGAAATTATTTCTACTTGTACTATATTATTCTTTCAACTACGAAAATCATAACAAAGACATGTCTGGATTTTTAAGATATTCTGTGACCTCAGAACTTCAGTTAAGATAATGATAAGTTTGAGTTTGCCTTTTTAGACCTGGCAATCATAAAAATAAGCATAACTAGGAAATTTTTCTTTATTATTGGTGAAAGTTGAGCTATTTAGTTTAAGGATATGAAAACCATTTCCATTAACCAGTTTTGCATTTTGGAATTAAATTAGAGACCTAACAATTAAATCCACAATTTTTTGTAAATCATTGACTGTTAATTTCTCCCATTTTTTAAAGGGAAACCTACTTCCTGTTCTCAAAGAGACAGCTAGTTATTTTGATTTAGAGATAAACCCTGATAAAGTAAAGTTGGATCTAAATATTTAAAGCATAGAAGGTACAGTTATTCTTCAGTGTACTGATTAAAGGGTAATTATTCAATCACGTATAGTATTGGCCCAAGAAAATACCTAAGGCATTTGGTAATGACTGATGTCGTCTGGAAATTGCAAATAGCATTCAGTTATTACTCTACCTTATTAGGTAGTTTGACAGTGTGTTTAAAAAAAAAAAAAACATTACCATGCTGATTAAGAACAGATGTTTTAGTTCATTATCTTTATAAAGATCTCTCTTTGCTTTTAACATAAAAATTATCATAGGTGTATCATAATTTTGATTTGCATTCAGAAAGTTCAATGACTGATTAGCACATTAAAAGAAGAATGTGTTTATAGCCCCACCTTTTAAAAATATTTTAAGCATCTTTAAAATTTAATATAATTAGTATTTTTGTAACAATATTTTCCTTTACTGTGAGATCTTGGCAAACGTTACAATACATTAGCTAATTAAACTTTACAAGTGCTTCAGAAAAGTAAGGGATATAGTAAGATCACATCACTCTTTGAAAGGAAGCCAGTTTCTTAAGCAGAACTCAGTAGACTTTCCATAGCTTCATGGCACTTCACTTATAGACAGGAAGGAAAGCAAAGTGCTAATTCATTTCATTGAAGCTAACAAGAGGATTTAGATAGAAATCCTCTAAGCACAGTTAGCTTCTCTGCCAATATACATTTTCCCAACCTGCCGTATTAATGGGCCCTAGTGAAACTACCTGAGTGAAATTTGGCAGAGGCACTGGAATTGACAGCTTTCTTCTTTAAAAAAAAAAAAAAAGAACTGTTAACAAATGTTTAATGACCATTTGAGCTCAAGTTTCTGGTTTTACCTTTTATCAGAAAGAAAGGATAGCAGCACCTTCCAAAAATATAGAGGTCAGAACAGTTCTACCTGGTCGGTTGCTATAGGAGCCCAGATACAACTTCGGCCTCTTCAGGACCTGCTCTTTTACTACAAATTTCTTTTGATGAGTTCTTTGGCTCTTACTTACATAAATTGTATAAAGTCTGTATTACTCTTTTTTTTTTTTTAATAAATTTTTATTAATGTTAATGGGATGACATTAATAATTCAGGGTACATATATTCAAAGAAAAACATGTCTAGGTTATCTTGTCATTAAATTATGTTGCATACCCCTCGCCCAGAGTCAGATTGTCCTCCGTCACCCACTATCTAGTTTTCTCTGTGCCCCTCCCCCTCCCCCTAAATCTCTCCCTCCCTCCCTCCTGCATCCTCCCTCCCTCCACCCCTGGTAACCACCACACTCTTGTCCATGTCTCTTAGTCTCGTTTTTATGTTCCACCAATGTATGGAATCATGTAGTTCTTGTTTTTTTCTGATTTACTTATTTCACTCCGTATAATGTTATCAAGATCCCACCATTTTGCTATAAATGATCTAATGTCATCATTTCTTATGGCTGAGTAGTATTCCATAGTGTATATGTGCCACATCTTCTTTATCCAATCCTCTATTGAAGGGCTTTTTGGTTGTTTCCATGTCTTGGCCACTGTGAACAATGCTGCTATGAACATGGGGCTACATGTGTCTTTACGTATCAATGATTCTGAGGTTTTGGGGTATATACCCAGTAGAGGGATTGCTGGGTCATAAGGTAGTTCTATTTGCAGTTTTTTGAGGAACCACCATACTTTCCTCCATAGTGGTTGTACTACTTTACATTCCCACCAACAGTGTATGAGGGTTCCTTTTTCTCCACAGCCTCTCCAACATAACTAAAGAAATGTTTATTATGCTACCTACCCTGACACAGAGACCCATACAATGTACCGTGCTAGCAGTGTTTTAAGAACAAATAATATATGGAGCAAAGACATATTTTTTGATGCTGTGTCCTAACATGCTCAATGTTTCCCCCAAAAAAGTTACAACCATTATAAATGATTACAAGTCAGCTATGTAAAATTACTACTTATTTAGAATATCTCAGAATAAATATTATCTAAATGTTATCTAGTTTGTTCAGACGTGATTATTTAGATTAATAACTGTTCAGCTGTCCTTCTAGTTATTTTATGTTAATTTTATATTAAAGCATGATAGTGATAACATCTTAATATTTAAAGATTGTATAACCTAAATTTAATACTTTGCCAGCAGGCTCTCATAGTTTTTACTTCATGCATATGATTTAAATCCAATTAAATATAAATCAGATCAATATCATTAATTCAGAGGTAGCTGCTATTATCCATGCTTTAATAGAAAGAAAGAGAGAGAGAGAAAGGAGGGAGGGGGAGAGAGAGAGGGAAGGAGGAAGAAGGGAGGGAGGGATGGAGGGAAGAAAGAAGATAGGGAGGGAGGAAGGGAGAAAGTAGGAAAGAACAGATTAAGAAAGACTGAGTAAAATGCTTGCAGTTTACAGTAAATCTGCCTCTTGTTACTTGTGGGGTTCTGCTGCTCCTCACTGTTGCCTCCATTTGTTTATCTTAACACCCCCCTACACACACACATTTACTGCTCAGTGCTCCCCACCTCATAATATGCTACTCCATTGGCTTTAGACATGGAAGATTTTCAGGTATCCATAGGGCATGCAGAAATCAATTAGATACAAAGTCTGAAACTTAGGATGTAGCTTGGTTGGAGGTACAGATTTATGTGTGGGTCATCCCATAGAAGGTGGTTAACCTATGAGAGGGTTAAACAGATCACCCAGATGACGTGACATGAGTAAGACAGTGATCAAAGGATGGAATTCTTAAATGTTGGCAGTAAGGAATGGGAGAAGAAAAAGGAGTCCTGTGTCCTAGGCAGAGAAGGACTGGTGAGAGAGATTTTAGAATGAGAAGAGGGCAGAATATCAGCTGCCAAATAATGGTTCTGGGGAGTTGCTGTTTCAGAGGACCAAACCCAGCATGGAGATCCAGGAAGATAAGGGTTGAATCTCTCTATTGCACTTGTCAGTGTAACTATTGGAGACTTTGCAGGAGAGAAGTGTTGGAGTGCTGGTGAAATGAAGCTAGGTAATGACAAATTGGATGTCAGGAAGTTGGGAGAGATGTGCTCTTCAGGGCAGTCGCTGCTGGCCACATGTGGCTCTTGAACATGTGCAGTGTGGCTAGTACAGACTGAGGTCTGCGGCAAGTGGAAACCATACACAGGCCTTAATATGAAAAAAAATAGTGTAAAACATGTCACTGGTAATTTTTCATATAGATTCCATGTTCAAATGAATATTTTAGATGAAGTTTATTTGTCAGTTAACAAATAAAATTAATTATACATGTTTCTTTCTACATTTTTTTCTAATGAGGCTCCAGGAAATTTTAAAGTGTGTATGTGGTTAATTTGTGGCTCCTGTTTTTGTTGGACAGCCCTGGTATGCACTATTGTTTTAAGACATGTTACTTAAAAAAAAAAAAAAAAAAAGAAGAAGTAAGTTAGCAAGCAGATAGCTTCTAGATGAAAATGCAGGGTCAAAGGGAAGGACTTTTAAACTTGTGTGGGTTCCCAGAAAAGGAAGAGGTTGCAGGCAGGATGAGAGATTGTGACTGATGGAGTCGGGTTCCCTAAGAGGTGAGAGGTTGAGGAGTCAAGTTTGCAGGTGGAGACATGGGATTGATCCCGAAGATATTTCATGGTCTGAACTCTGATGTAAGGAGGTGAGAACAGATCTAAATTTAAATAAATATAGAGTTGGGGGTAGAAACAGGAAGTTGGAGGCATATGGAATATAAAAGGCATTCAGTTATAATAGATCACAGAGATTGAACCGAGGAGGTGTTTGTCTGACCTACGGAATTTTTGACTGCCTTAGGACTTTAGGTATTTGGGAGTATAAATCTTCTTTCTTTTCTTTCTTTTTTTTTTTTTTTTTGGTCCTAAGGAGATCTCTGTTGAATAACGATTTGTTAATTAATAATGAAGATTCACACCTGATCTAAAACTGAAGTGCTATTCTCGACCTGTTCTGTTATTTATAGGAGAGTTTGACACTGTGCAGAGTCCCTCCACACCCATTAAAGACCTTGATGAGAGAACGTGCAGGAGCTCTGGGTCCAAGTCCCGAGGAAGAGGCCGGAAAAATAATCCCTCCCCACCGCCCGACAGTGACCTGGAGGTATGCTAACCATCCTCAAAGACTGTGATGAGATGTTTGATTTTTATTGACTACATAGTTTATACTTACTGTTTCACAAAGTTTCAAGCTCTTATATATATGTATAAATAAAATGAAGGGAGTAGATCTACTTTGTAATAGGCATTTTACAGCTGCCAAGTGTGAGATTTCATCCATTATAATGACCAAATTAAAAACAATAACAAACAAATTTTAAAAATAATGCCATTGCTTGAGGGATAATTTTCTGAGAAATACTTCATTTGGTAATACTAAGATAATGAAAGATATTTATGTGAGTCCATTAATTTTAAAAAGTAAAATTAATCTGTTTGGAAAGGAAATATTATCTCCTGAAAATAGGAAACATTTCAGTCATTTGATATAGGTTAAAATTTTTATATCAGTAAACATTTCTATGTGCCTTTTTTTGTTGTTGTTAAAAGCTCTTCTGAGATATGTGCATACAAAGCAGATTGATTTTTGTTACAGAGCATCAGGAAAAACTGTTCTTAACCATAATACATATGTTACTTCTTAAACAACTGCATACTTTAATTAAGAAAAAATATTAGGCCCTGGCTGGTTGGCTCAGTGGTAGAACGTTGGCCTGGCGTGCAGGAATCCCAGGTTCGATTCCCGGCCAGGGCACACAGGAGAGGTGCCCATCTGCTTCTCCACCCCTCCCCCTCTCCTTTCTCTCTGTCTCTCTCTTCCCCTTCTGCAGCCAAGGCTCCATTGGAGCCAGGTTGGCCTGGGCACTGAGGATGGCTCTATGGCCTCTGCCTCAGGCGCTAGAATGGCCCTGGTTGCAACAGAGCAACTCCCCAGATGGGCAGAGCATCGCCCCCTGGTGGGCATGCCGGGTGGATCCCGGTCGGGCACATGCAGGAGTCTGTCTGACTGCCTTCCCTGTTTCCAACTTCAGAAAAATACAAATAAAAAGAGAAAAAATATTAAATTTCCAGATTTAGTGAAGTTAAGTAATAGTCATTGCAGCCCTTCAGAAGAGATCATTTCCTTTACCTGCACAGCAATAGCAGGTTCAGACACAGGTGATAATCAGTGGGTGAGCTGGGCTCAGAAGCAAGACTATTGTGGGAGCAGTGAGCATTGGCCCATTGAAAAGGGGACCACCCATCCCTGCCACATGGAATACCAGCCAGTATCGCCATATCTTCCAATTTCTGTACTGCAGTCAGAACTCCTAAGGTTGTTGGAAATCATCCCAATCTTGAAAAGTATATCAATAATTAGAAATCTTTCAAATACTAGGCAAGCCAAACAACACATCTGATGGTCTAAAAGCTGACTCAGGAGTCCACACTTTGCAATATCTATTTAGGGATCTCTTCGAGTCTTCTAAATATATTAAAATTTTTAATTGTTTGGATGTATTACAAAATGTCATGAGTCTATATTCTAAAGTCCAAATGTGTCTTTTGGGATATTAATTGCAAATAAATATTTGGATAAGTTTATTCAAATTAGAATATCTGATTTTTAACCTTAAAAGATTTTTAAACTTAAAGAGATTTCTGCTTTTAGAATGTGATCACTCTTGATGTTTGTCTTTTCTTCAGCGTGTGTTTGTCTGGGACTTGGATGAGACCATCATTGTTTTTCACTCACTGCTCACAGGTTCTTATGCCCAGAAATATGGCAAGGTAAGGCATCAAGAAATTTTTTTTCCCCAGAAATCTTGTTAGAGTTTTATTTTGTTCAAAAATCAAGAGCCTTTTAAAAATACATGTAAGTGTTTTTATTGAAGCGTGTCAAATATCCTCTTCATTCTTTCTTTTTAGTGGCCTGTTATTTGTTTTAATGTGACTTGGCAAATTTTACAAAACTACCAAAAAATTGCATTCTTTTTTTTCTTCATGTCTTTGAATTTTCCACATCAAAACCCAAGAAGATTATTACTCTGATGTAATTATTTTAGAAAAAAAATTTTTGTAACTTGAGATGCACTTTAAACATTATAAAGTTATATATTATCCTCTAATAAGGGAACTTTTTAAATTTTTATTTAGAAAATTAAATTTAACACGGTGACATTGATCAATAAGAGTACATAGCTGGCCCTGGCCGGTTGGCTCAGCGGTAGAGCGTCAGCCTGGCGTGCGGGGGACCATGATTCGATTCCTGGCCAGGGCACATAGGAGAAGCGCCCATTTGCTTCTCCACCCCCACCCCCCTCCTTCCTCTCTGTCTCTCTTTCCCTCCCGCAGCCAAGGCTCCATTGGAGCAAAGATGGCCCAGGCGCTGGGGATGGCTCCTTGGCCTCTGCCCCAGGCGCTAGAGTGGCTCTGGTCGCGGCAGAGCGACGCCCCAGAGGGGTAGAGCATTGCCCCCTGGTGGGCAGAGCATCTCCCCTGGTGGGCGAGCTGGGTGGATCCCGGTCGGGCGCATGCGGGAGTCTGTCTGACTGTCTCTCCCCGTTTCCAGCTTCAGAAAAATACAAAAAAAAAAAAAAAAAAGAGTACATAGCTTTCAAGTAAACATTTTTATAGCATTTGAACTGTTGATTATGTTGTATGCCCATCACCCGAAGTCAAACCATTTTCTGTCACCTTATATTTGTCCCTCCTTAGGCTCTTCCCCCCACCTCGTCCACCATGTCCCCATGTTCCCCTCCCCCTGATAACCAACTGTTTCACTTTCATCTATGTCCATGAGTCTCAGTTTTATATCCCACCTATGTGTAAAATCATACAGTTCTTAGGTTTCTCTGATTTACTTATATCTCTCAGTGTAATGTTCTCTACGTTCATCTATGTTGTCATAAATGGCACTATGTCATCATTTCTTATGACTGAGTAGTATTCCATTGTATGTATGTATGTGTATGTGTGTGTGTGTGTGTGTGTGTGTGTGTGTCTGATATATATCACATCTTCTTTATCAAGTCCTCAATCAAAGGACACTTTGGTTGTTTCCATGTCTTGGCCCCTGTGAATAATGCTGAGATGAACATGGGTACATATGTCTTTACGTACCAGTGTTTTCAATTTTTGGGGGTAGATACCCAGTAGAAGGATTGCTGGCTTATATGTTAGTTCTATTCTTAGTTTTTTGAGGAACCACCATACTTTCTTCAATAATGGTTGTACTAATTTGCATTTCCACTAGCGGTGAATGAGGGTTCCTTTTTCTCCACAGCCTCTCCAGCCCTTTTTATTCTGTCTTGATAATAGCCAATCTAACAGATGTGAGGTGGTATCTCATTGTAGTTTTGATTTGCATTTCTCTAATAGCTAGTGGAGATAAGCGTCTTTTCATATATCTGGTGGCTTGCATTGTATTGTTGCACCACATGTTGCTATAGAATGCCATTTGGAATAAGGAAATAATCTTATATCTGATGGATCCTTTGTATTTATGAATAAAAGTATATTTTGTAATTTCGAGTGAGGACATGAATTGAGACCTCACTCACACATTCATATTTAAAGACAGATGGTCTTATTACTCCTCTTCCTTTCTCTCTGGCTATTTTTTTTATTGTGAGCTAGCTTCTTACAACTGTGCTGTTGCACACCTATATGAGTATGTGTTTCAAAGATTGATGCAACCGCAACAGGATTTTTAGCTGGAAAATTGACCATGTCATTACTTACCATTTGCATCTTTGACTCTGTGAGACTCATAATCTAACCAGAGCCAATTAAAAAAAAGAATATTGGCCCTCCTTCAATTACCAGCTTCAAGGTTGTATCTGACTTTGGGTACTTTAGATATCACACCTACATAAGTGTCTTTCTATGTATTTATAGTGTCACATTATTTAATAGGGACTCATGTCAGCTCAACATGTAATTTTAGCAGGTTAGTTATACTTTATCTTCTAGACTAGCAATGATGAATGGTGCTCATGTATTTCCTCCTAAATTGCACTCTTGGCGAATCTGCATTGCATTTTATTTTTAGTATAGTTAGTCAATGTTGCTAAACTGATGAGAAAGGTAACAATTTTGTTTAATGAACATTTAGAAGGAGTCTTAGTCCCATTATCACAATCATCATTATCTAAAACAGTGATCTTCAAAGCAGGACATGTCCACATGTACTAGAAATGCACAAGAAGCTTCACTGAGATAAGGAAAGAAAGTATCAGTATGTGTGTCACACACACAAGTATCTTTCAGTTTCTATTGTTGTCTTTACATAATGAACATACTTCATAAATATTACATATGATTATAATTTAAACAATATGTATATAATTTAAAAGTAAGTTAATTATACATAAATTTGGTGTGCATGCCAAAATTCTATTACTTATAGAGTACACCATCTAAAATGTTTCCAGACCATAATTTAAAGCATTTCTTCTGGAATAGTTTTGACTTATGAGGAATACATAGTAAATCTTGTTGAACTGATTGCAGTATTTTTGTACAGCTAAGTTTCATGTTAAATAAATGTCTAAACTAAACAATCTAACTTGAAACCCTTGAATCCAAATAAAGTTTCCTTCAAAATAGACACCATTGACGTCTATATCTAAATATCTGTGTCATTTCTATTTGGCCAGATCAGTGGTAGAACTAATCTTTTTACAGTTACCTTTAGATTTTTAAAATGTCTTGTGATTCCAAACCTTTATTCTTTTGTGGAAATTTTGATCTTTAGAAATACTAAGATCATTTGAATAAGCAACATAATCAAATATTGCTACTTTTTTTATTTGCATAAAGTATCTTTTTTTTAATAAACTTTTATTTTAATGGGGTGACATCAATAAATCAGGGTACATATATTCAAAGAAAACATTTCCAGGTTATCTTGTCATTTAGTTCTGTTGCATACCCATCACCCACAGAGAGATCGACCTCCGTCACCCTCTATCCAGTTTTCTTTGTACCCCTCCCCCTCCCCCTCTCCCTCCCTCCCTCCCCCCCACCCCCCCCCATAACCACCACACTCCTGTCCATGTCTCTTAATCTCGCTTTTATGTCCCACCAATGTATGGAATCCTACAGTTCTTGTTTTTTTCTGATTCACTTATTTCACTCCACATAATATTATCAAGATTCCACCATTCTGCTGTAAGTGATTCGATGTCATCATTTCTTCTAGCTGAATAGTATACCATGGTGTATATGTGTCCCATCTTCTTTATCCAGTCTTCTATTTTTTTTACAGTGATTAAAAGCCTTTAAGCAAACTCTTGGCCAATACAGCAAGAATTAATAAAAGAGTAGTGTCCTTAACATGTTCACCAAGTCCAAGTTGGCCCCATCACCATGACAGATCCCTGAAAAATGCAACCCAACCACAGTTCAGTCTGTTAGGAGCTGTCACAGGGAGCAGGAGTCCAGGAAAAGTCCACATCCAGGAAAAGTCCGTATGGCACTGGAATTGTTGTTACCATTCTATACTTTGCAGCTCATGTCCAAGTCCCAATGACCGCTGCTTCTAGCTGGTAATGATTCAGGTAGACTGGAAAAGCCATTTGCAGCATGCGTGGATATGGAGCTTCTGTTCTCCTCTGCCTGGAGAGATGAGACCAGGTTGCCTTTCCCTGGAGCTCTGCGACTATGGCATGGTAAAGAGAACCTTGGGATACACTAAGCTGGGTGGCAAAGGTAGATTCATAATAGAAGTTGGCAAAAGGGGGAAAGAGAGCTCTAATTTAGGAGTAGGCCCCAGCCTGAAATATGAGTGGGGCATTGAGGTAGGAGGAATAAAGGAAACACTATATATTAAACAAAGCAGCAGAAAATAGGACTATCAACACCCACAACAGAGATCTTTGAGGGAAGAATAAAAAACCTGACTATTCAGGCAAAACATAGTTAAGTGGCCCTTGTGCAAATGAGATCAGTTTACCTGCTTCTTGGAAGAAATACCCTAGGCTTGTCCACAGTGTCGTAGATGGGGCCAATGGCCATGGGCACCTTCAGCCTTCAGTGGCAAACCCCAGCTTTCTGGGAAAGGTTAGGTCATAGGTGGCTGGAGCAGGGCTGGAAGAGACTGAACCTTCCTTTAGAGGAGCGAGGGGGAAGCCTACCTTCCAGTGTCCCTGTTTCCTCACAGCAGAGGCATGTAAGCCTGGCAGGCTTTAGCTCAATGACCTTCCTTTCCGATCAGGAACAAGGCAGGGGTGCCCCCTTTCACCACTCTTATTCAACATAGTTCTGGAAGTCCTAGCCACAGCAATCAGACAAGAAAAAGAAATAAAAGGCATCCAAATTGGAAAAGAAGAAGTAAAACTATCATTATTTGCTACTTTTTTTTAAGTGAGAGGCAGGGAGGCAGAGACAAACTCCCGCATGTGCCCTGACTGGGATTCACCCCTATCTGTGTATACTCTGCCCATCTGGAGTCACTGCTCCATTGCTCGAAACAGAGCTATTTTAGCACCTGAGGCAAGGCCATGGAGCCATCCTCAGCACCTGGAGCCAACTTGCTCAAACTCTTCAAGCCATGGATGCAGGAGGGGAAGAGAGACAGAGAGAGAGAGAGAGAAAGAGAGAGAGAGAGAGAGAGAGAGAGAAATGGAGGGGGAGAGGTGGAGAAGCTGATGGTTGCTTCTCCTCTGTGCCCTGACTGGGAATCAAACCTGGGACTTTCACACACTGGGCCAATGCTCTTGCCACTGAGCCAACCAACCAGGACCCACTATTTTTATTTTTGTCAAAAGTATCATAAAATAGTTTTCATCCCATAACTGAGCATAAACTGCCATTTGGGATGAGAAAGGGTGCCAATAAACAGGCCAGGAAGGCAAATCACTAGAAAAAATGAAGCTGCTCTTCTTGAGTGACTCATGAACTGGCTGTCAGAGTCATTCCAAGAGCAGAGTGCTCACCCTTGCATCGCTGAAATAAACTGCCACTTCCTCATGTGGCAACCTGGATGTGCAGCATTCATTTCACATACAAGTTACATTATTTCAAAGTATTTTCAGAAGCTTTATTTGAAACAAAATAGACACATTTTCTATGTTTTTCAGACACTTAAAATAGCCAAGTTTACCAAAGGAGTGGAGCAAAGGGGGGAGGGGAAGAAGGGAACTAATGTTTAATATTTACCCTGTGCCAGGCAATACGTGTCACAATTTTAAGGGGTAGGTTGTTCTCTCCAATCTATATGTGAAGGAATGGGCTCAGAGAGGGAGTAAAATGTGTGAAAGTCACACAGCTACTCCGTGGCAGAAATGAGTGTTGGGTCCTTGGATTAGCTGACCCCAAAACTCATGTGATTTCTACAACAGCATATCACACAGCAGAGACCGTCCATCTCCTATCAACACAATATATAAGTGATCTTTCCTAAAAGGAGTAAAGACAATTAATGATTTACTGTGTAGACAGTTTTGTGAGTTCTCCTTTCAGTAGGAATAATTCTAATTCTCTTTTTCTCAGAGAATTGGGATATTTTTCCATCAATAGGTAAAATTTAAGAAATGTTCAGTGAAATAAAGTGTGGTAGACAGATATTTGAGCCTCATGGTGTGTGACCTAGGAAAAGAATTGGGATATTTTTCCATCAATAGGTAAAATTTAAGAAATGTTCAGTGAAATAAAGTGTGGTAGACAGATATTTGAGCCTCATGGTGTGTGACCTAGGAAAAGAATCAAGGTCACTACTAGAAGGTGAGGGGGAAAATAAACTGACATGTACAGAATACCTACCACGTGGTAGAGCTGGTGCTTGGCATTTCACAAGCAATAGGGATGGATGGTGGTTAAGGACGAGAGCCTCTGAGTCAGGTAAACCTAACTGAAAAAACCCGGTGCTATTGCAAACAGCTTTCTGCTGCTGGCCAATTTTCTTACTTCCTCAGTCTCAACTTTTGTGAAATGAAAACAGTACTATCTATAGTGAATAAGAACTATAGAGAAAACATGTTTCAAGGGCCTAGTAGAACCTCTGGTGTGAATTAACACTCAAGAAAATACTATAACTGTTATTAGTCACTTTCACAAATGTTATCCCACATAATTCTCATAATTACTATGCTGTGATTTATTATGATCTAAATTCTATGGATGAGGAAGCCTGGATTTCGGGGGTTTAAGAAACTTGACTAAGGCCAAAAGTGATGAATGCTGGTACATATATTAGAAATCATGTCAGTCTCATAACAAGTCTTTGTCCTTTATACTATTCTCTGTTATTCGAAGGGGGGGGGGGCTGTGGAAATTTTCAACGTAAGAAATACCCAAACCTGTAGAGAATTTTTATGAGTTTATTTGAGCAAAAACTGATGACAGTTGTCAGGGAACAAGATCTCAAATGCTCCGGAGAGTAACAATTTTCAGTGTCTATATGCATTTGAGATGACAAAGGGAATTTAAGGAAGATTTTAAAAGGTGGGGGAGAGCAAGGCAGGCATTGGATTATAGAATAGTTAAGAGGGTGGTCTGCTTTAGAAGGAGAGTACTAGAAGGGTATATTTCAAAGGCGTGTTAGCCTAAATGCACAGAAACAATGAACAGGGCTTGCTTTATGGCAAAGATAAGCCTTTTAGTAAAGAAGTTGTAGGCCTGGGGCATGACTACCATGACCTGCTCACTTAAAAATGTATGATCAGATCACAATGTCAGGTTACTTTTCATAGAACCCCTTTCTCGTCCACAGAATTGCTCATATTAAATAATGTTTTATTCAAGGCAATTTAAGACAAATAAAAATGTTTTTAGGTGCATATTTTTCCATCAAAATGAAAACACACTTACTGAATTCCATGAAAAATAACTTAAGATGACTTTATTTATTAAATTATTATTTATGTTTTTTAAAACTCATTGGATCATTGACATTTTTCTCAATATCAATAGGAAATTAGCATTGCCTTTTAGCTAGTAAGAAATTAATATCTTGTCATAATTGAAATAGCTAAATAAGGGTTATATCAGGCCCATCTTGTGAAGCTGGGGACCCTGGGTCATTCAAAGGGGACAGAGAAGACATTGGGGAGCATCCGAGGTCACCACAAGCCAGGTATGAGATGGTGAACTAGAGCTCTACAGACAGAAGGTGTTCATCTAACAAATATTTACATAACACACAGCAGACATGCTTCCTGCTCTCATGGAGCTTATAAGCAAATGAAATTTCAGATAACAATAACTGCTATAAAGACAGTAAAAGTAGGTCATATGGTGTGGTGGACAAGTCCTCCCGGGGGTGAGGACAACGGAGACACAAAGACCTGACTCTGAGGACCAGATTCAGTGACACAGATCCACTTTATTCAGGAAGTAAGCTAGCTTATATACACAGATTCATCCTATAGGGTGTTACAGCATGTTCCTCAAAGCCAATGGCTGAAAAGATCAGGGAGCTGCGTGGTTGGCGCTGAGTCACTTCTTTATAGCGGCCGAGCTTCCTTCCTGGGTGTGCCCAGGAGGCTTCTGGGAGCTGGAGTATTCTCACAGCATTTCATCAGCCACAGCTGCTAGGAGTGCGCTCTGCGCTCCACCCACAATATGGAGTGACTTGGGGATGACTGTGGAGATGACATTAATACTGAGACCTGAGTTACAAGATGGAGTTAGTTGTGCATCTGGGGGCAAGGGAAGGTGGGGAGGTGTGTCTCAGGTGGAGGGCACAGACGGACCCAGAGGCAGGCACAGTCTGAGTTCCAGGAATATAAAGAGTAGCGTGGCTGGAAGGTTGTGAACAAGGAATGACCCAAGGTAAGAACTGAGAGTCAGCAGGGATCTGCGTCAGGTAGGGAAATCTTACTTCCATGTATAAATAAATAACTTTGTAAATTTTCCAAGGAACTTCCTAATGTTATCACTCTGGACTGTGTTCAGTTGTCAACACAACATGCTCTTCTCTCATGTAGAGTTGTTTCTGGACATTCAGCATGAGGGTTGACGGTATCTGAATTCCGCTGCCTGTGAAGCTGGTGGTGGACTTTGCAGACACCCGAGCATCAATGGACACTACAGGGGTCACCACTGCAGAACTAGAATAGGAACTGTAAATTAGACCAGGAATCAGGCATCATCTGTTAGAATTTATGGAGATCATTCCTATTCTCTGATTAACTGAATGTATTATTTTACCTGATAAGTTGCAGTAATTCCTTATTTGGGAACAAGGGGATGAAGGGAGCCACATTAATTGTGCTTTAGGGATTTGTTTTATATTAGAGCATTAATGTGTCCTGTGCTATGAAGCCATGATTCTCTAAAGTTATTCCATTGTAAGGATAGAAGGAAGTAGCCCAAGGCAGGGAAGAGGCCGAAGGAATGGTGGACAGTCACCTTATACTGTCGAATTAAAATTCAAGCTCCCAACACGACTTGCTCACTGTAGAAACCTTCTATAAAAGCAGTGTTGGGGAGATAATTATGTTCCTTGGGGTCAATTAATTGGTTACTTTTATATTAAACAACTTCTACATAGTTATATAGAAAGACTTATGAAAGCACCAGCTAAAATTTAAATTAGAGAATAGTCATGAAGATAAATACTGAGTTAGATGCATGTCAACTAAGGAAAAGCAACATGATTTAATAGGGAGTTATTATAACTAACCAAGTGCTGGAACCATGGATTGGAGGCTCCCCATAACAGCACTGTTAACACCAGGCAGGTTACCATCTCTCTGGACATAATGGTTAGAGAATTCTGGCTTTGGAGGGTAAATGACCTCAGTTCAAAATGGAGCTCACCTCTTACTACGCTTGTGCCTTAGGGGAGTTTATTTAGTTTTCTCAAGGCTCAGTTACCTTTTTTCTAAAGTGAGGAGGATAATAAAAGTATTAATTTGATTAGGAGAGTTAAACAAGTAATGCATTAAAACTCAGAACGTTGCCTACCACATAATAAACATTCAATAAATGTAACCTATTTTATTTGATTTCAAGGAAATCTGGATGTTGGGGAAATTGGATGTTTTCTGAAGATATTTGAATACATTTGTATCTGTGTTATCCCATAATGTAAGATATTCACTGAGCTTAATGTTTAGAGAAGTAGAGGGTGACTAGAGAGTGGCTATGGTACACATAAAATAATGAATGCAAAGTCTGACAGCCTCCGTATTTTTACAGTTGTTTCGTGGATGTATTCTCTGCCTCTGCCTCAGCAGCTGAGTGTGGCCACCATCTCAAGTAGGACACAGCGCTCCTGGCTCAATTAGGTCTTCCAGCTGATTCTTTTTTCTTTCTTTTCCTTCCTTCCTTCCTTCCTTCCTTCCTTCCTTCCTTCCTTCCTTCCTTCCTTCCTTCCTTCCTTCCTTCCTTCCTCTCTCTCTTTCTGTTTCTTTCTTCCTTTCTTCATTCCTCTCTTTCTATTTTTTATAAGATTTTATAGATTTATTTTAGAGAGGAGAAAAAGAAAGAAAGGTGCAAGGGGGAGCAGAAGGCATAAACTCATAGTTGCTTCTTGTATGTACCTTTACCAGGCAAGCCCGGGGATTTGAACCCACAACCTCAGCATTCCAGGTCAACGTTCTAGCTACTATGTCACCACAGGGCAGGCCCAGCTGATTATTTTAAACCATCTCTCCTCTCATAGCTTCAAAGCCCCCTCTTAATTCTGCACAAAGCTCCTCCCCATCACCAAAAGCGAGCAACTAAAATAATTACTTCATCTTCTTATCATAAACATGTTCTCTGCCTTTTCTTTACACCTTTGCTCCTATCCTGGATCCAGACCCTCTCATGTATTCAAGAAATCTACTCCTGCAATGACCCCCATAGCTCCTGAGACCCCAGTTTCCCACTCCTTTGGATTATTCCTGTCACCGCCGTCCATGCTGTAACAGCCCCATCACCCGGAAATCCTGTTGGGCCCGCCTTCCCCAGCTTCCCAGTTGGGTGACTTCCTGCAGGTCTGAGGACTGACCTTATCCTGCCACACTTAAGGTTCATCTTGCTGGGGCCTCTCACCAGCCTTTGACCCAGCTGAGCACTCCCTGTTCTTTGGAATACCTGGTTCCCTTTGCCTCCCTGACCTGGGTCCCTCTGCCTCACACTGTCCCACACACGCTAGATCACTCCCACCTGTGCGCATGTCTCTGCCACCCCCGGGAGTCTGGGCACAGCTCGTTCCCTCTCCAGCTGCCACCTCCTGGGGATGGCCTTCCCTGGGCTTTCCTTAAATGAGCCATCACCGCTCATGCCTGTGGCTTCCTCCTTCTGCTCACTCTGATTGTTTCACCACCTAAAATACTATATATTGGCTTGGTTTTTTGTTTGTTTATCAGGTAGCTCATCCAGTGATAACATAAACCCGTTAAGGGCAGGGACTTGGCTTATTTGATTCTCTGCTCTTGGCCCAGAATTTGAATATTTCTGACACATAGAAGACACTCAATAAATATGCGCTAAATAAATGAACGTCCCTTAAACCATTCTCCAATTCCCCCTGGGAACTCTTAGGGCCACTGCCTATCCGTCATAGGCAAACATCTCAGCTGTTATATCTCCCTTCCGATTCGTGACTGACCTTCATCTCCTGTCACTGGTGAAAAGCGCTTATTTTCCTAATAAAACCACTCACCATTTCCACCTCGGTTTGGGGAGCGAGTTTCTCCTCCTTCTTTGGTAGTGAACTAACACGTCTCTGCCTCTGTGTGCACAAGCCTACGTGTGCTTCAGGCCTCAATGGAGTAACTGCTCCAAGGACTTGAGCTCTTAAAAAAAAAAACCTCTATTTTTTTTAAACACATAATGATATAATTGTTTTCTCTCCTGAGATATTTTTATATTGTGTCCCTAGAGGAAGGATTCCAGCTGATGGCCCAGTATAAGGCAGAGGCCCCTAGACAGACAGTCTGGCTCCAATGTATGCTCTGTGCTAACATGGCTGATAGACGGTAGTATTTAGATTCAGAGAACTGCCGTACTTGAACTTGACTTGGTTATATGCTGGTAATATCGAACTTAGAATCACACTGTTAAGGACCAAGAGTTATTCAGGTTTTTCATCTTCTCTTTCTCTCCCTCCTTCACACACACACACACACACACACACACACACACACGCGCACACACACCCCAGATGTCTCGGGAGTAGTTTCAGTATTTTAATAGAACAGTGCACGGAGTTGGCAGAAGTTCAGTTTGTCCCATATTAAACTCTGCCATAGACACTTTGAACCTATTGGAACTGTTTTATATGTAAAATATGCATCATAACTCCCACAAAACCTTGTTGGTACCTTTATTATCTCACTTTTTTTCCTCTGTCCAAGTTTTCACTATCACTTTATTTCAAACCCTAAACTCAGCACTCCTACAGGTAAACTGAAAAGGGGCAGTAATTCTTGATTCATAAGGCGCCCATAATTCTACAAACATCTAATGAAAATGAGCAAACATCTCTGTATAAAACTTGGGTTCAACCCAGAGGTATATTTAACTCTCAAATGTCTGATAAAACCACAGGCTTGCCGGCGCCGGCAGCTCGTTCACAGTCGTCTGGCGAAGGCAGGGGGAGCCCCACATTACAGAGACCTCGCTAAGGCTACCCCCACCAAATGCCTGCTCATCTTTCTTGGATTCTACATCTGTGGGTCTGTTAGCTGGAAAGATGTGATACTATAAGTTGCTGACTTAGAATCAACTGTCCCAATGCCTTAGTAAGATGGGGGTAAAGAAAGTAAAATCAGACATTCAAAGCAAGCCCTCACTAGACACCCTCGTGGAAACTAGATCACTACCTCTTACGCACATGGTTTTCCTTGGCCTGTGTGGCATGACTGTCCTGAGCCCATCTGTGCCCAGCCTTTGGCGTGGCCGACAAAACACCTCCCTTTCAATAAGCCTCACTCTTTGCAAACCTTAGTAAAATACAGCTGGTTCACACTCCGGCAAACCTCAAACCTAAACTTCCCCAGTTTACAAATGGTATTTTGCCAATGTGCTTGCGAAGTCGTGCCTCTAGTAGGAGTATGTGATGCCGAGTCGCCATAGCTCGGGGAACAAGTGAACAGCCCCTGTAGGATTATGTGATGCCGAGTCGCCATAGCTCGGGGAACAAGTGAACAGCCCCTGTAGGATTATGTGATGCCGAGTCGCCATAGCTCGGGGAACAAGTGAACAGCCCCTGTAGGATTATGTGATGCCGAGTCGCCATAGCTCGGGGAACAAGTGAACAGCCCCTTCGAGGGCCGCGGGGTTGCATTCCGGCTGAGCGCTCAGATACAGTTTTCATCACATCATGCGCTCTGCTTACTTGTTAGACCATTCTTGTCAGTTCTCTAAAAATTATCTTTGTTTTCATGCTTATCAGATGCACAAAATGCATTTTGCATGGACTTTCCTGTCACCGTTGGGGTAGCATACAGAGTTAGGGACTTCAGAAGCGTGGAATTGACGGGCAGCGCAATCAGAGAGGAGCAGTATGGTTCCTTCCATCCCCATAAATCTCGGCTGCAAATGCAAAGAATGTGAATTAAAGAAAGTCTGTAATTTTATTTAAATCTTAAAAAAAAAAAAAAGGAAACTGGCAAATCGTGGGATGAGAATTTAACCAACCTCGCCTCAGGAAAGAAACCCTTCTCCTCTCTGAATCCTCTTCTGAAATAGATGTCTTTAGGGCAGTCGCCATCAGAGACGTTTAGACTGGTGTGGAGCTCACTTTTATTGTCTTGCATCAGTTGAACATTCCTCAGTAGCATAGAGCGTCACTAATGGAATTATATGTTTTCATGCTGTAATTACATTGGATTTTTCCTGATTTTTTGTAGACATTTGTTCATGGTCCCATGACTAGACAGAATATTTACAAGCTTTCTGTGTCTTCAGCATACCCAACCCCCACCCCCAAAGAGAAAGAGGAATTTTTTTTTATAGAAAAATGACAAGTATATATTTTTAAAACTTCTATTCAAACTTCAGAGAGATTTTCTTTCAACAACAAAAACATGAACAGCAACTAAAAGAAATAAGAAAAACGAAGAATTTTTGTACTTGAAGGATACAGAGATCCCCTCTGAATTCTGAACGTCCTTGAGACAAAATGGACGTTTTATACTTTTGTTCTTGTGCTGATTGACTATTTGTTGGATAGAATGGAATTGATTTGATTTTTGAGTATATTGCTCTAAGTGATCCTGTCACTGGAAGACAGTTGAATCCAACAGTAGAGTCAAAGTAGAGGCTTTTTTTTACTGAAGGACACGAGACCAGGACACCATCACATGTGTGAACAATGAACATCTCTTTTTCAGAAGAATTTCACACTATAAAATCCATAGAAGTCTCTGAGGAAGAGATGTAAATAATTAGAAAATTATGTTGACATTTAACATATTGTTATTGTCCTATTTCTTCTCCCATATCAAGTCTTAGCTTTGCTCAACACACCTCAATGACCTCTTTCTTTTCTTAGCTAAGCACTCAACTCCTATTCTCTAGGTTTTAATCAGTAAAGAACATTGAGGTGATGCTTGCTTCATATCGCTATGGAAAGAAGTATGGGAAAAAGCTTGTAGTTGCAGCATAGATGTAGAATGTGGAGGGGCTTCTACTTGCTAATTGTAGTAAGTTCAAGGGTGCATATGAATACTGCTGGGCCTGACCTGGGTTGCATATCCTTATCATAAATTAATGTCAAGTTAGCATTACATTTTCCCAAGTTGAAATACATTTCTTGAAATGCCATTTATTAGAACATTAAAAACACAAGTTTGGTACTCTCTCCTTAAATCCCTACAATCTGGCTTCTGGCCCAGCCACTCAACCCAAATCACCCTCTGAGGTCTTCCAAAACGACTTCTCAGCCAAAACCAATAGAATCCTTCTAGACTTGTCAACTTTGTTAAAAACCATATTCTCCCCGCTAACATTAGGTTCATTCTGGTTGCAAATCCTGAGGATTTGTTCTTTCTAGGTTTTCTATTTTCTGTATCTTCAGGGTCACACCTGTAGTAGTTCTCTTTAGAGATCATTCCAACTTTGATCATTTTAATCACAATGTTTAAGCATGAATTACTTCCTTAGCCCCACCCCTAAACTCTCCTTACTTTTAAAATCTGACACCCATTGGTGCTAGGCTTTCAACTGGAGTTAGTCATCATGGTAAAGTACAAGCTCTGGTATTGATGCTCAGTCCCTTGCTCCTGTGTAGTATCTTGATTTCTGTGTAAACAAAAACTAAGTCACTTTGACTCTTTACTCATTTTACTTTTATTAAAATTCTAAGTAGATATATTTTCTTCTTAGATTACATTTACCAAATTAATAATGTTCCTCTCATTATCCTCGACCCTTATCTCTTCATTCCTAGTCAAAGATACAGGTTAGACTGCAATAGACACTTATGCAGGCAAATATTGCCTTTCAATTAAAAAGAAATTCATCATTAAATGGTGATTTCACCATGTTCAACCAGCTCTTCTTATCCCACCTCCAGATAACATTGCCCACTCAAGTCCTGCAAACATCCAACAGACCTACTATCCTCTCAATGTGAATATTTTATTTATTTATTTATTTATTTATTTACTTACTTACTTATTTATAGTGAGAGAGAAAAGAGGGACAGACAGACAGGAAGGGAGAAAGATGGGGAGCATCAGTTCTTCATTGAGGCACTTTAGTTGTTCATTAACTGCTTTCTCATATGTGCCTTGACTGGGAGGCGCCAGCCGAGCCACTAACACTTTGCTCAAGCCAGCGACCTTGGGCTTTAAGCCAGCGACCTTTGGGCTCAAGCCAGCGACCATGGAGTCATGTCTATGATCCCGTGCTCAAGCTGGTGAGCCCTCACTCAAGCTAACAACCTCGAGGTTTTGAACCTGGGTCCCCAGTGTCCCAGGCTCACACTCCATCCACTGCACCACCCTGGTCAGGCATATTTGTCGTCCTTCTTAAAAGGGCATCCTTTCTTTTTAACAACTCTGTTCCATTCTGCAGTGCTCCATCCAGTTACATTTCTCCAAAGGCCTTTCCACAGAGTACATATAAACTGAACCCTGTGGACTAGCTTGCTTTCCCCATCTTCCTCTCGTGAACGTATACAGCTCTCTGTGCAAATGTATTCTAAGTCATGTTTATGTGTATATAAATTTCTATAAATTCACAGATGCATCTGTATATTTTTCCTATCTTAGGTAAACCTTTTGGAAAAGTACCTTTTCAGAGAATTTGGATATTTTTCTGAATCAGGTGAAAATTCATAGTCTCCCCATCACTACAACAACACGGACTTAAATATTTTTAATAACTCAAGTTACTGAATTTTACCTCATTGCATGTGCATTTTCTTTTCAGGATCCCCCCATGGCTGTAACCCTTGGACTCCGAATGGAAGAAATGATTTTTAATCTTGCTGATACACACTTATTTTTTAATGATTTAGAGGTAAGACTTTTTAAAAGGCAAGAATAGTTGTATCCACCTATGAAAACTCTTAGATGGCTTCTGTAAAACCAGAAATTGAAAGAAATTTAGCTTAAGAGAAGAAATATATATACAAATATAAACAAAAGCTAAATTTAGTCCATGAATTATACATAGGTCGTGGTACAGAATTAGAAAAAATATCTCAGAAGATTGCCTTGCAGTTGCATTACTGTATAGCCCTCTACACTGCTTTTCATTCTTCCAGTGTCTCAAACACAACCCATTTGCACCTTTGGAATCATCATTAGCTTTTCCAGGATACAAACCTGGATACTCCTTAAGTTAATCACTGGAGAGTAGTCAGAAACACTCTTTATGGTGCTAGCATAGGTCATTATGTTTTGCAGATAATCTGACACCTAAATTTAGACAACATTATCATTCCTCAGTTTCTCCTTTTTCTGACAAACCAGGGCTCCAGCTATTACAATCACACATCTAACTGGTTTGGCTGCTTTTATGTTCTCTTTTTTTTTCTAATTTATCTTTCTGTTTCCAACCTCAAATGAAAAGAAAGTAAAACAATACCAAAATGAAAGGATCCAGGAAACAGCCTCATGATAGCTGAATAGGTACTGTAATAAGGTATCCAATCTGGGTGCTGATGAACTGAGCCCTTAGGCAGTCCGACAATACAATTGGACAGAACCATGTGTCCAGGGCGCTGAGCGGGAGCACTTCCTAGCCAAGCACCGCTATGCTGAAAGAGATTTTGCTTTCTTTTTTTCAATGTCATATTTAAATTTATTTCTGTATCTCATGATTTCACAGTGGAATGAAATTATTTGTCTATAACATTATGAATAAAGAGGGAGATTTTTATTAGTGAATCCTCACCTTGTTCTTGGCATTTTATATTGGTCTTTCCATTAATTAATTAACAAGCTTTTGGAATGAATATGTGTACCACATTATTTTTTTTATTCACACCAGATTTATTGATTTTAGAGAGAGGAAGGGAACAGAGAGAAAGAGAAAGAGTCAGGAACAATGATCTGTTCCTGTATGTGCCCTGACCGGAATCGAACCAGCAACTTGTGTGCACAGGCTGACACTCTGAACAACTGAGCTATCTGGCCAGGATGACCACATTGTTCCTGTAGAGGAATTGTTGGGTTTACAAGCGTAAAGATTATGTATGAGGTTAACTGGTAGCTCAGTGGTAGAACTGGGATTTGAAACTCTGGAGTCTGTCTGCATCTAAGGCACATCCTTCTGCCCCCCATGCCATGCTGAAATTCACAGCAGTGTGGGAGAAGAAAAGCCAACCAAATGTGTCAGTGTCTTCAGTGAGTTGTTGTTTTTTAATTGACAGGATCTCAAATTCAGTTTCAGTTACAGTTGAGACATAAGAGCAAAACTGGTGTTGTTCAGTATACCCCATAAATGTATATGTGGGAAATCTGTGTAGAATAGCATTTTGTTGTTTTCTCTTCAGTGACTCACTGCTTTCACTGGATAATAAAATAACTTCTCTTTAAAGAGGTGTTTTTAATCTTTAATGGACATATGAAAGATTAGTATTTCTAGGCAAGTGTTCCAGTTTTATAGTAAGAAATAATAATCACCTCTCTAAAACCTGATTTAAAGTAATCTTGCTACTGATCCCTGTCTAGGGCACAGAGTGATTTCATATATACATGATAATAGGAAACACATTTTAACCTCTTTGGAACTTGAATTTTTTATATAGAGTGATAACTTCTTAGGTTGGTTTTTCTCTTGGTTAAAATGGATTAGCCTCATTCTAAAAGAGAATTCTAAGATTATTAGTTCTTTCAAACATGTAAAAGACAAAAAAAAAAGAACTTTTATCCAAATTTTACAGTTTTATTTCATTTCATTAATTATTTTTTACTAGAAATAAATGGAATGAATGAGCCATTAGCTATTTTACTGATACATTAGAAGACAGATGGAACAAATTTGCCACCCAACTTTTAACAGAACTCCGAAGTGAGAAAGTGAAAGTAGCATGTGATGAATTTGCAAATACCTTTGGCAACTTGACAGGAGTATTTGCATATCAGAAACATGTGCTCAGCTGTGGTGATTTAAGCACTTTAATTTTGGATTAGATAGTATATAAATTATATTTTTAAAATATCTAGCAGGATCTCTACCAGAAATATTAAATGAGAAAAATTGATACTGACTTGCTTTCTATGATTACAGCTTTTTAGTTGTGTTTTAGAATGCGATAACTTTTATTTGATGCCAACACTAGAACTTAATATCCAGCAATACTCTACTTAATCAAAAGAATGATTGGATCTCTTGCATAGAAATCGATTGAATTCTTAAAGCGCGCGCGCACACACACACACACACACACACACACAGAGACACACACACATTCAGTCAGTAAATGTTTATTACTGACTTAAGTGAGATAAATACTAAAACTAATAAAATCTGAATAGTAGCTTTCAGTTCACTCCTTCTGCTGCTGATTTCAAAAGTCAGCTTTAATTTCCCCCAATCTTTCATTTCAGTAAACCTCCTCTCAGTAACGATTGTCCTGGGCTTCATCACTGGTATTAAGCTATTTTTTGTTTCTGACAAAGAGGAGAATTCCTCAAGAGAGTAACTCCATCGTTAGCCTATTATGGTTTTTTTTCTTCCTTGTGTATTTAATCTCGCAAGGTATCTTTTTCTTCACCCCAAAAAAATCTAATTTGAGATTCAAATCCTTCAATAGATACTGCAACATGTGTAGTAGCAGCTGCTTTCACATAGTTCCTTAGAAGATATACATTTAAATCCCCCCTAATAGACACTTCACTACATCCTGCCCAACTGCAGAGAAGGCAAATGCTCAGGCTACTCCCCCTGAGAAGAGAATGCTCTGTTTGAATAAAATGTTATTTCAGTTAGAATAACTTCCAGAAAAGAAGGCACCAGGGAGTTCTGACTCGCAAAAGTGAGAGAAGACCGCTGTGGGTTATAACTGATAAAGATCAAGGACAACTTTGCGGTCGCCTTATAAAACAAAGTTAAAGAATTTAAGATGAGTGCCAGAACGATCCCAAATGTTTGAGTTCTTATGCTGAAATGGTTGAAGCCAAAGCGTTACACTGTTTTTAGTATTTCGGGGTTTTGGTCAAAATAATTCCTGCAAAGTTCCTGAGTAAAAACTAATTGAAGAACAATTATTTAGATTTTTCTAAAAATGTAAGTGATTGAAGTTCAGGTTTCTTTCACTGGCCTGTAATTCTCGGGCAAGAGTCCAGAGTCAACAAGCATCGCTAACTAGGCATAAATTTAAAGAGAAGTTCCATTTGGAAAAACCTCAAACATAACTTCAAATATGGACTTCAAGGTCCAATAAGTTTGATATACTGATGTCCTCAGGAGTAAAAAAAATGAGTTTGGGGGCAAAACGTATAAATTAATCATGTGAGTTAATACTAGAAATGTCAGAGGAATTTCTTTAAAATTAGGATGAGAGGATATTAAATATAGAAATAACATCTAATTAACAGGGTAATTCATAAACATTTCTTCCACACTTTTTTTGGATATTTGTGTTTGGTTGTGAGACCTGGAAATTATTTAGAAACAAAAAGGTTTTAGACCTTAAGCAGAAGTAAGCAGCTTCACGTGATGCCATTTCAAGAGTGATTCTATTCAGCCTTCAAACTTATCAAGAATGTCAGCATCTCTAAATAAGAGATAATCCTTGTCACCCAGAACCACCTTGCTGCCTCCGTATCCTGGGAGGAAAATTTATTTCCAACTTCCATGCTAAATCTTACCAACTTCCATGGTTAAATCTTTCCACTCATTCTTCTAGATCCCAGCTATTGCTGTTGCTTGCTCTACTTCAGTCTGGTACTGTTCTGGAGCCATGGTGCCTCCTTTGGTTAAAGTTTGGGTTATACTCTTTTCAAAGAATACTCAGTCAAATGGGGACGAACCTTTCTAAATGCCTGTCCTTCCATGACTCCTGTGACCTCAGTCCTTACCCCCTGCTCTCACCCTCCCTCTACTTCTGATATAAATATCTTCCTACAATTCTTACCATCTAAAATATTGTTTCATATCACCATAATTTTATGTTAGAAAATTTAAATGTCTGTGGTAATTCTGTCAAGAACCGTAATTTACCTAGAGTTCTGCCATTTATGCAACAAAGAACTGTTGAGTGATTACTCTGTAACAGATTGTGCCTTTGGTGGGGGTATATCTGGGTGATCCAAACACCCCCCCCCTTACGGAGTTTCCAATCGGATTAGCTTACTGGCTCTTTTTAACCTAGGTAGAGGTTTACTCAAAATTTAAGAAACCCATAATTGAAGTGAATCATATGAACATTTAAAATTAATTTATCTGTATTTTCAACTTATGTACTAAAATCGTATTGATTGGGTTAATCCTTCAAGTTTTATATTTTAGAAGAAGCCAGTGCAGAATGCTGGAGATGAGATAGTAAATATTTCACTACCAGATATTTTCAAGTTTTATAATGGATATAACTAGTAGATGGAAAGCCGTTTTTTTTCACTATGGCATCACCTTTTCTAAGTTCATTTTTTTTTAATTTTTAAATTTTATTTCGAAAATTAACTAAACAGGGTGACATTGATCAATAAGAGTACGTAGGATTCAGGTAAATATTTCTATAGCATTTGAACTGTTCATTATGTTTATACCCATCACCTAAAGTCAAATCATTTTCTGTTACCTTAAATTTATAATTTTTATAATTGGTTTTGAATGATAAGCATTCTATATATAGTCAAAATCTGTCAGTATGAATGAAATAATGGGAATGGGAAAAATAGAAGCCCAAAAGGCTAAAACATGTCCATTCTGAGTTTAATAAGTATTAGGTGTTTTAAATGCCCTAGTCAGATTTCACCATTTGATCATGTTCTAGTTCACTGGAACTTTGCAGATTATTTGAAGATAGAATAGTAAAGACGAACAGTGAAGAAGAACTGAATTCTCCTGCTGAAAAGTTACCATTTGTTCTGAGCACTCTGTAATTTCAATCAGCCTGATCATTGGGTAGACATACCTTAAGTTTATTTTCCTCTGAGTGTGCAGCATATTGGATGTGGTAGAGCTTCATTTTTTCCTTTTTCCTTTTAAGTATTTTTTTTTTTTTTGGTGTAAAGATTTTAAACCTTGAACAAAAGACACAAAGAAAATGTCAGCTTCTGTGGTTATTAGCTTTCTTTCTGTTAGAAGACCAGGACACCGGGACTTTGTAAATAATACCAGCAGCGTTCTCTCCTGGTCTCTCTGGCCCAGCACATGCTGGGAGTCCTAGAAATCTCCCAGAGCCCATCAGCAGCAAGCCCGTCTGTTTCTGCTCAATGAGTGATAAATAACAGTCGCCACTTGAGGTGCGCAGACCGTACCGTGTTGTGTTTCTTCAGATTAGTTTTGCTGCAATACTTAAGTATGCACAATGGAAATGGAGAAATGGCTGAGGAACCTCCAGTGGTTATTATAATTCAAAAGAGATTTCTTATCAGTTATCTTAAGAGTAAAATGATTTTCTAAATTGCTGTAAAGGAGCCCACATGCCTGTGTTTTCGCCCCCCCCCCCTTTTTTTTTTTTTGTGGCACTCTTCTGGATTTGGATTTTACGGAGTGAAAATGGTGCCCTGTCTCAGCAGGGGGTGGTGGCATGGGTGGACAAATGCTGCCATCTTCTGGCCGTAGCCTGATCCAAATGGAAAGGTGGGGAAAAACCGTCAAATGGGATGACAAGCATCATTTGAAAACCAAATAACTTTCCCGCTGTTTTCAACAGGAGTGTGATCAAGTTCATATAGATGATGTTTCCTCTGATGATAATGGGCAGGACTTGAGGTAAGCCATGCCTTTTCGTATGCTGTTTCCTACAGAAATTCAGCTATGGAGTTTTGCACATGTAATTATTTCTTTTATCTCTTTTTAATATATTTTGGGTGTTGCAGTACCTACAGTTTTGCAACTGATGGCTTCCATGCAGCTGCAAGTAGTGCAAACCTTTGTTTGCCAACAGGTGTAAGAGGAGGGGTTGACTGGATGAGGAAGTTGGCTTTTCGTTACAGAAGAGTAAAAGAATTATACAACACCTACAAGAACAATGTCGGAGGTAGGTGTGGCTATTTAAATCTAATACAGGCGCTCTAGTTAGAGGTAGACTTTGAACTGGAGTTCCATATTCCATATTAGAGGCTATCCTACTCTAAAATAAATTATCAAGAGCTCATGTTGACCTACATTGAGCCAAAATTTTAAGTTTCTTGGATGGGTGATGGGAAATTCTAACTGCAAAATAAAATATGCAGCTCTGTCAAAGGCATTGGAAATTCATTATTCCCAGCTATTTGGTCAAGATTAACAGACCAAGATTAACAGGCCTTCTTCAGCTGGATGCTACCAGTGAGAACCAAGCAGAGGCACTAAGTGAGGTGCTGGGAGGACCTGTTTTAAGACAGGAGCTCCAGCCATGGCAACAGAGGTGTTAATAATCATTATCTTTCTGAGATCCTTTCAGATACAAATATAAACAAGCACTTTTTTGTCATTTCAAAGACTTCAAAAAGTCTATTTTATTCTTTTAAAAATTGTATGTTGCCTGGCAGGTCATAGAGCAATGGATAGAGCGTCGACTTGAAATGCTGAGGTTGCCAGTTTGAAACCCTGGGCTTGCCCAGTCAAGGCACATAAAACAAACAATCAGTGAACAACTAAACTAAACAACTATGAGTTGATACTTCTCACTTCTCCCTTCTTCTGTATAATCAATAAGTACAATCTGTAAAAAAAATTTTTTAATTACATGTCATCTGACAGTATATCTTTACCATATATAATGTGAACTGTGATTATCATGGTTTTTGAAAGTTTATGTACTTATAGGTGATATCTAAATCATTTTATACATATATTACAGGTGATATCAAAATCTATGACATCAAAACCAAGACCCAGAAGTGCTTCTTGATAAAATAAACCTTGATGATCTCTATTATTAGAATCACTTTTAGATCAAGATCCTAACGTTAGCCATGAGGTCACATAAGTATTTTCTCCCAGGGTTTTTTATTTGTTTCTCTTTTTTAAAAAAAAAATAAATGAATGAAAGAAGAATAAATAAGGAACATAAACCAGAATTAAAATTGAATGATATAGCTAAATACACTTGTACATACTATACATATGTATCTCCACATTTTTGTCATAGAACACAATATAGTAAATAAGATGTTCTTCTATGGTATTTATGTTACATACACCCGTACTCATCATAAGGGTGGGGCTGTATGTCAATTCACCTTGTAGCCCCAGTGCCTTGCTAGCTTTGAGGTGCATAACAGATGCTCAGCGAATACTCAGTAATGCAAGAGAAGAGAACAATGTAGAACCATGGGCAGTAATGTTAAAACCAAGAGGGAACTTACATATGGAAGACCTTTATTTCCAAATTAAAAATAGGCGTCTGCAGGTAACTGACTTGCTCAGGTTTCCTAATTCATTTTGCTGCTCTATACAAGATGATTTTGTAAAATCAACTAATTAGGTATTCTATTTAAAATCATTGTGAGTAATATGTTTAACTTGAAAATAAATATCCTTTGGGAAAATCTGAATTTTTATCATTCAGGTATGTTATTAATTCCTTTTTGGAGACTATTATTAAAATTATTTCATAGTTACCAAGATTACTAATAAATAACCTTATATTTTAAAAAGTTTAAACAATGACCTGAGAGTCCATTTTCTGTAACACATTAGCATCTTTCCATTGAGATAAGGACAAATGAGACTTGCTAGAAACTATAAATTGTGATTTAAAAATATTATCTCCCTATGTATAAATTCCCAGTATTCTGAAATACAATTAAAATAAGGAACTTTCTTTTGTAATGAATTTACATGGTCTTGTTTTACCATAAAGGAAGAGCTTAAATTTAAAAATTAGCATGCATACTTCTTTTCTTATAACTTCAATATAGTTTTCAACCATTGTCTGTAACTGTGTCATATACTTCAGGATTTTCAGCACAATTCTTAACTTCTTATAAAACCAAGTATTTGTAAGTGCTTTAATACAAATATTAGAAAGAGACTACAGGTTACATAAAATAATGCCATTATAACTGTTTGAAAGTGGTATGATTGTGAATATTAAGAAGCTGAACTTTTCAGACACCCAAAATATTTGAGATATTGTAACCCTTGTGTTAGACTGGTAGACCCGGACTTCTCCTCCAGTCCTGTTGTATCAGAGCCTTGGGTGTGACCCAAGAATAGGCGTGGCGTGCTCAAGCTCCACAGGTGATCAGCATTCACACCACCAGAGTCCACGTTCAGTGAGGGCAGAAACTGTGACCCACTCTGTCACTGTTATTTCCGCAGTTTTCAGCTCAGTACCTGACATCAAGAATTTGTTCAATAAATATTTGTGGAATGAATGAATGGATAATCAATTCTGAAATGAAGGCTTCATATTGTTATAAATCAGTCTCTCTTTCTCTCTCCATTTCTGGTACAGGCTGGAATTAAAAGTATCTATACTAGACCAAAAGGAGAGCAAGCTAAGTATTCTTGGAAAGTGTTCATGCCATGACTGTGCCTTGCTTTTTTGGTGTTGCAGGACTCCTTGGCCCTGCCAAGAGAGACGCATGGCTGCAGTTAAGGGCAGAGATTGAAGGCCTCACAGACTCCTGGCTAACAAATGCACTTAAGTCTTTATCAATTATTAGTACTAGGTAAGTGGTATCGTTGCAGTTTCTACATGCATTGTATTGCAGATATAGTCCTAGTATCACAACATATATAAAAATGTTTTAATTCTTTGACTATTTTAGCATTTGAAGGGACTTAACAATTCACTGAAGGCCCATTAGCCCATTTCTCTACCATTCTCTCCTCATAACCGCAACAATCCCCACAGGAAGAGCATGTGAATTCTAGCTTAAAAAAAAGACACTACTGTTAGTGGGCAAGTACAGAAGATGATGGCACAAGTAAAACAATACTGTTTATAAAAAGAGTGGGTGTTTTTAAGTCTATATCGTAACAGATAACATGCATGAATTAAATGCATCAAAAAAAGGGAAGAGAAGCTCTTAGAAAATTGTAACCTTTGTGTTGTTTAAACTAAAGAGTGAAGTATTGACTAGTTTGTGTTGATAATGGAATGGAATAGATTTAGAATTGGTTGAACACCATGTACCGTAGATGCTAATGAATAAAATAGTATAAATCTGGAAAGTCAGGGCTTGTAGGGTGGAGATGAAATATTGTACCATTCTTGTTCCTTAGCTTTATTTCCAAGTTAGATGAGTAAATAAGGGCATGCTTAACAAAGTGTGGGTAACCTAAAATTCAGGGAAGAAAAAGGGTATTTGTACTGATTGTGTCAGAATATAGAAAAACCTTGGCAGGGTGAAAGGAGAGTCCAGTATTTAGAATACAGACATAAACTATCGTGTATCAGATCTTGCACGTGGCTTATAGTGAAGCCATGGGCTGTGACCAGCAACTGTACTGGTAACAGAAAGTCTAACTGAGGAGGGGTGGGGACAATAGCTCCTGGGTCAGGCTAGGAAAGCCAGGACAAAGTACTTTGCTCAGTCCTGGGCACCACATTCCAGTGGGCTGTGACATATTTGAAGCATCTTATATCCAAATGGCTGGAGAGTTTAGGCTGTGGAAACCACATAAAAAGAACATTTGGAGGGAGAAACCACGGAGTTTAGTCTGAAGAAAAGTCATGTGTGGAACAATAATACTAATTCAACTATTTGAGATGTTAGGCTGAAAATAAATTACATTTCTCTGTGCCTGTGAAGGAGAGAATTAGGGCTGTTGAGTAGGAAACCTAAGAAAAGAGGTTCTTGGTCCATGTGAGGAAGAATTGTCTAACAATTAAAGATACTTTTATAATGGGACTTGCTGCTTTGTGATTTCTGCAACTGGTAACACAGAGATCAAAGGTCAAAAAGCTGGGATATGAGGATTTCGAGCCCCTGAAACTATATAAAATGGAGTGGACTGTGTATTTGCCTGGGGAGGAGTTCAACAACTTTTATTATTTCTAAAAAAAAAGGTCTCCTAGTTAGTTAAAATTCAAAGGTTATTACATATTCCATAGATTATATACTCGCTAAATCTAATATAATTATAGAGATTGTTATTAAACACGTGGCCTTAAAGGAACTACATGGGTGTGTGATCTTTAAGAAATAAGGTATAACAAGGAAATGGAGGGTAAAATAAGTCATTACACACTGAAGATTTAGGTGCCATGAAATTTGCATATATTACCCTATTGGTAATTTTCACAAAACATTTGGGATCAGAAAGAGGAGGTGCCCTGTACAAAACATTGATGAATTAGGTATCAGAGCCTTTGGCAAAGTTTTTACCCTCTGACCCTGAGTCTTGTTTCATGAATATAATGAAAGGTTATTATCAAATGTATAGGAAACATTCATATATAAGGTAGAGTTATTTATTAATGTTGAGATATCAAAAACCGTCTAAGTGACCAAGCTCAACTTTTAAAAATGACGGTGCAGCCACACAAGAGAGTAGTTTACACACATTATGTTTTGTTGGGAAAAGGGAAATACTATTATTTCCCTACAATATGACAAATTTATAAGCTTATGCTATAAGCAAATAAAAAAGTAAAATACAAAATTATATACATAGTATGATCCTAATGGGGAAAAAAATCTGTACATAAACAGAAACTCTGAAAATAAGTGTACAAAATGGGGAAAACAGCAACCATCTCTGCATAGTTAAATAATTGATGCTTTTTATTTTCTTATTTATATTTATCTTTGTTTTACAACCATATAATATAATTTATAAATATATGCAATGTTTATAATTAAAAATCAGAATGCATTACAAGTTGCATAGACATATATGCAATATTTTTAATTTAAAAAATATGTAATTCTGAGTATTCCAGGGTAAATGGTGAAGCTAGATTTTAGAACCATTATCTCTCAACTTCAGAAATTTTTGCTTTATTTTATCCCACCATGTTTTCATTTTGTAACACTCATTTGTATATGACACTGAATAGCATCTAGTTTTGAAAAAATATTATGTAGAACTTTAAATGTCAAAATATAGTAATGTGTTTATATATTATTCTTAATAATTTGCCATTATGTGGTTAGTTTCTGTCTGATAATAGACGGATCACTTTCTAGGTCTTGATTTCCTCATCAGTAAAATGAAGGATTGTATTGATGATATTTATTAAACTTCTACCTCTAGCTCTTTGTTTCTTTATCTTGTATAAATTGATGATCACATCATTTGCTTCCAGGAGTCAGAGCTCTTGTTATAAAATCAGATATCTATGGAGAGAATTTAGAAGTGAACATTCTTTACAAAGAATTTACAAAGAATTAATTACAAAGGCATTGTAATTGTTTTCAAATAAATTATATGAAGTTTTTCCATATAAATGATATGTCTAAAGAATATAAGTATGATAGTAAGTACACTGAGGGCTAAGCATGTATATACCCATGAAGGGTTAGCACTCAGCTTGCTCTTCTAAGTGGCCATGAGGCCACAGAAAGTTAATCTAGAGAATATTTTACAGCTGTCACAAATATTCATTAAAGGCAGACGATATAGAATATCTAATAGAAAAAAACGTCCATAGCTATATGCCTTCTCTTTCTCAATTTCACAGGTGTAGTTTTGAGCCCATCAAAGCAGGATGGCTTAATTGCCCCATAGTCAAGGAGGACCACAGTCCATTCTTCCTGAATCTATGCCTCACAGCACTTCCCACTCTCTTGGTGTTTCCTTTATCTCCCCGACCCCAGTATTACCATGAAAGAAACAGCTGTAAAATTGCAGGATGGGAGATTCTCACTCTCAAAGAGTAGGACCTTTGTTGAGGATTAAGCTTTTAGCCATTAAATGCAATTTGCCCTTTGTTGTTGCTGAAGGAGAGATCCAGGGGTTCAGCCCCTTCTGTACAAAACAAAGATCCTCTCCATCTTTCTTCAGCATCTATCATTTGCCAGCACCTTGATTTAGACTCTCTGTGCTATTTCTTCTACAGAATCTAAAAACTGCTTTTACCCATTCTGTCACATTCTTTCTGCCTATGTCCTCTACTTTCCCATAATCTGAAAACACTGGGACAGTGTTCTGTTACCCTAATATTTACCTGCTCTGGATGCTTTTAAGAAATTAGAGTTAGGTCATTCTCCCTCTGATAACCTTCTCGCCATTGATAAAAGCTGAGGTAGGTATTCTCTGAGGTTCCACAGGGACCTGACAAGATACTTATTACAGAACACATTTAATATTACAGGTGTCTGTTTACTTGTCTTTCTCTGTGTCTGTCTTGTAATCCAGAGGGGGAGAAAACCACCATACATATATTTGCCCATTTTTCTTCTATTTCTCCATTTTAGGATGTATTCCTAGCACCTGTCATGGTGCCTGACACGTAGTAGATATTCCATAAATAACTGTTGAATGATAAAAGGTTAGGTTATCAAGCTCTCTTTATTAGGGAATTGAGAGACCACAATAATAGTTTTAAATCTGTACGAATAGCCCTGGCTGGGTGGTTCAGTTGGTTAGAGCATCTTTCCAATATGCCAAGGTTGTGTATTTGATCCCCAGTCAAGGCACATACAAAAATCAACCAATGGATCAACGAATCAATGTTTATCTCTTTCTCTCTCTCTAAAATCAATCAATCTGTCAATCGATCAGTCTTTAATATCTGTACTAATAGAAACTATTTAGTATTAGAAGACAAATATGCATATTTCCTCCCTATCTTAGGAGTAACTGCGTAAATGTCTTGGTAACGACAACGCAACTGATCCCAGCACTTGCGAAGGTTCTACTCTATAGCTTAGGAGGTGCTTTCCCCATTGAGAATATTTACAGTGCGACTAAAATAGGTAAGAAAATTCATTCTAAATCTGTATGAAATATGTTCACTTCTGTGTTTGGAGAATTTTCCTAATGTGTGTCTGCATGATTCCCTCTTTATCCCCTTGGCTGTTAGAGTATCAGGCAAATTTGACAGCACACAAATATATATATATATCATAATGGCACATATGAACAATACACAGTGTATCTAGCCATGGTATTTAATAGTTTATTTAGTGTGGTACATAGTATTTTATCCTTGCATATGGAATAATCTAAATCTAACATAAAAATACTATTTTGGCAGAAGAGTGTCAGATATTCCAGAAATACATACTTTGATGAATTAGAAAACATAATTGAAACATTCATAACACACAAATGGCTAGCAATCCACATTTTCAAAACTGTTCAGTAGCAATCAAAGGATGACAGCCTCGCTCATATGGTTAATATCTATCTGTGGAGCCATCACTGATTTGAAGTGCCTTTCACAAACTAAGACTTCTGGTAAACTTTCAAAACCAAAACTTCATCAAATTCTGCCATCCTGAAAGAGTTAAAAGAAAAGAACTCTTGTATTCCCTGTCTTTCAAGGAAATGCCTGGGGAAATAGATGGGTTGTATAACGTGCCCTGAGGGTCAGCAAACTCACACCCTGGCACCTTGACAAGAGAAGTTCAAAATCCTAAAATCCCCTCCCAAAAATAACCCACCCTGGGCCTTGCAGAGTTTTTATATTGACACAGGCAAAAGGAGCCCCTAGCTGCAGCTGTTTGGGGAGGAGAGTGAAAGAGAGCCAAGCTTTGGTAAATTCTCCAGTGTCATAAGCAGAACAGTTCAGAGCCCTGGTAGCAACCTTATTCATTTTTAATAAATATATGTATTTACACTAGCAGGATTAATATAGAGAACTTGCCTTTATGACTAATCAAATAATTTTATACAAGCATAGACATTTCTTCTAGTAAGGACAGTATTTTTTCTTAATAGCCAAATTATTGCTAATGATTAATCTGAGAAAAAAGTCTTTTTTTATGTTTTCCTTTAAACTGGTATTTTTTTTTTTTTTGAATTATCAAATTAAGAAAAAGTGCAGAAGTAACCATGACTACATGAACATTCTGGGAATGAAATTCAGAGAATAATGCCAAGGCTATAAAAACGAAGAGCATGTAGAAATTCCATGGTGTATTCCCATAGTGCCATCAGAGGATATTAGTGTCACCAGTGCCGTGGCCCAGACAGCACTCTTGGTACATTTAATCTGAGCAGACTAGCTCCCAACCACCCAAAGGAAAAAATTTTATGTCAAAGTAAATTCACATCTTAATATGCCCTCTTTTCTTATAGGTGAACCTTCAATAGTTCTTAATAATATTTTCAGCTGACTTGTCTATACTATATAAAATAAACTAGATAAAAGTAATATATAGGATGAAAAGATAAATGCCAAAACTTACAGTTGCTTGTAAGGTTGTTCCAATAGCTTTTTGGTGAAGTGAAAGGTATTAGTATTTTCTCTGGGTCAAATGCTTAACCTTGCAGATTGTTTTGAAGCATGGGACACATTTGTGCAGTAAGCAGCCCCAAGTAAAGACTAAACATAATTCAAGCATATTTGTAGATTTTATTAACCCAGAGGTTGCAAGCTAGTTTAAGTGATGGATGTTGAAGAGAAATTAACTGAACACTTTATGTGAATCTTTAGGTTAATGAATGCAATGGCTGGAAGAATAAGCAGTGCATTGTTTTTCAGGCAAGGAAAGCTGTTTTGAGCGTATAGTGTCCAGATTTGGCACTAACATAACTTATGTTGTGATTGGAGATGGCCGAGATGAGGAGCATGCCGCTAACCAGGTAACTTCACTCTGAACTTTATCTCATTTATCTTCCAGGAAAAGAAAGTTGCTTTGAACGAATAATGCAAAGGTTTGGCAGAAAAGTAGTATATGTTGTAATTGGGGATGGTGTAGAAGAAGAACAGGCAGCAAAAAAGGTAACCTGTCTCAAACAATGTTGGTGTGATACTTCTAATGCAAGCTTTTTTGTTTGCATTCCTGTAAGTTTGGCCCAATGGCAGCTTGATAAATGATTTAAACTCATAGATGCAAAGCAGTAAGAGCATGAGAAGGTCAATACTTACATTCAAATAAACCATTTGGAGTTTAGCATTTTTTTTTCCTGAAATTTGATAGGAAATTTAGTTATAATTATTTATGTGTGTGCGTGCGCGTGTATAATACACACTGAGATAATGGTCTGTAAGATGGGGAAAAAGAACCATTTTTAGGCACATGAGATTTTTCACAGTATAAACAAGTCTAATGAGCTTCACAGAAAATCATGGAGCTCAGTCCTACCCTTCTCCTCACCCATCCTCTATGCCACATGGTCCCTGTGAGTGCTCAATAGCAAGTGTGCTCCCTGCTGACAAATGCTGAGAGTAGATTTAGTAGCTGAAAGAGAAACTGTTGTGAGAAAATTTAATAAGCGCTATTGGAATGGGATGTACTATTCAGATCCTTTGTGCCAGCTTGTTGTAGAGATTTAGAGGCAACGTGCCTCACATCTTCTAGAAGAGTGTTGTCTATTTTGGTGAGCCATTGGTACATGATTGAAGCTAAGCAGCTGGCTTTGAACATACTCAGAAGATCTCATAGGCCCTAGGTATTTAAAATAAGCCTTTTCATCTGGCCCATATTTCTACAGAAGAAATCAAGGCAGTTAAAAACCATTAAATGGTTGGTCCAAGATCAAAAGAGGAATGATATCAGGATTGGCCCAGACACCAGACTATCAGTCAACACAACAGAGATTTACTGCTTCCTTCTCTGAATGATAACAAAACTCTCAAAGCCAGAATAAAAGTGATATAATTTATAAAACAAAGCAAAATTACAAATTAATATTTGGAAACAATGACATAGCAGCTTATATTGTTTCACATAGAAAGAATGTTGTTGTTTTTTTTATCCTGAGATTTCAAATCCTCATCTAATAAAACCTTCTCTAACATGTGCATGTGCTAAAGTGTTTACCTGATTTTTGTTCCCCCTCCCCCCCCAAATTTTTTTCTCCCCCCCCAAAATCAACATAAACAATTTCCTAGAAAAGTTTAGAGCTTGCATAACAAGAGAAAGGAAATGACATATATGGAGTCAATTCAAATCCAGCAAAAGGAAGGAAGAGAAAGAGGTTCTACTTTAGAAGGTTGGGTGACATGTTGGAAGCCATAAACATGAAGAAATCCTACGCAGGCTCAGCTTCCCACAGAACTCCTTGGTCTCAGCAGTCAGCGCCCCTAGACTGCACGCTGCTCCTACAGACATCCTGTAGGATGAGGTCAGAGATGCAGTTTCCACAAATACAATTTTCATTGCTGACTGCTATTTGAAATCCTTTCAGTTGCACACAATGGAAATATCTTCTGTAGTTGGTCCATGTCCTGAGTCCATATTGTTATTAAGATTTTCATATTGACACCATAACACAAAACAAATAGCTCGCAATGCCGCCACTAACAGTAAACATTTCACATATATTTGGGTCAGGGATCATAAAACTCAGTTTTCCAAACCGGAAACAGTATACGCCTTTGAAAATGAAAACTTCTACCCCAGTTATTCATGGCGTGAAATTGGTAGACCGGTTGTTGTAACTTCTGCCTCGCACCCAAAACCAGGAGAAAAGGGCATGAGTCCCAGAGGATGAGAACCTTGGTTAGAATGCTATTTCCAAATGGTTGTTTATGTAGGTACAGTTTGGTGGTGGTGAAGGCTTATAATTCTATTCTGAAGCACAGGTGGTTGGTTTCTCTAGTATCCATTAATGCATGCTTTCCTTTGAATGTAGCTGTAATCGCATGTGCAGAGATATTAAGTACTATTTTGTTATTACAAATAGATCTGAGCTGAATGAAAAAAATGTACTTCTGGGTATATTTCTGTGTTTAATTTCATCTAAAACTATAGGGTTTTTTTATAAATCAAAGAAGAAATTTCAAAGTTTAGTAATAATAGTGTATAACTGCAATCCCCTATTGAAATATATAATATAAATACAAACCATAATTGTAATTGTAAATTTTCTAGAAGCCATGTTTTTAAAAAAGTAAAAATGGACAGAATTAATTTTTGTAATATAGTTAACCCAATTTATCCGCAATACCATTGTCTCAACACCTAAAAAAATATAAAAATTATTTTTAAAATGTTTTAATTCATTTTTATTTACATTCTAAGTCTTTGAAATTTAGTATGTATTTCAAACTGGACAATTTCAACTATTCAATAGCCACATGAGATTAGTAGCTATCATATTAGATAGCAAAGGATTATATAACAATAGTGATTATTATTTTAATGATTAATTTTTATAATAAAAATGTATTCCCCATTTTTTATACAAATGTATTTTCATTATACACATGACTATATAACATATATATTCTCTAAGAAGTCATCAGCCGAAACTTACAAATAATGTTTTCATTTTGTTAATAACTCGAGTTTAAGAGTCCTTTTTACTCATCATCCTCCACAATGGAGTTGTTCTGTACTTGTTTTTTTCTTTATCTTTTTTTTTTTTCACAGGGACAGAGAGAGAGTCAGAGAGAGGGATAGATAGGGACAAACAGACAGGAACAGAGAGAGATGAGAAGCATCAATCATTAGTTTTTCATTGTGACACCTCAGTTGTTTATTGATTGCTTTCTCATATGTGCCTTGACCGTGGGTCTTCAGCAGACTGAGTAACTCCTTGCTCGAGCCAGCGACCTTGGGTCCAAGCTGGTGAGCTTTGCTCAAACCAGATGAGCCCGAACTCAAGCTGGTGACCTCCGGGTCTCAAACCTGAGTCCTTCGCATCCCAGTCCAACGCTCTATCCACTGTGCCACGGCCTGGTCAGGCACATGTTTTTTTCTGATCACATCTTTTTATGAAATATTAATACCATACATGTATCAGATACTGGTATATTTTTGTAGGGCCATGAATCACTGTAATGTCTATGAATTGTTGCCCCACAAGAACCCATCTTTTTGTCTCCTTGTGTGTATGCCCCTTCCCAGTGAGAATGGTTACTGTAATGCTTTCTCTCAGACCCACAGCAGTGAAATAAATTGATCAACTCTACGGACTCCAGCTAGTTACCCCAGCAAAGTAAGAAAGTTGATCATCCCCACCTTATATAGTCCAGCTTCAGATTGTTTTTTATATAGAAATGGGTTTACTCTTTTCCTCTCAGAAGGACAAAAATCCTTGAGCTGAGGCAGTTTCTCGTGTTTAGATTTTTTCATGTTTAGCTGAGAGATGGAATTTTCAGAGTGATATTGTGGTTAGAACTCGCTCCCCACTGACCACACAGGATTTTGATGCCAGTTGCTTTTCCAGATGCTGCTGTTGGTAATGATAACTTCCCAGAATAAATATTAAACCACCTAAGAAATCTCAATGTTTGCTTTTTCTGTCATTAAATCCAGTTCAGATCTATTTCTCAATTATTTTGACAATGCCATAGTGATGCTACCAAGCCTTCAAATATGGTCATCCCTCTCTTAAACTCCCTCCCCTGAACTTGGGTGGACTACACATCCTTGTGTGTACGGCTGCTTCATTGAGACAATAGTTATGATCTCTCTCCATTCCTTCCCCTTCTCTCTCCCGTCCCTCCCTCTCTTAACCACACAGCACAACATGCCCTTTTGGAGGATATCAAGTCACTCAGACCTCTTGGCTCTACATCAAGCACTGGAATTAGAGTATTTGTAACTGTGTTCTCTAACTGGAGATCCGTTTTTTTATATATATATTTCAAGTACACTGAATTTTTATGTGTGATTCAATGCCTCTGGCTTTACACATATAAATTGTCTTAAAGGAGGAAATCATATTTGGAATGAAAATTCCAGAATGAAGAATTCAGATTGCAGAACGGGATTAAACTTTAGTGCTACAGAAAGGAAGCTCTATGGTCTTATATTTACAACACTTTAATGGTTTAACAACAACAACAACAACAAATCTGTGGAGGTTGCTGGTACACACTGAAAGAGTCCTAACTGGAATTAACAGCTTTAGCAAAGAACTCTTACCCTGGCAAAGCACCAACACATGCTTCGTCTGACAAGGTGGTGTTCAACAACATTCCTCAAAGTGGGAGATCTTCTCAGCCCTGAGGTTTGAATCTGACTTTAGCCTACCTAGCCCAGAAAATCTGAATTGGAATGCACTCAGACTGTATAAGGACAATCCTATCTAGACCTGTAATTTGTGTAAATTATTGATGAAAATAATTTACTGTGACTTTATTAGCAGCTGACTTTGAAAGTGGATGCAATTTTTCTTTCATTTGTCGGGGAAGGGCGTGGGAGGGGCAATGGGAACCTAATATTGTCTCTTTTTTTTAAGTTTGGCAAACAGAATGTTCATACTGATGTGTTGTGCCTTAAAGACAAGACAGCATTTGTGTGTTACAATGTAACTTTGGTTAAAAAATCTCTGTAGATAATTAAAAGCAAAAACCTTTGTGATCATTTTAAACATGACCAAATTTAAAATTCAAGCTCTCAAAGCTGAATACTGCATCAGCAAGAAACTGAGTTATTTGTTGCAATAAGAAAACCTTAATAATAAAAGAAAGCTTGTGTGTTATTTGGGTTCTTAATAATTCCAATAATGTTATGAGGCAACTATTTGTGCATCCAACCATAAGCTGAAGGTTAGGGAAAGACTGTGGGACCTTTACTTAGAGAAAGTGAGATGTATGTTGAAGTCCTGAGTAACCTTTCTACAGTTTTATTGGAGAAAACTAAGAGCCATATTCATGACGACTTGCACTGGTCTGAGTTTGACTTTTTGATAAGTGTAAGTGGTGTAGAGGAAAATATTCTCATAAAGATTATAAACTAGTATCACCTAAACTTCCTTAGAATATATCATGAACATGGCTTTAAAATTCCATTGATTAAACATGGCTTAAAATAAAGCTCAGTGTATTTATTCCCGATGCCATTGCAAAAATGAAATGTCACTAGTAGTGAAAGGCGGATGCCCCAGCTAGGGCTTCCAAAGAAAAAAGTGAATCGATAAAAATGTTACTGAGAATATTATCATAAAATAATTTAGCAAGTGAGCCGGATCTTGGCAGCATTACTGAAATTACAACGATGAAATTGTACCTGGTTTCCTGTCTTAGCACATCAACCCAGTTTCTCTCCATTACAGACCTGCGCACCTTATTTTCTAGCTATCCTGTGATTGCACAATGGACTGCATTCATTGCGAGGAGAACCTGTCATCGTGTGTTTGCATGTTTTCTTTTTCTTGGTGTGTAGCCCATGTTAGGAACATGATACAGGTTCTCCTGTCATTTTGTGTGACACGATTTCCCTTGTGGAAATTTAAGACTTCAAGATCCAGAAGTGTTTTAATGATGTTTGCGCCTGCAGTTCTGTGTTTAAAATGTCAGAATGTGAAACTGGAGTCCAGCTACCCGGAAGTGACCCTAAGCAGAGGTTGGTCGGAATTCTTCACCCTCTGAGGCTTCAGTGGTCCCGTAGGTAGGTACGTGGCTCACTGATCACGCCCACTCACTGTGGAAATGTGATTTTACTTTCCAGGCTATAAACCAGTATTTCTTTACTGAATGCAAAGGCCATGTTTACACTGGGCAGGAAGAGATTGAGATCTGGTTTTATATAAGATTGTGATTTTTATCACACAAACCTGTCAACTTATTCTGTAGCTTTCGGCTACCTCTCCCCTAAGTACAGTAAGTACAGTCACAGACAAAGGTTGGAATGCTTTTAATAATAATAATGATGATGATGATAATAATAATTCTTTCATCTGTTAGCCTTTAGCATGAAAATAAGTTTTAAAAAATTAAAGAGCTGCATTGATTATCAATAATTATATGTTGTGCACTAAAACCTTAAATATTTATTACTGTGAATAAAACAAAATTATCTTTACTGTACGGCTAGTTTCTTTAAATGACAGAATGGTGGCATTACATCTAATTTTTCATTCTTTTTCATATCAAACAAGCAAGGCTTCTTATGCTGCTAAGCCTGCAGGTGCAGAGAGGAACGCCCCTTCATAGCACAAAGAGAAGGGTCACTGATTGTATCACCCTGTGCTATTTCTCTCACACATTTTCTTCTCTGATTATGTGTTCAGAAGAGGCTGCCAGCATAGAACTTAACGCTATGATGAAGGAGAAAGCTTGTCTGGCACAACAACGGAGCAGGCCAATGAGCCGACATCACGGCTTGTCATGCGACTTTGAGCATGCTCAAACTAGAGCCCTTCCCTCCCCACCTTAGTAACAGAAGATCTGCTTCCCCTCTGATCTGAAAACTAACTAACCAACCAACAAACAAAAAAGCAACCCCTTTGGCAATATCTGCATTCTATTTATCTATAGAATATTGTGCCTTATTGTAAATCAGTTTGAAAAATATTTTGCAACTAAAAGGAGTTTTTGGCTACTTTATGTACAAATATGATATAAGACTAGAAGGGTAACCGTCTTGTGTTGCACCTGAAATATCAAAATAGGTGGGCTGGTTATAATATTGCAGCATACAGGATAAAGTTGATTAAGTCACTGTACCCCTACAAAAGTTTGTAAATCAGATTCAGAGGCAAAAAAAAAAGAATCATGCAGTTTGTGCACAAAAAGTAGATAATAACTCTCTAACTTTTTTTCCCTTAGTCTCTAGTGAGCTAAGATACAAAATAGTGTCAATAGCATGTTCCAGTATGAATTTTTTTAAAGCACATGTGTGTATGACAAGCCTACATTCTCAGTGAATATGGCATTTAGTATTTCTTTTAAAAACAAACTTAAGCATCATGAGCCAAAGTTGTATTTTGACTCCCTACTATGGTAGCGTTATGGAGATCTCACAAAGTCAAGGGTTTCTGTTATGTATTAGTAAAGTATAGATTATGGGGGCCTACATAATTTAAAGAAATGTAAATTAATATTAAAAGCTTGTAAAAATATGTACATCTTTACTATTTCTCAATAAATACCTTTGGAAATGTTTTCATTTTCTTCACCCTCCCATGTTGTAGAGTTTTTGTTTTGTGTATTTAGTTCGCTTCTAAATAATGTGAAATTTGTCTTTAGGTTTCTTGGTGTATTCTTGTTTTCCCTTTTTATGTGTGTGCCTAAGTTGCATAATTTGTAGTTAAGGCAAGCTAGGATGTAACTCAGTAAAATGTGACTAAGTCTAAAAGTGTGCTGGTGTAATGAAAATATGTGAGCTGCATAGATTTTTACATAGAGCTGCTACATTCAGGTATAATGCATAAAGTAGTCATAGTTTATTAATGATAAAGTAATGCCTGTTAGAATACCTAATACAAGTTCCCTTGAGATAGATATGGATGTAGTTTATAAATAGCTTCAAAGAGTGATAAAGGAGTGTTTTTCTGAAATAGATTATCTTTTATATGTATATATATATATATATATTTTTTTTTTACAGAAACAGAGTCAGAGAGAAGGATAGACAGGGACAGACAGACAGGAATGGAAAGATGAGAGGCATCAATCATTAGTATTTCATTGCGCATTGCCACACCTTAGTTGTTCATTGATTGCCTTCTCATATGTGCCTTGACCACAGGCCTTCAGCAGACCGAGTACCCCCTTGCTCGAGCCAGCGACCTTGGGTCCAAGCTGGTGAGCTTTGCTCAAACCAGATGAGCCCGCGCTCAAGCTGGCAACCTCAGGGTCTCGAACCTGGGTTCTCTGCATCTCAGTCCGATGCTCTATCCACTGCACCACCACCTGGTCAGGCTGAAATAGATTATCTTGTGTGTAGTATTATTTGCAAATCTGTTGCATATGCAAACCAAAGGCAAAATTCAGACCAACGTTCTTCACACCTTTTAAAATGTTAACCTCTGAATTGAGTAGGTCCTTCTCCCTAAAACTGCACATGCTCCCCAATACTCCTGTCACTTCCCTGCTTTACTGTTAAATAATACTTAATCCTTAGATTTATAAGTATCCAACATGACACATTTTAACTGACCTTTTGTATGGGATGACTTGCCCATTAGGATGTGTACTCCTTGAAGGCAGGGATATTCGTTTTGTTCTGTTCACTTCTGTACAACTATTTTATAGGAAAATGTCTGGCATATAGTAGGTACTCAGAAATATTTGTTGTATGAATGTGTAAACCATAGAACACATGCATAACTGTGGTCTGGAATTTAAAAAGATTTAAAATGGTAGCACTAGATTTAAGAAATAAATGAAAGGGGAAGACATAACAAGTTAGTTTGGATGGGACCAATGTAAATTTTTACAGGTTAGCTGGGGTGCTTGCTGGCAAAATAATTAACAAAAATAAAAAGCAAGGATGGCTATAAGTGAGCATGTATTTGGAAAAGAGTTATACATGAGCAGAGAATGATTGGCTGGGGGGGAACACATTTACAATGAATCAATGATATCTGCCTCTGAACCTTTTACTTTTTTATTTAAAAATAAATAGTGTGCATGATCAGGTTTAGTTGATTTAAATTGCTTAAAGCCACGAAATATCACACAAATCAGATCTGTTTGCATGCTGTGGTTTGTTATTCTGAGTCCCAGAGACAAACAAAGGGAAAAAAGAAGAGGAGGTATGTGATTTTCCTTAGCCAGCGGAAGCTAACCCATCTGTGTATGATTTATATTTTTTAAAAATCAGTTATTGGATGTAATGGTATAAAAGTACATACATTCTCATTCACAGGTCACTACTCAAAGCAGTCTCAAATCTGGCTGGGCCAAAGTCAATTCTGGATGTATTATGGCAAAAAAAGATGCTCCCTTAGAGCATCTAGGGGGAAATGTTCCATGTTCTAACTTTTAGTGCCTTTTCCTCCTACAGAGAAACGTCCAGGGCTATGTCAGCACACAACTTGAAAAATGTCCAAACATAATATGCTGAGGAATCTCTGATCCAGCAGATAACTCTCTACAAGCCAGATGATTATTTTCTCTCCCCAGGAAATACATTTTGATAGGGGCTTGTGGAGACACTCTCTCTCCATGGCTAAAGGGCACTGTTACTATCCTTGGTAGTCAGGAAGTCTTAGATTTGGTGCTCCGTGGCCTCTGTAAAGATGTCACTCTAGCTCTCTGGTGAACATTCAATGAAAATACTTGGAACTGAGTGGGGACATGGAGGAGCCACCCAGTAAATCAGTCTCCACAAACCACGGCCAGGTATGGCTAACCCTCAACTTACCACACTGCGGACCCTGCACCTCCGGTGAATAGTTGAAGAGGTACTTAACCCATCCTCAGAGGGAAGATTCCCAAGCTTGGACTCCAAACACAAAGTGGGGAAGGCCAGGGGAAGGGGGACTGGAAGCATCTGAACAAAAGTGGAAAATATAAGAGGGTATGGATAAGAAGAGAAGAGAATGGTGTGGTCAGGGAACCGCAAATAATTCTTGTTCTGGGGCACAGAATAAAGAGAGGGACTAGTACAAAATGAGTCTGGAAAGCAAACAAGGGCCAAGTCATGAGGATTTTCAATACAACTAATGAGTTTTGATTTTATCCTGGGATCAGTAGGTGTCAAATGAAAGATTGGAAAGGTAAACAAAAGACTTACGTGTCTGGATTTGCACTTGATAACAGTATCTCCAGCCCCACGGTGGAGATTGAAAAGAATCTAAGAGCCTGGCACAGGATCCCGGAGAGTTAGAAATAGATTCCTGATAGTGATGGCCATGAGTATGGAGAGAGGTGGACAGATTCAAAGAGAGGAAGACACTAATAATTAGGATTTAGCATCTGTTGCTCCTTCTCGGATCCTCAGGCAAATCCAGCCTGACCCCTAGGTTTCTGGTTTGGAAAATTTGGTACGTGAAGTTCAGTTCACAGAGATCAGAAACCCTAAAGAAGAAAAAAAGATTCTAGTTATTTTTATTGTTATTGATGGTGCTGGTTGTTGAATGGAGATGCTAAGTCCAATGACGAGGATGTTCACTGGCAGGTGGTGGAGGATCTCAGAGTTTTCCAGTGGGAAGATGAATTTATTCATGAGTTTCTCATTGTTTGTGAAACACCTTGCCATGTCATAACTGAACTATTCTGAAAAGAGTCAAAATTGTAAATAATTTTTATCAGATACTATAAATCATCTAAAAAGCATTTATCCTTTGTGCCACGTGATGACAGTATGGAGAAAAGCCAGGAATGATGGCAATAGTGTAGCGGTGTATGGACAGTGAACACCATGGAAGATTATTTGGGTTTACCACTTGAGTTAACATCCTGCTTCCCCATCTCCTGCCCTACCCCTGTTTCCAGTAAAGGTAATTAATGTATCTGAATTTACATCCCCAAAGAAGTTCAAATGCTCCTACGAAATTCTTATTGGCAACTGGTATACAAGTCATCACCAGTGTATGTATACTTGGAAACAAACATGACGTTCCTTATTTATTGAAATTATTACCAAAAATGAAAGCTATTAGAGAAAGAGCTCTACAACAAATGGCAGGTGATTTATTCATTTGTTCATTTGTTCTTAATGTATTCCAAAAAAATATGACTTTTATTAAAATAGGGAATAAACTGATTCAGGAGAGTGAGCAGTAATAATCTGAACAGAAATTCAGGTACATGAAAAGAAATTAAAATTAATACCAAACACACACCTATAAAACTATCCTTTTTGGCTCATAAATTAAAGTACATCTACATCAGTTATGAGAACAGCAGGTGTGGGTAGGGGAGACACTAGAGAGAGCTCTGAAAAGAATGTATTATAACATCATTTTTAAAATTTTTATTTAGAGCAGCAATATTCAATATTTTTTCATTTTATGACACACATGAACTACTAAAATTCTGCAGCACACCAAAAAATGTATTTTTTCACCAAAATGACCAAAAAAAAAAAGATAATTTTGATTTATTCACACCAGGCAGCTATTGTTATGTTGGTTGTCATTTTTTTTTATTCGACAATCTGAGGGAAAAGAGATCAGTGCCCTTGACTAAATACTCAGGTATTGCACATTTAAAAATTTTTTGCAGCACACTGGTTGAAAGTCACTGATTTAGAGTTTTACAAATGACAAGTGCATTTTCCAAACTGTGAGGACCCACTGCTTTCCTAAATAAAACCTACTACCATAAACAATTACCACTTTGCAATATATGTTGTTACCATACGTAGTTGAGGAATTGCTTTTAAAAAAGAGAAAAGGTAACGTTTCCCTCTGTCCAAGCAGAACAAGATTATTCATTTGTAAAACCTTTATTATTATCATAATTTTACTCATCCAACCTACGTGGTGTCTGCTGAGCAGAAACAGATGGTATCTTTGAAACAAGGTAGGGAATGGGAACATGCAGGAAGCGGTCAGCTTGGATTCATCGATAGCTCTGGGGCCAGTTCTACAGGGAGCACGCTGGAAAAAGGAAGGGGAGGGACACTAGCATTTAAAGACTTTTTTTTTTTTTTTGTATTTTTCTGAAGCTGGAAATAGGGAGGCAGTCAGACAGACTCCCTCATGTGCCCGACCAGGATCCACCCGGCCCGCCCACCAGGGGGCGATGCTCTGCCCATCCAGGGCGTCGCTCTGTCACGACCAGAGCCATCCCCAGCGCCTGGGCCATCTTTTGCTCCAACGGAGCCTCGGCTGCGGGAGGGGAAGAGAGAGACAGAGAGGAAGGAGAGGGGGAGGGGTGGAGACGCAGATGGGCGCCTCTCCTGTGTGCCCTGGGCTGGAATCGAACCCGGGACTTCCGCACGCCAGGCCGACGCTCTACCACTGAGCCAACCGGCTAGGGCCTAAAGACTCTTGTGATGAGCCAGAAGCTTACATCTGTTACCTCATTTAATTATCACGTCCCAGAGAGTTGACATTATTTTTCCTATTGTACAGTTTAAGTGACCTCCCGGGGTCACAGATTTGTGGGTGACACCAGTAGAGCTGGAACTCAGGTCGATTAGGTGGACTCTCTAGAATGCAAAGTTATGCTCGTTGCACTGTACCTGGATGTCCATTTACTACAATGGAATTTGCTCAGAACCTGTAGAGTTATGGTCTGAGGAAGTAGAATCAAGACCATGTGAGATTGCAGGTAATGGAGTTAACTGTTCACACTTTTCTTGCCCCGTGGGTATAAATGCTACCCGAATAACATCCTGTGTTGCCTATGTAACATACGGCCCTTATGCAGAAGAAATGTAACTTTTACAGATAAATGGTGAGAGGGCCCTTAACTAAAGATTTGGTTTAGCAATCACAATTCTATCCAGTTATGTCTCTGTGTGGAAGCCTAAGAGATAACTATCAAGTGAAATCTATTGATTTGAAACAGACTTTCCTGGTGCCCCCTTTTCAAAACATATCTGTAGCTCTTGGCATACCTGACTTGTAGGCTCACTGGTCTTGAGAAGGACCCTGAACAGTCAGTCATGTGACCGTAGTGAGGGATTAGGAGGTTTCTATAGCTACCTAGTATGGATAAGACAAACAAAGCAGGGTAAAACACTGAGGAATTCTCCTGATTTCAGGAGTACCTGGATGGCAGATATTCTGAAGGAAGCCCCTAATGAGTAAGTGGAGAAAATGTTTTTAGAAACTGCTTGGCCAATATTATATATTTTCTAAAATTCTATAGTGTATATAACTTTTTAAAAATTGTGGTAAAACACATAAAAATTTATCATCATACCCATTCTTAGGTGTATAATCTGTTGTGTTTAGTACATTCACATTGTTGAGTATCTATCACCATCATCCATCGACAGAACACTACACTCTGCAAAATGGGTGCTGTGCAGTCATCAAACGGTACCGCTCCATACCCCCTCGGCCCAGCCCCTGGCCACCACTACTCCACTTTATATCTCTATGGATGTGACTACCTTATATAAGTATAATCATACGCTATTCCTCCTTTTGTGACTGGCTTATTTCACTTAACATGATGTCCTCAAGGTTCATCTATGTCATAGTGTGGTGTCAGAATTTACTTCCTTTTTAAGGCAAAAATAATACTCCATTGTACATTTTGTTTATTCATTCGACCATGGATGAACACTTGGACTGCTTCCACCTTTTGGCTATTACAAACAATGGCACTCTGAACATGGTACAAATATGTGAAGTCTCCACTTTCATTTCTTCTGGGTATTCATCCAGAAGTAGATCATGTGGTAATTCTACTTTCAAGTTTTTGTAGAACCAACACAGTTCTTTTCCATAGTAGCCGCACCATTTCACATTGCACAAGCGTTCCAGTGTCTTCACGTGCTCATCAATTATTTCATGTTTTTTAGTGTAGCCTTTCTAGTGTGTGTGGTGTGTCTCACTGTGGTTTGATTTGTATTTGCTGAATGATTAGTGATGTTGAACACTTTTACATATGCTCATTGGCCACCATTCATATGTCTTCTTTGCAGAAATGTCTAGTCATTCCTTTGCTCATTTTTTAAATTGGGTTGTTTGCTTTCTTGTTGAATTGTAAGAATTCTTTATACAGGGTGGGGCAAAAGTCTGGATTTTTTTAGTTTCATCAGCCAAAAGCTGGGGTTTTTTTCAATTTTTTTTTCTTAAATTTGTTTGACTTTGATTTCTAGAATTTGCAGTCACAAGAGTATGCACTAATAATAACCAATGAGAAATGGTGATTTCTGGAGCGAACAGCTCAAAGCATGCCCTCCAGTCAATGCTTGGGAGAATAAAGGAGGTCAGAGTTGGTCATTCATATGTAGGGTTGTCTGGGACTCCCAATTCTCTTCCTAAGTCTTTGCTCTTTCCAGCTACACAGTGTCCAAGAGATCTGGGTACAGCAAGAAAATGGAAGGGAGGAATTGTTTGTTTAAAACAGAGGGGCTTTATAATAGTTTCTCATATGATAGTTTAAAGCTATTGATTTCAAATATAGTTGGCTGTCCAAATCCATGGGTCCTACATCTGAGGATTCAGCAAATGGCAGATTAGAAATAATCAGGGGAAAATGTTAAGTTGTTGCTTACATATTTTATGTAGTTAGGCCTGCTCTAATGTGTTTGTGCTGAAATGTACAGAATTTTTTTCTTGTCATTCTTTCCTAAATAGTACAGTGAGACAATTAATTGTATAGGGTTTTTTTTTTTACAATGTATTAAGTATTATAAGTAAGCTAGAGATGATTTAAAGTATATAGGAAGATATGCAGGCTATATGCAAATACTGTGCCATTTTATATAAGTGACTTGAGCTTTTGCGTATATGGGTATCCAGGAGAGGTCCCGGAACCAATCCCCCACAGACACCAAGGGACAACTGTGTCAGCCCCTCTCCTTCCATTGCTCTGGAGGAACCTTGGCACCTCACTTTATGTCACTCTACAAGTGGGTTGTACATCCTGAGAACACAGCTCTCCAGGACTGGAACCTCAGCGCTAGAGCCCTCCAGGCCCCTGCCCCACCTGCTGACCACACCGCCTGATCATCTGTGAAATGCAAGTTAGAACTTAGTCGATTAAATGGCAGATCCTGTGATCATTCCTTAATTTTTTTTCCTTTGCAAAATTATTGGCCTATCACCCTGATTCATTTCGTTCTCACCTATACGCATGTGAAATATTCAGCAAACAGGGCGCCACTGAATCACATGAAATCCCCAATATTCTGTATGATTGGGAGGAAGTATGCCTGGTAGTAAGGCACGGAGGTTTTCTCTTTTTTCCCATTTCTCAAAACACCCAGACTGGCACCCACCCTGACAGCTTATTTTCTTTGCAATTAAGTGGATCAGAACTTTTTTTAAAAAACAGCACAATGATAAGCCCTAGAAGTAGGAATGTGTTAAAACTGACAGACCTGAGTGCTAAAAAAACACATTATGCTAATGAAACAAAAAATCATGACTTGAGAGTAATGATGATATCGCTAAGACATTTTTGTCTTCTTACAGGGCAGTAACTGAAGCTTGAAAGTATTTATCTCTTTAACATTAACTCTAGAAACAAGTTGCCTTCATGAAATTCTCTTAACTGAGGACAAAAAAGTACATAACGCAGTGTTCATTAAGAACAAAGTGGTCTATCAAAGTTTCCTTATGAACAAAGTTTTAATCATGTTTATTAAATACAAAACATAAGGTATTTGTCAACTGTGACCATAAAGTGTTCTATCCTGAGGCTGCTTTTGTTCTCAAGAGAATAAGCAGTATACCTTTTTTTTTTTTAATAACCAACCCCATCTTTATAAAACTTTCCAGTTGCTTTTGCTTCTTGAGATTTTTTAAAAAATAAAACAGACCAAAATAAAACAACATAAAATTATTTGTAACAGTGTAGGTAAGTAGAATTAAAGTAAGTTTTCCATTAAAAACAATGTCTAAATGAACATCTAAATTCATCAGCCTTCTACTGCCTAATAATGTGACATGTTTACAGTGTTGAAGGAAATCAGGTGTTTTCATGTTAAATGAAAATAAAATTTATGTACTGTTATTACCATATTCTTTCCCTGCTGTTTCTCACTCTATTCATCATTAAAGGCTGCTCAATAAGTACTGTGCAAACTGCATGTGGGAATGTTATGCAGTAATAACTCACAATCAGCTATAAATAACCACCTACCAGAGCTTTGGGAAGACCCCAGGGCTAAAGGGGGAATGTTTGCTCCCCAACTGCTAAATTGAGAAAAAGGGAAATATTGGTCTATTTTTTCTTTGTATTTGAAACACTAGAAAACTACAGTTGAACATTAACACTCTAGTCTAATAAAGATCTTTATCCATCATCATGTCAGCTGAGATAGGCAATAGGTTAAAAACAGTGTAATTTTAGAGACTAAAGTTTCTTCTACCCAACTACAATGCATTAGAAAAGTTGATGAAGGAAAATTTACTTGTGTACCTTGTGTATTAGTTATCTATAGCTGTGTAACAAATTACTCCAAAATTTAGCATCTTAAAACATTAACCATTTATTATCTCACATAGTGTCTAAAGGGTCAGGAATCTAGGAGCAGCTTAACTGGGTGGTTCTGGTTCAGGGGCTCACAAGATCACAGTCAAGCTGTAAGCCAGGACTGGACTCATCCGAAGCCTAGACCAGCTGAAGCATCTTCTTTCAAGCTCACTTAAATGATCGTTGACACCAATCAATTCTTCCCTGGCTCTTGGCTATACACTTCAGTTCTTGGCCACACGGATCTCATCATAAGACTAGTCATGATATAGTAGTTTGCTTGCCTCATAGAGAGAGATCCAAGATGAAAGTTAGAGTGAGCTAGCAAGACAGTGCCCCAAATGGAAACTGCAGTATTTTTTTTTACCTAATCTCAAAAGTGGCATACCTCTTGCCAGGTCTTAACCTTTAGACAATTGGGAGAAGACTTCAAGGGTGTCAGTACATGGAAGTGACAGTCACTTAGGGTTCATTTGGAGGCTGGGCACCTTGCTCGTGAGTGAAATTGGCATTGATGTTTAAGAACAAATTAAAAAGTGAAATAAATCAGCAGAGTCAATTTGAAAGGACACAGTCCAGGTAAGACATGGCTCTAACCCTAGAGTGATTCTTGATACCTTCTGATATTTATTTAACCTCCCTGAGCCTTTGACTTTCCATCTCCAACCCTTAGCAACCCTTCTCGTATGGTTGTTGTGAGCATTAAATGAACTATTTAAAGAGCTTTCCTTCTGTTTTGTTGTTAACCTCCAATTTCTAAAAGGAGTTAACAACAAAAACAAGGGCATTTTTTTTTTTGATAAGGTAGAAAATGGAATCCAAAAATAGTATGCTACCGTATACTTTGGAGGGCACAGTACCCTCAAGCATGGACTGCCACAGGTGACTTGAGGGTGTTGACAATGTTCCAGAAAGAGTAATGCTTCTATTACTGAAAACTAAGGTAATGCTCCTACATCACTATGCTGGCTAGGGTTTCCTGACAGTGCTGTTGAGTCACTTCCCAAGCATTTATTAAACACTCCCAGCGCCAGGCACTGGAAAGACTAGGGTTACAGAACCAAGCAAAACTCAGTTTCTGAAGTCAACTTGCTCTTAGTCATGCCTGAGGATAGAGAGATGCACACAAGACAATTCTAACTTTAGGTAGAAGTTTGAACAAGGAAGTGTGTGTGCTCAGAGGAAGGAGGGCCTGACTGCCTGGAAGAAAAGAGGAGGAGTTTCAACTAGCTCTTGGCTTTCCAGCAGAGGAGTGCCGGCCAGAGAGGCAAGCAGCATCATGCTCAGCGTGGGCAGAAAAAGAGGGATGCTATTATCTACAAGTAAGTACCACTGCCTAATTTCAATTATTTAGACTGTGCGGGCAATGGAACATGGATGTCCTTTAGCTCTTTCAAATCAAGCTGCTGTTCCATTTTAAGTAAAAAAGGGAAGCCATGAATCTATTACTTGGTTTCGTATCAGCAGCCAATGTCTGCTTTGGACAGAGAGAAAGGTATTATGACATTTATACATTTTTACTTTGTCCCTCCCACCCCCCACTGGCAAAATATCCCAAGATTCCTTAGCAGAAGAAATTCTTCAACTTCTATAAAGTATGATTCTGTTCACAAACACTTTATAAAATGCCAGTAATACATACGGCATTATATTCTAATTTACTTCCTTTTTACTCAAGGCATTCTCCTCTTTTCTGCCCCCAACAAGAGCGTCTTTAAAGCCCAGAGTTGTAGTTTGCTCCTGCCTGAGAAAAGAAGGAATGACTTGCCTCTGTGAGATTGTTAACTAGTCAAGGATAACCAGAGGTTGCCTGTTTAACATATCTGACCACAACTTTACAAGATATTTTGAGATTTAACCAAGCCTTATATCTACTTTAAATTGCATGATTTATCTCTTGTCCTCTTTTTCTCTTTATTATTAGAGTTCCTTTCTTTGGAGACATTCTTTTGTGTGATATGTACTAGGGAAGAAGTTGAGAGAGTAGCTGGCAGTAACTAGCGACCATCATAAGGAACGTGCTTTAGTGGTTTCGTATTGGCCAAGACCCGATCACAAAGAGCTCTGTTCTCCAGCTTTGATTTTAGTAAAAATATCGAGACCAAATTTAAATAGTTCAATAAAGTTGATACAAAAAATTATATTTAGAAATTGTTTTGGACTATCAGAAATAATTTTTTTTTAAAGTATAAAAAGGCCAGCAAGAGATGATAGGAAAGCACTGGACTAAAAATCAAGAGAACAATTTCTGGCCTTAGTTTTAGGGGTTTTTTTGTTTTAAACTGAGATATAATTTGACATATTAGTTTCAGGTGAGCAGCATAATGATTTGATACTCATATATCTTGTGAAATGTTCATCAAAATAAGTCTAGCTAACATCCATCATCACAGTTACATTTTTTTTTCTGTGATGAGAACTTTTAAGATCTACTGTACTATCTTAGCAACTTTCAAATATACAGTGCAGTATTACTAACTGTAGTCACTATGCCATACTTTACATCCCCATGACTTATTTATTTTATAACTGGAAGTTTATACTTTTGACCACCTTTACCCATTCCATCCACTCTGCACCCCCACCTCTGGAAACCACCAAGCTGTTTATTGTATCTATGGGTTCAATTTTGTACTTGTTTTGTTTTGTTTAGATTCCACATGTTTCTGAGATCATACAATAGTTTTCTTTCTCTGTTTGACATATTTCACTTGGCATAAAAACCCTCAAAGTCCATCGAAAAAATATTTTCCTTTTCATTCTGTTTTTCAGAAACCTTTTTAAAGTAAAATAAGGGGATACAAAATTATTGTATCCATTATTTCTTCCTGTTTGGGGATTCTAAGTTTTTATACAGTTGATTGGAACTTGGAAATTAGCATAATATAACAAAAGAAATATATGACTTGTGTTTGCATTTGAGAAACATTTTGGCACCTGGCATTAAAAACCTACTGATTCATTTATTCAACAATAATCATTGACCACCTATTTAGGTCAAGCCCTCTACAAGGCCATGGTCCAAACAGCATAGGAAGGAGGCCTGGTCTCCTAGGGGAGTTTGGGGGAGGGGTTAGTTAAAAGCACAGTCAACTACCATGCCTGAAAGAAGTGGGGAGGGGAGTGTTGTCATAATAGCTATAAGACATAGTATTTGGAATTGAATGCTATTTCCAACTTAATATTTTTTTATCTTTCTTTTTCTTCTTTTTCAAGCGAGAGGAGGGGACATAGAGAGACAGACTCCCGCATGCACCCCAACCAGGATCCACCCAGTGACTCCTATCTGGGGATGACACTCTGCCCATCTGGGGCCATGCTTACAACCAAGCTATTTTTAGCACCTGAGGTGGAAGTTGGTTCCAGGGAGCCATCCTCAGAACCAGGGCTGATTTGCTCAAACCAAATGAGCCATATGGCTGTAGGAGGAGAAGAGAGAGAGAAAGGGGAGAAGTAGAGAAGCAGATGGTCACTTCTCCTGTGTGCCCTGACCAGGAATCAAGCCCAAGACATCCACAGGTCAGGACGATGCTCTACCACTAAGCCAACCAGCCAAGGCCACCAATTTAATAATTTTTGTAGTGGAATCCCTTTCAACCATGTTAAAAGGAAAATTAAAGTAGCTTCTGAACCTTACATCACAATATAAACAGTGAAGTGGATTCCAAATAATTCAGGCTTTCTGTTAATCTGGAGCAGGGAAAGCCAATGTGCTTAGACATCTGTTTAGACATCCACTTAGCAAGCATTCTGTCAGCCTGTCGGGACCAGAACCCACAGCTGAAACACAGATAGCTCCAGACACCAGCTGTAAGGGAACCAAATGGTGCCTTAGCAAAAATTGCCTTAGAATTCAAAGTATCTAAACAGTTTGACAGGCACAACTAATAATTTACAAAGGAAAACCCACAAGCACACTGACATACATAGGCCCTAAATTCAGTAAGGAACAGTTCCAAAATTCAATTGTATCACTTCAGTACTGAATTGGAAGTCTTCCCTATAGAGCAAGATAGTGCATAACACCAAAAAAAAAAAAAAAAAAAATAGGCAAAATATAAAGATATGTTAGGTGCTGGCCAAATGATGGTAGATTAATTGGTGAGATTACACACATTCGAAACACTTGGCAGTATGAGAAATCTTTGTTTGATAGACTGGTATTGTTATGAAAAGGTAAAAAATGAAGATGCTTTTTATTTTTGTATTTTCAGAGTAGTAATGCAATGAAATGTACTACTTGGTCATTACCGAATTGGTCTCATATCTATTAAAAATAATTAAAGAAAAACCTGAAAGTTCTAGAGGTTTGCTAACCAGGAAAGAGCAGAAACTAGTTTTAAACCTATTTAATCAGTAAACTTCGGTTGAAGGGCTGTCATAACAAGCTAACACTAGAGCTGATTGTATATACTTGCCTCATCAATTAATGAGAACTTGCTGCAGTGAGCACAACTCTGCAAACCAACCAATCAGTGGCAGCCTTACATTCTCAAAGCCAGCCATTGGTTGGCACAAACACTAGTGAACATACTTCTAAAATCAAACCAGTCCTGCCTCTGTCACCAGCACAAAACCCTGCTTCCTAGACTGTGGCAACCTCCTCTTGCCTCAGTCCTCCTATAACCAACACTACCCAGAACAAGTTCTTCCCCAAGCTCTTCCTAAGATATTTCTTTGCTCAGCGAGACTAAGTTAGTCAATAAATTCAACTTTATATTTTTGAGATCAACTATGTTGGTCTCTTCCTTTTTCTACACTATATACACATTATTTGAAATTAGAAGATGAATCTTTATTTTTTAATTACTTTCTGCAGACTTTCTTTTGTATATAATAAGCCATTATGTTAAAATATTTATTTAGAAAACATTCTTTATTAAGTATAGATTCAGACTCCTATGTAAAATTTGGATGCTTTTTACAAGTTTATTTTTACTAACAAATTCTGAACATAATTTTTCTAAAATTCAGTTGGGATTCCCTATGTCATAACCATCTGCCTCGTTCTCCAAACTGCAAACCTTGAGCTTAGTATTGGCCCTCCCTTCCCTCTTTCTTCTCCAACCTTACCAATACTGTTCTTGAAATATTCTTTAAATCTCTGCCCTCACTTCATTCCTTTGGCCCTATCCTTGGTTCAAGATTTCAACTCCTGGTTGCCAAGATGATTAACAGTGTTAAATTGTTACCTGAAGTTGCTCTCACCCTTCTAATGCATACCATGTGAGCCAGCCTATTGAAAATCTATTTATAGACACCGAGATCTCTTAGGAGACCAAGTAGAGACTCTTTAGCACGACAGTGTGGCATCAGTGGTACTGAATTCACCCTCCTCTGCCCCGTTTCACATGGACTTCATTCGGTCTCTCATGAACACCTTTACTCCCCATTGCTCACGCTGATTAATTCCTCTTCTTAGAACTTCTTTTTGTCTTCTGAGCATGGTTATGTCCCTATCTCAGGCTGGCAAAGTCCTTCTTCTACTAAAACCATCTCCCTACACTTTGCAACCCCTTCTGCTAGGAAAGCATGGACTTCCGTGCACTGATGCTCACTGTGCAGTGCTTTCCTCCCCTACTGGAAGCAGCTTAGGCAAAAGCAGAATCTTATTCCTCTTTGGGCCCTGTTGGTTAAAAGACAAGGTAACAAAGAGTAAGATTCCAGTAAATGTTACTTGAAAAGGATTTCACGGGTGTGGGAACTAGTTTCTGTGGCAGAGTTTAATGTATTCATAGGACTTGCAGAATTTCTCTACTGACAACTTTTCATCCTATGAATCCACCTGACCTTGAACTCTCAGCACTGACTATATTAAGGCCTGTAAGTTTCTATGAGCAAATGCTAGTCTCTGGTGTCATATTCCTCTCTCCTGGGCTCTCTCTGAGCTATTCTTATGAGAGAATGCCAAGGCATTCCAGAATGAATGTTTGCATGTGTTTCCGGAGGAATGTTTTTTGGACTTTCCTGTCTTCACTGGCATTTTAAAGGAATGACTTCTTAGATGGCAACAGAACTGCATGGTTGCATTGTGTTTGCCTTGGCAGTTGTTAGTGGTGCTTTGGCAGATGGATTCCATACATCCTGGTTTGAGAGGTGAGAATTTAAAGAAACTTTTAATTGAGCACTTACTGTGTGGCAGGTGAGAAGATGAGGATACAAGACAATTAAAACACACATTCACCCTTAGAAAGTCTGCACTCTGGTAACAAATGAACTGGGTATACAAGCAAATAATAAAGACATTCAGAGAAGAGCTAGTGTGCAGCACAAAGGAAGTGCTCCTGAAGCCCAGAGGAGGACTGAGCATGGAGGGCTCCCTGGGGGTGGCATCTGAGCAGAGATGAGTATGTATATGCGATGCATCTGTACGTGTGCTGCCCTGAAAGCATAGCATAGAAGGGTCCTGGGGAGTCTAACAAGGCTCTGCAGCTAGGAAATCTCAGCATGTTCTTTCAAGTTAGTAATTTTAATTTCTTTTAAAATTTTCTCTCTTTACAGCCCATAAAATGCATAGATTTTGTTTGTTTGTTTTGCTTTGCCAATTCCATTCTTATAGTGTATTATACTACTATACATTTTTGTTTGTTTTTTGGTCTTTTCAAACTAGGCTTATGTACTATTAGAATAAATGTGTTGACAAAAGCTAACGTCACTAACCATATTGAGGCCACACTTCTAAGAACCTCCAGGTTCTTAGCCTCAACGATGGGTGGAGTCCTGACAACCAGCCAGTAAAAACGGTAAGACTGAATAACTCACAGTGCATTGTGTAAACATGCTGGTCATGTTCTGTCGTAGTGGCAACACTTAGAACCGATGCACGGACAGTGCCTCTGCGTCCGCTTGACTTTTACATGCTCAACTAACAGTATCAGAGCAGGGCAATCTAATCCCTCGTGCTGAGCTCAGGTCATTAAATACTCGCCCTGCATTTTACAGCTTCAACCCTGTGACAGGGGAGCTGACCCCAGCTCGGTGCCAGGCACCCAGCAAAACCGGGATTAATAAACCCTGCTCCGATGTAGCCAAGGGCTCCACAGCTGCTTCTTGCAATTAGACTTGTCATCATTCTCTCAAGAAGCCCCTGTTGAGTTTTAAATCCTAATTGGCAGGAGGCACCTGTTTCCCATGGGAAGGATGGGAAGGGGTCATTGAATTGCAGCAGGCACAGGGAAGGCTGAGAAGTTGGATGAATGCAAGTACATAGCTTTGCCCCAACTCTGTTTGCTTCCATTTAGAGCTTCTGTTTTTTCTTGTTTATTTTTTTCTCTCCAAACACAGTATGTCCAAAGTCAGCCTAGTCCTTAGAAGTATGAATTTGCCTCTGGGATTTTTTCTTTTTGAGCAAGAACTTAGCAGCGATTTCTCCCTAAGCTGTCCTCCTTACAATCCAGGACCCCCCCCCCCTTGGCATGAGTACTTTTTCCTGGCTCCATTTTATTTCTTTACCAGGATCAAGGCCATCATTCATTCTGGCATTTAGCATTTATTAAGTATCTGGGAGCTGCTTAAAATCTGTAACCAACTTGTGCCTATAAAGAGTATTCAGTATATTTTTAGTTCCTGTCTTCACCCAGCTTGCATTCTACACAGAGGGAGGCATTAGAACTGCGTGTAATAATACATGTGAAGTGTTTTTTTTACAAACCAATCTGAGACCGTGTCCATAAGTAAACAGAAGGAATCGGAAAGGCTTTCAGACAGTTTTCCTAGAGGTTTGGTCATTTTGATTTTCTCAAAAACTTAATCACCTTAGAGATTTGTGTTTAGCTCTAATGCTTGAAGTCTGTCTAAATCAGGGGTCTCAAACTCGCGGGACCCTTGGTCTAAATGGTAGAAATGATGGCGGATGGAATTCACCATTCCTCTTAATACCATTTTCAAATTATTACTATTATTTATTAAGCTCTTATCATTAGGGCATGTGTGTAGGTGGTAAGAATAATGGATAGAGATATGGAGAAGGTTACGAATCAATGGAAAGAGGGAATGGAATCGCAATACTCATTTTCATACAACAAGCATTTATTGAACACCTAGAATATGCCAGCATCTTTTCTAGCATCTGGACCTTTTTTGGATCACCCCGGGTTTCATCTCCATCTGTAAGCACTGTCCTCTTAATAGAACTGCACTGATCACCAATTAGTCCTCTTTTAAACCTTGCCACATCCTTGTGGGCTTCAGTACAGTCAGGCAATCAGGGAAGACTTATTCTAGAGCCCGACTACATACCAGTGGCATATGCCTTCACATTTAATACAGTAAATTCACATTTTCCTGCCTTGTTTTATTCACTCTGTGCCTTGAATGCATTGTCATTGTCACTGCCAAAAATGTAAAGGGAGTAAAAGAACTGATTATGGCCCTTGAGAGAATTGTATGTTGGTAGACAATAGATGCATAATAAGAACAACCACCTGCATTTGTGTAATTCTGTATAAAGATTTACTGAAGGCATTGGAGTTCACTACAACCCGGTGATAACTCTTCAAGAAATTCCATTATTGTTAGTAATCTGAAAGTCTCTTAAGTTCCTAGATAAACAGTTTTCAAAATTTAGTGTCCAAAAAGATTACCCAAGAATCTCTTTAAAATGCATATTCCTGGGGTTCCAGACTCCAGTGATTCTGACTCAGGAGATCTGGGGAGGGGCTGGGAATGAACCTTTCATAAGCAGTCCAGAGAGATGATTTTGATAAAGAAGGTCTGCACCCCATACTTTAAGAAAGTAGGAGGCCCTGGCCTGTTGGCTCAGTGGTAGAGCATCGGCCTGGCGTGTAGAAGTCCCGGGTTCGATTCCTGGCCAGGGCACACAGGAGAAGCGCCCATTTGCTTCTCCACCCCCCCCTCCTTCCTCTCTGTCTCTCTCTTCCCCTCCCGCAGCCAAGGCTCCATTGGAGCAAAGATGGCCCGGGCACTGGGGATGGCTCCTTGGCCTCTGCCCCAGGCGCTAGAGTGGCTCTGGTCGCAGCAGAGCAACGCCCCGGAGGGGCAGAGCATCGCCCCCTGGTGGCCAGAGCATCACCCCTGGTGGGCGTGCCGGGTGGATCCCGGTCGGGCGCATGCGGGAGTCTGTCTGACTGTCTCTCCCAGTTTCTAGCTTCAGAAAAATACAAAAAAAAAAAAAAAGAAAGAAAGAAAGTAGGAGACCCTCTCCTGCCCTGTAAAAGAGAGAGATTGCCAATGGAAGGATAAAATTACAAAAGAACAATTTCTGGCTCCTTGATTTTTCACTAAGGACCAAGTGGGTTTCAATCGTGAATGCTGAAGTGCTTCTCAGGCTCCTGGGTTGCTCCTGGTGCTCCCATACACATCACTCCTTTTCAAAGTGGTTGACTGTATACTTGCCTTGAATGTGTTTTTTATCAGGTACATATAAAAGCTACCCTAGCACTTTGTCTGTTGATATTGCCTTTGACTTTGTGTTCCTTTTCGAAGATAGGGAGGGCTCCGTACAGGTTCAGAACTCATCTATTACCATAAAAGGAGGGAGACACTTGGGCTGAAAGCTCCTTTGAGATGTTTGGAACAAAGTGTGCGGCTTCGCAGCCTCCGTGTGCTCATGATGTCAGCAGCAGTGAGCAGCACAAGAACTTCGTGGGGAATCAAATCGGTGATTCATTCAGGAAGAAATAGCTTGCACCTGTGAAAAGGCCGAAGGCGCCACTTGGCATTATTGGGGCGCTGCATCAGCTGGAAGACGGCCTCTGTCCCCAAACGAACTGACTGCCTGGAGATCTTGAGCTGAGCTGGCCCTCTGTCACTGTGATGTTTGCTTTTGGAGTGAAAGCAAACTTGTGACTCACATGGGAGCAAAGGGGAGGTGTGTGCTTAGTTGCATTCGGTCTTGGCAGGAGGGCAGCCAGGCCGCTACAGACAGGGGACGCAATCGAATAAGCACATGTGTTCTTACAGTATGCCTCGTGGCCAGGCCACTTTATCTCCAGTAATCCCAATCCATGTACCAGAATCACAGCATTTGGCTGTGGATCAGACCCTGTGAGCTCCTGGCTGGGGGAATAACGAAACGTGATCTCAAGACAAGATAGGGTCCTAATCTGAAAAGGCACTGATGTATTACTCCCCCTCCCAGCAGCTCCACATTAAGTGTAACATGGCATCAGGAAAAATATATTTAACATGCCTTCAGTAGAGAAGTCTAAACATTGCCGTCCATACGTGGAAGCTTCCTCCGTAGCTTATGATGGTTGACAGGAACAAATTGATGTTAAAGATAAAAGAGCATCTGAAAACAAAGCTTCAGTAATAGGCAGCAGTAACCCTGACTGTATCTGCCGACACTGGCCGGAGTCATTTGTCTTTGAGAAGGCACTGCCTGCTTTTATACATGCCAGTCAAAGGGCTATTTATCACGAAAAGCCCTTCAGGGTACAATAATAAAAGGAAAAAAAAAAAAAAACTTTTGTGTTTAAAGAGTGTGGTGAAGGAGACGAGGCCATGGCTAGCTCGCAGTATGGTCTCCCTTGCTGCTCCTTTGAGCAAGCGCAGTGCGGTGGCCCAAAGTCTGTGATCTAGGAAGGGTCAGGAGGTCAGGTTCGAGAAGGCTCCAGGCAGACCGTGGCTAAATTTCTGTAGCCACTGATGATCAGAAGCAGCTGATGTTGGATTCAGTAGTGGGAAAAGGAATCATTTGCTTTTTGGAAAGCCTGACTCTTTCACTGTGAAATCATATAAATGTCATGAAATCTCTAAAGGCGGTGATAGTTCTTTTCCAACGCCATCCCATTTGCTATGATTAAAACTCTGGCTTGTACCACAGTGAGCCCTTTGCAAAATATAAACTATTCTTAAGTTCAGTGTTCACACCAGGAACACACATATAAATGGAACAGGTCAAAGTCAAGCCTGAACAGAACAGAAGAAACGAAAGTATAGGGTAGCCGGCAGGCGGGAAGGAGAATGAAAACTCTGTTGTCGTTACTGTGACTATATTCAAGAGGTGCCAGTACAGGCAATATAATTATTTCAAGGTAATGCAATTAAAAAAAAGAAAAAAGAAAAAAGAAAAAAGAAAAGAAAATACCTCCATGTCCCTGGCCGAGTGGGTCAGTGGACGAAACGTTGGCCCTGCACACCAGAGGTTGCAGGTTCGACCCCAGGTCAGGTCACATACAAGAAGTAGTCAATAATTGCACAACTAAGTGGAACAACTAAGCGAAACAACTAAGTGAAATGAATTGATACTTATCTCTCTCTCTCCTTTCTCCCCTCTCTCTTCCTCTCTCACTCTTAAGTCAATGGAAAAATTTTAAAAATAACATTAAAAACGAATAAATTAAAAATATCTCCAAGTTAAATATCCCAAAAGTTCATAAAAGAAAAAAAAAGAGTATTTTATTTTTAGATTTTGGTTCTACATTTTCAGAGAAAAAACCTTTTGACTTCCTTTTTGGAAACAAAAATGGCAACAGAATGTATTTTTTTAAATGGCCAGCAACCTGTGATAAATTTTCAGTTTGGCAATTTGTTTAGTACAGGCTTACAGAAAAAAAAAACAGAAATAGTCAAACACTGCCACCTGCTGTCACTGTTTCTGCATCTACTTTTAAAACAGGTCTTTTTTTGTTTTGTTTTGTTTTTTGGCCTTTGTCTGATAGGGGAAAGGATCTAGAGCAGTGACCCCTACCTTTCAGCTGGCTTCAGAGTCACGTGGAGGGTTGTGAATACCCAGATGACTGGGCCCCATCCGAGGGCTTCTGCCCCAGGTCCGGGGGAGGAGCTGGGTAATTTGCATTTTTTAAAAGTTCCCAGATCCTGGCCCTGGCCGGTTGGCTCAGCGGTGGAGCATCGGCCTGGCGTGCAGGGGACCCGGGTTCGATTCCCGGCCAGGGCACATAGGAGTAGCGCCCATTTGCTTCTCCACCCCCCCCTCCTTCCTCTCTGTCTCTCTCGTCCCCTCCCGCAGCCGGGGCTCCATTGGAGCGGGGATGGCCCGGGCGCTGGGGATGGCCCCTTGGCCTCTGCCCCGGGCGCTGGAGCGGCTCTGGTCGTGGCGGAGCGATGCGCCGGAGGGGCGGAGCATCGCTCCCTGGTGGACAGAGCGTTGCCCCTGGTGGGTGTGCCGGGTGGATCCTGGTCAGGCGCATGCGGGAGTCTGACTGTCTCTCCCCGTTTCCAGCTTCAGAAAAATTAAAAATAATAATAATAATAAAAAACAAGTAAAATAAAAGTTCCCAGATCCTGCCACTGCTGCTGGTGCCAACATTGTTCTACTTCAAAATGTCAAGGATGTCTTTGGTTACTTCCATAGAGGTTTCTTTACAAAAGAACTCAACTTGTATGGCACTGTGAAGATTTACATCTTATTGCTTTTTCTAACTTATTCTATACCACACGGAGGAAGAATAAGTTGGGTGTGAAAGCTAACCTTGAAAGCATGTGATCAAATGTAGGCAAAGAAGCATGCAGGTTGCTGCGCTTGACGCTGAATGAGTATAACAGAGAAACATGCGATGAACTGGACTCCGGGAGACTGTTTATATAAAGAAATAGCTTGGCCTGAAATGTGAGGGACCTGCCCATATGCAAGAAAACTGCTTTCAAACGGAATGGATAGTGCTAGTCTTTGAAGGTCTGGGCAGAGTCCCAATTCTTCTGCCTTTCTTTCATATGCCACATGTTAATTTGTCTTCAGGATTCACTTACTCGGAAAAGCAGATGGCCAGAAGTGTGAAATTTTGGTGGTATTAAGTGCTATCATTTTTGTCATCGCTAATGTTTTCAGTAAAACCAGAGACTTCATTGATTAAATAACTCACTGAACAAGGCTGTGCTTTTGAACTTTGGAAAATTATGAGAAGAGAAGGAATGTGCTTCAACCATATTTTTTTTATGGTGGTAAAAAAAAAAAAGTACCACATACCATGAAACATAACATCTTAATCATTTTTACGTGTGTGGTTCAGCAATGTTAAGTATATGCACATTGTCGTACAACACATCTCTAGGACTTTTTCCTCTTGTAAACCTGAAATTCTAACCCATTCAACAGTATTTTACCCCCACTCCCCTCTAGCCCTTGGCAACCGCATTTCTTTCTGCTTTCTACTTCCATAGTTTTGACTGTTTCTGATAGCACCTATGAGTGACATCACACATTATTTGTCCATATGTGCCTGGACATTTTCATTTGCATCGTATCCTTGAGATTCATCCATACTGTATGTAGCATGTAGCAAAGTGTCCCTTTTGAAAGGCAGCATAATATTTCACTGTATGTATAAACGACATTTTCTTCATCTGTTCACCTGAGTATTGATGGATTGTTTGCTTCTACCTCTTGGCTACTATGAACAATGCTGCAATAAACATGGATGTGTCCTTCTAAGGTTCTGCTTTGAATTAAAAATATCTGCTATCATATATATATGCAGATGGCTGAATCATTGGGTAATTCTATTTTTAACTGTTTGTGGAACCTCCATACTGTTTTCCATCATGGCTGCACCATTTTGCATTCCCGCTCACAATGAACAAGGATTCTGATTTCTCCACATCCCCGTCAAACCTTTCTTATTGCTTCTAGCTTTTGTTATTTTTGTTTGTTTGTTTGATAGTAGCTATACTAATGGGTCTGCCTTGATAACTCATTGTGCTTTTAGTTTGCATTCCTCAAATGATGTGATGAGAAGCATCTTTTCATCTGCTTGTTGGTCGTTTGTATTTTATGTTTAGAGAAATGTTTATTCAAGTGCTTTGCCATTTTTAAGTAAGGTTATATAGCCAAGTGCCATATGACAATGTTTTGCTAAGTGATGGACTCTGTATACTAACATGATCCCATAAGATTATAATGATGCTGAAATTTTCTGTCACCTAGTGACATTGTAGCTATTGTAATTAAGGTCTAGTGCAACACATTACTGTGCAACACATTACTCCTATTTCAGTCTATTGATAGTAATGCTATAGGTTAGAAATGCCTAGAGGCAACTCACCTCGGCCCTGTCCCACAGACATCTCCCTTTCTCAACCAGTGTTACTCCTTTTTGATGACTTTAACTCTCCAGCAATAAGCATTAGGAAACTCTGAAGAAAAAAAGAGTTTAAAATGAGTTTACATGCCTTGGACTATACAATGCATGCCACGGGCTACACAGTGAGGTTGAGCTCAGGGGAGGTGGAGATAGAGAAAGGGGCCTAGGGTTTTGTTTTTATTAGGTTTGAGTGTGGGACCTATGATTTCTTTATTGGTGAATTTAAAGTGTAAGAGGGGGAATTCAAAGAGAGAAACACAAGTAGCCTAAATGTTCAGTTATTAAAATCAAGACCTCCGAATCAAAGAGGGCTCAGTAGGGGGAGATAGCTTGGCTCTTTGTCTAGTCTGTGGCTGGCAATGTATTTAATGCCTTCCATGAAGTGGATGCCTCTTTGCAATGGATGGCCAGGCAATCAAGTTTAAATCAGGCACTTGCTTTACAGGAAGAAAAGCCAACTGTTGGGGCTTACCATACACATGGGCTATCCCCCCCAGCTGTGTAAGTGTTCTATAATATCTTCACAAGGGGGAATCCCCTAATGATGCACTTTTCAGGATGTAGCCTTGTCTTGTCATAAAGTAGCACATGACTGTATTTGATTTTTGTTGTTGAGTTATAGTTCTTTATATATTCTGGATATTAACCCTTAGCAGATACATGATTTATAAATGTTTTCTGTAATTCCATAGGTTGGCTTTTCATTCTGTTGACTGTGGTCTTTGCTGCAAAACGTTTTCAAGTTTTATATCATCCCATTTGTCTATTTTTACTTTTGTTGTTGATGCTTTTGGTGTCATATCCAAGAAATCAGTGCCAGATCCAAAGTCATGAAACTTTTCCTCTATGTTTTCTTCTAGGAGTTTTATTGTTTAGGTCTCTAATCCATTGCAATTAAATTTTTGTAGAAAGTGTAAAGATAAGTGTTGAAGGGAACCAAAGTTTTGCTATACTGAAGCTGCCTTTTCAGGATATTGTTCAGAAAAAAAAACACATGACCTTCCCACTTTTCCTGCCCAAGAGACTCAGACTGAAAACCTCAGAAAGGAAATCTTAGGATGTTCGCTTTAGCCCAACTAGCCTAATTTGAATTAAGTATTGTTACAAGAGGCTTTCAGGCTGGGGCCTGTTAGCTAGACACCTGTGTCTCATTGTTCTAAGTTGTTTTGCAAGAATTTTTTTGCCAGCCACATCCAGCTCTTCCTCAACTACATATAAACTGCCCATTCTCACTTCTGAAATCTAATACTCCATAGTCCCACCCTTTCTCCTTTATCCAAAATTGTCTTATATACCCAATGTTGCCTCGTTGTCTTTGCAATGTTCAAGCTTATATGAATCCCCCAGGCACATGCATTAATATTTAATTTTCTCCTATTAATCTACCCCTGTTAATTTAATTATTAGCCCAACTAGAAGAACTTAGAAAATAGGAGGAAAAGGATTAATTTTTTTTAGCCTCTAAAGGATCTAATTTCTTTATTTTATATGTAGATATCCAGTTTTCCCAGTACCATTTGTGAAAAAGACTGTCCTTTTCTTATAGAATAGACTTGATGCTCTTGTTAAAAATCATTTCACCATATACAAAAAGGTTTATTTATGAGCTCTTATTCTATTCTCTATTCTATTAGATCCTATCTATTCTGTTCTATTCTATTCTATTCTATTCTATTCTATTCTATTCTATTCTATTCTATTCTATTCTATTCTATTCTCTGTATGCCACTACCACAGTGTTTTAATTGCTATAAATGTATAGAAATTAGGAAATGTAAAATTTCCAACTTTTTTGTTATTTCTTTTTCAAAACTGTTTTAGATGTTTTGGGTCCCTTAAGATATCATATAAGTTCTAGGATAAATTTTTCTACTGCTGCAGAAAATACTATTGGGATTTTGATAGAGGCTACTTTAAATCTGTAGATTGCTTTAGAAAGTATCGACATCTTAATAATATTAAGTCTTCCAATCCATTAATGTGAGGTATGTTTCTACTCATTTGTGTCTTTTAAAATTGCTTTTAGCAGTGTTTTATAGTTTTCGATGCACAATTTTAAGTTAGGTTAGTATCCTACAACTTTTCTTAATTTGTTTATTAGTTTTTATGTGTTGGATCTTTAGGGTTTACTTCAAGTAAGATCGTGTCACCTGCAAAAGAGATCATTTTAATTCTCCCTTTCCAATTTGAATACATTTTATTTCTTTTTCTTGACTACTTGTTCTGGCTAGGACTTATAGTACAATGTTGAATAGAGACTGGGCATCCTCTTCTTGTTCCTGAACTTAGATAAAAAGCTTTTAGTCTTTTACCATTCATTTGATATTAATTGTGGACTTTATATATACGGTAGTCTATATTATGTTAAAGCATATGCTTTCTATTCCTAATATGTTGAGAGATTTTTATCAGGAAAGGGTGTTAAATTTTGTTAAATGCTTTTTCTGCTTTGATAACATGAACATGTAGTTTTTGTACTTTATTCTGTCAATATATATTACATTGACTGATTTTTGTTGTGTTAAAAATTCTTGCATCCAAACCTTCAATCACTTTCTTTTAATGAAATGATTCTGTATTATCTTTTCCCTTCAAAATAATCTGAAAAGATGGATGCTACCATTGGGGAATCTGGATGAAAGATAATGGGGAAACTAGGATAGTTTTGTATTATTCTTAACAATTGTATGCGAATCTACAACTATCCCAAAATAAAGTTGTTGTTGATTTTTTTTTTTTTTTTTTGTATTTTTCTGAAGCTGGAAACGGGGAGAGACAGTCAGACAGACTCCCACATGCGCCCGACCGGGATCCACCCGGCACGCCCACCAGGGGTGACGCTCTGCCCACCAGGGGGCGATGCTCTGCCCCTCCGGGGCGTTGCTCTGCTGCGACCAGAGCCACTCTAGCGCCTGGGGCAGAGGCCAAGGAGCCATCCCCAGCGCCCGGGCCATCTTTGCTCCAATGGAGCCTTGGCTGCGGGAGGGGAAGAGAGAGACAGAGAGGAAGGAAAGGGGGGAGGTGGAGAAGCAAATGGGCGCTTCTCCTGTGTGCCCTGGCCGGGAATCAAACCTGGGTCCCCCGCACGCCAGGCAGACGCTCTACCGCTGAGCCAACCAGCCAGGGCCGTTGTTGATTTTTTAATGATGAGAAGTATGTAATATTAAATCAGAACACATTTAATGAGCTCCTATTATGTCTGGGGAATTGCCTTTCTCCTAATTCAAAAAAAGTATAATTACTTTCTGATAATTTAATTAATTATGCCAAAGACAGAGTGCCTTGCATTGCATGCATATGCAACTCCTGTATTCCCTAGTTCTTATTTTCTCTTATTTCCCCTTTCACTTTTCCAATATATGTAGATGATGTGGAGAATAATAAAACATGATCCTGATTAAAAATGTTACTAACTGTTCATGTAGGTGATTTGTCATGTTCTTTTTAAATTCAGTAAGAGGAGGGGTGGCAGAGAGACAGACTCTCGCATGTGCCCTGACCAGGATCTACCTAGCAAGCCCACTAGGGGGTGATGCTTTGGGCCATTGCTCCATTGCTCAGCAATGGAGATCTTCTTAGCACCTGAGGTAGAGGCCATGGAGCCATCTTCAGCACTTGGGGCCAACTTGCTGTAATCGAGCCATGGCTGCAGGAAGGGAAGAGGAGGGGCAAGAGAGGAGGGTGGAGAAGTAGATGGGCACTTCCCCTGTGTGCCCTGACTGGGAATCATACCTGGAGCATCCACATGCTGGGCCGATGCTCTACCACTGAGCCAACTGGGCAGGGCTGTCATGTTCTTAATCAATGGGTATTGTGGGAATTCCAAATACATTTCTGGGCAACGAATGTTGCCTGCTCAACAAAACAACAATAAAAACATGATTCAATGCATTCTGGGAAAAAGATCACAAATTGACTATCTTATGATTCAAGAACATTTTTTATTTTGTTAGATATAATAATGGCATTATGGTTACATTTCTTTAAAATAAAGATTTTTTTTACTTTGAAATATACAGATACCTAGAAGTAAAGTAATATAATGTGGAATTTGCTTTAAAATATTTCAGCAAAAAAAAAATAAAAAGGAATAGTCAAGCAAAGATAAAATATAGATAATTATCAAATTTAGGTGATGGTTATATAAATGTTCGAGTGCACTATTCATCCTACTATTATGAATATTTGTAATTTTTCATTGATATTTAAGTTTTTAAGTAACTCATTATACTCACGTCTTGGTAACTACTGAATAAGATAATTTTTAAAAATAGAGCAAATCATTTTTAAGAAAAAGAATGTGAGAAAAACATGTAATTATATATTTATTAAAAGGGTTATTTCCATTTTTAGAATAGTCTATTTTTATATATCTATGATTTCTACAGTAATATCAAGGTGCAGGTCTCATGACCAAGTAGCCAGGTTATCAGGATTATAGATAGCATCCCTACAGTCTGCATATCATCCATTTCCAGGCACAAAGTCAAACATTTTATTATTTTTTAAGTGAGAGGAGGGGAGATACAGAAACAGATTCCCACCTGTGCCCTAACCGGGATCCACCCAGTGACCCCTGTCTGGGGCAGATGTTCTGCCCATCTGGGGCCATGCTTGCAACCAAGCTATATTAGCACCTAAGGTGGAGGCTCAATGGAACTATCCTCAATCCTCAGGGATGACATGCTTGAATCAATTGAGCCATGTCTGCAGGAGGGGAAGAGAGAGACAGAGAGAGAATGAAGAGGGAGGAGAAGCAGATGGTCGCTTCTACTGTGTGCCCTGACCAGGAATCAAATCCAGGACATCCACACGCCAGGTTGACATTCTACCTCTGAGCCAACTGGCCAAGGCCAGCATTTGAAAATAGCAATAAAAGAAGCAGTCTGGGTGGTTTTTCATGTACTCCCCAAAGAAGATTGGAGAGGATAAAAACCATCACTGTGGAAGAACTGAATGGGAATGTTTTATTCCTCAGGTAAAATTTTTGTCTCAGAAACCCAATATTACAACTTTTTTTCAAGAAAGAAACAAACTTAGAATTATACGAAATCACTAATAATCAAATGCTTTATAGTTTTTGGAAGTAAAACACTGCCCATTTTAAAAACTGACATTGGATCTTTTCAAATAACCATATCATAGAGTCAGCAGGGTCAACAGGTTTACCATGATCAGAGACCATCACTCAGACAAGACATTAAAACATACTTATACAGGCCCTGGCCGGTTGGCTCAGTGGTAGAGCGTCGGCCTGGCGTGCAGAAGTCCCGGGTTCGATTCCCGGCCAGGGCACACAGGAGAAGCGCCCATCTGCTTCTCCACCCCTCCCCCTCTCCTTCCTCTCTGTCTCTCTCTTCCCCTCCCGCAGCCGAGGCTCCATTGGAGCAAAAGATGGCCCGGGCGCTGGGGAGGGCTCCTTGGCCTCTGCCCCAGGCGCTAGAGTGGCTCTGGTCACGGCAGAGCGATGCCCCAGAGGGGCAGAGCATCGCCCCCTGGTGGGCAGAGCGTCGCTCCCTAGTGGGCGTGGCAGGTGGACCTCGGTCGGGCACATGCGGGAGTCTGTCTGACTGTCTCTCCCCGTTTCTAGCTTCAATGGAATGCAAAAAACAACAAAACAAAACAAAACAACAAAAAAACATACTTATACAGGCTCCTGGAGGAGAAAAAGAAAACAACCACAGATTTCTTTTTTTAATATGAGCTTTACTAGATTACAGTTGTTACTGGTACTCAATCAGAAAAATGTCCTGAGGATAACAAATTTCAGGGGCAATTAAGATTGTTTAAAAATAAAAATGGAAAATATTCATTTCTTAAAAAGATATCAAGAGAGATCCATTGTTTTTGATTTTGCTCACCTTATTAATCACCTAGGTGACTAATCATCAGAAATTGGTCATCATTCTAGTGCTGAACACTAACCCAAGATCTGATTTAAATTTTATGAGATGTCAAGAGGCCTCTTCTTAATTCCATTTTATATGCTAAAATAAACCATGTGAACATTTTATTACACTTATTTGGTTTGCATTTTTTATTTTTTATTTGCTCAAGCTCCTGACAGCCCACATCAAACAGAAATTTAAAGACCCAACACATTGTCCTCCAAGTGTAAAAGGTTGACTAGGTCTCAGTTTATCTACTGATTAGAATGTCCCCCCATCATTCATTAACTCATTTCTTCAGCAAAATATTTGTCACCTTTTTTTTTTTAAGCAAGGATATCTGCGCTAAGTGCTAAGAATACAAATATGAGTTAGTATAGACTTTGCTTTTAAAGAGCTCTAATACAAATGGGGAAACTGCAACAGCAAAGTGCTCCAATAGAGATATAAAAAAATACAATTTCAGAGGATAGGGTGGGAATGCATTATGACCCACTTCATCTTAAATCTTTGAAATAATAATTTGAGGATTCCTGAATTATATAGGCACTGCTTGTCAAACTTTCAGCTACAAAGAGGAAGAGGATGTGTAGGTTGAAAAAAAAGCAAACTAATTTTCAAAAACCTTGACTTCACCATTCAACCCAAAGTTCTAAGGATCTTCTGACCTTAAACCAACTCTCACTGGGGGGCATGGATTTTCTTTGCAACATGTCATTTTTTTTTTTTTTTTTTTTACTGTGGCATAAGCTGGAAAGATTCCAAAGAAGAAAAACCATGAGGGATTTAGACCTTCAAATTCTTCTATACTTTCTCAGGCATTCCTCAGGCAGCTGCTGTTTCAGTACCTGACTGCTTTGTTTCAGATCACAAACTCCTTTTGCTTTCCCTATTTGAATTTTATAACCCAGTCTTTCCTTGCAAGCCATAACCCACCTAAGGTTTTATTTCTGATAGTTACCTCCAGAGTCACAGATTCCAACCATGCCCTGATGCCAAGCCCAGACCTGGGGATACTGCTGGTCAAACTTCTCTGGCCTTTTATCTCTTGGAAAGAGGCAGAGGAGATGCTTTCTTGTGGTAGAAGCACCTCCTTCTCTGTCTAAACCAACCTCTAAATGGAATGATAATGCACACAGAGCTCACCTGTGGCCTTTTCACACCTTTTGCTAAGCATTTCTCCCTACCTTTTCCATGTTCTCATTCCTACTGCAAATGTCCAGTGTCATCATGCTCCCTATTTCCCACACAGTCTTTCTCCCAACTAACAGTGCTCAGTGTTCCAGACTTCTCCAACCTCCTTGTCCAGTCTTTGACACCCATATAAATGAATGCCTCATTCTCCCCAGATTTAATTTCTGCTGAGAAGGTTTAGCTAATCTGTGAGTATGAGGATAATTCTCAAGCACATTTGAGACAACTTTTAGAATTACCAGAAATCTAGGGGAAGACTTTAAGGGTGGATGGAATTTCCAAATAACAAAAGGCAGCTGATCCGTTTACCTGCAAATTGGCATTGTTTGTGAAAAACGGGTTTCTGTAGACAGTAAGCAAAACCTGGATAATCAGAAAATTTAATGTATTGTCTTCTTTATTTTAGCAATTAACACAGTACCTGACACTTGGAACTAAACAAGCATTTGTTCACTGACTAACTGATTGGAGTTACTGCTCTCAGAGGCCAAAGATACAGGGTCCAGTCTTTGAGAGGAAAAGAACTGGCTATAGGCTAAGGAAAAACAAATCACATTAACTCAACAAAGCCCAAGAAGTAAAATAAGAATGAAGATGTTCCTTCAGTGATTCCTAAGGATACCTTAGAATACCTCATGACGTGTTTCATTAGAAGTACCTCAATTATTGTTAAAATTTATTTAGTTTAAGGGAAAAACTCCACAAACCTTTTACATCCCTTTCCCTTCAATACAACTCATCTTTTAAAATGCAATACTACAAAGGAACACTAGAGGGCATTCCACTTTAACTGTTTGGAATCCCTTTCAAATACAATCTCTGATTTTACCAAATCTCAGTGGACTGGTTGAAATCATCCAAGGAATACTCCATAATATAAAGTGAGAAGTAGCATGTCTTTAAGAGAAATGCAATGTAATTTATTATCCTTCAACATGAATATTTTATTTTGCATAGAATTTGTCCAGACTGCATATATATCAAGGATTATCCTAGGTCCAAAAGGAGGCCAGTACAATTCTCAAGATTTTGAAGTGTTTAAAGCTTTAGAAAACTGCACTTAGCTTTTTAATGTGACAACTCTCTTGCTGGAAATAGGCTTCTTTTTTGCAACTACCTACTAGATAAGAATAATATTGTTACAAAGATCTAGGAGGAGCAATATAGTTTTTAGAAACATGTAAATTGTGAAATAAAATCAAGTACAGTATACATATACATGTATGTGTATGCATATATATGTATGTATATGTGTATTCCTGTGTAAATTTGTAGAAATTATGAGCTCTGCAAACAACGAAGACTATTCTCTAAAGTATACTAGTTACAGATATTATATCATCATTCCCTGACTACTGATTTATAGTATTACTCTGGAAAGTGGACATGAGAGCTTTGGTGACTAAAAATTTAGTTTCCCTTAGCTGCATTAAAAACAATTGTCCAATTAGTTAAAGTATAATTTTCTTCTAACATCTTAACAATGGTAAAGACAACTGACTGGAATAGCAAAGTATTATTTCCTTCTTTTTCTCCCCCTCTACCGCAGTAGGACTCTTATAACCTCCTCACAGAAGGGTATGGCCATCACATCCTTAAAACCTCTCTGAAGCTAAAGAATCTGCAGAGGGGGCAGCAAGATGGCAATGGAGTAGGCGGATGTACCAACTTCCACCTCCCAGAACCAAAGTGGATTACAACTTAATTTTAGGAACCATCATCTGGAAAAACAATTTTGGACTAAACTAAGAAGACTCTTTAACCAAGGAACACTGAAGAAGTCACACCGAGACTGGTAGGAAAAAAGGAAATGCGGCGAGGGCTGCCCAGCTCCCAAGAGTGAACGGCAGCCCAGAGAGACTCGTGTGGCAGGAAGTGAGTTTAGCAAAGAGGGGAGGGTCCTGGGCCCCAGGGAAAAAAACCCCAGTCTGCAGCTGCAGAGCCTAGAAGAAGCGTATGGACACTATTTTTTTTTTGTATTTTTCTGAAGCTGGAAATGGGGAGAGACAGTCAGACAGACTCCCGCATGCGCCCGACCGGGATCCACCCGGCACGCCCACCAGGGTTGACGCTCTGCCCACCAGGGGGCGATGCTCTGTCCCTCTGGGGGCGTCGCTCAGCCGCAACCAGAGCCACTCTAGCACCTGGGGCAGAGGCCAAGGAGCCATCCCCAGCGCCCGGGCCATCTTTGCTCCAATGGAGCCTTGGCTGTGGGAGGGGAAGAGAGAGACAGAGAGGAAGGAGGGGGGGTGAAGAAGCAAATGGGCGTTTCTCCTGTGTGCCCTGGCCGGGAATCGAACCCTGGTCCCCCACACGCCAGGCTGACGCTCTACCACTGAGCCAACCGGCCAGGGCTGTATGGACAGTATTTAGCTGCAAAACAAGTCAGGATACTGTTTGTGAGAAAGAGACAGATTTTTCAGAACCAGAATTCTTCTTAAAGGAACCACTCAAAAAACCTCTTTTACAACCACTCACCTGGGGCTCCAGGGGATGGGGAGAGATGAGAGGACCGGAGTACCAGGAAGAGAGTGTAATATAGGAGGTACAGGGAGAAACACTTTGAGAGACAGCAACCCTAACCCCTGGGCTAAGTCACCCCCCAAATCTAAAGTGAATATTTCTCCTGGAACCAGCAATACCAGCAAAGGGAAGCAGGACTCCAGCCAAACAAGCTCTCCCACGGCAATCAGAGCAGAGTTGCTCAGAAGTAGGGAGCCTTCAGGAATACAGTATTGAGTGCTTAGGTCTGAGCTGCAGCGCCCCCATTCACAATGCTAAGGGCTTGCCAGAGGGTGGGCAGCAGCAGGACACAGAAGTGTGGTCGCGCTGGCAGGGGCGGAAGCCGGGCCGGCTATGACTGAGGCTCAGCGTGAGCTCAGTCTCATCTGGCGGGGGTAGAGGGGACACACAAAAGTGGTTCGGCCAGGCTGCAGGGCCAGGCAAGCAAAAGTAGTCCACCGGCAATCCTGCCCACAAGGGAAAGGCAAAAGCCTGGGAACTGCAGAGACCCGTGGCTAAGAACAGGCACACAGCCCCACCCAACCCGTGGAGCTGGGGCTTATGGCCCGAAGTGCAAGCACAGCTCTGCCCACAGGGCAGGGCGAAAGCCCGGGAACAGGAAGAGACCCACAAATGAGCATAGGTGCACAGCCCTGCCCATGGTGCCAAGGCTTGCGGCACATAGCCCAACCAGCAGGGGCCGGGCAAGGCTGAAGCTGGCCAAGGCTTGTAGCCTGGGCACATGAACACAGCCTCTCCCGTAGAGGAGAGGCAGAAAACACAGTGACAGCCGCAGCAGGCCAGCGCTGGCAACACCCATACCCGAATGCCTGAGGCAGTGGCAGAGGGGGTGGCGGGCCTGCAGACAGACCCATATCTAGGGAGCACATAGGCTACACCCATTGGACTCCAGTGGCCACACCCTTTTTATACACAGACGGGAAGGCAGAGAAGTGCAACCCAAATGAATGAAGAGAAATCCCCAGAAAAGGACTTGAATGAGTCAGATATAACCAAATTACTGGATGCAAAGTTTAAAATGATTGTTAGGATGCTCAAAGATCTTAGAACAACAATAGATGGACATAATGAACACTTAAATAAAGAGATAGCAGGTATAAAAAAGGACATTGAAATAATAAAAAAGAATGAGTCAGAAATGACAAATACAATATCAGAAATAAAGAGCACAACGGAAGGATTTAAAAGCAGGATGGATGAAGCTGAGGATCAAATCAGCGAGTTAGAGGACAAGATTAAAGAAGGCAAGGAAGCAGAGCAGCAAAAAGAAGAGACTCAAAAATATGAGGAAACTTTAAAAGAAATCTGTGACAACATGAAGAGAAATAACATCCACATCATAGGGATTCCTGAAGAAGAAAAGGGAAGAAACAAGGGCTAGAGACTTTGTTCAATCAAATTATAGCTGAAAACTTCATTAAATTGATGCAAGTAAAAGTCACACAAGTTCAAGAAGCAGAGAATTCCATTAAAGAGAAATCTACACCAAGACACATCATAATTAAAATACCAAAGCTAACTGATAAAGAGAAAATATTAAAAGCTGCAGGAGAAAAAAAGGCTATCACCTACAAAGGGGCCCCCATAAGGATGACATCTGACTTCTCAACAGAAACACTTGAGGCCAGAAGAGAATGGCAAGAAATATTCAAGGTAATTCAGAACAAGAGCCTACAACCAAGACTACTTTATTCAGCAAGGTTATCATTTAAAATTGAAGGAGAAATAAAAAGTTTCCCAGACAAAAAATCCTCAAGGAATTCATTACAACCAAACCAATGCTACAAGAAATGTTAAAGGACCTGTTGTAAACAGATCAAAGGGGGAAAAGAATATAGCAAAAGAGGAATACAGCTTTAAAGAATAAAATGGCAATAAACAACTACATATCAATAATAACCTTAAATGTAAAAGGATTAAATGATCCAATCAAAAGATGAGAAAACAGGACCCATACATATGCTGTCTACAAGAGACACACCTTAAAACAAAAGATGCACATAGACTGAAGGTAAAAGGATGGAAAAAAAATATTTCATGCAAATGGAAATGAAAAAGAAGCTGATGTAGCAATACTTTTATTAAACAAAATGGACTTTAAAACAAAGTCTACAGTAAGAGATAAAGAAGGTCACTTCATAATGATAAAGGGAGCAATCCAACAGGATGATATAACCATTATAAATATCTATGCACCTAATATAGGAGCACCTAAATATTATATATAAAGCAGATTTTGATGGACATAAAGGGCAAGATCAACAGCAATACTATAATAGTAGGGGAATTCAATACCCCACTAACATTACTAGATAGATCCTCAAAAAAGAAAATAAACAGAGAAACAATAGACTTAAAGGACACACTAGATCAACTGGATTTAATAAATATCTTCAAAACCTTTCACCCTAAAGCAGCAGAATATACATTCTTTTCAAGGGCTCATGGTACATTCTCTAGGATAAACCACATGTTAGGGCACAAAAGCAGTCTCAACAAATTTAAGAAAATTGAAATCATATCAAGCATTTTCTCTGGTCATGTGGCATGAAACTAGAAATCAACTACAACAGAAAAACTGAAAAATACTCAAACACTTGGAAACTAAATAGCATGTTATTAAATAATGAATTAGTTAACAATGAGATCAAAGAAGAAATGAAAAAATTCCTAGAAACAAACGATAATGAGCATACAACAACTCAAAATCTATGGAACACAGCAAAAGCAGTACTGAGAGGGCAGTTCATAACACTACAAGATTACCTTAAGAAGCTAGAAAAAGCTCAAATAAACAACTTACCCTGAATCCAAAAGAACTAGAAAAAAAAAACAGAAAGTAAAGCCCAGAGGTAGTAGAAAGAAGGAAATAATAAAGATCAGAGCAGAAATAAATGACATAGAGGCTAAAGAAATAATATAGAGGATCAATGAAACCAGGAGCTGGTTCTGTGAAATGGTAATCAAGATTGATGAACCTTTAACCAGACTCACCAAGAAAAAAAGAGAGAGGACTCAAATAAATAAAATCAGAAATAAGAGTGCAGAAATAACAACTGACACAACAGAAATACAAAGGATTGTAAGAAAATACTATGAAGAACTGTATGTCAAAAAATTAGACAACCTAGATGAAATGGACAAATTCCTTGAAACATATAATCTTTTAAAAATCAATCTGGAAGAATCAGAAAACCTAAACAGACCATTTACAACAAATGAGATCAAAACAGTTATCAAAAAACTCCTAACAAACAAAAGTCCTGGGTCTAATGGCTTCACAAGTGAATTATACCAAATATTCAAAGAAGAACTAACTCCTATCTTTCTCAAGCAATTTCAAAAAATTCAAGAGGAAGGAAGACTTCCAAACTCCTTTTATGAGGTGAGCATAATTCTGATTTCAGAACCAGGAAAAGACAACACAATGAAAGAATATTATAGGCCAATATACCTGATAAATTTAGATGCTAAAATCCTCAACAAAATATTAGCAAACTGGATCCAGCAATATATGAAAAAAAATCATACAACATGATCAAGTGGGATTTATTCTGGGGAAGCAAGGCTGGTACAATATTTGCTAATCAATCAATGTGACTCATTACATAAACAAAAGGAAGGAGAAAAACCACATGATAATTTCAATAGAAGCAGAAAAAGCATTTGATAAAATCCAGCACCCATTCATGATCAAAACTCTCAGCAAAGTGGGAATACAGGGAACATACCTCAACATGATAAAGGCCATCTATGACAATCCACAGCCAACATCATACTCAATGGACAAAAATTAAAAGCAATCTCCTTAAGATCAGAAACAAGGCAGGGGTGCCCCCTTTCACCACTCTTATTCAACAAAGTTCTGGAAGTCCTAGCCACAGCAATCAGACAAGAAGAAGAAATAAAAGGCATCTAAATTGGAAAATAAGAAGTAAAACTATCATTATTTGTAGATGATATGATATTGTATATTGAAAACCCTAAAGTCTCGGTATAAAAACTACTGGACCTGATAAATGAACTCAGCAAGGTGGCAGGATATAAAATTAATACTCAGAAATCAGAGGCATTTTTATACACCAACAATGAACTATCAGAAAGAGAAATTAAGGAAACAATCCCCTTCACTATTGCAACCAAAATTATAAATTACCTAGGAGTAAATTTAACCAGGGAGATTAAAGACTTGTACTTGGAAAATTATAAAACATTGATAAAAGAAATCAAGGAAGATACAAACAAGTGGAAGCATATACCATGCTCATGGTTAGGAAGAATAAACATCATTAAAATGTCTATATTACCCAAAGAAATTTATAAATTCCATGCAATACCAATTAAAATACCAATGATATACTTCAGATATAGAACACATATTCCAAAAATTTACATGGAACCTAAAAGAACATGAATAACTTCAGCAATCTTGAAAAGAAAGAATAAAGTAGGAGGTATCACACTTTCTGATATCAAGTTATACTACAAGGCCATTGTACTCAAAACAGCTTGGTACTGGCATAAGAACAGGCACATAGATCAATGGAACAGAACAGAGAACCCAGAAATAAACCCACACCTTTTTTGACAACTCATATTTGACAAAGGAGTTAAGAGCATACAATGGAGTAAAGACAGCCTCTTTAACAAATGGTGTTGGGAAAATTGGACAGCTACCTGCAGAAAAATGAAACTAGACCACCAACTTACACCATTCACAAAAATAAACTCAAAATGAATAAAAGACTTAAATGTAGGTCATGAAACCATAAACATCTTAGAAGAAAACATAGGCAGTAAGCTCTTCGACATCTCTTGCAGCAATGTATTTGCTGATTTATCTCCACGGGCAAGTGAAATAAAAGACAGGATAAACAAATGGGACTATATCAAACTAAAAAGCTTTCACACAGCTAAACACAATAAGAACAGAATAAAAGGACAAACTGCACAATGGGAGAACATATTCAACAGTACATCTGATAAGGGGTTAATGACCAAAATTTATAAAGAACTTGTAAACCTCAACACCAGAACAATAAACAATCGAATCAAAAAATGAGCAAAAGAAATGAATAGGCACTTCTCTAAAGAGGACATACAGATGGCCAATAGGCATATGAAAAAATGGTCAACATCACTAATCATTAGAGAAATGCAAATTAAAACCACAATGAGATATCACCTCACACAGGTCAGAATGGCGCTCACCAATGAAACCACACAGAATAAGTGCTGGTGAGGATGTGAAGAAAAGGGGACCCTCCTGCACTTCTGGTAGGAATGCAGACTGGTGCAGCCACTGTGGAAAACAGTATGGGGATTCCTCAAAAAATTAAAAATCAAAGTGCCTTTTGGCCTAGCTATCCCACTTTTAGAAATATACCACAAGAGCACCATAGAACTGTTTCAAAAGGAGAAATGCACCCCCATGTTTATGGCAGCATTGTTTACAATAGCGAAGATTTGGAAACAGTGCAAGTGTTCGTCAGTGGATGAGCAGATTAAAAAGGTGGTACGTATATACAATGGAATACTATGGGGCCATGAAAATGAAGGAAATCTTACCTTTTGCGACAACATGGATGGACCTATTATGTTAAGTGAAATAAGACAGGCAGAAAAAGAAAAAATATCATATAACCTCACTCATTTGAGGAATCCAATGCACAATGTGAACTTAGGAAAGAAACTGAGACAGAGGAGAGATCAAAAAGACCAGAGGAAAAGAGAACAGAGGGAAAGGGGATGATAGGATGGGATAAACCTGAAGGGAAGGGGGAGGGCACGATGGGGATGGGGCAAGGGATATGTGGAGGGGAATATGGGGGAGGGGGGATACATTCGGGGCAACACTAGAATCTATGTAAACACAATAAATTAATATCAATTAAAAAATACCTCTCTGAAGCTAAGACTGTTATCTTTTTCCCAGACCCCAAAGTTTTATTTTCTGTGAAACTACATTTAATATTCAGAAACTATTGCCTGACTAGGCAGTAGCACAGTGGATAGAGCATCAGCCTGGGACGCAGAAGGCCTAGGTATAAAACGCCAAGGTCACCAGCTTGAGCATGGGCTCACAATCCTGAGCATGGGTCACTGGCTTGAGTGTGGAATCATAGACATGACTCCATGGTCGCTGGCTTAAAGCCCAAGGTCACTGACTTCAGCAAGGAGTCACTAGCTTGAGCAAGTGGTCACTGGCTTGGCTGGAGCCACCCGACACATATGAGAAAGTAGTCTATGAACAACTAAGGTGCCACAATGAAGAATTGATGCTTCTCATCTCTCTCCTTTCCTCTCTGTCCCTGCCCTCTCTCACAAAAAAATAAATAAATAAATAAATAAATAATAAAAAAGAAATTATTCTGTGACTTGTCATATATTGACAGTTAAGGAGATATGCAAAATACAATTGAATTAAAATACACATAAATTGGAGGAATATTAACTTATAAAGTCCTCTCAAACACTCAAAATTTTAAGTAATTTTAAAATATTAAAAAATTTAGAAAAATAATTTATTGAATAAAAATTTTCAGTGATTGCAAAATTACTGGAGGTTCAGCTAAATTAAATATATAATGATCTGGGAGTTAAGGCAGTGTATTCATTATTGCTATAGATGCCAAGGCACAAAATATTATACCTGGTGAATCTTACATTGATATATAGCATCTTACAAGATTTATTAATCAAAATTGCTGCTTCAAAAATTAAATGCATTTTGAGTTTCTTGGTAAAGACCATATTTTAATGTATAAAAAGGTTAGAAATTTGATACTATCCTAATCTCTACTCAAGTGCATAATCCTTACTTATCAAATTTCCCTGAACCTCATTTTCTAAATCCTAATCAATAATTAGAAGAAGAGCAAATATAATTAAATAACAAACATATAAATCTATTCAACTTTATTTCCAAAGAGATGCACTTGACATTATATAAAAAATAAAAATAATGTATTTTTGAGTTAACTAAACACAGTCTTAAGGAGGATGTAATGAGACCAGTATGTTCGCATTGCTAGTTTTAGTATATATTCATTTCTGCAGTTATTCTGAAAAGCAATTTAAAAGCACAGTTCAAAAGGCAAGATTCTATTTATTCAGAGAGTTGGAAAGTACTTACTAAGTAACCCAGTGCTCTGATTTATTGGCTGGCTGGTATAACAGTGGCCAGTCAAAAGCAATGCAGTGGCCCTGTCTCCATGTTGCTTGTGATCTGGCATTATTTTAAATCAGAGTTCAGGAGCCTATGTCGTGAGCCAGATGTGTCTGTCTTGATGGCTGCATCAGGCTCGCAGACAAATATTTAATAAAAAAATAATAACATTAAAAAATAAAACATTCCCATGTATTACAATCCATTCATTTCCTACCAGTCATGTTCATGGTTATGGGTGGTTGGAGCCAATCACAGCTGTCCTCCAGGACAACACCAAATTTTTATTGGATAATGCATAATGTACATGGGTCGTTGTATGGCTCTCACGAAATTACATTTTAAAATATGTGGCGTTCATGGCTCTCTCAGCCAAAAAGTTTCCCGACCCCTGTTTTAAATTGAAAGGGAACAGTTTTGGGCACATGCATATTCTCTGATATTTTCAGAATATAATCTATATGCCCAACAATTAGAAAGGCAATAATTAACTTTTAGCTTATTGATATCCTGTAAAACTATGTAACCATTAAAATGAGAATTATAAAATAAAGCAATTAGGAAAATGCTTCTGATATGATATTTGCTGAATAAAATTATAGGAGTTGAAAATAGGTCATGCATATAAAAAAAAGTATATGGATAAAGTCTGGCAGGGAACCAAAAATAAAAGAAATACATGAATTCAATATTTTATATTGTGTTCCTTGTTATTTTTCTCACAGTAGTTTTATATAATAATTTGAAAGCATTAATAATGAAAAAATAATTTTCATGACAGTGTAGAATTAGCCATGCCTGTCTCAAATGATTCTTCTAAAAATCTTCTGAAACAATGTTTCATGAAAAGCCTGTATATATATTTTTAAATAGAATCTGATTAATTTTTGGAAATCATTTCATCTATGAGATCATTTTTTGCTAATTATGGTAATCTAAACATACTTTATATCTCATATTCTTTATTATACCTCTACTTAATGTTATTAATATTCTGGGGTTAAATTAGTGTGAAAATGCTAAGCTAATAAAGGTAAAAATACTTTAAAACCTGTGAAATGCTTTGTAAATATAAAATTTTATTATTATAGTGAATGATTTCTTAAATCATTTTTTTTCTTTGTTTATACTGAGAATTGGTTTAAGAAGATTTTTGACTTGGAAGATTCTTTCTTCTATTCCTTGTCTTTATGAGTTAGAAAGATTGACTTCCCCAATGAAATGTGAAGACACACTTTATTGAGTTTAAATCAGATTTTGGGAATAACTGGTAAGGCAAGCCCTGACATCATGAGAATGGTAACCAGTGGGACATCTTGCTCAGGACGATACACACACATCACACAGGACAACACGGCCTGAGCCTACACACACAGGAAAAGCATTTTGGTACAATTCTTCTGCAAAAAAAAAAAAAAGAATCTCTGAAATCAGAAGATATGTACAAGGAGGAGGGCCATTAGAGCAGCATTTGAGAAAGGGAGATAGGAATTTTAGTTAGGGATGATAAAAGCTTTGTTTTCTAAGTTTGCTGTTTTGTTTTGCAACTTCTTTCTCCCAACAAAAATAGCAGTAACAAATTTAGGCTGTAAGTGACTAAGAAAGTGGGGAGCTGTAATTTGGTGTCTTACTGGGCAGCTGGGCTTCTGGGGAGAGGAATCCCAGGGCAGTGCTGACACAAACAGGTGGGGACATGCATCTGGAGAAGGAAAAGGAGAACTGGGAATGGATGGAGGCATTCTGACTACCCCTTTCCAGTCCTAGTTTTATATTTTGTCCTTGGCTTGTTGGGACAGCTGGATCCACTGCATAAGGGTGAATAGAACTAGGCTACTTTGTCTTGATGTAAGTGTTAAGTGAACATTATGAATTTTTCAAGATATGTGACATCTGTTATTTTTTTATATTTTTTAATCATATTATAGAGGTTGCCTTCTACTCTTTCTTTGTTAAGAGTTTTGATAATAAAGATTAGATTATATCAAGTTTTTCTGTCTCTGCAATTATTGTAAGATATTTACCTTTTTACTCTAGTAATATGTAAATTATTTTTATTTTCCCCTGAAATATATTGTGTATATTTCAGACATACAAGTACAAAAATATGCGAGACCACCACCTGGCATAATAATAAAATCTGGCATTAAATTGAAGCCCCCTGCCCTGGCCAGTTGGCTCAGCTGTAGAGCATTGGCCCAGTGTGTGGAAGTTCCGAGTTTGATTCTCGGCCAGGACACACAGGAGAAGCACCCATTTGCTTCTCTACCTCCCCCTCTCCTTTCTCTCTGTCTCTTTCTTCCCCTCCCACAGCCAAGAGCAAAGTTGGCCCGGATACTGAGGATGGCTCCATGGCTTCCACCTCAGGCACTAGAATGGCTCCAATTGCAACAGTGCAACGGCCCAGAGGGGCCAAGATTCACCCCCTGGTGGGCATGCCAAGTGGATCCCAGTTAGGCACATGTGGGAGTCTGTTTGACTGCCTCCCCGCTTCTCACTTTGGAAAAATACACACACACAAATAAAAATAAAAATAAATGAAGCCCCTATCTATTACTACTTGATCAGACTTTCCTACTTCTCAAAGATAATTGCTACCTTTGTTTGAGTTTTATCATTCCCAACCATTTCTTTACACTTTTATAATCTGATTAATAGATTAATTATATAGACTATCCTTTTCTCCTTATATACACACAGATACACATTCCCAAAGTAATATATGATATGGCTTTTTGCGTGGTTTTATGCTGTATAGAAGTAGTGTTATGCTGTATGCATTTGTTTGCAACTTACTAGTTTCCCTTAACATTATATTTGTAAAGTTTATTCATTCATTTTCACTACTAAATATTATCACAATTTTTATTTATTATGTTATTCAACAATAAGGTGTTTTCTGTGTTGCTTTAGCATAAATATTGTTTTGAAAAATTTGAATTTTTTCTTTATTTACATAACTCAGACTTTCTCTAAGGAACAACATTAAAAACATCTTTCCCCTTTTTGTGGTTTGTATAAATATTTTTTCTCTAGTCATAGGATCTTATATAACACAGAAAATTTAAATTTTGATACAATTAATTTTATCTTTTGGCTATAATTTGTGCTTACTGTGTTTTGTATAGAAAAACATTTACATCTTTAAATTGTTGACACATTCTCATGTATTGCTCATGTATTTTCTTTTAAGAGTTCAGTGGTTTCTTTTTTACTTTCAACCTTTAATACACCTCCAATTTTGTGTTTGTGAGTGTATGTGTGGGTCAAGTTTTAATTTTTTTTTCTGCAACAATTATGTCAGTACCATATCTTGAATCATCTGCAAACCTTTCCACAAAGAAAACTGCAATCAGGTGGATATTTTGGTTAGTTCTATGAAGCATTTGAGGAATAATACCAATGTTACACAAAACTTTTTCAAAATCTAGAGTAAGAAAAACCTTTCCTAACTCAGCTTATGATGTCAGCATAAATGAGATAACAAAACCCAACAAAAGCATTATACAAAACAAAATATTAGCAAATTGAATCCAGTAACATTTGAAAGGATAATGCATAATGACCATGTGGAGTTTATCCTAGGAGTGTAAAATTGTTGTAATAGCCCTCCCAAAACTTAAACACAGGCACCTCTGTGGTTGAACCCAATTTTGTGTGTGCTTCAAGGGATGTTGGGAACTGGTTCTGATAATCTACTAGGTCAGGATTTGCATCCAAAAGCCTTTGGCTAAAGGAGGGATGTTAGGAAGCTAGAGTCCTTTGAAGGGAAGTCAACTACTCAGGGGCAACTACAAAAAACAAGATCAGTTTTTGGAGTCCTTTACCCTTATTTTTGAGAGTGTTAAATGAAGTTTCAAATATATAATATTTTGACTATTGCTAACTTCTACCCTTCCTATATATAGCTTAATCTAGTTCATTATTTATAGCAATGTGACCATTCCATTTATCAGCTTGTTTCTAGTTCCTTCCAGCGGTGATTACTCTCATCACCTTGACCTATGCTCCACTTTCCCATGGGCTGCAAAGTCAACTGCTAAGTACAATGCTACAAACAGCAGGGAAGTGGAGCCTTTTACAAGAATTGCTAAGGCTTTCTTGTTGCGATTCCAGCTTCTGTGCCTCTGCTGTTTCACCCTGGGATGAAATATATCTGGGGGACTCTGATGTCTGAGGAATGAAGAAGCCATATGGAAAGAAACCCATTTTGAGAGACCTGAAGATGGCAGCAGAGAAGGCAGATGCACAGACTCCCAGCTCACACCACCGAACTGGATTATAAACTAATTTATTAACAATCAGCATGAAAAACCAAATCTGGACTACAAGAACAGCTTTTAAAAATCAAGGAGCAAAGAAGAAGCCACAACAAACCTGGTAGGGAGTGCCTGAATCTCCCCTGCTTACAGGAACGGGGGGGGGGGGGAGTGAGGCTGGGCTCTCAATTCCAAGGAGGAGAGCAGTAAGTACTGCTCACAGCCACTTACCCGGCGACCAGGTGTGTTGAAAGGGCCCGCTTGTCTTCCAAAAAGAGGAGAAAGAGAGAGATGGATGGTGAGGGGGAGAGGAATATAGATGATGACATAAAAAGCTGACTCATTCAGTGCTGGAGGCGGCCATAACTGGGGGAAGGGCTGATCCTTCCACAAAGCAAAATACAAAAGTACTTCCAGGTCACAGAGATACAGACAACTCTCCAGCTCCAATCAGCGCAACAAGACACAGCTGAAAACAAGAAGTGGGGAGGAGGGACAGTAACTCAGGTCTCCTTGGAGATCTGAGATCTACCTCCCCCTACTGAAGCTGAGAAAGCAACCTGTCCCCAGAGAGATTAACTGGCAGAAGAGGATTTCAGAGCCTCAGGTCACACCCACAGCATTCCTGGATACAGTTTCAAATAAGCCCCCTGCTGAGATCAGCAAACAAGACAACACCTGTTAAGAAAACAAACAAATTAAGACTTCAAAGTGGCCCAAATCCTAAAGTGGATTACAAATAATAGCTGATGCCAACCCAAGAAGACTTAGAAACAACACAAGTAAAAACTAGAGGCAGACAACACCAAGCCTAGACTCAACCAGCTCTACAAAGAAAACACCCTGGGTAAACACAATGAGAAGACAAAGAAGTGCAATCCAAATGAAACCACAAGAGAGACCTTCAGGAGATGAACTGAATGATATGGAAATAATCAAACTTCCGGATGCAGAGTTTAAAATAATGATTGTAAGGATGCTTAGGGATCTTAGAACAACAATGGATGGTCATCATGAACACCTAAATAAAGAAATAGCAAGTATAAAAAAAAATATTGAAATATTAAAAAAGAATCAGTCAGAGATGACAAATTCAATATCAAAAATGAAGACCACAATGGAAGGAATTAAAAACAGGATGGATACAGCTGAGGATTGAATCAGCGAGTTGGAGGACAACTAGAATGAAGGCATGAAAGCAGAGAAGAAAAAAGAAGAGACTCAAAAAGTCTGAGGAAACTCTTAGAGAGCTCCATGACAACATAAAGAGAAATAACATCCGCATCATAGGGGTTCCTGAAGAAGAAGAGAAAGAATAAGGGATAGAGGCTTTGTTCAATCATATCATAGCTGAAAACTTCCCTAAATTAATGCAGGAGAAACTCTCACAAATTCAAGAAGCACAGAGAACTCCACTAAAAAGAAATCCAAAGAAACCTATACCTAGATACATCATAATTAAAATACCAAAGCTAAGTGATAAAGAAAAAAATACTAAAAGCTATGAGAGAAAAAAAGGCTATCACCTACAAAGGAGCCCTTATAAAGATGACATCAGACTTCTCAACAGAAACACTTTAAGCCAGAAGGGAATGGCAAGAAATATTCAAAGTAATATTCAATGTAGAACAAGAACCTACAACCAAGACTACTTTATCCAGCAAGGCTATCATTTAAAATTGAAGGTGAAATAAAAAGTTTTCCAGACAAAAAAAAACTCAAGGAATTCATTACAACCAAACCAATGCTGCAGAAAATGTTAAGGGGCATGGTGTAAACAGATCAAAGTGGGAAAAGAATAGAGCAAAAGAGGAATACAGCTTTAAAGAATAAAATGGTAATAAACAACTACATGTAAATAATAACCCTAAATGTAAATGGATTAAATGATTTGATCAAAAGACATAGGATAGCTGCATGGATAAGAAAACAGGACCCGTACATATGCTGTCTACAAGAGACACACCTTAAAACAAAAGATGCACATAGGTTGAAGGTAAAAGGATGGAAAAAAAACATTTCATGCAAATGGAAATGAAAAAAAAGCTGGGGTAGCAATACTTATATAAGACAAAATGGACTTTAAAACAAAGAATATAGTAAGAGATAAAGAAGGCCACTACATAATGATAAAGGGAGCAATCCAACAGGAAGATATAACTATTATAAATTTCTACGCACCCAATCTAGGAGTACCTAAATATATAAAGCAGACTTTGATAGATATAAAGAGCGAGATCAACAGCAACACTATAATAGTAGGGGATTTTAATACCCCACTAACATCACTAGATAGATCTTCAAGAAAGAAAATTAACAAAGAAACAGCAGAATTAAAGGACACACTAGATCAACTCGATTTAATAGATATCTACAGAACCTTTCACCCTAAAGCAGCAGAATATACATTCTTTTCAAGTGCTCATGGTACATTCTTTACGATAGACCACATGTTAGGGCACAAAAGTGGTCTCAATAAATTTAAGAAGATTGAAATCATATCAAACACTTTCTCTGATCACAATGGCATGAAACTAGAAATCAACCACAACAGAAAAGCTCAAAAATTCTCAAACACGCCTTCCCTGTGGTGGCGCAGTGGATAAAACATCGACCTGGAAATGCTGAGGTCGCCGTTTCAAAACCCTGGGCTTGCCTGGTCAAGGCACATATGGGAGTTGATGCTTTCAGCTCCTCCCCACCTTCTCTCTCTGTCTCTCTCTCCTCTCTCTCTCCCTCTCTGTCTCTCTCTCTCCCTTTCTCTCTCCTCTCTAAAATGAATTAAAAAAATTAAAAAAAAATCTTAAAAAAAAATCTCAAACACATGGAAACTAAATAGCAGGTTGTTAAATAACGAATGGATTAAGAATGAGATCAAAGAAGAAATAAAAAAATTCCTAGAAACAAATGATAACGAGTATACAACAACTCAAAATTTATGGGACACAGCAAAAGTAGTACTGAGAGGGAAGTTCATAGCACCACAGGCACACTTTAAGAAGCTAGAAAAAGCTCAATTAAACAACTTAACCCTGCATCTAAAAGAACTAGCAAAATAACAGCAAGTAAAGCCTAAATGTAGTAGAAGGAAAGAAATAATAAAGATCAGAGCAGAAATAAATGACATAGAGGCTAAAGAAACAATACAGAAGATCAATGAAACTAGGAGCTGGTTCTTTGAAAAGGTAAACAAGGTTGATGAACCTTTAACTAGACTCACCAAGAAAAAGAGAGAGAGGACTCAAATAACTAAAATTAGAAATGAGAGGGGAGAAATAACAACAGAAATACAAAGGATTGTAAGAAAATACTATGAAGAACTGTATGCCAAAAAACTAGACAACCTAGATGAAATGGACAAATTCCTTGAAACATACAATCTTCCAAAAATCAGTCTAGAAGAATCAGAAAACCTAAACAGACCGATTACACCAAATGAGATCAAAACAGTTATCAAAAAACTCCCAACAAAGAAAAGTCCTGGGCCAGATGGCTTCACAAGTGAATTCTACCAACTATTCAAAGAAGAACTAACTCCTATCCTTCTCAAGCTATTTCAAAAAATTCAAGAGGAAGGAAGACTTCCAAGCTCCTTTTATGAGGTGAGCATAATTCTGATTCCAAAACCAGGCAAAGACAACACAAAGAAAGAAAATTATACGTCAATATCCCTGATAAATATAGATGCTAAAATCCTCAAGAAAATATTAGCAAACCGGACCCAACAATATATGGAAAAAATCATATACCCTGATCAAGTGGGATTTATTCTGGGGAAGCAAGGCTGGTACAATATTTGCTAGTCTATCAATGTTATTCATCACATAAATGAAAGGAAGGAGAAAAACCACATGATAATTTCAATAGATGCAGAAAAAGCATTTGATAAAATCCAGCACCCATTCATGATCAAAACTCTCAGCAAAGTGGGAATACAGGGAACATATCTCAACATGATAAAATCCATCTATGACAAACTCACAGCCAACATCATAAACAATGGGCAAAAATTAAAAGCATTCCCCTTAAGATCAGGAACAAGGCAGGGGTGCCCCCTTTCACCACTCTTATTCAACATAGTTTTGGAAGTCCTAGCCACAGCAATCAGACAACAAGAAGAAATAAAAAAAGCATTTAAGTTGGAAAAGAAGAAGTAAAGCTATCATTATTTGCAGATGATATGATATTGTATATAGAAAACCCTAAAGTCTCAGTCAAAAAACTACTGGACCTGATAAATGAATTCAGCAAGGTGGCAGGATATAAAATTAATTCTCAGAAATCAGAGGCATTTTATACACCAACAATGAACAATCAGAAAGAGAAATTAAGGAAACAATCCCCTTCACTATTCCAACCAAAAAAATAAAGTATCTAGGAGTACATTTAACCAAGGAGACTAAAGACTTGTACTCAGAAAATTATAAAACATTGATAAAAGAAATCAAGGAAGATACAAACAAGTGGAAGCATATACCATGCTCATGGTTAGGAAGAATAAACATCATCAAAATGTCTATATTACCCAAAGTAATTTATAAATTCAATGCAATACCAATTAAAATACCAGTGACATACTTTAAAGATATAGATCACATATTCCAAAAATTTATATGGAACCAAAAGAGAACACGAATAGCCTCAGCAATCTTAAAAAAGAAGAATAAAGGGGGAGATATCACACTTCCTGATATCAAGCTATACTACAACGCCATTGTACTCAAAACAGCCTGGTACTGGCATAAGAACAGGCACATAGATCAATGGAACAGAACAGAGAACCCAGAAATAAACCCACAGCTCTATGGACAACTGATATTTGACAAAGGAGGTAAGGAAATACAATGGAGTAAGGACAGCCTCTTCAACAAATGGTGTTGGGAAAATTGGACAGCAACCTGCAAAAAAATGAAACTAGACCACCAACTTACACCATTCACAAAAATAAACTCAAAATGGATAAAAGACTTAAATGTAAGGCGTGAAACCATAAGCATCTTAGAAGAAAACATAGGCAGTAAGCTCTCTGACATCTCTCGCAGCGATATATTTGCCAATTTATCTCCATGGGCAAGTGAAATAAAAGACAGGATAAACAAATGGGACTATATCAACCTAAAAAGCTTTTGCATGGCCAAAGACAATAAGAACAGAATAAAAAGACAAACTACACAATGGGAGAACATATTTGACAGTATGTCTGATAAGGGGTTAATAACCAAAATTTATAAAGAACTTGTAAATCTCAACACCAGAAAGACAAACAATCCAATCAAAAAATGGGCAAAAGAAATGAATAGACACTTCTCCAAAGAGGATATACAGATGGCCAATAGGCATATGAAAAAATGCTCAACATCATTAATCATTAGAGAAATGCAAATTAAAACCACAATGAGATATCACCTCACACAGGTCAGAATGGCGCTCATCAACAAAACAACACAGAATAAGTGCTGGCGAGGATGTGGAGAAAAGGGAACCCTCCTGCATTGCTGGTGGGAATGCAGACTGGTGCAGCCTCTGTGGAAAACAGTATGGAGATTTCTCAAAAAATTGAAAATCAAAGTGCCTTTTGACCCAGCCATCCCACTTTTAGGAATATACCCCAGGGACACCATAGAACGGTTCCAGAAGGAGAAATGCACCCCCATGTTTATAGCAGCATTGTTCACAATAGCGAAGATCTGGAAACAGCCCAAGTGTCCGTCAGAGGACGAGTGGATTAAAAAGCTTTGGTACATATATACTATGGAATACTACTCAGCCATAAGAAATGATGACATCGGATCATTTACAATAACATGGATGGACCTTGATAACATTATACGGAGTGAAATAAGTAAATCAGAAAAAAACTAAGTACTATATGAACCAATGCATAGATGGGACATAAAAATGAGACTCGGAGACATGGACAAAAATGTGATGGTAACAGGGAGTGGGGTGGAGGGGTGGGGAAGGGGCGAGGAAGGAGAGGGAGGGAGTGGGGGGAGGGTAGGGGCACAAAGAAAACCAGATAGAAGGTGACGGAGGACGATTTGACTTTGAGTGAGGGGTATGCAGCATAATCAAAGGTAAAAATAATCTGGAGATGTTTTCTCGGAACATATGTACCCTGATTTATCAATGTCATTCCATTAAAATTAATAAAAATAAGATTAAAAAAAAAGAAACGCATTTTGAGGGGGAAAAAAGTTGTGTATGAGAGTGGATGCTGTAGGTGTTGCATCCACCAGGTACGAGAACAAACGTGGGAGACTTTCAGAAGTTTGGATGTTACTTTATTGGCCAGTTTAACCTGCGCAGGGGCGAACTCCCAAGATGTCCGGAGACACCGTACTCACAAGGAGCTGCAAATGGGAGTCGCGCCTGGCACTTACAGCTAGGTCCTTATATATCCTAAGTGAGCAAGCATTAAACAGAAGCAGATGTGGCAGTTAGCTATTCGCTAGGGAGGTCGCACGCAGCATAGCAACAGGGGCCAGCAAAGCAACAGGGGCCGGATTTAGCTTAGTGGCGAATTTCAAACATAAACTTCTGATAAGCGTCTCTGACCTTCTTTGTTCTCAGCCTCACAGGGGCCCTATCAGCACTCTCTGTTCCTGATCCTTCAATAGTTACATTCTGGCAAGCACAGCACACCTCCCTGAATCTAGCATTCCTTCATCTCTTTTGAGCATAAATCAAACCCTTGATTTTTCATCAGTGAGGAGAATAGTATAAGGTTGGGACAGAACTGTTAACTTTACTACATCTACCCTCTCCTTTACTAATGCTAGGAGCTTGTTAAGGATTATTGGTCCAAAGGTAAGAGCCAATAAGAATAATAGAAGAGGTCCAGCAATTGCAGATATGAGGGTAGTTAACCAAGGAGAAGTCTTGAACATAGAGGCATACTAGCTAGGGCTGTCTTCTTCTAGGTTCCTATTCTTTAATCTGTTTGCAAGTATCTTGATATTCTCTCTAATTACTCTAGAGATGTTATTGTAAAAACAACATTCTTCTTTTAAGGCAGCACACAGTCCTCCTTGCTCAAGGAGGAGGAGGTCCAGCCCTTTCCTATTCTGAAGGGCTACCTCGGCTAGGGAGTCTATTTGCTTCTCGAGATATATTACCTGGTTTTGGAGAAGCACAATATCTTTGGAGAATGTCTTGGATAGCTGTCTGAGGGTGAGTTCCCCTTGAATGAGGGATGCTGTCCCTACTGCTGCTGACCCTACAATTCCTATGGTAGCTATGATAGGGATAAGGAATGGAGCTCGTTTTGCCTGCCTCAGGGGAGCAACAAGGAATTCAGGGTTTCCCCCATACAGATATACCTATGGAATAATATAAGTACTTACATAAAGTTCAGGATGAGTGGGGACTATACACTTGAAGATACCTTGAGTGCACACAAACTATAGTTTATCAGGTGCCTTCATTACTTTTGGACCCTCTCGGGTGGCAGGTAGGGTTTCTTGGTTAAGGCAATAGTTACTGTAATTGGAATTACCTAAGGTGAAATTTGCCAGGAGGTAGCAGGTTCCTTTCCCAGGTGTTATTCTGTGCTATAACTGGGCTATCTGCTGTCCTGATTAAAACCCATTCCTGCAACTCTAGTCCCTTACTGGGTAAACAATAAAAAGTCATTAGTCCTAAGTGGAGGAAAAGGTGAGCTTTAGAGGCTTGACTTGCCTTCTCCAAGATCCTTTGTTGGGTGGTTGGGCAGCTTCACATGGGAGAGGTGGATCTAGTAGGGCTTTTCAGCTACCTTAATAGCTGTGGGTGTACCCAGGATCACCTGGAACGGTCTATTCTACCACGGCTCAAGGTTGCCCCATCTGTGGTTGAGAATCTACACCTACTGTCCAGGCTCTGGTGGCTCTGGTAGTCAGGAGCTATGTTTCGCATTCAATTGGGCTGATCTCTGGAGGGCCTGCAACTTGCTTCTGATGTGCTGCAGGGCCTGCAAGGACTTGAGGAAATTATGATTAAAAATCTCTAGTTCCCCTCTGGTCAATCGAGGTACAAGGGGTACAGGTTGCCCAAATAAGATTTCATAAGGGGTCCATTTATTGAGATAGGGGGTACATCTGGTTCTAAAAAGGGCAAAAGGGAGGAGGTCAACCCAGTTTTCACCGGTCTCCCCTCTCAGCTTAATTATAGTTTCCTTCAGAGTCCTGTTCATTCTTTCTACCTGTCCTGAACTTTGGGGCCTATAAATGCAATGCAATTTCCAATTAATACCTAACTTAGTGGCTAATTCTTGAGATATCCTGGATATAAATGCAGGTCCATTGTCTGATCCTAGGGTTAGGGGAATGCTATATCTAGGTATGATTTCCCTTAATAAGACTTTGCAAACTGTGGAAGCAGCCTCTCCTCGCATGGGGAATACTTCCACCTATCCTGAGAAGGTGTCTACTAATACTAATAGATACTTATAACCTGACTTCCCAGGGGTCATCTCTGTGAAATCTATTTCCTACAGTTCTCCCGGAGCTTTCCCCCAATACCTCACAAAGGGGGGTAGCTTCTTATTTTGCGCATTTACTCTGGCACAGATGCTGTACCTCGAGACAATGGAGTGGACAATATCCCTGATGTTGGGCCCTACATAATACTTCCTGATAAGTTATTCTAGCTTGTTTTGTCCTAGATGAGTACTAATATGAATATCTCCTACTATTTCTCTTACTATAATATTCCTGGGGTAAATAGAGCTGGGAGTCAGGAAGCTTTATCTATCCCTGCTGATTTTTCTTCCCTTTCAACTGCATCCCTTCCTGCTCTTCTTCTGGGGAATATCTAGGATCCGGAGGTAGCATTGGCTTAGGCAGCAATGGCAGAAGGCTTTCTTGTGGCCCAGTGGCTGCCCCTCTCCTTGTATATGGCTCCGTGGACATGGGCAGTGGCAAATGCATACCGGCTGTCATCTGTAAGGCTCGGGTTAGTCCTATTAGCTCTGCCCTTTGTGCAGATGTTCCTGCGGGCAGTGCTTTCTGCCGCCCCTGTATGTCGCTGTCCATCCTTAATAAAACTGCTCCCGTCAGTAAAGAGGGTCAGGTCTGCCTTCCCTTATGCTTGATCCCTTAAGTCCAGGCGGTAGCCAGTCACTGTGTCAAGGATTTGTTTGCATCTGTGGACCAAAGTGGAGTCTGGTATTGGCAACAGGGTCGCTGGGTTCAGGGCAGCAGTTTTGAGGAACTGAACAGATGGAGGGTTCAGCAGCTGAGCCTGATACTGCGTTAGCCACGCATTAGATAGCCACCTGTCAGGAGGTGCTTGCAGCAGTTGCTCTACGTAGTGTTCCCTAATGACTTTGATGTCCTGCCCCAAAGTCAATTTACTAGCCTCCTTGACTAGTATGGAGGTGGCAGCAAGTGCCCTCAGACATGTTGGCCATCCCGAGGCTACAGGATCAAGTTTCTTGGAGAGATAGGCGACAGGCCTCTTCCACGGCCCAAGTTCCTGGCTCAGTACCCCTGAAGCTACCCCTCCCTTTTTTGCTATAAATAGCTGAAAGGGTTTGGCCAGATCTGGCAGGGCCAAAGCTGGGGCAGTCACCAGGGCCTCTTTAAGCGCTTGGAATGCTTGCTTCTCTCTATCTGTCCATGTGAACTGCTCTTCCTTACCCCTGGTTAGTTCGTGTAGAGGTTCAGCTAGTTCTGCAAAGCCTAATATCTACAGTCAGCCGTATCCTACTGCACCTAGGAATTCTCGTACCTGTCTCTTGTTAGTAGGCTCGGGATCTGCAAGACCATCTGAATTCGCTGGCTGGACAATGTCCTTTGCCCTCCCTGTAAGTTATACCCCAAATAACTTACAGTTTTTGTGACAATCTGGGCCTTCTTGGCGGAGACTCGATACCCCATTCGCCCGAGATCTTGTAGCAGGTCCCAGGTAGCTTCCTCACACTCTCCTTCATCCTTGGCAGCTATGAGGATGTCATCTACATACTGGAGCAGTATGATCAACAGATGGGAGGAGTGAAAAGCCTGCAGATCTTTGCTGAGGGCTTCATTAAAAATGGTGGGGGAATTCTTAAACCTTTGTGGTAGTCTGGTCCAAGTGAACTGCCCCACCAGTCTATTATCTGGGTCATTCCATTCAAAGGCAAAGATCTCTTGGCTCTGAGGTGCCAGGGGAATACAAAAGAAGGCATCCTTCAAATCCAGGACAGAATAATAGGTATGGGTTGGGGGCAATGAGCTCAGTAAGGTATACAGTTTGGGCACCGTGGGATGAATAGTCTCTACCTGTGCATTTACTTCCCGCAAGTCCTGGACCAGACGATAGTCTTGGCTCCCTGGTTTCTGGACAGGAAGCAGCAGGGTGTTCCAGGCTGATTGGCACCTTCAAAGGATGCCTGCCTCCAGCAGGCATTGCAAGTGTCTAGCTCGGGCTGGGACCGGGTACTGCCTTATCCTAACTGGTCTAGCAGTGCTAAGCAGTTGCACCAGGACAGGCGGTTGGTGAGCGGCCAAACCTGGGGAGTTGGTTTCCACCCAAACCTCAGGTACCCAGGCATGCAGGTCATCTGGAACCCCTTCCTCGGCCTCCTTACCTTCTAGGAAGGTGGCAAGTAAGTGTTCTTCAGACAGTGGGACAGTTATTTCCATGCTGACCTCTGCCTCTTTGTTCCCCCTAGGGTTTTCCTCCCATCAGAAGGTTATGGTGGCCTGAAGTTTCTGCAATAAGTCCCTTCCAAGCAGTGGGTAAGGGCAGTCTGGAATGACTAGGAAAGAGTGGGTGATGGTGCCTCGACCTAAGTCAGTAATTCTTGTGGTGGCCCATGGGTAGGCTTCTGCTTTGCCCGTTGCCCCTATTATCTTAGTAGTTGCCTTCTGCATCTGGCCCTGCGGTTTCTTTAGGACTGAATAGGTGGCTCCCGTGCCAACTAGGAAGTCTAATGGTTTTCCTTCAACTGTTAAGGTGACCGTGGGCTCCTGGGAGCTGATGGGAATGGAGCCCTAGCCCTGTCAGTCTAAGGTTTGGAGCAAGACCTCTGGGGCTTATTTTGGCCTCTGGCTGTTTGCCCTTAACTTTGGGCACTCTCTCTTCTAGTGTCCTTTCTCCTTGCAATAGGCGCATTGATCCTTGTCTATTTGCTGTCCTTGGCCCTTACTCTGTCCCCCTTTTCCTTTGGGGGACAGATTCTGAGAAGCAATCAGGATCTTGGCTACCTCCTTTGCTCTGCCAACCTCCGGATCATCCCTGTTAATATATACTTTCTGGGCTATTTCTAATAGCTTACTCCTATTTTCTCCTTCAAATCCCTCTATCTTCTGAAGCTTTTTCCTAATATCTGAAGCGGCCTGAGTCACAATGGCTATATTTACTAGTCTCCTGTTCTCTTCTGCCTCAGGATCTAGAGGGGAATATACAGGGGTATATACTCTATAAGCCTCTATGAGTCTTTCTAGAAAGGCTTCTGGGGATTCCTCTCTTCCCTGGATGACCTTACTTACCTTGCTAAAGTTGGTTGGCTTTCTAGCTGCTGCCTTGAGCCCTCTCAACAGAGCCCGGCGATACTGGAGGAGCGCGTCCTTTCCCCCAATGGTATTAGGGTCCTAGGTAGGAGGTTGAAGCGGGAGAACATCTTCTATTTATTTCCCTTCTTCCCTCCCGAGTTTCCCTTTCTTCTCATAATACCACCTTAGCAGCTTCTCTCATTATTCTGTCCCTTTCTTCAGAAGTGAAGAGGGTTTGTAAAATCTGCTGACAATCGTCCCATGTGGGCTGATGGGTCCTAAAAATGGTCTCAAGGGGAGATGTTAGTCCCTGAGGTTTCTTGGAAAATGGGGGATTCTGATGTTTCCAATTGTATAAATCACTAGTGGAAAAAGGCACATAGATGAGGTGAGGAGGTGCCCGTGGGCCAGCATCTGGTGCCGGTGGCACCTCCCAGAGAAGGAGGCAGAATGACTGCACCTCCCAGAGAAGGAGGCAAAATGGCTGTGCCTCCCGGAGAAGGAGGCAAAATGGCTGTATCTATCCACACATCCATATACAGGTATTGGTCTGGGTGGGGAGCCCTATAGACCGTGGCTCTGACAGCAAACAAAGTTGGAAGGTCAAAAGTGCCCTCTGTGGGCCATCCCACATTAAATGTAGGCCATTCCAGCTGGCTCAAGGTCCGGAGGAAACCTGGACTCGGCTGCGGACCTCTGTACCCCTGAGCCCTCTTCTGGAAATCAGAAAAATTCTTCAATAGGCACTCGAACGGGGATCCCGGCACAGACTCCTGTTATCCCATCCTAGATGACTCAGGAATAATGAGAAAGGGTAGGATACAGGCAACACACACTCTTAACACAAGGAACACACTTGTCTCTCTCACACTCAACTCAGTCATTCGAGCTCAGACAAAATGCAGCACAGCGCGGAGCAAAAAGGATTCCTAATGTGACCGGTCACTCCTAAAGTTAACAAATCCAAATATCCAAATTTCAGAGAGCGGCCTCCCACTTCTGAAGGCCCTGGGTAGGTTACCAGCAGCGTCCCACCTACTACCTCAGGATTGTGTGCTCCGGAGCCCAAAAGCCAAACCAAATGAGGATCCTCAGTGAATACTTACTCAGCTTGAGCTGTCCTTCCAGTCTCCGACCCAAAACTCCACCGAGGGAGAGTCCCGGGTGAGCCCCCAAAAATGTTGCATCCACCGGGTACGAGAACAAATGTCGAAGACTTTCAGGAGTTTAGATGTTACTTTATTGGCCAGTTTAACCTGCACAGGGGCGAACTCCCAAGATGTCCGGAGACACCGTACTCACAAGGAGCTGCAAACGGGAGTCGTGCCTGGTGCTTACAGCTAGATCCTTATATATCCTAAGTGAGCAAGCATTAAACAAAAGCAGATGTGGCAGTTAGCTATTCGCTAGGGAGGTCGCACACAGCATAGCAACAGGGGCCGGCATAGCAACAGGGGCCGGATTTAGCTTAGTGGCGAATTTCAAACATAAACTTCTGATAAGGGTCTCTGACCTTCTTTGTTCTCAGCCTCACAGGGGCCCTATCAGCACTCTCTGTTCCTGCTCCTTCAATAGTTACACTCTGGCAGCCACAGCACATCTCCCTGAATCTAACAGTAGGAGTTTTTGTATTAGTCCCTTGGATGGTCCTTCTGTCTAGTTTCCATGATCTAGTACCAAAAAAAATAAATAAATAAATAAATAAAAATTTAATTTTCATTTCATTCAAATTAGAACACCTCTGAGAACTGAACATCGCCCAGCAGTTGTTGTTTATAGTCTGTGCAGTGGAAGTTGAGGGAAGAGGGCCTGTTGGACTCTGGTGAAGCACAGATAAACACACTGCCCTGCGAATGAGATCAACCAATAACCAGGGGCAGAGAAAGAGAAGAAGGCACCAGACTACTGCGTGGGTGGCAGGCATCACTCAGCAACCTGGCGGTAGAATTGGAGAATGCAGATGTCTGCAGAACAGGAAGGGGAACACCATAATGAAGAAGCCCCAGCAAGAAACATGCGTGAACCACCTTAGAAGGAGGCTCAGGTCATTCCAGAGAAATTTCAAATGGGCCAGAGTGCCTGGAACTTTTGCATCGGAAAACATCTGGAAAAAATGTCTTTTTTTTAAACATCAGAAACTAAAGTTCATGAGTCAGTGAACAGGGGTTCCATTTGTATTTCCCACAGTGCCTAGCCCACTGTCTTGCTCACGATGGTAAGTCAGTAGCTATTTAGTGATTAATGATATATTTTTCTGCTCTGTAAACTAGAGGAATAAATTGTGATTCTGGCATCAGGAGAAACTACAAGGATGTGCTATAAACCACTGAACATTCACTCTGGGAAAGAAAGTAGCAACAAAACTAGAGGGGCTACTTGTAAACAATAAGTTATTTCAGCTAAGCATCAGCTGGGTCAATGCCAAATGGTTATCAGGAATAGAACTATGGGCTGAATTTCAACATGAGAAGAAATGAGGTTGTCTTGAAAAAAAAAAACCCATGAAAATCTAAACAACTTGGTAACTAAAACAAAAACAAAATATGCTGTTTTTGCTACACAAGAGGTCTTGCCGAGAATTTTTGTTTTGCTTTTAATTCCTATTTACATAATAAACATTGATATTTATTTTGAGGGTTATGGCTAACATTATGAGAGTTCATTTAGTAATCAATTTGTCTAGCTAAATACAAGATATCTCAATAAAATTCAAATGCCCTGTTTAACATTTTCCGTAGACAGTTACATTTTTAATTATGAAATATTTTACAAAAGCCAAAATTGTAAGTTTTCTTATGAACAGATGAATCCAATTGCATAGTGCGTATTCTGGATCTGTGATGTGATTTTTTTCTCTCTGAAATTTCCAAAAATTTCTTAATCAATAGGTGTGCATCCCATGTACTTGCCTGTAAAACTTTCTTAATAGTGGGATTGAGTCTTCAGAACACAAAATGCCAGAACAAAAGCCTCAGGAAGAGCATGCCAAAATCAAATGGAAAAATAGAGATAAGAAAAATATTAAAAATTGTACTTTATAAGCAAAAGAATGGTTGTACTTCATTGGAATGCTGTAACTTTCAGGTCATTATCTTTTCCCTGAACTATTGTAATGATCTTTTTACTGTTCTCTCTGTTTCCAGTTTTCACTCACTCCAATATCTCATATACTCTACTCTCCAATTATCTTTCTGGACTTCAACTCGAATTGTGTCATTTCTCAGCTCATAAACCTTCAATGACTCCTCATTATCCGAACAATGAAGTCCAAACGCGAGCCGGGCATTCAATCTCTCAACTAGCTTTCCAATTCTGTCTTCCACTTTATGGTTCTTATAGTTCAATTCCCTTTATAGCCCTTAGGGTTCGATCAGCTGGAACCACTTTGGTTTTACATGTACACTCTGGATATCCCTATCTCCAGTTATTTGGTTTTCTTGTTCCCAACACTAGAAGTTTGTGTATATTTAATTTCTAGCCAACTTGACAAGCCTAGTGCAAATAGGATTTTATAAAGGAATGGTTACACACCTGTATGACTGAATTGGGTTCCCTCAAAATTGATATTTTGAAGCCCTTACCCATAATGTGAATATATTTGGAAAAAGGGACTCTAGGGAAGTACTTAAGGTTAAATAAAGTCATAAGGCTTGGGTCCTAATCATATAAGACTGGTGGCCTTAGAAGAAGAAAAGGAAGAGACACCAGAGATCTCCCTCCCTCAGCACACACAGAGAAGAAAGGCCACATGAGGACACAGCAAGCAAGCAGATAATCCTCGACAAGCCAGGAGGAGAGCTCCCACCAGAAAACCACTCTGACAGCACCTTGATCTTGGACTTCTACTATCCAGAACCGTGAGAAAATAAACATCTGTTGTTTAAACCACCAGTCTGTGCTATTTTGTTATGGCGGCCCTTGCTGACCACCTCTTTGACAAATCCTCTGTGATCATCACCATTTCCCTATCTCTCTATTTTCATGGCATTTTATTTGTATCTATATCATATTACCACTTCCCAGCATTAATTATAGTAATGTAATGTATCTATTAATAATGGGCTTGACCTGAGTAAGACAGAGAGCTTATATGCTGTTTAGGTCTGGTGTACAGACTCCTTGCTCAAAAGGACTATCTTGTTCTATCTTTTGATTTTCCCAGTCTGGCACTTCCATCCTGAAAATCACCCAGTTGCTGAAGACAGCTTCTAAAGCTAAACCATGTGTTTCAGGAATCAGGAAGGAGGAAGGGAGAAGAGAAGGGGAAAGGGACCCACCTCTGGACTGAGTCAGCTCCCCTTAGGGAGCCTTCCCAGAAATCCCCAACAGCACTCTGCTTCCATATCATTAACCCAGATGGAAAGATAATATGTAACACCTAACAGCAAGGGATGTGTAGCCATTTAGTTAAATGCTAAAAGGATATGCTAATGGCAAATAGCAGTCTCTGTCATCTTTAAAAGTATTTGTATCTTTTCTAGGAGACTTCAAGTTCCTTAAGAGCATGGTAATTATATCTGTGCAACTCCAAGATTTGACAGGCATTAAGATTTTCATAAATAGGACACTCCAAAACATTTCTTGAATGAATGAACTAATTAATATTAATTCACTTGAACTGTGCATGAAAGTCATGCAGGTAGAGCTTAACCTTCTCCTGCTATCTGCTCAGGCTTATGGGACATCCTAAAAGTTTATCATAGTAACACTGTCATTATGCTAGAAATGTATTTTACGCTGATTTTCTCAAGATCTAGGTTTTCACTCACTTCTTTAAAAGCTCAGATAGTATATTTGCTTAAACTTCTCCACAGGCAGCAAGTTTTTGGTGTGACGATACTTTTTTATTTAAGTTCCCTAAAGTTCATAAGAGCAAATTTTTTTCTTTGGAAACAAAGGAAATAGTTTTAATATGGTTCCAGTGAGGAAAAGATGTCTCCATATCTTCTAAATTTGGATAACTTTAATGCCATCAGACAATCAGCCTTCATCTTTTCCTATGGATGGTGATAAAATGGAGTGTGTAAAATACTATGTTCTTGTTTTGTTTAAAAAACCTACCTTCTTTTGGGATGATGCCAAGGGTAAAGAACTTACACTGCTCCTTTATTTTCTTTCTTCTTTCTCTCCTTTTTGTTTAATTCAGTGAGAGGAGGGGAAGCAGAGAGACAGACTCCCACATGCACCCAACTGGGATTCATTCAGCAAGCCCAGTAGGGAGCTATGCTCTGTTCATCTGGGGTGTTGTACCTTTGCACAACAACTGAGCTCTTCTTAGCACCTGAGGCTGAGGTCATGGAGCCATCCTCAGTGCCCAAGGCCAACTTGCTCCAACTGAGCCCTGACTGCAATAGGGGATGAAAGAGAGAAAGAGAAGAGAGAGGGGGAAAGGTGGAGAAGCAGATGGGTGCCTCTCCTTTGTGCCCTGACTAGAAACAAACCTGGGATATTCATATCCTGAGCTGAAGCTCTCTACCACTGAGCCAACAGGCTAGGGCCTAAATTTTCTATTATTTATTTATTCATTTATTTATTTATTTATTTATTTAGTTAGTTAGTTAGTTAGTTAGTTAGTTAGTTATGCTTTTCTTTATTCTATTCCCTCATATTCTAAACCAGAATTAAAAAATCACAGAGGATGTGAACTATAAATGAGATTAGCATAGGTGATGCCGTAGAGATATAGGACGTATAATTCCTACTCTCAATTCTTACATCAATGTCCTAATTTATGGAGGTACAAGGGGCATCCAACAGAAGCAATTTCAGTAACAGAATTAGGTAGCTATGTTTTTTCTATTTCTTTTCATCAGTTTCACAGTTGGACGGAGCCAGTGAAAGTTTGGTTAAATTGTTATCCCAATGGACAAACGATAGGCTTCCTTTAGGTTCTTCCAACCCACAAACCTGCTCACAAGGATCCAAGTTTCCATTGAACATTTCTCTACTAAAGGCATTCCTAAAACGGAACACAATCTCTGACTTGACTCCATTGTCCTATTCCCCTGTGAGCACAATTAGTACAGAAATATTTCTGCCTAGCAAGGGACCTTTGCCACATCTAGCAAAAACACCTAAAGAAATAGAGGCATCTCGGTTTGTTTATGTTAACTCCTCCTTTCTATGTTTCCAACCAGATGTATGGTAAATAACAGATGTTGTTAATAATGTAGTAAGAGCCACTAATATGCCCGTTTTCCCAAGAGTGCAACTGAAAGATCTTCTGTGAATATGGTAACAAGTGACAAATTTTTCACGTGTATTTTCATGAAATGTTTTGACTGCTGAAGTTGTTCTATAGCAGTTCATTAAAAGACCCATAAAATATGTAAGTTTACATTCTATAAAAAGATCATCAGGACATTCTTGGCCGATAGTATTCCTTCTATTAAGCATCTGTTTTCTATTTTCTAAAGGATTGTAGCAGTGATTGTCTAATTGTGTATTAAAAAGAGTTGATTTAAGCTGGATGAAAATGTTGTGATTTCTTACTAAAGATTGGTAACCCACCAATGAAGCTTCCTTAGACGGCAACCAGCAATGTGTATCTAGCACATCTGGTTTCAAAATATTAAAAAATGATAAACACTCACCGATCCAATCCATCTGTTCTCTCCATCTGCATAATTGTCATATTTTTAAAACTAGGACATGCACTGAGCTTGACATTACACAAAGCTAAAGAATTTTGCTCCTGATTTCTAGGCAGTTATGAATGATTGAGGTCAATTTTAGAAGAATGTCATGTTTATTATTGCCTATGTAGGCATTCTGGAAAACCGGTTAAGACTCAATTCCAATATAAGTAGTCTGTCTTTGACTGGAAGTTGTGAGTGACATCAACTGGATAGAATGTTAATTACCACCGGCTAAAGTGTCAAGAACTCCATAAAGATTATCTAATTTAATACTATTACCAATAGTTAGCACTTATTAAGTGCTTAACAGGAATTATTGCATATAGATCTCATCACAACCCTTACTAATCCCATTTTAAAAAAGAAAACTGAGGCTCAGTTAGTTTAGCCAAGACCACACGCTAGTGCGTTGTGAAGCCATGATTTATGTTTGAGCCATACGACTCCAGACTCCAGCGCCCACTCTCTTGCACTCTCTGTGATAGGGCACACAAAACATCTTTCTAAATAAAAACAATCTTCTTAACTTTAACAGTTATTTTTTAAAAGCTGTATCTCTCAAATGTTAAGAACTCCTTCTCCAACCTGTAGTTCATCCATGAATTCATTAAATGATAACATAGATAATAATAATAATGATAATAATTAACACTTACGAATATTACTGTGTTCCAGGTATGGTTCTAAGCTTCTTACAAATTAACTCAATCTTTATTATAATTCTACAAGATAGATAAGATTACTACACCCAGTTTTCAAATCAAGAAAATGAGGCATAGTCGGCCTGGCGTGCTGAAGTCCCGGGTTCGATTCCCAGCCAGGGCACACAGGAGAAGCGCCCATCTGCTTCTCCACCCCTCCCCCTCTCCTTCCTCTCTGTCTCTCTCTTCCCCTCCCACAGCCGAGGCTCCATTGGAGCAAAGATGGCCTGGGCGCAGGGGATGGCTCCATGGCCTCTGCCCTAGGTGCTAGACTGGCTCTGGTCACAACAGAGCGATGCCCCGGATGGACAGAGCATCACCCCCTGGTGGGTGTGCCGGGTGGATCCCGGTCGGGTGCATGCGAGAGTCTAACTGACTGCCTCCCCGATTCCAGCTTCAGAAAAAAAAAAAAAATGAGCCATAAAAAGTTAAATAACTTTCCCACTTTAAACAACTAGGAAATAAAGATTCCAAAATTTGAACTCAGGAATCTGGCTCTGAGCCTATACTTACTTAGGTGCTATGCAGGGCTTGTGCTAGGTGCATATATAAGGATGAATAAAACATGGTCAGCTTCTTTCAGTTAGCGTAATATTTCCAAGGTTTATTCATGTTGTAGCATGGATATTTCAGAACTTCAGTTCTTTTATGGCTGAATAATATTCCATTGTAGCAATCAATATACCACATTTTGATTACCCATTTATATTTTTGATAAGCACTTGAGTTCTCACTTTTAAGCTCTTGTGAATATTGCTGCTGTGAATATGAGTGTATGAGGATACGTTTGGATCCTGTTTTTAATTGTTTTGGATGTATACCTAAGAGTAGAGTTGCTGTATCACAGAGTTAAAATGGAAAATTTAATGTTTACATATATTTTTAACACAAGAAAATATTAGTTAAAATAACCACGACCTGTGTCTTTGGGAGATGCACATTAATATAACAAAATTTGAGCTAATAATCAAAGTAATATGATATGTGCTATATTGGTAGCATCTGCAGAGAGCTATGTGAACTAGAGTATGCCTGATATTGCCTAGTGTGGGGTGTGGGGCTTCAGGGAAGGCTTCGGTAATTAGATCTGGAAAAATTCTTAAAGGATGAGAAAATATTCTCAAGGATGATGGTGATGGCTCACAGGAGTGGGGGTGAAGTGAGTCAGGAAGGGGCAAAGACATTTCAAACAAAAAAAATTGTTTTTGAACAAAGGCCCAAAACTATGCCAACCCTATGATGGTTAATTTGATGTGTCAACTTGAATGGGCCCAGATACTTGGTCAGACGTTATTCTCTAGGTGCATTCTTAGATAAGGTTAACATTGGAATCTGTAGACTAAGGCAGTTTCCTTTGCCTAAAGGGTTGGGCATCATCCAATCAGATGAAGGCCTTTGTAGAGCGAAAAGCCTGACCTTCCTGCTAGTACCAGGAAACTCCTGCCCAGACCGGGACCACTGAGCTAGAGATCAGTGTTTTCCTGCCTTCAGCCTCAACCTGACACAGGATCTTCTTGGGTCTTGAGCCTGCAGGCCTATCAACTGGCATTTACACCTTTGGCTCTCCTGAGTGTCTTGGTTGCTGACTACAAATCATGGGACATTTTAGCCTCTGTAATTCCATAAGCCAATTCCTTATAATAAACCTTTTTTTTTTTGTATAAATATATATCTTATTGGTTCTGTTTCTCTGAAGAACCCTGACTAATACACCAACACATTGTATTTTGGTGAGGTTGTGTCTGCAAGTGAGATTAGGGTTTGGGAAAACTCCTTCATAGTTTCTAGAGTTAGAAACTAAACTCCCTTTTGGCTGACCACCCTCTCTTCTTTGTCTATTATCTCCTTCCACGTTCTGTTTACTCATTTTTAACCCGTTGTCTTCACTGTTGATTCCTTTACTGTGACACTCAAGGCCCTTTGCTATGTGGCTCCATCTTAGCATTCATCTCCCCCTTCCTGCTTGTGCATAACTTGTGCTTCAGCCATTCTTGCCTATTACTGGAATGTTCCATCAGTTCACTTCCTTGTTCTGTTTATTTGATCAAGCTTCCTTCTCTGCAGTGATTTCCTTTTCCCATCTCTGAGTGATTTTATTAAAGTCATGCTTAAAGCTATGAAACAATGCAAGCTTGTTAAGTGTAGAAACTCTATTGGTTTTGTTTGTTTGTTCACCGCTTTACCCCCAATGTCTAGGATAGTGACTGGAATGAAAGAGAGAAGATAGGGAGAGACAAGAGGTATTAACTGACAGAATTCAGAACATAAGGTCAGTTGTCAGAATATTTAGCTCTACCCCTGCCTTTCTTGGTCTGGTCACTTAAGCTCAAATTTATTCACATTTAGGTCACTTGCAACCAAAAACACTCTGGCTAATCCGCTATACAGGTTTAATCATCAAAAATATTAAAAGATACTTCTTGTAAAGAAAAGTGGTCCAGCATTCTACATGGCCTCATGCCCTTCCCATCCCTTAAAGTAAGTAAATACTAAAATTCACCTGTAACAACAGGACCACTTTGAGTCATGGAGAATATCTTATTTCTAGATTATTAAGATAGAGAAAGAAAGAGAGAAAGAGAGAGAGAGAGAGAGAAAGAGAAAGAGAGGGGGGGGGAGAATGTTTACTAAAAGCCAAAAACAAGCAAACAAACAAATAAAAAACCCAGTCCTATAGTCAATTTACAAACCAACTATTCCACATGCCAGGCCAACACTCTACCACTGAGCCAACCGTCCAAGGCCCAAACCAACTATTCTTAAGATGGCTAGCCTGACCAGGCAGTGGCGCAGTGGCTAGAGCGTTGGACTGGGATGCTGAGGACCCAGGTTCAAGACCCCGAAGTTGCCAGCTTGAGTACGGGTTCATCTGGCTTGAGCAAAATATAAAATGCTCACCAGCTTAGACCCAAGGTCGCTGGCTCAAGCAAGGGGTCATTCGGTCTGCTGAAGGCCTGTGGTCAAGGCACATATGAGAAAGCAATCAATGAACAACTAAGGTGTCGCAACAAAAAACTGATGGTTGATACTTCTCATCTCTCTTCGTTCCTGTCTGTCCCTATCTATCCCTCTCTCTGACTCTTTCTCTCTGTCCCTGTAAAGAAAAAAAATTAATTAATTAAAAAAATTTTTTTAAATAAATTAATTAATTTAAAAAAGACCCCAAAGTCACCAGCTTAAAAAGAAAAAGGCTTAACTACTCAACTACTCTTTCCATCTGAAATGAAGGCACTGCTTTGACTCTTTGGGTTCTATTGTGTCTAAAATAATATGTTTTATTATTAGTTTAATAATAATATGTGTACTATTCATCTGAAACATTATGCCACTGCTTATTGATTTTAATATATTTGATTCCTCTGTACTATTAAGAAGAAATAATAATTAGTCTTACTGTTTAGGACTTCTGCAATTACTTTTTTCCTTCATAGAGTGAAAGAGTTTCCATGTATTTTATATATTCTAAATGCCAAGCTTTTAAATCTTCAAAAAGAATGGAAGTAAAGAGAACAAGTCATCCCTAGACCTTGATCATGCTTGAACACAGTCAGCCTGGTCCCCAGCTCTTACTTCCTCATAGTTTTTATTCCCTTCTGTACTTTTAACCTCCTCTTTTTAAAGAACAATTTCACATAAGTATATAAAGCTTACCAAAGTTTGTTTGAAAGCTTATCTCCTCAGCTAGGTGAATGAAACAACCAATTGTCATTAACAAGCCCAAGAATGAGGGTAACCTTGTGATTTTTTAGTAGAAGAGGATTGGAGGTTCTTAATTCAATGTTAGTAGGTCACTAGGAGAGTCCTTCATGCTTTCATGGCTCTACAGAAGTTAGTATTAAAGGGATTTTTCAGAATATTATTACGTTTAAATTTTCCTCAACCCAAAATAAAATATAGAAATATTCTTTGGTGCTTTAATAAAACCAGTGAATAAATTTCTTTCAATCTGTGATGTCATTTGTGAAGTGAAAAATGGAATAATAAAATGATGATGTGTAAGATTTTAATATATCAGAGTTCAGGGTTCAATATTTACTGATCCTTTTAGGAGTTCACATTTCTCTCCACCCACCTTTTTTATTATTTAATGAAAAGGAATTTTTTTAAGGTATTGATTAATAAGTCTGATTACTAAAATATTTTTTTTCTAAAACTCCGATAACATTCTGTTGTGATAAAAATAGATAAAAAGTATCAGGAAGCTCATTTTTATTACTTATATATTATCATTATTCTCCTGAGAGAGACAAATGTATTATGATCAGTAAGTAGTATCTAAAATAGTTTTTAGTCTTTTGATATAAAATGTCAATCTAGTCATACTTTTTTTTAATGGTATAATGACATGTAGATAGTTAAGCTATGAAATGCCACTCTTCTCAAACAGTAGTTTGATAGCAGGAATGTTAAGGCTTTTTGATAAAGAAAAACATATTATAGATTCCTATTATATGTTTGCTTATGGAGTATTTTTCAGAACCATCTCTATAATTACTTGTTCAGGTAATGGGTTTGGAGCCAGGGAAAATAAAAATGCCTTAAAATAATTATTAATAATATTTATTAATCCAAGGTCAGAGAGAAATAGCAGCATCTTTGTTGTTATTACTTCTTTTCTGTTACTGCTCTTCCTATAAACATGTTCAACCCTGCTACTTTTTACATCCCTCATTTGCAAAATCTATGGCTCTAATTGCTATATAAATATAGTTCAAGTGTAACACAATGTTTTTGGTCATTTCACGATAGATTCATGGGGTGATTGTCCTAAAGATTTTGAATGAATTTTATATACAAAGAAAATTGTATAGTTATAGCGGAAATAGAAATATGGCAGACCAGCAATTTTTTTCAAGGAAAGGGCAGATTTCCTCATGTGTAGCATAGTAGATGTTTCAGTATTAATTGTTATATGAAACATTGAGTGAATGGATGGAAAACAATTGAATCATAGATATACTGTAAAAACACAAACTTCCAGCAGTTTCATTTAGAAAATCTTATTACTGAGAAAAAAATTCAGGATTTCCTGCATGTGATGCAAGACCTATAGTTAGAAATGAGAAATAACATTACAATGTAATTTTAGATATTTTTTACAGAAAAATTATGCAATAGAAACAATGGCCATTTGGTTTGTGTTGTTTGGATGTTCTTCTCCCTACTGGAACCAGAAAGTACCTAATAACTCAGCATTTTGGGCTTATGAGACTATATAATCTAAGTAGAGTTGCTGAACAACTGTCTTTACTTAAACTGCAAGAAAAGAAACCTCATGGAAAAATTTAAGTATAATCACTGCAGACCTTTTTGCTAATGGTTTGGCTAAAGATTAAAACACAAATATACACACACGCAACATACACATACACTACAAGAGAAATGCTGAGGTTATATCCGGGATAAAATGAATTATGTTTTAATGACTAAACCAAATCTTCAGATTCTGGAGACACACATGCATTTACGTCAAGAGACGTGACCTGGAGTCAACTACACTGGATGATGACTGTATTGATAGGCCATATTTTTACCAACCAATTTTGGCTTTCCTTTTACTACAACAATTGTTATTCTTACAAAATGGTCTTTGAAAAGCAGCATTTCCCCTGTCTTTGTAAACTCACACTAAGAAAATACCCATATTTTTACTTCAGTTATCACAGAGGAAGGCTGACTTCCCAATTTTAGAGGGAACAAAGTTACCGTCTTCTGAATACATGGGTGATAGTTTGAACTTGACCTAACAAAGTCAAGATTAAAAGTTGCCTGCGTTCCAGAGATTGAGTGCAGAAACAAACAAACTAACAAAAAACAGAAATGCTTGTTTTCCTTCTGTAACTGTGAGGATGGCATATATTTTTTAAAATATCTCTGAAAGGTGAATCAAAGATGGTCACGAGGGCCAATCTCTACTACAGCTTTCTTATTTTCTATCCATTACACAAGAGTTAAACAAAATGTTTGAATAGAACGTTTAATAACAAAAGACATTTATGATGTTTACTTAATGTTTTGGACCATTAAGCATCAATGACATGAGTTATTGTATGTAATATCTGGCCAAAAATCTTTTGACCAGGCTGCATTTTACTACTCTTGGAGCTGCCAGCATCCCAATTTGAAAAAAAAACCTGTGGTCAAATCTTAGTTTTCTCAGAGGACTTTGGATTTGAAAATATCTCCTGTTGCCAGAAAGTACCTTTTGAAGTTTACATTAAGATGGATATTTATTTATTTTTTCCCTATAACAATGACAGTGGTTGAGATAAACTGTTTAATTCTAAATAGAAAACACATCTGCTGTGTCTGCATTGTTTGTGGTTGCTGGAGGGGTGACAATTTAAACCAAGTAGCACACATGACATTTTAAGTGAGATGTTGTGTGAAGGCTCCCAGCTGCTGACGTGGTCCTCTCCTGCTCAGCTGGGGCCAATGGGCCTGCAGAGCCAAAGCCCCCATTAGCGAGCCTGGTGTGATGGACACCCAAGGATGTCTTCGGCTTTCCCTCCTTCTCCAAAAATGGGAAAGTGGCAAAGAATGACTCAAAAATCAACATTTTCCCTGTTAATTAATAAAATAAATTTAGCATATTTTTCAAACATATTTTTCACCCCAAATCATATTAGCTTTTGTTTGGATTGAACAGAATACATAAATAAATTTAGAGGGTGGATATCCTTGTAATAATTTCTTCTATGTACATTTTGTATGTTTCATAAAAGTTTCAAAAATTTGTTCATATAAACTTCTATATTTCTTGTAACATACATGCTTAAAGTATTTTGCATTTTTGTTGCTGTTTCCAATGAGATCTTCTTGCCCATCATATTATACCATAGCTTTCTGCTGTTTTTGAGGGAAACGCAATGCTTTTTCCATAGTATTAGAATCAGTATCCTTATTGATTTTTAAAATTGTTTCTAATAGGTTGTAGTTTATGGTAATTTTGCTGTCTCTGTTGTAAGGATTATACTCTGTATTTAGTTCTCTTGACTAAGTGAATTATCTAACACTTCTGAAACAATATTAAACCATGATGGCAGTAGTAGTCATCTTTATCTTTTTCTTGACTTAGTAGAGATTTTCACCATTAAGCCTGATGTGATATTCTTTATTTATCAGTTGATTTATTTCTCCTATTCAATCTATAAAAATATTAGAATCTATCTATAAAAAATGAAAATATTTTAAAAGTCTAATCACAATAATGAGACACTTTTAATAATAATCCCTTAACATTATCAACTATCTAGTAAGTAATCAGATTCTAACTGTCTTATAAATGTCCTAAAAAATTTTCAGAATCAATATCCAAAAAGACCCATACATTACAATTAGTTCATAGTTCTTCTTTTAATTTTCTCACTTTAAATTTTTAATTTTCTGATTTTTTGCTATTTTTATTGCAAATTTAGATTATTCATCCTATATCATTTCTGATAGCTTGAATTTTGCTGATTGCATCTCCATAGTATTGTTGAGCATGTTCTCCTATCATCTGTGGTTCTGTAATTTGGTTGTTTGATCTAGAGGCTTGATCATACTAAGGATTATTTTATCTAATTTTATTATTTTATTTTATTTTTGGCAATACTGCCTCCTAGCTTGTAGTATGTTCTTTAGAATATACATCATATCTGGTGGTATTTCTCTTTTAGGGTTAATAGCTGATCATGATCAATGCCTATATTTATTAGTTTATTAGTAATGGTTAAATAGTGATATCCTGATTTTTATAATTAGTGCTTAATTTTGTAGCTGCAGTTTTTCTATAAGAATATATTCTTTTTTGTAATGATCACAGTGTGATCACTACAGACAATATGTTATAGAATTGTACACCTGAAACCTATATAATTTTATAAACTAATGTCACCTTAATATACAATGTTTCCGTAAAGTCAGGGTGCACTGTTGACTGGTCACTGGGAAGCAACAAAAGACGATAGAAATGTGAAATCTGCACCAAATAAAGGAAAACCATCCCAGTTTTTGTAGGATGATGTGGCAGCATGTGTGCATGCGCAGATGATGACCTAACACCATGTATACATCAGAGCAGCCCATGGCCATGCCAGTCAAGATGTGGACAGTACAGAGGAAGGTTCAGTGTGTTCTGTGGCTCTCTAAATTCGAATCCATGACCAAAGTGCAACGTGAATATCGGCGCATTTATAATGAAGCGCCACCACATAGGAATAACATTACTTGGTGGGGTAAGCAGTTGAACGAAACCGGCAGTTTGGTGGAGAAACCCCGTTCTGGTAGACCATCAGTCAGTGACGAGTCCATAGAGGCTATACGGGATAGCTACCTAAGGAGCCCTAAAGAATCTGTGTGTGAGCCCACATTGAACTGCACTGAATAGGTATGAAACTGGGAGAGTTTTTCTTTTATTTGGTGCAGATTTCACATTTCTATTGTTTTCTGTTGCTTTCCTGTGACCGGTCAAAAGTGCACCATGACTTCACGGACACACTGTATAATAATAATAAAAGTATTAATAAATCAAGAAAAAAGAACATAACCTTTTAAATTACAAGGTCAGTTCAGGGCTTTGCCTCACAACAATTATCTGGTATGCAGCAGAAGTGAATTATGTGTATTTCCCATTTCATCACACAGAATATTAAAAAGTGTGTACTCTTGGGGTGAGATATAATAAAATTAAGCATTGTCCTGTTTAACAAAAATATTGTAAAGCGAAATTAACATTTAAGTATGCTTAATGTTAAAAAAGAGATACAATGACTACTGATATAATTTACCACTGACTGGATGTCTGCTAAGGCTTCCTAGTTCTGAGTATTATTATGATTTTGACCTTGTGGATTTCCTGAAATGTCCTGGAACTCTCGGGACCACACTTTTAAAACCACTGCAGTAGATCTGAGGTCTCTACTACCAGAAACATTCTCTTCCACAACCCCCACCCAATCTCCAGAGCTCAGCTGAAAAGCGAACTTCTCAGAACAACCTACCCCGACACCCAATGTAAAGCAACTACCTTGTTAATATCACATCACCGTTTTTAATTCCTGCAATGTTCTTACCCCAGTCTCACGATTTTCTTGATTATTTTCTGTGGTTTATTTTCTCTCTCCTTTTACTAGGATATAAATTATTTAAGAAATGAGCTTTTTCTTGTTCGTATTTTTAGCATATAGTAGGCATTTTAAACTATTTAATAAGTGAGTAAATAAAAATGTTTGTATTTACACAGAAAATTTCTTTTTAAAATTAAATTTGTTGGGGTGACATTTCAAGTGTACAGTTCTATGATACATCATCTGTATATTGCATTGTATGCCCATCACCTAAAGTCAAATCTTGTCACCATATACTTGACCCCATTTACACTCCCCCTTCCTCCAGTAACCACCATACTGCTGTCTGTGTCTACGGGTTTGTATTTATTTGTTGCTTTCAGTTTTATATCCCACAGATGAATAAAAGTATATAGTTATAGATGATACCAGAAGTAGGAGGTCAGTTATGGGGGATGAGATTAGGAAGGAGGGAGGGGAGAGCAGTAAGTTTGGAATAGCTGGAGACTAGGTTTTATGTTTAAAAGATGTCTTCCCTGTTAAACTGTGGTTATCACTTGGCCAATCAGCTCTTCTTTGCTTTCCAGATTCCCTTGGTTTTTACATCTAAAGTTCTTTTTTAATTTTTTTTTTACTTATTAAGTGGAAGGCGGGGAGGCAAAGAGACTGACTTCCACATGCACTCTGACTAAGATCCACCTGGCAAGCCTCTAGGGGGCGATGATCTTCCCATCTGGGGTGTTGCTCTGTTTCTCGGCAACTGAGCTATTTTACCACCTGAGGCAAGGCTATGGAGTCATTCTCAGAGCTCAGGGCCAACTTGCTCAAACCATTCAAGCTAGTCTGTAGGAATGGAAGAGAGAGAGAAAGAGGGGAGGGGAGGGGTGGAGAAGCAGATGGTTGCTTCTCCTGTGTGCCTTGACTGGGAATCAAACCTAGGACTTCTACACACCAGGCCGATGCTCTCCCACTGAGCCAACCAGCCCAGGTCTCTAATGTTCTATCTAATCATATTTAACATACTTTATTATGTATACCTTTTCTTATACTAGTGTTGACAAAGTAGCATGACCCTGAAAACCAAAATGGTAGCAGGCTCTCCCCTTTGTCATTTTCTGCTCCTCTCTGAACTCCTTTGCACTGTGGTGTGTAGAAGATGATTGCTCAATAATCCTCAATTTCAAAACACTCATTCATTCATATCCTGGGAAAAAGAAATCATCACCAAATTGTAATTCCAAATTCCCTGGATATCAGACTTCAAAGATTCCCTGGCCCACATTGGGAAACTTGCATATCTCTGTGTCTAATTAACTGTAGCCATAAGAACAGAAACTTACCCAAAACAGGGTTGTAGGGAGACCACCCCATGGCAGCAGAGGGATTTTTTTTAGAAAGAGGGATCAACATGAATTAGGCTCAAATGATATTTTCTATTATTTTTAATTCATTTTATCCATGATTTTAATTAAAATAATCTAAAACTTAATTTTAAAATAAATTAATTTAAGTATATTTTAGTAATCTAACTCTGACATTGTGCTTGCTATGAGTGAAAGGGTAAGCAGTCTCCATTAATTTAGCTCATAGAGAACATGGCTTTACTTGCAATCTATTGCAAATATACTTGGAAACAAGAGGGTTGTACAAAAATTTCTTGACTCGTCTCTTATGGTTCTTTACAACGTGGGTACCAGAATTCTTCTCTGTATCCGATTATCTCTCTTGTTTTTCTATTTTTCACTCAGAATCCCAGTTCCACCTCACCATAAGCCTCTGCATCCAGCAGACATGTCTCTTCTCATGGCTTCTTAAGTATTAGTAGTATCAAGTCCTATCGTTTTGGGTTTTTACTGTTTTTGGAGAGCAGCACATGTAAGACAAACCAGCACTCTCTCTGCTGAAGCTGATTGTCTCACTAAAGCTGATTAACTCACTCTATTATTTCTCAAGGGTCCCTCTGCAATTGCAAGAGTTGTTGAAAAGGACAACAGGAGTTAACCATCCATTCACAGTGCTCTACAAAATCTAATGTTGTTTTCATCCTGAAACATAATCAGACTGGTTAAAAGATGCAGAAAAAGTGGTTCCACCTTGCTCTCATATCCTTGTTATTTTACTCAAGTTGTAACGGTACTGTAAGGAACAGTTAACAAATTTATAATTAAATATATTACAATTTATTAAATGTTTTATTTTTTACTGGCTTATAAGTTCTTTGGGTATAGGAACCTAATGCTTCTCATCGTTATATTCCATCAAGACTCAATGCCTCGACCGTAGTCTGGTCTTGAATGTTGAGTAATGAATTAATCTTTGGCCTTATCATAACTTTCTATTTTGTTGTTCAGCATAATAGACCTATTTTTTGGATTCTTATTCTGATATCACTTCATATTTTCTCCATAGCTGGAAACCAGGTTTTACGTTCCAAAGATGCTTTCACTGTCTAACTGTGGTTTTCATTTGATCAACCATCTTTCCCTCTGGCATATTTACTTTTGCTCCATTGCTAATTGCTCTCATTAAAGTTCATTTACTTTGATCTATCTATTTTTTTCAACAATATTAACCATACAACTATCATCTTGGACACTCAGTGGAAGGGGAACAATTCTATTCACTTTCTCTATGTTATATAAAGACACTGATAAAAGTAATTGGAAATTAAGATATTTTAAAATATAGCTAGATAATTTTTAGAGAAAATAAAAACCCTTAAGAGAGAGTCTGATGTTGATAAGAATAAAATCACGGTATCCTTAGTGTTGCACATTCTCATCCAAAAAGCTACTACTCCATGCTGCAATCAATTTATACCCAGTACATATAGAATGGACAAAAGTAGGTTGACAGCTGTTCATCAGAAAAATAACACAAAAATTAGTAAATAATAATACAAGAATAAACTCTGCACTTCACATACTCACAACTGTAAACCTACTTTTGCCCCATCTTATACTACCCACCATATGATGTTCCCCAAAATGTGCTCCAATTGATTCTGTTTTGTAATCCTCCCCAGTAACTGAACAGGGTGTTCTTAGCTCAATCTCTTCATCCAATGCTTCCTGATCTCTTCACCTTTCTCCAAAATAATAGATTCAACTATTTCATTCAAGTAGTTACAACCTTCCTAATGATAAGATAACATATGTTTAGCAAAAATATTCCAATCATGACTCATAAAGAATAACAAAGGAATATTGTAATAGTTGAATTTATAACTAAAATTTATTAAATCATTTGACAACTATTTTTATGTGTCTGTCCCTACAAGAGGTCCTGGAAATATAGATATTAATAACATGCCAAGTCTCTGCTTTCAAAGAGTTCAGACTCAAGTCCTGGAAATGATCTTCACTTTCTTCAGCATTTTGTATAACAGCATGGTAAAATCAATTTATCCATCTACATTTAATACACTTGAAATTTGGAAATAACTTTAGAAAAAAATTGCTTTCTGTTTACTGCATAGCAAATATGCAAGGTGTTTTTCATGAATTATCTTATTAAATACTAACAACAATCCTATGAGCCTGACCAGGCAGTGGTGCAGTGGATAGAGCATTGATCTGGGATGCAGAGGACCCAGGTTCAAAACCCTGAGGTCCCCAGCTTGAGCACGGGCTCACCAGGTTAAGTGTGGAGTCACTGGCTTGAGCATGGAATTATAGACATGACCCCATGGTTGTTGCCTTGAGCCCAAAAGTCACTGGCTTGAAGCCCAAGGTCTCCGGCTGGAGGCCAATGCCACTCACTTGAGCAAAGGGCTCACTTGCTCTGCTGTAACTCCCCCCGCCTCCGTCAAGGCACATATGAGGAAGCAATCATTGAACAACTAAGGTGCCACAACAAAGAATTGATGCTTCTCATCTCTCTCCCTTCCTGTCTGTTTGTCCCTATCTGTCCCTCTCTCTGTCTCTGTCAAAAAAAAAAAAAAGGCCCTGGCCGGTTGGCTCAGTGGTGGAGTGTCGGCCTGGCGTGCAGAAGTCCCTGGTTCGATTCCCGGCCATGGCACACAGGAGAGGCGCCCATCTGCTTCTCCACCCCTCCCCCTATCCTTCCTCTCTGTCTCTCTCTTCCCCTCCTGCAGCCGAGGCTCCACTGGAGCAAAGATGGCCCGGGCGCTGGGGATGGCTCCTCAGCCTCTACCTCAGGCGCTGGAGTGGCTCTGATCGCAACAGAGTGACGCCCTGGAGGGGCAAGGCATCGCCCCCTGGTGAGCAGAGCGTTGCCCCTGGTGGGCATGCCGAGTGGATCCTGTTCGGGCGCATGCGGGAGTCTGTCTGTCTCTCCCCGTTTCCGGCTTCAAAAGAAGTAAAAAATAAATAAATAAAATAAAATTAAAAAAACCACAACAACAACAACAACAGAAAACAATCCTGTGAAATGTTATTATTCCCTCACAGTGAACTCACCCAATATTAGCTAGTAAGGCACAGAATCAGCTTTTGAATTCTGTTCTGTTTGGCTTCAAAACTGGAGCTGTTAACCTCTATTTTATGTCTTCTCTGTTTAAGACCTATTCTTTAAGCTCCCTCTGATGGCAGCTAACATAAATATCTTCATTCAAAGCTATACCATATTCCACATCTCTCCATTGGATAGGCTGTAGGTACCTCAGAGGGCAATCCATAGCGGAGGAGGAATTCTATTGTTAACTCCCAGGTAAACGACATACAATCAGTACATTGCAAAGCACAACAGAAATCTCTTTAGAATAACCAAAAATATATTTTAGATTTAACTTTGGTTAAAAACATTGCTTTGGCATGATGCCACAAACAGAAACAATAAAGAAAAACATTGGTTAATCTGACCACGAACAAATCTCACCATCTAAAATAGCTAAAGGTTAAAAAACAATGCATAACAGAATTAAAATGAAAGGACAAGCCAGGAAAACATAACAACATATAAAATAAATATCATTAATATATAAAAGGTATGCTTTCAAAATAAAAAAATAAATTAAAAATGAACAAAAATAATAGTAAGACATTACAAAAGAAATATAAGTGACCAATAAATAGTTGGTGAAAAAAAATCTGTGTCATTTAGCTAAAAAGGAAATGTAAGTTAAAACAAAAGTGTTTTGGCCCTGGCCGGTTGGCTCAGCGGTAGAGCGTCGGCCTGGCGTGCGGGGGACCCGGGTTCGATTCTTGGCCAGGGCACATAGGAGAAGCGCCCATTTGCTTCTCCATTGCCTCCCCCCCTTCCTCTCTGTCTCTCTCTTCCCCTCCCGCAGCCAAGGCTCCATTGGAGCAAAGATGGCTCGGGCACTGGGGATGGCTCCTTGGCCTCTGCCCCAGGCGCTAGAGTGCCTCTGGTCGCGGCAGAGCGATGCCCCGGAGGGGCAGAGCATCTCCCCCTGGTGGGCAGAGCGTCGCCCCTGGTGGGCGTGCTGGGTGGATCCCGGTCGGGCGCATGCGGGAGTCTGACTGTCTCTCCCCGTTTCCAGCTTCGGAAAAATACCAAAAAAAAAAGAAAAAAAAAGTGTTTGGAATAATGATATTACTTAGAGTTTAGATTAGTTTTAGAGAAGTGGACAGTCTCATTCTTTTAGGAAACACAATTTGTATAAGATTCCTGGAAAGCCATTTGATAACATACATTAATGCCTTTAATATGACAGTTCTAGAAATTTAATATAAACCAGTTACTAAATTTGGCTTTAACAATTTCACTACAACAAGGTTAAGTGTGGCATTCATATAAAAATAAGAAATCAGGGTAAAATGTCCAGCAATACAGGGACTAATTAAATAATAAGTCAACTACTGTGCATTCAGGTAAAAGAACACTTAAGGAGCAATTCAAAATGAGACTGTTTTAGTTAAAATTTGCAAAGCTGTACACAATAAATTAAATAAAAAATTTAAAAATAGGTCGCCAAAATTGTGTCTAGTTTTAACACAGATGTATGTACTTGTGCTTATGTGTGTGTATGCATGGTGTGTAGCTATGTCAGAAAGGTTAGTGTGTATGTGTGGTGTATCATTGCCTGCACCACAGCTGAGTCTATTTATAAGTCATGGCATTATAGGCATTTTAATTTCTGTCTTTTTAATCTGATAAACACAATGAACACATATCATCCTTTAGAATTTTGTCATTTAAAATTTATAAGCTAAACCACCTTATAATTTGACCTACATTACAGATGCTTTGATATTGTCTATGAAATAGACTACCTGGTTCAGTTCCTACTTTTTATGTTAAAATTACAAAACATCCTTATTTGTGTTACTGCGGACATTGATCAAGTTATTAGTCAACATTTATTATGTGAGAACTGTGTACTTGGCTCTAAACAAAACATGAGATGCAGAGGGGGCTGAAATGCAATAAGAAGCCTGAGGAGCTCAGGGCTGATGGCCCTTTGGCAGAAGAAGCTCTCTAATGGGCTGGGACTGGTGGCATATTTACTGCGTGGACTCCTGGCAGATGGTTTGGAAAGCCCCAAGAGGCCTCAGAGGCCTCTGTTGGCAAGCAGGAGCAAGGAGAGAAGAGTAGGTGGTGAGGGGATTTAAGGCCACAACTCGCATCCTTATTAAAAAAAAAAAAATGGAATCGAGGTTGTATGCCTGGTGGCAGCTGGGGTAGGCTGCTAAAACGATGACTCTTTTCTCTGTTAGTCTAGCATTTTCTATATTAGTCTGTACGTTCACAAATGTTAGAAACTCCCTTGCTATCAAGGAGAGTTGCTATAGACTCTGCAGTGAAGTTTGACTCACTTTCCACGTCTAGCATCCTGCCTCTCCGTGAAACACTATCAGCAGCTGCCTTCTTGACACCAATCAGCACTCGTCCTCTTCGGGTGGCTTCAGTGCCAATGAGGAGATTCCAAATGCTACTACGCACACCACAGTAGGTGATTCGGGGTGAGGGCTGACCATAGATAGCTAGAACATGTGATCTCTAGGGGTATTCTTCCATGCCATGTTCTCATGGAGATGGCTCCATCTTTGGCATTTCGTAATTGAAAGATATTTAGATATTATTTATATTTTAAACTGTTAGGTAGAAAGGCCTCTATTCTCTTTTATCTATTGACTCTTCCTCTAGTTATCAATAATCATGTCCAGAACTCAGAATGAGAGCTCAGTAAATAGCTTTGGTTTACAGAAGTCCCACGTGCTCTTTCCAAGTTATCAGCGATCCATAACCAGGATCTTCCTGACCGAAGAACTGTAAGGCAGTGAGGGTTCTCAGTCATGCCTACCTAGCATGGTGCTTGGCTCCGAAGCAACGTATCTATTATTGTACAGACATGCCACCCACTGTGTTTAGGTTACTTGACCTCTCTGCACCTTATTTCATCATTGCTTAGATGCAAATGATTAGTGTATTTACCTTTTAGGATTGTGGTTTTGAGAATAAAATGTAGATGCAGATATAGATATATCCTATCAGTAAAAGTAAATGTTCTTTCCTCTCCCTATTTCTAGACTATATAATTCAGATTCCTACAAAGATTGACCAGGATCAGGAGGACAGAAAACAAAGCTAAGAAATACAGAGAAAATTTCAATAATATTGAGTTTTTTTTTTCACCAGCTGCTAGATATAGGAGGTGAAGCCACAAGGTTTATGTATGCTTGAGAGTTCAAGCAAAAAAAAAAAAGTAAAACACTCGGGACTTGGAGAAGACAGAAACTCAGTATAGACTTACCCAGGAAATACCAGTTCATTTGCACAATCACTCCTCATCCTCAACTTTAAAATCTTGAGAGCAGCTGTGCATTTTCTTTTTGTTTCCAAAACTCAGTCCAGCTCCCACTTGACCCATTGTGCAGTTTGGCGGTTTGTTGCACAGTCTGCCCCTATCCTTTGTGCAGAGAGAAAACCTGCCTATGGAGACGTCAGGCCCCTCCCACTCCAGAGCTACCGCAGAAAATGCCTACAGGGACATCACCAACCACTCTCTGCTCGGTTCCCCTTCGTCAATTTTCCCTTTTGATCACCCTCCTGACTCTTCAAGAGACTCTTCATCTCCAATTGTCTCATTTGAGATGGAAGCAATTATGTTTAACTATCATTTTTTTTTTCTTTCTCTTTCTGTTCCTCTACACTTAATAACTGTAGTGTTTTGGCTCTGTATTTATACTTATCTGGGCCTTTCCAGATTTTAGAAAGAGAATAAGTGTTTTCACTTCAGAGAATAAGTCTGAGAAATGGCTATTTTTTAAAAAATTGGAATGTTCTGGAAAAAGACCTCTTTCTTTTCAGATTTTATGTCAGAATCCTTTTTGTTCTTAATAATTTCCTCACTGGATATAGAGTGGGGAAAAAAACTGTTTGTTCAAGCTGTTCCTACATGATTCTCATGGACATTCTTATTCAGGTATAAAAACGAATGGAAGAAGACAATAATTGGCTTCTACTATCTTGAACCAGGGAACTAAGGAGGTTTTGAGTCTTAATTTTAAAGAGTTAATTGGCAAATCAGCATAATAATCAAAGGCTTCTTCCAAAAGAACATAATAAAAATGGAGTCATCTACTAGGAAAAGTGGTGTTTGTCCACTTGGAAATTCACCAAATTAACTATTTAGAAATAATTTGTAAAATGAGGTACATCGTGACCCAGTTTTCATGCTGAGCAAAATTAATTCGGGAATCTATCTCTATAACTTGGAAGTGCATGTATGTCATTCGTGTATCTGTGAACACAGGCCTGTGCTTATATACTTTATATTCAAATATGGCACTACTGACACTATGTGTGTCAAGAGTCACAAAGACCAAAGTTTGAGCAATCATTTGTTAATATTAACTTTCTTTCAGAGTACTTTCACATTTATGAGGAAGAGCTGATATGCCTCTTCTGTCAAGCCATGAAGCAACTGTTTACTCTAATACACAAGTTTGATTACACCTCTCAAAATTTTTCATCGGAATTCAGTCTCTACAAGGTAAAATTAAAGCTCCTTACCTGTCATTTTAAAAATCCCACCTTTATGCTATACAGTTAGTTTCTCCCTTAAAGCTCATTGTAGCAGATGGTTGTTAGCAAATCAATCTAATATCATTTTTTCCCAATTATTCTTTCCCTTTGTGCTTTGTGTAGAACCTGAAAAGCTAAACTGTCACTTTCTCAACCTCCTTTTGAGTTTCCATGTGTCACAAGCTGCCATGTGACACATTGCTTGCCAAAGAAAGGGTTGCTGACAGGGTCAGTAAAGGAACTTCTGAAGAAACTTTTGTTTTTCTTAGGAAACTGGAACAGATATACTAGTGCCTTCTTTTTTTATTTTTATTTTTCCTGTTTTTCTTTTACAGCAGCAAGTGTGAATGCAGTCCCTCACTACCTCAGACTATGCAAGTGAATTTCCCATAGTGGGGGAAATCGCAGAGGTCAGCACCGTGGGTTGAGCCTCACCTTGGAAAGACCACTTGCATGATCACGGTTCTCCCCTTGCCAGTTAAGTGTTACTAAAACTGGAAAATATAATGAAGTTTGTACTGCCTGTCACCAGTTCAGAGACAGAGATTGAATCTTTATGGGTGCTTTAATCTGATGGCCGGCAATGTGGGGAGATGAGGACTACATTCCCAAGTCATCTCAACTCCCTTTCCCCAGCCAACCTTTTTATAAAGGGGAAAAAAGGGTAGTTAAGGGTTTTGGTATTTCAAGGGAGAGTTAATTAGATCATAGTCAAAGTTAATTGGGTTATAGTCAGCTAGAGTTCAGTCCCTGGAATATAAGGACTTTGCTTACAGTACCCTGGGACAAAGGTAGGTTGCTCACAGATCTCCTGGAGCATGAAAGGATGTGACTTGCAGTCCCCTGGAGCATACTGGTGGATTACTCACAGATCTCATTAAGTAATGCAAGCCTGCTCAGGTATCCCAGTTTCCAGAACAAAGCTTTTATTTGCATTAACCATTTTGCTCACTAAACACAAACAGAGCCACTATTACTCAAGCTAAAATTTTAACTCTTGAGTTCCTCCTATCATTACTAGTGTCTTCTACTTCCCTTCTTCCTTCATTTTCCTGCCCTTAACAATGACAAGATGCTTAGAGCTACAGCAGTCATCCTGCAGCCATGAGGAAAAGGACATTAGAATTGCAGAGATACTGGTCTTGACATTCTAAAACAAAATCTCAAGATTTACAAGAGGAAAAGGAACCCCTGTTTGTTTGGTTAACTTAGGTTCTCTATTGTTGCAGAATGGTAACCTAAATCACATGCTCATTTTCTACCATTCTCCTCCCCACAACAATTTATGTTTCAACAGTGCTACAGTGCTTATACTTTGCCAAACATATTATGGTTTTCTGTGGCCTTCATGCATTTTTGTATCTTGTGCTTTTCATCTTATCCATTATTTTCTCCCTTAGATGTGTTTAATATCATCGGTGAAATGTAGTTTCCATATCATCTCTTTCAGAAAGTCTTCTTTGAGACATTTCAATTCAAAAGTAATCACTCTCACCTCTGGGCTTTCTCTTTATTTTGAAAGTATTTTCTTTGTTGAACTTCTCAGCTAATTTTGTCACTTATTTATTTATATGCTTAGTATCCTAAACAGACATGAAATTAACTGTTGTAGAATGATATGCAAAGCATTACCTATGGACAGTGTTGGAGAAGATAGAGATAAAACTTCCAATCAAATAACAGAGAAGGTTAGTCTTGTAAATGACCAACTAGACTCTAAAACACAATAATGTAGAGGCTGTCATAAAGTAAAAATGACATTATATAAATTCAGTTAAAAGGAGAAATTCATTCCAGCTGATGGCAGGTTCTACTTTTTTTTCTTTCTCTTTCTTTTTTTTTTTTTTTTTTTTTGTATTTTTGTATTTTTCTGAAGTTAGAAGGAAAGAGGGAAGGCAGTCAGACAGACTCCCGCATGCGCCTGACCGGGATCCACCCAGCATGCCCACTAGGGGGCGATGCTCTGCCCATCTGGGGCATTGCTGCGTTGCTGCAGAGCCATTCTAGCACCTGAGGCAGAGGCCATGGAGCCATCCTCAGTACCTGGGCCAACTTTGCTCCAGTTGAGCCTTGGCTGCAGGAGGGGAAGAGAGAGACAGAAAGGAAGGAGAGGGGGAGGGGTGGAGAAACAGATGGGCACTTCTACTGTGTGCCCTGGCCAGGAATGAAACCTGGAACTTCCACATGCTGGGCCAACACTTTACCGCTGAGGCAACCGGCCAGGGACAGGTTCTCCTTCTTTACAATTCTATTGAAAAGGAAGAATTCCAGACAGCCAACTAAATGGGAAATGATATTTTCAAACAACAGCTCAGATAAGGGCCTAATATCCAAAATATACAAAGAACTCATAAAACTCAACAATAAACAAACAAACAATCCAATAAAAAAATGGGAAGAGGAAATGAACAGACACTTCTCTCAGGAAGAAATACAAATGTCCAACAGATATATGAAAAGATACTCATCTTCTTTAGTTATTAGAGAAATGCAAATCAAAACTGCAATGAGATACCACCTCACACCTGTTAGATTAGCTATTATTAACAAGACAGGTAATAGCAAATGTTGGAGAGGCTGTGGAGAAAAAGGAACCCTCATACACTGTTGGTGGGAATGTAAAGTAGTACAACCATTATGGAAGAAAGTATGGTGGTTCCTCAAAAAACTGAAAATAGAACTACCTTATGACCCAGCAATCTCTCTACTGGGTATATACCCCCAAAACTCAGAAACCTTGATACGTAAAGACACATGCAGCCCCATGTTCATTGCAGCATTGTTCACAGTGGCCAGGACATGGAAACAACCAAAAAGCCCATCAATAGATGACTGGATAAAGAAGAAGTGGCACATATACACTATGGAATACTACTCAGCCATAAGAAATGATGACATTGGATCATTTACAGCAAAATGGTGTGATCTTGATAACATTATAGGGAGTGAAATAAGTAAATCAGAAAAAACCAGGAACTGCATTATTCCATACGTAGGTGGGACATAAAAGTGAAACTAAGAGACATTGATAAGAGTGTGGTGGTTACGGGGGAGGGGGGAGAGGGAGAGGGAAAGGGGGAGGGGGAGGGGCACAAAGAAAACTAGATAGAAGGTGACAGAGGACAATCTGTCTTTGGGTGATGGGTATGCAACACAAGTGAACGACAAGATAACCTGGAGTTGTTATCTTTGAATATATGTATCCTGATTTATTGATGTCGCCCCATTAAAAAGATAAAATTATTTAAAAAAAAAGAAAAGAAAAGGAAGAATTGAAAGGAAGAAAAGCAGCATGGAATCAGAATTTGGTGACTGGCTAAATGGAGGGAAACTGAGAAAGTACAGCTGATCTTGAAAAGAAAGTAGCTAAATTTATAAAATGAGGAAATAGTACTAAAGGATGACTGATGGTTCCTCTGGTTTTATTCTTTTGTAAATCTAATGCTCTTTAATTAATTCTTTAATTAAGTTAATCAGTAAATGTGATCGGATTTGCACTGAAATCGGAATGATGTTAGTTGAATCTTGCTTCTTTGTTTGAGCATTGTAAACTAAAGTAAAAAAAAGAAAAAAGAAAAAGAGAAAGTAAGTAGATTTTTAAAAGTCACTAGTAAAAATGGAGGAGAGAGAAAAAGAGAGGGGCAGGAGAGAGAGAACTATGACTGAGTCAAGTTTTAACGGAGTTTCAGTATTCCACTCTTATGATCGCCCTCACAGCCATTGAAGAAATCCGATCAGCAACATGATCACTTGCAAAGTCTTGAGGGGAACCAGAGTTCAAGTTTGTTTCCATCCATGCCAGATAGTGTAGAGTGTGATGATGGTAGTCTAAATATGCTGGGTTACAATGAGGAGAAGGAGGAGGAAGAGGAGAAGAGAAAGAGCATTCTGACACTTCACATTCAAACTTCCACATTATTTACTTTCATCCCAAAACAATGTTTTCCTAGTTACCTGGGGTCAAAATGAAGTTCAAAATTATCCCACTATTGAAAGCCAGGCTTTTAACTGAGATTCTTCATCAGCACCTGTTCCAAATGTTCTACCTCTTTCAAATAAATTCCCCTGGAGAAACTAGTAGACTTACTAGTTTCTAGAGTTTTGTCACATAGATGCCATTTGTTCAAAGCATCATTTACCAGTACATCCTAATGGGTCCCCTGATATTCTATTTTTAGGGACATGTTTTGTTCAGAGATACTTGTATCATTTGCTTGTGAGAGACTAGGAAATACAATGCCTCTTACAGATTAAACCTATTCCTTCTAATCTAACTGGGGAACTCCTATATGTTTTAAATCTCAGTTCAAGGAATTTCTCCACAGGGAAATTTTTATCTCCATTCTCTCTCCAGAATTTATCACCCTCTTATTGAATAAGTGTACATTGCACAAGCCTTAATTTTAACACCAATCAAACTCTATTATATTTATTTAAATGTTTGTTTTTTCCACAATTGGGTAAGCTCTTCAGTGCCAAGGTCTTTGTCAAGTTAATATATGAAGTTTAATTGTCTGAAAAATACTTGCAGAAATATTTGTTTAATGAAAAAATAAAATTATCTTATTAACACATTAACATCTTTCCAAGAAAAAAAAACAAAAGAAATACCATGTACTTAAAAATTACAGATTTCATGGATTTGAACATTTGATATATAGAAGGTTAAGAATAAAAGACCAAATAATAATTTAATTGGAGAAGTAACAATTATAATGGAAGTTTAGTTCATCTATTAACAGCTCAGGTAGTCAGAAATGGATCCATTATGTTACAATGTTTATTGTAGAAATTAAACTACCCTCTCATCTTTTATGATTTTCTTTTTCTTGCATTAGGCAGAATTTGTATTTAAAACTTAGATATTGTTTCCATTTGAACAGAGTCTCAAATACCACCCACAAATTGTTTAGGCAGCATATGCTGAGTGAACCCTTCTGAATGAAAACATAGAATACATAACTCATAAAACTTCTATAGAACATAACTGAGCAACTGCCATGGGCGTTTTTAAGTTAGATATCATTAATTATTAAAATTATTGTTATTGAAATAGTCCCAAAAGATTGCAGTATGATTAGGACCAAAAGAACTAAGATTTTAATAAATATATTGGCTGCTTATGGAATAAATTACTATTCCATAGCCAATTTCATGTTGCAAACCATGGTGTATGATAAAAAAACAAGCTCCCTCAAAATGGACAAAGGCCTTCACTATCATTTTGGATTAAATTATAGCATTTTTCAAATGATTTTTGGTATGTGTGTTACTTTATCTTCATTATGATAAAAAAAATGGATAAGGGTTTTGGAGAAAATTGTGGCCTCATCAAGACACAAATAAATTACATATGACTCATTAAAAACTGTCAGTTCAATTCAGATAACATTTATTTATTATTAGTTGTTTTAAAGGTTTATAGTTGTTTTCTAGATTATTTTATTGCACTTTACTTACTCTCCTTTAAAATTCTTTTTCAGTGGTGAACTGTCTAGCTTAATTAGTAATGGAAAGAGTTTCCATTACTTTCCTACTGAAAGTTAAATAAAAACATGCTGTAATTTGCCTTCCAGATTATTATCACATGCTGGGCAATACTGTTCTCAGAATTGCCAGTGGGCTCTATACCACTTACTTGCATGTACTATGTTGATATAGGAATGTTGAGAGAAATAAATTTGCTTTATCAAGACGCTTTTATTATTTGACACTGTGTCCTATGCCAAAGCAAACCAAGCAAAAGACAAACAAGACACTGTCATCCAACTATTGCAAAAGTCTGAAAAACATCTTGAAGTTTTTGTACACTAAAACCAGTACTTTTGGGCTTATATCACATCATTTAGTTGTACAGATGAATTTTTCTAATGCATGAATTTTCCTATTTGTTTGTATCAATAGATTACAGAGTATATAAAGGCCATTTATTGATCAAAAGCTGTTAAAAGTAACATGTATTTCCAAATTTAACAGTAAGGAAAGAAGCACAGGATTTACAAGTAGGCAGATGTTAATTCTAATATTAGATCTGCAGGGTTTTTAAATTAATTTTAATGGGGTGACATTGATAAATCAGGGTACATATGTTCAGAGAAAACATCTCTAGGTTACTCTGACATTTGATTATGCTGCATTCCCATCACCCAAAGTCCAATTGTCTTCCGTCATCTTCTAACTGGTTTTCTTTTTACCAACTATGTAAGCCACAGTTTCCTCATCTACAACATGGAGACAATCATAAAGACCTAGAAAGATTGTTGCAAAAATTCAATTAGGGGTGATATTTTATTGAAAAATTGAGAGCCTATAGTAGTTTAGTACATTGTTAGGACTAATGGGAACAACAAAACTAGCACAGAAATGCTGATTACATAGATAATTATGAATTGAGCTTTACTTTTCATGCATAATTTTACTGCTTTAGGTAAGCACAGACATAGTCTAGTAAGCTTTTCACATTAATCTAATTCAGTAGCAAAAAATGACCATCATCATCATCACCACCACGCTGTGCTGGGGAAGGTAGTGTGCTGTGAGGATGATGTGGGGCGAGGATGCTGTGGTATGCACACTTGTTTGTTTTGATGATGGCTTAGTGTGATTAGGGTATAGTTCGATGGTGGTGTGGTGTGATGGCAATGTAACATGATGATAGAATTACATTGTCAGGAGGTGATGGTGTGGTATGGTGTTGACATAGTGTGAAGACAGTGTAAGCCAGGGGTCCCCAAACTTTTTTCACAGGGGGCCAGTTCACTGTGCTTCAGACTATTGGAGGGCCGGACTATAAAAAAAAAAAAACTATGAAAAAATCCCTATGTACACTGCACATATCTTATTTTAAAGTAAAAAGACAAAACTGAAATAAATACAATATTTAAAATAAAGAACAAGGAAATTTAAATCAACAAACTGACCAGTATTTCAATGAGAACTATGCTCCTCTCACTGACCACCAATGAAAGAGGTGCCCCTTCCAGAAGTGCGGCGGGGGCCGGATAAATGGCCTCAGGGGGCCGCATGCGGCCCGCGGGCCGTAGTTTGGGGACCCCTGGTGTAAGCGCTGTTTCTCTGATTGAACATTGACGATACAATTTTTGGTGTGCAAAGTGGTTTCAGAGGCCCAAGGTCTCTAATAAAGAGTTTTCTGAATTGGTTCTGGGTTTTCTGGCATTGGTTCTCTAATGTGATTAAATCTAAAGGCTATGATTCCATTTTCAGTAGTAAAGAGGGTTGTGCATGGCATGGAGTGGTAATTAAGACTGACAGGTCATTGCTTTTGGATATTCCTAATCAAATGCCTGTGGAAGATAACGTTCTGGGTGACCATGTATTTGATATCGTTGAACATTCTAGTCAGACTAAGTAGTGTAATTGGCTTGGCTGGTTGCTCCTATAAACACACCAACAGAAAAAGGGAAACAAAACAGATGAACTCAAGGCTTCATTTCCCAATTCTAGCTCCGTGTGACTTACAGGAAAGTCTCTACATGTGCCCTGACATCAGTCCTTACCTCCCACTGTTGCAGGGCCAACGTTTCTGAAAACTAAACCCAGAGTGCCATCTTGTGAGTGGCTGAATTACAACACAGACCGAATTCTCAGATTTTTAGAATGTAAGGTGTCTTTCAGGATGTTAAAGTGTGGGTATTGATTGGAAAGACATGGGATCCTGTAACTTGAAATAAAGTCATTGGTAGATCCCAGTGAAGCTGGGGACATGGAACCCTTAAATTCTGCCAATAAATCTTTACGAATAGAAGTAGCCCTTCTACCCCTAACTAAGGAAGTCAGCCCTGCTTGACCTGAAGAATCTTCCCTGGGTTATTGCCTTTAAAGACACTGCTGAATCTCATGGACACACTCCATATTTTGCCTTGCTTCTACACATATAACCAACCTCAAGTTCTATCAGGCCTGACAGGTGAGGTACAAAGTGTGACCCATGAAGAGGTGTGCTACATTCCAAAAGAACTGCATGATTACTTTTTATTTTATATGGACAGAAATCCAGGGAATCTGTGTGGGAATAAATCTTAGGGTATAAGATAATGGTGGAGGGAACATAAAATTGGATCAGGTCAAGTATATTGACATGGATTTACTAAGCAGAGATCCTGCATTTATCCTTCTTTTTATGAGAAATACATATGGCACAAATTTAAAGGGCCTTCTACCACACTGAGATGTCTAGGGTACCAGTGTGCAGAGTAAATTGAGAAATCCTTTTTAAAGTAAAAAAATTAGTTGAATCATCGTCCCTCCTAAAACCAAAAAAAGAGCACAACACCAAGTGGTCTTCTTTGGATTTTAGAGGCAACATGTCCTTCATTTGGGTGTGCTACTCTGGCTCATTTACTGAGTTACTCAGAACTATAGTTTTGAACTCAATGAGTTCAGATTGCCAAGCAAGTGACCCCGCCCCTTGGGCCGTATGACCCAGCACATCTAATGGGGTTTAAAGTGTCAGTGGCAAAGAGATATATTTTTGGAGTCTTTGGCAGGCTTTTGTAGGTAAATCACAAAGGATTTTGGAACAAACCCCTGCTATACTCTACAAATAACTACTCTCTCTTGGCTTGCTACTGAGCCTTAGTAAATACTGAACACTGTACCATAAGTCCTGAGTTGCCCAACATGAAATGAGGGCACCCATCCATAAAAGTTGGGCACACACAGAAACACTTTGTCATCAAATGGAAGTGTATATGTATGTGTGTGTGTGTGTGTGTGTGTGTGTGTGTGTGTGTGTGTGTATAACTTGACCAAGGCAGGCCATAAAGTTACAAATAAGTTACATGAAGATGTGTCCCCCAATGCCCATGGTTCCTGCTGATGCTTCATTACCTTCTCCCTTCCTGCACAAACCCATCCCTCATGAAGAGTTCCCTATGACCAGTTGATGTGGAATAGAAATAGTTAAGAAAAATATCTTATTTTTAAAATTTCTCTTATTTTCTGATTTTATTTTATTTTTTTAAATTACTTTTACTAGGGTGACATCAATAAATCAGGGTACATATGTTCAAAGAAAACATGTCCAGGTTATCTTGTCAATCAATTATGTTGCATACCCATCACCCAAAGTCAGATTGTCCTCCGTCACCTGTCACCTTCTATCTAGTTTTCTTTGTGCCCCTCCCCCTCCACCTTTTCCTCTCCCCACCCCAACCACCACACTTTTATCAGTGTCTCTCAATCTCGGGGGGTTTTTTTTTGTTTTTTTGTTTTTTTTTGTATTTTTCCGAAGCTGGAAAAGGGGAGAGAGAGTCAGACAGACTCCCACATGCGCCCGACCAGAATCCACCCGGCACGCCCACCAGGGGGTGACGCTCTGCCCACCAGGGGGCAATGCTCTGCCCCTCTGGGGCGTCGCTCTGCTGCAACCAGAGCCACTCTAGCGCCTGGGGCAGTGGCCAAGGAGGCATCCCCAGTGCCCGGGCCATCTTTGCTCCAATGGAGCCTCGGCTGCGGGAAGGGAAGAGAGAGACAGAGAGGAAGGAGAGGGGGAGGGGTGGAGAAGCAGATGGGTGCTTCTCCTGTGTACCCTGGCCGAGAATTGAACCTGGGACTTCTGCACGCCAGGCCGATGCTCTACCATTGAGCCAACCGGCCAGGGCCTCAATCTCACTTTTATGTCCCACCTATGTATGGAATAATGCAGTTCTTGTTTTTTTCTGATTTACTTATTTCACTCTGTATAATGTTATCAAGATCCCACCATTTTGTTGTAAATGATCCTTTGTCATCATTTCTTATGGCTGAGTAGTATTCCATAGTGTATATGTGCCACATCTTCTTTATCCAGTCTTCTACTGAAGGGCTTTTTGGTTGTTTCCATGTCTTGGCCACTGTGAACAATGCTGCAATGAACATGGGGCTGCATGTGTCTTTACGTATCAAGGTTTCTGAGTTTTGGGGGTATATACCAAGTAGAGGGATTGCTGGGTCATAAGGTAGTTCTATTTTCAGTTTTTTGAGGAACCACCATACTTTCTTCCATAATGGTTGTACTACCTTACATTCCCATCAACAGTGAATGAGGGTTCCTTTTTTCCACAGCCTCTCCAACATTTGCTATTACCTGTCTTGTTAATAATAGCTAATCTAACAGGTGTGAGGTGGTATCTCATTGCCGTTTTGATTTGCATTTCTCTAATAACTAATGAAGATGAGCATCTTTTCATATATCTGTTGGCCATTTGTATTTCTTCCTGAGAGAAGTGTCTGTTCATGTCCTCTTCCCATTTTTTTATTGGATTGTTTGTTTGGTTGTTGTTGAGTTTTACGAGTTCTTTGTATATTTTGGATATTAGGCCCTTATCTGAGCTATTGTTTGAAAATATCATTTCCCATTTAAGTTGGCTGTCTGTTTATTTTGTTGTAAGTTTCTCTTGCTGAAAGAAGAGAAACAGCTCTTCTTTTGCTGAGCAAAAACTTCTTAGTCTGATGTAGTCCCATTCATTTATTTTTGCCTTCACTTCCCTTGCCTTTGGAGTCAAATTCATAAAATGCTCTTTAAAACTAAGGTCCATGAGTTTAGAACCTATGTCTTCTTTTATGTATTTTATTTTTTCAGGTCTTATATTTAGGTCTTTGATCCATTTTGATTTAAATTTAGTACAAGGGGACAAACTGTAGTCGAGTTTCATTCTTTTGCATGTGGCTTTCCAGTTTTCCCAGCACCATTTGTTGAAGAGGCTTTCTTTTTTCCATTGTGTGTTGGTGGCCCCTTTATCAAAAATTATTTGATCATATATATGTGGTTTTATTTCTGGACTTTCTATTCTGTTCCATTGGTCTGAATGTCTATTTTTCTGCCAATACCATGCTGTTTTGATTGTCGTGGCTCTATAATATAGTTTGAAGTCAGGTATTGTAATGCCCCCAGCTTCATTCTTTTTCTCTAGGATTGCTTTGGCTATTCGGGGTTTTTTATAGTTCCATATAAATCTGATGATTTTTTGTTCCATTTCTTCAAAAAATGTCATTGGAATTTTGATGAGAATTGCACTAAATTTGTATATTGCTTTGAGTAATATGGCCATCTTGATTATATTTAATCTTCCTATCCAAGAGCAAGGAATATTCTTCCATCTCATTATATCTTTTTCGATTTCCCTTAACAATGGTTTGTAGTTTTCATTATATAAGTCCTTTACATTCTTTGTTATGTTTATTCCTAGGCATTTTTTGTTGTTGTTGTTGCAATCGTGAAGGGGATTATTCTTTTGAGTTTGTTCTCAAATGTTTCATTGTTGGCATATAGAAAGGCTATGGACTTTTGTATGTTAATTTTGTATCCTGTGGCCTTACTGTATTGGCTTATTGTTTCTAGTAGTCTTTTTGTGGATTCTTTGGGGTTTTCAATGTATAGGATCATATCATCTGCAAAAAGTGATACCTTTACTTCTTCTTTTCTGATATGGATGCCTTTTATTTCTTTGTCTTGTCTGATTGCTCTGGCTAGAACCTCTAGTACCACATTAAATAAGAGTGGAGAGAGGCCCTGGCCGGTTGGCTCAGCGGTAGAGCATCGGCCTGGCGTGCGGGGGACCCGGGTTCGATCCCGGCCAGGGCACATAGGAGAGGCGCCCATTTGCTTCTTCACCCCCACCCCCTCCTTCCTCTCTGTCTCTCTCTTCCCCTCCGCAGCCAAGGCTCCATTGGAGCAAAGATGGCCCGGGTGCTGGGGATGGCTCCTTGGCCTCTGCCCCAGGCGCTAGAGTGGCTCTGGTCGCGGCAGAGCGACGCCCCAGAGGGGCAGAGCATCGCCCTCTGGTGGGCAGAGCATCGCCCCTGGTGGGCGTGCCGGGTGGATCCCAGTCGGGCGCGTGCGGGAGACTGTCTGACTGTCTCTCCCCATTTCTAGGTGCAGAAAAATACAAAAAAAAAAAAAAAAAAGAGTGGAGAGAGTGGACAATCTTGTCTTGTTCCTGATTTAAGGGGGAAAGCCTTCAGTTTTGTGCCATTTAGTATGATGTTGGCTGATGGTTTATCATATATGGCCTTTATCATGTTGAGATATTTTCCTTCTATACCCATTTTGTTGAGAGTCTTAAACATAAAATTGTGTTGTATTTTATCAAATGCCTTTCTGCATCTATTGATAAGATCATGTGGTTTTTGTTCTTTGTTTTGTTGATATGGTGTATTACGTTAACTGTTTTACATATGTTGAACCATCCTTGAGATTCTGGGATGAATCCCACTGATCATGATGTATTATTTTTTTAATATGTTGTTGTATTTGATTTGCTAGTATTTTGTTTTGTATTTTAGCATCTGTATTCATTAGACATACTGGTCTGTAGTTTTCTTTTTTTGTGCTGTCCTTGCCTCATTTCGGTATGAGGGTTATGTTGGCCTCATAAAATGTGTTTGGAAGTATTGCTTCTTCTTCAATTTTTTGGAAGACTTTCAGTAGAATAGGAACCAAGTTTTCTTTGAATGTTTGATAGAATTCACTAGTATAACTGTCTTGGTCTGGACTTTTATTTTTGGGGAGGTTTTAAATAGTTTTTTCTATTTCTTCCCTACTAATTGGTCTGTTTAGGCTTTCTGCTTCTTCTTGACTCAGTCTAGGAAGGTTGTATTGTTCTAGGAATTTATCCATTTCTTCTAGATTGTTGAATTTAGTGGCATAAAGTTTTTCATAGTATTCTACAATAATTATTTGTATATCTATGATATCCATGGTGATTTCTCCTCTTTCATTTTGGATTTTGTTTATATGAATTCTTTCTCTATTTTCCTTGGTAAGTCTTGCCAAGGGTTTGTCAATTTTGATCTTTTCAAAGAACCAGTTCCTTGTTCTATTAATTTTTTCTATAGTTTTTCTGTTCTCTATTTCATTTATTTCTACGCTGATGATTATTATCTCCTTTTTTTGGCTGGTTTTGGGTTGTCTTGTTCTTCTTTTTCCACTTCTTTAAGGTGTGAAGTTAAGTGGTTCACTTGGGCTTTCTCTTGTTTGTTCATATAGGCCTGAAGTAATATGAACTTCCCTCTTATCACTGCTTTTGCTGCATCCCATAGATTCTGATATGTCATATTGTCATTTTCATTTGTCTGAATATATGTTTTGATCTCTGCACTTATTTCTTCTTTGACCCATTCATTTTTTAAAAGTATGTTGTTTAGTTTCCACATTTTTGTGGAATTTTTTTCCTCTTTTTTGCAGTTGAAATCTAGTTTCAAGGCTTTATGATCAGAAAATATGCTTGGTACAACTTCGATTTTTCTGAATTTGGTGATGTTGTTTTTGTGGCCCAACAAATGGTCAATTCTTGAGAATGATCCATGTACACTGGAGAAAAATGTATACTCTGTCACTTTGGGATGAAATGCCCTGTAGATGTCTATCATATCCAGGTGCTCTAGTGTTTTGTTTAAGGCCAATATAGTTTTATTGATTCTCTGTTTAGATGACCGATCTAGAGCCATCAGGTGTATTGAGGTCTCCAAGAATGATTGTATTTTTGTCAGTTTTTGTTTTAAGGTCAATAAGTAGCTGTCTTATATATTTTGGTGCTCCTTGGTTTGGTGCATATATATTAAGAATTGTTATGTCTTCTTGATTCAGCATTCCCGTAATCATTATGAAATGACCATTTTTGTCTTTGAGTACTTTTGCTGTCTTGTAGTCAGCATAATCAGATATGAGTATTGCTACGCCTGCTTTTTTTTTTTTTTGGATGTTATTTGCTTGGAGTATTGTTTTCCAGCCTTTCACTTTGAATTTGTTTTTATCCTTGTTGCTTAGATGAGTTTCTTGTAGGCAGCATACAGTTGGATTTTCCTTTTTAATCTATTCTGCTACTTTGTGCCTTTTTATTGGTGAATTTAATCCATTTACTTTTAGTGTAATTTTTGACATTTCTGAGTTCCCTATTGCCATTTTATACATTGCTTTCTGTTAGTTCTGTGTCTAGTTTGTTTCTTCTCTTTTGTTTTTCTATCTTTTGTTTTTGTTTGGTTGTATTTCTTACATCTTTCCTCTGTTGCTATCTTTTTTAAATCATGGGCTTCTGTGGTGGTTTTTTCAATGGTGGTTACCATTAAGTAATGAAAAGGGTTCCTACCCTGTTCATTGTAGTGCACTATCTTGTGAGTGCTTCTGCTCTCCATCGTCCTTTGCTACTGTTAATCTCCGTCCTCTCCCCTTTTATTTGTTGTTGTTGTTGTCACAGTTTAAATTTGGTTTTATTGTGTTCTTGGTGGAGCTTTTACTTGTAGTTTTGTTCTTTGTATCTGGTTGGAAAACCCCCTTTACTAATTCCTGGAGTGGGGGTTTTCTGATGATAAATTCCCTCATCTTTTCTGTATCTGTGAATGTTTTTATTTCTCCTTCATATTTGAAGGATAGCTTTGATGGGTATAGTATTTGTGGCTGAAAATTCCTTTCTTTCAGGACTTTAAATATTGGGGTCCACTCTCTTCTAGCTTGTAGAGTTTCTGTTGAGAAATCTGATGATAATCTAATGGGCCTTCCTTTATATGTTGTATTCTTCTTTTCCCTGGCTGCCTTGAGAATTTTTTCTTTGTCGTTGGTTTGTGCCAATTTTATTATGATATGCCTTGGAGTAGGTTTGTTGGGGTTAAGAAAACTCGGAGTTCTGTTTGCTTCTTGAATTTAAGGCTTTAGTTCTTTCCACAGGCTTGGGAAGTTCTCATCTATTACTTGTTTGAATATGTTCTCCATTCCATTTTCTCTCTCTTCTCCCTCTGATATACCTATTATTCTTATGTTATTCTTTTTGATGGAGTCAGACAATTCCTGTGGGGCTTTCTCATTTTTTAAAATTTTTGCATCTCTTTCTTCTTCTCTCTGTTGTGCCTCAAGTTGTTTGTCTTCTATTTCACTAATCCTACCTTCTATCTGGCCTGCTCTATTAGCTAAGCTTGTTATCTCGTTTTTCAGCTCGTGAATTGAGTTTTTCATCTCTGTTTGATTTGTTTTTATAGTTTCAATTTCCTTGGTAATATATTCTTTGTGTTCATTGAGTTGTTTTCGGAGCTCCCTAAATTGCCTTTCTGTGTTTTCTTGTATATCTCTGAATATTTTTAGGATTTCTATTTTAAATTCTCTGTCATTTAGCTCCAAGCTTTCCAATATATTAAATTTTTTCTCCATAGATTTTTCCTCATCTATCTGTGCTACCTTTCTGTCTTTTGTATCCAGGATATTTGATTTCCTTTTCCTTAATGGCATCTGAGGGTGGTTTTGTTGATAGTATTAATAAGAATTAATAAAGAATAAAAAGTTAAAAAATAAAAAAGAATAAAAAAATTATTATTCTCCCCCCCTTTTTTCCTCTCCTCTCCTCTCCCCTCCTTCTTGAGAAAATCTTGTGGTAAACTGTGAATTATATTTTGCTAAATAGAACAAAACTGCCAATAATGGAGGGTCCGAGTTGGGGAGAAGTGATAAAGGGGCAAAAAAGGGGGTATGGACCCACAAAATGCAAAAAAGGAAAAAATTTGGGTCAATAATAAAATGATTTGCTTTTAGGTTATGGTTGACAAACAGATATGATGAAAGGAATAAGAGGGAAACAGGAGAGGGGAAACAATTAAAAAATTACTATTGTATTTAGTGGAGCAAGAACTAGATAAAATGAAAAGCCAGGGTTGGGAGCACTGCTAGTGAGCTTAAAAAGCGAAGTAAAAAACCCCAAAGCACCATAAGAAAAATTTGAGTCCCAGATAAAATAATTTGTCCGTGATTGAGGATTGAATAAGAGGAAAAGTAAAGGAGAAAAGAAGAAACTAATATAGAGGGAGAAAAAAAAAGAAAGAGGAAAACACAAAAAGAAGAAAAAAGAATAAAAGAAGAGAGAGAGAGAGTTAAGGGTTTTGGAATGCAACCCTCATAGAGAGAAAGGAAGAAGAAAGAAAAGATAATGAGAGATGTAACACTTATGGGTAGTGTAGTTCAAGGAGAGGAGAGAGTAAGACCGGCAGAGAATTAAACGACCAAATTGGAAGAAGAAGAAAATAATCAAGACAAGAAGATAAGAGAAACAAACAACAAATATAATAAAATGTGATAGGTTATAAAGTCTGTGGATTGTTCTTGATTTTGAGAGGTTATCTTCTTGCTTTTTCTTTTCTCTCCCTCTTCCTGGTCAGTGACTCTGTACCCCAGGTTCTGCCCCTGTGGCACGCTTAGGTAGAGGTTTGCAGTTGATAAGTCTCTATGGTGATGTCATATATTGGGTTTCAGTCTCGTTGGCTGTTGAGGCTCATTAACATTTGCAGGCTCCGCCAATGGGAGAGTCTGTGTTCCTGGAGCCTCTCTCCTAGTGATTCCTTCCTGAATTAGTAGCTGATGATCCAGCTATGGGATTGCTGCTGCCTCTGCCTGTAGAGTAAGAGGCTCAAAGAGCTGGCAAAGCCCCACTCTATTCCCACTCGGCTCAGGGCTCTGGGTAAGGCTCAATCAGTCAGAGCCCCTAGCATAATCAAGCAGGGCTTCAGCCCACACAAAGACCTCTGACTCTGCCCCTCTCTCCGGGAACATGGACGCCCACTCCCGGGGGAATCTCTTGCCCACTCTCTGCACTCGCCGACCAGGGGATCAAGCCGACTGCCTCTCACTCCAAGTGTGGTGCCCCACCCGCACGGAAAAGTATGAGTGTAGGGAATTTCACTCCTGCTCCCTCCCCACGTGCTGCTTTTTGGGGTGCAGGGGTGACCCCGAGATTTCGGTTTTGGCCCACACAGAGGCCTCTGACTCTGCCCCTCTGTCCGGTAACATGGGTGCCCACTCCCGGGGCTCTAGGAGGAATCTCTCGCCCACTATCTGCAAGCACAGACCAGGAGATCTGGGTGGATGGCTGTCCCAAGTGCCTTTTTTTTGTCTGGGTTTGGCGCTAGCGTTAGCTTGTGTTGACTGGGTTGCCACAAGCACAGTTTTTCCTCGGCTTGGATGTCCGTGCCACATCCTGGTTCGGACGTTTGTGCTGCAGTCTGGTTCTATTCACCCCCTTTGCCCGCCTTAGTTCCTACACTCTCAGTTCCCAGTGAAAGCAGCCCTTATTTAGGTTAGTGAGGAAGGCGGAGTGTTTCTTCCTCCTTATTTCCTTCGGGGTTGATTATATATTTAGTCAATTTTTTGCTCGATCATACCTTCACGTTTAGTGTGGAACTTCTGGAGGCTCCAAGGATAGATTTTTCTGACTCTGGTTGAAGATCTTGTTGAATTTTGGGGAAGATTTATCGGTATCACTCCTTACAGTGCCATTTCTCTGACGTCACTTCTTATTTTCTGATTTTAGAAGGGTATGAAGAATTTAATCTTGGGTAGAATGTGGCTGTGGAGCACAACTGTGCATTTCAGTTTTAGAATTATGTAAAGTTCCTGGCATTCTTTTATCTGTAAGTTATTCTTTTTTCCCACCACTTGCCAACAACCAGTAGTCTTTCACCTGACCAGGCAGTGGTGCAGTGGATAAAGCAGCAGACTGGGAAGTAGAGGATCCAGGTTCAAAACCCCAAGCTTGAGCACAGCATCGCTGGTTTGAGCGTGGGATCATAGACATAACCCCATGGTCGCTGGCTTGAGCCCAAAGGTCGCTGGCTTAAAGTCCAAGGTCACTGGTTTGAGCACAAGATCACTGGCTTACTCAAGGGGTCACTCACTCTGCTGTATCCCCCCAATCAAGTCATATATGAGAAAGCAATCAATGGACAACCAAAGAGCCACAATGAAGAATTGATGCTTCTCATCTCTCTCCATTCCTGTCTGTCTGTCCCTATCTATTCCTCTCACTGTCTCTCTCTCTCTGTCTATGTCAAAACAACAACAAAAAAAAAACAAAACAAAAAACCAAGTAGTCTTATAAATGGTTTTCAAGTGTCACTAGACCAATAGTAACTGAACTATAATATCTAAAGTTATAAGCACCTAATTTTTTCATTAAATATATTTTTTATCCTAGCTTTTACATTTTTCTTTTCTCACTCCAATTCCTTTGGCTGCTGCACTCATAAGTATTTTTCTGTAGACACTGTCTAAGCAATTCTATATTATACAACACATCGTTCATATTCATGAATTCATCTGTTCACATATTCATTCATCCCCCAAATAGATACCAAGTACATACAGTATGCAAAGGATTATGCTACATTGTTCAGTATGTCAGGGCCTCATAATGACCAAATCTAATTCCTTTCTTGTCTCAAAAATCAATAATAAAAACATAAAAAATAAAAGCTTTTGTCAAAATTTACCTAATTAAGTGTTTTCATACAGATAAACCTTTAATATTTCTTCTTGAAATTCAGGTTAGAAGGCTAAGCAGCCTGACCTGTGGTGGCGCAGTGGATAAAGTGTCGACCTGGAAATGCTGAGGTCGCCGGTTCAAAACCCTGGGCTTGCCTGGTCAAGGCGCATATGGGAGTTGATGCTTCCTGCTCCTCCCCCTTCTCTCTCTCCCTCTCTCTCTCTCTCCTTTCTCTCTCTCTCCCTCCCTCTCTCCTTTCTAAAAAAATGAATAAATAAAATTTAAAAAAAAAAAGATTTAAAAAAAAAAAAAAAGAAAGAAAAGGTTTATTTTAATAAAAAAAAAAAGAAGGCTAAGCAGATTTAGATTTTCAAGCTGCCTTTGCAGTTTCTCCCTACAGTAAACACACACACACACACACACACATTCCACACACTCAACTCATTTTTTCTTAGAAATGCTTATGACTAAAACTGAACTCAGACACACACTAACAGACTTTTCTGAATGCCTATATTATAACACTGGCCATCAGTAATCAATCATTTGCATAAGAGCCAGTGGTGCAGCCTTGCCCATTTTTATCCTTTTCAAAATATTGGACGGAAGGTTAGTAGTCAAATTTCCAGAGAAATCTAACTTTGCTACCAAATCTCAGTCTGTAATCCTCTTCTCTCTGGCAGAAAAGACTAGCTCAGAGCAAGGTTCTGAAGTGGGTCTTTCCATCAGATAGACATTGCCCATCAAGAAGCTACCCTGCAGCCTGCAGAGGGCCATCCTCAGAGTCACAACACAAAGGCTATCCTGGACATGCTCTACCCCACTCCTCCTGGATGGAACACTAGAAATCATTATTCTACATTCCATGCTATAGAGGGCTGTGTTGCAGCCAAATTCCAGAACATGACCACTGCCACAATGCGAATGTTTACGCCAGCTCAAAATGTCACATCAACATGACCTTAGAGAGGAGGTATTTGTTTGTGTGACTCCTCAGAGCAGGGCCTTTTTGTGGCTGGGACATTATGAGTCTTTAGTAAATATAAAACTAATAGAAGAGGAAGGGAGAAAATTGTATCCCAAACAAACAAAAAGAATAAAAAAGAGAAGAAGAAAAGAAAAAGATGACAATAATCAGACTAACACCTATTAAGTGCTTAATGTATGTTAAGCAATAATATAGATTCTGGATGCTTACAATTAATTCATTTTGCCTTTGTACTATCCTGAAAATAGGTATTATTATTATCATCTCCATTTTTAGATCAGGAACCTAGCCACAGAAAAGTGAAATAGCTTGCACAGTTAGAAAAATTTATTAGTGGGATTTGAACTCAGGTGGTCTTAGTTAAGAACCTGCAGTTTGAAATGCCACACTCTCCTATTTCTCCATGAAAACCAATAATGGCAAAATGAAATGGAAAAAGGTAAAATATTAGAAGAATTTCTTTAATAAACATTGTATCCTATAAATATTTATTGAACTGAAAAACAATGTTTACTGAGCTGTTGAAAAAGACATAGCTCCTCTTTTCAAAGATGTCGGAATTGGTTGAAAGTAAAAGACAGGGAAATAGAAAATGCATGAATGTAACAGAGTATAAAACTACAAGAGGGACTAGATTCCACTTCTGGGAAACTATCCGAGGAACCTAATTTAAGAGAATATATGCACCCCTATGTTCATTACAGCATTACTTACAATAACCAAGATTTAGAAGCAGCCCAAGTGTCCATCAGTAGATGAGTGTATAAAAAAGCTGTAGTACAATGAAATACTGCTCAGCCATACAAAAGAAGGAAATCTTTTCATTTGTGACAGCATGGATGAACCTGGAGAGCATTGTGCTAAGTGAAATAAGCCAGTCAGAGAAAGACAAATACCATATGATTTCACTCATACGTGGAATCTAATGAACAAAATAAACTAACAAGCAAAATGGAGACAGATTCATAGAGAGCAGGCTGAAAATTGTTGGGTGGGGTTTGGAGGGCTGGGTGGGTGGGGTGGAATGATTGAGCAAAAGAGAAAAAAACTCATGGCCACAGCCAGCAGTGTGGTGATTGCTGGGGGAGGGGGGAGGGAGCTGGAGGGAGATATAGGGGATACGCGGTGATGGAGGAAGACTTGACTTGGGTGGTGAACTCTCAGAGTACAGATGATGTGTTGTGGAACTGTGCACCTGAAACCTGTACTGTTTTGTTAACCAGTGTCATCCCGATAAATTTAATTAAAAAAAGAAAAAATAGAGCTATAGGAGTACTTTATGTTTTGCACAGCCCTAGGCGTACTCTTGAGAAGGCAATCATCACTGCCTGGGGAGGAAGCGATGGTGTTGGTGGTTCTCCAGGAAACAATGTCTGGGTTGGCTCAAAGAACCAACTTTGCAGCAGTGAGAAGTGTTTTTTAGAAGATGAGGCCCAGAGGGAAATATTTAGAGCCTGTTTCAACACTATGTGTATGCTGATAAAGGCAAGGAGAAGAGCATTGGCTTTTGGATTAGTGGGGGTAAAATAAACTGAGTATAGTTTGGAAGAATAATTACTAAGGGTTGTTCAACAACTAGTTCCAATTTAGGAGAAGTGACATTTTTAGTTGACTTCCAGTTTTCTGACTTGGACAGAGACAGCTACCTTTTCATACACTACCAATAAATGCAGAGGAAAAAAACCATAGGAAGAAAAACTCAGGGGACTTAAAGGAGAAGAAATTATATTATATATATAGCAAGTTCTTGAGTGTGAAATCTCCATGAAACTTTTAGGTTGAGACATCTAGGGAGCTTCATGGTCAGAGTATAAAACACAAATTCATTGGCAGCAGTTAAATTGCTTAGAGTAGAAGGATTGCTAGGGAATGTGATTAATGGGGGAAGAATAGTGGAGGAAGGAACATTGAAAAACACCAACAGTGGGGTGAAGTCCACAAAAAAGAAAGACCCTGAAGAGTGGTCAGCATTAGAGAAAGAGAATCCACCACTCAAGTCAGGGGTAAAGACTTTCCAATAAAAAGAGGCCAGTAACGATGTCAAATTTCACAAAGTCTCCACATGAAATATAAAATGCAAAGTAGAGAATTTGACTGTTTAGGCCTAGAGTTGGTTGGGGGGGCTTTTGAACGTAAGGGGTGCTTTCTTCCCTCAGAGAGGAAAGGACGATAACAGGACAAAGAGAAAAAAAGTAAATTTGCCAGTGTTCTCAATGGAGGGCAGGAGTGTTAGGTTAATCTGTGAGATTAGAAAGTGAGACTGATTGCTGAAATGACAATAAAATCTGTAACAGTGGGCAATAGTGGAAACATCTACAAAGGGAAGAGGGTAAGTAAAAGGGTGCTGACTGACAAAGATGTTCCTGCTGAGACTGAGGAAGATCGATTTTCAGTCACAAATCTACAATTTGACTGCCCTGCTGGCCCCCTTCCCCACCTAGCAGGAATGCAGAAAGGCGCAAAGGATGGTGGGCTGTTGGGTTTTAAAAATTCAAAAGTGGAACATGAATGCTCAAATAAAGGAAAAAAATTAATGAGAAATATTTATTTCCTGATTATCATTTTTTAAATTGAACATTTATTAATTACTTACGCTGTTTCTGGAGAATAATTATTTCTAAGTATTTATTGAGCACTGACTATGTACTCAGCATTCTGAGAGGCACCAAACATTCAAAGCTCTATGTCCCATACCCTTAAGGATCTTAGAGTCTTATGGAGGAATCATATAAGAGAATTGTATCCGGGTAGGGGTTCTGATAGAAGTGTTACTAGAGGAAATAGGTTCTTGTAGTGTCACAGGAAAAGCATTTCAGGGACATGTGAAGGAGGATTTGAGCAATAGTGGCAAATATTTTAGAGCACCCTTGAAAATGCTGTAGCACTCAGTGATGTACTTTCCTGGTGGGCCCACTGACAGATGTTGGTCACGTTGTCCATCTGCCCCAGGTGCACCATGCAGAATATCTCTTCCACGACCAGGTGGGTCAGCACCATCTTGCTGAGGAGGAAGTTTAGCTTCTGAGGTTACAGGGTTGCACTTATGCTCTGAGGCCCAGGATGGCCAGGGCCCAGAGCTGCAACACAATCATTCTCGGTACCGGAGGCTCCAGTAGTCTAGCTCAGTGTCTGCTCCTGGCTGGCATCACGATTCTTAACTGTGCGACCTCAGGAAGTTACTTATCTTCTCTGTGCCTCATTTCCCCATCTGTATGCCCACTGCCAAGGCTCAATGACTCCTAGACCGCTCGTCTGCCCTCCATCCCCACCCCAGAAGGACCTTGGTTCCACTTCAATTTATTTCCTTGGGGTTGGGAAAAGAGCAGACTTTCTTTCAAACTACCCATCCTCTTTCCTGGCTTTTCCCAGGCCTGTGCTAGTGCTCTTCTCATATTCAATCTCTTTCCTGGATCTTTCAGGGTTTTAGGTCTTTCTCCTATTCAGTCTTTTTTCCAGATTTTCCCAGGGTAATATTCTCCCCTGTATGGTCACCATTTTGGCTTCTACTGCCCATGCCCTATAGTTCTGCTTCATCATGTGGCTTCTGTTGTGCATGCACTTAATGAAAAGATGTCCCCTCGTACTGTTTCTACCTTCCCCCATGAATCAGATTAAGCGGTGCAGGTAGTTTCCTGCAATGACTGTGAAAATGCCCTTTCCTAGTTCATACTGCTTAATCAGATGTTTGCTCCCTTCCTTTTCTTAGTAACTAACTAACTAACTAACTACCAGAAGCAACCACAGGACGATGGGGGGTCAACGCCAGGTTGAGTCGGGACAGAAAGAGAGATCTCCTTATGAGGCCATGCCTGAGACATAAAGACAAGTGAAGATAATCAGAAAGAGTGTTTCGATGAGGCCAAAAGAGGCCCATGAGGAAGCTGAAAAGATAAACAGGGTCAGGCCATACTAAGGACTTTGCATTTCATCCTTAGTCCTGCTCCCTACTTTTTTCTTCTTCTTCCCAAATACACCGAACAAAAGCAAGCGAGTATTTATCTTCCGGGGATATAGTAGCATAGCCTGAAATGCTTGTTGCTCACGTTAAAATTCCTTGGAGCCTTACGTTTTAAGGGGTTGGACGCAACTGGCACGCACCCAAAGCGTCCAGGGAGACTTCTTCCGCTCTGGAGGTCATGCGCATGCCTGCTGGACAGCAGTTCGGAGCCACTTCCCAACCAAAGAGTTAGAAAAGGAAGCCTTGAAAATATATTATATAGTTGGATGTAATGAATTTTCGTTTCTAGGACATTTTTGTAGGTTCTAGGGGCAACAGGACCCAATATGTAAAATTTGACCCGCCCTGCCCTTGTATTTTAGATAGGACTGGCCCGAGTTCTCCCCAAGGACTCCAGAGGAGGAGACAGGGAGGAAAATGGTCTGAAGTGGGCTCTGCCTTTTCCTCTCCTTCCGACCTCTCAGCCACGCAGCCTCGAGGAACAGGTGTTTGCGCAAAACTCGGTGATGAGAAATACTAAGCGTGAGAGGTCACGAAGATCTAAACCTTCGGTGTAAATGTGAGTCATAGGCACCTGGGGCTCTCATTTTAACTTTTTAAAAAATGATTACATTTTCACTTCGGGCTCTATTTGTTGGTGGAGCTTTTAAAATAACTAAATTCAAAATTTTCAAAAAAGTAATGAAATACCGGTGAATTATTCTTATAGGTAGAGAATATATATATTATATACATATAATTCTAAATTATCTCAGTCACGTCTGACGTGGCAGCCCTGAATACAACTTATCATAGTGTCTGTTTTAATTTTTTTAAAGAAATATTTCAACCGTATCTCTCTTTCGTAATTATAAAAAACAGTGCAACCTGTTTAAAATAAAAGAATACTATATTTTTTGCCTGACCTGTGGTGGCGCAGTGGATAAAGCATCGACCCGGAAATGCTGAGGTTGCCGGTTCGAAACCCTGGGCTTGCCTGGTCAAGGCACATATGGGAGTTGATGCTTCCAGCTCCTCCCCCCTTCTCTCTCTCTGTCTCTCTTCTCTCTCTCTCTCTCTCTCTCTCTCTCTCTCTATCTATCTATCTCTCCCTCTCCTCTCTAAAATGAACAAATAAAAAAAAAATTAAAAAAAAAAAAAAAGAATACTATATTTCCTACCTAACTCTCCATGTTTCATCACCAAGTCTCTATTCTTTATAGTGGATGTCAGAGCTAGACTCAAGTGATCTTAGCAAATGTCATGTCCCCTGAAGGGCCCGAATAGGATTGACTCCGTACAGATCACCTGTGAGGTCTCTGTGACTCTAGTTTTCCTAGAGACTTAATCTTGGAACATCCACAGGGCCAAGATTTATGTGGCCATAAGTGAAACAGTTCTTCTGGAATGAATAAGCTCTAAAAGTTTAGAAATCCTCAGGCTATTCTCTAAACTAAGATGTGGGAAACTATTAATGTTTATACTGAAGATTCCCTAATGTTGGTTTTCTTTCATTCTTTCTTTCTTTTTTTTTGGTCACTGTAAACTATGAATGGTTGTGTCCTCTGCAATCCCTATGTAGGGGCCTCTAGGCAGAGCGCTTCCAGCTTGAGACATGGATATGGAGAGGATGGAGAGGTAGGTAGCTTACCTACTTCAGTCGTAAAAGGAGGCCAGATGTTCTCACACATACATAATATACATACCCACACAAACACCCTCCCACCTGGCTTCTCGATCCTGGTTAGAAAATAGCAGCTCAGAGACATGGACAAGAATGTGATGGTAACGGGGGGGGGGGGGGGATAGGGGTGGATGGGGAGGGGACGAGGAAGGAGAGAGAGGGGGTGGGGGAGGGGAGGGGCACAAAGAAAACCAGATAGAAGGTGACAGAAGACAATTTGACTTTGGGTGAGGGGTATGCAACATAATCAAATGACAAAATAATCTGGAGATGTTTTCTCTGAACATATGTACCCTGATTTATCCATGTCATTGCATTAAAATTAATAAAAACAAGATAAAAAAATAAATTAAATAGCAGCTGTGAGAACCAGAAAAAAAAAAGAAAATAAATAAGTGGCCCTTTAGGCCAACTTGCTCATTAGGCATGATGAGGACAGTGCCCAGGCCTACCGTGCTTTTAGGGGTGTACGAAAGTGTTTTAGTTTTTGTTAAAACGAACTTTTAAATTGAAGGAAATATTCCAATATATAATATATTAATCTTTATGTCAATAAAGCCATAAACTGAAACTAGTGATTTCTGTTGTGTTTTGCTTTGGTGGAAGCAGCTCTGAAGGGTAAAGGAACAGGGCTCGCAGAAATCATCGTGTGGGCCTCATGTTTGTGCTCCATTCAGTTGGCTGGGAGACACTTTCTTTTTCTTTTTTTGTTTTTAAGTGAGAAGAGAGGAGATAGAGAGGCAGACTCCCACAGCGCTCTGACCAGGATGCATCCTGTAACCCCTGTCTGGGGCCGATGCTCTAATCAGCCAAGCTGCCCTCAGGGCCTGAGGCCGATGCTTGGAGCAACGAGCTATCCTCAGGATCTGGGGTGATGCTTGATCTGATCAACACACTGGCTGTGAGAAGAGAAGAGGGAGAGAAGGGATCAGGGAGCGGGAGAGAAGCAGATGGTCACTTCTCCTGTGTGCCCTCACTGGCAACTGAACCCGGGATGTCCATAAGTCAGGCCAATGCTCTATCCACTGAACTAACCAGCCAGGGCCAAGAGACACTTTGGAAGATGGCCTCTCAGCTCAGACAATTAATTTCAGAAGCTGGATGCTTAGGTTTCATGTCTAAAGAATTTAGTTAACTATATTCAGAGAAAAAAAACTTATTCTAATGCATCCAAGACGTCTACCAAATGCATTACTTGGTCGCAACGTCAGAATGCACACAAATAAAAAACTGCATGTTTCAGTGCAAACTCACTGTCACTACTGGGGAAAATGACTAGGGGTTCCAGGTAGTTCTAAAAATTAACTTACTGTAGCATTAAATATGTAAACAAACAACATGAATCCCTGTTGTTTGAAAAAAAATTTATTAACTCACAGTTTTGTGGGTCAGGAATCTGGACAGTGGCTCAGTGGGGCAGGTCTTCTGTTGGTATAAACTGGCCACACTGCAGTCAAGTAGCCCAGTGGCTGGGGCAGGAGATTTCATTCACAGCTGGCAACCGTTGGGCTGCAGGCTGGGGGGCCTGGGTCCGCTCCAGCGTGGCCTCTGCTGCTGGCTAGACTGGACTCCCGTGGTGGAAGCAAGCTCTGCTTCTGTCACATCACCAAGTTCATTGCCCGAACCAAGTCACACGTTCAAGAACAGATTCAAGGGATGGAAAAACAGACTTTACTTCTTGATGGGAATAGCTGCAAAGTCACTTTGCAAGGGTCACAATGTGCAAATGGGAAGAGGCTGTGGCCTTCCTCTACCATCCACCTACCATAACTCTGCCTTCAAAATCCTCCTATTAACACTTCTTCCGCTTCACCTCCCTTCAAACTTTTATGTTCAGGTGATTGTTTTCGCAGTTTAAGCTAAAGCAGGGGTCCCCAAACTACGGCCCGGGGTCACATGCGGCCCCCTTAGGCCATTTATCTGGCCCCCGCTGCACTTCTGGAAGGGGCACCTCTTTCATTGGTGGTCAGTGAGAGGAGCATAGTTCCCACTGAAATATTGGTCAGTTTGTTGATTTAAATTTACTTGTTCTTTATTTTAAATATTGTATTTGTTCCCGTTTTGTTTTTTTACTTTAAAATAAGATATGTGCAGTGTGCATAGGAATTTGTTCATAGTTTTTTTTATAGTCCGGCCCTCCAACGGTCTGAGGGACAGTGAATTGGCCCCCTGTGTAAAAAGTTTGAGGACCCCTGAGCTAAAGGTTAGTTTGGTTTCTGGAAGGGGAAATAGGAGATGCAATTGAAACAAGCCCAATATTTTCTTTAAAACCACATTTTGTTATCTTTTCAACATTTACAGTTTCATGTGATGGAATACACATGACTGTATATCTGACCAGTCTGAATTCATATCACGGCTTTGCCACATCGTCTGCGACCCTGGGAAAGTCGCTCAGTCATCTCTGGGCACCGCTCTGCAAACCTCCCTCTCAGGCTACTGGGAAAGGAGACCGAGGTGCTCACAGTCTGCCAAGCACTGTTAGGTACCTAAGAGTTGTTAGCATCGCGATAATAATGAATAAAGCTGGTAAGTTGCTAATTAAAATAAATTCAACAATTAACTATGAAGCACATGCTGTGTACAAATAAATTTTCCCTAGCTTAGCTTTAAGTATTTTTGTGAATTTCACATTTTTAATGACCATTCGTCCTGGCAACATTTAGTTCTCCTAGTGTCAGTGCAGAGCCTGTTCTTAAGTAGAATGGGAGTGTCTTCTAAAAACTGACATAACTCTAATGGGATGTTTTATAATTAAATTAAACCAATCATACTATCATGTGATACTAGCTGCTAACATTTGAAATTTTATTCCTCTTATTCACATTTCTGACTGCAGTGAGGTTTTTTTTCCTTTCATTTTTGGAGTTACTGATAAAAGTAAACATTCATTTCACCTGTTATTTTAAGTTGAATGCAGGTACTTTTTATAGCTGAACTCCTTGTTTTGCACTTCACCTCTTTCCACTTTCAAAATATTAATGCCTTGTTATCTTACCTTCTTGTCTTAATTTTTTAAGCTGTGGATTCGTATTCTAAATGAAGGCCATCTTGTTACAAAATCCTTAAAAGACCAAATTTCTACTTTTATATTGTCAACTTGTATCTTATCCAAACCTATTTGTTTGTGTTAGATTTAAATAATCAGTAACATTAGGACATGACCAAGCATTTAGTATGTCACCCAGAAGGCAGCCTTGGACTTTGATATCACCTAGGGTATTAGTTTATTGATATTAAAATAAAATAGAGCCTGACAAGGCAGTGGTGCAGTGGATGGAGCATTGGACTGGAACACAGAGGACCCAGGTTCGTGACCCCGAGGTCGCCAGCTTGAGCACGAGCTCATCTGGCTTGAGCAAGAAGCTCACCAGCTTGGACCCAAGGTTGCTGGCTCGAGTGAGGGGTTACTCGGTCTGCTGATGGCCCGATGGTCAGGGCACATATGAGAAAGCAATCAATGAACAACTGGGGTGTCGCAGTGAAGGGCTGATGATTGATGCTTCTCATCTCTCTCCGTTCCTGTCTGTCTGTCCCTATCTCTCTCTCTCTCTGACTCTCTCTCTGTCCCTGTAAAAAAAAAAATCAAATAGAGGTTATATACTAAATGTGAAAGTAATGTCAGAACAACTAAGTTAAAAGGCATTTTATCAGGAAAGCATAGTGGCTTTCCATTGGTTTATTTTAATAAGGTAGAAGTTTATCATTTATAGTTCAGATGGAATATATATGATAAATAATGCCTATACTACTCTAACGTAGGCTATTGTGGTGTTGATCAAATGACATCCATATTTCTATTAATGTTCAGACTCTTGCTTGGACTTTCTTTCTGAGGTGTCCTAGTTGAAGGAAAGAAAGGTAGTGCCTTACCATTCTCATTCACTTGACCTTATCTAACACAAAAACCCTGTCTTGGGTTAGAATCGTAAATTTGGAAAGTCAATGACATTTCTGGATTGATTAAGTTCTATGAATTTAATTTCATTCACATTTTTTTGTCATCAGAAATAATAATGCTAAAAATCAGGATGATGTATGTTTGTGTAGATTGCAAATGTATATGTAATTCATAAAAAAATTAATATACAGGTACACCTCATATTAAAACCAAATAGTGTATGTTCATATATATTTAAACACATGCACACACATTTTGAATAAATACCCATGTGTGTGTGTACATATGCACTTTTAATCACAAGTACCACAAGGAATCCAAAGGACTTTTTCATCCCAGGTGGAAGGTAGAAAAAGCCTTTTTTTCATTAGATCTCATTGGCTACACCAAAGGTAGTCAACAACGTAGAAAAGGTACTCAACGAATTTCTGTGGAACAAATTCATGCATTAATAAATGTTTTGGAAAATAAATAGCTAAAGCTTAAGAGTGTATGTCTTCATTATCTCACTTGTTTTGCTCTCAAAGCCTTTCTCTCAACATGCACATTCTGCTCGCTGAAGAGTGTCCCTTGATAAAAGCCCGAGATTTACTAGCCGCGCTCTGTGTCTAGAGGTTCTCATTTGGCCCCTCCCTTTAGCACCCACTCTAATTCTACTACACAATGTATAAATAACTCAGGGAAGGGAAATGTTTAGACAAAAGAAATGGTCTGGAAATACTAGCTGCACATGTGCTTACCCTGAGAGTGCATTAATGAAGTTGACTTATGCTGCAGTGTACCTTCTGAGTCTCCAGTTTACGAGCATCAGAAACTGCAGTTCTGAAGGCTGGTTGGATGAGGGTAGGTGTGATTCAGGAAAAGGTTTTCTAGCAAGCAGCACACTAGAAAAGAAAGCAGAATTCTGTGGATGACATTTATTTTATAGACACGTACAGTTTGGTCATCTGTGTATGGAAAATACTAAATCTCTATATAAATCTACCTTATTTAGGTGGATTGCTTTCACACACCTCTAAGAAGGTTGTAAATTGGAACAATTTCCTCAGTCTGGATACATGTAGGTATGTTTTTACATATATATTACTCAAAGTCAGAAGAAAACTTAAAATAATTATAGAATGAACAAGCTAATAAAGAACGTTTAACCATTTGAAATATTCAGTGAAATACCTTTTATATGAGATAAACACCATATCATCATCAGGTGAGTAGGAGTTATGCTTTACCATTTTTGCTTTAGTGAATTTTAAGTAGATGTTTTAATAGCTCTATTAGAAATTGAAGTCAAACAACTCCAAGAGGATTATTATTTGCATGTAAGTTTACACAAAATTGATTATATTTGGCATAATATTTTGTGTTCTACAGTAACTCTTAATCAGAAGTTCTCTTTTAGTATAAAAGTATAATTTAATTTTTATTTCTTTTCCCCTTAATCACATGTTTATTTCATGAAACATGTAAACTCCAGAGGAGAAATTTAGAAACTATGATATATCAGGTAGAAAATAAAATCATTTCATTGTGACAAAGAGAGCTATGTAGAAATACAAACAGAAATTCACCTGAAGCCAAAACTCTAAAAAAGAATGATGTATGGACTTGAGAAAAACTAAAATTCAAGAGAGTAGATAATTTGAAGGCAGTGATTTTTGTCTTTGAAAGGACCCTTGTTTTATATTATTATTCATAATTTTTTCTTCAATCTTCTTTGAGAAATTGACTATATATATGTATATATATTCAGTTATATATATAACTGAATGTTTCTTATTTCTTAATTTATTTGTGGTATGATTAAACAACACATTTAAAACTGCTATGTGTGATGATGTAAAGAAACTTTTTTTAGCAGAAAAAAATAAAGTGAACCTTGTGTTTTCTTTATCAAATTTTAGTCATGTTTAAAAATTTCTTTCAGTTCATTAAGACTTCAAAATCTAGTGCAAGTGATAAACTATTTTGAGAGCATGTACATTTTCATTTTATAACTATTCTTATTCTAGGAAAGAAATATATAGATTCTGTTTTTCTATCTATAAAAAATTGGGGCTTGCTTTAAAATAAATGTGACCACCGGCCCTGGCTGGTTGGCTCAGTGGTAGAGCATCGACCTGGCGTGCAGGAGTCCCGGGTTCGATTCCTGGCCAGGGCACACAGGAGAACTGCCCATCTGCCTCAGCCAAGGCTCCATTGGAGCAAAGATAGCCCGTGCACTGGGGATGGCTCTGTGGCCTCTGCCTCAGGCACTAGAATGGCTCTGGTTGCAACAGGGTGCCGCCCCGGATGGGCAGAGCATCGCCCCCTGGTGGGCATGCCAGGTGGATCCCGGTCTGGCGCATGCGGGAGTCTGTCTGACTGCCTCCCTGTTTCCAACTTCAGAAAAATACAAAACAAATAAATAAATAAATAAAATAAATGTGACCACCAAGAGAAAGAAGTGAAATCATCCTTGCCATATCAGCAACTTGGTAATTTGGAAAGACACTTTGCCCTTAATAAGTATCTTCTAAAATGTGTAACTAAAACCAAGGATAACTGATAACATTGGTGGGGTGTTTGCTATGTCTATGCAGGTTACACTTGATCAATAGTCTCTCTAATCCTCATAATACATATGATGCATTTTACATACAATGAAATGAAAATTCCGTGATTAGTGTCAAATCACCTGGCTTCTAAAATATGCAACCCAAGTACCATCGAAGGTATTACTACATTCTTCGTCTTCTCATAGACCATTATTGTACCTACCACGCATTTCCTCTGTGGATAATCATAATACTATATCAGTATGCCAGATAGGAAAACAGTAAGATGTGCATTGAAAGACAGGTGTTCTAGACTTCCTTTCTCACCAGCTAGCTAGTTAACAGGGATGATTAACCCTCTCACCTTTGCTTTTCTTCTCACAAAACATCAGGGTTGGAAAAGAATACCAAAGGTTGATTTCAACTCTAAAACTTTTCTTATAGATTTACCATATTTTTCGCTCCATAAGACGCACCTACCATAAGACGCACCTAGAGTTTTATGGAGGAAAATAAGAAAAAAAAATATTCTGAACCAAATGATGTGTTAAAATATTTAATAAAATATACCACAATAATATTGCAACAATGTAAACTCAACAGCAGTATTAACAACCATTAGCACTGTTATTAACAAATGAGAAGAGACTTTAATGTTCAAATACTCTTCTAGTTGTCCGGGAACCCCAGGAACTTATCATCACTAGTGTCAGAATTTAAGAGGCTCAGTTGCTCACAATCACTGGTATCACTTTCTTTGCTATTTTCATATATGATACCATCTTCAGTGCCATCTAAGGCATTGCTATTGCCACATTTTTTGAATGACCATACCACAGTTTCATTCTTCACTGACTGCCATGATGTTTTCACCCATCCACAAACTTGAGTGATGGTGGGTCTCTTTATTCGACCAGTTGGTGTCTGATCATGATCACCAGAAGCCATTCATTTGTTCCATTCTTCTCTCATAAAGACTTTAAATGGTTTGATGATGGAAACGTCAAGAGGTTGCTACTGGCTGGTAAGACCTCCAGGAAATACAGCTAGATAAGTCTTCACTTCTTTAAAGGGTTTTTTTTGTGTGTGTGTGTGATTTTGCTAAGGTGCTCTAAACTGGTCAAGCACTAAGAGGGCAGCAAGTGACGTCAGCACTTCACACAGAGCTCCAGCAACTGTAGCGCAGCCTTCCACCGCTGCAGTGCGCCTCTCAGGTCTGCCCTCCGTGATGCCAGATGAATGTGCCCATACAATGTCACTCGCCTTCCCTCCTGCACTGCATGCGACTGTGGAAACCAGAACCAGGAGATCACTCAGCAGATGCCGGGGTTCCACACGCTGCCCTGACGGGTATGATTACGCTCCTGCTGGTGCTCATTCTACATATTTTTACCAGTGCAGCACCCAGCAGCAGCTAAGAAAATGAACATTCGTTCCATAAGACGCATGGACATTTTCCCCTCCATTTTTGGGGGGAAAAAGTGCATCTTATGGAGCAAAAAAATGGTCAACACTTCTTTGGACAGAGATATGTGTTTGTGTTTGTGTGTGTAGGCAGACAGAGCTCTTACTGTTACCACTGAGGCAGCCTCAGCTTTAAAAATACAAAGTCTGTGCTTCAACTCTTTGCAGTAAGGAATTCACTTTAGCTGATCTTTGTCCCTTGCTTGCTTCTTCTCCTTAAAGATTATATCCATCAAACTTGAAAGAGTGTATGATTATTGATTTCCCTATTTGAAATTAAGAAAGAGAATAATGTGTTCTAGAACACTGACCTATGGGAGGATGGAGAAGTTATGCTCATTTAAATGGTTTACTTTTTTAGAAAAAATCACTTAAGACAGTAACAAGCCAATATAAATCATTTGAATGATTTGTTGCCTTTCTTATGCTCTCTATTATTATAAAAAATAAAAAATAAAATAAAAGTTGTTGTAGCATGTGAGTTATTTTCCTTCATTTACTATTCTGTGCTCCTATGCAAGTATCTTGTCTTCCCAGAGTCTGATTGATTGATAAAGCTTATAAGATTTGCAAAGTTCTGTCTCTACAAAATATTGACTCAGTGTCTGACTAGTTTCTGAAACAAAAGCAGAATCAAAAAGGTTGCATTATCCCCAACTCAGAAATATTCTTCTTCCGGTCTTAATTTTAAAGTCCTTGACTTTAACCTAGCTGTGTTTTTTTCATCTGGGAAGGAGGGGCTATTTATTAGGAGTCATACAAAATAAACATAAAGAGTTTGCCATAAAATATGACAACCACTTTAAATAATGTTGACTTAATTAAACTTTAAACTTTATTTATATATTTTATGGCTTTAGTGTGAGCTCTTCTCGGATGTTTACTTCAGTGGAAAATCCATCATGTGAGGACCTTGAAAGGAATTAATCCCCCTACCCCTGGCACAGAACTCAGTTCCAACAATTCAGATCTAAATATTTAGTGATGGATGATACATGTTTATGGGACCGAGGGCAGCATGACATTTAAATGTGAACTGCGGTTTCCATCTTGAGCATATGGCTGAAAAAGACGTGAGAAGCGAAAGTTAATGCCAACTAACAGAAGTTAATAAGTTTTCTTATGCTTGTCTCTTTTTCCCCTTTGCCTATTCCATCTGTTTCTAAAGTCTTTCTAACAAAACTATTCTTACAATCTCCTTTCCAGAGAAGAAGTTCTGCTGACTCTCGTGCATTTGGTAGTGCATCCCATGGTTAAACTAATAGCCTTGCTGGGTGTCAGCCAAAGGTTACAGGCCTCTCAAAATATTCCTGGAAAAAAAAAAAGTTTATCACTAAACTGAAGTTTCTCATTAGTAACCCTGTGGTGTCTAATCTGTGAAATTACATGATTAACTCCTCTGCAGAATCGGCTTCGGTTGGGGTTTGCAATCCCACAGGAAGTTATTAAAAGTATCACCAAGATAATTCCCTAGCTTTGTACTTGGCCTCTGGGGTAAAGGAAATAGATCATTAGATGAGAACTTTATAATAAAGTCATAGATCACTCACAATTATTAAATGACTGTCAAGGAAGACTATTATTTCAAAAGTTGAGGACAATGTGACTTGAAAACAAATAAAACACCATGAAAGAATTTCTTACTTCCTTTGTTTTGGAAAGGAAACAAAAACATGCTGTTTTCTCCCTCATGCTTTCTGAAGTTGATGTTTTAATGTCTCTTTTCAAATACAGATAACTTACCTTGTGCTTTTTGTCCCTGAAGTTGTTTAAATGTTCTTTAAATGAAAGAGACGATTATTGAAAGTAAGTAAAAGATGGTTTAAAAAAGTCAAACAGAATAAAATACCTCACAAATATGTGTAAATAACATTAGAAGACTTTTCTTATAGTGAGAAGAATGTGGCCATGTGCATGGTTAGTAGCTCACCAGAGATTCTGAGAGGTTATTCTAGTCATTTATTCAGTTCACAGAACAATATTAAGCTGGACTCTGCCTTTGGTAAGAGTATAATACCAAAATACCAACATTATAAGGGAAAACCATATCAGGTAGCTCTCACTATTAGTCTAAATCTACCATATATCACAGCTGATTCTGGTAACTTCAATTGAATATTTGGCTTTTTAGAGCTCTGCTCTAGGTTCTGAATTTTATCGTGGTCCAGACAGAAATGTTTCATATGTCTTCTTATTTTGCCTTCCAAAATATTTACGAAAACTTTAAAAAAAAACAAAAACCTTTATCAACATGGTTTCTTTTGAAACCAAAAGCCCTGTTGGTTATTCAACCAAACCATTCACGAGCCTGAGTTTAACTAATCACACTGGCACCTGCCATTCACTGGGTAGTGATGTTGAACCTGGCCAAGTAAACTCATAGATAGTGCCTGTATAATGTGGAACTATTCTTGTGAACATAATGCCAAACTTTTTATAAATTTTCAAATGTCAAACTCAATAGAACAAAGCAGGACATTGGTAAAAGGTAGATTTCTTTTTATTTGTTTTTCTGTTTAGTCCCTTTGTTTGTTTGCATTCTTTATGATTTTCTGACCCTAACTAGAAAAAAACTAATTGCTGAAATTTCATATAAAAGGAAGTATATAACAGTTGAAAAAAGAAAGCTCACACTTTTTGCTCACACTTGAATATTTATATGATAAACTTCTGAATGTAGAATTCTATTCAAAAACAAAATATAGAATACTATCTGAATTATACCAACCCATGATCTTTTACTCTCCATTTCAAGTTAATGGAAACATAAATTATGGTGTAGAGTCCAACAGATAAATATTGCAGACCGAGGTAGAAGGAAATACTTGCATTATAAATGTGCTACAATGCTTTCATCGTTCTTCAGACAACAGCCTGGTAAAGGACTCTTCCCTTGTGTGTGTGTATGTGTGAAAACACATCCACTTGCCACTCCGACACCATTTAAAGGGAGTGATAAAAAATGTGGCTTTAGTGCGTCTTGTAGTCATACTTGATCGCTCTTGTCAGCAGCGCTGGCAAGCATGGGCAGCCTTCTGCCCAGTACTGTCAACTGAACACTCAGGGAGCCAGCTTCATGATTCAGAGGGAGCTTATGGGGTGTGATTTGAGGACTGCTGAAAGAGTACTTACCCAAAACATCTGCCTCAATAGGAAGCCACAGTGTTAGGAATTGCCATGAAGCCATTTATTGTGTTAATACATAAAAATAAGAAAATGCATATTTGTATTCAGGGATAGGAAAAAAGTATAGTCATAACCATCTATATAAGTACATTAGCACTAATTAATAGGTTACATTAATCACCCAGAAGTAGCCAATACTGTCTTTTGTATAAGATATATTGTTCATTTACTATATTTTAAGCACTGTGCTGAACCTTTCTAGATTATAGTAATGCATTTAATGCATGCAACATGTTAATGAGATAAGAACCATCATCTTCCCTATCTTACAGATGAGAAAACTGGAGCACATAAATTTGAAGTAATTTTCCCAATGTCACAGAGCTAAAAGATGATCAAGCCAAAATAAAATCTAAATAATCTTACCCCAGGGCTAGAACCACTGTGCCTACTCTCTGTGAGACTCAGGATGAAGTCGAGAACAGATGAGTTCAGAGGGGACACAAGAAGCAAGCAAAGGCCCATTAGGAAAATCTGTGAATGGAAAACTGCCTGTGAAGAAGCATATCCTGGGATAGTTCAAAGCAGTAGAGACACATGCTCTTCTGGGTGGCTGAAGGCCAGGCAGAAATGCGTAGGAGGACTTCCAACAGTGAGGCTTGGGGAAGGAGAAAGAGAGTGGCAGACCATACTACAAGACCTCTTCACACTTTTTAAAGGCAACTTGCTAAGTGTAGTCCCCAAACCACATACATATACACACAAATTGTAACTTATTTATGACAAGAGTGGTGGTACTTTGTGGGTCTGCCATAGACATCAAAGTTTTTTGAATGGTCGAATCAGCCCCACTGAATGTTAAGTTTCATGGGCTTTGGAGACAGGCCTACCTTAGTTTGAATCCTAGTCCTCCATTTTCCAGCTGGGTAAAGTTAGACAAACTAATCAACCTCCATGGAGAACTATTGTAAAATGGAACACAAGTGGGCTTTGAATTCTTCTTCCATTACACAGGAGCTATTTGCTCTTGGACCAGTTTTTTAACTTTTCTGAGCTTATGTCTTCATCTGTAAATATGTGTTCATAACTCCTCCCTCTTATAATGTCTTATTCTTAGGTATGGAGTGAGAATTAAATGAGACAATGTTTGTAAAATGCTTGAATGGTGCTACGCACGAAGCAAATGCTCAATAAATGTTAGTTCCTTTGTCCTTCCCTTTCTGATTTTCAGTGCGCTTACTTGTAATCTGTGACCAATGTAATTCACCTTGGGAGGTTTTGTGTTATTTTATAATGGATGTGAAACCATAAAGACCCACACACTCACACAATAGATGTTGAAAGTCAATTAGATGCAGGTTACCTAGTACTGAGCTTGAGTGCCTGTAATTTCCCTGCTTTAAGTCTAGAGTCAGGGCATAGTTCTTGATTCCCATAGGTAAAGGGGAGCATTGAAGATTAGAGACTCAATGGTGCATATAGATACCATCTGACTCATTTATAAGGAGAAGGGGGCTACAGAGACCAGGCAGGACCCTGTAACAGAGAAAAAGACTGTTTGGTCTAAAGTCATAGAAATACCACTTTAATAGGCTGATTCATCCGGTATAAGGAAGATGAGCACCACTGGGAATGTCTTTGTAAACACATGGAACACAGTCCTAAAGACTACTGGATTTAGCTTCAGCCACCCACATGTTAAGAGTAATAAAAAAACGGCCCTGGCTGGTCGGCTCAGTGGTAGAGTATTGACCTGGTGTGTGGAAGTCCCAGGTTCAATTCCCAATCAGGGCACACAGGGGAAGCAACCAACTGTTTCTCCTCCCTTCTCCCCTCCCCCTCCTCTCTTTCTTTGGCTTTCTTCCCCTCCTACAACCATGGCTCAATTGGTTTGTGTACATCAGGCCCCAGGCACTGAGGATGGCTCTGTAGAAACTCTGCCTCAGTTGCTAAAAATAGCTCATTTGTTAGCATGGCCCCAGATGGGCAGAGCATTGGCCCCAAACAGGAGTAACCGGCTGGGCCAGTCAGGATGCATATGGAAGTCTGTCTATCTCTCCTTCTCTTACTTAAATTAAAAAAAGAAGCAAGTACTAAAAACTAGCCCCAGAAAATACGCCAGTCTAGTATGCCCATGACAACCACATTCTTCTCTGAGCAGAGATGGTGATTATTCTGTGAAGAGACTAAAGCCACTGCCACAAACAAAGTCAAGACTTCTGTTGTGTCTGAACTCATAACTTTTGGCTGATTCAATCTTTTAAAATGTGTAATCTAAGTAAATGATTCTTTAGCTTAAAATAAGTGAGGAAGCACATAAAAAACATTATTTATATAAGCTGTTATTAAAGAACAAATTCTTCTATTTCAGATTAAAACTTGGAAACCTTTATTTAAAATATGAAGTAATCTTCATATAATGTATAAATTCCACTGCTTTTTAAAATGATAATGATTAGGAAAATGTACAGTGATAAGATTTCTCATGACTTGCTCCGAGCTACTCTTTTAAAAAATTAAGTATGAAGGAATATCTCATCAGCTCATATCCCTGACACCTGCTCACATATGCACACAGACACACACCAGTTAAATTTGAATGTCAGAAAAATAACAAAACAAAGTTAGTATAAGTATGTCCTGTGAAATGTGCTCAATTGCATGGAATATATTTATACTAAAAAACAATTAATCTTTGTTTTCTGAAATTTAAATTTAGCTGGGTGGTCTGTAATTTATTTGATAAATCTGGCAACCCTAACACACCTAGACACACACATACACACACATGATAAGTTAAAGAATGTTTTAACCTACTGTGCCTTCTGCTAAAATAAGGTTTTGGAAAGCCACCCACCACGAAGTTTTAATTGAATCTTTGGGTCTGGACGTTCTACACAGCCTTCCATTGATAAGGTACAGTATAACTACAAACTCTCTCGGACATAAATAACATGTAACTTCAAGCTAACTTTTTTTAAACTTTGTTTTTTATTTGCAGTCTACATTCAATATTACTTTGTGTTAGTTGCAGATGTACAGCATCGTAACTGGTGATTTCTGCTTCCTGTTTCTTTTTATATCTCCTCACTTCTTTCATCGGCAGACTCCTCCTCAACACTCTCGCTCAGCAATACCCTCCTGTGTACCTCTGCATTTAATAGCCCATTGGATGCTCGTTCTATTTTCCCACTATCCTTAAAGCGTTCCTTCATTCCCACCCCCTTAGCCAAGGTCACTAATGACATTGACTGAAGCTTATCATCGGCATTACTACCTGTGAATGGGCTCACTACTGTCTTCTTCAGATCTCAGCTTTCTCAGCAACTCAGTGTCCTTGTTATAGAGAGCCCAGAGAGCCTCAGACTCTTTCACTAGGTGAAGGTATGAAAGGAAGACAACCACCAATTTACTGGACAGGGGGCTCTCACCTGCTGGCGCCTTGATCTTGAACTTCCCAGCCTCCAGAACTGTGAGAAATAAATTCTTGTTCTTGATAAGCCACTCAGTTTATGGTATTTTATTATAGCAACCAGAAAAGACTAAGACACTTGGGAAAATATATCTTAGTTCTGAATAAAACATAATGTTTAAAATGCAATTATTCCCAGATTAATTTATAAATTTTATGTAATTCCAGAAACATTTACTGTATCCCTGTTTTATTTTAGAATTGAATAAAATTAACTTAAAATTCTTATAAAAATAAATCACTGAAAAGAGCCACAAATATTTTGAAAGGCAGGAAAATGATAGAAAAACATACTTTAACATATATTAATATATTATAATGCAAACACAATTCAAAACGACATATATATTGGTTGAATAAAACAGAATCCAAAGATAGACCCAATTACACATACAAACTTAACACTTGCCAAATTTAAGCAGAAGAGATTTTGAGGTGACTCAATTTTGAAATGTGATGAATAGCATAATGATAATAATAGTAATATTAATCAGCAGTGTGTTAAAAGAAAGCTGAGTTGAACCTGAGGTCACCTGGAACTGTATATAGCACAGCTGTGGCTAAAATCAGAAGTCAGCCCTGGCAATGCTGATGCGGGAAACCAGAAGTCCACGGTGTGCTGGGAAACACTGAGCATATCAGTTCAACTGGTTTGAATGTTCAACCTGAAGAAATTTTGGGAGGGTTTGGCAAGTACTTCTTCAGTGATAATGTTGTTTCTTCATCATCACTTGTTATGGTATAACTTGATTTTATGCAAAGATTCTCACCAGGTCATATTAACCAATAATAAATCTATAAAAGATATAATTGATATAATAAATATTCCTCCAACTTCCCAAAGCTAATGTTGCAAAACAATTTGTCTTCTTGTTTTGGGGTTTTTGTATTTTTTTATTTGTTGATAGAGGAATTTGGGGTCAAATATCTTCTAGATTTATGAAAAAAATTATCGATATTCAACACCAGATTCTTGACTTTCAGCTAAAATATAAGCATTCTTACCCCAGTTGGTGGCGCAGTGGATAGAGCATCATGAGTTCAAACCCGAGTCAAGGCACATATTAGAAGCAACCAATAGCACAACTAAATGGAATGAGTGATGCTTCTCTCTCTCTCTCTCCCCTTCTTTTCTTTCTCACTCTTTCTTCTCTCTCCCTCCTCCCCTCCCCTCTCTCTCCTTCTCTCTCCTCTCTTTCTCCCTTCCTCTGTGTATGTGTGTGGGGGTGTATAAGCATTCCTTAAACCTCTCAGTGCAAGTGAATCATTGTTACAGCCTCAGGTAATCACATGACTAGTGAGCCTGTTCTTTGTTCTGCGGCCAAACACTTGTCAGATTAGATAAATCTCAGAATGATTTATACACAACCTGAAGAAAGAAGAAAACCACTTCCTATGAGCTTTTCAAAAATCAGTAATAACAATCTCTCTAGAGATAAGATGTATTTTAAGAAAATAAAATTGACTAAAGAAGCAAGGTCTAGGGACCACCATAAAATATTAGTGTATTAATACTCTTTAGAAAATAGTTATTACTATTTTTGGGTGGTTCTTATATTAATCATCATTCAATATACCTTCGATCATCACTGACGTTTCTGCATTGATTCTGTTTCTCAGGCTCAGCTGCTAATTTCTTCACCTGAAGTGTTCTCCTTACCTGTCTATATCTATTTAAAACTCCCTTTGACTTTATTTCTTTATGGATTGCTGCTATAATCAATGAAAAACTTTTTCTTTGCTGTCACTCAGATTGATATCTATAAACCAGCTGTACCAAAGGCAGGTAACCTTGACATATATTTGTCTCTATAATTATATGTGCCACATACATATATTACCATGAGGTAATGTCTTTTAATGATTGTGCCTCATGACTTCTGTTTGTGATTCCGCAAAATCAACTTCATGTCTCTGTTTCATGTTGGCCTTCTTGTTTGTACTGATTTACATATTATTTGACTTCTAATATAAGTTATCATAAAACAAATGCAACTAGAGCCCTGGCCGGTTGGCTCAGTGGTAGAGCGTTGGCCTGGCGTGCAGAAGTCCCGGGTTCGATTCCCGGTCAGGGCACACAGGAGAAGCGCCCATCTGCTTCTCCACCCCTCCCCCTCTCCTTCCTCTCTGTCTCTCTCTTCCCTTCTCGCAGCCGAGGCTCCATTGGAGCAAAGATGGCCCGGGCGCTGAGGATGGCTCCTTGGCCTCTGCCCCAGGTGCTAGAGTGGCTCTGGTCACAACAGAGCGACACCCCAGAGGGGCAGAGCATCACCCCCTGGTGGGCAGAGCATCGCCCCCTGGTGGGCAGAGCGTCATCCCCTGGTGGGCGTGCCGGGTGGATCCCGGTCGGGCGCATGCGGGAGTCTGTCTGACTGTCTCTCCTTGTTTCCAGCTTCAGAAAAATACAAAAAAAAACACACCAAAAACAAACAAAAAAAACCCAAATGCAACTAGAAATTGTATATTCTGTTCTTTAATTTTAACTAGTCACCTACTATTCTACTTTGATTTCTTAAAAGTTAGAACTTGTCATCGAAGCTTTGGAAGTGTTAGATTAATAATAAAAATAAATTGGCTGCTTCTCACAGATTCAAGGCTCATATTTTATAAACACATGACACATCAGATTAAAAATAAAATCTTTACTTACAAAGGAGAGCTAAAGTTACCTAGAAAATAGGTTACCCATATAGTATGTGAGATTAACAAAGGAACATTTGCAGTAGTTGTAATTCATACAAGACAAAATCAAAGTTAAATTTCTAAAAGATAGTTATAAAATAGTAAAAAACATACTAAAGCTATGTCTCTCTTAGTGAGTCTTCAATGTGGTGGCTGTGGGAGGTGTGGTGGATGTTGTGGTTTGCCAGCCAGATCCCCCTTAAAAACTAAGGCACTCATTCAGATGCAGGCTTGTTGATTGCAGATGATTCATAGGTAATTTCCTCTCTTGGTATTGCCCTTTGTAGAAGGGAGCTGCCTTACTTAAGGTGACTCCTGTTCCCTGGGTGCATGTAGCTCACATCCAGCATAGTCAAGGCAGGTTTACAAAGTGTCAACCTCTTTGCCTTGACATAAGACAATTCAGCCTCTATCTCTGTCCAGTCTTAGGACTCTCAACCCTCATGCGTGTTTCTTTCAAAGCACTCAGCAATTATCTGTCCTCAGGCAAATTTCTGCCTCATGTCTGTTTCCTGGGAAAGCTGGAGACTACAAAAATTTCTTTAATGTTACTCTGGTGATATTATTCAACACTGTAGTCTTTTATTTTATTTTATTTTTTTGTGCTTCATACTAGAAAATAACATTTTGTTATATGTTAGATACTGTAGGGCAAATAAGTTTGTGATCTGTATTTTCTGGTTTTGCTCACTTTGTTAAAGATGGTTGTTGCTCACTTGATGATGCTCTCACGTGATACAGCTAATTGCCTTTTATGCTTGGGAAGGGGCTTGATTATGCTAATGTGTGCTGGGGGAGGACTTTTGTGGTGAAAAGTTTTAAAAGGAGGAGCTAGGAGGCCATTTTGGGAGAGAGACCACTGTTGTTGTAGAAAGAGGAGGAGACCACGTTGTTCCTGGGGAGAGAGGTCACGTGATTGGAAGAGAGGAGGCAGTCAAGATGGCGGGCTGCTGAAGAAGAAGCTAATTTGTGCAGAGAGGAAAAGGGAGATGGGGAACCAGAGGGAATAAGACCAGTGAGGGCCTTTGATTCTAGGGAAAAAAACAGAGAAAGTCAGTGGCTTTGGAAGCCCTGAATGAGAAGGGAAGTGTTTTCCTGCTGCGTGTATTTTCTCGCCCGCCAGTTGTGAGCAGGAATAAAGGAAAATTGCCCACAAGTTCCTGGCTCTGTTGCTTCATCTGTCTGAATTAAATGTGAACCTGAAAAATCCAGGTGGCTGTGATGGTGGCCACAGTGATTGGCCTTACAGATACCAAATACAGTTACAGAAAAAAAAATTGAATCACAGAAAAAATTAAATCACTGAATTTGAAAGCAAGAACAATTTACTCATTGTTCATTTCAGTCATAAAAAGTAAAAATTAATCAACATAAGCATAATTAAGCAACAAAACATGTTAGACTGATTATAAAGCTGTCTAAGATTTTTTATTAGTAAAATTTAAATTATTTGGTTTATTTCACTCAAAATTTTAAAGCTATTTATGTACAAAAACATTTTAAAATACTTAGTCCATAAGAATCATACAGATGAGAATTTAAAATGATGTAATTATATCATTTTTTATGAAGAACAGACTTGACTTTACTAAAACAAATTTATTTTTATATAATGTTATCTTAGTAAGTATTGACTGTAGTTTCTGGCTGTTGAAGTCTTTCATCTATTTAATGGAAATGTATTAACTTTGCCAGGAATATTATACTCATGAAGACTAACACAATAATATTTTGTTTGTTTCTAATATAACATGACAACAGATGAACACTATATAGTGTTTACTGATCCTCCTTCAGATTTGAAAGGGTAAACATTGCATTTCTGAAAATCACATGCTGTTGGGGAGCTGATTTTGCATACTGGACATGATTCGGTTTCTACCAATGAGAGGCACTCTCATAATATTTGGAAAGTGGGAGGGTAGACAGGCCATTTTCCTGCAGCCACGCTGGTTGACCCTAAATTCTGATAGACTGAGGTTGGGCAAGGGGTAGGGAGGATGACAGCAATATCCTGACCTGTAGATAACAGTTGTAGTGGTGTGACCTTGAATGCAAATATTCATTTGTACTCCCCACTTCTCTCCTTTAGTGTTTCCATTGATTTTTATAAATACCTAATTCCATGCATTAAACTCCATGTACTTGAATTGCCTACATTGATTTCTTGCTCCTTTACCAAAACCTGACTAATACAACATTTTCCTTCCTTAAAAAATGTACTTGGTTTTATTTACATTGTGACTATTTCTGTTAGCATAAATGAATAAGTGCATATGTAACAGTTTACTCCTTTATTATGATATAAGGCATTTCTTCTATAACAAATCACTTTTAGAAGAAGATGTCAATATTGTTTTCTGAGAAAACCCTGGTGAGGTGAGTTAGAACTATGGCTTCAGAATAAAGATTTTCTAAGCAAATACAACCAAAACCAAAATATCCAATCCTATCATCTGAGACTAGAATCCTGTGATCCTACACCTGTGACTCTGCCTTCAGGACTGCCATGTCCATTGCAGGAGGCCTTTATGGATCAAATAGAAACTGACATAAATAGGTCTCAACTGGAACTTCCATGCTGAAGTTTCTCCCCAGAGAATGTGGAGTTTATCCAGGGCTCTGCAACGAGAGACAAGCCAAATGGGTTCTAGCCAACTTGGCCCTTTAAGCTACCAGAAGTGGGAGGAAGGAGGTTGCCAGACTGCCAAATAGCTCTATAATTTTGGAATGAAGAGCCCTTGTTTGGGACCAGAAGCCTTTTTCTGAGTCCCATGCCTGACCCACTAGGCAGAGAGCATAGGGTGGCTTCACAGACCTATAGCTAAGCAAACAACTTACCAACTATGAAATAACTGGTGTCTAATAAAAATGTGAAATTGCAATAATGATAATTAAACCTGTGACTTTTGAAAGCTTTATCTAAAATTAAATAGATTAGAGCAGATTCTCTATTGATTTCTATAACATCCACTTTCTCCTAGCTTCAATTTCCTAAGGTTGAATGAGAGAGAAAAACTTAAGTCTCTTTTATCAGTGACACAGCCAAGCCTTTGAGAGAATATTATGTGCTGGAGCCCAAGTACGATGTGCATAATAGGAAAAAAGCTTAAAATTATTAGTATAGAAAGATATTTGAGTCATAGGACCTGAGTTTAAGTCCACCCAGTTCTATTAGTTATAAGCCATGAGCCTTGCTTTCATCATCTATATCATAAAGAGAATGCTGAGGTGAAATGTAGTCTCTGAAAGGGCAAGGATTCGTTGCCCTTTCTGATTTGTTCTCAGCTATATTCCTATCAGTAAGTATTTAATCCAGCATACATTAGTTCTTTATTAATAGTTTTTGGATATGAATGTATGAACCTAACATGGTTCTCAATATGTACGTACATCCATCTGGTATATATCTAGTATGGAACATAGAAAATCTTCAACTGATAACTATTATTAATATAATTTTAGAAGTCCCTAGCCCTGAGTCCTCTTTCTTTCCTTTATCCTGAATGATTCTTAAAGCCTAAACAAGTTCTAATGAATTTTTATCATGTTTTGGTGTCATGATTACCTCAGCCCCAGCCATCTCCATTCTAAGCTTGATCCACTGGTATATAAAAATCAGTACTTACTCTTACACCAGCTCCTCCCCCAGGTAATCTGAACCTTGTCTCTTCCTAGATTGGTGCCCATTTGGCATAGAAAATACCTTTCGGCTCTGACCATTCCCAGGAAATTGGGTTGGCAAAGATATTCCCTGCTTGCCGTTGACCCCTGTTGAGGTTTGGAGCAGCACAGATGGTAGTAGCATGGGTGGGAACTACTCCCTTGACTCTATAAAGACAAACAAGACTAGACAGTAGAGAATTCTAGGGATGGAGCTCAACTGAAGGATGCCAGGTCTGGATGCCATGGGCTCCTTAGGCTAGTGTTAATTTTAGGCAGCAAAGGAGAAGCACATTGGCCCTTGTTGCCAGGGGATGTCTTTTAAGAATCCCAAAGAAAGCGCCCTGGCCGGTTGGCTCAGCGGTGGAGCGTCGGCCTGGTGTGTGGGGGACCCGGGTTCGATTCCCGGCCAGGGCACATAGGAGAAATGCCCATTTTCCTCTCCACCCCCCTCCTTCCTCTCTGTCTCTCTCTTCCCCTCCCGCAGCCAAGGCTCCATTGGAGCAAGGATGGCCCGGGCGCTGGGGATGGCTCCTTGGCCTCTGCCCCAGGCGCTGGAGTGGCTCTGGTCGCGGCGGAGCGGCGCCCCGGAGGGGCAGAGCATTGCCCCCTGGTGGGCAGAGCGTCGCCCCTGGTGGGCGTCCCGGGTGGATCCCGGTCGGGCGCATGCGGGAGTCTGTCTGTCTCTCCCCGTTTCCAGCTTCGGAGAAATGCAAAAAAAAAAAAAAAAAAAAAAAAAAAAAAAAAAAAAAGAATCCCAAAGAAAGCTGCAGCCTTCCTATCCCCTTCCCAGGCAGGACGAGGAATTAGTCTCATTTGAAGGCAGAGCATGCCACGCTGCTGTCTGATTCTTTCTGAGCAGAGTGTGGGGAAACCACCAAGTCCATCGTCTGTTCTAGCTTGAGCTGCTCTTGTGATTCTTCCTTGTCCTGTGGTGGCCACTTCTTGTTACAAATTTGATGTAACACTTTGTTAGTGCCTTGGCCAGTCCATAGAGAAGATTTAATTGCTCAAGCATCATTTTTTCACGTGGGCAGGAAGCCCACATGTTAGAGAGGGGACGCAGGTGAGAGCTTTGTATTATGAAAGAGCCTCCCTTCTCTTTGTCACTAAGAGGCTGTTTTATATCCTCAGAGGTCAGTAGGAATGTGGCTGAACTCGCCTTCTGGAAATACTCCCATCTTGAAATCTTGCTGCTGCAGGTGGGTGTAATTCTGGAAATTTTATAACTGTTCTTTATCAGGAAGTCCCAGAGTAAGAGCAGAGTTGGAAAGAGATGATGATACAAAAAAGGAACAGCAAAAGAAATTCTCTCCAACTTGTATTTCAAATGAACTTCCTCTGTCTTGTACTGTTTACTTTCTGTGATTAAAATAATAAAATATAACATAGAATCAGAGCCACAGAATTCCAAAGAGTGGTTTTCTTCCTTATAGCCTTACAGAATTGATTAAATCAACTTAGAATATTTTTTTGCTTAAAATTACCAAAGCTTTCTTGTAATCTTTCTCTCACTTGCCTTGCTCTATTATTATTTCATATTGCAGTTTAATTGTTGATAGAGTCCATTATTCATGACTTCATGTTTTATTTGGTACAACAGCAGACTCGCAGATGATTAGTAATAGTTTATGAAGTAAATTTTCTTAGTCCAGGGCTCTTATATCATGTGAAACTGAGTATCTACAACCAATGTCTTTGATATTCTTTCAATGCAAATGGTGTTATCACAATTGTCCTACACTCCAAAAGTAAAAAAAGTGGCAAAAAAGAATATAAGAAACGATATTTTTTATTGATTGCTACTAATTTCATAATCAAAATGAATTTTTCCAAGATATTTTTGAAGATCACAATTCTGTTAAATATGCAAGTTTTTAAAACTACATATACTTTGTTCTATTTTCATAATTTTTTTTTTGTATTTTTCTGAAGCTGGAAAGGGGGATAGACAGTCAGACAGACTCCCGCATGCGCCCCACCGGGGCGACGCTCTGCCCACCAGGGGGCAATGCTCTGCCCCTCCGGGGTGTCGCTCTGTCTCGACCAGAGCCACTCTAGCGCCTGGGGCAGAGGCCAAGGAGCCATCCCCAGTGCCCGGGCCATCTTTGCTCCAAAGGAGCCTTACTGCAGGAGGGAAAGAGAGAGACAGAGAGGAAGGAGAGGGGGAGGGGTGGAGAAGCAGATGGGCGCTTCTCCTGTGTGCCCTGGCCGGGAATCGAACCCGGGACTTCTGCACGCCAGGCCGACGCTCTACCACTGAGCCAACCGGCCAGGGCCTTCATAATATTTTTATTAGCAAGCAAAACAGGCATAAAAAATCTTAAAGAGAAAAATAACAAATACTATCACACACTGTCAACTCTGCTGTAATGCACTTTTTGACACCATCTACAAATGAGTCTATGAAGTCCACTAATTCACTAAGTTGTTATTTTACAGTAGCATTCTAGCTGGCAAGGAGGGAAAGGAGGAGAGCTGTGCCACTATCCAGGGAAAAGCTAATTGTAGGTCACATAAGTAAAAACATAAAGCAACTAGACTTTGTTTCATTGCGATTGGAGTGGTTTTTGAAAGGAGTAAAATAAGCCATCCATCTGCTTTTAAGAAAAGCAATTCAAATGTCTCATTCAATAAATAAAATAATAAAAGCAATTTATAACTTCATGATATAGTTAAGAGAATCAAAGAAAAGGGAGGAGAACTAGACATGTGAAGAGACCACACACAGTCACACAGAAAGAGATAAAGAGTGGTGGGGCCCCATGAGGGAAGAGACACACAGCTATTAACACAGAAACAGAAGCAGGGCAGAGTTTTACAGAGAAGCATCTTCACTCCGTGGTCTTTGAATTTTTTTCTTTTTTTACAGAGACAGAGAGAGAGAGTCAGAGAGAGGGACAGACAGGGACAGACAGACAGGAATGGAGAGATGAGAAGCATCAATCATTAGTTTTTCGTTGCACATTGCAACACCTTAATTGTTCATTGATTGCTTTCTCATATGTGCCTTGACCGCGGGCCTTCAGCAGATCGAGTAACCCCTTGCTGGAGCCAGCGACCTTGGGTCCAAGCTGGTGAGCTTTTTGCTCAAACCAGTTGAGCCTGTGCTCAAGCTGGCAACCTCAGGGTCTGAACCTGGGTCCTCAGCATCCCAGTCTGACATTCTATCCACTGCGCCATCTCCTGGTCAGGTGGTCTTTGAATTTTTGATCTTCATAAACCATGAAGCTAGTGACTACTTCCACTGAAGGAGCAACCAACCTTGTCACTTTGGGCTGCTTGACTGCAGGCTGAAATTTAATTAAGGATTGGGGTTCATCAGCCAGCCTGCCCAACATCTAAAGTTCTTGGCCAAATTATTAAAGTCTATCTACTTGTACCAAGCTTCATTAGAAAGATTGCTGATTTACTCTCTCACTGCTAAGATATGAAACAAAACTAAAGTTAATACTTTTATTTGTCATTCCCTCAAAAAAATCCAAAACAAAATAATAAATAAAAACAATGTTATTTACTTTAAGAACTGGTATGTTTTTTTTAAAGGGGAAATAGAAGAAGAATTTTACCAGTTTTGTACATATCTTTTCTTAAAGGACCTCATTGAGAAGCCAGGCCCTAGAAAGATCTCGCAGGCAGAAAAAGAGGAGCAGGGAAGGAGTAAGTTAGAAAGTGCAGAAAGGTACCCAAAGGGATGCTGGCCAGAAGAGACAGGCGGGGTTAGCAGTCACTGCTGCTACAGTGTTCCCACCCCTGTGCTAGGTCTAACACTTTAAAGCCTGATTGAAAAAATGTATTTAAAGATAAACCTGTACTAAGTTTATGGTGTTCAGAGATTCTTGTTAAATAGATTCATTACAGTACAGTTGACATACATAAACTACACATATTTAAAGTATAGAATTTGAACCAGTCCTGAAAGATAATGAACATCTTCACCACCATTGTCAGGTTGATCTGGCATTTGAATCAGAATCTGGTGAATTCTGAGTCCTCATGGCAGTTCTGGTACACCTGTATGGCGAGCTGGTCACCATGCCAGGTAGCAGGAGCCTGGCACAGACTGAGGGGTCTGTGAGCAGGTGTCAGAGAGCTGAACAGCTGGAATGGGAGGGAGCTGGTTTCCATGGAAGAACTGTTGAGGAGAAACCTACAACAATTCTTGGCAAAGAACCTTTGTCTTATTGCATTAGAGCTTTAACTTGCATTTCTCTAATATTGAACATGTTTTGTTGGGCTTCTTTGTCATTCATGTATCTGTTTAGGTGAAGTGTCTGCTCAAAATTCTTGCCCCTATCAAAAATAGATTCTTTGTTTTATACATTATGAGAGTTCTTTGTATGTTCTAGATATTAGTCTTTTATCAGATGCATACTTGGCAAAGATTTTTCTCCCAGTCCTGGTTTGTCCTTTCAGTTTTTTAACAGTGGTTTTCAAAGAACAATTTTAATAGTTATGAAGGCCAATTGATTAATTTGTTCTTTTATAGATTTGTGCTTTTGATATTGCTTCTAAGAAGTCTTCACCTAACCCAAGATCATGAAGGACGTCATTTATGTTCTAGTGGCTGCATAGTTTTGTTTTGCATTTAGTTTTAAAACTTCTTTTGAGTTAAGTTTTGCATAGAGTGTGTGGTGTGGGTCAAAGTTTGTTTATATATTAATTATTTTGCATATGGTTATCCAATTGTCTAAGCAACATTTGGAAAGACTATCCTTTCACCATTGAATTATTTAACTTTGCACCTTATTGAAAATTAGTTGTCCATTAAATGTAGGTCATTTTTAAAACTCTTTTTTTCCTTTTTCTTATTTTTCTACCTTAGTTGGAGTATCACACTGTCTTAATTTCTGTAGCTTTACAATGTGTTTAAATTATGTAATTTTAGTCCTCTAACTTTACATTTTGTTTTCAAAGTTGTTTTAAATATTCTAGTAGACTCAGAGATCTTAAAACCTACAAAAGTCAAAACCTAGCATTACCCCCCAAAATTATAATGCTAGCATCTGTAATCAAAAGTCAAATATAGAAAGAATTGGAGGCATCCAAATTGATGCTATTCAAACATTAATGTCTTGCTACCTCCCATCCAGAAACTGTATTATTAGGAGAACCCCATCAAGGAGAACAGTCTTCAAACTGGAAGAACCAACTTGGATAAGAGGGAATGAAAGCTTGAGATGGAAAATTAAAAAAAAAATAAATGAACATTTTAATTTATTTAACTTTATTTATTTTTCAAATCCAAACATACTCTATTCAGAAATAACTTAGAGATGCTATCTTTGAGGCACTCTCCTTCACTCGGCACAACAAAAGCTCAAGAGCAGAGCAAGATGGCACAGGCTGAAAATAAAATAATAATACTATGTAGATGTACATATATAAATTTTCCCTGTCATGGAGGGAAATTCTAAGTATGACCGTCGAAACTTATAAAATGAGCAAGCTGTTCTTGGGTGGCCATTTTCATGTAAGTGACCTGCTTAAATAAATTAAGCATACATAGAAAGAGAACTGTTTTGTAAAGAATCTCTTTGCAAGAAAAGCTAGGTAAAATTTAAGGTTATTAGCTTCCCAACACTGACTTCAGAAATACACTGAAGGCCCTTCACTAGAAGTTTTGGGGAGTGAATTTCTATTCTGGGTAACCTCAAAAGTAGCATCCAGTCCCAAAAGTTGATGAGTTTCAAACCACTCATCATATGACATCAATAACCACAGTAGATGCATAGTTTTCAAGCTGTTTCCCACAGGGTTCTAGCATCCCCAAGTATGAAAAGCGATCACATTGTTTTGGCGTCTGCCTCAGCTACTGCCCTAACAATGTAACCAAAGCCTGGGTGAGCACAATTTATTAGGTTCCTACCAGTTCAGAAATTAAAGTCTTTCTTCCTTTATTGCTTTACACTCTCCCTTATATAAACACATGCTGGATTTGGGGGTTATTCAAGCAGCATTTCACACGTAACTAGCCCATTCTTCTGTGGGAAATTTTCTTTTGTTCACATGGATGGCCACATGAACCATTTCAGAATCTTGCAAGATGTAGCAATAAAAATGACTTTGGCCCACATGTTTGACTGTAGAGCTGATATCTACCCCAGATCAAATAGTTTTACTCTATAAATAAAGGGTTTGACCTGTTCGTCTTAGCCAGCTTGTCTAAACATAGAAGTTTAGCTGAGAAATGATCCAGATTTCCAGTGTCCAGGCCTTACATAGACGCACATGCTCACACACACATGCAGACTCGTGTGCACACACATGCTGGCATTCGTCCCCCTTTGACCTGTTTCGGAGCATCTGCCCTCCTTCTCCAGAGGAGTAGTCACCCAGTAAATAATCCTAGGATTCTTTCCCGAGCGCCTCTTGTTCAGTAGGCACTAGAATGAAAAAGAGGGCAAATACCAATCTTAAAGTGCACTGGCCGTTTCGTTTCCAGCCAGGAAAGCAACAAAGATGGAGAAAGGGGGAGTACCCGGGATCTGTGATTACTGGGGCGGCAGACTTCCAGAGACACTGGACCTGGACTTTGTTTTATCAGGATTCTTTCTAAGTTGCTATTTAGAATTATATTCAACAATCTCATTTTTATTAGCCGTTTGTGCTCATTATGGTTTTCTAGTTGCTAGCTTGTTATGGATTTAATATAAATAAGGTTCTAAAAATGTCTCACATGAGGAGCTGCAGGGCTGGGTATGTTGTTTAGACCGTGTAAAAAGCGTATGTAGAGGACTTCCCTTGTAATGAGACTCTTTTATATTTAAAAGAACTGTCGTATAAACATATACTAGCATTTAAAATTCAGTTTCTGGGCTATAAAATAAACACCATTTCTAATATTGCTGTGGGCTTTCACATGCATAGAGTTTAGTTCATTAAATGCCTTTTATTCCATTTAAGTGAAATGTGTTTTTAACCACCAGACTGGCACATAAAATGCATTAGCCTTTGAAATGAAGCTATTATCATGGAAATAATAGTGAAAGTCAGACATACCAAACGCTTTATGTAAATTCAAGCAAATTATAATGAATTTTAACACCCTGTACAATGCCACAAGCCTGGTAAACTTGTAGTAAATTATTACTGATGATTATGATAACAGCATTCATAAATTGGAATATAAATGTGGTCATAGATCACAGAAAAGATTATACATTTATTTAGATATACATTGGTAGTTCAATTTTCATCTGAAAGTTATGTAGTAGCAATACTTTGTTTATTTTACAGTTAAAATAAAGTGGACTTACATGAAGTTGTTCTGCATTGCATATCTTTATAAACTTCAGTAAAAAATTACTACAGCCTGACCTGTGGTGGCGCAGTGGATAAAGCGTTGACCTGAAATGCTGAGGCCACTGGTTCAAAACCTTGGGCTTGCCTGGTCAAGGCACATATAGGAGCTGAGGCTTCCTGCTCCTCCTCCCTTCTCTCTCTCTCTCTCTCTCTCTCTCTCTCTCTCTCTCTGTCTCTCTTCTCTAAAATGAATAAATAAAAAATAATAATTTTAAAAATTTTACTACAATGTGCCTCACTTTTCTCATCTGAAAAATGTTTACAATGGTAGTAACATGACTAATAATTTCTTATAAATGAGTTAACACACAAAGTTATTAGAACATTGCTAAACACATAACCAAAATTAATAAATGTTAATATTGTTTTTCCAGAGCTTTGGTTTAAGGTCACCAAAAGTAAATATTTTGTTACATATGCTAGAAATTTCTGTGAGACACAATAGAAATCATGAATGTAAGTTTGGTGTCAGAAAGTGCTATGCTGTCTATCAATATATAGCAGTAATCAATCTAGATCAATATATTTGTTATCAAATATTTCCTTGTCAAAGTTTGTTTCTATATTAATTATTTTGCACATGGTTATCCAATTGTCTAAGCACCATTTGGAAAGACTATCCTTTCACCATTGAATTACTTAACTTTGCATCTTAAATGTAGGTCATTTTTAAAACTCTTTTGTACCTTTTTCCTATTTTGAAAGTTGACAAGTTGGAAGTCAAAATACAGTAGATATGGCCACTGTCATTCAAAGTTATGTGAACAAATAATATTAACACATAACGCACAGTAAAATTAGTTTTAAAAAGAAGACATTGATGGTGACCCTACTAAATAGTTTAAAAATAACTGAACTGTGATAAATGGTGCTAGAACATTTGTCTATTACTACATAACAACACAGAAAAAATAAATGCCTAGTAAATTAAGGACCTCAATATGAAAACTAAAACTGCAAAATTTGGGGAGAAAAATCTGGAAGGGTATCTTTGTAACATCAGGATAGAGAAGAATTTAGTGAACCAGACACAAAACCCACAAACTATAAATAAAATAATGTTTAAAATATATTTATTAAAATTTAAAATTTTTGTGTGCCAAAAAGATAACAAAAAAATTAAGACAAGTCACAGACTAGAGAAAGATATTTGCAGACATATTAAAAAACCTTCTTTCCTCCAAATAGTATCTGGAGTTCTTCATGTGTTATAAACCAAAAGACAACCCAATAAAAAGTGGGCAAAGAATTCAGAGTGAAGAAAACACAATGATCAGTAAATACATAAAAAATATCCTTAACCTCATTACAATAAATGGAAAAAAACAAATCAAAATAGTCAGAGGTGTGGGCATCTGGCTACAGCTGACTAAATTGTAAAAGATTGAATCATATAATATAAAACAAAAATCTCTGGAAAATTAAAAATCTGTTTTAAGACTTCAAAAAACAATCAAAACAGCTATGGTTTCTGAAGTGAAGATTCCAAAGAAAAAGGAAGACAGAGACTTAAGTCCAACATTCATTGTTGCCTGCCCTGTTGAAATATTTGCCAATCTGTCACTTTTAGCCAAAAGAATAAAAGGCAAATAAAAAATAGGTAACTAAAGAATTTGGATCTTCAAAGTTTGCAATAGTTGCAGGGTCGTGGAGACAAAAACTAAAGGTCAGGCCTCATCTTAGAATATCCTGATTAAATACTCAGGAAAGTTGAGACCTTCAGAAAGCTATTTAGAAATAGACTATCTCTCACTACTACTGAAAAATAACTGGATTTAGTTCAACCTATGGCAGATTAAGATGATTTATTTCCATTCTAATTATCTGTCTGTCTGTTAGTAGCAGAAGTTAGTTTTCCCTCTAGGAAATTAACATTATCATGAGCCTCAAATTATCCTTAAACTTTTTTTATGTATAATGATTGATATCTATTAAAAATGATCAGTTATACCAAAAAAAGAATCAAAGACTTAAAAAAAAGTAGAAAAAAATATCCATAGGAAAGTCAATTAGTAGAGCTATCAGACTCTGAGTTTAGAAGAATAGTGGTTAATACATTCAAGAAAAATACACAACAAAATAGAGACTTTTAGTGGAGAATGAGAATCAACAGAGAAGAATCAAATAAAAATTCTAGTTTAAAAAATATAAAAATTAAATTGAGAATTCAATGGATTGATTAGCAGAAGAGTAGACATTACTAAAGAGAGAACCGATGAACTGAAAGATAAATGGGCAGAAAATAGCTTGAATGAAGTATAGTAATAAAAAAGGTGGAAAATACAGAATATATTAAAGAAACATTGAAGATGATGAGAATATCTAGTATGTAAAAAGGTCTAATGTGTCTAAAAGGAGAGAAGGTATGAAGTGGGGCTGAAACAATATTTGAAGGAATATGACTAAGAGTTTTTATGAATTTGTAGTAAAATCAAGTCACACACTCAAGCAGTTTTATTAATCAAAAAGAGATAATACAAAACAAATATATATAAATACACATCACAATAAAACTATTAACACCAACAATTTAGTAATACAGATACAGATGAGAAAATACTAAATGTATCCAGAGAGGAAATATGCTATTTTCAAAAAAACAAAAAAAAGGCCCTGGCCTGTTGGCTCAGCGGTAGAGCGTCGGCCTGGCGTGCGGGGGACCCGGGTTCGATTCCCGGCCAGGGCACATAGGAGAAGCGCCCATTTGCTTCTCCCCCCCCCCCCCCCCCCCCCCCAGTCCTTCCTCTCTGTCTCTCTCTTCCCCTCCCGCAGCCAAAGCTCCATTGGAGCAAAAGATGGCCCGGGCGCTGGGGATGGCTCCTTGGCCTCTGCCCCAGGCGCTAGAGTGGCTCTGGTCGCGGCAGAGCGACGCCCCAGAGGGGCAGAGCATCGCCCCCTGGTGGGCAGAGCGTCGCCCCCTGGTGGGCGTGCCGGGTGGATCCCGGTCGGGCGCATGCGGGAGTCTGACTGTCTCTCCCCGTTTCCAGCTTCAGAAAAGAAAAAGAAAAAAAAAACAAGAAAAAGACTAACGGCTAACTGCTCAACACAAATATTAGAAACTAGGAGAAATGGCATGACTTTTTTAAAATGCTGAGAAAAAATAACTGCCAATCCTGATTTCTACACATAGCAAAAATACTTATCAAAATTTATGATAAAATAAATATATTTAAAGATATATAAAAACTGAGTTGATCAGCTACACACTTTTAATTTTTTTAACTTTAAAATTATTGTTATTTAGGTAAAAAATATGTTAGTCTGCATAAAAATTTAAGACAGAAAAAATAACACCAAGAAAAACAAATATATAAATACAACTGAATGAATGCTTAATATATTGTCTAATACATTGTATTGTTTAAAATATTTGAAGAAGTAAAATACATTACAAAAGATGGGAAAAGAGAATATGTATTGTTGGGAAATGGTATAAGTAATAGTTTATATTAAACTAATGAATGACAGCAATAATAAGTAAGTATGAAATAATAAAAAAAATACTTGTTTAATCTAAAAGAAGACAAGAAGGAACAAAAGAAAAAATAGAAAATAAGTAGTAAAATAATCATTTAAACCTAGGTTTATTACCTAGTTAATTAAATGTAGGCACTCTGAATATTGTGATTAAAAACAATGTCAAATTGGATTTTTTAAAAAGTTAGGCCTTTAACATACAAAAATGCATCTTAAATGTAAGATAATGGGAAAAGACAATGCAAATATTAACCAAAAAAATTTACAGAACAGTATTCATATAAGAAAAAGAGGGCTTTCTACAAGAAAGCCTTAGAGATATTAGAGATAAGAGAATGTTTCAAAATGGTAAAAAGTCTAATCTAGATATATATAGCAATTCATAGAGCCTCAAAATGTCTAAATCAATAATTGACAGAGTCTTAAAAATTTGACAAATCCACAGTCATTGGGACATTTTATTATAAAAATTGATATATAGTCCTAGAAACCTTTTATTTTAATATTTGTATTTTCTAAGTATTTTTAAAGTTATTAATGGTGTATAAATTTTCTTTTTAAGTACCACATAGTATAGATTTCTTGGAGAGTTTTGATATATATTTTGGATTACCCTTTATGCATAGAACTGATATAGTAATTATTATTTTGATTTTTCACCTAGAAAATATAACCAGTTTATATATCCTGGGTTATACAGTTGACTTAGGATTCAAAGTTCACTTTTAATTTTTGCAACAATTACATATGAAAGGAACCATTTTTTATATAATTACGTAATTTTCCATGTTTCTTATCCTCTTATTTTTTCAAAACATGTTTTCTTTCATCTAAAAATGTCTCAGCCTTATTTTAGTAGATCTACCATTTTTAATTATCAGTTGAATTTTCAAGTGGAAAATTTGATTAACATTTTTGTGAATAAAACAAAAACAACAGACCTTTTCACATTAAGTTTGGTTGAAGTAAAGAAATTTTTTTGGAATTGAGTTGCTATACTAAATCGTTTAGATTTGGTCTTAAAATCTTTTCCAGGTGGGTCGAGGGTCTATAGAAAGGGAACAGAGAGATGTCTTCCTAATTTTGCTTTCAAGGGCTGGCCCAACTGTGGGGTACAGAGATTATAGAGTCAAGTGGATTTTGTAATTAGTTTTAAGGCGCTATCTTTCTCTTTCACTGATTTAAATTAAACCCAGGCACACTGCTGTGATTTGAAACACATTTTAGTAACAATAAAGCAGAATTATTAATAGCATCATTTTTCTTCTTATCAAATGCTGACATATTCAAGATAGATTTGGGAATTATTGGTACCTAAACACTCATCTCCATTATCATTTAAAATTAACTATTTCTTAAATTAATACTTAGATCTTTCTTTAATTACACATACATAAATAAAAGAAGAGTATAAAATTTTCTCTTACATTTGGACCAAAATTACTTTGTTACTTAGTAGAATTAAAAACCATCAAAGACAATGTCCATGCTTTGCCCATGGATAACCTGCAGTTTATAGGGATATTGTTCTATGGAGGAAAAACAAACTGAGGACTTTTATAAGAGGGCATTCTTGGTTCAGGGTGCATTATAAATGATGTGTTATCACTTTCAGAGCCAACAAAAAAAAAGGAGACAAGGTTTTAATGTTAAAACACTAAAACTGATTTATTGCTATTATGCTTGTCAAATACAGGAGAAACTTTTATAATGTTGATAAGGTGAGCATAGAATTTAGTTTGGCTACAGATTCAGTTTTTCATGTAAGGCAACTATGAAAACAATTTCTTGAGGCTTCTCTGAGGACTGGACTGAGTTCACATAGACCACCAGACCCTCACAGCATTCTCAGTAGTCTAGGATCCCCTTTCTCTTAGGCAGCTGAACTTCTCTAGCTCTGGACCCAGGAGTTCACATAAGAAGTGAAAGTTCACCTCAAACCTTTCAGAATGGCTATTATCAAAAAATATAAATAAATAGCAGGTATTGATAAGAATGTGAAGAAAAAGGATCCTTATGTATTTTTTGGTAGAAATGTAAATTGGTGCAGCCACTTTGGCAAACATTATGGAGGCTTCTCAAAAAATTAAGAACAAAACTGCCATATGATCCAGCAATTCCACTCTGGGTATTTATCCAAAGAAAACAAAACCACTAACTCACAAAGATATATGCACTCCAATATTCACTGCAACATCATTTACAATATCTAAGACATAGTTATTATATCCAGAGCATCAGCCAAGCTCTGTTCACCTGAAGCAGAAGTCGCTGGAGGTACAATATGGTAGAGCTCTGGCCAGTTGACTCAGTAGATAGAGCACTGGCCTGGCATGCGGATGTCCCAGGTTTGAACCCTTTTCGGGACACACATGAAGAGTGAACATTGCTTCTCTCCCTCTTTCCTTTCTTTCTCTCTTCCCCTCTTGCAGCCATTGGCTCGATGCGTTCGAGCATCAGCCTCAGGCACTAAAAATAACTCAGTTGGTTTGACCGTCAGCCTCAGGTACTGAGGATAGCTCGGTTGATTGAGCATCGATCCCATACCGGGGTTGCCAGGTAGATCCTGGTTGGGGTTCATGCAAGAGTCTGTCTCACTATCTTCAGTCCTCCCGCTTAAAAAAATGGTAAAAACCAATTTTTCAAAGTTAATTTTCACAAAACACTGAAGGCTGAGTGTGGTCTAACTTGAGACTGAGGAACTCCAGGGAGCCACAATCTTACAAAGACCCCACACTCTCATAGATCTTACCTTCAGAAACCACTCTGTTCTCATGGTGAAGATGAGAAAAGCCTCCCCCCCAAACTCTGCAGACAGCAAGAAAATTTGATCTCCTCCCCCAAATATATAACCTCAGTTTCATCTTGGAAAATAATTTGACCCATCCTTATTCAGAGACATTCTACAAAATATCTGACCAATGTTCTTCAAAACTGTCAAAGTCACCAAAAACAGGGAAAGTGAGAAATTGTCACACTAAGAGGAGCTTACAGAGACATGATGACTCAATGTACCGAAGTATTCTAGATAGAATCCTGGAACAAGACATTGTATATAAACTCAGGAACTCTGAGTAATAGATGGATTCAAATGATAATGTATCAATATTAGTTCATTAATCATAATAATGTACCATACACACTAATTATAAATGTACAATTATATATCGATGCAAGATAATTCTAGAGGAAACTAGGGTAAGGGGTATATGTAAACACTATGTACTCTCTGTTCAATTTTTCTGTAAATTTAACACTGTTCTAAAACATAAAGTTTACTTAAAAATAGTTTAAAATTAATATATAAAAAAGATTTTTAGAATTTTAAAAATTATCATTTTCCAACACATAAATTAACTGAGCTAGGTATTTAGCGTCAATAATAACAGCTAATATCTCCCCAAAAGAGATAACCAGACATCGTGTGCCTCCTGATAAAACAAAACAAACAAGCCAAAAAAACATTTCCAATTTGCAGGAAATGCAGAGGACAGAGGAACCTGTTAAACAGCACCAAGAGTGTGCAGTCAGCAAATCCAGATGTTTGGAACCACAGGACAGATGGCCCAGCATATAGGTCACTTATTCTACTTGCCAGCCCTATTTGAGAATAGGTCAGGCACCTGACCTAGGTTCAGTTGGGCAGACGATGCCATGAAGATGTTCCAGACTGCCTTCCCCATCATCAAGAGTCAAGACATTGCTCTTTGAGTCTGTGCAGGGTGCTACAACCAAATACTATAAACATAGTGGCTTAAAAAGAGCAAACTTGTATTTCTCAAAGTTCTGGAAGTTGGGAAGTCCAAGATCAAGGCACCCATAAATTTAGTGTTTTTTTAAGAGTTCATTTCTTGGTTCATACAGAGTCATTTCTCTGGGGTCTCTTTTATAAGGGAACTGATCCCATTCATGGGGGCCCCACCTTCATGACCTAGTCACTTACCAAAGTCCTCACCTGTAAATACTGTCACATTGGGCATTAGGATTTAACACATGTATATTGGGGGGACACAAACATTATGCCAATAGCAACCTCATTAATGAATATGAGTGCAGAACCTAAACACCTAGCATAAGCCACCATTTTCCCCTATAAGGTGGCTGATGACCACCTCTTCCCCCTGGCCTTCTATCATCAGATTCAATGGCCCAGAAGGACTTACAACCTGAGACTAAGACAAGCTACTCCAAACTTCCTTGTCTGTACTGATAAGGAGCTGCAGGTACCCACCCCCTCCCATCCCCCTAACACAAACTCTCTGCCTTGAGTTCTCCTGGGAAGTGCTTTCCTTTAGCTCCGTATTCCTGTTTACATCAACCACCACAAAATGCCCTGGGCTCCCAGTTAACCCTTACCTCCTGCTTTTATTCCTCATAAGGCTCAGAACACCTCTATTTGTCCCCTCTCCCACCCTCTCCAATCTGGCAAACCATTTCATTGTGTGTGTGCCTCAGAAACTTGTGGTCCATGTGCCAGAGCATATGCTCCACAGTGGCCACGACAACGTCGCCCATCCTTACGCTTCTGCAACCTTTCTTGGAATGTCCCTCTTCCCCAGACCACTTCTTTTTTAAAAAAAAATTCTACCTGCAAGCCCCTTCCCCATCCCAGCCCTCTTATTTCCCTTACTCTGTTCTCTTTTCCTAAAGCACTTATCACCTACAATGATTTTACCTCACTTATATCTTTATCCATTATTTGTGGTCTGTCTCCTGGTGCCACATTCTCTTCCAACCCCAAAAGAACATAAGTCCTAAAAATACAGAAGCATTTGTTTGTTCCCTCAGTGCTATATCCCTAACACCTACTGTGGCATCAGGCACATTTTTTGGGTGTTCAGCATATTAACTGAATGATGATCTCTGGACTTTGAATCAGAAGTTGATGTCTGAAAGTGGAGTCAAAATATCTTTTCTTTCTGATATGGTGGTGTGGCCCCTGGAGAAGGCAGGCGGGACAGCAGCAAGCTAGTGTGTCCACCACCCTGTGATCTTGTGGTCACGAGCAGTGTCAGTCTGGACCGCTGCAGCGGCTGGAGCTTGGCAGTGGTTTTACTCAGTCTTTTCCTAGTGCCTGCCTGTTTCCTGGAACTGACTCTCCAGCCATCTCGGGTCCTGCTAATGACCCCAAATCCTTTTGAATAAGTATTTTTCTGCTTAAATCAGCCAGACAGAACTTGTTTCTTTGCTAAGAATGAAGAACACTTAGAATTGGTCTTTTGAAAATGAGTGAGAAAATTTCTGAAATATTTTTCGGTTAGAATACCACTGTAAAAAGTGAAAGAAAAAATATTACAGGACAGTTTATTAACTGTCAACATAGACAGATGAGACAACTCACCCAGAAATTAGGAGCAAAAAAAAAAAAAAAGCCCCAAAATGTTAAGATTAAAGTGCTTATCACGTTTCATCCAACATCACATGAGCAGCCTCTTTCTGACCCAAAAGACACAACAGTGAAAAGACATCTCTTTTTAAAAGCCATCACCTGGCCTACTGTAATATAAAAGGCTATCGCTGGGAGAGTCCCAGCGTGGGTCCATATGGTTTGTGAGTCGTTTCCCCTGTGACATTTTTATGAAGGTTATGTATATGTCCCATTCTTCTTCATTCTCCTGGTGCTAATTGCTGTCTATTGGACCTGGCTACTGTGTAGGGAGACCACATGCTTCCTCCCCGACTCTGCCTGACTGCGGTATGCCACATGGCCCTGCTGTCCTCAGATATGAACCTGCTGCTGCCTGACCACAACAGCTGGAAATGTTCTGCCTTGAAGAGCTTATCTTGCTGAGACTCAACAAGCACACAGAATGAGTGGCTTCTCTGGGGGGGGCAGTTCACTGTGGCCAAAAGCATCCCATGTGCCTTTGGATGCGGGCTTCATGCTTGGAGTTGATTGTGAACTTGACCATGGACCCTTTTCATGAGGAAAACACTGAGTTAAGAAAAAAAAAGCAAGAGGAGCAAGTGGCACAACCACACTTTCTCTAACAATCAGTTTCTCTGGGTGTCTTGACTATTTATTTATATATTTATTCAGTCATTTATTTATTTATTCAGTCATTCATTTATTTATCTTAAGTTATGAGCAGAAAGAAATGAAAAAAAAAAAGGAATATCCTTTCAGTTCTTTCTTTCTCCTTTATCTCTTTGTAATTTATAAAGCATCTGGAATCCAAGAATTGCACCATCACCAACAATAGGCCTCTACTTACGGGCTCCTTCTAGTCCTCCACCACTGCCTGCTCCACCGTGCCTCAAGTGAACCAGCATCCAGAATGTTATGCTCATTGTTTCCTTGCTTTTTAAAATGACTCTATCACACACATCTATATTCTTAAATAACACAGTGTTCACTGTCTGAGGTATATAAAAATGATATTATACTGTCTACAGTTTTCTGGAACATGCTCTTTTTCTCACTTAACACTGTATTTCTTTTTAGCATTATAGTATATTTCTGAGGTTCATCGATGCTGTTCTGTGGAGTAGAGATCACTGACTTTTCCTGCTGTTGATGAGGTCTTTGTATGATGACTAAACAAGAGTGCCTCCATTTCTGTTGACATTTGGGTTGTTTCCGGTTTTCTAGAAGCCTGAACAGAGTTGTTCTGAACAGTCCTGCCCGTGGCTTCTGGAGCACTTGTACCATACATCATCTAGCAAGACTCACTTAGAATGGAATTACTATTGCTTGCATGCTTCACCTCACATGATAGCGCCAAATTGTTTTTCCCAAGCCATTGTGCTACTTTACAGCAACCTATGAGTTTGCATTGATCCACATTCTCTCAACATTTGGTCTATGTGATTTCTCAGAAGACTTGTTTTGTGCGAGAGGATTTTTCTGTAATCTGAGAGGATGAGCTAATTAATGTCATTCAGGTTGAAAAAGATGTTCCTAGCTACCAAGCATCACTCCTGTTTCTTTTAATATGTTTTCTTCTTATCTGTCAAGACAACCATTGCTTAGGAATGGAGGCAGCAACAGCCTTCAGAGAAGAAAGTACAAATGACTGGGTCAGAGAGAATGCTGGCTTACTCCTCTCATGTACCAAACTAGGGTTCCCTGTCTGTAGAAGACAGACGGCATTTCTGTGGCACCCTCATCTGACACTGGTGATAGAAAAGACATAAGGAAGGTAAAGTCTCTCCTGAACATCCCCACTGCTCAGGTGTTGATGGTAGCCCTGTGAGAGATGTTTCTAAGCCTGTTCCTGCTACTGAAAACACTCAGGCTTGTCTTTTGGGAAAAAGGAGGTTCCGTGTGTATAAACGGGGAGATTCAAGGATATAGGTAAACTCTGACTCTCTTCTTACTGATAATTAAGTAAAGTGTTAGCTTCAGAAACAAGACATTGACTCACAAAATCCTGACCTACTCTGTGTTAATGAGAGAAGGCTAGCATTCCAGTGTAGGGTGCAAAGTAGTATTTTGCCAGAAATTTAACATGGTGAGAATTTTAAGTTAGGCCAAAAGGCTGATGACAATTAGAAACGTAATAACACAAAAGTTAGTTGGTTAAAGTTTGTGCTTAAACCAAATCTCATTTGGCAAAAGTTTAGGCAGAGAATCAGACTTGTTATTCATTTATATAAATTTATTTATCTTTTGAGCAAGCCCACAAATTCCACTTTTTACGCTCCTCAGAGATTTGGATTCTGTCTCTATAATAAACCTTGAAATTTTATAATAAAGCCTAAACTTTTTCTTTTCCAATTTCAAGCATTTCTATATTTGGAAATCCACTTTTAAGACTGCATTTCCTAGTGATCAGCTGGATATTTTGTGTTACATAAACACTCATTTGAATTTGGTGAGTTATCTGCCTCCAAATTCTTTCTAAACTCCTGGAGAATGCATGATGCATTTAAGGTCACAATTTGCTGTTGGCATCCCTGAAAATATCTATGCATGCTGATTCATGGCATGGTAGCCGTTCCCAAGCAGAAAAGACCTCGCTCAATTGGCATGTACCAAGTGTAAATAAAGAATTTTTTAATGGAAATTCTTTTTCTATTGGAAAGTGGTATAGGAAAAAATAAAATTTACTAGCTAATAAAGATTCTGAATTATAAAAATGCAATACTTTAACCAAAAAAATCCCCACCTTCCTCTCTTATTCCTTATTATAGAAGTATGTATGTGTGTAATAAATAAACTATTTGCTATTGCTCTTTAGTCTCTGGAAATTGACTTTTTAATTCACCAGACATTTTCTAAATTAACTAAAGAAAATTGGAAGACAAATTTATGACTGGTTTCTAGGGAATGAACATGAGACCAATTGGACATCGCTGTAGTGAAGTAAGGGTGGTGTAACATGGAAATGAAGTCAGGATGGTCTAACTAGCCAATAAGGATGAATCATAGAATAATACGCTCTTGAGTTTGAAGAGATTTTAAAGGTCATCTAGTGCAGCAACATGATTTAAACCACAAAGTTTTTTTGGCGTGGCAACATCAAGCCAAGTGTGTAGTTTGTTTTTTAGAAAAAATTCAAATTATCCTGGCAAAATCAGATTTGCCTTGCACATTTATTCTAACTTCAAACTTTGTTATTATTAAAGGTTTTAAACATGTAATCTATGGATGGACCACAAGGGGTGCCCAAGGGCCCTACGAAATGGAATGCAGAATTGTGTGGGATTGTGTACATTTGTGCTTTGTTCTAATAATAGTAAGCCTTGATCAGTAAAACTCAAGTTTTAAAACAGCTCTTTGGGATTTCCAATAATTAAAAACAAATGTTTTAAAGGAGTCCTGAGATCAATGAGTTTAAGAATCTTCCCCTTCCATGTTATTGCCCTTTCATTTCTTCCACAAAATTAATACCAGCTCTTTTCTGTTGGCCCTCCAACACAATGATAATGCCTGCAAAGTAGACTGCCTTCTCGTGTCTCTCCCATTCCATTGCCACAGAAGAATCATCCTGGAACTTCAGTTTTATCATAGAATCAGAAGTGACCCTTAAAGATCATTGTTTATACAGTTATGAAATTGAGATCTGGGAGAATAAGAGATTTATCTCAGGTCACATAGGTAGAGTCCGTTACTTTTCACTTGTGCTCAAGACCTCCAGACTTCTAAGTTCAAACCAACCTGGAATTCATGATTGACCAAATTACTTGTTCTACTGCTCCTGAACCATAATTCCCTGCTCTAGACAGCTCATTTCCTTAACTCTCCCCTGAACCTACCAGACCCACCTTGACCTCCAGGTTAAGAACTCTAGATAGAGCTAGTTTTTCTGTAGTACAAAGTGGTTCCCACTCTTTAAATTCCCACTTATTTGATATTCTGTATTAGAGAACAATTACATATAACTATGCCCTAAATCATACATGTAATACTTTATCAAACAACAGTTCTTGCTTTTCTCCCTTCCCCGGAATCCTACTCCACAGTAACAACCACTTTTAACGATTCTTTCTGTTGTATATATCCACATTTATAAATAACAAACTCTTTAACTTCACCACCTGCACACAGATATTTTTCTTTCCCTCATTCTTTCAATACAGTGATATCACAATATTTGGCTAAATTGATATTTAGTATATTAGATCAAACCATATAAAATTGATGCTATACCATTTTGAAACTTTTGGTTTTATCATTTATTGAGTGATGTGTATATGTCCTTCTACAAATACCACAATGCCTTGAGAGATCAGGGTATAGAACAGAAATGATTAGCGCACAGAGCAAAAGCAGCTCTTTCTATGTTCAGCTTAAAATACTGACCTTACTAATTTGTGTAGTTTCCACATACCCTTACGTGTATACAGCTGAGCTACCAGAAAATAGTCTATTTTTGGTCCAACATCATTCTGCCCCTTATAGCACTGTATGAATTAAATGGGCACAAGAAAATATATCACGAGGAATCAGCAAAAATTCTGATGTCATGCCTTGGCCAATTTTTCAAAATAAATAAATCATTTGGAGAATTAAAAAAAAATACCATAGTGCCTTGCTTACTGTTGCTTAACATTAAATTTTAAAATTAAGAATTATGTTATCTCATTCTTTTTCTTTCTTTTTCAAAATTGTTTTGGGCATTCTAGTTTCTTTCCTTTTCCAATTTTAGAATCAGAACAGGGGAGTTTTTTCTCAGTTTCTTTTTTCTAGAGAAAAATTTTCTGTTAGGGGTTCACATACTTACTGCCATTACTATATACTTCCCCACCTAGGGCTGGCCTGGAGGTAGGGTCAAGAGAGAAAAGAGAGAAAAATAGAGATCCTCTTGCCACTCTAAAGCAGAACCAGTTCAACTACATAACTGATCTGATATAAATTCTTTTAACAAGTAATTGATTTTAATTTTAATTCTTTAAAATTAAAAAATATAACTCTTACTTATACTAGTTGAATAACACAATTTCTTATTGTTTATAAGATTGTGTAATAATGATGTTATTTTAAAAACAAAATTGCAAGAATGCTTTTGGGGGAAGAGAACCTGATAGAGCACTACAGTAAGACTTCTCCATATTTAATCCACAGCAATTTGGTCTTACCATAAGTGCAGCATTGAATAAACTATCTCAATAATACAAAAGTTGTTTCAACAGGCATCTCAGGAAGAATAGCTAAATGCATTAATTTAAATCTAGTTTCATTATTTATCCCTATCCCCCAGAATTTCTTTGCACTGAACACTAAATTGAATGCATTAATCTTTTCTGCTTCTAATGTACATGTTACATTTTTTCTTTGATTCTTGCTATCCTGAAGAAGCGGCCTTAAATCCTTTTTTTTAGGTTTTTGCAAATTAAAGCTTTAGGTGACCATTCATCAGGTGTATATTAGAGGACAGTGTGGTTTTCAGAAATTCCATTTACTACATGCTGTCTATGATCTTTGCACAGAACTTTCATTTATCATGGGATTAAGCTCTCAGCTGTGTTTAGTTTTTAGGTCTTGAGAACAAGTCAATTCATATTAAGACACCTAATAATATAATTTATGCAGTGCAAAAGATTTGACTGCCCTCTGTCAACCTCTCTATAGACAAGTCCTTTGAATATAGTAATGAGTAACAAAAAAAAAAAAGGATCTCTTGGCAAATCTCAAAGTTTCATAAAAAACACGACTCTATAACTTAGACTGACTTAAAGACATTTGGCACAATGTCAGAATCTTCTAGAATATTCATTTACCCAACATTAGCCCAAAATAACCAATGTCCCAAAGTGTCTATTGATTTGTTTTGAAATGTGTTCAAAACTAAAAAGTTAGAGACAAGTAACACTAAGTACACATAAAATGAGAAAAATTTCACAACATATATAACCAAGAATTTATCCAATGTCTTTTATAAGAAAAGTCTCCTTAGGATAAAGAGAGAGGCAATTTATAAAGTAACAAATTGTCTCCTGCATCCAATTTAAGATATGAATATAAAGTAAATAAAATTTGATCAGGGAATCACTTAGCATTTTTTACTGTCAAGATTGTCTGTAGTTGGTTTGAATATATAGTGACTAATTTCAAAATTGAGGTCTTATTTTATCTTATAAAGACTTGCTGCTTTGAAAACTGAATTGAACACTTCATCAATCATTTTGTGAGAGTCCCTAAAGTATTCCAATCCTTATTCAAATAACATCTAATCAACTACTCATTTTAATTTTAATTTTATATTATTTTGTCTCAATATATAAAAGAATCACTAAGCTATCATCAATTTTTCAAGTGACTCTAATTAGTATCCTAAGTTGTTGATTTTAAATAACTTTCTAGCTTTCCATAAGGTAAGAACCAATGATCTATGGAAAGATATTTATACCTCCAAGTGCTTACTTTGGGGCTTAATTTCTAATGACCTAAAGAAATTGTCTACTGTTTGATGAATTATAAGCCTCACCAAAACTTATGTGACTTTGCCTACTAGAATTTTACCAAAGTTCATCATAAAGGAAATCTAGCTTACCTATCATAAAACCATGTCTGAAGTTGGATACTGATAGAATTATACTGATATAATTTGGGAATTATAGTGATTTAAAAATGAAAAGCCTTGGAACAACATAAAAGATGAACTAACCAAATTATGTATGATAGTGTACACCTCTCAAGTGGGCATTAAATAAATGGTTATTTACAAAGTAACTAATAGAGCCCTGGCCGGTTGGCTCAGCAGTAGAGAGTCAGCCTGGCGTGCGGGGGACCCGGGTTCGATTCCCAGCCAGGGCACATAGGAGAAGCGCCCATTTGCTCCTCCACCCCCCCTCCTTCCTCTCTGTCTCTCTCTTTCCCTCCCACAGCCAAGGCTCCATTGGAGCAAAGATGGCCCGGGCGCTGGGGATGGCTCCTTGGCCTCTGCCCCAGGCGCTAGAGTGGCTCTGGTCGCGGCAGAGCGACAGCCCAGAGGGGCAGAGCATCGCCCCCTGGTGGGCAAAGCGTGGCCCCTGGTGGGCGTGCCGGGTGGATCCCGGTCGGGCGCATGCGGGAGTCTGTCTGACTGTCTCTCCCCGTTTCCAGCTTCAGAAAAAAAAATACAAAAAAAAAAAAAAAAAAAGAAAGAAAACAAAGTAACTAATAGGTTATTTGAGGACATACTTCATAAACACATAATCTTAATGAATTTGTCTTCTAAACATTAATTAATAGTAAATTAAAATAGTTCTGCCTCTTTTCTAGCCTGAGATCAACCTTTGGCAGTGTAGAATGATCAAAATTGCCCTGGAGTCTAACCTCCCTGGCTTGAAAAGCATATGAAAAGATTTATGCTTTTAACATTAGGTTTTAAAATATTTTTGACAGTGACTCACAATAAATAAATTTTGAATTGCAATCCAATACATATACACTAAGAAAATTGTTTCTACCATCACATACACATATTTTTTCTATTCTTCTATACTGTTTTATTACATTTTTAAAAAATGCTGTGTTCAGACCACCAAGTTGATTTCATGACACCTAATAGGTCATGGACTAATGTTTGGAAAATGCTGTTCTAGACCATAGCTAATATCCATTGACATAGTCAAGAGTTTCTCAGAGAAGAATGGAGAAATTTAGAGAACAATATTCCAGAGCACTAGCAATAGAGACTTCACACATTTGCTCAGAATCAAAGATGACAATGGGCTTCACTAGGGATACTCTCTTTTTAGAGCCTAAAGATTTAACAAGTATTTTAGATTTAACTCTGGAAGGAACATATTTGCTAAGAGTTATTGTTATCTTTGGCTTCTGCCTCTCCTTGGTACTCCACATACAGTATTTCACCAGTTTCTCTGAAATATCTCTTAGACTTTTTCTCTTTTTCTAGTCCCATTGTTATTACTGTAGTGCAGGATATTATCAACCCAGACCAAGATCATTGCAGCAGTCCCTGGTTGCTCACCCTCTGTGGCTGGTGTAAGGTATTGTTCAGTTATATCATTCACCCTGATTAGAACTCCATGATGATTCTGTATTCAACATGTGAAGAGAGCAAGGGGGATCTATATTGCAGAACACTTACTACATAGCAGAACTTGAGCTACATTTTTACTCCTTTTATTATTTCCCTTAATTCTCAAAACTATCCTATGAGATAGATGGTTATTAACATCTCTTTGAAAACTTAGAAGAGACCAAACTATAACTTACTGAAAACTACCACATAGTTTATATGTATTAAGTTCCTATTGCTGCTGTAACAAAGTACCACAAACTTAGATAATAAATATCACAAATCAAAATAAAAATACAAGTTTATCAACTGACAATTCTGGAGGTCAGAATTCTCATGAGACCAACATTAAGGTTTTGACAGGCCTTTACTCTTTCTGGAAGCTCTAAGGAAGAGTCACTTCCTTATCTTTTCTAGAATATACAAATTATAATTTTAAAAAATATTATTAAATTGGATATATAAAAGAACAAAATGTTCTTTGAAAGACACTTTTAAGAAAATTAAATAAAAGCTATAGGATATGGAAGACATTTTGAATACATACATCATTTAAATAAAGTTGCTTAACTTTGCAAATAAAAATAAAATACACCCACTTAAACTTGACTTTTAGATAAACAATGAATAGTTTTGTTACTGTAGGTTTGTCCCATGTAATATTTGAGGCATGCATATTATTAATATTATTACTCCTTATTTATATAAAAGTCAAATTTAACTGGATGTGCTGTATTTTATCCATCAGCCCTACCTACAAATAATGTACATTTAGAATATATTAAGAATTCTTTACATCCCTGGCTAGTGGCTCAGTGGATAGAACTTTGGCCCAGCGTACAAACGTCTTGGGTTCAATTCCCAGTTAAGGCACATAGGAGAAGTGACCATCTGCTTTACCCCCTTTCCTCTACTCCTTCTCTTCCTCTTCCACTCCCACAGATACTGGCTCAACTGATTCCAGCATGGCCTGGAATGCTGAGGATAGCTCCATTGAAGCACATCAATCTCATGTGCTAAAAAATAGCTCAGTACTCAAGCATAAACCCCAGATGGGGTTGCCGGGTGGATCCCAGTCAGGGCGCATGCAGGAATCTGCTTCACTGTCTCCCCTCCTCTCAACTAAAAATAAATAAATATATATATAATAAAAAAGAACTCTTTATATAACTATTTATATATTAAGAAGACAACTCAAAAATCAGACAAAAGATATGGAACAAACAAGATGTTTATGTACTGCTGGTGCAGATAAAAAAGTGCACAACCGTTTCGGAAAACTTATACTCATCATATGACTCTGTGCTTTAGGTACTTATCCAAGAGAAATAAAAATATATGTGCACACAAAGACTTGTAGACAAATGTTTATAGCACCTTTGCTCATAAATGTCAGAAACTAGAAACAACCCAAATTTTCATCCACAGGTGAATGGAGAAACAAATCATGAGATGTTGTTACAAGGTAATACAATAAAAAGAAACAAAACTTCTCAGACATATGACAACATGGATAAATATCCGGAACATTAAGCTATGCACACAAAAAAAGAAAAAGGAAAGAAAAAAGAAATAAAGCCTAGCACAAAAGCTACATACTCTATTATGTTACTCATATTAACCTCCTTCCACCAAAATCAATCTAATCAAAGGTATCAGAAAGCAGATAAGTGACTATCTAGGGTGGAGGGGTTATGTGATAAGGGTGGGGGAACTAGGAAGGGGCAGTGGCAGAATTGAATAGGAAGGAGCACAAGTTGTTTTTGTTTTGTTTTGTTTTTTGTATTTTTTCGAAGATAGAAGAAGCAGGGAGGCAGTCAGAAAGACTCCCGCATGTGCCCAAACAGGATCCACCCAACATGCCCACGAGAGGGCCATGCTTTGCCCATCTGGGGTGGCCCTCCATCTTGGCAGGAGCCATTCTAGTGCCTGAGGCAGAGGCCATGGAGCTGTCCTCAGCACCCGAGACAACTTTGCTCCAATGGAGCCCTGGCTGCAGGAGGGGAAGAAAGAGGCAGAGAGGAAGGAGAGGAGGAAGGGTGGAGAAGCAGATGGGCGCTTCTCCTGTGTGTCCTGACCGGAAATTGAACCCAGGACTTCCACACGCTGGGCCGACGCTCTACTGCTGAGCCAACTGGCCAGGGCAGAAGGAGCACAAGTTTTGGGGGTGATGAAACAGCTTAATATTTTGATTGTGGTGATGGTCACACAATTGTTCATATTTGTCAAAACTCATCAAATTGCGCATTAAAATGGATCCATTTTGTTCTATACAAATGATATCTTAATAAAGGTTATAAAAAAGATCCTTCATAACTTATAATAACCATGAAAATAAAAATAAATGTACATATTTCAAATCAGTGTAAGAAAATTTGACTTAGATAAAAATGGAGAAAAATATGCAAAGAATATATACATACATAATAATGTTATAGAAATGAGTCTTTATAATTTAATAAATTAGTTAATCAAAACTCACTTAGTCTATCAGGAGCATTTGGTTTAAATGAACCATACCTTACAGGACACTGCAGATTTCTACTTTTCCTTCTGTTTCACTTACCTGTTCTTGATCACTTGTACAGGGTACTCCTCATCACCTGGACTTCTTAATATTTTAGTACTCCAGAGCTCAGACCTTAATCCTTTCTCTTCTCTACACTATGCTCTTGATAACGTCCTTCAATCTCAAGTCCTTAATTACCATCTATATAAGCTAATAACTCCCAAGTTTACATCATTAGCCAATACTCTCTCTTATATCCTCTCATTGTTTCTTTTCAATGACTACTTGAAATCTCAAATTTAACCCGTCCAAAATCAAAATCCTGACTTTAATCTCCATTCAAACTTTCTTTTCTTACAGTTTCCTTTACTGTGACATTGACAACATTTTTTCCTGTTGTTCAGGAAAGCTAAATCCTTGAAGCCATCTTTTTCTCTGCTTTCTCTCACAACATATCCTGTCTGAAAGCTTAACATGTCCCACCATCTATATCAGTCTTGAAGGGTAGGCTCCTGAAGTCTATGAAAACCTATGTCTTTGTGTTGTGACCACTTCTGTAGATTAGCTGCCAAATACCTGTCAGTCTATTGGTGGGACTGCTGTTGGTCCACAGGGCCAGCAGTTGAGAAGTACTGGACTCGAAGCACACAAGACTAAAAATAAGCTGGAACCCAGTAACACCTCTGTGTCTGTCACCTCATCTAACCACAGTAGCTTTTAGAGAGTAAGGGCTACTCCTCACTTTAGTCTTCCAAATCTCACACAAATTCCTCTTTTGACCAACACTAGCCAACCTAGAAATATACAGGGAAAGGAATTTGGGGAATTGTAGTTCCAATTTGGCCAAATTGACACACAGCAAGTTACTGCAGACAACACACACTATAGTAACAAAAAGAAACAAAAAAGATTTAGGAATGACTAAAAAAAAAATGCACAAGAATTTCATGGAGAATTTTTACAGGTTCAATTTTAGGACATAGAAAAATCTGAATAAATGAAGAAAAGATAACTATGTTCATGAATGGCATAAATTAAATCAGGAAAGATAAATTAATTTGTCTTCAAATTAACCTACACGTTATGTACAATCCTAGTCAAAATTTGAAATAAATATTTTGAATAATTTGACATATCTATACTAATAATTATGTAAGAGTAACTGTCCAAAAAGGTCTGAGTGAATTTGAGCAAGAATTGCAAATAGGAGCGACTCAACCTATGAGATATTAAGATGCACTGGAAAGATATGTGATGAAAACAATAAGAAATCAGTACAGGAAGTGATAAACAGATCAGTAGAACAAACCAGAATACACCCGATTGGCTTGTGTATTTATGAAAATTCTCCATGTATTAAAAAGCTACACTACAAATCAGTGAGAAAAAAAGTGACAGATTGGAAAATCGGTTTTCTATTTGGAGAAATACAGGTGAATTTTAATTTTATACCATATTGCAAAGATGGATTCAAGATAGATTAAATACTTTACTGTAAAAGATAAATCTATGAAGCTTTAAAAATGAGTAATATCGAGCTGGCTTTAGCTCAGCAGTTCCTTTGAGTCAAGCTCACTTGCTACTAAAAATGGGTAATATCTTTGTAATCTTGGTATATAGAAGAAATTTTTAAATAAGACTCTAAAAACATTAACTTTAAAAAGATGTTTATCAAATTCACTGTAATTAAGTGTTTCAATTCAAAATAACACCCATTGAACAAGATTTTAAAATGTGAATGACAGATTAGCAGAAAATAATTGCAAATATCTATGACTGAAAAGGAGTTAGATTGTATATAGATTATACAAAAAATTCCGACAAAAGAAAAGAACAAAACAAGAAATACAAAAGAAAAATAAACACATGACATGGACTGGCAATTTAAAGAAGGTAAAACATAAATATTCAACATATAGAGATTATTAGTCTCACTAGGTAACAGAAATAAATAAATCAAAATAATAATGAAATACCACTTTATTCCAACAGATTATAAAATTAAGAAATTTGGAAACAATAAATTTAATGAATTGTTTGCTGGTGAGACTCTATTTGAGAACAATATCTGTTGATTTCATGACCCAAGAATTTCACTCTTACATATGCACCTAATTGAATAACTGAAAAAAAGTTTTTTTCAGATCTTGTTTGGAACATCCTGTGTTCATAGCTAAGGAAACTGAAAGTAAATATGGTAGATTCATACACACTGTGTTATAAATGCAGCAATTATAAACAGTACTAAATGTATACATTGTATATGACTAGATCTTTACAAACATTGTGTTGGAACTATTTTTTTAAATGATCTATAACAAATTGCCATTATAAAATAAAACACATACATACAAAAATGATATGTATTTGATAATAATACACTTATATATCCAAAAATATTTTCATACACCAAATGCTGGTCTATGGAAAAAGAAAAAAAAATAACATAGAAACCCACAGAATGAGAGTCTGCCATGAACTGAGAAATATCTTTTTCCAATTATATACTCCCTTAGAACCAAAAGAAAAAAAATAATAAAGTGTTTCTAATGAATATACTTTTGCTGTTTTCCAAGGATAAAAGGTGAATGGGTGAAAGTGGTTCTGCTAAATTAGAATAGATTTAAGAAGATGGAGAGTCTCCCTGATGGTAAAGGAATCCAAGGAATGTGTGAAACAATGTTTCCTTCTACTTAAAGATGCACACAATTATTTTAGCACTGAGCTATTCCATGCAAACGTAAGAGACCCATGAATCAGTACCAGGTGCATGACAAAGGAGAAACATGCAGAAGACAGACCACAATCCCGGTGTGTGGCAGCATGTGAGGCTGGTCAGTGAAAATGGCTACCAGACTCTTTGCAGAGAAATGTTCAACATTGTACAATGACAAACACAGAGTAACACAGATTGCAGCCCTACTATATATGGGAAAATAACTTGTTTGCCCTGAGAGACCCAACACCCTTGCCAAGAAGTTAACAGAGTATCTGAGCCTACTTGAAAGTCACTGCCATGGCTCCCATTGTACGAACAGCTAGATAACTGATGTAACTTTATATGTAAACAAGTTTATTTTAAAAAGTAGGCTTCTGTAGAGTGAAGATAAACAGGTATGACTTTGTGAGTGTAAGTGTACGCTTTTGTATGTATAACAAGGTGACTCGGAGTGAGCTGCAACTTCAGGAATTTTTGAACCTTTGACGAGACTGAAAAGAAACTAGACTGGAGTTTGAGCAACCTCACGTTGGCTGAAAATTGATAAACCAGTGCTGTGCAAGTTCAAATACACCAGTCTGAGGGAAGGCTCTAATGTGGAAGTATGTGACTATTCTGTCAGGACCATGCATGTTCCAAGGGGAAGGTGAGATTCTCCTCAGGGAAAGGAAATCTTTGTTTACATCAAAGAATAGGTCAATACAGAAGCATGAGACAAAGATGTGGCAGGCAGACCTCAATTTAAAGTGAGAATTAAATTCTTCTCTGGGCCACAGTAACATATGACCTAGGCTCAGAGTTATGATGGTACCCAGTGACTGTCACTGGTGTAAAGACAGACTGGGAAGTTAGTTTGGTCAAGGACTCTAGAACAGAGGTTAGAGAATTTTTTCTGCAAGGAGATCAAAAGTAAGTATTTTAAATTTTCATAGCAATATGATAGGTATTGTAAATAATAAACTTTGCCATTATAGTACAAAAGCAGCTTAATCAACTTTGCCATTGTAGTGCAAAAGAAGTTATGGACAATATGTAAACAAATGGGCATGGTTGTACTACAGTAAAATTTTATTTACAAAAGCAAACTGCAGGCCAGATTCCGGGGGGAAGTTAACTCTAGGAAGAAGGAAGCAGCATGAGGTGAGTTGCCCACTTCATATAGCTTTTATCTTAAAGGCAAACCAAAGATAGTGCTGGACTAGGTGGCTGAATCTTCAATACATACACCAACTTAAACACTTTTGCATTATAAAATAATACAAAAGGTCTAGTTGTGAGAAGCTGGGGGGGGCAGTGCCATAGAAAACTCTTCATATTAGCTCAAAACTCCTTTAATAGGAACTCATTTATGAGAATACACCCAAATGGAATTTTCTCCATTCTTTTATAGATTGTATATGCAAAGTACAGAAATGTATTCTTATAGATGAGCTGAAATTTTTGTTCATAAAAATACAGGAAATATTGAAGAAATCTCAACTTACATATGAACGAGATAAAGAGTAGGAGAGCCAATGTCAATGCAGAGAACTATAAATTTAAAATAAATATGTAATATGTATGGCCTTGGCCGCTTATCTTAGTGGTAGATTATCAGCCTGGCTTATGGATGTCTCAGGTTCCATTTCCAGTCAGGGCACACAGAAGAAGCACCCATCTTCTTCTTTACCCCTCCCCCTCTTACTTCTCTTTCTCGCTCTCTCTCTTCTCCTCCTGTAGCCATCGCTTGATTGGAGGGAGTTGTCCCTGGGCACTGAGGATGGCTCCATGACCTCTGCCTCAGGTGCTAAAAAGAGCTCCATTGCTGACAAATGGAGCAATGACCCAGATGGGCAGAGCATCGCCCCCTAGTGGGTATTCTGGGCACATCCCAGTCGGGGTGCATGCAAAAGTCTGTGTCTGCCTCCACTCCCCTCAATGAATAAAAGAAAAGATAGTTATGTGATATGTAATATTTCCTTCCAATAATCTAACAATGATGCTTTGAAACATTACCCACCTCTAGTAGTTAATATTTATTTGGTTTATAAACTGAAATGGGCATCTCTCTATTCTTGCTGTAAAGGTTGTTATCACAAAAATATTAGCATGTGAATCACTATTTTGGAGACCCGCAGTCTCCAAATATTGACATAGTCAATTAAGTAGAATGAATTTTGATGTGCCAGAACTAATTAAATACATGAAGATGTCATAAAAAATCTAACTTATCCTACATGCAAGGAAGTGTCACCTTCAGACATACAGATGTGGCATGCCTTGTCATTAAAACCTTGTAAAAATGTAGAAGTATAAAACATATAATATTATAGACATGTTTAGTATAAAGTATAAACATTGAAGCAGAGTGGTTTGAGTATAAAGACCTCAGCTAAGATTTCACTGAACTTATTACCTTACAAATCTAAACAACAGTCTAGGACTCTCACAGAGGTTGAGGCAGTTTATTATTATAAAGTGGCACAAAGATATAATAGTCAGGACAAGTGGCTAAAATCTCTACTAACTTCAAAACTGAGAAGAAAAAACTCAGCCCCCTCGCTTTAGTCAAACTGTGATTCTGAATTGTAAAATTACTTATATATATTCTGTCATTTTTATGAAAATGCTTTGGAAAGTGGGAAGGCAAGTGAAATTATTCTTGAAACAATGTATGAGAAGCAGGAATCCCCACTCCACTTTCTCTTCTTTGACAAATAAGTGGGGAAAAAAAGTTGAAAGTAAATATATGACAAAGTGGTAGAGAAAGATGGGGTCTCAAAGAGGCTTGGGTAATCCATCAGTATTTGAAAGTTTTAAGAGAATTAGATTTCCACTCTTTAGTGAACAAATACATGTTCTGGTTTAGCCTGAGATCAATTCTGAAAATTGAGGGAAGGGACAGTAAAAAAAACCTTGCAGGTGATTTAAGAAAGAATGAAGCAATAAAGTATATGCATACCTGATAGCCACTCTCTTTTTGGCAAAGTGTCTTCTTTAACATATCTAAGAGAAATAAGTCAGATGGGAAAAGTCAAGAACTATATTTCACTTATATGTGGGATAGAAAAACTGAAAGCCACAGGCGAACAAACAAGACAAACAACAAAAATCTCATAGACAGACAATAGTATGGTGTAGTATGGTGGTTACCAGAGGAAAAGGCAGGTAGGGGGATGTAGAAAAGAATAAGGGGGGTAAAATATATTGTGATGAGGCCCTGGACAGTTGGATCAGTGGTGAGCATCGACCTGGTATGTGGATGTCCTCAGTTCGATTACTGGTGAGGGTACACAGGAGAAGCAACCAGCTGCTTCTCCACCCATCCCTTTCCCCTTCTCTCACTATCTCTCTCTTCCCCTCCTACAGCAGCCATGGCTCTTTCAAACAAGTTGGCCCTGGGAGCTGAAGATGGCTCCATGGCCTCGCTTCAGGTGCTAAAAATAACTCTGTTGCTGAACAATGGAGCAAGGCTTCAGATGAGCAGAGTATCACCTGGTAGGGGACTTGCTGGGTGGATCCTGGTCAGGGTGCCTGCTGAAGTCTGTCTCTCTGCCTCTGTGCCTCTCACTGAATTTAAAAAATTATAATAATAAAAATAAACTATTTTTAAAAAGTCCGTTAATTAGAATGTCCTTAAAAGAGATGTCACTTAGAGACCAAGTCTCATTTCCTTACACATGCACATGCACACTCACATGCAGTCTTCTTTTACACCATTGCCCACTACTTCCTCTTCAGTTAATATTTTCCCTTGCATTATAGTGGTTTTTTCATTGTTTACGTGCTTGTGCCACACTCTGCATTTAAGTTTCTTTAAAATAAGGACAAGTTCTTGTACTTGGATATCGCCAACACCTAATGTCATACCTCAGACATAGTTAATACTTGACAAATGGTTGTCAAATTTAAATTTATTTAATTAAAATGATGAGTATATTAGTGTTGTTTTAGTTCTCAATTCTTTATAAAAGTTGGAAAGTGTTGTGTATAATTTTTTTTCAATTTCTAAGGTCAATTCTCTCCATTATGAGCCTGATTTAATGGCCTAACTTACTTGGTGATTCACATAATTAAGTTATATTCATTATTCTGATTGTCTTTTAGTGAAAATGCTCCTAATATTGAGAACAGTTTCCAAAAATACATAGTGCACCCTTAGAACACTACTGTTGGGATATTAATTGAACTTTGGATAGATTTTATTGTATTTAAATTATGTCTCCCAAAAGTCCATTTTAAAAATTATTCTTCAACAGACCAATAACTAGAAAGGGGATTGAATCAGTAATCCAAAACTTCTCAACAAAGAAAAGCCTGAACCCAGATGGCTTCACTGGAGAATTCTACCATACATTTAAAGAACATCCTCAAACTCTTCCAAAAACTTGAGTAGAAGAGAATACTTTCAAACTTATTTTATGAGACAAATATTACCCTGGATACCAAAGCCAGCAAAAATGCAACAAGAAAAAAAGAAATAGAGACTAATATCTCCAATGAATCTTGATGTAAAAATCTTCAGCAAAATACTAGCAAACAGTAATAAATAGTACATTAAAATAATTAAAAACATTTTGACCAAGTGGGATTTACTTCTGCAATGCAATAATGACTCAACATATGGAAAGTAATCAATGTATTACTTTTACATTAACAGAATGAAGGACAAAAACAATATTATTACCTCAACTGATTGGATGCAGGAAAAGCATTTTATATTTAACACCCCTTTATGATAAAAAAAAAATCTCAACAAATTAGGAATAGAAGAAATGTGCCTTAATATAATGAAGAACCTATATTAAAAATTCACAGCTGATATTTCACTCAATGATAAGATTGAAAGCTTTTCTTCTAAGATCAGAAACAAAGTGAAGATGCTTTCTCTCACCAATTCTATTCACCATAGCATTAAAAATCCTAGACAAAACAATTAGGTAATTATAAATAAATAAATAAACATCATCCAAATTAGAAAGGAAAAAATAAAATTTATTTGTTTGCATATGACATGATCATATATGTATAAAGTTCTAAAGGTTCCACACTGCCCCTGGTCGGTTGACTCAGCGGTAGAGCGTCGGCCTGGCGTGAGGGGGACCCGGGTTTGATTCCCGGCCAGGGCACATAAGAGAAGTGCCCATTTGCTTCTCCACCCCCACCCCCTCCTTCCTCTCTGTCTCTCTCTTCCCCTCCCGCAGCCGAGGCTCCATTGGAGCAAAGATGGCCCGGGCGCTGGGGATGGCTCCTTGGCCTCTGCCCCAAGCGCTAGAGTGGCTCTGGTCGAGGCAGAGCGATGCCCCGGAGGGGCAGAGCATCGCCCCCTGGTGGGCGTGCCAGGTGGATCCTGGTCGGGCACATGCGGGTATCTGTCTGTCTCTCCCCGTTTCCAGCTTCAGAAAAAATACAAAAAAAAAAAAAAAGGTTCCACAAAAACTTTCAGAACTAATAAATTCAGCAAAGTTGCAGGATACAAATCAACTAAAAAATCTGTTACATTTCTATGCACTATGAGCAATACAGAAAAAGAAGTTAAGAAGTCAATTATATTTGCAATAGCTTCAAAAAGAATAAAATACTCAGGAATAAATCTAACCAAAAAGATATAAAATGTTGTACACTGAAACTATAAAACATTGCTGAAAGAAATTGAAAAAGACACAAATACCGTATTTTTCACTCCATAAGACACACTTTTTCCCCAAAAGAGTGGAGGGGAAAATGTCCATGCATCACATGAAGCAAATGTTCATTTTTTAAAGTTGCTGCAGGGCTCAGCACTGGTAAACATATGTAGAATGAGTGCCAGCAGGAGCTTAATCATACCCTCTAGACTAGAGCGGAGTGCAGAACCCCAGCATCTGCTGAGTGATCTCCTGGTTCTGGTTTCCACAGTTGCATGCAGCACAGGAGGGAAAGCGAGCGACATTGTGTGTGTACATTCATCTGGTATCATTGAGGGCAGAAGTTAAGAGGCACACTGCAGTGGTGGAAGGCTGCACTACAGCTGCTGGAGCTTTGTGTGAAGTGCTGACGTCACTTGCTGCCCTATTAGTGCTTGACCAGTTTAGAGCACATATTAGCAAAACCACACAAAAAAAGAAAACCTTAAAAGAAGTGAAGACTCATCTAGCTGTAATTCTTAGGGGTCTTACCAACCAGTTGCAACCTCTCGACATTTCCATCATTAAACCGTTTAAAGTCTTTATGCGAGAAGAATGAAATAAATTGATGGCTGCTGGTAATCATGATCTGACACCAACTGGATGAATGAAGAGACCCACCATCACTCAAGTTTGTGGATGGGTGAAAATATCATGGCAGTCAGTGAAGAATGAAACCATGGTACAGTCATTCAAAAAATGTGGCATTAGCAATGCTTTAGATGGCACTGAAGATGGCATCATATATGAAATAGCAAAGAAAGTGATACCAGTGATTGTGAGCAACCGAGCTTCTTAAATTCTGACACTAGTGATAATGAGTTCCTGGGGTTCCTGGACAACTAGAAGAGTATTTGAACATTAAAGTCTCTTCTCATTTGTTAATAACAGTGTTAATGGTTGTTAATACTGCTGTTGAGTTTACATTGTTGCAATATTATTGTGGTATATTTTATTAAATATTTTAACACACTATTTGGTTCAGAATATTTTTTTTCCTATTTCTCTCCTTAAAATCTTAGATGTGTTTTATGGTCAAGTGCATTTTATGGAGTAAAAAATATGGTAAATCTAAGGACATCCCATGTTCATGGATGAGAAGACAATACTATTAAGATCTCAATACTGAACAAAGTTATCTATAGATTCAATGCAATCCCAATGAAAAACACACTGACATTTTTATTTTGCAGAAACAGAAACACCAATCTTAAAATTGTTATAGGATCTCAAGAAACACCAAATAGCGTAATTTTAAAAAAGAATAACAGAGTTGGAAATTTACAGTTCCAGATTTCAAAATATATTGCAAAATTAAAGTAATTAAAAGTGTGATAATCCCTGACCAGGCGGTAGCACAGTAGATAGAGCATCAGACTGGGATGCGGAGGACCCAGGTTCGAAACTTCAAGGTCACCAGCTTGAGTGCAGTCTTATCTGGTTTGAGAAAGGCTCACCAGCTTGAGCCCAAGGTCGCCGGCTTGAGCAAGGGGTTACTTGGTCTGCTGTAGCCTCCCAGTCAAGACACATATGAGAAAGCAATCAATGAACAACTAAAGCGTCACAATGAAGAATTGAGGCTTCTCATCTCTTTCCTTTCCTGTCTGTCTGTCCTTATCTATCCCACTCTCTGACTCTCTCTCTCTCTCTCTCTCTGTCAAAAATATATAAAAAAGTGTGATAGTGAATAAAGACCATCTTGTCTTGCTGACTATCACTTAAACCAGCTAATTTGTATGTCACTTAATTTTTTTAATTTCCTCTAATATTTGAATTCCTAAAATACACATTAAAGAACGAATATCAGGGGTTTTTTTCTTATAAGAGTTATTATTGACTCTTTGTGAATCTATTTACTATAGTTATAGATAATAGTTTATAGTCTGATGAACACACTCTAAAAGAGTCAACAAGACTCATGTTTAAATCACAATTCTGCCACCTAGTAGCTTGGTGGACCTAGGTTAAGTTAATTAAGCTTGTTGATTTACAATTTCTCATCTATAAAATGTGTCAATAGTACCTAGTCTATAGGTGTATTAGGATCATTAAATAAGATAATGTGATATGTGACAGTTCCTGACTACTCAGTGCTCAACAAATAATCTTAGTTCTTTTACCTCAATCTTTTACTTTCTTAATTTAAGTTATATTTAATTGATAATTATGTTGTAAGCAAGTTAATTTTTAAAAATTGAACATTGCTTTAAATACGCTAGAAGAAATCTGGTTATTTTAATAAGTTCTATGATGAAACTTCATTAAGAAAAAAATCCTTTGTAAAGCAATTATTCATCTCTAATTTTTATATTTTGGAGTTTTGATTAAATTGAGATATACTTTTAATAAATTATTTGCTTTTGGTTAGTGCTGTATGTTTCTTCACTTTATAATTCAATGAAATATTTATATTTTCTCTCTAAACATATAAGAATAAATAATATAGAAATCTCTTTATCTTTATGATTTTCTTACTGCTATAGTCTCTTCTAAACTATTTATACATTTCTGCTGCCACTTACAAGTTTTGACTCTTGTTAATTATTGACCAGTTGTCAGTCTATATTAATTTTTATTAGTCACATGGGCCTAAGAAGCTATGAAATAAAACGGAATGTCTCTCTATATCTAAGAACATATATTTTATTCATAGAATCCTTGGATTATTTTTTACTATAAGACACTCTGTACTCTTTAGGGTCAGACTATGCTGTTTTTCTTACAGCTTTTTTTTTTTTCCATTGCTACTATTTTACCCTTTCAAAAAATTTGAAAAATTAAGTTTATTGTGGTTACTTACTTGATTCTGTTAGGCATCCATAGGATCTGGTAACAAGCAGTTTACTATATGTTAAGTTGGACAACAACTTAATATGGTGGTAAATAATCTAAATGTATATTAATGCTTGTTAACCAAGATCTTTAATACATTAGATTATTTTCTTAAATTCTAAGAATATTAATTACAATAAGACTAAAATTTCTTTTTTGTACATAAATAGTACATACTTGTTTTTACCAATTTTTATATTTCTAGTTTTTCTAATCCTATTCCTAAACAACTAAATTAAGGGGAATAAGTATATCAGTTGCTTGAATTACTTTCTACTCCCTTGGAACTTTTTTTTTTTCAGAGATGGAGAGAGAGTCAGAGAGAGGGATAGACAGGGACAGACAGACAGGAACAGAGAGAGATGAGAAGCATCAATCATTAGTTTTTCATTGCAACCCCTTAGTTGTTCATTGATTGCTTTCCCATATGTGCCTTGACCGTGGGGCTACAGCAGACCGAGTAACCCCTTGCTCAAGCCAGCAACTTTGGGTCCAAGCTGGTGAGCTTTGCTCAAACCAGATGAGCCTACACTCAAGCTGGTAACCGTTGAGTCTTGAACCTGGGTCCTCCGCATCCCAGTCTGACACTCTATCCACTGCATCACCGCCTGGTCATGCTCCCTTGGAACTTAACAGAGCTTTAAAATTATTTTGCAAATATTGATTTGATTGAATTGTGCTTTTTTGTGAGTATGCATTTCTGCAGCTTCCTTTTCCCATTTACCATCTTACTTCCCCTGCTAACTCCTTTCTGACTGTCTTTCACAAATCTTAGAATATGAACGCATCTTGCATCTGGCTTCTCTTCTTTTTCTTTGTACCGTGCCACTACGTAGCTTCCTCCTTTGTCCTCCTTTCCAGAACACTTCTGATTCTGTGCCTCATGACGATGTCAGATACTTGTTGATATCTGCATTCTTCCTTTCCAAAAGAATTGACATTCTTATGCTTTGCTGTGATGAGACTAATGCCTTCTAAAATTTTCCTGATGTTATTACCATGTAGATATTTATGCCTCTGCCCGAATGTCACTGAGGACCTAACATCTGCTTCATCAACATAAGACACTACTGCAGGTAGCTCTACCTCAGATAAAAATGGCTTCACATAAAAATTAAGAATTATTCCATTTTTGGTGATAGTATTTGTCAATTTAATAATAAAAAGTAACTAAGACCACTCTTGAGGGAAAAATATTTTCTGACCCCCAAACATTCAGTCTATCGTACTTTTATTAACTATTTTGTTCAGTTTGTCTGAATATACATGTTATGAGTTAGTCAACACATATTAAAATGTTTAGGAGTTATATTAGCTATTATAAAATATCCAAATAATAAGTAAAAGAAGTGAGAAGAATGCAAGATGAAGGCAGTGTCCCCTGTGCTTTCCCACTAACATTTGTGAAAATTTTGAGATTTTCCATTCTTATTAATAGGTCTGATTAATTTATATTCTTGCTCAGCAAGACATGATTTTTGTCTTCTCAAGAGGACTCTATTTCTCGGCCTTGGCCAGTTGGCTTGGCAGTAGAGTGCCGGCCCGATGTGTGGAAGTGCCAGGTTCAATTCCTGGTCAGAGCACACAGGAGAAGCACCCATCTGCTTCTCCATCCTACCCCCTCTCCTTTCTCTCTATCTCTCTCTTTCCCTCCTGCAGCCAAGGCTCCATTGCAGCAAAGTTGGCTCAGGCACTGAGGATGGCTCCATAGCCTCCACCTCAGGCACTAGAATCTCTTGGTTGCAACAGAGCAATGCCCCAGATGGGCAGAGTATTGCCCCCTAGTGGGCTTGCCAGGTGGATCCTGGTTGAGCACATGTGGGAGTCTGTCTCTCTTCCTTCCCACTTCTCACTTCAGAAAAATAAAAAGAAATTTATAAAGGATTCCATTTCTGTTATGGAAGTATTGCAAATGCAGGTTAAGGGCCATCTGTCAACCTTTCTAAAATAATTTTTTTAATCTGGTATTTCATGCTTTTAGTGGAGCCCCCTGACTCCCTTGTTTGAAGGTCACTATGCAGGTTGTTCTTGAAATCTTTGCTGACAGATGCTGCTTAAGGAGTTGAAGGTCCGTGAACGTGAGCAGATGTGAGGGTGGGTGTGCACTCTAGCTTCATGTCTACCAGCAGCATCTTGCTTTTCACATGGATCTGATTTCCATGCTCAGCCTGACTGAGAGTAGTCGCTGAGCTTAGTCAAGTATGCCTATTACTGTCAAAACAGCAACAAGAAACGGACTTCTGTAATGCATCAAAAGTCAAAACCCAGTGAAAATTTTGTGCTATAATTATGGGGGAAAGGCCAATCTCTTCCTTCTTATTTTAATACAGTAGTCCCCCTTTATCCACAGTTGAAGACCACCCCAATGAATGCCTAAAACTGTGGTAGTACTAAATCTATATACACTATGTTTTTTTCTGTACATGCATACATATGATAAATAATTTATAAATTAGGCAATTTCATAGATAGAAGACTTGTTCTTACTGAAGATCTTAGCAATCTCATCATATAATTTTTCTTCTTCAGTTGAGGAATTTCATCTTTTAACTTAAAGGAAGGACTTCATAGCTTCTCTTTGGCATATCTAAATTGCCAGCATCACTAGTCCTGCACTTTGGAGCCATTATTAAGTAAAATAAGGGTGACTCGAACACAGGCACTGCGAGACTGTGACACACAATCTGAAAACCAAGACAGCTATGTGCCTGACGGACAAGGAGCGTCTACCGTGTGGATACACTGGGCGAAGGAATAATTCACATTCTGAGCAAGATGAAGTGAGATGCTGAGAGATTTTATCATGCTACTAAGAATGGCACACAATTTACAACTTATAAATTGTTTCTTTCTGGAATTTTTATTTACTGTTTTCACACCACGTTTGACCAAGGGTAGCAAATCACAGAAAGTAAAACCACAGACAAAGGAGAAACTACTTTACTCCAAGCAAGCCCCACATGTAGGCAGAAATCCACACAGTCAGATTTCGGAACACTTAGAAAACCCCTTCCCCTGTCATGTCTCACTCACACTGAGCTCTCCCGAACATCTGGACATCAACATTTTTCAGTCAATCACTTGCATGGGCTAGTAGCATCATCTTCCATGTCACTTTCTCCCTTATTTTCTTTTATGATAAGAAGAAGCCAAGGGTTTTTGTAAAAATCCCAGAGGTGAGAAGAAAACAGCTGAAGAAATATAATTCTAGCCTTGGTACAGTAAGAACTGAATTATACACCATATGATAATTTGGACTGGCTCATGCTACCAAACTCTTGGGTAATTCCAAAAAAATCTTTGTCCAGTTTACAATGGTACTTAGGGCAAGTCATAGCCATTCTCATTTATTTATATAAAATAAACTTGCAGGAAAATTTTCTTGCATTATTAGCTAATCCACTTTAAATGTATTATTTAAACAAATTTTGCCTATATTTTTTCCCAAACCAATGAGTACAGGCAAAACACTTAAGGGAATTTAATCACCTTACAAGTCTTTTCTAACACCTTTATTATTAAGATATTTGGGCCAGTAAATGCAAAGAAATTGTTCCTGCTCCTCTCCTGACATCTGAGGCTGAAGGGCTGAGAGTAAAAAGTCTGACTATGGCTTGGCACAGGTCAATGGCTTTGGGGCAGAGCGCAGGAACACGTGCTTCAGTGAAAAATTGAAAAATTGTCATGTTTTTTTCTGTGAAAAGACCTAACCCAATGAGCTATGTCTTTGGATACAGAGGTGGTCGGAGTAAGAGACATTTTTGGAGGACAAAATAAAAACTACTCCTCAAGCAGCAGTAACGGCAAGGAAAAGGATTCTTCCCAAGAGAGTTTATTACTTGTCCATTAGAAGGCTTAGCATCAAATCCCACACTGGGAGAGCTAAACACGGGTTATACGATAGCTAGGTCCCCCTGCAGCAGTTATTAATGTGGGCAGAGACAGCCTAATTACCACCCAAGCTGCTCCTACACTGACAGCAACTTAGCATGGAAAGAGCAAAAGGAAAGGGGGAAGGAGAGACAAGTAATATGATCTATTATTTTGCAATTAACTCGAGAATAGCCCCCGTCCACTGTCAACACACACATGTATACAAGGCTGAATTTCCAGATGCCTTAAATGAGTTCTCTGCCTCTCACACTCAGGAAGCTAAGCCAGTCTCACCTCCTGCAATGAAAACTCGGCTGCCAAGACTTGAGAGGACCAGAGCACCAAGTTCTTCACTCACCTGGGGGATAGTTAGCGCAAGATTTCATTTATGTTCATGAGGATGTCAAGGACAGCATTTATCCCTATATCTTTTCCGTCACGGTTTCATAATGCCTGCTTCGTGACATGGGTTTCATCATGCAAATAATTAGAAAATTAAATAAATATTCTAACATTATGTTTGGTATTAATTAAAACTTCTAATTAGTACAGGCTCCTAGAAAAACACTTAGCATCAATCATAATTTTGCCAACAGAAAACCGGGCCCAATGCTTAACACTTTATCCATGCTAGCTCATTAAGTAAAAATTCATTGCTAAAAACTTAAGCATATTAGCATTGTTTGTATATAAAAAGTATTATAAAATGAAATACAAGGTATTCTAGTCCATCTTTATCTGTTTGAAGAGCAACAAAATCCAAATGTAAGCAAAATTTTTAAAAGAATTAGGGAAATATTCATAATACTGTAAAATGGTAGACAAATGATTAATTTGTTTCTAAACAAAGAAACTTTCCAAATCAATAAAAATGAGATTAACACCTAATATTTCAAATGCATAAAGAGTAATAACTGTTAATTCACAAAAGAAGGAAAAAAATAAATAAAATGTCCAAACACATTTTTAAATGTAAAATTCCATTAAAATTAAATAAATGCAAAATAGTATTCTCCAATCTGTTGGCAAAGATGTAATAATAAGTATATATCCTAATTTGAAGAAGATATTGGGAAGTCAAAACTTCAAAGTAGTCTTTTATATGGTCCCAGCTTATTAAAATTTTATTAACTTTTCCAGAGAAAATAGCACCTCACACTTTCATGATCACAGCATGCCTGAGAAAAAATAGGCACCTAATATTTTTGAAGGGATGTGTAAATATACTTTTGTTATAAGGACATTTATAATAACAAAAAATGGAAACAACTGAAATATTCCAAAATAAAACATTAAATAAACAAACAGTTATATCCATACCATGGGATCACTGAAAATTTTTTATTAAATATGTGGAAATATATATGGTACATACCAGTAAACCAAAAATAAACAGTTTAAAAATAGTTTTATCATGTGATCTCACTTGTAACAATGTTATATATCTATTGTAGATGTGCATACACATCTATAAATAAATGTAACAGAAAGATATATACTAAATTATTAGTAAATGACTGTTCTTTCCATTTTCAAGAATATGTATTATTAGTACAAGAAGCAATAAAAGGTATTTTTAGGCACTGTTAAAAATCTTGAATACGTGATTTATTTTTATCTAATTTTCCTCTGAAATGTTTGTATGTTTATTGAGTGTGTCAAGCATAATGATATTGAAAAGCACAAGATAAATTTAGTTGGAGGACTGGAGGAAACCTTCCTGAATAGGTGACATTTAAGAGGTCTAAAAGAATAAGTAGACTTTTGTGTGGAAGAGTTGGACGAGCAAGAATGGGTGGAGGAAGAGTAGGAAAAGAGAGAAGCTCGGTTTCAGGAGGGGCCGACGTAGAATTGTGTGTTAGACATGAAGCTGAAAGGTAGGTTGGAATAAACAGTGATATGTAGCCGTCTCTAGCTTAATAAGGAGTCTGAATGTCTGAATGTACCAATAAGGATACTTTGCACATCGCTGTTTGACCTGGAGCAAGGCCTGGAAAATTGTATCTTTGACCTTCAGATACGGGTCATGTGTTTGGAGCACTGTGACGTCCTCTAAGTCTGATACAGTCCTATGCATTGGACGGTCATAAAGATCGACCCAGGTGATTTGTTGATGAAGACATATGTATTGTCACTAAGCCTTGTCAATATATTTTGTGCTCACAGAAATCGTTTTGAAGATCTGTATGGAATATTAAGTCAAAGGAGTATGAAGTACCAGATTCTTTTGTTCCGGCTAACATTACTGGTAAATAAATGAGAACTGACACTCCTTTTATTTCTCTTTCACCCCACATAATATTCTAGTAACTTATTTTCCTCTGGCATGTGCACGTCACTTTTGAAGGTAAGCCCAGCCGCAGGGGTCCGGGACCTAATTGCCCTGAGACAGATTGTGCAGCTCCAGATCCACGGAGACCCATCTCCACTGATCTCTGTGTGTGCTCCCTGCACAGCGCCCCCACTGTGGAGCTAGGGCTCTGTCTACACATACACACAGTTTGCCTATACTCATTAAAATAACCAGTCGTTTCAGGTCAAAAAAGAATTCACGTTGCTTTTTTTTTTTTTTTTTTTTTAAGAAATGTACACAGTTATCTGCCCCATTTTCATGGAATCGATTGATTTGATCAAAATTCTCCAAGTTCGTATCTACCTCTGAAAAGGATTCTTAACCACCTATCAAGAGAAACCCCCCTTTACAAGGGTGTGCTCCCCCCTCTACAAGCAGCTCTGTGTGACAAGACAAGCATGATGGTTTGTTATTGCTACACAGAACTGCCATTGAATGCTAAATGTGTACCACATCAGCTAGCAGACATTTAAGAATGGGATGAGCCCTCCTAAAAAATAATTACTCTATGTGCACTGATAAAACAGAAAACAACATCATTAACAACCATGTTTAGCCTTCGTCTTCTAATTCAGAGCCGCACAAAACAATAATTTTTTTATTATTTATAGAAATCGCTCTCCATGCTTCTGAAATGTTTCTTCTTCCCACCCTCTCTGATCTAAGTGTATCCGTCCTCTGTATCATTCTCTCTAGGGTTTTAGATGATCGGTCAGTTAATGTGAAATACTACTAAAGTTATGCCAAAAACAAATATAATTATTTTAAATAAGACTCTTCTAAATTAAAAGTATCTCTTCCAAATAGAATTTGCTATTTAACCAAACCACACCAAGCAGTAATAATGAAAGCGTTATGATCACTGGGCTAGTCCAGAGAGGGTCACTTCTGCCAGGTCAGTTGTTGTCCATACTGCTGACACACAGCCAAACTCTGCTTTCATTTATGTATACTGAGGCAAATTCTTGGAAGAGTAAAAAAAAAAATGTCAAAAATTAAACTATTTGGAAATGTAGTATCATGAACTATGAATCACAAACTCAAGAAGCCAGAAATATGATGAATAGTGTCTTTAACATTTAAGAAAGCATTGATTTGAAATCACCTCTGTCCAACTACACAGCTAACTGTCAACATTCTTACCACAGTTATGTACAAGTGTGAAAAATGCATTTCAGATGCGTAGGTCTATAAAGGTATTCTAGTGAGAGAAATTATGAAAATTCTGTGAAATTGTTTTGCTGGTGTTGTGAATCAATTCTCCTAGTGTTTTTGCTTTGCTGTCCTAACCCTTTCCAAAGTTTGAGGTTTCTCATTTGCAAAAAAAAAAAAAAAAGGGATATATTTCATTTACCAAAAAAATGTAGGATTTAACTCTATAATTTGTAAATATTTATGCATATTTCCAAAGAATACATGGGCTTAACTACATTTTCACATGATTACTTATATGCCTAATACATCATGTTAGATCTCACATTTTGCACTTTCACAATAAAATGTTCAGATGAGAAGGGAATAACCTAAACAACTTGACAACAAATCAGCAGACACTTGGGACAAAAAAAACCCTGAAATTAGATATAATAATATAAAATTGGTGACAATTTAATTTGAGAGTTATTTTCTACTTAAATTTTAAAAAATTATTTTTTGTTCAAGGATGAAATCTCTGTTCAGATGTTGCAGAGGGTTAATAAACAGCCTAACAAATGACCAGCTGGTGTCAGTGACCCTACCCCATTTCTCTTCCACCTTCACTCACATGGCGAGTGGGATATGCACGCGTTGTCCTGCGTCGTATTCAAAGATGACACTATTGACAGTGATTGCTCCATTCCCCTTGTGTGACTGAGAAGCCCAATATGGTACCAGAACTCCTTCCTGTAGTTTGCACATATGAAGCTTGTTGGGAGATTTGTGACTGCAGCTGCTTCTAACAGAGCCTGCCATTGTTTATATCTCTGCCTCCAAAATACAAAATGGGCCGTTGCTAGGAATGAACCACTTCATTTCCTGACCGCTGCAAGCCAGACTGATGTCTCTGTTGTTTCTTCCCAGATGTTCCCCAGCACAGCCATGTTGCTTAAACTTGTGCTTTGCCTCATTCAGGGATGAACAAAATGAGCTCACTTAAATGGTGAAGATTCCTTTGGTTGAGGATTCCGTGTACTGCAGTGACTCTACAATAAAGGTTGAGAACTGATTCTGACTACTTACTCTGTGTTAGCTCACTCTGATGAGTGGAGGGCAGAACACAGGGAAGTATGAGGCCTGGGCTCTGTCATCAGTGTGTGTCCTGGGTAATTACTCTTGAAACAGTGTGAGTCAATTAGTGACCAGACAAGGGAACCTATGAAAATGAACCATTTCAGGTTTAGATGTGAGTGGATTCTTCATGGGATAAAGTACATTTGGAAAAAAAAGATGATCAGAAGAGACACTTTGATCATGAGGAATTTGAAAAAATGGCACCAAAGTGGCAAAATGACAATGTGTTTGGGGGAGAGTGAGGTTATAGGCTTGGCCAAAAGGAAAGACATAGAAAAACAAAGTTGGATGGAGCAGGGGTGGGAGGGTTCAAGCCATTATATAGATTTCACAGACACTTTGAGAACAATTATATTAAGGAGCAATCAATCCATGAACATAATACATAGTCCTGATTTTGGCACAAACTACTGTGTGATACTGAACAATGAATATAACCTCTTGGGTGCTTCAATTTAAAAAAAAATTATTAATTTTAATTTATAGTGTTTACATGGATTCAAATCCTGACCTAAAGCCTCAGTCAAAAAACTACTAGACCTGATAAATGAATTTCTCAAGGTGGCAGGATATACAATTACAATTCAGAAATCAGTGGCATTTTTATACACCAACAATAAACTATCTGAAAGAGAAATTAAGGAAACAATCCCCTTCACTATTGCAACAACAACAAAATAAAGTACCTAGGAGTAAATTTAACCAAGGAAGGAAAAGAGTTATACTAGGAAAATTATAAAACATTGAAAAAGAAATCAAGGGCGCCTCAATTTTTAAATCTGTAAATTGAGAAGCTTAAAATAGAAAAGTAACTCTCAACACCTGGGTGCAGAAACATTTGGAAAATTATAAAGGAACAACCACAACGTCCACAAAAATTTTAGATTAAGCCCTGGCCGGTTGGCTCAGCGGTAGAGCGTCGGCCTAGCGTGCGGAGGACCCTGGTTCGATTCCCGGCCAGGGCACACAGGAGAAGCGCCCATTTGCTTCTCCACCCCTCCGCCGCGCTTTCCTCTCTGTCTCTCTCTTCCCCTCCCGCAGCCAAGGCTCCATTGGAGCAAAGATGGCCCGGGCGCTGGGGATGGCTCCTTGGCCTCTGCCTCAGGCGCTAGAGTGGCTCTGGTCGCAATATGGCGACGCCCAGGATGGGCAGAGCATCGCCCCCTGGTGGGCAGAGCATCGCCCCTGGTGGGCGTGCCGGGTGGATCCCGGTCGGGCGCATGCGGGAGTCTGTCTGACTGTCTCTCCCCGTTTCCAGCTTCAGAAATGAAAAAAAAAAAAAAAAGAAAAAAAGAAAAAAAAAAAAATTTTAGATTAAGAGGTTGATGTTGGCAAACTGATAGACCTAGCCCCGGGTGCCGGATGTTCTGTGACACATGGGACAGTCTCACCTGAAAATGTCTCCCAGGTGTAGCAGGACAAAACTGGTATATCACCATCTGAGTCTAGAAGCCAATTCTGTTTTGTGTGAAAATATAAAGTATGTCAATCAATTTTTATATAATTGCTTTCCCTTAAAAAATGTAAAGCTCTTGTGGAGTTTGAGTTGCTAATAAAAATACAATTATATCACTATATTTTACATGGTCACATTCATGATTATTTTAAGCATTTATAAGAATATAATTATTTAGCCTATTTTTAAAGTGCTAATATAAAGAAGACATTGACAATATATACTTGAATATCATTTTCATTTACATCCACACTCATTCATTCTAAATAGGAGCAAACTTCAGACGAATTTATGTAGTATCTTTTAAAATAGTTGTGCCTGAGTGGTCATATTTTGAGAAGCATATTGTTTTATTATAAAGTACTTTTTCTTTTATTCCCCCTTGTTATTATAATTAAGGTATTTGTTAAAGTTTTTTAAATGATGTGTGCAGGTAGAAAACTCTTTGTGAATTTTATTTCAGCTAATAGTATAAAATATTTACTATTCAAAGGGACACCGTGTCTGCTGGGGTTGAGAACCACAGGGAGACACAATCTCGAAGGCCCTTGCAGATCAAACCTACTGTTATCTTGCTGATGTGAGAGAGTCTGGGGCTCAGATGTGCCCAGTGAACTCTCAGAAGCTTAGTGCACTATTTCTTAATAAATAGAGCCAGAGCTTAGTAAATTATTCCTTAATGGACTGAAAGAGCAATGTCAAAACAAATCCATCTTTCACTAACAGAATTATATGCATCCTTAGGATATTTACCCTTGGGGTAAATATAAGCATGAAATCCTGAGGCTTTTTCAGTCAAGTTCTCACTAAAAGCAAAGGGCTTTTCCCCTTCCTGCTCTGAAGCATGCCTCTGCTACCCTACGCCTGCTGAGCAGTCACTTACTCATCTAATCAATTTTAAATGATATTTGAAATGTCAATATACACATTTTCTTCCCTTCCCATGCTCACTCTGACTCTTGTGTGAAAACAGGCATGGCAATGATATTTTTCACCATGTCTTCAGTTCAGCAAATGTTGACTTAAGGCTTTTATACTTTCAGCATGTCCTGGACTCTCTCCAACACACCTTGAACACCCTGGCTGGCAGTGGGCACAGGCTTGATGCAAGCCTTGCTGTCAAAAGGCTTCTGCTGTCTTTGCTGCTGTAGGATGTTTGCAGGGGCCCCTGGGAGATGCTCTGCTAATGAATTACAGGCTGCCTCATTTATCCAGCCCTTTGACTATCTGCCCAATCTTTCCAAGTTCCTAACCTCACACTTCCTCTTTCCTCCTACTAGATGTCCTTCTGGGAGACATTGGATCTGGGGATGAAACATTCTAATCCCAGGGTCTGCAGTCTTGTCAGTGTGGACAACCCAGGGGTCTGTCGCTTTGTTTATCTTTCCTACTTGTCTAGTGGGAGGTTTGGCAAAACGGGAAGGATTTAGACGGTGAGTCTTAGAAAAACATCTGAATGGTTTGTTGTTGTTGTTGTTTTTTTAATTCCAGTCATTAATAACAGAGCTCAAATAAAAAATAAAGTTCTGTGCTTTGTTATATCAAATTTTCTACTCTGATGATAAGGAAGATCTTTTACCTTCTGATATATTATTTTAAAGCTAAAATCAGGGTTCTATTAGTGAATACTTCATACAAATTGAGGGTAGCAGCAATACTGTAAGATATCCTTATGTTAAAGAAGTGAAGAGGTTATTTTTAATGCAAAATCCTATGATCCTCAGTTAAGCCATGCTTTTTTTCTGACAGACTGAACAAATTGAAGGAAGAAGAATTTGGTGGTAGAAATTATATAGATGCTTTCTTTTTTATTGTTTGTATTTTAAATTAAATTTATTGGGGTACTTGCTGTTTTTTTTAAAAAACAAAAATCTCATATCACATGAGGACCTATGACACAGAACCTTAACCAACTTAGATGATGTTCTTATATGGACACAAAATGAAGAAAAGGCTACTCCTCAATTGAGAATGAGTGTTATGAAAACTGATCATTGTGCCATGGTGGATTTAGCAGAACCTGCACATCCAATTCCCAGTTAATAATAATGTGATTATTAATCACTAATAATGATCACTTACTATTAATCACTAATAACAATCACATTGATTACTGGCACTTGGTGTGGCCCACATCTTTTTCCTGAACACAGAGGCCTTCAAAGTGGCCTGTCCGTGGAAGAGGATTTTGGTGAGACAGGAGCTGGGACACTGGTTGAGTAATTTCTATCTCAGTGGAGCTGTTCATCACAGCTAAACTTTGTGAGTGTTGGAATGATGTGTGTGTTATATGTGTGTGGGGGTGTGTGGGGTGGGGTCCAAGCTTCAAAGACTGTGAAACACAGTATGTGGTATCTTACGTCACTTCCCAAATCTGTGCAAATTCCAATTTCTCTCTGACAAGGCCTTTCCACTAGAATGGGAAGTTCAAAAGCACAGGGCAATTTAGATGGGTGGTTCAACAATAAACATCCCTGTGACTGAAAAAGTCAAAAGCAATTAATAAATATGCTAGTCCTAAGGATAGGATACAAACCTCTGTCATTTATGAGATAGCATTTACCTATCAACTATAATTTACCTTCTTCCTTCTACTTGTATCCTCTTAACCTGCATGATAGCTGATTATTATCATTATATCTTCAGCCTGAACTCAGGATCTGCAATAAAGGTCTTGTGAACTGAAATAGCACAATTTGTCACACAATGGAGTTTGCCTGCTTCACAAAGATTTTAATTAAACACGTAACTGAAGAGCTTCTTTATCTAAACTTTATCCACAGCCATAAAATAAAAAAACAGAGAATGTGCTAGAATGATGATGTTTTAGTTGAAATGAAAACACTGAAAATATTCTACAGTTCAAAAGACTTCTAGAGTAGATAGCCTATCACATTTGTGCTAAGCCATAGCTACGTTAAATATCTATTAATACCCTGTTATTCTATAGCGTAGTTTATTAATCATAGAAAGTATAATCAGTGAACCTAACCAAGAAGTTGGTGTTAGATATCATTCTTCTGTTGTATTGTAATCATTCAGTATTTTCAACAGCTCCGCAGACACTCAGTTCATGATAGGCTCTTTTCTCATAAGATAAGCATTCTTGAAACAGTAGATTGAGAGGAAATAAAATGCATTTAGAAAAATGTTTCTACCAATATGACTTTCCATTAAGATAAAGAGCTTTCCTTCAAAAATTGAAAGCAAAAAAAAAGAATAGAAACAGAAACAACAACAAAAAACAACCATGGTTATGGGTTTCAAAAAGAAAACATATAAACCACTAAATCAGGAGGCCTGGGCTGGTGGATTAGGCTAGTCATTCGTGGGATGAGAGAAGTAGGAAAGTGTCTAGATCGTTAAGACCATTGAAAATTAGAAAATTCTATGACTTAAACATCTTAGATTAACTTGAGCCCCTTCATTTGGAGCCAGGTTTATCATTGGTACTTGCAGCTCAGCCTGGTTGGGGAAGGGCCATGTTTTCTTGAGAGCAGTTGTTTAGTGAAAGCCAGAGCTGCTCATGGTATAATTACAACAGCTACAAATCGTGCCTCAGCTGTGGAAGTAACAAATAACAAATACAATGAGTCTTGGTGCTTTGGTGTGTCCACTAATACAGTAGTTTCCAACCTTTTTTGGGCCACGGACCAGTTTAATGTCAGAAAATATTTTCACAGACTGGCCTTTAGGGTGGGACAGATAAATGTATTACGTGACCAAGATAAGAGTCAAGAGTGAGTCTTAGACGGATGTAATAGAGGGAATCTGGTCATTTTTTAAAAATAAAACATCGTTCATTCCCGGCCAGGGCACACAGGAGAAGCGCCCATTTGCTTCTCCACCCCTCCGCTGCGCTTTCCTCTCTGTCTCTCTCTTACCCTCCCGCAGCCAAGGCTCCACTGGAGCAAAGATGGCCGGGGCGCTGGGGATGGCTCTGTGGCCTCTGCCTCAGGCGCTAGAGTGGCTCTGGTCGCAACATGGCAACGCCCAGGATGGGCAGAGCATCGCCCCCTGGTGGGCAGAGCGTCGCCCCATGGTGGGCGTGCCCGGTGGATCCCGGTCGGGCGCATGCGGGAGTCTGTCTGACTATCTCTCCCTGTTTCCAGCTTCAGAAAAATGAAAAAGAAAAAAAAAAAAACATCGTTCAGACTTAAATGTAAATAAAATGGAAATAATGTAAGTTATTTATTCTTTCTCTGAGGACCAGTACCAAATGGTCCACAGACCGGTACTGGTCCGCGGCCCAGGGGTTGGGGACCACTGCACTAATAAACCTAGATTCTGAGTACTTTATTTGGTCAACTGAATGCCAGGTCTTACATTTTAATGTGGAAACAATAAAAATAAAAATAATAAATAAATAAACAGTGACATTGAGAGTCCCTAAAGTTCTAAAATATGGCTCCATTTGCTGATGATCCCTGATATGCTACCACTTTGATTGTTCATACCTGTGAAGCAGTTACTTTTTAAAAGAAAGAACTTTAGAATTTTATCAAGTATAAAATAGAAGTCTCTTCAGATTTATTGTGTCTATTTACTCTTTAAGGTAAGAGGAGCGATTACTGCCCCATCTTCTATTCTTTTGTTTTTTAAGTGACAGGAAGAGAGACAGAGAGACAGACTCTCATATGTGCCCCAACAGGGATCCACCTAGCAAGCCCACTACTGGGGATGCTCTGCCCATCTAGGACAGTTGCTCAGCAACTGACCTAATTTTAGCACCTGAGGCAGGCTCCAGAGCTATTCTCAATGCCAAGGGCTAACTCACTGGAATCAATTAAGTCATGGCTGTGGAACGAGAAGAGAGAGAGAGACAGAGAGAAGGGGAGGGGAAGGGTGGAGAAGCATATGGTCATTTCTCCTGTGTGCCCTGACTGTGAATCAAACCCAAGACATCACATGCCAGGCTGATGCTCTACCACTGAGCCAACCGGCCAGTACCCCATCTTCTATTCTGCACATTACTGATTTTAGTAGCTACTTATTTTTCCAAAAGCTGGAGAAGTCAAGCACATTTAATTTTTAAAAGAAAAACTCTTTATATTAAAGGATTAGTTCTACTAGGAAAATAACCTTGAAAACAAGATTTTGTGCCAACTGGTTGTCAAATTGCTAGTTTCTAGTAAGATGTTATGTAATGACTTATTAAACTCTACTAAGGAATATTATATTCTTCAGGTTAAAATACTTTGAAACAAGAATGCAACAAGAAAAAAAAGAACCAGCAGCATTTCATTCCCCGACGTTGTCAGTGGCCAAATGTGTGAAGGGGAAATAGATCAAAGCAATGTCTCCCTGACCCTATGACACATGGTTTGGAAGTCCAGAGTGGTCAAAGACTCTAGTTCTGAAAGGTCTTGCCTCTTGAGAAACCTTGGACCAGGAAATATTACTTGACTTTGAGCTACATTCAAAGGCATGTTTTCCAAATTATTGAGATGAAATCTGACTGAGACTGATAATTCTTTATGGTTTAAGGACACAAGTCTTAACCTTTTTGATGGCTTCTTTTCTCTTTTATTTCATCTGTGTCACCTGAGCATTCTTTTTCCTCTCCATAAAAATTAAGTAAACGCAGGAAAAGATAAGAACGAAACCCAATTTGACCAATTTACATACTTTTATATGTTGAGTTGCTTTGAAACTACATTTTTTTTTTTTTTGTCTCAAAATGTTTTCAAGGTCGAGGGACCAAAGGATTCTGAGTGAGCTCAACAATTTAGAGTGTCCAACAAATTAAGCTCCTTCTTAACATGTCTATTATAGTCATAGTCTTTGAGTTTTTAATTTAAAGCAATTGTCCCCATAGGGAGGGCTAACATTTTGCACTGTTTCATTAAAATAGTTGACCTGCCCGAGGAAACTAAAAGAATTTCAAGGGTACATTTCAGGACCCTGTTTGTGTTGATAATGGTGTTCCAGAATTTATATTTATTAATATTGCTTTATTTTGGTCAGACTCCCACAGGAAATCCTGAGGAGTGTGTGTTTCTGGCATATTTTATCTTAGCTAGTTCCATCCCTTTGGTCTTGCATTCTGATTGCTAGACTGAAGAGTACCTTTGAAGGCCTCTGCTCTTTAATAGAGCTGAGGATGACAACAAGCAGGAACTTCAACACTCTAGGAAGACAATCTATCTACTTTCTCTAGTTATCATTAAAATGTCTTTTAGACATAGGTCATAACTGGAAACCTATAAATGATGTCTGTGTAGTAAGCACTTCCCACAGAACTGGAGTCCCAAGTGATTAAAATTTATCACATTGTTCTTATGGTTACAAATACTACTGATATGTGTCATTACTTAGAAAGTACTATTCATAACATTTTGATTTTAGTCCAAATAGTTTTCTTTCTGAATTTCCCATAAAAATGCTCTTGATCTTTTTTTTAAAAAAAGGTCTAATCTCCCTCTCCTTTGAAAGAACAAAGAAAAGGAGTTGATTGTTCTCTAGCTTAAATTTTGTTTAGTTTGATATATTTATTGCCTGGTGGGATGCATCTAATTTTCCACTGGCTTTTCTGAGAAAGTAATTAGGATGGAACAATTCAACTTGCAAGCTCTAAGCTCTTTGTCATGAATTAAAAGTTATGGTGTTTAGTGGTGGTGGCTCCATTAAAATGATATGTAACCATGAGACCTCATATTTAGCAGTGCTTTGATTTGCAAAACTACATGCTCCAAATGTACAAATGTTCTTTGCTTAGACAACACAGTATGCATTGAAATGCTTTCAAATGAGCCCATAATATGGTAGTAGTTTGTCAAGACACAGGATAATAGGCAGCCTCTCTTTTCATCTCCTAGAAAACTAAAGATTTAAAGTTCTTTCAACATGATTTTTCAACCTTCATGAATTTGTCAAGTTCTGTGTTCATAATTTAAGGCATAAGGTTATTGCACAGGATCCTTATACATTCAACTCTTACAGAGTATGTCACCTGAAAAGCAGTGGCTTTAACTAGCTATATTTAAGCCAATCAAGACTACATGCCACCTGCTTCTCTGCCTAAAAGTCCCTGGCTGGACAAATCTAGTTTGAGTTTTTAGAATTGATTTCTAAATTCTGAAACTTAACTGTATCTCAAAATATAAAGATATCAAAAAAGGAACAAAAGCAAGATATTAATAGAATTTAACACCAAGAGATTTTAACTAATATACCAAAAATCTTGTCATGATTTTTACAAAAAGTTAAACACAATCTAACTATTTAATTTAGGTGACTAAATACATACACTATTGTACTATAACTTAACATTCTACATGTTACATTTTTATATAATTTACCAATACAAGGGATTTTACTTAAAATCATCCCTTTTTTACCTCATAGTTTTAGATATAAATAAATAAAGAAAAGGTAAGCCTCTTCACTTAAAATTCTGAAGTCAAGAGTGTTTGTGAGTTAAGTAGGCCAATTGCCGGATCTAAGATATTTTTTATTTTTAAAACAAAATGTACTAGTTATTTCCATTGCTGACATATTTGGCTCCGTGTAACTTTTGGAGAGAATTTCTTTTTTGTAGAATTATCTTGTAGTTTAAAAACATTTGTGGTAGGGAAAAAAAGCCAGCTGGTGGCGAACAAAGAGGAACTAGAGGGGTTGTTGATAGGAAGGGGGGGAAAGGACCATAGAATTGATTTTTTTGAATCTTATCAAAACAAACTTTAAGGGACTGACTTATTTTGTCATATGGGTATTTTATTATATCAAATATTCTTGGAAGCAAGTGAACATTGGCTGGGAAAACACAAGCATTTATCACCTAGAAAATTTTCACTGAATGTTAAAAGACTAGAAAGAAACAAGGGTGCATAAATGCAACCAACACAACGTTTCTAACTGTAATGGAATTTTACAGCTAATGTACTTTACAAACTGTTTTGATCAGGGTTTTATGTGTATTTGTAATGATTCATTTTGCCTGTTTATATTGAGAATTATATTGAAAGTCATGTATGTAGGCAAGATGACCCAAGAACTGGAAAAATAAGTCATATTTCCTACATACCTGAGCATCAAAATTGAATTTCCCAGACAACCAGTTGCTTTGTCTATGTACTAACAAAGTCTAGTTTGTTGTTTTTCATTTTTGTTTTGTGTTCACTAAATTTCCTGAAATAACCGATTGTTGTAGAAGGTAGGCAACCCAGAAAAAAATATGTAATTATCCTAAACATCCTTAGAATTGTAGAATATCAGATTAAGAAAAGACTAACCACAAAGGTCTAGATCTAGATCCAACATGTAAATCATCTGTCTCTCTTCAGCTTTTTCAACAGGTAAGAGATGCTGGTCCCCTAAGACAGCTCACTCTATCTACCCAAGATTAACTATAAGTAACTCCATCCTTATAGAAAAACTTCTATTTATTGGCCCTTGTATACATTTGATAGCAGAGAAAATAATATTTTTTTCTCTCTAACAAGAAAGCTCTTTTTTCTCTAGAATAAACATCTTGTATTCCTGTAGTTTTTCTTGTTTTGGCATAGTTTTATATCTAGCCTCTTACCAAATGCATCTTTTGTTTTTAAAAGCATGCTTTCCCTCTCTCTTGCCAGGTTGTGGAGGGGGTTGAGGCATTGGGTGAAGGTACAGAGAAGTACATATTGGTAGTCACAAAATAGTTATGATAATTTAACATACAGCATAGAGAATACAGTCAATAATGTTTTGATGTCTGTATATGGTGCCCACTGGGCCACTGAAAACATCAAACAGAACACTGTAAATAAAGTATATGGTTGTCTAACCACTAAGCCTATACCTAAAGCCAATACATAATAAAATTTAAAAATAAATTTTTAAAAGCATATTCTCTGAAAGGGTGGTGACTAGATAAAAACTCAGGATTAAAACTAAAATGTGACACCTGTGGAATGTTGGGTGGGGTTATCACAGTCTCCTTAGCCAAGAAAGTTTTCCCCAAATTAGCCTAAAACTTATTAGACTTATGGGAGTCCCACCATTCTGTTGACTTAAAACCTTAGAAAATTTTTACCTGGAATTTTTAATATGAACCATCTTTCCATTTTGTTTTCTGAACATAGCTACAGAGCTTTATTGTTCATTTCTATTAAACTTTATTCTGTGAGCTTCAACCATTTGTCCAGTTGGTCAGGCTCATTTGGAGCTCAGTGTTGCCTCCATCTGATTCAGTAAAACTCCAGCACACTTGCCAAGATGCCTACCAAATCATTGTAAACAACATTAGGAAGGCAACTCATACCAATATGGTAAATTCTGGTCCTAAAGCATTCTTTTCTTTCTTTCTTTCTTTCTTTTTTTTTTTCAGAGACAGAGAGAGAGTCAGAGAGAGGGATAGACAGGGACAGACAGACAGGAACAGAGAGATAAGAAGCATCAATCATTAGTTTTTTGTTGCGCATTGCAACACCTTAATTGTTCATTGATTGCCTTCTCATACGTGCCTTGACCACGGGCCTTCAGCAGACCGAGTAACCCCTTGCTCGAGCCAGCGACTTTGGGCTCAAGCTGGTGAGCTTTTGCTCAAACCAGATGAGCCCTCGCTCAAGCTGGCCACCTTGGGGTCTCGAACCTGGGTTTTTCGCATCCCAGTTCGACTCTCTATCCACTGCGCCACTGCCCGGTCAGGCCAAAAGCATTCTTAATGAAGTGTAAATACTGTCTCGGGTAAGGTGAGATCTCAAATAGACCAGGATTAACAAATGGACTGACTTCTTATAAACTCACCTCCGTGATTACTAACAGCACTTTATTTTAAAGCAAGGATATCATGCCTAAAAAAGTAAAAACACTCCAGGAAACACAGTGAATTAAACTCATTCACTATGACCAACATCTATTTTTGGTTATTTATCTGGTCTTTATATGAAAGTGTTGATGATGTAACTCAGATTTTGTTTACCACAGTTAGATTTTTGTCTCTTGTTAACCTCATTTAAAGTGAAGACAGGCTTAAGCAAAGGACAGCGAAATCCTTATTAAATAGAAGTGAAACTAACACAAAGTCCCTAAATGAAATTGAATTTTTATATTTAACTGTTTTCTAAATATGCTTGCTTCAGTATGGTTCTCATTGGATTTATGCCATTGTTCATTAGACACTATACAATAATAAATACAAAATAATATTGTTGGTAAAATTTAATGATTAGCATAACTTTTCCCAGAAGCACACACACACTTATCATAGGAAAGAAGTCTTTGCATTGAACTCTGAAATGCACAATCACTGAAACGCTTGGGCAGCCACATGTGTAGGAGTGCCACGTCTCGCACATATTTATGAGCTGCCTTAAATCCTTTCTGGAGCAGGGAGAAATGTAAATAAAAGACACAGTCACATATTTAATGAGGAGGGAGAGAAAAATCTAAATTGGTGTGCAGTCACCGCTCTTACCAACCATGTTACTTTCTAACTGTTATTTTGAAATGTTTAGGTGCCTCTTTGCAGTGAACACGACCAAGGTAGAAGACGTGCTACATCAACCGATGTCACAGATATGCTGGACACTATTCAACAGAAATACAGTAACAAAATAGATTTTTTTAATGATCACTTAGCATTGAAAATTGAAATAAATGTAAAATGCTATCTGCCTTCCAGAGGGTGATTCCTAATTGTTTTCAAGGGATATGCCTTCTTCTGTGACTCTGGGGAGCATTCCATGCTACTGAATCAGAGAAGAAAATCTTTGGTTTAGTTTAGATAGGATTTGCATGGAGATAATACAATTCCATCTGTCTTTTTTTTTTTTCCTCTTAAAAATTAAACAGGAAACTCATATGTACCTTATATGTGATATAAAGGTACCCTGCTGGTTTTATTTCATACACTCCTCTCTAACCCAAACATTTCCTCATTTTCTCTTTTTACTTTTGCAGAAAAAAAAAAAAAAATTCAGGTACTGGTAGTTTATTTCAAAGTTTGTTGGAAGTCATTTTATTATATGACTTTTGAACAAAAAAAAGTTCTTTTCATTAGAGACAATGTTTTGTTCAATTGTTTGTTGTTTTTAACTAAGTGGCATAAATCACTCCAGTCGCAAGATAAACAGATATTCATTAGTAGGAGAATCCTGGTTTTAACCCTGTTTATCCCACAGATGGCGAAGACCAGATTCTCTGTGTTTAAGTCGCAACTTAACTCTCTCAGCATTCCTCCTGGTGCTCCTAGTCTTGCACGCTATACTCCAAAAGCATAGCTTGGCCAATTTTTAGCAAACAAACTAACAGGATGCCCAGTCAAATCTGAATGTCAGATAAACAGCAAAGAATGTATTAGCATAAATATGTTCCAAATATGGCATAGTCTACACTAGCACAGTTTTGTTGTTTATCTGAAATTCTAATTTATGTGTCCTGTATTTCAACTAGCAATCGTAAAAACACATCTTCTATGCCATTGTTTCAAGGCATTTAGTGTAGGTTTCTTTCTTGCATCTCCGATGACCTCTGTGCCTTGTCAACATGGCAGACCCAGCTCACTGGGCATTTTTCTCCTCTTCCATAAAGTCTTGGCTGACCTGCTCCATCTTAACCCCAGCAGAGCTAATCATTGCCTCCTTGGTGCTGACACTATGCCTTACACGTACATGATATTACTGAGTCACAAGTGTGTCTCGCCACCTGTGTGCTTCTAGTTGTGAGGTCACTGGGATACAAGGAGCTTTACTCATCTGTATCCCCAGTGCCTGATGATAGTGACGCCACAGGAAGACTTTCAGGTAGGGGTAAGAACAGAGGGATAAAGCCGGAGAAAAACTGATTTGAATCCTGGACTCTGCCATTCTGTAACTGAGACTGTAAACAGTATTTTGAGACCCTTGAAGCCTAAAGATCTTCATCTAAATTCTTTTAATGCAGAAATGGCCTTTATGACTGGAGGTGGAGGATGACAAGTACAGACCTCTGTTTCAACTGTGAAGGGAAAGAGGAGCTGAGACGGTCCCTCCGGCTGGGCTCAGGCTCTTGCTCCCGAAGGACAGCGGCAGCGTCTTCCCAGAGGGAGGAGAACAAAGAAAGGCGGGAACTAACCAGCTGGGGGCATCACAGCAGTCCTCCTGATCTGCCTCTTCAGGATCCAAGGTTTGACAACTGGCCAAGCAGAGGGTCCAGGAAGCTGAAAAATTAATGAACAATGCTGTTTCTAATATCCTCTCAGTTACGGACAAGGTTTTGGGGTTGAAAATTGGTAATTCCCGTATCCTAGATGTCAAATCTGAACTGACCCCTGATGGCAAAGGCCTAACCTGAGGGTCCCCACCACCTTTAACATAACCCTGATCCTGCCTCTGGCAGTCACCCCGAAGTCTTCTTTGGACCTCCTGACTTGTGTCAGAATTGAAACCGGTGCCCAGACCAGCATCCCCACAGTGGTCCAGGGAGACTGCACCAGCAATGCAGTCAGGATCATACTCACCTTACTGGGAAGCCGCAATGTACTAATCAACAGCCTCATAGACACTCTGACCAGCTTGGAACAAGGTGTGCCCTCCTTGGAGCAGAGCAGGTATGCCCGTTGACGTGCATCCTTTGTCTCCACCCTGGATGTGGATTTTATTCAGAATATCCTCAATAAACTTTAGCATGGAATCATCTACATATATTTTAGATAAAACATGCCTGGACAAGTAACTGTTGAAAATTAAATGAAGTTGCTCATATAGAAAGGACCTGTCACTAAGACCAAACTGACCACAATAGTTACCCTGTAATTCCACTCTCCTTGTTGAACTATGAAAGCCTTTCAGAGTTACAATGTCTCTCTTTTTCTTTCTGGATTATCTAGAGAAAACTTCAATTTTAATTTTCAAATAAAGTTATAAATGTTGTCCAACTATGGCCTAAGATACTCAACTTATCAATAAGATATGTTAGTTGTTTCCGCAAATTCTGATTTAATGCATGTTTTCACGTTTGTCTTTTACAATCAAATAGCACTTCCAATCAGACCATAAAGAAAGCAAAACTCTGTTCCCAAAAGCTTGCAACGAAAAAGAGTTTCTAAAAATTACTCTTGTCTCATCTGTCTGACTCACATTTATCTAAAAATAAAAGGAAAACTAGGAGAAGAAAATAAACGAACAGAGGATAACGTGCAGCCTCATGTCTCTAAGTCAGATAACAAGATAATTTTTCTGCATGCTCTATATTTCACTTTACTTTCCAAAATGACCTTTCCACCTCCTGGCCCTATCACTAGAATATAAATCCATTAATGAGGAATCTTTTCTTCCCTTGTCCTTTTTCATATCAATCTCAGCAGGACCCCAGACTGTTCTTTGAGTTCATTCACTTTATAGCCATTAAAAAGAAAATATAGTCTGCAGACGGCCTGTCTCCAATTGGTTAAGCACAGGATGAAGAAACAAATTCCTGAGTTTCTAGCTTTCATCTCTCACTGCTTTTCTATGCAAAATCTAGGGAAGTTTCTGAACCCCCTTTTCTTTTAATCTATGAAATGGGTGAATCATTTTTGAAAAATATGACATTTTTGTCATAAAATAAAAAGCTCTTAAAATATTTGTGTTTATGGTTTGTGGTTTTCAAACCATGTTTGCTTGACTTTGGGTCTCATGGGATTTAATGCATTGTTCATTAGATGCTGTAAAATAATAATAATGATCATAATAATAATAGCAAAATGTAATGGTTATTACAACATTCCCTAGAAGCATATAGATTTTAGTCTAACTTTCAAAGCTAAAAAACTGAGAAAAGTATGCAGGAAATCTTAGAATAAGTTGACAAATAGCTTAGAGCTACATCTAGGGTAGGGTCAATCATTTACTTTTCATTTTTGCCAATGTTTAATAAGCATACACTATAAGCCAAGTTCTGTGGCAGACTTATTCTGAGTTTAATTTCTATATTCATAAAAGTAATAAAATTAATAACTCAGAGTTTAATAACTTAATGTCCCTAAATTAATACTCTAATAATGTTATTGATGTTAATATTCACTGAGCTTTGAAACCTCTAAGATAATATCTGCACCTTTATTAGATCAGCACAGCCTTCTCCTGAAGACTCAAGTAACTTCCAACCTACACTGTACATGCCCAATGATACTTCTCTGCAAAGTATGGGTTTTCTTCACTACCTGAAAATAGAGATTCTTATGATACTTTTCATAAACCAAAGTGGCAACATAATCTATACTAAGAAAAGATGAATAATACTTTGGGATTCAGATTCTAAAGGTCACTTGAGTATCTTCTTTAAACTTAGAACTGTTTCTTTGGATGTATATTTTAAAAGAGGAATAGAAAGAGAATTTATGCAAAGAATCCTTTGTGCTTTCCTAAAAGTAGCTTTTTCAAACCGGAGAGGGGAGCAATTGCTAGAGTGTAGGCCTGGCATGTGGATGTCTTGGTTCAATTCCAGTCAGGGCACACAGGAGAAACGATCATCTGCTTCTCCACTTTTCCTCCTTTTCTCGCTCTCTCTACCACCTTCCCACAGCCATGGCTTGATTGGTTGCAGCAAGTTGGCCCCAGAGATGAGGATGACTTTATGGAGCTTAGGTTTCAGGAGCTGGAATGGCTCCATTGCCAAGCAATGGATGGCCCCAGATGGGCAAACCTCACAAGGGCTTGCTAGGTGAATCCTGATTTGGATGCATGCAGAAGTCTGGCTCTTTGTCTTTCCTCCTCTCACTTAATGTAGAAAGGGAAAGGAAAGGAAAGGAAAGGAAAGGAAAGGAAAGGAAAGGAAAGGAAAGGAAAGGAAAGGAAAGGAAAGGAAAGGAAAGGAAAGGAAAGGAAAGGAAAGGAAAGGAAAGGAAAGGAAAGGAAAGGAAAGGAAAGGGAGAAAAAGAAAGGAAGAAAGAAAGAAAGAATTCAGTGGAGAGACCAAATCCACGTATATAATCTGAGTGATGACTTGTGCTTTTCTAGGAGTGTCTTACTATCACACAACCTGAGGGACACACACAGTTGAGAGGGAGAAAGAATGAAACCAATAGATCAATAAATGTCATAGCTCCGTCATCTCAATCTAGGTAAATTATTTTCAATAAAAAGAATAGGTCTCTCAACGGAGTGCCTTGAAGATCCAGTGCAGGTAACTCTGTGGCATGGAGAAGCCTCTGAAACCAGTCTAAACCACCTTGTCTGTTAGAAATGCTATTACTTATTTTACATGCAGGAACCATAAACGTAAGATATCACATTCTAGTCTTAAAAGAGTGAGCCCAATGAAATTCAGGAAAACAATCAAAAACAAATAAAATATATTTTTATACACTGCTTAAAATTTTTGTAACAAGCATGCATCATTTAAATAAATAATAAATAAATAAATAAATAAACAGTAAAAGCATTTCTAAAGAGAAAAATGAAAAGAAAGAAGGAAGGAAGGAGGGAGGGAGGGAGAGAAGGAAGGAAGGAAGGAAGGAAGGAAGGAAGGAAGGAAGGAAGGAAGGAAGGAAGGAAGGAAGGAAGGAAGGAAGGAAAAAAGGAAGGAAGGAGGGAGGGAAGGAAGGAAAAGAAAGATGAGAGGAAAGAGCATTTCTTTCCTTTTCAAAATCTGAACTCATAGGAGACTAGAAAACACATCCCAGTGCCTTTAAAGTCCTTTGTGATTTCTGAACCCACATGATTGATCTCAGAATCCTACAGCTATAGAGATTAGTGTGGGAACCTCAGATCAGCTTCCATCTTCCCTGAGTTACTCAAGAATTCACTTTAGGTGCTGCTTAGAGAGCATTGGAAAGGAAAGAGAGCTCCCTTCAACTTCAGAGAAACAGCCAGAGGGATTCTCTAAGCTTCTGCACTGATGGGAAACAATCATTCTTGACCTCTTGCTCTCCCCCTCCAAAGGCTTATGGCTGTTTGAACACAACTAAGAAAATTGAACAGTTTCCCCCATATTTCCAGGAAAAGAGAGCAAGGCTAGTGTTGTTCTGATATTTACTGAAGACCTAACAAACACAAAACATAGTACTTGACACTTTAAGGAACCAAAGAAATAGAAGATACAATTCCCACTGGGAGAAACATATAAAGCAAAAAGAAGTAGATGACAAATTAACTGCAAAACAAGATATTTCACAAGGTTATTGCTAAAGAATAATGCACAAGCCATGAGAGCTATCTTGCCAAATGTAATGTACAATATTTTAATAGGCACTGCTTTGAAAAAAAAATGGATTTTTCAACATCTGTTAAATGCACACACACATATATACATACACACAATCATGTTTATTAGAATAAAATGTTTAAAAATAATTAGAAGTTATATAAATATACAAAGTTTAAATAATTAGAAGGAGAGCAGAGATTAAGAATAGATGGCATTTACTGAGTGTTTTTACTGCTCCAGGCACTATGCTAAGTGTTCTAAATGCATCTGCTCAATTAATTCTTGCAACAAATTAATGAGATAGGTAGGGGTTATTACCATTTTCTATCTGCAAAACCAAGACTTAGCAAAATTTAGTTTGTCTAAGATGTCATAACTAACTCCATATTTCTAAAGCCTTTGGCGATAAAGAACGACAGTCAACACTGTACATGTACAAGATTAATCTGTTCTTAGGTAACTTGATGTGTCAGGAAAATTCAAGAGCACCACAGAATCAGCTTAACTATTCATATAAAAAGACAATCACTACAAGAAGAACTTGAGTATGTATTGGCAAATGGGCTAGTGAATAAGATTAGCTGAGAACATTTTTTTTAAGGAAATGGACCTTGGAAGCAATCTTTAAAGAAAAGCATCTGTTCAGTTCATCCATATTTCATCATTAAATTCTTATTGAACACTAATATTGTAATTCCCTCCCTTTGATGATAATAATAAAAATATAAATAAGAGATACAATTAGCTGCCTTTAGGGAGCCAACAATAGCCTTGCATGAGGCAATGGGATGGTGAGAAGGATAGAGGAAGGGAACAGACAACACCCTGGGAGTAAGTCTTATTACAGATACATAAACAGAGATGTGGAAGAACGGGGGTAGAACCACATAATCCACCTGTAAAGCTCAAATGCCTTCATTTATGAACCTTAAGAGGCCACGTTTTCTATATGAGAAAATTTTAGCACCTCTAACATGGAACAAAGCCAGCAGCTCTTTATGGTAAGGTTAATCACAGCCTGCACAAACATAGGGAAATCGGAGAGAGGTGAGACCAGATAGGTGAGAAGAATTGTTAAAAAAAAAATTATGGCTGATCATAGGGAACTAGAAGAACCAAATGTTCTTCCTTTTCTAGCTCAGCAAGAGGCACCATAGTTCATTCAGTTGTTCAATCTAGAAACTAAGATATCCTGTATGCCTCCTTCCAATCCCTCATTCCAGATCTCTTCAGTCTCTTCGGTCACCAAGTCCATCAATTCTGCTTCCTAAATCTCTCTCCTGTCTGTTCACTTCTCTGCACCCTCAAAACAACCAAATCAGGACAGGTCTCTGCATCCTCACTAGTTCACTCACCTTCCTTTAGCCAGCCTGATCTTTTTTTAAAACACAAATTCAACTATGTCACTCTTCCAGGGCCTTCTCAATATTTTTAAAGTAAAGTTCATACTGATTCTTGTGTTTCACAAGCCCTCTCCAGCTTCTATTGTTTCCTAACTTGCCTCCCAACTCCACTATCCCTTAAAAAACACACTGTGATTCACTAAAGCTGAATTACTTTTCCTTCTGAGATACATCATGCCCTCCCTTCTCCAGACTTTTACTCTTGATGTTTTCTCAGAAATACTTTCTCCAGGTTTTGGTTGGATTAATTCAATTCATCATTTAATTCTCTACTTGCACACCATATTTTCTGGGAAGCCTTCCCTGATCATCACATCTGGATTAAGCATCCATGCCTTGTGACTACCCAACACGCTGTTCTTCCTCTTTCCCAGCACCTAGAGGGGTGTAATCGCCTGTTTACTTATCTTTATTACCAAATAGACCTTAAGTTCCAAAGAGCAGGAGCACATCCATCACATTCATTTATATCCCTTAGCAGTTGGTATATACTAGACCAGTAAACTAGTGATTAAATGAATCTTGCTGATTATAAACCAATACTGAAGGGGGAGAAAAAGGCTAATACAAACCAGTGGGTAGGTCAAATGAGGTTCAGCTACCAACTCCATGAGCAAACCACTAAAGCAGTGGCCCCCAAGCTTTTTTTGGGCCACGGACCGGTTTAATGTCAGAAAATATTTTCACGGACTGGCCTTTAGGGTGGGATGGATAAATGTATCACGTGACCAAGACAAGAGTGAAGAGTGAGTCTTAGACGGATGTAACAGAGGGAATCTGGTCATTTTTTAAAAATAAAACATCATTCAGACTTAAATATAAATAAAATGGAAATAATGTAAGTTATTTATTCTTTCTCTGAGGACTGGTACCAAATGGCCCACGGACCGGTACCGGTCTGCGGCCCGGGAGTTGGGGACCACTGCACTAAAGTACCTGAGGTTTTGTCAGCGTTGATCAATCAAATACCAAGCAAAATCAGGCTTGGGACTTTCCAGGTGTTTTTTCTACATGAATATGCCTGGGTAGTTTAGTGCAAGTCAAGAAAACGAGTGTCCATTTAGAACTGGGGAAGGTTCTCTTCATAACTGAGACCCAGAATATGAGTCCTATAATACGAATATGAGTCCTTTGAATATGAAGGTTGGACCAAGTCAGAAATAAGAGTCAAGAAAGCTACAAGAAAATAATATGATTTGGAAGATTGGGGAAATATAAAAAATTTGTTTTTAGTTACCTACTGTAAGAAAATACCGAAAATATGGGACCTCCTATTATAATAAGTAGAAGCTTGTAATTTATTCTATAAAGGAATATATACTATTGATCTATACCTCAGAGGAATGTAAGAACCTACCTTTATCATCTCTTAAATTGAAATAGTCTCTTTTTCCCTATGTTCTACTTTGCATCGGAACTTTATTTAATTCTTTTGCTGTGTTAGTATTTTTTCTGGTGATTATCAGAATCCTTGTCTTGTCTTGTCTTGAAGAAAGTGTATGGCAAAACCAAATGCGCCATGCGCCATTTCTACCTTGCTTTCCTAAGGAAAATATAAAGCACCAGACTGGGCTTACTGAAAATTCAAGTCAATATCGGGGCATTTGGAAAGGCCAGAGGAAGGAACAGAAAATGACACTGAATGAAGGCGTGCAACGGTACCTGGCGAAGGCTTCGGCGATGCGCCCTGCACTTCGTGTTTCTGATCTGTATCTCGCCCCTGCAGTTAGTGATTGGTCTCTCGTAGCAGCGGCTGTCTCGAGGTAGGAAAGGCCGGTCATTATCTGAGCTTTGTGTTGTGTATAAAGTCTGATAACACTTTCTGTTTTTCAAGAATAATTTAAGCATTTCTGAACTTTTTTGGGTAAAAGCACACTTAATCATCATGCAGCAAAGCTGGAAACCGGCCAAATGCAGGACAATCAAAGAGCTTTCTCTCAAAAAGCCCAGAGCCGGATACCTCAGCTTTGGATAAGTACTAGTGGGAGAAAAGCAAGGACCCCGGTTCTGGAAATCTTCAAAAACCTTGTGAGTTAAAGCAGATCCTTCTATCCTTTGGAGTAAAACTTAAAGCTGGAGCATGCAAAGGAATGACTAGTCCATGAATAATAATTTTTTCTTAATAAATAGAAAATAGAGAACAGTTTACAATTAAGAGTCATAAAGATAATTCTTAAGCAAGAATTTCTTTCTTAATTGACTTGTCTGAATGTTGGCCTCCCTACCCCCCTCCCAAAAAAAAAACAAACCAAGCTATTACTGGCTTTGGCAGTTTTATACTAGAATGCAAGGTTATATATAATCTGGGAAAACCTAAGATAAGCACATCCTTCCTAATTGCCTCTAAGTCATGTTTCTTGTAACTCCTCATGTTAGAGGCCCAAACTATACTTGCAGGGTATTTATCACATTTTATGCATCTCACTCTATGCTGTTAGACCTCAGGGGGCCCATTCCAGGAAAAGTGATAGAGACACAATTTCAGTGAATCCCTCCTTCCTTAACAAACCACACCAGCTGCCGATACTCTGAGGTCATCAGCTAGGTGGTTTTGTTCCTTCATTGATAATCAAGCACTCATTTCATTTTATAGACGATAAAGGAAATAAAATGAAATCAAGGACTTGGAAATGTGTTGGGTGATGGTCACTGGCTCTACTTTTGCTTCGTCCCTGACTGCAGTTAATCACTTACCCCTCTTTGTCTCACTTGCTCACTTTAGAGCTAAAACTTGGGCCAGAATGTTCTCAAAAACCCTCTCTAAAATTCCAAGAGCTTTTGACCTACATCAGAGGTATACTGCAAAAAAACCAGTCTGTCCTACATGGTAAATATGACTGGTTTGCCTTCAAGTTTATGTTTACTTTGCATGTCTTTTTTTTAACCAATGTTTTAATGCTTTCATTGTCTAATTTTTTTTCAAATATTAACTCACTTAAAACTTTGTAAATGTTACAATTTAATACAAGGCAATATTTCATAAATCTCAAAATTAATTACATAAACATTAATACAAAACTACCCAAAATCTGTAAAGCCTTAAAGAGCTTTGAAACTCCTTCTAAGTTGTTAAATTCCAGAAATACATCAGAATAAATACGGGGTGGGGCAAATGTAGGTTTACAGTTGTTAGTATGTGAAACAGATTTTATTCTTGTACTGTTATTTATTAATTGTATTATTTTCCACACAAACAACCATAAACCTACTTTGCCCAATCATATATTCTATTTATAAGATTTTTAAAATGCAGTAAAACATACTAAAGAGGTAAAAAACAAAATTATAGAATTTTTTAACATATTGAGAAATAATATAAGCTTGGAAAAATATAAATTGAATATCTTACTGCATTCATTTTTGTCTAGTGCTCATTTGTCCCATTCCATATATTATTATATGCAAAATATAGTCCTCCCTTGATCCTTATGTGCTTATATCCCCATAGATATCAACATTAAAGTGTTCCTGCCTTGAGTTCCATATGAGAATTGCATTTCCTTTTGAAAAAAAATAAACAAAAACCTATTTCTTCTCTCTGCCTCAGGTCTTATTTCTTATACCATATAGGTACTAGAGTAGAAAAAGCTCAGTAAAGGAGGTAATGTTTGAGCCATGTTTTAAAAAGCAATGTTCTTCAGAGGAAGAAAGATAGGAAATATTACAGACATTACCAATATGCAGTCTGCACATAGGCAGTGTGAAAAAGCATATCATGTTCTACTTTAAAGTTGTGGAGAGCTGCCTCACTAAGCTAAGAAATAAAAGCAGGATATGAAACTGGAAAGCTAGGCTGGTTTGATAGATTTAATACAGTATAAAACAGAGAACTGCCAGGAACTTTGAAGAAGGAAAACAGCACAGTTCTATCCATGCAGTAGAAAATTCAGTCTGGCTTCAATATGGAGAATGGGTCGGTGGTACAAGAGCCTAAGGCGGTAAAATCGGGTAGGAGACTCCTACGATCAGATGGGAGAAAGTGATGTCTTAACTACAACAACGGCAGTTATTAGATGATAAAATTTAAAACCAGCAATATTTAAGGATAGCATCTACCATATGTGGTTATTAACTGAGCCTTGGGGTGAAGTTTGGCCCTTAGGTTTTCAGTTCGGTGGCCAAATAAATAGATGTACCAGTGACTAAACTAAAGATAACAGAGAAAGAGTAGTGTATTAGGTGTACTGATGTGTTGGTGAAGAGATGTATAAAGTTAGAGATTATGGACATGGTTTTAGACAGGGAAAAATCAAGAGAATACCAGACACCTCCAACAGAGCAGAACAAAAGGAAGGAACCAATAAAGTCTGTGAAGAAAGGGTATATTCAGAATGAATAATGCATTGAGAGCCAAGAGAACAGAGAGTTTCAAAAAGGAATAATTAAATATTTATGCCAACAACATAGAGAAGTCAAGTAGGAGAGCTAGGAGAAATCTGGCTCAATCCTCTTCTAATCCCAGGACTGGGGAAGACGAGAATGTAAGTCTCCCCTTGAGAAAGGGAGAGTCAGCAGAGCAAATTAATGGTTTAGTTAAGTTGAGAAGGCAAAGGGAGTACACTATAGAAAGCTCAACGACGTGGGGAAGAATCAGGAGATCCAGTATTTCAATGAAGATATATGGGAGCAGATCCAGCAGGCAGAGGAGGGGTAAGCCACCAGACCACCAGGAAAGGACAAGACTGACCTGCATAGAGATAACGGTATGGGAGGATTAATGATGAGGGGACTCTGATTTCTTTTTATCTTTATCTTAAGTGAAATAATTTTCAGCACTTCAAATTCCTTTCTGATATCACATTAACTTAATAATTTAATACTCTGGATGTTCTGCAATTCTACCCTGTATACGAAGGCACAATGCCAATCTAAGCAACACTGATGCCAACCACCCTAATGAGAAAGCACAGGAAAGTTGATGTGAAATTACAAAACCTTTTTCCATACAGGTTGAAAGCCTCTCGTTCCCTTGTAAGCTTCTCAAGTGTCACTCCTGGGTTTAATGACCATCTTGATATGTTACATAGATAGCCTATATGATGGACCTCAGTCATCTTCCCCAACAAACAAAAACCCCTCAAATCTGCGTTCTTCTGTTTTAACTGCTTAACTTTGTGAAACACACATAGGACTCTTACCTACTAGGCCAGGGGTCGGGAACCTATGGCTCGCGAGCCAGCTGTGGTTCTTTCGATGGCTACATCTGCCTCGCAGACAAATCTTTAACAACAACAACAACAACAACAAAAACATTAAAAATATAAAACATTCTCATGTATTACAATCCATTCATTTCCTACCGCTCTTGTTCATGGTTGTGGGTGGCTGGAGCCAATCACAGCTGTCCTCCGTGACAACACCAAATTTTTATTGGATAATGCATAACGGACGCAGGTCATTGTATGGCTCTCATGGAAATATATTTTAAAATATGTGGTGTTCATGGCTCTCTCAGCCAAAAAGGTTTCCGACCCCTGTACTAGGCAAAACAAGACATTTCCCTGCAGGAGCTGCCTGAAACCCCATCAACACTACATAAGAAACGCTGGCAGAGTCCAGGCGTATCCCTTGTGGTCATTCCATAAACTAAGAAAAAAAGATTGGGAAAACCACAGGTCTAAGTTGAAAGATAAAAGTTCTGAAAATTATTTTTGTCACTAGATATGCCTTGTTGAGAGCCCTGTTTACTTTTGCCAAGATGTTAAGTCTAATATTTTGAAGCCAGCTTTTTCAGCGGTCTCATGGTTAAAAGAAAAGATGGACTGCTATACTGACCACATTTGGAAAAGCCGCAGAAATAATCCAATCAACATAGCATGAGGGACATTGTTCAAGTGAGCAGTATATTCTGCTGTCAGATTGGTATATAAACAAACTGCCAGGGTGATTTGTTGATATGTTTACCATAGTGTGGTAGACTTAAGACAGAGTCCAACATTTCTTGATATTCCTTCTATTATAAGGTGAGTCTATGTCCAATACCCCTCAAAGCAGAAAGAATTATGGTTGCTCCAGCTAACAGAGTAAGATATAGTGATGTCATCTCCACAGCTAAGTCAGGGTCATATAGCTCTGTATGGTCCTCTTGGGACACTCACTGGGAGCAGACAGACACTACAAAATAAGTCTGACTATCCTACAACCACCATGCTGGAAAGGCCATGTATAAGCACTCAGTCAAAAACACCAGATGCCCTCCCAAGTGAATAGATGATGTCAGTTGCCAGTTCGGTGAAGGAGGCATCTTGGACACCCAGCCCAACTGAGCTTTCGGACGTTCCATTCATCAAAATGACAGTTCTTTATATGTCCTTAAAACATGTTGAAATCGCCTGACCAGATGGTGGCACAGTGGATAGAGCGTCGGACTGGGATGCAGAGGACCCGGGTTCGAGACCCCGAGGTCACCAGCTTGAGTGCAAGCTCATCTGGTTTGAGGAAAAGCCCACCAGTTTGAATCCAAGGTCGCTGGCTCCAGCAAGGGGTTACTCAGTCCGCTGAAGGCTCATATGAGAAAGCAATCAATGAACAACTAAGGTGTCGCAACGCGTAATGAAAAACTAATGATTGATGCTTCTCATCTCTCTCCATTCCTGTCTGTCTGTCCCTGTCTATCCCTCTCTCTGACTCACTCTCAGTAAAAAAAAAAAAAAAAAAAAAAAAACATGTTGAAATCACCTGTCACAGGTCTTTTTTCCTTATTACTTAAAGGCCATGTTCTCTTCATGCTCTTAAAACACATTTCTTTATGGAAAATATGAGGTTAATTTTTTCTATTGAAATATTTTTAACATTTGTTATGGGTTTTCTTTCTTTTATATTATAGATTTCCATAAAAGAAAATGGAGACTATATACAGAAGTTCATGTCAAAATTTGAGTGTCTAGACTCAAAATTCAAAAGAGAAAACATCAAACCTCAAACTTTAAATTCTAGCTGTCTAAAAAAAATTATTAAAGGTGAAAAATATTTATCTCTACAGTTTATTTTTAAGCCTATTTTTCAGCTTCACCAAGTTGTATTTCTAGCCAATTTGGACTAAACTAAAATCTGAGAGTGGGAAAAAATCAGTAATGCGAAGTCATTTCAGACTTGGACATGTGAACTAGCATGACTCAGATATGGCGAGAAAAACATCCAAATGGCTAGGGCTTACAAGACTAAATTTTCAACCCTGGAAAAATATAATGGTTTATACTTGATTTGAAAATACAAGCACATTGAAGATTTCTAGGCCTTATACCTAATATAAAACTACTTTTTTAGCTATTAAATTGGTTCATACACAAGTTACATTTTTCACTCTTTTAAAAATAAAATAGATTTGTATATTTAACCCAGAATTTTTTCACAATTCATCTTCTACTAATGTAGAGTGAAATGGAGTCAGATAAAGAACATTATTCAAGGAAGTGTCTGAAAACAGTATCTATATTAGCTCTGACTGGTGTTTGCAATGATATCAGCCACATACTTAATCAGTTAAGTGTTTAAACAATAACATTTATACTGAGTAATAAAAAGCATTATTTAGATTTTCTGACACTGCTTCTCTACCTCAAAGTCAGGGCCAGAGTATAACATTTATTTTTATTGTACTTTTTACCTGTAGTATAGTGTCCTAAAGCCTGCATCTAGAATAATGACAGACTATGTTAGGGATAAAAATACAAAAAAAAAACAACAACAAGAAGAAGATGATGAAGATGAAGAAAATACTAAATTAATGCTTGATAGAAACATCTACAAAAAGAGATCACACATTTTTTATGAAGTATCATCTAAGCTAGTATTGACTTAAGACCCATATATTTCATTGCTAAAGAAATTAAACAGATTTTGTCTGTGGTTGCTGCATGTTCACATTTGTGATATAAAAAACTACCACATGCACTGTGGGAAATTGTAAGACATCAAAGACATGGTTTTTTTCCTTCAAAATATTCTACATCTGTTTGGGAAAGGAGCACATATATTCATGATAAATCAAATTATTAATACTTAATTTGCTCATACTCCTGTTCACAGGGAATCTAAGGGAAATGTAACTATTAATAAATAAAAATTAAAATTGTATTTTATATATCACATTCCCCAAAGGATTTGAGAAAGGGGAAGAAGAAAAAAAGGAGCAAAGAAAAAAGAAAGAGGGAAGAAGAAAAGGGAGGAAATAGCAGGAAAAAAGCCAAAGAAAATGGAAAGAGATAATATTGAAGAATTATAGATAAAATTCAAGGTCTCTCTGACCATGATCCCCACCCCACCTCCAATCTCCTCTTCCAGGAACTGTCCAGGATCATGACTTTTACCACATTCTAGAATTTTATGCTTGTGATTTATTTCACAATACTGAGGACATACCTACTATCATTTGGCTAACTGCTTTGTTTGTTATTTAACACTATGTTTTGTGTTCCAGTCACACTGATATGTATAGATCAATGGCATTTATTCTTACTGCTAAATAAATTGTCTGAATTCAACACATTTTAATTATAAACATCCTAATTTGATGTTTCCTGTTTTTCTCTCTTACAACGAAGGCTACAATGTACCTTTTTTCTGTATATTGCTTTGTACACAGATATAAATATTTTTCTGGGGAATAAACTTACAAGTAAAATAGCTGGTTTATATGGTATGAATATTTTCAATTTTACCATAAACAGCCAAACTGTTCTCGAAAGTGCCTTCATAAATGTATACTGCCACCACGGCACATGACATTACTGTTCTCTCAATATCTTCAACCACCCCAATGTTGTCAAATTCTAGAATATTTGGCAATGTAATGACTTTCTAGTCATTTTTTTATTTGCATTTTTATTTACATTTTCCTAAATATGATTTTGACTTTTTTATATATTTAGCCATTCACAAACACTATTCTGTGATTTGTTGGTACATATTAGTGTTTACTGTTTTTCTATTTCACTATTTTTCCTTAGTCTTTATAATAGTCTTGAGTATAATCCTTTGTCTACTATACACATTACAAATATTTTCTCCTCTGTGATTCCCTATCTTTTATCATAAAGCAATTTTTAATTTTGATGTAATCAAATGATGAATGAGCAAATTATAGACTTGCTAAAATAAATTATTCTTGTATTCTAATCTAATCACAACTGCTACTTCATTATAATGTATTGTTTTTAAAACTTTTGTGAGGCGAATGAAACTCGACTACAGTTTGTCCCCCTGTACTAAAATTAATTCAAAATGGATCAAAGACCTAAATTTAAGACCTGAAACAATAAAGTACACAATAGAAGAAAACGTAGGTACTAAACTCATGGACCTTGGTTTTAAAAAGCATTTTATGAATTTGACTCCAAAGGCAAGAGAAGTGAAGGCAAAGATAAATGAATGGAACCACATCAGACTAAGAAGTTTTTGCACAGCAAGAAAAACTGACAACAAAATAAACAGACAGCCAACTAAATAGGAGATGATATTTTCAAACAACAGCTTAGATAAGGGCCTAATATCCAAAATATACAAAGAACTCATAAAACTCAACAACAAACAAACAATCCAATAAAAAGATGGGAAGAGGACATGAACAGACACTTCTCCCAGGAAGAAATACAAATGGCCAACAGATATATGAAAAGATATATATCATCTTCATTAGTTATTAGAGAAATGCAAATCAAAACTACAATGAGATACCACCTCACACCTGTTAGATTAGCTATTATCAACAAGACAGGTAATAGCAAGTGTCGGAGAGGCTGTGGAGAAAAAGGAACCCTCATCCACTGTTGGTGGGAATGTAAAGTAATACAACCTTTATGGAAGAAAGTACGGTTGTTCCTCAAAAAACTAAAAATAGAACTACCATATGACCCAGCAATCCCTCTACTGGGTATATACTCCCAAAACTCAAAAACATTGGTACGTAAAGACACATGCAGCCCCATGTTCATTGCAGCATTGTTCACAGTGGCCAAGACATGGAAACAACCAAAAAAGTCCTTCAATAGATAAATGGATAAATAAATGTGGTATACATATATACTATGGAATACTACTCAGCCATAAGATATGACGACATCAGATCATTTACAACAAAATGGATGGATCTTGATAACATTATTGTAAGGTATTTTTCCCCACTGAGAAGGAAGGAAGAGGGCCGGAACCGCAAAGTGTGGAATAAGTAAACGGCTTTATTGAGTACAGAGCGCACACCCCGCCCGGCAAGGTTCCCTGGCCCCGAGGAAAGAAACATGGAGGCTAGGGAAGTTGCACGGATTAAACGGCGTGGCAGATATTTAAAGGGGTCCCTCTAGGGAAGTGGAGCTACTATGACGTGGTGAAATTTCACTGGCTGGCAGACAATCGCTTCTTTCCAAATGGTTCCTGGGAAGCTTCCTTTGGTGGGCTTGATTGTGGGCGGTCCTAGCCAAAGTGGGCGGGTCTGAGTTCCTACGTGACCATCCCTCTATCCACCGACCTTACAATTATATGGAGTGAAATAAGTAAATCAGAAAAAACTAAGAACTGCATGATTCCATACATAGGTGGGACATAAAAACAAGACTAAGAGACATGGACAAGAGTGTGGTGGTTATAGGGGTGGAGGGGGAAGGGAGGGAGAGGGGGGAGGGGAGGGGCACAAAGAAAACCAGATAGAAGGTAACAGAGGACAATTTGACTTTGGGTGATGGGTATGCAACATAATTGAATGAGAAGATAACCTGAAGATGTTTTCTTTGAACATATGTACCCTGATTTATTAATGTCACCCCATTAAAATTAATAAAGTTATAAAAAAAAAAAAAAAACTTTTGTGGAAAATTTAGCTAATCCCTTCACCTTCTTTGATCCCATCTCTGCTTCACCCTTTCCTCTGACAGCTGTCCATAGCCAAATTATATATACATAACACATAGATACAGACAACAGAGACAACAGGGTAGCAAGTCCCAGAGGGAAATGGGAATGAAGAGATTTGCATGGGCATGGGGGAGGGGGGCATGAGGCAGGGGGAGGGGGGCATTGAGGGTGCTATATTGAGTGAGATACTTGAAACCGTGTTAACACAATAAATAAAAAATTTAAATTAAAAACAACTGCCTGACCTTGTGGTGACAGCAGTGGATAAAGCGTCAACCTGAAACACTGAGGTCACCAGTTTGAAACCCCAGGCTCTCCTAGTCAAGGCACATATGGTAGTTGAAGCTTCCTGCTCCTATCCCCCTTTTTTCTTTCTTTCTCTCTCTTTCTCTTTTCTCTCTAAAATGAGTAAAGTCTTTAAAAAAACCTGTTATGGATTTAGATGCCTAGTATTTTAATCAGCAGGTTTATATCTATGTTCATACATTTATAGGTTCATAATTTACCATTTATTTCACTGTCCTACTAAGTCAATTTTGAATTCAGCTTTGTATGGCCAGTAGTCACCGTCGTCACAGCCATGCATGTGCAGGTTCCGATTAGATTCTGACAGATGGTGAAGAAACTAGAGCCAAAAATGGTGGGCCATTCCTTTATTCTAGCCTCCCACCCGCAGGCAAGTAAATAAACACACAGGCAAGTACCAAAACCCACCCACACATTCTCTAGTTCCACAACCAGGAGAATCTTTCTGGTTTTTTTCTAGAATCAAAGGCCCCCAACTACTCTAAATCACCTCTGGTTCCCCATCTACCAACATGGCTTCTTTCTCTCTAGCACTCTTCTTCCCTGTTCTTACTCTGCAAAAACATGGCCTCCTTCTTCCTCCTTCTTCTCTCTACTTAAAACTTTTTGGCGTGAAACTCCGCTTCCAGCAACATTAGCATAACAATGGCTTCTCCCAAGCAGGAAGGTAATTAGCAGTTTCACTTGGGCAGCAGCCATTTTTAACAATAAAAGTGAGTAACTCAGAAAATACAAATTTTACAAACTCATTTGCCCGACAAGCTTGTATTAATCTCATTTGAAAAGGCAAAGAGTTATTTCTCTGCTTTCTGGAACAACTTAAGAAGTTTAGTAAATCTCACCTAGGAACTTTCTGAGCCTAAGGTTTATATATAATTGAGATTTGTAGAATATTTTTATTGCTTTATATCTTTAATGGTTATTAATGTAGTCAAGTTTTTAAAAATGTCTTCTAGTCTCAGTTTTAACACTTTATACTTCAACAACTTTTCAAATTTATAAGTGTATAATCTTTATGAATTCTCAATTATACTTTCATGTTTTTTTTGAGGAGCCACTGAGCCATTTCACCCGCAGGTGTTGTAAAGTACCAAAGGCTACAGAATTAATATTAATATTTTAGGAGGCTTGGAGAACATTTTATTAATTTGGGTTAAGGTGTGCAGAGAAATTGTGAGAATAGTCTCTGTGCTGTGTGATTGGCATAACCAGGATGGCTCTTGCCATTGTATTGTAAATGAAAAGGGAAGGAAAGCATAGATTCCCTGACATTCCACCACACCTGTGGGGAAAGGAGTGAATGGCTAGCCAGGTGCAGGAAGGGAAAAGCCAAAATAAACCTTTTCTTATAACTATGAGCCATTTGCGGGCATTTGTCCCCACGGAAACTACCTCTCTTATGTAAATGCATGTGGTTAATACCTCTGACTCTGGACAGAGAGATGGCAGATGAACACTAGAAAATATAGGAAGGCCTTTTAATATGTAAAAAGATATCTTTCTACCATTGTGTTGACTTGTAAATTTTGTTTTCTCCAAAATGATGTATGGTTTGCAAATTGAACGTGGTCCTATCATGTTAAAGGACATATGACTATAACCAATAGCGGTAAGGGGCTCCTAATTGCAATTTTTGCTTCTGTACTTCCCACTTACAAAACTATAAAAACTAAGTAGAACAAAGGGCCAGCGCGCTCTCCTTCAGATTTCTGTCGGAGTTGCCGCCGCTTGGCCAAGCTAGACAATAAAGCTTTAATGTGTAAACGACGGACCTTGCTCCTGTCTTCCATAATTCGGGTCCCTCCGAATTTGGATTAACATTTTAATCTATAATTATTTGTTCTGTACTTAATAGCATCTCCATTTTTTTCAACTCCTGCCTAATTTAGTAAAGTTTTAGAGATATTTGGTATGTTACTCTATCGTTTATTGATAGTTTTGTTCTCTTTTTTCTTGATATTAACATATTTTTAGAGTATTTTTCTCTTTGGTTTACGTTTTAAAGGCATTATTTTGGAAAGCATAAAGAATAATATTAACATATTTATATCACTACTCAGCTTAAGAAAGTAAGCTTCACTCAGTTCAGTCCCTGGTTTACTTCTCCTAAAGGATATTTTCTATGTACCCAATACTAGAGCGAAATATTATTCTATACATGTGTGTCATTTTCTTTCATTGCTTCATACGGTTGTTATATAGGCAGATATCCCTAAACAATGTACAGTGTTGTTTTGCCTACTTGTACAGTTTGTATAAATGGTTAACATATGCAAAACAAGCAGATAGATACATAGATAAAAGTTTGTTTTGCTAAACCTTTTGTCTATGGGATTCATCCATGGTTCCTGGGATCACCTCCCAAATAAACTTCACTGGAATCTCTGCCTCATTGTCTGCTGCTAGGAGTCCCAAACTAGGACAACTAGGACCAGTGTACTCAAAAGCTTTCTACAGTGTTATCATTAATATTGTAATACCCCTGCTTCTTTTGAAAGGTGGTCTTCATTCATCTCTTAATATGATGAATTAAATTAAGTGATTCTTTAATGTTCAATAATCTTTTTATTTATGCAAAAACCAGGTTTAAACTTTATCTGATTTTTATTTACTTTATTTTACTTAGTAATTTACATCTATAATCATAAGTAAATTACCTCATAAATTTTGTTCTAATATTTTCCTTGTCTGATTCAGGTAACAAGGTTAAATTAGTTTCATAAAACAGCAGTTGGAGGTGTTCATTTTTTTTTGATCCTCCAGAAAAATTGATATATTAATGAAATAATGTTTCTTGACTCTGAATTAAATTACCTCTAAAACCACCTGGAACTGGCTTTCTTTGTGAATAAATTTCTAACTTTGATTAATTTATTTAATGGATAAAAGAAAATGCAGGCATTTTTTTCTTAATTAAGTTGGAGTTTTTCTAAGAACTTTTCATTTTATTTGAGATGTGTGTTTTGAAAACTATATTTCATAGATTTATCTTTTTAGTCTCTACAGTATTTATAGTTGTCTTCTCTTCCATTTCTGAAATTGTTTATTTGTACTGTTTCATCTTTTCTTAGAATCTAAAAAATGTCTATTTTATTAGTTTTTTCAAAAAATGAACTTTTGCCTTAGTTGATTCTCTCTACTGTATATTTGTTTTCCATTTGATTAACTTCCACTCTTATCTTTATAGTTTCCTTCCTTTGACTTTCTTTGTGTTTATTTTGTTGTTCTTCTAACTTCTAAAGTTGCTTAGCTCGTTTATTTTCAGCTTTCTTCTTTCCTAGTATAAGCATTTAAAGCTATAAATTCACTATAAAGTGTGCTTCAGTTATATCTCACAACTTGGACATATAATATATTTGTTATATTCATCTTTAACTGAGTTATTTGAAAAACCTTTTAAAAATTAATTTTCAAGAGTGCCTATTTGGGATTCATTTCTAACTTAATGGAAGATGGTTTAGGTGACAAAAATTTTATGAAATTATGTCTTAGGATGCAGTCAGTTTTGACAACTGTCTCTTGTGTGACTAAGAATAAGATGCAATCTCTCATTTGGGGTTATTTTTCATGTAAAGCTTGTAATAATGCTACACAAATTTTTCATATACTTACAAAAAGTTTATTTCTTGCTTAATTTATCAGTTACTGAGAAAAGTTTAAAAATTCTTATACTCTTGTTGCTGTTTTTTCCATTACAGCATTAAACATTTTGAGGCTACGTGACACAGACCATATCTGATGAATTAAATTTTTTATCATCATGTTGTAATCCCCTTTATGCCTGATAACTTTTTTTTTTTTTGTCTCAAAGACTACTTTACAATCAAGTAATCTATCTTTCTATTATTATTTTGGTAGATATTGGCTTAGTATATCTTTTCTTATTTTATTTTACTTTTGACATTTTTGTGTACTCATATTTTAAGTGTCTCCTTTCATTCCATTTGGCAGTATATGACTTTTAACTGCCAAGTCTATTGAATTTATAGTAATTACCATTACTGATGAATCTGAGTTTATTTCTACAGTTTAATTTTGTGCTGTATCTCTGATTTTGCAATAGCTCTTTTTCTTTTTTTCTTCTTGCTTTCTTTTAGTCTGATTAAGTTTGGTCTCTTTATTTCAGTTCTCTAACACAATGTATCTAGAAGTTAAAAAATTTTTTTAATGTATCTTATTGGGGATGTCCTGATAATTCACATCTTTCATTAATTTGGAAAGTTCATAGCAGGTTCTGTTTGAATACTGCCTTTCTGTAACTTACTCTATTTCCAGAACTCTAATGAGATATCTGTTAGAACTTCCTCATCAGTCTGATGCTCCAAGACTGAACCAATCTTTAAATTTCCTATGAGTATTTTTCTCTTGTTTGCATTCTGAATAATTTCTTCAGATCCTTTTTTTATTTTATTAATTCTCTCTTCAATATTCTAAAGAAAATAAAAAATACTCAAAGAGTAGACCCCAGCACATAAATGTTTATCTAGGGACATCAGGGAACTCTGAAATGAGACAACCAGAAAAGTTTGAGAAGCTGACCGGAGGTCTTTACAAACACACAGAGTATGAGACAAAAACTGAAACTTAGGGCTACCAAATAAGAAGAGAAGGATAAATCCTTGGGGTTTGGCATCAGAACCACAAAGGTTCCACCTATGCCTTAGGAGAAAAGGTGAACTGCAAGTTGACTTGTTATTACAGCTTAAAATTATCTAAATCCATAAATTTAGACTGTGATGATTTTAGACTATAAGTGCCCAGCCTACCTAAGGTGGAGACACAAATGTAAATCTCTGGCCTGACCAGGCAGTGACACAGTGGATAGAGCCTTGGACTGGGATACAGAGGACCCAGGTTCAAAACACTAAGGTTCCCACCTTCAGTGCAAGCTCACCAGCTTGAGTGAGGGGTCACTGGCTTGAGCCCAAAGTCACTGGCTTGAGCAAGGGGTCATTTGCTCTGCTGTAGCTCCCAGGTCAAGGTACATATGAGAAAGCAATCAATGAACAACTAAAGAGCCACAACAAAGAATTGATGCTTCTCATCTCTCTCCTTCCTATCTGTCTGTATCTGTCCCTCTTTCTGTCTGTCTCTCTGTCTCCGTCAAGAAAAAAAATGTACATCTCTGAGGAGGGAAATATTGTTGTAGTATTGAAGTGTTCTCCCTGTAGGAGAGCCAGCCCACCATCCCTAGTTGGCATGACTAAGGCTTTTGGGGCCTGATTACTCATGTTCTCCCATAGTCCTAGAGCTATGAGAAAGGTTATAAAACAAAAGAATGGATCAATTACGACATAAGTTTAGGTTTTGTTAGGCACTTTGAAGAATGATACTGTCTCCCACAGGCTTTTTGTATTAAAAGAAAAAAAATCACTGCTCTCAAACTGACCGATTTGCACAACCACTATTAATTATACTGTGACAGATATAAGTGATCCTATGGAAAAAACTAGAATGCTTCTTGTTCAATATTAAGTGCTAGGGACGTGTGATGACATCTGTGGTCTGTCACAGACTGGGATTTAACGGATGTGGTTTTTCAGGTCATGTTTCTGTCATACAGTACAATCTTGCTTGGGCCCCTCATATACTTTCTTAGTGCCCATGAAATGTGCCATCACTGTATTTGAAAGATTAATAGAGCTGCAGATTCATAACTAAGAGATGAGATGGGAGAATCTCTAGGGGAAATTTATAATATGGAAAAACATGTATTATTATTTATTAATAGTATTCATTATTATAATATTTCATATTGATTTTGTAATACAAACTATAGAAGGTGAATTCACCAAGTTCTTCTAGCATGGTGAGGATAGGCAGCAGTTAGATTTTTAGTTAAATTCAAACCTGATTAATAATCAGAATTATATAAAGAGGTTCTTAGAAATAAATATTCTGGAATAAATCTCACTCCAGGCTTTAAATATCATCTGTCCTCCCCTTCGGTCTGAACCCTCCCCAGTGACTTTCACCTTAGTCTATCTCCTTCACCACCCTTGCCACAATCTAGAGTTTGATTTTTGTTTATTTGTTACATCTTTAAATTCAGTCTCGTCGGTGGACTCTGAGGCCCATAAAGGCAAAGATATTAACTGTTAGCTTCTCCGTCCTGTTCCTAACACCTACCCCAAGGCCTAAAACCTAGGAGGTACCGTATTCAATAAATATGTGAAAGAATGAATAAATAAACCAGCAGAAGTCTCTATCAGGTGATCCCGGAATCTCTCCTTGTAAAAGAGCTCCAGAGACAGGTTTGATGACCAACCCACTGAAGAACACACTACACTGATTTATGACAAAGTGATTTTTATCTAAAGAGAACATATAAAAATTTCTGATGGCATGAGAGGCAGGGCCAGCTTCATGAACGTGTTCATTAGTGCAGTTTTGCAGGACCTGCTGAGAAAGGCTCCTCCCTCCCCACCTGCACTTAGAACCCAAGAACCTACAGTTAACCTCTGAATGATTTTACCTTGAAATGTATGTGTTGAAGTCTAATGAGATGATGGAGGATGAGCCAGTGGTTCAGAGTCCGCCCGTAGGTGACCGACCCTGTGTCCCTCTGGTCACTGCCAGTGGGTCCACTCCAGACCAGCAGTGGCACTGTCCTTGCCCCAGGAGAAGGGCACCAAGGCCCTGCCGGGAGGGTCTGAATGTACCCACTGAGTTTTTCTGGGCACAGGAAGGTTTGCATTAAATAATAAAGAAAGCAACACATTTTTCTTTCTTTCTTTTTTTGAGCAAGAACCCTGGCATTTTCATTTTGTTTTGGGCCCTGGAAAATTATATAGCCAGCGCTAAGAGCAGAGAAATTCATTTAACCAGAAGGGTTGTACATATTTGAAAGTTGAGAAACACAATTCCCAGGTATACTTTCTTAAAAAGGTAGATTGTTATGAAATTAAGGCACATTGTTATCAGGTAGATGGTGGTGTTTTGTGTCTTTTGCTCCGAATAAATAGAATTTTCCTTTTTTTAATATATTTTTCTGAAGTAAGAAGCAGGGAGGCAGAGAGACAGATTCCCACATGTGCCTGACCGGGATCCACCCAGCATGCCCACTAGGGGGTGATGCTCTGCCAATCTGGGGCATTGCTTCGTTGAAAGCAGAGCCATTCTAGGGCCTGAGGCAAAGGCCATGAAGCCGTCCTCAGTGCTCAGGCCAACTTTGCTCCAATGGAGCCTTGGCTGCGGTATGGGAAGAGAGAGATAAAGAGAAAGGAGAAGGGGAAAGATGGAGAAGCAGATGGGCGCTTCTTCTGTGTGCCCTGGCCAGGAATCGAACCTGGGACTTCTACATGCCGGGCCGATACTCTACTGCTAAGCCAACAGTCCAGGGCTAAATTTGACACAGATAATGACCTCTTTTTTTCCTAAGTTATGTTTTCTTGATCAAAGCATAATTTTATTTAAAAAATAAAGCTTTAAAAAGGTTAACTATTTTTATTTTTAAAAAATAACTTTGTATATTACAATTTGAAGAATATAAGCACCTACTCACACTTAGTGTTTTACATGTTTATTCTCTAGTCTTTTCACTTCAAACTTACATTCTTTCCCTCCTTTCCCCTCCTTCAATACCTACAGCCTGTTGACTTGCTTTAGATGAAGTCCCAGTAGCTTCTAGTTTGCTTTCTCAACTCTCTGCTGCTTACTTCCTTAAGGATATGTCCATGGTGTTTCCTTCCCTAGGGGCTCCAATCTGCACTCCATGTCAATTTACACAGGTCTCATGTGCTGAGGTGTCAGTGGAGAACCTTGAATCCTCCAAAAAATAGCCCATTCAAGACCAAGTGCAGATAGCTAAGATGCTGCCTGCTCAATGCTGGGCCACTTGGTTAAACAAAGAATTCTGATTCTGAAGCAAGTTGTGCTGAGACTCCTTGCCTACCAATAAGAAACACCAGCATTTCTCTTGCCTGTACCTTAGCCCTTGCTTTACTGTTCATGAGGCTTCACCAATATTTAACCATGGTTCCATGTTTGGGGAGTCTTTCCCTGTCTACTTGCCGTACCATTCATCTCTAAATTTTATCCTAAGGATTTATTTATTCAGAGAAGGAGAAACTTTATTCCTATTATTGTTTCTTTATTAGCAACAACTTTCCTTCTCTTTCTTCTTCTCCAATTCTATTAAAGATTTCATGATTTTGTCCCTAAGTCTAGTCACCAAGCCCCAGCTGAACCACCTGATGCAAACTTCTTTCATCTGCATATACACCTGTGTGCCCTTTACCAAGTGCACCCATCAGCCAATTACTGTCTAATGCAGGCTTGCACAACACTAATATTACTGATGGAGAAATTCATGGATAGTCCCTGATCCCCATATAAGGGCATAATTTCCTCCCATTTAAAAAAGAAAGAAAGAAAAAATCAGAGTTTATAAACCCAGCTTTTCAATTCTGGTTATTTTAAACTTTATGACTTTTCTGTTAAGTTACAGTACTAGTGTTCCCCTTGACTGAAAAAAAAAATAAAGCACAGAGAAAAGTGTTCAAAATCCTGAAATAGAAGGATTTAACAATTCTCATGGGGCCATGGCTCAGTCTTAGGAACACCATCTCATTGCATTTAGATAAAGCTTATCTAGTGAACCAGCCAAGGACAGCCTTTGTAAACCAGATGGGCAGGATCATGTCCTTGCTGAAGCACCCTTGTCTTTGGATCTAACACAAGTTGAATTTTCAAGCAGAATCCCAATTTCTTATAGCTACCTCATTGTATAATTTCCAAGTTCCTCTCAACACAATCTTCAATGGCTGCAGAGGGGGATGGCTGCAGAGAGGAGAGGGGAGCAACAGTGAGGACAAATTTCTATTTATATTTAGGGCATGAAGAACATTCACCAGGACCGTCCTGATAAGCACTGGTCCTTTAAAATAAGATATATTTTCAACATTGCTGTATGGAGAACACTCGTGGTCCTGCCCAGTACTTCTGGTCTCATCTAAGGTAAGCTCCTTTTTCTTTACCTACAGATGCCTAGTGAACTCTGTCTTTAGACCAGGGGTCTCAAACTCAACTCAGCATGTGGGCCGCAGAGCAAGACCACAGCTGTTCGGCGGGCCGCACTAGTTCTACAAAAGGCAACTGTTATGCAACACTTTTCTCACTGCAGTTGAAAACAAAAAAAAATCAGTACAACAAGCACAATCGTACATGCAGTTTACTCAGTGTCACAAAACGACCAGAAACTGTAGTTCGCATCACAACTGCTGTTAACTAAGCTAATATCTAGCTAGGATGCTAGAGAAATGAAAAATACAAGTAGGCCCCTAGGCTTACTTAATTTTATCCAAAATATTTTGAACTTCGTGGATTAGTCTGCGGGCCACACAAAATTGTTCGGTGGGCCGCATGCGGCCCGCAGGCCGCAAGTTTGAGACCCCTGCTTTAGACTAACTATCTTTAAATCAGAGATTTTTAAGATAGAACTCCTGAAATTCCATAAATTCCTTGAGCTTGTTAATCCAATAAGCTAATATGTGTGCGTGTGCAATATTTTAAAGACATTTAATAGATTTCATTAGATTTTTTAAAAGCATCTATGATCCAAAATGTTTTAAATTTTAATCCTGGTTAATTTGTACCCAAGTGGCTTTATCCACCAAGATGTGAGACGTGAGAAGATTTCAGACTAAGGTTATCCTTGCAATCTTAGAAGACCATGGCCAAAGGTTGCCAATTGAACTTGGATCTAATAATTCATGAACCCAGGACTATGAATTGTGATTTTAAAAAAATCATGAAGAGGCAATCATCTTAGACAGTGGTTTTGAGAAAGTGTGTCATAGTAGCTAGGATTCCATGGGATGCCCCAGGATTTTCTGTAGGAGTGACCAAGAGGTGGGACTATATATCCTGCTGCAAGCCCACTAATTCCTGTTATATGGTTTATATGTTGCAGTTATGATTCAATATCAGATTTTAAAATTATTATTAGAAAAATAAGTATGAGATTTTATTTTTCTGTTTGAAAATGATTAGCCTAAGATATCACAGCTCTTTTTTTTTATCACTGATTCTCAAGATCTGGTGGTTGTGAAAACATAAATTCACCAGAACATAATGCATCCAGACACTGAAATCATTAATAAGTACTACTATGAGCATATATACACATACACTGAAGTTAGTAAATTATATTTGTCATGCCAACTGCAGGCAATTGGAGGAGAGTGACTAAGAGAAATTCTTGAGATGGATTTGGGGCCAAGCTGGTTCAGCAGGAAGTAGAATATCAATAATTAGTCATGTCTAACATGGTTTCAAGGAAGGTGTTGTGTATTTGCAACTCTTATCCTGGGTCATCTGGAGGAAATAGTTGGCCTGAGCCTGCACCACACAAAATATGACTTCCAACATGGCAATTTTTGTCTTCATTGAAACTGAGCTTTAAACATTTAACCACTTATATCAAGTTGATAACTTACAAACAATAAAGATTCCATTTCTCTTGGACCTTCCTCTGTTGCTTTGCCAGACTTGACCTTGGAAATCACAGTTGTCAACTCTATTAGAAAATTTTAAGAAATACTATAAAGAAGAATCACCCTGATTTCTAGTTCTGTACAAACAAAAATATTATCTTACAAATGGGGAACAATGTGACCCAAGTTAATAAATTAGTTATTAATTCTTAATCTTCTAGTGTGAACTCTAAGGAAACTGTCCCTGACCTCTTAGGTTATTAGATGATTTCATTGTGTAGTTATCCTTTTTTTTCAACAACTTTATTTCAGTTTATAATTATATGCGTGTGTGTGTTTGTGTGGGCACATAGCTGATTAAACTTTATCTCTCTCATTAGTCTGTGAATTCCAGAAAAGTCTATTTTTGCTCATCATATTATTCTCAGGTTCTTGTAATACAAGGTCTCTCACACTTATTCTATTAATATTATGAAGCATTACTGTTATTTCTTACTAAAATTAAGTCTTATAAAGTGAAAGAACAGACAACAGAAGAGAAGATGACAAAAGAAACAGATAAATAAAAATAATAAATTTCATCTACCTTCATCTACCCATAAAGCATGTTGCATTTGAGATCAGGAAGGCCCTGTCCAGTTGCTCAGTTGGTTACAGCATTTTCTGCAAGTACCAAGTTTGCCGCTTTGATCTCGGGTCAGGACACGTACAAGAATCAATCAATGAATGTGTAAATAATGGAACAACAAAGTGATGCTTCTCTCTCTCTCAAATCAATAATTATTTTTTAAATCAGGAAAGATTACTCTGTAGCATAGCTGAGAAAGTCTGATTTTAATTTTAAAATCAGCACTGAACATCCAGTTTTGTTGGTTCTCCTAGAAGAACTCTCAATTGTAATTCTTACCGAAGGCTGGCCCCAGACTAGACGTCCATAACTTGAGCTTTCCTGATAGCACCTCTGACTTCTCAGCAGCCTAGCATCTCCCCCATCACTGGCCCAGTGCCGTTCTCTTGGACTCAAGTGCAAAGTCTGAAGTAAGATTTAGAAAGTGGAAAAAATATCAAAAACATGGTGTTCTAGGTGCCAAACGAAGGGTGGATTTTAAGAAGAAGAGAGTACTAAAAACATAACAATGAATGGACATTTTATTGAAAGAGACAAGAAATAAACAACCAGAATAAACAACGGGGTCAAATGGTGATAAGGACGAAGAATATAAAACTGGTATGGAGAAAGATAATGGCAGAAGTACAAGGACATTTTTAATCGTGCAGTCAGAGAAGCTCTCTTTGAAGGGGTGATATCTGAGCAGAGACATGGATTATGTGAAGGAGGGAGAGAAGAGCAGTCCACACTGAGGGATTAGCTCTGTAAAGGCTCAGATGGTTTGAAAAATGTCAAGAAGGCAAGCATGATTTGAGCAGAAGGAGTCAGGAAGAAAGTCATAGCAGATTTTTACAAGGGCCAAAGAACAGAAAATAACAGACTTTTTTCCAAATGGGATCTAAAGGGAAATTGATTGTAGGGATTGCACAGAAGCCAGAGGCCCAGTTAAGAGGCTGTTATGGGTGTCCAGACATGGCATTTCAGTCAATTGTTCCATAAAGGATTGAGTGTTGAGTGCAGGAAAGAGAAAAATCTATTATTATTCTTATTTGGAGGAACTGAGCAAAAAATATGTTGCCACTTATTCAGAAACTTGGTATAGGATTTGTTTGGGGTGAGAATACAAATAATTCTATATTAGGCATGTTATATTTGAGATGCCCATTAGACATCTAAGTAGGAACTTAAAATAACCAGTTACCTATACAAGATTGAGTCTCAAGAGGAAGCAGTAGAATACAAACTTGAGCACACTGAATATGTTTTAAACAGTTACACAAAAGTTAATGAGAAACAGTGTATAAATAGAAGGGAAAAAAAAGAGGGCTGAGGACCTCCTTAACATCTGCTCCAGTTGAGGAAGCGGAGCTAATAGAGAGAGGAAATAGCACTGAGGTTACAAACATTCAGGTGCCAAAAGGAAAAAGTGTTCCAAGGAGAGGCCCATTAACAGTGTCAAATGCCACTGAGAGCACAAGCAAGACTTTGGGGAAATGCAGAGAACTGACCATCGGCTTGGCAAGATGGAAACCAGTGGTTCCACTGACAAGAGCATTTTCCACATTGAGGTGGAAACCTTTCTAAAGTGGATTGGAGGCCTAACCAGGTGGTGGCGCAGTGGATAGAGCATCAGACTGGGACTCAGAGGACTCAGGTTCAAAACCCCAGGCTCGCCAGCTTGAGTATGGGCTCATCTGGCTTGAGTAAGGCTCACCAGCTTGAGCCGAAGGTCACAGTCTTGAGCAAGGGGTCACTCGGTCTGCTGTAGCCCCCTGGTCAAGGCACATATGAGAAAGCAATCAGGGAACTAAGGTACTGTAATGAAGAATTGATGCTTCTCATCTCTCTCGCTTCCTATCTGTCTGTCCCTATGTGTCCCTCTCTCTGTCTCTATCAAAAAGTAAATAAGTAAATAAATAATAAAGTGGATTCAAAATATAAAAGATACACCCAGCTTATACAAATCATCCAAAAGATTTTACTAAAGAAGAATGAAGAAATGGACTAGAGGTAGGTGCGGGAACAGGGAAGATTTATTTTATTTAAAACAGGGTCATTATACTAGAAGTCTGTGGGAATAATCTAGTTGAAAAAGATAAAATAATGATGCAGAAGATACAACGGTTGCTGGAGAAGGGACGGGACCTTATAGGAGCACAGAGCTCATCTTTGTACCAGGAGAGAAGTGGACGTATAAGCACATGTAAAAGTTGGTCAGTTTGGTTATGGGAAGATTAGGTCATTCTCTTCTGAATGCTTCTATTTTCTCAGTGAAATAATAAGTGAGGTCATCAGCTGATAATGCAGAAGGAGAAGGTGGAGTTGAAATTTTGATGACAGAACTGATGATATACATTTGCTTTCTCAGAGATGAGGAGAGCGAACACACCAGGGGAACACAGGAGGCCTCCTTAAGATCACTTTTCCTACGTCCTTCTATTGCTTGTGGCCAGTCCTGGACACAGACAGCCCACTTCCCACAAAAACGTGGTTGCTAAAGAAAAGCTTTGAACTACTGTTTCAAACTGAGATGTTTTTTGTGGAACCGAAGGACTCAATTCACTCACCTGTATCCCTTGCAGAGAAAACTTCTTCCGGCCCTGGCCGGTTGGCTCAGCGGTAGAGCGTCGGCCTGGCGTGCGGGGGACCCGGGTTCGATTCCTGGCCAGGGCACATAGGAGAAGCGCCCATTTGCTTCTCCACCCCCACCCCCTCCTTCCTCTCTGTCTCTCCCTTCCCCTCCCGCAGCCAAGGCTCCATTGGAGCAGGGATGGCCCAGGCGCTGGGGATGGCTCCTTGGCTGCTGCCCCAGGCGCTAGAGTGGCTCTGGTCGTGGCGGAGCGACCCCCCGGAGGGGCAGAGCATCGCCCCCTGGTGGGCAGAGCGTTGCCCCTGGTGGGCGTGCTGGGTGGATCCCGGTCGGGCGCATGCGGGAGTCTGTCTGACTGTCTCTCCCCATTTCCAGCTTCAGAAAAAAAATACAAAAATACAAAAAAAAAAAAAAAAAAGAAAAGAAAACTTCTTCCTACCTTATGAAGAAGTAGACAGATATTATGAATAACAAATGTGAAACCCTTTCAGAGCAGATGTGTATTCTGTATGTCCCAAGTGGTTCTCTGTGTAAGAGAAATCAAATAAAATACAGAGGTGAGACAAATCAAATACCTATCTGCAGGCAAATTACCCTTCCCTTTCTGCATGGCATTGACTACTAGGTAACATGAGCAAAATGAAACAATCTCTTTGCCAAAATACCACTGACTTACATTTTTATTTCTCATATCTTTAGTTTCTCATCTGGGAAGTTTCACTAATTAGACATGCCACAATTTGATTCCCAGCTGTTAACATTTTGTTTTGTTTTTTTCTTTTTTTTTTTTTTTTTGTATTTTTCTGAAGCTGGAAACAGGGAGAGACAGTCAGACAGACTCCCGCATGTGCCCGACCGGGATCCACCCGGTACGCCCACCAGGGGCAACTCTCTGCCCATCAGGGGGCAATGCTCTGCCCCTCCGGGGTGTCGGTCTACCGCAACCAGAGCCACTCTAGCGCCTGGGGCAGAGGCCAAGGAGCCATCCCCAGCGCCCGGGCCATCTTTGCTCCAATGGAGCCTGGCTGCGGGAGGGGAAGAGAGAGACAGAGAGGAAGGAGCGGAGGTGGAGAAGCAAATGGGCGCTTCTCCTCTGTGCCCTGGCCGGGAATCGAACCGGGGACTTCTGCACGCCAGGCCGATGCTCTACCACTGAGCCAACCGGCCAGGGCCAACATATTGTTAAAAAGAAGATGCATCTGAAACAATTTAAAGAATTCCAGAAAGAGCAGATTAAACCTCAGCACTATATTTTGTCAGACTTTTGAGGCTCCCAAAGAGTTGTAACGCAACAGTAACTACATCAAATTGAGTTAGAATCAAAATAGGTTTTTACACAAGGGACATTCAGGCAAATGAATATAAGATAATGGGTGATATGATTAGTACCTTTTAAATTCTTTTACTTGTGCTTACCTTAAGCAGTTTTGAAATAAACCAGTATATCCACTATATCAATGAAGATATGTGAGAATGTAGTCTTTAGAGGACATCAGCCTGGTTTAAATAATAAACAGACATCATATTCTTCTGTTAGGAAATAAAGAACAAATTGAGGTGAGGAGCAATTTTGAAGATGGTGGATAAAGCCAAAGGCCCATAAATGTGTTCTGGGTTATTTGTAAATGTTTTGTTTATTTGTCTGATCCTGCTGTAACTTAGCAGTGTTACATGAGAAAAGGACAAAAATTCCTAGAAGCTGTTTTACAGACTAATATAGCCCGAAGTTAGTAAATCCTACATTCCCCTTGGCAAACTTTTCATGTTTTCCCCTTGGAAATATGATAAACTTGTTTATTCTATTTGTCAGTTTTCCGTTTCTGAGTTTCTTCATGGAATTTGTTATCTTCTTTGTGTAACCAAGCTGTCCCAAGCATTGTATGGTCACAGTTGCAAAGAGGAAGTAAGAATATGAGTAGTAATAAAGAATAATAGTTTGTAGAACACAGAGTTTTTGTTCATCATAAATGAAATTGGCAGTTATTTTAGCTTTAAAGCATACTGCATGATACTCAATATGTTTTCCAAGCTGACTTTAAGAAATAAACTATCTTCTCTATCTCTGTGGGACAAGATGGAGTTTTTTCTTGCCCTGAATGTCACACATTCCGGTGCTGAGATGTGGAAGTTTGAGAAAGGACTGACACAGCATGTCACTGAGACTGGCAAGCCCTGCAGACCCAACTGTAGATGGCCTTCTAGATCTGCCCAAGAGACAATGACTATGTCAGTGTGCAATTAGGGCAGGTGAGAGTAGGACAGGGGAGCCAGACTCTCTTGATTTTCCTCACACCTGGAGACACCATGAGTGGACTACCCGCTGTAGTGGTGGCTATCAGTTATTGAACAATTCTTCTTTAACAAGCAATGAGGATACCATTGGAAAGATCAAAACATCTGGGTTTCAGTGGAAGTCATAAGAGCAGGACTCCAAAGCTCTCCTGTTCTCTCACTGGGACAACAGACCCGCCGCACTGTGTAAAACTCCCAGGGAGGATCTCAGAGTTATCACTGGAAGAAGAACCCTGGGAAAGATGTAGGACATTCTCTCAGATGTAGACAGTGTTCATGGTCATCGAATTTGATGCTATATATACTCCACGGTGAGATAAGATATACCAATTACATTTTTTTTTTACTCTATATAAATTCTGCCTAAATTTTGTAATACATCAGAAAAGAGTATTAAAAGTAGCTCAACATCCTGAATAATGGTATTAAATCAACTTGTTTTTTCCTCTTTCTTAGCACATGAGGACCACTTAACTCTTTGAACTAACTTTTAAAATTCTGAAGTTTCACCCTAGCTGGACAGCTCAGTTGGTTAAAACATCATCCCAGAGGACAGAGATTGTCAGTTCGATCTCTAGTCGGGGCACATACAGGAACAGACTGTTCCTCTCTCTCTCCCTTCCTCTCTCTAAAATCAATAAAATAAACATTTAAAAAACTAAAATTCTAAAATTTTAAAGAAATATGTTACATTATGCCTGATTAACTATCTATTCAGTATTAAAAACAATCTGTTCTGGTTTAACAAGGACATTGTTGGACAAGTCTTGTAGTCTCCTAAGAAACACTTTTATTGGTGTTAAAATTCATCTGTACACTTAGAACCATATATAATTCTGAGTTCAAAATACTCAAAAGATTCATTAAATATATATATTTTCTCAATTATACAAATTTTAAAATTTTTGGATTATTTTCAAAAGATAATAATTAATGTGCACTCAACATTTTAGGAAGTGTTTTCACATACATGATCTCATTTGTTATTCATTATAACTTCACGAGTAGGGAATTTCCCTACTTGATAAATAAGTTAACAAAGGCTCCAAGAAGATAATTAACTTCAACATCAGTAAGAGGCAAAGACATAGTTCCTCTGTATCCAAATGCCATATCTTTCTCACTTTAATGCATTGTTTGACATAACATAATATTACAAATGTGTCACTAAACAGAACATGAACAGCCTTTTTGAAATCCCAGAATTTATTCACTAGTCTTATCCACTAACTTGCTTTTAAGCTTAGCATAAACCCTTTCTTTACATTCCGTTTAATAAATGATCTTCCCTTGTAGTACATATGAATTTCTAGAGGCAACAGCTAGTAGTATATTTCCCCTGCTCTATTACCTTGGGTTTCTAGCCACACGTTTGCACCTTGTGGTCTTATTCCACTAGTTAGAGCTGATTGGTCAGAGGAAAGTTGCTCCTCCACGTTGAGCTTCTCAGATTTGTTCCCACAAAAATTTAGAATCAGGATTAGGAAAGAAATAATCAATGTCAGCTTTACTTGACTTAAATCATGTATACCTGAACATTGAGTGAACAATTTTCTCCTTTTATATTCTTCTTTTTTTTTTTTTTTTTTTTTTTGTATTTTTTCTGAAGCTGGAAACGGGGAGAGACAGTCGGACAGACTCCCGCATGTGCCCGACCGGGATCCACCTGGCACACCCACCAGGGGCAAAGCTCTGCCCACCAGGGGGCGATGCTCTGCCTCTCCGGGGCGTCTCTCTATTGTGACCAGAGCCACTCTAGCGCCTGGGGCAGAGGCCAAGGAGCCATCCCCAGTGCCCTGGCTATCTTTGCTCCAATGGAGCCTCGGCTGCGGGAGGGGAAGAGAGAGACAGAGAGGAAGGACAGGGGGAGGAGCGGAGAAGCAAATGGGCACCTCTCCTGTGTGCCCTGGCCAGGAATCGAACCCGGGACTTCCGCACGCCAGGCCGACGCTCTACCACCGAGCCAACCGGCCAGGGCCAAAAGGATATATTCTTGACCTTGAATTTAATAAATAACATCCCCAAAATATATCTGATAATCTACTAACCTCATCTTAATCACTTTATTTCTAACCTTTGAGCAAAACTTCAAAAATTCATTTAGATAGATGGTTGAGATAAACAATAAAAATTATAAGTTACTATAAATTATATGATTTTCTCATTAAAGAATACTATAAATAGATTCATAGTAAAGAATTTAACCTTGTCCAAAGAAAGGTCTTGTCTTTGCCTTTGGCTGCTCAAAGGGAATCTCTAGGGTCTTGGAATGTCATCTCTGACATGAGTGTATTTGTTTGCCTTGGGCCTTGAGTCACACTGAACAGTCTAACAATACAATTTAGTGTGGGGTCTGGCCACATCACACAGTAGTAATATAGCTAGAATGGGGACTTTGGGTCATGTGGTGTCAGTTGATTTTTTGAAAGACTGGAGACTGAGATTAGCCATGTTGCCATCAATCATGCTTACATGATGGAGCCCCCAGTAATGATTCTGGACACCAACATCAGAGGAATTTCATTGGATGACAATACTCAACACTGACTGTCACACATCAATACTGGCAAAGTAGTTCTATCCTGCTTCTGTGGAAAAGAAACAATAGAAAGCTCCATGTTTGGTACACTCCTGAATTCTGCCTCATATGTCTCTTTCTTTGGCTGATTTTAAACTGTATCTTTTCTTTGTAATAAGCCAGGGGTCCCCAAACTACGGCCCACGGGCTGCATGCGGCCCCCTGAGGCCATTTATCCGGCCCCCACCGCACTTCCGGAAGGGGCACCTCTTTCATTGGTGGTCAGTGAGAGGAGCATAGTTCTCATTGAAATACTGGTCAGTTTGTTGATTTAAATTTACTTGTTCTTTATTTTAAATATTGGATTTATTCCTGTTTTGTTTTTTTACTTTAAAATAAGATATGTGCAGTGTGCATAGGGATTTTTTCATAGTATTTTTTATAGTCCGGCCCTTCAACGGTCTGAGGGACAGTGAACTGGCCCCCTATGTAAAAAGTTTGGGGACCCCTGTAATAAGCCATAACCATGACCATAACAGCTTTTAGTGAGTTCTATGAGCACTTCTAGTGAATTATCAAAGCTGAGGGTAGTTATGGGAGCCCCTTAAACTTGCTGTTGGTTTCAGAAATGAAGGTGGCTTTCTGTGGACTATTTCTTCTTATTTTACCCATTGACTTAGCTTTCACAATGGGTGGTCCTATTTTGTTTTTATTTTATTAAAGCAAGCAAGCTGTTTTCTATCAGTTTTTTAGACTTTAAATAGTACTCAACTTCATCAGGAGGATCAAGATCCAAGAAGAGATTGAATTTTATACATGCTTCTTTAATTGACTTGATAACTGTGTTTATTTTATTTGATATATCTGTCTCTGACATCTTTGACTGTGCTGTTGCTGAAGTGAGGAACTATGTGTACTTCATCATATGTCCACTTTCTAACACAACACAGATACACGGTTAAAACTGTGGATGGATGGATGGGTGGGTGGATGGATGGATGATTGGATGGATGGATGGATGGATGGATGGATGGATTTATGGAAAAATGAATGGAGAAATGAATATATAGATGTATGAATGGATGTTTGATTGGGTTAATAATACAATTTTTTCAGAGTTATATTAAGATGTGCAATAGCTTAGTGATATTCCTCTAAGTGAGGGTCAGAATGAGCACCCTCTTTTTCTCCCTTAACCTTCCCTGTGTCTAGATAACCAGGTTTATACAAAAGCTTAACGGGAAGTATTAAATGGGAAAGCATTCTCTATATCTCTAAGCTTTCCCAGGCTCAGAACCAACCTGAATAGTATGAGAAAAGAGAGTACAAACCAAAACCATTTAATAAACACTAGCCCCAGGCATGGTCACAAATATATAACACAGTCTTAAACTTCCATAAAAATGTCTAGGTCAGCATTCAAAAAAAATGTTTCTGTTGATTGTTTTAAATGCCTGATATATAACTTTTTTATTATTACATCTACTAATAGCTCCTATTAATTGTCCTATAGTATGCTCAATATTTTATACATTTTTATTTACCCTTTATTTCAACTCACTGGATTTGATATTATTAGTACATTTTAGATATTTTACAAATGAATAAATTGAAACTCAGAAAGATATATTGCATGTGTAAGGCCCAACAGTTAGAGTGACATAGCCTGGAATTAAAAATTAACTCTAACTTAACCAGGTCATGGTGCAGTAGATAGAGCATTGCCCTGGGATGCTGAGGGACCCAAGTTCAAAACCCCGAGGTCAACAGGACAGGCTCATGCAGCTTGAGCACTGGGTTGCTGGTTTGATCATGTGATTATAGACATGACCCCATGGCTGCTGCTTTGAGCCCAAAGGTCACTGACTTGAAGCTCAAGTTCACTGGCTTGAGCCCAAAGTTGCTGGCATGAGCAAGGGGTAACTGGCTTGGCTGGAGTCTCAAGGCACATGTGAGAAAGTAATCAATGAACAATTAAGGTGCCGCAAGTATGACTTGATGCTTCTCATCTCCCTTCCTATCTGTCTCTCCCTGTCTGTCTGTCTCTTTTACTTTCTCTCTCTATCTCACTTAAAAACAAAAAAACAGAAAACTCTGATCCTTCCTCATGTTATTTCTACCATGACATATCATTGGGCATTTATTCTTCCTTTTCATGAATGTTTAGCATATGTAACCACATGCAAAAACTGTTCTAGAAATTATGAGCAATAATAAAATAAAGCCCTGTTCTTAAGGAGCATATAGTCCAACGTGAGAGAGAAGGAGCATGCGCATCGGACAGTCCCAAGCAGACTGTGAAGAAGGCTGAGCCGCAGGAGAAAGCGTCACAAGGATTCAGACATGAGCCCTGGTCAGTGTGGTCAGAGAAGCATTCCTGAAGGAGACAGCATCTCAACTCATGTTTGGAGAAAGAAATTTTATAAAATAAATTTGGAATATTGTAGGCAGAAGACAGAGGGTGAAGAAAATCAGGATGGAGCAAAGCATATTAAGGAATGCCAAGTAGCCCAATTTGGATGGAGTACAGCAGTGCACCTTTTGAGCCAGCTGTCTTATAGTCAATAGCTACGTACTCTTGGTTACATCACTTTACTTCCAAAAGCCAAAGTTTTATCATTTATAAAATCAGAGAAATAACACTTTAGAGAGTTGTTGTTCAGGTTGAATAAAATAACAACAGAGTGGTGCACACACTCAATAAATAGAGAACGTTTCTTGTTGGTCAACAGGGACAACCCTGCCCACATCCTCAAAATTTACAGACATGTGTGTTGCTGAAATGCCTACAGGGCCCTCCTGGCATTTAGCGGATGGGATCAACATAGGTAAGTGGTTTGTATTTCTTGGGACATTATGGTACAACAAAGAATGTTACTTCCCAAGGGCAAATATTGTGTGTGTTGAGATATATGGGAAAGAATAATTGAAGAAATGGTTAAAGAAGTGAGATGATTCTAGGGCACAGTGAGCTTTGAATACAAGATGGCAAAGTTCACTCTGATAGAAAAAGAAGGAGCTGCTAAACTTAGGCAGACAGTAACAACGTCAATGTTTTTGGAAGATGAGTATAGCAAGGGCTCTCAGGATAGATTGGAAGTAAAGGAGACGGGTGAGAAGGTTATAAATTAGAGCAGATGCTTACTATTTCCTCAGCATGAAACACTAACATTTCAAGAACTGTCAGTTCCAGGGTCTTCTTTAACCCTCAAGAAGAAGATTGGGAGAGATTAGAAAGGAAACACTACTTTTGGTATCTTTATGCAAATTACAAAAAAAGCTCCCCTTCCTCCAGGTGAACGTAACCCTGTGTCCGAACGCAGGACTTGAATTTTAACCCCTTTACCTCTTGACAGAGACACTTTTTTTAGTGGGGTCGATGTAACAGGAAGGAATGGAAATAAAAGATCAAATTCCAGAAGGATCACAAAGGAAGAGATACAGAAATGGGTATTGATTAAATCTGAGAAAAGAAAGAGACAGAGCTATCTCTTCTGTGTAAAGCTTGGATGGCCTGTACAATGGTGATGCCATTATTAGAAAAAGGTAAGTGAAAAAAATGCTTTTGGAGATTATAAATTCAGTTTTAGACATTTTGAGATGAAGATACCATCTGGATAACAATAAAGAAATGTCTTAAGGCCATTGATTCCAATAGAGCAAGAAGATCGGGACTGAAGAGTGACGTAACAGAGTAGCTTCTTGCTGTAACAAATACGCACGAAAGACTAATTATTCACACACAACAGAAAGTATTTTGTTCATAAAACAGTCCAAGGTCAACTTTCTGGTGGAGAAAAAGACTTTCTTCATGTAGTAAATCAGGGATCTAGGTCCCCTCCATCTTTTGGCTTTGCTTTTTCCCTGCAATCCTTCATTATCATCTGTATCCACCCAGGAAAAGAGTAGAGAAAGCACACCTACTTTTTAAAACCCTTGTCCAGTCTGAACAAGCAGTGGCACTATGGATAGAGTGTCAGCCTGGGACGCTGAGGACCCAGGTTCAAAATCCCAAGGTCACCAGCTTGAGCTAGGGCTCATCTGGCTTGAGCGCAGGGTCTCCAGCTTAAGTGTGGGATCACAGACATGACCCCATGGTGGCTGGCTTGAAGCCCAAGATTACTGGCTTGAGCAAGGGGTCACTGGCTCAGTCAGAGCCCCCTAGTTAAGGCATACATGAGAAAGCAATCAATGATCAACAAAGGTGCCGCAATGACGAGTTGATGCTTCTCATCTCTCTCCTTTCCTGTCTGTCTGTCCCTGTCTTTCTCTCTCTCCCTCTCTCTCTCCCTCTCTCTCTCTCTCTCTCTCTCTCTCTCTTGCATGCATGCACATATGCATGCGCTTTAAAAACAAAATGAAACAAAACAAAACAAAAATAAACCTTGGTCCAGAAGTAACACATGTATATTTCTGCTCACTTTCCATTAATGGGTCACACAACCGCATCTAACTGTGAGGGAGGCTGAGAAATGTAACCTACCACATGTTCATAAAAAAAAAGGATATGGATTTTTGGTGGACAGCCAGCTGTCTCTGCTATAAGGTAGATCTTGCCTTTTCTCTCTAAATATAAGGTCTATGAGGATGGAAATAAGATTGGTCATCTCTACTCATTTCCATTACCTTATATGGTGTCTGACACATATCAACTGTACAATATCAAATAAATGTATAGCTGAAACTATGGCTGTGAAAAAAAACTCACAAAGAAAATCTGTATAAATGAAATGAGGGAGAGAAATAGATATCTAATAATAAAAAGTATCATTTTTTGTTATTGTCATAGCTACCTTTTATGAAGTAACAGTTATATACCTAAACTTCACAACGACTCTCGCAAGGTTGTAGATTTTATTAGCCACATTTTAATTGTGAGGGAAACTGTGCCTCTAAAACATGTACCAGTAGAAAAGTTCAGGGACAGCATTTAGCTGGTGTCTAGCACACCAACTTCTATTTAGTGAAGGAAAGATGAGGAGCCTTGACTTTTGTGCTGCAAAGGAGAGAAATGTCTTGAGAACACATGGAACTGCCCTTAAGGTAAGTCAGGTGACTCGGCAGATTTGGCTTTTTTGGGGGTTACTTTGGGGCATAAGCAGAGCCACCTGGGAAATCATGAGTCACTCCATATATAACCAGTACTGAATGTCATGCTCTGTTGCTTCATTCAGCAAGCCTTCCCGAGAGAACACCCAGCTGTCGCGGTCGACCTTAGCTTGGCCACTATCTTGCAGAAACTTTGGCTTTCCTGTTTCTGACTGACACATTTACCATGTGATGGCCTATTAGTTGTCTACCTTCTTCAGCAGTCACCTCTGCTGATGTCACATAAATGCCACTGTCCCTCAACAATGAGGAAGCCACGTTTCTCGTCAACTTGGTTTTGCGCCCATACTTCTGAGGTTCACTGGATAATAGCGCTAGGAACCTTCCTATTGATTTTATCTTCTAGTCTAGAGGGCCTTTGAAAGTCTCTCTTTTCCTCTTTCCACCACTACTGCTGTCCGTTGTCCCTTGGACCATTTTAATGGGCCCCTATCTGGTTTTTCCTTATGCATTCTTATTTCCCTCTCTAATCTATCCTCCAATATAGCAGGAGTGACTTTTTAAAATGTTTATAGATGGGCTTGCCACCTCTTCACTTAAAACACTTTAAGCATTCCTTTGGCCTGAGCATACAGATCAAAGTCCTTAGCAAGATTTTAGACCCTGCAAGTTCCAGACACAGCCTGTCTGGTAGGACACATCCTTCCTTGACTTCTGTGTCCTGGACACACTGACCTTCTCTCAGGTTCTTGCACATGCTGTCCCAGCTTATTGTTCACAAGGGTCTTCCCAATTGCTCTGTCTCAAAGCTCCCTATGTTTTCTCCACATAACACAGACCACAACCTGTGATTATACAATCATGTGCGTGATGATGGACTCGTATCTATTTCCTCTGCTATGGTATCACCCACGCTCACATAATGCCAGTTAGCGTTCAAATGGTATTTTTTGAACGAGAAAATGGATGTGTTATCTGCTTCAGAAAATAGAGTATGTTTCTTTGGGAGAACAACCCACATCTTGTAGAACCCTTGAAAAACAGCTTTTGAATTTGAATCACTTCATAATACAGCTTCTTGTTTGTTGTTCAATGAGTAATTTTATTTTCATAAATAAGGAATTTTATTTTCACAAATGAGTAATTTTATTGACTTTTAAAAGTCAATAAATTAATATTAATATTAAACTTCCTAGTATTTGTGATATTCTCTTCCGAGTATAAATTTATATTACTTTGTATTTGTTAGGAAGATGATGTTTTAATGTCCTCTTTTGCTGATCTAGATTTACAGTATTTAAAAGTCTTTATACCTCGAGTTTTATTTTTCCTTTAAGGATTTTAAACCCAAAACCTTAATAAATGAAGTATATATACAGTCCATGAACATATTTTAAGACTTTTGGGAAACACTCAAAACAAAAGCTATTTTGAGGAGTAGGAAATAGCTTGTCTGAATATTGCCAAGTGAATTTGGAATAACCTTTTTGTGGGATGCAATGAAAAAAAAAGGCAAGAACTTCAACATTCTCAGTTCAAGGTTACAAAGGAGTGTGAACAAAAAGTGTTTCTCATCCTGTTAACTCTTAGACACACAGGACATAAAAAAACAGTGTCTTCTTTTATTTAAAATAATTTTAAACACACACAGGGAAACTTTGACCTTTTTGCCTTTTAGCTTTGCTGGGAGGAGCTCGCATAAATTTTGGCCTCTTTTTCTCCTTCTCAACATTTCGCTGTGTTGAATGAGCCTTGGATACCTGGGCATCCCACTGTATACATACGAAGTGAGCTGGCAGTGGGAGGGCTACCAGATGCTGAGTGTATAATGGCTAACGTCATTGTAATGTCAGTACTTCCCTTGGCTACAAGTTAAAGAAGAAAAGAAAATGCTTCATTCATAGCACATTAAATATAAACGTGCTTTTTAAAAATGGGCAAAGAAAGATGGATGCTGGCAGTGTCAGACCCAACAGGGCAACAACAAATTCTTAGGCAAGGATGACTATAGCTCTCAAGAATTAGTAACTTTATTCTGGAAGGCCTATATCTTGAATCATATATTAAGAACTTCAGGGGGGAGGAAGGTGTGGAAGAAAAAAAAGAGAATTTCAGAACACCCAAAACTACTTTGTTTACGTGAAAACTGTTAACTATTGTAAGGGTATTATATTGTATAAATAAAATAAGGATTTAATATAAAATAAAAATGCATTTAAGGAGTGATCACATGCAGAAATAACTTTACAAACTGAACCCTAAACCCAAAGGGAATTTCAGATTAAACCGAACACAGTGGTGTGGCTAGTGGCTCTACTGGAGAAGTGAGGCAATGCCTGCCCCACCTGTTGCTCCTGGTCAGTGCTTACCTACATAGAGAAGAGAAGATCTGCCAGGAGGTGGGCACTAGAATCAGGGTATTTCCTAAAAGACAGGGCCAACACGGTGCAGGTGCAGTGAGAAACAAACAGTGAAGACGGAATTTAGTGTTGCTACGGGGTAAGCAGGAATTCTGTGAAGACAAAGAGCCCTGCCTGCAGCGATCTCAGAGCGATCTTAGACCAACCCATCCAGCTCTCCTTCCCTCAAAGATCGTCAACGCTGTTACTTTAAGTTTAAGTCTTAAGCAATATGGGGGAAAAGCCCAATAAGTATAATATTTGCATCTGAACCTCAAAGAGTCTCCTCTCTAGTTGGAGGGGAAATATAACTAATACTACAAGGCAGTATGTAACTTTCTTTGGTTCTGAAATCTGTAATACTGCTGTTGTATGTCTGAGCTAGGGTCGTTTCCTTATTCCATATAACCCTGATCGATTTGTTTTGTCATCTATTGAGTAGCTTTTATTCCAAAGGAGTTTTCCCTGTCTCCAACGTATTACTTCTTCATCAGATATTTCAGATATATGGGATCAATTCTTTGTCTCCTCTATTGCCAAGTCTTATTGTAGACAAAGTGAGAAATAACAAAGGCTTGGTCTAATTACAGCTTAGCCAAATGAGTACATACTGCATGGTGTCAGCACAAATCCACAGGCCACCCACCAAGAGACTGGGAAAGGAAGACACAGGGTCCTCCCACAGAGAACTGGAAGAGCTTTCGATGGAAACAGAAGATAATTGTGTTTTGCCATTGGCAAGTTCAAATAGTGCCTAGCACAACCGCACATGCCATAATATTTAGGAAGTATTACCAAAAGCATGCGAGTGAAAAGAAGGGTAGTTGGCTTGACAGATGTATGCACATCTTCCGCCATACCCCCGCCTCATATTCCTGAAGAAGTGATTCTAAGAGGATGAAGTAGAGAGAAAAAATACAGTTGTTTAAGGATACAGGACTGGGCTTCTTGAATTAAGATTCAAAATGCTTTTAAGTAAAATGGTTGTGTGACTTTAAGTGGATTTCAAACTATGAAAAACATAATATTTTTTTCCTACAACATTCTAACATTCTAGATAGTATTTCACTTTGCAGAATTCCTAGTTTTTAAGTATTTGTTTAAATTTTGCCAATTGGAAGCAAGTAAGAACTTGCGGATGTGTTATAGATAAGTGATTCTCAAATGGGAGTTGGTCAGAGAATATCAGCATCTCTGCTGAGATAATGAAGCTAGGAATGCATGGCTTGGAAAGCCTCCCCAAACTGATTCTACAACTCCCCCACCTTCATCCTCATTTAGAACTACTGTTTGAACTGTTACTTAATCACATAAGATTGAACTGCTGTCATGGCTGTGGAAGTCCAAGGCTAGAAACCTTGTGACTAAAAACAGTGCCCCACGGCATGCGAGTTGGTGCAGCCACTATGGAAAACATTAAATATTTTTTAAAAGGTTCCTCAAAATATTAAAAATAAAACTACCATTTGATTGAGCAATTTCACTTCTGGGTATATATCTGAAGGAAATAAAATCACTACCTCAAAGAGATAGCACACCCCATGTTCATTGTACCATTACTTACAATAACCAAGACATGGAAATAATCTAAACATCCATTAATAGATAAAAGGATAAAGAAAATGTGATATATATATATATTTATATATATTATGAAATACATTCAGACATAAAAAAGAAAGAACTTTTGCTATTTGTGACAAGATGAATGGACCATGAAGGCATTACGCTAAGGGAGAGGAGTTAGACAGAGACAGACATATACTGAATAATATCATTTACATATAAGATATTTTCCTAAAAATGGGCTTATAGAAACAGAAAACAGATTAGTGATTGCCAGAGGTTGGGGGTGGGAGAGATGGGTGAAAGTGGTTAAAAGGTACAAACTTCCACTTACTTATAAGAGAACTAAGTCTTAGGGATATGATGTACAGTGTGGTGACTATAGTTCACAAGATTTTATATATATGAAAGTTGCTAAGAGAGTAGATCTCAAAAGTTCTCATCACAAGAAAAAAATTTGTAACTATGTGTACGACAGATGTTAAACTTACTGTGGTAAATCATTTCACCATCTATACATATATCAAATTATTATGTTGTGCACATTAAACTAATACAATGTAAAAAATAAACTAATACAATATTACATGTCATTTGTGTCTTAATAAAGTTGGTAGAAAAAAAAGACCTCACAAATTTTTTCTTTTCCTAAGGAGTTATAGAGAAACAAGGTTTCAAAAGAGTAATCAATAAAAGAAAATTTTCTTAAAAGACATATGAGTGGGATAAGAATGAATGTTTCTTGGCCCTGGCCAGTTGGCTCAGTGGTAGAGCATTGGCCTGGCGTGCAGAAGTCCTGGGTTCGATTCCCGGCCAGGGCACACAGGAGAAGGGCCCATCTGCTTCTCCACCCCTCCCCCTCTCCTTCCTTCCTCTCTGTCTCTATCTTCCCCTCCGGCAGCCGCAGCCGAGGCTCCACTGGAGCAAAGATGGCCTGGGCGCTGGGGATGGCTCCTCGGCCTCTGCCCCAGGCGCTAGAGTGCCTCTGGCTGCAACAGAGCGACTCCCCAGAGGGGCAGAGCGTTGCCCCCTGGGTGGGCGTGCCAGGTGGATCCCGGTCGGGCGCATGTGGGAGTCTGTCTGAATGTCTCTCCCCATTTCCGGCTTCAGAAAAATACAGGGAAAAAAAAAAAAAAAGAATGAATGTTTCTTGTTTTATCTATAAGGAATCAAATTCTGCTGTAACTATGATGGACCAGAAAAATAGTGATTTACACAAATGAGATTTTATCTGTCAATGAAAGTGAAAGTGGGTAGTCCTGGGTGACAGTGGCTTCGTGAACTCTTCGACAACCCAGGCACCTTCCACCTCTTTTTCGCCAATCCTAGTGCTAGTAACTGCCATCACCTCATTATCTAAGACAGCTGCTAGAACTCCAGGTATCACACTTGATTTCCAGGAAGCTAGAAAGGAGGAGAAAAGAAGGACATAAATATATTCACTTTAAAGACTTCTAGGAAGAACCACTTAAACTTCCTCAACTTAGTTACAAAATCTCACCTAGCTGCAACTGAACCGGAAAAAATGCAGTTTTACTCCAAGTTGCAAGTGCTAAGATAAACTCAGGTGTCTATATTTAAAAGGGAGGGAAGGGCATTTAGGAGACAAATAACAGTTTCTGACACAAAGACCTTCAACAACCTCAAAATCAGTGCATTTAATGAAATTTTTATGATATATACTATAAACTGTAAATACATATGGATTTGCATTATTGGAAATCATTTGGAAAAAAACTAATCCAAAGTTTTAGCTTGTATAAGATACACAGAAACTAATTGTCAGTTTAAAAGTCAGTTAGGTTAGTTCCTGGCAGCATGGTTCAGTTGGTTAGACTCAACCCAATGTGTAAAGCAGTGGGTTCAATCCCTGGTCAGGGCACATACAGGAACAGATCAATGTTGCTGCCTTTCTCTCTCCCAAATCAATAAATAATTTTTTTAAAGTCAGGTTAGGATCAATAATCATATTTTCTACCTAATAATAAGGCCCATCTCTAATTTCAGAAGTAATTTTAAATTGTTTGCAATTATTTTTCTACATAAATTCATTATTGATACCAATTTTTTCTAAGCATTCAAGATTTACTAGCTGCCCTGATGTTTCAAAGTTAAAATATATTTTTATGGTTTGTCAGGTAAAAAAAATAGATTTTCTTCAGGTTTTAAGTTAAAAAAAAACAGACTTTCTCCAGGTTTTAAGGTAAAAAACATATTCATTATTTTGATAATTAACTGGTACCTCTTTTCTTTATGTCTAATTTTTATAATATAATAATGAGTAACTGGAACACTAGCCAATGTCTTAATAGTAGTAAATCAATGGATGATACTTAGATGATATCCTAAGATAACAATTTATGAAAGGTGGCTTTAAGCCAGATATTTTAAAAATAACCAAATTTTAGCTATTTAATATATTTAGAGATTTTAATGAATGATTGGGTCTTTGATAGGAATCCATCTCAATTATTGAAATACTATAGTTTCCCCTTACGCATGGTTCCACAATTTCAGTTGTCAATTGCATTCTGAAATATTAAATGGAAAATTCTAGAAGGAAACAATTCATAAGTTTTAAGCTGTGTCATTTTGAGTACCTGAGTATCTCATCACATAGGCACTGTATTATTTCTCATCATCACAAGAAGAATGATTATAATACAATAAGATAGTTTGAAAGACCACTTTCACAAGACTTTTATTGTAGTATATTGTTGTAATTGTTTTATTAGTACTTTTTGATCACTTATTGTGCCTAATTTATAAATTGAACTTTGATAAAGGTATGAGTGTATATGGGAAAAAACATAGTAGATATAGGGTTCAGTACTATCTGTGGTTTCAGGCATGGAATGTATACCCTTGCAGATAGATAAGAGAGGACTATTGTAATACCCAAAAAACTCTTTCCTTATTTAACTTTGTAAAGTTTCATTTTGTATAAGGTAAATCACAGTGATTTCTCATTTGCTTCTAGTATTTCTTTAACTAAATTCTGAAATCTGTTTTTACAACTTGAAAGCTATGATTGAACTCAGAAAAAATGTAGTGAGTTTAATTGAGCAGTTTAAATGAAAGAAAATGTTTTAAAAATTTGGATTAGCTACAGCAATCTCAAAGTCAAAAAATTCTAAGACCTTGTCCTATACCCTACTCAGTTGCTCATTCCATAGACACACCCGAGACTGTGTCATTACAAATTATTATAGCCTTTCTATAATCTAGAGTTTAAGCAGTCCATTTTCCAATCAACAACTTCTATTTTTGTGGTTTATTCCTCTTAATACTCCAACTTCAACAATCCATTCATAGTATTACCTTTCCACTGTTTCTGTCTTCACTTCTATTCTTACCCAACTAAAATTTCATTGTACTTACATCCCTGAATACATGTACATTACTCCTTTCATCTTCCTTTGCTTTGTTGGATTTGGTAAAACAATCTCCAACTGTGGTTAAATGCATCTTTGTACACTCTATAACTATCCTACATTCAGCTGAATGTGAATTGAGAAAAACACAATCATGTCAAATCTCCAACAGCTATTTAACCATCCTCATTCTCAATGGATTCTAATTTTACAGTAATGAGAAAAACAGAAGCAATCAGAAATTCCATAAGCTCTTACTCCACCCACATCTGCCCATATATAACACCATTTGTATCCACATACATTTTTCCTGTTCTTATAAACAAACTATATGTGGTCCTATTAAAGATCGGTATCTCCATTTGTATACCACATCCCACTTCTTCTCACTTATTAAATGACATCTCTCTAGCTCTTCTTCCCTCTCTCTTCTGCCTCATTGTTTCCTTCCATTTTATATTATTCCTATCAGGTACCTATAAGCTGTTATTTCACTCATCTTACAAAAGGAAAACCACAAACACCCATTTGACCTTATTTCCCTCTTCAATTATCATGTCTCTACTACTTGTGAGAGAAACTCCTAGAAAGAGTTATCTACAATATATACTTGCTGTCTCACTCTTCTCCTACCATTCTCTCTTTTTTTTTTTTTATAATAAATTTTTATTAATGGTAATGGGATGACATTAATAAATCAGGGTACATATATTCAAAGAAAACATGTCTAGGTTATTATGTCATTAAATTATGTTGCAAACCCCTCGCCCAAAGTCAGACTGTCCTCCGCCACCCTCTATCTAGTTCTCTGTGCCCCTCCCCCTCCCCCTAACTCTCTCCCTCCCTCCCTCCCATGTCCTCCCTCCCCCCACCCTTGGTAACCACCACACTCTTGTCCATGTCTCTTAGTCTCATTTTTATGTTCCACCAATGTATGGAATCATGTAGTTCTTGTTTTTTTCTGATTTACTTATTTCACTCCTTATAAAGCCTAAACAGACCAATCAGCAGGGAGGAAATAGAAAAAACTATTAAAAACCTCCCCAAAAATAAAAGTCCAGGCCCAGACGGTTATACTAGTGAATTCTATCAAACATTCAAAGAAGACTTGGTTCCTATTCTACTCAAAGTCTTCCAAAAAATTGAAGAAGAAGCAATACTTCCAAACACATTTTATGAGGCCAACATAACCCTCATACCAAAACCTGGCAAGGATGGCACAAAGAAAGAAAACTACAGACCAATATCTCTAATGAATACAGATGCTAAAATACTAAACAAAATACTGGCAAACCGAATACAACAACATATTAAAAAAATAATACATCATGATCAAGTGGGATTCATCCCAGAATCTCAAGGATGGTTCAACATACGCAAAACGGTTAACGTAATACACCATATCAACAAAACAAAGAACAAAAACCACATGATCTTATCAATAGATGCAGAAAAGGCTTTTGATAAAATACAACACAATTTTATGTTTAAGACTCTCAACAAAATGGGTATAGAAGGAAAATATCTCAACATGATAAAGGCCATATATGATAAACCATCAGCCAACATCCTATTAAACGGCATAAAACTGAGGACTTTCTACCTTAAATCAGGAACAAGACAGGGTTGTCCACTCTCTCCACTCTTATTTAACGTGGTGCTGGAAGTTCTGGCCAGAGCAATCAGACAAGACAAAGAAATAAAAGGCATCCATATTGGAAAAGAAGAAGTAAAGGTATCACTTTTTGCTGATGATATGATCCTATACATCGAAAACCCGAAGGACTCCACAAAAAGATTATTAGAAACAATAAACCAATACAGTAAGGTCGCAGGATACAAAATTAACATACAAAAGTCCATAGCCTTTCTATATGCCAACAATGAAATATTAGAAAACGAACTCAAAAAAACAATTCCCTTCACGATTGCAACAAAAAAAATAAAATACCTAGGAATAAACATAACAAAGAACGTAAAGGACCTATATAATGAAAATTACAAAGCATTGTTAAGAGAAATTGAAAAAGATACAATGAGATGGAAAAACATTCCTTGTTCTTGGATAGGAAGAATAAATATAATCAAAATGGCCATATTACCCAAAGCAATATACAAATTTAATGCAATTCCCATCAAAATCCCTATGAGATTTTTTAAAGAAATGGAACAAAAAATCATCAGATTTATATGGAACTATAAAAAACCCCGAATAGCCAAAACAATCCTAAGGAAAAAGAATGAAGCTGGGGGCATTACAATACCTGACTTTAAACTACCATTCTCTCTTGAACCCACCTCATTCAAAAGATTCAAGCTTTTCTCCAGACCACTTCACTGAAGGTGCTCTTAACAATGTCATCATGGCCTCCACATTGCTGCACCGCATCCCAAGGTCAATTCTGAGTTCTGATTCCGCTTGATTTATCAACACCATAGGACAAAGATGATCGTCCTTGAAATGTTTTGTTCACTCAGTTTCCAAGACACAAGCTTTCTGGTCTTCCTCTTTATCTTAGCGGCTTCTTTCATTTGTTAGTTGTTAGAGTACTCCAGAGCTCAGTTCCTGGACTTCTTACTCATGCACTCACTCCCTTGATAATTAATTGTGTTTAATCTCAGGCTGATGACTCTCAAATGTATATCCTTAGCCTGTCCTTCTTCCTTGAATTCCAACCCCTTACATCCAACTAACTATTTAACAGCTCCACTTGGATGTCTAATAGGCATCTCAAAGTTCATATAGCAAAACTGAACTCCTGGTTGTTCCAAACACACCCAGAACCTGTGCTTCTGCAGATGTCTTCATCTCAGTTAATGCTAACTACATTTCTATTAATCAGGCTAAGCTGGGTTACGCTACAGTGTTAAATAACCTGACTTTTTACCACTGCCAAAACAAAACTTTATTTCTTTTTTTTTAATTTTTATTTTTATTTTTTTTGTATTTTTCTGAAGCTGGAAACGTCGGGAGGCAGTCAGACAGACTCTCGCATGTGCCCGACCGGGATCCACCCGGCATGCCCACCAGGGGGCGATGCTCTGCCCATCCGGGGCGTCACTCTGTTGCCACCAGAGCCACTCTAGCACCTAAGGCAGAGGCCACAGAGCCATCCCCAGTGCCCGGGGCCATCTTTGCTCCAATGGAGCCTTGGTTGCGGGAGGGGAAGAGAGAGACAGAGAGGAAGGAGAGGGGGAGGGGTGGAGAAGCAGATGGGCGCTTCTCCTGTGTGCCCTGGCCAGGAATCGAACCCTGGACTCCTACATGCCAGGACGATCTCTACCACTGAGCCAACCAGCCAGGGCCAAAAGTTTATTTCTTGCTGCATATCCTCTGTGTGTCTCCTGCAGTTATAATCCACACTGGCTTTGCTCTAGGAACCAAACTGATAGAGCAGCCTTTAGCTGGTTCACTGCTGGTTTTGTAATGGAAGAAAAAAATAACAGAGCAACCCAAAATCCAACTCTTAAGTCTTCTGCCTACATATTATTGGTCAAGCAAGTCACATGGCTTCCCAATTTCAGTAGAACAGAGGTGTATCATATTCTCACAGGAAGGGACTCTACATGAAGGAAACTGGAATATTCTATAAATAATAAAACAATATATCCCACCAGTCTTTCGGTTACTCCAGGTAAAACTTTTGGCTCCTCTCTTTTTCTTGAATCAAATTGGTCAATAAATTCATAAATAAATAAACCACTTCTCAGTTCTAGCACCTGGGCTCAAATCATCATCTAAAGATTTTATGCTGGTCTCCCTGCTCCTACTTATACCCTCCTAGTCTATTCTCTGAGTAGTATCAAAAAGTGATCATTTTAAAATACAAGTCAGCTCCTGCCATGCTTCCACTCAAAACTCTCAAATAGATCCCCAACTCACTCAGAGTAAAATATATGTAAAGTCTAACTTGATCTTAGTCTGAGGGAAAAGGGGGGTGGAGTTAAGGGGAGGAAGGCAAAGATGGAGAGAATGTGGGCATAAAAGAGACTTCACTTGGCAGGAAGGTACACAGGATGCAGTGTGTAGATGCTGTTATATTGAGTTGTACACTTGAAACCTGTATGGTTTGGTGACCATGTCAACCTAATAAATCAAAATAATAAATTTTAAAAAATTGAACTTGATCTATCACCTCCCTGACTCTATTGCCCTTTTCTCCACCTGTAGCTCGTTCTCTTCCAACCACTTGAACTCTCTGCTATCTTCAAATGTACCAGGTACATTCCAGCCTCAGGACCTATGCACTTGTTGTTTCCTCTTCCTGGAAAGTATTTTTCCCAGGTATCCATATGGGAAAGATTTTCCGTGAATCTTTCCCTGCCAATCTGTTTAAAATTTCAGCCCTAACACCTCACAATGGATAGCACTCCTCCTCTCTTTTCTTGCTTTGTGTCCATAACACTCTTACCTATGTAATTTTCTGATATATTTTTGTTTGTCATCTTTCTCACTCCGCTAGGATATACACTCTTTGTACAAATTTTTGTCTCTTTTATTCATTATTGCAAGACAAAAATATAGAACAATGTCTGGATCAGTTGTCACTCAATAGGCACTTATTTGTTAAATGAATAAATTAATGAATGACACAAACCATGGAAAGCTTTGAGGAACTCAAATATAGAAAGATGTAACTTAAAGATGGGGAGCAAAATATGGTAAACATGAAAAAAATATTGTATATTCACACAAACTCAGAAGCCTGCTGAGTTATTTGTCTTAAATTAGAGAAAATAAAAAGACTCTAAGGGGGAGATAACATGAAGAAAACACCAAAAGTGTTAGTTGTAAACCTATAGTACTAATGATCAAGGCAAGTAATGTTGCCTATTTGATTTATTACAGACTACTTAATTTAAACCCAATTTTGAAAGCATACATATGTTAATCCTTTATCTCTACCTAAGCAAAAAAGTAATAGACTTTCAGAAATAGCTGGTAGAAAATCAAAATTCATTTTACCTCTGACTCCAGATTTAAAGGAAAGTGTTGCAGCTGGCTGAATGATCGTATCCAAGACACTGCCCTGATGCAGGGTTGCTCAGCTTTGGCGTTCTTCACGATTGCAGCTGAATAATTCTTTGTTGTAGGAGGCTGCCTTTGCCTTACAGGATGTTGAGCAGCACCCCTGGCTTTTACTCATTAGATGCCAGTAGCACCTTCTCAGTGTAACAATGAAAAATGTCTCCAGACATTGCCAGATATCCGCAAAGTCCTATTACTCCCAGTTGAGAACCACTGTTTTAGTGTATGAAAATGCCTATAAAGTTAGCACTCTTACATGGCCTCAAGCTATGACCATAAAATACATAGTGGGATTATTATAGAAATATAATACCAAAACAGGCAAGCAGATCTTACATGCATGATTCAGGGAATCGCTGAAAAGGTTTCCTTTGAATAAAAGCATTCCTGTCTGACCTGTGGTGGCACAGTGGATAAAGCTGAAGTTGCCGATTTGAAACCCTAGGCTTGCCTGCTCAAGGCAAGTACGAGAAGCAACTACTACCAGTTGATAATTCCCACTCCTATTCCATCTTTCTCTCTCTCTCTTCCTCTCTCTCTTCTCTCTCTAAAATTAATAAAGAAGAAAAGCATATCTGCTTTTCCCCCCTGGTTTTACTTTGGTTTGCCATTTAAAAAAAAAAAAATGTTACCTGGAAAGTTGAATTCATTATTAAGCTATTTTGGTCACTAACATCTCCTTCTTCTTCTTCTTCTTCTTCTTCTTCTTCTTCTTCTTCTTCTTCTTCTTCTTCTTCTTCTTCTTCTTCTTCTTCTTCTTCTTTCAGTAATTAAAAAAAATTTATTGGGGTGACAACTAGTTAACATAACTATACAGGTTCCAGGGGTCAAATTATAAATACATCTCTGTACGCCATTTTGTGTGTTTGCCTTCACCAAGTCAAATCTTCATCCATCACCATTTATCACTCTTACACCATCATCCACCACCCCAACCCAGCAAGCTCCTCACTGTTGTTCATGTTCATGAGCTTTGTTTTGTTTTGTTTTCTGTCCTTTCTTGCTCTATCCCTCCGAATCCCTAGCCCAACCCACACCCCCACCTTAAAGCTGTCAGCCTGCTCTCTATGAATAAGTCTGTTTTTATTTTGCTTCTTAGTTCATTTTGTTCATGAGAGTCCACATATGAGTAAAATCATATGGTTCTTGTCTTTCTCTGACAGGCTTATTTCATTTAACATAATGATTTCCAGGTCCGTCTACGCTGTCACAAAAGGTAAGATTTCCTCCTTTTTTATGGTCACATAGTATTACATTGTATAAATGCACCACAACTTTTTAATCCACTCATCTACTGATGAGTACTTGGGCTGTTTCCAGATCTTGGCTATTGTAAATAATGCTGCAATGAATATAAGGGTGCACATACTCTTTTGAATTAGTGTTTTGGGATTCTTAGGATATATTCCCAGAAGTGGGATCACTGGGTCAAAAGGCAATTCCATTTTTAAATTTTTGAGATAACTTCATTCTGCTTTCCACAGTGGCTACATTAATCTGCATTCTCACTAAATATCTTAATGATAGTCTGGGGACAAAGTTCAGGACCAAGAGGAAGACAAAAAAAAGCTTTAAGAGGGAGAAATAAAAGTCTAGAACATAAGAAGAGGGATTGCAATGGTGATTCCTATTTATATAAGGAAATACATGAGGCCATTGGCTATGATGAGACATGGAGAAGGAACCTCTGAGGAAAAATTACATTTGACTACAATTTATTTAAAATTGGTTGTGCAGAGGAACATCTATTGAGGAAAATTAAAACTGAAATAATCAATTAAAAATAATACGACAGTTTTATTCAATATTAAATAATTTTACTATTATTATGGTCTATGTCAATATGGTTTAAATTTAAAACAATTGAAAATGAAATTATTAAAAACTAACAGGAACTTGATAAGAACACTAGTCAAGTCTGAAAATTGTTTTAAATCTAGTTTTAAATGGATGCAAATATTAAAGCCTTTTTTAAAATAAAAGAGTCATTTTGATTCAGAATTCAGAAATTTTTTTTTCTGGGAATTGTTAAATTTCCAGATTTAATGTGTTTTACTTTTTTTCTCTCCAATAAAGACATCCAGCATTGAAATATAAGTGGTTCCTGTCATTTAAATTTTTCTTTTTTTTTTTTAAGTGAGGGTAGGGGAGATACAGAGACAGACTCCCACATGTGCCTGGCTGGGATCCACCTGGCAATCCCATCTGGAGCCAATGCTCTGCTCATCTGGGGCTATGCTCGCAACAAGCTATTTTCAGTGCCTGAGGCAGAGGCTCCATATAGCCATCCTCAGCACCCAGGGCTTATGTGCTCAAATCAGTCGAGCCATGGATGTGAGAGGGGAAGAGAGAAAGAGAGAGAAAGGGAGGGGAAGGAGAGGAGAAGCAGATGGTCATCTCTCCTGTGTGCCCTAACCGGGAATCAAACCCAGGACTTCCACTTGCTGGGTCAACACTCTACTGCTGAGCCAACTGGCCAAGGCCTTAAATTAATTTTTCAATTGTACATAGTATAGGGAAGCTGGTATAAATAAATATAAATTCACATATCATTAGAAGCTTTATTCAGTTTGTGGAATAATTTAAATCATCTCTACTTTGTTATCTTTGTAGTGAAGCTGCAGTCAAGGAAAAAAATTGACCAATTTGAGTGTCATCTTATATCCTCATATCCTCGTCCTGGAAAAAAAAACACAAATTACAACATGGCCAAAAGCAAGTAGTTAGTGGAAATATTTTTTTTAATTCATTGATCTCTTGTGTCCACAAATCAGATGCCATTTGCAAATATTATACATTAGCCACAATTATATGTACTTTAAAATACTCTAAATATAAATTAACAAAGAAAAAAGAAACATGTACCTTCATTGCTCTTGAAATATGCTTTGGTTTCATACATGGCACTTTTACATGTTTACATTATATACTGTCATTTAAAAATAATATTTCGCTATAAAAACAAAATAACTTATCCATCAGAAGTAGGAATTGAAGTTTTGAATTTAAGAAGCAAACTGTGGACATAGCCCAAGTTCTCAAGTATCCGTTAATAGAGGATCCCCAAAGTCTCAGCTTTTATTTAGTTGTATTTCCAACTGTTTAGTTTAATCTTTATTGACTTGTGTATAATTCTCCGGAGTAGGAATGTATCTGTTTCCTTGTGTGCTGAAAAGGACAGTTTAATTTCCTTTGCTAATTCTTGTGTCTGATTGAGAATGTGGAAGTCTGCAAGGCCCAGAACAGTCATCTGGAATACCATACCCAGAGGAATGGGTTACATTTTCTAGATGTGTGTCCAATTTGAATCTTAGAAAGAGCTGCTTTTGTTTTATTTGGGGTAGCACTACTTAATTCTATTGTTTGTCCCTCGCGTTAAAAACCAGGGGCTCTGAGAAGGACAAATGGCCCAGGAAAAGCAGGAGGGAACTGGCAAAGTGCAAACAGAAGTCAAGAGGATGCTGTGTCTAGCTGAATATCCCTGACCACAGATAGGGCCAAAGCAGTTTTAACTGCACGGTAACAAAATATTCAAACTCCAAATATCTTAATCTGAATTATCAATGCATGCATTCAGACCAAACAACACAAAACAAAAACAATGTTATGCTATGTCCCTTATCTCAGTTTATGTCATAAACCCAAGTTATATCATCTTCAATTCCTAGTCCTCTAAACCACTGGTCCCCAACCTTTTTTGGGCCACGAATCTGTTTAATGTCAGAAAATATTTTCACGAACCAGCCTTTGGGGTGGGACGGATAAATGTATCACGTGACCGAGACAAGCGTCAAGAGTGAGTCTTAGATGGATGTAATAGAGGGAATCTGGTCATTTTTTAAAAATAAAACATCATTCAGACTTAAATATAAATAAAACTGAAATAATGTAAGTTATTTATTCTTTCACTGTGGACCAGTACCAAATGGCCCACGGACTGGTACCGGTCCGCGGCCCGGGGGTTGGGGACCACTGCTCTAAACCTATGTAGTCATTAGTCACCAAGTCTTGTAAATCATGCTTCAAAATATTTGCCAAGTAAGCCCTCCCCTCTCCATGTTTACAACTACATATTATAATTGTGTCTACCCTGCAACCTCCACTCTCGCTTCAACAACTGCTGCTTGGGCTGAGACTTCATAAACTCTATTCATCCTTCAAGGCCATCCACACCCCTTATTTTCAGCAAAGCAATCTCCCTCTTTTTAGCATCCACTCAGTAATATATTGGTATTGCTACCATGGCATTCCCACATCCATTATAATTAGATGAAGGTAACTTATCTTTCTCTTATTTTACAATACTTCCTGTTGAGGCCAGCATCTGATCAATGCTCCATATTTATTTTAGTTTAAATAAAGTGACCGCAGAACAACTAAACAATATTCAAAATGAGCAATTTGAGGTAAATTTACTCACCGATAACTTGTATAGGATTTAGTTTGGTATCAGCATTGCTCACAATCTTTATACACGCTTTACAATCTCCTCAGAAGCTCGGAATCAGTCAGTGTTTGAAGAAATTGAAAAAAGTGACTTAGAGTCAAATTCTCATTTTAGCAGGTATGCTTGATAAAGCCATCCTAAACAGTGAACTGTGCTTGGGATTCATGTTCCTTACGCCTTATACCTCAGAATGCAAATGGAGTGCTGGTCACGCGAAAAATGGCCCTCAGCATCTGAGCAGTGTCACAAAGAAAAGCTAATAAGAGGAAAAATTAATAGAATTCACTTCCTGAATCTTATTTTACATTGATTTTTATTTCCCTAAATGGAAAAGCTTCCCATATTCCATACACATTAGCATATCTCAAGAACAGGAAATATCAATTGGTGAAAATTATAATTCTATTTTTTCTTTCCCTCAATGTGATAAAAAGTATTTAAGTGCCTCTCTATGGGTTGTTTTCTAAGTGCTGTACCTAACAGGTTAAGAAAGCTTAAAAATCATTTAAGTATTTATGGTGCCTATAAATAATAGTAATATGTACCATTTAATGTTGTTTATTATATATATATATACACACATATATATTTCAATCAAACATACTAAAGCCCTTTCATTTAAGAATTCTTTCTAGCCTCATTACACAGGTGAAGAAAATTAAGTAACATAGAGGGTAGATAATTTGAGCACGGTTGCACAGCTAGGAAGTGACAGAGCCTGGAGTCAAACCCAGCCCTGTGTGGGTCCCAAGCCCAAGACTTAATCTCCATTTAAGCTTTGTGCTGGGGGCAAGGCGGGGGAGGTGAAGGAGAAGGGAGAGGGGGAAGGGCTCCTAACCAGTTCAGACAAATGATACTGTTCAGTAACAATATGCTTTCCCTTTAAATAGGTGCCTTCTTCCCAAGTTTAAACTGCCCAGGTATATGTCTGTGTGTGTATGTACACCTCAGAAGATACATATAAATACGTTTTACTCTGTAGTATCTAGAAGTCTTTTCTAAAATGGAGAAATATACAAAATGTATAACTATATTTTGAAGAGGGAATAAAGAAATATTTGTCAATATTCTAGAAGTCTTAGAAAGTACAAGTTTAGATATCATAAGATTTTTTTTTTTTTTTTGTATTCTGAGAATGAAGGAGGTGGGTCTTCACTACACTAACATTGACATCTCAGTTTCGGGAGACTGGGTTTGCATTAATGCTGGGAGCCCTTTCCCATTAGCAGTGAAGTCTGAGCAGCCCCTGGCCTTCTCTTATGCCCTCAAGTGAGAACTGAATTATGACTGGTTGTCTTAAGAAGAAAATGACTCTTACAGGACATAAGATGGGGTGGGGTGGGGGGTGGCTAAGGAAAGGCCTGACATGTAGCTTGTAAAGAGCAGCAGCTGTGGCCTGTTTTTACTAATATCTGACATGTTTCTTTGGCCACTCGCCAAATTGAGATGTACCCAGCACTTCTCCCATCCTTCCTGTGCCTCCAGGATCCTGTGTCACTGCTACGCGAGACTCCGGTCCCCTCCAAATTAGTCCCCTCAGTTCCTTCCTCCCCTAACTGTGCAGGCATCCCACCCTAATTAATTAACCCAACACCAACTTCATCCAGGACCTTCCCACACTTTGCCCCTCATGCAGCCCAAAAACATCAGCACATTCCTGACTTCATCACTTGTCAACTCCCTTTCTGTTAAAGACCAGTGTCCCCTTTCCCTGACCTGGCCTCTGATTTGATCACACTTTAAAGTATCCCACTTTAAGAGACAGTAACAAATGCTGCCTTTTTCCTGTTTGGTTTGTTTATTCACGTTCTCCGGACCTATTATAATTAAAGACCAAGGGACTTAGCAGAAGAGCCCAGGAAGATACTTTAGGCCTTTGATAATGTGGACAAACTCAACACTGGATCGGTAATGAAGCTTCACTTTGACATACAAGTTTCTATGTTTGCTGACCCCTGTTGTGTGGGGAAAAAAAGGACTGGTCTCCTAAAAAATATAAAATTATGTGCATTGTCAACTTCCTGGTCACATTACCACATATTTCCATTTTAGTGATTCCATACCTTTGGCTGCATTGGGGGTTTGGGAGGTCCAGGGGTTCTTCACAATCCTGCTTCATTGCCCAAAAGTTATATGGTTCATGCCTCATTTCTTTCCTATCACCTGGGCCACTTCATTCAGAAGAAGGGGAGTCTCATCATCCTTTTCCTGCCCACCACACACATACACTCCCTAAACAAACACAAATACCCAAAGCATAGGTCTGTTTGGAAGCTCAACTATATCTACTACTGTGGTTTTAATAGCCCCTCAGAAGAAGAAAAGAAAGATTAATGTAAAAACCTGCAGTAAAATGATCTTTTTCTCTCTAGGACAAGACACATCGCTTTCTCAAAGGACAGGCAAAATTTCATGTCCTTATTCTTATTTTACCTAATAAAAAAACAAGAATGTCCTCTTAAAATCAGGTGGGAAATCAGCCACTGTTCCAGGGATATTGCTTTTTTTTTTCTGAAATGAGAAGTGGGGAGGCACAGGGACAGACTCCTGCATGTGCCCATCCAGGATCCACCCCGCATGCCCACTAGAGGGTGATGCTCTGCCCCTCTGAGGCATCGTTCCATTGCAACCAGAGCCATCCTCAGCACCTGGGCCAACTTTGTTCCAATGGAGTCTTGGCTGTGGGAGGGGAAGAGAGAGACAGAGAGAAAGGAGAGGGGAAGAATGGAGAAGCAGATAGATAACTTCTCCTGTGTATCCTGGCCAGGAATCAAACCTGGGACTTCCACACAGCAGGCCAATGCTTTACCACTGAGTCAACCAGCCAGGGCTGTGCCAGGTATATTTATAAAGAACATAAGCCACTTAAAAAATAAATTAAGTTGTCTTTTATATACAATTTAAAATAAAGACCCTGGCCAATTGGCTCAGTGATAGAGCATTAACCCAGCAGGTAGATGTCCCAAGTTTGATTCCCAGTCAGAGAACACAGGAGAAGCAACCATCAGCTTCTCCATCCCTCCTCCTTCCCCTTTGCTCTTTCTCTCCCTGCCCCCACTCCCCACAACCATGGCTTGATTGGTTTGAGTACATTGTCCTGGGCATCAAGGATGGCTCTGTGGAGCCTCTGCCTCAGGCACTAAAAATAGCTTGCTTGTGAGCATGGCCCCAGATGGGCAGAGCATTGGCCCCAGACAGGGGTCGCCAGGTGGATCCCAGTTGGAGTGCATGTGAGAGTCTGTCTCTCTATCTCCCTTCCTCTCACTTGAAAAATAAAAATAAATAAGTAGTAAATAAATAAATAAAATAAGGTTAAACTCTAAATATGGTTTTATCTTTCAAAGAAGATGAAAGTTGCATTTTGATGAAATTAAAACAACTTCTTGTTGAACTTCTGATACTTTATTATTTAGTTTCTTCCTCCTTAGCCTACTCATTGCAGTGCCCTGCTTAGCTAGTGCCCTGTGGAGGAAGCCAACCCGAATTCTGTCTAAGCAAAGCTCATGCTCTAGAATGCTCCTTTGCTGACTTTTCCCTTAGTAGCCACCAACTATACTAAAAGTCATTCTTTGGCTTGTGACTTCATGACTCCAATTTCTGCCTCCATCTTCACAAGGCCACCTTCTCTTTGTGTGTCTGTCCAAATTTATTTAGTCTTATAAGGATGTCAGTCTTTGGATTAGGCCTTATTTAGTATATCCTTTTCTTAAAGTTGATTACACCTGCAATTGTTAAATAAGGTAGCATTTACAGATTCTGGATAGACATGAATTTGGGGAAACACCATTCAACTTAGTACAACAATTATATTTGGGGATTTTGACACTCCAGTCTTAATAATTGACAGAGTGAATAAACAACTTGACCTAACTGACATATTAGAGCACTACAACCAGCAATGGCAGAAAGCACTATCTTTCGAGTACATCTAAACCATTCACCAAAACAGGTCATATAAAAACCAAGTGACAATCAGTTCCAAAAGACTGGAATTGTACACAGTATGGTTTCTAACAACAACAACAAAAAAAAAAAAAAAATTAAAAAGAAAGCAATAACAAAATACTAATAAAACTTCCAGATGTCTGAAAATTATAAACATACTCTAAAGAAAGTATTTCTAAATAATTTTGAAATTATACAAAAGTTTTCTACATATTTTTTGTGTTCAAAGAAGGAATTGTAAGAAAAATTAGAAATGTTTTAAAATGGATGTTACTGAAAACAGAAAGGACAAAACACCCACTTGTTTTTTACAAGCTTATAGAGAAAACTGGCACCTCATGAACATTTGAAATAAAGGACTAGGGACAAGGATAAAGTGGTTTCACCAGCTGCTGTTAGGTAAACTACCTTTGTGTTAATATTTTAATATAACATAAAAGTAGTTTTAATATGTTTTTATTAAACTATTGACTCCTAAATGTTAATACATCTACCTGCATCCTGTGAGCTTATCCCCTTAGACAGAAACAACCAATATATATATATTGTATTTTTTCTGAAGTGAGAAGCAGGGAGGCAGAGAAACAGACTCCCACATGCCCGACCAGGATCTGCCCCGGCATGCCCACTAAGGGGCAATGCTCTGCCCGTCTGGGCCATTGTTCTGTTGCAAGCAGAGCCATTCTAATGCCTGAGGCTAAGGCTATGGAGCCATCCTCAGCACCCCGGCCAACTTTGGTCCCATGGAGCCTTGGCTGCCAGAGGAAAAAAGAGAGATAGAGAAAAAGGAGAGGGGGAAGGGTGGAGCAGATGGACGCTTCTCCTGTGTGCCCTGGCCGGGAATCAAACCTGGGATTTCCACACACCAGACCAATGCTGTACCACTGGGCCAACCGGCTAGGGCACAAACAATATTTTTATGCTCTTAACTACTTGGGGAGGTTTTAAAGAAAGTTTTTTTAAAAACTAAATATATGTTTATTCTATAGCATATATGTGCATACATACATATTCTATATCATATAGAAAACATAACTATTTGTTACAGAGGTTTCTATCCTGTGATCTATAAACCTAAAGGTATGTTGAACCTTGCTGAATATTCAAATTTTGCAAATGTTTCCCTGGAGAAGGGGGGTATAGCTTTCATTGGATCGTTAGAGGAATTCATAAACCTAAAACTCTAAATAACAATTTTAGAGATTAACGTGTATTTCAGTGCTATTCTTTACTCTCCATATTCTCTTCCCTCTAGTGACCTGTTAGGGTTTTATTGTGTTATTGACATTTTGATGTCCAAGTAGAGAACATTGCAAAACATTGAGAATAATCCTCTTAATGCAAAGAATGACCAGATGTGATAACATAACACAGCCCTGTTTAAGACTCTTGACTTGTTTAAAATTAAAGTAGCATTACATCTCTTTACAGAACGGGCTTAGAATAAGCATGGAAACAGCTTTTATGCTGTCTATGAGGCCAAAAAATAAGTGCAACTCTGCACATTTTTTATTTGGAAGCATTCACAAATGACATGCAAGGCATAAATGTTGGCCAAAAGCCACAGCTAAGCATTGTGTTAAAAAAATTTTTTTTAAGAAAGCACAATATGTTTTTAAGTCAAAAGTATGTAAGAACCAGTTTTTTTATTTTCTAATTATTAAATTAGGAAAAAAAAAACAGGAAAAAAATATGTTTAAAGAGATGGCCTTTCAAATAGCCATGACAACATTTTTAAAAATCCAAACAAAATTGATCAACAGGCTATGTAAACGATCATCCAGGACTGAAGAGGGCTCTTCTACTTAGATGAACAAGAAAAGTGGGCTAGAGGAAGCCTGGTGAAATGTGGAGAAGGGAAATTAATGAAATAGATGTGTACTAAGAGAAATGGTTCTACACACATGTTCCGAACGTTTTTGCTTAGATTAATGTTTTCCTGAAAATAAAACTGGTTATCATCTAGTAGGTTAAATATTACAGCTATAAAGATGAATCTACTGTAAGTGAGGTATTTTGACGTCCAGAGCTAAGATATGAGAGTTATTCTAGAAAAATATTAAATAACCAAAAACACTTTGGAATCCCTAAACAACAGTACATGTAAAAGTTTTAACCTGTATGACAATGAAAAATGAAATCTCTAAACAAATTCAAATTTTTAATGTCTTCAAGGTACAAGTGTCAGCATTATAGAGCATGGAAAAAACGTATTTTTTTTGAAATGCCATTTAAATATATGTGGCTCTCTTCTATGTCACAATAAAATGTTCTGCCACTTACCATTAATTATGATGTTAACATCTGTCTTGGAATCTACTTCCATCTTGAAAAGGTTTAGAGAGATGGACATAACTGCTTCTCTCTGACAAATCATAATAATTTTCTCTCAGAAGAGGATAGTCTGGAAATAGCATTACAACTAAACATCCTCTTTGAACCAAAAAAGTCGAGATTTATCAGTGCATTTCTCACATCATGTGCTCTACTGCAGGGTGCCTTTAGAGGTGTTGCTAATTTATTAATTACTGTATAAGTAAATAGTAGTAGAAGGTTTATTAGTCCAGGAAACGAGACTCCTCGAAGGCAGTGCCCCCTTCTTCTGCTGTTTCTAAAATTGGTCTTCAATTTTAGGAACGTCCAATGGCAATGGCATCACCTCTGATGCTTTCTTTTCCCTGTCCATCTATGTGACAGAGAGTTAATAAACCCACACTCTAAATACCACCCCCCAAAAAACCCCACACTCTTGAGCTGTGTTTCCTAACTTAGTTTGACTCTAAGTACTTCAAGCTGTGGTTTGGGTCTGTTTGCTTGTTCTCACTCCCCAGTGGTGATTCCCAAATGATGGAAGTACAAGAAGGAAAACTGAGGCATTCAGAGAAATGGTGTTTGGCTATCCTTTTATCAATATGGAATCAAATCTTCCCAGTATCATTATTTTTGACCTGTATACAGAAGTTGTAAGCTCATACAATGTCAGGTGGTTCAATAGAGAATAAAAAGTGTGTGGTCTTCATAAAATGGGCAATTACTATTCCAATTCATTGTCCAACTTATGAAAAGAACATTAAGTTTGGCTTTTCAAAGCCATTTTTACGACAACCTAGATATCTGGTTTTTATGTTAATACTCCTGACTGCTAAAAGTGTACACTAATTCCAAATTTTTAAACAATTGTGTAAGCTTGCAGGTCCAACACAACAGCAGATATTTCACAAGTACGTGACCTCTGGAATAAGACCTCTCCAAACAATCAGCCAGGCGGCTGTGTGAACTTGTTCAAATGAATGCATCTAAAGGATGGGTGAGAAGGCTGCCTTAGCAATGACCTCTGGGGTCCTTTGTATGGTGTCAGTTCATGGATACTGAATCCTAATCATCCTCTCCACATCCAGTATCAGCTCTGAGACCAAAGCGTGATTCCTGATCCAACCACCAAAAAAAAGAGCAAGTATACCTCCATCCATCAAAATCCAGTGTGACAAGCTTTCTGTATTCAATTCTACAACACTGAGTTTATACATATAATATTTTTTTAAAAAAACTCAGTAGTTCTAATTATAAAATCAACTAAGATTTACTGTAGAAAAATTAATAAGTACAGAAAAACAAAGAGAAATCTCTTTAAACTACAGTACCTCGATATAGATCCTTTTAAATCTCTACATCTACATTTTAGAAAAATGATATCATACCAAATGCATTTTTGTAACCTGCCTTTTTTTTCTTAATATATTTAGTCAAGAAATACTGATACTTTAAAGGAGTACAGATGTAATTTTTATGATTAATTTTAACTCACTTTATACAACATAAGCCCAAGTAAGTCCAATTTGTCACGTGTACGATGTTGAAGGTCAAAAGAAAAAAATACAAAATAAATCAAAATGCAAAGCAACCTTTCTCTCCTAAAACATACCTTTTCTCAAATCACTCATTTATTTAAAGATAGACATTTCAAAATATTAAGACATCTAGGAGTGTTAGTCTCCAATAATAAGGCCTTAGAAATCCAAAATGAAAAAAGAAAAGAATACATTCATTATATCATGAAGGATATTATTTAGATATAAGAACAATATATTAGAGGATATAAGTAGTTGGTCTAAATAATGAATCTAGAAAGAATGGGCTAGAAAGGCAGGAGGGTCACTGTACCAATCCTACAAAGTCTACAGAGCATATCTGATTATAACAAAAATAAATAAATATAATTCATGTGTATTAATATACAATGAGTATATTTGTTTATTATATTAACATAATAAAATATGTAAATCACATAAATAAAATGCCAAGTATTTTTAATTCACTTCTTTACTAAATCTCTTACTAATTAAAACAAATATAACATTTTTCCAACTTAGTTTGGGATTCAGCAGTGGTACAAATTTCTGTATACATTTTTCTAGAAGATATAATTAGTAAAATAAATGACTAACAAACTAAGTCAGAGCTGAGAAATATTAAATCAACACTATAGAAGGTTATATCTTTATTGAGTCTCCCTCTATTTCTTCCCCTTCTCTTGACCAAAAAATCAGTTGCCAAAGCACAGAGTCAAGAGCAGGTAAGCCACAAATGTTGAAGAAGTTATACAATACAGCAAGACAGTGAAATGTTTTTCTTAGAAAAAGTCTCTCCTTGTCAGCAGCTCCAAATACTAACACAGAGTTTATTTCCACATTCCTTTCATAGATCCAGTTGCCATAAAAGCAAAACTTAGCAGAAAACCATATATTAGCTGATTTGACATGTTCAATAATCTCATAGTTTTCTCTCAAAGTCGGATGCACCAATATTGGGTTCTATTAATATAATAGGTGCTGTGTCACTCATCTTATACTACTATTCATAAATTATTAGGCTGCCCTAAAGTTGATATATAAAGTTGGTACAGCGTTCTATATTTCCATTTGCTTCCTGTATCCAAGCCACTGATAAATCTCTTCTTTGGTGAGCATCCTGTTCCCCATTTCTGAGATTAAATAAATCAATGTTATGAAGCCATCTTGCAATACTGATGCTCCCTTTTCCCTACCCACATATTCTAATAAAAATTTAACAAGAAAATTTTAAAACATCTCGTCAACATTGTTTCTACAAAGCAACAGTTAGTTATAAACAGTCTTTTATGTCTCCAGGAGATTTAAGATACCTCAAAGACTTGGTCAAAACCCCTTAAATCCAGGTTGTTCTCATATGTTTTCTAAAACATGATATGTTAAGTTTAATGATGAAAAATATTTTTGAAGTGTTTTGTTATGCACTGGAAAAGTTTAACTGTTCTCATTCTAAAAAACAAATATTTCTGAAACTCCCATTTTTAAGGAATAATCTTTTTTTTAAAGGTAACTCACAGTTGTTTTTTTTTATTTATTTATTTTTTATTTATTCATTTTAGAGAGGAGAGGGAGAGACAGAGAGAGAGAGAGAGAGAGAGAGAGAAAGAGAGAGGAGAGACAGAGAGAGAGAAGGGGGGAGGAGCTGGAAGCATCAACTCCCATATGTGCCTTGACCAGGCAAGCCCAGGGTTTTGAACCGGCGACCTCAGCATTTCCAGGTCGACACTTTATCCACTGCGCCACCACAGGTCAAGCCTCCCATTTTTGAAAAGATAAAAAAGCAGTGTCTTTGTTCATGTGTCTTTATATAAATATTGTCAAACTTAAAGAAATAACACATCTCATCTGCCCAAGACAATTTATATTAACATATTTTGATAAACATTAAAAAAAAAAGAAAACAAATTCCTCACAACCTAGTTCTTGTAGATGGTCTTCTTGGTTACTCTTCTTATCAGGAAAAAGATTGATCTGTTTTCTTTGAGTATATCCTATGGGTCATTGGCAAGAAAAAACAAATTAAGGCCATCTTGGTAATTATTACAAGTTTGTGCAAATATTAAATACAATAATCATACTGATCTGGATAGTTCAGTTAATATTTAGTAATACGTCATTAGATTTTAAAAGTTCTGACTTGAGTCATTCATAAAAGCATGCACAATAGTATTTTGAACTAAAAGTCATGGTTCATGTTTTGCCCGAAGCTTTAGGTGATAATATAAATAGGATTCACCCTGGAAGGTTTAGATTATTTAATACATTTTTTGTAATCACCATTTTTGAGGGCAACATTTTTTACTTCATAAGAAAGCTTTAGTTGAACCAAATAAATACATGCTCAGCTTTCCACTCTTATTTCCACTAGTAAGAATCATAAAGACAAAAATGTATTATTTATTGTTTTAGCACATATTTTGAAATTTTTATAACCAAAAGGAACACAGATAGTTCTTTATAGGTTCATTTCCTCTAAAATAAGACAATGTGCAGCTCTTACCACTGGTTGACATGTTCCCTTCAGCTTTGAAATTGGAAAATAAAAGAATCAAATTTTATCTATTTGTTCTATTTGTTCTAATACAAAGTAATAAAAGCTTTAAGACATTTATTTACATGACTATTCTGCTCAATGAGAGGCCTAATCTTCCCCTAATATGTGTAGTACACAGAAAATAATAAGTGCTCAACTGGTTATTAAAAGATCATCTATATTGCCTGACCAGGCGGTGGTGCAGTGGATAGAGCGTTGGACTGGGATGTGGAAGGACCCAGGTTCGAGACCCCGAGGTCGCCAGCTTGAGCGCGGGCTCATCTGGCTTGAGCAAAAAGCTCACCAGCTTGGACCCAGGGTTGCTGGCTCCAGCAAGGGGTTATTCAGTCAGCTGAAGGCCCATGGTCAAGGCACATATGAGAAAGCAATCAATGAACAACTAAGAAGTCACAACGCGCAACGAAAAACTAATGATTGATGCTTCTCATCTGTCTCCATTCCTGTCTGTCTGTCCCTGTCTATCCCTCTGACTCCCTCTCTGTCTCTGTAAAAAAAAATTAAAAAAAAAAAGATCACCTATTAAAAATGGCCTTATAACAAGATTTATTCATAATTAAATCATGGCTGTAATTCGCCTTTGCTTTGTGCTTTCTTCTTTTTAAAATATTTCCAAAATGAATGAAATATACCTATTTAAAAATTGAATCATGGTTTCTAAATTCTCAACAATCTATGGCAGATAAAACACCTTCAATTCCTAAATCCAGCTCTCAAACATACAGAGACATTAATAAAAACCAATTTTAAAAGATCTCCTTCTCCTCAGAGGAAAAAAATGTATTAATTTGATATTTTGTAATGGTTGTTGCTAAAACATTACACTTACAGTGAGACTGAGTTTATTCTGTCTCCCATTTCAAATTAACATCTTAACAATTTTCTCTTTTATTTCATACAAATAATCCGAAACACTTGTACATTTGAGAACTTGTGTCTAAATTCTAGAGAGTAGCAAGTTTGAATTATTTATACCCGCTCCTTCCCCACTTCTTACACACACACACACACACACACACACACGCGCGCGCGCACTCACATCAAGAGTTGTGTATCTTGGCACACAGTAATTACTCAGTCATTGACATTTACTGGACAGTCATGGTATTGGGTACACGAGGACACTCTACCTCTGATAATGTCATCTCATGTGACAAAAAGTATACTTTTTTATAATCCAAGACTTACATCTGAATACTTAGAGTCCAGGTGCCTACAGTTGACCATCAATTTATCCCAGTCACTTTGTCATTTTCTCTGCATTTCATTCATGACTCAGGCCTCTCTTCATCAATAAAGAAACTCCAAAAGACTTACGTAAACATTTTAAATTGCCAATGAGATACATGCTTATTTTCCGAGTATTCTTCGTTCTCTTTTCCCCAGAACGTGAGCCTTGACAACCTATATAGTAAAGTAGCCCAAACTGTTTAATTGCCCAGATAGTACTATAGTAACACATATTCTTGTAGCATAAGGGGGATAAGAGAGAAGGTGACAAATACCCTTAGACTAAAATGCAAATTACATAACTAGATTGCCAAACACCATGCTAAATCTCTTTTTCCCTCTTATACAGCAGATGTCTAGATTTTATGATGTACTTATTCCATCATTCATTCTCTTATTTATTCACTTAACTTTTGTCTTTTAACTTTAACTGAAAGCCAGTAGACAGTCTATATGAAGGTTTAAGGAAATAATTTGTGTGTAACTAATACCAATATAGCTATAGCAAGATTAACTACAGTATGCTATTCTGAGGACAAGTTTTCAGGAGGCCACTTGTCCTGTAATATGTAAATAAAATGGAGTTATATATTTCTGTATAATTAGGAAGTTAAACATGCACAGATACTAAGACTAAGTTTATTTATATCCATGAAAGGAAGTCGGGTCTCGTTTTTTTTCTGCGAAGAATATTATTAGAGAATCATTCGGCAATGAAGAATCAAGTAGTTTTAACATTCTTCATTACACTAGAGCACCTTCCTCCAGTATTTAGTACCAAAATATGTTTTGTCTTGTGTAAGAACACACTTGGAACCAAGCTTTCTAAAGTTCAGGGAGATGTATGTTGTGCAGAATCTCCGTGCAGGAAGTGCTAGAGCAGGAAAAGAAGGTCAAAAGCTTTGGCCAATTCGATGTTAACAGTGTGGAGTGTCTTCATCTGAATGTCATATCTCAGGATTTCATGCTGCCATGTCTAAAACCCAATTCTCAGACCACTCACCTCACCCAATTCCAAAATCACTTCCTGTCTATACAATTTTCTGTTAAAGGCCTTTAGGAGTATAGCTTGTGTCTGGGTTTAAAACATGGATGCATTTAATCAAAGTGACACAGAAGATAAAGGCAATTGGAAAGCGCTGAAGTCCTGTTGAATTTCACTGTGTTAACTCTACACCTCACATAGCTCAGGAAAGTTCGTGTTTTCTTTCAAATGAAATACAATCCTGGATCTGGGCTGCTTGAAGTTATAAAAGTGTCAATGGCAATGGCATTTTGAGGGGAATTATGATTTTAATTCTTCCACCACCTAAATCACTACAATCTGTCTATAAAATTTCCCTTGCAAATGAATAAGATCTACTTCATTTCTCTTGAAACATCAAATACATTGAGAAGTTTACAAAGGTGTTGCTGCTGCTACCAAAGTAGGCTTTCTTGTTTTGAATTATCTACAATTATTAATTATTATTAAATATGTCATAACAACCTATTACTACTCTAGAATTTACTCTGTAAAGTGTAAACCTTAATTCAGTGGGAATTATTTTAATTATATGGTTTCTCAACAGAATCAACTGCATTTCAAAGACAGCAAATTATTTTGTGCTACAGATTATGTTCCATGTAATCTTTGAGTTCCAAAAAGATTGCAGGTATTCTAGAAGGTGCTAGATGAATCTGTGATAGATCTATGTGATAAATAATATGCTAAAACAAAGAGATTATAATGTTAATGTTTGGAAATTATAGTTAAGAGTGTTATGCAGGTTTAATCTCAAAGGATGCCACAATTCAAAGTGGCCCAGGCTTAAGCAGTATCTATTTTAACGGGGGATAATGTAAATCTTTAGCTACATAAAAAACAAATAGAAGGAACTCATCAACATCAACAATATCAACACTGTGTTGACAGGCAATCAATAAATATCTGTTGAATGAAGTATGACCCTTTTCTACCAAGAACATATACAAGTGCTAACAGCTGTCTAGTTCATCTAATATCATACCCATCTGGTTTTTTTAGAGTTCTACTTTGGAAATAAGAAATGTTTTAAAATATGTGTTGGAGTCAGATTCATCACACTTAATAAGCAGAACACCATAAATATTCTACCTATCCTCTTAAAATGTAAATGAACCTGCAGTCATGAAAGTCAAATGTTTACTGATAAAACCAAACCAAAAAAAGCTAAAGAAGCTTTGTTTACCAAATAAAAAGTAATACTAACTAAAATGTAAAATAAATATTCTGTAGAGATATAGGGATTATAATAGCAAACAAGCATCCAAGAATTTAGGGTTAGCAGAGTCAACAAAAGAAGAAATATCATCCAAATTGCACCAGATGGAAAGTTCATAAATAAAGACAGCTAAATCCTAATATTTAATATAACTTAATCTGATGGCATTTATTAATTTGCCTATGTGGAAATGAAAACAGTTGATTTTTTTCTTTTCCAGGTGCCTTTTTTTTAATTGGCTCAAATGAATTGAAAGATAGATTAAATAACTTTTAACTCATAAAGTACTTCTTAGAGATAAATTGTATGCATGTGTCAGAAAACACAATTCACAACCTGGTAAATGGTCAGAAAAACTTAAGTTAGAACTGTATTTCTTTCAAGGCAGAAAACAAATTTTCATACTGTCAGATGGACATACAGATCAAGCAGTGCACAGCACGATATACAATCACAGCAGAGAGGAGTGCAAAACCTTGTACACAATGTCCTTAGCAGCATTAGTAGTAATAGTCCATAATTGGGAAGAACCCAATGTCCTTCACCTGATAAATGGATAAATGAAATGTGATATATATAAACAATGGTATATTATTTACTATAAAAAGACATGAAGTGCTGATATACGCTGCAACATGGGTGAACTTCAAAGACATTATGCTAAGTAAAAGAACTAGTTACAAAAATAACACATATTATACAATTACACTTATAAAAAATGTCCAGAACAGGCAAATCTATAAAACAAAGTACACTAGTGGTTATCTACAGCTGGGGTAGAGGAGGAAATAGGAGTGACTATAAATGGGCAGAGGGGTTCTCTGTAGTGGAAGGGGATAAAAATATTTTAAATTAGATTGTACTAATGTTTGCACATCCCTGTGAATGTACTAAAAAATCTTGAACTGCATAGTTTAAATGAATGAATTGCATGGTATATGAATTATATCTCAATTAAGTTGTTTTTCAAAATAATTATGTAGGCTTAGATTTGTTATTTGGAAGCATAATTATTTACTTACTACACAAATCAGATTCACTTGGAAATTACTAGAAGCTCCCTTTTTGAAAAATGTAAGTCCTGTATGTTAAAACAATTTAAGGAAAGGTTTTTATTTTATCTCCTTTTGAAAAAAATCTAAAGATGTAGCCCGGGCTAGATGGCTTGACGGGTTAGAGCGTCATCCTGGTATGTCCAGGAAAAGGTTACTGGTTCGATCCTGGGTCAGGGCACACACAGGAATGGATTAATGCTTCTGTCTTTTGCTGTCTCCCCCACCCTCTCTCTCTAAAATCAATAAAAAAATAAAGATTAAAATATATAAATAAATTAAAACTCTAGTCTCTAAAAGCAAATCTGATGATGTTACTTTTTTTACAATTATGTCAACAGAGGATGATTTAAAATGATACAATCATTACAACTGGCACAAAACCATTGCTTTTATCTTAATCTTTTATTTTTCATTCCCTTCTTGTTTCCATTGTTCTGTTCTAATACTACAATAATTTGCCTCAACTTTACCAAAAAGAAGCTTTGTTTTCATGCTTGTTTGAATTAACCTGAAATTAATCATTTACCTTGAGTGATATTACACAATGGTTTAATTTCAGGGTAAATTAATAATATCAAAAACAGCATGTTATGCTCTGTCACCCACCAAACAACTCTGAAGTGAGAAAAGAAAATTCAGTTGGTTAACTGACCTTGCACCATTTAACTGTCAAATAAATCCCATGACGAACAACTCAGAAATCTAATTTGGTAATCCTAAGTAATTCCCTCCTACTCCCAGTCTCTTCCTCTCTAAAAGGTTATAAAAAACAACAACAACAAACAAACAGCAATTATAACTTTGACATCTAGCTCTAATTTATACAGTATTTCATATGTTCTCCATGATATTCTTAAAATCACCCTAGCTTGCCTAGAGCCGAGATGATGCTGTCTTTAAATTAGGATTGTCATAGGCTGATATTTGCTACCATTACTTTTTGGTAGAGAAACAAATTGAAAAACCTTATAAGCAAGAAATACCACAAGTAACAATAATTGTATGTTAACGTTGGCCCTACCCAGAGCTCCAGATCACTGAAATGTGGTATATTTCCTCCCATATGACAATATTTCTAACTCCCAGTATACGTAGATCTGTATCTTACCTTTAACTTTTATTTAAATGCCATCTCTGACTAACAAATCAGTCAAGATTCTCCAAAACTGATTTGTGAAACAGGAAAACTCTTTGCTCAGTGGAGCTCCAGAAGTTCAGGATCACTAGAGGGATACCACTCTAGAAAGAAAAACATCAAGTATCGGGATCTTGACAAAATTGTCCCTGAAGGCCGCTGAGGTAATCTCAAATTGTTCTAAGTAACAGGGAAATTAGAGTAAGCACTTTCTTTTGCATAGCTCTCCTCTCTAGCCATTAACCCAAATGAGTTCTGTAAGAGAACCAAAGGTTCTGTTCAGCGGCACTAAGGCAGGGCCAAGCAGAAAATAACTCCAGAGCCACCCCTTCTACTTTGAAAGAACAGCAATTTTCAGGTGAATTATCAACTGAAATCACCTAGAAGTATCCACCATCTCTCCAAGACAGTTAAATATTTAGAAATATAAACACAGCACATCCTTTCTTTTCCGTGGTGTGTACACCTCAAGAGCCTTGCGTAATAATCATATGCTTGCCAAATGATTTGTAATCGGTAAGATTTGATAAAGGATGAGCTATTAAATAAGAAAATTGAGTGAAAAAAAAATCAGTAAGAGTAAAAAAAAAAACTTTATTACAGGACTATTAGGTTTTGTTTTTATGGGAAGAAAGGTTATGATATTTTAATTTGTTCAGATAAAACCCACTTGACACTCTTACAAATATTCAGGCAAAGAAATGCCTGTCTCTCCTTATAATTATCATTTCTCTCAAATGTAACATGAATTTTTTTTTTCATGAGTGATTTCTCTTACATATAAAAAGTAGATGATATCTGCAAATCAATGTATTGCAAAATTATGTTCCTGACTAAATACTTCTAGTAGTGTATTTGATTATCACTGTAATGAAATGAGTGAGGTTTGGGCTTCCCTTGGATTATTTTTGTAAAGTATTTCAATAATGGTTTTTAGAAGCAAATGGAATACTTCCGTTTTACTTTGGATGTTTTGCGGTTTGCTTGAAGACCTGCTGGATCCTTTTACAAAAGCTACCTGTGGACTCATCCTGGGCCTCACATTAATTTCACAGACGCCAAGAATCCAGGGCTGCAAGGAGCTGAGGCGGGCAGAGCCCGGGAAGCAACGTGTAAGATAGCAATCATCGGGTCTATTAATGTGGTTCCAAATTATCCAGGCCGGCACTCAGGATTCACAGTCATTCCCGGTGTTAGCCTCGCTAAGCGACAAGTTGATGGGGCAGAAGGTGGGGAGGAAAATGACCCTGGAAGCGGAGTGTTGGTTTTACACCCGCTGGGTATCTGTTACAAGTGAATTTCCTCTGGCGCCAGCAGATATTTTGAGCAGGCATCCAGGGGGATCCCAGAGGGGCAGGATGGGAGTGGGGGAGGTGGAGCCAAGAGTTTGGGGATCAAAGCTTTCAAGATCTCGGGGGAAATCGGGAAGATCTGAACTGATTGGCCCTAACGCTTCAAGTGGGATGTGAAAGACATTTCAAATTTCTGAGGCTTAGAGCCGCCGGGCTAGGGGGTAGAAAGGTAGGGAATAAACAAGATCCCAGAGGAGGAGTCTTCGCACCTGGCCAAGCGGGTAAAATTCCAGATAAAGCCACAGGGAAGATGAGAAGCTTTGCCATCGTTTTCTAATCCGAGGACCCAGAGGGCAACTCCTGCCGGAAGATCGTGCCAGCGAGCCGGGGCTGGGCAGCCACCGTTCCCAGTGGCCCCAAGTCACGGGAAGGGAAACTGAGATTCCGGCAGCGCCCGGAGCGCGGACGGGCACGCAGAGGCCACGGCCAGTCTTCCCTGGAGGTCTGGGAGGAGAGCCATTAGAGCCCGGCTGCCCGCTGAAGCGCTCAGTAAAAGTGACTGCGATTTATTTGGATTAGTCACTATAAAGGTCTGGGAAGACAGCTATTTATCCGATGCGGGGCCTTGACAAATTAACTGGGCAATGAGAGAGAGGCGAGTCCCTCTGACCCCGGCGGTGATGGGCCGGAAAGCAGGATCCTCCCACCTGCTCTCGACTCGAGGGGGCGCGCACCGCGGTGCAGACGCGCTCGTCCACCTGCGGCTGCGCGGCGCGGCGCGGCGGCCCCTGCCTGCAACCTGCCCTCTCCCGGCGGGAGGGGTTCAGGCCGCTGCCTGCAGGCCTCTCGGGGACCTGCGCTCCTTCTCCAGAGTGAGCTTACCTTACCGCCCCGTTTCAGGCAGTTAACCAAATCGGAGATCTGGCCGGCTTGCCCTGCTGGTGACCAGTCCTGAGCCCACCCTGGAGGGTCCACCTTGGTAAAAATCATTTGGTATGGCAGCATCCGGGTTGTATATCAGAGAGGTCGTTTAGAAGTCTTTTGTTTTTGTTTTTTAAGCACTGACAAATGATTTGAACCTGAAATTTAATTCCACTTATTATGAAATGCGACCATAATGTATTTACTGGTTCTTAATTGAAGATGACTTAGACCTTGGTGTCAGCGAGTCTACAAAAAATCGCTCCCAAAAGCCTACCATCCCACAAACCTCCAACGAGAAAAGAACAAACCACTGCCAAGTTCATTTTTTCTATATTTTTTATTTCATTTTTTTCTTATTTGTCATTAAAATATAAAAATTTAAAGTTTTTTAAAAACAAGACATTTGTACTAAATACTAACCAACAGAGATAAATAGGTAAATTTCTAACTTGAAATGCAATCAAAAGGCATTCTTTTTCCAAAAGTATGTTGCTTTTCATGTAATTTATTGTTACCTCAGGTTTAAGGCCAACACTGTATTATCAGGTAATGCAAAAATTTAAGACTAGATATCTAATACATAATTCTAAACAAGAGCTCAGACAATCCCTAACAAGTAATCCTGATGACTTTGCTTTCAGGATGTGAAACAGACTTTCTTGGACAATCGCTTTAAAAAACAACAGCAACAACAATTTCTGAATCAAGCAATGATGTTAATTTCTTTCATTGTTTGACTTTATTTTGGTTAAAGACCTAAAGCTAGAAGAGTAATTTGAATAAATTATTTCTTATTCAGTGAAAGAAATTGGATCCTTTTAGTTAAAAGATGAACGTTCAGTGTAGCCAGAAGATGAGAGTTTTAGCCCTTTTTGATGGAGACTGTTTGAACCCGAAAATTTTGCGTGGCTATCTATCTTGCTAAAAGTCAGGGCGAGATAAAGTGTAATCTGGCTCTGATTTCTGCTGGAAAGAAAACACTGAAATGACTGCTCATTTATCACGGTGCTCACCCTCCCCCTCTTCCACCTTGGTTTAATTGACAATGTAACACCGAGCTGTTTGTGTCTTCCCTTGACTGTTGGAAATGAAATCAACCCAGTTCAAGGGAGGGTTCTAAATCATCCGTTTTAGTATGTAAAGAAATTATAAGAAAAAAAAAGTATAGGAAACAGTTGTAAAAAGTCTACCACCAGCAAGAACACTGGAGAACTATCCAAATTCTGTGACGATTCATCGGGTTTTTCTTCTTGTCTGATTGCTGGGTGAATTTGCATATATAGGTCCTTTGACTAATAGTAGCTACTTTAAACTTTTACTTAAGTACTTTTTGTGACACTTGATTGCCAACATACCTACTGCAGTGATTATGGAAATTAAAATCATTAGATCATTCCTTGCTAGTCCAGATAATTATTTTAGTCAAAGAGGCACAGCAGTTATTTCCTCTAAATGCCTAAAATCACAGAAGAAACATCAATATAACATATATAATAAAATTTAGTCTCAACAGTTATCATTTATATAATACTAAAGCAATTATAGAATATTTTCCAATTGCTTAATTCATCAAGATTTCTTAAAATAGTAATACCCAATTTTGACAAAGGTCCAATAAAACTACTCCCAAATACTGCTTGATAATATGTAAGTTAAAACATCTTGAGAATGCCCAAATGACTTTAAAATCCATGTACCTTTTATGCTCGCAGTTCTATCTTGGTGAATTTATTCAATGGAAAGAATTAAAAATATGCACAAAGATTTTACATAAGAACATTTACAATAACGAAAAAAAACTAGAAAAAAAATAAATACAACATGAAAAATGGTTTTGCCATTCAAGTATGTCATAGAAGAACATTTAATGATATAGAAAGATATTTATAATATGTAAGGAAACAGATTGTTACAAAACATAATTCAATTTTTAGGAAAAAATATATTTGTAGAAAATATCTGGGAAGATCTAGATGATGGTAGTTTGTCACAAGGTAGTAAGTAGTATTATATGTTTTGTTTAAGTTTTATTACATTCATATATATAAAATTTAAAATACAAAACATTACACAATGGAAAGTAAGTCTCCTTTATGTCTTCTATTCATGTTGCTATATGAGTTGTTTGCTTTTTTTACATTGGTTTGTGCAATTCTTAATCAATTAAGGAAATGAGCCTGTTTTCTATCACATACCTCCAAATATTTGCCCTGTTCAAAGTCTGTCTTTTGATTCTGTTTATATTTAAAATGTGTACGTAAACATATTTATCAGTCTTTCTTTCATGGCTTCCAGGTTTTATGTTTGCTTAGAAAGCCCCCTTCCTTGCACACACATGTACACACAACCCTACCCACACATACTATATATATATGTATTTTTAAGTTTCTCACTTTTCTTCTAGTAGTTTTAGCTAAATTTTTTACTTTTAAATCTTTTGGTTCATCTAGAATTTCTTTGTGCTCAACAGTGAAGTAAAGACATAGCTTATTTGTCCTAATGCAATCTATTAAGAAATATATTTTTCTACAGATCTTAAATAACAGGTTTTCCAAAAGTTATATTTTCACTTATATCTGGCTCCAAACTTAATCGTACTATTCTGCTGTCATAGATACCCATTTCTTTCCAGCAATCGGTTCACTGAAAGACAAGGGTCACAATAAACGAAGGAATCTTTCAACTTAAAACCTATTTTACAGTCAACAAACCCAATTTCTATTGAAGCACACATTTAAATCTATAAAAGAGTTAAGTCAGAGAAGTGCCTGTGTTAAAAAATGTGTATGAAATGAAAGGAGAAAGAAAAAAGCCCATTCAATGTTGCATTTGCTGATATGCAGTTTGCAAGTACAGCTCACTGCCCTAAACAATGTGCTGCGGCTAAATCTGCACCTTGCATTCCATCCTAATGAATACAAGTGGAGATAAAATGAGCAAGAGGCATGTGAATAATAAAGTCCACAGGGCCTTGCACATTACTTGACACATGGAAGGTTCCAATAAACATGTGCCTAATTAAAAACTAAGCCTGAAGGATGGACAACAAGTATGGGTTGTTCTAGGCATTAACAGCATTATTTCATATATTTAGAGAGTCCTGCTTGAACAGAAATAACCCCTTTTGTACTTTGTACATTGGTCAGTTTACTGATTTTACGGTTCTATTAAAAGTGAACACTATTATGCAACTCATAATCAAAATCTATATTAACAAAAATTTTTAACCATTTCAATAATGTTTTCAAATTTACTTAATCAAAATCCCCACGCTTAATTGAAATCATAAATCTAACACATTAGATACATTTAAGTGCTTCAAACAACTCGTACAAATGATGATAATAATTATAAAACTTTCTATTGTACTTACATGGGTGAAAGTGCATTAATACCTTGAATTCAAATTTGCCCCTTTATCATTCTTATACTTATTCTCATTTTAAATATAATTTTCCAGGCTCTAGACAGACCATATTTGAAATATTTAACAACCAGTACTGTTAACCAAGCGGAACTGGATGCCTGAGGTACTGAAACAAAGTCCTAAACTCCCCTACCGCCCTCCCCTTCAGCGGTCCCAGGTATAACCCTTTACTAGCTAAGTCAGGAGAGATCTTTAGAAGTGCAAAGGAGAATTGAGGAGGCACGTGGCTAAGTTGGAAGTATTTACCAAACTGAATGGAAGTATTTCAATTTTAATCACTGGTATAGCCATTGCTATACTCACCAGCTGAATATTAGCTCTTCTTACAAATAATATACTGCTCACAAAAATTAGGAAACATTTTATCACTTCATATTCATTTTGAAATCTCCCCTAATTTTTGTGAAAAGTATATTACAAGATTCAGAAAAGAAAGTCTCATCTCTCAAACCAGCCAAGGTTAATCTGGGTTATTGACCAACTAACTGAATGGGGCACAGTGTCTACGTCATCCAAATCAACCAGAGGTGATCTAACTGATCCTCTTTTGATGGTTAGATTTTGACTGCCATAATTTTTCAAAAAATACAGGGCTCTGGCAGATCATTTTTGATATCTCACAATCTTATTTTCTCTACTTGATGCTTTTTTTTTAATTATTTATTTATTTATTTACTTTTTTAGATTTTATTTATTCATTTTTATTAGAGAGAGAGAGAGGAGAGAGGGGGGGAGAGAGAGAGAAGGGGGAGGAGCAGGAAGCATCAACTCCCATATGTGTCTTGACCAGGCAAGCCCAGGGTTTTGAACCGGCAACCTCAGCATTCCAGGTCGACGCTTTATCCACTGTGCCACCACAGGTCAGGCCTGATGCTTATTTTTAAAGTTTTGTTTTATCATTATTATAAAACTTTATTTTTTAACCTCTTGCATAAGTCGGTCTTGGACTGGTTTGATCAGGCTGGAAGCCCCTGAAAAGTCTGGTTCACTGTAATCTCAATTCTCCCTTCTCATCAATTGTTAGTGTTGCCACAGAGAAGTTGGTGTGAAGGAGAAAGTAAAAAAGCTTAGTTGTGGACATGCTGTCTATATGATATATTCATATGAAAATGACCAGGCAGCATGTGAAAATTCATCTCTAGCCTTTAGGAACTAAATCCAGAGGAAAGATCTAATTGAAGAACCCTACATTTAGAAATTATAATAAAGACTTGAAAATAGCTCTGGCTGGATAGCTTGGTTGACTAGAGCATTGTCCTGATATGCAAAGGGTGTGGTTCCAATCCCCGGCCAAGCCACATACAGGAACAGATCAATATTTCTATCTATCTATATCTATCTATCTATGTATCTATCTGCCTATCATCTATTTACTATTTCTCTCTATCTCCTCCACTTTCTTTTTCCTCCCTTATCTCTCTCTCTCAAATCAATAACTAAAACTTAAAAAAAAAAAAAAGGAACATGAATAAATGTAATCCTTAAATCTAAAGGGAAGACATGAGAAAACCAGCAAACAGAACCTTGGGAAATGTCCATTTTTAGGTAATTTGTGTAAGAAGACACAATTAAAATAAAACAAATGATCAAAAACATTTGTGAAGAGGCCCTGGCTGGTTGGCTCAGTGGTAGAGCGTCGGCCTGGCATGCAGGAGTCCCGGGTTCGATTTCCGGCCAGGGCACACAGGAGAAGTGCCCATCTGCTTCTCCACCCCTCTCCCTCTCCTTCCTCTCTGTCTTTCTCTTCCCCTCCCACAGCTGAGGCTCCATTGGAGCAAAGTTGGCCCGGGTGCTGAGGATGGCTCCATGGCCTCTGCCTCAGGCACTAGAATGGCTCTGGTTGCAACAGAGCAATGCCCCAGATGGGCAGAGCATCGCACCCTGGTGGGCATGCCGGATGGATCCCGGTCAGGCGCATGCAGGAGTCTGTCTGACTGCCTCCCCGTTTCCAACTTCAGAAAAGTACAAAAAAAAAAATTTTTTTTGTGAAGAAAAAGCAAGCTATATAATGTCACAGCATCCAAGCAAAGAGAAAAATTTAAAAATATATACAGGGAAAATTATGTATCATTATTTAAAATAACAACAAAAAAGTGTCAACAACTTAAATTCTCATCAATCAGCAAGTGATGAAATTATGGTCCAGTAATATAATAGACATAGACAACCATTAAAATGAGGTAGATTATGCTTACTACCATGAAAAGATTTCCAAGCCATCTCATTAAATTACACATAAATCACAGAAATATGTATAGTGTGTGGTTCCAAATCTGTAAGACAGAAATAAAAAGCATTGCATACTATCTGATACATATTTATGCACATATCTACATATCTAGATTGCTGATTGATTGATTGATATACATAGAATATAATGTTTTAGTGGACTGTCAGGCTGATCACCACACTGGAGAAGAGAGTGTGAGAAAAATATGAAGTAGGATCTTCATATTTTAATTAGGGTAATTCTGCTTTGTGTGAAGTTCTACAACAAAACTATGGTTATGAACTACTTGCATACAATGGTAATAAGCTGCATATAATTTTTATAATAAGCCACCAAACAGTGCTTTGGGAAGAAACCAAAAAGGGTAGAAACCAAGAAAAATGTCATTACTTTTATCCTTAGAAATTTAATGGTAGCCCAAAAAGAGCAAATTTAGAATATTGATAAGGAAAGAATCCTAATTACAAGAATGAGAATAGGTGAAAGTGGAGGTCACAGATATGACCTACTCAAGATTTTTATCTGTTCCTTGGGGAAAGACTATAAAGAGAGCAGGTAACCATAGGTTTTTAAAATATTAGCTTGTATTAGTTTCAGGTGTACAGCCTAGTGATTAAAACAGTCATATACGGCCTAACCTGTGGTGGCTCAGTGGGTAAAGTGTCGACCTGGAAATGCTGAGGTCGCCGGTTTGAAACCCTGGGCTTGCCTGGTCAAGGCACATATGGGAGTTGATGCTTCCAGCTCCTCCCCCCTTCTCTCTCTCTGTCTCTCTCTCCTCTCTCTTGCCCTCTCTCTCTCCTCTCTAAAAATGAATAAATAAAAATAATAATAATTTTAAAAAATATAACAGTCATATACTTGATAAAGTGTTCCCTCGCCCTCAGTATTTCTAATACCCACCTGGAACCATACATAGTTATTATAATATTACTAACTGTATTCCCTATGTTGTGCTTTATATCTCCATGACTAGTTTTATAACTAATAATTTGTACTTCTTAATCCCTTCACCTTTTTCGCCCATCCCCCCAATCCCTCTCCCCTCTGGTAACCATCATCTATTCTCTGTTTTTATGAGTCTGTTTCAATTGCGATTGTTATAGCCTTTCTCTGATTGACTTATTTCTCTTAGCATAATACCTTCTAAGTCCATCTATGTTGTTGCAAAAGGTAAGATTTTAAGATTTCATTCCTTTTTATGGTCAAATAATAATTCCATTGTATATATTTACCACATCTTCTTTATTCACATGTCTATTGATGAGCACTTGGGTTACTTCCATATCTTGGCTATTGTAAATGAAGATAGGAGTGTAAATATTTTTTCAAATTAGTGTTTTGGGTTTCTTCAGATATATACCCAGAAGTAGAATCACTGTGTCATAAGATATTTCCCCTTTTAATAATATGAGGAAAATCTATATTGTTTTCTATAGTGGCTGTGTTAATCTGCATTCCCACCAACAGTGCACATGCGTTCTCTTTTCTCCACATCCTCACCAACACATATTATTTGTTGATTTATTGATGATAGCCATTCTGAGAGGTATGAGGTGATATATCGTTGTGGTTTTAATTTGCAATTCTCTGATGATTAGTGACATTGAACATCTTTTCAGCCCAGAAGAAGGCAGAGGATAAGTGTGAGCTGAGTTCTAATGCTGAACTTCAGTTCTAAACCCTGTTGTGTTGAGCCAACTACTACTGTATATCCTTTGACTATGCACCTGTAAGAGCCAATAAATTGCCCTTTGATTAAATGATGATAGGTTTTTTGTCATTTGATACAGAACCCATCCAAAAACTCTGTTTCATTTGGAACTCTAAATAATGTAAGAAAGGACAGATGAACATGAATTTCAAGTTAACCAAAAAAAATTTAGTATGGCCATTAATTTCAGTGTCTGTCCCATAACTTTTACCAGCTCCTAGCTTGCTAACCAACACTGAAATAACATTGGGCGTTTTGAATTTCACCTCCTCTCCTTTCCTGCTCCCCTCTCTAATGGAGGTGCTTAATGAGTAGTGAAAAGTCCCAAAAGGTGAATGAGAAAGATACTGTGATTTTGATTCCCAAGGCTAAAGCAGTGAGCCCCAAAGGGATTCAGTCCGATTAGTAAAAATTTGTTTGACCTCACTGAAGTCATCAGAGGTAGTTCTTCTCGTCATCTTGCTGGTGAGTGGATAGCACATTTTCTGTTAGTGCTGACATTTGAAATATTCAGTACTACCAAAGACTGGCTTTACTAGTTCTCACATTATTTGAGAGGACATAAGTTCATAATGTCCTAAAACTTGTGTGGTTGTATTGAGCTTGTTTTATGGCTTATATCATGTGATAGAATTATATAATATTTGATTCACACAAGAAAAATTTTTGCAATACATTTGTATGTTATGACACATAGTTAATAAAAACACACTGCTAAAGATTGTTTCCCCTCCCCAAATTTATGTGTTAAAAGTTAATCCCCTGCCCTGGCCGGTTGGCTCAGCGGTAGAGCGTCGGCCTGGCATGCAGGGGACCCGGGTTCGATTCCCCGCCAGGGCACATAGGAGAAGCGCCCATTTGCTTCTCCACCCCCCCCCTTCCTCTCTGTCTCTCTCTTCCCCTCCCTCATGCGGGAGTCTGTCTGACTGTCTCTCCCCGTTTCCAGCTTCAAAAAAATACAAAAAAAAAAAAAAAAGTTAATCCCCAATATGATGGTATTTGGAAGTGAGGCCTTTGGGGCCTGATTAGGTCATAAGGGCAGAGCCCTCATAAATGAGGTTAGTGCCCTTATAAAAGAGAGCCTACAGAGCTCCTTACCCTCTTCCACTATGTGAGGACACAGTGAACAATTTTCTATGAACCAGGAAGTAGAACCTCACCGAACAAGGAATCTGCGAGTGCTATGATCTTGGATTTCCCAGCCTCTAGAACTACAGAGAGTAAATTTTTGTTCTTGTAATAAGCCACTCACTCTATATTATTCTGTTATAACAGCCCAAATAGACTAAGACAAACACCTAGAACCACCATTCAACATAAAACTGAAGCATTGCCAACACCAGTGAATCTACCTATTTTGTGTTCCCCCAGTCACATCCCACTTCCTCAAGATAAAATCACTGTTCTGAATTTTGTGTCCCAACATTCTTTATGTTTCAATATACTTTCATCATGTATAGACATATCCCTTAATAATCACGCTGTATGTAGCCTTCCGCGGCTTGATTTTTCATTCAACATGTTTCTATGATTCATCTGTAATGTTGAGTATAGTTGAAGTTCATGTACTTTTTTCTGCTGTATAATATTAAGCCCTTATTTGCTATCTTATATTAGTATGCATATTTTTCTTCTGTATACCTAATGTAATCTGGGGGACTAGTTGTGCGAAGACTATATCCCAGCCTTTGTATGTATGCAACCTTCATGTTGGGAATCTAGTTTCTCTCAAAAGTTATTGATATGAAGAAAAAGCTGCTAACTCGATCTATTACAGCCCTCTCAAGACAAACTTCAATGTTACCTTTGTAAGAAACCCAATTAGAAACTACAAGGAACTATGGGGAAATATTCTCCCAATACTGTGAGAAAATTTTTTCTAATTATTTTAGTCATCATATTCCATTACGATTTCAGAAGAGAAAGGGTAAATATCTGTTTCTCTTTAAAACACTTAACATATAGTTGTTAATATTAAAGTCAAAGTTTTGTCTGTTAGTTGGATCTGCGTTTCTATACTATGCTGAATAGTTTATTAAAATTCAACAGTATCATTCACAGTTTTAGCTGGTTAGCTCAGTCAGTTAGAGCGTGGTCTGGAACACCCAGGTTGTGAGTTTGATCCCCTGTCAGGGCACATAAGGGAAGCAACCAATGAATGCACAACTAAGTGGAACAAATGCTTCTCTGTTTCTCTCTCTCTCTCTCTCTCTCTCTCTCTCTGTCTCCCTTCTTCTCTCTGTCTCTCTAAAATCAATCAATAAAAAAATTAAAAAATATTCACTAATTAAAAGGAATGAAATAGTAATTTATGCAGTAATATGGATGAAACTAAGAAACATTATATAATTTATATAATAAGTCTAGAAGAGACAAATTTATAGCTACAGAAAGCAGATCAGTGATTGCCTATGGCTGCATGCAGGCATGAGGATTAACTAAAATGGGCAAAAGGGAACATTTAGAGAGAAAACAACGGTCTAAAACTGGATTGTAGCAATGGCTGCAGAACTGCATAAATTTACTAAAATTATTGAATTATAAGAGTGAATTATGTGATGTGTAAATTATACTTCCATAAAGCTGTTAAAAATTGAAATACTGTCTATTTTAATATCCCTAAAACACTAAGTCTGATTCTTCTGTTGTTTGATTTCATTTAACTAATTTATGCTTTAAGTTGTTTGGGCTTTTGAAGAAACAGCTTTGGCCTGCTAAATTTTAACATTTACATGAACAGTATAATGCTCCAATTTAAAAGTAAAACGAGAATGGGAGAGAAAGGGCCTCAGGAGAGGACCTGCTCGCAAAGATGCACCTGAGCGAGGTGGATGTCCTGCTCTGGGGCGAGAACACGCAGCCTGGGGAACATCACCGCCACACCACCGGGAAGGGGATTCTCAGAGCAGCGGGTTTCCCAAGGGATCCCGTGTCATGATGAGGAAGGATTACAGGAAACTTCTCCTAACGCATTATTTTCCTTCCTGGGGCTCCCGGACAGGTTTCCGGAACTCAGTGGACAGACAGGTCAATAGCTGCTCACACTATAGAGTTACCTGCAGTCCTCATTGTAACTTACGCCTTGCCTGCTCTTTTTGAAATCTTCTTTCCTTTGGTCAGAGGCATTTACGTTTTTTTGTTTCTACAAGTTTGTAACCCTCAGTTGAGTTCTGTTTGTGAAGTGGGAGTTGTTAACTGAAGGGGAACATCGTGCACCAAAAGCCTCCAAAGGAAACCAAAGATAGAAAGCCAGGACTAAAGGGACGATTTAGCCAGATCAATTCCACTTTTTGGACTATAATTTTAAATAAAAATAACATTTTTACCTCAGTATGGGTCAGATCCAGAGCTAAAATATAACAAAAGAAAGCTAAATTTCCTTAAAGTGCTTAACTTATCATTAATGCATGTGGAGCACAGAAAAAAATGCAATTTAGATAACTGAAGCTCATGTCCAAAATAAGCAGTTTTGTCTCAGTTATCTTCACATTTCAGAAGAAAAAAATTTGGCATGAATTGTCCTAATGATGAAAATTCTTCTAACGGGTTTTCACTTACAGACACAATGTAAATAAGGTGTGTTAGTGTAGAATTTAACGTCCCAGAAGCATGCAGTCAAAAGAAAAGATTGACCACTGTCAACGTTTTACCTGTAGAGAAACTGTGAGATGGCAGCGTGCGCTGGCCCCTTGCAAACACCCATCACCCAGAGTTTGCAGTACGTTTTTCTTTTATGTTATGAAAGAAAGAATCTTGTTCCAGATACTTGATTTCTCAACAGCTCTGACTTTCTATGACGCTCTACATTTAAAAAAAAATAGATATCAGTCACTTGGTTTAAAAATTCAAGAGTAATCTAAGATGTGAGAGAAAATGTTTTATTTCTATGTGCAGTTTTTTGATAAAGGATAAAAAAATCGACAGAGGTTTTAAGATATTATCCTTTAGCTAGTTTCACATGGTATGTATTAATAGCACTTGTAGCATAAAGATGGAAGTCTAATGCAGTACGAGGTGTTTTATTTTTAATTTGTTGATTGATTTTAGAGGGAAGAGACAGACAGACAGAAACCTCGGTCTGTTTCTGTTTTTGTATGCGCCCTGACTGAAGATTGAATCAGAAACCTCTGCATGTCGGCACGATGCTCTAACCAACTGAGCTCTCCAACCATGGCCAATATGAGTTGTTTTATGCCAGTTTTATTTACTTATTTATTTTCTAAAAAGGGCATGTCTGAACCAAACACCACTAAACAATTTAGTGATGATAGCTCGCCTAACGGATTTCTTATGAAGGTCATTTTTTTTAGCATTTCTCCCACCAATTCAGTGGATTTCTGTAAATATAAGTTACAGTTACTACCTAAATCAGTTGTCACCAAAAACCCATAATAAAATGAAAACCATGGAAGAAAAGGTTGTTCTTGTCATCTCTACCCTATTTTTAGCCCATCAAGGTCATGTGTAAAATTCCATTTCCCAAAAGAGTGTAAAGTATTAAAATATAAATCTGTAGAAGCCAGACAGCTCATTGCATGATGTGCCCATGCCCAATCTAGACTAAGCCTTCAGTGCAAACAAAAGACCTTTTGCCTTCACAATACCCTGTGAGGAAAGAATAGAAATGTACTTTTATTTTCATGTTGTAGAAATCAATCCCAAAGGTCACCGAGACTAGAATCTGATCAAATCATTGTATTAAATAATTTTAACAGGTTATCATAATGCCATAATTAAAGGTAAATATCAGGATAATATTTTCAACAATATGGTGATTATTATAATCACTACAATATTTCAATATAATAATGTTCTCTTACTTTCAGAAGACCCTTAAATTATTATTTTGTAAACTTTTAACAATGGAATCCTTGATTTGACTACAACTTTCTTTCATTTATAACACTTTGTAATTATTTGATTTACTTATTTTCAATTTTATAATTAATGACTACAAGAAACAAATATTCATTCTTTTTTTAATTTATATTTGTCAATTTAGAAGAAAATGTTATATACACAAAGGTTTGCTACATCTTGACAAAGAGGAGAAATCAGAGTTAACTGTCACCTACTGATTGGTGAGCTGGTTGTGTGAGCAGAGAGAGAACAGGACGGAGGAGGGCTGAGCAGCTGTCTGGAGTGACCAGGTCCTCCCTGGCTCCCACTTTCACCAACCAAACAACCAAACAATATGGATGCTTGCCTGTGCCCAGAACAAATTTTCATCAATTGTATCATATTTATGTCATGTTTTAAATTTAAAATTTGTTTAAAAATCTTAAAAGGAGTATATATTCTGGCCTTTTAGGGTATGTGTAGAAATAACAACACCAACTGAAAGAACCAAAAGAAATTTTAAAAGATATCTGTTTGATCAAGCTTCTTTTTCTTCTACAGCGAAAAGAGCATTTATTAATAGAATTGATCACTTTTTAAAAATCACAAAAAACTCAAAAGTGATGCTAACCTAATATCAATTTAAAAATAAATATGCCAAATACAAATAGTTGTATCTGTGTTTTAATCTTTGGTAATAGTTGTTGTTTTTTTCTTAAGTGAGAAGCAGGAAGCAGAGAAAGACTCCTGCATGTGCCCAGACCAGGATCCAGCAGGCATTGTTTTTAATGTGTAGTTATGAACATGGCAAAGAAAGTTGTTGTGATTTTTACCTCCAAGGTCAAGTCTTGGTGATATCAGTCACCGCTTGTGAGGCCCTTATGAAACATGCTATATTTTATTCTTCTATGATCAGGAATTCATAAATTTATTCTGAAGCAAAAAGATAATGATTATTAATGAAACAATCATATAAATCACCAGAAAGTGAGAGGAAAAACTAAAGTAGTTAGAGCTTAATCCTAAATAGTTTTTTAATTCTGTGATTGAGACCATGATTTGCCTCTCATCCAAAATAATAGGATTCTAGATTTGATTGAAGTTTCTTCTCTTTCTCCTACATTTTTTAGGGCTTAATTTTTACAAAAGGGGTTCCTTTTGTTTTTGTTGAAAGTCTTCTATTCTTTATAATCTTATACCACTCTAAAGTGAAACTCAGAAAAATATGTAAGGTTATTGTTACAAAGGGCTACAGAGATATAGTCAAAACAATAATCACTACAACAACAACCAATATTCATCAGTGCTTACTATATGTTAAACACCAAACTAAATCACTTTACATATGTTATCCCAATTAACACACCCAAAACACTATTGAACCTATTCCTGCTGTCACCATGTTAAACAGGAGAACACTGAGACCCAATGAAATTAAGGGACTTGTCCAAGTTCACACAACTAGTTAGTTGTATAAGCAGAACTTGGACCAAGTCCCTTGGTGTTCTACTATGCCATAACATCTTAAGAGAAAAATATAAAAACAAAAACCATAAATCTATTGAGCATTTTCATGTTTTATAACTTAATAGGATGTTGGGATGTGAGCATTATATTTTCCATTCAATATTCCTCTACTCAAGTCCATTTGAGAAGTGTTATGCCCTACCCTTTGGGGGCAGACTGCCTTGTTATGGCCAGTTTCAGCTGGGTTAAAAGAAAAAAGAACTTCCTTATTCATGTGAGAGGCAGATTAGTATCTCCCTAACATTCTCACTAAAAATAACATTGGCTTTATCAAAAATATGTCAGAGTGACCATTTAAAAAGACCCCAGGACAGTCAATCAACTGTTCATTTTGTTTATACACTAACCCAAAAAACGTTTGCCAAATTTTATTACCGAATTGATGTAACCCATGTATATTTCTGTGTGGGAGCCGAATGATATACTCAAATGCCCTGGATGAAGAATTCCTAAATTCTTTTTCTAATGAGTTCTTTAGAATTGATTTAGAGCTTCTAACTATAGAATGATCCTCCTTTCTCTCTTTCAGAAGATTGTCTTTTGCAAATTTTAGAAATGAGTACCAGATGACCCTTCTCATTATTGACCATGAATCTGGATATAAAGCTCTTCATGTATATCAATTCTGAAAGAAAGAAAGAAAGAAAGAAAGAAAGAAAGAAAGAAAGAAAGAAAGAAAGAAAGAGCCCAAAAACTGAACTTGTTTTTCTTATTGTTGTCATTGTCATTAATATAATGACTTTGGAATACAGTAAACCATCAAATGAAAGAAGAGTACTAGGCAAATTCTCTATACGTTGAAAACTGAAAATAATAATAAATAAGAAAAACTATTTTTGCAGTTATAATTTATAAAAATAAATGTTATAGAGTCTATAGCATTTAGACTATATCAAAAATATGTGGGGGACACTGATTTGTGTCCCCCACTCACTCCCAATTTATGTCGAAGCCCTCAACACAATATGACTGTACTTGGAGATAGGGCTCTTATGAGGTAATTAAGGTTAAATGAGATCATAGATTGAGATACAATAGGATTAGTGAGTGGCCTTAAAGAAGAAGAAAAAGAGATCTCTCTTTCTCCTGAAAGTAAAGAGAAGATTATCTGAGGACAGAGCAGAAAGGCAGCCAACTGCAAGTCAGGAATAGAGTTCTTACCAAAAACCAACCATGCTGATTGCATGATCTCTCTGACCGCCAGAACTGTGAGAAAATAAAGGTCTGTTGTTGAAGCCACCCAGTCAATGATATTTTGCTATAGCAACTCAAGAAAATAAACTATTATCAAACCTTGAAAATGTATTTAAAAAATGAAAACTCTAAAAATAACTTTCTACTTGCTCTAAATCAACCTTTATAAATATACTTGCAGCATGAGCAGATTGATAAAAATTAAATAAGAAACTTAGAGGACTTCGGTGAGGTTCTGTGTTTTGTGTTTTGTTTTGTTTTTTGGTAAATAGTTTAATAACCTGCATATTTTTACTGGTAATTCCTCAAAAACAGTAACTTTAATAAGTCATTTTATGGAGCGCAAATTAGTAACAATATTAGTTGAAATAGACCACATTGATGAGTGTTCTCAGATATGTAGTCAGAAGTAGGTTGTTCAATATTTTGCAATTAATTCTGAACTCAAGATCAGAAGTGAAGCCCACTGGTAATTATAAACTTCATAAAGAACTTGAGCTGTGCATTTTCTCTCAGGATCAAACAAAATATTCTACTCTCTATATAGCTCACTTGAGCCTTTATGCTACAAATACACTGGCAGAAACTGAACTTGGCTCCTTTCCTTTTTACTAATGGATCCCCAACTCTGAGTTTTAGCAGAGTATATTTAGAGACTCTATTTCCAAACTTTTCTTGTAACTAAAGAGGCCAATAGGATAGGAGCAGAAGTGATATGTGTAACTCCCATACCTCATTATTATAAGAAATCTGCCTGCCCTTCAGCCTCTTTTCCCCCTTCTTGCAGGCTGGTGAGGGTAAGCTGACTTCACTTATGTATGTGAAGGTACTTCCCAAAGGATGACAGAGAAACAAGATAGAAGAAACCTGGGTCCTTGGATGTCCTTGTATAAGAGACTCATCCATCTACTCTGGACCACCTACCTAGTCTTGCACTATAAGAAAGAGAAGTACATTTGTGGTTTATATGAGCCACTGTATTTTAGGTTATGCTGGTACTGTAAACAATGCATATCTTACAGTATTCAGTGTATCTTCCATATGCTAAAATGTAGAACATCCATACAGTTATTTAACTATTTATTAAGTGTATATTACATATCAGCCCTGCTCTAGGTTCTAGTCAAACAACTGAGCCAGGCATACAAAATCCCTTCACTAATAAACCTATCATAATAATAAGGGGTAAAGGACAATAACAAAGGAAACACAAACAAAATAATTTCTAAACAATAACAGTAGTTTAAAGTGAAGGCAATAGAGTCCAATTATTTGTGTTAAATCCAGGCTCTGTTATTTATTCATTTATTCACGTAGTAACCATCTTCTGAGAATGACACTCCTGCCACACACACACACACACACACACACACGCACACGCACACGCACACGCATGCAGAGCCATATCTCCTAGTATTCAGGCTCTTGTATAAGCCCCTCCTCTTAAATCTGGGTGGACCCCCTGACTCACTTTTGACCAATAGAATAAGATTGAAATAATATTGTGACTTTTGAGGCTGAGTCAGAAGAGGACTTTCAGCTTCCACCTTAGTCTTGTGTAATGCTCACTCAGAAGGTCAGCTACCATGTAAGCAGTTCAACTACCTAAGGCTGCCAGGCTGAGGAAGCCATGTGAAGAGGCTGTACAGAGAAAGATGCCCTGTCAGACCCTAGTTGCTCTAGCTGTCCTAGCTGAGACCTTGGGTGTGTGAATGAAGAAGTCATCTTTGATGTTAAGCCTGATTAAGCCTTCAGATGATTCTAGCTCCAGATGCCATTTGACAGCAACATGAAAGACCTCACATGAGAAACAACCAGCTGAGGCCAGTCAACCCACAGAACCAAGAGAAATAATACCTTAAATCACTCATTTGGACTATTACACAGCAGTCAACAACTGGAACCAATTTTGTGAATTAAACACATCTTAATCTCTCTGTACCTTGGTTTTCTTATCTGTAAGGTTCCTATCTCATAAAGTTGTTGTTAAAACAAAATGAGTTAATCTGGAAAGTGCTTACAACAGTGTCTGGTTTTGATAAACATTTAGAAAATGTTGGTTACTGTATATTTATTAGTAATAAATAAAATAAGATGATGATGAGACAGAGATATTCTTAAGTGGATGCTCAGGATAAAGATGGAGAAAGAGACAGAGATAGGGACAGACAGCCAGGAAGAGAGAGAGATGAGAAGCATCAATTTTTTGTTGCAGCTCCTTAGTTGTTTATTGATTGCTTTCTCATATGTGCCTTGACGTGAGAGCTCCAGTTGAGCCAGTGACCTTTTGTTCAGCCAGCAACTTTGGGCTCAAGCCAATTACCATGGGGTCGTGTCTACTATCCCATGCTCAAACCATTGACCCTCAGCTCAAACTGGTGAGCCCACACTCATGCCAGTAACATCAGGGATTCAAACCTGGGTCCTCTGTGTCCCAGGCTGATACTCCATGCACTGTGCCACAGCCTGGTCAGGCACTTTGAGCAGTTTTAAGCAGAATGACTTGGACCACTCCATTGAAAATGGACTTTAGAAAGGCAAGACTGGAAACAAAAAGATCTTTAAGATGACTTTTGTAGTCATCTGAGTAAAAGATTCTGTTTACCTGAACCAGTTTTACTGAGGACATGCAGATAAGAGGACAGATATGAAGATGTATTCATTGATCATATGGCCCTTGGGCTGCCTATTAGGCCCCCATGGTAGAGATAAAATTTTATTCTAACAATGTCATTCTGAAACTATATTACTTAAACCCCCTTAGACAGGATTCCAATCATTATACCCCAGGATGGCTCAAATCTACTTCATTTTATATAATTCTGGGTTCAGTTGTTACAGTTTCTTGTTATTATGTACAGGCTAACAAAATATAAATTATCATATACATTTCTTATTATTATCAAATAATAATAATTGACTTAGTGGAAGGAGTATTACAAGGCAAATCACATCACAGGTTCAAGTTACAATACTGTCACTAACAACTTTCTAACCTGCACAGAATTCTTGACCACTTAGGGCCTCCTTGTCTCTCATCCCCTTCCATTTCTGACCGTCTATTGCTTTGGGGTTCTCTTTAAAGTACTACCTCACCTAGAAATATTTCATGTTCCTAAAGTCAGAGTTAACACTCAGTACTTTCCTGCTGGTCCTAGGAGCAAAACTCCATGACTCTTGGCTCCTCAAGGCTAAAAGCACCTGCCACAAGGATATAATCACGAGATAATCACCAGTAAGAGTCTCTGATTCTAGTGCCCATCTTCTCCTAACCTGATGGGGAGGAAGCTGACAGCAAGTTTACCTGCATCTGTTTTCTAGCCATCAATTAACCACACTTAACATATAAGTGCTTTAGAAGTATCTTTCATTTAATCTACAGATTTATTCTTTTTAGGAAATCTTAGGAGGCTTTATTCTCAGACTTTACATTAAAATACAGAAAAGTCATCGCTCAAGCAAGTTTTTCTAAAACTTTGTTGTTATGGCGGAAGTCTCTGGCACACATTTCTATTAAAATTTTAGTTTCATATAGCAGCTTTTTCTGTAGTGGTAACAACAGAAAAGAGAGATTCTATATTTAATGAGAGAATGGGGACTTGTTCAATTTTTTCTCTTTTTTTTTCTAATATTAAGTGGGTCTAATAATAATCTCCTAGTATTAGAAGATAGGAGAACATTAAACTGGATTTGTAAAGTTTTTATTCTCACTGTCTGCCTGAGGTTCCTTCAGCTCACTTGCTCCCTGAGGTAAACTCAGTCCTTCTTGTGCACAGCCTTGCCTGCTTTCCAAGGTTGTATTATGGAGCTTGTAAGACTCAAGATTGCCTCTTGGATTTAAAGAAACATGGCGAGTCTTTCTTTAAACTGTTTGGTTGTTTGCTGGGTTTAAATCTTAGTGTTATGGCCTCTGACCTACAATTCATTGGGTTACATTTAAAAAGAGGGAGTTAAAGTACAGTGAGCACAAAGAAGATTTCTGATAAACTGAATGCATTTATGACCTGTTGATGATAAATGATACCAGGCAAAGATAACAGCAACACCTCATATCACCATTATTGACCTTCGTAGCTAGCCACTAATCTTATTCGCTAGTGCTGTATTCACTTTGGTGGCCAAAATAACCGACCAGCACCATTACAATTTGATACAGTAATGGGAGATAATGCTCACTTCGTAATAAAGTTAAAATTTAATAAAACGGAGTCAGATTTCAGCAGACTTATGAGCAGAAGATGAAAACCTATCAGACAGGAGCAAACCAAAGGGACAATGACAAGTCTGGGGAAAGAAGCACCAATTTGCATCCTAGGTCAGCATAACGTTGCAATGCTGGTGGCTACCATCAAATAAAGAGAATGACACATCAAGAAGAGTTCATTAGAAGTGGAGAAAAAAGAAGAAATGATCAGTTTTGCTAATTTGCAAGCCTGTGTGCCTGCTGGACAAATGATTAAAAGTATGAGAAAAAGATTAAAATTTGAATTCAAAGCATATTTTTTATCCCTGGGAAAGAGAATTCAATGGCACATGAAGTCAGTTCAAAAGAAGCCTATAATGTCTTCTCATAAAAAAGAAGGCAAATTACTCCATCCATGTGCAACTGAATCAAATTTGAACTTCCTGAAAATTTATCAGTTGATAAACGAGGATTTAAGTTCAAGGATACATTCCATGCCTAATCTTCATTTTACAACTTTAGGAGATAAATTTCCCTCTGCACTGAAATCTTTCTGAGATAGCCTTTCTTGAAAAACAAATTGTTAGAAGTGTGCAACAAATTGGCCAGATGTCTCTGGCACATGCACACTCTCTCAGAAGAAAGGTAAGATCTTCTAATGACTACCTTGTGCTTTCAGACCACTAGTTTTCCATCTAGTGCTTTGAAACAGTAATGTTCAAAATATTTCTCTTGTTATTGAAAGAGTTGATACACTTTCTCCAAAGTGCTTCTCTTCTCACAGAATACAGTTTATATTTTAGGAGAACTTGGCACTGCTTTAGTTACAACTTCACTGATTTTCTTAGTAGAATCCAACAGTAAGTCATTTCCCTCACCCATTTGTCCTTTAATGTTTATCAGCAGGAATAGACACAAAACGTCAAAAGCAAAAAAAGTATTACTCACAGTAATCTACTTTCTTCAAGACTTCACATCAAGATACCTAAATAACATCCTTCTTCACCTCTGACTCCCAAACTGGCAGCTATTCCTTAGGGAGTTTTTACAAATACCCAAAGTTCATTATTAATTTACTTACCCTGCCCTGCCCAAATGCATCACTACAGGATAAGTGTATTTAATTCTTGATTATCTAAAAAATAATAATAATTGCTAAGGACAAAAATCAGCATGTGGCATAAAGCTAATTTTGCTCCCTTCTAGAAATTGGTACCTTTAAGTTGCAGGCCTTGAAAAAATAGCAGATATCTATACAGTGGTATATATAACTATGATGGCTACTATTCCCCAAATAGCCTGGCCAGCCTACCAATTACAGTGTAGCAGACAAACATGCCCTCTCTCATTCCCCCAAAATCAGTGGTTCCAAGAATCAAAGTCCTTACAGCTCAATAGTCTGATGTATGGTAAGACCATTGTTCTGATTCTTCATCACGATCCCAGTCTGGAGCCCAACTAAATTATCTGTGGTTATTTTACATATATTACAGCAGTTACACACACACACACACTCACACATTTACAAAGTATTGGCCAATTGGCTAATGCCCATTTCACGTAGTTCTTTTAGTCTAAAAATAACTTTAACTTTCCGTCTTACCAAGATTGAGAAAAGGGAGGGCAAGTCAAGGAAAACTAGTTTGGGAATCAGTGGGGGAAAGTTTAATAGGCCTGCTGGGTGTTCTCTTAATGCCGTCTTGAGTCTCAGATTAAATTATTATGCTTTCTGCATTCTAGTACTGGGTCATTTGTGCATGAGGACAAAGGAAACTTCAACTTGATATTTCTGTCATTCCTGCTGTGGGAAGAGTCTTTTTCCTGGTTTATAACATCAATCACTCTTGCAATAAATCTTGGTGGTGGATATGGTCATTTAAATCTCCACCTGCACAAACAACAGAAAATAAGAGAGCTCATAAATCTCTGCACTGGTGATTAACAAATTTTGAATACTGGGCAAAGATATTATGGTGGTGAGGGGGGAGGTCTCACTAATTCATTAATAAAGACTGATTTGCTGACAATCTGTTTAGTTTACAGCATAGGGGGAAAGCAAACAAGACCCTGCTAACAAAACAAAACGTTAGGGGTTAGTGAATTCCCAGCTGAGCCCAGGATTAGAGATAGGATATCTTAATGTAAGAGAGGGGCGCAGACTGCCAGTCGAAAGCTCAGATGCCACTCTCACACTGTGCTTCAATACCTCTTCTTCATTCCTAATTGCAAGGAAAGAAAACCTGGCAAAAACTAGTCAGAGTGATTCAAGCATTCTGTCTCTGCAATTTTAGCTCATCAATTTCATTCTAGGCTTCCGTTTCTGGTTCTCTGCTTTTCTACTTACTCCCCAGATTTCATTCTCTCGGAAAGATGGTCTAGGCTGGTGTCAGGAATGGAAAAGAAACTTGCCCAAAGGGATGATACTGGTTAGTGTTTTTGGAATATCAGCTTTCCCTGAGGAACCCTCATCACTAGAGGATGGAAGGAGAAGGCAAAGACAGCAGGACTGGAGGGAGAAAACAAGAAGCCCCAGGCAAGGTCTGAGACATCTGAGAGCAACTAAGATTCTGAAGATAATATTAAATACATTGCCAGGAAAAAAAAAAAATGCAGGAAAAAGTTTTTAATTCCATTAAGAAAAGATTATCACCTAACTAACAAAATACTTTTCACACACTTATGTTACTCCACTTTATTACCCCTAATCCCACGACGTGTGCAGTTCCCTGTGAGTGTGCTTGGGTAATGGTGGTGTGTTTGTGTACACGCACACAGTTCCTTGATATCTTTCAAGTGAACAGATTCAGGTGAATTTTTTGGTACTCTCTCTGACATCACCCTAAAGATTCTATAAAGCACTTGTTTTCCTAAGTTACATCCGTTAAGGCTGGAAGATATCTTGGTAAGCCTGGAGTCCCATGGGGTGTTGGCAGGAGGTAGTTGATCTCCACCTGATTTTAATTGGTGTTTTCTTGGGAGAAAAGGAGGCCAGAGGGGTGCTTGCAGAATTTGTGGGTGGAAGGCCCAGAGAGAACAAAAAATATGATCGTTTTTTCTGAAGTTCGCTAGGTACAACCAGCTATGACCTCGTAAGAGCGCAAGCAGGCCTGGAGGTAGGCGATGGGTGAGCAGAGGAGAGAGGCTGTTGGTGAGTCCTGCTCCTTCTTGGCCCAGCCCGAAGTAGGAGAAGGTGACTGGTGTATTCGTGTTGCAGTTGAGTTGATTTACATTACAAGTTGGAAATCAGGGCCTGTGAGTGAGAGTTTCCCTCCGGTTGTGAAAGGGGTCTAAGAGCGCGGCTGGGGCCTGGCAGGCCCCTCCCCTGGGCTGCAAGGACCCGCCTCTCTATTCCCCAGATAAATTCCTAGTGTCCACCAAATTCCTCAGCGCTCTCTCACACTCCTCTACGGCCACGACTCCGGGGGTGGGGAAACAGAGCGTCGGTTTCCTTCCCAAAGAAGCCCAGGCGGCTCCTTCTCACAACTCTGCGAAGGGGAAAGGCGTGTGAGACCCAAGCAGAACCCCAACTCCAACTCCCAATACGAGGTGGCTGCTCCAACACCGCACACTAGGGGGGCCCATTGGTTTCGGGGTCTCTCTCTCTCCTCTCTCCCTTCCATCCTCTCCCGCAAACATGTCCACCGGCTCCCTCAGCGATGTGGAGGACCTCCAAGAAGTGGAGATGCTGGACTGCGACGGGCTGAAAATGGACTCGAACAAGGAGTTTGTGACCTCCAACGAGAGCACCGAGGAGAGCTCCAACTGCGAGACTGGGTCCCCCCAGAAGGGCCGCGGCGGCCTGGGCAAGAGGAGGAAGGCGCCCACCAAGAAGAGCCCCTTGAGCGGGGTCAGCCAGGAGGGGAAGCAGGTCCAGCGCAACGCGGCCAACGCGCGCGAGCGGGCCCGGATGCGGGTGCTGAGCAAGGCCTTCTCCAGGCTCAAGACCACCCTGCCCTGGGTGCCCCCGGACACCAAGCTCTCCAAGCTGGACACGCTCAGGCTGGCGTCCAGCTACATCGCCCACTTGAGGCAGATCCTGGCTAACGACAAATACGAGAACGGTTACATCCACCCGGTCAACCTGGTAAGTCGTCCGGCGCGGCGGTGGCGGTGCTGGCGCCCCGGCCCAGCGCGCCCGCGCTCCTGCCGGCGGGGTGAGTGTGCGCGCCGGGCTGGGACTTCCGCGGCTCGGCCCCCGCCGGCCAAGCGCCTCTAGGGACCCGTGGAGGAGATCCCCAGGCGGCCCTCGCTCTCTGCCCTACAAGCCGCAGGAGCAGGGATGATTTATGCGAGTGTTTGACGTGGCAGCCCAATTAAGAGTTTGTAAGTGTACTGAGCTGGCAAAGAGGAGGAGCCCTTGTGCCCGCGCCAGGAGGGCTGGAATGCGGGGACCGGCGCGGTACCGGGACCACTGACAAGATGCTGCGCGCCAAGGAGGCATGCTATTTATCCCTTTATTCTTCTTTTAGCTAAAGAGTAGAACTCGATTTTTCCCTCTAATCTTTGTAAATAAAACCACCAAACTGGTTTTTTTCCCCCTCAGGCATATACAAGACCGTGAGATAGGGACACGTCATGTGCCCCATAATTGTCATACAACTCCTCAATTACTTAAAACATTCTGCGCTTCGCCTATAGGTGGATTAACATTTTGAAGTCCCAGAATTTCTAGCAAATCTCAGTATAATCAGTATATTCTCACGAATATCCGTGTAATAAATAATATTTAAAAGGTCACTTTCATCGGAGATTTAAGATCACTTAAATTTTTTTTTATCTTACAACGGAATGCTCAGTGACTCTAATATTTTTCTCAAATGCATCTTACCGTTTAACAAATACATTTGATTCCTTTTTCATTTGATTTCATGTTAACGCAGGCTCTAAAGAAAAACAACTTACTAGCACCTCTGTTTATATATGATAAGGACGAGAGGTTTTCCTCTTAAAAGTCGTCTTATCTGCCGGCACGAGTGAGAGAGGTTTGAAGATTTGAATTCTCTTCTCACTGAGTTGGTTTGAGGAATTGGGGGGAGGGGTGCAAAACCACATTTTGCCTCAAAAAATATTTTTTTTCCCTCCAATTAGAAGTTTATTTTTCGAATGAGATGCGTAAATAGCTTTTCAAAAATCTGGAAGTCCAATGGGAATTGTGTCTCCGCTTATTGCTGCTGCCTTCATCTTTAAACAAGAAACTGAAGTGAGCTTTATTATAAACTTTCACGGAGAAGGGAAGAGGAGGTGACGTTTGCTCAGCCCAAGAGGAAGACGAGCTTAAATAAAATAGTCACGTTCATTCTTTCATTGGTCTTATCTTTTTTCCGTAAGAGGCAACGATTAGTTTAGAAACTGTGGTCAAAGCCCGCATCTGTGAGGAAAGAAACGAAAGTTGGCAGGGGGAGATGGATGGGGGTAAGAGCTGGAGGTCCAGGAAACCTGACCACGGCCTCAGAAAGGGGTAAAGAGGACGCTTCGCCTCCAGCCCGGTTCCTGGTTGGCCAGAGGTCCTTCTGGGTCACACTGATCAATTTCCCAGTGGCATCTGCCTCCTGGCTGTGCCCTGGCAGGAGCCACGTAGGGCTTCTTTCGAAGGGCCTCCTCTCCTGGGTTTCACTTCGAACCCAGTAAGCAGTCTCCTCTCTGCTCTGCCACCCTGAGCTGTGACTTGGCACCAATGCTACTTTTTGGCTTTAGCCAGCCTGGGGGCTCACCGGGACTCAGCGTAAATTGCAGAGATAATGGGTCTGTCTGTCCGATTCACTGCCTGTCCCTCTCCTTCCGTCTCAGCCTGGGAGCCCATCCCACCCCTTCTCTCCATAACCACTTACCTCCTCCACCCTCTTCTCTCCTGCAGACGTGGCCCTTTATGGTGGCCGGGAAACCCGAGAGCGACCTGAAGGAAGTGGTGACCGCGAGCCGCTTGTGTGGAACGACGGCGTCCTGACCTTGGAGGTGCGAGTCTGGGAACGGCGCGCGCCCGGGGGGAACGCGCCCCGGGAAGGCGACCCCTGCCCTCCCCGCTCTCTGTCTCTGCTTCCCCCTGCAAAGCTCCTCTCCCTGTCCCACCCTGCGAGAACACTTTACAGCGACGAGGAGATTCGTTTCCAAACCAGAGGAGACCAATTGTACTTACAAAGATTCCCATCTATTTAACTTTATTAATTTGTACCGTGAATGACTCCGCGAGCCTTGCTGGTCCAAGTGCAATATGTAATTATAAATATATGAATAGATGATAAGAGCCTATCAATGTGTATCTTTTGTACAATATGTTGTAAAGTGTAGATCATAGAATAGCTGACTTTGACAGTCACATTTATAAAGTAATTCACTCAAAGATATATTTTTTTCAAACAAGTTTTCTACTTTCGAAAATAAATCTTTCTTTATATTGCTAAAAAGCCCTGACATTGGTGTGATTTAAAAAAAAAAAATTATTTGTTAGAGCAAAAAAGGGAAGAAGTATGGGGAAGTTTGATTAAAAAAAAAAATGGTTCTTTTGAACCTTAATCCAAATTTCTAGAGATAGAAAAGGATTAAGAAAGAAAGAAAACCTCTGAACTCTCAGGTTTCCAGGCTACTTTTAAGACAATTCGAAATAATGTAGTTATAAGTAAAGAAAGATCAGGATTAAAGTTAATAGTTGCACAGTTCAAGAGATAAGCACACCGGGAAAGGAAAGTTTGATTTTCGTATATTCCATGGTATAATTACTGACACGAGCAGGAAGGTCAACTCCGCGTTTTAGAACTTGACGAGGGAGAGCATGAAAGCCACGGTGACAAACCAATGAAGAAATAACAGGAGCTATGAACAATGTAGATTCCAGAATTCTCAGGAGGTATTTTCCGATTTTCAAAGTGCTGCGGCATACATTGTGTCTTTCTCACTAATAATGAATTTTAGCAGCGCGTCTGCCTGCCTGCCTTTGGGTAAAGGTTAGCCAGTGCGCAGCCAGCTCCCCTCCGCGACTTCCGGCGGACCCGGCTGTAACTTAAACAGCGTCCAGGCTGCGGAACAGCTCGTTGGGGAAGATTAAGTTGAGATAAACAGAGAGGCGAGGCCCGGGAGCCTGGGCCCGGGTTCCCGCGCTGCCCCAGCGCCGCCCGCGGCGGCCGATGAGCCAGATGCCACCGGGGCTGTTTAATGTTCGGGGTTATGACCGCAGTGTTTACAAGACGTCTTCGGTTATTTATACTGTTATTCCTCGCAGAGGGCCTTGAAACTTCCGTTTCATTTGCTCTTTTTTTTTTTTTTTCGATTTATTTTTTTCTTTTTCTCGGCTCAGTGTGGTACCTAGAGTCAGAGCTCCCCCCGCTTCCCGCCTCGCACTTAGCTCCTACCGACCCCCAAGGCGGCTGAGGGGTGGGGTGCTCAACTGGGCCCCCGCGGAAAGAGCGTGTCAGGAAGAGGGAACCGCGGCGCCCCTGGGAGGTTCCCTGCCAGCGATCAGTCACCACCTGACCCAGAGCACTTCCCTCTCCGAAGGCTGGGGCCCCCGCGGTCCTCATCCACCTGCCCGGCCGGCCCCTGGTCGCCAGCCCCCTCAGGGTGTCCCCCCACCACTCCTCCACCCCACACTGGACCTTCAGGAGCGCTTTGCAAGCCTTGTCCGCCTCCTTGGTCCCCAAATTCTCGCGCTCCTCCGGTCACGCCTCCCACAGGACACTGCCCTCGCCTCCACTGGTCCGGAGTTCAAGTCAGCGATGAGTCCCAGAGGAATTCGACTTTGTATGTTTCAGTTCAGCAAATTTTCTAAGCTCCCGCTCACGTCTTTTACAATACAAACCAAAAGCCCAAAATTCTGAGCACGCGATGTAGATGGTCCAATATCAATGCAGAAGGCCCGAGAGAGAGAGAGAGAGAGAGAGAGAGAGAGAGAGAGAGAGAGAGAGAAAAGAGAAAAAAAACACCCTCCTGCTCATTCTCGGACGATCTCAAAAACTGCAAATGGGGTTGTTGTTGTTTTTAAGCTACCGTGCTTCCTACCTATAATTTGAAACCTTTGCTTTAAACTTGAGTTATGAGGCTATGAACATGAAACACGTGGGTTAAACCCCAGTTCTGTGTCCAGCATTTTCGTGAAAGGACGAGATCCTCGGTTTTCTCGCCTCTGTGGGAATAAAGGTGGCAATAATAATTTCTTCTTTTGCTTCCCTGAGCATTAATGGGGTTCAAATGGGATTTTATTTGTGCAGTTAATTTCGAAAGGCAAAAATACATGAACTTTTCTTCAGTGAAGGGTGGTGAGCTGTTAATGCTAGACCTGACCTGAAAGTGTCTCGAGCAGGAAGCTCAAAAGGGTGTATGTATACTTACAGGCGATGGTCTTTCTCTTGCACACATCGAAACATGGCCCTTGGGTGCTAAGAACCTCACAATTCTTTCTCCCTCCCCCTCCACACACACACACCTTTACCCTTCCCCAGTGTTCTCAGATGTGGCCATCGCTCTTTATACATGTGACTGTTTCTCAGAAATCTGGAATCCAGAAAATTCAGAGAACAAAAATCTGCTGTCGAACCAACAAATAGAAAGGCTACACAGGTGTCTGGCTGCTGGGAAGCCGCACCCCAAGGGGCCTCGGCTCTGGGACATGGGTGCGCTCTAGACTGCACGGTGCCACTGGAAACAAGCAACACAGTGGGAATTACTGCGCTGTGGCTGCCACCAGCTCCAAGTCTGAAAACGTGACCGCTCACACCACTTCACACAGTCATCCACAGTCTAAACATCTGTCCTTCCCCATGGGCCCTTCTCTTAAACTGGATCATCAGCACTTCCACAACCACCACAACCTTTACCCCCTGTCTATTGGCTTCCTGGAGTCAGTCCCGACAGGGTTCCACTGACAGCCCACCTGTACCCACCCCTGGTACTTGGTGTGTCTTGGTTTGAATAGGAGGGTAGGCTGCCCGAGAAGGAAAAGGGGACCTCCTTTGCCACCAGCCAATACAGTTAGCAGCGAGGGTGGGAGAGTTCTGTCTGTGACGTCTCGGTTATGCAAATTGTGTTAGAAGATGCTTTCAGAAGGAACCAGGAAAAGATCTCAAACAGGCTGTAGAAGCCTGGAAGGAGAATAAAGTGTTTCAAATTAGCATGCGTCTGGGAGTCCTCAGGAGGAGTGGACAGATATTGAAAATGGACTTGTTGCTGGGGAAGTTTCTCTCCATCTCTCTCTCTCTCTCTCTCTCTCTCTCTCTCTCTGCTTATATAACTTTTTACAAGTAACTCATCGGTCTAGCAGGTTTTCCAACTGTCAAATCAGAGACTTCTTTCTAAAATGAGATGTAGTAAACAAAGTCTGGAGCTGGCTGGTTTTGTTCAGTGATCAGTGGGAAACACTGCCCAAGCAGGCCGTGAGCCACCGGTTTTCCGGTGTGTATCACAATCACCTGGACGGCTGGTGCCAGTCGATTGTTGGGCTCCATCCACCTCAGTTCCAGATTCAAGAGATCTGGCTGGGGTTGGGGCTCCAGAATTCGTATTTCTAGCAAGTTCCCAAGGGCTGCTGCTGCTGCTGGTGGCCCCAGGACCACGCTTTGAAAATCACTGTTTTGGGATCTGTCTCATCAGAGAAACACAAGAAGTTAATTCAGAGGGAAAGAAATGTTTGGAATATTTTTCATAAGAGGGTGCATGCTCTGGGCTCCAGTTTCACTTACTTCGCTATTCACTCCACGATGGCATGCACCGTATTCTTACTGCTTAAAGGACAGTCGGGAAATCAAACCACCACCCATCCTTGGAAAACAAAAGGTCACTGCCACCCTGGTGTGCGGATGTGTGTATGGTCACGTTGGGCGCCCCAAGGCAGATTTCAGTCATCAGGTGACCAAGTGAATACCTGATGGGATTTGGGCCTGGCTGCTGTTGCCTCTGTTGCGACCCTAAAAGGGAGAGAAATCTGGACACCCGGTACTCAAGCCTCTTGCGACCCCTTAATTGCATAGAGAGTCTTTGGGTCAGGCCAGCAAAGGTTTCCCCTTCATCCCAGTGAGAGAAGGCGGCTTTTTTAATTTATTTATTTAATTTTATTTTTACTGGTTTGGGGCCCTTTACATCCAGCTCATTGGCAGAGAGTCTTTGGGTCAGGCCAGCAAAAGTTTCCCCTTCATCCCAGTGAGAGAAGGCGGCTTTATCTATCTATTTATTTGTTTTATTTATTTATTTATTTATTTATTTATTTATTTATTTATTTATTTATTTATTTATTTATTTATTTTTACTGGTTTGGGGCCCTTTACGCCCAGCTCATTGGCAGTCGGTCTGCGGCCGGGGCGCAGAGGCCCTGGAGGCAGAGCCAGCGAGGAGCCGGCGCAGGGTGGAGGGCGTGGGCAGGGAGGGACCCGAGCCTGGAGGCAGACACCCGAAGGACTCCTGCGGCTTTTCTGCTCCCCGCCGGCCCCCTGCCCCTCTCCCGAGGGGTTTATGGAAGCAGGCGGGGGGAAAGGGAAGCCGGCGCGGAGTTCCGAGCCCCAGCACCCCCCCACCCCACCCCCCCAGGGTCGCGGTCCCTCTCCCGGCGCGTGCGCTGCTGCGGACCCGGGAAGGTTCTGGGGCTCCGACCCCACACCTCCAGGGAGGGGATCCGCGGATCCCACGCAGTTGGCCAGCCCAACTCCCTTTCTTAGTTTTTCACCCTTTTCTCCAAATGCTGGCTGGGGTCCTGGACGCTCGCGTGGTGCCAGCGGCGTTTCTGAGATCCCATCTGGCTTCCTTCAGGGTCTTCCTCCACGTGCCTTTGATCCTCGGAGCTGCGCCGCGCCACCCCCTGGCCGGGTCACGGAAGGAGGAACCGCCCCGAGGAGCTGGCGTGAAGATCCCCTCCCGGGGCGGAGGGAGGAGACAGGGCAGGAGAGGGCGGAGAGAACAGCCGCTTAGAACGTTCCAGGAGTTGTGAGACTAGACTCCCGGGGAGCAAGCGGCATTACACCGTTTTTGGACCCATCACCCATCGTGGTACCTGACACCACAGTCAATGTGGAAGCGTTCACGCAGGCTGCGGTGGAGAAAGGAGATAACGGAGAGGCCAGCTGGAGCTAGGCATCGACCACGGGCTGCTGCTCTCCTAGAACTGAAACGGAACCTCTCTCGTCTTGAAATCTAGGTGCATATTTGAGAAAAGAATGAAGCAAATGTTCAGTAAAAATAATTTTTAAAAAAGAGTAAAGCAAACAGACATAATGGAGCTAGATACACGGCATCAACTGGAGGTGGCATGTTTGTATTCCCCTCCCTGATACTCAGCTGAAATGTGTTTTTTCCCTTTCCATTTCAAGATGGTATTTCTGGTTTTGAATTGTTATGGCCCTTAGGTCAGAATAATTCACTTAAAAGATGCTTTGAAGAGTAGAAATAACCCAAAACAGTATAAGAATAAAATGTCCACAGGAAATTATTTTTAAATTGATCCAGTGAGCCATAAGAAAGTAATTATTTTGCCTTTTAAAGATGTACAGTATTTTATACCTACAGCTAGTGAATGATACAGTGGAGAAAACTTTTGACTGAGTCCTTGGACAAGGTATATGACCTTTCAGGACCTTGTTTTTCTATCTATAAAATGGGTATAATAATGACTAGTTCAGTGAGATCATGTATGTGGTCAATGTCAGGTGCATAATAAGCATTAATTAATTTTGGTTTTCTTCCCTTCTTCTTTCTTCTTCTAGTCATTAGATTACCAAAGTGCCTGGAAGAATGATATGTATTTCTCCTAGATAGTTATCTAGTCAACAGTAAACAATTATTAAATTCCTGTGATAATCCAGTAGCTTCAGGTCATCTTAAGTGATTAAAACAAGTTATCATTCAGTCTTGTCTTTCTTCAGTGAGACCTTGCCACGTTATCTTCAGTGGATCCTGCTCCTAATTCTGGTTTTGTGTTTTTTTTTTCCCCCAGCATTTATCACCTTATCAATAGCAGGTCATTATTTTTTGTTTCTTTGTTTACAAAGTTTGTATCTTTTTTCACCCCCTCCATGACTGGCTGGTTAATCTTGGTTTCCCTAACACCAAGCACAGTAACAGGCACGTGGTAAGAGCTTGAAGAGAAATGAATGGATAAAGCTTATTAATGAGCTCCTTAGAGAAGCTAAGTAAGTTCATGTTGCATTGCTATAACCACAGGCTGGTTCAAATATATTGTCTAATTTTAGAATACAGTAATGAATACTTATTCTATAATAAATGAATCTATGATTTTAAAAATCACCATGAATTCTGTTGAAGGGAAATTAACTTAAAACATTGATTGTCACCACATGTGGATTCTTTATTCTTAGCACTAATTGTATCTTTCAAAATAATGTATATTTCCCTTCAGCATTCTTACTATTATTGGGGGACAGTTATCTCTAAACTTTCTCTTTGGTTCCTGGGGATATTCACTAATGAATCTCATTGAATATTTTTTTTTCTTGCACTCTATGTGAGCACCACCATCTTCTGCTACCTTCTAATGTTTTACTTTCAGGCATTCCTCACCCATTCAATACTTCCTTCTACCATTTTATTTCTTAACAATAATTCTTTCTCCCCCCACCCCCCACCAAGAACTAAAAAAATTTTTTTTTCATGATATCTCTAAAACCAGGGGGATTTTTCAAGCCAGCAGGGCTCATCTGGTTACAAGAAACAAAAATCCCTAGGGGAATAACTCATTAAAGATAATGCAAGGAATCTGACATATCCAGGCAGAAAACAAACAGGGAAAACCTGTTGGGAAACTGAAAGGCCCAAGGGAAAAGCTCTCTTTCTAAGGCTCTCTGAGCCCATTTCTCTGCCAGTCTTCTCTGCAGGTTCTCCTCTGCAATTGGACTTTCTGTACTGGCTCACTTTCTACTCCTGAACTTTCTATTTCTTATCAGGTTGGTTTTGTTAGGTTGCTAATTGTGGTCCCAATTCTACAAGAACATGCAGTTGCAGACTCCACTATCCAAAATCTTACTCTCCGCATCTCTTCATTTAAATCCTCAAAATAGAGACCATTATACACTTGTTCTAGGAGAGTCTGATTGAATTCTTCAGGTCAGTTGTATGTTTGCCTCTTGTCCTATCAGCTACAGTTGGCTGGGGATGAGCGACCAGGTTGGCTGCTGGCTGGGCAGACTTTTTGGAGATGGAGGGTCTGGGTACAACAAGAACCCCAGTTTGTTTTCTACAGATGTTATCTGTTGCAATCAGGGCTGGGCTGTCTGCATATGGGCCACCTGGTTTTATTCTGTGACAACAATGTTGAGCAACATGTGTTTGGGAAAAGGTCATATTCACAGGCTATTGTCTGAGATGGGGGAAGGAGTATGGAAAACAGCATGAAAATATATATCCATATAGCCTAAATGATCTGCTTTATGAAACAGCATAATTTTGTTGAAAAAATCACCACTACTCTTTAGCCAACAAAATGCAATTATTGGGCATATATAAGAAATACCAGCATAATTTAGCTCATTTAATTTTCTTTGTCATTTAAATTACAGAGAGCACATTCAGATTTCATCTTTAAAACAAGCCTAACTGGAACTAGATAGAAGGTGACAGAGGACAATCTAACTTTGGGTGATAGGTATGCAACATAATTGAACGACAAGATAACCTGGACATGATATCTTTGAATATATGATATGTATCTTGATTTATTGATGTTGCCCCATTAAAAAAATAAAATTATTAAAAAAAATAAAAAATAAAACAACCCTAACTGGGAATATAATCATCATCTCTTTTCACATAGGGCAACTCAAGGAAGTAAACCTTGAAAAATTATATGGTGAATAAGTAGCAGAAATCTGAGTACAGAATTATTGTATATTTTTTCTTTTTTATTGAATTTATTGAGGTGACATTAATAAAATTATATAGGTCTCAGGTGGACATCACTATTTATCCCCTGGGACCCTGTCATTCTCCCCCAACTCTCCCTTTCCCTCTGGCAAACACACTGCTGTTTGTGTCTATGAGTCTACTCTCTCTCCCTCTCTCTCCTTTTTTTGCTTAATTTTTTTACCCCATTCATCCAGCCCTGCAACTCCCATTTCCATCTGACAGCTGTCAGTCTGTTCTCTACCTTTGAGTCTTTTGCTTTTCTGCTTGGTTTTTGTTGTTGTTGTTCATTAGATACTGCCTATGAGTGAAATCATGTACTTGTCTTTCTCTGAATGGCTTATGTCACTTAGCATAATGCTCTCCATGTCCATCCATGCTGTCACAAAGAGTGCGATTTCCTTCTTTTTTATGGCCAAGTAGTATTCCACTGTGTAAATGGACATCAGCTTTTTTATCTACTCTTCTACTGATGAATACTTGGGTTGCTTCCAAATCTTGTCTATCGTAAATAACTCTGCAGTAAATGGAGGGGTGCATATATTTTTCAAATTAGTATTTCAGGTTTCTTTAGATATATTCCCAGAAGTGGAACTGTTAGGTCATAAGGCAGTTTCCCTTTTAATTTTTAGAATTAACTCCATACTGCTTTCAACAGTGGCTGCACCAATCTGCATTCCCACCAAGAGTGCATGAGGGTTCCCTTTTCTCCACATCCTTGACATCACTTGTTTGTTGCTTTATTGATAATAGTCATTCTGACAAGCATGAGGTGATATCTCATTGGGATTTTAATTTTTGTTTCTCTGATGATTAGTGACATCTTCTCATCTATCTACTGGCCATCTGTATGTCCTCTTTGAAGAAGTGTCTATTCAGGTCCTTTGCCAATCTTTGGTGTTGATTTTATAAATTATTCATAAATTTTTTATATTAAGCCCTTATCAGATATATCATTGGTCAATATGTTCTTCCATTCAGTAGGTTGTATTTTCATTTTGTTGATGGTGTCCTTTGCTCTGCAAAGGTTTTTTAGTTTGTTTTAGTCTGTTTGCTTATTTTTCTTTTGTTTCCCTTACTGAAGGAGATATAGCAAAAAAAATATATTGCTGTGAGAAATATCCAAAATTTACTGCCTATATTTTCATCTCATATTTTTATGGTTTTGAGTCTAATATTTAAGTCTTTAATCTATTTAGAGTTTATTCTTGTGTATTGTGTAAGAAGGAGGTCTGGTTTCTTTTTTTTTTTTTTTTTTTGCATGCAGCTGTCCAATTCTCCCAATACCATTTATTGAATAGATTGACAGCATTGTATATTTTTGCCTCCTTTGTCAAATATTAATTGACCATAAAGATTTGGGTTTATTTCCAGGCTTTATATTCTGGTCATTGATGTCTGTTTTTATGTTGTTTTGATTCCTATGGCCTTGTAGTATAGTTTGTAATGAGGTAACATAATTCTTCCAACTTTGTGCTTCTTTCTCAAGATTTCTATAACTATTTGGGGTCTTTTGTGGTTCCGTATAAAGTTTTGGAATATTTTTTCGGGTTCTGTGAAATATGCCATTGGGATCTTCATAGAAATAGTGTTGAATCTACAAATTGTTTTGGATAGTATGGACATTTAATGATGTTAACTTTACCTATCCATGAATACGGTGTATGCTCCCACTTGTTTGTGTTGGGTATGAGGCCACTCAGCAAATGTCACCAGGTATACCAAGTCTAGCTGACACCTTTGTGTTGGGGTAGAGGTCTCATGGAATTTTCAGGATGAGGCCAGCAGAGTTTATCAGGTCTAAACTAACCAAGATTTGCCCATGTGAAGAAAGGGCTCTGCTCTGGTCATGCATATGAGAGAAAAAATGGCCCCTGTCATAAAGTCACACAACTCAGTCTGTCCCAGATTCTGCTAGGAAGAGACAGAGCTCAGCAGGATGGAGTTGTTGGAAGTCAGGAGGATGGGGCTAGTGTATCTTCCATGAAAGGGAGGTGCGATTAGGCTTCAAGGAAGGTGGGAAGTGTGGGTCCCACTCCAGAGCCACACAATTCAATCTGTCCCAGATTTTGCCCTGCCCTTGGCAAGGCAGAGATACTAGGAGTTAAGGGTAGAGCTTCTGGAGCCCAGAGTGTGGTTCTGGCAGATCTCCCAAGAGGGGAAAGTGCCAGTCAGTTTCATAAGAAAGTGGGGGAAATGGCCCCCATGCAAAGTCACACAACTAAGGCACTGACAGCTCTTGAATCTGTCCAGATCTCTGCACCCTGGCCAAGGCAGCTGACTCCTCAGCAGCGTATAAGCTCTGCAGCATGGATGAGAGGGAGTCCAGAGGATGGAGCTATTGTTTTCCGTAGGCTGATGCCACATGGAAGGAAGTCCTCCACCCAAGAAAGATGGCATCTGTGGCATGGGAGTATGACTCAACACAGACATCCTGGTGACTGTCCCTTCAGTTCTCTCCCCAGAACCACAAACCCCTAACTCTCCTCACACAACTCTAACCTGCTCTACCCTGTCTCCGCTGGAGCCCAGAGTGAGTGGCCACCAAAAACTTTTGTGCATTGGCCCATTAAGAGAGTATCTGTATCTCTAGTAGAATTCTGTTTCTTCCTTTCAAACAGAAATCCTGTTGCTTTTCACACAGCCAGATATTATGTGTGAGCCTCTTCCCAACTCTGGTGCTCTGGGCTGAAGAGCCTGGCTTGGGGTTTAGTCACCCACAGCTGAGATATCCCTCTGAAACCTCAGCCACCGCCTGTGGGAGCAGCGCCAGTCTTTTTCACATCTCTGCCCTTCCTACCAGTCTCCATGGAGCTTCTTTTATAAATCCTTGGGTATAAGACTTCTCTTCAGCTAGTTTTCAGTTGGTTGATCAGGATGATTATTCTATAATTTAGCTGTAATTCTAGGTTGGGCCTGCGAAAAGGTGAGTGTAGCTTCCACCTACTCTGCCATCATCTTGGACTCCCTCCAGAATTGTTGTATTTCATTAAAACTGAAACGGGTTCCTGCCTTAAACATAGGTTAGTCCTCAGGATAAAAGAAATAAAAGATGATTAGAACCCTAAAAAAGAAACAAATATTTCCCAAAAAGCATAACATCATGCTTATTTTTTCAATTAGAATTTTTATTTTGCATTTATTTAAAGATCTCTTCTAGACTTATCTTCTATCACCATTAAGGATTTAAAAAATAAAAAGAAGAAGAAGAAAAAGAAAAAGAAGAAATTATAAGCAAAATAAACTAGTTAAAATATTCTGAACACTGTTTCATATTCAGAGTCCAATTCATTCCAAGTTATTTATTCACTCTGGAATTAAAATCTGGTGATTTTCCACCATCAAGTATCAGTTGGTTTTTGACATATGATAAACCATTCCTGAACCTAATGGCTTAAAATAATAAACATTTGTTATTGCTCATGAGTCTGAGATCAAGTTGGCCAGCTCTGATGATCTGGGATGACCTCTGTTGTTCTCATTGGAGTTAGTTATATCTCTGTGGTCAGCTGATGATTATAAGACTTCTCTTATATTTGTCTGAGAGTTAGCTAGTCATGGATGGCCTCACTCATATGTCCGGTAGCTGAATAGCCATTGACTGGAATGAGGAAGGTGACTGATCCACATGTTTCTCACCATCCAGTAGGCTAGCTTGTACTTGTTCTCAGGGAGTCTCAGGAGGGAACAGAAGTTCATAAGGCCTCTTAGACTTAGCTTCAGAACTGGCATAGCATTACTTTAGCTGTGTTTTATTGGCTAATGCCAGTCACAAGGGCTTCCTATATTCAAGGGATGGGGAAATAGGTTTTACCTTTGATGGGAGAAGCTGCAAAGTCACATTGAGTAAAGTGTGGGTACAGAAAAGGTGGAGATTTGGGGCCATTTTATAATTTATTGGCCATATTAAGATTTCCCTCTAACTTCTTCCTACTGAGAGTCTAGCCTTTGAGAATCATTTTTCACTTTGAATTGTCAGTATCTAGTAATTAAGTACCCAATTTTGTTCTCTGGGTTATTAAGAACATTTTTTTTTATCAGAGTTCTCCCCTATTGTCACTGTAATTTTTTTCCAAGACACTGATACTTATTCTGTCCTTTCTTGATTTTGTTAGATGGGAACATGAAAGAAATACCAACATAAATCAGTCACCCAAACCTGTTTTTCACCTCTTCTTAGAAGTTTGGAGGCTTTTCAAACTCTAGTTCTGTTGCTTCTCATGTGTAGTGGGCTGAATGGTGGACCTAAAGATATCAGATCTTAATCCCTGGAAACTGTAAATGTTACATTATTTGGAAAAGGGGCCCTTGCACATGTGATTAAGTCAAGGATGTTGAGATGGAGAGATGATTCTTGATTATTTGTGTGGTCACTAGATGTCATTACAAATGTTCTTGTAAGAGAAAGGAAGAGGAAGATTCAATATACAGGAAAGAGAAAGGTGATGTGACGACAGAGGTAGAGATTGGAGTGACACAACCACCAGAGGCTAGAAGAGGTGAGCAATGGATTCTCTTCAAGAATCTCCAAACGGAGTTAGGCTGTAGCTACACCTTGATTCTGATGCAGTGCAACTGATGTTGAACTTATGGTCAACTAAGAAATAATAAGTTTCTGCCTTGCTAAGGCACAACGTGTGCGGTCATTTGTTATGGCCATCCTACAAAACTTAAACAGCATGTGATAGGTAATCCTTTGCACATATCTCAGTAACAAAATGTAACAGGGTCATCTATTTATAGTTTACTTCCTTTCTTAATTCTGTAAAGCATTTTAATGTTACTTTCTAAGAAAATGCAAAATTATAGATATTCCTTCAGTGATGAGTGCCTTTGTTCCAACACACTATTTTTCTACTCCCTGCTTTTCTGTGTATAACAGAATAACATTTAATATCAATTATTTATATAACGAAATAAGATTTTTTTCCCAATACTGAATCATAGTGTAATCTTTTAAAAGAAAATTTTAAGGACAACTAAACCCAGCATGGGTAATACCAAAAATCTAAATAATTCAAACAAAGAGACCAATGTTGAGATGCATCCCAATTTTAGAAAAATGTAAATGTGAGAAACAGTGCTTCTGAGAATGGTGATATACAATAGTTCATCCCAGGCATCATCACTGAGTATACATAGCATGTAGGACCCTGTGCACTGGAAACGGATGAATAAGATGATACCCTTCTGACCTCCAGCTTGGATCTTCCTCTCCAGAAATTGCAGAATCTCTTCTATGCAAGGACCTGGAAGGGTAGGGCAACCTTGTATTCTGAAGAACACCAAGTGTACCAGTTTCCAGAAAGGCGGGCTACCAGGATGAGCTGCTTGTCCCTGCCACACTCTGTTCACCAGGCTACAGGCACCTCAGCCTGCCATTTATGAAGCTAGTCCAACATGGAGAGCTTCCAGCTGCCTCTACCCCAGACCAACTCATCTCCCAGTAGTGAGGAAGTAGCTGGGGAAGTTCCTTTCCACAGCTAAGGGACGCTTTTATTTTCCTAAGGCAAAAATTAAATCTCAGGCCGTTTGGAAATGTGCTAAGTATGGTGGGCCACAATTTTGCTAGACTGATATAGCCAGCCATTTTACAAATATATGCTATCAATTCTAAGAAAAAAATAGTATATGTTGGTGCATTAGCAAAAACGTATCTTTACTACTGGAAAATCCACACCAAAATTATAAACGATAGATCATCAGAGTCTGCCATGCTCAGGGATAACTGAGCATATCTTTTCATTTCTCACCTGCTGAGCCTTCTGCATCATCTCAGAGACCTTCCCCTCAAACAATCTATAAACTTTCCAGATCATTTGTCTCCAGAATCTATTTTTTGCTTTTCCTTCTTAAGCCAACTCACAAATTACATATCCCTGAATTTCACTATCTTTCTCAATTTTTCATATTTGGTACATTCTAATTTATTAGAATAAAAATTTTAAAAAGTGATATTTTCCAAAGTTTATAGACAGGCCTGGGTTGGGGGGGCTTCGCCACACATTGCACTGACCCCAAGTTAATTATTTCATCTCCCTGTGTTTTGGTTTCTTCTCCAGGAAGAAGATTTCTAAGTTCTTCCTAGCATTAAAAAAAAAAAAAGTCATGACTCTAGAGAAAACTTCCTGTGGTTTTTAAGCCAGACTGCTGGTACTCGGCCAGATAAATGCCCGCCCATGTCAGTTGGATGTTGCTGGAATTCCCAGAAATGTTGGTGCCGTGACGTGTTTGGGAACCTCTGCTAGCCCTGACTATTAAAACCAAGAAAAATACAAACAATTTTTCTAAAACTCTTTTATTAGAATGATTTCCTTTTTTCACCAGTTACATACTATTTAGAGAAAATTCAAATAATGTGTTTGTATCTATTTAGTTTCCATTCTTAACTGAATCTGGGGTTCATTTCCACCAATGGCTGGAGAAGTAAAAATAAGAGCATGGCCCAAAGGCATGCCATTCTCTGAAGATTTATTAAACCTTCAAAAGATTTAATATTTTTTCATGTTTTGTTTATCCCACCCACAGTCTAGCTAACTATTCCATGTTTTTAAACATTCAGACTGTGCTTGACCATGCACTGTTTCACTTTAGGCTATGACGCCCATCTTGGATCTTTGCCTGCATCTTCCAAAAGTAGAATTCTGGGCCAATGGATGGGACCAATTTTAGATTTTTTAAATATACTACCAAATTGCTTCTCATTTACACCTCACCAGCAAGTTCCCAGAACTCTACTTAAACCGAATTTGAAATGTAACTTTTTTTTTTTCCCACATAGCGAATAAAGAGAATAAGGGGTTGGAATAAATGAGTTTATCTCTTCTCTACTAATTCATGTTATCACTCCTTTTCAATCAACTTATAATTTTAAAAAAATAATATTTGTACTTGGGCAAGGTCTGAAGAAGAACATGAAAAAATAAAAACTATTGTAATTTTGTAGCTGTTGGGCAAGAGAATAAACTTGTCTCCAAATTTTGCCATTCTGATTAATCCTTTAGAACCTTTAGCCTGACCTGTGGTGGCGCAGTGGATAAAGCGCTGACCTGGAATGCTGAGGTTTCCAGTTCAAAACCCTGGGCTTGCCTGGTCAAGGCATATATGGGAGTTGATGCTTTCTGACCCTCTGCCCTTCTCTCTTGCTCTCTCTCTCTTCTCTCTAAAATAAATAAATTTTTAAAAATCTTAGAAAAAAAAAAGAAATTCTCTTTAAAAAAAAAAAAGAACGTTTAAAAATGAAATTCTTCCTGACCTGTGGTGGCTCAGTGGATAAAGCGTCGACCTGAAACACTGAGATTGCCGGTTCAAAACCCTGGGCTTGTCTGGTTAAGGGACATATGGGAGTTGATGCTTCCTGCTCCTGCCCCCTCTCTCTCTCTCTCTCTCTCTCTCTCTCTTTCTCTTCCCTCTCTAAAATGAATAAATAAAATATTTTAAAAATAAAATTCAACTTTGTATGACTTACAGGAAAGGATTTTATCCCCAAATGAGAAACTCCCAAAATGGGTTGTTGCCAAATTAAAACAAATGCTGCTAATATTTTTGAAATAAAAATAATCTGATTATTTTAAAACATTTGGAAAAACAGGTTACTTCCAGAAAGATAGATCAACATAACAAAATAAGGTTAATATTGTATATGTAGTTTATATTCTACTTTTGTTAAGTAACTTTATAAAATAAGCTTTTTGCCACATCATACATTTTTTTCTTTTTTTCCAAATGCCTGAGGAGGGGAGATAGAGAGACAGACTCTGACATGCATCCCAACCAGGATCCACCTGGCAACCCCCATCTGGGGCCATGTTTGCAACTGAACTATTTTTAGTGCCTGAGGAGGAGGCTCCACAGAGCCATCCTCAGCACGTAGAGCCAATACACTCAAACCATTGAGCCATGGCTGCTGAAAGGGAAGAGAGAGGGGGAGAGAGAAGAAGAAAAGAGAGAAGGGGAGAAGCAGATGGGTTCTTTTCCTGTGTGCCTGAGCAGGAAATCAAACCCAGAATATCCACACACCAGGCTGATGCTCTACCTCTGAGCCAACTGGCCAGGGTTCATAGAATTTTTCTTGAAACATAGTTTTTTAAAGATTGGGCCACTTTTTATTTTGTGCATAAACCATTTAAGTTGTTCCCAATTTTTCCTATGATAAATAATATTTCATTGAACATCCTGACATCTTGATTATTTCTTAAGACATATATACAGAAGTGATTCTTTATAAATATTGCATAATTGTTTTACAGGAAAGCTGCACTCAAACTCTCCCCAGCAGTGTATGAGAAAGTGCACTGTAATGAGGTCTTATGAACACTTAATATTATTCTTATAAATCTTTAATAAAGACATCTTATTTTTCCAGGCTGCTTACAAATCAGGTTTTGGTAACTTTATTTATTTATTTATATAGCTTTTATTGAGAGAGATTGAGAATTTCTGGCCCCAGCATTGTTTAAGGATCGATTGCTCTGAAAGTTATCTCCCTTCATAGCATTAGGGTTGAGTAGTAGCTGAGCTATGCAGTCAACTGGAATTAGGCACCAGAACCTTCTAGAGGTTCCCTAAATGGTCAAACCTGATAACCGGTAGGTCCCCAAAGTCATCTGGAGTGGAGGGAGGACAGTAAAATCCAAAAGAAAAAAATTACCTTGAGTGAAATACATAGATTGGAGTGGAGTGGCTAAGCTGCACAGCAGGGCCTAGATAGCGAAGAGAACATTTGCTCCATGGAGAATGAGGAACTGGGCTAAAATACAATCAATGGGTAGAGCCAATGGCAGAACAAAGGGCAGAGAATAAAGAGTCAGTGAACTGGAATAAAGGACAATAGAAATTACTTATTCTAAACAAAAGAGGGAAAATATATTGAAAAAAATTTTCTTAGTTCCTTTTGTTTTTTGAGATTATAACAAAAGATCCAATATCTGTATTATCAGAGTCTCGGAAGGGAAGAAAAAGGAGAGCAGGACTGGAAAAGTACTAACGATATAATTACTGAAAACTCCCCAAGTTTGGCAAGAGACTGCAAACTTGCAGATTCAAAAAGGTAAATGAACTTCATATAGGGGAAAAAAGAAAAAGGAAAAGAAAAGAAATCCAGGATAAGATTTGACTAGGAAAGAAAAAAAAAAAGAACACTGAAAGTTTATAATACTAAAAAGAAAAAAAAGTCTTAAAAGCAGAAAAAAAAAGTGTATATATGATATATATATGGTACCTTAGCTATAAGAGTAAAAGTGACTGATAGTGGACTTTTCATTAGAAAAAACAGGTCAGGAAAAGCTGACTTTTCTAAATTATGTTTGACAGTTGAAGCAAAAATTACTAAAACATTGCCAGATGTGGTTCTAAATGTATGTAAAGGAAATATTTAAGGCAGGCATATTTATTATAAATAAGAGAGGGTAAAAGGACATAAAGGGAAGTAATAAATCTATATATTACTTGAACTGATAAAATGATGACATAAGTATATTATGTATATATTATATATATGGTAATGTATAAAAAATTTACTGATATATCTATACAAAGAGATACACTGAAAACACTATAGATAAAAAAAAAACACAAGAAAATTCTAAAAACATTTGAATATCCCACAGGAAGGCATAAAAAAACCCCAGAAAATAGAACAAAAAAAAATAGCAATAATTACATTAAATGTAAATGATCTAAATATACCAATTAAAAGACAGATCACAACACTAGACTTCAGAACATGATCCAACTATATGTTGTCTACATGAAACTCGCTTCAAAAATATAATATAGGTAGGTTGAAAGTAAAAGAATGAAAAAAGATAAATTATGCAAACAAAACAGGAGTGACTATACCGTAAAACATAGATTTCAAAGCAAAGAAAATTATCAGAGAGGGACATTAATATAATGATACAGAAATCCATCAAACATATATGAAAATCTTTAAAGTATACTGACTAAATAGCAGAGCTGAAAAATATGTGAAGCAAAAATCGATAGAACTGAAAGGAAAAATCCAGAGTGATACAATATTCTCACTCATTCAACCTTTTTACAACAACTAGATACAAAATAAATAAGAATTATAGACTAACCTTAACTGGTTTTTAAGAAGGCTTTACTTACTATAGGATTATTATTAAAATATTCCCTCAAATTTGTCTATTACATTTAGAGCTTTTTATGTTAAAATTCCACTTGGAAATTATTTATTAATATTATATAAAAAAGAGATTTAACTTATTTCTTCCAAGTGACTGGTCATTTGTCCCAAAATAATTTATTAACTAATTATTCCTTATAACTTCATTTGAAATGTCAATTTTATTACATATACAATTTCCACATATACTCATACCCATTTCTGAATTGTCTATGCTGTTACTTGTATGACAAGGTGAGAGGGTTTCTACTTAGTAATGTATTTATATCCAGCTTTTTATTCATAACAATGTGTCCTTTTTTCCCCATCTCAGACTGTTAAAGCAAATTTTTGTCACTTAAATGACAGCACAAATAGTGTACTGTATGTGAATCTAAGTTGAGATAATCAATAGATAAAAAGAATAGTGAAAAGCATGCACAATCCATCCTGTCAAATACTCTAAAACCTTCCCTTGGTTGTACAATGGAGCAGCAAAGAGCTAGTTGTGGACCATAACACATTGTCCATGGATAGGAATTTATTTACTCAACTGTGCTGGTTATGTACAAAATATTATGCAAAATAGAGTTCTATCATTTGCTACTGCGTTTATTGTAAGGTTATTGTTGCACACCTAACAAGGTATGCTTAGCAGTTTCACTAATGTCCCAGAATACCAGGCATGGTTGTGCTTCTACTGCCAATGACTTTGCTTCTCTTCTTAACAACTGTAAATGGCATAACTTGTCTCCCTTTGCACAGATGCCTGAAAGATCATAGGCAAATCATCAACAGAAAGATCATAGCAAATATTCAGTGTCATGTAGCCAATTTGGTGCGCTGACTCCACCATGGGTTTCATCTTAGTTTTTTCACCCTCATTACTCATTTTTTACATACTCTCCTTTCACTGATTTTTCCTTCTTATCCTGCATTGTATTAGCCATATGCAGGAGGCAGAATAATGGCCTCTCAAAGACATCACTTTTGAATCCCTGGAACCTATAAATACATTATCTTACATGATATGATGGTGTTTTGGAATGTCAATTTGGCTAGCCTAAAGTCCCCAGTTATTCAATGAGTCGCTAATCTAGGTGTTGGTGTAAAGGTATTTTTTGGATGTAATTAAAATTCATATTCATTTAACTTTAAGTAAAAAAAAAAAGATTGTGTGGATAAAGTGGGTGGGTCTGATTCAATCAGTCAAAAGACCTTAAGAGCAGAGCTGAGGTTCTCCAGATGAAGAAAAATATTCCACCCTTGGACAGAAGATTCAGTCTATGCCCAAGAGTAAATTTATACAATGAATACCTTGTCGTTTGTCATGGGATTCCACACAGTATTGTTTCCAATCAAGAAACTCACAGCACAGCAAATGAAGTACATTAATGGGCCTATGCTAGTGGAAATCACTGGTCTTAACACATTTCCCACCATCCTGATGCAACTAACTCGATCAAATGGTGGAACAGTCTTTTGAAGACTCAGTTACAGCACTAGCCAAGTGGCAGTACCTTACCAGGCTGGGGCAATGTCCCCCAAGAGGCTGTTGATGCTCTAAACTAGCACTCAGTACATGCAGTGCTTCCAACAACCAGGGTTGGTAGGTCCAGGGATCAAAGGGTAGAAATGAAAACAGCTCCATACAGTGTTATCCCTAGTGATTCACTATCAAAATTTTGCTACCTGTCCACATGACCTTAAACTCTGCTGGTCACGGTGTCTTAGTTCCAAAGGGAAGAATGGTTTTACCAGGAGACATAACAATGATTCCATTTGACTGGAAGTTGAGACTGTCATCCCGCCACTTTGGAGTCACCATGCCTCTGAATCAACAGGCAAAGCAGTGGTTACTCTATTGGCTGGAATGATTTGTCTTGATTACCAAGAAAATTGTGTTACTACTACACAATGGACTTTAAAAAGAACATACAGGAGATACCTAAGGGCATCTGTTAGTACAGTCAAGTCTCCTCACTTTTGGTAGTTATGTTTTATAAAGCCACTGTAAACATTAAGTTAGAAAATATTGAACCACTGTTTCTAGGGGAATAAAAGATTATATTGGTATGGGGCTAAAGTGTGAGCTCCATGCCACCCCAATCCCAAGGGGAAAAGAAGGAACCTGCTCTCTCCTGGGGTTGTAGAGGTCGCCCCAGGGCTACTCAGCGAGCTTTGTGCGTCCTTTGGGGATGGCAGAGTGACTCCCTCCTGAGGTCATAGAGGTTCATTTCTTTTGTGCAGAGCCAGGACTTGGATACTATGCTGGGATGTACATATCCAGAGCTTGTCCCATATTGAAAAGAAAGAGCAGACACGAGATCATCCTAGGCCCAGTCCAAGCAGACCACCTGGAGAGGCAGAGGGACCCAAGCAGTAAGTTCAAATCCTCAGATAGAGCCTCAGATGATCTCCAGAGTGGAGATGCATCTGCCTGGGACAAAGGACAATGCCCATAAGAGAAAGCTTGCCTCTAAACATCTGTCAGGTCTAGAGCACATTAGAACAATACTTTATTCTTTAAGATCTTGTATGGGTCTCTGGACTGACTCCTTCCTGTTCCAGCTTTTGGGAGTCAGAAAGTGGCAGGGCTAGAAATAGAGGAAGAGAAAATAAAGGGAGGAAAGACTGTGATTAGGCAACCATAGTTTCCTTTTCCACTTCTAATCTCAGGTAGGCCTGTTCTGGGGAGTTAAGTTTTAACACATAATTAATTAGGTTCAGAACTTCTATTAAATATCTTGGGTTGTACAGTCAACTTACTGAATTTTGACTCCATGACATTTAGAAGTGTATGCTATCTAAGAATAAGCACAAATTTATAGAACTTGCCAAATTTTCATTCAGGAGAATAAGAAGGACTTCCCTCACTGAACACTTTTTAAAGAGGCAATAGGAGAATGGATAAATAAATAAATAAATAAATACGAAAATAAGCATTTGGAAAACATCAGCATACCAGTTAGATTTACTATAGGGACTTGCTTCTCCTTGCAATATATTCCAGTTGAAAAATTAACACTCTCTCTCTCTCCATGAGGCTGTACCACATGCAAATTGAGCACCTAGAACCATCAAGATTTCTTTTGTTATATCCACTGAATAGTGTATCCTTCCTTTACATACTGTTATGCATTTATTCTTTCTTTTCCATTTTTCCTAGCTTCCATTGCTCTACTACAGGTCCAGACTGTCTCATATCTTGGTAAATATAATAGTTTCTCATTAGTGTCTTTGATTCAGTCTTAGGATCGCTTTCCCATTGGATCTATACTATATTAGTACCAACTCTTCCTGAAAACATACCATATTTCCCCATGTATAAGATGCTCTCGATGACTGGATAAAGAAGATGTGGCACATATACACTATGGCAGGGGTCCCCAAACTACGGCCCGCGGGCCACATGCGGCCCCCTGAGGCCATTTATCCAGCCCCCGCCGCACTTCCGGAAGGGGTACCTCTTTCATTGGTGGTCAGTGAGAGACGCAAAGCATGGCATCGCTCACATACAGTACTACTTCCAGTGACGTGGGATGCACGCCTCACGGCTCCGGAAGCACGTCACATCACTTGTTACATCTAGCAGTGACAAATATGGAACCGGACATTGACCATCTCATTAGCCAAAAGCAGACCCATAGTTCCCATTGAAATACTGGTCAGTTTATTGATTTAAATTTACTTGTTCTTTACTTTAAATATTGTATTTGTTCCTGTTTTGTTTTTTTACTTTAAAATAAGATATGTGCAGTGTGCATAGGGACTTGTTCATAGTTTTTTTTTATAGTCTGGCCCTCCAATGGTCTGAGGGACAGTGAACTGGCCCCCTGTGTAAAAAGTTTGGGGACCCCTGCACTATGGAATACTACTCAGCCATAAGAAATGATGACATCGGATCATTTACAGCAAAATGGTGGGGTCTTGATAACATTATACGAAGTGAAATAAGTAAATCAGAAAAAAACAGGAATTGCATTATTCCATATGTAGGTGGGACGTAAAAGTGAAACAATGTCTCTTATAAGAGACATTGATAAGAGTGTGGTGGTTACGGGGGGAGGTGGGAAAGGGAGAAGGAAAGGGGGTGGGGGAGGGGCACAAAGAAAACAAGATAGAAGGTGACAGAGGACAATCTGACTTTGGGTGATGGGTATGCAACATAATTGAATGACAAGATAACCTGGATTTGTTATCTTTGAATATATGTATCCTGATTTATTGATGTCGCCCCATTAAAAAATAAAATTATTTTAAAAAAAAAAGGTGAAAAATAGAGGTGATGGTTGTACAACTCAGTGAATGTACTAAATGCCACTGAATAGCATGTTTTCATTAAATGGTAGATTTTATGTTATATGAAAAAAAAAAGATGCACCCATATATAAGATACACATTAATTTTGGGGCCTGAAATTAAAAAAAAAAATGTATTACACAAAGTTACTGAACTCAAGTTTTATTCATCGTAAAATTCATTTCTGTGAAAAAGCAGGAAATACAAGTAAAATAATCTACAACCACTGTATAAGACCCATCCAGTCTTTATACCCCGAATTTTTCAATAAAGGGTGCATCTTATACATGGGGAAATATGGTAGTATCTCTCCATGTTTCCTTGCTTAGCATTCAAGGCCTTTCATTATCTGACTCTACCTTCCTTCTAACTCTCTCTACTCCTACATCTTCCCTGTCCTATGTGTTTCTTCCAGGTGAACAAGTAAGCCCCTGCATCTTTCCCTTACGTCTGAGATATCCCATGGTTGTGGCTATATTTTTGTTCTTTAAAATCTTATACTTCCTTCAAAGTCCAACTCAAATGCCACCTCCTCCATGAAGCCTTTCCCAAACACCTCAGCTTGAAGGTATTATTTGCACTGTGAGTAGGGTGGATTCTGAAATGGTACAAATCAACCTAATTAAAGCAACTAGTAGCTGAAAAGGCATAACATTTGCAGATTCCCACCAATATTGATTTGACCATTTAGTAAAATGTATAATCTGAGCCAAGGATGGATTGACAAAAGTGACATGATTGACATAAAGAAGCAAAATCTTTATTCTATATTCAGGATTTCCAGGAAGATATGAAGGATAGACTTTATTTTGTCACCAGAAAGGCATTTTTTGGTAGAATAGAATTTTTGGGTTTTCATGGAGGTTGGAACCTCCCTGGTGGTCTAGGGTTTAGGATTCCGCGCTCTCTCCTGCGGGTTGGATGAAGGACCCCGCCTGACAGTCCATGTCTAATTAGAGGGCAAAAATCGGAACAAAGAAAGTTTAATAAGTTCAATTTAAAAAGTTATTAACTACAGCAGAGGGTTAACTATCAATAGAAAGGGAGAGCCCTAGGGCTGAGGGAATGCCCATGGAGGGAATAAACTTGGAAGAGAAGCCCCCTTCACGCGGCTAGGATACAGGCCTTACTGGAGAAGTCCACTGCACAGGGAGGATCCCTGGGTTGTTCTGGACCAGAGCCGGTCCACAGCTGGTCTGAGCAGAGGCTGGCAAGCAAGAAAATCGAGTAGGGACCAGCATGCGCGGAACATTCTTCTGGGACCCAGGCAAGCAGAGACTGACAAGCTCGGAGCCCTGGCTAGGGATTTTGCAAGGGAAAGCCATCCACAAGAGGTACCACCAGAGCAGATCCTGCGTAGAGGTCGTCACAGGGAAGTACTATGTTTTATTGGCCACCAGACACTGCTGGCTGCCCTACGTGCTCTAGGAGGCTAGTCCGCAGAGGCTGCCCAGCCTCGGAGACTGTTGAAAGGAGTGTCATCTGCGAACCAGAAAGACTAGCTATTTCCTCTTGCAGTGTCCCTCGAGCGCCCTCTACTGGCCAATTTAACACGGTGCCAGCTGCAAAGGAGGATGCTTAGAAAATCGAGCTCTAATGAGTGGATTTGGAGCTGAGAGGCAATACCTTGATAACTGGAACACAGCAAAGACCATTCTCTTTTTGTGTTTTTATTTCCGTAGTAAACAAACAAAACGGATTTGCAAATCAACTCAAGTACCCAAATCCCAGGATTTCTCTAGATATCGCCAATACCAAAAAATACCAAGGAAACAGAAAACATTATTGACACTTGCTCTAGAATAGATGCTCACCTAAGAATATCTCCCAATGTACGATAATGTAATATGCACTATATTAGAAAGTAAGCAATATGTAAGTGCATGCTACTATTCTTTTTATTTTAATATATAGGGAAGTGAAGTTTGAGAACACACAGTAAGTGATAAACACAAAATCTGAACCTGGGAAAACAGGTACCTGTTCACTAACCCGGCCCGAATGTCTTGCCAAGAGACTAATTTTGTGTGTATGATGTGCTAAGAAATTTCAGGTTCTAGACTGAGAATGTGGTATCTCAACTAAGGCCTTTGAGTAATCTTGCTGGCAATCAATTGTTTCTTTTGAATGACACATTTAGATGAATGCCTAAAAAATTCAATAGAAGTTACAGTTTTCTTCATGAAATTGGATAACTTCACGGTGAGCACACTTGTCTGGCTGTCCACGCATCTCCGGCGCCGCTGGGGGATTCTCGCAGCCTCCCGCTCATGGAGCACTCAGTGAGTGCTGGGCATTGTGCTAAGTGCTGCGCGTGCCCTTTGCTGTGTGATCCTGCCCACAACCCAGTGGGTAGTATTACTGCCCCATTTTTCTCAGACGTGGAAACTGAAGACTGGAGACGTTAAATATCTTAACCAAAGTCATCGCCTAAATGGTGACACTCAATGTGAATCCAAACAGGTCTGATTTGGAGCTCAAGTTCATGACCATACCATGAGGTCACCCAGTCACCTTCTGTTGTTTACCGTCTTTATTTCAAATGGTCTAGAATTTTACGTTTTAAAAATATAAAATAAGGGCCCTAGCCGGTTGGCTCAGTGGTAGAGCGTTGGCCTGGCGTGCAGAAGCCCCGGGCTCGATTCCCGGCCTGGGCACACAGGAGAAGTGCCCATCTGCTTCTCCACCCCTCCCCCTCTCCTTCCTCTCTGTCTCTCTCTTACCCTCCCGCAGCCGAGGCTCCATTGGAGCAAAGATGGCCCGGGCGCTGGGGATGGCTCCTTGGCCTCTGCCCCAGGCTCTAGAGTGGCTCTGGTCACAACAGAGCGACGCCCCGGAGGGGCAGAGCATTGCCCCCTGGTGGGCGTGCCGGGTGGATCCGGGTCGGGCGCATGTGGGAGTCTGTCTGACTGTCTCTCCCCATTTCCAGCTTCAGAAAAATACAGAATATATATATAATAAGGTTAATATACTTTTCAGCTTCTTTCAGTTAATAAAGGAGATTGCTCCTTTGTGATTATTAGGCCCCTTTAATAATACTAAGCTGTCTTACAGGGTGCAGTCCATTACGAACCCTGCAAGATCAGTAGGGGAAGAGTTACTGATACAGCAGCCTTTGCCCATTCTCATTAATTCCAGATGAGGCGCCAGAGACCTGTAGGAACCAGGTATGAGCAATGTGCAATCGTGTAGGATGAAGCTAGTGGCTGACATAGTAAATATTTCTGGAGGACTTACTTTTCATGGTCCTGCTTCTTACCCTGGGTGTGCTGGCTGGAAGCATCATATCCACAGAGGGGTCTCTATGCAACCCAAACAGTGTGTCCCCTTTTGCCTCCAGTTTATGTTTAACCAGAAATAGAGCTCAGTGCACATTTCTGTGACACTCAAACTAGGGCAGAACTTACATAACTATTGAAATAAAATCTACTTAATGTTTAAATATTTGCTTCACATACCATTCATTAAATTCAAGTTTATTTATATAGCATGACTATAAATAGGAACAAAGAGAATTTCAGAAATATTCTATAATGTATTATTTTACTTAATTCCATTTTATAAAATAAAATTGTGAATATATACACCTATTTTTAAGATAAAAAATGTTTTAAAAAGCATTGTAGAGATGGCTCAATGCTGGACATCTGTCAATTACATATGTCTTCCTGGGAAGTCAGGCATAGGTCTAACTAGGAGTTCCTGATGTAGTCTAAAGAGGATATCACATTATCGGAAATCTCATTAAATGAGTTGAAATAACAATTACAGAAGTTGGTAATTGATGTTCTAATCAATGCAAAATCACCTTGCATGCTTTCCTCAATTCATACACTTCTCTGTGGAATCCTCTCCCTTCGGTTCTACTGTCGTGCGCTAGGTGGCAGCCTTGTTTCTCATTTCCTCTTCTGTATGCTGATTGCAGAGATTCTAATTGTTACTGTATGGGTCTGTGGATGCAGAACCACATTCTGGAGGCAGCTAGTAGGAAAAGTAGTGTGGGTCTTTGTTTCCTTATTTGTAAAACTGAATTGATCTCCAAAGTGCCTTCTAGGTCTAACTTAGGATTCGGAAACCGACTTGACACTGAACCTCAGTTATGGTTGTGGGAAGAGGATGGTGTGAGACAAAGCCTTCAGGAGCAAGCTGAACAAGCATACACAGAGACGAGGAAAGTAGGGAGGGAGGGCATGAATTGAGGGTGTTCCCAGCATTTCAAATGGAAAAAGCAGGAAAGCAAGCCCATCAAACGTCTTAAATGGTTGAGGGTCTCCAGGATGAAAGAAATGAAGAAAGATTGTGATGGAAGTTATAAATGAGCTTGAAAACACTTTTGATGTGTTGAATTTCCATACTCTAGAAAATGTGCTAAAACCAATCCTTATGTATAAAATTACCATCTCATAGAATTAACTAGAATAAAATCAATTTCTAATGAAAGTAACTCTATCAGCTTCTTAGAGGAGAAATGCAAAAACCATACAATCCAATCACGGCATAGTTTCAGGAGTGAAAAAGAAACAATAACTGATCACTATTGTTAATTCCTCTGAAAAAAAATAATTTAACAGAATGGCAGCTGTTGGCTACCTGCTTTTATCAATGGTGTCTGTAAAAGGGGATACAGAGGGTTAAAAATGTCTTCTCCAGCATTGTTCAGGCGAGAAAGTTTTGGTCACATTGCATATATATTTGGTCCTTTTGAGGTGACTGTACTTTTAAATAAGAGGTGCCATCTTTATTTGATAATGCTTGTCACTTAAAAGTGTCTAAGAATTTTATATATTTATTTGGAAAAATCTTCTGATTAGCAGCTATCTCTGTAATAGATGAAATATCTTATTTTAAATATTTACTTGGAGATAATATAACAAAGTGTTTCAGAGTACATGCTTTGGAATCAGACAAAGCAAGCTCCAACCACCCTGCCACTTGAGCCAGTTATTCAACCTAAACCTTTTCCTCATCACTGTAGAGGTGTACCAACATACCAGAGTGCTGCTTGTGAGGGTTGATTGAGGTAATGAATGGAACTTGTGGAGCAGCTGCTGGAACATACTAGACACCCAACAAATTGCAGATATTTCTCACTCCTTTCCCTCATCCCTAGGGAAGCACTGCTCTGATTTCTATCACTATACATTAGTTGTATTTCCTGGAACTTTATATAAGTGAAATCATACATATGTACTCAGTTTTGCCTTTTTCCCTCAGCATAATTATTCTCTGATTCGTCAGTGTTGTTATTGCCTGTATCAATAGTTCATTCCTTTTTACCTTCAAGAAGCACTCAATTTTATGGAGATACCACCATTTTTTTACCCATCCACCTGATGATAGATGTTTGCATTGCTTCATTTGGGGCTGTTACAGGTAAAGCTGCCATGAACATATGTGTTCAAGTCTTTGTATAAACGAATGCTTTCGTTTTTAGGAGTGGAAGAGCTGAATTATGTTGTAGATAGAGATTAAAATTTTAGCATACTGCCAAGTGTTTTTCTAAAGTGGTTTTTACCATTTGCATTTGGCCTCGTTATCTCTTTCCTCTTTTTTCTGGATTCTGATTAAATGTACATTAATCCTTTCTCCTCTGTCATTTATGTCTCTTAACTTCTCTTCTGTGTGTTCTTTTTGTTTCTGTTTCATTTTATTATCTAATTTTTACTCTCTACTAAATGGGAATTTATACACTCTTTTATATTCTCTTTATAATAGCAGTGGTCTTCTAGTACTCTTATTTAACAACTCAACAAGATCTAAAATTAACCCCCTTAACTCCTCCTTCAAACAGAAGTCTGAGGACACTCTTCTTGAATCAACCTCCGCTCCACTTTCCCCCAATTTATTTGAGTTGCTAAGGATGCATGATAAAATTTCCAGAGTTGAAATAAAGTAAATAACTTCTCCACTACTAAAGAATGAGATATATTTTCAAACTAATTTTCATTGTCTAAATTTCCAAATAATGTGTCTTAGTTTTAATTTGAATTATTTATCAAATGACCTGTTGAACTTTTCTTTCAAGAAGGTGAAATAATAAACACATATTTACCTCTTTAACCTTTCAAAATTTAATAAAATTAACAGAAGAAATACAAACATAAAAATTAATTCATAACACCGCTAAAAATGAATTGGGGTGCAACTAGAATATCAGATTAGTGGAGAATTTCTAAATCATATAAATTAAATGTCACCTTATAAATTCTGAGGAGGGGAGTGGAATGCAGAAAGAGGGGAATTAAAGGAACCCCCATTTGTATGTATGATTTGTATTGTCTGAATTTCTACAAAAAAAATGTAACTGGGTATTATTTGTGTAGAAAGAAGTTTATACAGTCATCCCTAAATAAACTATATGGTTAGAAATTAGACGATATAACCTAACACATCTGAGGATCTTTGAAACCCATTCACTTGACAAATGTCCTAAAAACCTTTCCAAAATGGAGTTAAAATAAGACACAGTGGAGACCTTTAATCCATGTGGAATTTACTTTTGTTATAAAGATCCAGCTGTATAATTTTTCTCCAGAGAATAGCCATCCATCTCAATACCATGTATTGTTTGTTTACCCTCTTCCAACAAAGTTGAAATGTCATCTTTATTATTTACTAGATTCCTTTAAATACATGATCTATATATCTATTCTTTTCCACTCATTTTTGTCCATCCCTGTCCAATTCTATACTGTATTTATTACTATTGATTTATAATGTTTTTATATCTGGCAGTTTAATAGTCTTCTTTTGCAAAATTGTCTGTTATGCTCCCACTTTTTCTTTTTCAGATGAAACTTCTGATTAATTTCATTAAAAATTGTCATTAGTTGCCTGACCGGGCGGTGGTGCAGTGGATAGAGCGTCGGACTGGGATGCGGAAGACCCAGGTTCGAGACCCTGAGGTCGCCAGCTTGAGTGCAGGCTCATCTGGTTTGAGCAAAGTTCACCAGCTGAAGCCCAAGGTCGCTGGCTTGAGCAAGGGGTTACTCGGTCTGCTGAAGGCCTGCAGTCAAGGCACATATGAGAAAGCAATCAATGAATAATTAAGGAGCCACAATGAAAAACTGATGATTGATGCTTCTCATCTCTCTCCATTCCTGTCTGTCTGTCCCTATCTATCCCTCTCTCTGACTCTCGCTCTCTGTAAAAAAAAAATTAAAAAAAATTGTCGTTAGCTATTGATGGAGTAATATTACATTTATAGATGCATTAGAAGAGAATTGACTTTACACCATTGATCCCTCTATCCAAGCAGTTTTGCACTTGCTTCTCTTTCCTCTCCATCCTCTGTCTCTGCGTCTCTCTCCATGTTTGTTCAACGTTGTTATCTTCTAGTGAGTATCATCCTTTTCCTTACAGAAGATGAGTCAGCCTGTTAACCTTAGTCCACACCTTCCCAGTTTCACTAAGAGAAAGGGAAATGTTTTGTTTTTGTTTTTCCCAGGTACAATTCAGTGTATCCTGGAATAGGACACTTTTTTACCTGGCTTGGTCATATACTGTATCCTCAACCCAATCAATCACACGAGCCAGGAAATTGGGAGTAGTGAGTCCAATCAGAAGACACAAGCCATACACTAATTTGAGCAGAGACAGTACAATATAAAAAAAAAATTATAACACAAGGGGTTGGGGTATTGAGATTGGCTAGGAAGAAAGCAAGCTCTAAGGACTATAGGAATAGCACATGTAAGGGGCAGCCACCACCCTCAGAATTGAGATAGAGCACCCACGGGAGACCCACCCCTCTAACACGGCTGAGCTCCAGACCTTGGTGGACAGGTTATGGCCATGGCTCACCAGATAATACAGCCTTTGCTATGATGCTGATAGGCAGAATTCACTGGAAACCCATTGTCTAGGCGTGGGGAAAGCAGTTCAAAGCGTGGTGTGTCCTGGAGGGATGCTCCTACAAAACCACACAAACGGACGGCGTGGGGGACGAGCTGCAGGAGTGGGCACCGGGGAGCTGCAGAGGTCGCAGGAGGGGAGGCAGACACCTGAGAAGCTGCTCGCATTGTGGAGTTTCATGCATAACAGGAAACTGCCTGACTACTGACCTTCCCTGTGCCCCTTTCTTCAACAAAACAATGCTGTGTTCCTCTGTAAGAAGATACTGTTAATATCTTCCAAGTGAAGTTCTCACCTTTTCCCAAAAATAAAGGGCACAGAGTCCTAGAAGTCTTTGAGTCTACTGCTGGCTGTATCAATTAATCCTCAAATTCAGTCCCAGTTCTAAAAATCCTGTCACCTAAAGATTAATTGTAAAGTTAACTTCTGTAGTGGGTTGCACTGTAAGCTCAGAAGTATATGTCGAACTCCTAGCTCCCAGTACCTGTAAATGTGACCTTCTTTGGAAATAGGGTCTTTGCAGATGTAATTAAATTAAGGATTTTGAGATGAGATTATCTTGAATTTAGAGTAAGCCCTAAATCAACAACTAGTATCCTCATAAGAGAAAAAAGAGGTGGGATTATTTATATAAATATATGTATTAATGGTTTATTAATTTTTATGAGTTATTAATGCAATACATACTTGTAGAAGAAAAAAAAGTCACTCCAGCTAGTAGATTATTATTCCTTGTTCTCACTTTGTGTTTCAGGGATAAAAGGAACCCCAAAGGACCACGTGATAGACTTATCTTCCCTTTTTGTGGAACCATCGCTGCATCTCCTGAGAAAGAAGCATTCTCTCCATGGGGACTAAAGTTTCCACCCCAGTAGCAGTCCAAGTTTCCAAGTAAGGGAGGAAAATTTCTGAGAGTGGATTATTAGGTGAAACTCCCACTGCCATACCTTGATTCAAATATATTCTGGCTATGGGCGAAACAGTACCATACAATGGTCTCTGCTCAAAATACATCCTGTAAGAAAGAATCGCATTTTCCCAGGGGGTTGCCTCCTGACTGGGCATTAACTGAGTCTTCAGCAAGGCATTTCACCGTTCGGTAGCCGGCTGCTTCCATGTGCTGTGTATGTGGTAAGATCTGTTCATTTCGTAGACATGGCCCTGCTGCTGCACTTCACTTCCTGTGAAATGAGTTCCCTGATCAGATCAGAAGTGGTGTGTGGAACACACTGGTGGTAGATAAGCCATTTTGTGAGTTCACAGGTAGTGGTGCTGACAGAAACATGACCACTAAAGGCCAATCCAGTTGTACAATGTGATGATTTTAATGATGAATCTTTGCTCCCTCAATGATGAAAGAGGTCTAATGTAATATACCTGCCACAAGATGACTTGTTCTTCACCTTGGGGAACAGGATCACGTCAGGGATTCAATGCTGTTTATTATTCTTGACAAGTTAGGCACTTGGCAGTAGTGTTAGCAAAGTGAGCTTGGTAAAGAGAAACCCGGGGGCTGAGTCAATGCAGTGTGTATCCCTACCACCATGGCCACTGTGTTCATGGAACCACTGAGCAAGCACTGGGGTGGCTGGGGAAAGAGGCTGGCTGACATCCACCGTGTGGCCCTCTGTCCACCTGATTATTAACAGTCTCCTCAGCACTGTCCATCCACATAGGTCACAAATACCTTCATAGTCTGTGCTCATTCAGAGCAATCCATCTATCTATATACCTCTTCCCCAAACTTCCTAGTCACAAATCTTCCAAACTATTTCTTGCAAGCCCCTGTCCATCTGGAAAAATCATTAGCAACTGCCCATTCTGGTCATCTCTCATTCCAGTCATAGTAGACAAAGAAGGCAGATTCTAAAGAAGCCTTCCATGTTTCAGGAGCCTGAGACCAAGAGACAAAACTTTCCTTCTTCAATGTCTCTCCAGCACTTCTGACAAGTTTAACACTGTGATAGCTAGCAAAAGAAGCATATTTAAAGGGTTAAGATTCATTTCACAGAGCAAACATGGACAGTGAATTTGGAACTGAGAGCAATAACTCAGTTATAACACAGGTGCTATACAGCTGCCCCAGCGTAGCTCAGACACAGCCTATCAATCACTGTGGCTGCTGCACCTCCTATTTAGACCCGCATGAGATTGGAGGTAGGCAGAGTAAAAGTAGTTTCCTCAAATAAGAGGGGAAAGTACTGGGCCCTGGCCAGTGGCTCAAGTGTCATTCCAGTGTGGCAAGGTCCCAGGTTCAACACCCACCCCGCCGTGTCAGGGCACATATGAGAAGCAATCAATGAATGCACAACTAAATGGAACGAGTTGATGCTTCTCTCACTCTCTCTCCCTTCCTATCTTGCTCTCTCTCTCTCACTCTCTCAACTCAATGGGGAAAAAAATAAAAATAAAAAAGAGAGAAGAGTCCTCTTCCCAAAAGAAAAGTTCTGGCCTGACAAAACAATAAGTGTTCCGTACACTCATTAGCTGCTTTGTGTACACACACACTGCTTTTGCCACTATCTAGTTTATCTTAGCATAAAGCAGCTATTACATATGCAGTTGGAAATCTCTACCTAGTAAAAGGAGAAGCTCGATGTCACATCCAGCCCAAATTCAGGCTCTCTGAGTGTAGCCAATCTTGACCAGATTCAAATAGAGCTAAATAAGGAATAATAAAACTTTGCCCAATGCACAAATATATAATAAAGGGGTGTGGGGTGAGACAACAAAAATTCGTGAGAAAGGGCAAAAATGAGGTTCAATGTGCAATGACTGTGAGCATATACATATCCTGTTGGACAAGAGTAATAAGAGTAAGAAGGACATTGCTTCTCCAGCAGAGAAATGAGATCTTTGGTCAGTGAAGCTGCCAAGACTTCCTTTGTCTATTATCCTCATAGACTCTGCCGTAGAGTAGTGAGCAGGAATATCCTGGGACTGCCCTGACAACTGAATTCATCTTTTTACAGACACCAAGACTGGGACATTGTCTTTGAGGCAGCAAATCAGTAGGTATCTTTTGCCAGGCTGACTTCTGGCAATACCTTAAAACTTACATGGCTGCCAGCCAGTGTCATTGGGGGAAATCCATTAGCTTGTTATCAGAAATCTCACTGAGACATGAGCTTTGAATATGGACTCTGACCTTCTGGCTTCTATCTCTTGGAAACTGGCCTGGCAACTCTATCAATCTCCCTAGATCTTAGTTCACTATCTTTGGCATGGACTTTATCTGAGGCCAAAGTCATAAAGCCATGCTACAGCATCAGACTCTATGCCCAAGCTGCACACCACTCACCTGGCATAACTGCTAAGGGGCCACAACAGAAGATGGGCAAGAAGAGTTCTGAGGAAGGAGGCATTCCTGACTCCTACCTTGCTTGCTCTGCTGGGTCTTCACATTCCTAGTGCATTAACTTTATGTGGGGGCAGAAATTTCAGCTGTTTCCATTGACCGAGTAGGTATTATCCGATCCCTATCAGTACTGGATTAACTAAACCATGACAGAAAGGACTCCTAACAATGCCATGTAAGTATCACCCCACTGTTGTCCATCTCTTTCATAAAGGCCATGCTGAACCAGTTTGTCTCTAGGGGAGGCAAACAGTAGCTAACATATCCCAATAGACTGATTTTTTAAAAACCAAGTTCATAAAAGCTAGAGCCTTAGTGGGCATGACTATCTGTGGTGAAGGATCAAGTTTTTTTTTCCTTTTTAGTTACCAACCAGATAAATGCCTTCATAAACACAAAATCACATGCTAAGTTGTCAGTGATATCGAATTATTAGGTTTCAAAATGTTCCTCTCCATTTCTATACCTATTTCATTGATGATTGGTACAGTCTGTAACTACCTTTGGTCTATATATCACATTTTAAGTAGCACTGACTAATCTAAGTAGTAAAGTTAACTATTTGCCCAACTTGTGTAGCAATTTCTGTATTAATTGAGTCTTATTCAGAACACCACTCTATTTTAATCTTACCAAGCACCTGAAAAATGGGGTTGTAAGTCCAGTGGAGATCATGGCATTTATCTCATTGTCTTACTTCTTTTATTGTGATTTCCTTGGTCATATATCGGCTAATGTGATAGTGTTTAAGCATTCAACAAGTTTATGGAGTATGTTGCTTGCAGCAAAACCAAATCCAATTCCAAAATGAGCAACTGTTATAGTGAGACAAATTGTTGACTGATTTATGACAAAACGGAGTTTAAAGTACGTAACTGATGTTCTTGATACCAGGTATCTTACTTGTCCCATGAAAAGAGAGTGCCTGATAAAGACCTCAGAATTGGGTCACTGTTGCCGTAATATTGATTTTTCAACAGTAGCAGTACTCACCGGAATAGAGCCTTTCCCCTGCAATTCCTTGGTAAGTCAGACCATGTTACTGTACAGCTTACAACCCTTCCTGTCCCCTAGCACTTGAAAAGTTTACAAGGAACTAAAGGTTCAAGACTTCAGCTTTTCTCCAACTTCACCTCATATTGCTCTTCTTGCTCTGATCACAATACCATCTACATTAATACTCCAGCTCAGCGAACTCTTAGCATATCCTGTTCCCTCTGCCTGGAACACAATCCACATCCCTCCCACTCCAGTTCCTTTTAGAGAACAGCTAAAATGTTACCTCCTAAAAATTGTCTCCCTATTAACACATAGACATTACTTTCTAATCAGCCTCTTGTACATTTTCTTCACTATACCCAGCACAAGCTGTACTTATTTAATAGTTTGAAAAATAGTTTAGTGCAGAAATTGAAACAAAATGGAAATTCTGTAATTCTACAGAACTTTTAATTGCTTAGATATTTTTCTTAACAGAGTGGAAAGGAAAAGATCAGGAGGCATCCTTGGAGACTCCCTAAATAATGAAATGTCCAAAATGGTTTCGTACACCCACCTCTCCAGAAAGTCAGCCCCTGCCTTCTTTTTCAGAAGTAGAGTGCCATCATCATTTTCTATCAATGATTCATATCAACTACTGGCCGGGTTTCCATAAGTCCGCCTCGTGGTCTTTTATAGGATAAAATCAGAGCTACCCATTGGCCTCATCCAGGGCCAGAGGCTCTGGGCCACGGCCCAGCTCTGGAGCAGAGCCCGCGCCGGCCTGGGAGCCGGCTCTGGGGGCGCCGCTGGGCTCCCGGGCCGTTACTCGTCTCGCTCCCGGGCAGCTCTCGAGGCTCCGCCGGGACGTCCCGAGGGCGCACTCCGACTGCAGCGCGGCCGTTCAAACCGGCGAGTGTGCACTCCTCGGGGTTCCCCGGGTCGTTTCAAGGCGCAGAGCCGTGAAGGGGATCTCAGTCCCCAGGGGCCCAGCTTTTAGGTGAGCGCCCCGCTAGGCCAGTCAGCCCTTGCCCGGCATCCCAGTCCCAGCCTGCAGACGCCCTCTCCCCCCTGCCGGTCCTTCCAGCCTCCGGTCACACGGCGTCAAGGCCGCCCGAGTACCTCGCGACTCGCTAGGCAGAGTCCCGACCGCAGGCTCAAAGGAAGTAAGGAATCTCGTAGGGAAAGGAAAGAAGTGCGACCTAAACTCCCTGCTTATCTATCTATCTAATCTATTTTATCTGTCTGTCTATCTATCTATCTATCTATCTATCTCTAATCTAATCTAATCTGTCCATCCATCCATCCGTCGTCCATCACCTATCGCCTATCACTCTACTTTAGGATTGGGATTAGGATTCCTTAATGAGAGGTTTACCACGACGTAGTAAACACGTTTAAGCTGAAAAAGAGAAGTAGGACTTTATAGTTGATAAGGTCTAAGCTTTTTGCTAATTATGTTAAATGGTGAACCTTTTCTAGAAATTAAATGATCTAACGAGAAAGTTATAAGGTTTCAACAACAACAACAAAAAAAGGCATTTATATTACACTTTACGCCAGAAATTACGTGCTCGTTTAGGTATCAGCTAAAAAGGTATAAGGGATAGTTTTCTTTTTCCCACCTTTATTATCTTTTTCCATCACCATTTATTCCCCCTTCCCATACCCTCCTCCAACTCTCCCTACCTCCTAGTTTCTCTGTGTTGTTCTTTTTATTTCCCCAAAACCTTTTTAAGCAGATCCAGCAAATGTCTAGCCCAACATTACCGAACCGCCCCTACCCTTACCAAACTTTGCCAATCTCATGGCACGAGGGGCCTGACTTCAGGACCAGGAAGGAGGAAGCGGAAGTCGAAACAAGGGCGTGGAAAGTGACGGGAGCAGTGAGAGCCGGAAATGAACGGCTAGCGAGGCACCCAGAAGCGTCCCGTTCGTTGACGCTCTAGTCTCTGCGCGTTGTCTCTATGCTCCCCCGCGTCTAGTCTATTTATTGTCGCGGGGAAGCAGCGGCCGCCCCGTACCCGGAACAACAAAGCGCGAAAGACGGATCTCGAGCCTCGGGGGCTCCTAGCAACGGGCCGGGGCGGGAGTTCCATGGAGACGGGGGAGCGCGCCCGCCTCATCATCATCCTTGTCCTCCAGCTTATCCTTCGCGTCCGACGCAACCGGCATCAGCGCTGCCGCCGCGTCCTCTGCCGCCGCCCCCTCTTCCCACGGTAACCCCACGGGCGACCCCGGGCGGGGGGGAGCGCGGGTGACTGGGCGGCCCGAGTGCCGGGGACCGGCGTCCAGGGGCCGGGCGGGCGTGTGCCGAGCCGGGGCCGGGCGGCGGGGGCGGGTGACTGGAGGAGGGGCGCTCAGGTTGGGGAAACCGGTCCGGGAGCCGAGGGAGGGTCCAGTTCTCAGGACAGGGTGACATTGGGGGGCTCTCGTTGAGGATGATGAGGTGGGGGTTGGGCGTCACTGCCGGGGAGCGTTATTCAGCGGGGTGTGGGATGAGAAAGTGGTGTTTCCCTTTCCGTGTTAGCCGCCGCTGGGAGAGACTGGAGATGGGAGATTCCCCGTCTGTCTCCGTGGAGCACTCACCCCGGGGAAGCGCGATCGTGCAGAGATGCTCCGGCTCCGTTGTTTCCCGGAAAACTTGAGCGGCCTCTGCCGCGGTGGAGGGGGGGGGGGGCTCCCAAATATCGCCTTTGTCGAGAGCCCAGCTTTATATTATATAATTCTGTATTAACCAAAAATGTGAAGAAGAGTCTAGAAACTGAGGAAGATAAAATAAATTATGGGTAGGGCTGAGCTGGGGCTAGAGTCGGGATAAACGCTTAGTAATATTAGCCAGAAAGAATCCTAAAAGTAAATTTAATTGGGAAGGACGGGTTTTTTTGAAAACGCTCTTCTTCTGCCGCGATGTGCATTTGCGGGCTGTGTCAGTGTGCTCCTTACAATACGGCTCAGACTGCAGCCAATCCACATCTGTGAGCCCTCTGACTGCATCTGTCACCTGCAGTTCCAGAGCGACACTGGCAGTTAACCAGCGTGGGCTTGTGTGTCGAGGGTTAATACCGGTGCCTTAAAATTGGCTCAAGAAAAGAAAAAGGAAACAAGCCTGGAGTGATTTTTGTGTGAAGAAACAATGGCAGATTCCCTGGGGAAATTGAAAAAGAAATATAAGGAGAAGGTTCGGCTATAAACAGCAGTCTCTTTGAGAAAGTTTGAGAAAATGGCAGTTCATTCAACTGGAGAAGGGACTTTTACCACTACAGTATCATGCTTAAGAAATTAGTTTGATATGTCCGTTAAATACTTACTGGTTTATTCTACCTCTTTAAGCCTTACATCACTAACTACTTAAAGGTTTTATGCTTTCCAGAACTATTTTGTTCAGTAAAGGAGGTTTTCCTGTGGCGTACTGAAAGGCTACTATACATACTACAATAATACCATTTTTGTGTTCAGTGAGAACAAAGCTCTCACATAGACTTGAAGGTTAAAGATGAAAATAAGACTGATACATCAGAAACAATTAGGTCAGGCCGTTTCTGTTTGTCCCCCACCTCTTTTGCTAAGCCTGGCTTCTCTTAAAAAAGTGTCGTTCTTATTTCCAGTCCCCTCTTTTTATACTCTTTGCTCTCAAAATCAGTCTCAGAAACTGTAGTGTAATCTACTGTGTGTTCTTGAATATGACTGATGCCAGAAGAGAGAGTTTTTAACTCGGACTTTTTCATGGAATGGAGTTTCCTTGTCTCTTGTTAAAGGAATTTCATGTGCCATAAGGTGGACAGTTTCCTTTAACAGAGATGGGAAGTGTAAATAAATATATATTGGGAAACTTAAAATTGCGTTTTAAGACTCTTAAGAAGAAAAACCCAATATTGTCATTTTTAGGTTAATGAATGAAGGACTGTTGCATAGTCTTTCCGTATGGCTTTTTTGGTGAAAGATATGCTGGGAGATGACCATACTTGAGGCTGCTGGATGTCCAGCCCCAGGATTTTCATAGTGCATGTGAGACATGTTGAAATCAATTCTCAGTATCAAAGCTGCCATCACAGTCAGTTCATCTAGACCAGTGGTTCTCAACCTTTCTAATGCCGTGACCCCGCAATACAGTTCCTCATGTTGCGGTGACCCCAAACCAAAAAATAATTTTGGTGGCTACTTCATAACTGTAATTTTGCTACAGTTATGATTCAGAATATAAATACCTGATATGCATTATGTATTTTCCGATGGCTTTAGGCAACCCTGCTGGGGTCGCGACCCACAGGTTGAGAACCGCTGACTAGACCTATTAGCTGTTGCCTGTGTACCTTCTGTGTTTGAGTGGCAGGTGTCATGCCCTACTGTCCACCTTGATTAACAATACAATTTCTGCTTTCCCTGCTCTCTGCTGCAACACTCCTGATATTTGGTGCTGCCTTATTTCCTCTCCTTACTTGTGTCCTAATCAAAAAATAACTTTTTAAAAATGCTATTTGTATTACGTCTTTTTCTCAGGGAGTTTTCATCATAGGTCCTTGGCCTTTCCATTAATGTTATATTCTTTTCATTCATGTTACTTTGTTGCATTTTCCTTCTTTCCATATCCCTCCCCTTTATTTGGAGAATTTGAGTGGTCATGTCAGATGTTCTGTACTCATTCTGAATAACTGTTGGTTGTGCTTAAAAGGTAAGGGCCTTATGCAGAGATTGTATTGAAATAAGGCATGTAACAATATTTGAACTTTTAGAATAAAAGGTGTTTTAGAAGTTCAGAAGTAATACTGTAATTGTAGACGTGGTTACTTTTTTAAAAGATAGAGGACTATTGTAGAGCCTGCTGTGAGTTTTTAGTTGAACCTTAGATTTTCATAATTTATAGTCTAAAAAACTTTTAACATCAGTATTTTCTGATCATTTTGCTTCTGAATATTAGACTAAAATTACACTTTGACATATTGGGGGGACAAAGTAATTCCCATAAATTTTTCTTCATGTGGAAAATGTATATATATGTGTATAGAACTTGTTATAAAGTATACTGAATACATATGATATACACAGCTGAATATTTTTGGAGAGTGCTGTTTCATATGGATGTAGCATGTTATTTAAAAACCAGAAAATATTGTATAAAATACTTCAGTGGGTGTCAGTGCTGTTTTTAGGTGAAAGAGGCCCCATGATAATCTTGTGATTGATTTCCTTCTGTTGCATCATTGGCCGTGTGATGACATTATTATTGCTATGAAAAATAAAGTTTAAAGTTTTTTTTATAGTAGAGTGTTTGTTTCTGTGTCAAAACCTGTGGTGTTGTGAAAATTTAGCTGTATTGTGACATTTGAATTAATAAAGATTTCCTGCAGTTTACATCCATATTTGTTGCACCTTTTATATGCCTGATGCCACATCAGGTGTGCAAAGCTAGACAAAAAGTGTTTCTCTTCTGGTGCTTTTTGTGAACTTGTAAATTGCAGAGAAATAACATGCATGGAGATCAAAATACAACAGATACAAATTTGAATTTTAAAACCTTTATTACATCTTGCCTGGTGCTGATATAGTTACTAGTGTAGGGATTTCTTCATGCTTGCAAAATTAGAAGCTTCTTGAGGTTCAGGACTGTGATGAGTGGCCACCATGTTGTATGTTCCTGCGTATTTTGAAGATTAATGTTTATAGAAAGATATATATTTTTATTTTACTTGAGAGTTACCCCAGTAAATAAGGGGAACCATTAGGCATCTAATCTAATTAGTAGTCTAATTCTTGATCCCAAATTTTCAACTTTTTATACTGGCTGCTAGTTATAAGCCACAAAAATTTCTTAAACGTGATTAGGGCTTCTTTTATTTTCAACCAATTCAAACAGTAAACGTAATGGCTAGTGCCTTGAGTAGATACGGTATTTACACTGTCACATTCCTCCTAGTTTGGGAAACTTCAAAAGGGTGAAAATATATACCTATCTGACATCTTGCAGGCCACAGACACAGTCAGCCTTTTATTCAGAAGAGAGGTGGTGTATGTGTGTGTAATTGTAATTGTGAAAAAGCAAGTTTTCAGAAATATGTCATTTGAAAGAGATTAGGTCATGTCAGAAATTGTGCAATCTGGTTTCATCTTGTGACTAAAGGATGGAAAAATATAGAATTTGATTCTGATGGCAGGTGTCATACTGGAAGCATGCTTCTGGAGAGCCCATAACATGTTAAACACACACGCACATACACACACACACACACACACACACACACAAACACACTAAGGTGAATTCTGGAACAGCTGATACCAGCCTTCATGTAGGAGTCAATAATGAAACTTTATAATTTCACCAAAAGAAATGCAGCACAAAAGTTTCGCTGGCGACTTTGACTATGCAGTATTCATTCAGCAAGAAAGAATACGAAAAATCACATTGTGTGTTAAGGACAGAGTTTTCTCAGGACATGTGTAGGTGACTTTAGTACTTTGTGTTTAGCATAAACATCGATCTATAGATATTGGTCTATGGTAGGCTTTTGTTTTTTAACACAACTTGTTTAAAGAAGTAAAATTTTGTCTTATTGATTAAATGGTGTTCACCTTCCTCTTCCTGATAAATTACAAGTATTTTCACTGAGACAGAACGGTTTTAATCACAATTAGCTGTACTTTCTTGGGATTGGGGGTAGTATAGAGTAAAGAGGACGGACTCTTAATACAACCTGCCTGTGTTCAGCATGGTGGTTATGCTGCTCATTATGGCCTCGAGCAAGTTACTAAGTGTAAAGCACTGAGAACAATGCTCAGCATGGTTAGATGAAAAAATATTAGCTGGTGCAAGTAGCAGTGGTACTTGGCATTACATTAAAGGTGAACCATTAGACCACTTGAATGCGTTGTTTTCTTTCATTTGGAGGCTTTCTATTAAAGCATTGAAATTCTTTGTGATTACTAACTATTGGACTCATCTCTTCTGTTAGGTTTTGGAAGCGGGGAAGCACTTTTGTTTTAATTTTGAATTGTCACAACAGGCATCTGGTTATCACTTATGGCAGATGGACTAAGTAAAAGACATCTCTGTTTCTTGGAAAAAGAAGGCCAACAAAGCCTTGTCTGGCACTGTGTTGAAGCTATTGAAATGCTATTTCCCTGTGGACTTGACTGCTTATTTAGCTGTATGGGACTTCTGAATAAAAGCAATAGACTCCAATGGTTTCAGTTAGCAGAATTAGTCTTTCTTTAAAAGACACTATTTTTTATTTGTATAACCTTATATGATGGTAAACTTGAAACTTGTAGGTATCATTGTTAAGCCATTTAACTTGAGTTTTCTGTGTCACTATAAATGTTCTAGATAGTAGCCGCCTTGTAATTTTAGCAGTAGCTGAACTACTTGCTCTGCTCCAATAATTCACGTGGCTCAAGAACAACTGCATGAAATTGCAGAATTACCTGTTTATGGTAAGGCTAACACCGGACCCTCGGGCTACCTAGTCAGGGGAATAACTTGATGATTAGAGCTTTTTTTAGGCTGCTACTGAAATGGCTAACTTTAACGTCCAAATGTTAGTTTAGTTTTAGTTTTAGTGTGTACATTTGATAATTCTAAGTAGAAAATACATATTATGCTTAAATACAATGAATTGCAGACTTTTTCCTATTTTGGCTCCTACTGAGGTCTTAGTTTTTAGTTGAAATAATATTTTTATAAAATATGTATAATATAAGTTCATATAAAATAGATTATTTAAAAGTATGTTTTGCTTAAATGTACAGGGGCAAAGTTTTATAATCCTTTCTTCCATGTTGTGCTGTTTGTTTCAGATGGTTTTTGTGCCCCTCGCAAAAGAAGGTTGGCAAATATGCATATATTTAGAGGTGTGTGTTTTGTTTTTCTGTTTAAAGAGAATAAAGTCTAGTTGACACTGTTGATCTATTTGAATAATAACTACGTTGGCCAGAATAGATTTAGTATTGATATAATATTGTTAATAATATTTCCATAGTTGTCATGGATTCTGGATCTAAAACATGTTGATATAAGCAAGGAAATGATCATGGCTATTTTACACACACACACACACACACACACACACACACGTTCACACTATATTAGGGGATTGTTAAGAAAATAAGGCTCCAAGGTGTCAGTACTATTGTCCATAATAAAGCCGGCCTGTTTTGAGATAAAGATTGAACACATTGTTAATGTGTCCCAGTGTTCTTTCCCCCACACTATCTCAGGGACAGATGTTACAGTCCTTCAGATATGAAGCCAATAAAGCCTAAGCGTGTAATCTAGAAGTGCAAATACGGAGATGGGTATTTGGTTTTTCACTTTGGTCAACATTTTATAGAACCTATTATTATCTGCACCTCAGCTAAAAATCATAGTGAACCTGAAACTTTTGTGGGATAAGAACAACTCATTCCTTTTAGTTTACCAGATACTTTTGTCGAGCTACAAAGTCATTTTCTTCTTACCTGCTGATGGCTACAGTGAGCTGCTTGCGTATCGAGCTATTTGTATGCAGGGGCAACCTAGTGAAGTTGTAGTAAGCATCCCTTAATTGCTCATGGGTTGAACACATCCCAGCATCTCTGCTGGTGGCAGCTTAGGTAGTTGTAGGAGACACAACCATGTTGAAGGCACAGTCACCAACTTATTAGATCTTTCCCAACACAAACTTTGCTCATCTCAAAGGCACACTAGATTTCTTTTTTTTTTTCTTTTGTATTTTTCTGAAGCTGGAAACGGGGAGAGACAAACAGACTCCCGCATGCGCCCAACCAGGATCCACCCGGCACACCCACCAGGGGGCAACGCTATACCCACCAGGAGGCGATGCTCTGCCCCTCCGGGGGCATCGCTCTGTCGCGACCAGAGCCACTCTAGCACCTGGGGCAGAGGCCAAGAAGCCATCCCCAGCGCCCGGGCCATCTTTGCTCCAATTGGAGCCTCGCTGCAGGAGGGGAAGAGAGAGACACACTAGATTTCTTAACGCGGCTCTCTACTGTTTTTGGTGGTGGGGGGGAACCTGAGGTAAGGGATGTGACATGTTTTAACAGTTCACAACTGATAAAAAGCTATATTAATAATAGTTTTATCATTTTCTCAACAGCATATTGCTTTTGTAAATCTTTAGATTAGTACAGCAGAGAAAAACCTTTGACTGGCCAGTAATCTTGAAAATTCTGCTTCAGTGCTTAGTGTAAAATTACTCAGATAATTATTCATTTGTTTGTACATTAAGATTATGTGCCTTAATTTTTCTTGTGTTGTATCCTCACCCTTACTTTGTGAAGAGAGGGATATCATCAAACTGTTTACTTGGATGGTTGCCATGCCGAAAGTAACTGACAGGGTAGCCAGTCTTGACCAGCTCTCATGGAATAAGCTGAGCATATGGGTGAGCTAAGACCCTTAGGGGAGCCGTGGAGAGCATAGCTCTTAGGGGAGAGGAAAGGAAATATTCATAAAAAGTGCTGGGGGTCTGTATGTGTGTTTTAATTAAAAGAATTCTTTCCTTACATCAGAAGTGTATTATATTTCCGTATTTGCAGAAGCTTCTGGGGTACAGTTGTCCTTCAGGATTTGGGGGTTTGAACTAAAACCAATAATAACATGTTAGGTGCAGGAGCACTCAGCGGAACAGACCAGAAAGCGACCTATGGGAGTAACAAGATACTGTTGGAGAATTTGAGTGGTTTGGGGTTACCAAGATTTTCTTTGTTACAGTAAAAAATGTTTACTCTCCCCACTTTTTCCCCACCTCCATAATTCTTTTAATTGCTCTTAAAGTGTTCCTTTAATTCACAGCTGTTTATTGAGTTGATAACCAAGACCCAGGTACTAACCCAAATTTTAAAGACACACATTTATGTTGAACAGTTATCTTCAAGGAGCAGGGTGCCCGCAGTCTAATCGACAGCAATAATACCACAGTACCTTTGTGTTTGCCGTACCCTCTGCGTGGGGTATTCTTTCTCAGTCTTTCGCGTGGCTGGCTCCTTATCCTTCAAGTTCTGAGGTTAAGAAGTTTTCATCTTTGAGGAAGTTAAGAGGCCTTCCTGGATTATCCTTCTAAAGTTTCTCTTCTGTCCTCGTATTTCCTGTATAACATAGATCGCTGTTCTCTATGTTAATGTGTCTCTATTCCTTGTCTGTTTCTTCCCCTCTGATACAACTGTCATGAGAGTCCCTTGCCTATTTTGTTCTGAGTTCAAGTCCAAGTGTCTAGCCCCAGTGCTGGGTTCACATTAGTTACAAACTAACTGAATGCAATTACGAGTAATAATGTGTTAGTTGAAGGAGTGGGAAAGGGCATCCTAGGCAGACATAGAATCAGGAAAGGGTCTGCTACTGCAAGAGGATTGAATAGAAGTTGAGACTGTTAAATGTATTGGAAGTAGAAGTAGTATATTGCAAACATGAGCTTGTAGCATTCCAAGCAAAGCAAGTTAGATTCTGTTTTGTCCATGTAAGAGAGCCAAGAGATGTTTCTTTAAGCAGGGTGTGGCACAATTAGGAAGATCATTCTGGTTACATATTTGGTAGATGGACCAGATTGCAAGCAGAGTTCCATTAGAGGGCAGTAGCTGTGGCCCTGGCCAGGTGGCTCAATGGATAAAACGTTGGCCTGTTGCACCAGAGGTCACAGGTTTGATCAGTGAGTGAGTACACAACTAAGTGGAACAACAAAGTGAAATGAGTTGATGCTTCTCTGTCTCTTCCCCTCTCTTTCTCTGTCTTTCCCCTCCCTTCCTCAAATCACTGGAAAAACATTTTTTTAAAAAGCTCTAAAAGAATGATATGTGAAAGCCTAAAATAAAAAACTGGTGCTTTGGATGCAGAAAAGACGCTAGATCAGAAAAGTTAACTGGGTCTAAGAGAAAAAAGTGATGGAGGATTATTCTGAAACTTCTGATTCAGATGTGTGAGTGTTGGATGGTGGCTTCATTAACTAAAATTAAGAATCAGGAGACAGCAAGTATGTTTGATGAGAATAATTAATTTTGGATGTTTGGTTTAATTTAATGAACATGCCTACCAGACAGGACTATGGGTTCAGATCTCTGATAGGTCAGGATTGATGGTAGGAACCAAACACTCATGTTTAACAATTGAAGCCTGAAAGCTTAACAAAGAAGAGAATGTAAGGCAGTGAACTTAAACTTCAGGGATCTAAACTCATTTGTGAATATGAAGGACAGTAGCCTGATCATGTATACATCCAGGTTTGTGTGTACATACAGTGTGTCCCTAAAGTCATGGTGCACTTTTGACCGGTCACAGGAAAGCAACAAAAGACGATAGAAATGTGAAATCTGCACCGAATAAAAGGAAAACCCTCCCAGTTTCTATAGGATGATGTGGCAGCATGTGAGCATGCACAGATGATGACGTAACATCGTGTATACAACGGAGCAGCCCACGGCCATGCCAGTTGAGATGTGGACGGTACAGAGCAAAGTTCAGTGTGTTCTGTGGCTCGCTAAATTCAAATTCGTGACCAAAGTGCAATGTGAATATCGGCACGTTTATAACGAAACGCCACCACATAGGAATAACATTACTCAGTGGGATAAGCAGTTGAAGGAAACCGGCAGTTTGGTGGAGAAACCCCGTTCTGGTGGGCTATCAGTCAGTGATGAGTCTGTAGAGGCTATACGGATGGCTACCTAAGGAGCACTAAAAAATCTGTGCGTGAGCCCACATCGAACTGCACTGAATAGGTATGAAACTGGGAGAGTTTTCCTATTATTTGGTGCAGATTTCACATTTCTATCGTTTTTTGTTGCTTTCCTGTGACTGGTCAAAAGTGCACCATGACTTTACGGACACACTGTATATAATATCAAGGGGTTCCTTGCCTCTGGAACCTCTTGAGCTCTTCAGGGCCTGTTATGGAATCTAAGGAAGAACTTCTGATTTAAGGAGCAAATGGAAACGTGTTTGAGATGGGAGGAGACCCGAGGACAAAGTGCCTCAGAAGCCAGGGGTGGGGTGGTACCAGGGGGAGGATTTTGAGCATCAGGGTTTCCCAGTGCTGTATGCCCTGGAGAGCTCCAGTAGGAGGTAGTTGCAACTGTGACGTTGGATTCAGCGGCGAGCCATTCATTCATAACATTTTATACCCTGCAGAGGCAAAGGGTGGATAGAGATGATTTAGTGCATGAATCTGAGTCAAGGAAACAACTCATGGTAGACAGAGTGCAGAAATCTTGATGTTTTCTATGATAAACAGATCTGATATGAGACGATAGCCCCTTAAAGACCTGTTTACTGAAAGGAAAATTCCATTATTTTGATGACTATTGTGGCATCGTGTTTCAGCCCAGCATTTCTTAACTAGGTGGCCATTAGAAACAACTTGGAAGTGTTTTAAAAATCAGGTCCCTACAAAGGTTAGTTAATCAATATCTTTGGAGCTTGAGCCTCTTCCATAGTTTTTTGTTTGTTTTGTCTTCTTGTTAAGAACCAGTGTTCCTGACCTGTGGTGGGTGGTGCAGTGGATAAAGCATTGACCTGGAATGCTGAGGTCAGTGGTTTGAAACCGCGGGCTTGCTGGATCAAGGCACATATGAGAAGCAGCTACTATGAGTTGATGCTTCCCACTCCTCCCCCTGCCTTCCCTTCTCTCTCTTCTCGCTAAAACCAATAAAAAACAAACAAACAAAAAATAAACAAAAACGAGTGTTTTAATCAGGACACTTCCTTATCACTCATGTGGTGTATGTAAGACTCTTTTACTTGTATGTTATTAATTGCTCAGTTTACTATCGTACCAGTTTTAAATCAGTCCTGCAGTCTTTCTCATAGACCTTACTTTCAGTTTTAAAAGTTATGGCTTTCTTCTGATCTTTAGCCAAATTCTTTATATGTATCATTTTTGGTGATATATCTCTGAATCAAGTAAAATCTAGCCAGTGCTAAATAAAATCATAAATTCTTTATTGTGCTTATATGTGGAAAGAGTTTTTATTCTATAACCGTATTTGCTTTTATTTATGTTACATTTTCTACTAAATAGTAAAAACTGTTTTTAACAAGGACAGTTTGAGTTCGATACGCTATTTTCCAAGGAGTTAATTTCATAGTCTCACCTTCCTTTTCTAACATGGCAGTCATGCATGACATAGACCTTTGACAGGTTGTCTACATAAGCACAGACATTTTATATGAAGGATAAACTTATGAAGGCAGTTGAAAGGAAACTGTCAAAATAGGAAATTTTACCTGTTATGTTTTTATCATGCAGTGCATTCTCTGATTAAATTCCTGGTGAGCTGTCAGCAGTTCAAGTTTAGACCCTGAATTCACATTTTTTAAATATAAATCAGAATAAAAAGAAATTTGAACTTTAGTCATGCATGCCAATCTTGACACCAACCAGAAGCTTAAAGAGTGTTTATTTGTTTTGTTAGCTGCCTAGTGAATTAATGTTTACACTTGCAAAGACAGTAATAATCTTTATAAAATTATGCTGTTTCATTAGCATCAGCGTAATGGCAAATTAGTCGCACAAACTGGAGTTCCTTCTCAGTAACTTGAGACAAATATGAAGATTTTCTAGGAAAAGATAAACTTCCTAGTTTTTAAAATGATCACCCATAATATGAGGAAATCAGGCACATGTGAGGCCTGTGGAGAAAACTGATGCCTTTATACTTGGAATGAACATGATAAATTATACTTTAAATGAAAGAAACATGGAACACAGTGTTGTTGCAATTGAATATCCAAACCAACAACTATTTGTTTTTGTTTGAAATGACTTTGTTGTTACTGGGGACTTCTTAAAAATTCACCGTTAAACTTAGTTATTTTTAAAATACTGATTTCATTTACCACATACATCAAATTGTATTCTTTACTTTTACCCCCTCTCTTTTAGACTAGAAGGAACATGATCTGTTTTTGTGTTCCAAAGTTTGAGGACCTCAGTGAATAACTGGAAATTCTTTTTATTTTTGAACATTTCTCTAACCATGGAAGAATGAAGAAAGGAGAATAATAATAGTAACAGTGAGACTAGTTAAATTTGAATGCTTATTACCATGTGCAAGTACTATGCTATGTGCTTTGCATAAAATTTCAATTTTCACAACGCTCTGTGATAGGTAGTGTTATCTACCGTATTTATAGCTGAGGACAAGGAGGCATAGAGGCATTGAATAACTTACCCAAGGTCACATGACTGATAAATGGTAGAGTCTGGATTTTTCCCAAGCAATCTGCCCCAGAGGCTGAGCTCTTAAACTTGTGTCTATGTGTAGCTAGTGCTTTTTAATAATCTCAAGATAATAGTTAAGCTCTTACAGACATTATATTGAAAATGGTTAGTGCCCTAGGAACTATGCCAGGGCTAGGGACAAAAATAAGATTTGATAATGCATCTGAGAAGCTTGTTGGAGACATATAGAAATAGGAAGTTTCACTAGGTTATAGAAAAATGCAGTGACAGTGGTATGCATAGCAATATGGTAATGGGACTCAGAGTGGGATATTCTTTCTCAGTCTTGGGGATCAGATGGCTTAGTCCCTTTGATTTCTTATTTTACCCATCATGGTTTGAAAATTCTCCTCTCCAGTCTAGACCTAGACCTGTCCTGAGTAATGGACTCTTATCTGATTTTTCTCTCTCTCGGATGTTTCCCAAGTTCCTTCAACTCAGCATGTCTGAAACGGCACCTTACCCTCATCCTTTTACTGTCTCCCGCAAACCTGCTGTCCCTCCAGTGTTTCTGTTTCAGTAAATGGCATCCCAGGCTACAAGCCTGGGCTCATCCTCCACCTCCCTCTTCCTCTTCCTGTACCAATTGCAAAGCTCTGTTCACTGTCTCCTGGAAGTGGCTCTCCTCCCTCTGCTGCTCCGCGTCGTCCTGCGCCCTGCCATTGCTGCACTGCCATCGTCTCCGGGGACCGCGCTGTGGGCCCTGACTGGGCTTCTGCCCTTCCTGTCTTCCAGCCACTCTCCTGTCACTGAGGTGACCCTGAGGTGTTTTAAAAAACAAAAACAAAACAAATATACCATGTCATCTTTTGCTCCTCTTTTAGCTCACCATGCTCTTAGGATAAATATGAAAAAGTTTTAACGTTGCCTAGAAGGAACGATTTGACCCCTGTCTGCATCTCCGGCGGTCTTACGCCAGTCTCCCACACCCTCGCCCCACTCCAGCCATGCTGTCCTCCTCTGGTCTGAACGGTTTACACTGTTAACTCACCTCGGAGCTGAGGACACGTGCTGGGCCTTGTACCTGGACTATTTCCCTTTTTTTTTTTTTTTAATGTATTTTAGTGAGAGGAGAGAAAGAGACAGAGAGAGAGGAGGTGGGGGAGCAGTAAGCATCATCTCCCATATGAGCCTTGACCAGGCAAGCCCAGGGTTTTAAACCAGCGACCTCAGCATTCCAGGTCGACGCTTTATCCCCTGCACCACCACAGGCCAGGTGTGTGTACCAGTCTTGTTCACTGCTGGACCCTACTCCCTTGCCTGGGACAGAACACTTAGGTTTCCAGCTCACTGTTACAGACTTGATTGGATGGGGGTGATGCTGAATTGTAGAACAAGCAGGAGTGTGCCTAGACTCTAGAGCAGGAATCCCGAAACTTTTTACACAGGGGGCCAGTTCACTGTCCCTCAGACCATTGGAGGGCCGGACTAAAAAAAAAACTAGGAACAAATCACTATGCACACTGCACATATCTTATTTTAAAGTAAAAAAACAAAATGGGAATGAATACAATATTTAAAATAAAGAACAAGTAAATTTAAATCAACAAACTGACCAGTATTTCAATAGGAACTATGCTCCTCTCACTGACCACCAATGAAAGAGGTGCCCTTTCCAGAAGTGTGGCGGGGGCCGGATAAATGGCCTCAGGGGGCCGCATGTGGCCCGCGGGCCGTAGTTTGGGGACCCCTGCTCTAGAGAGAGGTCATTTTTAGCAGGAAGAGTAGCATAAGCAGGCAAAACACTAATATTCTTTACGTATAAGAGCCTTTATAAATCAGTAAGAAATCTCAGAAGGAAAATGGACAAAAGATTTAACAGTTAACACAATAAATACTATTGGTAATATTGGGAAAGTTCACCCTCTTTTATCATTCAAGGAAAATCAGTCAATTCAGTATTGCTGTTTTTTTATATCTTGGGCTATAAAAGATTTTTACACAATTCTTTGTTGACTAGATAAGTTAGCATATGCATATGATCCCAGTCTTGTTTAATGTGCACAGAAAAATGTATAGATTTAGTAGCCTCAAAACATGTCTACATAAGCATAGCAAAATATTGGTAATTATCACTGTGGTGGGTTTATACATAACTTTTCTTTGATTTATTTGTTTGTCTTTGTGATGGAGGGACAGATAGGGACAAACAGACAGTAAGAGAGAGAGAGATGAGAAGTATCAGTTCTTCGTTGCAGTACCTTAGTTCATTGATTGCTTCTCATATGTGCTTTGACCAGGGGGCTCCAGCAGAGCCAGTGGCCCATTACTCAAGACAGTGACCGTGAACTCAAGCCAGTGACCTTTGGGCTCCAACCAGCCACCATGAGGTCATGTCTATGATCCCACGCTCAAGCCAGTGACCTCTGGGTTTCAAACCAGGGTCCCCTGTGTCCCAGTCCAACACTCTATCCACTGCACCACTACCTGGTCAGGCTGATTACTTCTTATGTACTGAGAAAATGGTATGCTGTCTTCTTTAAAAGCCATACATTAAGACATTAATTTTAAATACTAAATCTGTCCAAAATTTTGCTTTTACATAAGAAATTGATATGATAAAATTCTCATCTTTGGGTCTGAATCCCCAAATTTCAGGTTATATTCAGTAAAATATACTTTTATTTCCTTGTTATCTCTAATCAGACATTAGTTATAATTAATGGTAGCACTGACTAATATGATATGACTTTAATAGAGCACTTTTTAATTGGTGAGGTGCTCATTATTCTCAAAACCATCATGTGGTGAGGGAAGGGTGGGGTTGACCTTTTACAGGTTAGGTAGGAACGGTTCAGAGCTGTCAGGGACTTCATTAGGATCCAACTCTTAAACATCCGTGTTTTCTTCCCTTCTGGATACATTGTAGTACCTTCTGAGATAGAGGGTTAAGTAGGTTACTGTTTAAACATTAATATGGTTTGAGTATTGGGTTGTATATTCTTAAATTGCCAAATACTTTTTTTTTTTTTTAAACTGGAACTTCTTTATGAGAGTGTAAACCACTGACTTACCTTTCCTTAAGCACTCAGTCAGCAAATCAGCATCATTAAAATTGTTCTTTACCACCTTTTAGGTATAATATTTTTAAAGACTGAAGCATAAAATACACTTCTCTTTATTATTTTTTTAAATAGGTAGTCGCTGGCAGCCTTCATGGTTATTGTTAATTAATTTCCATTAGACATTTTTATAGTTTTCTTAATATGGATTTTTAAAAATTGTAGCAATTCATTTTGATGCTCACTATTCACATGAATGCTACCTGCTTACCAGTCTTCAGAATTGGTATTTGATTGAGTCAGAGAGATAGTAGTTGGAGACATGTAATGAACATAGTTTGACTTAATGTAATGATTTGGTACATCAAATACTTTTGCTTTTACTTAATCGTTTCTTAAATGTTTTATATTATTCATTGGTATAATAGGTAATCTTTTCCTTGAGAAGTACAAGGGTTTTTGTGACCAGACATACTATTAATAATTTTTTTCATTTGGTTCTAATACTAAAATGCCAACCCCAAGGATTGATTCCTAAAGTATAAGCTCATGATAGAATGTTACCCTGCCAAACAAATGAAAGGTTTTGCAGTTTTGATCACTGTCTATGCCGTCACCCTTTACTGCATCTAAATTTTTTTTTTTTCTTACTGCTCCTTTCAACACAAATGCATGGTGAAAGGAAGTGGGAAGTTCAGAATTAGGGTGTTAATTTCACTTCACTAACATAATAACTCTAGAATTAAAGTACAAATTTAGTCTTGGCTGGATGCCTCAGTGATAGAGCACCGGTGCCCCGGGTTCAGTTCCTGGTCAGGGCACACAGGAGAGGTGATGATCTGCTTCTCCCCTCTGCTCCTTCCCCTTCTCTCTCTCTCTCTCTCTCTCTCTCTCTCTTCTCCTCCTGCTACCATGGTTTGATTGGTTCAAGTGTATTGGCTCTGGGTGTTGAGGATGGCTTTGTGGAGCGTCTGCCTCAGGTGCTAAAAATGGCTCAGTAGCTAGCATGGCCCCAGATGAGCAGAGATGATTCCCAGACGGCTGTTGCCAGGTGGATCCCAGTCAGGGCACATGCGAGAGTCTGTCTCTCTATCTCTTCTCCCCTCACTTGGAAAAAGAAGGAAAAAAATACAGATTTAGTATATAATTCCTAAGTTTGTCTGTAGTGTGTCTTCATCTAAGATGTTAGAATCGGGAAATTTAGAATTAGATGGGATTTTAGAAACTCTCTAGTCTCATTTCTCACTGAACAAAAGACTCATTCTATAACCTTCCTAACGGTTGGTTAATTTGTAGCCCTATCCCCCTTCGTTTTTTTTGACACTCTCTGTGGGGCCCCTATTTGGCAACTATTTGTTTTTTGGTGTGGCTTCATGAGATCTACCTCTGTGTGATCTCATAAAATAAAGTTTCATTTTTGTTCAGATATTTGAGAACTGCCGTCGTTCCTTTCTTGTGCTAAATGTCCTGAGACTTTCCTCATACAACTATTTTTATATCTCATATCGTCCTATTTTCCTCTGGATGTCAGTGCCCTCTTTAAGTGATAAGGTTAGTATACTCTAGATGTTTCAATAGCAAAGAAACTATTGTTTCCTTTTGCCTGGACACTCCTATATAACCTAGGCTTTCATTTTTGTGTGTGTGTTTTTTTGTTTGTTTTCCTTAAAGTAATAGAATTAAAACTCCATATTGTCTTAGTGTGACCAATTATGAAGAAAATTCTCTTAAACAGCTTTTTAAAATTAAGGAGATTTTCAGATAGTAATGTAGGGAGGATAGTGTAACAAATATACTCATATTATCTGTCACCTCAATTCAACAATTGTGAGGAGATAAAGCAGTGATATGGCATTTTTTGTCTTAAAATACAATTAACTCTGCTATCTAAATCAATTCTGAATAGATTATCTAAATTTGTTTGGTTCCTATGGCGAGATTCCAGATATCAAGGGAGTCATCTGAAAATTTATTCAAATCTATTTGTTACTGAGGTCAGACAGTTGAAAAATGACTGTATTTTAAAGTAAATTACAGACATGACATTTTCCATTGAATATTTCAATGTGCATGGCTAAGGAAATAAGCATATTTGTCTATATAATCAGTCTTTCATCTAACATAATTAACAGTAATTCCCTAATACTATTTATCACTAAGAATTTGTATCTCTTACAGCTGTTCTCTTCAAACTAGGATCCAGTGAAGGGCCATGGTATAATACAGATGTTTTGGTCATTTTAATAAAAATGTGAACTTCACATTTATTTGTGTTAAATTTTATTTTATTGATATTGCATCATTGAACTCACCCAGAAATCAGCAGACTTTTCTTTAAAAGACCAGATAGTGACCATATTAAGCCATGGGTCATTTGTTCTTTGTCAGAACTGCTCAGCTCTGCCATAGTTGAAACATACAAGCATGGTTATGTTTCAATAAAACTTTTTTTTATAGAACAAGCACTGGCCCCTTGCCTGTGGTTAGCTGACTCCTGCCTGACCTATTATGATCTAGGTTTTCTCTGTCTGTTAATGTGGCTATTCTCAAGCTTTATATCAATTCATTAAATAATATGTGGTTATAATATTCAACTATGTGGATTTATCAAACAGTAATAGCTGCCATTTAATAAACATAATGCATGCATTGTACTTGACATAGATAATGAAACTAAATCTTTAGAAGCACCCTGGGAAGCACAGTGGTGTTACTACCCATTTCCAGAAAAGAAAAGTAAGATATGTGCTGAACTATTAAAACAGGTGTAAAAGAACAAAATGTTTGATTTTCTCCATCCTGGTCACAGGTATGTGTTGAGAGACTGTCAAGTGGAGTAACCAGTTGGAATCACTGTACAAAATGTCTTTTCCCTAATCTGCTATTTTGGGAGCTTTATGAAGAATAGTTGGTTTAAATGGCATGTGTTTCTTTTAGAAAAGAATGATCCCTAGCAGACCATGTAGGTTCATATTGTGTTTGCCAGTTAGTCTATATCCAGTCTTCCCGTTCTGCCATTTCTTAAATCATGGATGGTAATTTTGGGGTTAAATCTGTTAGGCCCCTCCCTCATTATCATCATATGTAACTCAAATACATTTTAAGTAGCTAGAATCTAATTTTCTGTATTCTAAAGTTTATTTAGTTTTATTTATTGTTTTTTGTATTTTAATTAGATTTTAGAGTAGTATTTACTTTGTTTTATGACTGTTTATTGTGACCTTTTTAGTTTAAATATCTTTTCTGGTGTGGAAAATTTAAAATGTAGTAGTCTTGGGTGCAATTTTCTTAAAAGCCAGGAGGTGGCAATGTTTTCCAGGTGATGCTTTAAAGTTACGTGATGCTGAAGTAATAATGTTGTTTTTTTAGATATTTTTTATTTTTTTTAATTCATTTTTAGAGAGGAGAGAGAGAGGGAGAGAGACAGAGAGAGAGGAGAGAGAGACAGAGAGAGAGAGAAGGGGGAGGAGCTGGAAGCATCAACTCCCATATGTGCCTTGACCAGGCAAGTCCAGGGTTTTGAACCGGCAACCTCAGCATTTCCAGGTCGACGCTTTATCCATTGTGCCACCACAGGTCAGGCTGAAGTAATGTTTTTAAATAGCACTAGAAAGTCAGGAGGACCTAAAGAACATAATGTATTCTTGTTCATAAAAGCATGTGTCGAGGAAGATGTTGCCTCAACTTCTACAATGCATTTTAATAGAAAGCTAGAACCAGGACATTTCCTGAAGTTAGGACAACTGCAGTTTTGAACTTTGCTTTTTATTAGAAGTACATATTTGACCACATAGTAGTTATTTACTTCAGAAACAGGACAAAACACCTGATTAAACCATGTCTTAATATTAGGCTTTGGGCAGTGGGAAGACAACTGATAATTGTATTTAAATCAGAATGGAATTAACTATATTTTTCTTACAGTAAATATATGTTATTTAAAAAAAGAAAAAAATCTAGACTCTACAAAACAAGAGAAGAACAATTTTTAAGCCAATCTTTGAGTAGAATACTTGTTAACATTTTGGCTATATAAATATATAAGTACATATATATACATAGATGGCTTTAGGCGACCCCTGTGTTTTGGTCATTCGACCCCCGCCGGGGTCGCGACCCACAGGTTGAGAACCGCTGGTCTAGTGTAACCTTGATTCTCAAACCAGATAAGGAAGGACAGTCCAAGAGAGGTTATTATATGCTTATTCTACTTATGAGCATAGATGTACCAATCCTAAAGGAAATGTTAGCAAACCGAATCCATCAGTGTGTGTTTTTAATCATGACTTACTTGGGTTCAGTGATATAATATAAATATTTATGTAATACGTTTAAGTGAATGATAAAACAAATCAGTGTAGAGGTTTCCTCAAGAGGGAAGGGATAGGATATGGTTTAAGAGAAGTACAGGGGAGACATCAATTGTATTGTAATTTTTATTTTTTTAAGCTGGGCAGTGGGTACATAGATGTTCTTTGTATTCTTTTTGCCCTGTTTTATTTTAAATATTTAGTACTCTAGTGTTAGCATGTATAACAGATTTATGAGTTTAAACGCTGCTATCAAATACTATATTTTTTGTGGGTGCTTATCATTCCCTTGGGAACGACACAAACCTGTTAAAACACTTACATGTATACCAACATTAATATGATAAATATGCTACATATGTATGCATTGTTATAGATATTTTGTTAAGATGCTTTGGCAACTTATTCTCATGGGATATTTGCCAATTAGAATTAGATTTGGCTGCATACAGCAGAAATACAGCATTAGGGGCTTAATACAGAAATTCATATTCATAAAATCTGGAGTTAGAAAGTACAAGGTTAATGAGGAGTCGCACGGTGTCAGGGACTCAAGCTTCTGTGTTACTGCTCTGCCATCCTTACCTCATAGTCTCAGGATCCCAGATGGCTGCCTGAACTCCAGCTCTCACTCCCAGACTCCAGGCTACAGGAATGAAGAAGGGCAGTAAGGCAAAAGGGGCTTTTGCTGGTTTAGTTCAGTACCTCTAGGCAGACTTTCCAAAAGACACAAAACCATTTTATTTTACATTTCATTGACCAGACAGAGTAATGTGGCTTTTTCTGTTGCCCAGAAGCCTGAAAGTGTGATACTTTATTTCTGCCACAGTGTATGCAGCTCGCCATCTGGGTTCTGGTCATCGTGAAGGAAGGGTGGAATGGATGTTGGGGTGAGCAGTCAGGAGCCTCTGTGTCACAGCGGATACACTCATGGGAAGTGATGCTGACAAACCTCTGTTCTGCCCGCCCGTTGACTTGAACTTATTTTATCCCTAATCACGGCGTGTTTGCGTTATTTCCCAGATATAAGTGCAAAGTACTTTTCATACATTTTCTATAATCCCCACAACACTATCTCCTAGGCATCATCTATTATTACATTTAATAGATGCGAAAACCAAGACACGAAGAGATTGCATCACTTTCCCAGGTTCTCATAACTAGTTAGTGGTTAGTTAGACATACTAACCACTGCTTATTAGCCTGCTGCTTATTAAGATCAGTGTTGATAACTGCCTGTCCTCTACTTATTAATATACCCATATATCTATACATCAGGGCCACTGACACTGTTGCCCCACACTTTGTACATAAAGATCATTTAAGGTTGCTTAAAAATACACAAGCTAAGCAGATTGAAGGGAGCGTAAAAGTAAGAAAATACAGTGAAAATACTGACACAGAGAATTGGTATGATTCTGTGGAGGCGCTGGATGTCTTGGTCTGACTCGTCATTGAATTCTAATACACCGAAGGGCAGAAAAACAAAATTGAATTCTCTTTATTTGGACTCTTAACATCTTCATTGTTTTAGTCACACAATAATTTGAATCCTTATAAAGAATACTAGTTCTTTATATTATGGCTACAAGTAATCTTAAAAATAATTATAATAGAATTGTTACTGTTTTCTGGATTTTCTCTTTCTGGGTTAGATAAGCTGAATTATCATTACATACTTTTTTAAGATGTAGCAACCCAAAGAATTTTTTTAGCTGGAATATGGATGCTTAGTTCAAATTTAGGATTCATATTGTTTGTTTACAGAAATGCTCCTATCAGTAGTTGTGAAACAGTACATACCTGGAGATGGTGATCTCAATAAAAATGTGTGCTCTTTGTCAGAGCTCCTCCCTACACATGCAGGTCTATGAGCTCCTTAAGAACAAAAGACTGGGCCTTAATTATTTTTTCTCTAGTATCCTCAGCACATAATAGGTGTCCAGTATGAATAATAAACGAATGGCTAGTAAGTGAGAAAAGTTTGTTTATAAATGTTATAAATAATATTTCTTCTTCTTTAAACTTAAGTCAATTACTCTACTGGAAAGAGAGGAAAAATAGGTCAACCTTTTCATAGCCCTCCCTATCAAGTATGAGATGGGTTACAGTACCATTAATGATTAGACATTGGAACCACAAAGTCCAGCTCTTGAACTGGGTTTGTTTGGAGACTTGCCATAACTTGGAACACCTGGAACATAATGGTTGTGAAGGCAAGTAGCAGAGATAGTCTGGCAGCCTCCTGGCGTGTAAAAGTTACTTATTAAATTTAAGGTTATGAACGTTAGATTTTATGTGACATGGTGATCTTTTTTGAAATGGCACATTTAGTGGGGAAAAGAAAGGACGTGATTTGATCTGAGTAACATTTAAAAATAAATAACAGATTTATTTTCTGCATTTCAGTTTTCAAGATTATCTGTGAAAAATTCAGAAAACATTTAAGTTTAATTACTTTATTTTGTTTTGTTTCTCAGGATGTGATCTTCGTGGTGGGAAGCTAAATTTTTAAACTACCCCAATGGATGCAGACAGTGATGTTGCACTGGACATTCTAATTACAAATGTAGTCTGTGTTTTTAGAACAAGATGCCATTTGAACTTACGGAAGATTGCTTTGGAGGGAGCAAATGTAATTTATAAGCGTGATGTTGGAGTAAGTGTCGGAACTTCAGTATGTATGCTACGTAGCCTAATTAGATAGTGCTATGACTGATGAACTAAAATGTGCGCATTTACAGATAGATTATGAGCACCTTGCCGTGTGCTAATTGTACTGGATACAACGGTGAGCCTTGTTGAAGTGACCCCTGCTTTCATGAAGTAGCATTTTGGAGATAAGCATACTTATCTCCATGTCTTAACAAAGAACTCATCGGATACTAGGCATTTCATACTGTTATCTCAGTTTCTTTTGACTGAAGAAGGGGACTTTTGTACTTTTATGGATACTTATGCAACTATAATTATGTTTAAATGGTGCCTTAATATAGAGATAGATCAATCGATAGATAGATAGATAGATAGTCTCCCCAGATTTGACAGCTTTCTAGTTTGATAATATAGCGTAGGACAGGAAAAGGAAAACCTCAGAATGTAACAAGGATTTTAAGGAGAAATACCTGATTTATTTATGCGTTACATTATTCAGTAACTGTTACATGTAATGGTCATATGATATGTATTTCCGTAAGTGAAAAGTTGCAATGAAAATTTAAATTCACATATGATCTTAGAACTTAGTCCTTTACTTATTTATAATCTCTGTAGGTAATTTTATTTAGACCCATAGCTTTGAAGTGCCTTTTATATCTAAGAAATCTAAAATTACATCTCTAGCTTCAACTTTTCTCCTGCATTCAAATTTTGCATATAAAACTTGAGTAGGTAATAGGCATTTCAGCGTAAGACAATAGAGTGAGGGATACCATGAGGCAGAATAAAGCAGGGTTAGAATGTAGAGCGATGAAGGGGTGGGTGTTTGGGTAGAACAGTCAGGTAGAACACCTCTCTATGGAGGTGACATCTGGTGACAGACTTGAGTGAAATGAAAATGTGAAGTAATATCCCGGATGAAAGGAACGGCTACTGCAAAGCTCCTGAGGTGTGAACAAAAGTCTGATATTTGAAGATCCATGCAAACTGTAAATTCCAGTTTTGTGACTGGAGTGACATGAAAGGTGAAATGGGTACATACTTTGTAGTTTGTTGGTTTCAAGTATTAATGAAAGATTTATACAGACCATGTATTTTTAACTAATTAAATGTCCTTTTGGATTAATCCATTCTTTTGTTCAGTATGGCACTCGATTTCAGAATGGGTGGGTGATAAGAGAACAGTTATTTTGATCTTGGTTAAGCTTGGAACAGTAGTTCAACATTAAAATAGCCATCTAGAGCAGAACCATATATGAAAACTCATCCTTATTGTGTATTTTTTTTCCAGAAAGTATTAATGAAGCTTAGGAAACCTAGAATTACAGCTACAATTTGGTCCTCAGGAAAAATTATTTGCACTGGAGCAACAAGGTAAATCTTACTTGGATTTTTTTTTTTTATATATATTTTCCCTGAATTCATGGAAGAGATACTTATAGACTTAAAAACAAAGTTATATGTACAATTTTTCATGTTCTTTGGTATAAAATTAATTTCCTCGATACTAACCTTCTTCTTTCCTTAAAACCACAGTGAAGAAGAAGCTAAATTCGGTGCCAGACGTTTAGCCCGCAGTCTGCAGAAACTAGGTTTTCAGGTAACATTTTCAACAATATCCAAACTGCAAATATTCAAGGATTTATTTTTGTAAAGTTAAAATTGTGAATTTAATAGACTAAAGAAATCACTAAACTACTCTCATGATTGAGCTTCTTCTAGATTTTTTTTTTTTATATATATTATTCTATGGTATAAAAATTTAGTAGCAATACTTGTCCATGTGGGTATTTTTGAAGGATTCTGGCGTTTTTTTCTATTTCTTTCTTACAGAGAGACACAGACTTGTTTTCTTACAAGCTAACTACCTTTTTAACTTTTCAACTTTGGAAGTTCTTTTTGCTTCTAAACTATCCTCCACCCCCCAGAATGATTTCTGGTCTTCTCCAGGGTGGTCGATGTGTGAGGATGAGCAGGCCGAAGGGTCCTGCTGAGCGTGCACACTGCTGGGCAGGCGCTTACACTGCACAGGGACCGTTGCTGGCAGTCAGCCTCATCAGATATAATTTTGTAGAGGTATACGTTTAAATAAAATTAATACATATTATGGACTTGCTAGGTCACTTGCAAATAATGAGTAAGTGACAGGATGATAAAGATGAGCTATAGTCCCTAAAGAGGTGAACTTAGGCTCTTTGGATTTGGATGGGAAGCAATGGGAAGCTGAGTTTCTCTCCGATGACTTCAGTCTCCTCCAAGCTAGAAAGTGAGGGTGGGAGCGAAGTGCTGGTGGGAGTGGGGGTGTTGGTGTGTGAGGACCGCAGCAGTATAGAACCACGGCTAATGGCGGAGCCACTTGGCACAATTGTATGTCCTTCTTCAGCTCTCCTGTGCAGGTACTGAGTTGGAGGATAGTTTATCCAAAATTGTTGTTTTTCTAAGAATGTTTGAAAAGATAAGATAAAACCATTCAAGATAGTGAGGAATTGCTGAAGTTATAAATTTGAGAAAATACTATTTTTAGCCTTGGAGCATCATCTTGAGCATACAATTAGAAATGTTGAGAGAAATCCCAATGAGTTAAAAGCACAATTTTATCACTTTATCCCTCACCCTGTCCCCCTGAAGAAAACACACATCTAGCTAAACTCACAGGAAGGTCATTTTACCGTGCATGTAAGAAAGTCTGGTTTTTGGAGCTTAATATATATACTATGTACTGAGTTTTAAAATGACAACTTTGCCATTTTGACTCTTAAAAGGAAGAGAGTGCTTTGATTTTTTTCCTCACCATTTGCTTTCTTACCTCAGGCTAACTATCCCATTTGCTTTTTTTTAATGATGTTTTTCAGTCTTTTTCTTTAATTAAGACATTTAATAAGTTACTGATAACTTAAAATACTGGGTCCATACTTAAGGTATTTGTTTTATCTTATTTGTTTTTAGGACTAAAACTTAATTCTTAATTATTAAGGATTTCTATGATGAGATTTTTTTTATTGTTTCAAAATAATTCATTGAGTTTTAATTCTCTCCTAAAGGTAATATTTACAGATTTTAAGGTTGTTAACGTTTTAGCAGTGTGTAACATGCCATTTGAAATCCGTTTGCCAGAATTCACAAAGAACAATAGACCTCATGCCAGGTAGGTTTTTGAAAAATGAAGATAACTTACCAAATTTGAAATTACTTGTCAAGCTATAAATATTTATATTAATTGTGGCTTTTTTTTTGTTTTTTGTATAGCTACGAACCTGAACTTCATCCTGCTGTGTGCTATCGGATAAAATCTCTACGAGCTACATTACAGATTTTTTCAACAGGAAGTATCACAGTAACAGGTATTTTATGACATTGAAACCAAACTTGTCAATTATGTATTGAGTAAGATACAAGGGCCCATACTGAGATGGAAAACACGTCTCATTTGTCCCAGTCACTCTGCCCTTCAAAACAACCAGTCTTCTGACTTGAAACACTGCAGATTAGTTTTACCGGCCTATATTTGCTCTTTTCTTTTGTGTTTCTCTTCTTTCATTCATTATTATCCTAATGAGATTCATCCTTATTGTTCCTTGTTGTGGACCACTCATTCTCATTGCTGTGTAGTGTCATCCAGTGTGGGAATACACTGTCCACAGCCATTTGGATAGTTTCCCGTTTGGAGCTGTGAAGAACATTCTAGTATATATTTTCACAATACAGTTTTTTTCATTTATGATATCTTGCACTTAAAATACTCAAGAGAAACCCACTTTATGAACTTTAAAAGGTTTTACATAAGCAAAATATTTCTATATAATTGCTACTTACTCACTACATATTAGGTGTACTTTGTTACATCTTTCGAGTTCTTAAACATTTGGAAGGGGTGGTGTCAGAACACGAGGCACAGTGTCAGTGGGTAGCCTTAGCTATGCAGGTGTTTTTAAAGGAGGCTGCATGGTTATAAAGTGTACAGAGAGAGACATTACTTAGGAATCAGACCCAACTTTTGGCACAATTGAGTTAAGGGAAATTTCTTCAGTATTCTTGGGTTGTTTTTGTTGTTATTGTTGTTCCTCCAGTCTTCACAGGAGAATAAATATTAGTAACACTTTTAAATGCTCGACAAATAAATTTGAGTTTTGACTCATCCCATGAGCTTTCACACCTCAGAGACTTTATTTTTTTTTATTTTAATGGGGTGACATTGATAAATCAGGGTACGTATGTTCACAGAGAACATCTCCAGGTTATTTTGACATTTGATTATGCTGCATTCCCATCACTCAAAGTCAAATTGTCTTCTGTCACCTTCTAACTGGTTTTCTTTGTGCCCCTCCCCTCCCCCAACTCCTTCCCTCTCCTCCCCCCCCCCACCCCATTACCACCACACTCTTGTCCATGTGTCTGAGTCTCATTTTTATGTCCCACCTATGTATGGAATCATATAATTCTTAGTTTTTTCTGATTTACTTATTTTGCTCAGTATAATGTTATCAAGTTCCAGCCATGTTGTTGTAAATGATCCGATCTCATCATTTCTTATGGCTGAGTAGTACTCCACAGCATATATGTACAAAAGCTTTTTAATCCACTTGTCCACTGATGGACACTTGGGCTGTTTCCAGATCTTCGCTATTGTGAACAATGCTGCCACAAACATGGGGGTGCATTTCTTCTTTTGAAACAGTGCTATGGTGTTCTTGGGATATATTCCTAAAAGTGGGATAGCTGGGTCAAAAGGAAGTTCGATTTTTAATTTTTTGAGGAATCTTTGTACTGTTTTCCACAGTGGCTGCACCATTCTGCATTCCTACCAGCAGTTCACAAGGGTTCCCTTTTCTCCACATCCTGGCCAGCACTTATTCTGTGTTGTTTTGTTGATGAGCGCCATTCTGACTGGTGTGAGGTGATATCGCACTGTGGTTTTAATTTGCATTTCTCTAATGATTAGTGATGTTGAGCATTTTTTCATATGCCTATTGGCCATCTGTATGTCCTCTTTGGAGAAGTGTCTATTCATTTCTTTCGCCCATTTTTTGATTGGATTGTTTGTCTTGCTGGTATTGAGTTTTACAAGTTCTTTATAAATTTTGGTTATTAACCCCTTATCAGACGTATTGTCAAATATGTTCTCCCATTGTGTAATTTGTCTTTTTATTCTGTTCTTATTGTCTTTAGCTGTGCAAAAGCTTTTTAGTTTGATATAGTCCCATTTGTTTATCCTGTCTTTTATTTCACTTGCCCGTTGAGATAAGTTGGTAAATATATTGCTGCAAGAGATGTCAGAGAGCTTACTGCCTAATGTTTTCTTCTAAGAAGTTTATGGTTTTATGACTTACATTTAAGTCTTTTATCCGTTTTGAGTTTATTTTTGTGAATGGTGTAAGTTGGTGGTCTAGTTTCATTTTTTTGCAGATAGCTGTCCAATTTTCTCAACAACATTTGTTGAAGAGGTTGTCTTTACTCCATTGTATGCCCTTACCTCCTTTGTCAAATACCAGTTGTCCATAGAGCTGTGGGTTTATTTCTGGGTTCTCTGTTCTGTTCCATTGATCTATATGCCTGTTCTTATGCCAGTACCAGGCTGTTTTGAGTACAATGGCCTTGTAGTATAACTTGATATCCGGAACTGTGATACCTCCCACTTTATTCTTCCTTTTCAAGATTGCTGAGGCTATTTGTGTTCTCTTTTGGTTCCATATAAATTTTTGGAATATGTGTTCTATATCTTTGAAGTAAGTCATTGGTATTTTAATTGGTATTGCATTAAATTTATAAATTGCTTTGGGTAATATAGACATTTTAATGATGTTTATTCTTCCTAACCATGAGCATGGTATATGCTTCCACTTGTATCTTCCCTGATTTCTTTTATCAATGTTTTATAATTTTCCAAGTACAAGTCTTTAATCTCCCCAGTTAAATTTATTCCTAGGTACTTTATTTTTTTGGTTGCAATGGTGAAGGGGATTGCTTCCTTAATTTCTTTCTGACAGTTCATTGTTAGTGTATAAAAATGCCTCTGATTTCTGAGTATTAATTTTATATCCTGCCACCTTGCTGAATTCATTTATCAGGTCCAGTAGTTTTTTGACTGAGACTTTAGGGTTTTCTATATACAATATCATATCATCTGCAAATAATGGTAGTTTTACTTCTTTTCCAATTTGGATGCCTTTTATTTCTTTTTCTTGTCTTATTGCTATGGCGAGGACTTCAGAACTATGTTGAATAAGAGTGGTGAAAGGGGCACTCCTGCCTTGTTCCTGATCTTAAGGGGATTGCTTTTAATTTTTGCCCATTGACTATGATGTTGGCTGTGGGTTTGTCATAGATGGCTTTATCATATTGAGGTATGTTCCCTGTATTCCCACTTTGCTGAGAGGTTTGATCATGAATGGGTGCTGGATTTTATCAAATGCTTTTTCTGCATCTATTGAAATTATCATGTGGTTTTTCTCCTTCCTTTTGTGAATCACATTGATTGATTTGCAAATATTGTACCAGCCTTGCTTCCCCAAAATAAATCCCAGTAGATCATGGTGTATGATTTTTTTTCATATATTGCTGGATCCAGTTTGCTAATATTTTGTTGCAGATTTTAGCATCTAAATTCATCAGGGATATTGGCCTATAATTTTCTTTCTTTGTGTTGTCTTTGCCTGGTTTTGGAATAAGAATTATGCTCGCTTCATAAAAAGAGATTGGAAGTCTTCCTTCCTCTTGAATTTTTTGAAATAGCTTGAGAAGGATAGGAGTTAGTTCTTTGAATATTTGGTAGAATTCACTTGTGAAGCCATCAGGCCCAGGACTTTTCTTTTTTTGGAGTTTTTTGATAACTGTTTCGATCTCATTTGTTGTAAATGGTCTGTTTAGGTTTTCTGATTCTTCCAGATTAATTTTTGGAAGATTATATGTTTCAAGGAATTTGTCCATTTCATCTAGGTTGTCTAGTTTTTTGGCATACAGTTCGTCATAGTATTTTCTTACATTATTTTGTATTTCTGTTGTGTCAGTTATTATTTCTCCACTCTCATTTCTAATTTTATTTATTTGAGTCCTCTCTCTTTTTTTCTTGGTGAGTCTGGGTAAAGGTTCATCGATCTTGTTTACCTTTTTAGAGAACCAGCTCTTGGTTTCATTGATCCTCTGTATTGTTTCTTTAGCCTCTAGGTCATTTATTTCTGCTCTGATCTTTATTATTTCCTTCCTTCTACTACCTCTGGGCTTAAATTGCTGTTCCTTTTCTAGTTCTTTTAGATGCAGGGTCAAGTTGTTTATATGAGCTTTTTCTAGCTTTTTAAGGTATGCCTGTAATGCTATGGACTTCCCTCTCAGGACTGCTTTTGCTGTGTCCCATAAATTTTGAGTTGATGTATGCTCATTATCGTTCATTCCTAGGAATTTTTTTATTTCTTCTTTGATCTCATTGTTAACCCATTCGTTATTTAATAACATGCTATTTAGTTTCCAAGTGTTTGAGTATTTTTCAGTTTTTCTGTTGTGGTTGATTTCTAGTTTCATGCCATTGTGATCAGAGAAAGTGCTTAATATGATTTCAATCTTCTTAAATTTGTTGAGGCCACTTTTGTGCCCTAACATGTGGTCTATCCTAGAGAATGTACCATGAGCACTTGAAAAGAATGTATATTCTGCTGCTTTAGGGTGAAAGGTTTTGAAGATATCTATTAAATCAAGTTGATCTAGTGTGTCCTTTAAGTCTGCTGTTTTTTTTGTTTTTGTTTTTTTGTATTTTTCCGAGGTTTGAAATGGGTAGGCAGTCAGACAGACTCCCATATGCACCTGACCGGGATCCACCCGGCATGCCCACCAGGGGGCATCGCTCTGCCGCAATCAGAGCCATTCTAGCGCCTGAGGCAGAGGCCACAGAGTCATCCTCAGCACCCTGGCCAACTTTGCTCCAATGGAGCCTTGGCTGCGGGAGGGGAAGAGAGAGACAGAGAGGAAGGAGAGGGGGAGGGGTGGAGAAGCAGACAGGGACTTCTCCTGTGTGCCCTGGCTGGGAATCGAACCCGGGACTCCTGCATGCCAGTCCAATGCTCTACCACTGAGCCAACCGGCCAGGGCCAAGTCTGCTGTTTCTTTGTTAATTTTCTTTCTTGAGGATCTATTTAGTGATGTTAGTGGGGTATTGAAATCTCCTACTATTATAGTATTGCTGTTGATCTCGCCCTTTAAATCCATCAAAGTCTGCTTTATATATTTAGGTGCTCCTATATTAGGTACATAGATATTTATAACGGTTATATCTGACTGTTGGGTTGCTCCCTTTATCATTATGTAGTGACCTTCTTTATTTCTTACTATAGCCTTTGTTTTAAAGTCTATTTTGTCTGATATAAGTATTGCTACCCCAACTTTTTTTAATTTCCATTTGCGTGAAATTTTTTTTCCATCATTTTATCTTTAGTCTGTGTGCATCTTCTGTTTTAAGGTGTGTCTCTTGTAGATGGCATATGTATGGGTCCTGTTTTCTTATCCACGCAGCTACCTTATGTCTTTTGATCGGATCATTTAATCTATTTACATTTAAGGTTATTGATATGTAGTTGTTTATTGCCATTTTATTCTTTAAAACTGTATTCCTCTTTTGCTATTTTTTTTTTTTCTTCTTTGATCTGTTTACAACAGGCTCCTTAGCATTTCTTGCAGCATTGGTTTGGTTGTAGTGAATTCCTTGAGTGTTTTTTTGTCTGGAAAGCTTTTTATTTCTCCTTGAATTTTAAATGATAGCGTTGCTTGATAAAGTAGTCTTGGTTGTAGACTCTTGTTCTGCATTACTTTGAATATTTCTTGCCATTCCCTTCTGGCCTCAAGTGTTTCTGTTGAGAAGTCGGAAGTCAACCTTATGGGGGCTCCTTTGTAGGTGATAGCCCTTTTTTCTCTAGCAGCTTTTAATATTTTCTCTTTATCACTTAGCTTTGGTATTTTAAATATGATGTGTCTTGGTGTAGATTTCTTGGGGTTTCTCTTTAATGGAGTTCTCTGTGCTTCTTGAACTTGTGAGATATTTTCCTGCCTTAATTTAGGGAAGTTTTCAGCTATGATATGTTTGAACAAAGTCTCTATCCCTTGTTCTTTCTCTTGTTTTTCAGGAACCCCTATGATGCAGATGTTATTTCTCTTCATGTTGTCACAGAGCTCTGTTTCCTCAGACTTTTTGAATCTCTTTTCTTTTTTCTGCTCCGCTTCCATGCCTTCCATTTATCATGTCCTCTAACTCACTGATTCGATTCTCAGCTTCATCCATCTTGCTTTTAAGTCCTTCCATTGTGTTCTTCATTTCTGATATTGTATTTGTCATTTCTGACTGATTCTTTTTTATTATTTCAATGTCCTTTTTTATATTTGCTATCTTTATTTAGGTGTTCATAATGACCATGTATTATTGTTCTAAGATCTTTTTTTTTTTTTTTTGTATCTTTCTGAAGCTGGAAATGGGGAGAGACAGTCAGACAGACTCCCGCATGCGCCCGACCGGGATCCACCCGGCACGCCCACCAGGGGCGACGCTCTGCCCACCAGGGGGTGATGCTCTGCCCCTCCAGGGCGTCGCTCTGCCGTGACCAGAGCCACTCTAGCACCTGGGGCAGAGACCAAGGAGCCATCCCCAGCACCCAGGCCGTCCCTGCTCCAATGGAGCCTCGGCTGCGGGAGGGGAAGAGAGAGACAGAGAGGAAGGAGGGGGGTGGAGAAGCAAATGGGCACTTCTCCTATGTGCCCTGGCCGGGAATCAAACCCAGGTCCCCCGCACGCCAGGCCGACGCTCTGCCGCTGAGCCAACCGGCCAGGGTCTGTTCTAAGATCTTTGATTATCCTAACAATTGTTATTTTAAACTCTGCATCTGGTAATTTGGTTATATCTGACTCATTCAAGTCCTTTTCTTGGAATTTCGCTTGATTCATTTGTGTTGCGTTTCTCTGCCTTCTAATTTTGTCTGTGTAAAAGACGGTTTTGGCCACTGGAGTCCACTGCATGTGGCCTCTGTGTTCCCTAGGTGTGGTCTGTCTGCAGGCCCACCACCCCCTCTGCTGCTGCAGCCTAGGGCGTTGGGGTATGGGCATTTCCAGTGCCAGCCTACTGGGGCTGTTGCTGTGGTTTCCGCCTCTCCTTCACGGGAGGAGCTGTGATCATGTGCTCAGGTATACAAGCTCGGTGGCCTTGGCCTTCGCCCCGCTCCTGCAGGTGGGGTTATGCTCGGCCCTGATGGCAGGGGTGAGCACCTTTTGCTCAGCTGCGGGTCTCCGCCTGATTCTGGGCTTTCACTCCACCCCCACGGAAGGAGCCGGCTCCCACGTCAGGCCACAAGCCTCGGTTCCGCAGGCGAGGCGAGGCTGCTCTCCTGTGCCCTTGCTGAAGGGTGTGTCTCCACCCCTTCTGGGGCTCCTGCCCTTCTCCCGCAGGCTGGATTGCAGGCAGCCCACAGCTGGGCTTGACCACTTTCGCATGTCCCCTCCTCCCCAGGCGGGCAAGACCAATCTCACACCTGGGCCTCAGTGGTGGCCAGCCGGCTTCTGCCCTTGCCGACAGAACTGCGCTTCCGTGTCCCGTGGCCTCCTGCCCTCGTGTGAGCCCTGAGCCGTGTGGGTGCGGGCGCTGCAGTTCAGACTCTAACACTCAATACTGTAGTCCCAAAAGCTCCCTCCTTTTAAGTGACTCTCCTCTAAGTACTGCGGGAGAGCTTGTTTGGCTAGTGTCCTGCTTCCCTTTGCTGGTATTGCTGTTTCCAGGGGAAATACTCACTTCAGATTTGGGGAGTGACTCGTCCCAGGGGTTAGAGTGGCTGTCCCTCAAAGTGTTTCTCCCTGTGCCTCCTAGATTACACACTCTTCCTGCTACTCCAGTCTTCTCCTCTTGCCCATCCCCCAGAGCCCCGGGTGAGTGATTGTGAGAGAGGTTTTCTGCGCAGTCCCTTTAAGAAGAATCCTGGGTCTGAGAAATCAGTCTCTTTCTCACAAACAGTATCCTGTCTTGTTTCCAGCTAAATACTGTCCATATGCCTCTTCTAGGCTCTGGGGCTGTAGGCTGGGGCTTTGTTCCTGGGGCTCAGGACCCTCTCCTCTCTGCTAAACTCACTTCCCGCCACGTGAGTCTCTCCAGGCGGGCTGCCGTTCACTCAGGGGAGCTGGGCAGCCCTCTCCGCGTTTCTGCTTTTCCTACCAGTCTCAGTGTGGCTTCTTCAGTGTTCCTCGGTTGAAGAGTCCTCTTAGTTTAGTCTAAAATTAGTTTTTCCAGATGATGGTTCTTAAAATTAAGTTGTAATTCACTTTGGTTCTGAGAGGTGGAAGTTGGTATGTCCACCAACTCTATCGCCATCTTGTCGCCTCTGCCTCAGAGACTTTTAAAGCCAATTGCCAGGGCTGTGCCTGAATCTTAAAAATAGAGTGGTGAGAAACAAGTCTTTTTGTTCCCTTTTTTCAATAATTGGGAACCCAGACTCCTGAGGGGGCCCCAAAGTCTATGGGTAAGTCTCTGCTAAGTATAGAATAAAATGATGCGGATATAAAGTCTGTCTTTATTGGGTTAATAAATAAACAACCAAGTAACAAACTGAAGACAAGTGACCTGTTTAATTAGTATGCATTATATATTTACATCTGGAATATTTTTTGAAATGCGATAACAATCAGTGAACACATGGGCAAAGCACTGTGTTATATGGAGGGATAAACTGAGTCAGAAAGGAGTGGATTAGCGTAGACGTGGTCAGCACCCTCAGAGTACACAGTGAGTGCGTATGTATGGTTTTAGGATCCTTCAAAGGAGGTGAGTATCATTAGCGAAACCATTTTTATTCAAAATAAATTTTATGAAAATATTTCTGTTGTCCACTTTTATGTTTCTTTTGAGCTATTTAAATGAGTGATTACATTTTTTAAAAGTTATTCTTAGCGCTATAAGGATGAATTAATATATAGCATCACCTCATTCCTTATACTTTCGATGTTTTCTGTTCTCTGCGTAAGCTGTGAGGGTGAATGGCCAGGTTAGTAGAAAAATGTTGCTGCCAAGTAGTTACTCTGTGGGCGTTTTTAGACCATGTTTATATAACAACAGCGTCTGGTTTCCCAACACTTGGGAAGCAGCTTTGTTTCCTGTCCCGGAGACCCAGATTTCTTGATAGCCGTGCGAGCTTCCGTCGGAGCCTAACTTAGGTCCAGACTACAGTGAGCGAAATGATAATAGTCCTCTAGGCCCACTTGTCATTTGTTCCTCTAATAAGCATGTTATAGCACTTTTTATTCCCTTCCATGATTGTTTGTGTGCAGTTTTACACTCTTTTCACATTGGTTCCTTAAACAAGATGAATCACATCATTTTTGTTTCAGATTTCCTTTAATTGTCTAGAAAGAAATTTATTATCTTGGTTTTTAGTATGGTAAGTATATAATTGTATGTAGATTTTAAAAAAATAATAATAAAATCCCCAGAACTACTTGAGTATTTTTCATTCTGAGAAACGAGCTTTTCCTAGTGCTCTCTGCCTCCTCTCACTGTGCCTCCGTGTGTTTGTTCCAGGGCCCAACGTGAAGGCTGTTGCTACTGCTGTGGAACAGATCTACCCGTTTGTGTTCGAAAGCAGGAAAGAGATTTTATAACTCACCATTTAATTGGTTAGAATCCCTAACTGAGCACCTTTTAAAACCTGCACATTGGACTCAAAACAAAAGGAAAACTGGACCAACAGTAATTGAGGAAATAGACTCTTTTATTCCTTCATGGCTACAGTGTAAGCTCCAGTCCCTTTGGATTTTATTTCAAACTTTGCTGTAATATAAAAAGGAAGTTTACAAGACATGACATTGCTGCTTTTCCAGAAGGACATTCTATTTATTTCCGCAGTGATTCTCATGTCCCCATAAGCAGAGCTGTCACAGTGTGCACTACCTTAAATTGTTTTATTGTTATTTTTTGCCAGTTTGAGCTAATGTGTTTTATTTGTGAATAGTCTTTTACATTTTTGTATGCTGAATATGGGCACCAAAGAACCTGTAAAAGTTATCTTTTTCAATTGAATGTGCACAAATAAAAGTTTGGAAAAGGTCTCTCTTCATATCTATTCTAACTTTTATTCCCCATTTTCTATTTTAATAAAGTGATATTCATAATTCTTTTTTTTTAAATCTATGCAAGGTTAGAGTTCTGCTAAAGTATGTTGGCTTCTTTTTGAAGTGTATTTTGTAAATATACGTGCCACATGTATATAGTATCTTTTAATGCTCTGTTACCAAATATCAAATAGGGATTTTTTTTTTCTTGCAGATTAGAAATAAAAACATGTATATAAATTCTAGGGAACCAGAATAGAACTTAATAGATTAAGTGTAATCTTTTATGTTGCTAATTTAATATGAGAGAAAATGTAAATATCTTTTAAACATTATAAAATTGTAGTTTTAAAAAGAGAAACCTCTTATCTACAGATGATATGAGAAAGAAGCTGTAATGAGTTAGTTGTACCTCAGATGTACCATATATCCTGAAAAGACTCAACTCTAGTTGTAGGAAAGTAATCTTAGGTTGGTACTCAAGGCTATATTAAGAGTCTTGTCAAAAATTGGTATTTTGTGCTGTTTTAATAAGAAGTGTCCACTAGCTGCCTCTGTACCATGGTGTCATTATACTCTAGTTCATCTTGAACTTGAAAGCCATTTTGCAAATTACATCTTTCCTTGTTGTGTCTTATTTAATGGAACTAAGAGTGACTATTCTGGTACAGAGGATGGCTACTCTTAAAGTTACAATAAATATGCGTTTGTGGAGCAGTGGCTCTCTGGCTCACCACGAGCCTGGAACGGTGATGCAGAGTCAGTCTGCCGCCTACGTTTAGGAGTGGAGTGTAACCAACAGTGATTTTGCTTGGAAATAAAACTGACTCCAAAATAAATGAGCTTCTCAGGGGAGGCAATATTCCAACACAATCTTCCACTAAAATCTAATTTCCAGAGTGGTTTGAAACCTTTCTGAAGAATTTCAACATCTTACCCTCCCCATTCTAGTACATTTTCTTACCATATTATAAAATCTTGAAAACTTAGCTTAACCACTGTCCTGAACAATACATATTGTTTGTATCTTCTTCTCAGTGCATCCCCTACCCTGTCTTTCACTCCCTCAGAAGCTGGGGGCCAAAGACTAACCTTGACCTTTTCTTTCTTGTAAAAAGCTGTGATTATCAGACTTCTGTTGTTCACTTTCTCTCTACCTCTCTGTTGTTTTTATTTTACATTTGTGTTTAATTGCTTCACTTAAAGTTCCAGTAGGATAGGTAAATCTCATAAAATAGAGAATAAACTTCAATGAAAGAGTTACAGCTTGTGGGGAGACTTAAAAATCTGAGATTTTCCACTTAGATCTAACTAACAGTAATTAATAAGTAGCCTCCTGTTTCACTGTGTTTCCAACAAAGAAATATGAAAAAGGGGGAAAACTTTACATGGCTAAGGTACATTCCAGATGTCATAACACTTTCAGTATTTGGGTGACTTGAGAACTGGGTAGATCAGTAAATAGCTCATCAAAATGCCTTCTCGAAAAAGAGGAAGAAAGACAATCTGACCAGCAAAGCACCGTGGATAACCCACCAGACCTAGCAAGGCGGGAAATGAGCGTGTCTGATGTCTTCTGCTGGCTTTTCACAAGTGCTGTAATTTTTTTTATGAATAAAAACTGTAAATATACACATACAAATTACAAGTATTTCCCCTTTTTTATTTTTGAAAATCAAAAAGCTCTGATTGGGGGTATATTGGGTAAAAATTAGCTTGAAGATAGAAATGTTTAGAGTCAGAATAGTAAAAGAAAAATATAACAAAGTATTTTAAGATACTGAAGTTGAAATCACTAGTAATAAACCTAATAGGTTTACAAAGAGTTTCCTGTTCATTAACAAAGAATGGCTAAACCAAGAAATACCTAAAGTATATATAACATTTGAACTTCAAAGAAAACATGTAATAATTTTGTTAAATATCTTACATTCTATGATGCTTGGCAAAGAAAATTTTATATTGATTATATATCTTGAATTAAAAAAAAAATTCTCAGGGCCCTGGCCGGTTGGCTCAGTGGTAGAGCATCGGCCTGGCATGTAGAAGTTCCGGGTTCGATTCCCAGGCCCACAGGAGAAGCGCCCATTTGCTTCTCCACCCCTCCCCCTCTCCTTCCTCTCTGTCTCTCTCTTCCCCTCCCGCAGCCGAGGCTCCATTGGAGCAAAGATGGCCCGGGCGCTGGGGATTGCTCCTTGGCCTCTGCCCCAGGCGCTAGAGTGGCTCTGGTCATGGCAGAGCGATGCCCCGGAGGGGCAGAGCATCGCCCCCTGGTGGGCGTGCCGGGTGGATCCCGGTCGGGCGCATGCGGGAGTCTGTCTGTCTCTCCTGGTTTCTAGCTTCAGAAAAAAAAAAAATACAAAAAAAAAATCTCAGAATTTCCACTGAAGATTCTTAATGAGTGTCTTAAATTGCTCATCTACAGAACACACTTTCCTTTCTCCTTCCAAAATAAAAGGGGAGGAAAAAACTGCATGCTCTAACTTACATGTGAAATGTACCATTACGGAATTAAGATCTCAAATCTCCTTTTCTCATAACTTCCCCTGCCTGTTTTAATCGAGATAGTACATTTCAGAACCAGGACTTTCATTCTCCTGAGTCTCTGATAATGTATTTTTGTGGCTTCTTACATCAATTCGTCTTCCACCTTGTTACATGGCAATGTAGTCGGTCATATACCCATATATGAAATTTGGGGCAATTTGTTATGCGCCAGTAGGAAAATTCCTGGCTATAAGAAAAGGATTTTTGTTTTTGAAGTGACATTGCTCATTAAGTTTTTTTTACTGTCTTCCATAGCTTATACTATTAGTAATTTAATGGATTACTACTGAAGTGGTTTGAGCTTCTGTATTGTAGGTTTTCTAGCATATCTAAATTCTCTTGGTAAAATGCCTGACCAAGTTTTAAGATTCAAGTGGAGAACTGCAAAAGAGAGCAACCCATTCTCATGTGGATGAAAACTCAAGTTTCTGGCACAGTTGGCAATCTCTGTTTTATAGAGAAGATCGCAGTGAGGGAATTGTCCTGATGTCTGAATGTCATTTATTATGTCTGCAGGCATCTAAAAGTTGGCATCCGTTACAGCCTGTATTACAGCTTGTTTGCTGTAACCCGAGGTAGTGATAATCCTGAGGACTGCAAAGAATTGCAGGAAACTGGACTGCTATTAAGTTACCATGAATGCCTTACAAAGAGAATTTTATAAGCTTGGCTTCAAAAGTCAAATACACTTGCTTAGAGATTTGGATAAATAATACTAACAGCTACTTCTAAATAAATATGGTCCCAGGAATCTCAATTTTCCTTTCTATTCATATTTTTTAAATAGATGGGAAAAGGTTTATTTTTCTCAGTGGTTGCAGAATTGTTTCTCATATTATTTTACAATGCTAACATTAAATTCATTTAAAAGTAAGATATTTTACATGACATTATTGTTCATAATTCATAAAACAATACATAATCTTTGTACCTGTTAAATTGTAATTAGAAATTATCACTAAAATTCTAGCCAGGACCCTATCCTAATCTAGAACATATGTGCAATTGTCCATTGAGCGCTGGTTCACTGTTACACAGGACCCAGTGCAAGCAGTGTCTTAGTGTAGACCACTTGTGTATTTGAATAATAAGCTGCAAGTGGCCTCTATACAAACGTACCTTAAGGCAAGAGGTGATCGCATCCTTAGGTCAGTCTTTCAAAGCTGCTCTGTGAAAAGGCGGAAAGTGTTGAACCAGCCAGTATTTTTTTTTTTTACCTGGGATCCTGCTCAGGGTGATGAAGAGATGCCATGGGGCCTTATACCTCATTTACCTATTGTGGGTAGACATCAAAGGTTGCCTTTGTAATTTCAGAGTGACCTTTTACAACTAGCTCTATGACACTCAAGACAGCGTGGGAGTGGCCAGCGTATACTGGTAGGAAGACACTGTGCCCAGTGTTCTTCCACTGCCTCAACATTTGTAAGGGTTCCAGGCCCTTAAGTGTCTGGACAGTGCTGCCTCGGTTGGCCCCTACCACACAGCTTTTTACACTCCAAGAGCTGCTCTTGAGGTTTTCGTTTTTGGAGTTGTTTTGGGGCTAATTCCTCTTGGTGGTGACTCATAAAACAAATGTTGTTTTTCACATAGTTCCTGAAAGAGAAAGAGGCACTAATGAAAATGTCATTCTTAGTTTACAGTAATTGAAAAAAATGTGCAGGCTATTATTTTTTGAATTCCCTCTGGGCTTGAATGTTTTAGCTATGCAAAAAAAAAGATTTTTTTTTTTACTGCAGGGCCTTGATGTGTCATGATATTCTGCATACCAAAGAATGCTGGTCAGCCTGACCAGGTGGTGACGCAGTGGATAGACCATTGGACTGGGACGCAGAGGACCCGGGTTTGAGACCCTGAGGTCGCCAGCTTGAGCGCGGGCTCATCGGGTTTGAGCAGGGCTCACCAGCTTGGACCCAAGGCCGCTGGCTCAAGCAAGGGGTCAATTGGTCTGCTGTAGCCCCCTGGTAAAGGCACATATGAGAAAGCAATCAATGAACAACTAAGGCACCACAATAAAGAATTGATGCTTCTCATCTCTCTCCCTTTACGTCTGTCCCTCTCTCTGTCTCTGTCTCTCTCGCATGCTAAAAAAGAAATATTTTAGTAGCTTTCCATTACACTAGAATAAATCCAAACTCACGCAGCTTACAAAACCCTACTTACCAGCCTACCAACTTTCTAACTGAATCTCAGAGATTGCGACCTGGATTTCATTCAGTTCCTGTAATCAGTCAAGTGTTCCTGTTTTATCCTTTGCACTAACTCTTCTCTGCTGAATTCTCCTTGCTCCTACCTTTGCAAGATTGGCTCTTCATTATATCACCCAGATTTTATCTTAAATGTTACCTCTTAGCATACTTTTTCAGCTCACTCAATCAAAAGTAGCCCCAGTCATTCTATCAGTTCATTTTTGCTCACTGATCAATTATAGCACCTAGAACAATGCCTGGCACATAATAGATGCTCAGTAAATATATTTGAGTAAATGAATTTAGATGAAAGAGGAAAGGAATGACCACATAAAATTATTTTAACAATTTTTTTTTAATTCAGTGAGAGGAGGGGAAGCAGAGAGACAGACTCCCTCATGCGCCCTGACTGGAATCCATCCAGCAAGCTCACTAGGGGATGATGCTATGCCCATCTGGGGTGTTGCTCCGTTGCTCAGCAACCATGCTTGTCTTAGCACCTGAGGTGGAGGCCATGGAGCTATCCTCAGTGCTAGGGGCCAACTAGCTCCAATCGAGCCTTGGCTGCAGGAGGGAAAGAGCAGAGAGAGAAAAGCAAGATGAGGAGGGGCAAAGAAGCAGATGGGCAGTTTTCCTGTGTGCCCTGAGCAGGAATTGAACCTGGGACAACCACACGCTGGGCAGATGCTCTCCCACTGAGCCAACCAGCCAGGGATATTTTAACTATTAAAAGTGAAAAATAGAAGCCCTGGCTGGATAGCCAGTACTACCTGGTGGGTATCCAGTGCTATCCAGTATGTTAGTGTCCTACCAACACACAACAATTGCAGGTTTGATCCCTGGTCAAGGCACATACAAGAATCAACCAATAGTGCTGAAGTAAGAGAAACAACAAATCTCTTACTCTCACCCCCCATCTTTCCTCCCTCCGTCCCTCCCTCTAAAATCAATAAATAAAATTTAAAAATCTTTAAAACAAAAATTGAAAACCAGGCCTCAACTAAAATATTTATGAAACAAGAACTTGTTGGCTTTCTCTCTGTTTCCACTTAAATTGGAGAAAAGTCACAGCTGAAATAGCATGTGTGGCAAATGTCCCATGTTGAGTTTGTAACTCACAAGGCAGAAATCGAAATAAAATCCTTTCAAATTACATTATTGCTGAAATCTTTCCTGACCTCTCAGCTGAGTACTGTTGATTTTATAAGAAACGTAACTTTGGAAGAGTATTTGTTTTCTCAGACTGGTAGCAATAGGAGTAAAAGATCCCAACTCCAAATACCAGAGATAAAAGTGGTAAGCAATGTGTAACATATCAAATTTGGAGTTAATTTTATTAAAATGGAATTAATATTATAGTTTCCTTTCTCACTCAGTAGCAAATCATTGGGACTCCGTTTTCCTGGTGACAAAAGTCGATTCATTGTTTCCCTGACTCTTAAATTCATAGACTCCCTTCATTCAGTGCTGTTCTTCTGCAGTCTCCAAGTTCACTTCAGCTTCCACCATGTCCTTGCAAATTCTCTGGGCTTTCTGCCACCCCACCTATACTTCACTAGTTCAGTAACTTCTCAGTACCATCATTTTTTTTTAATTTTTATTTCTGTCTCTGACATTTCCCTCCAGGGAAACTTGTTTAACATGCATATTTCATACATACTTTGATCAGTGTACACAATTCAAGCTGCTTACATTTTCCCTTTTGAAGCCTTTGCCAGCCGGCCGCTTCAAGCTAATACATGCCCCAGCCTCTCTTAGGCTGCCTAAATAGGAGTTCGCCAAAAGTTCTGAAAGCAACTTTGTTTCCTGACTGACATCAGTTTGGGCTATTCCATGCACGAGGATACACCCCAGCAGATCCTGCTCCTGCTGCTGTACATGAGCTTAAAATGCAGAATAATGTTGCCACTTCATCTTTCCTAATTCTCTGCTTTGTTCTTCAGTACCAAGCTCCCAGTACTTGTGTACTCTGTCTAGAGTAAGGAGTCCTTTGGCTTGTAGATCTCTCCTACTTTGCATTTACAATTTTCTTGGAGAGGGTCTTGATTTGTTTGAGCCATTGCACACCTCAAAAGTATCAGAAATGTTCTTTCAAAAACATTTCCTAATAAAGAGTGTAATTTAGATTTCTTCCCCACTGCAGATTCTGACTGCATAGTTCCGTTCCGGTTTTAGATTGTGTGTTCCTCCTATTCTGGAGGTCCACTAGGTGGAAAGATGGGCTTTTCTTAAGTTTTGCCTTCAGATTTTCCTTTGGTTTGTGGTTTGATACATTCTGACAGCCCCATCAAAAAGAGATCTAGCCTGACCTGTGGTGGTGCAGTGGATAAAGCGTCGACCTGGAAATGCTGAGGTCTCCGGTTCGAAACCCTGGGCTTGCCTGGTCAAGGCACATATGGGAGTTGATGCTTCCAGCTCCTCCCCCCCTGTCTCTCTCTCTCTCTCTCTCTCTCTCTCCCTCTCTCTCTCCTCTCTAAAATGAATAAATAAATAAAAATAAAAATAAATGAAAAATAAAAACATTAAAAAAAAAAAAAGATCTAATAGTTTCTTAAGTTTAACTCATCCAGAACATTCTGTCTTCAAGTCAAACTTTATTAGAAAGAGTGCAACACAGAGTGATAATAGGGTAGCTTCCTTTGATTAATTCATTACTACTTTCTCCCTGCCTCATTTTTTTTTTCTTTCTAGTATTGCTCACAAGGATTTTAACAAACCTTTATTTTTAAAGGAAGTTTGCTCCCCCGGCTAGCAGGTGGGTTTCCATAAAGTCAATGATACTTAAACCCCAGGGCTCTTCATCTGCATAGCCTCTTCCAAAACCCACCTAGCCATGTCTAAATTTGCATTCATAATTTATAATATTTTTTTCTTAAACTGGGCCCTCGAAAGATTATTAGGTTTCACAAAATGTGGATCCGCCGCTGCTTGTGTACCTATGTGCGGAGGCCAAATATGTTTCTCCAGCGTAGATCTTCGTCCTCAACTCCAGCTCCCAGTGGACATGTGCCTTCTTCCCCTCCACTCGCGTGTCCCCTGGGCGCCTCACAATCTGTACAAACTGGACTCAGGGTTCTCCCCAACCAGCCACCAGACTTCGCCTCCCAAACCTGCTTTTTCTCCTGCTCTGGGTCTCACTCCAGTGACTGTCCTGCTGTACACCGGACCAGGTTAACTCTCCAAGCTAGAGAGAGGTCCCAGGCCCCTCTGTTCCCTCAACTTCCTTTTCCAATCTAGCTCCAAGCTGTGTGGGTTCTATTCCTCCCACTCCCCTAGTCACCTCCGTAGTGTCCTGATTCCTCCAACGCATTCCTCAGAGGTCTCTTTCATTTGGCATCTCCCCTTTCCCCTGCCCAGACCTTGCCAGAGTGCTTCATCAGAAATCAGGTTATTTCCCCACCCTGCTCTGTTGTTTTAATCATGTCCCACTACTTCCAGGATAAAATCCAGATTCTCAACCGAGATGAGTAAGATCCTCCCTGACTGCTCTCTGCCAGGTGCTCTGGGCTCATCCCTCCATCCCCAGATCACAACCTGTCCTCTGCATCCCGCACCACCTGCCTCCCACACAGTCCTCCCTGCCGGATAACTCTCAAGACTCTACTCTGGGCCCTGGCCGGTTGGCTCAGTGGTAGAGTGTTGGCCTGGCGTGCAGGAGTCCCGGGTTCGATTCCCAGCCAGGGCACACAGGAGAAGTGCCCATCTGCTTCTCCGCCCCTCCCCCTCTCCTTCCTCTCTGTCTCTCTCTTCCCCTGCCACAGCCAGGGCTCCATTGGAGCAAAGTTGGCCCGGGCTCTGAGGATGGCTCTGTGGCCTCTGCCTCAGGTGCTAGAATGGCTCTGATTGCAGCAGAGTGAAGCCCCGGATGGGCAGAGCATTGCCCCCTGGTGGGTATGCTGGGTGGATCCCGGTCGGGCGCGTGCGGGAGTCTGTCTGACTGCGTCCCCGTTTCCAACTTCAGAAAAATACAAAATAATAATAATAATAATAATAATAAATAAATAAATAAAAATACAGACTCTACTCTGGCATTCTCTTTCCAGGAGCTTTTCTAGATGAAATCCTCTAGTATACTTCCCTTCGTGCTTTCCAACATAGTGTATTACAATGGTCTGTTTTCTTGTCTGACTCTTAAGTAAAGGAGCAGTGGATTCTTTGGCTCTTATATCTTCAGTTCTTCCCCCCTATGCCTGGGCCATAGAAGACCGTCAACAAAGAGCTGCACGAATAGTGTCTGAAGTGGGGGGATGGGCAGTACGGCTTCCTTTGGGGACCACAGACTTTGTCCTCTGCGTCGCTCAGACGACAGATTAGGTCACAGCCTGGGACTCACAGAGAAGCAGCAGCCTTCCTGACAGTTGTATTTCTCTTTGTAAATAGATATTTCATTTTAATTTTATCAAAAACTATCTTTATCAAAAACTAGCCCTACATTTTAACATTTAACATATGACTTGAATTAAGAGGAAGTTTTTCTGCTCACTAAAGTGATATGTTTCTAAAATATGAACCACTGAAAAGTAAAGTACAAAGTAAAAAAATTTTCCACAATCTTGCTTACTGTGCACACTGATAAACCAGGATTAACCGTTTGGTCTATATAAACATATATACCAACCATCATTACAGGCTTATTCTTCCTTCAGGTAAAAGCTTCAGAATCACTATGGCCACAATTTCTGTAGCAATCATACATTTCTCTCTAGTGTATTGGAAGTATTTTAGAAGAAAGTCACCCTATAAATATGTAGTTTCCTTCCCATTATATTAAAACCCAAGAACAAAATGTCTTTACACTTCTAAGTATAAATATAAGGACTGGATCCAAGGAAGAGTAACAGGTTTCCCCTCGTTCCCGGGCCCCATGCAGACCCCTTTCTCAGGCCTCAGAATCACTTGTAAGTTAAATTGTTAACACGGTGTCTCCATGTGACATTTATTTAACCAGTTTTCTAAATGCCTATTTACCTAAGAAACTCTTCATCTTTCTTAAACTTACTTTGTGCCATATTTGGAATTATTGTAAACATTTAAGCCTGAATTTTCCTGATAATATCAGCTGTAACAAGTATTTAGGGCTTCAAGAGACCAACAAGTATGATACAGATGGAAGAACTGAAGCCCGCGAGCTAGCGCAGAGTGAGCCTGACATTCCAGGGTCTACCCTGCCCCCCCCCCCCGAAAAACAGAAAACCTTCCGAGTGGGAGGAAGCTAGGGAGATGAGAGGAGTTCTTGGATAATTGCTGAAAAGAACTTGGAAAGATTCACTTGTTAGAAGGCACCGGTTATTCTAATTCCTATCACTCGAACGACTGTATTTCCCATGTATAAGACGCACCTTAATTTTGGGGCCCGAAATTAGGAAAACAGAGAACAAGAGCAAAAAAGCGGGAAATGCAAGTAAGAAAATATACAACAGCCCGACTGGGTGGTGGCACAGTGGATATAGAGCATGGGACTGGAACGCGGAGGACCCAGGTTAGAAACCCCCAGGTCGCCGGCTTGAGTGCAGGCTCATCCAGCTTGAGTGCAGGGTCACTGGCTTGAGCACGGGATCGTAGACATGACCTCATGGTCGCTGGCTTGAGCCCAAGGTCACTGGCTTAAAGCCCATGGTCACTGGCTTGAGCTCATGGTTACTGGCTTGAGGCCAAGGTCACTGGCTTGAAGCCCAAGGTTGCTGGATTGAACAAGGGGTCACTTGCTCTGCTGTAAACCACCCGCCTCTGGGGTTAAGGCATATCTGAGAAAGCAATCAATGAGTAACTAAGTAGACTAAGGAGCCATAATGAAGAATTCATGTTTCTCATCTCTCTCCCTGCCTGCCTGTCTGTCCCTATCTGTCTCTCTGTCACAAAAAATAAATAATTTTTAAAAATTCTACAAGTGCAAAAACAAGCAGGAAATGGGGAAATGCAAGTAAAAAAAAATCTACAACCACTGTATAAGACACACTCAGTTTTTAAAGACTGAATTTTTCGGGAAAAAAAATGGTGCGTCATATACATGGGGGAATATGGTAAGTACCTGGAAGAGAAACTGAAATATGCTTTGGAATGTGGTTCCACACCAAAGGGAACATCCCAAAGTAATTTCAGATATTATTATGATTTAGTTGTATATAAAAGCTGCATTTTTGCCTAGGCTGGATAGCTCGGTTGGTTAGACTCTAACTTAGAGCATTGTCCCAAATCACAGGGGTTGCTGGTTTGATCCTCGATCAGGGCACATACAGTGACAGATCAATGTTCCTGTCACCCTCTCTCTCTTCCTCTCTCTTTAAAATCAATAAAATGAACATTCTGTTTTTTAAAAAGCTGCAATTCTGACCAAAGAGTGACATTCAAAGAACAGTGCACATCATACTTACGCTTTCGCCAGCTCCATTGATATTTGTTCCAAAGAGCATCCCTTTGTCTCAGGTATAAACACAACAACAAACACCAGGGCTGCGAGACTCATGGTTGCATATATAAAACACACCGATGGCAGGCCAATGAGATCTACGAAGGACAAAAGAAATTGCTTAGAAATGTGTTTTGTGTTGCTTTGAGCCCACTTGTGGACAGCTGCTTCCTAGAGAATATATAAAAACGTGCATTTTCAAAAACGCAGATAGTACCCGGGGAAACAGCAATCACAAATGAAAAAAATAGCCAGCCTCTGAAAGCTTCATGTTCACAAACTACCCCAGCTTTCTCTGGTGGAATGAATAGCAGTCTTGTAAGCATCACAATTTAAACCTAGTGCTACCTTTTTTTGTGAGCATGCTTTTCTTTCTGTTCATTGCAAAACGAGAACCTGAAGCAACACAGAAACATAAGGCAGAAGGGGACAGAGCTCCTCTCCTCACGCTCCACAGCTCCTCTCTGCCAATCACTGCTGTAGCCATTCGGTTTCTATTAATGGACATTTTTTAAGACATTGATACAGATGGATTTTCTTGAAACAAATTCACCCTTCTTGACTCTGATTTGAACAAATCATTTCATGTTGAGGCTATTGTATCATTTAGTAGCTAACATGTTTGCAATGCTTCCTGGATTCAAAGGGGAAAAAATGCAATAATGGTTCTAGAGGAAGGCATTCACTTGCTCAGACACGGCAGCAAGAAGCAGGATGGATTTCACCTGCTGGCCTAGTATTCCCTCTGGCCACCTCTAGCCAAAGGTACGGTCCCTTTGTAGTTACTGAGGTCAAGGTACGTTGACTTGAATCTGCATTTGCATTGGGCCACCCTGGCTCAGCAATGGAAAGTCCAGTGTGACAGAGTAGTGACAAGGAAGTTGGCTCTCTCTATGAACACAGGTTCAGACCAACCAGAGGCTGGAACCAAGCATTATAGCCCGTCACAGCTGCAACCAGAAGTTACGATCAGTCAGTCAGGAAAACTGACCGAATAGCAGTGTATGTACAAGGCAGTTTTGTACGTGCATTGTGGAAGGAGAAAGCGCATTACCCACTAGTCAGCCAGTTGTGAAGCCGGAAGGCAGACGGCACTGCTGTACTCGCATTTTGTTTAAACTAATGCTTCCGTGTTCTTATTGCTGCTGGCCCAGGGTTTTGCCCAGATAAGTGCTTAATAAAACACTTGTAGAATTGGTTCTTCTTCCTTTCTGGGGCATAAAACCAGGATATAGAAAATAAAAATATCTTGCCTAACCAGGCATCGATGCAGTGGATAGACTATCAGACTGGGATGCTGAGGACCCAGATTTGAAACCCTGAGGTTGCTGACTTGAGCCCGGGCTCATCCAGCTTCAGTGAGGCTTCACCAGCTTTAGTGTGGGTTCACCAGCTTGAGCGTGGGACCATAGACATGACCCCATGGCTGCTGGCTTGAGCCCAAAGGTTGCTGGCTTGAGCCCAAAGGTTGCTGGCTTGAAGCCCAAAGTCACTGGCTTGAGCCCACGATTGCTGGCTTGAGCAAGGGATCACTCGCTCTGCTGTATTCCCCAGTCAAGGCACATATGAGAAAGCAATCAATGAACAACTAAGGTGCTGCAACAAAGAATTGATGCTTCTCATCTCTTGCCCTTTCAGCCTGTCTGTCCCTGTCTGTGTGTGTGTCTCTCTCCCTAAAAAAAGAAAAGGTAAAAAACCCCAAAAGGTTATCTTACCACGCTTGTCCCCTGTTCTGGTTGAGCATTGTCAATAACAGAGGCTCACGACTTTACGGAGTTTCTCTTCACAGTAAGCCGGCCCTACCTTTTAAAAAGGTATTGGTTACTGATTCCTAAGTGCAAGTTCCAGGAACTTCGGTTCAGGAACTCTGGTTCAGAGGTCCTGCTTTGTTCTCTACATCAGCTTTCCCCATCCCTTCTTCAAGACCGGGCTTCAATATTTCTATGCACCCCCATCCCTTCCCTGAGCATCCTCTGGTCCAAGCCAAACATCCTGAACTCTTGCAACTATTCTTCACAAAACACAGTGACAGAGAGGACAAGTGTCTCAAGGTGTGGGTCATTCTTATTAAATGCTCTTCCTGCTAAATGTTAAAATGTATCCCAGTATTATATGTATATTATATATAAGGAGGATAAGCTTGACAGGTACCCAATCTAGTAAGTGTAGCAAGATGTAACTAAATAAAGAGTGTATATAAGCAGTAGCTGAGCATCCCTTTGGGGAGGCAGAGCTTTGGATATTAATCCCATCTCCTTTATCTGCTACAAGTAAATAAAACTACCGTGCAACAAACAAGTCTCACATGTCTCAATCTTGAATAAAACACCCAACTGAACCCTGTGAGTTCAGCAACAAGTGTCACGCCCATGTCATCCAGATAGCACTTGCTTGGTGGACACACTGCAACCCTCTTACAAAATTTAAACAACCCTCTTAAAGTATTTCTCTCAAAGCCATTGGTGTCCAACCATTTCCTTTATTTGGAGAATTGATTTTTGAAAGTAAGTAAAGAATGTCAAACTTAGCCCAGTTAAATGTCATCTATTATCCCAGGGTTTTTAAAAAGTACATATGCTTTCTCAACATTTGTTCAGAAAAACCCAAGAAGAACTCTGGGATCTTCTTAGCTCATCTTACATGTTTGTTGTCCTTGGAGGTTTGTGCCATCTGTTTTTGTCCTTTCTTATTGCTGTTCTTATTTTTATATTTCTCCTTCACATCAAACATCAGACAAGGGTGTGTGTGTGTGTGTGTGTGTGTGTGTGTGTGTGTGTGTGTGTGTGAAGGTGAAGGGCACAGGTCTCTCTGGCTGTGATTTGAGTAGGAGAGGTATGTTTGGAATTAATGACCAGTTTCTTTGTTTCCTTACAGCTTGGGCTATTTCTAAAAAAGTAAGGATGTAAATATTTAAAATTCTTAAATAAAAACTCAAAACCATGCTTATTTAACAACTCCAAAGTTCCAAAAATATTTTATCGCTTCACATTCATTTTGAAATATCCCCTAATTTTTGTTAGTAGTATAGATGTACTTTTTGAAAAAGTGGATCCTGGCCAGGCTGCTCAGTGAATAAAGCATCAACCCAGCAAGCCAGAGGTCATGAGTTTGATCCCCAGTCAAGGCACATAAGAGAAGCAATCAATGAGTACACAGCTAAGTGGAACAACTAAGTGAAACAATGAGTTGACACTTCTTTCTCTCTTTCTCTCTCTCTCCTCCCCCATCCTTCTCTCCTCTTTCTGCCTTCTTCTCTTTCTCTTTCTCTCAACTCAATGGAAATTTTTTTTTAAATCATAAAAATAGAAAAAGTGGTTGACAAGATTCAAAAGTACTATGTATATCAAGATATACATTTTTGAATATACATCCTCTTAAAAATTTATATCATATATACATATTATTCACATTCTCCCAATGGTCTTATAATTATTTTTTATACTTTGTTTAAATCACGATCCAAATACTTAACTTAAAATTGGTTGATATGTCTCTTAAATTTTGTAGGTTTTATCTCCATTTCTCTTCCCTTCCCTTCTCCTCAATTTATATTTTTAATGAAGAAACTGGGTTTTTAATGAAGAAACTGGGTTTCTTCATTTGTTTCATAGTTTTCCCCAGGCAAGATTTTGCTAATTATCACATCACGTGACCTTCTGTCCTTTGTATTTCCTGTAAACTACTATTTAGATAGAGAGCACCAATTTTCGACCTTTTTCATCTTGTGGCATCCATAAACTAATTACTGAAATTCTGCGGCACAACAAAAATATATTTTTTGCCGATCTAACAACAATATCAAAACCACTTGGTTAAGAGTATCATCCTGAAATGACAAGGTTATAGGTTTGATCCCTGGTCGGGACACACACCGGAAGCAACCAAAGAAAGCAAGAAGGAGATGAACAGGAAATGGATGCTTCCCTTCCTCCTCCTCTGTTTCTCTCCCTTCTTCTCTCTGACTTCTTTTAAAAAAAAATCAATAAAAATTAAGCCTTGGTCAGATTGCTCAGCTGATTGGAGTGTCATTCTGGGGCGTGGAGGTTGCCGGATGGATTCCCCCAATCAGGACACATACTGGAGCAGCTCCGTGTTCCTCTCTCTCCCCTGCCTCGCTCAAACAAAAAGGATATAATTTTAATTCATTCACGACAGATGGCTGTTGATGTTTTGACTGTTGTTATTTTTTTACTTGACAATCTAAGGGAACAGAGGTCAGCACCCATGACTTATTGCATGCTTTAAATTTCAACCCACACCAGTTGAAAATCACAGCCTGATCTAGAGGCTTGAGGAGATTTAGATTTCCTTGTTTCTCTGCTTGCAGCGTGGGGTGTGTGTGTGTGTGTGTGTGTGTGTGTGCGTGCGTGTGTGTGTGTGTGTAAAGGGAAAAAAAAGAAAACTGAACTCCTTGGTCAGTTCTGGAGGATGATTGGGAACCACCTCATGATTTCAAAAATTAAAAAATCAAGAGGAAATTTTTTTTAATGATTTTTTTAAATTTTATTTATTCATTTTTAGAGAGGACAGAGAGAGGGAGAGAGAGAGAGACAGAGAAGGAGAGAGAGGATAGAGAGAGGAGGGGGGAGGAGCAGGAAGCATCAACTCCCATATGTGCCTTGACCAGGCAAGCCCAGGGTTTTGAACCGGCGACCTCAGCAATTTCAGGTCGATGCTTTATCCACTGCGCCACCACAGGTCAGGCAAGAGGAAATTTTTTTTTTTTTTTTTTTTTTTTTGTATTTTTCTGAAGCTGGAAACGGGTTGAGACAGTCAGACTCCCGCATGCGCCCGACCAGGATCCACCCGGCACGCCCACCAGGGGCGATGCTCTGCCCACCAGGGGGCGATGCTCTGCCCACCAGGGGGCGATGCTCTGCCCCTCCGGGGCGTCGCTCTGCCGCGACCAGAGCCACTCTAGCGCCTGGGGCAGAGGCCAAGGAGCCATCCCCAGCGCCCGGGCCATCTTTGCTCCAATGGAGCCTCGGCTGCGGGAGGGGAAGAGAGAGACAGAGAGGAAGGAGGGGGGGGGGGTGGAGAAGCAAATGGGCGCTTCTCCTATGTGCCCTGGCCGGGAACCCGGGTCCCCCGCACGCCAGGCCAACGCTCTACCGCTGAGCCAACCAGCCAGGGCCGGCAAGAGGAAATTTTATGTATGTATCTTCCCTTTCTTGTATGACCCATAGTTCAGGGTAGGCAAATAACTATTAGTTATTAGAAATTTCTTCTATAACTATTAGAGAAGTATTGCAGGTAAAAATTTAGACAGAATGATAGAATGGACAACGATCTTCCAAGAAAGCTGAGGTGACAAAGTGGGAGACAGGCAAGCCGGACGCGCTCTGCTGGCCAGACCCATGCTGTCACCAAGGAAGGGGTGTGCAAACAAAGGAGCAAGACACTCGAAATCTCGCCCAGCCTCTCGGTCGGTCGAACTAGCTGTTGCAGGAAACACAGAGGGCAGAAGGCCATGTGCTGTGATGACTCTCAGCAAAATCCCACCCGGGGAAACTATGGAACAACTGACCCGGTTTCTTCATTAACAATATAAAGTGAGGGGGAGGGGAGAAGAAAGGAAGATGAAACCGACAAGTTTACAAAAGACCTATCAGTCCATTGTAAGCTGTATATTTGAATTGTAATTCAAACAAACAAAATATTTTAAAAAATCATTATAAGACATTTTGAGAATGTAACGTGAATATAGACTGGCCATTGATACCAAGGGACTTGAATGAACATTTTTAGGTTGATAATGATATTGTGGTTCTAGTTTTTGAATGTCTTATCTTTTAGAGGTCCATGCTGAAGGTTGAAAACAAATGACATTCTGTCTGATGTTGTGTCTTAAAATAACACAGGGGAAAGAACGGGTGGGATTATAAAATAACTAAGGTTGACCACTCGTAAATTGGGCGGCAGGTGCCTCAGGTTCCTCGCTGCCGCTCTCTTTACTTTAGCATGCGTTTGAAAATGTCCACAGTAGATGGTTTTTAGGTGCATGTACTTCCCTAACATCGGTCCTAAGATCACAGAGACATGAGAGGGAGAAGGACACATCCTTACCAGTCACGGTCAAAAACGTCAGAGAGATGAGGAGGTTGATGCCCCAGTTCATGCTGGAAGTTAAAGCCATGGCACGTCCTCTGATTCCACCGGGAAAAATCTCGCTGAGCACCAGCCAGGGCACTAGGGGAAACGGCAGAGGGGGCAGCACAGCAGAATGATCAGAAACCTATTAAAACTGAGGGAAGCGTCTGCTCCCTAGTCCCGCGAGATTTGTGGTTGGGGCGCAGGGCCACGTGCTTTCTCTTTACCCCAGCCAGGTGAGAAAAGGTTCAGGAGACACTCTGAGAGAGCCCTACTACGGTTGGTATGTGACATGGGCCTGACAAGTGCAAACGAAAGGGACAGTGGTGGGGCCATCTGCCAAGCACAGATCTTCAATGTCAGCCTCTAACTCTACCTGCTATACCTCTGGGCTCTTTCCTGTGATTTTCTTTGTCCCTGACCTCAGAGAGATCCAACCTCATAGCTACAGAGTGGGTGGGAAATAAAACTAGGAGGGTGGGAGGAAGGAAATGGTTACTCTCACGTCCACCACTTGGGCTTCCTGGCCTGGGCAAGTAGGTAGAGAAAAGCTCTGAATTAAATAGGGCTCCAAGGGGACTCTTCTTGGCATGAACACTGATCAGAGGACCTTTTATTATCTGTGAGTGACAGGGAACCATACAGGAACTGCCCAATTAAAACAGAAAGGAAGTAGAAGAGAAAATTAACGTTCTCCTGCTCACAGCCAATCCAACTGAGTTTGCTCAACAACTCGGCTGCGAGCTCCTACAAGGGCAGGCACTTTACAAACCTTATCTCACTGGATCTTCACCAACTCCTACAAGACAAGAGGTATCACTATCCCTCTTTTCTAGAAGAGGAAACTGCGACTTAAAGGAGTTCATAACCAACCAAGGTCATGGGGCTCAGAAGTGGCAGGGGTGGCATTAAACCCTGGCACTCAGTCTCTGAAGCTCATGCTTTTAATTACAGTAGTGACTCAATAAATACTTGTTAATTAGTAATTAACTGTGGAGTACAAACACATCTGACTCTCAGGAAAGAAGAATTTAGGAGTTGCCCCAGCCCTGGCGCACTGCTAAGTCACCTCGTGCTGGAAAACCAGCTTTCTGTACCCACCCGCTGCATTGTCCTAGCCCGGACAGGTGGAGGGTGGGGGAGGCGGAGCAAGGAGGCAGGGAGGGGCCCCACTGGCCAGCCACCACTCGGGCCGCCTACACCAGCAACAAGCAGTCAACTGTGCCTCTGCCTTAACAATGTCCTTCATGACACTATCACTCTCTATAGAGAAAATATCTGCTTGTGATAAATTTGCAGTTTCAAAGTAAGAAAAATAAAAGAAGGCAGGACAAATATTTTTTTCTTGATTATCTTCTCCAAGTAAATCTATATGGGGTTACCTTTAGGGCATGGAATAAAATGGTAAGAAAAGGAACATGATTATTATTGTTCTAATTGATAGGGAATTCAGATACAAAAGTCCACATCCCTGCCCTCCACTTCCTGCCCCCAAAGACCTTCACGAGGTTGTTGCAGAGTCTTTCCTTAGAGAGCAATGCAATGTCCAGGCAGCCTTGCCCGGGGCTTTGTAAGACTGGGGGTCTGGCGCAGAGTAGACTGACAGCTGCGTGATTCTGGTGAAGCCTTTGTAATGACCTGTTCTTGGGCAGGTGCATGATAAAATTATGTAAATTCAAGTTTTTGAAGCTAAACAAGTGATACCACAGACCAATCCCCCTGTGTCTTTTGTCGCCATGGGATGCAACATGACAGGGTAGAGTAGAGGGTCCTTTCTGCCTTTTGTTCTAGCAGCCGGGAGGAGGAGGTGAGGGAAGGGGCACTCTCATTTCCTTTTAGTAGAGCAATTAACACACGTTCTCTTGATCTACTTCTATCCCATCCTCATCACCTCCGAAACCCCCTCTTTCCCCTCCCGACCTTTCATCACGGTGGCCTCTTGGAATTATTTGATGGGGTTTTGGGAAAATCATTGCTGCGATCATCAGAGCCATGTTAGCCACAGATAAAAATGAGGGGACCCTGCTGTTGCAGCAAGTGATGGGTCTCAGTAGCAAAGAGATGGGACAGAGGCACACAGTACTAGTTATAAGTGTTCAGATGGAAGTGTCAAGGGCTTGTCCAAGAACACCCAAGATCCATACTGACAGCCTTTCCCAGGTGTGTATTCAATGCAGCTCTGAGCCAAGTCCTGGGGCAGTTTGACTAGTCAGTGAGCAACGGACTGAATATTGAAAGAGAGACTTCTGTCAGTGTCTCATGGAAACTTGTCAGGCAAACCTCGCCCCTGACAATTCAAAAGATAATGTATCATTGCTGAAAGCTTCTACTTCTTTTTAGAAAGAATTTTAAATTCTACCTGCAATAGAAAGATTTCAAGAATTGATGCCCTGGTTTATCTAATGGATTGGATGTTGCAACAATTGGCAAGTGTTTCGACAAGGACAATTTACCTCTTAGTATAGAGCCTGTCAAGCCAAAATAAAGAGAATATTATTTTTACTATGATTTCAGAACCATAAAAAAAATCACACATTTTCAGATCTAGAGAGAGTGAAATAAAAACCTAAGTGGCACTCACAGCAAGCTAGAACTTACTGAAAGGGTAAGAGCCTTCCCTGGCAGGCTTAAGAGCAAGATAGTACCAGAATCTCACAGGCCCTTGTGTCCCCTGGGAATGGACTGTGAGTGCCCCAAACCGAGGACACAGAGAACCTTTGTTTCACTCAGTTCATAAGTAAGGAGCCCAAAGGTATATCGCCAGGGGATTTACTATGTTGATATTTATAATGACAAGTATAAAATTATTAAAATCACTGATTTTTTTCCCTATCGAGATGGCCTAATTTCTCCCACAATGAAATCAAGGTATTGCCACATGCCAAGTTAAGAAGTAGTGACTGTCTGGCTGTCCTCCTGTCCCCTTCCCTGAAGAGAGGCCCACAGGAGATGCTGTGTGCTGTTTGCTTGTGGGGGTCCGCAGAGTATTCCGAGATGGTGAACGCGACAGTGAGTGCAGCCACACTAGCTTAGCAGGTCCTGAAACAATTCTTCCTGACCCCTCTCATTCCGCCCTTCTCCCCTCTTCCCAGGACTCCCTCAGCGATCTAGGTCTCTGTAAATGTCAGCATCTGCACGTGCCTGTAAGGCCTTCTCTGTGCTGCAGGGACGGGCTGGGAGATAACTGTGCACAGAATTTCACGTGGTGTTGAAGCAGGCTGCCTGTCAGAACTTGCCTGGTCCTGTGGAAATCTGCAGTGTTTACGGCTGCACAGAGCGTCATAAAAGGCCCATGGAGGACCGATAGGTTGAAGTGTGTCCGTGTGCAGTGGAGGACATGGACTTGCATTAACAGGGGCAGTCAGTGGAAATGACTGAGCCCTGCCACGTGTAAACCGCCATGCTGATCCCCTCCCCCCTGCCGCTGCCACCAAGGTTTTCCCACGGAGGCTGTGCTGTTACTTCCTGGACTTTGGGATTTAAGCCCGTGGTTCTCCAGGCGCACTCTCTGGGCTTGGGCTCTTCCTGAACTCTGAACCTGAACTCCTTCCTGAACCTGGGGCATGGTAGCCCCGGTGTGAGAGTCCCACGGAGGTCCTGAACCTCTTCCCAGACAACTCCTCCCAGTGCTGGGGGAAGTTCTACGCTTAGGCTGCGAAATGTTCAACAACTTGATTTGCCCAGGAGCCTGTGCCTCACAGGAGGGAAGCCTACTCCCATGGCTCCCAGCGCCTTTGCAAGTAGCATGCGGCACACTTACTTCTCTCATTGCAGAGGGCCATTCAGATGTGAACTTGAAAGGGAACGTGCCCAGTTTCTTTAGAATCTGGGATCCTAAATTCCCTAAGTGGGAAAATTATATACTTTAAAAAAATATATGCCACCATAGCCAACATCTCCCACATCAACAATGATGTGGTAACTTTAATTTATTTTACGTATTCTCTCTTCTCTCCGTCTCTGAGTTTTGTTCACTCCTGGCTTTGTAAAAGAAATACTTTATTCAAGAATATGATCTTGGTTTTCTTAAATAACAAACCAAGATATTCCAGGGTAATGTCACTTACTTCTAGACTAACAATACATTTCTACTCTTTAAATAGATGAATTTATTGTTCTGAAGAACAATGAAAATGGATGGGGAGTTGAAGAAAGGTTCTGATAGTACATTCATCCAAGTCATCCACTTAACACCACCAGTTATTTGTAATATCAACTGATAACTTGAATAGGTCATCCTTCAGTTTTGTTGAAAGCAAATTGTTGAGAACATCTAGGTATATGAAAGGATTATCATGTAGTTATTAGAGTCATTTTTCCACCCTACACCTACACAAATATTTCCAATTGTCTTTTTAATTAGTGTATCTGAGGTTTTTACAATGTGTGACACCTATCCTACAATGTCTGATGGGTAATAGGTGTGTTTTCTTTTAAGTGGGAGAGCACATAACTTGGGAGAAGGAAGAAGAAATGTTAGGAAACAGATTTTTTGAAATTGAAATTGATTTCATTTGAAGTATCTTTAAATGACCACTCTGGAAAGTGCCCCCCCCTGGAGTATGCATATCCTAATTTGCAGACCACTTAACTAGAGTTCAAAATAAAAAATAAAAAAAAAGGAAAGAAGTACAGAGATTAGCCTTTTCTTTTTTCTTAAACTATAACCTGAATGTTATGTTTCAGATGTAACATTTTATGTTGTGTTTTTTTTTCATGATCGATGCTTTGGATTTCAATCAGAAAAAGGTATTACCGTTTTTAATATGGTACATGTTCTTAGAAAAATTCTTAACCTTGTGATCTAGAAAATAGTGAAGTAAAAAATGAATGTGTGTGTTTATCAGGTCGTATTAAAACCTTAGTCTGTTCCTTTACTATCTTTACTGTCCAATGTTCATAATTTTCAAGGGCATAGGAGTATGGTTGTGCTGGGCTGAAGAAAAGGTTTAACATCAACGTATTATGTGAACAGTTGCTAAGGGTAACAGAATTGATGGTGTCATTCCACAAAGAGTTGAGCTGTGCTCATGCTACAAAATGTGTTTTAAGACCCTGGTTCTGTCAGGTACTACTGCCTCATCATCTAACTCCACAGAGAAAGATGGGATTGAATGAGCTGAGGTAGCCACTTTCTCCCAGTGCACCAGGGCACACCGTTGTGCCGCAAAAACTTTTACAACATGCAATACCTGACTGTTTAGTGAGGGCATTGACCTGTTTTCTTTTAGATTGCCAATCACAAACTGAGAACAGCAAAAACACAATAGCTCTTTGGTGAGAATGAATCAAAATTGTATCTATTTTGTTGTCAGATCGGCAAAAGATATATTTTTTGTTATGCCACAGAATTTTAGCAATTAGTTTATGTGTGCCATGAGATGAAAAATGTTAAAAAATCACTGGCTAAGGGCACATATTTCTTTTTTTTTTTTTTTTTTTCATTTTTTTTTTCTGAAGCTGGAAACAGGGAGAGACAGTCAGACAGACTCCCGCATGCGCCCGACCGGGATCCACCCGGCACGCCCACCAGGGGCAATGCTCTGCCCACCAGGGGGCGATGCTCTGCCCATCCTGGGCGTCGCCATGTTGCGACCAGAGCCACTCTAGCGCCTGAGGCAGAGGCCACAGAGCCATCCCCAGCGCCCGGGCCATCTTTGCTCCAATGGAGCCTTGGCTGCGGGAGGGGAAGAGAGAGACAGAGAGGAAAGCGTGGCGGAGGGGTGGAGAAGCAAATGGGCGCTTCTCTTGTGTGCCCTGGCCGGGAATCGAACCCGGGTCCTCCGCACGCTAGGCCGACGCTCTACCGCTGAGCCAACCGGCCAGGGCATAGGGCACATATTTCTTTAAGTTTTTCCTCTTTTGCTTGAATGCAAATTTAATGTAAAACCATTCGATACCATTTTTTGTTTATTTTGCATTATTTTAATGATAAACACTAGAGGACCAAATAATTCACCATTTTAATCAAGCAAAATGACCTTTAACTTAATTAGCTAAACAAAGGGAGCAGAGCAATGTGAATATTGGTAAATTGAGAACTCAGAGTTAAAAGAAAAAAATTTGCTAGATCTTAAAAGTAGATGCTGACACTTAACACAAACCCAGCATGTGAACATGATTGTAAAACAGCTACATTTAATAACAAAATTTACCTGTTTAAGGAATGATAATTTGTGCAATATACCTTTTCTCTAATGATATGCCATTATCCTAAGAATGGCGGAAAAGGATGGTGAGCACTGCTAAAACCCTTGATTGTGGTGGTTCTGAACATTAGGGGCCTGAGGTCTAGGGAGAAATATGAAGAATATTAAAATCTCTTTCTGAAACACTTGATGTCCTTCTGGTCTGTATGCCTCTCTGCTCTAAACCAATATATATTGGAGTAAGGCTGCTAAGTAAACTTCTGAATTAGAACTTACTGTTCCACATCCCTGGAATTGTCAAAATCTTCAACTGTGCAAACATCACACGAAAAGTTTCTTTTTGAAGAACTAAACTTATATAGGTATAAAATCTAAATGTAAATGTTATAGCAAGAGACCCTGGGCTTGCCCGGTCAAGGTACATATGGGAGTTGAATCTTCCTGCTCCTTCCCCTTCTCTTTCTCTCAATCTGTCTCTCTCTATCCTCTCTAAAATGAATATATTAAAAAAAAATTTATACTGTTATAGCAGATGAGTCTTATGCTTCCGATTGATTCCCATCTTTCAAAAGGCTGGTTAGACTCCATAATAGGAAACCAAACAAAGCTAGGCTCTATAATCTATGAACCTTAAGAAATTCTAGCTTCTTGTTGAAAACAAAAAAGCAGCCTTTTTATGATATTTGAGGTGAGTGACAATTTTCCATGGGTCTCTTGCATTTCTGCATGTCTTACAAACAAAAGCATTGACTTCCACTGTTTCAGGCTTTCTTTCCAAGGATGTTTGTTATACAAACAGCAAAGGTGTGTTTACTACCCAATAAATTAAAGATGAAGTCTCCCTGCAGGGAAGGACTCAAGTTGGCTTACTGTCTATTTAAAAGATTTGGGTTCCCTAGGCTTGGGGCTCCTCTCTTCTAAAATAACACGTCATGTGTCATCTAGCCCTCTTTATGTGGCCCTGTCTGTATTGGAGCAAGGGGAACTGGTGCATATGCTGACATTCTGGCTATTGTTATTGCAAGGAGTAATAAATAGTTTTTTGCCTCTGACCAAACACTTTTTGCCAACATCCATAAAACTGTGACAGGCCAACTTGCTAACTTATAAGTGGGCCAAAATATTATCCATTTTGCAGTTCTTGAGGGTTTGTTTACTTGAGCTATGGTATAATTTTTCTACAAAGATCTTTATTGCCATTATTAACTTTGGATTGCCCTTTCATATATGAGGGATTTAATGTAATTCTGAAGCCTGAAATAATCCATTGAAATATATCTGTTAGCTCTAATGCTAATTAAGTAAGCAAAAGCAACCAGATTCCAGGTTCAGATTTTCACACATTACTCTTAGGAAAACCATGAAAGAATTACCTTAAATTATTCATGATAAAGAGTCAAGTTTAAAAACATTCAATTATTTTAAAAAGATAAGAATAATCAGCTCATGATATGGTTAATCTTAATCTCTTTTTTTGTTTTTCTAGGGGAAGGGCTGGGTCATATGCTTGGAAATGAATATTTTGTCTAACACCTTAAATTTTTTTAATTACTTTAATTTTGGTACCTTTTATTTATTTATTTATTTTAGTAAAAAGACAGAGAGAGAGAGACAGATAGGGACAGACAGGCAGGAAGGGAAAAAGACAAGAAGCATCAATTATTCATTGTGACACCTTAGTTGTTCATTGATTGTTTTCTCATATGTGCCTTCACCAAGGGGGCTACAGCAGAGCAAGTGATCCCTTGCTTAAGCCACAACCTTTGGGTTCAAGCCAGTGACCATGGGGTCATGTCTATTATCTCACGCTCAAGCCAGCAACCCTCCGCTCAAGTGGGTGAGACTGCACTCAAGCCAGATAAGCTTGCGCTCAAGCCAGTGACCTCAGGGTTTTAAACCTGGGTCCTCTGTGTTCCAGTCTGACACCCTATCCACTGTGCTACTGCCTGGTCAGGCAATTTTGGTACCTTTAAAACATAAACTTTCTTTAGTCATCAGTTGAATTGGAGATATCCCTGAATTCGCAATTGAGTAGTTTTTCTCAGATATAATTTTTGGTCAAATGTCCATAGGGTTCCACACAAACCACAGTTATCTTTCATTCCCTAAACACTGACTCAGATTCATGCCAGAGCAGATCAGGATGCATCAACCCCAGTCTAGAGAGAGAACTCCCCTTTCATCACAGAAGCTAAGAGAGTTCCAGAAACAGCTCTCTCTTTTTTTTTTTGAGATGTTTTTTATTCATCTAACAAATATTTATTAAGCCTCTATTGTGGGCCGGCCTAGGAAACAACAGTAAACAAGACAGTTTTTTGGGTACATAAGACATATCATCTAAATTAGTTGTGCAAACTTAGAAGAGTGGACCTTTGGGTGTTTCTCAGTCTAAATCACATCCTTCACTTTTCACCAGAACCTTGGGATTTTCTGTACAACCTGTCTGTTTTTCTAGGAAGCTCTGTTTACTGCAGGTAATCCAGAATTGAACCATACTTCAAGCCACAAATGTATTTTTGTAGTCATGACCAAACTAGAATGGTTTATAGAAGGGAAGTGAGGAAGATCGTGGCATCATAATTCAGCAGAAGGCTACGAAGCACTTCCTGTGTGTCCTGACATGACTTAAACAAAATGCCTGCTGAGGACAGTGCTGCCATTATCAGAACCACCCATCAGTTTGACCATAGCCAGATACTTAATTGAGTTCATGCAGCAAACCGGACACTAAACTAAATACACTTTATACAGATTGCTTCTGTATAAATCACCATGGGACAGGATTGCTGTATTTTTTAGATAAGGAAACTGATGCCTTCAGAGATGCACTGACTTGCTGAAAGTCCTACTTTGTGGAGTTGGGACTCAAAATGATGCCAAAGCCCTAGTCCAAATTCAAACACCATGTAATACAACCTCAATAAGCTTTCTTGCTGTTCTCCTAAAGTTTTAACTCATGTCTTCCTCAAGGCCACTTGACCTGCCATTCTCCCTGCTTAAAACTCCCTCCTCCCAGAGTTACACACTAGTTTCTTCATCCAAGCCGTAGCCCTTATGTTATCATCTCAGAAAGGCCCTTTGCTACCACCTGATCTGATAGAACCCACATCCAAACACGCTGTTTCATTTGTCTTCATTTTTTGTTATCATTCTTAACCTCCATCTAAATTGTAACACTTCTCTTTTCCTGAAGTGACATTATACATGTCTTCATTTCCTTGCTTATTTTCTGTCCCCACACGAGCTCTATAAGGACAGGATGTAGGTTTTGTTCAGCCATCCCTGGCTCTCCAACACCTGGTGCTATGCCCGCTACATCATTGGTGAGCAATACACACATACTGCATGAGTGAGTGAATCAATGAATGCCCCAGGCTTTCTCCCTCTCTCTTTTCTTCTTGGTCGCTCCAAGACGATGTCTTGCTGGAACTCCCCCTTATGTGACAGAAGAAATTGGGGGAGGTAATTGGATGTCATCTGTCATTCAGTCTTCAGTGTAAGATTCTATTTCAATATGTGAATACAAAGGTAGTTTAAGGATGACAGTTACAGTCTTCTAACTGAACTTAATATGTGACCTTGAACAAATTCCTTTCATATGCTCATAATGAAAATATATTAATCATGAGATGAAAGAGGATGTTAACTAATTACAGATGTAGGAATCTGTGGATCTGAAAAAGTCCTGGTAATTATTATGAACAGAACAGCCACACACATTTTTCTGAGTTACAGTGGCTATTTTAAGAAGAGCTGGGTTTCTATACAAGTATCACCTCAAATGAACTTATGAGATAATAACTTTATGCCTTGTATTTGGGCTCATTTTGGCTTTACCTCGAAAGCATGAATAGAAGAAATCTTCACGTGGCTCTAAGTTCTCCTGATGTCAGGACTCTGGTTCTACTGAGAAGTTTGTACCATAACAGAAAAATATTTAATTATTAAAAGAAGCTAAACTGATAGTCAGGATCACCCCAGAAATACCATGGAGAGTAAGGTTAAGATTTTGAACACATTTGGTCTGGCCAGTTGGCTCAGCAGTAGAGCATCAGCCCGGCATGTGGAAGCCCTGGGTTCAATTCTCGGTCAAGACACACAGAAGAAGTGTTCGTCTGCTTCTCTATTCCCCTTCTCTCTCTCTTTCTTTCTCTCTCTCTTTCCCTCTTGCAGTCATGGCTCAAAATGGTTTGAGCAAGTTAGTCCTTGGTGCTGAGAATGGCTCCATGGTTTCACCTCAGGCACTTAAAATTGCTTGGTTGCTGAGTAACAGAGCAACATCCCAGATGGGTAGGGGTCTTGCTGGGTGGGTACTGGTTGGGGCACATGTGGGAGTCTGTCTCTGTCTCCCTGTCACTCATTTAAAAAAAAGATTTTGAACACATTTGAAAGTGAAATATCAGGTATGGAAAACAAAATATTTAATAGTAGTCTCCAATATAAACTATAGAGCATATATCCTAATTTTATTTGATGGAAGAAATTTAGTATTAGTTAAAGAGAAATGCAAGGCAGAGGTTCTTAACCTCTTTGGGCCATGAACCCCTTTAGCAAGCTGGTAAAGCTATGGATCCCTTCTTAGAAAAATATTTCAAATATATCAAATACAATATGTAAGATTACTTGGTATCAAATTTGTTTCCTCTCCTGAATTCCAGACTCTAGCAGGGGTCGTCAAACTTTTTATAAAAACCGCCCACTTTTGCAGTGCTGGTCAATCTGTTCCCTCCCGCCCACTAGTGGGCCTTCCAGCTTTCATGGTGGGCGGTAGCAGAGCAACCAAACTGTGCCGCAATTGGCCTAGAGTTGCTAGGGCAACTCTATTCTTTTACGGTTAGGGAGAAAGAGAACCTGAAAGGAAAGTGATGTAGGACAAAACTGTAACCTAAAAATAGAAATGCTTTTTTGGCAGAAGAAATTACGATATGACTTAATACAATTAAGAAATGTTCTAAGTCAACCCATATTTAAGAAAGCTCATAAAAGATGGTGTAATCTTGCTTTTGATTTTACTTTAGAACAGCACGAGTACTTTTTTGTTTATACCTCTATTTACAGAAAGGATTTACTTTATTATAAGCAATCAACTCTCTAAATGAAATACCTGAATAATAATTACATTAGGTTAATAAGTTATAGATGCATTCAAGATCTGGTATGAAAATCTTACTCCTAATAAAAATATTCTTTAAATTTGAATTGGTTTCTGCAGTTTATACCAATGCTCTAGAATACAGTTTTGGTAATTGAATTAGAATTCCTATAGTATGTTTTCTTTAGAAAAAATAAACTACAACATGAATACAGATTAAAATGACTGACTCTTAGCAAGAAAAAAAAAAAAGGACAATGATTCAAATCCCTTCTAAAAGCTTAAGGAGAATCAATACCTAGCCCCAAATCACAGATGGAAAATAATTGCTTGTTCTCTTCGACAGGCTGGTTCAGAATTCTATCTCATGCTGCATGCTCCCCAGCCTCAGGCAAGTCCTGGGAATTGCAATTATAAGTTGGAGAAATCACAAGATGAAGGGTTATTTCTGTTTTCCATACCCAAACCTCTTTCAACTCTGAGATTCTCTATCTCACTAGTATTGGTTTTAGTCTAAGAAATTCTCAAAGAAGCTCTCTTCTCCATATTGTAGAAAAACGCAGAGCTGTCCAAAAACGTGTGCGCGTGCGCACACACACACACACACACAACTACTTTTAGGTCCTCTGTGTCTGAAATTCTCAAATAACTATGACTTAACAAAGAAAACCCTTAAATACCTCCCACTACTTGTTTCTAAACACTACTGACTCCTCTGCGTCTTTTCTCATGAACAAAAACAGAAAGAGATTTTTAGAACACATGCCCATGTGATGAATTATTCTGCAAAATAACTCGTGATGGTGTTTGGCAGAAGCAGGCACTTCTTTGGCAGCCTCGCATTTCTAATTTATGTGGCATTTAGTTGGCCCTGCAGGTAGCTTGACACGTGTAAGGAAGCACACTTTACGATTTCTCCTATTTCTGCATCTTACTTTTCAAGTCCTTCTTCTTCGTCTCCTTCGAAACCCAAAGGTGTTCTTGCATGCTTTTCAGATTTATTCAGGGCTCCCTTAAAGGGAGGGAAGAAGAAATAGAAGATATCATTTTTTTCCTCAAAGAACTTATAATACAGCCATCATATTCTGGCTAATAAACCAAAAGAAACATACAAAAGCAATATACTGTATCAGTAAGGACTAAATTATATAACACTGTGTATTATGCTGTGTATGTATCACACTGTAATTTCCATTTATATCATATTCTATAGCATACAAAACACACATGAGTTAGCTCACATGATGCTCAATCTGTAAGATAAGACAGGTATTATTATGCCTGATTCATAGATTAGAAACAGCTTCCTGAAGCTAAATGACTTAAAGATCACACAGCCAGGTGTACAAGTCCTGGATTAGAACCAAGTTTTCTGACTTTAAATTTAAGCTTCTGATAGCCCAGAACTGACCTACTCTATACTAGAAATAACTAGTAATTCATACAAATAAAGACCTCTAAGAAATGAAGTGAATTAATAGAGGAGAGAAGAAGTTCACTGAGCTTTAAAGACAGGAAGGATTTGGGTAGGGCAGAGTAAGCGTAAAGCAGTGAAAAATAAAGAAGCCCAGAGCGGTAAGCCATTGCCTCATTGCCCAATGTCAGGGGTCCTCATTCACTTTGTAGTCTACGTGGAATCTGTATGTACTTCTGCATGAATGGTGGCCCTGGAGCACAACTCTATAAACTACAATGTAAATGGTTCCCCCTGGAGTTCTGCAAATGCCCTAACATCGTTGCGTGAGATGATGGAAGGTTTGAAAGTCATGCAATTTTCCCTCAACGATGAGTGATGCAGCAATAGAGATCACGGAATTAGGCTTCCGATAACCTGGGGTTTTATTTCTAAATTTGTGTGATCTCAGTCTCCTGGTGTTTCTTGTTTATTTTCAATAAAAACAAGATGTTAGACTCAATCATTTCTAATCTCCTTTTCATCCTGCGAAGTATTTGACTTCTCCGATGCGGTAGAAAGTAGGACACCATGGAAGGTGCGTGCACACTGGTGACATGAAGAAAATAGTATTTAAGGAATACTGGTATGGAGGATGGGCGGTTATGAGAAAGGCTTGGGACAAGAGAGAACTGCGTTCTCCTAGCAACCTCAGAATGACCATAATGGAGAAGTAAGAATGGCAGAAATGGGAAGGGAAAGATAAACATAGGGCCATTTGTGAGAGAAAACCCAAGAGCATTTGGTCACTGCATTGGACACAGGTCCGAGAGCATCAAACCTGAGTGACTGGCAGACTGACTCCCCCCAGAAAAAGAAAGGGAAGGTCCCCTGGTGACAGGGAATAAGAATTCACCATCGGGTTTCTGGTGTTTGGCTCCCAGAGAAGCATCCAAGTGGGAGAGTCCAGGACTCTGCGGAAAAAGGAACTAGAAGTCATGTGAGATGATACTCCTGGAGACCAGTGAGAGTCATCAGCTCAAGGGAGATAATTACTGTTCCTGAGAAAAGAAATATGAAAGCTTTCCGAATGCATTAGCAGAAGAGTGGTTTTGGTTTTATAAAGAAACAAACGCCAAGAGGCATTAATGAAATGACCTCAGGACCTCTTTTTTAGAAGTAGATGGAATGAAAGCTAACCATAAATTTTAGCAATTAATGTTTTTATGAAAAGACATAAATGTCTATCACAGCAACTGAAGACAGAATACAGGGCCCTTGACCTTCTGAAATATTTCTTTCCTTATTCTGTCTGGCAGTTCTGTACTGCCAATTTCGCTAAGCTGGAACTACATTTCCCAGAATTCCCTTCCCTGTATAGTTCTGGTTTAGGGATGGCAAGAAGAGAAATTTGCATGAGACTTGGGAGGTCCAAGTGACACCTCAGCCCTGTGCGTGGGGGGTTTAAATCAGGGCCCTCGCTGTCACTGCAGCCTGCGCACACTGTTGCGACCTGCTGCTTCTCCTTGGTGGTGCGGGGGAACAGCTAGTGCGACCACATCTCCTTTTTCAGCGTCTCCAACTACTAGGCCGGCCACACTGTCAGGGCTCTAAGGGAAAGGACACCAGTGTTTCCCTGGGAGTCCAGCATCTTCGAAGTCGATGCGATGAGAGACTGATGTGGGTTTTAGTTTTCTTCTTACAAATTCCACTCTGGCCCGGCAAGGTCTGCTCTGTTGTCCTTGCTTCCCTCCGAGGGCCCAGCTTTCCTCCTGCGGCCCCGCGGCCCTGCACAGACTGCCAGCTGCACACAGATGCAGAGACAACACCCCTCCGCAGACACTTCCCCAGCCTCCCTCCGTGGCTCTGACCAGGGTCCTTCTCCTTTTCCTCCAACCCGCCCCTTCCGACCCTCGCTTTCTCAGCGTTTCCCACATGGTGTCAGGTCTGATCCCGCTCAGAAATCCTTATCCTCTATCACTCACACCGGTTCACACTTTATTACGCAGGTGTCTGTACACCCAGCCTTCCTTTAACTGACTCTGCTTTGTGCATTCCACTTATTCTCAGGGACCAGTAGCTACCAGAAAAAGGGGACGAAATTTTAAAATGCACATTCATAGTTTAAAATAGCCATCGTGATAGAATGAGAACCAATATTACAATACTGGCCACAGTGAGATCTGGGGACATTACCTTTAGGCTCTAGGTGGCTGATCCCGGGAGCCTCGGCAGCACCTGGAACTAACTACCCAGCTCTGGTTGTTAAGTGAGAGACAGAAAGAAACTCCTATCTTGCTTAAGCCACTATTTTGTGGTCTTTGTTATAGTTGAGCTTGAATTCTAACCAAAATATGCATTTAACAGTCTTTTAATCGAGTTTGGTTATTCAAGTAAGTGCACATCAAAAACTTCTGTATTCTTATCATTGTCCTTCTCTTTCAGCCTGTAGCTCAGGCTTATGAAAAATACGTGCGTACTTATTTAACCAGGCCTCAGAAAAAGAGACTGTCTCCATCTGGAATAAAATGCAGGGTGGCCCATTTGATAGCCTCATGTGATGGACAGTGATATACTCTTTTTGTTCATTCTTACATCTAAGGCATCTTCATGGAGAAGATTGAACTAAAAATAATTAACCTTTACTATCAAGACCAGCACAAGACTGCCTATTCTTGTCTTGAATTGGGAATTAACACTGAATTTCAGAGGACAAGAGATGTTTTCATTTTTTGAGCAAGTCACTTCTCTGATGCAATGTTATCATTTGTAAAATTTGGTGAATACTCCTTCTTCACAGGCTAGTTATGAAGGTAAAACACAGTATTTGACATAGTGGGTATCAATAAATATTAGTTGAATCTAAAGCTTAAATTTTATTGTAACAATCCATATAGAATAGTATTTAAGTAATTTTAAAGGGTAAGCAAATAGTCTTCAATAATTTTTTTCAAAATCAGATTGAATTTTCTGAAAAAGGGAATTCTTGCTCTACTATAATAACATATCAAATGATATGTTGGTGACTAAGAATTTGCTACATTTTTCAAAATTACCCAAAATCTAATGAGAGAAGAGTAGAATGAACTTAAGAAGATTCTTACTATGACTGGGTTGGTTCTGGAAGTAACCAACATCTCTCATATTATAATATGCAGCATGTCACAATCTCTACCATATTGCAAGTTTCTCTGAATTAAAACAAAGAGGGCATCCCTTCCTTCATGTTAACCTTTTCTTAGATTCTTAGTTGATTGTTCATATTTTAAATGGTTAGGTCAAGAAAATTGACATAAAAAGAAATTTTTTTTTTTTTTAGTTTTATGATGAATATATAGGAAATAAGATGCTGGCATTGGAAATTAATAAAACAATATCTACCACCTGAATTTCTTCAAAAGAGTAATATTTCTTATACTTATTAGTATAGCAAAGTTCACAAACAAGGTTAAGTTGTTCCTGGGTATAAGATAGCATTCCTGTCTTGCCCTTTTCATAAAGTTTAAAAAGTTTCTGAAAATAAAAATTTAAGACCCTTGCTCAGATTTCATTAGCTTTAGATATCAGAGTACCCATATAAGTAGTGTGTAGACTTCATTTTTGTGCCCCGCTATATGTTGAAACATTAATTCCCGATGTGATGGCTTTTGGAGATGGGGCTTTTGGGAGGTAATTAGGTCATTAGAATTAAGCCCTCATAATGGGATTTGTGCCCTTGTAAGAAGAGACACAAAATAACTAATTAGTTCTCTTTCTCTTTTTTTTTCTCTCTTTCTCCACTCCCTCCCCTTTTTCTCTCTCTCCTTTTCTCTACCATGTGAGCACACAGCAAGAAGGTGGCATCTACAAACCAGGAAGCAGAATCTGCCAGCCCCCTGATCTTGGCCTGCCCAGCCCCCAGACTGTGAGATAGAAATGTTTATTGTCTAAACCATCCAATATTTGTCCTAGCAGCCAGTCAAAATTAAGGCAAGTGCCTCACAGATACACACTTATGATAATTAAATCCTGGTCAAAACTTATTTCCAGGATACTGTTCATTAATGACATTTATCATTGTTAAGGCTTAAAAAAGCAAGGTCAAGGTTCAGGAGATCTGAGGCTAATGGTCTTGTTGTGTTTTCTCTATCTGACCCTGCACAGTCCCTTATAGAACAATCTTTCTACTAAAGTGCCAGAGGAAGGACCAGCTTCTGGCCATCAATGTTTTGGACCATGTGTCCCAATCTTGCCATTTCTGATTAGACCTATGACTTGTCACAGCAAAGAACAGAGTCCCTCTCTCGCTCTGGCATTTGAACGAATTAATATGTAGAGACCGATCTCATTTAGAAATGGGAGTAGACTGAAAGACGAAGAAGTAGAGTTGAAAGAGAGGCCGTGTCAGCCATGTGCAAGTCCAGTTATTAACTAACTGAAATTAAATTGGCCAAACCTGCTGGTTGCTAACCAAAAAAGAAGCAGACACAAGAACACAGAGCTCAGTCCATTCAACTATAGTCTCCTTGAAGACAAAGACTCAATCTGCCTTGTTCATTTCTGTTTCCCCAGCATTTAGCATAGTTCTTGGTTGTTAAAGAATTAGCCACTAAATACTGATAATTAACGCAGTCCTAAAATGACTTCTTATCCAAACACACCATCCAGTTCCTGGCAGCAGAAACCCACAGTTATCTGTGAGATTCCTTTTCCTTCAACACAGTCCATGTCTTATTATTCTTAACTTCCAAAATGTCCTTTTATTTGAGCAGGTTTGCTTGGTTCTTGATCCTTGTTAACAAAGGTTTTAATACCAGCTCTGTGAGAGAGCGAGGAGGAGAGTTGAGAATAGAGATTAAGCACTTCATTTTCTAGTGAGATGTACAAAAGACCTTCTATAATTTCTCCACAGAGAGGTTTAGGCTTTCAGGCTGAAGCTAAAAGACTAGGAAACTTTAACAAACAATCTATTCTAGCAAACCCCTGAGAGTTTGCTCCAGAGTAGGGCTTAAACATTGTCACTGGAGTAGCCAGCTACACAAAATAAAACACCCTTGTAGCTATCTCGCTGTAAATTATTTGTACTCAGTTTAATAGAAGTAAGTTGACTCCCTTTCTGTTGTTTAACAGAGGAGAATGAAGTGCCTGGGAGGTTACTCTAGTGATAAAATATACTTAAAGAACAATGCATCCTCCTTTCCTACTCATAATTCCCTTCTTATTCATTGTACTTAGAAAATATCCACTATTGTGTCTTTAAGAAAATCTGATTTTTTCCCCCTTTCATTTATGAAGAAACTCAGGAATGACACCTAAAAACAAAGTTACCTCAGTTAACTTTGCTTTCATGAAACAATATATTCTCTTGAGCAATAAATATCTTTCAAGGTCTGGTTCATCTCCAATCAGTTGGTGTTAAAGTATCCTCATATGACAGATAATGGCAAACTTACCCTTCAGGCAAATACTGGTCCTGAACATTTCATTACGCAGGTATAAGCCAAGCATCTTTTCTGCATTAGTAGAAACATCAGGTCGCCAATATTATCCCTGCCTATTTCTAATAGTTCTGTGTATGAGATGCTATAACAGTAGGATGCTCTCACTGGTCAAAAGAAATTCATTAACATTTATAAGGGGTGAGAAGGAAGAAATAAAAAATAAAATACTTACTCGGTCCTAGACCAATTGAAAAAGCAGCAACATAAACAAGCAAGCTGGCTAAGGATAGCCATTTCAAAAAAGGTGGGACTTCTGCAGGATCTGTGAGTATCTGGTATTCAGTTTGGCTCAGTCCAGTATTTAGTAAGAAGGTTGATGCCATCTCATCTCTCTTATCCACATCATTTCTTGTAGGCATCATTGAGCTTCTGCTGTGGGAAGCGATCCCCTTAAAGGACTCCCTAAGAGTTTCATTGATGGCTGACAAGTTTCTTGGTGCATGAAACAGAGACACATCCAAGGACTGGTTGAGAAGATTCTGGCTTCTGCAGATATTGGTGAAGTTCATGTGGATGTTGAGATTCACAATGCCCATGGTCACCAGTGAGGCTGTCATCACGGAAGAGCCAACACAGAGGAAAGTTTTGCCCCCAACATGGTCTACAAGAAGAGTGGCCGGGATGGTGCTGATGACCTTGACAACCCCAACCCCTGTGGAGGCTAAGCTAGCTGCCTCATTGCTTTGGAAGCCAACAGATTTCAAAACAGTCGATGCATAGAATAATATATTTGGCTGGCCAGTGATCTGTACAAAAAATACCAGTGTTAAGCCTATTATTATTCTGGTCCTCATATTGTCCTTTGAACGAAACAGATCCCCAAAACTATACTGATATTCGTCTTTCAGGGAAGATTTGATCAGAGTGAGTTCCTCCATTGTATCTGAGATGGCTCTCAACTTTCCAAGAACCTTGCCAGCAGCCTCCTCCTGTCCTTTCATCACCAGAAACCGGGGACTTGGAGGAAGAAAGTACATTCCGATCGCTTGCAGAACTCCCAAGGGAATGACAAGGCCGAACATGTACTTCCAGCCATGGGGAACATTGGCAAAGGCATAATTTGAAATGTAGGCAAAAAGAATGCCAGTGACAATCATCAACTCATTCAGGGACACGAGAAGACCCCTTCTGTGTTGTGGGGCAATCTCAGCTATGTAAACACAAGTGGCAATCGAAGAGAGTGAAATGGAAACCCCTATAGCGATGCGTCCCACGATCAGAACCGTGTAAGATAAACTGAGTATCAATACTAGGCTTCCAAGTCCAAGGAGGCAGGACGACAAGATGATGGCAGCCCTTCTTCCATACCTGTCAATTAGGACTCCTCCCGTGAGAGAGGCTAGGAAGGCGCCAATGAGAAGGGAGCTCACAACCATTTCTTGCTCCTGGCAAGACAGGGCTAATAAGGTTCTTATCTGAAGAAGAGCCCCAGAGATGATCCCAAGTTCATAACCCACCAGAAGGCCACTCACAGCAGCCGTGACAGATGACAGGAGAGTAAACATGCCGCAACCTACAAGCAGAGAGGAGAAACAGAAGGGTTAGTTTCGAATTGTCATTTTAAACATTTTAGGTCTGAATGGAGACTTCACCTTGCATAAGAAAGTTTTTCATAGCACGAGTATAAACACACCCAGAAGTATAGTAAAATAATATGCTCCCCCCAAATAATAGTGAGCTATAAAAGAAAGAAATCCTTTTTCTTTCATTTTTGGGAGAAGGGTGGGGACCTGTAGAAGGTCGTTTCTTTCTGTTTGTGATGTTTTAAATTTTGAGCTGACAGTTATGCAAGATAAGAAAATGACAAATGATGAGGAGGACTGAACAAACAAGAACATCGTTTCGCTTCTGCCTTGGCATTGGGTCAGAAATTTAGATAACCTGGCTCCTCGGGTCCCACCCTGCCTCTCTAAAGGCAAGCTTGAGGGCAGTATGGAGAGAGGAGGACCCTCTGAAAGTGCTACCCGCTTCGCGGTGTATACCTGGGGAGGGTGTGGGGGAGAAGCACAGCTCCAGCCCCAGTAAATGTTCCTTCTTGTCTCCTTGCCTCTTTGGCCACAACTGGGCCACATTGCCTTTTTCTGAGGCCCACGAGGGAGGGGGCAGACTGGAGGAGATGAGAGTGCCTTATTAAAGTCAATGCTGTGTGAGAAAGGGGGGAGGGAGAAATGGATGCAGGCCAGGGAACAAGTAATACCCAGACTGGTTCAGAGTAAGGAGGAGGGATGGAACTGGGGAAGACGCTCAAAGGGACTGCCGTTGTTCTATTACTATAATGTTAAAATCAAGGAAAATGGCAAAATGGTTGTTTTTGGTGGTAGGTCACAGGTGTTTGTTATGTTTGTAACTTGTCAAAACAGAAACAAAACAAAACAAAAATAGTTGAGAAGAGAACGTTGCAGGCACAGGAAACAGCAGTTTCCAGGGCCTGAGGTCACGCTGCAAACCTGTCTGGCAGCCAGACAGCATGTGAGGGGCATAGCACTAGCCGAAAGGTCAGAGGGGCACCAGGGAACGTGCGTAAGCACAGAGGGGACACTTCACATAGGCCTGGCGGGTGACAGGAACAATTTCTCATTGTTTTCCAACTATAACGGGGTCAATGCCCATTGACTGCTAAGAGGGCGCTGACACTTAGAGCTTTTTGCTGCTGTGTGCAGATGAGTTCTTCAAGGTCAGAGGTGGGTAGCAGGGAGCAATGTGTTGCCTTAGTCTCAAAAAGAGATGATACTAGTTTACACTTGGGTGTGACGAGTGGAACTAAAAGCAAGTAGATTTGAGAATCAATTTGGAGGTAAAAAATGACTACACTTGTTCATGAGCTGAAGTTAAAGGGTAAAGAAGTGGGTCAGGACCCAGGATGGCTCCGTGGTTTGAAGAGCTAGTTGAGTGAAACACTGGGAGATTGGGAAGAGCACTGGGTGTGAATGGGGGTGAAAGGAACAGTGGAAATAAGGAGTTCCATTTTAGACTTACGGTAACGTTTTTCTTTGTTTCACCCAAGTAAGGGATTGAGTATACAGATTTGCAGCTTAAGAGGTAGGCCAAGGCTAGAGATATGTCTTTGTAATTCAGGAGCATGTATTTGGTATTTAAAATAAAGGGAGACAGAATGGAGAAAAAGAAGAAGCAGGACTAGAACTTGGACCTAGGGTACACTGACATTTAGAAGAAGAGGTAACAGTAAAGAAAATGAAGATGAAGTAGAAACGGAATGTATGTAAAAGAAGTAGAAGTGTCTGACCAGGTGGTAGCGCAGTGGATAGAGCGCTGGACTGGGATGCAGAGGACCCAGGTTCGAGACCCTGAGGTCATTGGCTTGAGCGCGAGCTCACCAGCTTGAGCACGGCGTCTCTGGCTTGAGTGTGGGATCATAGACATGACCCCATGGTCACTGGCTTGAGTCCAAAGGTCGCTGGTTTGAGCAAGGGGTCACTTGCTCTGCTGTAGCTCCCCGGTCAAGGCACATATGAGAGAGCAATCAATGGACAACTAAGGAACCGCAATGAAGAATTGATGCTTCTCATCTCTCTCCCTTCCTGCTGTCTATCTATCCAGGTCTGTGCCTCTCTCTGTCTCTCTTTGTCTCTGTGACCAAAAAAAAAAAAAAAAAGAAAAGAAAAAAAAAAAGAAAGAAAGAAAAAAGAAAAAAAAAGAAGTTGAAGTAAGCGCTGAACACAGTAATCACAGGCTAGGCTAACCTGCTTCAGCAGGGTTCAATAGCCTTAGTTCAGCCTGGGTTTAGCACTAGTGAAAGAAGCAGGTCAGATAAACATGATCTAAATCTCTTCCCACCACAAATACCCAAGGTAAATACTTTACATCTCCAGGATCCTGATGGGATATAGAAAACTGGGAGACTCCAAAAAATAAATTAAAAGAATTGAAAATTTAGATGGAGGAGCAAATGAGAATGTAATAACCTATAAAAAATAAAAGTAATTTATGAACACTCCAACACAAACCATTGAAATGAAATTAAACCAGCAATTTATCCAGCTTATCATAAACACTTGTAACATTACATGACAGGTATTTTCCTAGGTACTTGGGAGCACATATATAACAATGAAACAAAACAGATGTATCTTTGCTCCTCAATAAAGTTAACATTTTAATGAGTCTCTCTTATCTATCATTTATTAGGTACTGTTTTAATTTTTACACGCAAAATGACTTTATTCTCTTGTAGGTTCACTTATGTCATCAGTTTCCTCATATTCTTTTTCCCTTGTGATCTGAAAGTCCCCAACAAATATCTCAATCTCAAGGAGAACTGGGTCAAGTTCTCACATTTGGATGAGAATATTATTATGTTGCTTCATATCTCTGCTTGTCATTCTCCATTTTACTTATGTTTGCAGTGGTGATTAGCGTTGTGTTTTAGCTATTGGTCTGTGGTATTCTGATTGAAGAGATGGTTATTTGGACAATGAAACTCTCAGGGAGCGGCCTGAGTGAGGCAGCCCAGAATGGATTTAGAGTGCAGGGGACAGCATGGGGACACTGAGGCAAGGATTCAGGGAGATGAAGGCCAGAACGGCTTGAGCAGCAGACTGTCCTTGCCACCTTGCCTGCCCCTTCCTTCTTCTAGCTTCCCCGCTGTGTTAGATGGGAAGGAGTGCTTCCCTACAAAAGGAAAGAGCCCCTTGAAGTACCCGAGTCCCTTCCTTTGATGCTTTATTAACCTGCTTTAGAGAGTATAAGGTGGCAGTTCAGGGGGGAATGGGGTAAGGGGCAGGGCAAACCAGCTTCTTGTAGTCTGGAGAAAACATCTTCTGAGAGAAGAGGGAGCCAGCTTGTTCTTCTGTGTTCCCGACTTCACTTCAGATGCCTCGTTCTTCCCGCCAGGGCTCACAAGACATTGACAAGCTAGGATGTGTGCAAAGGGTCTGGAAGCCATCCAGTTTGTCAGTGTCCCTCTTGAGACCCAGCAGCTAGTCCTGAGTATCATTCTTCAGAGATAATAAATTATTTCTCTAAGAACTGGTTAAAATGTTTTTTACAAAATTAAAAATAAATTTAAATTACAGTGGTACCTTGAGATACAAATTTACTTTGTTCCATAACCGAGCTCGTAAGTCAGTGAACTCGTATATCAAACTGCAGATACTGGACCCCTGTGCCAACGTGCCAACTAACGGCAGCTCTGAATCACGACTCGTATCTTGGAATTTCGCTCGGATCTCGAACAAAAATACGGACCGAGTTGCAGCTCGTATCTTAAAAATAATATTTGTATGTTGTTCTGTTCATATCTCAAGGTACCACTGTATATTTATATATAATTTAAACATTTTTATAAAATTATATATATAATATTTATAAAATTATATATATAATTTTAAATTATATATCACATTATCTGCCTGTCTAACTTATCTCAGGAAATTTGCCTTTAAAAGCTTAAAAAGTTGCACTGGGCTATTCTATGACCCTATTCTGATACGGGGGAGAATACCATCATGGGTTGTATGCTACAGAATTAAGCTCAGGTCTTCATTGTCTGAATTTTATTTAAGAGGTATACTTTCCCTTCCCTGTTGGATGCTTTACCAGATACTGCCCCAAACATTGATTTGTTGTTTCACCTATCCATGCATTCACTGGTTGACTATTGTATATTCCCTGATGGGGAATCAAGCCCTTAACATTGGAGTGTCAGGACGATACACTAACCAACTGAGCTATCCGGCCGGCACTTTAGATTTAAATTAGGAGTTTGGCCCATGATAAGAGCTATCGCTAAAAATAACTTTTTACTTACCTGATGCCAAAGCAAGCTATTCATTATTGAACACGCTCTCTCCCTGCAACTGTCTTCCAAAGCCCCCTCACCTCATCCCTCGCTCAGCAAGGTAATATATATTTATACTTAAATTTCCCTTTCTGTCTCTGAATTTCTCACGCACGTGGAGTCTGACTCTCCTACATGTGGGATTACCATCTATGCATATGTAACTAAATGTGGTCACTTGCTCTTGCTAATCTGTCTCGTGTCTCTGTGATTACTAGACCAGCCAGAGGAGCCTGGAGGGTGGAGGACTGTTTGTTCCTTGCCCTCGCTTGCACCACAGGCAGTTTTCCTGGTGCTACTTTTCCACATAAAAACAACAACGGCAGACAGGGAGTGGGCTTTTCCCCATGTCTACATTCCATTGATGATGTTAGGAGCAAGATGTTATTCTATGGATGCCAGAAAGAGAAGAGAACTTTTTCCAAGAAATCGGTCAGGGGATAGGAGGAAAGAGAAAGCACGAGGCAGGAAGGTGGAGTTTCTATTTGCCTAAATACGATGAAGAGACGGGGCCAGCTGCGTGGCCAGAGGAGAAGTGGCCAGTGCTGAAGGAGAGAGCAGGGTGAAGAATCGTAATTAGTCCCTTTTCAAAAACAAAAACAAAAACAAAACACGCAACCCTGAAGTCAAACAGTCTGCACTTAGTGTTCCTGATGACGTTTAGCAATCCCAGCCATTTTGCTCAGGGCCGTATTTTCCAGGGGCCCTATTTGACATCCCTGTGTTCTCTCCAAGTGCCATAAGGAATGCTCAGCTTTCTGTGGACATCATAGAAGTGGTGACTGTCTGGAGACTGGCAACTGGTCCCCACAAGCTGTTGAGTTACACCTATCACCTGTGTTGCTGCTTTGTTAGAAGACCAGCAGTCTGCAAGATGCAGTGAGGATTCTTTAATAAGGTGATAAAGTGAAACTTCCAATTAAAGATGAGATCACAACCAGCAGGCTTTCTGCAAACGAGAGCACTGAGACCCTCAGGGAGACCACGGATGATGGGCAGCCCCACAGGCCAAGAGCAGGCAGCCGCCCCACCGCTGCAACAAGAGCCGCATTGTCTGCACAGCTCACAGTGACTCAGACGAAACCACAACGGACTGGCGTGCGCTGAACCACTCAATTTTTCCACAATATTTGAGGTTCTGCCTGCTTTCTTTCCTTTCTTTCCATATGCCTATCACAGCGTATGTACATAATGCGCGCACAATACACACTTGCTGGCTAAGTCCTGCAGCTGAGTGAAAAGCATGCACACCCAGGTTTTTTGTTTTGTTTTGTTTTTTGGGCAGGCAGCCAGGTAATTATACAGCTTGACCAACACTGAATGCTTCACAGTTTAAAAGACCCCTTTCTCATTTCTTGTTTTGCTTGAGAAAAACTGGCGGTAGCCCCCAAATATCCGTGCAGCTGTGCTGTCCCCTTTCTCTGTTCCCTCCTCCCTCGATACCAAGTCATCGTACAAGAGTCACCTCAAGCGCCACCTCCTCTATGGCAACCACCTTGCCCTGCCTTGTTCAGCTGCTCCCGCCCCCTGCCCTTCTGTGCACAAACTGTGTGTTTAGGGCACCTGTCACTTTGTAAGGCATTCATTTCTTTACCTGTTTGTCTTCCGCACTAGGTGGAAAGTTTCCTGATCTCTGCTTTACTTATATTTGTATTCCCACCTCAAGTCTCTGGCACAAAGTAAATGGTCAATAAACGTGCATTGAGTGAGTAAATACTCAATGAATGTGTATTGAGTGAGTGAATAAATACTCAATAAATGTGTGTTGAGTGAATAAATAAATAAATGAATAATGGCGTTCTCAAATACCTGCCAGGCGCAGTTTTGTTTGCTTACTGAAGTTAATACCTAGTCTTATGTGATAGTTAGCATATAGAACTGTTTACATAAATGCTTAGCATTTAAACAGCGCACTGTTAGCATTACTATAAAGCTTTCAATGCTGCTATTAGCCTGCTAACATCAGAAGCATTGCATAGACCATGAAGTGTCTCATTGTCACTTGTATGTTTATATTTTATTAAATGTCAGACCGGTGCATCAGCCTAGACTCAGTGCTTAGCAGTGGAGGAGGTATTCAGATCCCACTGAAGCTCCAGGCACCAGTTCTCCAGCCTGTCTAGACCACGTGCTGCACACTCTTCCGGACTTGTGCTTCTCCCCGTGCTGTTCCCCCTCAAAGCATGTCCTTCCCCTGATTTCAGAGCCTAGGGAAACCCTATTCATCTTTGAAGATCCAGCTGAAACATCTCTTCCTTTACAGAAACTTTCCAGATACGCTCTCCGGTTAGCATTGATCTTGTTTCTCTCTCCTGCATTTTCACACATGGCCTTACACACCTCGGATTGCACTTGGCTACATCTATTTCCTGACTTAGACTGGGAGTTCTTTGAGAGAAGTGTCTGTATGGGTGAAGGGACTCACAGCACCTGATACAAGAGCTCAGTAGAAGCTGTTAGATGCCACAGAAGGAGGAGTGAAGGAGAAGTGCTGGCTGAAGCAGAAAGCTCCCTCACACAATCTCCCAGAGGGCACGTCCCATGCAGAGAGGAGGTGTGGTGTTTCCAGCAGCTGGCAAGGGTCCCAGATGCTGCCCTTATCCTGGGACTGTGTGTGATAGGTACCCCAAGTGATAGTAAATACTGGGCATGAGCCTTTATTTAACCACTATCTGCCCCCACCCTGTATGTCTATTCTTTCTTTAGAGTACAATGAAACTCAGATCAACAGAAAAGTTGGCCTTTCTCTATACCTACTGTTGTTTGACCTTTCTCTAACAAAAACATAAGGATTAGCTTTCTTTCTTTTCTTATTTTTCCAATCTTAGGTTTGAATTAGTAGTACTTCTCCAGCCACACTTTCCTAGAACTAGACGATTTCATTGGCTTGAGGAGCGTAAGCAGGGGACATTGTTTAAATTTGCATATTAGCACTTCCCTGCATTTTGTTTCGTTTGTAAATATCCTTTTCTGCCTGACTACATGTATGACTTTTCTAAAAAATTATTTTTATTTATTTATTCATTTTAGAGAAGAGAAGGGGGGGAGAGAGAGATAGAGAGAAGAGAGGAGAGCAGGAAGCATCAACTCCCATATGTGCCTTGACCAGGCAAGCGCAAGGTTTTGAACCGGCAACCTCAGTGTTCCAGGTCAACGCCTGATCCACGGCACCACCACAGGTCAGGCTACATGTATGACTTTTATTCTTTTCTTTCCATCCTCTCTTTCTTCTTTTATTCCTTCTTTCCCTCCTTCAATGTAAAACTTCAATGAAGATATAGTGCTTCTTTCTTCTATCTTTTTCTGCAACCAGTTGAGTACTTCTACTCAAAAAAGATTTCTTCCAGTTGTTTTGGCATATTTTTTCTCTCAATTTATTTAAGAATAATTCTTAATGTGTTAAATTTACTGATTTCTTCTCTTATCTCTATCTTTGTCCTTTCACATGCATGTAGAGTAACTTCCCATATTTATCCTGCCCATCACAGATTTCGGGTAATAATTCTTCTCTTGCACATCTAGCCTCCTCCCATTCCTTATGTGTCATCTATAGGTCTATCTGCATCGTCTTCTCAGCTAGCTCCAGTTTCACCTCAGTTTATTCTTGTCATTAGATATGGTCCTACATCTCTTTTTTCAACCTTGATTTTTGTTGTTGTTGTTGTTGCTGTTTTTTAAGTAAGAGGTGGGGAGATAACTAGACAGACTCCTGCATGCCCCCTGACCGGGATCCATACAGAAAACCTGCCTGTGGCCAATGCTCAAATCAACTGAGCTACTTTTAGTGCCTGAGGCTAATGCTTGGACCAACCAAGCCATCCTCAGCACCTGGAGCCATGCTTACACCAATCAAGCCACTGGCTGCAGGAGGGGAAGAGGGAAAGAAAGGGTACAAGGAGAGGTAGAAAAGCAGATGGTTACTTCTTATGTGTGCCTTGACCAGGGATCAAACCTTAGACTTCTACATGCCAGCCCAATGCTCTATGCACTAAGCCAACCGGCCAGGGCTCAAAGTTGATTTTTTTGTGTGTGTGACAGAGACAGAGAAAGGGACAACTAGGGACAGACAGACAAGAAGGGAGAGAGATGAGAAGCGTCAATTCTTTGTTGCAGCAACTTAGCTGTTCATTGATTGCTTTCTCTTATGTGCCTGGACAGGGGGCTACAGCAGACTGAGTGACCCCTTGCTCAAGCCAGCGACCTTGGGCTCAAGCTGGTGAGCCTTGCTCAAACCAGATGAGCCCACACTTAACCCAGCAACCTGGGGTTTCAAACCTGGGTCCTCTGCGTCCCAGTCCAATGCTCTATCCATTGTGCCACTGCCTGGTCAGGTTCAAAGTTGATTTTTAAAAAATTATAGAAAACAGAAATTAGATGCTTTACAAAATTTATGTTTTCTGTAAAAAGAAATCTTAAAATGCATGCATTTCCTTTGTACAGTATTTAAAACATACTTTCCAAAAACCAGATCTGCTGTAGTCTTTTGACCTAATCCTCACAAATCAGTGATGATATTAAACAAGGGCTTAAACACTGGGGCACTTCTTGTTTAATTTTCGAGAAAACCGAGCTGAGTATGGCATCCTCTTCTGTTTCTGCATACTCAGAGGGTTGGCTCTGACCACACTTGTCATCTTATGTGCAAGGTGGTTGCCATAGTATCATACATAAGATTCCCTCACAACCACGTTCAAAGGCAAGAAATAATGGAAGAGGCTGAGGGCAAGACCTCTTTCTTTAATCAGAAAAGGAACTTTCCAGAAGAACCTTGGAAGATAATGAGATTCAAGACACATTGCTTCAAAAATATGACATCTTGGCATATTGAATACTTTAAGCTGGAGGAGTTTAAGAGAATGGCAGATGCAGGATGGTACCTCGGGCTTTCCCCTCACTCCTCCCCCTGAAGCAGGACAGAGAGCTGGGTGAGAAGTGCCTTCCCTATCCTAGGAGGAAAGGAACAGTCTTATCTTCAAGAAGACGCCAAGAAGAATCTGAACAAACAGGACTGGCTAAGTTTCTCCCAGTTTCCTACACTTATACTCCTTCACCTATCATATTTCCACATCAAACCTGGCATGAAAATACTCAGGTTTAACAATTCCTTTGAGTCTTCATTTCCTTATGAAGACTCCTGTATCTTGTAAAACTTATATTAAAAAAACTTTGATGCTCTTCTCCTATTAATCTGTTATTGTCAGTTTAATTTTCAGAGCCAGCATGAGACCCAAATGTAGAAAAACATTTTCTTCCCCTACAAATTTACCCTAATGTCTCACTAATCAAAATCAGTGGCTTCCGTGGTCAAATGTGGCTGCAAGAGAGATGGAGAAGTGAGTATCTGACTCTTTTAGTTCCCCAGGTTGGAAAGGCAGAAAATCAGAAAGGAGTGACAGCAGCTTTGGGTTGGCAATGTCTGACCCCATTGTAGCCACTGGGCTGCAGTGGCAAATTCTCCTTAGTTAGACATGGAAGAGCAATTGATGTGGAAATTTCTGACAGCCAGAAGTTATTTTTTTGGTGTGGCTCCATTGGACTGAGAAAGGAATATATTTTAGTCCCCCAACTATGAATAAGGATATTATTCCTGCATTATTTGAAGCAGCCTGTAGGTCTTTGTTGTCAAAAACAGTACATGCAAAACTACAACTTCTAGAATGTAGCATTCCAGCGGCTCCTCTAGGCTTTGCCCCTACTTAAGCTGATTCATTTCTCAAAATGCAAAGAGCACCGTCTTTCCTACTGAAACCAAAGTTGCTGAAATATTAGAAATTGTAGCCCCTGAAGAGACATAGAAAGAGAAGTGATAATGACGTGATAGGATGGGAAGAATTGCACTGTGGACCAAAAACTTTTGACCTTCTAGAAAAGTGACTCTGGGGACTATGGAGACATCTTCTCCTTCTCTGGTGGGTGAAATTTTTTTCAGTGAGGGAGGCACAGTAAGAATCTGTGAAAGTCTAACACTTTACTGCACTATTTTGTATATTAATGGCCCCTGTTTACATTTAATTTAGGGTCAACTCCAAACTCATTGGTGATTCTAATGTTACTGTAATTTTCATTTCTTTCCACTTTTTTGTGGGGAATTTCAATAGACAGTTAAAAGGCATGAATGTGGAGAACATACTGGCAGCCATCTTTCCTAGACATATATCCTCTAGGATGGAGGCTCTCAAGGTATACGAGATGTGATGAGCTATGGACACTTTAAAATTGACAAGGTCTTTGAAAAGGATCTTCACCCCATCAATGATTATAGACTGCTGGAAAAAGTAGTAACATACATATCTGTACTTCAAGATTTTAAGCATGTAAATGTGATAATTTTTTTTTTTTTTTTGTATTTTTCTGAAGCTGGAAACGGGGAGAGACAGTCAGACTCCCGCATGCGCCCGACCGGGATCCACCCGGCACGCCCACCAGGGGGCGACGCTCTGCTCACCAGGGGGCGATGCTTTGCCCCTCTGGGGCGTCGCTCTATTGCAACTAGAGCCACTCTAGCGCCTAGGGCAGAGGCGGAGGAGCCATCCCCAGCACCCGGGCCATCTTTGCTCCAATGGAGCCTCGGCTGCGGGAGGGGAAGAGAGAGACAGAGAGGAAGGAAAGGGGGAGGGGTGGAGAAGCAGATGGACACTCCTCCTGTGTGCCCTGGCTGGGAATTGAACCCAGGACTTCTGCACGCCAGGCCGACGCTCTACCACTGAGCCAACCGGCCAGGGTGTGATAGTTTTTTAAAATTCAAAGTGCTAGTGAATGCATAATAGCTTTCTATAATTTTGTATTTTCTAATCAATAAATACAAAACCGTGAAGATTATTATGTAAGGATTTGAATTTGTTTTCCCATGAGTCTATGTATTCAAAAATGATTGGAAACCACTTTTAGTACTTTTTAAATTCTTTATGTATGAAAATAAAATGGGAAGAAAATAAATAATTTTGTAAAGCTTGTAGCTACAAAGCTCTTAGATAGAGCACTTCATTTACCAAAAATAAATACCCAGATGGCCACCTGCATGTTAGGGGAGAAGCCCCCTAGGGCTTGTTGATAATATACAGGCAGACTGTGGGCAAGAGGGAGAGAGAAGGAGAAAAAGCCGAGATGTTTTATACAATGTAGAAGCAAAATTTTGACAGGTGTGTGTGTGTGTGTGTGTGTGTGTGTGTGAATGAGAGATAGACAGACAGACAGATAAAATAGCTAAAAAGGTCCAGGAATAAGAGATCTTATTTGTCAAGTTGGGGGGGATAGGGAAAGAAATAAGGGAATAATAGGGTAAAAGGTCTCTGGATTTTTTAAAAGTTGTTTTACAAGAAATTCCCTATGGTGGATTTGACCAGAGTATTTTAAGAATGGGCCCAGTTAATACTTAACAGCACTAGAGCCCTCTTCAAATCATCAATAAAAATCTACAAAGAGCTAGTGTGAATGGGATTTGCCTGTGTGGATTAGAACAGGGCAGAAACTAGTTGCAGGAAGTGAAGTGCAGGGATTTGGTGGAAGCAAGGAGTCAGTACAAGAAGTCCTGGGAAGAACCACAAGTCTCGGAGGTATACTGGGTGTCTGAGAAGAGGAGGGTTGGGAGCAGGGGGACATGTGAATTTAACCTTAAGGGTAGCTGGAGCTATTTTTATTTAAATAGCAAACGAATGATAAGCCCATAGAACTGGAGGATTTGAAGACATGCAGATGAGGTTTTCCAAGACTCCCTAATTCTATCATTGCTTTCAGAAGCTTTCTTGATTTGTCTTAAACTGATACAGTCTTTTTTTAAGAATTCTTCCTCTTATGGTACTTAGCACACAAAGGTTCATGCTATTGTCCTTGTTTACATATTAAAACTCCTCTGTCATCTTCTTTCCCTCCTTGGAACTCGGTGCTTTCATCATAACACAAAATGTGTGCAGTTCCCTGAAAGTGCCATTCTCTCTTCTCCAAACTTGTATCCAAGCTCATTTCTCTGCTCAGAATGCTCTCTGTAAACCTACTGGTTTCAGTTAGTTTCTCCTGACTCAGCTTAGCAACACTGTCTTCCAGGATGCTCTGCAAACTGGCAGTGCTGCCCCCTGTGCACTACCATAGTATTATGCATCTGGACACCTCTTCCATTGTAAGTGTCCCAATCTCTTTCTTCTTTCTATCAATTGCTAATAAGCGTCTGCATTGCATAGATGTTTCTTGTTCACCATTGGACTCAGGTTCTAACATCATGTCTGAATCCTAGTCAATACTCAAAATTTGTTTAATAATTGTCTTGTAGTTACGTAGATTCCTATCTTTCTGATGAGTTAGTAAAATCTATAGACATGAAAAACATTTTAAGATTATTTTTTAACCTTGAAGTATGCACCACTCTGCCTCTCAATAAGCATTGCTAAATTAAAATTCCCTTTAGTTCGGCCCTGGCCGGTTGGCTCAGCGGTAGAGCGTCGGCCTAGCGTGCGGAGGACCCAGGTTCGATTCCCAGCCAGGGCACACAGGAGAAGCGCCCATTTGCTTCTCCACCCCTCTGCCGCGCCTTCCTCTCTGTCTCTCTCTTCCCCTCCCGCAGCCAAGGCTCCATTGGAGCAAAGATGGCCCGGGCGCTGGGGATGGCTCTGTGGCCTCTGCCCCAGGCGCTAGAGTGGCTCTGGTCGCAACATGGCGACGCCCAGGATGGGCAGAGCATCGCCCCCTGGTGGGCAGAGCATTGCCCCATGGTGGGCGTGCCGGGTAGATCCCGGTCGGGTGCTTGTGGGAGTCTGTCTAACTGGCTCTCCCTGTTTCCAGCTTAAGAAATATGAAGAAAAAAAAAAAGAAATGAAACCTAAGATTCCCGACTATTTTTTTTTTTAAATACCCTTTAGTTCAAGTCAATAAACATTTCTTTACTCATTTAACAATTTCGCATGTACTAGGTGCCAGCACCGTCTTGGGCACAGATGGCAGTCAGGTTCATCTGGTGGACAGCACATTCAGCAGGGTGTCATTGTGAGCACTGCATTGAGGCATTTTCTAGGGTACATCTGGATTTGGTGGCACAAGATGGTGACACTTCCGTGATCCCTGATGGAAATGCAGAGAAAAAGCATAACGCTTCCCTCTTATGAATTACACAGTGCTTTCCAAGCACTTGAAGTTGGCTCAGAGCTCCAATAGACCCAAGAATAATATATATATATTATTTGGGGATTTATAATCTTATAAAAAAGACATATTACATATAAAATTGAGAAACTAGCTAAAACATAGTGCAATCAAGTTTGAAATGAGTGTAACTGGGAACCCAAATTCACAGATCAGATCACAGATCAGAGCAGGAAGTAAAGACATCAGTGATGGATGGTTAATCCAATGGGCAAAACCCTAGACTGGACATAGAAAAGTGAGGTTCAGACTTCTGTGCTGTCACCCATTATCTGTGCTACCTGGAGCAGGTCACTTCACTTCTCTCTAGGAGGCACCTGGGCTTAGTGGTGAGGTTACGATCTGGACTCAACATGCCTGAGTGGTTTCCAGTTAGACTTCGATGTGTCTCTTAACCTTTTTCTGTTCCTCTGTGTCATCATTCTTGAAATAAAAGGTGATAATATTACCGACTTTATAAATGTGCTATGAGAATAAAGGAGATAGAAGAGTACCTAGTGCATGGTAGTAGGCACTTGATACACATTAGCTGTTGCTCTCTCTGCCTCAGTTTTCTTATCTGTGAACTGGGGGAATATTACCTCATCGGATTGTTGTAAATCAGGGGTGGGGAACCTATGGCTTGTGAGCCAGATGTGGCTCTATTGATGGCTGCATCTGGCTCGCAGACAAATCTTTAATAAAAAAAAATGTTAAAAATATAAAACATTCTCATGTATTACAATCCATTCATTTCCTACTGCTCATGTTCATGGTTGTGGGTGGCTGGAGCCAATCACAGCTGTCCTCCGGGACAACACCAAATTTTTATTGGATAATACGTAACATACACAGGTCGTTGTATGGCTCTCACAGAATTACATTTTAAAGTATGTGGTGTTCATGGCTCTCTCAGCCAAAAAGGTTTCTGACCCCTGTTGTAAAGAAAAGAAGTGTAAGTAGTAACAAAAGTTCTTGGCCCACAATCATCCAACAAGGATTTGTTAGCCTGAACGATGGGGTAAAATCTCCATAACATGGAAGTAAAACTGCGAAATAGTCTCTCTTATTGACAGCAAAAATGTAAGATGATACCTCATTTTGAGCATAACAATTATGCCTTTTTATAAATTTGTGCATTCCTTTGTTTTTGGCCGTACCTACACAGTTGGGCTTCCAATGTGAAACATTTTTCCTGTGCTTGTGCCTGGGGGTTTCTGCAGTTTTGTTTCCCAGTGTAAATGAAACATTCCGTCAGCTTGGGGATGCTCTCTTACTGTGCAAGTTGATTCCACTTGCAACTCTCCCCCTTAGTCTTGAAAAGCCTTGTGCACCTGAGGCTCAGATACCATTTCAGGCATGTTACTAAATTAGCATTGCACATAGCTCCTGACTCCAACTTCCACAAAATGTGGCAACAGGTGTCTGCAGGAGCAAAACATTTTGGATAAAATAATACATAACTAACTATCCCAGAGCCTGACAATGCCAGGCAAACCTGAGTCATAAGCATTTCTGGGAAACAATTACTTCCAAGGGAAACACAATTTAACAGTTTAAAGATAAATTATACTTGATTTACTTATGGGGAAAAAAACACTCCTATAAGTTAAATGAAAGACTGTCTTTTTCTTCTTAATATTTTGGCAGAACAGGATAAAGAGAATCATGTTCAAGAAGAATGAGACCTCCCAAAATTAGAATACTGTGATAAATTACTTTAGCCTTATTATTACTTCTACTTAAATGGTACAGAAAATCAGTATATCACTAAGGCACAGCCAGTTAGTAAAAGTATAAATGAGTGTGCTGGGGCATAGGAAGGAAAATGATAACTTTGAGCCAAAATAAAATAAAAAACTCATATGAATTTATAATTTACTGTAAAGGTAATCTATTTGACTTAAAGTTTCAGCTTGGAAGTATTGGTGGGGAGGATTCAGATTTTGTGCCTTTAACTGAGATTGAGTGCCTTTTGAAAGAAGGTAGGATGGGAAATCATTTTTATCTGGTCTTTGGACTGAGAGGAAAAAGGGTTTGGTACCCTCAAAGTATGTCTTTGGAATAATGATTTTTTTATTTAGAAATTAAATTTAATGGGGTGGCATTGATCAATAAGAATACATAGGTTTCAGGTGAACATCTCTATAGAATTTGAATTGTTGATTGTGTTGTGTGCCCATCACCCAAAGTCAAATGATATTCCATGACTGTATTTGTCCCTCTTTACTTCCCTCCCATTACCCCCTCTCCCTGGTAACCATGTTAATTTTATGTTTGTGAGTCTCAGTTTTATATCCCATCTATGTGTGAAATGATATAGTTCTTAGCTTATTCTGATTTACTTATTTCACTTATAATATTCTCAAGGTCCATCCATGTTGTTGTAAATGGCAATATGTCATCATTTCATATGGCTGAACAGTGGAATAATGATTATTTTAAGCTGGTTATTTTCAAGAATAGACTCAGGAAAAAGTCTTTGACCTTTCCCTCAACTGCCTAAAAGAACTGACTCAGAGGATCAGGAAGAGAGCTACCATCACAGACAACTACAGTCTAATATGAACTAGGTGTGAGAGAGAAGAACCAAGCAAGGCCTCTTTGAGCAAAGTCTCCTCTGTGTCCCACTGTTAAATGTGGCTTAGCAAACATTTATTTACCCAACATTGCTTTTCATCTCCATATGAACTGCCTTCCTTTCCTATGATGTCCGAAGCTATACAACGCCCTCTCTTCTTAGCTCAAGATGGTTCATATGCCTAACCTATTTCATCTGTTCTCCAGTCTCATATTCTAATGAGGCACCAGTATGTACGTATGTGATCAATTTGGTCACTTTTTCCTGTTAATCTGTTTCATATCAATTTGATTATTAGTCTAGTCAGAACTTAGAAAGGTAAGAGAAAAATTTATATTTCTGACCCCACAGGTTAAACAACTCCTTGGGAATAAGCCCATTCCAACTTTTCCTCTTTCTTACCACCATAACTTGGTGTCTTTTTACATGGCTTTCATTTCCTTATTTTATTCAAGAATTCATCCTCTTGGAAAAGACTGCTCTTGAGAAACAAAACAACTAGGAAACCCCGGGCTCTGCTCAGTTTAAAAATCCTATAGAACCAGTTCTTGCTCATATGATCTGAGAAAATAGCTGTGTAAGCTCTTAGAAGCCCAAGTTAATTGCACTTTAATGGAGGAAGGTTTGGAGTTCTCAGAACTTTTCAACCCTGAAGCTAAATAGGACAAAATCAGAATTGAGCTAACTATTCTTGAAGGAAAAATATAATCCCACACATCTATGGCAATTAAAAATTGCATGTTTAAATCAGCTGGTTTACCTTTGATATATAGCTGCAAATTGAAGTTTCTTCAGGCAGCTCCAGGGTAGCTTCATTGTATTTAGAGTTCTGTTTTTACCAGCTGCTATAGATAGGATCTAGAGCACTACTAGAAAGTGACCCTTTGAGAATTCACAAAGAATACATCTCGAGGTCTCACATTAGGGTCCTATCAGGTGTCATCAGGCATGTTCCTGGAATCTCTGGCCTCAGCTCCCGCTAGCAATCTTAGTGAGAGAAGAGTTATGTTTAAAATAATAAACAGCTGAAACAGGGGCCCTGACCTATCGGAACAGATGTCAGCTGTAAAACCAGTCCACACACACTGGTATCTGCCAGCTAATTTCAGTCAATCCAGGTCAGCAGCACTGCTTGGTGGCAACCTGGCCTGCCTTTATTCATGTTTGCCAGGACCCTTGCCAGCACCAGCTCTCACCAATGTGTGTCTGCTGCTGTGGCGGCCAAAAGGTGGTCAGTGGCAAGTGGCAACCACTCTCCACTTCTTGATGACATGATCTTAAAGGAGCATAAAAGCTCTTTGAGATCTGGGTGAGCCAAACACCAGCCAGAGTTTGTGCTGAAGCAGCTCTCACCATGTTTATCTTGAGCTGTCTCCCTTCCTAGATCTTGGAGAAGCCATTCGCCCAGTCCTTACAGTTATAAAAATCTCAAGTTTAAACTTTTGATGCGATGTCCAAGTGAGGTTAAATGTACAGACACAGAGAGATAAGTGACTAAAGTAAAAAGGGAGATGGTTATCTTTAAATCGGGTCTTATTTTCCCAGAAAAGAGTCTGCAAGTTTCTCATAAATTCACATGTCTATAAATCCTGTCACTTCCTTGGGACTGTCCAGCAACACACAATAACAATTTGTTGCTGTTTGTTTAATTTGTTAAATACATGTTTTTAAAACACAGTCATTTTTGTCGTGGATTTTGTCACTTCACTTTTTAATATATGGAAAGCCTGGGAAATTGGGAATGGCCTCAGCTTGGATCTTGTCAAAGTGACTGGTCTGTTGTGAGAATTGCTCCTCTGACAACTGAAGCTCTGTTATTAGGTCAAGTTAATTGGCCTGCTTCTCTCTTCCTTGGGGACAAATGTGTTTCCCAAAGTCTCCTCGGTCTCTCTTACAAGTAGACTTTCCCTCAGGCTGCCCCAAAGAAGCCTGAGGAAGCTGGGCCTGACTGAATTCAAGGGGGCTAGGTTAAGCTAAAGCTGGAATCTCAACACTCAGTAGGGGCACAGTAAATAGGCTCCACCCAGTAAAACATGGCCTGCCTAACCACAGTAGTGTTGGACCTGTGGTTTACTCATTGTGCTCCCCAACCAGAAGCTTGTCTGCTAAAGGCAACAAGGAACAGGAAGGAACAGAGAAGTAGTCAGGACACAGGGTCTTCCTTTCTCCACCTCCCCTCTTTCTTCTGGAGAAGGCCATGATTACCTTTCTTATGTACTGAGTACCTACTCAACTTCTACTTGTAAAAAGCTTTAAACCTATGTGAGAATGTCTCAGAGCAGTGTTTTTCAACCACCATCTCCTATCTGGTTGGCCAGAAATTTCATGCCAATGCTCGAAAGAGTTAACCACCCTGATCTTGTATAAAGATTATAGGCCAATGATCTTAGTTGAATTCGCTTATGCTCAGAGTAATTTCTGCCTTAGAGGTGCCTGAAATAATTCTCCTATTTTTACCAGTCCTCAAGTGTAAAAGGTTGAAAACCACTGCCTTTGAACATTTATCTGATTAGCAGAAGTGTGCATTTATTATATCTCAGACTGTGGCATCTGGATTTAGAAGGGTCTTAAAGAACATGAAGTGCAGCCCTTTCCACTGAATCAGTGAGCTCCGTTCTAGTGATCTGGGTTCCAGGAGGGAGAAAAAGATGGAGAGACAGAGACAAACAGGAAGGGAGAGAGATGGGAAGTATCAATTCTTTGTTGCGGCACTTTAGTTGTTCAAACTTTTTCATATGTACCTTGATGGGGGGGAGGCAGGGAGCTCCAGCTGAGCCAGTGACCACTTGCTTAAGCCAGTGACCTTCGGCTCAATTCAGCGACCTTGGGCTCAAGCCAGTGACCATGGGGGTTTATGATCCTACGCTTAAGCCAGCAACCCCACACTCAAGCTGGTGACCTCGGGGTTTCAAACCTGGGTCCTCTGCATACAGGGCTAACACTCTATCCACTGTGCTACCACCTGGCCAGGCTGTTCTTGGTTTCTGACCTTAAGGGCATATCCGAGAGGAAAAAGCAGGGCTGTTGGGGTAAAGAGGGGCTTAAGGAAACCTGCCCCCTAGCCAGTTATTTGAATCATGAAATTAGAGAAACCTGGGAGACCCAACACCTGAGATGGAGGAACATCTATTAGGCTGAAGCCAGAAGTGGCCAGGGTCAGCTTTGCACCAACCACTTTATGAACTTAGGCCAACCATACATCTTCTGGCCTCATGTCCTTCTTGGGTGAGATTTTCCAGAGGCCACGTTTGTCCCTTCATCTATATCTATTGTCGACTCTAGACACCAGGATTTCAAGCTGAGCTCAACCCTGCCCTATGAAGTCAAGTATAACATGTCTATGAACACTGAAACATTTACTAAAAATGAACCCACCATGAGTCATAGGTTCTTGAAATGAATTTAGTTCGTTAGCTTCAAGTCATTGAAACAAAGCATTCTTTCCAGGTTAAGAGGGGTTAGTTGAGAAAGAGCTGCCAACACTTTTCATTGTGTGTAATAGCATTAATGGGTGCAGTCACAGAGCTTAGGACTTTTGTTTTATTTCACTTGTCAGTATCTCAAATGATTTAATTACCTTGTTCTGGACTGTGTAACTCATTCCTCTGTGCTTTAATTGTTCCATCTAGGACTAGAGAAAAATTTGCTACCTTCAAATGTTAAAAATGGTAGGATAATTATTAAACATATTTTAAATACTCTGAATAAAACTGTGGAAGTTTAAAAATATCAGGAAGTGGAAAGGAATTTTTGTCAAATAGTATTTCATTAAACTGCAATATGTCCATAGAACATACTAAAATATAATCCTAATAGCCGAGGTGAAGTAACTTGTCAACACTGTAAGGTACGTCTGTACTATACATGCACTATTGATATATATATATATACATATATATATATGTATAATTGCCTTTGGGTACCACGAGATGTTTACAACTTAGAAAATAATTGCAACTGTAATAATAAAAAGTTTGGATTCATCTAATTATAAACTACATATAGCACAAAACAAAGCCATATCCATTTAAACTTTCTTTAGAGAAACAATAAGGCTTACTCTTCTGCACAATACAGTTTCATTTAAAAGGTAATTTATAATATACTGCTCACAAAAATTAGGAGATATTTCAAAAATGAATACAAAGCTATAAAATATACCCTAATTTTTGTGAGCAGTGTGTTTATTGATTTATCTTTTCTTTTCAACAACATAAACAGTTGCACTTTAAACTAAATTTTGCCCATGCAGTCAACCTTTGCAAATATACACGCATCTTACCTTCTGTGAGGATAACAGTGAGCTTGTGTGTTTTAACCTACTCAGAACATACTATGCTTTCAAAGCCATATCAAAATTAAATAGGCAATTTTTAATTGTTACAGTGGAGGTCCCTTCAGAAAAAAGTTTCTTTTCATCTTCTTTGCGTCATGATCACCGACACTATGTTAGTTCGCCTTTTGCCCGTGTCACTGCCTCAGCTTGCCCTTCAGCTCCATCTTGCAGAAGTTTAGAGAGAGCTTAGTAACGCTTTTCCTTTACCTGCTCTTAGACTCAGGCACCAGAGAACACGGTCAGAGAAAGCTCTGCTTGGAAGGGCTAGGCCATATTGAAAGATAAGTCCAGACATTATCCATTCTCCACTAGAAGTGGGACATCAGGAGAAGGCTGAGCAAGGAGCAGGACAGAGAAAATGACAGCTTCTCCGCCCCCCAGGAGGCACCACTCTGTGCCTCCATGAGAGAGGCTGTGGGTTGCATTCCAGGATCAGATAAACCAGGGGTCCCCAAACTTTTTACACAGGGGGCCAGTTCACTGTCCCTCAGACTGTTGGAGGGCCGGACTATAAAGAAAACTATGAACAAATCCCTATGCACATGGCACATATCTTATTTTAAAGTAAAAAAACAAAATGGGAACAAATACAATATTTAAAATAAAGAACAAGTAAATTTAAATCAACAAACTGACCAGTATTTCAATGGGAACTATGGACCTGCTTTTGGCTAATGAGATGGTCAATGTGCTCCTCTCACTGACCACCAATGAAAGAGGTGCCCCTTCCAGAAGTGTGGCAGGGGCCAGATAAATGGCCTTAGGGGGCCGCATGCGGCCCGCGGGCCGTAGTTTGGGGACCCCTGAGATAAACCCACATGCAAAAGTAAGTATACATATTGGGTCCAAGGTAAATGCCCTTTGTATCATTTGGTGCCTTGGATTATTTGTGAAATTCCAATAGATGGCCTGAGAATGTTATTATATGGTTGAGAGAGTGGAGCTGAGGAATGAATGCAATAGGAAGGAGAGAATTATTGGTGTTTGTTTCATGTTACTTACCATCCATCCCCATTCTTTTGAGAACTGAATAAATAGGAAGAGGCAGCGAAAAAGGTGCAATGTGTCTGTGGGAAGCGTAAACGTGGAAGTGAAGGCAAGCATTCGGTGTACCAAAGATAACTGAAATGAATTAAAACTTTTCCCAGTTTCACCCCCAGAAGAATGAGTATTAAACCTCAGCTCAGAAGGCTGGATTTAAAGACGGTTTTAGGCTCCAAATGGAATAAAGCTCCAATTCATTACTAACAGATGCTGGGAATGTAAAAACAGGGTTGTGTTCATTGATTATGTAACTAAAAATTTTATGAAACCTACTTAAAGTACTGATTTTGAAAACGGTGGTTATAATGTCCACTTGTACAGATTGTGCATTTGTGACAACAAATGAAAAAGTGTGTGTGTGCACACGCACATGTGTTTACACATGTGACTATCTTGCCAGTCAATTCTCCCAAATGAAAAAAGATTTACACCTTACATTGTCAGCACAATCGATGAGACCCAGCTTAGCAATTGTGGGACCTCAATGTTCACATTACAGCTCCTTGTCACTCCTCCCACCAGATCCTGTCCCTCTCTCCGTGCACCTAGCACGCTCACGTGTACACACTCACACACACAAGAGTGAGACACGAGTTCAGCTTGCCTCTCCAGCCGGTCACTCGAGCCCATCTTCCTCACTTTACCTGTGGCCCGGGGCGGATGCCGGCTGCCGCTGGCTCTGTCGCTGCCATCAGTCTCGGCTGGTCTCCCCTTCGGGTTCAGCGGACTGGGGCCCTCTGTGTTTTCAACAGGTACCATGGTAGAAGTTACAGCCGTTCCCTCGGCACCAAAGCACCCCGACTCACCCCTGTGACAACAGTGGTCACTTCCCCCATGGTCGCATACTAAAGAAGGTGGAAAAAAAAAACAAAACTTCAGGCTAAGCCAATGTGATTTGTGACCAACTTTGTTTCTATTTCCGAAGGCTTTGCCCTTTTCGGTGACACAGGCTGTTGCTATTCCAAGTAGCCTATCAGCGGCAGTGGGAGGGCCGAGTCTCCGAGGGCTGTTTTTGCCTTCAGATGCCGAATTGGGCGCAGGGGGTGAAAGGGTTTGGGAATAAACGGAGCTCCGACGCTGCGTTTGGCCGCAGTGGGTAGGTAGCGCTTGATTCCTGCACCTTTGAAAAGAGGCACCAAAAAAAAAACATGCAGATTCAAACGTAGGCTGACAGCGAGGGCCCAAAATACTCACAGATGGTATCAGTTAATCTTGCAGAGAGAGGAACAATTTATGCCAACACATACCAGAAGGGAAAGTGTGTCAAATTTTCAACAAGACTGTTATTCCGAGAGTTGTGACACTTACCAGTTTTCACAAAGTATAAAACATCTTTATTGTTTCAACCTGATTTTACTCTAGGTGAATGTCCTGTGTGCTCCCCCTCTTCAAGGCCTGTCAGCCAAATCAGGGCCTGAGACCGAGCACACTCACACTCAGAAAGCATGGATTCTTTGGACTTCTTACACCCCGGGATCAGAGCAAGTAATCCAGTTGACTGGTGCACAGTGTCCCTTAAGAGAGGAACTAACCCTAAACCTTCTGCCAGGTTGAGATAAGCCTGATTGTAGGAGGAGGGTACTTCTAACGCAGAGAGGCGGGACTAAATGCCCCATTGGGTGGGCGTGATGGTCATATAATCCGAAACAAAATCAGGCCATGAGAAGAGGACTTTTTTCCTTATTTGTGAGTGTATTTATATCAAAGTTCTTACAGAGTTATGACAGTTTGCCTTCAGCTAAGTATTCAGCAAATCATATTTATTGAAAAATCTTGAGAGGATGTTAGAATTGTTTTAGAAAACCTTTAGGAGTGAAAACTAAAATTTATGGAGCACCTATTATGTGCCAGAAATGGTGATAAGGCAACGAACGCAAATGACTCTTTTGAGAAAAAGCCGTGAGGCTGATAGCCAGATGTCAGAAGGGGAAATGAAGCTGACTTGTCTAAGTCTCACAGCTAGTCCGTGGTGGAGTAAGAAAGACTATGAAACCAGGTGGTCTAATGCTGTAACTCTCCTATATCCTAACGTCCTTGCCTTGACTTTCTCCAATTTTCTTGACTTCCTTCACTTTCAGCCCTTCTTGACCTTAAGAGGATGCCATGAAATATGGCTTTTAGATGAGTCACTTCTCTGGACAAATTTGTGCTTGTTCAAGCAGACGCTAACCCTCACAGGACTCACTTTCAGTATTTTGGCTAAATCACAACACAGTTCTGAATTAATTTATCCTTTGTACATTTCCCTTGTTCATCACTAGATACTCATATCTTTCTTATCCTTCAGGTAAACAGGTAGCAAATGAAAACAAACCTGCAATAATTGAACTAGTATTTATTATGCACCTATTGTATGTCAGCTAATAGTCCTGACAAGCGGAAGTCTTGTCCAAACATAGCCTAGCCCCCTCCTGATGAAGAGGTGAGTAGTTTAGAAGCCCACGGATCAGCCTGTCCCCATTAAAGAATGTGGAGCTGTGTAATACAGGGATGTTTAGTTTTCATTTGTGCCCAGGATGTGTTATAAATGTAGAGCAGCAGTTTTTTTTATCTGCAAGACACATATTTCTCATCAGCTCTCCATATTTTCTTGGCTTCTATCTTCTTTCTGTTCAGAACCAATGACCTCAGCTGGGGGACATGTTCTTGCAATGAATCAGTTGTATAATTACTTTGTTTTTCATTCCAGGCTCCATGTCTCCAGCAGCTTTTTGGCACCATGAAAGTGTTGGGGTGTTTGTTGTAGTCTTTGACTAGGCAAAAGATAAACATAATTCCAGAATTCCTTACAATGCCTAAAAGCAATTCAACAATTCTCACTTTGCTGTCTATATTCCAACCATCCAGGAACTCCTAAGGCATAAACCAACAAGAAATCAAAAGGACTGATCAGACAGTTGCGACTGACCACATGCCTCCTGGTGCAGCAAATTCTGTCAATATTCCACTGTTGGCCTGACACGGGCTACTGGCTATTTCAATCCCTGCTCTGTGCTGACTTTATTCTGTCAACTCGGAAAAAAAAATTAAGGAGAGGATTATTTTTACCCAGCCATAAGGGGTATATCCTCCTGCCTAATTTGTGTAAGAAACCTGTATTTCCCCTTCACAGTATTTTGCACACTTATTATGTGTTTATTATAGTTACCCACAGTGATTTTACTACATGATCTGCTAGATAGTAAGATTCATGAGCATGTGGACTATGTCTGTTTTATTGTGATATTTCAAGTGACTGGCATAAACTCAGTAAATATTTGTTGGCTAAAAAATGGATCCCTATAAATTCAACTAACTTTAGCATTACCAGGAGGTAAACTCCAGCAGGACAAGCACATGTCCGCCTTGTACACTCATTCGTCTCTGTGTCCCCATCTCTGAACACAATACCAGACATGTCATAGACCCTCAGTAAATAATTATGTAAATGAGCCCTCACAATGGAAACTTTAGTGAGCTGAATAAGTATTTAGTTTTTAAATAATCAAAGCCCCTATAAGGATGCTTATAACACTTTGTCTTTCCCTTTCCCTTAGTTTCTTTAGAAGAAGTACCACCACAGGCTGTGGTTCCCTGTGGAGTTGGAACCACTGCCATCGTTAAAAGATATTCTTACACCCAAGCAATATATAATCAGCAGATAGACAATTCATCCCCCAAGCCCCATTAATTTTGCTACATACCATTTTAGACTACTTATTTATGGGCAATGTTATCATGTCCAAAAATACATAACATTACTTACAAATTGACAAAACAGGTAAGAAGGGATGAAAGAGAAGGCAAGCAACACCTCACAACATGTGAACATATATATACCAGGGCCTATTTGGGTGGCAATTTTTCTTAAACTTCACAAATGTACAAAGTAAATACTATCACCTCCATTTTGCAGAAATTGAAACAGACATTTATGGAATATGCCTCAGATCAAAAACTACTTTTCAATGTTTCAGCATTTTTCAGTCAGAAGGAAAGCATAGACTCTTTTCTTTTTTTCATTAGCGACAGAGAAAAAAAGAGAGACAAACAGACAGACAGGAAGGGAGAGAGATGAGAAGTATCAACTCATAGTTGCGGCATTTTAACTGTTCATTGATTGCTTGTTATACATGACTTGACTGGGAGTCTCCAGCCAAGCCAGTAGTCCCTTAATCAAGCCAGTGACCTTGGGCTCAAGCCAACGACCATGGGTTTCAAGCTAGTGACCATGGGGTCATGCCTATGTTCTCACTCTCAAGCTGGTGAACCTGTGGTCAAGCTGGCAACCTCAGGGTTTCGAACCTGGGTCCTCAGTGTCCCAGATTGACTATCCACTGTGCCACCAGCTGATCAGACTCTATATTACTTTTTATGCATGTCAAAATAAGTTGAAATGTTTTGGCATGTGTATCATCAACCAGAGTTCGATATTTGTTTAGGTTCTTTTTTTTTCCTTTGTGACTTTTTATATACAATGAAGTGCATAAATCCTAAGGATACCGTTATGTGAGTTCAGGAAAGCACATACATATATATCAATACAATCCAGATCCCTATTAAGTTATACACTACCATCATTCCAGAAAGTTCCTTTATGTCTCTTCTGAGTAAATTTCTACCTCAACCTCTAGATGTGTTTCCATTTGGGTTATTTCTTCCTGTCCTAACTTCTCATATAATGGAATCATAGAGTGTGTACTCTTATGTAAGGCTTCTTTCATGGAGCATAATTTTGAGACTCATCATGGTTTTGTGTGTATTAGTAGTTCATTCTGTTTATATCTGGATATTATTCTGTTGATGAATTTCTCACAGTTTATCAGTTTTCCTACCTATGAACACCTAGGGTGTTTCATTTGGGCTATTATAAATAAAGCTGTTATAAGCATTCTTTTACAAGTTTTTTTTTGCAGAACATAACATTTCAAAGCACAGCAGTCTAAGTCTATCTGATTCCAAAATCCACATGTTTTCCACTACCCCCTGTTGCTTCTTTGTGGTGCATCTCATTGTGCTATGTTTATTTAAAATATATCTCCAGAGTTGCTATCCTAAGATGGTTCTTTACAGTCTAAACACAAATGGAGAAATAGGATCTTTAGACCAAAAAAAAATCCAGATGTAAGTTCAGCTTCTTATTAACCACATTCCAATAAAATAGTCATCCTGCTCTGATTTTTGGAAGAATGTTTATTATTTTACCTGTTTATATTATCTAAATAATTCCTTTCTTTGAAAAAATTTTTTTCTCTAAATATAACTTTTTCTCATGTGTAGAATAATGCCAACCATAACACTGATTAAACTTCTTCGGGTTACAGAAGTATGCTTAAATTCATTGCTATGTCCACTTGATATAAAATTATATAACAAATCATTAAAAGATAGCAATGTAAGAATGTTATTCCTATTATTTTTAATGGGAAAAGCAGAGTTGAAAATTGCATGCTACCATTACAATAATTTTTTCTAAATCTATATAAGGCAACTTGGAAAATTTGAAAATAACTAAATATGTTGGAATCTTAGGTCACATTAAAGAACTTAGAACAATCCTAATTATGTATAAAAAGCATTTTCTAAAAATATATATTTATTGATGTTTTTATAATACTGTATATCTAAATATAATTCTTAAAAAAAAAGGTCTTAGGGCTGCCATATACAGTTGTGCAATTTACACACTGCACAACTATAGGTGTGTTGCCCCCATTCATAGACAGCAGAGGTTTATTCATTTATAAGATAGCTTTTCCAGAAAATGATAGTAAAACTCATGGAAAAGGAGCAGCTTCTTCTAATTTGCACAAAGATGCATTTGGCTAACTAATAAGCTATTCAAATTATACTCTTCCTTAAAATTGCACTGTCTTATCTATTAGTTTGGTCTAAATCTGCTTTTGTGCTGCTTAGCTATGTAAAATGAGCACCCTTCTTCATTTGATCAGCTATTTCTCCAAATAAATTGTTTCTAATTTTTAAATCTTTAGTATTATTGCCATGCTCTTTGAATGGAGGCAGTCACAAAAGAATTATTCAGTGACTAAGCCCAGAGGCGGATTAAGGTCAGTTGAGGCCCCAGGCACAGAAGAAAATATTGGGCCCCTTAAAAAAAGAGACAGGGAAAATAAAAATACATGTTAACCATATTTTTAAATACATAAACAATATTATGTAATATTAATGTTAAAATTGAACATATGAAACCAAACTGTCATTAGAAAAAAGTGTAAAGTTGGGGTTTTGCGGGGCTCTTCAGAAGTCGGAGCCCAGGGCTCGTGCCCAGTGTGCCCGCCATTAAATCCTTGCTTTTATACCCTGATGTCGCAAAAGGTTGCTCAGTTCTGTATGATGACAGCAGCCTTCTTGGCTTGAGAGCTCTGGTCTACCTTCATTACCTGTCTCCATAGTTGCTGGTCGATGATGAGGGCACTGCATAGGAGTCTGATTGTCTCCCCCACGAAGCTGGAAAGGTCTCTTTTCTGGCTTCCTTTACACCCGAGACCAGGCTCTGCCGAGCAGATCACACACCCCAGATTTTGCATCAGAAGCTGGCAGCACAGATTAGCAGGATTTGCAAGCCTCATTCCAGCAACGATGGTGGTAGTGTTTTTGGCCTCCATGTCCAGTGTTCAGTCTCACCCCTAGCATAACTAACTGGCTAAACCAGACTGCCAATCTAAACAGAAAGCCAATAAGGTAGGCCCAGCTCCTCTCTTTCTGTTGTATCACAGTTCAGTGCCTGATCCTAACAGAAGCTCTATGAAGAGGCAAAGAAACTAACCTCCCCATCATATCTACCTTCATGTAGCTGCATCTAACTGATGTTTAGAGTCCAACTGCCAGGAAGTCTGGGAAATGTAGCTTGTCTCCCTACCGAGAAGGAGGGTGGAATGGAGGTAGAGAGGGCTCTGCCACTGTGTCTGCCATAATAGTGAAGGTTTGGGTTAACAGAACATTTGGAGTGAGGCCTGCGGTCAGAGCCATGGCACACCAAAGTTTGTACAAGCCAGAGTCATGGCAGAGGGAGCAAATGAGACACTCAAAATAAGGGAAAGCTGAGCATAAAGAGGGCAGGAGAACAGAAAATTGCAGTGAAGCAGAAAGGTGGAACCCTACAGCTCCATGAGAATGGTTCTGGTTGTTGTTTGTTTATCAACAACAACCTGGCTGGCTGTTCTTTATACTTGCCCTTTGATGCTTGAGGAATTGGGTGGCATTACCTTTTCCATCTCTCCCACCTTTCTGCCCTTCCCCCCTTGCCAGGTGCTTTGGTCTTCTTGGATCCCTGTTCACCTAGGATTCTCCAACTGCCCATGGCACAGAGCACAACACGGACATAGGGTGAAGCAGAGAGCACTGTAGTGACTTACTGACCTGTTCTCCCTACTGGACTAGAAACCCTGAGAGGCCGTGCTGTGACCACCTTGTTCACTACCATGCCTCTTGAGTATAGCATGGTGCCTGAAACCTTGATTTGCATGCAAAATATTTGCTGAAATACCAGAGAAAAGGACAGAGAAGAGGGTGTAAGCAATACAACTTTAGAGTGATCTTGTATTGTGTCATTACACCATGATTTTGAAAGTAGTTTCTTGCCTGACCTGTGGTGGTGCAGTGGATAACATGTCGACCTGGAAATGCTGAGGTCGCCGGTTCGAAACCCTGGGCTTGCCTGGTCAAGGCACATATGGGAGTTGATGCTTCCAGCTCCTCCCCCCCCTCCTCTCTAAAAATGAATAAATAAAAAAAAAGATTAAAAAAAAAAAAAAAAAAAAAAGAAAGTAGTTTCTTGAATAGATTTGGTTTTAATTCTGACTGTATTACTGACTATCTCTGGAACCTCTTTATGACTCCCTTTCTTCAGTTTTAAAATGGGATAATAATAGCATGCATATCAGAGGGTTCTTATGGGGGTTAAATAAATACAGTAAATATTCAACCACAGTGATCCTCAATAAATAATAGCTTTTGTTATTGTTGCATCCAGGGGGCTCCATAGAATTATAAGGTACTAATAGAAAAAATACCAGTTCAAGAGTAAGATAATATCAATTCTAATGTTGGATTTCTGTTTATTATCCACATGACTTTGGACAATTCAAATCATCCCTCAATTTTCTCAACTCTAAGAGAGGAGACAAACACTTGCTTTGCCTAAAGCTACTAACTTTTGGCCAAGCAGCCAAGCTCCCTTTTTTTTTGGCAATATTCTTATAATTTTATTTTAGGAAAATTACATGTCATTTTATGATGGGCCATCCCTTACCCAAGGAGTAGGCTTGTAACTGCCTGTCATGACATTCAGATGTTCTGTCTCTGGAATGTAAGGCTTGAGAGGTGACAAAAAGACTGTACCTGGGTGAAAAATCCTGTTCCTCCCCATGGCAAAGCCCAGGAAAGACCACCCACTAGTTCCTATTGCCCATTTCTCCAAAACTTTCCTGATTCTTCCCAAGACTTTGCTCTTCTTGTTTTTTTTCCTTCAGTTCTGTAAATTACTTCAAAACCAAGCAACAAGTTCATTTTGGCCTAGTGTTGGCCAGAATCCAAACATTCCTTAACATAAACTCTCTCAAAGGATTTTAGTTCAGAGAAAATCAGAGAAAGTATTTGAAAGCATTTTAAAAACTGTTAAGGTGCTATATGAATATAATTTATTCATCAACAAGACAGCAATAGTAACTATAGAAGAGAATCCAGTTAACACTCGGTCTGTTCACTCAAATCATGCTCTCTCTTTCTAAATAAGAATGGAAGCAGCATATGACAGTAGACTGGCAACCGATACAGTGGTGATAAACCAGAAAAGTCCATGCATCTCCAGCCTTTACAATAGCATGAGCTGAATCAACAATTCACAGAGCCGCACACCCCACTGGAGGCCCCTGGTGAGATCTCTAACTCTCAGGTGAAAACTTGGGGGCTGGCCTTACCTACCAGGCAAGAAGGTGAGATGGGAAGTGCCAAGTATAAAGGATTGGTGGTACATCTGTATTTTTCAACCTCCAACTTCAGAAAAGTATTGTGAGCAAGGGAGCATCCCCAAAAGAAGTCACTCACCCATGTTTGTGCCTTTCTACAAAGCCAGATTTATTAAGGGAGATCTCTCCAATAAGCCAATAGAGTCACACGCAGGTTACACAGAGAGAGGAGGAGCTTATGCAATAGAAGAAAGCAGAGCAAGTGTCCGATATGAAGTCCTGGTCACTGGTGGTATCCACAGGTAGAGGGTTAGGCATTGACCTTAAGCCAGTTGTGTCCAGTGGTGGCACGCATCTGGTGGAGTGGAAGTCTGGCAGGGCTCCAAGTGGGACGAGTAGTACAACCCAGCTTGGGCATTGGGTGGCCAGAGGTCTGAGTTCTTATAACTCGCAAGGGGTGGGGGTCCCATTCTATCAGTGTCTAGGTGGAATCCTTCCAGGCATCCCCAAACTACGGCCCGCAGGCCACATGCAGCCCCCTGAGGCCATTTATCCGGCCCCCCACCGCACTTCCAGAAGGGCCACCTCTTTCATTGGTGGTCAGTGAGAGGAGCACTGTATGTGGCGGCCCTCCAACAGTCTGAGGGACAGTGAACTGGCCCTCTGTGTAAAAAGTTTGGGGACCCCTGGCTCTGCCCCCCCACCAAAGGTGCTCCCATTACACCCCATTACCTCAGTCTTCACATAGCACTTGACGTAACTGTCATGACTGACAGTGACTCCATATATTCAGTTGGTAAAGGTGTTCAGAATGTCTGCTCTGTTCTTGCTCTATACAACAGTTTACTTATTAAACGGTAGGGGTCAATGTTGCAGTCCCTGCATCTCCGTTGATAGAGTTGATACTTTAATGCTGAGAGAATTAACTTAGGTATTAAGAAGGGAACACATTTGCTAAGACAACACTTTCTAATTTGTCTTTTACATGGTTTTGGTGTCCCTTGAGATGTTCCTAGGCATTCTGAGAAAGGAAAAAAAACGAGAAGGCTCTTTCATCACTTTAAAGTTTGAGAAATTCTTCATATTGTATGCTGTTCTTGAATCACCAAAAAGCATTTTAATCTCCAAAAATTTTCAGTATAGACACTAAATAGTTTTAGTGTAGATTTCTCCTAACTTCTTTAATTTTAGATCCTTAATTTCTCTGCAAAAAAAGAAAGAAAGAGAAAAAAGAAAAGAAGAAAGGGAGAGAGAGAGAGAGAGAGAGAGAAAAGAAAGAAAGAAAGAAAGAAAGAAAGAAAGAAAGAAAGAAAGAAAGAAAGAAAGAAAGAAAGAAAGAAAGAAAGAAAGAAAGAAAGAAAGAAAGAAATCTTTTATTTTTAGAGAGGCACAGTTTGGGAAATCTACTTTAAGATATTTGTGGGATGGGTGGCTTTGCTCACAGCAGGCCTCAAATCTGAATTTGTTCTTCTCTGCTGCCCCCTTTTGATAGGTGGAAGGAAAAGCAAGTTTCCAGCTGCAAGGGACTGAGGAGATGGTAGGTAAGTGGCTGCCAGTGTCTAGTGGGAACAGAAAGCAAAGCCACACATCAATCCTGGGTGTTGCTTTTGTCAATCATCTGCTCAGTTTTTGTGGCTCCAGTTAGCTAGCTACTTGTTTGAGTTGACCAGGTGTCCTTGGGCCATGAAAGAAATGGAATAAGGATAATCGAATCAAAAAGTCATCCATCCATCCATACAAATATTTATTGCGTGTTTACTATGTGCCTAGTACAATGCAAGGTGACAGGAATAGAGCAATGAACTCCTCACTCCTGTGGAAGAACCGGAGACTTTTCACAGACCATCTGACTACCTTCACTGCCCCTGTCTGACCTGCCTTTGACTCTCATATTCTTTTTTTCTAAACGTGGATCTCAAAGGCTGAAGCCTTTGATTGAAAAAGTTTTCTTCTTGTGACATCCGGTGACCATCTCTTCAGTTTTCCAGATCCCAAATACTATTTAGTATGGACACTTTCCTTTTCAGTCATAAATGGCCTCCTTAAGTTTGTATACATTTCATTGGCTCCAAAATTCTTATTTCATAGTCTTATACTGAGATTTGAGGCAGAGGCTACCACGTGAAGTTACCCTGGGCATGGAAGGGCATTCACTCTGGGAAGAACTCTTAATGGAGTTCTTCAGGTGTCAAAGTGTTATCATTCTGAGCATGAGCCTTTCTAAGGCTCAGAAGAGATTTTTTTCCTTAAAAATAATTTTTATGTATTTAAAAAATTTTAATTACAGTTGTAATTGATATTTAATTTCAAGTATACAAGGAGAATTTTTTCTCTTGCATAATTATTACAAAACTGATTTACAAAGGAAGCCATTAACTATTATATAGTAGAATTATTAATTTCATGTTATCTTTGATTGTTAAAATTATTTGAAAAAGTCATTTGTTAACTCCAAATTGCTTGTGCTGCTGGACTTGATGTTGGGCTGTGGTGCTGTTGGCCTTGTTGACACAACTCTTGCTTTGCCTCACCCTGTGACAAAGGACTGACAAGTCCCAGGGGCAGGTAAGAACTGGACAAAGATTAACGTCATGCCCTAGGAAATATGATTTTCTCTTGCCTTATTCTCTTAGGTACATTTTATCATATTTCTTTCTCGATCTGCTAAAACATTTAAACACCATGGTGAGAATTTAAAAATGTATATAGAATGGCTAAATTTTCCATGGTCAAGGAATGAAATGGTGAGTATGTTTTTTGATGAAGATTCTGAAAGAAATTTTAATTTAGTCATTATTCTGATATGCATCACACACTTCCTTGCTTTTGTTAACATAAAATAAGAGCCAGATGGAATATTTTCTGGATTATTCTAGGTAATGAGTGTATTGTGTTGTCAAACAGTGGTGGCCTGAAAAATAACGGATGTGTGAAATATGAAGTCAACTTTGTTCCTTCACTAAATTGGTGTTAGCTGGTGGCCCTCAAACATTTTGCTCAAGTGCACTTTAAAAGAATTTTAAAAACTGTTGAAAACTTTTGTACCTCTTCACACATTTTAAAGCTGACATCTAAATATTTTACCATAATTTTAAATAGTTACAAAGTCTGTATTCTCAAGAATACTGAATATTGTATAAGTTCTTTAAATATAGTCATTAAAAGCAAGAAACCATAGATTTGCTCTGTGGATATCTGTCACATATATTGATAGGCTTCAGTGTCACACCAAATAGTTGAATAATTTTCTACCAGGAAATATTTAATCTCATTTTTAAGTTCAGATGACTACATTAATGTGCATCTTCTGTGACAATCTTCTTATTTCTGAATTCTTGTTCTAAAATAATCGATGGTAGATAGAGGGAAGGGGATTTGTCATGAGTTGGAACTTGAGACCTGAAGTTTGTCAAATACCCATCTCATATTGGAAAAATTGTATATTTTTTTTAAAAAGCAACTAGTGTTATCAAGTCATAAAAAGATATGGAGGAATTATATACCCAGCAAAACAATCCAATATACTATATTTTGTATGATTCCAACAATATTGCATTTTGGAAAAGGCCAAACTATGGAGATAGTAAAAAGATCAGTGTTTGCCAGGAGTTGGGGGGAGGGAGGTATGTATATGTAGAACATAGAGGAATTTTAGGGCAATAAAATTGCTCTGCACGGTACTATAATAGTGAAGACATGTTTTTATACATTTGTCAAAAACTATAGAATATGCAGCACCAAGAGTGAACCTTAATGTAAACTATGGACTTTGGCAACTATGATGAGTCAATTGTTCCTCAATTGTAATAAATGTACCATTCTGGTGCGGAATGTTGATAGTGAACGCAGGGAGAATATAGAAAATCTCTGCACTTTCTGCTCAATGTTGCTGTGAATCTAAACTTATTATTTAAAAAAAATTTTTTTAAATAAAAACTACTGGACTGCATTTGACCAAGCTCAATCTGAACTGGTCTCTGAATGTTCCCTAGGTGCTATAGTGCCAGATTAAATCCCTCTGGCCTGGGCAACCACGCTCATGCTGGTCTGCTCTGTGGATTCCATTGTATTGTTGGGGCCCAAGAAGGTTAACCCCTCTAGAATGGTGATACAACTCCAGCAAACAAGTGGAAATTTCCACACTCATCCTGAAGAAGATCAGATCTAGAAACCAAAGATAAAAGCTCTGAGGTCAAGGAAGAGATTGGGTGAGGCAGGAGGAGAATGTTTTTTCTTTGTACCACAGAGAAGAAAGGTTCAGGGAGGAAAGGTGTTACAAAACTAAAGTGTGTTTGTCGGCACACGTCAAAGCCCAATAAAATGTGAACAGGAGTTTGCAGCATAACAAGTAAAGGTTTAGCCCTGGTCGGTTGGCTTAGTGATAGAGCGTCAGCCTGGTGTGTGGAAGTCCCAAGTTTGATTCTGGGCCAGGGCACACAGGAGAACCACTCATCTGCTTCTCCACCCTTCCCCCTCTCCTTTCTCTCTATCTCTCTCTTCCCCTCTTGCAGCCAAGGCTCCATTGGAGCAAAGTTGGCCTGGGTGCTGAGGATGGCTCCATGGCCTCCACCTCAGGTGTTTGAATGGCTCTGGTCGCAACTGGAGCAACACCCCAGATGGGCAGAGCATCGCCCCCTAGAGGGCTTGCCAGGTGGATCCCAGCCGGGCACATGCGGGAGTCTGTCTCTCTGCCTCCCGCTTCTCATTTCAGAAAAATACAAAAGAAAAAAAAAGGAAAGTTTTATTTAAGGTAATGGCACCAAGTCCAGAGGCACAGGTGAGCTAGTAAACTAAAATCTGGCTCTTCAATGGACTGTACAGGGACAGAGTATTTAAGAAAAAAGTTATTAATCATAGTAACTAAGGCAGTTGGGGTTGTGGGCTCTACTGATTGGTTCAGAGCAGAGTTAGGAATAGTTGATCATTAGGTCAGGTCCTGAGGTCAGCTATGGTGTCATTCTATCTGGTTTCATGAAGGTGTGATCAGTAGGGTCATTTCACTTTCATTGGCCTGGGGCTGAAACACAGCTGAAGTCAAGATATTATCTTTAGTTTGATGGAAATTGTTTTTGTGGTCAACAGACTTAAAGCTTTGTTCCTATGACCAGAACCTGATGTTCTAAGGCCCTAACGCGGACTGAATGTCAGGTTAAGTTGTTGGAATTGGTGGTGGAAGAAGCTTGTGGTAGAACTCAATCAGAAAATAAGTGACTGTAGGCCCCGGGCTGAGAGAACTGGGAATATGAAATAGATGGTGCCACAGTCACAGTTATCTAAGTTCAGAAATAATGTCAACTGATGAAATATCCCAGGTTGCAGTAGTGTTTAGGGTTGACCCAAAGTGCCACAAACTGAGTGGCTTAAACAGTGGAATTTTTTGTGCCAGTTCTGGATGCTGGAAGTCCAACTTGAAGGTATCAGCAGGGCCATGGTTCATCTGAAGAGCTAGGGAAGGCTCTGTTCAGACCTTTCTCCCCGCTTCTGGTAGTCCTTGCTTGTGGCAGCATAACCCCGGTCTTCACATGGTGTTCTCCCCGTGTGTGCATGTCTAAATGTCCTCTTTTTATAAGGATACCCGTTGTATTAGATTAGGGGGTCCTCCCTAATCCTGTATGACCTTCTTTAAACTAATTATATCTGTGACGATTTTATTTCCAATAAGGTCACATTCTGAAGTCCTGGGAGTTGAGACTTCAATAAAATAATTGAAGGGGAGGCACAGTTGGGACTCTGCTCAGAACAACCTTTCTTCAGAAGTTGTGTCAGAACGTCTAGGAGCTTTGGAAGAGGACTGAGGATCCACTGGGACCTGGGGGACACTGCAGGCCTGTCTATTCCCTAAACACCCAGTGAAGGGTGTTGAAAAGGCTGAGTCCGTATTGATACTCAGATTAGTCTTTGGTACAGAAGAAGCTGGTCAGGGAGATTTAGACACTCGTAGCTCGAATCCTGCTCATTTAAAAGAGGCATGGGCACTTGCAAAGCGGCACGCCGCACAGGCCGCATACTCACCCTCACCGGACTCTGTGCATCCCCTCCCCCACCGCAATTGCTCCCCTATTCATTGAAGCAGGTGAAGAAAAAGGGAGGGGAAGGGCCAGGAAGCTCTCGCTCACTTCAATGGTATAGGAGCAAGGCCTGGATAGATTGACTTCCGTGGCCCTATCCTGCCTGCTGTGAACAATTGTCTTCCTCTCCAGCTGACTTGAACAAACTCTGCCTCCCCAAACTGGAGGGCAGTGATGGGGACTTGGGCAGATTAAGCCCATTCCAAGCCTGGGGTGCCTATGGGGAGCTCCCTCACAGGTCGCCCCGTCTGGTAACACTAAGGACCGCTGGGGAAGAGCCTTCTCTAACCGGTAAGCTGCTTCGGGTCGAGGAACTACCCTCTGGGGACACTGAGATCTGGTTCTCGTGAAGGGATAACAGGATGGGAAATAGCTTTCAGAGACTTCCTCATTGTGTGGGGGTGGCGGGAGGGACGTCAGACCATTCTTTGAAAATCTCCGTCCACGTTTCAGCGTTGTTGCTGGGGAGCCTGTGCCTCCCTGTCCTGGAGAGAGCCGGGCCTTTGTGTTTGCAGCGGGCCGCGCGCTTTTGTGCGGCACCGCGGGCAGCGCCGGTTGCCAGGCACCCGCACACAGCCCTCCTCCTGGCTTTTGTCTTGCCCGGGCCTGCGCTGATTGAGGGGAATTAAGCTGCCTACGAGGAAGAGCGAGTGGAATGAGCTGAAAAGAGCCTGGCTATTCTAAGGGAGGGAGGTTTTCAAGAGTTCCCCCTCCAGGACTGAGACGGGAAGGGGGGGCTTCTGTGATTTCCACTCCTAGGGCATCAACGCCGGCTCCTTACCCCGCACCCACCCCCACCGCTCACACCCACACTGTCTTGAGCATCTGGGGGCAAGGCTGGCAGAATCTCGGAGCCATGGATTGACTCTGGCTTCGCCCAGGGCGGCTGCCCCTCTCCTCACCCAGTCCTTGTGGACATTAGAAAGAGGTGCCCCAAGCGGTCCCCCTCACAGCGGTGACGAACAGAGTGCAGCATGGACCGCACCCTCCCCGGGCCCTCGCTCACCCAGACCCACTGGTCCTCTCTCCCCACTTCATTCTAGTTCTTCCCTAAGACATCTATTGGACTTTTTCCCACATGTCTTCAATGCTCACTCCAGCACTACCCAACTTTTAAAACAAAACATTTTTATATTCTCAATATTTATAGTATTTGCGTTTTTAATGCCTCCAGCTCTGATTAATTTATTAATGCTTTATAGGTTTTTTTTCCATGTTTTAAAATTTATTTATTTTAGTGAAGAAAGAGAGCGAGAGAGAGCGAGAGAGAGAAGTGGGGAGGAGCAGGAAGCATCAAACTCCCATATATGTAGACCAGGGGTTTCAAATCATGACCTCAGCATTCCATGTTGTCGCTTTATCCACGGCATCATCAGGTTATAGATTTTTTAACGACTGGTATTCACTATAGCTCATTTACAACAGGATGATAATGAATGCATCATACACCATGGAATTATATAGAGTAATGTGATGGCATACATAAAGAAATATACTCCTGCCTGACCGGTGGTGGCACAGTGGATAAAGCATCGACCTGGAAATGCTGAGATCGCCGGTTCGAAACCCTGGACTTGCCTAGTCAAGGCACATATGGGAGTTGATGCTTCCAGCTCCTCTCCGCTTCTCTCTCTCTGTCTCTCTCTGTCTCTCTCTTTCCCTCCCTCTCCTCTCTAAAATGAATAAAAAAAAGAAAAAAGAAATACAGTCCTGTGTCACTAAAAGCTGCAACAATAGAAAAAAACTATGTTCAAATGTTAAAATTAAATAATTTTTTGTTTTACACTCTATCAATTGCTCAAATTATACCACATTTTAGATTGCTTCATATTTGAACTTTAACTTCCTTATAGATGTTTGTTTTAGTTTCTAACTGCCTTTGTGTTTTCCTAAAAGAAGCATGCAATTTTACCTTTCCACAAAGGTCATCTAGCTTCCTAATGATACTTGTCAAGGTGAGTCCATTGACCTTTGACTTCTTGTCTTAATTTGAACAGGCTGCTTTCCAGGCTCACTCAGAATTTTTTTTTTTCAGAAGGATAAATAGAAAAGCTGCTGAGCCATGAAGATCTGAGAATATCTTTATTTTTCCTGCATATTGCAATAATGGTGTGGGTTGGCATATAAGTCCAGGTTAAAACAACCTTTCCTGAGAACTTTGAAGCCACCCAGCCAAAGAGTGGCCACCTCAATTTCATTACTTTTAGAGAAATTGTGATATTCCTTTCCCTCTCTCAAAATCTGGTATTCTGAATTTTTTTTCTTGATATGAATATTTTCTCTCCCACCTATTGATCACTCTGTGCAGTTTTCAATTGGAGTTGTTAACGTCTTTATGTTTTAGAAATATTCTTATATTATTGCATTTATTATTCCCTCCCTTTTATTTTCTCTAGCTTCTATTTCTGGAACTCTCATTGACTCGCTTTGGGGTTGACTTCTCATGTATCAGTCATCTATTGTTGCATAATGAGTTACCACAAAAGCAGTTTAAAGCAAAACACATTTGTTATCTTCTGCTTTCCACAGGTCATGAATCTGGGCATCGTTCAGCTGAGCCCCTGCTCAGGTTCTCAAAAGGCTGCAATCAAGGTATCAGTTGGTTTGCAATCTCTTATGGAGGTTGACTGGGGGAGAATTTGCTTTCAAGGTTGGCAGAATTCATCTACTTGTAGCTATCGGACTGAGGATTCCTGGCTTATTGGTAGTTGGCCTGAAGCCACACTCAGCTCCTAAAAACCACCCTCATGCCATGGGGACCTCCCAACATGGTGGTTCTATTCTTCAAAGCAGCTGGGAAGAGAGAATCCCTAGCATTCATCTTTGAGCATTAAAAGTTCTTGTGTAAATTAATGTAATCACAAAAGTGGCATCCCAATCATCTTTGGCGTAGTCAGTTCACTGGAAGAAATCACAAGTTCAGCCACACTCAAGGGAAAGAGATCATCCCAGAGAATCAGTACCAGGAGGTGGGGGATCATGGAGGGGCCACCCTAGCATCTGTCTGCTGCATCTCAGGCCTCGTCATCACCCTTTACCTTCTGCACACATTTTCATTAATTTTTTTCCCTTTATGCTCTGGACGAATTCTTCTTCTTTATTGCCTGTTCTTCCTGAGAATAAGAGGCCAAAGAAGTAGGAGAAAATCACAATATTGTGATGTCCTGGATGTCTAAATGTGTTTCAAAGGAGAGGGAGTGGTCAACAATGTTAAAACTATATTTTGTTAATGAATCAAGAAAGATGAGGGCTGATAATTCTTGTCTCCATTGCATTTAACAACATGGGAACATTGCAACCTTGGCAAGGACAATTCTGGTGGAATAATGGGGCTAGAAGCCATTTGAAGTGGGTTCAAAAGAGAGTAGAGGCATGAGTTTTAAAAAATTAATTAATTTTTCCAGTTTTATTGAAAAATATCTGACTGGATGAGTTTTTTTTATTAAGAGAAACAGTGAATGAGACAGGCATCAGACAAGGATGCAGGGTCAAAAAAGACATTATTTAATGTGAAAAGTTATTACATGTGTGGGAGCTAAAACATTAATAATTTTTCTCCCACCATCTAAGTTTTTCTGGCTGGGCTAATAACCAAATTAATAGAGACAAATTAACAGGAGAAAAACCAAATTTTAATACATGCGCATGGACAATTAACATAGGTGTGATTATTCTATAAAAATTCCAAAGACAGTGAGGCAACATCGGGTATATAAGACATTTTTGGACAAAGGAGAAAAGGGGAGGGGATGGATGGGGTAATAGACTTCAAAAGTGAGAATGGGGGGTTTACAGGTAGTTGAGACAGAGCCGAATACACAAGGTAGGAAAATCCTTGCTAAGCAACTCAGAAACATTGGGACACAGGGTCTCTAGCTAATAGGTCCCTGCCTGAAGCCCTCTTGTTTACTAAATAATTCAAATTAGGCTAAACCAGCTTCCTAAATTCTCCTTCCTGAAGGAGATTTCTTTGTCTGAATCTCTTGGACAGAAAAAAAGGGAAGGTTAAAGTTTTCTTCTGTGTCTTTTGTTTTTTAATAAAGAGCTTAAAATCAGTCTCCCAAAATGGCAGCTTCAGGGTGGCAGAATTTTGGTCCCTCCCCATGTTTAAGTGCTGGTGGCAGTGATCTAGGAGAGATAAAAAAATAAGACGATACAGGAGAGAAAAGGAACAATAGGTGGATCAACAATCTATTTTTTTTTTTTTTTGTATTTTTGTGAAGCTGTAAACGGGGTGGCAGACAGACTGCCGCATGCGCCCAACCGGGATCCACCCGGCACGCCCACCAGGGGGCGATGATCTGCCCATCCCAGAGCCAGTCTAGCGCCTGAGGCAGAGGCCATGGAGCCATCCCCAGCGCCCGGGCCAACTTTGCTCCAATGGAGCCTTGGCTGCGGGAGGGGAAGAGAGAGACAGAGAGGAAGGAGAGGGGGAGGGGTGGAGAAGCAGATGGGCGCCTCTCCTGTGTGCCCTGGCCGGGAATCGAACCCGGGACTTCCGCATGCCAGGCTGACGCTCTACCACTGAGCCAGGATCTGATGAACAAGTGGGAAGGTTGGCCCTAGATAGGAGCACACACCTTATAAGAAGAAGAAGGGTGAGAGCTGGGAAGGAGAAAGTTAATAGCAAGAACGTGGACTCACTTAAGGGACACAGGAAGATGACTGATCTTGACCAGAGACAGAGGAAGACAGAAGACAGCCTAGAGTTGTATAACAACTCATACCATTACTCCAACATGAAAGCAAAATAAAGTTACTTTCAGAAATGCATACCTTAGAAAAATTTCTATTTACAGTTTTGAAAAAAAAAATTGGAGATTTTCTTCAGCGGAACTTAAAACAGCCCTGGCCTGATAGCTCCACTGGTTAGAGCAGCATCCCGATATGCAAAGATTGCAGGTTCGATCTCTGGTCAGGGCACATCAGAAACAGATAGATTTTTCTGGCTGTCTGTCTTCCTTCTTCTCTCTAAAATCAATCAATTAAAAAAAACAAAACACCTTAAAATAAATCTGAAGAAGAAAAAAGTATCAGGTCAAGATAGCCTGGAGTTTATGGAGCGAGGCGGCATGACCGGCTCTGGAATGGACAGTACACCGCACCATATGCACCTTTCAGAAACCAGTTGTTAATCTGAACACAAAGTGCACGCTAATGAGGGTGAAAGCAGTGATGCAACGAGAGGGGGGGCGGGAAGGGGGCCCATCCTGCCCCGGGCGCTACTCACAGAGGGGGGTGCCAAATTGTCTCCAGGACAAACAAAAGCGTAGAAGAAGCCTAGTTAGGTAGTGACTGTTCGTAATATATTATAGATATTTTAAGGTAGGTACTACATTCTATTATTATTTGTATTATATTCTTATTACGAGTAAATTCTATATGTTATATTACTATATGTGTTTCTGGAGGAGGGAGTGGGGCGCCAATAAAGTGTCGTGCCTCGAGCACCAGTTATGTTCACTACGCCATTGGGTGAAAGAGATATTTTTACAAAGCTGAGTTTGACAGATTCGGGCTCCTTCCAAAAGAAATGCCTGGTTCTTCCCATCGTCTTTGACTTATCAGTGAAGTTTGGTGCTGGATGAGATCTATTATTTAAGTGAGTCAGCTTTGACAATTCAACCCTTCTACTCTAAAGGCAGGTAAATAGGCAGATGTTATCGTGGGAGTGTGGTGGGCAGAATATCTTCTCTATCTTTTATTTCTTTCGGGTTCCCTGGGAAAACTTAATTTCTCCATAATTAGTCATTCTGTTTATTCCTTTTGGTCCTTCTCTTTAGATGATTAATTTTGGGAAATCGTTCTTGGTTGCCTGGCAACAAGCTAGCTGAGACTGAAGGTTCATGCTTCTCAGGGCAGAACCTGAAATTTTCTTTGTAATCAAGTGCTATGCCTGCCTCCACTGAGAGGGCTAGTACTGAAATTCAACTTTCCACACTAGCAGGAACCCCCAGATGTTTCAGTTGTGCACAGCTGGCACTGCCTGGGAGGTTCCTAAATAACTGGCACCCAGGCTCAGACTTCTTAGTATTCTTGACCAAAATGTTTACTTTTCACATCCAAGACCACTGTTGTACTCACCTTAATAAAGAGCAACAGAAATCAGGATCTCTCTGTGGGAGCCCAGCCCTACTATGCGCTCGGCTGCTCCCCACATCAAGCATGTCTCTCTAGAGAACGTGAGAGGCCAGGGCACTCCCAACGCCTACCACATATAGCCTCTGGTGTTTGCCCACAGCTCTTGGCTGATGGTCTAGTGAATCTTGGTTGTCCTTTCCTGGTTCTACATGAAAGGCTAGAGTGACCCATGGGTGGTAGTTGGCATGGTTTTCAAAACCCCTTCGTAGATCTGTTCTCCCAAAGGGGATCTTCCTGAAACTGGCATATTTCTGAGAAGCAGTGTATGTGTGTGTATGTGTGAATGACAAGGTTTACTTTTGAGTGCGAGCCCTACTTCGCTGTGATAGTGTTCACTCTTGGAGCCCTAAACTCAGTGTAATAGGTCACTTTTTTTTCTTCAGCTACCACATCCGCATTTTCCTCCCCGGGACTAAAGACAACAGTGGCAGGTTGTGTGGAGAGAGGTGAGAGATCGATGGGAAGCAGCCACCAGCACCTCTGTTCCGTGGAAAGCCTTCCATTACATGCCGACCTCCCCCCTGTGCTCTGACCAGGCTGATGCTGGGCTTAGTGACTCCCTGGAGTGGAGGCTGAGTTGAAAACAATATGTGGCAATGGAGACAGCGGCCACCTATATGGCAGCCTTCTTCTGAAGGCTTGGGTTGTCATTCAGGATAGTACACCCCAGTCTTCTCTCTGTATTCCGGAAACCAGTCAAAATCTCTAATCCACTCATGGCCTTGTGGGGTCGCTTTCCCCTCTGTATTATTTTGCTTGTAATACATATGTTCATCTGATATTTTGAACCAGAAACCTAATCCCTTCATTTTAAAAGGAGTCTGGGTTTGAAATAACAGGGTATTCTGAACTCTGCCTTTTGTGTTTGTATAAGGTGTTACTCTACGACACTTTTGTTCTCAATTTTTACTGTAGCCTCGAAGGCTGAGTTGAAAATAATATGTGGCAATGTTCTCACATTCTCAAGGGAGGTGCAGCAAAGGAGATGTTTTCCTGACCCTTCTTAATATCCTATCCTAATATCCACCAAAGGATATAAGAGGTTGAGGTTGAAGAGGGAATTCATTAAAAAAAGAAAAATGCCGGCAAGCTGAGGCTCTTTTCATTGGGGAAGGGAGAGAGCTGCTTCCTCTTTACTCAAGCCTAGTGAGAAAAAAGCTTCAGAGACACACTGGGAAAGCTTGATGAGTGTGTCTTAGAGTTTGGGGATGTGTTTGAGCCATACTTATGAAGCCAAACTAAAAAGCTAAGCTGAAGCCACAAATGAAGACAGGAGAGGAAAGAGGGCTGTGATGGGGGCAGGTGGTATACTGTACTTAAGGATGCTTGAGCTTGTCGTGGACCAAACGGACTGTGCAGGTTCTAACTGGATAAATCTGGAAGGAACTCTACACAGGAGAGCAACCTAATGAGGTAACCCCATCAATCTCAGGGCAAAGGAACCCCACAGGATTTGGTGCTAAAGGTAGGAGTTGTCACAACAGTTCAATTAGGGAATGCATCACCGTGTCAGAGGACTGGGCAATGTGAGGTCTCATAGGGTCCTCTGAAGTCCCCATAGGTGCACTAAAAGAAAAAAGTCATTTTGGAATTTCAGTCACCTGTCCTCTGCTACGGCTCAGATCAATTGGTATAAAGAAGAAAGAAGTTCATGGAAATAGAAAAGAACCCGATCATAACTATGTGTTCTATTGCAACTTTCCAGCCCAAAGGTGGTTTGAGCTGGGTAAGGAAGAAGCCTGTATTTAATTTAAGTTTGGAGTTCTAACTGTATACATGGAACTAGACATATAGATATTGAAATGAAACTGTTACCAAGACTACAAATAACTAGAGGTTTTTGTTTGTTTGTTTTCTAAATTAGTGAGAGCAAGAGACAGTGAGAGAGAAAGGGACAGATAGGAACAAACAGACAAGAGAGACAGAGAGATGAGAAGCATCAATTCTATGTTGTGGCACCTTAGTTGTTCATTGATTGCTTTCTCATATGAGCCTTGACCTGGGGGCTCCAGCTCAGCCCGTGATCCCTTGCTCAAGCCAGCGACCTTGGGCTCAAGCTGGTGAGCTCTTGCTCAAGCTAGAGACCTCGGGATTTCAAACCTGGGTCACCAGCGTATCAGGCTGACGTTCTACCCATTGCACCATGGCCTGGTCAAGCTAGATGCTGGGTACTTGATGACATCTTTGGTTATTTAATTTTTTCCTCTTAAGTGAGAAGTGAAGAGGCAGAAAGACAGACTCCCACATGCGCCCTGACCAGGCGATCCACCTGTAATCCCCCTATGGGGCGATGCTTTGCCCTTCTGGGGCTGTTGCTCTGTTGCTCTACAACCGAGTTATTTTAGTGCCTTAACAAGGCCTTGGAACCATCCTCAGTGCCCAGAACCAAATTGCTCAAACCAAGCCATGGCTGTGGAAGGGAAAGAAAGAATCAGAGAGAGAAGGGAGAGGGGAAGGAGGGGAGAAGCAGATGGTTGCTTCTCCTGTGTGCCCTGATGGGGTATCAAACCTGGGATGCTCTATTGATGAGGCCAGGGCCTCTTGATGAAATCTTTGAACTTGCAGGTCAAACCAATCCCATCTTACCTCTGAAATATTGAGTTTGAGGAGCTTATTAAATATCTTTATTATTTGCACCAATAAGTAGATAGAAAAATTTTAAAAGAAGAAAGTGGTAATATTTTCAGTTATTTTTTAAATTAATTTTAATGGAGTGACATTAATCAGTCAGGGTACATAGATTCAGAGAAAACATCTCCAGGTTATTTTGACATTTGATTATGTTGCATACCCATCACCCAAAGTCATATAGTCTTCCATCACTTTCTATCTGGTTTTCTTTGTACCCCTCCTCTCCCCCAACCCCCTCCCCATCTTCAGTTATTTTTTTACCATAAATTTGACTTTATTTGTCATTAGGTAGGCTTTCCAGTACAAAAAAGGCAGTTGTGTTTTGATATTAGTGGAGGGAGAGAAAAAAGGAAGAGAAGAAGGAGGAGGTGGAGAAAAAAAGGAAATCAGAAAGTTATTTTTAAAGCTAGCCTCTGGACCCCAATTTTTTTTTTTTTCATTTTTCCGAAGCTGGAAACGAGGAGGCAGTCAGACAGACTTCCGCATGCGCCCGACCGGGATCCACCCGGCATGCCCACCAGGGGACGATGCCCTGCCCCTCTGGGGTGTCACTCTGTTGCGTCCAGAGCCATTCTAGCACCTGAGGCAGAGGCCACAGAGCTATCCCCAGCACCCGGGCCATCTTTGCTCCAATGGAGCCTCGCTGCAGGAGGGGAAGAGAGAGACAGAGAGGAAGGAGAGGGGGAGGGGTGGAGAAGCAAATGGGCGCCTTTCCTGTGTGCCCTGGCCGAGAATCGAACCCGGGACTCCTGCACGCCAGGTCCGGATGCTCTACCGCTGAGCCAACCGGCCAGGGCCTGGACCCCAAGTTTTATAAGACTAAAACAAAAACCATTTAGAGAGTTTTTCATGAAGGTAAAGTTACTCATTTCAAATGACTATTCTTTATTCTGAGATTATGTTCTTCCAACTACATTTTGGTATCAAAATATTCTTCACAAAATATGAATGGTGGTGATAATCACAGTAGCTTAAAAAGAAATTCTCTTGGGAGCATTTGAGATCTTGCTCCCAACATATGTTGTCAGTTTGGTTCAAATAAACTCTTAAAAAAATTCTCCATATATTGCATACATTGACAACTACCATATTTTCCCATATATAAGACTCACCCTTTCCTGAAAAATTTGGGGTCTACAAACTGGAATCATCTTATACAGTGGTTGTAGATTTTTATACTTGCATTTCCCACTTTTTCGTGCTTGTTTTTGCGCTCATTGTTTCGCACTTGTTACCAATATGTTACAGTAGGTTATGTTTTGTCATGTTCTGCCCAGAAATGGCTCAGAGAAGATTTTCATACAGTGCTGAATTCAAGTTAAAAGTGATCCAGTTTGCAAAAGTGAATGGAGATCGTGTTGCTGATCATAAGTTTGGTACTCCTCCAACTGCGAAATCAATCTGAGACTGGCTATAGGAAGAAGAAACCCTACTGAAAACGCCACAGCAGAAGAAGGCCATGAGAGGTAAGTCAGAAAAATGACCTGATTTAGAGAAGGAATTGAAGATATGGATTGAAGAGCAAAGGACAGTTGGAATTCCTGTGTCCACAAAGCTAGTTCAGCATGAGACAAGAAGTCTTGCTGATGAAAAAGAAGTAACTGATTTCAAAGGAGGACACAATTAGTGCTTCAGGTTTGTGAAACAGGATGGACTAAGTATGTGTACACACACCAGACTTGCCCAGAAGATGCCTGAAAGCTATGAGCAGAAGATCCTTAAATTTCATCGTTTTGTCATTCAGTGTCAGAAGACACATCAATTTGAGTTGGGACAGACTGGAAATATGAGCAAAGTCCCCCTTCAATTTGACATTCCAAGTAACAGAACTGTTGATAAGAAGGGGGTGAAAACTGTAACTGTGAACTTGTAACTGTAACTGTAATTTGTGAAGACAAGTAGACATGAAAAGAGCCATTATACAGTTGTTCTAGTTTGTGCTGACAGAACCAAGCTGCCTCCTATGCTGATTTTCAAATACAAAACAATGTTAAAAGAAGACATTTCCTCGAGGAGTGATTGTTCACATTCATGATAAGGGTTGGATGGATCAGGATGGGATAGAGATCTGGTTTGAGAAAGTTTGGATAAGAAGACCAGGTGGGGCCCTGGCCAGTTGGCTCAGTGGTAGAACGTTGGCCTGGGGTGAGGAAGTCCCAGATTCAATTCCCAGCCAGGGCACACAGGAGAGGCACACATCTGTTTCTCCACCCCTCCCCTTCTTCTTCCTCTTTGTCTCTCTCTTCCCCTCCCGCAGCAGAGGCTCCATTGGAGCAAAAGATGGCCTGGGTGCTGGGGATGGCTCTGTGGCCTCTGCTCCAGGAGCTAGAGTGGCTCTGGTTGTGACAGAGTGACACCCTGGATGGGCAGAGCATCGCCCCCTGGTGGGCGTGCCGGGTGGATCCTGGTCTGTCTGACTGCCTCCCCGTTTCCAGCTTCAGAAAAATACAAAAAAAAAAAAAAAAAGAAGAAGAAGAAGACCAGGTGGGCTCTTACACAAACTTGTCCTATTGATGCTTGACCAGGTCAGGGCACACATAACAAAAAACACAAAGAAGATTGCTGCAGAGCAAAAAACAAAACTTGCCATCATACCTGGAGGTTTGACATCCCAGCTCCAACCACTTGATGTCAGCATTAACAAACCCTTCAAAGCTGCCATGAGAGACGAATGGAACCAATGGATGAAGTCTTTTGGGGATAATTTGACACCAGCAGAAAGAGTAAAGAAGCCAATTATAGGAAAAGTTTGTACTTAGGTGAAAAGATCCTGGGATAATATCAACATTGAGATTATTGTCAAGTCATTTAAGAAATGTGGCATTTCAAATGCCATATATGGAACTGAGGATGAGGCAATATATGGAAACAGTGATTCATCATCAGACACTGATGAGGACAAGCTAGTGGATGGGAGTTTTGACAGTGATGAAGAGTTGTATGTATTTTATGATGAATAAAACTTGAGTTCAATAACTTTATGTAATACCTTTTTTTTTTCCTTCAAATTTCAGGCCCCCAAATTAAGGTGTGTCTTATACATGGGAAATATGGTAGGTCTTGGTTTTGCCAGCACTCACAGCTACCAATCACAGCTAAGTTTGGTCCTTTTCTGTTGAATAAGAATCGTTTCACAGAACATTAACACCAGACAAGGTCATCCGTGACCATGACTGTGACAGACTAGGCATAAATAAATGTACTCTGCATTCATGACTGACCGCAGACAAAAAACAGAAATGTTTCCCAAATTAGAAAAATGACCGAACATCCACTTAGCCTGGCTAGTAGTCGTGGCTGCTGTTTCTTTACAAATGACAGCTTCAGCTTGGTTCTAGTCCCTTTTTCTAGATAAGATTTGATAAGAGCCTGACCTGTGGTGGCGCAGTGGATAAAGCGTCGACCTGGAAATGCTGAGGTCGCCGGTTCGAAACCCTGGGCTTGCCTGGTCAAGGCACATATGGGAGTTGATGCTTCCAGCTTCTCCCCCCTTCTCTCTCTCTGTCTCTCCTCTCTCTCTGTCTCTCCCTCTCCTCTCTAAAAAATGAATAAATAAATAAAAAAGAAACAATCATAGACTGTAGTAGTGGTATCTCCCTTTAAAAAAAAAAAGATTTGATAAGAAACCTGTTATGGATTGAGTTGTGCCCTCCCATTCCTATATTGAAGTCATAGGTCCTAAAACCTCAGCATGTGACCTTATTTGAAAATGGGTTGTTGCATATAGAAATAGTTAAATTGAGATGGGGTCATGCTGAAGGAAGGCGGGGCTCCTGTTCCAATGTGACTGCTATCCTTAGAGAGAGGAGAAATCGGGATACAGACACAACTACATAAGGAGAATGCCATGTGAAGATTAGTGTTATGTTGGCACAAACCAAAGAACTATCTAGAAGCCAGGAAAGAGGTCTAAATAGAGTCTTCCCTAGAGCCTTCAGAGGGGGCATGGCCCTACTGATACCTTGATCTTGAACTTTCAGCCTCCAGAACTGTGAGAAGATAAATTTGTATTGTTGAAACCACTCAGTTTGTAGTATTTTGCTATGATAACCCTAAAAAACTGATAACTATTGATAGAATAACTTTTTTTTTGTGACAGCATCAAGTCCAAAACTGTGCTTTATTGAACTTTCATAAAAATCACATAACAGAGGCTCAACTCCTATGTCTTTTCTTGCATTCTCTTACCACAGTTCTCCATGGTGTGTGTTCTCTCTCGCTGCAACATGTCAAGAAAACCAATTTTATTTCATTGCACGTGTGTTCCTGGTGGCCTCTGGATAAAGGGCATTGACACAACCCAGAAAAAAATTCTTTTTCCCAAATTGTGTATAATTATTTCTTATTTCAACTGCTTGGATGATTTTCAAGAAACCCTTAAGTTCATATCATGAATGTTTGTTCCCTGCTGCCTTCTCTATATTGTAAGACACCTAATTATCACTGGTTGAATTTTTACACTATCAAGTCACTTTCTTATTATTTCAAATGTAAATTTTTAGTCATGTCTGCATTTTTAAGTTCATTTAAAATGTTGCACTATCTTCTTACTTTCATTGCTTTAGCATACATTAAAAATAATTCAGCCTTTTCTCTATAACTTTCTAATTTTATTTCATGTTGGGCATTTTATTTCACATTTCAAATCCTATTGAAAGTTTCAATTTTTCATTTAGGTTCTATAATAAGTAAATAATTTTTAGACGTTTCTTTTTTTGTTTCTTGTCTTTAGTATTATCTGTTTTCTACTTGTTCTATAATATATTTTCAGAAGCTCCATGCTTTTGTTTGTGTAGATTACAGGCTTGCTAAAAATATTCACTTTTACGAAGGAATATAGTCCATCAAGTCCAGCCTAGATCAACCAATCCTTAGCTGATTCACAGATCCATGAAAATAAGTATTTACTGTTGTATGTCACTAAGATTTTGTGGTTGCTTGCTATGCATTAACAGGTAATGAATATACCTTGCTTCCTTGCTCTCTCATTTCTTTGCCTGTGTAGTCATCGTCCCATGATCTAGATCCAGGATTTGCCAAGTGGGGTGGATGGATGCCCTCGGCTTCACTTTCTGACAGTTGAATGCTCTTTACATTTTCTCTTTAGATCTGTAACTGTTCAATAGGCTGCCTCTAGCCCAAGTTCTAGCAGCTAGCAAGTTGCATTCATCTAGCTTTCTTCTGTGAAGTCATGGGATTTTATTCTACTCCTTCTACCAGTTTTCTGACATTGATCACAAAGAGAATTTGGAAAGCGGTTCCCTTCAGAGATGGCCCTCTCTGTTTGTAACACTTTAGTTATGGAAATGACACGTCCCCAGAGCCAGTGCTTTTCCTCCTTCTTGTCCAGCTGTCTCCAGTTGCAGTCCCTGAATGGATATAAAACAAAAGGGTACTATTAGGAACATGGACATGGGGGACAGAAGTCATGAGAACCCTAGAATGATTAACTTTAAAATAGCTACTATCGGCTAAAGAGAAATTAATTCTAGTTAAAATAAGATATTTCTTGTCTAAACTTGTTCATGACTAATACCTCGGCCGGCATTAACAACAGGTAATTCCACATAAATTAGTTCTTGAACCCTAAAAGAAAGCTGCTTAGGAATGTTTCCTTTCATTTTGGCACAGTGACTCCCTGAACGATTAAGTATTTCTGACAATGTTGACATGAATTTATTACAAAATTTTTGCTACTATTAATGGAAAACAGGTTGAGCAATGCAATCAAGTACCTTGAAAAAATTAGGCAAGTAACTATTTACATTACATAAGACAAATGATTTAAATAATTTCCCATAAAATGATCTTATTTATCTTACTTTATGGTGTTTCACCTCTGAATCTGCAATATAATGAAAATTTTTAAATTTAATTAACTTCTAGTTTTTAAATTCTATGATTTTATAATTCTTCAGTCGTGGGCAATATATGTTTTGCTTCTCTTTTCAAGTAAATAAAAATAAAAATGAATGTTTTAAGTATTAGAATTGACATATAAAGAAACATAATTTCTATTTTCATGTATGTACTGTTTCTGTCATTGAGTGTATCCAACCAGGGTTCTCCAGGAATCTTGTGAAATCTCCAGTTTTCTAGAATTTTTCTTTGCTCCCAATCTAAATTTAATGTTTAAAGGTTAGAGAGAAATTATCATAGAATAAATCTACAGCGTCACTACGTAAACAAAAACAACATCTTCTTTGAAAAAGCCTGTGGCTTCAGCACCAGTGGGACCATTTCCGGTGTGCCGGCCAGACTCTTCCGAGCCAACATTGCCATCTATTGGTAATGTTACTACAGTATCTTACAAAGTGAGATTTTGGTTGATAAATGGTGAAGTGTTTTATTTTTCCTTCTGCTTTGGTCTATTTTATAAATTTTATTCAAATTGGCATGGGTGGAAGGAGAAGGTTTCTTCTACTTCCTGACAAAATTTCACAATTTGGTGTTGTGACTAAAAATACTGGTTTTCCTTGCTGTGCTGTTTCCAACTTGTATGAATTTGGCGAGTGGTTTATAGCTTTCTGCATCTTTGCTCTATCATCCATAAAATGGACAAATTTAGAACAGTGCCTGACATATTCTGTGTTCAATTAGCATTAGCTATTATTATTACTTTCTTCTTAAGGCAAACCTGAATAAAAACTTCTTGATTATTTTCCAAGTATATTCCTAATTACTAAGATACTTCTCATGTGGTTTGTTCAAATAGCCCTACAAAAGCAGAACATAATGAAAAATCTAAAATTTTCTAAAGTTTTATTTTCATCACTTAAAATTAACCAATGTCGGCCCTGGCTGGCTGGCTCAGTGGTAGAGCGTCGGCCTGGCATGCAGAAGTCCCAGGTTCGATTCCCGGCCAGGGCACACAGGAGAGGCGCCCATCTGCTTCTCCACCCCTCCCCCTCTCCTTCTTCTCTGTCTGTCTCTTCCCCTCCTGCAGCCGAGGCTCCATTGGAGCAAAGATGGCCCGGGCGCTGGGGATGGCTCCTTGGCCTCTGCCCCAGGCGCTAGAGTGGCTCTGGTCACAACAGAGCGACGCCCCGGAGGGGCAGAGCTTCGCCCCTGGTGGGCGTGCTGGGTGGATCTCGGTCAGGTGCATGCGGGAGTCTGTCTGACTATCTCTCCCCGTTTCCAGCTTCAGAAAAAAAAAAAAAAAATTAACCAATGTCTTAAATAGACTTAATTGAGAGTTATTTCAGGTTGTAACCTCTTTTTAAAAATAAGCAACGCTAGTTTTATTTTGAATTTTTACATTTTTTAATAAACCCTTTTTATTTATGGTGACAAAATTTGAAAAAGATAACTATGAACAAATAAAAAAATAAGTATGGCTTTTGGAAATGCAGCGTGTACTTACTAAGAACAGCTTCTAGAATAGAGCAGACAATCAACTCAGCATTCCATGCTCTCTAGATCAGAAATTCACTGAGGGCTGCGGTAACATCCCCAATCCGGCTTCTTTTCCCCCATCAACCAACTTGTCCCCTTCCTTCACTTTAAGATTTGTCCTGTAGGTTCATACCCTTTCCGGTGTGAATTTGCTTCTCCTTCCTCAGCTCCTGCCAAATCTTCTCTTCATTCATTCTTGATCAATATCAATGAAAATCCAGGAGTTCAGCAGGCCCCTCAGAGTCCTCCTTGGAAGCTCTTGGGGAGGAGGGTTGAAGACACTGTCATCATAATATCTGTGACCCAGTCTCATACACATTTTGTAAGTGACAATTAACACACAGTGCTGTGAAGTAATAACCCATGCTCATCATCAGAAAGGGAATGAAACTGCTACCAGGTGTTTCTGCCTCAGTCTTCGAGGGTCCAGTTCTCGGGTCATTCGGTTTTCTTATTGTGTCTTTTCCTGAATCTTACTCTTATTAAATCTGAATGGTCACTTTTCTCGCATCAAGACTTTTATACTAATTGCAGAGGACCCTGGCCCACAACCAAGTCTGGCGTGTGGCTCGCTGCAGCCTCCTGTCCTGCCCCAACTCAGCTCTGCTCCCTCCCTGTCCTCGTCAATGACACTACACTCATCTGTCATCTCGTTGCTCAGGTCCAAAGTGGTACAGACACCTTTTCTTTCTCTTTGTGTCTCACATCTCAAATTCAGTCCATAAACAACTCATCATCCCTACCTTCAAAATACATCCCTAATCTGACTGTGTTTAAGTAGGTCGTGGCCTTTCTCTATAATAGCTCTTCAATGTCCTCCTTCATATTTAGGATACAATTTAAAGTCCTCACCCTGGCCTCCAGGCGCTATGGAAATTGGCAGGGATGACGTCACTCATTTCTTTCCCTCTCTCACACCATGCCTGGGCCTCACCAGCCTTCTAGCTCTTCCTGAACATTCTGAGTTTATCACCCCTCAGAGCCTTTGTAGTTGATGTTTTACCCACCTGAATACTCTCTCTCCAGGTGGTGCAATGGTATGCTGGCTCACACCATTCACACCACTGCTCATATGTGACTTCCACAGCCAGGCCTTCCACACACATGCGAGTTACCTCATCCTGTTACTTGCATCCCTGAACCAGCTCTATGTTAATTTGGAGCATGTATTCCTCCCTGGTATTATCTGTTTATTTGTTGGTAGTATGTCTCTGTTCTAACACGTATACTTCTGCAAGGCAGGTCTTTCTGTCACCATTGTTATACCCCCAGCACCGACCATATAGGAGGAATTTTTTTTTAATTTGTTGAATTTATGTAAGAATGATTATATAAATAAAATCTGAGGGTCTCTATTGACTATTTCACAGACATTACATTTAGTTATTAAAAGTAAAAATTACGCCTGACCTGTGGTGGCACAGTGGATAAAGCGTTGACCTGGAAATGCTGAGGTCGCCGGTTCGAAACCCTGGGCTTGCCTGGTCAAGGCACATATGGGAGTTGATGCTTCCAGCTCCTCCCCCCTGTCTCTCTTTGTCTCTCTCTCTCTCTCTCTCCTCTCTAAAATGAATTAAAAAAAATAAGTAAAAATTACTTACTACTTAGAGAATTTACCAAACACCAGATCTTACACTAAGCACTTCAAGCATGTTGTCTTATTTAATCCTCACAGTAAATGCTAAAAAAAATCCTATGTGTTTCTTCAACTGCCTGATAATGTTGGTTATCTATCAATTTTTATAAATTAAAAAATTTGCTGATTAATATTGATAAATAGCACAGTCTCAGACACTTTGTAGATATGTTTTTTTGTTGTTGTTTTATTATTCAATGAGAAGAGGGGAGGCAGAGACAGACTCCCAATGTGCCCTGACCGGGATCTACCCAGCAAGCCCACTAGAAGGTGATGATCTGCCCATCTGGGGCATTGCTCCACTGCAACTCAGAGCCGTTGTTTAGTGCCTAAGGCAGAGGCCATGGAGCCATTCTTAGTGCCTGGGGCCAACTTGCTCCAATCAAGCCATGGCTGCAGGAGGGAGATGTGTGTGTGTGTGTGTGTGTGTGTGTGTGTGTGTGTGTGTGTGGAGAGCGAGAGAGAGAGAAGCAAGAGGGGAGGTGAAGGAGCAGACAGACGCTTCTCCTGTGTGCTCTGGGCCAATTCTACTACTATATGGGTGATGGACAGGCTGAGCAGACATCCAGAAACCCTTTATGATGTCTTTTGGATAGTAAGCAGGTGGGCTGAAGCCCTCACAGTTGCCAAAGAAAGACATCTCTGTAATCTATTATTAGATGAAGCTATCTTCACTTTTATTTTCACTGAGCTTGTGGTAGAGTCGGAAGTTAACTTGGGTTCCATCTACAACTCTTAGCTGCCATGCGAGCTCTATGAAGCAGGCACCCACTTATCTTAGAAAGCTGCTTTTGGCCTGATCAGGAGGTGGTGCAGTGGATAAAGTATCTGACTGGGATGCACAGGACCCAGGTTCGAAACCCCGAGGTTGCCAGTTTGATCACGGGCTTATCTGGTTTGAGCAAGGCTCTACAGCTTGAGCCCGAGGTCGCTGGCTTGAGCAAGGGGTCACTTGGTCTGCTGTAGCTCCCCAGTCAAGGCACATGAGAAAGCAATCAATGAGAAACGAAGGTGCCGCAATGAAGAATTGATGCTTCTCATCTCTCCCATCCTGTCTGTCTGTCTCTATCTGACTCTCTCTGTCTCTGTCACAAAAAAAAACACACAAAAAAACCTGCTTTTGGGCTGTGGAAATAAATGAAAACCAACCAAATGAGAAAAGCAAAGGCTATTCAAAAATTTTTATCGATTGATTTTAGAGAGATAAGAAGAGATAGAGAGAGAAACATTGGCTTGGATTGAACTTTGGGATATTGAGAGGGTGCACTAACCACTTGAGTTCCCTGACCAGGGTGCAAAGGCTATTCATCCAGAGCTATGAGGCAGTCAGCTCCTGTCCCAGGTGCTTTGGCAGAACATACGGCAGGCAGAGGAGTGGGAAAGCTTTATAACAGAAAAAAAAGAAGGGTTTAGATATGCCCTAATTGGGGTTTTTTACAGTGAACTAACTAGAAGGGGGGCATCCTAAGTGATCGGTTGGGGTACATATTTGGCTTTCTCTGGTTGGTCTTAAGTTAGAAGCAGGGAGAAAAGTTAGGGAAGCTGTCAGTCTTGGCCATTTGAAGCTGACTTGCTACAGAAGTTAATGTTCAGCTTCCTATCCTATTACTAAGAGATAGCAGTCTGACTTCCTCCAACTCTGACCGTTAGCTGACTGGCTTCCTGGGCTAGTGACTGTAGATAAAGGGGTTAGCATCTTGGACAGGTTGCTGCAGGTTTTAGGTCAGAATTCTTTTTTAAAATATGATTTGGGCCCTGGCCAGTTGGCTCAGCGGTAGAGCGTCGGCCTGGCATGCGAGGGACCCGGGTTCGATTCCCGGCCAGGGCACATAGGAGAAGCGCCCATTTGCTTCTCCAACCCCCCTCCTTCCTCTCTGTCTCTCTCTTCCCCTCTTCCCCTCCCGCAGCCAAGGCTCCATTGGAGCAAAAATGGCCCGGGCGCTGGGGATGGCTCCTTGGACTCTGCCCCAGGCGCTACAGTGGCTCTGGTCGCGGCAGAGCGACGCCCCAGAGGGGCAGAGCATCGCCCCCTGGTGGGCAGAGCATCGCCCCTGGTGGGCGTGCCGGGTGGATCCCAGTCGGGCGCATGCGGGAGTCTGTCTGACTGTCTCTCCCCGTTTCCAGCTTCAGAAAAATACAAAAAAATATATATATATATGATTTGGTCATTGTCTACTGTATACTCAGTCTCTTGGGGTAGTGGACAAGTGCGAGGAGGAGCCTGCCCCGAGCCAGGTTCTTTCCGGACCTTGTGGCCGTACCTAAACCCTCCCAGAGAGTCTGGAACTTGTGAGTTCACCAAGGGCACTATTAGGAAAAATAACTCCAGTCTCTGTAATTGTCTTCTTTCATAGCTGCACCTATTTTGATTTGTGGCTTCTCTTTACTAAGTGCTTCATCAATAAAAGCCCATCTGAATTCTGTCTTTCAGGAAGTTCTAGAAACTTCTGTCCCATTGATGGTACCTTTCTTTATCATATTCTTATATTTTTTTCTGTCATTTTGATGACACTTTTTGGTAAGGAGAGGAGTTTAATACTGTATTTTTGTTGCAGAATAACCTATAGTGCTTTTTATATCAGAATAGAAAGACAAAACAGTATTTTCCTGTCCCTATTGCCAATTTTTTTGGGGGAAAAAGTCATGGCTCTGATTTCAGGGGATGTGCTCTTTAGCTCTCAACAAACACAGCCCTATTCTTAAGCATCCTTTTTCTCTAGGAATTTCGCTGAAGAAACCCCTACCCTATTTTGTTTGTATGAAAGAATTAAGTTGGAGTTGGCATGGATATGGACATGAGGGTGGGGATAGAAAAGTGGAGAAAGAGATGGTAATAATTACAAAAAAAAATAAAGTCATTCTGTATGTTTTATGTAAATAAAGTTAATTAACATAAAGTCTAAATTTTATTTGCAGTAATGAAGGACTCAAAGTCACTGAAATATAATAATTTATTATAAAATTATCACAGACTTCTGGTCAAGAAGATAGTGTAGGTAAATGTGATGCTTGATTCCTCCCATAACCACATCAAAATTATAACTAAACTGCAGAAAAACCATCACTGAGAACCATCTAAAGTCTAGCTGAAGGAAAGTCCTACAACTAGGATTTAGAGAAGAAGCCACATGGACACTGGTAGAAGGAGCGGCGATGCGACCAGGCTGGTCCCACGCCCACGTGTGGCCGTTTAAAGTTGGAAGGGCTACCCTGGCTGCAGAGGTCCCCTCTGAGGAGCGAGGGGTCTTAGCCCCACACCAGACCTTCCAGCCCTGAGTTCCAGTGCCTGAAAGAGAAGTCCACATAACTTCTGACTGTAAAGACCAGCAGGGATTGTAGCTGAGATGGAGGGCTGCAGGAGTCCCAGGCGGCTCCTCTTAAAGGGCCCACATGTGGACTTCCTTGGACTCACTCCCTCTGAGTTCCAACCCTGGGGCAGCAGCTTGAAAGGGACAAGAGACATTCTGGGAGGAACTGGCATGTGGGGCACCAAAGTAAGAGCAGGAGGGCAGTTTTCTGATAGACAAAAGTGCTGGCTGGGGCCATTGCTCATTTTCTGAGACACTTCCCTCCTCCCCACTCTCACAGAGCCAGCAAAAATGTGCCATATTTGAGCTTTCATCAATCTGGCTCAGACTGTTCACCTCGCCAGATGATTCCCTGAGACCTCACTCCACCCAGCTTTATGGCCTTCTCAAAATGTTTCCAGTGGCTTTTCCATACAAATACCATGTTTTAGTTCATGCCCTGGACTTTCCTAAAACCTTTCAGACAAGCAGGATCTGAGTTCTGTGTACCCCGTGCCTCTTATAAGTGACCCCAGGCCTGGCAGTAGTGGCGGCCGGCCTTGGTTCAGAGCGTGGCCTATCCTGTGCACCTCCTAGCCCAGCACAAGTAGCAGCCATCTGCACATCATCTGGCTCATGCCTGGTGGCCCCGGGCAGGGCACAGGCAACGGCTGACCTTGCATCTCCCAGGAGGCCCCAGAGCCAGTGCACCCAGTAGACAGCTTTAGACCACATTGGAGTACAACCTTACCACCTCCATAAGCGACACACTCAAGAAGTGAACTCAGCATCAAAGCCCCTTTGAAGCAAGTCTTGCTCTGTAGGGTTGACTCTCGCACAGCAGCTCCTCTTCTGTAGTCACAGCCAGTCCTCACAGCTGACTGGCCTGGCAATCAATTTCTCCCAGTGACATCAACAGCAACCAAGGCTCAGCCACAACAAGACAGCGCACACAGCCCACACAGGACTCACCTGCAGCGCCCAAGTCCAGGGACCAGGGCCATGCTACCAAGTCTGAGAGATGTGGTAGCTCTATATAATACATAAAAACAAACACAAGGAAATAACTAAGATATGGATACAAAGAAACATTCCCCAAATGAAAAAACAGGAGAAATCTCCTGAAAAAGAACCAAACAAAATGGAAGCAAACAATTTACCAGATACAGAGTTAAAATACTGGTTATAAGGATGCTCAAGGAACTTGGTGAGAACTCAACAAAGAAATAAACACAGAAAGGGACACAGAAACTATAAAAAAAATAACCAGACAGAAATAAAAGATATACTAACTGAAACAAAGAAAAATTTACAGAGAATCAACAGCAGAGGAGAACAAACCAAAGATCAATAATTTGGAATATAAGAAAGTAAAAAATACCCTATCAGACCAGCAAAAATAAAAAAGAATTCAAAAAATAAAAGTAGTGTAAGGAGCCTCTGGGACAACTTCAGGCGCACCAACATTCACATCATGGGGATGTTGGAAAGGAGAAGAGACACAGCAAGAAATTGAAAACCTATTTGAAAAAATAATGACACAACACATCCTTAACCTGCTGAAGGAAATGGACATACAAGTCCAGGAAGAACAGAGACCCAAACAAGATGATTCCAAAGAAGTCCTTACCAAGACTCATCATAATTAAAATACAAAAAGTTAAAGACAAAAAGAAATTCAAAAGCAGAAAGAGAAAAACAGGTACCAACATCAGAGTTTCAATAAGACTGTCAGCTGATTTCTCAACAGAAACTTTCCAGGCCAGAAGGGAGTGGCAAGAAATATTCAAAGTAATGAAAAACAAGGACCTACTGCTTTACCAATGGCAGTGCAGTGGATAGAGATCAACCTAAGATATTGAGGTCCCAGGTTCAAAATCCCAAGGTCACCAGCTTGAGTGCAGGCTCACCAGCTTAAGCACAGGGCAGCCTGGTTGACTGTGGGATCATCTACATGATCAACGGTCACTGGTTTGAGCCCAAGATCATTGCCTTGAACAAAAAGTCACTGGCTCAGCTGGAGCCCCCTGGTCAAGACATATATGAGAAGCAATCAAATGAACAACTAAAGTGCCACAACTATGAGTTGGTGCTTCTCATCTCTTTCCCTTTCTCTTTCTCTCTCTCTCTCAAAAAACAAAACAAAATGAAGAAACAAAAAAACCAAGGCCCTACAACAAAGCTATCATTTAGAATTAAAGTACATATCAATATAAAGAGCTTCCAAGACAAGAAAAAGTTAGAGTTGGTCACCACCAAACCAGTATTATATGAAATGTTAAAGGGTCTTCTTTAAGAAGAAGAAAAAGATAAAAAATATGAATAAAATGGCATTAATTCATATCTACCAACAATTGAATCTAAAAAAAAATAAGCAAGCAGAAGAGAAACCGGCTCATAGATAAGAGAACATTTTGATGGTTGCCAGATGGGAGGATGGTTGTGGGAATAGGTAAGAAAGGTGAAGGGATTAAGAAGTACAACTCGGTTGTTACAGAACAGTCACGGGGATGTAAAGTACAGCACAGGGAAAATAGCCAATAATATCTAACAACTAGGTATGGTGTCAGATGGTTACAAGACTTACTAAGTTATATAGTTTCTAATCATTGGGTTATACACCTGAAATTAATATAGTATTTTATGTTAACTGTAATTGAAAAATAAAAAAATTATTTAAGAAATAAAATTATCACAATATTCCTTTCATAGAAAGAAAACTCATTTTGATAGTTTCACCATTTCCTTGCTCCGATATCTTTTTTCTACAGAAATGGTTGTTAGATTAGACATTTATTTATTTATTTATTTATTTAATTTTTAATTTTTTTTTTTTTTTTTGCATTTTTCTGAAGCTGGAAACAGGGAGAGACAGTCAGACAGACTCCCACATGCACCCGACCGGGATCCACCCGGCACGCCCACAAGGGGGCAATGCTCTGCCCACCAGGGGGCGATGCTCTACCCATCCTGGGCCTCGCCATGTTGCGACCAGAGCCACTCTAGCGCCTGAGGCAGAGGCCATAGAGCCATCCCCAGCGCCCGGGCCATCTTTTGCTCCAATGGAGCCTTGGCTGCGGGAGGGGAAGAGAGAGACAGAGAGGAAGGAGAGGGGGAGGGGTGGAGAAGCAAATGGGCGCTTCTCCTGTGTGCCCTGGCCGGGAATCGAACCCGGGTCCTCCGCACGCTAGGCTGACGCTCTACTGCTGAGCCAACCGGCCAGGGCCAGATTAGACATTTATATGACATTGTAAACATCATGTCACGTTTGCCAAATTTTAATTTTGAGGGGTCACAATCTTCACTGCTGACCAATTTTGGCAAAGTTCTGTAACGTTAAAATGAAGTTTTCAGAAGAGCATTGAATATATTGATATTATCTCTGAAAATTTGCTGTATTACAAAGGGACTAAATACATTTTAAGAAAAAATTTACATGTCACTACTTATCAATATCACATTCCTTACTGTGGTCGGCATTTTATTTTAATTGGAAATATGGCGTAGTTACAATAGTTCTGCAAATTACTTCGGTCGTCTGGCATTAGAAAGGCCATCATGTTCTTTTGATATAGTGACTTTTAAAAAAAATAGTGCTGTTATAGTGTATATAATTGATTTAGGAATTTAATTTTGGCTCGTAGATGAAACAGACTGCAATTTACAGTCAAGATAAATCTCCTTAATATTTCTAGTGTTTTTCCTGTAGACAAGTTGACATCAGTATCAATACATTCTGTCAGTTATTTAGTATCAATTATACATGTTTCATGAAAACAATTTTTTTTTCTTAACTTTTCTAGTACTTTTCATGATTTCAAAGGCTTTATGTACACTGAATTTTGTTTCTTGCCTTTTTTTTGCTTATAACATTAGTTTAACATAAAATATTATGTCAAATTAATATAGATTAAATAACACTCACATTTTTAAAAAGTATACTTTTTGCTTGTATTATAGAATCTATTAATACATCAATACTGTATAAAAGATTATCTTATACGGCCACTATTTGAGTTTTTATGCTGACTTTCCAGTTGTGTTTTAGATAAAGTTTTCACACATATGTTTATTAAAAGTGTTTTAACATACAATCTATCATTTTGTTGTAACCCAAGATTAATAATTTTCAAATATCTTCTATTGAAATCTATTGTTTGTCTATTTATATTTGCAGCACTGTTCCATATGAAAGCCTTATAAATATAGAATAAATGAGATAAAGTAATATAACTATAGTCTTAAAGAAAAATGAATTAATGCCTTGGGGTGGTGAATACACAGTACAATATATAGCTGATGTATTATAGAATTGTACACCCAAAATATAATTTTATTAACCAATGTCACCTCAATAAATTCAATAAAAAGTCAAAAAAATTAATTGATGCAACACGAAATGGTAGGGTGTAGAGTTCTGTCTAACAGAAGTACACTTAAGACAAAGAGCTGAAGGTTTTTAACATATCACCATCTTTGTATACTGACCATACCAGGAACCAGTATCTAACATAAAGCAGCTATTTATTTTCTAGACAATACTCACTAAACGCGTTGGGAATCAGAGTTCTGCTCAAGCAAGGGTGGTCTACAATAGATGGTGACAACTCAGCCAATCGGAGACCCTCCTACAGGCTTCTGAATAGGATACATTCAGATATGGACACAGTGATGCAGAAGAGAAGCACACAAAAAAACTGCTGTAAGTGAAAAGCAAGAGGCATAGATTCCAAGAATAAACAAGACTTGTACTGTAGCCGAGAATGCAGACGTAGTCATTGACCACAGGAGCCAGAGAAGCTACCAGAGGAGGAACTGCTGAAGCAAAACCCTGGGGCAGGAAGCAACTGACACCAGCTCCTGAAAGGACATCACCTGGAGCTGCGGCTGGGCTGCAGGGAGGCTGGCTGGGCTGCAGGGAGGCTGGCAGACCACTGGAATTGTGCTCAGCGGAAGCTTCCGTCCCCGGAGGCCCGGCTGAGCAGCTGCTCGCAGGGCTTCCTATCTCTCTCTCTTCTCGATGTGCCCTAACCACAGACCCCGGAATCAGATACCCTGAGTGTGCCTCTGTCTCTGGTGAACTGGAGCAGGGTAATTGTACTGCAGAGAACTTTGGCTTGAGTGACACAGGGAAGATTGCTTTTAATAAACAGGATGAGCCTGCTTCACTGTAGCCCAAGAAAACTGTATCTGCTCCCACTGACTCATGTTTTCTCTGCTTTCCCTTACCAGTGTCTTTTCATTTGTATAAATCTATAATAAAGCAAAGAAAAATATTACATATCTACATCTACAGGTATCTATAGGTATATTATGTGTACTCTGTAAACCTACAGATGATATCATATAAACACAAATGTGATGTACTCTAAAAGATAAACATCTGACTAGTAGTAGTAGTAACCTCGAGAAGGGATTATGATTAGAGCTAATGTCTGAGAATCACTTTTAATTCATTAGTACTGTCTAACTTTTTCTAAAGAGCATATAGCCATTTAGTACTTAAAATTAATTACTAGGCCCTGGCCGGTTGGCTCAGCGGTAGAGCGTCGGCCTCGTGTGCGGGGGACCCGGGTTCGATTCCAGGCCAGGGCACATAGGAGAAGCGCCCATTTGCTTCTCCACCCCCCCCCTTCCTCTCTGTCTCTCTCTTCCCCTCCCGCAGCCAAGGCTCCATTGGAGCAAAGATGGCCCGGGCGCTGGGGATGGCTCCTTGGCCTCTGCCCCAGGCACTAGAGTGGCTCTGGTCGCGGCAGAGCGACGCCCTGGAGGGGCAGAGCATCGCCCCCTGGTGGGAAGGCCGGGTGCAACCCGGTCTGGCGCATGCAGAAGTCTGTCTGACTGTCTCTCCCCGTTTCCAGCTTCAGAAAAAAATAAATAAATAAATAAAAATTAATTACTAAAAATAAAAAGAAAATAGTGAACATGGGTTTTAATTTGGTTTTTAAAATATTATTTCGTTCATGAAACCTCCCCTATCAAATGTAGCTACCACATGGTTCCTCCATTTGTCCTCCTCGGTTTACTCTCTTACTCGGTGACACTCCTGTTGACACCTGGTTATTCCAGGATCTTCACTACAAACTCTTCAATCTTAAGGCTTCATCAAAGCCTATCCATCCTTGTACCCATTTCTTCAAGTGACTACATAATAAGATGGGTTAATTCTCTATGGGAGAACTATACACTTATAGCTTTAGTGTATTATCTCTCATAGATAAATTGTGTACTTTACCAGAGATCTTTGGTGCTTTACCTTATGAAATAGATTCATGCATTTGTTAATCTGTACACTTAAGATTTTTGCAATGCACTGCATGTAGTTTAAAAAAGAAAGCTGAGGACAGTGGAAAATTCTCCACAACTAGCACCTTGCCTTAAGGTGTCTGACCTTAAAAGTAAATTGGGCCTGACCTGTGGTGGCACAGTCAAGGCACATACAGGAAGCAACTACTATGGGTTGATGCTTCCAGCTTCTACCCCCCCCTTCTCTATTTCTCTCTCTTCTGTCTAAAAATAAAATCAAATCTAAAAAAAAAGAAGTAAATTTGGATTGTCCATTTTGCCAACAAATGGCAAATAAAACTGATTCATTGACACACATAAGACCCAAGGACTCTTCAAAATGTTTGTGGAGGTGAAGCTTAAGAAAGGACTCAATTTCTAACTAATTAAACAGATGGAGGCTTAAGAGTGTCAAGATTTGCTCTAAGTGTTCATATAAAGTGATCTAATTTGTAACACTGGCCAAACAGAATCTCTCTGAGTCAGCAAAGAATTAGAACCATGTTTGACCTTATTAGTTCAGCTATAAAGTTAGCTCAGCACATTTCTGATTTTTAAAAAGCATTACTAAGGTGATTCATTGGACAAATGTTTTCACAAGAAAGAACAACTGATTAACAGAAATAGCTTGGTTGGTCTGTGCTTCTTTATTTATGAGTTTCCAAAAATTTCCCTTTGTGTCAAACATTTCATTTGTTTCCTTGAGTTTTTTCTTTCATATAGACTTCACATTGCTGTAATGTCTGACAACTTATTAAAGGAGATCAGATTTGAAGCCAATAAACCCAGTCAAAAGAATACTACAAAGGCCTAGGTGGTTCATCTTTGACATAGGCTTCTGCATTTCCAATAACTTATATTTGTGTTTACAGCTGCCTATGTATTTTTTTTTTAATGTGAAGAGAGAGAAAGAGCCACTGGTCTATCCAAAGTTCCTCAGTGTAATTATTCAAATAATAACAATATTAACAATAATGAAACAACAGTAGTAGCAGCTTAGCAGCAAATAATGTAATGGCAGTGTAGTTAAGAAGGAAGAGGCCGGTTTGCTCAGTGGTAGAGCGTCGACCTGGCGTGCGGAAGTCCTGGGTTCGATTCCCGGCCAGGGCACACAGGAGAAGCACCCATCTGCTTCTCCACCCCTCCCCCTCTCCTTCCTCTCTGTCTCTCTCTTCCCCTCCGGCAGCCAAGGCTCCATTGGAGCAAAGATGGCCCGGCACTGGGGATGGCTCCATGGCCTCTGCCTCAGGCACTAAAGTGGCTCTAGTCGCAACAGAGCGACACCCTGGATGGGCAGAGCATCGCCTCCTGGTGGGCGTGCCAGGTGGATCCCAGTGGGGTGCATGCGGGAGACTGTCTGACTGCCTCCCCGTTTCCAGCTTCAGAAAAATACAAAAAAAAAAAAAAAAGGAAGAGTTGCTTTGAGTACTTTGTTTCTGCTTGGGAGAAGCACAATCTCTTAACATAAAGATTTCTGAGTCCTAATTTTGGACTAGCCATACATTTATTAGTTAAATGACCTTTGGCAACTTATTTAACTTCACTGAGCCTAAGTGAAGTTAAATTTAAAAAATAATATCTCTCATGGCTTTTGTGAGTTGGAAATGTCAACCTTGTAGGAATGTCTAGTATATTAAAGAAAACATGCAAATGTTTCTTTCTCTTTTCCCAAATGGAAGATTGTCCTGGCACTTTTTTCTGGCAACATCCAGCTCTTCCCCAACCCGCACGTGGAAGTGTCATTTTTAGACTGTTGTAGACTCAGAAAAGAAACCAACATTTTAAGCTCTTGCATGGGGTCACTACCTTCCAGTCAATAAGTAGATTTGGGTTCCTTGTAATGTGTATGTACGGCAGGCTGGATTAAATTCCTAAAATATTTTATTGTAGCAGACCTTATTACTGTATAAATTAATTGGAAAATAAAAGTTGACAGATTGTTTTATGAACAAAAAGAGATAGGTCTTATAAATAATATGTGTGGAACAAATATGTAAATTACTAGCCATGCCCAAAGCTGTGAATCTCTAGTTTGGGTGAGAGATTCATTGAACTATGAATGAAAAAACTGAAGGACATTTATGATATGCTGGAGCAGTCTCATTGTGTCTAAAGACAGGGTGAGAGTAAAATTTCTATAAAATTTTTAGGGGTTTTTATTTTTTTTTGACAGATTGGAACAGGTAGACAGGAAGGGAGAGAGATGAGAAGCATCAATTCTTCGTTTCAGCACCTTCATTGTTCAGTGATTGCTTTCTCATATATGCTTTGACTGGGAGGATACAGCAGACCGAGTGACCCCTTGCTCAAGCCAGTGACCTTGAGGTCTCAACCTGGGTCCTCCATATCCCAGTCCAATGCTCTATCCACTGTGCCACTGCCTGGTCAGGAGAAATTTTTAGGTTTTTGGGAACAACTTGGAACATGAAATTAAAGGACTGGCCATAATGACCTCATTCACCATGTATTTAATTATGGAGTCAAGGGTTCCTCAATTTCACCTTAGGGCCAGTTCAAAGGTAGGATTCTTCAGTAAGTAAACAAAAAACCTTTACTAAAGGCTTACAGTGTTTAAAGTACCCTGACACATTATATATAAAATTTTTCAAAATGAGGCAAATACTATTTTAGCAGAATTCCCTACTGCAGTTCTTCACTATCCTCTCCTTCAGACAGAGGCTGCAGCCTTTCCTGGCTGGTAGAATAGCAGTAATGACCTAAAAGACAAATCTAAGAGGATTTATATGAATTATAGGGATTCCAAAATGCAGGCAGTTAAATCCTCTTAGAATACTTATGGTCTCATGGGAAACTGGTAGCCTACTTTATTAGTGTAGTAATACTGAAAACTTGTCACAGAGAATAAAAAAAAGTTCTCAGGAGCTGCAAGTGGAGAAAAGATCATGAAAATGCACTGGCTTATTAGAGAAGGCAGTCCTGGGAACATTAATGGTCTCTTAAGGGATCCCTTGGCAGCAGGTACTCAGGAAGCACTGGAAGCATTGAATTTAACTGAACTCTCTTTGAAGTGAAGAGTCAGCCATAAGAAATGATGACATCAGATCATTTACAGCAAAATGGTGGGATCTTGATAACATTATACGGAGTGAAATAAGTAAATCAGAAAAAAAACAAGTACTACATGATTCCATACATTGGTGGAACATAAAAACGAGACTAAGAGACATGGACAAGAGTGTGGTGGTTACCAGGGGTGGGGGGAGGAAGGATGCAGGAGGGAGGGAGGGAGAGAGTTAGGGGGAGGGGGAGGGGCACAGAGAAAACTAGATAGAGGGTGACGGAGGACAATCTGTCTCTGGGCGAGGGGTATGCAACATAATTTAATGACAAGATAACCTGGACATGTTTTCTTTGAATATATGTACCCTGATTTATTAATGTCATCCCATTAACATTAATAAAAATTTATTTAAAAAAAAAAAAAAAAGAAAGAAAGAGGTGAAGAGTCAGTTTAAAGCAAGACTAGTAATTTGAGCTCAAAGGCCCTGTGACTGTCCTCCACGGTGGCACAAAATTATCCTCAGGATCCCCCAAAGGACAGGCACTTTTCTCATGCCATGAGGCCTGTCCTGTATCCTGTCCCAGCCTAATTAAGTCTCTTCTTTCCATTCTTTCTTATTTCCTCCTCTACACACAGAAATAGACAACTTTCCCCATTCCCATATGGAAAAAGTGTTTGCTGATGTAAATAAGTGTTTTCATTCAATGGGAGACCTTCTCCTGCCTGGTACTTTTCAGTTCTCCAGAACAACCCAGCGCATCCAACTATCCAAGTTTGTCTGCTGGTCTCCTACAGCCCGTTTATCAAAGAGCTGCACACCTTTGTCACGTTCCGATGCAATGTGTTCACAGCTTTTGCATGCTTCAGTTACTGATGTATGCATCCTTCTCCCTCCAAGCACTTTTCACTAAAAGAAAACTTCTGGCAAGTTATTTCCCCAGCAGAAATAAAAAATGTATCTCCACTATGGAAGAAAAAACAAAAGTTTACTTTTGTCTCTGAAACTGGCCAAGAAAGTTATTATCCTAAGGGTTCATAAGTGATCATCAGCATAACTCTAGTGAATGCCAAATCCTCCAGGGAACATTCAGTGAGAGGAAACAAGTAATAACAGTTCCATTGTCATTTCTTCTCGTAATTATGGAAAAAATTCAAAATACTGGACTGGATTTTTTTTTTTTTTTTTTTTTTTTTTTGCCATTGTATGACCATGAGGACATTATGTTGGGAATTGGTAGCTGCAGGTCACACCTGTTTTCGGAGATGCCTGTACCACTCCACCAACACCAGATGTCTTTACACCAGAGGGGCGTGGCATATGCTGATTTGAGCTAGGAAGATGGCGTGTCTGTGAGGAGCAAGAAGGCAGACAATGTGGAATAGACTGTCTTTAGCTTAGAAACAGTGGAGACAGGTCTTCCCCAACCAATTATGGACTGGGTGACCTACATTTCTCAGGCACCCCATAACTCTAAATGCACTTTCTAAAATAGTTGGCTTCGCAAGAACCTGTATGCATGGAACACAAAAGGGAATTCTGGAAAACAAGCTGAAGGAAGAACTCAGAAATATGTAAATAGGAAGGTTGCCCGGTTAATGCTGGGAACAGAAATAGTGTGAAAGAAGATAAGTTACCTTCATGGGAAAACTAAATGTTTAGGATAAAGACACCAGAAAGCAAGATCTTGGAAAACTCACTGTGATACAAACAGACTGAATTCTGGGTTGCCTGTGATTATTCTTATTATTATTCTAGAAGGTTCGCAGGTCCAAAAGAGAAGTAAGAATTAATTAATATAATTAAATTAATTCAAAATGTCAGTGATGACTTTTTATTTATTTATTCATTTTAGAGAGGAGAGGGAGAGAGAGAGAGAGAGAGAGAGGAGAGACAGAGAAAGAGAAGAGGGGGAGGAGCTGGAAGCATCAACTCCCATATGTGCCTTGACCAGGCAAGCCCAGGGTTTCAAACCGGCAACCTCAGCAATTCCAGGTTGACGCTTTATCCACTGCGCCACCACAGGTCAGGCCAGTGTGATCACTTTTAACTGTAGTTAAGTTAAATGAAGCTTTTCTCACACACCACCAACAAAAAAAAGGGCAATCAAAAGTTAAAACAGACAAACCAACAGTTATTCTTAAAATTACACACCATTCTTCTTCTCTATCTGATCAATTTGCTCCAAAACTATCAGGTGAGGTCAAGCCAGGTAGGTGTCCACAGAGGTCGGGGTAGGGAGCATAGGAAGGGTGTCAGAGCGTGACTGTGTGCAGGTTGTCCATGGTGGTGCGATAGCTTAGGGTGGGTGCTGAACCAGTGTGAGATGAGAAGGGTGTCCCTGTAGGAAGAGAGCCCAGGTTAGAGTGTCAGAACCTGAGAAAGGTGAGGAGCGCACCCATGCAGGGAAGGGTGAGACAGCAGCAACAGAACATGGGTTAGGGACAGGGAACTGTTCAAAGTGATCAATACTTGAAAGATAAAGAGATCAACTTTCTCACTGTTGTAGTAAGCAGTTATAATTATAGGGAGAAGACAAGAATAAACGGAATTGAAATTAGTGATACCACTATAATTTCTTTTGTAATTGAGAAAAATGGATAAGAGGAGAGAGAGAGAGAGAAGAAAAAAGAAAGTGAGGTGGGCAGGAAAAGAAAGAATGAGACAGTCCCTGGCTCTGTCCACAGAGAAGTCCTGGGAACAGTGACACAACAGGACCAAGCAAAGGAATGAGCACACTTAGCACCTAATCTTAGTGTGTAAACACCATTCTCCACCCAAAGGGCTTCTTGAATAAGTGGCTGTCTTAACACTTTCTTTTCCAAAGAATGAGAAAATGCTCAAAGAATATTGGGACATGTTAAAATACATAGAAATCAGATCACAGGGGCTTCAACATACCAAATTTGGGACAATCTGAGCATCAGAATAAATAAATAATAAATAAATAATATGGTAACATTAGAACCTATTAAAATAAATAAAAACAATATCTATATATTGAAATAAATGAGAGAGTGAATGAATTAACTAAAAGTTTGATGAGGAATGATGTATTTACATAGTCCTACCCCACAATACACAATGAAATATTTACCAATGATAGGGAATAAAAAATAATTTTACAGTGGAGACTTTTAACAAGTGATCAAAGTTAACATTATTAGATGTAAGACAATGAAATTGTGTCATCAAATAGAATGCAATGAGAACACATAAATTCTGTGATATTCTTTCTGAAGATGTGTAATTTGAATGCTATCATGAAAAAATATCAGATAAACTGACATTAATGGACATTCTACAAAACTGCTGGTCTGAAACTAAATATGTCAAGGTCATAAGAATTAAGAAAATGATGAGGAACAGTTCCAGATTGAAAGAGCTGTCACAACTATATGAATGACATGCTTCTGAACTGGATCCTTTAGGACAGTGGGACAAATAAAATTTAACTGAGGTCCAAGATTTAGATGATAATAATGTTACCAATGTTAATTTCTTAGTTTTGATGGTTGATTGTGGCTATGGAGAATAGCTTTGTTTGTAGAAAATATATTCTAAATTATTTGTGGTGATGAGGCAACAAGTCAGTAACTTACTCTGAAGTAATTCAGGAAAAAAAATTTATTGGTACTGAACTTGCAAATTTTCTCTAAGTTTGAGATTATTTCAAAAATGTTAAAGTAGAACGATGCACCAATAGCAGAATGAAGAGGATCTTTCATCTTTTATTTTTTCAAGGACTGCCCAGAGGATTTGCAGGAAGGTTGATGGAAATAGGTTTGATCAGCGCTGACAAGTTAAGCACCTGATTTTTAAAGCTTGGATCAAGCTCTTCAGTGAAGACATGTTTGCTCGTGTGGTTGGCCTTGGGTTCCCTTCTTTGCTAACCTGACGTCTTTTCATCTTCTTACTTCATTCTTTATCACCCTGGCGACAATGAAACAGTTTCTCTTCCCTTTAGTTTGCCAAGCTGTGAGGCAACTGTCCCAAAGCCAGAATATGATCAGCCATGATTAGAAAGATAACTTTTTTAACCTGAAAAACAAAAAAGCTCTATTAATTAAAACAATTTAATTCGTTTGATGGATGCAATCAGATAAGTAGATTATCACTTTTTAAGTAGCAAACACATGTGAGTTGGAAAAAATAATAAAGACCATGCTGTAAGTAGTAGAGTGTCTTAGATAAGCAAGAGCCTAGAAGAAGATTCCCCTAGAACAAATTGTGGCTGTAACTTTCTAGTTCTGTGATGTAGGGTCAGTTCTTCACCCTTGCCCTGCCTCTGTGTTCTCACTTGTTAAAGTGTTTGCAGTTAATACTCTCCTAACTTACTTTGTGAATGTAAAACACTTAAAATAGTAACTGGTAAATAGTAGTTTCTCAATAAGTACTATTATTAGTATTAGTGACTAAAACTTCAAATATTTATACCTCATGATTTAGCAAATCCCCTTCTAAGCTTCACCTCAGAGAAACATAGGACCAGCATGTACAAGAATGTCTATTGCAGCAATGTTTGTAATAGAGAAAAATGTAATAACTAAAATATTCATTAATCAAAAGTTAGCTAAAACTTGACATATTCTTACCATAATTTTTTTACTGGAATTCAAAATGGTAATCTTCATGAAGGAAGTTAGTATAGGTACTATATTTATGTGGAAAACACACTAAGTAATGCTATTTTTGTGGTTCTACACAAATATATGTAATGCTTAGAAAAATACCTCAAAGGATACACAAAAAATTGTCAACCACTTGTTACCTTTCTGGTAAAAGATCACAATTTATTTTTGTGGCATTTTGTTCTTGTTGTTGCTGCTGCTACAGTCACAACTTAAAGTGCTGGACTAGTAAAGGCTTTGTGTGTGGAGTGGTCATATTGAAAGACCTTTGGAAGTGAACAGGTTTAGTTTCCTGAGGAACGCTTTTTCTCCCGTGTTCTTTGTCAGCGTGACTACCCATTTCAGAATAAGGAGCAAACCTGTGGTCATGGAAGATGAATGCTTAGCCCTAGTCCTATCGATAGGGGGCTCCCACCAGCTGTCCTTCTGCAGGTTCTGCTCCCACCAGCAAAAGTACATTTATAGCAAGGAACAAGGGAATGATGACCTTGATAGAAAATGGAGATGGAGATGACAGCAATGACCTCAAATCCTGGCTTGAGAGATTACTTGCACTTTGGCTATAGGACATTTAACCTCTCAGCTTTTCCATTTATAAAATAGGAATGATAATAGCACCAACAAATGTAACCCAACACCGCAATTACATAGCACTTAAAACTCTAGGATAAAAAGCAACTTAGAAAATGCTTCTGCATTACTCACTCATTGGGATAATGGACCAGGAATCAGCTCCCTTTAAAAAAGTTAAACTCATAATATTCTTACTGGTTATTTGATCTCCATAGTTGTGCCAAATACAATGGAGATAATAGTTTCTCATACTGCATGCATTTTTATTACTTAGCCATAGAGAGTTCAAAACCAAACCCTTACTTATTTTTAGAAGTGGAGAAAGCAAAATAAAGCAAGTGGCCATATAGCCACAATAGAGTTAAAAGCTTTGACTTCAAAGACAATACAATACTTTTATCCATTTAATCAAATGCCTTAAAATAAAACTGATTTAAAGGACATGAAGTTAAGGAGTTGGCAAAAATTAGAGACAGCTAGGCCCTGGCTGGGTTGCCCAATGGATAGAGCGTCATCCTGGAGCACTGAGGTTGTGGGTTTCATCCCCAGTCAGGGCACATACGAGAAGCAACAAATGAGTGTTCAACTACATGGAACACCTAAGTGGAACAACAAGTTGCTGCTTCTGTCTCTCTTTCTTCCTTCTCTTTCTCTCTCTTTCTCAAATCACTGGATTTTTTTTTTAAATAGAGACAATCGAATGTCAGATTTCCTGATAGGCCCAAAGGAAAAAATGAAATAGAAAAAACCAAATACCAGAGGTATCAGTGTGAAGCAGAAGTAATCCATCTACAATTAGGCCTGAGAAAAGCTGAGCTCAAGGGACAATATCCAGTCGCTTCAGTGGGTCTGGAACCTATCTTACATCCAGGATCTGCTAGCCCTGCCCTTACCCAACCCGAGGGGTAAATTCCTGGGAGTTTGCTTCTGAAATATCAGTGGTAGATTTGGACTTGGAAGTTGATTCTCATCAGCTAAGGGTCACTCACAGTTCCTCTTATTTTTTTCTATCTAGAATTTGGATGCAACTCAGTGCAGTTTGTCTAGAATTCCAGGCAAGCACAAGGGCTGGTGTGAACTGTCTTCAGAAGGAATGTTTTGAACTCGCTGTGTGTTCACATACTAGGGCAGGGGTCCCCAAACTTTTTACACAGGGGGCCAGTTCACTGTCCCTCAGACCATTGGAGGGCTAGACTATAAAAAAAAACTATGAACAAATCCCTATGCACACTGCACAGATCTTATTTTAAAGTAAAAAAAAACAAACAAAACAAAACGGAAACAAATACAATATTTAAAATAAAGAACAAGTAAATTTAAATCAACCAACTGACCAGTATTTCAATGGGAACTATGCTCCTCTCACTGACCACCAATGAAAGAGGTGCCCCTTCCGGAAGTGCGGCAGGGGCCGGATAAATGGCCTCAGGGGGCCGCATGTGGCCCGCGGGCCATAGTTTGGGGACCCCTGTGCTAGGGAATGGGAGGACCTGCTCTCTACCTGACCCTAATAACTGCACCACATTAGTATCAACAAAGACTCATACCTAAGAGACTTATCTTGTCCAAACTAGGTGACCCTAGGTTTGTGTAACCTTTACCTGAGCAACCCTGCTGTGGGTGCTAACAGTAGGTATACCCTCAGGGCTCAGGATGGCACAGATAATCCGGCCCTCAATGGCTGCTTGAAATGGCCCCACACAAAGGAGAACCTATCCTATTTATTTTCATTCTCACTTCTAAGGAAGGATTTTCTTTTCAGCTCTCCCCAGAATGCATTCCTGAGGTCACTAACCCACAACGCACACCATTGGGAAATTTTTCTGTGTGAGGAAGGACATGCCCTCACACATGAGAACCGGGTGGGGTTGGGAGAATGGAGTGCGGAGAACCAGGGGAATGTCTGTTTCGAGGCTGTGCCCCAGGCTGATCTGGGAGTTGATGTGGCACTGGCTTAGAATGAAGGCTATGGGGCTTTGCCCAGAGAACTCTTTACTCTAATTCCCCTGGGATTCTGCTGTGAAGTCTCAGTGGCTGAAATACGGAGCTCTTAGCAGGCCTTTAAAGAGCGGGATCTCCTTGTTTTTCCTGGAAGTAGCCTCTCCAAGCATGTGAGAGACACGCTACCTCCATAGCAAGCTTACGTGAAGTCGTCGGAATGAGTTGCCCATTTTCTTGTCAAATCTGAGTCTTGATCTCTTTCTTAGTTATTTCAAAGAACTTCAGGAAAACTTGAATTTAAGTCATAAAGTTTAGGCAGAAAATATTTATAGTAGATAAAAAGAACAGGTTATGTTTCCAGAGCACATTTAAACACTTCCAACTGATTTTATTTATTCTCAACAGCCCTGAGAGAGCACTGGAAGTATAAAATATTTAGAGCTGGGAGAAAGTGTGGGGTTCTCTCCCAGGTCCTTACATGATACAGGAATTTCTAATGCAATCTGCCTCCAAAAGTTGTTATGGTGGGTGATGGGTAATTTTATGTGTCAACTTGACTGGGCTAATGGACGCCCAGAGAGCTGGCAGAACATCATTTCTGGATGTATTTGTGAGGGTGCTTTTGGAAGGAATTAGCATTTGAATCGGTAGGCTGAGTGAAGGGTGTCATCCCTACCACTGCGGTGGGCATCAAGCCATTTGCCTGCGAGGGACTGAATAAGGCAGATGGCAGAGGAAGGCTGAATTTTCTCTTTGCTTGAACTGGGACATTCATCTTCTCCTGCCCATGGACACTGGTGCTCCTGGTTCTCAGGCCTTTGGATCAGGCTGAATGACATCACTGGTTTTCCTGGCTCTCCACTTTGCTGATGGCAGATCATGGGACATCTCAGCCCGATGATCACATGAGTCAATGAGCCAATTTCTTTAATAAATCTCTTTCTCTTTTTCCATAAATACAGTGGTTCTTGGGTTAGGACAGTCTTGATATATGACATTTCAAGCTTACAATGCTCACTCCCATAAAAACTTAAAAATAATTGAGATGTGAATGCTTAGGCTTATGCCGTTGTATTTACATACGATGTGGGCGAAATAGTTTGGTTGCACGTGGAAGAATATGCAATACAGTGTACAGTACTGTATATTTATGTCCTTTTTCTGTGGCTCAGTTATGTTTTTATGTTCTAGATTATGATCTTATAACAGTGTTAGGATAGGTAAGTGACTTAGGCTAGGGTGTTTATTGACATACACCAAAATTCCAGTTACATCACTGTCATAGGAATGGAACTGTACCATAATCCAAGGACTCCCCCGCTCCTCTCTACCCCCACATGGTTTTGCTTCTTTGGAGAGCTCTAACACTTGGAGCCACAATCTGGTCACTCCAGCCATCAAGATTTTACTAGGTTGCTTCAAAGTCGGCCTGCCTAGATTCCCACCCAGTTCTAGTCCTGTCCTGCACACACCACAGCAAGGTAGGGCTCATCACTCTTCTGCATGGAATACCCGTGGACAACGGTCATGCTTTTCATCACTCCCTTTTCAGGCTAAATAGCCCTGGACTCCTTGACTCTCAGCTAGAAACTCACAGATTTTGCTTCTGGCACGTGGTTTCAGTACCTTTCCCATCCCACTCACCTTAATCTGAAGGGTTTCTCCTTCTGATGCAGCCTCATCAGTAAGAGCACGGAACTGTGTTTCATTTGGACACAGTCTTTCTGTTCATCAGCCTAAAAGTACATTTGATTTTCAGAAGCTTCGTTTGCACTTGACTCTTACTGAGGTGGCAATCAGTTAAATTGTCTAAATTTTACATGAACTATTAAGTTCAGCTTTTTCAATTTTATAGTTGTGAAGTTGATTCTTTGTACTTTTACCTGAGACTTTATATGTATTTTCACTAGTTTTTTTATCTTATTTGATTTTTCTCAATATTCTTTTTGAATTCTGATTCTATCTTATATCATACAATAACTCCTTTTTTTAGTCTCATATCAATTTCAGGCTATTTGTTGTGACATTGATCCAAGTATTACCACTCTTGCATTTGCAGTGTAGAGGAGTTTTGTTTTGTTTTTTAACGTTTGGAAAGTATCATTCAAGTAATTACTCATTCATTGAACAAACATTTGTGTATTGCTATATACCAGGTATGTGGGTGCTAGGGATTCAACAGAGATCAGAGAGATCAAGTTTCTGGCCTTAGGGAACATGTATTCTAAGAAGAGAAATAAATGAATAATTGCAGACTGTGGTGTAATAAAAGAAATAAACATATTGGGAGACAAAATAATTTTTAGGGGAGCAGCTTTAGATAGGTTATAGGGAACACATCATCAAAAGGTGAGGTAGACTTTCAGGAAGAGGAAAGAACAAATAGAAAGCCTAGAAATAGGTGACAGCTTGACCAGTATGTCAAGGTCCCGCGATGCGTCATCTGGTTTGGTTTCTGTCTGTCTGGTTCTGACTCTGACCTTGGCCCCTAGCATGGGTTTACTCATGGCTTCACATACCAGGGCACAGTGAGAAGTCTCCCCAGAACGGCCTTGAGTGCAGGACATTGATCACTAACCTGGCCCTGACTAGCCCTCACATGGCCAACGCAGGACTCTTCTCTAGTGAGACATTTCATAGGGATTTTCATTTGCAGTCCACATGCAATCAGGAATTACAGGTCGAGCAGGTATAGAGACAATACAAAGTATGGAGTCGCATTTGAAAAGTCACAGTTGATGTTGGAGTTCAGTGCAGGCATGTGAGTGCAAATGCTTGTGCACTGTTCTTACTTTACAGTGTGCGTGTTTCCCTGCAGGCATAGCCCTTCCACTAACCTCATTACCCACTTTCAATCTTCCAATGTCACACAGAATGCCAACTCAGCTGCAGAGCCATCTGGAAAATTAATAGCCAGGTCTAATGTCCAGATTAACTTGGGCTTCCAACTTTTCATTCTTCCCACATCATGTGAAATAATGAAAACCCTTCTCAGAAGTCCATGATGCACAGAGAAAAACTGCAAAAATGTGGTCAGAATAAGCTTCAGAATATTTCCCCTAAACAGAGACTATAAAACAACATGCACTTAATTTAACGGGCCTCTTTTGATTGTAGTAATTTCTGAGAAGAATCTTAACCTCCCTCTTGTAAAAATAGGGATTGACATTCATCATGTTCGTTTTCTGGTGCCATGTAGAGTAAAAGTTTGTGATTGCCAGTTGACTGCATATCATGAAGCATAAAACACATTCAGGACAGAGAGGAGTGTGTTCTGTTTCCTCAGTCTTCTGCCGGGGAAGTGATGGAAATATGAGGGCCTCTGGGATCAGCAAGATCTGACAGGACTTCTGTCTCTGCTGTGCTCGAGCTCTATGGATACGTCATTTATCCTCGTTACCCTCAGGGTCTTCTCCATAACCCAGGGACAACAGCACTTATCTGATTAAATAAGGTAACATATTTAATGTCTACCACAAATGTAGGTTTCAACAAAGGTTAGCTCTTTCTTTGCTTCTTAGATACGCATGTGCTTAACGAGAGAGAAAACTTTCTTTTCTTTTCTTTTCTTTTTTTTTTTTTTTTTGTATTTTTCTGAAGCTGGAAATGGGGAGGCAGTCAGACAGACTCCCGCATGCGCCTGACCGGGATCCACCCGGCATGCCCACCAGGGGGCAATGCTCTGCCCATCCGGGGCGTTGCTCTGTTGCGACCAGAGCCACTCTAGCGCCTGAGGCAAAGGCTATAGAGCCATCCCTGAAAACTTTCTTATAATTGAAACGACGACATTGATACATTTTCTTTACTCGTAAACAAGGGAATTGCCTGAAAGACTGTTTTCATGGCAAGACTTTCAACAATATTGGAAAGTCTTTTTTGTTAATAATATTCAATGGTATCTAAACAGACACAACTCAGAGAGTTTGTAATCATAGATTTTAGGTGCATTTCTCCTTTGAACTAGTCATGCGACTTACACTAGCCAATTAAGCTTTGTTTTCTCCCACATCTGATGAATTGGATTTGTAACATCTAGGTTAGCCTAATTCTTGGGCCTAGTAAATGAGAATTTAAATACAGTCACTGGATGTCTTAGAAATATGAGTAGTTTGTATTTGAATTCAAAGATAATAATGGCTATATACTATGTTCTCAAAACTAACAATTTTCTCTTACTTTTGACTCTCTTTTATGTATTTTTCTTTTTGTTTTAAACTTTAGGTGTCAGTACATATGAGTGATACATTAAAAATCATGTGTGTGACTTCTGACATCATGATGCTTTAGGCAACATATTTATTAATCACCTATCATACCACATGCTGTGTTGGCCACAGATTTCCCCTTCACTGCAGGTATTGTTATTATATTACATAAAATGAAAAGTGAGGATCAGGGAGATGCAATTATTCGCTGAGGGTCACAAGAATAGTAAGAGATTACAGTAGTCAAACCCTGGTATTTCTGATTCCAAAGTCCACTGCATCACATAGTATGATACAGGATGGAGCAAACTCCTTTTTCTCTTCCTACTGATTGTCAGGTTTAAACAAAACAGCTTCAAGCTCTTCCACTGTAAACCCATAGCCCCAAAATATGTAGATATACGTGAAGACATATTAGATGCTTCTGTTTTGGAAAAGAAAAAAGAAAAAGAAAGAGCTAAGTGAGGCAATAACATTCATCTGGTTATTTAATTACTGTGTATCTCTCTGACTAGATTTGCAAAATTCATGAAGGCAGAAATCACATTGCTTTTTGCTTATCATCGTCTCTCGAGCCCGGGGCAAGTATGGATCTAGCAATTTTAAGCACAATTTATGGGCAAATCAAGAAGGAAGCAGACCTCTTCAGCAATATCTGTAGTTTTTCCTCCTGTGTTAAATATCAGTTAGTTTATAAAACAAACATCTGGGTCATGATTATGATAACAATAGCTACTTGGGGTGAAGCGTTACACATAAAATAGGGTTTGTGCTCTGAAATTCGGCTCTGTTTTTGTCATGATTTATTAATATAAAGTTAAGTAGAAGAACCTTATATAAGCAAATTTTATAAATCAAATATCTGAAATATACTGAATGTGAGCAAAAGGCCTAAGTAAGACACCTATAATAGAGGTAATATTTATCATCTAAAACAAGATCCATAGAAAGATCAAGCATTATTGTACCACTGGGTGGCGCTGCAGACTGAGCTTGATGTTATTTCACAAATTGTCGAAGGGTGTCAGGCAATAAAAGTTAGACAGTGATTCCTTATATGTAAAAGCTCCTTCTTTCATTTGATTCTCACAACAGTTCTATGAGGAATGTAGATTCCTTAAACACAGACTTTAGACACCATTATACAAGAAACTGCTTCTCCGGAGATTTGTAACAAATTTTAATGGTGCTATAAAATGGTCCATTCACATCTGAACTGTCTATTACAAAGTTATTTACTGGTGACCTTGGTTTCTCTCTCCAGTTTCAAGTGTCTGCCTCATAAAAAGGCAATCTCTATGGAAGGGAGACTAAAATAGCTGGCTTACCCACTCCATGTAGCGTCTCTCCTGCTCCCTGCTCAGTAACTACGCCAGGGTGCTCAGAGGAAGCTGTGAAAAGAGAAAGTCTCCGTTGTCAGAGCACAACGCAGACACCTGACTCTCACTGACTCCATGGACGTCTGTCTATTCATTTAAACTTTTCAGAAAAACTAGATAGAAGGTGACAGAGGACAATCTGACTCTGGGTATGCAACATAAGTGAACGACAAGATAACCTGGAGTTGTTATCTTTGAATATATGTATCCTGATTTATTGATGTCGCCCCATTAAAAATAAAATTATTATTAAAAAAAATAAATAAACTTTTCAGAGCCTCAGTTTTAGCATATGTAAAAGGGTATAGAAACAATCTACCCCATTTGCCTTACCCCTTTGGTAAGATAAAATGAGTTAACACGAGGTAGTGTAAAATGTTCTGTGAATGTAAATTATTGTTTTCTCTGGACACTTACTCTGTATTCATTAAAATCCTTTCCATTCCTGTAATCCTGCTCAAACCATGATTTCCATACAGAGGACTCTCTGAGCTTCTCAAACCAAAAGGGCCAGTTCCTCTCAACTTGATTTATCTCTTTGTTAATTAGCTAACCAGTGACTTGATATTCTTTGACGTTTTCTTTTATTAGCTTCATAGTTTTCCTTTTCATATTTAGGTCTTAAATTCATTTGATGTTTATTTTTAAATGTCATGTGACATAGAGGTTCCACTTACTTTTCTTCATATAATGAGCTAAGTTTCCTAACACAATTTGCTAAATAATCCATAGTTTCTCCATTAATTTGTGGTATCAATAATCTCATATTCTGTATACCATCTCTTTTATCCCACTGGTTTGTCTACATGCCAATAGCATGCTGTTTTTATACTATTTAATATCTTTGTTTTAAGATCTGGTAAGTCTGAATTCTCCCTTTTACTCTCCATTTTTTATTGTAGTGTATCATCTTTTTAATGTAAGTTTCATATGAAATATTAGTGGGTCTCACTCTTTTATATACATTTCCAAGTTAATTTTCAATTCTTCCCAAAAATACTTTTAGGGTTTTCATTGGAAATTTAATGAAACAAATAAATAAATTTTGGAAAATCAATAGCTTTGCAAAGTTCTGACATCCCATCTATTGAATAGTGTATCTTTTTATGCAGTTAGTTTCTTTAATAGAGTTAACTTTTTCTCTACACTATTCTTGTTCATTCAGTGTCAGATTAATTCCTAGATTCTTTATAATTTTTGTTGTAACTATAAACAGAATCTTTTTATGTTTTGTTTTCTAAATTTTGTTGATAGGTAGAGGAATGTAATTGAATAGGGTAGGTAGATGTTGTACAAGGCATTGTTTCTAACTACCTAGTTACATTTTATAATTTGATGATCTCTTTGGCATTTCTGTATAAATTATCACATCATCAGCATCAAAGATAACTTGCTTTTTTCTTTCCTGATATTTAAACTTCTTACTTATTTTTCTTGTCTTCTTAGGTGGCTGAGACCTCTCAAACTATGTTGAATAATGACAAAGATTCATGATATCAAGGACTCTATCTTTCCAATGTGTGGTTTTTATTTTAAAAAAACTTAAAGAATAGTCCAATAATGATTTGGATATTCTTTATTTAGCAATATATATTATATTTTAAATTATTGGTTCACATATAAGTTTTAATCGTGGTAAGGATTAGCAAAATAAAGAATGATTCTTTTATTAAATTTATTTATTGATTTTTAGAGAGAGAGGAAGGGGAGAGAGAGAGAGAGGGAGAGGGAGACAGAAACATCAATCTGTTTCTGTATGTGCCCTGACCAGGGATCAAACCGGCAACCTCTGCATGTCTGGACAATGCTCTAACCCAGTGGTCCCCAACCCCCGGGCCGCGGACCGGTACCGGTCTGTGGGCCATTTGGTACCGGTCCGCAGAGAAAGAATAAATAACTTACATTATTTTAGTTTTATTTATATTTAAGTCTGAACGATGTTTTATTTTTAAAAAATGACCAGATTCCCTCTGTTACATCCGTCTAAGACTCACTCTTGATGCTTGTCTCGGTCACGTGATACATTTATCCGTCCCACCCTAAAGGCCGGTCTGTGAAATATTTTCTGACATTAAACCAGTCCGTGGCCCAAAAAAGGTTGGGGATCACTGCTCTAACCAACCAAGCTATCTGGCCAGGCAAGTGCAATTATTAATCTCTGCATTCAAAGATTTAATTCCTTGGAAAAGCTTCCTGCTTTTAAATGGAAAATATTTTAAAAATCCATTCAAATAAACACATGCATTGAGATGTGTTTAAGAGCCGGCTTCTACTAGTTTACAAAATGCAGTAGGACAATCTGTTAAAAAAAGTCTTATGCAACTCCTAGATGCCTCAAGTCTTAAAATAAATGACTGTGTAAATTGGTGTCTTTCGAGGTTTAGAGGCATGGCATTTTTCTGGGAAGGTTCTGAAAGTAGTTGATCACTTTCTAGTCAGTGAAGCCCATTCTTATGCAATGTCTTTCTTATTAGTACTTTGCGTTGGCCTGTGAAAAAAGCAGAACAGCTACAAGTATCCCCATTGAAAAAGAAGACTTTCCAAGATGACAAAGGTAGAACCTGAACCCAAATCTTCTGGTTGATATTCAGCTATGTCCCCAACAACCCTAGATTTCTTCCACAGATTTAACCATTCTGCTATTAGCAATGATGAAAAAGTAAAGAACAAAGCCTTGGTGTAAACATCATTCATTCTTTTTTTTGTTAAAGACAAGTTTGACAGGTAATGTCAGGATATTGTAGCCCTATGCCACTCTGTTTTTGTTGGTGAGTCAAGTAGTACAATTCACTTTTATTTTATGGTGTGTATTTAAGAAATCTAAGAGGAATTTCATTTATTGTGTTGTCTTTCTCAACATATCTCTTCTTGGCTTCCTGTTCATTGTAACTCAAGAAAGGTTGGCCAGGCTGATTCCTTGTCCTTTTATGGAAGATAGAAAATTCTTCAGATTATTATAAACAATGGGTGCTCCATTTTCTCTTGTGAGTGAGTGAGTGGTCTGTTAAAAGGGGCCTCTTTAAATGCTTGTAGATGATACACCAAAGAGCCTGCCTGCCCCCTTTCCGAAACTGGTTGTGGAATTATGATTGAATTTGGAACCACCTAGTATGTGATTAAGATTAGAAGCTGGGGACAGTCTATCAACCTGAAGTTCTGGATTTTTGTATCATCTAATGAAAACCAGTGTCTTTCTTGTAAGCCCGTTCTCTCCTCTGTAGTGTAGTTGGGAGAAGCAGAGTTCTCAATTGCTCGTGTTTGGGTTTGTGTGTGTGTTGCTCATAGATAAGAACTGGACCTGACAAAAACAATAGAAAAAAATTCTAAAAAGAAAAAAATAGTGTACATGAATACAAAAGAGAAGGCAAGCTCATTGAAATTTACATAATTGCATATGAGACTAGACTAGAAAATTTGTAGATATTTCTGGCCATAGATTCATTTTACTTGTCAACATAGTGGTTTTTGCTTTATATCTTAATTATTATTTTCATTTCAATGCTTTCAGGAGAAAATGCATTGTCCAGGCCCTTATTGTCTTATTCTAATATTACTGATAAACCTGGCCCCCGAAGGCACTGAATTTATCAGCGCTGGACCTGGTGATCTTTCCAACCCTGATGTTTTTATAATTTTATTAAATTAGAAAGGACAAGATGGTGGTTAGGGAGATTCTCTTAAAGAACTGTATAAACAGTTGAAATGGAGAGTATTAAGTCCTAATCAGATAACATTTGTGAACACATAGGTATGTCCAAGGTATAACATAACTATTTAGTGACAGGAAAACCAAGATGGTTTCTAGCTGTTTTAGAAAGTATATAGCCCAGATTTTCCTGGTCAAGGCACATAAGAGAAGCAACTACTACGAGTTGATGCTTCCTACTTCCCTTCCACCTTTCTCTTTTTCCTTTCTTTAAAATCAATAAATAAAAATCTAATAAAAATAAATAAATAAATAAATAAATAAATAAATAAATAAATGGGGCATTGTATGGTATGTGGACTATATCTCAGGAAAGCGATTAAAAAAAGATAGTGTGTAGCTACTAGAGTGCTACTGCTGAGGCGTTACGTTCTAAAAACTGTGAGCAAGGCAAAAAACATGCCTCGTTGTCAAGTGCAACCTCAAAAGCCACGTATTGTGTCTCAGTGAGTCTGCCTTTCTGTGTGCTCTGCAACATGATACCAGAGTGCTGCATCCCCATTTAGAAGCAGATGGAAAAGTTAATATGCAGTATGAATTACATTGCACTAAGAAACTTTAAACACTAGAATCACACAAGTGAGATCTTAAAATTTTAAAAAATATAAACAATTATGATAAATTGTTTAATAATTATGATAAATTGTAAAAAATATCAACCAACAATCAAGACACCTCCTTGACTGACCAGGTGGTAGCACAGTGGATAGACCATTGGACTTTGATGTGGAGGACTCAGGTTTGAGACCCCGAGGTCAACAGCTTGAGCATGGGCTCATCTGGTTTGAGCAAAGCTCACCAGCTTGAGCACAAGGTCACTGGCTCGAGCAAGGGGTCACTTGATCTGCTGTAGCCTCCTGGTCAGGGAGGCTACATATGAGAAATCAATCAATGAAGAATTAAGAAACCGCAATGAAGAACTGATGTTTCTCATCTCTCTCCCTTCTTGTCTGTCTCTATCTGTCCCTCTCTCTGACTCTCCCTGTCTCTGCCAAAAAGAAAAGACACCTCCTCTTCTCCCCCCTTCAAAATTCTAATTCTGTTATTGGAAGCCTTTAAGCTTGTATATACCTATCAAATTTTTAAGAAGATACAATAAAAAGCTTACCATTGGTTATCTACAGAGCAGTGAAACTGTGATGGGAAGGGCTTCCTGAGGCAATTGTGAAAATATTACTCATTTTGACCTGTCATGTTTTTCTTTATTTATTTTGCATGAACATATTATTCAGTTAGAAATAAAAGAAAACCTCATTTTGTTACACTTTTATTATTTTTTCTGTTTATTTCATCTTTTGTTTGTTATATTTCAAAAGAGTTGTCATATATATGTTTAATTTGAAAAATTATATTTTCCATTAATTTATCCCAAATTGTTTATTATTATTAAGTAGCATGTAATTTATTTCAAGCATCAGATCATTTCTGTGCCTCTTTTTTATGATATTTCAGAAGAAAATATTATCATTATTTTCAATCTGAACCCCACATTGTCTCCAGCTTAGAGTTAATTAATTTAATTAAACAACTTTTAATTTAGTTATAGCCCAAACAAATATATCTGTGCTATGTTTTCCTGGCAACACCACAACACACTTGGAATCAAATGGTTTAGTTCTGGTCAGGGTTGGTGATGACTTTGGTTTCTGGAATGTTACTTAAAGAATCTATGACATGATCAATTGCACGACCTAAAAAAAATGAATACATTCTTAGAAACATACAATTCTTTAAAACTGAATCAGAAATAAAAAAAAAAAAAATCTGAACATATCAATTACTAGTATCACACTTGAATAAAAAAACTTGAATGGTGGTTGTACAGTGGATAGAGCAATGACTTGGGATTCTGAGGTCTTTGGCTCAAAATCCCAAAGTCACTGATTTAAGCATGGGTTTACCACCCATGCGTAAGCAAGGGATTATCAACATAATCTTAAAGTCACTGGTTTAGCCCAAAGTTGCTGGCTTGATTTGAGCAAGAGGTCATTGACTCAGCTTGAGCCCTCTGGTTAAGGAATGTAAAAGAAGCAATTGATAAACTAAAGTGAAGCAATTATAAATTGATGCTTTTTACTCTCTCTTTTCTCTTTCTCTAAAAAAAGTAAAAACCAAACAATTACAACATACAAAGAGAAAACACCCAATGAAGAAACCCTCAGGAGCAGATAATTTCACAGGTGAATTCTATTAAACATTTAAGAAAGAATTAATACCTATCTTCTCAAACTAGTTTAAAAAATTGAAGAGGAAAGAATGCTTTCAAACACATTCTATGAAACCAGCATTACACTGACCCCAAAACCAGACAAAAACACTACCAAAAAAAAAAAAAATTGCGGACCAATATCACTGTAAACATAGAAGCAAAAATTCTCAACAAAATATAAGCAAATCAATTTCAATAACAAATTAAAAGGTTCATATACCATGGTTAAGCAGGACTAACCCAGGAATGCAAGTATGGTTCAATGTCCACAAATTAACCAATACAATATACCACATCAAAACAAAGAATAAAAATCACATGATCATCTCAATAGGTATAGAAAAGGTATTAATATTTGACTATATACAACATCCACTTATGATTAAAAAAACTTTCAATCAAGTGGGAATATATTTCAACATATTAAGGACAATATATTACAAACCCACAGCTAGCATCACACTGAATAATGAAAAGCTAAAAACATTTCCCCTAAGACCAGAAATAAGAAGATGCCCCTGCCCCCTCTCATCACTTTTATTCAATAAAGCATTGTAATTTTAATGATAGCAATCAGAATAGGAAAATTTAAAAAGTCATCCAAATTGGAAAATAAGAGGTTAAACTGTCTTTATTTGCAGATGACATGACACTATATATAAAAAAAACTTAAAGACTCTATAAAAAAACAAACTGTTAGAATTAATAAATAAATTCAGTAAAGTTGCAGGATAAAAAATAAATATATAAAAATAAGTGATTTTTTTACATTAATAATGAATTTTCAGAAAAAGAAATGAAAATAATTCTACATACAATTATGTAAAAAAAAAAATGGAATACCTAGGGATTAATTTTACCAAGGAGACAAAAGACCTATACTCTCAAAACTGTAAGAGGTTGATTAAAGAAATTGAAGAAGACAACACAAATAAGTGGAAGAACATATCATGCTTTTGGATTAAAAAAAATTATATCATTAAAATGGCCATAACTACCCAAAGTGACCTACAGATCCAATGCAATTTTTATTAAAATACCAATGACATTTTTTCACAGAGCTAAAACAAATATTTTTAAAATTTACTTGAAACCACAGAGAAGAGCAAAGCTAAAGGTATCATGCTCCCTGGTCTCAACTATACTACAAAGTATAGTAATCAAACCGTTATGGTACGGGAATGAAAACAGACATATAATCAATGGAACAGAATATAAAACCTAGAAGTTAACCCAAATTTATATGGTCAATTAATCTACAACAAAGGAGACAGGAAGATGCAATGGGAAATAGGCACTTTCTTTAATAAATGGTTTTGAAAAAACTGGACAGACACTAGCAAAAACATAAAACTGAACCATTTTTAAGCTCTATACACACACAAAAAAACCCCTAAAAATGGATTAAAAACCTAAATCCTACAGTAGAATCATAAAATCCTACAAGAAAACATAGACAGAAGACTTTGACATTGCTTTTACAATATTTTTCTGAAATATCTCCTCAGGCAAGGTCAACAAAAGCAAAAATAAACAAATGGAACTACATCAAACTAAAAAAGCTTTTACACAACAGAGAAAATCATCAACAAAACAAAAAGACAACCTACTGAATTATAGAAGATATTCACAAATGATATTTCTGATAAGGGGTCAAAATCCAAAATATATATATATATATAAAGAACTCATAAAACGCAACATCAACAAACAAACAATCCAACTTAAAAATGAGCACAGGACCTGAGTGAACACTTTTTCAAAGAAGATATACAGGTGACCAAAAGACTTATGAAAAGATGCTCAACATCACAAATTTTCAGGAAATGCAAATTAAAACCACAATGAGATATCATACCTGTCAGAATGGCTATTATCAAAAGACAACAGATAACTATTGGTGAGGATGTGTAGAAAAGGGAACCCTCGTACAGTGCTGATAGGATGTTTATTCATACAGCCACTATGGAGAACAGTATTGAGGCTCTTCAAAAAACTAAAAATAGAACTGCTGTAAAATCCAGCAATTTTACTTTGGGGAATGTATCTGAAGAAAAAACCCACTAATTTAAGAAGGTATGCACACTTATGTTTATTGAAGCAATATTTGCAATATCAAGATATAGAAGCAATCCAATTTATCCAATCCACTGATAAATGAAATGAGTGGGTAAGAAGTTGGTATAAACACACACACACACACACACACACACACACACACTGAAATATTACTCAGCCATAAGAAATAATGAAGTCTTACCATTTGTGACAACATGGATGAACTTACAAGTTATGATGCTAAGTGAAACAAGTCAGACAGACAAGAAAAGAGTCTTATTTCACTTCTATGTGGAACTTAAAAATTAAAAAATGGTCAAATAAAACAGAAACAGACTCATAGATGCAGAGAACAGTGATGGCTGCTAGAGGAGAGGGGGTGGGAGGTGGTCAGAAAAGATGAAGGGAAGTAAGAGATACAGATAACCTCTACAGCTATTTTTAAAAAAATAATGTTACAGGGATGTAAAGGATGGCATAAGGAAAATTATGAACATTACCATATTAACTTTGTATGGTGACAGATGATTGCTGCCCTTACTGAGGGATGACATTGCAAAGAATATAAATGTCAAATTACTATGTGTACACTGAAGTTAATACAACATTATATTTCAATTATACTTTGATTTTAAAAAGAGAGCCTTTGACTATCTGAAGTGACAATAAATTAAGATTAAGCAGAATAAATCATCTGGATATCTGAAGAAACTGGCAGTCACTTATCTGTTTTATGTATGTGTACCTAAAGTGACACTACATCTTTATGCTTATCACCCTTGGTCTACTGTCCACAAGAAGTGATTGTCTGCATGTATGTTTTCTTGAGAACAGTGTGTACCCACAGAACAGGCAGCACAGAAAAGAGGAAATTAAGAACCCTGCCCATCAGAATCCATGGTTTCCAAGATCTCCAAATACACAAACATATCTGTCAGAACACAATGTCATAAGTAAACAGTATGTAAACATCAAGGATTGTTCTTAGTCTTGTTGCTAAAGTCCTCACAGAAGAATGTGTAAAGCAGAGAAAACATATAAATTCAACATGTTCTTATATAGCAAGTGGAGAGGTCACATGAAACCCACAAGTAAAGTCTAACAGTGTAATTTAATTGTTGGTTTTGAGGATTGGTTAAAAATGTTCATGCCATATGAGAAAAAAGCCTTTATTTAAATAATTTTTTGAATTGAGGTTTTTTAATTTAGAGGAATGTGTTTTTCTTAATAGAAACATTGATCTGATTAACACTATCTTAGGTTTAACGTCATTATGGTCTGTTAAAAGTCTGAAAGCATATGGAATAGGAATTTTGTGGCTTTTGGTGGATGAATGAGAAATTTCTTAACAGAATGGGACAGAAATTGAACTCAGTGTGTAACATCTTGCTTTGCCAATTCCATTGATTTATTATTGACAGGCTGTTTCATTACAGCTTGGGAATGTTGAAGAAACTGTTGGTTGGTCTCTGTCCTAGATGCTATTATCACAACTGTGACAACCACTTCAATAAGTTGAGTCAGTTACATTAAAGAAATAAAACTGCATGAATGTACCTTGATTTTTGGACTTATCCTTCTTCTCCATTCCATTCCCAATAACTCACTCAGCCCCACTGATATGGGACCTTCAAATTCTCTCTTCTCGGTCCTTTTCTTACCTACCACCTCTTGGTGACTGTCAGAAGTCTCCTACATAGCTTTCTTTCTTTCTTTCTTTCTTTCTTTCTTTCTTTCTTTCTTTCTTTCTTTCTTTCTTTCTTTCTTTCTTTCTTTCTTTCTTTCTTTCTTTCTTTCATTACAAAGTTCTCCCTACACTCACAACTTTTGACAAGAGTCATTAGAGCACTATTTTTTTAAATTTAAATTTTTATTTTCAGAACACTCCTTTTGATAACTTCATTTTTCTCATGGAAAACGTCCAAATGCCTCCTTCATCTACCTTTTGACACCTAAATTTCTCATGAGACTTTCAATGACATCAGTGACTTCTCCTTATTCAAAATGATTTCTTACAACTTTTTAATATCTTTTTCTTCTATAATCTAGTAAAAAGGAAGGAAAATTTAGAAAGGAAATGACTAGGAAAAGAAGAAATTAATTAGCATTCTTTGAATTCCACTTCTTCTGACTGTTTCATGGATAACTGTAAAGAGATAGGCACTGGCTGTAATTTCTCTCCCCTGAAAAACTGAAGTTAAGAGGGGTTTGCCCATGTGACAACTTGCCCAAAGCTAGAAAGCTGACCAGTAGAGCTGAGATTCTGACTTAGATCTGTCTGAGACCCTTCCTTTCCCCGATATCCGATATCAGGTTTGTTGTTCTGGTATAAGCTGCCCCTTGCTCCCCCACCTCTTTGAGCCAGCCCCTGGAATACTCTTCAGCCTTACCTTCAAGATCCACTTACCAGGATGAATATCCCTAGAGAAGGACACCCTTCGAACTTCCTAAGCTCCTTTGCCTGACTCCCTCCCCAAACTGGGTAATGTGTCCTTTCCCTGCATTCCCATAACACCCTGTTTTACATACTACATATTTTTAATAAAAATCTTTATTAACATATAACAAATAAAGTGCACATATCACAAGTATATAGCTTGATGAGATATCAAAGAGCAAAAGCATTTCTTGAAACCTCTAACAAGACCAACAATTTACCATCACCCAGAAACCCATGCCCCTTGTGTGCCTTCTTGATTATTATCTCTACCCTCCTGCTCTCCCCAACGGTGATATTATCCTGACTTCTCCATAGATTTGTTTTATTTGCCTGATTTCAAATTTTATAGAAATCATATATACAATGTGGTTTCTATTTAAGTCCCAGCTCTTTTATGTAGCAATTATTCATTTTCATTGTTGTATGTAGTATTCCATTATATAAAATCATACTAATTTATTCATTTTAGTCTCAGTGGACATTTTGACTTGTTCACATTTTGAGGCTAATATGAATAGTAGTACAATAAACATTTATTGACAATTTTTTGTTGAATACATGTACGTTTCACATGTAGTGTAAAAATACTGGGTCATAAGTTATATGTTTATTCATCTTTTGTAGACATTGTTAAACAGTTTTCAAAAATGTGTGTACTAATTTACTCTCCCACTGTTCATCTTCATCAACTGATAGTGTCAACATTATATGCAAATTCTCTCTCTCTCTCTCTCTGCCTAGCATGACAACTAGAAGGTATATTATTAAAAGTCTGGTGAAATAATAAGCAAATGGCTAATAAGCACATACTTGTTTGCTTTTATATTTTGTCACCTGTTAGGCAGAATACCATGAAGGTTACGAGCCATGGTTTAACTTCTAATCTTATCACTATTATCCAGCAAATCACCTTTTTGTGCTAGTTCATTCACTTTTGCCATCACAAAGTTGTTCTGAAGATTAAATAAATTGAGTGTAAAATACTCAGGACAATGTCTGGCATATAGTAAGAGCTCAACAGTATTAGCTATTACTGTTGTCTAATCCCCAGGGCTGAATCCTATTAGACTACCAGAAATAGAACTGGTTAGTAAGAATCTTTGGCATCCTTCTGTACAGCCTGCTTTAATCAGCCGACCCCACAGAGAGCCTCTGGACTCCTGAAGTCCTCTTTACCCCTCATTCACCACCTGTCACACTCCAGGGGCAGGTGCTATGTCTCCCCAGGTAGACAGCAAATTCTCTAAGTACAGTGTTTTGACTTAATTCTTCATGGCAGCAGCGGTTTCAGAGACTCATTTTAGCTTGTGGGAATCTTAGCTCAATAATTTTCCCCAAGCCATCTTTGAGCAGATCCACAGCCGGAGAGCTATGAAGGGAATCTGTCCCCTTTTGCAACCGTCATGCTCAAATGTAGTTTTGAATGCTGGCAAGAATGTGCATTGCTCCTCCAGATAAAAGATACTTCTGTGCAAATGCTATTTGACATCACTTGAATCATTTGACATCAGTGCTCAGTCAATATTTGCTCTTTTTTATTGATCCCTTGTTCTTTCTTTACTTCCCTGTTCTTGCATTGTTCCTGTCCCACCCACTGGTTTGATCTAATCTCCTCCCATTTGTGTGACACCACTTGGGACACCTCTGGCTCTTTTCAGTTCTCCAACAATGTGAATCAGAGCGTATATAGTAATTGACTGCAACCCGATAAACCAAATTCCTACCCTTAAAAAAATATCAATAAACTTTGTAATCCATGACTGGCTCCTCCGAGTTATTTATAATCAGATTATAGATTCCCAGCATGCAAGAACTGTTTTCAAATTAAAAAAAGTGACTTAAGCACTTTTTGTTCAGGGAGGAATTTATAAGTGGTATTTATAATGAGAATGAGGGGGAGATATGCAAATAATCTTGTCAGAGCTAGCATCAATCTTTACGAGGAAAATGTAAGCTTTAGATTTTTTGTCACTGTGGGTGATTTTGACATTCGAGGTTGGTAGAGGATTTAATATGTACCTACTGATAGTAGGTGGGACAGCAATCAAAATGCACACCCTTGACTGGAAGCCACCTTCTGCAAGAAGTCATCGAGTCGCTTTGATTCCATTTCTTCAGTGGACTATGAGGGACAAGGACTAAGTGATCTTCAAACAACTCTTCAGCCCTAAGAAAGCATGGCTGAATGGGGGTGGGATTGATAAATGAACCATGGCAAAAGGGAAGGAGATGACAACTTTCCCTGGGGAAATCCCTCTGCAAACAGAGGTCAGGGTAGAGGGAATGCATTCGGCTTAGAGATTAAGGCAGCAGTAACATCAACTGTGGGAGGTCTCCCTGTTTGCTAGGACTTTGTGTGAAAAGCCTAGAAGTGTACAGATGATATAATATCGTGCTACCTTTCCCTCTTCCGCTGTAAGGAATCCAGCAGGATGAGCCGTAGGAGTAGCTTCTGCATGCCAGATCTAGAGGCTGCTGAGTCCACGCAGTGCTTGGTGCACACCTGATCTAGAGGCTGCTGGCCCAAGCCAAGAATGTGCTGCTCCTTGGGGATCCTGCTCTGAGCCAGCGCTGGACTCGGTTCAGCTCTGGGTACTGTCTCCAACTAGAAGTCTTGCCAGCTCAGCCTTTTGGGAAACGTATCCATTATGACAAACATCCTCACCTCCTCTAGTGGCATTCTTTTACCCTCACAGATTATGATCTTGATTTTCATTTCAATAAACTGCTTCATAAAAATGTCTGTCTTTTCTATCAGGCTCTGGAAAGGCAGAGATTTGTCTGCTTTGCTTACTACTATATTCCCAGCACTCAGAACAGAGCTTGGCCCAGAGAAAGCACTCAAATATTTGTTGAAAGAATTACCTGTTACTTCATACGAGCCAAATGTCTGGACAAACAGCAGTCAATGTCATAGGACAGGCAATAAATATAGAGAACATTACATCATGGCTGTCCTTGCGAGACCAGTAAATTGAAAAGAGTTTGCTTGGATGGATTTATGAATAATTGACCTTATAAAATACTGCTAAGAAGACATGGAATATAAATTGGATTTAAGACCACCCTATTCTCCCCTGGAGTCAGAAGCTGTAGCTATTGGAAGTAACCCACTGAGCTGGAAATTACAGCAGCATTTTCGTGGTTTTTATATGTATTTTAAACTCATTATTGTTCCCGAAGCCAAAATAGATAACAAAAGAACACACGTGACACAATATATGTAAATGTTTTTCAAGGTTTTATTGCAAACCCAAATTGGTTTATCACACACAAAAAAAGTTGTGTGGTGGGGAGGGAGGAAGAATTGTACATATTATAACCATGTTAATTACAGTACATTAAAATGATGGTTTACATTACAAATAAGCCTGTAAGTTTAAATATACTAGTGTTATAACCCAATGTACAGACTGTCTTTATACAATACATACAATTATCAGGAATGCAAAACAAAACAAAACAAAACAACAACAACCCATAAATAATGCCCATTTTACAGGTGACGTTTTAAACAATGAAAACACCAGGCTTGACCGACAACTGGGGCATTGGTCCATAAAAACCCTTTCTAAAAATAGAAATATTTGTAGCAGCAATGCTTTCTTTAAGCATCTGAATACAAGTCATTGCAAGACCATTTCAATAAATTTTAGTTATTAATTATATCTTACAAAAAAAAAACAGTCTACACATAAATTTATCTTCCAAATATGGAAGAAACAGACAATGTCCCACATTGTAGTTGTCCTGCAAGTGTCACATTGATGCTATAACTAAATCCATCTGTGATCAGCCATACCACACTCAGACCACTGCTTGCACAGTAATCCACAAGGAAAAATAAGGAACTGAAACACTGCAGTAGGAAAAGCTTTGGAGCTAACACGATCTCATCAGAAAAGGCACATTTCTTAAGATTCGTTATCGTGGCCCGGACAGACCTTCAGGAGATCCTCCTTAGAACAGCAAGTCCCGCTTCCAATAAGACGACTGCATCTGTCTAAGGCGGCACTCTCATGCGCATTTCAGAGATAGCACCACATTGGAAGGAAGAATAAAAATAAAAAATCTCATGAGCTCACTGAGAGGAGGATGTGCTCTTCAAAAAGCTTCCAGCAAACAGTGTGCAATAAGGTTGCCAAGATGTGCAAGCTCCCGGAGATGTGCAAATTCTCTTTGAAGATGTCCTTGTTAGCTGGCAGCTCCGCCAAAAGGCTAACTAAAACGTTTAGAAACATACAGAAAATCCTTCAGAACCAACCCTCAGACTGTTCAGAGGAACGAGTCCACAGGGGGTGCATAGGAAAAGCCGAGGAAGGCCTCGGCTGCTTCCTTGACACTAGCCGTGAGGAGGATGCTGTCGGGAGACCTGCCGATGGAGTTGGGGACCGGCTCCTCGGTAAACTCGGGGTCGAAGTGCCGCAGGTCGCTGGGACCACTCTACAGCAGGAAAGAAAAGCCTCATTCAATGTTCAGAACTCACACTGGATATAGGGCTTTACATTCTGGAGCTCAAGTCTTTGGGGCACAATACGGGCACACCCATAATCACTATCTATTTCAAATACAAAACCAGGGATCACATAGGATTTAAAATTTGAATGTGATGTTCCTTTTTTGGTTTTTGGTACTTGAATTGATAAATGTGCTGAGAAATTCTATGAGCTTTGTTGGGACAAAAATTCTACTTTTTCTCTAGGTGCAATAATGATCCATGAATAAAATATCCAACAATTTATTCCTTGAGGGCCCTCCCCTCTCCACCACCACCACCACCACCACCACCACCACCAAATCTAACTTAAATAAATGCTCGTTGGGCCCCCCTTATACTCAAGAGAGAGAAAGATACTTACCACATTTGGGTTAAAAGGGGGAGTAATCTTCTTGTTAATGAGGTCGTCCCAGTTAATTACAGAGAAGAAGACATGATTCTTGATTTCCATCTGTTGTGAAGAAACATAAGATTGATTTAGACAGGCAGATTCCTAAAGGACAGTGAGGTCTAGAGCACACCCCCGACCAGCAGGAGAGAAGGAAGCGATCACGTACAAAGTCGTCCTTGGCACCCAGCCTCTTTGTCCTGTCTTTCTGCAGGAGGCCCTCTAGGAGGTGCCTGGCGGAATTGGTGATATTTGGCTTCAACTGGAGGGGCTTGTTTAGAATGTTGTCATACATCTCAGCTGTGTTTCGGCTGTAGAAAGGAGGCTGAAAGAAGAGAAGAAAGGACTTAATATTCCATTGGAAGTTCTGTACAGCCTACATTACCAATAAGATTTAAACGGCAATATATCAAGCTGATTTGACAACGTCTTTTCCTTGCCCTGGATTTTTAAGTGTCTATTTTGTTCCTTGTATCGAAATAAGATGCTAACAAAGCCATGTTTTTCACTCTCACATTGGTGAAATGTGGTCACATCCGGTAAACTGTGAACTTACAGAAGATAAATCTACTAGGTAAGAGTTTACCCTAAAACACTGTTAAAGTGACCAATATGCCTCTCATCAACATTTGATAAGCTTCCTGATAAAGGGCAAGACACAATGACCAGGTCTGCAGTGGGGGCTCATGTTCCCAGAAGAGTCTGGGTTTTAAGAAAACTGCGCTCTAGGGAGCATGTCGAATTGGGGCAGTATTCCATGATTCTCAATGTGCTACTCACCAGGCCGTAGAGCATCTCATATAAGACGGCCCCCAGGCACCACCAGTCCACAGTCCTGTCATATGGCTGCTTATGAAGCACCTCAGGGGCGAGATACTGAAAGACAGACCAGGAGAACAGAGTTTAGAGCCAGTGAAACCAGGCAATCCCAAGGCTAGGCACGCACTCTGAGGAGCTAAGAGACCCTGGATGCACTTGGAGGATATATTTCTTTAGATGACTTCCTGATAACTAGTGGACTTGGAGGTTTAATGACACCTAACAGTATCTTACTTAGCGATTTAAAAAACTTTTATAACATAGCTCTTACCAACAGCTATTTTAAATTAAAGCAATATGAGGCCTTGGAATATCTCATGCTGCATCACATAGCAAATGTGTTTTACTTGCACTGAGTTGGACTAAGACATTTTGGAGCATAGTTGGCCTTTTCGTTAGCATATTGTACTGATCTCTCAGGGAAGGAGGGGGTAAGCCAGGCATCAAGTGTGCTCCTACCTCAGGTGTGCCACAGAAGGTGGATGTCGTGCCGTTCTGTTCAATGTTCTCCTTGCAGAGCCCGAAGTCGGTAAGGACGATGTGTCCCTGGGAATCTAGCAGAATATTCTCTGGCTTTAAGTCTCTGTAAAAATATGAACAGAAAAGTAGTTGCACAAGTTAATTTAACTGCATAAGAAATCCTCTGTAGAGAGAATTGAGAGGGGTATTATAAGCATTTTACATTCACTGCCATTGTATCGTGAATGAAAAAGGGAGTCCTTGTTCTGCTAATCTGTTCTGGGTTAGGTCCAATCCTAGTTGGCTAGTTCCCTAGTGGCATGGAGTCAAGGCAGTTCACATGTTGGGGGATCTGGTTTTAGGTGACCAAGTCGTATAAACACACTTTATTTTAAGGCCCTGTCAAAGACTAGGGCTGCTCTGTCTCCTTTATACCTAAGAAGGTCGCCTTCAGAATTCTTCAGCTCACCTATAGACGATGTTCAGAGAGTGCAGGTAACCCAAGGCACTGGCTATTTCAGCAGCATAGAAACGGGCCCGCGGTTCCAGGAAGCAGCGCTCCCTCTGGAGATGGTAGAACAACTGTAGGAGACAGAACAAAAAAAGTTAGGCTGCCCGTTGCCAAAGCCTGATAAACAATGCATCTAATTAGTCTTGACATATATAGCTAAAGAGAACAATTGCAGGAAGTAGCCTTAAATAGTCTATTAACTCTTTGAAACCTGGAAGGTTAAAGGAAATGCTAATTCTGGTAACGTCCCCCCTCCAAGTATCTTTTAAAAACTCTATGCAACAGACATGTTAGCTCATCTTCCCTCTGCTCACCTCTCCACCGTTAATGTAGTCGAGGACGAAGTACAATTTGTCGGCAGTCTGGAAAGAGAAGTGAAGGCCCACCAGGAAAGGGTGTTTCACATTCTTCAGTAGAACATTCCGCTCCGACATAATATGCTTTTCCTAGGAAAAGGACAATTAAGATTTAGTGGCAATTTTCAACATGGCACCACAATTCCAAGGTGAAACGACTCAATGAAACCACCAAGCACATCTCGTTCTTACCTCCTTCTTTTTCAGGATCGCTTTCTTCTGTAAGACTTTGACTGCATAGAATGCTTCCTCTGCTTTGTGTCTTGCTAGAAGAACCTGAAATTTCATTTAAAAAATCATTTTGCTATCCAAATCCAGGGAGAATGTACAAAGTAAGTGCACAAAAGGCTATAGGTAATGAAGTCTTCAGATTTGAAATTACCTTCCCAAAACTGCCCTTCCCAATCACTTTCAAGAAGTGGAAGTCAGACGGTTTAGCGTGAGGATTGGATGATGGGCCAAGGTTGATTTGCTGAGAAGGACTTGGCTGGAAAATAAAATGTTTTCTTTTACTATCTTTGGTTTCAAAGGAAGATATCAAAAATAAAGTACAGGCACTGTCAAAGATGTTACATCTGCAAATGACTGAGGCAAGTCACTATATATTTAAAAACATTCAAAACTACTTTTCATCTATACATACATACATCTACACATATCTCAGAAAACAAAAACTGTACACAATGTTGCTGTAAGCAAATAAAACTTTTATGAAATATACCTTTAAAAAATACTCTACTGACTCAATACTTAAGTGCTGTGTCACTTGTTACACCTTAACTAAAGAGGCATTCCTGTCTTGATACTAATTTCTAGAAATGCCATTTTAATTCATCAATGCAGGAGTACTGACTCATTTACAAGATTCCTGCACAGACACCTCACAAATAGAGAATACTTACTGGAGGAGAAGGGTTGGCATTCATAAGCTCAGGCTCCTGAGGTTGGGAGATTTTCAAAATGGACTGAACGTCAGGGCTGCAAAGAAAGAAACCATTTAGGACCTCTTAACTCGCCACAAGAGGGCACACAAACACAAATAGTGAGTTTCTGGCTCAACTTTTCCCGGAGAATCCAGTGTTTAAACTAAAAACACCCAAATAAATTACTCAGTTAAAGAAAATAGCCAAAGAAAATAATAAACCCAGTTAAATAAAGAGATGAGGTTTGTTCTTCACGGAGACAGGAGTGAATTAGGCAAAAACGAATACTTTTATCTTACAGCTTTAGAACAAGCCAAATCCGCAAATTTATTTTATTTAAAATGTTTTTTTTTTAAAAATTGGAACTTGAAAAGGGATCCACATCCCCAGGGAAAGGTTTCGGCTCCTCGACCAACACAATGATGAAAATTATACTAATTTTTATTTCCCCCAATCTCCCCAAACTTACTGTTTGCATGCATAGGAGTTATTGGCAATCTTCTGAATGAAGTCGTTCAGGCCCATCCTCCTCTGTTTCATGAAAGCTGTGATTCGAGAAAGAAGAAATAAACGTTTAGATGGTTTTGTAACATCCGACGCTACACGCACTTATCTGATGAGGAATCTTCAAAAAAAATTTTTCACTTGGCATATCCAAGAAGCCTAGTCTTAACTCCTGCACTCACCGATGAGGATCGCTACCATTCCCCTCATTCTGGAGTAAGTGAGGGTGCCCCTAGCAGCCTCGGTTTTCACTGTCATCGCCACAAAGAGAGTCAAGAGAGGAAGGAGTCGCTGGCGACGAGAGTCTGGCAGAACCGACACTAGCTCCGGCCGCGCCGCGGGTCTTATAAGCCCTGTGCCGCCAGGGGGGCGGGGCCCGCGGGACAATGAGGCTGTCACGCTTCCAGGCCCCGCCCTCCGCCCCGCCCAGGCCCCGCCCCCGGCGGCCGCGCGGCGGGACAGGCAGCTCCTCTGCGGGCGGCGGGCGGTTCCGCCCCGGCTGGAGGGCGCGCGCAGGTCGGGGCTGGGGGCGCCCGGCGCGGTGACCGCGGGGGGGGGGGGGGGCCCGGCGCGGGGCAGTTGCCAACCTTTTTGGCCCGAGGGACTGAGAGAGGGAAACCGCAGGCAGAGGGGGTGGGAGGAAGGGAGGGAGCTGGGGGTAATTTTCCATCCTTCTCGTTTATTCCACCGGCGAGGAAATCAGCGTCGCAGATCCGAGGCGCTTTCCGCCCCGTGCGAGGCGACCAGGCGGCTTTGCGCCCACTCTGGTTTCTCAACCCCCGACTTCGGAATCGCTCCGGCCCAGGCACCCACCCTCTCCCCAAGTCCACACGGCAGCCTCTGCTGCCCTCGCCCGGGGGGCGCGCGCCCTCGGCCAGGTTCTCTCTCCGCCCCGCGCGGGGTGGCCCCACGCGCACTTATCTCCGGGGTCAGCGCGCGGCCAGGGCGCCCCCGGGTCTGCCGGACGCCGCCGTGCCCACACCCCGGCCTCGCCCCTCACTCTCAGAACGACCGCAGACACCCAGCCCCGCGCGCTGGGTCCCAGCAACTAGTGCGGGAGTGACTCAAGTGCCCGCGCGCTTACCCAGTCCGCTCAGCAGGAAGGACTCGCTCCGTTTCTGCGCCTCGGCCCTCTTTTTGTGGCGGGGCCGGAGCAGGGACTCGAGCCGGGCCCTGGTCAGCGCGCCCTGCATCTCCCCCATGGACAGCGGCGGCCGGGCGCGCAGCCGGGGAGGGCGACCAGAGAACACTGACGTTTCCTTGAAGGAGCCGCCGTGACTCAGGCCGGGCAAGATTTCCTGCCCCAGTCCCAAAACAAACAAATGGCCCTTGTGCACGGCCGAGCCGCTTCCGAAAACGCCTTTTTTGTGCTTTTGGCCAAAGCCAGGAAAGGCTGAAAAATCCCAGAACTTGGAAGAGGAGGAAGGAAGGAAAGAAAGAGGGAAGGGGGAGGGAAGAGGTCAGGAATGTGTAGGGGAGGGGGAGGAAATAAAATTCGTCTCTGCACTAAAGGGTAAAAAAAAAAAGTACAATCTACATTTCAGTTTTTTTCCCCCTAAAGTAATCTCTGAGAACATTCTGTCCAGTCCGTTACGCATGCAATTTTTTTTCTCTTGCATTTTTTAATCCCTGCCACGGCCAGAACACGTGAGGAAGTGGCTAGTTTAGGGGAACGGCGGCTCCACGCTGGGGACCGACCTGGCGTGACCCCGTGACAGCGAGGAGCGCGCGGGACCTGCACCTTGGGGCTTACTTAGCTGACTCCCCGCATTTTCTCTCCTGCACTCCCACCTGGAAACTCGGCAAGGTCACATTACAGTGTCTTAAAGTCCCTTAGTTTGTCCCTTTCTTCCCTTCCCTGGTTTATTTCAAGGTCTTAAGAGTTTTACCAACTGGCTCTTTCTCTGAAGTCCCGGATAAACTGTGAACCGTTAGCTTCTGTAAGATTAGCCCGGAGCCTTGGCTCCAGAAAGCAGGAAAGAGAGGGAAGCTCAGCAGTGCAGCGGCGCGGTGCCTTCCTGTAAATTCCACCACTGGGAGATACCTGGGACCTGCAGTTTGAATGCTGGCGCGAGGAGTCGCGCCAGAGTTGGCGGGGACGCACCCAGTGCTTAAAACCGGGCCAGGAGCGAAGAAAAGGCTGCAAGTTACTCAGGTCTGCGGGGCCCGGCACCTGGAGCTCGCTGGTGCTGTCTGCGGTGGCTGCCCTGCCATGACCCCTCGCTGCCAAAGGCCCTGCCATTTCAGCGTTGTCTGCTGTGTCTGACACTCCGAAATACCAGCTGTCAAACCAAGAATAGCTCCGAAGCGGGTTTTCTTTGGTCCTGGGCAGGGATTTGCTTTGCAGGCACAACAACCTCATTTGCCCTAATATGATTTGTGGCCTCAACTGCTGCTCGGTTTGCTCAGATACCACAGCCCGGCACGGGGAAAAGGGAGCGCACATCCTTTCTCCTGGAGACTGGCTGAGAAATTTGGCTCAGCTTTCACTCTAAAAAAGCACTTACTAGTGCCTGAAATTGATGTTCCAACCTAAAGCAAGCTTAGGAAACCCCAGATCAAAATCACTGCCACACTTCTTCCTCTTGCAGGATTCTTTATAGAGTATGATTTGTTATTGCCAGTGCCTCCAGCGTACCTCTTCGAGCAGCCTCGCTCAGACCAGCCCTGCTCCTACACCATTTCTTCCCCCTTTGACACAGCACATTTTGCAAATGTGCTACTGCCTAGAAACGGTAGCTTGCAAAAGGATTTCTGTGTGCTTGCTTTTAAAACATTAAATTAAGAAGCTTTCCTTCAGAGATTCTTCTCTGAGTCCCACCTCCTGTGGCTTCCCCATGCCAAGTAACCCCAAATTATCTGAAGCATCTTTGTTATATCCATTTCATTCAAATTATAGTAATAAAAGCAGACGAACCTTTCAAAGAGGATTTTATAGCCTCCTCTTTCATTCTTCAGGTTGCCTAGGATATGAAGGCTGGAAGTTACTTTCTAGAGAGGCTGGAGGTAGGTAGAGCTCAGCCAGGGCTGGAATAGCCTCCTGCTATGTGCCTGATAAGGCTGGAGGCTGAGATGACATGGGAACAAGAGGAGTCATAGGCAGCTGTCCCTGCTGCGTTATCAACCCGACTTTATATAAAGGCAATTTACATACAGGAAGCTGCAAAGTTCAACACTGGGTCATTTATTCCCTCCATTGCAACATCACTCCAAAAATTAGTCTTCAGCGTCCTGGGTTTATTAAATCCCTAGCAAGACACACACACACACACACACACACACGCACACGCACACGCACACGCACACGCGCGCGCGCGTAACTTGACTGATCATGGTCACAAATCGGTCCAGAAAACCAAAACACATACATAGGGTCCCATTTTCTCAAAGAAGCCCTGCCGCTCCAGCATGCATTCCAGGAGGAACATGGAATTTAAGTTAGAGGGCTCTAAGTGGGATAGAGAGGAGGCACAACCATATGATTTGTGGTTGGAACAGAGAAGGGACTTCTGATGTGTTCCCTCTCCCGCCTCCCCACCCTAATGTTCAGTAGTTGAGACGGATGGTCTGCTAAACTTATCATTTAACGGAGAGAATCAAGTTGTTGAGACTGGCTTTTCTTCCAACCGGATACCTGGCGGGTGGAGCAGGCGCCCCCTGTTCTGTCCCAGCAACCTACTAAGACTTCCGAACAGGAAGGTGACACACGGGCGGCGGGTGTATGGGGTAGGGGGAGGTAGACAGGGAACTGTGTGTGACGCGCGCCTGTTCACTCTGCACAGACTTCAGGCGGCCCTGTGGCCGCTATTCAGACGCTTGATCGCTTTCTTCCTTCCCGTCATCAGCTTCTTTCTTTGGTCCAGAAAGACCTCCTACCATGAGAAATCTAGCCCCTTCTCTTTTACTCCCTGGTGGAGCAGTGGCCCGAGTTGTGTCAGAAAACTCTGCAAGTAAATGCAACCTAGAGGGCGATCGCGTTCTCCCGGAGAGTCATTCTGAAATGCAGGATTTCTCCCCACTTCTCTTCCGAGGCTTAATCAGTTCCAGAAAATTTCTTGACAGCACCTTGTTGCGGTCATCGAAAATATAGACGACTTGAGATAAGCTAATTACCTCCCCATCCCCACCAACCAGTCCTCTAACATTGAGGCCTCTCACTAGGCAAACTGCAGTCAAAATCAATGATTCACCAAGATGTCAAGTTTGCACTAAAAATATTTTCTCGTGCATATGTACTTTAATACTTCAGAAAATCGTTTTAGCTCTTCTGCTTTATTTTTTTCTTAATGATAGATTATAAAAACGAAAACCTGAAACTTTTACTAAGATTTGAGTCTCCTATATGCATTATCTTCCATTGCTAACAGGCCATATAATTATTTTGTATGGCTCAAAGTGCCATAAATTCTAGAATAATCCTGTACGCAGTTTAGATTCCCATACTTACTGATTCATTAACTGATGCTTATAGAATTTTTCCTCAGCAGCATCACCAAAAGGAAGCACACAAATATGCCAGGAAGCCTAAGTGTTACTCTCAAGAACAACAAAATGGACTCACTTTTGTTGAAGGTTGTCACCAAGTATCTTTCTTACAGTATTCATCAAACAGAAAATGATGACAAATGAATTTATTCAGGATAGCTCTTACAGATAAGTAACTAGCAGTGTTAAATAAATGTCTATTTATAGAACACAGGTTCTATAGTGATTATTACCTTCTACATTTATAATTGTCAAAATTATGCACTAGGAGGTAAGAAAGTGATACAATAGGTAACTAAAGAACACGTTATCAAGAATAATAGTGGTAAGAGTTATTTAAACCCACAAAACTGCATGCTTTTTACACACAGACTTAATTTTTTCCCCAAAACAGTGATTTTGAATAAACAAGAGTATCCATGGAAGAGCCCTTGAAGAAGGTTTTGTTAAATAATGTACATGTGGCTGTCTAGTATCATTACCTTGTTTCCCCTAATAACATTTTTTAACCATTACGGATTATGCAGTTATTGTTACTTTTTTCCCCCAGAGTTGGGCAGATAGGCAAAATTGTTAACTAGCAAAACATGCTTTTAGGACCAAATTTATCTTGTTCTTGTACCCCATCTTTGCCACTTTAGTTGACACCTAGGCTTCTCCCACATCCCAACCACTGGCACATTAGGTGACCTCCCTAACTCTGAACCATTGTCTCCCACCCTCCTTCTCACTAATGCCACCTGCCTCAGAGCCCTGTTGTCTGCTCATCACCATGAGAGATGTTGACTGTTTCCCCCCTCCCTCTCTCCCTTCCTCCCTCCATCCTTCCTTCCCTCCCTTCCTCCCTCTCTCCATCCATCTCTCTCTCTCTCTCTCCTTTTCTCCCTTCCATTCATTCATGAAAGCATTTTTTTTTTTTCATTTTTCTGAAGCTGGAAACGGGGAGAGACAGTCAGACAGACTCCCGCATGCGCCCGACCGGGATCCACCCGGCACGCCCACCAGGGGCGACGCTCTGCCCACCAGGGAGCGATGCTCTGCCCATCCTGGGCGTCGCCATGTTGCAACCAGAGCCACTCTAGCGCCTGAGGCAGAGACCACAGAGCCATCCCCAGCGCCCGGGCCATCTTTGCTCCAATGGAGCCTTGGCTGCGGGAGGGGGAGAGAGAGACAGAGAGGAAAGCGTGGCAGAGGGGTGGAGAAGCAAATGGGTGCTTCTCCTGTGTGCCCTGGCTGGAAATCGAACCCGGGTCCTCCACACGCTAGGCCGACACTCTACTGCTGAGCCAACCGGCCAGGGCCCATTCATGAAAGCATTTAACAAGCACATATTAAGTACAAATATTAAGATCAAGGTACACAAATATGAGTAAACTATCTGATTTCACAGAAGCTCTCGTTCTAATGACGTACCTGCAAATTATGATACACCATGATGAGTGTTAAAGCAGAAGTCAGAACCAGCCAGAATAGAACAGAAGAATTTTCTACTGAGTTGAGGCAGTAGGCATGGAATTGTTGAGGAAAGTTTACACAAAGAAATGATATTTGGACTGATCCTGGGAGGCTCAGCTTGGCTCAAAAGAGGAAAGTTGTTCCAGGCAGAAGCAACAGTCTAAGGACCAAACTCTAAGCTGCTGTGCAGCAGCTCTGGAATAATTTGGAAATATAATCCTTACTCAGACTTTACACAGAAGCAAAATGTATATGGCGACTACTGGTGAAATAGGAAAACAGCACAAGGATAGCGGGCTCAAATCTGCATCTCTCTCTTTCATAGCTCTGTTCCCCTCTACCCCATAAATATAAAATTAATAATGTATTAAAAATACACCCATTGAAAAGACTGCTGATTATTAGCCTGCATAGGCATTTCTATTCTTGGTACTGCTTTAGTTATAGGTGGAGTTCATTCGTTCATTCATCAACAGATTCTCCTAGAACTACGAATCAGATATGGTACTAGATAGAGGCAGGTGATACAGTTGTAAATATGAGCTCACAGGGTGATGGCAGGTTGGGAATTGGCTTGTGTCAAGAGATTTAAGAGCCACCAAGAAAAATCCCTTCACCAAGGCTTTTCAAGTGACACATTCCAATGTATTTTGGAGAGTTAGTTTATAACTCAAAAATGTGATTGATAACTGTTACTCCTTCTATTCAGGATATTTACTTTTTTAAAAATTCTACCTATCTCATTAAAAATGAACACATTTACATACACAGACATATAAGGGAGTGTTGAAAGTTGGAATGGGGAAATTTGCATAGTTGGAAGATGGATGAAGTTTAGACAAGCATAGTTATGGTCTAGCCCAGGGAGTAGCAATCTTTCTGCAGTAGTAACATCAATGGTCTGTAACCATTGCTTTTAGATAAGCCACAGGAAAGTGGGTGGGAGGATGAGGTTTGTAGTACATTTTAAAAATTTCAATCAGGGCATAAATTAAAGAAAGGAGGTCAGGGTTTGCTCTTGACGTAAGAAGAATGGGTATCTAGCTAGCAATATATCAGTGGGGTCTTCTGCAGGGTGAAAACTCGCCTCATCTCCGTCTTTGGAATGTGGTAATTTCCGATGTAGCACAATCCAATAAACAACAAATAAAAATAATAATTGTCAACTACAATATGATCCGAAGGGCAAGAAATAGCACATGTTTGACAGTTTTATGTTTGGCTCTCAGCATTGACCTGGAAAATGACATCCAGAGAACTTTCTATATTACTATAAAAAATAATACAAGAGCGTGTGGGAAAAAATTTAAAGTCAAATATCAGTATTATCTCTGACTTTTCAAACACAAAAGGACTATGGCCTTACAGATAGCTTTATATTTTATCAGCATAGCTTTAGTGTTAGGCATTTACTGCTAGGCATTTATTTATTTATTGTTACACATTTTCATTTTAAAAGACCTTTTCATTCAACTAAAAACACTATTTTGTTATAATAAAGCATCAGGTACTGTGGAAAAGAAAGGCAGAGGCCCTGGCTGGTTGGCTCAGCGGTAGAGCGTCGGCCTGGCGTGTGGGGGACCTGGGTTCGATTCCCCGCCAGGGCACATAGGAGAAGCGCCCATTTGCTTCTCCACCCCCCACCCCTTCCACTCTGTCTCTCTCTTCCCCTCCCGCAGCCAAGGCTCCATTGGAGCAAAGATGGCCCGGGCGCTGGGGATGGCTCCTTGGCCTCTGCCCCAGGCGCTAGAGTGGCTCTGGTTGCGGCAGAGCGACGCCCCGGAGGGGCAGAGCATCGCCCCCTGGTGGGCAGAGCGTCGCCCCTGGTGGGCGAGGGGCGCATGCGGGAGTCTGTCTGACTGTCTCTCCCCGTTTCCAGCTTCAGAAAAATACAAAAAAATTAAAAAATTAAAAAAAAAGAAAAAGAAAAGAAAGGCAGAGAGCTTCGGGCTGAGGACCCTCTCCCTTCTCTCTGTCCAGGGCCCAGCTGCAGCCCAGCCTTGGCGGGTGGTCCAGCAGCACAGGGCTTGGACCTCTTTGCTGAATCCTTGAAACACACATTAAAAATGCAACCTACACAAACAGGATGAAGTGCCAATACTAAGGAAGGAGCCTGGCTCTCTGGCAGACATTTTTTGCCAAACTGAAGTGAAACCAAAAGTTTTAATTGGCGCAGTGTAAATTTCTCCCCAAATCGCTACCATTTAGGGTCCTATAATCAATCTAGCAAGAAACAGTAGAATCTCAGGCCACCCTTAAGGAGTGTTTCCTGTAAACCCTGCTTAAGAATTGCAGCTCAAAATGAGATAAATGTAATAGTGACCAGCAGTGGGAAAACCAGGGGCAGGATGGCTGATTGTAGGTTGATTGGCAGCATTTTAATGAAGAGCAGTTTAGGGGGGCTTCCTTTTAATTTTGACCCTGAATGCAAGCTACATAAATGCTTATGTCACCTCCCACAGCAAGCTCAGAAGTGTCAGTTAGAGGCTGACATTATCTAGTTGTCTACAACTGAGGCTCGTTACCTGTGAGACAGACAAGGTATTCTCTAAACCTTAATCTCTTCATCTGTATAATGAGGATACTACTATTTACTATAAATTGTAAAAAATATTTGAAATAAAGAATTTAGTGCAACTACTCACAAAAATTAAGAGATCAAGGAACATACAGATACTCCAGTACTTTCAGCCTTTTGTATAGTGCATTTTTACCAATGAAATAAAAGTTGGTTTTGCACCTCATTTGCATAATCGAACAACTTTCTTTGACTTGTCCTTTGCTTTTCTGATGTTCTTGTTTAATAAAAAAAAAAAATCAAAGGTTTCTCTTTTTTTTTGCTTCATATTCATTTTGAAATATCCCCTATTTTTTTGTGAGCAGTATATATACCGACAAATTAGAAATACACAATCTTCCAAGAATTTAGTAAGTGCCACACTCATATTGGAATCTCACATAGAAAATATGCTTATGTTCCTTACCCCCACCCTACACATAACACTGCTACAAACAGAACACATCATACAATAACAAAGGGCTCCAACAAGTCAAAATAATAATGGCATGTGCTGTGTTTACAGCCTCTTAATCCACTGGGCGAAGGATGGGCCAAGGGCAGTCTTGCATAATGGGCATTCCAGAGAAGTCCTGAAGAGATAACTCATTTTGTTCTTTGGACTTCCCTCTCCTCCCTTGGTCTCCCCACAGACAATAGTCCAGAAAGGGCTGTATTAAAGAACTAAATGCTGTGATAACAGATGGATACTTGTTTACCAAGGGTTTGAAGTCAAGGCTTAATTTTTGAGTGAACCGGCGGAGAGACAGCCTAAAGATAACCTGAAAAGATTTTCAATTGCTCATGGTGGATGGGAAAAATAGAATGTAAATATGGACATATTGAGAGGGGGAAGTCACTGGAGGAAGGTCAGAGAAGGCCAGCCAGCACTGAAGATGCATTTTCTCAGTCCTTCAGTTACAAAAAGAGGAACAAGTTCTCAGTGATCATGATAATGGCCCGCTCTTTTCAATCATTCAGATCTCTCTGGAGCACCTCCTTTGTGCCTGCCAGGCACCTACCTAAGCCTTGACTCTAGCAACAATGCCTAAAATAAGCAGCGTTGCTGCACTCAGGCATGGTCTACATTTACTTGGTAAAATTGAACAGTGCTTTCCCAAAAGGAAAGGAAAGCTTACAGATAGTTCTACTTTTCCTAAGGTCCAGCTATGCCTCAATACCATTAACATGCAGGCTGAGGCATGCTTAACCATTTAGAATATTCACTTTTTCAAGTGAGGAGTGAGCTGAAAGCTTCCTGCAACTCTAATATTATGCAGGTCTGTGATATCTGGGAAAAGATAAATCTAAAAGGAACTTCTGGAAGCCCAGACCGCTTCATAAGGCTTTCTGTAATAACCCTCCACACCCAGCTAATCCTCTGGACCCCACCCTGCCTCCCTTCCTGTAGTCAGAAATTTTGTGCTCTTAGTTATTTAAATCTTAGGTGCCTCTCTAGACTTTGAGTTCTTGGAATACCACAGTACCACTCATGTTTCTCCCCTACCTAACACCCTCCAATGACATCCCTCTCTTTCCACTGTCCCTTTTGTCCTCCAGACTGGTGCCATCTTGACTCTCTGTTCCCTAACCAGCGTAAATTTGTGTCTGCCTTGGGGACTTGGTCTGTGCAATGCCTTCCACCTGGAATCCTTCCTCCTGACACCCTGTTGGGCAGATAAAATGTATTATGCTCACTTTGTTAAAGATAACACGAGGAGGCCGTCGCCCAGGTGATATTAATGTGTGTTGGGGTGGGCTAAAGGCAGGCAGAATCCTTGTAGCCTGGGGCTTGGTTTTGGGATTAAGCCTTTCCTACCCTTTATGATGTGGGGTGGTACAATCCAATCATGCCTCAGAAAGTGACTTTGTATTAGAGACTTCCCTATTTTGTATATTGGATTAAGGGTTTGGATTTCTACACTATAAAATGGGGACGGAGCGGGAGTTTAGGCTCTTGGTTCCTGGGATGACTAGCATGAGAGAGCAGAGGGAGCAGAGCAGAGAGCAGAAAGAGGCCATGTGGCCAGGAGAAGCAGCCAAGATGGCGGAGTGCTGAGTGAGATGCCAGTTTGTGTGCAGTTTATGCAGGGAGAAGGAAGGAGATGGGGAACTGAGGAGAATAAGGCTGGTGAGCTAGAAACCTTTGATTCTAGGAAACTCGGATAAGTCAGTGGCTTTGTGAGCACTGAATGTGAGTGGGTTTTGGAGCCCAGTGTATGTTTTTACTTGCCCGCCGGGTGCAAGCTAGGATTAAAGACTATGGCCCACCAGTTTGTGGCTCCATTGTTTCTTTACCGACTGTCTGAATCCAATGCGAACCTGCACTGTCCAAGCGGCTGTGATGGTGGCTCCTGGCTTTACACACCCACATGGCTCAATCCTTCCTTCCACACAGATCGCGGAGTAAATGTCACTTATGCAGTGGACCTCCTGTAAGCAGCTGGTCATCTTTTGTAACTCACTCTATTTTAATGCTCTGCATCCTCACTCTATTAACTGACATATATCTTCAGTTTATAGTTTGTCTTCCCAAATTATAGTTTGTCTCCCCAAATGTATCTTTTTTTTCCTCTTTTTTACATTGACCTCAAATCCTCTTTTGCCCCAAATTCTTTGCTGTCTCTAGAGATAAAATTTAAAAATGAGAAGCCCATTGAGTCCCATGATTCTTTACTTCTGTTCTGGCCCGTTCTGTTTGTGAACCCCCCCAGTTCTGCAGATGTGGAATAATCATATTTGTGAGGCGCTGGTGGTTGACCAAGAAGTGCCCTTTCTTTGGAGTTTAGAGAAGTGATAGCATGCTGTCTTCCCTGGAGTGTGATAGCTCAGTGAGGGAAGAGCCTAGTGGGCTCAGTGTCTCTTTCCAGCATTCTATGATTATCCTGCAGAGTCTTTGAAAGCACAAGTGCCCTCGGTAGATGATGGTACCAACATGTCATACTGTATTTGCAGATACAGAGGAGTAAATGGAGGGAAAACTCTCTTCATTAATGATCCCCTATGAGTCCAATTAATAGAAAAGAATGTTATCATAACCTGCTTAACTTCTGTCATTCAACCAACTTTTCCCAAGAACGTCAGAACGTATCATGCGGCCTGAGGACACAGGGGATAACACGACCACATCACAGAGTGTTTTCTTTTTATCTTAAAATCATACAGTTCTTCCGTAACTGTTACATTGTCAGGAAGCTTGAGTGAACACTTAATACAAAACCCTTCTACTTTATTGAAATTATTTTTAAATATCCTTCTCTACACAAAGGTTAGATATTGATTAGAGAAACGATTGCACGGTGCTGGTTGTGGTTTTAAAACCACAGCAGAATGAACACTAGGTTGTCAGATGTGGTGAGAGCCGCAGCACCTGAGCAAGTGTGGTAAATGTTTAGTACTAAGTTGGTGGGGAATTGCACTTTTATACTCTGATATATACACACACATGTATGTTATGTTAGTCAGGGTTCTCCAGAGAGAGAGAGAAGGAGAGCTTTACTTTAAGAAACTGGCTCATGTGGTTACGGAGGCTGACAGGTCCACAGTCTGCAGGCTGGGTCTGAAGGTGGGACGCCAAGGGCGGAACCAGTGTGGCGCTCAGTTCCAAGGGCCACTGCTGGAAGGATATTTTCTTGCTCGAGGGAGGTCAGTTTTGGTTCTCCTAAAGCCTTCAACTGATTAGATGAGAGCAATCTGCTTTACTCCAAGTTCACTGATTTAACTATTCATCTCATACAAAAAACACTCTCACAGAAACATCCAGAATAATATTTGACTACATATTTGGGCACTGTGGTCCAGCCAAGTTGACATATAAAATTAACTATCACAAGTGAACCCCTTGTCAACGTGGCATCCATATGCATCTTCTTAAACTTAACAAGGTCACACTCCCATCTAACGTGATACAACTGCCTCGCATACAATCACAGACTTACTAACCCTTACCGCAAAAGAGGGTGCAGAGTCCTTGTGAGGTGTTTACTCTTCTGCCTGATATCCTGCAGCTGAAATCCTATGCTGCAAAGTTTGTAATTCTTAAATATTACTATATAAAGTTAATACATTTTATGTTACATGACAAGAGGATGAGAGAGGGAAGAAAATAAAGACATTTACTTCATACACACGAACATATTCATAACAAAGGAGGAAGAAGTATTCATGACAATTACGATCTCTATTCTATTATTAGCCAGGTGGTTGTAGCTAGTATTTATAATCACCTTTTTCCACTACCCATATGCCCTCAGCAAGCACTTCCAGTGGCCATGGTTCTTTATCTAGTGGAGTGTCCCAAACCTTCATTCCTGGCAGCATCTGGGCCATTAATAGTCCTGCTTGGATTGGGTTGTTCTGTGAGAGTGTTTTTCCATTGACTTTATTCACAGGACATGGTCATACTAGGAGAGACCCTAAGAGGTCTCTTGTATTTCAAACAAACCATTCCTTACTTCCATTGTGGAGTAACAAGCCAAGTTCTCCTGCACAATCAGAATCAATCATCCTGGCCTGCATACTACTTCTCTTTTTTGTCTGTTGACTTAAGGGGCACAGAGAGCACAAAGCTAGAATACTTTGCAGCTCAGTGAAATCATTGTTGTGTCTCCACATGGGAAAATTCCTCCCTTTGGAACTAAGGCCTCTAGCCAGCAGAACATAAGATTGGGTGAACAAAAGGCAAAGATGTTGCTTGAGGCTTCACTAAGGCTAATGGTGAGTTGTGCCACTCCTATGTCTACGCCTGGATTTCAGGGCCTGTAAATTTCTGCTGCAGAAGAAACAGCACCATATATATATGAATGCTAATTCAGAGTATCGAACCTCCTGGAAAACCTTCCCCCAACCCCACAAGGCATTGTCACTGTAAATGAGTCTTCAAAAGGCCATTCCACTATTTCACCAAGCCCTTTGCTTCAGAATAGTGGGAAACATGGTATGACCAATGAGTTCTATGAACACGGGGGCCCCTGGCCATACTTCATTCACTGTGAAGTTAGTTCCTCTATCACAAACCATGCTGCATGGAATACCATGATGGTGGATAGGCATTCTCTCAGTCCATGAATGATGTTTTGTGTACAAGGAAGGCAAATTTGTATCCAGATTAAGTGCATATTCTGGTAAGCACAAAAGGCTGCCCCTTCCATGATAGGACAGGATGTAATCAGTTTGCCCCAGGTAGCTAGCTCACCACCCTGAGGGATGGAGTTGGTCTCTGCTGCTGGCAGATTAGGCATTAAGCAGTGGCCTTAGCCAAATCAGCCGTGGTAAGTAGAAGTCCATGTTTCTGAGCACAGGTATAACCTTTATCATTGCTACCATAGCCACTGTGTTCATTAGCCCATTCAGTGATGATGGGGTGGGTCATCCGATCCACTTGGTCATTAAAATCTTCCTCCTTTAAGGTCAACCTTTGATAAGCATTCACATAGCACATACATATCTTCACATGTTTTGCCCATTCAGAGGTTTACTACATATCTCTTCCTCAGGCTTCATTGTCACCAGTTTCTAACCAGGTTCCTTTTACTTCCAGTCGCCTGACTGTCCAGCCAAACTGCTGGCTACAGCCCATGAATTGGTATAGAACTGCGCGTCTGGCCACTTCTCGTTCCAAGCAAAATCAATAAGCTGGTGAGGTGCTCTACCCTTCAGCTATAAAGGAGCTACAGTGTTGCAGCTGTCCACTTCTGTAATTCTATGTAACTGACTGATGTCGTCCACTACACCAGGTGTGACACACAGCTTCATCTCACACAGAGACAGGAAAATGCAGTAACCCACTGACATGACACTAAGCACTTGGATTTTATTTCCTGAGTATTCTACCTCTCCATTTACTTCTTTCTTAGTGCTTAGATTTGAGTACATTTCTCTATTTTTAGGACATTCCTAGCTACCTTTGATATTTGGGTTTTGTTGTTTCTTCTTCCCCCTCACTCTCTTTTAAGCTAATAATTTGCAACATTGTTTGTGACCCCAAGAACACTGGGCCCTGCATCAGTTTACTAAGCAAAAATTCAAAGAAAAATTACTGTGATGTCTTAACCACAGTAGCTGACCATCCAGTTAATTTGTTTGAAAATATTGAGTAAACAAATCTGGAAGGCATTGTCTCAGCACCAGACAATGTTTGTGAGAAATTCAAGAGGTCACCGAAAGCACTTTGATATTTTACATTGTAGCACCACAGCTTTGGCATGTGAAGTAACCAAACACCCCCTGTGCCAGGATATGTCACCTTAGTCCTTCTGATGTCTAAAGAAAGCCCTGAAAAAACAATGTGACTTATTGACATCTGTTACTTTGGGAGGAGTGCGTTGTGTCTCCATAGCTGGCTAATGCTCGAATGATGGGAGACGGGGAAAAACCCCATTTCACCCACAGTTTATTTTGGAGTTTTGAGGCTCACCTCCGACCCCAAAGACCACCCATAAACTCACGAGTCTCGTCACCACTGGCGATAATCTCCCACACGAAACAGATTTTAGGAACCTCTGCACATGTTTATACTTTCCTAGTAACCTGAGATGCCAACAGGGCAGAGTTGTTTTGTGTAATTGTCTTTTTCACTTCCTAACAATGCCTTGCACGTAATCAATGGTCGAACATAGTTGATGAATAAATCTCTCTGCTGAGCCCCCATAACTTTTCCTACTCATCATTATTTCTCAGCTTCAAAATCCTAAAATGAACCTTTGCTCAGGTAACACATTTCACTGGCAGATGTTTATTCTAGAATAGTTAATGGGAGTAAACTCATTTTTGTTTTTATCATTATATCCTGGATCAGAACGTCCAAGATGAGCTGTCAAAGCCTAATTTTCTCAGAGCGTATGGTCATACCATCAGACACTTTTGATAGTGCTATTTGCTTTTGAGTTGTGAATCTAGAGTCCTCTTAAGAAATAGTATTAATTGTCATAAAAGAATTGTTCACTGGTTTAGCTAAGAATTTCAGATATATCAACTACTTCTGTTATTTTTTAGTATTGTGATAACACCAGCCTTGTTTTATATAATTTCACAAAAGATAGAAATTAAATCTAAGAAAGTAAAAATAAGCTTTTGTATACAATCACAGGAAAATTATAGAGAAGAAATAAAACAGATGTGAACAAAAGATAAGGATCGTAAGTAATGTCTCACTTTCTAAATTAAAAAGTATGATCACTTTAAAAAAGTTACTGTAACGTTATTTGTTTATAAAACCTGATGTTCGAAATTGCAAAGAGACAATAACTATCATTAGTATCTACAATAAGTTTATTTCACAGGTCATAAAATGTTGCTTAAAAATCTAAAGCCTTGAAACACAAATGTAGATCATCACGGTTGACTTATTCGAAATTCATTCTTCAAATCATGTTGTTTACAAACCTTTTTATCTGTCAACATAAATCCAGTTTGACTAGTTCTGTTTAGTATGCCTTGAATTTACCTTTTAAAAGCAAAGACTGTTTTTTCTTTAGCACATTGTAAATACGGCAGTCTTATGTATCTCACTGATGACTCGCTGCTGTGGCCTTCTTTTATAATGGAAACAAATAACCAAAGGGCAGAAACAAACTCAACACAGGCCTTGGCTGGGTAGCTCAGTTAGTTGCAGCATTGTCCTAACATGCCGAAGTTGCAAGTTCAATCCCTGGTCAGGGCGCGTACAAGAATCAACCAGTGAGATCATGAATTATTGAAACAACAAGTCCATATTTCTCTGTCTCTGTCTCTCTCTCTCTCTCTGTATATATCTCAGTCTCTCTCCCTTCCTCTCTTTCTAAAAAAGAAAACAAAAAAAGAAATAAGCCTGATGTACATAGTTTCTGCCCAAGCCCCTTTGCCACCCTCTTCTTCGTCCTTCTTCCTATCTCTTCCCACTTTCAGTTTTCTTTTCCTAGGACTTTCATTTTCTTTAGGATCACCGGTTTCTGTAAGGCTCACAGGCACTTCGTAGGGCTCCTCAGAACTACCATTCCTTTCTTATCTTTACAGAAAATCAAAATTAGTATTATACACATTATATTATGTGCATATATTATATATAGTATGGATTATATACATATTATTAAAATATTAATATTCTTAAAATATTAGACAGTATATTGACATAAAGATGTCAAAGAGGAACAAATACTCAAGACATAACTAGACTACTTCCAGGAATAATAGTAAAAGTGTCTAACACAGGTAGGCTTGTTAGAACACGATACTGCTGGATATAACATCTCATCTCCCAAATATGATGGAGTAATCTTTTCTGATCTTCATAAACAGCTTTTTTTATCTTTCTTTATTATTTTTTTAGTGAGAGAGACAGAGAGAGGGACAGATAGGGACAGACAGATAGGAAGGAGAGAGATGAGAAGCATCAATTCTTCATTGTGGCTTCTTAGTTGTTCATTGATTGCTTTCTCATCTATGCCTTGACCGGGAGGTTACAGCAGAACAAATGACCGCTTGCTCAAGCCAGCAACCTTGGGCTTGAGCCAGTGACCTTGGGCTTCAAGCCAGTGACATTTGGACTCAAACCAGCACCCATGAGGTCATGTCTATGATCCCATGTTCAAGCCAGCGACTCCACGGTCAAGCTGGTGAGCCTGTGCTCAAGCCAGATGAGCCCGTGCTCAAGCCAGTGACCTAGGGTTTCGGAACTGGGTTCTCCACATCCCAGTCCAACGCTCTATCCATTATGCCACTGCCTGGTCAGCCCAAATTTGTTTTTTCTGATACCAAAGGCTCTGCTTTCATCTAGTAAAAGAATATGCCTCTCTCCCTGTTCCAAATGACAGTCCTTCACATGTCTGTAGGTAGCTATCATTATTTTAACTTACACTTTTTTATTCACAGTCTACCTGTGTCTATCTAGTTTATCTACCTGAGTTTTCAAAGGCGAAAACTGCTGTCTCCTTCTCCATAGAACCTGGCAGAGTGCTGGACTGAAAGAGACACAATATATCTATGGCTTTTATAAAACAAACCCTGCCTTTAACTTAAAGTTCTTCTATCCCCAGCTCCCCTGCCTAACGGCAAGACCACATCTCAGTTAAATTCCATCCTTTATTTTCTGCTCTTTCCCCAAACAACGGTGTCCACATTCAAGCCACTTTCCTTGCAAAGTTCCACTCTTACCCTTTTCAAGCTGCAGAAAGAGATCTGAAGAGGTTTCCAAGAAATCTGGCTTCAGCTCTGGCTTAGCTTTTGTAACTCAATATATTTAGTTTGAGCAAATCACTTAACATCTTCAAGTACCCGGAGGGTTAACAACCCTTTCGTTAATCCAAAACCCATAGAGCATTTGGAAAGATTAGATAAGATTAACTATGGGATAATAATTTGAAAACTCATGTGTGTTATGCAATTAAATACCTATAAGAGCAGTGCAGTTGAACTATTAATATACATTTTTTTCTCTAAGAGCCAAAATTTTAATCAGTGGGAAAGACCTGATTGCCTCATATTTCTGAAGAAAGAGGGTCACGAGTTCCCAGAGCCACGTTGCTTATTGAAGTTTATTCCAAGGGCCCCCGCCTATCCTCAGCCAATTCTTTTTTCTAAATCCTTTTAATTTTTTTTTACAGTCAAATTTTGCCTTCAAAATATAAAGGTGTGTCAAAATAAAAAAGCACCTTAGAATTCAACTCTTATTTTACAAATGAGATTGCTGGGGGCTCCCTGCCCTAAATTCTAATTCTGTCCCCATCTCTGAGCCTCCCAGGTACACAGTGACCTCAATCACCCTACGTTCCTCTTGTCCCCCTCCATTCCTCACCTCCATCCCTGACCCCTCACTCTTTATCCTGTCCCTGCCCCTCTCTGTGGGCCATTTCATTCCTGGAATAGCTTGTTTTCCTTATTAGTCATTCTCCTGTTCTTCTTATTACGGACAATTTTCAAGTTGTAAAATAATTTTCTTCAGAGTTCGAAAACTACATTTATATATGACTCATTATTTTTCCTATGATAGACATACAACCTCCAGAAATATTGTCTCATTGTATTACATAGCCTATACAATGAAACTCTCTTTTTGGGCAAAAAGAAAGCTGTTAAAGGCCAAATATATTTCAGGAGGTTTAAAATAATAGACTACATTGGGACATTTTAACATTAGCTGCAACTGAAATTCACTAGACTTTTAAAACCTACTATCATATTAGTTTGATGTAAACTAATATAAAAAGAAAAGTTTTATTACAATATGGGAGAAATAACTTAAAATTATGACATTGCATTTAACCTATTTTCCTTGTATTTTTTAAAATGAGAAATTTTCCTGATGCCCTTTTTTTTAAAATTTTTATTTTATTTATTCATTTTTAGAGAGGAGAGAAACAGAGGAGAGAGAGACAGAGAGAGAGAAGGGAGGGAGGAGCCGGAAGCATCAACTCCCATATGTGCCTTGACCAGGCAAGCCCAGGGTTTCGAACCGGTGACCTCAGCATTTCCAGGTCGACGCTTTATCCACTGCGCCACCACAGGTCAGGCCTGATGCCCTTTTAACCACAATAAAATGTCTGGAAATCAAAGATCTTAGACATGAAATGAATGATCCAACTAAAACGGGTAGAAGGAAATACTGTGTGAAAAATCTTTCAAAGGAGCCCTGGGAAATCAGAAAATTCAGCCATTGTGAAACGCTGTTTGTTTAGCCTTGAGTAAAACAGCTAAAGTAACAGTAATTTTGGTCATAACAAAAAGGAAGAGAAAATTGTGAGTTCATCAAAGGCAGAAACAGATTTTGCTCCAACTGTCAAGTTTTGGAAAGATAAACTCTTAATATCTCAACCCGAGGGAAAATCAGGAGGCTTCTCTCTGCGGAGCTAACCCAGGTGTCCGGTCACACATCGCACACTCGGCAGCAGGACAGTCGGGAGTATCAGACTTGACACGCTTCTCTGTCACACACTTAAATGCTACGTGAGCATGTATCTTTAAGCAGAAGACTTTTTAAACGACATTTTCCTGCTCACTGGAGCAGATACTTGTCCATGAACTTGGAACCCTCTAAACCACTTTAATGGTTAAAACCATGCAAAATTTTACAGATCTTTGCTGAAGAAGGCAATATGTTATGTAAATGACTAGGCATTATCTAAGGTTCTCTCTAGTTTGAAGATACTATCTCCAGCCATATGTCTATTTGCAGAAAGCTTATCAGTCTGGGGCCAGAGACAACAGAAGACAGTGAATGATAAAATTTGTGGGTCAGAGAGTAAAAACCAAGCTGTAGATCCAGCAAAGACACTACAGTAACAGTAATGGCAAAATAACATATATGATTCTCTCAAACCATAGTTTGTAATCCCTATTACGGCAGGGGTATCTGTTCAGGTTTGTATAAATGACATAATTCTTTCTCCAAGTAAGAAGAGCTAACATAAATCGACCAGTAACTATATGCTACACATAGTTCTAAGAACCTTTACTGACATGATCTCTTTTAACCCTCACAAACCTCTATGATCTATTATTTTTGCAAGTGAAAGAAATGGAAGCACAGAAAGGTGAAATCATTTGTCCAGAGTCATGCAGGCAGTAAGCACTGAAGTTGGTGGCAAACTCAAGGTTTACTCACAGCACTAACCCCCGCAGAGGGTAAACTGTTGAGCAGGTTTGCTGCTCTACTCAGGGCTCACAGGAAGCATGGCCAAATGGCCCGGGGTCAGCAATCAGGTGAGTTCAGCTGATAAGGAGATGTGGTTCAGGAGACTGAGGATGATTGTGGCTACCTGAGCTAAGAAGAAAGACTGACTATAAAGTTGGATTTTGAGTAGTGAGTTGGGGAAGTCAAAAGCAGCATGAGTGCAGCATTCTTAAGATTGTGCCCTGTCCTTTCCAAAGGCTGTGTCCATTTCTGCTCCCACTGGCAGCATTGTGACCTTTGGAATTCTTCACTATGGATAAGATGACTTTTTATAACTGAGTGCCATCTTTTTTAGTAGTTAGGACCTCAGTAAATGACATCAGTCCACTTAAAAGATTTTCATGTATCTATAGAAAGCTTACTAAATAGTTTATTTCTTTTTTTTTTTTTTTTTTTTTAAATAAATTTTTATTAATGGTAATGGGATGACATTAATAAATCAGGGTACATATATTCAAAGAAAACAAGTCTAGGTTATTTTGTCATTAAATTATGTTGCATACCCCTCGCCCAAAGTCAGATTGTCCTTCGCCACCCTCTATCTAGTTCTCTGTGCCCCTCCCCCTCCCCCTAACTCTCCCCCTGTCCTCCCTCCCCCCACCCCTGGTAACCACCACACTCTTGTCCATGTCTCTTAGTCTCATTTTTATGTTCCACCAATGTATGGAATCATGTAGTTCTTGTTTTTTTCTGATTTACTTATTTCACTCCTTATAATGTTATCAAGATCCCACCATTTTGCTGTAAATGATCTGATGTCATCGTTTCTTATGGCTGAGTAGTATTCCATAGTGTATATGTGCCACATCTTCTTTATCCAGTCTTCTATTGAAGGGCTTTTTGGTTGTTTCCATGTCTTGGCCACTGTGAACAGTGCTGCAATGAACATGGGGCTACATGTCTCTTCAAGTATCAATGTTTCTGAGGTTTTGGGGTATATACCCAGTAGAGGGATTGCTGGGTCATAAGGTAGTTCTATTTGCAGTTTTTTGAGGAACCACCATACTTTCCTCCATAATGGTTGTACTACTTTACAGTCCCACCAACAGTGAATGAGGGTTCCTTTTTCTCCACAGCCTCTCCAACATTTGCTATTACCCGTCTTGTTGATCATAGCTAATCTAACAGGGGTGAGGTGGTATCTCATTGTAGTTTTGATTTGCATTTCCCTAATAACTAATGAAGCTGAGCATTTTTTCATATATCTGTTGGCCATTTGTATCTCTTCCTGGGAGAAGTGTCTATTCATGTCTTCTTCCCATTTTTTTATTGGATTGTTTGTTTGTTTGTTGTTGAGTTTTATGAGTTCTTTGTAAATTTTGGAAATTAGGCCCTTATCTGAGCTGTTGTTTGAAAATATCATTTCCCATTTAGTTGGCTGTCTGTTTATTTTTATATCAGTTTCTCTTGCTGAGCAAAAACTTTTTATTCTGATGTAGTCCCATTCATTTATCTTTGCCTTCACTTCTCTTGCCATTGGAGTCAAGTTCATAAAATGTTCTTTAAAACCCAGGTCCATGAGTTTAGTACCTATGTCTTCTTCTATGTACTTTATTGTTTCAGGTCTTATATTTAGGTCTTTGATCCATTTTGAATTAATTTTAGTACACGGGGACAGGCTGTAGTCGAGTTTCATTCTTTTGCATGTGGCTTTCCAGTTTTCCCAACACCATTTGTTGAAGAGGCTTTCTTTTCTCCATTGTGTGTTGTTGGCCCCTTTATCAAAGATTATTTGACCATATATATGTGGTTTTATTTCTGGGCTTTCTATTCTGTTCCATTGGTCTGAGTGTCTATTTTTCTGCCAATACCATGCTGTTTTGATTATTGTGGCCCTATAATATAGTTTAAAGTCAGGTATTGTAATGCCCCCAGCTTCATTCTTTTTCCTTAGGATTGTTTTGGCTATTCGGGGTTTTTTATAGTTCCATATAAATCTGATGATTTTTTGTTCCATTTCTTTAAAAAATCTCATAGGGATTTTGATGGAAATTGCATTAAATTTGTATATTGCTTTGGGTAATATGGCCATTTTGATTATATTTATTCTTCCTATCCAAGAACAAGGAATATTTTTCCATCTCATTGTATCTTTTTCGATTTCCCTTAACAATGCTTTGTAATTTTCATTATATAGGTCCTTTACATTCTTTGTTATGTTTATTCCTAGGTATTTTATTTTTTTTGTTGCAATCGTGAAGGGGATTATTTTTTTGAGTTCGTTTTCTAATATTTCATTGTTGGCATAGAGAAAGGCTATGGACTTCTGTATGTTAATTTTGTATCCTGCGACCTTACTGTATTGGTTTATTGTTTCTAATAATCTTTTTGTGGAGTCCTTCGTGTTTTCGATGTATAGGATCATATCATCAGCAAAAAGTGATACCTTTACTTCTTCTTTTCCAATATGGATGCCTTTTATTTCTTTGTCTTGTCTGATTGCTCTGGCCAGAACTTCTAGCACCACGTTAAATAAGAGTGGAGAGAGTGGACAACCCTGTCTTGTTCCTGATTTAAGGTAGAAAGTCCTCAGTTTTTTGCCGTTTAAAATGATGTTGGCTGATGGTTTATCATATATGGCCTTTATCATGTTGAGATATTTTCCTTCTATACCCATTTTGTTGAGAGTCTTAAACATAAAATTGTGTTGTATTTTATCAAAAGCCTTTTCTGCATCTATTGATAAGATCATGTGGTTTTTGTTCTTTGTTTTGTTGATATGGTGTATTACGTTAACCGTTTTGCGTATGTTGAACCATCCTTGAGATTCTGGGATGAATCCCACTTGATCATGATGTATTATTTTTTTAATATGTTGTTGTATTCGGTTTGCCAGTATTTTGTTTAGAATTTTAGCATCTGTATTCATTAGAGATATTGGTCTGTAGTTTTCTTTCTTTGTGCCATCCTTGCCAGGTTTTGGTATGAGGGTTATGTTGGCCTCATAAAATGTGTTTGGAAGTATTGCTTCTTCTTCAATTTTTTGGAAGACTTTGAGTAGAATAGGAACCAAGTCTTCTTTGAATGTTTGATAGAATTCACTAGTATAACCGTCTGGGCCTGGACTTTTATTTTTGGGGAGGTTTTTAATAGTTTTTTCTATTTCCTCCCTGCTGATTGGTCTGTTTAGGCTTTCTGCTTCTTCATGACTCAGTCTAGGAAGGTTGTATTGTTCTAGGAATTTATCCATTTCTTCTAGATTGTTGTATTTGGTGGCATATAATTTTTCATAGTATTCTACAATAATTCTTTGTATATCTATGATGTCTGTGGTGATCTCTCCTCTTTCATTTTGGATTTTATTTATTTGAGTCCTGTGCCTTTTTTCCTTGGTGAGTCTTGCTAAGGGTTTGTCAATTTTGTTGATCTTTTCAAAGAACCAGCTCCTTGTTTTATTAATTTTTTCTATAGTTTTTCTGTTCTCTATTTCATTTATTTCTGCTCTGATTTTTATTATCTCCTTTCTTCGGCTGGTTTTGGGTTGTCTTTGTTCTTCTTTTTCTAGTTCCTTAAGGTGTGAAGTTAAGTGGTTTATTTCGGCTCTCTCTTGTTTGTTCATATAGGCCTGAAGTGATATGAACTTTCCTCTTATTACTGCTTTTGCTGCATCCCAGAGATTCTGATATGTCGTATTTTCATTTTCATTTGTCTGTATGTATCTTTTGATCTCTGCGCTTATTTCTTCTTTGACCCATTCATTTTTTAGAAGTATGTTGTTTAGTTTCCACATTTTTGTGGGTTTTCCCCCCTCTTTTTTACAGTTGAATTCTAGTTTCAAGGCTTTATGATCAGAAAATATGCTTGGTACAATTTCAATTTTTCTAAATTTGCTGATATTGTCTTTGTGGCCCAACATATGGTCAATTCTTGAGAATGTTCCATGTACACTAGAGAAAAATGTATACTCTGTCGCTTTGGGATGAAGTGTCCTGTAGATGTCTATCATATCCAGGTGTTCTAGTATTTCGTTTAAGACCACTATGTCTTTGTTGATTCTCTGTTTGGATGACCGATCTAGAGCCGTCAGCGGAGTATTGAGGTCTCCAAGTATGATTGTATTTTTGTTAGTTTTTGTTTTAAGGTCAATAAGTAGCTGTCTTATATATTTTGGTGCCCCTTGGTTTGGTGCATATATATTAAGGATTGTTATGTCTTCTTGATTCAGTGTCCCCTTAATCATTATGAAGTGACCATTTTTGTCTTTGAGTACTTTTTCTGTCTTGTAGTCAGCATTATCAGATATGAGTATTGCTACACCTGCTTTTTTTTGGGTGTTGTTTGCTTGGAGTATTGTTTTCCAGCCTTTCACTTTGAATTTGTTTTTATCCTTGTTGCTTAGATGTGTTTCTTGTAGGCAGCATATAGTTGGATTTTCTTTTTTAATCCATTCTGCTACTCTGTGTCTTTTTATTGGTAAGTTTAATCCATTTACATTTAGTGTAATTATTGACACTTGTGGGTTCCCTACTGCCATTTTATAAATTGCTTTCTGTTAGTTTTGTATCTAGTTTGATTCTTCTCTTTTGTTTTTCTATCATTTGTTTCTGTTTGTTTGTGTTCCATACTTCTTTCCTCTGTTGCTACCTTTTTTAAGTCATGTGTTTTTGTGGTGGTTTTTTCTAGGGTGGTTACCATTAAGTAATGAAAAGGGTACCTACCATATTCATTGTAGTACCCTATCTTATAAGTATTTCTGCACTTCATCGTCCTTTGCTACTGTTAATCTCCATTCTCTCCCCCCCCTTTTTTTTTTCTTTGTTGTCACAGTTTAAGTTTGGTTTTATTGTGTTCTTGGTGGAGCTGTTACTTGTGGTGTTGTTTTCTTTTGTTCTTTGAATCTGGTTGGAAAACCCCCTTTAGTATTTCCTGGAGTGGGGGCTTTCTCGTGATAAATTCTCTCATCTTTTCTGTATTTGTGAATGTTTTTATATCTCCTTCATACTTGAAGGATAGCTTTGATGGGTATAGTATTCTTGGCTGAAAGTTCCTCTCTTTCAGGGCTTTAAATATTGGGGTCCACTCTCTTCTAGCTTGTAGAGTTTCTGCTGAGAAATCTGATGATAATCTAATAGGCCTTCCTTTATATGTTGTACTCTTCTTTTCCCTGGCTGCCTTGAGAATTTTTTCTTTGTCATTAGTTTGTGTCATCTTTATTATGATGTGCCTTGGAGTGGGTTTGTTGGGGTTAAGAAAACTCGGTGTTCTGTTTGCTTCTTGAATTTGAGGCTTTAGTTCTTTCCACAGGCTTGGGAAGTTCTCGTCTATTATTTGTTTGAGTATATTCTCCATTCCATTTTCTTTCTCTTCTCCCTCTGATATACCTATTATTCTTATGTTATTCTTTCTGATGGAGTCAGATAATTCCTGTAGGGCTTTCTCGTTTTTTATTATTTTTGAGTCTCTTTCTTCTTCTCTCTGTTGTGCCTCAAGTTGTTTGTCTTCTATTTCACTAATCCTATCTTCAATCTGGGTTGTTCTGCTAGCTAAGCTTGTTACCTCGTTTTTCAGCTCGTGAATTGAGTTTTTCATTTCTGTTTGATTTGTTTTTATAGTTTCAATTTCCTTGGTAATATATTCTTTGTGTTCATTGAGTTGTTTTCTGATCTCCCTATATTTCCTTTCCGTGTTTTCTTGTATATCTCTGAGTATTTTTAAGATTTCTATTTTAAATTCTCTGTCATTTAGCTCCAAGGCTTCCAATATGTTAAGTCTTTTCTCCATAGATTTTTCCACATCTATTTGTGTTACCTCTCTTTCTTTTGTATCCATAATATTCGATTTCCTCTTTCTTATTGGCATCTGAGGGTGGTCTTGTTGATAGCACTAATTAGAATTAATAAAGAGTAAAAAGTAAAAAACAAAAAAACAAAAAAACAAAAAAAAAACGAAAAAAAAAACAAACAAAAAACAAAGGGTAAAACACCCCACAAAAAAAAGCAGTAATAATTTATTATTTCCCCCTTTTTTTTTTCTTTGTTCTCCTTCCCTCCTCTCCCCTCCTCAGGGAAATATCGTGTCTATAATGGAGGGCCTGGTTTGCGGTGTAGAGTTCAAGGGGGCAAAAAATAAAAAAATAAATAAAAAAAAAAAAAAAAGGAAGAAAATCTTAGACAAGCATAAGTTGATCTGCCTGCGGGTGACAGTCAACCAAGAGATATAATGAGAGGGACAAGAGGGAACCAGAAAAAAGGACAAAAAAAGGAATAATCAAGAAGAAAAAATAAAAATAATAAGTAAAAATACGTTGTATTAAGTGGAGCAAAGACCAAATACAATGGAGACCTTGGGTTGGGAGGACCCAAAATGCCACAAAAACAAACCAACCAGAAAAAAACAAAAACAAAACCGAAAAAGAAAAACAAAGCCAAAAAAAACCTTGAGTCCCAAATTAACTAATTTGTTCGTGATTGAGGATTAAATGGGAGGAAAGTAAAACGAGAAAAGAAAAAACGAATAGAAAGGAAAAAATAAGAAAAAGAGAAAAACGAAGGAAGAAATAAAAAAGGAAGAGAAAAAAACAAAATAAGGCAAAAAAAAACAAAAGAGGAGAGAGTGAGAATTAAGTGTCCTGGAGTATAACCCCAAAGGAGGGTGAGGATGAAGAAGAGAAATAAAATGTAACACTTATGGGTAGTGTAGTTCAAGAAAAGGGAAGCATAAGATGGGCAGAGAATAGAAGGACTGAGGTGGAGGAAATAAAGGCAATAAGATAGAAGGAACAAACAACAACAACAACAACAAAAAAAAAACAACAAAAACAAAACAAAACAAAACAAAAAAAAAAACAGTGGAACAAGCTGCAAAGTCTGTGGATTTTTCCTGATTTTGAGATGTCAACCTCTTCCTCCTTCTCCTCTCTCCCTCTTCCCGGTCGGCGACTCTGCACCCCAGGCCCTGCCCCTGCGCCACACCCAGGCAGGGACTTGCAATTGATGAGGTTCTACGGCAATGTCACACAATTGGCTTTAGTCTTGCTGGTAGTCAAGGCCTGCCGGCGTCTGCAGGGTCTACCGACGAGAGTTCGCCTTCGTAGATTCTCTCTCCCAGTCCCCCCTTCCCGAACCAGCAGCCTGGCGATCCAGCCACAAGGCTGCCACTGCTTCTGCCTGGGGAGTAAGAGGCTCAAAGAGCTGGGAAATCCCCACTCTATCCCCACTCAGTGCAAGGCTCTGGGAAGGGCTCTGACAGTCAGGGCCTCCAGTGTAATCAGGCGGGGGTGGGAGTCAATTGTTGTCAAGGTGATTGTTCAGCGCCTAGCATTCCGTTGGACCTCTCAACCCAGGCTTTCCACACTTTGTAGCCTGTTTTGGCCGGTAAGAAGAGGCACTAGTCTCTGCTTGCGACTAGTGTGCTATAGATCTTATTATCTGCCAAGTCCTTCTTGTTAGCGTTTATCCCTGAATATGGAGGCTCTATCAATCAGAAGTTGCCCCCGCCCCTTTAGCGAGAGGCACCAAAATATATCACGCCTCTTGTCTTGGGTCGGTGAACTGAGAGAGATCTTATCAATTAGAACCGAGGGTGCGCAGATTTCACGGGTTAAGTTAATTTTAGTAATTGGGTCGCAGCTGTGCTCCCAAAGGTATTTCAGGCTGCCTGCGCGCGCCCCTCCCCCAACGCTTGATTGTTAGCTTGAATGGCTGGGTGAGGTGCCCCGCCCGCGGAGAGAATCTCCCAAGTAGGGAATACCGCCCTGGGGCCTCTCCCGCTCCCCGTGCGCGGGCCGCTGGGAACGTTAGCGGTGCTCGGTCTGCAATGCTCGGTCTGCAACCAGACCGGGAGCGCGCCAGCAGCTGCTCGCCGCTCTTTCTGCAACCGACCCGGGCTGGCGGCGGCGGCTGGCGGCGGCGGCTGGCGGCGGCGGCCGGCGGCCGGTGGCGGCTTCCGAGTGCGGGATGACTTACCACAGGCGCACTTTCTCGCGGCTTGAATGAACGTCCCTGCGGTAGCTTCCTCCACACCCTCGTCTCTCAGATTCGAGTGATAACAGTCCTATTGCTTTCAGTTTGCTCCGAAGATAAATTTTCCTGTTTCTAGTTGATAAATTTGTTGTGATTTTGGGGAGATCTGTCGGACGCGCTGCTCACGGCGCCATTTCCGTGACGTCACTCTAAATAGTTTATTTCTAAAAGCAAGAAGCAAAGTCTACACTGACCACCATGTGTCAGACAGAAAGTTTCCATGTAAGCCAATCGTGTTTACCTTTTATCACATTTTACATCTGGGTTAGATAATGCCATACTTTGAGAGATGAAACAACTGCTTTTTAGATATAAATATGACCATGTTTTTGTTTTATTAAAAAAAAATCTAAAAACTGTGTTTTTGTTTTTATTTTTTTTTACTTAAAAAAACTCCATAAAATGGCCCCTGACTGGTTGGCTTAGTGGTAGAATGTCAGCCTGGTGTGTAGATGTCCTAGGTTCGATTCCCATCAGGGTACACAGGAGAAGCAACCATTTGCCGCCCCCCCCCCCCCACTTCTCCTCCACAGCCATGTCTCAACTGGTGTGAGTGAATTGGCTTCAGGTGCTGAGGATGGCTCCATGGAGCCTCTGCCTCAGGTACTAAAAATAGCTTGGTTGTGAGTATGACCCCAGATGGACACAGCATTGGCCACAGATGGGGGTCACTGAGTGGATCCTGTCTCAGGCGCATGCAGGAGTCTGTCTCTCTATCTCTCCTCCTCTCACTTGGAAAAAGAAAAAAAAAAAACCTATATAATGAAGTCTTTTCTCGTATATTAATTAAATGATCTAATTTTATATATTCTCTGAAATACTAAAATATTTCTGAGGCCCATATATTTTCAAACTGAATCATTTTATTTTTATATTTTGTACATAAACTATTACTGCTCCTGAATAAATATAAATATAGCACTTTATAATGATTTCTACGTCTCTAAAAATTTGGGCTGAATTTTAAACTATGATAAATCATTAGAAAATATAAAGAAATAATACAACCATGGCTGGTTGGTTCAGTAGTAGAGCATCAACCCAGCATGTGGAAGTCACAGGTTCGATTCCTGGCCAGGGCACACAGAGATAAGTGTCCATCTGCTTCTCCACCCTTTCCCTCTCTCCTTTCTCTCTATCTCTCTCTTCCCCTCTCACAGCCAAGGCTCCATTGAAGCATAGTTAGCCTGGGTGCTGAGAATGGCTCCATGGCCTCGCCTCAGATGCTAGAATGGCTCCAAGTTGCAATGGAGCAATGGCCCAGATGGACAGAGCATCATCCCCTAGTGGGCATGCCAGGTGGATCCTGGTTGGGCTCATGCGGGAGTCTGTCTCTCTGCCTCTCTGCTTCTCACTTCAGAAAAATACACACATACACACATACACACACACACACAACACAAAAAAAGAAAAGAAAAGAAATAATACATAATCTTGAAAATATAAGGGGAAAGTAAGTTTTCTCTCTGGGAAAAATTTTACAGAAGAATAATTTTTCTTTTTAACTTTTTCTTGAAAAAAAATCTAGATATTTTTAACAGCCCAGTACAATTGAATGCTCTTGTTAAAAGAAGACTTCAAGTAAAATCCCAGGGAGGGCATATAGAACTTTTATTTTCACTCCACAAGATGAGTGCTTGGATAAAATCATGGCCCTTGCAAAAGTAATCTTATTGTTTAACCACTTTATTATTCCTCTAAGTGAAGAACATTACCTGTGTCACCAATGATAATATTTGAAAAATTACAGATTTGAAAGTGTGGGGAAACTCATTTTACCTTGAAATTCTACTTTATCTGTTACCAGCCACTGTTTATCTGACCAGCAATTGAAAAGAAAAGGTGTGAGAAACAGCAACTCAGGTTTCACAGCCTAAAAGCAAAGCTAATAGAAAAGAGCCTGAACTTGTGCAGCCTGTTTACTTATTGTCAGAACAAATGCTGGGAATGCTTAGAGAGTCAAATCCAGTTTAAAAATATATATATATATATATATATATATTATATATGGATGGTAACATTATGGGTGATTAGTTTTCTACCTTTATCTACCTTCCATTTCTATCCTATGATAAACATTAGCTACTTCTATATTAGTTTTCTTAAAGATGTTTTAAAAATTACTTTTGTTTGTCCAACTATCAATATCTGCATATGGCAACTGAGTCTGCTAGTCCTGTCCTTTGGTAGCTAATGCAAAAAGACAACAAGTGTGAAAATCTAGGCAGTCGCACCAGATTGCAGGGTAAGCAAACATTCAGTAACTCAAATATATATATATTCTTCTTTTCCAAGTGACAGGAGGGGTGATAGATAGACTCCCACGTGTGCCCCAACTGGGATCCACCTGGCAACCTTTCTCTGCTCAGTAATTCTTTAAATCAACACAAAATAACTTTAAAATTTCAATTCTGTTTCTATCAAGCAATGTGGATGAGGTATCTCTAATATTTAACTCTCTTTTAGCTATGTATTAAGAGACTATACATTAGGTTAAATGAGTATAAGACTATTTAATGATGCTGGCTTTGAATGGTAATATCCCATCCACTGAAATATATTTTCTATGGGAAATCATAGAATCATTTTATCACAATTATTTCAGGAACTGAAATGGTTACCATAATAAAATTCATACTGTGACCAGAATATTGCCTTTGTGAAGAATCCACTTTTAAGCTTATAGATTTGTATGTTGCAGAAAGATGGCAGTGGAATTGCCTTAGCTTGTGTTCACACTGACCAAAATGGAAATCATTTAAGAAAAGTTGTAGACAGAGTGCTGATATGTTGAAGGAGAAAGAGTACACTGCAGTGTGGAAACCACTGCAGAAAAAAATCACATCCCTCAGATTCAAATTCCAAGGAAACTGCTAATAGACTAGAAGAATGTTTAAGTTCTTAAGTCTGAAGGGTACATACCTTAAAAAAAAAATTGATCCTATTATAAACACATTATAGTCAAACTGATAAAAACCAAATATTTGAAAGAATTAAAACAGCCAGTGAATGACAATACATTATATCTAGGGTAATAATAATTTAAATAATCACTGACTTCTTTTTAGAATCTACAGAGAGCAGAAGACCATAGACCAATATTTTTAAATTTGTGAAAGAAAAAGTAATACTCAGAATTCCATATGTAGAAAACACAGCTTTCAAAAATGAAAGATATTTTTATTCACAAAGTCATATTATTAAGATAAAAGAGAACTAAGAGATATCATTTCCAGAGAACCACTGCATTATAAGAAATGCTAAAAGAAGTTTTTCCAGGCTAAAAGAAAATCATCCCTGAGAGAAACTTGGCTCTTCAAGAGGAAATGAGAAATATCATAAATTGTAAACACCAGATTTATATAGAAAGATGTTTTACCTCTTGTATTTCTTGAAAAACATTCAACTATAGGCTTTATTTCAATGTAGAAATAATATTTTTGACAATCATAATGTAAAGGATGGGAGAGAGAATGAGGGAAATAGACATACAGGTAAACTGTTTCAAGTTTCTACAATGGTCTGTGAAAACTTGAAAGTAATTTTTGTAATCTCTAAAGCCACCACTAAGTCAATATATGTATAAATTAATAAAATTTATATTGATTTCTAAAATATATTCACATTATCTTAGAGAAGTAAAGGAAGAACAGGCAAACAAAGAAGAGAAAAGACATGAGGAAAATAAATAGTAAGATGGTACAGTTTTATCTAATAAGGTCAGCCATCACATTAAGTATAAGTGGTCTAAATATTCCAAATAAAAATACAAAGATTGTCAGATAGGATTTAAAGTAAAACCTAACTATATGAGGTCTGTAAGAGAAGCACTTTAACTACAAGACACAGATAGATTGAAAGTAAATAAATAGCAAAGATATACCGTGTGAATGGTAGGCATAAGAAGGCCTTGGCTATATTAATATAGGAAAAAGTAGATTTCAAAGAAAGATTTGTACCAAAAAAAAAAAAATAGAAGGACATATTATAATGATAAAACAATAAATTCCTCAGCAAATTATAGCAATCATAAGCAAATGTATATATGTTTAATATTAGAGTTTCAAAATATATGAAGCAAAAATTCTACCTCCATAGGCAGGGTAGAGATTTTAATAGTCCCATCTCAGTAATTGATGAACCACTAACCCTTACTCCCCCACCTCCACCCCCAAATAGTCACTAAGGATAGGACTTAGTCTAGGAGAATGTTCATTAGATGAGCTGCTGCAGGAAGGACATATATGTTTAAAATCCTATTAATGACACAAAAATAAAATAAAAGTTTTTAAACTGAGTAAGTCTAAAGTATTCCTGTTTTTATTTTCTACACTAGTGTTTCTTGTAGCTATTTCTCCAGTTCGGAAAAGTGCCTGAACATCATTTCCTGGACCTCTCCTATACTGATTCCCCTCCTGTTTCATTCTGGTTATGAAACTTTGAGAATCATTTATTTTTTAATTTTAATGTTTTGTTTTACATAACTTGTTCACAATATATGTTCTTACTAGCAATCTTAGCCCAGTGGATGGCTTGTTTATTTTGTGGTTCTACTAATGAACCAAAATGATGGCATAAATAAGCCAATTTACTTTCATGTTTATTCATCTTTCTTCAAAGTCCATAAAACAAGACAGAACAATTTTGTTGACAGAGGAAATTGATAATAAGTTTAGACCATAAGCCTTGTCTTTGAAAAAATATCATCAGAGAGTTTTTCACCTCCCCCCCCCATCCCTTGAACTCTTCTCACTTCTGCTAATAGGCATAGTCTCTGATTCTCCTTTATGAAGAAGAGATTAAAGCATGGGTTTAGCCCACATTGCTTCTCACAATAGCGCTTCTTCTTCCTAGAAATGAAATGCAGAAGAGGGCACGCAGCTCTCCGTCTCACTCCTTGGGCCAATACTTTCAGGTCAGGAGCTTTAAAGAAGTCAGCTAACCCTTCTTAGCCTCTGATCTCACCTCTCACTCAGGGAGGGGGCAGACAGGCTGCCCGTCCTCTTCGACGCGGTCGCCACAACACTAAATTCGATTTTTTGTGAATGAGTTTTGTAGAATTACGAGGCTTAATACAAACATTAGGTGTCATCACTGGTTCTCTACGTAATTGGAAAAGGTGAAAGCAGTAGCAGCACTCAATTACTTTAGCTCCTTTTTCTTAACCTCCCCTTTTCATGTCTAATGTCTTTACTCAGTGCAATTAGGCCTTGTGGTTTAATATGTTTATAAAGAAAAGAATGAGAAGATATCTTGTATTTCCTATAAGAACATACTCTACCCTTTGTATGAGTGTAATTATATAACTGAAGCATATTTACTGCTCTTAGAAAGTGGCATTTCTGATTCTGATTAGATTTACACACCTGGATTGATAGAATAAATCATTTCTGCCTTCCACAAAGCATTCTGAGGCATGACTTACCTTAGGGTTTTAAAATCCCTTCCTTCCTCTAGAAGACAGACTGGGACTGGTGTACTTGTTTTCCTTGTCCTCTTCCTCTGTCACCCACCCCAGGAAATAGACTAATTTCTCTGCCCCTTCCCCCAACACTTGAATATACTTCAAAAACCAGAAAGCTACACCTGATGATATATATGCTTTAGCTATTAAAAAAAAAATTGGCCCTGACCGGTTGGTTCAGTGGTAGAAGTTCGGCCCAATGTGTGGATGTCCTGGGTTTGATTTCCGGTCAGAGCACACATGAGAAGCACTATCTGCTTCTCTACCCCTTCCCCTCTTGCTTCTCTCTCTCTCTCTCTCTCTTCCCATGGCTCAATTAGATTGAGTTGACCCTGGGTACTGAGGATGGCACCATGGCCTCTACCTCAGGTGCTAAGAAGAATTTGGTTGCTGAGCAATGGAGCAATGCCCCAGACGGGCAGAGCATTGTCTCCTAGCGGGCTTTCTGGGTGGATACTGCTAGGGGTACACATCTGTCTGTCCCACTGCTTCCCTGTCTCTCACTGAATTAAAAAAAAATCGTGAAGTATATTCGAGTGTTGGACTAGGTATAAACAAACAACACCAGAAATTTCCCTTAAGCCTTGTCTTTGTGTAGCACTTTACTACAGAGTGGTTTCTGTACATCACGGGGCCAGAGTGCATTTTCCTAAAAATACCTGAATCATCATTTGTCCAGAAGGTTCTTGGATCGGGCTTAGTCAGGATGTTGGTGTGATTACACGGCTCTTTCACCTTGAAAACATAAGGAGAAAAGAAACAATGTCAAGATGGCTTCACGGTGTGAGCTGTTTCAGGAGTCCAGTGGCGCAGGCAACATTCCAAGGTTAAGACAGCTATGCCCTGAATGGGTGACCAACCCCTCCAGTTTGACCAGGACTGAAGGGTTTTCCAGGGTACAGGATTTTTATTCCTGGACAAACCGGGATGGTAGGTCACCCTAGGCAGGCCTGATACAATTTCACTACCAGGGCTCATGACTGGCTGAGCACATGGGGGTGGCGTTCAGCTCCCAATCTGCAAACTGCACAGCTGTATACAGAGGTCCTGAATAATTACCAGACTTATTAGTGTAAGAACACTCAGCACATAAAAAAAAGTGTTTTGGGCCCTGGCCGGTTGGCTCAGCGGTAGAGCGTCGGCCTGGCGTGTGGGGGACCCAGGTTCGATTCCCGGCCAGGGCACATAGGAGAAGCGCCTATTTGCTTCTCCACGCCCCCCCTCCTTCCTCTCTGTCTCTCTCTTCCCCTCCCGCAGCCAAGGCTCCATTGGAGCAAAGATGGCCCGGGCGCTGGGGATGGCTCCTTGGCCTCTGCCCCAGGCGCTAGAGTGGCTCTGGTCGCGGCAGAGCGACACCCCGGAGGGGCAGAGCATCGCCCCCTGGTGGGCAGAGCGTCGCCCCTGGTGGGCGTGCCGGGTGGATCCCGGTCGGGCGCATGCGGGAGTCTGTCTGACTGTCTCTCCCTGTTTCCAGCTTCAGAAAAATACAAAAAAAAAAAAAAAGTGTTTTGTATTTCTACCTCAGAAAGATGGTACTTTTAGTATATATGCTTGGAAAAAATATATACATATTAAGGAGGAGCTAATTTAAAATGAATTCTTCTCTTATAATCATAAGAAAATCTGTATTTTACATAGTAGCACATGCATATACACAATATGTATTATTTATTCAAACCAAAGGGTCTGCCCAGTGCACATCCAACTAATAGATTTCTTATAATAAGTTCCAAGGACCAGCAATGATCCTTTTCCCCCCAACTTTATGCTATTGTGATGTGTGACTTTCAAACATATTCTCAATCAGGGAAATATAAATCTTACTGTTAAAAAGGACATTTCATTTAAATATGCTTTTTACAGTGTGATAATTTGTTTATTGTGAAGTCTCTAGTATTTACTAGCTAATGGACAAATTCCTTCCATTACAGTGTATACTTAAAGTACTCAAACATGTGACTAAGTACATAGTTTTAGTTACACTGACTTGTTTTTCCATAACAAATCTTTACTGATGAAAGAAGCAGTGCACTGGTTTACAATCTGGCACAAATTCTTGTTCTTGTGAACTAGTATCAAAGAAAGTGTGTAAGTTAGAAAAATTAAAGAGTTGTTTGCTCTCCCATGTTCAGTGTAACATTATTCACAATAGCTAAGAAGAAGAAACAACTGAAATGTCTATAGACACAAGAATGGATAAAGATAATGGAGTAGATACATGCAATGAAATATTCTGTCCTGAGAAAGGAAACCCTACCGTCTACAACAACATGGATGAAACTTGAGGACACTTTGCTAAGTGAAATAAGCCAGACGCAGAAGGACAGATACTGCACGATACTACTGTACTTATTAAAGGTATCTAAACTAGTCAAATGCAGAGAAGTGGGGCTGCAGAAGGAGGAAATGAGGCATTGCTTTTTCATAAGTATAAAGTTTCAGTCATGCAAGATGATTAAGTTCTAGAGATCTGCTGAACAACATTGTGTCTATAGTTGACATTACTGTATTGCACACTTACAAATTTGTTAAGAGGATAGATTTCATGTCAAGTGCTCTTAACACAATTTTAAATAATTTATGCCTGCTAAAACATTAGATAAGTGCACAAAACATTCTAGTAATGTAGGTAATATGATCTTAATTGTTAGAAAACAATTTTAGAAATAAAACTAGGGTGAAAAATATGATTAAAATGTAAATCCCAAGAAAAAAACAATGTGTGGACTAGCACCATTCTGTGGATGACAATTCTGAGAGTCTACAAACTTCACTAAGTAGCCTAAGTATAAATTTCTTCAAAGTATTTATTTATTCCACTGAAGTATTGCTCTAAATTGTTAGAAAACCCTTTGTAAGTTTAATTGGTGTCTGGATCCTCACCGAGTCTACATAGAACAGATCTACTCTCTCTTTAAAAAATAATACTGCAAATATTTTTAAGTAGCTATCCCATGTCACCGTGGTCTTCCATTTCCAGCTAGCCTGTCCTATTCCTTTCTGCTGTTCTTTATGAAAGGATTTTTAGTCTTTTTACTGAGATCACTCTGCCCCAGAAGTCATCCTCTCTGGCATGTGAACTAATCACTTGGGAGTTCCCAGGCAAGGGCCAGATAACAGACAGCCACTGAAATAAAGAATTGCTTTTGAGGGACAACTCTTGGGGAAGACTATGAGTAATTAAGTGTGAGTAATTAAAAATTTTCCAAGAACTATAAATAATTCTCTATTTTCAGCCACTTTTTAATATTCTTTATTCCAATAAGTCCTAAATGATTTTATAACTACAAACCTATTTGGGAAAACTATTGTGCATGAGCCTTTTTTCTGCATTGAGCTCTAATTACCTTGCGACCTTTGGGTGTCTCTATCAAACAAATGTCATTCCTCCCTATCTCATTTACTTAGGAATGATGCTTTGTCATTGTTTGTTTGTAATATTTTCTATATATTGAAGCTGCGCTTGTGAAGATCAGGGCTACAGAGAATTTCTTTCTGCTCTTTGTGTTATTATTGTGACACAGAACATGCGATTCTCCATGATTCCCCAAGCACTAAAGTACCCACAGCAAATTTTCTATAAAGTACACATCGTGAATTTTCAGCACGTTTATATAAATCCACTAATAACTGTAGGTACTGCAACAGTTTATAAGCAATGCCCTAAAACTGACCCCTTTGGTTTTAGGTGCTTCACACAGGCGAGGAAGTTTATTATTAAGTGTCAATCCTGTTCAGTCTTCACAGACCCCTGTGTTTGAAGAAGTGGCCAGCACCTTCAGTTTGACATTTGGCCTTTAGCTGAGTCCACAGTAGGATCTCTGGTTCTTTCCATCTTTCCTAAGAAAGGATATACCTTGGAAGTGTGACTAAAGCAAGGTGAAAAGGTAATACTGTAACAAATGTAGCAGAACATTACGAAGTGTTTAAATGTTTCATTTTGAAAAATTTCAAGCATACACAAAAGTAAACAATACCTCTATATATCACCCAGTTTTAACAATTATCAACATTTTTTCAATCTTATTTCATCTATCTTTTCTTTTATAGGTTGGATTTTTTTAAAGCAAATTCCAGACATTATGACATTTTACCTATAACTTCTTTAGAAAATGTGTTTCTAACTGAAACTGATGATATATATATATTTTTGTATAACTATCATGCCATTATCACAATGAACAACTTCAACGATAATTAGATTCATTAAAGTTTAACACAGGGCTTTAAGTTTATTTATTTAATAAATGACAGCACATGCAGTCTGAAAAACAAAATGAGTACTCGCACTGTTTACATACAGAGCAATTTGGAACTAATGAATAAAAAAGAGAACCTTTAAAATATTGAGCTCTACAAAATCAGTGGAACTTCTCCTTATTTACTTAAATCCTTATAGGTTTTTTTGGGAAGAGCTATCACAAAAAGTCATTTTTATAATAGAAGTGATATTGTCTTTGAACTTTTTTCCAATGCATAAATTGGAGGGAAAGGCGAAAAAAATCTTCTTACCTTACAGAATTCAAAGTGTTGGAGTGTGACAGTGAAGGAAAGAGGGTCATCTCTAAAGGGTCACTGCTGATTGCTGAAGCCCTGTAGTTCTAAAGTCTATAAGTGCTTTAAATTGCTATAACATTAAGACACTAGAAAGAAAGAGGCATTTGAATAAGGAGAGAAGGATTTGACTATTAGAAAGTAGGGTATATCAGAATATCACTTTTAAGGCCTGACCAGGCGGTGGTACAGTAGATGGAGCATTGAACTGGGACATGGAGAACCCAGGTTCAAAACCCCAAGGTTGCCAACTTGAGCACAGGGCTCATCTGGCTTGAGTACAGGCTCACCAGCTTGATTGCAGGGTTGCTGGCTTGAGCATGGGATCATAGACATGACTCTGTGGTTGCTGGCTCGAGCCCAAAGGTAGTTGGTTTGAAGCTTAAGGTTGCTGGCTTGAGCAAGGGGTCACTTGTTCTGCTGTAGCCCCATGGTCAAGGCACATATGAGAAATCAATCAGTGAACAACTAAGGTGCCAAAATGAAGAGTTGATGCATCTCATCTTTCTCCCTTCCTGTCTGTCCCTTTCTCTGAGTCTCTTTCTGTCTCTGTCAAAAATAATCCCTCTCTCTGATTCTCTCTCTGTCTCTGTCAAAATATAAACAAACAAACAAACAAATAAAAGAATATCACATTTAGGGACATTTGTGTGTGAGATATTCAGAAATTTTGAATGAGTTTTGGAAATAAATCATTAGAAATTCCACTGATGTGAAAAGTGAGCCAAGGTCTTAATTCTACAAAATGACTTCAATTAATGGCAAGTTGCAGTACAGTTAGGATTGCTAAAAGGAAAACAGTTATGGTCATCTTTCTCCATTCCTTCTCATCCTGATTTAAAGAATACTGGCCCAAAATAAATAAATATAGATGCATCTACACATTTAAGAATCACCTGTGATGCTGATATATTAAAAATAAATCAGAACATAGAGATTTCTCCCTGATTTATTTTTGAGTTACTCATAATAATTTGTATATGACTTTCCATAAATCATTTTAGCAGTATCTGTTAAAGTCATTTGTCCTTCTTTAAATACAAACAGAAATTCTCAAAATGTTTTGTCTCTTATTAGCCAAGGAAGTTGGTTCTCTCCCATCTCAGGTTATCTAATGTTCAAAAGCAAGCAAGAACACTTTCTATATAAGGAAATGAAATGTTGCTTCTCAAACTGCTTTAGTGAAGCTTTAGAAAATGTTCCTCGGACAATATTACAGAATGTAAAGTGATCCTGTAAATACTAATTTTAATTCAGTTCTGAATATTCAGGAGGAAGAGAAGTCTTCCTTGATTGTTTCTCTTGGCTGACTCCAACAAGTATTTATGCAGCATTTATTTACTTCCCCAATGCTGCCCTGGTTGTGATAAGGGCACAAAAAAAACAACCTTGTTGATCACTAGGACTTTCTATTCTGATTTGGAAACAGGACAAAGACATCTACTCAGTGGCGGGGACCCTGATATTAAGTACCTCTAAACTTAGTATGACAAATATGGTATAGCTATTAAATTTTGTCAGCATTTAAAGGAGAAAGCAATACTGTGGGCAAAGTCTTTGAGCAAGGTTTTGAGGAGGAGGGAGGACTTGAACAGGTTTTTAAAACACTGACTACATTTGGCTTGGTGGGCAGGCCGCAAAAAGGTTATCCAAGGTGAGAGACATAATACAAACGAAGGCATAGAAGCAAAACTTCAAAGGCAAGTTTAAACAACTGCTGATTGAATGATTTCTGGGGAGTAGGAGGCTCATGGGAGAAATGGTTGGAAATGAGGAAATGCCAAATGGCGGAAGGTTTTGTATGTCAACGCATCCTCTACCTTGAGGGAATTTGGCAGTTTGCATGAAAGACCAGAGTCAGAAAAAGCAGAAGCTAAGGAGGTTAGGAGGCTGCTGGTACCATCAGAGGCAAATTGTTGAGAGCATAATGGGGGCAGGGAAAATGGAAGGAAGGAATGGTGAGAAGGTCATACAAAGACAGAAATGAAGGAAAGGCAGCTGGCATGGTTTGGTGAGATCTGACGAATGACTGAAAAATGTGGTCACAGCTGCCCCTCATCTCTGGCAGCTGCAGGAGCCACTCTGTGCTGTGCTTAAGCCAGCATGGCAGGCCTGCTGTGCACAGGGGGCCCCTGTTTCGTGTTCTGGGCTCCCTGCCCCTCTGGAGCCCTTGCTGCGTTTCTGGCTTCCCCAGGCCGTATCGCCTTTGGGTGCTCAGTGGAGAGGCTTCGCTCGCAGTCATGGGCCACTGGGTTTCTCTAGCTCCTACCTCTGGGCTGCTATCCTCCACTTCACATGTCGCAGAATGAGACTCCATCCACACTGTTGTGCTACAGCAAACATCCCACAGTCTGTGTATCTGGTGTCACTAACCTCCAACCTCATACAAGTGACAGTTTGGACAAGGACAGCCGTAGTCTGGTGGGTTAGTGAAGGAATCTCATCAGAGATCATCGGTCTTATGTTTTAATACTTGAAAGCTAATGAATGAGCGTCATCTAGTTAGTAAACATTAGTTACATCCATATTGCATGGAGCATAGAGACCATTCCTGGCTCCTGAAGAGACTGATCCCAAGCTGCCAGACACTGACCTGTGGTGGCGCAGTGGATAAAGCGTCGACCTGGAAATGCTGAGGTCGCTGGTTCAAAACCCTGGGCTTGCCTGCTCAAGGCACATATGGGAGTTGATACTTCCAGCTCCTCTCCCCTTCTCTCTCTCTGTCTCTCCTCTCTCTCTCTGTCTCTCTCCTCTCTAAATGAATAAATTTTAAAAAAAGCAAAAACTCTGTGGCTGTAAATCAAGCTGCCAGACAAATGTCCTCCTTTTGTGGCTTTCTTTCACTTGCATTCTTGTTGGTTCTTGATATTTTTCAGTTTGGCCCTTGTGACTATGAATTTCTTAAGATAATTTGTGACCCAACTCTCTACTTAGGTCTCCTGCCTGGCCCAGCAAGTGTTTCAGTTTTGACCTCTGGTCTACATAAAGTCAAGAGTTCCAGGTTGAACTTTTATCAAATAGTTCAGAGAAACAGCAATTGAGGGAGCTGAAAAATATCTTTTCTCATCTCCTTGCTGGAGCTTGTTAGTGACTGAGTGAGGGCTAGAGTCTAAGTTTGACTGTTATATTTCAAGATGCCAGTTGAAAACTGGTATTGGTTTCTTAAAACTAGGAATTATCCTCAATTTTGAAATTGATTCAGTTATAAATTTCATTCTACAAATACTTGTAGATAACATATTGTATTGTGCTAGAAGCCACAGGCTTAGATGGGAACCAGATGGATGTTTCCTTGACCTTGTAGAACTGACTTCTAATGCTGGTGGTAGAGAATAGTGCCACTGAGGCAATAAATAGAGTGACGTGAGCAGGCAGTGAGGTGACACGTAGTCATTTTGGATATTTTAAGGGAGTCCCTCTTCTGACATATTTTTTTTTCAATAATATCACTGCTCACACATCTTCATTTGAAAGTTAAAACACAAAGCAAATTAGGCACACAGAAATGGTTTGCCTGGAATCCAGGTTACACCTTTATATATTCTCTATATCAAAGCATGTACTTAAATTCTTAGAAATTATTTTGTGATATGGTTGTTTTAAATTGCGCTTGGGTCATAAAAGGTAGTCAATATATGTTTATTGGCTATGTCATTACTTTGGTAAAATGTAAAAGATTAGTTAAAGTAGCCAAAGTGAATACATCACAGATTAATGGTATTTTGTGGTCACAATAGATTTAACAAATGACTTGGTTCAGCCTCTTTGTTTAATAAATGGGAAAATAGATTCTGAAATGTAAAATGACCTACAGAAGCTCACACAGATAGTCAGAAATTTTTTTTTATAGTACATCCACTGTGGATTAAGAGATGTCCAATCCTTACATTTATTTTAGAGCAAGGTTGATGAAAACAATTAGATCTAGCTCTTTAGAGCATGACTTTGGAGTCAGACAAACCTGGAATAGAATATGGCAGCCCTACACTTGTATGTGGCCCTGGGCAAGTTACATAGTAATCTTTTTTAGCCTTAGTCTTTTTTGTTGGAAAAATTGGCAAAATTAGAGTTAGGGTTAAGATTAGGGTTAAGGTTAGCTCCCTCAGGGGTCAATACTTACAGGAGATATTTATTATATATGGTCACACAATCAAACATGTCAACAAGAATATAATGACTTACAGTGGAGGCTGAAAGAGATAGAATCTCCTTGTAGAGAAGCTATGTGAGATTCAAGGCCAATGTGATTATAATTTGCTCTATGTTGTAATTCTTGAAGTTTAGTTTTATTTTAATAAAAATGTCTGATACTCAATCTTCTAATAACACTTAACCAAGTGAAATTGCCAACAATGCAGTTTCTTTTTTCCTCTGTGAATGGAACTAGATATCTCCATTTAAATACCTGCTGTTTTTCTCATGTAGTAGGCTAACTGCACAGTATTTAATGGTCTACAGGTCTAAAAATATTTCTTATATGCCTTGGCTTGCACAATGTGCTTCTGCAAAACCAGTTAATAATCTGGCTATCCCAAGAGTCCAGAATATTGAGTTAATTTTTTACAGAGGTTCCCAGATGTGCTGGAAGACTCACTCCTAGCAGAACCGGCCAACATTTTTTTTTTTTTTTTTTTTAGATTTCATTTGACCTTTCTTGAATCTGATATGAAACACATGTTGAAAACAATACCTGACCATTATGAAATGTATTTTTTACATAAGCAAAAACACCATGAATACATCTTTTACAAAGTTTTGAATGGCAGAGACGGAAGGTTTTCATTGCGAAACTGTGTTAGTATTTAGCCAAGTTAATCATACGTCTTGACAATGATTCTTTATCCAACATCTCTTTGGTATTCAGTGGGTAGGTCATTAGACCCATAGAGAAATAAGTGGGAGAATGTCCAGGGAATAAAAAACATCTATATAACATGTGGAGAAGTGGATAGTTTTACTAAGTATTGAATTTCAACTTTAAGAGGTACAGGTTCTGATCCCAGCCAGATCACTTGAGCTCTTAACTTCTGGGAAGTAAGCAGAGTAACAGTGTGAGTCTGAGTGTTCCGGGAAGACCCGCGTTAGGTGTTTCCTTTTGCAGGCATTTTCCATATGTGGTTTTACTTTCACCTTTTTTTTTCTGTCTCTATTTTCTTTTCTATTTATTTTTCAGTGAGCTCTAGAAAGTTCTAACATAAATTGAGTTTATTTTGTATCGTTTCTTATACAGATCTTACAGTATTGACAAAATATAATTGTGGATCCACAGTTTGGTCAAGGATTCAACAAACATTTTAGATTTTTAAAGACAATACACTACTCCAGAGGAATGATTTATGATGCTGCCTTTAGTGGTCTTAAGGAAGGAAGTAAATGTCACTGCACTGTGGTATGAAAGTTTGTCCTAGATCTAAAATATCAAGCATTTCAAGTCACACTGAATTTCAACATAATAATTACTAATAATATTTTTATGGAGTGTTTACAATGGGCCAGGCACATTTATTACATTGTTTCCGAGTTAATTCTTAAAAACAGCCCTTGGAAACTCTTGCTGTCCTTTTTGGGGGGCAGGGGAAGTAACGACAAATTAACCTTTGTCGTTAATATCTTATCTGTTAGTTGACATCACAAAATGATACAATAGACATCTTCAAATTCCTGTCCCCAGAGAGAAACCTCAAAAAGCAAGGAGATTCATCAAGACACTTTATAATCAAATTGTTGAAAGACAAAGACAAAGAAGGAATCTTGAAAGTAGCATCAGAGAGATGACTTGTTATAAAAAGAATTCTGCTATATAAGTGGGTTAAAGAGGCCCCTGCATATTTCCAATATGTTATTTATTTCTCCAATCAGGCTAGGACCGCTAACTCACAGTCCGTTGCAACCAAACTCAGATTTTACACATTCATTATTTTACTTTTTATTTTTATTCTATTTATTTATTTATTTAAAACCAACACAAATTTATTTCTTATAGTTCTGGAGGTCAAAAGTCTGAAATTGGTCTTAAATGACTTAGATTTCATCTGTACTGCATTCATTTTGGAGGGTCTGAGGGAAAATCTGTTTCCTCGCCTCTTCCAGCTTCTGGAGACTGCCGGCACTGTTTTAAATGCAGCCTCAACGCAGATTTTTCAGCCATTTAGATAGAGCCTACCTGCTTTGCATACCCCATGAAATTGTACCCAACATCTGCTAACCATAGATGAGACAAACTATGGTTATAAATAAGGTGACCAATCGTCCTCCTTTAGGGAGGACAGTCCTTCTTTTGTAAGTTCCATCCTCCCTCGAAAAGTGTCCTCCTGCATGTCATCCTTTTTGATATTTGAAGACTAATCTGTAAATTTCCATATTAGATCAATGCAGAGTTGATTCATTGCATGTGATGTGACCTATTTATATTTGACAGGACGATTCGTCAAGGATCACTACAGTGCAGTGATATGCGATTATGAGACGCATGCGCTCTGCACAGGAGACCTTGAGAGAGTGTGCAATTTACCCAGCACACACATGGCTTTGTGTACTTCTTACGGAAACACGACATGGCACATACGACATTGTAGACTCATGATTACTTCTTTCTCAGTGAATATTCAATCAGAGACAGGTAAGCACAATTCACATAAAATTCAATATGAAGGATATTTCTTGTTCAAATATTTCCAATATATTGTTACAAGATGATACATTGACAAAAAATATTCATTCAATGGAAAAGTACTCATTTAGATAATATTATCTTACAAATATTATATTTTTCTTACAATTATTAATAAAAAATTAATAGGCATGTAAGCATAATTACAATATAAAATATTACAAATTTTTTATTATGCATTTATCATATTATAGTAATTATTGTTGCAATAAATAAAATGTTTCTTTTATTTACAATATTGTTTTCTTCAATTTATTTTTGTCTTCCTTTTCACTGTAAAAAAGTTAGTCACCTTAGTTATAAAGGACCCCAAACTTTTGCTACTCTTTCTGCTTCTCTCTGACCAGAAATTTTTCACTTTGCTGCTTAGTAACATCATCAAGACATCACATAAACTGTCTCCAATTCTCCTCTCTCGTGGGAGTCCCCTTACTCTTTCTCCCTTCTGGGTGGTAGCCCTGTGCCACTGTCTCATACTGCTAGAGACTTTCCCTTCTCATGAAATTCTACCCAAGTGCTGCACAATAGAGCTTGTTGTGCAATGCTGCCAAAAAAAAAAAAAAAAAAAAAAAAGAGTAAAAAAGAAAGAAGCAAGCAGAACCTGTCAGAACTAAGTTTGTTAATACTGGAAAATATTAGAAAGTTTGCAGCAACAATATAAAGGCTGAATCAAAAAAATAAGGGAGGGAGCCTAAAATGGTAGGGAAACATTGTGTTGTTTTTACTTGCCCTCACATACCCTCCCGCCAGCTCAGTGGCAGTCTTCGGGAGTCAGCTTCCCTGACCCGTTCCCATCATTCTCAGTCCCTAGTTCCTGGCTCTGGAATGCATTTCTTTTTGCACTTTTCTGGGAGCTACCTATAAACTGATGGAAAGGGCTCATCTCTCTGCCAGGCCAGAAAAGCAGCTAGTAAGGCGATAAGCAAGCTGCAGCCTTCTTAGGGCAAAAGGCTGCTTCTATAGACAAGGAGGGAAAGCATGTTATTCTATGTGTTCCAATGGCATACTACATTGGTCCTAAGAGTCAATCAATAGATACTTCTTAAGTGAATGTTCTGCTCGAAACTAGAAGTGTGTCCTAAGTAAATATGTACAGATGATTGTTTATATTACCCTATTTTCTATGTATCCCAAGGTCTCCTTCTGAGGAGTTCCAAACACTGTTTATGAAGAAGATGAAAATTTGGAACTTGCCTGACTGGTGGTGGAGCAGTGGATAGAACAGTAACCTGGGATGCTGAGGTCCCAGGTTCAAAACTCCAAGGTCTCTAGCTTGAGCGTGGGATCATCAACATGATCCCATGGTCTCTGGTTGAGCCCAAAGGTCACTGGCTTGAGCCCAAGGTTGCTAGCTTGAGCAAGGGATGATAAGCTCGGCTGAAGCCCCCCAGTCAAGGGACTTATGAGAAAGCAATCACTGAACAATTAACGTGATACAACTACAAGTTGATGCTTCTATCTCTGCCCCTTCCCATCTCTGTCTGTCTCTCTCAAAAATAAACAAACAAACAAACAAACAAATAAAGAAATTTGGGTCTTATACCTTCTTTGATAGTTGCTACAAATCACTGGGGCTGCAGAAGAGAGATACCAGGGGTTACATTTACGGAAAGGCACTGTTCATACTGTGCTTGTTAGTTACCTTGATTTGGTCCCCAAACTTTCCTTACTTTTTCATTGAGTATTTTAACCTAATGAGAGTAAGCCTGTAACATTTAAGTGTGTAAAGAACAATGAATGTGAATAGTGTTTTATTTAAATATTGCAAATGTCATTCCATCCTGTTATTATTACTCTATAATCATACAAAAGTGCCAATTCCATTAATATTGGTCACATATACTTAGTTTCTTCAAGAAAATGGAGGAATATCTTTGCTGAACATTAATGAAAGTGACCCATTTTTTGACTAAATTGATTACTGAGGAAAAATGTAATTCCTGTTTATCTGATGAATTTTCCAGAGAAGAGAATATCTGTCCCCAGTTCCAGACCCCAGACTCACCAACCAGAGTTTTTTGTGAGCTCTTCCAGAAAATGCTCATGCACGTATATACAGGTATATAGCTACAATGATTTCCTTGGTGTGTGTGCATGTGCTTGCACGCACATCTCTGGGCTTTATTCTCTGTTCAAAATAACAAGAATGAATCCTCAGGGTCAGGAATAAGAACTCAGGTAGAAAGAAAGAAAAAAGCTTGCTTAGTATTTTCTTTCTTGAACTCAACACTGCTTTTGGCAACACCTTGTTTCCCAATTAAAGCCACTAAAAATTCTAATGCAAAGTGACATTTAGTTCAGGGCATAAGTGTTTGTTATGATAATTAACAGGACTTGACCTTATATACAGCTGCTGAGTAAGGCTGGACGATTAGCAGCTCAGACCAAAAACAGTTTATGTAACTTCTCAAGAAGAGATAGACTTCAACTTCAATGCGATAGAAGATCTGTCTCAGAGATTATTATGTCAGACCATAACTGATGACAGCGCACTGGTGTATCAGCACACTTCTCAAATAATCCAAGCTATTTGTTGAAAATCTAAGTGAAAAATGTTTTGTTCATATATTATAAATAATACATATTTGACTTTTCCCCCCACGTGAAAAAATAAGGTTAACAATGATGGCATTTGATTGGAATATTTATGCTTAAAAGGAAAATTATATCCATCATAATTTATGGAACTAATTTTTTAAATGGCAATATTTAATGTTTGCAAAGGTTTAGTAAAACTAGGATTCTCATAGATTGCCATATTTTTCGCTCCATAAGATGCATTTTTTCCCCCAAAAGTGGAGGGGAAATGCCCGTACATCTGATGAGTGAATGTTCATTTTTTTTAGCAGCTGTGGGTTCCCAGACAACTAGAAGAGTATTTAAACATTAAAGTCTCTTCTCATTTGTTAATAACAGTGCTAATGGTTGTTAATACTGCTGTTGAGTTTACATTGTAGAAATATTATTGTGGTATATTTCCTTAAATATTTTAACACACCATTTGGTTCAGAATATTTTTTTTCTAATTTTTCTCCTTAAAATCCTAGGTGCGTCTTATGGTCAGGTGCGTCTTATGGAGCGAAAAATACAGCAATCATTTTATTTTAATTTTTTAAAACATTTTCTGAAAGCAATTATAGTATATTTTAAGAGCTTTAAGATATTCAATACTTTTATTTCACTTGTCTTATTTTAGATAATTCATCCTAATTAAATAATTAATAAATCTACATGCATTGTCTTAACATTATTCATAATGATAAAACCCTGAAAACAACCTTACATTTAATGAGGAAATGAATGGATAAAGAATGGCATAGTCATTATTCACATGGTGTCCTTTAAGTGTTCTCAATAGTAAGGGAAATGTTACCATATCATGTTAAATAAAATAAATCACAATATAAAATTGTATTTCAATTTTGTATAGGGGGACAGACAAGTCAATGCATGAAGCAATATTTATTGCTTTTTTATAGTGAGATTATGGCTGCTTTTCTTTTTTTTCCTATTTTTAAATTTTTAATAGTATTTTATAATATCTTCATAATTTAAAAATTATCTAGCATCTATATTTATCTACCTATTATCTATCTTTATCTTTCTGTTTATCTATCTACCATCTATCTACTTGCAAACAGAACAGTTTTGTCCATATCTAACAAAGGGATAAATGTCTTCTTAATGATTTGAAAAAATTCTGATAGAATGTATTATTATAAAAAATAAATAATATACATTTTGAAGTTACAATTTTATACATCTTTCAGCAGATTTATTGGTGAACTTGACTGCATGTGTACCCACCCTCAGTCTTCCATTTTGGTGTTCTCAAGTTTCTCCAGAATTACAAAAGGTTAGGGTTTTGAGTCCTAGTCCATGACAGGTTTATTTTATGTCACTGGGAAAAAGGGAACAGGGAGTGTCAAAATTCCCCTGTGAGTATTTTCCTTTAAATCGTGTGGGCTTCAGTCATTATTTCCATGAACTGGTTTCCCACGGACCTGATTCTTTCCCAAGGTAAATAAAAACCCACATGTCAGGGCAGCACCTTGCTGAACTTCCTAAGACCAATGCTGGAAAGCCAGACAAGGCTATCCTTTCTGAAAGCCTGACTCTTCAGAAGGATTAATGAAATTAATAAACTACAAATTGCATACTTCTAAATGTTGTAATCATTTCAGCCTACTTTACAAAAAATAAATTACTAAAAGGAAAACAATAAACCTGGATGCAGATATAGCTCAAAACAGTCCTAAAGGCTCTAAATTTGTTCCTAGTCATACCAATGCCAAACTAAATTGGTGTGCCTGACTGGTGGCGGTGTAGTGGATGGAGTGTCAACCTGAGATGCAGAGGACCCAGGTTCAAAACCTTGAGGTTGCTAGCTTAAGTGCAGGCTCACCAGCTTGAGCTTGAGGTCATCAACATGAGCACAAAGGTCACTGGCTTGAAGCCAAAGGTTTTTGGTTTGAGCCCAAGGACAATGACTTGAGCAAGAAGTTTCTGATTTGAGCAAGGGGTCACTGGCTCATCTGGAAGCCCCATCTCCCCATCCCCCATCAAGGAATATATAAGAAGCAATCAATGAACAACTAAAGTGATGCAACTATAAGTTAATGCTTCTCATCTCTCTTCCTGTCCCTCTCTTTCTCTCTCTCATGAAAAAAAATTTAATTGACATAGTTATTGTATTAGTATTATGACTCTAGTTTATGATTCTTTTTTTCTTTCTTTCTTTCTTTTTTTTTTTATCAGAAACTTGCTGGAAAATTTATCCAAAATTAAATGGGAGTAAATATTAGACAAAATATTAAATAGAGAAATAATAAAATTATTTTAGTTATAGTTACAATTTCTATAAATGTTTCTTGAAGAAATCTTACATATGTATCAGTGTTGCATTAAAATGTCAACAATATATTGACAGCCTTATCAAAATCAAATCAGTTGCATTAAAAAAATTCAAATCTAGACAAAAAAATAACTTTTTTTATACTAAGATACTGAGAAGACCAATATAAAAATGAATAAATGTCAAATGACAGTATGATATGAAGGAACTGTTAGATAATCTCAATTTAGTATTATTCTGAAATGTGAACTCCTGAACTCTATGTTTAAAGACTGATTAAATAGAGACCCTCGCTGGGTAGTTCAGTTGGTTGGAATATTGTCCAAATATGCCAAGGTTGAGGGTTCACTCCCTGATTAGGGCAGATAGAAGAATCAAACGATGAATGTGTAAATAAATGGAACCACAAATCAATGTCTCTCTCTCTCCATGTTTCTCTCTCCCTTTCTTTCTAAAAGGATAAAAAGAGACTAACTGGAGAATTTGGAAATTATTTAGAAGGCAACCACAAAGATTGCAAAATGACTCACGTGTTGGAAAATAAGACCAACAAAGAGAGGCACACAGGTCTGTTATCCATTTTCTTAAAGAGAAGGCCAGATGGCTATTGGATACATTCTTTGGGTGTATGAAGAGCTCTTTCTTAGGAGGTGGTTGGCTTTCTGCATTGAGTATAAAACAAGGGGAACAGGCCGAGTTTGGAGTACGAAGGCTAAAGAGAGCAGTAGTCTTTAAATGTCAAAACGAGATTCAGGATGAGGCTTTGAAACCTCCCCCAGAGCCGTGAAAAATAATCTTTGCGTGGCTTCCATAGGCGGCTCTGCTTAAAGGCGAGGGGTGTGCCAGGTCAACCTGCACGTCCCTTCTCGGCCTAACATCCAGGTCTCTGGAGGAAATCTTCCCAGAGTCAGGGTGTTCATGTAAACTCTGAAACCGAATGAGCTGAACCTCGTAAATAAAAGAGAGAGAGGACAGTTAAGATCAAGGTGAAATTGTAGCTCCAGATACTTTTTAAGGAAAAAAAGATAAATAAGAGAATTATTTTAAAATAATAAAAATTAATTATAAGAAAAGTTTAGACAAGTTTTGACAGGAAGGAAGTGGAAAAATAGAAATTTTAAATCAAGAAAATAGTCAAATGTTGAACTACAAACTTAGTGTTTTTCACCAACTCATTTTTCCAAACACAACATTAGGCAACAACTTTGAAACAGGGAGCGTTTAGGTCAGCCTCAATTTGGAGTCCATATGCTCAGTGTCAGCACAAGGCCACATGTGTGGGAGGCTCCTTAGTCGGTCTTAGCTGATTTAGTCTCCAACTTTTCCGTAGGAATTTTAATGTATAGTGAAAGGGTTTGTATCACTGGCAGGTTTGTCCCCAAATAGATTGTGAGTCAGTCATGAATGAAGGATTCCAGGAACTAGAACTTAAGAATGAAGAAATTTTTAAAAATTACATGACTCACTTCCAACACATTTTACATACTATTGGGTGTTTTCACTTCCTATAATTGCTTCCACGCTTCATACCTAGAGTTTGTCGTTTCCATCAATAGCCCTAGATAAGTGATTTTAAATGACTGTTTGGGGGTAGCTTGCCAGCAACTAAAATATCTGAAATATCTTTAATCTAAATATTGAATGCTAAAAGGTTTTTTGTTGTTGTTGTTATTTATTTATTTTTTTTAGATAATTATAGTAATTGCAGAACGGAATGGTTTGCGGCCAGTTGAGTTCTAATTCTCTCCTTCTTGAAAAATGAGAGGCTACAAGCTCCCAAGCGCTGATGGGGTTCAAGTAGAAGCCATTGCTGCTTTTTAAGTTTCCCTACACCTCCCACCAACATTACAGCTGAAGCCTAGAGCCCCCCAGCAAGTACCCAGCACTGCTATTATATTATTCATAAATGAACTCATTGTTGAGTGAGTACATTCTACTTGTGGAATTCATTTTCATTGCCCTTATTTTCATGAAACAAACTCAATTTCATTTATATATATATATTTAAAGTAAGTGGCTTTCCAGTTTTGTTTTCTACTGGCTTTTTTCCCTGTCCTCTTGCATAATCTGAAATAGCTTGCCACCCAAGTATTCTCTTCTCTCAAGCAAAGGTATACTGAATTAAATAAATTGTGTGCTTGCAATTCCAGAGTATCTAAATGAGAATAAACTTGCTATTGAGAATAATATACTGTAAATAATTCACCTAACTCACCAAATTTTGTACTTGTAAAATGAATAGAACTATCACTCCCCAATATGATGGCTCCCTCAGTTTATGTGACGTAATAATTTTTTTAAGAGTGTAATTGTCCTGGAGTCTAGAAATTTTTAAAAGGATTGTCTGTATCTCTGAAAAAGGGACTGTTTTTTTTTCCAATGGAAAGAAAAGTTTTCTTCCCTTCTCCCACCTTTTGCACAGAATGGTCAATAACTGACTTCCTGCCAAAGCACACCTGGGTTAGTTCTCACGAGAGTAAGAAATGGGTTGTCTTCGGAATTAGGAAAATGACCAACCGTAGGTCTTAGAGAATCATTGACTTTAGAAGTAGAAAGGATCTTGGAAATCTGGATAAACTCCTTTATAAATGGCAAAAATTAGATTAAAAAAAAAAAAGAATCTTGCTTCTGAGAAGCCTAATTAGCATCAGGAGTGAGGTAAGTTCCTTTTCAGCATTAATTATACTAACTGTTGTATAAAGAAAGGGGATTCTGGCAGTGAACTACTGTCCACATGGCCGAGATCCAGAACAGACTTGAAACCAAAGAAGTTGGGTTGAAAGTCAACTGCACTGACCTAAAAACATTTTTAAAAAAATAATTAGGAATAAAGAATATTAGGTTTTTTTTCACTTGATTCTCAGTCAGTCATTTTTTTTAAAAAAAAAATTTTGCTCCAAACTTTCATGCATCAAAAGATGGTCTTGGGATATTGCATGGAAATAATTAGTGCTTTTAATTAGTCCAACTGGGAAATAAGGCGGACAGGCCTTAATAAGGGTCTCCAATCTGGAGCACATTAAAGTAAAAACATTATTTTTTTAATATCAAAGTACATCCTACTGATGAACACACAAAATGAATTATTTTTGCAAAATGGAAAGAGTATAATTGGATTCAGAACAAGTTTAATGTATTAAGAAAAGAGACGCCTTGGAACTCTGAGACCTGGGAATTAGACTGTCTCAGATGCTCAGCAATACATTTCTAGAAGACACAATTCATACAGAAAAAATGTTTAACTACTTAAACACTAAAAACCTTTAAATACTGCATAATACCTATTTTGCAGATCAAAAATTAAAACTGAAAAGCATCAAATATAGTAGAAACATACCAAACAACATATCTGAGATCAGTCTCACAGCTGACCACATACTTGGCAAGAAGAGAGTTGCAGTCACATTACCCCAGATCGACAGTAGCAGACACATCTGGAATCCTAATGATCCCAGGAGCTTTAGGGCCTTTGGGGGACAGCCATCTGGTGCAAAGGAAATCTGGACAAAGTGTCCCACCCAACAGAAAGAACCTCATTGTGCTGCTATGAAAAGCATTAGGCTCTACTTCCCTCTGATAACACACAAGTTTTTCAACTAGTTAAGAGAAATCCATGCGTTTGGAGTGGCTAACAGACTTGAATCTACAACAGGCAGAGAAGAAGTAAGTCAGGAATATATATTCTTAAAATAAATTCCTGTTTGAAAGGACATCGGCAAATTATACTGTTTTTATCTAACCTTCCAGTAATTTTTGTTGATAATGTTGGTTTATGGATGCCTCCAGGCAACAGTCTTAGTATCTGTAAAATGAAAGGGTTAGGCTACATAAATTTTATGGGTCTTTTAAATCTTAATATCTCACAAGTTTGGGATTTTATAGAACATATGCTGGGCACCAAGAGAAAGGACTACTGAAGAACAGAAAACTGAAGCTGGTTCTGGGAGAGCGTGCTGCTGGGTGGCATCAGCTCGTTGGGGAGGAAGGCTGTACTCAAAGATGACCTCTGAAATGATTATAAATGTGTTTTATAATCTGCCAGCAAGTTAAATGGGTGTCATCCTTGCTCTAAGCTATCTGCAAACTATGCACAGCTTGTGGGGTCCACCAACATGGAACCCACTGCAGGTAGATGAGTAGAGTACTTACTTACAGCTTCAGGAGCTTACAGTGGCATCTTATACAACGAAGAGCAGGAAAACATGGAGTGCATGAAGAAAGAGAAGGGCAGGCAGTGACCAGGAGTGAGGTCAGAGGGCAGAAAGTCTTAGTCAAGAACAAACTACAAGGTTTAAATCTTGGAGGAAGAGCAGTTTAGAATAATTATGCCTGTAGTTTGATAAAAGATGGAGCTAGAGAGTTTGAGTAAGTATAGAACACGGAAAGATACTCGCATTATTTATATGTGGCTCAGAATCTTGGTTCTGCCACTTAATGTCCTGTGTATCCTTGAACTTGTTAAATAATGTGTTTTCCTCATCAGCAAATTACAAATAACTCTATCTCTTTCTTACAGCAATTGTGTAGATTAAGAGAGATAATGCATGTCAAGTGCTCAAAGATAGTTATTGGTGCTCAGTAGACATTCAACATATATTAGCTATCCTTACTACTGCCATTATTGTTATTCTTAGCTGGATGACAAGTGTAAATATTGAGTTTGTCCAGAATGATTGCTCGTGAAAAAGTAGAGTGGAAAATTATTACATCTGGCATCGGAGTGATTAAAAGACAGGAAGAAATGTCATGGTCGGGGATTAGTAGAGGATGACGAGCAAGGCTGTGGTTCAGTGAAGGTGGTGAAGTTCTCAGAGGCTGGGTTAGAGAGTATCTGCTAGGCTCTTGGCCCCCAGCCATTTCTGCTCGAGGGTGTCGGTGAAGATGTCATCATTAGTAGAAAGCCAAATATCAACTAAAGCAGCACTTTTCTGAAGATGTTCCTTTAAAAGAGCTTTTTGGTCCAATGTATCTGGGGAACGTTACGCCTCTTTCTTCTTGGGGATTCACAGAGCACATTGCTCAAATGAAGGCTCTAAGAAGTCTAACCCGGCATTTTCAAAACACAGTGGTCCAACAAACCTTGTTTGATATATGCCACATATTCAGATCTTGCATGACAAAGGTGAGAGGGCAGACGGAGGGTTTTGAGAAGTTTAATGATTTAATAGAGTTGACTGACAAAATCCCAGAGGGTGCTGTATGAAGGGAATGGAAGGTGGTCAGCGGTGTTGCTGAGTGAGAAAAAAGGATGGATCAGAGAGGCGAGTGGGATGAAAAGTGTGAGAGGGAGGTGTGCTCTCCCTCCTCGGAGTGTGCCCCCACCTTTCCTTTCCCCTCTCTATCCCCCGCAGGCGTGTGTCTACCAGGCTCTAAGCTCCCTCCTCGGAGTGTGCCCCCACCTTTCCCTTCCCCCTCTCTATCCCCCACAGGCGTGTGTCTACCAGGCTCTAAGCTCCCTCCTCGGAGTGTGCCCCCACCTTTCCTTTCCCCTCTCTATCCCCCACAGGCGTGTGTCTACCAGGCTCTAAGGGTCCTAACAAGACTTGCCATGAGGGGAGCAATGGGCAGCAGCGGCTCATCCCAGGTGAACCCCCTGAACACGTCCCCTTGCCCCTCTTTTCTCTGACTTCCCAGTGAGACAAAGCAGTCCCAGCTTGGCTCTCCTGTTGCTTCTTTTATCTTAAGTTCTCCCTTGTTTCACTGTCCCCAGCTTTAGTGGTCACACTTTCATAGTAATAATAATAGTAATAATAATAACCAATGAAAGCCATGAGAGGGACAGAATGAGCTGGAGTGATTGCCAGGACGTTGGCACTTGGGGCAGAGCTGAGGAAGGGCAGCTGGAGGGACATGGCAGCCATGGGATGCCCTGTTGATCCAGGGGTCTCTCCGCTTCGTTCAGTGTTAAGGACAAAGGAAGAGTGAGGGAGATGGGTGGTCTGGGCTACTGGGGAAGCTATTTTGAACATATGAAATGTATCCACTATTGTTCTATAACCCTTCAAACATTTAGAATTTTTAAAAATCTTTAAAATATGAATTTTTTTATTATTATTATTTTTCTGAAGCTGGAAACGGGGAGAAACAGTCAGACAGACTCCCGCATGCGCCCGACCGGGATCCACCCGGCACGCCCACCAGGGGCGATGCTCTGCCCACCAGGGGCGATGCTCTGCCCCTCCGGGGCGTTGCTCTGCCACGACCAGAGCCACTCTAGTGTCTGGGGCAGAGGCCAAGGAGCCATCCCCAGCGCCAGGACCATCTTTGCTCCAATGGAGCCTTGGCTGTGGGAGGGGAAGAGAGAGACAGAGAGGAAGGAGGGGCGGGGGTGGAGAAGCAAATGGGCGCTTCTCCTATGTGCCCTGGCTGGGAATCGAACCCAGGTCCCGCACATGCCAGGCCGACGCTCTACTGCTGAGCCAACCGGCCAGGGCCTTAAAATATGAATCTTTTTTTTTTTTTGAGTGGGCACTAGATTGATTATACAGTGAAAGTCTGAATAGGTATTTGGACCAGTGATTAAAAACACCTTAAAAAGATTCTCATGTCTTCCAAATAAAATACTGAAAAGCGTTGTCAGCTATGGGTCTCCCGATTTTGCTTTTCCCTCTGGTATAAGAAATACAGAATCATGGATTAACGTGTGAAAAATGAAGAACGCATGCCATTCTTAAGGAACTGATGATTATATTTTATTTCTAAATTGTGTGCACGGCAGCATATTGAAAGCAAATTTTAAAAGTAAAACTGGGATAATTCATTATATACCAAGATATAACCTTGTTATTTTCATTGTTAGTTACAGTTTTAAAATAAAATCCTTGAAGAAAGTCAATTGTCTGTGATTTTCTAATCTAAATGACTTATTACCTCTGGACAAAGGAGTTATACTGTCTGGCTCACACTTGGAAAGCTCAAGATGCTGCTCATCAATACACAGATAATTGTTATTTAAGTTTTCAAAACCTTATTGCATTTTCATCTTTATAGGTGAAGGAAAACTAAGTCCTGATAAGATTAAAGTTTAAAATAATAAAATTGAGCTTGATAAAACTTGAAATAATAGTAAGAATTCTAAGAGTTGTGGTTTTATTTACAGTTTAGGCCCTAGTAGTTTAATTTTCCAGACAGCAATTATCTCCCAACATAGGAGATCTTGAGATGCCTCAACCTGAGATTATATAGAGAATCTTCCCTTCCAGAGGGTGGGGGGCGTGGGGTGGAAGGAGCTACAGTTCAATGGGACAAAATGCCAATGGAATTATTTTTCCTCAAGAACATTTCAGGTCACAATGAGGGTTGGGTAAATAAATAATCTATGTGGTTTTGTCAATAATAGGTATTCAGGAACTATCTAACCTTCAGAATTGGTGATGGAAATTCCAAAAATTTTCCCCTAGGGAAAGGTAAACTTAAAGATCTTTCCTCTAATCTTCCCCCAGGTTTAGTTCAGGACCTAACAACTGAGACTGGAAACAAGTGGACAAATACCTTGACTGGTAAAAAGCTCACCTGTTCTACAAGTTACACTGACACAAGCTCATTTAATAATATACTCACTTTGCAATCTCTATTTCCTCTTTCATTCTCTTTTTGATGAACAAAACCCCCCCCCCGGATATAGGCTTATGATTAATGTGTTGTAACCAATGGACTCAAATTACAGGGTAAAGAGAAGTAGTAGGTTGGGTACATTATACACAGTTTAGAGTCACCATATAATTTTCATTGTGTAGACCTGTTTGATTTCTTTTAAGCATGAGAAATTAGGGTGGGATTTGGGGGAGGATAGAAGCAGAGCTAAATGAAGTAAGTATCCATCTACTCTCTTGTTTAAACCTCATAGCAGCCCTTTTAATTTGCATTATTATACATTTCATAGATGGGGAAACTCTAGGATACAGCTGGTAAGTGTCAGAGCTGGGCTTTGAACTGAGATCTGACATAAAAACCATGCTTGATACATATGTGGGCCAGTGATAATTTTTTTCACTACTGGGTTTTATCAAGGAGCATGGCCAGAGACAAGATGGGCTGATCGGAGTGGTCCAGGGGTCTTGTTCTTACTGCCTTTTGTACCCCAGTGCACAAACTTCCCTTCACTCCCTAGCCTGAGCTCCTGTCTCCCATACAGTCACTGGTGATAGTTAAATTGTAAACTGTTTCGAGAATATTTTTGTACTGTAGAGTTGAGGAAGGGGAAGTAAGTAAAGTGTTTCAGAACAGAGGGGAAAATCCCTTTTTAGATGAAACATCCTGTGTGGCAACTGCAAAGCTTGGATTTCCCCAAAGTGAGGTTAAGGTTAGCATGCTGTTGCGAGTCACATGGCCTCAGTTGAAAGGCATATCTACTGTGGTCTTTTGTAAAAATTTACCTATATATGGCCCACGCAAAGCCACAAACATAAAAACCCTAAATGTCATTCATTTCTGAGATATTTAACAGAAAGAAATTAGCACTGTTTTTATGAATTAAGTGCATGTATATGCCACAAGGAGGAAATGAACACTATTAAATTTGCACATCTTCTCAATACTGGAGGATTAATTTGGGTGGCTAAGGTTAATAATATGGTTACTTCTGTCTGGATATGAATGTAACTTGACTGATTGAGAAAGCAGGTGCTAGATGCACCATGCTTGAGACCCGTGAGTCATGTCCCTGATTTACAAGCTGTCTTTACCATGAAAATGAAAGCCAGAGCCAACCCTGTGTCATACAATTTACGCCATTCGCTGAAATTATAGATAATTTCAGCCTGTGCGTTTGCAAAATAGCCTAGGCCATTTTTGCTTTAATCATCTTTTGTAGTCAGTAGTTCTGACTCGTCTAAATAAATATTATCATCTATAATAAGCATTACCAATCCATTATGAGACTTCATGAAAGTACATACAGCTTTTAGATTTAATCCGTGAAGGAAAGCCTATGAGTTCTGCTTGTGTCTTGATAAACAGTTGAGTTCTCACAGCTGTTATGATTTCAATTATGAAGGAAACTGGAACTTTTACATTTTTCAGTGGCTAAAAATTACTCAAGAAAAACACTGTCAAATTCTGTTACTTCTTTTTTTTTTTATTTTGTATGTACTGCATGCCGCAAGTCTGAGCAGCATAGGTGATTAGAGCATTTTGTTCAAATGCTGAGGCTTCTTGTTCAAGTTCAGGGAAGGTCAGTTAGACTAATCCTCCCAGTCTATTGAAAATTTGTTCTGTTAGTCTTCAGTGAGATGGCCAAGAGAGTATAAACGGAGCGGTACAAATTTAGTCTTTAGTGCAAAGAAACACACTCAACATGATACAAGGTCAAGAATGTCATCTTTTCGTACAAAGACTCATGACACCCATGCAGAGGCATTTTAGAAATAACTGTTCTCTTCCACCTTTAACAGCTTTGTGCTTACTCATAGACTCAATCCTAACAGAGAACTCCCTGCCTCTAATTCAGGTTGGCACTGCCTCTCCAAGAGACTACCAGATGTCTCAAGTCAAACACAAAGTGGAGTATAACCTGTAATCATCTTTGTGTCCCACCCAAAGAGATTCTTCCCTCTTTCTCCTTGTTCCCCTCTGCCTCCCAAATACTATCTTCTTTAAAGCTCTTCAATTCTTCCACAACCTAATTTTACTTTTTCAGGCACTAAATAATGATAAACTTGGCAAATGGCGACATTTGTTCATGGTTTCAGACTCTTTTTTTTTTTTCTTAAAATTTTTTTTAATTTTTTTACCATCTCAGTAATGAGAGCTCTTCAGTTAATATTATACCCTCTCAAATCTAGACTCTTTGTTTCTCTCTGAAAAACAAGAATTAAGTTTATTACGCTAAATCTCAAGAATATTTATCTTTAGCGGAGTCAGAGCAATAAACCTTAATCCCAAACCATAAATCTCCAAGGGAAGAATTTCTGGAATTTGGCCTTCTCCTGCCCATTCCTTATGCCTAATGATAACACTGTTGTGACCGAAACATTTAAATAGATCTTTGTTTCCTGAGGATAGCATATAAATTATTTAAATGCCTTGTGAAAAGCCTTAATAATCTGAATGCTTGTTTCTTAGTTCCTTGCTTCAAATTTATTGTCACTTCAGTCTTTCAGAGTTTTGGTTGTCTCATCTGCCTGGGTTTCTCTACCCTACCTTTTCTTGATTTGTTCCTGTATGTGCCCTGACTGGAAATCAAACCCCCGACCTCTGCATATTGGGACAATGATCTAACCAACTGAGCTATCTGGTGCCACGGATAGTTTTCTATTCTGATGGAGTTTTCATGGACCCCAAAATATAGACCCCTCTTATGTGTGGTTTTCTTCCCCTGTGGTAGCATCTATCAGTATATCATAACTGCATTGTATCTTGTCCGTATTTCTCCTCTCTTGAAGTACTGAATGGGATAACTACTGCTTTAACTATCATGGAAACTAGTTGAAAGAACAAACCCAGCTCCATGGTGGTCTGGGAGGGAATTTGACAGTCTGATGTTTCTGTCACCATTTTGTATAAGTGATTACTACCTGAAAGGTCTGACTTCATGCTGATATCAGATTGTTTCAAAAAAATAGCTCAGTGTTGCTAATATAAGCAATTCTAAACCAAGAAAAGAACGGTAATAGTTGTTGATTTCCTTTCTTTTTATGGTACCATCAAGTTAATGCACTAAACATTTTCTATCTACAAAAACTTAATAACCCCTGCCCCCTATATCACATACAAAGGGAGTCACCTGTTTGTATCTTATCTAACCCAGCCAGAGGTGTTAAATTTTTGCATTTCCCCTTAAGCAGAGATCTAGTGAATCGCTTGAAATGGTCATTTTAAAAACAAATCGTCAAGAAAACTACTTACCAATGTGAGAGGGAATTGAGAATAGAATTGTATATTCATAATTATCAAGGCTGATGGACATTGGAAAAATAAGCTAAAATTATAGATAACAAGCTGTGGAGTTTGGCTTGACTTCAAAGGGAGTTGTATTGTAATATGTTCTTTTACCAGTATCTGCTATTCATGGTCAATAAAAAGAGTTTAATCTTCTGATAAAATACAGCTGAATCACATGGTATTGGTAGACTTCCGCTGGTCATGAAGAATCTCTCAAAAGATGATATCACCCAAATTGAGCTTTTTTTAGACTCTTGCCTCAAAATAGATTGATTGATTTACTAGCTCATAAAGACAAGGGAATCTAACATCAGTGACAAGTGAAAATAGAATGATTTATTTATCCCGAATGCCATGGACAAATATGTATCTTGGCACATTTTGGAGTTTTTCCCGGGTGCTTTCTGTAAGCAAAATGAACAATAAGTAATTTACTCCATGTGAATAGGAAATATCAAGGCGATATAAATCATTTTTACTCCTTTTTCTTTAGAAGATTATAATAATAGTCTTTTGGGCTCTCAAAAGCAATTTTTAGAAGTTATATTGTTTTAAGAAATAATTATAAGCCCTGGCTAGTTACTCAGTGGGTTGGAGGGTCATCCTGATATATCCCAAGGTTGTGGGTTTGATCCCCTGTTGGGGCCCTGTAAGGCCAGGAACCACCATCGTGGCCATTCACATGCAGGTTCCCATTGGATTCGGGCAGACGATAAAGAAATGGCGGAGTCGGAGGATGGTGGGCCATCCTATTTATTGGTGTCTCACCAAGACAGGCAAACCACAAAAGAAGACAAGGGAAAAGCAGAAAACCAGCTTTTCCCATGAAGGGCAAGGGATCAGGGAAGCCCCTGCAATTGTGATAGCAGAAACTGAGTGAGCAAGCTTCTGGTCTGTCCCACTTTATAGTGTAGAAACCCAAAACCCCTAATCCAATATACAAACAAGGAAGTCTCTGATACAAAGCCACTTATCCAACGCATAATTGGATTCCTCATGAGAGTGCACCACCCAGGTCATACAATCAGTCAAGGGTGTGGGGAAAAACCCAGTCTAAACCCTAGGCTACAACGACCCTGCCTGCCCACAGTCCTTCCCTCATACCCAACACAAACCACAAACGAGCAAACACATATGCCATATTTACAAACTCATTTGACCAACAGGCCCATACAAAAGTCAACCAATGACTGCATAAATAAATGGACCAAGAAATTGATGCTTCTTGTTGGGAAGATAAAATATGATATATTATGCTCACTTTGTTAAAGATGGCACTGCCCACGTGGAAGCCCATTGCCCAGGTGATGACATTAGTTGTCCGTCCTGCTTGGGATGGGCATGATTATATTAATGTGTGTTGGGGGTGTGCTTTCGTGCCAAAAAGTTTTAAAAGGAAGAGAAATCACGTTGTTCTGAGAGAAGAGTGATTACATTCTAGGAGGAGCCCATGCTGTAGGAGAGCAGAGTAAAGCCACGTGGAGGAGAGAAGAGGCAGCCAAGATGGAGGAATGCTGAAGAGCCAGTTAGTGCAGAGTTTGTGCAGAGAGAAGGAGATGGGGAACAGAGGTGAATAAGGCTAGTGAGCTAGAAACCTTTGATTCTAAGAAATTCGGGTAAGTCAGTGGCTTTGGGAGCCCTGAATGGAAAGGGAAGTGTTTTCCCAGCGTGTGTATTTCTTGCCCACCGGGTGCAAGCTAGGATTAAAACTAATGTCCCACCAGTTCCTGGCTTTATTGTTTCATTACTGTCTGTCCGAATCTAATGCGAACCTGCATGGGCCAGGCGGCTGTGATGGTGGCCGTGGCTACTGACTTTACACTTCTCTTTCTCTCTCTCTCTCCCCCTTTCTCTCTCTCTCTCTAAAATCAATCAAAATACATTTTTAAAAAAGAAAGAATCATAAAATATTTTCTGAAACTCTTTGTGTTTTTGTTTACCTTGTTATTTATAGAGCAGTTTACACTATGAGAATGCTATTTAGTATATTAAATTTTTTACTATCACTCAATAAGCCATCCAAGGAAACATATAATTGTAAACTTTGAGGAAAATAATGGCAAAAATATCAAATGACATACAATTAAACTTTGTTTTTTGCCCTTAATTCTGTTCTTGTTTGTACATTTTTAGTAGTTTGTAAAAATTCTTCTTTTAAAAATTGCAATGTCTCAAAACTATTAAGAAGTGATATTATTTTAGTGGAGAAGCCATAAGGTTTCTGGGAAGCACTATACTGAAAAGAATAAGCTTAATTAGAAGCAGGAAAGGTTTGGTTACACACAACAAGAGCCAACAAAATACGCTCCAACCCAAGGGTAAGTGTGACCACAGGTTAGAGACTTCCAGGAGAGGACAGGGAGTGACTCTCTTGGAATAGTTTACATCCTCACTAGCCTGGATAAAGTCCCTTATCCCTTTCCAGACTTATCGCCTAGAAAGGAGACACGGTGGGATGTAACTCATAGGAAAGTTCAGGTAGTAAAAATATAAAGTGAACTATGAGTGCAGACAGAAACTTGTTTTATCCCAAATTCCTGACTCTAAAATTTAATTTTTCTAATTTGAATCGTGTCTTTAAATTCAGCAGAAGCATTTGCCAAGTTGTGCTAAAGCAATCCTTTGGTCAGTGCCTGACGGGGAGAGGCGGAGACCTGCAGTCCACGCTGCCTCCTCTGGTGCCCTGCGTGTTGGCTGAACTCCCCTCCAGACTCCAGCCCTCGCCACTGTCCTCCAGCACTGAATCAGATGGACGTGGCCTCCTGGCACCAAGAGGCCTGGAAACATGGAAACACTCCTGGAAGAGGAGCCACCTTCCTGGTTATCAAGCTGTCTGGACAGATGAAATGTGCATGTGGCACAGACAGAAACTCATAATCACCCAGGACCTGGCATTCTTTCCCATGCGACACTTTTGTTGGTAACAGGACACTTTTGGGAGAAAGAGTGTGCTCATTTCAGCTTTCACTGCCAGAGGCATTCTCTCTCTAACAGTACAAAACGCAGAACGGGTTCATATTTGAGCACGTTATGACCAAGACTCCGATTGGGAAATATTCTGCCTCAGATAAGGATTGAAAGAGAATTTAAATATACAGGTACATGAAAATATTTTATTTAAATGGACAAACCAATGCTACCCCAATAAATTTAATAAAATAATAATTAAATTGACATAGTAAATGCAAAATTCCAACAGAAAAAAAAAGCAAGACTAGAACAAAACAATTCCCATTAGAAATGACAAGTAACAAGAACAAATTTCAAAAATGGAAAAATTCCTTAACATTTATGGTAATCAAAGAAATGCATATCACATCATTTAATTAAGTTAATGAAAATTAAAACATGTTCTGAGCTTCAAGGGATGAAGTGATAGTGTAGTAGATTTATTTGGATAATACTGGTGGCATTTTTATTGATTTATCTCTAAATTGGTCTTCAAAGTATTTTGGCAAGAACCGTAATTATCTTTAAACTACTTCACTACTGGGAGTTTATACTAAGGTTCAATTTATCCTAAGGCTATTTAAATTAAGGGGGAAAAAATCATTTCCAGCTTTATCAGAAAGAGAATTAAAAAAAAGTGTTAACAGTAGGTATATGGTTACTTAAAATGATGTCGATTTGATGCAATGTTAACCTTAATGATAATAACTAAATTTGTGTTATACTATACAATTGTTTCCAATAAGTGGTCAGTGAAAAAAGGAGCTTCAATATGATATGTACACTATGACAACAACCATGTACAAAGTAAGTGCATATGAGGAAAAACGGAAAGACTGCAAAAGAAATACAAATGGTATGTAAAGAAAATGAAATTATTTACTTTTCAATGTGTCAATAATGCCACTATAATAATTCCTACATAATTTTTGAAAATCATGGGGAAAAGCCAGGAGGGTGGTGTATTTATATTAGAAGACATGAAATCTAAAAATGAAAATTTTAGCTGACCAATAGCTCTGAACAAGAGCTATTGAATTACAAGGTAATCATTTCTCCACCTCCTAGACAAAAAGAATTGCTTAAATTGACAGTTACTTAGGTCATTTCATATTACTATAGAACAAAGGGGAAAAAAATATTGAAAACTTCAAGGAGAAACCAGTAAGAGTTTTCTCTATGTTACATACTCCTACCTGAAATAGACATCTTTGTAAAGGTTGTCTTTCTAGGGAAAAGAATATCAAATTGTTCTGGGTAAAACTATCTTTTTTTCTCCCAATTTTGCCCAGTATTAGAAAAATAGTATTCAGATAAATAACGGCAAGAGCAATTATAGGGATTTTCACGATCCTAGAGGGACAATTTACTAAGTCGTTTTTCTTTCCCAAGACATACTTCCCAGGTAGTATTCTTTATTATCATTATTATTTTAATTAAGAAAGCTTGGAAATGCGATGATTGTTTTTGCTTAAGGCTGATTTACTTGCTTTAAATCTTTTCAGATTTTAGTCCTCTTAGATGTACTTGCCAACCAATAATATTTCAAATGCTGTTTATGGTTATTTTTTAAAAGAGCTTCCACATGGTCTCTCTCTCATTTGATCCCCATCCTCTCTCATCAGCCAGGTGTGGTGGGCAGCACTGTGTTATTCCTCACAACATGCAGGTAACCCCTGGAGATTAAGTAACAAGTGTAAGGTCACATGACCCATCAGCAACAGAGCTGGGTGCATAACCCGGGCTTTGATCTGGGTAGAATGTCATCCCCTCCATCACATTCTAAATATACAGAACAAAAGAAAGTGGCATGTTCTTATCCCTTCCTCAGTAGTCTAATCTTTCATTTTATGTAATGAGCGTTTTTCTCAAGGATTACATGAGCTAAAATTTGGCACAGGACAAGGACGATTGTGGATGATAAGCTTAGAAATCAGCAGACATCCCCGGAGACCCCAGTCGTCCTGTTGAGAGCAGAAAACAGGGGAAGTGGGCAATTTGAAGCAATATTATTTTATCCCCTATATCCTTCATTAAAAGCCACTTTTACTATGTAAAGTGAAGGAAACCAGAAAACTATAAAGCCATCTGGCTGATTTAAGTATATATTTTATAGCCTCTTCTTAAGAAAGATCAGAAAAACTCAAGAACAATAAGCAAGTAAGTCAGTATGGAAACTATTCCTCAGCTGACCACTTTACAACTGAGCTTCCTGGGCTTCAAAGGAACAGCTCAGCAATGTGGAGACAAAATATAAAGGTCACGGCACACCTCCTTGGGCAGTGGGAGCTTAACAGATGGAGGTGGGCAGCTGAAACAGTGAGGGATGGGAGGCAGACGCCCTCTCCAAGCTGTGTGAAGTCGGCTCAATTAAAAGACCCTTCCAGGCCTGACCTGTGGAGGCGCAGTGGATAAAGCGTCGACCTGGAAATGCTGAGGTCGCCAGTTCGAAACCCTGGGCTTGCCTGGTCAAGGCACATATGGGAGTTGATGCTTCCAGTTCCTCCCCCCTGTCTCTCTCTCCTCTCTGTCTCTCTCTGTCTCTTTCTCTCTCCTCTCTAAAATGAATAAATAAAAAGAAAAAAATTTAAAAAAATTTAAAAAAAATAAATAAAAGACCCTTCCATTATCATCTTTGTGATTTGCTGAAGGGGAAGAAGAGGCAGTAACCTTATATTTAACCATGTCAAAGACTGAGTGTTAATCTTTGTTTATAGTAATGCGGTTAATAACTTCTCCAAGTTGGACGGCTCCTTCCAGAGGCCCGACTTCACAAGCACTTCAACACACAGCACACGGTGCCTTGGCTTCAGCTGCTGGTCGCTGACTAAGCACCTTTTGAGCCGTCTTGAAAAGCCGGACAGAGAAGTCTGAGCAAATCCTCACTTGGCCAAATCTATCCCATATGAGAGGGCGATCTTAATGAGAATCAGGCATGCCTCTGGAATGCATGTGATTTAGGGCCAGCACGGGCTGCAGAGTTTTCCTAGTCTCTCCTTTTCATGTTCCAAAAAAAAAAAAAAAAAAAAATTTGCATGAAGAAAAAAAATTTTCAGTGTTAGCTAACAAAGGCAAAGAGAAAAAGAGAGCACATAACTCTATAACATGTATGTAAGACTCTGGGAGGCAAGAGGAAAATAAGCATGTTAGACTTAATGACTGCAGGAGCTTAGAGAATGAGTGGACACACGCAAACATCACACGGGCAGAGCAAAATAATTGATAGAAGGAAGTGTGAGCAGGGTATTGTGAGAGGTAAATACTGCACGCTTTCCATTTTCTTCTAGGAGACTTTCTGTGCACTGATGGATTGAACTCATGGTGTGAAACCATCTTTATGATGGTGCCTAACTTTCTATTAACAGGATGGAGTAGTAACTATTCATTTTCTATATGTGAGTCTCCTGATGGGCATGGTATTTTCCCCAAACCCACGGGTAATATATTAGTATGGTCTGGAAAAATTCACCCAACATAGACAAGGCTGAAGTCCTTCTGGACTCTTCTTTCCCACCTCATTACTTCTCAATTTTAATCCCGTAAAGGTGACTACCACCATTTCTGTTTGATGTCCATATTTCTAGTCTTTTTATTTGCATTCACACACATACACAAACATGTGATACACAGACATAAAGAAAGCAATATAAAATCTTGAAAATATAAATATAATAATGCTAGGTGCACATTCATCTTGAGCTGCTTTCTTAACTTAATATACCTTGGGATATGTCAGTACATGCAGACCTCATTTTTAATGAGATTCCATTGTATGAATATACCATAATGAATAATCTCTTATGAATTTAAAATTGTTATCGACATAGTATGGATTTGTATGAGTATGCCATAAATCCATAGTATTCCATAGTATGAAAATGCCGTAATTCATAATTCCCTATGAGTTACAGTTTTGTTACCCACTGACGTTACCTTTTTATTTTTTAACCATCTCCAATATTGCAATGGATATCATTGTACTCATCCTTACTATCACATAATAACATGGAGACATACATTTGCTAAATTACAAAGTATAAGATTTTAAAGTTTTTAGTAGAAGGACACTGTCAAAAAAACCCTTCCACCAACAGTGTTTTGGCCCATACTTTTACCAGTATAACTTTTGACAATCTGAAGGATTAAAAACAATTCCATTGTTTAAATTTGCATTTTCCTGGTGGTGATGTAAGCACTTAAAATTCTTTTTAATTTCCTTTTTTATTTTCTATGTAAGCCCAGCATTGTTAGGAAGAGTGTTTGTGGATTCCAGGTGGATGGATTATCTGGGGGTGGCTGTTGGCTCTTAAATTGTTGTTAGTTTCTAATTTTATGAAACTGTAATCAGCCAGTGTGGTCTGTGTGTATTTGGTATTTTGAAATTTGATGAAATATTCTTTGTGATCTAACTCTTGGTTAATTTTTGTAACTGCTCCATGTGTGCTTAAAATAAGTTATTCTTTGTTATGAGATACAAATGTCTACATATTAGGTCAATTGTTTTATTAAAATTCTCTACCTTTACATATTTTCAGCCTTCTTGAACTGGTAATTTCTGAAAAAATTGTGATAAAAACTTTCCTCTATGCCAATTTTTCTTTGTATTTCTATAAGTTGTTTCTTTCAAGATCTCATGTTATCTTGTTAAGTGCATAGAGTTTATGAAGGCTTCATCTTCTTTATACATATCTTTCATCAATGTTACATATTCCTCTGTTTCTTTCAATTTGTTTGTCTTATATAGTATTCTGTCTGAAATTTATATTGCTAAAACTACTTTCCTTTTATTTTGCCTTGCCAGGAACATCTTTGTTTTCCAACTTACTAGGTTTTTTTGATTATATAAGCTTGCAATGACACCATCTGTTGCAGCAGTTTTCTGATGTGATCATTTTGGATTATGGTTTGCTCATCACTAGAGTGTCTTAATTCAAATATGGTTTTGTGTGTATGTGTGTGTGTGTTTTCTGTCACTTAAGGCAAGAAAGAGAGAGACATTATGTGTTTAGGCTGCCCCCTTGATCTAATCTTTAGCTTTGCCTAACAGATTTCTTTCTCCATTTCTACCCTAAAACACACCTTTCTTCTTCTCCCAACCTAATGATCTGGATATTGTAGGTACTGTAAGAGATATGGTGTAGGACAGAGTTTGTGAATGTGCATACTCAGCGTACACTCATTGAAAAACTATTTTGGTTTCCATTTCTTTATGGCCTAAAAGTTGATTTCAGACTGAAATGCTACAGCTGGACTTCCACTAGAGTGCATTATTCAGTAGCAGCTTGCTATCATCTTTCCATCTCATTTCCAGAAAGGTATGTTTAATTTATAAATAGTCCATTTTAGACGGCAATACTAGAAACATTGCAGTATCACTATTCTTTTGGGTAATGTATTGGCAGTATCTATATCCTGGTTTCTTCCACTCATGAAACATGTTTAAAGGCCACTAACTTGCAAGGCAAGGCCTGGCACAAGCTAACTTGCAATGTAACTCAGTGATTTTAGCCATTAAAGGTACCATTTGAAATGTATTATCTAAAAAGTCAGGAAAAAAAGTTTTACAATTACTCATAAAGGACTAACACTTGATTTGCTTTCTTATTTTATTTTACACATCCTTATCTCAATTTTAATGTTTCATCCTTACACATTAAATAAAGAGTTTATTTTCATTTAAGGTTATCAAATTTCAACTGTAGGATTTTAAACTAAAAAGACTCCAGAGTTAATTAGGTTAGGCCCATAGGATAGTGTTTGAGAGGTTTTGTGACTTGTTCAATTGACTTTGTGGCAGACTTGGTCCCAGAATTTTGCCTGAGTCCCACACTATTTACAGACAAGTTTACATTTACAAAGATTTTAAAAATCCCATCTCACCTTCAAATTACTAAAAAACTTCTGGAAAGAAACCGATGGTAAGCATTAATAATCTGTTTTTATAGGAAGGAAAAAATAATCCACATCAGCAGTTGTCAAGGGAACGGGTTGGAGTTTTACTACCAGGCCTCTGCCTCTAATCGAATCTCCATCACACAACTTCACTTCCTAAAAGGAGAGAGGTGTCTTCTCAAGAAACTATTTCATGGTTTAATCCCTGCACTAACACAAAATATAAATTCATTTTAGGATTGTCAAAATGGAAGTGTCACCTTGATTTGTGATGCTCTTAAGAAAAAAAGTAAAGCAAAGCCAGACCAGGTAATCCATTGTATTTATAAATTGGAGAATGATTCACCTGTTATCCCAGATAAAGTAAAAAAATGAATCACAGTGTTATTTTAAATTCCTTTCAGCTCTTTGTTTATTGTTTCCTCTTGTGTGGAAAGCCATTTACTCATTAATCAATCCCCAGCTCCTAACAAACAGGACATATAGTAGGTCCTTAAGTAAATGTTTAGTCCTAGGCATTTGTTTTCTCTGTATAAGATCTGCAGAGCCCACTGTCTGAGTCATGAATAGTTCTTTAGACTCAAAGAACTATTCATTACTATTCATGGAAAACTCTTTTAGACTCTAAGAGTCTAAGAATCTTCAAACTATGACTGGTAGGCCAGCCACATGTTTCTGTAAATAAAAGTTTCATTAGAATACAGCCAGACCCATTCACTTGTGTATTATCTATGGCAGTTTTCCCTGCAGGCACAGAGCTGAACAGAAGTGACAGAGACTATATGGCCTGCAAAGACTAAAATATTTACTATCTGGTCCTTCACGGAAAATGTTTGCCAGTCCTTGACTTTTGAACTAATATGTATCCTTCTCAAAATACTCCAAATAATTTAAGATGGAAGAAGATTCCCAAGCTCGTTTAATGAGGCCAGCATTATTCTCATTCCAAAACCAGATAAAGACACTACAATGAGAGGAAATTATAGGTGAATATTCCTGATGAACATAGATGATAAAGTCCTCATCAACATAACAGTAAATTGTATCCAGCTACACATTAAAAAGATCATACACCAGGATCAAGTGGGCTCTATTGTGGGGATGCAAGGTTGGTACAATATCTTCAAATTGATAAATATGATACACAACATAAACAATGAATGATAAGAATCACACGATCACATCAATTGCTGCAGAAAAAGCATTTGATAAAATTCAGCACATATTTATGATAAAAACTCTCAGCAAAGTGGGAATAGAAAGAACATGCCTCAATGTAACGAAGACCACAATGACAAACCCACAGCCAACATCATACTTAAAGGGTACAAACGACAAGCTTTTTCCTTAAGATCAGGAACAAGACAGGAATGTTTGCTTTCACCAGTATTATTCAACATAGTACTGGAATTCCTAGCTCCGGCAATCAGACAAGAAGAAAGAACAAAATGCATCCAAGTTGGAAAGGAAGAAGTAAAACAGTCGACTGGTTTGTGGTAGTGCGGTGGATAAGGCGTTGACCTGGCATGCTGAACTTCCCCTGTCCAGGCACATATGAGAAGCAAGTTGATGCTTCTTGTTTCCTACCCCCATCCTTTCTCTCTCTTTCCTCTCTCTAAAATCAATAAATAAGATCTAAAAATAAAAAAAGAAGTAAAACTATCATTATTTGCAGATGACATGATACTGTATATAGAGAATACTAATGATTCCACCAGTAAACTACTAGAACTGATAAATAAATTTAGTAAAGTATCAGGATACAAAATAAGTATCAAGAAATCAGTTGAATTTTTATACACCAATAATGAACTATCAGAAAGGGAAACTAAGAAAACAATTCCATTAACAATTGCATAAAAAATACCTAGGAATAAATTTAACCAAGGATGTAAAAGACCCGTACAAGTTACAAGTCACTAAAGAAAGAAACTGAAGAAAATACAAAGAAGTGAAAGCATATATGGTGTTCATGGATAAGAAGAATCAATGTCACTAAAATGTCCATACTACCAAAGCAATCTATAGATTCAGCAAAATTCTTATCAAGATACCAATGTCATATTTCACAAAACTAGAACAAATATTTCAAGAACTTATATAAAACATAGATCTCACATAGCTACTGCAATTAACTTTATTCAAGAATGAAGAATAAAGTAGAAGAAATTATGCTACTTGATATCAAACTATACTACAAGGCCATAGTAATCAAAAGAGAATGGCACTGACATAAAAATAGACATATAGATCAATGAAACAGAATAGAGTCCAGAAATAAATCCACACCTTTATAATCAATTAATATTTGACAAAGGAGGCAAGAACATACAATGGGTAAAGATAGTCTATTCAATAAATGGTGTTGGAAAAATTGAACAGATAAGTCCAAAAAAGAAAGAAAGAAAGAAAAAGAAATAGAGAAACTAGACCACCTTCTTACACTATACACAAGAATAAACTTAAAATGTATTAAAAAATTAAATGTCAGACTCAAAATCATAAAAATCCTAAAAGAAAATGTAGTCAGTAATAATTTGGACATTTCTTGTAGCAATATTTTTTTCTGATATATCACCTCTGGCAAGGAAAACAAACAAAAAAATTAAACAATGGTAGTACATCAAACTAAAAAGTTTTTGGACAGCAAAGGAAACCATCAATAAAATGAAAAGACAACCCACTGAATGGAAGAACATATCCTCTGATATATTTGATAAGGGGTTAATGTGCAAAATTTATAAAGAACTTAAAACTCAACACCCAAAAAACATGTAATCTAATAAAAAAATGGGCAGAAGATCTGAATAGACACTTCTCCAAGGAGGACATGGAGATGGCCAATACACATATGAAAAGATGTTCAACATCATTCATCATCAAGGAAACGCAAATTAAAACCAAAATCAGATGTCACTTCATACTTGTCAAAATAGTTATCATCAATAAATCAACAAATGACAAGTGTTGGCAAGGATGTGGAGAAAAGGGAACTCTCATGCATTGATGGTAGAGGTGCAGGTTAGTGCAGCCACTCTGAAAAGCAGTATTGAGTTACCTCAAAAAATTAAAAATGGAATTGTCTTATGACCCAATGGTTCTACTTTTGGAAATATATCCAAAGAAACCCAAAATACTAATTTCAAAGAATGTATACACCCCTAGTTCATTGTAGCATTATTTATAATAACCAGGATCTAGAAGCAGGTCACTTGACCATCAATAGATAAGTGGATAAAAAAGCTGTGGTATATTTACACAGTGAAAAACTACTCAGCCGTAAAAAGGAGGGAATCTTATGTTTTTTGGCAAAATGACTAGATCTGGAGAGCATTACATGGTAACTAAAATAAGCCAGGCTGAGAAAGACAAGTACCATATAATTTCATTCATATGTAGAATCGAATGAACAAAATAAACTAACAAAGAAAATAGAAACAGACCCCATAGATAGAGAACAGACTGATAGCTGTCAGAGGGAAGGGAGGTACTGAGGGGCTGGCTGAAAAAGGTGAAGGGATTAAGAAAAAAACCTCATAGAAATAGACAAAAGTATAGGGCAAGGGTCCCCAAACTACGGCCCGTGGGCAGCATGCAGCCCCCTGAGGCCATTTATCCGGCCCTGCCTCACTTCCGGAAGGGGCATCTCTTTCATTGGTGGTCAGTGAGAGGAGCACTGTATGTGGCAGCGCTGCAAAGCGTGGCGTTGCTCAACGTACAGTACTACTTCCGGTGACGTGGGACGCACATGTCACGGCTCTGAAAGCGCGTCATATCACTTATTACGGCTAGCAGTGACAAATATGGAACCGGACATTGACCATCTCATTAGCCAAAAGCAGGCCCATAGTTCCCATTGAAATACTGGTCAGTTTGTTGATTTAAATTTACTTGTTCTTTATTTTAAATATTGTATTTGTTCCCGTTTTGTTTTTTTACTTTAAAATAAGATATGTGCAATGTGCATAGGGATTTGTTCATAATTTTTTTTGTAGTCCGGCCCTCCAATGGTCTGAGGGACAGTGAACTGGCCCCCTGTATAAAAAGTTTGGGCATCCCTGGTATAGGAAATACCAGAGAAAAAGGGAGGTGGAAGATGTAAAAGAAAGTATAGCTAAATGATGATGGAAGGAGACTTGACTTGGGATGATGAACACACAATACAACACAGTTGATGTATTATAGAATTGTGTGCCTAAAACCTGTATCATTTTATTAAGCAGTGTTACTTCAATAAATTCAATAAGACAGTTAAATAAATGAGTAAGTAAGTAAATAAATAAATAAATACAATAAATGCACTATGACAAATGTCCATCAACCAGCAAAGTGCTAATCTAGTTATGGAAGTCTAATATCATGTTCAAAATTCACAGCCTTAGCTAATATATGTTAGCAAACATAGCAATGATGACTTATATTTGCACAGCACTTTATATATTATAGACAATTTTATATGTATTATTTCATTTGATCTTTTAAAAAACACTCTAATATAGGTGAGCAGGTGTTACTTTTTCACAAGGGAACAGATTCTGAGACATTAGGAATCCTAAGGTAAAAAGAACTCATATTCAAAGGTTTACATTATTTTTAGCAGCTAAAATAATTTCCTTATCTGTGGAAAACAGCATTTTCAAAAAAGGAGACAGGGAGTTATTAATATTTACCACCTTATGACACACTGATTTAAAATAACATATTGGAAGATCACTTGCAATTAATTTCATTTTATAATAACATGTTCTATCTTCTTAATGTGTTTTTATGCCAATAAAATGGGAATAAAAATAGCATAAGCATTTAATGTGTTAAGAAGTCAAAATAAATATGAACCTAATTGAGTTATGAGTTAAAAATAGAACTGTAAAATTTTGAAACCTTAGAACTTGCAAGTTAAGTCAGTTACCTCGCTTTCTTGAATAACAAAATTAAAAGACAAAAAAATTCTTGGAGTAGCAAACTAAGTTTTAGCAAAAATCTGAGTATATATGAAAAACATAGGAAAAGTAGTGAAAGTTTGAAACAGTCCTCTGTTATAGGTCTAATCATTTTGAGCTAAGTATTCCAACCTGTAGATGACTCTTATTATGTATTGCTTGCATCATAAAAGACTTGATCTCTGTGTGATCAAATAACTAATGAAACTGTCTATTGGACCAAAAAGAACATTGCTGTTATCAGTCTTGAAACAGCATAAAATAGTACAACATACTATACGATTCCAAATCTTTGGCAATTGGAAAAGGCAAAACTATGAATACAGTAAAAAAAAGATCAGTTGTTGCCAGAGATTGAGGGAAGAGAGGGGTAAATCAGTGATCACAGAGGATTTTTAAGGCAGTGACACTACTCTGTATGATACTCTACTGATAGATATGTGTCATTATAAATTGGTCCAAACCCATAGAATATACAACTCCAAGAGTGAACCTAATGTAAACTGTAGACTTTGGTTGATGATGTGTCCATGTAGGTTGATTAGTTATAACAAATAAACCACTCTGGTGGGGCGGCTGCTAGTGGGAGAGCCTATGCATGTGTGGAGGTGTAGGGAGTACAGGAAATCTCCATACCTTCTTCTTAATTTTGCTGTGGACCTAAAACTGCTCCAAACAAAAATATATATTTTAAAAATTTGTACAATGGGCCAACAAAAGCCACAATTCTATATCTTCCTCAGAAGCTTTATGACTGTACATTAAAATAATTTTTTTGGCATATTACAGCATAAATACAAGAAAAAGAAAGGTCTGGAATCCTTTAAGGAGAATGAATCCAGAACAAAAATAAACTTACTTCACACCCGGAAGGGGTTTCCCATGAACATGACTCCTTCTCCTGAGGAAGAACCGCTCTCTGGAAAGCATGGTCTCCCAGGCATGTCTGACACAAGGAAGACTCGAAGCTGGGCTCCCCATGTGGGATGTGTACCACAGAGGGGCCTGTGTACTTCAGGCTGGGACTCTGATGCTTGTCCACACTGACCATTGGGCTTTTGATCCATCTTCGTACCTACAACGTGCAAAAAAACAAACAAAAAACAGAATAAACAAAGGCATTTGACCTCTTATTTTTCTTCTAAAGCGAGAGGAGGGGAGAGAGACAGACTCCTGCATGCACCAATCGGGATGCAACTGACAAGCCCCATCTGGGGCTGATGCTCGAATCAACTGATCTATCCTCAGTGCCTGAGGCCAACACTCAAATCAACTGAGCTGTCCTCAGCGCCCAGGGTCCATGCTCAAACCAGTTGAGCCACTGGCTGTGAGAGGGGAAGAGCGAGAGACGGGGGGGAAGCAGATGGTTGCTTCTCAGGTGTGCCCTGACTGGAGATGGAATACAGGAAATCCGCACACCAGGTGGATGTTCTATCCACTGAGCCAATGGTAAGGGCCCCATTTGACCTCTCTTGATGTTTGATGGGGCCCCAGTAGGAAATTTGGTGCATGGATATTCATGAAAGGAGAATTCAGTCTCACATCACCGGTCAATGCTGACCAGTGACTTTCCAGGAGTGTATGTTTTTTGCCTTGTTGTTTCATCTCACTGAGTCTGTTTCCTCATCTATAAGATTGGGAAATAATATTTCCTTCCAGGTTGTTGTGAAAAGTTTACAATGTTTTCAAGTGTCCAAGTGTTTTGCCTAGCATAGAGTGCTCATGTTATATATGGCTCACAGCAATTAGGTTATCAGGGAACGTGCAGATACGCCAGTACTTTCAGCCTTTTGTACAGTGCATTTTCACCAATGAAATAAAAGTTGGTTTTGCATCTCATTTGCATAATAGAACAACTTTCTTTGACTTGTTGTTTGCTTTTCTGATGTTTTTGTTTGATAAAAAAAATCAACTGCTTCTTTTTTATCACTTTATATTCATTTTGAAATATCCCCTAATTTTTTTGAGTAGTATAAATGAAGTTCATTCATTAGCTCTCAAGGATGAAAACTTCAGACCGACGATATCTGATGAGATTCCTTCACTAACTCACCAGATTCCTGTTGTCCTTGTCCAAAATGTCACCTGTATGAGGATGGAGGTTAGTGACACCAGATACACAGACGGTGGGATGTTTGCTGTGCCATAATAGTGTGGACAGAGTCTCATTCTGCCATGTGTGATGTGGAGGATTGTAGTCCAGAGGTAGAAGCTAGAGAAACCCACCAGTATATCTGGAAGATATAACCACAATGGTGCTGTGTAAACCTAAACTTTTACCCTTAGAAATTGAGTCTGGATAAACTGGAGAAAATGCAGGAAGCAGCATAGGAAATGATTCACTCACAAGAAATGGCAGAAAAGTAACAACAGCAAATAACTCACTGAATACCTCAGTACTTCTGCACAACACCCTACTTTATTTACTATTAATGATAGCTAGAAAATAATCCATCCTGTATGCTGAAAGTAGTACATGTTAATAAAACTGATATTTGTATAGGTAATATAAATACACAAGACTAATGAAACATCAATTTAAACACTCTGGTTTGTATTAAACACATGCCATTAATGCCCCCCCCTCCAAAATCTTTTATTCTGGCTTACTTTTAATTAAGGTGACCAACTTTTTTACAATGTAAAGGAGGACAAAAATAAATTGAAGAAAATAATATCATAAATAAAAGAAACATTTTATTCATTGCAATGGTAATATACTATAATATGATAAATGCATAATAAAAACATTTGTAATATTTTATATTGTAATTATGCTTACATGCCTATTAATTTTTAATAATAATTGTAAGAAAAAAGTACTCATTTAGTAAAACTAAATATCAAACAAAACCACGAATTTGGAGTGATATTCAAGTGTATTTATCATTTTCTAATTAAAAAACATCTGTTTTATGCAACTATTTATTCAAAATGCGTTATTAATAGCTATGGTTTGAGGTTAGATTTCCTCTTTAAAACTCAAATTTCGGGAAAATACTTGTAAATAAAATTATACATATTTGGAAATTTTTAAATAGATAATAAATGAATAAAACGTGAATTGTGCTTACCTGTCTATGATTGAATATTCACTGAGAAAGAAATAATCGTGAATCTACAATGTCGTCTGTGCCCTGTCATGTTTCAGTAAGAAGTACACAAAGCTATTGCGTGCTTGGTATATTGTGCACTCTCTCAAGGTCTCTCCCCCCCACACACAGTGCAGAGCGCATGCGTCTCATAATTGTGTCTCATTGCATTGTACTGATCCTTGACAAATGGTCATGTCAAATACATCACATCACACGCAATGGATCGACTCTGCATCAATCAAATATGTACATTTACAAATTAATCTTCCAATATCAAAAAGGAGGACATGTAGGAGGACACTTTTCAAGGGAGGACAGAACTTACAAAAGAAGGACTGTCCTCTGATTGGTCACCTTATTTTAATGTTTCTTTTGCCAAATAGCTTTAACTTTGATGTTACTATAAATAGAATTTTAAACAGATTTATTTTCAAATGGAATTGTATGGTTTGACTGATTAAGAGTTTTGGTATATTGAAATGTAAATCTTATATTTATGGACCACTATATTTCAAGTAACTCTTATGCAATATCATCTTACAATTATTCATTTATAATGGAAGAATGTCCATGCAACTGAATCTAATTTTCATTAGGTGATAGACTGATTTTATCAGAGGACAAGAATTTAGATACATTATATCCCACTTCAAAGTACACAAATGATTGATAAACTTAAATAATCTGTTGGATATTCAAAATTGTAGGGATTAAAAATTACATAAGAAACTGTCATTAATTTGATATCCAGCTATGAAGTCCTAAAATAGTTTATATGGTCAAGAGCAAAGGCCGTCAAATAACCAATAGATGTTTTTATACAATTTTAGAATCAGAAGAGACCCAAAGATGTTAGAAATCTGCCTAAAGTCACTCTGTAAATTATTATGTTCTCAAAACTACACCTTTTGGTTAGAGCAAATCATTGAACTAGCTTCTACTAGAGTTTAAACTGGCGAACTCAATGCCTTCAGATGCTGGCAGGTACAGGAAGTTCCTAGAGCCCTGTGACCAGGGTATAAAAATAGGAGGTGTTGAGGACTGTAGCAAATATCCCAGTTTGCTAAGGACATTGAAATTTAAAATATAAAACAAAACAAACAAGCAAAACTCCCAATCAAACAAACAATGTTGGCCAAACTAAACCCTAGTCAAATTTACCCCATACCTTCAAGGATCACCGCTTGAAGTTATTGTATCAAGTAGAACAAGTATGAAGTAGAATTTCTGGAGTAGAAATAAAATGATTTGATACCTTCTAATTTAAAAAAATTAATTTTTTTTTAAATAAAAGAAAAAACATTTTAACTTTCATGCATTCATTCATCATTCATTACTGAAGACCAACTGTGTGTCAGGCATAATATAGGCATCGACAATATACCAGTTAACAAAACAGGTCTCACATGGAACTTGAGTTATAGCTTAAGGAATAATTTTTTTTTTATTAAGGGAATAAATAATTTATTTAATAAAATAAGTAAATTATAATATGTAAGGGAGAAAAGAAAGCAGAGACAAGTGATCAGGATCATTTGGGGTAAGAGAGTGCATTTTTAATTGTATGAGAAAAGAAGTTCTCCCTGAGAAGGTGGTTTTTCAACAAAGACCTGAGCAGTGGTAAAGTTGTAAGATATTCAACTGAGCTATCTATCCAATAGGCAACTGGATCAAGTCTGAATTTCAGAAGAAAGATTCAAGCTACAAATATGAATTGGAGACCTGAAAGAAATAGCCATAGTCTTCTTAAGTCTCCAAAGGAAACAAAACAAATCAAAACCAAGTATCTTCCCTGGATATACCATACTTGTAAAGTATGTGTCTAGGTATTAAGCTCATATTTCTGGGGCTTTGATTATTATAATCTATACTTTACTTAAACTTACTGAAATATGTGATTAACTCAAGTCTTCAAAGAGTGGTTATGTGTTTCATGCCTTGCCCTATTCCACGGAGGGCAAGGTGTGGATGTGGGTGATATTTAGCCCATGCTTTGAAATGACCTTCAGTGAATCATTTATTCTGAGTCTTGTGGACATTGAAAAATGATCTTCCCTTTCTTTCCACAGAGAATGTGGCAAGGGAAATTTAGAAATATTCCATTTCCCCAGAAGTATCAGGGAGAAAGGTGTTACAAAATAGAGTAATACTGTAGCCACTGTTGCTGGCATTAATTGTATACTTTGTCTTGAAGTGTTTTAACTTTTTTGGCTAAAACCTCACGCTAGCTTCGATGTGTCCCTTCTCCGCTACTCCTTTACACCTTGTACTGGCTTTGCAGCCTCCTAAGTGGTTTTTATCGGCTATTAATGACAAGGTTTATGATGTCTACTTGATCTTGCGAGAGGCAGGGTTGTGAGTAAATGCACGGGGCTCTCCCTCTGGCCTTAACCACACAAGGTGCCCTCCAAAACTGCTGAGTGCAGTTCCCCTTCCCCGAGGGAATCCACAAACTACAACTGGCCTATTGTGTTCCTTCAGGCGGTGAATTGCTCCGCTGAAGGGAGTAACTGGCTGCGAGTGGCTCTCCAAGTCCCTCTGAGACCAGTCACAATGGCTCTCCGAGAGCAGTAGCAGCTGTCTGCGTGGGAAGAATGAATGCCCGGATGCGAGCCCCAGCCGGGCTGCTCAGCCACCTGGGCTGTGGTTTCATTGAGAGCTACACAACTGTTTGTGGAGGGCATTGTCAACAAACACAGACGGGCAAGACGTCCTCTCACCCTGAACAAGCCAAGAACTCCTCCACTTGGGGGTCATAGTAACCTGGTCTCTGAACTGCATCGGATTTAGCAGCAACAACTTCTCGAGACATTGGGGTGAGAAAAGAAGGCTTTTTCTGTTCACCACACGGCTACTCTTACTGAACACGGTGTATGCAAAGTAGTACTCTAATTTCTTTGCTAAATCCAGTCTACTCTGATTTTATGAATTTATTTGAAAAGAAAAAGATAGCTCAAAACAATAATCTCTCAGACTAGAGAATAACCAGATGTAATTAAAGAGATTGGCCAGTTTCCGGGGATTTTCCAAGTGTGGTCTTTTCTTCTTATGTAAAAGTAAACAGATATTTTTCTTAATTTAAAATGGGTTAGCTGACAATGACATCAACTGATGCAGAAAAATTAGCGAGTAGGTTTTTATTAGCGAACTCATAAAGCAGCGCCTGATAGTCTGTCTCATCATCCTTTTTCTTTCCGGGAATGGAAAGCTAGCTGTCTTTTCTTTAAAATCCAGATGGACTAGATGTTGGACACAAATGCAAGTTTCAAAGGGGTATTTTTTATTACAGAAAGCTGACTTAGTTCACATGATGCTGCAGTAATTTACAATTTGGATATAGTCAAGCAGATTTTCCAAGTGAAATTATTCCAATAATTCAATTGATTGTAAAAAAGGGTCTATACACACCTAACCCTTTTTCAGAGGGCGCCTCTCAGCAGGCCGGTGATGACATTAATATAATTTAGGGGAAGGCTGCTGGAAGCAAATTCCTCTCTCATTGGTGCCTGGGGCTACTTCATAGCATGGCTCCTAATATGAAACAGTATTCTAGTATATGATAGAGTCAATGGTGTTAATCTGATATCTTCACTCCAGCTATAAGTGGTCATCACATAGCTTTCTTTTCTTTGAATATATGCAGTGTTTACTGCCTATAGAAAGCCATGGGACTTCCAGCTTACTTGTTGTTATGTCTATGTCATCTTTCCAACTAGACCATAATGGTGCACAGCTTCCTAGGTTGTTTTTTTTTTAATTCCTCAGAGGCTGTCACATGGTCTTAAAAACAGTATGCAATAAAAATAGAAATTGCTTGGCTATTTTTAATAACTGTATGTCTTCATTTATGGGTCCCAACATACTTTGCTTTGCTGTCATGCCCTAGCAAGGAACTAAATATGCTGTTTAGACCGACTCCCCCTACAAAGTACCTTCCCTGGGCTGCACCCTGACAAGGCTGAGTGGCTTTTGAAATTCCCTGTCCATCCTTTGTTGCCAGAGGCGGATTTAACGGCAGACACACCCGGCATGCGCCCTGGGCCCCCGATTTCTGAAGGGCCCCGCAAAACCCCAACTTGACACTTTTTTCTAATGACACCAAGTTTGGTTTCATATGTGCAATTTTAACATTAATAGTACATAATATTTTTTATTTATTTAAAAATATGATTAACATGTATTTTTATTTTCCCTCTCTTTTTTTTAAGGGGCCTAATATTTTCTTTTGCGCCCAATGCCTCAACCGACCTTAATCCGCCTCTGGCTGTTGCCCGTGGGATTTCCAGGTCCTTTCCTCTCAGCATTGACCAGGGTACTTGCAGTCTGTTTCAGATTCTCAGGGTTGAACCCTGTGTTTCCCCAGGCCTGGGGAATGGAGTGGCGGGGGACACAAAGGCAGAAGAGGAATAAAATAGGGGAGATACCTCTCTCCATCCTGTTCTCAGTTGCTGCTGACACCAGGCATCACCCCCAACTCCTCCCCTCATACAGCTGCCGGCGGGCCGCACCCTCCACCACGGAGTGCTCTCATGAGGATTAAACCCCACAGTCGGCCCTGCACTGCCGCTCTGCGCGCTCGGCATCTCCTCGCTCCTCCTCCTCCTCCCCGCTGAGGTCCCCACTCCACCCCACCAAGGTTTAAATGCAAGAAGCACGCTCACAGGAATTCACTTGACATAACCTTTTTTTTTTTTTTTGAAATAAAGATAAAGCCTTTTGTCATCCTTTAAATTATGGGATTGATCCTTTTTATTTGGATTAGTCTTTCCTGGATTTAGAAATTTTAAATGTAAAAAAAAAAGGAGAAAGGGAAAGTAGGAGAGAATTTTTTCAGGTGATATCTCTCAGGGGCAGTGTGTGTTGTTTGCTTTGCGAGTGAACTAAGGCTCAGGGAAAACGCAGTGCTGGGCGGGTCACGGGAAAAGGACCGGCCTGAGTGGCCACAGCTCACCCACTTGGAACCTTGCCCCCATGCTTCCTTCAGAAAATTCCCCTTTCCAGTATTTTTAATGTCTCCCTCTCTTGGCTACTGTGGTTTAGCCCATTAAAAACATTGTTCTTGCAATATCTCTAAGGAGCTCCCAGACTAACTAAAAACATCCACAGACCCCTGTGTTTCAGAAAGCGTCCTTTATCACCTCCCGGACTCGTTCCCTTCTCAGCCAAGCATCACAAAAAATGATCATTTCCTCACCTCGCATTTACGCTTCAACACACTGCAGTTTATCCATTAAACAATATTTGTGGATTACCTCGTATCTGCTGGAACTAAGGTGAAGTGTATGACAGAAAAAGTCTCACTCCATTGAAATAAGTTTTCACCAAGATGCCAGTAAACCTTATTGCCAAATCCAATGGACACTGCTTGGACCCTAATCTGTAGCACTTTAAGGTTTCAGCACAATTGAACTATCTGCACGGCATTATGGTGGGGACGCAAAGAAATGTGATTGCTTGAGGGATCTTTGTATGAGGGTGCTTGCACTTCCGAGGAGACTGACTTGTAAGCCTGGGGTTTCTCGGAGCACAGTAAGCACAAAATGTAGCAGACGGTGAAAAGCATGAACTCTAGAACAGCATTACCTGGCTGAAAACCCAGCACCACTGATGGGGCAACTTACTGAGCCTTCCCAGTGCTCACTTTCTGTACTTACAAGATGGAGATGATAATGATACCTACCTCACCAGAGTTTTGTGAGGACTAAAAGAGATGATGCAAGTTATGTTCAGCACGTGGCACTGGGTGAAGAACACTTGGTTAATGACTGCTATTATAGTTATGGCTCCAAGCCATGAGAGAGTTTTACACCAAGTTCCATGGGAGAAAAGATGGAGGGTATTTGGCCCAGCTGGGAGAAATCAAGGAAGGCTTTCTGAAGGAAGGTATGGTGAAACTAAATCTTGAAGGTTGAGTTAAAGGAAGTCAGGTGAATTAACAAGAGAAAGACATTTCCAGGAGAGAGGATGACAGAAGCCAAAATATAGAGGCAAGAGCTGCCTGGGATGTGAAGAAAAAGAACCCAAAGAGGAGAGGCAAGAACTAGCCTGACCAGGTTGTGACACAGTGGATCGAGCATCGGACTGGGATGCAGAAGGACTCAGGTTCGAGACTCCGAGGTCGCCAGCTGGAATGCGGGCTCATCTGGTTTGAGCAGAGCTCACCAGCTTGGACCCAAGGTTGCTAGCTTGAGCAAGGGGTTACTCTGTCTGCTGAAGGCCTGTGGTCAAGGCACATATGAGAAAGCAACCAATGAACAACTAAAGTATCGCAATGAAAAACTGATGATTGATGCTTCTCATCTCTCTTTGTTCCTTTCTATCTGTCCCTATCTATCTCTCTCTCTGACTCTCTCTCTGTCTTTGTAAAAAAAAAAAAAAAGAATTAACTGAAGCTAGATAGAAAGGCTGGGTTATGAGGCAAGAAGTCACTGACATGTATGCAGGTGAGCTGGATCCTCAGATGTGCCTTTCAATGCAGTATGAAGGGTGAAGTTAAGACAGTCGAGAACACAAGTAGCTACATGAGTCAGGAATTGCTTTTAAAAAAACGGTAAGGGCCGAGCGAGAATAGTAACAGTAAGAATGGGAAAAAAATGATGAATCAGCAAGTCTATCTATCATTTAGCTCTCAAGTCTACATCCTTTTCTTATCCAAGTTTCACTATTTTACTGTTTTTCTTCTGAATTCCTAAAGTCATCCTTTAAATGGCCTTGCCCTTTACTGAAAGCATGACATCCTTCTAAATGCAGAAGTTCCAGCTCTTTGGTGGTTCTCCATTGCCAGCGGCTGTGATTTTCAACCCTGCTTGCAGCTCCCAAGGACAGAAGCTCACTTTTACACTCCAGAGCTTAACACAGCTCCCAACACATAGGACTCAGTAAAGACATGTTTGTCGATTGGTTTAAAGCCAGGTCCTAGGCAGCACACAGGGAATAAAGAATAAGAAGCATCCAAGAAATCAACAGTGGTAAACAGTGTTAAAGTTAGTGTGAATTCATCTCTGGGGACAAGTCCATAGGGCTGGGATGCAGATGGGTTTTGCATATAGGGGTAGCATGTTTAAAGGCATGCTCATAAAGGGGGCTTGGCTGGAGTTAACCTTGGAGATAGGCATGTGTGGTAAGACAGAAAGCCAAAGAAGCAAATGGGTGTGTGTGACCAGATTGCAAAGGGACTGGAATGCTTAAATATTAAAATGTTATCCTTAACTCACAGGGAAGGAACCCTTAAGAATTTTAAACGTTAGAGTGGTATGATCAGATTTGCTGTATTCTGGATGAATTATATATAGTAAGTCCAGGGGAAAGGCAATCTGACTATAGGAATGAGCACTGTGTACAAAGGGGGTTTTAAGAATGCACATCTTCTCATGCATTTCTAAACCCATGGGAGCTTTTAAAACATGAAGGTTTACAAGAGGCTTAAATTTTTCTTTTTAAATTTTATTTTCAAACTCTATGTAACCTGGATAAATGTCAAGGCAGGCCGAATGGAGCATGAAATGAGCAGGGTCTTGGTGGTCTCAGAGGGAGATAGTAGGATGAGTAGGAGGTCCCTGGCAGACCCAGGAGAGGACCCTGGGAGGGAGCTCTCTCCGTATGTAATACGAGGTAGATATACCAGGCTACACCCTTGGTGGAGCTCTGCAGTTCTGTCCTTCAGATATCTTTTCCTTCTCTTCCTCCTTTCTCCCCACCCTGAAATCTAATTCAGGGTCAGGCTTTCTTGTTTCAGGTAGCTATTAATTTCTATAATAATCTAGGTATAGTTTAAGTTACTAAACTGCAAGGATAATATTGTTTCTGTGTTATTCCGAGGTTAAGCCATTCCTTTATAAGTGATTTGGGTTTTCTTACAACTTACTGAACAATAACAACAACAACAACAAACCCATTTAAGATAAAAAAATAATTTCCTACAGAAATGAAAATGAACTGGGTTAGGAGACTTGGATTCTAGCTCTAGCTTTGCAACTATCTTGAGCAAGTCACTTCACCCATTTGAACTTCTTTGTCCTCATCTGTGAAATGAAGGGCTTGGAGCAGGTAAGCCTTGTGGCCTCCCCTTACCATGTCACAAACTCAAGGCTATTTAGTCACTGGAGTCATGCTGATATGACCTGGATGCCCCCTACCTTTGCAGTGTACGGCACTCAGCACAGGTTTATGAATAAACAAATGATCGAAAATGCTTGCTGTACCCAGCCACATGTTGTGTCATCTCCATTAGATAAACTGAGAAAAAAAAAAAGCAACAACAAAAACCACAAGGCCCTTACAATCATTCTATGGTGTTAAGGACAGTGGTTAGAAAATCAATTTACATTGCAATGAAAAAGACTGAATGCAAGTCTTACTGTTCAAACTGTGTACTTACTTAATTAAATTGAAAGTGCTAAATGAAAGGGAAGATGATTAACATTCAAAACAGGGGCTTATTGCTACTCCCTGGTGCTGCTGCTTCTCCCGGAGTCCTCTTATTACTACTCCCTGGTGCTGCTGCTTCTCCTAGAGTCCTCATACAAGAAGCAGCACAGCACTCTCCATTTCAATTTTATGCAGAATCTATTTTCCTCCAAATGATGTTCATGCTGCCATGGTACTGTAGGTTTCTATTTTAGCATTCTATTTTTCTCTCACTTCATATTTTATAAAAGAAAATGGTAAGATTTAATTGTTCCCTGAAAACACCAAGAGAGTCAAAGCTAATAAGTAGATAGTTACCAAGCTCCTACTGTGTCCGAGAATTGTGTGAGGGTCTAAAAACGTGGGAAGTGGGAGACTATATTGAGAATGAATTGCAGATGTTTGAAGATCCCACAGAAATTGCTGAGACTGGAAAATTTACTATGTCCTCAGGACAACTGAGACAGAGAAAAATGACTATTAATATAGGTCTGTGTAAGTGGGGAAGGAAAAAAGATATATTTTTTAGAATAGATACATTTTTGGAATGTGCAAAATAATAATAATATTAAAGCTAAAGGGGCAGAATTGAAGAAAGATCCTGGTAACGTTATCCCTGGTGACCTCATTCCCTCCAAATATGGTGTGATCTGCTGATGAATCTTGATACCGTGCCTCATGAGCTGACTTGTGAAAGAAAAAAGAAGAGGAAATAAGTATACAGTCCAGAAATATACATTTATTGCATTACATAAATATGGTCCTCATTAAAACCTCAAAGGAAATGGCAGGCCTTTCAGCTTTTTAGGGAGAACTGCATGTATAACATTGTGCGTGGAAAGGTGGGTTGTCTAAACTTCTGAGCATCAGGCTGTGCTCACCTTTTACTGTAAAACTAACACTCAGAGAAATCAGGTATGGAGTCTACACACAATTTTGGAATCAATGGATGTTCAGTAGGTACTATAGGCAGTCTTGTAAGCAGGAATGTAAACACGCAGCCTTGCTTACAAAGTCTAGTGTTGGGTACATTTGTGGTTCTTGTCACCCTGGCAACCTTTCCTATTCGTATGGTCAAAGCAGCCCCACTCTCACCCAAGCACTAGGATTTTGGGGACCTGTCAAAGGCAGTACCTGGATGCTTGAACAGGATAAGTATGTGATTCAGGCATAGTCAATTATAAAACCCTATGCCTCTGGCCATGGGGATGGCTCCAAAGGTTGGCTTGTGACCTAAATAGAGCCAAACAAAATCCTTCTTGGTGATCTTTTTTTCCTTTATTTCAGATTGCAAGCTGCAGAGATGCACCCTGAGGAAACACTAGCAACAGCACATCTCTTCCCATGTGGAAAGATAAACAAATGATCATAATGAATAAACAAATGATCGATAATGCCAGCCACATACTTTCATAACTTTGTGCCACTACCATTAGATAAACTGAGGGAAAAAATAGCAAAAACAAAAACCACAAGACCCTTACAGTCATTCTATGGTGTTAAGGACAGTGGGTAGAAAATGAATTTACATTGCATTTACAAAGACTGAGTGCAAGTCTAGTGCATTCAGTGGATAGTGCATTCAGTAGACAGTGGTCCACCTAGTGAGAAGCAGAAGTGAGAGGCAGAGACACGTTAAACCCAGATTCCAGAGTGTGTATTTTTAAGTGTGGACCAAAGTGTAGTTAGATGCAGAGAATGAAATTATAAGGGAGAAAAAGTTGCTTTTAGGTAGATACACTAATTCAAAATATTTCTCAAGCTGAACAGCATGGGGCACAGAGCACAGATGTTGACTTGGGAGAGTGTCCTTTAGGGTCCCTGCTGTGCCAAACATTCCCTCTTTGCCTGCTGGATTGTGGAGAATTCTGGAAGAGTTCTTTGGGAGAGGCAGAAACAGCTGGATTGGTTGGGGGCAGGGAACACTCAGAGTGTTCTGACCAATGACTATTTCTTAGCCATTTCATCAAAGTTGTAAGAAAATATGTCAATATTTTAAAACCAGTATGGCTTACCAAGCGTACCAACTAAGCATCAGCTCTGATTTGAGAAGAGATAGAATTGGGGTTGTTTTTGTGGAAATCACAGAGAAGACTGTGGAAGATATTTAATAACACATGGCTATTAAAACAACAACAAAACCTATCTGATTGCTCAAACTCAGATTGTTCTGACAGGCCTGTACTTAGTCTTTATTTACATCCTAAATCGGTGATGACCAAGATGTTATTTCTTTCTTTTCACAAGCCAGCTGTTCCTGAGCACCCACCAAGTGCCTGAAGATAATAAAAAAGTATAAAAAAATAATTTGTCCATATCCAGGTTTAAATGAAACAGGCACTTAAATGTCATAAGATATACAGGGCAAATGTTCTGAGCATAAAGGAAATGAATCCTAACCATAATAAAAAAATAAGAAATAATTTTTTTTAAAGAGTGAAATAAAATATCTTGGATTTTTGTGGATATTTTGGCTAAAAAAATCCATGAAAACAAATGAAAAAAAATTTTTGTTTTTTTACAAAAACAAAAACTTAGAGAATTAGTAACACATGAAATTTAAACTCCAGGCCTGTCTAGTGAGCACAACAGTAAAGAAGAGGTATTGATTGAATGAAGGGCTATGATCAGTGGACTACTAGCTCAGTAGCACGTTTTCTCTTCTCAGCCCCATAGGGAACATTCTTTAGGAACCCAAGAGCCACAGGTTGGTGATTCAGCACCATCACAATGACTTTCCTACTCATTCCCCTTCCTTACCGAGCCCCCTTCTAATGCACGCTACACTTTGCTGCTAGATCTATTTCCTCAAAAAATAGTGTTAATGGCATTCCTTCCTTGTTTTATACTTTCAATGGTTCTTCATTCTCTAACAATAAGGGCCAAGTCGCTTTAGTTTAGTATTTTACCTGGACGGTCTCCACGCTCTTGCCCCAGCACAATTTACCATCCTATTCCCCATGACTTGTCTACCTTTGTGCCATACACCGGCCAAAACAGATTGTTTGCTTTTTTCCTAACAAATTCTATACTTTTCAACCTTTGAGCCTCTGGCGGCTCCTGTGTTCTTGTTAACAGAGTTGTCTTTTTTCTCCACCTCACCTCAGTTTTGCTAGGCCAACTCTTCCACTCTTCAAAACCTGACTCTCGCAAACCATCTTCATGAATGCTCATTACAACTTCCTGAAATGTCTTTCTCCTTGAACCTTTATTTTAGTTCAAACTTCTTGTGTGCATCTGTGGTGGTCTATAACACCATAACTCATGCAATCTTTAATGATCCCAGCTAGTATTTATTTCTATGGGCAATTACTATGAAGTATATTTCCCTCCTGGGATTATGGGAAGTATAGAAGATTTTTTTTTTTGTCATAATGTCATGCTAGAAATGTAATGGGAAAATAACTTATAACACATATATAAAATAGGAAGACTTAATATATACCCTGAAAACTCCCTTGAGGGTTCAGTTTGTAAAACTACATTCTCTGCCACTACTGTTGCTATTCCTTTTTCTAAGAGAGTGTACAAAACTTTGAACACTGCAGCAAAATTCCTAACATGTCCTTGGACCAACAATTTCCATAGCACTTATTTGATTTTAACATTTGATTTGGGAAGTAGCCAATAATTCCATCTCCAGTTATTTTTCATGTTTCTATTTACTAGTGTTAGTTTTACCACTCTGATTATCTCAGGCTTTAATATTTTCATTTATTATCTTCTTGAAAAACCATTGATCTGGTTATGGTGTTGCCTGCTGTATGGCCAGTAGCCGTGGCCACCATCACAGCTGCATGGCCCATGCAGGTTTGCATTTGATTTGGACAGAAGGAAATGAAACAACAAAGCCAAGAACTGGTGGGCCATTACCTTTAATCCTAGCTCGTACCTGGTGGGTGAGAAATACACACAGTGGGAAAACACTTCCCTTTCCATTCAGGGCTCTAAAGCCACTGACTCATCCGAGTATTCCTAGAATCAAAGGTTTCTACCTCACCAGCCTTATTCACCTCTGTTCCCCATCTCCTTCTCTCTGTACAAACTGCACAAACTGGCTTCTCCTTCAGCACTCTGCCATCTTGGCTGCCTCTCCTCTCCAATACTGATGACAGGATCTGAGAGAGAGAGCCCCCAGTTTGCCTTATCTTATAGTGTAGAAATTAAAGTCTTTTTTTTTTTTTTTACAGAGAGAGAGAGTGAGTCAGAGAGAGGGATAGGTGAGAAGCATCAATCATTAGTTTTTTATTGCGCATTGCAACACCTTAGTTGTCCATTGATTGCTTTCTCATATGTGCCTTGACCGCGGGCCTTCAGCAGACCGAGTAACCCCTTGCTGGAGCCAGTGACCTTGGGTTCAAGCTGGTGGGATTTTTGCTCAAACCAGATGAGCCCTTGCTCAAGCTGGCGACCTCAGGGTCTCGAACCTGGGTCCTCTGCATCCCAGTCCGACGCTCTATCCACTGCGCCACCGCCTGGTCAGGCAAAGTCTTTAAGTCAATATACAAATAAGAAAGTCTCTGATACAAAGCCACTTATCTGAGGCATAAATGGGATTCCTCATAAGAGTGCAGCACCCCACATCATGCAACAGTCAAGGGCAGGGGTCCCCAAACTATGGCCCACAGGCTGCATGTGGCCCCCTGAGGCCATTTATTCAGCCCCCTCCGCACTTCTGGAAGGGGCACCTCTTTCATTGGTGGTCAGTGAGAGGAGCACATTGACCATCTCATTAGCCAAAAGCAGGCCCATAGTTCTCATTGAAATACTGGTCAGTTTGTTGATTTAAATTTACTTGCTCTTTATTTTAAATATTGTATTTGTTCCTGTTTTGTTTTTTTACTTTAAAATAAGGTATGTGCAGTGTGCATGGGGATTTGTTCATAGTTTTTTTTATAGTCCGGCCCTCCAATGGTCTGAGGGACAGTGAACTGGCCCCCTGTGTAAAAAGTTTGAGGACCCCTGGTCAAGGATGTGGGGAAAAGCTCAGTTCTGAGAAGATCTTAGTATTAAAAGGTAAAAAAGGCTTAGTCTTAAAACTATGCCTTAGACCAGTGACTTTCAACCTTTTTTGAGCAGTAGCACATTTTTTACATTTACAAAATCCTGGGGCACACCATCTACCAAAATGACACAAAATGACACTCTAACACAGTACATATTATACATATAGTTAATAATATAGTTTCTAAATGTATTTATACTCACTTAGTGTGAAACCTGGGCCTGTTTTGATGAACACAAAAGGGATATCCTGGCAGGAATGGTAGAAAGACACACACGAAGCTCTTCCTCAACAGTTCTTAGTCTCTCTCTGTTTTTAGTTTTTATCGCAGTCAAGCTTGAGAAGCTCAGCTCACATAGATATATGGTTGAAAATGGGAGCAATGTCAAAATAGCTTTGTTGCCCAGAATGTTGCCCTTTGTGGGGGCCTCTTTTAAAAAGAAAAAGGTAAAATATCTATATATACCATCAGGATAGACATAACCAGCTGAGGCCGAGGCTTCATCTAGTGGTGGCAACATTACCTCCAGTCCTGACCAGGATTAGAAATCGGGACCATGGGGAGGAGTAGCAGCTTCAACTACTCGCCGCGGCCACACAATGACAAGTGCGCGGCAGCCCGAGTGGGGACCTTCCGGGTGTGGATGAGAGGTGGCCTACTATTGGTTCATTGCTAGTGGTTGGGATGAATCCTAGAAGGTGATTGGTCAGTGAGCGTTCCCTGTGCCTCCACTCTTCCTGTCGCTGATAGCTGGAGGGATTGTGAGGGGAATGTTTATGTTCGGATGGAGGCGGCTGGTGGTGGGCTGGATAAATAGCCTCCGCAGGCCGTATCCGGCATGCGGGCCGTAGTTTGAGGACCCATGTTTAATTTCCCCATGGCACACCTGACCATGTCTCATGGCACACTAGTGTGCCACGGCACACTGGTTGAAAAACACTGCCTTAGACTATAAGGACCCTACCTGCTTACAGCCTGTTCTCCACACCCAATGCAAACTATAAGCAAGCAAACATACACATCATATTTGCAAACTTATTTGCCCTACACCTGCCTACTCCTTTTCCCCAGAAATACACAAGGGCAAGCATGAGAATGTTTGGGGATAGGAGGACTTGGCCCTTTTTACTAGAAATCCTCAACTTTACTCTTCATCATTTTTGCCTCTTGGATGAAGAGATTCTTCCAGTCCCATTCAATCTTCCAAGTGGTCTTTCCCTGCATAAAGCTGTCTGAGTGTGAAGCATACTTCATATGACCTTTTATTACCTATATCTCACTCATGACTCTCTTGAGGGCACATAGAAATTCCTAAGTATTTGTTGAATGCAAAGATGGATGAAAGAATGAATAAATGACTTGTGTGGTGGTATTTTAGCTTCTTAATTTGTGTCTCTTACACCATCACAAATTCTTTATAAAGTTTTCATTATGTATATCTTCATGTTACTTTTCATTTCAGTGTCTTGCATGGATCAAGTTCAATAAATATTTGTTGTACTAGTTGCTAAGTGTGTAACTGTGATCCAATGGGGTATGAATGCTATCAGACTCAACCTTTGGAAGTTTTAGAGCCTTATTTCCTGTTTCAGCTTATGGACCATAACCACATATTTAAGTCCCCGATCCAATGTTTTCATCCACCCACTCATTCATAGTTTTAACTTTTGTTCATTTTGGTGTTTATATTTTTATCTGAGTACTGTTATCAGATGTGATCTCAAATTGTTTCTATCACTTATTAGATGTGTGACCTTGAGCAACAAACTTAATCTCTGAGTGTTTTCTCACCCAATAAGAGTTAATACTTATACCTAACAGTGGTGAAGATTACAAGATGAGTAGATGGTAGATAAGATATGAGTTCTCTGTAAGCATGTAAAATATATATGCATAAATAAGAATAATTGATTTTAAATTGTTCACAGTTAGCTTTCCAAAGATGAACTTGGCAATCAGAAGAGACAGAAAAGTTTTTAGTCATTAGACTTACTTTAGAGAAATTTTCAGGCACTTAGTATGGGAAAAAAGAAGTTAAGATCTTTATGATCTTGTTTGATTTTGACATTCTATAATTCCACATATAACTTGTTCTAGGAAAGTCGTTCACTTGCTAATAAAGCTTACTTATGTACTTGAGCTTTTTTACAGTTGAATTATGAATAGGTCAACTCACTAATTTTTTTTCTCCTAATTGTACAATGAGAGAGAGCAGCATAAAAGCAATTCAAGTAAAAAAATCCCATGAATTTTAGTTCACTCTACACCTTATAAGAATAGTCTCATCCAACTTCTGGACTACTTGAATGAGGCAGTATCAGCAGAATCAGTGAGATAAAAACAAAGGAGGAGATATACTGACCTTTGTTCTGTTAAATCAGATTTGTAGTACTGATTTTAGACTTGTTTTGAGTTTAATAGGGGTATTGACAAACTAAGAAACATTCAAATTAAGAGCAAGTAGAATGGGAAGGAAATTTTCATGGTTAGCTATATGTATCATCTTGGATAGGCTGTACTCGGTCACTAAATTAAATACTAATCAATGTATTGCTAGGAAAGAATTTGGTAGATGTGATCAACATCTACAATTTTAGTTAAAGTTGACTTTAACTAAAAGAGCTATCTATAATCTGGGTGGAACTTGTCCAATCTTTCGAAAGTCCTTAGGAACAAAACAGATTTTCCCAAGAAGAAATCCTGTCTCAAGATTGTACCATCTACTTTTTTCTGATCTGCCTATACATTTCAGACTTGCCATTTCCACAAGCACAGGATCCAATTCATTGAAATAACTCTGTTTTTATATATCTTCTATACAGTATATATCTTTGGAGAACTCTGATACAGAGATCAAAAAAGAAACAAAGATATGAAAAACTTAGAAAGGCCATGAAAACAGTTTTTCAGTATTTAAATAAGTATTATGTGAAAGATGAACCAATGGGTGGAGTTAACAGTAAAACCTCTATGGATCTCCCAACACAAAAGTTAAATGAGGCTTTCTTTAAGAGGCGGCTGCCCTACAGAGAGCACATCAGAGAGGAAATCTGACCAATCTTTCACTCCATGGAGAATGTGCCACAATAATGCATTTTTTTGGTTCCAGAAGTTAAATGAATCCCATCCTCATAGAACTTTAAAATTTTATTTGCCCTTATAACCATTCATCCTAGAACTTTACTGTACCTAATATAAACAATATTTCTAATTTTGGATCATTGTATTAAGCAGAAAGCTCTTAGATGCACATTCTCAGCATTCATGTTCACATGGTTCTCATTTTATAGACGATAAGGCTGGTGCTTTCCTGATAACATACAACCATCCTATAACAGATCAGGATTTGAATAAGGATAGCAAGTTTATAAACTTTCAGCCAATGTTTTTTTTTTTTTTACCAAATTATACTGCTCACAAATATTAGGGGATATTTCAAAATGAATATGAAGTGATTAAAAAAAGAAGCATTTGATTTTTTTTTATTAAACAAGAACATCAGAAAAGCAAACGACAAGACAAAGAAAGTTGTTCTATTTTGCAAATGAGATGCAAACCCAACTTTTATTTCATTGGTGAAAATGCACTATACAGAAGGTTGGAAGTATTGGTGTAGCCCCTAATTTTTGTGAGCAGTAGGTGGAATCTCAGGCCAATGTCTTGTGATATACACTTTCCATAACTTTTGTAAGATTGTAGCAAAACAAACAAAAACCCTGAATTCTATGCTAAAAAGCATAGAATCTAGAACTGAACTTTTAAAAAGACTCTTTAACATGTACAAATGGCACTGCTATGCTGTAATGCCCAACAGTATTGTCTGCATTTCTCAAAACTACTGAGTGGGTCTTACGAAAATTACTTCGAAGCTGGCAGGTGACTTAGAAATCATCCAACTATGCCTTTGAAATATATACTTGAAGTGTTCCTTGTGCACCCAACTCCAAGTACCATCATGCAAGCACTTACTCATGGAGGGCTTTTTTCTTCAATTTTACTCTCCCCAATGAACACTTAATGCAACTGCTTGCTATAATTATTTTTTTTGCTCTTCAGCAACTTTGGCTGAAATATGGAGCCAATATAAAATATAATTACAATATAATAATCATCCCTTGCCACTGGAAATGAGTATAATGATTTCCTCATTTAAAACAAGACAGCTTTTAACTCTAACCATTAGTTTTTAGATGAAAATTATACCTGTTTTAAGTCCTTGCGTCTAGGTAACTTGAAGGATTTTGTATGTGTTCTAATACTGGTTAACAATTTTGTTTATGCTTTCTTTTATTTTGTTAAATTATATACAATTATCTTAATTCAGTAGCATGTAGACTTTGACATTTTAAAGATAAATTTTTAAAAGGGGAAAGGTATTATTTTATATCAATCTGAAAACAATAAACCTTAGAATTGAATGTATTTTTCACTGTTTTCTGGCTCCTAAAATCTCCATGGTGCTCTTAATTATTTGATATTTCTCATTTTCCTGGAAATGAAGAAATTTTTAACAAATACATTTTTAAATCTCATGAGCTGGCATGTCATATATATATATATTTCTATATATAGAAATATATATATTTCTAAAAAAAAAGAAAATACATATATTTAGAATTTGAAGTGATTCTAAAATTGAAGTTCAATTGATACTAATTTTTAAATTAATCTAGGTTTTCCAGACCTATTTTATAATTCTACATGTAATAGCTTCTTAAAAAGAAAGCACATTTCATAATAGTAATTAAATGATCACTTTAGCTTACAGCACAGAAATGAGCAACCAGAAAGATATTAACTGGTTTTTTTAAAAGTACTCCAAGGTCAATTTTTATCAATCATGTTTGGGAGATTTCTGAGAAAAAAAAAATGGTGGTCTTATTTCTTCCCAGAAGATCAGAAATGTGAACTGGGGTCACCTTGGTTGCCTCTGGATAAAACTGGGAGCAGACGGTTTGTGCCGGACACTCTTTAAACTGCAGTGATTGGGGCTGCCTGGGAGCCAGGATATCTACCTCCACCCACTGCCAGGGACCCCAGCTCCAGCTCCAAACGCGCCCCTACACATCACCCAGAGGTCAACCTTAGGTGGTTAGGTTCTAGAAGAGGGCGAGGGGTCCTCTGTAGAAGAAACAACAGGTAGGCTTTGGGGGCGTGGTCTACAGGGGGCGTGGTCAAGAGGATCAGTGCTCTGATGGGTGTGAGCCTGGGCTCCATGCACTCTGCTCCTGGCTGCCAGATAAGACAAACTGAGGAGGCATCAGAGAAACCTGGTCCAGAGGGGCCCTTATTGCCCTGGCCTTAAGGACAGTACAGAGGCCAGGCTTCCCTCCCACCTCATAAGTCTCCCCCAGTTCTCTCAACTTCCACTGGGCTAGTGGTTCTCAAACTTAAGCCTACATCAGAATCACATTCTGATTTAATAGAGCGGGCTTATTAAAACAGATTTCTGGACCCCAATTTTCAGGTTTTCTGATTCAGAAGATTTTTAAGAAAAAAATATTTTTTCCATTGATTTGAGAGAGAGAGACAGACAGACAGACAGAGAAGCATCAACTCGTTGTTCACTTAGTTGTTCCATTTAGTTATGTACTCACTGACTGCTTCTCATCTGTGCCCTGACCAGGGTCCGCAGCTCTCAGGTGGGAACCAGGCTTTGCATTTCTTTAAGTTCCCGGGTGAAGCTGACGCGCTGTTCTGGGGACCCTGACTTTAAGAACCACTGCTCTGCGCCTTGCAGAGTCCTTGTTTTTCCCACTCAGTGTCTCTCTTCTTCCCTCAAATCAAGGAGGGGTTTTTGTAGCCCAGCATCCTCTATTTTCTCAAAAGAAAGCATGTTTCTTCTCTTTCCCACAGGTGAAGTTGCCAGTTCTTTCTCAAGTGACTACTAATCTGACTAGCTCATTTGAATATTTCTTGGCTCTCTGGATCCCGTTGGTGCAAACACGTCCAGTTGAAAAGTATCAACACAATTATATCTCTTAGTCACAGGCTACTTTCAGAGTGTCCCCAGACATAAATCCAGGTGTGTGTGACTGTGTTCTTTAACAGCATCCGTGCCCCCAGTCCTGCTTGTGGTCTCTTGGTTTGTTACCGCCTCCTTTGCTGGTGACTATCTGGCATCCTTTTTGATGCCCTAGCTGCTCAGTGCCCATACCGGCATAGGGGGCAATGATGGGGTCAGACGGGAGGATTGGAAATCATCCCTCTGCCCAGCTCTCTGTATCATTCAGTCATCACCAGAACCCATGTGGCACAATTCGTGAGCAGAGTCTCAAAGCTACTGGAGAACACTGCCCTTCAGTATCTTATCCTCACATCCCTTCTGCGCCTCTGCGCAATCACACCTCTTGATGTGCACAGGGAAACAGATGTCATGCGATTCTCTCCCAACTCCTCATCTCTCCATTCTCAAGGGCCTGTACCCCACAATTCCTCTCTTGTTCCTGTATAGTGCCTTCTTTCTTGAATTAAAAACCAAAAACACACATGCATGTCATTTTGTATGACTAGGTACTTACTGAACAACTGTTGCCCAGTTCCATAGATGGATGAAGATTTCCATTTCGGGGTTCATCTGGAATGTTGTGCTATATTGTCAATGCAAATCGATTTCTTTATATGTTCAAACTTTTTTTTAAAAAAATTGAACTTATTAGGGTGATACTAGTTCACACAATTATACAGGTTTCAGGTGCCTAATTCTACAACATATCTCTGTACACTGTATTATGTACCCATCTTCTCCTTCAGGTTAAGTCTTTTTTTATCACCATTTATGCCCCCATACTTTCCTTCACATCCTCCCTCCCAGCAATCACCTCACTGTTGTCTGTGGCCAGAAGTTATTTTTTTTTTAATTTTTTTATTTTATTTATTCATTTTAGAGAGGAGACAGAGAGGGACAGAGAGAGACAGAGAAAGAGAGGAGAGAGACAGGGGGGAGGAGCTGGAAGCATCAACTCCCATATGTGCCTTGACCAGGCAAGCCCAGGGTTTCGAACCAGCGACCTCAGCATTTCCAGGTCGATGCTTTATCCACTGCGCTACCACAGGTCAGGCCCAGAAGTTATTTTTTGTCCTAGTTTTGCTCTCTCTTTTCACCTCCTTCGCCCAGCCGGAACATTCCTAAAGACTATTATATGGTTGGAGTTTGTAGAAGCATAAAAAGATATATGATTATAGTGGAAAGAACATGATTGTTGGCATTTGGCAGGATGGGATTTGAATTCTGCCTGAAGCACTTGCTGTAACCTTAGTCATGTTACTCAACTTCCTGAGTCTCAAGGTCCTTGTTTACTAAATGGAAACATTGTCTAACTGACGGCTATTGCAAGAACCATAGTAACAGCTGTTGCAAGTTACTATGTACCTAATTGATATTAGTTTCTTAGTTCCCTCCTTTTACCTGCATTAAGAATTAGAATCAGGAACTCTGGCTTCCTTGGCTTGTGCATTCTTATATATACAACCTCTCTTCTACCCAATAATATTACTATATTTTTCCTAATAATTATCATTATCACCATGATCATTATCGTCATCAGACAACTACTTCCAGAATAGAAGAGTTATTGTGAGAATTAATTAAGATAATGTTTGCAGAAACACTTTGAAAACTGTAAAGGGTTATACAAATGTACTTCATTATTGAAGGCTACACTGATTTGCCACAAAGTGGTCATATTGATTACCAAATACTCTAAAATCTAAATGATTGAGTGGTTTGGTTTGGTTTTCTTTGGATATTTTGTGCCAATGACTATGTACAATGTTGTAAATTTCTAAATAATAATATTTCTGAGGTTATAGAACTGGGTTTGATATTTCTCCTCCATTCTAGATTCATAAATGTTCAGTATTCAATAAATGAAGACTCTTATTTCAGTTAAAATTAAGACAAATTTCTACTTTATTCAACAATAAAATGCTAATACAAATATTGATCGACTTATGACCTATGCAACTTACAACCATTTGACTTTACGACCACAATCGCTAGCCACGACTGCTCCACGTCTGGCAGCGCAAGCGTTGCCCAGTTGGGTGTACGACAGTGCGGACCAGCTTCCGGCAGCACTACCATCTCCGCGTGCACCATTTCAACTGTTACTCCCAGACTCGGTACAGCAATTTGTGTTTTGTGTCTTGGATATTTTTCATCAAACCCCTCCCAAGATGTCTACCAAGAGGAAATTGTCTTTGCAAATATTAAACCAGTTGTACTGGTAATGCAGTGTTTTACTTAAACCTGACAAATGTAAAAATAAGAAACAAAATGGTGTAGAGATGATACAAATGGCATAAAATAAACAAAGAAAATTATGATATAAAACAATAATGAAATAAAATTATGATAAAATATGACTTAAAGGTTTTTATAACATCATTTCACAGTACTGTACATATAGTCTACTCAACTTACAACCAAATCGTGTTACAACCAGTCTGTCAGAACCAATTGTGGTCGTAAGTTGAGCACTAGCTGTATATTGGAATAGCTTTCTATTTTTGAAGGTTTACTGTGTCCAAGACATTGAGCAATTATCACCTCTTATGTATAATACCCCACAAAGTCAACCTCACCACCATTTTATAGATGAGAACTACTGAAGTTCAGAGAAGTTGCTTGACTTGCCTAAAGTCACACAGCAAATGAGATGCAGAATCCAGGTTTGAATCTCTTTAGAGTCTTATCTGTTACCTCCTGCTGCCTCTTCAAAGAATGGGATGGATCTCAACAAATTTTCAAACACATTTTAAACCTAGCAGCCATTATATAGACTGTGATTGATATAATTAAATGAATCATTTCTAAAAAAAAAAGTTCTTTGAGCTCAGGAATAAACAGAAACAGCACTCACATAAATAGGTATGGCACTTGGTATACTAGAGAGGAACTTATTAGTTCTGGATGTCTGCCCCTCCCTCTGCTTCTCCTGAGGTAAAAACAATAATGTGACTGTCATATTGGCCATAAACAATTGAACCAAAACTAAGCACTCAGCATGGGAGCAGTTTGTTGTGGGCTGCTATTGCCCTAAGAGGGACTAGTAGGAGAATTCTTTCTATACTTAGTCTTCAGTTGCAATCTGACAATTTTTTGAGGGGAGTATGACTGTGAGACATTCAGCAGCAGGGTGGAGGTAGAGACAAACATAGATTAGTAGCAGGCATTTCAAGGGTCAGTGAAGAGATAGGTTTGGTTGAAGCAGAGGCTCTTCTGTAAGAGTAACAGAAAATGACCCTGGAGAAAAGTCTAAAACTAAACATATGTCTAGGCATAAAACACACCATTCTCAGAATCAGGCTTTCTAACTGGCAAAGAGGTGTCCCCAACCATCTTATGATTAGAAATCAGTTTGCTCATCCTCAAAGGCCCCTTAACAGAAAGGGGAATGTGTATGGAGGGTCACCATAGGGGAGCCTTCATGAACCGTAGGACAAGTCAGCCAAAAGCAAGTAACCCATAAAATTACAGATGTGGTACTGGCAAGTCCTGAATGCTTTTTTCTCATACCAGAAATGCTTGGTATTCTAATAATTTTTCCTCTGTGTTATGTTTTCTGCACATTTAACAATTTTCTTTGGTCTATGTCTCATCAGTAAGGAAGACCAAGTCAATACTAGAAAATGTTTATTAGAGGGAAACCGCATTTTATTCCATCACCCATGAGCCATCATTTGTAACAATCAGTGTCAGTTTAGCTACAGCAACAGATGTTAAAACACACATAGGAACTACAAAGACTCTTTAATGTCAGTTTAATTTAAACCTTAACCTTAGATTTTTTTCCCCCCACTGATACAGCAAGAAACCACAAGGATCCTCCTGTACTAATGTTCCTTCCGTAGAGTACAATAAAAGCTCTTGCTTTGGAAACACAGAAAACTTCTGAATCAACAGTCCTTTGTGCTTGTCATGGTCACACCACACGCCCCAGATATTAGCTTCTTAGGACCTAGAGAAAAACATGTCACCCCTGGGCCCCCGCCATCATCTTCAGTGTGGAGTTCTGGTTACACATGTTAGACAGAAAGTAGTTTACTAAAATTGCAAAGTACTTTAAAAAACTTCAGAGAACTTTAATAAATTTAAACAGTATTTACTGAGTCTTTATTATAAATAAGTTAGTGTGTTCCGTAGGGGAATAAATGTACGCATAATTGAATATTCACTATTTAGGACTTGTGTAGTCTAGAAGAGTGTTTTCAATAGAAATATGTGAACCACATACATAATTTTAAATATTCTACTAGGTACATTAAATTAAAAAATGATGGAATTAATTTTAACAATATAATTTGTTTATCCAATGTATCTTATATTTTTTTTATTTCAAGATGTAATCAATATAAAATCATCAATGAGGTTATTTGTATTTATTTTTTTCATACTAAGTCCCTAAACTCTGGTATGTGTTAACTTAAGACACATCTCAATTCAGACTAGCCACACTTCAGTCCATTTCACAGGTATTGCGTGCTCAGTAGCAACACAGAGCTAGTGGTACCACAGCAGACCCTCTACATCTGGTGCATGGAAGAGGTAAGGACACCAGGGACTGCAATAAAAGCTCCATTTGCTTTAGGGAGAGGAGGAGATATTCCATGGAAGAGAGGGCACGAAACTGGTGTTCTAAAAACCGGTTATAAGTTAGAGATTTGGAAAGAGTAGTTCACGCTGAAGAAACTATAGAAACAACAACTTGGGAAAGAAACATACAGAGAATGGCGGCTCCATTCAATACATGTGTCTTCTCATTAGGCTTTAGTTATTGACAGAACTTTTTAAGGAGGTCTCTGAGGTCCTATCGAGTTTTTCTACTTTCCTCTATAAACTTGTTCCTGTATTCAGCCTCTCTGCCTTAGTCACATGCTCTGTATGCCACCTCTCGTAAACTTCCTTCCTCCCTCCTGAGTCACAAGAAGTGCCCCGCCTGCAACTTAATCGGCTTTGGCTCCTCATTGCTTCTAGCATGCAGCATAATGCTCAGTAGATAGTCCTGGGCAAATATATCTGAATAAGCAAATGAATAATTTCAGGGAACATGCAGGGAAGAAAAAGATGGGAAGGCTGGAAAGGTCCCAATTGAAGGCCCATTGCCAGGGCCTAGGGCTCCAGTTTAAGGGATTGTAATGAATTCGATGAGCAAGCCAGTTGCACACCTGTCAGTACATATTAAATGTTTATCTGCAGCTCAGCCTGTGGGGGGTGGTTTGGAGAGAAGAGAGATACAGGTGGTGAGACTTTGTTCAGAGCTTTGTGAAGGAGCCAGATGAGAGATCACCGGGTCCCTACTGTAGGAGAGTGGTGGGTGTGAGTGTTAGTCACAGATTACAGCAGGGGCGCAAATCCTTTCACAGAACTGAACACTCTGAGAAAAATAAATTTCTGCCATTTTACAAATGAAGAAAATGAGACTCAGATAAATGAACTTACTTAAAAAAAAATTAAACCTTAGGCTGACCTGTGGTGGAACACTGTATAGTGTTGACCTGCAATGCTGAGATCACAGGTTTGAAGCACAAGGCTTGCCCGGTCAAGGCACATACGAGAAGCAACTATTATAAGTTAAGGCTTCACACTCCTCTCTCTCTCTCCTCTCTAAAATCAATAAGTAAAATTAAAAAATTAAACCGTAAAGAGTTCATTGCTCTGCACAAATAGATTTCATAAAAATGAAACCCAGGGATAGATTCCACATTATAGAACAAGGGATCATTTTACAAACATATTACATAGTAAGCACATACAAGTGGAAGAAAAAAAAAAGATGAAAAGGACCCAAATGCACCTGAATGATGAAAGAAATGGCTTTAAAAAGTTTTCAGTGTTAGGTAAAACGAACCTTAAAGTTCAGAAACTGGTCACACAGTATTGGTCACGGGTTCTGATTTTAGCAGTCATTGAAATACTTCCATTTCTTAAGAATATTGGGAGTACAATTCATTGTCACAATGATGGAAATGTAAAAGGGTCCCTATTCAAAAAAATTAAAAAAAAAGATAGAGAAATCAAATGTCAACACCCGGATTAAGAAGCTTCGCCAAGTCATACGCTATTTTCATAATTAGATAACTCGTTTGTTTCTGGGCTGTGTTCTCACATAAATTCCATGGTTGTTTTTTTTTTTGGTTGTCTCAGAAGAAGGTGAGAATATTTTTTATTTTTGAAGAATTAAGTTCCACAAATCTATACTTCAGGATCTAGACAATGTGAAAGGGCTCATAATTCACTGGTTTTTAATAAACTATAAAAGTCTTACTATTTCATTGAGAAAGATTTGTAAATTTTAGAAACCTTAAATAGTTACTATTACTAAGATAACATTGCAAAAGGGGTATTAGACTTCATATTTCACGAGGCTTTGCTGGTCATAGTGTCCCTCCATCGCAGAACTTGTAAGTTAGAGGCAAATGAGAGTATTACAAGAGCAGTGTTTACTTATCAGTCATACTACCATTAAACAAACAAACAAAAAATTCAGCTAGGCAATACAGTTGACCGTGTAAAGCCAAACAGAGTTTATTGGGTAGAAGTTTCACTTTATAACCAGTTCTTTTGACATTATGGGAATCTCAAGATTTGGTAACATTTGCCTTAATAAAACTTGGATTTAAAATGTTGAAAAAACACAAGTCAGACCACTTACTAATGGATTACAATTAAACTTGGAATCCATATTGATTATTTTTTTGTAAGAAAAGTCAAATAGTGTAAAACCAGGCTCAAGGAGGCATGGATATTAAGGTGATTGATGGAGACACTGGAGACATAAATCAGATATAATGATCTGATTTTCAAAAACTCGTCATCTTCCCCTCCTCAAATGGGCTCATAATTCTCTGATGACGCACAGCAGAGAAGTGCTTATGTCAAACCAAAACGTAGACAAGGGGAGGTAAATAGCTGGTCTGAGGAAAAATGTGAGATGCAATGTTTCTCTTGAGGATTTCACTCCCTGACCGATTTTTTTAAAGCAGTGCCGGGGAGAATGAAAGGCATCCAGCATGCAGGAATTTAGCAGCATACACGACACACCAAAAGCTATAGTTTTGTACCTACTGATAATCAGATGGAAGATGGAGGTCTTTCAGAATCTTCCTCCAGACATGTGGTTGTACAAGCAGCTTAAGTCCGGAGCAAGAAAGCTCGTAGCAGAAAGTCCTGGCCTAGCCTCCTGCCTCACGGCCCTTCCTCTCCTCCCTTCCCATCTTCACTTTTCTCTCATCTAGTGGGATTTGCTTATCTAAGAAAAATTGTGGTGAAACATAAACATAAAGTTTATCATATTAGTCATTTTAAGTGTGTAGTTTAATGCATTCATATTGTTGTTCTACCATACCAACATCCATCTCCAGAACTTCCATCTTCCCAAACTTTGTACCCATGAAGCTTTAACTACTCTTCCCCTACTCCTTCCCCGTCCCTAGAACCCACTGTTCTACTTTTTGTCTCTTCGAATGTGACTATTCTAGGTACCTTATATAAATGGAATCATGCAGTATTTGCTCTTTTGCTATAAGAGTGTTTTACTTTTTGAGAATATAAGCATTTAAGGCAGATATTTCTGTCTGTGTTCTTCTCTGTTCTATTTCCAGTGCCTACAAAGTCTCTGGGACTTAAGAGTCTCAATAAATATTTGTATGAACGAATAGTTTAGAATGAACCACAATGCTAAAATGGGCCCAAAGGTAAGCAGGCTTGAGACCAAAGGTTGCTGGCTTGAAGCCCAAGGTTGCTGGCTTGAGCAAGGGGTCACTGGCCCAGCTGGAGCCCCCTCACCCCCCGGTCAAGTCAAGTATAAGAAAGCAGTCAATGAATAACTACAGTGCCACAACTATGAGTTGATGCTTCTGGTCTCTCTCACTGCCTGTCTCTCTGTCTCTCAAAAACTAACAAATCAACAAAAACTAACAAATAAACGAAAGAATGCAAGCAATGAAGAATAAGTGGGTATTGGCCAGGTCAAGAGTATGGGAACTAAAGTCAGAAGAACATATTAAGGACTTTTTTGAGCATTAAAGCTTTCTGTCAGACTGGATCCCTTCCGATCTAAGGCTCCCTTCCAAGAACAAATTTTTAATGAATAAAGTAAAATGTTAGGATGACAAAGGCAATCAGTTATATTGAAGTAAAATTAGAAATATTTTAAAAACATTTTTAGTACTATATATATATACTCAGTACTATATGTGATTCTTTGTTAATGCATTAGATAACAAGGTCAAGATGAGAGCTAATAACTACTGTAAACATCTCAGTAATGATAAGCATACATGATATATTGCATTACCTTTAACAACTGTCATGTGAATGAAAAGATTACAGGTCTCGGTAAAATTGCTGAATTTTGTTGGCTACATTCATAGCACTAAATTGCAGTTAGAGGCTATTGAAAATAAATGTGCAACTTTTTCCATTAGGTTCCTGGATTTTATCCATAGGCATCTCTCTTCCTACAAAGGGCTATAAACCCCAGGTGAAGAGCCCCTGGACTGGGGGCAGGATGGTGCAATTGAGGAAAAATAAACTATTCAGCACATTTGGAGAATGGAATTCAGTGGACGAGGAAGGGAAGAAAGAGATAGGGCAAGAGAAAGACTGAGAAGCTAGTGCAAAGGCCCACTGTAAGTTCTTCATGCGATGCTAAGAAGTAGGGCTTTGTTTTGAGATTGTGGCGCACCACTGAAATGTTATAAACACCTGGCTACCAAGCTCCAACCTGTGTTTTAGAAAGTTCTTCCAGGCTGCGGTTTGGAGAGTTTCAAGGGGCAAGAGTGGCAGCAGAAGGCCAGTGAAGAGGTGGAGGCAGTTCTCCAGGGAAGGACTGCTTACCTGGGCTTAGGGAAATGGCAATGCAGATCATTCGTGAGTAAATACAAGCAAGAGCCAAAGCTATTTAGGAAATAGAACTGGCCTAAGTCGATTCCCTTCTACTCCTAAACCAAAATCTCTGACAGTGCCAACATGAAAACAAAGAACTCCAATTTCAGTTTTCTGAAGCTCCTACAATAATAGATCATGAGCATTGAACGCTTGGTGGAAACCACAACAGTTGCCAGAGAAGTGATGTGATGTAATGGAAAGATGTCACATGTCATCAACAGACGTGAGCCTCTTTCATCTGTGTGACATTAGGGAAATGATTTAACCTTTCTAACGTCTAGTGCCTGGGCTGGTAAAGTAAGGTTAAAGCTGTATTCCTATTCTTGAGGTGTGAGAAACAAGGGAGAAAAAAAAATTATTGAACATTTTCTAAATGAAATGCTACTTGTCTAGAATATTATGATCAAATAAAAGGTAATACTGTATAAGTCAGTATTTCCTAAGAGTTTAAGAGGCATTTGAGGAAAGCAACCCGTGCAAGTCACTGTTGTTGTGTGAGCATCGTGGATCCCATGGGGCTCTGGAGAGAAATGTATTGATAGAATTTAGCCAGTGTGGAGTCAAGGTGAGAGTTGAGCAAAAGGAGGGCTTTTGGGGTAGAAGAACGGTAACAATGATGAGATGGAGGCCCAGGGTATCCCTGAGATAACAGAGGCAGGAAGTTATGCCGAAGAGTATAGGAATAAGATACGTATGCTAGAGCTATCCAGAACGGGGAAGACCTTGAAAACTATCCACAGTAGACATTCGACAGACACACCATGAAACACATCAAAACTATAGTCCCGAACATTATTATTATACTCTGGCTAGTAAACTGCTTAAAAAAAAAAAAAAAGATTCCTAATCTGGAAAAATGCTTTCTGATCTGGAAGTACTCAGTGTTTGGATAGGTCTCTGTTTATTCTAGTTTCAAAGAAAGAATTAGGCTGTTTCCTTCTGACAGGGGGGTGGAGCCTCTGTCACAGACCTTTTCCCCTGAGGAGGTGGGGAAGAGTAATGTACTTTAAAAGAGAGCATAATGTTATCTATTCTCAAAAAGGTCCCACTATTTCAATTCTTCACAAAACAAAAAGCTTCCTTTACCGAGAAGAAGGAAAACCTATCACGAAGGCCAGTTAGACCAGATAACGACAAAACAGTCATTCTCTGAGAGAGTGACCGAGTTTATTGCTACGATGAAGGAATCTGGCTGGTCGGTCCCGTGTGCCACTTTTCTAGATGCCTCTGGCGAAGCCCCTTCCACCTTCCCTGCCTGGTTTTCTCAAGACCTCCTGACCATGGAAAAGTTGTTCACCTGTCTAAAGTGTGGTGATTTCTTCGTGGGGAAGTCAAGGAGGTGAAAGGTGGGAACAAGTAGATGTGCAGAGGGGAGTAAAGAGACCCTGTTATAAAAAGTTCAGCACCAAGGCCCTGGAGATCAAGAGAAGATAAAAAAAAACAACACACAACAACCTGATTTAGGGGTAAACTCAGTAAAGTGGGTTGATGGATTGTGTTGATGCCAGAAGGAAAGAAAGAGGGATATTGGTAGGTTTCTGGCTCTAACAAATCAGTAAATAACAGTTCCATTTACTGAGCTGGAGAACATTGGAAAAGAAACACTATGAAGTAAGGAGGAAAAACAGTGTTCAGTTTGGACATGATTAGTTCAAGGGGTCCGTGAGACAGTTGAAGGGGAATGTTACGTAGACAACTGGGACTAGGCATCCGGCATTCAGAGCACTGATGCATTTATGGGAGATGTAGATTGTATGTAAGGCAGGGGAATGAAAGAACTTGTGTATTGCTGGGGAGGAGGCCGAGTGTCTGGAAAAGTGAGAAAGGTGGAGACCAGTGTAAGGGGGAAAAGAGAGAAAGAGATGGTGGAGGGAAGGGACTAGTAACTCAGGGTTGAGCCTAAGACACTCCCATATTGGGGGCAAGATAGAGCAGGCGGAGCCTGAAAGGAAACTAACAAGAGCCCAGAGGTCGGAGGGACTAGAGAGCCCTGTGCCACAGAAACCACAGCCGAGTTTCCAGGGAGAGAGGGGTCCTCAGGGCAGCATGCCAAGAAAGGGAAAGTAAAGACGAGGATGGACAAGTGTCCAAAACACCAAGAAAATACAAAACAGAAGAGCTTGACCTTAGAGTTAGTGAGAACAGAGGAATGAAATGTCATGCAATAGAAGTTGTTGAGCCTTAAATAGAAATATTTTCAGGAAAGGGAGCATATAAAAATTATATCAGAGTGTTCATGAGTTACACAGGTTATGATTTAGAATTTCATATGGATTTCAAGTCTTAACAGCACAAGGCAGATTAGAAAACAAAGCAGCATTAAGCTCAGACAGAATCTCATCAATAAATGATCATATACTGAACATAAATTCTTAGGTATCAGTTGCCTCCTCAGTGCCTTACACACATGTAACTAAAAAAGCAGAGTAATTTGGTATCATTTGATTTAATGAGATCCTGTGCAAAATGAAGTATTATTTCAGCAATGAAGCCAGTACCAAGGCAGTTACTCTAGGGACGAGTATCTGTAGAAGTATCTATAGAAGATAAATTGGTTTCTTCACTAGTTTCTAAACCTCTAGAAACAATGAAATACCCCAGTGAAACTGTAAACTTACTGACCAGGCAGAGATTTTCTGAGAAATGACTTTAAAGCAATACATTCTAAAAGCAAAGAGGTTTTTATAACAGCATGTCTATGAATGGACTCATGAGTAAAATCACAATTTACACCATTATAAAAAAGGAGGAAGGTAGGCTAGATAATTTTGAGGTCTGCCTTGACAATCTTCAACATGGTTGGAATGCTACGTATATACCATGCAGCAGAACTAAATACTCTATAAGTATTATGTCATTTAATCTTCATAACAGTTCTCTGAGGTGAATGTTGTCATTTCACAGATAAGCCAATGGGCTTAGAATATGAAACAATTTGCCCAGTGTTACAAAGTTTCTACATAATGTAGTTAAGAGTCCAGTGGGCTTGTCTAACCCCATATTAAGTGTTCTTTATATCTTTCTCATATGAGAGTGTGGTTCTTCTACTTTTTGATGGTAATTAAAAAGGTTGTGATTTAAGAAGCTGTAAATTCACTACAGTTGGATACAATTTGGAAAACAATGCTATGTTTTAGTTGAACAAATACAAATGTTCAGTAGTTTCACTTTGCCACTCTTCCTATTGCCAATTGAAGTGTATTCCTCCTCCTCTTGAATCTGAGCTGGCCCAGTGACTTTTCCAATGAATCAAATGCAGGAGAAGTGACACTGCATGACACCAAGGCAGGTCCTTATGAAAGCTGCAGCTTCCACGGCTCCCTTGAAGCACATCTCTTAGAAGCCAGCAGCCTTCTGAAAAGTTTATCTTAAAGCCATGATGCTTTAAAGAAGACAAAGGTGCACGGAGAGAGAAAGAGGCCAACAGAGAAGCAACGAGGCACCAAACAACAGAGTGAAGCTTTCTTGGGCTTTTCTGGCTCAGCTTAACCACCAGCTGAATGCAGCTGAGGAATGACCAGACAACATCAACCCATGAGATTTAAAAAAAAAAAAAAAGTGGTTATTTTGATCCCTAACTTTTGTATATTTTGTCATGGAACAATAGATAACATAAACTTAGTACAGTTGATAAAACTTGGAGAAATCTACTAAATGTTGGTGGGACAAACAAAACATTCCTATACTTTTGAGTCCAAGTGGCTTATGTTGTATACCTGAGATACTACATCTACACTTAAAAGTTAGCTCTGGTCCAGAGGTTAATTTCATCTGGTCTGAGATAAGCATTTGCAAAAAGAGGAACTAGTGGAAAAGCACTTCACATTTTTAAACTGCCTTTCTTCTGTGTGTGCTGTTCATCATCATAGCAACGCTGGTAAGTGTCTACGTTCAATATTTACAACCAGACCTTGAAAGTTGGTTGCTCTTTGCTTTTTTGTTTGATTACATGCCTTCTACATTAATTTTGTTTTTTATTTTATTTGTTATTTATTAATTGATTTTAGAGAGACAGAGAGAGGAAGGGAGAGAGAGAGAGAGAAGCATTCTTTTGTTGTTCTACCTAGTTGTGGAGTTGATTGGTTGCTTCCCATATGTGCCCTGACCGGTGTTCAAACCTGTAATGGTGGTGTTTTGGGACCAACTGAGCTAACAGGCCAGGGCTTACATTGCTTTCAAAAACATCAGAGGCTGTTAACAATGAGATACACATTAACAAGTGAGTTAAAAACACAAGATTAAAACCAAGTTCAGCAACTGAGAACTTATTTCTAAAGATTTTTCTAATTTGTTCACTAAATTTACCTTTAAATTTAGCTTTGAGTTTCCTGGCAACTGAGACAACTGTGTGGGATTATATCATGCTAAATGTGGTTTCCTTCAGGAAAGGAAAAAATCTTTACTGTGAAATTCTAAGAGGAATTTATTCTGTGGATGTCTTCACAAGGAACAGTAAATGGTAGAAGACAATGTCTTCAGAAGAGGTCTCATTTAGAATAAAAATGTTCCTCCCACGTAAAGTCTTAGCATATGCCCTTGTTTAAAACAGAACGAGGCCAAATTTAAAATATTTTTAATTCCTAGGTGGGTTTTTAGATTAATGCCTTTTCTCTCTTTGTCTTAGACTTTCATAATTTCCTATCTTTTTATTTGTTTCAACAAGAATGCATTGATAACACTCGGAGACTAGGCCCTGAGGTTATAATTGTAAGTGAAAGAAAGAAAGCTTTTGCCCTCATAAAGATCCTAGTCCAAGAGAATATTGATTAATGTTAAGGACATTAATTAAATACCTATAGCAATAGGTGATTATAGATTGACAGGTGCTGTTAAAAATTTTTTTTTCCAGGGAGCTATAAAGAGTGTGTAACAGGAAGATATGATCCAACTTGCCAGGGATGGGGCAGATGCAGAGAATAAAGAAAAATATAATTTCTCATACCCCCGTTTCTACCATAATGCCTGTCACGTGTAAGCACTCAGTTCATATTGGCTGTTCATGCTGTGAATACAAAAAAGGGGCAGGTGGAGTTTCAGCACTAATTCTGAACCTGTTGTTTAAAAGATAATGACTTTAGGAAGGAAGGCACTGTTATAAATTTTCATTGCTCTGTTTTTTGGAAAAGAATAAAGGGCATCACATAAGAGCTAACTGTCAAGATATCAGATGAACAAAATTACACATTCTGAAATTTTGTCTGAATGAGGTCAGGTCTCAAGGTTACTCTTAAATGTCTGATTTAAGGTGTGGGCCCTTTTACGTAAATGTTGACTAATAGACAAATAAGATATGGCTACTTAGTCAAAGCTGATAACTACGGCCTTGAATACAGTACATGCTGGGTTCTAGTTCTTACTACTAACAGTCAGTCTTTGAGGTTAAGTAGTTAAGGGAGAAAGCAAATCTTTTTTGATGTTCTCTGTTGATGTCTTTAAAGAACTTCATTTGCAGATCATTCTTAGTTCGTGGTAAGCTCTTAAGTGCTATATTAGACATGCCATTTTCAATCTAGCTCCTAAAGCTTTATTATATAACATTGAGAAGCAATTTTTCCCCAATTACTATTCACTTCCCACTTCTATCACACGACCATTTAAAAACATATCCTTGCCTGACAAACCTCCCTGTCTTACCTGATACTCTCCAATGTTACAGCTATATAGTCCTTGTTTTCTCCCCCATCATTTTTTTTCTATACTATAACCCAAATTAACACTGGTATAGAAAGATTTGCATTCAGAGGAAATTCTTTTTTTTCCTTGGCATATTTTAATGTTGGTCTTATAAAGGCTTGAGTCTTAAAATGTTTTAACTGTTTTGAGAACCTTCTCACCATGCTATTTCTAGAAACTAAAATCTGTGAATGGCCAATGTGTTCTATATTGGGCGATTTCACTCTAATAGACTCAGGTGGCAAGATATTCCTGAAACCACTGGCTGAGAAAAATACAAGTTCTCTTTTTTTCTAAGGCATGAGTCTAGGGGTATTTTGCTTCAGGCTTTTCTTTCTTTTGCCTTGATGTGATGAGGAAAGATTTAGAGAGAAAGAGATTGAAAAGAAGAAGAAAAGAAAAGAACCATATGACTAGTTATTCTCCAAGCAAATGGCATTTTGGGTGAATGCCCTGACCCAGGAAGGGAAAAGAGACCAAGGTGACCCCAATGCTATAAAAATAGCTAAGTGAACTCTTCCCAGGAAAATGTCACAGCAGGCTCTGGAAAGCAATTAAAGTAATATTGTGGCATCCTGCACTACCAAAGGGAAGATTCTCCTCCCACCCTGGTTACAGCCTTGATGTTCATTTTCTTCTGTTGTAAGTACTTATGAAATCATTACAGAATTCTGTGGAGAAATAGGTGTGAAAGTAAACAAGCTTTAATAATTATCTTTTCTCCAAATGCCAGAGCAGCTGCATAAGGAAGCCAAGATCCCTAATGTGACCTGCTGTCTACTTTTGTCCTCCTCCTGCTTCCTGTGCCTCTTCCTTCTACACGTAATATTTTAAAATGTGCCAGCCTGACTGGTCTGCTAGAGAAACTTGGCCACTTGCTGGGTGCACCTGCCCTTAGGCCAAGGACAAAGGTAGGCCACTGCCATGTCCTTTGTGTTTCTGGGCCAGGACGATGCATGGGGGCTGAGGGCCAGAGCAGTTTGCTTTCCCAATAGAAAGGAGTTAGAGAGGCCCAATAGTCCTTCTGCCTGTGAACTTAACTTTCCTCAACCCCATAGAAGGAATAAGTCCTTGTTCCAGTGTTGGTGAGGAGGCAGCGGTTTCACACTCAGACAAGCCGACAAGCTAGGGGCTCAGTGTTCAGTCAGCAGGCAGGAAACAGCACCCCACCGGAAAGCCTGGAGTCTTCCTCTTATCTGCCAGTGTTAAGATTGTTGATATTTACTCTTTCACTTTTGGGTTTGCTGCCAAAATAATTAACTGCTATGCATTTAAACACACACACACACACACACACACACACACTTTAAAATATGCCTCCACATTATTTCCTCTAGTGACCTATCTTTAGCTTGACCTAAATTTCTAATTAAACTTTTCTATTGATCCAATTTCCACTACAATTTTAAGCCCTATGCTTTTCTAATAGAAATCTCCTCTGGGGACATGCATGTCAATGGCCCTCCCCCTTTCTTCCATTTCAGATTCGCTTTGTCTTAGTAAGCGTTTACAGGCCAGCAAACATGGGTGAGATCAGGCTAGTGTTTACTGCGGTGTTACAACTGTATGACACCAGCGCTTCAATACCAGTTCATAAAAACAGAAACCAGAACTATCAAAGTACTCGTCTATAATTTTCATTAAAAATATTTCCCAAGCACCATAGCATAGTAAGAGCCTAACTATCATAAAGCTTTCTGGAGAGCTACTTAGGTGACAAAATGTCTACAATATGAGAATGGCTTCTCACCTGCATTCCATGGTAATTCCCCAGCAGAGCCAAACCTAACCAGACAAGTCACCCCTGCTCTGCCCATCCAAACCCTAAGAGGCTTCGTGGTGGAAGTGGAAGAAGCATCTTAAGTTCAAACTCTTTGAACTCAAGTTAGTTTTCAAAGTCTTCCTTTATATCTAATTCACATCCAAAAATAGAGAGAACTAAATGCATTAGATGCCTAAGCCATTAATCTGTTTCAAAAAAGGGGGAAGTGGAGGACGGACAACACAGTGACTTAGGAGCAAATCAATACAAGAACTCATTCATTCATTTTATTTACACTTTCATTAATCAAAGGTGGTTTGCCAAGCAGGGATACAGTGAACAAGGTAACAGCATTCTCTGTCCTTAAGGGCTTCAACAGCACAGCACATGGCTGCAGTCACACTGCACTGTGATATCAGGCCCGTTTACTCACATGAAGCTTTCACAGATGTGCTGTGCTGTTGGAGTACACAAGAGAGACTCAAATGGCTCAGATTTTAGCTACTTCTGAAGAACATACAGTAGAAGCCACTGATGTCACCACCACGGTTCTGGGAAGTGTGATCTAATACATCTTGGAGAAATCTAAGACAGACTGCTGATTTGTTGGAAACATTCTTACTGCCTTCAGGAGTCCCTTGGGAACTGTGTCGCTCCATGGCGATAGCTACTGCCTCTTGCTACCTCCAATCCTCTCTGGATCCTCTTCACAGGCAGTTCCAGTGGGAGAGCCACGCTGGCAGCGGTGTTCGCATCACAGGAGTTCACTCCTGTGGTTCACACATGAAGACTGGTGGTGCCAAAGCTGGCTGCCTGAATGTGAATTCTGGCTGCAAGTCTCTAGCACTATGACCTCGGACCAATTACTGCACCCCTCTGGCCCTCAGTTTCTTTGGCTGTAAGATGGGCGTAAAGGAGTGATTGGGAGGATTACACTATTAAAGTGTTTTGAACTATTCCTGACCCTTAGGAAACACTCAATAAATGCTAGAACCCTCTGAAAAGACATCAAGGGTTTCACATAGGAAAAGGAACTTTGTTATCATTCCAATTCAGATGTTTTTGAGCAGACATAATAGAATAATAGAAAAGGAAAATAAAATGTAAAGGCATGCTGCTTGCTGGCTATGGGACAGTTGTGAAAAATAATCACTTCAAAGCAGCTTTATTTCATTTCTCAGTTCTGGTAGAGTCAACATCACGACTAGGCTGAAAACCTCCACTTGGTTCCCTATCATTTTTAGAGAAAGGAGACTGCTTGCTGGAGGAGGACAGACACACCTTTTCCCGTGTCCTCTGACCAGCCTGGACTGTTTAACACCAACAGGCAGGGTAGACAGTGGGTAAGAATATGAGGTCTGGAGTCAGGCGTTTTGATTCAAATCCTGCCTCTGCCACTGACTCGCTGTGTGAAGTAAGGCTTGTCCCCCCACCTCCATACACCTCAGTTTCTTTAACCTGTAGAATCGGGACAATAATAGTATCTACCTTTGGGTGTTTTTGTTTGTTGGTGAGAATTTAAATATAAAATATACTTAAGCCTCTTAAAACAGTGCCTGGAAATATTGATATTATTGTTATTATAAAATTTATTATTATTATTAAAAAAATACAAGGAATTGTTCACAAAGTCATAAAATACTATATCAAGACAGAAATGTCTTGCCAAAGTTGTGGTCACTATGCAGTTAGTTCTATAAAGACAAGAAGTGTATTTTGTTCCTTCTTTTTGTTAAAAAAAAATGCATGAGGCATAAAGCACTCAATTTGTTTGAGGGCAGAATGAAGAGCAAAGCTCACTCCATCTGGAAGTGGAACCTTATGTGTGAGTGGCTTAGCCCCAGTCTAATTTGAGTAGGTGATTCACCTTCTAGACACACACTTTCTTCGTCTTTCAATGAAGAGGGCCAATGAGAGGATTTCTAAAATTCATTCCGAATCCAGAATTATGTGTGTCTAGTGCTCTTTGAAACTTTACTAAAGCCGATGTAACCATGGTTGTCTTTTTTACCTACTGTTTTTCCAAAATGGATTATCAAGATAATCCATAGAAGATAATATTAGTTGTTTGTGTTTTCTGAGTCACAATGCAAGGATCGTAATTACAAAAAAAAAATCTTTAAATCCATGAAAATGGATTTTCTTTAGCACAACTAATAATTTTTGAAGCACTTGTATTGTGAGAATAAAACTGTTAAGGACATTGTCCCATTCATCTTAAATGAATTTTTAGAGACTCTAAGAATAAAATGTAATCCACAGGATCTCATGCTAGTTTATTAACACGTAGCGAATAAAGTAGAACTCTTCCTGAGTTTAGTTTAGTGATTCTCAACTAAATGAAAATAAGCTAATTTAAGTTGAACATTTAAGAGATGAGGAGGAAGAGCGCAAGTCCAAAGGCTTTGGGGGCACAGCACCAGGACTGTAATTCTTTAGACTGCGTCCTTCAAAACCAGGTTCCCCAGAGCTGCCTGGGTTACTGTCACTACGGAGTTTGGGAAAGAGCTACAAGATGCCTGTCTTGCCTGCAGAGGTCTGATAAATTGGGTGGTGGCATAAGAATTTTAACTGGAAAAATCCACAAAATTCTGTTATAGGCAAAAAAGGAAGAGAGGGGTCTCTGAAATAAAAATCTGGATTAAGAATACAGGCTTTAGGTTAGACAAGATTTAAATTTTAGTTCTCTTATGTTTTAGCTAAGTGACCTTGAGCTGGTTGTTTAAGGTCTCTAAGCCATACTTTGCACATTTAATAATTTCCCCTAATTCATAAGGTTACTCTGAACAGTAAATGAAATAACGCATGCAAAGCACTCGGCCCATGATGTCTAAAACACAATAATCACTCAATAAATGAATGGTGGCTGCACTTACTCTTGTAAATGAATGACAGAGGCAAGTGCTCTCTATTCTCTTTTGGTGAGCTCCTTATGCTCCCTTTGGAATGTCTCAAGGCATAGGAAGCACTATATAAGCTTTCTGTAATTAAAATTTAGTTTCAAACCTCAGTTTTATAAGTAAGCCCTAAAAAAACAACAACAAAAACCAATTTTTTTTTCCCCTGAGATCCACTCATGGTTTTACGTGAACACTGGACAAAAAGTTCACTTTGCAAGACTATCCAGCTAGGTTAAAAATAAAATATGCAGAAATATATGCAACTTTAACAATAGAATATAGGGAAAATGAACTATTCTTAGCTGAAAACAAAGGCATTCTAGATTGTGACTTTGTATGTAAATGCATGGGAAAGGTCTGGAAAACATGGGCCCCAACATGGTAACAACAGTTACCTCTGGGGAAGGGAGAAAGACTGGGTAAGAAGATCAGTATCGTTTTAATGTTTTTACATTTATTTACATATTACTTGTGTAATTAACAACCAAAACTTCCTGGCCTGATTACTCATTGGTTAGAGCATCATCCCAATAAGGAGAGGTTGCAAGTTCTATCCCCGGTAAAGGAAACATACAGGAAAAGATCGATGTTTTTGTCTCTCTCCAAAATCAATCAATCAATTGAAATAAAAAGCAAACAGAAAAGCAAAATTGAAACAAAAGTCATGGTACAATCTGAACCAGCAGATTAGACTCGAATTTATCGTTGGGAATGTCATGACTTGACATGCAGTCACATTCTGCTCAGTTTGCCATCCTTGAGGAGTAAGGGAAGCAGGAGGGGGGATTTCTGGTCCTACTTCCAGCAAACGACAGACACAGGTTCAGGCAGAGCAGCTGCCTGCCGGATCCTGGTGTACACTTCTTTCTCTCGGCATGCACTCATATGAGACGTCAGTACCTTGGCTAGTTCTTTGCAAAATGTAAAGTCTAGAGAGGTATACCAATTGAAGGGGTAGTGGTAAATTATGCTTTTGCATAGAAAAACACAAACAGATGGTAAATTAGTAAATCACTAAATACATTTTGATAACAACCATAACGAGAAAAACAGCTTTAAAAACATCTACTTGAAAAGTACTTGGTAAATTGCAGATTCCACTGGGGGATTTTAAATGATCACTCCCCCCTCCCCACCACCACCAGTACCAACCAAATAGTTAATTAAAGGAGATGTAAAGAGTTTAAGTATTGAGGTATGGGTTATGGCATTTCTCTTATCAGCAAAATATCTGTTTGCAGTTGGAACTTACTTTTCACCAAGGGTCCTTCCCTTGGAAAGAAATATCTGGGCTACAGGGAAAACCGAGAAACACAGTGGAGCTCTGAGAAGCGGCCCGGACTTGCTGTCAGCGCTAGAGAGACCTGCCTTGCCTGGCACTCAGGCTCCATGAGCAGCAGCCACGGTGCTTTTGTGTTGATTTTAATATATGGGTTTTGGCCCATAGACCTGAGTAAGGGTTTGCTTTACTGAACCATACTCAGCCAAAAGCACGTGGGAAGCCTGCGCTGGCCCTCTGGCTGGGCCCGACATGCTGTTTCCAGCCCTGTCTTCCTGACCTACTCATTTAGTGCAGGGGGTAGTCTAGCCCAGCCTGTCATTCATTGTGTTCTGCTGGCGGGTTAACTGGAGGACTGCATCAGAAGCAGCACAGAAAGGACCTGAATGGAGTACCAATGAAAGGAGAGAGCCATTTTGATGGGACTGCCCTACGGTTATAAATAGGATGGGGCAGCTGGGGGCTGGAGGAAGCTTCTGTTGCTTAAGAAACTCTCCATGAGAGTATCAGTCACCGGCCCCTAAACAAGTATTCATTTCTTACCTCCCACTAGTATAAAAGTCAGTAGATGTATGCAGGCTCTCAGTGTGATCACAAAAAAAATTATTTTTTTTTCTCATTTATAACCAATGTAACGTTAATACAATGAATGGAAGGACAAGGAGTTTAAGACATACATGCATACAGTGACATAACCTGATATTATCATCTCTTGGATTCAGGCCACTCGCTGCACTCTCTAAAAGAAAGGCAGTCATCGTAAGCAAAATTAAGGTGACTTGAAATAAAAGATTGAAGAGGCTGGGTTCCATTATTCCTGTCAAAGGTCATTGTAGTCCTCTGCTATTATTACGTTGAATACACTCAGCAAGTTCCTGGCTGAGGGGGTCTGGGAAGCCAGGAGCTGCCCCTTCTCACGAGTGAGGAGGGTAATGCAGCACTCGAGACGGAAGGAATGAAAGGGGGTGAAAAAGTTGAACCCTTGAAAGATAAGAGAGAGCGCTGCTGAATTAGTCCCCGCCTGAATTATGAGCCGTAGCTGTATCCAGGCCAAGTCACTTTGAAACTGCCTGTAATCTTGTGGCTTCGATTGAGAAATTCCCATCACCACCTCAAACCCTCTGTAAGGCATCCCGGTCCAACCCTTCCTCCCAAAGCAACTCTTCCCAGGCGCCACCAACCCCAAAGGTGCATCAAAGCAGGTCTATTTCACGGCTGGACCACTGCCACCAGCAGCAAGGCTTTCCTTCGGGGCTGGGCAACAAAACCTTAGGCTCACCTCAGGCAGAGCATGTATTTAAGAGAAGAGCAGAAAACAAAAGAAACAAACAAAACCTGTCCTTACCCGCTTCTTAAAAAACTGGAAGGCTGAGCATTTCTTGACTGGGAATCCATTCATGTCTTTGTTTACCATTTTCCACAGTGGGAAGTTCACAGTTATAGCTCCACGGTGGCACCCGCCTGGTTAGTGCATCTGGTTCCCGGCTGCCCTTCCGGGGAGCCAGTTAATGCAGCCGGAGCGGGATGGAGAAGCCAGCGGGGCGCACGCAGGTCCTCAATCACGCATTCTGCAGCAGCGGCTACTGCAGCAACCTCTCCCCACTCTCAGTGGCGAGCGGCAGTGGCTTTCCTCTTCCCATCATTGCTCCGAAGCACATGCATCACTCACTGTACAGGACCCTGGGATGCGGCGGATTCCGGGGAAACGCTGCTGCTGCGGCTGCTGCTGCCGCCGCCGCCGCCGCCGCGGAGCGGGAGGAGCCGCCCCCTGCGCGCCCCCAGCTACCTGGCTGCTCTGCGGCGGGCGCGCTGAGCGAGGCGCTCGGCTCCAGGTGATGCGCTTCTGGAGGCTGCTCGGGAAGAGAGCTGTTCTTGATTGTGCAAGTTCCAGTGGGAGCTGTAGTTGCGCAGCGGAGAGAAGGAGCAGGGAAAAGCAGAAAGCCAGAAGGTGGGAGAGAGAGCCGCGCCAGGAAGGCAGAGGGAAGAGAGACAGCGAGGCCGGGAGACGCAGCGATTCAGGAATATCAGAGCGGCGGACGGAGCGAGGGCACCAGCCCAGGACGCACCGAAGAGCCGCTGACCGCTCGCGGGAGGGCTACTTTAATCGCCGTTTTATTTTCTTTTTTGTTATAAGGAGCCATTTACATCAGAATTTCATATAAAATGCAGACCATTTTTATTTCGTGCTCATTCAGATTCTTTTGAAACGTATTCGTGGGGGGAAAAAAAGTCTCTCAATAGACAGTTAATCAAATTGATTGTTCCTGATCTGTCCGAATGTGGAGAAAAATGAAAGAAAGTGCAAGCCCAGGCGTGACAATGGACGGTCTCTGGCTGTGGAGAGCCTCTCCTCTAGCATCCTCTCCCTACTTGTCATTACCCGGTAGCAACAGTGAAGCAATTGTGTCTTTTCAGCACAGGAGCCTGTTTAAAAAGAACACAGTAGACTATATGTAAAGTGTTTTATGAAGATGCACAAAGATCATTACCGGAAAGTATCGAGTCCATTTAATGGAAGAGGACTGGTGAATAAGAGAGTAAAGCATTCTTCTTATCAAGTGAAAATCTGCCCCCCCACAAATCCTTACTCATGTTGTCTGTGCACATTAAATTCATTTTTTTAAAAAAAGGATATTTAATTTGTGCGTGTCTTATTTTTCAATTTTTATTTTTTAATGTTGCTATTTTATAGGAATATTTAAAAATTAAGAGTTGATAGCTAAATGGAGAGAGCTAAGAAAATAAAGTTGGCATCTAGTCAGGCACTGTTTTGACATCAGTGTGTGGCTTTCTGCCAGTCACCTGACCTCACTGTGCCTCTCAGATGGCACCTCACCCATAAAATGGAGGCAATCACTCATTCATTCCTTCATTCACTCATTCATGTATTTAGTCATTGACTTATTTGCTGTGTCATTACCTGCGTCCATCAAGTCCAATCCAAATGTAGCCAGTGTTCCCAGCATGTACAGCCTTTTCACAGTCACCTCAGGAAATATATATAATTGATGAATAAGGGCAAGGCTCATGCCTACTTGATAAAACTAATGGCCAGCTCATTAAAAACACCTTACCTAACATTGTTACAATATTTATGACAGTCTCTTGTAAGAAGAGAAACACACAAGTTAACTGCGGATGAGATGAACTGGTGTCATTAAATTGGAATATAAATATCTATAGTTAGCCCAGGTGTTGTTTTTTTTTAAAATAATAATGAATTCTTATTCGCTAAATGCTTTGAGGCTTCCAAAAAAAAAAAAAAAACACCAAAAAGTGAAATGTAACCAAATGATGGCATTACAACCAAGGGAAAATCAACTATTAATTTTGGAGAGATATGTTAAGTTGTCCAAGATACAAGAATACATTAATCTGTAACATTGATAGGCTTTGTGGTTTCTCTAAAGAACTTATTTAAAATTCTAGTAGTTAAAAAGAGAATTTTTTTAGAATAATAAAAATGTTCTCTATCATGATTATGGTGGTGTTATATAAGTATGCATTTGTCAAAACTCATCAAAATTTATACATAAACATTTTTTTGCTGTATGTAAATTAAAGTTTAATAGACCTGATTAAATAGAAATCATGGCCATTCAAATTCTTTCCAGTTCCTCATTTTGTCTCTCCTCCCAAAGTTTTTAAACAGGGATTTATTGATTTGGAGTGACATGTAGGCGGGACTAAGCATCTGGTGGAAAGCGGGTGCTAGGGGCCTCGTCCTGATTCCACATTGGCCTAGTGTGCATACTGGTTTTAAGTACTGCATGTTTATTTGGGGTGAAAAAGGGATAGTTACTAGAATCTACAAAGGAGAAGCTTATAATTAAATCCTATTCCTCCTTCCACTATATACCACCCCTTTGAGATGCTGTCACTGTCACTTAGTCTATGCTAAATCATATTGAAGGTCCTGTGAATATAAATATTGGTAGTTTCTGTTACTAAGGAGCTCACAACTTAGTGAAGAAACACGGTGGTAAGAATGGCGCATGTGTATATATATATATATATATATACACACACACATATATGTTTATATATACATACATATATGTATATATATGTATGTATATTATTATATATATGTATGTATGTATGTATATTACATAAGCATTAACCTTATCTTGGTTTAGAAGGGTGGCAAGGTGGTTTAGAGAGGGTCAGAGAGGTTCATGAAGTTCTCTGTTTCCCTCAAAGGGCTAATGTTAGTGCAGAGTATTAAAAAATGAGTAGAGATTGGCCAGATGAAGAAGAAGCATAGGACAGGGGTTCTGAGCAGATCAGGTAGCCTAATATTTTGGACTATATTTTGGTCACTGCAATTACAGAGAGAGGTGTCAAGTACAGTGTGTTGGCTACTCAGGGAAAAGGAGGCATCTCTTATCTCACTCTTATCTCTATTTTTATATATAAAGCTACCTGCAGATACTTGTGAAGTGGCTACTATTCAGTAAATGTTTCCTTTACCAGGTCTGTTAATACTTACAAAGGAAAACAGACAACTGCTTATGGCAAAAAAAAGATAATAGCTCCTGGACTCTGACAACATCTTATTTGCACATTAAACTTGTTTTAATTTTATTCATTTATTGACTTACCTCCTTTTTACATTAAACATCCTTATTCATTTTCATAACCCCCACACATAGTAGAGTACCTGGGCCATGCTAGGTGCTCAATGAATGGTTTTCAAATTAAACAAAAAGCTATGTAGAGCTAACATCAATGATACCAGTGCCAGATCATTTGTAAGAATCACGAAATACTTTTGAAATTTTTAAACCATTAAGTAAACTTTCACAGCCAATGTGCTGAGTACTAATTAAAGCAAATGACTCTGAATCCTTATCATTTATTTTTTAAGCCTCAATGACATTGCAAACCTGGAAGGATACATCGTTTTAGTGGAAAGCTCTAATTTTGAAAAGAAGCTCTTGAATCTTTATTTGTTTTTTTTGTAACATATTCACTTTTTCTCCCAACAGTATTGTTAAAATGCATCCCAATGACCTCATAAAGCAATTGTCAGTACCAGGTTATATATGAAAGAGCCTTATGAAGCAATAAATAATGTTACATTTTAGTTTTATGAAAACAAGAGATATATACTGATGTGATACCTTTTTTTAGAAAGTTTATCTTTCCTTAGACTAATGTGTTTTGTGTGATGCATTTAGCTGTTGAATGGAATGTAAACATTTTAAAACTGCAATCTGAAAAATACAAGAGATAATAAAAAATAAGATATCTGTCTACTGGCAAATGTCCCTAAGGAGAAAAGGACACAAATAGACTACATCATAAGAAATATCTTACATTCTGTTTAGCCTGGATGACTTAATCATATGCATACAACTAGACACAATGAGAGTGATGTATGTAATTAGTAATTAGGAAAGCTAATTGGGGATTCTAGGGTTCTTTTTATACATGTGCAAGATCTTTTTTAAAAAATTAAAATCCTTTGTTTTAACCAAATTAGATTTAATTCACACAAATATCAAAGAAAAGGTTATGAAAGAAAAACCCAACTTAAAATATCAATGCATTATATTTTTTCTTTGAGAGAAAGAATTATATACAAAAAAAAAGAATCCATACCAGAAGGAATTCGTGGCATTTTGCAGGAAAAAATGCAAACAACAATAGCAGGTCTTCCCTTTTACAGATGAGACTAAGTAACGGCTGCATACTTGTAATTTGTTTCTATTCTCATTATGTTCAAAAACCAGTCATTCATTTTAAAAATATACAGCTTTCTTAGAGAGACATTATTTATCAGCCGTCTTCTAATTGGCAAACAGGTCAAAAAACCAAAACATTTCCAGTGTTAACTGACTTGACACTTTTTATTGAATGTCAAGTATGTGCAAGTCATTACATTTATAAGAAAGATAACACACCACTAAAAAGAACGGCTTCTGTCTTGGCAAATCCAATTTGATAGTAGCATTTCATTTATATTTAAGGCATTCAATTCTAGGGATATTTGTTTAGCCAGATTATCGAATCAATGGGACTTGTGTTTATCTCTATTACCTGAAACATTTTACATAGAATTACAGAATTTTGTTCCTCAGTTCAAGAGAAGATGTAACAGCTGATTAAAAATTTATGCTGAATCCTTCTATCTGTTACTTGCTTTTTACCTGGGCCTGCTCACCCACGCTGGTATCCTCCCACACACCTTTCTTGTCTTGTTTTTCCTCTCATTGGTTCTATATTATAAAATATTACCAAACATATTTATGACATAACCCTTTTGGACACAAAGGCATAAAGAAATTCTCTCTTTCTTGTGGCAGTGTGACAACATGTAGCCCAAGGGGACGAATCAATTTGTTAGTAATTGCTCATTTGAATATTAGTGATAATTCATTCTGCATAAACAGTGAATTTTACAGCTTTCCCAGATTTCACATTTATGCATTCATTTCTATTCCTTTGTTTAAACCATACGAAGGACTTAGAATCTGTAAAGACAGTTCATTTCAAAGGAAAAAAAAATATTTTTTGAACTCCTTTTTGACCTTATGATAGTGATCTTTGGTCTCCTCAGTCAGGGTATTTTCAGTGTTGTACAAAGACTTGACCATTGTATAAATCTCTATGATGGAGACCTGGCAAATATACGGATACACACAGCCCTACACAAACACACAGATACATGGTCACTAGGCACAAAGAGAACAGGTCAATGGAGCATTCCACAAAGCCATTATTATCTATGGATTGGATTGCCTTCTTAATGACTTTGAGAAATGAAGGAGAAACTCTAGATATAATGGATTTTATAGCCTTTTTATAAGATGTGATTTCTTTGTATTTTTAGTGATTCCCCTCATTTTTTTTTCACACTCAGCCTTTCAGATCAGAATTAATATAATTCCTTAACTGAGGAAAGAAGGTCATATTTTCAAGTTGACTTGTCCAAAATATGTTCATTAGCTATTTTTCTAGGTACAGCACAAATGAACCATGGTGTGGGAGGATTGATCCTGTCAACGTGTCACCAAGCTGTGTATGTGATGGAGTAGGCTATTGTGATTAGTATTGATTGAGGAGACATTAGAGGGGAATTGGTAGCCTGTACCAGAGTCTGGTTTTCTCCGGTCTGTAAGCATGATCTTCGGCTTTTTCTATGTGCGCCATAAAATGAAAAACTTATTTTTATAATGCTTATATAACAAATTTGCATGAGGTGTTACAGCTACTCATTTCTATGATTCTATACTGTCCCCATATTATTGATTACAAAATCAAAAATTCTCTTGTGTTTCTCCATCTAGCAGAAAGGACAGAGTGAAATAGTAACCTTTCTTTAATGTTTAGATTATTGATTTTAGAGAGAGAGGATGAGAGAGAGACAGGAACATCAATTTGTTCCTGTATATGCTCTGACTAGGGATTGAACTGGCAACATCTCCACTTCAGAACAACACTCTAACCAACCGAGTTTTCCAGCCAGAGCTTATAAATAACTTTCTTTCTTCTTTTTCTTTCTTCTCCTTCCTTCCTTCCTTCCTTCCTTCCTTCCTTCCTTCCTTCCTTCCTTCCTTCCTTCCTTCCTTCCTTCCTTCCCTTTCTTTCTCTCTTTCTTTCTTTCTTTCTTTCTTTCTTTCTTTCTTTCTTTCTTTCTTTCTTTCTTTCTTTCTTTCTTTCTCTTATCCTTTCTTTTCCTAAGATTTTATTTATTGATTTTAGAGAAAGGAGAGAGAAAGGGCAGGGAGTAGCATCAACTCAGAGTAGTTTCTTCTCATACATGCTTTGACCAGGCAAGCACACAGTTTTGAATAGGTGACTTCAGCATTCCATTTCAACTCTTCATCCACTGAACCATGACAAAGTCAAGCTATAAGTAACCTGCTTAATCAAAAGAGATAAACTCATCCAAACCTAATTCTGGTATGATGAATAATTTGATTGAACTTGAATTATAAGAGATACATGAACTTTTCCATCAGTTCCTAAAGTAAAGAGATCTATCTATAAGGAGTTGGATGAAAAGTTTAGACATTCCCAGATGGATTGGGAAAAGTGATTCTTAGTTAAAAATATATATAATAACAGTCTGAAGAGAAGCTGGCTTCTTTGGAAAGTTACGTGCAACCAAAAGTCATTTGAACTGTGAAAAGGCAGAAATTGTAAATGATTAAACACATTTTAGTCAATGTGTTTCCCATTTGATTTGGCTTTTCCTTGCACATTATCTTGTCCTTGAAGTACGGACTTGACATTTGGATGGAAGCTGTTAACATGGTGGGAAAAGCCCAACATGTTTTTTCTAAAATTTTCCTGTTTATTTATATTTAAAAATACTTATTCCTTATCTAGCCTATAATTTTTTATTTCCATTTTAAAATTTTAATATAGGGCTTTAGTAGAGTTCTGCCTAGTATTCCTTCTCAGGAATTACTTCTCAGCTTTGGATGAACAAAGTACCAATATTTTAGTTTTTCTGGAAGGGCATAAAGTGTACTTAAAGTGGCATGCTCTTATTTTTACTCTGTATGTGCTATTTTTTATAGTGAAATGGACTACTGAAAGGCTTTTAAAATGTAATATGAACTTATGGTTTATTGAAGGTATTCTAGATACAAACAAACATGAAATCATAAAGAAAAAAAAGAATATAAAGTAGACTTCCCCTCTATTTGTCAGGTCTACGTATTAAGACTTATTTATTTAGCTTACTGGGTGTATACTACCACCACTGTTTGGATGAAAAAGGAGAGACAATCTAAATAAAGGATAAATTTCACCTCTTCCTCTCAAGGATTTAATATGTACATTTAAATAAATTCTGGAATAAAAATAGAACAGCAGATTACTGCTATTAGCCAGTGTGGTCTAAAGCTCAAGAGCAAAGATGCCTGGGTTTGAATATCTCTGCCACTTTCTAGTTATGTGACTTGGGATATATTATTTATGTATTTATCTGTCTATTTATTTATTTGAGAGGAAGGGAGATAGTAAGACAAACTCCCACATGCACCCTGACCAGGATCCACCCAACAACCTCCTGTCTAGGACCAATGCTTATATCAACCAAGCTATTCTCAGAGCCTGGGACCAACACTTGAACCAATCAAGCCATTAACTGCAGGAGGAGAAGAGGGAGAGAAGGGAAAGAGGGAGGGAGAGTGAAGCAGGTGGTCTTTTCTCATGTGTGCCCTGACTGGGGATTGAACCTGTGATGTCTGCATGCTGGGCCAACGCTTTATCCACTGAACTAAACACCAGAGCCTGAACATATTATTTAAGCTTTCCAAGCCTGTTTTCCTCCTTTGAAGAGGTAATAATAGTTGTACCTATGTCTCTGAGACCTTAGAATTATGATAAAATGCATTATATGTAACTTATTTAACAGGGTACATGTCATGCTAGAGGATATTAATAATGGTTAGTCATTATTATTATTGTTATCTGAATACATTCATAGAGAAGGTTCTCACTGAAACCAGCAACAATGAAAGAGCACACAGAGTGTGGAAGGCAGGAAGTGTTTTAGATGTCCTGCCAGGTGTTACATCACACTTTCACAGGGCAGTGGACCTACTTTCCAAATGGGTCTGAGGGTTCTAGCCCCCAAACAGCCAACAGCAAGTGAAAATTTTCCTGAAGGCTGATACTCTGTTTTTTGAAAAATTCATGCCAATTTTGTATTATATTCCACAATACGTGCTAGTAGGTGTTAAAGAAAGAGTAATGTGGCTCCTTCACCTTGCATTCCAAGTCTTTAAGTACAGTTTCTGTTCTTTCTGCGGCTTCTGGCACTCTGTCCTCTATGTCAGATGGGGAAACACAAGGGAAAGATGAGAAAGGAGTCACATGCAGGCGGGAGGCGGGAATGTCAGTTGGGTTTTGAGGTAATTTTAAAAGAGGGTGTTGAATAAAGTATTCTAGTACCATCTACAACAGCAGGTACTATGTTGCACGTGTTTTTTACATGCCAAAAATGGGGTTAAGCACTTTATGAATAACTGATTAATTACTCACAATATCTCTGAGCACAGTTATTATTGTCTACATTTTCAGAAAAGAACATTGCACAAGAAAGATGGGAATCCAGAAGCAATATGATCATTTAGAAGGATATAATTGATCAGATTGTGACATGATAATGATATGGTTCAAGAGGTAATACTACAGACTTCTAAAAGCACATATTTTATTATTTCATTCAACAAACATGGACGAATGCTATCTGCCTCACAATGGTGAAGAGGATACTGTCCATTGTTTATTGGAAGGTTGGCAGGCATTTTAAGGGCTGTATAATGAGTGTTAAGTGGGTAATAAGCATAGGGTGTTTGGGAGCCCATAGGCAAAACTAGCCCAACTATGGGGATCTAAAGTGCATTTAATAGACAGATATTGTGAAGAATGAAAGTTTTAACTGAGTAGATGCAGGGCATGGAAGCATACTGTGGTAGCTAAAAGCAAAAACTTTGGCGTCAGACTACTTGGGTTCAATTTCTCACTTCGCTGCCTGCTAACAATGTGATCTTGGGCAAGTTACTTAACGTCCAACCCTTTGTTTCTTCATCTGAAAACAGAGATAAATAGGAGTTGCCTCATGGGGTTGTTGTGCAGATTGATACGAGTTAATACATGAATTCTGAACTAGTGCCTGGCCCATAATGAGGTCTATGCAATAATATGCTTGTTGCTATGCAAAGTGGAGAGAGAAGGAAGTTATGAGTGCAAATATGCAAGAAGCTTAGCTATAATCATATTAATAAATTAATTGATATTTTTGAGGTTTCTCTCACTGTTATAGACTCTGCACCCTCACTTCCAATGTTGACACCAGGTCAAAACACTGAAAACTTGTTAAAGGTCAAGAGGATAAAGGAAATGAATGCAGGAACTAAGTCGAATGGGACCCTCTGAAAAGGGCAGCTGCTACTCAACTCCAACCAATAATTGCCACACGGAACTTTCAGTTCAGGAGCTTCTGACATTTTAGAGAAGCTGCAAAACCAAAGCTCTCTATGAGACAAAAAAAAAAATTGCCTGTGGGCTAGATCCAGTCTTTAGAGACCCCCTCTAGCTTCTCGTTCGCCTCAGGGAATAGACAAGGGCTTTTTCTCTCAAGTTGCCCACAATAAAGAGGGAGGAAGAAAGAGGTTACTGGGCTCTGGGGACCCAATTGCAAATAAGCCGTTATTTTCTCAAGTCTGGGCCCCTGAGAAATGCAATGCAAGCCAGGCTGCTCCTTAGACCTTAAATGGCACTCCATTTTCTATCTCACCAGCAACAGAGTCCGTGTGTGCGCATGTGTGTGCACACTCGTGTGTGTGTGTGTGTGTGTGTGTGTGTGTGTGTGTGTGTGTGGCTGGCTATTGAACGTCCCACAATGATAATATTTATTATACTTAACTGGCAAGGAACAATTCATATCTGTTGCACATGTAATTGACTAGTTTTAGTACCATTCAAACTCTTATTTTTCCATCTTCAGATATATTTATCACATAGAAGAAACAAATTTAGCTTGAAAGGGATGACATTTATGATAACTGCTGCCAAAAGTAACATCTGAGGCTATAATTTCACCAACATTCATTCTCCAACCATTTATTGAGCATCGACCTCACGCTGCTCTCTTCATGCTCATTCACTCGTGCCCGTGGCCAGCAGTGTGCTCATGTTAAGGCACAGAGGGCAGAGAAGGCAAAGGGACTCACGGGGCTTTGGTGCACGCAACTTTGCCCTAATGAGTCCACAGCTTTATTAAATGATCCAATCAGCAAAAACTGACTAATTTTATTACTATGTTTTGAACAGAGAACAAAATGAACCACCTAGAGGTAATTATATTTACCCTGGGTCTAAAAAGAATCAACAACCAAACTAGGTTGAGAATTTTATGTTACTTCCTTCAGCGTTTCCTTATTTGATTGCATCCTATAATTCCATAAATTTAAATTTCCTGGAAAAAAAATCAGATTAAATAACATTTAATAACCAATAATAATGACAGCATTTTTTCCTAACGAAATTTACATCTTTAATATGTTTTTTGAAGATACATTGTATTTTACTTTTCCCTACTATGACAAATTCAGCCTGCCGTCCCTCCATTGGCTTGTCCCAGGTAGGGAATTTAAATTTCATTCTAAATAAACACAGTGCTGGCCTGACCTGTGGTGGTGCAGTGGATCAAGCATCAACCTGGAACGCTGAGGTCGCCGGTTCAAAACCCTGGGCTTGCACAGTTGGGGCACATATGGGAGTTGATGCTTCCTGCTCCTACCCCATTCTCTCTCTATATCTCTCTCTCTCTTCTTTAAAATGAATAAATTAAAAAAAGACTAAAATAAAAAATAATATTCATTAAATAAACACATTGCTGACATTAAACCACACACGACTCAGTGATGGAACCTTCTAGACTCAGCTAGCCACATCCAGTTTGAGGATGCATGATTCATTTCTACTGTAAATGAATTGTATAGTTCAAGACAGCATATGAAGGAACAATGGAAGAAAAATAACTTGACTATTAATAACAAACAGTTATCACAGTATTAACATATATTGTAGCACTGCCCCTTTTGTTGTCTTCAATAAGTTTTTCCCTACACAAGTCTCTTCAAGTCTTTTACATCTTGAGACTCAAACTGCATCATCCTCTCCTTCATCTAATTGAGTGAAAATACTTTTCCTTGGTAATGGATAGCTTTAGAGCACAGAAAATGCTAATGCCTTTAATATTATGCAATGTGTTGTTCCTCCCCAGGGTGAGTATGAAGACTTTTAATGGGAAATGACATCAACTAGAAAACTTTATCTTTTTCAATTTCTATCCTGCTCTTTCATATTGAGCCCATTCTTTTATGTCATGCACAAATGTTTACTACATAAATATAGAACACATTGACTTTTTAGTGTAAGGATTAAGTTAGATTATACATGTACAAGACCTAGAACAGTATCTGGAGCATAGTAGTAGTCAAATAATTATCATCATCATCATCAATATAAACTTCCTTCTGCAGTTTTGTCACTTTGTATTTTCAGGCAGTGTGATTCCTATCTTGTCTTTTGTGTCAGGACCTCTAATGACAGTACTCAGGATAGGAGGGTTTCCTTATCTCAAAGATTTGGAACACCACTTCAGGCTAACTATTTTCCTTCTTCTCTTAGTCGCTTGTACCTCATAGATGCTTCCAGACTGGGACTTGATCGGTGCATCAGCAGATTCTTTTTTTTTTTTTTTTTTTTTTTGTATTTTTCCGAAGCTGGAAACGGGGAGAGACAGTCAGACAGACTCCCGCATGCACCGGACCGGGATCCACCCGGCACGCCCACCAGGGGGCGATGCTCTGCCCACCAGGGGGCGATGCTCTGCCCCTCCGGGGCGTCGCTCTGTTGCGACCAGAACCACTCTAGCGCCTGGAGCAGAGGCCAAGGAGCCATCCCCAGTGCCCAGGCCATCTTTGCTCCAATGGAGCCTTGGCTGCAGGAGGGGAAGAGAGAGACAGAGAGGAAGGAGAGGGGGAGGGGTGGAGAAGCAGATGGGCGCTTCTCCTGTGTGACCTGGCCGGGAATCGAACCTGGGACTTCTGCACGCCAGGCTGACGCTCTACCACTGAGCCAACCGGCCAGGGCCGCATCAGCAGATTCTTAATCCATATTGTGTGTAAAACGCAGTTACTTGTAAAATAGCTTTAGAAACTTTCCTTGCCCTGAAGGAGATGATGACATGTTAGAAAGATAAAACGAAAACTGAATTGAAAATTTATTAACAGACAACAAAGCAAAAAAGTTATACGAGGCCAAGTGGGATCAAGAGGGGCAAAAGAGTATAGACAGGCTAGTGCTGAGGAGAAAAAAACCCTGCCTATTAGAGTACAGTAAGATGGTCTCCAGGAAGAACTGGGTGTCAGGGTAAAGAATGTGGAGGATTTCATTCAGCGTGCAAAAGGGTTGCATCTTGAAATATTAATTTGTGCATTTTCTAGGTGTACTCTTCCCGGCGATCATTTCTTTCTCCTCCAACCCCAGTGAAGCAAAAAGAGAGGCTAATAGAAAACTTTATCCTAAGTGGGAGCCTTTTAAATACACGGATCAGAGTCTTATGTTATTCTTTCAGTAATACTGGATCTGGAGAACAGAAGGGAGAGGGCTCATGACTCATTGGCCCTGGAAAGAGAAGAGGAGTAGGGCGGGAGCCAAGGGAGCACCTTCACTTGTAAGGCCAGGGGGCTGAGCACAAGCATATTTGGCACACCTTATCATCTAATGTGGACTCCACCGAACCTTTGAATGATGGTCTACTCTGTCCCCTCCTGCTCATTGCCTGTGAATGACCTACCATCTTTAAGTGCTAATGTCCTATAAGTCCATTTTCTACCTCATCCCTAACAAAGGTGAAAGGGACAAGGGCCTTATGAGGAGGAGGGGCATCATGCAGGATCTTTAGAGCAAAGAAGAACCCAACAGGATCAATTGGGCATTCTGTTTTGAGTGAGGACATTGGTGGGCAAAGTGGCCCTGATACATACAGAAAAGAACAGGTATCGGAACTAGCCTCTAGTCCATTTAGAATAGGTCAATTGGGATAATTCTTAAATTCATAAAAAGTGCCATTGATCATTGGGCTGTTAACCTATGTACTGAGTCTCCATGAGGCAGATACTGGGTTCAGCCACACATAAAGATGTGAGATACCCCCCTCTCCTCCACAGACACACATCTTTAGTTACCCTTTTAATCTCTTCTTTTAAACAAATCATAAAACACTATTCTTTGGATTGCTTCAAAGGGTTAACACTACCTGGCTGTCATGGGTAAGTGAAGAAATAATCAGGTAGTGGTATTATCAACACAGGATTTCAGTATTGAAATGGTAACATTGGCTTGTAAAGCAGACGACTTAACAACTGCCACCAGCAGAAAGAAAGGAGCTAAGAGATCAGCGTGTCCTTTATTTACACTCTGTGGATATAAATTATCCACTGCCAGAAAATAAGCTAAGTATTGACTGATTTTTCTACAAAGTATTAGTTTCTTGTTTGGAAATAGAATTCTAAGTCATTCCAGCAGGACTGGCAGTTTCTCTAAGAAGTTGGTGATGAGGGCAGTCAGTGACTGTAATTCTGATTGCCTATTGACAAATTAAAACAAAAACTGTCATGACCTGACCCCACTCTAATGTAATCCCTTAGCTACCAGAGTAACAAGGAAGCTCTTCTCAATGTCATGCCCTCTGCCCTATGATTTACATGGTTTTGCAATCCTTCATGGAGGTCAGCACTCCGCAAGTATGGCTTTTAACTGGCATCATTCATCAATGTGACATTAATCCAGGAAGAACAGCTATCACCCTGGGCCTAGGGTAAGTGATAGGAACCAACCTTGTTAGGGTGACACTTCTGATTGCAGAGTTTATTCATCCCCATGCACTTTATTCCCTCGTCAAGTCCCAGGAGACCGTTTGCCAGAGAGATCTTCAAACCCTTCTCTCAGCCTCTCTCCTGCTATTACAATGCCATAACAGCTGGGCCTTCAGACTAAGTGGACATTTGAGATCATCAGATACCTAGAGACTTCATATCATACTTCACAGCAGGAAACAATCGTCTTCCCTGGAAGCAACATTCCTGGTGCGAGGCGGGGAATTTATGGTAGTTTGAGTGCTTTTATTTGTGGAGCTAAAATTGCAAACTCATTTGTCTTTTCATAATTGTAATCTATATGTTAGAACAAACGGTTGGAAACCAGGACAGAACTTAGTCATCCCTCCTGTGAGCCAATGTTGGGATCTATCAGACCTCCTAGTTTGTAGTTAAATTAATAGTGAGTGACCTTAGAATTTATTTCTCATGGTGCCTGGAATGTTTATAAAACCCCCATCTTAAACAAATCATACATCTGGGTCCTCACAAACTCTTTTCTTACCTATTCTTTTTTTTTTTCTTTCATAAGTGCAGCATTTCTCTGTAGGTATGTGTGTGTGTGTACATATGTGTGTGAACACATGTATGTATGTAAGTGAATTCCGAGTTCTCAATCAGAAGGCAGGAAATGGGCTTTTCCCCAACCCCTGTACTGGGGTGCATTTCTCCATCTTAACTTCTCTGTCTCCATTTTCTCATCAGGAGGAGGATAACTTTTCCTTAGAAAGATTTCTGTGGGGATAAAATGAACAGATATATGTGAAAAACATAGGCACTCTTAAGTATCACCACAGTTTTAATACATTGATAATCATGAGTGCAGACAACCCCCTCCCTCCCACACACCCAATCCACCCCCAAGTGATAACCTAAAACCGCTGCTCATCAGCTTTGGAAAATTCATCTAAAAAATTATCGCAGTTCCTCCACTGCGGTGAGGAAGGTTATATTACACAAATAGGCAGCACATTACCCGACAACAGCTCAATAAAGAGCAGTTGGATGATCTGCAGGGGATTGTGAGGATTGTGCCAAAGGTCTGAACAAGCCAGAGCCCCAGAAACCCAACCTTGGGAGGCTTTCAGCTGTGCTGAAAACCTGGGCCGAGGGCAGCCTGAGAGCGCCTCCGCTCCCCAGGGGCTGCGCGCTGCCCGCCCCGCCCTTCCTGGCCCCGGCGGGGACGCTGGCCTCCGCGCTCTGAGGACAGGCGCCGGGGCGGAACCGGGGCTCGGCTCCCTGGATAACCCCGCCCTCGGAAATGAACTGCAAGGGCTAACTGCAGATTTCATTCATCTTAACAAAACACTACTCCTATTCAGTTTGATTAAAATAGAAAACGGACTTCCTAGGAATTATCAGTGTTCAGTCACATTTGCCACACGTTCGTATATGCGAGAAACCTGAGGAATGACCGTTACTGCTTGCAGTTCAGGGCCTGGAATACTTGCCCTTCCCCAGGTGATTAACACCAGGCCTGTCGTCTGTGATGACAGAACTCAAATTGACTTGTGCTGTGCACCTTGTAGGAACTACTTCTTATCCTTCTCCTTCTTCTTTTAAAGCCAAGTCATTTTCTTTTTCCAATCTGTAAAAATTTATTGAATAGTACTTAAATAAACTGCACAATGGCAAGTTTTAAAAAATTATTATTTGGTTGTAAATCAGTTTAGCAACATTTTATTTAACCTACTGTTGATCAGACAAAGGCTAGATTACAAAAATAATAATCATATATACTCAGCATGTGGACCAAAAAAGGGGTTCTATAGACAGTAACCACACGGGGTGTTCGATCTGTTTATAAATTCTTAACTGGGCAGTTCATGGTGGGGAGTCACATCTCAAGCATATAATGTTTTAGTGAAATGTTTATCTTTGCCTTAAGCAAAACATGTCCATTCTTCTCGTGCATCTAGGTTAGCACCGCTTTGAAACAAGCATAACCCCCTCCCCCCTCACCAAGAGAGCACACGTTCTTGTTAACGATACAGTAATATAATACCCACCTTGCGGTCTCCCACCTTCATGCAATCTTCCGACTTCCGTTCTTAATCTCAAATGCATAAAAGAAAGTGCAAAACATTTACTCTCCAGAGCATTTGAGATTTTGCTTCCCAACAATTGTCATCTGTTTTGGCTCAAGTACACTCTTATGCAAGTTCTCCACAGGCTTGGCTATTTCTTACTTGGACAAAATATATTTGAACAAACATTTCTTGAATACTCGCTCAGTAACAGGCACTATGCACGGCATTGAGGAGACAATGCTGGCAAAGTAGTGGGTGGGTGGGGCCCAGCAAACCAATACTTTAAATATGTAAATGTGGTGGAAGAAAATCCAGCAGACAATGGAAGCCAAAAGTGGAACTTTGAGTCTGGAAACACGGAGAAGACTGCCCTGGGGCTGAGTCCAGTCTCAGAGGATGAATAAGAACAGCAAGCAAAATTGACGGAAGGGTGGAGAAGAGAGGGAGGAGTCTGTGGTTGGGTGGATAGCAGGAGCCTCAACAGAGAGATGTGAAACAATATTATGCCTTCAAGTAACTGTATAAGGAGAGGAAGAGGCAGAATACAGAGAAAAGTAAGTCTGGAAAGAAAGGTAGGCAAAATCGGGTCCCCGTGCTAAGAAATTTGGACTTTAAGGACAGGTGGTGGTTGAAAAGATTGGGCGTGGTTTCCTTCACTTGGCTCCATTCCTAGAGGATCTAGGAATTTTTGCGATAAAGCTCATCACACCATCAACTGCAACGGAACTCTCAGAAAGGCCCACACCTAGGAAGTATGCATTGATCTTAACAGCTGATAAATATTGTGCCTTCTGCTTCTAAACATTGCTTATATACAATGTTTGCTATTAAACTTTTTTCCTCCTTAAATTTCAACTCCACATTTTTATAAGTACAAGGCTAGATTATTTAACACAGTGCTTTAAAATTTTTTAAATTTTCATTTAAAAAGAATGACAGCCCACATTAGGATAAAAAGATAAAGCTACTCTCAACTGTAGAGAAATTCATCCTTTGCACACTCTTCTCCAGAGGCTTTGAGGACAGGGCTGAGGGGAAAAGCCGTATTTTGGGTGGAAGCCATTTGAGGTACTTTCTGGTTGGAAGGCTTTAGTCTCCCTTTGTTAAGCCAGTAGCCACCATCATGGCCATTCACATGCAGGTTCGCCTTGGATTCGGACAGTCGGTAAAGAAACAACGGAGCCAAAAACTGGTGGGCCATCATCTTTAATCCTAGCTTGCACCTGGCAGGCAAGTAAAAACACACACTGGGCTCCAGAACCCACTTATTCAGTGCTCACAAAGCTAGTGACTTATCCGAGTTTCCTAGAATCAAAGGTTTCTATCTAGCTCACCAGACTTATTCACCTCTGTTCCCCATCTCCTTCCTTCTCCCTGCACAAACTCTGTACAAACTGGCTTCTCCCTCAGCACTCCACCATCTTGGCTGCTTCTCTTGGCCTCCTCCACGTGGTCTTTCTCTGCTCTGCTCTCTAGTGCTAATCTCAGGAACTGAGAGAGCAAGCTCCTGGTCTGCCCCCATTTTATAGTGTAGAAATCAAAACCTTTAATTCAATATACAAAATAGGGAAGTCTCTAATACAAAGTCACTTATTTGGGGCATGATGGGATTGTACCGCCCCACATCAAAAAGGGTGGGAAAGGCTTAGTCCTAAAACCAAGGCCCAGGTTACAAGGATCCTGCCTGCCCACAGCCCGCCCCCAACACACATTAATATCACCTGGGCAATGGGCCTCCACGTGGGCAGCGCCATCTTTAACAAAGTGAGCATAATATATTTTATCTGCTCAACACCCTTCTATTCCAAAGTCTTCTAATTCTTCTACTCTAATGGTTAGTAAACAAGTATACATTTTATTCAACAATGATTTAGTACGTACTTACTCTAGGTTCAGGCAGCATGCTGGGTAGGGATGCAGTAAGGAGCAAGCTAGATTGAGTTTCTGTCCCAAGGAGCATAAAGACCAGTGATGATGGTGGCTGGGGAGTGAGTGGAAGGAGGTGGACTTGGAGAAGTACCATAAATAGGAACTACTATGAAGCATGCAAGACGTGATGGTGGGAACAGATATCTGGTAGCACACAACAAGAGCATGATCCTAGACTGTGCTTCAGAAAACATTTTCCTACAAGAAGTGACATTTCAGTTGAGACCTGGAGGATGTATTGGAGTGAGCCAAACAAATGAAGAAGAGTGCTTCAGGCAGAGGGACAAGATGAGTAAGAGTCTCAAAGGCACTTGCAGGAATTCAAAGGAAATCTGTGTGGAAAGAGAAGAGCATGGGGAAGAAGAGCACTCAGAAACAAAGGGAGGGAGGTGGGAAGGAGACAGGGGTCAGGTCCAAGGACTTTGGCAGCCTCTTGAAACAGCCTTTGGCCTGAAGCTGTGACCAAAGACGACTTCACATTCCTCTCTTTACTTTACATTTGAAGACTGTCACTTGCAGAGAGGTTAAACGGCTTTCTTAAAATCAAACCTTGACACAAGGACTTAATTATGTGAGGGATAAACTGAGGAAACACTGCAAGAAACTGGAAAAAGGAGCAAGAAGAGAAGGCAGCTGCTCATCAAAGATACCAGCTGGGCAAGCAAGCCTTCATCCCCAGGGAAACTCAACACATGCCTCACAGGGACTGCACCCAAGGGGAATGGCAGCTGAAAATGCCACTTCTGCTCAGTTTTGGGTGGGAGGCCACAGTAGAGATTGGGGGGGGGGGTTCAGTCTCTGACATTTAGCTACTCAGGAAAGCAGGTGGGTTTTGAGGTTCAGAGAATACCCTCAGGTAAAGGAATGCACTGCTGAGACACAGGCATTTGGAAGGCTGGTCAGTGTCACCGAACTTGTAAGGGTCAGGGCTTGGGCCCTCATCACAGCATCTGTGGCACAGTTCTAAGGCCCTGGACATCTGTGTCCCAATTCTGAGCCCTTACACCACACCACACTGACTAGGTTTCCACCTGATTGGCGGGTGAAAGTTGTACAGCTGTCAGTGGATAGAGCCATAAAGCCAGACATCACTCTGGAGCTCTGCGCTGAGGCCTCTGCCGCTCTCGGGCTGAGGGCTCTAGGCCTGGATCTCCTTAATCACAACACCGATGCCCGTGATTCTTTTCTTCACTCTGGAGTCTTGATACTGAAGGAAAGCATGCCATTTTGAGTGGCCTGGTAATTGAGGAATGTCAAGTTTAACTAGGGAAATAAATGAGATTCCACAAAATGAGAACTGAGTGAGGCATGGGGTATTGAACAAGATCAGACACTTACTTTCAAACAGCTGGGTTAATTAGGGTAAAGTCATTTGGTTTGGGACTTTGGGCAATCTGACTCATAGAACTTTATTCAGAAATAAATGGGTCATAAGATTGGGTAATCTGATATTTAATAACTTAGTTTTTGGAGCTAAAAAGTTCATAGTAGTTTATATTAATAACTTTTTTTTTTTCTCTCAATAAGAGGCTATGGGACAAAGGGATAAACAGGTTCTGGTTTTTCTTTTTCTTCCTGGTTTTCTGTCTTCATTAAAAATTTATTGTGGCCTTACCAAGTGGTGGCACTGTGGATAGAGTGTCAGCCTGGGATGCTGAGGACCAAGGTTCGAAACCCTGAGGTTCCCAACTTGAACTCAGGCTCATCTGGCTTGACTATGGGCTCATCAGCTTGAGTGTGGGGTTGCTGACTTGAGCATTGGGTCATAAACATAAAGCCATGGCCATTGGTTTGAGTCCAAACACTGGCTTGAAGCCCAAGTTTGCTGGCTTGCATCCAAGGTCTCTGGCTTGAGCCCAAGGTTGTTGGCTTGAGCAAGGGGTCACTGGTTCAGCTGGAGCCCCCCCCCTTCAAGGCACATATGAGAAAGCAATCAATGAACTACAAAGGTACCACAACTATGAGTTGATGCTTCTCATCTCTCTCTTTCTCTTATTGTCTGTCTGTCCCTGTCTGTCCCTCTTGCTCTCTCTCTCTCACTAAAAAAAATATATATATATATCATGTTTTAAATGGTGATAAAGAACTTCATAGCTTAGATAAAGATTAGGGCACACTAACAAACAAGCGTTGGAACCTCTCTGGGCCTCAGTTTCACTGAGTGAGATTAATGCTTCTCAACCTTGACCATCCACTAGAAACTCTTGAGGAGCTTTGAAAGAAGACCAAGGCCCTGGGTGGCCCCATTCCCAGAGATTCTGCTCTAGTGTAGGCCCTGGCACTGGTGTATATATATTTTAAGTTCCTGTAGGTGATTCTATTGAGCAGTTGAGATTGAGAACCATTAGATGATAACTTGTAAGTTTTTGGTAATTATAGAACTCATGTTTTTTTCTGAAGACAGTTTGTTTCCTGCAGGAAGTAGTAGTTAGATCAACTTATGTTCCCTGGTAAAAACATAGCATGAGGGCACTAGAGCTCTGGCAGTGGATTAGGTGACCACATTAGCCAGTACTTGCCCTCTGAATAGATAGCTTACCTCATAGGATGCATAGAACACTCATTCCAGAAATAACAGGTGTGCACATTTATTTTCCCCTCAGAAGACACATTCATAATGCCAACAACTAATTATCATACTAAGAAAACAAAAACTTAAGGAGAGCATAGGTGGGTTGGCAGCACCATAGAGTTGTACAAACCATGACTCATTCTTGTTTTAGGCTAAAGCATCTTTGTAGCATTTCTCTGAGAAGTACCTGGTCGTTGCTTTGCTAGGGAAAGAAGGCAACATACTTTGCTGTGGGCCTAAAGGAAAAGGAAAGTCTTCTCCAATCTCCTACATCCTCTGGTTGGCTCAGCCCACAGCTCTCAGTGTACTTTCCACAGTAGGATAGAGAACCGTTGGCTTCCATGTCTCTGTCCTGGCTTGTTCACTGCAGAAACAACTTCTTTGATTACATAGAAAGCAATTAAAGGATGAGCTTAGCAACTGGCATCTTTTCTTTAAAGTGAAAGCCAGAGCTTATGTTTTGTTAGTGACAGTTTCCTGCAAAAACAAATTTCCTATTAGTGATGACATAAGAGAGATTGGCACAATCTCAGTGCGTGGTTCGCTTGGAGCCTGCCTGTGCCCTTCTGAAGCTCTCTTTCTGATATATGGCTGACAAAGCACTTTCTTAAGAGTGCCAACACCAGTATAGTTACCTCACCTTGGAAGAAGAGTCTGTATTTCTCTAATGGGACTGATGATTCTTCAGAGCATGTTGAGGGGATGAGTTGGAGGCATGTATAAATTACTTGTACTTTTTCTTGCTGGCTGTGAAGTTGGCATTGCTCTATCTAATGTAATGTCTACAAAAAGCCAAAAGAATGCCATTCATTCATTCATTCATCCATTCATCCATGCGTTCATAGATGCATTTCTTATTTCATCTTCTGCAAAACGTCTTGTTTGAGAGAACTTTGGAATGTATAGTGACCACTTGAATCATGGGGTTGAATAAGTCAACTGATTACAAAGGAGCCCTCAATTTCAAAGATGGACACCCATATTGGCTCAGAGAAGACCTGGGGGTGTTAAAACTTGAAGTGACATAACCAGCCAAAATTAGCTTAGTAATGTGCAATGTGGCCAGGTAACCAGGACATTAAAAAATGGAAATGGGGTTTTTCCAATTAGATACAAATTTATATTTAAATTTTATTATTGTTTTATTTGAAAAGCAATGCATATTCTTATATAAAATACAGAAAATGCAGGGATAAGACTTTAGAAATCACTGTATTATTATCCAAAATAATAAGCAGGATGGCTTATATATTTTTAGTGTTATATATTTATTTTTCTAGGGTAGATATCTTAATAAAAATATCAGGAAATAGAACTCAAGTGTTTTTGAATAACGTACCAAATAAAATACAGAATTCTCAGTTAAACTTGAATTTCAGATAAATCACAAGAAAATCTTTTAATATAAGTATGTCCCAAATATTACATAGAATGTATTTATACTGAAATATTATTTGTAGTTTATCTAAAATTCAAATTTGACTTGGCCATCTGTATTCCTAGTTGTTAAATCTTGCAACCCGATGAGTAAGATAAGAAAAAGGGAAAGGTTCTGTTTACCCTGATTTACTGATAATAATTTTTCACAAAAAGAAATTAGTTTGAGTTTTTTATGAACAATCTACCACTTGGCAACAACTAAGTGAAAAAGGAAAAAGAGAAAGAAAGAAAGAAAGAAAGAAAGAAAGAAAGAAAGAAAGAAAGAAAGAAAGAAAGAAAGAAAGAAAGAAAGAAAGAAAGAAAGAAAAAGAAAGAAAGAAAAACAGGCACATGGTATCTATAGTATCAAAAATGTGAACTGAAGTAAATAGAATACACCTAACCAAAGTTATTTAAAATGTGTAAAACAACGGAAGGCATTTATGAGTAGCTATTAGTTTTATGTTTTGAAAGTACTGCAGGAAATTCATTCTGGCTTTGCAGATGATCATCAATACTGTTTTATGTTTTACGGAGCAGTTCTTGGCTTTTGCCTTTTCAGATAGAATATGATTTGTGGCAGCTCATACCTGAAAAGGCTCTTGGGAAATTCAGCTGAAGATTTAGCCCCTGGCCAAACCATCTGTTATCAGTTTCAGAAGCAATGGCACTAATCAGTGAGGAATGGAGACTGTCTCTTGAAACCTCACCTGCTGAGGCTTCTCTTGACCATTTGCACACCAGTGGGCTTCTGAGAGAGGCTTCCCATGGGGCCTGACACTAGAAGACATTGTGAGACCTCTAAGGCTCAGAAGAAACAGGATCATCTGGAATCCTTTGCTGATGTTCACTGAGTGCTATAGAATTTGCATCCTGGAGGGGCTTCTTAGAGCTGTAGGTAGCTGGAACAGAGGATTTGGCCTTGTCTTGAAGCTGCCATTTTGGAGTCAGCAAAGTGTCTTTCTTAGGATGGAATGTTTATATGAACTAACTGAAGAAACAGGTGAAAAAAAGGATGGTGGGGACAGTCTTAATTGCCTACCCCCGACACACATATTTCATGTCATTGCTGTGGACAGTATTAACAGTTGGCATGGAGTTTGAAGCATCAGAAGAAAAGAAAGGCTGGTGCTCTTAAATATGACTGAAACGATTAAAGCAATATCAGGAGAAACATTTCTAACCAGACTCTGTAAACTACATGCTGTCACCATAGCTTCCCTCATTTTGTTTTCACCCAGAGACATCTATCCAAAATGCAAGTCTGCCCATGTCTCTTCTGACAGTCGGTATGATACAGGTGGCCCTGAGCAGCTGATGACCTCTAGCAATATCTGCTCCCATTGTGCCAGGCACGTGCTTGCCTCTTATCCCCTTGACATCTGACTCGCTGATAATACTGACTTTGAGTTTTATAGGATAGCACACTAGTTCATGCTTCCATTTGCACCTGCTGTTTCCTTTGCTTTCAGGAAAGCCCTGCTCCCCCTTTTCCATTTCCCCTTCCTCTAAAGTCTGCCTGGTGACCTCCAGTTCCTCTTTCAGAGTCACTTCAGATGTCAGTTTCTGTAGGACCCTCTCTTTAGGACTTCTGACACTCCCAAGGTTAAAAGCTGTCTCCTTTGTGCTATTTCTGCATCCTTTTCACACTTTATGCCAGATGAGATTATTTATTCATTTTGTTTTCACGTCCTTGTTCCATTGTTAACGCTGTTGGGAGCAGGGTACATCTTATTACTTGTCTCTGTCTCTCTTGTAAGTAAAAAACAATCATAGGGGTGATTTATTGGATAAATAAACCCAAGAGTTTAGTTTTAGCAATTAGTCAATATCCAGTTAATGTCAGTCTATTCAATTATATAAACTAGTCAATAAATTTTGAAAACGTGAACTGCCATGTGTACCAAAGGACAGTAACTAGTGATGTCTTTTCTAGATCTATACCTTTGAGATCCAAAACAGGGCTGTGCACAACCATTTTAACTCCTGGTAAGGCGTTTGACTCTACAATTTATGGATAATTATATCTTTTGGATTTTCATTATATTTCTGTTGTAAACTTCTTAATCAGGCAAAGGGAGCAGACATTGAAGTCTGATTTAAATCTTTTTAATCTCTTGGGGTTGCTGGTTAGATTAAGGCAGGTTATAGGACAAGGAGATTCAGTAGGGCATGCGGTTTTCACAGACAGTGGTGAGACAGCACAGTCAGTGGTAAAAGGGAAATAAGAAAACCCAAGGTCAGAGAAATCACAGTGCTCACATTGTAGGGAATAGCTGTCACACTCTCCATCAACATAAGCCTTCGGGTACCTGCTAATTTTCTGATTCAAATCTTGATGATGTGAAGTGTTACAGTCATCCTCTCTCCTTAAACTCATGCATAAATAAATCCTTCCTTGGAAACAGAAATGGATTGCTTGTCAAAACTCCTCAGAGGTTTCCCTGAGTGAAGAGTGATTCATCTCATGTGGCTTTAAGTTTCTTTGACTAATGTCTCATAGAATTCATGCAAGTGACTAGTGGATGGGAAAGTTCCCCGGAGAAAGTAACTTGATTGTTTGTTAGTTTCTTGAAACTGTGTGAGGAATCCCTGAGAGCTGCTTTTGAATTGCTGTGATTCTCATTTTGATCATATATTGTTAATTTGAAAATAGCGTAAGAGTCACCCACAAATTTAGGTTTGCACTTCCACAAATTTTAAACAGGAGAACTTTGGCCTTTAAACAAATTTTACAGATCAGTTGCATACCCTGCCTGACCTGTGGTGGTGCCGTGGATAAAGTGGCAACCTAGAATGCTGAGATCGGGGTTCAAAACCCTGGGTTTGCCTGGTCAAGGCACATATTAGGAGTTGATGCTTCTTGTTTTTCCTCCAGCCTCCTGCTCACTTCTCTCTCTCTCTCTCTCTCTCTCTCTCTCTCTTTCCTCTCTCTAAAAATCAATAAATAAAATCTAAAAAAAAAGAATATACCCTAAAATTAAGCAGTAGGCTCTGAATTTGTGCCTATTTTATGAGACCTGAAATGGAGTAAATAGTGTTTAGAACATGGTTCCTGGGTTTAGACATCTTGGGAACAGGGGTCCTTAGCTGTTATTGTATTTTCTTACTTCCCTCCCCCATTATGCAGCTTTGCTTCAATTCTGTGCTTTGAGTTAGTAACACCCTCACTGGTTGATTGGAGTAGTATTGTGAGCCTGGTATCTCAGTGTGAGTTTAATATATACTTCTCTTAAGACACCAACAAAATATATTTCCCTCTCTCTCTAAGGACTCTAGATTAACACTCTAAAAAAGGAAGGAGAGAAGGGTACTCTAGGTTATCACTGCTAAGAGTAGCCCATCTGCTGTCTACACACACACACACACACACACACACACTGATACTTGTTTCTGGTTCAACGCCATACACTTCTTTTATCTAACCTTTCTCTTTCCTAATTTATAACTCCTTTTCTTTTTGAAAGTGAGAGACCTTGTTTTCATTATCCACAGCATATTTACTTCTTGCTCAATCCTAACATACACATACACTAGTTTCAGAATTGCTAACTCATACCTATGAGAGACACAGTTTACTTGAGTATATATTTGTGTACAGTTCTTTTTGTCTATTGCATTTTATTATATAGACCAAATACTATTTCCCACAGTCACTTGGACCAACTCTTTTCTTTCCCACCCTGTGCAGTGTGATTTTTTTACTCATTTTTAATACAGAGGTTCATCTGTTATTGTTTGTTTGTATTCCATCTGCCCCCCCCCCACTATCACTAGAGTGTGAGTTACAGTAGGAGCGGGATTATGATCAAGTTGAGTTGGACCGATGGGTAAATTCTAGGTTTACCGTAGAAGGTAAACGACTTGTATATACCTCACGTCTTCTATTCTCAATTAATCTGGCCTCTGGAGAGAAGTCACTCTATGCCAGCCTGAAATCCACAGCCACATCATATTTGCTTTTCAGCTTCTTCTCTTTAGTATTTCCTTGCCCTCATTTCCTGGTGTCATTTTCATAAGAGTTTCTAATTAAGAGAAAAACTGGTTTTAAGGCTCCTCCCTAGTTCTTTTAATTTGGAAAGTGATTAAAATGAATAGTCAAGAGGCTAAAAGGTAAGTAGTGGGTAAGGGGAAGAACAGTGGCCAGCTGCAATAATTTATAAAATAGATACTAGAGATGTCAATAGAACTGTTGTTCAGTAATATTCATCTTAATTTAGGAGTAATACAATAAAGAATGGGCATGACCTGGGTTGCTTGGTGGGGTTCCATCAGTGCCAGGACACACATTAAGCCAAGATGCCATTAGGATTAGCAGGTTCTTGTCTAAGTGAGCCTCTGAGATTGGCAGGGCCTTATTCCTCATAAAGCTTAGAGACGTGACCTATTTCTGCTCCTTCCTTAGTGTGCTCATTCATTTATTTAATCACCCATTGACAGACACAGACCTGAGTTGTTACCCAGAGTGAAAGACTTTGTCGGAGATGTCTAATAGCTGGGTCTCTTCTGTTCACCAATCATCCTTTAGCTCAGTGCTTCTGTCTCTGTTTGGTGACCATCCTCAATAGTAGATGCATCAGCAACCAAATGTTGGGGAGCAAAGCAAATAGAAGTCATGGAATTATGCTCGGAAGCAACCATACAGAGGAAAAACTCAGGCCTCCTGCAGGAGAGTTGATTTGAAAATCTCAGGCCACATGCTTTCTTCCCATCTGAACTTCAGGGAGAGAGGTAGCCACCTAGATTCCTTGCCTTAGTGCTCTTCCCCAAAGCAGTTCAAGCAGCTCAGCCCAGACATGTATTTGAATCCTTATAAACAGGCTTCTCCAATTAACGGAGAAAAACAGCTTTGTGTCAGTGCTGGGAAACCATGGGCTGGTAGACCCATAGTGACTCATCGAGCAGGTCAAAACAAGGCCAACGCAAATTCTAAAATGTGTGTTTCACTCAAATGCTATTACTAGCATAGTAAACAGGTCTACAGAACTATTACGTCAATACTGCAAACAATAAGAAAAGTTGCACAAGTGCCCAAGGTGAACTAAGAGAGATTATCACAGACTCCCGCGTCAAGGATTTAAGGTAACAGTGAACAGTAGGATAAAGTTTCAAACTTTACAACCCAAACATTGATAAAATCAGTTGGTCAGAAACATGTTTCATTGAAAAAAAAAAGATGCATAATGTTGTGGAATGCTTTATGTGTTTTATGAAGTGGCTTAGGCCTCTGTGGGAGGGCCAGGCAGTTTGCATGGGTGACATCTCTCTCTCTCTCTCTCTCTCTCCTTTATTTCATAATGCACCAGGCAGTAGAATGCTTGTTTTACCTGAGAGACCAACCAAAGTGAAAATATTTAACTATGAACTGGACAGTAAATTTAATAATTCTTTTGCTCAACAAGTAAGATGAAATCCTCTCTGTTTTTATTGGTAATCTTATTTTATTTTATTTTTTCTATTTGACATTTAAAGTTAATATTTGGAAAAGTATTTCCAATAGAAGTGTCATTTCTTAAGGGCTTGTGTTTTGTTTTTAATGTTATTCTAGTTCTGCGTTTCAGCATTTCATTGTGCAGAATCCGTACCTACCCAGTGGCTTCCAAACATCAGGAGGAAAGGTGTTTCCAGATGTCTGCATCTTATCTGAGAGTTTCATCTGAATTATGCAAGGGCCCTGCGCTGATGCATTCAGGTCGGGTCTTCCTTGGAGAATAGCTCACATAAGGTTGTTGGTATTTCCTGCCACTGTTAGGCCAAAAACTATTGTAATAACAGCTTTTCTGGCTGGATTTAGGTAACTTTGCTTCAAGTCCAGACCAGAATCAGGAAACGAAGAGGTGTATGTGTAAAGGAAAACTACTGGGGTGGAGGTGTGGAGAGGGGAAAGAGGAATTTCTTGTTTTTCTTTTCATGGCATCAAAATGTTCAATATGGATAAGTCATAAAGCAAAAAAGGGACCTCCTCTTAGTGGAAATTACCACTGGTCATGTTCTTCATGGTGACTTTTCATTCTGACTCTGCCTAAATGTGCTGGGCAGATCTGAGAGGCTGTAGGTTCGTCAGACGAGGAGGTAGAAGACTAAGTTTCTTTGCAAGTATTTTGAGTGCTTATACAACTTGGCCTAGATCTTCTTTAAAAAAAAAAAAGAGGACACATAAGAAATACAAAATTAGGTGCAAAAGTAAATATAATGAGAAAAGAAATACTTGGAATTACAAATCTTAAAGAGCTGGCAAATGTCATATGTATTACAAATCCACAAGAACAACACAATATTTTTATTAGCCTGACACACTTCTAGAATATGTTTGGCTGCATACCCTTTAATCACTTCTTCTAAAGATAATAATTTTGTAATGTTTTCTCTAAAGAATGGAATGATAATACTGTCTTTATATGTGAAAACCTGTTTTTCTTCCATTACCTACACCCACATAATGCCAGTGCAAGATGCTGTAGGATAACTTGTAGCCTTTGCATAGAAGCCAGAAGAGGTGGCACAGGGTGTGTGTGTGTGTGTGTGTGTGTGTGTGAGAGAGAGAGAGAGAGAGAGAGAGAGAGCAAGTAGGAGGTTGGAAAGTACATGCCTTGAAGCCAGATTTAGACCAGGAAGTTTTGCAATAACATGACTATACATATTAGTGACTTTGGATTATAAAAAATAATCCTATTAAATTTAAACAGTACACAGTAATTCCTCACTTAACGTTGACAAGTTCTGTGACTTTAAGTGATAGAACATATAATGAAATCAATTTTACCATAAAGAAATTGATATAAATATGTTTCTATAGAATCTCATCAACGTTATATCAAAAAGACGTTGAACAAAATGTCATTATTCAAAGACCTGTTGTATATCCCCAACTCAACTTTTCATTAGCTAGGTCATAAAAATGCTCAAGGCCATCCAGCATGAAAGAAGTCTGATGGACAGGAAACTGAAGTGGAAAGAAACAGTGATATTTATCAGTTGTGATTTAATCACCAACTGTGATTAAAATGTCTCACTTTTACAAATTATATTGAAATGTGTGACCACATGAACACATTGTGGACCTCTTTCCCTTCCAGGACCTTAAAAGAAACCCATACAGGAAAAGAGCCCTGATGTTTAACCATCATTAGCTTCACGGTAAATCTACCTATGGTCCAGTATGAATGAGAGTAAGTGACAACTCACTTACCTCAGTTTTGGCATCTGTCTGTGTCCCTGGAGTCTTCTGAGGGCCAGATAAGATAAATGCATGTAATAGCTCAAAGACAGCAGATGCATTTGTTCTGTAGTTTACTCAGTCCGAGCCTCATGCACTTCACCTTCGAGATCTGACGGGAGTTTCGCTGTCTCCTCAGGACTTCAGTTCTGTGCATCCCCCTCAGGAGGGGGAGGTTTCTCCCATAGACTTTGTACCCCAGGGCCTAAAGATGAAGTAGCTGCTTCTTTTTCTTTTTGCCAATTTCAGATAATTTCTTCTTTCTAATTTCTTTTTTCTAATAGTTCTTTATTTTTCAGTTACAGTTGATGTACACTATTATATTAGTTTCAGTTGTACAACCCAGTGATTAGACATTATAGAACACACAGTAATCACCCTGATAAATCTAGTGCCCTAGGGCACCAGAACATTGCTCCACATGCCCTCCAACAGTTAGTTCCTTTTGCTCTCAGTCTCTGGGTTTGTCTACCTGACTACAATGTAGGCTGTATATCAGTAGATAATATCTCCTGTCTCCAGTACCTAAAAAAGTGTCAGGCACTTAATAGGCTTTCAATCAACATTTATTGAAGGAAAGAAGGATCTTAGTAAATGAAAGAAAAACATCTGTCTGTAAGGTACCTGTTCCTTATGAAATTGAGGGTCCTGACGACTTTGATTAAATTTAGTCTTAAATCCTTGCTCCTGAAATTACATTTCTCTCTATATACCTCTCAGAGACTCTAATAATCAGCAACCTCTGGAAGCATTAGAGGACAGTAGCCTGGACCCGACAGTGGCCACATGGTCTGGACTTCTGGCAGACTAAAGAGAACATCTTGACCCAAGTTATGTTTCAACTCCTGAGCCCTGAAGTTGAATGACCCCCTGGCTAATATGAAAACAGACAGAAGTACACTAGAACAGACCCAGAGCTGCCTTCAAAACCTGAAGAAGTGATTCAGCACTTCACCTCTGACCAATCAGCTCCCACCATGACCCCGCACTCCTAACCCAAAGTGTTTAGTGATTTTGCCCCAGTAATCTGTAACCTACATGCCATCAGATAGTTCAGGTTTTTGAGAATTAGCTCCGTTCTCCTGGGTGGCACCGTTTATAATAACATAGCCAATCTTTCTCCACTGCAATCCTCAGTGACTAGTATTTGCTTCTGCTAGCACCAGTGGACGAATTCTTTCTGTTCAGTAACAAATATTGCCTCCATTCAGATCTGCAGCCTTCTTTGATTAATTTTCCCAACGAGGTCATGCCCCAGTCCCATTTTCATGTCTTTGATTTTGTGTTCAGTACAATATAGTATGTCAGCCCTTGCCCTTGGCCTATCTTTATAATTTTCTCTTTGAAGGCAGCTCACATCTTATGTTTTTGACAGAGCTTGCACTGGTTATTGAAGTCAAGTCAGCTTCTTTTTTTGGCTCATATTATACTTGAAGATCAATACTTCTTTCTGTATAGTACTTTAGCATAGATTTTTGACAATAATCGTACTTTGAGTGTGGCAGGAGTCTCAGTTTTGTCCTACTCAATGCCAATCAACCTTCAAGACAGAGACCATCCCCTTTGCTTCTTTTATGCCCTCCACCATGCCTAGGCTTTGTTTAATAAATATATGCTATTGACCTATTGATAACAATCACATGACAAAGTAAAATGTTGAGCTTTTTTTTTCACATAACTTATGTGTATATACATGTACACACACAAATAAAATATAATTTTAGTTCCAATCAAAAAAGACAGAAAGATAAATAATTACTAGAATTATCTCCACTGGCACAGAAACTGTCAACAGAAATTCAGTGAATTCTAACCCGGTTTATATAACATTTGGGGATGAAGAGCTCCCTACATGCATGTGAGGCAGTCTTGGCCCTGGGAACCAGGGGCCCTGATGGTTCCTAGGGCATGTCATTGTGACAATTGCTAGGGCAACATCAGCACCGGCAGTGACTTGCTCCACTGCTGGTTCGGCTACAACCCAAAATGTGGCCACCTTAATGCATCCCATGTAATTAGAGCCATTTATGCGTCACAAAGTTGGATGACTTTGAATGAAGTTCCAGTATTTGAGGTTTGGAACACAGGAATTAAAATAAGAAAGAAGATTGAATGGCAATTACAGATCTGGTTAAAGAAATGAAGGAAGAACCCAAAATCTCTGGGTCATCCTGGGGGAAGCATGGTTCCTCTGGAATGGTTGTCAATCATAAACCCACAAGGCTTTCTTGTTCTGAAGAACTGATCGTTGGAATTGCTTCCTTTTATTTGGCTTCCAGGCTTAGGAATATGGAAAAGGTGGGAATTATGTTCTGCTGTCCTCTGAAAGTTTTTGGTGAAGAATTATCTATTAAAAACATATAGCGGCCCTGGCCTGTTGGCTCAGTGGTAGAGCATCGGACTGGCGTGCGGGAGTCCCAGGTTCGATTCCTGGCCAGGGCACACAGGAGAAGCGCCCATCTGCTTCTCCATCCCTCCCCCTCTCCTTCCTCTCTGTCTCTCTCTTCCCCTCCTGCAGCCAAGGCTCCATTGGAGCAAGGTTGGCCCGGGCGCTGAGGATGGCTCTATGGCCTCTGCCTCAGGTGCTAGAATGGCTCTGGTCACAACGGAGCGACACCCCAGATGGGCAGAGCATCGCCCTCGGTGGGCATGCCGGGTGGATCCTGGTCGGGTGCATGCGGGAGTCTGTCTGACTTCATCCCCATTTCCAACTTCAGAAAAATACAAAAAAAAAAAAACCAAACAAACCATATAGCTTCTTACTTCCTGTATGATCATAGCATATGCTGTAAAAAGGAAGGGACAATGACATTAACAAGATGAAAAGATAGAATGCAGAATTCCTTACCCAGATCTACTTACTCATTATATACTTGTACTCTATGCAGCGTACAGTCTTATTCTCGTTAAAAACATTACCCATTCGTATATTTAATAAAACAGAAACAAGCTACATTTAAATGCCAAAGAGGTAACAGTTATCATCAGATATGGTTTTTTCCTTAATTTTTAAAAAAATGTTCATTATATTGATTTTATGAAGAAAAAGAGAAAAGGAAGGGGAAACAGAAACTTATATCTGTTCTTGTGTGTGCCCTGACCAGGGATTGAACCAGCAACCTCTATGTTTTGGGATGATGCTCTAACCAACCAGCTATCCAGCCAGGACTCATCAGATATAGTTTCTAAAAATCACTTTAAAATAAATATTTTTTTTTTCCTAAAGAGAGCTTCAGAATGCTGGCACATCAGTTGGAAAGAAATTACATAATCAGATTTTTTTTTCTAACCAATTCTTTTCTTCATGACTGCTTGTAGCTTTGTACAATATATATTTTCAAAGGCACTGGTCTCTGAGCTCCTGCCAGTATCCCGGTATTAATTTGTTAAGGCTGCAGTAAAAAGTACTATAATTCGAGTGGTTAAGCAAGAGAAATTGATTGTCTCACTGTTCTGAAGGTTAGAAGTCTGAGATCAAGGCTTGGTTCCATCCGAGGGCTGTGAGCGAAATCTGTTCTGTTCCCCTCTCCTAGCTTCTGGGATGTTGCTGACACATCACCTTGACCTTTGCCTTCATCTTCCCATGCATTCTCTCTAGGTGTGTGTCTGTCTTTATGTCTAAATTTTGCCTTTTCTTTTCCTGAAGCTGGAAACGGGGAGAGACAGTCAGACAGACTCCCGCATGCGCCCGACCGGGATCCACCCGGCACGCCCACCAGGGGCGACGCTCTGCCCACCAGGGGGCGATGCTCTGCCCCTCCGGGGCGTCGCTCTGCCGCGACCAGAGCCACTCTAGCGCCTGGGGCAGAGGCCAAGGAGCCATCCCCAGCACCCGGGCCATCTTTGCTTCAATGGAGCCTTGGCTGCGGGAGGGGAAGAGAGAGACAGAGAGGAAGGAGGTGGGGGGGGGGGTGTGTGGAGAAGCAAATGGGCGCCTCTCCTATGTGCCCTGGCCGGGAATTGAACCTGGGTCCCCCGCACGCCAGGCCGACGCTCTACCGCTGAGCCAACCGGCCAGGGCCTTGCCTTTTCTTATAAGGACACCAGTCATTGAATTTACATGCTTCACTCTAGTGGCCTCATCATAACTTGTTTAAATCTGTAAAGACCCTATTTCCAAAAAGATATGTTCTGAGGTTTTGGGTGTTAAGACTTCAACACACCTTTTCAGTGGGACACAGTTCAACCCATAACAACCCTTAGCTATACCTAGTCAATAATCACATTGAAAGGCTGGCAATGGCTCTCATAGCTGTGGTTCGTGGTGTGTGTTGCCCTTGAAGCATTTCCAGTTATCTCAGTTGATGATCCTACTTTCCTAAAGAGAGAAAGGCTGAGCTGTCTGTAAGTGCGGCCTTCATGTTCAAATGGCTGCTGCAGTTTCAAGTATTATTGGAGTAAAAGTTCAAGTGCACTTAGTATTATTTTGCCAGTACATGTGAGAGTACATGTCCCTTTATGTACCATGTGAGTTCCATCCCATTTCATTACCCAGTATGGCTGAAAAGCAAGAGAAAGAGTGAAAATAAAGGATACAGAAAGTTCTAAGTAATCTTAGTTTACAATGCAAATGTTATAACTTTAATATCTTTCAAAACTGTTACCATCAGGTGACTGTTAATCATAAATTTGCAGGGAGAGTTTACCAGTAATAACATGCCCAGCATACAAAGGACTCTTTGTTTTGCTTCTTTGGATTCTGCACTTGATTAGTTGTTCATCACTTATTCCTGCCTGAGGCACAGTGAATGATCAGCATTCATCCAAATGACTCAGCTAATAACAAACATCGTGCTGGGCTCTGTGAGGTGACTCAGAGCTGCAGCTAAGACCAATCAAGAATGCTGTTCTTACTGAAAATGCTGGGTAAATCCACATGATAATTCCAGGTGCTGAGTGCACTGAAATTTCCCTGCAAAATTCTTTCAAGTTTGATGCATGTGAGAAAACATCTATAACGAAATGTTCAGGGGGAAAATCACATAAGTCAACCCCCATGAATAACTTCTTTAGAGTGAGAGCACAAAGTCTGTCAGCATCCATTTGTTGTAGAATTTGAGAGCACTCAGAAACAGAGAGATCAGTGCCAGCTTTAACTCTCTTGGTAGATGGCTGGGTAAACAAATCATTGTCACTTCAGGTTTTGATATCTGTTCTCTCATTTTCAATTTATTGGGATGTGGTAAGCAGCCTTTTGATTTTGTTTTGTTTTGTTTTGTTTTGTTTAATTAATAGCTGCCAGATTCCTTCAATCTGCACATTTACAAACTAGGCTATCCCTATATTTAAACTGTCTCTATTTATTTGTTCCCTAGGTATGATTATAAATGTGATAGCAGGGGCACAATAAGATACATATAAAATAGGACATTCTACTGTGTGAGTCATCTTTTTTCTGTTCTAAAGCAGAAGAGTTAAAGATACAGTCTCTGGAGTCAGATTGCCTTGCTTATTAGAATTTGGAATTTCGGCTCAGTAGAGCTATGGGCAAATTATATAACTTTATTGTGCCTCGCCTTAAAGTACAGCTAGCAGAGAGACTGGTAGTGTCAATAGTAGGAGCTAGGAAATTTAGCTGTCTCTAGAAAGTTTTATCTACCATTTCTCTCTCTCTCTCTCTCTCTCTCTTTCTCTTCTCTCAAGTCTCTATCTTTATTCCATTTCTTCATCTACTCATCCATCTCCCGTAAACCAGGGATGAGCTGAGGGAAGTGGCCTTCCTCCTGTCCTGACAGTGGCTCTTGGGTGGCTTTCACAGACCTCATTCTAATCTCTTTCCATTATGAAAGACAGCCTTCTTTGTTTATGGAATCCCTTAGAATCCTGTTTATGTCTGTCTACCTCACAGATAACTATTTCCTTCATGAACATTTTCTTCGCCACCATTATTTTTTTCTTCACCTTTCTGACCCCCCCCCCCTTTTTTTTTTTTACAATAAGGTCCTTTATCTTCAGTCCTCTGGTCTGTCTCAAGTCCCTTGAGATACCAGGTGAAACATCTAGTCAAGTCTCTTACTTGACAAGTAATCAATCCACAAATATATGCTAGTACCTTTATGTTGAAGCCATCAAGAATTGCATTCCTTTTTTTCTCCTTAAAACCAACATGATAACAATAATAAAAACAGTAACAATACTCTACATTAAGTTAATCTGGTTTATATGTAAACATGGGTTTTAAAATGCAAATCACAAAATGTCTAAACAATGTTTTTGTGATCAATATGTAGGTTAATGAAAAGTTAAAGATCCACATGTTAATCATGTCAGCTATTGTTATACCTCCTTGTGATGTAGCCAACAAGGATGGCATAGAATACTTGATTGGGGTCTGTGGGAGTCGGAACACACAGAAGGGAATTTGCAGTGTGTCAACATAATCCTTGTGCTCAAAATGCACTAACAGGGTCCCCGTGCTCATCTCCCATCTCTGGGACTTGAGGATTGTCTACTACTTGACCTGGGGTGTGTGTATCTTTAAAATGCGGATTCAAATTCAACAGGTGATTTGACATTTCCTAGAGAGTAATGATCATTTCCTTCTGGACCTTGGGCTTATGGAGAACCGATTTTCCATCTGAGAGAGCTGTACAAAAAATAAATGCTGTAATAATGAGATGTTATATACACATTAATAATATTACTTGACCTTCAGATAGCTGTCATTTCTCAAAATCAATTTTTATAGTTGTGGTGATGTATCAGCTTAATTTAAAATTTTTTTTTGCTGGAAATATAAAATAGCAGTAACTCCTCAGCTAAATCCAATGGGTTTGACTCAATCCTTCCCTAGAAGCAGAGGAGTTCCTCATTTGGGACCATGAACCCTGCTGGCCACAGTAGAGATTCCAAAAATGGAGTCAGCCCAGCTGAAGGCCTTAGTCACTTCAGTAGTGTCCTAATTCTCTCTGATTAATTGAGCCGAGTGAACAGTGGTAGGAAGACACTGGATAAAGGAATAGTGCTTTCTTGGTGTTGAAGGCCTCACTTAGCTCTGTAAAAACTTGCTCTTGAGAGGCTAAGGGAGGCTTGTTTTTTCCCTGTGGATTAATGAAGAACTGTCATGGAACATGAGCCCAGAGCTCCTGTGTGTGAGTGAGCAGGGCACTCCTGGGGCCACTCCAAGTCAGCAGTCTCACCAGGCTTCCCCATCATCAAGACCCAGCTGTTTTCAGAAAAGTGATCTTAAGTGGTGCCTTTGCACTAAGGTCTACTGTGCTACAATCACACAGTCTGCAGAAATAAAATGCTTTGTTCTCTTTTTTATCTCTGAAATGGCATTTTCAGGAGTTAGACATCTAGGAATTTATTTGAAGTGCCTAGGATAGAGGTCAGTTTAGTTAATTAGAAGATTAGCTCAGTTAATTATGTTATTTTATGTTTCCACACATAGTACATCTTAAATTTGCACTTCAGGCTATAGCATAATGGTTTTCAACTCTTGCTGCCTATTGGAGTCATCAGGCGAGCTTTAAGATAGTCCAGCACCCAGGCGCTAGCCTGGGGAAGACTGTGATTCAATGGGTCTAGGATAGGACCTGAGCATCATAGTTTTCAAAGCTTTCAGGGGATTCTAAGTGTGGCCAAAGTTGAGAATCACTGCTATCTTTATAATGTGACTTAAAAGTCAATTCTACTAAAATCAATCACCGTCACCAACAAAAGAACTTCATTTGACAACACGCAAACAGTCAGATAGTATATATAGGCATTATTCTCAGCTTCAGATTTTTCTGGGAATTTGACTATATTTTACAATTTAAATGACAGGAGTAGGATTCCAGGATTCAACACCCCAGCAAGATAGAGAGACCGACCTTCCATCACACAATGGTGAAGTAGTAATAATTCCCAAATTTATATTTTTATACTGTGTAGAAGCAGAATTGATCAAGAAATTCAGTCAGCAAAATTGCTAGAGAAAACTTGTTTTCTCAATTTGTCCATAAAATTCCTAGTCTCAAAGCTTTGGAGAATTCAGTCTCTGTAAAGTCCAAAAACTGACAAAATCACCTGCAATGGTTTTACAGTTAGGTTATATTTGATTGATTAGGGGGCCTTTGGTCTGGAGCAAAGCTATGTCCACAGAGCCAGTCATATCTGTGAGACTTCCTGGCCCTGGCCGGTTGGCTCAGTGGTAGAGCGTCGGCCTGGCGTGCAGAGGTCCCAGGTTCGATTCCCGGCCAGGGCACACAGGAGAGGCGCCCATCTGCCTCTCCACCCCTCCCCCTCTCCTTCCTCTCTGTCTCTCTCTTCCCCTCCCGCAGCCAAGACTCCATTGGAACAAAGATGGCCCGGGCGCTGGGGATGGTTCCTTGGCCTCTGCCCCAGGCGCTAGAGTGGCTCTGGTCGTGGCAAGAGCGACGCCCTGGAGGGGCAGAGCATCGCCCCCCTGGTGGGCAGAGCGTCGCCCCTGGTGGGCGTGCCGGGTGGATCCCGGTCGGGCACATGCGGGAGTCTGTCTGACTGTCTCCCGGTTTCCAGCTTCAGAAAAATACAAAAAATAAAAAATAATAATAATCTGTGAGACTTCCACTTTGCCACATATGTTTATCTCCTTTCATAAGCAAGGTAATAACTTCCGTGACCGTGCTAACAGGCAGGAGTAAGGCTGGCTTGGCTTTTGAGAATGATGGCTGCGTGAGATAATGATTCTACGAGGTTCTGTCTGATAGGAAGGAGGTTGGTTCCCTAGGTTGGTTCACTGGACACCGGCCTGGTCAGCTGAGCGAAGGACAGTAAGAAGCCCCTTCCCTCTCATGTTGCTCTCGTCCATGTGATGGACTGAGTTTTACAAGTTGGACTGTTGGCTTCTGAGGTTGGTGAAAGATAAATGTAAAGACTTTGTGAAAACTAAGTTGCTAACCTCTTGAAAAATATAAAGAACACACAATATAAACCTTTTTTGGTGGTTAAGGGGGCAAGGGAAACAGTTGGGCAAAAAGGACGAAAGAAACCTAGTCCTTTTAAGTGCATTCATTTAGATGATGTCCTTAGCTGGAATCTGCCACTATGTTGAACTGAAGGCGCTTAACATTTGGCAGCTGCAATCATTTATGTTTTGTTTTTGTTTGTTTTTTTAAAATTTATTTATTTTTTACAGAGACAGAGAATTAGTCAGAGAGAGGGATAGACAGGGACAGACAGACAGGAATGGAGAGAAATGAGAAGCATCAATTATTAGTTTTTCATTGCGCGTTGCAACACCTTAGTTGTTCATTGATTGCTTTCTCATATGTGCCTTGACCGTGGGCCTTCAGCAGACCGAGTAACCCCTTGCTGGAGCCAGTGACATTGGTCTCAAGCTGGTGGGATTTTGCTCAAACCAGATGAGCCTGCGCTCAAGCTGGTGTCGTCGGGGTCTCAAACCTGGGTCCTCTGCATCCCAGTCCGATGCTCTATCCACTGCGCCACCGCCTAGTCAGGCGTCAGCTGCACTCATTTAATAACCACACCTTTACCATGAAAGCCAGGCGTGGAAGGGGGTAGAAATTCAATGTAATCACTGCTGACATCCATTTAAAGCCAAAGTCATGGGGGGAAGTAATTGGAGTTAATGGAAATAGAGTTTGAGAATGAAAGTGTATGGGATTTGATTTAGTTAATTTAATTAAACTTTAGGCTATCTCATTTAAATTGCTCATGTTTCCATTTATGCTCTGAATCCCTAGTCTTGACTCAATAAGCAAAGTTTTCCTGACACGAAGTCATGAAGATCTGTTACCTCTCCTTCAGGGCCCTGCGGTATCTCCCGGTCAGCCAGGGCCAGCTGCCCCAGGTCCTTCCAAAGGCAATCTTTTGCCACGCAGTATTGGTTGTCGTGACTGTGAGCCCCCGAGGGACCTGCAAAGCTCCAGCACTCTCCAAAGCTCTCTGCAGCAGCACTGTGAAGGCCTTGCCTTCTGAGCCTCTGGTTGTGTCGGTTGCTATGGGAGGCCGCCTTACTTGTGCAGCAGGATATATATTCTCAAGGGCACCCAGCACTCCTGAGGGCAAAACCACGACGATCCTACCAACACATCAGGTGAGAACTAAATGTTCATTTCTGGAATAAAAGTGAGTCTCACACAGTCATATGAGGTGCTCATCTCAATCACAAAACCCATCTAAACGAAACCAACTAGTGAGGCCTCATGGGTAGCTCCCTTTGCCTAGGTTGCTGTTTCTCTCCTTTGGAAGTAGGAAGTGAGGCAGAGCAGCCTGGTGGTGAGAAAATGCCCCGGTGAAGGGAGGGAGCAGGCCCCATGTGGCTCCCACGCGGGTCCCAGGAGAGGGGCTCAGGCCACCACATAATCTCTCACCTCTTGGCTCTCAGTAAAGCAAAGATGACTGAAGGCATGAAACAATACATTTTATGATCTAATAACACAGACGCAATTCCACTACAGGAGGGAGTCGAACTTTCTTGCCTGAGCACGTCAGCTCTCCAACGAAGCCCAAGGTGAATGTCTTTAGGCCCCTTTATTTACCTCACTCCTCTTATTTCTTTGAGACTTTTCAGAAAATCTGTGTTATGATTAATTATCAGTAGATTTTTTTTTGTTATCTTTTAGGAAGGTGAAATTATTGAGGATATGTTCTTGCGTTAAGAACACGTCACCATTTATGCTTTGCAGTATTATAATTTGCTTTCTCCACTTAAGCCATTCGTTACCAATAACTTGCATATGTATACTATACATATACCATTGAATTATGGTTATTTATTCATTTTCAGTAGACTAAGCAAGGTAGCAATGTAAACAGTGGTCAACTTAACAGTCTTTAACTGGGTAAACTGTTCATTGAAGGCAATGAGCCCAGGTACTGCGGTTTGAACAAAAATGTAGAAGACTTGATCAGTCTCCCAAGGGGCTGCTACCTTAATAAAGGTGATTAAGCCACAGGTACAAATACTAATTCAAAGTAGGAAGTGTTAAATGTGAAATATAAAGAAAGCACTGTGAGAGTTTATTTAATTAATTTATTTATTTATGATTTTAATTTATTGTGTTTACATAAATTCAAGTGTCCCACCGAATACTGTGAGATTTTTGAGGACCATAAGGTCATGTCTGACTGGCCGGTGGGCGGGTCAGAGAGCATTCTGGGGAGGAAATGCTTTCTGCCCTGGGCTCTAAAGGAGGTGAGGGTTTGGCCAAGTAATGGAGGGTGGATGGAGAAGGGTAACTCCAGCAAGTGGGAATGGTGAGAGCAAGTGGATGGCCCCGTGCAAGTGCTGAGCACTTTCTGGACCCATAAATGAGCTGTTTGGTTATTATGTAGAACACACATCTGAAACTAAGTTCTTCTAAAATAAGATCTTGACAGCACGTGGTGTCAAACTCAGGAGTTTAAGCTTTCCCGGTTTAGTGCCCAGGTTCAGAGAAACAGTGATCTTAGTCTTTTCAGAGCAGGGAATACCCTGGCAGCCAGTCTCAACCCTCCCCAGGTTGGGCCTGGAGTGCTTATGGTGAGCTCCCAGCATCTGGCTGCCCTGAATCACACCCTGCACAACCACCACATAGCACTGGCTGGGTGCCCCCAGGGCCGCCACCTCAGGCCACTGGCATGTGACCCTAACATCCATCTAGATCTTCCTGGGGGAAAGTGTTCTAGTCCCACTCTCTCTGATACCTTACCACCAGCTGCTGGTTAGGACTCGTGAGTAGGAGGTCGGGGCAGATTTAACCCAGTGTTCTGCTTCTTCCCACTCTACCCATCTGCTGCCCACAGTTTACTTTCCTAATAATGTGTTTGTCATATTAAATTACAGGCCTCTAAGTGTAGGAAGGAGCACTTTCATCTTAGTGCTTCTCAGAATTTGCCTTTTGCTTTTAATGACAAATAAATAAGCCATATTGGAAGAAATATCAGTTGAAAGACAACTTTGGACACTTATTTGTGAAAACTTTTTTGAATAAATGAATGCATTGAACATTTCCTATGTGATAGACATGATATTAACCCCCTAAATCTCATTAATCCTTGTAAGCTTTTAGTATATGTGAAGAAAAAACATGTTTAACATCAAAACAACAATGTCCCCTTATATTACCATTCATATAATAATTATTAGAATTAAATAGAATACTATATTTAGAAGTCTTAACACATTGTAGTCACCAGTTATTATTACCACTGTTACCTCCATACACTGTCAACTGTCTGACTCAAAGAGTTTTTAGTTGATATATTCTACCTCTCAATTCTAGGTTTTAATATTTTCTATCCTCAAAGGCTTGACACATCTTTCTGGAAAAGATCAGACATTTGGGTCCTTCCAAGTTATAACAATCATTGCAATGTGTCCCAATGTAGAGACTCTGGTTGCTAAGGATGTATAAATCAGGGGCTGATGACAACTGTCACTTTATTTTCTTTTATTTTTGTCTCTTGGAGGGGAAAAAAAAAAACTGTTGGGCAGATGTTTGGGCTTGTGTCTGAGACAACGGAGCAACATTGTGGAAACGAATTAGTCAGCACGATGATAGCAACCTTGCTCGACTCTGGGCTGATCTGCCGCTCCACAGCTGCACTTTCCTGCTTGCATGGGAGTCTGAATGCCGACGCTTGTGTTAAAGAAACAGCCGTGTCATCAGTTCACTATGCAGAGCCCTGGAAGTCTTCCCCAGAGCCTGGAGGGTAGAGCCCTTCCGTCAACCAGGAGCAGAAATCTCTGCGTTAAAGTTGATTTTTCAACACCACAAGATTTTGTGTCAATTATTCAAGGACAAAATGGCTATAAAATAGAATATTAACTTAATATAAGTTTGGAGAGTTTTGAATCTAGATTTAGAGACATCACAAGGAGAATTCATTGTTATGGCAGGAAAGGTGATTTTCACTGAGAAAATGATGTTTAACCCCAGTGTTGTATTTGTAGCATTGATTCATATGACTGTGTTTTATACAAAGTTGGAGGGAGAGAAAAAGAGGAAAGAAATTAATTTTAAGCCTAAATATACAAAGGAAAAAAAGTTAAAAAAAGTGAGTTAATTTTAAAATCCGAATGTTCATGCAATTTGTCTTGTACGATAACAACAAAACACAAATACATCATGTCACACTATATGAAAGTTGCAAAAGCTTGTCATTTCTATTTTTTAAAAAGAAGAAGCAAATGTGCCTAGCTTACTTAATTTTCTCCTAACTTTGAGTGTTCACCTTTAAATATGGAGATTTGCTGGCTCACAGAACTCCGCTTCTCCTTGGTGATTTATGAACCAAAAATGATGCCACCAAGAAAGGACAAAATAACGATGAAAGAGATTTATATTTATAGACACAAGTAATATAATCTTATGCACTTATGTCTGTTAATTTTCAAAAGTTTGTATGAGATCATCTTTGAAAAAAAACATATTTTAAAAATACTAAACTAAATCATAAATCTAGCAACAGTGTTCAGATTTGCAGGTTAAGCATCATCTGATTTTCGCCTCTGACAGGTTGGGCGCATGTTCTCAAGCTCCCATAATACTTTACACCGTTGGTAGCACATCGCTTAATATTTGCTGGCTTAAGTATCTCTCTCCCCATCCACGTGAATTTCTTAAGAATAGTTTTGCCCATCTTGATTTCAGTAAGTGAACCACAAGCCATACCAACTGGCAGATAGAGGATTCTGTGCTTGAGCTGCTGGGTTTTTACTTCAAGTCTTTCCATTCCAGGGTTCAGACGCCTGCAATTTCATTGTCAGACCCAGGACTAAAGAGGAAGCATCCACCTTGCTCATCTAAAGTGAGGAGTACAGGGATAAGACTTTGCGGAGGCAAACACAATTATTTTGGTAACATAGATGAGATACTTGAAAGAGAACGGGGAACTCCCATAACAGCTTTCTAATTGTCTGCTTTCAATTCTTTTCTACATTGCTGCCCGGTGAGATTTTAAAAATGCACGTCTAACTGATTTACTTCTCTGAGTAAAGCTCTTCAATGCATCCGAGGGTGCGTGGGGTAAAGACCAAAACCCTCCCCGGCTGAAGAGGCTGGGAGGATGGCTCCTCTCCTGCCCCTGGAGTCACTATCCTGGAGCCTCTGCACTCCACTACACATGCTCTCTTTCAGTTCATTAAAACAGAAGGCTCCCTCCTGCCTCAGGGCCATTGCACCTGCTCTTCCCCCTGTCTGAATCATTGAAGCAAGAGCAGCCTGCCAGCCCTTCTGCTGTCTTTGGCTGCAGACCTCTTTTGTTTGGCCAGCTCAGAGATTATTAGAGTGTGAATCTGAATACCTTAAGGCCAGTCAACTTCCTCCAATCTGTGCAGGGCCTTGATGTTGCCGTCAGTCTTACCTCTGCCAGATGTATACACACGTGTTACCTGCCTGCCACCCCGAAGGAATTTGAGTTTGCAATTGCTGGACTAATTAATTCTTGCAAATCAAGCAGTCATCTGCACAAATATCACTTCCTAAAGGAAGCCTTCATAAACCCACACTCTCAAAGCATCCTTTACTTTCCCTTTATAACACTCATCATTATCGTCATTAAATCAATGATTTTGTGATTAGGGATTTAAAATCTATCTTCCTGGCGAGGATTCTGTCTTTTCATCACTGTATTCTCGGCTCTTTACATACAGAAGGCATTCAATTTTGAATGGATAGATGGATGGTAAGACTATGGCAAAACTCATCTGTGAGGTTTACTGGAGCCTAATTTTTCCACTAGACACTGTGATGATAATACTATGTGAAGTTAATAAGGATAATGATTTTGTAGTAATGAACTGTGTACCAAAGGACAGCAGTAGGGAAGCAGAGAACTCCAGGCTCCCTACCCCTAATTAAACTCGAGCATCTCTGCTCTTTTCATTATTCTTTTTTGTACTTTTTTTGTGTGTGATAGAGACAGAGAGAAAGACAAAGAGAGGGACAAATAGGGAAAGAGAGGCCAGAAGGGAGAGAGATGAGAAGCATCAGTTCTTCATCATGGCTCCTTAGTTGTTCATTGATTGCTTTTTCATATTTGTCTTGACTGGGGGGCTACACAGAGCGAGTGACCCCTTGCACAGGCCAGTGACCTTGGGCTCAAGCCAGCGACCTTGGATTTCAAGCCAGTGACCTTTGTGTTCAAGCCAGTGACCATAGGGTCATGTCTGCGACCCCTCACTCAAGCTGGTGAGCCTGTGCTCAAGCCAGCAACCCCAGGGTGTCGAACCTGGGTCCTCTGCAGCCCAGTCTGACACTCCATCCACTGTACCACCACCTGGTCAGGCTCTTTTCATTATTCATCTTCTATCTTTTATGTAACTATAATGGACTTCTGTGCAAGATTTGTCTGAACAAAGCTTTCATCAGTACTGGGACAAAGTCCGTCTTATAGGTTGTGGTATCAGTAGCCCCAAGAATGGTTCTTGGCACTGAGTGCGTGATCCATAGCATTTGTTGAAAAATAACTAAATATGGTAACCTACCTGTGGGTGGAGAAATATTTTCAGAGCCAGTATCAGAGTTATGGCGTATTTCAGAATTAAGAATTGGCAACCCTGTTACATTTCAGGTAATGTAAACATTAACTGCCCCGTTCTCTGAGTGTTTTTCCATCCATCCAATCCAATTGTAAAACCAAACCAATGACCACCTCCTCTCCAAACTATATTAATGCAGGCCCTTCAAACACATTTTAAAAACTTTCGTCATGGTCCTTCCCTATGCTACATTATCTTCTTGGCTTATAGTCACATCCAAAATGCAATGAATAAATAATCTTCACAAACATATATTTTTTAATTTTCAAATGGATCAGAATGTGCCTAAACAATGCCTCACTGAAGTATCTGTTGAGAAAGTTTGATTTATTATTATTATTTTAATTTTTATTTGTTGATTTTAGAGAAAGAGGAAGGGGAAATAAAGAGCACGTGCAAGAGAAAAACATCAGTTTAAAGCATTCATTGGTTGACTGATGTATGTGCCTTGACACAGGATTGAACCCACAACCTTGGTGTATGGAGGCAATGCTCTAACCAACTCAGCTAGGGTGATTTATTTTTATTGTTGTTAGACTTCATTATATCTGAAGCAAACTAAAATAAAATGGCGAGTTTTCTATAATGGTATTTTCTTAGTGTGGTAATAAGCAGTAAACAGTGGGACAAAAGAAATTACATGGAAGAGTGTGTGCCATGCTCCCTGTGCCAGACCTCTTCCATTCCCACCCTCCGCCAGCCGCTCCTCAGCGCCCACCCTTTGTGCCTTGGAAGCCGACCTTGCAGATTACTCAACAGGCTCACTTGCTCTCTGCATGTGTCCAATGGGAAGCCCCTGCAGGAGGTCAGAGGGAAGCAGCACAGTGAGGTCACTGTCTGTATGTTCTTACTTCCTTCATGCAAGGTGGTCTTGGGCTGGTTGCATGTAACCAGCAAAGGCCAAATGTCTCAGCTGCTCTCCAGGTGACCTTGTCCACACTCTCTCCCACTGGGCTCAGCTCTTTCCTCTCGTCCCTGTTTGCTTACAGGTTGTAACACCTGCTATGACTAGCCCAGCGGCACATCACTCTTTGTGGTTTCCTCAAAGGTAAACTTTTCTGGAGTGTGTCACTTGCTTCCTGTTGGGTCCCTGGCTGATGCATCTTCCAGAGGCTCCATATGCCATCTTTCTCATTTTGATCAGAAGTCAGACGTAAAGAGAGAGGCCTGGCACTGACTGGTTTAACACTTGTTTTTTATTTGCTTTAACATATTTTGATTTCAATAAACACACTTCTGTCTTATTCTTTTAAACAGCAGCATATTGTAACATTAAAGTTCTCTAATGTATTTATCCAATACCCTATTGTTCAGCTTTTAAAAAAATATTTTTCTGTTATCTATCTATCTATCTATCTATCTATCTATCTATCTATCTATCTATTTATCTATCTATCTATCTTTCTATCTATCTATTGCAGTGTACATCTTTGAACATATACACCTTTATATAATTGTGTGATTTTTTTTTTTTTTTTTAGGAGGCAGGAGTCAGAGAGATAGACAAGAAGGGAGAGAGATGAGATGCATCAACTCGTAGCTGTGTTAATTTAGTTGTTCACGGATTGCTTTCTCATGTGTCTTGACAGGGCGGGTGGTTTGACTCCAGCCCAGCCAGTGACCCCTTACTCAAGCTGGCAACCTTTGCTTCAAGCCAGTGATCTTAGGCTCAAGCCAGCGACTTTGCACTTCAAGCCAGGGACCATGGGATCACATCTATGATCCTACAGTCAAGCTGGCAACCTCAGAGCTCTGAACCTGGGACCTCAGTGTCCCAGGTTGATGTAACCACTGGTCAGGCTGTGTGATTATTTTTAATACAAAATAAATTCCTAGAAGGGAATTGTCAATGAAACATTTTTTTTAAAGAATACCACTAAGCTATTGTGACTAATAATACACTGCATTGTGGAAATGTATTTTTTAAAGATGTTCACCAACAAATTAAAGTTTTGCTCTTTGCTTTTTCTTCCCTAGACTTGAGAAACACAGCACTTTTTTTTCCCACAAAGCTCTTTTAAAGCAGAAATAAAATTATCTTCAATTCTAGAAAAGTTATAGCTGGAAAAATACTCACATATGAAACAAACACTTTATTTTTTGAAAATTGATTTCAATGACTAGTTCACCATACAAGAAAACCTGGTAACATAACTGCCAATATATATCTTTTAGATTATAATTGTACAAACATTCTAGTATTAAAAAACTTCTCTGGAATTTATGCCCCCCTGGAATTCACCTACATAATTTCACAAGGAAAAGAGAACTATGTTTCTAACTGCCTAACATTTAACCTAGCGTTTTAATTTATCTCACAGAGCCCTATTTTTGTATTTTCTTTCTTCCTTTCTTCCACTGAGGAGAAAAAGACCGAGCTCCAGACCTCTTAACTGCCAACACCTGGCCTACATGGACACCTGGCTTTAGGACACCACAATTAAGGACTGGATGACATCCTTAGTCAAGGACTCTCTTTCTCATCAATGTCTGAACTGTGGTGGAGGAAAAAAATGGTAGGAAAGTGTATTGTCTCAAACACTAGAGACTCAACGAAAATCAAAATGGCTACCATCTTCTGAGCACAGTGTGTGTGATAGGTGACAAAGAATTATTAAGAGTTAACTCATCTGGGAGCTTTCTCCAAGGTTCCCATTATTCTCCAGCTCTTTTCTTCACAATTTTCTAAGGATATGCCGCTTAACACTGTGCTTGAGCTTAGGAATAAAACACTAAACAAGATAAGGTCGTTTACCACAGCAGTTTTAAAATTTTTTTTCTAATGTACTCCCTGAAGTAATTTTGAAACACTTTATGCCCTATTGCAGATTTTTAAGTTGATATGTTATATTAAAATCAAACTGGTAAAGGGTGTAATTTGTACCATTTGTGACTGGGTAACAAGTCTATTGCTCTGTTGTTAAAATGACCCCTGTGATAAGTTTATTCAAAATATGAAACTTTTCTCCCTCCCTAACAACCCCATTATATTAACATGTGTTAATATTCTGAACTCCTACCAAGGTCTGACTGAAGAGAGACATAATGGGAGTTCCATCTAATAAAACAAAATTAAAAAAGGGCTGCCTCAATCTTATCATTCACCACCCTACTTGCACACAAGTTATTGAGTCATTTCAAGCTCCTGCTCCACTGTTTTAATGCTTGGGCTCAGAGTCACAGGATTTTTAAGGAGAAATTTTATAATTTTAGAAAGGAAGTTAAGAGAATATCTATTCCAATTTTCTATTTTCCAGTGGAGACAAATGAGACTGAGGGATGCAAGATGATTTGCCAAAGTCTCACAGGTGGGTGTTGAACTGGGAATCTTTGGTTGTCATTTGGTGACCTTTTCATTATTGTGTGAATAGAAATGCTACAACCTCTTTAGTAGGTTGAAGTAAAAATTAATGAGAGCAAATTATAACAGTAGCAATCATAACAATCCTGTGTTATATGAGAAATAGACAAAGCCCCTAAATATAATCATTTCCTTTTTAATGGTAGCAAATTGCAATAGTAACAATAAAAATATCGTATTATGTACGAATAAGACAAAGTTATAGATACAATCATTTTACTTTTCCTTGTATTTTTACCATTTTATTTCTTCCATACTATCTATAAAAATTTTATTTAAAGCTTTGAACTAGTTTTGCATTTTTATTTGTAACAAATTTATCATCTGTCCTTTTGATTTTCACATCTTCTGTTTCACTGAAAAAAAAATAGAATACATTTAATTTATTTTTATGAACGTAAAACCTAAGAAGATTAATTTTCATCACTTAGTGTCCTAGGTAATACAGAGACTTTGACAAATAATGCAATCTTTAAAAAATAATTTTAGGATACACCTATGAGCTGATCAATAATAGTTCAGTTGATAGTTAGAAAAAGCTTTTAAGATTCTGTTATACTGGTGAAATTATTTAATTTTATCTAGCTCAATTATTATCAATAATATAACAATTTCCTAGTGTAGTCAAAGCTTTATTTAGTTTTCAGTTTATAAACTATAAAGATCCTATAGAAATACTTTACTGTATTACTTAATAGAAGAGACTTCAAACATATTTAATAACCATTCCTATTTGTGATACTATTTTAGCAATAAGAAAATTACCAAAATAAACTATATATATATTTTAAAGATTTTATTTTTTGATTTTACAGAGAAAGGAGGGGGGAAAAAGAAGTATCAATTCATAGTTGCTTCATTTTCATTATTCATTGTTTGTTTGTTGTTTGTCATATGTGCCTTGACTGGGCAAGCCCAGGGTTTTGAACCAGTGACTTCAGTATTCCAGGTCCATGTTCTATCCACTGTGCCACCATAGGCCAGACCAAAGGAGCTTTATTATTGAACTTCATAGCTGGCTACTGGTATTAATATCCAAGTTTGCTACTTCTCTTGCAGATGTCTTTATTAGGTATAGGTTCTGACATAAAATAGAAACTGCTGTTTTTAATACTACACTTAATATATGTTTTTACGTTCTCCCAAAACAACTCAAGTTCATATTTAGGGTAAATGTCACTGAGAATCAAACTAGATTATACATAAATTTATAATATTGTTGGGCAGATAAAATATATTATGCTCACTTTGTTAAAAATGGTGCTGCCCACATGGAAGCCTGTCGCCCAGGTGATATTAATGTGTGTTGGGGGAGGGCTGTGGGCAGGCAGGATCCTTGTAGCCTGAGGCTTGGTTTTAAGACTAAGCATTTCCCACCCTTTTTGATGTGGGGTGGTACAATCCCATCATGCCTCAGATAAGTGACTTTGTATTAGAGACTTCCCTATTTTGTATATTGGATGAAAGGTTTTGATTTCTACACTATAAAATGGGGGCAGAATGGGAGCTTGCTCTCTCGGTTCCTAAGATTAGCAGAGAGCAGGGAAGAGCAGAGAGAGGCCACATGGAGGAGGCCAGGAGAAGCAGCCAAGATGGCAGAGTGCTGAAAGAAAAGCCAGTTTGTGCAGAGTTTGTGCAGGGAGAAGGAAGGAGATGGGGAACAGAGGTGAATAAGGCTGGTGAGCTAGAAACCTTTGATTCTAGGAAACTCAGATAAGTCAGTAGCTTTGTGAGCACTGAATGTGAGTGGGTTTTGGAGCCCAGTGTGTGTTTTTACTTGCCTGCTAGGTGCAAGCTAAGATTAAAGATGATGGCGCACCAGTTTTTGGCTCCGTTGTTTCTTTACCGACTGTCCGAATCCAATGTGAACCTGCATGGGCCAGACAGCTGTGATGGTGGCCTTCGATACTGGCTTTACAAATATAAAATAGAATTTGTACTGAGGGTTCCTCATTTGAAGAAAACCTCAAATAAAACCTAGTCTAATAAAAAAGATTATATATAGGGTAATAATTCACACCACAATTTATTTTTAGAATAAAATGGGAATTTCCCAAATATCCAAAAGAAACTTGATTTTAAAAATCCCTCTAAGTATAATAGTTTACTAAAGCAAAGAACACCTGTTTTATTTACTTATTTAATATTTAAAAGTTAAGTAAACTGTTGCTTGGGCCTCCTCAGTAGCCTGTTCTGTAGAGTTTATGTAATCACGTTTTCTTCCTAACGCATTCCCAGTCTCATTATTGTACTTTGTTTGCAGATGAGAGCAAACATTTCACCTTTCTCCCAAAGAAACTTCTAGGCTTATCTTTTCATTACCAATATCTGATGAAAGTGCTCAGCTAAACACCAAAACAAAAGGACCTTCTCTTTAAGTCTTCATCCTTCAATTCCATAGGGGAAAAAAAAAGCAGAAGCTTCAAAGTTAGAGTATTTTCATTAAAACCACCCCGTTCTAAAGAGGGCTGGCTACCACACAAATCTCTAAACATGGAAGAGAAGATGTCTAAAGATGTATTGTTTCTTGCTACACAGAAAGTTCCCCAGGGATGGGAGTTGTGGGTGGCACAAGGGTTGGGAGAGTTCAGTGCACTGAAATTAACTTCATGTGAAATTTAACAAAGTGCTGTTTATAACTTATTTTAAAACCATGGTAATATTATGAGCTTAGGTTCACTTTGAAATTTGTACTATCATTGTGCTTTCAGAGTCTAGCTCTCTGGTGCAGATCTATCATGCTTAAGTCTAATATCGGAGGTGTGCTAGAGCTGATTTGCAAAAGATGATGATTAACTTTTCAGAACCTTGTGCAGGCCAGTTGTCAAACAGTCAGGATTAAAAATCAAAGGCTATAAACTTAAAATTTTAATTATATTCTAAAGAAAGGTAATACATACTTAAAACATTTTTAGATTTATTTATGCACTTGAAGTTATGTATGTGCACAATATTGAAATTAGGATTGCCAGATAAACTCTGAAATGCCCCGTAAATTTGAATTTCAGATTAACAATGAATAATTTCTTAGTGTGAGTAGGTCCCAGCTATTATATGAAAATACTTACACTATACTAAAATAAATATTGTTAATGTAAAAGTTAATAAATATTGTTAATGTAAAAGTTAATTTAATTGGGCATTCTGGCTTTTTATTTACTAAATCTGTCAGGTTCTATATGGAGGAGAATACTATATAATGGTGCATTACAACACATTTCTTTCTAATTCCATGTTTAGTGACTTCACATTAGTAGTATGCAATCAGTCCCAGTAGGTGTCTATTGCCCAAAGATATCAGCACAACTGCAAATCAGGGCTCCTACCTCCTAACCAGTTGCTAAATATAATATTTTCCAGTACACTACTAAGTATAATCTGCTTTAATCCTTTTTGACAATATTGCATAATGTTGTCCAGATGGTCAGAATGAATTGATTCTTTGATTATTGAAAACTATAATATTAGTGATCAATATCATATTAGTAAAAGTAGTTTAAACATAGGATCTTATTATTTTCTCTATACTCACCACCCATGCAGAAGGCAGTATCATTTGTAGAAAACTTCTAATGGACAGAGCTTTTTCTGTAGTTTTGAGGGAAACTGTTTTCTTGACTATCCATGGATGACTATAAAAATAAACAGATTAAAATATTTTCTTCTACAGAAATCCAATGAGATCTTCATATCAACCAAGATATTCTTTCAATTCATATACCTATATACCTTTTGAAGTTAGGATGGTATGAAGAATTGTAGAGAAAGGATTTAAATTGGGACCAACACGTTATTTAATGTGAGGAAAAGGTCTCAGAAAAGCTACGGTTTCCTGTTGCCTCATGTCCGTTGTGGCAGGTATAGATGCTTCTCATTACCATTGGTGAGTGTTTTAGAGGTTGCAGCAAGCTAAGTACAATTGCTTACAGGACAATTCATTGAAAATATTATATTTTCACTTTTTCCCCCTTCAAATGAAATGAGTGAAATTAGAGAATGGATCAATTAATCATTTTTGTAGCTGGGCTCTGGGTAATCGAGGTCAGTGAACTTGGTAGGCTGATAAATGAATTTGATCCCAGGGAGGACAAGCAAGATCAGGTTTCTGGCTGCCTTGTTTTAATCATTTATGTGTGTCCTATTATTCATAGCGAGAGGCACAGTGCTGGCAGCTCCACACTGAAGTTCATCAATATCACACAACACAACGGATATAGGTGTTTTCAAGACAGCTAAGCCAGAATAGAACTTTTCACTAGGAAATGTGAAAACCAAGGTAATTTGTTTCTAATTATGCAACAAACACAGAAGTGCACATTAAAATTACTTTAGCTGAAATTGTCACCTGATTCTCATTTGCATCTTTCTATGTTTTGCAACAAGATTATTATTCTCCTTCAACTCTTCCACTTTCTTCTTCCTTCCTCTTTTATGATTTCAAAAATCATAAAACCAATATGTTAAAAGCGTTGGTAGTCATTTTATTCATGCTGCTTTAAGCGAATGCCTTTGCTTCTTCATACACTGTTGTTTACTATGGACCGAACAAGTCTGGAAGTGAAGAACACTCATATTTTCTCCCACCAAATGAGATACTAAGTTTTGTCTATGAATGCAAACTATTGTATTAACAGAAAGTGAGTGAATTTTAACAACAACAACAACAAACCTGGTTGTTTTGAAAACAGCCATTTAAATGAATAAAATAAAAATAAAGTAGCCAATGGATTTTTTACTTGAATTAAAAAATTTTTACCATCTGGAAAATAAGTCTATAGATAGCCCAATACTCAATTTCCAATAGTCATTGGAGAAGGAATTGACCAGTACCCATAAATAGTGGGTGGATTCAAACTCAAAGAAGAAAGTATTGAGTCTTTTGTAAATTTAAATTCTGGTCAGTAATTCCCCTCTACGCAGAAAACCACATTTCATAACTAATTTTGAGGACATGACGTTTCAGGGATGGGAAATGTTATTCTTACAGCTTTGCAGAATATAAGAATAAGCACAGACTAAGATGGAAACACGTGGCATCATTTCCCCTTCTTTTTCTACATACACACAGGACTAACGGAAACACTTAGAAATGGTCCTTAAAGGAATTATGCTTTGAGAAGTCATCTAAAAAGAAAGAGAAGATGGCAGGAGAGGTTCTAAAAGGAACATTCATCCAGCCAGTGAGGTTTGTGACATTACGGCCAAAGCAGAGCCATTTAGTTGAACTTCCCAAATTTAGCTTTGAGCCTGAAAGCTTTTTATGTTAAGGTACTAGCTGCCTGGGTATATAGCATCTTAGAATGATGTGGCACAATACTGTTATTTTTTTCTTTTTGATTGAGCTTAATAAAATTTAACTTTCTCTAGCATTTTATAGTTCATATGACAGTGTCACAGAACTTAAATGTATTTAGTATTGAATGTGTCATTGTATTATTTAATTTTCATAACACTTGCATGAAATGTATTCTATTATCCTAATTTTACAAGCAAAGACTGTGAGCACAGAGAGATGAACTTACTTGCTTTTTAGCCACTCTGCACTCAACACATCACCCTAATCATTTATTTATGTATGTATGTATGTATGTATGTATGTATGTATGTATGTATGTTTCTTTAAGTGAGAAGCAGGAGGCAGAGAGACAGACTCCTGCATGTGCCCTGACTGGAATTCAAATTCATCTGGCAAGCCTCCCATGGAGGGGGAAGGGGCGATGTTCTGCCAGCTAGGGCTGTTGCTCCATTGCTTGGCAACTGAGCTATTTTAGTGCCTGAGGCCATGGAGCTATCCTCAGCACCTGGGGCAAACTTGCTCCAACCAAGCCAAAGCTGTGGGAGGGGAAGAAAGAGAGATATATAGAGAGAGAAGGGAGAGGGAAGTAGGTAGAGAAGCAGATGGTCGCTTCTCCTGAGTGCCCTGACCAAGAATCGGACCTGGAACATCTACATGCTGGGTTGATGCTCTACCATTGACCCACTCACCCAGGGCCATCCTAGTCCTTCTGACAAAGCTATAAGATAGGCACTAGAAGTCTTGCTGAAGAGAAGAGCAATTGATGATCAGGGAGATTGGGAAATTTTTTCAAAGTAACTCAACTAGTAAATAGTAAAAGTGGGGCACCAAGAAAGGTTTCTAAATTTTTTCCAGTTGCTTCTAGAGACATCTTTGTGACTAGAAAACAGGGGACAAGTTGGTTAAAATATCAGTTGGCTGGTGATAATTTTTGTGTGAGCCTTAAGTCTTTGACTCTATCTTCAAGATCTATATAATATACATGCATGCAATACATGCCATTTAATTTTAACTTTATGCAAGTACCTTCAGGGTGTCATAATATTCTATCCTGTCTTTTATTATATTTTTCTCTCTGAAGGGCCTAGCACTATGCCTACCATACTTTATATGCCCAACATGTCATCTCAATAAATTAACAATGAATTAAAAAAATATATAGTAAATGTTTCATGAATAAATGAAAGCACACACTTGTATAGAAACACTCAGTGTATACAGGGCAAGGATAACTTCCCTTTAAAATTCAGGAGTGGAATTTCAGGTTGCCCTTGGATGAGCATGGGAAGTCAGGTGTATCGGGGACCATCTGTTTGGTTCACCTGCCTAGCTGCCTTGCTTGTGAAACAGAGAGTTTGCAGCATGATGCAAGGTGTCTGCTCAGTCATCCCCCAGAAACAGCAAGCCTAGGGGAAGACAGAGTCACAGCTGCTTAGGTTTCTCCTTTTCCATTTCTCAGAAAATTACAATTGAAGACCCAATAAAACTCTGGCTCCAGTGCATACAACAACAGAATACACTCAATTGACAAACAAAATCAGGGTTGAATTCCATCAGGTCACTTCACCATATATTTTTTTCTCATCAGTAAGATGAAAAGTTCAAATTATCTAACCCGTACGTCCCTTCTAGCCTTAAAACTCTACAGTGTATTGCCCAAGGGAATAACATACTAGAAAAATATGTACCAGGCTCTCAGGCACACTTTGGGCATGCTTTTGTAAACTGGGTGCTTCAAACAGTACGGTCCACATCATCTTCCTCTGTCATCGTAGAATAAACTTAAAACAAGTGAGAAATGTTTCCTAATGATATCTTGGTTAACTAACTACTTAATATTTATTCTAATTACTAAATGAAAGTACAAAATTTTTGATAACTCTTGTGAGACTTTTGTGGGCTCATAAGTGAATTGGATCCCAGCAAGGACTGGCAAGATAAAGTCTCTAGTTGCTTAGCTTGAATATTTTATGGGCACCTTTAGGCTGTGTGTGTGTGTGTGTGTGTGTTCAAGAGTCACTTAGATGGGCAATGGATGAGGTGCAGGAACAAAGTTGTTTGATTCAAAAGACGTTTGTTTTATTTCCCTAAAACCAAATTCACTGTCATCATTTGGAAACCATTACTCAGGTACAGAAATGGCAGGTGTGACTTTTTGTTTGTGTCAGTGGTCTGGTCATGTACATGGAAAAGGAAAAAGAATTTGGTGATGGATTTTTTTTGTGCTCTGGTTTGTGTTTTGCTGTTGAATTTCTTTTCAATTGATTTTCTTTTATGTGCTTTTTCTTTTTTTTAAGATCTGGGATCTATCTTTTACTAAATGTAGTTGTTGATTGTGTACTGAATATGTTTCTTTTATTTTCTGAGTGAAAAAAAAGTGAACGTTACTAGTGCTCATCTTTAAAAACACAACATTGTTCTTAACAAACATAAAAATTGTAGCAGATCAGTTGAAGTAGCATACAGATTCATTGATAAAAAGCTAACTGAAAACTCTATGTTAAGACCGGCATTGAGTAACAGGAGTATCAATTTATCTTATGAGTTTTTTGACGGTAACTCAAATTAAGAAACACATATTCTCATTGTGATCCAGCACGTGTGGTATATCTGAAGAAAGGTTTCACTAAATAATAATATTTCTTACTATGTGTCAATACACACACACACACACACACACACACACACACACACACTTGAATCTCTCTTATATTTTTTAAATGATGGCTGTAATTTACTAAGTTGATTCATGATTCACTAATGGATAGTGACCTGCTGTTTAAAAAATACTGTTTGGAGCAAAAAATGTACTATCAAGTGCACACACACACACACACACACACACATGATTGGCCACAAAGAAGTGCAAGCAAGTATCAATGAACCATGTTATAATAAGGCTGCTCTACTGTAAATATTTCCTTTTAAAATTAGAAGCAATATTGATTATTTCTCATAGTCATCAATAAAGGCTTAGGCTGGGAGCCACTATTGACCCTTACAAAGATTGTTCTTTGACATCAGTGGTTTCCTCAGGGCCCTAGAGTTTCTGCTGAGAATGGGTTTATCTGATCTGCTTTGGAGAGACGGGCCCCCTCTTTGCATGCTCCTCCCCCACAGTGGGCTCTGAGAACTGAAATGAAGTCAGGGAGAAAGGAGGGACTGCAGGCATAGCTCTGCCCTGGCTGACTAATAGGTGTGAGCTACTGTGCTGGCCGGTGAGGAAGAAATACCACTGTTAAGTTCCACAGCTGTCTGTCCCCTGAGCCTCCCAGGGAAGCTCACTGAGGGAGCCTCCCTAGTGGCTGTTGCTTGTTTGCACAGCAGAGACTGAGCTTCTTCAGAGCTTGTAGTGCTCATCAACACCCAGGCTTTTCTCTTTCTTCCTCCTCCTCTTCTCCTTTTTCCTCCTTTTCTTCTTCTTCCTCCTCTTTATCCTCCTCCACTTCCTCCCCCTCCTCCCCTCCTCCTCCTCCTCCTCCTCTTCTGTGAGAGAGAGAGAGAGAGAGAGAGAGAGAGAGAGAGAGAAATTGGGACAGGCAAAGACAGACAAATGGGAAAGGAGAGAGATGAGAAACATCAACTTGCTGTTGTGGCACTTCAGTTGTTCATTGATTGCTTTCTCATAGGTGCCTTGACCAGGGTTAAGTCAGTGACCTTGGGCTCAAGCCAGCAACCATGTTAATGATCCCATGCTTAAGCCCATGATCCCCCACTCAAGCCAGATGAGCCAGCATTCAAGCTGGTGACTTTAGGGTTTCAAATCTGGGTCCTCAGTGTCCCAGGTTGATTCTCTATCCACTGTACCACCACCTGGAAAGGCAGACTTTTCTCTTCTTTATGAGCATGTAGTTAGACCACTTCACCTGGCAGTTAGATGTGGTCATTGGACAGAGCTGTGTCTAAGGATATAAGTGGAAGTGATATGTGTCCCTTCCAGTCCTGGACCATATAAACCTCCCCACGACAACCTCACCCTCTTCCAACAGGTGCTGCTCACGCTGTGCTGTGACATGAGCATGGACTTCTTCTTTATTACATAAGTCTTTGAAATTTTAGAGTTCTTCCAGAAGTTTCTTACCACCAAACGTTGTTCTCTTTCAAGAGCGTAGGAAGTGCTGTGTTTGAATCCCACTCCGCCTCCCTTCAATCCATTCTCCGTAGTGTGGCCGCAGTGCTCCTCCCCGTGAACTCACCATGGTCACTCCGCCACCTCCTTCCTGTCTTCATCATGCCTGAACTTCAGCTTGCTTCTAGGATAAAGCTAGATGACTCCATGTGGTTTGAGCCTGCCTACCTCTCTGCCTTCATCTCCCACCGTGTTTAGCATTTCTCACCTTAGACTCCCAACTTTGATTACACAGGCCTTCTCAGAGGTTCCCACTCTTTGTCCCCTCCCTGGCCATGGGGCTATTTTCTTTAAAGGTCCAGATAGTAAATATTTTAGACTTTGTAAACTACATGGTATCTGCCCCAACTACTTCAATCTGCCATCTTAGCATAAAGTCAGCTATAAACAATATGTAAATCATTGGGTGTAGCTGTGATCCAATCAGATTTTATTTAGAAAAGCACACAGTGGGCTAGATTTAAAACATTGGCCATGCTAATGTCTCTCTATGGGCCTTTTGCTTTTATATTTATTTAATTTTTTAATTATTTATTTATTAGGATGACACTGGTTCATAAAAGTATACTGGTTTCAAGTGAACAACTCACTATAACACCATTACACAGTGCTTCATGTATCCTCTACAGCAAGCAAAGCCTCTCATACTTTGTTGACCCTTAGTGCAGAAAGTTCATCCTACCCTTTTCCCCTAATGAACAGCCTTATACATCCTTTATCTCTTCCCCAGGGAAGCCTTTACTGATATTCCTGGCTAGAGCAAATCTTCCTATCCTCCTAGTATATGTTATCATAATACTTGTTACACTGGAAGTTTTACATTGCCCACATTAGTCATCAGAAAGAGTTTGTAAACCTCTTGCTATCCATTGCTATTCATTCATTGTGTTAACTGCACAATAAGTGGGCACCTCTAATTTGTTATCTGGTACATAAGAGAGAGTAAAAAAGGTCATTCATTGTTTTAGCCTCTGTGATTTAAAATAATGTATTCATCCATTTGTTTAGTGGACAAATGTTTATTAAAGTTCTATTGAGCTGCAAGGAGGACTTCAAGGTGTAGAAAACATGAGACGTGAAGCCATTATTTCAGATATCCTGGTGGTTGTTCTCCCCTCTGAAAAATAAAGATAAAATGGGGGTGGGTGGAGAATGCAAAAATAGAAGCAATAAAAACAATGCTTTGACACCATGAGTATAATATTTTTTATAGCTGTAGAATTTGATTTGCAGGATTCTGTTGGTTAAAGATGATACGGGATGTATTGCAGACACACTCATCATTTTCTCCTTCCCACATGCTGTTCAACCTGGACAAGTGTCATAGATTACTTTGGCATTCTAAACCTGAATTGCTAGAGCCTTTTGCTTCACCTGCCAGACGTGAGAAGTTGCTGCACTGTCAGAATCGGAATCAGGTGCTGCACTGGCCACATGCATGCTGGTCAGAGCCAGATGTGCTCACCCAGTTCTCTTGAATCCTCATGTTACATGGCTGCTATTTTATGAAAAGAAGGCCTGGAAAAACAATACCCTAACAGTTGATGCAGACATAAGAACCTGACTTTCCAGATGCTTCTGGGTGTTCCTGGCTATATATGTAAGTTTATAGGCATGGGAGCTAAAAGCATCTTGAGCAAGACTTGACATTATTACCACATCTCAATGTAAAAGTGAAACCTTTGTTGAGCACAGACGATGCCAGGCACTGGTAAGCTCCTGCTTGGCTTTGATTGATTCCAACGGGTTAGACGTGAAAATTATTTTCAAAGCAGAGTTACTTTAAATCAAATGCAAAAAAAAAAAGTTCCTCCCTGTCTTCCCCCAACCAGCTGTATCTGGCCCATAGATTTGTTTGGTTTGGCTTTCACAGTGTTTAAACAACAACAACAACCCCAAATTGGATTTGTTGATGTGGGAGATTTCATATTAAAATTTGGATGTCTGGCATCTGAGTAATCTGGCAGCCCTGGGTGGCACTCCCATGTGGGAGGGCTGCTGGATCTGCCTGCTCAGATGAGTCATGGGCTTGCCAGGGCACTGACCCTAACTGACCACTTTCACTCACTTATTTTAGCTTCCTGGCAGAGTTTGAGTTTGCTCTTACCAGATACAAAGGAAGTTCAGTGGCACAGAAATATTTTTATAAAGAAAATAGCTCTTCTTATTAAATACTACTGTGTTATTTGAGTATTTTTAGATAACCTTGTATTTTTATAGATATCTTCCCCTCAAGGAACTCAAAAGTTCAAGGGTAAAAAGTCACTGAAACTTCCTGAGCAGGCGGACTACAGGGTCCTGAAGAACTGCAGGGTCCAGGGAAGTGCCTGATTGAGAAGAATGTGCCTAGAAGGGCATTCTGCCCAGGACAAAATTCTCTCAAGGGCCCTTTGCTGAGTACGGAGCAGGTAAGTCAAGTAAGGATGGGCAGAGGAGCCCGTGAGAACAGAAACGTCTCATTCAAGCTACAGGGAACTGTGTAGGGACCTGGCTTCCGCCATTCTCTGGGCAAGTCTAGCTCAGAAGACTTAGCTTTGGAGATAAACTTCAGAGGATAAGTAGCAACTTACCAGGTGGAAGTAGGCTTTAGAGAGCAAGTCAGCGGGATGAAATGAGCAGAAACTTGAAAACATTAAAACAATATTGGGTTGGTGGATGGATTGGGAGACTGAAATTATGCAACATTTTTTTCCCCAATGTATGTTCCCTATAATATGGGGGAGCATTTAGACCACATACACACACTGTTATGCCCAGAACTATTTTATACTCAGCTGCTCAAATAGTGGGCCATGGACGAGTGACATCAGCACCTACTGGAAGCTTGTTAGAAACAGAATCATAGACCCTAATCTAGACTCCCTGAGTCAGAGGCCCAGTAAATAATATAACTACTATTATTTAATTTTTTAAAAATAACTAAATTATCTTTTTCCTAAAGAAACTAAGTCTTGGTAGAAACAGTATCTTTAAAAAATGAAACCCATTCTTACCCTTTGGACTCAAACACTAATTAAAGGAATACTGATTATTGAGTTATTTATTACATCCATGAGCCTATTTAAATTCCAGTTTATGGCAGGAAGCTATATAAAAATACTCTTATTTTTTTATTTAATGAGTAATGAAAATGATAAATTAGCAGCTTAGTGGGATAAAGATATCATTATATTGAATGGGTACTGTGTGCGCAACTCTTTACGTACTTCGTTTATTTTCCACAACAGGCATTAACCAGCTGTAATTCACTAACGGGGAATTAAAGCTTATAGACACTAAGTTGCTTACGTAAGGTCACACAATTATTGCTTTGTAGTTAAGATCTAAACGCACTCTTGAATCTAAATCCCACATTATTTGCCTTTTCCTACAGGTACACTGACTGAACCTCAAATTGTTTTAAACTTCTCTGTGATCTGGTCAGTTTTTTTTTTCTTTTGGTCTTGATCATCAAAATGGAAAGGGTCTGTTCTAATTAATTTCATCCTTTCTGCTTGAAGAAAACCATTAAAAAACAACACTGGTTATACTTACAGTGATTTTTCTCCCCTCGATGGTAAAAATCAGGTTCATTAAGTAAAATTTGGAAAATATTGAAGGGCATGATGAATAAAGTAAATATCACTCATAAATCTATCACTCAAAGATAACCCTGTTACTCAGAGATAACCACTGTTAACATATTATATATGCTTCCTTTGATGAATTTATATCTATAGCTATATAAAATATACAAATAAATTAAAGTCATGCTATATATACTATCTTATAACAAATGATTTCACATGTCAATAGATATTGTTTCTACAACCATAATTTTCATGATTCCATAGTATCTTATCCATGAATATTAGAGATAAAGTCCAGGCATCTTTCTAAGTACCTTAGAAGTATTATCTCTGTCTTTCTCTCTCTTTCACACACACACACACACACACACACACACACACACACACAAACACAATACATAGTAAACAGTTTTATTACCCTTACTTTACATCTGAGGAAACTGAGTCTCACAGAAATAACATGGCATTATTTGAATTTGATCACACAGCTATTAAAACAGAAAGTTGGGATTAGAATTCCCACTGTCTAGATCTAGAGCAAAATCCTAAGTCCCTCCGCTCGATAAGTCTCACTGACCCTTCAGAAGCCCTGTCAGTAGATGTGTTGCCGAAGTGAGCACCTCAGAAACCCTTTTAAACATGACAAATAGAGACCTATTAAATTCTTCAATACGTCACAGCCAGAGTCCATTCTGTTGGAGCAGTGTCATGGTTCCTTTTTTTCTTTATTTTCTCATTAGCTTCACAAACATATTTATTTTTAGCAGTAATTGTCTTTATCATAAACTCTGCACATGTACCTCCACCCTGTGTCCTCACAGGCACAAAAATGATAGTGAAAATCTTATATTATTCTATTTTCTTTTCTTCTCTTTCCTCCCTTCCTTCCTCCCTCCCCTCCCCTCCCTTCCTCCCTCCCTTCCTTCCTTCTTTCCTTCCCTTCTTTTCTCCCTTTCTTTTGCTAACACTTAGTTGCTTGATTTTACTCACCAGGACCAAGTTAGAGTAAAACATGTGTAATATTTTAAGAGCAAAAGAGAAGCCTGGCTCATAGTTCTAATAAAGCCTTTAGGCATCTCAAAACAATACATGTTACAGCTTCAAAGAATAAAGATATTGAATGGTGAGATTTGAAACATATCAAAGGGACTTTTAGGTGGCTACTTTATAATTTGAAGCATACCTTTAATTTAAAAAGCAAGATTTTATAACCTAAGCTGTTTCTTTATACATTCATAAAACCATGGAAATTTTGTGAAGAAATAAATCTTTAATTCAAAAAAGAACTCGGAAATTAAAAAAACAGAAGTTGGCCTTTTGTTCCCCAGAGCTGATACTGAAACAGTAAACCCCCAATGAAGCTGCTGGATGACATGAAGAGGAGCAATAATGTTAACTTTGTGACGTCAGCCTGCTGAAAATAGGAAGTACACACTTCTGCAATTGAACTGACACCTGAGACAACTCAGTGATCCCAGATTTGCTTGATTACATCAGTCTGGCTGCTAAAAGAGCTTCCTAACAAGTAGGTCATGGCACAGGGGACACCAGCAAACCAGACGCCAAAGCCATCAAGACCTGCCACTGGACACCCTGAAGAACTTTCTGTGAGTGCTGGTATTATCGCTGCATTTGTACGGAGCGGTACCTTGCCCTGTGTGATAATTACATATTTCTCAGTTTGCTCACTGAGATTATTTTACTAATAAGCAATTTTTTAAAAAATCTAGGAAAATTATTAAAATCAGAAGATGTGGGGTAGTTTGAGGTTTGAATTCCAGCTCTGTCACGTACTGTTGTGGACATCTTGTGTTTTTGCCAGCCCAGTGTCCTCTCCCCACCTTCTGAAAACAACACTTCGCTTTTCCCTTATGGAACTTCTCTTCCCCTATTTTGTGTTCATAATCAAGAGCCTTGCCTTTCCCTTTGGAAATAAGAAGGCGCGTGACCCCAAATAAGCCAATCAGATTTTACCTCCCCAAAATTCAAATTGTGAGCTGTACTGACGGGAAGTGACCAGAGTTGATCATCTCTCTGGTGTCTTCCTGAAGAGACTGGTCCATTCGTTTCTGCTTCCTAGGTGCTGGAATTTTTGTGTTTCATATTCTTTCCACGATCCAGTTGTTTACCCTCGATCCTGTGAGTTTCTCCGTACCCCGCCAATGTGTCAGTTTTATTTGGGTTAACCGGAATCTGTGTTCCTTGTTTGTCACCAAAGAACACGAATAGTCTAATGTTACGGATAACTCTAACCTTCATGGGCTTCAGTAAATGTAAAATAGCTGGTTCAAACTAACAGCTTTAAAATAATCGTTTCAAAATACTTGACAGTTAAAAAAACATTATTTTGGTAATTGTGAAATATTACTTAATATTCCTAAGAAGTTATATGTAAAATTTAAAAATCATGCCCGCTTTCCATATTTGTGAGAATTAAATGAGAACATTTCTGGAAGACATCTAGCAGAATGCCCCATAACATAAATGATCTATGTCTATTGGCCCTTATCATTCTAGTGTCTGTAAACTTGAACACATTAGTCCAAAGCAAGCTCAAACATTAAATGAGTTATGCTGGTAGTTCTCTGAAATTTTGACAGTATAGGAATGACTGCTGAATAGTTCTATTTAGATTAAAAAACTGGTAATTTGAACATTTTCTGTGAAACACTAATCAAATTGGTCAGTTAAAAAATAGATTTAACTCATCAAAAAAATAAAAAGGAGTTTGTTTCTATAAGAACATATAAATAAAATTTTCATTATGCAAGTGAGCAGTCTTGAATTTCTCCAGGAATTTATGGTATTTCATTCTAAATAATGAAGCAGTCTAGTGGAGAGGCAGTTTTAGATTTATGCCAACAAAACAGATAACTAATTTAGTCTTTACTGTACATGTATTTTAACACGGTTGTATACATAAGCACAGAATAAACCCATCTGGAATTGCCCATAAGCTTTTATGGAGTGGAGAGACACGGAGAATTAAAAAAAAAAAATCTGACTCGTCCTCAGCCATTTGTTCTAACTGACTCATGTGTCTGAAGGTTTAGGGGTTTGTACAGCTTCAGTCTCACTCTAGTAGGCATTTGACATTGAAAGTCTTTAGTTAAAGCTTCTTCTGTTGATGCTACAGTTTAAGAGTGTTAGGTCATTTATCTCTGCTCCCTCAGCTTTTAAAATTTTACCCAGTATAGCAAAAGTACATGGGTGGGTGATCTGTTTTCCCAAGAGGCTTCCCAATGAGCTGACATTACAGAAGTCATTTAGCCTATTCTGATGAGGCAGTCCAGTTTTGCTATCAGCACGAGGGGAGAAAGCGTCGTGACAGGCACTTATCAGCAACCACTTCCTCTTTGCAAGCCAACAGACTCCTGATGTCATTCAGACCCCCACATCTCGAGGCAAGCGGGGGTCTCATAGGTCTGAGCCAGTTGTGGCAATTTGGTTCCCCTTGGCCACTTTTTGGTCTAATGTTTGGTATGTGACCAACTTCTAGCTGAAAAAATACAAGGGAATCTGTTATGGAAGGGAAAGTCTAGAAAAGATTTTCTTCGTGGTTAAAAATATAGAGATTTGTGAAAAAGGCCTTTGACTCTAACTCTTTCCTCTTGTCTTGAAAGTGAGAACAATTTTCTTGTATTTACATCACCCATTCTGTAACCAGGTGACAAGATGATTGGATAAAATGCCAATGTATTAAAGATGGAAGAGTGGAAATATAAAAAGAGCTTGAACCCTGAAGGTCACAGTCACTTACTGCCCTCAGAATGGAACCAGGACTGTCTACCTCTGGACAGCTTATTAGCTGGAGTAATTAAATGTCTCTGTTCATTTCTGTCACTTGCAGCTGAAACATTCCTAAGGGCATCAAAACTTCTACACCTTCTTTAACCCTTTTAATTTTAAATGCTTTATGTTGCCAGACAAAAAGATTATTGTCTAAAGATAAAGTGAAGAAAGATTGGAAAATCCTTGCCATATAATCTTTTTAAAATGAGCTCAAAATTCTATTTGGTGTTACACTACCAGATGCTGGAGGTCTGTTTGTACCTGCTGGAACTGTCAGAGCAGTTCCTGCTAGAACAGTACGCTGGGCTGGCAGGGGGAATTCTGCAGGGGCCCGTGGTGGGTCCTGTGATGGAAATACCCAGCAGACCTCTTAGTGATTATTTAACAAGCAGGTTAAAAGGAATCCGTTACTGGTTAACTTGGAACTCAAATTGTTCTTCAGTATCTGCAGAAAGTAAGAGTGGGACATTTGTTTTCAGAGAAAGTGGCACGACTTGGCAAATTCTATTAGAAAACAAAAATAATTAAGAAACATTTTACTATGATAGAGAGAACTATAGTCTCTTGGACCATGTGGACACAAAGACTGCGGTGTTCTTGTGACGTTCTGCATGCTTTCAGTGGTAGGAAGATTTCCCCAACGCATAATATTCCTGAGAAGAAATTTCTGAGGGGGAACATGCTTTGTTAGCTAGCACAGTGACTTTCATTTTTTTTTTTTTTACTATGACTCAGTCAGACACAAATGAACGTGTCTAGTGTAAGTGTGCTTGTATATATGTACACACCTAAATAAAATGTTTCATGAAAAGATTCTCTTATTGTATGATGCTCTCATATATTCTATTCTAATCTTTCTGTTCTTTTCCCTTTTGTAGTAATATGTGTTGGTTTTAACCTACTAAACTGATTTCCCAACCAACTAACGGGTTACCACTTGCAGATTGAAAAAGCACTGAGTCACAGTAGTTCCTACGGCAGGTTACAGCGCCTATGCATCAAACTGGCTGGAACTACATGGAAAGCTGCTGTTGTCTTACAGAGCAGAAAGCCCAGTGACAGAGCAGGCTTTACAATTGCTTATTATGTTACCTACGTACTTTGTCTCTCTTCTCACTTCTATGACGATAGCTTCAATCTTAGGCAGCTTCGCCGCGTAGTCGGTCATAAGAGGCTGGTGTGTTGAAAGTCTTCAGCTGTTCCATCAGTCCCCTCTCTGCCTTTCTCTCTCTGCTCTGAGCCTTGTGAGTCCCACAGTGTGGATTACATGCATAACCCACTCCCTATCCTGCTAATTTCCGCTTGGGTTCAGTCAGTGGGGAGCCCCTGCTGGAAACTGAGCAGAGAGAAGAGACTATAAAGCTGGGTTAGTTCCTCCTCTGGCTCCCTGCCTGCGAGGTCAGGTTGTGCAGATAATGTTCTTCTCAAAGTGGCCCTCTCTCCACCACTCTCTCCGGGGGCTGGGAACCCCTGCTTGTGTGCCTTCCAGCCCAGGTGTGAGGAGAGTTCTGCAATCAGGGTGGAATCCCCCAGGGCGGAATCATGTTTATAGACGGACTTTGTCACCTTTTCTGGTTTTCCCTTTGTCATTTGACTAATTGGAAGGCCCCAAGTAGGCCAGAGAGTAGCAAGAACAAGAGCTTCTATGGCCTCACGGCAGGTGCTTCCGGTAAAATGTCTTCGATCAAAGGCACTGAGACAGCTCCATCCGTGTTGCCTCCTGCCTCAGCCTCCGATATGAGGTTGAGATGTTCCTTCTGGGGCTCCACATTTAGTCCAGATGAAACCACTGTGGCCGGGGCTCTGAGCTCAGGCTGCCGTGGCCGCTCTCCCAGGGGGCGTGGCTCCCAGGCTTCTTAAAGCTCAGCCATCGCTGTTCTGACAGCGTCCACCGCCTCTCCTCAAGGAAAGTTATCCGTCACTCCCCTCTGCTCCCCACTTCTCCCCATCCCTTCTCCTCCCGAGGAACATTTCCACCTGTTTCCCTCAAAAGCTTTACTTGTGTGAGTAGAGTGACAATAAATTCTGAGACTGTTATTCAGTCCTGTAGGCTTTTTGTCACTTAATGTAGCAAGTAAAAGTTGATAGCAGTTATTTGTGTTCCCAGAATATATAAAGGCTTCTCTGTAGCTCCTACAATTGAGTAATGAAGGTAGAGTATTTCAGGCACACAGGGTGTGTCAGGAGGGCTGGGGGGTAGGGACATATTTGGGAAAGTGTTGACTTCCATATAAAACAAAGACATGTAACATCAGCCCAAGTTCTCTCTAGTGTTATCTATCTATCTATGTACTTATCTATGTATGTATCTATGTATGAATGTATCTATCTATCTATGTACTTATCTATGTATGTATCTATGTATGTATGTATTCTATTTATCATCTATCTATCTATCTATCTATCTATCTATCATCTATCTATCATCTATCTATCCCATCCATCCATGCATTCGTCCATGCATCCATCCATGCATCCGTCCATGCATCTGTCCATGCATCTGTCCATCCATTCATCCATCCATCCATCCATCCATCCATCCATCCATCCATCCATCCATCCACCTACTTATCTACCTAAATAACAGCTTCTGGGCAACTGCCTCATTGTTTTCAGGTACAGAACATCAGGGGCAGCTTGGAGTATAAGTAGGTTTATACTCTTTTAAAAAAAATAGTCCTGAAATTACCTTCCAGATTGCTTAGCTTAGGGCGGTAAAGACTGCAGTGTTACCTGTGGAATGCTGGGTCCTCAGGGCCAGCCCCTACCTGGAGAGCAGTCATGTCACCTGCCCTAATTTTTGCTGAAACCTCTGCCTGGGTCCGGTTCACTGGTGTGCCACCGGTGGTGACTTCTCTGAAAAGTGACATCATAACCTGTTTGCATATTGTTTGGGAATAAAGGTTGCTGGAGATTAAGGTATTAGATTCGTTTTACTTATCCTTCTAGAGACATTGCAGCAAAGCTACATTTTTAAAAAGGATACTCACATCAGGGATGGATTCAGGTTTTGTGGGACCTTAAGATTATACAATTCCTCTTTAAGAAAACGTACATAAACGTGGTTATGAAAGTACTTATTTAGAATTAAAAAAGAATTTTCAACAAACTATAATTTAAAAATACAACTATCACAAATATCACAGCATCCTAAAAATAATATATTAACAGATTAACATACCTCTATAGTGCTTTCTTCCTATATTTTAGCTTCATACTCTTGATTTTTCTCTTCATATGATGATGACTTTTAAAAATAATTTTTCATGAATAAATTATAAAGGTTATCTAATATCCTAGTATGTATAATTAAAATTTATTTTTTATTATTGATAACTGGGATGAATAAAACATTTAACTTCTCACAGAAGCTGTGTTGGTAATAGTGCTAAAAGTTTGTTTTACAAAGAAAGAAATTCTGTTAAGTTCTGTTTCACATAATAGTTATTTTAAAAAGATAGAGAAATGTGTTCTATTTATTATTGCTTAAATGGCATTATCAAGTATGTTCTCAATAAGAAAGTATTTCCAATTTCACTAGACATCATGAAAACTGAATCTTCCACTTAAAAATGGAAACATCTGATGGTTGGAAAATTTTCTACAGAGTAACTTCTGGCTCTGTATGTTTCAAACATTGTTTCTCCTCCACTGTTGATAAATTTGTAATGTCAAGTGCCATAGGGAACATTTACAGGTGGTTATAGCCTCTGATCCCAACTTTGACATCATGATATTGGCTGGTGGTCCCAGTAGAGAGGAGGAGGACCCCTAGAAGCCGTTCCCACACCAGGGCAGCCAGCATTAACAAGGAAGTGACTGTGAGCCACATAAATATATACCAGTAAAACCAAATAAATGTATCCTCAACTGAACTTTTCCTTTGGCTAGACCCACAAAAATCTACGTGGCCAGTCCAACTCCACCAAACAGCTGAGGAATTCTGGTGGAGGAAATGCCTGTGTGGATAGATACAGCAGTCTTGTCAGATTGCAACAAACTAATGAAAAAATAATTCTCCTTATTTGTGAATTTGCCTACTCATTAAATTTTATTTACAAATTCAAAATCGATGTTTGCTGCACTTTTGCCGTGATTCTCGGATGTGCACAGAGCAACAAAAAATTGAGTGGTTTGATGTGCCCGTTCCCAGCGGAGACCGATCAAGGTGATGCTCTGCATTCTCATTTCAGCAAATTGTCGTGAACAAGTGTCCTTTTTGCAATCTATTAGTGCCCCATTTTCTGCATTTTTATGCTTTTTGTTGGTTTTGCTGTTTGAAACGTCCCTGAAGCATGGTGCTAGAGTGTGGGAGAGTGCTCCCAAGGGCAGGAAGGCTGTGATGTGCCTTACGGGGAAAATACATTTTAGATAAGCTTCCTTCAGGCAGGAATTATATTCTGTTGGCCCTGAGTTCAACAACGATGAACCAACAATACAAGCTAACCAAAACATCTTTAAACAGAAACACAAAACAAGGGTTATATATTTATCTGATGACAAAAATGATGGAACCAAGAGCTTAGAAAAACTAAACTCTGTACTTCCCCTAGGAGCAATTTAACATTCACTAATTTTTTCATGATGACTTTATAAAAACATATAATTAATACAAATGAAAATTACAGTATGTTATCTAAACGAAGTTTATAAAAACATGAACTTGTAAATACATTACTAGGGTTACTTTCAAGGTCTTGGAAAGTATCTTTGCAAGTCAGAGGCATGGAAAATTCATCTCTGATTTTTGTAACATTTTTTTCCTACCTCAGCGCTGCATGAACGCAGAAAGCACTTGCCCCAGAAGAGTAATCTACACTTTCTTTGCTCTCAGAAAATGGGAAACTGAGCCTAAAATGCCATTGGTCCACTTGTTGGTCTTTATCTAATTCTGATCTGCCCACAGTTGTTGCTGTTTACTCCATAATGATTAACTAGGAGAGCAACAGCCTGATAATTCTCCTCAAAATAAATGTGTTCATTTTTTCTTCCTCTTAATACTATATTTTGCTTTCTTAAAAACAGTAACAATAATGTCAGTCATCACCAGGCAACAGGAATTATTACATAAGACAGACTTCACATATCACTGCATTCATTCAGTCTTCATGCTACAATTGAAGCAGGTGGGATTGTGGTCTACTTTCCAAATGCAACAACAACTGATGGCAAGAAGTTAAACAACTTGCCCAAGGTCACAAAATTGTAAATGAGAAACCTGGTTTGGAAATCTGGTCTATTTATTTCCCAAACTTATGATTTTTTTTAAATTTAACTATCTAGCCTTTCTGAGGCAAATCAGTAGGGTGTATATAGATAGTCAAGAAGATATAGTTCTCTATTCTTTTCTAAGGAACTGAAGGTGACTCACCATTTAGGAACTTATACCAATGCTTCTGACCCAGTTTGACTGTGTTTTTGTGTGTCCTGTATCATTCCTGCCCCTGAAAGTCTAGTCTTAGATGGGATACTAGTCTTTGCTTATCGTCTCCATAATGTAGAAGTTCTCTGCCTCTGCACCTGAGGTGCTGGGGCTGTTTTCTTTCTGTGACCTTTTTCTGTGTTCAGTATCAGGATCCTCTTTCCCATGGTGACGGGGTGGGGAGGTAGAGGGCACAATGGTGTAAGTGCGAAACTTGAAACAAAATTTTCATCTCTAAGTCCATGGTTCTAAACTGTATACCATGGCTCCCTGGGGCCCCATCACAAATCCACAGGACACTGTGGAAAGATTAAAAGTTCTGAAGGAAACAGTGATATTCAGTGTCTGTTGGATAACACATGAACCAACAGCTCAAAGTAGTTCAGAGCTTCAAAATGAGAGATCACTTTACATTTCTTTTGATGACGTATCTTTGTGAAGCTGAGTGTTTTGTTGTTGTTGTTTTGTTTTGTTTTTTTTGGATGTCCTTAAGAAAGTCAAAGTAGAGCCGGAAATGAGAATGGTGGTGTACAGTCTGACTCTAAGGGTATAGAAACTGGAGGGCCCAACACACACCCTATTGCTAAGTAACCGTGGCTATTTAAGAGTAAAATGGCTAGTGTTTCCTCTCTCAAATTATGCATATATTTTTTTAAACAGCCAGTCAATTGTTAGGACGTATGTTCTTACGAAGCTGTTTGGGTCTTATCCTTTAATAAATAGTATTGCTGGATATCCTCTGGGCCCAGAAGCACCAGGAAGAGATAACCATGACTCCAAGGGCGCCATGAAACAAGACGGCTTTGGAAGCTCCGAGCTCCATCCTGGCAAATAAGCAATCGCATTGGAGAAGTTTTTATTTTTAATATATTTAAAAAATTTTAAACCAGAAGATCAGCTTTATTACTGACAAACCTAGAAAAAACGTTTTACAATATTGGTCAAATGAATTTGCTAATCCTTCAGACCTGAGTTATACAGAATTATTCATTTAGTCACAGGATGCTGAGAGGCTGCTCCTGCCCCTCCCCCACCCCCACCCCCAAGTAGGTCCCTTTCCATGAGACAGAGAGCAGACTAGGACTTACAGATTTTGCAGATAGGTTGACTCATAAACATAGGCAAGAAAAAAAGACTCTTCCTGGCGGAAGTCTCTCCATATGGAAACCTGCTTTAGGGGAAATGGAAGTCCTCCTGGATACGGGTCAACAAGGGGGTTCCGTTGCAAAATGGGTGAGAGGGAGGCTGGACATATGAAACCAGCACATCTCCTTCATAAACAAATAAAGCTGGTTGTATTTTTGAAAATACGTTTTAATTTTTTTGCTGTTGAGGCTGAAGCGGTTTTCACATTTTTGTTGTCAAATTGCATTACTTCTTACATGAACAGTCTTTTCAAAAGTACGCACTTTTTTTAAAGACTATTAAAAATGTGCCCTGTGAAAAAGGAGTAATTGTCACAGGGCTGGGCAGAAAACAGAGTAGAGAAAGAGCTATAAGTGAGAACGGGGCAAAAACTCAATCAGTTCCTACCACTTTCACCAATGATGAGAAGCTTTTCTCTATAAGGTCAATGTGTTCTTGAGAGAGGCTGATTTTTTTTTTTACAAATGTCTTCACGCCCTCCCTCCTCTCTCTTCCTGGTGAGCCTGAGCCAAGGATGAGCTTCCACATGTGCTTTGCCCAGCCACACTGAGGAGGCAGGCCGGCTGAGAAAAGTCCCCAACTAGCGGAACTAGAATTACTGCACAGTCACGATCACACCCTCAGCTGCGTCCTCAGCACAGCCTCACAAACTTGCTCAGCTTCTCTAGAAAGCTTGCTGTCATTCTCTGCAACTTCATACATTTTCCATTCTCCTCTAGAGAATGGCACCCACTCCCACACTCCCACCACCCTCTCCCAGCAATGAATCGTGTGTTATGCTGTGGAGAGAAAGCTGAAGACATCAGTCAAAAGCACCTTCCCTTCCCTTCCCACATCCACAAACTGCCTGCATTTACACCTGCCTTCTCCTTCCACCCTGATAAAAACGAGCATCTAGCTCTTTTTCTAAAATTTTATCACAGGTACCCTGAATGCCATTTCCACTCCCTTCCTTCCTTCCTTCCTTCCTTCCTTCCTTCCTTCCTTCCTTCCTTCCTTCCTTCCTTCCTTCCTTCCTTCCTCCCTCCCTCCCTCCCTCCCTCCCTCCCTCCCTTCCTTCCTTCCTTCCTTCCTTCCTTCCTTCCTTCCTTCCTTCCATTTCTTCCTTCTTCATTACCTCCCCCTTTCCTCCCCTTTTCCTTCTCAGTACAACACTTCAGCAGAAGCTTCCTCACTGCGCACAGCTCTACTCCAGCATATAGATATACCATCCTAACCCGCTCTGACCCGACCTGACTCCCACCTTGCACTCTGTCTTGCCATTTCCATCAGAGGAAACTTCTCAAAAGAGCTTTCTCTTTACATCTCCATCACCCTGTTAGTCTGAAGATATGTTTTGGGGGCAGAGAAAGGCCCTTATTGTGTTAAGAGGTCTAAAGCGATAGTCTCTAGGCTGATGGTCAAGAATGATTGTGTTGGTTATCTTTGGGTAGAGGCCCAGGAATTTTCATATTTACTAGGTGCTCCAGGTCACTACAATTGTTTCCATGGTAAAGATAAGAAAATTCTTTTAACTGGTTGTAAGCAGCCTTAAAACACTAAAACATTGGTGATCACCAGGGACTAGAGACAAAGGATTGGGCAGAATTGCTTAATGTGTACAGGGGTTTTCTTTGGAGGTAATACACATGCTTTGGAACTAGATAGGTCATACTGGATGACATTGTAAATGTACTAAATGCCACTGAATTCTGCACTTTACAATGTTTAATGTTATGTTTTATGAGCTTCAACTTAATTTTAAAAATCTACTGAGAAAGACAAACAAACCTTATTTAGTGCTCTGTAGCAGAAAATGCTTAATAATTTTGATTGGTTGCTCATCAGGGAATAAAATTATAATTAATTGGTGGGAGAGGTACGTAGGTTCTTCTACACATGAATAGTCTAGAAGTTTTCTTGGTAAACAAAATGTTAAACCATGAGGATCGGTAATATAAATCAACTTTATGTTTGCACATAAGAAACTAAATATTGAAAATCCTATATGAGTAAGTGATATAAACATGGGAAGGAGGAGAAAGGCTGTAATTACCCAGCAATTTCCAGACCGTTGCAGCTTCAGTTTCAGGCCACTCCATCTTAAGATGGAGGAGATCTGCACACTGGGGACTAATTAGCATTGATAACACGCTGCGCCTTAACGGACCCTCTGCAAAAGCAAAAACTGGGAGTGGGATCAATAGTGCAGATTCTTTACTAAGGCGTTTTAATGCATTTAAGCCACATTAGGGTATTAGTCTTAATAAGTTTTCTGGGCCTTGATTATTATTGCTCCTTAGAGTATTAATGAGAAATGCTGAACTGCAGATTGAATTCCCATTAAATAAGCACATTTATATTAGAAATAAGTATTAAACCTAATTATGTAGGAAAAGGCAAATCATGCTACTGGTTGGGAAATCTTGATATTATATTCCCGGGATATAAAAAATACCCTTTATTCCTGCTGTATCTTTTCCAAAGCAATGTGTGAGTGTATTCTCCCAATACAAATCACTCCCTTTGCTTCTTTGCATGAGGGTGGAAGTCCCCTGCCTGCATGAGCTTGATTTTCCTAGGTTAGGAAGCCTCTCCGGGGCTTAGGAGGTCCCGCAGTCTGTCCGATGAGTTGTTACGGGGCTGGCCTCTTCGCTGGGTGTTTCCTGTCACACCTACCATTGATTGTCTCTTGTGCCCCAGGCCAGTGGTCTCCAACCTTTTTTGGGCCACGGACCGGTTTAATGTCAGAAAATATTTTCACGGACCGGCCTTTAGGGTGGGATGGATAAATGTATCACGTGACCAAGACAAGCGTCAAGAGTGAGTCTTAGACAGATGTAACAGAGGGAATCTGGTCATTTTAAAAAAATAAAACATCGTTCAGACTTAAATATAAATAAAATGGAAATAATGTAAATTATTTATTCTTTCTCTGTGGACCGGTATCAAATGGCCCACGGACCAGTATCGATCCGCGGCCCGGGGGTTGGGGACCACTGCCCCAGGCCACTTAACATCTACTATTTTGTTCATTGCACACAAACAGCAATCCGAACTTCACAAACTAGAAAACAGAATCCTAAGATTCAAGTAGTTTCCTGAACCATGGGACTTTCAGTGTTACAACCAAGACAGTCTTGGGAAAATCTGGCTGATTGACCAGGCTAATAATGAGTCCTTAAACATCAGATCTGGTGGCCTGTGGTCTGGCCAAATATCATAAGAAGTTGCAAATTGTTGGTTCATACATTTAGCCAATATGGTGTCTCATTAAAAAAAATTGTTGCATTTAAAAACAGATTTTGCAAAACTGAACATATCCAACTTTTTTTGATAATATTTTTAATAATGCTGCATAATCTAGAATGCTGGCTATTGCCACATGGTATCTGTGATTTAGGATGAGAAATATACTGTCCAATTTATTACAGCCTCTATCACTCCCTGGTGTCTTAACTGTTACGGGGCTTAATTTTCAGTTGCCGTTTATCATCTCTCTGTGCTGGACGTGTGCAGTTCACACATCTACAAAGTGGGAACTAAATTTCAAACCTGGGTTGGTAAAACTATTAAATTCTTTCTTCTCTCTGAGGCACAAAACCTTCACTGCTGGAAATTAGCAAAAGGAAAAATTCCTTTCTCTCCCCAGACAGGCTGGACCAAGAGTAGCGTGGCGGCTTTCTGTTTTCCCAAAGGTTGGGTGGGCTGCGCTCAATGACCATTGAGGAACTGGGAGATGGGAGACTTTGTGTTGGCCTACTTCCTTAGAAGAGTGCACTATTGAACTTGAAAAGAGGGTTAGAGTCATTGAATTGGCTCTCTCGCACTTTCTGGGGAAAGGTAAATATTGCTGTTTTCCAGTTAGAGAAACACTAGGGCAGAAATATTTAAGATGTGTCTCCCAGAGTCCGGGAGGTGAGAGGGGGGTGGCAGGAAGCTGAATATGAATTGACTTCTCAGATTTCTTACTCTAATTGCTACCCTGTATTTTCATTATATTTTTTTAAACATTAAAATGTCTCTTAAGCTTTTGGCAAGACATTTTAAAACATCAAAATTCAATTCTCAGCCAATTAACAGCCATTTAATTTAGGAGTACTCAATTGAGTTTTCTGATTTCAAGGTACTTATGGACTAGAAACTCAGACCTCGTGTTTTAGCCCAAAGCTAAATTTTTATGGGCAAGTCATAACCTTTCTAATTGACCTTGAACTGCAGTGACTTTTTCTTGCAGCTATAACTGTAATGAGCTTTGATCCCTTGCTTGAGGGTATGCTACACCTGGACTCGAATTGATTATGAACCATCAGCTGGAGTCCCAGTTGCCATCTCTGGAGGACAGCTGAGCGAAAAAGGTCAGGAGAAATTGGCCTTTGTTTAAAGTGGCTCCAGCAAAAATATCTCATTTAAAATCTACGGGAGGTTGGCACTTGATTTTCTTTGTATCAGTCCTTGCACTCCGGTGATCAGGGCAGGAGAAGAGCAAAATGTTGTTAATGTAGTAAGATCTAAGGATCTCAGAAACCTCAGAAAGTAAAGAAACAGTGCATTGCATTTTAAATATTAGATTTTATGTTGCCAGCCATGGGCATGTTTTTGAACCAGTGTGACTTGATATGTAGCCAAGGGACACTTACGTATCAATTTGGATGGTGATGAATCACATTCGATTTCAAGGTGTATGGATGTTGATGACTAAGCTTCGTTCACATGTTTCTACAAGAAAAGAACTGCTCTCTACAGTCATATAAGCAGGATTCAACATTCCAAAGATAGAAACAACCAAAATATTTACTACAAAATAACTTTTCAACCTTCGTAGTTTTATTATAGTGATTGGAGAGATACAATTCGTACATTTAAATGGAGCTCATGATACCGTGTCTTACAGATAATCAAGCCTATATAGGTGTTTTTTGAATTAATGTATGAATATATGAATGCATAATAGAGTGTGACAGAAGCAGCCAAGTTCCAAAAAAGGGGTTTTTAAGTTGAGACCAAAAGTGCTCTCAAGGTGAATATAACTATACTACAGAAACAACCCATAAGCAAAGCAAGTTTTTTCTGTAAGAATCTTGCATAGAAAATTAGTGTTGGTGTCCTCAGAATTTGGTTGGCCAGAACCAGTAAGGCATTCTGGGAGTAGAGGTCTCTTAGCCTCCAGTAGAACATGTGTAGGTAGGGCTCCCTTTTACCAGGTATGACCCTATAAGAGGAAAGGAGAAACCCCCTACAAGAAAAAAGTATTTTCATACATAGGTGGCTCCAAATGGCAGGAATCCTTTTAAAAGGATTTCTAATGGACTCCAAGTGTTGTAGAAGCCCTGGGTTTCCCATATGATTGAGTCGCTCCGAGGAGATTCATAGCTGCTTGAAAAGGCACCAAGTTCCTACAACTGAACATATGGGGCACAATAGAAACCACATCATGGGCTTTGAAATCAGAGTTCTGGGTTTAAATAAAAACACAGTCCCTAGCTATAACCCTTACCTGACCTATTTGAGACTCAATTTCTTAAATGAAGGTACTAAAATCTATTCTGCAAAATGGTGAAGTATGTAAAATTATGAGCATAATACCATTCTCTTAGCAGTTGATTGATAAACGGTAACTATTAATAACACTGAACAATTACTCATCCTACCTTGATATGTTCATTACTCGCCTCTACATTTTTAGGCAGTCACACAGTGTCTACTGTGCATCTTCTATAAGCCAGAGTAAATAAGGTATCACACATGAGGTTGTGTTATTTGACAAAATAATATGGCCCCTGTTCTCATGGAATTTACGGTCTAAGAGAGAAGATGGAAAATAAACCAGTCGTCTTTTAAGTAGAAAAATCAGAAAGTGTGAAATGACCATTGTTAATCCAGTAATCACAGCTTTATTATTTTGAGCTATTTTTGACCCTTTCTTTTCTTTTTTTTAATTGAAATTAATTAATTTTTTTCAAAGATTTTATTTATTTATTTTATGGGAGGAGTACTGAGAAACAGCAACTTAATAGTATAAGGGGTTAAATTGCAATAATTTCTTGTAAGGGCTGAGTCACAGAATTTCCTTCAAGGAGTTAAGGCACTGTAAATAACTAAGAACTTAGTTCACAAACCTTAATCTTTATTTTGTTGCCTAAGAAATACAGGGAGTTCTCTTGCAGAAGTTCCCAGAGGCATCACGACCCTGGCTGTTCTGGAGCAACGCCGAGGACACTGGATAGGACCATGCTGGTTAGGCCTGGGCTACATTAGAAAGACTTGCAGGAGAAATGTTCCTGCAACTGAACCTCCTCTTCCTGCATATTTTTACATGACTAACTGCACAGACTTCTTTTTTGCACCTTACACCATTACTAACAACCCTATAAAAACCATCAGCGGCCCTGGCTGGTTGGCTCAGCGGTAGAGCGTCGGCCTGGCGTGCGGGGGACCCTGGTTCGATTCCCGGCCAGGGCACATAGGAGAAGCGCCCATTTGCTTCTCCACCCCCACCCCCTCCTTTCTCTCTGTCTCTCTCTTCCCCTCCCGCAGCCGAGGCTCCATTGGGGCAAAGATGGCCCGGGCGCTGGGGATGGCTCCTTGGCCTCTGCCCCAGGCGCTAGAGTGGCTCTGGTCGCGGCAGAGCGACGCCCCGGAGGGGCAGAGCATCGCCCCCTGGTGGGCAGAGCGTCGCCCCTGGTGGGCGTGCCGGGTGGATCCCGGTCGGGCGCATGCGGGAGTCTGTCTGACTGTCTCTCCCCATTTCCAGCTTCAGAAAAAAAAAAAAAGATGCTTTTATACCTACTCAGCCCCTGTCTGTCATGAAATTGGCAAAAAAATGGGTGACGGACAACTCGAATCCTGGCTTGTTCCGGGAACAATAGATGCTTCATTTTAGTTGTTTGTTGGTTGCTTGTCGTATGAGCTTTAACTGGGTAAGCCCAGGGTTTCAAACCAGCAACTTTAGGGTCCCCGGTCAGTGCTCTATCCACTGCACCATCACAAACCAGGTAACCCTTTCCTTTTCTTGTTTCCAGTCTCTTTCTATGGACTCTAGAGAAATTCAGAAGAAATATAGTACTTTTCATATCTCTAGTTTTAATAATTTTAAAGTTATAAACTTTAGTTAAGTTTAAAATGGATTTTTAATATATTAATCAGTATTCTTATCACAGAGAACATAATTTTTCCTGGCTAGCATAAGCAGAATGGTATTTGTTAGGGAGTACTGGTACTTAGACTTTTGGCTGATGTGAAAAAATGGATCTAAGCTTTGTTACCAGGAAAGAGCCCCAAGCCACCCTGTAGAATCAAACCAGTAAAGGTGGCTGTCACTTCTACATTGATCAGGAAGCTGCCAGGTGCAAATACACACCCCTCTGCTCTAGTCTGCACCAGCAAAGTGGGTGCCCCTTCCCCTGCTCCCCATGTGATTCAATTCTGAATCAAAGTCTCGTGTGAGTAGATCCAATAGGAGATTCACAAATCACACACAGAAAGGCACTGCATACTATATGTAAGAAGTGTGATTTTACCTGTTTATCCTCAGTATTCTTTTTTTTTTTTTTTTTTTTGTATTTTTCTGAAGCTGGAAACGGGGAGAGACAGACAGACTCCCGCATGCGCTGGACCGGGATCCACCCGGCATGCCCACCAGGGGCGATGCTCTGCCCACCAGGGGGCGATGCTCTGCCCCTCCGGGGCGTCGCTCTGTTGCGACCAGAGCCATTCTAGCACCTGGGGCAGAGGCCAAGGAGCCATCCCCAGCGCCCGGGCCATCTTTGCTCCAATGGAGCCTCGGCTGCGGGAGGGGAAGAGAGAGACAGAGAGGAAGGAGAGGGGGAGGGGTGGAGAAGCAGATGGGCACTTCTCCTGTGTGCCCTGGCAGGGAATCAAACCCGGGACCTCTGCATGACAGGCCGACGCTCTACCACTGAGCCAACCGGCCAGGGCCTGTCCTCAGTATTCTTAAAGGGGCTGGAAATAAGTCTGGAGCTAGGTAATACCCAGTATCCATCACAAAATTTATCGGTAGGGCCAGAATCTCAATGAACAAGGACATCTCTTTATAAATAGTAGAGCAGATTCTTTTGTTTCTCCAGCCATTTCATTGGCTCTATGACTATGAAACCACCTGTTGTTTTTTTCCCCCCAAAACTGTTTAGTACTTTAATTCAGCTCAACCTGTAATAGATAGAATCGATGTTAAGTAGTCCTATTGCTCTTGTAATCCTTTTTTCTTCAATGCCTGGCCTGGGATAGATCATTTATTAAAAGAATGTTATTCATGTCTGGTGTCAATTTCTTGATGTGTCATAGAATTTCTTTATTGGTTTTGCCAGTCAATGTGACTTGCAGGTGTAACTGATGAATGGATCCAGAAACAGAATGTGACACCTGTGATCAATCCAAACCTCCAACATCCTGATATGTTTATCAGAAACCAAAGCTGCTAAGAAGAAAGTAAAAAAGGAGAAAATAAATTTGAAAAACTAATCATTCATCATGTTTGAAAATAAATAGCTGTGTGTGTGTGTATAACAGATTAAAAGAAAATTTAGAGTCAGGTGAATGTTGATTGGGGTTGACTAACCATCTAGATTTTCCTAAGATTCAAGTAGTTTCCTGAACCATGGGACTTTCAGTGTTACAACCAAGACAGTCTTGGGAAAATCTGGCTGATTGACCAGGCTAATAATGAGCCCTTAAACTTCAGATCTGGTGGCCTGTGGTCTGGCCCTTGGAGCTGCCAAATATCATAAGAAGGTGCAAATTGTTGGTTCATACATTTAGCCAATATGGTGTCTAATTAAAAAAATTGTTGCGTTTAAAAACAGATTTTGCAAAACTGAATATATCCAACTTTTTTTGATAATATTTTTAATAATGCTGCATAATCCAGAAATGCTGGCTATTGCCACATGGCATCTGTGATTTAGGATGAGAAATATACTGTCCAATTTATTACAGCCTCTATCACTCCCTGGTGTCTTAACTGTTACGGGTTTAACTTTCAGTTGCCATTTATCATCTCCCTGTGCTGTGGCATTTCTTATGACTGGTAAACATGTTATTCATCTCCATAAAAAGTAAGGAAATGAAACACACCCTGAGAAGGCCATGCATTTCAAGAGAAATGTGCAAGAGTACATTTTTCTTCGAGCTGACCCCCTTCTCACATTGACGTTACCTGCCTGCCCTGTGCAGGAGCTTGTTTGTGGTTTCTACTCCAAGGAAGAGATGTTCAGTGGACAAAATAACTGTCTTGATTAGTCTTTCATAAATTATCTTACTTAATATAGAACTTAAGATGCTCCTTCTCATATACACAGCCATTTAACCATGTTTCCAAAGGATTTTACTGACATGAAAACATTCATGTAATTAAATGAGTAAAAGATGGATATACTCTAGTACAAATAGAGTCTACATATACCTGCATGTAGGGTATGATACCAACTAAGTCAGAAATATGTGTATATATAAAAAAGAAAAAGGCACACCCAAAATTTTTAATTTTATTAAACTTATTAAGGTGATATTAGTTAACAAGATTATATAGGTTTTTTTTTATCTTTTTAATTAATTTATTTATTTTTTACAGGGACAGAGACAGAGTCAGAGAGAGGGATAGATAGGGACAGACAGGAACGGAGAGAGATGAGAAGCATCAATCATCAGTTTTTCGTTGCAACACCTTAGTTGTTCATTGATTGCTTTCTCATATGTGCCTTGATCATGGGCCTTCAGCAGACTGAGTGACCCCTTGCTCGAGCCAGCAACAAACCAGATGAGCCTGCGCTCAAGCTGATGACCTTGGGGTCTCGAACCTGGGTCCTTCCGCATCCCAGTCCAATGCTCTATCCACTGCACCATTGCCTGGTCAGGCAAGATTATATAGGTTTCAAATGTACTATTCTATGATATATCATCTGCATATTGCCTTATGTGCTCACCACCCCAAGTCAAGTCTCCTTCTCTCACTGTGTATTTGATCCCCTTTACCCTCTTCTATCTCTTCCCTTTCCATCTGATTCCACTATGTTGTTGGAAACACACCAAATACTAACAGTCCAAAATGGAAGGATCTCCTTGGCCCTACCTCTTTACATAACGACCTCATATGTACAATTTCTACCATGCTTGCTATAAATAAAATGTCAGACTCTCCAAAGGTCTTTATTAAACTGCCCATGGTTATCATGTCCTCATTCAAAAACTTTAAAAGATGTAAACTCCCAATTTATAGATTGAGGATTAGATAGAAAGTATTTCTGTAAGGAGTCATAGCCTACTGTAAATACATTTGGTTTTGCTGGTCATATAGCCTCTGTCCCAACTGCTCAGATCGGCTGTTGTGCCGTGAAGACCTCCACAGACGATAAACACAGAAGCAAATGAGAGTGAGTGGATATCAAAACACTTCTTGTGGACACTGACATTTTAATTTCATATAATTTTGTTCACAAAATATTTAAAAAAATTTTTTCTGGCACTTAAAAATTGTAAAAAATCATTCTTAGCTCGTGGGCCATGCAAAAACAGGTGGCAGGCCAGACGTGATCCTCTGGCCTGAGCTTGCCGACCGCTGTCGCATATCATCCGGGTCTCCACCCATTTAGGCTGAAGGTTCACAGATCTTGACAAGCCGTAAAAGTAACTTCTGGGGTGACAGTGTATTATTATGACCTCTTCTGTGGAAACAAATACTATTACATAAAAATGATGCAACCATCAAGCCGGATGTTGACTTTATTTAGATTATATACCAAGTGTCCACGGACAGAGGGAGGTCTAGATTCACATCTGGTAAGCAGAGTGGCATGTTCACAACAGACTCACCCAAATACTGTCCCACTTCATAGCTCTATTTGCAAGACTACACAGCAAAAACTTGCTTTGAGGAAAGATTCCTAATGCAGACAGAGTAGTCACATGATTCATCAAGATATCGTGGCATTGACTGATGGTTTGTATACACTGTGAAATTGGTGGATCTACTTTAATTTTTACCAGTCATAAATTTTTTCATAATAAAGAGTAGGGAGAGAAATTATGGGTGCTGAGAGTGACAGAAAACATCTTCTCAGCTTTGTTGCTAGCCATATGAGTTGCTGGGTCTTACAGATGCCGAGAACTAGGATTACTTACTTTTAGAAATGCTGTTTCTATTGTGCGTATTTAGAAAAGACCTTCCTGCAGGTCTGAGGACAACACTGCAGATTTCACTTCTTCTTTTTCAATGCTTCTGAGTGGAGTCCTGCATCTGTCATAGTGTGGGTGTCTGAGCTCCTTCCCAAAACTGCTAGTCAATCACAAGGATTCAGACTTCCCAACAGGTGAATGTTATGTTATATAAACCAGAGGCTTTATGGTTTATGTGAGCCTTCTATTGCCCTGGAACAATGTGTCCTCAGGTCCAGAGCTTTGCTTCCTGTCCATATTTGAGGGGCAAAGGACTCTCTTGAGAGGCCAAGAACCCCAAGGCCTGCCATCTCCTGGCACTGCTCAAGGTGACACTTCTCTGGGTTCCCTAACTGTCACATTCTCTTTCTCCCATCTCCTTGCTTCTGAAACCACCGCCCACTGCCCCCACTGCCTGTCTTCTCGGCCCTGTCTCCCTGCCCTTCAATGAACACCAGCTTCCCAGATGTCAGACAGAGATGTTCTTTCTGCTTTCAGTGCTGTGCCAGCAAGAACATTCTAGGAACAAAATAAGGAGAAAGCACTGAGAACACACACAAAGTAGCACTCAACAAAGTGCCCCTCAATACACTGAAGCCTAAAAACCGTAGGTCTACATACATAAATTGGTTTAAGAAGTGATGAACTGAATCAGAAAGGCAGCTAGCCGGAAGTGGCTGGTGTGGAGGAGTGGTGGTCAGGTCCTGCCTGAAGATCATTGTCCTCACCCTCTTCCCACAGCCAGAACTTTCCATTGTCACCAGAAGAAACGGCTACGTGTGGCTCTGAAGCAGGAGGGGCTTAGAAAGCCCTGATCAAGCACTCAAGACTGAAGTCTTAAGTCACTCCGCATGCATCTCTAGCCCTGATCTTGTCCAGTGTTGATAATTGGTTTTCTGGCTATTTCAGACACCAGGCTGCTGATGGCCCTAGTTCTCATAAGGGTCCTGCACTTCTTGTTTTCAGTGTAGTCCTCTGCTTTCTAATCTACTTCGCCCTCAACCCCTGTGATAGTGGGTATTGCCTCGACTGTACCTCGATTGTGTGCAGAGAATGGAGTCTTGCATTGATTCCCACTCCTCAACGACAGAGTTCCCCAAGCAAGCCTCCTTGCCTCTGAACTCACCTGCTCCTCCATTCTTCACTGCTGGTGAGGCCAATTGCTTACCTGGACTCCTGCATATTGACTTTTGTTTACTTGAGTAATTAATTACCCAGGTCCAGTGGTTCTGGAACTTCAGTGTGCATCGGAATTCCCTGGAAGTTCTGTTAATAAACAGACGGCTGGGCCAACAACTCTAATGATTTGGTTCTGCAGGCCTGAAACAGGGGCTGGGGGGTTTGCATTTCTGACTTGTTTCAAGGTGATGCTGAGACCAGCGCTTTGAGAACCACCACCACAGCCTAGTCACTGATTGTTAGAATACATCTTCCTCTTCTGGAACTCTGAGCTGCACCCACTCCCCAGGAAGTCCAACTGATTCCTGGTTCCAGGGCTTCTGATTCTTCCAAATTGTGTTTCACTTTATGAGGTCATGTCTAGCTTGTTGAAAATTGTTTTTATACAGTGATATATTGGACTGAATTCATTCATACATTTCACTTCCAAACCACTTTGTAGCAGGAGATGCAGAACCACATTTGTGTATGTTATTGCCCTTTCTGAGCAAGAAAGAGGGCTGCCTAACACATTTGATAAAGCTGACCACGATGACAGCAACATGACCATCATCACCATCTACTGAGCCTCTATGTGTGCAACCAGATGTTCACATGAATATTATTCAGGGTCCTGTTAGTAAAGACACTCCACAGTTCCACTGGGGGCTTTCAGGGGAGTTCAGCCAAGTGTGGGCAGAGTCTGAGGAAACCACCCAGGATGGTGTAGTACCCAGGTGCTCGAAAGAGTGGGGCCCCAGTGCTGGACCCCAAGGGTGGAGCCTTTGGAGAATGCTGCCTGGCAGGAGCTGTGGTCATCGGTGTGAGAGGTGGCAACCTGGTGGGGGAAGCTGGAGGGGTAGACACCTGAGCCTCCCTCTCTTTCCACCCCGGGTTTCCATGCTGCCTCCACGGGCACCACTTGAAAGAAGTCAGGTGGCGTCTCTTGACTGCAGTTGACTCATTGTTATTTAGAGGTATGTGCCTCAAATGTTCTTATCTAATCTCTCTGAAAAAAACAGAATCTGAAACTTAAATTTTCATTGTTGACTATTAAAAAAAGGGCTAAATAAAACATGTTTAAAATATAAGTAACATAAAATAAAAAACCCTGACCCCCCCCCACCACACACCAAATGAAATGAATCTAATCCCGCCTGTCCCTCTGAGTCCAGGTCAGAGAATCTAAGAAGAGAAACACATTATTCTAAAAATAAAGAGACTTGCTGAATGAGCTATCTCTAGTCTTTAAATATAAGACTTCTCTTCCAAGGTGAAAGGTGATTAGGGGTATAGGGCTAGATATTAAGAACACCATTCTTTGAAGCTAACTTGACTCAGGGGTGTTTGCTCTGATCCATCCTTTGTTCTTTCTTCCCCTTTATGAAGAGCGTGGGTACCACTTACATATTTGCTTTTGATATATTTTTAAAATTCAAACTGAAAAGCAAAAGCCCCTTGCCTCTCATTTGCTGAAGTTTGTTCGGCAAAACTAGGTCCCTTTTTCATCACCATGTGCACAAACCATCACATTGATAACGCATCACAAGGCTTCAGTGCAGAGATAAAGCAGATGCCTCCGTGACCATCCTGTGCTCAGAGGCTCTGCGGGGCCTTTCGTTTTCCTGCACCCGCTGTCACTTGCTCTCTCCCTTCTTTCAAAGGTTTGTATTTTCTAGTATGCTGCCCGTGTAACCTTCAGCTTCATGTTGCAAGCTGCCTGGCTAGGTTGTTGTTGATTAGTTAAAACAGATGGATACAGGCTACTATGACTCCATTTTCATCCGACCCCCGATTTCGGAGGGCTTTGGACCAGTGATGCGGTGTGGGGAGGACTGGGGTCAATGATCAGAAACCTCAGTGATGCTCTTGGCTCAGCGACTAACCTGCTGGAAAAGAAGGCATTCTGGAGAGGAGACCCTTATTTATTCAATATAGGCATCTGACCCAATTTCAGGTTGCCCTTTCCAGTACAGAGGGAAAGCAAACTCCTCACCAGATGAAATCTTACATGTGATGACCTCAAAGCCAGTTGTTCTGTACTTAGAGACTAGACTGCATTGGACCTAGATGGTAGCAGGCCAGGACTTCTTGTCAGTCAACTCTCTCCCCTTTCCACTATGTCTGACTGGGTATGCTGTCTTCTCTCATTCTCTGAAGAAGTCACCCAGCCTCAGTTTCTTGCTCAGGCTCTATGAGCAAAGCCTCTCCTTTGAGCAAGTATTCAGTCCTTTTGAAGTGTTAATATTTTGTAGAAATACCTGACATGGATTATCTCATTTAATGCAACTTGATGAGCTAGAAATTATTGTTTTTCATTTAAAAATGTGATCGTAGTGGTTGAGATAATTTAAGGGCACAGAGTTGGTAAAGAATAGAGCTGAGGTTTGAACCTCTTTAAGAGTATTATCTGCCGCTGTACAGTAATAAAGAAGGCATTTCAGAAGCTTCTATCTCACTCAATTCTCTCTCCTCCTCTTTCTCTCTTTCATTTCAATTATGGACACACACAAGTTCTGCACTACTGGATCTCTGAGCGCTCAGAGGAGTGCAGCAAAATTAGCTTCTGTCTGGGGCTGTGTATCCGTGGCCACATGAGAAAAGGGAGGGGAGGAAAAGCAGAGGGGGAGTTAGAAACTCCAAATGGCCGTGGAGTCTGCAGTAGAAAGGGAGGAAAGAGAAATAGCCAAGAGTAGAAAGCAAGTAATAAACAAAATGCTATCCCCACCAGAGTGTCAACTTTCCCCTGGGTATTAATCAGATGCAATTTATTACCAGTGTAAGTAGTTTGAAGTATATATTTGATTTTTCATGTGGTCATTCTTTAGTTCTTGTTTCTGTACTTGACTTATAGCATTTGTTCTTTTGTATTTTTAGGGGAAGAAAGGGTGGGGAGGGAGAGTATTATCCCACAATACTGAGCTTATCATGGTGGAATTTGGGACATTAGCCCAAGATATACATTGAAGATAATTTGGGCAAGGGTGTTTTCCTGGAATCATTTACCTTGCTGTCACTTCCTGAATGGGAGGCCACTCATGCAAGATCATTTGAATTAAAGAAGCAATCTAATTTGGTCAGTAAGGAAGTTGCAATCAGAAGGCCAAACTTCTTTTGCAACAGAGATATTATCAAAGAGTTAGTCTTTTTCACAATAGCTGCTGTCAATAGAGTGTGATGGTTAAAAGTGGGTCAGAATTGAACCCTGGCTCCTTGCTTCCCAACCTCCCTTGACAACTCACCTCTGCCTCAGTTGTCGAATGTTTCAGATGGAGATAGGGCACCACTTATATGCTAGAGCATACTTATGAGGATTAACTGGAATAATGTGTTTATAGTACTTAGGACAGCATCTGATAAATAGTAAATGCTGTGTTGTGTGTGTTTATATACATTGTATTTACATACATACATGTAGTCAAACATCAATTTGGAACCATCTAGGGAATGCTGCACAAGGACACTATTTATTGAATGCATTTGACAACTGAGACAGAGCAAAGCATCTGGGAACATTTCTATTTACACATCTGTGGTTCAATAGAATTTTGGTTTTCTCTTTTTGCCTTTTACTGACATGCGGTTATGATGTTGTGATTTAGTGCAAGTACCTTAAGATAGAGTTCCCACAGCCGGCTGCCTTTGTGCAGGTTAGCTAGAAGGGCTGCACTTCAAAAGAGGGATCGAAGGAAGTACCTGGTGCTTGCACTATCCTCTTCCTCCATTCATTTCCTCTGCAAGGTCCCGACTTGTCTCGATGGTGCCTCTGCATGGTCCTGAGTTGGACTGGAAAGAATTCCTTCATTGGGACTAATTGAAGATGAGTAAGATGAATGTTGTTCTGACCTAGAAAACACATTATTGATGATTCTAATATTTGTCACCAGAGAACACTCAGGAAGAGATTACAAATCAGTTACTACAAAGTTAAGGACTCACAAATGTAATTATTTATGTGTTTGTGATCCGGTAGTAAAAAGAGGAAGAAGAAATCAAATCCATTGGACAAGAATTCACTTTGATCTCGAAGTCCTGGCTGCCAATGCAGCTTGGAGATATCCTCCAGTGCACTCATGAGTCCAACAATATTTATTGGCTCTGCGGAGACCCCTCCCACCTCTGCGGCATCCAGATCCTGACATTCACCTTCTTTCTAGCTCGGTTGACCAATCTATAATAAATGATGCTAATATTTACTTACTATTGAGAGTTATTTTGAGGTTTGGAATATGTAAAATGATATACTTGAAAAGCATGCAGAACATGTTGCCATGTTTGAGTACCTGAACGAGATTTCCTGTGGAACGGGTGGGAGCAGTGTGGACAAATAGCACACGAAACATAACTGTTACCTGACCCAGTCGCTGAATTAAATAGGATTTGTTTTTAAAATCTGGGACCCAAATACAAATGGGTTGAGGATGCGTTGAACGACAGAGCACACAGGGAAGTGGTTGACCGCCCTGGTTTGGGGCTCAGACAGACCTGCGTTCTACCTCTGGTTCTGCTTACCTGCTGTGTGTCCTTGATAAAATCAGCTAACCCTCTGAGCTTCAGTTTCCTCATTTAAAAAAGGGGGTGGTAATACCTATTTTAAAGGACTGTAAAGTCTAAAGCAAATAACATGAAAAAGAACTTAGCATAACACCTGGCACTAAGCTTTAGTTAATCAATATATATTGGATGGATGGCTTTAGAATGAATGTGCCATGCTAATATCACCATTTGACTTGAGGACAGGATTTCTGATTTTGTTGTTGTTGTTGTTGTTCTTTTCAGAAATAAGATAATGCTACTTTGCTTGCTGTTCTCAAAACTTAGATTTTATTGAAATTATAACCGAGGTTCATGACTCCATACACTACAGGAGAACCTCATTTTATGAACAAGTTGTTTTCCAAAAGTTTCCCAATGGGCTGTTCAAAATTAAATATATTTTTCCAATAGAAACAATGTTGTAAATAGTGAGAAAATCCCCAGGCCATAACAGCTCATTTAAGATAATGTAGTCGAATTGATGTAAAGCTAATGAGTTGTTCTACTCTATGCCTCCTATAGCTACAACTTTCTAAACTCAGAAGTATCATCTATTTGTTTTCTGTTCAGAGACTTCACTTTTGGGATGATCCAAATTCTGCCTGGCATAAGAATCTAAACTCCGTTTCGTGTTCCACCCCTCTTTCCACTAAGACCACCATACTTCCTTCCTTCAGCCATCCTCAGACTGGCTCTTTCATCATTAGCAAGAAGACTTGCAGAAGTGTTAAAAAGAAAGGGTTCAATTCTCAGGATGATTAAATTACTTTTTTTTTTTCTTTTTTGGATCAGCATCAGCTCTTTGCAGGTGATCCCTGCATAGAGATCACAATGGTATCTTAGTTTGTCTTTCTGAGAGCTGCAAATAAGTGGACATGCAAAAGATTCAGGAAAGTAAGCCTTCACATGGCCTAAGATGTCTCAATAAAAAGCACAGGTGTCATTGGGATGTGGAGCATCCATACTTTTTTAAAATTTATTTTTGCATGCATCTGTTCTGCCTTTGACACTAAATTGTGAAGTCTTGAGAAACGGGGGATATTTGTATCTCCCAGTGCACCTAGTATGGCACTTAACTAATGGGGTAAAAGAGGTAGGTGTTTAATTAGCATATTTTTTTTTGATGATGCTTTAGATCTTTGCAACTATTTTTTTAACTATTCAAATTTTTGATTGAATTTATTGTGGTGAGACTGGCTAATAAAATTATACAGGTTTTCAGTGCACAGTTCTATTATACATCATCTGTATATTGCATTGTGTGTACCCCACTCCAAGTCAAGTCTCCCTGCATCACCATCTCCTTCTACCTTCCTCCCCCTTCCCCTCCTGTAATCCCCACACTGTTGTTTATGTCAATACAGTTTTATTTTCTTTACTTACTTTTAAATGATTCTGTCCTACATAAATTGAAGGGTCCAGGAAAAAAAAAAAGTAATAGTCTAATGTGGGCATATGTTGTTCCTATCTAATAACAATCTAAAAGAGATACAAGTATAGTCTCTATGGGAAAACAGTACGGCAGTTCCTCAAAAAATTATACCTTTCATATGACTCAGCAGCACAACCTCTGGGTATTTATCTGGAGAAATCCAAAACACTAATTCAAAATGATATGTGCAACCTTATCTTCACTGCAGTTTTATTTACAAATAGCCAAGATATGGAAGCAACCTAAGTGTCCAATGATAGATGAATGGATAAAGAAGATATAGTACATATATAATGGAATACTACTTGGTCATAAAAAGTGAAATTTTTATTATTTATGACAACATGGATGGACCTAGAGGATATTATGCTAAGTGAAATTAGTTAGACCAAGAAAGGCAAATACCATATATTATTTCACCTATAGGTGGAATCTAAAAAACAAAATGAACAAACAAAACAGACAGAAACTCATAGATACAAAGAACAAATTGATGGTTACCAGGTAGAAAGGAGGTGGGGAGATGCATGAAAAAATGAAGGGATTAAGAAATACAAATATACAGTTACAAAATAGTCACAGGGATGTAAAGTATAGCTTTTTTGGCATGCAAATTCCACAGATGAATTCTATGAGTCACAACCTCTCAGACTGACATACACTCTGGGTCTTGTCTGGTTTCCATAGGAGGGCCCACCATGTTCCATGAAATTTAAAGGAAATAAATTTGTGGCCTTTTCTTGTCCATCTCTCTCACATCAGTTGAATTCTCAGGCCTTCCCAGGTCACAAACCCTAAAAAGGCAGAGGTAAGGTTTCTGTCTCACTGACATCTTCCTTTTGGGCATCTTTGAATTCTACCTCCTACCTTGGCTTGATTCTTCGGTATACTGACTTGCTCTCAGCAACCATCTCAAAAAACTCTGTGAATATGGGGCGGTGTCTTTCAAAAGTAGACAGACATACTCTCCTACAATAATTATGCCAACTAGCAGAACTTGATTTATAAATTATGGTTGTAGTTGGTGTGCTAATTAATAATTTACATACATCAACTGAAATGAGAATCCTCAGAGTTTATTAACAATCATGTAGCTATGAAAGAAAATGAAGAATGTAAACACAGTAAGTCAAGGACATACTATTTAAAAGAGTTGCACCAAAACCAAAACCAAACATAAATAAACAACAGAAGCAAGGTTTTCTGAGAGAATACTACCTGGTCAGGTATGACTTTGGGGTCTCTAGAGTCACTTCTGATAATGCCAGTAACGCAAAATTTAGTGATTTATTTCTAGCATATTTAGTTATTGTTTGGCATCAAATACCAATGCTAACTACAATTAATCCAAGTTTTGAATTCTGGGAAAGTTCAACAAATTTTCTTTTCTTTTTAAAAACTTACACTTATACACCTGTTATATAAAATAGCCAGAATATGGAAATAACCTTAACATTCATCAACAAAAAAATGGCTAAATGAATTGTGGTATATTCATAAAATAGAGTGTTATTCAGCTATCAAAGGGAATAAAGTTCCCTTTGATGAACTTTGAAAACATTATGCTAAGTGAAATCAGCTAGACACAAAAGAACAAATATTGTATGATTCTACCTACACAAAATGCCTAGGATAGGCAAATTCATAGAGGGAGAAAATAGATCAGCGGTTACCAGGGGCTAGCAGGAGGAAAAGATAAGAAGTTATTGTTTTATGGATGCAGAGTTTCTGTTCCAAGAAAAAGTTTTGGAAACAGGTGCTGGTGATGGTTTCAAAACATTGTGAGTATAATAAATGTCACTGAATTATACACTCAAAAAGGTTAAAATGGCAAATTTAAGTTATAATATTTTATCACAATACAGAATTACAATATGGCCCTGGCCAGTTGGTTCAGTGGATACAACATTGGCCCAGCATATGGATATTCCAGGTTTTATTCTTCATCAGGGTACATAGCAGAATCCACCATCTGCTCCTTCCCTGCTCCCCCTTCTCTCTCTCTTCTCCCACAGCCAGTGGCTCAATTGGTTCGAGCATCAATCTAGGCTCTGAGGACAGCTCAGCTGGTCTGAGCAGCAGCCTCAGGTGTTAAAATAGCCAGGTTGATTCGGGCATCAACCCAAGATGGGGGTTTCCAGGTGAATCCTGGTTGGGGTGCATGTGGGAATCTGTCTCACTAATGCCCCTCCTCTCACTAAAAAAAAAAAAAAGAAAGAAAAGAATACAATATTTTCAAGAAAATACAATAAAAACTTCCTGGTTCCAAGTCCAAGAAATGTCATTATCATCTCTGCTGACTTTGAGAAGGTTTATGAACAAGTAGGTTAGCTTATCTCAGAGTCAGGCTGGGATACTAAGAGATAAATAATTGTTTACATTATATCCTTTTTAAAAATGTATGCAAATTAAAAAATTCATTTAGGTGATTGTGAAATCTCAGGATAAAATGCCAGCTATGATAAAATAATCTAACTGTGTTATAAATATATGAAATATTCTTACCAAAGCAGGTGGGGGAGGGGGAAATTGCTGATCTCTAAGTAAGCTTGGAAATGAATGGAGACAGTAAGACTAAAGACAAAAAAACTGTACATAAACATTGTACTCTAGTTGAAAAATTTGTGTCTCATAAGTGTATGGATTAATTTTTTAATCACTCTACATGTTTACAGGAATTGAATAATAAGTCAATGGATGGTGGCTGTTGGGAGCCTGATTTCTCGATTTTGAAGTGGAAAGTTACAAACAAGCAAAGAAGAAAGGTTATAACGATCCACCATGGTCCTGGATTAGAATGATCCCTGTAGTACTAAGTTGGACACATGTGTTCATGTTTAGCTTAAACAGATACAAATAAATACATACAAAAATATTTACATATATGTATACATATACTGCTTAATGCACACACAAACATTTCCTTGTTTTGTCAACCGAGAAGGCCTAAAACAACCTCTCAGTAGCAAGGAGATACAGGTTTCTAAGAACATTCTCCAATAAAAGAAACCAAAAGAAATGACTAATTTTAGGACTAAGTAGGAAATAGACACATAAGCCTGCAACATCTTGGTGTGCCAGAAAGTAAGAAAGGTTCAAAATAAGAACAATAACAACTTCCCTTCCCTCCATATATAGCAATACATCGAAATGATACAGGAACCAACTGAAAATGCTCCTAATGACCAAAGTTGGAATAATTTAAGCAAGAAAATGAATAAAGCAGTTTTGGATTATAACTCAAAGTATAAAATAAATATCCAGATGTTCAAACTGATCTAAACAGACAAAGAACAAATAAATAGGAGAGAATAATTCAATCCTTGGCACAGAAAAACTCTGAAAAAAAAATTGTAAATCTAATTTTTATACCTATGATTCTCATTTCAACATTCTATAAAACCATGAGTTATTAAAAATACTAAATTTGAAGAGGCATGACTAAGGGATAAGGCCATGAGGCATTGATGAACTGAAGTGAGCAAACTAAGGGTTGTCCAAAACCATCAGTGGTTAGGTTTTCAACTGCTTCCCACTTCAGTTTCCTTGAGGATGAACCTTATCTTGCAACTACTGCTTATTCTTCCTTGGATCTTAAGAGGAAACCTCTCTTGAGTCTCCTAATACCTATCTGAATTAATTAGGTGTATGTGTCCTTAAGAATAGATTTACATCTACATATACACACCTTCAAGAAGGAAAAGATAAGTAATAGTTTTGGTTTTATTTGTAGCTAAAATAAGTTTTTCAATGTTATTAATTTCTGAAAACCACAACAATGAAAGAATGCAGTCATTTTTCTGGTCACCATCACTGATTGCTCACAGAATGTTAGGACCATGGTGACTCAGTAGTAAACACAACAGACACACCCTTTGTTCTTCTGAAATACACATTGAAAGAAGGGTGGGCCATGTGACTAAGCCTGTGGACATTTACAGTAAGTTTTCTTGTTTCTCAGAAGTGGGCTTCAACAATGAGTTGTTTTAAAAAACAAAACAAGCACCACTACAATGACTACTGAAAATGATGTTTAACTTTTTTGCTATGAAATTTTGACATTTTAAAATAACTGAGATGCTAGCAATTACAAAATCAATCCTAGTTATTTTTTCCTACCTAGTCTGTGTCCCACTGTATACATTCTGCCCCATTCCACACAGCTAGCTGTGAATGACAGACCTCCTTAGAAAAACTTCTGAGAAAGAAAGGGCATCTTATATCCCTCTCCTATTGTCAAAAGAATGGTAAACCACAGGGAGAATTCATATATTCTCAAGTGACAATCTTGCTTTTAAAATTCTTTGTTCTTCTATTACAACAAGTGTTAAAGTAGATTTGAGCAAAAAAGAAGGGCAATTTTTTAAAAGTAAGTCTTAAGAAACCCAAGTTAGGTTTAATTACAAATAACAGATAAGCCTTTAAAGATAACTTACCTCATCGTACAAACCAGACAGAGTAGAAATCAGTTGTCATAAGATCTACAAAACTAAGCATATATACAATGTCAGAACTGAGTTCAAAGTCTCCTTTTCCATCTTATTCTCTCAGAAGTCATATCCAGACATCCATATAGTAATAATATACCTGAAAAGCACCAATGACAGAAAGATTTTCAATGGAATTAACTACTGGTAAATAAAACACCTGAAATGCTCACATTTAAGATTTGTTAACCCCTGGGTCTGGGCAACATTTTATGTTACTCTAAAATTGTTAATCTATAGAAAAAATAATGCAATACTACAATTATTCTGTGGGATTTGGGTGCATTATTTTTGTAATTTATGTAATGGAAATATTTTTTTTTTCCAGAACCAAAAAGACAAGGACAAGGTCAGGTAGAAAGATAGTAGAATTTAGATTGGCCGCTTAAACTATTTGAGGTCTCACTGTAATCTTGAGTGTTTATACCTGCTGTGAAGTAAGTTACATCCTTGGGCACCATACAAGGCTGAGCATGTGTACACTTTGGGTAGAAGAGGAGGCTGGGAGAGTTGCTTCTTACCAACCCACTCAGCCCCCCCTCCATCTCCCTCCATGACATTTTGTTTGAATCAATAACAAAGGCATAATAGTCATTTTCTACTTTTTAGCCTCAAACAAGAAAGTGACCTCTGACACTCACTAATGTGACTGGCACTTAAATACTGATACAATATGCCAGGCTCTGAGAGTCCCCTCCACATTCCATACTACTGATGATGTGAATATGGGGAGATATTCGGCCCTGTTGGCCTTTTTCCATGTTGGATGCTGCCTTTTGGTTTCCGGGTTCCCCTTTTGAAAAAGATGTGGTGGTTGCTGTGTCGAGTAAGAGTCCTGCCATTTGCTGCAAATGCTGGAATGAAGATAAGGTATTAAAAATTATCCTTTCTCTATTAGATAGCTAGAATAAAGATAACCAGATTTTCAAAACGAGGATGGAAGGAAAAGGAGCGCTGGAGAAAGGAGAGAGAGCACTAGCAAGAAATAACATTGCAAGGAAGGGATTTGGGTAAGAAAACAATACAAACAAAGATTATGTTTTCTCGAAAGAGCTTTTTGTCACCTTGTAAGAATTCTATAAAATTTACAAATTACAGTCAAAATAAATAAAATGCTTAGTTAAGGAAATGTCTAGCCTTCAAATAATTCTTGAATGTAAAGGTCAGTCACTGTGGTAGGAACCTGGGATTTAAAGAGAACCGATCTTCTTCAGATGTCAGTGCATGGAGGTACAGGTTAGAATTAGAGACAAAATGAAAATACGCACTGTTTCTGTCCATGTTAGTGACATAGGAAAAATGTATGGTCCTCAAATAACTGAAACCATGAGGAAAAAAACTTTAAAAAATGGGAATGATATTATTAGCTGGTCAGTCATTTTATTGTTTATTTCACTCATACATATCTACCCTCTTATGGTTACAATTCTAAGATAAAAATCAGCAGGTCTACCTACTACTGCCAATTTTGATATGGATCTGGTAAGACCTTGTCAGTAGTTTCCTCTGGATTTTTGCTCCCTATAAGGTTAAAAAATGTCTGTCTACATTGTAATTTGTAATATAAGACTTGGAAATCTCTTTTAACTCTTCTGGAGGACATCTGTGCTAAACATGAAATGTTCTTATATTTTAGAATGAACTCTTTTGTATTCCAGTAGAGGATTAATAAAAGGTAGTGATGAATGCTTTCTAAAGTATTCAGGAAGTTAGTCTTTTCTAGTTATTTCACCATACCTTAGCAGACTTGCAACTGAACGTTGCCCAAGAGAGGAAATGACAAAGAGCTGGGCAGGAGAAACACAGTATCAAGTTAGCAAGTTAACAGAGCACAACACATCCTGTGAGTAGTGACATCTCCAAAAGGCTCAAAGATTTTGAAATTTTATGAAAGATTATCTCAGGTTTTCCAGATATGAAATTGTTAAACATTATCAGGAGTAATGTGGAAAAGTAGACTAAGGTCTATCCAAATGACCCTTTCGAATCACCTGACTCAAGATATTTTGAAAAATCACATAAAATTGATCAAATTAAATGTTTTTCGGGTAGTGTTTGATACTAAACTAAGTATATGCAATTGTGAGTATTCAGAAGGATATTTTAAAACATAATAGTTTTATTCTGTAGTAATAACAATTCAGCCAGGCATTGTGGAACAAAGGTTGGAAGAGAAAAGCCAGAGAACTGAGCTTGATATTGAAAACTATTTTTTCCTTTAAGGTAACTGCCAATTCCAATACTAGTTGAGCCCTCATACAGACTGAACCTCATCTTTGAATCATCTTCATCCATAATTGGATTTACAGGGATTTTAGATAACTAATGTCTCAAGCCTAACTACTTGATAAAAGCATCCTTAGAGAAAGACGGTATCATTAAGAGCTTAAAATTTGTTCCAAAATTCTATATATATAATGTCTACCACTCAGTTAAAAATAACCAAGGATAAAAGGAAGCAAGATCATGTGACCAAAAGCCAAAATAAATAATGATCCATAGAAACAGACTTGTATTGATCTAGAAAATGCCCCATCACACTTTTATTTTTTTTATACGTTATACTTAACGTTTAAATAATTAAAAGACAGAACTGAAAGTTTTGGCAAAGGACTATAGAAAAGAACAAAATGGAAATTTTAACTGAAAAATCCAGTCTCTGAAGTTAGAAGTCAGTGAATGAATACAAAGAAATTTTCCCAACATTTCACCATAATTATGACCTCACATGTTGAAAACAATTGAGAAAAAAATATGAGAAATATTTGGCTTTGGTTTTTCTTTGGCTCAATGAATTAATAATACATGCATTCAACTTCTGGGTTACCTATTAGTAAACCCATAATAATCTAAAAAAATTTTAAATAAAAAAAGAGTTTAATAACCTTCCTAACATCATAGCAGCCTAGCCTACCTTAAATGTGCTTAGAACACTTAAGTTAGCTTATAAATAGTCAAGATCATCCAACACAAAGCTTTTATAATGCTCAGCATCACAGAAGAGAATGGTACCACATGTTGCTATTCCAGAGAAAGATCAACATTCAAAAATTTGAAACACAGTTTCTTCTGCATGTGTATGGCTTTTGCACCACTGTAAAGTCAAAATACTGCCAATCAAACCACTAGAAGTTGGGGCTGTCTGTCTATATAAAATAAAACAATTTAGATATTGCAAGGAAATACAGAATTCATCTATTTTGATATTTGTCTCTCTAAAGGGGTCATTTTAAGTTAATAAATAATTCACATTATTTTTTATCTTACACAACTCTGATTTAATGTAACTTTTCTTTCCCTGAGTCAAAAGCTTAGGAATCCTCAAAGCTTGCATTTATCTCTTTCCTTTTGGGTCAAATGCTCCAGAGAAAATATTTGATCAGGATGTAGGAATTTGGGCTTTAGTTTTATCTTTGCCACTGTCTCTGACTGACATTCCCTCATGTGGCTCTCATCTATTCATCTGTAACGTGAACAGATGGCTAGATGAGTTCAAGTTTCAGTCTCTTTCAGCAGCAAAAGTCAAGATAACAACAACAACAATAACAAGAACAGAAATCATGTTTATTAGGCTCTTCAAAGAAGGGAGAGTGTATGTTTAAAAAAAGAGAAAAAAGAGAAAGAGAGAGAGAGAGAGAGAGAGAGAGAAAGAAAGAAAGAAAAGCAAAAGGAAACCAGAAAAAAGGACAAAATATAATGTTTACCATAAAGGAAAGGTACAATTCACTTAGGTTAGCTGTGGGACAATAAAAAGCTAGATACTGATCAATTTCTAATGTTTTCTAGGAGGGAAACGCCTTTGCATACTATGACCTTCATATATATTGACCCTCTAACTGTCTGTGTATAAAAACCTGTACAGCCTGACCAAATGGTGGCGCAGTGGATAGAGTGTCAGACTGGGATGTGGAGGACCCAGTTTTGAAATCCTGAGGTGGCCAGCTTGAGCGCAGGCTCATCTGCTTTGAGCAAGGCTCACCAGCTTGAGCCTAAGGTCGCTAGCTAGAGCAAGGGGTCACTTGGTCTGCTGTAGCCCCTAGGTCAAGGCACATATAAGAAAGCAATCAATGAACAACTAAGGTGCTGCAATGAAGAATTGATGCTTCTCATCTCTCTCCTGTCCTGTCTGTCTCTCTCTCTGTCACTCTTTGTTTCTGTCACACACACACATACAAAAAACTGTACAAATAATAATTATTTCACTTATCTCTATATGGTGCTTTGAGTTCACGAATTCTCCATGCATTTTATTTATGTTGATCTTTACAACAAACCTATTAGGTACAAATTGGGTTAGAGGAAATAATTGTGTGACAGACAAAAATGTTCAGTCCTTTGTTCAGGGTCTCATCATTGTGTTCTCATTTAGAGGATGGATTTCTGTTGAACTTATACTCTCTTACTTTTCTTTCTGCTATTCAAAATATTTAAAAATTTGTTATTGTCAGGAATGTATAATGAGGACAATATTTATTAAAGCAATATTTTAAATCAACTGCATTATCCTATCTTGGGGTGAAAATGAGCTCATAGCTCAGAATAATTCTTAGCATAGTGTTGATGTTCAAAAAAAGGTAGGTTTGATTATATTCCCTGTATCACACATAGTCAGTTGTATCTACAATGCTTTGCTCAGGATCTTGCATATAGTAGGGGTTTAATAAATATTTATTAAAATATAGTCTTGAATTGAACTGGCATTTTATGTGTATCAAACCAAACCTCTAGGGCTTGGTAAGTAAGTTAAAGACAAACCTTTAAGAAATTTGCAATTCAGTGTTTAGATATTATTAAATGAAGAAATTTGGGCTCATTCATGTTAGGTTTTGTATGTTTGGAACAAATAAAGTTACTGCCTAATGATATTCTGCTGCTAACCCTACTGGTTTAGTTTTGCTAAATGTAGTTTAAATGGAATTTCTCTGGATTTTCAGCTTTTAAGCTTGTCATACTGAATTGCAGGGATTAATTTTTTATTGATTGATTTTAGAGAAAGAGAGAGAGAGAGATCAATTTATTGTTCCACTTATTTATCATTGATTGGTTGGTTCTAATATGTGCCCTGACCAGAATAAAACCCACTACCTTGTTGCATGGAAATGATGCTCCATCTAATTGAGCTTGTCCTGTCAGGGAATGAACAGAAGAAATTAATAACGGAAAAAAAAAACCAATCAAACTTATTACAAGTATTCCCAAGCCTATGTAGCACTAAATAAATATATGTGATGAGAAAGAATTATACTTACTTCTCCAAGAGAATTAGTGAGTGGTGATAATATTTGAGAGGAGGATGGGGAAAATATTTTTTTAATTAAGAAGAATTTTTACTAAGGAGAATGACTAGGTGAGAATGGAAACCTAAGATAAAGAGAACAAAGCTATTTTTTTATAGAAATATATATGATAGCTGAACTTCCTCCATGTTGAAAGTCCATATTTAGCATTCCTTTCTTGCACTTACTTTCATTGTTCACTAGTGACATGGGAAAATAAATTTTTATCAAACTTTTAAGTTTTTTTAATGAATAGATTAGTTATATTATGTTTGCACTATTTTGTACAGCTTATGTCTAAACAAGGTAAACTTTTGGCGTATGAATCTAGTTGTTCAGTACAATCGTATCTGTTCTGCATAACAGTGTAGTCTTGCTCTAGTACATATAAACTGCATAATACAATCTCTTTTAATAGACAGCCTTTATTTTTAAAAATATTATAAATTACCTGGTGGCCAGTGACAAATGATGTATAGTATTCCCTGCACTGTCCTAGGAAACTGTTCGTCTTATCCTCTCTGGTGACACTCCTAACAAAAGTGTGGTTTATATCAGGAAAAAGAAAAGAAAATCCAGTGGGATTACATGAAAATAAACCCTAAACTGCAAGAGCCTAGCTCACTGTCCTAAACCCAAGAGGCACTCAGTCAATACAGTTGACTTGAATTGAACATTAATCCAGTGGTTTTTGTTGTTGTTGATCTAGTTTGACTAAATGAAAGTATCTATCTATACACCTGTCCACTCCTCACTTCATTTCTTTTTTTTTTTTGACAGGTGTTAATGATTTATTCTTTCAACTGTTGTTTGAGCACTTCTTTTTTTTTTAATTATTTTATTTTATTTTGTCCTTTTTTTAATTTTATTTTTTTAATGGGGTGACATCAATAAATCAAGATACATATATTCAAAGATAACAAGTCCAGGTTATCTTGTCGTTCAATTATGTTGCATACCCATCACCCAAAGTCAGATTGTCCTCTGTCACCTTCTATCTAGTTTTCTTTATGCCCCTCCCCCTCCCCCTTTCCCTCTCCCTTTCCCCCCTCCCCCTCATAACCACCACACTCTTATCAATGTCTCTTAGTTTCACTTTTATGTCTCACCTACATATGGAATAATGCAGTTCCTGGTTTTTTCTGATTTACTTATTTCGCTTCGTATAATGTTATCCAGATCCCACCATTTTGCTATAAATGATCCGATGTCATCATTTCTTATGGCTGAGTAGTATTCCATAGTGTATATGTGCCACATCTTCTTTATCCAGTCATCTATTGACGGGCTTTTTGGTTGTTTCCATGTCCTGGCCACTGTGAACAATGCTGCAATAAACATGGGGCTGCATGTGCCTTTACGTATCAATGTTTCTGAGTTTTTGGGGTATATACCCAGTAGAGGGATTGCTGGGTCATAAGGTAGTTCTATTTTCAGTTTTTTGAGGAACCACCATACTTTTTTCCATAATGGTTGTACTACTTTACATTCCCACCAATCAAAATAGCATGGTATTGGCAGAAAAATAGACACTCAGACCAATGGAACAGAATAGAAAGTCCAGAAATAAAACCACATATATATAGTCAAATAATTTTTGATAAAGGGGTCAGTTCATTTCTTTTGCTTGTTTTTGGTCTCTAAATGTTTCAGTTCTTTTGTAAGTTGATTCTTTCCCCATTATTTCTCTTCTTTTCCTGATAGTAGCTTTTCTAAGCCATTTTCATTGTTAATATAAAATCAGCACATCTCAACAGTTACACCAGAGGTTAACTTGTTTAAAAAGCCATAGCCAGGTACAGTGAGTCCTCACTATAAAGGTTCTGCAACTTCAAGCGAAACGGCATATAACAAAACATTTACCATAAGCTGATTGATATAAACAAGAGTTAAACTTCTACGGCATCTCATCAATGTTATATTGAAGACAACAGTGAATGAAACAATGTTATTTGAGGACCTGCTTTACCAACGCCTGGCAGCCTGGCCGTAACCGCAGCTGCTGTCCTGCCCTGTGGCCTTACCTCCTCTGGGCCAGAAGAGAGCTGGACGAGCGGAAAGCTGCAACTGTCCCACCAGTTCACGAGAGCTGGTTGTGTGCATCTTTTCCAGCTCCGTGACATGTGGGTCACTTCAAATCAGCCATGCCAGAGGAATTGACACCACGGAAATCAGCAGACATTACAAAGCAGGGCTTCTCCCCACCCCTCCCCCAATCAAGAGAGCCAGTAGTTAAACATTTACGTGCACTACTAGATGGATACGAGTTGGAGAGAGAATTTGAAGACAGGTGGAGAATGAGATCGCAAACTATTTAAAGGTTGCATCATAAAACAGGAGAGTGGACCAAAGTGGCTTCATGTTTTTCAGTCCTTATCATCAGTACCAACAGATGGCTCTTTTCTGGAGTCAGTGTGATAGTGCAGAGGAGCATGGGACTTGGGACTCGCAGGAGCTGGGGTCGGGTCCTCATACTGCTACTGGATGTCTCTATGACCGGACGACCACTCTCCCTGTTTTCTCACCTGCAGTGCAAAGATGTCTTCCTCAGAGTGTGGTGTGTGAAGCATCAGCGTGAACAGCACTGGGAGCTTGTTGGGGAAGCCCAGTCCCGGGTCAAGCTGCGACTCACTGAGACAGAAACAGCCTTATAACGAGACCCTTCCTTGTGTTGTACACACACTTGGAGAAGCACAGCACTAACTTAGGTTATTAGTTCTCAAATCCGGCTGACTGTTTGGATGGATTTAAAAATAAAAAAAATAAAAATGGTGTCTCTGGCCTTCATTCCTGATTCATTCAATCAAATTTTCTGGGGATGAATCTCAGAAATTTGATTTTTAAGAAGTCCCCTTGATGATTTTGAAATTCAACTAGTGATGGGCTCCCTGAGATGGCCCTCCCAGTCCTTCCAGTCTCTGAGAAGTTCCGGCCATCCAGATCTGCTGTCTGTATCCTGCACCATCACTGCTGACAGTTACACAAATTGATGGAAGAGTAACTCTTGAAGGGCATGGGAACTATGAATTTTTAAACCGCCTTTATTTCATGAAATATGAGAAGGCACTGTAAGAAGATTAGATTTTGCAGTTGATACAACAATCTTCTAAACATGAAAAAGAAGAAGAAGAAGAAGAAGAAGAAAATGCCAGCAGAGACAGATTATTTCATAGAGTTGGAAGAGAAACTGAAGAAAAATAAATGACACTGTAAATGTATCTGTTCCTTGAAATCTTAGCTGACTTATTAAATTCATGGCCGTGCAGGGAGAGGTCTTAGATATGTGCATCTGAGATAGGGAGGCTTAATAGACTGAACTGGCTGAGAGCTGGAGAAAGCTGTTCTCAGCTACAAGTTATGAAATGGATATACATCGACTCATATATGTGTCTATATTATACACATGGTGGAACAAAAGTGGGCTTACTGCTGTGAGCATGCGAAACAGTTCATTCCTTTCTAGTATTATTTATTAATATATTCTTTTCCATATGAGCAACCGTGAACCTATTTTGCCCCACCTTGTATATATAATTATTTGTTTTTAAGTATATAAACTTGCAAGATATCAAACAATCATTTAATCATGAACTAATCCTATAATCGTATGCATTTTAATTTTAAAATTAGTTTTACCAAATACAGTTAAAATAGGGACAACTTATTCTTGGTCAAAAAAAAAGGAAAAAGAAAAAAGCCCATCTAAGACTAATCAATTGGGAATATGCTCAGCTATCAACAATAAAAAAAAAAATGTGACTTTTAACCAAGAGGCGTTATTTTTCCCACATTATAAAAGAGGACCCCGAGGTGCTGAGTCCAAGGTCTCATGATTCTCCGGCCTTTCTTTCAGGTTGGAAGACGCCGCTGCGGCTTCAGGTGTCTTCTCTTGCCAGGCAGGTGCGGGTGAAGAGGTTTGGCACTGGCTGAGTCAGCCTCTTTGCATCGAGATAAGCAGAGCTTTCTCACTCTGGCACCCAGCGGAATTCTGCTGACTTGCTGGCCAGAACTAGGTCACGCGGCCACCTTTCACTAGAAGGGTTGTGTGAAATAGGTGAGGTTTAAATTTCAAACGACATGACTTGGGCTGTTTGCTTTCTGCTCTCTTGTTTTCCCTCCTCCTCCGCCACTCCAAGGCATTCTCCTATTTTGCCAAACGAAATCTTCGAGTTCCTACCATGGTCTGATTAGTAACTCTTTAATGAAGTCTGCCCAGGTTATTTCCGGAGAATGATTAGCTCCTGCTCTAAGTATGTTGCACACATTTCCTATCACCGAAGCCCAGGTTTGTGTTTCTATTGTTCTATCATAGCCTATCTCCTGAGCTTCTCAATAACAAGTTATTTTCTTCAATCCCCACTGCATCTAGAATACTGCTGTATGCCTCGTAGTTGCCTCCCGGAGCTGAACTGAGACACATGCAGTTGTGCCACTATTTTTTTCCCTTTAAAAATTTTCCATTGATTTGAGAGAAAGACAGAGAAAGAGAAGGGGCAGAAGGGAGAGAGAGGGGAAGCATCAACACATTGTTTCATTTAGTTGATCCATTTTGTTATGCACTCATTGACTGATTCTTGTAAATGTTTTGATAGGTGGGTTTGAACCTGTGACCTCTGGTACACAGGATCAAGGCTTTATCCACGAGCCACCAGACCGGCCCTGTGCTGCTGTTTCTTTCCCACTACACAGAATATCACGTGCCAGGCTCTGCAGGCAGCACAAACCCTAACTGCCTTTGATGACTTTGCATATGCAGTGAACTCCTTCTGACACTGCTAATACAAATCACAAGGACCATAAATACGAATCATAACTGTGGGCCCTGTATATTTCAGTGTTCCCTAGTGAAAAATTGGATTTGAGTGATTTGTACAGCATCCAAGAGATTTTCCCAAGGAACCTTGTGATTAGAATGAAGCTACAACATTTCATCTCTTAGAAGAGTTGCCAGGAAAGAAACATGCTGGATGCATGAATTACTACTGACAAGCATGAACCCTGAGAGTCACTGGCCTGGATACTGAAAGTGCGGGCACTAGGTTAACCCCATAGCAGGCAGTGACATGTGAGTTAGTTTATGGGGGGAGGGTGGAGTGGGAAAACAACAAACTACTTATTATGTATGTTTCTTCTCCTTCCCACATCACAGCCTTCTGTTTCAGGTTATATTTGTACTGATCTTACACTTTCTATATTTTTGAGATATTCATTAACAATTAAGTAGATGATTGTTATTGGTACTTGCAATTTCCTGCTGATGCACATTAGTTTAGAAGCAACCACAAGTGATGAAATTGTGATTCAAGAATTCTGGGGTCAAAAATGCAGAAAATAAGAAATGAGCAAGGTGAGAGACTTGAACAAACTACAGGGGAGAAAGCAATTATGACATGCAGAAAGGAAGAAATGCAAATTGTAACAGTCAAATTAGAAAGTCAAAGATACATTCTCTTTTTTTCATGGCACAACTTATCAATGTAGCATATTTCTGAATATACACTCTGTTATTCAAATCATAGCCATGTCTACAAACAAAATAAATTTGAAGAAAGAAAATTCAACCAAAAAAAAACTAGGTTATTATTTTTTAAATGACTTGATGCTAAATGATTCATGTGACTGAATTTTTTACTTTCAGTTAGTTGGTATATAGTCAGCAGTCTACATGGATAAAAAATATGATGCACATTTTATTAACCATAAATATGGTTTATTTACTTCTGCATTCTTGATCCTTATTCAGGAGGGGTGCAGAATCCTTCTAGAGAAAAGGTCTTCACCCATACCTGCTAAGTTGTTACGCCAGTCTCCCAAGTCATTGTGTCATTCTGGTCTTCATGGTCTTATAACTCTAGGAAGAGATTCATAAAAAGCCAAACCAGAGTATATTGTCATGTTTCCACTTTGAATAGTTCAGATGTTATTGCATTACATTACTTTTTAGAAGAAAGGATTCTTAAGTACAAATTTTGTTTTACAAAAGTACTTCACAATGAACAAGCTGGGAAAAGTATCACAGTTCATTTTATCTGCTAATACTTGTTTCAACAATGAATGGTTTCTATGAGTTGTAAGACTTTTGGTAACTAAGAGGAAAAAAAAGAATAGATTAGTTAAATTCTATATTCACATTATATGATGATCGCGGGGAGTATGGAAACTCGAGATTCAGGCAAACATTTGAAGAACCAATTATCATTTTCTAAGATTTAAAAGATATAAATAGATACATGCATAACCCAACAATTCTTCTAGACATATGCCCAAGAGAACTGAAAATATATGACTACACAAAAACTCATATGAATATTAATAGCAGCCAAAAAAGTGGAAACAATCCAAATTTACATCAACTAATGAGTAAATAAAATTACAATATATTGATACAATGAAATATTCTGCAGCATAAAAAGAAATGAAGTACTGGTTTATACCACAACATGAATGAACCCTGAAAACTTTAAGTGTGAGAAGTCAGACACAAAAAGCCACCCACATATTGTATGATTTTTATTTTATATGAAATGTCCAGAGTAGGCAAATTCATAGTGACAAAAAATAGATCAGTGGTTTCCAGTGGCTAAGAGATGATTGGTAACGGGGATGAAGACTAATGAATGATGGGATTTCTTTTTGAGATGACAAAATTTTTATGAAATTAGATAGTGATGATGGTTATACAATTTTATGAATGTACTGAAAACTACTGAATTTTATACTTTCAAAGGGTGAATTTTATGTCATATAAATTTCAATAAAAAAATGAAAATATACTTTTGGAATCAAATGGCTTTTGACATGAAAGTTACATTACCACATGATGTACAATCTTTCAGCCAATTAAAGCAGGCAAACCTGAACTGACACTGCACAGACTGACAGGGTCTGTGGTGGGCAAGTCTGCGAAGGGGGTCTGGTTGTCTCAAGCCTCCATATCTTGCTTCTGGGACTTGCCTGCCCTTTTGTTTCCAGCGCTCTGCGGGAACCTGTGCCCTTGAGAAGCGTCCTCCGTGTCTGCGGCTGCCCTCCACTCTGCTCCCGAGAATCATAACCAGAGCTGGAAACATGGGGTCCCTTATCACAGCTGCCATCCATTCAATCTACAAGCTAAACTCAGGCTTCAGGTCCAGGCAGGAAGGCAGATAGCCTTAGATACAGGCAGACTTCTGCATGTCAGTGATTCACTTGAAACCAACCTTTTTCATTTGCAAATCTACCACCTACGATGGACCATGATGAACATCCTCAATTCCACGGGGTTTGGTCTGTACTTCCTACTGTCTTGACAACTGCAAAACAGCGTGCGTAACACTTACTACCAGAGAAATGTTTGGCTTCCCCTTTTGTCCGTCTTTTTTTTTTTTTTTTGTATTTTTCTGAAGCTGGAAATGGGGAGAGACAGTCAGACAGACTCCCGCATGCGCCCGACCGGGATCCACCCTGCACGCCCACCAGGGGGCGATGCTCTGCCCCTCTGGGGCATCGCTCTGCCGTGACCAGAGCCACTCTAGCGCCTGGGGCAGAGGCCAAGGAGCCATCCCCAGCGCCTGGGCCATCTTTGCTCCAATGGAGCCTTGGCTGCGGGAGGGGAAGAGAGAGACAGAGAGGAAGGAGGGGGGGGGGTGGAGAAGCAAATGGGCGCTTCTCCTATGTGCCCTGGCCGGGAATGGAACCCGGGTCCCCCGCACGCCAGGCCGACGCTCTACCGCTGAGCCAACCGGCCAGGGCTGTCCGTCTTGAACAGAGTCTGACATGCTTGTGTCTTAGGTGGTGTGGCCCTACGTCAAGATTTCCTCCTACAGAATCTGTTCCTTGCATTTTAATTACTTAAATGAATTTTTGTTTTAAATGGGGGAAAATTAAGAGTGCAGCTGATATATGAAAGGGGGGGGGGAGCAAAACAGGCACAAATCTAAAAACAGGAGAAAGCTTGGCTTTTCAAAGGTCCACTTTGCAGAACTGTTTCTTTGTAAGTTCTGGGTAATCTATTAAGGACACTCAGCCTGGAAAAGATCAGTTCTTAAGAACATAGTTTAACCCTATGCCTTTCAACTTCCCTGGCATTTTATAAAAGTTTATTAAGTGAAATTGATTCTTCTAAAGTCTATAAAAAAATTAGATCTTCAACGTATTAAAAAAAATGAAAAAAGACCCACTCTTAGTTCTTAGTTCTATCTGTCTGTCTCAGTCAGCCATGCTGCCAGAAGGTCTCTCCAGGAGATTAAATTTTAGTTAAAAATCCAGGGAACTGGCCCTGGCAGGTTGGCTCAGTGGTAGAGTGTCGGCCTGGCGTGAGGGAGACCCGGCTTCGATTCCCGACCAGGGCACACAGGAGAAGCGCCCATCTGCTTCTCCACCCCTCCCCCTCTCCTTCCTCTCTGTCTCTCTCTTCCCCTCCCGCAGCCAAGGCTCCATTGGAGCAAAAGATGGCCCGGGCGCTGGGGATGGCTCCTTGGCCTCTGCTCCAGGTGCTAGAGTGGCTCTGGTCGAAAGAGAGCGATGCCCTGGATGGGCAGAGCATGGCCCCCTTGTGGGCATGCTGGGTGGATCCCGGTCGGGCACATGCGGGAGTCTGTCTGACTGCCTCCCCGTTTCCAGCTTCAGAAAAATACAAAAAAAAAAAAAATCCAGGGAACTTTGAATAGGTCAGTGATCACTTCCTATGTTAAATCAAATATTATTCAATACATTTTAGTTTCAACTCACCCTGCTTCACATCGTTATAAATGATAAATTTAAGGGGTGGATTCTATGCAGTCCCCACAATTATTCTTTCAGTGAGAGAACGAGGCCCTGATACAAAGTCGCCTTCTGTCCCTCACTCCCTCTGTGTTTAGGATGTTTTCTGCCCAGACGGCTTCTCAGAATCTTACGCGTCTAGCCTCCTGGAAGCAGATACAGCCCCAACATTTGCAGACATGGGCAGGAGTACAAATGAAGAGACCCACCCTTCCAACCCACAGTCTGCTCCTTTGGTTTTCCTCCTGTCTGCTTAGTCTTGCAACTTAAGGGACCCCACACACACTCCTAGGCATGTGAACATCCCAGCTCAATCACAGGGAACCTGCAAAGAGCTACCCTTTGGCCATCACCAGGCTGGGGATGTGGTTAACAGCTGTGATGCTGTGACTTGAAAAAGTGGTCCACACGGGTTCTGGAAGCACATTTAGACATTTAGGAAGTACATTTTGGGGGTTCAAGGTATCCAAAGCATGGACTAGAAGGAAGTATATTGGTTCCAGGTGGACGCATCTCCTTGGCTTTGTGGATTTCTCTCTTCTTAAATGAAAACAGGGGTCTCTCAGGCTGGGGTCGTGTTTGCCTGGGCCTAAGGGGCATACTGCCTGGAGATCCTATCCCACCAATCTTCCAGACAGACAACGCATGGAGATACGTCTTAGCTCTGACAAGAAGCTGAGCTCAGTCTTGAACCACTTCCTTACTTACATCCCTTTTCTTGGCAGTACAGGACATACATTCTCTATGCGTCTCTGAGACATACAAATAGTAAGAGGAACCTTGCTAATTCTCTTGTTAGAGGAAGGGAAAGAAGTCTATGTATCTTGAAGTAAGCGGGGCCAAGGTTTAGGTCTTCAAAGAGACCACCTTAGAGCGCACACACACTCCTTCTTCCATATGTAATTACTAAGCTCTCATTCTCTCTCACTGAGACACTCAGCAGGACTCAGGAGTTTAATGAATTTTTCTCCCTTTATTGAGCATCTAAATTGGTTTTTCATTCTATGTGGTTAATTTAGAAATTGTAAAATGTAATTGATATTTATAAACATGCATATAGTATATTCTGCACTAACAAGCATTTGCACTGTGATTTGTTTGCGAATGTGTGCCCTTTACTCCCCAGAATGCTAATAAATAGTTTGAACATGCTTTCTAAAGAGCACACTTTATTATTTTTATCTTTAAAAAATTAACTATTTTCTCAAGAGAACAATAGAAAGTTGCTGGAAAGATAATTTCTAAGAGGAAAGTTGAAGTCAATTCTTCTATAATTGTGTTTTTCCTCCTGACATTGTTTTAGTAAAAGCCAAAGAACTTGCCCGTCAAACTCCCAGTTCTTTCCCTGTTAGTCCTGCCTTCACATATATACATATGTAAAGGTTACTTAGAATAACTGCTTGTACTGTGTATAATTAAACAGGGCTGTGTCCTGCTCTATAATCACTAACAACTCTCTTCTGAGAAAATGCTCTTCTTACTCAACCTTGCAATTTGCTCTACGGTGTGATGCTATCAAGGGATACACCCTTCCTGGGTAAATTAATTTTCTCAGGCTAACCAGAAATGCTCATTAAAGAATAAGAGTCTTTCAATGAGTTCTCTCTTTTCATTTATGCCATTTGTGTCCCTCTATTCCTTTCACTGCAGTAAGTCCTCATCAGGACCAACTACCAGGGTCAAACCCCGATAAGATCTCTTCAAAAAGCAGGAAAAACCACTTACTTGTTTTCTTTTTCTCTGTCTCTCTCTCTTAACCTGTCATGATTTTTAAAAATTTGTTTTTGAACTTCATTCTTTCTTGAGTACAGGGATACTTATGGGGTGAGTTTAGAGTCACCTAGGTGCCCTGGGCACTGTCCAACAGCATGGGTATGCACACGTGATTCCACACCCCCTGTACCTGTCCAGGTCTCTGCCTGCTCCAGTGATTGGGGGCACTGGGTGATGATGGACAGCGGGAGGCCAACCACCTGTGGCCATCTGCATTGTCCATTTGGACTTCACTTACAAAACATTAATTCATACATAAAATAATTAAGAATTTTAATGGCCAGGTAGCTCACTTGATTAGATCATCATCCAGATAAGTGGATTCAATCCCCAGTCAGGGGACATACAACACTCAACTAATGAATGCATTAAAAAAATGAAATGACAAATCAATGTTTCTTTCTCTTTCTCTCCTCCCTTCTCAAATAAACACAAATATTTTAAAAATTAAAAAAAAGAAGAAGAATTTCAAGAGGTGACCGCAGAGAATTAAGCCCCAAGTATGGGGTCCCTTCTGAGCCTGGAGCTGCACTGGTGGTCCTCATTCTTTACTTCCTAATGTCTTCTCTAGGGCCCAGCTTGGTGGTGGGCTCAAGACAGACAGTTAATATGTACTTACTGAAACAGCTCTTAAACTTCAAGTTGCACCTGAGCTATGGTGGTGCAGTGGATAGAGCAGGAGTCGGGAACCTATGGCTCGCGAGCCAGATGTGGCTTTTTTGATGGCTGCATCTGGCTCGCAGACAAATGTTTAATAAAAAAAATAACAACGTTAAAAATATAAAACATTCTCATGTATTACAATCCATTCATTTCCTACCGCTCATGTTCATGGTTGCGGGTGGCTGGAGCCAATCACAGCTGTCCTCCGGAACAACACCAAATTTTTATTGGATAATGCGTAACGTACACAGGTCGTTGTATGGCTCTCACAGAATTACATTTTAAAATATGTGGCGTTCATGGCCCTCTCAGCCAAAAAGATTCCTGACCTCTGGGATAGAGCATCGACCTAGAATGCTGAGGTCACTGGTTCAGAGCTCTGGTCTTGCCTGATCAAGGCACCTACGAGAAGCAACTACTATGAGTTGATGCTTCCCACTTCTCTCCTCTCTCTCTCTCTCTAAAAAGTCAATTTAAAACAAACTCTTCAAGTTGCTGTGGTCAGTTGAGGTGGGGGAGTATTTTTTATGGACTGTCTCCTGCAGATCCTCCTATCACTTACCTGTCAGCACCCTCCACTGGGAAAACCAGGGGTCTGATCAAGACATCCATCTGTAACTTCCACCATGGCTCTGACTTCAGAAAGTGCCATACCTTCATCACCACGGAGGGACGGACAACTCTCCTATTATGAAAGAGCTCAACCGAATGCTCCACGATTTCTGAGCCAGGTTAATATCCTGGGGTTTCCTTTCTTTCCGTTTCCAATGGTCATCAGGAACATACAGGGTCAGCAGTGTGCCCAGCCTCTGCATTGCCTGATGAATGGTAGATTGTCTGAATTTCTTGGGCACAGCGAGGGGATGGCAGAAAAGCAAGGAGTGTTTTCCAGTATAATTTCAAATTTATCTTGGCCTCCACTCCTCAAGCAGACTTAAATAATCTCTGTTTTGAAACACAAGCATATTTGTTTTGTTCATTGATATTTTGATTTTATTATTTTTATTTCTCTACTTCTTGTTCATGTGTATACATTACTTTTTTATTAGATGGACATTTAAATTTTTTTTGAAAATTTAAAAATTACCATTGAGGCCTGGCTGGTTGGCTCAGTGGTAGAGCGTCGGCCTGGTGTGCAGGGGTCCCAGGTTTGATTCCCGGCCAGGGCACACAGGAGAAGCGCCCATCTGCTTCTCCACCCCTCCCCCTCTCCTTCCTCTCTGTCTCTCTCTTCCCCTCCTGCAGCGAGGCTCCATTGGAGCAAAGATGGCCCGGGTGCTGGGGATGGCTCCTTGGCCTCTGCCCCAGGTGCTAGAGTGGCTCTGGTCGGGACAGAGTGACGCCCCGGAGGGGCAGAGCATTGCCCCCTGGTGGGCAGAGCATCGCCCCTGGTGGGCGTGCCGGGTGGATCCCTGTCGGGCGCATGCGGGAGTCTGTCTGACTGTCTCTCCCCGTTTCCAGCTTCAGAAAAATACAAAAAAAAAAAAAAATTACCATTGATATATAATATTATATTAGTTTTAGTTTCAGGTGTTAAACATAGTGATCAGACATTTATATAACTTACAAAATGAGTGTATACATAATTATTACAATATTATTGACTATATTTGCTATGTTGTATTTCCCATCCCTGTAGTTATTTTTATAACTGGCAATTTGTACATCTGCACCAGAATTTTTTATCCTCTGGTATAAATATAAAATCCCTACTCCATTGTTCAATGACACATGCATTATAAATGTGGCTTTTTGAAATAACATTGCTTTTCTCATTGAAGCTACACACACTGCAGGAAATGTGAAAGATTTAGAACAGAAGAAAATAAAAACCATCAGGATTTCCATTTTACTATTCAGCCAGAGATAATTACTTAGCATTTTAGCACATGTGTTTTTAGTCTTTTTTATATATACATATTTATGGTGCTCATATAATTCAGATATTATAAATACTTGCTTTGTGATATGTTTTTATACACTCAATGATATACCAGAAATATTTGTCTTGTTATTAATTAATAATCTAAAATGCAATTTTCAAACTTTTGGGAGTTGAGGAATCACAGGGGAGCATATATGAGAAATAAAGATTCTAAGTTCCTTTGCCCTCAGACTCTACTCGTAAATCTAAGATGTGGACCACAGATCTGCATTTTGAAAGCATCCTAGTAATTCTCAGGGCTCGCTCTGACAAACAAGATCTACAATATGATTTTTACTTGCTACACTGTGCTTTATTCTGTGGATGTGCCAGAATTTATTAAATCAATCCCATACTCTTTGTTTAACTTTAGTTTCCAAACATTTTCACTTGCATAATAAATACATATTCTACTTCGTAAATCTTGTTGAAGATCTCTGATTATTTCCTTTAAAAATTTTGCGAAGTGGAAATACTGAGTCAAAGGGCATGCAAACTTGAGCCATGGAGGTGGTATTCGGGGTGGACAGGCACCTGTGAAGCTGTAAAGTACTAGATTAGTATGACATATATAAGAGCTCCCACTTTCTGAGGGACTTCCATATGCCAAGCAGAGGTTCTCCGAGTTTATTGGGCACCAGCATCACCCGGAAGGCTTGTATAGAACAGATGGCTGCGGCCTCCTTCCTGTGTCCCTCTGGCTCATGAGGTCTGGGGTAGGCTGGGAATTTGCATTTCTAACAAGATCTCAGTTGATGCTGTTGATGCTATTCTGAGGACCACTCTTTGAGAAACATTGCACTAGACACTACCCTAGGTTTTTCATGTAAGTTACTTAAATGTTACATCAGTCTTTTCCAAGTAAGGACTGAGACTCAAAGAGGGTTTGGGGTCATGAATCTAATGATGGCAGAGCTGGGAAAGGATTACAAGTTTGACAAACCAAAGGCTGATGCTTTCTCCACAGGCAGCCCAGTTTCTTACTTCATTTCACTGCCCACAGATAAAATATTTTGGATGTCTTCATCATAAGCACCCAAGGTTTCAGTATAAACCACCCCACCCCTTCCAATCTATCAGGCACACATGAGGGAGAAGAGCGGTTTGGAAATGTTTGGCTGATCATATTTTCAGGGGAAACTGGCTCTAACGTTCACAGAAATCGAAGGGTTGCTTCCCCATCCTCCAGTAGCTTCACTGACATGTGGGCATCTAGGGAATCCTTTCTCATCAATTACTGCATCCCTGGAACCATCCTTCCTTGGAAGAAAGCTCTACTTCTCCACAAACCACCTCCAGGCTTTCCCCACACAATGGCCTAACAACCTGTTTGTTCAGGCAGCTCGGAAAATAAATCCCATCAGTGCAGAAAACAAAGCACTCCTGCCTGCCAAACCAGTTGGCTAATAACACCCAGCAGTGTAAACACCCAGGGGATTGGCAAAACAAGAAGCCAAGTTGGCTTCTACCAAACTCAGTTTAAGAGAGGTAAACATTTCCTAACCTACACTCAGAATCGCCAAGTGAATCACACGTATTTCACAACGAAAGACTTTTAAGACCTAATTATGCAAATTTCCACCTATTTATTATCTTTGGCTTTAGTCATCCTCCTCCTTTTTAGTGTATTGATGATTGTGTGTGTGAACTTTTTTTTTTTTTTTTTTTAGTTTTCATTTATTTATCTTGGGAGCTGAGGACTCGGCTAAGTACTCCGCAAGAAGAAATGGAATGTTTGCTCTTTCAAATGCATTTTAAAAATTTATTTATTTCCTTTACATTGAATTTATTGGGGTGACACTGGTTAACAAAACTGTGCAAGTTTCAGATGCACAATATTACTTCTAGCACAACTCCATTGGATGTGAACACCTAAGAACAGTCCATTTTTACTGTTTAATTATATAATGCAAAATGCATTACTTCATTCAGTGTTAAAAAATAAATTCAGGCTGGCATGCTCTATCGTGTAAGACAAGGCAATACTTTCCAATAGCTATTTTGTCCAGAGGTTCTATAAGGAGACTCATAGAGTCTATGACTTTGATACTTTCAATAATTCCCTAACTGGATAAGGAAAGGTCTCGGGAAAACCTCAGAAAGAGTGAGGGCTTGTGGCAGAGTGAGTGTTCTTATGCTGAGTTGTTTCAGGTGCCAGAATGCTTATCAGTTGTTGACTGGGTGACAGAAGGATTATAACAAATAGAATTTTCTAACAAAAAGGAAGAAGAGAAAGAAGAGGAAGAAGAAGAAGAAGAAGAAGAAGAAGAAGAAGAAGAAGAAGAAGAAGAAGAAGAAGAAGAAGAAGAAGCAGCAGCACAAGAAGAAGAAGAATGTTCCATGACATAGAGGGGTCCCTATAAACTAAAATGATTAACATTCAGACTGAATTGCTGCCCGTCAGGATGCTGCCAAAGGCATGTCAACACTAGTTAAGAAATTTGATTAACTTACTCTTAGGGATCTTGTAACACACACACACACACTCTAATGAGTGTGTGTCACACTTGACCTTCTCCAAGGACATATCTGGATGAGGAGGGAGAGGTAGCAGGAATGTGTATCCTGTAAAACTACAGCCTCACAGCCTCCTCCCTTTTACAAACAACACTTTCTGTGTTTGTCCTGCATTTAGTGTCTTTCACGCTAGAGTTTCCTCCAGACCCAGCAATTCAAGAATTAGGCATTTGTGGAACTGTTTGAAATTTTAACGTGTAGCCAGAGTCTTATTGACTGAAGTTCACTTAACCAGAATCACTTTGAAAAATCTATTTTTAGAAAACACAGGGAGATTGCCTAAAACAAACCTATACTGGAGATTTAGTATCAAAAGAGGCTGTTTTCCAGTACATAAGACAGTTTCAATATAAATTCAGCTTACCATATTTTTAAGCAATGGTTGTTGATATGTATAACGATTGCATAAGAAATTATTTCATTAAAAGAAGCTCCTATTCACTAAGAACAGGTGTACTAATATATCTCAGAAATATTTTTAGTAATAAAGAGGAAACCAAAAGTTTTGTATTCATTACTTATAGAAACAGGAAGTTTAATTAGCCAGCATACTCCAGTTACTTATTGCATACAGAAAAATCCACCTATAAATTAGTAACCATACCATGAATACCAAGTATCGTTGTCGAAATTAATACTATGTAAAATAGAAAATAGAGCCTTAAAGTTCCCAGATCCTGGTGTTAAATAATTTGAATGTTTTTAAGCTTCACACTTCACTGGATATGTATAAGGCGGCATAAATCAGGCTTCTTTGGGGATGTCGCAGTTTCCAGGACCAGGACACGGTGAAGAGTAACAAGTCTATGCGTGGGCTCCCATGTCTGGGCTGGGAATCGCTGGGCTCCCTCTGAGTTCCTCTCACCAGTTGAATGCCCTTGGGAAAATCATTCCTTTCAGCATTCTCTGGAAAATGAGCAGGAAGTGCATCAAATCTGAAGATTCACGGAGATGAACAAGCAGAACGCTTTTCACAGAGCCTGGCATGGGGTAAGCTTCAAACAAGTCTTAGCTGTGACTATTACATTTTCATCCAAGTCTTCATGTTATGAAGTTCGGCATTTTTAAAAATGGTGGTAAAATATACATACTATAAAATTTACTATTTTAATCATGTTTAACTATTGCTTTTATTTAGAAAGAAACTACTATATATGACATTTATAGTAAATGTCTGCCTAGTGATGCTATACAATTTGCTTTAGAACTAAACATTGAAAAAAATATCAAGACTAATAAAAACATGTGATATGAATTTAATTATATAATGCAAAATGTGTATGAAGGCTAAAACTTCTCTATAGTTACATAATTTCAAAATGAAGTGAATAAAGTCCTAAAATAGCTTCTTCAAAAAACTCAGCAATATTTCTAACAGAATTTATTGAAGACACTCATTTTCAGTAACTATAAAAGGTATCTATATACAAAACAGAAAATTGAAATCATAAAGATATAAACTTAAATGTCTCCCTCATCCTTTGCAAATCCCTTCCTCCCTCTTCCTAACAGTTCATGCATCCTTCTAGAAATGTTTTTTGTACCTACAAGCATATAGGTTTCTAAATGGAATCACAGTATATCCACTATATTTCATTTAGATATTTTTAACTTAAAATTCTATCTTAAAGATCTTCCTACACTTTAAAAAGAATTCATTTTATTCTATAGATGTCACAATTTATTGATAAGGTTCCTGATGGCATTAAATTTCTAGGCTTTTCTTTTTCTTTTTTACTTATAAAAGAAAACTAGAATTAATGCCTTTGCACACAAATGTGTGTTTTTGTAAATAAAGATAATTTCCAGCAATGCAGGCCTAGTGACCATTTTAATGATACTTGAAAAATAAAGTTAAATTCCACATTTAATGAGATTATTTAAGGCAGATTATTATGTTGTAGATTTCTTGTCTTGTCATCATGTCTTTTTTTAAATGAAAGAAAGGCATATTTGGCTTTGTAGCTGAGAATTTAAGATATTGGAATCCTGTCACTAACTAGTTAGACAAGGTACTTAAACCTAGTCCTGCCTAACGGGGCTATCGCGAGAATCATCGAGATATTAAAAGTAAGCATTTTTCACAGTAGTGTTCAATGTAGGTAACCTCTCAATAAATGATGACAATAAATAGTGACACCTCAAGACTCTTATTTCTGCTCTTAAAGATTTTTATTCCCGAGTTTCAAACATCTTGTCATTTTTTTAAATTTTATTATTTTTTACAGAACTATTATTATTCAAACAGTGATATAGTTATCATTCCATTTCAGGCCTTTCCCAGGTTTGGGGGAGGGTTGGCCACACATACCACAAACAACCTGATCTAGAGTTGGAGGGAGAGAGAAAAAAAAAACTCAACTCTTTAAAAAGTGTTCACTGAGCATCTAGTCATGAGCAAAGCAATGACTGTAAGAAGATTTCAGGATGCTGGCCACGCTCACTGGTGGTCAAGCCGTGGCGAACCGCCTTTCGCGGAGCTCAGGCTCTCAAATCGTCAAGTCAGAGCCTGGAGCCCTGCAAACCTGGCTCCTCTGCAGCCCTGAGCAGGATCTGCCCATCCCATCAGGTGACCCTATCTGAAGACAGAAGTGAAGAGCAGGAGATTGTGGGACATTTTATCTATCTGTCTATCTATCTATCTATCTATCTATCTATCTATCTATCTATCTATCTATCTATCTATCTATCTATCTATCTATCTACCTGTCTATCTATCTATCTATCTATCTATCTATCTATCTATCTATCTATCTATCTATCTATCTATCTACTTTCTGGGGAATGTGACAGTGACAGCTGGAGCTCCCGCAGCCGAGGCAGAGCTTCTGGTGTCCAGTGTCAGCCTGCACTCAGGCTCTTCCTTCGCAGTGGCCGTGGCTCCTGGCCGCACGCCTCCAAGCCTGGCGCTCTGCTCCGGGGCAGCCGTTCTGGATGCTGCAATGTCTTTGCTGCTTAAACAGGTCAAATGTCTTTGCTGCTTAAATAGGTCAAATGAGTTCTGTTATTTATAACCGAGGGCCCCAAATCCCAATGTTACCCCTCAAATCATTCTATTTTCTCATTTCATTGCTTGGCACCTTGGTCCTGTCAGTTGCTTAGGCCCCAGCTCTTGGCATCATCCTTGACTTTGCTCTTTTTCTTTCATTTTCTCTCAACAGTGGCATCATCGGTCTTTCTCCATACCCTCTGCGCTCTCATGGTTTCTTGTTAACACTTTCGAAAGAGTGCTCTTTCAAAATGTAAGTCAGGTTATGTCACTCCTTCCTTTAGAATACACCACATCACTAAGTTAAGTCAAATCTTATGTGGCCTCCAAGGGGCCACTCCATTGTGATCCTGAGGACTTGATCAAGTAGCCATTTCCTTCTTCATTCACTGCCCTTCAGAATGGCCCGGTGTCTACAGTGTCTCAAATATTCCAACGGCCTTCCCATTGGCTGTTCTGCTGCCTGGAGCCTCCTCCCTCCAGCAGCAGCACTTCCCTTCTAGTTTATTTAGATGTCCTTGCTTGGCCCTGGCCAGTTGGCTCAGTGGTAGAGCGTCAGCCTGGCGTGCAGGAATCCTTGGTTCGATTCCCAGCCAGGGCACACAGGAGAGGCGCCCATCTGCTTCTCCACCTCTCCCCCTCTCCTTCCTCTCTGTCTCTCTCTTCCCCTCCCGCAGCCAAAGCTCCATTTGAGCAAAGTTTTCCCGGGCGCTGAGAGCACCACTCCCTTGGTGGGCATGCCGGGCGCATGCCAGGCGCATGCGGGAGTCTGTCTGCTTCCCCGTTTCTGGCTTCAGAAAAATACTAAATAAATAAATAAATAAATAAATAAATAAATAAATAAATAAATAGATGTCCTTGCTTAATCTCCTCAAGTTCTCTTATCTTTTTTTCCTTTTTTTTACATTCTTACATTTCAAAATAAACGTCCTTATTTGTCTGTTGTCTGTTTCTCTTCCCACTAGAATACAGGCTCCATAAGGTATTTTGCTTCCTACCATATTCTCAGAGTCTAGATGTTTCTTAGATCACAGTAAATACTTTAAAAATATTTGTTGAATAATTAAATGAATGGATGGCTAAATATGGATGCCTGTGGTATTCTCTCTTTTGAGAGTTTATATGGAGGTTATTACCAGTCACTCAAAGGACTATTGTACAGGCAATAAACTCAATCACAATTAGTCAGAGGCCTTGAAGGAAATGAAAGATTTTTATCTACATTATTTTAATGAAAATGAAATGTCTTATAAGACTTACTAAAGTCTCTCTGAAGGCTTTCATAGGTTTAGTCAGAGATGTCTAGGATGACTTAAGGGGCATATTACCTGCCTAAACCAATTATTTTCTCTGCTTTACCATAGTGTCTAAAATTCATAAGATTTGTTCTTTTATTTATTCCACAAATATGTCAGGCTCTGTTCTAAGAAGTTGAAATAAGTCAGTTCACAAGTCAAATACTACCCTGTGGAGGTCACATTTTATTTGGGGACAGACAAGAGAGAAACACACACAGAGCAAGCATCAGATAGTGTCTAAGTGCCCAGAGGAAAATTGAAACAGGTGAGGGAGAGAAAGTGGGCTGGTGAGAGTGAATGTTAATAAGATGACATTTAAGTAGAGGCCTGGATGAGGTATGAGAGGAAGTCATGAAGATGGTATTCAGGTTAGTTTTGAAGACATCTCGATGAGAGGAGGGTGAGGTTTCCTTTGGCTGTCTAGGAAGTGGAACCATTATCTTGGGGTTTGTGATTTACCCTAAATCTCATGCACAGTGTTTTACTCTACAACATAATGTATATACTTTACTTTAAAAATAATTTGTTATAGCCATGAATAAGCTATGTGACTTTGACGTTCTTTTTATATATATATCAAAATTGTGAGGATGAATTCTGCAGTGACAATCATTGATCAAGTTGCCAGATTTTTATAGGAAGAAGCAGGGCCTTGTACCAGAGTCAATAACTAAAGGCTACATTCTTTAAAAAGTGTTGTTGTTATTCAGAAAATAAAAATAGAAGGCAAATGTGAGGAAGTACATAGTTTTTTAAGTATTGTATTTTGGGCTATACCATTCTGGATTGATAGAAAAAAACCTGGTTTTAGTTATGTTTTCTCAAAAACAAATTCATCCTGAAGTCATACTTCAGGATTTTTGGATTATTCTTCAGCCAACATCTGGCTTGTTGGGTGAATTTTATGTCTAATGTTTTGAGAAGAAAATTGCATAAAAGTTACAACTATCAAATGTCTTTATTGTTATTTTATTCATATATCAACTGTATGACTTTGAACAAGCCCTACAGCCATCTGGGTTTCACATATGCAATTTGTGAAATGAGGGTGATATTTAATGAATGTCTTCTCTTAGAAATACTCTAAAATTGTTTATGTTCTAGAGGAAAAATGACACACTGCATCTAAGTTAGCCTTATTAATTCATTTTTAAGCATAATCTGTCTATCTCAGTATCTTAAGACATAGTCTAAGATTATGGGAAAATAAAGAATATAGAAATGTGTGCAATATTTGGGAAGAAATCTTCGAGGAAGGAGATGCATCTTCCCTTTGCCTTTCCTTCTTCTTATCTGCTGAACAGAGTCGATGTGGCTGGGCCATCTGGTAGCATGAGGTGACAAAGAAAAAAAGCAGCACTACTGAAGGAGGTCAGTGCCGGACATTGAGAATCGGCCACGTTTTACTTGGACTCCTTATTGCAGGTTCACCTTTCATATGAGAGAGAAACAGATTTTTTTTCTCGTGAGAGCCATGATCATTATGGATTTTTCTGTTGTGTAGCTAAACCTAACCCAAACTAATGCACATCTGTAATTTGAAAGTGTTTTAGCACTTACTTATTTTAAATAAAGCACAAAATATGTTATCTCCTTTCATGTCAACGATCCTATGAACTACAAAAATAAGAACTGTCATTTCATTTTTCAGTAAAAAAGAATGACCTTTTAGGAAGTTAAGTGACTTGCTCATGGTCAAATAATGAGTAAGTACAGAATCTGGGTCAAAGATAAGCTCAGTGTGTTTATACAACAACTTATACATGTGTAGACATGCACAGAAACATAGTGCATGGTCTCAGAATAAGACAGATCCAACTTCAAAGATTTCTGTCTGCTCTTTTTTGCCTTAGGCAGATTACCTACATTTTCTGACCCTCATTTCATTATCTGAAAGGTGAGCAAATAATACCTCTAGGGATTGGAAATTCCATGTGAGGCAGGTTTGTGAAGCTCCTGGTCTAACATATAGAGCTTTTACTGTGGGCAGATGCTTATCATCTTAAAGGTTATTGAGGTGTGGACGCAAAGCAATGGAAGGGAAAGAGAGACTGGAAAGTCTGCTTCATCGAGAAGTTCCACGTCTCTGTGAAGAATGTGAAATAGTCTCATTAATTTCTGGTTCAAAAGATCTATATTAGTGGGAGTGACCAAGTTTCTTGTGTCCTCTGAACATCTTAAAAGTATTTCTCCAGGTCTTTAATTGGGAAGATATCTCCCAGAAAAATGCTTTTTGGTTGTTTGTTTTTTTACCTTTTTAGCTCCTCAGGAGGATGGAGAAGATGGGAGAACACCCATTTCAAAGCAACTTTTAAATTTCCCTTAAAGAAATAGAAGTGGTGGAACTCCTAGAGTAGCAAGTTGAATTTTGTTGCCCAAATGCTGTTTGAACGCACCCATCAAATATGTGATGTCAGGTGGAGTTGTAAATGGAGATTTATGAGCTTCTAGAGGGGACCAAGATTTATGAGTTTCTTGAGTGGGTACTCTTGGTCAGTTTCAATGAAGCATTGATAGTTGGTGCCCCCAACAAGTTGAGTGAAGACACCAGGTATTTATTATTTGATTCAGAAGCTGGTTTAAGTTAAAGCCGATCCAGACTCAAACTGTGTTAAGGGTTTGAAAAATAATCTGAATCTGGATCTGTTGCAGAATTGCTCCTCAGGCTTTTATGCAAAGTTATTCTAATGTACACGACCTGTGATAAGCTGATAATTAATCCATTGCCTATTCAGGATGATTGGCAAGATCAAATAATCAGACCATTTATTTATGCCACTATTAGGCAGTTGTTGTTTTTTTTGATGGAAGGAACTCTGATAATTCAACTTAGTGTCTCCAACACCTCTCACTATGACACAGCAGAAAAGTCCAGAGCAACAGCTGTTGGAATGACTGCACGCTTCCTGCTCTGCTGACATTTCCAAGGTGGGATTTGATTTCAAATGGCAACACAAAATTATGAGCAAAGAGGTGAAGTGCAGAGACCAGGAAACATTACGGGACAAAAATAACAAGGCACTGAGTCCGCAGTACATTCCCTTATCAGGCTGTGAATAGTGTGCTAACAGTCCTGCTGAAAAATACCTCCTTGCATTCAGGATCTAAGAGACACTTTCAGACCTGGTCAAGTCAGTCTACTTCACAGCGTAGGCGTCAACCTGCGTGGTTGTTCTGAAGGGCTCAGAGTCTCAAGGAGATTCAACTTCAACTATGACAATTCTTCTGAGAAAATAAAATGAGAAATTCTAAGCTTATGTATACTTATTTATGTGTCCTTTGGGGAAGTTTTGGATACAAATCATGTATCTTCTCCCACAATTCAACTCCAATTACATTTGAGCACTTATTCAAAATTCAGCATACACTACCTAGTTTCTTAGTTTATTTTGAAGTATTATTTCTTCCTGCATCTATTCCCTCATCCATTTTTTTCTCTTATAATTTATCATTAATTTTATGATTGGTAGCTCTCTTTTCCTGATCAATACTCTGAGTAACTTTCAAGAGTTTTTCTTTTGAAGTCTTCATTCTTAGGAAAAGATAAGCAATAATAATATTAAAGATAAATAACAATACATGCACATATGCATACAATCCTATATAATCCTATATGCATGTATAATGTTGTGTAAGTTACAAAGTGCTTTTCACCCATATTATCTCATTTAATCCTAAAATCAACAATAACATTCAACTCTCCTTTTTTTCCTTCTGTGTTACCATTGCAGGCACTATGCTAAAAGCTCCTTAAGCAATGTCTCTAGTGATAAAACTCAGAAAACAAAGGCAATTAGAAATTATATGTTGACATGTACAGGGGACCATGAACAGTAGTTGGCCACACACTAAACTAGGCATGAAAAATGTCCACTCTGCTGTTTATTTCTACTGCTCTGTCTTGGGGGAAATGAGAAACTCATTGGACCACTGTTTGCTCATATGCAAGGTTGGATTAACACACTCTGGCCCAGACCTCCTCACAGAGATACTCTGAGACTCAAATTAGACAATCAGTAAGAAAATATTTGGTGTTTGCCAAATGATAAGGAAACATTTTTATAAATTTTTCTTCCTTGCACTTGACTTTTGCCAACATGTATTGCCTAAATAGAAGCCTAAGTGTGTTTGTTGGGCAGATAAAATATATTATGCTCACTTTGTTAAAGATGGCGCTGCCCACGTGGAGGCTGTCGCTCAAGTGATATTAATGTGTGTTGGGGGCGGGCTGTGGGCAGGCAGGATCCTTGTATCCTGGGGCTTGGTTTTGGGATTAAGCCTTTCCCACCCTTTTCGATGTGGGGTGGTACAATCCCATCATGCCCCAGATAAGTGACTTTGTATTAGAAACTTCCCTATTTTGTATATCGGATTAAAGGTTATGAATCTACACTATAAAATGGGGGCAGAACAGGAGCTTGCTGGCTCTTGGTTCCTGAGATTAGCATTAGAGAGCAGAGAGCAGAGAAAGGCCACGTGGAGGAGGCCAGGAGAAGCAGCCAAGATGGCGGAGTGTTGAGTGAGAAGCCAGTTTATGCAGAGTTTGTGCAAAGAGAAGGAAGGAGATGGGGAACAGAGGTGAATAAGGCTGGTGAGCTAGAAACCTTTGATTCTAGGAAACTCGGATAAGTCAGTAGCTTTGTGAGCACTGAATGTGAGTGAGTTTTGGAGCCCAGTGTGTGTTTTTACTTGCCTGCTGGGTGCAAGCTAGAATTAAAGGAGATGGCCCATCAGTTTTTGGCTCCGTTGTTTCTTTACCGACTGTCTGAATCCAATGCGAACCTGCATGGGCCAGGCTGCTGTGATAGTGGCAGCCCTGGCTACTTACTGGCTTTACAAGCCACTACCACCTTTGAGTGGTGTAGAGGACTGGCTAGTGTTAGGGTTCCCTATGGCTGTCCTTTTGGGGATTGTAGGCTGGCTGACTTTTACAGCCATGTGTGAGGAAACTGAGAGCTCTGTGGAAGAGGCTGCCCGGGACCTGCAAACCGAGCAGTGGAAGGAGCTGGAGCAAATGCAGGAGAAACAGATGCTGACCCTGTAGCTGGAGGAAGCGCTGGAGAAGGAGGCCAACCAGGTTTGCGAGATTCGCCTGGAAATGGAGCAGCTACTGGAGGAGGAATCAAAGGTTCATGAGTTGCAGATTGCCCTGGACGCTGTAGAAAGCCAGCAGCGGCAGGAGGCCGGGGCTGAGGCCGGGTCCAGAGGTGCAAGGTCTGCGGAGCAGAGGGCGACAGCAGCCCCAGGCTCGAGCCCAGCAGCGGGAGTTGGTGTTTTCAGTTCCTCTTTGGAGGATGAGGAGAATCGGGCTGGAGTTGCAATCCGCAGTCTCTATAAGATGAGAGCCCAGCTGGAAGGAACAGCTACTACGGCCCTGGTAGGTCTGCGATTTGGGGACATAGGACTGAACATGCTTTCAAGAGCAGAGATGGAAATGCTGACTGCCATTGCCACGTGCCCCTCTTTGGGACAGTGTAAAACCTGCCAGGATGGCAGGGATGAGGGGGTTGGCTGAGGTCTTATGTGCATGGACTGATTTCCTGGACTACGACCGGAGTGGGCACTGGCTCCTTTGTTGGATGGACTTATGGATTAGGAATTTTGGACAATGTGAAATACCCTGATGGGGGTGGGGGGCGGCTTTGCTGGAAGCACTCCCCTGCCCCGGTGTTGGGCAGATAAAATGTATTATGCTCACTTTGTTAAAGATGGCGCTGCCCACGTGGAGGCTGTTGCCCAGGTGATATTAATGTATGATGGGGGCAGGCTGTGGGCAGGCAGGATCCTTGTAGCCTGGGGCTTGGTTTTAGGATTAAGCCTTTCCCACCGTTTTGATGTGGGGTGGTACAATCCCAAATGCCCCAGATAAATGACTTTGTATTAGAGCCTTCCCTATTTTGTATATTGGATTAAAGGTTTTGAATCTATACTATAAAATGGGGGCAGAACAGGAGCTTGCTGGCTCTTGGTTCCTGAGATTAGAGGAGAGAGCAGAGGGCAGAGAAAGGCCACGTGGAGGAGGCCAGGAGAAGCAGCCAAGATGGCGGAGTGTTGAGTGAGAAGCCAGTTTATGCAGAGTTTGTGCAAAGAGAAGGAAGGAGATGGGGAACAGAGGTGAATAAGGCTGGTGAGCTAGAAACCTTTGATTCTAGGAAACTCGGATAAGTCAGTAGCTTTGTGAGCACTGAATGTGAGTGGGTTTTGGAGCCCAGTGTGTGTTTTTATTTGCCCGCTGGGTGCAAGCTAGGATTAAAATGATGGCTCACCAGCTTTTGGCTCCGTTGTTTCTTTACCGACTGTCCGAATCCAATGTGAACCTGCATGGGCCAGGCTGCTGTGATGATGGCCCTGGCTACTGACTATACAGTTTTGAAGAATAGAAAAGATAAACACATTTAGGACTGTATAAACATGTTCTAATATTCTCTTGGCCAATTTGCTTTTCTAATAATTGATATTTGTGGGTATGAGACTGGCAGCCAGATACCTGAATTATAATCCAGTGAGAGCTGAGTCCAAAAAGAAACCAAGATCTATAGGAGCTTCTCCATATCAGGGTATTTTTATTTTGATTTTCCTCAAGGTGAAGTCTGCAGACAATTTGCATGCAAATAACATGGCCAATATAAGGCCAGGGGTCGCCCCTGCCATCGTGGCCATTCACATGCAGGTTCTCATTGGATTCGAGCAGACAGTAAAGAAATAGCAAAGTCAGAGGATAGTGGGCCATTCTGTTTATTGGTGTCTATAAATAAACTTTTTTTTTTTTTTTTTTTTTAAAGCCAAGCAGGATCAAGGAGCATAAGGGATCAGGGAGCAGAGAACAAGAAATCTTCCCACTTCTCTCAGTGGTGGGGGCAGAATCTCTCTTCCAGTGAACATTAGCATAACAATGGCCCTTCCTAAGCAGGAAGGTAATCAGCCTTTTCACCTGGGCAGCGGCCATTTTTAACAACAAAAGTGAACAAAATCAAATAACACAAATTTTACAAACTTTTTTGCCCAACAGCTGATTATAAACATTTCTGCACCTCACTTTTACCTATTAAATCAAAAGTTCTAAGGTGGGGCTTAGGAATCTGCCTTCTTTAGAAAGCTCTCCAGCTGAGACTTAGGCACACTGCAAGAATCCAGAACTGGCTGAGCTGAAGTTTGGGATTTGTAAGGGTACATTTGTCGTTTCTTTCTTTCCAGCAGTAACAAGACATCTCTATCGACATTTTATTAAAAACAGATACAAGCGCTTGTGTGAAATGCAAGCAGTGCCCCATTGGTGTGCAAAGTTTGACTGCACTTTCTTAAAAGCACTTCTAAGTAATGTTTTCGCAGATTTCTCTCATTGGCTGGCATACTTGTAAGAGAGCTTTGAAAAAGTATTCTAATCTAGTGTTTTTTCCTGGCCTCCACTCAAGAAACAAACAATCTCATAAGCAGATAAAATGAAAACCAACCAGTAACTCTCCAAATAAAGAAACCTCAACTCATTTCAAGCCATACTAAAATTTTCCAGGTGTTAGGAGGCTGTATTTTTTATTAAAATAAAAAAGTAGAGGTTTTGCTTTTTTGGCAAACAGCAAATGTGGAATAATGTGATATTTCAGAAACTATAAGCATATTTTCAATCAGCTTCATGGAACACAGAACTAAAACAGATTAATCACTATTTATTCAACATGCATTTCTTGAGCAACAACTATGTCTCTGGCATTGGTCTAGATCTAGATCCAGAGGAGTAAATAATGCAAGGTTCTAGCAGGAAAGGCAGAAAATAAAGAAAAAGCAAATATCTAGTATTGCTTCCATATCAAATGGCATATTAGAAAATGCTAAGATCAATGAAAAAATGGTTTATTCTTAATTTATAATGATGAAGTATAAATTCTGAATACTGCAAAACTATGATCCAATTTACTTAATCACATACACACATGGTCATCTTTGCAGTGTACTCGGCATATATGGTTAGGATTGATCTCTTTTCCCTGAGGCGCAATCCTGTCTCCTTGTCATTCCTGACCTTCTTTAACAGCTGTGCCCTAGGTAATGATGCTCAGAAAAGCAACCAATCAGGAAGCTTGTTTTCTGTTCCCTTTTAGTAAGTACTTCTAACTCAGGCAATCAAACCAGCTTGAACCGGATAGAGCATCAGAGTCTTCTTTGGACTTCACCCAGAGTCTATGGATATTCGGTGAGCTTCAAGACTGCAAACTAATACCAACGTGCACCAGCCAAAACAGCATTTTTCCCTCTGCTGTGTTATTCGTATTTAGAGTTGTAATATGACCCCATCTGAAAACCCTGTTGCATAAATTTTTCGGAAAAGAACACAGTTTATCTATGCCTATGAAATCCCTGTTAGCTATGGGGGATGGGGGAGGGGGAGTTAAATAAAACAAAACCAAAATAACCCAGTAATAGTTACATGGTTTTTGTTTTGTTTTGTTTTGTTTTGTTTTTGCATAACCTGTCATCATTTGAGACCAGAGTGGGGAGCCATGTTTTTGTCTTTTTTTTTTTTTTTCAGAAATATATCAGCAGCAGAGAGGACATTGGTATTCTGATGAAAATTATTTTAGTAGCTGTGTTTTTAGTTTGAATTAATTTTTCATTGTTGACTTTCTGCTTACAGAAAAGTTTTCTCTGGGGGAAAATACATGCGAAAGTTAAACCATACGTGGATTACCTAATTACCTACAAATTGCAGCCTTCAGCAATTTTTAATAAAATAACACCATCCACTACATGCTAAACTGCAAAAGCTGATTTCATTTTTGTGATATGGACGCCATTCCCCTGAACAGTGCCCTCAGCAGAAATCCCAGACTCAAACATGGTATATACATTGGAGGGAAGCTGTGTAGAGGTAGCTTCTCATCAAAACTGAGAACGAAGGAGAGAAAGAAATCAAGGCAGAAAGCCCCTACTTTGACCTGCAGATGTCAGTTTTAAAGCCAGATGAATATCAAGTGACCTGCAAGAGAAGTTACACAGCAGCTGAGAGTGACAGTAAAGCCCCCACGGTGGCCTGGCGGTGTTTCAGACTTTAAACTCCTTGGCAGAGATGCGAGCTGAGTGTGCACATGGCCTGGCCCCACGGCCACGTGGCCGCAGACAGACTCCGGGCAGGTAAGGCCCCTCCCAGCTGTAGGCACAGGGCCACTCCGAAGGGCTTGTTATATAAGGGACAGTGCCAAGGCAGGTGGGTGTGATGCTTGCAGAAAGACATGGCTAGAGTTTGGAGGTTTTGTCAGCATTGCATATTTTTAAACATAAAAGTGAATTTTTGAAAAGTGATTGGAGTTGGATTTTCAGTGAAGGTCTCATTATGGGGAAAGAGAGTGCTAGCACTCAGTGCCATCCATTGCTGTGCCCTCCCAGTAATCTGAAGGGTGAAGATCACCACTTGGCCAGGGTTCCCTGTTCTGCCCTTCTCTGCCCTTCTCTGCTGGGCCTCCAAGCTTCTTTGGAGCCAGGCTTTGAGGCCTGAGATCTGCAACGTTTAGGTGTAAAACAGAGGAGAGTCTGCTTAAAACATAAGCACCCCTTTCTCCCCCCAAATCAGGAATTCATCAGCCATTTAGTTCTAGTGAGTTCATTTAATGATTAGACAGTGGCCTGTGGTGCTTTCTAACACAGATTTTGTCTAACCCACATGCAGAAGGATCAAGAATTGCAGAATCAGGACTGTTGGTGTGTCTCTTTACAACACACCCCCTCCCCCGTGAATATACTTCCCTGCCTTCCATTAAACAAGGGGTCTTACCCAGTCTGCAATGCTAAGCATGTGTCACAGTTACCATCATCTTTTCCTGAGTGTCATTTAAAAGAACATGCTTCCCATCATTTTAAGAGAAAAACTCAGAAACAAAAATTTTTTTTCACACCAAACTATGGCTTTGTTTTAAATGTAGATTTGCATCTCAGATTCAGGAATGATGCAAGTTTCTTTGCCTCACTGTTTAATGCCCTGGCTTGTACCCTAGATTTTTTTATCCCATCATCCAGACAGTTCAAATCAGGAATAAGGTACATTCGAGCTGGGCTTCTGTACTTCCAGGAGGATAATCCCCTGATGGCCGGTCAGCATTTTCATCTCAGCCAGTTTGACCTTTGAGAAGCGAGGTTGCTTTACATTTGCACAAAATAACCTTGGGGACAAATAAAACCCAAGTTCAGGTGGTCATTACTGCCTGCAGTTCCCATCTTTCCTTTCCTAAGGCAGACATTGCGAGCACAGCAACTCTTAAAGCAATATTTCGTTCCGAAAATATTTGGAGTTAGGGCACATTTGCATAATTCTATTAAAAGGCTTATACCTCCACTTTGAAAAAAGATTTGAGAAAATGTGATTTGGGGGGGGAAAGAAAGTCTTATCTTTTGGTCCAGAAGGTGCCTTGTGGAACTAAGCTTGTAAATGTGAGGAGTGTGTGGTAAGCACCAAAACTATAAAATAGACTTAAAAGGCTCCTTTGATTTTTCTTCCAAGTCCCCAGTGGTCTGAAGTTTAAGAGAGAGGTGGGTTTTCTGTGCCTTTTGCTGAATTACAAACTGAAAAATTGGAGTCTGAGATTACAGTGACGGGAAACACAAGTGTGTTTCTGTAGATTTTAAAATGAAATTTATTGGCTCCTTTCAATTGAGGACAGTTCATTCTGTTGCCATTACAGACTTAGAAAGACCTAGGTAGATCAAATGACTATCATCATGCCTATTTTGATCATAGGACGCTGCCATCACTCACACACTGACAGCAGTCTGGCACACGCTTTTTGTATGCAGTTTCTCAGACAGTACTGAAGGAACCAGACACCTTGAACAGTGTAAATGGGACAAAACCAACCTCAATTAAAATGCCTCTTCATGTACGTGTCAAAGGTCTCTATTAAATCAGCTGCTGCTCAGGAGCAGAGGACTGCACGTCTACATGATGACTGTCTGTTAAGAAAGGTGTATAAAGACCGTACCTCTACTCAGCCCTCAGAGGCCACCATTCTAGAACTTTCCAGACTCTTAAGAAAACCTAGCCTCCTCCATCGGAGACCATGTCTCATCCAGAATATACTGGAGCTTGGGAAACTACCCTGATCCATGTCTTTATTTCCATTTCTTATTCACCTGAACTGTTGCCCAGACTAGAATAAGATTTTTAGAGCCCCTAGCCCTTAAAGACAAAAACAAAAATATAACTTTATTTTATGAAAGAACATACCATTTACAAATATGATGATAGCAGAACAAGCTTGTTTCTCTAAGTGGTTGCTTGATTATAAAGTGGAAATGTCTTGATGTTTATTTATGCCTATAAAGTAACCCAGCAGTGGCTGTGGCCACTTTTGTCCCCCACAATCTTTTCTTCCCACCAGCATAGCAGGATGACATGTTTGCTTTGCAGTATTGCAGATTTCACTGAGTCATGATTATATTACATATCTAATATAAAGCTTTTACCAGATGGTTTGGTGACTTCCCTTATCTAATTGACCTTAGTTCACATTCTTCTTTGCTGACAAGTAACCTTCTTTACCATGGTTTTTTCCCCCCCATCTATCTGATTATAGATTACATTAAGTCAACCTTTAACTTATTTAAAGAACATTTAGGAAAGCTCATATCTCATTTTATAAAAAAATTTTATATTTATTTGGTAATAGTTCTGGAAAGTTATATACATCTGGCTATCCATGTATATATAATACCTTGGTATATACATATAATATAAGTGAAATTTATATGCTAGAGATTATTTGGACAGTAGTGGAACTCTGATAACTAGTGTTGCCTTTTTAGGATTGATGCCTGAGAATTGTTTTCTTATTATATAATACACAGCAAAGTTATGTTCCTGTACCTGACACGGGGCAAAAATTTATAATGTCCAGCCAAGATTGCCACCTGAGAACACAGAGAACAAAGAAACAAAAAGTACTAATCAGATTAAAGTTTAATGAACTAGTCTCCAGCCAATTGTGAACTGACTAATGCTAAGCCATTCTGATGAATAAACAGTGCAACAGAACTTGGAAAACAAAAAGTCTTCTCAGTGATTTGCATTCTTTTGGAAGCTGTAATTACAGGATACTTTTCATTGTTACAGCTTGTCCCCATGTTGGTTATGATTTTAAGTTGTGGTTTGTTGTCTGTTACAAGGTAGTAATGATAATCATTAAAATGGACAGAATTTCCTTCTGAAATGTATGAAGAATGATAGATATGTATTTTTCTACTTAACTAGAATTTATAGTTAAATGGTAGTTCCAGGCTAGTTTTTATATAATTTAGTACAGCCATTACTATACTTAAAACATACCACATGCAATATACCATATTATAAATTATAGTTAAAATAAAAAATATCAGAAAATATCATAGTTAATATATTTATATATTTGCTGCTTATACCCAAAAAATGAATTTTTAAGATAATATTATTTTTGATGATTAAAACAGTATGTATTTTAAAAAAGATGGAAACCCGCAAAACTAAAAGGAAGTCAATATGAATCAACCATAATTCTACAACCCAAACATATCCATTTTGTTAATTAGGAGTGGATAGCTAACTGTCAACTAGGTACAGGTACCCTACTTCTTGTCTGTTTCTATGAATTTATCTTACAAAATTATATCTAATTATAACTTCTTTATAATTAAAAAAATATGTGGGGGTTTTTTTTGGCCAGTTACTGTTCTTCTACATCACATTTTTAATACTGGTACAGTATTTTGTGATGTATATACTAATATTTAAAAAATAACCCTTTGACCTGACAAGAGTGATGGTGAATATTTATACTTGCTGTGGCAGATTGCTATTTGAGACTTCAGCCTCTTATTTAAGCAAGAGGGTTTTTTTCTTTGAATACATATAGGTACTCAAGTCCTTTTCTATTAGTTCTGTTCCATGTGCAAGGCCCCAGTATTGCCCATTGTTTTACAGCTGCTTATTGCATACATTTTAGATTCTTGCTTGAGTTTGCCATATTTGGTATAGAACCTGCAAGAGTTACAGGAGACATTAAAGGAATTAACAATAATTGGAAATGACTTTTCTGAAATGTCAATCACAATTTCAGTGGGACCTACATTTTTTTCCCTATGAAGAGCAGCTGTTTAAGCCCACGTAACTAGCATGATTTGTCCTCTGTGGTGTCAAATGGCTGTATGTGTGTTATTTGGGAGAGAAAGACAACAAGAATTTAGGAAAGTGGGTTCATGATGGCTTGGGCTTAGTTCTCCTGGCAGCACTTTAACTAGAAGTTTCTGTTTCTGCTTAGACCTGTCCATGCTGTAGTAACAAATTAATCCTGAAATTTCTGTGGCTCAGCAAAAGAAAAAAGAAAGGAGAAAATTATTTACTGCTCACAGAGAGATTGATGGAGACTGGCAGGGACTTCCTTTCTTCTCTGACTTAGCGACACAGGCTCCCTCTATCCTGTGATGACGCCATCTCAAGATGTGGTTTCCGCCTGACCTGTGGTGGCGCAGTGGATAAAGCGTCAACCTGGAAACGCTGAGGTTGCCGGTTCAAAACCCTGGGCTTGCCTGGTCAAGGCACATATGGGAGTTGATGCTTCCTGCTCCTCCCCCCTTCTCTCTCTCTCTCTCTCTCTCCTTTCTATAATGAATAAATAAAATCTTAAAAAAAAAAAAAAAAAAGATGTGGTTTCCAGGATTGATGCTACAGAGGAGAAGAGGGATATAAAGTCACACCAGCTCTTAATGGCCTCAGCCCAGAAATTACATGTGTCTACTGCTCTCAATCCCTTGGATAAAACTAGTGACGTAATGGGGAGGGAGGTGGGAACAGGTGGCTGAGAAATGTCGGAAGTGCATGGATATTTGATGAGTGCAATCTCTGTCACCTTATCCCATATCAAGTCACAGAAACAAAAGTAACACCTCTTCTTAGTGAACTAGAACAATGAATCAAAAAGATTGTTGGAACTGAGAATCTTGTGTACCCATTAAGAAATGAGAATCAGAACAGTTTAAAGAGTAGAATGGCCAGAGAGGGAGCAAACTGACCAACACAACTACTGGATAGGGTTAACCACATAGAATGAGACCAGATGTGACCCATGAAGCCGTGACTTCATGCCCTTGCTTTGGTTTCTTTGTTCCCAAACCCGGTGACTCAGGTGTAGAACACACTTCAGAAAGAACTTTAGGAAAGGTGAGGTTCTGGATGCAATTGACACCTAATTAACCAGAATCTCTAAAGAATATTTTAAGTAGATATTTTGAGTCCTAGATTAAAGGAAGTCCCTGTCAGTCTCTATCAGTCTTCATGTGAGCACTGAATAAGCTTTATTTTATTTTTGCTGAGCCACAAAGATTTCAGGATTAATTTGTTACTTCAGCATGGCCAGGACTAAACAGAGCTATTCCTGATTATTCTGATATAGCTAGGGTTTGAGATTATTGCTTAGAGGAGAAAAAATGATATCGTCTATAGGAGGGTACAATGAGAAAATGAGCCTTAGAAAGGTAGTGAGCAGAGCCACAACAAAAGGAGCACAGTTTATGAGCCTAAGGTCCAGTGATAGTATCACAGAGGGAAGTGAATTCAGTTCTGAGTCATGCTAGCTTGAGTAGAACAACCTTAACCAACCATCTGGTCAGATGCTCAGTGCCTAGCTAGAGACCATCCTTCACAGACAGGTCAGGCTGGAATAGTCTGACTTGGTTAGTCAAATGGCTCTTGATCAACAAGTTACTGGGTTGCAGCATTGTTTAATATTCAGAGGTGTCTAGAAAAGCCAACGCAGATAAACCTCCAGTTCTATACAGAGCACAGGAGAAAATTCTCACCTTTGTCTAATGACTGGAGTTTTTAACCTATAGTAATTGTTTTTGCATAAGGCTTTCTCTAGATACATCAGGATATAGCAAGTCCAAAATCTGCTGTGAGCACTGAAGATGAATGCATGTGTGTAAATTTTGGATCCAAAATGCAGAGTGAAGGGCAGAGTTTGGGGTGATGTCAAGGTCAATTAATGGATGTCCAAATTAAGATCATATAGCTGAGTAACAAAGGCACTAAATCAGAGCTGTGGAATGAGAATCAAAACAAAGTGACTGAGCAAACACATATGAGTTGGCTGGAGTCATGAATTCAAGGAGGAAACAAAGACAGTCTCACTTAATTCTAGCAAAAGTCCAGCTGCTTACTAGTTGTTTTTATACTGTGGAAGCATGCCTTTCCACTTCATATTTTGAAAGCTGCTGGAAGCACAACTGACTATAGAATTTGCCCTCTTCGCCTTATCATTCTTCCTAAAAGACCATTTTCGTCCTTTATGTAATTGCTCTGTTAGTTCTAGTCACAGTCATGATTCGTAAGGGCCACAACAGTGGATTTTCGAAGTAGTTCATCTGTTTTCCTTTTTCTCCATCTCACTTTGTATTAATGTAAGGGTCCTGCAGGTGGCTGGATGGTCAAGCTGGAAGAAAGAGATTTGGGTGGTGTCTGCTTCTGAGTCACATTCCAGGACAGGAGGTTATTTTTAGGCTAAAGAAGAAAAGTCTAATAGAAGACATGCAGGGAGTCTTCCTCATTTACTCGAAGAGACAGACTTGCTCTGTATTGTTCCAAAAAGGCCAATATTTGAAATTCCAAAAATGGAAGGCTCAAAATAAAACATCTTAAACATATCGAACTTTGACATTGGCTTCCTGAGATATTATTGAGTTACTTGTGCTCCACCAAGTTCTAAATGTTGGGACTCCTTAGATTTCAGTGTGGAGCTATCTTTTCTTTCTAATGCATTTTCTTCAGCCATATATGGATGATAATAAACCCATTATTTTTCTTCAGCCAAATATCATCTCTAACCATATATTTGAATTATCTCTAAAACCTTTCATTTAAATGTTTCATGAGCATCTCAATATGTGAAAACTAGAACTCTTGATTCCTCTTCATAGTCCCTTGTCCCAAATCCTTGTTTTCCTTGTCTGCCTAGCTCAATCAATGGGATCATCATCAACCTGTTACTTAGTTCCAAATTCCTGTCCTCTCTCTGTTTGTCATACATAGACCACGTCAAACCAATTGACTCCAGACTTTCGATAGAGAATGTAAGTGTATTATTCATTGAGTTTCCCTAAACCACTGGCACACAGTAATGAATATTTGATGAACAAATAAATTATGTAGAATGATCATCTGGAAGAAATAATAATGACCCTTATAACTTATAAAACATCTACCATGTGCTAGGTGCTTTCGATATAATAAATTTATTCCTAATAATAACACTCCAAAATAAGTAGGCAATAAAACAGGCTCATAGAACTATGACTTTTGTATGGTTTTGCTTTTATTAAGTTATATTGAGCACTTTCTGTGGTTAAATGTTTTTTATATAGCATTTATTAAGACACACAAAGGTATAGTGGTAAGTGCTTTATACATATTATGTCACTCAATACTTACTAATACCTCTAGGGTGGGTTTTATTATTATATTTTTAAAATTTTTTATTGAATTATTGGAGTGACATTGGGCACTAACATTTTATAAGTTTCAGGTGTACAATTCTAAAATACATTATCTGTATATTGTATTGTGCATTCGCCACCTGAAGTCAAGACTCCTTCCGCTCTGGGATAAGTTTTATGCACCATTTTATAGATAAGGAAACTGAGGCTAATAGAAACTAATTAACTCGATCTAAGTCAAATAGCGAGGAAGTGACGGTATTTTTAAGCCCTGGTCCATTTGGCTTTTCAGATTACATACTTCCTTACTATATCCAACAAGGATAACATTGAAGGGGTGTCACATTTTATGAAATGTTGCAGTACATAATATTTGAAGTTTTTTCTAATTAGAATTTTCATAATTCTATTATTCAAGCAGTCCTTTTCTCTACATCTTTAGATAGCACTTCATTATCTCCACTCTAAAGAAAATCAAAATAACTTTAAGCTAGAAATGTTTTATACTATGTGTGAAGTTACACAAATTCCACTTGATATGATGATAAAAGTCATCATATTTTTTGTAAGTTTGGCATATTTCAAAATTGGATTTTTATTTCTTAATATCTGGACACAGTTAACCAGCCCGACAATGATTTTTCCAGCGATGCTAGCAGACACACAATGCAAGAGGCCATGCAGGACTGACTCACCACATAGAATATCTAGTGACTCAAGAAATGCTGTTTCAATGACCCAAATTTACTGAGAGCTATATAAGGATCTCTTTAAAAAAATGATGTTACTATAATTAGCATATCTTTAAAATAGAAATACCAAGTTCTTAATCCTATTCCTTATAGTTATACAATTATATGAAAATTATTTCAGGGTAACTCTTTAATTCCACTCTCATTTTAAAGAAGGAAATTAAGAATTTCCCACTTGAAAAACTTGCAATAGGACAAGAACATGACATAGTCAAATGAAATAATGAGAATTCAAACAATGGGAAAGCAGAGTCAATTTTCAGAGCAGGTCAAAATGCAGAGATGTAACCTATGTGTGAAGTCAAGCGATTGAGGCTGCAGAAGCATCAAGACTCCTCTTCTTACCCAGCACAAATGGTCCACCTATAAACCAGCATCAGGCTTTAATCACTACAAATCGCTCTTTAAATTCAAGCAAGAGCATTCTGAAACATTTTGTTAGAAATTATTTGCACCATGTGATCATAGCAGGTCCTTAGCCAGTGTTCAGCAGGTGCTATTCCAACTAGCGCTAGAGTTAGAACCATGGAGACGAGTTAGCTGCATACTGGGCTTTTATTAGCCACAGTGAGCTGCTTCCGTGATGGGTTAGAGGCCCATCTGTTTGCAGCTCAGATTGGTGGGAAAGCGGAGCTGCAAATCAGATCAGAAAGCACCATCTTCGCCACCACCACGGCAAGGAGACCCAGAGTCACTGACATCACTTCCTGGCCAGAAACCCACAGATTCAGAGAAGAATATCACAAATTTGGCTCACTGCAAAGGTGAAGAGAGGGTAGTGTGAGGGGTAAGACTCTTTCTCTGAGTGAGGGGAGCCCCCACTCCTTGTCCTGGGAGGTGGATGGGGTTGTAGAAAGGGAATCTTGAGGGGGTTGCAGTTCAAGAGAGTGAGAGTTTCAAATTTCCCTCTTCTATTTTGGGTGGTGCTTCTAAAATTGCCTTGATTTTTAAAGTAAAAATGTTTTTCTTGAACTGCTCACTGGTATTTTTGTTCTGTGCCAACTGAGTGGACAGGAGGGCAAGGGTGGGAGGTTTGTCGCATGCCATCACTTCAGTGGTTTCCATGCAGGGACACACACCTACTGAGTGGACTAAGACCCCAAGGCAGGGAGGTCAACAGGACAAGAAAAAGGGGGACTGGGCCTGACCTGTGGTGGCGCAGTGGATAAAGCGTCGACCTGGAAATGCTGAGGTCGCCGGTTCGAAACCCTGGGCTTGCCTGGTCAAGGCACATATGGAAGTTGATGCTTCTAGCTCCTCCCCCCGTCTCTCTCCCTCTCTCTCTCCCTCTCTCTCTCCCTCTCTCTCTCCCTCTCTCTCTCCCTCTCTCTCTCCCTCTCTCTCTCCCTCTCTCTCTCCCTCTCTCTCTCCCTCTCTCTCTCCTCTCTAAAAAAATGAATAAATAAAAAAAGAAAAGGGGGTCTGAAGGGGGAGCCCAGGTGAGAGTGAGATACCACCGTGCCAACATCTGCAGGATAGAGCAGCGGTTCTAGAGCTCTGAGGTGCATGTGACTCACCTAGGGATCTTACTAAAATGCAGCTTGTAATTCAGCTGATCTAGACTAGGAGCTGAGACTGCATTTTTAACAAGCTCCCTGGTGATGTTGTGACTGCTGGTCTACAGAACACACTTGCTGTACCTAGCACAGAGTTAAAAAGCATGTTGACTGGGAGGCCAAGGGATCCCATATACCTGGGTGACACCTGCATATATTTTCATTGCCTTTCCCTGTTTATTCTCTCAGTCTCATAGCCAATGGCTTAGAGAAGAACCTCTATTCATATGTTCTGAGAGAATATTCATAGAAATAACGCTCCTGGCTTCTCTCTGCTTGTCACACACAAATCACCTTAAACCAATTGTCTCCAGACTTTCACAGGGAATATAAGTAGATTGGTCATGGTTTCCCTTAAACTACTGGTGCACAGAGAGGAGGGAGAGAGGGGTGACTATCTATTGGAGTCTCCCTGTTATCCAGTTCAAATACAAGCAGGGGGCACCTTTATCTTTCCCCAGGGGCATTGCCCTCTTTCCTCAGGACAGTTAGCTGTGCATCCCATCAACACGGATGCCATCCTCCACTGCTCTGAGTAACAGAGCACATGGTCCATTGAAAGGTGACCAGGTGCTGAAGCTACAGAACTAGAGAATCATATAGTTCTTAGCTTTTTCTGTTTTACTTATTTCACTCAGTATAATGTTATCAAGGTCCATCCATGTTGTTGTAAATGACACTATGTTATCATTTCTTATGGTTGAGTAGTAACCTATTGCATATACATACCACATCTTCTTTATCTAATCCTCTATTGAAGGGTATTTCGGCTGTTGCTATGTCTTGGCAACCGTGAACAGTGCTGCGATGAACATGGGGCTGCATGTGTCTTTTCCTACCCATGTTTTGAGTTTTGGGGGTATATACCCAGTAGAAGGATTGCTGGGTCATATGGTAGTTTGATTCTTAATTTTTTGAGGAACCACCATACTTTCATCTATAATCATTGTACTAATTTACATTCCCACCAACAGTGGATTAGGGTTCCTTTTTCTCCACAGCCTCTCCATCACTTGTTATTACCTGTTTTGTTGATAATAGCTAATCTAACAGGTGTGAGGTGGTATCTCATTGTAGTTTTTGATTTGCATTTCTCTAATAGCTAATGAAGATGAGCATCTTTTTATATATCTGTTGACCATTTGTATTTCTTTCTGGGAGAAGTGTCTGTTCATGTACTCTTCCCATTTTTTTATTGGATTGTTTGTTTGTTGCTGAGTTTGTGAGTTCTTTATATATTTTGGATATTAGCCCCTTATCTGAGCTGTATGATTCCATACATAGGTGGGCCACAAAATTGAGACTCATGAACATGGACAAGAGTGCAGTGGTTACCAGGGGGAGGAAAAAAGAGGAAGGGGAAGGAGGATGGGGAAGGGGAGGGGCTTAAAGAGAAACAAAATATAGGGTGACAGAAGGTGACTTGACTTTGGGTGATGGGTATACAGCATAATCAACTGTCCAAATGATGTGGAGACGTTTTCTCGAAATCTATGTACTCTGGTTGACCAATATTACCCTGTAAATTGTCTAAATTTAAAAAAAAATAAAGAACTAGAGAAACCCAGTCCTGCCTCAGCAAACAGTGAGGGCAGCCCCAGCTCCACATCTCCGGGTTTCCTGGGGGAAATGCCTGGGTTGTGCATCCACATCGGATTCAAGCTCTGGTGGGAGGACTCGTTTAAGAAGCTTTGCCTCTTTGAAATGTCAGCAAAGAGAATACTCACTTGCATGGTGCAAACTATTTTCATAAGAAATGCAATGAAACTGAGAAACTAAATTTAGTTTAGGTGCCATGGGACCAACTTCCTGAGTGAAGAAAGATAATTTTAGAAAGGGCTTTCAAAGAAAACTGGTGGAAATGCTTGCTGACATTTCCCCAAGACCATCACGGAGCCACGTTATAGGGAGAGGAAGCTCATCTGTCTAACCTATCACTTCTTTTTCCAAGACAATTCCATAAGCCAAGTAATCATGAGAGAGAGCCCAGACAATGAGTGGTATCAGGCCATGCGTGGGGCCAAGATAAACTGGGCTCATGCCCTCACTGTTCTCTATGGTTTGGTGTCTGGCCGCCCCTGTGAACCTCGGCTTTTTAGACCTTGCCCCAACTTCCTGACAGGCGAGATTTCCCCCATCTTCCACCTCACAGAACCACATCTAGCAGGACAGGGGCCTGGGTATGTTACTAGGTGACAGCATTTTTACTGTATTTCCCTCGATCTTCTTAAACTTATTTTCCTTAAAAATATTTTTTTAGGCCCTGGCTGGTTGGCTCAGCGGTAGAGCGTCGGCCTGGCGTGCGGGGGACCCGGGTTCGATTCCCGGCCAGGGCACACAGGAGAAGCGCCCATTTGCTTCTCCACCCCCCCCCCCTTCCTCTCTGTCTCTCTCTTCCCCTCCTGCAGCCAAGGCTCCATTGGAGCAAAGATGGCCCGGGCACTGGGGATGGCTCCTTGGCCTCTTCCCCAGGCGCTAGAGTGGCTCTGGTCGCGGCAGAGCGACACCCCTGAGGGGCAGAGCATCGCCCCCTGGTGGGCAGAGCATCGCCCCCTGGTGGGCGTGCCGGGTGGATCCCGGTCGGCGCATGCAGGAGTCTGTCTGACTGTCTCTCCCCGTTTCCAGCTTCAGAAAAAATACAATATATATATATATATATATTTTTAACATAGCTCAAAATTAAAACTATACAAGAAGGCTCACAGGGAAGTATTACACTTCTCTATCCCCATTCACCACCTCCCTCCTTTGCCCACACTGAGTTATTATTTAATTTCTGTTTACTTTATGTTATTTCATTTTGCACATTTGAACAAATTTTCTTATACCTATAAAAAGTTTACTGTTCTACAAATTGATTTTTTAAATTGAATAATATATTATAGATTGCCTCTTCATTTTGACAGCTGTATTGTATTCCACTATATAAATGTATTAGATTTAACTCAACTAGTCTACTAGTTCCTGGACTCTTAAGCGTGTGTGTGTGTGTGTGTGTGTGTGTGTGTGTGTGTGTGTGTGTATATATATATATTAATCTTTAGAGCAACCAACCACATAAATACTGCAAATAAGTACAGCTTAAAAAAAAACCCAAAATTTTAATTCTAAAAATATATATAAAAAAGAATCAGAAAAGGTAAGTAGAGAGAAAAAAAAAACAAAACCAAAAAAAAATAATAATAAAATGGCAGAACCAATCACAAACATGTTTATAAATATACTGAGGGTCTAGAAAGACTCCAATTAAAATACAGAGATAATTTGAATGAATAACAAAACATGGCCCAAATATACAGAGGTTGGCAAAGTAAGTTTACAGTGGTAAGTATGTGAAATAGTTTGTTCTTGTATTATTATTTATTAATTACTGTATTATTTACTTGTATTACAACTGTAAACCTACTTTTGCCCACCTTTGTATATTATCTCTAAGAGAGACACTTTAAATACAAAGACAAAAATTGATTTAAAGTGAATGAATAAAAAATACGTCATAAAAACAAAATATAAGGCCAATAAACTAAATCAATTGTATTTCTATATATTAGCAATGAAAAATTGGAAAAGTTTTTAACTTTTATTTATATTGCATAAAAGTACTTGGGGATAGATTTATTAAAGGATGGTAAGACTTCTACACTAAAACCTATAAATTCTTGCTAAGAGAAATAGAAGTAAACTTAAATATAAGTGGAGAAATAAACGTTTGTGGATTAGAAGATTTAATATTGTTAAGATGGCAATTATTTTTAAATTAATCTACACATTTAATGTAATACCAATCAAAATTCTAATAAGCTTTCTTGAATACATTTATAATATGCTTCTGAAATTTACAAGAAGAAGCAAAGGCATAGAGTAGCAATAATAATTTTGAAAATAAATAACAAATTTGGAAGACTTACATTATCAAGTTTCAAAATTTACTATAAAGCTATAGTATTCAAGTTAGTGAGGTAATGGTGCAAAGATGTACAGTTAGATCAATGGGACAGAATCCAGAAATAGACCCACACATATAATTAATTTATTTGGAACAAAGATACCAAGGTAATTTAACGTGGGAAGAATATTCTTTAAATAAAATGTGCTGAAGCAATTGTCTATCCCTACTGACTAAAAAAATTTAACCTTGAACTTAACTTATAAAGCAAAAATAAACTCAAAATAGATCATAAACCTCAACATAAGAGTAACAAAACTCATAGATGAAGGCATAGGAAAAAAGGTGTGATATTAAGTTAATTGAAGTTCTTTCTTAAATAGAAAACATTGATTATAAAGAACAACATTAATAAAACAGACTTGAATGTAAATTGTATCTCTATAAAATAGAATAAGCTAAAATATTGTGAGAAGAAAAGGAGGAATAAGGAGCAGTGGAAGGTCAAAGTTAGACTAGAACCCAGTTCTCCTAGACTCTGCATTTTACCCGATTCCGGTAACACTACAGAGCAACAACTCGGCTACCTGCACTGCCCACCTCAAACATCATGTTCTTGTCTCTCTTTTATTTCTGTTGCTCACCATGTTGTTTATTAGTTCATTAATCTTTTAAATCACTAAACAAGGACTTGCTGAATTATGTACCTATTGGTGCCAAGAATGTGTTAGATGCCTTCTGAGAAAGAGTTCAAAGTCTAGTATAGAAACAGAATAGTGAACAAATTCTGCTATGTCCCGTGACAGAGGGAAGTACAGTGTGAGATGGGAGTGAGCCTCCAGAGGGATATCTGAAACTGATTCTGTGACCGGGAGGTAGGCTGGGGCCGGTAAGGCTGCTTGACAGAGATGAGGCTGCCCCACGCCAGCCAGGTGATATAAAGGGCGGATGATCTCACTGGAGCGGGCCATGCAGAGACATGGCATCACCACAGATTGGCCTTCTCTGGAACTGCATGTAATTTTGTTCAGTAGGCAGGTCCAGTTCCGCTGGTGAAGGCATGAAAAATAGAGGCTGAAGGGTTAAAGGCTGACTCATAAAAGGCCCTGTGTGCTTGGTTAAGGTCTTTGAATTTTATCGTAAGGCAAAGGCAGGGCATTCAAGAATTTTAAGCTCTGTAAGCAAAGGAACTTTAACGTATTTGTGTTTTAGAAAAATCATGACAGCAGAATTAGGGAGAAATGAAGAGTCAAGGTGCTGCTGTAATTACACTGGCAAAACACGAGTGCCTTAAAGCAGTGGTCCCCAACCTTTTTTGGGCCACGGACCGGTTTAATGTCAGAAAATATTTTTACAGACCGGCCTTTAGGGTGGGACGGATAAATGTATCATGTGACCGAGACAAGCATCAAGAGTGAGACTTAGACAGATGTAACAGAGGGAATCTGATCATTTTTTTAAAATAAAAAACATCATTCAGACTTAAATATGTATAAATAAAACAGAAATGATGTAAGTTATTTATTCTTTCTCTGCAGACCAGTACCAAATGGCCCACGGACCGGTATTGGTCCGAGGCCTGGAGGTTGGGGACTACTGCCTTAAAGGAAGACAGGTGCAATGAAGAATGATGAGAGAGAGATGGAGGGGTCTGCCTTGGCATATCTGCCCACCTTCTAATTAGTCAGAATGAGATTTCTTTTTCTTATCTCCTTTGCTCTTGCTAAGAGAAGAAAGTGTGTAGCACTGATGGGTCCTGGCCTTGGACCTCAGTGGCTGGCGGTAGTGCTTACTGAGACGAGAATGCCGGAGAAGCAGGGCTCTGTCATTCTCCCTCCTCACTGGGGGTAGAGCCTGAAGCATGTGCCTGCCAGCTGCTCCCAACTGTATGGTGCTGGACAGTCACCCAAATTGCTCTTTCACATTAATTTTATGGTTCTTCAACAGGAGTATACTACACTTTTGTGTAGTTCTTTGATCACACTGCAATTCACCAATCAATAACCTCTAATAAGAATTTGTGAATTCAGGCCACTGGCCAGATACAATTTATTGATTCTTCAACCAAAACCACTTTACTGGCCAAATGAATTAAATTAGTTAAAGCACTTTTTGTTTTGTTTTAAAGGACAGGAAATATGCACATACAAAAGCCCGTCTCTTTCTTCTTTTCTCTTTTCCTTTCTTATCTTTCTCTTCATCTTTATCTTTCCGTTCCTTCCTCAATGTCTTCATTCTTCTCCATTTCTCCATATCTTTTTTCTTTCTCATTCTCTCGCTCTTGTTCTCTCACTCTCATTCCTTCTTTCTTTGTTCAGCTGTGAGAAGATTTTCCTCTAAACTTAAACCGATCCCATTGATTGGTTCTAACACAAGCATTATCAACTTTAATATTTGGAGTCAGACACATGGCATCGAGTCTGACGTTTCCATGGAGAACTGCATTAAGTATCTTCTTCCTTAAATATCCACCGCTTCAGCTCTTCCATGACCCGTGATCTAACTTCTGCAGGATGGATTACATTCTCTCCCCCAGCTGGTATGCAGATACCACCTCACGGAAAGAAGTTTAAAAATAAGTGTAAGCTTATTAGATGTGGCAGTATCCGGGTGAGAAGGAGGACACTGGATGAGGCGAGAGTGTCACAGGAGACGAGAGAGGGCACATGTTTCCACTTACAAGCGAGGGCTTTAAAACTGTGCCAAGCAAAGCTGCCAGGGGACCAATGGAGAGCAAGCACGTGAGCGCAGACCAGCACATTTGACTATGACAAAATACTTTGGCTGAAGCAATAAATCAAAGGTAAGGTAATCTTTTTAGGGACTTTCAATCATTGCTCCATTGCAATCAACACATCATATACAAGGCTGATGAAAAGAACAATGGACCGGGAAACCAGCCATGAGCTCAAATGATGGGTTTTTCATTAACTTGTTATAAGAATTTAAAAGAATTTTTAATTCATCTGGACTTTAATGTTCTGACCCATCAAAAATAAAACATCATTGCCTCTCACATAAGATTTTCTGAGAATATACTGAGATAGCCTTTGAAGGAAATCCCTCAATATAAATGTATTTCGTTATTACCATTTATTAATGTTGAGAAACAGTTTTCAGAGTCAGAGGGTTTTTAATTTAAAAAGCAAGGAGCAAGAAAAATTGATTTGTGGCAAACATATTTTTGTATAAACTACTGATCTCCCTGTAAAATTTTACATAAAATAGCATTTTTACCCTTAGTGGAGACTATCACTATCACAATAATATCTTTCTGTGTAGAAAAGTTTTGATCTGATTCTTGAGGAATAAGTATCACATAAAATATTACATTAATGGAATAAAAGCCAGAACTATAAAAATAAATTATAGTTTCATAAAAGTAACACAAAAGTTATTTTTTGCAGTGGAATAAACTCCATGGAAGAGATAATGGTATTAGAACTTTGTTGGGGCCCTGGCCGGTGGCTCAGTGGATAGAGCGTCACCCCAGCATGTGGACATTTTAGGTTTGATTCCCAGTCAGGGCACACAGAAGAAATGACCATTTACTTCACTCCCCAATCCTCTCCCCCTTCTCTCATTCTTCCCCTCCTGCAGCCAGTGGCTCAATTGGTTCAATCGTGGCCCCAGGCACTGAGAATAGCTCCATTGGAGCACATCAGCTTCAAGTGCTAAAAAAAATTGCTTGCTACTCGAGCATCAGCCCTAGACAAGACTGTTGGGGTGCATACGATAGCCTGTCTCACTATCTTCCCTCCACTCACCTAAAAAAAGTTAAAAAATTAAAAAAAAAATTTGGTTGGGCTAGACTTATATCAAGCATTATAAAATTTGGGGTGGGGGTTGGAATTTGGCTTTATTTTTACAGCATGTATTCAATTGCTGAAAGCCATATTACCTAATTTTGTTTTAGCTTCTGTAACTCATAATAAAGATTATGGTGCATATCCAAATTATGTAAATCAAGATACAGAAGGTCATTGGAAATTCAGACTTTTTTATATGATACTTCCATCACTAAATTTTAGCTTCAGCTACATTCTGATAGTCAATTTGGACAACTTTTAAGTTTGAGGGTTTTTTTTTGTTTTTTTGTTTTTTGGTTTTTTTTACAGATAGAGAGTCAGAGAGAGGGATAGATAGGGATAGACAGACAGGAACGAAGAGAGATGAGAAGCATCAATCATCAGTTTTTCATTGCAACACCTTAGTTGTTCATTGATTGCTTTCTCATATGTGCCTTGACCGTGGGTCTTCAGCAGATGGAGTAACCCCTTGCTCGAGCCAGCGACCTTGGGTCCAAGCTGGTGAGCTTTGCTCAAACCAGATGAGCTCACGCTCAAGCTGGCGACCTTGGGGTCTCGAACCTGGGTCCTCGGCATCCCAGTCTGATGCTCTATCCACTGTGCCACCGCCTGGTCAGGCAAGTTTGAGGTTTTATTAACAAGAACTATTAAAATAAACACACTCAATACTTTTGAATAAATGCAGTACATTCTAGAACATTGCCTCCAGGCAGGCCAATTTGGTTCACTGGGAATAATGATCTGGTCAGTGATAAGTGAACCATTACATAAAGTCCGTACAAGTACACTCTGAATATAATTGTACTTAAATATTAATGGAGTAAATATTAAAGCATTTCTTTCTAATAATGATGGCTAAATCTCAAACACATATTAGTCATGGGTTTTAAAAATTCATATGCAAAGGTACAGGTTATTTTTTCCATAAGACATAATAACCTACTTAATGTTCAACTCTCTAGAGAGATTTAGTGTCTAACTTGGCAATTAAAATATAGACACACAAGCACACACACAAAGAAAGTGCTGCAGCTGTTGCCCTTTATCCTTTGATCAGCTGGTTGGAGCAGAAGGCATTTAACTACAGACCACTTTGCTGGGTTTAATTAAACTTTCTGCAGGACATACCACATAGTGTGATCTTTACTTTGAAGAGCTCAGAGACAGGGAAACCAACTGTTTCTCTACTTCATATTGCCATCTACTAACCAGCAGTTCTCATTTAATAAAGTAGGATGGTTATTGTTATGTTAGGAACAAAGATAGTCAATTTGACTCCATTTATTGTGATGGATAAACAGTTTTACTGTCATAACAAGAGACATAGCAACATCTGGATAAAGCCTGGAAAAAGAACATAGTAAAATTACGGAAAAACCGTTGGTGTTGAAGTATTGAAATTGCGAGTGAATTTTTCTTTTATGTTTCTTACGTTGTTTTTTATATTTTTTTATATTTTTAAACTCCTGATAGAGTTTACTTTTAATAATTAACTAACATATTATTAATTACAATTTTAATTAACATATGCTTATTAACCTGGACTACATTCATTGAGAATATTTAGTTATGTGAGTATAAACTAGTCTTGTTTCATTTTGTACCAGCTGTGAAAGAGATGTTACTACAAATTATAGCTTAAAAAAGTTTTGTATGGGGAGTACGTGGTTTGCTTAATCTGAGAATGAATTATTTTTAAGCATTACCTTCATCCATTTCTATAAAAGCCTCCTGGTAGGAACACACACTCTACTCTGCTCGTTATAGCAGATTTGTCAGGACCAAAGGCAATGGTTATGTTTTAAATCACGAGATCACATTATTCTAAGTACTTAGAAATTATATACTTAATTTTTCTTAAAAATCTTCTATCGTCAAGGGTTGTTTTAAAGGCTCAGCAACTTATCTTACTAATTCTGGGCTCTCATTCTCTTCTTGCATTCCCACTGCCTCTCAATCTAGCATTGCTGATCACTCTTCCTAAAGCCTTGCTTCCTAGTGACACTCTCCTGCTAAACACTTCCATGGCTCCCCAGTTCCTAATAAACACTTTTGATTTTCGTTTCTCCATGGCTTTTTATAATTTATTCCCACACAAGCTCAATAATTTTCTCTCTTAATCTCCAACAAAAAAAATCTTAGTTCCTCCCACTTAAAAACCCTTCTTATTCCTTTTCATCTTATCTAAATCTTACCTTGTCTCCTTGTTTAATTTCTGTATTATCCAACATAAATCATCTTTGAGGATCATAGCCCAACCTGATTGTTCTTACCTCTGTGTTTCCATAAAAATTTATCCCATACACTTCTATTACTACACAAGCATAAGTAACATTAGATTATCCTTAGCTACTTAACATATATTTACTGATTATTTTTATCACATCAATGTCCCTTAAAGCAGCTACTTTTGTTATATTTATCTTATATCTATCTAGCATGTATTATAGACCCAGGAATTGTTAAATTGTAATAACGTAGCCAAGAGTAGACACTCAGTGAATGCTTGTTGATTGAATGAAGTAGAGAATATTGTATCTGGACAGGAAGCAAAACTCTGGTCCCAACTTTGCTCTTTTGAACCAGAACAATATTGACTATGTCAGTTAATGTTTTTGGTTGTCTGTTTTCTCACCTACAACAGTACCCAGATTTTAACAAGACGATCTTTCAATTCAGTAAATATTTATCTCACTCTATCACCAAGCCTTGTCTTCCCATAAGAATATAGTACCTGTCCGTGGCGAGTATTTCTGAACTTCCCTTCAGAAATCCCTTATCTAGCATTCCTAGGGGTAATTTGTTGAGACAACTTGCTCTCTGTTACTCTCTTTCCCGATGTTTCAACTAGTGTCCTAATTTTGAGATTCCTTGGAATCTGGACACACACAAATAGTTACAGCAAATTTGGGAAATGAGCATGAAGAGACTGATGACAAGGGTTCTGCCAGGCTGTGAGGCCAAGGTGACAGGAAGGCCAAGACAGAACCCAAAGCTGGAGGGTGAGATCATAAAACACATGTAGGCACATCCAGCCCTGAGGAGGCCCCAGGGCTGATTCTGGGTGCAAGCCAGGGCTGGCTCCAAGCTGTGTGGCTGTTCTGACAGCACCGGAGGTCAAGATGGACTGGGGCAAGGCTAGGGGTGTGGTCGTGGGGTGCGATGGGGGTGGAGGGGTTGTGCAAGAGGAGGTGATTTAAGATCCAGAGTGTAGCTGCCCTGACTCGTGCCCACCTGGGAGAGCGAAGTCTGAGGGCGTGGGTGTGTCAAGACTCAGGTCCAAGCTGGCCTGAGGAGCCAGGAGAGAAAGGAGCTCAGAGTGGGAGTTGAGGAGCAGTACTGAGGCACCTGGGAGAGCAGCTCACGCAAGCCGTGTTCCTCCCTCTGGTGAGGGCTGCTGGCCACGCCATGGGGGCCTGACATCATGCCAGGAGCTTGGAGATAAAGATGAACGGGGTGCACAGCAAATTCTGCTGGCTCTGGGGAAGGCAATGCCCTCCCCATCCTCAGAGAACTTTACTTGTTTTACCAGAGTCCTGGATGGCACAGTCTCCCCCAAAGTCTGTGCGGAGCTGGAGGCTGGTAGCAGCTCCCGAAGAGGTGAGGCGTGGGACATGCGGGGGTGTGCAGGGAGCAGCTCTCGTCACCGCAAGGGCTTCCTGGGCTGAGCTCCGGATCAGCATCCTTCAACAGGCGAACGCCCCTGCTTATAGGGGCTCACCATCTAGGTCCTCGGGCAGCACACAGATTAATTGAGATCAAGTCCTCAGACCCTCAAGGGTGCCCACAGCCTCCCTCTTCCGGTATCTCTTGCCTGCTTCTTGCAGAGAAAAGCGGAATGGAGGAAACAGAGACTGTGAGGGGTTGGAGAATGTGGCAGGGATCTTCACTTTCTTGCTTAAGGAAGCTCTTAACAAGTACCCATATGCCATTGAGGAAGAAAACAGTTCACTTCAGTCTTTCAAATTCCGTGTTCATGACCCAACGCTTCCATCAGCAATCTGTGTCCCAGCGCCTTCCTCAGCAGCAACGTTTTACCCGTGGACTTGCTTTCCGATGCTCTTTCCTAAATTACCCATTGCAGATGACAAAACCTCCACATATTTACCCACCACATTTCACTTCTTTAGCGAGTAAATATGACATTTCTTCGGCTATTTCAATGTGTTCTGTCTCAGGTAAAAGAGACTGTCATGGTTAACCAACAATTAATTCTTGCATATTTAACAATATTCTAAGCACTTAACCGTACTTAAAATTGACAAGTAATGAAGCTTATAAACCATTTTGCAGCTCTGAAAGTGAATTTCTCTGCAGACTTAGAGAGTATTAAGCCATTTAGATTTTACCGAACAAATATTATTCATGCATTAATTCCTGGGGAAAGCGATTTAGAAAATGAGATTAATGCTCAGTTGTTCTTTGCTGAGTTTAACAATGACTTACTCCATCTGGGAAGCCCTGAGCTCAGGTTAAACATTCTTTAAGTTATTCCCAAACTTAGTGAACATTAGTGACCTACTTTTTATTATTATTAAGGAAAAGAATGAGAATGCAAATCAAAGGCATTAATGAATAGCTTTGCTTTAATGTTGGCATTCCAGGTAAAATTCTCAAAAAAAATTATTATGTGACAGGAAAATGAATTTAAAAACAGAGTATTTTATTTTAATTTTAAAAAAAATTTTATTTATTCATTTTAGAGAGGAGAGAGAGAGTGAGAGAGAAAGAGAGAGAGAGAGAAAGGGGGAGGAGCAGGAAGCATCAACTCCCATATATGCCTTGACCAGACAAGTGCAGGGTTTTGAACCGGTGACCTCAGTGTTCCCAGGTTGACGCTTAATCCACTGTGCCACCAGAGATCAGGCTATTTTAATTTTTTTTTAATAAAAAGATTAGTACAAATCACCTTTTCACCTGCTTTTAAAATAAAGGACTGAATGATAGAGCTTATTTAACAAATAGGCAGTATATTAAATGCCTTTCATTTCCTAGCAAGTAGAAGGTAAACAAAGAAAAAAGAGGGGAGAATGTAAATATTACTGACTCCATCTCCAAAGTATGACTTAATACTGCTTTTTAAAAATAGTCAATTCTTTAGAGCAGGGGTTGGCATACTTCTTTTGTAAAGGGCCAGATCATAACTATTTTTGTATCTGCAGACCTCATGCCTTCTAAAAGAAACTGAAAAAAACCCAAACCAATTATTTAAGCATGTTTAAAATATCCTGACCTTACATCTGTACAAAAAATAAATAGTGAGTGGAATTTGATTCGGAAGTTGGCATAGTTTGCTGACTATTGCTTTACATTTGAGAATCAGGCAAATGTGGCTAGAATTTGCTCACTAATAATTTTATATAAATTTTACAAGTAAAAGTGTTCTTGATGTAGAAATTTTCCATTTTTAATAGGAGAGGTATGCAGTTCCTACTTGGGAAGTGGAGATGAATGTGTAAAATTTGGATTTCCCAAGATAAAGGATCTTTTTTCCAGAAGTGGTTTCTTTGTCTTGTGACCTTTGGATTAGCATAGCTCTGAAAGTTCTGCAAAGCTTGCATATTTCCAATTTGAGGGATAAAGTCATCCCTGAGTACCTCCTCTGCTTGCAGGACATTTCCTGCATGCAGCTCCAGCTAAGGCTTTCTAATCTGAAGCATTTAAAAAAAAAAAAAAAAAAAAAAACTGGATTCTGAAGGCACACTCTTCAGTCACTTAAATTCTCCACAAATTTTTAAGTTTTGTGTTTTTATTTCTAAATATAATAGAATAATTGATGTGATCGAGTGCAGAATCAGTTGGGTGATTCTAGTCAAAATGGGTGTCATCACAGTCACTTCATGCCCACTGGATTCAAGAATGCTGGCTAATAGGGATATGAATGAAGAACGATCTCATAGCATACTGTGCATAGGAGTGTTTCGTTGCAGTTCGGTTAGAACAAAAAGTCAGTGCAGTAGTCGCATCTGGGTAGCTGCTGCAACTAAATGGGCGCCACGGCATAGGTTTGTGGCCAGCTGTGGCTTAACTTCTACAAAGCCACAGTATAGTCTTCAACTGTCTTAGTTAATTTAGGTTTTATTGAATTTGGTCAATGCAGTTAGTTCGTAGATTTGTTTTTCACTTGTATAAGAAGTACAACTACAATAATAAAAATATCAAGTCAGCACCACAGGTATGTGAGGATCTGTGTTCTTTAAAAGACACCTATGTTTTACTTAGTGAAAAATATTTATTAATATTGCACCAAAACCCAAAAAGCCACAGATCAGATATTGATTACAATCTATATACAAAAATACTAGTAACGGATGTTTTAAGACAGAGATAATAGCCTATTTCAGATAATATTGGACAGAAGAAACTCTGATATCTCAATAATTGAGCCAATGATTGTTGAAATTTATTGTAATTAAAAGAATTTGACTGAAATTTAAGCTACCACCTTCACCAAAATATCTTTATTCTATGAAATGTTTTGAGGAAATGGTGAGCACTTGCTTATTGCATGAATTTTAAAAATTGCATGAATTTTAAAAATTAAATCTGGTGGCATTAAAGAATACATATATTTTCAAACTGCGAAAATCTTTCACTTGATTGAAATTAGATGATGTATTTTGCACTTTAATGATTAAACCTGTTTAGGCAATTATTCTCTTAGTTTAAATATAACCTAAGAGCTGACTTTGCATTCATCTGCTATGCTAGACGTCTAGTTAACATGATGCCAGTCTACAGAAAGTATTTTGGGCATATGGGTCTCTGTCTACTTTTTTTTTCGTACCTGTAACTTAGAAGTATAGTTTCAACTTTAAAACAGAAATTTCCTTGAAGAATTTCTGAATTTTTTGTATATATATTTTTTCTTTTGCAATGAAAACATACATGCTGTCTCTTTTTAGAGGTGTCTGCCTTTTTCAAGGAAAAGCAATGATAAAAGCAGTAGCCAATTTTGGGGCCTCAGGCTAACTTTATACTTTTAAAAATCATTGAGAACAGCTTTTGTTTACTCTGGATTTTATAGATCATGTCAATTGCTATTTACTATATTAGAAATTAAAAGTGAGAAATTTAAAAATATTTATTAATACATTTAAAATAGTAATAATCATAATAACAATAAAGTCATTACCTGTTAACAAGAATAACATAGTCTCTAAGAAGAAACTTTTTTTTTTTTTTTTTTTTGTATTTTTCTGAAGCTGGAAACAGGGAGGCAGTCAGACAGACTCCCTCATGTACCCGACCGGGATCCACCCGGCATGCCCACCAGGGGGCAATGCTCTGCCCATCCGGAGCGTCGCTCTGTTGCGACCAGAGCCACTCTAGTGCCTGAGGCAGAGGCCATGGAGCCATCCCCAGCTCCCTGGCCAACTTTGCTCCAATGGAGCCTCGGCTGTGGGAGAGGAAGAGAGAGACAGAGAGGAAGGAGAGAGGTAAGAGTGGAGAAGCAGATGAGTGCTTCTCCTGTGTGCCCTGGCCGAGAATCGAACCCGGGACTTCCACACGCCAGGCTGATGCTCTACCACTGAGCCAACCGGCCAGGGCCAAGAAACATTTTTTGTAAAGAAAATAATTAGGAAGAAGCATAGCTTTCTTTTATGTTTCTGCAGATCTTTTTAATGCCTGGTATAGCAGAAAATAGATGAATTTTTGTATCTGTTTCTGTATTCAATTTGTTGCATTATGTTGTTTTGGTTGAAGTATATGAAGAAAATTCTGCCTCACACAAACATGTATTTGAAAAGGGAAAAGAAATTTAGTACCCTTTTTAGATAATTATAGATATGCTCCTTTTATACTATATCAACATTCAACAAGTAGTAATTTCTTAAAGATTAATTGCAACACAAAGTTTAAAATAATATCAATGAAATTTGCTTTGTCAAATAGTTGGTTACATTAAAAATGACTTGTCTAAAAACTCTTGATCTATCTTGCACTTTAAATGAATATTTGACTCATGGTTTTTGGAATGTTAAACATTAGTCATATGAGAAATTTGCTTCAATGGGATATGCAGATCTTGTAAATGTCAACACATGCCATTATATGGTTTCAAAAAAAATCACATCTGTTGATATTATCATCAACTTCTTTAGAACAACAAAAAAATGTGTTTAAGTTTTAGAAAAGTATTAAGCTCAAAATGACAGCTACAAGTTATCTAAAATTCTAATTTTCACTTGAAATTTCAAATTTTATCATTCATGACAAATACTGCCAGGTCTTTTTTAAAAATGACAGACACACTTTGTTTATTTTCAAGAGGATATCTCCCAAACAAAAAAGTCTGAAGAACCACAGTTGTCTTTTTAAGTAAAAACAGTGTTCCATTTAAAAAGTGGCTAGTTCAGCTTACAACTCATCTCACGAATGATCATCCTTGAAACAGTCATGTGTAAGTAGGCAACATTAGTGATTTCTGTTTTTCCCCCCTTCTTTTCCAAGTAAGAGGAGGGGAGATAGAGAGATCGACTCCTGCGTGCACCCTGATGGGGATCTACCTGACAACCCCTGTTTGGGGCTCAAGCTCTGCCCATCTGGGGCCATGCTCCCAACCAAGCTATTTTTAGCATCTGAGGCAGAGGCTCCATGGAGTCATCCTCAGTGCCCAGAGCTGATGCACATGAACCAACTGAGCCATGACTGTGGGAGGAGGAGCTAGAGAGAGAGGGAGAGAGAAGGGGGAGGGGGAGAGCGAAGAAGCAGAGAATTGCTTCTCCTGTGTGCCCTGACCAGGAATTGAACCTGAGACATCCATCTGCCAGGCCAGTGCTCTACCACTGAGCCAATCAGCCAGGGCCACATTAGTGATTTCTACATACTCTCACTGTATCACACAGAACATTGTTCTCAATGGTTGAGATTTAACAAAATTAATACTTTTAATTGTTTCACTTAGAACATTCTTAAATAAAACTGCCTGTATTTCCTCTTTTAAATATGAGTTGACGGCAGTGGGTTGATGGTGCAGTGACTCCTACTAGTTTGTTGCCGCTGTTTTGCACCAGGTCAAGGCACCCACCATTGCCTTTGCACCTACATCGACAGATGTCCGACAGAGAAAAAAGAAAATCCTAATATATGAAAATACTTTTGACCTTCTGGAGCTTCTGATAGAATATTGGTGGCTTCTAGGGCTCTGTAGACCACACTTTAAGAACTGCTGCTTTTTAGTACAGGGAAATAAAAATTTTAAATTAGAAAGAAGAAGTGGGCCCTGGCCGGTTGGCTCAGTGGTAGAGCGTCGGCCTGGCGTGCAGAAGTCCCGGGTTCGATTCCCGGCCAGGGCACACAGGAGAAGCGCCCATCTGCTTCTCCACCCCTCCCCCTCTCCTTTCTCTCTGTCTCTCTCTTCCCCTCTCGCAACCAAGGCTCCATTGGAGCAAAGATGGCCCGGGTGCTGGGGATGGCTCCTTGGCCTCTGCCCCAGGCGCTAGAGTGGCTCTGGTCGCAACAGAGCGACACCCCGGAGGGGCAGAGCATCGCCCCCTGGTGGGCGTGCCGGTTGGATCCTGGTCGGGCGCATGCGGGAGTCTGTCTGACTATCTCTCCCTGTTTCCAGCTTCAGAAAAAATACAAAAAAAAAAAAAAAAAAAGAAAGAAGAAGTGGAAAATAACAAAATACTGAAAACTCTTAAAATTTTTCTCTTCCTAGATATTTCTGCATGTACTTGAATGTTCTTTCTCCCCAGGTATTTTATTAATTCATTTCTGCAACAGACACTAACTGAGCACTTTCATGTTCTGGCTCTGAGCTATGTTTGCAACACAGAGACAGATCAGAGTTCTCTGACTTCAAGTAATTTACAGTCGCAAAGGGAAAAGGTTAGGCATGCACCCTGGTCCAATTGTCTGAGGAAGCAGATTGATAAGGAACAAAACATGGCCACCTATGTCTATGGAACTTCTTAGTATAACTTGCTCAGTGCGTGCTGTGGATTTTTCCTGCTGAAGAGGACTATAGGAATGGCAGACATGTTAAGGTCTAGTATGTCTTGTAAATTGGCCATTTTAACAAATGAAAACATCAGAAAAATTAGGAGAAAAGATGAGGAAGCCCTCTACTTCCTTCTTGGGGAATCATTTCTTTTTTTTTTTTTTGTATTTTTCTGAAGCTGGAAACGGGGAGAGACAGTCAGACAGACTCCCGTATGCGCCTGACCGGGATCCACCCGGCACGCCCACCAGGGGCGATGCTCTGCCCACCAGGGGGCGAAGCTCTGCCCCTCCCGGGCATCGCTCTACCGCGACCAGAGCCACTCTAGCGCCTGGGGCAGAGGCCAAGGAGCCATCCCCAGCGCCCAGGCCATTTTACCCGGGTCCCCCGCATGCCAGGCCAGGCGACGCTCTACTGCTGAGCCAACCGGCCAGGGCCTCATTTTTTTTTTTTTTTTTGTATTTTTCTGAAGCTGGAAACGAGGAGAGACAGTCAGACAGACTCCCGCATGTGCCCCCAGCACGCCCACCAGGGGGCGATGCTCTGCCCTGCCGGGGCGTTGCTCCGTTGCAACCAGAGCCACTCTAGCACCTGGGGCAGAGGCCAAGGAGCCATCCCCAGCGCCCGGGCCATCCCTGCTCCAATGGAGCCTCAGCTGTAGGAGGGGAAGAGACAGACAGAGAGAAAGGAGAGGGGGAGGGGTGGAGAAACAGATGGGTGCTTCTCCTGTGTGCCCTGGCCGGGAATCAAACCCGGGACTTTGCACGCCAGGCTGACACTCTACCACTGAGCCAACCGGCCAGGGCCTCATTTCTTTTTTAATGCTTTCTTTCTTACCATTTTCCCTTCATTCCACGCCATCCTCCTCCTGTTGTCTGGTGTCCTGAATAGACTCCAGATGTCAGAGTCACTTCACTCTCAGCATCCTAATTTCAGTTTAAAGCACACCTCTTGTCCTCTCTCTGATTTACTTTCCCAAAATCCTGCTTTCTGTGATGATAGCTAATGACTGGCTGACCAATCCATGAAAGTGTTATCAACAAGAACTAGTGAGAGCATGATCTTCCCCTGCCCTCTATATAGGGGATCTTCATAATGGATCTTCCTGTAATTGATGGCAGGCCTGTGTAGAAGTTGAGGACAAAGAAATATTTTTTGTTTTTCTTTTTAAGAGAGAGAGAGAGAGAGAGTGAGAAAGAGACAGGAAGGGAGAGAATGGGTGAAACGCATCAACTCATAGTTGCTTTCACTTTAGTTGTGCATTGATTGCTTCTCGAATGTGCCTTGACCAGAGCCAAGCTAGTGTCCCCTTGTTCGAGCTAGCAACCTTGGGCTTTCATGCCATCAGACTTTGGGCTCACACTGGCAAGTTTTGGAATTGTGTGGATGAGCCCACAACTCAGAGCAGCGACCTCGGAACTTCGAACCAGAGACCCCAGCGTTCTGGGTGGAAGCTTTATCCACTGTGCCACCACTGGTTAGGCAAAAGCAAAGAAATCTTGAATGGGGCTGTGGTGCTAAGAAGTGATAAAAAGTATTTCAGACAATACCACACAAACAGCCCTTTAAGCCAACCAGGTTGGGCCCAGTAGGACCTAAGAAAAAGTTAGCAAAAAACTATACCGTTATTTGTGTCATTATACTTGAAGCAACTAAAATAAGTAACTTTTCATGGTTCTTAAATCAATTATTGACTTGTTCTTGTAATTTATTACATATTTAAAACAATTCAATAAGATCTTCACTTTTAGATCCAATGTCTTTTCCTCTCATCTGTTGTAAATTATATGTAATTAAGATTTAAAAAATGCCTTATTGTTTCAGCATTTAATAGAAACATTCAATAAAATGTTAAAACTTTAATAGAAAGATGACCAAATATTTAACCATAGATGACTGTTTTTCAGATGCATATCTTGCACCTGTGCAATAAATAACCCAATATTTCTATTGAAAATTAATGTAATGGATATTGTTAATTTAGAAATTTAATTGGTCCTGCTGGATTGGCTCAGTGGTAGAGCATCAACTCAGTATGCGGAAGTCCCAGGTCTGAATACTGGTCAGAGCACACAGGAGAAATGACCATCCGCTTCTCCTTCCCTCCCCTCCCCTCCCTTCTCTTTTCTTTCTCTCTCTCCCTCTTTCTCTTTTCCCCTCCCACAGCTATGGCTTGATTGGTTCAAGAATATTGACCCCAGGCACTGAGGATGGCTCCTTGGAACCTCCATCTCGGATGCTAAAACTAGCTCGGTTTCAAGCATCACCCCAGTTGGGCAGAGCATCGGCCCTAGGTGGGGGTTGCCGAATGGATCCCAGTCAGGGCACATGCAGGAGTCTATCTCTCTGTCTTTCCTCCTCTCACTTAAACAACAAATAAACAAAATCTTTACTCTACACACTTACCTCCAAGATTTATTCATAAGCAGAATAAAAGTTCAACCTATGCATCATTTGCAGCATTTGAGAGTGAACAGGGAAGAGAAATAATTATATTATATATGGAACAAAGGAGACTGTTATGCTATCACACACAGCATTTAGCAAGTTCATTTCAGGTTCCCATCGCCTCTGTAGTATTCAGAGAAACTAATATATATATATATATATATATATATATATATATATATATATATATATCAAACTATTAATGGATCTCTAAGTGCAGGCTTGTGCTCTTTGTAAGGACATTCACTCACTAAAAACTATAAACTTTTCATCTATTTTTTAATTTAAAAAAGAGGTAGTGCCTGACTAGTGGTGATGCAGTGGACAGAGCATAAACCTGGGATGTTGAGGTCCCAGGTTCAAAACTATGAGGTCACTGGCCTGAGCATGGGCTCATCACCTTGAGTACAGGGTCACCAGCTTGAGTGTGGCATCATAGACATGATCCCATAGTTGCTCACTTGATCCCAAGGTCGCTGGCTTGAGCAAGGGGTCCCTTGCTCTGCTGTAGCCCCCTGGTCAGGGCACATATGAAAAAGTAATCAATGAACAACTAAAGTGCCACAACTGTGAGTTGATGTTTCTCATCTCTCTCCCTTCCTGTCTCTCTCTCTCTAAACTAAACTAAACTAAAATAAAAATAAAAAAAATAAAATAAAATAAAAATAAAAAAGGGGTAGATAAGAGCAGGGGCATATCTAATATAATAAGTGTATTATACATGTTTGTGTTTGAATTTCATATTAACCAGCCATGAAAAGGTTATTATACTCTCTCTGGCTTCAGTTTCTTCATATCTCAAACTGGGATAATACTTGTCTGGTACAATGGTTATGGGATTAGAGATAATAGTGTATGTCAAGTGTCTGGCACATGGCAAACACTCCTGGTATTGTAATTTGGAGAAGTGCTATGGTAAGCTGTTTACATTGAAAAGATATTCACATTCCCCAAGTATGATGTTGCTTGAAAGCCTTCTTTCCTGCCTGCTGACCGACTTTCCCTTTTCTTATTGTTCTCAGAATACTTCTTCATTTGGCCCATTGTAAATAGTAGCAATTGTTTAGTTGTTCCATCAGAAGAGAGAAGCCTTCCTGGAGCCTGGCTGACAGGCTCCCTGTCTGATCTGTCTACCAGCGCTGGAGCTGGAGACAAAGCACAGCCTCTCGCTTCCTGCTCGAGGAAGAGAGCAGTGTCCTCAACCAAAATAGATTCTCCTTGTCTTGCAAACACTGCCCAGAATATATACAAAGGAAATGAGGGCAAAACCCGCTGTGATGGATATTGAAACAGAATTCTTCTCAAAATAAAAAAGGTTTTCTAAGTTTGTAGGAAGCAATAATGGGTATTACAACACATAAATCATTGTTAATGCCAATTGCAGATGACAAGTTAGTAGTATCTGTGCACAGAATGGTCCTATCTGGATTACTTGAACACAGATAAATAGTATATCTAGAGAAATGTGCCCTTGTAGCTACATTTACAAACAAGGATAGCTTAGTCAAAAGTCCTAAGAACCATCTCACCCATGAATTTCGTGGAAATTTAGTTATAATTTTGGCATGAAAACAATATCAAGCTTCAGCTCTCTCACATCCATAATGAAGCTGGGAGTAAAAACCATGTGATACTTTCTGTATCTTTATATCTCTTAAAATTAAAACTAGATGCAAATTAGTGCTAAAGATGAGGGGGGGGGGCACCAGAGATTCATTGCCTTATAAGGGTAATAAGTATTTAACTTTTCAGTTAAATTATTGTTAAACTCAATTATTTCTAGTCAAACAAAATAATGATCTTTATCAGTCATAACACTGGCTTGGCTTTTAACGTTATTGGCTAATTTTCTGTTGTCTGGACTTCAGACAATGTCTAAGGCTGAAAAAAAAAAAAAAGCGAATTCTAATCTAAATCCAATGCCAATTTATTGATAACATTATTTGACCAAATTTGAAAGATGTCAAATCATGTAACTTTCTAGACATAAAGAGCTTCTTCATTTGCCTAAAAAAAAAAATGCATTTCTTCATTTATGAGAAAACTAATTTGTAAGAAAGTAGCATCCTGGCTTACTGAGATATTGTTACATATCTGGAAAAGAAAAGTGTCTACTGAACTTTGTCATTCTATTTCAGCAATGGAGGTAACACTTCATTTGTCAGATATTTAAACTCACAATAAAGCTACTGTAATCAAAGCAGAATGGTACTAATATTGTAACAGATAGATTAATGGAAAAGATTAGCCCAGAACTAGATTCAAATATATCTGGGAATATAAGTCATTGGGGAAAGATATATAATGTTCACTATATAGTATATAGAAGTCCTCCCTTATCAATGGTTTTATTTTTCGCAGATTTAGTTGTCCTTGGTTATCAGATTTACTGCTGTGGTATAGTAGTACTTATGTTCAAGTAACCCTTATTATATTTAATAATGTCCCATTCACTTAATTTTATCTCATTATATAGTAATTTTATCATTTCACATCATCTCAAGAAGATAAGTACAGTACAATAAGATATTTTGAGAGAGATACCACATTCTCAATGTTTTTACAAAATATTATTATAATTGTACTACTTTATTCTTGTTGTTAATCTTTTATATGCCTAATTTGTCAGTTTCATCATAGGTATGTATGTAAGTATAGGAAAGAACATAATGTAGCTAGGATTTGTTACTATTCATGGTTTCAGGCAGCCACTGGGGATCTTGGAAAGTATCCCTCATGGATAATGAGGACTATTGGACCTACAATTTGATGTATATATAACAAATGTAATTGAGGTCATTGGCTATACATAAGCAAGAAAATAATGGCAACTTCTATCTTATATCTAAAAGTAAAGTGTATTCCAGATAAATTAAGGAACTACATATAAAACAAGGAAAACTGTAAAGATACTAAAAGAAAAATTACAAAGTCATTTGTATGGCTATGGAATGAGGAATACTTTATTTAGCAAGATAAGAAATGTAAGGTAAATAATTGATTATATATTTTAAAAATATTATTCAGCCTGACCAGGAAATGACGCAGTGGATAGAGCATTAGACTGAGATGCAGATGACCCAGGTTTGAAACCCCATGGTCACCAGCTTGAGTGCAGACTCATCTGGCTTGACTCACAACCTTGATCCCAAGGTTGCTGGTTTGAGCAAGGGATCACTCGCTCTGCTACAGCCCTCCAGTCAAGGCACATATGAGAAAGCAATCAATGAACAACTAAAGTGCTGCAACAAAGAATTGATGCTTCTCATCTCTCTCCCTTTCTGTCTATCTGTCCCTATGTGTCCCTCTTTCTAACTCTCTCTGTCTCTGTAAAAAAAAGAAAAAAATTATTTAAACAGTAAACTCATTTGAAGATGGTGGTTGAAAACCACTGTTATAGAGTAGTATGTAGCTAGTTTATAAAAGAAAAATATAGGAAGAGTGATTAAATAAGCATATACAACTTTTATGTAGTATAAAGTAGATAACAAATGATCTTTTAAGAGAAAATATTTACAACACATATAACATGATAGCTTATTATCCCTAATGCACAAAGAACTTTTACAAATTAATTAGAAAATGAAAGATGTGAATAGACAATTCACAGCAGAGAAAATGAAAAAGGGTCAATAGACATAAGAAAAGATGCTTGACATTCATATGAATAAGGGGGAAAGTGAAAATTGAAGCACCTAAACATCACCTGTGGGGGAAGGGCATGATATAACTTCAAACAAGTCCTCACATCCCATGGTGATAGGCGTGGGGGTAACTGTCACTCTTGGGCTTGAGGGATGGTTCTGTAAATCGCTTCAGTCCAAAAAACAACCTGTCAGCATTTGTTAAAATATAAAAATGTAAAAGAATTTTACTTACAATTTCAGTTCTGGATAGTTATCTGAGAGAAATAAAAGTAAAGTTATAAGCATGTGCTCTAGTACGCTTACTGAAGGAGGGAGGCAGAACAGGTCTGGGTAAGAGCATGGCCTCCATGGACAGACTCATTCAGATTCAGGCCTGTAAGTTCCTATGACCTTGAGGAAGTTATTTCTTCTTTATGCGCCTGAATTTTTTCATCTGTACATCTCATGAAATTTTTATGAAAATTAAGTGCATGTAGAGTGTTTAGTACATTGTCTAATAGTTTTTAGGATCATAACAAATATTGGTTATTATTTGTAATAACAAAAACAACCTGGAATATCCACTGAGAAGAAAAATAACAGAACTATATGATGAAACCTTAATATTTCTGCCTCTCTCTTTCCTTTCCTCTCTCTCTGAAATCAATAAATAACTTTTTAAATAAGTAAAATAATGAATTTTAAAAATAATGAGGCTTATCTATGTGAATCTATTTGTGCAACATATATTAAGTGAAAAAGTGTAAGTTACAGTTTGATATACTATTGTATAACTTCAATTTTGGAATAAAAGCTCATCCAAATACTTCCCCTATAGATATGCTTATTTTTGTGATAGAAGAATAATTTGAGATATTGCCTTTTTTTTTTTTTTCTTCCTATAGTTTACCTTTTACCTTCTTACTCCCGTTTGCCTCTCAGTTACTCTGGACTTCTTGTTACCACGGAGGTTCAAATCGACAAAAGATTCATCCCAGGAACTGGTTTCTAAAATGTCAAACTTGCACATGTTTGAGGGTTTGAGAAGAGAGAGGTTTCCCTACTGCCTGACTGGAAAAGATAACAGAGAAATAGAGTGCAGATATACAAAACAGGTGTATAAGGGTGCTTATTAAAGGTGGGAGAGCAGACACTTCCAGCCTAGAGAGGGATGAGAGGGCCTTGGAAGGAAAGCACCAAGTTTTTTTTTTGTTTTTTTTTTTTGTATTTTTTCTGAAGCTGGAAACAGGGAGAGACAGTCAGACTCCCGCATGCGCCCAACCGGGATCCACCCGGCACGCCCACCAGGGGGCGACGCTCTGCCCACCAGGGGGCGATGCTCTGCCCTTCGGGAGGGGGGGGTGTCGCTCTGCCGTGACCAGAGACACTCTAGCGTCTGGGGCAGAGGCCAAGGAGCCATCCCCAGCGCCCGGGCCATCTTTGCTCCAATGGAGCCTCGGCTGCAGGAGGGGAAGAGAGAGACAGAGAGGAAGGAGGGGGGGGGGTGGAGAAGCAAATGGGCGCTTCTCCTGTGTGTCCTGGCCGGGAATCGAACCCGGGTCCCCCGCACGCTAGGCCGACGCTCTACCACTGAGCCAACCGGCCAGGGCCAGCACCAAGTATTTGAGGTCAGCTTGGACTAAAGGGACCTGGTGACGAATGTCACAGGTAATGCCAGACCTGGTTGGTGCCTGGGCAAGTGGAGAACTCCAGCTAGGCTGATGGGATCTAAGGCCAGCGGAAACCCGGGTCTCAGTTTCCGGGTGGAGGTCAGGGAAGTTGGCAAGAGCCAACAGAGAAAATGACTAGTGAGCCAGGAAAGGTAAGGCCTCAGGCAGCCTGGCAGTGATTACTAAGACTAAGGCATGGCACAGACACCATCACACCGGACAGGGTCTGCCAACAAGGGCCAGCACATCTGTAGGGACCAGGGGCCAAGGCCCAGAGAGTGTGAAAGATGTCTCGATATCACCCTGGTTACCAAGGATCACGTACTGTCCAGATTCTACCTCGCATTCAATATCATGGTCCTATATACCCTTCCCCATCCCCCCAAAATGGAGGTACAACCACAGGAAAAGGAAGAGTATTCCAAATGAACTGAGATTGAGTGGTCACCTCACAAATGTGAATGGAATCTTTTTTTTTTTTTTTTTTACAGAGACAGAGAGAGAGAGAGTCAGAAAGAGGGATAGACAGAGACAGACAGGAACAGAGAGATGAGAAACGTCAATCATTAGTTTGTCATTGCGTGTTGCAACACCTTAGTTGTTCATTGATTGCTTTCTCATATGTGCCTTGACCACGGGCCTTCAGCAGACCCAGTAATCCCTTACTGGAGCGAGCGACTTTGGATCCAAGCTGGTGAGCTTTTGCTCAAGCCAAATGAGCCCGCGCTCAAGCTGGCGACCTCGGGGTCTTGAACCTGGGTCCTTCCACATCCCAGTCCAACGCTCTATTCACTGCACCACCGCCTGGTCAGGTGTAAATGCAATCTTAAACTAGAAATTTGGGTTAAAAAAATGAAGTTATATTTCTTTCTCATAAAAGTTATAGGCTCATCTTAGTTACATATATTTTTATATATTTATATATAAATATTTATAAATATAAGGAGAGAGGCTATATAGGCACCTGGAAGGAGAAAGAAAAAGAATTAGTTTTATTTCAAATACTTCTGTAACTTTTAAATTGTTACAATTATAGGCAGTCCTTTCAAATGCAAAGACAAAAATAGCAAGTTCAAAATCATTTTGTAATACATGATAAAAGTCAAGATTCAAAATGCCTATTTGGGCACATTATTATTATCTCTATAATTCAATTTACTAATTTATAAAATAAGGGAATTGGGTTAAGTGATTTATATAATCCCTTCCCCTCTAAAATCCTATTAAAGCAGTGAGTTTCCTGTTCTTAAAAATGTACAACCAGATATGCTGAAAACGAGTTATTTTTGTGAAAGATCCTGGATAAGTAAAGACCCTTCTATTTTAATGTTCTAAAGAGATAATGGCTACAGGGACTATAGTGAGAACAGAGAAGTGTTCCAGAAGTGGGATTTGGTTGTCAGTCTCAGCTCTGCCAATTATTTTTATCATGACCTTGATCAAGACAATTTAAACACTTTGGGTTTAAAGTCTCTAAACACCTCTAAAGCAGTTTCCAAGACTGTCTATACATTAGAATTAGTTTGAGATTTAAAAATATATATGTATATGTATATGTGTATGTTTGTATGTATTTACTTACGTAAATATATACATATGATATGTATATATACACATATATATATGCCATATACCCAATAAAAATGTTACATATGTAACCAAAGGACACATTCAAGAATGTTCACAGCAGCACTGTATGTTTTGTTTGTTAGTTTGTTTGTTTGTTTTGAAAGATTTTATTTATTGATTGTTTTTAAGAGAGAGGAGAGAGAGAGAGAGAGAAAGGGGACAGAGGAGGAACAGAAAACATCAGTTCATTGTAGTAGGTGCTTCTCATGTGTGCCTTGACCGGATGAGTCTAGGGTTTTGAACTGGCAACCTCAGTGTTCCAGATCATTACTTTATCCACTGCACCACCACAGGTCTGGCAGCAGCACTAGCTGTAATAATGCAAAGCTAGAAACAATCCCAATGTCCATCAATAAAAGAATGAAAGAAATACTGGTATGCCCTGGCCGGTTGGCTCAGTGGTAGAGCGTCAGCCTGGCATGCAAGGGGTCCCGGGTTCGATTCCCAGCCAGGGCACACAGGAGAAGCGCCCGTCTGCTTCTCTACCCCTCCCCCTCTCCTTCCTCTCTGTTTCTCTTTTCCCCTCCCGCAGCCGAGGCTCCATTGGAGCAAAGATGGCCCGGGCGCTGGGGATGGCTCCTTGGCCTCTGCCCCAGGCACTAGAGTGGCTCTGGTCGCAACGAGCGACGCCCCGGAGGGGCAGAACATCGCCCCCTGGTGGGCAGAGCATCGCCCCTGGTGGGCGTGCCGGGTGGATCCCGGTCCGGCGCATGCCGGAGTCTGTCTGTCTCTCCCCGTTTCCAGCTTCGGAAAAATACAAAAAAAAAAAAAAGAAATACTGGTATGCTTGTGATTGGATACTGTAGAGCAGGGGTCAGGAGACTTTTCTTCTGCAAAGTGCTGGATACTAGATGTTTTCAGCTTCAGCAGCTGTACAGTCTCTGTTGCAACTAAACTGCACCGTAGTAATGTGAAAGCAGCTGTCGGTGGCACGGAAACAAATTTGTCTGGCGGTGCTCCAGCGAAGCTTCCCTTACAAAACAGGAGGTGGGCCCTCTACCATATAGCAATGGAAATGAACAAATAGTAACTACGTATGAAAACGTGGGTGAATTTCACAAACATGCCATTGAGTAAGAGGAGTCAGCACACTTTGTGTAGTTCCATGTATATAAATAGCAAAAATGGCAAAAGTAAGCTATGATGTTAGAAGTCAGAACACAGTGCTTATCTTGGAGAGTGATAGGCATAAAGGAGTATCTTTTGGACTACATTGCTCTATTACCTGATCTGAGACTGGGCTCACTTGGAGAAAATTAATTGTACTATAGATACTTACATAATTTGTACTTTTTTTTTCTGATGTAGCTTTACTTCAGTGAAAAGTTTACATAAAGAATAGATATTTTAGGATATATGTGTATATCCCGCTCTGTAAGAATCTGAGTTAGTTGCTCGGGATTGTGGCCTGAGGATTTGTCCTAATCCACCCTTGGAGAGGTAAGTGACTTGCCCAAGGTCACGTTGTTGGCAGAGCTGATGCGAAGTGAGCTCTTACAGTGTTGGGCATGGGGTGAGTCAGTTCTGCAGAAAGAGAGGACACAGCACCTGCCCTTGAGAATGGACTGGTATTAAGATAAAGGGAGCCAAGGTTACGTTTCTGACTTCAACCTATAGTGATATTTGCCCTATCACCTGAATATTCTCACTGACTTCTGCCACCTGGGTAGCACCCTGCTCAGAACTGCTGGGAAGCTGCCAGAGGCTTTCAGAAGTCAGCCTGCGCTCGGCAGCCAGTTCTCAAAGTGGACGGTGTCAGCGTGTTTGCCACCTCCAGCTCCTCTGACGGGAAGGCGCTGTGTGTAGCAGACAACCGGAACTTCGGATACGCACCGATACGGCCTCACAGTCTGATTTTGTAACTGGTTGGCAAATACTGAATTATACTCAACCCTAAATTTTCTCACTTGTAAAATAGGCACAAAATTCACACCCACGTCACCCTCTGACATGAAACGTTTTTTTTTTTTCTCCTTTCTTTTTCTTCATTCAATATTTGTTAAGCCAACCTTCACATGCCAAGTAACATTAGGCCTTGTGTAAGGATTATCTCATTTAATCCTTGTCAGGGAGGAAGGTTCATTTATGACCCTCATTTTATACATAAAGAGACTCATAATCAGAGAATTTAAGTGACCTGTGCAAGGACACACAGGTAAAGTGGAGGTGGAACTGATTTCCCACTGAGGACGTCTGTTTGGGAGCCACTGCTTTGACAAAGGCAGTGCCTGGCAGCTCTCAGTGTATCTTGTCCCACGGATGAAACTCAGTAGATGTTAATTCTGCATTTCCTTTTCCTCAAAGCGCTGTGAATCAGAGTGGAGGCCGGGCAGTCAGAAAAACTGGGTTCTAGTAACTTGATAAATCACTTCTATTTCCTGATCCATTTAATAAAGACATTGGATTAGGTAAATCTGAAAATTTTCTCCTAAGCTAAATCAATACAGTATGTATTCTCTATGAATACTTGTTCCAAACAGATAATAACTTTAAAATACTTTTTACCCTAAAATATTATAAAAGGTTTGCCTTTGCTTTCATAATATGAGTTTGTTTTAATATTTTAAAAGTAGATATTAAATTATTTACTAGTTAAACCCCACCCCATCTCACACACACCCACCTCACCCTATCCTGCAGCCTCTGCGTGGCCCTTCACACTGGGCACACCTCTCTCATGGCTGCACGAATCTCAAAGTGGCACTCTTGACTTGGTTTGAAAAGCAAAGGTTTTTTTTGATTTTTTTCAGGCCTCTGTATCTATACAATTCTATTAATCTATGCAATGCAGAAGCTTCCAACACGGACGCTCGCCCCAGACCTGACATGAGTCATTAAAACTCATCTACCAGCTGAACAAGTAATTCTCCTTGAAACACTCGGTGCACTTTTGACATCTTGCCAACTTGACAGATAATGCTGGGTTTTCTGCAAATTGGAAAGTGGTGATGGTGAAGCAGCTGCTAGTGATGATGCTGATAAAATATAACTCCACCTCTGTATGGGTGGTTTCTTATATGGGCGAAATTGAGACTTATGTATCAGATTTAGAAACCATTAGACCAACATGAACATGTAGAGGGCAAGAATGATGCCTTTAGAGTATAAACTAAGTATTGTTTCTACATTATTTCCCCAGCATTTGCCTACATCTAAAACCCAATTAGTATTTGAGGAAGAATGAGTGCTGTTAATGCTATTTACAGAAGTAGAAACAAAGTTAATTTGAAAATAAGCCAGTAGTTTTCTCTTGATGCAAGGATTAGCAGAATTTCAGAATAGTATTCTAAGTAAATTGTTACAGCCTGACCAGGCTGTGGTACAGTGGATAGAGCATCAGACTGGGATGCAAAGGATCTTGGTTTGAAACCCTGAGGTTCCCAGCTTGAGCATGGGCTCATCTGGCTCGAGCGCAGGCTCACTAGCTTGAGCACAGGGTTGCTGTCTTGAGCATGCGATCACAGACATGAGCCCAAGGTCACGGGCTTAAGCAAGGGTCATTTGCTCTGCTGTAGCCCCCAGTCAAGGCACATATGAAAAAGTGCCTTGTTCATTGGAACAACTATGGAGCCGCAACAAAAAACTGATGATTCTCATCTATCTCCCTTCTTGTCTGTCCCTGTCGGTCCCTCTCTCTGTCTCTCTCTGTCTCTGTCACACACAAAAAAATTGTTACAATAATGATATATATGTCAGCATTACATTAAAAAAAAAAACATTAAGAGAAATACTGTTCATTTAGAAAGGCACACAGCCAGGAGGGTTGAAAGATTTAGCATTCCAGTAATAAGAGTTTGGAATTCCAAAACACACACAAAAATGTCATTTTTTATTGTTTTGCTTAGTTTGGTTTTATTCCAGGAAGTTAGGAGACACTAGGCTAGACAGACAGTACAGATGACAGGTCATGATGTAAATGCTTCCTATGAGACAGGAAACGCGCTCAGACCCTGCACATGACCCCACAAGTTGGCTCTTTGTTCTCAGTACATCCATTTGCTTCTTTGTGCTTAATTCTGTGTATTGTGGTCAGATGAGACAGAGAGAAAACTGCAATTACAGGACAATATGACCATTAAATAAATTGCTCTTATGCACCAAGGAATAAATAAAGATGCTTATCACTGATTTATGAAGAGATATTTGGTATAAACAAAAGGACTTGTTATAGCAGCTTTATAAACAATCTCATAATACATTTTTCAGTTCCTTAATGCTAACATTTCATACATACAGACACACATACACACACGTGAATGTATATATATATATGTGTGTGTGTGTATACACATAGATGTTTGGTTTGCAGGTGATTTCAGATTTTTTAAAAGGTAATCACTAAAAAGCATCTTTTAACAATGAAAACATTTTGACTTTGTACTCTGAGCTATTACCATTTTGGTCATGCAGACCTTGGGAGTGAATAACCCACAGTATTTTCCTCATCATTTTGTCACTGATTTATCCAGTCTTTGAATCTGCCCACCAGGAAGCATCATAAAAATTTCTCCTCAAAAACTATTTTAGCTTCAGTTCAACTATCAGATTCTATCCAATGCCCCAAAAGTATGCTCCTGTGGCTGCAAAAAAGGAAACTATATATATACAACCATATGTGTGTGTGTCTGTGTGTGTAATGCACTTAAAAAATTTTAAGCAATATAAGCTGAAACTTATAAATTTACAATAACAATGAGCATAATCTTCCTTCCTATAAGTATTTCTTTTTATATATATACTTTTAAAAAATATTTTTAAGACTTTATTTTAGAGAGAGAAGCAAGTGTGTGTGTGTGTGTGTGTGTGTGTGTGTGTGTGTGTGTGTGAGAGAGAGAGAGAGAGAGAGAGAGAGAGAGAGAGAGAGAGAGAAGGGAGGGGAGGAGCAGGAAGCATCAACTTCCATATGTGCCTTGACCAGGCAAGCCCAGGATTTCGAACTGGTGACCTCAGCATTCCAGGACTATAAGGTATTTCTGATGAAATTATAGCAATATTATTTTAAGGCAAACTAGAGAGCTGCAATCATTTGCAATCATGCAAGCATGAGCTCATTTGCTATACAGGTCCTATCTTTCTGTAGTTTCATTTTTAAGACATATTCTGATGACTGGTTGAAGAAGTGAAATGTCAGCCCTCAGCATTTGAAAACAGAATTGGGGTGTTAGCAGGGCTGTGGTCTTCCAGTCTCCAGGAGGGGATCCTTCTGTGCCTCTTCCAGCTTCTGGTGACCCAAAGTGTTCTTTGGTTTATAGCATAACTCCAATCTCTGCCCCCGTCTTTACATAACCATCTTCTCCACGTGTCTGTGTCTTCACATCATGTTCTTTTGTGGGTTTCTTTCTTGTAGGACAGATGTCTTTTTGGATTAGCATCTCACCCTACTCATCTTAACTAATTATATCTGCAACGTCTGTATTCCCAATAAAGTCATTCTGAGGTGTTGGGGTTAGGATATCAACATATCCTTTTGGGGGGGACACTTCAATCCATAACACTTAGCAGGTGTTCTAGATTCTGGGACTACATCATAAATAAGTCAAAGTTCATGTTCTTCAAGTGCAAGGAGATTGACATCAAACAGACAAAACCCAAGAATATCAGTGAGTGATAAAGGCCACACAAACAGTTACATAACAGGGCAGCTACTTAGCCTGGATGGTCAGAAAGGTTCACTCTACGGTGACCTTTAAGCTGAGATTCTAAAACAAGAAAAAGGCAGCCATGCAAAGATGGAGAAAAGAGAACTTGAGGCAAAAGAAACCAAGGCTTCCTTGGGGAAGAGCCGGTTCCACTGCTGCAGCTTGTCAGCACAAAGGGGTCCCTTTCCTTCCATGAATTTATACATCAACTTCACAAACTATCTACCTAAGTTTGGGTTTCTGGTAAGTAAGTGTTTGCAGAGTTTTGGACAGATGGAATAGCGACTCAAACAATGGTTTTTTTCATGCACTAAAGACAGTATCTTTAGTTTGAAGATGCTATACTGTTTTATGGATGCTGAGGCTATTTTTATAACTTTAAAACTATTTTTAAAATATAACTGAAATATTATTGCAGAGAATTATAAAAAAATAGAGAAATTATTAGTGATTAGATAAGTCTTACTCATATCCCCTTAAAAGAGATCAGATTTGATTTATATCTATGCCTTCATAAAAGAACATTAGTATCATTTATAAGATAATCATCCTCAAGTCTATCCTTAAATTGCACAGAAGTAATGTAGAGATAGTCATTTGATAAAACAGCTATTTTCACAGAAACACATTTTTCTTAGATCCTTCTTCCTTTTTAAAATTTTATAGATTCCATATTATAGGATATAGTTATCTAAGCTGGGCTCTAAGTAGCATTATCTCAAAGAAAATGAAAACATTGATGACAATAAAAAAACTGCAGAGAAAATTTAAGGGCTAAAATATTTTAAACCTTTCCTATGTCAAATTTGGGTTTGCATTTTTAATACCCTTAAGAAGATTCATGGTAAAAATGGGTCATCTTTTTTTCATCTCTGTTGCTTGCAGACATAGGCATATTTTACTCACTGAATTATTAACTTTTCCATATGCCTGTTAATATTTAGAAAAAGACCGAGAACTTGTAAAATAACATGTCAAAATCTGTGATTCAGAGAGAGAACAAATGCACCCAGTCCCAGAATTACCTCAGAACTGACCCAATTAAGCTTGAATAAAGAGCTTTCTAAGAATATGGTTGCTTCACAGTAACTTTCTATGAATTTCTGCAACAAAATTTAACAGGGCCAAAGCCTTTTTTAAGATAGTTAAAATGTAAAACTGCTCATCATCAGGGATGTAACATACAGCATTGAAAACATAGTCAAAAACATTGTAATAACTATGTATGGTGCCAGGTGGGTATTACACTTATTGAGGAGATCACTTCTTTTTTTTTTTTTTTTTTTTTTTTAATAATTTTATTTTTTTAATGGGGTGACATCAATAAATCAGGATACATATATTCAAAGATAACAAGTCCAGGTTATCTTGTCGTTCAATTATGTTGCATACCCACCACCCAAAGTCAGATTGTCCTCTGTCACCTTCTATCTTGTTTTCTTTGTGCCCCTCCCCACCCCCTATCCCTCTCCCATTCCCCCCTCCCCCCTGTAACCACCACACTCTTATCAATGTCTCTTAGTTTCACTATTATGTCCCACCTACGTATGGAATAATACAGTTCCTGTTTTTTTCTGATTTACTTATTTCGCTTCGTATCATGTTATCAAGATCCCACCATTTTGCTGTAAATGATCCAATGTCATCATTTCTTATGGCTGAGTAGTATTCCATAGTGTATATGTGCCACATCTTCTTTATCCAGTCATCTATTGATGGGCTTTTTGGTTGTTTCCATGTCCTGGCCACTGTGAACAATGCTGCAATAAACATGGGGCTGCATGTGTCTTTACGTATCAATGTTTCTGAGTTTTTGGGATAATACCCAGTAGAGGGATTGCTGGGTCATAAGGTAGTTCTATTTTCAGTTTTTTGAGGAACCACCATACTTTCTTCCATAATGGTTGTACTACTTTACATTCCCACCAACAGTGGATGAGGGTTCCTTTTTCTCCACAGCCTCTCCAACATTTGCTATTACCTGACTTGCTAATAACAGCTAATCGAACAGGTGTGAGGTGGTATCTCATTGCCGTTTTGATTTGCATTTCTCTAATAGCTAAAGAAGATGAGCATCTTTTCATATATCTGTTGGCCATTTGTATTTCTTCCTGGGAGAAGTGTCTATTCATATCCTCTTCCCATTTTTTTATTGGATTGTTTGTTTGTTTGTTGTTGAGTTTTATGAGTTCTTTGTATATTTTGGATATTAGGCCCTTAGAGGAGATCACTTCTTTAAGTTATATAAATATCTAATCACTATATTGTACACCTAAAATTAATATAATATTATATGTCAACTGCAAATGGAAAAAATTTAAATTATTTTTAAAACATGATTATCTTTTTATGCATTTTGGGGCAGAAATATCATGCTACACATCCTTAGACATTTATCAAATAAGCAAAATCCTTCTTATGAGATAAACATTCAAGAAACTTAAAGAAATTGGTGAAAAAGCGAAGGGATTTCGAAGTACAAATTGGTAGTTACGGAATAGTTATAGGGATGTAAAGTCCACCATAGGGAATATAGGCAATAATATTATAATAACTATGTATGGTGTCAGACAGGTACAAGATTTATCAGGATGACCACTTAGTAAGCTACAGCATGAAACTAATATAAGAGGGTATGTCAATTATAATTTAAAAATTACAAAAGAAGAAAAGAAAAAACTTATAGCAGAGTTTCCTTTTTCTATTGAGTATATTTCAAATAATTGCTTTAGAAAAAGATGTTAGGAAATTAAAGTCAATTCTACTCTTATCTCTTTCGGTCATTCTAGACTAGCCTAAGCAAACTAGACCAGCATTCATTCATTTACGGGAGGGTGAGAGCTAGTCCTCCCTCTCCCCACCCTCCGCTGCCCACAGCTGTGGTTCCTGGAGGCATCAGACTTAGGCAGGAGGCATCTGGTGTCCTGGCCCAGAGGACAGGCACCATGAAGTCTGCTGTTACTAAGCACCATCGACCAGGGCAGCCAGGAAGGAGGTCATTTTTTATTTTTTAATTCAGTTGATTTTTTTTTTACTTGTTAAAAGCCCACAATGATCATTTTTAGAGGTCTGAGTACAATGCTGGTTCCCTGAAAGAGTGAACGAATGAACTATAAATACTTGATTAATGCTAGCTTACCAGATAATTAATGGAGGCTGCTAGAGTCAAAGCTCTCATACAAATAAGTCATCAGTCCATTGTCTGTGGTCGCTGAGAATACAAGTCTATTCTGCAGCCTACTTCAGTGAAAGGATATGTGTATGAGCACGATTTCGGAGACAGGAAGGTGGGTGGAGGCTTTGACCCTTTTTCTAAACCAACCATAAGAAAGCTATTGCTTTTTCTCTTCTACTTTTTATATCACAATCAAAACACACCTCATTCCCTTGGTTCTAAAAGTGCATTACAAGAACAGGCACAAGATAAATAATAACAATAATAATAATAAAAAGCAAAAAAAAAAAATAAAAAGAACAGGCGCAAGAGTCTGTTGGTGTTTTGTTGCTTGATATTGGTGGTCTTCTTGTGCCTCCCAAGTTTTGCACATTAGTAAGCCACTGAAGTCTAAGTGTGTATTGAAAGAAAAACTTGCCTTTGTGGTCATTTGCAGCTTCAAGAAGCAAAACACACGTCAGCATAGGAAATGAAGCAGCAACTTGCTCATTGACAAACAAATGCAATCTACTGTTGTAGGGGCAACAAGTTGATACAGGTGAAAGAGAGCTTGCTTCACAGAACTGCACCCTCCTGACAAGGTGTTTGAAAGAACCAGTTTGCTGTGGGGTGTTTTCCTCCTCAAACCTTTCATTAGGCTACTCTGACTTGCTACCAAGGCTGCCTGGGCATGTTGATTCCAGTGAGGTCTATGCATCAGTAGGGACTGAGAAATATTTTATAGAGGGAGAGAGAAAGAACAGACTTTACAGGCACGGGTTAGTTCAGAAAAGTGGAGAAGGTAGGTTGTGGTTCCTGGGAAAACATTACCCGTATGAGTCAGCCACACCCGTAGTCCCCATCTTTTGCATCTGCTCTGCAGGCTCAGTTTCTGGGGTGAAGCACGCATCTTCTCTGGTTTACTTTTCCAGCTTCTCCTCTTGATTCCTCTTCCCACTTGGGAATTTCTTCTGCTGGATTTTAAAACTATGATTTTAAAGCAAGCTGCTCTGGTTCTAGTTAGATTGATTGGATCATGATGATTTTCTAGACACATGAGAGGAAGCAAATAGGAAATTTCTAGTGTAAACAATATTCTAGTAAAGAAGACTGATTGGGACCCCAAACTGAAATGGGTACTCTATTTGAAATTGGAACGAATTCAAATCCACCAAATAGTTTTTATCTTTTCACTGCATAGGATCACGGAAGGTTTCATAGCTATGGTTCAGAAAAAGCTAAACACAGTAAGGAGTATTGTTCCCCTCAGAATCCAAGTTGCAGAGATAGAGGCCAGGGATGAGAAAAGGGGGTGAGGAAGCTCTGCTTTCCATTCTGAAACCTAAGTGATCTTTCCACCTTATGGAGTAGTCAGCAAACCGCTGTCCACAGGTCAAATCCCACCCGATTCTGGAAGCTAAGAAAGGTTTTCATGTTTTTAAAGGGAGAAGAAGCAGGAACAGCAACAACAGAGACATTATGTACCTGCAAAACCCTAAAACATTTATTATCTGACCTTTACAGAAAGTTTGCTAACCCCTGATATAAGTCAGCAATTCCCTGGGGCTTGGAGGTGCTTCACTAGCTCCCTTGTAAGCAGCCACTGACACAGAAGAGGGTGTGGGAGATCTTGAGGGAGGTGTTAGAACAAGGCCTAGAGAAGGTACATTCCTATTCATTGGGTGTCTGTTCTGTTCTCCTGCGGGCAGCACACAAACACGTGGTCCTGCTACCTGCGAGGAAGGGTAGGAAATACAGTCCAGCTCTGTGCCCGGGAGGAAGAGGAATCTGGTGGCGAAGATACAGGTGTTCCAAGGCACACTAGGTTAACTGCTGGAAGAATGAAGTAGGCAGTTGTTAAAGAGTTCAGGAACAGGCCAGAACACTTCAGACTGAGTTATGAGGTTCTCACAGTCATTTCCCAGAAGAGGTCAAATTATGATGATCAGTCATCAAGAGGGTAAGAAATGTAGGTATCTGAAATGAGATAATCAAAGCACAAAGGTGGAAAACATAAGGCTTGCCCAGGGACTCATACTTAACTAGGTAAGAGACCCCAAAGGGAAGTTCTGGGAAATTCACTTAGAAAGACTGGTTCAGCTGGTAGAGTGCCTTGAGTGTCAGGCCATAACAGGGAAACATTTACGATACCAACTTTTAAAAAAGCATTCAACCAGGGATTTTTTTTTTCCTGATTTTTCTTGTATTTGTCTATTTTTTGCTCTATGGCAGCATTGGCTGCTAGTCTGGAAACGCTGCATCTGTAGTGAAACAGGTATCACTGGGTGAAGGTTTATCTTCAGAAGATAGGAATGTTAGGATTTCAGGAAGTGACATAAAATGATAAAAATTGACCCAACTCTTTTTTAAAAAATTAAATTTGAGAGTCATACATTTCTAAAAGCATCTGATAACATTTATACTCAGTTCAAAGAATAATAGTAAGATGACCATTCAGCCACTCACCACCAGATAAGAAATAACAGAACCTTGCCAGTGTTTGTGACACATGACCCCCACCGTGGCCTCCTTGGTTACCTGTTCCTTTCTCTTATTGTCTCAGCTGACAAAACAGCAATCCTGAATTTTGCTAGGCATTCCTTGCTATTTTTTTTAATAGTTTTACTATCTACAAATAGATTCCTCTAAATATATTATTTATTTTTACCTACTTCAGGCGTCCCCAAACTATGGCCTGTGGGCCGCATACAGCCCCCTGAGGCCATTTATCCGCCCCCTCCCCCCGCTGCACTTCCGGAAGGGGCACCTCTTTCATTGGTGGTCAGTGAGAGGAGCACTGTATGTGGCGGCCCTCCAACGGTCTGAGGGACACTGAACTGGACCCCTGTGTAAAAAGTTTGGAGACCCCTGGATGGAATAATATTATATATAGTCTTTTGTGACTTGTTTTTGCTCAATATTATGTTTTTGATATTCATACAAGTTGCTAATGCTTGTAGCTAGTAGGTAAGGTAATTCATTTATAAAGTATTCTATTCTGACTTATTCATTCTACACTTGTGGGACATTTTCTTTTTAAATTGGAGAAAAGATATCTCTTTCAAAGGAGACATTAAAGTAAACACTGAACAAAACCAAACAATCACAGGAAATAAGATGCTAGTGAGGGATGCATTGCTCTTCGTAGACCATTTGTAAAGTCCAGCACGTCTGCTCTTGGAACTCATTGTTCTTTTTTTTTACAGAGATAGAGAGTCAGGGACAGACAGATAGGAACAGAGAGAGATGAGAAGCATCAATCCATTGCGTTTTCCATTGCGACACCTTAGTTATTCACTGATTGCTTTCTCATATGCGTCTTGACTGCGGGCCTTCAGCAGACCGAGTAACCCCTTGCTCAAGTTGGCAACCTTGGGTCCAAGCTGGTGAGCTTTGCTCAAACCAGATGAGCCCACACTCAAGCTGCCGACCTCGGGGTCTCGAACCTGGGTCCTCTGCATCCCAGTCCGATGCTCTATCCACTGCGCCACCGCCTGGTCAGGCAGAACTCCTTGTTCTTATTGGACAAAACAATTTGTCTTATCATGTTTGACTTGATTTATTATAGTGGTTCTCAACCTTTCTAATGCCGTGATCCCGCAATACAGTTCCTCATGTTGCAGTGACCCCAAACCAAAAAATAATTTTGGTGGCTACTTCATAACTGTAATTTTGCTACAGTTATGATTCGGAATGTAAATACTTGATATGCATTATGTATTCTCATTGTCTCTCTGCCTCCTAGGCTTCTGTCCTCTGGCGCTTGCTGCACCTGCCCACTGATGATGTCAGCAAGCCGCGGACACACGTAATGCGCTGCTATGGACTGTGAAGCGTCTCCCCCCCCCCCTCCCGCTTCCCCCACCCCTTAGGCCCCGGATGGATGATGCAATCACGTCTGCGCATGACCGCAGGCATTCAGTTTGGAACGCAAGTCCATAACGGCGTGCATTCAAGAGGAATAGCGCTGCTACAGATGGTAGCGTGGCTTCTCAGCCGCTAAAGCCATCAGAAATATGTATTTTTTGATGGCTTTAGGTGACCCCTGTGTTTTGGTCGTTTGACCCCCGCCGGGGTCGCGACCCACAGGTTGAGAACCACTGATTTATTATGACATTTATCTGTACCTTTGGGGGGTGTTTTGTTGTTGTTGTTGTTTTGTCTTGTTTTGGTTTTTCAAATCACCTGTTCCTGCATGTGATTGAAGGGCTTTAGTTACTTTAGAGAGAATCCCTCTCTCTGCACCTCATGTCTTCTTGTAACTAGTTAAGAACATTTAAGGCATTTTTGTACTAAGAGGTCTCAGATTCCATTTCGGGACACTTTTTGCAAAGGCCTGCCTGAATTCATGGAAGAATTGCACACTTCAGGCCACTGACAACACAGGACTTGGCTTTTATAATCCACTTCTTCTGGACATAAAGTAAATCTGACCGTGATAATTCTGTGTTATACATCTTTAATGTTAGGCTTTTGGTTTTGAGTCTATTCTGGCTTGATTTCATAAGTGACATAAGCCACTGTCCCCTTCATGTGCTGCTCCTGGCTGAGGAGATATTTCTCAGCTCTGGCTGATACATCCATTCATCCACCCAGAAAAGCTCTGAGGTCTGGACTCAGCACCACAGGAATGTCCAGCTCAGCTTCCTGAGAGAGCCTCCCTGTTCAAGTCTCATTATGTATTGAAGTATTCAAGGGTATTAACAACCATCTGATCTCTTTTTACAGAAGGACACACACGTAAATATTTCTGAGAGTGGTGAAATATTTTACCTCTCAACCATTTCCTTTAAGTTTCTTTTCTTTTGTGTTGTGTATTTCATGGTCAGGTTTCATTTCTGAATAATTAGCATATATTTGCCTTATGAGAACAACCTGAGTTGCAAAAACTCATTTTTAAGCTTCTTTGCTTAAAGCAATCAGTTCCATAAATTATACATCTGTTACTTGATATGCATTTTTTAATAGGAACCTAAAGCTATCCCATAGGAATGCTCATTTTCACATTAAAGGTAGAAGAACCTGGGAGCCTGATTTTGTTTCCTTTCTTTACTTTATTTTTTATTTGATTTGATTTTTTTTATTTTTTCTAAGAGGCAGATAGTCTTTTTTTTTTTTTCAAATCTTATTTATTCCTGATAGAGAGTTTGATTTTGATCTTTAGAAGCATCATTTTAGATTTGTATAATCCGTTCAGTAAACTGCTTCTTAAGTAGATAAATAAATATCAAATTAAACTTGCAATTAAAGTTTACTAAAAATATAGGTTGCTATAATTTTGTTGGTGATAGAAGTACAGAAGTAGAAGTGATTAATGATGACTGCTAATGATGCAGCTCTATCTACAGACCATGGGTGTAGCAAAATGAGGGCCTCATCCCAGGAAAAACCTTTGTAGATAAGACCTAAATACAGCTCATTTCTAGTCAGTATATTGACACCCCTTAGTTTGACAAGGAAAACCAGAAAAATAGTTCTGGAATGACCATTTCATCTTTATTTCCCCTTCGTTGTTGTTTTCTTGACTGTTAGATTTTAGTTATTTTTTAAATTACATCAGTGTGAGAGATCTTCAGATAATAATGGTGAAGAGAAGATCATCTTAAAATTCTGACTTGTGGTTTCCCTAAATTTTGGATAACTTGTCTTGGCATTTCACAGTAAAAATGGTTTATTGGTGAGGCTAATGGAAACTGCTATAAAAATAAAATCGTGAAATATTTGACTTAAAAGACAGAAGAAAGGTCTGGGTTTAATCACTGCATCTGTAACTTAAAATAAGAAAACCTTTAAGTTAGGAAGCTCTTAACTTTTTTAACATAGACATTTTTGGATTAGCACAAAGATCGCATGTGCCTTCTCTTTTCTTCATTCATGCAGAAAAATGATCATTCTGGGGGTCAGGGGAATTGCAAAGAAAAGAAGAGATTCATAGAGGTTAAAAGTAATTGTAATAATTCAAGCTTAGTTCTCTCATATCCCAGTCATGGGTTACTTTTAGTACCCAACTAAAGAATAAGAAAGAGAGAGAGAAAGAGATTGTGACAGAGAGAGGGAAAATGGGGAGAGAAAATAGAAAGATAGAGGAGAAAAAGGGAAAGAAAGAAATGAAAAGAGGATAGATAGAAAAGGATGCTAGCCTGACCTGTGGTGGCACAGTGGATAAAGCGTCGACCTGGAAATGCTGAGGTCGCCGGTTCGAAACCCTGGGCTTGCCTGGTCAAGGCACATATGGGAGTTGATGCTTCCAGCTCCTCCCCACCTTCTCTCTCTCTCTCTCCCTCTCTGTCTCTCTCTCTCCCTTTCTCTCTCCTCTCTAAAATGAATAAATAAAATTAAAAAAAAAAAAGAAAAGGATGCTACTTCTCTTATGAATGATAAATTGGGGATGCTGAGCAGGGTAGAAAATGATAGTAATGCTAATAAATGATAATGTGTACTTATGGGAAAAGTCTCTACTGAGACCAGCAACTGTGGCTATAATTATGCAACCATTTAACCTGAATGTTGAATTAGGAAGATGTAGGCATCTTTTCTTCATGAAGATGGCTTGGTGTGATGAAAAAGATAGAAGAAACAAAGACCTCTGGATAGACGCCCCTGCTGTGATCTAGTTCCACAACCAAAGTGCAGAGTGCCCATGGCCATGTTTACAAAACTTCTCTAGTCTTTCCTCCTGAGAAATGGTGGCAGAGCACCTATCAACCCTGCCCACCTCACAGGCTTACGGGGGACTCATTGAGATTATTTTTGTGTAAAGTCTCTGTGAGAGCTGTAAAGTACCAAAGTAACACATAACACCGGGCCACAAATAAACAGCGTGCTGTTCCTGGGCCTGGCAGTCAAAAAGCAAATACAAAAGAAAATGGAAATGTCAGGTTACTTTTTTTTTTTTTAAGCAAAAAGACGGCTTATCCAGTAGCCAGATTTTGACGATCATATTTGACATATTCAAGTGCTTCATATTAAGCAACAGAACTTAAGCAATTTTATTTTAGTATCATGATCATAAAAATCCTCAGACCTTTTTTTTTTATTTTTTGACAAAGTAATTCAAAGAGATGGGGGGAGGAAGCACAGTATTGATGACTGGCGAGGCAGTGTTCTCAGGGGATCATTAGGCTCCTCTTTACAGAGCTCTGGGAAGAATGCTCATAAAGGGCTTGCCTCTGCTTCTCTATGACTTCTCCTGAGTGATGCAGAGCTAACTGTAGAGCTGGCAAGACAGCAAACGCCAGAGAAACGTGCCTGGCAGCTCCTCCTGCGACAGCCCAGCCAAGAGGCTCCTGTCAGAGCTGGCCAGTTAGTGGTGGCAGAGGATGTGGTCAGAACAAGGGCGGAAGCAGGATCAGAGCCGCTGACACAGTCTCTTGCTTCTGACAGCAGCTCACACTTCTGGGGCTCTAGAAAGGAAATAGACATTTGGAAGCAGATATAATCAAAGGATTTTCCCTTCAGCAGCTCAGCATGTGGATTTTGGAGGATTAAAAAACAAACAAACAAAAAAACAAACAAACAAAAAAACCCAACTATTGCTTGTCCTCTCAGGGCTTATCAAGTGTTTTGCCACATTTTTAACCCAAAAGTTTTGTTTGCATGAGGGTGTGTCCAGTTCATGGGTGGAAAATTTCTGAGGTTTTTCCCGTTCTATTCTATGTTCCTCCCTCCTCTGTTCAGTTGTTCGTGGCCTCTGCCCATTGTGATCCTAACAAACTCTAATGCTAAGGATCAACTTTATTTAAGATTGTAAAGCTTCAAGGATCAACATGGTGGGGAAAAGAATCAAAATGCTTTTGGGATAAGACCAAATATATGCCAAATATCTGTATAAAGAGCAAATGTGACCCTTCTTACTTAGTCAATCATCCAGTCATATCTGTTAAATGATTATTCGGCCAATACTATGTTAAAGAGACCATGTATCCTTTTTGTAATCCTTCAATTCAGCGAATTAACTAAGAGGACCAATGTCACTAGAATGGTAATGCTGAGCACGGACATCTCTTTCCCACTTGTGGTCTCTCCCGACTCCTAGTCTGAAGCAAGTACTGACAGTCTTTATCCTGTGATGGAATTTTTAGAAACACCAGCGCTGTTGGGTAGACAAATGTCTCCATCAGGAAGTCACGGATTGGTTTGTGATAAGGAAGGGTGGATTTGAAAACCATTTTCCCCTTGGTCTCATTTATACTTTCTCTCCCTTTAGCTGCTCTCAGTTGCGTATTCTGTCCTTTCCATCATCACAAAGCTTATCACACTGGCATTCACTCAACACGTGCACCCTCCATCCTCACCCCACACAACCGTCTTTCCATTTTCTAAGAGAAACTCATAGACTCCTGGAATAAGACACAGAAGATGTCAGCTCCCTCTTAGAAAATTGACTTTAGAAACACAAGAAAAGGAGGACTGTCTGTCCAGAAGCAGATGCACCGATGGGGATGCTCGCCTCTTCTGGGTGGTTCCGGTGCTGGTTCCGGTGTGGTTCCGGTGCTGGAACCACAATGGTTCTTCCTTCAGCAGCAGCAGCGTGAGCAGCACTCCAAGCAGCCACAGAGCAGGGTCTGAGGTTTCTTCTCCCTACAGAGCAGATGCACACCGCACTGCCTGCCTTTGGCTTGCAGCACACTTTCTACCTTAAAAGCAAATTCTAATTCTTTGAAAACTAAACACTAAAAAAACAGAACAAAAAAAAACCCCCTCAAATCTAAAATAATTTTAGTATTTCTGGAAAACAAATTGATAAATATATACTCAAACTGTGAGAATATTTTCATACTCTTAAACATTTATATATTAAAAAAAATAATAAATGTCTCTGGATACAGCTCTCTTTAGATAATCTCTCCAGGGCCAGAATACACACATAGAGTCTATGGATTCAAAACCTTGTAGGTAAGAATCTACAACTTGTCATGAAGATTCTTCAGGAAAGAAGATTATGCCAGGATAGCATCTACTACTTTCCTTTCAATTTCATTCTCCCCCTATAATAGCCTACTGTAAATGATATTTGTGATGTCTTTGTTATGTGCTGGCTTGGCTAAGATGAGCTCCATTCCTCAGAATGCCTGTTCCTGCATGTTTCTGGTTAAGGGAAGTCATAAGCAAGATGCTAGTAGGAAATGTGGAGGGTAGGAGTTAAGGAGCAGCCATATTTGAGCTCCCTCTGGCTGTGACTCTTCTGCTGGCTCTCCTTGTGGGCATGAGGCCATGGCTGGGCTCACAACCGCTTCCTCTTCCTGTGGGCTCTTCCTCAGTGTCTCTAATTCCTGCACCTAGTGAGCAGAGCAGAGCAAATTCTCTAGACACAGTGATAAGACATTTGTATGCCAGCAGGTGGGAAATAAGTCCTGTGAAATAATCAAGGACCCTAAACTTCGGTGAAATATCCAGAGATCCAGTCTGAGGCATGTTGAGGACCTTTTCTGACCTATTTTTTGAGTGATTCACGAAAGCTAGCAATTATGGGTGGGGCCCAGAATGAGAGAAAGCCCTTCAAGAAGTCCAGACTGCTGAGGAAATAGCTCTGCCACCATATAATCTAGAAGATCCAGCGATACTTGAACTGTTGGTGATGGGGATGCCGTTTTGAGCCCTTTTGGGTTCCTATAGGTGTGATCCAGGTCACAGTGTGGTTCCTTGGGATTTGTAGATAAAGCCCCACCACCCTCTGTAGATAACTATTCTTCTTTTAAGAAATAGCTTTTGTTTTGCTACTGGATGTGAGTAGAAATTGAATGCTTGGCCATGGGTCACAAAGTTACCATGTGACCTGAGCTGCTTATTACTAAGCATCTTCTGACCCACCGAGTCTAATGTTGAGCAGGCATGGAAGTACTTTATTCTCAAATAGGAGTGGTAGATACAAAACTGGGCTTGATTAGAACCTAAAGGCACAGGTATGTTACATAAGCAACTGGCCCACCTATCCATGGCCACTACTCTTGATACTCTGTCTTCCCTCTCTAAGTTGCTCCAATGGCCTTGGGGAGTAGCTGGGACCATGTAATAGAGAAAAAAAACTGTCTTGGTCTGTACGAAGTCTTGCACAATAGAAATATGCCACTCAAAAGTAGATAGCTAGAAACAAAACAAACAGTTGAAGCAAAACAGCCCCACTGTGGGATGGCCCTGAAAGACCGTGGTGAAGGGAAAGTCTCCCAGTGTGTAGAACTTAAGCGATGCACCTGGATGTCTATTTTTCTTAGAAGGACAGATGTCCAGAAGTACAGGTCTATATGAATGATGCTGCTGAATGAATGATGCTCTTGGTATGCTGGACTGTCACTACTTTAATGATCTGATCTGTTTCTCTTTACCAACTTTATTGATATATAACTGACATATAACAATGGGTAAGTGTAAGGTGTACAATGTGGTGATCTGATACACATATATATTACAAGTCTATATTAATTCATGGATCGTAAGTAATATTTGTCTAGAAGTTTAGAAATTTGGAGAAAATATGATTAAAAAGTTGGTGACAAAGAGATGTGGCAGAGAGGTAAGTTGACAGACCTTTCCAAATTGGCATGGCATGGCATGTGAAGATATTTGTGTTTGATGTGAACGATCACTAAGTGGTGAACTCAACAGAGGAATATTTGAAGAATCAGGTAGGTAGGATGAACCATTCTGTGAACATAAGTCAGTCTCCTCTAGTAACTCTTGTCACTTCCCAGTTGGCTCAAGAATAAAGTGGCCATGGTAACAGAGATGGGAGTTATCCATGAGCTCAGCAACATGGACTTCTACTTGCCAAGGTCCATTGGCTATAGCCACTGAGGAGTGCCCAATCGGCTAACAGCAGAGAATAACAGTGAGTCTCTGACATGGCACCATGCCTGGCTACTGGCTAACTAGGACGATTACAGTAGATCAGATCTCTTCCTTCATGGGAGGGGCAGTGTTTTGTTCTTATTGGCATAGGCACACTGGATACAGATTTGCTTTCCTTGCACACAATGAGTCCGCCCAAACTACTACCAAAACCGTGTACAAAATGATTTATTCGTTATGATGATGTTTTACACAGCATCGCTTCTGGTCAAGGAGCTTCTCTCACAACAAATGAGTCATAACAATTGGCTCATGCAGTTCACTTGTCTTACCATGTTCCTCACCACCTTGAAGCAGCTGCTTTGACAGAATGGTGGAAAAGACTCAGTTATGGTCAGTTGTTTAGGATGCAAAGAACGCTCCAAAATATAACATCTAATATATATTTCTGTTTCTTCCATAATGAGGATTCGTGAGTCTGGGGACAAGAGGAAGTTATAGGAAATGTGCCTCTCACTATTATCTGCAGTGACCCATTAAACTTCTGCTTTACATCCCAATGGTATTAGGCTTTGCTGGTCTAGTTGTCTTAGTTTTAACAGTGCTTCTATTAAACTGATAAGCTCCTGGACACTTTGACTCATGTCACTGAATCAACAGGCAAAGGAAAGTGATTGAAACTGGGCTGCATCTACATAAAGACGTAAAAAGGGAGAATATTTTCAATGTTTAAGATCCTCTGGGTCACATCTCAGTATTCCCATGTCCTGTGATTAAACTACATCCACTCAATTAGCAGGACTGCTAATAACCCAAGCCTTTTAGGCATGAAGATTTGGTTCACCCCACCAGGCACAGATCCACAACTAGCTGAAGTGTTGCTGAAGACAGACCAAAACTAAACAAAACAAAACAAAAACATGGATTAGGTAGTGAAAGGAAGTTATAAATACCAGCTATGATCACATTATCAGTTGCAGAAGCACTGTAATAGTTATGAGTATTTCTTTCTTAATATGACGACTTATGTATAGTTATGTATCCCCATATCCATGCATCTAAATATATTTTTATATTTAACCAATTATTTTTGTATTTGTCTTCTTTCCCATCTCCTTATCATCTAACATAAAATGTATTAATAGTTAACTTAATATTTAGTATGTAAATTATAGCATAGCAAAGAGAAAGTGTGAATCAGTTAGAATCACACTAAGAATGAACATCACCCAAAAGAACTTTGGAGCGTCTTCTGGGGAAAGGTTAATGTGTTTTTGGTTGTACTTGGGACAGATGTATCATGTTAGGTGGAGATATGACTCTTGTTGCTTTCATTTGGAGATTAAATATGATTTATACACAGGTATATAAGTGCCAAGTTATTAAGAAGTGACTTTGTAAGGAATACAATTGAGTAGGCTGCACTGTGTTTCCCAGAATTCTGTTTCCTGTATGTTTCTGGTTCGAGTGGGCCGGAGGAGACGTTCTTGTGCAAAATTTGGAGGGGACAGTGAAGCAGCAGCAATTTTATTGTTCCTACATGTTGTCTTTTCTCTGCTGTCGGGTCCCCTGCATGGGTCAGCCCCTGGGTCTGTAACTGTTCCACCTTTTCCTGAATCCTCCTCCCGCTCCTCCAACAACTCTTAGGCTGGGTATGCATGTTTAGCTCTACGATGAGGGTGCTGCTTCTTCAGGGAACCCACACAGTCCAGGTCTGAGACTTTAAGAACTAAGACAAGTTTTTCTGTCCTTGTACATTACCGCGTGTGCTTGTGGGTTCCAGCTTGTTCTGGCTCACGCCCATTTTACATCCATCTTCCATTCCTGACAGCCTGCCCTTGAACTTCAGGCTTCAGCATCAGACGTGGGGACAACCTTACAGACATGACTTAACTATGCATCACAATTATATAAGGTCAAGTTCCCATAACCATATGACATATAGATACACACATCTAGTGTTTATGCTTCTGTCATTGAATCCTGACTAATGTAGTTTTTTTGGTTGAATTTTAAAAGGTTACATTCCCTAAAGAAACACTTCAGTTTTATTGAAATGCAACTGACATGCAGTAAACTGCACGTGCTTAAATTGTACGATTTGATAAGCACTGACATACGCACACACCCATGAAACCGTCACTAGATTCATCACCCTCAAGAGTTGACTCTTTTCTTTTTAACCCCTTTCCCCCTGCCTCTCCTTCCCTCCTCCACGCACACCCACGGAGGCATTTTCTCTTACCCTAGAAGAGTTTGCGTTTTCTAGAGTTGTGTATAAATGGAATCGTGCAGCATGTGCTCTCTTTTTTTTTTTTTTTTTTTGGTCTGGCTTTTTTCACTCAGCATAATTATTTTGAGATTCATTTGAGTTGTTATATGTTCATTCTAAAATAATTTAATTTAAAAGGTAAAATTTTTAACGAGCAATATTTTAAGTATAGGTCCGTCACAAGCATTTTGATGCAGGGTGACGGGACAGAATTCAGGGAGGCAGGAACCCAGGCCATCAGAGGTGATGTGTTGAGAGCATTTTCTGATAGCAGGAGGAGTAGAGACAGCATCATGACATCAGCTTCACCACTGAGAGAAGGGGCATGAGTCTTTGGAAAAGGCTTTGAACCACGGGTCTCTGGGGAAAATCGAAGTCTCTACCAGTAGAGTAGGGCTGGACCATGCCATCTGTTAAGGTTATCTAGGAGACTAGGGAGAGAATGGGACACCACCTACTGAAATTTAAGTATGGAATATTCTGGGAGAAGCATGAAATGACATCAGCCTAAATAAAGATGAGTCATTCTTGTTCTTTCCTTCCTTCAGCTCCATCCACATAGGGATTCAGCAGCCCCAGAGTGGCGCCTTTCCCTCGGTTTTGCTCTAGCCCAGTTTTCTCTCATGTTGCTCAGATAAGTTAGGAGTGACAGATTGCACCACAGGGTCCCTGAAAGCCTCTGAATATGAGTCACGGAAAGCAACATAATGTACTGGGCATTTGACTGAAAAGCAAGAGATTTCAATTTTAACTCAGATCTGGCACTTACTTATTAGTGTGGGACTATGGGTAAATCAGATTCTTCTCTGAGGAAACTCAGCTATAAATTAAAAGAGTTGGACCACATGACTTTGAAAATCTCTTTACTCTATGCACCTAAAAGTGGGATAATAAAGGCTTGGAGGGTTAACAGGTATGGTCATACCAAGAAACATAAACAACCAGAATCAAATGTTCATTTGTAATTGTGGGTAGTGCAGCATAGTCAGCCAACCATCTACTCATCCATCCATCCATCCATCCATCCATCCATCCATCCAATAACTATTTGGTAAAAGCTAATAAGACATTGTGCTTGACAATAGACACAGGAAGTCAATATAATTCAGCTCCTTTCCTTGAGATGCTCACAGTTCGCTAAAAGAAATAAAATTTATACATAACTGATTACAATATTTGAGAATTTCAATAATAAGTAGGTTAAGACAGAGATGGCATTTTGGCAATATTTTCATCCTTAAAACCTTGTACAGAGCAAGAGAAGATTACTGTTTATTTGTTGAAGTAACTGGATATACAGTGTGTCCGTAAAGTCATGGTGCACTTTTGACCAGTCACAGAAAAGCAACAAAAGACGATAGAAAAGTGAAATCTGGAACAAATAAAAGGAAAACTCTCCCAGTTTCAGACCTATTCAGTGCAGTTTGATGTGGACTCACGCACAGATTTTTTAGGGCTCCTTAGGTAGCTATCCCGTATAGCTTCTACAGACTCGTCACTGACGGATGGCCTACCAGAACGAGGTTTCTCCACCAAACTGCCAGTTTCCTTCAACTGCTTATCCTACCGAGTAATGTTATTTCTATGTGGTGGTGCTTCATTATAAATGCGCCGATATTCACGTTGCACTCTGGTCACGGATTCGAATTTAGCAAGCCATAGAACACACTGAACTTTCCTCTGTACCATCCACATCTCGACTGGCTTGGCTGTGGGCTGCTCTGCTGTATACATGGTGTTATGTCATCATCTGCGCATGTGCACATGCTGCCACATCATCCTACAGAAACTGGGAAGGTTTTCCTTCTATTTGGTGCAGATTTCACATTTCTGTCATCTTTTGTTGCTTTCCTGTGACCAGTCAAAAGTGCACCATGACTTTATGAACACACTGTAGGTACATCTAAGGCAAAGGGCATTTCAGAAAATACCACATGGAGATATAGAAGGGAAAGGCTAAAAATGTTCATCACAAGCATTGTCCTTCTAGGTAACTCATGGCCACCTGTTTTTCTTAGTATTTCTAACTGACCTTTCTACATTTCTTTTTTTTTTTTTTTTTTTTTTTTTTTTTTTTTTTTTTTTCTTCTTCCTTTTTTTTTTTTTTTTTTTTTTATAAATTTTTATTAATGTTAATGGGATGACATTAATAATTCAGGGTACATATATTCAAAGAAAAACATGTCCAAGTTATCTTGTCATTAAATTATGTTGCATACCCCTCGCCCAGAGTCAGATTGTCCTCCGTCACCCTCTATCTAGTTTTCTCTGTGCCCCTCCCCCTCCCCCTAAATCTCTCCCTCCCTCCCTCCTGTGTCCTCCCTCCCCCCACCCCTGGTAACCACCACACTCTTGTCCATGTCTCTTAGTCTCGTTTTTATGTTCCACCAATGTATGGAATCATGTAGTTCTTGTTTTTTTCTGATTTACTTATTTCACTCCGTATAATGTTATCAAGATCCCACCATTTTGCTATAAATGATCTAATGTCATCATTTCTTATGGCTGAGTAGTATTCCATAGTGTATATGTGCCACATCTTCTTTATCCAGTCTTCTATTGAAGGGCTTTTTGGTTGTTTCCATGTCTTGGCCACTGTGAACAATGCTGCTATGAACATGGGGCTACATGTGTCTTTACGTATCAATGATTCTGAGGTTTTGGGGTATATACCCAGTAGAGGGATTGCTGGGTCATAAGGTAGTTCTATTTGCAGTTTTTTGAGGAACCACCATACTTTCCTCCATAGTGGTTGTACCACTTTACATTCCCACCAACAGTGTATGAGGGTTCCTTTTTCTCCACAGCCTCTCCAACATTTGTTATTACCCGACTTGTTGATAATAGCTAATCTAACAGGGGTGAGGTGGTATCTCATTGTAGTTTTGATTTGCATTTCTCTAATAACTAATGAAGCTGAGCATCTTTTCATATATCTGTTGGCCATTTGTATTTCTTCCTGGGAGAAGTGTCTGTTCATGTCCTCTTCCCACCTTTTTATTGGATTGTTTGTTTGTTTGTTGTTGAGTTTTATGAGTTCTTTGTAAATTTTGGATATTAGGCCCTTATCTGAGCTGTCGTTTGAAAATATCAGTTCCCATTTAGTTGGCTGTCTGTTTATTTTGATATCAGTTTCTCTTGCTGAGCAAAAACTTCTTAGTCTGATGTAGTCCCATTCATTTATCTTTGCCTTCACTTCTCTTGCCATTGGAGTCAAGTTCATAAAATGTTCTTTAAAACCCAGATCCATGAGTTTAGTACCTATGTCTTCTTCTATGTACTTTATTGTTTCAGATCTTATATTTAGGTCTTTGATCCATTTTGAATTAATTTTAGTACACGGGGACAGGCTGTAGTCGAGTTTCATTCTTCTGCATGTGGCTTTCCAGTTTTCCCAACACCATTTGTTGAAGAGGCTTTCTTTTCTCCACTTTGTGTTGTTGGCCCCTTTATCAAAGATTATTTGACCATATATATGTGGTTTTATTTCTGGGCTTTCTATTCTGTTCCATTGGTCTGAGTGTCTATTTTTCTGCCAATACCATGCAGTTTTGATTATTATGGCCCTATAATATAGTTTAAAGTCAGGTATTGTAATGCCCCCAGCTTCATTCTTTTTCCTTAGGATTTCTTTGGCTATTCGGGGTTTTTTATAGTTCCATATAAATCTGATGATTTTTTGTTCCATTTCTTTAAAAAAAGTCATAGGAATTTTGATGGGAATTGCGTTAAATTTATATATTACTTTGGGTAATATGGCCATTTTAATTATATTTATTCTTCCTATCCAAGAACAAGGAATATTTTTCCATCTCATTGTGTCTTTTTCTATTTCTCTTAGCAATGCCTTGTAGTTTTCTTTATATAGGTCCTTTACATTCTTTGTTATGTTTATTCCTAGGTATTTTATTTTTTTTGTTGCAAACGTGAAGGGGATTGTTTTTTTGAGTTCGTTTTCTAATATTTCATTGTTGGCATATAGAAATGCTATGGACTTCTGTATGTTAATTTTGTATCCTGCGACCTTACTGTATTGGTTTATTGTTTCTAGTAATCTTTTTGTGGAGTCCTTTGGGTTTTCGATGTATAGGATCATATCATCAGCAAAAAGTGATACCTTTACTTCTTCTTTTCCGATATGGATGCCTTTTATTTCTTTGTCTTGTCTGATTGCTCTGGCCAGCACTTCTAGCACCACATTAAATAAGAGTGGAGAGAGTGGACACCCCTGTCGTGTTCCTGATTTAAGGTGGAAAGTCCTCAGTTTTATGCCATTTAATATGATGTTGGCTGATGGTTTATCATATATGGCCTTTATTATATTGAGATATTTTCCTTCTATACCCATTTTGTTGAGAGTCTTAAACATAAAATTGTGTTGTATTTTATCAAAAGCCTTTTCTGCATCTATTGATAAGATCATGTGGTTTTTGTTCTTTGTTTTGTTGATATGATGTATTACATTAACTGTTTTACGTATGTTGAACCATCCTTGAGATTCTGGGATGAATCCCACTTGATCATGGTGTATTATTTTTTTAATATGTTGTTGTATTCGATTTGCCAGTATTTTGTTTAGTATTTTAGCATCTGTATTCATTAGAGATATTGGTCTGTAGTTTTCTTTTTTTGTGCCATCCTTGCCAGGTTTTGGTATGAGGGTTATGTTGGCCTCATAAAATGTGTTTGGAAGTATTGCTTCTTCTTCAATTTTTTGGAAGACTTTGAGTAGAATAGGAACCAAGTCTTCTTTGAATGTTTGATAGAATTCACTAGTATAACCATCTGGACCTGGACTTTTATTTTTGGGGAGGTTTTTAATAGTTTTTTCTATTTCCTCCCTGCTGATTGGTCTGTTTAGGCTTTCTGCTTCTTCATGACTCAGTTTAGGAAGGTTGTATTGTTCTAGGAATTTATCCATTTCTTCTAGATTGTTGTATTTGGAGGCATATAGTTTTTCATAGTATTCTACAATAATTCTTTGTATATCTATGATGTCTGTGGTGATCTCTCCTCTTTCATTTTGGATTTTATTTATTTGAGTCCTGTGTCTTTTTTCCTTGGTGAGTCTTGCCAAGGGTTTGTCGATTTTGTTGATCTTTTCAAAGAACCAGCTCCTTGTTTTATTGATTTTTTCTATAGTTTTTCTGTTCTCTATTTCATTTATTTCTGCTCTGATTTTTATTATCTCCTTTCTTCGGCTGGTTTTGGGTTGTCTTTGTTCTTCTTTTTCTAGTTCCTTAAGGTGTGAAGTTAAGTGGTTTACTTCGGCTCTCTCTTGTTTGTTCATATAGGCCTGAAGTGATATGAACTTTCCTCTTATTACTGCTTTTGCTGCATCCCAGAGATTCTGATATGTCGTATTTTCATTTTCATTTGTTTGTATATATCTTTTGATCTCTGCGCTTATTTCTTCTTTGACCCATTCATTTTTTAAAAGTATGTTGTTTAATTTCCACAATTTTGTGGGTTTTTCCCCCTCTTTTTTACAGTTGAATTCTAGTTTCAAGGCTTTATGATCAGAGAATATGCTTGGCACAATTTCAATTTTTTTAAATTTGCTGATATTGTCTTTGTGGCCCAACATATGGTCAATTCTTGAGAATGTTCCATGTACACTAGAGAAAAATGTATACTCTGTCGCTTTGGGATGAAGTGTCCTGTAGATGTCTATCATATCCCGTTGTTCTAGTAATTCATTTAAGGCCACTATATCTTTATTGATTCTCTGCTTGGATGACCGATCTAGAGCTGTCAGCGGTGTATTGAGGTCTCCAAGTATGATTGTATTTTTGTCAGTTTTTGTTTTAAGGTCAATAAGTAGCTGTCTTATATATTTTGGTGCTCCTTGGTTTGGTGCATATATATTAAGGATTGTTATGTCTTCTTGATTCAGTGTCCCCTTAATCATTATGAAATGACCGTTTTTGTCTCTGAGTACTTTTTCTGTCTTGTAGTCAGCATTATTAGATATGAGTATTGCTACACCTGCTTTTTTTTGGGTGTTGTTTGCTTGGAGTATTGTTTTCCAGCCTTTCACTTTGAATTTGTTTTTATCCTTGTTGCTTAGATGAGTTTCTTGTAGGCAGCATATAGTTGGATTTTCTTTTTTAATCCATTCTGCTACTCTGTGTCTTTTTATTGGTAAGTTTAATCCATTTACATTTAGTGTAATTATTGACACTTGTGGGTTCCCTATTGCCATTTTATAAATTGCTTTCTGTTTGTTTTGTATCTTGTTTGATTCTTCTCTTTTGTTTTTCTATCATTTGTTTTTGTTTGTTTGTATTCCATACTTCTTTCCTCTGTTGTTACCTTTTTTAAGTCAAGTGTTTTTGTGGTGGTTTTTTCAAGGGTGGTTACCATTAAGTAATGAAAAGGGTACCTACCATATTCATTGTAGTACCCTTTCTTATGAATATTTCTGCGCTTCATCGTCCTTTGCTACTGTTAATCTTCATCTTTTCTCCCCCTTTTTTTTTTCTTTTGTTGTCACAGTTTAAGTTTGGTTTTATTGTTTTCTTCGTGGAGCTGTTACTTGTGGTTATGTTTTCTTTTGTTCTTTGAATCTGGTTGGAAAACCCCCTTTAGTATTTCCTGGAGTGGGGGCTTTCTGATGATAAATTCTCTCATCTTTTCTGTATTTGTGAATATTTTTATATCTCCTTCGTACTTGAAGGATAGCTTTGATGGGTATAGAATTCTTGGCTGAAAGTTCCTCTCTTTCAGGGCTTTAAATATTGGGGTCCACTCTCTTCTAGCTTGTAGAGTTTCTGCTGAGAAATCTGATGATAATCTAATAGGCCTTCCTTTATATGTTGTATTCTTCTTTTCCCTGGCTGCCTTGAGAATTTTTTCTTTGTCATTGGTTTGTGTCATCTTCATTATGATGTGCCTTGGAGTGGGTTTGTTGTGGTTAAGAAAACTCGGTGTTCTGTTTGCTTCTTGAATTTGAGGCTTTAATTCTTTCCATAGGCTTGGGAAGTTCTCATCTATTATTTGTTTGAGTATATTCTCCATTCCATTTTCTTTCTCTTCTCCCTCTGATATACCTATTATTCTTATGTTATTCTTTCTGATGGAGTCAGACAATTCCTGTAGGGCTTTCTCGTTTTTTATTATTTTTGAGTCTCTTTCTTCTTCTCTCTGTTGTGCCTCAAGTTGCTTGTCTTCTATTTCACTGATCCTGTCTTCTATCTGGGCTGTTCTATTAGCTAAGCTTGCTACCTCGTTTTTCACCTCTTGAATTGAGTTTTTCATTTCTGTTTGATTTGCTTTTATAGTTTCAATTTCCTTGGTAATATATTCTTTGTGATCGTTGAGTTGTTTTCTGATTTCCCTAAATTGCCTTTCTGTGTTTTCTTGTATATCTCTGAGTATTTTTAAGATTTCTATTTTAAATTCTCTGTCATTTGGCTCCAAGGCTTCCAATATGTTAAGTCTTTTCTCCATAGATTTTTCCACATCAATTTGCGTTACCTCTCTGTCTTTTGTATCCATAATGTTCGATTTCCTCTTTCTTATTGGCATCTGAAGGTGGTCTTGAGGATAGTGTTAATTAGAATTAATAAAAAATAAAAAGGAAAAAAAAAAAAAAAAAGGGAAAACACTCCACAAAATAAAAGTAATAATTTATTATTTCCCCCTTTTTTCTTTCTTCTCTTCCCCTCCTCTCACCTCCTTAGGGAAATATCGTGATGACCTGTGAATTATATTATGCTAAATGGAACAAAAACTGCCTATAATGGAGGGCCTGATTTGGGGTGAAGAGTTCAGGGGCAAAAAAGGGATTAGGGACCTACTAAATACAAAAACAAAAACAAAAACAAAAAAAAAAAAAAAAAAAGAGAAAATCTTAGACAAGCATAAAATGATTTGCTTGTAAGTGATGGTCGACTAAGAGATTTAATGAGAGGGATGAGAGGGAAACAAAAAAGGAGAGAAAAACTACAATTAAAGAAGAAAAATATAAAAATAAAAATAATAAGTAAAAATCTGTTGTATTAAGTGGAGCGAAGACTAAATACAATGGAGACTTTGGGTTGGGAGGAATGCTAGTGAGTTAAAAAGCAATGTAAAAAGTGTCCAAAATGCCACAAAAACAAACAAATAACGAAAAACCAAGAACAAAAGCAGAAGAAGAAAAAAAAAGAACAACAGCAAAAAAATAAATAAATAAATAAAAAAAAAAATAAAAAACCACAAAAACTTGAGTCCCAAATTAAATAATTTGTTCATGATTGAGGCTTAAATGGGAGGAAAAGTAAAAGGAGAAAAGAAGAAATGAATAGAAAGGAAAAAATATGAATAAGAGAGAAACGAAGGAAGAAAAAAAGGAAAGGAAAAAAAAAAACAAAAGGGGAGAGAGTGAGAGTTAAGGGTTTTGGAGTGTAACCCTAAAGGAGAGTTAGGATGAAGAAAAGAAATAAAATGTAACACTCATGGGTAGTGTAGTTCAAGAAAAGGGTAGCATAAGATGGGCAGAGAGTAAAAGGACTGAGGTAGAAGAAATAGAAATAATAATAAAGGCAATAAAATAGAAGAAAGAAACCACAACAACAAAGAATTAGTGGAACCAGTTATAAAGTCTGTGGATTTTTCTTGATTTTGAGAGGTTAACTTCTTCCTTTTTTCTTTTCTCTCCCTCTTTCTGGTTGGTGACTCTATACCCCAGGATCTGCCCCTATGTCACTCTTAGGTAGGAATTTGCAGTTGATGGGATTCTATGGCAATGTCATATAATTGGCTTTAGTCTCGCTGGTAGTCAAGGCTTGTTGGCGTTTGTAGAGTCCAACAATGAGAGAGTTTGCTTTCCTGGAGTCTCTTTCCTAGTCTCCCCTTCCTGAATTAGCAGCTTGATGATCCAGCTATGAGGCTGCCACTGCTTCTGTCTGGGGAGTAAGAGGCTCAAAGAGCTGGGAAATCCCCACTCTATCCTCACTCAGCGCAAGGCTCTGGGTAAGGCTTTGGCAGTCAGAGCCTCCAGCGTAATCAGGTGGGGCTGGGAGTCAATTGTTGTCAAGGTGACTGTTCAGCACCTATCATTCAGTTGGATCACTCAACCCAGGCTTTCCACACTTGGTAGCCTGTTTTGGCTGAAGCACTAGTCGCTGTTTGCTTTATGGATCTTAATATCTGCCAAGTCCCTCTTGTTAGGAATATCCCTGAATATGGAGGCTCTGTCAATCAGAAGTTGCCCCCGCCCCTTTAGCGAAAGGCACTGAAAAATATCACGCCTCTTGTCTTGGATCGCTGAACTGGGAGAGATCTTATCAATTAGAGCCCCGTGGGTGCGTAGATTTCGTGGGTTAAGCTAATTTCAGTGATTGGATCCGCAGCTGTGCTCCAGAGATCATTTCAGGCTGCCTGTTCCGCCCCTCCCCCAACGCTTGATTGTTAGCTTGAATGGCTGGGTGAGGTGCCCCGCCCGCGGAGAGAATCTCCTGACTAGGAAGGACAGCCTTGGCGCCCGCAGGGCACGGGGCGCCCTCGCGGTTTCTCAGCACGCCAGTGGACGGGGACCGGGCGCGCCCGCTGTTTCTTAGCACGCCAGTAGACGGGGACTGCGGCACGGGGGGTGCGCGCGGTTTCTCCGCACGCCAGTGGACCGGGACCGCGGCACGGGGGTGCGCGTGGTTTCTCAGCGCGCCAGTGGACGGGGACCGCGGCACGGGGGTGCGCGCGGTTTCTCCGCACGCCAGTGGACGGGGACCTCGGCACGGGGGTGCGCGCGGTTTCTCAGCACGCCAGTGGCCGGGAACCGCGGCACGGGGGTGCGCGCGGTTTCTCCGCACGCCAGTGGCCGGGGACCGCGGCACGGGGGTACGTGCGGTTTCTCAGCACACCAGTGGACGGGGCCTCTCTGGATCGCGGCACCGGGCGTGCGGTTTCTCGTCGCGCCAGTGGTCGGATCGCGGCACGGGGGGCCGCGCGCAGCTTCTCAGGGTATGCTGGGATGGCCGCCAGTGCCCAGGCTGCCGTCCCCGAGTGCGGGCGGGCAGCTGCACGTGTGGGTTAACTCACCACAGGTGTACTCCGTCCTGGGCAACAGTCCCTCTGCTTTCAGTGTGTGTGTGGAAGTCCAGAATGCTCCGAGGATAATTTTTTCTGTTTCTAGTTGATAAATTTGTTGAGATTTTGGGGAGATCTGTCGGACGCGCTGCTCACGGCGCCATTTCCGTGACGTCACTCTCTACATTTCTTATATGTACTAGTTACTGTAGCAAACCTTTAGAAAGAGAAGAAAATCTTAATGTACTCTCCATATAGATGAACGGGTAAATCATTAATTTTACTTTTAGGAAAGACCCAAACTGAGAAGCCATGAACTTTCTAAGTAAATGAGACATTATTTAGAATTGGCCAAATTTAATTAATCTAATATTATTAACTTAAACTATTAAATATAAATGTAAGGGGTTTAAACCCGAAGTTTATCCTCATAAAAAAGGTATATTTATTCAAGTTCCTGTTATAAATGTTAAAATGTTTATTAGCATCTCAATTCTTCAGAGATGTTTTAAATCAATAACTTTCTGTTTCTAAAACAATTCTCCTTTATCCTTTTCAATTTTACCAGAAAAGGCTTTGAGTAAATGGATTGAAAGAGAAGAAAGGGCTTATACCAACAGAGAAACCCTGACCATCCTTTCTATTTTTCGTTCTTAACAAACGTTCAGTTGAAGATACTAGTAAGTAAACAGCATGTGTGTATTTTAGTAGTTTAACCTTAAAATTTTAGCTCCTTTATAGACCTGGGTGAAGTTTGTTCCTCTCTCTGACTTCCCTGAAGCCAGCAAGCTGGGTCACGTGGCTGGCTGACCTCCCAGCACCACCTACCTCCACGCCATGAGATGCCATCAGATCCCACCCTAAGGAGCCAGTCGTCCCCATGAAACAATGAGCAATTCTTACAAGACACAACTGGAGCTCTGTTACTGTGGCACAGGAAGGCTTGATAAGATCTCCCAGCCACAGCATTCTTTTGTGTCAGCAGACGCAAGTGGGATGTTCCTTGTGCAGCTCTAACAGAGCAAGAGGAAGCAGGCTTTGAAACACAATGTTCATTGAAATTGGCTTTCATCTGAGGAATCCTGTGGTGGCTCCAGCTTCAAGATGCGCATTCTCTCTGCAGCTGAGCTCTCCTGATGCATTTCCGCTGTTTGTTCTAGGGGGAAGGCAGCACCTTTATAAGACTCAGTCTTGTACTAGGTAAAGGGCATCCCATTGTGCTAGGCAAAGCATTCTGTGTCAAGATGTCTCCAGTGAGTCTGGAGCCTAGAAGAAACATTAAAAATAAAAAACAATCAAAACCTTCGCCATCCCGGCTCACTGATGTAGCATTTGCTATGTCAGGGGAAGAAGACATAGCTTCCCTGATGACCCCAGGGCAGCATATGTATGCTTGGTGACTTCAGGAGCAGGAAGTATTTGTTGCTTTAGATATCACAGTGGGCACTCAGTCACAGCCACAAATGTTGGTACTTAAATATAGGTCCGAGGGCCGTGTGCCTAATAGAACTTGCCCAGAAGCAATTATCTATTGTGGGGCAATTCTAACTCTTAAAGGACAAAAATGAGAGGAAAATCCACAGTGTCAAATCATAAGTGAGAAGTCTCTTTATGCCATTGTCTTAGTTTTGTAATTTAGCAATCCATCTTCTTTATAGGAAAAAACATTCTGGATCCAGTAAAGGGTCTTTCTGACTAAGCAGAGGTCAAAACCAGTCCATGAGAAACAACATTGATTAGTCCATCTTTTCTCCTTGCTAAATACCTCATCCCATCTATCACTTGGCTAACCAGCTTATAATGCAAAGGGACTTAAACAACTAACTCACAGTTAAGGAAAAAAGAGTGAACACAATACATTTTTTTTTTTTTTACTTTCATGACATTTTAAACTCTGCATATATTTTTTCCCTTCTGCCTTTGAAAATAAACTGACAAAGCAAGGTAAGCATTGTCTACATATTTCAGCAATAGAGGGACTCAGTCGAGATGCAAAGCAAGGTTAGAGACCCTCGAGCCTCCTAAAGAGCTAGCAGCAGGACATGAAGGAACGCTCATGTGTCTGGCTCCTGGCCCAACTGTGTTTATCAGGTTAGATCCCTAGACATGTGGACAAAAGACCAGTCTTTAATCTGACCATCAAACATGTCTTTTATGACCACCACAGGCTATAGTCTTATACATGACTCTGTGTTTATATGAAGGTAGATGGAACAGATATACAAGGAGACACTGATACTGGAAAACTTGAAAAACCTGGAACTTGTTTCTTGGAATCCAGTGTGCTTGTTCTAGCCTTAAAAGAACAGACGTCAATCATATAACTGACGCAAGACATTGACGAAAATGACCATCTACGTAGTTAACTTTCCCAAGAAGAGAAGAATTGACAGAGTACCAAGAAATCAAAATTCGAGCTAAAGCCCATGAAGAAGACCGAAATGGCTTTCTAAAAGGTATATCTTAAGCTGACCTAATAACAGGACTCTTGACTACTTGGAAATTTTGCAGTCTTTTTGGAGATATTCTTGGGCAAGGATGTGTCCAAACTTAGGCATAACAAAAGTTTCTGTTGACCTGTTTCTTCCTTCTGACAGTAGTGGCTCTTCCCTGATTGCGATAGGCTTCTGAAAAAAAAATTTTATATTAGTGATTGGCTTTCGGTAGAAAGAAAATGTGTGAAATTATTTCTTCTTTAATTATCCCCTTCCCTCAACCCTAGTTAAAAGAATAAAAGGAAATTAAATGATAAAACAAAATAGATAACTAGTAGCTAAAATTTTGTAAAGAGGATTTTTGCATCGAATTGTAGAGGATTATTCTGTGATTCTTTCCAATTCTAATATTCTGACTTCAAAAATCCTGGAAGAATAATGCTAACGTGTATAATTCATATACATATATTGGTGTTCTCTGGATTAGGACAACGTAAATAATGTCCAGAAGTATATCACATATTAGATTAAAGTATATCTAATCCAGTTCCTTTTTTTTCTTTCTTTCTTTTTTGTGACAGAGACAGAGAGAGTCAGAGAGAAGGACAGATAGGGACAGACAGACAAGAAGGGAGAGAGATGAGAAACATCAATTCTTCATTGCGGCACCTTAGTTGTTCATTGACTGCCTTCCATATATGCCTTGACCATGGTGCTACATACAGCAGACCGAGTAACCAGAACTACATAATTTGCAGCATTACAAAGGATATATTTCTGCCCTCAAGAATATTGTAATCATGCCTGACCAGGTGGTGGCACAGTGGATAGAGCGTCAAACTGGGATGCTGAGGACCCAGGTTTGAGACCCTGAGGTCATCAGCTTGAGCACGGGCACATCTGGTTTGAGCAGAGCTCACCAGCTTGGACCCAAGGTCGCTGGCTTGAGCAAGGGGTTACTCTGGCTGCTGAAGGCCAGCGGTCAAGGCACATATGAGAAAGCAATGAATAAACAACTAAGGCAGGGGTCGGGAAGCTTTTTGGCTGAGAGAGCCATGAACAACACATATTTTAAAATGCAATTTCATGAGAGCCATACAACGACCTGTGTACATTATGCATTATCCAATAAAAATTTGGTGTTGTCCCAGAGGACAGCTGTGATTGGCTGCAGCCACCTGCAACCATGAACATGAGTGGTAGAAAATGAATGGATTGTAATACATGAGAATGTTTTATATTTTTAACGTTATTATTTTTTTATTAAAGATTTGTATGCCAGTCAGATGCAGCCATAGGTTCCCAACCCCTGAACTAAGGTGTTGCAATGAAAAACTAATGATTGATGCTTCTCATCTCTCTGTTCCTGTCTGTCTGTCCTTGTCTATCCCTCTCTCTGACTCTCTGTCTCTGGGGGAAAAAAAAATTATAATCAGATAAAGAGTTGGTTTTGGTACACATAGTATGTGCTGTCTAGGGTGGTGCTCAGAGTAGCACGGGCCTTAACCAGGACCCTAACTCACCTCATGAAGGAATAGGAAAGACTTCTAGGAAAAAAGAGTAATATCTGAGATCATATTTAAAGCTTGAAAGCAGTTTTCTACGTGAAAGAAATAGGGAAGAAATTTAGACAGAGTAGAAAAGTAAGGGGGCCTGACACACAAGGCACATTTAAGGAACTACAAGTAACTTAGTGATTCTACAATGTTGAGAGTATAGTAGAAATGGGGCCGGGCAGGTCTACAGTGTCCTAGCAGGAAACTGCTCTGAGATATAGAATAGGACATAGATAAAGGAAATTAGATTAGAACAAGATTTAGGTCTTAGTATTTATTGTTAAAACTCCAGGAATTAGAGAAAGTGAGATTAGGTATCAAAGAAACTGAAAAGGCAAGACTGAGGTTATGTTGAAATCAAAACATATATTTAAAGGTGAGGAAAAACAATAGAATTGAAGACGGGGTAAAACACTATTGCTATCTTAGCCAACTGGTTCTAGATTTTTGAGAACTTTCAAGAACATTAGCCATATGACTCTTTCTTTTTTTTTGTTTTACTTAGAAACAACCAACAGGACATCTGTAAAGACCTGAGTCCTGACTGCAATTCTGTGTAGCTAAAATAAATGAGAAAAAAATCAGGCAAAAAAAAAAAAAGAAAGAAAGAAAGAAAGAAAGAAAGAGAAAGAAAGAAAAGGAAGAGAAAGAGAGGATTAAACTCTGCAAGATATGTGCAAAATATTTTTAGTGGCCTCAAATTATGAGATTAAAAATAAAATGGAAAGGACATGGTTTTGAAGGTGGATGACTGAAGATAAACTCTTGAAATTGCTCTATAGAAAGTAACAATAGTGACTTGAGTTCAACCAATAGCCATGTGTACTTAGAAAATCAGGAAACAAGGAGAAATATTGTAACTATTCTTTGGCTTGGAAACAGATAAAAACTACTATTATTAAAATAATTTGAGAATAAGGCAAGAAAGACCTTTTTTAAAACAATAATGAAGACCAACCAGAGCCTGCTATATAATTTGTAGGGCTCAGAACAAAATAAAAATTCAGACACTCATATTCAAAAAGTAAAAAAACAACAACAAAAAAACATGATTAGAGGTATTAAAATGTAAAGCTTTTTCCTTTTTTCCCATAGTCTTACTCTTGAATTATCATGATGTTTTGTGTTTATTTGTATGTTTTTACTTAATGGTACTATAAATAAAGAAAAAATAAACTTTTAAGTTATTAGCATATATTTTACCATTCATCTTTATACTATGTATGCCTATCTTAAATACAAATATAAAAAGTCAACTTATGCCTGACCGGGCGGTGGCACAGTGGATAGAGCGTCGGACTGGGATGCGGAAGGACCCAGGTTTGAGACCCCGAGGTCGCCAGCTTGAGCGGGGATGAGCAAAAAAAAAAAAAGAAGAAGAAAAGAGAAAAAAGCTCACCAGTTTGGACCCAAAGTCCCTGGCTTGAGCAAGGGGTTATTCGGTCTGCTGAAGGCCCGCGGTCAAGGCACATATGAGAAAGCAATCAATGAACAACTGAGGAGGAGTCCCAATGAAAAACTGATGATTGATGCTTCTCATCTCTCTTCGTTCCTGTCTGTCTGTCCCTATCTATCCCTCTCTCTGACTCTCTCTCTCTGTCCCTGTAAAATAAATAAATAAATACATTTAAAAAGTCAACTCATATACAGATTATCAAAATTATGCCGTTTGTCCTTTGTAACTCATACATGGATATGTATTTTGTTCTTACTAGAAGCATGCAAATACTGTAGAATATTAACTTAGCCTTTTTTATCTCACTTCTCAGTATAGATATATTCTACCAACACTGTCTGCCTTCAAGATACAGATGGTTAAGGAAGAACTTGAAAAAAAACACTCCATCTTTCTATTTCTTTTAAGTTATAATTTTTAGCATATGTGAGTGGCTAATATAGGGAAATAACATGAGTAAGAAAGGATATGATAGAGTTTGTGTTTCTTAGAGTTTTATTGTCTTTTATCTGCATCTGAAGCAAGTTCTCATTCAAAAGGAAAGCAGAGCCTTTCGGGTTTGCCAGACTATCCCCTCACCCTCCATTCCGTTATAGACCTAACACACTTGCCTGGTATTTGCTTTGAGTCTCAGTTATCTCCTGTGCATTGTGGATACATCTGAACATTGTGCTCATGGGCCATAGTGAACACTATATGAGACTGAGGCAAGGAATCACAGCAGTCATGCATAGTGTCCGTATCTTCTCTGCTCCTGCCCATGTTCTATTGTCCTATTTAACTTCACTTGAAAATAAAAAACAAACAAACATGAGTTTAAGTATAACATTACTAAGACTCTTAAGATGACAATAATAGAACATTAAACCGAGTCCCAGGCCCTCCTGAGCAGCTGTATGACTTCACAGTTTGCATGCCCTCAAAGCCAATGCTGAGGACAGTGGACTAATATTTCTAACTCTCTCTTAAATATTGTCTAGAAAAATTGCTTTTTCCCAATAATTATTTCTTATTATAATCACAGAGTTATTTCAGAAGACCTTTTGGGATCAGCAAAACCTCCCCCAATTTATAACCCCAGCCTCATAGAGACAAGACAGTAAGACTAACAACAGTGCAATTTATAAACCCATCATTGAAACTAGGCAACAATGCAGGGAAATACACCTGGAGAAATCATTTAGATGCCTGAGTCAGGCTTTTTTTTTTATTAAATTAGGGATGAATATTGAAATGATTTGAGATTACATCTTAATAGCTATTACCAATTTCAACCTCTCTAATTCAAGGTCCTACAGCAGTGGCCCATGTAGCTAATTCATTTTCTACTTTTCATTTGGGGAGGAGATGACGTCAGAGTAATGGCGGGGTAGGAAGCGATACCGATAAATCTCCCCCAAAACTCAACAAGATCTTCAACCAGAAACAGAAAAACCTATCCTTGGAGCCTCCAGATGTTTCGCAATACACCCGAAGGTATGGTCAAGCGAAAAATTGGCTAAATATGTAATCAAACCCCAAAGGAAATAAGGAGTAAGAAATACTTTTCATTTGGGGCAGGGAAAATTCAAGCCCAGAGGGCTTCCTTGTCAAACAGAAAGCAAGATAGAAGGAGCAGCATGAGAGGAAATGGGCTAAATGTTATCCTAGGATGTTTAATACAGAGTATACGAATCTGGGACACTGCAGGGCTTTTTATAGGATACCACAGAAGTATTTGAAGATTGCTTCTTTTGCCTCTGTTGAGTGGCAACAGCATCATACTGAGAAACACTACTTTTTAATGTGATTCACTTTAAAGAGATTTCTTGGTGATATTATCAATATCTTATATAGCTTTACTGTATGTAACTACCATCTATGACTTTGTAGGTATTAAACTAGAATGGCTTGAGAAAAAAAGAGTTAATATTGAAATAACAATCATAAGGCATGCTGGACACATTTCCTTACCAGAAAAAAAAAATAGGAAGGCACTCATCCAGGAACTCATAAAACACGGCAGAAAATGTTGATTGGCAGTTTTAGTCTCTGCATCTGGAGAATTATTTATAGCCAAATCTTGATAATCAGTCATAAAGGATAAAAATGAAATAATAGATTATTGAAAATCATGCATCATTCACACACTTTATTTTAAACAGTTGTGTTTAACTGCCACTTTTCTATCAAAATTTCCCCCGGATTTATCAACAGTTAATTTACAACTGAGTATTTAATTTCTTTTCATGTCATCTGCTGACCGGCAAGCATAAATGTCAAAGACTGGGTAAGAGCATTGTTGAGTAGTCATAAAAAAAAACAAAGGATAATAAATGAATGAACCATTGCAACAAAAACAAATGACTAATGTGCTTTGACGCTACATCATGCAACTATAGGAACTCACAAAGAATAAAACTAAAACACTGAGCTTAATAACTTGAGAAATACTTACTGGTACAGCATTTAATGTACATCTTTTTAAATCCCAAGTCATACTCTATTATAGAAAAGTGAGTTTACTTAAATTAGCAAGGGGTAAGTAGCTAGAAAATAATTACTCATTCTTTAACTTTTTTCCCCCTGAGTCAAGATGTATATATAGCCAAAAGACCAAGTCTCAATGATTCTAGAAGGAGAGTTTCCAAAAGAGCTGTTTTATTAGGTCAGCCTGTAAGAAACAGGTGCACAAAATGGACCATCTGTATTTGGATCTTGTTTGAAGAAAATTTTTAGGATCTTACTTAAGTGGCAGGAACTGTCCCTGACATGCAACCTAGCTTTAATATATAAATTAATTAATAATGACTGATGTTAAGAATATCACAATTTTGTCTGACACCTTAATAGATTATGTTTAGGCTCTATTGCCTAGCAGAATCAAAGCTGACTACCATTCTATGCTCTCTAATTTGTGGCTTGAATCCAGAAAGTTGAACACTCAGCCCATAAGTTTTAAGATAGCTTTCAACTATCTTAAACTCCTCACCACATTCTCAAAGAATCATTTTAAACAAAGCATGAATACTACATTCAATTTCTTTCTAATTAGAGTAGATTAGTTATATTATTTGCTCAGCCTTTCTTGTATGGTGACATTCATTGAGTGTCTATTATACCCCATGTTCTATGTTAAGTACTATTTGGGGAGGAGCTCACTTATTATTAACTCAAAACTCATAAAGCAAGTTTTATCACTGTACTCACCTGCCAAGGAGAAAAGTACTAGAGAATAAAAGTACAAGGGTCCTCGGATTATGATAGTCTTGAAATACAATTTTTTGAGTTTACGACGCTCACTCATATAAAAAAATTGAGACATATTTCAACTTACGCCATTAACATCGTACTTATGGACTATATGGATGAACTAGTTTGGTTGCGTGCAGCAGAAGAATACACATAACAGCCTATGAGTGAGGGAGTTGACATTCCTCAGTAGGCTTAGCCCCTCACCTCTGTTCCCAATCTCCTTCTTCCAACTTTCTGCACAAACTAGCTTCTTTTTCAGCGCTCTGCATTCTCTCTGTTCTCCCTGCTCAGTGGCCCTTCCCAAGCAGGAAGGTAATTTGCAATTTCACAAATCATATACCTGGCACTACCCAGCATCATTTTTTAACACTAAAAATGAGCAAACTCAAAAATTACAAATTTTACAAACTCATTTGCCCAACAATGGCCTACTACTCATGTGCTTTACAAGGCACCAGCATAATATTTACTGATACGTGAGTTGATTGTGACTACAAGTACTTCTTAGCTACTGCATCTAACATAAAAAATGCTCATTCTCTCAACAGCAAAAAGTCAACTTTATTTTCCAGTTCTCTTTCCTCATCCCTTCTCATTTCTTACCCTTGTTCTTAGTCTTCTCAGAATAAAGTGAATCTCTGATCACCCACAGATAAAGAGTTGACATAATGCTTATTAAAAAGTAGTTCATCTTTAGTTTATAAATTCACAAACTGAATGTTAGTCCCCAAATCATCATGATATTGACAAGATTCTCATCAGCAAGACTCTTGTCAAAAATTAGGGCCAGTGTTCATTTGGCAGGTCTATCCATCCAAGTGGAACCAATATTCCTGTTATTGTTTCTCTCATGATAAAATAGTTTGCCTAACTTTTTAGGACTGAAAGCTTTCTCTGAAATGATATTTTTAATCCAAACCAAGAAGAAAAAAAGATAATATACTTAAATTATAGGCATCACACTCTGATGAGATAAGTGTTGGAGCATAACATTTAGTAGCATGGAAACGTTTTTGAAAAACTTCTTTTTGACTTGAGGAAAGATAATAGAACAAGGGTAATTCCTGGGGACTGAGTGTAGAAATATTTTAACTATTGTTGCCTCTTTGTACATGAAAAAAAAATTTCCTCCAATCCTAGGATTCTGGTTTTAAAATTGAGCTGTAAAGTGGGCGACTTTAGTACATTCTCCCACTCAGAAACTGTTAAAACAGAAGCAGAGGAATTTGAAAATGAAGGGCCTTATGTTCGTATAGTAAGATTTCATTTTGGTACTTAAATTTACTTTTATTGGCTGTATAATCTCTTTTTTAAAGCAACATATATTTACTTAAAATTCTTAGGTCCTGAAATTGTTTTTAGTACAAGATAGTGAGTGTCTAAAAAAATTCGATTAGTATCCAGGTGAAAGTTTTAATTTTTGTTGGAAGATGCTTTAAACTCTAAGCTAGATATACTTCTATGGCCAAATGGTTTGAACTTGAATTGTTTTTTCAAAAATAACTTAATTACTTGACAGTTTTTAACATTGCTTATAGGAATATCATCATGTAAATGTGGAAATAAGTTCTTCAGTTTGTCCCAACCTGAGTATCTAGTGTGACTTGTTTTATGTTTTTCATCTTCATGTCATTGCATGATAACATTTAATTAAGACACATTTCATTATGGTTGACAGCATCTCAAGAGCACAGAGCTTAACAAAACAAAACAGCAATAGAGTTTTTGGCATTGCTTTATATTTAATTTTCTCTCCATAACTTATTATTTACAAAGATGTAGAGCCTTTTTGATATTTCTTAGGATATAGAATTTATTTACCATTTATAGACATTTGTACCAGACTGAACAAATGACATTGTGGTTCTGTGACTCTTAATAACTGCATAACCTATTTAACAGTCTTTACGTCTTTCCCTTTCGAAGTTAAGTTTGAGTTAAGATGGCTTGATTATTCAAAATTACTTGACTTATTTTTTTTTGCAATGAACCAGAAATATATATATATCAGACTTTTGTTTTCATCTATTCTATCTCACACTAAAGATTACCTATTTTCAGGGTAAAATCTTCAATGAGATAAAATAAAGGTTGAAAGGTTGTATTCAACAGAAAGATTATTGGTTTGCTAGGATTTTGCCATTTGCTGGCTAAAAAAAAAGCATTTATAGAATTTTAAAGTGTATTTTCCATTTACAGAAAAAAACATTTATGGAAAAATAGCACTTGTGTGGGAAAAGAGAAAATCTACTCATTGCTGCTCCACCATCTCTCTACAGAAAGATAGATAGGGAAAACCACTCATAACTTTCCTGGCAATAGTTGAGGAAACTAAGAGAAACTCTAATGGAGAATATTTCTGTTTGAAAAAAGGAAAGAGAGGCAGGATTTGAAACTATTAGGGATTACTTCCCGTGTAGAAGTCAGCTAGCTGCATGATACAATGGCCGAGCTGTGTTCCCTCCTGGAGCCAGACCAAGGTCAGAAATTTCCATTTTGATTTATTAACTTATGGAAAACTCTGACACATTCTCTATGTATTAGTCCAGGTAATGCAAACCCACCAATTTCTTAGCAAAACCAATATTGTTGCTTATTACTTTTTTTTTTTTTTTACAAGAAAGAGCTTAACTGGAAGAAATCTTAACATATAATGTATTCATTACAACACAACCCATTTCCCCTCCACTTCCTTCTTCTTTAGGATAAATGAATGAGTCCTGTGGAAATTCGGAAATCAAAATAGATAACTGCCTGACCAGGCGGTGGCGCAGGGGATAGAGCGTCGGACTGGGATGCGGAGGACCCAGGTTCGAGATCCTGAGGTCGGCAGCTTGAGCGCGGGCTCATCTGGTTTGAGCAAAAGCCCACCAGCTTGGACCCAAGGTCACTGGCTCGAGCAAGGGGTTACTCAGTCTGCTGAAGGCCCGTGGTCAAGGCACATATGAGAAAGCAGTCAATGAACAACTAAGGTGTTGCAACACGCAATGAAAAACTAATGATTGATGCTTCTCATCTCTCTGTCCCTGTTTATCCCTCTCTCTGACTCTCTCTCTGTCTCTGTTAAAAAAAAAAAAATAGATAACTCTCACTATCACCACTGCAATAAAATTTAATAAGATATGTGAATACAGAACAAAAATACATTTGCATTGTGAAATGTCATTTTTGAGATTTCAATATCTCCTCCCTTAGGGTTTGTTTCACAGTCTCAAGGTCAAATACTTGCAAGTGTGAATGTCAAGATATTTAAAAATAAGTATATTTAAGTTACTGCATACATTATTGATATAATGTAAATTATTGAAATTGGGAAAGTAAACTGGTGAAAACTTTTTGGAAGGTAACTTTCCAGTATCTATTAAAATATCTCCTCTGGAAGTTTCTCTTGGAAGTTTTGTGCTTCTTTTTACAACAAAATAAAGCTAAACAAGCTAAAAATTAGGAACTTTTCTTTTTTTTTTTCATTTTTCTGAAGCTAGAAACAGGGAGAGACAGTCAGACAGACTCCCGCATGCGCCCGACCGGGATCCACCCGGCACGCCCACCAGGGGGCGATGCTCTGCCCATCCTGGGCGTCGCCATGTTGCGACCAGAGCCACTCTAGCGCCTGGGGCAGAGGCCACAGAGCCATCCCCAGCGCCCGGGCCATCTTTGCTCCAATGGAGCCTTGGCTGCGGGAGGGGAAGAGAGAGACAGAGAGGAAGGCACGGCGGAGGGGTGGAGAAGCAAATGGGCGCTTCTCCTGTGTGCCCTGGCCGGGAATCGAACCCGGGTCCTCCGCACGCTAGGCCGACGCTCTACCGCTGAGCCAACCGGCCAGGGCCAGGAACTTTTCTTGGACTCATCAGAGAACTGAAGTCACAGGACAAACTGGCCTCCGATTTGGAATCTGGAATCCAGAGAATCACAGCTGAGATCTGCTTATCAGTAGTGGGTGTCTCTGGAGCCATAAACTGGTAGGCACACTTATGGCAATGTTGACAAATAGTTAGAGACTGAGTATGAGTAGGCTGAGGGAGAGAAACTTCCCGGGGGCCGCAGTCTTAAAACTGAAAGATGCAAGATCTGTCTGAGGGGAACTATTTAGGGAGCTTAAACACAAGAAAGAAATCAAATACAAGCTTAGAAATTCAAAGTCGTTGGCACCTCTGCTAATTCAAACATTAAACATAACCTGACTCTTAGCAAATTAATATAAAACTTCACACTAGAGACCAATTTACCTCAGCTGTTATTACCCAATATAACATATCTGGCTTTCAAGAAGAAATTACAAGGCAAGCCAAATGCAAGGAAAACACAGGCTATAGAGACAAAGAAAACACCAGAGCTAGTCTCAGATAGGGCCCAGATGTTGGAATAATCTGACAGGGAATTTAAAATAACTATGATTAATATATAAGGAGAATGTATGGAAGATGGAAAAAGTAAACAACATGTAAGAAGATATGTAAACTCTAAGAAAGAATAAAAAATGCTAAAAAGTACTGTAATACTCCTGAAGACTACCTTTGTGAGGTTTATGAATAGACTAGAAATGACCGAGAAAAAGAAATAATGAGTCTAACATTAAGACAATGGAAAGTTTTCAAACTGAAATGCAAAGAAACAAAAGAATGGAAAAAAAATAAAACAAAACATAGCATCCAAGAACTGTAAGATAATTCAAAAAGTATAACATATATGTAATTAGAATATAAGAAGGAAAAGAAATAGAATGGATCAGAAGATTATATGAAGTAATAATAACCAAGAATTTTCCAAATTAATGACTGATACCAAACCACAAATCTAGAAAGCTCAAAAAATACCAGGAAGGATAAGCACCATGACCCATACACATAATCATATTTAAACTGCCAAAAAATCAAAGACAACGATAAATTCTTGAGAGAAGCCAGAACAGCAACAAAAATTACATCTGGGTAAAGTATTAAGATAAGTTAAAGTGAAAAATAAAGGACTGGTAGAAAAGTGACATAATCAGAAGGAATCTAAAATATAAGAAATTGCCTGACCAGGCGGTGGCGCAGTGGATAGAGCGTCAGGATGTGGAGGACCCAGGTTTGAGACCCCAAGGTCACCAGCTTAAGCGTGGGTTCACCTGGTTTGTGCAAAAACTCACCAGCTTGGACCCAAGTTCACTGGCTTGAGCAAGGGGTTACTCAGTCTGCGGTAGCCCCACGGTCAAGGCACATATGAGAAAGCAATCAATGAACAACTAAGGTGTCACAATGAAAAACTGATGATTGATGCTTCTCATCTCTCTCTATTCCTTTCTGTCTGTTCTTGTCTGTCCTTCTCTCTGACTCTCTCCCTGTCCCTGTAAAAATAAAAAAATAAATTAAAATATAAGAAATAGTGGGTAAAGTTTAATGTAAATAGAAGCAATATGAAAGGAATTTGATGGGTTCTTATAACCACATAATAGTCTCCCTTTACATCTGACAATCTCATTTAAAAAGTCCTAAATGGGGAAGTCAGATTATTTTGGAGGTTCTGTGAGGGACCAAATTATTGATTATCTGTCTTAAGTGTTATTGCTGTGAAATTTCTGTGAAAGTACACTTGATAGAAATCAAATGACTCTGCTTAAAACTTAGGTGAGAGTCTCAGCTTTTTGCAAGTCCCCACTCACTGTCATCTTGACAAGTCGTTTGACTTCTTTAAATTACAGTTTTGCCAGTAATAAACAAATAGTGATACCAGCCTACTGATGCAATTGCTGAATGCAAATGTAAGATATTAGAAATGATAATCTATGCTGTAGGGCAGCACTGTCCAATAGAACTTTCTTAAATGACAGAAATGTTCTACAATTTTGCTATGTAATATAATGACTACTACCCCATGTGACTATTGAGAATTTGAAATATTGCTAGTACAACTGAGAAACTGAATTTTTTATTTTATAAACTTTAAGTTTAAACAGCCACATTTAGATAGTGACTATTGTATTGGACAGCACAGTTATAGACATAAACAAAAAATTTCCAATTCGTATTTTTTGGGTCCCATTTCACTTGCAACAGGAAACATCAGAAAAATCTATCGACCACAGCTTGTATCACCTTCCATTTATGTGAAGAAACATAACAATATCTGGCTTTTTCTGACTTCACGCTCTGTAATATATCATTAAAAGATATCCTCTAGAAATATACCACATTTTCCCACTGTTTGTACTGTGGCTATGATTTTGTATCCAGAATACAGGTGGAGAATTACATTCTCACTTGGCTGTAAGTAAGGGGTTTCAAGTATTTTTCTACAGTTCTAAGGTCACAATCAGTACCTTGGCTATACTGCCCTGCCACTGCAGTTCCAGGTACCACATGGAATAAACAGTAATTTCTGAGTAGGGCCCTAAGGGAGGTACTGAGGTTCCTTTTATGGAAAATGTTAAATTGACCTCTCTAGAATGTCCAAGGAATGGTTCCAACCAAAGATAAATAAATACAACTGTAGTCCTCTGAATCAATTAAGTGGCCTCCATGTTTCCAGTTAACTGTTGGCTTTTATTTTATTGAAATGTTCTTTGGACAAATATATTTTTTCACCTGCACCTTTAGAGTGGGAGTGTTCTCATTTCGTAGGTTAGTGGAATAATTTCCATAAGATTTTAACATATTTGGCTAAATGAAAAGAAAGGTGATAGCTAGCAAAGATGAAACTAATTATTCATCTATTCTCCTATATTCATTTCCTCTTGTACCTTAAAAGTAAGGAGGTAGAATTTTCTTTTTATATTCAGTCATCTTGAAATGAGAAAAGCTGAATATACATGTTAACAGATGAAAGAGCCTCAGGATCACTTTTCTCATGAGTACCCTGGCAGAATTTTAGTTTTTATCTGTGCATCAAGGCCTAGATACTTGGTGTCAAATAGCTACATCATTTCAAATAACCATCTCAATTTTCAGCCTTTCATCCTGATAATATGGAAAGAATATCACTGGGTTTGATAGCAACTTGAATTTCAAAGCTTTGTATTGTTGGTAAATTATTCCATTTATTTTGAATCTTTCATACTGAGAGAGAAAATAGAAAGTGCCTATCTCAATCTCTCCACATATTGTTGCTGATTTGTGATGTTTACTCCTTCCCTTTCCAATATCCTTAGGTGCTTCAATAAAATTAATTTTAAAAGCTTTCAAATAGACCTTAACTTACTAAAGACTTTTGGTAACTGCTTTCTATATTATTTTATGTATTTACCTCTTTAAATACTTACACAGTTTTATTGTTTACTATATTCCTATATAATATAATGTTGGGAGAGTTAAGGATGCAGTAATTGGAACATATACTTTATAGCTAATTTAAGAAATACATTGTTGAATTTTTCCTGCAGCATTTTTATTGACATTTCTTGTTAGAATGTCTTTTTCTTTTTTTTTTTTTTTTTTTTAGGATTTTTCATCTATACCACAATCTCCTTTTACTCCCTTTATGAAAATGTCCACAGAATACACTTGAACATTTCTTTGAAAAGTCACTGGAATTGTAGCATTTTGGTGATAGCACATTCTGTCACATAAGAACCATTTCAGATTTGCTCCTAGCTTTTAACACTCTGATCAGCAATATTGGAAGGTAGTATGATCGGTGGACATAATAATGCTCCGGTCATGAATTGCTAGGTAGGTGGTCCACAGCAAATACATTGCCTTGAAAACAGAAACTCTTGAATCATGGGTCAATTAAAACAATGATGAGGCAATTTCTTAGATAGTTTTATTATGTACTTAAAGTGTAAATTGGCTTCGCTAAGGAACACTCCCTTCCTCCTACTACACTACTTCCTACCTACACTCACCTTTATATACATATAGTCTTTTCATGATATCTTCTTTATTTAAAGAAAAAAACTATAGCTCTATGTCTTGAATAAAAAGACACTAGTTCTCTGTGAAATTGTGGCCATGACACAGATAAGGATGAAGCTGATCAGCCATAAGTCATAAACAGTCCAATAGGAGTATTATTTGTACAAACTTTACAGATTTGAGCAGGATTTGTTACTGCAAAACTAGCATTTCACGGCACTGCACTTTTAAGTAATGTAATAATCCCCAGATTGCTTCTTTAGAAGACTACAGCTTCATGTAATTGGTCTCCATTCTTAAACTAAAGCTCATTGTTAGACCAAACTCTAAATACTCCAATCAAAACATAAACCCATTTGGCCTTTTGGGTTTAAATGGGCAGGAAATGACATGCACAAGCTACTGGTAGAATCCTATTCTTTGCCTTCCAAGACCGCACACAGAAAATAATTATAGCTGGTTTTTGATTGAACCCTATGTTATATGTTTTCTTTGCTGGATTCATTTTATTCAGTGTAGTACTAGGTGAAAAACTGTCAGAAATATTTAAAGTATTATGTTTCTTTTTTTTTCAATTCTCTGCATGTTTTTTTTGGTTATGATCATGCTTCTAGTCTTACTGAGATGTGTTACTAATAACTTATGAAGTACCTATTGAGTTCCAAGCATAAACAATCATTTCTGGCCATAAGTAGAACCCTTTTTCAATCAAGTAGACCAGCTGTCATGAGCTCTCCTTGTCCCTGTACCCTTTACCATTTACTATGAAATTATTCTAGTCTGAAAAGAATTCAGCCATGATAATGTTTTGAGTAACTGTTTGAAGGCATTCCTGGGGAAGTAAGCTCTTATAGAAAGAAGAAGGAGCATTGGTCTGTTCAGGCCAACTGATACTATGGAATGGAAAAGGGGATCTAAGACTTTCCATTTTGAAAAAATAGTTCACACTAAGCACAGATGGAGGTAACAGGTGACGACTGAGGTGTCATTAACATATTAGAGAAGCAAAAATTAGCCTTCCCTAAGTATTCTGGCAATAGGCCCATTTTGTATTTTCTTGTGCAAATGAACTTTTGCTAATCAAAACTCAACCAAGAAGTCTGGGTTTATGGAAACAAGCCCAGTATACTTTACACAGTTGGCCAAAGCATGTAGGTAGCATGCATGTAACTGTGGGCAGAAGAGCAGTTGAGGGCTTTAACCCATCAACATTACTACCTGATGGATCAGGTAGCCTTTGTAGAATGTTTTAGGGCTTTCAGACAAGATAAAAAAAACAATTTTCTTCCCTTATGTGATAGATAGGCTGAGGCACTTCTTAGATTGTACAAAATATAAGAATTTCAGTCCACTTTCAAGGACCGTGGCTAGAAATTCTGTAAAAAATAATGATAATTTATTTGCAGCTAAACTGATTTGGGCTTCGGTGAAAGTTGGTTGAACAACAAAATAAGTGCATTTATCCTTTACAGATTGCTTCTTTACAAAGACAGCTGGAGCATGTCTGAGTCCAGCCTCACATCAATGAAAGAGCCTAGGAAAAATAGAGAACAGGGGCACTATTGATAAAAAAAAAATACATGCTCTTTAGGGTATCAAAACATGTTTACGCAGGCTCTCTTTTCTTTAATCCAATAAAAGTATTGGCAAAGTGTTTGGTATTTGAGGCATAGTAGTGGGAGTACTGTCACGATGTAACTAAAGATGGTGGGAAAACCAGTTTGAATAAAATGAGATCCAATTTGAATCTTTGCCCAGGCCTGGAACTAAAACCAAGTCAACCCACAGTTAAGTGTCAAAAATGTTGAGTCATTAACCTCTTATTTGGTTCATCTGTTTCGGAATATCCGTATGTGTCTGCTTTTTTTATGCTCTTAAAAAAAAAAAAGTAGATACAGTGTGGCATCCAGGATGCAATTCTTAGCTTACTCTATGCTCCTGAAGTTTAAAGAGATAAGTATTAAATGAAAATTCTTGTTGGAATATATTTATGAAATTAGATGTTCTCATTTGATTCCTGATACACTTCTCAAAACCCATATTTTGTGTTTTTTATATAGATTCTGAGACAGTTCACTGTTTTGGTAGGTTTTATTCCAGAGAGCATTGGGAAAAGGAGGTGTGACTCATTTGATACTAATCCCAAAGCTATTGAGAAATCACCAATTGTTCAGCAATGCAAAGTCAAGTCTGGGTTTTCAGCTCCTCCCAGTTGGCCTCCTTCCTCACTTCTCTTGCAAAAGAACATTGTTTTTTGAACTTTTTTAGTTCCCTTTAGACAACTTTGGTGGAGAGAGAAATTACCTTAGAAATTATTTATCTCAGTCCCAGATAATCATAGCTATAAACGCTTTTATCAGAATTAGTAGAGAGAACTGAACCATGTGAGAAAAGACCTCAAGAGGAAAATGATTCATGTCAAAAACAAAATTGTAGTTATTGAAATATTGTCCCTCAGCTTATACTAAGCAGCTTATTCATTAATAACTTGATGAATGCCTTCTAAGAGTATACTGCCCATTAAAAGAATGAATACCTCTTCCTCAAAAGGAAAAGTATAAAGGATATAGGGAGTCAGATGCACTCGTTGTATTTTGAAGAAATAGGTTCATATATGGCTAGCTTAATTTTAGCACATTAGAATACATTAAAACTTTAACACACACATTTTTTTTTCAGTCTTTCTTGGTCAAAAGTGCAAAAATCATTGCTTGTGAAACCTTCCCTTCCCTCACAGCCCCAGGCAGTGCTTTCTTTGTTCTTCAGACACACTGCTAATGTGGAACTTAACAGTTTTGTATTATAATTATCTGTGTATATTCCTGTCCACCTTTACTTCCAACTAGACTGTGAAATCAAGGAGTAGATCTTATTCCGATTTGTTCTTCAATGCTTAGTATAGCATTTGGTACATGGACAGTGTTCCTTGAATGTTTATTGAATGCACAAGTGAATAAGTGAATTAATAAATGAAACTCCTGTGAGTCCAAGAAGCCATACATGGGTTCTCGTTAAAAACTTCCAGCTACCTAGCCTGATTCCTGCCATTGAAGGGTACTGCCATGTGCTTCCATCATTTGTCATTAAACAGAACTTTGTTTGATGTCACCTGGTTGAAAAAGACTTAATTTAGAGCAGGAATGGATAGTTTGGTTTTTCCTAAATAGCCCAAAGATTCAATGGCTTCAAGATGATACAGATAACTACAATTAATCTTTGCAGTTTGCTCAACGCAGGAGAATCTTTTCCTCCAAACCTGAGAGCTAATATTATAAACTGTTTTTCTGTACCTGAGAAAATTAAGATTCAGACAAGTGAAATATTTACCAAGACCACACAGTTAGAGAGAATGAAGACATTATTAGAACTCAGACCTCTGGCTTCAAATTCCATCATCTTTCTCCTAAAATGTTTCACCTAATCTCAGAGTTGTCTGAGTGAACAAGAAAGCCACAGATACACTTCAAACTCCCACGTCAAGACTGTTCCAAAAAGTGCCCACGTCGTTCTCATAATAGGCAGACTTAGACCATGTCCAGGAAGGTATTCTATTTTATTTTTTATTGAGGTGACATTGGTTTATAACATTATGTAAGTTTCAGGTATACAACAATACATATTTTGACATCTATGTGTACTACATTATGCTTACCTCCAAAAGTTTAGTTTTCATCTGTCACCATAAAATTTACCTCTTTTACCCATTTTGTCCTCCCTCCACACCCCTTTTCTTCTGGTAATTACCATCTGTTGTCTGTTTCTATGAGTTTGTTTGTTTTTTTAATATATATTTCACATACAAGTGAAGTCACATGGTACTTATTTTTTGCCATCTGACTTATTTCACTAAACATAATGACCTCAATATTCAACCATGTTGTCACAAATGGCAAGATTTCATCTTTTTTTTTATGGGTGAGTAGTAGTCCATTATGTGTATATATAGATACACAGATCTTTACAAGAAGGTATTTTAGAATCAACACAACCTGTGGTATATAGAAGCCTACATTCTTCTAGAAACAAAATGACTACTTCTTTTGACTTCATGAAAAAGAATATTGTAAAATCTACTTGTTATGAAATTATGTTGCATCTCTACCTAATAATTTACTATTTATTTTCTATTTCTCAAGAAAAACATAGGAGAACTTAAAAATATCCAAATTGTAAAAGTGGATAAGAAGATGATTGATTTCAAAAGATTTGATAAATAAAGGCTTATTTTCCTAATTCCTTCATACCAGAGAAACTCTTGAAACTTTTTTAAATTGAAAGAAAACTCTACTTTCTCTAACAATAGAATTTTAAATATACTATCCTAGAATATTAGGTAAATAAGAAATATAAATAAACCTCAAAGAAAATACCTGCTCACAAAAATTAGGGGGTCAAGGAACATGCAGATACTCCAGGACTTTCAGCCATTTGTGTAGTGTATTTTCACCAATGAAATAAAAGTTAGTGTTGTGTCTCATTTGCATAATCGAACAACTTTCTTTGACTTGGCGTTTGCTTTTCTGATGTTTTTGTTTAATAAAAAATATCAAATGTTTCTTTTTTATCGCTTCATATTCATTTTGAAATATCCCTTAATTTTTGTGAGCAGTATAATAAGTTCATGAATAAATTTAATAGCAAATTATGAAGGACATTAAGGATGATGCTTTTATTCTTTGAGATTATGGAAATTATACTATAATCTTTAGAACTCCCTTTAAAAGTGAAATATTGAGCCAGATTGGTTGTTGACCTAAGGCGATATTTTTAAAGTATCTCTTTCTGGTCTAGTCAGTTTCTCACTCTGCTTCGCTCAAGTCATCTTCTAATGGAAAAAAAGGAACAAAGCCAATTCAATCCACACATCATTTTCATAGTCCTGAGCACTCTATGTGCCTCAAAGAATGGTGGCTAAATCCACCAAAACCAATAGAAGCAAAATTACTATGGCCAAAAAAACTCCTTGAAAGAGAAAACTTTATTTTTCCCTGTTTCCTGTATTATTAGACTTCTTCCCTTTTAATCAGTTAGATCTTTCTCTAGAAATTGATGAAACAGCAGAAGGCAGAAAGCAAATGGGTCAATTCTTGGCTCTGGTGTTCCAAAAATTAATCGGTATATCTAGTAGAATATTTAGTGTAGAAGAAGAAAGTTTTCCCAATCCTCACCTCAGGATTCTGGGGAAGGCCTCTGGTTGAGAGAAGGAGGACAAAACCATAAAGACATGTATCTCTGAAAAGAATGATCTTGTGTTTTGTCCCCTTGCGAAGGCCAAACCCTGAGAAGAATGACAGCAAGACCTTAGATAAGTTTGTGGTTTCCAAGAATAGAAAGACCTGGGCTCTCTTCCTTCATATAGCCCCAGGGAAGGAGCAAGACCAGAAAAGATACATCCCTACAGCATGCATGCATAGGAAGAAGAGGCCCGGGATCTTCGGGCACTGTGGGTCCAGTTTGGGTGGAACAATAGAATCTGAGAAGAGCGTAATGCAATTCTGGTTTTAGGGAGCCTTATAGATAGTCCTTTTATATCCCAAAGTGATTCATGACTGAGAGATGAGAGTGACCCTGAGTGGACTGAGGCTCAAGGAGGTTCCCATAACTCAGCAGAGCCCAGCAGCAGCAGAGTGATCTCTGTGCCCCCTAGAGGGCCTGGGTAGTCTTAAAAGAGAACGAACTGTCATCTGGCTTTGTATTTGGGAACATGGTACAACCCAGAATGAACCTGCATGATACAACGGTAAAAGACCAGTAAGATTGAGGAACTTTTAGGGGATGCCTTCATGAGACAACTGAAGGACCAGATTCCACTATGCTCTTGAAACGTTGGCCCAAGGAAGGCCCTCCAGGAACATATACAAACCCAGCAAAATGGGGGCTAAAAACAGACATTACATCAATTTATAGATAAATGCAGTTGTTTTCTCTGCACACTTCACTTTAAAGACATTTAACCCTCTATGTGGTATAAATAAGATTTCAAAGAACTGGATCTTCCTCAGTTTACTGAGTTAATCTAATCAAAACAGGGGAGATATATCAGCAGCTCACAAAACTTCTAAGTATTCCTGAGTCTAAATCTCTCCTGAATCTATGTAATCCAGTACTCTAATCTGGAAAACTTTTATAAATTTAATGCTAATGCATGGTAGCATTTTTGTACTTTTTAAAACATCTAAAATAACATCTCGTGCTTTATTTTATTTTACTTACTTTATTCATCTTCTAAAATGAGAGTTGTATTTATATTTATTTTTTTCTTACAACTCATCCTGTTATCTCAGAAGTCAAGAATGAGAATTACACATAGTATAGGCTTTTTATCATGTGGCAATAGCCATTTACTCTGTACATGGGAAACAAGATTCGGCCTGCAGCAAATCAAATCTGTTGTAGAGAACACTGTATAATAGATGTGCATTGTAGTCGGAAATAGAGATGGCTAATAAAGACACCAGTAGAAACTTTTCAACCTCCCATTCAAATATTTTCTAAATTATTGGTCTCTCTGTGAGAACATTTTCCTCTGGTATAAACAGTGGCCATGAATAGGATGAGTGTTTGAACAGTACAAAAGTACCAGGTTTCTTCCTGTTACCCAAACAGCAATAAACACCAACAGCACAGCACCCTGCACAGCAGCCCTTGTCAGACAATGGGGCTTACACATGAGGAACCAAGACATTCAGTTCTCTGATAACATGAATGTCTAGTCCCAGCTGGGGAGACACCAATAGCCAAAGTTAACAGTTGCAAAAGAGCCATTGAAGAAAAGAGGAAGGCGTCCTTTCCCTCCAAAGTCATTGCAGAATGCAGCGGAGCTACATCTGGGTGTCTGGGATGAATCATGTTATTGTAGTAAGGAACTGGGTGCATGCGCTGTTCCCTTCCCTGCCCCCTCCACCTGTTCCCAAGGATATTGTCCTATTAATTTGTCTTATCAGGGTCACCTGTATCTGTACATGTCAGTATCAGTGAGTGAAGAAAACAAGGAATGAAGTTTAAAAACATTGGTGGATCCCGGTCGGGCGCATGCGGGAGTCTGTCTGACTGCCTCCCCATTTCCAGCTTCAGAAAAATACAAAAAAAAAAAAAAACACACACACACACATTGATTTTCTTTAAACTAATATTAAAGAAATTAAGGGCAAAATTGATAAATTATGTAATCTTTAATAGCATTAAATGTAATGTATAAGTAAATTTCAAAGGTAACTCACTATTTTCTCTAGTTTTCAAATGAAGAATTTAACCATAGAGAGAGTAAATAACAGTTTTATCTCTGAGAGGCTAGCCCAGGTGTGTCTGGCTCCCGACTTTCTCCTGAGAATTATCCTGATGATAACTGAGATAGTGACTCTCACACTTTTTTTGACTGCAATTCACAAGGAGAAATTCATTTTTGACTGAAAACACAACTCAGTGTGTATGTGTAATAAAAGTTCCATGAAAGATTAACAAAATAATATACAACTTTTCTGCAGCCTGAGAACACAAATAGTTTCTATTTTACTCTCTTAAAAGAAAAAAGAGAAACTAATGATACCCCAAGTTGGTTTCATTTTATGACTCTCCAACAGGCCTTGAACCTCATTTGAAACACACTTAACTAAAACATCTCCAGTAAGTGCTTCCCTGGCTTTTGTTTAAACACCCCTATGAAAGGAACCAGTTCTTCTGTAACTATTTTATTTATGAACATTTCTATGTATGGAGGCAGGTCGATGCTTATGGTGTCTCTATGGTAGCCTACCAGATGCTGAGTGTCACTATCAAACTTTTCATGAGTCCTCTCTTCTCCAAATCGGGTATTACCACTTTCCTTGATTTTTGTGGGATATAGTTTCCATTCCGTCCACTCATCTAAGAACACACATTATTTTAAGATATCCTAGCTGTGTGAGGCTGATTGGGAATCCAATCCTTTGTCTTAAATATCAAACCTAGGGTTTGCTGCCCAGAGCTATATTCTGATTTACTGTTTAAAATTATATTGACCTTTTTTTGGTAGCTACAGTCACACTGTGGTGCTTAATGAAATTATCAGATACAATCAGAAATCCCATTTGCTTATGACAATGAAACTCACAGTAGCCTAATGCCAACCTGATAGAGTGGTTTCCAATCATCAGTTAAATGTTGACAGATTTGGAATACAGAACCCACGCAACATAGAAGTCATGATATGTAAAGGACGGCTCTACTGTTCACTTTAATAGTTATCTTGTTTTTGAGGTTAAATAATGCATATTATCTCCAAATGATAAGTTAAAACGAGATCTGTTGTTTATACTATTTGTTTGTAAATCAACACGCATTGCTTCTTTTGTGCAAATATGCTTTCGATATGCTTATATGACCTAAATTTGATTTGCTCTTTTCCCTTCCATTGAGAAAATGTTGTTACCAAGGAAACTTTATTAGTCAGTTTTTATTTTGACATTTCAACACTGTTACATATTTCATCTTAAAGACTGTGTGCATGCATATACACATATATTATTTAAATGCTATTTATTTCCCAAATTCTGTTGAAATTGCTTCCCAGCAGACCTTTCCTTTTCCAAATAGTCTTTTTTTTTTTAATTTTCTCAGTATTATTATGTTCACAGTAAGGAATGAAGCATATACTCCAAAGATATAGGTCAGGAGTTTTGTGAAATGTTTTGCTTTAAATCGTAAGATCTCAAGATAAAATGTCTCAGTGTGGTGCCAAAGAGTACAGATGTGGGGGCATAACAGCAAGGCAAAGCTTGGGGATACAAAAATGGAGAACTAACCAAAAATAGAACATGCTGCTTCGGAGGGTGGGCAGATATGTGACGTGGATTTTAAAGAAGGCGATGAGGAATGGGCAGCTGGACTAGCTTAGCATTTTCAGACTCTGCTCTCGGAGCAGGGAATGGGGCTGGGGAGGGAGAGGAGCCGTCTAGCAGAGCGCTGGGCTCCATGCCGCCACGCCCCGTACACATCCTCTCCACCCAAAGCAGCTTCCAGGTCTTTAAAAAGACCCGCATATAGTGGACCCCTGGGTAAACTGTGTTTGCCCATGGTAAAAAGAAGTTTTCACATCAGTGGACGAAATGGTTTATAACTGCTCTTCCAGTCTGATATTTATCCACCAGAATTGAAATGGTTTCTGTTTGGACACTCTTTTGTAAAGGGCAGGTCGACCTAGAAAGGCAGAAAGAAAAAAAGTGTCTGCAGAGATAACTGGTAATTTTATTTATCAATGTCCAAAAGGTTCTGGGAAACTAACAAAAAAGTGAGTTTAGGAAAACTCATTCCACAAGAGATGAAGGCACTTGAGTTTAACAATAGCTATTTTAAGAGTAAATAATTGGGCAAACTGACACTCAGCAGCGTCAGTCTGTGGGTGTCAGCTCCCAGCGGGGGGCCTTTGCTTCTGCCCCTTAGAAGGCTCTCCAGTTCCTCCTACTCTAGCAGATCTTCGTATGAAGTGAGTTCTTTAGACCTGGGAACTTGATTCTCAGCTCTTCTTTGCAGTCTCAATTCCTCTTCCTGCCAGGCTGACCTTGACCAAGAACACTGCGGACCACTGGGCTTCTCAACAGCAGATTTCTCATCCCATAGACACCTATATGTATATTGGCCGTTTCTGATTTACTCTTTCAAATTTCTGGCAAGCCTTCCACCAGCTTGAGACCCAGCTCAACTGTTTTCTTTAAATTTTGTTTTAATAAGAAAATAGATTATACAGAACTATCTGAGTGTTTTATACTTTTCTTATGGGTCAACTGTCTATCATATAAAAGTATTTAAATCTAAACCCATATAGATACATGTAACTATATTGAGTCATAATTTAAGTAAGTGATATATGTGTAAATTGGTTCTTTTTAAGATAAACCTCAGGTGATATTGGACTTCCAGAACCAACTCATTTATACTATCTATGTAAAGGGATTTTTTTTTTTCTTTCATTGTGGTAATCAGAAGCCAGATTACAATGTACTTAGAGATCAAGAATCAGTCTTCTGAACCTAATTATCTCTTAATGCCCACCTCTCTAACCCAAATCAGGGCTCATGAAGTCCTAGAAATGATCTCACAAAGTTACAGAAACCCAATGTGTGTGTCTCAGAGATCTCCTGGGTGAAAACACAGTCCTCCCAGGAGGTGGGACTTGGCGCGTGAACAGAGTGTTAGCCTGGGTCTTCTCTAAACGGCCTTTGTGATGCTGTGTCACCCGCTTGCCTCACCCAGATGTCGGGCCCAGCTGTGCCTGCCGTTTGTGTCCTGAGAGCTGCTAGTGCCCTATCTGTCCACGCCCTACGTTAGGCCACGGGAAATGGCTCTATTTTGGCCTATTCTCTGATTAACTAAAGAATTCTGAAAAAGGCAAACAGAAGAAGAGTTTAGTTGCTGTGTTGGTTGGTGTTTGCTTGTTTTGTTTTATCTTTCAAGAATGGTTAAAAGAATGTCTCTAACATGATTTGGGTTCTGTGGTAGGTCATTGTTCTAATTTTCCACCTCGTTTCGTTTGTGTTCTGCTTTTATTGCTTCCTCATCTCATGTCCTGTTTACATAGATACCAGATGAAAATAAAAGTGTCACATGTCACCCCTTACATGCCAGCAGACCCCACGTCAGTCAGAGGCAAGTAATATACTGGCCTTTTTATACTTCACCACAGACCTGGGAGGTGGGTGTCATCAGCCCCCACACCACTTTGTAATGGAAAGACTATGTCACAGAAAACTGAAGTTACTTTTTTTTTCAAGGAACTACAACTTAACATGTGATTTCTACATCTGAAACTTCATGACATTTCACTGTGTCTACCTCTATTTAAGAGCAATTAATTTTTCTTTATAGTGTTTAAAACTTTAAATTACCAGTCTTTTTAGGTACATTTATTTTTTAGGCAGTCTAATTCATGTGAAAACCAAAATATCAGATAAACCCCCTACCAAAATAAAATTCTGGAAAAGTAAAAGTACAATTTATCATCTTCACAACTATTCCTGGTAAAATCCACTCCAGAGTAGTTGTGATTCGGCTTGTGTGGGTTGTGCACAGCCCACGGCAACCCTCGGTTCTCACCCCACCTTCTCTCCCACTGTAAAGCAACTCGGATTGCAAGCAGGAGTGACACCATTAAAACAACCAGCTGGGATTTGTGGTAATTTGTTTATTTTTTTTTTTAATTTTCCAAGTTTTCTGGGCACCCTTCTCACAGTTGATGGGAACAGGAGAGTTTGTTATGACATTATACTTGGGAGGTTGGGAAATGCTGAGTCAGATGATTATTCAAGGTTCCATTTGGACTACATGTATTTAGCACTTGTTGTGTATCAGGCACTGCTCTGTGCTCAACGCAAGACCAGTCCTGCCTTTAGATCCAGATAGATAGCCAGGGTTTTTCCCCGGGGTCTATGTTTTAGAAACCCCTTTCTCCAACCTCTTCCCTCCTTACAAGGCAAAGAAAACATGTCTGCCCAGGTCCCACCCCAACCCCGACCGTGTTCCATTACTTGGGACCTGGAATTCCCCACCCTAATGAGCTGAGCCTCCTCCCAGGGTTGGGGAAGTCTCTCCCAGGTCTGTCTTCCAGGGTATGCACAATTATCTCTGAAGTGCTGGTTCTTACATCCAAGGGGCAGCCAAGAGGTGACTGTGGAGCAAGGCGAAAGATAGGTTTTGGACAGAGCATGGATATGCTTTCATAAAGAATGAAGAAATTGGGGGGTAAGAAGAAAAGAAGGAGAAAGGGTCAGGCTGGGAGGGTGCCTCTATTCTCATGGTTCCTGGGCTGCCAGGAATCAAGAATGATAAAGATTTCTGCTCTCAGAGAGTTTCAGTCTGGGTGGATAGACAGAAGTATACACATAGCATTAGTCCAACATGGTGAACATGATACTTGGAATTCTTTGCGATACCAAAGGAGGTTACTTAGGCCAGCCTGACATGAAGATGTAGGGATTAATGGAAAAGAATGAATCTTGAAGGTTGACTATGTTGTGTGAATGGCGAAAAGGCAGGTGAATGCTTTTAGGAAACATTTGAACATGATCTGTCACTACACCAGAGGGTTTAGGATGGAATAGAAAGAGTGGAGAAATGATATCAATACAGTGAAGAGCAAGACCTTCATTTCATCATAAAGATGAATGTAGATCTGCAACAATTTGCAAATAACACATAATTAGGGATAGTTATTGTAATGCAAAAAATAAACCCTCTAATTATAGATAGAACTGATTGCAGATAATGATAGTGATCTACTAGGAATAGATTAAAGGATTGAGACCATTTTTTTCTGCCCCATTCAAGCACTGAGGTTTTCTACACTGACCGTAGAAACAGCATTCATGGGAGACACTGAAGAGAGACTGCCTGGCTTGTTGCAGGAGCTTGATTTTCACTTACCCAGAAGCTTGCTTGTCAGGAAACTTTTAGGATATAAACCTTCTCAAATCCTCAACATGCCCACTAGATTATTAAAAAATGAGAGAAAGAGAAAGACCACTCATTTGGATCAGTTTTGTAAGACCTAGGTAAAGGTTTTAGAACTTTGAATATTTATCAGAAAACTTTATTTCCTCTTACTTCCATCCTTTCTCTTTTCCTTCACTCTCCTTTTCCCCTTTCTTTTCCTGTTTTTTTTCTTTCTTTCTTTCTTTCTTTCTTTCTTTCTTTCTTTCTTTCTTTCTTTTCTTTCTTTCTTTCTTTCTTTCTTTCTTTCTTTCTTTCTTTCTTTCTGTGTTCTTTGACCCTTCTCAAACTCCATTTCAGTTTTGTAATCTAGGAGATTTTAGAAATCTAAAACGTACTTGAAGCTTTTTGGAAAACAAATTTTTCTTGGGAACTGCAACCCAAATTTGTTTTTATTAACTGTTATAGTTACTCCCTGCTGTAACATTATTGTTATATTCAAAATGGAAAAACAAGTTTATATAATGGCCTTGTGCAAGAACAATGTCTTCTCTGAGCAGGTTGGATTCACCTTCACATTAGTTAGAATCCCGTGATGTCAGGCTCTCCTGGCAAACCACTGCCACTATTTTTCACTAACTGCCCACTGAAAAGGGGCAAGAATGATAGGATTGTCCAGCAGTTTGCTTATCTAATATGTAGTCCTTTGGAAGAGTATGACCTTAACTCTGAACTTGACCAAAATGTATTAATATAAATGGGGAATAAAATGGGACCAAAAAGAAGACTAGATCTACTCTTCTTTTTCATTCAAACTGGTAAAATTACATCAGTAGACTGTGATAAACTATATAAAGTGAAATACCTAGAGTAAGAATTAAAAGAAAAATATATACAGAACACTCATAACACTAAATAATTCAAAATGGAGTTTTAAAATGCATTCAAATAAAATTCAGGAAAGGCAGGAAAAATAAAACAGAAAACAATGAAAAGCGGAAACAGAGAACAAAAATTAAAATGGAATACAGAAACCCTAGCCTACTAGCAATTACATTAAATGAAAATTCTCTAGATACACCAAGTAAAAGACAGAGATGGGCAAAATGGATTTTAAAAACTGAATTCTGTGTTATCTACAAAGAATCTCATTCTAATATAATGATTTATATTGAAATTAAAATTTTATTCTCAGGAAGACTAAGAATAAAAAGTGAAAATAATACACCATAAAAACATTAATTAAAAAAAGAAGAAGTATGTTAACATTAGACAAGGTAAACTTCAAAGCAAGGAAATTTATCTAGGTCAGAGAGAGACGTTAAATAGTGACAAAAGGGTTAATCCACCAAGAAGGCAAAGCAATCTAAATGTGTACACACGAAATGACAGAGCTGCAACATATGCAAAATAAAGACAAAATTGAAAGGAGAAATAAAAAGATCTACAGATATAGTTGGAGATTTCAACACCCTTCTCTAAGCAACTGATAGAACAATTCTACAATTGGATAAGAGGGTGCAATAGATAACATTATGAAAGATGATGGTTGCAATGTCCACTGATATAAGGGACATTGGGAAGAAGCAGGTTTTGGGGAAAGTGGAAAAGAAGGTGAGCTGTGTTTGGTTCAAATAGAAATGTTCAAGGAGCAAAGTCAAAGGTGTAACTAGATGTATGAGAAGGTGAAAAGATAGAAACAGAGATTTGGTGTCATCCACATATGCTTAATTAACACTTAACTAATTGTCTTAATTGACAAAAGAAAGCTATTTAAAGTTGAAACTGTTCTGAAAAATCAAAATGTACATAGATTCTTGATTGAAAGCAACACAAGATAGCAGCTAAAATGGTTTAGGCAAAAATAAAATATTATTACCACAATTTTTAGATATAGGGTGTGCGTTCATCATATCTGCATTCAGGCCTAAACTGATACCGTGGAAGCTCAGCTCTGCCTTCAGTTACATTACTGCAGTGTCGGCTAAACTATGAAATCCTGTGCTTCATTCTTTTTGATCCACATCTAGTACAGAAGTTCTAGGATACCTTTTCTAGAAGACCTGGAAAAGTCTCACTGGCTTTAATTGGGTCATGTCCTAATCTCTGATATAATGACTGAGTTCAGGGAAGATGAGGTGCATTGATTGCATTAGGTTTGTAGTCACTTTTGGAAGTAAGTGTGAATCATATGGTCTATACGGGGAATAGATAGATCACCAAATGACCAATGATGGTCAAGTTCTTATTCAAAGTATAATCACACTGATTAACAGTTTCACATTTCTGCTCTGTATATAACTTTTGAGGATAACAGCTCAAAATATGACAAATCACTGATTTGACTTTCTTTTTTTGCTTGCCTTTACTGTAAACTTGTGCTGATGGTGCTGAAAGCCAACCAAATGACCAAAAGGAAGATGCTAGACAAATGAGTTTCACATCATGGTGAATGGGGTGTTATAGTAACTAATAATGAATATAAGAAAAAAAATTCTTAGGGCAAGATGAAAAGTTTCTTTTTTAATTTAACGTTGAAAATGTAAAGTTCACTATAAAATTTGAAAAGATGTCATTTCAATATTATTAAACAAAACTCCATCAGTATACATTTCTCTGAGTAGCATCCTGATTCGGTACATTCCTAAAATTAGTTTTTAGCCACCGTACTCATTGAGTGTATTACGGAAAATGACATGATTTTATTCACACTTGGGAAAATATAAAACAAGCCCTCCATCAGTAAGGCTTAGGTCTAACCCAATGTAACAATATAAAAACATTATCAGTCCTAATACACTGTGAGTTTCTCAAGAGCCCTGACTGAGCATTGTTCTTTTCTGTGTTTCTTTTGCTTAGCCCTGAGCTTAGGATGTAATGCACAAAAATAAATAAGAATGTGTTGATCTGATACTTTAGCAGGCCCTCCTTTATGGGTTCATAAGGAACATCACTCCCCTGGGTTAGGCTTTTAAAACATCGCTTTGGTTGGAATCTCAGAGGAGATTACAATACTTTTCCTTGTTTTCCTCCTTATAGTTATGTGTGTACGCATGTCTCTTTCTCCTAAACTACATTTTTGTTTCAGAGAGGAAATCATATTTTAAATTATAAATGTATTTGAATATTTAAGAAATATTCATTAATTGTCCTCCACATATTAAAAACTATAACTATGAAACTATGTCAGTTCCAATCCCATGAGAACACAGGCAACAAGTTTTAACTTTGCTTATTATGGCTTTTTTTTAAAATGTATGCCACAATACCTAGCAAAGCATGTGGCACATAGTGAGGTTTATAGAAATGTTTACTTAATTAAATGATTGGGGAGAGTCGAATCAAATGTAAACTACATTTCCAGCCACTAAATCAAATCACAAAGTATATTATTCTTTAATTTTTTTTAACAGCTGAACAATGATCATCATTTATTTAAAATCTATCATGCAGGAACCTTGCATCCATCATGTTGTGAAACATTACAACAGCTTTATAAAGCTCCCTATTTTATATAGAAGAACTCCAGCACTGGAAGGAGCTAGAGAAGTCTTACACATTAAGCAGCAGAACTGGGATTTGAACTCTAGTCTGTGAGAATGAGCTCAGAGTTTTACTCATTATCACATACTGATTTCAACATTCTCTTGAAATGCCTGTCTCTTCAATCCCTAAGCCCCTATTTTGGCAATTCCATTCTCTCTCTCGGCCTTCAAGGTACCTTAACTTTTGACAATACAAACCCATCACTTCATGCTTGATATAATATATATTCATGTGTTCAGTAATATTAATAACCACTGATCCTCTGCAGTAAAAGACTGCACGTTCATCATTATTTTTAACAGGTACCATTTTGTAAGTTCTTTGTTATGCCTTTATCTGGGCACAAGAGAAAAGAGCAAGTGCTTCTGGCACCTTCAGGGAAGGCTTGTCTTGAGGGTCAGTTTCCAGTTCTCAAACAGGTAATCAACCAGTGCACAGAGTCACCACAGTAATCTGTTCAGACAGGAATTTCAGTGTTTTGTCATTAGGCTCTTTGAACTCTGAATGTTCATAAGTCTTCTCACTTTTTAAAGGTTCAAGTGTATAAACATCATCAAGAAAGCTTTGTTTTCATTGTTGTTTTACAAGCACTACCTACACTTTGCTGTTGTGCACAAAACCTATTTCTGTTGCATGTTCTTAGAACCACAGTGAGGCCGTTTGCATTCTGGAGTATTATCTCAGTGCGATACGCAAGCAGATTCAGCTGAAACCTGGGCTTATTGTAAACAGTGTAAACATGGCTTCCCAAAGACTGGTTGCTAGGCCATCAACACAATGAAAAGTATCCACATCACCAGAAGATAATAAATGACCAAGGTGATGGAAAAACAATCAATTGCCAGTGGTTCCATTGAGAGGTGGGTCTCTGAGGTCAATGTCAACAGGGATCTTCATCATTGTCTTTTTGAAAAGGTTAAAGTTTCCCAGTCCAAACGTGGGAACAAACCAAAAAAATGTAGAACTGGAATAATAATCTGCAGAGACAAGACAGCGTCAGAGAGACAGAGCCTGTTCAGCTGTGCTTCCTGACGGTGCTGCCCAGTGCACTTCCCCCTCAGGCTGAGAACCGAGCTTCGAAAGAATAATTATATCAAGTGATGTCATGATGGATGGCTTCTTTCCAATGGCTCAGGGCTTATCTTTTGGGACAGAGAGTTAGGAGAGATAGCAGACTGTAAACTGTTGTCACAGTTTGTTGGGGGGAAGGGTGACAGGTCAATTTTTGGTGTTTGACTCATATGGGAGTGCAGGGTCTTAGTTTCACCCTCCAAGTCCTTTAGTAACCAAGTCCTTTAATTAAACCTGCATTGACACAGGTCTTTTAATAAAAGAAATCTCAACATATGACCAACTTCCCTTATGTATTTGAATTTTTATTCAATAGTTTTTTAACACTAGACAATGTTTACATTTTACACATATTTACTAATTTAATAATCATTGCATCTTGACTTATAAGTAGTTTTGTTGTTCTCATTTTATAGATGAGGAATCTGAGCACAGAAGGTGAAATGACATATGCAGGTCACATGATAGGTAAGTGGTAAAGACAGGAACAAAAGCTGACCCCACAGCTCCCCTTAGCAACTCATAGTACTATCTTTATGATGATGTTTAAAAATATTAGTATTATTTCTAATTAAGTTTTAGGAAAAACTTACAAATACAAATCACATATTTCTTAACAAAAATTCAATCAGAAGTTTTTATTATAGGATGCCAAAATAAATCACATGTAATTACTCTTTAAATTATAGGTGAAGTAGCGTATTCTTTAAAATATAGCAAAAAAGTCCATTTTCTGATAGTCTTAGCTCAGACTTCTCAAACTAGAGTACACACACCAACATAGATGTCGCCAGTTCACAGGAAATATAAGATATATCTCTTGTGAGTATCCACATATATATGAAGATTTAGAAGTACTTATATTAAATCAAATGTGAACGTAGCCTGACTGGGCAGTGGCGCAGTAAATGGAGCATCGAACTGCGACGTGGAAGACCCAGGTTCGGGACCCGAGGTCTCCGGCTTGAGTGCAGGCTCATCTGGTTTGAGCAAGGTTAGCCAGCTTGAACCCAGGTTCGCTGGCTCTTGCGGTGGGGTTGCTCGCTCTGCTGTAGCACCCCTGTCGGGGCACATGTGGAACAGAAATCAATGAACAACTAAGGAGCTGCAACAAAGAATTGATGCTTCTCTTCTCATCTCTCTCCCTTCCTGTCTGTCTGTCCCTATCTGTCTCCCTCTCTGACTCTCTCTGTCTCTGTCACACACACACAAAAAATACATATATATATATATATATGAATGTATATTATAAGTGGAAAAAAATGAATAAGATAAAACAAGAACCATCTAAGAAATGTTGAGTTCCTGGACAGTGGCCCAGTGGGTTGAGCATCAGCCCAGCATAAGGACGTCCCAGGTTCAATGCCTTGTCAGGGCACACAGGAGAAGCAACCACCTACTGCACTTTCCCTCCCTCTCCTGTCTTCTCCCTCTTCCCCTCCCACAACCAGTGGCTCGGTTGGTTAAAGTATGGCCCCAGGCACTGAGGATTGGTTCAAGCTTCAGCTAAAAATAGCTCAGTACTTGAGCATCAGCACCAGATGTGATTACTGGGTGAATCCCATTCAGGGCACATGCGAGAGAGAGGCTGTCTCACTATCTCCCCTCCTCTCATCTTAAAAGAAAAAAAGAAAAAGAAATGTTGAGTTTCTAGCAGCTCTTGCTTCAAGTTCTAGCTGAAGACTGAGGGTTTTGAGGTATGTGTTTATGCCTTTCTGCTATTTGGAAATACTTAACTGAAAAAATCTAGGAAGCATCAAAGAAGAAAATGAAAATGCCTTTGGTGCAAAAGTAGTTTCACAAGACTTTTTATCTTGTTTTCTACAGACATAGTCATAATAATTTTTATCACTTTTATAATTTGAGGGAATGGCTAGAACAAAATGATGAAAATAGAAAAGGATCTTCTGAAGTGAGAGCTATAAATAACACATTTTACAAAAAGGAGGAACCAATTTCTTGATTTTAAACAAATTTTAAAAAATAATTTTTTTTTCTATATTCTTAAAAAGATAGAAGTAGCTTAATTGTCTCTCAGAGACCACAGTGTTCATTGAACCATCCTTGTAGGCAGCTTCCAACTGTGTCCAAGAGAATGGCACTGAGGAGATGGAAATTATAATGCTTAGAAATACAAATACAATGAGCGTGTATAGCTGCTGAGGAGAATTTTGTTTCAGTAACTGATAGATAAAACAGCCACTCAGCCACCATCTTTCTTAAAAACAATGCAGGCCTGAAGGAGGAAGAAGGACTTGCCTACTCAGTAATCCGGCTCAGACCTCTCTTGTAGCTGGATGCTGATGAGGGACAATTGGATTAGGGTGCAGACAATTTTGAGGAACTGTGGTGCCACTCCCAACCACAAATAGAAGTTTCTTGCAGCTGTCTTTGCCCAAGTCCCTTTGACAAATATGTATAACCCTTACCCCATTGCATCCCTTGAGGATGACAACCTTTGCTGGTCTCAGCCTGCCTGCACCTGAGCATTTTTAAAATAAACTTTTCTTTTGAACACATTAGCCTCATGTGTTTGGTTCAGCCCACAGTTTCTGCCTTTCAGTAACATGATTATATATAATTATATACAGTGTGTCCGTAAAGTCATGGTGCACTTTTGACCGGTCACAGGAAAACAACAAAAGACAATAGAAATGTGAAATCTGCACCAAATAAAAGGAAAACCCTCCCAGTTTCTGTAGGATGAGTGGCAGCATGTGCGCATGCGCAGATGATGACATAACACCTGTATACAGTGGAGCAGCCCACAGCCATGCCAGTTGAGATGTGGACGGTACAGAGGAAAGTTCAGTGTGTTCTGTGGCTCACTAAATTCGAATCTGTGAACAAAGTGCAACGTGAATATTGATGTGTTTATAACGAAACGCCACCACAAAGGAATAACATTACTCAGTGGGATAAGCAGTTGAAGGAAACCGGCAGTTTGGTGGAGAAACCCCGTTCTGGTAGGCCATCAGTCAGTGACGAGTCTGTAGAGGCTATACGGGATAGCTACCTAAGGAGCCCTAAAGAATCTGTGTGTGAGCCCACATCAAACTGCACTGAATAGATATAAAACTGGGAAAGTTTTCCTTTTATTTGGGGCAGATTTCACATTTCTATCGTCTTTTGTTGCTTTCCTGTGACTGGTCAAAAGTACACCATGACTTTACAGACACACTGTATACTGTACAGCAATGGGCAAAAGTTGGTTTACAATGGAGTACAGTTTATTCTTGTATTACTACTTTTTTAAAGATTTTATTTATAGCTTTTAGAGAGAGGAGAGAAAGAGAGAGAAGGGCAGAGAGCTGGGGAGGAGTAGGAAACATCAGGTCATAGTAGTTGCTCCCTGTATGTGCCTTGACTGGGCAAGTCTGGGGGTTTGAATAGGCAACCTCAGCTTTCCAAGTCAATGCTTTATCCACTGCACCCTCACAGGTCAGGACTCCTGTATTATTATTTATTAATTATATTTAGCACTTCAAGCCCAACAAGTGTAACCCCACCAATTTAAATAGGTAGACTAATGTGTGCTCCCTATAAATAAAGTGCATGTCAATCTTTATGTAACAAAGCAAATATAGAGTAAGGTATGAAAACTTCCGTTTGAAAAAATTTGAGCTATTATTGGACCCTGTTATTGGGTCAAGAAATAACTCATTAAATGTTCACAATCCCTCTGTAAGGGAATCATTGAATACATAAGTGGCTGTTGGCTTTTATGGTTTGCAAAGTTCACACGCCCAACCCTATTACCTTTCTTTGCTTTCACCCTACTCCCCCTCCATTTTTTTTTAATCCATGTGCCCTGTTGTGTGAGTGCTCTACTCAACATTGCGAGTCAACCCAGGAGTCATCTCAGTGAAAAAAGTCAATGTTCTCTTCTTTTAGTTGTGCTAATATTCTCTTAAATTTTAATAGTTAAAATATGAAGTTTGTTTCCAGTTTAAGGGAAGCACAACTTCAAACATAAAAAGAAATTCAACTCAGTAATCTAGTTTTACCAGTTTCTCCCTCCATCTGTTTGACATCTTGATCTGGTGCTTGGTTAGGTGTTACTTAGAAAACAAGATTGAATTTAAAACCCACTTAGCCACCGTTTGCTGATATGTTACTAATCTCAAAAAAACTCTAATCCCACTTAATTATATAATTAATGTAATTACAGAAATTTAATTCTAACGCAATTATGTAATTCTACTTTTCAGGCAAAGGTATGTCCTAATAAAATCTTTCCAAATTTTATACTCAGCAAATTCATGAAGTATAAAAAGTGCCAACATTTGTTCATTATATGAAAAGAATACTTAGCTCTGACCAGGTGGCTCAGTGGATAAAGTGTTGTCCCCATACACTGTGGGTGCAGGTTTGGTTCCTGGTGACAGCAGGTGAGAGAAGCAGTCAATGACTGCACCATTAAGTGGAACAATAAGTTGAAGTTTGTCCTTCTCTTTTTATCTCTCTCTCAAGTCAATGGAGAAAATTTTAAAAAAAAGACTCCACATTTATATTTTTAAATAAGTTGGTTTTTAATATTTTCCTCTAATTAGAAAGTTGAACACTGAGAAAATATTGGCAAATGTAATATGGAAAAGACACAGAAACAAAGTTCAAACGTAGCTTAATTGTACAAGTGTTTATTTTAAAATATTTTGTTATTCTGAATAGCAATCATTTTTATGTATTGTATGTATTGTATGAATTTGTTACTATGCATAACATTCTACTTGTGACATGTTTTAGTACACTCTTTGATCATGTTTTTGCACAGGTATAAAATAACAAATACAGTATTTCTCAACAAGCATGTAGCATAACTGATCTTATGAAAACATCATTAGTGACGGGAAAGATGCACACCTGTACTATGAGTCAGAAGGGAAGCCCCATGATTTCCAGGAGCAAGCACATCTGTACATCATGAACTACATTTGCATGGTTGGACTTCGGAGCTTCTGCAGTGGGATCCACCTGGAAGGAGAAAGGAGAGTGTGGGTGGGACCAGGGGAAAGAGCTCCAGGTCAGCCTTGAGAAAGGTGGGGTGGGGCCCCTGTCTGGTTCTCATCTTCTTCCTCTTTCTTGCACTATGGAGAAAAACTTCTTGGGAAACAGTAAACTAGGAACTTTGACCACAGGATACAGAGTCATAATATGTTAAAAACATCTTTTGCAAGAAAAATTATTCAAGTTTGAAAAATCTTAGTAGCTTGTAAATGGGCCAGGGACCTACAGAAGGTTGCTTTTCTAAGTAATGCTCTTTGAATCCTATAGGAACAAAGACTCACTTGACTTCAGGGAAGAGGGGTGGGTGTTATCTGAACACATTCCCACAAATCAGAATGAATCAGAGGCGACTCTCCCTAGAGCACACCTGTGCCTTTCCCCGCCCATCCCCCAGGTGTGTTTTTCTTGCATCTCTCTTTGCTCTAAGCTCCAAGGGCTCTTCTTTTGCCTCTGTAACTTGTTTCCTGAGCTCATTTATTCTAGGGCTGACTTCTCCTACCTCTATGGTTTTCCAAATTAACTACCTGTTATTAATATATATATATATTTATATATATATGTAAATAAAAAGAAAAAAAGAATCAGAAGTTATAAGGCCTAGTGTTACCTAGTTTTAGGCACTAGTCTCTCACCGTTGGTCTCTGTCTTGTCCCCGTCACAGCCTCTCTGGGATTCAGTCTCTCTCAAGGCCAGTCTCTCCCAGCCAGCCTTTTCTCTATTGCCTACACCACTTCATAATTTAATCTTGCACATGGCGTTGGCTTGCTCAAACCTGTGGCAATTTGACAGCTCTAATAAAATTGCTTCTTGGCAATTCATTCCTTGTTTCTAACTCCAAATTTTCAAGGCAAAGATTCTAGCCTGTCAGCCCCAAGTAGGTGATGATAAGTCTGTGACTTGGCTGTCCTTAGGTCCAGTTCGTCCAATTTCAGTGTACGTGTGTGGGGTCCAGGGGATGCCACTCATGAAGTGAGTCACGACTTTACAGAACAAAGGCGACAGAAAAGGTACGTTCTTTAGAAAGGCCTGCAGTGGGCTGACAGTGACTGATATTCTATGACACTTCATTTATAATATCCCATCTGTTCATTACTAAAATATTCAGTTATTCATTTAACAGTTTTATTAAATAACCTCAATGGATCAGATATAAGGGAGAAATCATGTCAGGCAGAAAGTGAGACTGCTTAAAAACGCTTGTCCCCTAGTGACGCCCTTCACTGCAAGTTTTGTCCCCCAAAGACCTGCAGAGGTTTCCATAGTTGGCACTCATCACTAAGAGCACATTTTTGACTTGACAACTCTATGAAATTTATTTATTCTGTCAGTATAAAGGGAAGATGTCTTTGTATAAGAAATCTCCACCTTTACATAAAAACTGGGCCTGTGTTTCACAGCACAAAATTCAACAGTGGAGCATTAAATGGTTCTGGAGGGTCTATGGCATTTAAATCTCTAAAGTGACATAAATATAAACATTTCACTAAATGGGAGGGGTGGGACAGATGGGTATATGAGGAGGAGGAGAGAGAACCCACGTCAAGAGTGATGTATTCTCACAGATTAGTCTTGCCATGTTTGTTGGTCAGTTTGTTATTCATGTTGTGTTTTTTATTTTTACTTTCTTTTGGCAGGTAGTCAAGTTGTGAAATACTTTTAAAGTGTTTCACTAGGTGATCAAGATAAACACCAGCAGTGTAAGGCATGTTGATAGCATGTTCCCTTGATAAGATATGGTGAAAATAACACTTTTCTTCTGTTTTTTAAAAAAGAATCATAACCCAAGAAAAATCATCATTGAGGAACATTCTAGAAAATACCTGACCAATACTCACCATAACCAAAATTATCTAAATCAAGGCATGACAGCCTAAAAAGACATGAGTAAATGTCATGTGGTATTAGGGATAGAAAAGGGACACGAGGTGAAAACTAAGAAAATATTAATAAAGTATAAACTTGAGTAAATGGTAATGTATCAATATTGGTTTAATAATTGTAACAAATACATCATAATAATGGAAGGTGTTAATAATGGAAAACTGTTTATAAGATATATCAGAACTCTATCACCTTCCTAATTTTTCTGTAAATCTAAAGCTTTTCTTAAAAAAATTTACCTTAAAAGTCAATGTTATTCATAAAAATGTAAAAGGCCATATTTTGTTTTAATGAGATTTTTATGATAGTTCTAATCTGTTATGCTTGTACTTCAAAGATTCTCATAAATTTTCTGAAGTTATGATACTTTATAAACTCATCTTGCTCACAGGTCCCGGAGGTTTAAAATAAATAAAGAAATAGGGAGGTAAAGGGGATTATACAGCTCAAAATTCTTGCCCTTCTATCAAATTCATGACTTAAAATATTAAGTATTTAAGAATACAATTATCAAAAGCGGGGCTCAAAATCATTGTTTTTAGACTGCATTTTGAAAAGCAATGTAATTGTACTATAACAGATATTACAAATATGTAAAAAGAAATGTCCAGGTTCACCCATATAAAAATCACCTATTCCCTCTTTTTCTTTTTTCATATTCTTTTCTTCTTGATACAATTTTAGTGTTGCTGAAATTGGGCATTCTGATTTCTATACAATAATTTTATCATAAACATTTTCTAGGTTACATCTTAGTCTTCAAACTTGACCTTTAAAAGCCAGCGTACTAGTCCATTGAAGTGGATAAACCGCAACTGAGTTCAGCAGCTCCCTATGGCTGATGAACATAAACAACCATTTCTTCCATTGGAAGAATCAAATTCCCTCTACCCTTTCTGTTACCCCGCAGAAGGTGAGCTGAGGACAGCCATGTATTTATTCCTTAGAAAATCACCCAGTGTCCGACCTCTAGACCTGCACTTCCTGCTTGGGCCCAGGCAGGAGGCGTGCAGAACCCTGCTTTGCAGTCTTCAGGCTGCAGAGCAGAAACTGCAGCTCCGGGCACCATGCTAGGCTTCCTCTGTCCCTCTCCAGTTCTCCCGATGCCTGGCTCTAAAATGGCCTCAGGCACTTAAGTGCCTCCAACCTCCTCATAAAAAAGAAAATGAAAGTAGCTATTCTTAATTTTATGCTTCACATGTCTTAAAAATGAAATCTCTTCACGGATAGGAACCTGAAAGCGGGAATTATAACAAGTGAGAGAGGCAGTGCTAGATAATAAATGACAAAACTACAGTGTCTTGGAAGGTAATGTGTTATTTATAAGATGTCATCATGCAGAGATCATCTCTGAAGACTGTCAACTCCCAGGATGTAAATGCTGGCTACATCTGCTTCTTTTCACCGTGTGTGTGTGTGTGTGTGTGTGTGTGTGTGTATGTGTGTGTAAATCACAAGTGATTAAATGAGGCTTGTTATGCCCTCTAATGTCACTTTAAAAGTACAAGTTTATGTTCAGTCTTGCTACAGACAGAGAAGGGAGGGGAAATAGATTGATCACGAATTTAAAAAACGTTCTGTGAGAAAAGGCACAAAAGAAGAAGAGGTTGGTACCCAATTGTGTAGGAGTGCTCAGCACCAGCTCATGAAAGCGATCACTAAATTGGCAGAGTTTACATCAGGGAGATGAAAGGCATGAGTAATGTTCTTGTCAAAAAAGGACGTTCTGGACTGTCCCATACAAACAAGCAATAGAAGGAGGCTGGAGTCCTGCCGACTCAGCCTCGTGAGTAAACCCTTGTGAGGTCAGTCCCGGCGTGGAAGCACAGGCAGTTCCTTTCTTTGTGAATTGGAATCGATACATAGAGCCCATCGCTCATCCCCAGAGAGAAGGGAAGAGCCCAGAATACTGAGATGAAGCAGACCATGTCACATCAGTCAGCCGTGATGCACCTTGGTCACGATGAGGCAGATGCAATAGGGAGAGGCGTGATGTGGAGCGCAGGCCACTACCTGTGGTCTGGCTGCGTGGGTCAGGCTGGGACACCTTAGGAAAATAATCCAGGGTGAGGGGACCGACAGTGTATTGGGGATTTTTATAGTTAGACATGATAATTATCTTCTTTTTTTTTTTTATTTTTTTATTTTTTTTTATTTTTTTGTATTTTTCTGAAGCTGGAAACGGAGAGAGACAGTCAGACAGACTCCCGCATGCACCCAACCGGGATCCACCCGGCACGCCCACCAGGGGTGACGCTCTGCCCACCAGGAGGCGATGCTCTGCCCCTCCGGGGCTTCGCTCTGCCGCGACCAGAGCCACTCTAGCGCCTGGGGCAGAGGCCAAGGAGCCATCCCCAGCGCCCGGGCCATCTTTGCTCCAATGGAGCCTTGGCTGCGGGAGGGGAAGAGAGAGACAGAGAGGAAGGAGGGGATGGGGGGTGGAGAAGCAAATGGGCGCTTCTCCTATGTGCCCTGGCCGGGAATCGAACCCAGGTCCCCCGCACGCCAGGCCGACGCTCTACCGCTGAGCCAACCGGCCAGGGCGATAATTATCTTCTTTGTTGTTAACTTGGCCTCGTTTACTTTAGGTAAGAGTTCCTTTTTATGTCAATAAACCTCAATCCATCACAGAAGAAAATTTAGTCCTGAAAATTCCATGCATTTGTTTTCCCCCTATAATTTTTGTTCTCTTCACATTTTCCTATTTCCAGATTATTTCTCCCTTTTCAAATTCCGCTAACATTTTTTTTCTATGTTTAAATGAATAAAAATCAGACCACTTCTCATTTATTTTTGTTTAGTACATTTGGCTTCATAGTGCCAAAACTTCTCTTTCTTTATAGAAAATCAATCCGGGTTTTCAAGAACCTGCGTGATTCATAGTCAACCTCAAATTCTAGTCCATTCTAATAAATCAGCCTCCAAATCAGGTTTAGCAATGTGGAAAAAGATGCATTTTTATTTAACTTTCCAGAAACATCAGTGTAGTGAATTCCCAGGGCCCTGTAGCTACCATGTCTAGTTTTGCATTACTCATAGGGCCTAGCCGAGATCTTTGTTCATAATAGTTTACTAGTGTTGAATGCAGTAGAAAAAATACATTGTCGGATGAAAGAGACAGAGTTAAAATGTCAATATAGGCTAAAAATAGAAATCCAAGATGAGTTTCTTAGAGATGGGTTTTCATGACTCCTTTTTCTCCCATGCGGGGCGGGGGGAGGGTACAGCTGTGGTTAAGGGGGCATCTGATATGCTTAAACACCCCGGAGTCCCTGCCTCTGGCTGCTGGGACCGGGGCAGTGGCTGGTAAGGAAGATAGGGCCTGGCAGGCCAGGAAAAAAGAGAGATGTAGGTGTTATTTTTTTTTATATGTATATATTTGAATTTTTGGTAAAGGTGTTGCTTGAATATGTGAAGAACGCTTTGGCCATGAAGCTCTTTGAAGGTGATGTAATGCTGACACACGAGCACAACCTTGGCTAGGGAGGCTGGGCCTGAATTTTACCTCCATGTGTCCTCTCCGAGCGCCTCATTCATTTACCAACACACTCCGATGTGAGAGACCTGCCGGGCCGGTGGTAGAATGTGTAAGAAGTAAGATGGCGTCGCTCCAGGGAGCAGAGGAGTGGAAGGTCAGGTTGGGGACGAGGAGGGGGCGGGAAGGCAGGCAGTGATGGTGGACAACTGCAGCTGCTCAGACTGGGGACCCTGCTCAGCTCACACAGGTGCTTTGGGTGTCACTTAACACACAAGTTCACCCAAAAGAGGCTCTCACAGGGAGATGCTCCTGATTTTGCTGCATCTGGCCTTCATCTTCTGATCTACCAAATGGCCCCAAGATCAGAACTGGACACACACCCAAGAGACCTCAGCTGTACTAGGATACAGAGGCCTCTCTGCGTGTGAGCCAGGAAAGAGAGAGGCCAGTCGTGCAGGCTAAGAGACGGGTTCCCCTCCTTTACTGGGGGGCCGGGTGGGGTTCAGCAGGCAGGAACCTACATGCTCCCTACAGAGCAAACATACCTGACTTCCCAAGCAGTGGTGGGCTCTTTCTGTGGCATTAAGCGGGAAGGCAGTGGAGGGATTACATTGCGATGGCAATTTAAGAATCTGACTGTAAGGAGGGGTGTATTCCAGCAATGAAATGTCCTGCTCAGTTTCTGATCCACGCCTTCAGTCTCCCACAGAGGTCAATTTGTTTGGGAAGCCAGAGGGCTTGTGATAATAAGTCATCTTGTAGTAACCCCCCCCCGCCCCCCTATCCACCCCCCCCCCCCCGCCACCCACCCGTGAGGATCCCTCTGAACTGGGACTGCTGTGCTGAGTGAGAAGGAACGCTCTGACTGAGGGAGGCACCGCCGGCCCTGCGGCAGCCAGCCGAACACAGGCCCCTGTGTCAAAGCTTGTTCTAAGCCCTGGGCTAGCTCTGAATCATTTGGCATAGGGTCCTTGACAGACACTTCTATTAGCCATTTAGAGTGACATGTGGATTCTCCATTGGCTGTTTGACAGGGGAGAAAAAATATATGGTGTGTGGAAATGGAAACACTCTCAGATTAAGTTTAAATTTATGGCATGTACTGAGCAAGTACCAATGATTTGTGAATTTGGAAAAAATCTAGGTTTTTGAACTATCATGGATTAGTTTGCCTAGTACTAATAGGCATTCTATGAGTGGATACGTGCAAGGTTTCTATTTGCCAGTATATTGATGTCTATCCATATAAGCTACATTTTGGACTTTTAAAATATTTACACCAAAGTCTGCACTCTTTTTTTTTTTAAGTATTTTAATTTATTTATTTATTTATTCATTTTTAGAGAGGAGAGAGAGAGGGAGAGAGAGAGACAGAGAGGGAAAGAGAGGAGAGAGAGACAGAGAAAAGGGGGGAGGAGCTGGAAGCATCAACTCCCATATGTGCCTTGACCAGGCAAGCCCAGGGTTTTGAACCGGCGACCTCCGCATTTTCAGGTCGATGCTTTATCCACTGCACCACCACAGGTTAGGCAAAGTCTGCACTCTTAATAATATACTGCTCACAAAAATTAGGGGATATTTCAAAAGGAATATGAAGCGATAAAAAAAGCAGCATTTGATATTTTTTTATTAAACAAGAACATCAGAAAAGCAAACCACAAGTCAAAGAAAGTTGTTCAAGTACACAAATGAAATGCAAAACCAACTTTTATTTCGTTGGTAAAAATGCACCATACAAAAGGCTGAAAGTACTGGAGTATCTGCACGTTCTCTGTTCCCCTCATTTTTGTGAGCAGAAGACATCTAATTCTTTTTAACATAGAGTTGTGAGCTATTAATCCTAAAGTCAAGTCTTAAAGATGAAGGGAGCTTGTATTTTTCTTTTCTTAAGGCTGAAATTAAGATGACAACACTTCATTCTGTAATTGATGTCTTTGGAATAGAACACTAGGCATTTCTATTAAATTTTTGCTTCTTTAAGTTTTTGTTGTTGTTGTTTTCATGAAGGCACAAGTTGGCACATAGTCAGTGCTTGTTTGAGTCAGGGTTCCCTTGAAAACAGAGCCTAAGACACAGTTCACAGGCAGGCAGTTAATTTAGAAGTACAGAGCTACTATGCCTTTACTGTATCTTGGCTGCTTTTGCTTATTTTGTTTCACCTAATTTTCCCAACATTCCTGAAATGAAATAACAACAACAGGTAAACTTTAAGTGGCACTCCTCTAAGCAATGTGCAGGTACTTGGTGGTAATCACCAACAACGTCTTTAATGAAGAAGCTGAGGCACAGACGTCAGGAAAGTGCCCGACAGTTTGCAGCTGGTAAACAGTGCCATCAAGGTCAAATGCAGATAAGCTGGTACCAGAGACTTTGTTCCTAGCCATGAAGTTCTGCTGCCTCCTTAATAGTGGGATAATCTATTTATTTCTTTGTGTTTCTTTTTTGTTGTTGTTGCTGTTTAAATTTCCTTAGGGTTTTTTCTAATAGTCTCTATTTCTTTTTAGCAGTTTTAGCTTCATAGAAAAATTGAGTAGAAGGTAGAGATATTTTCCATATTCCCCTTGTCCCCTCATGCATAGCCTTCCTCATTATCAACATCCCCTACCAGAGTGCTATATTTGCTACAGTTGATTAACCCGCGTTGACACACCACTATCACCCAAACTTCATAGCTTACATTAGGGTTTACTCTAGGTGCTATAAATTCTGTGGGTTTGTACAAATGTAAAATGACATGTACCCATCACTATAATATTATACCAAGTAGTTTCACTGACTTACAAATTATTTTGTGCTTCACCTGTTTTTCCTTTCTTCTCCCTAATCTCTGTAAGTCACTGATCTTTTTACTCTCATTATAGTTTTGCTTTCCCCAGAATGTCGTATTGTTGGAATTATCCAGTGTATACCTTTACATAGTGGCTTTTTTCACTTAGTAATATGCATGTAAGGTTCCTCCACATCTTTTCATGAATTGAAAGCTCTTTTTTTTTTTTTAGAACAGAATAATAGTTCATTGTATGAAGGCACCACAGTTTATTCACCTACTGAAGAATGTCTTGGTTGCTTCCAACTTTTGGCAGTGGGAGTGTAATTGCTAGCTCATATGGTAAGTGTCTACTAAGTTTTATTACAAATCACCAATGTCTTTCAAAATGGCTGCACAATTTTGCATTCCCACCTGTAATGAATGAGAATTCCTATTGCTCTACATCTTCACCAGTATTTGATGTTAGTGTTCTGGATTTTGGCCATTCTAGCAAGGGAGTAGTGGAATCTTATTTTAATTTTCATTTCTCTGATGACATAAGATGTGGAGCATCTTTTCGTATTTATTTGCCATCTCTATATGTTCCTTGATGAGGTGTTTGTTAAGGTCTTTGGTCCAATTTTTAATTGTTGTTTTCTTATGGTTAAGTTTTAAGAGTTTGTATTTGGGGCCCTGGCTGGTTGGCTCAGTAGTAGAGCATCAGCCTGGCATGTGGAAGTTCTGGGTTCAATTCCCAACCAGGGCACACAGGAGAAGTGCCCATCTGCTTCTCCACCCTTCCCCCCTTCCTTTCTCTTTATCTCTCTCTCCTCCTCTCTCCTACAGCAGAGGTTCCATTGGAGCAAAGTTGGCTCAGGCGCTGAGGATGGCTCCATGGCCTCTGCCTCAGGCACTAGAATGGCTCCAGCCACAACAGAGCAGCACCCCAGATGGGCAGAGCATCACTCTCTAGTGGGCATGCCGGGTAGATTTTGGTTGGGCACATGCAGGAGTCTGTCTCTCTGCCTCCCTGCATCTCACTTCAGAAAAAATCCAAAAAAAAAAAAAAGAGTTTGTATTTGGGATAAAAAGTCTTTATTAGATGTGGTTTTTACAGATATTTTCTCCCAGTCTCCATCTTCTTTCCTCTAGATTTCTGCTATAACTTGTGGTCTTCTATCCATCTGTCTATCTCTTCAATTTTTGAGGGCACTGGTTTGTCCTGTGACCTCATTTCCACCACGTATTTAAGAAGAGATGTTGACATTCAGATCAATGATCGCTAGGAGCAAGGTGTGTTAGCTGACTACAAAGTGCCCTGAGAGATGTCTTTGGAGTAACAGAAAAATTCTACATTTTGATTGTGGTGGTAGTTTATCACTACTATATGTATTAGTCAAAATTTATGGAACTGGATGAATTAAAAGTGATGAATTATTCTATAGGTAAATGTTATCTTAATAACAAAAAATATTTTTATATGTCCAGATATTGAAAGTCAGACTGCATATTTTGTGGTTCCTCCACATTTTGACCATGTGACCATAGTTTATGTAACCTTTCTGTGTCTCATTTTCTTAACATAAAACAGAAACTGTAGGGCATTATTGGGAAAATTAAATAAAATGATGTATGTAATTGTTTATCACAAAACCATGCCAGACACGTGCTCAATAAATGGTAGCTATTGTGTTTCTCCCCTTGTTAAAGAGCTAAGTGGTTGTTTAGGACAGAGGTTTCTAGATAGAGTTGTGAGAGTTTCTCTCTTAAAAAGGAAATAGAAGTTTTATTAGAGAGCTTGTTAAGAACACTACAGCCCCGTAAAAAGAAGGCATCTCTTCTATTGCCTAAGCAAAATCCTATTCTCCCACAAGAATTATTTCTAATTCTTTTTCAGAAATATTGAGGATAATCTTCAGAAGTCATTCATTTATCTTTCTTGAGAGAATAATGGCCATAGGGAGGGGGGTTCCTGGGAAACAAACTGAGGAAAATACGAATAATACAAATGTGTGTGTGTGTGTGTGTGTATCCTTTTAGAACCTAAACTACTGTTTTAGTTACTGAAATATCATTCATTCATTCAGTCAGTCACAGATCAGGTTTTGCACCAAATACTGATTGTCGTAAATGCTGAAGAGTCAGCAGACACCCAAGCCAGAAAAAAGTCCCTGTCTTTAAGATACTTTGGTTCTACATTTAATGAGATTCACAGAGTGAGCTTCCTAAGTATCCTAATATAAAGCCAGTAGCCACGGCCACCATCACAGCCTCCCGGCCCATGCAGGTTCGAATCTGATTCAGACAGTCGGTAATGAAACAACAGAGCCAAGAACTGGTGAGCCATTAGCTTTAATTCTAGCTTGCACCCAGCGAGCAAGTAAAAACACACACTGGGCTCCAAAACCGACTCATTCAGGCTCACAAAGCTATTGACTTATCCGAGTTCCCTAGAATCAAAGGTTTCTAACCTCACCAGTCTCATTCACCTCTGTTCCCCATCTCCTTCTCTCTGCACAAACTCTGCACAAACTGGCTTCTCCTTCAGCACTCTGCCATCTTGGTTGCCTCTCCTCTCCTCCACGTGGCCTTTCTCTGCTCCCCTCTCAGCATGGGCTCCTCCTAGAACATAATCACTCTTCTCCCAGAACAACATGATCTCTCTTCCTTTTTAAACCTTTTGGCGTGAAAGCCCACCCCCAACACATATTAACATAATCACGCCCATCCCAAGCAAGAAGGGCAACTAATATTATCACCTGGGCAATGGGCTTCCACGTGGGCAATGCCATCTCTAACAAAGTGAGCATAATATATTTTATCTGCCCAACACCTACCCACAGAGATTTGAATGAGAACCCTCCAGTCCTCAGTCACTGGAAACAAGTATGAAGACATCTCCTCAACTATCTGTACTATACCTTCCCATTGAGTCCATAGTGTGTATTGCTCTTCATATTCTCTCTCTTAAGACTATGTCTCCTCAGACAATGACATATATTCTCCCTTTTTGTTAACTTTTTGTTTTAACATAATTATCAACTCAAAAAAATTGTAAAAATAATGAGTCTGTGCACTCTTCGTTCTACTTTCTCCAATGATATATTCTTGAAACTTAGAAACTAACATTGTACAATATTGTTAAGTAGACAACAGGTCATACGAGATTTAAACTCATACACCTTGCTCATTGATTGACATTTTCTCCAGTTTCCTGAACTTCCAGTCCCTTTCACGGTAGAAAAGAATTTCTCTTCTTTTGGAAACCTGAAGCTGAGGATCGTAAGACTCACCCGGAACATGTCAGACTTCCCTGATCAGGGAGGTTCTACTCAATTGCTGCTGTCTCAAACACACACTCTCAAAACTAGTTCTTCTGTGTCTCCACCACACCCTCATGCTAGATTTCATTTGAAACCACCACGAGGACTACTTCCACTTTGCATAAAATTCTGCCCTGGTATGTCACTGTCTGAAATTTAAGCTTTGTCTCATCTTTACCTGCCCTTCTCATTTTTAGATAGCTCAGTGTTGTGTGCTTTTCACTAAGCCACACTTCCACTCCTTTCTCTCCAAAATTTTTCAACTATACTCTGAAATTCCTATTTCATGGTACGGAAACTCTCTTATAGGTACAGACACACAAGCCTAAACACCTAAACACATCTTCACAGAATGATGACACATAAGTAAAACTAGACTTCTTCACAAAATCACTATCTCCCTAAAAAAGCTTCCAATGAAGGTGTTAATTCTTCCTTGTTGCACATCTGTAGAAGCCAGCCAAATAATGGTGCCATCAGCTGATTATTAGTCCACAGATGCTATCAATCTTTTTCCAGATTCCCAGCTTCTCAATGCCTCTCCCACATTCTTGTTCCTCCACCTCTGCATAACGATCAGAATAGGCATAAAAATCTGACTATTCTGGCTTCTACCTTCTTGCTTGCTCTCCCCTACTAACCACTTGACATTTATCCTGGACCTTGGTACCTCACTCACAGCTTACTTCTTTATACCATTTTCTTCAATATATAGAAAAACACTGACGTCTATCAATGTCCATGTAGATGACTTTTCCGACACTAGCTTCTCAGTGTCTTGAATTTTTGAATTACAGAAGCCTTTACTTTCACTGCCCTCTAGCCTCCTATGCCCATGGCCACACTGTAAGACATGTTATAAGCCAGAACGCTTCCATGTTCTGGCTTATAACATGGAGTTCAAAACACCTTGAACTCCAGTCCTCACTGTGATCTATCTCCTGTCTTTTGAAGTTTTTCGCATCCACTCAGGCTTTAAATTTACTTTTGATGTTCTAAGTTCCTTTCAAGTCCCCTAATTACTCCATTTTTCTCTCAACTTATCAGTTTCTTCCTAAACTCATTTATTTTTCTACTCAACCTCGGAGCCCTGGTAAACGATTTGAATTTTTCACCAGCAACATAGTTCAACAAACCTCTTTGCTTTTCCATTGAAATCTGCTGCTTTCTCTCCCATTTTCTGCAACCGTGCTAAACTTTCACTATTCTGCATGGTGTCCCTACCCATACTGCACTGTCACCACTTCCCCTTTAAATTGACAGGTACAAGTTTAAGGGATCACTCCGATAGCAGTGAAGAGGATGTTGAGGTGGCCAGCCTCTAAGATGATCTAGAAGATGGTCCCGGTCTTTTGTTATGACTTTGTTAAATTAACATCTGCTAAGTGGAGCACAGAGCACTGGGTGGTGAGCTGAGGTTCAACAACAGACCACAAGAGAAACTGAAATAGAAAAGTTTATTATCCACAGGATCTTGGAGGAAGTACATGACCCACACCCTAAGGGGCCACATGGGAAGGTCAAGGCAGAGTTCATACAGAGAAAAGCAGCACCCACAGCGTATGCTTTTATTAGGGTCCATTAACAGAGTGCTTTGGTGTCTCCAGGCTAGGGCTAGATTGGTTGACTTAAACCAAAAGAGTGAAGTTCTTTTTTTAAAAAATAATTTTAATTTTTTAATGGGGCGACATCAATAAATCAGGATACATATATTCAAAGATAACAAGTCCAGATTATCTTGTCGTTCAATTATGTTGCATACCCATCACCCAAAGTCAGATTGTCCTCTGTCACCTTCTATCTAGTTTTCTTTGTGCCCCTCCCCCTCCCCCTTTCCCTCTCCCTTTCCCCCCTCCCCCCGTAACCACCACACTCTTATTATTGTCTCTTAGTTTCACTTTTATATCCCACCTACGTATGGAATAATGCAGTTCCTGGTTTTTTCTGATTTACTTATTTCACTTCGTATAATGTTATCAAGATCCCACCATTTTGTTGTAAATGATCCGATGTCATCATTTCTTATGGCTGAGTAGTATTCCATAGTGTATATGTGCCACATCTTCTTTATCCAGTCATCTATAGACGGGATTTTTGGTTGTTTCCATGTCCTGGCCACTGTGAACAATGCTGCAATGAACATGGGGCTGCATGTGTCTTTATGTATCAGTGTTTCTGAGTTTTGGGGGTATATACCCAGTAGAGGGATTGCTGGGTCATAAGGTAGTTCTATTTTCAGTTTTTTGAGGAACCACCATACTTTCTTCCATAATGATTGTACTACTTTACATTCCCACCAACAGTATATGAGGGTTCCTTTTTCTCCACAGCCTCTCCAACATTTGCTATTACCTGTCTTGTTAATAATAGCTAATCTAACAGGTGTGAGGTGGTATCTCATTGCAGTTTTGATTTGCATTTCTCTAATAATTAAAGAAGATGAGCATCTTTTCATATATCTGTTGGCCATTTGTATTTCTTCCTGGGAGAAGTGTCTGTTCATGTCCTCTTCCCATTTTTTTATTGGATTATTTGTTTGTTTGTTGTTGAGTTTTATGAGTTCTTTGTTTATTTTGGATATTAGGCCCTTATCTGAGCTGTTGTTTGAAAATATCATTTCTCATTTAGTTGGCTTTCTGTTTATTTTGTTATCAGTTTAAGTTCTTTTTAACCTTATAGGTGTCTCATCTAAGGAAACGAGAAAAAATGTCGATCCTGAGGACTACTGGGGAAGTTATATCAGGAAGTTTCATTTGCTTGTGACATTGTGGGCTGCTTTCTAGTGCATGCACTTACATGAGCGGGCCAGTGGCAGTTGAAGGTCTTGTGGGGAGCATGGACAAACAAAATGGATACCGAGGCATCCATACCATAGAGTAGCTCAGCTAAACTTTCAACACATTCTGATATTCATGCCCTTGTATGGTCTCCTCTCTACTACTGATTTTGCATAATCAAGAAAGTACGATGCAGATAACTTCTGAAGCTAGGTCGTAGAAGAAAATGTGGCTTCTGCTTTGGCATCTTGGATCACTTGCTCTAGTGGGAGCTTAGCTGCCAGGCCATGAGGCGATCCACGTCACTCTGTGCAGACGACTAGGAACTGAGGCCTCCCGCCAACAACTGAGAAATATATAAACCATGTGTGAGAGCCAGCTAGGACATGGATCTGCTAGTCTCAGTCAAGGCCCCAGACAAATGCAGTCCCCCCTAAAATCTTAACTACCACTTTATGACAGAACTTTCTCTCCAATTCCTGATCCGAAGGGTCTGTTTATTGTTATTTAAAGTTATAAAATTTTAGAACAACTTGTTATGCAGATATAGATAATCCATACAAATATACAGACACAAAGCCAGAGGCAAGGAGACTTGTTTGGAGGTCATATAATGTCTGGGTAAATGCTAGTAAGGGCTTGAATTATGGCTGATAGCTAGAAGAGTGGGATCTGAGAAATACTCAGGAATAGAAATCTGTATGACATTGAGTGCATGTGGGTGTTCTAGGAGCATGTAATTATTCTCAGCTTTCTAGCTCTGTGGCTAGATGCCAAAAAATTAAAATAGAAAATGCAGGAAGAAGAGTATGATTAGAGAGAAGGATGATAGCTTCATTATTGTGAATTGGATTTGAGGTCATTGAGCTTCTGTGTGGATAAACCACCAAAGACCTTCTGCAAAGCCTTCTGCAATGGTCTTTTTTTGGTCCTTAGTTTCTTGGAGTGTTGTGTTGCATTTGATCCTGTTGACAACTCCTTATTTCTACAAATTTTCAACTTTCTTGGCTCAGGAATCCTCCAGTTCTTCTAGAACTTTCACGTTTTCTGTTTTTCTCATCATCTCCTTTGCTCATCCAATCATTGGTGTTCCAGAAAATTTCAGCTCAACCCATTACTCAACTTCCTGTAAATACTCGCAATGGGTGCCCCAGAATTTACATTTATCTCCTTAGATTCAGCAGAATGGAGCTTTAAAACAAATAACCTGATATAGTTGTGTCTTTTTATGGCTGCATATTAAAATTTCTAATTGGCATAGTTTTATTGTGTCACATCAGTTCTAATTTTGTTATTGTTTGTTATATTATATATTATAAGAAATATACATTAGGTTTTCATTTCTGTTTCTGACTCATAGTTCCCCAAACCCTTGTAATTTCCTAAGTAATCAAAGCAACAAGGATATGATTTATTATAATATTTGGTTTTTGTCCTCATTTCCTGAAATAGTTCCAGAGTGATAAAGGTAAAACATGTGTTTTTGTTATTTGTAACAAGCTTTTTTCAGCCACATCTGAGTTTATGTTAATATGGTAACTTTTGTAAAGCCCTTAAGGCTGGGGGCTGGTTGCCAGGGGAACCAACCATGAGTTTAGAAATTTGAAACATTCATTTCCACCTCCTGACCTCCATGGAGGAGAAAGGGGCTTGAGGGAAAATCAGTCGCTAATGAGTAATGACTTACTCAATTGTGTTTACATAATGAAGCCTCACAAGTTCAGAAAGCTTCCAGATTGGCGGACGAAGAGAGGTGCTGGACCAGTAGTGTGCCCAGAGAGGGCGTGGCAACTCTGCCCCCCATCCCGCACACTTTGCCCTATGCGTTTCTTTCACCTGGTTGTCCCTGAGTTATATCTTTTTATATATAAAAAAACCTGTAATCTAGTAAGTGAAATGTCTACCTGAGTTCTGTGAGCCTCTTGAGCAAATTAATCAAACCCCAGGAGGGGGTTCATGGGTACCTCTGATTAAGAGTTGATTGGTTAGAAATACAAGTTATAACCTGGACTAGCAATTGGCATTTAAAGGGGGTTGAGGGTAATGCAGTCTTGTGGGACTGAGCCCTTAACTGGTGGGATTTGACACTATCTCCAAGTAGATAGTAACAGAGATATGTTTAATTATAGGATACACAACTGGTGTCTGGAGAATTTGAGAATTGCTTGGTGTGGGAAAAACCTCACACATTTGGATTACGAGTAGTATTGTAAGTGTATTATGAGCATAGAGAAGGAAAATAGAAAAGTTTTGCTTAAACATTGTTGTAACGCCATATAAGAATTTTCACAAATATTTCTGTTGCCCCTCTGGACACATAGTGGAATTGAACTTCATGCCTCTTTATTCTTTAAAGTGAAGTACGGTCATTTTTCTTGCTTTGGCCCATGAAATGTGAAGAGAAGTGACACATAAAAACATTAATAACAGTTGTACCATTTATCAAGTTCTCTTCCCTCTAACTTAGTTCTAGCTCGTCAAATAATTATAGGGCTGATGTGCATTAGACATGATTATGGCAGTGGTTCTCAAACTTTTTGAAGTTGGGGCTCATTTAAAATCCTACAAATAATTGTAGGTGCACTATATACAAATTTCTGAGAAATATGTTATAATAAAGTAAAATATTAAAGAAAAAAATAAAGTCCAAGCATGCTTTTATGGTAATTAACAAAATAAATAACAATAAAATTAAATTTATTCTGACATTAAAACATTTTTATGTTACATTTTTTGAGTTATGCTTTTTAGAATTCATAAAAGAGAGGGGTTAAAAAATAAAAAAAATTACAAAAAAGTTATCTTTATGTATATATATAGATACATTTAGTAAATTCACCAGGTCCCAGAGTGAATGTGTTCGGTTTTTTTATTCTTGTGTTTATGAGAAACATGAGCCTGATGTGTCCTAGTGATTTCTTCAATGTTTGGGTATATATTTGAAAAGCAAACTCTCATTTCCTCATCAATACATTGAAGAATTCCTCTCTTTTTACTCTTAATTGTGTTGAGTGCAGAAAACCCTCACCATACATATCATCTTAACTTTACACCAAACAAAGGATAGAAGAAACTTGCTTCCAGTCTTTCCAGGGAACATGGGGGGTAGTGTAAACAATCCGGCACCACAGCTTAACAGCCTTTTGCAGCCTAATCAGGCAAGTGAGATGGGGGGTTGGGCAGACCGTCAGCTTACAGCCAATTCCCCACACCTCTGTCCCCCAAAAATCTAAACTCCAAAAGCCCTGTTGGTTTTTTGGTCCCCAACAGGCACATATTTCTCTGGAATACCATAGGGCACACCTGGAAATCTTCTAGGGTGCACCAGTGTGCCCTGGCATACACTTTGAGAACCACTGGATTATGAGAAGAAATAAACTTTCATTATGTAGAGTCATTGAATTTTTGTTGTTGTTTTCATACTGCTACCTAACTCATATTATACAACTGCAATAAAATTCCAGGTAATGTATAAATACGTGTTCTCAAATTCTGGGGTTCCTTATGTCAGATGAATAATATCTGAAAGTTAACAATTTCAAACACCTAAGTTAACTAAGCACTCTTGATCTATATACTTTCCTAGTATTTACACCTCAACCTCAGAAGTGGAAACTAATGACTTCCTTCTCTTGTCACACTTAACAAAAAGAAGATAATTATCTTTCCACTTCAATTTTAAAATGTAGGCTAAATGCAGGGTGGGGCTAAAGTAGGTTTACAGTTGTTCGTATGGAAAATAATAAAATTAATAAATAATAATGTAAGAATAAACTTTGTGTTTCACATACTCACATCTTTTGGGTTACCAAGAGGATATAAATCTTCAGGACATCATTTGTTCAAGATAGCTCAAAAAATATAGTGAAGCATTTGCTTCCTTGGTGATAGAAGGACTAATAAAAGTTATAAGAAAATAATTTTAATATATTTCTTCTATTATCTCTGTATATTCATCAAATATCAACTTTTATAACAAGATACTATTGTTAATTTTTTATTTTATTTAATTTTTAGAGAAAGATGAAGAAAGAGAGAAAAATAAACTGCAATTTATTGTCCCACTTATTTATGCATTCATTGGTTGATTCTTGTATGTGCCTTGACCAGGAATTGAACCCACAATCTTGATATATTGGGACAATGTTCTAACAAACCGAGCTACCTGGCCAGAGGTCAATTTCTTATTAATCTAGGGAACTTTGAGCAAATTTGACCCTGAGAAATTTGTGGAATGCTAGTAATTTATGTTAAAATTAGTTTTCTCAAGAGTTTCTATATAATATTACATACATATATTTTTAAATAAAAGTTCTGTAAAATCAATCTTAGTTTTTAATATTTCAACTCTTTATCTTTTGACTTATTGCCATATAAGTAAATTATGTATTGGACAAAAATAATAAATATGCTCATATCATTCTTAAAACAGTTTTATTAGCTATCTTTTTCTAGCAATATCTGAAGAACATATTTGTCTTCGTTGTCTTAGGTTACTATAACAAAATACTATAGACTGAGTGGCTTAAATATCAGACATTTATCTCTCACAATTCTGGAAGCTGAGAAGTTTAAAATCAAGTTGATAGCATAGTCAGGTTCTGTCGAAAGCCCTCTTCTTGGTTCATAGACTGACTGACACATTCTAGCTGTGTGCTCACATGGCCTTTCTTTTGTGTGTGTGAATAAAGAGCTTTCTCTTCTTGTAAGGGCACCAATGTCATCATGAAGGTCCCTACCTTATGCTCTCATCTAAACCTAATCATCTCCTAAAGGCCCCAACTCCAAATGTCATCACATTGGGGTGTTGGTTTTCAACATATAAATTGGGAGGAGGCCACAGATATTCAGCTCATAACAATGTTACATAACACTCTTTTGACCACTCATATTGTAGGTCAACATATGCATTATTAAGTGAAGAATTGCATATGTAGAGACTGAGGCAACTAAATGCAATGTGGTATCTTGGGTGAGACTCTGGAACAGATAAAGGACATTACATTTTAATGTAATAACTAGGGGAATCCAAACAATCTAGAGTTTAGTTACTAGTAACATACCAACATTATATTATTAGCTTTGACAAACACACCACAGTAATGTGAGATGATAACATTAGGGAAAGCTGAACTTCAGTGAGGGGTATCCAAGAACTCTCTGTACTATTCTTATGACTTTTCTGTAAATCTGTATCATTGCCAAATAAAAAGTTTATTAAAGAATGTAACATCTACAACATAAAGAAATACATAATATAGGAATAAACATCAAAATGTGCATGATCATCATGAGCAAATATGAAACTTCATCAAATAGTATTAAAGGCGACCTAAATAGAAAGAAATATCATTTTATGCATAGAAACGATCAGTGTAATATGAATATCAGTTCTCTCTAAATTAATTTAATAAGTCCAATGTAATTTTAATGAAAATGTTGACAGACTTTTTCATCGATCACATGAAACTGATTCTAAAATATGTATAAAAAAGCAAAGGAACAAGAGAAGGCAATTCCAACCCCAAAGAAGAACAGAATTATCCTAAAGCTGTAGTAATTAAAGCAGTGTGTTGTTTTTACAGATATTAACAAATAAAGCCAGCAAAACATGATAAAAGGTGAGAAACAAATAAATATGCACACACATACACACATACACACACACACACACACTCACACTCACACACACACACACACCGAGTCATGGTTAATTTTATGGGTCAACTTGACTAGGCTAAGGGATGCCCAGATAGCTCGTAAATCATTATTTCTGGTTGTGCCTATGAGGATGTTTCTGGAAGGGATTAACATTTGAATGTGTAGACTGAGTAAGAAAGATTGCCTCATCAATGTAGATCAGCATCTAGTCTTTTGTGGACCTGAGTAGAACAAAAAGGCCAAGTAAAGAAAAATCTGTTCTCTTTGCTTGTTTTGAGACATCAATCTTCTCCTGCCCTGAATCATTGGAGCTTCTGATTCTCAGGAAATGCAGAATCAAACTGAAGTTTGCACCACTGATTCCTCTGGTTCTCAGGCTTTTGGGCTGGCCTGGCCCTACACCACTTGCTTTCCTGGGCCTCCAGCCTACAAATGGCAGGTCCAGCAACTTCTCAACTTCACTGTATGAGCCAGTCCCTCATAATAAATCTCTAGCTATCATCTCTCTATCTATAGTCTATTGGTTCTGTTTCTTTGGAGGACCCTGACTAATAGACAGAAAGAGAGAGAAGGGAATGTCAGACTTGCTAATAAATAAATATTAATTAATAAGGGAAAGGGTATTAAGAGAATAGAGCAGGCAGGAAGCTGAGATTTTAGATAGCAAGGTCAGGGAAAACCTCATGAGAAGGTGGCTTTTGAGAGGAGGGAGCCACACAGATATCTGGAGGAAGAGCATTCAGGCAGAGAGAACAGAAAGTACAAAAAGGCCCTGAGGCAGGAACATGCCCACGGACGGCATTTGAAGAACAACAAGAAAGGCAATGAGGTTTGAGTACATTAAAAAAGAAAAGAAATAGCCAAAGAGCCAGAGAGGTAATAGGAAAAATAGCCAAAGAACCAGAGAGGTCACATGGGGTCTTGTGAGTCCTACGTTAAATAAGGTGGAAATGCTAGAAGACTTTGAACAGAGGAGTGTCATAATCTATTAAAATTTATTCTGCCTGTCATTTTCAGAATAGTCTAGAAGAAAGAATAGAAATAGAGCTGATCTAAGTTAACGGGATAATGAGAAATGTTGAATCTTGACTATATGGAAAATGTAGAGCTGACTGGATTGTTGACAGACCAGATATGGGAAAGAGGCAAGAATGACTCCAAGGGTTTTGGCTCAAGCAACAGAGGAATGCAGTTGCTATTAATGATGAGGGGAAAGAATACTGGAGAAGCAGGTTTAGTGAGACTCTCAGAAGTTCAGTTATTGACAGGTGAAGATGGGAACAACTATAAAACACCATTGGAAAAGTTGATAGGTGTTTGGATGAATGAGTTTGTATAGTTACAGGAGAGAACAGAGAATACACTGTTCTAGACAAGTAGGTAAGAAGATGTGGGGATGATGGGAACAACTTTCTCAGACTGCATCTTTTTTCCCCATTGAAATAGAAACATTAATTATTAGCCCAGAGTGAGAATGAGGGATAGTTGAGGCTGGAGAAAGAAGTATGTATTCACCGTAGAGAGTGAGAGGCTGATTGGATTAGAGAAATGCAACATGATTGCTGGGCAGTTTAAGTGCCCACTTGAGATTAATGATCAGGAATTTAAAGGGAAGCCATTACACACAGTTGTTCTTCTTTCGCCATCTTTAGTCTTGTAGGTCAAAACAGAGAACTGAATAAGCAGGACTGTGATTTAGGCACAATAAATCAATTTTTAAAAGTTTTTGAGTCTCATGTAAGTCAACAACAGTGCTAGTCACTGGCATTGCAGTAATAGTAACCATAATAATTATAGAATTCTTTGTATATGCCAAGCACTATGCAAAGCTCTCTACTCTCATTTAATTTTCACTAAAAACACCTTATAACAAATGGTTCATAATATTATTATCACAACTTTGTAGATGAAGGAATGAAACAGAGGCTGTTATGAATAAATAATACTCAAGCTCATACATTTCATAACAGAGGTAACTGGGAATTGAAATTAATGTTCTTGATCAGCTCAGTCCAGCTGAGAGACTGAGTGACATACTTGAAATGGAGTGTCAGTCCTGAGTCCTTTGATCTTCTTTAAAAGCATATACAGACAGCCCAGGGGATACAGAGAAGACATGATTTTATTAAAAAAAAATTTTAACAAAAATAAGTAAGCCCAAATATTTTAATTTAAGCACACATTTTCACATGTGTTAATATATTGTTTATATTCTAGTCAAATGACTGTTATCCTAATTTGACAAAAGTGATGCCTTCCCCTAACCTGGGAGTGGCCCAGAATAACCACAAATCTTGTTCAGTGACTTCATGAGTCCATGACCGTGGCCATCCATGCAGGCTGTTCACAAATTCCCTCATCAAAGAGGTTGAGGCCCAATGAATTCCAGCTCTCTGAATATGTGCCTTTGTCTTGCTATAGTTTCCATAGCTTTGATAGCAGGGCCCATAATGAGCAAAACAAGTGGAAAAAAAGTTGCATTATGCTGAGTTTATTTCAAGTATTCCTAATGTAAAAGATTAGAAGATCGTTATCTGACTCTCACTTATTCTCCTATCGTTTGAAGTGGCTCTATGAAAAGGAAACCCATAAACCGATTCTTTGATGGCTCCTTTGGGCTAAAAACACTCAGCTCAAAAATATTATAGAGGAATCCATACGTCCTGGTTAGGCCTACTATATGCCAGGCTGGGCAGGCCAGATAACAAATGTGTTCTCATTTAGACTGCTCACCAATCCTGTGGAGAAACTTTTTTGAGTTTGAGTAAATTACCTTGGGGTGAGGAAAGGGGTGAAAAAGAATCCTGCCTCTCTTAGCTATTTTATTTTATTTTATTTTATTTTATTTTATTTTTGTCTGATAGAGTCTTCTTTCAAAGTTTTAGAAATGACATAACTTTCTCAGCATAATTCAAAATATGCTTCAAATCTTCTTTCTTCTCCCCTTACACCCCTTAAATGAGAAAATGAAACTTTATTAGCAGGTTGAGTTTTCTCCTAGGCGCTCTGTGCATCATAAATGAAGTCAAGTACAATAATAATGGAGTCATCCTATACTTGGTAGACCACCTCTAAAAAATAGATAATGGCAAATCGCCAGGCTGCCAGGTAATGCCGGATTGCCAGACAAGGCCTACCACTCCTCAAAGGTCCAGAACACCCATCTAGGCGGCAGGAAAATGAACAAGTGTCCTATGAGGAAATGGAAGGCTGCTCCATCCACGTGATTGAGGGATGCCCTAAACCTAGCTCTTCAGCTGTCGGACATAAGTTCTGTTTAGAGTAGGTGTTCCCTAAGTATTTTATAAAGCAATTTTCCATTACCAGAAAAGCTTTTTTTCAGATGGACAACAGAGCAAGAATACGTACTTTAGCTAGGACGCCACAGCCAAGGCACCAGAGGATGCAAAAATGTTTGCTTTCCTTGGGAAAGGGGGAAAAAAAAGGCCAAGATTCCATAAAGAATGTGAAGTATGCTCTGAGGACCAAATACATCCCCTGACGCCCCGCCCTCTAGTCCGAGGCTGCCGTCTTGGAGCAGGTCTTCCACGGTCCACTAGTGGCACATTCCTGCGAATCTGGGATCACTCACTGGTCTGGGAGTGCCTGCCGTCCCTTCTGGCAACAAACAAGTTCTGATACACCTCTGAGTCAAGCCGTAGGGCACTGTCCAGGTGCCAAGAACATCGAGTCTCCACAGTGGGGAAATGGCCCCCATTAACGTAGCAAGATTAACTAGGAGGACAGGTGAGATAACCTGTGCCTTTGTGCCAACCTGGCAAGCCAGGCTGATGCTCATGTATTAAAATGCCTTAGCAATAGTTCCGAAGCCCTGTTATACTGGCTGGAGCTGCTTGCTTGCATAAATATTTTTCAGCCTCAAACAGGAAGTTCTTGGTGACTCAGTTCAGAAGGAACACTGAAGTAAGATTAGAGGGAAAGGTTGTTGGTTCCCGAACCCTTCTTTAGGGGATCAAGTAGCTAAAGTCATAGAGTGTTAGTAAAGCCCTTTGGGAAGTCACCAGAAAGCAGAGTAAACAAACAGGTTTGCCAGAGTGGATTTTTCCCCTGCTGGTGTGTTTCACTATAACTGAAAAAACCGGTGCTGTCTCTCCAGACACTAAAAACTAAAGACTGACCCCTGGGAGCCCACAGCTCTGAAATTTGCACAGTGGCCAACTTGCCATTTAATATGAGCATCCTCCCCTCCTGGGCACTTCTGTGTCTGCCTGGCTAACCTCCCTCGAAACCTTTGAAAGAGAGAAGCTCTCTCAACGTGCCTGCTCCTAGGCTCCTGGACAATTCCTTGGTCTGGTCTTCCTTGGCCAACCTAACCAGCTCACCTGGTTTCCACAATAGGACAGTCTCCTCACAGAGGAGTACTGAAGACTCCAGCACGTTGTTTGGGGTTTTAACTTTGGATTCTTAAGGAGAAATGATAAATGGTTGGTGACTTGCATCAAAAAAAAAGGTGATGAGTGGAGTAAGGGACATAGTGGTAGGTAAAACCTCGGAAAAAGAGACAAGTGATTCCATTATAGAAAATGGGGCAAAGGTCTGAAAAGAGAGCATCTTAAGAAACGGAATTCAACAGCTGTAATTTAGCTAAGCATGTTGCCGAGTAATTCCAAGCTTACTCTGCAGCTTAGTATCCTCTTGTTGGAGTCTCCCTTGATAAGATATTTCCTTTATGAATGGCAGCAGGCGCTCATCTTCCTCAATCAGAGTGGTTGACAAAATAGTATCACAGCCAGAGAAAGTTACGATGATTCTCTCTGCTCTGACCTCTATCCAAGAGATGTCCCCTCAACTACACACTTCTTTTGCATATACCTTCATTCTGGTTTAACATTCTTTGATTCCAAGCAACAGAAATCCCGTGAAACTTGTTCATCATTAAAGCAGGGAGAAGGGGGGATGTTTGGGATATGGACCTCCCCCTGAGCACAGCAAGGTCACACGCAGGCTGGAGCAGAGACCCAGAGGTTCTCGGGAATAGGGCCGCTGGTCTGTCCCTGCACTGTGGCGTGTAGGAGCTCTGCTTCTCCTGCGAACCCCTGCCACTCCTCACTGCAGCTTCTCCCGGCCTTCCTACGAGGTGGATTGGTTCTTGTAGAGATTTCCTACAGTAGCTTGAGATGCTGTCACTCACCAGCTCTGTGACCTTAAGAAAGTGGTCACATCCAAGTCTTGGTTTCCTCATTTTATAATTAAGATAGTAATAGTAGTATGACCCACCTGATGGAAGTAATCCAGTGCTTGGCACATAATAGCATTTCATAGTGTTAGCTGCTATTATCACCATTATTTGTTATTGTTGTTATTACTGTAGTTACTGCTTCCCTCTAAGTCTAGTTGGCTTCCCATGGCACAAATGTACCCCATTTCCTCTGTGATCTTGCATACAGGATCCCCCAGAGAACAATCTTGGTGTTACTGTATTCAGTATTCCCAGGCAATCTGACATTGGTGCCTACCACAGTTCCCTCAGCTGTACCCCGGATGCTGGGTACACTATAAGAATGCAGTCACCTAAACCCTCAGCTTCAGAAGGGTAGAGGATGTCCCTAAGATACACCCCAAAACATCCCTACTACATTCTGCCATGAACTTTAAACAAAGTTAAGTGTTTTCATCATCCCATTTTTTCTGTTAGAAGTCCAATGTATTGTGAATGCTCTCAGTGAACATTATTAATTTTGAAAGTCTCATATATCTTTTTGAATGCTGGGGTGGAATTCTCTCAGAGATCAATGCTGGACCAAAAATATCTGTTGGCCCCCAGGAGGCACTGTCTTCTCTCCTCACGTCTACATTGTTCAAATCAGTGAGCCTGTTTCTGCTGGGTGTTTGATGGGCATGGTGTCAGGCTCATCTATAACCCTGCTTCTTTCTTTTTAAGGCTAAAAAAATCAATGGCTTTTATTAATACACAGTTCTAAATTTAACATTGTCTATCTTTATTTTGGTGTCTAACATGTGAGCAGTACTTGCCTGCTTCCACATTTTCTGCTCATTAATCAGTGGTGGGATTCAAATAATTTAACAACTGGTTCTCTGCCCTAATGAGCGTTTTAAGTATAAAAAAATATTATATCGAAAAGTAGTTTATTATTTCATGCATTTAATACTTAAATAAGAATAATAAAAGAGATAGACAAAACTAGATTGTGTTATAAGAAAAAGTTTTAAAATATTAATTAAAAATATTTTGGAAAAAAATATTAATTAAAAATATTAAATAATACCTGACAAAAACAATAAAACTGTTGTTTAAGATATTTCCATATTGCTTCTTGATTGGCATCCTCACTTGCAATTTTTTTCACCTATGGACGGAATAAACATTTCTATGGGTGCTTAGAATATGCTGTTGCACAGATGAACGTTAAAAAAGAGTAAGGAATGTAAATTTGTGGTTTCCACATTGGGTGGCTGCCCAGGCATCCAGCTTAGAAAGAACCCTGACTACAAGTGCCATGTTAACAGCCAGTATGCCAAACTCAACAAAAAATTAGGTATCGGTTCTACCGAACTGGTACGAACTGACTGACTCCCACCACTGTCATTGATCATAAAGGAGGCTCTAGCTGAGTATTATACTCAGAACTTAGCCATGTGCCTCATGTGGATTAAGTGGCCTGTCCAGACACGCTGTGGCTGTAGGCACCCACACTGCTCTCTGCCACTCAGGTGACTCTTGATTTCATGGACACAGCTGACGAACACCTAAACCTGGGATCAAAACAACTGAAAAGTGTTTGAGTCAGTCCCGACATTGGATTTGCAAGTACAGAGATGGTTGAGAGACTAGATACCCTTCAGTAAATGGTCGGTTCCAGGTGGGCTCTAAGCATTTTTTTCAATATGCTAACATTCTAAAGATTTTTAAATTATTTTTAAATTTTAAATTAAGATAATTTACATACTGTAAAATTCACCCTGTTTAGTGTATAGTTCTCAGATTTTGACAGTCATGTAACTATCATCATAATCAAGTTATAGAACATTTCCATTGCCCCCCCCCAAATTTTCACCATGCTTTAGAGCAGGCATCTCATTTTAAAATACCCACTATGTGAATCTGATGGGAAGCCATGCTTGGGTATCACTAATATGACCTATAGAAATAGGCAAATAGAAAAGTTATGTGACTTATCCATAGTCACGCTGCTTGACAACCAGGACTAAGAGCTGTATCACCGTTTCTCCGTTTTATCTTGTTCTGACATACAACCTGTATTCTAAATTATCTTCTGTGTCACAGTGGTTCCTCTAAGTAAAAACAAACTTATGAAATAAACAATAAAACAAAATAACTGCAGACTGAAACAAATAAACTCCAAATTAGACCAGAATGAAATAAAGCAACCATATTACATAATCCCTAAAATCTTTAATTTGGCCTGAATATACTCAGAAACAATAGCAAAATGGGAAGGGTTGATTGCGCCTGATTTCTACTCTTTTCTTCCTTCTTTGTTCTCTTTTTGCAAATACTCTATGTGTCCTACTCAGTACTAAAATACATCCATGCTAACCTACCTCGACACAATACCCTAACCAATTTCTTTCTCCTCTTACTTTCCCTCTGATTTACACAATGGAAAAGGGCAGACTTGGTGAAAGCACATGCCATAAATATCTCAGGGTGACTGGCGGATACACCTCATCCAAATGCCTATAAAAAAGGTAGCTTTGCCTGTTTTAGATGAGCCTCTCAGATAGAAGCCATTTTACTTTGAGAAGCCAACAGCCCCACCCAGGAGAGAACCCAGCAAGGCCGAGGAATTGTGAAACTACACGTTTTTAAAGGGGAAAGTGCTAGAATTCCATGGGGGTGTGTCTACATTTGGTAGCCCGGTGTGTGAGAAAGATCTGCCCTGGGTGTGAAGAGCACTTGCTGCTTGGTTCTGCATTTTCCAGAAGCCAAAGTCAAGAACCACTTAAAACCCTAGGCATGAACTTGAAAGACAGAACAGTAAACAACAGTCATCCTTTCTAACAATGTGAACCTTTCATGAAGTCTAAAGTAATTTTCCACACAGAGAATTTATTTTTCATCTTATCCCTTGGCTCTGTGCAGGAAATGATGCCCTCTCGGTCCCTGTAGGTCCTTAAGGGTTTTACAGGTCCTCAGACTCGAATACTAAATAGTTTACTTCCTTCTTCTATTTTGAGCTATTGTGCTACCAGTATGTTGCTGAAGGTTATGGTGAGCTTATAAAGCCCTGGTTGGAGTCCTTTCTATACTTTGAACACAAAATAGTATTCATTGAAAAATTAACTTTTCAGCTAGTAGCCTGGCTGTCCCTGAGTTGTAGTTAAGTCTCCAGTGGCTGACAACAAACCACCAGGGTTTGAGTCCTGACTCCACGATTGTCCTACCCGGCTGGTGGGCAAGTTACTCCGTTTCCTCATCTAACATAAAGTGCAATAATTTGACCTCCCTCAAAGAGTTTTGCATGAAAATGAAAATGTTAAACCCTGTGTCTAGTACAGAGTGAAGCTATTATCTTGGGGAAAGTTGCAATAGTCTAGTTATCCCGACCTCCTTAAAAAGTACTGTGTCTGAAATATCTCTTGTCAAAAACGAGTAACTGAGAACCAGGAGTTACAAAGCATGTATGACTGATATTAAATATTTAACTTAAAACAGTCTTGGTAATGCTTCATCAAGCTATTTAAAAATATATAAAACTAAGCAATTTTCCCAGAATTCTAAAGAAAATCAGTGGCTAAAGAAATGTTCTTCTGAACAGCCATGTGTTTTTGCCATTGTTCAACTTACGATGCCACATCACCATTTCCAACATTCCTGGCAAACCAGGGGCGGATTTTAGAGTGTCTGCATTTAAACAGACCATTTTTATTCATTGTCCTTGTTACCCTTAGCTGTGCCACACAAGACAGATGTGTTTTCCATGTGTGCCGACTAGGCACGCACATGCACATATAATAGTATGAGTGTTTGTGCTATTTTTAATTTTCCCGTAGTTTCTCAGTTTTCCATATATTATATCTCAGAAATACTGAAAAAGGTACCTTTGTGGAAATAAAAAGCAAAATTTCTCCATGTTTGAGCTCTGTTCCTTCCTCACCGTTGTGCTATCAGCACTGACGTTTCCTGGCAAGGATGTGTTTCCAGAAGCATGGTGCCCCGTGACTGTGGGAGAGGCACTGCGAACTCCCTTCCTTACTCCAGGTTTCCGCCATTGTATTTGCATACCAATAGCATACAAACACAGGTGCATGAGAAGATTCACCACTGTCCTGCAGTGGAAAAGATATGACTCTGAAGTTAGAAGGAGCTGGGTTTGAATATCCCAACTGCCACGAGTCAGCTGTTGGGTCTTGAGTGAGAGACTTAGCAACTTTAAGCCTGTTTTATCATCTGTCACATGGCTTTGCAGGACTGTCACAAGAATTAAATAGCAAATGTAAACTACTGGCACATAGTAGGTGCTTGAGAAACTGAAGTGTTTGTCATTATTAATTTCCAGTTCAGTCTACTAGCATCAAGCACCATTGCATAAGTATCAAGGTTTTTCACTGAGTAAAAAAATTAAGCTCTGTGTAGTTAGGTTCTACTCTAACACAATGGTATGGCTAAGAGTGAACAACTCCCAACCCAGCCCGTCCAGAAGGAGCTCAAAGAAGGACTACGTACAGCAGAGATGGCCACATATGAATAGGTAGTGGCAAACAGCATATTAGTTAAAATTCAAATACATACATAGGTGTAATTCCCATATAGAATAATATCCCTTTCAGAAAGAGAGGTAACAATTCATTAACTAGATTGAGATGCCCTTAAAATATCATTATTGCATCTTAAAGGATTAGTTGTTTGGCTTTTTCCGTTTTCACTTGACTTGTTCTCTGTATGTGATCAGACTTCAAGCTAGTTGGAGCTAGTTTTCTGAGAGCTAATAAAACTTCCCAAATCAGCATGTAAAAGTTAATTAATCATGGTAGCTGTTCAGGACATTGTGTACCCATCAAATGAGAGGACTTATTTTCTTAGTAGATGCCAAAGACCTATGTGTTTATAGTAACCTGGTAGCTGGTACATTCGTCTAACTCTATTCCTAATATAAATATCATCTGTTCTCCTTTAACCTGGCCAAAATATAAAGAAGAGACAGGACACAGAAAAAAATGGTATTGTATTTAGATGCACACACATCTAGTTGATAGATGGATAGAAGATCAATACATTTTCAGGTGAACAAACAGGTCTACCATTATTACTGATGACTCCTGAGTATGAATACAAGTATATAACTCTATATCTTATGTTTAATCAATTTTATATGAATAAAAGTACAACATTGTGCTGTAGAATGATAAAATGATTTGGGAGAGAAATTTTATTTATGATCAACCACAGAATCTTTCTGGCATGTTATTGGGCTTCAAAAAGAACTGTAATTAATTAATTTGACATATGAAATCGTCTAACCTTCAATACAGATATTTAGTGTGCCAAATAAAAGACACATAGTCATTATGACTCCACAATGCTTATTTTGAGGAAGTTACGGAAGTGGGCGTTCAGCAGAATGAAGAAGATGAACATGTTTCCAGCTTCTAAAAGAGCCTCAGTCATGTGCTGGGGTGCAAGGTCTCCATTGAAATGACAAAGAAGCAGAGAGGGAAGTGAAACTGGGGAGAGAGATTAAAACTTGCATAATTATACTTTTCCAGAATCTATCAAATTCTTTGAAAAGTGTTTACCCTTTACTCAACAATTCCCTATATATAGAAATATATAATAAGAATGACTATGAACAAATATCCACACACAAAAATAAATTTAAATATTTTTCACAGCAAAGACAAATTGGAAATAAATAAAATTTCTAACAATAGAGATCAGTTAAATACATTTGTCATATCCTGGAAAGGAATAGTACACACGCTAGAAAATTATGCTTAAGGAAAATATTTATTGACTTGGGGGAAATGATAATGAAATATATTTAAATAAATAATGTGAGATATATAATATAATGGCATGTATGGTATTACATCAATTTTGTATTCTTTATCCATCTATAAATATATACCTAATAGAAAAATATGATTACACCATTCATGCAGTTTGTTTAACTAAACTACATAGTGATGATGTTAATTATGAATTCTGCCATTTAAGGAATTCTGTTTCTCTTTTTTGATTTTGGGAATTTGGAAAACCATGAACATTAATACAGGAATACTATATATATTTTACAGATACCAAGTAAATGTATCAGTAAGTGTCAACTTCTTGACTTCCAGAGTAAATAGGTGAGCTAAAGTTCATAAAACATTTGTATAAGAGAATAACCCAATGTACTTCTGACATCATCATCTCATCAAAATTATCTTTGTACCATAGGAACAATGTTAACTAATGTGAAGTTCAACTAAAAAATAAACAAGTTATTTAAATCTAGGACATTTGATAGGAACACAAATAAGAAAACAACCCAGATAAAAGAAATGCCAAGATTGTGCCCAGCTCTTGACAGAGAGATCTTTCACCTCTATGTACAAAATGCAAGTTCCTGCTGATCTTTGTTGCAATAAAAAATGTACTGTACATCGTGAGACGAATCACAGCAAACATTGTGTATGGTCTGTCCTTCCGTGGCAGCGTGGAAGGCCACCTGTTCCTCGTGCAAAGGGCACAGACATGGGTTGGGACCTGAAACTGAGAAGAGGAAGGGAACTAAATAAGGACACTGTCCTAGACAAGTGTTGAGTCAGCCAGTGCAGTCTCCGAGATCACAGTCCTTTTATTGCCTAAGCCGCCAGAGTCACTTGCTCAGAATTAGACATTACAGTCAAATAAGAAGGAGGAGACAGGGAAAGAAACCATCAGTTAAAGGACTATTACCCTTGACCTCCCAAGTCACATTGATCTTCTGAGGAGAGCTGCTAGAGAGTGGGATATTTCTAAACCATTGTTGGTGGTCTGGTGAAAAGTTCAAGCTTTTCAGACAGAAAGACTTGGGTCTTGGGCCAGCTCCATCATTTATTAGTTACTTGAGTTTGTGCAAGTCTCTTTTCCTCTCTACATATGTCTCATGATGCAGAAAATGGAATTAATAATATCTAGTTGACAAGGGGGTTGTGATGAAAAGAAGTATATTTAAAATGCCTAGAGTAATGCCTGGCCCACAATAGATGTTTAATAATAGGCCCTTTCTACTTGCCTTCTTTTATGACTTTCTCTAGGCCTATAGTTCTCTTTATTAGCTGGTTTAAAAGAGTAAGAAACTAGAGGAGGAGAACAAAGAATTATTTTAGTAAGTTCAGACATTGTAAAAGTCTTCCAATGAAATGGCAGGTTATTACAGACTCTAGAGGTTTGCTATTCATGTCTACGTGCCAGTTAATGCTATGTGTGCAGTGCACGTGAGTGTGCGTGCACACACGATCGAGCCTTTTTATAAGGGTTATGCTGTTAGCAGAATGTATACTGCAGACGTTTGCTTGCATGTGTGTTGTGTTGACTTTAGTGTATTTGTTTTAATTTTGTTCATAGAATTGAAAAAATGATGCCTGGAGATAAAATTGGTAGGCATTTTACTAAAGATCAAGAAAAACTCAAAGCCTGCCTGCAACAGAACTGTGTAAAAACCAACAGAAGAGATGGCTGAATTTTAGTGAACTTGCATGAAACAAATGGGCTAGGGGAGCTTGGGAGAGACGGTGACTTCACGGTGTGGTCTCCTGTCTGGACATCTGTACAACAAATTCGTTCATTTGACACATTTTTAGTAAGAGCCTTTCATATGTCAGAATTGTTCCAGGAACATAGATTTTTCCCCAATCACCGACTGCGCAAAGGCTTCTTCTTCTTCTTTTTTTTTTTTTTTTTTTTTTTTAATTTTTCCAAAGCTGAAAACAGGGAGGCAGTCAGACAGACTCCCACATGTGCCCGACCAGGATCCACCGGGCATGCCTACCAGGGGGCGATGCTCTGCCCCTCTGGGGCGTCACTCTGTTGCATCCAGAGCCATTCCAGCACCTGAGGCAGAGGCCACAGAGCCATCCTCAGTGCCCGGGCCAACTCTGCTCCAATGGAGCCTTGGCTGCGGGAGGGGAAGAGAGAGACAGAGAGGAAGGAGAGGGGGAGGGGTGGAGAAACAGATGGACGCTTCTCCTGTGTGCCCTGGCCGGGAATCGAACCCAGGACTCCTGCACGCCAGGCCGACGCTCTACCGCTGAGCCAACCGGCCAGGGCCTGCGCAAAGGCTTCTAAACAAGAAATGCACAAGTCCAGTCATTTTCCAGCTGCTTTTCTGTGTTTTCTTATTAAGTGTCACCACTTGGGGTTCATCCAATACTTCACACCAAACCAGAAGTTCCAGAATACATGCTTTTCAGCTTGTGATGATCAGGAACTTAAGGTTTAGTTACTTTTACAAGTAAGGAGGACTATGGACCATGAAGCCAGACTGCAAACTGGTGGCTGGTCCCAGAAAAGCCACATAAAATAAAGTGCACTCGCCCAGTTTGAGATGTGTATAATCTCCAATTGCTGCAAAATGTGTCTCCATGATGCCTGTCCTTGATCTGAAAGGTCACGCAAGGCACAGCTGTTCCGTGGGACCACTGGGAGGTTTCTAAGCAAAGTTAGATATTTCTACGTGAAACCTGTCAGGGTTGTGAGAAAAAATATCTCTTTAGGATTGTCAAAAAGTCTTATACCTACACCTATTTTTCTTCAAATAGAACTTATCAACATAATAGCCAAGTAAATCACAGTTCTCAACACTTTCAAGGAGAAAAAATGGACCTGGCCTATTTTTCCAGAACCTTTGCTAATAAGAGTTCTCACTGGTGCTCTGGCTTTGGGGACATATCTTGCCCCTCTTTCCCCCTTTAAAGCATTATATTGTAGAAAGAGTTTTAGTTAAAAGAAAACAACTGCAATGATGCTATGAGATAGCAAGTCATTGTCATAAAAACAATTCTTTTAATCTTGTTGCTGTTTTAGAAATTTTCTGACAGAAAAATAAGCAGAAAGAAGAAAATTTTTAAAAATTCCCCCATAATCACTTTACCTAGAGACACTGTTAAGAGTTTAGAGGGTCTCCTCGGGTTATGTGCAGATGCAAATAGAAACTCACATATTGCTTTTAACTAAAATGGGGTCATACTTACTATTCATGTAATTCAATGTTCTTTTACATCATCTTAAATAACAGCATAGTATTCCACTACAGTATGATTTATTTAACTAATAGAGGCATATATTTATTACTTCAGGATAAATAATGCCTTTAGAGCTTCAGCCTTTACACCATCCTTACCGCTCTGGGTAAGAGGCATTTACCAAAGAGTAAATGACAGCATGTTAGACATGACCTGTTCTCAGTTATAAAAGCAGGAGTGGATATACAAGAAACAATACAGCAGGTTGATCAAATAGGAAGCTGTTTCAAAAATGGTGGGAACCTGAATATCCATTAATATGAAAATGGTTGAGTAAACTACAATGTATTCATTAGAGGGATTATTAAGCAGCTGTTAGAATGAATGTGTAAGCTCTCTATTTGCTGACTTGGGAAGATGTCTGTGGTATACACTTATGTGAGGAAAAAAAAAGGTTGTAGAATAATGTATAGAGGATAATATCATTTTTGCTTTTAAAATAAGAGGACTACTCTATATTTTTCCATATGTTTGAATGTGCTTAAATTATCATAAAAATAAGTATGAGCCCTGGCCTGTTGGCTCAGTGGTAGAGCATCGGCCCAGCGTGTGGAAGTTTCACGTTCAATTCCCAGTCAGGGCCCACAGGAGAAGCACCCATCTGCTTCTCCATCCTTCCCTCTCTCCCTCCTTTCTGTCTCTCTCTTCCCCTCCCACAGACAAGGCTCCATTGGAGCAAAGTTGGCCTGGGCACTAAGGACAGCTCCCTGGCCTCCGCCTCAGGCAATAGAATGGCTCCCAGCTAGACAGAGCAATGGCCCAGATGGGAAGAACATCACCCCCTGCTGAGCATGCCGGGTGGATCCCGGTCCAGCATATGAGAAAGGCTGTCTGACTGCCTTCTAGCTTCTAACTTCGGGAAGAAAAAAAAAGTATAGAAGACTGACTACCTACCTAATAACACAGATTATTTTGGGTAGATGGGAATAAGGCCAGGAAGGAGAAGCATTACCTATAAACCATATCTTTTTACAATAAGCAGGCATGGGCTTGGTAATTTTTTAAAGTAGGAGAAATAAAGAAAAAAAGTTGTAATATATCCTGGAAGCCACTTTACTGCTCTATTAGTATTTATTCATGGAGTACTTATTGTTTGCAAGGAAGAGAATACAGTATTATACTTACTACCTACTAAAGACCAATAATTTAATTGGGGAGATAAGACCTATTCACATGAAAGGATAAGTATTTTTATGCTGAAAATAGAGTTAGCTAAATTTATATTTATTTTTTGAAACGAGTGGAATGGATGTGAAGTCATGAGTACAGTTGGAGTGCGGCAATAATCTCCAACTCTGCTACTTACTGGCCACATGAACGTGGACAAGTTCCTTAGCAGGTGTCTCGCCATCGCTCAGGCCCTCCACCTAGCATGCAGAAGGGAAGCATCTGGAGGCAGAGCTCTTAACACTGCATCCATTGGCTTGACAAGCATGTCTCTCTCTCCCCCCGCAGAACTTGGGAATTTGCAAGCTGCTCCTCCAGGCATTCTTCTTTGAAGTTGAGCCCTGAGCTCCACCATCATCTGGAGACCTCTGAGAACCAAATCATCCCTGACAGCCAGATCAGAATTCTTGGCTCGACACAAACTCTTACATTCAATGGTCAAAATGTAAAACCAGACAGCTTTGGCTCACGATGCTAAGTTGCAAACCATCTGTCTCTGCTGTCTAGTGAGTGGTATTGGGAAGCATCAGAACAAGAGTTACCACCCAGAAATTCCTATTGTAAGCTTCTCTTGGTCTGGGCTGAAAAGCGACAGGCAATTCTATACAGGTGGCATGCCAGTGCCATCTGACTGCTAATATCTCCTGGGTGGTGGTCTAAGAAGGGGGTCGAGGAAGAGCCAGAATAGTCAAAAGATTACACATTAATTAAAAAATGGACAGGAAGGCCTGACCAGGTGGTAGCTCAGTGGATAGAGCGTTGGACTGGGATACAGAAGACCCAGGTTTGAGACCCCGAGGTCACCAGCTTGAGTGTGTGCTCATCTGGTTTGAGCAAGGCTCACGAGCTTGGACCTAAGGTCACTGGCTTGAGCAAGGGGTTACTCGGTCTGCTGTAGCCCCATAGTCAAGGCACATATGAGAAAGCAATCAATGAACAACTCAGATTTCACAACGAAAAACTGATGACTGATGCTTCTCATCTCTCTCCGTTCCTGTCTGTCTGCCCCTATCTATCCCTTTCTCTGACTCTATCTGAAAAAAAAAGGGGGGGGAGGAGGGACAAGGAAGGAGGAGAAGAAGGCAAAGATAAGCACTTGCCACAATCCATGTCACTGACAGCATCAGCAAAAAATAACCGTTGGCTCTTGTCCAGGGAGTTCCCACCCAACTGCTCTACGTGTGTCACAGGTTTAATCAGCACACCCACCTGTACCTAATTAGTCCAAGTCCCCATCCAGCCTGCAGTGGGTGGCAGACTGCATTTCACGGGCCTCTCATTTTAGAGGAAATGTTAGGGAGAAAGAAAATGACATGCATTTCTTCTATTTCACCTAATACATTTAACAGTGTTGCACTTTTAAAAAAAATGCAAAGACTGAATATTGAAATTTAAGCTGTTTTATGGACCCTTGTCCGGTTATGTTCCCTTCATCCTCAGCTATTGACTGTCACAGTTCTAGGTGCTCTGCAAGAAAGAGGACAATGGCACAGTCCTTTCGGAACTGACAAAAAAAAATCTCAATATGAGTGAGCAATGAAAATCACGCACAAGGGTTGAGTAAGTGCATTTTAAGGATGAAGGTGGGAGTTTCATACACTTCGTGGGAAGGCTGAAGCAAGCTGTCAGTCAAAATCTCAAGATTATTGAGCAGGAGGAGGGGGCAATCACTTAGTAAGTTGAGCATGAAGGGAATAACTTGCAGTTTCAGAGAACGTTGAGATAGATGTAGGGTGAGTGGGCCGCCTGTCTCTCTTCTGCACCCACCTGTGACACTATCTCCTTGTCTGCTAAAGTTTCATTATTTAACCATCAAGCATTCATGCTCCAAATTAAGCAAACTGAAAATGCATCCAATTCTAGGTCACTAGATTATGTTCAGTAGGTTGACACTTTTGCATAAGAATGGCTTTTAAAGAACTAAACCTTGAGAGACTTGATTAACTAATACGACCACTGGTGTTCTCTCTTTTTTTAATTTTTATTTATTGATTTTAGAGAGAAAGGAAAAGAGAGAAAGAGTGAGTGAGAGAGACGCCAATTTGTTGTTCCACTTATTTATGCATTCATTGGTTGATTCTTGTCTGTGCCCTGACTGGGTTATCGAACCTACAACCTTGGAGTATAAGGACAATGCTGTAGTCAACTGAGCTTCCCAGCCAGGGCACTGATGTTCTCTTAACCTAGCCTGTGCTTTATGTTTAATAAGTATCCAGGGGAGAAAATACATTGTTGTATAAAGAGCAATGGCCTGAGAATCTAGTGACCAGCACCCTAGTTCCCAGTTCATGACTCAGAAACTATGAGCCTTGGAGAAAGTCTTCCAATATATTTGTTCCCTAGATTCTCAACTTGGCTTAAAAAAAAATGTACTAAGTCACCTTTAAGTTCCCTTTATACTCCAGAATTCTGTGTTTTGCCAAATATCATTAGATGAAACCTAATATTTTAGCAGGTTGGCTCAAATGATTCAGCATATATATATTTATTAAGCATCTATTAGTGAGCCCGTTTGGCTTAAAAAAAAGAATCCAGGTGATTGGTAAAAGTGCTTTGCATTCTTGGAAGCATGAATACACTGGGAGAATCATAAGCATATTATAAACATGCTGTGACTGCTTTTACTTCACCTACAGGCTGTCAAACCTCCCAGGGAGGTGACTCAGTGCAATGGTGGCTTTAGAATGAAAAAGATGTCTCATAGCAAACCGACTGGGTTATTATCGAGGTGAACAGTAGCAAGGCACTTAACTTCTCTTTTTCTTAATTTTCTTGTCCGACACTTGGTGAAAATGCAGGCCACCTTGAAGGGTTATGACGAGGAAGGATCTTGGCTCCCCACAGAGCAGTGAAGCAGATCTACCCACTGGAATATGGGAAGCTTGGCTCTCACAGGTCAGGTTCAAGGACTGTTTTCACAGTTTCTTAGATACCTTACTGCTTGAAAGTTACTCAGTTTCTCCCTCAGCTTCTTTGTATGTGAAATGGGAATAATATTACAATACTTACCACACGCAGTTACTATATGTGAAGAGTTTAGCATAGTACTTGGTACAAGAAATACTGTACATTACCCACAAGTTCAGAATCGGCTTAATCTACACACAGAAGCTAGAGTTTACCTTTGTACTACAAAGGGGAGGAGTCTTATTAAAAAATAGTACAAATGGCAATGAAAGAGAAAAACCACAATCTACCCAGAAGATGAACTATTGTTGCATAGATAGAACATGGTCCACATATCAAATTTATGCATAAATATGGATTATAATGAAAATAAAATCAACATTGCTTTGATTTCCAAATTATTCTATTTCTGATAAGGACTTCAACCTTATCTATTACTTGGAAAGTTGTTTCAGTATTTGCAATACAGATAAAATATTGCACTGCCTTGATACAACTGGGGCTTGCAGGAGTGCAAAGTGCACTTACTCTGAGGCAGTAGCGAGGTTTGTCAGTTATAAACAACAAAGGCAACACCAGTGCAACTTATTAGAAGGACATTGGTGAACACAACACACCAAACAGGCAGAAGTTAGAGAAGCAGGCTTAGGGGTGAGACTGAGACAGGAACCCAGACAGGGCTCCTGGCTGAACAGGTGCTTTCCTCCTTGCATAGAGTTAAAGAAAAAGCCCAGCTGACCAGGCTTAGATCTTAGAAAGCTTTCCTTCAGATTCTTCCTACAGGAAGAATCTAGCCAAAGGCTACCCCCAGAACTGCTTTTCCATCCTTCAGAAAGAACATATACCTGCATCTTCTGTTCTACCTATACTACCCACGATGAGCGAGAAGCAAATCGCCCGAATGAGACGTGCTGGTAGGAAGAGGGGTGGGTGCTGGGTGATCATTGTCAACAAAGGTCCACTAGAGAGTCAGACAGACTTCTTTCACATAGGACCCTATTGGCTGTGCAAACTACTTCACTCCCAGAAGTTGTTAGATGGGGATACTAGTAAAGCCCTCTGTACACAAGGTGGCTTTGATGTAGACATATAGTAATGTTGATGACGTGCACGGCAGTTCCTGTGACACTTTCCAGAAATCATACACTATCTTTATTATTTTAATTGTACCCGTGTTAAGCTTGTCTATATTAGCTTCATGTATACTCACTTCTTGTATGTTTCTTATATCCATGTGTATTAGTGTTCTATTATCACAGTAGATGCTTCCAGAGAGAAAAGATCATGCTTCCTTTAAACAGTGTCATTTGCTTTTAAATGATGACTGACAATGGTACTAATAACAGGGAGGCATGCCTTAGTGATTAGTTTTAAATACTGTTTTGAGTTTTTTTTAGTATCTACATAATATGGCATTTATGAACACAGTCTCTGCTCTTAGTTATGCTTGAGCTCTAGGCTTCCGTTGTCTTTTTCATGGCCATGTTGAGGGACCTCATATAAACCACATTGCCCAATCAAAGCTTCTGATGACAGAATGGTTGGCACAGCCTTCCTTCCTAAATAGTTTGCTGATTCACTTATTCCATTTTTAAATATCAGCAGATTGTCATTGGTGACATCTGCTATTGATTTGGTTTGATTCGTGTCTGGCACGAGACTTCCATCTAGATTAACCAGTAAGACACGATCAGTGTGTGGTTAACACTACCCAGTCCATGACTGATTTGTAGTAATGAGTAGCCTTGTCTATTTCTCTATTCTGCCTAAAGGCATCATTATGTACCATATGCTGGAAACATAGCTACTAGAAGTTTAGCTTAAACTTGGGGAGACTGTATCTAGCTTCATTCAAATGGAAGTTACACAGTCTTCATACAAATAGCATATCAACTCTCAAATTGCACTGGCCTATCAAATTACATATTTAAAGGCCTTCTACCTTCCTCTTAGGGTCTCCTCCAACCTTTATTCCAGGATAGAATCAGTCTATTGATAGAAAGGGCTGAAAACTGTCCTTTCTTGTGATCCGGTACTAGGTTTTAAGAGGTCTCCTCAAATGGCATTTTAAAAAAAGCATTATTATGTGACTGCCTCTGCTTTATTAAGACATGTTAGTTACGCTTTCTGGTTTAATTCATAGTGAATTAAGTCATCTCACTAAGAGTTTTGTTCTTGTCTTTTTGGTGCTCTGCAGAGGTTAAAGAGGCAGTGGCCTCAGACTCCAGTAGTAGCTGTATTTGTTAAATGTTCATTCAACATACGAGGTCAAAATTAGTGAACATTTTCACTATGTTGTGGTCTATCAAAGCAAACGCAGAAGAATGCTTTCTGCCCCCTGGTGCATCTTGTCTGTAAATGCAGCAGATGATTTAGAAGAGGCATCTCCAGGTCAGAAATAGAGAGAGAAATCTACTGCTAATGGCACATGGGAAATCCACAGCATTTGAGGACTTCACAGATCAGGTGGGTACTGAACAGGTAAGTATCAGGTAAGTGAATGGAGAAGAACACTCAACCCAGTAATAGTCAGCCCTGCTGAGGAGAATGGCAGAGACTCCCGGTCCTGGGTTTGTTCTCCTTAGGCCTTCATCGGGAGCCTTCTAGGGCATTGCCTGGCCCACCCTGGCCATTGCTCATTCTCATAACTCTGACAGGTTCCTCCACCTCAGGACATTGACGTCTGCTGCTCCCTCTGCCTAAAAAGCTTTGTTCACTCACTAAACCCCACCCCTCCTTGAAAACGTAGCTAAAAGGGCAACTTCACCTGGAAGACTAAATCAGGCCTCCACTAAATCTTCTCACATCATCTGGTTTTTCTCCTCCAAGGCACTCATTACCATCGTAATTAAATAACCACAGAAATTGTTGTTTAATGACTGTGTCATCTGCTGAAATGCCACCCCTCTGAGGGTCTTCTTTATGTTTGCATTTCAAACTTTGTATACACAGTAGATGCAAAATAAATGTTTTTTAAAAAATAAATGAATAGATTCTGCATTGAAAACTCAACACTTTTAAATGTAATAACCCTTCTTTTTAAGTTTTGCAGGTAGACCAGAGCTAGGTTTATTACGAAGACCAGTTTCAAAGATACCCAGAGTGGGGAGAAGGCATAGAGGGACAGGGTCAAATCAAGTCAATCTTCTCCTCACTCGGTCTCACCTACGTTACAAGTAGTTGTGTGCGCATGCGCTGAAATGCAAAACTTTACTCTTTCTACAAACTTCTCTAACTGTAGGAAGGGTAAGAATTTTTGTTAAGTCCTGCTTATTTTACCATTTGCTTGTCCTACTTGCCTACTCTCCAGGATTGACTGTTTACTGTGGTATCTGCACTTAGAACAGAACCTTAGGTGCTGAGTCATTGCTCATTGCTTTGTATATAAGCAACAGTGCTCCTCGTTACTGGTCATAAGACACTCTCTGGCTATTTTCCTTGAGGACATATACTGGCAATAAGCAATAATTGTTATTTTCCTATTGCAGATGGAGGAAACACGCACAGGCAACTCTGGAACCTTGACCACTCTCACACAGAGCCTCAGTGGCAGGCCAAACTGGGCCACATCTAAAGCAACAAAGGAGGGAAATCCCAGGACTGCAGACCTCTGGGCAATTTCCAAGGCCTGCAGCTAACTGCTCACGGATCCGGGTTTTCCTCCCATTGGCTGAAAGTCCAATAAATGCAGGGGACCGCCTGACTACCTTCTGAGATGATCCTATAACGGTTAGCAGGGGAAAGGAAAGAACACCAGATGTTTGCCCTTTTTCCTCCTGTTTAGCCTGAGTTGAATGCTAATTTGAAAGCAGTTTTAAAGGTGAATTGGAAAGTGCTTTCTCCTGAGGAGGCAACCCCACCTCAGAAAACAAGTAGGATACAGACAACCCGTGACAGTCACAACGGGGCACGGATGGAGCAGAGGAAGGGACACAACACCTGTGGAGTTATTATTATTCTACCTATCTGATACATAGGATGACACAGCAGTAGCCACACAGAGGACCGCTGTCTTAAATGATCTCTTATTCATTTAACTCTCAACAAATATTTACTGAAAATTAACAATATACTAAGCTTTAGGAACACAATTAAGGACAAGTTGAAGCCCCTGGTCTTTTAAACATTTCATTTCAGGGCAGAGGCATATAAGGGATGGAGACAGATAATAAACAAACAATATAATTTAAAATATAACAAGTGTTACTATTACGATAAACCATGGTAATATAATAGCCAGTGGCCGGAGGTGGAGGTTTAGTTTAGGTCTGTGCTATCTGCTGGTCACATGTAGTTCTTGAGCATTTTAAGTGTGTGTGGCTAGTCTGAATTTAGATGTCTTATAAGAGAGGTGCTCTATTTCAAAGACTAGTATGAGAAAAAAAAATTTTTAATGGCTCATTAATATTTTATACTAACTGTACATTGAAATGATTTTTTAGATATAATGGCTTAAATAAAAATATTATTAAATTTAATTTCAGTTCTTTAAAAAAATTTTAGTGAGGCTACTAGAAAACTGATCATCACATGTGTGGCTCACATATGTCTCCTGTCATATGTCCATGGAGCAGCACTGTGTTAGACGGAGTAGGGAGTAAGGCTGCCCAGGGAAGTGACAACACACATAAGACAGGACTGGCCTGCGAGGTCAGGGGGCTTCGTGGTGCAGACAAGGGGACAGCAATTGCAGAGAATCTGCGGTTGGAAAAGGAAGACAGAAAGCCAGCTTAGCTGAAGACGAGGCCAGGAGAAGGAGTGGTGGGAAAGAACTGGGCCCCCAAGAACAACACTTGTTCATGCAAGGCCTTGCAACTAGAGGAAGAAGTAAGGATTTTATGTAAATACCAACTTCCTATAAATTATTGTAACAGATTTGTTTCTGTGCAATTTTCGAAGACACTGCTCCAAATTATTCACTATGAAACTCTGGCTAAAAAAATGCAAAGAATCCCACTCAGCTCAGGATATGTCCATGCTAATGAAGGCTCACACAGATATATGCATTTGTTGAACTCATTTATTTTCATATAATAGTTACCGTGGTTATATGTGGGTGGTGTTTTATAGGAGGAAGAACATAGGTGGACAGAATGTACTCAAATAAATCAAATGAATACCTCAGTCATATCTTCCTCTATTTTACTCATCTCAAGTTCAAACTCTGAGTGTATGTATAATACAGAAAGAAAGGCAAACCCAAGTCCACCCAGAAACTATGGAGTGCAGTTTGAGAAGTATTGAAGTTTTCTCTTCTTTACATATTAGTGTGTGTCCACAAAATATATATATTTTATCCTCCTGGGTAATTCCCAGGAAAGAGAAAGTAAACTGATCATGTTCTCCCTTACTACCTGAGGGAGTGGTTATAAAAAATAAAAGTGGTAATTATTTCATAGCCAAATACACCTGATGTATTTTAGAGTTTATATAGTAAATGCATTGCCATAATAGCAAAATCTTGAGTTTCACAAGTGGAAACATTTTTATTTCCAAATATAAAAGGGAAAATGTCATTCATAATTATCAGGCAAATCTCGTACACACAATAAAGGCAAAGCAGACCGTGTCTTTAAAAAGAATGTGTGGCCACTAAATTAAAAAGGACTGAAGCCAAGTATTCAGATTACCCAGGACACTGTCAAGAAAGTTGCATAGTCAAAATGTCAGTCACTGGAGCCATGACTGTCACAAGCAGGGCAGGGCTCTTGCTGTACCTGGTCAATGGAAACTGGTGTAATGGGTGAGACAGCTGGTTTGAAGTCACAAGTGGGGGCCCAAATGAGTTAGCCAGGCATAGTCCTTAGTTTAATAGTTCTTAATCACTGATGTTATAGGTGGATAATGCCATAATGTTTTTTCCTACTCTACTAATTACTAAGGTTCTACCTTCATAACTTTGTAGACCTAGAACCTAGATTTAGTTTTGTTGATGGTCCAACAGTAAGTGAAAACTTCCGAATATTGATGGGTTAAATAGATCCAAAGAGCATCACTGATGTATTATTGCCAAAGTAAAAGTCTTTATTTAAACAAATCCCAAAACATTTGTGATGGGAGACATCAGGTCTTAGCACATAGCATGAACTCAATAAATATTTGCTGAATGTAAGAATGTAAAAATATTAAAGACAATGCACCTGACTAGGTGGTGGCGCAGTGGATAGAGCATCGGACTGGGATGCTGAGGACCCAGGTTCAAGACCTTGACATTGCCAGCTTGAGCACGGACTCATCTGGTTTGAGCAAAAGCTCACCAGCTTGGACTCAAGGTCGCTGGCTCGAGCAAGGGGTTACTCGGTCAGCTGAAGGCCCGCGGTCAAGGCACGTATGAAAAAGCAATCAATGAACAACTAAGGTTTCACAATGTGCAACAAAATATTAAAGACAACACAATGTTCAATGGGAGAACATATTCACTGATAAGTCTGATAAGGGCTTAAATCCAGAATTTATAAAGAACTTAAAAAAAATCAACACCAGAAAAACAAACTACCCAATTAGAAAATGGGCAAAGGACCTGAGTAGATAATTCTCCAAAGAAGATATACAGATGGCCAGAAGACATATAAAAAAATGCTTGCCATCACTGATTATCAGAGAAATGCAAGTTAAAACCACAATGAGATATCACCTCACACCTGTCAGAATGGCTATCACCAATAATTCAACAAACAAATATTGGCGAGGATGTGGAGAAAAGGGAACCCTTGTGCTCTGTTGGTGGGAATGCAGACTGGTTCAGCTACTGTGGAAAACAGTATGCAGTTTCCTCAAAAAATTAAAAATGGAACTACTTTATGAACCAATGATTCTACTTCTGGAAATATATCCAAAGAAACCTGAAATTCTAATTTCAAAGAATATATGCACCCCTATGTTCATTGCAGCATTATTTACGATAGCCAAGATATGGAAGCAGCCTATCCGTAAACAAACAAAAAAACATCTTATCTTTTGTGACAGCACGGAATTATGCGACTAGAAGGTATTATACTAAGTGAAATATAAAAGTCAGAGAAAGAAAAGTACATATAATTTCACCTATATGTGGAAGCTAATTAATGAATAAAATAAACTAACAAAATAGAAATGAACTCAAAGAGACAGGGAACAGGCTGACAGCTGTCAGAAGGGAGGGCTTTGGGAGGCTGGGTAAAAAGGTAAAGGGACTAAACAAAGAAAAAAGACTCAAAAGAAAGAATGTACAAATGTTAATTAAAATTTTGGGGAACCTTAACATGAGATTAGTTAATATAACAAGGAATGCCAAATCCTCTGTTAGCCTGATCAACTCTTCCTACTGTGGTTCCCGGAGGAGCTATGCATACAAGTCACAAGCACAAGTGAAAAATAAGAATACATAATTAATACTAGTTGCAAGAGATTCCAGTATCCTAATAGTGGGCTCTCCGGCAGGCTGAATGGCAGAGAACCTTGTAGACTCACGTCTGCCATGGGCCTAGCTGTACCTATAAGTCGTAGTCCTGACACTGGTTAACTACATAGGCTGAAGAGATGAGCACTGCAGAGCTCTGAAAGCTCGTTCTGCAAGAACAGAGAGAAAGTAAGTGGCTGCGCCTGCACTTTTGATGCGGTGACTCTGCCAGACAGTTGGCCTCATTCACGTCCTTGAACTCAACAGATTTGCAACTCCTCCTTCCTGGGACCTGAGAGTTCCTGAAATAGCATTGACCTTGGTAGGGGGGAAACCTAAATGGAAATCAAGGACAGGGAGTCATAGTCTGTAACTGACAATTTTGAGAACGTCAGGAAAAAAAGGTCAAAGCACTTTTGAAAATGTGGGTGCCTGCAGTAATTACCATAACTAAGCACAGGTCCTACAGAATAAGTGTTATGAAACTCATTTAAAATGTAATCAAATTGAAGTTCATGGTGATTAAGGCACTTTGCCAAGGCCAAATAGTAAACTACTAGAGGAGGAGATATTTGAGTCCGGTCCTGTACTTCTCCATCATGCTGCACGTGGACACATTTCTTCTGTGAATTGGAGTCAAAGCAGAACACTTGCGCCAACATTAATACTGTGAATGTACTAATGGAATTTGCCAAATAAAAAATTATCTGTTTGCTACATTGTGCTATTCGTTATTGTTATTGATAGAAATTGTATTAATTATACCTATGAAGACATAACTAATTTATAGTAGAAAACACAGTAAGGAGCAAACATTTATAATATAAGAATTCCTTCAAGCTTACAGCTTTGGTTTCTTTTCTCAGCATGCCAACTCAACCCTGAACGGTATTTGTGGGCATTTTCACTTTACACTCAATGTGAACGTATAAAATCTGGTTTATTAACTTCTTTCTCAAACCAGCTCATCTTTTGAGATGCCTATAGAGAAGGCAGTTCCAGGTATGTTTAAATCAGTGTCTCCATAACATCATCAGAGAATCAGCAAACATGGATCACAGATGAGCTCCTCTTATCATAGCAAAGTGGTAGCATGGTAGTTCTGAGTATCACACAGAGAAGAAGAGATAGTTTCTCCCTGTGTTTCCCTTTTTAAAAAACAAATGATATTTTCCAGAAGGCCCTTAAAGGACTTTCCTCACCTCCCATTGGCTAGAAATGGAATCATCCTAGAGCAGCTCCATCCTCCTTAGTTGCTTTCAAAGAGAATGGGGGCCTCCTTTTCTGAAGACCGTGGCTAGGAAGAGAAGGTAATGGAACAAAGCAGGATTGTGCTAGGAAGGAAGAGGCAGCTGAAGAACTTGTGGTGGAGTGATCCCCGCTGGGTGCATTGCATCTCCTGCCTGCGTTGTCACTGTAGACTCTACACTGTGTCCCAGGCCCTAGGGTATCTCCATGCCAATCTTTAACAGACCTTTTCCAAATCAGTAAAGTGCATGTTGGTGGATTTTAGTTGTTGCAGAACTCAATGCCAACTTCTCAATCTAGCCTTCAAGGCTCTCTACTGTTCACTCCACACTTTCCCACCCTAGGTGATATTCCTATGCAAGACTGTTCTGTTCACATTGCCTTTTCCTTACCTCTCCAGCACCACATCTCATGTATCGCCTCCATCTTGGCACTAACGTGACACTCCTAAAAGCAAAGATCTGAACTGTACTGTTTTACTTAACATAATTTCTTACAGGACAAAGTTTAAACTCCATAGCATGGAATATATTGCCTTTTAGAAATTAGTCAGTGCACGTTTTCCAGGCACTTGCTCTATGAATCCCCATTTCCGTCTTCCCCCATCTTCCCACTCCAGCCACATAGAAGGCTCTCATCCTTCACAAGCACACTGTGCTCTTTGATGCCTTCATGCCTTGTCCTTTGCTGTGCTCACTGCCTGGAATATATTTCTCATCTTTTTCCATCTAGTAAAATTCCAGTCATCATTCAAATCCCAGATCAAAGTTCATTTCCTTCATAAATGTTTTCTCAATACCCTAGGTAGAACTAATTTCTTTCTCTTTAATTACTTCCAAAAAGTTATATTACACTAATAATATGTTATATAGTAACAGTTTTTATTTGTATTCATGTCTTCCACCAAGATATTTTTATATAATAGACCATTATTTACTATTACTATTATTATATTAGTATCATCCTTAATGTATCAATCTTTGTGGCCTCAGCTCTTGGCAAAGAGTATATTCTCAGTGTAAGTCTGCAGGTGACCTGTCTAGAATACCAACTCTGGCTAAATTCTTCTTACTCTTCAATGCCCAGCTCGAATGCCATTTCTTCAAGGACTTTGTTGTTATTCCCTTATTGATGAGAAATTTTCTTCACTTAAATTACCATAAGTTTGATTTGTGCAATTAAGGTCTTTAATTATATCCTGTCTTGTGCATGGTTGCCTTACTCTCCTCTGTCTGTCCCACTATCCCAGGGGTCAGGAACCTTTTTGGCTGAGAGAGCCATGAATGCCACATATTTTAAAATGTAATTCCATGAGAGTCATACAACAACCTGTGTACGTTACCCCTTATCCAATAAAAATTTGGTATTGTCCCGGAGGACAGCTGTGATTGGCTCCAGCCACACGCAACCATGAACATGAGCAGTAGGAAATGAATGGATTGTACAATAATATATGAGAATGTTTTATATTTTTAACATTATTATTTTTTTTTATTAAAGATTTGTCTGTGAGCCATATGCAACCATCAAAAAGCCACATCTGGCTCATGAGCCATAGGTTCCCGACCCCTGCACTAGTCTGTGAGCTCCTTTGTTAGGGCCTGTTTCTTTCTGTAGCTCTGTTCCACTAAACCAGGGATCTAGGTATTGCTCAGATCATTATCAATTCACAGTATGGCTTGTAAGTACCTGTGTAGATACAGTCAGAGAAGAGAAGAACAGATGGGGTTTTTTTTCTTCATTTTAACTTTAGGGTCAATATTCTTTAGGATTCTTAGTTTTAAAGGGTAGGAAATTAGAAAAAAATAGTTAAGCAAATATGTTTGCGAAGCCAAATGTTTCCCAAACATCTGAAGTACAAGGGGAATCTTGTATGTATTCTGTGATAAGCTCCAGAAGTTCTATAAGAATTTTTAAAATATTTTTACTTAGACAATAAGTTTTTAAAATACACATTCTTTGTGTTTACAATTATTTCTTCTAAGTCTTATCACAAGATTTCTTGCTCTCAAAAGCACTACAATCTGTGGTCTTGTTGATATCAAAAGACCAATTTTCAGGCTTTTTTTTTTTTAAGTTTAAAGATAGAAGGGGCTACCAGTAGCTGTTTATTTCAGGGGAGTTGAAAGAGGTTATCTTCTTTAAAAACCACCATTAGATCTAAGTGTGTCAAGACCAGATGCATTTTATTAGTACATGGCAAGTTTGTAACTACCAGTAATTATGTCTATCTTACCAAACAACCAGTTGACTTGGTCGATTCAATGAAGACAATCGAGCTTGAGAAACCCTCAAACATAGCACTTTCCAGAAACCAACGTTTCCTAAATTTTTATCATTCACACACCAGATGCCCAACGTGTACTGTATCTGTGTATCACCTACACTGTAGTAAATCTCATAATCCTTGGAATAAAACAATCATATTAAATACCAACGTTATTTGTCATAGACGAGAAGCAATTATTTTTAAAGAAACAATAAAGTGCAACAATGTGATTGTAGTTCTAACTGGAATGTAGGAAAACCTCGGTGCCTGAGGCCTGCTTTGTTTATTTAAGAAGGGAGATTAATGAAAGTTCAGAATTGAAAAGAATGCCAGCACTAAAAAGAAGAACTGAAAAGAGTTTAAAAAGGACTTGTCTTTTTTTTTCTATGTAATTTATTTAATATTAATCCTTGTTATTATGTCCCTCTGAAGATCACCTTCATATTCACAGGAGGCACCAGCTTGCATTTGGGAAAAACAACCATAACCCAATCAACTGGTGGATTGAAAGTACAGTTTTTAATTCAGTGTTCTGATTTATGATCCTGTGTTTTGCATCATGACAATGTGTTTTGCTAAACATAATAGTTTACCATTTTTTAAGGTCTTTCAATATTTGATTAAGTAGGCAATGTTCAGGAGTTAAAATATGAACTTGGTTTTATAAGAAAACAAGTTACACTTAAATAAGACTTTTGAAAAAAGAATAATGAAAAAATGTAGGTGGGTTTAGAATCTTTCCTTATTTCAATTTATACCTTAATAGCATTTCTCTTAATATTGGGCCCTTAATGACTCACTAAGTAGAATGCTTACTTCTGGAAGATAAGTACAAAAAAATAAATAATGTTTTATATCTCCTTTATTTCTTGCAGAACCCCCCTCCCAAAATGAAGACAATTACTTGAAGATGTCTCTTGGGAGTATTTCATGAATCAGCCTTTCCTTTAATCATTCTGAGATTTTTCAAGTTTAAAAATTTACCTCCAAAAAAACTTCTTTGTTTAAAGAATATTCAGAGCTGCAGCAATTCAACTGTGGAATTCTGGGAACAAAGACATCCCAGAGATTACATTCAGCATCCAGGTGGGCCGGAAGAAGGCAGCAGCAGGTAGGTGCTCAGGCTTACGTTGTCAGCGCCTCACGCCATGGAGGCTGGGGTAGCAGAGTGTGGTTTACCTAGTGAAGGCACATAATGAGGGCAGTCTCTATCACTGTAACTCTATGTCACAGAGTGACCCAGGCAATCGGGATTTCAACTTCTAGTAAGAGAATTTTGAATAATATAGATTCTTTCTTCCTTTAAGCAAAATGCAATGTTCTTTTAACGGGCAACTTTGGACCAACTCATTTCCTGGGCTAGAGGTAGTAGATGAATTTTAAGTGCCCTAACCATTTGGTACTTAGTACTCAGTTAAGGATTCATTAAGATTCATAGCCTAGAGGAACCAGAAATTGGAAAGAACACATATCCATCTAAGTGGGTTAAGTTCTTAGGGAGCAGATGCAATTGTAGGCAACGGGAGAAGACCAACTGGTTTCTTAAAGGTTGGAGATTGGCATGAGGGTATGTATATACGCCAGTAGACATCAGCAGGGCCAGGAAAATTTGAATATTACAGCAGGTAGGAGGAGGAAGGCGATGGGAAGTCTAAGCTCTCCCAAGCAGATGGCCAGGTGGGCAGGTCAGTGAAGACTGTGGGCGAGGCAAAAGGCCAAAGCTGCAAGGCTATGTTTCCGGAGCAGGTGCTGAGTACACTGGGGAGAAATTACCTGTGTGTTCTGGGAATAAGTAGAGAATGAGCTTAGAGCTGAGTAGGAGTGAGAGCTGGATGTGCTGTCAAAGCACAGACTTGGGCATAGAAAAAAAAAGACAGAGACCCCCAAAAGAGGTACAAGAGGAGAACGCTATTCTTTTTTTTTAAAGAAGTCAAAATCCATTTATTAGAACTGGGGCAGGGTTAGCAGATAGAGGGACTCAGCATGTGGGTGGAAGTGAAAGCATGAAACCATTCCCTATCAGGGGTCGTCAAACTTTTTATAAAAACCGCCCACTTTTGCAGTGCTGGTCAACCTGGTCCCTACTGCCCACTAGTGGGCGGTCCAGATTTCATGGTGGGCCAATCGGAGCGCGTTTGGTTGCGCGGTAGGGACCAGGTTGACCAGCACTGCAAAAGTGGGCGGTTTTTATAAAAAGTTTGAAGACCCCTGCAAGATTTCTTTTCTGTTTGTATATTTGGTTTCTCTTTTGTGTGAGAAGCTTTCTTGGAACATTTGTTGATCCTTGGCCACCAACAAACAATTAGGAACAAGGCACTAAAAAGCTTTGTGCCCAAGCACAGAGTTTTTCAATCGATGGGATGCATTGTAGTGGGCATGAGAGTCGGATTCTTCGGGTGAAAGTCCCTCCCCCCAAATACCACAATGTGGAAATCTCTTCCCAGGTGACATTCACTTTCTTCAAAGAGGAGTCCTCTATCTTCAGCCTAAGAAGTAAATATCTAGTTGATAAAAATTAGAGCAGAAAAAGGGGGGGAGGTTCTTACCATTTCATCCCCCCATGATCAGCTCATGTTTCACCCATTTTCTTGATGCCACCATATGTTGTCTCCCCCATTCAATGATGCTTGAGAATAAACCTCATCTCCTGCCCTTGCTGAGGATGGGGATTAATCACAGGTAATCTTTGGTACAGAAAGAGATCTAGTCACTCAATAGCATGACTCACAGTCAATCTCTTTGTTTTAAATTCCCAACCGCCACAGAACCTGGTCTCTCTAGTTCTAGTGAATCCTAGTGATCTTGTGATAAAAAAATAAACTCATTTTTCATTAGTCCTTTACTTTGGAGGCCCTATAAGTTATAGCTTCTTCCTCTCTTTTGAGTTAATTACCACTTCTCCATCCTCTTTCCATCTCACAGAAAAGGTTGAGCTCTTTTCATCTCCTGGTTTTTCTTCTGGTTTCTTTGTCTTTGAGGCTTTGTAATTTTTTCTTTGCTATCATATCAGGTTGCTGAGAAGGACTCAAATCATCATCTTTAATGAAAATTCCTCTAGGTAACTATTAACAACATAAAAAATAAGGTGAATATTTGGTACTTAGAATTCCAAGGGCAGTCTTCATATTTACTGTAAAATTGATAAGTAGACATACAGATAGAGATATTGTAACAGGTCTTGATAGAAAGAGAATGATTCATAGTTACTCTGATGGTTCACAGAGAACATGGAAGGACTCTCAAGCATAGTTAGCAGTCTTAATTTACCTCTCCATTGGTTACAGATGGGGCTGAGCTTGCTAGGCAGAGCTGACCCGGTTTTTCCTCAGATTACTGCATTATGAACCCATCCCACCTCTAGTTGATTTAAGTGGGATAATTCCCAAATGTTTCTGGTATCAGGTGCCAGCTGACTATACATTAATAACCTGAAAAGTCTTTTAAAAATAATAGATGTGTAGATGCTATACCCATGCCCAGAGGAATGTATTCAGTAGGTGGAGCAAGCAGGATCTCATGAAGGTAATTCTGAGTCGCTATTATAAATAGTCATTATGGTGATTTGTTCACACTTATTTATTTCTATCTGTATTTCTTTGTCCATATCCATGTTGCTTACTTGCAGATAACTAGTACACTAGGCATACAGAATGCAGGGATGAATAAACAGTCTTAACCTTTGAAGAATTATTATGTAATAGATGTAAACTTAAAGCCCAAAGGTATTGTGAGGAGGTAGTTACTAAGTTGGCTCTTGAAGAATAAGTGAAATTTCTACAGTCAGAAATGGAAATCGCCTGACCAGGCAGTGGCGCAGTGGATAGAGCGTCAGTCTGGGATGCAGAGGACCCAGGTTCGAGACCCCAAGGTCGCCAGCTTGAGCGTGAGCTGATCTGGTTTGAGCAAAAGCTCACCAGCTTCAACCCAAGGTCGCTGGCTTGAGCAAGGGGTTACTCAGTCTGCTGAAGACCCGCGGTCAAGGCACATATGAGAAAGCAATCAATGAACAACTAAGGTGTTGCAACGTGCAACGAAAAACTAATGATTGATGCTTCTCATCTCTCTGTTCCTGTCTGTCTGTCCCTGTCTATCCCTCTCTCTGACTTTCTCTCTGTCTCTGTAAAAAAATAAATAAATAAAAACATTTTAAAAAAAGAAATGGAAATCATTTGAGTGGGTTTTTCAGGCATTTTTCTGAAATAAGATACTCAAAATAAAAACTTCGTCACACTAAATTCACTTTAATTTCTATATATTCTGTGTTGATGAGCATAAATAAATATTTTCAGTTAAATATCTAAGTTTGTTGACATAAGCGCAATAAATATTTTCAACAACCTTAATTAATATTAATAATTCTTATCACATATCTAAGTAGCCATTGTGTATTAAAATCTGTTAACAGATATTGGACAAATTACAAGAGCATGAAACTTGTCTAACTAGGAAATTATGTCATATAAATATTAACTTTAAGAATTCAATATTTTCTATTAAATATAATGATAATATTTTTATCCATTTTGATTTACCTCTCTTATAAGTAATATGTAGTCTAAATATTCTTGTAGATTACTTTTTGGATGTTTTTAAGCTTCTATTTTAGTATCATAAATCCTCATGTAATTAATAATAGGGAAATTTTTATATTCTCTTGTCCTTCTTCCATTTACAGTTAGAAACCACTTTAAAAGTTTTTCTTTCCTCCCAAACATTCCATCTCATCTCTTGCGTTGCTTTTCCAACTTTAGATTGCTATGCCTTTGCTATTTCTTGGTAATCTTCACTTTCTTTATTGGTTTCAAAAACAATTTGCCCTTTATATTATTAGCCTCAAGCTCTTCTTTCAGGTAAAGTACAAAATTAGGTTGGAATCTTTCCAGACCTTTTTCAAAGAAAATGATAATGATAACAGTGTGATACACTCTGTATGTCATCATTAAAATGATTAAAACCGTTATGAAGCACCTACTTGTGGTCTGTGGTGTACAGAGAGATGGAAATTACTGCTATTCTCTAGGGCATCTAATATTAAGAGGATGCATGGGCGAAGGACATAAATTGTGAACAACAAATACATAAAGCAGTAAGATAATGCAGCTATTATAGAAGATAAGCTCCAAGCATTAATGAAGAGAAAGTGTTACAGGATGCACTTTGTTTCAGAAACTACATACACAGAAAGGTGGCATTGTTACAGGATACATGTGATTATCTTCTTTCTCTTTAACTCCACTCAAATATAAGGCTCCTTCTCCACATTCTATCCTCTCTTTTTGCCTCCTTTCTTGCGCATTTCTCTTATCCTTTCTTCAATCTCTTCATCGCTCAATGAAAGAATGGTTCCCCAACCCTTCTGGGTCCTAAAAGGAGCCTCTATTTCTCTCTCAAATTGCTCCTTGCCCAGTGACACTAGGAAGAAAAGCTTCTCCAATCCTAAATGGCCATTCGGGATGCTTCTGGTCAGGCCCACCCTCGTCCAGCTGGGAGCTCTGCCTTTGCGGAGCCCCACCCATTCCTCACGGGCATCATGGTATGCTGGAGAGAAAACTGGGAGTTGGAGGCCTAGCTCTTCCCTAGCTGCTTGTCTGACCTTAGACCACACCAGACCTGATGGTTTCTATCTGTACCATGTGCAGATCTGGTGCAGGTTAAATATTACCCCCTTCCCCCAAAATATCTCTATGTTCTAATACCTGAAAGCTATGAATATTACCTTTTATGGCCAAAGAAGTTGTAGATATGATGAGGTTGCGGGACTTGAGGTGGAGAGATTATCCTGCATTATCTGGGTGCGCCTGCCGGAGGTGATCCCAGCTGTCCTCATAAAAGGAACCCAGAGGAGGCAGTCAGAGGAGAAGGCAGATAGATAATGACAGAAACCCCACCTGCAGGGTTGCGACCCGCATGTGGAAGGAGTGGCCACAAGACAGCGAGTACAAGCATCCACTAGAAGGAACCAGTCCTCTGGCCACCTTAATATTAGCTCAATTAAACTGATTTTGGACTTCTAGCCTACAGAACTTTAAGACAGTAAATCGGTCTTGTTTTAAGCCACTAAGTTTGTGGTAATAATGTGTTATAGCAGCATTAAGAAACTAAAACAAGGTTGTACTAGGTGACTTCGGTGGCTGTTTCTAACTATAATTTTGCTTTACAACTATGACCCATTGTTAAATGGCCCAGACTGTGCAGTACTTGAGTATCTTAATGGACTTTGTTAAAAGGAACATTTTGACAAGACTTTTAACCAGGCATTGGTTATTCTAAAGAGCAAGTGCAGTTGAAGAAGAGTCTCTGCAGTTTTATCTGAGCTTTTGTTCCAAAAAGAATAAGCAGTTAGAGAAAAACATTAGCCTTCCCCTATCATCTGACCCCAGTTTCCCACTTTAATGTTGTCCCCAATATACCCTCCTCTCTAGTTCCGTCAGTCTTCTCATCACTACCCCAACAGGCCCTTCTGTGTTCCAATTTCTTTGTTAATGTTCAACATCAAATTCTTTCTTCCCAAATCTCCCCCAAGCTCTAACCAAGGGCAAAATCTCTCTCTGATCACCCAGATCCCATTTAATCTTTTTTTCTATTTTCCCCATGTATATCATGTGCCCTAATTTTTTTTCAGACTCTTAAATCCATCTGCTATTTGGTGCTTACATCTCGGTCTCCTCCATTAGACAGAAGGGGCATTGAGTGTGGTGCGGTGGTTAATTATTTTGATGTTTTCTTTGTACCAGGACCAGTGCCTACACATAGCAGATGTTCGATGTTTCTTAAATTAAAGTCACAAAGGACTAGAACCAAGCAACCAGTTACTGTTTCTTCTTATAAATACATATCTTAGTGCAAAATTCTCCCACAGGAAAAGTTGCAAAGGAACATACAGTTATAAGCGATTCTTATTTTTTCTTTTTATTTTCCACAGTGTTTTACTTTTGTGTAAACTTCCCAAGTTTACCCCTCCTCTGACATACCATAGGGAAAAAAAAAGTTAAACAAATCTTCCTTGCACAATTTGTTCCAGTAAAAAGATAAAAAAATTAACTCAGGAAATGGGGAACGAGTAAAAAAAATTTGTTAAAACACCATATGTTGCAATTTACAAGAAGAACATAATCCCTTCTGATTTATTTTTACACCATGATTATTTTTATTCTTATAAATTCAGGATTAAGGGCATTTTAAGACCTTAAAAACGGTTATAAAGTGTCTGGAGTAATCATTGATAATATCTCTTTACTCCCTTGATCCAAACCAAATCCTAATTGAGTAAAACCCTTCAGTGCCTGAACAGTAAAGGCAATTCTTTCTGCCTGCTTAACATTAAACGGTCTCCCAGTCCATGCTGGATCTGATGTGGAGAATCAAGAGGAAAATTAGTTCACTCCAGAAATACCTTCTGGCAGTAGAATGCCTGTCACTTACTCATTTCCTTAATCATAGTTGGTGCTTATGCCAAGCCATTCATTTATATAACTTAAGGGAGCTTAACTCCTAAATCCTTGGTACACCAAAACAGGAGATAAGTGGGTAGTATCAATGTGCCTATCACTGTTACGCTTCAGACAAGTAAACAGACCCACAGGTCAAATTGTCATCATCTGTCTGTGAAAGAGCATAGAAAGAATGAAGCTTACAGATGCCCAAACTTGTTTTATCACCACTTGCTTCATCTAACAGAAGTCCCTGATTTGTTTGAACAGAGAGGTATGAATGGCCATGCATTGGATTCAGTTGTCAGTGATCTTGGAAGAGAATCTACATAACAGCTGTTTAGATTTAGCAGCACCATAAATAATTTTATCTTTTTAAACAGCAAACGGATGCTGGTTCTTTACAGAAGAAAAATCTGCTAATTCCTCTGGCCGTAAAATAACATCTATGGAATGCTACCGTCTACAGGTAAATAAACAAACCTCTTAGACTAAACCCAGACCCAGGTCACCCACACATGCTAACATCTTCTTTCGCTGTTGACTCTCAGGACACAGTGGGGTCCTATCGTGCTTTCCCGTCCAGAGCAGGAAGAGAAAACTTCCAGGCTAGGATTGGTTCTGGGCAGAGTCCGTCTGACTATCAACAGATTTCTAAAATTAAGTATTCCTTCTACCCCTAATTATTTGGATGACTCAAATTTGAGAAAAAAACAAGCATGTCATCTCAGACTGCATAATACTATGTGTAATCAGACATATAATTTCCAACAGGAAGTACATCTCAAACTTTCATTAAAAGCTGAAGTCAGGCCAGTGTGGGTTAAAATTTTGATTGGGCCAATTGGTTCATGTGCACAAGGAGCTTGAACTCTCTGTGTATAGTCTCCCCATTCAGGCCACAGGAATAGTAGTACTTGTTCGTCAGGCTAAATTAGATGAACTATATCATCAAGTAGACAATCTGTAGACATTCCAAAAGTAGCAGCTATTATTAGGAGTCACGGAAAAAAAACAGCATTATTTATATAACAGATATATAAAGTATCTTGTAGAATATTTTAAACTCTTTGTGCTTGGGTTCTATTGTAATTCCTGTGTATCCCTTACAGGGTCTGTCAGACCTCACATCTAAGCAGGTATGAAATAAATATTTGTTAATTGACTTAAATATACATTGTCATTAAAACAAACAAGTTATGCCAGCTTTGCCCTCAGCTTCCATTCCTGTGCTTTATTCTTTAATTTCTTTGATATCTTTTTAAATAGTTTGCCACTAAATAGCAGACAGCTGAACAATGGGAAATTTTTAAAAAACAAAATACAACAAGTAAATAAAAACCCACTCGGACCATAGAACATTACATGAGCCTCATTAGAGTATGAAAGAGGAAGCTACAGGGCAAGGCTGTCTGTCTCTGGAAGGTTGGTCATCGCCGTCTGTGACACTGCGTTGAGAAGGAATGACCAGTAATGCGAGGAGGACACAGGAATGGCTACATCTGCAATGGAGCCTGATGGACAGTGTAGGGTAATTTCAAGCTCAGCTCTAAGGAAATCATAATTACTACGTGGCAAAGCCAGGAGAACCAGGTAATCAGATCTGCACAACGCTGGCTGAGATAACAGGTCGCTGTGTGTAGTGTGTGTAGTGTGCTAAGCCCTCTACCATGTTGCTTCCAGCAGGGAGCTTCGGCAAGTTTCTTCAGCCCCTCCTGGTCTGCTTCTTCATCTGTAAACTAAAAGGATTGAACTAGATGAACTCCCATGTCCTTTCCAGTATTAATAGGCTATGCACATATGCTTCTAAAAAGTACTACTTGGTTCCCTAGATTATAAGACCTTACATGTTTGCTAGTGCTTTTAAGTTGACCAAAAGCTTCTTCAGTTAACCTTCACAACTACTTTGTAAGTAATGCATTCTCATCCCTCATATTTACAGATGAGGGAATTAAATCTTGAGAGATCAAGCAAGTCAGCCAACGGCACAGGATTTGCTGGCAATGGAATTGTGCCCACACGCTACCTGACAAGAAGCTTTCTGGAGAGATTAGTATTGAAAAGACAGGTACATACTATAGAAGAAAAAAAAGTGCAAGAAAGAGATAAAAGGAGAAAAAGAAGAAGAAAATATGGCACAGTTTGAAATAAAATGCAAAGGGCAAAAGCCCTTCTGTGAATTGCCAAGGACGAGCAAAAGCTTTTTAAAAACAAAAAAAGAGAAGGGCCCATTTCTTAACAGATGGCATAAAATTCACAGACAGGAGACTACAGAACTACTTCTCTCCTATTTTGTTTATGCTTTAGGAAGAAAGTATCTTCAAATTGGAAAGTGTAACAAATAGAGTAAGGCTTTGAGATCAAAATAGAAAAGGAAGTAATAATTGCATTTAAAAAATATGCCCTATTTATCCAGGGTCAAGTTCCCAGGCTCAGAACTACCTCAAGCTTCCAAAAGTTTCTACATTTTGTCTGAAAAATAAATTTCAATAATTTTTTTAATTATAGAAATTAATGAAATGTTGAAAACCTAAAGATAAACAAGGGTTACAACTTTTAAAAACTCGGCGCCATGGACAAAGTGTCACCCTGACGCATCAGGTTTGACCCTCAGTCAGGGCACATAGGAGAAGCAATCTGTGGTGCATGACTAAATGTAACAACTAAGTAAAATAAGTTGATGTTTTTCTCTCTCTTTTTCTCTCTCTGTTTCTCCCCCTGCCTTCCGCTCTCTCTCAAATCAATGGCAAAAAGAATTTTTTTAAAGAAATAAGAGGTTGAGTTTTACATCTATTTTTTAAAATGTTCTACAAAGGTAAGTTGGTCAAATAGATGATATGTAGAACTTAGAAAAGAAAATACCAACCAAAGGGAATTCCATGAATGACCAAGAATAAGTCATGGCCAACTAGTCTCATGTCCTTATTCAATGAAATTATTACAGTATAAGTTTAGAAATGCCTCAAATATGATATATAATCATTTATAAAGGTATTGTGCAACTTTTCCTATATCTTCATAGAACTAGCTACATTTATAGTACAGTTGGTGGTTTCATAATAAGGTGGATTATTCTAAGAGAATTGATAAATATTTACTAAATTTGCAGATGACTCAAAACAGAGAAGGATATCCAATAATGTCAAAGAGCAGATCAAGTTTTGAAAAGATCTTGAAATATTGAAACTATAAGCTTAAATGTCAAGAAGGATCAATTAAAAGACACACTTATGTTCTAGAATATATCCTAGAATGACCTTCTGGTTTCTTTGAGAAGTTTCAAAATTTCATGGGTGGTTAGAACCTCATGACCAAAGTCCTAAATTCTTTGATTGTAAGAAACATAATTGCATACAGACACCTAGAAATGTATCAGTGCTGAGAGCTCCAGGTTCTGCCTCTGTTAAGGACTGCCCACCAGATGTGACACTCCTAACACAGAGTTTCCAGGACAGAACCAGCAGTAAATTCTCATCGTGTGGCTGTGATGGGGGAATGGAAGGAGGAAGGCTCTGACAGTAGAGTGGGTCTTTGTCACATGATGAGTATTTTTTGATGCTCTGTGGCATTCATTGCAAAATATGTCGCATTCTTAGCAGAGAAAGAGAAAAAGGTTTTTAATAAATGAATGAATAAGTAAGCAAATAATAGCAGAGGATAAAGTACAGGTCTCGGGCCTTTTTCCCTTCCCCGGGATGTGTTATTGACAACCAGCGCTGGTGAAAGAGCTCCTGCGATCTTCCAGAAACCTAGAATTCATAGGGAAGGTTGGTTCCCTCATTTCTAAACTCCCTTAATGCTGCTCTTTAACACTCTGGCCCTCAGGACGTTGACCAAAGTGTCGTTGTTTTTATTTCTACTGGTTCTGTGTTTTGTGGAATTCAGTGCAAATAAGGATTCCTAACTACAGTTCTTAATGTCCTCCTAAAAATCTTTGCTGCTGGTATTCACTCCCTGTAGAGAGTTTGTGGGGGGTGAGAGGGAGCCCAGTAAACGCTGATGCTGAGTGTGGGAGGCCCAGGGAGGCAGACTGGGAGGAGGCTGGGTCAAAGTCTTCTAACACACACAGAAGAGAAGTGTGAGTAAGCCTGTAGGCTCCCAGGAGGAAAGTATTTTATGCCTGTATTTAGTAGCAACTGTGTTTTATCCCCCAATAGAGAAATTTGACCAAAAGATCTCCAGGAAAAAATATACAGTCAGGGAAACATGTATTTACGTAGATAAGGATTCATCTTCATGTAGGATGAGAACTGAACATGTTTACACAGGTCATTTCCAAGACTCCTCTCTCTATATATGGCTGTTTCAGTGACCCTGGGCTGCTGACATGGACCCTGAGGACTGAATAATGGTAACCTTCCGATTCTGGATGAACACACACAGAAATACCCATTGTATATGCACATACCACAAATATTCTGCATGCGACTATCTACAGCTTTGGTTTACTTTTAAGTATCTTATAACAATCTAATTTCATGATCCCAAATATTCAAATTTCAGGACATAATTAACAATGCTGCTCCACATACATAGCCATAATAAATAAATGTGTGGTTAAAAAAATAGGACATATAAAAAAGTTAGAATTATGTTTATTTTGGGAAAAAAAGACAATTTTATTCCAATCCAATGAAGATTTCTCCAGTACCTGTATTGAAGGTGTTTCTAGCCTCTACAAAGGATCAAAGAAGTAAAGGGCAGAGTCCGTGCTGCAGAGGAAATGAAAATACTCAAAGCAGGCACGGCTGTGATTTCCACCACCACTGATAGCAGGTGTGCCTGTGAATGGTCTCCAGGCACTTGATACCCAATATTTTACTTAATTTCTCATGGCAGCCCTGCAAAGCAGGTACGTTTGTGTCCATTTTAAAGATGAGGACACTGAGACTCTGGGGGAGGTAACATATCCGAGTCACACGGTCCGGTCTGCCTGCCTTCTGAGTTCCTGCTGCGCCTTTTATATAATGGTGCCCCAATAACTACAATGATGCTGACTACAATACTAAAATGCAAGTGTGATCAAAGTAGGAACAAAGACCTAGAAAGAGTAGAAAGAGAGAGAAAATCTGGCTGGTTGGCTTGTTGGGACTAGGAAAGCACCTGTGAAGAATGAGGCATTTGAAACAGCAGAAAATGTCAGGAAGAGTAGAATGTCAGCAAGGGGAGACGGGGTAGTGTGATTACACATCCTCTAAACCACGTTCTGCAGTGCACCTTAGGTCAGCAGTTACATTCTTCCCTCTAACTTTAGGGAGATAAAAATTAGTATCATTCTTCAGCTGACGACACGTTATCCTAAGAGCATTTGGAAAGCTTTGTCGTCTTTACTGATAAAAAATAAAGAAAGAAAGAAAATGCATTAGAATTGCAAGGAAGGTTTTAGTTCATATGCCACGCCTTAGAATGTAAGAATGATTTGGACACTGACACTAGTAAACAAAAAAAGGAGGAATCTCAGTAACTGGAGAATTTGATTAAGCTTTTTCTTTTTCAGGCCATACTGTCTCTGAGCAAGAGATTAGAATGAAGACCCTTATAAAGTCTTTATACCCATAACGAACCCTTGCAAGTAATGACAAAACAGCGCTACCCTACAACTTCATTTCTCCTATTTTACTGCACGCTGCGCAATCAGGAAATAAAATAAGATTCATGCTTTTTTAGCTGTGAATACAAATTACATAAAGATGCTATTCCAAACAAATAAGCCAAAAAGAAAACCAGAGAAAATTTACATCAATTAGTCTTGTTTTTCAAGATTTCTCAGGAACAAAAACACAGGCAGATTCTGAACCTTTCCCTTGGTCGTTAGAACAAAATAAAATTTCATTTTAGAGCCCTACATCTACTCCCCGAGTTTTTAAAAATAATCAACACTAGACCAATGTTATCAGTTTTTCTACAGTGAAATAAGCAACATTGCAAGGAATCTGGTCTCAATTGAAGGGGTAACGTTCACAATGATAGTTCATAGAGGAAATGGGGGGATGGGCGTTCATAGACAGGAAGAGAGAAGATTTAGACCAGTTAGTATAAGGGAACTCGTAGTTGCCAGATTATACCAAGACTCACACAAGAATATAAATTTTAGAACAGATGCTAGATAACAGGTTGCCAGGTTAAGGTGAAGTTGACTTCCTGTGGACTCTTCAAGCTCCCAGTCATTAAGATAGGTTATAGTTGTGATTGCTGTGATCTGAATATTCATGCCCCCCCCATTTATATGTTGGATTTCTAATGCCCAATGTGATGATATTAGGATGTGGGGTCTTTAGGAATTAATTAGGTTATGAGGATGATGGAGGCTTTATGAATGGAACTACTGTAGTGATCTTACAAAACTGATCTCACAGAACTCCCCAGCCCTGTCCTTTATGGGAGGTCACAGGGAGAAGCCATCATGCTACAACCCATATAGCTCAACCATGCTGGCACCTGATCACAGACTTCCAGCCTCCAGAACAATAAGGCACACATTTCTATTGTTTATAAACTACCCAGTCTGTGGTATTTTGTTACAGTAGCCTGAATGGACTTGAGATAGTTACCAAACATCTTAATTAAGATCTGACCTCAACACTCAAAAGTTAAAGTATAATAAATCTTCATGTCCACTTGAAAACATATAATAATTAGTTAGCTGTCTAGGTTAATATTGGAGTGCAGGACAAGAAATAAATTGTGCCTGGAGTCCCCCTCGCTGCCTCCCACTCTGTCAGATGAACAAGAAGTCAATTAGTCACCCGCTGATCTCTCCTGAGATCGAAGATAACTTGTCAAGCTTTCTTAGCTGGAACTATCTTTCTTGCAGTGACCCAGGTTTCCTGAAGCTCATCAGCAGTCCCTGATGTCTGCAAGCTTCCACTTCTGTCTCTGGGGTGACAGGAAAATATTCAGGTGTCGCACCCCAGGGCCCTCAGACCCACGTTCTCAACTGGGCCTGAGACAGCAGTTGAGAGGCAGCTGGCTGTGGAGAGAACATTGACCTTCTCCCTGTAAAGAGAAAGCACAGGAAAGGGGAGTTTTCCACCCTCTCTGCACCCCCTTGCCTGCTCGCCCCACACGAGTCAAGGCTAACCTGATTGTTAGGACATGACATTTGTTGGGGCATATTTCCTGCCGGCAATGTTATTGGACATTACAGGTGCCCCCTTGTTCTTTTACTGTGGTCAGCAAGCCCTCATCTGTCGTAAGGACAGATGGGAAGAGCCTCCAGCAGATGCAGAAGACGGCCATTCTCTGCTTCTTTTCTAACTCTACTCTTGTGTTTGGGTGGAGGGGGTTGTTTCTGCCCTTTGGTGTTTTTAATTTACAAAGGATGGAGGAGAAAGCCTTGAATTTTCAGGATTATATGCTTTTCCAGACTAAAAAGAGAAACCTGAATTTTTGCCTGACTGACATCTGTCTGTGCATACTCTACTAGCTAGACACGAAAAGGGGGAGAAGCGTCCATGGCCTCCTGAGCCCCGAAGAGACAGGTAAGGCCTCTGAGCCTGGGTTCTGTTGTTACCTGCAGGACCTTGGGTCTCCAGGTAAAAGGAGGAGAATCAACAAAATTGGTTCTAGATAGGTTGACAAAATCTCAGATACACCCTTGTCACTGGTCACCTGGTGCCTTTTCATTATTAGCCGCCTCTGAAGTGGTCCCAGTGTGATGAAGAGAGAACCAAGTCTTAAACAACTGTGCCCTTCCAGCCCAAGTCACGTTCTCATCATCGTTCCTTCCTCAGTATTTAGTATCTCTCTGTATATGCAAGTGTTCTCCGAAGTGATTGATCGGGTGAACCAGGAAGTGCAGAATATGTGAAAAACTGTCCCATTACAGCACATTACAGTTGAATTACAATTTATGTTCCCAGTTTTATTATTCACCATTTATTCAATATAATTAAGTGCTCTATCTCCAGTTAATTTTATTGAGTACTATTTTAGCTATCCTTTCTTGGGAGTAAGTTTTGTTTGTTTGTTTTTTTAAGTGGAGAGAGATGGTTCTAATGAAAGACTTCCCCTTATTTTCTCTGGCAGTGTGTCATACCCTCACTCTTCAACACACACACATACACACACACACAACACATACATTTAGACTTTGCTTGAAGTTTAAAGCACCAGAGAACTTAAGGAGGTCTAAGGATACAAACGGATTATAGTTGAAAACCTTAACAAATCTATTTCTTATATATCAGATTTGCATAGGACCTCACTATGTTTAAAGTCTAAGCAGTGATGATGAATCTTGGATTGCTTCTTTTAGTTTCATCAGTTCATACATCTTATATTTGGAGGCTATACAATTAATGTATAAAAATTTTAAATCATAACTTCTTCCTGGTGATTTACTTTGATATGCAAATAGAAGCCAAGGAAGTTTGTAGACCACTGAAATAACAGCATTAGAACCACTCACCTCCATATAGCCTGAGTTGTTTTTTTTGGAGGAGGGGTTTTACAGAGACAGAGAGAAAGTCAAAGAGAGGGATAGACAGGGACAGAAAAACGGGAATGAAGAGAGATGAGAAGCATCAATCGTCAGTTTTTTGTTGCGACATCCTAGTTGTTCATTGATCGCTTTCTCATATGTACCTTGACCACGGGGCTTCTGCAGACTGAGTAACCCCTTGCTCGAGTCAGCAACCTTGGGTCCAAGCTGGTGAGCTTTGCTCAAACCAGATGAGCCCATGCTCAAGCTGGTGATCTTGGGGTCTCGAACCTGGGTCTTCTGCATCCCAGTCCGACGCACTATTCACTGCGCCACCGCCTGGTCAGGCCATATAGCCTGAATTAATGGAATGTTCTTTTGTTTGTATTTTTAGTCATTTGGTTTTCATTTTATTGAAATAGTAAGTTCATATTAGGAATAGGAACATTTTGTGTCCTGGTAGCATTTTGAGACCTAACCTGTCTTTACTTCAAGAAAAAAGAAGCAATTTGGTTGGTTACTAATAACTTAGACTCTGATTTTGAAAGCTGTCATGTTTTATTTTAAAATAAAAGCTCCCTAGACTTCATTGGGGGACAAATAAGTTTTAGTTTTGTTTGGATTTGAAAGGCAAGAGAAAAGATTAGTAGATGATAATTCAGTTTGGAACATGTCACTTCAGGGTGTGTAAAACTCAGTGAATATCCTGCAGGAGCCATCAAGACAATAAACAGGTAATAGAAGAAGTTCAAAAAAAATTATAAACTCAAAAAAACAAATGTTTACTTTTGTAATGGTTATTGATAACAATAATTAGAACAACAGTGACTTAGAAAATGGGTTGGACATAGTCATATTTGACTTTTAGGAATAGTAACTCTGGCAACAGCATGAAAGATAGTATGGGAAAGAAACTAGAGGTGGAAATACCAGCGCTTATTAAAAATGTCTGGGCCCTGGCCTGTTGGCTCATTGGTAGAGTGTCAGCCTGGCATGTGGATTTCCCAGGTTCAATTCCCAGGCAGAGCACACAGGAGAAGTAACCATTTGCTGCTCCAACCCTCCCCCTTCTCTCTCTCTCTTTCTCTCTCTTTCTCTTTCCCTCGTGCAGCTATGGCTCGATTGGTTCTAGCACATTGGCCCCGGGCACTGAGGATGGTTCCGTGGAGCCTCCTCCTCAGGTGCTAAAAATAACTTGGTTACAAGCATGACCCCAGATGAGCAGAGCATGGGCCCCAAATGGGAGTTTCCAGGTGGATCCTGGTCTGGGTACATGTGGGAGTCTCTCTTTTCATCTCCCCTCCTCTCACTTGAAAAAAGAAGAAAAAAAATCTGTGTGGAGGTGGCGAGAGACTAAATTCAGAGTGGCCATAAAAATGAACTAGGATGGGTAATTTGAGATTCATTTTAAGGCAAATTTCCTGAAGTCTAACAATTAATAAAATGGGGCTATAGGAAGTAAGAGAAAGGGAAACATGACAATGTCTCTAAGATTTCTAACTGAGGAGACCAGGTCAGTAGACACTATTAAGCAGGCCAGGAATATATCACGTTATTCCTTTATTTCTTTTTTCTACTCTTTGTACTTATATTTCACAGCCTTCCAAGGTTTTTTTGTTTTGTTTTGTTTTGTTTTGTTTTTTTTACAAAGACAGAGAGTCAGAGAAAGGAATAGATAGAGAACAGACAGACAGAAACGAAGAGAGATGAGAAGCATCAATCATCAGTTTTTCGTTGCTACGCCTTAGTTGTTCATTGATTGCTTTCTCATATGTGCCTTGACCGTGGGGCTACAGCAGACCAAGTGACCCCTTGCTCGAGCCAGTGACCTTGGGTCCAAGCTGGTGAGCTTTGCTCAAACCAGATGAGCCCGCATTCAAGCTGTCGACCTCGGGGTCTCGAACCTGGGTCTTCTGCATCTTCATCCAACGCTCTACCCACTGCGCCACCACCTGGTTGGGCTACAAACCTCCAAGTTCTGCAAAGTTTCAAAGATATTGGACTTAGTATAACCTTGCTAAAAAGAGAATAAGTCATTTGCCTTTTTAAGAAACTTACAATTCTTAGTTCATGAATCAATTGCTTGTAGTAGTTAAAAAGGAGGTTTAATAAATCCTGTCCTGGGAATGAAAGTAGTAATTTACTTTACTACCAACTAATGACCCCATTATTTAACTCTGTCACTCATTATCTCATTAGTCTTCACAACATCTCTAACAGGTCTAAGTGGAAGATAATACAGATTGACTTATCTAACTCCATTTTAGTCCATTCATCTCCATTACACACACACGCCCTCTGCAACAGAATTTACAATGTCCTAGAGCTCTAGTTTTTTTCCAAAGCCTAGCTTCCACAAAACAGACCCCTGCAAGATTTGGAAAGTAAATCTCAAAACTTCAAGGCCATTCCACCACCTCCGCTATTTCTAGTAGCATCATCAGAATAGTGGTATTTGGTTTTGTTGTGTTTTCTGCAGCCATTGTTGCAGAGGTCCTGTTGTGGGTTGAATTTTGTCCTCTCAAAATGTTGAAAACCTAACCCCCTGTACCTATCAGTATGATCTTATTTGGAAATAGGGTCTTTTCAGATAATCAAGGTAGGATGAGGTCATTCAAGTGAGTCCAGTTCTATATGCTGTGTCTTTATGAAAATGGGGGAATTTGGGCACAGAGAAAAATGTGTACACAGGGAGAGCATCATTTAAACATGAAAGTAGAGACCAGAGTGATGCAACTACAAGCAAGCCACCAAAAGTTAGGAGAGAAGCATGGAACGGATTCTCCCTCACAGCCTCCGGAAAGAGCCAACCTTCCTGACACCTTCACTCAGACTTCTAGCTGCCAGACCTGTGGGATTATAAATTTCTGTTGTTAAAGTCATTTTTTTTGTCAAAATAATACATATCCTAATGCCTGGTCTCAAGCTTACCAGTTGTTGAAAAGTAGGGAATGGGGCCTGACCAGGCACAGTAGATAGAGTACCCGACTGGGACCTGAAGGACCCAGGTTTGAAATCCCTAAGTCTCCAACTTGAATATAGGCTCATCCGGCTTGAGCACAGGCTCACCAGCTTGAGTATGAGGTCACCGGCTTGAACGTGGGATCATAGACATGACCTCATGATTGCTGGCTTGAGCTCCAAGGTTGAGGGCTTGAGACCAAGGTCGCTGACTTGAGTAAAGGGTCACTTGCTTTGCTGTAGCCCCCTGGTCAAGACACATATGAGAAAGCAATCAGTGAGCAACTAAGGAGCCACAACAAAGAATTGATGCTTCTCATCTCTGTCCTTCTTTCTGACTCTTTCTCTGTCTCTGCCAAAAAAAAAAAAAAAAAAGGAAAAGAAAAGTAGAGAAGGAAAGGGTAAGATCCATTTTTATGATGCACATGACAGCATCGTGGTATTTTCTTAAACCCAGCAATTATATGATGTTACTTTTGTTTCTTTCCTTCTTTCTTATTTCCTAGATTTTTTGGTAAGCCAATTCAGCAGAGGTCCTCAAAAAATCAGCCTGGAACCTGCTTCTGCCCTTGCCATTCTCTGGGTTAAGATCTTTCTCTTAAACTAGGTCTAGAGGATTCTGTAGTCCACAATGTATCCTGACTAAAGGACACAATGATTCTCCAAAATGCACCTGTAATTCTAGCTCACAGAAAACCAAAGTCTTATTTTTTTTTCCTTTGTGCAATATAGTACGTAGACCATAGCAAGTCTGAATAAACCAAAGCAGAGTGAAATTGGGTAGTAGGTTTAAATGAAATTAGGTCACAAATCTCCAATAAAATGTCTATTCCCTTTAGAGATTTCTGTATTTCTGACTTCACTGCAATAGTAAGCTAGCTGTTTTTCCCTAAGTTAAATAGGAGAAAGTAAACAGACAGAGTGTGGGTACATGGATAGGATGAGTTTTTAAATATGGGCATAGACACTGTAAACTTTATTGGTCAAATAGAACTTTTGGCAGAATTTTGGTTTTGGAAAGCTCCTATCAAGACTCCAAAATATAGAACTTCAGAGAGAAATCAGTCACTAAAATTCAGGCCTAAGTCCTACAAAATTTGTAGTCAACACTTTATAAACAATATGAATGATGTCCAAGCCTAAAACTTGTAACAATGTTGTTCCTAATCCCCATAGTTTAGGATTGGCTTTAAAAATCTGTAATGCTTACTGGGTTGAGAATTTTTATACTTTAAATGGATATACAAAGCTTCCAAGTGGTTAAATGACTTAGTCAAATCCAAAAAAATTAGTGTTTTGGTTGTTGGAAAAACAAATAACAAATGCTTATGTAAGAAATATTTTTTTCCTTCAGTATCCTCCGAGTGCATGTTTAAAGAACCAGTTATATGTTAAATTCTGATAAAGATCCACAGAGCAATATTGGCAAAGTCTTGTTTGTCTAATGCTGGGAGTACCAACTCAGATGAATAAAGAAAGTCTTCAAGGTCGAGTTCAAACATTGTCTCTGTCATGAGCCTTTCTAGTCTCCCTGGAAACATCTGCTTCTAGGCTCCCAGAGCACTTCTGTTATTTCTGTTAGGATATTTATCACCTCTGTGTTTAGGAAATTTTTATGTAGCACTTCCCTAGTGCCAACACCATTCCAGTCACTTTCCTCAAAACAATTTGATACGATTGGTACGATTATTATTCACATTTTGTAGATGAGCACCTAAGGGACAAGCACATAACTCTGCCAGGGTGGAGCAGGATTCATACCAAGTGGTTTAGGCCCAGAGTTCATGCTCTAACCCTTTCTTTACACCTTCTTAACCCTGTTAAGGTTATAGGCATACATACCCAACTCTTTATTCTTTCCTGCTAACTTGCTAAGAACAGAATTCACTCTGATTCATATCTATATTCCATACAATATTTAAAATGATGCTTGGGGCAGACTTAGGAATCAATGCATTAAATAAATGAGTGAAGAAGGGCACATAGAACTAGACAACAAGAGTACATTTATGGTTAACACATATTGGTGGTGACAGGGCTAGAGAAATACCATCCTTTCTCTTTGGTCACTTTTTTCCTCAAGTACTCCTTGCATGCCACTTTGTGCAAGCGGCGGTACTAAGATTTGTTTAAATGGATGAGTTGTAGGGAAAATAGCCAACCACAGAAAGTGAGCTAATTCGTGATGAAACTGAAGTGGAAATGTGACTTTGCTGCTCCTTTTCTCCCCTTTCTATTGTCTTTCTTCTCAACAGGAGAGGACTCCATTTGAAATGTCCTGGCTTTCCTTGGATGTGTTTGCAGAGGTCACCACTGGGCCTCCAGGAAGAGAACAGCCTGGCCAACACAGTAGGACAAGTATGTTAAGGATCGACAGGCACACGCTGTAAAATATAGATTCACTCAGATGTATGATTCAGCCACTCAAATGTTCCCTGTCGTTTAGATTTGTACATTTGATTTACCCTTCCCTCATAACCATCATAAAATCGCCCGAGTGCATGACTCACTTTCCTTCATTTACTCACATTTCAGCCATGGTAATTAACCTTGGCTAATCGTTCTTCTCACTAGACTGACTCAAGGATTGTTAAAGGCAACAAGCTTGTATAATCAACGGTAGACGATAGAGACACAACATGCAACTTGGCACATATGTTCTAGTGTTGAGATCTAACACATTCCTCTCTATATGAACTCTCAGCCAGAAGGCCTCCTGATTGAAAACCAAGCATCTGGAGCTCAAGTCTTTAATTTTGGTCAATCAGTCTCAAGGTAGCAGCAGTTTAAAAACAAGTATCTGGGATCAAAGGGCAAGAAAAAGAATGAAAGTATTTTCTTGCTATTATTATATTTTATAAGAAAATAATGGCTATAATTACCTGTTTAGCTTTAAAACTTCAGTCTTGTTTCTCAAAAAGTTAAACACAGAATTATCACATGATTTGGCAATTTCACTCTTAGGTGGATAAAACAGCCTCCCCTCATCCACAAGGCATACATTCCACGACCCCCAGCAAATGCCTGGAACCACAGATAGAACCAAACCCTGTATATACTATATTTTTCATATATATACATATACATATATATATATATATATTTTACTTAAAGCACTTTATGGCTTCTCTTTGGCATATCCAAATTGCCACCATCACTATTCTCCCACTTCGAGGCAATCAGTAGGCAAAATAAGGATTACTTGAACACAAGCACTGCAATACCACTACTGATTTGACAACTGAGACAGTGAAAACATCTGGAAGCTAATTTTGGGGGGGTCGTTGGCATAAACATATATTTTAAAACTCACGTAGGACATTTTTGGAGACACTAGACAAAGGGAGGATTCATATTCCAGGTAAGAGAGACTGGGACAGCTTGAGCTTTCATCCCCCTACTCAAGAGGGTGTGTAATTTATCATTTATGAACTGTTGATTTCTGGAATTTTCCATTTAATATTTCAGACTGTGGTTGACAGTAGGTAATTGAATAACAGAAAGTAAAAACATGAATAAGCGGTGACCACTCTACCCAAAAGAGTTGAACATTGGTATTGAAACTGTAGAACAAATTCAAAAAGAGTTTAGAGGTTTTGGCCAGAAATAAATGATACAGATTTATTCAAGCGTCTTAGAGTTTAAAAACTGAAAACTCAGCTAGGCAAAAACCCAGACGTATTCCAAAGACAAAAAAAGTTAAGAGTTTTTATAGTAAAAATACCTTCTTGACAATAAATCAGTCTTATATCTTAGTCCTAGGATTGGTCCAGGATGGTTATCAGTCAGATTCAGACAGTCTGAATGACGAATGCCAAGTGGTCTCAAGGACAGATGCTGGTAAGTCTGGTCTTGTCCAATGGTCTGGATAATACATGTCAGGTGGTCTAGATACACAAGTTCTTCAAATGGGTCATCAGATTATCTAGAAGTCTGATATATTCCCAGATATATATCCAGACATTGATACAGGACTGAAAATTTTAAAAAGTTTAAGTTCCCAGGCTAGTTAGGATAAGAATAGAGTCTTTCCTCATGCCTCAACCTTTCATTATGTTAATAATTTTAGCAGCTTGGTTAAAATGACTCCATTTTATTTATTTTCTATCTTTACTATTTCCTTAAAAAAATACATTTACATGCAAGTTTATAACAGCGCTATTCACAGAAGCCAAAAGATGGGGGTGGGGACCCATATTAACCAACAGATAAATGAATAAACAAATTGTGGCAGAGACATAGAGGGGAGTATTATTCAGCCATTAAGAAGGTAATTAGTTCTGATAGGTGTTACAAGATGATGAACCTTGAAAACATCATGCTAAACAAAAGAAACAAGATACAAAGGTCACCTATTGCATGATCCCATTTCTGTGAATGCCCATGGAGACAGAAAGTATATTAATGGTGGGCAGGGAAAGGAGAAATGGAACAGTGGCTACTAGTGGGTATTCCTTTTAACATGATGAAAATATTTTGGAACTAAATAAAGGTGCTAGTTGCAGAACACTGTGAATGTACTAAATGCCACCAAATTATGCACTATAAAATGGTTAATTTTGTTTTATGACTTTCATCTCAATTTTAAAAATTGGCATGTGTTCTTATTAAGCTGTCATTTATACAGTAAATAAAAGTATAAATTTGTTGTTCTTTGTGTATGTCAATATAGCATACATCTTACCATATAAGGGTGATGTTCAAAGTATTTCATAACCAGCAAGGAACATATACCCCTAAACAAATAACATTTCCCATTCAAATGAGTGCAAGCCAGTGGAAAGCCAGCCCTGCCAGCCTTCGGACCAAAAACCCCCCAAAGAATCACTTTCTACATGGGCCACACACTGCAGATAACCAGGCAGAGTTTCACTGAGTCCTAACCAACAACCCAGACACATTTATAAAAGAACACTTCTTCAATTTTGCAGAAGTCATTAAAGTTCAGCTAGACTAGGTCATTGACTGAAGGGCACATAAATATTAAAAGGCAGAACAGACTCACATGTAGGTGTCCTTAATTCAAATGAAAATCTATTGCACAAAAGTCATTTTTCTCAAGGCGACTTGCATCAAAACAACTCAACTGCTACAGATTTTTAGAAAATATATTGGCTCTCTAAGTGCTCTCCCAGACTTTTAAACTATTGAAAGAAGGTAGAAAATACCAAAAGAAAAAACAGACCAGACTTCCAGAATAAGCTCAATAGTATAGCTGTATAGATAAAAACTAGTATTTGATGGTTTAATAATTTGCAGAAATATGTACCCTGGAAATTAATACAGTAAAAAGCCCTCCCCCCACCAAATCTGATGACAGAGCATTATCCAGGGCCACCCTCACGAGCATGCATCCGGTGCGGGCATACAGGGCCCAGCACTCAGAAATGTAATCATTTAGGGCTTTGTTGTTGCCCTCTAAAAGTTCTTAATCATTTTTTGAGCAAGGGGCTCTGCTTTTTCATTTTGTACTGAGCACCGCAAATTATGTAGCCAGACCTGCCAGTATCCAACTAATTTTAATCCTTCCCTGACCTACTTAGAAGAGTTATTATGAAGATCAAAGGAGCGGGAATAATATAACACTCTTTATAGTTTATAAAGTACTTCCACATAAAGCTATTAGTCCTCAGTTAACTGATTTATAATTATTTAGATTCACAGACAGGTGGCTCCTTGAGGAATGCACTGCTCCTTCCACAGGTGAGGAAAGGTGACCAGAGCGGGTGGGAGGCTTGCAGGAACAGGGTTGACCTGCCGTGAGGGTAAAGGCTACTGAGACTGGGGTCTCCTGACACTAGGAAGCTTTTCCTGCAGCTTCAGCTGTTGCCTTTTCCATCCTCAGCACTAAGACCCCAGAGAGGCCTTGTGTGCACCCTAAACCCTATGAAGAATCCCTCATGTTTTAAATGAGTGAAGAAATGAGTAAGTGAAGAAGTGTTCCTTTCCAGTAGACTGGAGAATGCCGCTTTCTGAGCTGACTGTAAAAGCACTGTAATGTTCTTTGGTTGCATGGTCAACGGGTGGATTTTGTTGGAGTGTATCGGTTTACAAATGTTTAACTATCAGCTTACTTATCTACCTCCTCTGAAAATGAGATTCTATTCGATAATAAAAACGGCTTTGGAATTTGTACTAAGCCAGCTGTGTACATGGTACAGAATGTTCTCAGAAGCAATGGGACTCATGAATAATAAGGCAGCCACTTCCTGGACTCTATGGCCTCATCTGCCTGGTGTCCTCCCTTGCCCACAAACCTTTTGCCTCCTGACCTAAATTTGGATCCTCTCCTCTCGCATGCAAGATAATAGATGAAATTAGAGGAAGTCACCTTTATCCTGATTCTTGGCTGCCTCGTGTGCTCCAGCGGTTCCACCGGGCTCCATCCACAGAACACTGCTATTTTATGGAAAGAATGTTATTAACACCACATACCCCATATTTTGCTACCAGCAGAGCCCCTGACCGAAGCAGCATTATTCCATTCACACTGTTGATGCTAGATTGCTCCAGATGGCAAAGCTGAGTCAACAGACCCCAGCAGGAAGGTTGGGTTTATTTCACAGCAGGTAAGAATGTGCAGTTGCAGCACAAACAGAAAATTTCTTTGACCTTCCCTGAATTATGTGTTTGTCATGCTTAATAAAATCAGGGTTTATTAAGCTATTTGCTCCATTTACAAAAAATTTTTGACTAACAAATTTATATATAACATTACCCATATAAACCAGTGTCATTTACACACATACACATATACAAATTATCTCAATACATACTCAATGTAAAAAATTCAAATAATATAAATGTATACAAAATAAAAATATATAAGGTCTTTTATCTACCCTACCCTACTCTCCTCTTACAGAGGTATCTTGTTAACATTTCAAAGCAAAATATTTTCCTTAACATTTTAGACTATATATTTTCTGACACACTTATGTATCTAAAAGTATCTGTTTGAAAATAATTATAAAAAGCATTTATAAAAACCTATGTTTATTTTTAAATGCGTGTTTTCACATAGCAACATTTTTGAAATTGAGTTTTCTTACATTTGATAGCCTCTTAGATGCAATGAAACCCTAATTTATTTTGTTTTTAATTAAATGGTTTATACATATTTAATGTATTGTTTTAAAACTTGCTTTTCAAAAGAACCTAAATAAGTTCTTCACATAGTATTTACCATTCCCACTGCATTTATACCCACATACTGTTTGGTATATTTTTAAGTTGTAAATTAAATGGTTATAGCTCTCATATCTTCAAATTGCTTCTAAATGTATTCATGATCCCTCACACAATGGCATAAATATAAAGCTCCAAGTCCTTTATACAAGTGGTTTTTGTGCATGAGATAAGGAATTTGAATCACACTCTTGGGAGCACCCTCCTAACCTGTAGCTAATAAACACACAAAATACAAATAGCTTTCTTAATGCTAATGGCAATAGGTGTATCTTTTGACTTACACACTGGTTTATTCATAGTTTCTTTAAGGCTGGGTAATTAGGAATGTTCCATCATGGCATACCTAGATATCCCCATCTGAGAGTTGTGGGTTGTATCTCACCATTTCCTTCTAATAGGAAATGGGCAAGGGAAGCATTTGCTAACTCCACCCCTGCATTTCCCCTTGCCATTGTCCCAGCCTTCAGGTTACACAATCTCCCCATTACCTTCTCCCAATTACTGAGCAGCTGGACAGAGGCTGAGCAGGACTGGGGTAAACTCAAGAATCTTACAGCCATGTGACATAAGAGTATAGAGAAAGGGAAGCCTGCAACCTAGACTCAGAATGGCTTCGGTTCAGAAAAAGCCCCCAAGAAGCAGGGAAGCTCTGGACCCCACAATGAAGGAGGTCCCGAAGGTTCAGCTGAGGTCAGGACTCCTTGGTGTTTCCTTAGAACTAAGTCACACCACAGATGCCCCATAGACTCTGAGTCCTGCCCCACATCCCGAACAGACTTCCTGGAACTGATGAAGCCTAGACTTGTTGGGCCTGTGACATAGTGGGTAGTCAGACGAGTCCTAAGTATTCCCCAGAATATGGAGTTTAGCAGCTGAAAATGACTCCAGGGCAAAACAGCATCTCACCCTGGGAAGGGAGTAGGATATTTACAGTTGCCACAGTATAACTATTCTGAAGGTTTAACAGGACAGAGGGGAACTTGTATTTTGAACCTGCGAGATTAGTCAGCATTCTAGCCATTTACCTTCACAGGAAAGAGACACTGCAGTGGCTTTTGACCCAGTGGTCTGATCTACTTCTGTCACACAGCCAATCAGAACCCATGAATCTGCCACAAAAGTCCTAGCTGCCTTCTCCCTCCAAAGAGACTAAGTCACCTCTCACCTTCTCGTCTGCTACTCCCAAGTCCCAGCTGCCATCACCGCTCACCTAACTTATTGCGGTAACCTCCTTGGTGTTTCCTTTTTCCCACTACTATTTCTCTCCATCAATCTCCATAAAGAGACCAGACTCATCTTTGAAAACACCAATCGCCAATATCACCTCCACCTTGCCCCATTTAAAAGCTTCTGTGTTTATTTTTCTGCACCTACAATAAAATATAAACTCCTTTAGCCTGAAGGCCAAGTCCCTATGCATCAGCCTTTCCAGCATCTTCTTTCTGCTACTCTGTCTCTTACGTGTTGAATTCCAGGCCCGTTAAACTTTAGTATGCCCAGCTCTTTCCAAAGCAGAATGCTGGCTGACTCAGCCCAGGAAACATTCACTTCCATTCTAAGCATGTCTATTTCTTCTCATCTTTACTGTGGTATCACTTGCTCAGCATAGCTGTCCCTGTGCACCTGTCTGAAGGCTCTTCTACATTACTATCATTGCCTTCTGTTTATTTTCTCTTAAAAGCATGTACTACACTCTGTAATTATCCTGCTTATTTACTTGTTAATCTTCCTACATGAAAATTTAAACTTCTGAGAATGAGGAGCATTGTCAGCTTCTCCATTGTGTCCCCTTTTTCTAATCTAGATTCTAGACTATTTCCTGAACAATTTAGCCAATAGACATTTTTGAATGAATGAGTGGGATTATCTATACATTTAAAATTAACAGGGAACTCTGCATGGCATTAAAATCCACCAGCTCAGGGCTGCCTGTGTCAGGACATGAGAAGAGGTTGATTAAAACAGAATAGAGCCACCAGCATCACAAACCTCTAGGTCCCACTCTGACCTGTCAAATCGGTCTCCAGAGGAGGCAGAGTCTGAACCTCCTTGGTGAGGAAGTTCTATGAGGGGCTCTGATGCCTCTCTGTATCAACCTAATCAGAAAGAACCATTTTTTTGTCCTTGGAGTCACTGTGGCTCACAGTGAGACTGCTATGGAGTGATAACATGTGGTTAGAGTCAATGCTTCAACAGCCTTGTTTTAGGAGAAACAGCGAGCATAGGAGTACTCCCATGCTGAGAGCACGGCACCCAGGAGTGATAGAAAGTCAGCTGCAACCCAACCTTCCCCAAAAGTCTATGAGCCAGGTCAGGTTAAAGGCGTGAGCTTTGGTGTATGTGACCGTGTGTGTGTGTGTGTGTGTGTGTGTGTGTGTACGTGTGCGCTTAAAATAACTTTTTATAAAAGGAAAATATTGTAAAATTTTGTGAAAATACAAGAAAAATATCAAGTACTCAAAAACCACCTGGGCCCTGGCCAGTTGGCTCAGTGGTAGAGCGTCAGCCTGGCGTGCAGGAGTCCCGGGTTCGATTCCCGGCCAGGGCACACAGGAGAAGCGCCCATGTGCTTCTCCACCCCTCCCCCTCTCCTTCCTCTCTGTCTCTCTCTTCCCCTCTCACAGCCAGGGCTCTGAGCAGAGTTGGCCCGGGCGCTGAGGATGGCTCCGTGGCCTCCATCTCAGGCGCTAGAATGGTTCTGGATGCGGCAGAGCAACGCCCCAGAGGGGTAGAGCATCGCCCCCTGGTGGGCATGCCGGGTGGCTCCTGGTCAGGTGCATGCAGGAGTCTGTCTGCCTACCCGTTTCCAGCTTCGGAAAAATACAAAAACAAACAAACAAAAAAAACCACCCATGAGTCTTCTGCTCAGAAATCATCATATTAACTTTTTTTTTTTAACGTTTTTTTTTTGTATTTTTCTGGAACATATCTATTTTTTGTAAGTTTTATATATATATATATATATTTATATATATATTTATTTACATATATCTATTTTTTGTAAGTTTTATATATATATTTATTTATATATATATATATATATATATATTATTTTTTTTACAGAAACAGAGAGAGAGTCAGATAGGGACAGACAGATAGGAACGGAGATAGATGAGAAGCATCAATCATTAGGGGGTTTTTTGTTGTGACACCTTAGTTGTTCATTGATTGCTTTCTCATATGTGCAATGTGAAGACCGCGGGCCTTCAGCAGACCAAGTAACCCCTTGCTCAGGCCAGCGACCTTGTGTCTAAGCTGGTGAGCTTTGCTCAAACCAGATGAGCCTGCGCTCAAGCTGGGTACCTCGGGGTCTCGAACCTGGGTCCTCTGCATCCCAGTCTGACACTCTATCCACTGTGCCACCACCTGGTCAGGCTATTTTTTCTAAGTTTTTAATTGATTAACATAAACTTGTTTTCTCTCATTTATCTAACCTCTTAATGTTATACTGTAGTAAAATTCTTTTTTAAAATTGCCAATACTGGCTCTGGCAGGTTGGTTCAATGGTAGAGTGTAGACCCAGCATGTGGATATCCCAGGTTCGATTCCTGATTAGGGCACACAGGAGAATCAACCATCTGCTTCCCCACCCGTCTCCTTCCTCTCTCCTTCTCTTTCTCTTCTCCTCTCACAGCCATGGCTCAATTGGTTAAAGCACAACATCCCCAGGCACTGAGCATGGCTCCATGTAGCCTTTACCTCAAGCACTAAAAATAGCTTGGTTGCTAGCATGGCCCCAGATGGGCAGAGTATCAGCCCTAGATGGATGTTGCCAGCTGGATCCTGGTTGGGGCACATATGGGAGTCTGTCACTCTCTCTCTCTCCTTCTCTCACTAGGAAAAGAAGAAAAAATAAATTAAATAAAATAAATTGCCAATACTGCTTATTTGTAACTTCTCTAATTTTTTCCTGATAAATCCTGACAGAAGTTGCCTCTTTTATTACTTCTTTAAAAATAAACTTTTCTTAATGTTCTCATTTTGAGCTTTGATCTCTGTTTTATCCATATGTGCCTATTCAACTTACTTCGGGCAATTCAGTGAGTTTGTTTCCCCCTGACTTCTTAAATTGGATCCTTAGCTTATTTTTTTTTCCTTTTTAATATGAACATTTAAGATTATAAATTTATCTTGCAGCACAATCTTAGTTATATCCTGTAAGTTTTGACATATAGCATTTTGGTTATTCTTTATTTCTAAGAATTTCTTAATTTCTATTAATTCTTTTGATTGATTTAGAAATCTGTTCTATGTGTTCTAAAGATATAGAACATTTTCAATGATCTATCTATTGTATTATAGTAAGAAACTGGGATAGGTATGGTACCAATCTTTCAAAAATTGTTGAGATCTTTCTTAAAGCCAAATATATCCAATCGATCTCCAAAAATCTTTTATGTGAGTTTTAAAAATGTAAGTTTATGCCAATGACCCCATAAAAATTAGCTTCTATACTGCCTATAGATGTTTTCTCTGTCCTTCAAGAAATTTTCTTATTTTCTTGCAAGTGAATATTGCATCAAAAGACAATTTTTTAAACTTGCATTTTTATTTATTATTTAATTTTTTTAAGATCTTATTTATTCATTTGAAAGAGGAGGGGGGGAGAGAAAGAGAGAGAGAGAAGGGAGACACAAGGGGGTAGGATCAGGAAGCATCAACTCCCATATGTGCCTTGACTAAGCAAGTCCAGGGTTTTGAACCTGCGACCTCAGCTTTCCAGGTCAACGCTTTATCCACTGTGCCACCACAGGTCAGTCTAAAAGACAATACTTTAAAAATATATTTCATTCAAAATTTTTACACATACTGGACTAGGAAGGAATTGTAATTTTGGAAATGAAATTTTTTTATAGTTTAAGATAGATTATTTTCCTTCACTTTCCAACAACTTGACCTTGATTGTGGCATAGATTATATTGTATTAAGATTAGATATTCAGAAATCTGTTTCCCTTTTTTGATATTAAACACTTTAGGGAGAATGCTTATGTCATACTCATTTTATAAGCCCTTAATTTCCCGGAACATAGTACTTTATTAAGTAGGTCTATCTTAAATCAATACAATTATTTAATAGTAAACCTGCTAAATGGATAAGCTCAGGGGAAGAGATCTTCTCCATCTTTATACCCTTGAACCCAATGTGTTATCTGGTATAGTAAGAGTTCAAGAGTTTCATTGATCAAATGAGGAAGGTCACTTTTTCAAATATGCAGAGAGGGAATATCTCTTACAAATACCAAAAAACACATATCAGTTAGCCCTTTAAAATATTTAATTCTGTCATTTGTTCATGAATCCAAGGAGTTTGAATGTATTTCCTGACAGAAATTTAATTAGGTTCAACTGTTTAACTCTTTCTCTCCAAAGACTTTCACTTGAGATGTATTAACTGATTCATTTCTGTGTTTCTATAAATAATTCTTAGAAAAATGGCTACATGAAATCAAACTTCTGATGCTTGGCACACCATGTAGCAATATATAATTTAAAGATTTTTTTCCCATGAGTCAGATCAGGCATTTCCAAATCTGAAACAACTCGGTCCCGTCCCTGGTACAAGATTTCTGAGAACAAGTCCAGGAAGATGTCACCTGGAGACATAGTAGGTGGCTATTGCTCTTTTCCACAGACATGATTTAGTTCCCCAGAACTAGTTCCCAGAAATAGAAAACTGATTTCTTTTTCAGCCTTACTAAGCCTAGTATAATGGAGAGCACACTCTATAAGACTGAAATCAAAAACTTTGAATACTTTTTCCATTTAGTCAACATGTACTGAACTATGACATTATGTATATAGTGCTGTGTCTTTAGTCAGTCACTGATCTGTCAGTGTGTCATTCTGTCTTCTTGTTTGGCTTTCTATGACTCTTGCTTCATCAATAATATAAGAATGCTGAGGAGCAAGAGTGATCTAAGTCAGAGCTAAGGATTCACAACTCGACAGCCAGGAGAAACATATGGGACATTTTCTGTATTTAAATGTGCTATACTTATCAATTCTATTAAACAATTGCAAGGAGCGAGAGCCTACAAATCTGATGATGAAAGCCATGAAGTGAAATAAAACATTCACATCCATTATAAAAGAGGATTTAAGGAATGAATGAAATGCTAGCATTTAATATCTTGCCTTCCACTCTTAAGTATAGATGAACTAAAATTACATAAGGAGAAAGGTTCAAGCAATAAGTATTTTAAAAGTGCCATTCCTCCAATTGGTTTCAGACAAAAATATAAAAACTAGTGTTTACATAGATTAGAAATTATTATTTAGGGCACTGAGATGAAGTGACTTATACCAAGAAGAGAGAGAGAGAAAGAATAAGACTATCTAATCAGAAAGCTACATTTATCTTATGTTCCTAAAACTATGTAAAACTGAACATCCCAAAACTAGTAACCTCAAAAAGTATGTTGGGGGGGATTAATGTATTTTATTTTTGAGAGTGAATTTGAATTAAATTTTTCTCTGCAGCCATTCACATAGTATTATTGAGTTAATTTGCAAGAATTTGTATTCCATTTAATGATAGAGGCATACTTCTGTTTCTGCCCATGAGTTCAATGCCAAGACAGCTGAAAAAGGCTTTGGATTGTACTTTTTGTGGTAGCCTGGGTTTATTTGAATTTTATTTTCAGGCCATCTTCACATGATGAGAATAGCATGAAATACACAAGTTTGGTTTACATAGCCTAATATTATCCTTCGTTGATGACTTTATCATGAGAAGGAAGGCCATTTTATAGTTTTTCTTCTACCCACAAGTGCATGTTTGACTGGATTTTCAAATATATTTGTTAAAATGGGGGAGGACTACTTGCCAAAAAAGACTATGCCACATCCTCTGGCCCTGGATGGCTTCAGGCAGTATTTATCCTTTCTAAATTGTCACATCTTCACATCACCTCCATCTGTGTGGGTGTGTGTTAGAGTCAAGTGCTTATTTAGCACTACCTGTGATCACAGAATCAGCATTCCTGACTTCTTGTTTTCCTATCACCCTCCTTACTCGACAAACTTCGGGGAAAGGTCACCACAGGGCACAAGATGCAGCATCCCTAGAAGTGAAAGCTTTGGTTCCAATGCGTCTTGCTGGTGTCCTGAACTCATCTCAGTAGACTTCTTACTGTATTTCAAAAGGCTTTCATTATCACAGGTTATCCATAGCAACCAGTTACACAGCAATCACAATAAAAATTATCATTATTGTAGACTGAGAAAAGCCAAGACACACGTGATAAATTGAAAATGCATCTTCGAGAAACTCGCCTGCATTTTTGCCGCACCTGTTTTTTGTTATGCAAAATGTTAGTAGTGTACATAGGCTATTATCAAAATATTTACAGTGGGCAATGATAACATGCTTAGAATCTAACAATTTGTAAGTTCTTGATTGTTTAATGACAGTTATTCCGAAGTGCAAAAACACAGTGTTTCAACCTCTGGACTACTCACATAAAATTCTGAAGTATACATTCTTAAATAAATAATAATTGGAGCTATAAGCACAAAGATCTTTAAAAAAGAAACACATCAAGTTATAATTGCCAGGCACTCTGGTCAGGCTCAGAAACACTTATGTTTTCACTGTGGCCTTAAAAAATAACTTGATGGTGGTTTCAAAATATATTATAATACATTTACTTTGATGAAAGCCATCCATTGTGTTGGTAGTGTTTCTTCTTTATCACAAAAGTATTAAGCATGTATTGGTTTCTTCTTTCCTTCCTTCCTTCCTTCTTTCCTTCCTTCCTTCCTTCCTTCCTTCCTTCCTTCCTTCCTTCCTTTTCTTCCTTCCTTCCTTCCTTCCTTCCTTCCTTCCTTCCTTCCTTCCTTCCTTCCTTCCTTCCTTTCTTCCTTCCCTTCCTTCCTTCCTTCCTTCCTTCCTTCCTTCCTTCCTTATTTTCTTCCTTCCTTCCTTATTTCCTTTCTTCTTTTCTTCCTTTCTTCCTTCCCTTCCTTCCTTCCTTCCTTCCTTATTTCCTTCCTTCTTTTCTTCCTTCCTTCCTTCCTTTCTTCCTTCCTTCCTTATTTCCTTCCTTCTTTTCTTCCTTCCTCCCTCCCTTCCTTCCTCCCTCCCTCCCTCCCTCCCTCCTTTCTTTCTTTCTTTCTTTCTTTCTTTCTTTCTTTCTTTCTTTCTTTCTTTCTTTCTTTCTTTCTTTCTCTTACTACAGTGGTACAATAAGGAAGACTTGCACTGCTTGCCTTCCCATATTTCATTTCCACAGCTATTTACCCATCCCATCACATGTGCACCCACCATACCACCACACCTTGTTATACATGTATATGTTGTACACATACACATACTAACATACAATATAAGTAGATGGAGTTGTTTTCACAAAGATGGAATTACAATTTGCACATCCTTCTATAACTACTACTTCTTACCACATGGGTATATTTCTTAGTCAATAACTTAACTTTCCTCAATTTTTAAATATTGCATAATACTTGTTTAAATGAATACACCATTGTTTATTTAACTATTTTAATTATTTCCATTTTTTCCTATTACAATCAATGCTGTAATGAGCCAAGTCATTTTTTTTTTACCATAAATATACTTAGCTTAGTATACTTACATTCTTTTACTTACTTGTCTTAGATAACGAATAAAAACTTTTCAAAATCCTGGAGCTATGAGATTATATAATATATTATAATTAATATTATTATTACATTATATTGATGCAAAGTGCTGGAAACCAATTTTGGAACTGCCCAAAATGTAGTCATATTGTGAATCAAATCAGATCATCATACCTATTCATGTATTTCTCTCTTCTCTACATGAACACAGGAAGTCAATATATTCTGTGTGTTAAGCTTGTCCCCTTTCGTGTTATCACTTAGTTCTACTGTATTACAAAATATTATCTATTTCAAAAGAAATAAAAATATCAGCTTTCAGTATCATCAAATAAAAGAACTTCTATATCCATTTCCTCATTGGAACCATATTCAGGGTGTGGTATAAGATCAGGAAATTAAGAACCCACCCAGTTAAGGTTACTGAGTGGTAGGCTGGTTGGAAATTTCCAACAATGCAATAAATTTAGTCTAACAATTTGAACACTCTGCTTAGAGACGGTACTCAGGAACCAAATGTAACCTGCCCAGCTCCCTAGAGAGAAATTAACGTTGTTGGTAAAGAGAAGTAATAGAATCTCATCTCTTTTTCATTCCACTATTTCCAGTTTAGTAAATCCCTGAAAGTGAAGGGGTTGGGAGATATTTAATGAATATTTGCTATTTCTAATTCTACATTCTATGAGACTCTGAAGAATTTTATGAGTTTATTTCCAAGCAAATTTCATATGACTTTTACAAGCAGAAAAAGTGAGACTATAGTCTAAACGATGAATCTGTTGGCCAGTAAGAGTGTCCCATCTCAGATTCCCAGGTCTGCACCCAACATCCCGGCACTGCCACTTCCCCTGCTCCGAACACCATCCCCAGGATAATGCATCCTTTCACAGCCACTGAACAAATCCAGCGCTGTCCCTTGCAGTCTTAAAAATGCACTAGTTTCCATTTAGCAGGCTGGCTTTTATCTTGCTAAATGAAAGATATCCTATACACCCTCTAGGATTATTTCTTTCCTACAGCCCCTTCTCCTGGGAAATTGAAAGATTTCCCCGAAATGATATCTGGCAGATATCATCTTGACGGCTACTTCCCCTGGAGAGGAAACAGCTCCCAGTTAAACCCTAGTGTTCTTTGTACCTGACAATGTTACCAGGGATGTCCTCAAAGGGTGGCTACTGTTACACTGTACTGGTAATGCCTAGGCATGGCAGGGGGAAGGGAGCACTGGAGCTGGAAAGGAGCTTGGGTTTTCCTAATAAACAGATCATAGCAGCCGGATCCAGGCCAACACTGGCTGTGAGCTCTGCCCTGGACCGGAGATGTCTTTGCTGGGCGCCTGCCCTCTGCCTGCCAGCACACAGACCCACTGGGACCTGGGAGGAGTAAGAGCAGTCAAAGCAGCACTTGGACAGATCCTGAAAGTGGAAGGCAGACCAGGAGTGGGATCCTGGCAAAGCTCATCTTGTCACCTTCCCCACAACCTTTTCCTACCCACCCCCCTCACTGCTGCCTATCACACACTTGGCAGCTAGAGCAGCAGAATTAACCTACCACTCTACACATCCTGCGTGCCTCTCTTCAGGAAAGGACTAATTCTAACTGACCTCATCTCAGCCATCATCCAATCAATGCTGGCTTTTCTTTATTCTAATTGCTATTTATACACAGAGTTTGATATTGCAGGGTTTGTTGTTGTTTGGGTTTTTTTTTTTTTTTTTTTGAAAGACAGGTGGGAGGAATTGGTTTTTTTAATTTTTTTTAGATTTTATTTATTTATTTATTTTTTAGAGAGAAGAGACAGAGAGAGACAGAGAGAGAGAAGGGGGGAGGAGCAGGAAGCATCAATTCTCATATGTGCCTTGACTAGGCAAACCCAGGGTTTCAAACCAGCGACCTCAGTGTTCCGGGTCGATGCTTTTACCCACTGCGCCACCACAGGTCAGGTCAATGCTGGCTTTTCAAAGACAGAGGATAGTGTTCTTGAATCCATACAACTGTGTAATTTAGGACCTATTATAATATCCTAGAATATAAATTTGTGGAAGGTAAGGATTGTGTTATATGTACATTTTTAATGATTAACTCATGAATATTAAGATCATTAACTGGCAAGAAACAACATTTTGCCATTTATTGCTTATTGGGTTAAGTGTACTTACAGGCATTAAGGCGGCCAGGACAATGGGAGGTGTTGAAAAACCATTCAGGAAAGAAAAGTGCCCCATGTCTCTGACGTCTCCCTCCTCTCCATCCCACAGTTCTCACTTTTCTCTCATCGAGACAATTGCAGCTGCTTCCATACTTCCTGTCATGGCCCCTCCCAACACAACCCAGCTGACAGAACGATTTCTCCAGGACAGAACTCTGACCACGAGACTCCCTCCCTGAACCCTTTTACTATGTCCACACTGCTACTGGGGAGAGCTGATACTCTTTAAGGGGACACTCAAGATGGCTGCCACATGGCCTGACCTGCCTTCATCCCCATTATACCAAGTGCTTAGAACTCTGTAAACACATCCGGTCATTTTTCTTAACTGCACACTAACTCCCATGGCCACCGCTGCAACCATCCCCTTGGAACCGCTCCACACTCCAACCCCCTGGTCACCTGATGGACGCAACAATAGTGATAATATTTGGACTTTCTTGTCACAAAGCTCCCACCCAATGACTCCGTTCACACTTCTGTCGCACACCTGTAATGCTCAACTCCCTCATTCAAGTGCATCTTTATATTGTTTATAAAGAATTGGGAATTTAAAATACTGTTTAGTCTCATACAATGAGACAACATACTTAAATGTTCACACATAGCAAACTCTTTTTTTTCCATTTATATAAAATTCTTTTTTTATTGATTTTAATTTATTGTGTTTACATAGATTCCAGTGTTCCACCGAAGACATCCCCCAACCCCGTGTTCCCTTCAAAATCCCCCTTGCCCCCCCAAATACCCTTCCCCCTTCTCTCCAGGATTTGCTTTTCTGCTCTCTGTAATGCTATGTTATGTATATATAATTTCACCGATCTCTTTTCTTTCTCTGATCCCATCCTCTCATCCTCTTTTCCTCTGTCCACTTTGCCTCTGGTCCCTTTGATCCCACCTCTGCCTCTATTCCATTCCTCAGTTCACACTGTTCATTGGATTCCTCAAGTGAGTGAACTCATATGATATTTTTCTTTTTCTGCCTGGCTTATTTCACTTAACATAATAGTTTCCAGGTCTATCCATGTTGTTGCAAAAGGCAAGGTTTTCTTTTTAATGGATGCATAGTATTCCAATGTGTATATGTACCACAGCTTTTTAATCCACTCATCCACTGATGGACAGAAATTAGCCTACACCTTTATGGACAATTGATATTTGACAAAAGAGGTAAGAGTATACAATGGAGTAAAGACAGTCTCTTTAACAAATGCTGATGGGAAAACTGTACAACTACCTGCAAAAAAATGAAACTAGACCACCAACTTACACCACTCACAAAAATAAAGTCAAAATGGATAAAAGACTTAAATGTAAGCTGTGAAACCATAAGCATCTTAGAAGAAAACATAGGTAGTGAGCTCTCCGACATCTCTTGCAGCAATATATTTGCTGATTTATCTCCACGGGCAAGTGAAATAAAGGACAGGATGAACAAATGGGACTATATCAAACTAAAAAGCTTTTGCAAAGCTAAAGACAATATGAACAAAATAAAAAGACAAACCACACAATGGAAGAACATATTCAATAATATGTCTGATAAGGGGTTAATAACCAAAATGTATAAAGAATTTGTAAAACTCAACACCAGGAAGATAAATACTTCAATCAAAAAATGGGCAAAAGAAATGAATAGACACTTGTCCAAAGAGGACATACAGATGGCCAATAGGCAGATGAAAAAAATGTTCAACATCACTAATCATTAGAGAAATGCAAATTAAAACCACAATAAGATATCACCTCTCACCAGTCAGAATGGAGCTCATCAACAAAACAACACAGAATAAGTGCTGGCGAGGATGTGGAGAAAAGGGAACCCTCCTGCACTGCTGGGGGGAATGCAGACTGGTGCAGCCACTGTGGAAAACAGTATGGAGATTCCTCAAAAAATTAAAAATTGAACTGCCTTTAGACCTAGTCATCCCATTTTTAGGAATGTATCTTAAGAACACCATATCACTGATTCAAAAAAAGAAATGCACCCCCATGTTTATGGCAGCATTGTTCACAGTAGCCAAGATCTGACAAACTCTCTTTTAGACAATATCTTGGCATCGATGAAAGGATTATGTCTCAGATATGTGTTCCTGCTGCAAAGAGACAGGCTCCCTGTCTGGCATATTCAAATGACCAGTATAGCATGGTAGCCAAGTACAAAGTACACAGGGTCCACCAGCATATTTGTCTGAATCTGCTAAAACTTTTAAACATATCGAGTTATTTAATAACAAAATATATAGAAAGATAAGTTCTATAACAGGACAAGGACACAAACAGGAAGGCAAGTCAGAGACAAGATATGCGGCTTGGGATATGGACAGCCTGGTACCCAAAATGCTGAACACTGGTGTTCATCATGACATGTTAATCACAAAATATGAATAAGCCTAGTGGCTCTCTTGTTCTGGCTGGACTGTGTTCTTGAGAAACCACTTAGCATCTATGTTAACACTTAGAAAAATATGAGCTTGTGTGTGTGTGTGTGTGTGTGTGTGTGTGTGTGTATGTATGTGTTTATTCAAGGATTTAACAAAAAACATTCATGCTGAATAGAAATAAGTCCTCAGCTGCCTGCTCGGTTTGTAGAGAATCCATGAGTGGTTCTTCCTCCATCTCCTTCCTGTAATTATCATTCTTTTGTATTTCTCTCCTTATTAGTATTTGTATTCTTACTGTACTTCCCCATGTATAAGACACACCCTTTTTGGAAAAATTTGGGGTCTAAAAACTGGGTGTGTCTTATATACATTGGTTGTAGATTTTTTAACTTGTATTTCCTGCCTTTTCACTCTTGTCTTTGCGCTCATTGTTGAAGGCAGTGATTCGTCATCAGACACAGATGAGGAAAAGCTAATGGATGGAAGATTTAACAGTGATGTGGAGTTGTATGAATTTTATGATGAATAAAACTTGAGTTCAATAACTTTATGTAATACATTTTTTTTTCCAAAATTTGGGCCCCCAAATTAAGGTGCATCTTATACATGGGAGTGTTTTATATACATGGGGAAATATAGTAAGTCTACAGCATTGTCTAAAAACATTTGAAAATTAGCTATTGCTTTTTTTTCATAGGCAAGAATAATTAAGGATGGCTTAGTTATTTGCCTACCTCAATAAAATTATCAATGACTTTTAAAGACTTTGGAAGAAATAATTTTTGTCAATCGCTATACATTTTGTATACTTGGTATATTTCATTCTAAAAGACTAAATCTCAATTGCCTAGTAGTCAGAAATCATATCTCTTAGAAAACACTGCTGCTTCTTACAAAAAAAAATCATACACTGATTACAGGTTAATACCTCAGATCTTGTCCTGATAATGCGTATCTTCCCATTGAGTTTTTCCAGGAGAGGGTGACTCACGGGTCTCTAGCTCTCCAACTCAGCTGCAGGGATGACAAGATGACAAGGGGAACAGAAAGCAGTGTATGCCTGTAGGGGCCGGACTAGTTTCTTCACTGTGCATCTGACTTTGCTTAAAATAGACCTACATTTGAATTATCAGCTTTTTTATTCATTCTTCCATTGACTCACCTGGAAATTGGGGGGAAAAAAGAGAGAGAGAAAGAGAGAGAGGGGGAACTAAAGGCTATTTAAAAAGTTCAATTTTAAGATGATGGGAATAATTTGAGATGTTTTTGATTACCAGAGGGAACACGAATGGGGGAAAGGAGATATTAATTCTCAGACCTCTGGAAAGCTTTCATAATATATTTGGAAGCACCAAATCTTTGAAAGAAAAAAACTTGCCTTGTCAGGTATTTAACCTGCCTTGTCAGAGCCTAATTGGAACCTGTTATATAGAATTCTATATTAGCAAATACCTCAAAGATTATTTTAATACTTTAAATGATTACATGAGTTTAGAACTGATACATTTTTAGTTTTATGAAATCTTGGTAAACATAAGCATGATGTAATTCTAAAGTTTTAAAAAGAAAAGTAATCTTTAATTATAATTTGTTCCCAGAGGCAAATACGGCAGCTTTATAGCATGGGGCCCAGAAATGCCTTGTTGTTAGAATTGGGACCCTTTCTAATGCTCTTAGGAAACACAGGGGTTCTGTCAGGTCCTTGTCTTCCCTGTTCTTGTCCAGTTCCTAATATCTTTCATACAATTTCTTAGTCACATGATTTAAAAGAAATTCCCAAATTCACTAAATACTTGTGAAGATTCTTTTTCCTTCATTGCTACATACTCTGGTACATTGGAAGAAGGTTGGGGACAATTATGATTTAACATGGTATCCCATTTAATTCTAAAAACGCATAAATATTTTCTTAAAAACAAACCAATTCTGAATACGTACACACAGTGTCTTGGAAACCAACTTTAAAAGTTAAAATAAAAAACTTTTTAACACCAAAGAGTATTTCCTCCTATTTTTCACTCCCAAGTTTTTTCCCTGTACTATAGATATATGTTTACTGGCTTCAAAATGTCTCCAGTCAGTAGAATATTGGGAAAGTTTTTATATGGGTTATGTTATAGACATTAATAATACATGGTTCCTAACCTCAAGAAGCTCACCATTGACTACACAGTAGAGACACATTTAAAATAAAGTTGCACAGCTCTGGCTGGTTGGCTTAGTAGACAGAGCATCAACCCAGTGTGCAGAAGTCCGTTTCATCCCCAGCCAGGGCACAGAGGAGAAGCAACCATCTGCTTCTCTTCCCCTCTTTTTCCTCCTTCTCACTCTCTATGCCCCTCCCACAGCCAGTGGCTTGGTTGGTCTTAGCGTCAGCCTGAGGCACTGCGGATCGCTCAGCATGTCCATGCATCAGCCCCAGATAGAGTTGCCTGGTGGATTCTGGTCAGGGCACATGCAGGAGTCTATTTCTCTTCCCCTCACTTAAAAAAAAAACTGCATTATACTGTGTGCAATGATAGACCACAGGCACCAAGCAGCTCAGTGAGAGGAGGTGGAGACAGAGCACTGATGAATGCTGCCTGAAGAAGACATATGAACTATTTTTCCAAGGATGAGTGACAGTTATCCGAGAAGAGACTGAAATCTTTTCTAACTCTCAGTGCCGCATCAGTCTTGCCTCTTCCTACCTCTCTCTGCTTCAGGACCATTGGCATTCTTAGCCTCTTCAGCGTTTCTTCATGTTTAAGAACCTCCTGGAATGCCTTTCTCGCTGTCTGGAGCTTCCCTCTGTCCCAAGTTCACGCTTGCTGATCCTTCACAGCTCACACACAAGTTAGTTTCCAAGGAAGCCTTCCTTAGGGCCTCTTGTCCTCTCCTCAGCACTCTACACTTAGGCTTTGCTGCATTTGTCATCTTATTTAATAATGAATTATATAATTGGTTGTTCACTATAGGTGTCCCCTGCAAAAGGATAAGCTCCATGAAAGCAGGCACCCATGTGTATCATTTTTAACTCTGGGTTCTTAGCATAGGGCCACACACAGAGTAGACAATCAATGGCTACTTCACGGTGCAGCTGTCTGGAAAGAGATGCTGAGAACCTGGACCAGAGCAGTGGGAGGTGAAAGAAGGAGGCAGACGCTGGAAATCACCACCAGGTGCACATTGGCAGAGCCGGGTCATATATTTGATATGAGAGGAAGGAACGTAGAGGGAAAGGAAGACTTACAGATTTACTGTCTCGTTTATTCCTTTGTCTTGCCAGTCATTGAACGGTAGTGTTTTATAGCCCTCCATATATTTCATTTAAAACACAACCCACAAAAAACTTATTTATTGCTTTTGATATTTCACATGGAGATCTGAGAGTTATAGGTGGAGTTATATATTAAAAGATGATCTTTAGACTACAACACTTTATCTTTGCTTTAGTCCAGACCCAAATATCTGGTGCCCTGACAACCTCCTGGCTGTGATGAGTAATAGTGAAGAAAATCATAAGAACCGTGACATGCAGTGTGGAGGGGACTCAGCGTGGAGCCCTATGAAAAATGATGCCTCTCTACCTTATCCACTCCCCCTCGTTTCCTCTTTCTTCTCTCTGCTTTGAGGGTCCCTCTGCCTGCATAGAGAGAGCTAAACTGTGAGGCTTAGCTGAAATGTGCAACAGGGTCTTGGCACTATCCCACCCCAAGTTTGTATAAACAGAACTTAGAGTTTTTCCTTTGCCTTTCTGAATTGCAAGGCCTTCTCAACCAAGAATGAATAAAAAATGGGATCACTTAAAGTCTACCGCGGTTTATTAAGTTTGTGTACAGAGAAAGACTGTTGAGGCTGACAGTTAACGATTACATCACATTTTCAAGTATCTCAAACATTTCTTCCCATTCCATACCTTTTCCCCTAAACCACATGCAGTAGCTTTAGTGTTTGTGGTTTAAATATATTAAAAGGGATTTTGGTCGGTAACTTAAGTTCCAAGTAAAGTTGTCCATCTTTGGAGGAGCTATTTTTCACATCATAGATGGTTTCTTCAAGTTTTCATTGCCTACTACATAATCATGGGAGGAATTTCAGTAAACATGTATGTAACTAGAGCAATATACCAAATATGAGGCGTATCTCCTTAAGTGGAAGGAGTCTGACTTGCCTTTCAGAGCCTTAGGTATAACCACAGTTTACTTCAGTGGAAAGAATTTGTGTGTTTGACGCAACTGATAAAGAACATGTTGGAATGTTCTTAAATCCATGAGCCTCTTGACTCCAGAGCACAGAAATCACATTAAATTGTCTGATCTTAGCTATCAACTGAGTCTATCAACTGAGAACCACCTGATGCTGATTCCAGTTTGTTGCTTTAATTAATTGCACAAGCACTCTCTCCGTTTCTTTCTTTCTCTGTCTCTGTTTCTCTCTACTTTTTTTCCTCTGCACATGCTTCCTCAGGTGCCTTTTTCTCAAAGATTCAATAATTCCTATTGGAACGTGTCCATGACTAAAAAGCCTACTGACCAGTGATGGAACACACAGCCTAAGACATGGAAAACACCTTCGTGGTGGAAAGCTCTGTGATGCCCAAGTGGAGGAGGTAACCACAGTGATGCCTTGGATTAATGATACAACCACACGCAAAGAGGCTTAAGCAGCAAAGTTGTATAATAACCCTGTCTGTGGGTCTAGAGGCAGACTTCTATTACCAAAGTTCTTCTTATTAAAGGATAAGGCTCAAGGTTCACAATTACATAATAATATAATAATATGTTCCTTCAGTACAAAATATTAATGACTCATTTCACTTACACAGTAATATTTGATATGCTTGGCACAAGCTGGCATGGAATACTTCTCATTCTAAGAGTGTAACCAATCAACAATGGAAAATGCTGTGCCTAGCAAATACACCGCCACCCACCCCTGCTGCTCTGTTATATAACCCAGCCTGACTTTGGAGGCACAGATCATCTCAAAGTTTCCCCAACTTTGACTTTGCTCCAATGATGCAGCAAGTTACATTGACCCTGTTTTGTTCCAGGTCAATCCTGCTGAGAAGTTCTGTTCTTTCTGATCTTTGGCCAACAGCAAAGAATTCGGGCTGTTAATTGAAATTGTAATCATAACTCATGTAAAATCAGAAAAGTATCCCCAGGTAAAATGTGGCCCTGTTTCCACATTTTAAGGCCACTGTAGAGAATTGCAGTCAACATAAATTATCAAAAATAAATGGGTGTGACAGCCTCTCTATTCATTCCCACGCACCTTCAGCCTGGCCTCTTGCGATTTCTCTTTTCCTGCGAGGCTGCTTTTGCTGCATATGTTGTCCTGTCACAAGGATAAGGGGATGTCACATAAGTTTGCCTCACCACCTTTCTTCTCCCACATCCCCAGCATAAACCCAATGAGATTAAGAGTTAAGTAGCTAATGACACCCAAATAAGTTCAATAAAAAGGGGAAAAAAAAGAGCCAAGTAGCTAGCAGAGGGAGAAGCGTATTTGGGGCATGGTAGCGCCAGGTAACACTGCCTGTTTTTTTCATTGCTGTCTGATTGCTATCTCATCATTGCTATTTCATTCTATCCTCTTTCTGGGAATAAATAGAATAAGTACATAACCAAGGAAAATAAAATTCTGCTCTATTAAACAATTCACTACAGATGGATAATATATATACATATATGAATATAAAAAGATGGGTTTTATATATATATATATATATGAATATATAAAGAATATATATGTGCTACCTATATATCAGGAAATGTGTGTTTGATATTTTTGCAGAATAAATCCCTGGCCCAATCAAAGGGGTAGTAAAGGGAATAGCCTCGGGATAATAATCTCATTGTGACAGAGAATAAACACAAGATGTTGCAGCTACCCAACATACATATGGAGGACGAGGCTTTGCCTGGTTTTTTAGCAGGCAAGGTAAATATTAATATTCACCCGTACTCCACTGCCCACTTGCTACACTGAACATACTTGTAAAGATAGTTGCAGTTTTCAGTCAATTTTAATGGCCATAAGAGTCGCAAAGTGATTTGCTTGCATTGAAAATCTAACCTTTAAATGCTAATTTGCTCTCACTAAAATGAAACCCAAAACCTTGCAGTGTTATGACCAAAACTCATCTACTGAAAGCTCAGGCCTAACACTCCAGGGGGTTCATGAAGAACCCTAGTAAATTACTCAAAAGGAAGAAGGAAATATTGAATACATCTCAGTTTCTTGCATCACAAGTATTATGCTTTTCTCTTTATTTTTGGAGTCTTTTATAAAGACAATCATCTTGGTGATATCAATTTTTCTCTTTCTTAAGAGAAATTTCTTTTTTACCCCAGAATCGCAGGGTCTCAGCATGGGCAAGGACCTTAAAAGTCATTAGCCCTATACTTTATTGAAAGCATCAGTTGCCTCTTGGTCACATCCAGGAGGCACTGGTCAGTTGCAGCCTTAGTCACCCCAGCAGAAAAGAACCAGCTGCATCATAACATTGTCCATTCCACTTGTGGACAAGTCAGCTTGGTGGAAAGTTCTGTATTTTGAATGATCTTGGTTAAGACTTTAGAAGCCCTAAGCATGAAAAAGATTATAGTGACCCTTTCCTTTCAGACAATGTGTAATTCTAAATTAAAAAAAAAAAAAAACAACAACTAAATTATAAAGTAAGAAAACTTAGTTGAAAATTTTGTTTTCTTTTAAACTTCGAACGCCAAATTCTTTTTTTAAAAACGGCTCCTTGATTTCCTTTTGGCCTCAGATGTCCTGCCTTCCAGTGTCCTATGCTCGTGCTTAATCTGCTGGCGGGAAATCCAGCTTGGTCCCCTGAATCTCTTCTTTGTGCTGAAAATTCTTCTTTTCACTGTTCCTCGACACCGTGCTTTCCAAAGCACTCACTTCTCTCTTCTAGTTGAGTTCCAGTATAACACTGTCCTCTTTTCTACCCTCAATATTTCCAGCTGAACTTGGATGCTGACCACCCTTGTTCTGGACATGACACTTCAAGAAATGCTATCCCCAACTTTGTAGCAGTAATTCGCTGTACATATAGTTAGTCAAAAACCCTTAACTTGTATTATTTTCAAGCATTCACTCTTCTGCCTGATGGCAAGTTTTTGAAAATTAGGAGGCCCTGGCTGGTTGGCTCAGCGGTAGAGCGTCAGCCTGGCATGCGGGGGACCGGGTTCAATTCCTCGCCAGGGCACATAAGAGAAGCTCCCATTTGCTTCTCCACCCCCCCCCCCTCCTTATTCTCTGTCTCTCTCTTCCCCTCCCGCAGCCAAGGCTCCATTGGAGCAAAGATGGCCCGGGCGCTGGGGATGGCTCCTTGGCCTCTGCCCCAGGCGCTAGTGTGGCTCTGGTCATGGCAGAGCGACACCTGGAGGGGCAGAGCATCGCCCCCTGGTGGGCAGCGCGTCGCCCCTGGTAGACGTGCCGGGTGGATCCCGGTCGGGCGCATGCGGGAGTCTGTCTGACTGTCTCTCCCCATTTCCAGCTTCAGAAAAATACAAAAAAAAAAAAATTAGGAAGAGGCACCCTTTCTGGACGGACTCAGGCCCTTTGATACAACCTGTTTAAACCTACCAGTTGGCTTTGCAACATGCTCCCCCCAGCTGTGTGTGTGTTGCTAATTATGTGCAACTAAGGGCCGCTTTCCTGTATCTCCCTTTTACTTTTTATCTTTTTAGATTTGACGCATTGTTCCATCCTGTCACGCTACTTTAGGTTCCCATGTATCTGCTCTCCCACCCAGCTGCAGAGTCATCGGACACCATGAGTTGCTTAACCGGCCAGCTCCGTGGTCCTATCTAAAGGAAGTGCAGTCTGTCAGGGGAATTCTTGTTCTTTTCACCCTGACTTTAATGATCACCTTCCTCTTTCCTTTCAATGGGTTCAGGAAGACAATCTATTGCAAAGTTTTCTCACTATCTATATCAAATTTAGCCTTTTGTGATCCGAGGACTCAACACCTTCCCCTTTTTGAAAACTAGGACATATTTCCATTTCCATCCAGCCCGACGGTTCATCTCTTGTACTCCACAATTCTTCCACCAACACCGACAGCAATTTTCAACTGCAATGGCAGAGTCGGGAGCACAGGTCTCCTGAAATTTCTTTTGAAGTAGTTTAACTAGGGGTTTTATAAATAAATGGAAAAGTTGCGATGATACAGGGTTTATTTATTTTTTTACTACAATTTAGAAGTACCTTTATTTACCTTTTTCAGGAAAAGCAGACTGTCACTTTCATCTTAATGTAGAAATGGTTTTTTTGTTTTGTTTAATGCAACAATAAAATTCCAGCAACTACAAAAACAGTGATCTTTAAATATATATATATATAATTTTTATTCCTTTCAGTTTTGCCATACTTTTTTTCTCATCTGGGTACCTCAACCTATTTTTTTAAATGTAATTAGTATCCTATTTTGTATGTCGATTAGAGTTTCAGTACAGAAATTTTATTTGTAAAATAAATTTACTCTAGTACCATAAAATTGTTGTAAATGTATATTTTAACTATTATCAAAGAAGAGATGCACTAAGATTTGTAGATCAAAGTTGTATCATTAGACAAAAACATCCAGTGTCTCCGGAGCATTGCTTCTGATTGGCATAATAAAAATTGTGCTGATGTATTTTTCCACAGATGAGCTCTTGCAGAGTTATTTTAGAAGTATACCTACAGAAAGAAACCATTTCAACCAGGAAACTTATTTTCCACACTTACTTTGCCAAAACCCATATCATCCTTCCTATCTTCTCATTTCTCTGATTGCTCAAGTTGCCTAAATAAGAAATTGCAGGCATCTGTCAGCACCTTCTATAGTCAAAGGTTTCTCCACTAATTCTGTCCGCAGAAGAACTGCCAATTTAGCGGAAGAAGGCAAAACAGGGGATCGGCTGTTCAAACAGAGAAGGATCTTTCTTCAGAGTTGATGTCCAGTGAGCACTCCAGCCTAACCTGGGACTGAAAAGTGAAAGTAGGACACAGTGACTAGGAGAGCTGGGGAGGACTTGTGAGTTGGAATGGAACTACATAAAGGAGAAGCCGCATTTCAACTGAATGAGTCTAACCAAGTAACATAAAACTACTGCGACTATTGTTAACAATCTCATCAGGCAAAATTTTTTGAATACTTAACCTGTTTCAGGCACCAAACTCACTTAATTACATTTTACAGGTGTGATCCTAATAAATTCTTATTGTGACAATTTCAGAAAAGCACAATATAACCCCCATTTTACAGGTGAGAAAATGGAGAGGTTAGGTAACTTGCTCAAGAGTGAACAGCTAGTAAGAAACAGTCACAATTTAAACATGTCATGACCCTGTGTTTTCTACCACTTTCTATTCTTTACAAAATCTTGTATAGTTAACTTCAGAAGTAAAAAGTTGTGGGTTTTTTTTTTAATAATTTTATTTTTTTAATGGGGCGACATCAATAAATCAGGATACATATATTCAAAGATAACATGTCCAGGTTATTTTGTCATTCAATTATGTTGCATACCCATCACCCAAAGTCAGATTGTCCTCTGTCACCTTCTATCTAGTTTTCTTTGTGCCCCTCTCCCTCCCCCTCTCCCTCTCCCCCCCCCCCCACATAACCACCACACTCTTATCAATGTCTCTCAGTCTCACTTTTATGTCTGTGGGGTTTTTTTTTAACAGTGGAATTCAGGTGAACAGAATGGAATCAACCACAATCACATTTATCGATAATAAAGTACAGCCTATTTTTATTACTTTTCCAGTTACTTATTTCTAATAAATTTAATATACTTCTCAAAACAAAAACCTTGAACCTCCATCTAACTCCACAGTCTCCAGCATCCCGATCTTTAAACTTAGTAGATTTGGGGTAAATATTATCATGAATCCTGTGTTCATGAGCCCCTCAATTCCCTTTAAAGTAGTATTATTGCATCTATATGTACATTTTACAAAATAAAAATGCTTTTAGTTTAGTTCTTTTTAAATTTGATTCATTTATGTTATTTCATGTCTCTGTAATTGACTATCTCTAATTGATATACAATATCCATCATGTGAATACTCATTATTCTACAGTGTTGTCGATGGGTGTTTGGGCAGCATACCTGTGTTTTGCTATGAAAAACAATGCGGTTATACATTTTTAAATATTGCCTTCTGTTATTGATATGCAAGCTTATCCTGGGTATATACTCAACAGCAGAATTGCTGTGGTAAAGAGTTCATGATCATTCAACTATGACAATAATGTCAACCTATTTTTTAAATAAACTGTACAAATGCATGCTTCCACAAATGGCATTGAGATCTTTTAGATCCCTATCATTTCCAATACATGGGAATATCAAACTTGAAAGATTTTGTTAATCACCCGACTATAAAATAGTATTTGTTGTGGTTAAGACTTGCCTTTCTCTTACCACCAAAAATGTCTAATATCTCTTCATTTCTATACTCGCTAAATATTTTTCTTTTTCTGTGGAGCGCCCTGACTCAAAGGACAAATTATAGTTGGATAAATGCCTTTATTTTAGCCTTAGCTTTGGTATTTTTGAAGTTATTTTAAGATATAATAAAAATGGGTTAGTACCCCATTTCACCAACATCCCCTAATAGGTGTTTAAGGATTGACTTACTGCTTTTAAAATATTTTACTTTTTTTGCTAAAAATCATCACCAGAGTTTAGAACTCAATTCAAAGCACTTTTATACATAGCTTTGCAATACACAGTATTGCAAAAAATTTTTAGTTTTGAATACCACATTTCTTCAAAGCACATGCATTTCTAGAGGCCAGCGACAATCACTTCTAAATTTCCTCCAGATCAAAGGCACAGTACCTAATTCAAAGACCAGCTTGCAAAAGCTGACAAGTTAGAGAAGGGCTTTTGCCTTTATAAGGATGTCATAAGTAGCCTTTCATTTGACAGGAAGTTGTTATTGCATACAAATGCTATTTTAAAGCCTGGGTATATTTAATTATATCCTAATCATTTTTCTTTATAGTTTCAGATGCTAGTGTCTCAACTATTGTCCAAAGGGTAACAGAAACATGTCCGGAAGCAGGAAGCCCAGAGCCCACTCACAGACACCTGTTGCAACTGCAATCACAAGAGCACTTGCAAGACAATGCACATGGATTCCAACAGGAGAGCAGCAGATGTAGCCGCGGGCCCCGCCTCACTGGTGCAGGTGGGGATTACAGCTTCACCGGCTGCTGCCAGGGCCTTCAGTGCCTTTGTAAACAGAAAGAAATGTTAAGAGGACATACATAGGAAAAAACGGGACACATCTTAGAGGGGAAAGGTCAATAAGGAAAGAAAGACTTCTAGGAAATAGTCAGAAAAATCTCATTTTCCATAGATGCTTATAAAACTCTCTTTGTTACAACAATGCCTGGGGGGGAGCAAGGCTAATAGCCTTTCATATAAAGCTTTTTAAAAAGTTAACAATTATACTCTTAAGAAATATGTGGATTCTCTGGATGAATATAAAAAAGAATAGGAAGAGAAGAGTGGCTACAGGATTCCAGACGCGTTGCCTCAAGAGGGATAAAGCAAAAAGATTGAGACTATGGAGGACCACTGGCCAGATGAAAGTTACGAAATAGTAGGTTTGTGGCCGATTATCGTGTAACAATAAATAATCAAACAGACAAAAAACAAATAAGTGTCTTGCACAGACCAATGACATATATGTGTCATGAGCTAATCCAATTCTAGACAAAAAAAAAAAAAACCCTTCTCTCCTTTCTTACACATCATTAGCCATGCAACAACGCCGTGCCTGGAGTTATGTAAAAGAGAACTTGTGATCACGTACAGGGGTCCTCCCACCGCTACCCCAGGGGAATAGGATACTCCATAGAGCTGGAACGAAAACCCTCTCTGATCAATAATTAATGCATACTTAGGACACGAGCCAAGCCTGCTGTGCCAGGCAGCAATTCCTGTTGGACGAACTTTCCATCAGCAGATTTTTGCCCCTGACTATCAGGGAAACGCACCCACCCCTGGACAGGCATGCTCACAACGTGTGAATGCCAGAGTCCAACCCGTCTGCCTCATTACCACGCACTACGAAAGGCAGGGGAGCCAGACCTGCAGAATAAAGACGTAGCGTACAAGTCATTCTATAGTCACTGGCCAGGCTTCGTTTTTAATATGGTTCATTTTTAACCAACCCTTTTATTGACCTTATAAACTGCCAAGTTAAATGTATTGTTTGGGAGAGGCACTTGAACAGAAAGGGCCCTGCCAACGTTGCAGTCACTCTATGGGTGTCCTGACTGGAAAGAACAGATAAGCCCTGTTTGTCTTGTAACAGAAGTACTCTGCTCTGGGGAAGCTTATCGCCCATAGCACCCAGAAATTTCTGTCCAGGTGCCCTTAAGAAAAGTATTTCTTTCTGCCTGCAAAAAAACAATAACAGTTTGGAACATTCAGAAAAGTATATAATTAAAATATTAAAAAATATCCAGTATCCTCCAACATAGAAAAAAAACAACATTTAACTTCTGGCTTCTTTCTTTCTTGTTGTTTTTTTGTTTTCCTTAATTGATACTCACACACATCCTTCTTCTTGTTTTTTGACTCCCTCCACCTCCCCCCATACTCAGATCACATTGTTTTATATTCTGCTTTTTCTTTAATTTAAGAACTTATTATTAGCATTTCATTTTTCATTATTATTAAAAACACAACTTCTAAAGACTACACAGTAGGTTTTTATATAGATTTATCAAATTTTATTTATTTCCTTATTGTTGAATATGTCTTGTTTTTCCAATATTGCACTGTAAGACATGATGCCAGGTGACTATACCTGTATATAAGTCATTGTGTGCAACTGTTATTATTGCCTTCGGGTAAATTCTTAGGAGTAGAATTTCTGGATCAAAGGGCAAACTGTTAAGGATTTTTAAATCTATATGCCAAAATATCCTTCAGAAAGTTGTCTATTTATATCTCCCTCAGCAGTGAATAGAGTGCCTTACAACACAGAACACTATGACTTTTAATTTTCTGATAATTTGATGGGAGAAACAAGATATCACATTGATTTCATTTGCATTTATTTAATTATCTGAGACTGACTTTGTGATGTTTTGGGGGGTTTTTGTTTTCTTTTGTTTTTTTGTGACAGAGACAGAATCAGAGAGAGGGACAGATAGGGACAGACAGACAGAAAGGAAGAGAGATAAGAAGCATCAATTCCTCGTTGCAGCACCTTAGTTGTTCATTGACTGCTTTCTCATATGTGTCTTGACTGGGGGGGCTACAGCAGTATGAGTGACTCCTTGCTCAAGCAAGCAACCTTGGGCTCAAGCTGGTGAGCCTTGCTCAAACCAGATGAGCCTGTGCTCAAGCTGGCGACCTCGGGGTCTTGAACTCGGGTCCTCCACGTCCCAGTTCAACTCTCTATCCACTGCATCATCGCCTTGTCAGGCTGGATTTGTGATTATTTTTTTTAGCCATGTGTACATTTTTTCTTGTCAATTATCTGTTCAATATTTTACTCAATATTTTTGTATTTTCATTTTTCTTGTTGATTTATAGTGATACATTTAGTTTTATATAATGATACATTTAGTTTATTGTATATGCTACCAATATTATTCAATAACTTTTTGCTATTAAAAATCAATTTATATTTTTAAAGACATATATAGGTTTCAAAGGTTCTTTATGTTATCAAATAAATAATGTTACCTTTAGTTTATTTGTTTTTTTTACTCTGAAAGCTTATTTCTATAATAAGATCAAATAAATAAAAATCTATATTTTCTTTTAGTTGCTTAATGATTTCATTTTAATGTGTAATTTTTTTTATCCATCTTGATCTGTTTTGGTGTGTGTTATTAAATGAAAATCTAGTATAATTTTTATTCAAATTATTAACCAATTGTTCTGACACCATTTATAAAACATTCTCCTTGCAAGTTGAATTGTGATGTCATCTTTATATATATATATATATATATATATATATATATATATATATATATATATATATATATATATTATTTGATCCTTTGTAATATGATCTATTTCTAGACTATTTTCATTCATTGAGTAATCTAGACTTCTGTCACCCCACATTGATTTATTTTCTTTTTTTTTTTTTTTTTATTCTGAAGCTGGAAACGGGGAGGCAGTCAGACTCCCACATGCGCCCCACCGGGATCCACCCGGCACGCCCACCAGGGGCGATGCTCTGCCCATCTGGGGTGTTGCTCTGTTGCGACCGAGCCACTCTAGCGCCTGAGGCAGAGGCCATGGAGCCATCCCCAGCACCCGGGCTATCTCTGCTCCAATGGAGCCTTGGCTGCAGGAGGGGAAGAGAGAGACAGAGAAAAAGGAGAGGGGGATGGGTGGAGAAGCACATGGGCGCTTCTCCTGTGTGCCCTGGCCGGGAATCGAACCCAGTACTTCCTCACACCAGGCCGACGCTCTACCACTGAGCCAACCGGCCAGGGCAGTCCACATTGATTTAAATATTATAGCTTTAGAATACAATTTGATATGTAGGAAGTTTCCCCCACCTCTCACAACTATTTTCTTTTTTGCAAAAGATTTTACTCCTTTTTTTCCATTTATTCTTCTAGATGAGCTCTGTCCTCTATTTTAAATTAGCCCTGTGATGAATATGATGTGCAAATAAGAAAGAAACTCATAATGCAGATTAGGACAGGATAAAATTTATATTCATGCCACATTTACAAGCTGAACTAAGATAATTGTGTTCAGAGATTTTTTCCCTTTATTTGGTTATATACTAGATTATTGATTATTGATGTATACTAGAATTACTTATTCCTTACCTACATTAACAGAGCAAAATAGTATGTCAAGAAAAATATTACCCACATTTCATTTTAGTTATTATCTTTGGCTTGTTTTCCCTTCAACTTTTTATTAGTGCTATTTAAAAAAAAAAAAAAGCCAAAGGGTAAACTTTAGTTTTTATTTATTTTTTTTTTTTTTTTTTTTACCTTTTCTGCAGAGGTAACAATAAATCCCAAAATCTGTTGACGATATATCGGGAGACTCCTCAAGAGTATATAATCCTCCTACTGGAAGCAATGCCTAAAAAGTCAGGAGCAGAAAGTTTCAAGCCATCTATTAAGTATTTTATATTCTTTTCTTTAAAACTAAAGCAATACAAACTACAAAAATAAACTGTGGCGCTTCAATTGTAAAATCATTGCTGTGGTAAAATATGAAATTACAAAATGAGTAGGGTCAAATAATTACCCCTCCACCGGGGAAGAAATCCCTCCTATAACATCCTATAGGCAATGAATGTTTTTCTTTTGTAAAAACACTTCTTGTGATAGGGAGCTCTCTGACCAACCCACAGATGTTGAGTCAAAACCTAAAAATACAAATTAGAAACTCTTCAACAAAGTGACCCCAAATTTGCTTAAAGGCAATTAATTTGAGATGTTCTGTGATCTAAAATAACAACTCCAGAAATAATTGCTAATGAGTTTAATGATGTTGCAATATTGAACGTTCCAAGGTAAAGTCTGTATATGAGAAGAAACAGAATCATCAACATCAAGACTAGCAAATGTTGGCCCTGGCCAGATATCTCAGTTGGTTAGTATCATCCTAATATACCAAGGTTGGAGGTTCAATTCCCAGTCAGGGCACATTCAAGAATCAACCAATGAATGCATAAATAAGTGGAAGAACAAATATACCTATATGTTGCATGCTCTCTCTCTCTCTTTCTCTCTCTCTCCCTTTCCCTATTTCCTTCTCTCCAAAATCAATTGAGAAAAAAAAAAATCCTAGCAAATATTTAAGGGCACAGCCTGCAAGTAAGGCTCTGAAAAAGACACAGAACTCAAATAAGCCCAAGCCTTGCCCTTGAGAAGCTAACAATCTAATTGAATGATCAGGGCACATACGCAGTAACACAATGCAAACAGTATTAAAAGAAATAAATCTTTACTTTCTATGTTTTGTGGGCCAATTGTTTACAATTCCAGTGTTCTCCCTACCTTTATTTTTCTTTTTCCTGAATATTTTTACCTTTATTTAGATTTGCTGAACTATATGCATTTATTTAGCTTTTTGCTAAACCATATGCATTTTATTCGTCTACTTAACTTCTTTTAGACAGAAAAGTACTGTTAAAGGAATGCACAGGAATAGTTACAAGCTGGGTACCAACAGCTCATCCATCAGGGTCTATAAAATCCCTACGCTGGCTCAGGCTCAGGGTCCAAGTCAAAGCTATTGCTGGGCCGGCTTCTCAAAGTCACGCCTCACCAACATCAGACGCCTCAGCAGTGTCCCAGTCGCTTCGTCAATATTAATCCCACCACTCAAAAATTAGTTCCAAAAGAACAGCATCAAGACTTGAAACAGAGTTCTTTACACAAAAAAATAAACCGGGAATCTCAAAACAATTAAAAACAAACAGATGAAAATGTTGCGGTATGACTTTTCAGATAGTTACTTGCTCTAATTTGCTTTCGATTCACGATTCTTACGTTTTCTAGAAGGATTTGAATTTCTACAGTGTATAAATATATGACAGCCACCCTGTCCACAAATGAGTATCAAATGAAAGGCCTCGCTGGCTGCCGAGTCCCGGCCTACTAAAATAGTGCTGTCTAATCAGGCATCTCTGTGCAGGAAACAGGCCTTCCTACGCAGGAAGCACAGGAAAGAGGGCTGGAGACAGCAATCCCAGCGGCTTTTTTGCCAGAAAGGACAAAATGGCTCTTCTGGCAACTCCTGACTCAGGAAATCGCTGAATTAAGTAGTCAATCTGCGGAGTAATTTAGCATGTCATCTGCTTCCTGGCAACAGATATTTGGAAGCATTTATATTGTAATTCAAGTCTGTCATCATGGGGGTTAGAACTTCTTCTCTCCAAGGACCCCGAGGTCAGAGATTTTCCTGCAGTTTCTACAGCACCACCTCTTTGAGTTCTTCATCCCGTTTCCAGGCCCCAACATTCTGGCCTTTCCTTTTGATATCTATCTAGGTCAAGCAAACCCTTGTCCTCGGCTAAATATAAGTTGTAGGGTATGGGCAGAGGCCACGCAGTGGTGTCCCCGGAAAAGACACTTGGGAGCGTGCAAAAGGATGAAAATGTGATGGACGCCATGCCTGTGAGTTGCAGCAGGACAGGAGGTCGGTTACAGGAGTGCCAATTCCTGCTTCATCGTGGACTTTCTGTGGAATGTTGTACAAAGACTTTTCCTCCGTGCTCCCCCACTTCTCCATTTGGGGAGTCAATCTAATCAATGCTAGTCATCTTCTTCATTTGCAGATGTTAGAGACAGATAATGCCATAAGGTCATAACTGCCCTGGATGTCACAAATAGCCCTATCCATACACACAGGGGAGAAAAGTAAACACATGTTATGGGGGACAAGAATTCTATACATGGATAGAGCAGTGCCTCACAGCTGGTGAACACATGGACCCACAAAGTACTTAAAAGCAAAGCATGTAAAATATAAGCAGCAGGACCATGTAATTCTTTCTGTACACGTGCATTTGTAGATCTTTACCACTTGGCGATAATGATGGCTAAATCCAGATGAGGGTAAGAAGGCATCAGGAAGATAATGATTTTAATCTAGGGCAGAGGTCACTTTGTTCTTCTCTGTTCACCGGCTTCCTGTGGCTCAGCCCAGGGTCCAGGAAAGCATGTCCTGAAGTTACGAGTGACAGAAAGATCTCAACCAAATATCCTGAACCCATGAACACTGGGGTTAGAGTGTCCTAGAGTAAGTCCATACGTCCCAGAAAAATCTAAACTAAGACATAGGAAGGCCATTCACATACCTTATGTCTTGGTCTTTCATAGTAATTCTGTGAGATCCATAGAATTATCCCATTTTACAGATGATAAGAATGAGACTTAAGAGGCTAAATAATATGTCCATAGTTCATCAGGGCACAAAGAGTTGCAGTGGGGATTTTGAACATGTCTGTCTGATCCCAAAGTCCATTCTCTTTTCATTAGATCATCCTGTCTTCTATGTACTATTTCTATTTCTCTATATCCCTGAGCTTTCTCATTTGTAAAATGGAGAAAATAATACTTAAGTTTGTGAAACTGCTACAAAGAGCAAAAGAAATTACATATGTGAGAGGACTGTACAGAAATATAGACTGTTTTTCTCATAGTAATTCCATGCAACAATCTTTATGTCTCTTCCATATCTTCAGTTTCATTATTCCAAACACATGGGGAAAGTTTATATTGGGCCAGGAATATGGACCTTAACATAACTGAAATATTTTGCATTTCACTGACTTTGACAAATTTACATATTTTAACATAGTTCAACTGGATTTTGAAGAATTGCATCTCCATAGTTCTTACAGATATCCAATTTTATGTTAGTTATTTATTTAGCTTTAGTTTAATGCTTCAAAGACCTTTTTAAAACTCCACATTTACTTAAAAACTGTCATATTCTTTAAGAAAAATCTTGCATAGAAATTAGATTATGGTTAATTAAGCATTACTTCAAGTTCGTGGGCAAATATCAAAATAGGAACCTAATGCAACAGAGGGATTTGTTACTGCCCTGATTTTCTTTTGATTTTCTGTAGTCATCACTTTCCTAGTAGGAAGGGAATAGTAATACACATCGCTAGACTTGCGCTGACCTTCAGGAAACAGGAATAAGACATAAATTATGATTGCTTATGTATTATTACAAACAACTAGTTATTCAAATTCACTAAAGGGAATATTTAACAGACAGACTATCCTAAAAAGCTTCCTATTGAGAAATAAATTCCAAAGTTTAGCATTTCAAAACTACATAATTTGAATACATTTTTGAACCATCCAATGGAAAATTAGATTGATTCCACATGTGCAGAGCTTGTAAATAGCTCAGTAATTCTTTCACTGTTTCCAGACACAAACTAATGGCCTTCTTTTCTTTCCCTGGTAGAAAATTAAGCTACTTTTTTTTTTTCAGGATCAGGGGGAGAAAATGGGGGAGCGAGGATTATATTGCTCAGGACTAGAGGGCAATATTAGAGATTATGTAAATCTTTCTTCACAGGATAGAGTTCCCATGAAGAGAAATGCCCCTTCCCCTCACCCCAATTTCAGGGATTAGAAGCAGCCATATAACAAGCTAAACTGTTTGTCTTTTTGGAAAAAAAAATCAGTTGCATTGCATGCATTTATAATACTCATAGAAAACAGTAGTTTCAGTAAAGGGCACTAACTAAACAGAACAGGGTTAACTTTATACCAAAATACTTCTATATTCAGGAGTTATTCACCTTTTTCTTTATTTTGAAAATCTTTAGGTGGAGAAATACCAGGTCATGAGACACAAGGTCAGAACACGTGGATTTGATCCAGATTTTATGATCTCTGAATCCTCTTATACCTTTGATTAAACCCCAGCCCCACTCCCTGAGCCCCCACGGTTTTCTAACTGAGTCTCCTGCCACCCACGTTCTGGACGCCTGCGTTGATAGTGATATTTTACACGATGCTGTGAGGATTAAACATGTCATACCTAATATATGAATCCTAGAACCATGCCAGGATGTGATAAATGCCCAGTAAATATTCACTTTTGTTCCTACTGTTATTTATTATTGAGTTAATGGTTGCTAAACAGTGGGACCTTCAGTTTCAACCCTAGTGCCATGTCACTTAAAAGTAATCAAAGTAGAGCTAATTGTCCTGCTTCCTCAGATATGAACACATATTTTATCTTTAAAATCTTTTTTGCTTACTCTCTAGCATCTGAGTTCATGTGTTATCATAAATCAGTTTGATTTCCTTTAAGAAAGGCCAGCGAACCGCCCCAGTGTGGAAACATCCCCACAGTCTCCCAGGGCCCGTGGCTGGAGTCTTGCTATTGATTTCCTCTGTCACATGTAAAGAAGGTGCTTAGTAACCACAAACCAGTGAGCACCCAGCCAGGTTGCAGGCACTCTCGGGGCCTCTGAGGACTCCTGGTGGGGCCTGCTTTCCAGGGAGTTCTGAATGAGCTTCACCACAGCATTTTGAATAGAGTGTTCAAGAAGTCAACCTTATCAACCTCCTGAAGATGAAAGGAAATATGTGAGAAAGGTCCACAAACATCCTCTCGTCCTTCAGGGTCCTCCATAGCTATAGAAACACTTTCTACAACAGATACTAAAATCTTACACTGTAATTTTTTTTAATTAATTCAATTAGCTTTGGATTTTGAGATGGAAGCAGAGAGATTTCTGTGCGAAGACATTATGGTTTCCCTTCAGAAGTGCTAACAAATACAAGGTAAACTGATAGAAAGGCAAACAGCCCTGGTCTCAGGAGCTTTCTGAGTCTTAATCCTTTGACCATGGAACTTAACACAAAAATTAATGACAGTGAGGTCCTGGCCAGTTGGCTCAGTGGTAGAGCGTCGGTCTGGCGTGCAGGGGTCTCGGGTTCGATTTCCGGCCAGGGCACATAGGAGAAGCACCCATTTGCTTCTCCAACCCTCCCCCTCTCCTTCCTCTCTGTCTCTCTCTTCCCCTCCCGCAGCCGAGGCTCCACTGGAGCAAAGATGGCCCGGGCGCTGGGGATGGCTCCTTGGCCTCTGCCCCAGGAGCTAGAGTGGCTCTGGTTGCAACAGAGTAATGCCCCGGAGGGGCAGAGCATCGCCCCCTGGTGGGCAGAGCGTCGCCCCCTGGTGGGTGTGCCGGGTGGATCCTGGTCGGGCGCATGCGGGAGTCTGTCTGACAGTCTCTCCCCGTTTCCAGCTTCAGAAAAATACAAAAAAAAAAAAAAAATTAATGACAGTGAACCCATTGTCCTTCCAGAAAAATACCTTCAAAAGATATAGTTTCAGAAAGTTATTTTGCACAATCAAAATTCATTTTGCACGATTCAACTCTTTCTGAAAGACCAGAACGCTAAACACCTGGTATTATAATAAAGAGCTTACTCTGTGCCAGGCTGTGTTCCAGGTGTTCTGTTGTATTACATCATTTAATCCTCACAGCAGTGTGATGAGTGTCATTACTGTCCCATTTTACAGATAAGGTTGAGATGCAGGATATTAAATAACTTGCCGAAGATCACGCAGAGCTAGTACATGATGGAGCTCATCTGTAAACCCAAGCAGTCTGGCTCTAGTCGTCACTCTTAACCACTCAATTATATTACTTTTTTTATATAATGAAAGTGACTATCTTTAAAATTTGGGACATCTTATAGTATACTCCCACTATAAGAAAAGTCTCGGGTCTCCCTTTAGAGGGTAATTGAAGGTAATAATATATCTCAGGAACCCAACTTATTAACTTAAATGAGGTATAAGTTCAATATCTTTCCATGTATACATCACACAAGTCAATCCACAAATGGTTATTTTTAGCAAAGAGTAGATAGATATATGATAAATATAAATATAAACACAGATATAGAATATTTTGCCGGGGAACATTGCTCTATCAATGCTTTTCTTTGCAACAAATCTAATCCTTTTCTCTAAGGATCATCACTGCCATCAATTACAGGGGACCACTATTAAGAGCCCTTATACTGGTGGTCTACCCAGAGGATGTAGAATTACATGCATTAACACTTAAACTCAGTCAACTTCTCCTGGAGAGTTCTAGTATTATAAATCAGTTGTTTAAAACATATTGCAATCTATACTCTATACCTTAAGAAGTCAGATGGTTTAGTCTATAACGATTTTGTAAAACCCCTTAGTACAATAGATAGCTGAATAGGTATCAAAACAATGATTACGTTCCTGTACCTAAGGGAAGACATCTATTAATGAAGAGTTATTATTAAAAGTTTGCTGACTATTTATAGGTACCAAAGTCTCCCAGTCACTTGAGAGGTTAGGCCTTCTCTCTTGGTTGCTGTAAACATAGCTTCCTCTGAGACTGACTGTGTTTATACGTCTGCTTGTCAGCCCAGCGCCAGTCGTTGATGCTCCGTTTTTACTGCCGCTGCTCCCTCATCCTGTTTACAGGGCAGGGAGGATGACCAGGGTGCAGAATTATTTCAACTCACCAAAGCCTTAGAGAAATTAGCCTATTTTACTTTGTGTTAAGATCATTTGTTTCTCACTTATGCCTTTAAGCTTAATACTGCTTTTCTAAGAGCCAGTAACATAAAGTTCATTGGCCTAAGCAAATATGTTATCACTATTTTAAGGCAAATTATACCAAACCTAGATGCCTATAGCCACAAATCTGCCTTGATCTCACCAAAGAAATACTTACACTACCAACTCAAGGCAAAGAATGCTTCTATTTTTAACAATGAATCATGTTAGAATCATCTTGGAGTATTTTTTTTAGATAGGTAGATAGATGATAGATTAGATAGATAGATAATAAATAGATAGATAGATAGATAGATAGATAGATAGATAGATAGATAGATAGATAATGCTTGGGTCCCACACCAGTCAATTAAACCTGGGTCTCTGTTTAAAAGGTCCCCTCTGATTCTGCTGTATAGCCAGGATTAAACCATTGCTCAAAAGTCAGTCTTCATTACAAATTACCAAACAAATGTTTTGCACAAGATTAGATCAAATAGATGCATGCTGATTTTTGCCCAAAACTTCCAAATGGTTTTAGGTGGCATGAATTGCCACATTGGTCGAGTACAGAAATCAGTCCTCAGACATGGAAGGCTGTGTTGTATAATAAGTTTTATTTCCCCCTTCAGCAGACACTCACTGTAACCTAGTCCCTTTAGAAAATCGGATAAGCTAAAGACTAGCTTCCAGAGCCTCTATAGCAGTGGTAGTCAACCTGGTCCCTACCGCCCACTAGTGGGCGTTCAAGCTTTCATGGTGGGCAGTAGTGGAGCAACCAAAGTATAAATAAAAAGATAGATTTAACTACAGTAAGTTATTTTATAAACATTTATTCTGCCAAACTTAGCGAAAATTTGACATGGTAATTATTATGTGCTTTAACTTGCTGTAACTCTGCTTTATAAATTTTATAAAGTAAAGTTGCTTCCCTACTTTATAAATCACCATTACTATGGAACCGGTGGGTGGTTAGAAAATTTTACTACTAACAGAGATACAAAAGTGGGTAGTAGGTATAAAAAGGTTGACTACCCCTGCTCTATAGCATAGAGGAAAAAAAAATAGGTTTTGATTCTTACCATGAGATTACAATGAAAGGAAAGAATTAGGACCCTCCATTGAAGTTCAGTGTGATGCCCTCCATAGATCAAAAGGCAGCCTTGTAAAGAAATTCTATGTCTTCAATAGAAGTAAGAAAGAGGAGATCGCAGAGGCCTTCTCTCTTGGGATACCTTCCACCCACCCAGGTAGCAAATAAGTACCTTTCATAAAGATGTAATACGGCTGAAATTAATTCACTTCCACAGTGAGAAAGAACAGAGCCAACCCTAACACCAAGAGCTGGCCTAGAGCTCATGGCCACGCTCTGGCGTCCTCCTGTTGGATGGCAATGATACCACAGGACATCAACACCAGACAAGAATACTCTATGACCATAATGGGTCAAGACAAACACAAGGCCTCTCCATAATAATGTTTAACGACTAAAACAGGAACATTGTCCAAGAGACAAAAAGGACCCAAACCCCCCTATCCTGACCAACATGAGTTACTGCTGCTGCGTTAACCTTAGGCTACTCATTTTTCTTTCTAGATATGATTTAGAAAGATACTCAGTCATAGAATTACCCTCACTTCCTGACAGTATCCAATCCAGAGCAAAGTCCTGCCTCCTTGAACCCTCGCCTAAATCACCTAACACAAGCCCAAATCCTATAATTAGTCATTCCAGCACCCTCACAGTCCTCATAGGGTGTGTTCTTTCTCACTGACTACAAAGTCATAAACCCATCCTACTCACCTACAAGTAGATTTTCGGTGGTCTCTGCCAGGAGAGAATTGAGAGTGTTTCTTTTAAGCATTTATTGTGTGTCACTTCAAGAAAAAGTATAAACATGTGTGTGTGTGTGTGTGTGTGTGTGTGTGTGTGTGTGTGTGTGTGTGTGAGAGAGAGAGAGAGAGAGAGAGAGAGAGAGAGAGAGAGACCCTAGTATTCAGTGTTCAAATGGACTGGGAAGACATTCCGAGAAATGGAGCACAATCACATAATCAAGGCTATGTGTCTACACGGGCAGAAAGATACCAAACCATTCTTGAGTATTGTCACGAGCAGGGGAGATAAACCTGTGCTTTGAGAGAGAAACAGAATTAGAGGGAGTAGAAGACGGGCACATAGGGGATGCAATGACAGCCCACACGATTTCGTGATGTAGGGACCTAAGGATTTCATTCTAATTGGGGGTCAACAATTTTATCTGTTAGGATTTCACTCCATCTCTTTCTTGGAGGTGAATAATTTTGGAAAAAGAAAGGCACCTAGTATATTCTAAATTTTCACATTTCCCTTCTCTGTTTTGAATAGAGAAACAGCATTTACTACATTACTTAACCAACTCCTAGAAACAGTACAGGAGAAAAACAATGCTTTTCTTCTAAGGTTATCCTGGATTCATGACACAGAGAATTTAAAAAATAATACACTAAAAAGTCACTGTTGACATTATCTGGAAAGATGTATATAGCGTATTTGAAGATCATTCCATTGAATAGGACAGTCTGTCAGTGAATTAGGCCAATAAAACAACCCCATACTTGCTGTAGTTGTATGACAGTTTTGTTCCTTTCTCCCTCTGTTTTCTGTTTCAGAGATTGTTTGAGACGATCAGTCAAATAATACATCCTTGTGTTTCTCAAACAGATCCCTTTGCATATTTTATATATTCAGCCATTTTATCTTTTCTGCAGTTCAGTGAGCATTAAAATAATGTAAGGTGTAGAAATGGCTCTTCTTCCTTTCTGATGAAACTTCATGGCAGCTGTGATGTAAAACAGTCAGGAAGTGCTCTGGCTGAAGTGGGTTGAGGTGGCAGGCCCAGAGTCACCCTCCCCACCCGCAGCTCTGGCTTTGAAGAACTCTGAGAAATTTCTAGGACTTCAAAGAACACAGTTCTAAGGCAACTGGTCTGCTAAATCACCTCGGTTGCTCAGGGATGCTGCCCGTCAGGAACTGAAACGTGTGACTGGCAGAGATGGAGATGGGCAGGAAGTGCACAGAAAGCTCGGGACACAGGGAGAACACGCATGGCAGAGGCCTGGTCACATGTGAGCATCCAGCCACCTGCAGAGCAGTCTACCACCCCACCTCCACGACCTCTTCCAAGGCATTTCTGCCTGTCCTCCGGTGCTTCCTGCGTGCCCTTCCCAGCCAGCTCTCAAAAGGCACGAACTTCTCTCCTCTCTTCACCCCTCCCATTCTTTAAGTGCCTGTCCACTCACCGTCCTAAGCTGAGCACTGCTGTCCCTTATGTGGACACCACCCCAGTAGAATCAGCCCTTCAGCTGGGCTCTAACCACCTCAGCTAGGTGCCATCTGTCCATCCTTCTTATGTTCCTCCTGTTAGGCTGGGACCAAGTCACACTGCCACTGAGCGCTGTGTCTTATGGAACCTTGCATGAAACAAGGCTCCAAGTTCTCACTTCAACTTAGAGTACCTTTTCATCCTTTCTCTGGAGACAAGTCTAACAGGAATCTATTTTGGCTTAGGAAATAAACCTAAGTAACAGACAATGGCCATAGAACATCCCCTTTTCTCTAACCTCTTCTTTATTTGGCTATGCTGGCCCCTAGGCGATCTTACACAGTCTCATAGTTTTAGACATTATGCATATACTTAAAGATTCCCAAATTTATACCTCTAGCTTCAACCACATCCCTAAACCACATCCAGCTACCAATAGAGTATAGATATACTGGGATGTCAAATTAGTGTCCTAAACGGATATGTTCATATATTCTGCTTTCCTATCCAACTCCAATATTTCTTCTTTCGCCATATGATACCATTCTAGCACCCTACTAAGAGTGAGGGCTCATGACCCTGACACAGAGGAAACTTGGGAGACCACGGGTCTAGAGCCGCCACCATTTCATATGATTTTTTATGGTAATATTTCAAGCTGGTTTTCATCTCAAGTTTCCAGTAAAACCTAAGGTACCAGAGTAGCCTACAGTAAAACAGAGTATGAAATTCTCTCCTGGCCTGACCTGTGGTGGTGCACTGGATAAAGCATCAACCTAGAACACTGAGGTCGCCGGTTCGAAACCCTGGGCTTGGCTGGTCAAGGCACATGTGGGAGTTGATGCTTCCTGCTCCTCCCCCTACTCTCTTTTGCTCTCTCTTCCTCTTTCCCTCTCTTTCTCTCTCCTCTCTGAAAAATTAATAAAGTCCTTTAAAAAAAGTTTAAAAAAAAAAAGAAATTCTTTCCCAAAATAATAATGAGAGATTTCATTACAACTATCCTCCCTTTGTGTATATGTGAGGAGACTCTCAAAGGTGCTACGAAAGAATAATATACTTTAAGTATATGTTTAAGAAAACCCAAATATCTCCTTTTCTAAAAATAATTTTTCTTCCAGGTCACAAAAGCAAATGTGAAATGGACTTCAAATTGATTGGTCTGCCATTGCCCAAAAGATCCATAGGAAAGTCCTAACACACAGGCATTCTCATCAGCACCATCTCAGGACTAATGATTTTGGCTCCAACAGCTGTAGCAGCAAATATCACTTATTATTACTATCCTCATTTTACAGAGGAATCAGCTGAGGCCTAACCATGTTCAGTGTCTTCTCTAACCCTGAATCGCTAGTTAGTGGCCGAGCCTGCCTTCGCACTGAGACCTGGTGCCCCCAGTGAGGTCACTCCAGGCCACTCTCCGGCACCTCGCCTGTTCAAGTCTCATTCTCTTTCGTTCCCCTTTGGTTTGAGATGCTTTGACTTTAACTTATTTAATCAGCTCTTATTTCTTAATCTCTTTGAGAGAACTACAGGAAAATTGTTCTTTCTCCTGTATTGTTTTATGATCACTTTAATCCCCTTACCGGGATTTGGCTAGTCACAAGAAATCAGCAGGTTGCAAAGAAATAAACCTCAGATGTATCCCATGGAACCTGTACATTTCAAGTTATTTGTTCTATTCTTCCCAAAATAACCCAGGAAGAATAATAAAGGTCTAACAGTACATACTGGATTAGAGGATTTCAAATCATGGCATTTCTTATAGGAATTTCTATTTGAAAACAGGAGGGACATGGAACTGATACCCACCTCTCTTGTGATGGATGCATGGGTATTTCTGGGGATGCTTTCATGACTAAGTGGAGACCTGATTTCCATTTTCATCCGCGGACAGCATAGAGCATTAGATAAAAGAGAAACTTTGGTTTCAGCCAAGTGAGTGGGTAAGGAAATGGCTGAATTACATCAAATTGCTAGTCATTGTTTTCTGGTTTTTTCACTGAATTCAATCATCTATGGGTTTTACTTCTCTAAATCTGTTCTTGTACGAAGTCGCAGACATATTTAGGAATCAAATCCATTCTTCATTTCGAGGCTCTTGATTCCTGATTCATTTCAGTCCACATACCTTGGCAGGCATCCACTTACACACACAGGCCGTGCTGCAAATGTTTCTTAGTAAATTAGATATGTGGACTGCCAAACACATTTTCTCCATATAATTTGTGTTACAGATGGTGGTTCCTTATCCAGTCCAGATATCAAATGCCCATGTATACAGAATACAGGTGAATGATGCTATTAAGAGACTTACAGATGCTGAGCTGACTTTCTAGCTCTGTTTCCATGGTAAACGGGATGGCATTATAGAAGCCTGATGTGGAGGCTCTGCTCACTCACTGTGCTGGCGCTCCAGGGAGCCAGGGGGAGCTTGCGGATGGAGCCAGCATTGTCCTCTGGGGTTTCTGAACTAGGAGATGAGCAGCAGCGCTTGTCTAGAGGGGCGAGCGGTTCCCATAGAGTGATGCTCACTCCAGAATGGGCAGGAGAAGGGCAGCCGTGGCAGAGATGCTCTCTGCTGTCTGGTTGTCATTCAGACAGGCTGCTCATCATGCTAAAAACTGCAAGACAGAGGCCACCGCAAATCAAGTCAGAATTCTGTCACTGGGGGGGGGGGGGGGGGGGGTGCTGGGTATTTATAGGCAACCAGCAGTCTCTGACCTCATGCATGTAATTTCAACTAATTACAACCAGATTAACTCAATTCTAGATGTTATGCAGAGGTCAACTAAAACCCTGAGTTAAAAAAAAAAAAAAGTTGCACATAAATTTTTCACTTCTGGAAGCATATAGCTTTAAGAGTTAAAAAAAAAAATTAACATCTGGTGAGCTTCCAAAGCATTATAGATGTTTCCTTTTAATAGCAGGCAAAGGCAAACAAGGGTGTATATATTTTTGCCATCTCTCGTACTAAAAAAAAGACCTCCTCTCTTAACTGACTTGGTTAGGATTCAATTTTCTCTCTACTCTGAATTCAAACTATTAAAAACAAAAGAGCTAATCTATGCTAAACTTGCAAGTGTTTTTTCAAAACATGTCCTGCTCTCTCCTTCCCTCAGGAAGCCACCAGCAAATCAGGTTTGACGGCTGACCCTGATAGTTTCTCCCCTTTCTTCTGGATGAGGTGGGAGAATTGACTTATAATAAAATAGGAGCATTTCATTTTAAATTTTCCCAAATGTATGGCTCGTGCTTTGCTCTGCGTCTATTCTACCACCGCTGAGAGAGGGAGGAGTCAAGACTAACGGGTTTCTGACTTGGGTGCTGTGCAGAGAGAGAAGTACATAGATGAAGACGAGTTCAATATTGGACATATTTAGTACGTGATGCCTGTGGGATATGAAAGTAGTTAAGCAAATAAAAATGAGTGTCTGGTACTTAAAATATGTATCTATCTAGCTGGAGGTCCTTTGAAATTCATAAGGATATAAAAGTTAAAGTCTGGTGCAGATGTGGATTTCCAGGAAAAGAGAGAGAGAAAAAAGGAAAGAGGACAGAACCTCAGGGAATACCATCATTTAACCAGTCCTTCTCAGACTGGGATGTGCTGCTAAGCCACCTCAGAGGTCTTATCAGAATGCGGATTCTGATGCCATAGGTCTGAGGTGCACCTTGAATTCTGCATTTCTAACACCATCTCCCAGGTGTTGCCAGCGCTGCTTGTCGGCAGACCACACTTACAGTTCTAAGGATTTTTGAGGACTACAGATACAGAAAGCTCAGAGAAATGGACCCAAAGGAGAATTAAAGATGTAGAAAGGGCAAAACAAATCCTGAGACTGGAGCTCTAGATACTGATGAAGGAGAGAATGTCAATGAGGTCAAAGCTAACGAGAATTCTGTATTTTGCCCTTGATGGGTCATCTGATGACCTTTGTCAAACCATTTACAAGTCTGAAGGCAGACTTCAGTGGGCTGAAGAAGTGAATACAGTGACTATGAATTTCATATGACTTTGAGAAGTAAAAATACCAGGAATGCCCCCCGGCATCATCTTGGAAGTTTCTGAAGGAATAGCAGGTAGTCAACTGTTGGCAAGGTTCCATGTGGTGCTTTGCAATTAAAGGACCTTTGTACCTTGAACAAGAAGGTTTAAAAGTAGCAAAGCATTTACCTGGAATGTATCCCTTCCAGGCTTCTGGGCAGAGGCTTACACCAAATAAAAATGACAAAAAGTCTATGGGGGGGTTAAGTACCTGTGAATCAGAGTCATAAAATTTGAACATATTCGTATATATACTATGCATGTGGAAAATGGAGAAAACATGTAAAGTGACAATAGTTGCATTATATTGTGGCACTGACTACAAGTGACTTTCTAAGGACATTTTTATCGGCCCTGGCAGGTTGGCTCAGTGGTAGAGTGTCGGCCTGGCGTGCGAGAGTCCCGGGTTCAATTCCTGGACAGGCACACAGGAGAAGCGCCCATCTGCCTCTCCACCCCTCACCCTCTCCTTCCTCTCTGTCTCTCTCTCTCTTCCTCTACCGCAGCCAAGGCTCCATTGGAGCAAAGTTGGCCCAGGTGCTGAAGATGGCTCTGTGGCCTCTGCCTCAGGTGCTAGAATGGCTCTGGTTACAACAGAGCGATGCCCCAGATGGGCAGAGCATCCCCCCCAGGTGGGCATGCTGGGTGGATCCTGGTCAGGCGCATGTGGGAGTCTTTCTGACTGCCTCCCCGTTTCCAACTTCAGAAAAATACAAAAAAAAAGAGACATTTTTATCAAAGGAAAGAAGTAAATTATTTGTGCACATCATTATTTTAAGATATTTAATAAATATTTTGGATGCATCATAAAATTAAATCACAAAAAGAACCTAAGACTATTACTTGCTTCTCCGCTACTTGCTACAAAAAAAAAAAAAAAAAGAAACATTTTCCATTCCTTTTCCGAATAAACATGAGAACAATATGATGGTAAACATATTTTGTGGTGATGCATATGGGCTCATTTATTTCAGACAGTATTATTTCTTTTCTATGTCTAGTAATTGCCAAGAAAATAAAGTTAAAGATTCTATTTGTAGAAGAATAAATGTTCTTGCTGATAAATACAATAATTCACAGCACAATTTACTCTTGGAGTCCTTTCTTGCATTTCTGATTTTTTTTTATTCAAAAGCCATATTTAGAAATCAGTTCATGAACTAACCAAATCTGCAAAATTGTTTTTAAGTGCTTAAAAAAAACCTTTGGCACCATTATATTAATACAGAAACTTCTTCTATTCCAACCCAATGGCACAAATGTTTCTTTCTAAATTATATCTGAAGTTAAGCAATTTTCTTAATAATTGGGAAATGGTATCTGTGAATTCACTCATTTGATCACAGACAACTTAATGTAGGCCACATATCTCTACCTACTTTGTTCTATTAAAACCAAAAGCCTAAAGAGAAATGTGTTCCTGAGAGTCTAACTGCCTTCAAGAAATTGAATTGAACTGGCTCAGAATGCCCTCTCCAGAGACGTGGCACAAACATGCAGCTGGCTGTCCACGGCATGTGAAAAGCAGTTAATGTGTCTCCTAGTTACTCGTGTCTATCATTCCTAAAGCACTATTAAATATGTGAATGGGTCAAAACAAAAGTCTCTGCTTCTGAAAGGCTTTGACCTAAATTTCTGCCTGGGAAACTACATAGAGAATTATTTTACTTCTCACTTTTTATTGTGTACAGAAAATCATTATCAGGGAAAATGGAAAGACAACAGGAATTACAAAGCAAAGCAATGAATTAGCCTTGAAAGGGTTCACTTTGCCACACCCCTTCCCACATTGAGTATTATCACTTTTTTAATCTTTCTACTAAGTGATAAATGGTGCATCCTCAATACTTTTATAATCACAAGACCCAGAGTTTATTGATTCCCATATTCTGAGTCCCACCACCAATCCATTCTATCTCCCATTCCCTTCCCTTCTTTCTGCCTCAACTGGCCACTCTCAAACACCCTCTCTCTCTCCCAATAGTGTTCTAAGCTTAACATTCCCATAACTTTCTTCATCTCTTACAAAGCATCATAGCAAAAGTCTCTCCTTCTGTACCATGTTCTACAGTTTCCAACATTCTTTTTATTCCCTTATTTCTTCTTGTATAGAAAAGAGACTTCAAACTGCACACAAGTTGTATGCTATGATGAGTTTCAGACATGCCTCATGTTTGTGACCTAGTAAGAAAGTCTGCTTGAAATCTATGTGCATGAGGACCCAAGAAGACTTCCACACTAAGAGAAGAGTTAGATAAGATAATGATTTAGTTGTCAGAGCAGAAAGACAGTTTGACTCCTAACATGGTGGTTTCTCTCAACTTAACTCTAAAGACTTGCTTTGAGTCTTATGGTGAATTCTAACACTCAGGATATGAAACTAAATGTCTGTTTTACAAAGTTTTATTGGGCACACCCAGAAGTGATCTTGTGCCTGTTCAACAGAAAGTAACACACCAAGAAGAAAGTTACTCCAACACATCTAATCACAATAGAAACCATCCCTTGCAGCACCTAGGTTTACAGTAGTTCAGCCAAGGCAGTGTCCAGTATAAGACAGGTCCTGCAATACCCAGTTCAGTGGGTTTGGTGGATACGGAGACACCTGGGGGAAAGAGGTTGGAGCAGAAAGATAGGCTAAAAATCAAGTGAGGCTCGTGGAAATGTGAACACAACAGAAACAGTTGGGATGACAGGGAGTCTACTTCACATAGGTCCAAAGTCAAGGCAAGAAAAAACAGTCAAACATGTATTCAGCTCTCATAGATGTGATTTTCACTCTGTGCAATTAAAATATTTTTGAACCAATATTCTCTTGATTCCTGAAAAGGTATTAGAAGTAAATTTTATTATATAGATACTTGGATCTTAAGTAAGGCAAATTGGCAATTCTGGAAAAATTTCTGTATGTTGCTTTTTATACACAGTAAACCTAAAGGAAGCAAAAGAATCAGAAATAAAACATTACTGAGAGTGATAAGTAGAGACCAGGTGTTTTCTAAAAATGAATGTTTACTTCATTTTAGGTAAGCACTCTCAAATTTGCATTTGTGGTAAAAGAGTTATCTGATCAATATCTACTGGATCTCTCTTTCTGACTTAGATTCTCATTAGCATCCAAAATTTTGTAACATTTTTAGCATGGAACTTTCCATTAAAATTTAGAGCTATTTGCATTTGAATATTCATACTCTTGATCCCATTTGAAATAAGAAAGTAAGGCAACAGGCCCTGGCCGGTTGGCTCAGCGGTAGAGCGTCGGCCTGGCGTGCGGGGGACCCAGGTTGGATTCCCAGCCAGGGCACATGGGAGAAGCGCCCATTTGCTTCTCCACTCCCCCCTCCTTCCTCTCTGTCTCTCTCTTCCCCTCTCGCAGCCGGGGCTCCATTGGAGCAAAGATGGTCCGGGCGCTGGGGATGGCTCCTTGGCCTCTGCCCCAGGAGCTAGAGTGGCTCTGGTCGTGGCAGAGCGACGCCCAGGAGAGGTAGAGCGTCGCCCCTGGTGGGCGTGCCGGGTGGATCCCGGTCGGGCGCATGCGGGAGTCTGTCTGACTGTCTCTCCCCATTTCCAGCTTCAGAAAAATACAAAAAAAAAAAAGAAAAAGAAAGGCAACATTAATAATATATACAATTCCAATCTTTCCGTAAATAGTGATCTATTTTGTCTTGAAAATATTACTATTTCACTAAAGTGTTATTTTACTGTTTTACTTGTTAGAAGAACAATATTGATTCATTACAGGGGAAAAAAATCTGAAAATTCTGTAGTACTATTTAGCATATGATTATGCTAAAAAATAAAGGTAATAGAAATCTTAAAGATCATTCTCATTGGAAGCCTTATCTCACAAACAAAAAACTGGGGCCTACCCAGTAATAAATCCAGTACTAGAATCTTACCCACTTATCAGCCCCCCTACTAGAAAATTGAACCTTTGAGCTTCTCCAACATCAGTTTCTAAGGCGATGTTTTAAGTGTTTCTTCCCAGGCTCAGAGAAAGACCAGGCTCTCCTTCTCAACGCCATCTTCCTTTTCAGTATCTGGCCCAATCATAAGCATTGCCTTAAAGCTGATTGCCAGCCCTGGCCAGGTAGTTCAGTGGATAGAGCATCGTCCTGGCATGCAGAGGTCATGGGTTGGATCCCCAGAGTCAAGGCACATATGAGAAGCAACCAATGAGTGCACAACTAAATGACACAACTAAGTGGAAGAAAAAGTTGATGCTTCTCTCTCTCTCCCTTCCTCTCTCTCTCAAATCAATAGAAAACATTTTTAAATCTTATTTTCTTTTTAGTTATTGAGCTGATAATAGGAATAATTCTCTTCAAAAATGCAGGAAAGTGAAACAGATTTCATAAACCATGATGAGAACTGGGTGCTCATTCATTCCCATCATTCCTGTCCACATTTAAGATTTACTTCAAATACTTTTTTTAAAGAACTTTAAATTTTATTTTATTTTTGTTTTATTTATTTAATTTTGTAGATGCTTACTTAGTATTTGGTGAATTACTGAATTCTCTTAGAAAAAAATTTTTAAATAACACCTACTTTTATTTTTTTAATTTTTATTGAATTTATTGTTGCCATTGTTAATTAAATTATACAGGTTTCAAGTGTGCAATGCTATAATACATAATCTGTATATTTGCACTGTACATTCACCACCAAAGTCATCTCCTTCAGTCACCATTTATCCCCCCTTTACTTTTTTCTACTTCCCTCCACCCTCTTTTTCATCTAGTAATCACCATACTGATGTTGTGTCTTTTTTTTCCTTAATCCTTTCACCTTTCTCACCCAGCTCCCCAACCTCCCTCGCCTCTAACTGCTGTCAGTCTGTTCTCTGTATCTACGTGTCTGTTTCTATTTTGTTAGTTTATTTTGTTTGTTAGATTCCACATATATGTGAAAGCATATGGTATTTGCCTTTTTCCAACTGGCTTATTTCATTTAACATAATACTCTCCAGATCCATCCATGCTATCACAAAAGGTAAGATTTCCTTCTTTTTTATGGCCAAGTAGTATTCCATTGTGCAAATGTACCACAGCTTTTTATCCACTGATGAATACTTGGGCTGCTTTCAAACCTCGGTTATTGTAAACAATGCTCCAATGAATATAGGGGTGCTTATATTTTCTCAAATCAGTGTTTCAGTTTACTTTGGATATATTCCCAGAAGTAGAATTTCTGGGTCATAAAGCAGTATCATTTTTTATTTTAGATTACAGTTTACATCCACTATTACTTTGTGTTAGTTTCAGGTGTACAGCATAGTGGTTACATCAATCATACACTTTACAAAGTGATCCCCCGATACTTCCAGTACCCACCTGGCACCATACATAGTTATCATAATATTGTTGACCATATTTCCTATGCTGTCATTTACATCCCCATGACTATTCTGTAACTACCAATTTGTACTTCTTAATCCTTCAAATACTTCTTAATAAGAAGCATATTTTTCATATGCAACCTGAAATACTTAACACCATTTTGACCTTCATCATTTTTTGCCATACAACATACTTATCATTATAACTGACTAAAGTTGACTATATACCATTGAATAAAAAACTTCTTTCTAGGTTTCAGACCTCTTATTCCTCAGAGAAATGGAACTTTTTCTAACATACTCTTGCTTGAGTAAGCAAGTGTCGAAAGAAAGAAAGAAAGAAAGAAAGAAAGAAAGAAAGAAAGAAAGAAAGAAAGAAAGAAAGAAAGAAAGAAAGAGAAAGAAAGAAAGAAAGAAAGAAAGAAAGAAAGGAAGGAAGGAAGGAAGGAAGGAAGGGAAATGGGAGGGAGGGAGGGAGGGAGGGAGGAGGGAGGAGGGAGGAAAGAAAGAATCTCTAAATATAGGTATTAAGCAAGAAAGAATGTCAATACATCAACATGGAAGAATGAAGAAAATTGAATTATCCTAGTCATGATCATTACGCTGACTGCCGAATTTCTAGGAAATATATCAAGTACCTGATTGCATAATCATTAGCTATGAAGATGAAAACTAGAACAGCAAAATCTAAAGAAGCTAATAATATGATATCAGTGAAAGAAGAGCCAAAGAGAAGACAAGGGAATGAATTCTGAAAAGGCCTGCTCACTGAGTCTGGCAAGTAAGTGTTTGATAAGAAATCCCATATCAAATTCCCGGCTCCATTGAGTTGAGTTACAGAGAGTGTCACGAGCATGTGCAGAATTAAGAAGATTTCCATTACCTTTCTTTTAGTTTTATAGCAGGAGAGAAAGAAGACACTGTCAGAGAATGCCTGGGTATCTCTGAGTTAGTGTAGGGATACAGGAGATTTATCAGACGATTTATTACAGTGGTTGAACTTCCCATCAAGACCAGTTTTGCAGGTAGTATTTCTAAAACAGCAAGCACTGAGACTGGCTGGCATGCCAAGCTCCATTCTCACTCAAGCTGACACAGGCTTCAGCATTGTCTGTAAACCAGAGTTCAATTTCACCATACCCAGAGACTACCAGACTGTTTGTACAAACTCCAAATTTTGACATTTTCCACTGCCCTCCAAAACTTTAAATATATTAATGCTATTTTATTCCTTCTCCAGTTTATTTTATTCTTAAAACTTATATTTAATAATTTCCTCATTAATGGGAAAATTTTTTTTGAAAGAAACTCTCAAAGAATATTTCCTAGGGAATTTAGTGAATAGAGTTATGAGAACTTTACAGTACAAAGTGAAACTTTTAAGTGTCACCTGAAGAATACATAGAGGCAAGATTTATAAGGTCTGTCATCTGAATCATTGCTACACGTGACAGAGTCCTCAGGACGACACTTACAGTGGGGTGTTCCAGGCAAGCAATGGACAAGAGATGGGGTATAGGTCTGAAGCTGATATCATAGAGTAGTGGAAGGGACTTTCAGAGGTCACACAAGGGAGTCGACCGGGGAAACCTAGTGAATTCCATAGATCCTCACTCTTAGAGCCTCCCTGCCCATCACCTCTTTACCCTCGGTTTTTGGCCGCGTCCCTAGCACAGGCTGTCCTGCCAACAGCGAGTTGAGGATACCCCAGGATGCCCACAGACACTGACACGTGGAAGTTGTGCCAGCAGCAAGCCAGGTTTGGTTTCAGTCAATAACACATGTATACCAACTGAACAGGAAGCAGACAAGTTCAGTACAAGTTCAGTTTCCACCCTACCTCCTCCCTCTGCCAGGTTTAAGGCGGGCTGCAGGACCTCAAGTTAGTTTCACATTACACTGACACACACTTTGGATCAATTGTAAAGCGAGGTCATCAGACAGGATATTAAAACGTGAAACACAGATCAGAGTTCTTGTGTATATGTTGCCAGGAGATCCAATCCCTGGCAACTTCTTTCTTGGGATTATAGTCTTTGGTTTATGTGCCTCCGCTGCCCGCCCAGATGGCTGGTAGGAGGGGAGTGCGGGACTGGGTCCTGCTCCATCACAGGCAGAGTACGCTCTTCACGTTCTCAGTGACAAACAGTCTGAAGTGACAGTGTGACAGCAAAAGCAGATGGGAGTCAGAGCTTCAGTCATTTCCCATATTTCTCCATTTTTTACAAGCCAAGAAGACTGCTGATGAAATTTGAGATGAGATGTCAGTGACCAGCAGGGATGTCATTCCAGCGGTAGTGATAGAACAGAGGTGAGCAAGCCCAGCTGGACATGACAAATGTCAAATCAGCTCAATAGTCATACCCGTGATGAATAGAAATGGCAAGCAATTCAGTGTAAGAAAAACTGTAGGTATTTATATTTCATGAGACCACACCAGCATTTCAAAGGTGCCTGATGTAGAAAAAGGATTTCCATGGCCAGGTAAATTTAAGAAAAAAGAGATCAAACAAAAATTTGGCTTCTTTGCACAAGATGTCTCAGAGTCTTTCTTTCTTTTTTTTTTTTTTTTTGTATTTTTCTGAAGCTGGAAACGGGGAGAGACAGTCAGACAGACTCCCGCATGCGCCCGACCGGGATCCACCCGGCACGCCCACCAGGGAGGACGCTCTGCCCACCAGGGGGCGATGCTCTGCCCCTCCAGGGCGTCGCTCTGCCGCGACCAGAGCCACTCTAGCGCCTGGGGCAGAGGCCAAGGAGCCATCCCCAGAGCCCAGGCCATCTTTGCTCCAATGGAGCCTAGGCTGCGAGAGGGGAAGAGAGAGACAGAGAGGAAGGAGGGGGGGGGGGGGTGGAGAAGCAAATGGGCGCTTCTCCTATGTGCCCTGGCCGGGAATCGAACCCGGGTTCCACGCACACCAGGCTGACGCTCTACCGCTGAGCCAACTGGCCAGGGCCAGATGTCTCAGAGTCTTTATCATGTTATTATGCATTGCAAATTTCCAGGACTCAATGTCACCATGAAATATTTATTATGGATATGTATTAACACCTCACAGCACATGTGACCCTTTTGATAAATGCTGGACTAAACAATTGCTATATTTGAATAAGAAGCTTTTAGAAAATAATTACTGGTATTTCTGTCAGCTGCATTATTTTAATTTTTATTATTTATTTAGGTAATGATAGTGCTAAAGGACAAAACAGATGACCTTAGAAAAACTGATTCAAACAATAAGAAATGATCTTAAGCGAGTAAACATTGATCTAATAACTAACCAGTAAACCATCATTGAATGCTTCCAAAAACAGAAAGTAATTTCTGAAAACTACTAAACATGGTTGAGTAAAGATTTGCAGATGTACAAGAACCTGAGAGAAATTACTAATTAAATTGTTATTTGTTTAATCAAATTAGTAGCTTCAGAAAAATTATGTAATTGATAAAAGGTTATAAATGAGAATGTGATTATTATCCTATTTCCAATAATAGCTACTTCCTCATTAGCTCATATATCAAGATGCTCACTTCCTTTAAATAGTAACTGACATGTTATTTCAAATGTCAGCAGACACAGTCTTTTGGGCTTATTTTTTAAATGTAACAATATGGCAAATAGATGACCCCTGATATTAAAACAAAAAAAAGAGGCTCATTAGTATACTCTGTAATGTGTTTTGGAAAGCTTGAAATCTAGAAAAGGAATTGTGAAAAAAATAGTTAACTTTAAATGATAATAAATTGTCTTCTTGCAAATAAAAGATAATGTTTTTAATTCTCTTTGCAAAGAAATATTTTCAGAAATGTAGACCTGCATAGTTTCCAGACATTTTTTTGCTATTTAATATATGTTGCAAACTGAGATAGGTAAGCTCTTAATGTAAACATTTTTACATTAAATATTTATGTAATCTGGTTAATTTTAATTAAACAAATTGGCTCATCCGGAAATATAAATATAAATAAGCAATATAAATATGCTTATGTGTTTAATATTCACACAACAGGTGTGAGATGGGGGCTGGTGAGAATGAACTAGAATGGCTGCCTGTGAATTGCTGCTGTTGTTACCAAGAGCAAATTGCTAGGAATTTTTACACTCATTGCATGCTTCCTTAGAACATGGGATGTTGACTCTCTCTTTCTCTTTCATGTGTGTATGTATATATATGTACGATTATATATATATTGTGCTCCTTGTTTTTTTCACTTAAGTTTTATTGGAGATGAAGTCATATCAGAGCATATAAAGCAGCCTCATGAATTTATTTAAGTGGCTGTTTAATATTTTTAATGTATGTCCTTTTTTCTTCAGCTGCTTAAATGCCTATGTAGTGTGGTGAAACAGAGAGCTGCTGTAGTGTAACAAGATAATCAAATGAGAAATTATTTTCTATATTCTCACATAGATAAGAAAAAATGCTTTTCTCATCTCCATCTTAAGACGATTGCCAAGCTTGGACCCAAGTCTGGTCTTCTCTACCACAAGGTGCAGTTTATGACTTTGGTGTTCGTGGATGAAAACTGTTGATTTGAATCCCCATGAAGACAATTCCTCATCTAGTTTTGTGTGGGAATCTAAACTTATTCAGAAAGACTGATGTTGAGGTTTGAATAGAAGAAAAACCCTGACCTGCCACTTAGAGGACGACTATCTTAAGACCTTGAAGAGATCACGTTGAGAGAGGCATTTCCTGCTATAGCAGAGTCACATTGCACTTCTGTGCAGCCCGTGATGGGGTGTGGCTTGTGGGTTGTCTTAGCTCAGCCGTCTGTAAAGCAGAGCCCAGGACAAAGATTAAGGTGGCGAAACTCGACTTGAAAGATGCAAGCCCAGGGCAGTAAGGTAAGAAAAAAGGAAGAGAAAACATGAAAAGATGCAAAACAGTTTGGTACAAAGAGTTACTAGTTAAATATGACTACAGAAGCCAAGGAGAGAGATGGAAGGTTGCTCAGCAAACATATTCACTTGGCATGAGGATGGTTTGCAAGGATGAATTGTCCATGAGAGAAAAAACAAAACAGGTCATCAACCTTGACTCCCTCCCACCTTCCACTTCTCAATGGCCAAGGTTCACCTCATACGAAGGTATCTCCCCTGAACCTCTATATTTTGCCACCAGCTATCCCCTTATGTCACTCAGCAAATCATATCCCATATGCTGCCAGAAGGTATATCATCCAAGCCTGAAATAGTGGAGCAACAAGGTTCAGGTAGGGCGCCAGCCAAGCGAGATGGAGGAGGAGGCACTGGGCAGAGTCTGAAAGTCATATAAGATCTCTGTCCTACAGAGTGGGCAGCCGGGCCTGAAATCAACAATGGTAAGGACAGTTAGGACCATGCTTCGTGCAGGTCCTAGTACGATCCCCAGAGTTCAAAACCTGACAGCTTAGATACTGGAAGCTCAGAGTCAGATTTAATTTGGTATTTTTAAAGTAAAGCAGTGTAACATCTCCTACCATTGAAAGTTGGGTAGGAAATTCACATCGACTATACTGGGAAAAAATGTAGCTTAATCATGTGACAGACAGCAACTGCTCATTTAACCAATTTAAATTTCTTTCCAATGCCCACTAACCTCCCTAAAATTAAGTGTATAAGAACAGGTAAAAGAAGTTTATTGGCCCTTTTCAATTTGAATTCGGTTTAAGGGAACAAAAATATCATGAAAGGAATTTATTTATGTGTTGACATTCTCTCCTGAAATTAACTTGGAGATTTTACTTCTGATTTCTAAAAACAGTGACTTAGTTCTGATTTCACCAAAAATGATAGAAGTCAGATATCGTGTGAAACATTTTCACTTATATTATCTTATTTAATCCTCATAACAACCCCTTGTGGTAGTATTACTTGCCTATATTTTATAGAATCAAAGTGTAGAAACTGGAACCTTAGATTGAATTGCTCTAAGTCAAATTTTGCTGTTAAAAAGCACAGACTTGATGAGGCAGTGGAGCAGTGAATAGAGCATCGGAATGGGACACAGAGGACCCAGGTTCGAAATCTCGACATCGCTGACTTGAGTGTGGGCTCATCTGGTTTAAGCACAGCTCACCAGCTTAAGCCCCAAGGTCGCTGGCTTGAGCCCAAGGTCGCTGGCTTGAGCCCAAGGTCACTGGCTTGAGCAAGGAGTCACTTGCTCTGCTTTAGCCCCCTGGTCAAGGAACATATGAGAAAGCAATCAATAAACAACTAAGGTGCTGCAACAAAGAATTGATGCTTCTCATTTCTCTCCCTCCCAGTCTATCTGTCACTATCTGTCTCTCTCACTGTCTCTCTTACAAAAATAAAATAATAAATAATAAAAAAAACATAGATCTATCTTAGAGTATAAGATAAGAAGTACCAAAAAATAATAAAGCATTAATATTCATGAATAGCAAAGTAAACACTAAAAATGACATAGATTATTTTCATATACCTGTTATGAACCTTAAGCTTAAAACCTTTAGGAACCTTAAGAAAGATTTAATAGTAACTTTGTACCCAACATGATATTAATTGTATGAGACTCTTCTTTCCTCTCAGTGAGACATTAGCATTTTTTTAAATAGAATTGGCACTAAGTCATGGATTTTTTAAAAACTCTTATTAATAAATCTATCATCTGGAGAGGTCAAATGCACCTCACATCAAGACTCAGGAATTGCAATTTTAGCATTTGATCAAGTCAAATGTCCTCTAATTGCTGCAGATAAATCAGGCTTTAACAAGTGAAACAACTGCATATTTTCAGTATTTATTATACAAGTCCTTGTATCATATTACGGACTTTATTGCAGACATTTGTCATTATTTAATGTGATGCTTAAAATGGGGCTTTGTTTTCTTCTCTTGCACTTGCTCAGGAAGGGCAGGAACATGGGGAGGGATCTGAGCACAACCATGAATTATAAAACACAATGACTATCATTAATATACAACACAACTGAAGCAGGCTTTATTTGCATAATTACCTTTCATCATTTTTGTCTTAGAACTTTGACATGACACAGAGCAGTCACTGGAATGTTTTTTTGTTTTGTTTTGTTTTAATTTTAGAAAAATGTCTTCAACAGTGATAAGAATGCTTTGGAATTTTGCTGAAAAAGATGCCCTTCAGGGGAGAGCATTTGACCTTTCAGAAAGAGCAGGAAAGGTTTTCATTTCTGTATGTATAAGTCTGGAAAAATGGAGGGCGTTATTTGTCAGCACCAACCCTATCATATTTTCTGCTCAGCTATAAAAGGTCTAGAGCAAACACAGGCAAATGAGCCTGAATGCATAAAGTTCAGTGTATTGCTCTGTCACAAATCCATAAGAAGAGTAGTTTTTTATTCACCCAGCAATTTTACCAAAGCAAGACTAAACATACTCAGGAAACCCAGCTCCTATCTGATCTCAGGGTCCTGATGTGTTTGTTATAAAGCAAGGAATCATTTTTCTTTTTAAATTTTCTGATGAGTGTTTATCATGAATGGTATAAAAACAAAGAATGTGGCCTGACCTGTGGTGGCGCAGTGGATAAAGCGTCGACCTGGAAATGCTGAGGTTGCTGGTTCAAAACCCTGGGCTTGCCTGGTCAAGGCACATATGGAAGTCGATGCTTCCTGCTTCTACCCCTTCTCTCTCTCTGTCTCTCTCTCTCTCTCTTCTCTCTCTCTCTCTTTCTCTCCCTCTCTCCTTTCTAAAATAAATAAATAAAATAAAAATAAAAAAATAAAAATAAAAACAAAGAATGTGGGAAACAAAGACAATGAAGTTTTTAAAATACAAGATCAAAACTTTCTTTTTGATATTGCATCACTGAGGCATCCAGGGTGATTTTTCTATAATACTATAACTTTAGTGATATCACTCGCATGATTAAAAACATTTGCTGGCTTCCCTCTTCCATTGTATAACCAAACCTCCTGCTTATTTATGGCCACATGATCCCTCGAGTTACTAATCCAGCCATACTGCCCACCTGACATCTTACAATGCACCGTGCTCTTTCTTCCTTTTTCTTTTCAGCATGTGCCATTTCTCACACATCTGATGCCCTCTCCCCTCTTCATCTGTTAAATCTCTGCTTCTGTCAGTCACAGCTGAGATGGTCCAGCCTCCTTGAGATGCTTCAACAGCATCCTCTATGAAATACAGCACAATCACGGAGCATCTGCACTTACTTGCCAGTTTACTTCTCTCTCTTGAACGCAAGGTCTGAGACTTATACAATGATATATCTCCAGGGCCTGGCTTAATGCCTGAAATATAGAAACTTCTCATTCACTCAGTGAGTAAATGAAAATCTTACTATCTGTTAGTGAATAAAAGGTGACAGGGTAATTTTAAATTTCTTATTAATCTGTGACAGACTAATTATATTTCATTTTTACTCTCCACTCTGGCAAATGTAGGTCGATTTGTTCGACATTTCTTATGATATATAGCAGCTCAGGATTCTGTTGTCCAGACTCTCCTGGAGTGAAGCATGACTACGTGTGACCTTGAGAAGTTACTTCTGTTCTGGGCCTGAGTTTCCTTATCTGCAAAATAAAGATGCTTATAAATCCTTCCTCATGGTGTTGTGGGGAAGATGATATATTGATAAAATATTTAACATTGGATCAAGCATACAGAAAAAAACACCATAAATGTTTCCCATTGTAATTAGTGCTTGTCACATACAACTGATTGTCAATAAGTCCTATTTTATTTGGAGGTTTTCATCTGGGCAACTATCTTACTATCCCTTCTCCTTATTTCCTCTTCAATGAGGTGATAAAGTTAAAATTGGCCATCCCTACGGTCTTTTCAGCTCTAAACTAGGTTGTAAAATGAGTCCAGGGAACTGTATGTTTGTAATAACCCAGAATGAACGGCAGGCAGAGTGGGAAGGGGTGCCAAGGACGGCATAGGATGGATCTCACAGGGGAGGAGTAAACTCTAAAACACTTTCCAAAAGAATAGTTAAGGGCTTTGAAAGCAGGAAAGATGATCAAACAAACAAAAAGCATTGCATTTTCATTTCTTCCTGTCAATTATTTCAGTTACTTGAGGAATGATCACCCTCGTGATCACTTTAACTTTTGTATATTTGTAATACCAAATCTATGCACAGCGAAAGGCACACAATAGAATGGTTGGTCTTCCCATGGAAGTATCAGAGAGGATCCTATTGCAGAACTTATAAAAGCACTGCTTAATTAAGCGGGGTCATTTAGGATTGCATTTGGCTGCATGGAACAGAAACCAACTAGAGCAGCTTGTACAAAGAGGGCTTACGGATCTCACTTACCAGAACACTAAAGGCAGATAGTCTAGGGCTGAGGCAACTGTTCAGGGAACAAGCCTCCTTCTATATCATGCTTTGTAATCCTTAACATGTAACCTTTGTCTTTATGACCACAAAACAGCTGCTACACCTTAAAGTATAAAGTTCTTATTTGAGGCAGGAACAAGGGGAAAGGGCAAAGGACAAAAGGCATACGCCAGCTGAGATTTTCTCCTTTATTAAAAAAGGCAGCGTTATATGTCCTGGGAGCACCCCCAGTCAGTCTTCTTTTACATTTTTTTTTTGTATTTTTCTGAAGCTGGAAACGGGGAGGCGGTCAGACAGACTCCCGCATGCGCCCGACCGGGATCCACCCAGCATGCCCACCAGGGGGCGATGCTCTGCCCCTTGGGGGCATCGCTCTGTTGCAACCAGAGCCACTCTAGCACGTGGGGCAGAGGCCACAGAGCCATCCCCAGCGCTCGGGCCATCTTTTGCTCCAATGGAGCCTTGGCTGCGGGAGTGGAAGAGAGAGACAGAGAGGAAGGAGAGGGGGAGGGGTGGAGAAGCAGATGGGCGCCTCTCCTGTGTGCCCTGGCTGGGAATTGAACCCGGGACTTCCACACGCCAGGCCAACACCCTACCACTGAGTCAGCCAGCCAGGGCTTTCTTTTACATTTTATTGGCTAAAATTAGGTCACATGGCCACCACTAGTTGCACGCAATTCTGAGCACATTGCACTCCAAATAAAAGCACGAAATTCTTTTACTAAAGAAGATGAAGGAAACAGACTTGGTAGGGAGCTAGCATATCTGCCACTTGCCTCTTGATCAATAAAGTAAATCAATAGGAATGACTAGCACACAATGAAACGTATTATGTGTGTTGTTCGGTGACAGCTGAAATTAAGTTAAGAGAAGCAGGCTTACAACGGGACAGCAATCTTTTATTACTTAGAAATTAATCAGATCTAACCTTCCTTTCCCTTCTACTCCTTGGTCCCCCTTCTGTCTTCTTCCCTGCATCTAAAAAAAGTTGTGTTTAACACATCAGAAAATCTACTACCACTGAGCCAAAAACTTTTCAAATAGATTTATATGCCATGTTATATAACATTTTTCAAATTAACAACTTTCAAGCTTTTTAATTCATTTTTATCAGATCTTTATAACACATTTCTATGTTAAATTTGTCACATTGTTTCTCAATTTCTATTTCTATTCTACCATTACTATTCTAAGAGTGAGGGAAGCAAATGGGCCCAATTCTTAGGACCCTGGTGAGTCCTGGCTCACCACCATTACTCCCTTATCTTCTCAATAGTATGTGATACTTGGTCTAAAATGCAGGATGGCTGAGTATAAAGAAAATTCTAGAAGTAAAAATACTGTGTTGACGTGATAAAGAAAATTGTGAGAAAACATGGAAGCCAACAAGTTTTCTGTGTGTAGACATGCATCTAACATAAAATACTAGCACAAGGTTATTTAGGAGATATTCAAATATATAAAGAAAGGAGATAGCCCTAAATACCCAAGGTTCTAAATTTTCAAAAATAAGAAAATGTCCAGGAAGTTCAAAGTCAGAGTTCTTTATTCAAAATTGCCCTTGAACTTGGAAAGTCAAAGATAATGACATAAAAACAGGAGAAAGGCATGGTGCAAACTGCTGAGAAGTAAAAAGAGAATGTGGAAGCTTACCTTTATATTTGGGGCCATAATTATTTTAAAACAACTTAAGTAAAGTTTCCCATGCAAATCAGATTTTCTACACCTCAGGATTACCCAACAGGTTCCAAGAGTTTCTGTACACAAGGTGAAAGGGTGATAATCACATAGTAATTTGATCAGAACTTTAGTAGGATAAGGAAATATACTTTATCATTGCTACAAATCAGTCCTATTAATATAGAAAAAAAGTGTTCAGGTTAATAAAAAAAAGTTAAAGCAACAAATAAAGCCATAATTTTAAATCTGGACAGATCTAAGTTGCAAAACCACTCAAACCACTCTATTCAGTCCATGACAAGGTAAGCAACGACTTGGCACCAGGAAAGGTAGGCTCCGACCTCATGCCTTCAAGGACAAAAAATTGTGTGCTCTTGTTTTCATTCTTGCTGTCACTGCTATTGTTGTTGTTTATTAACCTTTAAATGTTCCTTTGAATTGCTGAGTAGAACAGTTTTAGTTCTCATTCCATATTCTGAAGACAAAGTACATCTGCTTTGAAAATATATTTAGCCAAGCTCCAGGATCAGTTAAAGGAAACTAATGAAACATTTGTCCAGACTACATGCCAGTACAGCTGGTTAAAACCAATGTCAAGGAAATTAAGAACTTATACCCTGTTAATATAAGTGTGGAGAAAGCAATGGGAGTTGATAAGAAGCCACTAGGCCAACGGAAGGCATACATTTAAACAGGACCCAAAAGAAATGCCAATCAGTGAAAATAAAAATCTGGAATCATTTTTCAATTGGCTGAAGAAATAAAATATATCAACATATGCAGATGACAATCTCTCCTGACCTACTACAAGATTCCCCCTCTAAAACAAAATAATTTACATTTTAAATCACATAGAAACATCAAGTTTAAACTGCCACATTCTTAATGCTCACTCTGGAAGAGATAACACTTACTATATTTCCTCACCTCCTGTGAAGTGAGATAGAAATCATGTGATTGTGTTTCCAACAATAGTAATGTGGGTTGAAGTAGTGTGTTTCTGCTGGCCAAGACAAAGTGTTTGTGAGTTGCCTATGTTTCCTCTGATGTGGCTACTGATGTGGCTAGAAGCAAAGGGCCTCCAAAATATGTACAGAGTTTCAAGCTGAAAGCAGCCCAAATTCCTGAATTACTTTTGGAAGAAAGGCTCTAAGCAGAGCTGCCTGACTTATCTCAGCCTCTGTCAAGAATGGGACAGAGTGGAGTCGCAATTAGGCTTGACCTTAATTTGAATGTGTTCTCAGATTTCTCTTTATTTAAAGAAATGAATATTTCAGGCCAAAAGAGATTGACTGACACATCATATTCAAAGTGATGAAAAGCAAAACCTTACAACCAAGATTACTCTACCCAGCAAGGCTAGCATTCATAATTGAAAGTTAAAAGAGCATCCCAGACAAGAAAAAGCTGAAAAAATTCATCACCACCAAACCAGTATTTCAAAAAATGTTAAAGGTACTTCTATAAGAAAAAGAAGAAATCAAAAATATGAGGAAGAAAATACAGCAAAGAAAAATTTCTCACCTACAAAGACAAACACATATAAAAGCAGTGGTTCAAACAACACTAAAGCTAGAATATGGGTTAAAAGATAAAATTAAAAAGCCTGACCTGGGTACCGCAGTGGATTGAACATCTACCCAGGGCACTGAGGGCCCCCTGTCAAAACGAAAGCCTGAGGTTGCCGGCTGGAGCACAGGGTTGTCGGTCTGCAGGCAGACTTGCCAGCTTGAGTACAGGGTTGCCAGCTTAAGTGTGGGATCATCGACATGATCTCAAGTTCTCTGGCTTGAGCCCAGAGGTCCTTGTCTTGATGTCCTAGGTACCTGGCTTGAGCAAGGGGTCATTGGCTCAGCCTGAGTCCCCTGGTCCAGGTACATACAAAAAGCAATAAACAACTAAAGTGAGGCAACAAGTTGATGCTTCTCATCTTTCTCTCCTCCCATCCCTCCTTTCTTGGTTCTCTCTCTAAAAAATATATAAAAATAAAAATCAATTAATTTTTAAAATGAGCAGGAAGATAATGTGTAATTACAACAGTAAGTTAAGGAATACACACAAACACTCAGACAAAAGAAGTAAAAAATAATGACAAAAACATAAACATGGAGAGAGTGAGTAAAAGTGATAGTAATTTTAAAATGTGTTTGAACTTAAGTGACCATCAATTTAAAATAGACTGCTATAACCATAGTTTTTGTATATATAAAACACATGGTAACCATGAACCAAAAATCTACACGTGGCATACAAGAAACAAAGAAAAAGGGATTCTAACACAACACTACAGAAAGCCATCAACATACAAGAGAATATAGCAAGAACATACGAAAGAAACAAGGACCTACTAAAACCATAAAAATGGCAATAACTGCATACCTCTCAATAATTGCTTTAAATGTAAACGGATTAAATGTTCCCATCAAAAGACAAATAAATAAAGCAGATATGGTACACATATACAATGGAATTTTACTCAGCCATAAAACAAGTGAAATCTTACCATTTGGGACAACACTGATGGACCTAGAGGGTATTAAACTAAGCGAAATAAAATAGATAGGGATGGACATTGATCATATGATTTTGCTGATAGGTGGAATGTAAAAAGCGAAATAGATACCCAAAACAGAAACAAACTTGTAAATACAATGAAAACACAGGGTTGCCAATGGGAGGGGTGCTGGGGGACTGAGTGAAAAGATAAAAGGACTAAGAAGTACACATTGGTAGCTTCAATATCATCACAGGGATGAAAAGCATAGTATAGAGAACATAGTCAATAACATTATAGTAAGTACTATGATGTTAGGTGGGTACTTGACCTATCAGAGGAAGCACTTCATAAATTATAAAAATATCTAATCATTCATGCTGTACACCTGAAACTAATATAATATTGAATGTCAACTGTAATTGTAAACTTAAAAAGTAAAAAAATAAAAATAAATAAAAAAGAAGTAAATGTGTGGGCACATTGGTGAAAATAGAAATCTTTTTTTCTCTCTTTAAGAAACGAGTTAAAGAAGTCAGCAATTTGGCAAGTGAAGAAACAGATTAAATGCTCTGAACTAAAATGATTAAACAATAACAATTTCTTCCTTTGATGAATTAATTAATAACATGACTGGATATATATATATACTGGTATATGAGGTCATTCAGCAAATACCTATTAAATCGTGATGAGTGTCAGGAACTGTTTTAGGCATTTGGCACATATCCGAGAGCAAAACAGATGAAGAGCCCTGCCCTGAAGGGGCACACATTTCTACCAATGGCCAAATTATCTTAAATCACTTCCTCTTTTTAAAAACAAAATTTTGTTTTGATAAAATATTGAAGAAAAAAAAGCTATTTCTTCAACAGTTCAAATTTTTATACTCAGTATAATTTTAACCAAAAATCAATACCTTCCCCATCCCTACCTCCAAAAAAAAAAAAAACTTACTAAATATATGTGCTTTTTTATTTTCTATGAAATCAGAGCTTTGAGTGATTTCCATATTTGCTGACCAAAGTCTTTAAAAATAAATGTTATTGTTGGTTCCCACACATGTTCTCCCCCATGAAGATCAAATTAGTAGCAAATGCTATCAAAGAAATTTAAACAAGAGTTCGGGAGATTGATTATGTGCCTTCCTTATGGGCATTTAAAGAAGGAAAAGATGTTTCTCATTGTAACACACTATTTTGCATATTACTAGCTGCCAGGTCACATTTTAATGTCCTTAATAACTTCCTCATGTTTTTGATCATAAGAGGTAACATCCTGTTACCAAGCTTGAGTATCTGTTCTCTTTCAATATTGAAGGATTCAAATTATCTGGTGTTCAAATTCCCTTATCTAAAATTGGCTTTCCATTAAGACTAGAATTTATAGAATTGCTCTTGATTCCAAATGATAACTCCTCAGAAACATCTTGCCATATAATTACTCTACTTCAAAGATCCAGAAAATGAAAGAAGTAATAAAGCAAAAGATAATCCTTAATTGTGTACATGATGTCTTGAGGCACATTACTGCTTGACTTTATTTTTATAAATTGATATTAAGACTAGCAAGTAATTGAATTCATATTATATATTATATATAATCCATACATGTATTTTCCGAGGACTGTAGCAGGAAGTAGATATTAGAGGTGATGCTCTCTGGAAGCTTATAGATATTAGTAAACAAAAGTTGAAAAATGTTATAATATTAATAATGGTAGCCACCATTTATTGGGTGATTACTCTATGCCAGCTACATTAAGCTCTCTCATTTAACCCTAAACATTTTTCTCACCTTCTAGATGAATACACAGGAGCTCAGAGAGGTTAAACATGCCCTCAGCTCTAAAGAATCCAGCTAGTAGTCGACAGGGCTGATATTTGAATCTTGGTGTAGCTGACACAATAGCCTAAATACATTCAAATATGCCACACATCCTGCATTTTGGGCTCATCTGAGTCAAGAGAATTTCATAAAAGGGAATACAAAAATGGGCCATTGGAGAGGGTTACCCGAAGGTCTATAGTTTTGATCAGACAGGGTTAAAGGCAATGTCACCATGTGAGGCTGAGTGGCTTGTAAGCTGGTGGGAAAGGACTAATAAGGTACTCCAGACTGTCCAAAGAGGAGACCCAATGAGATAGAATTTTTTAAAAAAAGCAATAGATGTGATGACTGCAAATCTTCACTTAGGAGGCCTCAGTACAAGCATTTAAAGAGCTGAGAATCACCATCAAATGGAAGGACTCAACTGACAGATCCTGCTTAGTGTCCACCACATGGGGAGTTCTTGGGACCAACTCCTGGCTTCACTGAATCTATACCATGTAATCTTTATTTTATAGGCAACTTAACACTGGAAATCCAAATTGAGAACCCCTGATGGCAAGTTTAATGCCTAGTGGCAGATTTATAAGTGAATCCCAGTTATTTACTATCTTTGATAACCCAAATATTAATTTTCTATCCCACAGAATCATCCAGCGATGCAATCAGTTTTGTGACTTTCACAGATAACCATAATCTCTCACCTCATTCACAATCTGCCCTGTGTTTGAAACATTTGAATCTCAGGTTTCCCGGGTTATTTCCAGACTCTTTTTAGGGCCCAGCAGAAGAGACACCCTGCTTTGCCAACATCATGCTATACTCTTTTTCCTGAAGTCTGTACGACGTGTGAGCTGTTAGCTGGTCTGTCTTCTTACCACTGATGGCACAGGGAGACAGATGGGATAGCTAAGTCGTCAGGCCTAGCGCTGCCTGTTAAAGAGAGAGAGGTTGGAAAGAGTGCTTGGTTGGTAAGAAGGGAAATCTTACCGCCCAGAACTGAACTGATACAAACTGGCAAGTCCAAACAGACCCCTTCAGTTTACTTAACGTTCTACTTGGTTCCCTGCTAAGTGTTCAAAGCATTCTGATACTGTTTGTGACTCTTTCCTACAAATGCAATAACAACTATTTAATGTCAGGATGCCCAGCAGCATGACAGTAACTTGTGGTAGTAAGATGTATTTCCTCAAAACCTGTCAAAATATAGCCCCAAGGTTATTTTAGCAGTAAGCTAGCTTAGAAGAAGCACACAGAAGACAAAAGATGAATGTGTAATTTTAATTCACTAAACACTTTTTCTTCTTAAACTGAAAATGTCAAAGACCTAGATTATTTGAGGAAGAAATCATTTTATGTGCTCTTCTTTGTGTGAATCTTTCTTTGTTCTGAAACTTATGCTACCTTTGAAGCTATATTAGCATAGCACCAAGAAAATGTAATATTTAACCACCATTTATCTGATTTATTGGCTCATCATAAGCTGTTTGGATAATCTCAGGCACAAACAGCCTTTTGAATGATTTGATTAAAAAATGCCATGAACTTTAATAAGGAACTAAAGGAACGCCATGAACTTTAATAAGTGGAGTGTGGTGTTAAGTTATTTGTGTTAGTTGTCTAGATTTTTCAGGGAAATTTGTCCTTTCTCATGTTTCAAATGTCTTTTCCATCTTATTTTATCAGCAGCCTAAGCATGCAGTAAGAACATCTACTAGACAGCCGATAAACTAGTTAATCACTCTTCTGCAATAAAACTTATCTCTATGAGTACGTTACTCATTCAAAAGTTCTAATAGCCTTACATGAGAATTTTATTCTCCCAGTAATCTCAATTACCAATTTTACTGCCAGCCGCTCGACTGGCAGTATACAATTGGCAAAGAAAAGTTTTTTCAAAATTGTAATTTTCTTGAGTTCCAGGAGTTAATAAACTTGATGGAAATCTTGAAATGTATTATTAAATTTCCTCAAAGCTTTTTTTCCTTCTTCATAATGGCAGCTGCTGTTTTACAGCAGTGTTGGTATTTGGTCTCATAGCATTTGCCACCTGCCGCAGACCAGAGGCAACTTCGTTATAAGACAACACAGTCCTGGCATGCTGTGGGCTGCTGCCAGCCTAAGCCACCACAGACCAAATTTTGTATTTGGGGGCAGGGAATAATAAAGGAAAGCATGTTGCTTCTTCTCATTTTAAGAATAAGTATTTGCAAGTCTTTCAAAAGTATCTTCCATTCTCATTCATCCAATTACTCATTCAGGCACTCACTAAGCACCTATTATGTGCCAAACTGAATTCAGCCAAGGAAATACAATTATGAATTAAATACAATTTTGCTGCCCAGGCCTTCTACTACATCTCATACTGATAAACCCATTTTGCAAGAAACTCATAGTCCAACAGAAAAGAAAACAGTTAATTGTAATGCTACTTGGTAAGCATTAAAGGAGATATGAGCAGCAATATGACTAGTACAAAATTCCATTGATATATGATCTTAGAATATATACATTCCACATTCAGAATAGATCTTTTATAATTTTATATATAATTTATAAAATTTTACATATAGCTCAAATATATATAATATTATATCACCACTAAAGGAGTTATAGAATGAAAACTACAGGTTTATTCTGTAGTTTGATCAATTTTCCTAACCACCAGCATGAAGCCTGTACCTCCATTTGAGAATACCTTCTAAAAAAACACTATTAGAAATCATCTTGAATGAAGCCTGGTTTAACATTTTTGTATGATTCCACCTGTAAATGTGTTTATTAATTTTATTTTTTGGATGCAGAAAACAGCCAAAAGTCAAGATTACTTGCTAATTTTGTAGAGAGAATTTCGCTATCAGAATGTTGAAAATGCCCTACATATGGCAAATTCTCTCTGAAATATTTATTTGTAAGTAAAGAAAATCTAATTTAAAATTAAAATTATTTTATCCAAATGTGTTCTGTAATAAATCAATTTTGTTTGGAGACTGCTATTTTTTGTTTTTATGAATTTTGATATGAGGTTAGAAATGACAGAGAGAGAGAGAGAGAGAGAGAGAGTGTGTGTGTGTGTGTGTGTGTGTGTGTGTGTGTGTGTGTGTGTGTGTGAAGTCTTCTTATGAAAACAGGAGGGTGCATTGTAATGCCTGGTCTAATTCAGTGCCATGAAGAAAATACTTCCATCCGGGCAGTGAGCCAGAATCATCCAATGTTTAGGAAAAAAGCCAGCCTTAGCCAGTGCTTGGTTCTCGTAATCATCATTATCTTCTTCCTCATGATTATCCTTCTTCTCTTCCTCCTCTTCCTTTTCTTTCCCCTCCTCTTTCTCATCCCCATCATCATCATCATTCCCATTTATCAAAACTTTGCTAACATCAGGCACAGATATGGACACTGTATACATAATCCTCACAACAGACCTTCTAGGAAACCTATATTTAGCGTGATTAAGTACTTACTGCCTCTGCAATTAGCCAGAGGGACAGCACTAGAATTACAAAGAAGTTACATCTAAGCACCAGGCCCTTCCCCTTAGTTTCTCAGTGGAGGCAAAGCTGCTCTGCATCTCAGCCCAGATACAGGACAGTCCACGTGCAGGGTTTTGGCCAGCAGAGCCCACGTCTCAGCACTCACATGACCTTGGGCTTGCGCCTTGCTTCTTCATCTGCTGGGGCAGTGCGACAGAAGTCTAGGAAAAGAGAAGCATGTCCTTAGAAAGGTCATCTATAATTCTTCAGTGGCTTCTCTGTGCCTCTCCAATTCAAAGGTTGATTTTGCACGACCCCTCATTTTTCTTTCTAACTGCTTCTTTATTCCTCTTACTCACTTAAAAAAAATTAATTTTGCATATCAGATGCTGTAATTTAATAAGAATCTAAGAAATAATGGCAGTTGGTCTGAAGGTGCCAGGAGTGGTTTCTACTGGCTTCCTTCCCTCCAATCCTCTACCAAACATTGTTACCTGTTATTAGGGAGTAGCAAATTCCATGATTGAAATTAAATTGCTTTAGCTTCACTACAATTAACTTCTTTTATTGAGAAAAAACATATGCAAGTGCACTGGATTTTCATCAATCTCTTATTCCTGTCTTACTCTTCTATCTCCTCATCTTGCCTCACGTCCCACTCTGTAAGAGCACCTGACCCCATTGTGCTTTGGAAGAGAGAAGGCCCTTGATGTTGGTTTTATTTTCAGCCTGGGTCATCCTTGCCTTTACCAAAGGGTCTAACAATGTAACTTGTCCACTAAATTAATCAACTGTTTATTGAATTGCATTCTTTATGGTTTTAAGACCAGGTAACAAGGATTTACTTTCTAGAGCCATATGTAATCACTCTGATTTAAAGTACTATTATAAAGGTTGTTCATTTTGACATTAATGTTACATCTTGGACTTAGTGAATAGTGGGAGAGCATTTTATACATGAGCAGTGTTGCAATTGCTAAGGTAGCTGCATTCTTCCTAGAGAATAGCAAAGATCCTTTGAAGCTTCAAACCCATGTGTCATCGTGTATGTTAGTGCTGACCTTGAAATAACAAAAGACCTTTTGATAAGAGTGCTAAACTACAAGTGTTTCCGTGGATGCTTGAAGATAATGGGCACAGAGTTTCACTCCTCCATTTACAGTTGATTCATCTCTTTTGTGATTCTTCCCGGTGAATAAAGGAGAAAGAAAGTAGACACGAAGTGAACATATACTGAGTCATGCGGGGGACATTTTTGCTCAGTTTTCAAAGAAATGGTTTAGTTCACTGAGTTCAAATACTGGGAATTGTGGGAGTTAAATGGATTCAGAAAGCACCCCAGGATCTCTTCACCCTCAATCTGAGTCAAAGAATCCAATCCAACTCATATTATACTTTTGTTTTTCATCAAAGAGTACATTTCTGAGGGCTTTTTGAGTTAAATTACCTATTTTTTTAAAAAGTAGAATGAATGCTAAAGTAAAAATTTTTTTAACAAAAAAGCAAGCAAGCAGGAAAAGCAATTTCTAAGTCTGCTGATTACTTTATCAATCTCCTGACAATGGCCTTTAAGACCGTAGGATCTGACTTTGACCCACACTCCAGCATCACCTCAGTCCCTGTCCTGCCACACAGGCCACCTTGCAGTTTTTTACTTTACTAAGTTCTTTTAGAGTTTAAGCCTTTGCATATTATGTTCCCTTTGCCCTGGATAATTCTCCCTCTCACCCCCTAACCCTAAACCTACATACTGGCTCCTTCTAATCCTTTAAATCTCAGCCTAAATATGACTTCCTAAAAATGCTTTTCTTGAAATTTTGATTCAAAGCAATCCAACAGCAGCAGGCTTTTTTATGGAAATTGACAAGCTGATTGTAAAATATTTATGTAGATGCAAAAGGCCAAGAATACCCAAAAGAATCCTGAAATAGGTATACAAAGTCCTAATGATAAAAGAATGAAGAACTGAAATACAATAAAATTAGAACTTCTCTTCCCCTAATGATGCCATTCAGACAATGAAAAAACAAGCCACAAATATGTGTATGTGAGTACTCCGGTGTCCAGAATATATAAAGAATGCCTATAAATCTATATGAAAAGGACAATTCGGCAGAAAAATGGATAAAAGATTTGAACAAGCACTTCATAGCATAAAATCAACAACCTGTTAACACATGAAAAGACGCTCAATCGTATTGGTCATCAGGGAAATGTAAATTAAAACCACAATAAGAAAACATATGCATACCCTTTAATGTAGCTAAAATTAAAAACTCTGGCAATAATAAGTGGTAGTAGGAATACTAAAACTAGAATTCTCACTAATTGCTGGTAAGAGTATAAACTGGTACAACCACTTTGAAAAGTAAATTTGGTATATCTACTAAAGTATGTATATGTACTATGATTCAGTAGTTTCTCTCCTAGGTATATAAACAAGAGACAGGTATTCATATGTTTCCCAAACAGCACGTAAAAATATACATAGCAACAGTTTTTATACTATTCCAAAATTGGAAACAACCCAAATATCCATCAACCTCGAATGAGAATAGTTAAATAAAATGTGGTTGATTCATACAGTGAAATATTAAAGAATGAAAATGAACACAACATAGAGAAATCTCCCAAGCATAGTGTTGAGTGAAATAAGCCAGACACAAAATAATACGTATCATTTGATTTCATTTACATAAATTGAGAAAATAGGCAAACTAATCGATGGTGATAGAAGTTAGGTTGGTGGTAATATATCGAGAACAGGGGGCACAGCAGGCTTCTCGGGTGCTTTTGCAGTAGTAGAGAACAGTTTGCCCGTGTTTGGACACTTTTTAAGGTAGTGTTATAGAAGCAATGAAGAATTTACTTTTCCCTTTGCACACTATATTCCTACTTGTTTCTTCTCATTCCCATGTAGTTATTCACCAGACTATTTCCAGTTCAGAGCTTCCAAAGCATTGCCAAGGACAAACTCTGGGATCAGTCGGAGTTCAGGATGTCCTCACACACATGCGCAAACACACACACACACACACACACACGTATGCACATCAACACTAATATACCCAAAAACCTATCTAGAAATCATTAAACAGACAAGACCAATCTGCTAATAAATTTACAGCTTGTAATAATAAAATGGCCAAATAGTGGACATGTATTGCATTTTGGCCATCTAGCCCCCTTTTCTCCTCTGGTAAAGTAGACATTTTTCCTAAAAGAAACACAGTTATGTATTTTCAATGAAGCTGACCCTACCTTTTCTTGGTCTCCAATGAGGAAGGCCCTTATGAGTCACTTAAGAATACAACTGTGTCTCAAGCAGGCTCAGGCTAGGTCTTAACTGAGATTTCCTATGTAGACATAGTATGAGAGAGTCTCCTTCCCTCAACAGTGGCAAGTTGTAAATATATATATATATATGGAGCTGTCTACAGCTATCTTTCTTAACCATAAGAAATAAGCCATATTATTTAAGTAATAGATAAAAATGAGGTCAATAGGTAAGGAGAAGTCAAGAGAAGCAAGAGGTAGAGAGACAGAGCTATGAAAACAAACTTGGGCTCCTGGATTCAAAACATTTTTTTTTTGGTCCAGAGAGGTTTTATTACATTTCTGTTATTTGCAATTAAGAGTCCTTACCTACTATGAACCAGAAAACCAATACACCAAAGAACATTCTGGGAAAATTAAAGATAACGACCTGTGTGTACAGTTAGATAGGCCTTAATCAGATAGATTGTAAAGATTTTTCCAGATAGTTTTAGCAATTTACTGTCATTCACAAATCATTTTCACTGGGTTGGTTTGATGATATCTAACAAATCTTTCACACTCAATTCTTCTGTAAAAATTCTAAATTAATCACTTGTTTAAAAATACCACAGTCTCTCTGCATAACTTCTAGAATCTTTTTAAACATTTTACTGATCAATAGTATTTTATCAGTAGAAGTTTAGAGAAGGAAAACAAGATACAATTCAAACCAACTATTTCCATAGTTTTTACTGACTTTGTGAAACTATGTCAAGAGAGGATATGAGTTCAAATGAGTTTTCTGTATTATTTAGACATTTTGTTGAGCAGTTAAGTAAAGATGGTTAATTTTTTATTATTTTTACATAATTTCACTTAGGGTACATATTTTAGATTCCCAAGTCGATGTCATTTCCTCTGCATCACTAATAATTGGATAAGTCAAGAATTTTAAATCATCTATGTCATAACTTCCCCCAAGAAAAGAATACTTAATTCTTGTCATTTTAAGGTATCATGTTAAAATCATCAACATATGACTTTGTATGTTTTCATTTAAAAGATTGACTTCTGCCACCCAACAACCTACTATTTAGTTTGTAATGAGATTATCTTCTGAATGTGTTGTGAGTGATCATCTAAGTAAAAGATAGCCATTGTTTCAAAGTGCAAAGTCATGGGCAGCCAGCTTTGAAGTGTATGTCGGACCCGTTAGAAGGTATGGGAGGCAATAAAGGGATGTGATGTTACACTTAAAACCCAGAAAACATGAAGTTGATTTGTGTATATCTAACAGAGAAAATAAAACAGTAAAAATATTTAGGTATTGATAATTAACCCCTGTTATCTAAGCCAAACCTCAAGAAATAAACTGAAAGAATTTGAACTTGAAAATGTTTATTTTTGGCCCTGGCCGGTTGCTCAGCGGTAGAGCATCGGCCTGGCGTGCGGGGGACCCGGGTTCGATTCCCGGCCAGGGCACATAGGAGAAGCGCCCATCTGCTTCTCCACCCCCTCCCTCCTTCCTCTCTGTCTCTCTCTTCCCCTCCCGCAGACAAGGCTCCATTGGAGCAAAGATGGTCCGGGAGCTGGGGATGGCTCCTTGGCCTCTGCCCCAGGCGCTAGAGTGGCTCTGGTCACAGCAGAGCGACACCCCGGAGGGGCAGAGCATCGCCCCCTGGTGGGCAGAGCGTCGCCCCTGGTGGTCGTGCCGGGTGGATCCCAGTCGGGCGCATGCGGGAGTCTGTCTGACTGTCTCTCCCCGTTTCCATCTTCAGTAAAAAAAAAAAAAAAAAAAAAAAAAAAGTTTATTTTAAAATTTATTTTTATTAAGTATAGTTGACATACAATATTATTTTAGCTTCAGGTGTACCAAACAACACAGTGATTTGATGTTTTTATACCTAACAAAGTGATTACCACAATATGTCTAATAACCACCTGTCATTGGGCATATTCATTACTATATATTAATGACTATATTTCCTGTGTTGTACATTATATCCCCATGATTGCTTATATTCTTACACTCACAATCACTTTGTAAATTTTTACCACTGCTCACTGGGACCCAAAAAACAGGGACATGTGAACTCTCACTTGAATGAATCCAAAATATTGAATAGCAACTCAAAATACATATCCTGAGAATGGTTGCTCATGCACATCAATCATATTTGCCAAGAAACAAAACAAATTCATTATTTATCCAGTCAAGACAAATAACCTACTTTACCTTATACTCATAACCTTAGAAAACACAGCTATTCTCCCTGTTAAAAGCTGGATGTATGTATATGTTTGTAAAATTTCATTATCCACCATTTGTATTTTTTTTATATTTCATAAACTGCAAATAATAGTTTTCCAAAACTTACAAGAAAATCGAACACCTCCAGTAGTCATAGCAATCTGTCTTCAAACAATATCAACCCAACAACACATTAGTCATACACGGAGTGAGTCAGTCAAATTCGAGGCTGTGTTTAGCTGGTGATTCATCACTAAACTGAATTCATTTTCATGTGTTCCCATCACTTGAAGGCAAAGATGAGAGATTAAATTATTTTTTAAATGCATCTTCTTGACAAACACACCAGACTTGCAAATGAAAACAGTAACTTTGTTTGATACCAAGTTTCTCCAAAGTAAATCTCTGCACAGCACAGACTGAGTCATGTGTTTCAATAGCCACTGAGAGGCGTCAACCACACAGGGCAACATAGAAAAGAAACCTGAAGTACCAGCTCTTATTTTCTAGCACATGAGAGGCTAATCAGCAAGTTCAAAAGAAGGAGGAAGGAGCACTAAACCTCTGTTATATTCTTGTGTGACGTGGGCAAATCGCTATATTTTCTTGAACCTTAGCTTTGTTGATGATCAAATTAAAATGATGCAAATCAGGCCCTGGCTGGTGGCTCAGTGGATAGAACATTGGCCCAGAGTATGGACTTCTTGGGTTCAATTCCCAGTCAGAGCACACAGGAGAAGCAACCATCTGCTTTCCTCCCCTCCCTCTTCTTTCCCTCTTCCCCTCCCAAAGCCAGTAGCTCCCGTGGAGCACACCAGTCTCAGGTGCTAAAAATAGTTTGGTACTCAAGCATTGGCCCCAGATGGGGTTGTTGGGTGGATTCTGGTTGGGGAGCGTGCGAGAGTCTGCCTCACTATCTCCTCTCCTCTCACCCTAAATAAATAAATAAATAAATTCATTAATTAATGCAAGTCAGCCTATTTGTTCTATCAGGTGAGGGTGAACACTAAACATGTGGTCTTTTTCTATACTCCCAAAGCAGGGGAAAAAGAAAAAGAAAGCATCTCTACTCTGGCCTAAGGCCTGTAATTCCCACTTATTACTGCTTTTAAATTAAGGTATTCATCCTCAATCCTGCTGCATGATAGTATCACCTGGGAGCTTTTAAAAATATCATTACCCAAGCCCCACCCCAAACCAACTAAATTACAATCTCAGGAAGTGGGGATTAGAAGTTAACCGGGAAATTCTGATGTGTAACTAGGTCGAGAGCCAGGAAAACATTTGTTCTCATAGGGTGGATTCCATACTAGCGACTTTTGCATCACCTTGGAACTTGTTAGAAATAAAACTTGGGGGCCCCACGTCAGAGGGACTGAGCTGGACACTTTGGGAGCAGAATTCAGAAGTTTGCTCCACATTTTAACAAGCCCTCCAAGGGGATGCTGATGGTAGCTAACCTTATAGAATATTGCAATAGAATAAGGTCCAGTTAAAGATTCCATTTAGCCTGACCAGGTGGTGGCACAGTGGATAGAGCATCGGAATGGGATGCAGAGGACCCAGGTTCGAGACCCTAAGGTCGCCAGCTTGAGCATGGGCTCATCTGGTTTGAGCAAAGCTCACCAGCTTGGACCCAAGGTCACTGGCTTGAGCAAGGGGTTACTTGATCTGCTGTAGCCCAATGGTCAAGGCACATATGAGAAAGCAATCAATGAACAACTAAGATGTCACAACGAAAAACTGATGATTGATGCTTCTCATCTCTCTCCGTTTCTGTCTGTCCCTGTCTGTCCCTCTCTCTGTCTCTGTAACAAAAAAATAAATAAAAAATAAAAGATTCCACTTAAAACTCAGTGTTTATCTAGAAATGTAATGTTTTAAATCATTAGACTGACCCTAGCACTTTAGGTGGAATTAGTTTACCATTTCAATATATCAATCCTTTAATCAAGCTGGGTTTGACAATAGGTAGAGGTAGAGGGCTGGTGGACACAAAAGTCTTAAACATAGGACTTGCTGACAAGCCACTACAAGCTCTTTGAAGAGACCAGGTTTACATTTGATTGGTTATCTGATACTTTGTCAAGCTCCAAAAGTAGTAAGTCAAAAGCAGGATCTGTGATTAAAGAAACAGGATCCCATATGAAAACCAAAACCTTATAACCTGTTTCTACTAATATGGTTGAAAACCACCTTCATCTGTCATGTTTTGGAAAGCAAGTCATTTCTTTCTTCATATAGAGTGGAGGTCAGATAATGCAAAAGACGGTAGGCATTGCCAAACTTGTACTAATGACCACAGGGACTGGTGGCTCCTGAGAATGCCCAGACCTTCTGGATTAGTGTAAATGATTCAGCCTAAAATAACATGTCATCCTGGCCAGCGTAAAGCTAGGAATGCTAAAGAACTTATTAAAACAGGTCCAGAAGACATCACCACATGAGCTCACATGTGTAGCTATGGCTGAAACCCTCATTTGAGCACTAAATTAATGCCTCCTACAAACACAATTCATCATAATGAGAAAGAGGAAAATATCCATAAAGGGTCTATCACTAAAATAAATTACAAGTTCATTTACCATCTTAATAGTTTGGAGACCTTCGAAATCAAATTATACAGATTAGTGTGCCAAGTAACAGGGACAATTAAGCAGTAAGGAGAAATTGGGGGTGGGGTCTGTTATTGGGAGAAAGAAAAAAATGGAATTCTTACAGCCTGGAGAGAAAAATCGACATCGGAAAACAATTACATGTAAATGTAAAGTAGGTGAATTTAAAATTCAAAAATTCAATGACAATATGATCATAAAGGAAGTAATCATTTTTAGTCCTTCTTCAAATAAACTCTCTTATCTGCTTTATGTATAAAAAATTCTGGATGGCCATCTTAATTTGTAATGAAGTTATTGTATAAACTCTGGAAATTATACATCCATGATTACATGATTGTGTGATTAACAAAATATCATCACCTAATATGTATTGAGAATTTATTATTTTGCTGTAGAATTTGGAACTCTAATTATCTGCGAATGTATTAAAGACATTTTTAAAATCCCATTAAAGAGTTAAGATAAATTTTGTAGCCATTATTCTTTTAATTAGATTTTTTTTCAGTTGTTACACTAGTTATTATTGTAATTAAATTCTTTTTTACTACTGGTGCTTATTTAGTGCATTAAATGTTATTCGTGATGAAAGGAAAGCAGTTTAATATCATCTGACATTTTGTGGAGCCTTTGTAAAGTTAATTTTTCTCCAAGGATGGATCTTAAAAATGCCTCAACCTCATAGATTTGGAGCCATGATCATATCAGTTTAACTTGAACGCTCAGTGACCCAAGAAGAGGATTACTAGCAGTTTTATTAGGCAAACGAATATTGTCCTGAGTCTAATAAAATTCTTACTCTCCAATCAAGTCTTTGGCAATTGAGTTCATCCTCCTTCTCCTTTTTCTAACTCTGTAGCAGAAAGAATAACCTTTAGATGTAGGTCTCCACAGATCCCAGCCTGTTCATTCCAGGGCCTGGCATTACTATGAAATCAGCACCGTTTCTATTCTTTGCAGGAAAATATGAGAGTGGATAGCATTGTCCCTTCTTAGCACATTTCACAGTTGGTCATCATAAACAGGTGTGTTTATCTGATTAATATCTGCTTTTCCAACAGAACATATGTGCCCAGAAGGGGTAATACGGTGTTTTCAATTTGAACACCAATGTGCCCTGCACCATGCCAGGTACTTACCTGGCTCCCACAGAGTGTTTGTTGACTGAATAAATGAAAATGTAAGCTGAGAACAGAATTGCAAGCTTCATTATGCCTATCTCACTCTTAGCCCAAGTGTTGGAAACGAAGAGGGGATTTGATCCTGATTTTCATTTACACTTTGGTTAAAGTTCTTATTTGCCTTACTTAGACTATTTTAGTTAGAAAAATATACTTTGATTTAGTAAAAAATTAGTGTGTTTACCATTATCCGGAAAACAACGAATATGAGCACATCACTGCGTAATATTATACTAAGGCGTGTATATGTGATAGCAAGGAAGCAGCGCACAGAAGCCTGATCCAAAGAGCTGAGGGATGTTACAGGGCTCACACCAAATTGTATTCAATATTGGGACAAATGCACTTTCCCTCTGGAATTCTGTCCAACCTGGAGAATGCCACATACACGGGCATAGACTGATCTTTTCTCTCGTTTTCTAAATCTCCCCTTGCACAACCACCTCCTTACCCTCAGCCTGCGGAGAGCCAAGGGTAACCAAGGCTATGCCTGTAGAGCAAGAGTCATATGATCTGTTTCCTGCCTTTGGATTCCTTTTCCAGTATAGATAAATGAAAATCTCTCTCAATCTTCAATCTTTTCAATAATATCTCTTTTCAAATGATTCCGTTATCAAAGGCACTAGAATATTTTTCTCCCTGTGTGAGAACAAACAATCCAGCCAGGTAGTCAAACAGGCCACCCTCATTTAACCATTTCTTATCTAAAGAGGATGGCAGTGCCTGGGAAGGTTACGAGGCAGGCTACTCCTTCCTGGCTGGCCCGCGGGCCTCCTCTCTGTGCTCCTCGGCCACGCCCCAGGGTGCGTGTGGCACCCAGCCCCTACGCTAATGAGGGCACGTTCTGCCTGCTTTGCCCTGCACTTTTCACAGGAAGAATTCCAGATTCCCAAATTACCTTTCCCTTCCCGTTCGCCTCCAGCCATTCTCGCTGGACGCAGACCTGGGAGAGCCAGCAAGCTGGTTTACAGAGGTGATAGGTGGATAAAGGAGCTGGGCAGTGGACGTGTTTGTATTGGAAACCGCAGGTGACGTTTCAAGGAATACGGGTGGGAACGTACATCGAGTCAGTGAAAATGGGAGAAAATTAGGGGCTGATACAGTGACTACTCGATTAGGGGCTAAAGACCTCGGAATACACAAAAAATATGTAAGAAGGTTGGTTTACTCAATAGTATGCATAAGACTGTGAGAAAAAAAGAAGGGAAACAAACACTGGGGAAATGTGACTGAAGCCGGGGAAGGGGGGCCGGTCCGCTGTGGCTGGTCCATTCCCTACACTGGAGTCACCTAAGGGCTTACCGCTCAACCCCTCAGCTAGAGCGCCCTTCAACCCAGGTCACTTTAACTTAAATGTCTCCTTAACTTACCTGGCTGTTCTTAAGACCTCGCTCTTAGTGTAGATGGTTGGAGGTACGTGTATTAACTGAAGTTACGGAAGCACTGCTTAATTTTCCATCCTCGGAGGGCAGGGTGGCTTATCTTCCTCGCTCCCTTTCCCTTTCCTCAGCGAGTTTCCCAGTAATCCATGGGGACGGGTTGGGATTACTTTACATAGCCTGAGAATTACTGAGATGATGAGAATTATCATCTCTCAGTGATTTTAGCCATGAAGATAATCATTACTATTAAAGAAGGTCAACATAACTTAGAATTGACAATGGAACTAAACTTTTTCTCATAAGATCCTACACATTTCAAGCCCAGCCAAGATTTACAGCAATCAAAAAGCTTTCCCTTAGTCAGCAGAGGGAGGTCAGATGACAGGAATGAGAAGGCCCAGGTGAGGTCACAATGACCTAATTAGGGACCAAGCAATATGGAAAACTCAACACCACCATTGTTTCAAGACCGGCCCATTTGATCTCAAGGTTAAATGGTGGGATAGTAGCAGCCTTTTATTCCATCTTGGCCGCAACTGAAACCTTACCTCTTCCTCTTCTTGGTCCTTATTATTCAGAAGAAAGTATCAGTGATGAACCACAACATACCTTATTTTCAATATTCTATTTAGCTAAGTATGTATGCTGTGGTCAGTGTTCTTCTTGTCAAATCTCTTTCCCTGTCCCTGGTTTGGTCTCTCTGCCACTCAAATCTAACCCAGCTTCTCTCCCCCTAATGCTCCCTGACTTCTTTACTTCCCATCATCAAATTTTACTTATCTGGGATTTTATCACATAATCACCAGGTCCTGCTTAGTTCCTAAGAGGACCGCTCTTGCTCTGGCCCAGTAGCTCAGTTGACTAGATTGTCGTCCTAACATGACAAGGTTGTGGGTTTGATCCTGGTCAGGGCACATACTAGAATCAACCTTTGAATGCATAAATAAGAGGAACAGCAAATCAATGTTTCCCTCTCTCTCTCTCTTTACAAATATAAAGAAAGAGGATCACTCTCAAAGGATCTCATTAAATAATTTTTAATAAATTTTCAGGAAATCTTTAAAACAAGGCTATCTGATGCAAACGGAAAGCAATTTTATACAGAAATGTGCCTACGGAGACAGCGAAATGAAGACGTTCTAGCTTTAAGCATCGGTTTGGGCAGAAGAGAAACCCAGCTGTGTGTGCAAATGGCTGTAGAGTATTCATAGTGCACATACAGTTGTGATATGTTCAAAAAGGAGCAAGGATAGGACGGGAACTGCCACCAGAGGCCACACACACAGTAGGTATTCTGTATGCATCAATTCAATTCCATTGCACAAATAGCAAGAGCTGACAATGAGCCCAGGCACAGGGATGTACACTAGATATGAGACCGATCTGAGGCTGTCCTCACAGAGCTTGCAGGTCAATGGGCAGGAGACACAAGGTGATTCAGATAGAGAGAGCTGACGAGAGAAACGTGAAGTCTAGGCCCATAGGAGGATCCTACCCAGACAAAGTCAGGGAAGAGGACTTCAGCTGGGGACTGAAGGGGGTGCAGGCGTTATCCAAACAAAGTGAGAATGGGGAGAGAAAAGGAGAATTTAGTCTTCACCACCACCCTGTGAAGTATGTGTGACTGTTCCACTTTCCCAGAAAGACAACCGAGCCTTGTAAGGGATAAAAGAATGCCCCGAGGTCTCGGATCCAGTCAGTGGTGGAGGTGGCCTTGGTCCTCAGGACAAGCCACGCCCAAGGCTGGGCTGGCGCCTCGAGCTGCATGAGGCCTCTGGTGGCACCACACCTCCTTACCTAGTCTAAGCCTATAGAGAAGCACCTGGTAAGATGGAATTGTCCAGCCAGAGGGAGGTCAGGACGATGCTGACCCACTGGGAATTACACCACTCAGCAACAAGGCCCTGACAAGGGCATCTTTCAAAGCACCTCAGCGTTCCTGAACATTCTGTCTCCTCCACAAATTCTAGTGTCCAAGCAGCACACAGTAAGTAAACTTGTTCCTGGAAAAGTGCATGCAAATGATATTTAAGAGCAAAAGAGAAGCTTTATTTAGAACAGACCCGTCGTGAGTACCTTTAAGGCAAAATCTCTTCTAAACACTATACATCTGGTTACTCTTGAAACGAGGCACACCTGGCCTATTGGGAGCTGGCTTCTCATATCAGCAAATCTCAGGAGACTAGACTTGACTGAGACAGACGGAGGAAAGAGAGAAAAAAACTCGATAAAACAATTTGCTTTTATTCTGGCCCTGTTTGTTGGCTTGAAATACTCTGAGGAGAAAATTAAATGACTGACGTAAATGTCCATTACTAAGTATATTTATTTAAAACCTGAATGGCTAAAGGCAAACATTGTAGATATTAATGAAGAAATAAAACAAATATTAGACTTTTTCCTTTACTCGAAGATACTAAGCTTGTTTGGAAGCCAGCTTGCTAGATTCGACCACATAAAGGCCTTTCTAGGAAGTAAGAATTTTTATTTTTTTGTAAATAAGGGTGAGATGCAGGTAGCACGCCCAGGACGTATAGATGTAGAGTCGTCTTTTTATTTGGAGCCTGTTTGCTGTGCAGGTAACAAAAAGCAACACGTCCAATGCTTCACTTCTCACGTAGCGCCCAGAAGGTCCGTGCGCAGCCCCGCAGGCCAGACAAGGCGATGAGCCTTCGGGAGGCGCGGGCTGTGCGTTCAAGGGTATTAATGTAAGGTGTGTAACGTGTGCGAGACTCACCCACCTGCTGACTGGTAAAGATATTTCTGGAAGACACATGAAAGCCTCATTTAGGTGAGGCACTTTTTCCTGGGCTCTCTTCCCTCCTTTGTAGAGCAAAGCTCAGAAAGCCCTCTGTTCTGGGAACCATTTCTGATGACCGTCCTCTGGCTATTCGTTAGCAGGTTGCTGGAGGGAACTCATTCCAGACACAGCAAAGACATTCCCCCGACCTAATGCTCTCACACACACTGTGGCCTGACAGAACTGAGGGCGATTTCAAGCCACACCAGCGATTAGTTCTAACTCCCCTAGATCTGAGAAAAAAAAAAGACAAGCTTTCATTCTGCCATTCCACCTAGATTTCTTACATCTCTCTGTTCTTGTAGGTTATTTCATCTGAATTCATCCGCCGTCAGCTCGCTCTCTCCCCTCCCTCCCTCCCCCTATCACTTTGCCCCTCCCACCACCACCACCACCAAGGTAAACTTTGACATAAATCAATGAGCTGAGAACCAGGCCTGTTATTTATTAAATCTAGAGGGCTCACATTTATATGATCGTATTGTGAGCTGGCATCTGGACAAAACAGCTTCGTGTTTTCTGCCTCCACAAACTCCCCACTCCAACCCCCCACCAACCCACTCACACAGTAATAACCAAAGACTAATAAGAACATTGTGCATCGTTTAAGTACCTGTATTGTAACCTGAACTTCTCATTTTCAACAAGGCAGAGAGAAGGACTGGGAATAAATGAAGACATGAGTGTAGGAAGTTAACTGGCACATTTTGCCCATGTTCTTTCTCCTATCCTAGGAAGCTCCAGAGAAATGATTCTGGAGCCGGGCTGTCCAAACTCATACCCCAAAAATTGCATTTGTGCCTGACCTGTAGTGGCGCAGTGGGTAAAAGCGTCGACCTGAAACACTGAGGTCGCTGGTTTGAAACCCCAGGCTTCCCTAGTCAAGGCACATATGGGAGTTGATGCTTCCTCCTCCTCCCTCCCTTCTCTATCTGTCCCTGTCTCCTCTCTCTAAAATGAATAAATAAAATTTTTTAAAAATTGCCCTTGCTAGCACTGAGCTCTTGGCCACTTTCCTGGCCTTTGCACCTCTAGGTCCTGATTTGTATGTAAGGAAAGAAAGCATGTCAATCTCTTATGCTTGTTATGTAGATTGCATGATTTACCACGTGTGAATCATTAGCACATTAGAAGCCACAATAAACACTGGCTGTGGTTACACCAGGTGAGATAAACTCCGATCTCAACCAGTAAAGGCTGCGGCTTTCCAAATTAAAAAAAAAAAAAGAAAAACAGCAGAATTTAAAACAGTTCTTTATGTTTCCTTGACACTGTTTTCAAGTTTTCTTTTAGTTCAATGTTGTATTGGCGGCATGAAAAGTAATGAGGTTTATGCTCCGGGAAAGCTATGCATGGCTGAGAGACTTTTACACGGTAAATAGGAAGTTGGATGGGTCCTCCCTCTGTGGGTGTGCAGAGACTAGGAATCAGGCAGGTTCTCCTGAGATTTCTTTGTGAAAAGATGAATTGTCCAGCTAGGTCATGAGGGCTAGTAACCTATAAATAAATCTCTTTCTTGAAATCACATTGCTGGAAGATAGCCTGTTTTACTATGGCGTTTCTTAGAAATCATTGATGCTGTTACATCTCTAGGATCCTTCATCCTAAGTAGAAAGGGCTGTATCCATAACTTGCCCTCATATTTGCATTTGTTCCCTGTCTAAATGGTATTAAACATCCAGTCACAGGGAAACAATCAGTGTTTATGTAATATGCAAGTACATGCAACCTCCACGCCTGCTAGACAGTGAGTGCCCACATTGAATATTGAATGAATTGTTGGATGGATGGATGGATGGATGGATGGATGGATGGATGGATGGATGGATGGAACAGTTCAACAGTGAAGCAATGAGCTGTTGTAGCAGAAAATGTATTTCACCTGGGAATAATAAAAGATGATTTTCCAGACAGCACTTAATCTAAGAGTTATTATTTCCACACATGAAGCCAGGAAGTTACGGAAAACCCTTCTCCCTCCCTCCCCCCAGCCACAGTACAATTTTACAGACATTCACAGGCATTTTATAGCCGACATCTGAGCCGAAGGCACCCATGGCACCGATTTGCATTGCAAAGAGTTGCATTTGCAGCATTCCCAGTATTTCTTCACCTCAAGAAGTAGGACAGCCATGATCTTATTTAATCAATAATTCTGTTTTTCTAAAATGAAGAAAATTAAACCCTGACATTTCTAAGCTGGTGAGTATCTAAAAGCAAAACCCCAGGACTTGTTCTTGGATATGATTTCCTTCTGTCTTCAAGCTAAGATGCCGGCCTCCGGGGTGTAGATGAGCTGGAAGGGTCCCAGCCTCTCCATTTTTCATGTCTGAGCCTGACCTGAAAAGCTCTCTGTTAATGCTGTTCTGGCTACTGGCCAGGTCAACAGTTCAGCTCAACGAACATTTATTTTATTACCCTATGAGGGGCTCAGGCCCCATCATGGGCTTTTCTTTGTAAGCTCCCTGAGGAGCATTGACTTTGACTTCTCTCCACCTAAAGACAAATATCAGGCCACCTGGTTAACCAAAGAGCCCCATCCTTTACTTCACAGGGTCAAAATATTCAATGATAATAATCTCTCCCCTATTGGAAACACTCAAAATATTCTGGCTGAAATACATACATACCATACCTTGATTGATCCATCTCAGAACTTGACTCACAATGATTCTTACTTTTTCTGGTCTAAAAATACCAATCTTTGGCATTGTCAGTAACAAGTATGATCCTTCTCCGGAGTTTACATTTTCATAACATGCTTGTCTCTTCTCAGCATATCTAGAGGTGCTACTTATCTTGTCCTTGTGTATTTAGAGAGAAACTGTCTACTCCTTTCTTTGTTTTTGTTTTTAATTTTTTTTTCCAAAATAATTTTTTGCCGTCAACTGAAGTTTGTTAGTCTATGTGCTGAGTAGACTTCCTATTTGTTTGTGTGGTCTTATGCAAGAATATAGAGTAGTACTTCAAGAGGCAGAGAAATCTTCTAAAAGAGTCATTGGAACAGAAACAGGTAGGTGCTAACATCTGCCATTAATGTGAATTTAAAAAAAAAACTGAAATGAAATCTATTTCTTAAAATTTAAGATTGGATACTTCAAAGTGTGCCTGAACTAATTGGAAAAGAGACTAGATTTAGTAATTAAAAAGTTGATCTCCTATCTCTAAGACCCAACTGATTGCAAATAAACTTTGTACTTCTCTCTTGTTTTCCACCATTTTATTTTCAACTTTGAGAACCCTTAGTACACCAGTGGCATTGTTTAAAAACCAATAGCATAAAGATTTGATGGGGGGAAAGATTGGCCATTCATTAATAATAGTGACTTGTTAAAAGCCAGATGCTTACTTAAAACATTCCACCCGAATGCTATGGAACCCTCTTCTACACGCTACCCCGAGTTTAATACCTAACCACACTATGGTCCAGTGCCCTCCGCTCTGCCCTGCAGCATGTGCCCAAGCCAGTGGGTCATTCATTGCACTGGATTTTTCTTAGCTCACACACACTCTTAGAGGATTTACTACCAGCCTTTTTATACTTCCACAAAATTTGTATTGTACTAGTAGGACCTGGTGTACTCTGAAACCATCTAGCTATCATAATTCCATGTTTAGACCAAGAAATATTAACTAAATCCAAGAAATATTAATTAAAAAGAATAAAAATAAAACAGAACATTGTGTATAGTTAATCTATTATTAATTAATCTATTTTGACTGTTTTTCCACTTCCAAAAATTTAGAGGTCGTGATTCAAAATAAGTGAAAATATTAAAAGAGTAGTAAAGCAGTTCTCTTTTAATGAAGGCGTTTAATTCCAGTGGCTTTCGAAAAGCTATCTAATTTAATTCCCCCAGCAGACCTACAAAGTAGGCATTATTATCCTCATTTCACAGATAATGAAATTGAAACTCAGAGAAATTACTTTCCTAATTTACATTTTCTAAATGGACATATAAGCATTAAAAAGCTCTATGTAGAATCAGGATTCAAATCCAGGAACTCCCAATTTAGAACTTTTCCACTAAACACATACTGCCTTCCTAAAATCAATTGATAGTGCCATCATTAAAACCATCAATCAATATTTTCCCTTTCATATGAATAATAAAGTTAAACATACACTATGGATAGTGCACATTTTTAAAGTAGAATTTTTCCAAGGCCTGTAGTTTCAAACCTGGCTAATCACCACTATTACCTAAAGAACACCTAAAATAGTTCTCAGGCCTTACTAAAATAGTTCTCAGAGGTACTGAGTCAGAATCTCTGAGGATGCACCCCAGAATCTTCATAAAGACAAGGGCAATTTTCATAATCAACTAATTAGGAAACCACTCACTCACAACACGAGTGACAAAAAACAGCACTCCCACTCAAAGGCACAATGCATTGTATTTTCTCAAAGTACTAAAGAACACTTTATTTCTTCTCATCCTCGTATATACCTGTTAGGAATGATGTGGGATAGATATTTTTATCCTCCTTAGATGTAAGCAGAAACCAATTTTAATGAGAGAGGAAAACTGGAATTATCTTCTTTCATTTTTTTTAGGTAAAAATGGATCACCTAGGAAACCCAAACTGGCTCTGGATAGACAACATTAAGAACATAAATGTCACTTACTAGATTTTACCCTTTCTCTGGACTCACTGGTTGGATAGTGTTAAAGGATAAATTATTTCATCACAAAACACATATGTAGGTGCCTTAACTCTAGTACTTCAGAATTTGACTTTACTTGGAAATAAGGTGGCTGCAGATGTCATTAGTTGAGGTCACACAGAATCAGATACGACCAGTGTCCTTGTAAAAAGGGGAAGATTGGAGACACATGCACATATAGACAGTACCATCTGAAGAGAAAGGCAGAGATTGGGATGATCCTGTAAGCCAAGGAAATACCAGCAAACCACCAGAAACAAAGGGAGAGGGATGGGTCAGATTCTCCCTCGCAGACCTTCAGAACAAGCCAGCCCAACACCTTGCTCTCAGAATTCTGACCTCCAGAACTATGAAACTGAAACTTTCTGTTTCTAAACCACCCAGTTTGTGTTTGTTGGTTATGGTGGCCCCCTAGCAAACTAACAGATAGGAAACACCTCCTACCTGCATGATCTAATTACTAGTTAGCATTTTCATTAGAGGAAAAAATAAGTAAGTGACCTTATTAATAGTCATAGCTCTATGGAGATACAAGTATCTCTACAATGAATTAACTCAGAGAAATAGATTGTTCAATTGAAATAATATTTTTGGTGTTTTGGAGAAGAAAAATACTAGCAACTGAACTCAGAGATGCCTCTGTTGAGGGTTTTGTCCGCCTCACCAGCTCCTTGTTGAAGCTGCTTGTAGTAACATGACTGCTGAACAAGGTCCAGTAGATTTTAAGTGAGGTGGGTGTCTGTGAGAGAGTAGGCCTTCAGATTTACCTCAGCCTCCCTCAGAGCTGAAGTGCTGGGCTCTTGCCTCTCCTAAAGTAATGCTGCAGATGTCATAGAAGGAGCCTTCCCCCTAAATCATAATTCTCTACATTTACATATGTGTGTGTATGTGTGTAAAAGTATGTGTATATGTCTAAATGAATGTTTGTGTTATATGTTTGCTTATGTCTATATATCTTTTGAATCTATCCATATATACATCATTCGGCATTCATGTAGAAAGACATTGCTTCTTTTTTTTTTTTTTTTTTGTATTTTTCCAAAGCTGGAAACGGGGAGAGAGAGTCAGACAGACTCCGGCATGCGCCCGACCAGGATCCACTTGGCACGCCCACCAGGGGGCGATGCTCTGCCCACCAGGGGGCGATGCTCTGCCCCTCCGGGGCGACGCTCTGTTGCGACCAGAGCCACTCTAGCGCCTGGGGCAGAGGCCAAGGAGCCATCCCCAGCACCTGGGCCATCCTTGCTCCAATGGAGCCTCGGCTGCAGGAGGGGAAGAGAGAGACAGAGAGGAAGGAGAGGGGGAGGGGTGGAGAAGCAGATCAAGACATTGCTTCTTGCTTTTAACTTTTATTATAGAAATTTCAAATATATGAACAGAATATTAAAAGGAATCACTGTAGACCTCAAAACAGTTAAAAACCTTTCTGAACATGCAATTGTTCAGAGCACACCCTTTTAAACACTTTAAAGATATTTCTGCCAAGACTGAAGTGATTGAACTCTCTAGAAGGTTTTTTTTTCCCAGAAAATAAATGTTTCTTGTTTTCCAAGTCAGTCAAAAGAAAAAACAAAGGAAGAAAAAAAAGTGAGAAAAATATACTCAGATACCCTACCCTCAGGCTTTTTCTCCCTGCTATTTAGTAGAAAAACATCCATCTGTATGTCTGTAATTATGATCAGGGGAGTGGTGTGATAGACATAAAGGCAGCCCCCTTCCATGTGCTCTCCGTGGTGTAGCCTGGGACTCCCGGTCTCAGGGATGAGGGTGCCTTCACATCATTACCATCTCCTACTCTGGGGTGCAGACGTTGTTTCTTTTCAATCATACAGTAAACCTTACACTATGAGTTCCAAAGTCCATGTTGATGTTTCAGAAAGAATTATGTCTCAAGATGCTGTTTAATAAAATGAATAAAACATGCCTTGATTTTTCAAACAAAAGTACTCCACGGCAAAAGCTTGAGGCGTTTGTCAGGTGTTTGCTAAATTCTCTCTCCCTCTCACTCAGATAGATCTGTGTGGTATCCTCGAAACCACACATCTGTTGTTCTGGTTGACAAGTCCTTTGGATTGATTTCTCTGCAAATAATAAACCTACCTTTCAATATTTGATAAAAGATGTAAAACCAGTATTTTGTGCGGTATATGTAATAATAGATTACATAATCTATTTTGGAGCATTCCTCTTATGGATAACTTTTATGATGCAAAGATAAGGTATGTGACCAATTTAAAATACCTCTAAGTATAGGGAAGTTATGTCAGTATAACTAGTATACTCAATTATGTAACATTTCCAAACATCTGAGTGTTTGACAATGTGTTGGCCAAATATACATGTGTATCTCTTCTTAGTTTGACATATAATGGTCATGCTGCTTTTCAAAGAAACACAAAATGAATTATAAAATCAAAAATACAGTCCCCCCCAACTCAGTGTTAGGTCTCAGTGGCAGCACAGGTCAGGGTGGGATTATTGCATAGGAGCCTCAGAGCTTGGCTTGAAGTATGAAGTCACCTCCATAATAACATCAGCCCAAAGTGCACGGATGGTATTTCATGCTTTCCATGTGCCTGTGTAATAACAGAGCAAGCCTAATTTAGGAGAATAGGTAGAGGGAAAAAACCAAAGAAATCATTTGGAATTATGCCACAGATTTAACATGTAGTCCACTGAACAGACTAAAAATTTCCCATGGGGGAGTGTAGGCTACGTGTATACAAAAGCAGTTAAATCAAACAGAATTACATTTTTGGGCTCTGGCTGATTCCTGCTGCTTATCTACAAAGTCACAGGATGGCAACAGAGAAATTCCTAGTGTGCAACAACTGTCCAAATGGTTTTATGGAAAAAAATGAAGCCAATTGCTTTAGTTCTAGTCCAATTTCCTGTGATCTAAACATGCCCGTGCTTTAGGGAAACCCGTGTCTCATGCTGGCTACAGGTGTCCACAGCCATGGTCTTTCATGGTCTGACTCTTATCTTTTTAGCCTCCTCTCCCAGATGGACAATAGCTCCTACTTTCTTCCAATCCTGAACTTTTAAAAATAAACAAAAATACAAATCCTCGCTGGAGATCTCCCAGGCAGCAGGAATCAGTCTATGCCCTGGAGTTACAAATGGGATAAAAACAAAAAGATTGCTTTTCCATGGAGCTCACCTTCTAATGAAGAAGCACTGTTGCTAGACAGGTAAATGCATATTGTGTGTGGCAGAAATGAGTTGTCACTGGCAGGCAGTGGCCCAAACAGGGACTATATTTCCTGGCTTTTCTCTCATTCAGCTGTATCCACATGACTAACTGAGGCCAATGCAATGTGAACAGAGGTGGTGTTCATCACTTCCAGAAAGAACCTGGTGTGATTTCTCCATTTATTATTCTCTCCCTGCTGCACAGAGAAGACTCTGAGACCCTAAAGGCAGAACCCCAGAATAGAAAGATTGTGGTACCTGAACCCCAGGTAGAGGAAAGCCACCCGCCTACCGGGAACAGCAGCCTTGAACTGTGTAAGGAAATGTGTGGGATACCTGAAATGTGTTCAACGACAGAAATGTTAGGGCTAATATTTACAGGTTCTATCATTCACCTGACTAACACAGGACGTCTGGTGGCCTTAGCACTGCTGAGAATAAACAATGCTCGGATGGGGAACGAGAAAAGCAGCAGGTAAAATGCTGTTAATCTAAACACAGTGGTCAAGGAAGACCTCTCACCTCCAAAGTGATTCAAGCAGAGACTGGGAGAACGCGAAGCTCTTGGGAAAAGCTTTGGAGAAAGAAGGGACAATGAGTGCAAGTGTTCTGAGAAGGAAGCCCATCTGTTCCGTCCAAGGACCATCAAGAATGCCAGGATATCTGGAGCGGAGTATACAATAGGGCGGCTGATAGGGCTTGAGGTCGGAGAGGTAACAGGGGATCCAATCCTATAGGGTTTTTTTTGTTTTTTGTTTTTTTGTATTTTTCTGAAGCAGGAAACGGGGAGAGACAGTCAGACAGACTCCCGCATGCGCCCGACCGGGATCCACCCGGCACACCCACCAGGGGGCGACGCTCTGCCCACCAGGGGGCAATGCTCTGCCCCTCAGGGGCGTCACTCTGCCGAGACCAGAGCCACTCTAGTGCCTGGGGCAGAGGCCAAGGAGCCATCCCCAGCGCCCGGGCCCTCTTGCTCCAACGGAGCCTTGGCTGCGGGAGGGGAAGAGAAAGACAGAGAGGAAGGAGGGGGCGGGGGTGGAGAAGCAAATGGGCACCTCTCCTATGTGCCCTGGCCGGGAATCGAACCCGGGCCCCCCGCACGCCAAGCCAATGCTCTACCGCTGAGCCAACCGGCCAGGGCCAATCCTATAGAGTTTTGAAGGCCGGTATATGACCTTTAGATGTTATTCTGAATTAGCTGGGATGTTATTCGGGGATCAGGAGCAGAAGAGGGAAAGATGTTATTTATATTGTGAGATGATCACTCTGGATGTTGAGTTGAAAGTATGCTCTGCAGAGTTGGAGAGAGCAAGAGTGAAAACAGGGGTGTGTAGAAGAACTCCGGGTGAGAGCCACTGGGGCTTAGACTAGGGTCATGACCGTGCGGGCGACAAGAAATGGTCAAATCTTGGTTATTTATTGAGGATGTAGATGAGAGGAATCGATAGTAGGCCAGGTATGAGGTGTGGGGCAAAGTGAGAGATAGGTTTTGAACAGCGGTTCTAAGCTTTAGGTACTTCTTTGTGATCTAAATGAAAATAATCAGTAGACAGATTTTTTGAGCCTAAAGTTCAGTGAAAAAGGTCCAGGCTGGGAGGAAAAACAAAAAAGAGGAAATCATCAGTGCATTATGATATTTAAATCTATAAGACTAGAAAAGCCATCTAAGAAATAAATGTAAACAGAGAAAAGAAAAGGCCCAGGGCCCCCCATCATTTGGAGATTGATAAAAAAGAAGATGGAGCAAAAGGGAGGGACATCTCACAAAACAAAGAAAAACACCAGAAGAATTTTGGTCTCAGAAGGAAATAAAGCAGTTCAAGGAAGAGGGATAATCAATTACGTAAAATATTGCTGAGAGTTAAATAAAATGAAGACAATCTTTATATGGGATTTAGCAACATGCAGATTTGGGCTGGTGATGATGATAAGAGCAATTTCAGGGAAGTAATTAAGTTGAAGAAAGAATGCAAATAAGAGAAACTAGAATCAACAAATAAAGATAAACCTTTAGTGAAATTTTGTTGTAGAAGGGGATAAAGTAATAGGGCAGTTTGTAAAGATATGGGGTCAAAAGAGAGTTGATTTGATTTTTTCAAGATGGGTGATACTACAATATATCTCATGTGGATATAGATGATTCAGTAGAGGGAGGAAATTACTAATGAATAAAGGAAGAGAAAAATTGCTAGAGTCATATCCTTGATGGGGGAAGTATGCACCTTGAAGGGAGCTATCTTTTGATGGGAGCAGGGTTGACAGTTCATCCATAGCTAACAAGGAAGAGTGTCTATGGGCTCAGATGCCAGCTTGCAGGTAGATGTGATGCGGGAGCCTGTGGAAGTCCCTTCTAATTGCTTCTATTCTTTCATTGAAACAAGAGGTTAGTCATCAACTGAAAGTGAAGATGAAGGTATGCTATTTTGAGGAGAGAGTAGAACAGGAGTCGGGAACCTATGGCTCACGAGCCAGATATGGCTATTTTGATGGCTGCATCTGGCTCACAGACAAATCTTTAATAAAAATAATAATAATAACATTAAAAATATAAAACATTCTCATGTATTACAATCCATTCATTTCCTACTGCTCATTTCATGGTTCCAGGTGGCTGGAGCCAATCACAGCTGTCCTCTGGGACAACACCAAATTTTTATTGGATAATGCATAACGTACACGGGTCGTTGTATGGCTCTCATGGAATTACATTTTAAAATATGTGGCGTTCATTGCTCTCTCAGCCAAAAAGGTTCCTGACCCCTGAAATGATCTTTTTCTGGTGTGAGGAAGTGAGTAGATTAGGAAAATGTCGTACGGCAGCCTGGCTACAATGTGCTCTCCCTTGTGCTTGGTGGTCCCAAAAGATACCAGAGCCTATGAACATGAGTTTTTCTCCAGCCAAGGGTAGCAGCTCAAGTGTAGGGTGGAATAGGCAGTATTGGAGCAAACCAGGGTTGGGGGTTGTTGGGTCTTTAAGACAAAGTTAGAAAAGGGCAGGGAATTGAGGGTTTATAACCAAAAAATGATGCTAACCATGGTACATGGGATTTAGTTTAGGCATTTGAAGACATTAGGAGAGTGAGGTACAGGGGAAAGCTGGCAGGATTGATGTATTCCTGGCCCTCATACGATCAAAGATATTTAAGGTGGTAGAGGCAGCAATCTGGAAGCATCTGATCTGGGCTGGAGACAGCGTGGTGATTGGCAATGAGGCAGGCATATCAGACTGCCTACCATTCCCAGAAACTCAGGGCATTGCACACTACCTTTAAACTTACTCTTGCTATTCCTTCTTGTTGGAATAATTTTGAATCTTCTGTTTGACTCTTACTCATTCTTTAGGACCCAGATCAGTTGCTACCTCCTGGTGCAGCTTCCCCTAATTTTGACTAATCCTCCTAGTAAAAATTAATTCCCTTATCTACTGTGCTGCTCACATGTCTTTTATTCATCTTTCATATAAAGCTCACCACATTGTATCATTATCTGTTTTCAGTTTGTAATTTGGAAGAGGACAGGATAATATTCCGGTCACTACCACATTCTAATTTATGGCTAAGAGATGGGCCCCTACTCACCACCACCTCTCCAGAGGCCGTAAGCACCCTTCTTGCCCAACTCTAATCCATTTCCCAGACTCCTGTCAAAGTGATTTCCTTAAAAGTGTAAATCAGATTATGGTATCCCCAGGCTTAGAACCCTTGATAGACTTTCCAATTGCTCTTAATATAAAGACTAAATTCTTTCCATGGCATACAGGGCCCTGCAGCATTGAGCTCAATCCTACTTCCCTAGCTCCACTGCTCACCGGTCTCCCTCCGCCCTTTCCTGCAGCATTGAGCTCAATCCTACTTCCCTAGCTCCACTGCTCACCGGTCTCCCTCCGCCCTTTCCGCTCCAGCTCTCCTGGACCCTCGGGGCTTCCGAAGTGCCGTACTTCTCTCTGGAGTCAGGGTCTTCTTTCATTTCTTTCCCTCAATCTGGCACTCTTCTTACCGTTCAAAGATGAGTTCAAATATCAGCTCCTCGAAGACGCCTTCCCTAGATGAGGATGACTTGTCACGCGCTTGCAAAGCATGCTGTGCTTTTCTCACATCGTGTCGTTTGAAATTGTAAACTCACAGGGGTAGTTAGATTAACGTTTGCTCTCATTCCAGTCTGGAAGGCTCATGAAGACGGTGGCCACATGGCTTTGCTCAACACCTACCACAATGCCTGATTCATAACAGTACTTCCTGAATATTTCTCCACTGAATGAATTTATGAAATTAATAAATCAGTGAGTTTAGAGTCTTACTTCATATTCTATAAAACGTAACCAATTTGATTCTCCTATTTTCTACAGCAAAAGAACATAATCAAACACACACACACACAACCACACACACATGCAAAGCCAGCCTTAATGAGTTTTCACACAGGTCCTTAAAACACATAACCAGACATGTCAGATTGTGGTTTGTAACTTATTAGCCATCCTCAATTATTAAAATAAAGATGATACATATGTGACGATACCACGGGGGATCGCCTCTTGAATATGAGTTCTCTGGAAATCTTGCAGCACTGAATATTTCCGAGTGTACCTTGCGGCTGGATTCAACTCTCACTGGAGTTTTCCTGCAAGAAGATAGCCAATCTAATGAGAGGCAAATGTGTATATTTGTGTGTGTGGATTCAGTCAAGAGTCGTTTCCTAAGCCTAGCCCACAAAGTGGAAAGTGGACTCTAGCTGTCAACTGACCATTTCTTAATGGAATTTTTCAGATGATTAGTGTGATAAGAAAAAATATATACAGTCTCTTTAGGGAAAACACCTATTTTTTCACTTTCACACACTGGAAATATAAATATTAAGCATATATAAATGTGTAAATTAAGCCAAATAATAGGCATATATAACTGAATATGTCTTATCTTTTTTTAGTTGGTTTTTCATTAAAAAAAACCAGACACAAATATAAGAATTTCTTAAATTGTTTCTTTTCATTTAAAAAACAATATCTTAGAAACTACTTGGGAGATGTATTTTAACTTTTATTATAGAAGAATTTAAACAAAGCTAAAGATAGTATAATGATCCCCTTTTCCCTACCTCCAAGCTTCAATAGTAGCCACGATTCTTTCCTCTGAAGAAATACAAGAAGGGTGAAATACAGGTCAAATTCAAGTTGTTGTTCAGCATAGTTGCCCGAAACAATCTCCTCACCATTCTTTTTTTTTTTTTTTTTTTTCATTTTTCTGAAGCTGGAAACAGGGAGAGACAGTCAGACAGACTCCTGCATGCGCCCGACCGGGATCCACCCGGCACGCCCACTATGGGGCGACGCTCTGCCCACCAGGGGGCGATGCTCTGCCCCTCCGGGGCGTCGCCATGTTGCGACCAGAGCCACTCTAGCGCCTGAGGCAGAGGCCACAGAGCCATCCCCAGCACCCGGGCCATCTTTGCTCCAATGGAGCCTTGGCTGCGGGAGGGGAAGAGAGAGACAGAGAAGAAAGCGCGGCAGAGGGGTGGAGAAGCAAATGGGCGCTTCTCCTGTGTGCCCTGGCCGGGAATCGAACCCAGGTCCTCCGCACACTAGGCCAACGCTCTACCACTGAGCCAACCGGCCAGGGCCTCCTCACCATTCTTCTTCATCTCCATCGCTTGGACTTCTCTGACCCAACCAAAGATTAATTGCTTTTTAACCATGACAAATAGAAGAGGATTTCTCAGTGACCTGTTCAAAAGGATCCCCTAGTTAGAATCTCCAAAATAACACTATCACACAAGAGTCACAGCAGAAGCATCTTGAGATGATTGACATGACTATATTCAAGATCAAGTTGTTGTTGTTGTTGTTGAAATTGACATGCTGAGAGAGTTTGACACAAACCTACTCACGATTAATAATCTTCCTGCACAGGCGGCATTACAAATCCGTACAAAATATAGTTCAGTTGCAGCTGTTAAAATTTACAGTTATGCTTCTTTTTTTTATGATGCTGGGTTTGAACTTAAGTTGGAAATGTTATTTATTTTTATGTTCAAAGAGCAGTCTCATAATTTTTATACTTTGTCTTGTATTTTAAAAATGACTCTGAACCTGGCTATTATCCTGATTTTTCAATCACTTTCGGCTGAGCACATGAAAAATCTGGCTTCACTAAAGAAAACAGAAATGAATATTTGAGTCCCTCAAAATTAAAGTAACCCAAGGAGTATATAGACTTCATGCATTGTTCTAAGGGAGAAAGGTCATTGGGCCTTCTCTTGAACTTGGTCTTGATAAAATTGGTCCTGCTCTGACCTTGGAGTCCACAGTCACCAATAGCTGGGCATGTACCTTATGCTCAGTGACTGAGCTTGCTGGCATGCACTCAGTCTCTCAGCCACTGAAGACTTACCTTATACTCAGTGACTGAGCTTGCTGGCATGCACTCAGTCTCTCAGCCACTGAAGACTTACCTTATGCTCAGTGACTGAGCTTGCTGGCATGCACTCAGTCTCTCAGCCACTGAAGACTGAGGGGTGCGTTCCAGACTCTATATTCTCCCAACCTCTGACATCTCCTTTTAGTTAAATATAACTGCAGAGATGACCTGCCCTAATTCCTACTTAGACATACCTCGATTTCAGGCTATTATATTCACTTTGCTTAAGGTACATATGTCCTTTCCCATTAGAAAATGCTGTTTGGTATCCACTTCTTTGAGTTGCTGTCAAAAATTTCCCCTTGTTTAAATCCCTAGTACTATGCAGGGCTGAATTTCCCTGGGTTTTGCACATATGGCCAATCCCACAAACATCTTAGTTCTTGGATAACATGAGGCTCAGAAAGTGCTAGGTCCTAGTGTGGGTCCTTCCAATAGCTGAGCATTTATTCATTCAATTAATGGTAATAAGTTCAAGGCGTAGTATGTTAGCTGTTCTCCACTTGCCTTTCCATCAGTGATATGGGCTTTTCCCCATGAACCTTTCCTTGATGCCTAGCTCTAGCATTCTTCTTATGGACTTCTGAGTAAAGCCTAAGTAGCACTGTTTTTTCTAGAATATAACCTCTCTAATAGCTGGCTGTTCCTACCTCTGCACATTCAAAACCCATCAAGTATAAAACTCCGGAATGACACCTGAAATGGCAAATGTTTCCTAAGCAATCCCCAAGACAACGTCATAACCCCCCCAACCCAAATCTACAATCTCTCTTCTCAGAGATTCAAACACGTCTAGTGAACTCAGCCACATTCTCCATCTCCCTGAACCTCAGGGAGCAAACAGCTTTTCCAGCACTCGTGGGAGGGGCAGGGTGTGATGAGTGAAAACAGCTGTGTTTCTGGAGCACAGGGAGGCTACCTTTTGGACAATGACCTACATCCCAGTGGGACCGGAGCCCCAACACAAACACCTGGGGGGAACTTCTTTATCTTCTTCCCAAGACTACGAGGGACACACTAACCAAGCTAACCTTTACCCCTGGACTGTGAGCTGAAGAACAGCCACAAAACCCTCTCTCCTCTTCTAGGCTCTGCCTCTCTTCCAATCAAAGTAGCAATCGTCCTACACTCTCCACATAGCCCTTGTCAAGGGAGAGAGACCTGAGCAAAAGGGCAGGCTGCTGGTTTCCCAGAGGTGAGCTCTGGCTGAAACAAACCCTGTCACCTTAAGAGCTCTCTCTAGCTCACACTCTTCTAAAAGCATTGCCAAGTACATACAGATTTCTTGGATCCTTTTCAATTACCAATTGTTAAAGAAAGCTAAAAAATACCCACAATGACTGTGAAATCTTTTCATTCCCCACTCTTTGGGTAATTTGTTCTGATTGCAACTATTTCAAAAGGCAAGATTACACACCAGGGAAGTGAAAAGATAAAAAAAAAAAAAAAGGGAAATCTCTTTCCTGCTGAGGCCCTATCAGAGCTCAACTCGTGTTTGGAAGCAAAAGGCAATTTTTTTTTCAGCCCTAATGAAACCTTGTCAGCTATGAACACTGGCGCTAAACTGATCTAGTGAGAGGACTTGCTGGGTCACTGGGAGGTCATTAGGGGGTTATTAGTGCATCAGGGATCATTGACATTCTCGTCTTTCCTCTAAAAGGAAGAGAACTTGAATATTTACCAAAAACTGTCCTCATTAGGAGACAGAAAAAAAAGTAGAAGGACAAAGTTGAGTTCTATCATCTTTTTTCAGATAGAAATATAGATCGTAGCATTTGTAAAATACAGACTCAAACATTTAGGTTTTCTAAACCTTGTTTCTTTTCCCCCTATTTGGCCAATTCTCTTTAACAGTCAGCAACTTGCTTATCCTACTGGGATAATGTTTTAACGGTGCTTTGTAGGTTAAGGTGTGTAATTTTGTTTATAGGGGATACATTCTTGTTATAATTACTGTAAGAAGCAGCAGACAAATGACCTTCAGGACTCGCCAGGGAAAGTGAAGATGATCCAGGCTCCACTGAGACATGGAGCGGGATACGTCCTCCGGGTTGGGGAAAAAGAAGGGATGGATACAATCATAGCAACTGATCCATCACGATACTTTTACCTTGGTGTTTAATTCCCATCTAAGTAAAAACGTCTGAAACAGAGAGAAAAGCACTTTATATGTCTGTTACAAGAGTCATCAAGAGAAGTAGCTCAGATACATTAGCTAGGTGTTCTGTGTCATTCACTTACTCGGTGACCCTGCAGGTTTTAACAGAGCTTCAGAACTCGTGTGTCATGTCTAATAGCCTGCAAAGGAAAATGCAGTGCAGAGCTGAGCAGGAGCACAAGTACATTGTTCTAGAACAACTGCCCTTTAAAAGGAGTGATAATGGGAAAGAAAGAAATAAGATTCCCTTCCCCCTTGAGAAGCTTATGCTTAGATTTTACATATGAAAGGTAAAAAAAAAAATAGAACTGTACAATCTCTAAGAGTCTTCTAAGCTTTAAATTCTTTGAGTGCATAAATAAGACTTAACATGAGAAATATGTGGGCCCAGGAAGAACCCCAAGGTACGCAGGTGTGCCATTGTTTCATTCCTTCCCCTGATCTTTTGCAGAGTTTAGTATCTAAATGAGATTTAGTTAAATAAAAATGGATATATTTGTAAAAGATTATGTTCACATAAAAGGCATCTTTAAGTTTTGAATTAAAAAAAATAAAAAACTTTAAAAACAAATCAGCATATTTCAGAAATCGCCCAGTCCAGGATTTCTTTGTTTTACAAATGAGGAATCCCCCATGCCTTTGTTCAGGGAGGGACAGAGCTGGAACCAAATCCCAGGCCAAGGCCTCCCGGTTGACAAGTCACATTTGCCTAATGAGGAAACAGCATCATCTAGTGGCAATTTATCAGAGTTTTCTAGTCAAGCCATGATTCAAGTCCGTACACAGGGAGATGAAGAACATCTCACTTTCATGTCTGCTGTCCCTGTATGCCCAAAACAACTCTCAACCAATTTTCTTTTGCTTCATTTTCCAAAGTCCATGCATTTCCCAGTCAGATACCTTCCAACAACCCCTTTTCCCATTGACATTTTCCAGTCTCTTCTCATGCCAATCTTTCTCAGAGTATCTGGAATCATCTGCCTCAAGAATCAGACCCATCATGCCTGTTGGCCTTTGAATGTTTCTTGATTCAAGTTTTCAGGAAAAGAACACTCTTACCCATGATTTCAAGCCTTTTGCCAATAAATGTGTTTAATCAAAGAAGTTTCCTCCTTTCTTATAAAGATCCAGATTATGCCTTTCATTTAGTCCTGCTCATGTAACATTTGCTTTTCTTCTCTTATCAACAATTCAGGACACTTTTCTTGCTTTTCAATAATTCTAAGTATTGCCCAAAACAGTTCTGTGAACAAATGTGTGGACTAGTTGCAGACCATCTATTCATTCATTTGTCCTGTTCTCAAACATTTACCAATTCCTCACTATGTTCCAGAGGCCAGACAGGTCACCTGCCCCGGGGAACCTAACTTTGGAGGTAGAAAACAAACTATGTCAACAAATAATTGTCCCATATGAAAAATGCTCTTATATATAAACTCAAAGGTAAGGAGAAAAAAATCATTCTGCTGAACTTAGAAAGAGCTGCACAAAAGAGAAAACATTAAACTTGAGCTTTGAAGGTAGATAGACCTTTGCTTTCCGAAGGAGGGTTGGGAATGGCATGCTAGACAAGGAACGGCAAGCGCAAAGGTCCAGAGTCAGGAAAGTACATAATGTGATGAAGCGAATTACCTACCGAAATCACAGAAAAAATGAGCAGCCCAAGTAGATCAGTGGGAAGTGATGTGGAAAGGCCATTTAGCATTAGAATAAAAAGAAGCTTAGATGCCAGCCTAGAGGACTTGGATTTTATATGCAATGATATACCATCAATTATCAACCACAGCGAAAACACTACGTTCTGAGGTCTCCAAGGCATAAAGTTTATTTATTTCAGCCTTTCGATGCTATTTTATTTGTTAATAATAATAATAATAATAATAATAATAATAATAACTAGGTTTACAGTTTCTCCAAATGGCATCCTCACTGAACAGGCAGTGAAAGTGAGGCCCTGAACATGAACTATATGTCAATGCTGGGGCAGAACTGAGCCTTCATGGCTCCCAACCCACTTCTTTGTCATAAAGAGCTAGCCAAAGGATGAAATATTTATTAGAAGAATAAAATAATTTTAAGTTAGAAACCTTCTAGGGTTTTTTGTTCCCATATGAATCTTCTGAAGGTACAATTAAAGGTTCACAATGGCCCTTTTTACTCACATCACACTCATTCACGGGGCAGCTTTACAAATGAGGAGAAAACTTGATAAGCGTTCTATTTTAAAGCACTCACAAGAGAAACGGTCAGAGACTTCTCAGACTAGAAGAGATGATAAAGGAGCGTGAGGCAATTGTGAATCGCCAGGTGCTGGGTAATAAAGAGCAAGGAGGCTCCCTGATCCATCAGGAAAGCACAGCTGGGTAAAGATTCTCAGAAAAGCCTTTTTGGAAATTGATCGCGTAAAGAAGACATCGCTCCCACTGTCATCAGAGGGAAAGACAGTATACTTACAGGTGTCGCTAAAAGACAATCTTGGCAACCAAGTCTACCTTGATAATAAAGAGGTCAATCATTCTTTCAAGAAGTTTTTGTTTCTAAACGTGGGCCAGAGTTTTCGATGTCTGCTTTGCTTATACCGGTAGAGACTCTACCTTCTAAACTCTTGACTCAACAGACAGCCCTGCTACTCCTGCTACTGTTTCTCTTATTAAGTATGTCATTCAAGTGTCAGGTCTTACAAAGCTCTGTTCCCTTTTCTGAGCCTTTGCAGTAAGTAATACAAGATGTGTAGCTGAGCTGCTAGGTCTCTCCAAGTGAAAGCCAGACGTCTCACATAGAGCTAAAAGCTCAAATTATATATTTAATATAACGCATTGGCCAATGATGTCCCCATAGCATTTATGTATTTTATGTTGAGGCTGGCATTCCATTCATCGAGAGATCACCCAGTGAGACAGGGAGGAAAATGGACTGCCATGCTTCTGAAGCTGCCAGACCACAAAGAACCATTGGACTCACACCACTTCTCCTCGGCCCCGCTCAAAAGTCAACTCACAGCTTCTGGTGTGTCATTTCTAAATTCTCCTCCCAGAACAGTGGTTTGTGGGCAGACCACTAGGAGGTGGGGATGACCTGTGGCCAGGCTGCCTCCCAGTCTCGTACAGCCAGCGCCCTCGGCACCCAGACCGTCTTGGGGCTGCCTCAGAGATCTGGAGCACTCAGAAGCCCAGATTGTGTACGTGTCTGTCTGTGGCTATGAGGGCGCCACGCTTGGCCTTCCAAGAGAAGGTGCCTTCTCAGTGGCTTTCACTGCTTAACAAGTAAAAAATGAAAAACTCTAAGCATTCAAAGAGAGAGAGAGAGAGAGAGAGAGAGAGAGAGAGAGACGGTGGGACTGAACAAAGAGAGATTCTGTGTGTTGAGAGCCTTGGCCCTAGATGCCAACTTGCTACAAGACAGAGCCTCCAGACCTCAAGGTGTCCATGCCACAGTGGGTGCCATTGTTAAGTGGAATAGTTCATATTCATCGTGAATGTGGCTTCTCACATAGGCCACCTTTTGTGAGAAGCATGAAGGTGGTATGAATTGGACTGAACAATTGTTTATATAGATAGATATAGATATAGATATAGATATAGATATAGATATAGATATAGATATATAGGTAGATAGATATCTCACAAAAATTAGGGGATATTTCAAAATGAATATGAAGCGATGAAATACCCCCTAATTTTTGTGAGCAGAAAATATATATCTCAAAACATAAGTGAACACCTACCGTAAGCCTGGCTCTATGTTAGACAATGATCATCAGTCCATCCCTATGAGACTTACAGATGATATACAGCAAAAACAAACAAACAAACAAAAAAAACATCTTGATCTGGGTTTGGCAGTAAGGATCTTCCAGAGAAACTGGTGTTTGTTTAAACAGACACTAAGAGAAAGGGTTAGAGGGAACCAGGGTCCTTAAGGCATAAAAACACAGGGATAAATTCTAGAAATTATTGGATGTCTTTGACTGAACTAGGCAGGACTAACATTTCATCTGCCAGTATTCAGCCTGCTTAACTACATAAAATATGGCCCCAAACCTCTACTCAAGGCATACTAGCTTGTTTCTCAGGGGCAGCCTGGGAGGGTCACAGTATCGTAAAATCTCAAGTATATATTTCAAACGGTGGCTCACTACCTGATTTTGTAAATAAGTTTTGTGGAAACACAGCTGTGCTCACCCATTTACATATTCTCTATGGCTGCTTTCGTTCTACAACGTCAGATTTGAGTAGCTGCAAGAGAGAAAGTATGGGCCATAAAGCCTCAGATATTTACTACCCGGCTTTTTCTAGAAAAGGTTTGCCAACCCCTGCGATGTCTTAGAGAGACTGTGTGATACAAGTTCATGAAACATTAAGAAGAGGTTCTCAAGTAAACCACAGCGTTACAGACTAGTTGTAGTTCTTACAACAAACATTAGATTTTAGTCAGTCAAGGACAACAACTTCCCGGAGTCACATGTTGGCCAGAAGAGACAGAGAGCCTGGTAGCATCCCTCTTCCAGCTAGCACCCACGTATTTGTAGAGGGCATTGAGAGCAGACTCAGAAGGGTTTAGCCACTTAGCGGAAAAGCAGGCCACAGCACCAGTGGGATGTCATCATAGCACTCTGGATAACAGGTCATTTTTCTTCCTCTACAGTGGAAACAGTTTTCTTACAAGGCCCAGGCTTGACTGGAATCCCTGGCACGATGGTTTCAGTGAAGATGGAAGCTGACTATAGACAGAAGCACCCCCGATGACGAAGCTAAGGGTATATGGTTCATTACAGGATGGCTGGGTCATCGGAGGGATCAGAGAGGGTATGGACAGCTCGAAGTAACTCAGCGGCATTATCTTCCCACAGACCCCCGGGTCCCTCAAGCAGTAAGTGATGGGGTCCTTCCCTTCCAGGAGGTAAAGAACAATCTGATCGACCAGACCTTGACTGATGATGCCACATAAGTCTAGCACTTTGGTGTGAGGGGACATATTTCGTCTTGAGGCTGAGACCTGAGCTATGCTCAAGGCAAGAGCCAAGGCAGAGGAAGAACGTCCGGGGGCTGAACAATGAACAAGAACCCCTCACCGAGCAGAGGTGTGTCACCCAGCATGGCAATGGGCTCCCACAGTGGGAGTCAGAGCTTTGGACACTAACAGCCAGTGAGAAAACCTGTTGTGAGAGGTCAGGGGCCGGGAATCAGCATGCCTACAGAAAAGTGATTTTCAACCAGTGTGTTGCAAGAATTTTTAAAACACGCAATTCCTGACTGTTTAGTCAGGGACACTGACCTCTTTTCCCTTTGATTGTCAAATAAAAAAAAAAAAATGACAACAGCCAACATAACAATCGCCATCCAGTGTGAATGAATCAGAATTATTCCTATTGGCAAAAAATATAATATATTTTCTGGTGTGCTACAGAATTTTAGTAATTAGTTTCTGTGCGCCATGACATGAAAAAGGTTGAAATCACTGCAATAGAGGGCGGGAAAAGGGGGTCAGGAAGCGCTTTGATCTTCATGATGTGGGCTTTGGAAGGCTACGAAGTTCAGAGCACTGGGCCACTCTCTGCAGGAGGTCTTCCCAGGGCTATCCCTGTGGTCCCATTTGCATTCTGTGTTTATTTCAAGGCTTTGTACCATATGCCGCACATCTGTGCATCCCCTGGTGGAGCCTGTGGCTGATGTTGGCGGCTATCTCTTTCTAGGTTGAGCCATGTCATTTTATGGCCCTAGGAAGCTGCTGGCTTCCCTGTAATTGGATGGCGCTGGTAAGCGCCTGTGTCATGAGTTTTGCCCTCATTTCTGGCTGGCGGTGACTGCTCTCCAGCACAGAAGGGTGGAGACCACACCTCTTGTGTCTCCTGGGGCTTAGAGAACTCAGTCAGGGTTGAAGGTGGACCCCAAGCGAAGCATGCTGCAGCATTCCAGAAACAATGTTCTGTCCACAGCTACAGCCACAGGCAGTAAATTATGATAATCTCACACAACTTCAATCCTGGAATTGAATGTCTGAACTCCACTCCCGGGCCAGGAGTGATTTGGTGTTGGCCCACAAACCATGGAGCCAAGGATAACCAAGGCCAACCTGAACACCAAGCAGGCAATCCACCTGAAATAGCAACTGAAATGGGCAAGGTAGAAACATAATCCTTAAACGTCCAAAGCAAGTGGTTGGAAATCAGAGATCCCAGATGCTAAGAGACAGAGCTTAGAGAGAGCCCCAGTGCTGCTGTACATGCCGGTGGCCTTCTCCACAGTGGATGTCCAGGCTGCTATGGTCAGAGCAGGCCAAACACGTAGGAGAATCATGACCTTTCAATCTTATCTGACGTCCTGGGTGTTAGTGAGTAGTAAAACTAAGTGATGTTGGATAGAGCTCTGGACTGTGAACGGAGCGAAGACATTTCCTTCCTTACCAGGGACTGTGTAGGTTTCACTGAACAATTTCTGAACCCAAACTTTACGGTCTCTGACATAGAGATTCAGCCTCAAGGGGAAGCTCCAGGAAGATGCAGCCAAGAGTGTCTAAAGGCCACCTGCAGCGAGCTGTTCAGAGAAATGGTTTTCATTATTGAGCTGTCGGGGTTTACATCTGCATCCCAGGTTCAGACTCTATTGGTAAAAGATTCTCCATATGTTTAGTGTAAAAGGCTTTGCAAAAGGAGTCAGAAAACCTAACTCTGCTATGCACCTGATTAGGTCCTCCCATTTTTAATCTGTGGCCCCTTCCAGAACTAATACCCTACAATTATTCATAAGTCAAACTGTATATTGTGATGCATGTTGGCAAAAAAAAAAAAAAAAAAAGACAAGCCCATATGGAGTTGTACAATCGCCCCACAGTAAATTATTAATGAACTCTTTGGCTTGCAGATGCTGTGTACAAGGATTGGTCTGGTGCCCACAATGTAATCTTCTGTTTCCAAATCAAGGCTATTGTGATCAATAAGCCTTGTTAAATATTGCTAAGGGAGTGAGTGGGCAAATGTGCAGAGTTAATAACGTAGTACATACGCTATTGTTTTTCCCTTGATCCAGAATATCTTTCTTCTTCTGCTAAATCATGCTTGTTTGCACTAAACACACCATTTACCTCTAAAATTAGACACTATTTGAAGGACACTTGACATAGGATGAACATACAACACAGTGTACAGACGATGTGCTATAGAATTGTGCATCTGAAACCTGTATAATTTTGTTAACCAGTGTCACCCCAATAAATTCAATAAGAAGAAAAATATAAATAAATAAATAAATAATTGGGAACTATTTATTTATTTATGTTAAAATTAAAGGAGCATCATATCACACTGATTTTCTGAATTGGCCCCAGTTTTGTTACTAGAATATAACTGGGAGTTTAACTAGCATGGGTAGATTAGAAAACTTGATATTTTATATGAGGCCTAGAATGTTAGCTAAACTATTTATTGGCTGGTTGTGAAAGAAATTGATTGAATAAAAGTGTCATGTGGCCTGACCAGGCAGTGGCGCAGTGGATAGAGCATCGGACTGGGATGCGAAAAGACCCAGGTTCGAGACCCCGGGGTTGCCAGCTTGAGCGCGGGCTCATCTGGCTTGAGCAAAAAGTTCGCTAGCAAGGAGCCAAGGTCACTGGCTCAAGCAGGGGGGTTACTCAGTCTGCTGAAGGCCCGCGGTCATGGCACATATGAGAAGGCAATCAATGAACAACTACGGTGTCGCAATGAAAAATTGATGATTGATGCTTCTCATCTCTCTCCATTCCTGTCTGTCTGTCCCTATCTATCCCTCTATCTGACTCTCTCTGTCCCTGTAAAAAAAGGGTCATGTGTTTCCAAATTTTTTTGGTCAGAAAAGTTACTGCCCACTAATTGTACAAAAATCCTCTAGTTAGGCATTCTGCATTCAGTCACAAACAACTGAGGATTAACCAGCCTTCCCAATAGAATCTCATTCATTAAGCTTCCATAATATTTATATGTGGTCGCTTGAATTCAGTTTAGATGAGATGATAGTAACAGCTAACCACTACAGAGGGCTTACTTCTGTTGGGGCCTGGTCTCACGTCTCTGCTATATTATCTTGTTTAATCCTTACAACAACCCTATGAGATGTGTTCTCCCGAATTCTACATGTGGAACTTGAGAAGTGAAGTACATCATCCCAGAAATGGTAACCCTAGCCAGCCTAGCTTCGGAATCCTAGAACTTAGCCGAGTGCCTCCAAACTGTACAGTTCCACTTTGTTCTTGCAGAAACCTGTTATAGGTGAATCTTCACCTAATCAGAGCATTCATATTCACTACCAGAATCAATAAGAGCTCCATGCTGAAAGGGTCCACAGTCCAGTGCAATCCTTACCACACCTCCCCAAGGGGGGCAGCCACCCTCTCTCCGCTCACCCCCAGCGACAGGGACTGGCTACCTGGGGTAGTGCTCTACGCCTTCTTCAAAGAGCTCAAACCACTAGAAATGGCTTCCTTTCCTTAAGATGGAATACCCTTTTCTATCATTCTACCTGCTAGCCAGAGCTCCACTCTCTGAATCCTCGGTGAAGGCACGTAACCCCTTTCTCCTAGCAGCCTTTAAGCATTAGAAGAGCACTTTCTGAGCCATCTTTAATCATATCCTTCCTTTCCGGCTCCTCACTCATCACTTAAGTGCCACTATTTTAAGATCTAATTATCCTGGTCACTCTTCACCAAGTTTTGGCGAATTCCATTCGAAATGCAGGCCCTGGAAACAAAAGCAGATGTCAGAAGGCCTGAGGATGCGCAAATAATGCTCCCATGACTGTGGGCCACCTCCCTGGTGCACCCCAACACCACCGCTGCAGGACTGAGAGCCTCCCACACTGGTCCCTCACGTACAACTTATAACCCAGAAGGAAATGTTCTTCATATTCAATTCTCATCAGATCACACCTCCCCCCTTTGTATATTTTCAAGGTTATCTTTTTTTTTTTAATTATTTTTATTTATTTATTCATTTTAGAGGGGGAGAGAGAGAGAGAGAGAGAGAGAGAGGAGGGGGGGAGGAGCAGGAAGCTTCAACTCCCATATGTGCCTTGACCGGGCAAGCCCAGGGTTTTGAACCGGCAACCTCAGCATTCCAGGTCGATGCTTTATCCACTGCACCACCACAGGTCAGGCTTTAAGGTTATCTTTTTAAGCACAAGTAGAAGATTTAATATTCATTACTAATGAAGGGCCTGTAAAGAGACAGAGAGCAACAAGAGAGAAGTATTTCACTCGGTGTTCTTTCCACCCCACAAATCCGTTCTATGGACAGTAAAGAAATCCAAATGGCCTGTTAGTTAGTTCACAGGTATACTGAGTCATTATGGAAGGGGAAGCAAAACAAGGTAGTATCAGCAAAGAGCTTAGCTGCACCCTAAAACATAAAAAAGCTAACCAAATAGCTTTCAGAGCCCGGAGCTATTTTCCTATACTGTTTCTCTTGTGGAAAAGTGATCAAGTAGATGCTATAATCTTAGACATTTGGTGAAATAAGAGTCAGCTAAAACGTCACAGAGGCCAACCTGAAGTCTGTTATGTGGGTCACTGTTTTGTCCCATGTGACAATTTCCATGAACAACAAATTGAACCTGGGGAATTGCAGTAGATGACTGCCATTCTTAGCTAATTCTAACAGAAAAGTAAGGCAGAAAACTGGGCTTCTAGAAAATAAAATATTCATTCAGGACATGAACAGTATCAGTGAATTTGCAACACAAAAGGAAAAACAATTATTCATATTTTTAGACAATTGTTCTTTATGTTGCATAAACTTTGTTTAAATAATTCATAGCTACAGAATCAAGATCCCACACACAAACTACAAAAGATTTTATCTGTGCATTCCTAAGGGATTTAAAATATTTGGAGTAGTGTATTCAGAGATGTTTCTCTTTTTTCTTCCAAATCCTTTTATATTCTTTACATCACAAAACAGACTTCAAGTTTAAAAGTCAACAAAGAAAAAATGGAACATAGATTTTAAATAATAATGAATAAACAACCTAACATTTAGAACAACTCCTCCTTCTCCCTTTTTTTTCTGCTGTTAGATGGAACAGGTTGTTCACAAAACAGGGAGCTAACATTAAATTACGGTGTTTGTGGTTTTTATTAGATGTTTCAAAATTCAGTGAGGCAATATGAAAAGGACAGTATGGAAAAGATCTTACTATTGTGTTGACTATTCAAGGAATCAAAACCATCTAGGCCTGACTGGTGGTGGCACAGTTGACAGAGCATCAACTTGGGACGCTGAGGTCCCAGGTTTAAAAACCCAAGGTCCCTGGCTGAGTGCAGACTCACCAGCTTGCTCATGGGGTCACTGGCTTGAGCCCAAGGTCACTGGTTTGAGCAAAGGGTCACTGGTTCAGTTAGAGCCCCTGGCCTTGTCAAGACACATATGAGAAGCAATCAGTGAACAACTAAAGTGCAGCAACTACAAGGTGATGCTTCTCATCTCTCTCCCTTTCTGTCTCTTTCTCTCCTTCTCTTTCACAAAAAGAGAGAAAGAAAGAAAGAAAGAAAGAAAGAAAGAAAGAAAGAAAGAAAGAAAGAAAGAAAGAAAGAAAGAAAGAAAGAAAGAAAGAAAGAAAGAAAGAAAGAAAGAAAGAAAGGCAGAAGGAAAGAAAGAAAGGCAGAAGGAAAGAAGGAAGGCAGAAGGAAGGAAGAAAGGAAGGAAGGAAGGAAGGAAGGAAGGAAGGAAGGAAGGAAGGAAGGAAGGAAGGAAGGAAGGAAGGAAGGAAGGAAGGAAGGAAGAAAAAAAGGAAGGAAGGGAGGGAGGAAGGGAGAGAGGAAAAAGTATCTAGGTAGACTTTAGATCAGGGGTAGTCAACCTTTTTAAACCTTTTTATACCTACCGCCCACTTTTGTATCTCTGTTAGTAGTAAAATTTTCTAACCGCCCACCAGTTCCACAGTAACGGTGATTTATAAAGTAGAGAAGTAACTTTACTTTATAAAATTTATAAAGCAGAGTTACAGCAAGTTAAAGCATATAATAATAATTACTTACCAAGTACTTTATGTCATATTTCGCTAAGTTTGGCAGAATAAATCTTTATAAAACAACTTACTATAGTTAAATCTATCTTTTTATTTATACTTTGGTTGCTCTGCTAACGCCCACCATGAAAGCTGGAATGCCCACTAGTGGACGGTAGGGACCAGGTTGACTACCACTTCTTTAGATGCTAATTCCCAAGCAAAAGAGAAACTAAGTCAAAAACAATAACATTTTCCAAGGACACTTAAGAGGTTTGTGGAGGAACTATTATTTTTTGACACCTCATTGTCTTTCTTCAAGGGTATTTTGAATAAGGAGTTAGTAAAGCCTAACATTCCCTTGTGTAATAATGAAAGAAACAAGATCAGGACCATGTGAGCCGACAACCAGGAAGGAGCTATGGGGCCACAGAGAGGCAGCTATTCCCATGTGCCCAACAGTGATATCGACTTAGACATCAATCTCCTTGGCAAAGATGGACAACCTCTGTTTTCCGTTTCCCTGGGGCACAAAGGCATCCATATCTATGTCATTCCGTTGCTTGCAGGAATGAAAGAAAGAAAAATGAAATTAGTGCTTAGTATTTAACACACATGATTCATTGCAATCAATTTTAACACAGTGCCCATAAATATTAAGTAGAAAAAAGAAAACTGTCTTGTTATTATTTGGAGAATTTAGCAATTATTACATGGGGAAAAGGCATGCTAAAAATTCACAGTATTCAACAAAAGAAATATAAGCATATTTCCTAAGATGACTTTGTCCACAGAAAGTTAAAAAAAAAAAACATATATACATACATACACCAGGAAAATAGCAATGTGTCTATGTTTGTGCTTTCGGGTTAGCCAGCTTTCTATCCTCTCCAGTTCTACCCATTTTCTCTTCAATTACCAACTACCTACTAGCTCCACAGGGGTGTGACTCTCGTTTTAGACCATTTTTTGAGTATCTGAACACCACCCTAAAAGTGCAAATCAGAAGTAGATTAGAAATTCATTTAGACAGTATCTTATTTTTTTAATGTATTTGTGAACTCGAAAGTGGTAAAAAAAAAAAAAAAAAAAAAAAAAGATGTGTTTTAGTCATCTCCTCGTATTTAACAAACATCTCTCATTGAGATTAATGACCTCTGAGGAGTTCGGTTTGCTGCCCAAACGACTCAGGAACCCGGGAAGGAATGACATTGGGGGAGGTTTTGGCAGAGTTTTTTGAGTACAAAACACAAAAACACACAATGGGAGTTGGAAAATATTTGGAAAACTCAAAAAAACAACAGCTTGTGTTAATTCTCAGCTGATTTGTGGCTGACCTTCACTTTTCACCTCATGGAGTCTGATGGCAAAAGAGCCACCCGGGGCCCTGGGGCCCCATCTGGTCCCAGATGCTTTATTCTAATTCCATCATTAAAAGGAGCGCAGTGAGATGTACGTTTCTTAGGAAACCAAAACATGTGGCAATTAAAACAGTCTTGTCCACAGTTAAAAACAATTAGGCACAATATACTAGGTGTATGAATGTGAGTTCCATGATGTGATCTGCACTTTCTGAGATAAAAACAAACAATAAAGAAAAAGAAAACAACTAAACAAAAAGACACGGTGTAACACAAAACTGGAGCCAAGCACTTATATTTCAGAAAACATAGCACATGAGTCACAGAGACTGAGCCCAGCGATTCCAGAGATGAGAAAGCTCCAGAGCCCTTCCTGAAATCCCTGACACCAGCCGGGCATTAGAACAAATAACAGTGGAGGTGCTAGGGGCCACCAGCTGAGAGGTGGCAGGGAGCTCCAGTCTGCACGAACCCACGGACTTAGATTGACTTGATCAAAAAAACTATTGAAACATATTTTTGACAGCAAAATATTTAAATATTTAAAAGGCAACATATGCGAAATAAAATGTTTAAGGGAATGAGCACTAAAACAAATTCTTCAGCCTACTATAGTGTCTGAATTATAATTTTTCTTAAAGAGACATTACCATACACTCCAAGCTCAGTGAACAACACCAACCTCACTTCTCTTCTTCCAGTCACCAAGTTCCGGTCTACTCCAGCTCATCCTTCAATCTTTCCCTTCTTCTCCATTCACCTGGCAGCTGTCCTAACTCAGGCCCTTACCAATTCTCCACCTAGAGCCTAAGGTGATCATTCTGAAAGCCAACATTATTGATGACTTCACTCACCTGCTCCAACTCCTCCACTGACCCTGCAGTGTTTACAAAGTCAAGTCCATGCTTCTCAGAGTATCCAAAATCTGTCTGGACCTGGCTGCCTCTCCAGTTCTCCCTCCACTCGGGGGGGAGCCCACCCTTGCCGCACTCCATGAACCCGTGTGCCTCTGTGACTGTGTGATTATATTCTTGTTGCTTCGTATGCTGTTCATGCTAAACATTGCCTCAACCCTGACGCTGTTCTCCCTCCTACCTTTTCTTATAGGCCTCCACATTTCTTTTAAGACTCAGCTCCTATGCTCTCTTGTAACTTCCTCCCTGATGTCCTTAAATGGAGTAGCAACTCCCTCCTTTATGCTATCTAATATTGTACATTAGTAAAGACTTCTTTTCTAACATATATCTCATTGTATTATAATCATCTATTGACTAATTTTCTTCACTCCCCTACATTCTAAGCTTTTCAAGGAAAGGAATTGATGTTATTTATCTTTGCATCCACAGAATTTAGCTGGGACTTTGCAGCACTCAAAGCTTGTTTATAAGATGAATGAATGAGGGAATAAATGAACACACATGTTGGGGAAATCCAGGAAGGAAGTTTACCAGAAAGAATGAAAAGTCTTCTATCAACTCACTTTTGGAAAGCTAATAGGTAAGCTCAACCCTGACCTATTCCCACACTTCTTGATTTGTTCACTGGTTTACTCATTCGTTTACTTAACTAACATTTGTTGAGTACCTGCCGTGTTTCAAGGACTGTGCCAGTCAGAGGAGTTCCACGAATAATAACGTATACTTCCTGATTTCAAGGACTACATACCACAGAAGGGGCATCAGACGTGTGAACCTCAATTCCATCAAGAGCTGTAGGAGCCACAAGTGGAGCAGGCTGGAAGTTGAAGGCAGGAGCCAGGAGCAGTACAACTCACTGGGGAAGGCTTCCCCTGAAAGCACCGTCTGAGGGGTGTTCTGAAAGGCAGACGTGAGGACAAGGTCGAGGAAGGCACCGTGGACCAAGGGTGATAGTTTGTGCAATACCGTAGAGTTGAAGAAATGTGCTACAATTAAGTGAAATGGACATGATTTAAGGAAAAATTGTTACAAACCCAGGCTCTAGAAAGCAACCTTGCGTTAAATTTCAATTCTCTACCTGTGTGGTCTTGGGAAGACTATACCTGCTGTAAAATGCAGTTAATAATAGTACCCACCTGACATGAGTGTTGTAAAAAGTAACTGAAATAACGCTTGGGAGGTCCTTAGCAGGGCCCCTGGGCATGATGGTGATGAGAATGATTGCTGGAGCTATGACACAGAGGCCAGAAGAATCTAAACAGGTAGTCACCGCCCAACCAGAAGAGGATCTTCTGCACCGTGTCTTGGAGTCTGGACTTTGATCTGTAACAGCTGATGGAAAACTATGAAATGACTTTAAGTAATAAAGTGCTAATAATCAGATTTGCATGTTGGGACCTCTCAGGTAACCATGTTAAGGATCAAGTTAAAAAGTAGCACAAAATGATCACTGAGGGCTCAACTAAGATAAGAGTTAGGGGAATGGTAAGAAGAGGACAGACCAAGGAGATGTAAAGAAGTAGAACCAACAGGATTGGTCACCTACAGCTGGGGAGAGAGAAAAAGAAAGGGAGGGTTGAAGATGACCTTGGATTTTCAGCTAATGTAACTAAAGTGTGGAAACCATTGACCAAGAAAGGAAACATCAGAAGTAGAACCAATGTGGGAAGAAGTGTTAGTTTCACTTTAGATGGCAAGTTTCCCAGGCTATGGTATACCCACGGGGAGCCGCCCAATAGGCTACTGATAGATTAATGTGGTAAGGGGCTGGACTTACGGGTGTGAAAAGCAATAGCATATTATTTTTTGTTACTTGAAACCATAGAAATAAATCTGTTCATCTGGGAAAGCAAGTAAACCTTGGAAGGAGGAGGATTAAAAGAAAACAAGAAGAACTTTAAAGGGACAGGAAGGGAAAATTACTATGTCTTAAGGTGACTAAGTCATGGAGACAAATATCTTAAGAATTAACCCTCTAAAGAAGGAACTGAGTCAAATTCAAAGATGGCTGGAAGGAATGCACCCTGCAATTCTACAGCCAGTTCTGCTGAGAAAAGACTTTAGAAGGATTCTTGTTTGGAGTCATTTACAAAACGGATCAAAAATTGTCCTGGTATCAGAGAATAGATCTGAAATAAGTCAACTTTCAGCCTTCAGATTGGGAGAAGTGAGGGTAGTCATATTTCTGTGTAAAAATCTGGAGATAATTTTGGAAATAAACAGAATGCTTTAAATTGCAACATTAAACTTTATGCAGCTGGAAAGTGGTAGAGTGTTGAAATGGTTCAAATGGTAAAAGTGTATGAAGAATGTTGGCCTCTAGAGTACTTTAAAGGGGTGATAATCATAAAAACTCAAGTTGTGGGGGGACAATAAAGAAGGGAAGATTGGGATCCCTAACAGGGAGATGGTAAAAAAAAAAAAAAGGAAGAACTATACAAAATAATCCAGCAAATTTCTTTTATGTTTCCTCACATAGAAACTTATTGTGACTTTTAACATATTCTAATGTATTAAAGATGTTCTTGGCCCTGGCCAGTTGGCTCAGCAGTAGAGAGTCAGCCCGGCATGTGGAAGTCCCGGGTTCGATTCCCAGTCAGGGCACACAGGAGAAGCACCCATCTGCTTCTCCCCTTCCCTCTCTCCTTTCTCTCTATCTCTCTCTTCCCCTCCTGCAGCCAAGGCTCCATTGGAGCAAAGTTAGCCCGGGCGTTGAGGATGGCTCCATGGCCTCCACCTCAGGCGCTAGAATGGCTCCAGCTGCAATGGCGCAATGCCCCAGATGGGCAGAACAACACCCCCTGGTGGGCATGCCAGGTGGATCCTCGTCAGGCACATGCGGGAATCTGTCTTTCTGCCTCCCTGCTTCTCACTTCAGAAAAATACAAAAAAAAAAAAAGATGTCCTACGACTAAAAACATGCATTTTAATAATAAATAAGTTATCGTTTTTATTGCACATTTGTTTGTTACAGTTCTCTGGAGATTTTCATTCTGCCTTACAACTGGTTACCACCTCCCCTATTCAGCCCAGCAAGCCATCTCTCCCCTACCGTGTTCCCCAATGTTATCATCTATTGTCTGTATATACCTACACTATATGAAGTTATCTTGCTTATTTGCTTACTTATATGTTTATTTGTCTTCCTCTCCTAAGAATAAAAGCTCCATAAAAGGGAGGAAATTTATCAATCCTGTCCACTATTACGTTCCCATCTCTGAGCTAACTACCTAACAGTTAGCAGGTACTCAATAAAAGTGTTAAATGAAATGAATAAAAGGAAAATTTTTTACAAATACTCAGTTGTTATCAGAAAGGATTTCCCTGATCACCCTATCTAAAATACCACCCTTCAACTCTCCTTACCTTATTTATTTTTCTCTTAACAGTCATCTGCTATATTTTGTATTTCTTTATTGGTTTCTCTCCATCTCCCCCCATTAGCATGGGAGCTCAGGGGTAGCAGGCTATGATCATCACTGTGTAACATCTCTATTGCTCAGAACAGTTCCTGGAATGGAGCAAGCTCTCAAAAGAAGTATATAATAAGTGAATTTAAATTAATATCTGGATTACACATTGTAGCCATGCCACATATCAAGTTCTTTCCATATAGGCAATATATTCTTTTTATCCTGCCTACATTGTGATTGAAGTAATGACATTATCATCCCCATTCTATTCATTCTACCACAAATACATTATCCAGGCATTATAATAAACCTGCGGCTTTAAGTCAGTGACGTTTGTGTTCCGCGTCCTCTCCCTTGTCTTATGCTCCGCTCTTTTCATCTCCCCTCCCCCCACCACACACACACCCATGCAGTCACCCATGAACTCATGCTAGCTTCTGTCTTCAAGAACTTGGAGTTCAGGCAGCAGCCCCTACTCTGGACTTTTGCTTTCTTCTATAGCAATTTACCATTCCACTTCTCAGGGAAATGACAACTGTAACAGTCAACTATATACTCACATAATTTAATCCTCATGACAACCCTATAGAGTAGTCCATTAATACAAGACCTCCTTATAATTAAGGAAATAAGCCCAATAATTTAAATAATTTATAAAGATAATACAAGTGTTAGGAAAGCCCAGGTCAGGTATCTCTGACTTAAAATTTGTGTCCTTCCCACCTCCTCGTTGCCAAGTGTCAAGGACAAACTAAGGTGGCTAGAGCTGGGAATGGCTTCACGTGCTTGGTCTCTAGCACAAAAGGGGGGGGGGAATATTTATTTTAGTGTGGCATTGCTGGAGACCCAAAACCCTGGTCCAGAGGCGCGCATCTCCAGTGGTGGGAACTGTGGGCCCTCTTGCAGATTATATTTGTGCAAGACAAACCCTTTAGGCAGCTTTCTTTAAATTTCATTGTGTAAGGAACTACCTTGCTTGCATCTTGCGAGGCCTGGTCAAAAACAGAGCGGAAAGTATTTAATGAATGATGTGTTTCTCTACCTCTGGACTGAGCCACATTATCGTCCAGGCTCAAAAGCGTCTGATTAGAATAAAATGGTTAATATAAGCACAAAGCATTTCCTAATTATGAAATACTTTTACTGCTCTTCATATCTCTTAACTAGTTTTTCTATTTACCATAAGATACAGATTCCTAAATTTCAGAAACAAATAAAGGCCTCCATGAAATCCAGCCCAACACACTAAAGCCATTAGCTCTATTTCACTTTATTTATGAGAAGGCTTGCTCTGTTGAAACTTTTTTTTTCAGCAAGGCTTATCCAAAGAAGACTCAAAGAACAATCAAAAACTTAGTAGGTACTAGGTCTTGTTTGTTTCCTCTCAAATAAAAGCTATGTATACACAATAATTACCTGGTGTCCATTTGTAACCAGCTTTTTATAGTCCTATAGGTTCAAACTCCTTTAAAAAAATAAACATACTAGCTGACTCGGCGGTGGCACAGTGGATAGAGCATTGGCTTGGGACGCTGAGGACCCAGGTTTGAAACCCCAAGGTCACCAGCTTGAATGTGGGCTCATCTGCCTTGAGCACAGGATTACCAGCTTGAGTGCAGGGTCACTGGCTTGAGCATGGGATCATAGATATAATTCCAGGGTCATTGGCTTGAGGCCCAAAGTCACTGGCTTAAAGCCCAAAGTCACTGGCTTGAGCCCAAGGTCGCTGGCTTGAGCAAGGGGTTACTGGCTTGGCTGGAGTTCTCCAACCCCCAGGTCAAGACACATATGAGAAAGCAATCAATGAAAACTAAGGTGCTACAACTGTGAGATGATGCTTCTCATCTCTCTCTCTCTCTCTCTCTCTAGCTAAAAAGGTAAACGTAAGTTCTTGGATACTGTTATTCAAACACTATATGCTCAGTAGCTCTCTTGAGTGTCACAACACACTTATGAGGTGAGGCAGGTTCTCTTTTATAATTCTTCATTTTACAGATAAGGAAAATGTGCCTCATAGAAATTAAATAACTTACCCAAATGGCAAGTTCAGGAACCCAGCTCCAATGACAAAGGAGTTCCAAATCTTAACCACTACACTTAACATTACACACATTACGGATGTTAACTGATTAACAATCTTTTTACCTTGTGCTTATAATTCACTTTATAGCTTCTATTTCTAAGTCCTCCGTGTGTGTTTATTTCTATTGCCAGGAATACTAGGAAGATGGGAAGTGAGAGGTCAGCATATGAACCAAATTGAGTAAATTCCTCAGCTTACCACCATATCCAGGTTTTCAGATAAGAATTTTCACAATCCCGTATGTTTCCAAATGCAGCGTTTTATCATCTGAGTTGCTGGCTCTCCACATTACCAACTAACCTACTTTTAAAATGTGTTTGTTTTCAAGTGGCCACTAAAGATTAAATCTCCTGAATGAGTCCACAATAAACTCAAAGTCACCCAGCTCTATAAAGACCTAAGGTGGCTGCACCCCGAAACAGATTCAGGAGAAATGGGTCGGATAAATTCACAGACAGAAATTGAACAGGAAACACATTGGAGTGATGAGAGAAGGGACAGTCAGCTTTCTTCCCTGGGGAGACCTTGAACACGGTTCCAGTTTCTGCCTGATCCTGGTGGCAAAGAATATGGTGTATCTGGGATCATAAGAACCTGAATTTAGGCCCTGGCTGGTTAGCTCAGTTGATTTAAGAGCATCATCACGAACAACAAGATTAAGGGTTCAATCCCCAGTCAGGGTCAGGGCACACACAGGAAGCAATCAAAAACTGCACAACTAGAGTAGAACAATAAATGCTTCCCTTCCTTCTCCCCCTCCCTCCCTTCCTCTCTCTGTCTCTCTTTTTAAAAAATCAATAAAAGTTAAATCCTGACCAGCTCTGAAGCATCATCCCGGAGCACGGAAGATGCTGGTTCAATTCCCCGGTCAGGGCACATACAGGAGCAGCTCAATGTTCCTGTCTCTCTCTCTCTCTCTCTCTCTCTCTCTCTCTCTCTCTCTCTCCCCCTGCCTCTCTCGCAAAAAAGTAAATGAATAAAAACATGAATGTTCCAAACTGTGGGGCTGGTTGACATTGACATATGCAGTCAACGGGGCAGTCCCTCAATGCATCTTTACAGAGTCCGTTCTATGCAGCCAGGATGACGCTCAGGGTTGGGGACTCCATGATGAGCAAAAATAGATAAGAACTTGCCCTTCTAAAGTTTACCACTTTGTATTGAAGACAGAATGTAATCCAAAAAATATCTCACACGTGAATATGCCATTGCAAAACCATATAAATACTATGAGACAAAGAAATAGGGCTCTGTGAGAAAACAGAACAAAGATCTCATGGAGAGGCCCTGGCCGGTTGGCTCAGTGGTAGAGCATCGGCCTGGCATGCAGAAGTCCTGGGTTCGATTCCCGGCCAGGGCACACAGGAGAAGCGCCCATCTGCTTCTCCACCCCTCCCCCTCTCCTTCCTCTCTGTCTCTCTCTTCCCCTCCCGCAGCCGAGGCTCCATTGGAGCAAAGATGGCCCGGGCGCTGGGGATGGCTCCTTGGCCTCTGCCCCAGGCGCTAGAGAGGCTCTGGTCGCAAAAGCGACGCCCCGGAGGGGCAGAGCATCGCCCCCTGGTGGGCAGAGCATCGCCCCTGGTGGGCGTGCCAGGTGGATCCCAGTCGGGCGCATGCGGGAGTCTGTCTGACTGTCTCTCCCCGTTTCTAGCTTCGGAAAAATACAAAATAATAATAATAATAATAATAATAATAATAATAAACTTGTTTTGGAATAAAAATAAATAAAAAAAAGATCTCATGGAGAAGTGATACTTTAATAGAAACATGAGCAGATATTGACTAGTCAAAGGAGATGGACTTCCAGGCACAGGGAACAGAGTGTGCAAAAGTCCTGTGACAACAAGCCTACTGCCACTGGCCCAGAAGCATCTTCGTGCAAACTGGAAAAAAGGCACCACCTCCTCAAGACCCTTTCCTTCTGTTGGAAAGTTGTTATATTTTCTTTATTTTGACAGCACAAGACTATGTACTGTTAATTTCTAGGAAACTTGTTTATACAATTCTGCATTCTCTGGACCGCCAATGGCTCAACCCTATGTCACCCAATATTAAAGCAGCTCGTCGCGTTTGGCTACTAGCACTTAAAATGTGGCTAATTTAAGTTGAGATGTACCGTGAACATAAAATACACCCTGGATTTCAAAGATTTAATGTTAAAAATATATAGAACACTTCAATTATGTTTATATTGATTGCATGTTGAAATGGTACTCTTTGGATACATGGAGTTAAATGAAATGTTTTATTAACTTCACTTGCTTCCTTTTCCTTTTTATTTCTCATGTGGCTACATGAACAGTTAAAATGACATGTGTGGTTCATGTTTGTGGCTCAGACGACATTCCCACTGATGCGCCCTTTGGCAGAGAGGCCTCAGGTACTGCACAACCTGCAAACCAAGCGGGGTGTCCTGCTTGGCAGGGGCGGACCAGTGAAAGGAGACCAGAGTCCTCGCTGCACAGAGGGCAAAGGGGAGCCTGACGCAAGAGGAGACAGAGGCAGGGTTTTGCGAAAGCGCACTTTCTAAGCCTGGACGGTTTAATACGGTTCACCCTTTGCTTCACGTGCAAAGATGCTTCCCTTGCGTGTTTGTCTAGAGAGTCTGCCTAATCAGCTGGATTCTGGACTCAGGTTCTATCCGTCAAACAATGCATCTCTGTTAATCAATCTTTAAATATTTTTGAATCTTAAAACCACATCTTGCTCTTTTTTGTTTGTTTGTTTTAAATATCTCACTAAGGAATTAATGACAAATTACATACAATGATTGTTTTCAAAAATAAATAAAACTGGCCTGACCTGTGGTGGCGCAGTGGATGAAGCGTCAACCTGGAAATGCTGAGGTTGCCGGGTTGAATCCCTGAGCTTTCCCAGTCAAGGCACATACAGGAAGCAACTATTACAAGGAGATGCTTCTGGCTCCTCCCCTCTTCCGCACTTTCCCTCTCTTTCTCTCTCTCCCCTCTCTCCAAAGATCAAAATAAAACTAGTGTAAGGATAAGGAGAATTGAGTTCTGGACCCAGCTAAGACATTAATTCCTCATGTGATCTTGAACAGACGCTTGTCCTTCCTTCCATTGCCCCATGTGTCAAATGGGAACCATATTAGAATCCAACAAAATGATGAAGGAAACATACTCTGAATCACACCAGAGTTGGTACAATTATATGACACTGTTGCCGTTTTCATTGTTCTTGTATCAGACTGAAGTATCCAGATTCGATATGAAGAGCAGGCATACTGCGTGCCTTGGGCTAGCTCCTCTCGTAAAGCTTAGTTCCTATTCAGCCATTTAAACCTCAGACTACCTTTATGGGGTAGCTGTTATGACTGACCTTTTTTATACTCAGAAACAGAAGCACAGAGAATCGAAAGAAATCTGTCCAAGGGGACACTGCTGCTAAGTGGCCAGGCAGGGCTTTCGGCCCAGACGAGGGGTTCTGGCCCTACTCCATCTCACCTCTTAACCCACATGGCTTAGAGTTCTAAATGCCAAATGCACACATACCCGTGTTTCACTTGTCAGGAAAAAGAGAGAGAGAGAGAGATTCTAAAAATAATGTAGAACACTGAAAATTATACATTTTTAAATATTCAACAAAATGGAAAGTAGCTAGGTCATTTTTTATGTGTTACTAACTTCAAATGAGAATAATTTTAAGATATCCAAGGTGACATTTTTTTTTCATTCAGAGATCAGTATGCTTGATTTGGAAAGCATAAAATACTATGTAAAACTGCTTTCAAGTTTCTTACCAAAGACCTACACTGAATGGCATTATGTGCACACATTAACCCTCAAGGTCACAACTCTGAGACTGCTGCCAGGGTTGCATCAGAAGCTGGTGCCAAGCTTCCCCTGTCCCGCCCTTTGGGGGTACCTGGGAGAGGCAGAGGTGTGTCTGCACAGACCAATGTGAAGCAAAGGACACCTGTGCGCCCCAGCTCTGAACAAACAGGGGTCAAATGGGCTGACGTCAGCTTCAGGGTTGGTGCGACAGCCAGGGAGGCTAATCTGTTTGTGCAGATAACTTTTGCTGTAGACTGAGCCTGGGCCAACATTCAGCTGGGCTCCTGCACTCACGTGATCTCAGGAATTGCCTCTTCTGTGTCCTGCCTGCAGCGACCTTGCTAGAATCCAAACAGTTGTACGGCACCAAGGACCAGATGCACACTCAGGCGCGGGACTGCTTGGCGGGAACCTCACTGCCATGCGGCAGCTGGTGACCTTGCACGAGTCACCGGACCTCCTCCGTGTGTCAGCGCTTTCACCTGCTAAATGGGAAGATAACACAACTAAATGTTAATTCTTTTATTGATATATAATTAACATTGAAAGGTTAAAACTGGAAGGCCAGTCCACTGGGAAGGGGGGAAAGCCTATTGCTGGTCTCCCTTGGCAACTGGACAGGTGGGTATAAACCCCCGACGAGGTCAGACCTGGAGGGAACTGCAGCTGAACTGCCTTGTCCCGTATGAGATAGCTGACGGGCTGAACCCCTTCCCGGGCCCACGGGCGGGCACTGGGAGAGCCGACCCGAAAACACAGGCTGGTATGTTCCAAAGGGAAAATTTATTTAAAATGCCTGAGTGCAGGCAGCAGAGACAGACCAAGCTGTGTGGACCCCGGGGAGGGACGGAGCAGGGTATTTACAGTTTAGTTAGGGGTCTTGGAAAAAGCAGCTGACGTTGCTGCCTCTATAGGTACAAGATAACATGTTTTCTTACACAGCTTCTCCAAATTGTTTAGCTTCCAGCTCAACGGTCTAAAAAAGTCCTGGGTGGGTTCAAAACGTCCCAGCCACCACCACCCCCACCCGTGGGTTTGGACTGACAGCTGAATTATCAGAAAACAGAGTTTCTGGGCCTGTGGCTAGGCTTTTACAAACAACTATTGTGATTTAAACTTCCCTAATTGTCAGGTCCCTTTCCAATGTAAGCTTTCCCTGACACTTCTGCAAAGGTGAACTTTTTGCTACATTTCAAAGGGAAAGCCAGGAAGCCATTAAGAGAGAGAATAGCAAGCAAATTACCTACAACCTCACAGTGGGGGATGGGAATGTTCTGTTTTGAGCCCTAGTAGGATGTTGAGGGAAGGAAATTTGAGTTTTAAAGGAGCTCTGAACCTAAACCTAACAAACATAACATAAAATTCACCATTTTAAAAGCATACAATTCAGTACTTGTAGCATACTTGCTAGTTATACAACCATCACCACTCTCTAAACCAGGATATTTTTTATCATCATCAAAAAAAAAAAAAACCCTTACCCAATAGCATCACTCCCCACTCACCTCCCCCGAATTTGTCTACTGGGGACATTCTATGTGCGTAAGTGGAATCTTGAAGTATGTGTCTTTGGTGAAGATGACACACTACGATAGAAGCTTTCACACTTCATAGGCAAGATAACAGGATGCCAGCACCCTCCCCACCACCAACACTGAAGTGTCAGCTGCCTCTGCTTGCACTAAATGCCTCTCAGTGGGCTGCCAGGAGGAGGCCCTGCCTGGTCTAGGGCTTTGAAACATTCTAGATTTTGAGGCCTCTTTTCCATACTATGTAACTCAGCAGAGACACAGAGCAGCAGGCCTATTGTTCCATCTTCTTTCTTGCTTCTTGTCTGTAAATCAGGTGACCAACGTTTTTACAATGAAAAGGAGGACAAAAATAAATTGAAGAAAACAATACCGTGAATAAAAGAAACATTTTATTCATTGCAATAATAATACACTATAATATAAATGCATAATAAAAACTTTGTAATATTTTATATTATAATTATGCTTACATGCCTATTAATTTTTAATAATAATTGTAAGAAAAAAAGTACTCATTTAGATACAAATATGTCACATCACATGCAATGGATCGACTCTGCATTGATTGAATATGGGCATTTACAGATTAGTCTTCCAGTATCAAAATAGAGATAATTAGTTGGTAATGAGACTTAGTAATCAGGAATACTCTGCTGATCTTTACAGTAAGGTGACCAATCGTCCTCCTTTAAGGAGGACAGTCCTTCTTTTGTAAGTTCCATCCTCCCTCAAAAAGTGTCCTCCTACATGTCTTCCTACATGCTGGGTAAATCAGTGGGTTAGAGTGTCCTCCTGATACATTAAGGCTGTGAGTTCAATCTTTGGTCAGGGCACATACAAGAATCAACCAAGGCCTGACCTGTGGTGGCACAGGATAAAGCGTCGACCTGGAAATGCTGAGGTTGCCAGTTCGAAACCCTGGGCTTGCCTGGTCAAGGCACATATGGGAGTTGATGCTTCCAGCTCCTCCCCCTTTCTCTCTCTGTCTCTCTCTCCTCTCTCTCTCCCTCTCTGTCTCTCTCTCTCCCTTCTCTCTCCTCTCTAAAATGAATAAATAAAATTAAAAAAAAAAGAATCAACCAATGAGTGCATAAATAAGTGGAACAACAAATCAATGTTTCTCTCTCCCTTCCTCTCTTTCTAAAATCAATCAATCAAAAAATTTCATTTACTGAGATCAAAGAGTCTTTTGGCCTGAGGAGTGCTATTTAATTGCTTATGAGAAAGAAAATTCCAACATTGCTGTTGGAGACAAATAATGCAGAATAAACAATGTCTCGTTCCCAGTTTGAGAAGAAAACAAAGGAAGATTTTATTAGTTTCTCAGATTCCTGAGATTTTGTAACAAACACTGATGACAAAGAAGCATGGTGTTGGGCAGATAAAATATATTATGCTCACTTTGTTAAAGATGGCGCTGCCCACATGGAAGCTTATCGCCCAGGTGATATTAATGTGTTGGGGGTGGGCTGTGGGCAAGCAGGATCCTTGTAGCTTGGGGCTTGGTTTTAGGACTAAGCCTTTCCCACCCTTTTTGATGTGGGGTGGTGCAATCCAATTATGCCTCAGATAAGTGACTTTGTATCAGAGACTTCCTTATTTTGTATATTGGATTAAAGGTTTTGATTTCTACACTATAAAATGGAGGCAGAACAGGAGCTTGCTCTTGGTTCCTGAGATTAATATTAGAGGAGAGAGCAGAGAGAGGCCATGTGGAGGAGGCCAGGAGAAGCAGCCAAGATGGTGGAGTGCTGAGTGAGAAGCCAGTTTGTACAGAGTTTGTGCAGGGAGAAGGAAGGAGATGGGGAACAGAGGTGAATAAGTCTGGTGAGCTAGAAACCTTTGATTCTAGGAAACTCAGTTAAGTCAGTAGCTTTGTGAGCTGAATGAGTGGGTTTTCGAGCCCAGTGTGTGTTTTTACTTGCCCACCAGGTGCAAGCTAGGATTAAAGATGATGGCCCATCAGTTTTTGACTCCGTTGTTTCTTTACCGACTATCCGAATCCAATGCGAACCTGCATGGGCAAGGCGGCTGTGATGATGACAGTGGCTAGTGGCTTAACACAGGGGGTGGAGGGGAAGAATGGACTTACATGTAGCTAGAAATGGATTTACAGGTCCAGCCATGAGTTCATAGAAGACGGGAACATCAACCGCTGGCCTCTGCAAGTGACCAGTGAACCAAGAGCCACAGCGAGCAACCCATCAGTCTGTTCATCACAATCGGTTAGCGGTCTAGTTTTACAAAAGCCCGTTAATGGTATATATTTATAGAAACTAAGCTAACCTAAGTTTATATTTCATGAGTCTTTGGATACCTCGGTATAACTTATTGTAAATTATTGTTTTATTATGATAATTATTTGCATAGCCTAATTGGAAAACTACATAAAGGTGTTCAGAACAGTATAATAAAGAGAACTGTGAACTTGGATTCAAACAATTAGAGCAAATCCTTGTTTTTTCAAGTTGTTTATCTTTCTTATTACATTTTATGTCTTTTTTTGAAGTGTCTATGTTTTTTGCATATTTTAATGGGCTGTTTATTTTTTATTGTTGAATTGCAGGAGATATATTCTGGATACAAATCTTTAGACAGATATAGTTATAAATATCATCTCTCAGTTGATGCTTGTCTTTTTCTTTTCTCTTTCTTTTTAAAGCTTTATTGTACAGCTTGCATTTACAAATCTCATATGTCAATTATATCTCAATAATGCTAGAAAAAAAATTTTTAAAGGGCATTGTTTAGAGAAACAGAAAAGAAGCTTTATTGGGGTATAATTGAAACACCAAGAATTGCACGCATTTTACAAGTACGTCTTGAGGCATTTGGACATATACATCTACCCGTGAGACCATACTACAGTCAAGGTATGAAACAGACCCATCACCTCTAAAATCTTTCCTGAATCCTTTGTGTGTGCTTCTGTTTTGTGTGTGGTAAGAACACTTAACCTGAGATTGATCCACTTAACATATTTTAAACCGCAGAATCTTGACTCATTCATTCAATATCCGATGACCTTTAATAACTACTGCTATTTCTTTGTCCTGGAATTCTTCAAACGTTAAAACAACAGTGACCCCCTCCCCAAGACCTCTACAGTTCTAAAAATCTACCAGTGTTTCTTTTTCTAATTCACTTTATTTCGCTTTCTAATTCTAATGTGAGAAAGTAGCAGCAGCAATGTGAATTGTTCCAGGGCTAAAATTTTTGTATTGTCAGACTGGCCCAAGAAAGAAGAAGTAAGTGGTCATTTCTGGCCTGCTGAGCTCCTGCTGAACTGTAAGAGGTTTGAGAACTGAAAGACAATTCCAGAACATCACTGGTCTTCAATCAAGTAAGGATATCATTGAAATAGAAAGTATTGTTTTAATGTCACAATGGGAATAAAGAACACAGGTGTACCTCTTATTCTTGCTTTTTAATTGTCACCTGGGTAGAGTCCCAACACCTCTTTAGGAAAACCAACATCCCCTGAAGGCATTAAGCTCCAAGCTGGCTAACAGTCAAGCAGCAGGAAGGAAGCTGGTCTATAAGCTGGGTAACAGAGGGCTAATTCTATCATAGACCTAGCGCTGGGCTCCCTTGCGGTGAGTCACTCACTGCCCTTCCCTATTAGGTGACCTGGAAAAGGCTGCTCTGTTACCTGAGTGGACTCTGCCTTTTGAGCCAACAGCTAAGAGTCCCACTGCCTGTGTGGTTCTCTGATTACATGATTCCTCGGACTGACTGGGATTTCTTTCTTCTGGATCGGCCCTTTTTATCAAAGGACCCAATGATGATCTCTGGACATTCATACCTTTACGGTACCAAGGCTATCAATAGCAGTGAGGTCACATTACCCTCTGGCCCAGTCTGAAAGGGATAAGAGGCCTTCTGTACATATTGTACCTGGCCCTAAGGCTGGGAGTTGCCCTGTTTCGTAACTTCTGGAAGACTCCAAAACACACTGTAAAGACTCAAGAGCAGGTCTGTAAATCACACACGTGCTTAGACCACCTTATGGAATTAAATGCAGCTTGCATTTCCAGTTTATAAACAGTGATTTGTTTCAATAGAACTCACAAATTAAAAGCAAATCTTAATCCATTTAGGCTTTACTTCTATCCCTAGGATTTTCACATGCTTTTGTTTCCCAATTCATTTCAGCAAAACAAGATAGATCAGCTTTCATTGTAGTCAAAATATTTTGCAGGAGCTGATGAAAAACTTTCATCATGAGGCAGATAAGAAGGTACACATAATGTCAGAACAAGGTCAAGCCAACCTAAAGTCAAACAAATTGTCCTCAGTGGACTGTTTTAAACTTCCCTTCTTGTTAATTGTAAGAAATACAACTTTTAATTTCTAAGCATCCCCTCCCTGTAAAATGCTCAAAAATGATCATCTCACTCTCTTTGCTTATGTATGTAAGCTTATCTCTATTGGAGCAGCCCAGAAGGACTAAGAAAATATGTTGGTCTTTGCCAAAGTAAAAGAAATTTGAGTCAGGGAAGAAAATCGCCCCAGGTCTGAAGTTGGTCCTTCAGTAGTATTTATTAAGTACTCACTAACTGACCCCTAGTTTTATATATAAGGGGGTGTTGCTGACAGGACAGAACATGAGTTCTCCTTGAGTCCTGTAAGGACATGGCTTGTGGGTAGGCATTTTCATTTACACTTTAGCAGGTGGTAGAATTTTATGTAAACTGGTCCGTTTTTCAAAGAATCAGGGTGGTCATTTTGTTTTAACAAAGTATCAGATGAAAATTGCCAACAATCCCAAAGTAAAGGTCACCAGAGGAAAAGTGTGAAGTCCCACATGGCCTTATAATACAGTATTTGTGACACTGCTATTCTCACTATTTAGAAATTCCCTAATAAGTATTTTCCCTCTTGGGGAAAAAGGCGTTCATGTTACTTGCAAGTACTGAAGATTTCGATATTTTAAGAGTGCATGCAAGAAGGGTGGTATTTATAATCCGAAACTAGGCTAAATACTTGCATGCATATTTTTTAGCTGAAATCATGGATGCTGTCTTTCGTTTTTTAAAGCAAAGAAGGCATTGAAAAATGGACAACCAACCAGACTCCTAAATGCAAAATAAGGCTCAATAGATCTATTTAGACCAGGGGTTTTTCAACCTTGGAACTATTGTCATTTGGAACCAAATAATTCTTTGTTAAAGCGAACTCTCCTGTGTATGGTAGAGTAGACTAGTTCACAGCTTTTCTGCCTCTATTCACTGGAAGCCTGTACCACTTGCCCGGCTGAAACACACAGTTATGTCTCCAGACATTGCCAGTGTCCTTGGGGAGTAAAGTGACTCCTGGTCGACAACTGATTTAGATAAAAAAGATTTGGGTTTTATTGGGAGGGGGTGGAGGGAGAGTGAAAATTAAGTCTGTGAGAGAATCTGAAATGGATTTCTAGTATTCAAAATAACATTCTAAAGTACAGAAACAACAGATTTGGACAGAAAGTTAGAGTTTCCATCCTGGAATCTCTGTTAATACATCACAGTCTTGTTTCACAAAGCTCCTAAGGGAGCAATCGACTTATCTCAAAGAATAAAATTAATTACTCTTTTTAAGATACCGTGTCCTCTAGACTCAATAATCAACTTAATGAGAATTAAAACTAAATTTTAGACTAAACAAGAAAGCTGATCTAATTTTTTTTGCTTTTGGTGTTCTAAAACATATTGCTTTAAAAAATGAGAAAAAACAAAATGTTCATTTCTTCAGTTTCTAACCCCTCAAAGCTGATGGCTGGCTGTGACTCTCCAAGTATGTCCACCGCTTACAGATGTACTCTGTGTTTCACTGTGTATGGTACAGGTGTAACAGGTAAGATTCATTATCCAAAGTTTTTGGCAAATCATAAGATCACCTCTTTCTCTTTCCTTCTCTCTCCCTCCTCAACACACGGGCATGCACACATTTTCTGAGCTTTATTAATCTAGTTTTGATTTTCTCTGTAAGTTAATTTTCATCTATGGCAGTGATTTACTTTTTTAAAAAAATAGAAAATCTCTTTCTTCCAACAACTTTTTAAATAGAAACCAACTTATGAAACAAGACTCTTCCATTCCTTCTGCCCTGAGCCATTCTTAAGGCAGAGTTTGACACCCATGACACAGGGAAGGGAATTAAACTTTTGACTTGGGACATCTTAGTTGTTTGTTGATTGCTTTCTTATATATGCCTTGACTGGGGGGGGGGGGGAGCTGCTCCATCAGAGCCCATTCCCCTTTGCTCAAGCCAGCAACCTTGGGCGCATGCCACCAAATTTAGCCTTCAAGCCAGTGACCTTGGGCTCATGCCACCAACTTTAGCCTTCAAGCCAGTGACCTTGGGATAAAGCCAGTCATCTTGGGCTTTAAGCCAGTGACCTTTGGGCTCAAGCCAGTGACCATGGGGTCATGTCTATGATCCCAGTCTCAAGCCGGTGACCCCATACTCAAGCTGGTGAGCCTGCACTCAAGCCAAATGAACCTGTGCTCAAGCCAGCAATCTCAGCATTTTGAACCTGGGTCCTCAGCATCCCAGGCTGATGCTCTATCCCCTGCACCACCACCACCTGGTCAGGCTATGTTGTTTGGTGTTTTTTTCAGATTCAAATATCACCCAAAGTTTTTCTTGAATATTTCTCTCTAGAAAGAGCTCTGCCTTCCTTTAAGACCTTTTTAAACTTCTCATGGAGTTGAACTAATCCTTGTCTCACCTTTGAACTCTCCTTGTTTCAATGAGTAGATTTGTTACAGGGCCAGTCCTACAGGACAAATTCCACACAAACAAGACCCTATTTTTTCCCTTATGATTATAGGACATACAATAACTTTTCAAATAATGCTTGCTAAAATAAAATTGCACATATAGCTCTTAAGTGGGTTATCATGTACCAGGTAGTAACAGGCCAGTCATGAAAATAACAGCACGTGCAATCGATTGAATGTGGTGGTTATTTTTATGCTTCAACCTGACTAGGTCACAGGGTGCCCAGATATTTGATCAGATATTATTCTGGGTGTTTCTCTAAGGATGTTGGGATGAGCTTAACATTTAAATCAATATAACGAGTAAAGCCAATTGCCCTTCATAATGTGGATGGGTCTCATCTTATCAGTTAAGGCCTTAATAGAGCAAAAGTCTGACCCTCCCCCAAGTAACGGAGAATTCTCTTGTCTTATGACCTTTAAAGTAGGACACTAACTCTGCAGATTTTGGACCTGCCAGCCACCATCCTAGCATGAGCTAATTCATGTATCTGTATCTTATTGGTTCTGTTTCTTTGGAGAACCCTGAATAAAACACAGAGGAAATAGAAAAATTGTTAAAAACTGTATTACAGGGCCCTCATGATAGGTCTATCAATCCAAACCAGCTCCTGAGAAAGAAACAGCAGAAACAGAAAGTATGACCACCTCGGCTTCCTAGGCAAGGCTGCCTACTTCACAGGAGAAGAAGTCATACACAGGTCTGGGAGTCTCCCAACAGCCACAGGAGTAGGGATACATTCAGGGTTTATAGGACTTGAAATTTAAACTATTGTGTGTATCCAAGGTGAGAGTGCTTTTAAGAAAAAAAATATATAAAATCAAAAATTATCAGAAATATGCCAAGTCAGGTAAACACATTCACATCCTTTTCTGGAAAGAGTAACAGACCTTAAAGTTTAAGCTTCATTGATCTCATGCTCTATTTACTTCTGCATAGGAAAGTTGAGCCGAATGACCCAGAAACCTCTACCTGAAGGCTCCGGGTCACTGCTTGTCCAGCTTCAAAAGTGTTGAGGAAGACAGAAAAGCAGAAGGGGGAATGAGGGCTGCTGACAAACTGTGACGACAAACTTTTGAAATGATTTCCAGATTTTAACAAAGTAGCAGATGCCTCCCTAAAATAAAAACCAGTCTCAAGTAAAAAAAAAAAAAAAAAAAAAAGATATATGCATTTTCCCAAAGAAAATAATTCTCTCGATAAATAAAATACGGTTGGTAAATACAAATGGAATGACAGGTTGTCAGTTTCTAGCCCCCCGAATGCTAAGGGTACATGTAGTGACTGCGTCTTGAACCTGAGAGGACACTGAGGCCGGCTGGCTCCGTGGTTGCTCAAGCAGACGTCACCACTCCTGCTCAGGGCATCCTGATAAACGCACACAATGCGGTAAGAAAAGCTGATTTCTTGTTTTTCATGCTTTCAATTAAGAGAATGAGTTGGTTTTCTAGAAAGTATTCAGGTATAATAAACTCTATGTTTCTATGAAGGAAAGACAGTTTTCAAGTTTGGTTTCTCTGAGACTGAGAACTCATTCAGGTTAAATTTGAGCATACCTCTATAAGAAGCAGCGACCTTCCGTCTAAGTTGCTTTGTAACCACAAATTACTTAACACTGTACTGAAGAAAGAATGATTTTGTTCTTTGCTAAGCCCACATAGCATCTTATAGATTTCAGTTCTTCCTACATCAGAATCTTAATTTATGAGTGAAAGATTGACAACAACTGAAGTTAGCCACAGCTCTTGCCTTCATTCCTTTCAAAGATGAGGTGTTCTGGGGCAGATGGAAATCACAACATGGCTGATTCCGAGGGGTCAAGTTTCCCCGTCCTTGCTGCTGAGCTGGCACAAAACTGAAGGCTGTGAGGTCCTCCTCTCATCCACTGTGGACCAGCACAACCGTGGGATTACCGAACGGAGAGCAGGCAAGTCTTACTTCCCCCCAGGGGAGCACAAACATGGCCAACACAGTGTTGGGAGAGGTGATGCCACTGAGGGATGATGTGTTTAGCTTTGTTACAAATCCCACTGGGATAACCTAGACTATAGAAGGCTGGCCGTGCTTCTGTGTTCGGTACACACTATCAGGCATTCTTTTCCCTCGATCACCATTGCGGATCCTAAGAGAAAAGAACAGAGAGGGGATCCCAGAAATGGGAAGGACACACTGAAGAAAAGAAGATACAAATGAAATCTATGGAGTGATCACCAAGCCAACAGAAATGGTGACATAGTTTTCATTAGAATCTCACTTCAGAATCATTACGCTCACCTACCAGAAACAGTCCTTCCCCTGCATCAGAAAAATGATCCTGGTGGGTTTGTAAAGGGATAAACTTGTTCCACACCCCACAGATTGTGTGTGTGTGTATGTGTGTGTGTGTGTGACAGATACATATATACATGCACACAAAAAATGTCTGTGGCCCTGGCCGGTTGGCTCAGCGGTAGAGCGTCGGCCTAGCGTGCGGAGGACCCGGGTTCGATTCCCGGCCAGGGCACACAGGAGAAGCGCCCATTTGCTTCTCCACTCCTCCGCCGCACTTTCCTCTCTGTCTCTCTCTTCCCCTCCCGCAGCCAAGGCTCCATTGGAGCAAAGATGGCCCGGGCGCTGGGGATGGCTCTGTGGCCTCTGCCCCAGGCGCTAGAGTGGCTCTGGTCGCAATATGGCGATGCCCACTATGGGCAGAGCATCGCCCCCTGGTGGGCAGAGCGTCGCCCCATGGTGGGCGTGCCGGGTGGATCCCGGTCGGGCGCATGCGGGAGTCTGTCTGACTGTCTCTCCCCGTTTCCAGCTTCAGAAAAATGAAAAAAAAAAAAAATGTCTGTGGGCTGTATGGAATAAGTTTATTACTATATGTCTATACACTCTCTCTCTCTCTCTCTCTCTCTCTCTCTATATATATATATATATATATATACACACACACACACACACACACACACATACACACAAATATATGCTATTGCTTCTCATTACCCATGGTAATTAAGTTACATGGTCACTGTGAACACTGAATTAGCAAATACTGGAGCCTGCTATCTTTGTTCTCAGGTACAGTCCTGAAAAATTCCCCAGATCTCTCAGCCAAACTGGGGTTTGGTTGCAAGAAGAAGAAAAGAATATCCAAGTTGATTTCTCAAATTTATTATCCCCCACAGATACCAATCTGTGGAGTGACTGCTGCTTTAAACAGTCAGAGTAGCTATCAGTCTTACCTGAACCTGTATATTGGGTTGTCTTAATATCTGAGCAGTTTTCAATTCATTATTATCAGGACCCATAGAATATAAAGAAGGAACTAAGTTGGATCCAGAAATATGTAATTGATCACATCAGCATAATGAATATTTCACAACCAAATGGTATGACTTTAGATATTTCTTTTATGCCTTGGTCTATATTATACTTTTTTCTAATTATTTAGTTGAATCCTAAATGTCTAAATTCACATTTTAGAGATTACCTGGGGAAAGAAACTATAGAAATAGAGATTATACTCCCTGAAATTTGTGAGAAATGTTTCTGTCTTCTATTCCTCCTGCTTTAAAAAATAATCTAACATACCAAGTAGTTTTCCATCATTCAACAGATGTTGCCAACATCTAAAGATTTAATTTTTACCAGGAAATAATATAGATTCCATATGTAATTAAATAAAGTATAGTAAGTTAGGGACTCAGAGAGCTGCTTCAGCTAGTACTAAGAATTTAACATATTGCCCTAGAAACACATGTTTTTCAAAAGAAAGTACAAATAAAAATGTTTAACTAAGTCCTTATTGTAAATTTTATGAATTTGCCATATTTTGTTATAAAAATGCTTTTCAGCACAACTAACATTTTTTCAGTAACTGAACAAAGTTGCACAGTTGCCTGCCCTCACCTAGAATGTTAAAAAATATAACATAACAGAGGTTCCATTCAAGATGGCAGCATAGGTAAATACAGTACTCAAATCCTTTCACAACCACATCAAAATCACAACTAAACTACAGAACAACCATCATTCAAAACCATCTGAAATCTAGCTGAACGGAAGTCTCACAACTAAGGCTATGAAGCCACCATGAGACCAATAAAAGGAGCAGAGACACAAACCCGGATGGTCCCACACCCACATAAGTCTGATAAAAATAGATAGGGATATCTCAATTGTGGAGATATCCCCATGAAGAGAAAGAGGTCTCAGTCTTAACTCAAGCTCCCTAGCCCAGGGTTCCAGTGCCAGGAAGAGACGTCCCAATAAATTCTGGCTGTAAAAGGTAGTGGAGATTGTGTGTGGCTAAGTGAGACAGGGGCTCCTGGAGTCCCAGGCATTCTTCTTAAAGGCCCCGCACACAGATGTACTCAGACTCACTTGCTCTGAACTCCAGTGCTGGGGTTAGTAGCTTGAAGGTACCACACATATGAGGAGGAACTGAATTGTCTGGCTTCAGAATGAGGACTGGAGGGGCAGCTTTGTCCCAGATAGAAGTACTGGCAGATGCTGTTTGCTGAGTCCTCTCCACACAGATTTGGCAGATAGGTACCATATCTGCATCTCCATCAACAGGGCTTACACGATTGTCCCTCCCCTGTTGATTTCCAGAGACCCTGCTCCACCCAACTTACAGGCTCAACCCAAGTTGTTTCCAAAGGCTCTTTCATACAAACAGCCTCTCTTGGATCATGCTTTAGACTTTCCTAACAAGCAGCATCTGGCTTCAGCATGCCCCATACTTCTCACTACGTGACCCAGCACTGGAGGCAGCTGGCTTTGATTTGCAACTTGGCCCCTCCCAGGTACCTCTAAGCCAGCACAAGTAACAGCTATCTTCACATCACTTCTTACTCATTTTAGGTGGCCCCTGGCAGGACATGAGTGACAGTTAACCTTGATCTGCACCTCCCAGAAGACCCCAGAGACAGTGCAGCCTGTGGACACCTTCAGGCCATGTCAAAGCACCACCCAACCACCTCCACAAGTGACACACTTAAGGCATAAACTCAGCAGGCACCAGAACCCAGTAAGCTCTACTCTGTGGGGTCAGTACATGCATAGCTGATCCTCTGCAGTGGTCAAAGCCGGTCCTTATAGCTGATTGGCCTGGAGGTGCATCCATCTTATTGAAGTACCAACAGCAGTCAGTACTCAACTACAACAGGAGGGTGGACACAGCCCACACAGGGTATGTACCTCAAGTACCCAGCTCAGTTAATCAGACAGGCTGGGTCACTGGACCCTACAAGACACCTACTACATTAGGCCACTCTACCAAGCCCAGGAGACATAGAGCTCCACCTAACACATACAAACAAACACAGGAAGGCAGCCAAAATGAGGAGACAAAGAAACATGAACAAAAAAAAAAATGGGGACAATCGACCAGATGCAGTTTTCAAAACACTTGTCATAAAGATGCTTAGTAAACTTAGAGATAGAGTAGATGAACTTAGAGAATTTCTCCAAAGACATAGGAAATATCGAAATGGAGATTTAAAGAAATAAAGAAAGAACCAGTCAGAAATTAAGAATACATTAACTGCAATGAAGACTACATTATAAGAAATCAATAGTGAAGTAGATAAAGGAGAGGATCATATCAGAGATTTGGAAGATAATGAAGCAGAAAACACCCAATCAGAATAACAAAATAAAAAAAAAGAGTAAAAAACAATGAGGATAGTATAAGGAGCCTCTGGGACAACTTCAATCATACCAACATTTGCATCATGGAAATGCCAGAAAGAGAAAAAAAAAGAGTAAAAAATTGAAATCTTGTGTAAAAAAATTATGATGAAAAACTTTCCTAACCTGGTGAAAGAAATAGACACACAAGTTCAGGAAGCACAGAGTCCCAAACAAGATGAATCCAAAGAGGACCACACCACAACACATAGTAATTAAAATGCAAAAAATTAAAGACAAAAAATGCCTTAAAAACAGCAAGAAAAAAGCCGTTAGTTATCTACAAGGGAGTGACAATAAGACTCTCAGTTGATTTCTCACCAGAAACTTTATAGGCCAGAAGGAATTGGCAAGAAATATTTAAAATAATAAAAAACAAGGACCTATAACCAAGATTATTCTACTCAGCAAAGCTATTATTTAGAATCGAAGGACAATTAAAGAGCTTCCCAGACAAGACAGAGCCAAAGGAATATATCACCACCAAACCAGTATTACAGGAAATGTTAAAAGACTGTCTTTAAGAAGAAGGGAAAAAAAGATTTAAAAAAATATGAGTAATGAAATGGCAATAAAAACATGCTTAAGAACAATTACTTTAAATGCAAATGGATTCAATGCTCCAATTGAAAGACACATGAAAGCTGAATGGATAGCAAAGCAAGACGCTTACATGTGCTGTCTACAAGAGACTCGCTTCAGATTAAAAGACACACAGACTTAAAGTAAAGGGATAGAAAAGATATTTCATGAAAATGGAAACAAACAAAAAAAGGTGAGGTAGCAATACTGACGCTAGACAAAATAGACTTTAAAACAAAGGCTATCTATCAAGAGACAAAGAAGGACTTAGCAATTCCACTTCCAGGTATTTATCTGAAGAAACCCAAAACACTAAATCAAAAAGACATATACATCCATATGTTCACTGCAGGATTATTTACAATATTGAAGATAGAGAAGAAACTTAAGTGTCTATCAACAGATAAGTAGATAAAGAAGAAATGGTGCATATATACAATGAAATATGATCAGACCATAAAAAGAATAAAATCTTGTCATTTGCAACAGCATGGATGAAACTAAAAGATATTGTGCTGAATGAAATAAGTCAGAGGGAGACAAATGCCACATTGATTTCCACTTGTATGTGGAATCTAAAGCACAAAATAAAGAAACAGAATAGCAAGAGACTCATAGATATAGAGATCAGACTGCCTGATGCAGAGGGAGCGAGGTTGGAGAGCTGGGTGGAAAAGGTGAAGGGAACAGAAAGTACAAACCGGTAGTTACAAAACAATCTCAGGGATGTGAAAGTGCAGCACGGGGCATATAGTCAGTAATATTGTGATAACTATATATGGTATCAGATGGGTACTAGATTTATCAGAGTGATCACTTAGTAAGCTCTATAGTGTTTAATCAGTGGGTTATACACTAATACAATATTATATGTCAACTGTTTAAAAATATAAAATGATTTAAAGGAAAAAAAGCTGAAAAAATAACATAGCAGATTGAGTAGATAAATTTGAAGTTACGATGGTGGCAACATTCTCATTTTATTAGTTTTGGTAAGAGATTCTAAAAGTGGTATCTCTAAGGATAATGTTTAGCAGAAACAATATTGCAGTTAGACCAGAAGTTTCAGTGATGAGATGGTCTGATTCTTCGTATCACTTATTTGTGAATTATATATGGGCAGAGTTCTCATCAGGTAGTTGGCCTTTAGAAGGACATTTTTATACACTTCCTTTTCTCCTATTTTCTGACTTTGTAACATTGGGTTTACAACCTTCCAAGGACACCCAGCCTCGGAGTTTGAGGTGACCACGAGAGGGAGAGGAAATTCAGGTGTGCGTGGGACTCCTCTTCCACAAACTCCTGGGAGTGGATATTATTTCTAGTCAGTGTCACTGAAGCCTGTTATACCTGGCAGCTTTTAGGGTAGGATCTTAATGCTTATTGAAAGTAACAAGATGGGCATAATACCATATTCCCAATGTATAAGAGCACAATCTTTTGAAAAGTTTGGGGTCTAAAAACAGGGTGCGTCTTATACAGTGGTTGTAGATTTTTACCCACTTTTCTGAGCTTGTTTTTGCGCTCATTGTTGAACATAGTGATTCGTCATCAGACACAGAGGAGGACAAGATAATGGATGGGAGGGTTTTTTTTGTTTGTTTTTGGGTTTGTTTTTTTTGTATTTTTCCGAAGTTGGAAATGGAGAGGCAGTCAGACAGACTCCCGCATGTGCCCAACCGGGATCCACCCGGCACGCCCACCAGGGGGCGATGCTCTGCCCATCTGGGGCATCACTCTGTTGCAACCAGAGCCATTCTAGCGCCTAAGGCAGAGGCCACAGAGCCATCCTCAGCGCCCGGGCCAACTTTGCTCCAATGGAGCCTTGGCTGTGGGAGGGGAAGAGAGAGACAGAGAGGAAGGAGAGGGGGAGGGGTGGAGAGGCAAATGGGCATTTCTCCTGTGTGCCCTGGCTGGGAATCGAACCCGGGACTCCTGCACACCAGGCCAACGCTCTACCACTGAGCAAACCGGCCAGGGCTGGATGGGAGTTTTGACAGTGATGAGGAGTTGTATGAATTTTATGATGAATAAAACTTGAGTTCAATAACTTTATGTAATACTTTTTTTTTTTTCAAAATTCAGGCCCCAAAATTAAGGTGCATCTTATACATGGGAGCGTCTTATACATGGGGAAATACGGTAAGTGGTTCTTATATATCTTATACAAGCCTCTCATACTTACCCACCATATTTACCTACTGTGCATACCTAGTACATTTAACACTTGAAACATAGCATCTTTTACTCTCCTCCTCTACATGACATTATATTAGTACAAATATGAAATGAAATAAATAATAGAAAATAAACGCTGACTGTTAATGTCTCCTTTTACTGAACTTCATATATACATGAGCTTATATCATGCCAACAAAATTAATAAGAAGTGATTTTAATAAAGGTAAAACATCCACAGAGGTTAATACTTTGTGCTCTTCTGAATCACACTACCAATATAATGTTTTTTATGTATTCATTTTTTCTTTAGTTTTGAAACAATTAATAATTAGTAAGAATAAAATTCTATATTAAAGATATTAGTCAAATCACAAAAATTATATCGTGTGCAAATTTAATTTGTACTAATAAAACAAAAATATTATACCCTATAGCTAGCACTGTTTCAGTTTTAATTTAAACAAATAAAAACGAAGACTGAAGAATCAAAACAACTCAAGTTCTGTTTTTTCCTCTTTATAATTTCTGTACTATCATTGTTTATCTCAACTCGAGTACTTCAGTGCAGAAGTATGTAATACCCAGGGAGACCTTGACTCTGTCAGAAGTAAACTGGAACAATTCCAGAGCACTATGAGCTCACTCTAGAAACAAGTGTGTGGGGCTATAGTCACATGTGTTAGAGGCCAATGGGATAGCTGGGAATTCTCCAAGTTAGCTTACATGTAGAAGAAAATGTTTATTAAAAGACCAGTAATAAATACCTATATGTGTAGATACACACACATAGTTGTATACATATGTATATATGTGTGTATGTGTATATTATGAAAACTATGACACCAGTAATTATAAAACTGTTTGAAGCTGAAACCATGTCATCACTGACGTTGTTTAGAATTGCTAGCACATGGATATGATTAAAAGCAGACTGACCTGTAGTTAGTTTTATCACTTTTAAGTTCTCTACAGACAATGCCCTTCTGAATTGCTGCAGAAGGCTGACCACTCCTAATGCCTCATGCTCGAAACACCACCAAGTTTCCTGAGTGGATTTTAAATAGCAAGTCATTGCAGAAACTCAACTTGCATGCAAATGGAAAAATATTGGGATAAATTTTCAACGACTTCTCCAGTCCTCTACTGGACTTTTGACAGTTTCATTCAACAATAGAACGTGCAGGAGATCAAGGCTGGTACTTATTTCACTTTAAGAGTTTGGGTATTAACTTAAATTTTAACTAGTTAACCATAATTTATAATACTTTTTTTCAGACAAGAATTTCTCTAAACACTTTGGAACCTACTTTTTCTTTTCATCAGGGCCCACATTAGGGGGTTATAAGTACTGTGCCTTTAATATATACTATTGACTAGCCCACTTATTGATCTCTTTAAGCTTCGTTCTTTCCAGCTTTAAGTGTTGTCCCCTGGGTTCTCAATTCCAAGATTTGGTTATATAATTTTGGTCACATTTCAGAAATACATTCAGAGAACATCAGATAAAATAATATTGGCTGCTCTATCATTTTTAGATAATTTTTACCCCATCCCATTGCTAATTAGACATAAAATGAAATTGAGAAAGGAGAAAAGTAAGCCCTCAAGGCATAACCGAAGCTTTATTTGCACATTACACCAGCACATTCAACAGTTTAGAGATAGCAACAATGGACTAGGATCCTCTCCTCCAGTCTGGAGGCTGTTGTCAATTTGCACTTGAAACCTGGAATGATTGAACAGAGGCTGTACCCTTCACTGAGAACACAAACACACCTGTGCTTCCTGTTTACAGTCACCTGCTAATTAATGCCCCCATTGGTTGCACAATGACTTTCCCAGAAAACGACTTCACTATAATGTTTTAACCTATTAAATTCCTACTGTAGTATAAAAGTGTTTATCCCAATCTGTCTATAGCCGGATGAACAGTGGGGTGCAGGAACTGGCTTGCACCAGCTAGCAAGTCCTGATGGTTAGGTAACAATTTATGTTCAATGACATCACACTGGGAGTTTAAAATTGGCCATTGTGGAAATATTTACACTATAGAAAATGGCAAATGCCACATATGAGGTCTCCTCCCACCCAAGAAAGCTGGTTTTAAACATTTACCAGCACACTATTAGATATATATGCATCCATTATTACTTCACAAAGGTGACTTCATCCCCACTTCTTCTTAGCCTGGCTGAGGTGTGCCTGGTAAAAAAATAAAATAAAATAAAATAAAATAAAAAAACCCCACAAGAATGCATATGCATGAATGATTAAAGGGGTATAAGCGTTTACTTAGGGATTAGTGATGGAGACCTACACAATATTGCCTCTCTACAAAGTAAGCAGAAGGAAGAAGGATAGCAGAGTTTGCCAGAATACATGACACAGTGAGAGGTAGGTACTAGAGGAAAGCAAATATCCTAGTCTAAGCTATGAGTCTGTGTCAGTCGGGGTCCCAACATTTGCATACATAACAGTTTAACTGAGAACCATTTAGAGAAAAGGCAGTCTACAGAGTTGAAGGAAATAAACAATGGTGAGGCACTAGCAATAGAAGAGATGAGAGTCATTACTACTCCGAAGCCTGAAGGGGCAAAGGAAAGGGATACTCTTCCTGTAATCAATGAACAAAAGCTCCGGCCACAAGTAGAGAAACCTCCAGAATTGTGGCAAGCACACAGGGGCAGGGGGGGATAAGTACCCAGACCTCTCTCTATGCCTCCTTTCTTGCTAGTGCTCCCATTGGTCAGCTTCCCATTGCGAGCAAGGGACACAGGGCCAGCGGACAGAGCTGAGGAACAAAGGAGAGTAAACCACCCAGCTTCTAGGCTCTCCTCTCCCCATTCTGCATTCCTTCTTCTACCTCCTGTAAGGTTTGGGTTCAGGGCACTTTTAAAACCAGAGCCTCCTTTAAAACTAAAACAGTCCTCACCCAATTTCTTACCCAGGCTCAACACGGAACATTTTCCTCCCCCACTGTGAGTTTGTAGTTAATTTGCTTGGGATTCTCGCTTAATGGCTTCTTGGCCTTCAGTTTGAAATGTAGAAAAAAAGTTTATCTCTACCAGGTGTCAAGGGGAAGCTTACATTGGAAAGGGACCTGACAATTAGGGGAGTTTAAATCACATAGTAGTTTGTAAAAAGCCTAGCCACAGCCCAGAGACAATGTGTCAGGACAATACAAAGCTGTGGAGGTGGTAGGGGGCTGGCCTGCTTGAAGCCTCAGCAGGCCTGGCAGGCCCGGGACCTTTTGAACTAACACAGGTCTCCTTTAGACAGTTGAGCAGGGAAATAAACAATCTGGAAAAACTGCCTCCACTCCAGTCCACATGCAAAAAAATATTACCTTGTACTTATAGAGGCAAGAACGTCAGCAGGTTTTTCCAAGACCCCTGACTAAACTATGAATACCCTGCTCCATCCCTCCCCGCGGTCAACACAGCTTGGTCTGTCTCTGCTGCCTGCACTCAGGCATTTTAAATAAATTTTCCCTCTGGAACATACCAGCCTGTGTTTTCGGGTCGGCTCTCCCAGTGCCCGCCCGTGGGCCCGGGAAGGGGTTCAGCCTGTCAGCTATCTCATACGGGACAAGGCAGTTCAGCCGGAGTTCCCCCCAGGTCTGACCTAGTCGGGGGTTTATACCCACCTGCCAGTTGCCAAACGGGACTGACAATAGGCTTTCCTCCTTCCCAGTGGACTGGCCCCTCACTTTCAACCCTTCACCTCTGTGTAGCCCCAAGAACAAATAGGGATTGAAATCCCTCAGCTATGCAGTCACATAGTTTGAAGGGGGAAAAAAAGTGTTTTTTCATTTTAATTCTGATGAAAAGGAGGACTATAAGAGGGAAAGAAGGAATTTGAAGAAGGTTAAGCCTGTGCGGCTGTAATTTCAAACAGGACTCAAATTGCAAAGCATTTTTCATACTGTACTTAGAAAACCCATACAGAGTTAAAGTGCAGCGTAGAAGGATGGTGTAAGCGCATTCTGGAATCACCTTTAGCAGGCGAAATGAAGCTGAGACATAACCCTCTTTTGACACAGACCAGCAATGTCATTCCAACATTTTGCAGAGACCACAAATGAGCCATTAAGCCTGAGGAGTCTGAATCACTTAGCTCAATGGTATTAAGGCTACTTTCTCTAGTCGAGCACTCCACAGTGAGTGAGGAGGGACTTCAGCTTCCACTCTGCTTATAGGCATGAAGATCAAGAAATGCATTTTGAGACCATAAAAGTTGTTTCCATATCCTAGCCCTAATCATACTCAGGGAAATTATAATAGCAACTGACTCTGACCCAAAGGATCTCTATGGAATAAGCGACATTTCCTCACATGCTTTTGGTTAGTGTCTGTGTTTCCTACAACTGCCGTAGCAAAATCCAACAGTCTGGGTGGCTCAAACACAGAAAGTGTTTCCTCCCAGTTCTGGAGGCTACACGTCCAAGATGAAGGGGTCAGCGGGGCTGGTTTGTTCTGAGGTCGCCGTCCTCGGCTTGTAGATGGCCATCTCCTCCCTGTGTCTTCCTGTGGCCTTCCCTCTGTCCTGATTGTGTTCTCATCTCTTCTTATAAAGACACCAGTCACACTGGAGGGGGGCCCACCCCAATGACATAATTACAACCTAATTACCGGTACCTCTTTAAAAACCCTGTTTCCAAATACAATTACATTTTGAGGTTCTGAGGGTTCGCACTTCCATACAGAAAGTTATTCAGGAAAGAACCGTCCGTATCCATGTTCTTCTCCTGCTCCGCCAACGCCACAGCTTTCCGCAGGAGGGACTTGTGTGCCTTGGTCCATCACGCTTCACTCATGCAGAGATGCATCGTTGCTTGCTGCCTGCCCTGGTCATACTTTCAAGTGTAACAGGCGAATTATCAGACAAGTTGGGAATTAAAAGTAAGTTGATTCTATCCATTTGTAAGCACATCAGTCTCCCAGGAAACAGGAACCTTCTGAGGACAATGCTGTTACAGAAAGCCTGTACTAGAATGGCAAGTATTTCAGGAATCTTTAAAGCTGGAAGTAGTAATGTTTGAGGGAAGGTGGAGATTTGCACTTGGTTTCAAATAAAGAGGAAATGCATGGAAGGTCCCAGCACAGGGCCGGGGCAGAATGGGGTCAGAAACCTCCTCGGTTCTCTATGCACAAAGGGAAACGTCCATAGATCTGACAGACCCTCTGGTCCAGGGCTCCAGCCTCCTAGTGAGCCTCTCCTTTCCATTGACAGCCCTCCCCTCGCTCTCCACAGTCCCCAACATACGCTTATAAAAGTATGAATGAGACAATGTCATAGACGCCTCTCCACACTCCTTACAATGCTTCAACAGATTCCTATTGCTCTTAGAAAAAAAATGTTGCCTCTCATCGTGGCCTTTGGGCTAGCCCACCACCTGTTTGTGTACAACCTGTAACACAAGAATGAATTTTCTGTTTTTAAATAGCTGGGGGGGGGGGGGGGGAGGAATTCAAAAGAGGTTTCATGACACGTGACTATTATAGAAATTTAAATTGCAGGCTTGAGAAATAAAGTTTATTGGAACATAACCAGCCTCGTTTATTGACATTTCTGTAGCTGCCTCTCACAGGATGGCAGAGTCAGTCTGTATTGTATGGCCCACAAGCCTAAAGTGTTCACAATCTCACCTGCTTCACAGAAGACGTTTGTTGGCCCCGCCTCAGATCTGGCTCGTTTGACACCTTTTCCACCGTCACCCGCTGGCCCCAGGAACGTCTAACTGCTCCTCACACAAGCTGAACATGCACGCACCCTCCCCTCCCCGGGGCTTTGAACTTGCTGTTTCCTCCTCCTGGAATACTCTCGATCAGCTCTTCGTTAACCGGCTCCTTGTTCTTTAGGACTCAGCAAAAATGTTATTTCTTCTGAGAGTCTTTCCTGAAGACACCGTGAAGTAGCTCCCCTGACCCCCTTCCGTGTCCTTTCTGAAATTAAATAATTTCCCTCTGTTGTACCAAGGCATTTAAGAAAGTTTTAACTTTTCTGTTGTTGAAAAATAAAATAACACAGTATCTCTCATTTCTAAGCAAAAATCGGAGCAAAATTAGAGTCATAACATCTTAATAGCTTATTATCTTTTAAAAGTGATATTTGTCTATTGAAGTGATTTTAAAAACTATAGAAAGGTATTAAGAGGAAAAATTTTAAAATCACTCCAGAATGCTATTTCCCTTGGACTATATAGTACCTTCAATATTTGATGTCTATTCTTTGATTTTTCTATATCGCTTTGTTATTAAACTGAAGCAACATAACTAATTAGATTGGCCTAACTTTAAAATATGCCTGCATTTGTTTGGTGCTATAATACATATTAGAGAATATTAATTTACTAATTCATAAATTAAGATACTGTTTATTTCTAAGTAAGGATCGTGGGAAGACACATATATAGCGTCCAAACTTAATTCTGTATTATGAAATGTAAACTTTAATGCTTCCACTACATGTTAGGAAATTCCAAAGTATAAGAGAAAGGAAAGGCGGGAAGGAGGGAGGGAAGGAAGAGACAGGAAAGAAAAAAAAAAAAAAACTGAGAGGAGGAGGGAAGAGTTACTTTCCTTGAGTTTAATCATATCTTTACAGGAAAGTGCATGCACATCTCGTTGCTGTGGATTCTCTTTAAAGTTTCTCACTACTCAGCCTCTGAGCACATTCTGTAAACCACGGCACACACACGACAGTGACCTGGCGTTCCACAGGCCTGCATCGCTCTCGCTCACAGCACCCGCGGCAGCGCCATTTCCTTCTCCCGGCGCGGCCTACCGCTGTCAAGTACGTCTGTAAGGTTGTTGACAGTCCTATGGGGAGGTGTGGTCCGTGTCCCTCTCCTTGATTCCCGGCAGGCTGTGACAGCTGCAACCAACAGAGTGTGTCAGACATGGTACTGTATGACGGATGAGACGAGGCCAGGAACGGCCACGACCCTAGTTCTCAGGATGTTTGCTGGGTGGGGAGGTAGTCCATGGTCATGGAAGAAGTTCAGCTACTCTCCGACCACCACACCAGGCAGTCTGTCAGCAACCCGGCTGCGCTCCTAGCTGATAACCATGTGAGTGAGCCTTCTTAGACACTCGGCTGATCTTAAGACTGGTGTCCTTATTTTTTTTTTCCATTTTTAAAAAGATTTTATTTATTCATTTTAGAGAGGAGAAGGGCGGGGGAGCAGGAAGCATCAACTCCCATCTGTGCCTTGACCAGGCAAGCCCAGGGTTTCAAACCAGTGACCTCAGCATTCCAGGTCAACACTTTATCCACTGCGCTACCACAGGTCAGGCAAGGCTGGTGTCCTTATAGAAGGCGGACAATTTGGATGCAGTGATGCACACAAAGAGATGACTCTGAGAAGAGATAGCAGGGGGAGCAACATGTAACAGTGAGGGCAGAGAGGGATGGGCCCCATCTGCAAGCCAAGGGTTGTCGATAACCACCAGAAGCCAGGAAGAGGCAAGGAACGATCCTCTCTCGTGTCTTCAGAAAGAGCACACCCCTGTGTGACACTGTCCCATGACGTGACCACGGCTGGACTCATGAGCTAAATCTGGGCCAAAGCAGAGATTGCCTCCCATAAACTCCCTCAGAGATGATCTGATCAGAATCGATGCTTTCCTTCTGAAATAAACCAGCATGTCTTCCTTACGTCCATGACATGCTGGTTCCCGAAAGAGGCCATTGTTCGGTCACGGACAAGCACGTAAGGCATTTTCCCTTATCCGGGTGGGTCACACGCCAGTTGCTCTATCCATCCTGCCCTGTTCCAGAGAATTCTTTCTGACACCTGTCAAGTGGCATGGAGGACATCCATTTTTTCTTGCAGCCATCTAAGATGTGCCTCCAATGTAAGTGTCCCTTACTACATTCTGTTAGCTGCCAAAGCAGAGTGGCCTCCCATTTCTTCTGTCTGTCCCTGCTTTCCCAGGGGTAGGTGTTCAGTTTCGGGCTTTTCCCTGGGTCTGTACATATCAACACCCTTTCTGTGCCTTTGTGTTGGATCTTGTTGGATCTCTAGTCTCCAGATCTGTGAGAAACACACTTCCATCATTTTAAACCAGTGATCCCCAACCTTTTTGGGGCCACAGACCTGTTTAATGTCAGAAAATATTTTCACGGACTGGCCTTTTAAGGTGGGATGAATAAATGTATCACATGACCAAGACAAGCTTCAAGAGTGAGTCTTAGATGGATGTAAGAGGAAATCTGGTCATTTTTTAAAAAATAAAACATCGTTCAGACTTAAATATAAATAAAATGGAAATAATGTAAGTTATTTATTCTTTCTCTGTGGACCGGTACCAAATGGTCCACGGACTGGTACCGGTTTGCGGGCCAGGAGTTGGGGACCACTGTTTTAAACCACTCAGTTTGTGGTGCTGTGTCACAACAGCCTAGAAAGCTGATACACCAGCCCTCAGTGCACACACCTGGGACACTCCCAGCCAGGACTGCCCACCAAGACCCTCCCAATCTCCTGGCCTTCACAGTTGTGAGCAGGTGAAATGGTTGTTTTAAGACTCTTAAGCTTTGAGTGAATTTGTTACATAACAATAGTGACTAGAGCACTTGGAGAGTTCCATTCACCCTTCAGGTGCCAGGGCAGCCGTCCATCTAGTAAGCCTTCTTTGACTTACTCAGACCTCCATTGTGAGGCCCTCCTCTGAGCTCCCATTGTCGTGGTCCAAAAGTGTGTGTGCTTGATGCTTTTTCAAAAGGCCAGTTGTGGAACATCAAAGTTTAGAGTAAGGAAAGCTTTCTTTTTTTTTTTTTTCATTCTTCTGAAGCTGGAAACGGGGAGAGACAGTCAGACAGACTCCCGCGTGCGCCCGACCGGGATCCACCCGCACTCCCACCAGGGGGCGACGCTCTGCCCACCAGGGGGCGATGCTCTGCCCATCCTGGGCGTCGCCATGTTGCGACCAGAGCCACTCCAGCGCCTGAGGCAGAGGCCACAGAGCCATCCTCAGCGCCCGGGCCATCTTTGCTCCAATGGAGCCTTGGCTGCAGGAGGGGAAGAAAGAGACAGAGAGGAAAGTGCGGCGGAGGGGTGGAGAAGCAAATGGGCGCTTCTCCTATGTGCCCTGGCCGGGAATCGAACCCCGGTCCTCCGCACGCTAGGCCGACGCTCTACCGCTGAGCCAACCGGCCAGGGCCAGGAAAGCTTTCTTAATTGAGAGGGTCCACAATTGAGAAGATAGGAACTGTTGGGCAGATAAATATAGTATGCTCACTTTGTTAAAGATGGCGCTGCCCACATGGAAGCCATTGTCCAGGTGATGTTAATGTGTGTTGGGGGCGGGCTGTGGGCAGGCAGGATCCTTGTAATCTGGGGCTTGGTTTTAGGACTAGGCTTTTCCCACCCTTTTTGATGTGGGGTGGTGCAATCCCATCATGCCTCATAAGTGACTTTGTATTAGAGACTTCCCTATTTTGTATATTGGATTGGGGGTTATGAATCTACACTATAAAGTGGGGGCAGAACGGAAGCTTGCGCTCTTGGTTCCTGAGATTAGCATTAGAGGAAACAGCAGAGAGCAGAGAGCAAAGAAAGGCCACGTGGAGGAGGCCAGTAGAAGCAGCCAAGATGGCAGAGTGTTGAGTGAGAAGCTAGTTTGTGCAGGGAGAAGAAAGGAGATGGGGAACAGAGGTGAATAAGTCTGGTGAGCTAGAAACCTTTGATTCTAGGAAACTCGGATAAGTCAGTAGGTTTGTGAGCACTGAATGAGTGGGTTTTGGAGCCCAGTGTGTGTTTTTGCCCGCTGGGTGCAAGTTAGGATTAAAGGTAATGGCCCATCAGTTTTTGGCTCCATTGTTTCTTTACCAATTGTCCGAATCCAATGTGAACCTGCATGGGCCAGGCAGCTGTGATAGTGGCCCTAGCTACTGGCTTTACAGGAACCATAGAAGTTCTTGAAATCCATGCACCCCAAGCCCAAAGATCAGACTTCCTTTCAATCAAGGGAAGGAGAAAATGGGTGAGGTAAGTGGTGACTGACGACCACATCTGGGCACCAGAAGGGATCTGAAGAAGAGCAAGAAATCTCTCAGGCTCTTTGTTCCCAGGTCTGTTGACCCCTGCTGATCTGTGCCGGGTCTTGAGGCTCCTGCAAGCTTTTGATAAACAGTCATTATTTTGTACATATTTCCCCACCTCTTCAGGAGAGGCGGTCTCTGGCAAGAACTGTTTTCCAAAAGCTCAAGCCTCAAGCAGAATTCCTCTAATTAACATTTCTCTCTCAGCAGCTATTAGCCTGGAGGCCACGGGAGAAGTGCGGGCAAGAATTAAGATGGAGTCAGAGAGACCAAGCATTTCCCTAGGACACCACTTTTCACTCCGCATTGTCCATGGAACCCAAATGTCAGCTGTCCTCCGAAGCCAGCCTTTCCTTCTGACATCCCAGGAACTGTTCACGTTTACCCAGAACAGTAATTCACCCTCTTTACCTCAAAGTATTTAAGTGCATTGTTTCTTTCTTTATTAATTAAGCTTACTGGAATGCCATTGGTTAAGAAGATTATATAGGTTGCAAGTGTACATTTCCATGTGTACATTGCATTGTGTGCCCACCACCCAAAATCAAATCATTTTCTGTCTCCATTTATTTGTCCCCCTTCACCCTTTAATACCTCTCCACCTGCCCCTTCCCTCTAGTAACCACCATAATGTTGTCTGTGTCTTTGAAGCTTTGGAGACGAGATAGAAGAGAAAGATTATGACAGACTCAGAGCAGATAACTGAACTACTCATCAGTGGACATTTTTCTTCATTTAGCCTTAAGTCCTCCAGGGAGTTCCCTCCAGCAGAAATTCTCAGAACCCTTCAGATGTCTGCGATGCTCCCTGAGGAGGAAAGGAACACTGAGGGTTTCCCAACTTACGACATCACTGAACTCTTTTTCGTGGAATAGCTTCAAGGGCTTGGGCTTTTCCTAAATTTGATCCAACTGCAAATACTCATCATTATTATAAATTCCTTCTATGTACTACATTGTACTCTTTCTATCAAAGGTATAGACTCTCCACAAAAGGAGCAGGAGCCTGGCACTTTCCTTTGGTTTCATTATCATTAATAAGTTCCAGAGCAAGTTTCCGGAGAAACTGTGAAGAATCTTATCACTTCGACTCATGTTTAACATGCGTCATACCAAGAGCATTACAGAAAAAACTCCCACCGTGCTTCTCCACGGCCCCACGCCAGTTACAGAGCCATGTGGGGCACGCCAAGGACTCGGCTTTCCAGCTCACAAGTTTCTTAGAACAAGGCATAATTACTAGTAGACTATCTTTTTTTTTTTTTTGTATTTTTCTGAAGCTGGAAACAGGGAGAGACAGTCAGACAGACTCCCGCATGCGCCCGACCGGGATCCACCCGGCACGCCCACCAGGAGGCGATGCTCTGCCCACCAGGGTGCGATGCTCTGCCCCTCCAGGGCGTCACTCTGCCGCGACCAGAGCCACTCTAGAGCCTGGGGCAGAGGCCAAGGAGCCATCCCCAGCGCCCGGGCCATCTTTGCTCCAATGGAGCCTCGGCTGCAGGAGGGGAAGAGAGAGACAGAGAGGAAGGAGAAGGGGAGGGGTGGAGAAGCAGATGGGCGCTTCTCCTGTGTGCCCTGGCCGGGAATCGAACCCAGGACTTCTGCATGCCAGGCCGACGCTCTACCACTGAGCCAGCCGGCCAGGGCCCACTAGTAGACTATTTTAAAAGTCTGTGCTCTTAGGTACAGGGCACAGAGATGGTCCGATGGAGCCAGGAGGAAGTGCTCCTGGTGCTGCAGACCTCTCCTAGCTCGGTCCTATCACCTCTTCAACGACCAACAGCCCTGAGCAACTGTTTGGTCAGCAACGCCTTAGGGCCAGCTAACAAGTTCTGTTAGTAGATGTGCGTAGATGACAAAGCAGATGATGTTATTCTCCATCCACTGAGTCACAGGAGTGTCCCGTGAGCGGCAGCACAGTCTGTTTGGGAGCACTGGCCCGGGGCTGGGCGATGCGGTTGGCAGGGAAGGCTCCCACAGGACCTCGTTCTTGTTTGCCATTGCTCTCTATTTGGGCTTTGTGTGTGCTCAGTTGTCCTGTGGTCCTTATCTGCGTGGTTTTCCGTAGTCATAAGAGCTTGAAATGCAAGAACTGTATATATTTGAACCCGTCTTGGGTAAAGAGAAAACCAAGCATGGCCTTTTAATAATTGAAATGTTATGACTACGATAAAGCTTGTGATGTGTGCCGTATTCCTGGTTGGAAACAGTGAGCCTCCAACTGAATATATATTATCCCACCTCCCAACACACATTTTCTGACACACACAAACGCACACCCACACTCGGGTGTTTGTGCGACTCGGGTTCCCCCTGTGACTATCCTGCTCAGCGCTCTTCATTCTACGCGCCTGGTGTTCAAACTAAAATGGAAGGGCATCCTGAGTTCTTTCCTTTCCCTCTGCAACAGCACCGAAGAGCTGCGATCCCGACTCAAGGCGTGTGTTTGCCTGTGTGCCTCAAAACCCAAAGAACAAAAACAGGAGTTTGCAGCACAGACAGTTAAGGTTTATTTAAGGAAATGGCACCAGGCCCAGACACAGGTGAGCGAGCATCCTCAGGCCTGACTCAGAAATGGCCTCTAGGGGATAGAGTAGATAGGGGGAAAGTCATTACCCATGGTGACTAGGGGAGTTGGGGTCATGGGCTCTACTGATCGGTGGGGGGCAGGGTAGGGAGTAGCTGATCATTGTGTCGGTCCTGGTGTCAGCCATCCCATCATTCTGGCTGGTTTTTCTGAAGGTATGATCAGTAGGGTTGTTGAGTTCTTGGGCCTGGGGCTGAAACACAACTGAGGTCAAGGTGTTATCTTTAGTTAACAAAAAACTCTGTTTTCTTGATCAACAGACCTGAGGGTTTTTTTTAACAAGAAAGAGAGAGAAAGAAAGACAGACAGGAAGGGAGAGAGATGAGAAACATCAATTCATAGTTGTGGCACCTTAGTTGTTCGTTGATTGCTTTCTCATATGTGCCTTGACTAGGGTGGGGGGGGGGGAGGCTCCAGCCAGTGACCCCTTGCTCAAACCAGCGACCTTGTCCCCCAGCCAGCAACCATGGGGTCATGTCCATGATCCCACGCTCAAGTCAGCCACCCCACAATCAAGCCGGTGACCTTGGGGTTTCTGACCTGGGTCTTCAGGATCCTAGGCCAACACTATTCACTGCGCCACGACCTGGTCAGGCCTGATGTTTTATTCTTAAGACAGTTTGAGGCTGACCAGAACCTGATGTCCTAGCAGGGGTCCCCAAACTACGGCCCGCGGGCCGCATGCGGCCCCCTGAGGCCATTTATCCGGCCCCCCCCCCCGGCACTTCTGGAAGGGGCACCTCTTTTATTGGTGGTCAGTGAGAGGAGCACTGTATGTTTCGGCCCTCCAATGGTCTGAGGGACAGTGAACTGGCCCCCTGTGTAAAAAGTTTGGAGACCCCTGTAAGGGAAGGGAGTGGACATACAGTTTGTGAAAAGAAAGTGGAAGGGTCTGGTTGAAAGAGAGCAAGTGAGTCACAGGGCTATTAGACTGGACAAAGCCAGCTTGAAGCAAGGAAAAAGTCATATTACCGTGAAGCTCCTGTCCGGTTATACACTGTTTGCTACAATCCACTTCTTCCCCAACTCTGAGGTCCATCCCCTCCTCTCCTGCCTCCCACTCGGCACCAGCATTACAGTCACAGAGTCTTTGCCTGGCTCTTCTGTAAAGGCACAAATCTACAGTCACATACTCTTTGTGCCTTAGTCCCTGACAACGTAGTGCCTGGCACCTAGCCGGTCCTCAATCACGTTTACTAAATGAATGATTTTCCTAGACAACCTCAATGCATTTGCAAGAACATATGGCTGCCCAGGTGGTATGACTGGCTGGCAAGCACATGGAGTACAGAAGCAATTCAAACCCGCCCCCCTCACAGCATGGTAGAATGCCAGAACTCTCCACTGGCAAAAACAGACGTCACTCCTGAGCTAAAGCAGTATGTTTCCAGGGTGTCAGCTCAATTTATCTGATCATTTAGCAAAGTTCTGAGTAGGCTATAGGACAGATGAGTGTTGATACTTGATTAGGTCAAGTGAGATCCATGGCATAAGACATTGCTCCAGGGAGGGACAGAAATAAACCTCAGGACATTTAGGCTTCGCCTCTTAAGTTAGATCAATCATAAGAAAGAGAAACCGATAATTCATGTTTGACTCAGAAACAAGAGAGGCTGTACCTCCTGCCTCAGGCCACAGCCTCTATGCTCTGCCTCAACTTATAGGAATAATTCTCATTCTAGACATGAGTCGAATAAAACCATGTGTCTGAATTTCCTGGAATTTTCCTGACTCTGAATATGGGCGTGTTCCCAAAAACTTCCATGTGCCATCTGCCCTCGTGACTGGGCTGCTTCCACGATGTCACGGAGGGGGTGCAGGGGGCGGCGGAAGGCCTGCTCGCCGCTGCCAGACCTTATCCTCAGCCAGATAAACCAGCCCCTGAATTCACCTGTTAGTGAATCGCCTGAGTCAGCATCGGATGAAATGAGAGCTAATAAAATAATTCAGCTGGCCAGACAGTGTTCTATGTCCCATCTCTAGAAGTGCTCGTAGCAGGTGGGACCATCTCAGGATCTATCAGACGTCACAGGTAATTGGAGTTGATACAAGTTCACTGGGCTTTCTCCTCCACCCCTGCTGCCCCTCCCTCCCTCTCCTTCTCTTTATCTGTTTTCTTTCTTTTTCTTCCCTTTCTTCTCTTCCTTTCTTCTTTTCCCCCTCTTACCTTTCTGTTTCTCTTTTTCTTTCTTCTTCTTTTTTATTTCTTTCTTCATTTTTTTCCATCCTTTATTAATTCAACAAATACTTGTTGAGGGCTTACTTACCACAGGTCAGATGCTGCAGGAAGAATGAGACAAAGATAATGGTACAAAATCCCTGTTCTATACACACAGAGAGACAAGCAAACAGACAGACAGACACACACACACACACACGCACTCCTATTTTGGGACTCCATTCCCCACCCTCACCCTGCAGCTTCTCAGATTGACACCATGTTACCTTTTGTCACAGTACAGTTAATATCATGGCATTCTTGTTGCTAAGTGGCGTGCTAACAGTCAAGACAGAATGGGACAGTGAAGGTGACTGACAGGAGATCTTGGTGTCACTACTGGCTCTGCTTTCGACTTCGTGAATGACCTTGACCAGGGATCGGGACATAAGATCCTAACCTAAAGAATGGAAGGGTGGGGCCAACCTGCCTACTCAAATTCTCGCAGTCTCAACTGACTATGAGATCTGAAAGTTCCTCTCAATGTGGAAGGAAGGCTCAGGGGTAATAATATGAAAACTAGTCTTCCAAGGCCAGAAATGTGAAAACAATAACCATTAAAAAAAAAAACCTGGCATTTTGAAGCTTTTGTCTACCAAGGAATATATAATAAATGCAATAAATTTTTATTTCTAATAATGTAAAATATTCAAAATCCTTTTTTGTGTCAATCTTTGATGGGTCAATGAGAATGAAATTTGGAAAGGCTGAGTGGATAACAAAAATTTTCTGTAGTGAGGCACCGCCACCTGCTGGAGTACAATGGTTCTGCATGTGGTAAATATAAAGCATGACAAATCATCAGTCTGGGCTTCATTGAAGACCAAATCAGCACCATTAGTCTTAATCAGAAGCTGAGCCTTTAAACTTTGACATGACCATCAGACTGTAGAAAGATTTTCCCACAAGTTATTTTTAGCCATGTTTTAAGTTTATTTCTGCATCCAACTGCTCATCCACGATATCCATCGTTCTTTATAATTCAACCTTAATAATAAGTACCAATAAAAGCTACTTAGTCAAAATCTGTTATTTTGAATACAGACCTAGATTCAAAGGTCTAAAATGTCCTTTAGTCCAGACTGTATTAGTGAAACATCCAACCTTCAGATCTCCCAGTTTTCCTCCAGCTCTGGAATTCAGCCACATGGAGAAAACCATGTATTTATTGAGTTCTATTAAACACAGGACATTTTATACACTGAGGAGAATATAAAGAGAAGGGTAAGGCACATTCCTGATCTGTCACTGCGGAGAACAGGCATCAAGATATACAAACAGCCTGACCTGTGGTGGCGCAGTAGATAAAGCGTCGACCTGGAAATGCTGAGGTCGCCGGTTCGAAACCCTGGGCTTGCCTGGTCAAGGCACATATGGGAGTTGATGCTTCCAGCTCCTCTCCCCCTTCTCTCTCTCTGTCTCTCCTCTCTCTCTCTCTCTCTCTCTCTGTCTCTCCCTCTCCTCTCTAAAATGAATAAAGATATACAAACATAAATAGCAATTATAAAAAGTAATTATGCCAATCAACAAATGAAATATGTCCCAGGGTAGAGTGAACCATAACTGCTTTGAGAACCAGTGTTTCAGGCAGGGAACACAGAGGGTCCTATGCATTTAGGACAATAATTATGGCTTATGCATGCTTACAGCAGGTGGCATCAGCTAATGAATTTCTTCTTTCTTTCTTTCTTTCTTTCTTTCTTTCTTTCTTTCTTTCTTTCTTCTTTCCTTCCTTTCTTCCTTCCTACCTCCCTCCCCCCTCCCCACTCCCTCTCTTCTCCCCCCTCCCTCCCCCCTCCCTCCCCCCTCCCTCCCCCCCCCAACCCTCCCTCCCTCCTCCCTCCCTCCCTCCCTCCTCCCTCCCTCTCTCCCCGCCTCCCTCCCTTCCTTCATTCCTTCTGAAGTGTGTTTTTCGGAAGTGAGAAGCCGGAGCCGCAGACTCCCACATGCGACAACCAGGATCCACCTGGCACGCCCACCAGGGGGTGATGCTCTGCCCATCTGGGCCTTTGCTCTGCTGCAATCAGAGCCATTCTAGCACCTGAGGCAGAGAAAGAAGAGGGGGAAGGGTGGAAAAGCAGTTGGGCGCTTCTCCTGTGCCCTGGCTGGGAATTGAACCTGGTGTTTCCACAGGCTGGGCTGACGCTCTACCGCTGAGCCAACCAGCCAGGGCCATGAATTTATTTTTAAGAGTTCAGAACCCAAGTGCCAGCCTGGTGTGCTTCAGGTCAGAAAACACACAGCTCTGGGTCACTCTTCACCACTCTCAAGCATATGAGCAACTCTGGAAGCACAACCATGTTCTTGGATACAGCTAGCCCCAGGACACGTAATTTACCTGAAAGACTTCAAAGAGGTTCTCTGCGCCATCTCTGAAGATACAGACTAGCTCCAAGTCTTGGAGGCAGTAATCAGAAAAGTACCTCCTCACTGAACTGAGAATTGGGCCTGCAATAGACTGTTTGCAAAAAAAACAAAAAAAAACTTTAAATAACAATGACTCTTTTGTGTAAAGTTAAAGAGGAGCCTTGAGCCGGTGACAGCCCAGCTCTCTGTAGTCCTCAGGATTTCATTGTCATATATTAGTCCATTTCCTTTTCTCCTTCTTTCTTTCTTCTCTTTCTCTTTTTATTGCTTTCTCTTTTTTCCTGCCAGTAACACACCTTATTTGAGAATACCTGTACAAGGGATTGTGGGATTTCAAAAAAGAAAGTAAGCTCTTAGACTTTGTTCCAAAGGTATGCAGATGACATCTTTTTTGAAAATAATTTTAAAATTAGCTCATTCCTTTTGAAAGAAAAATCTTTCACTATTTTGAGACCTTTATTTTCTACAACTAGTAAAAGGGAGATTCCCAAAGAGAAATTATAAAATGTTATATATACAAAAGTAGCAAATGTGGTTTCTTAAAAAGTAATTAATATAAAACTATATAAACCAGAGGAAAAGCGGGCCCGTGTGTGCACCGTAACACAGAAAAGAAGTCACAGAGTAAAAGCGTGAGTGTGCCCTTGCAGACATTTTCCCACGTACACACACACTTGTAATATTTACGTGGGAAAAAGGTGCAAGAGTCTTCTTTAGACTCGGAATCTTGGCTAAAGCCCCAAAGCGGAGGCCAACAAAGCCACACGTTGCAAATACAGTGCCAAGGAGCTGCCCCAACTCCCTTCTGCCTCATAAAGACTTTGCCTAGCCAGTCCTACCCAGCCCTCCATCCATCCTCCAGAAACTGGTCAGGCTTATGGAAGGACGAAAGCAGTCATCCAGGTCGTGAGGTCCGAGCCTGGAGGAAAGGTGATTTTGCAGGAACGGGGTGCTTCCTTCCAATCCCTCAGCCCCATACAGTGCGGCACGAACAGCACCAATCACATCAGCCCAGACATACAGGGTGGGCACAAACAGCACCAATCATATCAGCCCAGACATACAGGGTGGGCACCAATCACATCAGCCCAGACATACAGGGTGGGCACGAACAGCACCAATCACATCAGCCCAGACATACAGGGTGGGCACGAACAGCACCAATCACATCAGCCCAGACATACAGGGTGGGCACGAACAGTACCAATCACATCAGCCCAGACATACAGCGTGGGCACGAACAGCACCAATCACATCAGCCCAGACATACAGGGTGGGCACGAACAGCACCAATCACATCAGCCCAGACATACAGTGTGACAGGAACAGCACCAATCACATCAGCCCAGACATACAGGGTGGGCACAAACAGCACCAATCACATCAGCCCAGACATACAGCGTGACAGGAACAGCACCAATCACATCAGCCCAGACATACAGGGTGGGCACGAACAGCACCAATCACATCAGCCCAGACATACAGTGTGACAGGAACAGCACCAATCACATCAGCCCAGACATACAGGGTGGGCACAAACAGCACCAATCACATCAGCCCAGACATACAGGGTGGGCATGAACAGCACCAATCAGAGAGAAGGACGGTGACAACCGGCATGTCTACTCAACCGTGGGACTACATAGGGATCTTGTATGTGTCCCTGAGCACATAGAGACTGGAACCTACTTTTCACCTGGAGCTTCAGAAAGCCCTGAGGTTGCCTGTGACCTCAGAGCAAGGAGAGGTGGGCACACCCACCATTCAGCAGACCAGTGATATGTGACCTGAGTCCCGCATTAATAGGAAAATATAAATGCAAATATTGAAACATTGTTATTTGACTGGTGGGAAAAAGTTTAAAAGACCAATAAAATTTGGTGTTGGCAAGATTCTGTGGGAAATGGCATTCTCAGACATCACATAAAAAACTACAAATTTGAGAATTTTTTTAGAGGAAAATTGGCAGTATTTATTAAAATGTTAGAAACATATGACTTTATACCCAGTAACTTTATTTTGGAAAAACAAAAACTCCCGTAATCTCCCCAGCTTGTTGGGAACATGGACAACGCTGTTGGGAGATTTTGAAAACATCCAGATAAAAAAACTAAAAGAATGGCAATAAGGAAGAGGAGGACGTAGACTTGAGAGATAGTTGATAGGTAGAATTAACAAGATTTAGAAGCTGTCATGGATTGGATTTTTATTCCTCAAACAGATATATTAAAGCCCTAATATTCCCGGTATCCATGAATGTGACTTATTTTGGAAATAAGGTCTTGCAGATGTAATCAAGTTAAGATCACACTCACAGTAAGTCCTAAATGCAATATGACTTGTGTCCTTCTGAGAAGCGACACAGAAACACAGGGGAGAGAGTCACGTAATAACAGAGAGAGAGATTCGAGTGTTGCATCTACAAGGCAACGAATTCCAAGGTCTCCAGAAACTAAGCAAAAGCATGGAACAGATTCTCACATAGAGCCTTCAGAGAGAGCGTGACACGACTGACATTTGATTTTGGACACCTAGTCTCCAGATCTGTAGGAGAATAAATTTCTTTGTAGTAAGCCATACGGTGTGTGATACTTCAAAGCAGCTGTAGGAGACTAATACAGAGACCAGCTGGTGTGAATGGTCAAGAAGAGGGAGGAACTAACGATGTTTCCACATGGCACGAGGCCACAGGCCAAGGTCTGACATGGTAAATCCCCACCCTGAGGTCCATCTGTTTGGATACATCCCTTCTGCATTTAGGAGAATCTGAGGAGATCAAAGCCTGGAGGTATATGCGTGTGCGTCCTGAGAGATGTCAAGTTCATTTACAAGATCTCTGGATTCAGACTGCAAAGCCTTCATTCTCTCTAAGTTGGGAGGGACACGACTCTGTGGCAGAGACATTAACTCTCTAGAAGTATACCCAGAACCAACATGATGAGTTCTGGGAACTAGGTCCATTTCCCACCCAATCTTGAACTAACTCTAGAGCTGGTGTGAGTCTGCTCTGGGTCTTTGGGCCCCTGTGTGAGGCAGACAGCACAGCACCCCAGAGTATGTGGACCATCATGCAGGGAAAATGGGTGGTGGAAACTAGGGTGGGCTTGGCCTCAAGCAGGGCTGCAGCCCTGGCCAGACACTTGACCCTCAGAGCCTCCACTTCTCACTGCAGAACCACAGTGGACTACACGGAAAGGCAGGTGAGAACTGAAGTAACCTCACAGTCGGTTCGAGCATTTTATTTTACAGAGGAGGGAAATCAGACAGAGAAACGAAGTGGTTTTTTTCAAGGTCCCGACGATTGGGTTGCTGAGCTGGAATGAGAAGTGCTCTTTTCATTCCTGTATTTCTAATGTCTTTTTCAGCCTTTAAATCCTATGCTTATAAAAGCAATGTATAAATAGAATGAGTGCTAGAAGTTTCTAAATAGCTCCATACACCAAACAATGCTATTTAAAGAGAGAACTAACTGGAATTCATCAATCTCACAATTCATAGATCTCACATTAATTTTGTGCATTGGAGCAGATCATTGGCAGGAGCCAGTCAGGTAGATTGCGTCTTCAGATCTTCAAGAATATTCAAGAACACTGACAAAAATCCTTTCATTTACAAACGTTTGTCTGTTGGATTTTCACTGTTTTCTGCTACCCAGCAATTGGGTTGGCTGAAAAATTTGCCTAACACATCCCCACCCCAAAAGGAAAACAGATGTGGTGACAATGGCCTTTCCCTAAAGTAAATATCTTGAAAATGCGAAAACAGCATCTTGTCACTTTCTCGGGTGATGTGTTCACTGAAAATGACCTCCCTTTAGACAAAACTAAGGCAGGCTCCGGGGTCTGAGCTGGACTTTGAGAGTGTCTGGCAGGTGAGGGGTGGGTACTAGGGTGGATACGACTGAGGGTTTAGCCACCGGCCAGCTGCCTCCTCCGGATGTAACCACAGAGCATGGCTCACCTGCTGCTGGGAGCTGCCAGTCATAGGGCAGGACACTTTCTCCTCCAGAGATAGCAGGGGAAAGCACCTCTTCCCTTTCTTATTCTTTCTCTCTCTGGGACCATCAATTTCCCCTCCTTTTCCTATTCTTGGTCTTCATTCTTATTATTTCTTCCCATCGCCTCTCTTCCATATTTTCCCCTCTGTCAATGTGTTTTCTTCTGAATGCTCAACCCCAACCAGGGTAATCTATTACTGGGTACATGGAAATAATATCACTTTAAATCAATATAGGTCAAAAAATTCAGTGCCGGAACAAGACTAGTAAATAAATGACTCTGTTCCTTCCTCCAAAAATGTTTCCGTGAGTGCCAATGGCCATGGGCTGGCCACCGAGACATCACCAGCCAGGGAAGGACACGCCAAGCTCCATAAAGGAATCCTCATCTTGGCCCCCGGCTCCCTGGATGTCTAAGCATAAGAATCATCAGAATTTCATAATAGAGATTCGTAGCTCCGTCCTCAGTTGAAAGGATACATTGGACATGCATAGGAAATACCCTTATACTTCCAACATATAGAATGGGTAGAAATACTAGGTAGCACATATAAATACATACATATGTGCTAAATAAATATATGTGTGTTTGTATGTGTGCTGTGTAACAGCCAAATTCTAAAGAAAAATGAAAATCTTGGGAATAAGACCTTCAAGAGTGTAGCTATGAGTAGATATTGAAGCCATTGTCTTCGGGCATGTTGGGAGGAGATGTGTGCCTCGGAATAAAGCCCCGGAGTTGAAGCTCCAAGTGCATACTCAGTGGGCAGTTAGAAGTAGACACCCTGCATAAAGCCAGGAGTGAAAAAGCCAAGTACCGTCCCTGCCTGATGAGTGACCAGAAAATTCGACCCAAAGGTTATAAAGCTACTAGCATTTCCTTCAATAGCCTTTGAGGCTGACTGAACCAAAGCTCTGATAATGGGCCCTCTCTGGAGGTTTTAATCTAGGCAGACAGCAGAATCGAAGGCATCCTGCAGTGTAGCCTGCCTCAGTCCTGGATTTGGGGTTTCGTGTTAGCAAATAAGCAGTTAGCATAGAAAGAAGACCGTTGGTTTCTAAAGACGGATCTCTGGAATTTTGCCTGGAATCAGTCACTCTTTTATTTGCCAAAACCTACAGGCATGGTCATATATCTCCAACAGCTCCCCTTATTGGTTTTTAAGGATGTTAATTAACAGCTCCATTGTTGGCAGGCTATTGAGAGACACTCAGCTTGAAGCTCCAGCTGCTTCACTCCAGCTCTGGATGTATCTGAGCTCTCACTGAGGGCTGTAAAGCCTCCATGGAGTCACAGCACAGCAGGACCAGTCAGGCCGCCTTAGATTTTGTAGCACGTGAACATCTGTCTCTTATATTTATTCTGATCCTTTCCATCCACCTGGGGCATCACCCCCAGGATACTAACGTAAGGAAATCATCGTGGTCTGCCCTTGCCGTCCAGGTCACTGAAATACAGACTTACCAAGGGTTGTTTCATTTCCTTTGATTGTAATGCCTTCATTTGGCTAGAATTTTCTAAGTTTACAAAATAGTTTTATAGGACAACCCAGTTCTTATAAGGTCGGTAAAAGGGCCAATGTCACCATTCACAACTGTGAAGAAGAGGTTCAGGGAGGTTTGGTGACTTGTTTAAAGTTCCACAGAGGAGCGAGGATTTGAATTTAGGTTTCCAGTCCACTATACCGAATGACCAAGTGGCCTCACCTTCCAGTGACCATGACCTTCCATTCTCTTTAGCTTGACACTGATTGACTTTGGCTATTTTACATTGGGGTTTTTTTTTTAATTGAGGTAAGATATAATTACATAAATTTTACCATATTAACCATTTTAAAGTCTACAGTTCAGTGGCATTGAATACATTCACATTGTTGTGCAACCATCAACATCATCTTCCTCTAGAACCTCTTCCTCATCCCAAACTGAAACGTTGTACCCATTAAACAATGACTTCCCACCCCAACGACTTCCCACTCCTCCACCACCCAAGCCCCTAGTAACTACTATTCTACTGTCTGTCTCTATGAATGTGACTATTCTAGGTCCTTCATATAAGTGGAATCATATACTACTTGCCCCTTTGTGTCTGGTTTATTTTACTAAGCATAATATTTTCAAGGTTCATCCACATGGCAGCCTGTATCAGAATGTCAATCACTTTTAAGGTTGAATAATATTGCATTGTATGCATAGCCTCCACTTAGTTTATTCATTCACCTGATGATGGTGCCCTGAACACTTATCTCCTTCTTTGAGAAATAGCACTTCAATTTTCCTTTAGGAAGTCACCTCCTCCCATGGATAAAGCCTAGTGGAAGTATTAATTAAGATGCTCTGAGCTGAGAACAATCCAAGCAGATGTTCCCTCCTAGATTCTGAAACCCAAGCAACATGATAAGTAGAATAAAAGTGGAGCAGGCTTTTAGAAAACTACAGCTATAACTAGGCAAGATTGGGCAGTAGTGCTGGCTACACAGAGACGTTCCAGCTATTAATTCTCAAGCCTTCCCTTTGACTATGTGACTTCTACCATGCCCTCCATGGCCAGGACTAGATTCTGTTGTTGGAAACTAAAGAACTATAACATTCATTAAAACCAAATGAAGGACAGACGTCTTACTTTCACAGCCTCCCCTGTGGCTATGGGCATGATTTCTTTTCCCCCTGAAGAATGTATTTAGTGTTTATTTTTACATTATTTGCCTACATAGATTTGTGGGGACAGGATACAGAGCGTAATGGGTAGGGAAAAGGAAAAATAGAAGTTTGTTGCCAACTATTTGCCCTATAGATGAACTTGAATTTCCTTTAAAAATCCATTTATCTTCACTTTTGCTTATTTTTTTGTCAAATCTAGGCCTAATGTGTAAGGACTTAATTGTCAGTATTTAGAGCCTTTATAACTTTCTCCCATCTGGTCTCTCCAAATACCTTGAGGGTATTTTGAATTGTGTTTACAGGATGACCTATTTTCTCAAGTGCTGTAAGATACCAAATGTCAATGGTCATGCTTTTGTTTTCACCTACCAAACAAAGTCCCATTTCTCTCTAAATATTCACTTATTCAACAAATAATTATTGAATGCCTGAAATATCCCACTAGGCTAGTTTCTGGGGACTCATCAGCAAACAGGATAACCATGTTCTCAGCCCTTGTGAAACTTACCATCCCGTGGAAGAGGCCAAAGGTTATTAAATAATCCGTCAAAAACTGTGAAATTACAGCCCTGGCCAGTTGGCTCAGCGGTAGAGTGTCAGTCTGGTGTGTGGAGGTCCTGGTTTTGATTTCAGCCAGGGAACACAGGAGAAGTGCCCATCTACTTCTCCACCCTTCCCCCCGTCCTTCCTCTCTGTCTCTCTCTTCCCCTCCAGCAGCCAAGGCTCCAGTGGAGCAAAGTTGGCCCGGGTGCTGAAGAGGGCTCCATGGCCTCCACCTCAGGCTAGAATGACTCCATTTGCTGCTGCGGAGCAACAGCCAAGATGAGCAGAGCATCGCCCCCTGGTGGGCATGCCAGGTAGATCTTAGTCGGGTGCATGCGGGAGTGTGTCTGACTGCCTCCCCGCTTCTAACTTTGGGGGGAAAAAAAAGCTGTGAAATTCTTACTCAGTGAAGTGCTTTAAGCAACTTTGAGGCAGGATGTCACTTGGTCAGGAATGCAGAAAAAGCTTCTAGAAAAAGTGATTGGAATGAGTCTAATAAGATAAGTAGAATAAGTAGGAATTACTTAAGTGGAATACTGTCGTGGGGTCGGGGGAGGACAGGTTTTGGCAGAGCAGACAGTATAAGCAAAAATTCTATGTATGAAGATGGCCTGGCATGCCTGTTTCATAAAATTTCATAATTTCATTCTGATTTTACATGAAATTTTTTTTGGAAAATGCTTTAATATACCATATCTAATGTTAAATTCACAACAGCCTTGTTAGACCAAGAATATTGGCTTTTGGCTAGGTTCTAGCTTCTGCCACCCATTTCTCCCCCTTCCCTTCTTCCACACACACACAGCACCCACTCAAACTTCATACACAAGTTCCGCTCGGCTGGGCTGAGCATCTCGTGGGCTGAGAAAGAAGGGATTAAAGGAGTTCTGGGCTCAAGCCAAGGTGATGGCTCGTTTAACCCTGACTTGTGTCTTAGTTCTCATAACCACATCACTAAAATAAGACTATTTTACCCACAGACTTTATGACAGCTCCCCCTCTAAGTAACCTTCTTGATGCTCCCATCTCTGTGTAGCCCTAGGATTCTGCCTGGCTTTTTCCTATCTCCCTGCTGGGAATCAGAGCCTGCCCTTCCCCCGAATTCCAGCAAAGTCCTTCTGTCTGCCACATTCCCCAAGGCCACGCTCCGCTTGCCAGAGTTTGGGAACCTCTCTTGCTCAGTATTTCCCATTGCAATGTCTGCCCTCGGAGGACAAGTGCCGCCCTGCTTCCAGCTGTGTGCAGTGACCGCCCCCTGGTGGTCATTGCCACAGTCACGCTCACACTTCCTAGCTCAGCTCTGGAGAGGTCTTGGGCCCTTCAGCACCTGCCCCGCTCCTCTGGGGACATCCAATGCAGGGTCCGGACTCTTTCTCATCTTCTACAATTCACCAGGCCATGCAGGCTCCTGTCAGACCAGACTCCTGGCTAAACTTCAGCCGAGCTCCTGGTCCAGGGCTCATCACCCTCCATGTCCTACACCTAGTAAGTAAAATTAGCTGTTCACTGGGATTGGTGCACTCTGATTCAGATGTACAGAATAACTTGTGACTAGAGAGGGATTTTATTTTCATTACTGAAGGGGCATGTCATCCTCCATATGTATTTCCTTGACGGCTCAAGAAACATTGGTAATGAAGCCGTTTCCGGTCAATGAAACTCACACTGTCGACAGACTGACAGAAAGCATGAGCCATAATTCAAGTGGCCAGGATCCATGGTGATTAATCAGGGTTTACTAATAGATCCGGCCAGATCTCACACATTTCCCCTCCCTGAGGTCAGCCAGGATTCCTGTGGGGAAAGGCCACAGATGGCCCCCGCTGTTATACCCCAGGACTCTCCTCCTCGGGACATTCAAGGAATCAACTCTTTCAGTACTGAGCAGCCCCCGGGGAGGAAATACCCAGCTCAAAAAGAGCCCCCATTTCCCAGCGTTGAACCAGGAGGGGGCTTCAGTGAGCCTTAGTGCCCTTGCTGAGCCAGTGTGACTGGTGATGGGCCAGGTTGGGCTCTCTTTTTTCTCTATCCCTGCTCTTTGACACAATTTAAAGAGCCAATATAATGAGAGTCTCCTCATGGGTCCTCGTTCCCAGCCACAGGACCAGAACAAAACCACTCAGCCATTTCCTTGAAAACTGCACAGTTTGCAGAAAGGCCACGCTGGGATAATGTATCAGGGAACAGGGTTGTCACGCCACCACACAGGATGTCTCAGAAGCTGTAACCTAATACCAAGGCCCATAATCTGAACACTTCATCTCCCTTAGCGATCCCCAGTGACAGTGACAGCAGTGCGTGTGCAGGTCACCGTGGACCCGTGATATGAGCTCTGAGTACAGGCTGTTCTGACAGCACTTGAGAAATACCAAGAGTGGGGGAGGGGAGGTTTGCAAAATGTTTGATGCAGATACAGAATTTTAAAAAATCTAGCGCAATGGCACACTAATAAAATGACTATGTAAAACATACCACAAAACTAAAAAGTCAGAAGAGGAGGAGGAGGAAGAGGAGAAGGAAAAGGAGGAGGAAGAGGAGGAGGAGGAAAAGAAATGCAAAATGGAAGAGCATTTAAGAGGCCTCCCACTGCCCCCCTCCCGAACGGGGCGCCGCTCCAGGCATCACACGCACTGCCGCGGTTATTACTGCTGTCCTCTGTCTGGTTCTGGAGAGAAAGTTTACTGGTGTTTCCTGAAAGATCCATCCTCATCTCCTCAACTTTGGTAAGCAGATGTCACCAGGGTGGGGGGAAAACAAAACAATGACCAATATGGGTGCTGTAGTCCCCGTGTCCCTGAAGTTGCTGGAAGCAATTTATTCGTGTCATTCCCATGGAGGAGGATTTGGGGTTCCGGATGACTAGTTCAACTCCGGATTCTATTCCCCCATTAGCTTAAAGCTGCCCGTCAGCCACTTGAGCTCTGCCCACACCTTGGCCACCGAACACCCTCTGAGCTGGCCCAGGGCACTCCCAGGCAGCCTGCAGTGTGGACGTTCTCCAGCCACCCGGAGGCAGAGACAGCGCTGAGAGCCAAGTGGCTCTGCAGTGACAGAATGGCGCTCGACAGGACCGAGCAGGTGTGCTGTGGCCCTGCGTCTGGCCAGGGCAGATAGGCAGAGCTTGCCAGAGTGGGTGGTGGCTATGGAATCATTCCCATTATATATAAAACCCCATGCTGACATTGTGAAGGTAAACCCTGCTAGAGAACTTTTTTTTTCTTTTTTTTCTTTTTTTTTTTTTGTATTTTTCTGAAGCTAGAAACGGGGAGAGACAGTCAAACAGACTCCCGCATGCGCCCGACCAGGATCCACCCGGCACGCCCACCAGGGGCGACGCTCTGCCCACCAGGGGCTATGCTCTGCTCCTCCGGGGCGTCGCTCTGTTGAGACCAGAGCCACTCTAGCGCCTGGGGCAGAGGCCAAGGAGCCATCCCCAGCGCCCGGGCCATCTTTGCTCCAATGGAGCCTCAGCTGCGGGAGGGGAAGAGAGAGACAGAGAGGAAGGAGGGGGGAGGGGTGGAGAAGCAGATGGGCGCATCTCCTGTGTGCCCTGGCCGGGAATCAAACCCGGGACTTCTGCACGCTAGGCTGACGCTCTACCACTGAGCCAACCGGCCAGGGCCCCCTGCTAGAGAAATTAAACCATTTACACACTTAGGCTCTAAAGGACTTGAGAAGTGGTTAAAAGAAGGACATTTTGCCTGACTGGGCGGTGGCACAGTGGATAGAGTGTCGGACTGGGATGCAGAGGACCCAGGTTCAAGGCCCTGAGGTTGCCAGCTTGAGCACGGGTTTGAGCAAAAGCTCACTAGCTTGGACCCAAGGTCACTGGCTTGAGCAAGGGGTTACTGAAAGCAATTAAAGCAATTAATGAACAACTAAGGTGTTGCAACGAAAAACTGATGATTGATGCTAAAATAAACTGTCTCCACACACGTGAAATGCGTTTCTCTTTCTAGAATTTCAGTCTTCATCTTTCCTGGCAAATCAACCCTGTGCTTTTCCCAAAACTTCCTGACATTTGCCCATGAGGAAAATACCACTTTCCAGTAATGTCCACCTTGCTTTATGTTTTACCTGTGTGTAGGAGTCGGTACTGTTTCATTCAGCTCCCCTTCTTCAGCCCTCGCTTTCCCACTCCCCTCACTGAACATTCCACGAGCTGCAGGGCTCAGTCTGCTGTCGCCTCTGAGCTCCACTGCACGACCCTGTAAACACATGGGCATCCAAACACGTATTCTCATTGACTGTTGGAAGTAGGACTCATTAGAAAAATTATTGCTCAAAAGATTTCTCTCAAATACAAAAATCCTGAAAAAAAAATATGAAAAATGTCCATTTCTATTTTGCACTCATAACCTGAACCTCCTGTCCACTTTCTCACAGTCGACTATTAAATATTAGATTTGGTAGAGTCCTCGTGGGTTAGTTCAACTCCTTGTCCCTAGAGCTTAAAATGACGAGTACCCACTGGAACCCACCTTCTTTATTTCCCTTCTGAGACTAAGCCTGGAACAAAGAGGTGCAGAATTTGTCCAGCACTTGTCTTTTGTCCTTGTTTACACACTGCTCTGGAGGGCCCTCCCGGTGTTTAGAAGCCCCAACTACAAACAGTACCCACATCAGTGGGCCGCCAACCGGGCGTGTTCTTCTTCCAGACTATGCTCACCCAAGCATAGCAGCCGAGTGTTTCTTCACATAAACTGTTAGTGGAATACTTTTCTTTACGGGGTGGGAAACGTGAAAGGAAGGGAATCAGAATATGCCACCCCAAAATATACCGCTTCAGCAGAAAGATTATTTCAAGTTGAAAACAATTGAGAAAGAGCATACAAAAAAAAGAGCTTTCTCCTTCTTTTCTATCTGAAAGTAAGGCATAAAGACCCCTTGTGAAGGTGCCCCCTGCCTTCACCTTTAACCAGAAAGAGGAAAACAACCCTGATCACCAAAGACAAAGACAGCACTTACATAAGTCTGCATAAACAAACCTTACTAAAGAACCCTTATCTGCCATTAGCTTTCTCCATAGTTGCCTTAATACCATTTACCATCCTGGTGTCTGGTCGCTTCTCCAGAATATACTGCCTTTTGTTCAAGTGGCATATAAGCCCCCTCCACCACCACCACCAAGTCTAACTGCCTCTTTGAGCTTTCATTTATTTTCTGTGGCGCTCATGTGCAAATACAGTTAAAAATAAAAATGCTGTGCATTTTATTTTGTTATTCTGGGTTTGGTTTTTTTTTTGTGGGGTTGTTTTTTTGGTTTTTTTTGTTTGTTTGTTTTTTGTCAGTTTAATTTACAGGCCCCCAGCCCAGATCCTAAGGAGGTAGAGAAAAAGTTTTTCCTCCCCTACAGAAATAAGATGAAAACTATTGTTCACCTAATTTTTGTTTCTCAGGCATGGATCAAGTTCCAAACTTTACATTTACTATGATAATAGAACCAGTGCAGAAATAAAGGAAACAAAAAAAGGAACAATGGCCTCAGGGTTTTTAAGAGCTAAAAGTAGCAGTTGTAGATGACATGTCCATGCTCTGGCTCCAGGGACTTTTCTGGCCCATGATGTCATCTCCTCATTAAATGGCAATTTATCCCACTAGAAGGCTTCATTTTATAAAATATAAATTCATTGCTTTAGTGAGTCTAATATGAAACACTTGAGTCAGTACTTTCTGATTTTAAAATCCTATAAAAATGTTAGTTCATACTCTTAATTTGGCCTTTTTCTTATTAGATTAATTTATGGTACTCACTCTCTTTCTTAGGTTTTCAACTACAAAGTGTTTTGTTGTTGTATTTATTTTGGGATTTCTTTTGTTTTTTGTTGTTTTTTTCCTGCATCAGCACCCAGGCACACACACTGAAGAGCATTATAGAAATTCTAACATTCATTCTAAGAGCTATAAGGCAGTGAGGCGACAACCACTGCTTTTCAGTCATATGATGAAGCCTGGGCCCCTGGAGTCACATGAATCCTGAATACAATATTTAATTTTTTTTATTTATTCATTTTAGAGAGGAGGGAGAGACAGAGAAAGAGAGAGAGGAGAGACAGAGAGAGAGAAGGGGGGAGGAGCTAGAAGCATCAACTCCCATATGTGCCTTGACCAGGCAAGCCCAGGGTTTCGAACCAGCGACCTCAGCATTTCCAGGTCGACGCTCTATCCACTGCACTACCACAGGTCAGGCCCTGAATACAATATTTTTGAAAACAGGCTGGGCCAGGTCACATCTATCTGAGTGGTGGTCTGAGGACCTGGTTTCCTTCTCCACCATTTAGGCCACCATTTTTGATCAAGTAACAAGCACCTGGCATCAGGTTTTGCAATGTCTGATGAGCCAGGACATCAGGCTTCTGCATTCTTGTTTCTGGGATGAATGGGTCTACTCCAAAATCAGTCAAGACTAACACAATTATTCCAACTTGGTTCCAGCCTCATTACAGTCAAGTGTGTTACTCCTCCAGGACTCGGGACAGTTCAGACAGTCATGTAATGATTTCTATTTTCACTTAATTCAGTACGGCAAACCTTTATTCAGCCTACTCTGCCAAAGGCACTGATCTAGAATCTGTAAGAATTAAAGAAATGCTGACGTGCACCTAATATGAGAAACATTCCCTGACTTTCAGGAGCTTGCACTCGAGGGAAGAATTTCAGAGAGCTTCATCTGAAGCACAGAGATGACTCCTTGTTGGGCAGATAAAATATATTATGCTCACTTTGTTAAAGACGGCGCTGCCCACGTGGAAGCCTATCGCCCAGGTGATAATATTAATTGCCCTTCTTGCTTGGGATGGGTGTGATTATGTTAATATGTGTTGGGGCAGGGCTTTTGCGCCAAAAGGTTTTAAAAGGAAGAGAGATCACATTGTTCCGGAGAAAGAGTGATTATGTTCTGGGAGGAGCCCATGCTAGAGGAGAGCAGAGAAAGGCCACGTGGAGGAGAGGAGAAGCAGCCAAGATGGCGGAGTGCTGAGTGAGAAGCAAGTTTGTGCAGAGTTTGTGCAGAGAGTAGGAGATGGGGAACAGAGGTGAATAAGGCTGGTGAGGTTAGAAACCTTTGATTCTAGGAAACTCGGATAAGCCAGTGGCTTTGGGAGCCCTGAATGGAAAGGGAAGTGTTTTCCCACTGTGTGTATTTCTTGCCCACCCAGTGCGAGCTAGGATTAAAGGTAATGGCCCACCAGTTCTTGGCTTCGTTGTTTCATTACCGTCTGTCCGAATCTAATGGGAACCTGCACTGGCCGCTGCTACTGGCTTTACACTCCTCTATATGGTTCACAATATAGAAAACATCAAAAAAGAAAAAATAGGTCTGAGCCACTTTAAGATCCTTCAGAGTTTGAAAATTAGATGCTGCTTTCTGTAAATTAGATGCTATTTTCTCTATGGTTGACCTCTAAGGTGACCAAAATAAAACATGACAAGCTATCTATTGCTGCCCAAGATTTAAGCCATTTTTTCAGAATAGGTTTGCCAAGACAAAGGAGGTGCTTTCCGCAGTGAAGGGGAGGTGGATGAGAGGGGGAATGTGCTGAACAGTCCCAAGTAATCTCATTGTTTTCGGTTTCTGCAGTTATCTGGACCTCTGCGTACGAGAGCCAAGCAGTCAAAAGGCAGAAACAGGAGTGCTCACCTCATCGTGCCACGGATGGTATCTTCTTCCTACAAACAATGCAGTGCAAAGGGTCAGGGAGAGGGAGAGTCTGACCCAAAGCAATTTTTTCATTACTTATCATTTTTGACAGTTACAAGAAATCAAGAGGAGGGATTTTCTTGTCTGATTATTTCTAACCTTAAAGTTCAGGGAGTTAGTCTATCTCCAGATTAGGATGTACTGAGTACATCCTGAGGAAGAGGTGCAGAACATTTCCCCCGGACACTGTCCCGAGACGTGAACTCTCTCCCTTAATTTATGATGGGGGGTGGGGAGAGCGCTGTCACCTCAGCTCAGAGCAGGGGCTTCAGTCAGTGCTTTGTGTCGCTTCCACCACAACGCAACGGGGCAGCAGCCACCCCGGTGATGGGGCTCACTCAGTCTGGCCACAGATTGCTCACACAGCCCACGTCCCAGCCGGTGGCCAAGGGATCCCAGAGAGTGAATAAATAGCCCCCACACTGCCTGCCGGTGACTTACTACTACTAAGTGGGAGCATGCGTATCTTGGAAGATACCTAAAGTGAGTGCACAAAAACCTCCAGAAGCATACCTTTTGCTAAACTTTAAACATCACAGAAATAGTTCACACATTTCAGAAGAGATAAATATACCTTCAGGTTGTAACCTATCTCTCATGCCTTCATTTTGCAAGGCGGCTGCGTGAAAATCAGACTTCTCCAGTTTAGGAATCCATGAGCTCCTGCGGCTTACTCGCGGTGGCAGCAGACCTTGTGACCTGCCCTGTGGACACCTTGGTGAGATGCTGTGGCAACAGCCCTGGATGCGGGCGCAGGAATCTGCTCCCACACAGGCGACAGCGCCGTCGCAGTGGGACCCACAGCTCAAGCTGGAACCAGGGACCGCCTCCCCTGCCCACCCTTCACCCCGTCCCCCAGCCCAGCCCAGCCCAGCCCAGCCCAGCAGGGCCACCGCACTGCTTAGAGTCCTCCAGAGAAGGGGCTTCCACCCTCGTCCACCGTTCACCCTCTCTGAGCTTGAAAATGAAAGCATTTCTACGAGCGTGTGCTATGTACAGAAGAGAAGTTTCTGGAAGGAGGTCGACTTATACAAGAAATACTGGTCCTACAGTAAGAAATGAATAGAAGGCCCTGGCCGGTTGGCTCAGCGGTAGAGCGTCGGCCTGGCGTGCGGGGGACCCGGTTCGATTCCCGGCCAGGGCACATAGGAGAAGCGCCCATCTGCTTCTCCACCCCCCCCCCCTTCCTCTCTGTCTCTCTCTTCCCCTCCCGCAGCCAAGGCTCCATTGGAGCAAAGATGGCCCGGGCGCTGGGGATGGCTCCTTGGCCTCTGCCCCAGGCGCTAGAGTGGCTCTGGTCACGGCAGAGCGATGCCCCGGAGGGGCAGAGCATCGCCCCCTGGTGGGCAGAGCATCCCCTCTGGTGGGCGCATGCGGGAGTCTGACTGTCTCTCCCTATTTCCAGCTTCAGAAAAATACAAAAGAAAAAAGAAATGAATAGAGCACTTCTAGCTTTTCATCGAAATTCAAACTGTAATTAAGAACCTGTTTTCCCCCCATATCTTGGCCTCCGTGGAGATAGAGGCCAGCTGCTTGCTTGTGTGGGCGGAAACTCCAGAATTTGCGACTATTGTTCATTGTCCTCAAGATACTTCTACCTCTTTGATGCTAGCATGCATATTTCTGTACCTGCAGTTCCACTTAGTGGCACTATTTGCTGCGAGAGCTTTGACAAGTCAGTCTGACCTCTCTGTGCCTTGGTAGTCCACCTGCAAGTGGGGAGAGAGCCACAGAGGGTGAGCTCAAGGTCCCTGGCAGTGAGTGCCACCTCGTGAGGATTCAATGACCCCAGCAGTCTTTAATATCTAGAGGAGTTATCAATGCCTTGTTGGACAGGGTTGAGTCGCACTGGGATGACACTTAAGATGAGGCTGGAGTGTCCTCCTATCTCCTGAAATAGGGTGGGACTGAGGAGTGTGGGTAAGGAATGCACCCTGGGGGGTGGGCAGAGGTGGTGGATCCTCAGCCAGCAGGCCAGATCAGGCAAATTCCCAGGGCTCGGTGGTCAGCTGCCATCGGAAAGATGACTCTTCCCGGAAGAGATGCCTATCGTCTGTTTGGCAGAAGCCTCAGAGTAGTGACGCCAATGGTTTGCACAGGCCCTGGGTGAGTCAGCACTGACTGGGGTGGTAACAGACGGGCAACGTGAACGCTCAGGACTGTTAGGCTGATGAAACCGGGACACATTCCAGAAGGCTTGCTATCAACACCCGGGAACAAAATGTCCTAAAACAACGCCGGAACCCTCATCGGCAAAGCCTGAAGTGAGGGCTCAGCTTCGGCACACCCTGGGGGTGGATCTGCCCACCGTGGGAGGGGTCCCAGGCAGCTGCAGGCGCCTCCAAGAACAGGACGCCGGAAATTTCCCAGAAACAAGCAGGTCCAAGGCAAAGAAAGACCACATCTTCGGAGTTGTTTGTCTGTTCGTTTGTAGCCAGAGCTCTGGTTTGGGGGGATAGCCATTCTAATGAGGACTAGTATCCTGGACCCGCCTCGCCCCCTCCCTGAGCAGGCAGGAGGGAGGGAATCTGGGCAGTGGGAGGAGGGGTCCCCTGGGTCGCCTCTGAGGACCCCCTGCTGAGCACCGGAGAACATCTTCCTCCTTGGACCCAATCGGGGACAGGTTCCCCAGGTTCTGTCCAATCAAGCTGGGTCTCCCCAGACACCAAGCGATCTCAGAACTAAGGCAACCAGGGTCAGAGCACTGAAGACCTGGAGTACCCTTGGGTAACATGAAACACACCCTTCCCGGTTCCGACATGTGCAAAAAACTTCACTGGAAGAGTCTTTGAACACAAATGTTATTATTTATAAAAGACTGTTTACAACAGGGGTCCCCAAACTACGGCCCGCGGGCCGCATGCGGCCCCCTGAGGCCATTTATCCAGCCCCCGCTACACTTCCGGAAGGGGCACCTCTTTCATTGGTGGTCAGTGAGAGGAGCATAGTTCCCATAGAAATACTGGTCAGTTTGTTGATTTAAATTTACTTGTTCTTTATTTTAAATATTGTATTTGTTCCCGTTTTGTTTTTGTTTTTTTACTTTAAAATAAGATATGTGCAGTGTGCATAGGGATTTGTTCATAGTTTTTTTTTTATAGTCCGGCCCTCCAACGGTCTGAGGGACAGTGAACTGGCTCCCTGTGTAAAAAGTTTGGGGACCCCTGGTTTACAACATACTAAAAATAGTAATAAAATAAAATAAAACGTATGGAATAATTCAAATGAGTCTTTCCGTAATGCTAAACATCCCTCCCCCATCCTTAGTTCGACTTCTCAGAAGTAACCAATTTTAAATAGCTCTGGTTATAGGTCTTCTACACCACAGAACTAGCCTATATGAGTGTGCCTGTGTTTCTGGCCTTATCAACTTCAGATTACAGTTTCCTACTATGAAAGGTGTGTGAATTTAGTATATTTCCCTACCTCTCAGCTATCTGGATTTCACCTTCCCATTCTTATGAGTCACATTAACATTTTAAGATCTCTAATTTAAGGACGCTAATGGTTACATGCATAACTTTGATACGCACAAATTCCTTGTGCATCTTGACTTTTCAGCATCTAACGTGATCGGCCTGCTCCCTGTTCTATAACATGAGAAAAGTAGTTCATCTCCTGTAACCTCGGTCCCCCACCCTCTTTCTTTCCAACTTGTCAGCTGACTAATATTGTCACCCAGGTTTGTAACCTTCCCATTCTGTTCTATAATTTTAAGTTAGTTTTCTGTACTTTGTCTATAGCTTGACTTTAAAAATTGAAAAGCAATAAGACACATTCATAATATTAAGATTATATAAGTATTAATTGCAGAATCAAGTAAGGCCCGTAAAAATGGAAATGTGATTTTTATATTACCAAAAATATGCATCCAAAAACTTATTAAAAAATAGGTTCCCTTTATTTATACTCCTATTTTTCTAAGTCATGTCCCCTTTCAGTTTGCTTCATCTTATCAAGACTGCTGAATAGTTTGTTTCCTTTAGTCTAACAGATAGAATAAACATAATGTTCCATTCTTTCATATCAAAGATCTTTCAGATTATTAAACATAGGTTCAAAAATCAATGTTCCGGGCCCTGGCTGGTTGGCTCAGTAGATAAAGCGTTGGCCCAGTGTGTGGACATCCTGGGTTCGATCGCTGGTCAGGGCACACATGAAAAGTGACCATTTGCTTCTCCCTCCCTCCCTCTCCTTCTGAGGACAGCATCTGCCCTGGGTGCTGAGGATAGCTTGCTTGATTCAAGCATCAGCCCAGACAGGGGTTGCCAGGTGGATCCTGCTCAGAGAGCATGCGGGAGTCTGGCTCTACCTCCCCGCCTCTCAAAAAAAAAAAAAAAAAAAAAAAAATCAATGTTCTTTAATCACCACCTCCTGTCTCCCAGTTCTAATTTGGCCAATTGCTTTCTAGGCCAGTTTTTAGAGTTAACAACTTAAATTTTTTTTATCATTTTATTCCTGAGGCAGTTTCTCTGTTGGATTACTTTTCCTGCCCCACATCCCCAGATCAGACCAGGAAGAGAAAATGGAAGAAACTTTCTGAGTCAATAAATACTTACTTTGCATTAATTCTTGAGTAATAGGCTGCTGGCTATGGAATTTAAGGTGAAAACAATTTTCTCTGAGAATTTTAAAATCTTACTCATTGTCTTTTAGCATCAGTGTTATTAATGCAAAGTCTGATGACAATCTTACTTTTTTTTTTTTCTTTTGCAGGTATACTGTTAATTCTCTCTGGACGCTTTTTCACTAGGAATTTTTAAATTTCAACGGAATAGTTCTTGGTGCGTGGTGAATATTGTCCATATGAAAATCTTTTATTTTTTAGTTTGATAAAGTTATATTTTAATACTTATTTGATTATTCATCTTTGTTCAATCATCTTGGATCACTTTCATATTAATAGCATTCCAGCAACTTCTTCATGTCATCCTCTACACTCTGAGCTATTTTATCAACTTTATCTTCCCTATTACTAATTTAGTTTTTAGTCATACTAATGATTCAAATCCATTGATTTTTTTGTTTGTTTTTTGTTTGTTTGTTTTTTTTACAGAGACAGAGAGAGAGTAAGAGAGAGGGATAGACAGGGACAGACAGACAGAAACGAAGAGATGAGAAGCATCAATCATTAGTTTTTCGTTGCGCATTGCAGCACCTTAGTTGTTCACTGATTGCTTTCTCATATGTGCCTTGACCATGGGCCTATCAGCAGACTGAGTAACCACTTGCTCGAGCCAGTGACCTTGGATCCAAGCTGGTGAGCTTTTGCTCAAACCAGATGAGCCCACACTCAAGCTGGCCACCTTGGGGTCTCGAACCTGGGTCTTTGGCATCCCAGTCCAACGCTCTATCCACTGCGCCACCGCCTGGTCAGGCTCAAATCCATTGATTTTTATAGTTTATGTGGGCCCTGACCAGTTGGTTCAGTGGTAGAGCATCGGTCCAGCGTATGGAAGTCCCAGCTTTGATTCCCAGACCAGGCACACAGGAGAAGCGCCCATCTGCTTCTCCACCCATCCCCCTCTCCCTTCTCACTATCTCTCTCTTCCCCTCCTGCAGCCAAGGCTCCATTGGAGCAAAGTTGGCCCGAGCGCTGAGGATGGCTCTATGGCCTCCACCTCAGGCACTAGAATGGCTCTGGTTGCAACAGAGCATCGCCCCCTAGTGGGCCTGCCGGGTGGATCCCAGTCTGTCTCTCTGCCTCCCCGCTTCTCAGCTCAGAAAAATACAAAAAAAATTAAAAGTAAAATAAATAAAATTTATGTGGGAAGCAGTGGTCAGTGTTTCCAGGGTCCTCCCATCCCTCCCTTGCTCCTTTCCCATAGCTGTGTCTTCTCCTGCGGAAACACACTCTCCTCTCAGATCTCTCTGAGGCTAAGTCGGTTTATAAAGCCTTCTTTCTTTCTTTTATTTCTTTCTCCCATGGTTAGTTGCTCTTTCACACATTTTGGTATTTCTCTTTTACCAAATAACTGATGATCCTTGATTGATCATTCATTATTTGTTTTAACAAAAATCATGTATTTCTTACTTAGGAACTAGTATAGTGAACACCCAAATGCTTATCATCCAGCTTAGAAATAACATTTTACAAATAAAATTGAAATTTTTGAGCCCATCTCCAGTACATCTCCTCTGATTTTTTGTCATTTCAGTTCTGAGCACAGCATGGCAGGGGCCCCGGTGGCTCCACAGCTGTGGAGGACCGCTCCAGGGGACTGTGTCCTGCTATAGGCACAGACCTAAATGGCACCTTTAGGTGATGTGGGGTTTGAGACATTATGGGATGGCCTGGGACAGGTCAGGTCTTAGAATGATACTCACTCACTTGGATGGGCCAGAAAAAATAAAGTAAGTCCAAGTGGGGTGCTAAGACACAATGGCCAGTGGTTTTAATGACCAAGAACTGGGATAGGGGTGGCCTAGGGAGAATAGCATTGGTCAAATATGCATTAGTCAGACTGCCCTGTGAGCCCAGAAGGAGCTGCTAGAAGTCCAAAGAGACAAGCAGCAGGGGAATGACCTCCAGAACCTGTCAGTGGGAAGCGAGCCCCTTCCCAGGGAAGGATCTGGAGCCCAGACAAAAGGTGACAAGGGCAGAGCTAGCACCAAGTCCTAGGGGGAAAGTCCCCTAGGCAGAAAACAGGTGTGGTGGGAGCTGAGTATCCAGGCACAGGAAGCGAAGAGGTTCAGTTGCCAGAATTTGGAATCAAGGTATGTCTTAGCTCTGAGAAGCAAGGATGAGCTTGGGCCAGACCAAGTACGAGAATGAAGATGCTGAAATTCTTCCCGCTGATAATCAGAATTGGTCTTGGGCTTAATTAATCAAGTCACCAGGCCTCAGCTGGGGAAGAGATGAGGTGAGGACAGAAGGGAGAAGGGAAAAATAGAAGCTAAGAACCAGGTATGATCTAACAGCATCACTTGACTTCATACGGGCTTTTGTTTATCAGGATTTGCGAACAAGCCAACATATCCTAAATCCTATACAAAATTATAGAGATTAATCTGTCCCCCTTACCTGGCTCCCATGTATACCAGGCAACAAATACCCCAGAGCTCCAGGAGGAGCTGGTTCCACTCCCAAAACTTGATTTGAGCCCCTTCCCTGTGCCAGGCACTGTGCTGTGAATTGAGACTTCACAGGGATGAACATCTGCCTTGGCCATTGAAAATTCTTGTCCTGACAGGGAGTCAGACATGCAAATGGACCATTTCAGACAGGGTGGAAAGCACAGTGCTGGAGGTGTTCCTGATTGCTTAGCTGAGTGGAGCAGAGCAAGAGAGAGGAGGGAAGAGGCAAAGCAGGAGACAAGGAATGAAGACCCAACATGATGTGTTCCATGAACCATAGTATTTGGTTACTTCTGGAGCCCACTCCAAGGCAAGTGTGAAGTCATCAGGCCACTGCCCCATACCTTTTGTGTGATCTTGAGCCTCAGTTTCTCTTCTGATCACCAAGAGATCTAGGAAAAAAGCACTAGAAATACTTCTATTACTTAGTATACATCCATATTTCTAAGAGGATTGAGATAAGGCAGAATAAAGGATGACTCAAAAAGAAGGTACATGCCATACTGGTTTTCTAAAATGGCTTAATATTTATTGCTTTCTTTAGGATTAGTAAATTTTACTGCTCATGAGGTACACACACTGATAATTGGAGTTGACTAGATTCTACAGTAAGAACGGATCAAATTCTTCTTGTTCTAATTTTCCTCAAAAAGTAATAGTTATGTTATTTTTCTTTGTGCTTACACACACACACACACACACACACACACACACACACACACATATATATATATATATTGAGAGTTACTAGATATGCCTTCTCTGATAAATTCCATGCTGTGTTTATCATTGATGTTCATGGTCTCTTTGCATAATGAGGTCCAGTCAATAAACAATTAGGCATGCTTCTGGCTGATGGACAAGGAGACCATCTTGACAATCTCCACAAAGGTAGGAAATGATGGTGATTTGTTTCTCTTTGGTTTTGCAGATTTTTTTTTTAACCATCCATGTGCAAATGAAAAAATCTGATTATCTGTGAATTTCCAAGATTTCTATGAAAATGATTTTTAAAAATCCTACAAAGACACTACACAGAAGGAACCTGACAATTTTTTTACTTCCTTTTTTGTGTCTTCCTATTCAGAAGTATTCTCTATTTTGCCTTCGCCTTGAAAATAGACAGCATCTCTTCACCAGCAGGTAAAAATACTAACTACTGAGGATGAGCTAGAGATAATCTTTGTTGATCCAAGACCTGGCTGGAATATATGCCAGTATTTCAATTCACCACATTGGACCACTGATAGTCTGTAGCTAGGCATTTACCAAAACAATTTCTCCACTGGTCAAGGTCAGTGTTTGACAGTGATAGTTTTGACTTCAGTGAAGAATTCATAAGAGTCCTTGGCACCTTCTCTACCTATCCCAGAACTCTTCATCCCCCCAAAAGGAAGGTTCAGCTCTCTTATGAGCCAGCAGTTGGTCCAGACCAAGCCTGACTGCAACTTTTTAGCCACCCGGTGGACTCGTCCCACATTGCTTGACCACACCGTCGCTGCCAGACCATATTTAACACTGTTGGCTCTTTTAATCACTTCTTCTTCGCTATCAAAGGGAACAACACATGTCACTGGACCAAATATCTCTTCCGTCATGCAGCAGGATCCGTCCTTAATGTCTGTTATTATGGTGGGAAGCATGAAATAGCCTGCCTGATTCTTGGGGGGAATATTCAACACATCTACTCCCTCACCACACAGAATTCGGGCTCCTTCAGCACGAGCTTTCTTGATGTAACTTCTGACCTGCATGAGTAAAAACCATGATTAGCAACATCTTACCATTTGCCTTCACACAAAGCAACAACAACAACAAAAAAATCAATATTTTCAAATCATCTAGAGAAAATGTATGAGGTCATTGTTGAGAAATCTAAAGTTGATTATCTTATCACTCAGGCACTAAGCTTGAGGGGAAGAAACACTCTCACCATCACTTGGGCATTCAACCCTCATACTTGGAAAAGGAGCCAGTAATTTATCTAATGTCAAAGTGCAGTATGTGTGCTTTTCATATATTCTCATTTAATTCTCTCAAAAGTCTTTTAGCTTGCTGATGATATAATTGAGCCTCAGAAAGGGTAAACATTTCATAAAACCAATAAACAGGAATACTAGAATTCACACCCAAGCATATTCAGGAGTTAAATACACACAAGAGTATTTTCTTATTTTGGGAGGGGCTGTCTCCATGGCAGCAAGTGTCAAATTGACTGGTGCATAAGATTTAATTAAAGGCTAGGATGCCCTTCAAATATGTGAGCTTCCAGAACAAATAACTTCTACTTTCTAGTTTCATTACTGATTATATTCAGAAATATATCTAGGTAATATAGTATAGCTAACTATAATGGGAAATAAATTATGTAATAAATTAACCCAGTGACTCAGAGATAATGACAGTTATTAATAATAATGGTTGTAGAAATGACTCATTAGAACAATGATACATACATGTAAATGTGGAAATGTTGTTTAAGGCACAATGATCCATGACTCTACCCCAAGGGGTATAATAACCATAAGAGAAATAGAAAAATAATCCCCCAAATTAAAAGTATAGAACAATAGTCAAACAGTACATCAAAGATAAGATATATGATATTTTGAAATGACGTTTGGATTCCCATTTACCACTTATCCTCTGAGGATTCTGCCCCAGTATTAAATAGTACTTCATTGTAGAACTATATTCAATATAGAGCTATTTGTTTGCCAGATAAAAATTAAAAAGTAATGTTATTTTATTATTGTTTGCTTCAGTTTGTAGAACCCTTAATAAGTCATGATGTAAAACAGTGGTCCCCAACCCCCGGGCTGTGGACCAGTACCGATCCGTGGGCCATTTGGTACCGGTCCGCAGAGAAAGAATAAATAACTTACATTATTCCCATTTTATTTATACTTAAGTCTGAACGATGTTTTATTTTTTAAAAATGACCAGATTCCCTCTGTTACATCCGTCTAAACTCACTCTTGACGCTTGTCTCGGTCATGTGATCCATTTATCCATCCCACCCTAAAGGCCAGTCCGGTGAAAATATTTTCTGACATTAAACTGGTCCGTGGCCCAAAAAAGGTTGGGGACCACTGATGTAAAAGACTTTTCTTTTTTTTTTACAGGGACAGAGAGAGAGTCAGAGAGAGGGATAGATAGGGACAGACAGACAGGAACAGAGAGAGATGAGAAGCATCAATCATCAGTTTTTCGTTGCGACACCTTAGTTGTTCATTGATTGCTTTCTCATATGTGCTTGACCACGGGCCTATAGCAGACCAAGTAGTAACCCTTTGCTTGAGCCAGTGACCTTGGGTCCAAGCTGGTGAGCTTTTGCTCAAACTAGATGAGCCCATGCTCAAGCTGGTGACCTTGGGGTCTTGACCTGGGTCCTCTGTATCCCAATCCAATGCTCTATCCACTGCACCACTGCCTGGTAAGGCATGAAAGACTTTGTAAAAATAGAACATTTGGTAGGGTTTCATATTGCTCACTGCTACACCCCTCCCCAGAGGCACGGTGATCATGAAACTGTCCTGGAAAACCCCTAGGCTGGCTTGTGGGTAGAGACTAAAATAGGTTTGGACTTCTCTTTCCCCCTATTCCCACCTACATTAATTAAAAGATGCCAACAGTGGCATCCTGGGTGAACAAAGGAAGCCCCTCCTAGAGGCAGTTGCAGGACATTTGTCACGATCCCTACAGAGCACACAGAGCTCTGGGTCTACATTATAATGTCTAAATGGAATTATGTGATTTTCTCTTAGAAGCTCTTGGGATCATCACATACGAAGAGAAGTGTCAGCTTCAAATTGTGAATGTATCAAAGTATTTCATGTATAAGGTGACTTATACTAAACTGAGTTTTTTTTCTAGGAAAGTATCATTGGGTGGTAGCTTGACCAGAGGAAAACACAGGCATGCTGGCTAGCTCACTTTAAGTAAGTGGCCACAAGCCTCAATGGGCTCTTGGAGATGCCTGCGGACAGTAGAGAGTCATTTTATGTCCCTTTTCTCTCCTGATCTCTTGCAAGGCTTCTTCACACCTTCTCTTCCCTCCTGAAACCTCCAACTTTCTCTCCCCCTCACCTGCTTCCTATTTCACTGAGAGAACAGAAAAAAAATCAGAAGAGACCATCAAATACATAACCTTTCCTCCTATGAGCATCTGTGCTTCAAAATATTGTAAAGGTCGCCCTGGCCAGTTGGCTCAGTGGTAGAGCGTCAGCCTGGCGTGCAGAAGTCCCGGGTTCGATTCCCGGCCAGGGCACATAGGAGAAGCGCCCATTTGCTTCTCCACCCCCTCCCCCTCTCCTTCCTCTCTGTCTCTCTCTTCCCCTCCCGCAGCCGAGGCTCCATTGGAGCAAAGATGGCCCGGGCGCTGGGGATGGCTCCTTGGCCTCTGCCCCAGGCGCTGGAGTGGCTCTGGTCGCGACAGAGCCACGCCCCGGAGGGGCAGAGCATTGCCCCCTGGTGGGCAGAGCATCGCCCCCTGGTGGGCGTGCCGGGTGGATCCTGGTCGGGCGCATGCGGGAGTCTGTCTGACTGTCTCTCCTGGTTTCTAGCTTCAGAAAAATACAAAAAAAAAAAAAAATTGTAAAGGTCAAAGTTAAAATGTCCTAAGTGCCAAATTGGTGCAGTGTCAGAGATTTCTGCAAACCTTAGTAAAAGCTCTGCCTTTCATTGGCCGACTGACGGAGGCACGTTTTCCCTGGTGGGCTTTACCTACTGCAGTGGAAGACAAGACCCTTCTAGAACCAAAATCTATGACTTATTTTGGGAGAAGTCACCTCAGGTAATAAATTAAAATGACCTTAGAGATCTAAATTCCATAAGCCACCCAAAGACCATCAACAGCTTCTCCCAAGTAGGCCGCCAGTAGCCACTCCATTAACTAAAGACCACGCACTTTGGACTGTGTGTCCTGGCACTTACAGAATGCCATCTGCTCTAAGCCAGAGGCAGAACCCGTCCCACCGGGAACATTTACCTATTCTTACCACCTTTAATCCACATCATGTTGCCCTTTATGCTTTGAAAATTGCCTTTCTCGCGCTTCTGATGGTATCTCCAGGCTGACTTCTCAAGTGCATTCATTTCACATTGCTGCTGTTTTATAACTGAGCTACATTTGTTTACTTGTATCCAACATTTTTAGGCCCTATAATCCAGAGACAATTTCCCATGGGTCACAATCATCCAAAAATAAGGAGTAATTAACAGGACGTCAAAGCATGGATGTGCGCCATGCCTTGCACTGAGCTTCTCTCCAAATAAGAACTCTTTCCATACCCTCCCTGGCGGAGACTGACTTACTTTCTCCAGATGAGCTTTGCTTATCAGCGCTCCCATGCTGGCCGATGGATCGGAGGGAACACCTACTTTCCACGTTCTGGTCGCTTCTACAAACCTCTTCAGAAATTCACTATAGATGCCCTTCTGGACGAAGATCCTGCTGGTACAGAGGCAGATTTCACCCTGCCAAGAATGAAGGGCACACAGGAAAAGGACCAGGCTGGAGGACACACCCCTTCATGGATAGATCACACTGCACTCTGAGCACCTGCCTGTACCTATACATACATACATACATACATACATACATGTCTCTAAGCCACTTTCTCTAGGAATTTCTATGAGAGAAATAATTATAATTATAATGATTGTGAAAATAATTATTGTGAAGAATGTTTTTTGTTCAACACTCACAAAAATATCCCATTGAAAGGCATTATTATTACTATTTCCATAATTTACCGGTAAAGAAATGAAGGTTCAAGAGGTTATATAAATTATTCAAATGAGGTGAAATAAAGATATTTCTCATTCCACTCATCCTCCCTTCTCTGTTAGTCCTAACACCATGGCTTAATTCTTTGTTGTTGGATAAAATTTTTTAAAAGCGCGCCCTTTGGAGGAAATCATTAGGTATCTAGGCACCCCTGCTCTGTTCTGGGCACTGTCCCTGGTGCTGAAGCTAGCCTGCCGCGCAGAAGCAGGTGCAGGGCCCTCATCACGAAGCCGAAGACTGGGCTCTCTGATCCCGTGTCCTTCACCCTTTGGGGTGCCAGGGCTTGAAGACTCTGATGAGAACCATGGGCCCCAGGACAATATCTGCTACATAGTTTCAGGAGATGCAAAGTTGCCCTGAAGCCCATCCGTAATTCTAATGTAAGAAACCAGCCCTAGACCGGCTCTGGTGTTTATTTGTCAGTGTGAGAATGCATGTGGGGTGCCTTGGGGCAGAGAATAAGGTTTACTGGAGTTAGGACATCTAGGCAGCAAGAAGAGGGGGGGGGGTAACTCTACGAGTCCAAGGATGGAGGAGCTTAGAGTAGCAAACATCGATCGATTTGCCTACGGCTGCTCCTCGAGGAAAGTTGCGTAACTCAAGAAAAGGAGCTAGCTGAACAGAAGCCGTGACTCTACAAGGCCACGGGCTGACATTGAGAGTGACAGAGGATTGATGGCATAACACAAAGTAACGACTCTCCTTTCGCTGAAATAGCGCTGGACTGACCCTGGCACTCCCGCTCTGCGCTGGGATGAATCAGATCCTACCTGGCAGGGCACCAGGGTACAAAACCAACACACAGAACACCCAGAGGACAGACCTGGTTGGCAAAGCTGGACCTGACGGTGGTTGAAATGCACTCGTCCAGGTTGGCATCCTCAAAGATGATGGCAGGGTTCTTGCCCCCCAGCTCCAGGGAGAGCTTCTTGCAGTGGGGAGCACTGAGCTGTGTGATCCGCTCCGCGGTGGGCTGGCTCCCCGTGAAGGAAATGAGGGCCACCTCCGGGTGGGACACCAGGGCCTCGCCTGCCCTGGGCCCCGTTCCGAACACAATGTTTACCACACCTGGCGGGACACCTGGAGGGGAAACAGTGTCGGTTACAGTCATTTTCAGTAGTATACTGAGGACTTTAGGTTACACGGGATCCTGCTTGCAAGTCCAGGGGTCAGGAGCGATCTCTTCTGGCTATCCTTAGCTCATGGCACATGCCCTAGGTGGAATTCTTTGCGGTGCTTTGCCTGAAAAATGTGAGGTACAACATTCTACATAATTCATTCCATAAAACTGCCTAGGTCTTAGGGGCTGAGGATGCAGAGACGCCCTCCCTGAGGGCAAGCGTTGTGAGGGAGGAGAGCCCCGTTTCAAGTCAGCATCCAGGAGTCACAATGCAGGGCAAAAACACCGAGGAGAGGGGGGTGTACATGTTGCAAAATCCAGAGGAGAAATAGACTATCTTGGCCTGAGGCAGTGAAGGAGGGCTCCCCGCAGGAAGGTCATTTCTGAGTTGAAGGTTCTGTATCCCATGATATTAATGCACCATTGCACACTAGGACTGACTTAAACTACCAAGAACACCCAGAAATAGATGGCCCGTTGTTTTCTATCACGAGACCCAACTGTCCTAGGTCTGCTCTCACTTCCTTATGTGATTTTTGGATTTACCTGTGTATTACCTAACCAGCACTAGAAGGCACAGTAGCTGAGGGCGGAAATCGTGTCTGTGTTGCTCTCCACCACATGTATCCCCTGTACACAGAGTGCCAGATAGAATTAACACCAGGAAATGCTAAGTCACACTTAGGGGGTGTTTACCGTGGGCCAGTCATTGCTGTGCATGGTTCACCCCTTTAGACTTCCTAACAACTTGACTGGGGAGGGAGTATTCATATCCTCACTTTATCCATGAGAAAACTGAGGCACAGTGAGGCTAAATAGCAACCAGTAAGAGGCAACACTGGGCGCCAAAAGGTTAAGAAACAATTGTTACATAAAAGGATGAATGGGTGCTCGGTGTGCCTTATCCACATCAGAAGTGGTTCCTGACTGCGGAAAACTTTAGTATCCAGAAGGAAAACCTGTGTGCAACTGCGCTGTGTCCTGCAGCTACTCAGGGTTTGCCGGGAGGTTGCTGGGTGTCTTCCTGTGGTTTCCTCAGGCCTGAAGTCAGCAGGGTCAGAGACTTTCCGTGTACTGTGTGAGGGTTCTGAGTGACTTCCCTGCTGCTAGTCATTTTACCCTTGTTCCAGATCAGACATTCTCTCAACAGAAACAGACTGTCTGGCATTCAAACATTCTTCTTCAAGCATGAGCTTTTTATGAGTAAGCAATCCATGAACAACTAAGTAGCCACAATGGAGAATGATGCTTCTCATCCCTCTCCCTTCCTGTCTGTCCCTATCTCTGTCTCTCTTCTCTCTGTGTGTTTCTCTGTCACACACACACACACACACACACACACACTTAAACACACAAAGAATAAGCTTTTTAAAAGTATAAATAATAGCTCTGGCTGGTTGGCTCAGTGGTAGAGCGTCGGCCTGGCGTGCAGGAATCCCGGGTTCGATTCCCAGCCAGGGCACACAGGAGAAGCACCCATCTGCTTCTTCACCCCTCCCCCTCTCCTTCCTCTCTGTCTCTCTCTTCCCCTCCCGCAGCCAAGGCTCCATTGGAGCAAAGTTGCCCCCGGCGCTGGGGATGGCTCTATGGCCTCTGCCTCAGGCGCTAGAATGGCTCTGGTTGCAGCAGAGCAACGCCCCAGATGGGCAGAGCATCGCCCCCTGGTGGGCATGCCGGGTGGATCCCGGTCAGGCACATGCGGGAGTGTCTGACTGCCTCCCGGTTTCCAACTTCAGAAAAATACAAAAAAAAAGTATAAATAATAATTTTACATTGATGACCCATTATCATCCAATACACCTTCCCGAGAGCCACAGCCTTAGCCCGATCACCTTGAGGGGACAATGGAGACTCCGTGCAGCGGAGCCCCGAGGAGACAGATGGGAGGAGTCAGTGAACCCTGATGATGTCTGGCACAGCCTCGCTTCCAGGGATGCCCCCTTACACTCAGCTGCACTCTTGTTGTAATCCAGCTTAGGCTGTTTCTGGACCACATGTCAAGTCCAGAGGAGGCCGGACCTGGAGCCAGGCACCATATGAGAGCAGCTGGGTCCTGGGTTGGGGCAAAGAAGATGCCTGGGGGAGAGGTCCCCACTGTGGCTGATGAGTGGAAAACAGCAATGAGCTTCCCACCATTGGCAAGTCGGGGCCCTGCATCTCCATCAAATATCGGGCATGTGGATATCTGTCGACTTTCTGGATGGGGGAGGGCACAGGAAGGTGGACACTTGGGTTTTATAAATCCTGAAGGCAAAAAATGGATGGGGTCACTTGTAATGCATATATTTAGTAGCACGCTGTCCAAGGGCGAGAGGAAACAGAGACAGCTCACATTGACCGTCCCCAGATCACAAGCTGTTTCAGGCTGCTGATCCCCTTCTGCCCAATGGCGTTAACATTTTGATTATGTTTTCTTGAGCTCTGATATTACTATATTAAAACTACCCATTGGCCATTATTTCTGAGTACCATTTTGCCATTTGATCAAGACATTAATGAAATATTTTTTTAGAGACATCTGAACTCTACCCTGAAGAGAAGGAAGGCTGTTTAATCGGCAAATGACAATTTGGTAAAACTCAGGGTAGGTGCCGACAGACAGGAAGGGAACAAAGCCCCTCCAGTGCTCGGAGGTGGCAGGGTGACAAAAGAAGAAGCTTAAGCTTTAATAGATCAGGACAAAAGCCAATAGGAAGGACCAGGAAACCCCATCCGTGGACACTCCAGAAATGAGGGCAAACACTTAGTGCCCCGAAGGGGGAAAAAAATGAATATTCTAGGACTCCCAAAGAGGTATTATTCACTGTGTACTTTTTAAAATGATTTTATTTCAAAGGAAGTTTATCCGTCAAGATTGTTTGAACACCTGGGACGGTAGGAGCCGCTTCTGTGAACATCCCCAATGCACTGGGGGAGACTATCACTTTCTTCTCCCTACTCTGCTCAGAGTTTCTCTCACAGTGATTATGTAGATGTGACTCATGTCTCCTCCAACGCCAGTGGAGAAACTGAGGACTTAGACAGGTGCACACTGAGTGTCCCGCTCTCAGCGTTTGTCAGAGGAGGAAGGTTTAGCAAAGCCGAAGGGCGGGAGGGAGGGACCGCCCTGGTATCCTAAGCTTAGTCGTTCGTAAGAAATAAGAGCAATGCCGTGCAAACAGATGGACACATACAGTCCTCGTGCAGGCCGGTGCTGGGGTACTGGACCAGGGAGAGTGGTTAGGAAAGAGAAATGATCGTATACAAAGATGTAGTTGATGGTAGGAAAGGCTGTGCCTGGGACACAGCCCGGCAGCACCGTCCCTGATAGGGACAAAGCAGAAGTCAGCTCAACTCCTGTCTCGTGCAAGGGACTCTGCAGTCAAAAGACAGGGGAGGAATGTCTTGGATCTCTGCAGACACTGCAGACTCAATTTCGTAAAGAATGGGCTCAGACCATGATGCCCTGTGTAAGGGAGGGACGACACATTCTGGCACGAGAGAGAGGCAGACACGTTCACATCACACACCCTCCAGAGGCGTAGGGCATCCACAGACGGAATCCCGAAGACCCGGGCTGGGAGGCCTCACTCCTCCGCAGGATACAAGGCCCTGGGCGCTAAGCCAGCGGGACAACAGGGCTCTTCCCCAAACAGGCCTGGTCTAACCTGCCATCGGAATCTTCAAGAACTGGCTCAGCTGCCTAGAAGCCTGTGTGTACATTGTTTTTGCTTAGAGAGAGAGAAAGAGAGAGAGAGAGAGAGAGAGAGAGAGAGAGAGAATGAGAAATGAGCTGCTTTCAAACGCCCACTCAGTGGGCACAGGTGAGCCCAGCCCTGCCTCCTCTGTGGGCTGAAAGGAGGGACATACAGCAGAGATCAGAGGAGCCAGAGCACAGCCTCTTCCCGCCCCCACCCGTCACTCCTACCCAGGCTGCGGAAGCATGAGCGAGGGGCTTGCCCAGGGGGTACATACAAGACAGGGCCTCCTGCCTGTTACCTTCCAGCCCTGGGCAGTGTCAGGCTGACACCCAGAGGCAGACCAGGAACACAGCCTGCATGTGACCACTACAACCATAGCAGAAAGGGCACATGCAACTGTATCAGATCAGCGCCTCCACAGTGACACCACATGTAGGGAGAACCGAGGGGTAATTTCAGATCTCTTGAAAATGGGCTGTCAGATATTCTCTAGCTATAAAAACCAAGAAGGAACTAGTAATAGTCTCTCTATTTTGTGATTTTAGAAAGAGAGGAAGGGAGAGAGAAAGAGAGACAGGAACCTTGATCTGTCCCTGTGTGTGCCCTGAACGGCAATCAAACTGCAACCTCTCTGCTTCCAGATGCTGCTCTAAGCACCCGAGCCATCTGGCCAGGGCTAATATCGTTATTTTCATCAAGATTGACTTGTGGTCCCAACATGAGATTTAAACTGCATAAGACACCTTAGGGAGCAGGCTGGTGTCTGTCTGAGGCTCTGTAAGCCTGTCGTTGAATTCCAGTTGTGTGCCCACTGCTGCCAGCCCAGCCCTGCAGGGAGGATCTGTCCTGCAGTAGCCCATTCTGGGGAAGAACAGAGGACACCCTGTGAGCAAGCCCCATGGACAAAAGGGATTGTTCAGGACAGAAACGGAGATAAAAAAACAAAGATGTCAATGAAATCTGTTTTTAAGCTGAGCAGATTTCTATCCAGAATAGCTTCTCAAATGTCAGTGACCCTAAGGGGGCCTGAAGCCTACAAAGCAAACAGCCCCAATGCCAATCCGCCCTCAGACTCTAACACTGAATTACCTGCTTTCTCCAGGAGCCTGCACATCATCCACGCGGTCACTGACGTCATCTCGCTGGGCTTGGCTATCACAGTATTGCCAGCAGCAATTGCTGGAGCGATCTTCCAGGTCAGCAGGTAGAGCGGCAAATTCCAGGGACTGATCAGACCAGCTGCCAGAGAGCAGAGCATTGCCAGAACTGACAGGCCTCTCGAGGCCGACTGGCCCCACTGGTTTACTGGTGCTGCAGGAAGTTGACGCTCCTAAAACCCCAAACCTTGCTTATTTGTAGCCAGCCCCAGAGAAATCACTGCAAAATGTATCACAACAACTGTGCCTCTTAGAAGTATAGATGAAAACAGTTCACTCTCTTCTCGATGACTTACAATTAGATTTATGAGCAACAGTACTACAAGTTTCGGGGCTAAAAGGCTGTCACCTGTCACGAAACAGTTCTGTAATGTGATCAGTTTTGAGATTTATGGGTTGACCTTTACATGTGTTTAAAACCTCTCTCTCCTCATTAAACTGTCCAGCTACTATTTCTTCAAAGTTTCTTCATCTCTGTTTCTAACTGAGATGATTGAGACATAAAATCTCAAGCCTTTTAGAACTATTTGTAAAATATGAAAAAATTGACTCTGAGAACGTGAAAGCCATTTTAGCTCGCCAGACTATTTTTCCATACAAAAATCCTCTTTAGTATCTTACCTGTGTCCTGAGCAGATAGGCTTTCTGGATAAATAACAGAACCAACCACTAGAACGTGTCTCTATAATAGTATGAAACTACCAGTCTCCCCAACCACAAAACATGCAAAAATAAAATCTACCTTATCACTACATAAACGGATTCACCTAACCTTATAATCCACCTTTATATCTGTGCTATAAAAGTAAACATATTTTATACTATTTCCCATTGAAAAATCTTTTCTTGAGGGTAAAATGATATTTTTTGCCATATAATGTTAGGAGGATGTTTGAGCCTTTCGTAATGCCTTGAAAATACCTTTTCCAAAGGGTTTAAATAACCAAAGTGGTAAAATGTCCCGTTTTCTTTCCTTTTAACTTACATTCTCTTATCCTGCCATAAAATATAAATAGTAAAATATGAAGCTAGTTGGGTTTTTTCTCAGAGGAAACAGTGACACCTGGTGGATATTTTGTGTCATTGCAATTCAAGGGAGGAAGCAAAGAAATAAATGAGGAAAGTAGATACTTTAATCAAGTCTTATTTATCACGTACCTGGCATTGTTTTGAGTGTTCTACGCTTATTAATTTAATTAATTTATAAATATATAAATACAAAATAAAACTATTCTCCCAGTTTTTCAGATAAGAATACTGAAGCACATAAAGGTTATGTAACTTGGCCCACACACATCCAGAAACTATGCTCTTGACCTCAACACTCTCTGGAAATAGACTTTTTAAGTTATTATTACAAGGGGTGAGGGAATCTTGGTTTGTGAATTCACTCTCAGCTTTATTCTTTCCCCTGTGAGTTTCCAAGAATGACCTTCCAGGAATAAGTTGGGAATTTCACGCAAACACAATAAACACAAACTCGATTTTTAAGGCCAATTATATGTACTTCAGTCAAAGTAGAAGACATCGGCCCCTTCCTTTTCCTTAGTCTGTCCCTTTAGGTCAACCTACAGAACTGACTGAGCCGCTCCACGTGCGATCGTGCTCCGAGCTCTCACTGAACAGCACCTACCGATCCCCACGGGGGTCCGCACGGTATAGTGCAGACAGCCCATGTGGTCCATCTGGGTGCACTCTGAGGTGTGGTGCTGGATGGAGGAGGCGAAGAACCGGAAGTTGTATACAGACCGGGGAATGTCCATGGTTCTTGCTAATGTTATGGTTTTCCCTGTAGGAAGTCAACAACACAAAGCACCGTCAGTGTTCTTCACCGTATGGAGACAGTACCGCACACCCACCCCAGCTCACACTGAGGTCACCTCATTCCTCCAGCCTGGGACAGACACTCATTGACTATACAAAGTGTTGATCATCGTTTGATAAAACCATGAAATAATTAGCTAAGAGGTTAGAAGATGGGGTGTGGGGAGGGTTAAAGTTGTCAGATGATCTTTGCTTTGTGGACTAAACAATTCATAGCTATCATCATGAATTCGCCAGATGCTACCACTTCACCCACACCAGCTCTTCAATTTCAAAATCGCAGGCTTTGTACATGCTACAAAGTTGTGGGAGTAATGGAATCGTGAGTTTAAAGACAGCTGTATTTTCAAGTCACAAAAAACCACTTTGATGAACATGTGATGTATATTAAATGTCCTCACAACACATGGTGGAGTCATTAAGATGGACACATGGCAGAACAATGGATGGGAACCCCTGGCACAGGATTCTAGGTGGCATTTGATCATCCATCACGTGTCCCACACACATCCTGGCTCCTGGATGGAACAAAAAGAAACCTAAGCGTCCCTGGGTTGTTTCTTAGTTACCTTCAGTGAGGCAGGGACACTCTACAGTGGTCTAGCTCCAGCAGAAAACACTGTCTTCCTAAGGGCTGGGAGTCACACTGCTTCCTAACTCCTGGCTAGTTTACAGCACACACATCATTTTAAACAATCTTGGTTTTTCCTAACAGATATTATTACAAAGATTTACAGACATCTACTCTCTTACCCTGACTTCTGGGAAGGAGTTTAAAAATTGGAAAATTGTGTTGGAAGTAGAATAGTAATACTCAGATATCTTTTTAAGTAATTTGACCATGCAACTGTTCTTCAAATGATGTTTGCTTTGAAAAAATCTCCACCTTAGGCCCTGGCCGGTTGCTCAGTGCATAGAGCAGGGGTCGGGAACCTATGGCTCGTGAGCCAGATGTGGCTCTTTTGATGGCTGCATCTGGCTCACTGACAAATCTTTAATAAAAAAAATGTTAAGAATATAATACATGAGTATTACAATCCATTCATATTCCATTCATGTAATACATGAGTATTACAATCCATGCTCATGTTCATGGCTGCTGGTGGCCGGAGCCAATCACAGCTGTCCTCTGGGACAACACCAAATTTTTATTGGATAATGCGTAATGTACACAGGTCATTGTGAGGTCAGGAAGTAAACTTCCCTCCTTTTAGTCAAGTAGTCAGCTAGCTAATTGCAGAAAGCCTTTTGATGAAGAAGATGGCTAAAAGAAAAAAAGATGAGGAGTATCGTACTTTTCAGCAGGAATGGACAGAGGAAGGGGTTCTATGGTGACTCGCTTTGGTCACCAGAACGAGGCAAGCCTCAGCCTTGGGAGGCTTGCGTGGGCGCTCTTGCTTCCCACCTGCACCTCTGCCCTGAGAAGCACGTGTGCGGCCCGCCCCACGGTCCCAGGCAGGGAAACAGGAATGTGCCCGGTGAGGTGCCATCCATTCCGGGTTAGAGGCGAGAGATCCTCTGACCTCCTGGAGGGAACTGGAGGGAAGCGGATGAATCTCCAGCACCTGAGGAATGGATTGGACTCCCCATAAAGCATTTAGTAAGAGGCAGCGGTTCTCAACCTCCTCCCCGAACCCTCGCCGAACCCCCGCCTCCCCACCCTCCTGCCCCTGCTACACCGAGCGGGCTCCGCAGGCGGGTGCGCCCGGGCTCACCTTGGTCTTTAGACTCGGCCTGGGCCAGCTCCTCCAGCGACTGTTCCAGCAAGTCCGCCAGCCGCTGCAGCACCCGCGCGCGCTCCTCCGGGCTGCGGGCCGACCAGCTGGGGAAGGCGGCTCTGGCGGCCTCCACCGCAGCCTCGACCTTGGAGGAGCGAGCGGGAGAGGGTCACCTTCAGACTGTGGCTCCGGAGGGGGTGCAGGAATCCGCAATCTATACACGCCAAAACGTTTTCTGCCTAATTTCAAATATTCAGCACTTCCCACTGCCGGCTTAACCACAAAACAACGGAGTTTACATGACCAGCCGAGCAGGGGCACGACAATAACAAAGGAAAACGTACCCAGAATGGGACAATCCAATCATTAGAAAGAAGGTATTTGAATTTCAACAGAGTTATACTTTCAATCATTTTATAATACAAACTTTCTAAAAATTTCATGAGAGAGAAAACTTCGTTGAGAAGTATAGAATCTCTAAACTCTTCAAGTCCAGCTCTAACTTAACCTGATAAAGTCTAAAATTTTGTTTGAAATTACTGTCAACCCACTTGGAATGACCAATCATATTGGTCATTTACTGACTAATTTTAATATGCTAAGTGCTCTACACAAAGTATTTCACTTAGCCCCTTTTAAAATCCTGTAACATGAATATTGCTTTGACCATTTACAGATTAAAAAACAAGAACAAAAATAAACTGAAGCACAGAGAGCTTAAGCAACTTGCCAGAGGTCACACAGCCAGTAATCGGCAGAATCAGAATTCAAACCCCACAGACTGGCCTGCTCTGGCATAACCTCAGTCCCGGCTCCTGGCTCTCTGCCTCCCTCTGCCCAGTGGAAGAGGCCCCCGATGGAGAGAGGAGTATTTGTGGTTGAACAGATAACTTGGGGATCTGGTTTTAGAGCTAAATCCAAGAAGAAATAATAGATAGGCAGGGATTGTACAAGGACAGTTCCTGTAGGCAGAATATTCAAGTCACCACTGGCTCTCTCCTCTCTTAGGCAAAGTCTAAAGCAAGCAGTGCCTTTTCTAGAGAGAGCAAACCCATAGGCTCTACTTCTCCCTCTCCTCTCTCACATGCACGACAAACATGGACGATCACAGGCTCAGCCCCAGAATCCTTTTCGGCAGGCCACAGCTCATTTCTTGTAACACAAGCAGGATCTGACAATTCAGCCACCCCGTCTGATTGATTTTTCTCTCCTGTTTCATTTGTGAACAAAGTCACTTTCAGGTGAGCTGAAGTAAGGTAGAAAACGATCCTCATCATAATTAGAAATTTCTGGAAAGGTGAGATTTCACCTCAAAAATGGAATCTCTGATATGGCCCTGTAGACAGGATGAAGGAAAACATGTGACTCTTAGTGATCTCCACCCCGAGATGCAGCTTTGTGGACCGACAAGAGCAGGGTTCATTACTACAGTTGTCAATGTAAAATCTAACCTTCCTGATAATCAGAAAAATCAGTTCCAATCATTTTCTAAGTTGTTTTATGTCACATGCCTTATCTCCATTTAATATAGAATATATTATTAACCTAATCTATACAATATTAGAAAATATAATACTTAGAAAGTTTTTATTATATGCCAGATAGTAAGGGTTTTTACATAAGTCAGTCTGTTCAATCCTCAGAGCAACACTGTGAAGTAGATACGATTATCCCCATTTTATAGATAAGGAAACTGAGGCACAGGAGGTTCAGCTCTAGGTCAAGACCATTGCTACTAAGTGGAGCAGCTGGTCTTTTAAGCCAGGTGGTCTGATTCCAGTCTGTGCTTTTCTGACAGTGCAAATGCTACCACAAATGTGTGCATGTGTGTGTGCGCGAGAGAGAAAGAGAGACCACTGATCTAAGCCTAAGCATCAGGGATGAGAATGTTAGCATGCTGTCCTCTGTAAAATAAGGATAATGATAATGAGAGTCTAATTTGTAGGTTGTGACTCATATTTGGGACAATTTATATTAAGGAACTTAGTGGCTGCAAAGTCTACAGCAAAAACTGAATAAATGGAAATCCTGTGAGCAGCACTTACTGTGAGTGACTTTTGGGAAAACAGGGCATGTAGATTGTATGGTGATCATATTTTTCAAGCCAGAAAAAAAATAGAATTGATGGGATCAAATAGAAAATTTTCAAGTTAGATTGCTAGAAAATCCAAAATATTTAATCCTCTACTAGCAGGTGTAACCATAACTCAAAAATGCATGAGAGCCATTAGCTGCAAAAAGATATTTTAACCAATTTTGTCATATTTTTCATTTTTAACTTCACTTTAGAAAATACTCTGAGATAAGGAGGTTTGGAAACACAAAGGTAGATTTCAAGCATCTATCTCATGTCATTTTAAGTAAACAAACAAGTGGGTACAGTTTAACCAACATTAGTCCAATATTTGCAAACTTTGATCCAGAAGGCAAGGTTCTTTTTAATGCAAGAAAGATTTAAAGTAGTATTGACAATGCACAACTAAATGGAACAAATAAGTGGAACAAATTGCTGCTTCTCTCTTTCTCTCCCTTCCTTCCCTCCCTCTCTCTCTCTCTCTCTCTCTCTCTCTCTCTCAAATCAATGGGAAATAATTTTTAAAATAACAATAGAAAAATAATAGCTAATTCTTCCAAAAAATGTGAGTATAATACTTATATATTAAGGCTACAGTTCTCTTTTAAATAATTCAATTCTTTTTACCTTAAAAAATAAAGTAAAATCCACTAGGCATTAGATGAGTACATAGGCCTCAGCCTCTTTCGTCCCCAGATCTATTTACATTCTCAATGCAGTGACTGATAACTGATAAAACATATTTCAAATATGTTACCAAATTCTTCAAAAAATTAATCCTCTATCACTAAAAAAATTTCAATGTGTGACATTTGGCACTTGAATAAGAAAAAGGGTTCTTTAACTCTAAAAAATATGGAAATTTGATTTTAAATTTCAGCATTGAAACGATCAGTTGTATTTTACTAGATAATTCTAAAGTGAGGAGTTATTAAAAGATCATCTAAAATAAATGGCTAGGTTTTAAAGTTTTGTGTGTTAGTAAAGTAACATGTTTCTTAGAAATCCGTGGATATGAAGGTTAGTTTCGGCGCCGCTTGGTAGAGATGAGAGAGCACTCCAGACTGATAAGTCTTACGAATAATACTTCACTAGCCTCCTATCAGGGAATGCCTGAGAACTGTGCCTGTGTCTTCGGTTGCCTAGATTAACAATCTGAAATTTGTTCCATGTACCATGCATGTCCAGTTTCAAAGCACACTTGCCAAGAGCAAAAATCTGCCTTCTGCTACCGTTTGATAAGTCTACATCTTTTCCCAACTCCCCTTTGCTTCTAGAAAACTAAGGTAGACATAATTCACCGACATATTAAGACCATTTCGGTCTTCTCTAAGTGAATATACTCACCTCTTCTTTCCCACTATTTGGCACTTTGCAGTACACCTCCCCTGTAGATGGATCATAAGAATCTATATAGGAGTTACAAGGTAGAAATTTTCCACCTATGAAGTTTTCCAGCATCAAAAGTGTCTTTGTTCCAGCCATAGTAAGAAACCTTTACCCTTGACGGTTGTTCAGTTAGGAATCCCCACCACCCTTCACTGCTCCTGAGTTAATCTCCTCCTCACTCCCAGCCCCAAAGTCTTCGTTTGCCAATCAGGGAAGGGGGAGGTGACCTGACACTCTGAGCGCTTCTAATATCAGCTTGTGTGTTCATGGTCCTTTAAAATGCTCCCAAGGCTTCACACTGTAAACTGTACATTGCTCAGACATTGATTGAAAGCCAGGCCGTGAAGCAAGTCCTTCAGATAAATTTACTCCTTCATTCCACCCAACAATCTTCTATAAAACAAATGCCATTACCTCCCCAATCTCGCAGAAGAAACTGAGCCTCAGAAAGAGGTTCATTTCTCCAAGACTGCACACGTAGTTCGTAAACAATGAATCTTCATCCTTTAGTCTCTAAACCACCTGCTTTTTGCTGAGTGCATCTTGGCCCTCACCCTGCAGAGGTGTCTGAAGACAGACTCTTGTTTTCCTTTGCTCGTTGGCTTTTTTACCTGGGATGCCTTCTCTCTCAACTTCCTCCCCATCCTGAAAGCAGGGCGCGGAGGCGGTGCCCATTTCCCGGATGTGCGATGGCGATGAGGACACGAGCCAGAAATGCGTATGAGATAGAACATACAAGACGTTCACGGTCAGGATGTATGAAAGAAGTTCTGTAAATTGGTAGAAAAATGAACAACTCAACAGAAAAAAAGTAAGTTCGGGACCCCCCGCCCCAGGTGGGCAGTTGTGTCTTTACTAGGTTTTTTTAGTTAAATGTTTAATTTGTTTTTATATATGTTGATAATAAAAACATCTAAGGCTATTCTCTGATTCCACTTTATATTATATACAAAACACATATATTTGTATAGTTTATATGTATTACATATATTTACATAATATCTGTGCATATGTATTATAAATTTGTCACTCTTTTTTACTTTACCTGGTTTATCTAAGTACCAGTTTTTAGTTTTATTATATTTTTCACTTTAATAATTTTATTTGGTTGATTTTAAACTTGTCTGGTCATTTTTTATAGCCTCCTTCTTACTCACATTTCCATCTTTCATTTATTTAAATAAGAAAGATTTAAATATTTCACCCAGGTTTTTTATATTTTGTAGGCAACAATTCCAGGATCTATAGTACAGGAAAGGAAGCTTAATCTGTGTAAAGCCAATATCCACAACCACTATCACAGCTGCCCAGCCATGCAGGTTCGTATTGGATTCAGACAGACAGTAATGAAACAATGAAGCCAAGAACTGGTGGGCCATCATCTTTAATCCTAGCTTGTACCTGGCAGCAAGTAAAAACACACACTGGGCTCCAAAACCCACTCATTCAGTGCTCACAAAACTACTGACTTATCCGAGTTTCCTAGAATCAAAGGTTTCTAGCTCACCAGCTTATTCACCTCTGTTTCCCATTTCCTCCCTTCTCCCTGCACAAACTCTATACAAACTGGCTTCTCACTCAACACTCCACCATCTTGGCTGCTTCTCCTGGCTTCCTCTACATGGCCTTCTCTGCTCTCCTCTCTAATGCTAATCTCAGGAACTGAGAGAGAGCAAGCTCCTGGTCTGCCCCCATTTTATAGTGTAGAAATCAAAACCTTTAATCCAATATACAAATAAGGAAGTCTCTGATACAAAGTCACTTATCTAAGCATAATGGGATTCCTCATGAGAGTGCACCACCCTACATCAAAAAGGGTGGGAAAGAAATAAAAAAAAAAAGGAGGAGGTGGGAAAGACTTAGTCCTAAAACCAAGCCCTAGGCTACAAGGATCCTGCCTGCCCACAGCCTGCTCCCCACACACATTAATATAATCACGCCCATCACCTGGGCAACTGGTTTCCACATGGGCAGCGCCATCTTTAACAAAGTGAGCATAATATATTTTATTTGCCCAACAATCCACCCCTATGCTCACTTTACTACCCACAATCTACACCACCGGCATCCCTGTGCAAGGAAATTAGGCACATTACACAAATTAAAAAAAACATAACAAATCATACAATTTCAACAATTACAAAGATACACTTCTCCAGTCTCTGAGCACTTTGCCAAAAGCGCAAAATGTCCTCAGCCTTCTTTCTAGCCATGAATAAAGCTTCCAGAGACAGGGGAGAGCCTCCAGCAAAGGCGCCCCCTACCCCCATCAGGGTATTTCACATTGTCCAAAATCCATAAGTCCATCTAACAAAGGAGCCAGTACCCACACAGGTCATAGTCCAGGAATCAGTTCATGCACTTGAGGCCTCAGCCACCCCCCTCATCCCTGCCGCCCTGGCAGGTCTTACACTGTCCCAAAGAGGAGCACATGGCAACGGCAGTCAGCATTTCCATCTCTGCTCCAGAGAGCATGATGACATCCACCCCTATGTCCCAAGATCGCAGACCTACTGGGGCGTAGGCACTCCTTGCTGCTGGGCTCTCACCTTCTGGAGACTGTGGATTGCAACTCCAGCCCGATTCTCCTCATCCTCCAAAGAGGAACTGAAAACATCAGCTCTTGCTGCTGAAATCGATCCCAGGGCTGCCACTGCCTTCTGCTCCGCAGAACTTGCAGCTCCAGCTCCAGACTCAGCCCCAGCCTCCCACCTCTGCTGGCTCTCCACAACATCCAGGGCAAGCTGCAACTCACGAACCTGTGATTCCTTCTCCAGCAGCTGCTCCATTTCCATGGGAATTTCACGAACCTGGACAGCCTCCTCCTCCAGCGCTTCCTCCAGCTCCAGGGTCAGCATCTGTTTCTCCCATGTTTCCTCCAGCTTCTTCCACTGCTCGGTTTGCAGGTCCTGACAGCCTCTTCCACAGAGCTCTCGGTTTCCTCATGCATGGCTGTAAAAGTCAGCCAGCCTACAGTCCCCAAAAGGACAGACATGAGGAACTGTTGGGCAGATGAAATATATTATGCTCACTTTGTTAAAGATGGCGCTGCCCACATGGAAGCCTGTTGCCCAGGTGATATTAATGTGTGTTGGGGGTGGGCTATGGGCAGGCAGGATCCTTGTAGCCTGGGGCTTGGTTTTAGGACTAAGCCTTTCCCACCCTTTTTGATGTGGGGTGGTGCAATCCCATCATGTCTCTGATAAGTGACTTTGTATTAGAAACTTTCCTATTTTGTATATTGGATTAAAGGTTTTGATTTCTACACTATAAAATGGGGGCAGAACGGGAGCTTGCTCTCTTAGTTCTTGAGATTATCATTAGAGGAGACAGCAGAGAGCAGAGAGAGGCCACATGGAGGAGGCCAGGAGAAGCAGCCAAGATGGCGGAGTGCTGAAGGAAAAGCCAGTTTGTGCAGAGTTTGTGCAGGGAGAAGGGAGGAGATGGGGAACAGAGGTGAATAAGTCTGGTGAGCTAGAAACCTTTGATTCTAGGAAACTTGGATAAAGTCAGTAGCTTTGTGAGCACTGAATGAGTGGGTTTTGGAGCCCAGTGTGTGTTTTTACTTGCCCACCGGGTGCAAGCTAGGACTAAAGATGATGGTCCATCAGTTCTTGGCTCCGTTGTTTCTTTACCGACTGTCCGAATCCAATGCGAACCTGCATGGGCCAGGCGGCTGTGATAGTGGCCATGGATACTGACTTTACAGGAACAATAACAGCAGCCAGTCCTCTACTCCACCGCTCAAAGGTGGTGGTGGCTCCATACTCAGCTGTATCGAATCCTGCTGACTATGCCAATGTAAAGCCAGTAGCCAGGGCCACCATCACAGCCACCTGGCCTATGCAGGTTCACATTGGATTTGGACAGACGGTAATGAAACAATGGAGCCAAGAACTAGTGGGTCATCATCTTTAATCCTAGCTTGCACCCGACGGGCAAGTAAAAACACACACTGGGCTCCAAAACCCACTCATTCAGTGCTCACAAAGCTACTAACTTATCCGAGTTTCCTAGAATCAAAGGTTTCTAGCTCACCAGCTTATTCACCTCTGTTTCCCATCTCCTTCCTTCTCCCTACACAAACTGGCTTCTCACTCAGCACTCCACCATATTGGCTGCTTCTCCTGGCCTCCTCCACGTGGTCTTCTCTGCTCTCCTCTCTAATGCTAATCTCAGGAACAGAGACAGAGCAAGCTCCTGGTCTGCCCCCATTTTATAGTGTAGAAATCAAAACCTTTAATCCAATATACAAATAAGGAAGTCTCTGATACAAAGTCACTTATTTGAGGCATAATGGGATTCCTCATGAGAGTGCATCACCCTACATCAAAAAAGGTGGGAAAAGCTTAGCCTTAAAACCAAGCCCCAGGCTACAAGGATCCTGCCTGCCCACAGCCCGCCCCAAACACACATTAATATAATCACACCCATCACCTGGGCAACCAGCTTCAATGTGGGCATTGCCATCTTTAACAAAGTGAGCATAATATATTTTATCTGCCCAACAATCTGTTTAGACATTCTAAAGCTGTAAGAACTCCATATCTATGGTCTGATCCATTGAGTTGCCTTTATAACATAACTCTCCAAGAGTATGAGTCGCCTCATTATCAAATTCTTGAAGGAAACTTGACTTACAACTGTATTCTCTTTGCATATATGTTCATTCTTTCTACTTTGTTACTTGTTGGGCAGATAAAATGTATTATGCTCACTTTGTTAAAAATGGCGCTGCCCATGTGAGGCCATCGCCCAGGTGATATTAATGTGTGTTGAGAATCCTTGTAGCCTGGGGCTTGGTTTTGGGATTAAGCCTTTCCCACCCTTTTTTGATGTGGGGTGGTATAATCCCATCATGTCTCTGATAAGTGACTTTGTATTAGAGACTTCCCTGTTTTGTATATTGGATTAAAGGTTTGGATTTCTACACTATAAAATGGGGGCAGAACGAGAGCTTGCTCTCTTGGTTCCTGGGATGCTTAGCATGAGAGAGCAGAGGGAGCAGAACAGAAAGCAGAAAGAGGCCATGTGGCCAGGAGAAGCAGCCAAGATGGTGGAGTGCTGAGTGAGATGCCAGTTTGTACAGAGTTTGTATCTGGGATAAGGAAGGAGATGGGGAACTGAGGAGAATAAGGCTGGTGAGCTAGAAACCTTTGATTCTAAGAAACTCGGATAAGTCAGTGGCTTTGTGAGCACAGAATGTGAGTGGGTTTTGGAGCCCAGTGTATGTTTTTACTTGCCCGCCGGGTGCAAGCTAGGATTAAAGACTATGGCCCACCAGTTTGTGGCTCCGTTGTTTCTTTACCGACTGTCCGAATCCATTGCGAACCTGCATGGGCCAGAAGGCTGCTTTGATAGTGGCCCTGGCTGCTGGCTTTACATTACTCAAGTCCTCTATAACTTTTTGTTTCCATAATCTATAAGGCAGAGCTATTGAGAATCCCTTAGATGCTGTGAACCAGCGCGACTAGTAATTGTCCAGGTCCTGAGTGAGAACAGTGCAGAATGAAGAAATAAACTCGGAAAGAAAAAAAAAAAGAATGGGATCGTGAGGTCTCTTTGCAATGCCTATAGCTTGCAAGAGCAAGTCTCCAGCCTCAAATCATTTTATTTATAGGGCAAAGTCATTAGCAAGTCAAAGAGATCTCTGATATAAAGTCACATTTCTAAGGCAACCCAAGAATTCTCCCCAGTGCAAAGAACCCTCCAACCTGCATAATATCTTAACTTCACAAAACAAAGGATGAAAAGAAAACTACCTCCAGTCTCTCTGAGGGACATGGGGGAATGGGGCAAGTGGAAACACAGCTAACACAGAGGTGTGGAGAAGAACTTAGCCTTTAGTGACTTAAGCAAGCAAGTGAGGTGGGGGTAGCAAGGACCCTGTCAGCTTACTGCCAGTCCCCCACACCTCTGTCCCCCAAAAATCTAAACCGTAGGACCCTGTCAGCTTTCAGTCTCCAACACTTAGAAGTTGTATTTATAGCCTTTAATTCTTTCTTATTTCTAGTAAATTTCTATAATGCATTTTGATAATATTTGGTACGTGTTTCATTATTGTACCTCTTATCAATACGAAATGCTTCTCTTTACATAATTAAGGATTTTTGTTTGCTTGCTTGCTTTAAATTTTTAGTTCAGTGTGGGTCAAATAAGTTTGCAAATATTATATATATGTTTGCTCACTTATAGTTTGTATTGGATATGGGGGACAGGCTGTAAGCAGGCAGGTTTCTTATAGCCCAAGGCTTAGTTTTAAGCCTAAGCTTTTCCCCACACCCTTGACTGTTGCATGATATGGGGTGGTGCACTCTTATGAGGAATCCCATTTATGCCTCAGATAAGTGGCTTTGTATCAGAGACTTCCTTGTTTGTATATTGGATTAAAGGTTTGGATTTCTACACTATAAGGAGAGCAGAGAAAGGCAGCATGGAGGAAAGGAGAGGCAGCCAAGATGGCGGAGTGCTGAAAGAGAAACCAGTTTGTGCAGAGTTTGTGCAGAGAGAAAGAGATGGGGAACAGAGGTTGTTGGTCAAATGAGTTTGTAAATATGATATATGTGTTTGCTCGCTTGTGGTTTGTGTTGGGTGTGGGGGACGGACTGTGGGCAGGCAGGGTCTTTGTAGCCTAGGGTTTAGTTTTAAGACTGGGCTTTTCCCCACACCCTTGACTGATTGTATGATCTGGGTGGTGCACTCATGAGGAATCCAATTGTGCTTCGGATAAGTGGCTTTGTATCAGAGACTTCCTTGTTTGTATATTGGATTAGGGGTTTTGGTATTCTACACTATAAAGTGGGGCAGACCGGGAGCTGGCTCACACAGTTCCTGCTATCACGATTGCAGGGGCTTCCCTGATCCCTTGCCCTTCATGGGAAAAGCTGGTTTTCTGCTTTTCCCTTGTCTTCTTTTGTGGTTTGCCTGTCTTGGTGAGACACCAATAAATAGGATGGCCCACCATCCTCCGACTCCGCCATTTCTTTATCGTCTGCCCGAATCCAATGGGAACCTGCATGTGAATGGCCATGATGGCGGTTCCTGGCCTTACAGAGGTGAATAAGGCTGGTGAAATAGGAATCTTTGATTCTAGGAAACTTGGATAAGTCAGTGGCTTTGGGAGCCCTGAATGGAAAGGGAAGTATTTTCCCACTATGTATATTTCTCGCCCACCAGGTGCAAGCTAGGATTAAAAAGGTAATGGCCCACCAGTTCTTGGCTCCGTTGTTTCATTACCTAATCTGTCTGAATCAAATGCGAACCTGCATTGGCCAGGCGGCTGTGATGGTGGCCACGACTGCTGGCCATACATTTGGCGTATTCTGTGGCGGGATTCAATACAGATCTGTATGGAGCCATGTTAGGCAGATAAAATATATTATGCTCAGTTTGTTAAAGGTGGCACTACCTTCGTGGAAGCCCATCTCCCAGGTGATGATATTAGTTGCCCTTATGCTTGGAATGGGCATAATTATATTAATGTGTGTTGGAGGCGGGCTGTGGGCAGGCAGGATCCTTGTAGCCTGGGGCTTGGTTTTAGGACTAGACCTTTCCCACCCTTTTTGATGTGGGGTGGACTTTGTATCAGAGACTTCCCTATTTTGTATATTAGATTAAAGATTTTGATTTCTATACTATAAAGTGGGGTAGACAGGGAGCTTGTTCTCTCTCGGTTCCTGAGGTTAGCATTAGAGGAGATAGCAGAGAGCAGAGAAAGGCCACATGGAGGAGGCCAGGAGAGGCAGTCAAGATGGTGGAGTGCTGAGAAAGAAGCCAGTTTTTGCAGAGAGAAGGAGATGGGGAACAGAGGTGAATAAGTCTAGTGAAGTAGAAACTTTTGGTTCTAGGAAACTCAGATAAGTCAGTAGCTTTGTGAGCATTGAATGAGTGAGTTTTGGAGCCCATTGAGTGTTTTTACTTGCCCGCCAGGTGCAAGCTAGGATTAAAGATGTTGGCCCACCAGTTCTTGGCTCCATTGTTTCATTACTGTCTGTCCGAATCTAATGCGAATCTGCATGGGCCAGGCGGCTGTGATGATGGCCTTGGATATTGGCCTTACAAGCCACCACCACCTTTGAGTGGTGGAGTAGAGGACTGGCTGCTGTTATGGTTCCCCATGGCTGTCCTTTTGGGGGCTGTAGGCTGGTTGACTTTTACAGCCATGAATGAAAACCAAGAGCTCTGTGAAAGAGGCTGCCTGGGCCCTGCAGATCGAGCAGTGGAAGGAGCTGGAGTGAACGAGGGAGAAAGAGATGCCTACCCTGGAGCAGGAACTGGAGAAGGCCGACCATGTTCATGAGATTCGCTTGGTAATGGAGCAGCTACTGGAGAAGAAATCACAGGTTCGTGAGTTGCAGCTTGCCCTGGATGTTGTGGAGAGCCAGCAGCGGTCAAGGCTGAGGCTGAGGCTGGGGCTGGGGCTGCAAGGCTCGCAGAGCAGATGGCGGCGGAGGCTCGGGGCTTGAGCCTGGTGGCGGGAGCTGGTGTTTTCAGTTTTGCTTTGGAGGATGAAGAGAATCGGGCTGGAGTTGCGATCCACAGTCTCCAGAAGGTGAGAGCCCAGCAGCAAGGAGTGCCTATGCCCCTGGTAGGTCTGCGATTTTGGGACATAGGGGTGAATGTCATCATGCTCTCTGGAGCAGAGATGGAAATGCTGACTGCCATTGCCATGTGCTCCTCTTTAGGACAGTGTAAGACCTGCCAGGACAGCAGGGATGAGGGGGTTGGCTGAGGTCCCAAGTGCATGGACTGATTCCTGGACTATGACCTGTGTGGGCACTGGCTCCTTTATTGGATGGACTTACGGATTTTGGACAATGTGAAATACCCTGATGGGGGTAGGGGGCGGCTTTGCTGGAGGTTCCCCCCTGCCCCTGGAAGCTTTTCTCATGGCTAGAAAGAAAGCCAAGGACATTTTGCGCTTTTGGCAAAGTGCTCAGAGACTGCAGAAGTGTATCTTTGTAATTGTTGAAATTGTATGATTTGTCATGCTGTTGTAATTTGTATAATGTGCTTAATTTCCTTGTGCAGGAATACCTGTGCTTTAGACTGTAAGCGAGCAAAAGGGGTGGAATGTGGGTCAAATATGTTTGCTCGCTTATAGTTTGCATTGGGGTTGAGGGACAGGCTGTAAGCAGGCAGGGTCCTTATAGCCTAAGGCTTAGTTTTAAACCTAAGCTTTTCCCCACACCCTTGACTGTTACATGATAGGGGGTGGTGCACTCTTATGAGGAATCCCATTTATGCCTCAGATAAGTGGCTTTGTATCAGAGACTTCCTTGTTTGTATATTGGAATAAAGGTTTGGATTTCTACACTATAGGGGAGAGCAGAGAAAGACCATGTAGAGGAGAGGAGAAGCAGCCAAGATGGTGGAGTGCTGAAGAAGAAGCAAGTTAGTACAGAGTTTGTGCAGAGAGAAGGAGAGGGGGAACAGAGGTGAATAAGTCTGGTGAGCTAGAAACCTTTGATTCTAGGAAACTCGGATAAGTCAGTAGCTTTGTGAGCACTGAATGAGTGGGTTTTGGAGCCCAGTGTGTGTTTTTACTTGCCCACCGGGTGCAAGCTAGGATTAAAGCTAATAATGGCCCACCATTTCTTGGCTCCATTGTTTTATTACTATCTGTCTGAATCAAATGCAAATGCAAACCTGCACAGGTCAGGCGGCTGTTATGGTGGCCGTGGCAAATCATAAAAACGGGCAACCCCCTCTTGTGGCTAACATGAGCAACTGCTGCTGCTTTACATTGGTTTATTTCTACCTCCCAAATAAAAACTGATAATTCCAGAATTCCTCTTACTTTCTGACAGTACCCAATCCAGAAGAAACCCTCGCTCACATGAGCCTCACTCAAAATTACCTACACAGGTTCAAATTCTTTAACAAACTCCTCCTTACATCTTCTTACCAAGAAGCACCAAGGTCTGTGGTCTGTGTTGCCACAGCAATCCTCAATGAAAATAAGTTCGACTCCAGTTGTCTTGACTAATGACACAAATGAAGGCACCAGCATATGCCTTCTGCTGAATTTTCTACCATGGCCTCCCGATTTTAAAGCTTTGAGCTACCTCTTGATGATGAACATTTTAAATCTTGCCTCCCTACTCCCTCCGCCCCTCTCCTAGGACATCTTCCGAGACCTTCTTCCCTTCACCTGTAAGCAGTGCCCTAGCTGAGTAATGAATCTGGGGTTCACGGCCCCTCTAACTTACAGTCCTGTAGAGGAAGCTCCGATGTGCCTTTGTCTTCTGTCTCCTATATGTGCTGCAGAAAAGACTGAGGCTGATCTCGTGTTCTTGAAGATGACTTTGGAGAGTTTGTTTTGCTCCCAAGGTGTTTTCATCTTACAATTTTAAACATTTTAACAGAAAAAGTGGCTGTAGTCCCTTTATGGTGCTTTACATAAAATACGGTGCCGTCTTCCTGTGCAATCCTGGGGTGTTCCTGTTCATCTACCTGCAACCTAGGGGTGGCTCCCAAGGACAAGTTCTACATCATCAATTCCACTTCCTATCATGAGTAACTATTTTTATAGCCTCCTCTGTATATTTGCACTTTTGTATAATGATTTAGGTGCCCATGCAGTCACTTGTAACCTATCCTGATTCTCTCAACTCTGCAACCGCTGCTTACACTTACAGACACCACGCAGCAGTCACTGAAAACATGTTTCCTTCAGTGCCCCTGCCTCCACAGCGGAGAAAGCTACTCTTCGTGCACTGCAGATGTCTGCACAGGCCTATTGGTGTATTTTTAAGTTATCGTGAAATAAATATACCCAAGCCCAGCATTGGTAAAGCAAGAATGCATCAGTTCCCCTCCGCCTCTCACGGGCCCCTTGAGAGCTAGGCGAGACCTTGGCAGCCAGTGGATGTGGCTGCCTTTCTGAAACACAAGCCCACTTGAATCCTCAGGCCCAGGAGGCTCCCCCAGTTCAGGAAAGTCCAAACCAGGGCTGTGGTTCACCAGACAAGAGGACAGAGAGCAGCAGTTCTGAAGTTTGCTTTTAACAGGTTTCCCTGTACCTTCACTATAAAGAGAGCCCCCTACACACAGCATTCTAATGGAAATTAAACCTTATAATTTTCAGGGCTCACTAGACAGAAATTAAAACCAGCCATTATGCTACCACCATTAATGCTTTCAACCATATAACGATCCAATGTGCTAGAGACTAATTTCTAAATCAGCAGAAGTTTATGATTACAAGTTGAGTTACTTGGACTCAAAAATCTTTTCTACAATATGGCTTAGGGCAGTCCCTGCCTGAAGGACCCTTGCAGGTCATGGAGCACATCGTCCAGTTCCTGTTGCCTCTGAGGACAGCGAGGACAGCTTTAGAGGATGCCCTCAATTAAATTGCAGAGTTCTGATGGAGAGATATTTGAAGTCGATGTTGAAATTGCTAAACAGTCTGTGACTATCAAGACCATGTTAGATTTGGGAATGGATGATGAAGGCGATGATGATCCAGTTCCTCTACCAAATGTTAATGCAGCAATATTAAAAAAGGCCATTCAGGGCCCTGGCCGGTTGGCTCAGTGGTGGAGCGTCGGCCTGGTGTGCAGAAGTCCTGGGTTCGATTCCCGGCCAGGGCACACAGGAGAGGCGCTCATCTGCTTCTCCACCCCTCCCTCTCTCCTTCCTCTCTTTCTCTCTCTTCCCCTCCCACAGCCGAGGCTCCACTGGAGCAAAGATGGCCCAGGCTCTGGGGATGGCTCCTTGGCCTCTGCCCAGGCGCTGGAGTGGCTCTGGTCGCGACAGAGCGACGCCCCGGAGGGGCAGAGCATCGCCCTCTGGTGGGCAGAGCGTCACCCCCTGGTGGGCGTGCCGGGTGGATCCCAGTCGGGCGCATGCGGGAGTCTGTCTGTCTGACTGTCTCTCCCCGTTTCCGGCTTCAGAAAAATACAGAAAATAAATAAATAAATAAAATTTAAAAAAAAAAAAAAAAGGTCATTCAGTGGTGCACTCACCACAAGAATGATCCTCCTCCTCCTGAGGATGATGAGAACAAAGAAAAGCGAACAGATGATATTTCTGTATGGGACCAAGAATTCCTGAAAGTTGACCAAGGAACACTTTTTGAACTTATTCTGGCTGCAAACTATTTAGACATCAAAGGTTTGCTTGATGTTACATGCAAGACTGTTGCCAACATGATCAAGGGGAAAACTCCTGAGGAGATTCGCAGGACCTTCAATATCAAAAATGACTTTACTGAGGAAGAGGAAGCCCAGGTACGCAAAGAGAACCAGTGGTGTGAAGAAAAGTGAAATGTTGTGCCTGACACTGTAAGGATTGTTCCAAATACTAGTTGCACTGCTCTGTTTATAATTGTTAATATTAGACAAACAGTAGACAAATGCAGCAGCAAATTCATTGTATTAGCAGAATATTGTCTTCATTGCATGTGTAGTTTGGGTACAGATTCCAAACCTATGGCTGAGTTTCTTCCAGTATGATCAGAAGTTTTTTTCTTTGCTCTGAATAAAACTGAATTGTGGGTTCTCTATAAAAAAAATCTTTTCTATAAATGAATTTTTCCTTCAGGATCACTGGCTCCCCTTCCTCCCCTAGTCCCTACTACGTTGTCTTTAGAATATATCCCTCCTGTATGTTTTCCTAGTATGCTTTATTATTATCTGATAGAAAGAAGGGAGAGGAAGGGGGAAAGAGAAGCATGAACTCATTGCTCCACTTAGTTGTACATTAATTGCTTCTCATGACTTGACTGGGGATTGAACCAGTGACCTGAGGATCACATTGTGCCCTTGGGCTCAAGCCTGAGACCTTGAAATTATATTAGCAGACAGCGACCTTGAGATCATGTCAGCGGCCTCAGGGTTGAGCCAGCAAGCTGGCAACGTTGGGTTTTGAACTGGCAACTTTAGCATTCCAGGTTGACACTCTATCCACTGTACCACCACAGGTCAGGCTGTTTTTATGCTGTTAATTCTCATCTGTAGTTTCTGGCACTGAACACCCCACTGATGGCTGTTATCCTGTGAAGACCTGAGTTCCAGAGCTCTCTGCTGTCCCTGGAATATGGCTGGTTCATATTTAGGGAGAAAAGAATATTTTTCTATTCATATACTTCTTTGGCTATTTTAGAGGGAAATTAGAAAATGGTGACCTAGCACTTTTTACTGGGCCTTCTTTTCTAGAACTTATTGATATGCTTTTTTGGTTTAAAATCTTGACTAATTCCTACAGCTGAGGTTCTATAATTTTGCATTTTACATTACTTTAACCCTTTGGGTAGTACAAACGTTCATGTACGTCCTTGTGCCTCCTGACCATCCAGAGTACGATTGATTTATTTTAAAAATGTGTAAGGCAACATTTAAAAAAGGCAAATGTAAATATGTTCTTCTTGTTTCCATAAATTGGTTATCAAACAAACATGATTTTAAGTTATTAATAAAACTGTAACTGGAATTAATTTCATTTTTTGAAAAAGAACTCATTCCCACGCATCAGTGAGCATGAAAATAACTCACTACTCTCAGGATTAAGAAGCTACTAATATTTCCAATGAAAATCTTCACTATATTAAAACGAAAAGATTCTAACTAATGATCACTCTATGTAAAACCATAAATATGCAATAGAAAGACAAAATAAATCCATCAAAGCCTGACCAGGTGGTGGCACAGTGGACAGAGCATCAGCCTGGGATGCTGAGGACCCAGGTTGAAAAAGGTCGCCAGCTTGAGCACGGGCTCATCTGGCTTGAGTGTGGGCTCACCAGCTGGAGCGCAGGGTTGCCAGCCTGACCATGGGGTCATGTCTATGGTCACTGGTCACTGGCTTGAGCCCAAAGATCACACTAGCTTGAAGCCCAAGGTTGCTGGCTTGAGCAAGGGGTCACTGGCTTGGCTGGAGCCCCCTGATCAAGGCATATATGAGAAAGCAATCAATGAACAACTAAAGTGCTACACAACAAGTTGATATTCCTCATCTCTCTCTTTTCCTGTTCCTGCCTGTCCTTCTCTTAAAAAAAAAAATCCATCAAAATGTTAGCAGTAATATAGTAATATTTAGGCAGTGGAACTATACATGAATTTTATTCTTCCCTCTACTTTTCTGTATTTTCCAAATTTTCTAAAGTCAATTATTCCATTTGAGCAATGGTTGAAATTATACTGCTCACAAAACTTAGGGGATATTTCAAAATGAATATGAAGCTATAAAATATGCCCTAATTTATTTTTTACAGAGACAGAGACAGTCAGAGAGAAAGATACATAGGGACAAACAGACAGGAACAGAGAGAGATGAGAAGCATCAATCATCAGTTTTTCGTTGTGACACCTTAGTTGATCACGGATTGTTTTCTTTTTTTTTTTTTTCTTTTTTTTTTTTTCTGAAGCTGGAAACAGGGAGAGACAGTCAGACAGACTCCCGCATGCACCAGACCGGGATCCACCCAGCATGCCCACCAGGGCGATGCTCTGCCCATCTTGGGGCATCACTCTGCTGCAATCAGAGCCATTCTAGCGCCTGAGGCAGAGGTCACAGAACCATCCTCAGCGCCCGGGCAAACCCTGCTCCAGTGGAGCCTTGGCTGCAGGAGGGGAAGAGAGAGACAGAGAGGAAGGAGAGGGGGAGGGGTGGAGAAGCAGATGGGCGCTTCTCCTGTGTGCCCTGGCCGGGAATTGAACCTGGGACTCCTGCACGCCAGGCCGACGACCACGGGCCTTCAGCAGACCGAGTAACCCTTTGCTTGAGCCAGCGACCTTGGGTCTAAGCTGGTGAGCTTTTTGCTCAAGCCAGATGAGCCCGCACTCAAGCTGGCAACCTCGGGGTCTTGAATCTGGGTCCTCTGCATCCCAGTCTGACGCTCTATCCACTGTGCCACCTGGTCAGGCAAAATACGCCCTAATTTTTGTGAGCAGTATATTATCAAGGTACATATTCATGGGAGGAAAAAACTATCTAGAAATAGGTTTTCTAAAACACCTCTCACAATACAGAATGCTCAAATATTGTCAAATAATAAACATGTGAAAATATCCTAACAAGTAAAAAAAACACGGGTCTGTAATGCTTTCAGCCCAGGTCACTCTATAGCAATCTATCAGAAGAGCCTCACAAAGAGGCAAGAACAGAGGACAAAGCGACTAGAGTGAAGAAATGGTGAAACCATAAATAGGAAGAAGTCAAGACAAGGAGAACATGAAACCAAATGACACAAAATGGACATACTATTTGGTGTGGACAGAAGTGTCATCCTAAAGAGTATGAACAGTATGAGAAGACCAAAACCAAGCGTGGGCATTATTGCATGTCTTGTCACTTAACCCACTTCCAACACTCTTCTCCCACAGTGGGCCCTCTTAGTATCACCACCACCTTCAACAAGAATCAACTGCAAACATAATATGCAAAAAAGATTGCACCTTGTCACAATTTAAGGAGCAAAGAATAAATGCACTCACTTCTCCTACTGTTACTATTACTAGTTTTATACTAAATTTTTAGTTAGAATTTGTCATTCTACCATGGCCATATCTCATAGGTTAGGTGTTTCTTGTTTTTGCCACTGTCCCCGCCAATCCATTTCCCCTTCCTCATAGCACCCTGGATTCCCAACCTTCCCACAATTCTCAGCTATGTGTTTTAAGTGATACTCACTTCACACCCAACCCCAAGAATGCCCCAAGGAAATAAACCCAACTACAGTCAATGAGGACATGTTTCTAGGGCTTCTGGTAAGACACGCTTTTTCCCTGTCATCGCCCTGGACGAGGGTCTGGAGATCTAAATGTAGACTCTCGGGGGTTCTGCAGGGAGACCGAAGGCAAATCAACAGTAGAGAGGGCAGAATAGAGCGGCTCCTCCTAGAGTCTAGGGCAGGGGTAGCCAACCTTTTTATACCTACCGCCCACTTTTGTATCTGTTAGTAGTAACATTTTCTAACTGCCCACCGTTTCCACAGTAATGGTGTTTTATAAAGTAGGGAAGTAACTTTACTTTATAAAATTTATAAAGCAGGGTTACAGCAAGTTCAAGCGTATAATAATAATTACCAAGTTCTTTATGTTGGATTTTCCCTAAGTTTGGTAGAATAAATCTTTTTTTTTTTTTTGTATTTTTCTGAAGCTGGAAACGGGGAGAGACAGTCAGACAGACTCCCACATGCGCCCGACCGGGATCCACCCGGCACGCCCACCAGGGGCGATGCTCTGCCTACCAGGGGGCAAGGCTCTGCCCCTCTGGGGCGTCGCTCTGCCGTGACCAGAGCCACTCTAGCGCCTGGGGCAGAGGCCAAGGAGCCATCCCCAGCGCCCGGGCCATCTTTGCTCCAATGGAGCCTTGGCTGCGGGAGGGGAAGAGAGAGACAGAGAGGAAGGAGGGGTGGGGTTAGAGAAGCAAATGGGCACTTCTCCTATGTGCCCTGGCCGGGAATCGAACCCGGGTCCCCGCACGCCAGGCCGACGCTCTACCACTGAGCCAACCGGCCAGGGCCTAGAATAAATCTTTATAAAACAACTTACTATAGTTAAATCTATCTTTTTATTTATACTGAGTTGCTCTGCTACCGCCCACCGGGAAAGCTGGAACGCCCACTAGTGGGCGGTAGGGACCAGGCTGACCAGCACTGGTCTAAAGGGATACAAAGCCCGGGCTACTGCTCCTCTTTCTTTCCGCTCAAGTCACTTTAAGTTTCTGTCGGATGCGTGTGCTAAACTCCTGATGAATATAATATACAAATAAAACACTTTCTCACCGTAGCAAGTCACTCTGAAGTGGTAACTACACAAACACTTCTCAGTGAAGAGATTAGATGGGTATGTTCACTTTGTGATCACTGTGCACTTTACCTTGGATGATCTTCTCCAACTAAGAAGAAACAACGCCGTGTACATGGCAAGCCATCAAGACACACATCACGCCATTTCCTAATTTTAAAAGCGTGTCATAGGATCCATCAGATCAGAACCCCAGGCCCGGCTGAGGATGAAATCTATTCTAAAGTAGCCTATATCCGGGAGGCAGCCCAAATACTTATCTAAATATACCTTAGTTTGATGTGAAAACTTTAAGAAAATCATAACTGACTCACAGGGGACTTAACAGTCTATAGGATATGCAAGATCATATATGTAGTTCTAAAAGTGGGAATGGGAAGAATCAAGTTAAGTTATGGCTAGAAATGGATAAGCCTAAATTTGATCTGCTATTAGGGTAAAAAGCAAGGATTCATGTGAAGGAGTTGGGAAACTCTTAGGTGAAAAAGATCCCATTAAATCCTAAAGTCATATTTAGTGATAGTGGTAGAGAATCTTATACACATTTAAGAAACAAAACACATTTTGCTGTTATGCTCAAACTAAGACATTTTATTAGCTGGCTTGTCACCTTAAATAATAGCTTGAATAACAAAGGAAGAGTTTCCACTAATTCCAAACTAATCTTTCAAAAGTTTAGTTCTTGGAGGAAGAACATACCTTATGCTCAACACGAAATACCTTTATTACAACCTTTAGCAATTCATTTCTTAGAGTTAACTAAAAAAATAAAGTGTGCTAGTCAAATATTAACTATCTCAATCATCCAACTTAGTTGTTTTTCTGTAAAATGTATGCTGTAGAGTTGAAAACCAAGAGAAAACTGTAAACATTCTGTGGTTTGGCAGGAAGTAGAGTTATTTCAAGATGATTCAATGTCTTCTAATGCATATTTCAGACAGTTTCCATAAATCTCAGCAGAGTAAATCCATTTACTAACAGTTCAAAGGGAAGGCTGGTTTGTAAAACGAAAGTGCAGTATTAGCTTCTCCTGCCAGCTGGCAACTTAACTTTTTGCAGGAGTAATGAGTAATCCTTCTTTGCAGCCGATTATAGCTTTAATTTTCTCTCTGACTTAAAAAAATATCAATTGCACATTGCTCCTTAAACTGAGTAATTGGATTCTTCAGAAACAGAGGTTAGTTATTTCCTTGCATGTGGAAATATGGTAGAAATTCTGACCCATCATTCTTTTATCTGTAAAGGAGAAAGATATATTTGCTTAATCAGTTTAATCAATCACATTAAAACAATCAACAACAAAAGGCAAATAGTAAAATCATTATTCAAGATGAAACTTTCTTCCTTTTTCCTGCTACTTTTCCCTTTCCTACTCATACTATTTCTAAGATTAACTATAATCTCTCCATTATTTCCCACAAGAAACTGTATCTTATTTTTAGAATGCTCTTTTATAAAGAATGCTTAGGCAAGTTATACATAGTGTTGTCAACAATGATATTAGATAAGATTTATTGAACACTTTATATATCCCAGTTACTGTGCCAAGTCTTTCTACAGATCACTTTATTTCACATTCACAACTTCACAACTCTGGGAGGCAGACTTTATTACCCATCTTTATAGGAGGGTAAATGGAAGGAGAAACATGTACTTGTGCTGCTAGGAACCCATGGCGGTTTAACTCCAGAGCCTACATGATACACGTATAACTGAATTTTGATACAACCTAAAGCCCTATGTTCAAAGTTTACATCTAATTAAATGACTTGATAAGCTTTATGCAGAAAATATATAAATGAATAAATCCCCACTTAAAAATATAATACTCATAAGATTTCTATTAATCATGACAGTGTAGAAGAAAGTTTAAATTACTGAAATTTTCTGGCTCATTCATTTCTGGCTATTTTCAACAAAATTCAACTGCACCTCACTTTATATAATAGGGTTTTTTCCCCCAGAAACATTACTAATATGTTAATGGAACTTTTTGAAAAAATTATTTCAAATGCCCTGAAAGCCAATTATTTAAAGGAAAAATTTTAATGAGGGCTAGACTATTAAATAAAATTATTACTCTGAATTCACTTGACTTTCAAAGTCTGAATTCTCCTAATTTATAGGGCAAATTTATAGATTTCTCAATGGATTTCTTTTAATTCTGAGCAATGTTATAGTGGACAAAACAGTTTGGAAGTCTCACTATGGGAAGTTCTAAGACCAAATATATAATTTGTCCTATCTTTTAGCTTTTTAATCTAAATTTTAAAATTTATTGTTCTAATACCATAACTGTGTTCCCTTAAGCTGTAAGATCTCAGTAATCATTCTTAAAAGGGAGACAATGACATGACAACAGGGAAACACAGTCAATACCTCAGTGACCACCCCAGCAGCTATTGTAGACCCGCTGTAGCGCAGCATGAATCTCCCCAGCTCCTTCAAGTCTTTGTAGAGCTCCAGAGCGACCGGTCTCTGTGTCTGTAGCTCTACCAATGCATTCTGGCCCTTAGTCAACAATCTAGCAAGGAAGAAAGGAGAACAAATCAACACCCAGTTGTGGTGAATAAATGAAATAATCAGAAAAATAAAGATTACACACTCGATCAACAAATCAACCCATTCTTTCAAATATTTAAAAATAAATTTTTTTTTAAAATGATGTGTTCTTTGAATTTTAGTGAATTAGCTGAAAACAACAGAAATTCTAGATTTAAAAAATATTAGCTAGTTCATATAAATTTTTAAAGAAATATTAGCCAGTTCATATCTCTCTCTCTGCATCTATCCATAAAACCAATCTTTCAGATATAACTGTGTCCCCTGAAGGGTGCTATAACCTAAAGTATGCTCAAGGCCCCCTCTACTAAAACCTTCCCTGTCATTTCCTCAATGAAATCCAGAGGTTCAATTATCTAATAAAGAAAGTGAGGCACTTGGCACTTTAAAAAAAGAATGCAATGCCCTCTGCTATGCCTTCCCTAGTAAAATTCTAACGGGTAGATTATATGTTAGGAAGTTATTTGTAAAGAGGGTAATCTAGCACCAACAGACGACTCTTTCTCTCTCTCTCTCCTTCCCACCTTCCCTGCTCTCTCTTTACTCATATAGAAATAGTGGTTCTTTAACAGAGGTTCAAGACAAAAATCACATAAGAAGATTTTTCCACAATACGATGGTTCTAAGGAAATGAAGAGGGTAGGGCATGGGGCCAGCTGTAAAGAGGTTCACAGAGAAGAGCAAACCAATAAAAACCCTTACACATGGGCACAACACCCATACTTCCTAATAGAAGTAGAACTTAGAAGGGGGCATTCTGAAATTGTTCTCTCATTTAATTTTGATGTGCTCTAGAAAGGCAGAGACAGCAATCATAAACCCACCTTCTGAAAAATTATTTCAGAGACACACTGATAGAATAAGTGAAACAAGTTTCTTAAAAAAGTATTACAAAATTTCCAAATACTGGTTTAGACAATTTCAGTCCAAAGTCTCATTCCTCAGGAAGGAGAAAGTATACGGTCTACCGGAAAGTTCCGTCCGTTTTTGGAATAAAACAAAATACAAATTTTTCTTACTGTCAATAAACTTTATTAAATAAAATAATTGCCATTATTATTAATGATTTCTTGCCAGTGTGAGGGCAATTTGTATATCCCATTTTTGAAAAATGTTTTATCTTTTGATGCAAAAAATTGAACCAGTGCTTGTTTGATATCTTCTTCATTTTTGAATTTTTTGCCCTTCAAAAAATTTTGTAAGGACAAAAACAAGTGATAGTCGGAGGGTGCTAAGTCAGGGGAATATGGTGGATGCAACAGACATGCTTCTGTAGCATTTCTTCCTTGTTGAAATTCGTAAAAATTACAGTGGCATAAATGAACTTTATCAGTAGCCATGGGTACACTATGGCTTCACACATAAGACTAACGTGAATCAACTTTGTTTTAGTTAATTTGCTACGTCAGTATGTATACATTAAGTGATAAAAATAGAGAGGCACACATGAGCCAAATAAATGTGCTTACATGTCGAAACTTGTTGTGATGGAAACGGACAGAACTTTCCGGTAGACCTTATATTTATGATTGAACTTAAGTTTCTAGAAAGCTCAATTCCCCTTCATCTGAAGCAACCAAGTCTACATGGAGCCTTTAGTGGAAATAAAAAGGCCAAAGAGCGCTGGTGTAAAATAAAAGGGCACAGTTATAAATAAGATGGCAAGGAAAACTAACATGAAAATATACTGAAAACTAATATCACTGAATGGTAGGACTTCATAGCAGGAGGGGGAAAATTCAGGATTAGATCTGATGAGCCAGTTTCAGATTGAAAATTCTTCAAATCACTTGTCTGGGTCAAACTACCTGTCTCCTGTCAAAAAGAATACAATTTATGTGAACCAACTCACTGCGTCAGAATCCTGGTTCTGCTACTTGCTAGCTTTGAGACCTTGAACATAATATATAACCTCTAAACCTCAGTTTCCTCATCTAAAACATGGGGAAAATAATAGTATCTGCACTTCATACGGTTCCTGAGAATAAAACCATGTGAAAACATTCATGACAGAGCCCAGCTTCAGTGGTCCTCAAGAAGTGTTAGTCGTTACTTATATCACATTTCTCAGAACATTATGGCAAACACCCATGCCAGAAGCTAAAGGCTGAGGTTAAAAATAAAGAACTATCTTTAAGAGATTAAATAACCCTTTCTTCATAACTAACGGAGAAACAGGATGAGTTTAGAGCAGTGTGAAGATCCTCTCTCCCACCTGCAGCCAACCCAGTAACCCACTAACCACCTCTGGCCTCTGACACAGGTGCAAATGAGGAGAAACACCGAGGGCTGAAAAGGGGGGATTTTGAGGTGGGATTCCCCATAGAACTGCAGAGAGGAAAACCCCAAAGCTGAAGCAGCCAAGCCAAACTGTGGTTAGTCCTTAGTTGAATTAGGTTAAGAAACTTAAGTTTCTCAGGAAGTACTTCCTTTGAAAAATCCCAAACTCATCCGCGCCAAAGGGGAATGGTCCACAAGTAGGTCTCGATATTAATGGTAAGCAGAGGGTGAACATGAAGGTGATTAGCTCAGCTTAAGGTTCCAGGTGGACACTGAGCAGAAGGAAAATACTTTCCAGATAGAAAAACTAGGAGCTACAATGTATGCAGTTCACTTTCTCCCTGGGGCGTTCATAACATGGGGAATGCTCTCATTAGGAGAAGACAAGAAAGTTAAGAACACTCAGCTGAATTTGGAACCAGAGGCAACAATGATTCAAATTAATCTTTTAAAACATAGGACTGGTTTTTTAAATGCCTTTATTTTTACAAGGCTTGATGCATACATATGAATTTATATTTCCATTTTTATTTATATTTCACACACACCCCACCACAATACAGAACAGAAATTATACCTAGCACTCGAACCTATGTAAAAGCTTAAATATTTCTTGTCATGTCTTATTATTTATGCATTAAAACACTTACTTAGGCTTCTTCTTGGTGACTTCACCGGTGCTTTTGTTTAAGACACTAATCAATCGTTTAATAACAGCAGGTTCACTGACAGTTTGGTAGTGTAACAGCACCTAAAACAAAAAATTGGAACACTAAAACACTGCTCACCATAGTATCTTTGGCCTACTATTTGGATGCTCATGTTTAATCACATTAAATGCAGCATTACTGCCTGGAGCCTTCTCAGGATCTCCAGTTCTTCCTGTAAGTCTCACAACTCCAATCAGGCTGTTCTTTTACGGCACTTACACCACTTACAGTGTAATCTTCAGTGAATTGTGTAACCTTCCTTAAAGGGTGTTGCTGAGAATTAAATAGGATCAGAGACAGTGTCTGGTACAGTAGCTCTTCAACAAATGTGACCTGTTTCATCAAAAAAGTAAGGGGGGAAATAATGATATTCAGCAGGAATTAATATATATTCATTGTCGGAAAATGAGAATAAAATAGTATATGAAAATTCAGACCAGCTTTCAAGTCAGATAGACCTGAGTTCAAATCCTAACTCTACACCTTCCAGCTACACAATCTGGGGCAAGTCCTTTAACAACCCTTCACCTCCCACACCCCCAGCCTCAGGGTCCTTATCAATGAAATGGGGAAAATCAGATGTTATTGTAAAGTGCTGCCTAGCAATTTAAGACGGTACACATTCAGCTAATTAATGGCCTTACTTCTTAGCTGCTATTGTTCATATTTTATATTTAAGAAAATTTAATATCAAAAAGGCTAAGTAACTTAATGTGGTTGCAGTGATGTGTGTCAGAGAAAAATTTTTGCTGAGGGCAACTGGAGTCCATTAGACTGTCCTTCCTTCAAATAAGGATGGAGTGTGCACTATGTCTGCAGTTTGAGTTAGTGGAGAGATCAAATACCCAGGAAGTGGCGAAGCTATCAACATTTGTTTGGTTTGTAAATACCATTTTATGCTGTTTTTCTGAAGAAACACTGACACTTCTACCCTAAAATTTCCTGGCTAAGCGTCTGCACATTTGGAAAACAGAAATACCGGTAAGTACAAGGAGGACTTGTGGATACACATTCTTGGACTTAAGAACTTTCTAAAAACAGAGTCCCTTAGTCGGCTGTTTTCTAGTTCTGTCTGGTTCTCGCTTACCTCTGTGACAAAAGTCACTCAGGATGATCATGTCTCATCTGAATTAAGTCTCCTTCCTGGTATCACTGCCCCACTCCTGTCCTGCATAACCCATTCTTCATCGATCTACCAGACTGATTTCTCAAATACAAATGTAATGATATGTCCTTGCTATTTAACACTATAGAGACAATTCCACTACGAGGCACCAGGCCCTTCTCAATCTGACCCTGTTGATCTCTCTAGCCTCAACTTTCTCCGTCCTCTCTTCCATTCTGTGCTCCAGCATATAGAGCTTCTACTCCCTACCTGCACCAAGCCCTTTCTAATTCAGCCTTTACAGGCACTATGCCCTCTGGGAACACACCCTCCCAACCCTACAGCTTCGTCTAGCTAACTCCTCCTCATCCTTGTACAACCGCGCATCACTTCCTGCAGGAAGCCTGAACCGAGGCTGGGCTCGATTCCCTGCCTTCATGTCCTATAATCCCATTACGTAACATCTCCCTTTCACTGCACGTGCTCCTCTGAATGTCTGTCGTCCATGCAAACATGAACTCTGTGAGGAAAGGGTGCACACCAGTGCCCGACACTTAACTGGCACTCAGTAAATATTTGTGAGATGAATGCAAGAATAAAAAAATAAAGAGCACCTAAAACACATGGAGAAAATCAGTCACATGGTTTTGTTTTGTTTGTTGTAAAGGCACAGCTGAACCTCTGTTACTCTACGGAGGCAAATTAGTTTCCTTTCTGAGTGTCATTTCACTGCTAAAAACTGCAAAGTCCAGAAAAAAATTAACAACCGACTCAGGGAAAATAACACAACGACCACAATGGGTGGTAAGTAAAGTGGTGAAAACCGTGTTTGTACATTCAATCGATTCTGATATCAAACAGCACCAATGTAACATAAATGTAGGTCTACATACTCAGAAGCATCTCTTTCACAACATTGAGGTAAACAGGCTGCCCCTTCACGGGGCTCAGATGTAATTGAGAAATTGGCACCGGTCTCTATGGTTTGCCAAATTTAAAAAAAACAGAGGCACATGAACTTAAGTTTCTTCTAACCTTTGTGAGTATGTGTGAGTTCCAGGGAAAATCAGGTGGAAGAAAAATGGGTTGTGGCAGTGAGGTGTTAGGTTTTGTCTGTCTCCACCATGTCTTAAAAATAGTAGCAGAAACAAAAGGCTTGTTGAACACAAATGAAAAATCTATATGGAAATAAACAGGAAGTAGGAAGTAGTGATATATTATCTTAACATTTTAATTCATATTATATATATATATATATATATATATATATATAAAACCATAGTCACCTGTAATTCAAAATGATCCATAGCATAATGTAAAAAGAAATGAAAAAGTAGTATATTTCAAAGTGAGAAGTGCTAAGAGTCATCACTTAATTCCTTATTATTCAGACAGCTACAACCTCTTAAGAGTCTCCGATTCCTCATCTGTAAGTGGGTACAATACTACTAGAAGTCCACAACCCTGCAATTTCAAAATCCCAAAACAAGGAAAACCGAAGTTCTAATTCTGTTATAAATGCAGTTAAGTAGTATAATGGGATTTGTATTAAAGTGATGCCATTTATAGTCCTCACTTATTTTACTTAAGCATACTTATTAATAAGTCGGGATACAAAAATGTTCAATTACAGTGTGTTGCTCCATTCTGTTAGGGGTATTATGTAACATGCCTACATCATATAACCTTTCTAAAATCTGAACATTTCTGAATTCTGAAGCACTCTGACCTAAAGGATTGGGACTCTATCTATACTTCATGTGGGGTTGTAGGAATCAAACTATCTAGTGTTTTATAAACTATAATAAGCTACATAATCTTTTAGATGGCAAAGGTAATTTCTTAAAGGAAAATTGAAGGGCTATTTTCCAAAGGAGGTAAGAGTTCAGGGTACTACTTATCAAAAGATGAATGAATAAACAAAAAATGGCATTTATATACAATAGAATAAAATTCAGCCTTAGAAATGATTGAAATTCTGATATGTGCTACAATATGACTGAACCTTGAAAACATTATTCTAAGTAAAATAAACAAGGTGCAAAAGTAAAATAGTATCGGATTCTATTTATATGAGGTACCTGGAATAGTCAAATTCAGAGACAGAAAGTGGAATAGTGGTTACCAGGGGGTGGGGGTGGAGGTGGGGAGTTCATGTTTAATGGGTACAGTGTTTCAGTTTGGGATAAGGAAAAGGATGGGGTTGATGAATACATAACAATGTGAATGTACTTTATATCACTACACTGTACACTTAAAAATGGTTAGATGGCAAGGTTTATGTTATATTTTACCACAATAAGAAAAAAATTAAACATGACTTCAACTAAATTCTTCCATTTTCTCTTCTTAAATATATAGATGTCCTGGCTGGTTGGCTCAGTGGTACAACGTCGACCGGGTATATGGAAGTCTCATGTTCAATTCCAAGTCAGGCACACCAGAGAAGCAATTATCTGCTTCTCCACCCTCCCCCTCCTCCCTTCGCCTTCTGCTGCTACGGCTTGATTGACTCTAGCGCATTGCCCACGGGTGCTGAGGAGGGCTCCCTTGAGCCTCCGCCTCAAGTGCTAATAGCTCCGTTGCGAGCATGGCCCCAGATGGGCAGAGCATCAGCCTAAGACAGAAGTTGCCAGGTGGACCCCATCAAGGCACATGCAGGAGTCTGTCTCTGTGTCTCCCCTATTCTCACTTAAAAATAAAAAAATAAATAAGTTAAAAAATATATATATATATATAGAGAGAGAGAGAGAGAAAGAGAGAAAGTTTACCATATAAATCAAGGGAGACAAATATATAGGGTGGGCAAAAGTTGTTTGTATAAAAACTAATACAATAATTAATAAATAATAATACAAGAATAAACTGTTTCACATAAAACTGTAAAGCTACTTTTGCCCCACTCTGCATTTATGTAGCATCAAGGAATTAGTCCCTAAATAGTAAAATTTTAACTACTTAGGGAGCCTTGTCATGGTTAAAAAATATATTTTTTAAAGTTTCTTCCCAAAGGAAGTGGACAATGACAAAACATGACCATTTCTTCTGGAACAAATTTCATCCTGCATTCTGAACAGACATGAGTGGAATCTCACTAAGCGGCCCTGAAAAACTTTCAATTCATACTTATTATTAAGAAACTACTGGGCCCTGGCCGGTTGGCTCAGTGGTAGAGTGTCGGCCTGGCATGCAGAGGTCCCGGGTTCAATTCCCGGCCAGGGCACACAGGGGAAGCACCCATCTGCTTCTCCACCCCTCCCCCTCTCCTTCCTCTCTGTCTCTCTCTTCTCCTCCCCCTCCCGCAGCCAAGGCTCCATTGGAGCAAAGATGGCCCGGGCGCTGGGAATGGCTCCTTGGCCTCTGCCCCAGGTGCTAGAGTGGCTCTGGTCGCAACAGAGCGACACTCCCTGGTGGGCAGAGCGTTGCCCCCTGGTGGGCGTGCTGGGTGGATCCCGGTTGGGTGCATGCGGGAGTCTGTCTGACCGTCTCTCCCCGTCTCTAGTTTCAGAAAAATACAAAAAAAAAAAAAAAGAAACTACTGTAGACAGGAAAACAGTCTTACAATGGACCTCTTGACCTCTCTACCTCTCCAAGGGCAAAGATTATTGTTGCATGAGTAAACACATGCAGTAACCAACCTTTTACATTGGACGTACTGCTTTCTAAAAATGAGTGCCATTTATTTATAGCAATTAAGTTGTAGTTTCTTGTCTATCAATACATGAATTTTGAGTATTTAAAAATTAAATATTTTCAACTAAAACAATTTTTTGGAAACATTTACTCATTTTTTAGCATATGGGAGAAATGGAATATAATTATAAAACTAGAGTACTTAAATAGAATCTTATAAACATAATTTTATATGATCAAATTTACATAGAATTAAAAAATTATAAGCAAAGTACATAGTTAATTCAAATAAAAATGTGTAAGTATAAAATGAATTTAAATGAGCAGGAAATAAATGAGTTATTTCCAACCCCTAAAACATTATATCACTAATTTATATAAAGTTTAAAGGTCAATTACTATCACTGTCTTACTTTTATTACAAAGATGCATCAGATGGTGAAATGATGTGTTTATATTTTCAAAAGCAAGTCATTTAATTCCACTGAGAAACAATTTTTACTGTCATACAGAATCTGTACTATATAAGCTGATTGAGAAAAAAAAGTCTAATGGGAAAATGTTTATTTGTTAAGTGGCAAAAGCAAGGTACCAACCTATAAACAGAGTATGCCCCCAAATATCTGGAAAAAAATTACACATAAAACAAGGAATTTATGCTATGCACAAGCAGCAGTATCTTTTCTGGGTAAGTAACATTACAGCATAAAATGGCCCTCTTCCCATAAATGTGTACGTTCAAATGATGCTGGTCAGTGATAACCTGCAAACCAACCTCATAGCATGTAGGATCTGAAGGTGCTGCTTCAACCAACTGAGTTTACCCTATGGTAAGCATCCCTGGAACAGACCCATAAATACCAATGGGTGGACAACACATACACAGAAAAATACACTGAAGTGTACAGGATATCTATGTATGAATTATGCAATTACAGAACATTCTTACTAACTTTATTTTGTTGTGTTTTCCAAAATTTCCTATAACTATGTATGTTTTATAATCAGAAAAACTACAAATAAGCATATTAAAACAAAAACATAAAGACCTACTCTATGATTAGTCAGGTAACCTTTAGAACACAGCAAAAAAGTATCTGCCGATTTCCCTAAATTTCATTATTATCATTAGTTTGCATCCTATTGATTATAAAATGTCTACTCAGAGCCTCTTTGAAAAAAAATATTCAGGCTCAAGAATCAAAATAAAAATTATTTTCAAATTGTAATTTCATGTTTTTCTGGATTAGAGTAATAAGATGTTAGTTGAAAAAGACCATAGCAGCCTGACCAGTCAGTGGCACAGAGGATAGAGCGACGGACTGGGACTCAGAGGATCCAGGTTCAAAACCCAGAGGTCGCTGACTTGAGCGCAGGTTCACCGGATGCGGCTTGAGCATGGGCTCAACCGGCTTGAGTGTGGGCTCACCAGCTGGAGCGCAGGGTCGCTAGCTTGAGCATAGGATCATAGACATGATCCCATGGTTGCTGGCTTGAGGCCAAAGGATGCTGGCTTGAGCAAGAGGTCACTCACTCTGCTGCAGCCCTCTGGTTAAGGCACATATGAGAAAGCAATCAAAGAACAACTAAGGTGCTGCAACGAAGAATTGATGTTTCTTATCTCTCTCCCTTCCTGTCTGTCTGGCCCTATCTCTGACTCTCTCTCTCTGTCAAAAAAAAAGAAAGAAAAGAAAATCACCAGAGCATCATCGCCTATAAAACAATTATTACGTTTTAGAATAAAGTGAGTTTTCATTAGCAATTAAACATTTTGAAACTTACAGGAAATCCTTTAGTGATAGGAACTTCAATATTAAAGATGAGGATTCGGGCTCTGAAACGAGTGCAAGCTTTGATGGGTTCTTTGGGGCCACAGAATATGCAGCCAACACTGTGACCAAAAAAAAAGGAGAGAAGGTAGTTGGGGGACAAATAAATACACATCCAATAGGAATACCTCTAACACCATTTACAAAGTAAAACAATCAAGCAAATTAGGGACTTTTTCTAAATGTTCCCTTCTGGCTTAAAGCCTGGCTCTCTACCACTACTAACCTTACATCAGATTCCCACACCACAGCTTTCACTCAAAGAACACTGTGTGCACCGACAGGCATTCATTTCAATTCTAAGTAGGTTTTGCTTATCATTCTTATACTTCTATGGTGCCTGTTTTTGGCCAAATGAGATTCAAAATTAATACTCATTCTTTCATTTGAACTGGTCAACTGCAAAATTTATGTCTTCTGAGGTCCTATATCCAAAACAATGGTTGTAGAACTCATTTTTTCACTCACTTGATTTTGATGATATCCATCCCAACCAATGTAAGACTAACATGATCGCCTGCTGCTGCCCAGTCGACAGGTTCATCATGCAGACTGATTCCTGGAAATGAGTAAGAACCGAAGAATACAGGAAAACATCTCAATATCAAACCATAACAACCAAGAGAGTTTGGCTGATTTGTGCCTCATCAGTCACTACTCATCATTTTCAATATGAGTGGATTGAGAGTGAGAAGGTAACTGTGAACGCTGAGGAAAACGCTCTTCCTCTAGACTTGACTCTTCCGGAAAACCACCCTAAACATAGAGTGACTTCTATTTGTCCATAAAAAGCTGATTTCTGCTTTTTGAATAATGAATTTTAAACTTATTTATACAACTGAGTATATTAATTAAATATGCCCCATTCAAATATTTCTCTTTATTAATGGATGCAGGCATAACAATATAGTTCAAATTATTTTTAAGAACATAAAATAGGGGACTGGGGAAGGTGTTGAGTCTCTAGTTTTATCAACTACCTACACCAGGCGTCCCCAAACTACGGCCCGGCCCGCGGGCTGCATGCAGCCCCCTGAGGCCATTTATCCGGCCCCCGCCGCACTTCCGGAAGTGGTCAATGAGAGGAGCACTGTATGTGGTGGCCCTCCAATGGTCTGAGGGACAGTGAACTGGCCCCTGTGTAAAACGATCCCACATCCTCCGAGTACCACCCAGGCATCAGTGCTCAGTCAGATGTGCTCAGCAGCCCTTTCACTTATTCCTGTCTCAAAAGCACTGCTCCCCAGAGAGAGAGGCACAATGGGAACTGGTTATATGGAAAGGAAGAGATTAATAGTATAAAAAAGTTTTAATTTAAAAATGATCCCAGGTGCTGCTACATCCATTTCTAGGGAAAATCCTGGAGAACAATTACAAAGGGCAATACTCAGCTACCTTATTCAAAGCCTTATAAGGAATCTCGTATTTTATGATTCTACGGGGTAAGTTTACGGAATACATTCCTTTCCACAGAACTTGAACCTTGTGATGAAGACAGCACGCAGGCCACCAACTGAATAATTCATGAATGCCATGTTTTCAGTAAATTATAATTTACCCTCATATTTCTAGAAATACTTATTTTTCCAATGTAGCATACACTTAAGCAAGTTTCTTTAAGACTCTTTGAAAATTAAAGGAGAACTTTAAGGGCTCTGAAACAACCTACAGTTTTATTCAAAATTTATGTGCACATCTGAATTACCCTGACAAGACGGACCATAACTTTCAACAAGGTATTAAAGAGATTCTTGACTCAAAAATTGTTAACAATTATGACATTAAGGAATGTTTGTTAAATTTTCACCTAATTAAATTTAATTTTTAAATGTAGATTTTAAATGATCATATCTGATTTTGTTATGAAATGTGGGATTGAGGGAGCTAGCTGCTTAACATACAACAGAGATTGCCTTAATTTAAGATTGAACAGCATTCATATCAGAAGTTCAATGAACAATATAAAAAAAATCTAAAAGATTATATATAACCCGATCCTCCCCCCCAAAAAAATCTTCATAAAAACCTTCTTCACTGGACAGACATTACAAACAAAAAAGTTCTTTTTCAGCACTCCATGAACCTGATGTTAATAAAGTAAAAATGTAATTAAGAATTTCCATTTGTGGTTGCAGATTTAGTCACTTCTCTCTTTTAGGATACCACTGGTTAGTGAGCCATGGTAGCACCTAAAGTGTTCAGATAGAAATGTGCATTCAAGACCCAAGTGAATGAAGCAAAGCAGTAGGGTTAGAAATTGAGAACCGAGAGCGTCCAAGCTGGGTTAGAAACACAGCTAGCTCTCAAGGAGCGGGCGCTGCTCTCCAGGTGCTCTGATACGCTTCCCTTGAGCAACCACTGGGTTGAAGTAAATGGGTAGCGTTTCCCTGGAAGTGACCGAAAGGAGAAAGGGAAAGAGTGTGGGCCTTTCTGTCAGAAGTGGTCACAAGGGAGTCAGTGTGTAAGCTCTGTGGATAACTTTAAAACCATGGTTTTAATTGATGTCTACTAATTATTTTTAAAAAAAGAACTTCCTATTCTCAAAAAAGCTTGTTAATGTAAAATTAGTATTTCAAAAGTATTGTAGTTCTTGATCACTTTAAAAACAAAAACAGAGATCTGAACTTGCAAACAATACATTGATGTAAAATGATTCTTTTTAAAAAAGTGTATATTACTTTTGATCTAAACATAATTTTCTTGATCTCTGAACAAACAGAAAGAAAAAGGTAAAATGGAAATAATTTTGGCTTTCATCTCCCTATAGATCTTTAAATTCAGGTTAAACTCTGTTACCCAAACAGATATTCATTAATTTCTTAAAATCTTTAAGAAATTAGCTTCTTAAGTAAGCAAATTCATTTTTAAAAGTGCATATTCAAATTTATAAATTAGTAAGGTACAACTTTGGATATAAATTATAAATAAGAGTAACAGAAGAAGTACTGAAATTTAAAAAATTTTTAACATTCCCAATTATACTTTAGCTAAAAATTGTTACAAATACTACTACTATACTATAAAACAGAGCTTCAGTTTTATGTAGAACTCAGAGGCTTAGTTGAAAGATTTAATCTTAAGGCAAGTATAAAATTATAAACTTTTGAGCAGAATTCAGAAAAGAATAACATGTATACATGTAACATCAAATGATTAGAAGATGAAAATAGTTATCAACCATCATGAAAGGTCATATATTAGGTTATGTGCAAAAGCAATAATTGGTGCACTTTAGCTCACAATTTCTCTTTTCAACATTAGGATTCTCTGCATTTACATCTTATTTTCTTTGGTCTTTATGTAAAAAAATTTTTTTGGCTACAAACATGATCAAAGCTGCTAACGTATAGTAATTCTGAAATACACATTTCAGAGCAACAGACTGTAGCAGTCTGCTGTGCACTATTTAGTGGGGTTGAATTTAATTTCTGCTACTGAATACTATTTTAATGTATCTGTCAGGTGTATATAGTACATCTGGGTTCAATCCTAACCAGACTTTTCAAATCAGCGTCAAAAAAAAAAAAAAAAAAAAAAAAAGAAAAGCTACCACAGTTAGAACACTATAGGTACATATATACACACATAGTCACAACAGAAAAAAAACGTTTAATGTTTTCACATTTTTATCTTCAACAGTTAGTATCATTTTGACAGTCAGTTACAATTTCAGTAAGAGGTTATTTATTCTGGAATTAATAACTATACTACGTGTAAAATCTGCTGTCTCAACTTAAGGCTTGTTTAGCAAAAGAAGCTTGCAGAAGAATACCTTTTGCAGTACAAGTTTCATTAGGAGGCATTGCTAGTAGTCGGTCACCAGTCTGGATAAACCCAGCTTCAATTCTACCAGTTACACAGAATCCAGATCCTTGATCTGCAAAACATGCCCAAATCTTATCATGATTAATAAGGCAATGTTATCGGATGATTAATGCTATTAGCCTTATTTGGTTCCCTGGTAATTAATTATATACAACTGTAATTCAATGAAAATTAATGACCACCTCAGAATATTTAACCTATCTAGCAAATGTGCCATAACACACATTCTACTCTTGATTTTCTTACAATTAAAAATATTCACATTAAAAAAAGTAGGAATTCTCTTTTTCAAAGATTTATTGAGTATACTAAGTAACAGGCACTTGGGGGATAAAGAGATGAAAACATAACCACTTGCCCATAAGGATTTACACTGGTGAAGAGAAAGACAAAACAAGCCAGAGACAAATGCTATTTATAATGTACACTACAAACAGAAAAAAGGTGCACAGAAGAGTTTATGTTGAGGAGGAACAATTATTCTTTAGCCTGCACTCAGAGTAGAAGGAACAGATTACCAGGTAGCTTGTATGTACAGGTAGGAGAAGAAGGAAAACCCTACTGGCCCAGGAGACTGCCTGTGGAAAGGCACAGAGGTAACCACATGTGGGATGTGCTAAGACATATGGGTCAGTTAAATGGAATTGATATGGGGCCACATGAAATAATGCAAGAAGGCAAGACATTAGGTAACAGAAGTAGACAGGGACAAATGATAAAGTGGCCTCATAAATCACACTTAGGGCTTGAAGTTCGTCCTCAGTTAAGTAACGGGAGCCAGTTCAGAACTGTGAACCGAGAAGGGACATGCTGGCATTTTCATATCAGAGAGGAAGGGAGTTTGATCGAAATGCACACACTGAACTGAAGAAAGGAAATAAACTTTAGAATTTAGGAAGGTGGTATAACACAATTAGGCTGATAACGGGAAAAAGGGAGAAATTTGAGATGACAGTGCATTAACTGTGAGATAGAAAATTAAAAAATAAGACCCATTTTAGCCTTGTTGAATTTGAAGTGTCTACAGGACATACAGGTGGAGAAGATGCATTTCAGGGGACCCCAACCACACCAAATTCCATGAGGATGAGCCTGGGAGCACACTCCCCGTGGGATGTCCAGTATCTGGAGAACATGAACAGGCTTGGGTTGGAGGTACAGACTGGGGAAGCGTCAAGGCACAGGAGGCAGCTAAAGTCACAAATGTCCATACAAGAGGAGCATGTGGAGCAAGAGGACTGAAGCAATAGAATGCGAGTGAAGAGACAGAAAGAGGAGCCCACAGAAAAGATGCTGAGAGGTCAAAGACAGACAGGAGAGCAGGAGAAAGTGGGTCACAGAAAAGTTTCAAGGCAGATGTGACTACTGGTCTCAGAAGTCGTGCCAAATTCCAGTAAGATGGAAGACAGAACTGAAAAAGGTTACTGCCTTTGGCAAACAAAAGGTCACTTAACCTCACTGGGAACCCTGAGAGGAACAGTGTGGGCAGAAGCCAGGAGGTCCCCTAAAGACAGATGGGAGATGAAAGCATTGAGTCAGCACACACTGTTAATCAAAAAGGAAACGAAGCACCACTTGTATTTTAAATTGATAACAGTAATTTGGAAAGCATTACCGTATTTCCCCATTCCTAGAATGCTAGAAGCCAACAATGAGAGATTTCAGTTTTTTTAAATGATTTTTGTGAGGCACCTTCATTCCCTCATTATTAAACATTTATTAAGCATGTATTCGGTGCCAGGCACTGAGTTAGGTGATACAGATAGAGAAAAGCCAGTACTGACCCTCAGGGGAGTTCATGATCTAAGTGAAATAAATTATTCACTTAGCACTAAAACAATTATTGTACTGCATGAAAAACGCAATGACAGAGGATGCAGAGAACTCGGAGGAACACCTTACAGTACGTGTTGTGCACTCTCCAGTTATCAATTTATTGCTTCTCAGTTCTAAATCCACTCTTTACTTCCTGCTCTGGGAATAACAGAGATCAGGAGGACAACTGACATCTGTATTGAACTGATTATTCTAATATACAGTGTGTCATGGTGCACTTTTGACTGGTCACAGGAAAGCAACAAAAGACAATAGAAATGTGAAATCTGCACCAAATAAAAGGAAAACCCTCCCAGTTTCTGTAGGATGATGTGGCAGCATGTGCACATGCGCAGATGATGACGTAACACCGTGTATACAGCGGAGCAGCCCACAGCCATGCCAGCCAGTCAAGATGTGAATGGTATAGAGGAAAGTTCAGTGTGTTCTGTGGCTTGCTAAATTTGAATCCGTGGCCAAAGCGCAACGTGAATATCAGTGCGTTTATAACAAAGCGCCACCACATAGGAGTAACATTACTGGGTGGGATAAGCAGTTGAAGGAAACTGGCAGTTTGGTGGAGAAACCCCGTTCTGGTAGGCCATCAGTCAGTGACGAGTCTATAGAGGCTACAGGATAGCTACCTAAGGAGCCCTAAAAAATCTGTGCGTGAGCCCACATGGAACTGCACTGAATAGCTATGAAACTGGGAGAGTTTTCCTTTTATTTGGTGCAGATTTTACATTTCTATCGTCTTTTGCTGCTTTCCTGTGACCGGTCAAAAGTGCGCCATGACTTTACGGACACACTGTATAAATATCACATATAATATTTATAATATATAAATATTACATATAATATATAAAGATATAACTATCTTTCTACTTGCTGACATCTTTTATTCCATTCCCATCTCATAGTTTTCTGTATAGAGTCTTGTTTGTACTCATTAAGTGAGACGCTTCCTTGGGTATTTAATACAATACCTCCTCTGCAAAGTCTGCACCCCTCCTGTGTCTGGGTACTCGTCCTCAGCCCCAGGGTTCCACATAGATTCCTTATTCTTAAAGTCACCCTTTTATCACATTAACAATTCTTTATATTAAACTTCCCATTTTACCTATGTGTGGTATCTATCTCCTGATTGGGCCCAGGCTCCTACAGATGGGGAGGAAATGACTAAAGAGCAAGAGAGCAAAACATGGGTAGACAGAGTGGCAACAAAGGCCCTCCTGTGTGCTTAAGAAATCGTGAACGGTCCAGTTTGGTTGAAGAACACAGAAACTAAGGGGATCTAGTAGGAGAAAAAGACTACGAGGCTAAAAGATGAAGGATAAGGTTTTTCATACCTGGAAGATAAAGAGGAGATGGGGAATGGTGAGTGAACTGAAGATTTTTCTGGGCTGGGGAGTTAAGTAACTAGAAGTAGGCTCTTTAAGATTAATTTGGCAAGGATCCTCACACTGGCATAAAGAAGGGAGAATCTGAAAGACAATATAATAATTTTGTCCAACAAAAGAGGTCAGGAGAGAACAGAAAGGCAAGGGTCATACTGATAAAGTAGTGTAGAGGTAACACTTACCTTTGAAAACATCAGATACACATAATCTAAAAGGCTTATCGATAGATCTTTGAGGAGGCTTGAAGGAATCTGGGGGAAAAAAGGGCAAAAAAGCAAGGTTTAATTTAAAAGCAATTTTTGACTCATATCTAAGTAGCCCATTAAAGCCCCTTGTGTCATAGAAAATAATATTTTTTACAAATATAAAAACTAGTAACAAATTGCCTGTCATTCATATAATACTTTGTAGTGTATAAAGTGTATTCACACATGCTAAGTCATTTAATGTCAACAACAGTCTGGGAGGTAGGTAGGGCAGAGATGAGCCTCATTAATTCAATAAGGAAAACTGAGTATTAGTTTAAATATTACATGTGGTTTCAAAACTGGTAAGCTTCTCTGACTACAAATCCTATGCTTTTGCACACATATCACTGTCTACTATAAAGAACTCTAAACAATTAATATCAAGTTTATAATGCACCAAAAGTAGTAAGGCAGTATTCTTACCAATTTGTTCTAATAAACATAGTCCTTTATACCATTTTGTAAGTTCACTCGACTGAGACCTTGTGATTAGATTTTCACCACTGAGACCACTTGTAGGGATAAAAGCGACATCACTTTCCTATTAAAAAAGAAAGAATATATGAAACAATACAACGTTGTTTTTCAAAAGTTAAAGGTTCACTTTACCATAATTGAACCACGTTGGCAAAAGCAACATCAATTTTCTTTTTAAAATGTAATAGAAATCATAGAACTATAATCCTGAAATTATCTCATCCAACAGTTTCAACACTTTTGATTTTGTGAGAAATTTACAAATAGGTTACAAAACATGCAAGCATTTTTTCTCCAGTAACGAAGGTAAATATTTTTATTTTTGCTGGAGAAATTCCTCTCTACTAGTTGCCATTTTTCTCTGTGATGTCCCTAAATCTCTATACCTAAATTAACAGGTGGAAAGAAGTCTTTCAGTTATATTAAATACTAGTCAATTTATAAAACATATGCAATTTAAGATGAAGTAATCCAAAGAACTAAGATAAATACACACAATACTGGGAGAAATAAGAACAGTAAGAATTAAAGATACTTAAAAAGACAAAAAACACAAAGTATTAGTTTTTTTCTCACAACAATAAAATGAGACTTAAGGAAAATAACTAAATAAATTTAAAATTATCTTACCTTAAAACCTGCTTGCTTAAGAAAGTGCCCAAGTTTTCCAGTAATCTCTTGAAATCTTTCTTGTTGCCAATTAACCTGATAAAGATCCAACTTAATTTTAAACTATGCTGCCAACCATGCTTTATATAAAATTTAAATATATGCAATAAAATATAAATAATCAAGACTATAAAATATAAATATAAAATCTACTAAAATAAAGCCTTTTAAAACTAAAATTCAGAATATAAGATCTTACTATTAATACGATCTAAAAGTAACTTCTACAGCAGAAAGTCTAGAAACAAACTCCAACACAGATAGAAATTTTTGTACATGCTCAAACTGATACCACATTTGGGGAGAAAAAATGATAATTTATTAAACTGTGTTTCGGACTACCTGCTGAAATAAAGCCAAGTAGACAAAAAATTGTCACATGAACTCTAGTAACATTATGCATGCTGTAGTATTTAGGGGTAAGTATAACAATCCTGTTACTTGGAAATTCTTATCAAAATAAAATGGATTCCGGATGGATACAGTGGTACATAGACAAAAATGTGACCAAGCAAGTAGTAGAATTCTTAAGTAGTGGGTATAATATAGGTATTTACTTTTTTCTTTCTTTTTCTTTTTTCTGAAGCTGGAAACGGGGAGGCAATCAGACAGACTCCCGCATGCGCCCTACCGGGATCCACCTGGTACGCCCACCAGGGGGCGATGCTCCGCCCATCCGGAGCGTCGCTCTGTTGCGACCAGAGCCACTCTAGCGCCTGAGGCAGAGGCCATGGAGCCATCCCCAGCGCCCGGGCCAACTTTGCTCCAATGGAGCCCTGGCTGCGGGAGGGGAAGAGAGAGACAGAGAGGAAGGAGAGGGGGAGGGGTGGAGAAGCAGATGGGCGCTTCTCCTGTGTGCCCTGGCCGGGAATCGTACCCGGGACTTCTGCACGCCAGGCTGACGCTCTACCACTGAGCCAACCGGCTAGGGCAGGTATTTACTTTTAAAATTCTTTCAACTTTTCTTTATATTTGAAAATTTCCATACTAAAATACTGGGGGGATAAAGGTTTATATGTAAAACAAGGTAGGTGAATATGTATCTGATTCTAGGGTAAGAAAATACCTAAGCATAAAGAAAGTCAAAAGGAAATATTTATAAATTTGAATATAGGTCAAAAATAAAGCACAAACAGAATGAAAAGTAAAATAATAAATTGGTAAAAATATTTAAGACAAGATAAAAGATTAACATCTTTAATAAATAATGCTTACAAAATAAGAAAAATGTTGCAAAAATAAGCAAATTCATAAATAATTCCAAAGGAAATAACACAAATAGTCAATAAATATACATATTATTGGAACTATTGAAATATAAATTTAAAAAAAGAAATATCGCCTGACCAGGTGGTGGCGCAGTGGATAGGGCATCAAACTGGGATGCAGAGGACCCAGGTTCGAGACCCTGAGGTAGCCAGCTTGAGTGCGGGCTCATCTGGTTTGAGCAAAACTCACCAGCTAGGACCCAAGGTCGCTGGCTCGAGCAAGGGTTTACTCGGTCTGCTGAAGGCCCACGGTCAAGGCACATATGAGAGAGCAATCAATGAACTAAGGTGTCGCAATGAAAAACTGATTATTGATGCTTCTCATCTGTCTCTGTTCCTGTCTGTCCCTATCTATCCCTCTCTCTGACTCTGTTTCTGTAAAAAAAAAAAATTTTTAAATCATGTTTTATATACTATTAAACTGGAAAATAATCTCTTAATATCAGGAGTGTTGATAACAGTTTGGGAAAATGACCATACCATACGCATCAAGAGGGAAAAAAAACAGAACTTTTCTCAAAGATATTTTCATCTTGTAGAACAACTCTTAAAAATGAATAGGTGCAGGCCCTGGCCGGTTGGCTCAGCGGTAGAGCGTCGGCCTGTTGTGCAGGAGTCCTGCATTTGATTCCCGGCCAGGGCACACAGAAGAGGCGCCCATTTGCCTCTCCACCCCTCCCCCTCTCCCTCTTCTTTTTCTCTCTCTTCCCCTCCCACAGCGAGGCTCCATTGGAGCAAAGATGGCCCGGGTGCTGGGGATGGCTCTGTGGCCTCTGCCTCAGGCGCTAGAATGGCTCTGGATGCAACAGAGCGATGCCCCAGAGGGGTAAAGCATTGCCCCCTGGTGGGCATGCCAGGTAGATCTCGGTCGGGCGCATGCGGGAGTCTGTCTGACTGCCTCCTTGTTTCCAGCTTCGGAAATAAAAAAAATAAAAAAATAAAAAAAAAAGAAAAGCCCAGAAATTTCCATAGAATAAATTTATTCCACATACATGCAAATACACACAAAACTGGAAACATTCGTAAGTAGGGGATTGTCTGAATAAATTATATCTTTAAAATAGACTGAAGCTATAAAAACAACCTCCTTATACAAAAGTTATTTTTACTTGAAAACATATATAATAGTCATTTTTTTTAAAAAAAGCAGATAATAAAACAGATCTTAACCCAATATATAAATAAAAGATTATTTTTAAAAAAGCAAATTGTTTGGATATACAAAATGAATAGTACAGTATCAAGTTTTTTTAGGGGGAAAATGTTAGGAATATAGGTTATTCCAGGTTTTTAACTAAAATAAATGGGTATTATTTTATAACTAAAAACAATTTTAAGATATTTTAATTAATTTTGAAAATAAGACATCTTTTTGCTTAAAAATTACTCATCTCTCATTTATTTAATATCAGAATCATGAATTCATTTTTAAAACATAGCAATTGGACTAATAAAATACACTAGTCCCATCTGAGGTCATCAATATGGCAGAATAACATCTTAACTAGCATCTAAGATGAATTCTCATAAAGCCTTTACATACCTGGTCCATTTTATTGACCGCAACTGCAAGCTGCGTTACTCCAAGAGAACGCACCAAGAGGCCGTGTTCTCGTGTCTGTCCGCCCGTCTCAAACCCAGCTTCAAACCCTCCCCGGCTGGCGTCTACAACTAACACAGCCACATCCGCCTGAGGAGGAGGAAGACAGTCAAAACTAGAAGTCATATCCCAGCATTCTAATTCAAAGACCAGATTATTTAATTACTTGTGTTGGTCCGATTTGAAAGGCACAATTGAACCTGACACCAAACACCAAAGCAGATCAAAAAGAATTATACAGATGGATTAAAAATTTTAAATTAAAAAAAGTACTATTGTGCAGCAGAGAAAAAATGACAAAGAATTTTAAAATTCCCCATATTTGATTGCATAATTAAAATATTTAGGTAAAGGAGGGAAAACATAAAATTGAAACATAAGTAAACAGGCACAAATACTGGTAACATAGTATATAAGGTGTAAGTTACAATCAAATAAGACTATTCCGCAAAAAGGACTTAATGACATAGCTATAAAAAACTACTTCAAGGACACAAATATTTGCTAAAGAAACATAAATGGCCAGTAATCATGAAGAAATTTAAATCCATCGGAAACCAAAGAAAAGAACATTAAAAATACAACATATCCTCCCTTTTCCCACATTTACAAATTACATTCGCAAAGATTTTTTTTGGAAAAAACTGTTCACTGAAAGTAAGGGTGCAGTGAGAAGGGCATTCACACCATGCCTGTGGGACTTGAAGTACACAACCTTCTGGAAGGTATCTTCTCAAGAAGTTTAATATATATATATATATATATATATATACTTTTGTTTCTCATCAGTTCCACCTCAGGGACCCCACCCTAGAGAAATAATTATGGCTCTACAAAGATATTTACCACTGTATTGCTTATATTAATGAAAACTGTGAATGAGTAAGTTATCAAAAAATAGCATCTGACCCTCAACAGCCACTGAGAAAGAACCTGGAAAAACACGTTTCCTAACCTTTATGGGCCATTTTGAGAATGAGATGAAAGACGTTTCTCTCCTCATACACAATTTACACGAAAGAAGGAAAGAGCGACCCTCAGCCAGAGCTCATCCCCTCAGGAGCCCTACTGACTGGTTTCACAGGCTCCCCTCTCCCTTGTGACGCTTCTTCACGTGATTCCACTCACATCACACGGATGCAGCCTTTGAAAATTTGCAGTAAACAGTGTGTGCAACCATAGAGGTACCTTCATTTTCATTCTCGTCATTTACTTCTGTCAATGTACTGTCAGGATATTGTTAAAGAAACACGCATTTTTCCCTGTTACGGTGTTTGCCTTGTCTGCATACCTGTTCTCACAGAAACCTGCTTTTCTGTCATCCAGGACAGTAACTACATTTGGCATTCCCCTTTAGCTATCTCAGAATGTTACATGATAATAGCCCTGTCTCAAAGGTCCTTTTCCATTCCATCCCCATCAAGTTGTCTGGCCTTTTGGTCAGAACAGGTCCACAACAGCTTTTCTCTTTGTTGTTTTCTCAACAAAGGAAAGATAACGTATGTCTGTGCTGTCCAGTTTTTAAAGAAATTCACATACATTATCATATATAATCCTCATTATCGTAGGAAAGAAAATGGTCATAAAGTAAACAAAAATGTTTTTTGTTTTATTTTTTAAGATTTTATTTATTCATATTTAGAGAGAAAAGAGAGAAAGAGAGAGAGAGAATAGGGAGGAGCACGAAACATCAACTCCCATATGTGCCTTGACCGGGCAAGCCCAGGGTTTTGAACCAGCAACCTCAGTGTCCCAGGTCAAGGCTTTATCCACTGTGCCACCACAGGTCAGGTAATAAAGATTTTATCAAATACTTTGCACTGAATAGAAAAACTTAGTAGTTTAAGAGTCTCATCCACATACTTTGGTGGGGCAATTTACACTATTATTTCTTTTACCTTTTATTCTCACCCCAAAATTCCTTCTGCTTTAATTCTACACGTAAATGCAACATTCATTTTCATTCCTTCGTAACTTAAAATGGTGAATTCTGGTTTCTTTAATGAGACCCAGTTCTTTTGCTCATGGGTTCTTTGTTAACAGCCCAAACGAACAATCAATGTGAAAACTGGCTCTTTCACTGCGCCACCAGCAGATACCACATGACAAGCAAACAGTGTGATGTCTAGGTACAACTATTCTGGGTGTTCATTTACCCACTTCACAGAAATACCAGGGGTGGGGGGTAGATTATATAAAACACCCAACTCTAAGCTCCAAATTCAAATCCAAATGGTAAATCTCTTTCATTAGGTTGTGCTGACAACTGTCAAATTATATTTACTAAAAAAAAAAAAAAAAATTATATTTACTTACTGAGGCTAAAATTGAAATTCACTGACCTACTATAAAGATACCTAAGGCCATACTATTCTTCTTTACCCTCTTTTTCCTTTTTTTAGAATGAAGTTCTCTTATTTATTTATTCATTTTATAGAAGAGAGACAGAGAGAGTGAAAAGGGGGGGCGGGGAGGAGCAGGAAGCATCAACCCACATATGTGCCTTGACCAGGCAAGCCCAGGGTTTAGAACCGGCGACCTCAGTGTTCCAGGTCAACGCTTGATCCACTGCGCCACCACAGGTCAGGCAACCCTTTCTTATTACCATCTCCAAAAAATTACTGGTCAATTTCTCTATTCTTTTTGTGTAAGAGCTTATCTTTCAGAGCTCAAATCTTAACACACTTTCAAGAAAGCCTTTTTAAGCAGTATAGAGCGCCCTCTCCTTGTCCTGTATACTGCACAGATTCTTCTGGCAGGACATTTGTGCTGGCCTTTTGTCCTTACAGCTCGTACCTTCCTACACTGTGATTTCCTTAAGAGGCAGAGGCAGCATGTCCTGCATGCTTCTTTGTGTCCCCCACGCCTGCTACAGTTTCCTCATTTGTCACTTAATGGCATTCAATTAGATAATCTCTAAAATCCTTTCCTACCCTAATTCCATAATGAATTTGGAGTCAATTCTCTTTATGATCACTCTGGCTCTAGAATTCAAAAACATTTGACTGTAAATACTTATTCTAGTGTTTACTTCTCCCATTAAACTATTAAAATGTGCTTAGTAGTTCATCATACCCCACATTTCCTACCATAGTGCTTGAAACATGGCAGCTGTTCAATAAGTATTAATTAAACAAAGGAAAAATACATACATGTACACAGATACATGCATATAAGAAAGAGAAAAATATGTTGTATCTTTTGGTAAATGCATTGAGAAATATACTAATTTAAAATAGGGATAATTTGTACTTCATAGATTAAATGCATACAAAAACTATATAAAGTATACAAAAACTATATAGTATTTGCCAATATTATGTACTGAATCAACAGTGATTAGTTGTTTTTCAATCTCCATTATCTCATATAGTTCATAAGACAAATTAATATTATAAATTATATATAAACTTCCTAAAATTGAATCAAATACTTTTTCATTTCTTCAAATATAATTTAATTTATTCATATAATATCCTTTTTAGGTTGACAAATGCTCATAACAATATTCTCTTTTAACAGGTGAAAGAAGTAAAAAAATGGTCAATTGCTGAAGTCCATACTTTTGCCAAGTGACACAGGCAAACTTGTGAACTCTATTTTTCAATAATCATCTATGATAAAAGAAATCAATGTCCCATATATGGAGTGTTACTTTCATTATTTTAATTACTTTGGTTTTTTTTTTCAGTATTCTTATTAAGAATCATGTAAGTTTAAAAAAGGAAAAAAAAGAATCATATAAGTTTACAAACTGTACAGTAATTGTTTTTTAACCCTATAAAGAAAAGGAAATAAATAAACCACAGGGGAAAAATTCCCAAGGTTCATTATTTCTGCAAAATTAATTATTAATAAATATACAGGACTTGAATATAAACATAGTAAAAAGGCAGATGTTGAAATAGTCACTCCAACTTAACAAAGAAATTATAAGGCTACATATACCTCCTCAAGCATTTTACCATTATTTTTACTATAAAGAAATTCATAGCTTTTACACACTGGTTTCTTTGTAATATTTTTCAAAAATGTTCAAGAATTAAGAATTTTAACTATTTTGAAATAACCCTAGAATTATAACCTCAGCATCAGGAAATTTTATGTACAATCAGTGCAGCATAGCTAAGGAAATATCTGATACCTGGGCTGCTCCCGTAATCATATTTGGAATGAAATCCTTATGGCCCGGAGCATCCATTAACGTAATAACTTTTGTTGCGGTCTCAAACTTTGTCATACCAACATCCATTGTTACTCCCCTTAAAGAAAACATAAAATGGTTAGAGTGCACTATATAATCAGTGTTAGGGGTTAAATTATTTCATAAGTTAAATGACAGTCTAAATTCTTAAGTATTAATGGGAATTTTATTATCTAGTCTATTACTTTGAGAAATTAAGCTACCAATCTGGGTTGGAATTTCTGCTGCAACAGCAAGAACTTAATCAAAATGATACATATTTCTCATTTCCATTTTTTTATATATATAAGCACTGTAGATTGCAAACAAAAACATATGGGGACATTTCCAAAAAAGGGCACAGTAAATACTGCACATGAGAAACATTTAAATGAAGAATGACCATTATCAGAAGATAGTTTTCCTCATCTTCATGTTTACACTTCATTAATTGTATAGAAATAAACTTTCATTTGCAAGACGGGTCAGGTTGTTATACATTTAGAAAACTAGATATGAAAGGAGATGTCCAATTTTTTAAAAGTTGAGAAAGATGAATATCCCAATTCATCCTTCTTAGAGACCAAACGCACTGCTTCTTCATAGCCACAAAAATGTAGATTCAGATTATATGAAAACTCAGGGAGAGTCTACAAAGGTACTTAGTCACTCTGGACTTCAGGAATTTAGAAGGAAAATCGGGTGGGCAATGAACTAGGTTCATCTGGTAACGCAGAGTAGTAAATGAGCATGCCCTTTCACTACCTAGTATAGCAACAATTATAATGATAACGTCATGCTCACACTAGCAGTAAAATAACTGTGGGTCTCCTTACTCAAGGCATTCCAGTTTAATCTGAAACTATGGACCATTAGAGCTCCTAAAAATGATGCTTCATTCTCTTTAATTATCGCTAAATAACTACTTTGAGATTAATGATGAACCAAGACTAGTTGCAAGCTCCTTCCTAGAATTCTTTGACCACAATATACACCTTTGACCCAGCTCTGGTCTGGATTTGTAAGCCAAAGAATATGAAAATGTCATTAATTTTACTAATTTATGTTAAATATATAAGCAAAACAGACAAATTACAAATATTTAACATGCTGGGATTAAGCAACAAGTTATATTTTTGAAATGTTATTAAGGAACATATAGTAGTGAGATAAAACTCCCAATATGTATCTGGAAGCTTCCCCTATCTATAGAATGAAAGAATATTCTAAAAATTGCAACATGCTGAACTAGCAGCAGTAAAAATATGACAGACAACCAGCAGATGTATTATAACAAAAAGCACTAAAAGTATTCATTATTCTAGGAATGAGATCATTACCTCACTTGCCAGCTCAACTCACACATTAAGTAAATTCAAACAAGTCATTCTAACCTAAATTATAGTGTTCTCATTCTGTTTACCCACTTAATAGATGACACAGAAAAAAATCCATATACTTTAATATCTGCATGGTAAACTGATGAAAATTATTTAGTCTTCTAATAAGACATCATACAAAATTCCACTGTTTCTCAATATAAGTTTTCTAAAACTTTGCAACTGTCCCACTAACTTTTCCTACTAGATTGGAAAACAGGTTGTGATGCTATATATAAAAACGATCTATAAGAAACCACTATAATATAAATTCCTATTTAACAGAAGAACTAAGGAATATTGTGACCCCTTTTATTGAGATTTACCTTCTATATTACAATGTAGACTATCCAAGACTCCAAGAAAAAATACACATTTTAGAAAGGATGAAAAGCCAAATATATTCTCTAATCAAATTACAGAATGAAGACATCAGGGGACAGAAAATAACCCCTCTGTTGTTTTAGGACTTTCAAAGGACTTCGGAGTCGTTAGAGTAATTACTTTTCCACAGTTAATTATTAAGGTGTTATCTTTCTTTCCTCACAAAAGAGCCACGGCCTCCCCGTGATATACATCCCCATTCGGCCACATGTATGAGCAGCAATCTCCTGCCAAAATCTCCGCGACATTAGCACTGAACACTGAATATAAAAGAAGTCACTGACTGAATTAATCTATCTGATAGGAGATAGGGTGTAATCACTTGTTGACTTTTGTTTCACAAAAACAGTACAAAAAGTATAAAAATGAATTAAGTCTGATCATTTGCATTTACTAGTCATTTTGATTCCAGACGGAGGGCAGTTTACCACAAAAAAATGCCTTTCTTTTATAAGCTGATATAAAATTAAGTCTTGCTTAATTTTAATTCAAAATCAAGGCAATCTGACATAGTCTTAGAGAAATAACAATAGAAACTTCTCCCACTGAATAATTAGCTAAGTGTTTCTACTGATTTAAATTTTTTTTAAATATTCTTTTAAGAATTTGGAAGAGTAAAAACCATATGCAGATTCATTATGTATGTAGTAATGAAAACTTCAATGGAAATATTTCCCAAAGAATTGAAAACTTTTTTTAAAGAGTCTAAAATATTTCATGGTTTGCTTCATACATATTCAATATATTTTACATATACTATTTAATTTAAAAAGACTATATATCATTGCAGACTGAAAATTTTGAAATATAGTGACTACCTTTCCCTTTCTTCTCCAGTCTCATCCAAGACCCATGCATATGCAAACGAAGCTTTGCCAGCCTTTTTAGACTCCTGTTCATACTTATGCATAGTTCTTTTGTTTACATTACCCAGAAGATAAAGCATATGGCCCATCAGAGTACTTTTCCCAGCATCAACATGACCTAAGGAAAATTGATTCAGGATTAATACGAGGTGCATTTTCCAGCCGTTGTTCACATTGAGGTATTGCATTATATAATTCAACAGTTCACATCAGTGTTTAGAGTAATAAACACCAATTTTTATTAAATGATATTCAAAACATCAAATGGAGGGGAAGAGCATGTCTTTTTGAGAAAGGAGGGGAATTTCCCTTATTTTTGTAAATTAAAATTGTCAACAAGACATGCCATTTTTAAAATGTTCACCAAATGAAAATGTCACAATGAAATCTAATGACCTTGGTAACTCGGCATTATTTCACTCAGCGTGACCAGAAAGCATTGTGATGCAATGCCTCACTGCTTTATGTCCACTACACACAGAGAGAAACTCAGAGTGGAACAAGAGTTTCCATACTGCAACTAGGAAGCTGTCAGGCTGAAGTCGAGCTGCCCAGCAGTCCCGAGGAGCAAAGACATTACCAATGACCACCAAGTTGAGGAGCTGCTTCCCCCCTTGCCGCTTCTCCAGCTCTGCTCTGACATCTATTTGTTGCTTCAGCTTGCTGGACTTTTTCACTGGTGTCTGTGTTGAGCTCTGCTCTTCTGATTGAATGGTGTGGGATGGAAGAGCTGATTTGGAAACAGTCTCAAGAACATCAGAAGAAGCAACGCTGGTATCTTCACTAGGATGTCCTTTTTGAGGCGTGTGGAAACTATGACCATTTTCTTCAGCAGTTACTCTAAAGATAGCAGAGATAGGAAAAGAGAGTTTAAATAAACTTGATTGATGTCCTATCATGTCAGACGGGCAGAGAAGTTCTCTTCATATTCCTTACACTTGCACACCAAAAATGACCTCTGCTAAGTGGTTAGTCTGTTAAGGTAGAAATGATAAGTAGCTAGACCCAAACCACACAAATACAGACTTTGAAGATCTCTGCAGAAAAACAGTCTACAAACACTATGATAAGAAAAAAATACCCTGTAAAATAACTGAAATTCAAGTCTAAGCCCATAGCCTTAGCCATATAATCCTATCAAACAGATGGCATGAAAGACATTTTTAAAAAATTGACACCAAATGTGTTCCAGGAGATAAATTAGTATTTAAAAAAATAAAAAGCTTTTCTTCTAACAAGAAAGAGGCTTACAATCTTTTGCTCAAACACTATCTTTAAGAGAGCTGTACATGTCTAAATATTTTTAATACTTTTGGCAAAGGAGCTTTAATTCATAATTCAAAAAACACTTGATTTACTAAAACTTATAATATATACCAGGCATGGATGTTGAGAAGAAAAGGTGAGACAGAAACGAGAAAATTATCTACTACTCCCAAAAGCTTACAATCTAGTGAGGGGCTCATCAAGTAGAAACAAGACCACCAAGTTTAATTTATTCTCTTCTCGACACGTAGATGCCTCCAGCAGTAAACACCTGTCTCTGTTCTTCATCAGTTCTTTGACTATTCCCACGGAAACAACAGCAGTGTCACCTGTGCACAGCTACAAAGGATGTGATCTAACCCATCAGACTGCGATATGCCTTACACTGCCTTCATTGACTACAGATAAATAGAATTAGGACAAAGAACAGGTTAAATTGCAAGTTATTAAAAATAAAGCCAATTTTATACAATTTAATTACAGCTGACGGAAAACTAGTTTATAAAAATCACTTAAGATAGCAGCATAGTAAAAATGTGTGAGAACAGTAAATCTACTTTCTTCTTGCCCACTGTTCCAAAAACAGATTCATTTTCTCCCTCTCAGAGCATCTGTATATGTTTGACATTGACGCTAAACCCAATACCTCAGGAAAGCGACAGAATTTGTGACTTTGTTAAAAACTTCAAATTCGCCTGACCAGGCGGTGGCGCAATAGAGCTTTGGACTGGAATGCTGAGGACCCAGGTTCGAGACCCCAAGGTCGCCAGCTTGAGCGCGGGCTCATCTGGTTTGAGCAAAAAGCTCACCAGCTTGGACCCAAGGTCGCTGGCTCAAGCAAGGGGTTACTCGGTCTGCTGAAGGCCCGCGGTCAAGGCATATATGAGAAAGCAATCAATGAACAACTAAGGTGTCGCAATGCGCAACGAAAAACTAATGATTGATGCTTCTCATCTCTTTGTCCCTGTCTGTCCCTCTCTCTGATTCTCTCTCTGTCTCTGTAAAAAAAACAAAACAAAAAAACAACAACTTCAAATTCCCATTTTATTTTGCTTTGCAAATCTCCACTGGACTATTTTGGTGTTAATTTTTTTAAATTCGTTTTAGAGGGGGAGAGAGAGAGAAAGGGAGAGAGAAGGAAGAGGGGAGGAGCAGGAAACATCAACTCCCATATGTGCCTTGACCAGGCAAGCTAGGGGTTTTGAAGCAGTGACCTCTGCATTCCACGTCATCGTCATCCACTGCGCCACCACACATCAGGCCTTGGCGCTAATTTTTTAACAATACTTAAACAGAACAGCTTGATCTTGAACTACAGAGAAAAAGTTTTACTAATGTAAAAAATGCTCCCATTCTTTTAAAGGATTCCAATAGGCTAACTTAAATGAAATCAAACTTAGACTATAATTTGCAAACATTTACATGAATGCCCAGAGCTAGTTCTAAAACCAAAACATGACAATTCTGCATTTAGTCATAAAAAAAAAACAAAAAAACAAAACTATGAATCACAATAAAGTACTCAACCAGAATAACTACACATAGGCTTTGGCTCTAATCAGACCTGGGAGAAATCACAATCTTTGGCTTCACATCTTTCTCTTTTTAGTTGCAAAAGCTTTGCAAAGGTTTATGTTGACTCCAACATGGAAAACCGGTAGAGGCAGAACGACTGTTTGACAGACAGGTAAAAACCTGCAGCTCAGCTCACCCACCAACCCAGTCAGCCCTCAGAGGGGCTGCTCAGGATAGTCAGGACTTCACACAGCATGGGTCTGATTTGAGAATTTTATTTACAATTCAGTACCGTGAAAAGTTTGTTTCTCTCTCACTTTCATGATAATAGTCCCTTTTAAGTAAATATTAGGTAAACTGAAAATTAACTCACTAAACTGTATACAGTTAGAGGGAAGTGACCAAAGTAATTAAAAAAGCATTCCGGGCCCTGGCCGGTTGGCTCAGTGGTAGAGCGTCGGCCTGGCGTGCGGGGGACCCAGGTTCGATTCCCGGCCAGGGCACATAGGAGAAGCGCCCATTTGCTTCTCCACCCCCACCCCCTCCTTCCTCTCTGTCTCTCTCTTCCCCTCCCACAGCCAAGGCTCCATTGGAGCAAAGATGGCCCGGGCGCTGGGGATGGCTCCTTGGCCTCTGCCCCAGGCGCTAGAGTGGCTCTGGTCGCCGCAGAGCGACACCCCAGAGGGCAGAGCATCGCCCCCTGGTGGGCAGAGTGTCGCCCCTGGTGGGCGTGCTGGGTGGATCCCGGTCGGGCGCATGCGGGAGTCTGTCTGACTGTCTCTCCCCGTTTCCAGCTTCAGAAAAATACAAAAAAAATAATAATAAATAAATAAATAAATAAAGCATTCCGGGTAAGTTTGTACTTAGTATAAAATTCTGCATATTATGAAATAAAAGTTAATGTTTTAAACCTTCGAAAAGTCTTTAAGATGAGATCTAAAAATGACCATTCTGGGTTCAAGGCCATAATTATTGACCGATATGAAAAAAAGAATAAGTTGGTTGAATGTTTATTCAGGTGCTTTATGATATAATTTTGTAACCTTAATTATTATTATAAAATGACTAGTCTGTTTTGTTTCTATACCATCTTTCCAAAATTGCAAATATTTCTACATGAATCTAGAGGTTTAATCTTTCTTCTTGAATTACTTAAATAATACTAGGAAGCTAATAGTTTAGACTTAAGAGGTTAAGCACAGAGTATTTGTTCTCATACAATGTTATAACCATTTTTATTCACATGCATTTTCTAGAGAGGAATTTACTATCTCTAATACTAGTGAAAAAAGAAAGTTTGCTATTTGAATTTCTTCTAAACAATAAATTATCTTATTTTTTAATAAGCTGTCATTGGTAATCACACTATGCAAAAATCTGATGCTGAAATTTTGAATCCAAATGTCTTATTGTATTTCTCTGTGCTTTCTTGAGACCAAATCAAAACAACAGCCCAAATATTATCCCTACTATAAATTTCCCCCTAAAATCTTATGAAAGTATCTGGTGCAAATATAGCCTGGTCCTTGAGCAATCTGTACCTACAAAGCTTTCACATTCTGATGACTTCTCCCACTAGGCCACACAAAAATATTAACTCAAAGAACTCTGATCAACAAATATTTAAATGACTATTCTATGAAGAATACAATGATGAACGTTAACGGGGTCCCTATCCTCATGAAGCATACAGTCCTATAAGATTCTGAAAGGCTTACATTATACTTAAAAAGTTCAGAATTGGGTTTTCAAAAATTATTACTTGTACTTATTTTTTTTATCATTTATTTCCCATTATTCTTATAATTATTCACATAGACAACTATGCATTTACTCTTCATATGATATAACAGTTTGGGCTTATTTGAATGTTACTTTCTAAAACTTCTGAAACCTTTTACATTTCATTTATCTCTCAGTGGAAATAAACCCATAATAGGATTAAATGGCACTTATGATGATGTAAGAGTAAAAAAAGTTGCCTGACCAGGTGGTGGTACAGTGGATAGAGCATCAGACTGGGATGCAGAGGACCCAGGTTTGAAGCCCCAGGGTTGCCAGCTTGAGCACAGGCTCATCTGGTTTGAGCAAGGCTCACCAGCTTGAGCCCAAGGTCGCTGGTTTGAGCAAGGGGTCACTTGGTCAGCTATTGCTCACTGGTCAAGACACATATGAGAAAGCAATCAATGAACAACTAAGGTGCCACAACAAAAATTGATGCTTCTCATCTCTTCCCCTTCCTGTCTGTCTGTCCCTATCTGTCCCTCTCTCTGTCTCTGTCACACACACACACACACACACACACACACACAGACACACAAATAAAAAAAATTAGAAAAAGGCATTTATGATTCTGACAATCCAATCCCAATTCAGAGAAAAAAGACATACATTAAGCTTTTTATAACTGAGTGGCATTCAATATTGTTTAATGGGCTAAAGTAATTAAAAATTAACTCTTTCATTAACCTATTCATTCAGTTAACATATACTGAATACCTATAATGTTCTAGATATGGAGTTCTTTCCCTCACTAAATCTGAAATCTTGTAAAAATCTGAAATCTTGTAAAGTCTTGCTTTTAAAAAGCAAAACACTGAACCAGGTGGTCATGACTCTTCCCAGTGAGGAGGCGTGACACATCCATTGACTTAGAAGAATGTTGTACGGAAGGGAAAAAAATCCACAGTTTATTTATATTTCTCATAAGTTAAAAGAAATGCGCTATTTTTCATATTTGATAATAGTGCTTCTCATCTAACTGGCAGAGAAAATACATGTAAGTAAAAATTTAGAAAATGATTAAAAAATCTAAAACATCTTAAAGAGGTCAAAAGTTCCTGTTTTCCAGCTGTGCTGTTAAACCTCAAGCACCCCACCACCCTTGTCTATGAAAACTCCTGGGAGAATTCTAGAGACTGATAAGAAAGAACAAGTGAGTGTTACTAATGTATAACTTATTTTCATTTCTCATCAGATATTTAAAATGGGAGCAGTTTCATTTTATATGTTATATCTTTGTTATACTCATCCATTTTACTCAATATGAAAATCTAAGAGTTTAAAGATAGTAATTAGCAAAAGAATTTTAAGTAATGATTCTATGATTGACCAACTACAACAGGGGTTGGGAACCTATGGCTCGCGAACCAGATGTGGCTCTTTTGATGGCTGCATCTGGCTCGCAGACAAATCTTTAATAAAAAAAAATGTTAAAAATATAAAACATTCTTATGTATTACAATCCATTCATTTCCTACAGCTCATGTTCATGGTTGCGGGTGGCTGGAGCCAATCACAGCTGTCCTCCAGGACAACACCAAATTTTTATTGGATAATGCATAACGTACATGGGTTGTTGTATGGCTCTCAAGGAATTACATTTTAAAATACGTGGCGTTCATGGCTCTCTCAGCCAAAAGGTTCCACCCCTGAACTACAAGTATGTAATTCCCAAATGCTGCTTTGCCTACGCCATCTAGTGGCACAAGGAGTCTCTATCTCACAATGTTATATTTCACAAAATCATAGGTTTTTTTGTTAAATTAGCTATAAATAATTTATCTGAGAAAATTGATAGTGAAATTGATTAACAGAAAGAGAGAAATCTAGAATTAAGTCTAATTTCTCATCTCCTTTTTATACTCTGACAGATTGAAGACTGTGATAGTTCAATGCTAAAGGGAGACAAACTAATTTTTTTTTAAAAATGGGGGAAGGGAGGGGTTATAAACCTTACCCAGGCACTTCAAATCCCATAGTTTGCTTCTTTCCAGATACAGTCATTTTAGCAACTTTTGGCACAATTTCAGATTCACTTCGAGATGACTGGCAATCTACTGATTTTCCTAATTAAGGAGAAAAATACAAATGCCTAATTAAAGTTAATTTCTAAAAACATATATTACATATTATATAATATATAAATATATATTATAATTACATTTCATAGAATTCGTGTCTTTATAAACATATGTTTCTCTAAAAATTGTAGTAAAATAGTAAAAAGCTGAAAAAAATTCTTCTGTCACTCTATTCTGGAAAATCCCCTATATCAGGACTTTGTTATACTTAACCTCCACCAAATCTCTTCCTAATTTTGAACTGCCTCTACAGTTTCAGTATTAAGAGGTCACAAGGTGGTTTCTGCCCCAAGCCTTGTGCTGACAATACACTAGACCTTCCTCTCCTGCTCCAACCACACCCTTTCACAGTGCTAAAACTGTCCAGTCAGTTAACAGATGGCTCAACTATTTTTAATCCTGTGATACCTATAAGCTGATGAGAAAGTTGAGAGTCTGATGAATTGTGCTGAACACTGCATTTATTTTACTTGCACACAATACTAGACTTAGTAAGATAGCTGCTCTGTATAAAGAATATGGGGGAAGAGGTCAGTGTAGAAAAAGTGAACTAAGAACATGAGGAGGATAAATTATGAGCTGGATCAAAGTAAGACTTAATACATTTGATCCTTTAAATATATATACATTATTATATAAATATAATGGAATTCTTCAGAATGCATCTTTATAATTTGTAAGAGTGCCATCAGGAATGGATCCACATAAAACTACAGAAACTGCATTGCTACACTGGTAAATATATATACAGAACTTACTTTTCAAAAGTTGAAAAGACATTGGACCTAGCCAGTTGGCTCAATGGTAAAGCATTGGCCCAGTGTGTGGATGTCCCAGGTTTGATTCCCAGTCAGAGCACACAGGAGAAGTGACCATCTGCTTCTCCACTCCTCCCCCTTCTCCTTCTCTCTTCCCCTCCTGCAGCCAAGGCTCGACTGATTTGAATGCATTGGCCTGGGCGCTGAGGATGGCTCCCTCAGGTACTAAAAATAGCTTAGTTGTGAGCATGGTCCCAGACGGGCAGAGGACTGGCATCAGACAGGGTTTGCCAGTGGATCCTGGTTGGGGCACATGCAGGAGTCTATCTCCCCTCCTCACGTTTGGAAAAGAAAAAAAAAATTTAATAAATAAAATAAAATTAGAAAAGACAAATGAATGTACAGAATTCATTTAAAATGTTTGTTATTTGCCTACTATATGCCAAGCACTATGCTGGAAATGTAAGGGTGAACGAAAGCAGAAATAATCCTTATGCTGAGAGAGTTTACAGTCTAGTGAAGAAAAGGTATTAAGTGATCTCAAAAAATAAGTCAAATCAAAACTATTATTATAGCATGACCAGGTGGTGGTGCAGTGGATAGAGCATCAAACTAGGATGTGGAAGACCCAGGTTTGAAACCCCAAGGTCGCTGGCTTAAACGTGGGCTCATCCAGCTTGAGCACAGGGTTGCAGGCTTGTGCGTGGGATCATAGACATGACCCCATGGTCACTGGCTTAAGCTCAAAGGTCACTAGCTTGAAGCCCAAGGTTACTGGCTTGAGCCCAAGGTTGCTGGCTTGAGCAAGGGGTCACTGGGTTGGCTGTAGCCCCCTGGTCAAGGCACATACAAAAAAACAACCAATGAACAACTAAGGAGCCCCTGGTCAAGGCACATACAAAAAAACAATCAATGAAAAACTAAGGAGCCGCAACAAAGAACTGATGCTTCTCATCTCTCTCCCTTCCTGTCTGTCCCTATCTGTCCTTCTCTCTCTCTCTCTCTCTCTCTCTGTCTGTCTTTGTCACACACACACACACACACACACACACACACACACACAACCTATTATTATAATATTATAATCTGCATATATTTGGTGATAGAACACTTGAATTAGAGCACTTCTACAGAAAAGCAAGCGTTGAGCAAAGATACAAAAAAATGAATAGGAATTAACTTTATAGAAGAGCATTCTGACTGGAGGGACCAGATCGCACATCGGCCCTCTTGTAGGAGGCAGCATGGCAGTACTTCAGAGAGTAAACAGAAGGCGAGAGGGAACAACGTTAAATAAAAGGAAGCGGCAGTGGCCAGGCCTTAGGCCATACCAAAGATACTAATGTGTGCTAACAGAATTGAAAGGCACCAAAAGTATGTATACAAGAGGAGGGAGGGGCAAGAGAGAGGATAAAGGGTCAGGCATAAAGGAGAAGTCTGAAGTCTGGGCTAAAGCACTTATTTATCATTCATCCGCAGATAATTAAAAGCTGAAGTCATAGACACTAGAGGGATCACCAAGGGAGAAAATGTAGGGTAAGAGGAGGAGCGGTCCTAGAAGAAAGCCTTGGAATAAGCCAACATTTAAATGAGAAATAAGAGGACACTGAGCCTGTAAAAAGGGGACAGAGGAGAGCCAGGGTAGGTACTGCCAAGAAGGTGATGGGAAAAGAGTCCTTAATGGAGCTGGCATCACCAGTCAAGTGAATTGAGGACTGAAAACATGCAAACACCTAGTAACACGATCCTTTAAGACAAAGGTCATTGGTAGAGTTAGCCAAGAACCATTCGAGATAAGTGAGAGAAGTAGAGCCAGAATAGTTTATAAAAAGGAGCAAAGTGCAAAAACAGAAGTGGCAATTGTGCCCATGATCTCTCTTCCATTATTTCAAAAGCCAAAACCTCTGAACAATTAAAGCTTTTTTGTTTGGTTTTATTTAATAGCTCTTTTGGAAGCAAAACCTGACCTGGACTGACAAGAGACTATTTGCAGCCCTTATTTATCTCACTTTAAGTGAAAAGTTGTACATTTCAATGCAGAAATAACATTGTGGTGACTATGGGCTCATACTATAGATGGTATGTTCATGTTAATGCCTTTCTAAATCCAAAAAATTCTGAATTCTGAATTAAATCTACTCTCAAAGGCTTTATATGATATAAGAGATTACAAATATGTAAATGACTCAAACAGTCTGGCTGGGGCCATGGCTGGATGGATCAGTGGATAGAGCGTCAGCCCAGCATGCAGAAATCCAGGGTTCCATCCTTGGGTCAGTGCACACAAGAGAAGTGACCATTTGTTTCTTTCCCTCTCCCTCTCCCCCTTCTGTCTCTTCCCCTCTCGCAGCCAGTGGCTCAACTGGTTCGAGCATCAGCCCCCGGTACTGAGGATGGCTTGAGTGATTCAAGCATCAGCCCCAGATGGGGGTTGCCGGCTGGATCCCGGGTAGCAGCGCTTCCGAGAGTCTATCTACCCTCTCACTTAAAAAAAAAAAAAAAAGTTTGGCTGGAAAGGAAAGAATATGGCCGAATGTTAGCAAAAGAGGGAGGTGGGATCCGTTGATGGAAAGACAAAAATGAAAGGGGCTATTGGACAGTACTAGGAAGAGAACAGATCATTTTAGATACTTCCGAATTTCTGAGAGGGCAGTAAAGGGAAAGGGCCCAAAGCACAGGTAGGCTGAACTAAGACAGAGACAGGCTCTTATACTGATTACAAGGGAAGGCAGATCTGTACGTTGAGGAGCTGGAAGATGAGAATTCCTAATGGTCAGCTTCTATTTCCTCACAACACAGCAAGCAGCTAGCTACCTGCTGAGACAGGGTGAACGAGGAAAGTGAAAAGACTGGGAAGCGAATCAAGTTTCAGTAATTGCCGCCCAAAGGAATATAAATTAAAAATTTAGGAAAACTGTTGGATAGTACCAAGAGCCCACTTACGGTTTGCAATAGTAATTTATAATGGACTCAATCAGCCTTTCTATGCCACTTTCTCTAGCAATGTTCAGCAACTCAGGAACAGGGTTAAGTTTCTATCCAACAGGTGAAAAAGAGCAGAAAAACAAGGTAGTTGAAGGTATTGGCAAAAGGGGAGGAAGACTGAAATTATAAATCATAAACTTAATGTTTAAAAATATAACATGCTGCCTGACCTGTGGTGGCACAGTGGATAAAGCATCAACCTGGAAATGCTGAGGTTGCCGGTTCAAAACCCTGGGCTTGCCTGGTCAAGGCACATATGGGAGTTGATGCTTCCTGCTCCTCCCCCCTTCTCTCTCTCTCTCCCTCTCTATCTCTCTCTCTCCCTTTCTCTCTCCTCTCTAAAATGAATAAAAAAATAAAGATTTGAAAAAAAAAATATATATATATAACATGCACTGGGAGGAAGCAGAGAGAGGCCCACAGGTCAAGGAAAAGTCCGGAGTGAGAAGCACAACCAGGTGGTTGTGGTCGGAATAAAAGGTGTGAATTTTTCATTTTGAAAAGGGGGCATTGGTGAATTGCTGAGGAGAGGTGAAGGTCACTGGAAATGAGGTGGTAGGGACCTGAAAGTCCAGGGTGTCAGACTTGGTGTTTGTTCACATCGATGCACAAGTAGGCTATGGTCATGAAGCACTTAGGGGGCAGAAGAAAATTGTAAGCAGCTGCCAAAGTCTTCAATGCACAAGAAAAAGTGGCATGAGGTTGTTCAGTAGGTGACAGCAGTGAGGACCAACAAAGGGCTGGTTCAGGCAAAAAGACAGGAACTTTAAAGGAGCAGAGATTTAAAGAAAATAAATAGGGTAGAGGAATAGCAATTTTTGAAAAGGCAGCAAAGAGAACAACATTGACCTTCCAGACCCTGAGATTTGAAAGAACATAAATGAAGTAAAGAAGTAGAAAAAATGCTAGGAAAAATGATTGAGAATTATAGAGAGATTGGCTTTTCATGAAAAACAAACAAACAAAAAAACCAGTTCCTGGAGTCAGAGCATGCTAACGTAGACAGTGAAAGATGAGTGAGGTTAGGAAGGAGGAAACAGAGCTTCATCCCGATGTTTTCTTTGTGTCTGAGGGTTGGGGTGGGGGTGGCGCAGACCACCCTGGCTGATAAAGACAAGACGAAGAGGCATAGTGGATTTGGGTCTATTAAAAGAATAGGGGGAAAGAACTATACAGCACAAAAATATCTCAATCCAGGCAATACAAGACTACTTCCCACTTCCCATGTAGATTCATTTTAATACTTTACACACCCATTTTGCACGAGGAAAATTTCTTGACACAGTTAATACACTAAAATACTGTAATTTTGACTTTTTAAAAAATAGGTAGGTCATAAAATCACAATAAAAGGTCTCTAAAGGTATTTCTTGGGATGCAATAAATACATTATTTCTCATTTCTGGTGATTCTTATTTGTAGGACACCAAACCCAAGATGTAGTATTACAAATAATTGGTTATGTAAGTGAAAGTCTTTTTTTTTTAGAGGAAAAAAGTCTAGTATTAAGGATCTGAACACCACCCACTAAAGAGTAAGTCTTAAAACCTTTTATTTCAGACTCTTGCTGAATTTGACTGAAACCTTCTGCTTGTACATCCACATGATTTACCGTCTTTGGACTCACTCCTTAGTCTTTGAGCACACTGAATATTCCATATTATAGTAGCTTTTTGAGGGTAGGAACTGCCTTAGAGATATGTTCACCCAGCCCACAGAACATGACACAGTGCTCTGCCAACAAGTATTCAATAAACACAGTTCAATGATGAACTCCTAACGGTTTACCTTGTGAAACCATGAGTTGATCTATATTGCTTTGCAAGTTATCTTAGATCTCTTCTTGAACAGTAACCTCCTCAATTTTACCTGCTCGACCTACTTCTTGCACTTAATACCAGCCACCTCCTAATGTCAAGACCTGGGTTCCTGAAAGCCAATTTGGCGCTTGCTACAATCACTGTCATGTGCTCCCCTTCCAGGTGCTCCGCAGGCTCTTGACCTTCATAGGGTAGGTTTTTACTTCTACTTTAGATCTGCCAAAGGCTATACAACCTGTGACACAGCCAGATTAAAAATATATGTATGAATCATACGGTGGGTGTTATCAACAGGCTCATACACTACTTACTGAGAGACAATAATAAAAGCTGTAAGGTGAATGATGGAGAGAATAAGCAAGAGAATTCAAAGTATGTACCTGAGTGATTATGGAAGACAAATGAAATGAGACTTAACCTGACCCTGGAAAATAAAGAGGAAACAAAAGCAATGTGAGAAAAGGCATTTTTAAGTGTCAATGGGCAAAAATTCTGAAAAAGACTGGGCAATGATCAATAAACTTTTATAGTAGGGCTATATAGGCCTTATTTAAAAAAGAAAAAAGGACCTTTCATAGTCTTATTTTCAAAGATTCTATTTTTCTCATCTAATAAATAAAAAAGCATAAAGAAGTAGTATTAAATATTCTAAATTAAATTAGGAAAGATAATTACTGAGACTGTTTAGAAATTGGAAAGGCCAAATTATGATTAGGTAAAATAAAAACCATAGAAATTTATGACTTGCCCACAAATTATGCTGCCATGCCTCATCACCATATAACTCCTTTACTCCCAAGTCACTAATGAGGTATCCTCCTCAAGCTTCAGTCCCAATTTTTGCATATGCACTGCCGAAGTGACGTACCAAGCTTCGGTCGTAAGATGCTGTTTAAATTCTACAGTTACTAAAGTAAACAGCTCTAATTAGTCTAGTACGGTTAAAGTCTACAGCTCTGCCACCAGGAAACTCCAGAACCTGAGCCTTGATCTCATCATCAAATATTCCAGAGACGGAGTTTATCCCGCTGCAAAATGAGGATATCACCATCTATTGTCTATCTCACTAAGATGTTATAACAAAGATCATATATGTAAAAGCACTCAACTACTAATTTAAAAAATATTCTCAATTCTCAAACAAAACTGAAAAAAAAAAAAGAGAAGACTTTTCTTCTATGGAATTATCTCATCAGTGTTCATATAACAATATCCTTGCCATAAAAATCTTACGTCAACAATAATTGTTGAGCCCTGGCCAGGTGACTCAGTGGATAAAGCACTGTACCAGTGTGCTAAGGTCACACGCATGGTTAGATCTCAGGTCAGGGCACGTGCAAGAAGCAATCAATGAGCACACAACTAAATGGAACTAAGTGGAATGGCGAACTGATGCTTCTCTACTTCTCTTCCTCTCTCTCTCAAATCAATGGAAAAATTAAAATAACTGCTGCAGTTCTTGATCACTATGTGTTTATGGTAATTATTTTTAGTTTGACTGAATATTATTGTACCCATTAATCTCTCTTTTTAAAGTGATTTTAGGTGATTGGATCAACAAATGCTAGATGCACCTGATCACAAATAGATAGTAATACAAAAAGTTTGCCTGCTATACCCTGGCTTGAACCCAGTATTCTTTTTTACTTACTTAAGTATCATTCAAGAAAGAAGAAAAATAAAAAAAATAAAAACGACCCAGGTATGCAAAATCCAATCAATGGAACTATTTTCAACTTGATGTTGAAGTTCATCTGGAAGAGCAAATGTGAGAGGATGACCAATAAAAGGCTCCATTTTAAATTAAGAATAATGGCAGAGGAACTGAACTACCAGTTAGCCAGAGCTCCTATAAAGCTGAAGTAAAGTAACATGTGGTAATAGCACAAGAGTAGATTCATGAATTGGAATGAGTATCTATAAATGGACCAATTAATAGGAATAATTTCATCTGATATATATAGCACTGTACCTAGGGTATATGGAAAAATATATAGAAATATATGTTATATATACTTATAAACAGAAATTCAGAATATGCAGAGATGTCTCAGATCAGTGGAAAAGGATGGGTGATCCAGTATTGTATTGGGAATACAAGCTATTGAGGAAAAGGCTCTATCTATCATGTCTATGGTGTATCATATAAATTTCTGTTGATTAAAGATATGAACATAAAGAACACAATTATAAAAACATATCTATAAAATGCAAGTAAAATGGATGGATCTTATATAAAAATTTTAAAATTCTCCCTGATTAAAGATACCACAAGTGAATATAAAGTATGTGGGAAGATATATACAAAGAATTAATATATAGGGCTCTGGCCAGTTGGCTCAGTGGTAGAGCGTCGGCCTGGCGTGCAGGAGTCCCGGGTTCGATTCCCAGCCAGGGCACACAGGAGAAGCGCCCATTTGCTTCTCCACCCCTCCCCCTCTCCTTCCTCTCTGTCTCTCTCTTCCCCTCCCACAGCCAAGGCTCCATTGGAGCAAAGTTAGCCCGGGCGCTGAGGATGGCTCGATGCCTCTGCCTCAGGTGCTAGAATGGCTCTGGTTGCAACAGAGCAATGCCCCAGATGGGCAGAGCATCACCCCCTGGTGGGCATGCTGGGTGGATTCCGGTCGGGCACATGCAGGAGTCTGTCTGACTGCCTCCCCGTTTCCAACTTCAGAAAATACAGAAAAAAAAGAAAAGAATTAATATATATAATAAAAGAGCTCCTACAAGCCAGTAAGAAAAAACTCAGAAAGTGAGCAATAACTAGACCAAGTCAAAATACACAATTCAAAGAAAGGTTTCAAAGAAAGGTGTGACAGAGAAAAGGGAAGACAGGAATGGGGGGGCAGGACAAGGGGAGAACTGAAAAAGGAGTCAGTAAAAGAGGGGGTACAGAGGGAGAGAGAAAGGGAAAGGGATAAGTAAAAGTATTTCTGCTTTATTAGCATCCAGCGTTGCCAAAGGAAGGAAGAAGAGCGATTTCTAACACTGTTGGCTAGAGTACACACTAATATACCTTCGGCAGGGAGAACTATGATAAAATAAAATAAAATTACTACTATGTACAGTATCCTTCAGAGAATATGTTTTCTCTTTGATTTCTTTTTTTTTTTAAGACTATAGTAAAAACATACTTAGCAATAACACTTAGAATTACTCTAACCCAACCCAAACTCTTTCCATTAATGATCCTGATTACAACATAATTCTGAAAACATCCACTGGAAAGTTCATGTTCTGAACAAGGTTAACAAAGATCATTCAATCAATCATTCAATGACAACTTTATATTCAGAGTGCTCTAGTAAGGCTGAAAGTAATGCTCTAAGTAATTCTGTCTTTTGTGTTACATAACTGATCCATTTGTTTAGCCTCCGAGGTTCCCTGACAGCAGGGAGTGAATCTTTTGGATTTTTCTATTTTCACAACTCAAGTATTTGATACACTGTACAAATAAAGTCATTTCCTGACAGCTCTTTCAATGCTCTGATAAATTTCTAAAGAAATGAAGGTGAAAACTAAAAGGGAATTATAATGTGACTTCTTTAAACATGTATTGTTACAAGGTTAAAAAAAAACAAAACTCATGGTAAAATCTATCCTGCCATCCTTGGATCTAGAGTTGCATTTCTCAGCCTTGGAACCACTGACATTTGAGCGGGGTGTTTCTATACTGTTGAGCGCTGTCCTCTGCACTATAAAATGTTTAGCAGCATTCCAAATACATCTCCAGCAAAAGAATTAAATAGATATTACAAATCCTACATACAGTCACCACCTCAAACACATACATCATCTAACTTATCCTCTTCCCAACAAAATGAGCAATACTGAAGTTATTTCCCATCCAGCCAAGCTTGAAACCTCAGTCATTGAATTGACTCCCAATTTTCTCAAAACCGCTCTAATTAACACTAATTTTATTACCTTTTCCCTCCTAAATATTTCTCAAATTTGACCTTTTCTTTCCTTTCCGACCTACCTAGATCATGCCCTTAGGATTTCATGACTGCAGTGATAGATATGTCTCTCTTCTGTGTCTTACTTATCAAACTATGTATGTCCTACCACTGTCATGAGGTCACCTCCTAAAATACTTAGTGACACTGAACAAAAAAAAATGTACTTTTATATAGTCCTTAAAAACATGATCCCAACTTACCTTTCCAGACTCATCTCTCTCTTACTACTCCCATAAGCAGACTGGGTTTCTCCAGCATAAAAACTTTTTTCTCACAGCCATGGACATGGTCCATGCTATTCCCATATTGATACAAATGCCATTATTTTCATGAAAATTATTAATACAACAAAGCCAAGGCTTCTTGATAATGCATGAATCACAGAGGCCAACTTCAGCACTACACAACCAAAGACTTCGATTTTTCCCACAAGGATTCACCAAGACTGTAAGTATTCAGAATACTTAATAAAGTACATGTAAATTTACTTGCATACTTTATACTCCCACAGGAAAGCCCAATAACCACTACATGTCAAAACCCTCCAAATCAGTAGTTACTTAAAGAGTTTGGTAAAAGAGGTAATACACAGACCCTGCTGCCGGACGGCCTGGGTTGAATCCAGACTCTGTCGCTTATTAGTTATGTGACTTCATTTAACTTCTCACTGTGCCTACTTTCCACATCTATAAAATAACAATAATTGAAGCTACCAAACAGTGATGCTAGAAGAATTAATAATATATGTAAAGTGCTTAGAGCAATGCCTGGTATATATTAAGTACTCAATGCTTCACACCATGACAGAAAGCACCACAATCTGTGGGTCTTTGATGTCACCAAAATATCAACTTCCTTTTCCTCATTTAACACCAGACAGATACAACTTACTCTCTGGTAGACACATATTAATTCATGATGGGAAAGAGAGAAAGGCCAACAGTATGACACTGTGATAGGTACTGGCATAAACAGACCAAAGAATAAGATACGAGTCCTACCTTCAGGAAACCTAAGTCTAGTGGAGATTCTACACAAGCATATTATTATGTGAACTGCTATAATGCAGGTACAATGAGAGTGCGTATAAAAAGTACTAACCCATGCAAAATGATTCCTAATGAATCCTGGAGGAAAAAATAAGGAAAAGAGGATCAGGGAACACGACAATGCATATGACTGTCATTAGATTAGCACGGCTGGGACACGGAAAGAGATCAAGTGGTGAGAGATAAGGATAGAAAAGCAGGCAATTCATTTAGAGCCATGAACAACACTTAAGACACTTAATTTTGAAATATAAGAGCCACTAAAAGAATTTAAGCCTTGGAGGATCATATCGTGTTTTTAAAACTTACTCTGACCGCAGTATGGAAAACAGATTGTGGAGGCAAGACTGAAGGAAGTCAGTAAACTATTGTACTAATACACGTAAGAAATGCTACAGAATGATCAAAGAACAATGGAGAGAGGGATATCTAAAAGATAATATAGGTAAAGTTAGGTACACTTGGTGCCCCAATATATGAAGGGAAGTGAGAGAAAGGACAGTTCCCAGTTCCCATGTTTCTAGCAAGGAAAAAAGACTGGACAGTCATCACCAAATATGAATACAGTGGAGAGAACTAAGGAAGTCTGTTGGTCAGGCTCTTAACTTCTCTTGGGTGGTCCTTTTACTAGATGTAAAATTATAGCAGTCCACAGAGGAGGAGCTTCCTCCTAAATAAACGGGGATTGCCACCAAAGACTTTATTCTTTTAAATACTACCTAGATACTATCTCAGGTCTTTACATTTTTCAAGTTAAATAATGACATGTTCTTGGCACTGGGGACACAAAGACGAGTAATCGTCTCTATTTTCAGGTAACTTTCATTCTAGATATGATGGACATTTAGATAGACAAAATTGAAAGAAAATACAGACAAGGAAAATAAGAAAATTCGGCAGGAGACCACAAGTGCTATGACTGCAGCTGAGCAGGTACAAGAGCACAGAAAATGAGTAAGAGGCATGAGACACAATACATTAAGAGATAAAGGTGATAAATTAAATGTTAGGGAGAACAAAGAAATGAGATCTAAATCCCTAGAAATCTATATTTGATATGAATATAAAACACACTGGGTTTGAGATCCTTTCTAGAAAAACAGAAATTGGATGGAAATCTGGATGACCCAGCTTGCAAGGCAGAAGAATTGAGAGCACTATTAAAACACACAAAGCAACGTAAGACCTGGGAATAGAAGAAACAGCCTGCAGAAAACGGAGAATGAGAAGGCAGCCAATGAAGGAACTCTAAGAGGCAGGCAGAAAATAAGTATTCACATTCTTTGTGAAGTCCTTACAGGAATTTTAGATTCATACAATTGTGCAATTTTGTGAGCTATACATTTTTTAAATTTTTTAAAGCTTACTGATTTTAAGGAGGGAGGGGTGGGGCACAGGGGGGTAGAGAGGCAGAAACAGAGAGAGCCAGAGAGACATCCATCTGTTTCTCTATGTACTCTGACTGGGGATCAAACAGGCAACCTTTGTGTATCAGGACAAAGGCCTAACAGCCAGGGCACGGACTCTATTTCTTAAGAGTTCATTTGGCTTAGCCCATTATTTTACACGTGAAAATGTAAGTAAGTTTCTAAAGCTCACAGGCCTACTCAGGAGTTCGGTCTTGCTTTCTCCAGGCTACTTCCAAGGAACCCGTCCTCCCCTCTCCACTCTGTTCCTCCTTGTACCTCCTCATGGCCTCATGGAAGTGTTTTCCAAGATGACTGAACCAGGTTTATTTTAAAGGTAAATGCATACAAAAATTGCTTAAAAAGTAACTCTATAAAATGTTAATGCTTTGTACAGATCTTGATTTTGTGATTTTGGGGAGGCTAATAATAATTTCAGATACTTCTGATAATAGTGAATAATAAAATAAATAATTCTGATTTGGTTTAATATTTGCAGTTCAAAATCCTAAAAATAATCTAGTTAGAGCCTACCAGTTAAATCATTCTCTGCTTAACAAAGAAAAAGCTCTAATACAATTTTAATTTCCAATGGGAAACCAGAAAGCTATGCTATTGTTCCTAATAACACACACCTGGATACTAACTTTTTACCTTTGCTTATGCTGATTTTAGGTGGGGAAAGGAATAGGCTCTAAAGCAGGGGTTCCCAAACTTTTTACACAGGGGGCCAGTTCACTGTCTCTCAGACCGTTGGGGCGCCGCCACATACAGTGCTCCTCTCACTGACCACCAGTGAAAGAGGTGCCCCTTTCCGGAAGTGCGGCGGGAGCTGTATAAATGGATTCAGGGGGCCGCATGCGGCCCGCGGGCCGTAGTTTGGGGATGCCTGCTCTAAAGAATACATCTAGCATAATTCTATCAATTTTAGGTCACACATAATCACAAGTTCTTGAAAATTACTCAAGTCCAAAATGTTATGACTTGACATCAAAAACCTTTATTGTATATCCTCATGTAGCCTGTTATTTTATCTGTATTGTAAAACATCAATATAATAATGTGCCTTACCTCTCCAACTAACCTATGAGCACCAAAAGGGTACTTCTGATATTTTCCACAATATCCAATCCAGTGCCTGGTACATACTAATCAGTCAAATATTTGATAACATTGTGTAGTTTTATATAGGAAGAAAGTGAGGAGCCACTGAGCCACTTCGCCCACAGGTGTTGTAAAGTACCAAAAGCTACAAAATTAATATTATTTAAGAGGCTTGAAGAACATTTTATTAATTTGGGTTAAAGTGTGCAGAGAACTTTTGAGAATAATCTCTGTACTGTGATTGGCATTGTACTGTAAATGCAAAGGGAAGGAAAACATGGATTCCCAGACATTCCACCACACCTGTGGGGAAAGGGGTGAATGGCTAGCCAGGTGCAGGAAAAGAAAAGCCAAAATAAACCTTTTCTTATATTAATAAGCCATTTGCGGGCATATGTCCCCACAGAAACTACCTCTCCTATGTAAATGCATGTGGTTAACACGTGTGACTCTGGACAGAGAGATGGCGGATAAACATTAGAGAATATAGTAATGCCTTTTAATATGTAAAGAGACATCTTTCTACCATTGTGTTAACTTATAAATTTTGTTTTCTCCAAAATGATGTATGGCTTGCAAATTGAACATGGTCCTATCATGTTAAAGGGCATATGACTATAACCAATAGTGGTAAAGGGCACCTAATTGCAATTTTTACTTCTGTACTTCCCACTTACAAACCTATAAAAACTAGGTAGAACAAAGGGCCGGCGCGCTCTCCCTCAGATTTCTGTCGGAGTTGCTGCCTCTTGGCCAAGCTAGACGATAAAGCTTTGATGTGCAATCATGGATTTGTTCATGTCTTCAACATGTCAAGTCCCTCCGAATTAGACTTAACAAAAGTAATACATTCTCCAAGCCAGTGATTCTCAGCTTGAAAGAAGTTAGCTAAAAAAAAAAAGAAAAAAAAAAGATATCCTTGCCTCTCCCTCTTTGAAAATCATTGTCACTGGCAGATACTGATGCTAACAAGAAGGTTGTCCTGGGACAGAAGAAAATGATTGAGAAGAACTTATCTGGTATAAAACCAATATTATAGATGAAAAAGTGTTGTTCATGTAGGTTAAACAACTTGTTCAATCCAGTCTAACATTCTTGCAAATTTTAACTGTGGATGAAAATAAAAACTGAAAGACAGAGCCACCAACTAAATCTGACAAGCTCAGGTGAACCCTGCACGTTTGATGATAGCCTTGCAAACTCAGAGACCTAAGAAATCACACAGGATGGTCTAAAATTAAAGTTTTCTAACTAGAAGCAGTTCATGGTGGGTAGTTCTGTCTGAGGGAGGTATTTTTCCCTAACAAAGGTCAATGCTTACCTTAACTGAGCCTATCTGCTGTCTTTTGCATCTACAATAAGGTGCCTGATAGCATGCCTTTAAAATGTAAGGGTCATCTTCTTTTCCTGCCCCCATCAGGGCAGGCATTCCAACATAACAATAACCAACAAACCCCTTCATTGTTATCATATTAACTACCTCGTGCCTGCCTGTGTAAAAGAAATTTCAGTACATACATTTTTTTTTTTTTGTATTTTTCTGAAGCTGGAAACGGGGAGAGACAGTCAGACAGACTCCCGCATGTGCCCGACCGGGATCCACCGGCACGCCCACCAGGGGGCGATGCTCTGCCCCTCCGGGGTGTCGCTCTGTTGCAACCAGAGCCATTCCAGCACCTGGGGCAGAGGCCAAGGAGCCATCCCCAGCGCCCAGACCATCTTTGCTCCAATGGAGCCTTGTTGCGGGAGGGGAAGAGAGAGACAGAGAGGAAGGAGAGGGGGAGAGGTGGAGAAGCAGATGGGCGCTTCTCCTGTGTGCCCTGGCCGGAAATCGAACCCGGGACTTCTGCACGCCAGGCCAACGCTCTACCACTGAGCCAACCCGCCAGGGCCACAGTACATACATTTTTACTTTTTATCCAATCCCAGAGACTTCCCGGTTTACTTTCTCCCGCCTCCCTAATCTGTCACCAATCAAAGTCCCGTAATCTCCTTACATCTTCCTTTTGACTGTAATGCATAAAGTAAGTGGTGAAACCGCTCTTTGCCAGAGCATTTTCTCCATCTGCTGAGACTTTGCTTCCTGGCAACTGTCGACAGTTTGGCTCAAATAAACTCAAAAAGTTCTTGCAAGTTTGGATGTTTCTTATGTTGACACTAGTCTACCATTTGTTCACTGGTTTTAAATTCATAATCCAAAAAGTGTTTAAAAGCTAGATCAGATGACCTTTTAAGGTTCCTGCCCTCAAAATCCTATTTTTAAAAAATACTACTTAGCCTATTTGATGAGAATCTCTCCTACACACACACATATGTAGCAGCAATCACTAAATGACATCAACTGAAATATTTTGAATATTCAATACTATCATCCATATTAAATAGGGTATTAGTTAATGAAAACTGCTGTTGAGGAAATAATATTCTTAAATTCCATCAAAAACATCCTAGGTTTGGGATTTTTTCCTTTTTTTTTTTTTTTTTTTTGTATTTTTCTGAATGAAAAGCAGGGAAGGAAGGCAGAGAGACAGACTCCTGCAGGTGCCTGACAGGGATCCACCCAGCATGCCCACCAGGGGGCGATGCTCTGCCTATCTGGGGCATTAATCAGTTGCAACCAAAGCCATTCTAGCGCCTGAGGTGGAGGCCATGGAGCCATCCTGGGCCAACTTTACTCCAATGAGCCTTGGCTGTGGGAGGGGAAGAGAGAGATAGAAAGAAAGGAGAGGGGGAAGGGTGGAAAAGCAGATAGGTGCTTCTCTTACGTGCCCTGGCCGTAAATCGAACCCAGGACTTCCACACGCCAGGCCAACGCTCTACCACTGAGCCAACCAGCCAGGACCTGAGGATTTTTGCATATAAAAGCCATAACTAAACATTAGAAATATTACTAGGGATATTTTTTAAAGTAAACTTTTTCTACCTGACAGCATTAAATAATTTCAAATTTGAACAGTTCCAATAAAGATATAAAAAAAAAGATTTGTACAGAACACTAGTTTTTGTTTTAAATTTAACATTTTCTATCATTTCTTAATGTTTTAAAAATATTTTCTGAATCAAACTGGGATCGAAAAAAATGCATATTTAAAAATGTATGTGCAGACAGATGAATAGGTATAGATATAAAATAAAAAGAGGAAAAATATAGGAAACAAAATTGTATGTATAATAATTGTACATAAAAACCTTAGTAACATAAAAAATAAAAATAAATAGAAAAAACACACCCCAAAAATATGGCAAAATGCAAGATTGTTGTCTTCGGGTAAAAAAATCCTGAGTAACTTTTCCCCCATTTTCTACATTAAGAATATATTACCTTGAGCCCTGGCCGGTTGGCTCAGCGGTAGAGCGTCGGCCTAGCGTGCGGAGGACCCGGGTTCGATTCCCGGCCAGGGCACACAGGAGAAGCGCCCATTTGCTTCTCCACCCCTCCGCCGCACTTTCCTCTCTGTCTCTCTTCCCCTCCCGCAGCCAAGGCTCCATTGGAGCAAAGATGGCCCGGGCGCTGGGGATGGCTCTGTGGCCTCTGCCCCAGGCGCTAGAGTGGCTCTGGTCGCAATATGGTGACGCCCAGGATGGGCAGAGCATCGCCCCCTGGTGGGCAGAGCGTCGCCCCATGGTGGGCGTGCCGGGTGGATCCCGGTCGGGCGCATGCGGGAGTCTGTCTGACTGTCTCTCCCCGTTTCCAGCTTCAGAAAAATGAAAAAAAAAAAAAAAAAAAAAAAGAATATATTACCTTGACATTGAGGAAAATAGTAAGTTAATAGGTAGCTTGAAATTTTTCAAAGGATATACAGTAATCTTTTTATAATTCCATAGCCAAAAGAAATATTCAAAATAAATTCACAATAGGCTTTTAATGTAAAACAAGTCCACAATTTAAAGTGATTCAGATCAAAAAAAATCTAGGTTATTCAGAAAAAGAAAAAAATATGTTTTCCAGGTAAGTTCCTTTCTGCTATCAATCATCTGTCATAAATGTTTTAATATGAAGTACATATTGGCACATGCAAAAAAATGACTCTCAAAATTTCAAAGAAATCATTGTTAAATTTTCAGTGAAGAATAACTTCAAATATGCAATCAATTCACTGAATCTGGCTACACATTTAAATTCTAGTTACCAGATGTACCTAAAAAGTACACCAACAGGCTAGAGAAGAAACCACTTCCTTATATTCAGCTGTACTGTGATTTACTCAGTATGAATGATTTTTTCACTTTAAAACATCCTTTATTGCATAACTTGCCCCATCAAATTCATCTTACAGTATACATTTTCTATCACACAAAAGAAAATAACTTTTTTACCCCAAAAGATTCACTGGGATCCGAGGTCAGTTTTCTAGAAATATAATTGAACCAACAATTTTTTTAAATTAATGAACTTTAACTGAACAGGCTTCAACCTATACATTAGATTGGATTACACATCTTGAGGTAGAATGTACAAAATTAATAATCTAATGTATGCAGTAAGCTTAAACTATGATATTATGGCGATTTTTATATAAATAGGAATTCTTGTTACTTTAAGAGTTAAGGGATAAAGGCAAAATGAGTTACTAATAATTTTTTTTTAAAAGATAAACCATTTCCATCTTATTTGTAAATATTTATTGCTGAGGTAAAAATTTTGTCATACCAGAAGCCTACAAAACCTTTTTATTTTACAGAATAGAATTGTATATATCAAAACCCTTAAAAAGTACTACACAAATATATCAGCGTTCCTCACCATTCTTCGTTAGGCCTTCTGTTTCACTTATTATCAACTCTCCCTGAGAGATCTCCTCTATATACAGTATATCCCCATCCCTGCAATTATCTACCCTTGAGCAGCTCCTTAACAAATTGCATTCATCTTTCATGTCTTAAATTTAGGTATGATACTATCCATTATGGGCAAAGCTAAGAATGTATATTTGAGAAATACTTCTTCAACAATACAAAATAATCTAAATTTAATGAGCTTCTACTATGTGTCAAGAAATGATAAAATGGTTTAATATATACTTCATTTAACATCACAACTACACTAAAAAATAAGAACTATTATTATCCTAATTTTGCAAATGAGAAAACTGACACAGGATGTTAAGTAACTTGCTAAGAAGTTCAGCTGGAGTATGACCCCAGCAGTCTACCTGTGCTCTCCCAAATTACTGCGGAAACTGACAGTGAGAAGCAGCAACTTCTGCTGTTAATAAAATCAAATAAACACTGAATAGTTCACAGGGGGAAAAAAAGTTCCAATGTATGCATATGGGTTACATTAAGAAAACAGTTTACAAGAATACTGTTGAAAATTTTAAGACAGGGGTCTACCTATTAACAAATGATAAATACAAATTAAATAGTACTAATGAAATCTAAAAGGTATTAATTCCATTAATAGTCTCATTATTTAAAGTCACATACAGTCATTTTAGTGACTATAAAATACACACACATAGATACATACAAAGGCCTACACAGATTTAACCTAATCCTTATCTTAACCTAGTTCTGAATTTCTTCCTTAAATCCAGCCTTTGGAATTTTCAAGAACATACCTTAAAGACAGAAGATGCTACTGTACTTGAATAATCCTAAACATACTTAAGTTTTAGAAAGACAGGAAGTCACACTATCTCTAGACATCATGTTGAATTGATGTATGGGATCAAGAGACATTCCTAAATGGTTTAAGACATGGTAATATCCAATATTATTTAGTATCAAGAAAAACTCCATAAGAATGAATGCAATGAATGTTAAAGCAATTAGTAAAAGGAAGGAAAAGGAAACTAACCTTGTTTTAAGGGACTAATACATGGTAGTTGCTGGGTTAAAGGATAAGTCATCCTAAAGCTTTGAAGTAAAAGATAAAAATAACTTTGAAGTAGACATTACTGCCATTGTGAAGAAGAAACCAAGCCTCAGAGAAATCCAGCAACTTTATCAAGGTCATGCAGATAGTAAAACACAGAGGAGGGCTGCAAAGGAAACAAACACACTGAGCTAGTATGTGAGAGCTACCAACCTTTCCACTGTAAAACACACTACATGTCACAGCATAGAAACTGACCGTTCTCTACACGCTAAACAAAAATTTTAGAGGAATTAAAAGTTTTCACGTAAAAAAAAATGCATATAATCATTATCTTAAAATTTTTTAGAATAGGTATATCCTAGAGCAGGGGTCCCCAAACTTTTTACACAGGGGGCCAGTTCACTGTCCCTCAGACCCTTGGAGGGCCGGACTATAAAAAAAAAAAACTATGAACAAATCCCTATGTACACTGCATACATCTTATTTTAAAGTAAAAATACAAAACGGGAACAAATGCAATATTTAAAATAAAGAACAAGTAAATTTAAATCAACAAACTGACCAGTATTTCAATGGGAACTATGGGCCTGCTTTTGGCTAATGAGATGGTCAATGTGCTGCTCTCACTGACCACCAATGAAAGAGGTGCCCCTTCCGGAAGTGCGGCAGGGGCCGGATAAATGGCCTCAGGGGGCCGCATGTGGCCCGCGGGCCATAGTTTGGGGACCCCTGTCCTAGAGGCTGGGTTTGTTCTTGCCAAGACTGGAATCTGTTAAATTATAAAAGACAGACTGATATCAAGTTTTTTAACTTTTCTGTAAAAAAAGAACAGACTTGTAAAAATTACTTACAATGCAAATAACTACTAAAAAAAAAAAAGGTTAACACCTGTAATATAAAAAGAGAGTTCAAGTTAATAAGAAAAGACAATCCAATTTAAAAATAAAAAAAACTCATGGACACGAACAGCACTGTGATGACAGCCAGAGTGGAAAATGGAGTATAAATGGTGACAAAGACCTGACTTGAGTAGGGGGTGTTGAACACACAATATGGTGTACAGGGATGTATGGTAGAATTGGGTACCTGAAACCTATATAATTATGTTAACCAGTGTCACCCAAATAAATTCAATTTGAAAGAAATGGGTATGGAGGCCCTGGCCAGTTGGCTCAGTAGTAGAGCGTTGGCCCAGTGTGTGGAAGTTCCGGGTTCGATTTCCGGCCAGGTCACACAGGAAAAGCACCCATCTGCATCTCCACCATTCCCTCTCTCTTTCCTCTCTATCTCTCTTCCCCTCCCGCAGCTAAAGCTCCACTGTAGTAACATTGGTCCAGGCGCTGAGGATAGTTTATGGCCTCCGCCTCAGGGGTGCTAAAATGGCTCTGGTTGCAACAGCAGAGCAACAGCCCAGACACCCAGAGACATGCCCCCTGGTGGGCATGCTGGGTGGATCCCGGTCCGGCGCATGTGGGAGTCTGTCTCTCTGCCTCCCTTCCCTGCTTCTCACTCCAGAAAAATACCAAAAAAAAAAAAAAAAATGGGTAAGAAGAGTCTGACTAGTTGTGGCTCAGTAGATGGAGCATCACCAGGAATGCTGAGGTCACCATTCAAAACCCTGAAATTGCTGACTTGAGCACAGGCTCACCAGCTAGCGAAGGCCACTGACTTGAGCGTGGGATGAACAGGATCCCAAGGTCACTGGCTTAAAGCCCATGGTTGCTGGCTTAAGCTCAAGATTGCTGGCTTGCCCAAGAGGTGGCTGGCTCAGCTAGACCCAAAGGTCTAATCCCCAGTCAAGGCATGTACAAGAAGCAATCACTATAAGTTGAGGCTTCTTATTCTCTCCTCCTTCCACTCTCTCTCCCCCTTCCTCTCTCTCAAAAAAAATTAAAAAGGGTAAGGACATAATTAGCAATTCACAGAACAAGTTCAAATGGCAATGACTGTAAGAAAAATAGCTCAACTTCATTAATGGTCATGGAAATACAAAGCAGAGTAGCAATGAGACATAACTTCTTGACAAACTGTACAAAATTAAGAAAAGTAATGACACACTTTTCTTAAAGCAGTAGTTACATCTAGTAAAAGCAAACAAAATATTTTTCAACCCAGCAATTCCAACACAGATCGACGTTATAGAATCAAAAGCCCTAGTTTGTAGGATATGTACAAGGATGTTCTATAAACACTGCTCATAGAAGCAAGTAAGAAATAAAATGTCCTCATTAATTTGACATGGAAAATCTCGATCTGAATAAAGTGTAGGTCAACCATATTATAGAATATAGAATATATAATCACCAAAAAGAGAAAGTTAGAATTAATCCAGTTGACAGTGTATTATGAAATAAGACAAATAAAAATTAGAGTACATATTTTTTACAAGAGCAATAAAAAATCCCTGTATGTTTATTTTTTGTAAGTGATTATATGAAAATAAAGAAGTATATGGAAGAATCTACATAAGGCTGTTAAAAATGGCTAAATGCAGAGAAAGAGGATAAGTAACCCCAGGGGATTTCATAAAATCATGAATGATTTTTTTTATAAAAGCCCAGAAGAGTCAGAAGTCATTTGAGCACCTCATTCATTAGTTTTTAATATAGTCACTTTTAGTAGCACTAACGTGTTGGGTAGTAATAAAAGAATATTTCTTGAATTAAGTTCAGTTATTACTTGTCAAGAATTTTCTATGTGCCAGACACTATACTAAATACATCACCTGGGTTATATTTTGCTTCCTACAGAATCTTCACAGTTAAGTACCATTTGCCCATAAATGGTATTTTAGAAACTGCCAACCTATAACACCATGTACAATGCACAAGTACACAATTTTCGGGGACACACAGGTGACTGTCATCAAAACCCCCTCTCCCAAAACTGAATAATCCTTCTTGGACTCTTATCCACTCTTAATGAATAAAAACTTCTGTATGAATATCAAGTTTTTCAATGGAATATAATTATCCTTTATAAAATACCACTATCAATGTTATCATGATTAACAATTAATTTTAAGTAACTTCAATCTTTCTGAAGGGTAATTTCACAAAAGGATTGAAAGCCTAAAAAATGCCTGTATCTTCTTTTCCAGCAACACTATTCTAGAAATACCTTTTATAAAGTAATTGAAAAAATGCACGAATGTACAAAAAATGTTTACAGAAGCAACTTTTGTAATAATAAATTGAAAATTTCCTATGATAGGTGTTAGGTTAAATGAAATAAAAGAATACGGTACTATGATACATGAATTTATTGGCATACAAAACGAGGTCTAGCGTGGTTGCTGGGGGCTGGGCTGGGGAAGGGGAAAATGGAGAGTTGTTGAATGAGTCGAGAGTTTCAGTTTTGCAAGATGAAAAGTTCTGGGGACTGGTTGCACAAAAATGTGAATATACATAAGATTGCTAAACTGTATGTTTAAAAATGGTTAACAAGCTAAACCAAATTTTTTAAAATATGTAAGTAGGTCTATAACACATGATTACGTTAAAAGGGATTTAAAAAGGAAAGTATGCCTCATATTTCTAAAAACGCAGCAATATTCCCTATATGTAGAAATATGTACACATAAAAATATTCAAGAGAAGAGAGCTTTGATATTAAAAGCATCTCATTCTGAATGTTGGTTCCATTTTCTAGTTTTGCAGCCATTGGTAAAATGCTTAGCCATTCTTGAGCTTCAGATCCTCCAGCTATAAAATTAGGATAAAAATAATCCTTATTCTAATGATTATTGTAAATATATATTAAAAAACAGATATAAAATTTTAGTACAGTATTTGGTGTGTAGTTAAGTGTTCACTAACATCGCCTACTATTATTGCTTACCTGTGTCAAAATGCTAACAATTCTAAGTTGTTTTTCCACTGACTTATTTAAATTTTCTCGTTCTACTCAATAAAGATAAATATGATAAATATAAAAATAGTATTTATTGACGCTTGTATTTAAAAATGGCACCACACTAGCACCTATAAAATAATTAATTATTTGGGATTTTAAATCAAACAGAATTGTTGCTTAAGCCTACTTAAGAATCCTCAAGCCTGACCCCGGTGGCGCAGTAGATAAAGCGACGACCTGGGAACACTGAGGTTGCCAGTTCAAAACCCTGCACTTGTCTGGTCAAGGCATATACGGGAGTTGATGCTTCCTGCTCCTCTCTCCTCTCACTCTCTCTCTCTCTCTCCACCCCTCCTCTCTAAAATTAAAAAAAAAATCCTCAAGCTTCCTTAGAATCGATGACCACAAATTTATTTAAAATTAAATAACCTAGAAAAGGACTTCATTTTTTAGGATTGTTATTTGCAAGTATTTAGAAACTGACCAATTCTCCATATATGAATGTCAAAGTCTCTCAAGTAACACTAGCAGAAAAATTATTTCAAATTAATTTTTAAATACCTCACATAATAAAGCTGGTTTCCCTAACAAACCAGCTTGTATGCTTAAGATATTTATCAACCAAACAAGATAAAATTATCACAATATAATATTTTGTTGCAAGTAATATATAATGAAAAGGACACGAGTTCAAAAGAACTCTATTTGAGTTACAACTCTATTTGCCTCTTAGTAGTCATACAGAATAAAGCAAATTATTTATATGAGCCTCATTTTCTTCAATCTTAGTAGTCATACAGAATAAAGCAAATTATTTATATGAGCCTCATTTTCTTCAATCTACCTCACAGATTCTCATAATGACCACATAAAATATACACAAAGCCTGACACATAGTTTACACTCAACTTATTAATTCACTTCCCTATCATCACTTGAGAGGCAGCTGCTCCCGCTTTAAACACAGCCAACAAAAAGAAACATGTAACACACTGAGAAAGAAAACACCTGACTACCTTGGGTGCTGTTCTTCAATCCTATATACTTAGCCCTGAAGGACTACTATAAAGCTCTAGGGCTAGGCCCTAGAGTCTCTAGGGTAGTTTGTGACTTAAATCTCTATCCCCAGTGGCTACATTTTTCTGATAAAAAGTGATCATGTAATATATGCTGGCTAACCTGAATTTATCTTTTCCCTCTCTTCTATCCCTTGTTAAAATACCAACCACTCAAAAAACAGTAAAAGGATTTATAATTGCCTTGGAATGAAACAAGAAAGTATGTATATATGAATACAAGTAATCTGATTATAATTTGTATGGTAAAAAAATGTAATTAAAAGAAAACTACGCATTTAACATTTACGAAATTCTTATATGGTTCTGACTATTCATAAAGATAAGCTGTTTTGAGTCTGTAGCAAATTATTTTTAAATTAAGCAATTAGTGTTTCAGTTTTTCCAGTGTAGGTGTATATACAAAGAGAATCTTAAGATATATCTGAGAAAATTCTGAACTAGTTTTTTTTCATTCAAATAAACCACTTCCTTTCAAAGGCCCACATAATTTTAAAGCAGAAAGTTAACTGATTCTAAAGTTTTCTGCACAAGTATAAAATTGCTTTAATTGCTTGAACTATATTAGTGATTGAAATTTTTATCACCAATTTATCTAAGAAAAAGGGTCGTCAGAAAGTTGTAGTTAATTAAGCCTACAAAAAAAAGAATTCATTTAGTAAAATAAAATATTTAAGTGCATTCTTCAAAAAGTTCATATAGATTTAGAAGTATTCAAAACATCTCATATAAATACTTGTAATACAGACTTTTCAAATTAATCATAGGATTTACTTCCAGGGTAAGGATAGAATCTTATAATACTTTTGACCTGAGAAAGGAGAAGGAAGTTACATCTCCTTCTAAAAATCTAGTATTACGCTCTCTTCCATTTCTCAGTCAGGTAACATCAAAGGAGGTCACAGAACAATAAACAAGTAGAAAAAATTGATCTTGTTGGAAGTGTTTATAGCTCTGCTGTATCTTTTCAAATTTCATGCACCTTCCCTAGGGAACAACCATCAAGACTCAAAAACATAAGAATCAATATCTGAGTATAGATATAAATTTTACAGGTATTCAAATTGTAATATAAAAATATACAAAGTTTGGGCCCTGGCCGGTTGGCTCAGTGATAGAGTGTCGGCCTGGCGTGCAGAAGTCCCGGGTTCGATTCCCGGCCAGGGCACATAGGAGAAGCGCCCATCTGCTTCTCCACCCCTCCCCCTCTCCTTCCTCTCTGTCTCTCTCTTCCCCTCCCGCAGCGAGGCTCCACTGGAGCAAAGATGGCCCGGGCGCTGGGGATGGCTCCTTGGCCTCTGCCCCAGGCACTAGAGTGGCTCTGGTCGCGACGGAGCGACGCCCCAGAGGGGCAGAGCATCGACCGTCGCCCCCTGGTGGGCGTGCTGGGTGGATCCCAGTCGGGCGCATGCAGGAGTCTGTCTGACTGTCTATCCCCGTTTCCAGCTTCAGAAAAATACAAAAAATATATATATATACAAAGTTTGTTAAGTACACTGTTGACACTATAAAATTAGTAAAACCAATACTAACAAATAACTATACCCTCATTATGTATAATTAGGCTTTATTTTCTGGTTGAAACTTTACCTGAAGGGAAAGCCACATGAAACTCAAAGGGAAAGGAAAATGATGTACAATAGGTTTCTAAACGGTATAAACAAACCAATATTTCTAAAGCAAACCTTTCCAAAAATAGACCAATTGTACAGTACAGTATTAAAGAATATTTTTCCAAAGCTTCCAACACTAAAATAAACAACCAATTCTTTTAATGGTCTGATTAATATAAATATTTATAGGATACTTTGTGAGGCACTGGAAATATCAATTTTAAGAACTGTACAAAATGTTACATTTAAATTAAATGATTCTTTTGCCATATCTGTAACTTTTTTTTCTTAATATTTACTCTTTTAGATCAACTACTTTTCCAAATATACATAAACCTAATGTTAGAAAGAGGCACAAAAGCAATCAAAAGTTATACCTTACTCTCACAATCATATTCATTTTGTCAAAACTATTCCCTTTTCAATTTATGTTGACTAATTATAAAATTTTAAATCATAAATAGTATTAAGATTTTTCCACAAAGACTGTTCCTTTCAAACAGTAATACTATATATGTATTTCAAGCTCTGGGTTTTTTGTGGAATGAAACTATGTTACCTGGTTTTATAGTTTTGGGAATGTCTTCCCCTTTGGTTGGTTTAAGTTGGCAAAAGCACCATCAGAAAACTAAAAGACTGTCCTACAATTTTAGTCCCTAAATATTCACTTTTTTGGCAGTCCATTTATACAAATGTATCACAAAATTACATAACCCACTCTAAATTTAGTAGTATTTGCTATTGGTGACTTTTGATATTATATATGCTAACAAAATGAACCAAAATGTTACCTAAGGAGACATACTAACACTTAATATATTATTTCAGAAATTAACGTTCCAATTTACTAACATGATAAAAGGCTAATTTTTATATCAATATTAAATTCTCATTCCAAAATCTAAAAATATTAGTATTGGAAAATTCCCTAAATGAGTAACGAAACAAACTTCATTCTAGAGTCTTCTAGAATGTCATGATAAATTCAAGCTGATATGGATAGTGGAATCATTATACCTAAGCATCTAAAGCCGATATGGATAGTGGAATCATTATACCTAAGCATCTAAAACTTTGGGACAAGGTCTGCCGTATCACATAGGTAGCTAGAAAGTACAAGCCTCTCAAATCAATCTAGTATCACAGCAGAAAAGGGATTTAATCTTACCAAGTATCTAAGGAAAAAATGTCCAGTTAAAGAGACAAAGTAAAGATGTTTCTATCCTGTTTTTCTCCACCAGAAAGAGAAAGAGAGAGAGAGAGAGAGAGAGAGAATTACAAAAAGTAATAAAAAACAACAGAAAAAATAAAATTCAAAAGTTATGCCAGCAGTGTGTGTGTGTGTGGGGGGGGGGATGGTGACCGGAACAACATTACTACAGAAATAAAAGGCCACACTAGAAACAGCAGAACAGAACTAGCAATACAATAATAGAAAATAGTACAACAATATCAGCAAAGTCCTCCAGGAAAGAAAGAGGGGCCAAAGACTATTATTGGTTAACTGGTTATGCAAATATAGGTCACAATCATTTTCATATATTGAATAACTTGAGAAATATTTCAAGCATGTATATTTTGGGGGGAGGGGAAGGTAAGAGGTTGAACTAGATGTCAAACAAGAGACAAAAAGAAGCCTAATCATGAGAATCAATTTTCAAGTAACTATAAGTTGGTTTAAAAGTAAGGACATATTGAGTACAGAATAAAATGAAAATGCTATAATCCTGGCAATGAATAACGTGACAAAATATCAGGAGAAAAAGGGAGAGAAGAGGTCAAGTATGAGAATGGATAACTCTGATGAGCTCAACTTCTAATGCCAGGACTCATTAAATAACAGTTAATAATTAAAAAGGTAGAAAGGTAAATAAATACCTTATCTAAGAACTTAAAATATTAACAAAAATTATGAGAAATAAAAGAGGTAAAGTATAAGTGTATTAATTTATTCACCTTTGATAATGAGATTATCAACACATACTGTTTAAAGTTGGCAAAAAATTTTTAAATGTTAACAGTATTACCTTATAAAGATAAACTACAAATATTCCAAGTTATCAAATAGTATACACAGTCAAAACAAATGTAGACAATGTATCAAAATAAATATAAAAGAACACACTATATATATTTTTAAGTTACAGAAGGTATATCTTAGCTATACTATCGATCCTATAAATGGAAAAAAGCTATTTATTAAAACCAAGTCTCTGACAAACCCAATTATTCAGAAAATACCACTAATCCAAAACGAATCAAAACAATGAAAGCAAAAGAATGAACAAATAAAACTTATGAGAAAGCAAGTCACATTATTATTAAAGAAATTGAATTTAAGCCAAAAAAAAAAATATAAAACAAGTCAAAAATAAAACTTCATTTAATGAATATTTAAATCCACAGAAAGATCAGGTATCTTCACATATCAAAATCTACAGTGTAAAATTTGTAAGTAGTAAAATGAAATAAAAGTCAGTATTACATTTTAACTTACCTCTGCCTATAACGAATCAAGAAACAGAATGTATATTAAAAATACTGAACTCTAGACCCTGGCCGGTTGGCTCAGTGGTATAGTGTAGGCCTGGTGTGCAGGAGTCCCAGGTTCGATTCCCGGCCAGGGCACACAGGAGAAGCACCCATCTGCTTCTCCACCCCTCCCCCTCTCCTTCCTCTCTGTCTCTCTCTTCCCCTCCTGCAGCCAAGGCTCCATTGAAACAAAGTTGGCCCGGACGCTGAGGATGGCTCCATGGCCTCTGCCTCAGGTGCTAGAATGGCTCTAGTTGCAACAGAACGACAACCAGATGGGCAGAGCATCACCCCCTGGTGGGCGTGCCCGGTGGATCCCGGTTGGGCGCATGCAGGAGTCTGTCTGACTGCCTCTCCGTTTCCAACTTCAGAAAAATACAAAAAAAAAAAAAAAAAAATACTGAACTCTAGCCTGACCAGGAGGTGGCCAAGTGGATATAACGTAGGACTGGGACTCAGAGGACCCAGGTTCGAAACCCCAAGGTCACCAGCTTGAGTGCGGGCTCATCTGGTTTGGGTACAGCTCACCAGCTTAATCCCACGGTCACTAGCTTGAGCAAGGGGTCACACGCTCTGTTGTAGCTCCCCTTCCCTGGTTAAGGCACGTATGAGAAAGCAATCAATGAGCAACTAAGCTGCTGCAAGGAAGAATTGATGCTTCTCATCTCTCTCCGTTCCTGTCTGTCTGTTCCTGTCTCTCTCTGTGTGTGTCACACACACACACACACACACACACACACACAATACTGCACTCTATAATAGAATATATCTTATTTTGTATTCTTCTGTGTAGGGAGGAAGGACCAGCTTTCCAATCTCTCTGGGATACAACCTCCCATTATCCCAGAATACCAAGGTCAAGGTAAAACAGTAACAGGGAAATTCCTCTGTTGGGCACACACCTGGGGAAAGGATCGGATTATACAAAAGACACAGAACCCAAGAAGGCCCAGGAAATGGATTGGTGGGGTCAGAACCCAATGCAAGCCCACTAAGGATTGAGAAGTGACTGGTTAGTTTGAAAAAGTGCCTGGTGCCTGTCTCCCCAAGTGCAGGCCCCAGGCGCCAGCAATGCAGTGCCCACACAGCCCAGCTGGAAGCAGACTCGCTAGCCAGGCAGGAACAAAGGCGAAACTGGACTAAGGCTAAGCCTTGGCATGGCACAGACTCTCTGGACTCTGGTCTTTCTTCTGGTTTGACGGAGACAAGGCTGGACTTTTCCCGCAGCAGGACCAGAGATAAGACACTGGGAGCCCAGGGGCAAGCCTTTGATCCTGCCTCTACAATAAATCTTCCCACTACACCTTATTCTCCCGTACATGGGTCCCCGGAATGTGAAAGGACCCAATTTAACAAAAATCTCTCTCTCTCTCTCTCTCACACACACACACACACACAGCGCTCTGAAAATTTTAAAACTTTCAGATTCTCATCTTATAAAGGAAATCAAAATTGTGGACTATCCAGAAAATAACAATAACTCTAATAGAAACCAGGAAATCTCAAGAACCCATATGCTCCAGCAAACAGAGTCTTCACAGGAAAATAACTAGAGACGGAATATGTAAGAGAGAATGGAAACAATGGTATCACTTCAAGGCAGCGGGGAGGAACAAAGAGAGGATGGAGGCAGGGTCCCAGTCTAACCATTTATTTCTTACAACAGAGAGATCTCAGTTGTGTGGCAAAATGTTACTTTCTGTTAAAAACTAAATGGAGGGTCTGTGACTGTTATACTATTTTCTGTTTGAAATGTCATAAATTCACTTTTAGAATAAAGAGTTAAAAATACATTTAAGTGCAATTAAATGTTCTACTCAAGAAGGAAAGCAGATTAGGTGTTATACAGAAAAAGTCACTAATAATGATTTAAAACCAGAAAAACTAATTTTCAATCTAGGAGCCAATCTTTGGGGTAAAGATATAAATTACAAGGTAATAAATCAAGAAAAAGAAAACAGCTGGCAAAAGGGGAAAGTAGAAAAAAAGGCAACAGTATTTAAAAATAAGAATGAAGATTTAACTACAATTTGGAAAAATCTAAAAGAATAAGACAAAACTGTGCCTTTGGGATACTAATTTTAAGCTGGTTATTAAGAAACAAGACCCAGAAAGAACCTCTGATCCTCCCCCATTCCTGCCTAAAAGAGTCAATGGCAGGCCTGCTCCAGGAAGAAAATCGTAGGACGTGAGCTTTAGCCTAATTTGAATTGAGTACAGTGGATGGGAGGGCTCCAGGCCTGGTAGCTAGATCGCCCTCTGTGCCCCACTGAAGGAAGATCATGCCAGCTGTCCGTGTTCTGCTCTTCCTCAACAACCTGTAAACTGCTTATTTCCTTTGAAATTTCAGAGAAAACTCAGGTAGGGGCTCTTGAGTGGGCTTGGAGAGGGGGCACACAAATAAAATCTAGTTCATAAAAGCTTTTAAAAAATAATTTATTCTTTTGCTTGTTTGTTTTGTTTTTCATTGCTTTTTATTTTTCTTATAAAATAATCTATAGGGTTTAAACAGGGGAACAAAAAATCAAACAAAAGCATAGAAAGTGTTTTAGAGGAAATAAACTGGGAAGAAGCCAGTTAAATGTTTCAGTAAATCTGCCCAAAGCTAAGGGATTTTATGAGAAAACATAGCGATAAAGACACGGAGTGGTGAGTCGAAAACATCCAGTAAATCCTCATTATTCAGCGATTCCAAATTTCCTAATTCACCTATTGGCTCAAATTTATTTGTAACCCTAAAATCACCTGCAGTGCTTTCAGTCACTCCAGACAAATGCAGCGGAGCAAAATACTTGATATTCCCGGCTGAGGTTGAACAAGGTAATACACCCTGACTTTTACAACTCATATATACTGTACACCAGTATCCTTTTTGTGACCTGTTCAGTGCCACCTGCTTTGCACTGTGGTTTTAGTTTGTAATTTAGCTGTTTGAAATAGCCTCCAAGAGTAGTGCTGAGGGGCTGTTCAGTGTTCCCAAGAACAAGGCAGCTGTGACGTGCCTTACGAATAAAAGATGGGTTAGATAAGCTTTGTTCAGGCAAGTTATAGTGCATTGGCCATGAGTTGAACGTTAGTGAATCAATAATACATAAACAGCATATATTAAATAAAGTATCTTTAAATAGATCTATAAAATAAGGTTATGTATTAAATTGGTTGGCAAAAGTGTTGTGACCAGAATAACAGGAACCTAACCCTGTATTTCCTATAGGAACAATGGTTCGGTATTTATACATTTCATTCGGTGTTCACTAATTTATGACTATAAAATACAACTACCACTGTATATGTACATACATATATTTACTTATTTGTAAAGCAGAATGGAACCGGCAATCAGTTACAAGAAGTAAATAAAGGAGAGAAATCTAAGGCTATGTGAGCTAGGTTTCTGGCTTCAGCAACTGGAAGATGGTGATACTACTAATAAAGATAGGAAAACAGAGGAGGTGGGGGCCGCTTGGATCAGGAAGGCAAACATGCCAGCAGTGAACAGAGTGGTTATGTATGCCACACTGTAATAAATATAATTATGTGTTTAACAACTCAAATCCTCAACCCTTTGAGAGTTAAGAATTGTCTTTTTTCATCTTGGTATATCTCCTGCAACTATATATACTGCTTGCAAAAAGTAGGGGATATTTCAAAAATGAGTATGAAGCTATAAAATATCCCCTACTTTTTGTGAGCAGTACATATAGTCACGATATATATATATATGTGTGTGTGTGTGTATGCATATGTATACACACATACATACATACAATATGTGTATGAAGCTATAAAATATCCCCTACTTTTTGTGAGCAGTATATATAGTCACGATATATATATGTGTGTGTGTATATGCATATGTACACACACATACACACATACATACACACACAATATGAGTATGAAGCTATAAAATATCGCCTACTTTTTGTGAGCAGTATATATAGTCACAAGATATATATATATGTGTGTGTATATATATATGCATATGTACACACACATACACACATACACAATATGTGTAAGAAGCTATAAAATATCCCCTACTTTTTGTGAGCAGTACATATAGTCACAATATATATATACATGTGTGTATACACATATATACACACACACATATAGTCATATGATATAAACCAGGCATATCAACACCAGAATGTACACTTTATCAATTCTTTTACCTTCCACTGCCATCTTTGTAAGTACATTACTCATATTCACCATAATCTATAAGTGTTTCTATGTGAGTCCTAAAAAAGTAAAAATATCAATATATATACATAATTTTACCTTTTTGAAAGCAAGAAGTCTAAATGACAAATAGTATCTTACAAGAAATTCTGCACAACCAAGGTAATTTGTTTTTTAATTTGTTTCAGAAACATAAAGCAGTTCCTTCAGCATAAATTATTGAAACACCATTCTGAAATATCAAGTTTATATAAAAAAATCTGAATGGATAAATTATATTTCACACTTAAGAAAACCTCGGAATTATCATTTATTTCAATGTAGCTTTTACAAAATGTTTACATATACTCAAAAAGAAGTCTTTTTGTACCTTAAAAATTAAAAATTACAATATACAAGTACATACACGAAGCCTTTATAGTTATAAAAGAAAGCTAATAAGAATATTTATATCAATCCCTGTCTGGTCAACACAATTTCTGGGCTACTACAAACTGATATTACAATATATCTGTGTGAATACGAAACAAAAAACTTGATACACCAGTTCTTCCTGAAAATATAATTGTATACTTGTTTATTTGTAATGGTCCATATAGAGATTCGGGGTTAATTTAAAAGGTAAGTAATTATATGAGAATCCATTATTTTTCTTCTATGTTTATCTTAACAGTGCTTCCTTTTATATACAAAGAAAAACACTGTATTAATTTTATCTTTAGAGTGATAATTAGTTGTATGATGTCCCACTGAATATTAAAAATTAAATATATTAAACCCTGGGAAAGTTATTACTACTTAGATAATAAAATCAAAAAGGGTAAAGGAAGAGTTCAAGAAGAAAAGGATTCAAAGACAAAGGGAGAAAAAGAGGTTAGAATTCCAGTTTAGAGTAGAAAATAGGAAAAGGTAAACCAAAAAAGAAGAAAAGTTAAGCAAATTGTTCTGTACAGAGGTAAAACTCTAGTTCTTGGAAATCAATGGTAAGAACTGTAACCAAAAAGCCAACCAAAGACTTGAGTAGGCAAAAGGAATAAACATCTGTGAACATCTGAGAACTTGTTCCTTTTCCAAGGGCTAAGGGCAAAGGGTGGAAGAGGTAGGGGGTCCTCTTGGTTCGACTCTCTGTATCACAAGATCGTGACACTTCCTTTATCAACAGGGCAAGTGCAAACCATGTACATATATGCCTGACAGAGCAGTAGCCATGACAAGGAAAAAAATAGGAAGACATTTAAAAATTGTTGCCTTCTCTATAACCCTGTAATACAGAATTTTCCCCCTAAAATAATCTCATAAAGGGTAGTTATAATTTCCACTTGAAAACTGGTTTAAAAGAAGGTACCACAGCCTGACCTATGGTGGCTCAGTGGATAAAGCGTCAACTTGGAAAGCCGAGTCACTGGTTCAAAACCCAGGCTTGCCTTGTCAAGGCACATATGGGAAGCAACTACAAATTAATGCTTCCCGTTCCTCTCCCCCACATCTCTCTCTTTCTCCTCTCTTTCTCCTCTCCCTAAAATGAATAAAAATCTTAAAAAAAAAAAAAAAAAAAAAAAAAAAGAAGGTACGACAGTTCAACTTCAATACGGGTTAAATAAGTACATGTGGAATCATGTACAAAGTGGACCACGTATGTAGCACTTACTCTATCAGGAATTATTTATTCACTTTGACATTGGAGACCGCCTGCAGTTGATGAGTCATATACTAAAAGTTCAAAATTACTAAAATGTTTCATCAAGGTTTAAGACTAGAAAAAACAATATCAGCACTTGGGGCAATTCAAACTTTATAATCAATTATAAAATTGTGATTTATCTGCTCTCCTAATCATCAGTATGATATGCAAAAAATAAATCATCAGTATGAAACAAGCAAAAAATAAAACCTGAAGACATTATGAGAAAGTGTTCGGTCAAGAACAATAAAGACATAATGCTGGCTTAAGTATTCCCATCAAATCAGTGAATATAACAACAACAGCTAAAAAGATAAGAATGTCATGTCATTCTGCAAATAAATAGAAACTAGAAATATGAAAAAAAGAATTTATCAAAAGCACAGTGAAGCAGCTGCCAGAGAAAAATATCATTTTTTACTGGTAAAAAGTCAGCTATTTAATTTCATTAAGAAATAATACTTTAGATAACACATTTTTCTGCAAGAAATACTAAAAATATTGGCATCCTCTTATGTAAAAACCCATAATTTCTGTTTAGCAATTTTCTTTGGTATTCCTGATTACTAGAAAATATAAATTATATATTCAAGTAGGATAGATGTTATTCCAAGCATTTGTAATTCCTTTCATTCTACTGATTTCTTTCCCAAAGGCAGTAGTTCTCCAGTGGAACTGACACATCAGAATCACATAGGGACTATTTTACTTTCCCAAATGTCATTCATTCCTCAGGGACTGGTTGACCATGTCTCAAATGAAGCCATAGTATGTGTTCTGAAAAAATTCCACCAGTGACTGTGATTGTGAGATGAAGAAACTGCTTTAAGTGAAGAATTATTTACTTGTTCTACTGACTAGAAGAGCTCTTGTTTGGTCTGCCACTGCTGAAATCTACACTGTAGCACACAGAGCTGTCAGTAGCTAAGAGGAAAACTCTAAAACTCCACAACACATTACTTATAGTAAAAGTGTTAAGACAACTGATAAAATTACCTATTCAAAGAACATGCAACCATTTTTGAAAATACTTTCTATATATTTATTTTAATGTATGCAATTAGGACAAATGGTTTTGAAACTGTATAAAAATAATTTATGTATTAATGCAACCTCAATATTTACATGGTCCCTTAAAGGATTTTCAACAAAAATCTATTTCAACAACCTCCACAGTATTCTTAATGTCAGGAATTTAAGATTTTTCTAATAGAAAAATATTAGTATTCACCTACAGAAAAATAATAAAACTTGGAATGATATCACTAATATTTTAAAATGTAATTATGTCTCAGCTATGCTATGCCACATAGAAGAAAAATCTTTATCACTAAACTTTAATAATCCTAAGTGGCAGCATTTGGTTTAAGAAGAAAGCACAAAAATAGTTTATACAAGAAAATGTTTCATTGTAAAAAAGTTCAATACTTCAAACAAAAATACTGTATCTGAGTTTGATTTCACAATATCAAGTTTTCATGTGCAGTTTGTAAACATACACCATTATTGGCTATCAACTTAAATGAAGCCAGTTATCACTAAAAAACAGCATGAAAACGTAATTTCAGTGCAGAAATACATATCAACTAGTTATCAATTAAGACAATTTTAATATAAAAATCACAACTTAAATCCAAAATAAAAAGTCATCCTATAAAGACTTTAAATCACTTTAAGCTCTACAACTGTTATGAAGTTTTCCTTTTCTTACTATTCTCTAGTAAAAACTTTCTTCTGATTAGCTTTTACAATGTCATCAGGAGATGCTGATTTGAAGTCAAATGGTGTTATTGCTATTAGAGGACTTATCTCTTTGTCCTTTATGTCCTGAACTTGTCTACTATAAAGAAAACTCTTATAAAGGTCAAGGGTGCGTCGCCTGCAGCTTCTCAATGGGTAACGAAGACACAGTGTTGAAGCAAAAGCTGAGGGTCTAGCAGCGAGGGCCTTGGTCCAGGCCAGGGTGAAAGGTGGTTTCCTAGTCAGATAGCCTTTATTGTTCTGCTTCTTATCCTTGGCAGAAACGGAACTGTTCCCTAGCTTCGAACTCAGAATTTTAGTTCCTGGTGTTAGGGCAACTGATTGGTCTATTACAGGTTCTGGAACAAAATCTGTGGTTTTTATAAGAACACTAAGATCAATATTTGAGTCTATTTCAGGGGACCTCATTTCAGATAAACTGGGCTTAAAGGAATCATTCTTAATCTGAGAGTTGTCTGTGTCAATTGTTTCTGCAATCAAATCAGAAAGTGACAAATTCTCAAAGTCTCTTACAGGAGAAGTTTTATGAAACGCCAAAGATGACAGTGATCCTGTTAATTCTGATACTCCAGTCGAAGACTGACACCGATCTGCTAGTTGTGATAAGGGAAAGGATCCCAAACTGAGATCTGTGAAACTGGCAGATGACTGATTACAGAGAGCAGATAAAGGGCAGCACTGGCTGGGGCTGTTTTCCTTGTGGTCCTGGAACAGTTCTGCCAGAAATGGACTTGCACCCTGGGGAAAGTGCAAACTGGAATTCTGCGCACTTGGTTCAGCTGAAGACATATTTCCAACTTCAGTCTTTTTATGAGCATTTAAATGATCAAGAGCCATATTTTCTAATGAGTTACTTAGGAGCAAAGGATTACTTAAACTTTCTAAACTGCTTTGTACTGGAATGTTTTCCAAATCAGGCAGTGAATTATTTTGAATACATAAAGAGTTATTTGGTGTCGTGTTGTTTATCATTAAGGATTTTAAATCTGGTATTCCTTTGAAAGTAGAATCATCTTTGGAAACACATTCAGATGCATGAGGTCTTAACAAATCAGTATCTAGACCCGTTGAAAGTAGACTTTTCAGACTACCTCTTGATGATAATCTGACCGATGACTCATTTTTACAAGACTCTCCTGGCATACCATCAGTTAGTTCAGCTAGTGACAGCTCTTTGGTTAACTTACATGATTCTAGTTTCTTTTCACTTTTAGGCCTGTCAAGTTTGTTTTTTTTATGGAGTAAAAAGTGACTTGGCACACCTGAGGAATTATGATATATTCCATATTTTGCTACTGGACCAGAAAAACCAAATGGTTTGCTACTGCAATCCAAATGGTTTGCAGACTGAGGACAAGAGCTTTGAGCATTATCAGTTGAAACTTCAGAGTAAGATGATAAGACTCCTTACCTTACAAGAGCCATTGATTTTCAGGTGAAGAGGTTCACATGTGCAGAAGACAGTCACAGCAACCAGAAGAAAACATGAAATGAGGCATTTAATTACTAAATGTTTCTTTTGATTATGACCTAAATAAAGTGATACTTGGCCATTATTTAATAAAAAGTGAACACTCTAAAATCAATAAAAAAATAATTTTACTTTCCTTTAACCATCTAAAGTTCATACACACACGCGCACTCACACACACACACACACACACACACACACACACACACACACTGACCAAGTTAATCAATGTCCTAATTTCCACAAATTTTTTTTTTATTATTTATTTTTTTCTGAAGCTGGAAACGGGGAGAGACAGTCAGACAGACTCCCGCATGCGCCCGACCGGGATCCACCCGGCACGCCCACCAGGGGCGATGCTCTGCCCCTCCGGGGCGTCGCTCTGCCGTGACCAGAGCCACTCTAGCGCCTGGGACAGAGGCCAAGGAGCCATCCCCAGCGCCCGGGCCATCTCTGCTCCAATGGAGCCTTGGCTGCGGGAGGGGAAAAGAGAGACAGAGAGGAAGGAGGGGGAGGGGGGGTGGAGAAGCAAATGGGCGCTTCTCCTATGTGCCCTGGCTGGGAATTGAACCCGGGTCCCCCGCACGCCAGGCCGACGCTCTACCGCTGAGCCAACCGGCCAGGGCCCCACAAATTTTATAATGTGAGGTTTAAATTATTATAGTCAGGATTGTCTCAAATTAAAAATGTCATGAAAACCAATGGAAAGAACTAGGTTCATCTTCTATAATTATAATGTATTTTAAAAAGCAAACACTACCTGATAATTTCTACACTGACCTGGGAAAAACTATTGGTATAGATGACATATTACAGACTCATTCTCATATTGGCCATTTAAAAGTACATCACACTAAAATTTAAAAAATATAAAACTAAACAGAAAATAAAAACCACCCTTATTTCATGTAGCAAACTGCATATAATTTTGCTGTGTCAAAAATCTAGTTCTCAACTTCCAGCAAATAGCAACCCTGTTAACAAAACACCATGTTTCTTCTGATAGACCTCATATCAATTACTATAAAGGTATTTCAGTTTACTTCTTTTGTCAATTAAATTCCAAATTTAACCCCAAGTTCTACAAACTTATGACTAAGCATCAGGCTATAAAATATAAGAGCTGTATAATTATGATACTTATGATATTTGAATACAACTAAATTATATTTATAAATACCATAAGCACAAAAGGATTTTTTTTATATCGTTGGGCTATTAATTTCCATCTCATGACCCATTAGAATTAAAAAAACAAGTTAAAAGCTCTCTAAGCTACTAACAAAAAGCCAAAGGATCTTGTCTTACTTTTAATAGGATTTTATTTCCCCTATATCCGTTAGTTATGAATATAAGTAGGGAAACCCTAGCCAGTTGGCTCAGTGGTAGAGCATCGGCCCAATGTGTGGATGTCCCAGGTTTGATTCCTGGTCAGGGCACACAGGAGAGGCAACCATCAGCTTCTCCCCTCCTCCCGCCTCTCTTTCTCACTCTCTCTTCTGCTCCTACAGCCATGGCTCAACTGGCTGGAGTGCACTGGCTCCAGGCGCTGAGGATGGCCCCGTGGAGCCTTGGCCTCAGGTGCTAAAAATAGCTTGGTTGCAAGCATGGCCCCAAGGGGGCAGAGCATGGGCTCCAGACAGGAGTTGCCAGGAAGATCTCAATCAGGGTGCATGCGGGAGTCTGTCTCTTTATCTCCCCTCCTCTCACTTGGTTAAGAAGGAAAAAAAGAAAGAAAGAAAGAAAAGAAAACAGGGAAATTTTTTTAAAAGCAAGAACGGGCTTTGATATAGGGAACACAACATTCAATTTAAAAATCCACAAACTAGAAAGTCAATTCATAATAATCTAGTTATTGCAACATGCAAAATCTTCTGCTCATTTTCCTTAACAGCTCAAGCAAATCAAAGCCTCTTTTAAATCAATAACTATAAAACAAAGAGAACAGGTAAAAGCATACCTTTTGCTATCTTTCCTGTAGATATTGTTCCCTCACTCTTGACCTTTAAATTCTGCATTTTATCTTGTTCCAGAACCATTGACAAAGCCTTCTGCACATCAAACTTGTTCTTCAGAACTGCTTCAATCAACACGTCATCGGGCACAGCATCTCCAAATACCTCTCTCATATGATCAAGGCATGAGTAAAGACGAGCTAGAATCAACAATTAAAAGCTATATTAAATGGTATGAAAGAACGCTCAATCTTCAAACCTGAAAGAATAATTTGAAACTATAATAAGATGTTCAATTCTCCTTTTTCCTTTATAACTTATTTATAATGATTATATTTTTATCTATAGCATACCTATCATCCCTTATCAAAGGAACAATTATATTAAGAAATCAATTTAAGAAATGTCTCATAAATAACACTATTGCTTAAAAAAAAGTAAACTATATACATTAATATCTATTTTCAATGATGATGTTTTACATGTGTACAAAGGGTGTGAAGATATTTCTAACTTGTTATAGTGAATCCAGTTAATCACTGAGTATATTTCTTGAAATTTCTTAAATTACTATTACTTTAAGTTTTGTGGGGTTTTTTATTCGTTTTTCAGCCAACTAAAATTACCATATTAACTCTTTAAAAATGGGCAAGATAACCTGATTTTTTTTTTTTTTTTTTTTTTTTTGAGAAAGAGACAGGAAGGGAGAGATGTGAGAAGCATCAACTCATAGTTGTGTCATTTTAATTGTTCATTGATTGGTTCTCATATGTGCCTTGATCATGGGGCTCAAGTTGAGCCAGTTAACCGTGGGCGCAAGCCAACAACCTTGGTCTTCAACCAGCGACCTTCGGGCTCAAGTCAGCAACCCTGGGATCATGCTGATCCTGCACAATAGCTGGCGACCCCATGCTCAAGCTGGCGACCTTGAGATTTCAAATTTGGGACCTCAGCATCCGAGGTTAACACTCTACCACTGCTCCACCACTGATCAGGTAAGATAACCTAATATCAAAATGCCATAAAATAAGAAAGTTCATACATTAAGAGAATGGACATTCATTTTCTTTATTTATTATTTTTTTAGAGACAGATAGAGAAACACATAGAGGTAGGAACATCAATCTGTTCCTGTATGTGCCCTGACCAGGGATCGAACAGGCAACCTCTGCACTTTGGGACAACATTCCAACCAACCGAGCTATACAGCCAGGGCTTAATTTTTTCTTTATTGATTGATTTTTAGAAAGACAGAGAGAGAGAGGGGAGGAAGAAGTGAAACAATCATTTGTTGTTCCACTCAGTAATGCATTCATTAGTTGCTTCTCATGTGTGCGCTGATCAGCAATCAAACTAGCAACCTTGTCATTTCCAGACGATGTTCTAACCAACTAAGCTGACATTCATTTTTAAAATAAAACTTAAAATCTGAATGCCTAAATCTTTAAGAATTTTTATTTTCTGATGACATTAATTAGTTATAAAAATTGCAAATAATATTCATTAATGATATAAATTCCATGAGAATTATATTCCTGGGTCCTAAAATAGGCACTGGTATAGGTCACTGAATAAAAATAAACATATTAAATTTATTTCTATAGCATTTGAATTTCTAAAATAGTTGACATATTTTAGCATCCTCACAATAACTCTATAACCTAGATATATCAGGCAAATTCTAATTCATAAAGATAATCATGGAATTACACCCCACAATGACAACCATACTTTCATTAAAAATACAATTAAATATTATTGAGGAGGTTTAAATAGAACTAAGGTATGCAGACTACCTACTCCATAAAACAATTTCAGAGTATGCAGCTTATATCGCATTTTATATGCTTAAATGTTTAAGAGGAATCTACTAGCAATATCCCATCCTTGTTAAAAATAAAAATGTATTTGATACTTTTTCTATTGCTTTCTTTTTTAACTAATCATACACCACATAATGATATTTCAGTCAACAATGATTTACCATGGTGATGCCCTAAGATTATTACGGAGCTTAAAATTTCCTACCACTTAGTGACGGCCCCATCATAATGTGCTAGAGTAAGGTGTTACTCGCATGTCTGTGGTGGTGCTGGTGTAAACAAGCGTCCTATGCTGCCAGCCATATAATAAATAGTACAGCACAGATAGCTAAGGAGAGTACACAACACTTCGTAATCACAATAAATGATTATGTTACTGGTTTATGTATTTAATACGCGTTTTATCATTACTTTAGAACAGTGGTTCTCTACTGATGTGCCACAAAAATTTTAAGACATGCAACACCTGACTATTTAGTTGGGGCACTGACCTCTTTTCCCTTAGATTATCAAATATAAAATGACAATAGCTAACACAACAACAGCCATCCAGTGTGAATGAATCAAAATTATACCTATTGTTTTTGTCAGATAGGCAAAAAATATAACATATTTTTTGGTGTGCCAGATTTTTAGTAATTAGTTTATGTGTGTCATGAGCTGGAAAAGGTTGAAAATCAGTGCTTTATAGTGTACTCTTTCTACTTACGAAAAGAATTTGCTATAAAACAGCATGCCATGTTATGCTGGCAGTGGCCTTGTATACCTCATTTACCGAGTCTCGATTTAATCTCCCGTTTTACACAGCAGCATGAGGCAAGGCCTGTAGGCTGACAGTAGTAGGCATGCAATACAGACTAGGTGTATAGCAGGCTACACCACCGAGGTTTGGGTAAGTCCACTCTGTGATGTTCATACACCGACAACATCCCCTAACAATGCACTTCCCAGAACTTAACCTCTTGTTTAATGGCACATGACTATTAAAAATAAATTCCTCAAATATACTGGGTAATTCTGCTTTGCCTGAGTCCAAGATTAATTTTAGGTTAATAATCTATACTTGGAAAACTATACCATCCCTATTTCACAAATACATGAATTACTGAAACAGGAACAGAATACTTAGTATAACTAGCATCGAGGCCATTTCTAATTAATTATAGCAACTATTTTCTACGCATACACAAGGAATAGAGATATGGAGTCAGGCTGTTTTGATTTATATCCAAATGCCATCAAGCTGGTGCAACCTCAGCCAATTTACCTCTCTGTCTCATTTTCCTCGCCTCTAATATAAGCACACTAATTGACCTACTTCATAAAACTGCTGTGAAAATTAAATGTTAATATCTGAACAACATTTAGAAAACTACCTGGAAAGCATTTAGTAAAGGTTAGCTACAAGGTATTATTGTTATCGTGTAATTACTTACATTTGTCCGATGGTAAGAATGATTAACTTTTACTTTCAAACATAACTTTGAATTTCATACCTTCTTAAAATCATTCTAAGCAAAAGGTATACAACTTCAACTCTACTCTTATCCTTTCACCCAGCAATAACAACTAAAATATTTTCTTCAAATACACAAATACTATTAAAGAGTTTAAGTAGCAACTCCTCTACCAAGTTTTTTCCAGATTGTTAAATGTATTTGCAGTTGATAAAGTTTTTTTATTCTATATCTGTTGTTTCCCTTTCTGCTTTCTAACTCTGTATCATTTGTGCCTTCTCTCCACTTTCTGGTTTGAAAGAAACTAGTTTGGTTAGAAACTAATATATATTTTATTGATTTATTAAGTGATCAGCTCTCAGTTTTGTATACCCTCTTTCTTTTTTCAAAATAATCATCAATTTTCAATTTATAAACATTTGCAGGACAAAGTCGCACTCTAGAGAAATCAGCCTTGCTCATTACCAACAGACTGTTTTACTATGAAACCTGGCCATTTTAATTTGCTACACTGTTCTTCAAATGATGGCTTGAGTGATATGTTTGAAGCAATGTCAGGATTGAAATTTACTTATAAAAGACAAAATGCAAATATCTACGTTAAAATGTTTAAGAAAATTGAAAAGATGAAAACTCTTAATCAATGTTATTACCATTTATGAGTTCTATCTTGAAACTTAATTTACATGGATATGACCCATCAAGACATTTGTACAGTGTTACATTAGACTTAAAATTTAAAAAAAAAATTTTTTTTAAACAGACTTCTAGAACTTAATGTTTTGCAAGGAAATGCTACTTCTATAATCTAATCATAAGCTCTACATAAAGCATATGAAACAATAAATGTTACTAAAAGAAAATAAATCACTGAAGATCAGATGAAGATTTTGATGAAAAATTCCAATTACTAAATAATAGTAATACAATCAATTTTCAAATATATAGTTAATCATACACTCTGCACAGAACATACTTAACCATTAAGCTCTAGTATATTGATTATTATGCACTTTTAGATAAGAAACACAGATTAATTTTACTATACCTTGATCAAATTCACTTAGCTGGTGGTTCAAAAGAGAATTGGAGGATTCTTTCAGGTCTTCATAATCATATTCTTCAACAGGTTCAACAACAGGTTTGTCACGTCGTGAGTAAATAAACTGAGCAGCTAGAATAGAAAATGATTGAAGAATGCTTTTGTACAGCCATTTCTCATTAACTATTTTTTTAAGTAAAAATTAGGGATTCTGATTTTTTACTTTTTTACTTACCCACAGCCATTTATCTACATTTCATAATGAATAAAAATAAAGCATATCATACCCAAATCCTTCTTAAATATCCTTACTATTTATTAGCCTCTTATAAATCATCTTCTTCTCTCCTCCAATCTCCAAAACCATTCCCCTGAGACTACTTTCCCTACAGTTTTCAAAAACTAGCTTTCCTGATATCTTGGCCTTGCCCGCAACTCCATCTTCCTTAACATTTTCTCTTCTTTGGTACAAATATTCCAAATCTCTTCTCTAATTTGCTTTTTTGCATAATTAATAAAATACTAAAAATAGACTAGGTTTTCAATTTCTAAGAACTGATAATTTGCCTGACCCTAAAAGTTGACCAAAATCATACATCTTATCTTTTGAACAACCCATCCTTTCAATCACGCAGTGAGACTGTATTCTAGAGTCATACTGTGACTTTCAGACACCAGTCTCTGCTACTCTGCAGTATGTAACTGGGTTTATTTCATTAAAAGGAAAAAGACAAAATATCCAAGTGCCAATCAATATATGCCTGATTATCAAACAGAAAATACAAGTGAGAAAGAAGAAAATCATCATGCCCCAAGAATGGACTCCTCTGCCTCAACCCAATGAACTCAATTCTTGGAGACTGGATTCACTTGTGAAGGAACAAAATTAAAGAATAAGTTAAGAAAGATAAAATATCAATACAGTATTCTCAAAGCAAGGTGTTATTAGGAATTTTATATTATTTAGCTTCTGGAAGAGCATGTGACATGTAAGTCTGTTGCTCAATATTCCCACGTTTGACTTTTGTGCATGTTTTCAGGAAGTCACTATTAATGGAAGTAAGGAAAACTAACTACATTCAAAATGTATAGATAATGCTTTAATAAAATGCGTTAGTACTTTAAAGTATGTGATCTGGGCCATTTTGTGGCTGGTATCTTACAAATTACTTTCTTGACTGTAATAAACCATTCAGTTTAACCTAAATGTAATAAATATACTCTCCCCAACTTCCTCTTGCAGTTCTGAACTATGAGGAACACCTAAGACAAAAAAGTTAAGTGAGGCAAGAAATCAGATACTTCCCTCAGCAATCTTCGCTTAGGAAATCCTGACAGAGAGGAGGCAGTGTCAATGTCCAGGCTTCTACTCTACCTCCTGGATCTTTTTCTAGAGGGTTTTCCCACCCTGAACCCACACACAGATTACCTCCGAAACCTACACTGCGGCCACTGTTTTGGAAGCAGTAATGGCTGGATTTCCAGGGAAGTGGGGAGGAGCGGAGGGTAGTCAGAGAGCAAAAACCGTACATTATATTTTAAGGTTGAAATGAGAGCCAACAGGTTACAAATACAATAAAAAGGTAAATATAAAATGTTATTCCTTTCTAAAAAAAAGTAAATGCTTTCTGAATAACTGGACACCCTTAGTGACTTTTAAATTTTAAGCATTTTGACAAACATAAAAATTCAAAAAATTCAAAGCCTGACTTCTGAAATTGCCTAAAATTGTCCCCCAAATGCCTTAAAATAAAAATCATGTGAGGCATTCGTTCCAGATTTGGCTTTCTAGGTCTCCTGCCCTGGAGGCAGCTGGACTCTGCGGTGCTGCAATGAGGCAGGGAATCTGCATTCTTAAAGTCACTCCTGGCTGACGGTCTCATCAGGGAAGCTTAGGAAGCACTAGCCTACAAGTCTCCCCTTTTATCTGTCTCACCTGCAGTCAGTCCACTGTGTACCACATCATCAGTGACTTTCCTAAAATACCACCCCCTACTCAAAAACCTTCAAGGAGCTGACCGCACACACCTAAAACAGAAAACTGCCTCCCGCAATCTGGCTGTTTTCTTTCCTAGCCCTCTTTCCTACTGCAACTGCACTGATCCCGAGTCTCCCCCAAACACACCTCACCGGACGCCACTACTCTCGCACTGTTTCTATGACTAGGATGCCGTTCCTACTATTGTATTTTCCAGTCCCGATCACACCTCCTCCCAGACTCTTTCAGGCCGGACTATTTCTTTACCCACCACACTGCTCTCTAACACACTGTCTGAATGGGACTTTTAACTGGCTGCCTTATACGATACTACCTTATAAATTACAACAGGCTTTTTCTTACATGTTAATGGATGCTCAACAAAGGTTTTGAGTTGGAACGAACTGAATAAGGATCACTACTGTTAAAGTAACCACAGAAGGAGGCCATCAGACAGAGGTGACTCTAATGTCTTGGTGGCAAACAGAAAACTAAGCCAAATTGAGTTCCTGTAAATGCCTCTGGATTACGAACAACCAATCACAAAAAGCCAACAGGCTTTCTTTCCCAAATAATGTAACCACACAGACAAGCAAATAACTTCCGTGTTTACTTTGTTTCTTCTGCATAAAAGCTTCACTCCTATTTCCTGTAGTGGAGTGCTCCTATCATTTGCAGTTCGGTGCTGCAGGATTCAAATTGTTGTTTGCTCAAAAAAAATCTTTAAAAAAAAAATCTTAATATGCCTCAGTTTATCTTTTAACACTTCTAGTTATATTAGTTGAAACAAAATTCATAAGTGTTAAAATAAAATTTTACATAAATAGGTTCTTTTTGCTATCTCGAGCTCCTTGATATATGGTCAATATTTAGTATAAAAGTCAGTCCTCCTAACAGAGAAAAAAAGCTGTAACTTTTAGAAATCACCCTTTTATCAAGAAAACTGTGTTTAATAGAGTTTTAAAAAATACATTTATTGATGAATTTTAAAAATTCCTACTGACTGAAAAAGCCACTCAATGATCAGAATTCATTAGACCAAGAATATGGTCATCTCCTGAATGACATTAGCTGCTTCTTTAAGAAAATATCCTTCGGCCCTGGCCGGTTGGCTCAGCAGTAGAGCGTCGGCCTAGCGTGCGGAGGACCCGGGTTCGATTCCTGGCCAGGGCACACAGGAGAAGCGCCCATTTGCTTCTCCACCCCTCCGCCGCACCTTCCTCTCTGTCTCTCTCTCTTCCCCTCCCGCAGCCAGGGCTCCATTGGAGCAAAGATGGCCCGGGCGCTGGGGATGGCTCTGTGGCCTCTGCCCCAGGCGCTAGAGTGGCTCTGGTCGCAACATGGTGACACATGGTGACGCCCAGGATGGGCAGAGCATCGCCCCCTGGTGGGCAGAGCGTCGCCCCCTGGTGGGCGTGCCGGGTGGATCCTGGTCGGGCGCATGTGGGAGTCTGTCTGACTGTCTCTCCCTGTTTCCAGTGTTTCCAGCTTCAGAAAAATGCAAAAAAAAAAAAAAAAAAGAAAATATCCTTCATTTTCCATGAAAAATCACTCAGAAAACATACCACTAAAAAGAAGTTCCTGATATGACATTGCTATTTTATACAGTCAGGCATCGCTTAACAGCAGAGATACATTCTGAGAAATGTGTTGTTGGGAGATTTCATTATGCGAACATTGGAGTGTACTTACACACACCTAAATGATATAGCCTACTACACACCTAAGGTATGTGGTATACCAATGTCGTATATGTGGTCTGTCATTGACCTACATGTTGTTATGTGGTACATGACTGTGCATTTTGAAAAATTTTAAAAACCCAAAACCACATGCTTTAGTTAAAAATATCCAGTTTGTCATAGAAGAAACTCAAAACCATTTATCTCTTGCTTTGATAAAGTCAGTTGACTTTTTGGTATGTACAACAGTAATCTTAAAGAGTCAGACTATCCTGGATATGAACCACACACAAGACACGTATCAAGAACTGTGACAGACAAGGGTTAATTCTAGAAATTCAAGAAAACTAGGCCAGAAATGCAAATCTCAGAAAAACACTCTCAGAATGCCTAACCTTGTATACTCTTAGCTCCTTGCTATATATTAAACATGATTTATCCATATGAGTCTAGGTACATGAATATGTTAAGCTGCAATATTAAGATGTTTTTCAGTACACAGTCCCTCTCTCTAGGAAGGTTTTCACCTTTGTACAAGCCATACTCAATCAACTTCCAAGTCCTACAGACATTAACACCTGTAATTACTGGTATTTCTTGAACCTATTTTCAAATCCAGTGCTATTACTTTGTCCTAAATAAATGGGTCTCAAATCAAGTCTTAGAATATCCTTGGAGGGCTTTGTTAAAACAGAAGCTATACCCCATCCTCAGAGTTTTTGACTCAGGAATGGGGCCAAAAATTACTTTTCTAACAAATTCTCAAGTGATGTTAAAGGCACATGGACCACATTTTGAGGATATTGTCTAAAATATTCTCACCTCTTCCAGTGCAGTTTAATAGTCTCCTAACTAATCTACCTACATCTACTCATGTTCTGCCTTCAATCCAGTCTCTACTATGTGGAAGAGGTTTTTGTGTGTGTGTTTTTTAATCTCCTAATTATCACCTTCTCAGTTTCATGAACATACCATGCTCTCTACTGAACATACAATATGAGTGATCAAGTCAGTGCTACCAAACATCACTGTCACCTACAATGTAGGACCCCAAAGGGTGATTCTTAATCTACGAAAAGTGGTCTTTTGACCCCTGTATGAGCTTTAAAGGAATGTTGATTAAGCCACCTCTCAGCTTCTAACCAGCCTTCTTTACTTTGTTTTGTGATACTAGGGTTGATGCCTATGCAAAGCACGTTTCTTCTTTGACAGCTGGCTCCCCTTTAGGGCCAGCCAACAGGCAAATGCTAAAGGAAGACTGGAAGACTGGAGGAGGAAAACTCACGCTCCTTTCCTTTTTGCTTCTTTTCCAGTCACTGTTCCCCCAGCAACACTTCATCTTCAAGAAGCAGTTTGTTCCAGGAATAACAATTTATATCAGTTTGCAGTTTTCCAGAACTGCCAGTATCAGCTTCAACATGCCCATCAATCACCTATACCCTCTGATGCTGTATCAGCCAGCTGGATAGAGCTGGCCCCTCAAAGGCCAAATCCCAGCTTCACCGATACCCTTCGGGGGCACCAGTACCAGCCATGTGCCCTCCTGAGAGGTCTGAGTCCCAGCTCCACAATATTTCCTCTGAACTTCAAAGACAAAACAACAAAGGGGAACCCTCTTATCATAGGTCTAAGTCCCAGCTCCAAGGAGCGCCTCCCCAAGCTTCTAAAAGGTTGGCTTCAACCTCATCCATTTGTTCCTCTAGGATAGAATGGTAAATGTTTAATACCACCTCCTTGATACTTTAGTTGCCCTTTTTGGATTTTTGGTTCTCTAATCCCTAGTTAATAACTTTTTATATTAAATTTTCTCCAGCAAAGTAACTGATGCAATTTCTGTCTAATAGGATACTGACTGGTAACAGTGTAACACTAAAGAAGAAGAGAAAAGTCCCTGGTTAGTTAGGCTAAATGAAAAAAGTATAAAAAAAAGAACCAGATATATTTCAAAGTAACAAGAAAAAATGATGACAGGAAGAATAGAAGTACTAAGACAACTTCTAGAGGATCTAGGGATTTATAAAGAATTGGGAATTGCGCCTGACCAGTGTTGGCACAGTGAGCAGAGCACTGACCTGGGATCCTGAGGTCCCAGGTCTGAAACCCCAAGGTCACCAGCTTGAGTGTGGGGTCACGGGCATCAGTGTGGGATCATCGACATGATCCCATGATAGCTTGCTTGAGCCCAAAGGTCACTGCTTAGGCTTGAGTGCCCCCCTTCCTGGTCAAGGCACATATGAAAAGCAGTCAGTGAACAACTAAAGTGCGCAACTCTGAGTTGATGGTCTAAAAGTGGTACAGGTTGACAGGGCAGGAGACCACAGTGTATTAAAGAAAAGGTACACACTGATGAAAATGATAATCACAGAAAACTTTTAAACTTGTAGAAAACTACAGTTTTATGAATTTTATTTATGTTATATCTAACTATATTTAATTGTACCACCCTTTTACGACATAGTAAAATTTAGCAGGGCATTTTAACTAACTGTTCACAGTAATCTGTGAAATTTGAAGCCAGATACATTGTTAGAGAAATTAGTAAGAGAAAAATCTGGCAAAGAAGAAAATTTTTGGCAGATTAGACAGAATATACAGCTCTGATGTGAAATCCTATAGAATCTGAACTGTAAATCACTTAGTAGCTCCAACAGATATCTGAATGAACTACATGCATTGGGTTTACTTACCACACTATTTAACAATGAATACACTAAAGTACTGTACAAAGAGAATTCTCTGCAAAACACCACAATGTGTCTAATATTCAAGAGATTTCTGAGGATATATAAATTAATTTGTCTGCCTTCAGAAGTTTCAGTTCTAGATAAAATTACCATTTTAGTACAATTTAGATGCAATGAATATTGCAGGAATATTGGAAAAAGCAGTTGTCTTCAAATTGTTTAAAGCTAGATGATGGAATCAAAACTGCAAATTTTATTCACAGGTAAAGAAATTATTTTTATACACCTTTAAAAAGTAACCTAGACTTTTTTTTAAATGGTATAAAATATTATAGTCTTATAGCACACTCTAGTCCTAAAATGACAATACTTAACATTTTTAAACACCCAAATAATGAAAAATCAGTTATTTTTTAAAATTCACCTGTTGATGGCGAAATACAATAATCATCCTCTACAGACTGGCCATAAAAATCATCATCTTCAAAATCTAAAATAAAAACACAAGAGAGAAATCCATTTACAAATTCTTCTCATATTCTTTGCTATTAATGAGAAAGCATCTGAACTCTTTCCAAAAGAAATTAAATTATTCATCAAAAACTAAAGGAACTCCAAATATCCACTTTTCCAAAAAAATTCTAAAAATTTTACCTACAATGTAGGTATTTACTGACTTTCTATATTTACAGATATAAACACTTATAGAGATACAGTATATAGCACTCTTCAGTTTTCAAGCTAATTGGGTTTTATTGTTATGCCAAATTTTCAGTGCATGTAATCAAAAAGTAATAATCTCACAGATCACGTAGTTGAATTGTCTTTCAGTGTCGACAAATATCCAAAATGAAATCCATCTGGTTTTATTTTCACCAAATGCCTTCTATAACCAAGCCATTTATTTTTTACGCACAGGGTATATAATCAAACCATGAACGCAGTTATTCTTCATGTAGAACAAGGTTCTCTCTATAAAAACCAGCTTATCCTAAACTCCCTTGAGGTCACTCTGATTGGGCTAACTAGCACTTTTTCCTACTAAAATATAAGGTCTACCGGAAAGTTCTGTCCATTTTTGGAATAAAACAAAATACAACTTTTTCTTACCGTCAATAAACTTTATTAAATAATATAATTGCCATTATTATTAATGATTTCTTGCCAGCGTGAGGGCAATTTGTATATCCCATTTTTGAAAAATGTTTTATCTTTTGATGCAAAAAATTGAACCAGTGCTTGATATCTTCTTCATTTTTGAATTTTTTGCCCTTCAAAAAATTTTGTAAGGACAAAAACAAGTGATAGTCGGAGGGTGCTAAGTCCAGGGAATATGGTGAATGCGACAGAATTTCCCAGCCTAGTGCTGCAATTTTTTGACGAGTCCCCAAAGCCGCATGTGGCCTGGCATTATCATGATGTAGTATGATGTTCTTCCTATTTAACATTGCCGGCCTCTTTTCTAGGACTGCTGTCATTAAATTATCCAGTTGCTGACAATACTTCTCCAAATTGAGCTTTTCATTCGGTTTTAAAAGCTCATAATGTATTGGTCCTCGAATGTCCCACCATATACACAACATTCTCTTATTCAGAGTCAAATTTGGTTTAGAGGTGGAAGGGTTAGGTTTTCCAGGTTCACAATATGCCCTTTTCCTTACAATGTTTTCGTAGGTAATCCACTTTTCATCTCCAGTTATCATCCAGTTCAAGAAGGGCTCGATTTTGTTCCGAGCAAGCAGAGATGTGCATATAACGACTCGATCATCCAAATTCTTCTAACTTAATTCATGTGGCACCAATCTTGAATATTTCCACACCAATCCTATCTTCCGAATATGGTCTAAAATGGTTTGCTGAGCTGAATTAAGCCTTTCTGCGATCTCTGATGTTGTCAGAAAAGGGTCTTGCTCCAACATGGTCTTAACAACGTCGTCATCAATCAAAGATGGTCGCCCAGAAAGTGACTTATCAGAAAGGTCGAAATCACCTGTTTTGAATTTTTCGAACCATCTTCTGCATGTCCTATCAGAAACTGTACCTTCACCAAACACTTTCAATAAATTTCTACATGCTTCTGTAGCATTTCTTCCTTGTTGAAATTCGTATCAAATACAGTGGCGTAAATGAACTTTATCAGTAGCCATGGGTACACTATCGCTTCACACATAAGACTAACGTGAATCAACTTTGTTTTAGTTAATTTGCTACGTCAGTATGTATACATTAAGTAATAAAAGTAGAGAGGCACACATGCGTCAAATAAACATGTGCTTATGTGTCGAAACTTGTTGTGATAGAAACGGACAGAACTTTCCGATAGACCTGATATGTTTTTTACCAAATTTCCTATGGCTGTTTCCTCCTCTTGGTTAAGGTCCCCACTCAAGTGTCACCTATTTGCAGAAGCCTTCCCTGACTGCTCTGGGTAAAAACAGCAAGCCCCCTGCCAATTTTACTCTCTAGCACACTTCTTCAACCCAGAATCTCAAAGCACTAACCCTGTTTCACTCCATGAGACTATAAGCTTCTTCAGGGCCAACTACCTGACATGTGTTTGGCACTAAATTAATACTTGTTTTTTTTGTAAATTTATAAATCAAACAATTTAAAACTAAAAAACCACAAAGAACATAAATACGTTTGCATAATGTATCTATTCCTTCCACAAATACACTGTGTCAGTGACTATTAGAGACCTTTGGGGTACAACACAGAATGACAAGCACACTCCCAGATCTCTATAAACCTGCAAGCTAACTGGGGACAGACAAGAAAATGGGCAATTATAAAACCAGTGACAAGTGTTTGACATGAGAAATACAGAACTATTGGGGAATACTCATATGAACAACAAAAACAGACCTGAGAATGGAGTTGCTAAGGAAAGATCCCAGGAATATATTTAAACCACTTCCAAAGGCTAGTTAGCTAGTTTCTGAGGGTATTCGTGTGCAGCAGGAATGCGTGTTCAAGACCTGAGACTGAAGGTTTATGGCCAAGAAAAATTAAATAAATGCTACTAATGGATTAAAGTGAGTAATTTAATAAACTAGATCACAATCCCAAGTTAATAACTTATTAACAAATAAATGAAGAGCTATTCTCAAAAAAATACATTTTAGATATATAAAAAAAATCTTTTTTAAGATCAGTTTTTCAATACTGAAATTGATCCTAAAAATACAATATAAAAATTTACAGAGAATTCTCCCCTAGGATTTCTGTAATGTGGTTCTTTTTCTCAATAAAATTTTGGGAGTATTCACTTCATGCAAGCAATGTGGTGGCTACTGGAGTAATATCAAGGCGGACTCTGCCTTCCTGGCACTTTTAAATTACATAGTAGCTAAGGCAGTCCTGTAAAATGTTATCGAAATTACAGAGAAGGACTAGTGAGAGGTTTTGGAGCACAAACTCTAATAAAGTTATATTTGTTTGTTTTTTAATTTTCTTTTAATTGATTTTAGCCAGAGAGAAGGGGAGAGAGAAAGAGACAGAAACATTGATGTGTTCTGTATGTGTCCTGATCAGGGATCAAACTGGCAGCCTCTGTGCTTTGGGACAATGGTAAACAACCAAGCTAACCAGACAAGGCAAAGCTATATTAGTTTTGAGAATTTTAAACTTATTATTCTGAAAGTACACAAGCTTAACTGGGAAGAAGAGAAATACACTGGACCCTTGACCCTCCTATGCTATAGGAATCACTTGATTATGATGTCATCAACTGTTCCAAACAAACATGAAAACCTAACATGGGGTTGCCAAGGTAAGAGGACATTTAGCACTCACTCCCTCAGGCCAAGCACTTCTCCAGAAAAGCTTTCCCTCACATGGAAATCCTTTTCAAACTCCTCCAATCCACCCTGAACACGATGCTCTCACTTACGGAACCAAATATTGTGAGTACTTTTTGTAGCATCTCATACTCTAATCATTTGTTACTTATTTAACTCCCCCTTTTAGACTCCCTCAAACATCTACCTGCCCCCAAAGCTTAGAACAGTACTCTTAAGCATTCAATTAAAGAAGAATAAGCATTTGATGTTAGTTGGGGAAACGGTATTTATTAAAGAAAATTACTAATGAAATGAATTACTTTATTAACACAATTAGGTCTATTCGTGTCTTTTATAGCATATCTGCAAAAATATCTCCCAGGCTAAAGTCATTGCTAGTTAACTGTGGTCCACATGCAATACTTCCATCCAATGCTATATTTGAAACACCCTCCATTCTTAAGTGAATATGAGGACCATAACATATGCCAGGCTGATTGAGTTAGTCCACAAATGTAGCACAAGGTTAGAGCGTACTGATGTTCAACAATAATCTGTAGGACTACCAATAACCACCACCATTTAAGCATGGTACATGTTCTGTGCTTTACAAAGTAATAGGTCTTTATTGCTCTTCTGCACTTCATCACTTTTGTCTTTTAAGTCTAGTTTATATGATACTTAGCGTGGCCCATAATTATCCACTGTATGGAGATGTGTGCCTGTCCTAAACAAATTCTAACTTCTTTTAAACTCCTCGAGAACATTCATATACATCTTCTTTTATATATGTTTTAATCATTAAGTCCTTTTCGAAGCCCTCTCTCTCTGTTACTGCTTCTCCCCCCCATTCCAAAATGCTATTATATTGAGAATTACCCACTTAAGAATTAAGTAGACACTTAAGACTATCTAACCAACTTATTCTTTAGGCCTTTTTAATATGTATCTTTTCTACCGTCCCCTAAATCTCCAATTTAACTTGAAACTCACAGAAAACAAATTAATCAGTTAGCTCACGCCAGATTCTGCACTAAATATGCATGAAAACACAAAGGATTAACCATGTCCATCTAACACAGTTAAAAACAGTTGAATATAACCATTAAGTCAACCTGTGTTTTATCAACGTGCAACGTTTCCTGGACATTCTTGAAAGAGAGTCGGGGGGTCGGGAGATGGAGCTAGAAGTGGGCCATGTGTACGAGCTCGGAGGAAACAATGGGAGGGAGAAGTGATAATGCTTACGTGCATTCACACCACCGGCTCCCAACCAAAGTCCTTCCCATATGACGCCGCACAGCACCTCCCCCGCCCTAAATACGATCAATCCCAGAAATCACAGACATAAACGCCATTCCCAGGCACGCCAATGAGAATTACGTTCTCCAACTGAGCCTCCTCTCAATTCCACGCTGGCACCACCGGCAAGGAGCTCACAGATCGAAGTGGATGCCAATACGCGGGGATCCCGGCTGGAAGGGGGAAAATGACATCCCTCCTCCCTCCTCCTCCCCAATAAGCGTGCCACCTACCTTCATCGTAGTTATAGCCCCGAACATTCCGATGCCGGGCCATGGTGAAGAGGGCGTTCGCCACAGCCCCTAACAGAATATCCGCTCAGAAACCGATAAGGCGCAAACCGCGGCCTGGAGAACACCTAAACGCCATATTGGCTTCCGGCAGGCCTCTGTGCCGAGCGCCTGCGCACGCCCGACGTCCTGTCTGCGCACTGCGCGACGGCAACCTCTCAGGGTCACCCGCCCTCCTAGGGACGCGTGCGCACTCGTGCGGACTGGGGTTCTGTTTTGACATGGCCCCGCCTACGTGCAAGTTGTCTGATATCCCAAAGACATGGGAGGATTATCGCTGCTCACAGTTTGTTGAGTTGGAACTGAAAGTAGCGGGCGTCCTACACCTACACCCGTGTACATTTGGAATATCCAGATGATATTTCAAATTTGGTTTTTCATAATCTAGTGAAAAAGCTGTGTGCTGAATAAGAGCCAGCACCGTGTCTTATACAACTGGCATCTTTGAGGCTTTCATGGTTTCATGTAGATTAGTCTTGCATTAATACCTCTTGTAAACAACTCTCTCCTTTTGGCCTCGTAGGATTATCTGCATCGTAAGAAAGGATTCACTGAGCATTCATTTAACATGCTAAGAGTATTAAATGTCATTTTCTGGACATAGTACAACTAAGACCACTTATGGTAATGATGAATGTTGTTGATGAATAAATCTATAACCTACTATTAAATGTCCTCAGTTCTTGGAACACAAAGTAAATGATGTTATGTAAAAAAAAAACAACAACATTATTTTACTGACAAAACTACACTTAAGTTTTAGCTTTTTGAAATGGTGATACTTTACATAAAGGTAGTCTCAAATTCAAGAAGTGAATTAAAAGCTTAACAGCTTTTTATTATCCATAATAGAAAGAAATATGAAGAAAATTCAATTAACATTTTGTGGCTTGAAATGTAATTTATACATGCATTTGAAGGTGTCTACCAAATGTTTGTTCTGAACTATCGTTGTTTAATGTATCTCCAAGACAAAATTTTACGAAATAGTTGCTAATTTTATATATCTTAAGTGTTTCCTTTATTTTACTGTTTTAGATCATTTTTATGTTACAATTTGTTTATTAGTCAAATAGAGATAGTAATAGTATACAACTCAAAGTTGTGAATAATAAATTTATGTAAGGTGATTTCACACAAATCTTAGTAGGTGCTTTACATTTCAGATGTTATTAAAATACAAATGGCAACTTTCAGCCCACTGAAATTATCTATTACAAACTGTAGTAACTCATTGAGGTATGAAGTAGATGAGTTATAAATTGACCACACAAACAGAACTATAGGAGCAATAAAGAAGAAAACATTACTTCTGCTTGAGGGATACTATATAATTTGCCTCTGAGTCATCAGTAATGCACTCCCTTAAAATACTAAATACTTGAGAGCCTTGATTGCATCTCAAGCAATGAAGCTTTAGTTAGGAAAGCCTTCACTGATTTTCTCAGAAAGTTTTAAGGATTTTATCTCCTGCCCCCACAGCTCTTTAAATGTGCTTGTAACTTTGTACTGTGGTTTGATTGGAAGTACCATGACTCTGGAGTCACAGAAACATGGATCTCAGTAGCTATTCTGCCACTTCCTGTATGGTAACTTCTCTGGGCTAAATTTTTTCATCTGTAAACAGGTATAAAAAGATATGTCTTCTATTTTGTGCAAAGTAAATGAAGTGATGGAAGTAAAAACAGTAGCTGTTACATAATAAGTACTATAAGGGAGTAAAAAGTCTCTACCCGCTTTAGGTCTCTGATGGAGTCTAAGAGCTAAACTGACATAAGACAAGTTAACAAGAAAAAAGCACACAAATTTAAATTTTTACTGGTATATGGAAACCTTCTCAAGAAAATGAAAACCTGATGATGTGACCAGAGCAAAAAGCTCTTATACCACTTAGACAAAGACGCAATCGGGTTATGAAGAATTAATAAGACAAGGGAACTTATCCTAGTGGTAATAAGAAAGTGACTAGGAGATATATGGTGCTGGGAACAGTGGGAAGTGGGGTGGCAAAAATAATGAAAGATAATCCAAAATATACAAAGAACTCATAAAACTTAACAACAAACAAGCAAACAATCCAATAAAAAAATGGGAAGAGGACATGAACAGACACTTCTCCAAGGAAGAAATACAAATGGCCAACAGATATATGAAAAGATGCTCATCTTCATTAGCTATTAGAGAAATGCAAATCAAAACTACAATAAGATACCACCTCACACCTATTAGATTAGCTATTACCAACAAGACAGGTAATAACAAATGTTGGAGAGGCTGTGGAGAAAAAGGAACCCTCATCCACTATTGGTGGGAATGTAAAGTAAGTATGAAAAAAAGTATGATGGTTCCTCAAAAAATTAAAAATAGAACTACCATATGATCCAGCAATCCCTCTACTGGGAATATACCCCCATAACTCAAAAACACACATGCTACCCCATGTTCATCACAGCATTGTTCACAGTGGCCAAGCCATGGAAACAACCAAAAAGCCCTTCAATAGATGATTGGATAAAGAAGATGTGGTTCATATACACTATGGAATACTACTCAGCCATAAGAAATGATGACATCGGATCATTTACAACGACATAGATGGACCTTGATAACATTATACTGAGTGAAATAAGTAAATCAGAAAAAACTAAGAACTATACGATTCCATACATAGGAATGAGACTGGTACATAAAAATGAGACTCAGACATGGACAAGAGTGTGGTGGTTACCGGGGGTGGGGAGGGGAAGTAAGGGGATAGGGGGAGAGGAGGGGCACAGAAAAAAAACAGATAGGAGGTGATGGGAGACTATATGACTTTGGGTGATGGGTATGCAACATAATCAAATGTCAAAATAACCTGGAGATGTTTGCTCTGAACCTACGTACCCTGATTGATTAATGTCACCCCATTAAAATTAATAAAAAATGAAAAAATAGTGAAAGATAAGGTTTATTTCAGTAAGTTAGTACAAATTTATTCCAGCATCAATTTCCAATCTTCGATTAGAAGGATACTCTCTACTCCTGGCATAGGGAGGACACCTTTCTAGTGGGAAATTTTGTGGCCTGTTTTACATAGAAAAGGGTAGGTTAGACAGCTGTTCTTGCACCTGCTGTTTCTCAAGTTCCTTCATCTCAGAATAATATGATATGTTGAGGGGACATGCCCTGAACTCCTGCAGTACTTAATAAAGGCTAGTTCTCTATCACAGTAATTGGAAAACTTCACCTGTTTCTCCAACACCCTAATATCTGGCACTCTGTTTGCTGAATGAATTGCTGAATTAAAAATCATAAATATAGTTTCTGGCTATTAGGTATTTAACAAATACCATAAACGACTATATAATTATTTAACTTTTATATCAATTTGTTTTAAAAATTATAAGTGAAAGTAACAGCTATATTACTGAAAAGTTTTAACACCTTTGTTGAGGGATCCTTGACAAAAAATAACATACACATACTTAAATTATACAATTTGATGTTCTGAAATAGGCCGTTACCAGTGAGACCATCAACCAAATCAAGATAATGAACATATCCAGAGTCCCAAAAACTTCCTCAAGTATCTTTATAATCTCTCCCTCTTGCTCCTCACTGTCTCCTCACCCTTCCCCCTGGCAACAACTAATCATCTTTCTGACACAATTGTTTAGTTTGTATTTTCTATATAGAGGAAATAATATAAAATGTATTCTTTTTTATCTGACTTTACTCACTCGATATAATAATTTTTGTATTTATTCATGTCGGTATATGAATCAATAGTTCATTCCCTTAAATTGCAGAGGGGAGTTCTTTTACAGTATATAGATGCACTGCAACTTGTTATTTAATTAACCTGTAGATAGATAAATGGGTTTTCAAGTTTAACTACAATGCATAAGGCTGCTATATAATTAATGTACAACTCTGTATGGACATAAGCTTTAATGTATCCTGGGTAAACACCTAGGAGCAGAATGGTTGCATGACATGATGTTATATTTAGCTTTTTAAGAAACTGTCAAACTTTTCCGAAGTGGTAGTAACGTTTTACATTCCCATCATCAGTGTACATTCATTTTCTCCACATACTCACCATCACTTGGTATGATTTAAAGATATTATGCTTATTTGACATTTCTATATCTTTTTTGGTGTAGTGCCTAAATTGTTTTGTCATTTTTTTAATGAGATGTTTGTTTTCTTATTTTTATTTTGAAGAGTTCTTTTTATATTCTGCATATAATGTCTTTATCTGATATGTAATTTAGAAATGTTTTTTTCAGTTTGTAATTTCTTTTCATTTTTTTAAATTGTGTCCTCCGAATAGCAGAAGTTTTTAGTTTTGATGAAGTTCAGTTTATCAATTTTTATACCATTTATGATGGGATTGTGTTATTGATTTTGTATCTAAGAAATCTGTGCCTAACTCAAGGTCACAATTTTTTTTTGGGGGGGGGACAGAGACAGAGAGAAGCAGAGAGAGGGACAGACAGACAGGAAGGGAGAGAGATGAGAAGCATCAAGTCTTTGTTATGGTATCTTAGTTGTTCATTGACTGCTTTCTCATATGTGCCTTGACTGGGAGGCTACAGCCGAACCAATGAGCCCTTGCTCAAGCCAGTGACTTTGGGTTCAAGCCAGCGACCTTGGGCTTCAAGCCAGTGACCTGTCGCTCCAGCCAGCGACCATGAAGTCATGTCTATGATGCCATGCTCAAGCCAGTGACCCTGCACTCAGGCTGGTGAGCCCACACTCAAACCAGGTACCTCGCGGTTTCGAACCTGGGTCTTCTGCATCCCAGTCTGATGCTCTATCCACTGTGTTACTGCCTGGTTAAGCAAAAAAAAAATTCTTTTTTAAAAAACAAGTTTCACAGTGTTGGGTTCTAAATTTAGATTAATGATTCATTTTCAGTTGATTTTTGTATATAGTGTAAGGTTTGAATCAAAGTTTATTTTATATATGTATATATTCAAGTGTTCTGGCACTATTGTTGAAAAGAAGGTCCTTCTCCACTGAATTGCATCTATATCAAAAATGACTTGTCCATATATACACAGTATATTCCTGGACTCTCCATTCTGTGTCATTTATCAACTGATTTACTGACCTAGCTTGACACCAGTACCATGCTGTCATGATTATTGTAGCTTCATAAATCTTAAAATGAAGTAGTGCCGATCTTCTAGTTTTGTTCTTTTTTAAATTTCTTCTAACTCTTTTACATCCTGGGAATTTCCATATAAATCTTAAATGAAGTTGCTGCAAATATTCCTGCTAGAATAGATAATTTAGAGGAAAACATTTTAATAATGTTACATAGTCTTTCAACACATGCACATCATGTTTCTCCACTTATATATTTAATTTAATTTAATAATGCTTTCTAGTTTTCAATGACTGAACTTGCGCTGGAGATTTAATTTTAATTATCTCACATATTTTTTATTCTAGTGTACATTTTTTTTGTTTGTTTGTTTTTTGTTTTTTTGTTTTTTTTATATATAATTTTATTTTTTTAATGGGGTGACATCAATAAATCAGGATACATATATTCAAAGATAACAAGTCCAGGTTATCTTGTCGTTCAATTATGTTGCATACCCACCACCCAAAGTCAGATTGTCCTCTGTCACCTTCTATCTTGTTTTCTTTGTGCCCCTCCCCACCCCCTATCCCTCTCCCATTCCCCCCTCCCCCCCGTAACCACCACACTCTTATAAATGTCTCTTAGTTTCACTATTATGTCCCACCTACGTATGGAATAATACAGTTCCTGTTTTTTTCTGATTTACTTATTTCGCTTCGTATCATGTTATCAAGATCCCACCATTTTGCTGTAAATGTTCCGATGTCATCATTTCTTATGGCTGAGTAGTATTCCATAGTGTATATGTGCCACATCTTCTTTATCGAGTCGTCTATTGATGGGCTTTTTGGTTGTTTCCATGTCCTGGCCACTGTGAACAATGCTGCAATAAACATGGGGCTGCATGTGTCTTTACGTATCAATGTTTCTGAGTTTTTGGGATATATACCCAGTAGAGGGATTGCTGGGTCATAAGGTAGTTCTATTTTCAGTTTTTTGAGGAACCACCATACTTTCTTCCATAATGGTTGTACTACTTTACATTCCCACCAACAGTGTATGAGGGTTCCTTTTTCTCCACAGCCTCTCCAACATTTGCTGTTACCTGACTTGCTAATAACAGCTAATCGAACAGGTGTGAGGTGGTATCTCATTGCCGTTTTGATTTGCATTTCTCTAATAGCTAAAGAAGATGAGCATCTTTTCATATATCTGTTGGCCATTTGTATTTCTTCCTGGGAGAAGTGTCTATTCATATCCTCTTCCCATTTTTTTATTGGATTGTTTGTTTGTTTGTTGTTGAGTTTTATGAGTTCTTTGTATATTTTGGATATTAGGCCCTTATCTGAGCTGTCGTTTGAAAAAATCATTTTCCATTTAGTTGGCTTTCTGTTTATTTTGTTATCAGTTTCTCTTGCTGAGCAAAAACTTCTTAGTCTGATGTAGTCCCATTCATTAATTTTTGCCTTCACTTCTCTTGCCATTGGAGTCAAATTCATAAAATGCTCTTTAAAACCCAGGTCCCTGAGTTGAGTACCTATGTCTTCTTCTATGTACTTAATTGTTTCAGGTCTTATGTTTAGATCTTTGATCCATTTTGAGTTAATTTTTGTACAGGGGGAGAGACTGTAGTCCAGTTTCATTCTTTTGCATGTGGCTTTCCAGTTTTCCCAGCACCATTTATTGAAGAGGCTTTCTTTTCTCCATTGTGTGTTGTTGGCCCCTTTATCAAAAATTATTTGACTATATATATGTGGTTTTATTTCTGGACTTTCTATTCTGTTCCATTGGTCTGAGTGTCTATTTTTCTGCCAATACCATGCTGTTTTGATTGTCGTGGCCCTATAATAGAGTTTGAAGTCAGGTATTGAAATGCCCCCAGCTTCATTCTTTTTCTTTAGGATTGCTTTGGCTATTCGGGGTTTTTTATAGTTCCATATAAATCTGATGATTTTTTGCTCTATTTCTTTAAAAAATGTCATTGGAAGTTTGATGGGAATTGCATTAAATTTGTATATTGCTTTGGGTAATATAGCCATCTTGATTATATTTATTCTTCCTAGCCAAGAACAAGGTATATTCTTCCTTCTCATTATATCTTTTTTGATTTCCCTTAACAATGGTTTATAGTTTTCATTATATAAGTCCTTTACATTCTTTGTTATGTTTATTCCTAAGTATTTTATTTTTTTTGTTGCAATCGTGAAGGGGATTATTCTTTTGAGTTCCTTCTCAGTTGTTTCATTGTTGGCATATAGAAAGGCTATTGACTTCTGTATGTTAATTTTGTATCCTGCGACCTTACTGTATTGGCTTATTGTTTCTAGTAGTCTTTTTGTGGATTCTTTGGGGTTTTCGATGTATAGTATCATATCATCTGCAAAAAGTGATACCTTTACTTCTTCTTTTCCGATATGGATGCCTTTTATTTCTTTGTCTTGTCTGATTGCTCTGGCTAGAACCTCTACTACCACATTAAATAAGAGTGGAGAGAGTGGACAACCCTGTCTTGTTCCTGATTTAAGGGGGAAAGCCTTCAGTTTAGTGCCATTTAATATGATGTTAGCTGATGGTTTATCATATATGGCCTTTATCATGTTGAGATATTTTCCTTCTATACCCATTTTGTTGAGAGTCTTAAACATAAAATTGTGTTGTATTTTATCGAAAGCCTTTTCTGCGTCTATTGATAAGATCATGTGGTTTTTGTTCTTTGTTTTGTTGATATGGTGTATTACATTAACCGTTTTACGTATGTTGAACCATCCTTCAGATTCTGGGATGAATCCCACTTGATCATGATGTATTATTTTTTTAATATGTTGTTGTATTCGATTTGCTAGTATTTTGTTTAGTATTTTAGCATCTGTATTCATTAGAGATATTGGTCTGTAGTTTTCTTTTTTTGTGCCATCCTTGCCTGGTTTTGGTATGAGGGTTATGTTGGCCTCATAAAATGTGTTTGGAAGTATTGCTTCTTCTTCAATTTTTTGGAAGACTTTGAGTAGAATAGGAACCAAGTCTTCTTTGAATGTTTGATAAAATTCGCTGGTATAGCCGTCAGGACCTGGACTTTTATTTTTGGGGAGGTTTTTAATGGTTTTTTCTATTTCTTCTCTACTGATAGGTCTGTTTAGGCTTTCTGCTTCTTCTTGACTCAGTCTAGGAAGGTTGTATTGTTCTAGGAATTTATCCATTTCTTCTAGGTTGTTGAATTTAGTGGCATAAAGTTTTTCATAGTATTCTACAATAATTCTTTGTATATCTACGGTGTCCGTGGTGATTTCTCCTCTTTCATTTTGGATTTTGTTTATATGAGTTCTTTCTCTTTTTTCCTTGGTAAGTCTTGCCAAGGGTTTGTCAATTTTGTTGATCTTTTCAAAGAACCAGCTCCTTGTTCTATTAATTTTTTCTATAGTTTTTCTGTTCTCTAATTCATTTATTTCTGCTCTGATTTTTATTATCTCCTTTCTTCGGCTGGTTTTGGGTTGTCTTTGTTCTTCTTTTTCTAGTTCCTTAAGGTGGGAAGTTAAGTGGTTCACTTGGGCTCTCTCTTGTTTGTTCATATATGCCTGAAGTGATATGAACTTCCCTCTTATCACTGCTTTTGCTGCATCCCATAGATTCTGATATGTCGTATTGTCATTTTCATTAGTCTGTATATATCTTTTGATCTCTGCACTTATTTCTTCTTTGACCCATTCATTTTTTAAAAGTATGTTGTTTAGTTTCCACATTTTTGTGGGATTTTTTTCCTCTTTTTTGCAGTTGAATTCTAGTTTCAAGGCTTTATGATCAGAAAATATGCTTGGTACAACTTCAATTTTTCTGAATTTGCTGATGTTGTTTTTGTGGCCCAACATATGGTCAATTCTTGAGAATGATCCATGTACACTGGAGAAAAATGTATACTCAGTCACTTTGGGATGAAATGTCCTGTAGATGTCTATCATATCCAGGTGCTCTAGTGTTTTGTTTAAGGCCACTATGTCTTTGTTGATTCTCTGTTTGGATGACCGATCTAGAGCCGTCAGCGGTGTATTGAGGTCTCCAAGTATGATTGTATTTTTGTCAGTTTTTGTTTTAAGATCAATAAGTAGCTGTCTTATATATTTTGGTGCTCCTTGGTTTGGTGCATATATATTAAGAATTGTTATGTCTTCTTGATTCAGTGTCCCCTTAGCCATTATGAAATGGCCATTTTTGTCTCTGAGTACTTTTCCTGTGTTGTAGTCAGCATTATCCGATATGAGTATTGCTACACCTGCTTTTTTTTGGATGTTATTTGCTTGGAGTATTGTTTTCCAGCCTTTCACTTTGAATTTGTTTTTATCCTTGTTACTTAGATGAGTTTCCTGTAGGCAGCATACAGTTGGATTTTCTTTTTTAATCCATTCTGCTACTCTGTGCCTTTTTATTGGTGAGTTTAATCCGTTTACATTTAGTGTAATTATTGATACTTGTGAGTTCCCTATTGCCATTTTATATCTTGCTTTCTGTTAGTTTTGTGTCTTGTTTGATCCTTCTCTTTTGTTTTTCTATCTTTTGTTTTTATTTGGTTGTATTCCATACATCTTTCCACTGTTGCTATCTTTTTTATCTCATGTGCTTCTGTGGTGGTTTTTTCAATGGTGGTTACCTTTGAGTAATGAAAAGGGTCCCTACCCTGTTCATTGTAGCGAACTATTTTGTGAGTACTTTTGCACTCCATCGTCCTTTGCTACTGTTAATCTCCATCTTCTCCCCCTCTTTCTTTTTGTTGTTGTCACAGTTTAAATTTGGTTTTATTGTGTTCTTCTTGGAGCTTTTACTTGTGGCTCTGTTTTTTTTTGTTCTTTGTATCTCATTGGAGAACCCCCTTTAGTAATTCCTGGAGTGGGGGTTTTCTGATGATAAATTCCCTCATCTTTTCTGTATCTGTGAATGTTTTTATTTCTCCTTCATATTTGAAGGATAGCTTTGATGGGTATAGTAGTTGTGGCTGAAAGTTCCTCTCTTTCAGGACTTTAAATATTGGGGTCCACTCTCTTCTAGCTTGTAGAGATTCTGCTGAGAAATCTGATGATAATCTAATGGGCCTTCCTTTATATGTTGTATTCTTCTTTTCCCTGGCTGCCTTGAGAATTTTTTCTTTGCTGTTGGTTTGTGTCAATTTCATTATGATATGCCTTGGAGTAGGTTTGTTGGGGTTAAGAAAACTTGGAGTTCTGTTTGCTTCTTGAACTTGAGGCTTTATTTCTTTCCACAGGCTTGGGAAGTTCTCATCTATTATTTGTTTGAGTATGTTCTCCATTCCATTTTCTCTCTCTTCTCCCTCTGATATACCTATTATTCTTATGTTATTCTTTTTGATGGAGTCAGATAATTCTTGTAGGGCTATCTCATTTTTTTTAATTTTTGAGTCTCTTTCTTCTTCTCTCTGTTGTGCCTCAAGTTGCTTGTCTTCTATTTCACTAATCCTCTCTTCTATCTGACCTGTTCTATTAGCTAAGCTTGTTACTTCGTTTTTCAGCTCGTGAATTGAGTTTTTCATCTCTGTTTGATTTGTTTTTATAGTTTCAATTTCCTTGGACATATATTCTTTGTGTTCATTGAGTTGTTTTCTGAGCTCCCTAAATTGCCTTTCTGTGTTTTCTTGTATATCTCGGAGGATTTTTAGGATTTATATCTTGAATTCTCTGTCATTTAGCTCCAAGGTTTCCAATATATTAAATTTTTTCTCCATAGATTTTTCCTCATCTAGCTGTGTTACCTCTCTTTCTTTTGTATACATGATATTCGATTTTCTCTTCCTTAATGGCATCTGAGGGTGGTTTTGTTGATAGTATTAATGAGATTTAATAAAGAATAAAAAGTTTAAAAAATAATAAAAAAAAATCGAAAAAAGTTGTTTTTTAAAAAAAAAATTAATAATGAAATAAAGAAAATAAAATAAATTAAAATTTTAAAAAAAATTTAAAAAAAAAAAAAAAAAGGAAATTATTCCCCCCCCTCCTTTTTTCCTCTCCTCTCCTCTCCCTTCTTTCTTGATAAAATCTTGTGGTGGACTGTGAATTATAACAAACAATGCCTGTGATGGAGGGCCTGAATTGGGGAAAAGTAATAAAGGGGCAAAAAAAAAAAAAAAAGAAAGAAAGAAAGAAAAAAGAAAAAAAAAAGAGCGTATGGACCCACAAAAAGCAAATAAGGAAAAAATTTGGGTCAAGAATAAAATGATTTGCTTTTAGGTGTTGGTTGTCTAAGAGTTATGATGAGAGGATTAAGAGGAAAATGGAAAAATGGGGGGACAAATTAAAAAATTACTATTGTATTTAGTGGAACAAGAACTAGATAATATGGAGAGCCAGGGATGGGAGCACTGCTAGTGAGTTAAAAAGGTGATGTAAAAACCCCCCAAAATGCCACAAACATGAGTTTGAGTCCCAGATAAGATAATTTGTTTGTTATTGAGGTTTGAATGAGAGGAGATGTAAAGGAGAAAGGAATGAAACTAATATAGAGGGAGAAAAGAAAGAGAGAGAGAGAAAAAAAAAGAGGGAACCACTAAAAGAAGAAAAAAGAAAGGAGAGAGAGAGAGAGAGAGTTAAGGGTTTTGGAGTGCAACCCTCATAGAGAGAAAGGAAGAGAAGAGAAAAGATAATGGGAGACGTAACACTTATGGGCAGTGTAGTTCAAGGAGAGGAGAGAGTAAGACCGGTAGAGAGTTAATCGGCCAAATTGGAGGAGGAAAAAAAAGTATCAAGAATGAAGATAAGAGAAACAAACGAACAAATATAATAAAATGGGATAGGTTATAAAGTCTGCAGATTATTCTTGATTTTGAGAGGTTATCTTCTTGCTTTTTCTTTTCTCTCCCTCTTCCTGGTCGGTGACTCTGTACCCCGGGTTTTGCCCCTTTGCCACGCTCAGGTGGAGGTTTGCAGTTGATAAGTCTCTATGGCAATGTCATGTATTGTGCTTTAGTCTCGTTGGCAGTCGAGGCTCATTAGCATTTATAGGCTCCGACAGTGAGAGAGTCCGTGTTCCTGGAGCCTTTCTCCTAGTCTTTCCTTCCTCAATTAGTAGCCTGATAATCCAGCTATGGGGTTGCTGCTGCCTGTGCCTGGATAGTAAGAGGCTCAAAGAGCTGGCAACTCCCCACTCTATTTCCACTCAGCACAGGGCTCTGGGTAAGGCTCAGTCAGTCAGAGCTGCTAGCATAATCAGGCGGGCTTTCTGGCCATTCAAAGACCTCTGGCTCTGCCACTCTGTCCGGTAACACAAGCGGGCACCCACTTCCGGGGCGCTTGGAGGAAACTCTCACTCACTGGCTGCGCGCGCAGACCAGGATATCCGGCCAGCAGTCTCACGCTCTGAGTGAAACCCCCAACCGCAGGGAAAAGTTGCAGCGTTGGAATTGATTCTCGCTCCGTCCCCGTGCGCGGCTTTTGCAAGGCGCTGGGGCGGCCCGAGATTCCGCTTTGGCCCACACAAAGGCCCCTGACTCTGCCCCTCTGTGCGATAACACGGGCGCGCACTGCCGAGGCACTCGGAGGAATCGCTCACTCCTTATCTGCGCGCGCAAACCAGGATATGAGGCCGGCCGCGTTTCCCTCTGAGTGAAACACCCTCCAGTACGGAAAATCTCCACCGTTGGAATTAGTTCTCACTCCCTCCCGTGCGTGGCTTTCCCAGGGCGCTGGGGCTGCCCAGAGACTCTGCCCTCGGCCCACAGAAAGGCCTCTGACCCTGCCTCTCCGTGGGGCAACACGGGCACCCACTTCCGGGGCTTAGGAAGAAATCTCTCGCCCACTAACTGCGCACCAACCAGGAGACCGGGTAAAATGGCCGCGCCGCTTGTCTTTCTTTGTTTGGGTTTGGCGCGAGTGTTAGCTTGTATTGCCCGAGTTGCCACAGGATCAGATTTTCCTCGGCTTGGATCTCCGTGCCACAGCCTGGTTCGGCCGTTTGTGTCGCGGCCTGGATGTATTCACCCCCTTTGCCCGCCTCAGTTTCTATATCCACAGTTACCAGAGAAAGCCGCCCTGTTTAGGTTAGTGAGGAAGGCGGAGCATTTCTTACTCCCTATTTCCTTCGGGGTTTGGTTATATATTTAGCCAATTTTTCACTCAATCATACCTTTGGGTGTATTGCGAAGCATCTGGAAGCTCCAAGTATAGGTTTTTCTGTTTCTGGTTGAAGATCTTGTTGAGTTTTGGGGGAGATTTATCGGTATCGCTTCCTACCCCGCCATTACTCTGACGTCATCTAGTGTACATTTTTTAATTTCAAAGTAAGAGTATATAATTAAACTATTACAATTAATAAGTTAATACTGTCACTACACAAAAAAGTACTTGTATATGACAGGGACAAACAGTTGGAAAATAAAAGTTAAAAATAAGTTAGCTATGTTAGCATAAAAAAATGATCAAATACTTAGGATAAATATGAAGAAAGATGTTGGTTCAGCCTAAACTAAAACTAGAAACCATTGCTGAGAGAAATAGAGAAATTCACATCATTTATGGATTGGAAGAGTCACAATTATTATGTCAAATGGAAGAAATGCCAATTAATCCCAATTTAATCTGTATTCAGTGTTATTTTAGTCAAATTTTAGCAGTTTTTGGGTGGAAATTGATAGATTCTGTAAAATACAGCAACAAAAATCCTAAAATAATTAAGACAATATCAAAAAAGAATAAAGTTGGAGAATTTACACTATCACTAAAAACTTGCTTTGATGCAATAATAAAACTGTTATATCAATACAAAGATAGACAACTATAACATTGAAACACTGTGGAGGGAGATTTTGAAAAGACCCTCAACACCATTAAACATTTAAAAAATGCAGATAAGGCCCTGGCCGGCTGGCTCAGTGGTAGAGCATCGGCCTGGCGTTTGGAAGTCCCGGGTTCGATTTCTGGCCATGGCACACAGGAGAAGCGCCCATCTGCTTCTCCACCCCTCCCCCTCTCCTTCCTCTCTGTCTCTCTTCTCCTCCCGCAGCCAAGGCTCCATTGGAGCAAAGTTTGCCCGGGCGCTGGAGATGGCTCCATGGCCTCTGCCTCAGGTGCTAGAGTGGCTCTGGTCGCAACAGAGTGATGCCCCAGATGGTCAGAGCATCACCCCCTGGTGGGCATGCCAGGTGGATCCCGGTCAGGCGCATGCGGGAGTCTGTCTGACTGCCTCCCGGTTTCTAGCTTCAGGGAAAAAAAAAAAAAATACAGATAAGCCTGACCAGGAGGTGGCGCAGTGGATAGAGCGTCGGACTGGGATACTGAAGACCCAGGTTCAAGACCCCAAGGTCACCAGCTTGAGCGCGGGTTCATCTGGCTTGAGCAAAAAGCTCACCAGCTTGAGCCCAAGGTCGCTGGTCCCAGCAAGGGGTTACTCCATCTGCTGAAGGCCCATGGTCAAGGCACATATGGGAAAGCAATCAATGAAAAACTAAGGGGTCGCAATGAAAAACTGATGATTGATGCTTCACATCTCTCTCCGTTCCTGTCTTTCTGTCCCTATCTATCCCTCTCTCTGACTCTCTCTCTGTCTCTGTAAAACAAACAAAAAAAAAATGCAGATAAAATAATAATGGATATACCCCAACCAGAATGACTAAACAGTATTGTCAATAGTGAGTGTTGGCAAGGATATGTTGCATCTGGAAATTTCCAACATGGTTAGTGCATGTGCACAATGGTGCAACCACTTTGACAAACTTTTGGCAGTTTGTCCAAATACTAACCTTGTGTGTTCCCTGTGACCCCAAAACGCCACTCCTAATTGCATACCCAACAAAAATTAATGCTGTGTGCAAGAATGTTTATGGAAATAGTATTCATAATAGTTCCCAAAAGTAAACAAATCAAATGTTTGTCAATAATAAATCAATAAATTGAGACATATCCATTTAATAAGAAACCATATAGCATTGAAAAACCACAAAGGAGGTTTTATACATATATAAATTTTTATTGTGCTGTGTATTCAAGATTTATGCACCTTGCAGTCTATATGTTCTACCTCAGTTAGAAAAAAAACTAAATAAAAAATAGAAAAATTCTTCAATGAAATTTTAAACTATCTTTGATATCAAAATATGTGTGTGTATTTCTATTGTTTCCTTTATACCTTCATAGTGTCTTGTTTTAAAAATATGACTAAGACCTGAGAACTTTATATAGTAGGGTTAAAATTCATTCAGCAATATATCAGCATTTCCCAGAGTGCAGTCTGTTTCTTATTTTATTTTTTAAACTGAACAATTACTGATAAATTTGGACTTAAATTTAAATTTTTCTGGTGTTGCTCTTGGCAGCTACTTAAACACTCAGTGGAGTTACGGTGACTTCTGCACTCAATAATTTTAATAAAAAGGAATTTATCTTAATCATTAGGAAAGAAGAAGTGGGAAGGAGAGAGGACAGTTGTAATTGTGATATTAAACACATAAGAAAAATGCTAGAGTTTTCTAATTAAATGCCCAGGAAAGTATGGCCTATATAAACTATAAAATGACATAAGTGTGTAAAAGGATCCTTTTGGGGTCTTTTGCAGTTCTGTGATTGTAATTATATATTACTAACAAATCTTTTCATCTTGATTCTTATTGCCAAATATCTGTAAAATCAATAAACAGATGACTCAATTTTTCTGTTGATCTTCCAAATTAGTTCTATAACTCTGTCGGAACTAATGATATTCTTACCCTCTCTATGGAATTTTCCTTGACTTTCTGCACATATTATTCATCTTTTCTTTCTTCTTTTTATGTTTAAGGCAGAAATTTCGCTGAATGAAAATTGGCAAGATCCAGTGAACAGGTCCTTCATCAAGACAAAGCTTTGCTCCCAAAGGGCTTGAGGCCATCCAGGGATTCCATGCTTGACAGAAGCCATGACAGCATAACCAAACAAGAAGCTACTCAGGGAAACTGAAAAAGGATCTTCAAAGAAGATTCAGTGGGTGATTTTTAATTTCTGGGAGGTATTACAGAGCTTAATGCAAAACATATCAAAACCTTAGAAAGGCAATGGTAGGGTCATGAACTTCATAAAGCAGAATGATTCTCGAGAACAAAAAACAAAAAAAAGAAGAAGAAGTCAAGAGTTTTATATTTAGATATGACTACCAAATGGGAAGTACCAGCTAAGTATTAACACCTGGGAAAAACCTTTTTCTTCCACAGGTAGATGCTTTCCACTATTAATCCAGAGCTATTTGGCTGTCAAGCTTTTTATTTTTTATTTTTATTTTTTTAAAAATATTTTATTGATTTTTTAGAGAGAGAGGAGTATGAGAGAGAGATAGAGAGAGAGAGAGAGAGAGAAAGGGGAGGAGCAGGAAGCATCAACTCCCATATGTGCCTTGACCAGGCAAGCCCAAAGTTTCGAACCGGCAACCTCAGTGTTCCAGGTCGACGCTTTATCCCACTGCACCACCACAGGTCAGGCTGTCAAGCTTTTTAATCATAAACTAATAATAACATAAATATAGATCAGAAGTTTTTTACAAGATTCACTTATCAGAGGTTCACCTTTGTCATATGGTTCAAGTTTAAAATCTTTCCATGGATCTACATTACTTATGAAGTCAGTCCAAACCCTTAGAAAGACACAGGAGTCCATGGTGATTACACTGCTACCTGGTTCCCACTTTACCGTTTGCCACTACACCACCCTGCCTGAAGCACTCTATACTACATCTCCTCCTTTTAGGATTTCAAGTCCAGCCATGTTCTTCCTGCCCTAAAGCATTTGCATTCTATTCCATCTGCCTGGCACGCCTCTCAATCTTTATTTCCTCTTATGTTGCTCAGGAGAGCCCAATAATGTCACCTCTTTCACTCAGACAGAATAATCACCCCCATTCTGTGACCTCAAAGTACCTTCTGTTTATCTCTGCTATAACATATGTTTGCTTTTACTCTTCTCCACCTCCCTAACTAGATATAAATTCCTTAAAAGGAAGACACTCTTTAGTTTATCTTGTATCTTCAGCATCCAATAGAGTTGCTAGTACAGAATTGGAATAAATAAAATACATTTTTTGAATGACTGTTGTACAAATTTATAATATAAAAAAATAAATATATTTGCAAGGTAGAAGAATTTTATGACTTTGGAGACATCAATATCAGTAGGATTCTAAAGGAAGAAACTGTAGGACATGAGAAAGAGTGGGTAATGTGGAAGTAAAGGTTGTGAGAAGAAATATCTAGATTACAAGGGTCTCTTTTATATTCTGTATACTGTATGGGGTATATATTTACAACAAAACTTCTACCTATATGGTCTAGCAACATTATTCATGATATATAAAAAGTAGAAATAACTGAAATATCCATTAACTGATGAATAGATAAATTAAATGCAAAATATCCATAAATTAATATCATTTAATCATAAAAAGAAATGAATCACTGATAATATGCTATAATATGGATGAGCCTTGAAAACACTATGCTAAGTGAAAGAAGCCAAACACAAAATAAACAACATATTGCATAAGTTCATTTACATAAAATGTCCAACATAGGTAAATCTAAAGAGACAGAAAGTAGATTAGTGGTTGCACAAGGCTAGGGGGAGTTGGGGTAAACAGAGAGGAACTGCTAATGGGCAGGGGGATTTTTTGGGGGGTGATGGAAATGTTCTAAAATCATGATGCTATTTGTGTACATATATTAATTCAGTAAATATGCCAAAACTACTTTAAAAATTGTAGACTTTTAATAGGTGAATTGTATAGTATGTTAATTATTTATCAATAAACTGGATTTTTTCACTTTAAAAATGTTTTAAGATAAGATATTTATTGAATATTGACTATAATACAATTCCCTGTATTCATAAAGTTTTTAGAGTTTAGTTGATTTAGATGTATAAAAATTTAAATTATATCTTTGCCCAAAATATATTCCAACCACAAATTCTTAAGTTCAAAAGCCCTGCTCTACACATCTTCCTATCCTTTGTATTTTCTTCTTCAAACTACAGCAATCATTCATATTATACTTGTTCTGACCCCACTGAAATCTCCTGAACCTCTACTTCTCTGTCAGCCTCACTCAAGAACGTTTCTTCCTTCCCTATCCAGCTCTCCCTTAAAATATTCTCAACTTATTTTCACTGTAGTATTCCCAATGGTTAGAATTGCCTTCATGCTCAGAAAATATGGCCTAGGACAATGGAAAAAACTGGTATATATTGAAATCATTGCAGGTGCCTGGTCTCTAACCCACCCAAACTTTCAACTCTGCTTACCACGCTAGCTTTCCTTTTTAAAACATTTTATTGAATTTATTGGGGGTGACATTGGTTAATAAAATTATATACGTTTTGGGTGTACAATTCTATAATACATTATCTATATATTTTGCTGCTTAGACAGAGAATACTGTAGAGGCAGTCGGGAAGCTACCAAAGAAAAAAAAGGAAATAGTGTGGTTTGGTTGCTGTGTTGTTGAAAAAAGCATGACCAAGGGAAATGTATCAGTTTGAATTGGAGAGTTGAAGAAAGCTGGGTAAGAAATAAAGTTGGGTAGAAATGTGTTCATCATGGTCTAAATCCAGGCTAGCTGGACATGCATTGTTAGTGTACGCACAAACTTCTTTTAGGATTGATACATTGCTCACTTCTGAATGCTGCCTGTTTCTAACTTAGGGACACACATGACTCCTTACCCACAAAAGAGGTGTATCCACAGTACAAGATGCTCCAAGTCACCAACAAAGTATTAATAACAAGGCAAAGGCAAAAGCATTTTAAAACCCCAAGGGGAAATTCAAAACAAAAAAAAAAATTGTACATCAAATTTAATGGAGAAAAAAAGCATAAACATAAAAAGTAAGATTTGAAAAGGTAAAATAGGCTCTCATTAGAAGTCATTTAGAACAGTGAACTGTTTGAGGAATTTCCCTTCTTCACTTTGTTATGCTCCGTTTTCTTTGAAACGATAGAAGATGGGTTATAATATCACAGTCAGTATGCTATTTAGGAATCTAAATCTGGAAAAACTTGGAAGACAAACATAAATTATTTAAATCAAAACTATGTAAACCACTTGAGATAGTTCTTATTATATCTTCTCAAAAGGAGAGTGTTGAAAAATAATAGCAAAAGCAGAACGGAAGCATTCCCCCTTCAACTCACATTGTATGTAGTGCGAGAAATATTGGTCATCTTGAAAAACTGGGATATAGAACAGTCACGCAACAGTGTTGCCCGTGTATTGGACCACAGATTTTGTAGACAACCCCATAATATCCATTAACAGTTTTGCAAGCAATCACACTGGGAGGAGGTCACTGGTTACTGATTATTTTTTATGTAATTTGACCAAAGTTTATTTACAAGACATTTGGCTCTGAATTTTTACTTCTCCCTGGAAAAGATTCAATGTGATTAGTCATTTTCTTCTTTTTCTTATATACTCACTTGTGATTATAAGATATACATAATCACATTGATATAACTAGAAACTTTATAGCCATGCAAACATTTAAATAAATAGAATAGATAATAGTCCTTTTCAAGTAGAACACCAAGCAACAATTAATTTTGATGATTTCCCATAACCATTTTGATAGGTTATATTTTTCTAAAATGTCCATACCAAATATATCCATCCAACATGCTTCCCTTACCATATGATGCTGACTCATCACCATTATCACCATTGAGAGGTGAGGATCTACAGTTTTCCCCCTTAAAACTGGGCAGACCACCTGACCTGTGGTGGAACAGTGGATAAAGCGTCAACCTGGAATGCTGAGGTTGCTGGTTTAAAGCCCTGGGCTTGTCTGGTCAAGGCACATATAGGAAGCAACTACTACGAGAAATAATTCCTACTTCTCCCCCTCTTTCTCTCTCTCTCTCTCTCTCTCTCTCTCTCTCTCTCTCTCTCTCCCACCTCTCTCTAAAATTCAATAAAATCTAAAAACAAAAGGTTTAAAAAAAACTGGGCAGAATTGTGACTGCAATGGAAGCACTATGTGTGTCTTCTAAGACTAAGCCAAAAAAGATTACAGAGCTTCCACTTGATCTTCTTGGGATGTTCACCCTCAGAACCCAGCTACCACATGGCAAAAAAACCAAACAACTACATGGAGAGGCCACATGTAGATGTTCCAACATCAGTATCATCTTAGGTCCCAGCTGATAGCCAGCATCCACAACCATAAGACTTTACATGATCTTAGTTCCCGGTCTTCCAGACGCCCAGCTGATGCTGAGTAGAATAGAAAAAAAAGCTTTCCTCACCAATCGTACTTACAACAAAAATAAATAGTCTTTGTTTAAGCCAATAAGTTTTGGGTTGAGTTGTTATGTAGCAATAAATAACCAGAGTAATTATCAACCCAAAAAATATCTCAGAAAGAGAAAACAGTAAGTATCTCCATGTTTTAATAAAGAGCTCCATGCTCATGGTGGTTAAATAAAGTTAATGATAAATAATATTGATTATTATTATTTATATGACAAAGAATAAAAGTTTAAAAAGTTTGTTTTAAGTGAGAGGTTTTTTGTTTTGTTTTGTTTTGTTTTTATCACCAGCCACAGTTTTGAAAAACCCCTTCTAGGTATACCATGAATAATCACAAAACACCTTTTTATTCCATTCCACTGATATTTTATACTTAAGTGACTCAGGAAAGCTAGTGCAACAAGGAGTTGATTTTCTAACTGGAAAGTTTATATTATGAAATTGTGTATTCTCCACTCTTTAATGTATTACTTAATACATTAATTGTCCAAAAAGTTTTAAGGGACAAATATTGTATTGAACGGTTTATGGTTTTTTGAAAAAATTATAGCTCAACAAAGAAGCTTTTGATAAAATGTCCTCTTCCCAAGTAATATTAATGTGGGTCATTTATGATTTTTTTAAAATATTACTACAGTGTTATTATATTTTAATTATGCTGATGGTTGATTCAGACTTATCCCAAGGACTATTTGTTTCTTAAGTCATTTTTTAATTAGCGAATGAGAACGAGGGCAGGAAATAAAGCAGCATGCTATTAGCAATTTCACTAAGACAGTCCTAATATAATTCAATAAAAACACAACATTATCTGTAAGAAAGCTTTTAAACCTTCAGTAAAATGCTCAAGAATTAACAGTTCTCTTCCAGGTATTTTAAACTTGGCAAAAGGTGAGACAATATTGTTCACCACATTCAGACCATGTTAGTATATATATGTATGTCTGTTTTAATGTATAAGTAAGTGATGACCTGTGGACAATCAGTTAAATAGAAAACAATAAAATGTTTAAAATAAAAATAATATTGGAAATTATAATTTTTTTAGAAATAACAATTTGGCCAGCAAGTTCAATAAAAAGAGCCAAACATAGACTTATATTTATGTCAGCCCCTCTTCTTTTCAGCTCTGGACCCAGGGAGGCATTGGCTTGATGAAGTTTGAACTCTTTGTATAGAGATCTAGCCTTTGGCAATTTTTGAAAAAGAACCTTTAGGGGGTGTACCAATGCTTAGGGAAGGAGTATCTCAGAAGACAAGATATTTAAAAGTAGTTTTTAAGCCTTAGAATAAACACTCCATTGAGTAGATAATAAGTGGGGAATTTAGAAAGAATCTAGATCATTCTGAGCCATGGTAGACTGAATTCTATCAATTTATGTCATAGAAAATTTCCAGTCTTTAGGGAAACTACAGTATTTCATTTATCAGTTTAAGCAATGACAAAAGAAATCTTTGTCATGCAGAAATGCACAGGAAGACTCCTTGGTTGTGCTTCTTTCTAAGGAGCAACTTGGTTCAAGGGAAAGAATAGTTGACTGTAATGCAGGAGTGCTGGTTCTTGTCTAGGTTACTGAGAGCAACTGTGTTAGGCTAACTCACTTTACACTCGTTCTTTGTTTTTTAACAGAGTTTATTACATGACCTAGAAGTTTCTTTTCAGTTTAACATTTTCATGATCCTTGAATCACAGCAATACCAGTCATTTTTTAATGTAAAAGAAGAAAGTACACATATAGTGTTCTTCACTGTATCTGAAAGTAAAAGCAAGTTTGTACCTTTAATGATTAAAGGAAAACAGTTCATGCAAAGACAACAAAATGCTGGTATGACCTGACAAATCTATAAGGAAGTCTGTATAGATTACAGGAAATAATAAGCTATATTATAAATGTCAATTTCCATGCATAGAAAACTATTTGAAATGTCCGATCTTGATATTTATCTTAATAATGATTTTAAATTTTAAAATTTTGCCCATTTATGTCTTTTACTATATGCTGTACAAATGAAACATAAGGAACAACATAGTCCTTGCTTTAAAATTGTTGATAAGCAATATGAACAAATTTGGACTTTAGACACAATGTAAAAATTACATTAAATAACCAAATAAATATTAATATGAAATAAATGCTTTTTAGGAAATTGATGAAAAGATATAAGAATCAGATGATTATACACAGAGGCATGAAAACTGATAAAGAATTAGGAACCAAGGCAATAGTAATACTCTGCTTTAGAAAAAATGAGTGAATGACTTGGAGCTAAGTAGTCTAGAGAAAAGAGACCGAAGGAAGATATGACTGCTATAATCAAATATATTAAGACTACCCTGGCCTGACCTGTGGTGGCGCAGAGGATAAAGCATCGACCTGGAAATGCTGAGGTCACCAGTTTGAAACCCTGGGCTTGCCTGGTCAAGGCACATATGGGAGTTGATGCTTCCAGCTCCTCCCCCCTTCTCTCTCTCTGTCTCTCCTCTCTCTCTCTCTCTCTCCCTCTCCTCTCTAAAATGAATAAATAAATAAATAAATTAAAAAAAAAAAAAGAACTACCCTATAGTTACGGAATCAATTTATTGTGTGTTGCGCTGGGAAAGTCAGCTTTACAAAGACGAAAGCTTCATTTGAATATCAGGACAATTTTAACAAAGTTTTCCAGGAATGGATTGGAGTGCCTTAGGAGAGTAAATTTCCCATTACGGAAAGCAACCTGTTGAGAAAATTTTTAGAATATTTCCTCATTTGGGAAGAAAATGGACTAGATGTTCTTTCAGGAGCACATGCAACTCTAGTCTGTTATTCTATTTTTAATTAAATAGTAAGCTAAGGCAAGAAAACATATTAAGCAAAAAATAGAAACTGAAAGAAAGCTCGGCATTGGGACAGTAATAGGGATATAATTGGGAACATAAGCCAAAGAGAGTATGAAATAGGAAAAAACAAGATTAATAAAGAGATTTAGCCAGACATAAGAAAGCATTTTGACTTTCAGGACCAGGACTGGGGCGTTGACCCAAAATAGAACCAGAGTTGACAGATTAACCAGAAGATAGAGAAGAAAAATTAGAAAGTCAATTTAATGCTATTGATATCAATGACTGTGAAGACATGCCCAAGGCTAACGATAGGCCAGGCATCCAAGGACTTTGACATTATAGCAATTTAGGAGGGGAAAAAACAGAAAATGGGCTAAACCCTTGACCGTATATTTTTGTATGATTTATGCCAATGAGATACGTGGTGTGGGAGGGGGAAGTTGAGGATTTAGGAGAAAGGAATAGAAAGGGGATATGTGAGAAGTTGACGTGAAGATAAGGGAGAGAGCTTTACAGAAGGCCTGCAGACTTTGCACTTTTTATTTTTTTTTACAATGTTACTTCACCATCAAGCAAAAGGGAGCACTTTTCTGGAAAATAAGTAAAATCGTTGCCCTTCACGCACTACATGTTACATTTACATATTAAATTTAATACATATTAATTTACATATTGAAGATTACACACTACATCAAGAAGGGTTGCTAATACCCTCATATCCTGGTCAAATGTCAAGTTGAAGAATTTTATTCTTCTGCCTAAATCCTCTGCTATTTAACTGGGGGAAGTCATACTTCACTTGACTTTCTTAAAAGCTAATAAAACATGTCTAGAGTTGTTTACACTATGTGGCATAATGTAATTCTTAGATTTTTAAAAGTGCACAGACTCATTAGGTCCCTCAAAAATACCCTTTATATCAGGGGTCGGGAACCTTTTGGGCTCAGAGAACTATGAACGCCACATATTTTAAAATGTAATTCTGTGAGAGCCATACATTACATTTAACACTAAATACAAGTAAATGTGTGCATCTTATGTAACACCAACACTTTTAAAGTACAATAAGTCTCTGAATTCTTTTTAATAACGTTGTTATGCTGTTGCTAACCAATGATGAATAAAGTACTTCTTACCATTAATGCAACTTCTGGTGCTGCATGGTTTTGCTGATGGCTTTGTAGTCTGGTTGATACGCAGTGAGGTTAAGCTTCATGCAGGCATTGAGACTTCCATCCGTTAAACGTGATCGTAGTTTGGTCTTAACGTTCTTTAGATGTGAGAAAGACTGCTCACATGCATACGTAGAGCCAAACATTGTCAGTACAGCAATACTCACACGCTGCAGTGTGTGGTATGTGACGGGAAGCGCGTTCCAAGTTTTGACAATCAGCTGGTCCGCGGGTTGAAGTTTTATCATTTCTCCCCACTTGTGTTTGCTCGCCAACTCTGCTTGCTGTCGTGCAAGTCTTTCCAAATCTTCATTCAGTGACTTGAACTTATTCACCCACATGTCTGAGGCCTTCAGATCAGCTGCTTGTAGCTCAAAATCTCTGATGGAGACACCGGGGATGTAACTCAGGTCGGCGCTGTCCACTGCACACTTGTGTGGATGGGTGATGAACTTCAAAAGACGAGTGCACTCACGAAATTCTCCAAAACGCACATTGAATGACTGCAGGAGATTAGATGTGAAGCACGCTAGCTGCTGGAGATCAAGATGTTGAGCAGGGTCACTGGCTGTGCATGCATCTTTAAACTCTCCCAGTTTTTCAAAGAGTAGTAAACTACCTTTTTCAATGTCGGTGATGAAGAGTTCCAGCTTGTGTTCAAATGCAAACACTGCTTGTTGAAGGGATAAGACTGTATTTCCAAGGCCTTGCATTTTCACATTGAGCTGGTTCAGATGTTCAGTCATGTCCACGAGATAGTAGAACTTCAGGAGCCACTCAGCATTAGCTAACTCAGGATGCTCGACGTTTTTCATTTCAAGAAAAGTCCGGATTTCGCTCAGACAAGCCGTGAAACGGCTGAGCACCTTTCCTCTTGACAACCAACGCACATTGCTGTGCAGAAGCAGACCAGGATAATTATTCCCAACTTCATCCAGCAGTGTTTTAAACTGGCGATCATTTAAAGCTCGGGCAGCAATAAAGTTGACCACCCGAATGACCAGTGACATCACCTCACCAAGCTGCTCGCCACACATCTGAGCACAAAGCACCTCCTGATGTAGGATGCAGTAAAAACTTAGGATGGGTCTCTTTTCATGTTCATGAAGAAGCGCTACGAATCCTCTGTTTTTCCCCACCATGCACGGAGCACCATCAGTACACACCAAAATAAGTTTATCCATCAGTAGATTTTTTTCTTTAGTGAACTCAGTGAAAGACTTGAATAAATCCTCGCCTCTTGTTGTCTCTTTCATAAGCAAAACAGCAAGACTTTCCTCTCATAGTGTGTCACCAACAGTATACCTTGCAATCACACTGAACTGGGATAAATGGCTTATGTCTGTTGACTCATCCAAAGCGAGAAAAAAAATGGTGCTGCATTTATGTCCTTCACTTGTGTTGCCTCAATTTGATTTGCCATCATGATGATACGATCGTGAACAGTTCTTGCTGACAGAGGCATGTCTTTTATTCATTTGATTATCTTGTCTTTATCCGAAAAGTCGTCAAAAAGTTCATTGGCAACATCAAGTATGAAAGTTTTGGCATACTCCCCATCTGTGAATGGCTCTTTGTTTCTCACAATTGCTAAAGCACCAGCAAAGCTAGCCAAATTCCAGTCACCTTATTGGGTCCAAACATGGAGTTGCTACTGACTAGCTTGCACTCTGCACATTAGCCCTTGACATACTTTCTTTCTGCTATCCCCGGCCAGATATTTCGATGCAAATGTAGTATGGCGTGTGTCAAAGTGCCACTTTATATATGACCATTTCATCGATGCAATTTTATCATTGCATATTAGACACACTGCAGAACCTGCTCTCTCCACAAAGGCAAATTCCTCTGTTCATTCCTGCTGAAAAGTATGACACTCATCTTTTTTTCTTTTAGCCATCTTCTTCATCAAAAGGGTTTCTGCAATTAGCTAGCTGACTACTTGATTAAAAGGAGGGAAGTTTACTTCCTGACCTCACAACGACCCGTGTACCTTACGCATTATCCAATAAAAATTTGGTGTTGTCCCGGAGGACAGCTGTGATTGGCTCCAGCTACTCGCAACCATGAACATGAGCGGTAGGAAATGAATGGATTGGAATACATGAGAATGTTTTATATTTTTAACGTTACTATTTTTTTTTATTAAAGATTTGTCTGCGAGCCAGATGCAGCCATCAAAAGAGCCACATCGCAAGCCATAGGTTCCCGACCCCTGCTTTATATTTAGGTTGTTAGCACTTTTCCCAGCAATAATATTTTGAGTCTTTATTGTGTTATTAATATATGTTTATGGAGCATCATGGTTAGGGAATCTACTTTAAGATGATTATTTTTATTTAGTAGAGTGCCATTTTTCTTAAAATGATAGAAAGCAACTTTCAACTTTTCTTGTACCTTATTTGCTTCTCTTTGCCATGTTTTTTAGGCTCAACATATAAATTTAAGAAAACAACTTCTGCTTGCTTCTTTACTTCACCCCTCGCTTGTCAGTTTTTCTGAATTCTCCATTATATTAAAGCAAGACTTAACTCGGCTTGGTTGTTGGAAAATCCTGGCATCAGAAGAGGGTGAAAACTTGGCCCTGATCCAGTTAACTTTCATGATAACAGCCTTTCAGCTTCATTTTGTTGGTTTAATCTGATAACCAGAAGGAAAGGAACTACTTAAAAACATGTCAGCTTACTATCTAGTTTGGTTCACATGTCTAATGTGTAAAATTCTATCACCCATTGCTAGGATAAATGTCACATCTTGCAAAGACTAATCTTGTTCAACGGATGCACTTTTAAAATGTAAATCTAACTTGAAAACCAATCTGATAACAAAGACATGCCTGCAAAAGGATGATTCAGTTGTATCAATGTACTTGTCACTCAGACCTCAAACCCCTAAAAAATAATGTGATGGGGCTGGGTGGGTGTTAAAAACATGCAAAGTCTCGATAATAGGAAAACATTACCCACAAGATGAAAAGAAGAAGAAACATTATTTTTAACTTCCAGGCAAAAGATTGTCTAATAATTTTCTTAAAAACTTTTATTACATGAGTACAAAGAGACAAGCTGTCAACTGCCTGAAAAGTTAGTGAAACTTATGAAAGGTTTTATTTATCTCGGACTTTATTATTATTTCAAAATTGAGATTACACATATTGTCCTAACTCATTCTCAAATGATATATTTGAAATTGGAAATATACCTCTTCCTTTCTTCAAACATTGTGGTCAGTTTAGTACACGAGTGAGAACGAAGGGTTTTTCCTTAACTATATTTACAGAAAATGTATTCTATCTCCCCAACATTTCTCAGTTTCTTCTATTTTCTTGCTCCAGAATCTTTAATTATTTGTAAATATACTGCTCACAAAAATTAGGGGATATTTCAAAATGAATATGAAATGATAAAAAAAACGTGGCATTTGACTTTTATTTTCTTAAACAAGAACATCAGAAAAGCGAACAAGTCAAAGAAAATTGTTCAATTATGAAAAATGAGATGCAAAACCAACTTTTATTTCATTGGTGAAAATGCATTCTACAAAAGGCTGAAAGTACTGGAGTATCTGCACATTCCCTGTTCCCCTAATTTTTGTGAGCAGTGTATATTATAATTTTACCTGTAGAAGTCACTGGCCGTGTTCAGTAGCTTTAATGAAAAGTGATGCTTATTTTCTAGACCTTCTTTAATACTTCAATAAGACAGTTTAACTATGTCCAATTTTACTTAAGTAACTGTTCCTCTGAAAGCTAATTAAACAATTCTAAGATAAGAATATATTTAATAGTTTGCAAAGTCTAGCCCTTCAAAGCCACATTTGCCTAATTAATGCAACCAGCTTCTCCCTACCTCAGAAACCAGATCCATACATGCATTGTCAAAGAACAGTAGTAGTATTTGATATATTGGTCAGGGTACTCCACTATTCCCAGGGATTTAATTTTTTTTTATTATAAGCAATTAGGCTCTCTATTCTTACTTTGTAAATGTATAATTAATTGTTTTTCACCTGATTTTTTTCACATCTGCTTGACCTTAACTTGATTTTTTAGTGTGACAGAAAGAGAGGTTTTTATTCTTTCTTAACTTTCTTCCCTCTTTCTTTTTTTTCTTTCTTTCTTCCTTTTTTTCTTGTTACTTATCTAATTAAGTAGTTAAGAATTTAACTAAAGGACTTATTTTGTTTTGCTCTTTAATTTTTTGTTTGATTGGCTTATTCATTTAGTCTAGCTAGAAATTTTTTTATATAGACCTGTAAAAGAGCTCATATGTTATTGCTATTATTATAGTCATAGAATAACATTTCACCTTTTACATTTTTAAGAATTTTGTTAGAAGAATTCACATACAAATAAGTAACTTTTCATTCCTGTGTGTATTTAAAATGCAAACATAAGCCTGACTTGTGGTGGCACAGTGGATAAAGCATTGACCTAGAATGCTGAGGTTGCTGGTTTGAGATCCCAGGCTTGCCTGGTCAAGGCACATATGGGAGTTGATGCTTCCTGCTCCTCCTCCCTTCTCTCTCTTTCTCTCTTTATCCCTCTCTTCTAAAATGAATGTCTCTCTAAAAATGAATAAATAAAATCTAAAAAAACAAAAACAAAATGCAAACATAAAAAATATTAAATGAATTAGCTGTAATACTTTCTAAATCTATTTTAGAAAAGTGAGAAAATAATGTTAATATTTTATATTTGAAAGTTCTAGGGAAAACTAAAACACAACAACATCTGATAATAATTTTTTATTATTGACTGAATATGACTGAATGTATTCTTTTTTTAGGGGAGTAAAGTTTTTGGATTTTAAACTGGGCTTCCTGAAATTCAAGTGCCAAAATCTAAAGATATGAGTGCCTAGTAGTTGGAATCTTGGTCACCAGGAAAACTGGAGGGGTTCAATATTTTCGGAAAAGTGAAAACACATTCACTCATTTATTTTTCATTCATTTATTGAACACCTACTATATGGCAAGCCTTTTCTTAAAAACTGGAAATACAAACTGAAAATGAAAAATAATATACTGCTCACAAAAATTAGGGGATATTTTATAGCTTCATATTCATTTTGAAATATTTCTGTGAGAAGTATATAAAACTGTAAGGAGATTTTAGCCTGACCAGGGAGTGGCACAGTGAATAGAGCATCAGCCTGGGATCCTGAGGACCCGGGTTCAAAACTCTAAGTTCACCGTCTTGAGCATGGGTTCATAGACATGACCCCTTGGTCGCTGGCTTGAGCCCAAAGGTAACTGGCTTGAAGCTCAAAGTTGCTGGCTTGAGTCCAAGGTTGTTGGCTTGAGCAAGGGGTCACTCGCTCTACTGTAGCCCCTAGGTCAAGGCACATATCAGAAAACAATCAATGAACAACTAAGCTGCCGCAATGAAGAACTGATGTTTGTCATCTCTCTCTCTCTTGCTTTCTGTCCGTCTCTCTCTTTTTCTCTATCTCTCTTGACAAACAAACAAACAAACAAAGTGTAAGGAGATTGTCGTCTAGAGAAAGCAATATGATCACTTACTATGAACTGTTCTCTACCTGGAGTATGCTCTTCCACTCTTTTCTCTGGACTCCTTCCCACTCCACTCACACTGCCCCACGCCCTTCTTCTCTCCCCCTCACACTTTCCATCACCCTTTCATCTCCTATTTCTCCATCAGGTTTCAATTTAAACTTCATCTTCAGAAAGACCTTCTCCAACTCCATAAACATGGCTAAGTACACCAGCTGTAAACTCAACTTTTCCTTATAATGAAACCCAACAATTTTATTATGCCTGTGTTTAGAAATTAAAAGCAGAAAACATCTTGGTTTTTCTTTCTTTCTTTTTCTTTTTTTGCTACAATATACCCAATACCTTGCACATTTACATGCCCATGAAATGTGCTCAATAAATACTTTTTGAATTAACAAATGAGTATTACAGTTCAACATTTACAGAGACTAAAGTATATTTATTTAATAGTTAAGTTGACTTAAATAGAAAATAATTTTTGAAGCTGAAATTTTTGGGTGAGATTCAGAAATCTTTACAGGTTCCCACTGATAATATACATCCCTGGTATAAAATTTTGATTCAGTTAAAATTGTGATAATTAAATTAGACACTACTAATTATGGAAAACTAAAGGCACAAATATTGGAGCTAGTTTTATGTCATGTTTGTAATTACAATATGCCTTATTTGGGGGGAGGCTGTTCGCCCACTTAGTCTCACACATAAGGAACCACAAAAGTCAACAGCTTTAATGCATTAAGCATGCATTTTACTATAAAAAGTGGGGTGCTAAAATGTCCAAAAAGGCACATGGAAGCTGCTCCACCAAATTCTGAATATGAGAGTCCCTTAAAACCTATTAAACTTAAATTAGATAAAGTAAGCCTTTATGGATGCTTTTCATAGTTAGTGTCTTCAGAATTTTTATTAACTTAAACAAAAAGTCTTATCATGCTGTGGGGCATACACAAAAAGACATCAAATTTAACAGAACATTTAAAAACATTTTGAAACATTACCACTCCATATGCCAGAGGGCATACTGCAGTATTATAGTGAATTGTTGGAAGCGTGGTTTCCCTGTAAGATTTTTTTATACTAATAATGATATTTAAACAGACAATCTGTTCAAGACTTCTGTCAGCTCAATTATTATACTCTAGTCTAATGTAAGCATAACAAATTTATTTCTGTGAACAGAAGTATTTTTCTGTAGAAAGAAGGTGTTTGTAAGCATTACCACATGGTCCTTGCTGTCTGAGTGCAGTAAGACACTCGTTTTTTTAAAATTAGAAAACAAAGGCAATGCATAGACTAGAGAGAAGTAGTATTGAGTTTTGTTATATAAATATGTTTTGAGGATTTTTATATTGCTTTTAACTTAAGGCACAGAAGGTAGATGATGTGGTATAAAAGTAATTCCTCTTTTATATAATAAAAACTATCTGCTTGAAAGTTAAAAGTATGCCTCATCACATACACATACACATACACACGTACATAACACACAGAGCGCTTCAGCAAAGGGAGAAGCTTAGTGGTTGAGGCATTTAAAAATATCTGTGACCTACTTGACCATGTTATATAAAATGTTTGATAGCCCAGAAAACAATGATTGATCATTTAATTATAATTTAGAGCCCCCCCCCCCCCCGCCAAATAAGTGCTAAAATTCTTAAAACCAGAAAAAACAAATCAAATTTTTAGAAATACTGGATGGAGTATTTACACAGTCCCTGATCCTGTAATTTTTGTGAGCAGTGTATTTATTTTAAATATTTTCATAACAGACATGTGACTATGGCTACTCAATATTTTATTCAATTGCCAAAAAACTATCATAACCTATTCAATAGGATTTATTCAAATACAGCAATGTATTTATTTAACCTATTACTTATTTTTAATTCTTATATTATTATTTACTATTTTATTGTTTCATTTTTTTAGCCTTTTTTATTGAGAAACAAAATTTAATGGGGTGACATAGATCAATAAGAGTATGTAGGTTTCAGGTGAACATCTCTATAGCATTTGAACTACTGACTGTGATGTGTGCACATCTCCCAAAGTCAAATCATTTTTCGTCACCATATAATTATGTCTCTTTACTCCCCTCCTCTCACCCCCTAACTTCTTTTTAACTCTGGTGTCTATATCTCCTCCATCATTACTTACTTAGAAAAACAAACAAAATAACTTTATTCCAACAGGTGATGAGATGCCCATGATTTCCACAAATCTCCTTGTATCACGTTCTTTCATGCATGCTTTTATTGTTGAATGCAATCTGAAATAATTCATTATATCATTGGGTATCATATTAAATGCCTATATTTATTACTTTATAGAATTTATTGCCCTTTAAAGAAACACACAAATATTTTTCTGTTAAATGTAAAAGCAAAGAGGTGCTGTGGTCAGATGGTTGTCAGGGCCATCAACAGCATACAATGTTTATCATCCTAAGGCTTGACATGAGAAGACTGACTTCTAGCAGATCCTTGGAACAACTATTATCTGGAAGACCTAGGAGAAAGAAAAAATACAAAGGAATAAAGAAACCAAAAAAACAAGCCACTTTTACATAGCCATTAACTACAGAGAATATGGTTTATGTTTTTATAAATAAATCATTTGAAACATGATGGAGAGGGGAGGTCAGAAGCAGTGACAAATGCCTCAAATGGGAGCTTAGAGAGGGGCACACAGTATGGACTGTAGAAACAGGCTCATTATTTCTTTTTTATGTTTTAAAGCTTTAAAACTACAATGAATCTCCTTTTCATTTTTTCTTTTTTTTTTTCTTTTTTGTATTTTTCTGAAGCTGGAAACGGGGAGAGACAGCCAGACTCCCACATGCTCCCGACCAGGATCCACCCGGCACGCCCACCAGGGGCAACGCTCTGCCCACCAGGGGGCGATGCTCTGCCCCTCTGGGGCGCCGCTCTGCCGCGACCAGAGCCACTCTAGCGCCTGGGGCAGAGGCCAAGGAGCCATCCCCAGCGCCCGGGCCATCTTTGCTCCAATGGAGCCTTGGCTGCGGGAGGGGAAGAGAGAGACAGAGAGGAAGGAGGGGGTGGTGGAGAAGCAAATGGGCGCTTCTCCTATGTGCCCTGGCCGGGAATCGAACCCGGGTCCCCCGCACGCCAGGCCAACGCTCTACCGCTGAGCCAACCGGCCAGGGCCTCCTTTTCATTTTTTCTTTATCTAAGACCCCCTCACCTGAAATGTCCTTACTCTGCTCTAGTGTCCAGATTTCAGAAATATACTTCATCATCTTTTGCTATGAACCAAAAAGTTTATATAGAATAATTTGAAAATTAATGCTAAGTACATCCTTCAGAGATAAATCATTTCTACTTCAGCAATCCCAGACTACAAGATATTCTTACAAGTTCTAAAAATTCTTAGACCTATTCATCAAGAAAACCTTTCTGTCTAATCACTGAAGATATTAGTTTGATTCCTTCTGTGAAGAAAATATACACTAACAATTTTTTGGTTGTTTTCATACATTTGATCAATATATCCAGCTAATTTCAGTAAATATGGTGGCTTAAAATAAATATTTTCTTCAGTATTTTATAGGTTTTATTTATAGCTGCTCAACCCTTTATCTATTCAGAGGAAAAGTCTCAATACATATTTACTTTAAAATTAATATATTCTATCTATGATATAATAGCCCTAAAAACAACCTAATTAGAAGTAGTGTTTAAGTAGTCAAATATAGGATACCACAATTTGGTTAAGAGTGGCAACAATAAGTAAATGAATAAATAAACAAATAGCAGTTTCTGAAATTCAATCTTCACTCTACTCAACCCGTTCAGAATGGAATGTGTGCTGCAAATTTAAAACATGGCCTCCTAGAAAATATCAAAATTAATGAAAAATTTTATAAATTTCGTGGAGATGCTGAACTCATCAAAATAATCAGGTATAAAGTTACTGTAGCCTTAGAGGTAACTTTTACTAAAAATTACATACAGGAAATATTTCACTAAGAAAACCCTAAATAAGAACAAAAATCTATGTTATTGGCTTTGGGTAGTCAAAGCAAAGATTATCCTCGATAAATAAGAAGTGGAGGAGGATGATTACAATGCACTTTCTAAAATAGCACATTGATATATGTCTTCAGGTCAAACTTGAAATTCCCCTTCCTCACAAATAAATAAGCCAGGCTTTAAAACTACTTCTCATTAAGCTTTTGGCTTAGGCCTGGGGGTCCTTAGCCAATTTCAGAAGATCTGCTTTATCCTCTTTGGAGCCAGCAGGAAGCCCCGCAGCAGGGGAGTCTGTGATGGCGCATGCTCATCTGGCATCCTTGGCACACTTCTTGCCAGTGTCGTCCATGGCTCAGACACAGACGAAATGGGCTGCCATGGACTGACTCTAAGGATTACCTGAACAAGGTCACCTAATTCAGGAGAATGCTTTAATGTGTTTCTGTATTTGTAGTCATAACCTAGAACAGGGGTCGGGAAACTTTTTGGCTGAGAGAGCCATGAACGCCACATATTTTAAAATGTAATTCCGTGAGAACCATATAATGACCCGTGTACGTTACGCATTATCCAATAAAAATTTGGTGTTGTCCCAGAGGACAGCTGTGATTGGCTCCAGCCACCCGCAACCATGAACATAAGCAGTAGGATATGAACAAATTGTAATACATGAGAATGTTTTATATATTTTTTTGAGAATGTTTTATATTTTTAACATTATTATTATTATTTATTAAATATTTGTCTGTGAGCCAGATGCAGCCATCAAAAGAGCCATATCTGGCTCACGAGCCATAGGTTCCCAACCCCTGGCCTAGAAAGACAAATTCAACTGCTTTCACTTTACTTTCCTACAAGGTACTTCTCTTAATGTTTATGTTTTCTCTTTTTTTTTAATGTAATAATTTCCTCCAGGCTGACTGGGTTTTAAGTTTGTTGTGAATTTGATAAAGTCTCTCCATTTTTTGTGTTTCTATATTGTACACCTTCTGTGTGTTACTCTTGCTGTAGTTCTACACTCTGGATTTTAAAGCCTCAGAGAAAATCATGGCTAAGTTACTACTGTTGGCTCTGTTTAAAATATTCCGTCAGCGGGAACACAGCACAGATAACTCACTTGAACGTGGCTCTCATAAACCCTTAAATACCTTTCTATTTAAATGATGGGTTTTAAAAAAACCAATGACACTTATTTTACTTAACTTCAGCCTCATTTGGAGGAAGATAAGGAAATTTATTCTCAAACCATCACTTGCATTTTATTGTGTTTACCTGACTGCTAAAACTGGGAAAAATTAGTCTGAGATTTAGAAAAAGCAACCAAGTAATTTATTCCCAAATCTTACCCACAATGACTAGACTGTGCCCCACCCACCAAAAAATTCTCCCAAAAAATAAACAAAAATATTGTTTTAGAACAGTAGAAAATGTGCAAGTTTACAGTCACATTTTCTGTGTGAATCAAATCCCTGGGTAAGTGAATTTTGTTAAGCGGTTTAATATCATTACACTTCAGTTTCCTTATCTATAAAATGGAAATGACACCGCCTTCATGGGATTGCTGTGAGAATTACAGCATGAGGGGAGAACTCTGATACTTGGCACACAACGCACCTTCAATATATGGGTGCTATTACTGTTAGGAGCTATTATTCCTCTTTCTGCTCATGATATGGACAGTGATTGAGTAATAGACCAAGGTATTAATGGTGACTGTGTAGAAAAACTTTGGATTCTATGGCAATGTCATGGTTATAGAAATTAAGATATAAAACTTTCTTATCCTTTTGTGAGTCTCAATGGAAAAGAAAGAGCTGAGAGTGTTGAGGGTTAAGGATCAGGGCAGTGATGGTTTAATTACCCAGCTGGACTGGATGGTTGAGGACAACCATCTCCTTTTCCTTCTTAACCCATAAACCCTAGAACCTGTGCCTCTTTGCATGAGCTTTATCCGTTCATGAAGCAGTTAAGATCTCCCACAACAGGTCCCAGTTGGCACCTCTAGCAATAATTGTCACTAAATAACTCTTTTGTCCTGCCCCCCTTCCATGCCTTTCTGTCCTTTCACTAACAGTAATAAACATCTTTATTATTTATTATGATTATGTTTTATTTCTTTAAGCAAAATATTCTGACATCCTGCATAGAGTTACATTTAAACCCTAAGTTCCACTACTTTATTAATGATTGTGTGGTTGTTGTGTTTTTATTTTTTCCTTGAGGGAATTTTGCCTCTGAAAAGCATATGGCAAAGGGGCAAGACAACACATGAGTCACAGGACACATGGGAACAAACAACCAAACAGCCAGACGTGAAGACAGACAGTGTCACAACAACTACAGAGGCTGATAGTTTCTGGGCTTCTGAAGTAGATTTTTTTTTTAAACTAGGCAAACCACAGCTTCTTGTGTGGTTACTGTGTAGCTAAAGGCCATGTCTCTTCTATCACATGATCTAACATAGAGCTGGAGTACTTCCAGTGAGCAGGTGCTAACGGACCCCAAAAAGTAGTTTTTAAAAGAGACAATAGAGGGGGTCAGAAAGACACCTCTAGCTCTTGTCTTGGAATGATATGCTTTTGAAATAGAAGGAAACCCAGGTTCCCCAGAAAATGACTATCAAAGTTGAACAGATATCCCAGTACCTGAGCAGGGCACAACTTACCCACAATTTATCTTAATTGAGCACTTACTGTGTGCCAGGTACTCTGTACTGCCACAGCTTTGTCTGTGTAAATTCTGCTGTTTCTTTCCATCTCAAGGAATTATCACTTAGGAAGGCTTTTACTTCCTGTCCCGGCCAGATCAAATCCTCCTTTTATACACACAGGTAATACTATGAATCTCTCTTCCACAACTCTTACCATACTAAATTTTACATTTACTTATGTTCTTCTTTGAATAGCACCAGTCTCCTCTACCAAGGTTAGCACCGTGAGACTGTGCCTGACTTTGGTCATCACTGTACCCACAGTGTGTAGCAGGCACTCAAATATATTTGTTAACAACTGCAGGTCTTTATGTTGCCTGCAAACTTACATGCTCTGAAAGTGATAGCTCAGCTGACTTGGCTTGGGCTCAGCTGAGATGAAGTAAGTAGATATTGAAGAATAGTGCATATTTACTCCTTAGGGAGATAGAAATTACCCACACCAATGGTGAGTTGGTAAACCAGCTCTCTAAAAGCTGGAACTTTAATCCTTCATCTGCCTATACCTTCACTATAAATAAGAATAAGAACAGGTAGAAATAACCTCAGTGGGCCCTAATACAAGGGAGCAGAAGTATTGGAAATTTGCCTAAACAGGTTATTTGCTTCACACTTATTATTTATTCATTTCCTCACCATCGAACCAGCGACTTCTCTTTAGATTTTTGCAATGCCTAATATTTTACTTTTCAGTTGTGTATTTTATTTTATTATTATTATTTATTTTTTTTTTTTTTTTTGTATTTTTCTGAAGCTGGAAACCAGAAGAGACAGTCAGACAGACTCCCGCATGCACCCAACCGGGATCCACCCTGCACGCCCACCAGGGGCGGACGCTCTGCCCACCAGGGGGCGATGCTCTGCCCCTCCGGGGCGTAGCTCTGCCATGACCAGAGCCACTCCAGCGCCTGGGGCAGAGGCCAAGGAGCCATCCCCAGCGCCCGGGCCATCTTTGCTCCAATGGAGCCTTGGCTGCGGGAGGGGAAGAGAGAGACAGAGAGGAAGGCAGGGGGAGCGGAGAAGCAAATGGGCGCTTCTCCTATGTGCCCTGGTCAGGAATCGAACCCGGGTCCCCCGCAGGCCAGGCCGATGCTCTACCGCTGAGCCAACCGGCCAGGGCCTCAGTTGTGTATTTTAGGTTAACATTTATTCAGCAATTACATTTGTTGAAAATATCTATAGGAGCTGGAGATATAAATCTTTAAAAATGGTTAGTTTTAATCATTTGAAACTCTCACATGAATATGACGAAAAATTAACATTGATTTTTGCTAATTAAAAGCACCAGAAGCCAATTATCTAAATGATTATTTTTTTTCTTAAAAGCTGTTGCCTTGGGAGGCTCTCTATGTATTACAATATTTCTAACATTTACCAGAGTCTCTGAAGCTTTCAATAACCTCCATGTCAACAAATCTTTGAGTCTGACATTGAAAGAGGATTGATTCCTGGGTACTACCAGTATCACATGGAGCCAAGTCTAGACTACAGCTTGAGTTGAGTGTTAACCTGGTGGACACTCCTGGGAACAAATGAGACCCACCTCCCAATAATGGGAGATACATCTCCCAGACACACTGAGGATTCAGTGCCATACACTGACATGTGTTGAAGCCTCTAGCACAGGCATGTACTCAAAAAACCTTCATTTGTTTCACTATAAACTGAAATATATGAAACAAGACCTCTCTAAAAGACCTTACGGTTGAGAACATATTTTATAATAGGTACGAGTCTGAAGCAGTAAATGGGGGCAGATATGACAACAGAGTCTTTGATGTCGACAGAGAGTCACACTGGAAAATAGTCATCCTTCAGAAGCTGAAATCCACCCACACTGGAAATTGTCACTAACGTGACAACTGACACTAACTACCCTTGCCTAGGAATAACACACACTCTGAGTTGTAAAGTTTGTCTTGTTCTTTGACTCTTATAATAATAAGAGGTCAAGGGCCAGAGACAGTGAAATTTACAGTTCTAATAAAGTCAGGTAAAATACATTAGAACTACGCTGGGTAAAATATGCTAAACAAATGCAGACACTAAAACCATGGGAAGTTATGTGGTCCAGATTTTAAAAGTCTAGAAAATCATTATTCTTCTGATATTCTCAATCTATATCAGGATAGCCTCTTGGCTTTGAAATATTTTATATCTATTCTGAGGGATTAGGCACTTCCTCCTTCACTTAATCACACTACTCGGCTTGTGATAAAAATCATCTGCAGCCTGACCAGGCAGTGGTGCAGTGGATAGAGCGTCAGACTGGGATGCAGAGGACCCAGGTTCAAGACCCCAAGGTCGCCGGCTTGAGCGCGGGCTCATCTGGGTTGAGCAAAAAGCCCACCAGCTTGAACCCAAGGTCTCTGGCTCCAGCAAGGGGTTACTTGGTCTGCTGAAGGCCTGCGGTCAAGGCACATATGAGAAAGCAATCAATGAACAACTAAGGTGTTGCAACGCGCAATGAAAAACTGATGATTGATGCTTCTCATCTCTCTCCGTTCCTGTCTGTCTGTCCCTGTCTATCCCTTTCTCTGACTCACTCTCTGTCTATGTAAAATAAATAAATAAATAAATAAATAAATAAATAAATAAAAGAAAAAAATCATCTGCAAATAGCTCATTAACCAAATACAATATATTTTTGCTTTGTGATCATTTACTTCATTGGGTATGCTAAAGTATTAGCTGTTGTTTTGCAAGAAAATATAGAGCTGTGGTCATTTCTCAAAAGATGAATATTTGCTTTACATAAAGCTGTAAAATAATAAAGGTTTCCATAGATGTCCAAGTCCTGAATCTGGGCATATGTTCCGTTTACATGGAAAAAGGAGACTTTATGGATGTAAAAAGAAAGATGTAAAGATTAAGACCTGAAATGGGTAGATTAACCCGGGTTATTTAGGTAGACCCCACCTAATCCCATGAGTCCATAAAAGCAGAGAATATTTCCGAGCTGAGGTCAGAGTGAGAAGGAGATGTGATTATAGACAGGTTAGAAAAATGAGCCTGACCTGTGGTGGCGCAGTCAGTGGATAAAGCGTCAACCTGGAATGCTGAGGTCACCAGTTCGAAACCTGCACTTGTCTGGTCAAGGCACATATGGGAGTTGATGCTTCCTGCTCCTCCCCCCCCCCTCTCTCTCTCCTCTTTAAAATTAATAAATAAAAAATTTTAAAAAAAAGAAAGAAAAATATGATTTGAGGAAGTAATCCGCTGTTGACGTTTTTGAAGATGGAGGAACAGACCCGTGCCCCAAGGGATGTGACCAGCCCTCGAAGCTGGAAACAAATTTTCTCCTGGAGTCTCTATAAAGAAATGCAGCCCTACCAACATCCTAGTTTTAGCTTGGTGAAACCTGTATCAGACTCCTGATCTATAGAACCATAAGATAGTAAACTCGTGTTGTTTTAAGCCGCTGAATGTCTTTACATTTGTTATAGAAGCAATAGAAAATGAAGGCAGCTATGATTAAATGTCTGCCCCCACTGCTTTCTTTACATGCCTTTTTTTTTTTGTACACACCTACCTTTTCCTTCAATGCCAAATAATATTATACTCTTTTAAAAGACATCTTATATGACAATTAAACTCAATACATGTCGTGGCAACAATGCATGTAATTAAATTCAATCAACCATAATACAAATAGCTATGACAAGTTCGTGCGTGCTCAGGCAATGACAGCTACATTACAACGGCCATCTCACTGACAGTGACTATAGGATTGTGAGATGTGCTCCAATTTCAGAAATGTTAAAATGCAAACAAACAGAACCTATGAAATATGGAAGACAGGAAATTTGCTTTTCGGATCTTCACAATTCCCACTGCTTCCTACCACCAACTTCCTCTGCTCACTAGCATGACTTGCCTGACCTCTGGGGTCCCTGGTTAAATCTCTCAGTTTCCTCTTTTGTAGACAGGAAAAATGATAACCATTCCAAAGGATCATAATAAGGGTGAAATTACATTATAAATATGGAGACCTGTGGCTATTACAGATTATCGTGCAGATGACCAAGGTGCCCTAAGGCTGCTAGTTATCAGATTGGGATCTATAGTACCATTTATTCTTTTCCCTGTCCTCTTCAATCCACGTCCAATAGGGCCTTAGATCTTCCCATATATCTTTTCTTTTTCCTCTGCCCAGTCCACATGCTAATGCTTAATTATTTTAATAGCCTCCTAATGATACTAACTCTAGCTGCTTTTTCTCTTCTTCTCCTGTCAGTTTTACAAAACCAAAATCTTGTCTATGTCTGTCTTTCTTGACAAGCAACTACAAATTTTTAGTAGTTCTAAATTTTGATTGAAAAAGCACAAATTCCTTAGCCTGAAAGGTATTAGATAATTTTTAAAAAGATGTCTTTTTAAAGGCCCATAGCAATGTTGTTCTCCACAAACACACCATAAACCCTGCGTGCCTTTACTGAGAGCATTCTCTCTTTACTCTTCTATGCATAGTTAAGTACTAGGAGTTAGAATGGAGCTGAAAATCCATCTCAAACATGAAGCCTTTATTAACCAATGTAGGCCTTGATTGTTGCTCTCTCTGACCCCCTTGAATCACATGTCAAATGCCTCTGAATTTTCTGACTTATCTAACATTGTTCCTTAAATCATGCAAGATGGCAAGCCCTGGCAGGTTGGCTCAGTGGTAAAGTGTCGGCCTGGCGTGCAGAAGTCCTGGGTTTGATTCCCGGCCAGAGCACACAGGAGAGGCACCCATCTGCTTCTCCACCCCTCCCCCTCTCCTTCCTCTCTGTCTCTTTCTTCCCCTCCCACAGCCAAGGCTCTATTGGAGCAAAAAGTTGGCCCAGGCACTGAGGATGGCTCCATGGCCTCTGCTTCAGGTGCTAGAATGGCTCTGGTTGCAACAGAGCAACATCCCAGATGGGCAGAGCATCGTCCCCTGGTGGGCATGCCAGGTGGATCCTAGTTGGGTGCATGCGGGAGTCTGTCTGACTGCCTCCCCATTTCTAACTTCAGAAAAATACAAAAAAGAAAAAAAGAAAAAAGAAAATCATGCAAGATGGCAATTGTTAATGATTATGAAAATCTTCCCAGGTGTTTTATTATCTTTTAACTCTGTTATGTTTACTGCTGTATTGTCAGTTTACTGATGCATTTCATTTTGTCTGAAACACCAGTCCCTTCCATGCAAACTGTCTAAATCCTACTCACCTATCAAGGGGCAGCTCAAGTTTTCCACGTCTCCTAAGAACTTCACCATTTTAGCGTACGCCATACGTAACCACTGTTTGAATCATTAATTTGGACACGAGTTTGTTCGGTGCCATATCTCTGTTTATCTAGTTGATGTGTGTAACTCATAGTTTTTCCTTCAACCAAATTTCAAGTACGTACTTCAAGACAGGAAACTTTATCATATTTTTTGAATATTAGAGCTCTACTCCTGCCATATACTTGCTGTATGGCGTTGGGAAAGACACTCAATTCCTAAAAGTTCAATTTTTTTATTTTCAAAATGAAGAAATTATATGACAATAGACCTATCAAAGTACCTGCCATACAGTAAATCCTCATTAAATGTTTATTGTTTGTGTAATATTAGTTTATAAGCTTCTATCCTATCCCATTCCCACCACTCTGTCATGTATACATAAAGGCTACTTGTTGAACTAATTATTTTATCCCTAAACTGGTGTGATTCTAATCTTTGGAATGGTTTGTTGCTCACCACAATGACCACAACTAATGATACGCTATCCAGAGACAAACACTCCCAGAGGTTGGTATTTTGCTAGTAAGATACTGAAGAAAAACAGTGTCACCTTTTGATCCTGCACCTTGTATTTTTGGCCTATAATAACACTTGCTTCCTTAATAAGAGTTTTGTGATGTTTAAATGGGATAAATTATGTAAAAGTGTTTTATATATTTTATAACATACTATTAACATATATTATTCCAATGTCCTTATTTACAATTTTTTTTAATTAAACTGCTTTCACAATCACAGTAAAAGCGACTACATACATACCATGTTCAAAGATTGCTCATTTATCCATTCACAGTATTTGTCAACAAATATTTACTGATGTTCTATTACGGGCAGAGTAACTGTGCCAGTCAACAAAACTCACATGATCCTTTTTTCCTTCTTCCCTTTTGCCTTAAACCATCCTGTTTATCAACTGAACGTTTTACGTTTCTGCACACGGGACCGGATGGGGTGGAGAAAGAAGCTGAGTAGGTGACACTGGAGGGGACTCATCTGTATGACGAACCCTGTTGTACCATGTGAACCGCAAGAGCTGTATTTATAGTGTCGTGTTCTTCTAGAGATGAAAAGTCTTGGCCCCAGAAAGCAAGGCCAAATTATAAAAAAGTCTGAAATCAGAAGAAAACCACCAAAAGGTATTCTTTTTTAAAAAAGTATACCTACTAAAGACTCTGACCACATAACATTATGACTCATAGTAATATGGTCCTCGGTGATCCACTGTGACTTATTTTTCAAGCATGATAATTATCTTTCCTGCTTAAATTAAGTTTTCTTTTTTTTTATTTCCAAAACAATTTTTTTAAAAAACCCTTGAGGCTCTGTTGGATTTTTATTCCTCTGTTTAATGTAAATAAGATTAAATACTCAATGAGCCTTTCAAGTCTCACATGAGATCTGGTTACACTTTTGTAATACAGGATGTATTTTGAATTCCCATTCTTTATCATTTTAGGAAAGAATAAAAACATTTTTTAATAGCAAGTTTGCTATAAAGTAGAATTTTTAAAGCTATGCTACAAAAATGCTAATTCAATGTATTTACACTGAGCCATTAAAGATAAGCAAAGGAAGAGAGAGAAGGAGGGAAAGAGAAAAGTCTATGAAATACCTTTATTGCCTTGAGTTAAATATTACCTTCTTTCAAAACCAATATCAGTTTCATAGTGAATGAGTTTTGACATGTGCAAGATTGTGGTTAAATTTAAGTAAAAATGGCCTGGCTTGAGGCTGAGAATCTTCTGAGATGCTAACCACTTAGATATTCCTTTTTTTATTATTATTCAGTTTAGAGAAGAGAGACAGAGAGCAATAGAGAGAGAGAAAAAGAAGGACCAGGAAGCATCAACTCCCATATGTGCCTTGACTGGGCTAGCATGGGGTTTTGAACCGGAGACCTCAGCATTCCAGGTCAACGCTTGATCCACTGCGCCACCGCAGGTCAGGCTAGATCAGGGGTCCCCAAACTACGGCCCCGCGGGCCATGCGGCCCCCTGAGGCCATTTATCCGGCCCCTGCCGCACTTCTGGAAGGGGCACCTCTTTCATTGGTGGTCAGTGAGAGGAGCATAGTTCCCATTTAAATACTGGTCAGTTTGTTGATTTAAATTTACTTGTTCTTTATTTTAAATATTGTATTTGTTCCCGTTTTGTTTTTTTTACTTTAAAATAAGATATGTGCAGTGTGCATAGGGATTTGTTCATAGTTTTTTTTATAGTCCGGCCCTCCAATGGTCTGAGGGACAGTGAACTGGCCCCCTGTGTAAAAAGTTTGGGGACCCCTGGGCTAGATATTCTTAATACTTAATACTCCAAGAAAGAAGTTGTGAGGATTAGAGATAATACAGTCAGCACTGCAGAAAGTAATATATTATAATCAAGTGGTTAATAATAATAATATCTGAAGTTATTACTATTATTCTCATCAGCTTGAAAGGACACTTCTAGCTGATGGAACAAATGGGACTACAAGCTAGGTCTTCAGATCTCCAGTCCAGCCTGCGCAGACACTCCTTGTCATGTACTTCCTCTGTGTTAGCAGGGACGAGTTAAATCGCTTTTACATCTACTTAATACCAGCATCAGACTTTCTAAGCACACCATTTTTAAGTTTTGTTGTCAAGCTTTATTGTGAAAATAATTTGGTGTCATTTCAAGAGAACAAAGCAGTTTGGTCTTTCTGATTAAGGGACTCTACTGACACTACATCAGGATTAAACTCACTCTGGAAGGCAGATGTTATTATATCAAAACCACAATATGTTATCAGGGCGGTTCCCTCAAAAGACACTTACTGGCAAAAAGTTAGGACATTATCAAAAATTTAACATTTTCCTCTTTATAAGAGTTTATTGTAGAAATTTTAGAAAAGACAAAGAAAAAAGTGTAAAATTCAAATCTCCAGAAATACTGTGAGAAAAACACAGGCTAGTGGGGAAAAACTGGAACTGTTTTAAAGTCTATGCAGTATTGCTAATTTGCATTTTATATCTACAATAAACTTTTATGGCATTAAATATTCTTGTACAAATCACCTTAAAAAGCTGTTTGGAATTCTATTGTATGGATACACAGTAATTTAGGTAACTGAACATACGGTTGTTAACAGTTTTTTCACTTATAGGCAATATTGCTGTGAAGATTCTTGTGCTCGAATACAATCAAATTCTGAGAATAAAATTCTGGAAGTGGATCACTTGGTCCGAGGTTTTAAATATTTTTAAAGCTTGCCAATGTGTTTCCAGCAGTGAATGAACTTTGCTGACAATAAATACTATCACTAAAAACTATCTTTGTCCATTTATTGCTTTTTTAAAGGATACCTTTCTAGGTTTTTAAAACCCTATATTTTTGGTTACAATATAGTTATATCTCTTTATATATATCTATATCTATCTTTACATAGATATAGATATATTTGTGTGTGAAATGACTATTAACGTACCTCACCATTTTTATATTGGACATTTTTATTATTTATTTCTGTGAATTCTCATAGTACTGCTTTGTTATATAAGTAGCAATATTTTCATCAGCCTCTTTTTTTTAGATCGTTAATTTTTTATGTTTTTACCAAAAGAAAATACCTTCAAGATTTTCATTCATTTTTACATAATTTAACCTGTTAACTTTGGCACTAAACTTAGAAATTCTCACTCTACCCAATGATTGTAAAAATATTAAGTTATTCTCTGGCACTTAAAAATTTTAGTTATAAACTTTCATGGCTGAAAGTCTTTTTCTTTTTTAAATTGATTTATTTTTGAGAGACAGAGAGAGGAAGGGAGAGAGACAAAAAGAGAAAGAAGCATTCATTTGTTATTTCTGTATGTGTCCTGACCTGGGATTGAACCTGCAACCTTGGTGTTTTGGGACAATGCTCTAACCAACTAAGTTAACTGGCCAGGGCCAATAATTTTAGTTTTAATAATTAAGAACATAATATCTCTAGGGTCCTTGTTAAACATTACTTGACAGGAATGCACACATACTATGTATATAAAAGGATGCATATGATATGTATTTTATGTCTTCTCCCTGAGTTATTAGGCATTTTTTAAAGACTATTTATTGAATAAGTATCAAATTTTCTGTTGATTTGAAATGCCACTACTTCCATACTACATTCTTGTTTTGAGTTGTGCTTATGTACTTTTTGTACTATTGTTGCCTACTCATACTAATCCACACTTTTAATTATGGTGGTTTTATATATTTTTTTAATCTTATGGGACAAATCTCTCCAATTATTTTTCATTTTATAAAAGTTTACAGTCAGTCTCACTCAGATTTTCTTCCAAGTAAATTTAAAAGTCATTTTAAAATACTTTTAAAGCTAAAAATTCCAAATATATAGTGACAAAGATTAAACTTTGAACGATGAACAAACAACACAATATACAGATGATGTGGTATAGAATTGTACACTTGAAACTTCTATAATGTAATTAACCAATGTTATAACTCCAGATAAATTAAATAAGTAAAAAAAGCTAAGGCTCTACAATTTGTCCATTAGTGATCTAGTAAATTATTTTTATTCCACAAAATTGCGATTATTTTGTATGGTAGAAGAAAATAAGGTTGTAGATTATGGAACATAATACTAGAAAAAGCTGTAAGTTATTTTTTTCTGTGTCTTTAATTCTAAAATAGTCATTTAGTAAAGACAAGGTGTTACTCATTTCTACTTATTCAAAAAAGTTTATTAATTTTCCCACAATATTTCTGAGAGTGTGACCTCTGTGAATCAGGCCCAGAATCATGGAATGTTTTAAATAGTGCAATTTGTGAGTCAAGAATAGTTTTGTTAAACTTAAATGTCATGAAATAGATATGTAAATTCTATGCTTCCTTCAAGATCCAGATTACATCCTTTTCCTCCAGGAAGTCTTCACCATTCTTTTGAGACCTTGGTGTCCTCTCTTTCACTGACAACTAAAATCAGACAGTCTCTTGGTATATATGACCTTTTATTGTTGGGGGATGTGTGCACCTGTGTGCACACACGCATATGTGTTTGGTTTTGTATGTATCCAGTCTCTCTGCAGCAGATTGCAAACATTCTACCAGCCCACTGTCCCAAAGACAGTACATAGTCAAAATGTACTATGGAGACAGAGATAATTAGGTAATTAGAAGACAAAGAACATTTATCCAATGTATAAATAACTTTTCCTAGAAATAACATCTCAACAAACTTAGTGAAAAGATTATTTAAAGATGAAATTCAACAATATTTTTTTCTAAAATGAAGAATAGCTAATTCTACACATCAAATGGACACACTATATACTAGGAAAGATTGATGCAGGTTGCCTACACTGGTTAACTTGCCAAGCTCTAAGGTTAAAGAAAGAATTCTTCTGAAACCCAAGCAGAAAAGGGAAGTCATCGACAGGTGAGGAGGGAGGGGTGTATCAGTCAGGCCTCAGGAATCTTCACAGTCATGTTCAATACCATAAGACAGTAGAGTAATGCTTATAGTACTCTGAAGGAGAGAAAAGATGATTCAGGAATATTGTAGCCTGCCAACTGACATCAATGTACAGACATTCTTCAATGTAGAAGCATCCAAGGAAGAGAACCGTTCTTGAAAAACTTAACTTGAACAATGAAAGCTAACCAACTTAGAAGTGAATCAGAACTAAAGACTTGATATCATAGAGGATAATAAGTAAAAGGAATGATAATAATCGGTAAATTCATCTAAATGAAAAATTAAAATTAAAATTTGATAAATTGTATTTTCAGAATAGTGTATAAGTATTATAAACCCCAATAAAGTAAAAATAATATAAGCAACTTGGGAGATTAGACTAAAAGACATGTAAGAGTGTTAATAAGATTTATTTCATGGCATGGAGTCAGTCATACAGTATCCAAAATTGAAGCATGAAGTTTAATATATAGAGATATTTCTAATCTCTTTTTTGAACCGGGTCTTCTTGTGAAAAACTTCTCTAAATTTCAGCAATTTCTTCAGTTTTTTTTCTTGTATTATATTTAGGCCATATCAAATATAACATTTCTATTTTAAAAATAGTATGTTTAGCATGATCTCATTCTTATTAAATTGTTTGTTTTTATCTCTCTATTCATACAATTGCCAACCAATCTTTCCATTTATTTAACCATTTTAAAGAAAGGCAAAGAGAGATGTCTGATATTATGCTCATCATGAAATGAGGCAACTGGGAAACTTGTTGCTTTTTACTTGGTATTTTTCTCTCTTGTCTAAAATTCATATGCAGCCCTGGCCAGTTGGCTCAGTGGTAGAGTGTCGGTCTGGCGTGCAGGAGTCCCAGGTTTGATTCCCAGCCAGGGCACACAGGATAAGCGCCCATCTGCTTCTCCACCCCTCCCCTTCTTCTTCCTCTCTGTCTCTCTCTTCCCCTCCCGCAGCCGAGGCTCCATTGGAGCAAAGTTGGCCTGGGCACTGAGGATGGCTCTGTGGCCTCTGCCTCAGGCGCTAGAATGGCTCTGGTTGCAACAGAGCGATGCCCCAGATGGGCAGATCATGGCTCCTGGTGGGCGTGCCAGGTGGATCCCAGTCAGGTGCATGTGGGAGTCTGTCTGACTGCCTCCCCGTTTCCAACTTCAGAAAAATACAAATAAAAATAAATAAATAAAATTCATATGCATGTTACCATTTTTCTTAAAAATCTAATAAAGTTATTTTCTTTTTCTGATTAATTTAAGAATTTCTTTTCTTTTTTAAATTGGGGTAACATACATAACATAAAACTTACCATTTTAACTATGCTTAAGTGTATACAGCTCTGTGGCATTAAGTGCATTTATATTGTTGTGTAACCAGCAATATTATCATCTCCAGAACTTTTTCACGATCCCAAGTGGAAACGGTGGTAATTAAACAATAACTATTTCCCACTCCTCTTGCCCCTAGTGACTACTATTCTACTTTCTAAGACCCTTATCTAAGTGGAAATACAGTACTTGTCTTTTTGTGTCTGTTTTATTTCACTTAGCAGAATGTTTTCAAAGTTTATTCATGGTATTACATGTCTCAACTTCATTCCTTCTTAAGGCCAAGGAATATTCCATTTTGTGTATGTATTACATTTTGTTTATTTATCATGGACATTTGAGTAGTTTCCATCTTTGGGCAATTATGAATAATATAACTATTAACATTGATGTACAAATATCTTTTAGAATCCCTGCTTTTAATTCTTTTGAGCATATACCTAGAAATGACTTGTTAGGTCATATGATAATTCTCTCTATATATTTTTTTGAAGAACTGTCATAATGTTTTCCACAGTCGTTACACCATTTTACATTCCCACAGCAATGCACAATGGCACCAATTTCTCCACTTCCTTGGTAACACTTGCTGCTTTTTAGTTTTTAGGATAATAGTCATCCTGATGGATGTGAAGTAACAACTCACTGTGGTTTTGATCTGAATCTTCCTAATGATTAGTAACATTAAGTATTTTTTTATTGGCCATTTATTTATCTTCTTTGGAGAAATGTCTGTTTAAACCCATTTGTTCATTTTATTGATTCAGTTGTTTGGGGTGATTTTGTCGTTGTTGTTGAGGTGGAAGAGTTTTATTCTGGATATTAATCCCTTATAAGATATATTATTTGCAAATATTTTCTCCATTCTGTATGCTGCCTTCTCACTCTGTGTCCTTTGATGCATAAAACATTTTAATTTTTATTAATTTTAAGTCCAATTTATTTGTTTTTCTTTTGTCGTTTCTGCTTTTGTCTGTCTTACCTAAGAATCATTATCAAGTTCAACGTCATGAAACTTGTCGTCTGTTTTCTTCTAAGAATTCTACAGTTTCAGCTCCTATGTTTAGGTCATTCATTCATTTTGAGTTAATTTTTATATATCATGTATGGTAGGTATTCGACTTCATTCTTTAGACTCTAAAGTCACTACTTTATAATTAATATCATCACCTAGCAATTTAGCCTCTGATGTTGAAGGGTTATGGAAGAGAAGTGCAATGAAAACCCAAGTGCCTTGATGTGCCTTCAAGATGTAGTGACCCAGAGCTGCCAATGAGCCAGTCTTCCCATTGCTCCCACTCATCACTTCCTGAAAGCTGCTATAGACTGGTACAAAGCTACTTTTTGCTTTTTTAAACATCTAGAGGCACCTGTTCTTTGAAGTGGGTGTCAGCTGCAGATGTAACACCCATTATCACATGACATCTGTTTTTAGCTAGTGGAAAATGCTGCAATACCTTACTGACTTACCACTCTGGTTGAGAGTCCACAAACCAAAATTTCCCACAAGGGATACATATTTTCTCAAATAATTCTTCCTTTTGTATATCAAAAGGCATCATTTTAGTATTTAAGTGTATGTACTATTTTAAATCTCCACTATTTTAAGTGGAAAGAAACAAAATGGAATATTTTAAAAATAGCATCTTACATGCCAATTGTCAAACTGGAAATATCAAAAATTCTTGACAGTCTTCCAGCTGAAAAGTCAACTGAATAATCAATTTAAAAGCCAGCAACAGCAAATAGATCACATGCCATGAAAACAGAATATTGCAGGTCAATAAAGATGACAAATATGACTTTTTTGTGAAGTATTCCATCATAGATTTTTTAGTTAATATCAATTATACTTTTTCTATAAAAACAAAACTATAAATTAACAATATACATTGTATCCAATCAAAAATGTTTTCATGATTTATCTCAAATAATTAATACCATGAAATATTGTTAGGTTACTTATTTCTGCTACCAATACTGCTATAATTATTGAAATAAGAAATTAACACTGTTAATTAGACTATGGAATATCCTGACAATTTCTGAGTAACCTACCACCTAGTTCTATGATATTTATTTTTCTAATTCCAAATTTTTGATGTTCTATTCCTTTCTCTCAACTGTAATGAGAAACTATGATATGCATAAAATTAAAATGCAGGGTTTTTTGTTAAAAAATTATTAAGGAATTTGAGATGTCAACAGCAGAGCGTTAAACCATCCTGAGCCATTCTGAGCATGGAGCTTTGTGCAACTGCACAGGTTGTACACCACGAAATCAACATTATGTCTACTTGTTTCTGTGTTCAGCCTTGTGGATTTCTGACAATCTCCTTTATAGACATAGACCCTCAGATGCTGCCAAGAACTCATTTTCATCTTTTCCATTGTATAACCATCTTGTCTCCTCCCTGTTGCTGGTAGCCCATTTCCTGGGTGCTTAGCTAACCTTTCCACCTTCCATGAATCTATGCTTCTGCCATTTTTTCTCAATATGCATCCAAAATCCACTGTGACTCATTCAACAGTTACCGATATTTATTGTCCTGATTTGGGTTACTCCAAGCCAGAGCCTGAAGGTAAATAACATACTTGAGAGGTGCAACTTGCAGGGGAGTAGAGAAATGATAGAGACAAGGAAGGCAGCCAATAAACAGCACATTATTAAGACAGTTACTTCAGTCTCAGACGTACTCCCCCATCTCCTTCTCCCTCCCCCTTCACTGTAAGGTGATAGAGCTGAAGTATTTACACCACAGATGATGAGAATCATCGATTAAGTTTGCTCTTTGCTGGGAGAAGGTTGTAAAGCCTCGAGCTTGACGGATAGGTGGGCAAAATGGCCTTCTACAGTTTTTGGAAAGCATCCTCAGGCTTGGAGATGTACATATTGGCAGTTGGAATTTGTCCAGCACACACTTAAATAGTACAATCCAAGGAAGGGGCACTGGTTTGCACCCCTACTTTATCCCAGGCAATGTTCGAAGTGCTGGGAATATAGACCACAGACAAAATTCTAGCTCATGAAGTTTATATTCTGGTTGGGGGGGGGGCAGAGACAACAAATAAATATATAACAAAGGATGGTGACTTCTTTTAAAAAATAATATTAGTTATGGGAATGGAAAGTTAGGAAGTAGAAGCGGGGAATTTGTTTTAAAAAAAATGGTTAGAAAAACCTTCTCTGTAAGGTGATGTTCGAGCAACTGAAAAGGCCCAGAGATAAGAGTATACCAATATGTTGCTGGCTGGATTACAGAGTGAAAGAAAAAGAAAGGCAGGTGGTAGAATGAGAATAGTAAAGTAAGTAGATAGGAGTGAAATCTATCCACTAAAAGAACTTATTTCATTTTACTTTGTTGTGTTGTGTTGTGTTGTGAGATGGAAAAAAAGATAAAGGCTTTTGAGTAGAGAAGTGATTTAATCTATGGTGTCACCAGTCAAAAATGGTACTCGCCATATTGTTTCTGGTTTTCACTATATAACAGTAGCAAATAGCAGATAACTGTAGGCCAAAGGCTGCCTGGCTCTTTTATGCTGTCTATAACTTAATTTCAAAAACAAAACACTAAAAATAGTAAAGTAACCACATGATCACCCATCCATTCATCCATACATTGAGAAAGCCTTTCAGAGTTGAGTAATTCCTGCTGCCTGGCCCCCACTGCCATCTGGGACAAGCTGCTGGGGTGGGGGGGTGAGGCAACTAGGAGATAGCACATACGAAGGAGCAGAGGCAAAATGAGAACGAAAGACAAAGATGTTGGCCAACCTAATCCTGTTGCTTTTCATTTTTCTTTTTGTTCTTTTTTTTTTTGCTTTTCTTTCAATATCTATCAAAAAGAGTCCTTAAACAATATAGTTCACAGTTCTTGGCACACAAATTATTCAGTAAATGGTGATGGATTATAAAAATCTGTGCTAATTAAAAAAAAAGCAGGGATTAGCATAAGCAGCAGAATAAGCACAAGTTGGCTCCCAAAAATCACATATAAGGATTGCTTGTGCCTTGGAAGGCTAAAACCATAAGCCAGAGGTCATCATGGTGAGTAAGTTGATTTCCCTATTGCTAGAAGGTTAGACTACTGGAATTGTTGAAAATGGCGATGGGTATTCAGAAGAGAGAGTTGGAGCTCCTCTTGTTAAATTGAAAGGTATGTACAAAATGTTGCTCCTTTCTATGGAACAAGCAGTGGATTAGGAAGAATAAGAAGCACTTCTGCCAAAAGATGTGCATCCTGACAATCCTAGATTTTCATGGGGCAGAATGGAAGATGTAGAAAAATTGCCTTTAGTCTTCTGTTTAAGCTGCGAGAAGACAGCAGATAAGTTTAAAGCATATGCCCTTCAAAGAAATTTTTTTTTCTTGTTCTTTATCATTTTACTAAAAGCAGAAAACCATAGGAGTCATCTCTACATCACTGGAAGAGAGCATCCATTGTGCAATGAATGACAAAGGGCAATTTTGTCCATAGTCAAAATAGGTATCAAGGGCAACAATTTTTGCCAAAGAAGAAAGGACCAGCCCAAGAGCACTCTATAGTAATGTCACGTCTGAGATGCTGAGCTGCTGCCAGACTGTGTTCTAGAAACAGGATTGGAGAAGCTCAGGCGGCCCTTACAAGATTTAGACTGAAGGGAGCAACATGGGCAGATGAGCAGCCAGGACAACAGCAGTGAGAGAGAAGGGTGCCGTGTCCACTGATTGTTTAGGATCTACAGAGTTTAACATAGTAGGAGGACAGCACTCTTCTAGGTGGTTTGCAAAATGAGGGTTTAATAGAACTTTACCCTTTACCTGAATAACTCAAGTCATATTTGAATTAAATATCAAACCTTGAAAGCCAAGAAAGAGAACAATGCTTTTGAGTTTAGGGCCCAGCTAGTTAACAAATTAACAGAAGGAGCAGTAAAGCTTCCTTTGAACCTCCTTAGGGTCCTCTTGTTGAATTACTCCTTTACCACTAAAAGGTTTACATTTGGTCATGAAAAAATATTTCATCAATAGAATCTCTGTTTTTCTAATTTATTTTTCTTCATCTCATTCAGAAACTGCAAGTTTGCTGTATTTTTCCTTTGTCATAATCTACTTGGTTTTGCTAACTTGAGCAAACTTTGTTTTGTACAGAAAGCAGTCCATCGTGTCTGGTTTTCAAAGTCAGACACTAATGGAAAACCATTCTTTGAGTGAGAATACAAGCATAACTTGTTATTTAAAAACTGCAGTTATAGCACACATAGATTATGAATATTTTTCACCTATACATCTATCTCTGTTATTATAGACATTAAAATAAAGGTATGAGTGGAGAGAGAAATTATAATGATACATAAAATAAATAGAGCTTGAAAGTTTTTCTAGAGAGTATAACTTTTATTAATAACAACAAAACTCTGGCCAATAATATGTTTTAAAAGGCACTGACAATCATTTAATATAGGAAGATGATTTCTGAAACTGTTCTAAGCTGTTATATAAGTAGCAACCCATCATAGACATTCAGAATTTTTCCTTTAATTTTATTCTTAGAGAAAAAAGCTAGATAATTAACTAATGTGATGACATAGATCTCTGTTTCTTTCCCCCAACAAACTCTACAAGAAAAAAGAAATTCAACAGAGAAATATAGAGGAAATAATCTTCAAATACACTCTTCATACTCAAACATCATGATGCAACTTCCTCTGAAAAGCCCAATTCCCTCTAAGTTTATATCATCATTATTTGTAAAGGATCTCAGGTAGCAATAAAAGTTTTTTTTTCATCAAAGAGTAGCAACAATAAACTAGGACCTTTATATAATATAAACGAGAAACACAAGCAGCATGTGTTCGATAGAGAGCTGAAATTTCCACCTCAAATTTGTCTCATTGTCTCCACAGTCTTGGAACTACTAGTTTTGTTGAGAATTAAAAGAAGGGATTAGAAAAAAATTTCCTGATTCTCCCCTCAAAATAGTGTGCATGTCATAAGAGCTATAAAAAAATAGGCAATATGATGTGAACTGAACTGTATGCTTCTTTTATAAAACTAAGTATTTCATCTTGTACTTTACAGAATATAAGTTAAAATTGTAACTATGCAGTACTTATTAGAATAAGTCAAGTGTTGATTCTGTGTAAAGTATTTAATTTCCTGACAAAGATGCAGGCCCACAGTCTATACCATTCACTACCTGTTTGATTCTTGCAAAATGATCATAATGAGCATCATTAAAAATTATTCAAGAGCTTTAAGTGCCAAGATGCCCTCTTAATTTATTAATATGCAAATAATCTGTTTGAAATTCTTATTATGTTATCATTATTGTCAACTATTTCTTCTTTGTTTATTGATCTAATTCTATGAGGCCATCCTTTGTCAATAGCTTTGTCTATAAATTAGAATTGTTTTTTTATCTTTGCTTTCATTTATTTTATGGGCTTTATGGTAAGACTTCCAATTTTATTTCATAATCAATATGCATTGGGTTTGATTCATATTATTAGATGTTTACAACATCCAGATAGTGATTAAGAAATTTATCACCAAAAATGTTGATATGATGGAGGTCTATGCGATTTAAGGGGAGAGGGTGTCCATAAAAAAATATTGGGCTTTGCTAACTTATAGCAACCCTATGCAACACTCTTGCTTTGAATGGTCAGATACCAAAAATGAGAAAAGAAATCCCCTTTTATGTTCTCTACAGATACATGTTAAATTAACAAGCAACAGTAAGCAAATATGGAATACATACTCAAGCACACATTGACACAGAACATGTACTAGTCTATGAAAGTTGGTACATATGCTGTTGTATGAAAGGAGAAGTTAACATTCCCCTTAACAAGGATAGAAGAGGCTCTAGGGTTTGACAACATGCGTATGGTTAAGATATTGCCACCTACGTGTGGTACCTAATCATCGACTTTTGCTAAGTGAAATAAGCCAGGCAGAAAAAGACAAATACCATATGATCATATATATATATATGAAAAATATCATATGATCATATATATATATGGAATCCAATGAACACAATAAACTGATGAACAAAATAGAGGAATGGACACATGGAACAGATGGAAAGCTGTCAGAGAGGAGGCGGGTGAGGGGACTAGATGAAAGATGATGAAAAGATTAGCCAAAAACATATATACATAACACATAGATACAGACAATAGGGTGGCGACAGCCAGAGGGAAAGGGAGGTGGTGATGGGGGGTAGAGGGCAAAGGGGTGGGGAAATGGGGCGGGAAGAGACTTTACTTGGGATGTGGGGTGCACAGTACAGTGTGTAGATGGTATTACATCGATTTGTACGCTTGAAACTTGTATGGTTTGGGAAACCATGCCATCCCATCAAATTTTAATAAAGAAAGTTGGTACATATGAAATGAATTGTGAAAAATTTTAAGAATTAGTCATTGAAAGCTGTTTTATATTAAAAGTTCAACATCAACAAATGTACTCATGAAATACAACATAAAACTACTAAAATTATGTGAGCCTATGAAAAAAAGAAACTTTCTTCTAGTTCTTCTGTAGATTGTATCTCAATCTTAGAACCAGTATCAGTTAGTCAAATAAATGCTTTATTTTTTTATGGTTATTTTCACCCAATGGTTCATCTATTTTCTCTTTACTCGGAAGAAGATAGACACTTTAGGATTATTCTGAATATTTAAATTTCCCAGTAGGAGAGCAGTTTGAACCTGTGTATAGGTTTAAATACATCTGTTTCTATTCATCTGTTTCTTAGAAAGCACTCAGACTGTTTAGAAATGGATCAAACCATCTATATGTTAGCCGTGGGCACTCTGGCTATATGAGGCATGCACAAAAAGTCAAATTAAATCCTAGAAATCCAATCCTAAAGAAGCACGTTGATTCACATTGTACTGTGCTTCCAGGTGAAAGCTATTCTTTGTAATATAAGCAGTATGTTAAAGAAAACCTAGGGAGATGCTCTTGGTTCAACCCAAGACTAGATAGAGTACAGCAAAAGATGACTTAAATGATAAGTATCATCACCTTTTTTGAACATATTTCTATAAACAATATGACTCTGTGTTAGGCATTGCAAGAAGGTAGAGACCCTGTTGACTGAGGGCCTAGTATGTGCCAGATTCTTAACATATCCTGTTTTAATTAATTAACTAGGCAAGTCAAAAGTCATCTGACTTTTATTTTCTAATTTGATTTTTGGTTGTTTATTTGTTTATCCAAAACCCCTATTCCATCTGAATCTTGAGTATGTCTCTGTGTATATGAATTAGGTTAAGAAGTCTAGCCTTAATTTTTCTAACTCATTTACTAAAACTTTCAATAACATTTATTAAATTTTCCCCTTAGATTTAAATGGCTATATTCATTACATCAACAAAGATTGGTTTCTGGACTATCTATTCATCTTTATGCCACTTTGATAGTAATAGCATACTCTTGATTAATAAAACTTTATGTTTTCACATGCAGAAACACAAGTTGGCAGTGACTGTAATTTTTCCTTAACCTTTTTAAAAAATGTTTTTCTCTTTGAATTTAAAAATTAAGTTCCAGGCAAATTTTATAATTACATTTTATTGAAAATTCTAGTAAGATTTTATTTGGGATTGCATTAATTTACACATTAATTTGAGTAGAATTAATTTTTTATATAATATTGAGTCTTCTCATCTAGGAACATGGCTTATCTCTCCATTTTTCAAAGTTTTCTTTTTTTTTTAATATTTTATTTATTGATTTTTAGAGAGAGGGGGGACAGAGAGAGAGAGAGAGAAGGGGGAGGAGCAGGAAGCATCAACTCCCATATGTGCCTTGACCAGGCAAGCCCAAGGTTTTGAACCGGCAACCTCAGTGCTCCAGGTTGACGTTTTATCCCACTGTCAAAGTTTTCTTTGACAAACTTAAGAAACATTTGACCATATTCTTGATTATTCTCACACATTTAATATTATAATGAGTATCTTATTTTTTTGATTTTGCTACTGTGAATAGGGTTTTTTTTCTTCTTTTACATTTTTTATTTGTTATTGCTGGTATATAGAATGCTATTTTTGTTTGCTATTTTTTTTTTAATTTTGCATCTGGCCACTTTAATGCTTTAATGGCCTCTTGTATTTGATATGGTTCATCTATTGACTGTTTTTAATTTCCTGTATATGTAATCATATTTCCTGTAAGGAGCAATTTTACTTCTTCTCTTTTAATATTTCTTTTTAATATTGTTTTTCAAATTATTTTCCAAGGCCTTCAATATGCATTGAATAGTAGTAGTTTACCAGAAATTCTTGTCTTTGAAGGAGTTCTTCACCATAACAATTTCTTTGTAGGAATATTTCACCATAAGAATGTTGGCTATAGATTCTTGGTAAAGTCCTAACTTATTAAGATTTCTATTTTTAGAAGTTCTTGCTTACCTGTAAATCCTGTAAATGCTTTTTTTTTTTTTTTTACAAATGTTAAAATAATTATATGTATTCTCTCTTTATTGGCTGGCTCTTAACAGCTTAGAGGTTAACATTACCACCAAAAAAGTTTATAACTGATGCTTCTCTTTTTCCATAGGATTAAGTTCTGAAAAGTAATTAAAATATGAAGTGTGTCTTGAAGAGGTTGATGGGCTGTACCATGCCAAGTAGTCTAGTGTACTGGGTTCCCCCGAGACTGATGACACAGGTAACTCTGGTGACATGATTCTTCACGAATCCTACTCTACCCTGCAGAACTGCCACAGCCTCAGAAATACAAGGTGGGTTTGGAGGGTGTCAGTTGAACTTCTAGTTCTCATGTAGCTATCACTCTGTTGGACTTACTATCTGCAATTGTACAGCTGCCAGTGTCATATTCTGTTATTGAAAAATGCTGCCAGCTTCTTTGCTATATATACTGATTGAAATGACTTCCTTTTGTAGCTTCCAGATAAGCAAATTTTCTTGATTTATCAGGAAGTGTCTTTGTCTGGTCTCTCAGTCAATTTGATCCTACTATTGACATATATAAAAATAGCGGGCGTGAGATCTTTTTATCTAATAAGTTATATAGATATACTTTCTAATATTAAGTGATTCTTACATTGTTGGACTGTATTCCAACTAGTTCATAAGATTTCTAGTTTTCATATACTACTGGCACCAAATATGTTCAAGAATTCATTACATGATAAAGTCACTTCTCAATTCCGTGTGGAAGATAAGGATTTTTTTCAATATATGGTGCTGTGAAAAGTGGATAATATAATAGGAAAACCTTAAATTGGATTCATCTTTTAAATTATATACCAAGATACAGTAATGCCTCGGTTTTCATTGACCTTCGGTTAGTGGTTTTCGTCATTTTTTTTTTTTGGTTTTCGTCATTTTTTTTTTCTGCAAGAAATTTGTCTCAATTTTTGCCAGTTGCCTCAAATTTCGTCAGCATGCCCATGTGACCTCACTGCTAATTTTGTGAAAACAAAGGGCGACCAGAGTGTTCTCCAGCTCAGTGTGGCATTATGCGGGCATCACCCCACATGTCAGGCCAAACAATTCCATTGCTTTCCATTGCTTTTGTGATTTTTTTTATTGATTGCAAGTGCTAATACTACAACTACATGTAATGATTACTGTGTATACAGTATTCTTTGTAATGTGTTTATTTTGTGTTTTTCAGTTTCAAAATGTACAGAATGCACGTAAGATAAAATCACATGTGCTCAAATCCCATTGTCCCTGTTAAGTGTTTCCCTTGTTAATAAGTTACCTTTTCCTTTTAGCTCCATCATGGGACCAAAGAAAGAGTCCATTTATTCTTTACATTAGTCTTTTGTATTCATTTTATATTAATTTCTTATTGTTTTTAGTATTAATTAATACTAAGTGTTTGCACGCTTATTGACAAAAACCAAAGTATCACTGTACTCTACAAATGTGCCAATGCTTAAATATAAAGTATCAAAGATAAAGGTAAAGAAGAAAATATCTGTGCATTTTTTCTTTTTTCTTAGAACTTTGGAGTAGAAAAAGCCTTTTTAAACCAAGTCTTAAAATACAGAATCTAAAGATAAGAAAAAGCTTGGTAAAGTTGGTTGAATAAAAATAGAAAAGTTCGACATGGCAAAAGGCATCATGACTAAATGTAAAATCAAATGACAAATTGAGATACTGCATTTGAAATTCACAGTAAAAGCAGTACTTTAAAGGCCTCTAGGTTCTTTCTCTAATCTTTTAAAAGCCCCTAGAATTGAAAAGAGAAAAAGATCAACAATTTAAAAGAAAACTTACAGTTCACAGAGAAGGAAATACAAAGGGTTCTAACATATGAAGAGATGTTCAGCCTTACTCTAAAATAACACTGTTCACCTACCAGATTAGCAGCTCTCCCGACAGCCAGTTGGGAAAGAGCTGGTTCATATATTTTGAGTAGGCATGCAAAATGGAGCAAACTCCATGAGGGGCACTTTGGCCAGACCCTGCAATTTGCATTCCACTTGTCCCATTTTTTCCCTTAGAAATATACCTGCTTGTATATAAAATTCTGTATTTATATTGTTATTGTCTATTATAGAAAAAGTTTTAATGGGGCAAAGAAAACCCAAGTGTCTCTCAAAAGAGAAAATTATAAACCCAGTCAATGAAATACTAAGCTATTATAAAACCAAGTGAAGCCCTAGATAGATAGCTCGGTTGGTTAGAGCATTGACCTGAGGCACAGAGGTTATCAGTTCGATCCCCAGTCAGGGCACATACAGGAACAGATGTACCTGTCTCTCTCTCTCTCTTTCTCTTCCTCTCTCTCCTGTCCCTTCATTTCTCTGTAAAATCAATGAAAACATTTTTAAAAATTAAAGCAAGTGAAGATAATTTACTTATGACAATGTGAAAGGAACTGTAAGATACATTGTTAAGTGAAAAACAAGCAAGGTGAAGAAGAAGTCTATGGTATACTATCTATACTGCTATTAATTATGTAAGGAGGTAACCATTATCACCACAATGGTGCTCAAAGTGTGGTCTTCTCAAAATCTTTTCAGGGATCCATAAGGTCAAACTATTTTGATGATAATACTAAAATTTTATTTGCTCAATTTTGGCCACTTACTAAAATTTTTGAAAACACATAAGTGAAAACTCCAAAAACAAAGCCAGCCTTGGACTTACTGATTCAAATGAACCTGGTTGACTTTTCCCTTGTTCTGACATGCCCATGCCACTATCAATGGCATTTAGGTCAGGCTGTGAAGAAATGAAAAGACACTCCTAGACAAGTCTAAGGAAATAGACCGTAGAAGCAGATTACTTGCTTTTAAAGGTTTGTCCTTTTCACAAAGAAACTTACCCCCCCCCCCCAAAAAAAAAGAGTATCACAAAATAAGTCCAAAAATGTGTGTCAAAATTAAACTTACCTTTCTTCTTCAGACTTGTAATGGTAACAGTAAGGTAGATAATCAAGGTAAGCTCTAGGTCATAATAAATAAAATTTTAAATGGGCAATTTATTTCTGTTTAACAATTAAGTACAGACCTACTAACTACCGGGTTTGTGGTCATTGCTATGTGAGGCTGGGGACCAGATGCTTGGTCACAAGGGAAATCGAAGGAGGGTGGAAAGCCACCTCTACTATAGACAATGAAAAACATATGGCATTTGCTACTTATAAAATGTTTCTCCCTAGTGTGAAATGTTTCTGAACCGTGGTCTCCAGGGCACACATTTTGAGCTGTTTTTTCCTGGAGTAGTGTTTCATTCACACAAACTAGCCCACATTTTCTTCTGTGATTCTCCATATGACTAATGAAGCACAACTTTGAGGTTATAAGTTAGGGGAGTATCGGAGGCCACGGAGTACACAACACTGGCTGGACCCATCCCCTCGTTATACACATGCTCCACACACTGGCTAACTAGCCTGCATACTCCTCTTTTCTTTCTCGTTTTGATTTTTTTAAAAATGACCTATTTAACTGTAATTGTGTCACTAAGAAAATCTGTGTTGCTACACTGGCTCTTGGACTTACGCCTCCAATAATATAGGCCATTAATTCTCCAGGTTCTGCACAGGGTTACCCCCGAGAGACAGCCCCAGGCTTCATCACTTCATGCCAGGCAGTCTATCAGCTACTTGTATGTCTCAACTGTCCAAGGCTGCAAAATTGAAGGAATACTGTAATGTATGCCCTCAGAATGTTTTTCCCATCCTGTTCACACTCATCTAATTTCTCCAATTCTCGTATAATAGCTCCTTAAGTAGATATGTCTCTCTATATATACTCATATATACCAGTAGAATGAGTGTGTGTGTGCGTGAGTAATTTAGGTTCTGAGTATATTTATTTTCCAAATAATGAAATGAGTAAATGCATTTCAAACTCATAAACTAATATATAGCACTATTTTAAGAGTATATTAAAATCTTATTTGTATTTCTTCACCTGAAAAATAAGTAAATGCAATAAACACAAAAGTTAATAGTCTCCTAAAATTGGAACCTCACTTCCTTAAACAGGCAGAATGATTATGTATCACAAGGACCTCACAGTTCAATTCCTCTCAAAGCCATATATCAGATTTAAATAATGTTTTAATTTCCAGCATCATTCCATTTTTAACTCCTTTATGAAATGTAGGATTTAGTATTCTTAGGGAAATTTCATTTCAGACATAATTTTAGAGGAGGTATTTGAGCTGCCAACACATCTTGAATATTTTGTCTGAATGACTTAGTCAAGATTGGGTTTATAATCTGTGACCTAAAGATGAAAGTTTCTGAATGACACTGACGTTTGCCAGAGACAATCTAATTCTCATGATGAATACAACCCAAAATGTGTCATGTCATTCCAGGGAATCCAAAAGATGCAAGAACAAGACAAAACTAAGCCAAAAATAAAATCATCAACTGTTCTAAAGTTTATTTAATCTCATATAGTAATCACCTCTTTAGCAGAAAGATATTATCATAAAATTCTCATGTCTGTAGTTTACTCTCTCTCTCTGGAGGTCACGTTCTCCAGCAGGCCTGCTGTAAAATCCTCTATGTTTAGAGAAAAATAAAATGATCAAATACCGTATTTCCCCATGTAAAGACGCTTCCATGTATAAGATGCACCTTAATTTTGGGGCCCAAAATTTGAAAAAAAAATGTATTACATAAAGTTATTAAACTCAAGTTTTATTCATCATAAAATTCATACAAGTCCTCATTACTGTCAAAACTCCCATCTATTAGCTTCTTCTCCTCTGTGTCTGATGATGAATCACTATCTTCAACAATGAGCACAAAAACAAGAGTGAAAAGGTTGGAAATACAAGTAAAAAAATCTACAGCCACCGTATAAGACGCACCCAGTTTTTAGACCCCAAATTTTTCTAAAAGGAGTGCGTCTTATACATGAGGAAATGTTGTAGTTTCTTTTCCTTTCAGTTCTTCCTTCCTCATCAATAGGCTAAAGGTAGACAGTGTTGGTAGAAGGTAGGCATATCAAGAAGTGAAATAAAAACAATTGAGTTAATTCTGTAGAACACTTCCACTGTTCCGATAAGAATGAAAAGCACACGCATGAACTACAAAACACTGTAGTGCAATTTCAGTCATTTCACATACAAAGTCAACGCTTTTGACTGGCAGTGCACAAAATAAATATGTGATAAGATTTCATGCTAACAATTTCAATTTTTAATTTTACTTTACTTAAAACGACATTAAATAAGAAATTAAAAAAAAAAACAGCACAAGTGGAGCAACAAAAAAAAAAGGGTCAAGTCTGTCTGGTTTTTTTTTTTTTTTTGTATTTTTCTTAAGTGAGAAGCCAGACTCCCTCATGAGCCCCACCAGGATCCACCCGGCATGCCCACCAGGGAGCAATGCTCTGCCCATATGGGCGGTTGCTCTGCTGCAACCAGAGCCATTCTAGCGCCTGAGGTGGAGGCCATAGACCCTTCCTCAGCACCCAGGCCAACTTATGCTCCAATGGAGCCTTGGCTGTGGGAGGGAAAGAGAGAAATAGAGAGGAAGGAGAGAGGGAGGGGTGGAGAAGCAGATGAGCACATCTTCTGTGTGCCCTGGCTGGGAATTGAACCCAAGACTTCCACACGCCAGATCACCGCTCTACAACTGAGCCAACCAGCCAGGGCTGGTACAAGTCTTATATATAGTACCTTTAACAGTACTCTTCCCTGCTTTTGAATGAGGTTTTCCCCCTTTCCATTTTGTGCTAGTCCTCACAGATTAAAATCTGTTGGTCAAAATGATGCATCAAAGAGAATCTGTTGAAATGTGAAAGAGTTCAACACCTTCCAGAATACCTACTCTATTAAAAGAGAATAGAGATAGAGAGAAAGATAGGGAGATATTGTTTATTTTTGTTAAAACAGCCCCCTGTATTCCTGAATACTTTCTTAGAATCTGCTCACCCATTATATTGCCTTCATGTCATTTCTAGCATTAGGACTAAGAGGTTTTCATTTCTTTTCAATACTGCACCTGTGTTGGGCGTTCTCAGGGGCTCTGGAGCATTTCATCACCAGTACCCAGTGATGACCTTTAGGGGAAGATCAGGTGGTTCCTCTCTTCTTCACACTGGGGAAGGAAAGACCTGCTTGTAAAGGGCAACAAATGTTTCCTGGGTTGAAGCCAATTTATTTTTGATCTTCATTTGATCTCTATTTTGACTAATCCTTTTCTTTGTGTGATTTCCTTTTGTTGACATGCCAAAATTCTGCCAACTTGTTTCCTTTCTCAAAAAAAAACCAAACCCTCATTTCTGTTAAGTTTAATTTACTATTCTACTTGTTTGCCAAAAGTAAATTAAATCTCCTCTGCCCTACCACCAACCCCTAATCAGGTCAGAAGCATATCTTATAAAAGTAAAGCCACAAGAAACATACAGATGAGCCAATCACCTATATGTTTATTGTGGTTTTATTTTTAAAAGATGTCATATATTGATCTTTATGGATATATTTAATGGAGAGGGGAACCAGGGTTCTCTTTCTAGTTATTCATTCTGACAAGTAAGAGAATATTTTATGTCACTGTGGTCCAATCTACATTGTACCATTTAAGTAATGCAGGTAACACATTCAGCTTTAATTGATTTGCCCAGATAAACCGTTCAAGATGTCTATAATCCCAATTCAAAGATGTGATAGAAGAACTTGACTGATCCATTCCATAGCCTACTTTGGGGACTGTGTTTGGCAATCTGGCATTATGGTAATTTGTGCATTCTGTGCAGATTATCTATCAGGAAGACCAAAGACCTCTTGCAGAACTTGACTAAACTCTGCACATGCTCAGAGAAACCTTCTTTGTCCAGATGAAACTCTATTCAGAGGTTTAGGTACAGCATACTGAAGCACCAATTAGTGCTCTTAGCTCAGCATTTTCAACATGCAAGTTTGCTTCCAAAACCCTCCCTTTGAGCCTGAGCTTGCAAGAGGTTCAGATCTCCTGAGTTTCATTTTGAGTGTCAAGTTCAAGTCAAACTCAAAAGAAACTCAAAGCAAAACCCACTTTGGACCAATTAGAGTTTCACCTGGCTTCTACCTGGAAGAACTACACAATGTTCCCTTGAAACTTGGCCCAAGTTTGCATGCAACACAACTGAAATCCAATTCAGCATTGCTGAAAGGTTTGCAAACCTCCATCAAATGGGCTGTGAACCTGGTATGACCTTTGGGTATCTAAGAAGTTTACGATAGTTTCCAACAAACTTAACTTAAACAGGACTGCTTAGGACCTGGTGAAGAATGTTATATTTTAAACTATAATTCACCTCCAGGAAATCTATGAATCACATATAATTTGGCTCCAAGAGATGAGTTATTTCTGCTTTGTAAAATTATTTTTCATCTGTATATGCTCTTTTAAATAAGAAAGATTGTAGTTATTTGATGAGAAAGCAGGTGGCTATCATCACATGCTGTTTCCACCTTGCCTTTGCACACAGCAAATGCCACAAGATCAGGCACGTTATTAAGCATTGCCTATAAAGTGGCCCTGGGAATCTACACATTTCTAATGGCAAACAGTTGAGATAATCCAATATCTTAGCACAACACAATGGTTTGAAACAACCTGTCACAGAAGACTAACTTCCACTTTTTCTAATGAAGATAAAACTGCAACTTACTCTTCTTTGTTCTTCAGGCGAAGTTGCCCCCCCTCACCCCCGTCTCATCTCTGCCTTGCCCTCCACCCTCTCCTCTCACCACAAAGCGCTGTTTGTGTCTTCCTGATAATCCTCATTCACTCTCCCCTCTCTACCCACTTACCACTGTCCCCTTGCTTATTCTGCCTTACCTGCCCCCATCCTCTCTCAGTCTGCCTCTTTGCTTAACCTCCGGATGGGTACTTTGTGAATGACTTTCAAGGATGCTTGCTTTACGACAGTGTTGTAAAAGGGGTATCGGAGGATACCCTTTCCCAGGAACACCGTTCCTGCGCCTGACCCGGGATTCCTGCTCCCCATCCTCCGAGCTCCTTGTGCTCGGAGCTGAAACTCGGAGTGAAGTTTGTGAGTCTGTCCTCAGTGAATGATGTTCTGCCAGTGACCAACAGTTTGCAGCAACTCTGGGTGGCAGAGTAACTTTATTTCATAGACCTAAGCATAAAGAAAAGGAAAAAAAATAATATACAGTGAGGAAAAAAAGTATGGATTCTTGAAGTCTAATAGGCCTGGATTTGAATAGCTTCTTTGCCCTGATTTTAAACAACCAATTTTACCTTTTGGAGCTCTGGTTACCTCACCAGTGTAATGGGATACTAACATCCACCAAACATGTTTCTTTTTTATTTTAATTTATTATATTTACATAGATTCTAGTATTGCCCTGAATGCAGCCCCCCTCCCCCATATTCCCCTCAACATCTCCCGTGCCCCCCTCCCCATAGCGCCCTCCCCCCTTCCCTTCAGGTTTATCCCATCCTATCATCCCCTTTCCCTCTGTCCTCTTTTCCTCTGGTCCCTTTGATCTCTCCTCTGTCTCAATTCCATTTCTCAGTTCACATTCCACCAAACATGTTAACGGAATAAATGAAACAATGCACATCATAGAAACCTAGTTCATGTTCATTTTTATCCTTAATAGTTCCTTAAGAGAAGATACTGTCGCTCACATTTTATATTTAAGCAGTATAGTCCAGTGGGAAATGAGAAACCTGCTTATAAAAACTTCTCAAGTGGTGTAACTTCTCTGTTCAGTGTCCTAAGCAATGTAGTATTTTTGCATTCAGACACAAACACCACCAGACTCATAAACTCCCCTGTTTTCTCATTTGGGATGCATAATCCAAAATCTTCATTTTGTTAGAGCCAGGGTAATTCCATACTGTCTACTTGGCTTAAAGTACTTGTCTAACTGTAGAGAATCTTACTAAAAATAGTATATTCATAATTCACATCAGTACATGGGTTTATAATGAAAGCATTCATTGTTAAAAATTATCAAAAAAGAAAACCAAGTTTAAAATTAACAATGCTTATAATTATAAACAATTTAATGACATTGTTATTATTAACATACCAATATTAAAATTTAAAAATATGGTTCAGTTCTGTAGGGTTGAAGTCATTAAGATACATAGTAAGGACTGTTGAGCATGGTTTTTGACTGTGAGTCAGAGTAAAAGCTATTTTTTTCTGATGAATGAGGGACCTTAATCTTTTGTCCATTCACTTCACCACACATAGCATTTAAAACTATTTTTCTGTGAATGTGTGCACTTTGAGATAAGGCAGATTCCTCATGGACTTATCAATATCATTTATATAGTTTTTTCTCATTTTGGTAAACACATAATAATAAATGGGTGAAATATACTTAATACTACATTCTTATTGCATTATTTAAGGCTTAGGCTCTAAGCAAGACCAAAATATTAATTGAAAATGAAGACTTCTGTCAATAATCTAGTTGGGATTTTTTTGTTTAATTTTATAAGTACATCGTACTTAAAGCAAATGGAATAAGATGAATAAGTATTTGGTGTCACGTGAATTGTACTTTATTTAAAAATCTCTATTAGGTTTAATTTTGTATAATAATCAATTATCTGGCATTGTTTGAATGAGGCTAGATGAAATGTATAAAAATATTTGCTTTCTTAGATTCAGTAGAATTCATAGTAGACAACTCAAGAAAGAAAAGTAATATATAAAAACAGAAAAGATCTGTTGCCCTTAACTTTATTATCACATATAGGGCTCAGTAAATATTTGTTGAATGAGTAAATATCATAATCAATTAATAGCTGAACTGTTCAGTCTAGAAGATGAGGTTAACCTATCAAATATCAGGGGAAAATAGCAGTGAGCTGAAAAGATGGTTTTCCCCAACCTGAAACAGGTTGGACAGGCCCTGTTGGGACTCAGCAGAGGACAGCTAGAGAGAAGCATGAATAGAATATCATACGGAGCAGAACCCAGCAGTCAAAAATTAAGAGAGAGATCACATACAGATGCAAAATATAAATAGGTAGGGCTAGGAACAGGATTGTAAAAGCAAGAGTAAGTCAAGAGCTAAAAGCTATGCTAGAAATAAATCCTTATGGATATAGGGCAAGCAAGCAAGAACCAAAAGCCTACTTGAACAAATGTGATAGCCTTACTCCCTTAGTCTGATAAGTAATGGTTTGCATTTTGGATTTATAAGCTGCCTCAGAATTGCCTAGAGGGAAGTAAATAATGGAGGAATAAGTCAAGTCGAAGTGTGAAAGGATGGGAAGAATGAAAGATTAATAGGACAAGAGAAGAGAAAGTATAAGCATCCCCCTTTAACCAAGGGGCATATGTCCAGTGGATGCCTGAAACCATGAATAGTACCAAACCTTATATGTACTGTATATATATTTCTTGTGCGTACATACCAATGAGAAGGTTTAGATTACTCTTGCAATCTGTGGCCACTATAAAGTAAAATAAGAGTCGATTGAACATAAACGCTGTGATACCTTGGCAATCAATTTGATACCCGAGATGTCTACTAAGTGACAACCTGCTGGGTAGCATATACAGCGTGGATATGCTGGACAAAAGGATGATTCCTGTCCTGGGGAGAATACAGGAGGAAAGTTCGATATTTCAGCACACTACTTAGAATGGAACACAATTAAAACTTATGAATTGTTTAGTTCTGAAATTTCCCATTTAATATTTTAGGAACACAATTGATAGCAGTTAAATGAAACTGAAAAGCGAAACAGCAAATCAGGAAAGACTAATATGAAGGAATATAACAATATGACAGGAAAAGGAGATAGACGAGAGAAAGTAAAAATGAAGGTAAAAGACAAGGGCAGGAAGGTGGAAAGGAAAGAAAATGTCAAAGATTGGGAGGAATCTTGACTGTTTCCTCACTGGTCTTGGAGAAGACACCACAGTCTCTTGGCTTATTTACTCACACCAGTTTCTCAAAGCACCTGCCTGGCATCTCTGAGGTTTACAGCCTTGGAGCAGAAAAGGTTCTCATCTCAGAAGGTACCTCTGAAATAAATATGAGAGATATTTCATTATAACCACAAATTTGTAAGAGTGAAATTCAAACTAAAAGGAAAATGAAAACATTATGTTTTGTTTGAAAAAGTTTGTCCTAAGGTCATTACCCAGTAATGATTCATTTTACCCAGCAAAGGACGTTAGGGGTACCCCTTTCATGAGTCACAATCTTTTTCTTGTGGATTTCTTTGGTTTGAATATTTAATTCCTAGTTTGTTAAACAATATTAATGTCAAGTGACATAACAAGTGAAAAAATGTTTGAAGCCATAACTACACAGGGCATTAATTTTACAAGGCACACTTGATAAAGATAACTAAAATTTGCACCTTCCCTGATTAATAAATTGTTAACTGGTAGTCAATTGAAAAAAAAAATGCTTTTTATACTGCTAATAAATCCTTTTCCCCACTAGATTTTGACTTAGGGTACTGAGTTTTCAGATAGCACCCAGAACATACACGAGGGGGAAAAATATTACTTTTATATTAAACAGAGATTAAGATCAGGGATATCACCAGCCCTAACAGTGGCCTGGGCTCAGCAATGATGTAAGAGAAAATAATGAGTGGAGGACCTTAGATATCTACTCAGAGATTGTTGGGTACATAGATAACCTTCTTCCATAAAACAGTTCTTGCTGACACTATCTAAAATACAGTATTCTCTTGCGAAGACCATTGTTATAGGCCATTAGTACTTATATTACTAATAATAATGTTAATAATAGTTTACATTTACTGAACTTTGCTGTGGGCCTGGAGCTATTCCAAACATTTTACAATATAATACAGCCAATCCTGTTAACGATAAGTGATAAATACTTACTATTATTTTTCCCCCTTTTGGTGAATTGATAAGCCTAGATTGGTTCTTAGTGAATTAATTATTCAGATTTAGGTCTCCAAATTACAACACTTGGTATCAGTAATAACTATTGGTAATTCAGCAAGGCAGTAAAAAGGTATGATTATTAAGTTACAAAACTTTCCTCTAACTGTGAAGAAAGATATAAAAGGTAACAAAGAAAGATAGCTCCTGAAGATCAGTTCATAGTTAATTGTTTCAGAAATTCAAAATACAATATAGGATTATTCTGAGTAAGGCATTTTAGCAAGAACTTTTATTGAATATCAATGGTTTATACTAGCACATCTGACCCAGGAAATCTCAACCTGAAATTCAGTGTTTCCTACATGCATGAAAACACTGGATTCTATTATTTGTCACTTTGGGTGTGTGCTCTTGTTAAAGAGTGGGTCAGACACTCAGTCCCTAGTGCTATGGAAGCACTGGACTGGAAACAGGAGCCCTGATCGGCATCTCTACTCTTCCAACACTGGCTATATCACCTTCTTCTCAAAAGGGAGGATAAGCATGTTTATTGACCCATCATAGGACTTCTAAGAATCAAATGTAATAGATGCAAAAAAACTACTAAATTTTTTTTTTTTTTTTTTGCACTTTTCTGAAGCTGGAAACGGGGAAGCAGTCAGACAGACTGCGCATGCGCCCGACTGGGATCCACCTGGCCCGCCCACCAGAGGGCGATGCTCTGCTCCTCCGGGGCATCGCCCTGCCTCGACCAGAGCCACTCTAGCGCCTGGGGCAGAGGCCAAGGAGCCATCCCCAGCACCCGGGCCATCCTTTTGCTCCAATGGAGTCTCGGCTGCGGGAGGGGAAGAGAGAGACAGAGAGGAAGGAGAGGGGGAGAGGTGGAGAAGCAAATGGGCGCTTCTCCTGTGTGCCCTGGCTGGAAATTGAACCCGGGACTCCTGCGCTCCAGGCCAATGCTCCACCACTGAGCCAACTGGCCAGGGCCAAATTTTTATTATTTTTAATGATACTAAGATTGAGCACATCAGATAATGGAAGAGATGGAAGGACATATATTTAATCAAGGATATTATAAATTTTTATCACCTTTTTTTTAACATTTATTAATCAGGTATTGTGCTTTGATAAGTGGGATAACTACTTGAAACTATAATAATCAATGCATCCTGAGTTATCACTAAGATGCTGTACATCAGGGGTCAGGAATCTAGGGCTCATGAGCCAGATGTGGCTCTTTTGATGACTGCATCAGGCTTGCAGGCAAATCTTTAATAAAAAAAAATAATAACGTTAAAAATATAAAACATTCTCATGTATTACAATCCATTCATTTCCTACCACTCATGTTCATGGTTGTGGGTGGCTAGAGCCAATCACAGTTGTCCTCCGGGACAACACCAAATTTTTATTGGATAATGTGCAATGTACACAGGTCATTGTATGGCTCTCACGAAATTACATTTTAAAATATGTGGCGTTCATGGCTCTCTCAGCCAAAAAGGTTCCCGACCCCTGCTATACATGATAAGGTAACTAAGTATATATTTAAGCCATACTTGCTTGGGTTCAAATCCACACTTTACACGTACTAGCTGTGCAATGCTAAATAATATCCTTAACCTCCTCAATGTCCTCATCTATAAAATAGGGATAATAACTATCTTATACGGTTGTGAGGATAAAATGAGTCAATAAAAGCAAAGCATTTAAAATTAATGTCTATCATATAAAATATACTATATAAGCATTTATTGATACAGTTGGTCCTTGAACAATGTAGGGGTTAGGGATGCCAACCCTCAGAGCAGTTGAAAATTCACATAAAACTTTTGACTCCCCAAAAACTTAACTACTAATAGCTTACTGTTGACCAAGCTTTACTAATAAATAACATAAAGTCGATTAAGACATATTTTGTAAGCTATATACATTATATACTGTATTATTACAATAAAGTTACTTAAAGATAAGGAAATGCTATTATGAAAATTATAAGGAAGAAAAAAATGCATTTAGAGTATTTATTGAAAAAAATTCATGGGTAAGTGGACGTGCACAGTTTAAACCCATGTTGTTCAAGGGCCAACTGTATTATGAATTGTAACAGTTTCAGGTAAAGAGAAGTCACATTATTATTTTTCAGAATCCATAATCGTATTCATTACTTTTAAAGGCATCATTATAATATATAATTGTTTTCAAATCCTTTGAACAAATTAGTATTTCAAACATACTACTCACCCGGCACTATGCTAGATGATACACTTAACAGCAACAAAAACAAAGACTCTGTGATATTCTCCCAGCCCATAAGGGATTTATAATTCATTTGGGCTCAGAAGAAAAGAAGGTACAAAATGATTGAATACCAAAATAAGTTAAGTTGGGCATCAAAATAAAAATCAGTATCTGTTTTGAGGTGCAGTTGAAAGTCTTTATGGATTCTTGATCAGGAGAATAATATGATGAGAATAGTGTATGAGGAAGGTTCATCTGGTAGTAGAATACTTAAGGACCTGCAGATTTTTCTCCTGTATTTCCAGACTGAGTTGGTGGCAACATTCATGTATGTTGTCACCCAGCCAGAAAGTTGGGAGTCCAGTCAGTCTCTAAATCTTGTGACTGTGAAGACCTAAAGATCTTTGCAAAGAACTTTCCAGTCTGAATGAAGTGCTCTCTTGCCCATAAACTAGGAGCATGTCTCTTTGTCTCCCTACCACTAAGCTACATCACCTTTTATCTGGGCTATTGTAATTCCTTCCTAGTTTCCCTGATGCTTTTGAACTCCTCATATCAAACAAATTGCTACCTATCATCTACGTAAAATGCACATCTGACCATTCACTCACTCATTCTCAAATGTTTATTTAGTGCTTACTCTATACCAGGTCAAGTACAAACAATTGTTGAGCAACAGTAGATATGGTCTCTACACATCATGGAGACATCATGGCGACAGACAATAATCAAACTATCCTCATGAATGCTGAATTAAAGTAATGTTGTACATAATTTTCTAAGCCTCAGCTTCTCTATATTTGAACAAGAGTGATACAACCTACCTTACATGGTTGATATGAGGATAAAATAAGATTACTATTATGAAAGAACCACAAAATAGGTGCTTGATAAACACTTACTTTGTTTTTGAAATCAAATGGCAGCAATCAGCCCAGAGGATAGAGCAAGAGATATTAGACCAGGGAATCAGTAGCAGAGGTTAAGTGGAGATTAAGCGATAGAGTGAAGGAATTCTCCAAAAAAGAAAGAAAACAGGGAAGAAGAAAGAGGATCCATAGGAAGAAGGCTAAGAATTTGTAAGAGAAGAAGCAGAATAACCAGGATCTACTGTTAAATAGTAAATAACTGTGTGGGAAAGATTTATAACTTGTCTTGCATTTGTTTTGCTTTTAGAAATACTTGCTAACATAGATAGTAATAACCACCAGGTTATAAAATGAAGGACAAAAATGTAAACATTTTAAATTAAGTCAGGGAAATGATCAAACCTTAGCTGGATAACCAAGTGTTGCGAGCAGTCAACTTTTATTCAACTTAGACAAACTGAGAAGATTCACTAATGAAAATTGTGAATTATATTGTACTCTTTAAATAAATTCAATATCATGTCTTCATGTCTAAACAATGATGTCTTATGATATCTACACAATGATGTTCAAAAAAATTACTGCCAAGTAAACATTTTTATAGAGTTTCTTTCATAAACAACAAGAATTACATCATTAATATGTAAGTTGAGAGTACATAAACAGATGATATCAGACTATATACATGAAGAAGCGTCCTCTCAAGTAAGTTAATTATATTCTAGCTATCTTTTATACTACTTTTTTTTATTTAATTCATTTAGCATAGGGAAGCAAAAGGTCATTTTTATCTTAGCTTGTTGCCAGCTACTAAAAATTCCAAATCAACAAACCAGAGTAGTGAGGCTTTACCATAGTGCTCAAGCTATCATATGAGTATTTCTCTCTAAAAATCCATAGTTGCATTTAAGCTGTTTCTCTCTAGACTAAATTTTCAATGGCTAACTGAAGTTCTTGAAGCAAATACATGTATTTCATTTCATTAGTGGCTTCTTTTGTAAGAAATATACTATCTCTGCCAAGAAAGAATTGTTTCCTCCACTCTGCTGCCATCCCTGTTAGGGCACAGCTAGTGCTTTATCTGCAGTTCTGAGCATCACATTTTAGGACATACTTTAACACATTTTTAAAAATTTAAAGAAGATGAGACTTGGCACCATTTCATATGATGGACAATTGAAAATTGCAACATTTGGTCTGCAGAACAAATGACATGGAGAAGCTAAGACAGTTGTACCTATCTCCAGTCTCTAAAGGGCTAGGTTTGTAAGAAGCAATGTGTCGCTGGCTTCAAAGTAATGATCTTCAAACATAAACAGGGGAGGGGGCTTATTAAAGCTTGTGAAAAGAGGGATCTGGGTTCCATAGCCACCAACTGCCACTCAAATGGCCCTGTGTGGAGGAGAGTTGAGGAACTTACATTTCAACAAGAACCACGGGTGACTTTGATGCAGATGATTCAGAGAGCACACTGTGAAACCCTGCTTCAAAGGGTGAACAGGAATCAGTGGGCCAATGTCACAAGGAGATAGATTGCAGCTCAGCGTACACAAAAGACCCTCCTAGGGAGTAGAACTTCTCTAATGGAAAGACATCTCATGTGGTTGTACATTCCCGTCATTGGTAGGTTCCATATGAATAGCTAGCACGTGGGCGACCATGGTCCAGATGTCATTGAAATGAGTGCTCAACAAGCAGTTGATGGTTATACTACAGGGAAGCCAAGAAACCGAATCCACATGAGAATGTTTATTTCTGAATTTGTTAAATGAAGATGCCAGTTCATTATCCTTTATATAGAAGTTACTTGGCAGTGGGACAAATAAGGAAGTTGAGACTAGAGAGACGCCTGTTAATTTTGAAGCAGGGACTATAACTGGTCAATTAAGTTTTATTTCCTTGAAAATTAATCCATTGTTACTGGGGAAATATTAGAACATTTGACTTTTATTTTTTATGATACATTATCTTTGTCACCAGATTAATTCCTGAGCCTTGTGAGTTATTTAGCATGTGTTGATAAAAGATGATAAGAAACCCTGAGGGACACAAGTGTCTAGAATAAAGAACTAAGGATGTGGTAGCAGGGACTCCAGCAGACACTTGTTCCGTGGTGAGGGAAGAGCAAAGAGGTGAAGGGGGAAGGAAACATGTAAAAAAAAAAAGTATTTCTTATATTTGCGTTTCACTGATCTTGCTTTCTAAATTTCAGCTGCCAGCCTTAAATTTACTACAGGCCAAGAGTTAAAGGTCAAAATTAGTTGTTCTAAAAAGAATGAAAAGAAATAGGAAGAGAAATGACATCTCTTCACATCCTGAACAAGCTAACTTCGATATTGACAGGGAAGAAGGGCTGATTCACAGTAGGTCAGATGTGATGGGAAGCCGTAGTGAGACATTAGTTCCACTTGTGGTTTGGCTGTGTGAATTGTCAGGCTGCAGGGTGTGAGAGCAAGCCAAGGGCCCACAATCACACCCTTTCCTTTTATAACATAAAATTCACTTCATTTATGGGGCAAAAGCATGTGCTTTTTTAAAATAAGAAAAGAAATTTAAGGAAAGAAGGTTTCAATGTTTTTTTTTTACCTAAGAATAAGGAAAGCTGTGTTGGTCATTGAAAGGCCTTTCTAAGGAGGTAGCATTTGAGCTGAGTTAAAAATCACACAAAAAATCTTAATGTTTGAAGACCACCAGAACTGCCTCCGAGGCAGAGGGGCCAGTCAGTACAAAAAAACAAAAACAAAACCAAGTGCTTGACTCAAATACATAAGAAAGATTACTTTGCTGAGGGACCAGCAATCAGTTTCCATGGTTGGGGAGACTGGGAAACACTCAGTTTGATCACATGGCTCGTATTATCCCTGTTTCTATGAAGCCAGAACCGCAGTGGCCACTAAAGATGAAGGGGCCACTATGCGAGGCTCAGCCCAACAGGGACAGACCACTAGACCTGCACACTGGCTAGACAGAACCTGTGGCGACCCTGGCTTTTCTAACAGCTCCCTGGAGGGCCAGCAAATACAATTCAGACATCTGGGGCAGTTACAACTCCATGGGTCAACTTCCACCAACGAAACATAGGAGATAGAAAGTGACCAGCAGATTTTTCATCCTTTTCTCTGAGAAGCTGTTTCTAGATGTTTTCATCCATCCTCTTGGAGAGGTCCTATGAGACTGTGTAAACTGTGGCCAGCCCAGTAGTTCTCCCTTTTGTACTTACTCCCCCTTTTCCCTGCCTTATGAAATTCCTTTTCCTCTCACTCCTGTTTGCTGGACTTGTACTCCCTAATAGAGTTAGCACATGCATTTCCCTAGGCAGTGTTCTAGAGAACCTAGTCTGAGACATCTATTAATTCGTTTAATCTTCACAGAAATCTCATGAGGTAGGTACTGTTAATATCCCTATGCCAAAGAGAAAGGAACTGAGCGCAGAAGCTATGTGACTTGCTCAGAGTCATGCTCAGTGAATGGGTGAGCTGACCTGTGAACCTGGGTGACCCCTTCTGCTGCCTTCCTGCTCTATGGTCATGTAGACACGGGCCACATTCACGGGCAGGAGCTGCACTCCAGATGCATCTGCATCCGTTTATATGTAGTGAATGAGTTTACTATTCTTTCCTTTCTTTAAAAAATTTTTCAATTATAGTTGACATTTAATACTATATTAATTTTAGCTGTACAGCATAGTGTTTTGACATTTCTATCTCAAAAAGTGATCTCTGCATTAAATCTAATACCCACCTGACAACATACACAGTTATTACAATATTATTGACTATATTTCCTATGTTGTACTTTACATCCTTGTGATTATTTTGTAACTGCCAGTATGTACTTCTTTTTTTTTTTTTTTACTTTTATTAATTTTTAGAGAGGAGGGAGAGAGAGAGAGAGAGAGAGAGAAGGGGGAGGGAGGAGCAGGAAGCATCAACTCCCATATGTGCCTTGACCAGGCAAGCCCAGGGTTTTGAACCGGCGACCTCAGCATTCCAGGTCGACGCTTTATCCACTGTGCCACCACAGGTCAGGCTACTTCTTAATCTCTTCCCCTTTGTCACCCAACCCCTAAACCCCCTGCCATCTGGTAGCCATCAGATAGCTCTCTGTATCTGTGAGTTTGTTGCTGTTTTGTTTATTTATTTTGTTAGATTTCACATGTAAGTGAAATCATATGGTATTTCTCTTTCTCTGTCTGACCAATTTCACTCTAGGTCCATTCATGTGGTTGCAAATGAGATTTCTTTTTTTTTTATGGCCAAGTAATATTTTGTTGTTTATATGTACCCTATCTTCTTTATCCAATCATATATTGCTGGGCAATTTCATTTCTTCCATTTCTTGGCTATTGTAAACAATGTGGCAATGAGTATAGGAATGCATATATCTTTTTAATTACCCAGTAAGCTTATTTCTTGGCATTTATCTGAAGAAACTCAAAACAATAAGCTTACTATTCTCAGGGATAGTTGTCCTTCTCTTCCCACTTCCTAGGAAAGTTCATTCAGCATATTGTTTGAGTCCCTTGGTCCATATCACTGAATAATTAGCTAGTCTTTATCAGCATATCATTAACCATCTATTCTGTGCTGACCATTTTCAGCTCCTAGTCACTCCAAGTAATCAGAAATGGCCATGAAACTCACTCTTCAGAGTTAGAGAAACAAAGCAAAAATAGGAAAGTAGGGCCTAGACTCAGGTGAGGTGAGTGAGGTCTTTGTCACAGGTACAAAATTTATGGAGGATACAGAAAATTCATTAATATAGATAAATCATACTTAATACAATAATTTTAAAGATCTAAATTAGTGCAAAAAGTGTCATGATTGAACAAATTATTGAAATTTTAGATGAAGGCAGGATCAGGACCAGTAGTACCCTACCAAGCCATATTGTAGCCTGTGGCAAAAGGATCAGAAATATTGATCTTTTTCTCTAGTCCCACACATAGAGAAGAATAAATAATTCAAGGTATATATGTCCATTTCCTTGGCCCTCAGAGCTTTACTCAACCTCAGAGTCGAATCAAAACTCTCTTTTAAAAACTTCAGTGTGTAAACATAACTATACACACAATTGAAAGCTGTACACAAGGACTGACATGAACAATTGCCAGCCTAGAGGCATAAAATAATATTATTCACAATTACAGTTATCTTTAATTATTCCACTCTTTGAAAAGAAAAACAACCACTCTTTTCTTATTGATGACTTTTTTTACTTAGACTTAAATAAAAAATATGCTTGCAGGGGTGGAAAATGTCAATATGCAGTAATTATTCAATAATGTTTAATAAATGAGGAAACTAAGAAGCACGATTTTATTGTCTTGTATTTTATTCTATTCTGTTATAAGGAATAGCAGTTAATATGCAATCATTTAAACTTCAAAATTACAAAACAGATTTAAATTACAAAACTATATGTCTTTGTACATGCTGACTTTTTCAGATAATCCGGTGAGGAAAAGTTCTTCTATTTCTATGAAGAACGACTGTCTTCTGGGTTGGGGGAAAAAGAGGTTCTTTGAAGGATAAAATTGTGCCTGAATCATTGTACTGTATCCAAACACATCAAAAACTTTCTGCATGGTCCCGATTCCCTGCAAGGGAGCAGATCTAGGGAAGAGCTGTGGCATTGATGGCGGGGGGGGCGGGGGGGGCAGTCTGGAGGCAAGTAGGGAAATTCCCAGCTCTGGAGGAGAGCAAGTGCAAATACCCACAAAACTCAATGATAACTTGGCATAGATTTAAGTTCCTCTTCCTAAACTTGCTGAAACACTTCTTAAAATCAAAACAGAATATAGCAATAACAAGAAAAAAAACATCTTTTCTTTTAAAACCGAACAACAGTGATAATTGTGAGACAGGTCAAGCTGTGACTTGAGTTAACAGCTTTTGCACCAGGACAAATGGAGAAAGAAAGTGATTACTCTCTCCTTCCCATTCAGCCAATTTTTATAAATATGCCGCATTGTTGGTACTTTCTTACTACTCCTATAGCCTACAGTCATTCTGGAAGTTCTTTGGCTTTTCTTAAGCCCTTTATGTATACACCATGCATCTGATAGGAGTCCTGACTGTACCATAAAGACACTCTTCTCTCTTAGTAAATAACAGGGGGAAAAGTACTTCTCAATGATCATTCAAAATGACTTAAGCTGTAACATTTTGATTATTGAGTCCCTGTGTGCATCTTGTGAAGGTTTGCTAGTCAAAAGTCTAGAGCACAAAAAATAAAATAAATGAACTTCAGTGCCTTTAGCTATTACGCCTTTAATTAAGAGTTTAGTCAGTGTCACCATTCCCTTAGGTAAGAGTCAGTTTAAGCAAGCATGTGTGCGTGTGCACACACACACAAACACACACATATTTTTCTAATATGTAATGTAACTTTCTTTGTCTAAGGAAGATGGACTGGAAATTTCATAAGTATTGATTTAGTTGTAAAACTTTCAATTTTTTTCTCTTGATCCAGCCATATAAATATGGTCCTAGAAAAAACTTGGAAGACCAAATTTTAATGCTTTTGTTACAGTACTATAAGTGTCCTAAACAGAATGTTGCAAAAAAATACCATAATTAATCTTTATAGTCTAATGAGGATATGTTGAAAAGCACAGCTTAGATTATAATACAGGTCCCTGGTTCGGACACAGAGATTCCTCTGGAAGTTATAGCCGAGTCAATCTTCCGAGTGCAGTGTGTGTGTGTGTCAGTCCTGCCTTTGAGCTCTGTGAAAATTCAGCTCTTGTGGCATCTCAAATATAATTCAACAAAAACAAAAAAATATATAATACCTGTGCAATAAATAAGTAATCTTCTATTTCAAACCAAAAAAAGAAAGTATGATCATTTTTTAGTTGTTATATACCTGACAAAAACCAAACACAAGTTTTGAATAACGTCATTAGCTTTGCTTTTTTCCTCCAGGAGAAAAGTTTTTTACATTCTAAAAACAACAAATTGTCAATTAGTCTCATATTAGAATCTATAAATTCCATCTCTCCAGCTGTGAGATTAGATATAGGACGGATAGAGCAGATGAGAAAAAAAAAGGAAAAAGATATATAGGATAATTTCTACTCCCCCCCCCCCCCACAAAATGACTGTATAAATCATTGAAACACAGACTTCCCGGCTATAAATAGGGACATTGTTTAGCCTAATAAATGCTATAATCTCCAAAACTTTAAGTATGTGTGATCAATAAATATTTCTTTTTTATTTTCATACTCATTGGTTTAAGGGGAAGGAATAATTATTATAAACTGGAACACCACTCGTTTATTTAATAAAATCAATTGAATCCAGGCACTCGTCTGATTTATAAAAGATATTGAGTAAAAAGCTAACCTTAAGAATATATTTATATTTATTAACTTTGGCTTAATTTTTTATTTTATGGTTATGTCTCTACGAGAAAATAAGGAATAATGTGTAATAATGTCTGTGTTCAATCCACTACCCAGACATGTCTATTATCTTAGATCAGTTGCCTACCACAGATCATTTATGTGAATGTCTGAGGTGTCTCCTAAGGAAGCCTTAAAGTACGCTTCCTTAAAAATATTTAGACAAGCCCTGGCCAGGTGGCTCAGTGGTGAAAAGCATCATCCTGGCACACTGAGGTTGCAGGGTCAATTTATACTTCTCTCACTCTCACTCTTTATCTCAAATTAATGGAAAAAATTTTTTAATATTTTTTAAAAATTCCGAAAAGCATGGTAGTTATGATCCAGTTTACCTGTTTGAAGCCTTAGTGCTCAGAAAAGAGAGGGTTCTGAATACAGCACAAGAATTATCCCTCAGTATTTTCCCCTGACCCAGCCACCAAGTGCTGAACTGATCTTAAAGCTGTTATCCTAAAACGCCTGTGACATCAGGAGATAAGGAGGTCCATGGGCAAAGGGGTGACCAAGCCAAAGGAGACAGAAGCTCCCACTCCTCTTTAGGGCACAGCTTTGTGGTGGTAATTAGAAAACTCCAGAGAATCCAGTGCCCCGCTAACTCTGTGAGGAACCCAGGTCCTTGGCTGAAGTGGTGGCTGTGCCCCATGCACATCCACTATGCCTGGTAGGTGGTGTCTCATGGGCACCACAGGGAGTTAGGAGGGACACGGATGGGTGAGGAGAAAGGGAAGGAAATGACAGAACAATATGGCAGCTAGTAGGACTTCTGTTATGAGCAATAGGTGAGACTGTCTGAGGGTCGTGAAATAATGGGTGAAAAAGAGTATTAAATACATACATATACTGCATTAAAATCTTATAAAATTTGAAAGAAATATAATGATGGGCTATTTTGATTGCATGTTTCAAAATAAATGTAAGTAATAAAGTCAAATCACTTACTAACTCTCACATTTGCATTTATGAATTTTAACTTCCCGATTACAGACTTCACATTATGGGATATTAATGTGATTGGACATAGTTCATCATGTTCCATAACTTAAAAATGAATTATTTTATCTAATCCAGCAGCGTTGGGCACATATGTCTAATCTAGCCCTGTTTTGTTTTTTTGTTGTTGTTGTTGTTTTTGTATTTTTCTGAAGCTGGAAACGGGAAGAGACAGACAGACTCCCGCATGCGCCCCACCGGGATCCACCTGGCACGCCCACCAAGGGCGACGCTCTGCCCACCAGGGGGCGATGCTCTGCCCCTCCGGGGCATCGCTCTGCCTCGACCAGAGCCACTCTAGCGCCTGGGGCAGAGGCCAAGGAGCCACCCCCAGCGCCCGGGCCATCTTTGCTCCAATGGAGCCTTGGCTGCGGGAGGGGAAGAGAGAGACAGAGAGGAAGGAGGGGGGTGGGGGGGTGGAGAAGCAAATGGGCGCTTCTCCTGTGTGCCCTGGCCGGGAATCAAACCTGGGTCCCCCGCACGCCAGGCCGACGCTCCACCGCTGAGGCAACCGGCCAGGGCCTAATCTAGCCCTGTTTTAAAGTAGAGGAACTAATTCAAGAAGGACCAATGACTTGCCCAACCTCACACCGTTAGTGCAGAAGGGGGCAAACCCACGCCCAGAATCCTGCCCTCCTTTCACAGCCCCGCATGAACTTCCAGGTCCCCCAAGGGTACTTGGTGACTCCAGACTCAGCAGGGCCTGACAACTGGGAAACCCCAAATGGAATCCTCCTGGCTCTTGTTCAGCTTCTCTAAGACCTTGGGTAAGTCACTTAACTTTCAATTTTATTTCAGACATCTGCAGAATGGGTTGGGTAATAATAACACCTGCCCCACCCAAATTTACATAAATGTTACTAGGAAGAATTAGATAATGTCTGCTCTGTTTTTCTCTCCTTAAAAGAAAGTCCCTATAAAACTTAAGGCAGAAATTCAGAAGAGCTGATGAGATCAAAGCCTGGGGCCAAGAGCTGGGAAGCTTTCCCCTGCACTGAGAGCATTTACTGCTCTACACTCTAATAACATTCCTCCTTTAAGATTCTAAAATAATTTGCAGGTAGTCATTAAGTAACTCTTGCTGCAAGGTGCAATTTGCACTATAACAGCCTGAAGCTTTATGAAAAAGAAAGCTTAGGTGGAGTAAAAGCATTACTTAAAAAAAATAAATAATAATCCAGGTATTAAGATGCTTAGCTCTCGCACCAGCTCAGAAGAACCAATACGTGATTTTTTTTTATTGAATTCAGTGAACCGGTTGTTAAAATGGCACTTGTAATCAGGGTTCTCTTTAAGGTGGGTGCCTGGGCGGCCATCTAATGTGGAAATCACAAATTTACGTTCCTTACTCTATTTTAATGTTTATCTGCGCAACAGCGATTTCTAAGCGCCCATAGTAATGTTCAGTCCATTCATAGGTGGAAGAAATTGTGAGGAAGCAATATGAAAATATCTTAAATAACAGTTTGTTGTTTTTTGACAACAGTTTATTGTTGAAAGACTCACTCAATCTAACTCTAAAAAAGGGAGGATGACTTTATATATCAGCCCTGAATTAAATATAATGGAAACACCCTATCCAAAAAAAACCATAATATGGTTAAATATTTTTATTAATATTTTAAAAATCTAGTAACATAATCTGATTGTGTGTACCTCTTTTATTGTTCTTATTTAAGTACATTAAATGCATGAAATAATAAGCTATTTTTCAGTATATTGTTTTTTATACTTAATATGGTCATTAGGGCATAGAACCGGTTGTTAAATTATTTGAATCCCACCACTACCTACTCTCTGTATCCACATGACACAGTTTTTATTTGACTTTTTAGTTTTCCATTTGCACAGCTAAGTAGTGTCATTACAAGCAGATCTTGTGGAGGGAGACCCTATACAAAAATAAAGGAAAACAAATGCTCCTACATACCAGAAACTTATCAAATCCTTGGGCAGTTCTAAAACGTATATGAATTCTTAGCTTTATTATTTACCTGAACCAAAATACTATCTTTTCTCCTGTTTGTTGTGCAGGTACTTTCCTTCAGAAAGTGGATAAGACCATCAAACCAAAAAAGAACCCACTGTTGGGCTTTAGGGAATCATCTTTCCAAAGTGTCAGGATCTATTAACCAGGTCTTGAGATGTTTGCATAGTATTGCCTAACCTCATTTTCTAATGTCTCAACTTGACTGCATTTTATTTTAATTTATTAAACTATACTGGCAAAGTCTCAGAGTAAAATTCTGTGCTATCTTATTTTTGAATCTACATGTTAATCATGTCTAATTGGCCTTCATTTCCATCTGCACATGTCTCTGGTCCTCATTTCTGGAATTAGTAGATCAAATTGCCAAATTCAACCCAGTCATGACCTGATAACGTTCATTTGACTCTGCCTCAATATTCCATCAAAGCCTTAAAACATTAAGTTACCAGTGTGAACAAGGAGTAGGCAATGAAAATTAGAGTTTCAGCATTTGTAATACATCTTGTTTTAATTAAGCTGTTGAAAGATTAAGGTTAAAAACACTAGGACCCCTTATCCTCAGGGCAGGGCTGACATAGACTTTCAACGTGTTCCTTTCTAGAAGAACTGTTCTACAGTTCACTGAGATGAGCAGCAAGGCCAGTGTCGATGGGCAAGACACATTAACAAGCGACTGAATAAAAGTCACTAACTCTTTTCTTTCAACCTCTCCAAGATTTTTGCCGTAAAAATGAAAGACTCACTCAATCTAATTCTAAAAAAGGGAGGATGACTTTATATATCAGCCCTGAATTAAATATAATGAAAACACCCTATCCAAAAAAAAACAACAAACCATAAGCTTTCTATTACTGCTTATGCTAGACTCCAGGAGTAACCCTTAAAGTGGGGGAAACAATTTTGAATGCCTCACAAAAGGTACCCTTTCAACTAAGTGCTTTTCTCCTGATGGAGTGCAAAGAGCCTTAATACAGTACGTCTTATCAGCCACGTGTCCCTCGGTATGAATGAACTGAACAGATTGTCTGGGCATGGGAGAGGACTGGAGAAGAAAGCCTAAGGAAGCCTGAGGAGCTGAGGACAATCTCCACTACGTTTTACCCGGATGGATAGTTCCTCAATAATAACGCAGCCTTTATTGTATCATCTGGTAGCAGCTTCTTTCTTCTATGGTTGAAATGGCACACAGATCTTTTCTTTAAAGTCTACACAGGAATGATGTGCTAGGAGAGTAAGAAGATGAGGAGGTAAAGGAGACTGACCCAGAGGTAAATCTTCCCTCCGTGCCCAGGAGGGCATGCTGCCAGCAGCACGCGAGCTGGCTGAGATGGTGGCGAAAACCTGTAGCAGCACGCCAGCGTCCAGAGTGCCAGACCGGGGTGGGGTGGGCGGGAGGCGTGCAGAATGTTTCATTCTAATTGTTCCAAGGAGTCGGAACTCAAAAAAATAAAATATAATCTCAATAACAATCTGAAATGAACTGAGGCTACTAAGGTTTAGAGAAGAGATAGTGTTTCCAGTCCTCCAGCTATAACAAACTTAGCTATTGCAAAGAAAAAATTAATGTTTTCTTGTAAAATGAAGAATAAAAACCCAACAGGAAAACCTTTGGTCGGTGGAGAAGTAAACTGTGCTTAAAAATACGATCTTGCCTAAGATAAAGAAAAATAATAATTTCAAACCTATTGTTAGCTGTTTCAACTGCTAAGGGTCATTCTGGTTGACTGTTCTTTGGTTTAGTGAACAATATGATGAGGTTTCTGGAAAAGCAAAAATACACATTGAGCTTAACCTGGAATCAAGTTTGCAAATTAAAATTTTCTAATAATATTACGGAAGTGCTGGGGTAGGATGATGGGGAGAAGGGTGAGTAGAGGTGATAAACTCGGGCTTCGGGAGCCCTAGAATGAGACCATCCAAGGTGGGAAATTTAGGACAAGATCCAATCATGAAGTTCAAGATGATTTCTTTTCTGTTCCTAGTATTGGGGCTGTTTGGGGGAATGAGAAATGATAGTTGATGATCCGTTGATGAGCGGTAACTTTGTAAAGGTAAAGCAGTGTGGACAGATGCTAGCAGGCGGAGACAGCAGGATGAAGAGACTATACAGGGCCTTCAGCAAAAGTACAAGAGAGAGGTGGCTATGAAGAAAAAGGTACCCATTCTGGAAATTCTTACTAATCATAGAGAGAGTACTAGGCTTCCCTTAGTATTTGGCATAAATGTTTGAGTCATTTTATTTATAAAAACAGAAAGGAAACGGAAAGAAAAGTGTAAGGCCAGAATGTTAGAGGACATTTCTCAGACCTAGTTTGCTTTTGCATTAAGTGTGATAATCGCTGAAAATCACAATCACTTTATCTTTCTTAAGACATGTTTCTCCACTTTTCTAATTCTCAGATTAGAAACCATCTAAAATGATTGGATTCTAATCTGGGCATAGCCCCATATAATAAAATTCAGTGGTGTGCCAGTAAACTGGCCCTGGGGGGTCGGGTGGGATGGCAGATTTTTATGGTGTAAATACACCCACCTTAGCCAATTTCAAGCTATAAACTTGACGTCACTCAATGTGGATTTAAGAAATGTGTGGAATCAGATCTTAGAAGCTGGTATGAGCATGTCCCAGCACACACTGACTCAATCCATATGACAATGATCCATTCCACTCTGTCACAAGACCAGCCACCTGGCCTTCTTTCAATTCCCTATAATTGCTCTGCTTCCTCCTGCCTCAGGACTTTTGTACTTTCTGTTCCTTTTGCCTAGGAAGCACTTTCCTTCACTTACACCTAATCAATGTCTACTCATCCATCTGTTCTGCACAAGTGTGACTTCTCTAGGCAAGCGTTCCCTGACCTTTCTTGGCCAGGTTAAGTACCTTAAGTCTAGACTTGTATGGAGCCATGCACCTTTCTTTCTTAAAATATGTTACAGTCTAATTTTATACTTGTTCAGTTGGTCATTTGATCAATATTTGTTTCCCCTCCTAGATGGTAAACTCCAGGATGCCAGGGCCCCTCTGCTTTTGTTCACATTGCATAGCCTGGCAAGTAACAAGTATTTAACAACAATTCAATTTGTTGAATGAATGAGCACCACAGATAATCCCCAAAACTGTTCAACAATAGCTAAAACTCTTGGAGTACCTATGTACTCTAAGGAAGCTCTAGGAAGCACAGAGCAGTTAAAGGAAGTGCTTAAGGTCAGACAGCCGGAACGATAGAGACTTGGGAGGTAAGCACCTTGACACTGGAGGCCACACTTCTCATTACTGAGCTCTGCAGCTGAAGGGGAAAAGAACAGATGCAAAATAGGTACTGTGACCCTTCAGTCAAAGGAGACATAATATGGATAAAGACATTCAAATAGAATTGGAAGAAAGCAAGAAGAAATTTAAATAACCGTAGTGTTAAGAAGATGAGAAAATAAATTTTTTTTTTTACTTTTAAAATTTCATTTAAGACTGTTGTATAGCAATTTTTAAAGGATTAAAAAATCTAGCTTGCATCTTTGGACCTATGAAATGTACATGTAATGCTGTCATTAGCCTCTTGCTAAGGATTCTAAGAGGAAAAGTAGATTTCAGCATTTTCCTCTGTAGCTGTATGAGCTGGGCCCTTGCCTACTAATAGTAGGAGAAGCATATTTTGGCAGTAAAATCATAGTTAAATTTAGTTAAACTGCTTAGCTATGCATCAAAAGTCAAGAGTTGCCTATATGCAATTTAATATGCCTTTCTGTAAAGAATCCATTGAGGGCTAAAGCCAGCCTTAAGCAAAAATTTAAAGGATACTTTTAGAGACCAAGATACATCACTCACCATAGTCCAATTCTCTTTACTAATAATTCTAACTATCACTGAGAACTTCCTGTGTGCCCAGCACTAGGCTCAGTGCTGGGAAAGTTCATGCATTATTTCACTTAATTCTTACAAACCCCTGTGATCTACCTACTATTACTATCTTTATTTGAGAGTTAAAAAGTGAAGCAATTAGCTCAACTTGGCACATTCAGGAAAAGGAGGAACAGACTTTAGAACAAAATTCTTTCTATCTCATTACACAGTTCATAAAAAAAATACAAAAGTTTAAAAAAGGATTTAAAAACTGTTTCTCCATTGATTCAAGAAAGACAGAGGAAAAAGGTGGGGGGGGGGGGAGAGAGAGAGAGAGAGAGAGAGAGAGAGAGAGAGAGAGAGAGAATGAAGCATCAACTCATTGTTCCATTTAGTTGTTCCAGTTAGTTGCATACTCATTGATTGTTTCTTGTTCGGAGGCTGGGACAAGGTCTATCCACTGAGCCACTCTGCCAAGACCAAAAATATATTTTTATTTGAAAGCTTTGGCTGACCATTCATATTCCATGAGGGAGTTTCTGCTTTGTTTACCTGGAAAAAATCCCCCAAAACAAACAACAACAACAGGAAAACAGCTCCAAGAAATAAGAAGCAGTAGAATCATAGGAAACATAACAGTGGTTTTCAACTCTGACATATTCAAATCATCTGGACAAATACTGACTGAGAGGCTGGGTGAAAAGGTGATGGGATTCAGAAGTACAGATCAGTAGGTACAGAATAGTCACAGAGATGTAAATTATGTCTCAGTAATATCGCAATAACTATGTATGGGGCCAGGTGTGGACTTGAAATATCAAAGAGGAGGGAACCACTATTTAAAGTACTTAATTGTCTAACCTCTGTGTCTGTATTAAACTAATACAGAATAATATTGAATGTATACTGCAATGGAACGTTTTTTAACTTAAATTAAAAATGAAAAAATAAATACTGATGCTTGAGCGCCATCCCAGATCAATTAAACCATAATTAAAGATAGGTCCTGGGCTTGGTGATCTTTAACTGCTTTTTAAGCCCCTCATCTGCCTTCTCTAACCTTCTTCACCCCAACCAAGCAGGTAAAAACAAACAAACAACAAAAACCCCACTTCGTTGTATAACAACAATGGGAAAAATTTTTGATGTTTTTAAATTCTTTTTGCTAATAGGCTTAATTTATAAGTTGGTGTGACTGCTTGTAACTGTTATTTATTTTATAAGGTTATAGAAGATCTGCAACCAGAACTTTCTAGTTTTATAAGTTATACCAAAAGGCAACAGTAGATGGCCCACCTCTCTCAGAAAGAAAAATCAAAAGAATTGTGTACTAAATGGAAGGAGCATAACTTTCCTCGTAAATGAGCTTGAGGTAAGGAGTCAGTAAGAAGATAAAAACATGATGAGGAAAATAAGAAGTTAGACTCTTTCCAAGAATAATTGAAGATTGGGTTGAAAGAATAACGTACACAGAGACTCACAGGCACACAAAAGCTAAGAGTGGAAATGAGCAAAAGTGATTCCAGCCTGTCGTCTTGATTGATACTGATAATGAAAGTAGTGAAAGTTTGAACAGGGAAGTTGGCAAACCATAAAAATTGCGTTCCAAAGTTCCCCCTGGTCATGGATTTTTCCCTCCTTTTTCGGTGAAAGTGAGACTGGAAGATTGGTTTTATGTGAACATCTGTAAGAAAACTTGGTCGTATGTCTTCCTTTGACTGTCAATATGCACCATACAGGAGAGCCAGAAAGGCCAGAAATTTTCCATTGCACCAACTATTCTTAAAATTGTTTTCATTTTCACTTTTACCATTTATATTATACTCAAGAGACACCAAGTAAATATAACACTCATTAGAGATTAATGAAAATTAAAGTCTAGTTAAAGGCTAACTACTATATGGTTAGTCTTCTAAAATGAAGTATTTTGTCATAAATTAAATAGAATATAAGGAGATTTTCTTTTTTTAATTCAAATATAATTCTTAACTAAATAATAATATACTCTTCAAGAACTTTTTTCTATAAATCTCAGTACATACTCAAGGGATATTTATTTCCACCAAATAGGAAAGAACAAATTATTATTTCCATTTTGCTAGACCAACTAAGAGACTGAGAAAAAAAAATGATTTGACAAAGATCTTCAAATAAAGCTGATCTCATCATTCCCAATCCAGAGTTCTACTCTAAAATGAATTTCCTCACTTTATTACCTCTAGGCTGATAGAGCTTTGAGGTTATATTTTCACTGTTCAGAACAGTTGTGTCCTGCTTGACCAGGTGGTGGCACAGTGGATAGGGTGTCAGACTGGGATGTGGAGGACCCAGGTTCAAAACCCCGAGGTCACCAGCTTGAATGCGGGCTCACCAGCTTGAGTGTGTGTCGTTGGCTTGAGCGTGGGATTATAAACATGACCCCATGGTTGCTGGCTTGAGCCCAAAGGTCACTGGCTTGAAGCCCAAGGTTACTGGCTTGAGCCCACGGTTGTTGACTTGAGCAAGGGGTCACTCACTCTGCTGTAGCCCTCTGGTCAAGACACATATGAGAAAGCAGTCAGTGAAAACTAAGCAGCGGTGACGAAGAATTGATGCTTCTCATCTCTCTCCCTTCCTGCCTGTCTGTCCTTATGTGTTCCTCTCTATGTCTTTCTCTTTGTTTCTGTCACATACACACACACACACACACACACACACACACAATAATAGTTGTGTCCTAGTTCTAGGACCTATCATAAAAAACTTAAGAGTCCAACTTTAGTCATTAGTTTCAACCCAAAACTCACTCTGGACCGGTGTAAAACCCAGAGACCCACTTAAAACTGTCATGGGGAGCCAAGAGAACACAGCCTTCCCACGGTACTTATAACGCGACCCAGGACAGGATGCCCGCAATGCTAAACCACACTAACAGTAAGATTCCTCCATACATGCGATATAGTACATCATCAATTTCCATCTCAGTATGCCTAAAAGAGTGTTGAGAATTAATTGAGGCCTACAATCCAACAGTGTGTGCAGTAATGGTAAGGCCTGGCCCTTGCCATGAAACTCTGATAGTAAATAGAGTTATCCCTTCAGGTTCATTCATTACGAGGACTCAGTGAGCAGAGAGAAGGGAGGACTGGAGCTGGACAAAGGTAGATAGCTGTGGCTAAAGCAATGCCAGTAGCCATGGCCATGAGGGCAAGTAAACAGTGGGTTACAGCTTAACCACATCCTTCTGGCATGAGGTCACTCCAACTTTGGCTCAGTTCTGCGTACAAATAAGTAAAAGTCTAAGGATGCATTCTAAATTGTTTACCTGTGGCTGTCCAGTTATTTTTAGTGAGGCTGATTCCCATTTAATACTCAGAATGGTGGGGCGGCTGACAACCCTTTTCAACAGTGCAAAAAATTTCAATCAATTTACACAAGTGCTCTGCAAACACTGTGTGGTGGTGGTGGTAATAGAGTTGCTCTATGGTTCATTTCATTCCTAAATGCTTGATTAATCCCAGTTGTAACTACAAATAAGTACTGGATCTACTCCTCTGTACACTGTGAACAGACCATGTAACTATATATTCAGAATTTGTTTTAGCAGCACTATGGTTTAACCCAGGCACCCCGGCGCCAGCGGATACTACTCAGGTGGGTATGGAGGGGCTCTCAAAGGGCCTATGTTTTCCAGACAAACTCAGGATCCACTGTATGGTTAGTTTGCTGCAGAAGCTGGATAGGACGGTCAGAATAGATGCTGATGAATTGCAGAGATGTCTGACACAGTTGGGGATTGCTGGAGGGTACATATCTTTTAATGAAGAAACTTGTCGGCTTAGTTTCAATGCTGGGTAGAGATCTGTCAAGTACAATGGATTTCAGTGAATTTAAAGAACTCTAGTCTGTACCGAATGGCTGGAGACAACACTTCATCAGTTTTGACAGTGATAGGAGTGGAACAATGGATCCTCAAGAATTTTAAAAGACCCTGACAACACTGGAATTTCAAGTGAGTCTCAAGGCCATGACTTCAATTGCAAAACGATGCAGCACCAATGGAAATATCACCTTCATTGATTACAACACCTGCTGCGTCAACCTGCATCAAATGGCGAGCTCTATCAGAGGGCTTTCCAATCCGGCATACTGCTCAGCAAGGTGTTGTGAATTCCCCATGTGATGATTTCATTATGTGTCATGAGTATTTAAATCAAGAGGAAGCTATGTGAATGTAATCAACATTCCCGTTGCTCTTGTTCCTTGCCTTCAGTAATGTATTTATATGTAAACCTTTGTCACCATTTTTCTTTAACACTGTTGTAAAGGTTTTTACTTTATGTACATCTGAAGTTTTTGTTTTCAATTTAGCTAATAAAATTCTTTGAAATTTTATTATTATAAGATCAGTTTTGTTATGCCATTTAGATCTTCCTTGAGCCATTGTCATATGCCTTATTTTCTTGCTAAACCTGTTTTATGTACATTTCAGTATGCAAAATGTTTAAGTCACATAATATATTTTTCATTGTAGGATACTAAGACTTTTTCTTCAGACTATAGCTGTTGCCATTCCTCCCCTAGAAGGGCTTTTACATGGTATTGAAAGCTTTGTGTGTGGAGTATTCTTATCATACAAAATGGTTTAGGCCTATTTGGATGCAAATATATATATATATATATATATATAAATACATATATATATATATACAGATATATATATGTAGTAATCCATGTCAGAATTCACCTTAGTGGAAACTTTGCTCAGACTTTAAGACTTACTATATTTTGATGCCATATGAATGGATGGGAACATGAGTGATCATTTTCTGCCCCTTGAAAACCTATTGAATAATTTGAATGGCAAATACTATGTCTGTACCCAAGACCTTCTTTGTTATCATTCATTTAGACATTTGTTAACCATATTTAAAACCCTTGTACAATACTTTATGAGCTTAACTACAGAAAGAGAAATTTAATAGAAAAAAACTAAGAGAATACACAAAAATATTAACTATAATTATTTTGGCTGATAGAATTCTAGGTGATTTAATTATCTTTATATGTTTCAATATTGTCCAAGTTTTCCATAATATCTGTATGCTTTCCTTTTAAAGTCAGAAGATGTTAATTTTTATTTATTTATTTATTTATTTTTAGGTTTTTTTAAGAGTTTTTTTTTTATTTTTTTTGTTTTTATTTTATTTATTATTTTTAGAAAGGAGAGAGACAGAGAGAGAGAATGGGGGGAGGAACAGGAAGCATCAACTCCATATGTGCCTTGACCAGGCAAGCCCAGGGTTTCAAACTGGCAACCTCAGTATTTCCAGGTCGACGCTTTATCCGCTGCACCACCACAGGTCAGGCAAGATGTTAATTTTTAAAATATTGATAATTCTATTTTGATATGCCCTGTGTTCTTGCTTACATTTAAAAATATACATAGTATAGAAAGATTTTTAGAAAATAATTTAAACCAGGTGCTTTTAAATAAGATCTGAATTCTAATCCTGGCTGTGCCTCTTACTATATATGTGTTTTGATCATTTTAGATAAGCTCAAAACCTCTGTTACCCCATCTTTGAAAAGTAAATAACTATTACATCGTGGGGTTAATCTGAATATGAAAAAATGTATTAGCAATATAGCGTACAGATGATGTATTGTAGAATTGCATGCCTAAACCTGTAAAATTTTGTTAGCTAGTGTCACCTCAATAAATTCAATTAAAAAATTAATTTAATAAACTATAGAAATGATCCCTGAAAGTATAGTCTTGAAAAAATTTAATTTAATACTCCAGAAAACAGGGGCGAGTTAGATGACACTGGAACAGTAAATGTTGATCATTACTGAAACCAGTGATGGGCACATAGGTTCCCATTATTCATCTCTAATTCTGTATATATTTTTTTCCCAAAGTAAAAAGTAAAACTTATTTTTTTGCCTGACCTGTGGTGGCACAGTGTATAAAGTGTCAACCCGGAAATGCTGAGGTTGCCAATTCAAAACCCTGGGCTTGCCTGGTCAAGACACATATGGAAGTTGATGCTTTCTGCTCCTCCCCCTTTCTCTCGCTTTCTCTCTCTCTCTCTCCCCTCTCTATAATGAATAAATAAAATCTTTAAAAAAGAAAAAATGTGTTGGTATAATAAACACCAATAATATTTGTTTCTTAAATGTAAAGCTGGTTTGGTTTGCTTTCTTTGCAAGAGAGCTTAACAGATAAAGTAATATAATTAATCTAATTAATCTATTTCATGCCTACCAGCAGAATATATGTCTAATTTTAGGGTACAATGTGACAGCTAACATTCTGATGTCAGCAATAAAAATAAAATATTTTTAAGCATCTTTAAAAAAGTTGTTTTAAATCTTAAAAAATAAGTTATTCTGAACATTTTTAGGAAGTTATAATAAATCCAGTTATCACAGCATTTTTCTATATAAAACTGTTTTATTGTTCTCTGTTACCTATGATTTTCAACCATTCTGCTTCAAGAATTTTTAAAACATGCATTACTTGGCTATTTAGTCGGGGCATTGACCTCTTTTACCTTAGATTGTCAAATAAAAAAATGACAATGGCCAACACAACAATCATTGTCTGGTGTGAATAAATCAAAATTATACCTATTTTATGTCAGATCAGCAAAAAAAAATTTTTTTTGATGTCCCACAGAATTTTAGTAATTAGTTTGTGTGCCATGAGATGAGAAAGGTTGAAAATTGCTGCTCTAGAAGTGCCAGATAAGGAACAGGAGTTTTAACAAATAGTTGAATAGCTTTAATAAACTATCCCTCACCTATCTCTCCACCTTTATCTTTTACCACTCTTTACCATCTCTCCTGTCCCCCAGAACATACCCCCTGCTCCTGCTACCCAGAACTAACCAACTCTGAAATATGTTATTGGCCAAGATTGCCAGCTGGAGGTCTATGGTCCCATCCAGCTTACAGATATGTTTTGTTTGGGCTTTATAGTGTTTAGAACTATTTTTGTTTGGATATTTCACAGGACTTGTATCTTCTTGTGGAAAATGAAAGATTTGCCAACACTGAACCAACATTCCTGCATGGCAGCAACCAGTTGCAGCTAAGTAATGGCTTATTGCTTTAGATATGGTATGCCATCCCTAATTCTCTATAATCCCCACCCTTTCCCTAGACTAGTCATTTATTTTCTTTATCTGCCTGGTCTCTATAAGGCCATGCACTTTACACTTCCATGTTATTCCCTAAACTAGTGCCTCTTGGGGTAATGTCCTGTTTCTCTCCAGTAGACTTCTACCTCTCCCAATTCAATGTCTCCTCTACTGTAAAGTCTTTCATTTGTCTCCTTCCATGATCACTTATATACAGTGTGTCTGTAAAGTCATGGTGAGCTTTTGACCGGTCACAGGAAGCAACAAAAGATGATAAAAATGAAATCTGCACCAAATAAAAGGAAAACCCTCCCAGTTTCTATAGGATGATGTGGCAGCATGTGCGCATGCGCAGATGATGACATAACATCGTGTATACAGCAGAGCAGCCCACGACCATGCCAGTCAAGATGTGGACAGTACAGAGGAAAGTTCAGTGTGTTCTGTGGCTTGCTAAATTCAAATCCGTGACCAAAGTGCAATGTGAATATCGGCGCGTTTGTAACAAAGCGCCACCACATAAGAATAACATTACTCGGTGGGATAAGCAGTTGAAGGAAACCAGCAGTTTGGTGGAGAAACCCCGTTCTGGTAGGCCATCAGTCAGTGACGAGTCCGTAGAGGCTATACGGGATAGCTACCTAAGGAGCCCTAAAAAATCTGTGCGTGAGCCCACATCAAACTGCACTGAATAGGTATGAAACTGGGAGAGTTTTCCTTTTATTTGGTGCAGATTTCACATTTCTATCGTCTTTTCTGTGACCGGTCAAAAGTGCACCATGACTTTACGGACACACTGTACACATGCCTATTATAGCACTGATCACAATATTTTAGACAACTGCTGAACTAACTAATCCCCTCAAATTCAAGAATCTGGATCTGTTTACATCTTCATTGTTAATGTTTAGCATGGATGCCAATAAATTAATAAGTATCCAAGAGAGTCATGATATAGAAGAAAGTAAACTAATTCCCATGACATTAAAATGGCTTTTTTCTGAGGCAGGCAGCATTTGCACTAACAGTGGTTGAAAGTGGGGCAAAAAAGTAGGGTAGCAAGAAAGTTAAGAATACAAGCAGAATCCTTGCTTAAGAACAAATTCAGAAAGCAGGACACATTGTACATTTCTTACAAATACAGATAAGAAAATACTAATACTGTACGTTTGAGGAAAACTGTTAAGGAAACATAGACGTAAAAGTATTTGTATTTACAGTGTCTAGCTGAAAACATTTTCAAGTATAATCATATTGGTCTTACAATTAAGGAAGAACAGTATCTGAAATTGTTTATAAACCTATTCTTTTATATAACAGAGGTAAGAGGTCTAAATTCCAGATGTGTGCTGTGGAAGAAAAAACAAAAATCATGAGAAAGTAACTTATTTTTCTGAACCTTTTACTAAAGAATGAAAGAGAAAGAGGAAGAAAATACTATATTCACTAACATCTTAAATTTTTGACTGGTAGGTAAACCAGTGGTCAGTTATATTTTTCCAAAGCAACCATTATCATTATATGGTCTGTAGATCTCATGTTTGCATCTTAAATTAATTCCATTAAACAATAAAAATATAGGGTAACAGTTGATTGAATGAGAAATATGAAAAGTGAAAATTGTTTGCAAACATCGTAACACCAAAACTACTGCCTTATACTAATAAACAATGAGAGTCTGGTTTATGTAATGGAGTCTTCATTATTACTCAAAGATATACACGTGCTCTCTTGTAGAATTCTAGAGCACTATCTTTAGCTTTTAACTGAAGTACTTTGACACATGTGGGCTTACATGCTTTTAAATTTATCCTTTATATTAACTACTATTAATCTACTCCTACTTCTTTTCCATTAGTTACTTAAAAAGGAAAAAGAAAGAAACATGTAGTAATTGACCTAGAAAGACCAGTCGCCAATTTTTTTAATGAAAGAAAGGAAGTGTAGTGTATAAGGTGACAAGTTTATGTGGGAGTGTTATTTTGAGTGACTTCAAGGAAATTCATATTTTTCTGGTATAACAGCAAGTTAGTGGTGTGCTCTTAATCTTTTTTAAAAAAAATGTTCTTGCTCTTACAAAATCCTGTTGAAGAAATAAAACACACACATCTTAGTATAAGATACTAATTTCCTCAAGTATCTTCTATGAAGTTACAAAACTCATGATGAAATAACAGCCTCTTTAAACACGGTGTGAACTTTAAGCACAAGTTCTGACTTCAGTTTATGCCGTTAGAAAGTGTCTGCATAAGAACATTCATTCTCAATCTCATGTCTCCCAAACCTTTGCTCTATAATTAAATAAGAGATAGAAATGTTAAGAGGAAGAACTGAAAGGTCTTATTCTGGGAAGAAGAAAGTATGTCTCCATGTTATCATTCTAAAACATCTATTATCATGGTCAAATCCCTTCCTGTCACTAGTGTTTAAAATTAAATGTTTTACTTTACTTGAATGAATAGCAAAGTATCAGCTTCCCAGTCTATAAATATTTTTTAAAACCTAATTTCTCAAATCCACTTTCTTGATACTAGGGTGTTAAATTGCTTTCTTTCAAAAACTGACTAAAATTTCACCAGGGTATTTAAGACATAATGACATTAGTTATAATTTTATTTCTGGTTTTTTACCATAGGAGAAATTGACCTTTGACTTTTAAGAAAAATACCAAGTATGGGTTTTTTTTTCAATAAATTAGTCAGCATGAGATATTGTTTATCATTTTCCATTGAAATAAATGACCTCCCATGTACAACAGTGCCTACCAAAATTCAATTTACTTAACTAAGCATATGCTTTTAAAGAACACTTTGTTTTGTTTTTGTAGTTTTATTCTGTATTTGGGGTAATTACATTACCTGTTAACATGTGGTTTAAACCATTTGCAAATGGCTCCGTTTTTACAAGTATATATCAATTATCCAAATATAGAGCTATGGAAATTAGGAGAGCAAGCATCTGAGGCCTTTTGAGTTTGCCACTTAACTAGCTGTGCAACATTGGGCAAGTTATATATCAAAAGGTGGTTAATGAGCTAAAGAGAAAAAATCTAGCAATGAAGAGGCATTGAAGATATGAGGTTGGGGAGCTGGAATATGAGCTCACAGGAGGGCCTCACTGAACAGGGAAATTTGAATGAAGACCAAAAGGAAGTGAGGGAGCAGATCATCTAGATAGAGGATAGAGATCCAAGCAGAAGAAAAAGCAGAACTTAAAGTGGGAGCATGCCTAGCATTTTCCAGGATCAGCATAGAGGTTTCAGTGGTTGGAGTGGTCTGAGCAAGAACAATAGGATCCAAGGCACAAAGTTGGTAGAAGGAGCAGTGGGAGGAGCATGAGGGATGGTTATAATGGGACTTAGGGTTTTCCTCTAAAGTGGGAAACCACTGAATTTTGAGCAGAACAATGATAGGACAGATTTATTTTTAAAAGGATCTGGCTTCGCTAACTTCAGTAGCACATATACTTAAAAGGATCTGGCTGCTGTGTTGAGACTAGTCTAGAACAGCATGATATACATACAATATGATAAATGAGAGATGATGGTGACTAATAAAAGAATGGAGGTGGTGAGATGTGGCTACATTCTGGATATTTTTTAAAGTAGAGTTAACAGAATTTCTTGATGCATTATGGAGAAATCAATGATACAGTAGTCCTCCCTTATCCGAGGGCCGTAAATTCCAAGACCCCCAATGGATGCCTGAAATCATGAACAGTACCGAATCTCATATGTACTATGTTTCTTCCTATATATAAAATAAAGTTTAATTTATAAAGTAGGCACAGCAAGAGATTGACAACAATAAGTAGTAAAATAGATTATAATAACATACTGTAACAAAGATTATATGAATGTGATCTTTCTCAAACTATCTGGAATTTTCCATTTAGTATTTTCAGATCATGGTTGACCACAAGTAACTAAAACTGCAGAAGGCAAATCCACAGCTAAAGGAGAACTACTTCAATCTCCAAGTTTAATAAGTGGAAAAACGGAGTTGCCATTTACTAGAAAAGAAAGGACTTGGAAGGGTCCAGACATGAGGACCAGGCTCTCAGCTACATCAGTCTGGAGTTCAAGGGACAGATCCAGATGAGCTAAAATTGCAGAATCAGAAGTACACAAAAGCGTATAGAAGGTATTTAAAATCATTTGTAAGAAACTCTAAAGCAACAAGGGATAAACACCCAAAACCGACCAAGCAAGCAGATCAGAGGAGAAGAGAGCAGAGACAAAGAACCTAGACATGTAAGAGGATGGGCTATGATGGTTTGCTGCAAGGGCTGCAGGGTCAAGGGTGTCAAGCACAGCTCGGTGTGACAGGAAACTGGCCATGGGTGCAGGGCTGTGAAAGCAGATGAGCAATTCTGCCTTCTCCTTGCCTACCAATGGGCCTTGATGATCTCACCTTACTGTTGCTTCTTACACCTCAGCCTACTCTCTGTATTCATTTAAGGAACACCTGCTTCACTCTTTAATTCTAACTTAATTTTTCAACTAAACAGATAACAACTTACCAAAGAACTTGTTATACAAATAAATAATGTTTTAAAAGTTTAGAAAAGAAATGTTTCTTCACTTCATATGCAAAGAAAATGTAATGGTGTTGTGACATTTGGTTGTGCTTATTAGGAATCAATTCTTAGTCAACTCATTAAAGCGAGATCTTGGGATGGGCTATATCCTCAGTTATCATAACATGATGGTGTCCCCTGAAGGTGCTGGGCTTTTCTGCTCAGACTCCGGTTTTAGCTAGCTTTTCCAGCCCCACCCAGGGAACTCTGTTCCTGGCCTCTTCTCTTTCTCATCTTGCACACACTCTCTCAGGGAACTCAAACACTCCACACAACCGCCACGCATATACGGATGAAATTGAAGCTCCTTATTGTCCACTGCTCCTACCAAGCCAATGAAAACAGTACGTACTTCGCTGGGCATCTCCCATCTAACTGGGCAACTCTCATCTTTCACAGGCATCTCAAAAGCCACATATCCAAACTAGTATTTTCTTTCCAAACCCTCTCCTCTTTATCCGGAATTATCTATTCCACAAGAACCACCATCATTTAAGAAGTCCCCAGAGCCAGAAACCTAGGGATGACCCATACTTCTTTTTTTTCCTTTTTTTTTCCGAAGCTGGAAACGGGGAGAGACAGTCAGACAGACTCCCACATGCGCCGGACCGGGATCCACCCTGCACACCCACCAGGGGCTATGTTCTGCCCCTCCGGGGGCGTCGCTCTGCCGCGACCAGAGCCACTCTAGTGCCTGGGGCAGAGGCCAAGGAGCCATCCCCAGCGCCTGGGCCATCTTTGCTCCAATGGAGCCTTGGCTGTGGGAGGGGAAGAGAGAGACAGAGAGGAAGGAGGGGGGGGGTGGAAAAGCAAATGGGCGCTTCTCCTATGTGCCCTGGCCGGGAATCGAATCCGGGTCCCCCGCATGCCAGGCCGACGCTCCACCGCTGAGCCAACCGGCCAGGGCCCCAATACTCCTTTATCAACCCATTTCTCAACCCGATATCCAGGTACTCTTGTTCATTTTACAACTTAAATATTACTTCCTCCCTTGTACCACATCTGTAATTCTTGTATACTTTTACTATTACATAGATCAAAGATTTAGCCATTATGTGTTTCTGTGTCTGTGTTCCCTATTAGCCGGTGATTTCCTTAAGGGAGGATCCTGGATCTTATTGTGGGGGTGATTGACTAATTCCAGATTCCAGCAGAGGGAGACTAATTGGTAAGGGTAAACTTAAAGACATCTGTGACTGCAGCAAGTGGCACCAAGGAGAAAGGGGCTGGCATCTTGTAACAGTAAAAAGCATTGCAAAGTTGATGTCGGATGGTGTCCCCTAGGGTTGCACATACACAGCCTGTACAGCCGCATCAAAGGTCCTCATTAAATACACTTGAATTCATGAATGAGAATTTACTGAATGCCTTCCATGTTAGTTGACACCATGATATAGGCACTGGTGAGAAATAAAAATGTATCAGACACAGCCTTTCTTCCTCCAGGAGCCTTCCGGGTAGCCGGACAAAGGAGGTGGATGCACAACACACTTAATTGATTTACATGGTGGAAATCAGATTGAGATTAGTAATGGAAGACTTCTTGCAGGGGGTGAACTAGAGAAGGGCCTCAAGAATGGATAGAACTCAGTAGATTTGAAGGAGACTGTGAAGAAGAAGTGGACACACAGGTTCGACAATGTGTTCCCAGGACAGGTGTTAGGCTGTTGGGGAGGCTTCGTGTGGTGGGAAATAAGGCAGGACAAGCAACAGACTAGAAAGCTCGGCAGAGAGTGAGGATGCAAAGCCTACAAGAGGCATCAAGTTGAGCAAGTTATCATTAAAATTTGATCCTATACTCTACTTCAGAATGATATTTCTGCTGGCTCTGTTGAATTGCCTTTGGCCTTCTTACACAGGAAGCACAGTGACATGGATGCAGCAGCCTGCAAAGGTGGAGGAAGGGAGAGGGCGTGCCTGGTGTCAATCAACCAAGGGAAACACACCAGCTGATTAAGGAGGGGCATTATTTCACTTTAAAAGGAGCCAGTTGCCTCCTCCTATGGACTCAGTCTGATCACTTCAATTGGAAAGGCAACATTGAAAGCAATTGGGAGATGGGCACAAGAGAGATAGAACTCCATAGCAGAACACCAATTACAGACTCTATAAATGTGTGTTTAAATACAGAAAGAGCCCTTAGAGCCTGGCCTAAAGAAACATCTTTGTGTGATGAAAACAGAAGCTATCAGTTGAAGAAAGGACAAGAAAGGAAATGAAAGAGAGGCGTGAGATTTGTCAGCCTTTTCCCTAAGCACCATCTCCAGTTCACAGTGAGCGCAATATAACTCCCCAACATGACAGAAAACTCATCATGAAACTCGAGCCAGTGGCAAAGCAGAATGAGCAATTTCATAGAATAACAACGGACATGAGGTCTGCAAAAGAACTACAAAAGGAAGAAAAGTTAACTGTTAAACCCCCAACAGTTATGTTCTGCCTGGTTTAGGATGAACAAAATTTAGAAGCCATATAGTCTTAACTTTCATCCCCAGATGTAAATGTTTTCCTTTATAAGCTTGCTGAGAAACTGAACATACTAGATTCTAGATTTTTTTTCTGTAATTTGTTGTGCATTATCAGCTATTTGCATAATTACTCTAATTAAGCTAGTTATAGCAGTTCCTGTAAATATGTGAAAGATCATTAAAACATGTAATTAAGTCCTTATATCATTAATTAAACTGTATCAGCTGAGAATTACTGTAAATATGTCTGGAGGTGTCATTAGTCTGTGTAATGGAGACATAGAATTCTTTATGGAACTACAATAAAGTGCTCTGCAGCAATATTCCATTTAGACACCACTTGTGGTTTTTAAATCCAGATCTCAGGCATAAAAGAAAAATGTATTTTCCATCCCCATATAGTTTGAAAAGCTGATACAGGTTTTAGATTTCCTTTATTACTAACTGGGAAAAAATACAAATTGACAAGTGGGCCCAGATCCCTAGGGGTCACTCCTGGACTTGTAGCAGCAGGGGGCAGAGGCTGAGGCCTAGAAGAGGCCCAGCCAAGTCCCATCCTGGAGGACATGTCTGCCTCCCAAGTTAGCTCAGCCCCTAAATGTTCCCTCCTGGATTCTCCTGTCCCTACAAACTGTCCTCTTTTCTCAGCGTTTATGTGTCCATAGCTGCCCCAATGTCCCTAGTCAAAATATTAGATTAACAATAGTAGGACTCCCGGATAAGACTGCATTTTAAAGGACACAAACATCAGAGGAGTGAAAACCTTAAAGTGTGATATTTTTAAGATAGAATTTCAGACGGTGTGAGCATGATTTGTGAGGCTGAGAATCCAGCCTTTTGTCCCTGCAAATTGGACATCTTCTGCCTCCCCCTGAGGCAGGCCCTTGCAGTCAGCATTTGGAGGTACTTCAAGCTCTAGACTGCTAAACAGTCCACCGATTCAGGTAAGAAAAATTGCAGTTAGTTCTGCCAGGGGATGGCAAACAGAGGCCAGCAGCCCTTATTGATTCAAAGGATCCTTGCCATAAAAGAAAAGGTAGCTAGGTCTAAACAGATGAGGGGATCCCCAGGGCTTCAGAACGACACACAGGAAACCCCCTCCCTCAGAAAATAACAAACAGAGAAAGCTTTCAGTTCTTCAAGTGCAAAAAATAAAAGTGTATGACTAGTCTTTACTTCAATGTTTATTTCTGGGGAGAGGAAAAGATGAACTTTGCTCTTACATTAAAACCTTACACAAATTTTCATCTTTTTTTGGAAATCTACATTTTAGAAGTTTCAATTCTTATTTGACTTGGAGATGGTGAACACTATTGCAATGCAATACACAGGTAATGTATTATAGAATTGTACCTATTTAATATATAATAGGTACAATTGAAACCTATATAATTTTACCTATATAATAGGTACTTGAAACCTATATAATTTTATTAACCCTACAAACTGTCCTCTTTTCTCAGCCTAATCACCCTGATAAATTTAATAAAATTTAAAAAGTTAAGCCATTTTGGCCTTGGCTGGTGGCTCAATGGATAGAGCATCAGCCCAGTGTATGGATATCCAGGGTTTGATTCCCAATCAGGGCACACAGGACAAGAGACCATGTGCTTCTCCTCTCCCCTCCCCCCTCTCCTCTTCCACTTCTCCTCTCACAGCCAGTGGCTCAATTGGTTTGAGTGTGACCCCAGGCGCTGAGAATAGCTCAACTGGAGCATATTAGCTTCAGGTGCTAAAAATAGCTTAGTACTTGAGCATCAGCCCTACATGGGGTTGCTGAATAAATCCCGGTCGCGGCACATGCAGGAATCTGCCTCACTATCTCTCTTCTTTTCACCTAAAAAAAAAATTAAGTTTCAGTTTTTGAAGTAGAAATTTCTAAGTTTTGGAAAAACGCACATGATTTTATTTTTAATAATTATAAAATATAATACTTCAATTTGTCTCTAATATTCATATATAGTGGATAACATACTTGCTATGGTTTCATCAAATTCACATTGATGAAAAAAAAATTCACATTGATGGACTAAATAATTTAAAAATTAGATTTAGATTAGAATTCTTCCTATCAACTTTATTTCCTGAGGCAGAATTAAATTCATTCAACAAAATGGCACATAACAATATACCTCACTTTTGAGGTGTACCAATGACTTGATGAATCTAATGGCTGCTATGGAAATTCTCCCTTTCAAAAATGAAATGAATATAGTCATTATAATTTACATGCAGCTTAAAGTGTCCTCTAAAGTCTACTTCCAGACCCAGGTTGGGAACCCCTATAATACCCCTTGGATTTTTATTATTCGTTGGATTTTGAGTGTTCTCTGGGAGGAGCTCTGGAGTAAAGTGCAAAATCAACAAAAATCCTTTAATGAAAGAAAACCATGGCTGATAATAAGGTGTAAGACAGAATGCTGGCAATATTGTAATGTAAACAGTGGTTTAGAAATGAGACCCCCTACACTTTAGTGCAGGGGTAGTCAACCTTTTTATACCTACCGCCTACTTTTGTATCTCTGTTAGTAGTAAAATTGTCTAACCGCCCACTGGTTCCACACTAATAGTGATTTATAAAGTAGGGAAGTAACTTTACTTTGTAAAATTTATAAAGCAGAGTTACAGCAAGTTAAAGCACATAATAATAATTACTTACCAAGTACTTTATGTCAGATTTTCGCTAAGTTTGGCAGAATAAATCTTTATAAAACAACTTACTATAGTTAAATCTATCTTTTTATTTATACTTTGGTTGCTCTGCTACCGCCCACCATGAAAGCTGGAATGCCCACTAGTGGGCGGTAGGGACCAGGTTGACTACCACTGCTTTAGTGGATAAGCACTACAAATACTGCTAGTTCTACTCTCCCACCCTTTTTTCCTTGATGAATTTTGGTATAGGCTCAAAATAGTTTACATGTATAAACTATTTTCCCACATATTCCTCAGGCAATTGTCTTCCGAGCCTGCAGTGTTGCGGCCCCTGGCCCCCAAAGTGAGGCCACCTCAGCAGAGCAGATCCCTCAGCAAATTCCCGACCGTCAGCTGCTGTCCTTACCTCAGGAGTCACCTGCTTTCAGAACAATCCATCTCAAGGGGAAAAATGGCTCTGAAGACAAGTCCCCTCCAAATAATCCCTAGTAAAGGCTGGGGGTGGGGGAGCCGTGAAGAGAAAGCAGAAAATCATAGAGCTCTAATCGTTATCCCCAAAGCTGTCGCTCGCTACACAGAGCGTCTCAGCAGCAGGTCCAGAGACGGGATCTGGGTCTCCTGGCAATATCTGCTGCTTCTCTTTTACTTGCTGACAAGCAAACTGTAATCTCATTTGAAAGCCCTTGGTTAAACTGTGTGAGACTACCTTCAAAATCAAGACTCTCTCAGATTTATATGGAGGGGGAAAAGCAAGATAAAAACTGCATTTTTCATACTGACCTGAAGTTTCTGTTTTCTTTTCATTCTTCCCATTGATTTGAGAGAGAGAGGAAGGGGGAAGGGAAAGAAAGAGCGAAGCATGGATTCATTGTTTCACTTGGTTGTGTACTCATTGATTGCTTCTCCCATATGCCCTGACATGGGTCGAACCTGCGACCTCTGGTGCACCAGGTTGACTTTTTATCCACTGAGCCACACGGCCAGGGCCTTGACCTGAAGTTTTATTCCTTCGGGCAAGTAATTGCAAGAGCTAATCTCTTGGCCAGCCAAAGTAAGTAAGAGTTTAGGATCACATACCTGGCCACAGAGTTCATCTCAGGATATCGAACTACAATGGAGGCCCTGATACCATCAATGACTTACCTCACTTAGTAGATAGTTGTTCTCACACAGTAGTTCAAGTGGCAATGACATGACTATTTATATTAAGGAAAACAAGAATGCAATATGTACTTTTATAGACCGGTGATATCCAAAAATCCAAGTTTTTTAAAATAAAATAAAAAAAAAACATTTTATAACATGCTGAATATAATATACACATTATGGATACTATATTTATTTTAGACAGAGTTAAAACCTAACAAAATTAAAAAAGCCAGGTTAATTCTAGGTTTCTTCTTAAGTACACGAGATGGGGTACACTCGCTAAGATTTATCTCCTACAGAACGAGGTTTTTCACTCCAGTGTCTGATTTGGGTTGATTCTCAACCAAACCTCAACTCAAAAATGAATACTTACTATGACATAATAGTTATAAGTGGGTCAGTATGGTCATTTCATTCAAAGCACTAGTTTGAACAGGAGTCCGATATCACCCTAGGGTTACTGTCAGGTGCACAGGAAAAATATGCTTGGACAGACCAGTCTGCGGAAACCATGTAGACTGGGTTATACAGGGGAAGTCCTCACCAACATCTCTGATTGTTTTATTTATAATTACGGATAACCTACGCTCTCTCCCACAGAACTTTACGCACCTTGTATGGTAATTGCTACACTCTGGTCTCCCCTCGCTGAGCTCCTTCAGAGCACGGACTTGTCACATTCACCATTGTCGCCAGTGCTAGAGGACTGGCTGGCAGCTTTGCTGACCTCCAGCTGTATCAGTCACGCCGCTGCTGCTCCTGCTCCTGCTGACCCTGAGAACCGTGCACAAGGCCTTCTAGCTGCGCTGCCCCTTGACTGCCTGGGGACCAAGCTCAGGGGGCCTGGCCTGCTCAGAACCCAGGAGATGGGATCAGTGAGGAGGGCAGCAGACAGACTCTCTTCCCATGAGGAGGCTGATGGGGTGTCCCAGCCTACCTAGTGTGACCTTCACCAATTAAACCCTGAGGGAGTGTGTGTTTTTGGGCTTCCAAAAAAGTAAAAGATGCTCCATTTATGTGAATTTGGCTACCACAGCACCATAATAACTGCGAATCTTGAAAATTATTTTCTAAATCCCAGAGGGAAAAAAATATAGACAAATATTTCTTTTCTACTATATACCAAAGCGACATAAAATTATGAAGCCACATTGCTAGAGCTAGCTGCCTTGCATCCATTTTGGTACAAAGAGGAGATAGAGAGGGTTTCTAAAACCTTGCCTTTTTGATTTTTGGACTTCAGTATTAGTCATCTCTGATGATTTGAGTATGTGCTGCTGATTCCCTTTCTTCTCTGAACGTCAGATTACCTAGTCCACAAAAGAGAAGTTTTTAGATTTACATGAAATCTGATCATAGTACGAGGAATGAACATCCAGTTGATTTCTTTAATGAGTGTATGTACCAACTAATTCCTATGGCTCCAGGCATGACTAGCAGCTAGAAATGTCAGTAAGTGCTGACCTCAGAAGGTCACATACTCCTTCTTTGGGAAATTATCTGGAATAAATCACATTCAAAAGCCCTGAGGAGTTATGTTCTGCTTGTTGCAATGGGTAAACCCTGCTAGCGGCCTGGAATTCCACAACCCCTCTCAAAATGAGTAACATTCTCAGCTCACTCATTATTTCCAAAGGTCATAATTGGATTATCTTATTCCATTATTGAAAAGAAATTTAGAAACTATACTGTTTTGAGGGGGGAGCAGGTAAAGTTTCTAGGAAAGCCCCATAGTCTTTGGGATCAAAAAGGGTTAGGTTCAGATTTTCGCTCTAAACCTTGAAAGATCATGTAACTTTGCACATGAATTTAAACTTTCAACTGTCTGTTTCCTTCTCAGTCAAATGGAGATCATATCACTTACCGGGAAAAAATAAGAATTATAGTTAGCCTGCAAAGTGTCTGCCATATGGCAATTGTTTAATAAGTGGTAGCTATTAGTCTAGAGCAGGGGTCTCAAACTTGCGGCCCGCCGAACAATTTTGTGCGGCCCGCAGACTAATCCACGAAGTTCAAAATATTTTGGATAAAATTAAGTAAGCCTAGGGGCCTACTTGTATTTTTCATTTCTCTAGCATCCTAGCTAGATATTAGCTTAGTTAACAGCAGTTGTGATGTGAACTACAGTTTCTGGTCGTTTTGTGACACTGAGTAAACTGCATGTACGATTGTGCTTGTTGTACTGATTTTTTTTTGTTTTCAACTGCAGTGAGAAAAGTGTTGCGTAACAGTTGCCTTTTGTAGACCTAGTGTGGCCCGCCTAACGGCTGTGATCTTGCTCTGCGGCCCACATGCTGAGTTGAGTTTGAGACCCCTGGTCTAGAGTTTCAATTTATTAGTCGTGAACTGTATTTGCATTCTTATAGTAAGTTATCCACAGTTTATAAAACACTTTGACCTGTATTGCCACTTGTACCTCACTTTGAGTCTGTACGATGGTACATAGAATAGGTACCACCTCTATTATGTAGATGAAGATACAAGCTTAATTAATTAAGCATTTTGTTTAAAGTGACAACTTGTTTGGGAGTGCTAGCACAACTCAGTGATTCTGACTCTAATCACAGGTATATTTCAGCCCTCATGGTAGCCTGCCTCCTCTCAATGACCTCATCATCCTTGTCACTCATTCAAGGTAACATGTTAACTAGTCAAGTAGAAGTCTAGTGATAGATAATCTAAGTGAAACTTATTGGGAAAATTTTTCTTAATTGTAGCATTGAAAAATTCTTCAAATCTCATTCTTAAGAAAATGATAAGGGTGAGTATCAACAGCTTGAAGACAGCTGGTCAGTTAGTATCTGATCTGAATGATTCCATGCTCTATAGCTACACTAATACAGTCGCCATTAGGTACGTGTGGCCATTGAGCAATCGCACTGTGGCTTGTGTGACTGAGAAAATGAATTTTAAATTTTATTTATTTGTGATTAATTTAATAATCAAATCTGATACTTGCTTCAGTTACTGGAAAACTTTTAAGTATATTTTGAAACAGGTTGGATATGTAAATTTACTCTTTAAATTACACGTTTTATGAACTCTGATAACACATCAAGTATTTCTGATGAAAATTCAACTGCAAGTATAATATACACACCAGATTTCAAAGAGTTACTACTATAAAAAAAGAATGCCAAATACATTCTTAATAATTTTAATATTGATTTGCATTGAAATTATAATATTTTGAATAGAGTAAGTGAAATAAAATGAAATTGTAAAATTATTATAATTAGGTTTGTCAGCTTCTTTTTACTTTTTAAAACATGGCCACTAAACAATTTAAAGTAAACAGGTAGCTGGTATTAAATTTTCTTTGGCAGCATCACTCAACAGAAAATTTAATTACTTAGGTAACTAGAGAAAATCACAGATAATATCACTTTTCATTTCATTGATAAATTTTAATTTTTGGCTGGCTCAATTCTCAGATTCTTCATTGCTAAGATATTTCAGGGATGCTGCTTCCTCTGAGACAGCCAGAAAGAAGGCAAGGACGTGTGGGGCTTCTGTTGAAGTAAAAGAGGAAAGATAGACAAAAGGCCTAAAAAAAAATCCTGAAATTGGCGTAACTCTTGATTTAAAAGTTCTAGTCAATTTAATCCAGTGCTTCAAACATTTATGGAGTATCTGTGAAGTGAAAACTAACTGGTACGTGAAGGTTAATAGAACTCCAAATACTGGCCTCTGAGAGGCTTGTCATAAGCCATCGCATCAGCATCACCTGATTCTCGGTGATAAACTGCTGATTCCGGAGTCCCAGTGAGACCTCTTGAGTTAGACTCTCTGGATATGGTTACTTAAAAATCTATGTGTTCAGTGGCAATTCTTATGCCACTAAAATATGAGAGCTACTGTTCCAAAGGGTGAGGGACAGAAAACATGGGTTGGATATAATATAGGTATGCCACTAGAGCAGCGGTTCTCAACCTGTGGGTCGCGACCCCCGCGAGGGTCGAACGACCAAAACACAGGGGTCACCTAAAACCATCGAACGACCAAAACACAGGGGTCGCCTAGCCTGCTTTAGGCGACCCCTGTGTTTTGGTCGTTCGACCCCCACCGGGGTCGCGCCCCACAGGTTGAGAACCGCTGCACTAGAGGCACTAACGCACTCACAGTGTGCCGTGGAAAACTCTCCGGAGCGGAAAGCCTCAAAACTGAGGCTGGAATGATGAAAAGGAACTAGTCACCAAAGCAGGATGGCAGGAGAGCAGCAAGCAGAGGATCAGAATGAGCCGGGCGCCTGAGCACAGATCCTTGTGAAATATGTGGTGACACGAAGGAGTGCACTCTTACTAGGTCATAGTATAAAGCTTGAAGAGTTTTAGATGCAACACTGAGGATTGTGATCGTTATCCTGTAGGTCAGTTGTTTTCTGGGTGAAGGGGGCATTGGGCGAGGTAATAAGGGAGGCATGTGTAGTCTGATGACCCAGATATTCTGGTCAAAGGCCACTGCTACAGCCTGACCAGGTGGTGGCACAGTGGATAGAGCATCGGCCTGAGACACTGAGGACCTAGATTTGAAACCACGAGGTCACTGGCTTGAGTGTGGGATTACAGACATGAATGACCCCATGGTCACTGGCTTGAGCAAAAGGTCACTGGCTTGAAGCCCAAGGTCGCTGGCTTGAGCAAGGGGTCACGGCACATATGTAGAAAGCAATCAATGAACATCTAAGGTACTGCAATTAAGAACTGATGCTTCTCATCTCTGTCCCTGTCTGTCTGTCTCTCTCACTGAAAAAAATATATATATTTATGTATATTTTTATATATCTATATATACGTTTAAACTGTTATAAGCAGAATTTTAAGCAAAGAAGTTTTATGGCCAGATCTATGTTTACAAATTTTTCTGACAAACTGTGACAAGAATGACTTTAAGGAGGCTAGCCCAGTGTCAGAGAGGGGATAAATGTCAAAACTGAGGTGGTGGTAGAGGGAATAAATGAAAGAGAAACGAGGGAATAAATTTTAAATAAGTGAACTTAGCAGAAATTTGTGCTTAAGTGAATGTTGGGGTGAGAGAGGGTTTAGAGTGACTCCCAAAGTTCTGGCCTGACTAACTGAGAGGGTGATGATACCGTCCTCTAAGAGAGAGCACCAACAACGCAGCCTATTCTAATACCAAAACTTTGCTTGGCATGTTCTTTTGAATGAGTCATTCTATGCAAAACCTGTTGACAGTCTTCAAAAGGAACCAATAAAGCTATAACATGGCTCAAGATTATATATCACTCCATGTTTTGCATTAATAAAATCTGTTCCCATATTACATTTAAAAAGAAACCTATTTACTATGGAATGCTCTCAGGATTCGAATCAGCATTGTCATCATGAAAGTTTTTATATTCACATACTGAAAGGTACCTTTAAGTGAATTGCAGTGAGATTTTTTTTCTAAGTTAGGAAGTAAGGAAAGAAAGGAAGGATGAAAAAGAAAGAGGAAGAGAGAGGGAAGGAAGGAAAGAAGGAAGGAAAAAAGGGAGGGAGGGAGGGAGGGAAGGAGGGAGGTAGGGAGAGAGGAAGGAAGATCTAGTGATAGAAAAGATGCCAGTTCTTACCAATTGAATTTTACAAAGACTAAGAAAGCTTTTCATATTTGCTGGCATTAAGCACTCATTGATTTTATAACTAGTTTCAAAATAGATGGCTCCTTCAAGTGAAGAAATAAAAGTCAATATTCTATAAAGATATATTAAAGTAAATAAATGGAGATAAATATGTAATGATAGAGTAGGAGGGGAAAAATAAGATTCAGATAAACAATATGTGAAAATACACACTTTGGCCCTGGCCAGTTGGCTCAGTGGTAGAGCGTTGGCCTGGCGTGCAGAAGTCCCGGGTTCGATTCCCGGCCAGGGCACACAGGAGAGGCGCCCATTTGCTTCTCCACCCCTCCCCCTCTCCTTCTTCTCTGTCTCTCTCTTCCCCTCCCGCAGTGAGGCTCCATTGGAGCAAAGATGGCCCGGGCGCTGGGGATGGCTCCTTGGCCTCTGCCCCAGGCGCTAGAGTGGCTCTGGCTGCGGCAGAGCGACGCCCCGGAGGGGCAGAGCATCCCCCCTGGTGGGCAGAGCACCGCCCCCTGGTGGGCGTGCCGGGTGGATCCCGGTCGGGCGCATGTGGGAGTCTGTCTGACTGTCTCTCCCCGTTTCCAGCTTCGGAAAAATACAAAAAACAAACAAACAAACAAACAAAAAAACACACTTTGAAAGAAAACAGCTCCAGAGTCAAGTTGCCAAAAGGACAACAATCTATGCAAATATTAGAAAGAAGACGCTACCTGGCCTGTGGTGGCGCAGTGGATAAAGTGTTGACCTGGAATGCTGAGGTTGCCAGTTTGAAACCCTGGGCTTGCCTGGTCAAGGTACATATGGGAGTTGATGTTTCCTACTCCTCCCTCCTTCCTCTCTCTCTCTCTCTCTCTCTCTCTCTCTCTCTCTCTCTTTCTCTCCTCTCTAAAATTAAATAAAATCTAAAATAGAAAAAAAAAGGAAGAAGGCACTACTAATACAATTAAGCAATGGTATTGATATAATTTGTAAGACTATCATCTTTTACTTGAGGACTGAATTAAATTCATGTGAAGTATTCACAATTTGTGTAGAATTACAAGAAAAATGTAGGAATTAAAAGTTGGAGGCTACTACAGAGTAGCGAAAAGAACTCAGGATTTGGAATAAAAACCCTGGGTTTAAACAATCCCAGCTCCTCAATTTATTATATGTATGAGCTTGGGCAAATCATTTCACCTCTCGGCACCTTAGTTACCCCCACCTGAAAATGGACAAAATAATATAGGGTGGGAGACCATAGGCAGAAAGACAAGAACTACTATGAAGATTAAATGACATAATGTATGACAAAATTCATTGTATACCTTAAAACCCAAATATAAAGCATTATTAGGTATATTTTAAACACACACACACAACTCTAACTAATCCCTCACTAATTGTCATCAGTACTACAAATATTTCCATGCATACTTGTGCTTAAGACCCTGCTCCAAACGTAGTATATAGAAAAGTAGAAGATACCGTCCCTCCCCTGCCAGTTATAATCGATACTCAAGATAGGCACATAATAAGAAATAAAGTGATAGATACATGGATGAATAGACAAATACGTAAGTAAGTAAACAGAAAAAGAAGTGATACAAGTCATATGCTCAATAAAGGCCAAGGAAGTAGGCATTAACACAACTCACATGTGGGAGCAATGATAGTGGATTAGGGAAAGCTAAGATAACTTCAGGAGGAAGGCTGGGTTTTAATGGAGCATGAGGATGAGGGGGGACATTTATGTAAGCAAAGAGGAGGAAGGAAGGTATTGCAGGCAGGAGGCATGGTGTAAGCAAAGGCCCTGAGATTGCCAATGGTTTTTTAGAGAGAGGAAACAGAGTGAACAGAGCGTGGTAGGAGATAAGGTTGGAAGGTGGGTTGTGTTGTGAAGCAGAACGGCATTCAGCCCATGCACCCTAGTCGAGCTCTACAGGTTGTCTATGGCCAGGCCCATTCTGATTGGTTGGTGCCTGAGCCACCAATTATTAAATACCATCACCCCTGGGGCTAAGGTTGTGTGGGCACAGAGGCCAGAGCAAGCTCAAGACAGGGAATGCCAAGTTAGGGATTTCAGATCTTATCTTTTCAACTTTAAGAGGCTAATTATGGATTTTTAAACATATGACTAAACTGCCCAAAGTGGTTATAGTGAGAGATTGATTCAGCAGTGAGGTGAGAACAGGTTGGGGAGAAAGAGATCAGAGTGGAAAATTAGTTAGGGCTGTGATGGTAGTTCATGGTGAACTAATGATAATTTAGGAGAAGATGGTAACAATAGGAATGGGAAAGAGGCCCTGAATGTGCATGAAAGCATCTAGCAAAGGGCCTGGGTCTTTCTTACTGCAAGCCCATGCTTAGCACAGTGCCCGACACTGAGTAAATGCTCTGTGTATTTCACAGTAAAGGAAACTATGAAAACATTGTCAGGCTCGGACACCTTATCATTTTGTTGCTTTATAAGCACCTAAGTGTTATTGTTATTGTTGTTTCTGTTAGAATTTCTATTAATAAAAGCTTGCTATTTTGCTGACTGGCTTTGCAAACTGCCATTTTACATTTATAACATATCTGAGGGGCAGCGCAGAGAAGGAGGGAATTGGCTAAGAACAGTTGTGAGAAGAACTGGGTGAAAAATGAATTCTGTAAACTTGTTTGAGGACTTTCCCCCAAAGCTTTGAGAAGATATAACTGTCACTTGAGGAAAAGTTAGCTATTTCAAAAGCATATTTTCTAAAGTATACAGAGGGAAGGCCTTCATCCCCTCAGCAGTTTTACGAACTGTGGTCCACTACCTATAAGCAGGGCACAAAACAATGTAGGGTTCCTATCCGGAGGTATTTAGAGTAGAATAGAATGCAGTAGCATAGAATAGGTCGAGTTACATGGTTGGGACTATGGAGGGAGTACTTTTTCATGAAGCAATTTTATTTCAGCTCTGTGTCAGTGTGTATGTATATGTTGAGATAGGATAAAAAATAGCTTTCTTTTTTTTTTTTTTTTTTTTTTTTTTTTTTTTCTGAAGTTGGAAATGGGGAGGCAGTCAGACAGACTCCTGCGTGCGCCTGACCAGGAGCGCCCACCAGGGGGCGATCCTCTGCCCACCTGGGGCGTTGCTCTGTTGCAACCAGAGCCATTCCAGCCCCTGAGGCAGAGGCCACAGAGCCATCCTCAGCGCCTGGGCCAACTTTGTTCCAATGGAACCTTGGCTGCGGGAGGGGAAGAGAGAGACAGAGAGGAAGGAGAGGGGGAGGGGTGGAGAAGCAGATGGGCACTTCTCCTGTGTGCCCTGGCCGGGAATCGAACCCGGGACTCCTGCACGCCAGGCCAACACTCTACCACTGAGCCAACCTGCCAGGGCCAAAAAATAGCTTATTTCTTATTGTCACAGCCAAAAGTATTTAAAACCACAGCCACAAAATTCTTTTTCTCAGAGTAAATTTTTCAAAATCAGTTGACAAAATACATAATTCCATCAAAAGAAGAAAAGACAAAAACATTTCTTTTTTGTTTGTTTGTTTTTTTTGTTTTTTTGTTTTTTCATTTTTCTGAAGCTGGAAACAGGGAGAGACAGTCAGACAGACTCCCGCATGTGCCCGACCAGGATCCACCCGGCACGCCCACCAGGGGCGATGCTCTGCCCATCCTGGGCGTCGCCATGTTGCGACCAGAGCCACTCTAGCGCCTGAGGCAGAGGCCACAGAGCCATCCCCAGCGCCCGGGCCATCTTTGCTCCAATGGAGCCTTGGCTGCGGGAGGGGAAGAGAGAGACAGAGAGGAAGGCGCGGCGGAGGGGTGGAGAAGCAAATGGGCACTTCTCCTGTGTGCCCTGGCCGGGAATCGAACCCGGGTCCTCCGCACGCTAGGCCGACGCTCTACCGCTGAGCCAACCGGCCAGGGCAAACATTTCTTTATATGTATATTTAGAAAATGTTCTTTGCTCTGCAACAGATCTTTCCACCTGGCCCCTATCACATCTCAGCCTTATCTTGGAATCTCTTCAGTATTTTCCAAAGACTTTCTCTTGGTCATATCTCCCTAAAAATGTATATTAGCAAATCTATGAGGTAACTCTTAAATATAGCAATTATTGACCAGTGTTGCCCTGGTCAAGGTTTAACAACCAGTTTTCCAGGGGAAGGCTTTATTTGTATCATTTGCAGCTATTTGTTGTGTAAGTACTCCAACCTTAGCTCATTGCAAGCTAACTTCACTAAACACAGAACTGGAAAGATATGCACATAAGCATACATTACACAGTATTTCCACTAGGCAGACATGATAGAGTTAAATAACCCCAAAAGCATATGTAATAGTAAAGTGTAGCAAAATAATTAGGAAATGTTTTAAATATTTATTATCTTTAAAAATATATTTACATAATTGGCCTGACCAGGCACTGGTGCAGTGGATAGAGCGCTAGCCTGAAACACTGAGGACCCAAATTCAAAATCCCAAAGACCCAAATTCAAAATCCCCAGGCTTGAGCATGGGCTCATCTGGCCTGTGCGTGGGCTCACCAGCTTGAGCACAGGGTCTCTGGCTTGAGCATGGGATCATAGACATGACACCATGGTCACTGGCTTAAGCCCAAAGGTCACTAGCTTGAAGCCCAAGGTTGCTGACCTGAACCCAGAGGCTTGAGTAAGAAGTCACCAGCTCAACTGAAACAGCCTGGTCAAGGTACTTATGAGAAGCAATCAAGAATAACTAAAGTGCCACAACTATGAGGTTATGCTTCTCATCTGTCTCTCTCTCTCCCCCACGCATGTGCGTGCTAAAAATATACATATATATTTAATTGCAGGTTTATATAACTTCATTTTTAATAATAGCTGTGTCTAACAGTGGCTCACAAAATTTCACTCCAGCAAACCATTGTCCCATCTAGACCTCTCCGACAAGCTCTGATCCCACACTCTCTACCACCTGCTGAACAACTGAACCCAGATCTCTTCCATACGAAACCACAAACCTAACATACCTAAATCTAAACTCACTTTCCTCTTTGAATCTCCTTTGCGAACACTTCTCTTCCCCTCTTGACTTCCCTATTTCTATTAATGGTGCCATCCAGTCAGTTGCTAAGTCTTGAAGATTCTGCCTATGTAACGTTCTCATCTGCCCTCTCCTAATCATTCCATTGAAGGTTAGTGTCCTAGGCCAGGCCGATTAACTGACCTCTTTCCCTTCACCTTCTTCTCTCACTCTGATCTATCTGATAATATACATACTTTTAGATTAATTTTCCAAATATAGCTCTTCCATTACACACACATAGAAATTCTCTCTCTCACACACACACACACACACACGCACGCACGCACGCACACACACATCACACACTAATCTGGCCTTCAAAGCTCTCCTTGCTCCAAGTACTCTAGACAGCTCCTTGTTCCTCGTGCTTGGAATATGCTTCGTGGTAGGAATATGCTTTGTGTGCTTTTGCTCATACTTTTCCATACCACCGGCATGTCCTTTGCTCATCATAAAATACTATGGGTTTTAATTACACATGCCCCATCTGTCACTCTTTAACCAAAATTATCAAGAATTGTCTGTGCCAGGTAGTGGCACAGTGGATAGAGTGTTGGTCTGGGATGCTGAGGACCCAGGTTTGAAACCCCAAGGTTGCCCAGCTTGAGTGCAGGGTCACTGGCTTGAGCATGGTATCATAGACATGCCCCATGGTCACTGGCTTGAGCCCAAAGGTCACTGGCTAAAAACCTAAGGTCACTGGGTTGAGCAAGGGGTCACTGGCTTGGCTGGAGCCCCCCTCTCCATATGAGAAAGCAATCAATGAACAACTAAGATGCTGTAACAAAGAATTGATGCTTCTCATCTCTGTCTGTCCCTCTCTCTTGCTTAATATAGATACAACAACAACTAAAGAATTGTCTGTCTTTTCACCATTTGGTGTTTACTATAATTATTTCCCTCTTAATGCTCTGCACCAAATTGTGCTGAGGAGGTAGGGAAAGGCGGGCAGTGAGAGACATGAAGTCCCTAGAGCCTGATCTGTCACCACCATCAATAAAACTCATTCATCTTTGGCATACTGATCACAGATATTAAAGATCTAGATTTCTCAGCAATCAGAAGCAAAAAAGCTGGAATATGTATCTTTTCTACATCTTTCTACTTTCAGCTCGCCCCCAATATTTAGAGTAAAATAAAACACTTTAATTGCTTGCTTTCTGAGAATCATAGTAAAATTTATCATAATGATAATTCCTTTTCTTCCAAATTTGAGGCTGAAGTTTAGTAGTAAAGGAAGAAGGAATAGGCTGCTACAGCCTTGTGGTCACTTGCTACCAACATTTCCATGGACTTGAGTTAATTTGGGTTATTGAGAGCCTGAACTCTTAGCTCAGAAAAGGTGAAAGAGAAGGAAGTCAGGGAAGGTAGTGAGAGACGACTGGAAAAATGTACAAATGTATCAGACCAGCCTGCCCTCACTCTAATATCAAGATTGTCAATTAGGGATCTGGACACCTCTTCTACCATAACCATTTGGGTACTTGTCTAAAATGCAGATTCCTGGGCCCTGTCTCAGATGTACAGTCTCTAAGGGGACTGCCTGGAACTGCATTTTTCATGGATACACCCAGTGATTCTGATATACCTCAGAGATTGAGGGTCAGTTTTACTGTTAGCCAACTAGGACCTGCAGGCTGGACACGGCCTGTGAGTTAAAAATGGTTCTTACATTTTTAAAGGGTTGATAAAAGAAGAAGAATATACAACAAAGCCAACAAAAGCTAAAACATTTATAATACGGTCCTTCACAAAAGAGTTAGCTGACCCCTGCCTAGTGCACTGCAGATGAAAGCCCGTGCCTGAAGTTCGCCCTATCCTAGCCCGGCACAGCTAAAATAACTGATGCAAAAGATTTTTTTTTTTTTTTGAGAGTAATGGAAAATATAAAAGTCATCTAAAAATGTGTTTGTAATATAAGTGGAGAAAAGGAATGTATATAGTTACAGTAAACATTCTGCAAATGTTTTTGAAAATATATACACAAGAATTTATAGTAATTTTTATATTTAATCCTTTCATAGACTCATCAGGTGGCAACATATCCCAAATTAGCCTCATAAGAATCATTGCATGTATACTTTTTATTGGACTGTGCTTGTCTCCAAATATATTTATGTCACACATATGAGGAAAAATGTCAACCGATATCCCAAAATGTCTGGGGAATGAAAATATTATAAATTCTCAAAACAACACATAGGAAAATGATGCACACAGGGAATAAAGGAATGTGGTGTCTTTCTACTTAAAAGGAGTTTAAGAATCATAGAGCAGTTTGAACTCCTAAGAATCTTGGGAAAGAGGCTATGAGCTTACTTTGGGTAAGGTTCAGATATTCTCATTGCGGCAAAGAGGCTCAATGTTTGGGAATCATGTCCGTCAGATTTATAAAGCAATCCCAAAGCCAGAACGCAATTCCATTAGGGGTGGTTTATAGATGTTTGTTCTAGATATTTTTAAAATGTGTTTATTCTTGACGTAGAGCAACTTTCTTATAGAACCTAGAAATAAATACTGGCTTTGAAAATATATAAACTTACAAGTGACTGACTTGTCTTTCAGAATTGTGGACTGAAATATCTCACAATAATTTTGTTTCAATGTTGTTTTTCTTCTCACAAGGAATGTTAAAAACCTTACAAGCAACTAACACTTTTTGATAAGTATTTAGACTATATTTCAATTTTTAAGAAACAAAGTTTAAAACACCAGATAAAGTCTTGAAACCCAACATCTTTCACCATTTAATAAAATTATGACTCATTTCAGTAAGAAAAAGCTTTTTTAGTAAGAAAAATGCTTTCTGAGCTAAGTTTGAACTGCCAGGGCACATGGGACACCCACAAACCTAGTCAGCAGAAGTCTCTAACTCCTATAAGATTAAAGGAAAAATAAATTAGTGTGTACAGAGAATGAAAAAAAAAAAAACCCCAATGGTACAAATCTATAAACGGAAGTAAAACTAAAACTCCCCTAAAATCCCCCAATCATCAATCCTTATAAATTCAGCACTTATCCTCTCTTTACTTCTTCTGGAGGCCCTAATTAAATGAACGCGAAAGTCTAGGATGACCTTTTTTTTACATATCAAGTCCTCAAACTACACTAAGCATGGATACCGACCTCCGTATAAAATTGCTTAAAACCACGCATGCAAACGTGGGGTTTCCTGAGTTCTGCTAGGAGCTGGCTGTTTGGAACTGGGTGGATTTTGCAGGTGTGTAATCAGGGCGCGCGCTGCAAGTGTTGTGCAGGGGCAGAGGCGTGTGGTGGGCGCCGCCTGGGCCGGGCAGGGTGGGTGTGGCCGGGCGTGCGCCCGGGTGAGAGTGAAGGGCATAGATAGACTGTACCAAGGGGGCGAGTCGGCTCCGAGGTCCGGGAGGGGAGCAAAAGTCTTGCCGGAGTGTCCCATAGTGACCAGCGACCGCTCCAGCTCCCCTCGAAATTTGTGTCCTTGTTCATTAGTGAGTTAAATTAGACATTTTTATTTTTAAACAGAAAGGAAAGAAAAAAGGACCTAGGCAAACATCCTATGAAAACATTTGCTCCTAACCCCTACTACCGCCATCTACCCCCCCCCCCCCCACCACCACACCATTCCCCTCTCTAGAAATCTGAGTTTTAAACCCGGCTCTAACTCCAATCCCTAATGCTGGAGTCACCCCCACCCCCACTGCGCGCCCATTGCCGCCCCCGCAACAGTGAGTCAGAGCCCAGCGAGCTCCGGTTCTGGTGCCTGGGAGCAAGCTGAGTGGGGCCACGGTGATGTGGCCGCGGAGGAGGGAGGCAGCATCCGCGCGACGGGGCGCGGGCCCTCGCGACCGGTGCCGGGGAGCGGGATTTACACAGGAAAAGGCGCCGTCGCGGCCCCCAGCCACCCGTCCCTGGCTCCGGGCTCCCCGCCCGCGCGCCGCCCGAGCCTCGCTGCGCGCCAGGCGCAGCGCCGCGGCGCGGGACCCGAAGGGGAGCGGCGGCACGGCCAGCCCGGTAGCCCGGCGGGCGGCAGCTAAGGCGACCGTGGAGGCGGCGGGCAGGGCGCGTGCGCACTGCAGGGGCGCCAGATTTGGCGGGAGGGGGAGTGTCCAAAGCTCTTTGTTTGATGGCATCTCTGTTTACAGAGTTTACACTTTAATATCAACCTGTTTCCTCCTCCTCCTTCTCCTCCTCCTTTGCGACCTCCTCCTCCTCCTCTTCTTTCTCCTGAGAAACTTCGCCCCAGCAGTGCGGAACGCCGCTGCGCACCCGGGGAGGGACGCAGGCGGGCAGCGGGAGGCGGCAGCCCCTTGCGGTCCCCGCGGCTCCTGGCGGAGCCCTGCGCCCGCCACGCCATGGCCCGGAGACCCCGGCACAGGTAACGGGGAGCCCGGGCGGGCGGCCCTAGGTGGGGGCGCGCGGGGCGCCAGGCTCCGGGAGAGCAGGTGGGAATTCGTTCCCGGATCTTGTGCGGGGCTGTCAGATCCTGCGAGGACTGGGAACCTCTGCCTCCGCAGCAGAAGCCGCTGGAGAGACTGATGAATGGAAGAGTCCGTGCAGGAGATATATCAGGACGTTGGGAAGCACGCCCCGCGGCTCATTTTGCAAGTTGCACGGGGATACATTTCTCTTTAGGGGAGAAAAAGCACACGTTCCAGCCGGGGGCAGAGCGGTGCCCACCAACCCCTGGGAGCCCATTAGGTCCCTGGTTTGATGCCGCGGGTGTCGGCGAGGGAGTCGCAACGTAATTGCTGGATGCATTACGATTTGTTTGGACTTGGAAATGCAGAGCATATGGCAGATATAGGGGAAATGCCGGATTGTTTAGTAGCTGCAGGTAGTTCATTTAAATTTCATTCATTCTTTATAGAGTCGAAGAAGAGCGTCAGCTGACAGACGGCTGGGAAAAAAAAAGATTTTAGGGGAGGAAAAAGAGTCTCTATATTTGCAAAATTGTTTTGGCCCTGGCTTTAAAGGTTCTAATCATTATTCTCTGGGAGGCTTTTATTTCTAATACAAACATTGCACACGCGCGCGCGCCGCACATGTCACCGCACTTGGGGTGGATGGGTGAAGTTCCCTTACGTTTTGGCCTGACAGAGGGGAAAAGGGAACAGAGGAGCGAAACATTCGTCCGAACTGTCAGTTGCTGGCGCTCCCGCTTCCACTTGTCTCTGAACTTCCCGGACGGGACGCGCCGAAGCTCCCTAAGAGTTGCCGGGCGCGGGGGCTAGCACGGCGGCGGTCACGGTTGCTACTCAATGGCATGAGACCGAGGCGGGCAGGACAGCACCCAAGGCCGCTGCTGCGCAACCGGGACGCAATCCCCGCGGGTTCTTCCCCCGGGCAAGAGGTCCAGGAGCGGCGCGCGCACGTGGACGCGGCTGAGGTCGCGGCTCCTCCCCGAAACCTGCTCCCGCCGCCTTAGGTCGCCGAGTCAGAGGAGGGGTGACCGGACAGACCCTAGCGTAGAGGTTCTGGGAGAAAGTCCCTGGAGGCAAAAGCACACCCAACCTCTTTTCCTCCGGTTGTTTGATTTTCTTGTGCTTATTTGATTTTGAACCGGCGATCGCTGGTCCCCGCGCAGGACTGGGAAGTTGCAAAGAGGATGGGTGTGGGCCCTGCACCAGCACCCTCGGATCCGGCCTGGCTGGGCTGGGAGCGTGGCTGGGCGCCCGAGAAAAAGGGGGGCGACTTGGCGGTCCCTACTTCCCTAAGCCTCGCCCTGGGCCCGGCCGAGCGGGGCAGTACTGATGCTCCTTATGTGGTTTCACCTTCGCTTTTGGGACTTAACAGTAGAGAGCCGAGGCCACCTATTTTTTTTCTGAAAGCAGAAACTGAGAGGGGGTGGAGGAGAGAGCTGGGAAGGGGTGCTGGGAGGAGACGCGGTGGAGGCTCCGCGCTGGGAGCTCCAGATCGAAGCGGCGGGGCGGGGCATCTCTGCTTCCCTGCGGCTCCCAGGTAGCGGAGGGGGGGAGGCGGCCGGGAGGGGCGGGAGCCTTGAACCTGCCTCAGGGGGAAGAGAAACCCGGCTGCGGGCCCGAAGCCGTTTCTTGCAGGGCCAGCATCAACTCGTCAGGGACTATTAACCAGGTCAGCGAAATGAGTCTGAACCCCTTTTCTAGAATCACAGTAGCGGCCACAAGGCACTTCCTCCCGCTCCCCTCCCTTTTTCCAACCCCCAACACCTTTTTTCTTTTTCGTTTCTTTGCACGGTTTGTTTCCTTGACAGAAGGTAATATTCATAGTTGTACTCTTGTAACCACACCAGGTCTAGCAGGTGGGGAAGTCGAGTGCATCAAGCCTGAAATCAGCCTTTGAAAGTTCTCTGACTGTTGGGTCTGAATCTTGTCAGATACAGATAAAGGAAAAGTTATTTCAGGCCCTTAGTAGAAATTAATCATGCTACTTAGGCGACCAGGACAACATAGAGCAAAGAAATGGCATGCAAATCTCATAGGTGAGCCCCGTGCCTGGCCTGCTGATGGACCCGGGAGCTGAGTGAGCAGCCCGTGGCCTTCTCTGCTCCCCTCATGGCCTCTTCGGGACCTGCAGGAGTCACACACCACATTTCCCCCAAGACTTTGCTTTTGCACATCTCAGCTTCTGGGCTTAATTGTTAAGAGGCTCGGAAACCATGGAATTATTATTTATTAGCACTGGAAAGTACCTTAGAAATCGAATCCAAGCTCTTTATGTATATGTGAGCAACTGAGGTGCTGAGAGAGAGGAAGTGATTTGTCCAAGTCATGCAGCTAGGTGGAGGCAAAACTAGGACTGGCACCTTTGCCTCCATAACCCTAGTCCTATTTGAGGGCGGTTCTTTTTCAACTGATGTTGACTGCCCCCTATCGGCGGCTGAAGATGTTGCTGGTTCCTGGGTGTTGAGCTGTTTCCAAAAGAGAAGTTCTGAAAATGTGATAATCCAGATTCCGCCAAACCTAAAAAGTTAAATTAAATTGAGTTTATGGCTCCACTTTCAGAATACTCTGGTTTTCTTGGTATCCTGGATATTTCACAAGGGTACCACTTCATTTGGGGAATTTCCAAGGAGTTCTCTGTGAACCTTTTAAAAGATGCTGACCTACAGTTCTGGGCTTCTAATTAATGTTATGGTTTTTAAAAAAGATTTCATTTATTGGTTTTAGAGAGAAAGGGGGAGGGGGAGGACCAGGAAGCATCAACCCGTAGTAGTTGCTTCTCATTGGTGCCTTGACCCGGCAAGCCTGGGGTTTCAAACCAGCAACCTCAGCATTCCAGGTGGATGCTTTATCCACTGTGCCACCACAGGTTAGGCTAATGTTATGATTCTTGTGTTTTTTTATTAAAGGGAAACTATTGTAATTATTGATCAGAAGTTAAGAGCCTCTGTTGACACTGTGGAACAGGATTAGGCTCTTGTTTGAAGGGATAGATACTAAATGAAAAAAAGGTTTATATAATTATATAATGTAGCTATAGTTTAATGGCCTTTTGCGTTGGCATTTGACATTTGGTTCCCATCCATGTCATCATGCATCCTGGACCTTCAGATTGCTGCACAAAATAATAGTTTTAAATTATAAGAAACTCACATTCAGTATTTTTGGTAAGCACTTTTGCTTGACTTAGAAAGGATAGGTAATGTATACTTGTCAGTTATTTTGGGAAGATAAAGTTTATATGAATATAAACTTTTTTTTAAAAAATGTTAAATTGTGATTAAATTTAATTAACATTTAAATAAAATGTTAATTATTATGATATTATTTTATATCATTATTTTATTCTCAGTTTTATGGATTTCTCGATATTACAATGAAATTTAGTGAAGTTTCTAAGACAGTATAACTTTTCCTCATATCTTAATTTTATAAGTAAAAGCTCTGACTATAAAGTTACTCTCATATATTCAGTATATGATTAATAAACATTAAGTATAGAGTAGCTTCAAAAGTCATCAAAATTCACATTTTGGTCAACTAGGTAAAAGAAAAGATTCTTTGAAAATAGTAATGGGTTCTTTCAAATCCATTTTGGGGAACTTCTCAGTTTTGAATTAGGTATTTATTAAGATATTTTAAAAACTATTCAGTCAGAGGTAGAAAAAACATAAAAGTAAGTAGGATTCCAACAGTTAAGTGACCTAATTGTTCACTTAGTTACTCTGGAAACTTAGTATTGTAAACGTGGCCACAAGTTGGATCAACTTGACCTAGAGTTTTGAACTTCTTGATATTAATGTTATTTACAAAGCACATCACTTAATTGTTTTATCCTTCTTCAGGTTTTTAAATCCTTTCCTCTTAGACTCTCTTAATCTTCTAATCTTTAAAGGATGACTATAATTATATTGTTGGGTATATTACTTCCTGAGTTTTTTTTTCCTCTTATTGAAACACCAGTCCCATTGGAACAACATAACTGCATCATTTATTATATTTAGGAAATAGTATTTAAATGATCTTGAGTGTATACTTATGTAAAGGACATGGGCTCTCATTCCTTTTATTGTCCTTAACATTAAGTTTTAAACTTAAACCTTCATTGGTTGGAAGGGTGCCAAATGTGTAACTTGTCACTGGCCTAACAGTAACAGCAGGTTCAAACATGCAGAGCAAAAAGAAAGTGCCAGGCCCTTAGCTGTATCTGTGGAGACCAATAACAGCAGGTCCCGTTTACAATACTAGAGCAACAGAATGCAGAAAACAATCTTACTGTGCAAACTCTCAAAGTTTTAGCATCCTAACCTTTAAAAAAGATTGTTGGGAGAGTTTTTGTGTAAATTTTATAACCTAATATTTTAAATCATCTTGTTTCAGTCCACATCTGCCTGTTGTTTTTTGTTTGTTTTCTGCAGCATATACAGTAGTGACGAGGATGATGAGGACCTTGAGATGTGTGACCATGACTATGATGGACTTCTTCCCAAGTCTGGAAAGCGTCACTTGGGGAAAACTAGGTGGACCAGGGAAGAGGTAACTAATGTTATTAAAACATGGGAAAACACCTAGACTGTGTCAATTTATGAAAAACAAAGTTTCAGCTAAACTACAGGTGTTCGAACTCACTCTCAGGCTCTGAAATCTTATCCTAGCCTGCCTGCCTGTGCTGCATACTCACCTACCTCTCAGCACTCTCCCACCTGTGCACTACACCATCCGTTTCCAGCCTTTTTGTAGTTCTCGGAACGTCCTCCCCTTTCTTTATATTTCATCTGTGTGTCCCACTGCCTCTTCTCTTCTTGTCCTTTTGCCCCACAACTTCTTACGACTTCATTACCTGTGAAGATGTCACCTCTTCTGTGAAGCTATTCCTCACTTCCTAGACAGGTTAGGTTCATCCTCCCATCATTGGATCTATGCTCATATTTATTGTTGCTGTAACGTGTATTCCTCTTCCAGTAGACTACTAGTCTGCTGAGGGCAGAGCTATCCGTCTGTTCATTTTTGTGATCCCTGAACCCAGCACTGCTTGACACAAAGTAGAATATTAACAAATGTTCCATCAACAAATGAATGAATTGCTGTCTCCAAAAACAAAACAAAAGAACAAAACAAAACACTCATAGAGCTTGTCTTGTTATAATGGATTCATATAACATTCTCAATATATAAAATGTAGTATTTCACAGCGCCACATACATGGAGTTCTGTTCCAAAAGCGATTGATAGTGGAAGGAAATATACTGCTTCTTACCATTTTCTGATAGCTCATCAAAAGCTTGATCTTTGTAGGAATGAAAAAAAAATATTTAAGGAGAAAACTTATTAATGTATGGGAAAAGTTGATTTTTCTTTCAAGTTTCAAAAAGTTTGCAACTGATTTTTTAAAGATTTTATGGTTGAATTAATAGTATTGATTTTTCTTCATTTCCATCTATCCTTCACTAAAACCAGAGCTCCTCTTGATACTCAGGAAGGATTTCCAGTGAGGTCCCCAGGAAATGCATATTTTACCTATGGAGATTTTGATTTAGATGGCCCTTAGAGTTCTGTTGTTAACACTGGTTTCTAATTCCCATGTCTGTGTCATACCAGGGACTCACACTGTATGTGAGTTACCTTTGCAAAAATGTGAGGGTTCTCTTTCACTTGATAGATGATGTTTAGGAAAAGTGAATTGAAATATTTTTCCCCTTATGTTTAGTGTCTTCTGTGTTCTAATAAGTTTCAATTAGGAGTATCTTGGTACAAAAACTAAATGATTTTCTTACATCATACATGCCTTCAAGTTTAGTTTAAAAAAGTGATCTTCCACGTTTTATATGAAAGAGGTTGAACGAACTAAATGTTAGAATAGCGATTGAACTATTTCTTACTCAAGATCCTATCTACTGCCATAGTTAAATATCTTGAATCTAACATTGGAGTTCATTTTTCCCCCACAGAGTAAAACTTTTAGTAGTTACCATATATTAAACATCCAATGAGCCAAGCATTATACGAAATGTTTTGCATAGTTACTTGGTGTTACCCTTAATAACCCTGTTGATATCAGTATTCCCATTGTATAGATAGATGATAATACTAAGGCCCATCAAAGCAAAACAATATACCGAAGCTTATACTACTAATTAATAACTGAGTCAAGATTCAGACACTGGTCTGACTAAATAAATCTATGTTCTAAACCAGTGTATTACATTAATTTTCTGTTGTAGTTGGATATTTTTGAGAGATTTTTTTTTCTTAATTAGATTATTGGATTGATTCCCCTTTACTCTAACTTGAAGAGAGTTGTACTATCAATGACTGATATCCTAGGATTATCTTTAAATATTTTAGGATGAAAAACTAAAGAAGCTGGTGGAACAAAATGGAACAGATGACTGGAAAGTTATTGCCAATTATCTTCCGGTAAGTTAGTGACTTTTTCTTTCTGAAAAGGAAATCTCCCAAAGATTTAAGTTGAGTTATATTTTAGGAGAGTATATTAAGACTTTACATATTTACTCATATATAAGAAGTAGGGAGAGAAATACCTGATCCATAATTTGTAATTTTTATTATAATACATATAACTTGGATTTCTAAATAGATTATTAGGGGATTTTACAACATTTTTAAATGTTTGCCTTTTTTAAAATTTTTTCATTTGTTAGGATAATATAAATTAGCACTTTGGTGATTTGTTATGTGGTAGATGAGTAACCTTGTGATATTTCCCCCAAGTCAGCTTCTTTTCTCTTTCTTTCTTTCTTTCTTCCTTTCCTTCTTTCTTTCTTTCTTTCTTTCTTTCTTTCTTTCTTTCTTTCTTTCTTTCTCTCTCTCTCTCTCTCTCTCTCTCTCTCTCTCCCTCACTTCTCTCACTCACTCCCTCCTTCTCTCTTTCTCTTTCTTTTTCTTTCTTTCTTTCTTTCTTTCTTTCTTTCTTTCTTTCTTTCTTTCTTTCTTTCTTTCTTCTTTCTTTCTTTCTTTCTCTCTTTCTTTTCTCTCTTTTCTTCCTTCTTTTCTTTCTTTTTTTTAATTGCCATATATTTGGTATCTCAGTTTAAAATTTTGGAGACCTTCTAGACTTACTTCATTCCCCATCCCCTACACCTAAGCAGTGACTAAGCATTCTGGAATTTCTTTGTCATTGGTCTCTTCTTTTCATTCTCCTAGCTGTTCCATAGGGCAGTCCTCTTTCCTCTGCTCTGAATGATTACAATTATAATGGCGTTCTGACTGGCTTCCCTGCTTGAAGTTTTCCGCTTGTTTATCCATTGGCAGGGGGAGCTTCCTAAAATGCAGCTTTACCTTATCTTTTCGAAACCAACCACAGTGACTTAGACTCACAAACTGAATGCACTGCCCGGACCTGGCACACAGAGTCGCTCAGCATAGCCTCATCACACAGCTCCAGTTCTCTTTCTGACTTCCCCTCTGTACACAGATCTAGTTGATTCATTTCTGCTTTCCCTTCTCTGGGCTCTTGTCGCTGGTGATGCCACATCCAAGAATGTTTTGTGTAGTTACTTCATGTTCTTCCAAGTCCACATCAAGAGCTCTTTGGACTTCTCCTAAGGAAACATCATTTCTCCTCCTAAGGAAGCATTCCTTTTCCTGCCTTAATATCATTTTGCTTTGGTTTCTTGCATGCAAATCAAATGCTGCTTTCTATTCATTGTATATCTGTCCTTTCCTTCTTGTAAGATTACAAGCTGCTATAAAGTAGGGCCTATCTTTATCTTTGTTCTGAAACATTGAATTGTGGCTCTAAATTGAAGCTCATCTCTTTGTTTGGAGTCATTAGAGTGGGTTCCCATAAAAGTCTGACCTTAGTATGAAATCTCTAACAAAGCTTAGTCTTAGTCCTAAGTACTTCCACATGCAAGAGACTGAGGTTAAAGCCAAGATAAATTGACAGCCCTTTGTACAATATGTTGGTCCTTTGGTTCACATGGCAGGACTATTGCCTTCAGGAGACAGAACTTCTCATTTTAGATGCAACTTTGATATTCTTTTTACATTCTTCAGCTGTAAATAATGAGGGATATTTACATGCCCTAGAATGTTCTTGAACGTTTTCACTGTGTATTACCTATGTATGGTTCATATTATAACAAAGTCTTCACGTGCACTTATCACATCATGTCTACATGACAATGCATATCTCATCTTACTTGTCTAGAATCGAACAGATGTTCAATGCCAGCACCGATGGCAGAAAGTACTAAACCCTGAGCTCATCAAGGGTCCTTGGACCAAAGAAGAAGACCAGAGAGTAAGTTCTTCCTTCACTGGTATGCGAATCACAGTTCAGAATAGTCACCAGACATCTTTGTTGAATGTTTTCCAACTCGAAGAAACAGGTAAAGTATGCAGACAGGAAGCAGAAGACTCTGTGCCCATAGTTTCAGTGAATAAAACCAAATTTTTAGAAATTTTCTAAAGATCTTATAACAGAATGATTACACTGACTCATTACGTAACATTAAAACCTAGGTTATTTTTGTGTGTTTATCTGAAGGTGATAGAGCTTGTACAGAAATACGGTCCGAAACGTTGGTCTGTAATTGCCAAGCACTTAAAGGGGAGAATTGGAAAACAATGTAGGGAGAGGTGGCATAACCACTTGAATCCAGAAGTTAAGAAAACCTCCTGGACAGAAGAGGAAGACAGAATTATTTACCAGGCACACAAGAGACTGGGGAACAGATGGGCAGAAATCGCAAAGCTACTGCCTGGACGGTAATAATATGTCAAAAAATATATTGATTGGGAAGAATGAGGGAGTGGGTATTGAACAGTCTGTTTTAAATGTATGATGAGTGAATTACCTCCCATCGATTGATTGTGTTTCATTAGTTAAACCAGATCCATGGCTTTTAGAACCAGAGAAGATCTTAGAGTTTATCTGCTTGAGTACTTCCAGAGCCCACCCTACAGTGAGCCTTGGGCCAAGTCATTGAACTCTTCTCAGCCTGTTTCCTCATTTTTAAATGAGTAGTAACCTACTTCACAACGCTGATGTTAGTATCAAGTAAACTAAGTGTCGAAGCACTTTAAAAAAAATAAATAAAAATTTTCAAGAGAGCTTTGTAAACTGCAACACTCTAAACATAGAGAAGGAAACTGAGATAGTTTGTCTCTAGTCTGAGTTCACATAGCTGGTTAAGTGACCGGAAGGACCTCAGCTACCATTTTCCTGATACCAGCATTGCTTTGTACCACTTGGCTTAACTGTTTTCCTTTGAAGAAAGAAATAGTGTATCTATACATTTATCATACTGCTTCCAGGTTTTTAAATAATGTCAGTGTTATGTTTTCCTTCGAATGAACACGGTACAGAAATGACCTCATTATGAGGGATGTGTAGGAAAGCTCATTTTTGTCCATTTTCCCTATTTAAACACTTCAAACAGATTGTTTTTAAGCTTACATTAAAAATATGTAAGACAAAATATTTTAAATATTTTTTGTTCTTGAGCTTTATAATCCAAAAGTGGAGGAAAAGTCCTTTCACCAAAGGCCGTGACTCGGCTGGTTTACGCAGTGCTCTCCTGTGATGTCCTAGGGTATTTCCTCCCTGGCGACTCAGGGAGAGCTTAAGAGGTTGGCAAAAAGATGCCCTTTCTCCCATATGGTCTGAGTGGATATGCTGTTGATTTTTCTTAAAATTTAAGGGGCAACTGAACTTCCTCTTTTGAGCATACATTTCCCACCCCCATCGAAATAGTAAGAGGGAGGCTGAACACGGTATTTTTGAGTTGAGAAACTGTTTTCCTGAGACTCGAACGACTTCAGTAAAAGTGCTTTGCACTTTGAAAATATGTCAGGAGTTTGTATCTCTCCCTTCGGGATCTCGTTTTCCATTCTCACCTCTGTCTGGTTAACAGAATCATTTGAGGTAGTTTCCAAAAAGGTGGGAGTTTTTTCACTCAAAACTTCTGGCTGGCGCTACAAGAGAGGACAGTGAGGCGACAGCAGCATCGTGGTCATTCAGCCAACTGGACACGTGTCTGTTGTGCTGCATGGACAGCCCCCCCGCCCCCACTAAGCTGAACTCAAAGGAGTAATTTTCTAGAACAGCGGGAACTTTAAATTCCTTGAAGATGTATGCGAGTCTTGTACCACAGTCAGAATAAACATGAAAGTTGTTGTATTGAAAAATGAATGCTCTTATCAATGAAATGAAAGGTTTAAGATTTCAGTATTTATAGAAAACTGCCACTTGCCTATTATGTAAGTAAGGGAAACGTTTGAATTTTTAATTAGATAATAGGGGAAACAGGATTTTAGGAGGTAGAAAAGATTGAAATGGTGATTAAAAAGAAAAGACGCTGTTAGTGGGCCGAAAAAGAGATCTCTGTTAGAAACAGTTTTCTGTCAATTAACTCTAATCAGAATTGAAGTTTTTGTTTGAGAAATTTGTGTGTGATATATTTCTGTGCAGAACTGATAATGCTATCAAGAACCACTGGAATTCTACCATGCGTCGGAAGGTTGAACAGGAAGGGTATCTGCAGGAGTCTTCCAAAGCCGGCCAGCCATCTGTGGCCACCAGCTTCCAGAAGAACAGCCATTTGCTGGGTTTTGCTCAGGCTCCACCTTCAGCTCAACTCCCTCCAGCTGGTCAGCCCTCAGTGAACGACTATTCCTATTACCACATTTCTGAAGCACAAAATGTAAGCCGCTCCTGTAGAACTTTGTTTAACAGGGGAGATGGTTATTTTAGCTCCAGGTAGTGAAAATGCCCCGCAGCTGCGTACTTTTCAGAGAGCTCCCATAAACAGGATGGGGGTGTGTGTGTGTGTGTGTGTGTGTGTGTGTGTGTGTGTGTGTGTGTGTGTATTATTCTTTCTGATGTATTTCCAGAAATGAGAGTATTAAAGGATTGGTCCAGGGTTACACAACTCACAGAGACAGGGCCGACTAGAATCTGAGTCGTTCGATTCTGATGCTGCTTCTAATCTAATTTGGAGCATAACCTACTTAATAAGGTCCTGCTGAAGAAGAATGAGGTAACGGGGATGAAGCCATAGTCAAGTATTTCTTCCCCTTCCCAAAATGAGAGTGAGTGTAACATTACATGTAAAGAGGAGCTTGTTTGGCACTGACATCCAACAGACAAGTGTAAGTTTCATCCTGGTAGTGATGAAGCAGAAATGCCTTAACTCATTCATTCTGTGTTTATGTCTGACGCCAAGTCAGTAGCAGTGTTGTGACGCTATTCTCTGCCTTGTCCTTTTATCCTCCATGGCTCAGTGTCATTCCTTCCTCATTTCCCGAAATTTATACTTCAGGAAAGAAATGTTCTTAGTGGGTGGAAAGAAGAGATAAAGCAAAAAAAAAAATCAAGAAATTTTAATCTTAAAAATTAACAATAAGAAACGGTGAAATGTACCCGAGAATACAGAGCTCATATGCAAATTCCATGCAAAACATATTTTAAATAGTTTTGACATTAATTTGACTACAGACTTTCCAGAAAGGTCTCAGGTGAATGAAGTTATCATAAGAGGTTCTATGCTATTTAGTAAAACTCATATTATTCCCAGGGAAATGTTTTTTTTTTATTAATTGCTAGTGCCATCAGTTTTTTCCATAAAAACTCTTTTATTCGTTTATGAATGTATTTTAGACTTATTTTTCATTGTTTTTCTCTAATTAAGGAATACTTCCTGCCAGCATCGATACGGATTTTAAATTTCTTTCACGATGTTGTTTTAGCTATTTAGCTGTTATTACAGGCTTGGCTCAGATTTCAAATTAGAGGCTTTTTTTTTTTTTAATGTTTAGCGAATTTGATCAGTGAAGTATTTCTTTTTTCTCAGTCCTAGAGCAAAACCTCAGGAAGCCAAGTCCCCTGAAGCATATGTAACCATGAATGACTCGCCCTTTGTTTTGCCTTTTTGTCTAGGTCTCTAGTCATGTCCCATATCCTGTCGCGTTACATGTGAATATAGTCAATGTTCCCCAGCCAGCTGCTGCAGCCATTCAGGTAGGATCATGTGAAGGTCATTTTATAAGGAAACTCATTAGCTGTTTAAGGTACCGTCAAAAGACGGGGCTTTATTTCTTTCTCCTGAACGCTCATTGTCACCTGAGCAACTGAAGCAAAAAGGGAAGGGATGAGTGGGAGAGGTGGGTGGAGCTTCAGCCGGGGGTCTATGCTGTCCTCACTGCTAGAGTAAGTCTGCTCGGCAGTTCTTGGATCCTCCGATGTTATAGGCAGCCCATCAGTCAGCACCCACTTTGGCCTCAGACCTCGCATCGCTCCCTTACATCTAGGATATAGCATTCACAAAGATTTCTAGCGGGGCCAAATTCCACTGGCCTTGGTTTCAGGCCGAGGCTGTCTGGGCTGTGTGTTCCCTCGTGACTGCAGGCCACAGCCATGGTGTTTACAGCTCCCAATCAAGCCCTTGTTTTTTCTTTCTCCTGTAACATTTACTTTCAGAGACACTATAATGACGAAGACCCTGAGAAAGAAAAGCGAATAAAGGAGTTAGAGTTGCTCCTGATGTCTACTGAGAATGAGCTCAAAGGACAGCAGGCGCTACCAGTAAGAATGGCACTGTGTGCTTCAGTGGGGGGATAGCAGCTTACCCCTGTGCTCTTTTGTATTGTTTCTGTCCTCTTCTAAATACTATATAATCACGACTCTATATAAGCATTAACAACATTTAAACATGAGAAGTTACTTGTAATAAAATGCAGTTGGTATCAAAATGTTGACTAAATTGGAAGCCGACCTTTTATGTTACAGTAGGAACTCAATTATCTATTAGTGATGATCATTATTGATTTTTTTTCTTTAGAAGGATTGTAATCAAGTCAAAGACCATCAGAGATAAAAATGAATGAAAATATGCAGTATTGCAAAGCTTTGGATCTGTATGAGGCCAATTTGTTTCATTTTTTTCTTTATCGGTTTTCTTAACCTAGATTTTTATACTTTATAATCATCTCAGATGTGATTTGATACATGTTCAGTGTCTACATATGAAAAAGATACATATACTCTCTCCATGAATAACAGTAGCTGCTCTCTTTTGTTTGCATGTGTGAAAGCTCTGCGGACCATTACTGAATTTTGACATCTTTTTTAGTGATTGGGCAGCAAACTGGGAAAGCAGCTTGTACTTTGTAACATAATGTAGTTAAACCAGCCAAGAGAATAAAGGAGATGTGATACAGAGTAGGTATTCTAAAGAGTACAAAAAAATTTTGCTTCGATAATAAAATGATTGTATGCTTATGTTAGTTCGACCGCTTTTTCACTTCAATGTTTTGCAATTTCTCCTGTTGCGTGGTCGTGCTGAAAGGCGACTTCTGTTCATTTGCTCTTCTGCTTTCCTAACCGCGTTGATTTGGCAGCCCTTCACTGCATCAGTGCAATCCTTAGCATTAGGAAGGGATAGAAACATCCAGAATATGTGCAGATAAAAGCAACTCTAACTCTTGCATTCTACAGCCTTGATGTAGGTTAGAAAGAGAAGATGAGAATTCTTAATTCACAACAAACATCAATGGTCCTACTGGAAATAATGTTAAAGTAAATTGTTAACTCCATACAAGAGTTGGGCTTTGTAACATAGTTCCTGTTCGCATTTTTTTTTTTCACAACAGGAGACAATTAAGGTAGCCATGTAGATGACAAACTCTACCACTATTAAAAAGCAGGGTCTTGCATCGATAAAAGGAAACATCTTGACGACTGTTCTATAGGCGCAAGTCTTAGATGATGCAACTACTTTTATCTTTCCTCCAACAGCATCTGATACCTTGTGCAACTTCATTGCTAAGTTCCTTCTCCCTTTCTTCTCCCCGCTCTTTCTTTATTTCCCCCACCCCCCTCCTCAGACACAGAACCACACATGCAGCTACCCTGGGTGGCACAGCACCGCCATTGCCGACCACACCAGACCTCATGGAGACAGTGCACCTGTTTCCTGTTTGGAAGAACACCACTCGACTCCATCTCTGCCTGCAGATCCTGGCTCCTTACCTGAAGAAAGTGCCTCTCCAGCAAGGTGCATGATCGTCCACCAAGGAGCCATTCTGGATAATGTTAAGAACCTCTTAGAATTTGCAGAAACACTTCAGTTTATAGATTCTGTAAGTAGAATTGTTAAGGCAAGTTAATGTTTTTAGAAGGGGAATGAGGAAACCCATTTCTCAAATCATTGCCATTTTCTATAGCAACTATCATATTACTAGCATATATTAATGTAAAGGTAAGAGTATGATTTTAGTTTTTCTGTATATTTTCTTTCAAAGATCTGATTCCATAGATTACCCAGATAAAAAGTAGTTTTTCACTCATTTCCTTTAAAATGCATTTTTTTTTTTAAAAAAATAGTGAAGTTAATGACCTATAGGTAAAGCTTTGGTATAGGGATGGTATTTGAGTTATTTTTTATCTCTTAATTTGTTTACTTCTCTGTGTTTCTCTAGAATTGTGCTTTTCTTTTGGATAGCACATTAAGAATTATGTTTACTCAGAGCTTAAAGCAACCTTTCAATATATTTAAAGTGGTAATAAGTTCATTGGTGATGCATGTCTTTCTCCACAAAACATTGGTTATTGATTACCAGTCCCAGTCGGGTCACTGAAAAAAACCACCTTCAGTGAAACAGACTTAAGTTCAGCCCCTCAAAAGCAAATATTCAATTCATTTCCTTTGTTTCCCAGTTGGTTAAAAAGCATTTCTTTGCATATCCATCAGACGAGGGATGAACGTTGCCAAGTGTGCCATCTAGAAAAGGGTTTCCTTTTGCTTTGGATTGCATGCAATTACTAGAGGACCCGGAGGTCACTCATGTAGGACCAGCCCTGAGGCAGCGTGGCAGACCTCCCGCGCAGTGTATCAGAACAACTGTCAATCCTGACGCTGTTGCTCCAGGAGTCAAACAAGGGGGCCAGGCAGGTGTTTTCTTTGCATTCAGCATCTCTTTCTCAGTGCTGTGTTTCAGGTGATGGCACACATCATGCACACACTTGCCTCAGAGTTCTGCGCCTCCCACATTGTTTCAGGATTCTTCATCATGGTGTGACCTCAGCAGTCTTGAACTCTTTGAAGAAGCAGATTTTTCACCTAGCCAACAGCACGTAGGCAAAGCCCTACAGCTCCAGCAAAGAGAGGGCAATGGGACTAGACCTGCAAGAGATCCTAGCAAACGCAAGTTGAGTGAGGGTTCACTTGGGCCGCTCAAGCCCCTCCCTCCGGCAAGGCACAGCACAATCCCGCTGGTCATCCTCCGAACAAAGCGGCGCCAGGCCAGCCCCTTAGCCACTGGAGACTCTAGGTCCTTCATATTTGCTGACGTCAGCAGTTCAACTCCCAATCGGTCCCCTGTCAAAAGCCTGTCCTTCTCCCCCTCGCAGGTAGAGCACATTTCTGCACAGCTGTTACTAATTTTCAGCAGACTACTGAGCCTTAATAATCTAGAAACTAATCCTTTGGAACAATGACTAATGACTGTTGCCCTCGCTGATTTTGTTCTGTCATTGGATCTAGCTGGTGCTAAGTCATACTGTCTCCCAGAGTTCAGGCTGCCTGTGGGCTGACTGATGATTTTGTCATGATTCTCTTTTGGGTGATTTGAAAGATGAGTAGTTGCATGAGATATGCTTTTATTTCCTCCAACACTAAAGTTTAACATTTCTTTCCCTTTCTCTTCTCCCCTTCTTTACCTCCTTTTAAAAACTCTTAACAGATTTTCTGCCTCTCTGTTCATTTACGATGTGATTCACTGACCCAGGGGAGGAGGGAAGCAAACTGTACTTGGGTTGCACCTAGAAAGTTTAAAGGTTCCACTCCATCTTTAAGTGGAGAAGTTTGGGAAGATGATGAGAAACAAATGCTTACGGAAAACAATATGTTTTCATTTCCTGTTCTCAATATTGGCTCTTTTGAGTTGTGCCGTAATATTTGATTAGCACAATTTTTGCCAATGAATCATCTTGTTTCATATATTATTTTTAAAAGCATGGAAGTGATCAGTCTTATCATAAACTTGTGTTTCTTAATTTTGAAAATAATTGAAGTCAATAGGTAATTTGGCACTTGAAAACATTTTTCCAATTATGTCTGTCGAGTTTGTGTTCAGAACAACTTCAGGTACAAACAAGTGATGCACTCCCCCAAATAGTCATCTTGCTTCTTGCTTGCATCTTCCAAATTGTGTTCTGAATAATATTCATTATGCAAGATTTTAATAGATGTTCCAGAGGAAAACATCTACTTACATCCTAAGTTTGGGAAACACTGAGTTAAAAATTGGTTTTTTGGCTGCAGACCCTCTCAGAATCTTTCATACACTGATGTGCATCGTGAGTTTCTAAGAGGAAGTTATGCTCGGTGTGTTTCCCAAACTTATTTTTACCTTGGAACTGTTTAAGGAACACCTGTTAGGTCCCTAGAACATTAATGTTCTGAGAGACACCTTTTATGAGTCAAGAATTTTCCGCATAATGTAAACCTTCTATAGTGATGGCTCATGGATCATTAAAGACGGAAAACAATATAAACGAAAAGCAATCGTTACTTTCCCAAAAAAGTCACTGTAACACTTTTAAACTTACTGAAGAGTGCATCTCATTTCTTTAATGGCGAGTGTCATTTATTGAGACTATTTTCTGACAATTTTGCAAGTTTTCCAGCATTGACCCAAGATTTTGATTCTTGGAAATCAAACTCCAAGTCTTGATGCTCAATTAAAATAAAACAATACCCTGTCCAACACTACTTGTTGTTAACATCCTTTATTATTTTATATAGTGGGTCAGTAAAACATACTTGCTTGTTATCACAGTGTGATTTTTAAATTGGGCTGAATAAAGAATGACTTGATCTAAGTAATTTCTTGTTCTTCCCATGTTTAGTTCTTAAACACTTCCAGTAATCATGAAAACTTGGACCCGGAAATGCCTTCTTTAACTTCTACCCCTCTCAGTGGTCACAAATTTACTGTTGCGACACCATTTCATAGAGACCAGACTGTGAAAGCTCAAAAGGAAAATACTATGTAAGTTCTTGGCTCAAGACTAAAGTTATTTATCTTAATTACTTATATTTAATTAATGGAATATAGTCCCCAAATGTCTGATCCACTTGTATGTATATAAACATGTATATTCCACACTGACTTGTCTGTCCTGAGTCTGTTACAACTACCTAGAGGTGAAAGGCAGGATGATAAACTAAATTAACTTTGTCATTCACTTTAAATTTTCTTATATATACAGAGGTAGTTTTCATGTAACTTTTCCATTCAGTTTCCTTACTGTTTGTTCAGTAAGGCCTTTTCTTCTTTACTGAAAGTAAGATTTTCAACAGCCTTTTCTCTTCGATTATAAACATCAGAGTAAGAATGAGTAGGGTTCTTTTCAGTTCATATTTTTTTTTACTTTTATTTTTTCCTTTTGAAATTTATCTATAGATAGGACTGCTTCTGACATCCCCAGAAATATTATATGATTAGAAGCCTAGCGGTGATTAAGCAGTCATTTATATTCAATAAAGGCCTAACCAATTCAAACAAATGGCAGAGAACATCAATATGAGTCATAACAAACCTTTAATCTCATTATTTCCCAGGACAGTAAGTACAGTTTAAAAGATTAACATGTTTTTCTATTGTAGGCCATGTTTTAATGATTAGATAAAATTGATTTGTAAATGACATCAGATCTTCACAATGGTTATGGTTATTATAAAGAACTAGGGACAGCCCAGGCTAGGTGGATCAGTGGTGTTTGATCCTTGGCCAGGGCACTTAAAAGAAGCAATCAGTGAGTGCACAACTAAATGGAACAACTAAATGGAACAGTGAATTGATGCTTCTCTTTCTTTCTCTCTTCCTTCCCCTCTCTCTCAAATCAATGGGGAAAAAAATTTTTTTTAAAAACCCTAGGGCCAGTTCACATGTCTTCAGAATGATTGAGAAAAGATAAGAAATATTTTAATGCCCTTAGTCTTAGGGGGTATAATATTTGAAAATATGTGATGTACATAATATCTTTTTCTTAACAATACATGTATTATTAAACAGCATACCCAATTCTCTATCAATAACAATCTTATATTCATAGAAAAATATTAAATATAATAAAGGAATGTAAGGGACATATGTTCTTGTATATTGAACCAACACTTATTTTCTTTTTAAAGTTTTAGAACTCCAGCTATCAAAAGGTCAATCCTAGAAAGCTCTCCAAGAACCCCTACACCATTTAAACATGCACTTGCAGCTCAAGAAATTAAATACGGTCCCCTGAAGATGCTAGTAAGTGTCAGCAAAGTTCTTGGGTTTAGGTGGCTTACTAGTTCAGACAGAATGTTTCCTCTGATGCAAACATGCCCACTCCTCCCTTCAGCCTCAGACGCCATCTCATCTAGTGGAAGACCTACAGGATGTGATCAAGCAGGAATCGGATGAATCTGGAATCGTCCCTGAGTTTCAAGAAAACGGACTGCCTTTGCTGAAGAAGATCAAACAAGAGGTAAATCTGAGATCCTCTGAAAGGATCCTGTGAAGGCTGTTCCCTTTGTTCCTTGTGGGCAGCTTGATGTGTCTGGAATCAGCACTGTGTGGCAACACCACTTTTTATACAAGATTTTCCTACAAGATGCGGTTCAGAGGTCCTGCCAGGTTGCGGGCATGTGGCCTTTCATTTGCGAAGCTGAGCCACTTCTGTCTACTTTATGTCTGAACAGACAACATGTAGGAGAGGATAGAGCAGAGAGAAGGGAGCAGCTTTCTACTGTACTTCCATCACTGCTACATAGATGGACAGGTGATCAATACATAGATATTTAATTTTCAGGTGTCTTGGAGAATTGAAATTGAAATTTAAATAATAGTATCTTTAATTCATAGTATAAAAGGATTTTAACTTGCAAGGATCAAAATTTGAGTTTGGTGGCAAGAAATGTTTCTAACAGCTTAGATACAGTACCTCTTGAATTTATTTTCATGTAAAGATAAGTGTTTAAGAGCCCGGCCAGACATTTACTCTTTTTTTTTTTAGCTAATTGAGATTTAATTGACAAAATTGTACAATATTTAAGGTGTACAGTGTGATGACTTGATACATGTATACACTGTGACAGGATTCACCCCCACTGGGTTCCTTACCACATCCATCACCTCACATAATTACTTTTTTTTTTTTTTGTGAGAACATTAAAATTCTGTTTTCTTAGCAGATTTCAATTATATAACACAGTGCCATCAACTATAGTTAGCAGGTTAAACATTTGCTCAGTAGGCCTTATTCATCTTACAGAAATTTCCTCTTTAGTGTAAATGTTACGTGGGAAGTTCTGGTTCTAGAAACAACAAAGCACTTCCTGTTTGCTTTCAGGTGGAATCTCCGACTGAGAAAGCAGGAAACTTCTTCTGCTCCAGCCACTGGGAAGGGGAGAGTCTGAACACTCAGCTGTTCACACAGGCGTCGCCCGTGGCGGATGTGCCAGTAAGTGCACGCCCATGCTGTGGGATGCTAGGCCTTGCAGAAGTCTGTGTGCCTCGTGCGGGGCCACTGTGGTTTCAGCACTCCTTAATGCACCATCGAAACGTTCTCTCGCCTGGTTACTTCTGTGTGATTATTAGTGTTGACCTTAAAGTTGAGATTTTGTTCTGTTCCAGGGAGGATTTTGTCATTATTTCTTTTCTTAGGATTTAAGTGTCCTTACCACTTAAAACATCTGCTGTATGAATATACTTATTTTCCATGAAAATAGAATGTTATTTTTTTTACTTTTTATTTTCATTTATTTGTCTTCTAAATGCAGTATTTCCTCTTCATTTAGTTGTCACCTGGTTGGTTCGATGCAACATGCAGCATAGTGCTAACCACAGTGTCTATAGCAGTTGAACTTTATTATACCATACATTTGATTGCTTTGCTTACCACTATTTTTTTAACAGACTTTAGTCTTTATGGTAGTTTTGGGTTCATGGCAATGTTGAGCAGAAGGTACAGAGATTTTCCATAAGCACACTGTCCCCACACATGGACAGCCTTCCTCATTATCAACATTCCCATTAGAATGGTACATTTATTACAGTTATCACCCAAAGTCCTTAGTTTATATTAGGGCTTCCTCTTGGTGTTGTACATTCTATGGGTTTGAACAAATTTATGATGTATATCCACCATTGTAGTATCATACAGAGTAGTTTCACTGCCCTAAAAAACTTCTATGCTCCACCTCATCAGCCCTTCTCCCCCCCCCCCCCTCAGTTCTTGGCAACCAACTGGTCTTCTAACTGTCTACATGGTTTTGCTTTTTCCAGAATGTAATATGGTTGGAATCATAGTATACAGCATAATATGTGGCTTCTTTCACTGAGTAATATATACTTTTGTTTCTTTCATTTCTTTTCATGACTTGATAGCTCATTTCTTTTTAGCACTTAGTTAACACCATTTTTTTTTTGTATCTTTCCAAAGTTAAATGTGGGGAGGCAATCAGTTAGACTCCTGCATGCGCCTGACCAGTATCCACCGGGCATGTCCACCAGGGAGTGATGCGCTGCCCATCTGGGGTATTGCTCCATTGCAGCTGGAACCACTCTAGCGCCTGAGGTGGAAGCCATGGAGCCATCCCCAGCGCCCGGGCCAACTTTGCTCCAATGGAGCCTTGGCTGCAAGAGGGGAAGAGAGAGACAGAGAGGAAGGGGGGGGGGTGGAGAAGCAGATGGGCGCTTCTCCTATGTACCCTAACTGGGAACTGAACCCAGGACTCCGGCACGCCAGGCCGATGCTCTACCACTGAGCCAACTGGCCAGGGCCAGTTAACAACATTTTTAAAGTTTGTAATTTGTGAATGGTTGTCCTTTATGGTGAATCAAAGCTAGTAACAATTGCTAATATTTATTCAATATGTACTAAGGGGTAAGGGCTGAGTGGTAAGGACTATTCTAAAACTTTTAGATATATTAACTCATTTAAATATCTCAACAGTCTTACAAGGGTGGTAACATTATTTCCATTAGACCAGCTGAGTAATTAAGACACAGGGAGGCTTAGTCACTTGGTCAGAATTATATAGCTAATACATAGGGTTCTGGGTTAGAATTCAGAAAGTCTAGCTTTTAATTACGTACTTTTAACCGTTATACCCTACTGCTACTAATCTGTAGTATATAAAATAAGTGTTTTGCTCTGCAGAGATTAGCAAATCTTTCATTGTTAAAAACATGTATTTGATAATTCATTTAGCAGATTTTTTAAAATTTAATTATTGATTTTAGAGAGAGAAAGGAAGAGAGACAGAATCATGGGTCTTTTTCTGTATGTACCTTGAGCAGGGATCAAACCTTCAATCTTGTGTATTGTGACAATGCTCTCGAACCAACCGAGCTATCTGGCCAGGGCTTGCAGATGTTTTTTTAGTGCCTGTCTCATGCCTAGCTTTTTTACTTACTGGTGTTTGCCTCAGTGGGATTAGGGTTAGTACATAATTGAGTTCCCCTTTTAGCTCATTAAGAGAATTTCTGGCAGATACCTACATTTTTTCCCACTAATGTGTATTATCTCGTAGCAATCTATTCTCTATAGTGTCAGAATTGCATAAGCTCTCATATTATCCAACTTCATTTGAATTTCAAATTATTCTCTTTCCCTTTAGAATATTCTTACAAGTTCCGTTTTAATGACGCCAGTATCAGAAGATGAAGACAATGTTCTCAAAGCATTTACAGTTCCTAAAAGCAGGTCCCTGGCGAGTCCCTTGCAGGTAATTACAATTGGAATAGTGTCTTAAAAGTCATTCACTGAAAAACTGTCATCTTGTTGGGTTTTTAAAAAGATTTTAGATATAAAACAGTGGTACTTTTACAAAACTCTTAATATCTAAAAAGTCCTTAAATTCCTTGTTGCTAGAAGTTTTTATTAGAGCAGGTTCCCAATGCATGATGAAGTGAAATGTTTCTTACTTGTTTAAAACTAATATCATATATTATATGTGTCAATATCTCCTTCTGCATTTAAATAGTCTATAAAAGGTTAATTGGTATAGTTTACATTTTGTTCCAAGATTTTTTTATGCTCCATCACGAAACCATCAACACTCCGACACTGTTTAGATTTTAAATGAAGTCTGAGATGAGCTAGTTAAAAAATTATTACAATGTATTTGACGATCAAAATAAGAAAGTCAAGTGTCGATGTCATGTGGCTAACCTGTTGACCATCTGTTTCTGGGTCTTAATATCAAAAGAGATTTCCCTTGTAACTCTGAAGTCCGTGTATGTTGATAAAATATAGCAAATTCCAATAAATCCTTATTTGTATTTACACCAAATATAAATAAGAATGCAAATTTACTCCCCTAAATTATTTAAAGCAGTTCCCAACATTAAATAAACCAACACCCAGCCACCTGCAGCCCCTCCCTTCCATCCGTGAGAGCTCCCCTGAGGGGAACTTCACAAACCCTGGAGCGTATCAAGGACTTGAGTTCAGAAGTGGACAGTCGTGTGTACTGTGATAGGACGGTGTGCTTTGAGAGCTTACCCTTTCTTTCAAGGGCTTTCCCCTCATGGCCGTAGGCCTTCTCTCTCCCAATTGTGAGTATCTTAAAACTTCCTCTTTTTAAGTATTTGCTATGGTTAGCATTATTTTTTAAATGATACAAATAATGTAATGCAGGTAATAAAGTTGGAAAGACTACCAGCATTTTTTGATGCTTAATTCAATCAGATTGCTTTCCTTGTGGCCTCTATCTGATCCGATTGCTTTGGTGAAAAACAGCTGTTGACCAGAGTGTGGATAGGGAATGTCAGTACTTGGGAACAGACTCCATCAAGCCAGAAGAAGGATACAGAAGGCAGGTTAAGAAGGATGTCAAGGCAAAGTAGCTATTTCCAAATTTTACCTAGCCCTGATCTTGGCTCCAGAAGGGAAACACCTTCTTTGTTTTTCTTTCCCTCTTTCTTCCTAAATTACATGGCCCTTGGTTTTCACAACATAGAATTAAACTAAGTGCTAATTGTGCATCAAGCCAGATTAAGTTTTATATATATTTTGTAACTTAGACTGGGACTCAACCTACATTTATAGCAGTATATAAAAATGGCATTCTAAATTTCAAAGAGCACATATGTAAATATATTTGGGGACAGTTATCATTACTTAGTTATCATGATTAAGGTGAAAACCTTTAGTTATTTTCCTAAAATCAATTCCTAAAAGCTTTTGGCACAAGCAAATACTGGTTAGCCAAAACCATTGAGCTTAACATGGTACTGATATAACATATATGTTATATAAAATCAGCAAGTCTTGAGTACAATTGACCCTTAAACAACATGAGTTAAACTGCTCAGATCCATTTATTCGTGGGTTATTTTTTAGTAGGCCTTCTGTATAATCCTCAAGTTTTGCACCCGCAGATTCAACCAACCTCAGATCAAAAACAGCATTTTCAATCTGCAATTGGTTGAATCTGCGATTGCAAAGGGCTGACTGTGTGCATTGATCTGCACCGTCTTATATAAAGAACTGGAGCATCTGTATTTTGGTCTCCATGGGGGTCCTGGAACCACTTCCTCATTGATACCAAGGAAAAGACTGAGTTTTAGCAGAGTTGAAAGTTATACAGACTGTGCAAGGGTCGGTGCTCCCAGCCCTCATATTATTAAAGGTTAACTGTTTTATATAAAATATAGATTGTCCAAATGTTTACATTGAAATTTGTAATGCTATTGCATTTTTTCAAAATCAGTATGGAACTTTATTATCAACATATTTATATTTTATCTCATGAAAACATTACTTATCTTTGAAACTCAAAATTAAGAAGTTGCTCTACTTTATTAATCTATATTTTTAGCATATTACAAAGTCCCATTTGGCACTCTACAGATCCTAACATCTGTATACTCAGATTAAGCCAGCTGTGTACATTGCATGGTGAAGGTGATATCTGTCAATTCTACTAAACTGAATAACTGAGATGCAAACATTAATTTTAGAGTTAATTCTTCTACCTGCATTATATGGTTTACTGACTTACATTGTCCAAATATATTTTAATAACTTATAATAGGTGACTAATTCATTTTAAGAAATATATATTAAATGAATGAATGCTACACACCAAGTATCTCTACTGTTTTGTAACATGAAGATCTAGTTTCTGATGCCATAGAAATATGTGATTTTTAAAATATTTCAAACTTATATGATAAATATTGGAAAATATATCAAATAATTCTAAATACTTAAACATATATTGCATATACTTCATATAATCTTAGTTCAATAATATTTATATAAATTTTTATGCAGTTTGGTTATACAATTTGTTTAAAACATAGTGCCTCGATGTATGTTATCATAGATAATTTGACCTAATTAGGCAGATAACTCAGGGATGGTATTATTGAACATATTTTGCCTTTGTTAAATGATATGGCTATTTGACTTAATAGTACTTTTTTTTTTAAGAAAACAGAGCACTTTATCTAACCTATAAGTTCTGTAATCTGTACTTATAATAAGTCAAATATTAAGTGAGATTTTAGCCAAACCCTATATTTTTATCATAGTGCTTTTAATTAAAATGACTGAATATGATTCCTAAAATATTTTAAAATTCAAATACTCCTAAAATATTTGCCACTTGTAATAGTGCAATTGATTGTCTATTCTAATTATATAAAAAATGTTTCTTAGATACAAGAACAGTTTACTGAAGACTACAATAACTGTGCAATTCTGTATTTTGTCGTTTTGGGTTTAATCACTCCTGGCTTATGGAAATAACACCTTAAACAGGGCAATTACTACTTTTGAGGCCCGGATACTGGGCCTTTATGGTTCAGCTGATAATGTACATATAAATGCACGTGCTTATACAAAAATAGGTGTAAATTATATTTTGACATTTTAAAATTTGAAATGCAAGTAGCCATGAGCTTAACATTTCGATATGATAAATCTCAAACATACAGAGAAGTATAGAAACTATTCTATAATTTTGATTTAACAATTATTAACATTTTTGCCATATTTATTTCATCTATGTTTTTATGAAGCATTCTAAAATTCCAGACAATGCAACATTTTATTCTTACATATCTCTAAAAATAGACATTTGCATATATACCCTAATACTGTTATCATACATTATTATTAACAATACTTCCTTGATATTCTGATTCTCAGGCTGTATTTAAATTTTCCCATTAATCCAGAAAAGAATCTTTTTATTATTTGTTGGATCAAAATTGAAACGGTTTCACACATTGCATTTGCTTTTTTGGGTCTCTTAAATCTCTCTTAATCTCTACACCAATGCTGTCCAGCAGAACCTAGGCAATGATGGAAGTGTTCAAATGTGCTGCTGTCCAATGTTATAGCTGCTAGTCATACGTGGCGCTTGCAACATGGCTAGCGCTACTGAGAAACATAATTTTCACTTTTATTTTATTTAAATGGCTTTTATTTACTAGACACATTTCCTTCTTCTCTTCCTGGAAACTAGACATTTCCCCAAGATGCTCTAACCATTTTGGTGGGAAATGTATGCAGAAACTAAAATCAAGGTGCTAAGTATGCCCAGTTGTTACGTGGGTTGTTTTGAGAAGCAATAAATTTTACTAAATCAGAACTCTCCACATATCCCCTAATACATAACCTGTAAACTTAAATAGAGGCAATTGTTAGCCATTATGTATAAATAATGTTATATTTGTTTTTAAAATAATTTATGCTGAACTTTTTTTCCAAAAGTAATTTGTGGCAGTTTCATAATCTTGTAATTGTTGGGTTTCTTGTTTTCAGGTGCTTTCATTTTAAATTGTAAAAACAGATAAGGACTCATAATAGAAATGTTCTGAGATTTTTTTTAAAACCTTTTTTATTGATTGCTTTTAGAGAGACAGAGAGAGAGAATTCATTTGTTGTTCAACTTAGTTGTGCTGTTTATTAGTTGCTTCCTGTGTGTGCCCCGAGGATGCTCTAACAGACTGAGCAAACTGGCCAGAGCCTGTTTTGATACATTTTGATATTTGTTTCTTTTGTATAGGTCAGAATATGTGAGATTTTCACATTAGACCGTTATTCTATTTTTCCCATGTTGTGTGGGGGTAGAGGATAGTCTAGAAGCTCAAAAATGATTGCAAGTGAGGAAATAAACATTCTGCCTAGAAACCTTGCACATTTCAAAAAGTTACCCTGAGAGAGCCTGTGTCAGGCAGACACAAATGTACATACACACACACACTCACGCACGAGCTCCCTCCTCAGCAAGAGGTGCCTGTGTTTCTCAACACACTTTTAATTTACTTTAAATTTGAAATGAATACATTTTACCGCCAAATGTTTCTTAAGATCGACATTTTCATTAGTAGATCTGAAACTGCTTAAATTATAAATGTTCTGAACTTCTGTATTTTTCTCTTAAATTATAATTTCCTTTTATTCCTATTTAAAACCCAAGTGTAAAGATGTGTTCATATGCCTTTTACTCACTCACTTTCCTCTTTTTGGTAACCACAGAATGACAGCCTTAAATTTTAATTTCCTGACTTGGCTTGTCATGGCCTTGCTTTTTTGAAAAGTGAGTTTAAGTAAATTTTTCAAGCCACTATCTTTAAACACATTTCTACAGCATCAAAGAATCATAAAATATTTTTGTAAGCAATTGAAACTCACTTTTTCAGTTCCATGCATTTTGGATTACTCCTATTTTTCTGTGAATTACTTAGGATTTTTTTTTAATAGGGCAAAACCATTTTTGCATGGTCAATATTGCTGAGGAGTATAATAAATTAGCATGCAGACAACAGCAACCTGGGCTGTTGCTAGGTGGGTCTAGACACTGCCATCTTCTAATTAATTACATGTCTTTAATTCATTAACCTCTTCAGACCAAAATGCTCTTGTCTTTATATTGGGATCATAGTATATCCTTCACTCATCATTCAATGTTGCTATAAAGTTCAAACGGATATAATAAAGCTTTCAAAATGGCGGCCCACTTACCAGTGTACATTGGTGGTGTATTATTAGGCAAAGGCTATGTAAAGCCCTGTCCTCAGAAACACAGGCAAGAAGGCCTCACAGAGGGCCGGTCTTCTTGCACTGTGGTGTATTATTTCCTCTAACACACTCTTTCTCATTCCCTGTTCCACTCTTGCAGAACTGTGTCAGTGGGTCACCAAAAAAGATAGCTGGTTCAGCTGATTCCTGAAATAAAGGCAGTCAGACCTCTTTGGTGTGATGGAGATGAAACAACTCATTCACTGGGTTTCTCTGTTTTTCTGTTACTTCTGTTGGCATGTCAACAGATATGGAAAGAGTCTGTCTATATGTGACATAGAACTTTCTGGGCATTTTTTAGTACAGCGTGCTGTTGTTGGCCTGCCCCCCTGGCTACATATATATTAATTTGGCTCTCCCTTGGAGTCACTTTTTTCCACTTGTCCTGGCAAGAATTTACATAGCTGTCAGTAGTATTTCAGGAAACTACTTTTAATATCTGTTATAAATTAAGCAAGTTTGGCAGGTAGGAAAAGGTAGGAGAGAGTAAAGGGTGGGGAGGTAAATGGTGATGGCAGGAGACTTGACTTTGGGTGGTGAACAGACAATACAATATATAGATGATATATTATAGAATTGTACACCTGAAACCTTTTATTGACATTTTTTTGAGAGGAGGGGAGACAGACAGACTCCCACATGTGCCACAACTGGGATCCACCTGGCAAGCTCCCTACAGGGCAATGCTCTGCCCATCTGGAGCTGTTGCTTAACAACCAAGCTATTTTTAGTACCTGAGGTGGAGGCTTCACAGAGCTATCCTCAACACTCTGGGCCAACTCACTGGATCAATCAGGCCATGGCTGTGGGAGGAAAAGGAGGAGGAGGAGAGAGAGAGAGAGAGAAGAAAGAGGGAGATGAGTGTAGAAGCAGATTGTCACTTCTCCTGTGCACCCTGACCAGGAAGGAATCAAACCCCACACATCCACACACCAGGCCAACGCTCTACCACTGAGCCAACCAACCAGAGCCTAACATCCATTAACTAATGTTATTCTAATAAATTCAGTAAAAAATATTTTTAAATAAATAAATTAAGCATGTTTCCTGGGTATAGTTTTTGGGTTGACCTGACAAAGGCTAAATGAGTGGAAAAACATGTTAAGCTCTCCAATCCAGTGTGTCTGGCTCCATATATGACAAGTTGTGGACTTTTTGTTTGGTTTGCTAAACACTATGATATTGAACCTTCCTCAGGCCAGCAAAGATATACTTGCTATAGAGCAATTTGACACTTGTCTTAATTTTAATAGGCTAGAACTAATATGTGACTAAGGAAAGAGCTATTCTTTCAAAAATTTAGATGCTCTGGGCTATGCATTATAAGCTGTTGCAAAGTCTATACACATGTAAGATGGGAGAGACCCCCTAGAGATATCTAGGTCAAACTCTAAATTTAGGCAAAGTCCCTGCATATTAGCTGTTGTTAACTTAAGGCTTGGATGGAAGTGACAGATTGGTGGATGGGGCAACTTCCTATCACAGCCTGGACCTTCTGTCCCCTAGCTTTTAGGGCTCTTCTTTATGACAAGTTAACCACCCTGAAGTTAGGGACATTTGATTGTTTTATGCATTTATGCATAAGAAATTTGGGTAACCATCAACCTTAGCAACTGTTCATCTCAGGTTTATCCTTGACTTTCAAGATACAATTTAAGGATTTCTATGTTATCTCTTATAACTGATACATTTTAAAAAGATGCCCCTTTGGGAGGGAATTTTGACTTTTAGAATTTTAGTCCAAATGATTTTCTTCAGATGGATTAAATAGAATAATCAGATCGTCATGCCTGACCAGGCGGTAGCATAGTGGATAGAGCATCGACCTGGGATGCTGAGTACCCAGGTTTGAAACCCTGAGCTTGGGCTCATCCAGCTTGAACACGGGCTCACCATCTTGAGTGTGGGATCATAGACACGACCAATGGCTGCTGGCTTGAACCCAATTGTTGCTGGCTTGAAACCCAAGGTCACTGGCTTGAGCAAAGGGTCACTCGCTCTGCTGGAGCCCCCCAATCAAGGCACATAAGAGAAAACAATCAATGAACAATTATAATACTGCAATGAGGAATTGATGCTTCTCATCGCTCTTCCTTCTTGTCTGTTCCTCTCTCTCTCTCTGTCCCTCTTCCCCTCTCTCTCACTAAAAATATAAATAATCAGATCATCTTAATCTTTTGGACCTCATTCATATCTGCTTATTATTTTAAAAAAAAACAAAACAAGAAAAAAAATACCATCTCACAAGTTGCTTTGGTTTTAATCATCTTTTATCACTTATTCAAATTTTTTATTAAGCCTGCAAATTGTAGAGCACATAGCTTGCTTCTGACATCAGCAGCTATTGTGTAAAGCAGCTATATGAATATCATAATAATAGTAGTTGTTGTTCAACATGATGAAAAAAACTATTCTTTACCCTAAATGGAAAATGTGAAGATAATCTGACAGAAAACCACCTGTGGACATCGTCTTGTCTCCTTTTTTTTTTTTTCCTTCTATTTTCTACAAAGGATCTGAGTATTTATTTAAAGTGCTTTAGCAGGATATCCCAGTTAAAACTTTGACAGTCTATTTACAGTTCACTTCTGCCCAGGGGCAATTAGAGACAGGTTACAGGATAAGCAAGGTGACTCGCAGGCAAGAGGAGGAGGATGTACAGTAGGATTATTAATGTTGAAATGAAGCCGGGGAGAGTGACATGTGCAATAGTAGCACAGGTTAGTAATTTAACAAGAATTCATCTGCACAGATCTGTAGTGCTTATCAATTCTTTATTGTAAACGGAACTAAAATTTAAAGAGAGGGAATAGGAGGATGTACAAAGATCTACATGTCAGTATTAAAACATATTCTTCCAGCACAAGGAGATTTGATCCTTGTTTGTCAAAACTATTCTGTCTGCTTGAAAAGTTGGCCTGGGGCCCCAGGCCTTCAAGGTAAGGAAGGAGAAGGAAATAGCAGAGAGGCAGCTGCCATTTGGGCTGTTGGACCTGACTGGTTTTTTAGAAATTAAATTTAATGGGGTGACCATGGTCCATAAGAACACATAGGCTTCAGGTAAACATCTCGGTAGCATTTGAGCTGTTGATTGCGTTGTGTGCCCAACACCCCAGTCAGAGTGTTTCTTTTCTTCCCCAAGTCCTTGGACTTCTGCTCTTCCTTTCATGCTTGTAGGCATGGGTCTGTGTCTGCTCTGGCCAGGTTTAGTCATTCACGCTGTGAGACGTGCTGGCTTTGGGCTCGCGCGGTGTAGACAAGGCAGCACCGTGCACTGACTGTGTGCTCTTTGTTCTGTACACAGTGGCTGCTGTGTCCCTGCCTTTGTCAGCACTGTGAGCTTCAGACGTTCTCTTCTTAGGCCCTGAGCTTAGGGCTTATATACCCTTGAAATGCTCTGCTTTCTAGAATTTGAATATTTCAGTCAATTTGATTTCTTTCTTGGTAAATTCCATTTTGACTTAAGCTGATGGAAAAGGATTCTCAAAGTCCTAATTTAAAATACATGGTACCTTTATATTGATCTTATTTTAACTAACTGGCCCTGGAGGAAGAGCCAAACATGATGAGCCAGGTGGGAGATTCAACAAGAATACTGTCATATTTCAAGTAGCAAAGATATTAAACTGAGGAGACTTGGTATGAGATACTCCTGAACAGACTTTGGGAATTCTGAATTAACTTGAGTACTAAATTGCCAAGGGTCAGAATTTGACTTTTACCACAAAGCATAGTAAAAGCAAACATAAGACGGTGTCAACATAGTTTTAAGATACTTAGTTTATACATGTCAAAAATTAATTCTATATCAACTGAAGTACAGCTAAGTGGAAAAACTTATCCAGAGAACATTCTTTGCTGTCCTTTTATCTCCATTCTCACTTCATTCCCCTTTCCCCGCCATGTGTTTGCATGCATTCCTTCAAAATACGTACTTTGGATTTTTGTATCTTCATGTAGTTTTATATTTACGTATAGGATATTAATGTATTAAGATATTTTATTTCGCTGCTCCTTTTGTCACTTGTTTTTTAAGATCCACGGACTTTGTTCTAGGTGCACCATCAATTCTAGTTCTTCATGGTGGACACCCACCATACTTAACTGTTTGCTACCAAACAGTAGTTGGTTTATGTCACATTGCTACAGTGACTATTTAAGCGCAAGCTCAAAACTTGAGATGGTAACATTAATATTATTTTAATTAGGTTTCTAGTATCAGTTTGGTGTTTCAGTGCTGCACTGAAAATTTTTAGCAACAACACAGATGTCATCAATTAAACTAAAATATAAAATTTGTATGGACATAGAAACACCCACTTGTTTGAGCCTAGAGAAGCATCACTTACTCAGAACTATCCAACTATCCATAGAATGCTATAACTACCCTGGTAATCTTTGTCGTGGAAGATACTGTGAGTCAGTGGCAGAAGTCAGCCCCTGTGCCTGTCATCTTTGTGATCCACAGTTCCAGGAAAACAGTGCAGTAATCCATCTTGCTATATAGTAGTTCAGGTTCATTGTGGAGCCTCTAATCCTTCAGAGTAAACACTTACATGTGAACTTGGCTGGTGCCTTTGACATTGGTGATGAGATGGCATGGCAGGTTGGACAGAAGCTGGGGAATCCAGTCTGTGACCCACGAAAGTTTACAAGTTAGATACGTGAAACTTGACCTCACTGAAACTTTGCACCAGCCCCTAGGTGAGGAAACCCCCTCACCTAGGAAACCCCTAATTTTGAATGAACAAATACCACGTTCATTCAAAATTATTATAAGTCTTTGCTAAAAAGTCTGATAACTCCAACACCCCATCCAGGCCCTTCTTCCGACATTCCAAGGCCTTGCTGACCCCACAGTTTCCCACTGATCGGAACTCGAATGGCAGCAGCATCTTACATTCCCTGGGGCCTGGGTTCACATTCTTACTCCATCACTTCTTAGCTGGGTGACCTTCAGGTTTCCTAAATCCTCTCTTCCTTTTCAGTTGCCTGGTCTGTAAAACAGGTGCAGTGTTCTGCATTTTTTATGTGAGAAGTAAATGAAATGACACCTGTAAAACACTTGGCAGCATGGGAGGCACATAGTAACCAGTTGTGAAGCATTGGGATTGAGTCCACTGTACCTCTTCCCCTGTCCCAGACCCTCCCACAAGCAGCATACAAACCTCAGCTTCCTGACTCTTTCATACTATTTCTTCCCCTGGGTTATGCTCCTGTCTCATCCTGCCTATCTCGAGCCTCCCTATTCTTGCCCTTTTCTTAGAGCAGTGATTTTCAACCAGTGCTCCACGGCAGACACTCTAATGTGCCGCAAGAATTTTTAAAACATGCACTACCTATTTAGTCAGGGACACTGACCTCTTTTCCTTTAGATTGTGAAATAAAACATGACAACCCAACAATCACTGTCCAGTGTGAATGAATCCAAATTATACCTATATTTTTGTCAGGTCTGCAAAAATAAATTTTTTGGCGCGCTGCAGAATCTTAGTAATTAGTTTACGTGCCAGGAGATGTAAAAGGTTGAATGCCACCCTAGAGCATTGCCGTGGCAATCCTTCAGTGTCCCGTCCCTCCTCACCTGGCGTGACACCACACCCCTTCACACTGCCTCTTACTCCTCCACCTGTTTCAATGAGTTCATTTTGTCTCCTAAAGGACACTCGGGGCTTTAGAGAACAGAAGTCTCTCTGTTCTTATTCTTCTTTTGTCCTGTGATAAAAGAAAACCCCTTTGATGTCAATGGCAGGAATAGTTGTGCTTTTTAAAAACCACTGGTTTAGTTTTGAGCTCAGAAGCACCAAATCTTGTATCTGCCTGTATTTCTGTTTCCCTCTTTGCATTCACTGCTGCGGAGCTCAGAGCCCAGGTTGAGGGGTACATTTAACAGGTGCCATTATACTTCATGGCGAGGGTTTTGCGTACAAATCTTACCCCATCTTCAGATTATTAATTTTTCGTACATTTATCTACAACCCTGCCTTGTCCACTTTTGAAACCCTATTATATTGTCTTTCCTTTGTAAGCATCTCACACCGTTTAGGGAGCTAAGTAGGGCACAGAGAGTTAGAAGCCACACAGAGGGAAGGGAGGAGAGCCAGGGCTGTGCAAAGGCAGATCTATATAGATTCAAAACCACTCCACAGCTTACCCTCACAATGGCCTTGGTCAAGTTATCTCCACTGAGTCTCCATTTCCTGCCCAATAAGGAAACGGTGGACTTCCCTCATGGGTTAGTTGTACTGTGCAAATGAGATCGTGTGTGAAGTGCCAAGCACTGGACCTGGGTCGGGATGCTGCCCATTAGATATAAGTTCCATCTTACATCTTCTAGTGTGTCTTTGAAAAGGAGAGCAAAAACCCTGCCCGTATAGCTCGGTTGGTTAGAGCATTGTCCCAAAGCACAGAGGTTGCCAGTTCGATCCCCAGTCAGGGCACATACAGGAACAGATTGATGTTCCTGTATCTCTCTCCCTTCCTCTCTCTCTCTCTCTAAAATCAATAAGATAAACATTTTTTTTAAAAAGTAGAAGAAAAAAATGACAAAATAAATAAATGAAACCTCATGGACATGGGCAACAGTGCGGTAATGAGGGGGTGGATAGGTGAATTAAAAGGTAATGGATAAAGACTCGATTTAGGGGAATGAGCACAATATTGTATACGGAGATGTGTTGTAGAATTGGGCACCTGAAACCCATATAATTTTATTAACCAGTATTACCACAATACATTTAATTTTTAAAAAGTAAACTATCCTGATAAACAGGTATTTCTAAATTAATTGTTATTTAATTGATATTAAAAGAACATATGCTGTGTTTAGTAACTGTTGATCAATGCTATCACAATGGGAGTTCCTTCTTTTAAATAACTCAAGTTCCCTACTCAGAGCTCACCTTAGGTGTCTGGAGAATTATGCCCGTTCTTTGTCTCTGTAAAATCACCTAATCACATATGATGGCGTGGCTGTATCTTAATATAACTGTTTGGAGTGGACTTTTTTTTCTCTTAGTGATAAACAATTTCTAATCATTAATAACAATTAACGCTAAATTCCTGGGTGTCAGAGAGTTAAGATTTTATCTGACAAAGGCTCCCTGGGGTCCACCACTTTGCTGTCTGAAGGTCAAAGTTCCCTCTGTTGGCTCTGCTGGGATTTGGGACCCCGTTGGGGCCTAAAGTATGTGCTTCCTGTCTGACCTGCTGTTGCCTTCTTTTCCCCCCTTAGCCTTGTAGCGGGGCCTGGGAAGCTGCATCCTGTGGGAAGGTGGAAGATCAGATGACAGCTTCCGGTCCGACTTGTAAATATGTGAACACCTTCTCAACCCGGACTCTGGTCATGTGAGACGTTTCCAGACGAGCATTATGGTTTTTCAGAACACTTCACGTCGACTTAGGATATATCGTTCCTCTACCTGAAACTTCTCATGAATGGAAGCAGAACCTATTTTTGTTGTGGTACAACAGATAAGGGCAGCACCAAGTGCATCTTAGGTGGATGAAATCTTATCAGATTTCACCCAACTAAAAGGATTTTTTAATTAATAAATAAATAAATAAATAAATAACAGGATTACCTAAATTATTAGGTAATGAACTGTAGTCAGTTGTTAATATCTTAGGGGAGATTTTTTTTAAAAAACATAAAGCAATCTATCTGTATTTTAGAGGAGCCAACAAACCCAGTATTTTTGTTCAGGACGTTTTGGGAATTTTACACATAAAAAGGTACTCCAGTATTTCACTTTTCTTAATCACTAAACACGATGCATTACTATAAACGTTGGTTTAACACCACAAGATGATAACTAATCAAGATTGTAAATGCTCATTTATGGTTAATAACATTGGAGGTACATTTATTGTACTAAACCATTTGAATGAGTCTTTTTTAGCTGGCTTTAAAAATTATTACTGTACGAAATAGTTTTTTATAAAAAATTTATATTTTTATTCAGTAATTTAATTGTGTAAATGCCAAATGAAAAATGTGGTTTGCTGCTATTCACTTAGCCTGTAGACATGCTGCTAGTAGAGCTTTGAACAGAGAGAAGGGAGACTGGGTGGTAGGCAATCGACTGCGCACTAGTATTTCAAACTTTTTTATTTTTTTATATATATACTTTTTTTTTTTCCTTTTGTAATACATTGGGAAAATTATTTGGGAGATTTTTTCATTTTTTTGGTTGTTTTTTTTTTTTTTTTGGTTGGTTTTTTGTTTTTTTGTTATTGTTGGTTTTTAAGAGCATGCGTTGCACTTCTTTTTTGGGAGATCTATGTTGTTAATGTCCTATGTTTTGTTTGAGTTCAACCGGACTGTTCTTCAATTCAGAGTCCAGTGTTTGTTCAGCATCCTCCAGGGTTTTGAAATGTTTGGTGTCAGACCTGTTTGCAGCTGGGCCTCAGAGACTGGGGTGCAGAGCCATTTGCTGCCTTAAGAACATTTGGTGTCAGGTGGACAGCACTGAACTTTTAATATGGTGATATACTTACTGCCTTTAGTGAAATAAAGCTGTGCCCTTATTTTACTTACCTTTGACTTCTCTCTTCCTTGTGATTGTGGATGTCAATTACACTTTTTAAGAAAATGGAGTAAACTCAGAGTCCTTCCGTCTGTTAATTTTCACACCATCTGAACTTCACTCAGAGAAGCCACAAATCATCACTTTGGAGAAAGAAGAACAAGAGAACCAAGTTCATTCTCTCACAAAATAATCACGTGCAAAATAAGAGCTGGAAGTCCCAGCAACAACATTTGAATATGGATAATCCAAGAAGAGTTCATGTACAAGGGTACTGATAGCACAAGTGTTGGCAGGGAGTAAGAGGACCACAGGAGTAATGCATGCGTGCCCACGGGGGTGAGCCTGAAGATCACCGCCCTGTGAGTCATAGAAAGCAAGAGTCCCTGCCTGACCAAGCGGTGGTGCAGTGGATAGAGCATCGGCCTGGGATGCTAAGGACCTAGGTTCAAATCCCGGAGGTCACTGGCTTGAGTGTTGGCTCATCTAGATTGAGCGTGAGATCACAGACATGACCCCATGGTCACAGGCTTGAGCCCAAAGGTTGCTGGCTTGAGCCCAAGGTCACTGGCTTGAGCCCAAGGTCACTGGCTTGAGCAAGGGGTCACTGGCTCGGCTGAATCCCCCCAGTCAAGGCACATATGAGAAAGCAATCAATGAACAACTAAGGTGCCACAACTCTGCGTTGATGCTTCTCATCTCTCTCCCTTCCTGTCTGTCTGTCCCTGTCCCTCTCTCTCTCGCTCTCTCTCACTAAAATAAAAAATTAAAAGAAAGAAAGAAAGAGTCCCTCAGAGGAGCCATGACATTTGGAGACCTTACAGGGAGAGAACCAAGTGTAATCCCTAACTTTTCTTCTATCCTTCCCATCTTGGCCAACAGTCCTCATTGGCAGAACCAACCAGAAGTTAGAAGGCAAGGGAGCACCTGGAGGTAAGGCAGCCAGCCAGCCTCCGAGGGCAGAGCCCTGTTGGGGCAAGGACAGAGTGTCCCAGCCTCGTCATCCAGGCCAACTCCTTGTTTTACAGATGAGCTTCCACTGGCTTCCTTCTCAGCTCAGTGTTCTCACTGTGCTCCAATATCCCTTTCACACGGGTTCCTTACAATTTCCTTTAGTCACTCTGCAGCTCAGACTTTGAATTCTCATATACATGATGCACTTGGTATTCCTAGAACCAAGGGTTTGTTAGTCCTTGTTACTAGTCTTCAGGACTGCTTAGTGTTCTTTGTATATTTCTGAGAGATAGTAACACACCAGCCCACTATTAGGAAACATTTTATATTTATTCACTCACAACATTTTCCAGGTGCTGACTCTGCCACTTCCTAGCAGTTTGAACTTGGGCAAGTCGCTAACCTCCGTTCCTTTTTTCTTCATCTGTGAAACGAGTCCAGTCTTACAAAGAACTCTTGTTAAATAATGCACTATACAAATGTTTGTTATAACATATGCTTTCCATAATTAAATGATGCTTGTCATGTAGTATGTCAGATGTTCATTTGGCTGATGATGTGCTTTGCTGATTGCAGCATTAACTTAAAGCTTTAACTCTTAAAATAAACTAATGGCAAGAGTGAACTCAGCATTATACAGAACTGAAGTAAATATTTACTCTTCCATCAAGTACATAGCCAATAACTAGAAACCTAAACTAAATAGAAAGTAGGGTAAATTTGGGTTTTATGTACAAATACTCATTTCATATAACACCCATTTCACAAGCATCTCTAAAACATTTATTTGTCCTGGTCATTTTTTTAAAATCCTCCTTTTCACAGCAGAGATTTGGGTGGCAATATAAATTGAAACAGTATTACTTACTGCTCAAAGAATGGTTGTCTTTTTGAGTTACTATGTTTAAAGTTGGTGTCTGCATGGGCACATCAGAGACTAAGGGACACGGAAGATTCTGAATTCTCTCCCCGCCAGTAGTGAGACTGAGAATCTAAGATGAGAAATATGTGCGGTGAAGAATTTTTTTGTTTCTTTAGAAATTATACGATATTAGAACTGGAAAGGACTTTTGCCATCATAAGGGGCTTCTAACAGGGGGCTTCTCACATTGTTGTATTGAAAGAAAGTCCACTTTGAAGCTCAATAGAGTCTAAATTCAGAGTCTTCACCAGCTCTGTGACTTCGTATGACTTTTACTTGATCTCTCTGAACTTCATTTTACTTATTGAAGATCAAAAGTACACTTTACTTTTGAATTTTAATTATATTGGAGATAAAAGTACATCTCAAGGTTCTTAGTTATTATGAAGATTATGTGAGCTACTACATGCACACTTGTATCTTTGTAAAATGTTGCAGTGCCTGTTGATTGGTCAAATCACTGTAATAACTTGTAATCAATCAAAGGAAAAACATGTCTATTACCTGCCACTGGAGAGATGAATACCACTGAGGCCCATGTCCATGATTGTGTGTTAAATTTATTCTTTGTATGAAAACTAACTATAAATCTAAGTTATATCTTCTCAAAATATTCCTAATCATTCTAGCATGTGTTTAAATATGTGGAGGATATGGGGTATAGTTCTTTTAAACTTGGTTTCTAATTTGAAAAAGAAAACTAGTAGACAGAATGTGATGTGCAGGTTTATTATACTGCATTCAAAATACACATTTGGTTTTCTCTCTCTCTCTAATAAAAATGAATAAATAAAATCTAAAAAATAAATTAAAATACAAGTTTGGATGCTTATTTTTTTTTTTCCCTTTAACTATTGCTATTATAAAATAAAGTTTTCCCTTTTCACCATTTTTAGAGGGTAAAGTTGAGGAAAGGAAGTCAGCTAAAATACAGTCCTCTTTTTTATTAAATATGTTGGGGTGACATTGGTTAATAAAATTATATAGGTTTCAATTATACAATCTTATAATACATCATTTGTATATTGCATTGTGTGTTCAACAGCCAAAATCAAATCTTTTTCTGTCACCATATATTTGACCCTCTTTACCCTTTACTACCTCCCCTACCCCCTTTCCCTGGGGTAACCACCACACTATGGGCTGTCTTATTTGTTTGACTGACAAAGGCATTTTAAACCCATTTTAAAAATAACGTTGACTTGGCCTGACCAGGCAGTGGTGCAGCCTGGGAGGCTGAGGACCCAGGTTTGAAACCCCAGGGCTGCTGGCTTGAGCACAAGGTCACTGGCTTGATGGAGAGATTGTATACATGACCCCATAGTTGCTGGCTTGAGCCCAAACGTCGCTGGCATGAAGCCCAAGTTTGTTGGCTTGAGCCTAAGGTCACTGGCTTGAGCAAGGTGTCACTGGCTTGGCTGGAGGAGCAGCAGGGTGAGGGTAGCATCTGAAATCTGCTAGAGGAAAACACCCCAAAATAATGACTCATCTTATTTCAAATTTATGATGACAAATTGTAAATGAGCACTCAAATAGTTCTTCCTGAGGTTATTCTCTAGTATATTATTTTCCCCATGCTCCAAACACCAACTTCAAATCCCTTCCTCTCAAACCTCTCCATCGCATCTCTACCCAGCTCCCAGCTGATAACCTGGACTCATCCATGAAGGAGAAAATAGAAGCATTCACCTTCCACACCGAAGTCATCTGCAGACCTGCACATATACTGAGGTCCTTGCCTTCCCCCTTGTTAGCATGGATGAGCACCCCCAGCTATAATCATTGGCCAGCCCTTCCATTTGGCATCTACAAACCCATCCCTTTGTATCCTCCAGGGCCTCATCCTGCAGATACCATCTCTTTCTCCTATATCATAATGTCTTCCTCTCTCTAGAATTATTCCTATTACATTAACATCTAGAGCTAGTCTACATCTCCCAGCAGTAAAATATGATCTCCCCTTATCCCATATCACCATCATAGTACTCGGTTTATCTGCTCCTCTTCTTAGCCTAGCTACGGTAAGCTCTAAGGGATCTTTGAATGTCATGGTCACCACCTCCTCTTGTTTCCTATTCCTGCAGTCCACGCCCCATGAACTTTCATTGCCCCTACTCCACCTTGCTGCCCTTGTCAATGTCACCATTGGCCTCCATGTTTCCAAATCTCATGGTCACTCCTTTGGCTTCATTTTTACATCACCTATAGGCAGCCGTTAAAAGAACTGACACTCCCACTTTTTTGAACCACTTTCAGGGCAACACTCTCCTGGTTTTTCTCCTTTTTTACTGGTTTCCTCTGCTTGCTACTCCTCCCCCTTGGCTTTGAAATGGCCATTTCCCTCTTCTCTCTATATTATTTTTTCCTAGGGGATTTCATCATTGCTGTTGCTTTAAATGCATCTCTATCCTCAGCTCTTATCCCCTCTGGAATTACAGACTCCTGTTTCCTATTTCATATTAACATCCTTCCCACATAAGCATCTTAAATTTAGTCTAAACAAAATTTATAATCACGTAGTGCTTCTATTTTTCTCATTCGTAAGAATTAGCCTTAATTTCCTTATTATTTTTTTCACTTCTCAAGCCAAGAATGTGTTGTTTTGATTTCTCCCTTTACCTTATTAACTCTCTCACACCCAAGTGCTCAGAAACACCTGAAAACTTTGCCTTGAAAATGTATTTTTAAACATGCCCACTTTCCATTATTGTCAGTAGTAATGTCATTGGTAATGACACAGTGTGTGTCAAGTGCTTATTCTATGCTAGGAAGAGGGAGAGGGAAGAAAGGGTTCTGGCCATGAGAAGAACAATGGTGATATCTGAGAGGTTGGAATGGGGAGCAGTCAAAAGGAAAATTGTGGGAATGGGAAAGATAAGAGGTTGGAGAGGGAAGCCCTCAATTTCCTCAAGAGTTTGAGCTTTGTCCTGAGAGATATGGGGACTCATTAAATAGTTTTAGGCAGGGAAATAAAATGATTAATTTATATCTGATCTATATAAATAATTTTGTTCCACTCCCTTTTTCATAGTATAAAATTAAACCTCAGGTTAGCAGGGCCAGATGACTGCTGAGTCTGAATTTTATACCCAGTTAATTGGATTTTACATAGTACATTTCCTACTGCTTCTTAATTTCAAAAGAATGTGGTTTAATTCCAGAAAATCTTATTGAAAAATATCCTTTGATCTGAAGTATACAAGAGTCTTTTCACATTTTATAGTATATAAATTAGTACAGGAAGAATTGTTTGCGTTAAACACTTTTTTCCTTTAAGAGCGGAATATTTCGAACCAATAACCAATAATTTACCTAAAATCTTCCTTGTTGTTTTCCAACACCAAATCTCCCATTGAGTTTTTAATTTGCTTGGTATGTTGTCCATTAAAGAATCCTGCCAATATTAGTTCTTGAAGGAATCTTTAGCTTACTTTTACATTTATTGTATTTATACTCTCTAATCTAGAACACATTTTTATAGTTCAGTGGTTTTCAGATCTTTGGGGGCATCAGAAGCACACTGGGAATTTGTTTAAAATGGAGATTCTTGACGTCAGCCTCAGGGATTCCAATTCATGAGGCAGATGTAGGCCTGGGGTTATTTCAAGGAGCTTCCAGGTGATCCGCATGCAGGTGGTCTGAGGGAACCACAGTAAAAACCTTGCCTTGGGAAAAACCTTTAACTCCCCCAACCCTATGCTTTTCTCCTAACACTATCCATGGCTTTCAATTCACATTGTGCCCCTAATTCTTCATTATAATGCCCACTGGTCTATAATATACTGTACTAGAAAAATATTAAGTCCATGACTATATACAGAATTTTTTTTTAAACTGCAGAGAATCACTATGTTACAGATATTAATTAAAGCTAACTTTGACCTTTAGATCCTCACTTTCTTGATTTTTACAGTATGTAAGGAAACATAATTTTACATATAACATATTTGTTTAATAATATGGTCTTATTGCACATGATCTATCATAGGGGTCCCCAAACTACGGTTCCCTGAGGCCATTTATCCGGCCCTCGCCGCACTTCCGGAAGGGGCACCTCTTTCATTGGTGGTCAGTGAGAGGAGCACATTGACCATCTCATTAGCCAAAGCAGGCCCATAGTTCCCATTGAAATACTGGTCAGTTTGTTGATTTAAATTTACTTGTTCTTTATTTTAAATATTATATTTGTTCCCATTTTGTTTTTTTGCTTTAAAATAAGATATGTGCAGTGTGCATAGGGATTTGCTCATAGTTTTTTTATAGACCGGCCCTCCAACAGTCTGAGGGACAGGGAACTGGCCCCCTGTGTAAAAAGTTTGGGGACCCCTGATCTGTCAAAAAGAAATTTGTATCTCAAGAAGTTTAGTACATAAACACAGGCAAAACAACGTTTTCATCCAGAAGGCCCTGGTTCTTAACTAATCTCTAACAAATTTGCAGAAAAATCCTGGTTCAGCTCACCTTACACCTCTGTGCTTTTGGGTTTCTATTTAAATGGAGGAAGTACTTAATCCTGTATATAGTTACAAAGCACATGGAAGTCCTCAGATCAAAGGCAAAATTCAAAGTAGCCCAGAGACATTGGAGTACTTAGAATTGTGAGGTTTCCCGCTGGAAAATACCCTCTGAAATAAATTTGTAAGTTAATAAATCATCCTTAGCTTGTTTTGTGGTAGATGTTGACAGAACTAGGATTTGTTTTCATTCAGTCACTTTTTTAAAGAATGTACATCCACCCACCTACTCTTGAATGGTCCCAAATATCTAACAATGAAAACATTCTCTCACCTTTCCTTCCTTGATCAGTTTCTGGGTCAGTGCAAGCAGTGACCACGTGGACATCTTGAAGAACACTAGGAAGATGGTCATTGAATAGGAGAGTGTATATATATATATACTTGGTTTTACTCAGGTTATCCCCATTTGGTTTTCCTTCCCTATTTCAAATCAGTCAAAATGAAAAGACATTAGAAACTTACTCTGGTTAAACAAAGTACATTGAAGACATGAATTAATACCACTACATCGGGAAACTTTATCAATTGACAATGAAGGGAAAAATAAAGGGCATAAATATATAAGTCAAAAAGAATTAAAAAACAGGTAAGAGAGTATTATTATTATTATTATTTGCCAAGATCCTAACTAACTTAATCAACAATTATTTACTGAGCACTTCCCATGCAAGACAGAATTAAAAACTCTAATAATTTGACACATAAAATATTCAAATTACTGCTAGAATAATATGGTCTTGGATATCCTCAAAGGACTAAAAAAAGCCTTGTTTCAGACTTTCTATTTTAATAACTATTTCTCTAACTCTAACATGTCCTTTTTTATGTTTTCCTGACATCAGGCCATATCTTTAACATAGCCTGATCTTTCTTTGAAAATTGGTATTAAATTCATAGAAGCTTATAATTGATGACATCATAAAATAAAGGGAGATGTAGAGTTGTGACCTGAAACCTGTATAATTTTGTTAACCAGTGTCACACAAATAAATTCAATTAAAAGGAAAAAAATTAAGGAAGGGCTTGGAATTTATTAATAGAAATTTTAGAAAGTACTCCTAGCTTTTTATTAGTAATGAAAACAACAAATGTTCAGCCCTTCACAAATTTGTCCACCTTCCCTGGTCACATCAGAGCTACATGCTTAATTATGGCTCATGGGTTGGTGCATGTCTAAACCATTTCATGGTGGGAAGACCCTTTCTTTTTCAGTGCCCAACCCAATGCTCCACATGTGGTAGGTGTTCAAAATATATTTGAAAAATCCAGGAAAGAATGTGAGTAAGTAACCTTACATGGTCTCTTCTTTACCTATCACTGTGTCTATGGTCAACCACTTCATCTTTCTGATGTGCTCAACTATTTTCTTAGTCACTTTCTGATTGTACTCAACTATAAAATGAAGTTTGGATAAGCTCAGCTACAGGCTCCTTCCAACTCTAACCACGTCCGAGTAAGTGGAGACTTGAGGATGCAGCAAATGGGAAACTTCAGTGATTTTAGAAGATTTCTTTATTTGCTGCATATCTTGCTCATGAAGGTTATGCATCTGATCATTGTTATGGACTGAATTATGTTCTCTCCTGCCTCCCATTCAAATGCTGAAGTCTTACCCTTCAGTACCTGAATGTGACTGTATTTGGAAATACGGCCTTACATGGGTTAATTAAGTGAAAAATGAGGTCATGCAGGTGGACCCTAATCCAACATGACTGATGTCTGATAAGAAGAGTTTAGGATGCAGATTCACAAAAAGAGACAATGTGGAAACACTAGAAGTCAGCCATCTACAAACAAAGAGAAAGGCCTGAGAAGAAATACACCCTTCCAAACACCTGGATCTCAGACTTCCAGCCTTCAGAACTCTGAGAAAATAAACTCCTGTTGTTTAAGCCATTTAGTCCATGGTACATTGTCATGATAGCCTTAGCAAACTAAAACAGTAACATTTGCTAAATAGCAATTGTAAAAGAAGGGAAAAGGAGTTTCTACACTTTGAGGCTCCTTTCATACCTATGCCCCAATCCTCACAATTGATACACAAATGGGACTCCTTTTATCCCAAGGAACTGGACAATACTGTATTGTATCACTTGAAAGTTTCCCAACATATGGAAGCTCTCTGTGTCTTATATGTACTTAGTATAACTTGACCCAACTTGATTAGCTAGCTGCAAATGTCTTAGGCAACTTACATCTCTTCTCTAGCATTCTTATGGAAAAGCCACACCATAGAGCTGAAGTTGGGAAATTACGGACTTTGGCCAAATCTGGCCCACTGCTTGTTTATGGCTGGTTTCCCACTACGAGGGCCGAGTTGAGTAGATACACAAGAAACCACGTGGCCTGCAAAGTCTAAAATATATATGATCAGGCCCTTTGCAGAAAAGGCTTGTAATCCCAACCCTGGAGGAAGACTGATTGAGAATCTCAACAGCAGTTTTATTAGTAGAGGTGAGGCTCATGGATTCTGCTTCAGTTAAACAGACTAATTGAGCTTTTGATTTCTTCATTTCCCCGGTCCTTTTGTTGACTATGTGCCATGACTGTTTTTGTTTGGGACTTGAGAACTCTTGGGTTAAACCATATATAGTTGCCAATGTTTGACAAATTTTGACGCATAGCTACAGCAACTTTACGTGACTCAACCTCCTTCAGTGTCCTGTTTCAATTTCATTTTCTCTTGGTAGTCTTCCTACTACGTCAGTGGTTCTCATTCTTACAAGGTGATGTTGATGCTGTTGGTTCAGGATCAACACTTTGAGAAACCAGGTGCTACATCTTCCATGGGCACAGTGCCTAGCTCATAATAAGTCTTTCATGAATGTTTGTTGAAGGTGAAGCTGGTGATTTGTCTATGTGAGATGCTAAGGCTATAGCAGTGAACAAGAACAAGACAGCCTCTGTCTTCAAGGAGTTTATGCTCTAGAGAGAAATGCAAAACTTCAAGAATGACTATCAATACTTCCAAAGGGAAACAAGGAATACTAAAAAGCACATAGAAACCCCCTATCCTACTGGTTCCTGGTTCACTGAAAAACCCCTTTTAAGTTCCATGTTGTCAAGTTCTATCACCACTAGATTAGCTGGAATTCAAGAACAGAACACTCACTTAGGAAAAATAGATAAATAGATAGAGATGAAGATGACAGAGGGAGAAGGAGAGGGGAGGAATAATAATAATGTAAGAGAGCTAGTTAAAAATAAATAGAAAAGCAAAAAGTGACCAGGAGTCAGATCTAGGTTCTTATGCTGGTCTTATTAGCACTGTATGAGTCAGTTTGGGCTGCTGTAACAAAATCCCACACATTGAGTGGCTTAATAGAAACTTATCTTCTCACACTCTGGAAGTTGAAAGTCTGCGATCAGGATGCCAGCATGATCAGGTTCTGGTGAAGTTTCTCTTTCTAGTTTGTAGATGGCCACCTTCCCACTTTGACATCCCATGATATCTCTGTGTTGTGTGCACATGGAGAGAGCAAGAGGTCTTTCTCCTCATCTTCTTATACAGCCACCAATCCTATCTAATTAAGACCTCACTCTTATTGCCTTATTTAACTTTAATTACCTCTTTAAAAAAACCTTAATTCCAAATAGAGTCATATTGGGGGATAGTGCTGCAACATATGAGTTTTGAGGGGATTAAGTTCAGTCCATAGCAACCTCTAACTATAAACATAGTGTAGTAATCAACTATAAAATTATATTGTCTCTAAGCCTGACCTGTGGTGACGCAGTGAATAAAATGTTGAGCTGGAATGGTGAGGTCGCTGGTTCTAAACTCTGGGTTTGCCCACTCAAGGCACATACGAGAAGCAACTCCTATGAGTTGATGTTTCCCACTCCTTCTCCCCTACCGTTCTCTTTCTCTCTCTCCTCTCTAAAAATTAATAAATAAAAACTTAAAAAAAATTATTTTGTCTCTAATATCTCTAGGATTTTAATACATCCTAGGAGGAAAGACATGAAAGTGTGAGTGAAGATTACATAACATCCTCCTGCTCCTCACACACACATACAGAGGGCACCTTAAGAATAAGAGTCAGTCTCTATTTTCAGTGCTTTGAGGTGCTTAAGACTGCAAAGACCTAAGACACAATTAGACTTAGGTCTTGTGGAGAGCTGAGGGTTGTCTGGGATATCACAGCAGTTGTAATGGTCCAAGTGCCCCAAGAAGTCTTCCATTCCCACAACTCAGTTGCTGTTCCCTCCTGTTCACTGTGATTCTACAGCCCTTCCCGTCACAAGTGCCCCTTCCAAGCCCCCATCCATCTCTTTGGCAATGGTCATAACCTCATACTATCTCCATAACCAACTAGGATGACATGATTATTTTCATCCTGGGCTTAGTTTTTTTAATTATTTTCTCCAAACTATTATTTGAGACCCTTATTTTTCAAGCCAACGTCCAACTAATCTTGTTCATAAGAAAATCCATAAATAATGTACTACATGAATAATAAATTTAGGTGAAGTAGAATTTTTTCTTACTCTTTTTATTGCAAGACAGTTGCCTAAATTCCTCCAAAATTTACTCTCTCTATTCCTCTGATTGCTCCCCTCTGAGTGCTCTCTTAGTAGGCAGTAACATTCTGTAAACATCTGCTTATTGTTTATCCCCAGACGCAGAGATTGTGGTTTAAGCAGGGGAAGGAGTCACTGGGCTTCATTTATTGGAGAAACTCCCAGCAGCCAAAGTCAAGCAACCACAGGGTTTCCCCTGCCCAATGTACAAAATCTTTCAGTAAACATTGGAATCTGTGGGACTCCCAAACCCATAAGTTTCAAATCCTTCGGTTTAATGCTTGTATTAAGAAGTGGAAGAAAAAAAAAAGTGGAATAAGGCATGAAGTCACATGTTCCAGACATAAAATAAGGAGGCAGGCTACATCGTGGACATTATGGTTTTAAACTAGTGGTGGGAGTATTTCCAAGGCCCCTTACTCAGTACCCCCAATCTCTCCACCCTCTCACCCCCGTGGCACACATTGACCACTCTTCCTTCTAACATCTAGCTATATCATTCTTTTTTTCTTTTCTTTCTTTCTTTTTTTTTTTTTTTTGTGTGTGTGTGACAGAGAGAGAGAGAGACAGAGAAGGACAGACAGACAGGAAGGGAGAGAGATGAGAAGCATCAATTCTTTGTTTCAGTTCCTTAGTCTTTTTAGTTATTCATTGATTGCTTTCTCATATGTGCCTTGCCCAGGGGGCTACAGCAGAGCGAGTGACACCCTGCTCAAGTCAGCGACTTTGGGCTCAAGCTAACGACCATGGGGTCATGTCCACGATCCCACACTCAAGCTGGTGAGCCCACTCTCAAGCCAGCAACCTCAGAGTTTCAAACCTGGGTCCTCTGCCTTTCAGTGCAACGCTCTACCCACTGCACCACCACCTGGTCAGGCTAGCTATATCATTCTTCTGGAGTTGCCTTGCTGCTTCTTTCCATCACCACACATGTTTTTTAGTTTTCTGTGCTCAGTGAATTTACCCTTCATCTCAGTACCAGGCACCAGGCCTCTAGCAGAGTCACAAGATGGTCTCCTGCCTTTCCACTTCCCACGATTCTTGATTCCATCATGTCTTATTTTTATTTATATTATTACCAAGAGGGAAGTTTTAGGAGGAAAGGAAGGAAGGAAGGAAGGAAGGAAGGAAGGAAGGAAGGAAGGAAGGAAGGAAGGAAGGAAGGAAGGAAGGAAAGGAGGAAGGAAGGGAGGAGAAAGAGGGAGAGAGTGAGGAAAAGAAGCCCATAACATGACTCAGAACTAGAGCTGCTGTGAAGAAACACTCATTGGGTCAGCGGGCGAGAGCTGCACTCCGGCAGCTCTTCCTTCAGCAGGCAGGCAGCGCCTCCATTCAGACCATGTAAGTCATTTTGAAACTGATTGCAATTGGCGTTCTCATTGGCCTCCTTCCTTCAAATTTGACTTTCAGATCATCAGTGGTTTTTGTCTGCAGACTCTGCTACCAAGGTGAAGTGACAAAACTTTGTTTGCAAAGTAATATTCTTTATTTAAGTTTAAATGTAATTTAACTTTTTAAGATTTTATTTATTGATTTTAGATAGAGGAGAGAGAGAAAGAAAAGGGGGATTGAGGGAGGAGCAAGAAGCATCAACTTATAGCAGTTGCTTCTTATATGTGCCTTGACCGGGAAAGCCCACGGTTTCAAACTGGCAACCTCAGCATTCCAAGTCAACGCTTTACCCACTGAGCCACCACAGGTCAGGCACAAAGCAATATTCTTGACAGTGTTTTGTCCTGAGCGACCAAACTGTCTGCTTAAAGGTAAATACAGAGGAACTAGTAGATGGTAGACAATATGCTAGCAGGCGTCCCCAAACTACGGCTCACAGGCTGCATGCGGCTCCCTAAGGCCATTTATCTGGCCCCCACCGCACTTCTGGAAAGGGCACCTCTTTCATTGGTGGTCAGTGAGAGGAGCACTGTATGTGGCGGCCCTCCAACAGTCTGAGGGACAGTGAACTGGCCCCCTGTGTAAAAAGTTTGGGGACCCCTGTAAGAGCAAGTGTTGTAAAACACTTATTATAGTATCTAGCAATGAGTATAAAAGTGTTTTCTTAAAAATTCATTCAAGTTCTCTAGATCTTTAAAATAGTCACAAAATGTTGTGTGTGTGGAGGGGGGGGGGTGAGATGAACACAATGTCAACAGTGAGGTTAATGGTGTATTAAAAACACCTGAAGCTGAGCATGCAGATAAGTCTGTAGAGGTTTTATGCACGTGTGTTTAATTAAATGACGTTGTTATAGTTACTGCTGGACTCAATATTTCCCAAATGAAAGACATCAATGTAATGCAAAAGAAGAGGTGATTAACATGTTGAAGACCTTGAATGAAACATACTATCAAATTCCAAGCCCGCGATCATTTATTAACACAGAGAAAGCATGGGTTTTGGTGTTAAATGGTAAAAAGAACATGCTGTCAACACCTCCGTGAGGCCAAGGTACTAATCTCTCTGAGCCTTGTTTTTCTCACGTGTAAGATAAGGGGGATAATACCCACATTTTAAAGTTATAAGGTTTAAATGCTCTGTAAAGTATAGAGTACCTTATAAATATTACTTATAAAAAGGGCAAAACAACTTTTGTTGTTGTTATCCAGATGTTTCGGACAAGCTCCCTCTTCAGGCCCTATCTACTCCCAAATTTGGCCAACGCTATGTGTACAGCACCACTGGAGCAATGTGAAAGGTCGGTGGTCCGGGAAACCCTCAACTAAATTCCCTTTTTATGCCCTGGCTGGACAGCTCAGTTGGTTGGAGCGTCGTCCCAAAATGTGAAGGTTGCAGATTCAATCCCTGATCAGGGCACACACAGGAACAGATCAATGTTTCTGTCTGGTTCTTTCTCGCTTCCTCTCTCTAAAATCAATAGATTAAAAAAATATTTTTAATTTCCCTTTTTTCTCTTCTGAAGCCCCTGAAACTCTTCGTACATTTAATGGGTGTTTCTGCTTTTTGGAAATAACATATTGTGACCTTTAACTGTACTTCTTAAGTAAATTACACAACATTTGTGTGGATCTATCACAAAAAGATAATTTGCACATTATTGAAACAAAATATGTCACGCTGGCCAAATTCCTGTGAGAAATCTTTGTCCCTGATCACTATTTAATGTTGCTACTAAAGAACAGAGTGGAACTTGCCCTTTTAACTTGCCTCAGAAGAGAACTGGAACTCTGATAGTATGAGAAGGCAACCCCAGACTCAGTGTCTTAACCGAACTGCCATGAATTATTTCTGTGAGCCTACACTTCTGCTGTTCTCGGCTAGGTTCCCTAAGCACTGAAATCCAGCTCTGCCTTTGGATCCAGCGTGTGGGTGCTGGGCTTGCAAACCCCGCGGCTCCGCAGAGTTCCAGAAGGGCAGGCCGGGGGACACAGTCGCTGGACACCAGGTCTCAGTTACCTCTTTTGCATTCTATGGGTCAAAGCAAGCCACAAGACCAGCCGAAAGTCAAGGGAGAGAAAATAGACTCCACCCCTTGCTGGGGAGAGCTACAGAGTCAGAATGTGAAGGGAGCCGAATAATTGCAGCCATGTTTGCAAGCAGCCTACCAAAGCTCTCACCACATCACTTACCTTTCCCCCAGAGGATGCTACTAAAAAAGGTCAGCACAGCTTCCTCTTTAAAGCAGATGTGCAGCTGTGGACCAAATCCTGTTTCAGGATTGCCCATCAAAAGGTGAGAATTCTGAAAGAAAGAGATTTTGTGAGCTATAGAAAACCTATGTGATAATACCTAAAGATCTTATAATAACACTTGGGACAGAGATTAATATAGCAACAAATAATCTGTTGGCTAGCTTCTGAATTTCTTTTTTTTATTTCTTAAGATCTTTTGTGGATTTATTTTTTAGAGAGAGGAGAGAAAGAGAGAGAGAGAGAGAGAGAAAGTGGGGGGAGAAATGGGAAGCATCAACTCATAATAGTTGCTTCCTATATGAGCCTTGACCAGGCAAGCCCAGGGTTTCAAACTGGTGACCTTGGCATTCCAGGTCAAAGCTTTATCCACTGTGCCACCACAGGTCAGACTCTCTGAGTCTCTTAATGCCACGAAATTGATGTCTTGATGTCATAATTTATCTTTAAATAATCACAATTAAATCTAACTCAGAAAAATTACTCCTGCATTAGAGGTGAAGGTACCTTTTCCAATTTGCCAGCACATTGACATGCATGTTATAGCAGGAGTTCTGGCAGAATCTTGACAAATGGCTTTTCTTTAGTTGAGAGTGTGAAAGGCCTCAGATGCCTGGTCCCCACGGCCCCACCTCACGAGTTGCACTGCCATGCTGTCTTCTGATCCCTTAGCTAGAAATCATCTTTCTCCCCTCTGACTTCATCGTATCTCCCCTTTGACACATAAATTTCTCCATTATCTTTACATGTGCAGCTCATTTTCCTCACAAGATTTTTATGTCAGATCTTCTTGCATTTATCTCTGTATCTCCCATGGCACTTTGCAAAGTGCTTCCTAGACACTGGCGCACAGCAGGGCTACCATCTATCTGCACTGGACATTCATGGCTAATGTCCAGGTTGCTGCTCAGTAGCCATGTTGTTCCATTGGTAAATTCACGCATACACACAACACAAATCCAATTAATTCATGAAGAACCAGTGGACATTGAACCCATCATTATAGGGGCTTATATATTACAAATTTCCTCTTATTACAACATAACTAAATCTTATATAAATTTTAACAAACATTTTAAAAATAATTTTTAGTGTAACAAAAAAGTAGGAGGAATCTCTAAGCCCCCAACTCAAAGAAGGCAGAATAAGATGTGGAAGCGTAGCAGACAAACCCTCAATGGTGAGCAGCAAGCGACTCCATAAGCTAAAGCAGGGGTCCCCAAACTTTTTACACAGGGGGCCAGTTCACTGTCCCTCAGACCGTTGGAGGGCCGGACTATAAAAAAAACTATGAACAAATCCCTATGCACACTGCACATATCTTAAAGTAAAAAAACAAAATGGGAACAAATACAATATTTAAAATGAAGAACAAGTAAATTTAAATCAACAAACTGACCAGTATTTCAATGGGAACTATGCTCCTCTCACTGACCACCAATGAAAGAGGTGCCCCTTCCGGAAGTGCAGCGGGGGCCGGATAAATGGCCTCAGGGGGCCGTAGTTTGGGGACCCCTGCGCTAAAGCTATGCTGGGAGACAACACTCGCACCAGCTCTGGGTAGGGAGGCTTCCGTGCTAATCCAAGACCCCTTAAGGGGACTAAGGTGTTTTCAAGTTGGTCGCGGTGGTAGATAGAATTCTAAAGATGCCCCTTCCGCCCAAATTTCCTATATGCACCTTGAAGACTCAATCAAATGCTAATCTTTGTGCTGCTATGGAAGGATTTTGCTGATATAAGTCCCAAGTCAGTGGACCTTAATGGAGATTCTACTGGTGAGCTTGACGCAGACAAGTAAGCCTTTAAAAGCAGAGACTTTTCTCCAGAAAAAGCAGAAGTGGATGTCAGAGTCAGTGTGAGAGTCTCACATTGCTGGCTTTGAAGATGGAAGGGGCCTCATGCAGGATCCTAGTGGAGAGGCTGAGATGTCCTCACCTGAAAGCCAGCAAGAAAATGACAACTTTCATTCTAACCAACCACAAGAAACTAAATTCTGCCAACCGCCTGGATAAGCTCGGAAAACCTCCAGATGAGATCTGTCTGGCCAGCACCTAGACTTCAGCCTGTGAGGCCCTGAGCAGAGAACCCAGCCAAGCCGTCCGGGACTGCGCCGCGGGCCACTTAGCTGTGAACTAAGAAATGGGCGTTGTTTGAGGTTGCTAAGTTTGTGGTAACGTGTTATGCAGTAGCATGTGACTATGTGTGAAGTTGAAACAGGAGAGGGGCCACGAGCAGTCTTCTCCTGAGAACTGCTTATAAGGAAAACTGTCATCAGGCAAAACCGAGTTTCAGCAAAGGCATAGAGTGAGAGCCGGCGTTCAAGTTTAACGTGTGCCTGTCAAAAATGAGATGATGATGTGATTAACAGAAAGGCTGACAAATACCATTATCAAGACTATAGAGATAGCTTTTCATAAAGCAGAAGATAACACTGTCAGAGGGAGGTCAAATTTCCCAGGTCCTAAAAAGTTCCCCAAAGAAACACACAGCTCCGACCATAGATGACGCTGCCATTCTAGAGTGCAGATTTGGCCGGGCACGAAGAACTGCTCTGTCCCCTCCTGCCTTCGAATTCTCCATGACACTGTGGAAACACGGCCTTCCTGCCTGCTCACTAGAGGCAAGGAACGGGGGCAAAACAATCCCAGAACATTCTTAAATGTTTGCTGCGCGTGGAGGGATGTGACGGCAGACGTCCCAAGCACCCGTCGGCAGGCCCAGCTTCAGGCTGGCCTGAGATCTGCTCCCACAGGTCTCCTTCATGACAGAGGGTCCCGTCAGAGAGCTCAGAGAGGACAGTCGGAGGCACATTTGAGCACAGGGCTAGAATGAAAAGAAGAAGTGTGGGGCCCGTACATGGTGCCGCCACTGTGGGCCTGGTGGTGTCAGGCCCTTCTGATGTGACTTAACCCTCCTGTGTATGAGCTATGGACAAGGCGGCTGAGGAGTGTGGGGCGGGGAGCAGACAGCAGCTTCCCGAGCTCCTGAGAGAATGTTATTTTTTCCCTTTGGACACATGAGAGAACTGATAAAAACACATAAAAACCAGTAGATGGATTGTGCAGCATAAATCACAATTCTGTGGGTCTTGTTCCAATGTAAACATTTTTTCCCCTAACCAAAGTAGTACTACAGTCACTTAGGTATGGCTCAATGTAAAATGACTGTTCAATGATATTATCTCTCCCTGTTCTGCCTACTTCTTTTCATGGACTCCTAGTTCATGGGGACATTTACACATCTTTGAATATGAACTCCGTCTGGACACATCCTTTTTTTTTTCTTTTTCTTTACTTACTTCCTTGTTTATTGACTTGATCAGTTGTGATTTCTATATTGGTAACTATGCTTACTTGGGGGAAAATCCAAAACAAAAGTCCTAGTTGCTGTTTTTCTCAAAAAAAAAAAATGTTTCAGAGATTACCCAGGAAGGCAAACACTATCACAAGGAAGAGTAAAAGCCGAACTGTGTTGAATCTTCATGAAATCAGACATGCTTATGTGATTCTAACATAGGAGGGGCTGAACCGTGAAGAATCCATGCATGTGGACCCCAGAAATTATTTACCAAGCTTGGAGTAAGTGCTGTTTTCCAGGGAGAGGTTCTTTAGCATGGAGAGCTTTTCAGTTTCATGATATTAGCTGCAATGTTCTTACATGTGAATGGCAGGAACCCAGTTTAACCATCTGAATCACGCCTTCTATCTCAACCATACCCTGATGGGTCCTGAGATGCCTCAAGACAGCTGGAAGCCGGGCTGCTACACATCTGGGTTGTCTCTGCTGCTTTCTGGGCAGACGCACCCTGAAAAGCTTTCTACCTCCCAGCTCCAGGTATGAAGATCTCAGGCAGAGACGTGGATTCAGCTGGAGTGAATGTGGGCCTGGGTCAGGTTCCCTAGGGCAGACCTTTGGTGGTGTGTTCAAGTCATTCATAATGAAAGTGCTCTCAAAAAAAGGGGGGGGAATTGGGGCTGGGGAGCAGGACAGGAAAGGGGAATAAAACCAAACCGGGGTGCTGTTTCCAACAAAGTTTCCAGCTTCAGCCTAATCCTGCAGGGAGCTCGGTAGTGCAAATGGCTCTGAGTTTGTCCAGACACAGGCAAGTCTGCGGCACTTTCAAACTCCCACACCAGCTCATCCTTGGCTACAGGCCACCCGAAAAGCATCAATTCCAGATGCTCGGACACTCCTGAGGAAGCAAAGCCTCTCCAGTAGCCCAAGACAGGCCTCAGAAAACAGTCTCAGATGTGAGCTCTTAGATGCAAAGCACATTAAAGCTAAGACACAGGCACAAAAAAATAAGCACCTGTGCAAATAACCAAGAGTGTCCATTTACACGTGGCTTTTCCAGGATCAAACACTAGGGTCAGTGCCTTGGGATTCTGTGCATCTTCAATAAATTCAGAGCTACCATTTAGATCTCCTGGTTAGAGGTAGGGGAAGAAGTTCCCTCAGAGATATGTGATAGGCAGATAAAATATAATTGTTTACTATACTTACTTCTCAAACATTAAGAATAGTGAAATCTTGGCCCTGGCCGGTTGGCTCAGCGGTAGAGCGTCGGCCTGGCGTGCGGGGGACCCGGGTTCGATTCCCGGCCAGGGCACATAGGAGAAGCGCCCATTTGCTTCTCCACACCCCCCCCCCCTTCCTCTCTGTCTCTCTCTTCCCCTCCTGCAGCCAAGGCTCCATTGGAGCAAAGATGGCCCAGGCGCTGGGGATGGCTCCTTGGCCTCTGCCCCAAGCGCTAGAGTGGCTCTGGTCGCGGCAGAGCGACGCCCCGGAGGGGCAGAGCATTGCCCCCTGGTGGGCAGAGCATCGCCCCCTGGTGGGCAGAGCGTCGCCCCCTGGTGGGCAGAGCATCGCCCCTGGTGGGCGTGCCGGGTGGATCCCGGTCGGGCGCATGCGGGATTCTGTCGGACTGTCTCTCCCCGTTTCCAGCTTCAGAAAAATACAAAAAAAAAAAAAAAAAAAAAGAATATCAGATAGTTGTATAAAGGATGCAATATTCTGTTCTTTGTAATGTTTGTTTCTTTACATAATATTTACTCGTGGAGATGCCATTTATAAAAATGAGTTTCTAATGGAAAGAAAAAGCTCTGAGTTTTGGAGAATTTCAGAAAATATTCATTCATAAATAAAATGTATTTGAACTCACAACCATGCTTGAATAAAGACAGATTTATGGGGAACTGATCTGGTATATTAGTCTCTTGTTATTGAAACTTCAGGAAATAGAATAACCTGTCATTGAAAGTATTGTATTCCTAGAAAATAATGTTAAGAGGGTATGTGTCTTTCTGATTTTTAAAAAATAAACAATTTAAAGTTAGAAAATAGTATAACTTACAGTTGATTCCAAAAAAGTACACATTTCAAAACAAACTATTATAGAATATCATCAAGTATATGTTTCTTCAGCTTATTCAAAAAACCTGAAATGAGACAACTGCGATGAGAGATTCAGTGACAATCTGCGGAACACTTCAAACACTGTGCAAGTCTGACAGCTGCTTGGATGTCATGGAGGCAGTTTCACTGGGTTCTGAAAGCTTCTTTCCAGTTAGTTCCCAAAATGCACGGCCAGGCCCAGGCTGAGACCGCGCACACAAAGGGAAATTCAATGGAGTTACAGAAAAATACCAAAAGGAAAAACCAAGAGTTTGGTTATGTACCATTAATCAGTTCAGTCTGTTTTCTGATTTATTCTTGATCTTCAGGGTTCTAGATTTCTTAATGCCCTTTTTACCTTTCAAAGCTAACTGCTTCCCTTTGGACCTGATTCTTGACATCTTTCTTGAATGTGAATCTAGAATCCTCTTCTTGCTATAGTTTAGGTTGTCCTCTTAGTTCATGTCTGCTTCCAGTTCCTCTGAGCAAAAATTCATGAAACATATTTTGGCTCAGGACATCTGTTGCTCAAATATCTCAGTCACCTTATCTCAAGTAGTACAAGAAAGAATTTCTCAGTTCTAAAAAATTACCATCAAGTCCCATCATGATATTTTAAAACCTGATAATGTGATTGAAATTTTTTTTTATTTATTGACTTTTAGAGAGAGAGGAATGGAGAGAGAGAGAGAGAGAGAGAGAGAGAGGAGATCAATTTTTGTTTCACTTATTTATGCATTCATTGCTTGATTCTGAGTGCCCTAACGGAAGATGGAACCTGCAACCTTTGTATATCGGGATGATGTTCTAACCAACTGAGCTACCCAGCCAGAGCTGATAATATGATTTTCAATTTCATTACCAAGAAGGACTAGGTTAAAATATAAGGTGACCAACTTTTCTACAATGAAAAGGAGGATAAAAGTAAATTGAAGAAAACAATATCATAAATAAAAGAATCATTTTATGCATTGCAACAATAATATACTATAATATGATAAATGCATAATAAAAACATTTGTAATATTTTATATTTTAATTATGCTTACATGCCTATTAATTTTTAATAATAATTGTAAGAAAAAAGTACTCATTTAGATAATATCTTTGTGTCTGGTTTTCTTTGTGCCCCTCCTCACAAAGAAAACCAGATAGAAGGTGACGGAAGACAATTTGACTTTGGGTGATGGGTATGCAACATAATCAAATGTCAAAATAACCTGGAGATGTTTTCTCTAAACCTATGTACCCTGATTAATCAATGTCACCACATTAAAATTTAAAAAAAAAAGAACCTCCCCAAAGCAAAACCTTTATTCTGACTCTCTGGTCACACACAAGAACCTCCAAAAAAAAATAGATAATATCATAATGAGTACTTTTCCATTGAATGAATGTTTTGTCAATGTATCATCCTGTAACAATATATTGGAAATAGCTAAACAAGAAATATCCTTTATATTGAATTTTATGGCAAGTGCTGCAGCTAGAGTATCAACATTCAATCTTGATTTCTCACTTGTCCAAAAATCATTAGCATTTGAAAAAACTCTTTCACCTGCAGCATTAGTTCCCCGGCAGCACAATGAAAATTGAACAAGAATAAATAAATTTTCACATGGAATATGTTCATTTTTGAAATGGCTGAATATTTCCACCCATCTTTTATCAATTTCAATGTGTTCATTTTCCCATTGTCTCAATTTTTCAGAATTTAAATATATATTCAGTCTTCCAATTTCTTCAAAGAGAAAATTGTCTATTTTGATAATTATACTATTTTGATAATTATTTATTTTGATGTCTGGCATTTCTTTAGATAAATACTCAAGACAAGATTCAATATCTGTCCAATATACTTGTGATGAAGTAAAAACACAATTGAAAACTGTTATTTCCCATGATGTTTGTTTCAGACCATTCTTGGATATATTGAAAACATGTTTGGTAAAAATTCTGCACTTCTTTGATAAACTTTTCTGTTATGCCCAGATTTGATTCTTCTAAGTCTGACAATTTTCTTTTTATAATTAAAAAAAGCAATTTTTCTTCAAAATGAGATTTATATTGAAGGATAAAGTCATTCAAAATAAGACTAACTTCCATAGCTGAAATGTGTTCACCTTCAATCTTTTGAATCATTTTGTGAAAAATAGATGCTTGATTATGTACAAAATACATTAATATCTCAGATATTTTATTATTGAAAAATGATTCCAGGATTTTAGGAGATTCATCTAAACTTAAAAAATATGAACAGAGAGGTTCAAATAATTGTAAAACATGCCTCATAGCAGATGTTAGAGCAAGTCATCTAACTTTTGAATATTCCTAAAAGTTTTTTGTATCCAACATTTTCTTCTTCACAAAATTGTTTTAAAGTAGCAACATGAACGGTAAAATGACTAAAATGCAAATAAATTGTAGTTATTATTACTTCTACATCAATTAGCATGGCACATAACGCTGTGTTGACTGCATTTGACAAAATATGTGCAATACAACCTATTCCTACTATTTTCTCTTGGAGTAACTCTGTAATTTTACATACACATTATTCACCCCTTTGCATCTTCGCCCACCAAAATTTGTATTTGTATTATCAGCCGTTAGTGCAACAACTTTGAATTTTGAATTGTTTTCATTTCTTACTCTGTATAGATCAGTGGTTCTCAACCTTTCTAATGCCGTGACCCCGCAATACAATTCCTCATGTTGCGGTGACCCCAAACCAAAAAATAATTTTGGTGGCTACTTCATAACTGTAATTTTGCTACAGTTATGATTTGCTACCTGATATGCATTATGTATTCTCATTGCTACAAATCAAACATAATTTAAACATAGTGATTAATCACAAAAACAATATTTAATTATATATTGAGAAATATTTATTACTAATTCCAATAAATAACATTTCACCATGGCATAGCATGGGTTTAAATATAACAACAGTAATATAACAGTAAACAACAGTGCAATATTTTGCAACAGTATGCTGCCAAATTCAGTGAGATGGTTGTGGTTACTTCTTGCTTACCAATTCAGAAATTCTTGGGGCAGTCTTTGCAAGGGCACAGCGAAGATCATTTTCCACAACAAGTCTACTTCGGTATTTAGACTTGATTACCAGCAAGCTGGAAAACCCTGTTTTGCAAGGATATGTTGTTGGAAAAGGAATAAGAAGGCGCAGCACAGTCTCAGACAGAATAGGATATAACTGTAAACACTTAATCCAGAATTTTGTCAGTGGCATCGTAGAGAAATCTGTTCTCGCTGCATCATTGTTAATTAGGTCAATGAACTCTTCTTGCGCTGTCTCCGGAACATCTTCAACTTTCACTGTGAATGGACTTCTGGCAAGTGCAAATGGGGTGTCAGGTAGATTAGGAAAGTATGATAAAATTTTGTCTGCAAGCATGTGCAAATGTTCTTTCACAGAAGTCGAGCGCCTTAAACAGTCAGCTGTTTTGGCAACTGTGCAACGAGCTAGATGTGCCAAACAATGCTCTGTTATTTCACACTAAAGTCAGATGGTTGTCAAGAGGAAAAGTTTTAAAACGTATCTTTGAGCTTCGTGATGAACTGAAAACATTTTTTAATCAGAAAGCAAGACCGCAATTCGAAGTACTTTTTAGCGATAAAACTGAGCTGCAGAAAATAGCTTACTTGGTGGACATCTTTGTCATCTTGAATGACTTAAATTTATCACTGCAAAGACCAAATGCAATGTGCCTCGATTTGTCCAAAAAAATTAAATCATTCCAAATGAAACTTCAGCTTTGGAAAAATAAATTGGATAAAAATAAAATTTACATGTTTCCTACATTATCTGCCTTCTTTGAGGAACATGATATTGAGCCAGACTTCTATAGGAGGCAGATCTTTTACACTGCAGAATCCGCACAGCAGATTCCTCAGTGTGAGGCCTCTTTCAGTCTATTGGGGTTGGCAGATTCCACCTTTGGAATTTTTCTGCTCTAGGAAAAGTTTCAGCGTGGAAAAAATTAAGCAACATGCTCTATATTTGAGCGGAATCTGCTGCGGCCTCCCATTGACTTGAATAGGAGAGGAAGAAATGTGTCAGAAACTGTCATTTCTCTGCCTCTTATTGAAATCAAAAGGAGGCTGCTGCGGATTGTGTGGTAACCCGAGATTCTAAGGAGCTCTCTTCAACAAAATCCGCTGCACTCCCAATGAAATCAATAGGAGGCAGATTCAATGCCGGAAACCACTGATTTCAGCAGTTTCCTCATTCAGAATATGGGAAAATAGTGGGGGATATGGGAGATAATTATACATTGGGGAACAGTGTGAACTACATCTTATAGTGGTCTCTTATAGTATAAGACCAATGTAGTTCACACTGTGTAAATGTATGGTGCTTTGTGTAAGTGTAAGCTGCTTTGTGTACTGTGTAATGATTACGCACAAAGCACCTTACACTTACACAGTATTGTGTGTATGGTGTGTGTACTGTTTTTACATTATTAATCTTTTTTACACCAGCAAGCTGTCTCGCAGGCTCTCCGCCTCTTGCCTCTCCGCCTCCTAGGCTTCTGTCCTCCGGGACTTGCTGCACCCACCCACTGATGACGTCAGCAAGTGCCGGACACATGTAATGCGCTGATATGGACAAGCAGTGCGCTGCTATGGACTGTGGAGCGTTTCCCCCGCTTCCCCCACCCCTTAGGCCCCAGACGGAATCATGTCTGCGCATGACAGCAGGCATTCAGTTTGGAACGCACGTCCATAACGGCGTGCGTTCAAGCTGAATAGTGCTGCTGCAGATGGTATCACGGCTTCTCAGCGGCTAAAGCCATCGGGAAATATGTATTTTCCGATGGCTTTAGGTGACCCCTGTGTTTTGGTCATTTGATCCGCGCCGGGGTCACAACCCATAGGTTGAGAACCGCTGGTATAGATGGTTTGACAAAATTCCAGAATTTTCGCCCTCAATGAATTCTAAATTTAAAATTTTTTACTTGAATGTCCTTGGTAACATTAAAATATCTGACGATTTTTGGATACAGTTTAATTTCATTATGATTTGATGCATCAGATAAAATCGTTACAAATGCTGCAGTTTCCAAGTCCTCTGTAAGTATTTTGTCACAGTAATTTTTAAATACAGTACTGACATAAAATAGCCTCGCATTTTGTCCTGGCACATGAAAATTTTGCGGTGTCAAACTTTTTCAATAATTTATAAAGTTGTACGAAATCCATACTACGAAAAGTTTGTGAATTATGGTGTGAAATGCAAGTGTTCTCTCCATTGCAGCCAACTGTTTTTCATCTTTGAATAATTTGAAGTTTTAAGAAAACTTGTTACTTTACAACTGGAAGCTGATGCATCTAATGATTGCTTATGTTTGTTGGTGGTCAAGTGTTTTCGTTATTGCTGCTTTGCCCCCAACTGCAATACAAAATTCTCTGCTGCAAATATTGCAAAAAACAATGATATCTTTCTTTGATATGAGGAATGGAAATTCCTTTTTCAATTTATCATTGAAATGGCATTTTCTCTTTTTTAATTTTTCCATCTCTTAAATGAAATGTAAAATTAAAAATAAAATATAGAGCTACACGAACGATGCAAGCACATTAGGAACTGAAAACGTTACATCATAGTAGGCGGCTTTTCTGGAAGCTAAATTAACAAAACTAAATATCAAACAAAACCACTAATTTGGAGTGATATTCAGGCGTATTTATCATTTTCTAATTAAAAAGCATCTGTTTTATGCAACTATTTAATCAAAATGCATTATTAATAGATATAGTTTGAGGTTAGATTTCCACTTTAAAACTCAAATTTTGGGGAAAATACTTGTAAATAAAAATACATATTTGGAAATTATTAAATAGATAATAAATTAATAAATGGTAAATTGTGCTTACCTGTCTATGATTGAATATTCACTGAGAAAGAAGTAATCGTGAGTCTACAATGTCATATGTGCCGTGTCCCATTTCAGTAAGAAGTACACAAAACCATTTGCACGCTTGGTATATCACGGGCTCTCTCAAGGTCCCCTGTGCAGAGTGCATGTGTCCCATAATCGAGGCTCACTGCACTGTACTGATCCTTGACAAACCGTCATGTCAAATACAAATACATCACATCACACTCTGCATCAATCAAATACATTTACAGATTAGTCTTCCAATATCAAAAAGGAGGACATGTACGAGGAAACTTTTCGAGGGAGGACAGAACTTTCAAAAGAAGGACTGTCCTCCCTAAAGGAGGACGATTGGTCACCTTATTAAAATATCAAAAATAAATTCTAGAAAAAAAGAAGACTAACAAGAGGAGCCAGCCCTGCCCTTGATTAGCAACAGTAAATGCATATGTACAGCTGGGCTGGGATGGTTTCAACAGGAATAAAGATTTAATATATAATAAGGGAGACCTCATAAAATGACCAAAAGGATTGTGGTTAGTGATTAATGATTAGAGCAGAAAATCCATTTTTACATATATAATACAGTAAAAAACTAAATATCTTAATTTATAGAAAAAGAGTTAATACTTATCAAATAATAAATGCTGGATTGCTTTATTAACCTTAGAAGTAAAAAACTGGATCACAAAATTATCAGTCAATAGATTTAGTGAAAGAGACTTTGAAAGCTTTCACATCTCCAAAAAAAATTTGGGGGGTGGTTGGACAGAGACAAAGAGAGACAGAGAGAGGGACAGATAGGAACAGACAGACAGGAAAAAGAGAGATAAGAAGAATCAACTCTTTGTTGCGGAATCTTAGTTGTTCATTGATTGCTTTCTCATATGTGCCTTGACAGGGGGGTAGGGAGGGCTACAGCAGACTGAGTGACCCCTTGCTCAAGCCAGCAACCTTGGGTTCAAGCTGATGAGCTGTGCTCAAACCAGATGAGCCCGCACTCAAGCCAGCAACTTCAGGGTCTCGAATTGGGTCCTCTGTGTCCCAGTCTGACATTCTATCCACTGTGCCACTGCCTGGTCAGGCTCCAAAAAAAGTCTTTAACCAAAGCAATAAAGTATACAGAAGGCTGTAAAAAGATGTATACAGTAAATATAATAAATCAGCAAATTCTTTTGTATAAATTGATAAGAAAACAAGCAAAATCCAAGTAGATAAATTAAGGATTTGAACAAAAGGATGCACAATTAGCAAACAAAAAACTTAAAGCTATGAACCTCCTTAAAAATGAAAGGTATACATAAAAGTAACAATAAAGAGTTTTTGTCATTCAAACATATTTCAAACAGTTAGAAGTAGTTATATGGAATTTGATATTCTCATTTACAATGGTTGACAGTGGGAATTGCTACAAATACTTTGGAAAACATGTGAGTACTACTTATACAGAACAACAAAAATTATTATTTGCCTCAACACAGTAATCCCACTTCTGGAAACTTGGTGTAAAAAAATGCCAAAATAAATAAGAAGCAGTAGAAGTTATGACAGGAAGTAAGGAAGACAGAAAGGAGGGTAGGGAGTTAAAGATGTTAGAAGGAAGAAAGGAAGAAAACAATGGGGCATGAATTAAATTTTGGTACAATGCAGTCATTTGAAATACTACGTAAACTAAAATAAAGCCAGTAAACACTATTTAATATTCAGTAAAAGAAAGCAAGGGTATAATCTTTGCACATATTAAATTAGCTACCGTGCAAGAATTGAGCATGCGCATCATTAGCATTTAGAAGGAAATTTTCAAGGTGAAAGCAGTGGGATTACTTTACTGTTATTTCATGTCCCTAACAACAGCAATAAACACAAGCCATACTGAGGAGAAGGTGATGCGGTTCCCAGCTCTTCTAGGCCAGCAGGTCACCCCATTCTTTATTCTTAGAGAGGTGAGAACAGCTTTTAATTGACATTGGAAGTTTCTAGAATAGGGGGGAAAAAGAAAAAAAATAGGAAAAAAATACCACTTTATTTACTTGTTTTTTTAAGCCAGGAGTGCCTAAGAGCATCCACTTTCCATTCACACAGGAGAGAAGATGACACAGGAGAGAAGATGACGCAGGTAAATGACTTTCTGTATTTCCACGAAAACTTCAAAAAAAACCACGTGATAACATCTTCCAGATAGGGATTGAGTTCTGAGTCACTTATGGGCATTTTGTAGAGTTAATCATCCCCATCAAATAAACTATTTATTAGTCACTCTGTTGTGCATGCTGTTACACCAGCCTTTATCTGATAACAATGCAATCCACCCCAACAACAGAAGATACTTTTTCCAAGAAAATGGAAAAATCTGACTTTTGGACAGGTTTTCTCCCCCATCTCATCCATCTTAATTTATAAAACAAAAGAGTTAAATATTTACCAAATAATAAATGCTGTATTGCTTTATTCACCTTCAAAGTAAAAAACTACTAGATCACCGAACTATCAGTCAATAGAAAGCATATGTGTTGACGGACAGTTTTGCACTCTGGTTCCTGATTCGGTCAGAGAGGAGGGAACAATGATATTGCCTGCCCTGCTGTCAGCTTCTCTTGCTGGTGTCAGGGAACAGGCCTTCCTTTTTAATGATTAATAACAACATGGTGGAATTTTTCAATTGTTCGGCTGTCATTTCTAAGCTTTCCATTGCGGGCAGCCCCTCACCCCCCCAAAAAATACAACCCCACCTCTACCAACCCCAGAAACCACGGCTCTGGCTCGGGATCAATGAGCAGCAGTGTTTCAGACTGACAGCTTCAGGTGGAGGAGATGTCAGATTTACAGCCCTACCTGCTTTTTTGCCTTCTCAACTGTGAAAAGCTACAGGTGCCTGTTTCCTTTTAACACCTAAGCCCAAAACTACAACGTAAGAAAAAGATTTTTATTTCCTGCCTCCCACTCCCAGAGTTGCAAAACTGTCTTTTTTGATAGGTTATTAAAATCTTTAAAGTTGAGATGTGGGTTGTGTTTTGGGTTCTTTATTTTATTTTATTTTTTTAAAAGAATATCTTGAAAAGCAAGCTATGATTTCGCTTTCTGAGTGAGGATGGCCTTCAGTTGCATAGGGTCTGGCCCTGGCCTCTGAGAATGCCACGGGCCCTGAAGTGGAGATTCTAGAAAGGAGCCCTGAAGAAAGAGGTGGTTATTAGTTAGCAGAGTATTATTGCAAGAAGAATTTTGTATAAATAACTAACTGTAGGCCTTGAAAATACTTCTAGTATTGTTCTAGCTGACAGATCATTTGCTGTTCTATATTGTAGATAGCTGATATGATTTGGTTCTTGGTAAAGAATTCACTCCCTTAGGCCCTGGCCGGTTGGCTCAGTGGTAGAGCGTCGGCCTGGCGTGCGGGGGACCCGGGTTCGATTCCCGGCCAGGGCACATAGGAGAAGAGCCCATTTGCTTCTCCACCCCCCCCCCTCCTTCCTCTCTGTCTCTCTCTTCCCCTCCCGCAGCCAAGGCTCCATTGGAGCAAAGATGGCCCGGGCGCTGGGGATGGCTACTTGGGCCTCTGCCCCAGGCGCTAGAGTGGCTCTGGTCGCGGCAGAGCGACGCCCCGGTGGGGCAAAGCGTCGCCCCTGGTGGGCGTGCCGGGTGGATCCCGGTCGGGCGCATGCGGGAGTCTGTCTGACTGTCTCTCCCCATTTCCAGCTTCAGAAAAATACAAAAAAAAGAATTCACTCCCTTATAGAAACGGACATGGACAACATCTGGAATAAGACCAGCGTCCTGACTGTGGTCAGGACTGTTTAAAATCCATGTACATATTCAGTTAAAAAGATGAAAGATTGTGTTTTATGTATAGAATATTAGATGCAATTTCTTACCTGCCTCATTGAGGCAGCCTTTTTATAAAAGTGCTTTTCTCAGTTGATTTATTTTCCTTATTGTGTATGTAATTATTTCATAACAGACCAGGTCTTTTTTAGGCAATAAAAAAAAGTTTCCAAATGGAAGCATGACACTAAAGAGAATTAAAAGTGGTTTTAGAAAATCTTTAGGACCACATGAATATTATTGCGATTTTAGACAAAAGAAGTTCAGTTAGCAGGGAGTGACTGCAGGAAGTGCCCATGACATGATGTTTTGGCAGCCTTTCCTGGTGGCTTTTTCAACATAGGCTGATGTGTATATCTTCAGCTGGGACCTTGGCAGTTTATACTCCGCCTTTCCAGGTTCCAAATCCCTGATCCTAGAGTTATTCAGGTCGGGATCAGGGAAGAGGCCATGAGGGGCAGGAGTCCCCAGCATCTTCCTCACTCTAGAGCCTGTTTCATGATGGATTTATTTCCCTTCTTGTTTATGTTTCTTCTTTGAGGTAGCCAGGCCTCAGTTTCCCCTTCTGTAAAATAGAGACAATAACTATTTCATGTGATATGTCTGAGAATAAACATTTTCAAATGAGTCAAGTACCTGGCACAGTTTATTGCCAATGGGAAGGACTGAACAAACGACAGCTAAAAATAATGAAAAAAATTAAAATATTATAATCTGGATGTGATTAACCGGTTTAGTTAGAAACTCTGTTTTATATTTCCCACATGTGATAGACACATACCCTTTTACAAATCTTGTATATAGATGCAGAAGGTTCCAATACATACATTTATTTCTATGTCAGATACCTAAACCTAGGATCTCTTGGATTAATATAGAAGATTCCATAAAACTAGAATTTATTACCAGGGCTCAGATCTCCTTATCTGTTTTAAAAATGGAAGTGCAGGATCCAGGAAAAGCTTAAAAATAGATGGAACTCTATTCATTGACTCCTACATATCTTCCTGGTTTCCCGATTGCACCCTACAATAGTCATACAGATTTTATGTGAATAAAGGAACAAGTGGGTGTCTTCCCTTACAATCTCCATCATGCCCCATCTTAGCTCTGAGATATGAGAGTTCTTTTCCAGTAAATTTCACCCCATTTCTCCCCTTTCCTGCTGTTAACCAAAGCTCAGTCTCACACCCTCATTAATGATTTAAATATCTCATTCTTTGAGGATCATTTTGATATCAAGGCTGAGTTAGATTTGAAGTAAATTAATTCTGTAGTTAACAATTCTGTGTTTTTAAACTCCTTTGGATAATTTTCTTTTCTCCAGAAAAGTATTATTTGGTTCACTGTCATTACATTTTACTTTACATTCAAATTATCAATAGTCAATACTTAGAAAAGAGTACAATGTATAGAATGTTGAGAAAGAAAATATTATTAATAATATATATATAATAATTAAACTAGATCTTATTTCATTGAGGCAGTTCTAGAAAGTAAACAGAGTTTAGTTCAAATGTGTGTTTTCTCAATGTTTATGCAGGCTTTATTTTGGTGGCTGTGGGAAATCACCAAAAAAGTGGAAAAAATGACCCTTGTACGCTGAATGTTTCATGTAAATTAAAAAAGGGTGGGGACTTTCAAGAGATCTTGTTGTCCAGGTTCCCTATTTCTAGGTATGTCTATAGTTGTGTCAATAAAGAAGTGATATTGCTCAGTTTTCTCATGTCTGTGGGTTGGGGAACAACAGTATTCAAAAACCACATAGGATTGCTCTGGAGAGAATGAAGAAGAGTGAGAGAGAGAGAGTGTGTGTGTGTGACACTTGACCATGGTTCTATATAGCTTCCAACATCTTTAGCAAGAGAACTTCCCACCTCTCTGGCCTCTGGCATTAGAATTACCTGTGTGTGCCTGACCTGTGGTGGCGCAGTGGGATAAAGCATTGACCTGGAACACTGAGGTCACGGTTTGAAACCCTGGGCTTCAGAGTGACGTCACGGAAATGGCACCGTGAGCAGCGCATCCGACAGATCTCCCCAAAATCTCAACAAATTTATCAACTAGAAACAGAAAAATTTATCCTCGGAGCATTCCGGACTTCCACACACACACTGAAAGCAGAGGGACTGGTGCCCAGGAGGAAGTACACCTGTGGCCTCAATCGCGAACAGATTGTTTGATTTGGGACTCAAGTTTTTGTGGGGGGTTTTTTGGTGTTGTTGTTCTTTTTTTTCTTCTTCTGCTTTTGTTCTTGGTTTTTCTTTATTTGTTTGTTTTTGTGGCATTTTGGGCACTTTTTGCATTGCTTTTTGGCTCACTGGCATTCCTCCCAACCCAAAGTCTCCATTGTATTTAGTCTTTGCTCCACTTAATACAACAGATTTTTGCTTATTGTTTTTATTTTTGTTTTTTTCTTCTTTAATTATAGTTTTTCTCTCCTTTTTTCTGTTTCCCTCTCATCCCTATCATTATATCTCTTGGTCGACCATCACTTACAGGCAAATCATTTTATGCTTGTCTAAGATTTTCTCCCTTTTTTTTTTTTTTTGTATTTAGTGGGTCCCTAATCCCTTTTTTGCCCCTTGAACTCTTCACCCCAAATCAGGCCCTCCATTATAGGCAGTTTTTGTTCCATTTGGCATAGTATAATTCACAGGTCATCACGATATTTCCCTAAGGAGGTGAGAGGAGGGGAAGAGAAGAGAGAAAAAAGGGGGAAATAATAAATTATTACTTTTTTTTTGTGGAGTGTTTTCTTTTTCTTTTTTTCTTTTTTTTTTTTTTCCTTTTTATTTTTTATTAATTCTAATTAACACTATCATCAAGACCACCTTCAGATGCCAATAAGAAAAAGGAAATCGAACATTATGGATACAAAAGACAGAGAGGTAACGCAAATTGATGTGGAAAAATCTATGGAGAAAAGATTTAACATATTGGAAGCCTTGGAGCCAAATGACAGAGAATTTAAAATAGAAATCTTAAAAATACTCAGAGATATACAAGAAAACACAGAAAGGCAATTTAGGGAAATCAGAAAACAACTCAACGATCACAAAGAATATATTACCAAGGAAATTGAAACTATAAAAACAAATCAAACAGAAATGAAAAACTCAATTCAAGAGATGAAAAACTAGGTAGCAAGCTTAGCTAATAGAACAGCCCAGATAGAAGACAGGATCAGTGAAATAGAAGACAAGCAACTTGAGGCACAACAGAGAGAAGAAGAAAGAGACTCAAAAATAATAAAAAACGAGAAAGCCCTACAGGAATTGTCTGACTCCATCAGAAAGAATAACATAAGAATAATAGGTATATCAGAGGGAGAAGAGAAAGAAAATGGAATGGAGAATATACTCAAACAAATAATAGATGAGAACTTCCCAAGCCTGGGGAAAGAATTAAAGCCTCAAATTCAAGAAGCAAACAGAACACCGAGTTTTCTTAACCACAACAAACCCACTCCAAGGCACATCATAATGAAGATGACACAAACCAATGACAAAGAAAAAATTCTCAAGGCAGCCAGGGAAAAGAAGAATACAACATATAAAGGAAGGCCTATTAGATTATCATCAGATTTCTCAGCAGAAACTCTACAAGCTAGAAGAGAGTGGACCCCAATATTTAAAGCCCTGAAAGAGAGGAACTTTCAGCCAAGAATACTATACCCATCAAAGCTATCCTTCAAGTACGAAGGAGATATAAAAATATTCACAAATACAGAAAAGATGAGAGAATTTATCATCAGAAAGCCCCCACTCCAGGAAATACTAAAGGGGGTTTTCCAACCAGATTCAAAGAACAAAAGAAAACATAACCACAAGTAACAGCTCCATGAAGAAAACAATAAAACCAAACTTAAACTGTGACAACAAAGGAAAAAAAAGGGGGAGAAAGGATGAAGATTAACAGTAGCAAAGGACGATGAAGCGCAGAAATACTCATAAGAAAGGGTACTACAATGAATATGGTAGGTACCCTTTTCATTACTTAATGGTAACCACCCTTGAAAAAACCACCACAAAAACACTTGACTTAAAAAAGGTAGCAACAGAGGAAAGAAGTATGGAATACAAACAAACAAAAACAAATGATAGAAAAACAAAAAAGAAGAATCAAACAAGATACAAAACTAACAGAAAGCAATTTATAAAATGGCAATAGGGAACCCACAAGTGTCAATAATTACACTAAATGTAAATGGATTAAACTTACCAATAAAAAGACACAGAGTAGCAGAATGGATTAAAAAAGAAAATCCAACTATATGCTGCCTACAAGAAACTCATCTAAGCAACAAGGATAAAAACAAATTCAAAGTGAAAGGCTGGAAAACAATACTCCAAGCAAACAACACCCCAAAAAAAAGCAGGTGTAGCAATACTCATATCTAATAATGCTGACTACAAGACAGAAAAAGTACTCAGAGACAAAAACGGTCATTTCATAATGATTAAGGGGACACTGAATCAAGAAGACATAACAATCCTTAATATATATGCACCAAACCAAGGAGCACCAAAATATATAAGACAGCTACTTATTGACCTTAAAACAAAAACTGACAAAAATACAATCATACTTGGAGACCTCAATACACCACTGACAGCTCTAGATCGGTCATCCAAACAGAGAATCAATAAAGATATACTGGCCTTAAATGAAATACTAGAACAACTGGATATGATAGACATCTACAGGACACTTCATCCCAAAGCGACAGAGTATACATTTTTCTCTAGTGTACATGGAACATTCTCAAGAATTGACCATATGTTAGGCCACAAAGACAATATCAGCAAATTTAAAAAAATTGAAATTGTGCCAAGCATATTCTCTGATCATAAAGCCTTGAAACTAGAATTCAACTGTAAAAAAGAGGGGGAAAACCCCACAAAATTGTGGAAATTAAACAACATACTTTTAAAAAATGAATGGGTCAAAGAAGAAATAAGCGCAGAGATCAAAAGATATATACAAACAAATGAAAATGAAAATACGACATATCAGAATCTCTGGGATGCAGCAAAAGCAGTAATAAGAGGAAAGTTCATATCACTTCAGGCCTATGTGAACAAACAAGAGAGAGCCGAAGTAAACCACTTAACTTCACACCTTAAGGAACTAGAAAAAGAAGAACAAAGACAACCCAAAACCAGCCGAAGAAAGGAGATAATAAAAATCAGAGCAGAAATAAACGAAACAGAGAACAGAAAAACTATAGAAAAAATCAATAAAACAAGGAGCTGGTTCTTTGAAAAGATCAACAAAATCGACAAACCCTTGGCAAGACTCACCAAGGAAAAAAGGCACAGGACTCAAATAAATAAAATCCAAAATGAAAGAGGAGAGATCACCACAGACATCATAGATATACAAAGAATTATTGTAGAATACTATGAAAAACTATATGCCTCCAAATACAACAATCTAGAAGAAATGGATAAATTCCTAGAACAATACAACCTTCCTAAACTGAGTCATGAAAAGCAGAAAGCCTAAACAGACCAATCAGCAGGGAGGAAATAGAAAAAACTATTAAAAACCTCCCCAAAAATAAAAGTCCAGGTCCAGATGGTTATACTAGTGAATTCTATCAAACATTCAAAGAAGACTTGGTTCCTATTCTACTCAAAGTCTTCCAAAAAATTGAAGAAGAAGCAATACTTCCAAACACATTTTATGAGGCCAACACAACCCTCATACCAAAACCTGGCAAGGATGGCACAAAAAAAGAAAACTACAGACCAATATCTCTAATGAATACAGATGCTAAAATACTAAACAAAATACTGGCAAATCGAATACAACAACATATTAAAAAAATAATACATCATGATCAAGTGGGATTCATCCCAGAATCTCAAGGATGGTTCAACATACGTAAAACAGTTAACGTAATACATCATATCAACAAAACAAAGAACAAAAACCACATGATCTTATCAATAGATGCAGAAAAGGCTTTCGATAAAATACAACACAATTTTATGTTTAAGACTCTCAACAAAATGGGTATAGAAGGAAAATATCTCAACATAATAAAGGCCATATATGATAAACCATCAGCCAACATCATATTAAATGGCATAAAACTGAGGACTTTCCACCTTAAATCAGGAACACGACAGGGGTGTCCACTCTCTCCACTCTTATTTAACGTGGTGCTAGAAGTGCTGGCCAGAGCAATCAGACAAGACAAAGAAATAAAAGGCATCCATATCGGGAAAGAAGAAGTAAAGGTATCACTTTTTGCTGATGATATGATCCTATACATCGAAAACCCAAAGGACTCCACAAAAAGATTACTACAAACAATAAACCAATACAGTAAGGTCGCAGGATACAAAATTAACATACAGAAGTCCATAGCCTTTCTATATGCCAACAGTGAAATATTAGAAAACGAACTCAAAAAAATAATCCCCTTCACGTTTGCAACAAAAAAAATAAAATACCTAGGAATAAACATAACAAAGAATGTAAAGGACCTATATAAAGAAAACTACAAGGCATTGCTAAGAGAAATAGAAAAAGACACAATGAGATGGAAAAATATTCCTTGTTCTTGGATAGGAAGAATAAATATAATTAAAATGGCCATATTACCCAAAGTAATATATAAATTTAATGCAATTCTCATCAAAATTCCTATGACATTTTTTAAAGAAATGGAACAAAAAATCATCAGATTTATATGGAACTATAAAAAACCCCGAATAGCCAAAGCAATCCTAAGGAAAAAGAATGAAGCTGGGGGCATTACAATACCTGACTTTAAACTATATTATAGGGCCATAATAATCAAAACTGCATGGTATTGGCAGAAAAATAGACACTCAGACCAATGGAACAGAATAGAAAGCCCAGAAATAAAACCACATATATATGGTCAAATAATCTTTGATAAAGTGGCCAACAACACAAAATGGAGAAAAGAAAGCCTCTTCAACAAATGGTGTTGGGAAAACTGGAAAGCCACATGCAAAAGAATGAAACTCGACTACAGCCTGTCCCCGTGTACTAAAATTAATTCAAAATGGATCAAAGACCTAAATATAAGATCTGAAACAATAAAGTACATAGAAGAAGACATAGGTACTAAACTCATGGATCTGGGTTTTAAAGAACATTTTATGAACTTGACTCCAATGGCAAGAGAAGTGAAGGCAAAGATAAATGAATGGGACTACATCAGAATTAAAAGTTTTTGCTCAGCAAGAGAAACTGATATCAAAATAAACAGACAGCCAACTAAATGGGAACTGATATTTTCAAACGACAGCTCAGATAAGGGCCTAATATCCAAAATTTACAAAGAACTCATAAAACTCAACAACAAACAAACAAACAATCCAATAAAAAAATGGGAAGAGAACATGAACAGACACTTCTCCCAGGAAGAAATACAAATGGCCAACAGATATATGAAAAGATGCTCAGCTTCATTAGTTATTAGAGAAATGCAAATCAAAACTACAATGAGATACCACCTCACACCTGTTAGATTAGCTATTATCAACAAGTCGGGTAATAACAAATGTTGGAGAGGATGTGGAGAAAAAGGAACCCTCATACACTGTTGGTGGGAATGTAAAGTAGTACAACCACTATGGAGGAAAGTATGGTGGTTCCTCAAAAAACTGAAAATAGAACTACCTTATGACCCAGCAATCCCTCTACTGGGTATATACCCCAAAACCTCAGAATCATTGATACGTAAAGACACATGTAGCCCCATGTTCATAGCAGCATTGTTCACAGTGGCCAAGACATGGAAACAACCAAAAAGCCCTTCAATAGAGGATTGGATAAAGAAGATGTGGCACATATACACTATGGAATACTACTCAGCCATAAGAAATGATGACATTAGATCATTTATAGCAAAATGGTGGGATCTTGATAACATTATACGGAGTGAAATAAGTAAATCAGAAAAAAACAAGAACTACATGATTCCATACATTGGTGGAACATAAAAACGAGACTAAGAGACATGGACAAGAGTGTGGTGGTTACCAGGGATGGGGGGAGGGAGGACGCAGGAGGGAGGGAGGGAGAGATTTAGGGGGAGGGGGAGGGGCACAGAGAAAACTAGATAGAGGGTGACGGAGGACAATCTGACTCTGGGCGAGGGGTATGCAACATAATTTAATGACAAGATAACCTAGACATGTTTTTCTTTGAATATATGTACCCTGAATTATTAATGTCATCCCATTAACATTAATAAAAATTTATTAAAAAAAAAAAGAAACCCTGGGCTTGCCTGGTCAAGGCACATATGGGAGTTGATGCTTTCTGCTCCTCCCCCTTCTCTCTCCCTCTCCCTCTTTTCCTCTCTCTCTCTCTCCTCTGAAAAAAAAATTTAATAAAGTCTTAAGAAAAAAACAAATTACCTGTGTGCAGACCTGCCTTGAATTGGGGGCTAAATGCCACCTTAAGAAATTAAAGTTCTCTTTACAATGTTTGACATGGAAAGAAATGTGTCAGCTGGTACAAAGCACTAGGTTTCCTGGTGAGCTCCTCAGTGGGCCCTGCAGGCTTACGGGGGAAGGACCAGCAGCAGGTTCTTTCTGGTCATCAGGCCCGAGGATGTGGAGGGGGGCACTCCCAGCAAACTAGCCAGGCCTTCCCTAATGAAATGTGACAGTGTTCCCACTGGTGGGAGGCCACCGGGGACAGGGCCAAGAGAGGACTGGTAGTTAGGGAAGGATTTGCATAATTACATTCACCTGAGGGGTTCCATTTACCCAACAATGGGTCTCATTGTGGTTAAGCCCGCAGCTGGCCATACTGTTAGAACAATGTCAGCCCTGGCCTTGTTCTTCCTAAATGCCTGGACTCTGAAAAATGACAATTAGCATTTTAAATGCTATATAGCTATTAATAGTGCAAATGTTAGCGTGTTCTGTAATACTCCAAATTATGGGGCATGTGTTTATATGTAACGCATGTATTACTTCACACAATAGCCGAAAAATTATATAATATTAATAATACCACTTTTATATATGCACATATAAATATATACATAGATATAAAAGTACTACTGGGTTCATGAACAAAGTGAGATGACCCTTGAAGTGTAAGTTTTCTCCTGATGTTTGGAAAAGAATGATATATTAAAGGCTTTTCCTGTGCAGGACACTTACTGTTTGAAGTTCCTGCACAGTGTCTTTTGTTCTTGAATCCAAAAGCTTACAATGAATTTGAGAGATGCTAATCAGACCCAGAGAGGAGGCGCTTGATGGAAGAGGCTACAGGGCTCACACACACCATGGCTGGAGGCGTGTTGACCTAAGACTCCAAACAGAGAGTGGAGATATGAAGACAGCAAATATTGTGCCCCGCTCATTTCCTGGTATTGCTACATTTGCATTCTAAAGGAAGATGCAGGGAGTGGAGGATGGGTGGTGTAGAGGCAATTTCTTTTACATTTTTTAAATGATTATCTATTGATTGATTCTACAGAGACAGAGAGAAAAAGGGGAAGAGAGAGAGAGAAGGAATCATTCATTTGTTGTCCCACTCAGTTGTGCATTCATGGGTGACTTTCTGTATGTGCCTTGACCAGGGCTCGAACTCACAACCTTGGTGTTTCAAGATGAAGCTCTAATCAACTGAGCTAACCAGCCAGGGCTAGAGGCAATTCCTTTTAGTATGCCCAGTAATTGATTATTTTATCCCTCAAATTTGGAGCACAGGAAGCATTTCCAAGGGTGGAAAAACCACCAAGTGAGTCTGCCCATTCTCAGCTTTAATAAAGTACACATTAAAATATCATTTTGTGCCTGACCTGAGGTGACACAATGGGCAAAGCATCGACCTGGAATGCTGAGGTTGCTGGTTTGAAACCCCGGGCTTCCCTGGTCAAGGCACATATGGGAGCTGATGCTTTCTGCTCTTCCCCCTTTCTCTCTCTGTCTCTCACTCTCTCTGTCCCCTCTCTCTAAAATGAATAAATAATATCTAAAATATCATTTTGTAAGTATAGCAGCATCCAGATTTCATTTCAGCGTTTTACTGAAAAGTAGGGAAATATTGGAGCATTTCAACTGGGCAGGAACTAGGCTCCTCTTTTGAAACTCAAGCTGTGCCTGTCTAATGGCAAAACGGGGGCATTTGCTCTAGCAAGCTCCTGACCATCTGATTAGATATAGGAGCTAGAAGCCAGCAGGAGCTGGGAGGAGTTCTGGTTGGCTGTACTGTCTTCCAGAGACAGCATCCTGATGAAAGACAAGCGTGCTGGTTTTTATCTTCCTCCGACAACAAGCCGTGGGAATTACAAGTGAAAGAGGAACACCTCACTGCTACAAAGAATGCTCATTCCTAGGGATATGAGTAACACAGACTGGCAGGATGGACAGATGGACACTCGCAGGAAGCCTCAGGAGGACCCACTGCTCAGGCCACCCTCTGTTCTCATGGCCAGGCCCACCCACTCCAAGGACAGTCCGCCCCATCAACCCACCATCACTCGCCACGAAGGAGAGCTTTCTAAGCAAAATAACTCTTTCTTGAAACTCTCCCGGTCCTCATCATCCGTGGCAGTGGTCACCAGGTCTGGTGGCACTTAGAGCCATCTGGGCATGACTCCACACAGAACCTTTGGAAACAGAATTTTCAGGGTCAGACACAAAAAGTAATCTGTATTAATATTCTACTTTGAATTCCTCCAGCTTTTTGGAATCAGAGGAATACAGAAGGTCCTCAAATAACATCATCTAGTTCAAAGTTATTTTATTATAACAATTATAACATCGAGATGCCATAGGAATTTAACTCTTGTTAATATCAATTAGCTTTAATATTAGGTGGTTTGATTAACGTCATTTCACTTAAAGTTGCAGAACCAATGTATAAATAATGCTAATGGGGACTTCCTGTAACACCAGCTACATGAAAGAACTCAAGCTGCCTTAATATATATTTTCAAAGGATTTTATTTTCCTCCTAAATTCTTCTGAGGTCTCCTGGGTGAAGGGGAGAGGACTCTCAGAGTCTCCTTGTTCTTTCCTTTCCCCATCAGCCCAGCGCAGAACCCCTGCCTTCGGCGTTTCCCTTTGGTCGGTTTGGTAGTCTCCCTGTCCTGTCTTCGTCTCATTTGACTCCGACCTCTTTCCCTGGGCATCACCACCACCAGTTTGACACTAATTAGTGGATAATAAACCTTAACTAATGAAGTGGGAAGACTAAAGACAGTGCAAACTAGGAAACAAGGTAATATTCAATATCAGACACCCCTGCTCCTGAACCGACTTGGCCCTGCCCACCATTGGAGAAGTAATTGTCTGGTTACCACTGTCCTTATGCCCTGACCTCACCTGCCCCCTCCCCAGAGACCCTTCCTCCTGTATTCTCTTTCTTCTCTTCCCCCACTTTCCAGTTCCTTCCTGCTATCAACTGAAAGTTTCTGTTCCTCTGAATTCATATTTTGAACCCCTAACCCCTAATGTTATGAATATATATATTTGGAGGTGGGGCCTTTGGGAGGTGATTAGGGTTAGATGAGGTAATGAGGATAGAGTCCCCATGACGGGATTAATGCCCTTATAAGAAGAAGAGAGGCCTGACCTGTGGTGGCACAGTGGGATAAAGCATCGACCTGGAAGTGCTGAGGTGGCCGGTTCGAAACCCTGGGCTTGCCTGGTCAAGGCACATATGGGAGTTGATGCTTCCAGCTCCTCCCCCCTTCTCTCTCTCTATCTCTTCTCTCTCTCTCTCTCTGTCTCTCCCTCTCCTCTCTAAAATGAATAAATAAAATTAAAAAAAAAAAAAAAGAAGAGAGACCAAATCTTTCTCTCTCCCTCTCCTTCTCTCTGCTGTGAGGACAAGCAAGAAGGCAATCTCCACTAACCAGGATCTGGATCCACTGACCCCTTGATTTTAGACTTCCCAGGCTTCAGAACTATAAGAAATAAATATTTGTTGTTTAATATTGATAAATGTCTGAAGTTTTCCCTACACTGTCATATTTTTTTAAATTGCAAATATCCCCCTTCCTGGAATCCTAAAAAGCTTTCCAGATGATTGTGATGGAGCCAGTGCCCAGACTGTTGTGACTGGGAACATGGCCTTCCTCTCTGTGGAACATCCCTCTGGGAACCCTGCACATCTTGGGGAGTCCTGCTTACCCAAGAAGACTTTCTCTTCTTATGCTCCCTGGAGCTTTCTGGGACTCCCCCGAAGTACCTTATCCTTTTGTCACACCACATACCTTGTACCTATCGGTATGAAAGCATCTGTCATAGGTAATGGGGTTTGGGAATTGTCACTTCAGACTCCCCTGCTAGTTCACGAACCTTGAAGGCAAGTCTTGCTCATTATGGCAGCTCTGGAATCCAACATGCTTGGCATAGAGTGGAGTGTTCTGTGGATGCTGAAGGAAATAAGATGTGGAAAGGTAGGTATGAGTTGCATTAGGAAGTTAGGAAGTCAGTAGTGACCGTGGTGACTCCAGAAGACATACTCACTGGTGACAGGCTGCTTCTGCTATGGTTGTGCAGACTGGGGCCTACACGCAAGTGTTTGACTGATGGGGCTGGCTTGATGGAATCATACCAGCTGGGCACACTCCTAGCCCTGCCCTCTGCTTTGTGTGCTCAGCCCAGGGCAAGGACGCCATTTACTTACTGATCTATCCCAAAGGTTCCGTTTTGCAGCTTGTCAGCTGGAGGCACTGCATGTGCCAGTAGAGGCCCTGCTGCTGCTAGCTGCCACCTCCTGGGATTGGAGTCAGTGGTTGCAACCCTACTGAGTCATTTTATTCCTTCTCTGTGAAGGGGGAAAACCTACCACAAAGTTAAACAAAGTATTTTATGCCACATATTTGGAAAATGTTCAAAGAGCCCAAGATGTTTCCATAGGTACCTCAGACTCAACATGTGCAAACAGAAGTCATTACCTCTCCCGGATGGACCTGTCCTCTCTTGTGTTTCCTTCAGTGGCTACATCTGGTTGCCCAGGATAAGAGTTTCCCTGTAATATCCTCACAGGTCCTACTACTGGATTCAAAAAGCTCATTCCAATCCTCTTTCATTTTTCAGCCACTGGCCTGCTTAAGTCCATTATCTTCTCTTGAATAGGCTATTTCAATTGTTTCTTGTCATCTGTGGGTATCGCTGGTCTTTCCTCACAAGTTCACCCTCCCGATAACTTTCCAAAAACAGGATTTGTTCTCTTGCTTGAAGCCCTTGTATGTCTCCCTGATACTCTCATCCCACTGGATGGGTCCAGACTCTAGCTTGGTATACAAGCCCACTCACTTCTGTGCCATCCAGCATTCTGCCTTCTCAGGCTGCTCCGTACCCTGCTTTAGCCAGTTTTCCAAGGGACCATGTTCCGTCAAGTTTCCATGGCTTTGCCCACGCTGTTCCCTTAACCAGGGCCTTCTCTCTTGTCTGCTGGCTTCATCTCCAGATGAATCTGAATACCCTTCCAAGTTCCCTGTCCATTCCCTGTACATGGGAGCACTTCACATTCACATGAAATCATTTGTTTAACGTCCCCCACAGGAACTTGAACTTCACTCCATCAAAGGAGACATGTCATTCATTTTTCTTTCCACAGCATTAATCAAAGTGTCTAGCATTTATTTTGTGTAAAGTAAACGTTTGTTTGTTGACTTGAAAGTGTATCAACAGAAACATTAAGAGGTCTACCATGGAATAACATGTAACTACTAAGAAGAAGGAGTTAGATTCCCCTATATTGATTATAATCTCAGTATAGTACACCTCTATTTTTTTGTAAAAGGTAGAAAAAGAAATCTTCTGTTTTTAAGATTTTATTTATTCTTTTGGAGAGAAAGGAGGGGTGGAGCAGGAAGCATTGACTCCCATATGCGACTTGACCAGGCAAAGCCCAGGGTTTCTAACTGGCGACCTCAGCATTCCAGGTTGATGCTTTATCCCCTGCATCACCACAGGTCAGGCTAGAAAAATAAATCTTTACATTTGTTTTTGCCTATCTGAAAATAGCAAAGTGGATGGAAGAAATCCTAAGGAGATTGTAGGGGGTGGGAGGGATTTCCTTTATAACTCTGTTGTCTGACTTGTCACAATGAGCTAATCTTGCTTTGTAAAATCAATTAAGAAAAATAAAGGTTGATGAATGAGTAAATAAGCTTCAGGAAAGAAGTTTTCAGAAAAGAGAGAATGTTGTTACTTTCGTGCAAACCCTAAGAAAGTTGAAAGAAGGAAATAAAACCCCCCAGAACATATAATTAAGGTATGATTATTCACTTTGCAGAGGATTTTTCTCTCCTCTGAAAGATCTCCAGAGGCTCCTTTTTCATAAAAGACAATCCCATTAAAGCTCTTACCCACTTGTTAACAGATCATTAACTGCAGCGCCTGACAGCCAGGTAGGACGGGTGGGGTTAAGAAAGAGAAAGTTTTAGGGGCCCGGTGACAATTGAAGATTAATCAGGAAGGAAGATAAGCTGCATTGATATTAGAATGTAATTATCAGGGAAATTATTACATTGAAAAAATTCAAAGGTCACACGGTTTTTCTGGAGAAAGGGCAATCAGAGGTTCAGGGAGGTGGGGACAGGTGCCTAACTTCCTGGGCGGGGAAATGGGCAGGGCCCCAGACTGGGAAGCTGTGTCCACTCGCCCAGCAGATACAGTATCCAGGTCTTCATCTCACTCAGAAAGCAAATCCTAGTCATGTGTCTGCACTTAGTCTGTGAGGAGAGGTGGGTGGGAGTGGGCAGAAAAGAAATCTTTTATTTTTTCTTTTAACAACAACAACAAAAAGGTAAAGTAGACCTGGCAGTCACCATGAAAATAAAAGAAACTCTGAGAAACATTGTACCATGAGAATGATATGGCCTATCTTATACTTCGGTCATTAAAGCAGAGAACAATAAGAACTATTGACTCATTTTTAGTATTTAATAAGAAAAAAATCAGCTGGGCTTGCATTAGTGACTAACCACCTGCTTGTCACTAAGGGATAATTAAAAAAATTTTTTTTTCTCCCAAAACAAAGGAAATCAATCTACTTGTATAGACCTCGGGCTCCCATTCACTATTTTTATATGATAAACATCAAGTTAAAACCGGTAAGTGCAGCCTTGGGGGCGGGAGGACGAAGACGCAGTGTAGCAACAATACATCTGACTTCTCTGAGTCACGTAAAACAGCGGAGGCAGACTTTTTCTGTAAAGAGCCAGATAGTAAATATTTTAGGCTTTCTGGGCCAAGAGATAAAATCTAGAGTATTATGTAGGCACTTTTATAAAAAAAAATGGAAAAGAAATTTTTCACTACTTTTTTTTTATTGGCCAAATTTAAAATTTCATATATGGACAGTGAAGTTTGAATTTTATATCATTTTCATGTGTTACAAAATAGTATTCTTTTCAAAATATTTTCAACCATTTGAAAATGTAAAAAGCTTTCTTAGCTCTTGGGTCGCATAAAAACAGGGGGGGGGGGGTGTAGGCGAAGTTTGCCCCGGGGCTATAGTTTGCTGACCCCAGACATAGAACTTACTGAGTCATGACTGGGTTCCTTAATCAGGAAAGGTGCTAGAAGCTCAAGTGAAATTTAGGCACGACTTCAGAATCCTTCTCAACACAGCTGGTGACAACCTCAAGAAGTGGGGTGGGGCGGCCTCCCTACTATGCAGTAGCCATCTCTCTGGTGACGGTTCAAGGATGGTTAACTCAGATATCAGCTGGGTTCTCTCTTTACCTTCCAGCTCTGGGGGCAGTTGACTAAGTCCTCTGTCCCCAGCCTCAGGAAAGTGAGTTATTCCCCAAGGAGCTTGTATGCTTGTGTCCATGAGCAATTGCTTCTGCTGCCTTAGGTCAGTTTGTGGATTTCTTCACCCTTGTTTCCATTACCCCTTCAACCAGAACAGCGAATTCAATTATTAATATTATAAATATATGTATATTTTAGATTTTATTTATTCATATTTTTTTAGAGAGGAGAAAGAGAGAGAAAGAAAGAGAGAATGGGGAGGAGCTGGAAGCATCAACTTCCATATGTGCCTTGACCAGGCAAGCCCAGCGTTTCGAACCGGTGACCTCAGCGTTGCAGGTCAACGCTTTAACCGCTGCGCCACCACAGGTCAGGCCAATCAATATTTTAAATATTTTTAAAGAAACTCGCAGACTTTTAGCTGAAGATCTGGGGAGACAATGATGATATAAACAGCGGTAGAAACAGCATCTGCTCAGTGTCGTTGTTACAGCAACATCATCGCCAACATTTTCACATGTTATCTTATTTAATCTTTCAATAATCATTGGAAATATTATTTTTTAAACAATTATTATTTTTTTTTTCCAAAAAAAAAGGAAGTTAAAAGAGAGTAAGACATTTGCCACAGAGCTCGTTAGTGGTAGAACTGAACAGTTGGCCACCCAGAGTCCGTGCTCCCAAGCACTGCACGTTCTCCTGCGTGTCAGGTGAGCGCCAGAGATTCAGACACGTTTGTCCTTGTAAGTCCTTTCCCACCCCACTGGGGATTCTCAGTGGCCAGGCCGCCTCATGGAGTGCCGTGACTTCCCGCCATTTTCCTGGCCCTGCTCCTCACCGTGTCTTTCTCACCTCTTCTTCCACATCACACCCATAGACTTCCGGTACCCGGAGACAATTCTTTAGAGCAATTAGCTATTGTCAGTCACCTCATACAGTCCCAAACTGAGCCCTAGAAAAAGTCTTCTTGGAGAACTGATGTCATTTTACAGAAAGAAAATCTTGATGAGCCAATTGGATGTGGACAGATAAGACGAGGTCTATAACGGGAAGGTGGGAGAAATAAGGTGCACTAGGAAATTAGAAAATTAAAGGATTTCTTTCCTTTCTAAGAGAGAGGGTCAGTAAATAGACAAGAAGGGAGGAAATCAGGGATTGCTGAACTGAACGACAGAGAAAATACAGGACTTTTTTTTTTTTTTTTTTAAGAATTTGTTCTATATGTAATGGTTTAGTAAGGTCTTCTACACAGAGTGGCCCATCTGGGGATCATACCGTTGCCTCAATAAGAAAAATGGGGAATGTATAGAGGCCACCTTCCCCAATGTAGCATTGAGGGAAGGCCCACTGTCTCCATGACAGGAGCTGTGGGCCCTGCGAGTAGTGACTCTTGAGTTACACTGTGCCTGTTCTAATCAACTGAACTACCTGGCCAGGGCAACTGTTGAGTTTTTTTATGCTTCCCTCATAAAAATCTTGCCTCACCATAATCTCTGCCCTGTTAAGAACCCTAGCTGCAAAGGAGTCTTAGAAATATAGCTTTTTGTTTTTATGCTCTGCAGGACAGAAAGCACACTTGAGATTGGGATGAAGGCAGAGAGGCATCTGTGACAGTTGTATATGTCATCTTGGTTAGGTTAGGGTGCCCCGTTTTTTGGTCAAACACCAGTCTAGATGTTGCTGTGGAGAGGTTTTTTTAAAGTTGTGATTAACATTTAAATCTTTGACGAAAGCAGATTATCCTCCACTATGTGGGTGTCCTCATTCAATCAGTCGAAGGCTTTAAGAGAAAAGACTGAGATTCCCAAAAGAGGAAGAAATTCTGCCTCTACAATGATGTCAGCCAATTCCTTAAAATAAATCTCTCTCATATCATATATGTGTGTCAGTGTGCATGTACATATAAAGCCAGTAACTTTCTAGGTATTTCAACCAGAAATGAACATAATATAGGGAATTACGAAGCATAGTTTTACATATAGTCATACACATCCTGTTGATCTTATTAGTTCTGTTTTGTTGGAGAATCTTGGCTCAATACACTCGGAAAAGGTAGGGATGGGGGTAGAGGGCAGGGTCAATAGATCTCCCATTACTGCGGTAGAAGAAACAAGACTCAGTTACAGTTTCAATGTAGAGGAAGGGAAAGAGAGAAGGACAGGACTAAGTTGATTCCCAGGTTCCCAGTGCAGATGACCAACTGGTGCCCCTGCCAGCGGTAAGGAAGAAGATACAGTACCAGACATCCCACAAGAAAACAGAGCATGTGCTCATCGTTCTTAGGAGACACAGTTAACGTCTCCCCAATGCAGCCATGCTCCAGTGCATGAGATCCACTCTGCACATGACACAGGTTGCCCGAGACAGGTGTTTTGGTTGTTTGCTAGTTTATTCAGTTTCTCATCCATTAAATACATACAGGGGTGGGAAAAGTAGGTTTACAATTGTTTATATGGAAAATCATACAATAGTAAATAATAATAAAAGATTAAACTGTTTCATGTTCTCACCCTGTAAACTTTTTGCTCACCCATCCCTGTGTTTAAGTGTCTACCAGTATCTGTCTGGTACTAAGTGTTAAAGGCACTATGGTGAATTAAAGATGAGTTGGCTTCTTTCATGATGTTTTCACTCTAATTTAGGAAGATAAGAAACACACAAATGAACAAATGCAACAATTCCAGATAGTGACATGTGCAGTGAGGACATGAAACAGGGCAATGTGATGGAAAGTGACAGGGAGTGGGGGATACCCAAGAGATGGATCTTCAGCTTGAATACACCTGGACCCTGCATGGACCTTTAGGAGAGGGGAGGGCTGAGCCGTTCCATCTGTGACCCAGGTGGGATGAAAACAAAGAACTCCACTCTTAGTGACGAGTTATTAAAGGGAACCCAAGCACAATACTAGTGTCTAGAATCACTCCGTGGTTCCCCATACTGAAGAGAAGTAGATGGTAACTGAATAAGCCTGTGTAAAGCAAGACGTGCTGAGCTGGACAGCAAGGTCCGCATCCAGGGCTGGGTCTCAGAGCAGCATCTGGGGCCCGGCCAGAGGTTCCCTGGGCTGAAGGCAATGCCTGGGGTGGTTACATTCTCAGAATGACACAGCGCTTGGTGCTTGATGGGTCCTCCTCCATCAGGACGGGTTGATGAATGAAGGAATCCGTCGACTGAAGATGGAGGTGGCGCCTGCAGCAGTACCAGGGCGTTTGCATTCTGCATGGTTTCTTAACTCCCAAACGCTGGGGAGAAGCGTTGGCCTCCCTTCATATCGCGAGTCCCAGAGATGTCTCTAATTCTGCGCCCTTGATTTCAGCACTTGCTACCCGCCAGCTGTAGTCTGCCTTTAACGCTCCTGCTGTAGTCGGGCCCCAACTCCTTTCCCTGGGTTTGCCTCTTTAGAAACTGAGAGAGCCCTGGAATTCTAGAAGACGTCATTAAATGCTAAGGGAGTAGAAAAGACTAGTGAGCCAAGAAAACACAGGAGGGATGTATAGTTTTCTGATGTTTCTAGACCAGCTCTGGTACCACAGACTGTGTAGAAAGACTGCTCATATCCAACCCCAAGAGATGGGTACAGTTTCAAAGAGGACGTGACTCAGCTGTAGGCCATCTCCACAAACAGGGAACAGATCTTACTTCCTCTCCACAGCAAAGCTGGTATCTGCCATTTGGATGGCACTGACAAATCTAGCAAATAAATATACACGGCACTCAGTTAAATTTCAGATAAATAAAAAAATTTTTTTTTTTAGTATATCTCACACACTGCATGCTCTAAATGTCTCATGTGACATATTTATATTAAGAATGAATTGTTCATCTGAAATTTGAACTTGCCCAGGAGGCTCCTATTTTACCTGGCACCCTTAGTAAAGACCATGAAAGAGAGCTGAACTTGCCCCCTGCATAAGGCTTTCCCATTTGATCCTTATTCTGCTTCCAGGGTGGGGGGTCTCCACACCTCCCTGGGGGGTGTGGTGGGGCTTTTACAAAGTCCCAGTAAGTGACTTCTCCCCGTATTGAAGACCCCACTGTCATTGCTACACACACAGGGGTCCTGCCTGTCTGGACAGAACCACGATATCTGAACACACCCTGGGCATATCATCCACACAAGAGTTACCCATTCGGTCATGCTATTTATCCAGGCGGCATATGAGAACTTTATACTTTTCTTTGGGGGTGCTGAGCTCAGTTCCCCAGGGGCCGTCCTCAAAAATCCTGAGGACGGACGGTACAGCTTCATGGACAGTTGGTAGATAATCAGGCTACAATACTTGCATTTCTCTGACATGTCAGAGGATTAACTAGTCAGCCAGCCACATGACATGCCTGGCAGCTCTTTTCAGCTCTGTTTTAACCTGTTGAATTCCGGATAGCAACTTCTGTATTTTTTTTTATTATTATCTTCGCTTATGCTTCCTTTGAGGCAATAAGTATAGGGCAGTGAGGTTAAAAAGAAATAACTAACAACTTTCAAGAAAACAATCTAAATTAAGCACCTGTGTGATTATAAAAATAAACAGATTTCCTTTGCTCCCACTGGTGATGTTGAAGCCCACACATTTGTGACGCATCTGCACGTGATGCACATTTACCCACGCAGTTCTTTTCCATTTAAGCTTTTAGGTCAGATCTGTTAGATTTCCTCCCTCCCCCAACATGTGATCAGTGCAGGATTTCTTGCTTTCTTGTGTGGAAGCAGAGTGATAACACTGTTTAACCCTTAATTCAAATATAAAATTAATGGCCACTTGTGCTGTTACAAAATACATCCAAAGGCTGGAATTCCTGGTCCTGGTTCTTTGACTAACTCTGGCTGTCTAGACAATGTTTAAAAGTGTCTCTAGTCACCTCCCCTTTTTTCCTTAAGTGGATTGTGAGTTCTTCAATATACAAGAAATTCAGTGAAGACCAGGACTTGGTCTTGTTCATTGCTGAAATTTTTTTGCTGAGGCTGCCACACAAAACCATTACAGACTGGGGGCTTAAGCAGCAGAAACGGATTTTTTCACAGTTTTGGAGGCTGTAAGTCTAAGGTCAAGGTGCCGGCAGGTTTGGTTTCTTCTGAGGTCTCTTTGGCTTGCAGATGGCTGCCTTCTCGCTGTGTCCTCACATGGCCTTTCTCTGTGCAAGTGTCTCTTTGTCCAAATTTCTTCTTATGGAGACACAGTCAAATTGGATAGGCACCCACCCACCATAATGGCCTCATTTTAATTAATTAATTTATTTTTTTTTTTACAGAGGCAGAGATAGACAGAGACAGACAGACAGGAACGGAGAGAGATGAGAAGCATCAATCATCGGTTTCTCCTTGCGCGTTGCGACTTCTTAGTTGTTCATTGATTGCTTTCTCACATGTGCCTTGACCATGGGCCTTCAGCAGACCGAGTAACCCCCTGCTGGGGCCAGCGACCTTGGGTCCAAGCTGGTGAGCTCTTTGCTCAAGCCAGATGAGCCCGCGCTCAAGCTGGTGACCTCAGGGTCTCAAACCTGGGTCCTTCCGCATCCCAGTCTGATGCTCTATCCACTGCGCCACCACCTGGTCAGGCTATAATGGCCTCATTTTAACTTAGTTACCTCATTAAAGGCCCTGTCTCCAAATACAATCATATTCCAATGTGCTTAGAGTTAGACTTCAACATATAAATTTTGAGGAGACACGATGCAGGCCCAAACCACTGTATGTCCAGTAACAAACTTAGTGGCTGGCACATGGTAGATGCTGGGCAAATGCGTTAGGCTTAACTCACTTGTACTTTGCCTGCTTGGTGCATGACTATCGTGTGCACAGTCTACGTAAGGCTGCTGGTGCTTGCCCTCAGGGCGGCAGATTGTAGGTGGTGATTGCCTGCCGCCATTGGGAGGGCCATTTATTTTTTTTTGCTATTGTTTGCCAGAGAAGGGGTTCCTCCCACCATCCCAGCCTGTTTGCTCGTCAGCCCCAAGAGAGGGAAGCAGCTTTCCCTGCCTGCTAGCTCATCCATCCATTGCTAGACTCTAAATGGAATGGCCCCCCATCCTCTGGCTCCACAGTTCCTTTACTGTCTGCCCGAATCCAGTGTGAATTGCACGGCCACAGCCACCAGCCTTACAGTGGACAGTACAAGTTTGTTGAGTGGGAACTCTGTCCCGCTCCCAGGCACAAAGTTCTTGTTGAGAATAGTAAGAACATTGCATTGATGGGTCACATCCACAAACTTGACTGACTAGGGATTGAACTCACAATTTTTTTTTTTTTTTCTGAAGCTGGAAACAGGGAGAGACAGTCAGACAGACTCCTGCATGCGCCCGACCGGGATCCACCCAGCACGCCCACCAGGGGCGACGCTCTGCCCACCAGGGGGCGATGCTCTGCCCCTCCGGGGCATCGCTCTGCCACGACCAGAGCCACTCTAGCTCCTGGGGCAGAGGCCAAGGAGCCATCCCCAGCGCCCGGGCCATCTTTGCTCCAATGGAGCCTTGGCTGCGGGAGGGGAAGAGAGAGACAGAGAGGAAGGGGGGGGGGTGGAGAAGCAAATGGGCGCTTCTCCTATGTGCCCTGGCCGGGAATCGAACCTGGGTCCCCTGCACGCCAGGCCGACGCTCTACCTCTGAGCCAACCGGCCAGGGCCTGAACTCACAATTTGTATGTTCCAGGATGACGCTCCAACTGACTGAGCTATCTGGCCAGGGCCCACACTGTAAGTTTTTGTTACCTACACATTTTACTGGTCATTGCTTGTGTAAATGGAAAGTAATCTGACCAGACATAAAATTGTGACACTGATTTTCCACGGAGATGAGGCTGTATGTCAGTGGCGTCCTTCCCGCTCCCAGGCACAGAGCTAGTCGCCTCCACGTCATCCCCACCTGCTCCCCGTCAGGCTGGTGATGGCGGCAGACTGTACACGCAGTGGCAGTAATGAGGCGCCCCAGCTGTCATTCTCCAGCCCTCCTTTAGCAGATGCTTGACCTCACCCTGTGGAGGCATGCATCTCCCTGCTTCCGTTATTTCCTTCAAACCGGGAAGAAAAAATATAACCCACCCGAGAGCTCCTGCTTCCTTTCTAAGGGAGAATGGGCATCTCAACAACATACCTATTGTCTGATCTGAGCTTTGCTCTACTAGTCTTTCAGAGGGGGAAAAAAAAATAAGCCCCAAAACTTTGATCCCTGGGGAGGTGAAACGGAAGTTGATCTTCACCATTAAATTTTTTTATAGATAGCAAAGTCCATGCTTCCACCTGCATCCAAAGCACAGAGGCAGCTGGCAGAACAAAGAAGCAGAGAAAAATAGCTGGCCAGAGTCTCTTAAATTGCCCATGTACAGGTGCAGCTTGTTTTTCATCTTGGTGGCAGTCACTAGTGATTGACAATGTTTTACCCAGAGGATTTAACCCTTTTTTCTCTAAGATGAACCAGAGTCACATCTCATGGTTTAGAAAACAAGCCCTACTCCTCTGTATGTTCTAAAGAAATTCAACCCAAATGGATGGCAACAGTACTTTGAAACAATGTTACCTTCAATGAGAGAAGGAACTAAACAATTTCAGACAAAATTTTTTGAAAAGTGTTCACTAGGTCTTTCCCGCTTTGTTGCCAAGGCTGATAGACACCCAGAGAGACAGAGATGGACATGGAGAGAGATAGATGCTCAACTACAATGGGAGTGACCTTGATAATTCAGTAAGTCTTCAAGTACCTGACCTAGAAAACCAATTCCTGTTTGCCTTCAGCTTTTTTTCCATTACCATCAAACAAGTTGTTTTGGAGGGTAAGCAGCAGACAGAAGAGACGCTGCCGTGCAGCCAGTTTTTAAAACTTTCAAACATGGCGAACTGAACAGACTCGTCTCACTGGTTCTATGCTGGTTTGTCTGTTTCTCCCCCAATGACTCCCACTGTATTTCCGGTGGGGTTACTTTTCATAGTTGGCACATGGATATTAGCCATTTGAGGAGTCACTGTTCTGGAGGGGGTGAATTTGTGTAGAAGTCCAGACAGACCATTGCCATGGTGGTCTCTCTGGCAGTGTTTGGAACTTATATGAGGGGATGAATTGAGCGATCCCATGGGGATGAGGGTAATCTGTAACAAATGAGTGAGCAAGCATCGGGAGGGTTGCATGCATAGTTCCCGGGACCTCCACAAGAGTTGAACAGTTGGAAAAAGGCCAGGTGCATAGGGGGAATTACCTCCTAAACAGGGAGCCGTCCTAGTGAGAAGGGAAGTTTGTCACTGCTGACTATTAAGTACTTCAGGAGAAAGCTCCAGAGCCTGGGGGCTGGCCCCTCAGTTCTCTGCATCCTCGGCAGGGTCCCAAGCCAAGGGAAAGAGATTGTAATAAAGCAGAAGTATTATGGATCAGGTGGTATCTTGTGCTAAATCACCTCTGCTTAGCACAAGAAGCCTCACAGGTGAGCAATCTTGATATTTAAATGCCTGGAACGCACCGCAACGTGAGCACAGGGCACGGCCCCAATAACTCTCAGGCATGGGGCAATGGTTTGACTTATGAATGGAAGAATGACACGCAGACAACTCTGACACTTCCTTTGACAGTCTTAGTAAATTTCCAATGATCACACGTGCCTGAGAACCTTCCCTTGCTGTATCTTTGGCCTTGACATGGTTGAGGGAATCTGTATAGATAGATGTTCAGGTCTCCACACTCAAACCAGTTAATCTGGAAGTAAAATAATCAAAGGAACTGTGTGGCCTGGAAGGCAATCTACCTCATTCATAAATCTAACCTTTTGTAAGGGGTTTTGATATACCTATGTGACTAAAAGTGGTTGAATTTAACATATTTGAATTTTTGCTCATTGTTTTCACCTCAGACATGGGATAACAGCTACTAGTGTTGGTGCATGAAATAAAATACCAAGATTATGCAGAAATTATAGCCTCGGCACCATGGTGATAATCTAATGAGGCAAAAGCTTGGATGCATGTCAGCTAAATCAGAACAATAGTGCTGTCAACCAGACAGGGACACTGTAGGAAGTAAGAACCGGCTGAAGAACAGGGCCGAGTTCTCTCCATCCGAGTTCATAGTGGGCACCTGGAACGTGCTTCTGCTTCCGTCTCATTCAGAAAAACATCTGCGTGAGTGGTGAGAATAAATTCTGAATCCTTCTTCAATACTTACTCCTTTCATTTGAACTTACGTCACCAGCAGAGTCTGGGCACAGGGACTCACAGCCTGGACCGATCCATAGCAGCTGAGTGCTGTCACTTTCTCCACTGTAGTCATCTCACGAGGGACAAACTCTTCCTCATCACCACACACATTCTAATAGAAGCATGCACAAAGGGTTATAGAGAACGCTCTAGATTGTGAATATTCTTGGCCTTGGGAAACATTTTTTTCCCCCCTAAAGTTTGTAAAGGTAATTACCATTATTTACAGTGCTGAGGGCAAAACCCCGCCCTGGGCGCCAGGCCAGGGGATCTCAGACTGGAGTGTAGTGAGGTGAGCCAACTCCAAGACAAAAGCACAATTATGTTCACACAAAAACCAACACTGGTGGTAGTGGGATGGAGGAAACACCCACGCAAGGGGAAGGTGTGGGTAGGGAGGGGCTTTCTTTGAAGTTTTGCATAAATTTGGCCACCCCCCCACCCCCCGCCTGCCCCAGTGCTGAGAATGAGGACTCTGGTTTTTTTTTATCTTGGGTCTCTTATTAAGCTGTGCCATATGGAAATGGACTTCCTCCTCACTTGATTTGTCAATTTTAAAAACTGAACTTTAAATAAAAGAATTTGGGAAGAATTAAGAAAACGGGAAATGTTGTGTAAGGCGTTAAGAAGCTGTCTTCATTTCTTGGCAAGAGGGACCTCCAGTAAAACAGCCCGAGGCGGCGTCCTCCCTTGTTAAGCCCGCTCCCCGTTTCAGATCCCTCACTCTACCTTTCGGATTCATGTCCACTGTCCACGAGTAGGGCTGGGGGGGAGTTTTAAAGCTGGGAGGCTAGAAAAACTGCTGCCACAGAATATCTGGTTCTCCTCATCTGACAGTGATTAGCTAATAACTCCTCGTGCACATTACCTTCTTGTTAACTGTTGTATCTTTTTCTTCCTGCTAGGATGAGGGCCAGATGGTCATTTGTGCTAATGTCATAAATCAGTGCCAAGGAAAGCATGTGATGGAAGTGTTGACACGCTTCGAGATACACGGGCAGCACAAGTAACCACGGGCAGGGACAGGGTGAATGGGGACCCACCGGGCACTCCCCACCTGGCCCTCGATGGCCAAGTGCACTCGTGCCCGAAGTGCAGGCTCCCCACGTCACCGGTGGCTCAGTTGTTCAGTAGGAAAGGCGGAGCGAGTTGGATTTTCCCTTTAAGTCCAGATGGAAAGTGCTCTCTGGAACACAAATGTGGACATGTGAAGTCCCTTGGTCATGACCTTGGTGAAGCGCAGGCTGAAGACATTTCAGACCATCAGCCTGCCCTTCCTCCTACACAAGTCAGAGGCAGACACTGATAGAACTCGAGCAATCAGCTCTGCACACCCGCTCTCACCTGCTGGGAGCCAAGACGACAGGGGAATTACAGGCAAGCTGGACTTGAAACACTGCTATGGCCCCACCTGAATTTCAGGTGCCCCAGGGAGTGCTCTCAACCACCTGGAATTGAGGCTGTTTCAAGGTACAGATGCAATATATGTTTGTCTTGCGTTTGTTAGCACCTGAAAGCAAGTACCAGGTGGAAGCCAGAAGGTGTGGAGCATTGCAAACAATCTTGACTGTAAATAAAGAGAATGGAAGAGTTTAAAAGCCATTGCAGTGGGCCTGAGTCCTGGAGAGAAAGCTAGAGAGAGAGAAAGGAGGGTGGAGGGAGAAAGGGGGAGGAAGTGAGAGGGGATGGAAGAGAGAGAAGGAAGAGGAGAAGGGAGAGGAAATAGTTTGACTAGAGGAAATAGAAAGATACACAGAAATCTGCAATGGTGTGATACTGCTACATGATATATTCATATCTCCACATACAATTGATCCTCAATTTATCGATATAAAAAGCAAATAAGCCTTTGGATCTGTGATCTGCCTTGTTCAGTATTGAATGTGCCAACTATGTACCAGGCACTAAAGAAAACGCTAGGAATAAAGGATGAAAGGCAGCTGCCAGACAGTGAGTTAACACATTACAATGTGATGGCTGACAGGTGATGTACTGGGACCATGACAACATAAAAAACCATCTATGTCTCCTTAGGATAGTGAAGGGAGACTAAAGAGGAGAAGCATCACAGAGGACAATCTTATACAAACCTCTTCTTTCATCCCCCAAAGCAACCCCAATAGACACAATTCCCACAAAGGCATGAAATGCATACAGAGGGATATTAGTCATTCCTCTTTGGACAGGATTCTTGGCCTTGGTCTCCGTAGTATATACAATTTGGGAATACATTTTACTTTTAGCACTAAAGGTTGACGTATTTCCAGGGCAATGTAGGACTTCGACTTATTTCTTCTGATCAACCTATTTTGTTGAAGATTGTTCAGCAAAAGGCATTCAAAATGTGGAAAATATTATTTAGCATTCTTATTTTTTTTAATAATAGAGTTGCTTTTTGTCAATTGTGAAAGAAAAAAAAAAGCATTTTAAAAGTAAGTCATTGCATTTTGAAAGAAAATACAGCATGTATTATAGGTTAAATACATTTTTGAGTGGGATGACCCGGTCGTGCTGGAGATTAATTTATTTAATAGGATCAACGTCAAAAGCACATTTGCCTGGCTGTGTAGGCAGAGCGAGAGTCACAGCGAGGTTACCCACAATGGCTTCTATTCTCCAGAAGCTGACCAGGCTAATGTTTATACTCAGTAGTCATTACCCTAATCCTAAGGGGACTTAGAGGAACAGGAATTGAAAGCACATCAAGACTAAAAGTTAAAGGTGTTCAACAGCATCTCTAACATCAGTCGCATAGAAATCTGAGTGCAAAGTGTCATGACCATAAGCAGACTTGATGTGGTTGAATCCATGCCAAAAGGTGTCGCGCCCCACCTCTCTGCTCCCATCCCCCAGGACTGTGTGCGATCCCTACACCTCTGCCTGGGGTTCCCAGGGGGCTCCTGACACTTTTTATGTAAACACTGCCGCTCCACAATATTGGGCTTGCTTGTTGAACAAAGAGTTGTTTGAATCTTTCTCTTTTTTGAGATTGATAGAAATATGGGCGATGAAAATGACTGGATTCATGTTACTGGTAGGAAAATACACAACAGAAATCCTTCAAGTTAGATGCTCAGCCTCACAAGAGTGATGCTGTGGACTTCTGTATGTGAGTCTGGGAATCTTTTCTCTCAGAAAACTACTGAAATTTTAAGAAGAGTCAAGGTATTAGGTTCACAGATGACAGGGTTCAGATATACAAATTGTAGAAGGTTTTTGAAGGATTTTTTTACCCTCAGATGAATGGGAATGCAAAATATTATGCAAATCAAATTTAATCTTTTGGATGATTTGCTTCAATATAAAAAAGATAAAGATAAAAAAGAAGACAGCATCCACGTTTCAAGATTGTGTCCTTATGCAGAGAAGTTTGCTCAGAATGCACTGGGGGCTGAGCAGAGGTATCCAAAGTCCCACCTGGATGGCTCCTCCATCTCGGATGCCCCAGCTTCAGGAGCAGACGGAGATGATGATCAGTAATGACCTCAGTGGGTTAATACTGAATTCAGGGAATGCCACTAGCTGATGTCAGGGAGGGAAGAAAAAAAAAGAGCCAGGAAAAAGAAGAAAAGGGGGAAAGTGTGAGAAAGAGCATGAAAAGAGACAAAAGACAGATGTGACCATGGGAAGGTATGGTAGAATGACCAACATTTTCTTATAGAAATTATTCCATAAATTCCCTATTCTTGCTGGACATTTAGAATTAGAAAAAAAATTTTCCCATTGATTTGAGAGGAGAGGGGAAGAGGGGGGGGTAAAGAGAGAGGAAGAGAGAGAGAGGCATCAACTCATTGTTTCATTTAGTTGTTCCATTTAGTGTGCACTCATTGGTTGCTTCTCATATGTGACCTGACCGGGGATCAAACCTGTGACTTTGGCACACCTAAACGATGCTCTATCCACTGACTGATGCGGCCAGGCCCTAGAATTTTAAAAAAGATTATATTCCAGGTGAGAACATCCTGTGATATTGAGTACAAGCCGCTTTATAAAGTGCATCTCAGGCACACCTGAAATGTTAACACAATGACTAATAGATTATGTATGAATTAATGTTAAATAATACACTGATTGATACTGTCAGTTTCAATATCATGTGCTAAGTGTCTTTATGAGAACACAATTATCTGTCATAATTAGGAAAGGGACCACAGTGTAGGTGACATTTGAGATGAAACTCGAAAGGCAATAGTCAGCAAAGGCTTTGGGAAAAAGGTGTTTTCATGTCCAGGGCTGCAGTGTTGAACAGAGGACCGCCACATGCAGTCATGAAATGAGACAGGCAGCGGGAGGCAGACCACGGGCTCAGTCGTTTGGATCTTCTTTCAGACATCAGCTAAGTATCTTACTTCTGCTGTCACTTCCAAGGTGACTGAATTTCATCTGAGAGTTTCCTGTGTTATCAGAGAGCACAGGACTAGATTTATAGGAACCGTTCTGAAGCAAAGAGAGCTCAATGAATTCACCGATAGTGAATGGGGTGCCAGTATGTTCTAAGCAGGCATGACGTGGCATTGCGTTTTATGGAAGGTTCTGCTGTTCTTCCAAGATGGTCAGTTGATCTAATGAAGTTCTAGATCACATGGGAATTTATTGCCCTCTAATAGAAAGTGTAATTAATTTGGTAACTTGACTAAATAGCCATTTGGCTTGAATGTACAATACATGAAATGATTTTGTTTTACTTGGTTTACATAAAGATTTTGGAGAACGGACTCTGGCATTTTCTGCACACATCAATCTCTTCTGTCTGCAAAATACAGCGAAGAATTCTTTATTTGAATTCTGTTACAATTTCACATTTAAGTTTCTTGGATTAAAAATATTAAATATAGGATGTCAGCAATAACACAAATACCTTAGAGATGACTACAGGAGATCATAATTTGATTCCAAAAGACACATATCTAAATTAGTATTTCTATTAACTTATAGCTGTCTCTTGCATAGGGAATGTATATTGGCTCCCCATATAATTTATTTTGACATTTTTCACACCAGAATAATATTCCTGGTTGGAAAGACTATATAGCTCTGGGGGGAGAGCTGGACTCTGGTCGATAGTTGTTGGGCAAGTCATTTAATCTCTTTGTGACTGTTTTTGAAAAATGGGGAATAACGCCTTTTCTGTCTAAAAAAGATTGTTGTATGGCTTAAGTTTGGTAATGTATGTGGAGTTGCTCTGAAAACCACTGTAGGGTGTCGGTGGCTGTAGACACGTGACGAGCTCAAGATGAGACAGCAGAAGAGGAGCGCTTCTGGTTCCGCTGTCCACCCATCTCCTGCCCAATGCTCAGCAAACAAGCATTCGATAATTGGCACCGAATGAGTAAATATTCACATACGCACACATTTGACAAACATTAAAAGTGTTAAAACTACTGGTGATTCTGAATTATAAAAATGTATTTAAGGAATTAAGTGAATAACTCCAGCTATTGATATGTAAATAAAATTATTCTCAGTTTCTATCCAGTTGTCAATATAGTAAAAAAAAAACACTAAAATCAAAGAAACCAAACTCTCCCCATGCATGCATCGACAAGTCACTTCTCCAGACCTGCTGATGTCACCTTGTTTACATTTATACTTACTTTCAACCCTCACTCATTTAAATTCAGCACTTGTAAAACCTAGTTTTCACGGAGGAATTTATCTGAATGTAGACCATGTCCTATACGGCTCACAAAAATTAGGGGATGTTTTAAAATGAATATGAAGCAGTAAAATATCCCTTCATTTTTGTGAGCAGAATATATAGGCTATTTCCTTTCATTTGTGTATGAGGTTGAGATCATTCAGGACTTGTTCTGAGAATCAGGATTTCATGACGCAGGAAGCTCGCTGAGAATATTATCTAGTAAATAGCAGTAGGAGTAGAATGTACTCCTGGTTTCTGTGACCAGGGTAAGCCACTTCACTGGGGTGTGTCAAGAAAAGGGTCTTTGCTTTTATTGTTTAGGGACAAACATGCACACATGCACACGCACGCACGCGCACACACAGACACACCATACCATTTCAGTTTTACACAGGAGAGCTCTGAAGGGAGCATTTCAGACTGAGGGCATAGATGGAAGGATAGGAAAACTTTGTTACATTGTCTCTTGTTCATTCTTCCCTTGGGTTATTCAGTTTAGAGTTCTGAATTTTTTTTTTCTTCTTTTTTTTTAACTTAGGCCCAAGCAACAGACTTCTCAAGCCCTCTGAGACAGGATCCATTTTCAGTAGTAAGGTAAAGAGAAAGATCCTCAGTAGAGAAAATACAAAGAACTAAAGTGTTTACAGTTAGCCTTGGGTAACTGGGCTGGAAGCACTCCCCCCCACCCTGCCACCAGCCCCAACCCCCCGTCTTTTTCCACCCAGCAGGGCCTGCCCTGGCCCTGTTCTCTAACACCGGCCCTTTCCCCTCTCACTGAAATTTGCAGATCATGGTTCCAAGACCCCTTTGGGTCCTCTTGGTTGTAGTCTGTGGACCTTCCAAAAAAAGGGGGGGCAAGGTTATGGATATTGATACAATGTAGATTTTACTTTTTAGGGGTGTGTATCTCTACTTCCCCAGCAAGGAGGAGCCTGTTTACTATGATCCATCCATCCCTAACACCAAGTACTGTAACACCTGTAACAAGTTACACACAAGAGATCATTTTTTTTCACACTGATATGAACTGAAAAAGAACTTACTGGCCCTGGCCGGTTGGCTCAGTGGTAGAGCGTCGGCCTGGCGTGCAGAAGTGCCGGGTTTGATTCCCGGCCAGGGCACACAGGAGAAGCGCCCATCTGCTTCTCCACCCCTCCCCTTCTCCTTCCTCTCTGTCTCTCTCTTCCCCTCCTGCAGCCAAGCCTGCAGCCAAGGCTCCATTGGAGCAAAGATGGCCCGGGCACTGGGGATGGCTCCTTGGCCTCTGCCCCAGGCGCTAGAGTGGCTCTGGTCACGACAGAGCGATGCCCCGGAGGGGCAGAGCATCGCCCCCTGGTGGGCGTGCCGGGTGGATCCCGGTTGGGCGCATGCGGGAGTCCGTCTGTCTCTCCCCGTTTCCAACTTCAGAAAAATACAAAAAAAAAAAAAAAAAAAAAAGGTCTCCTTTCCCTTTAATTCTGGACTGGAAAGGGTTGGAGATTTATTTGTGCTCTAAATTTGCAAAATGGCACGACTGTGACTTCCAGAACAGGATAAGACAGAGATGGAGGTGGTCTTGTGAGTCTTGTTTGTAGGGAAGGATGTGTTCAAGAGGCTGCTGAGAGAAAACTGAGCTTCCAATCTCGCAGTAGAGAATCCCGTCCTATCTAGCACCAGGCAGGCACACGAAGGGTTGACCAGGCTGTATCAACCCCCTACCCAGGGCCACCCCTGGTGAACACCACACAATCCAGAGAGCAGACCAAACTCAGGACCTCAGCCCCTGAGCTTTTCTATATTCTAGATATTCTTATTCTGGAATTCAAGTGACAATAAGTCTGCCTTTGGCTACAGGGCAATCTGAATATAATAGTGCTATATTCATGTTTGAAAGAAAAATGTACCTTCACTTTATGTGACTGCAGGATCTTCAGCTAGTATAAAAGTCTGTCGCAAGAGTATTGGATGTTTCAGTTTGCCAGACCTGTCATGATAAATTAATTACAGGATGTTGCAGAAATGGCAAAGCTCCAGCAGCATCTTGCATAGTTTAATATAGCCCCATTTCCCCATTTCAATGTATTTGTGGTTAGATAAATCCTCAGAAATTTACAGCTGCTATAGACTAGTTTATTATGTACTCTGCCTGCACACATGATAAGTATAATAAGAATTTGATGTTCTTAAAGCGCATAGATTTTACTGACATTTCTTTACCACGATGGAAATATTTAGTTGCTAAAAGTAGCATCTGCAGATAGTTCTAAACATTAACTTTTGTGTAACAGACAGGGCTTGTGAAAAACATTACAGTGCTTAGCTATCTTCCATTTTCTTTAAATTGAAGATCTGTAGCTCAAAAAAGAATCATATGAAACATTTTATATAAAGTGGTTCCGTGAATAAATAGGAAAAAAAAATTACTACTAATTCTCAGTTGAAAACCCTGAAAACATGAACTGAAGTTACCAAGCTTTTCTCCAGGGAAACTTCTTTGGTTTCATGACTGCTTTTTGCACGCTTCCGTTGTTCATTTATGCTCCGACACCAAGTTATTTTCCTCACCTTCTTGGTTTATCATCTCGTGGACTCCATTTACCCCTCATTTTCACTAAGCAAATCATTTCCATTCCAAACAATTTTAAATGATTGACAATATATGTTTACTTGGATAATTATTTCCTACTTGGAAATGTAGGAAACAAACCATTCCTACATTTTCCAATACCATATTCTTCCACAATGCTTGAAAGGATCAACTGATAATTTAAGGAGAAATGAACTAGATTAAATAAAAATCAGGTTGTTTAGTACTTTTAGAAATGACACAAGTATATACAGGTGGATAATTCTGACACAGCCGTAGAGGTGGGACATGTACGGTTATAGATTTTTTTTTTTTAGATTGAGAGAGGAAATTAAAATGGTAGATTCTTAGCAGCATTATCCTTCCTAAGTTTTTGAGACAATAAAAATAATCCACCCATAATCAGAATGAATTTGAGGTGTTAGAAGAGTAATTTCAGAAAATGGGGTGCTTACAACATATGCTTGCTGTAAATTTGAAGAGGATCATTAGAAAAAAAAAAGCTCCTTTGTGTTTACAAAACAAATGTTTTTATACTATCTAGATCCTGCCTTAACTTAAAGTACTTCCTATTCATTTTAATAATTAGAGCAGAAATATATGATGAATGAAGTGCCTCATTATCAAGTGTGCTTTCCGGGTCTCTGCAGAGAGTAGCTGTCTGCGTTCGCCTACTTGGTCCATTGTTACCCTAAATGATGCTGACATCCAATTCTGCTGCAGATAATTGGGTCCAACCATAGATTGAGTTCGCTAGTCAACAGAGCCTTTTGGTTGACGTGACTCTTGTTTTTATTATCTCTTACATGACTGGAATGGCGCCTTCATTGCTTCTTGAATAATCTGCTACTGCATATATAATTAGTTTGATTCCACAGAATTTATTTCTTAAGAAAATGTAAGAATTATAGTATAGATAAACAAATGATCAGTTAAAAAATATTTTTTATTCAGATGTATTTCATGTTATTTAGGTCACTATTGCATTAAAGACATATGAGATGTTTTTAGTCCCTCAATGTGGTTGCAGGTACACCCGAATTACTTCTTTTTCCTCTTGCATGTGCTGGAGTATCCGACTATAACCATTTGCTGGCTCTCTCTACACAGCAACCGAGATCCAGCACTTCAGAGACCTCCTGGTGGACGAGTCTGACAAATCTCTATTCACAGCTGGCGCTGAGGTTTTCTGGTCAGGCACACGTGGACAAGCTCCTTAGCCTTCAAAGCCATGCTTTCCCTATTTGCAGGTCAGAAAAGATTTTATCTACCTCATGGGTTTGATGTGAAGAGTAAATGAGGTCATGCACATAAATGAAGATTTGGGGAATATTTTCGGTAGTTTTAAGTTCAATGAAGTAGAAATCAACAAATATGTAGCTGAAAAAAGTTGAATTGTTAAAAATGTTCCCATAATTTACTTAACAGATATGGCCCTCAAATGGAAGTCATTTAAGTGTTTCTAAAAGTGTACGCTCACAAATTTTTGTTATAGTGTCTACAATTTTCTAACTCTCTCAAAAATATTTGTGTTAAATAATTGACTAAAGTGACATGTTATATAAAGCTATAAAATGGTAAGTTCTTTCCCAGATATAGTCTGGCTGAAATGCTTAAGGAGAAAATGTCTATAGCTTAAAAATAAAATTATGGCCAAGTATTTGCTCTTATGAAAAAAAAAATTGTATATAAGTTTTCAAAAGCACCAAGTTTTAGTCATTTTAAGTCACTGATTTTTAAAATGTACATTTTAAACCTAAAATTACATTTATGGTATAAAACAGATTATGCTTTAAATCTTTAAAAAATGTGATCTTCATTCTAGTGTGGCAAATCCTATTCATTGATAGTTTTGATACTGAAGAATCTTTTAATCATCAAGATAGAGTAGCCTGACCAGGTGGTGGTGCAGTGGATAGAGCATCTGACTGGGACGCGAAGGACCCAGGTTGAAATTCTGAGGTCACTGGCTTGAGCACAGGCTCATCCAGCTTTAGTGCGAGGTCACTAGCTCGAGCGCAGGATTGCTGTCTTGAGCGTGGGATCATAGACATGACCTCATTGTCACTGGCTTGAGGCCAAAGGTCACTGGCTTGAAGCCCAAGGTTGCTGGCTTGAGCCCAAGGTCACTGGTTTGAGCAAAGGGTCACTCGGTCTGCTGCAGCTCCCCGGTCAATGCACATATGAAAAAACAATTAATAAACAACTAAGGAGACTAAAGTGCCACAACAAAGAATCGATGCTTCTCATCTCTCTCCCTTCCCGTCTGTCTGTCCCTATCTGTCCCTCTCTCTGACTCTCTCTCTATCACACACACACACAAAGAAGATAGAGTAGACTCAATAACTGGGAAGTAACTTTCTAAGAATGGTTTAAAATATTTAGATCTAGAAAAAAAGTGTAAAACTGTTACTTTTCTGGAGGAAAAAAAAAAGACTTAAAAATGGGATAAAATGCAATAATTTCTGAATGAAACTGAAACAAAACCCCCACAATATTTTACTAAGAAAATGTATAGTTATCATAAATCTTCAAATGGATTCTTTTGTCTGATTCCTCTACTTGATTATACTTTGGAATTATTACTTGGATCTCCCCCATCAAATCTCATCTCAGAGAATATAGTCAAGATGTTTATTAATCTATTTGTGGACATCACCCGGGACTGCTTTGTCAACAGGACAAGAAAGGACTGGGCTTTGAGTGAAACCAGCTTTTCCTGGTGTTTACCTCAATTGTAATTTCAGTAGTTGCAATATAAAAATAACCATTTATTTTCCACATGAACATTGAAAGTAACGGCAATATGTTTAGCTTCCCCAATATATTATTTCACTTATCAAGACTTAAAATTTTCTGCAACATGTTTAAGTACTTTATGACTAAAACTAAAGTCAGAGAATCAACACACATCACAAAACTATGAGCAGAAACCATAGAGAGATGCATATTTTTATTTATTTTTATTTCTTAATTTGCAAGGGCAATCACAAGACAGAAAACACAATCTTGCACAGGGTGACTCAAGCAGGCAGGGTCCAGCTGCACCGGAAGCAGACATCCACACCAGAACAATGAGAAGGCAGTGCTACCAAACAGACTTCTGTGCTGACCGCTCTTCCGCACTCCTCAGTGCCACTCACCACCTACGCCCCTCCCTTAACTTCTGCACAGCAGGCGCCTGTTTACAAATTTTCATGTCGCTACAACATGTGCAGGGATAAGAGCTAAATATATATTTTACTAGAAGATCTTTCACATCGGGTATACAGCTGGACAAATGTTACACCTCAATGCCCAATGCTGTTTTTCTCACTTCTTATTTTAATAGATTCAATTGTCTAATTTGGTAAATAAGTTTTCTAATTTTATAATAGTTTTGGCCTTTTGGGGGTTAAATACGTCACTGATAAGACTTATAAACACACAGTTGAAAAAGGAAAAGAGTCAAGAAAAAAACAAACTTTCCTACTATCACACTTCAAAATACAGTCATAAAGTAATAACAACCATTATTTTGGAACAAAAAAAATTATACAATATAATAATTTAAAAATAAACAAAGACTGAAATAAATATTAAACAATGTTAGTCTAGAGATCACTCCTATGCTTAAATATGGAGTGCTTCTTTGTAAAATAAAGAAATTTGGAACACTGTTGCCAATTAGCCAAAAGGCATTTTCATTTATCTGTATCAAGTTCCATATATGATTCTTTTAAAACAAGCAAATTTGGTCCCTTTCAATGCCTTTCTGACTGGAACTATTTGAATACACAATATTCTAAAACTGCTTATATTTTAAAGTTAATTTCAAAATCAGACACTTCATATTTTGAACATAACATCACACACATAACCACATCACAGAGACAATAATATTAAATAATCACCCAATGAACATCCTAACAACACAAATACTTTTTTCTTCACATTTGCTGAGTAGCTATATTATTATTTTTTAAACATTTACTTATTGACTTTAGAGAGAGGGGAAAGTGGTGGGAAGGGAGAGTAGGAGGGGGATGTGGCAGGGGTGAGGAAGAGAGAGAGAGACAGAGAGACAGAGAGACAGAGAAACATCCACCTGCCCTTACACTCCTCCATGCACTCACTGGCTGTCTCCAGCATGTGCCCTGTCCGGGGATGGAACTCGTAACCATGGCACAGTGGGATGACGCCCCAACCAAGCTACCTGGCCAGGGCACAACATTACAGTGTCTACTTTATTGGTTTTAAACAGTAGTGATGTAGTTTCAATGTAATTGCTAATAAACACAAGTACAAATACTTGATCAGCAACAATCACAATGGTTTATCACAATTAAGCTCAAAAGACCACATTTATTTTTACCAGCATACCTTGTTTCTGATTATTTTGAGATTCTTTTATAAGGACAAGAACAGTGGATTCTGCCTTTCTTCCTTCTGAAAATTCCGAGCTCGGAAGAGAAATTCCATTTGGTTTAATTTGTCATTCCATTTCTGTGCACTTGGTTCTTTGCGTCTTCGATCTTCTTCAACTTTTTACTAGGAGAAAAGTAGATAAAATTTATTAAATGAAATGTCTTGGCCACAATCAAATCTTGGCATGCCTAGGCACAATGGCGCAGGTAGTAAGAAACACTGCAGAACGCATGCACACACACACACACACCTCAAAACATTCCTTACTATCTTCTAGTTTGCCTTGTGAACAAACTATTAACACCTTTTAGTGCCATCAGCAGCTGCTTAAAGCCCGCTGCAGCACTGACAGGTTAATATAAGCGTAAAAAGAAATACACTTCTCAAAAGAGACACTAAGTAAGTACTCCAAACCCTGGATAGCTTCCAGAAACTAAGAGCAGGCAATCAGAGTTTTAAAATTCTTCATTCATTGGAAAGAAAAAATTGTCATGGATCACGCTTCAGTCAGTGACTGGAAAACATGCAGACCATTTTATCCACGAGCATTCTTTCATTTAGGCTGTGTCTCGTTTTACAAGTGGGTCAACTACTACATATTTTTTCAAATAAATAAAAAAAAAGTTGTGGGTCATTTTTGATGGACAAAGATTGTGATGGTTAACTATGTATCTAGATGCAGTTTTGAAATAAAATAAATTATACTACTAATGCAAACCAAGGACTAATACACAGACGAGACAAGAAGTTGCTTCTTTCGAGACCATATAGTAAGGATACTACAACTGAGGGTGACAAACTAGTAGGGTTGTACCTGAAATTTTTAATGTAGTTATTCATGTACTAGTTATGGGTAAATGTGTCTGGACTTACACAAAAATGTTGTCTTTTCTCTAAAGAGAACCAACCTAACACTTGGTTGCTCTTAGAAAACAAACCGCAGCCTAAGGATGGTGGCCTTCTGGTTCAGGTGGCGGCCAGTCGCGTTGCTCACTCCTGAGAAAAGTAGAGGCTAAAGTATTATGGCAAGACAGAGCAGGCTAACTGTTCCTTAAGGGCCTTTCCTGGTAGCACAGGAGGGTTAGGGAACATCTGTTCCTTTGGGGACAGGTCTAATCTTAAGTAAATGATTGAACTATCTTTTCATATGAAAAACATTCACACACGAGGGGGAAAAAAAAATCCTCTGTTAGGTTGTGTTTCCTGATTTTAATTTTTTAAAAGAGAGCTACCACAGATAAGCTGGTATTATATAGAGAAGCCCCAAAATGTTTTAAGTGAAGCTCATAAAAGCAACTAAAGAAGAGTATAAACTGGTATAGACATGGTGTGCCAAAGTACAATGCAATAGAGGCAAAAAAAAAAGGGCTCCACTTTTGTCCCTGTGTGGCTACAGGCACAGTACATCAAACTTGTGGCAAATCAGGGTCTGAAAAAAATGGGGAAAAAAGCAGTAAAGGCTCAAATGGATGCTGGGCACAAGTCACCCACAGACCTTATAAAAATGTGCAAGGGACAGTGAGGAAGGTAAGAGATCCCAGAGGACCCACAAGGCGCCACAGAGACAGGAAGTTTGTGACAGTGGTTTGATGGAATGGAAGGAGGAAAACAGAAAAGGGAAGCGGGGGCGGGGGGGGGGGCACAGCTGGAAACAAGTGAATCCTGCACGTGCAACTTCAGTGACAGGTGGAGACGGCCCTGTGAGAGGTTAGTATATAGAGGAGCCAGGAGGATCCTCAGGAGAGAGAACCCGGAGAGAAATTTAACTAGAAAAAACTGAAGTAGGCAGTCAACATAACATCTTTGAAGGGAAATGAATCAGACTAAGAAGAGGAAGGAAGACTGGCTAGAGAAAGACAAAGACTGCTTATGAAAGGGAGAAAAGGGACAGAATTAAAAGAAAAAGAGGAGAGACAGTCAAGTGTCTGCCACCGGACAGCCCTGGGACAACCAGAGAAAAAGCAAGAGGGGCACGCTACCCTGAGTGGTGACAACACAGGGCCCGACAAGCTAAGAGGCAGATTGCTGCAAGAGGCAAAGGAGGTCACCTAACCACAAGACACAAGATGAACCCAAATCCAGTCTACCTCTGAGGTATCTACTCCTAAAGGTATAACCCAGGAAGCTAGCGGAGGGAGACAGTAACAAAGTCACAGTCTTTTAAAAGGCAAATCATATGAAAAGAAAAGAAAAATCTGTTCAGCAAGGTTAGTATTTGTGTGTATGTTACATGGAAGAAATAAGACTCATAAAAATACTGGGTTCACCTGACTAGGTGGTGGCACAGTGGATAGAGCGTCGGACTGGGATGCGGAAGACCCAGGTTCGAGACCCCAAGGTCGCCAGCTTGAACGTGGGCTCATCTGGCTTGAGCAAAGAGCTCACCAGCTTGGACCCAAGGTCGCTGGCTCCAGCAGGGGGTTACTCGGTCTGCTGAAGGCCCGCGGTCAAGGCACATGTGAGAAAGCAATCAATGAACAACTAAGAAGTCGCAACGCGCAACGAGAAACTGATGATTGATGCTTCTCATCTCTCTCCATTCCTATCTGTCTGTCCCTATCTATCTCTGCCTCTGTAAAAAAAAAAAAAAAATACTGGGTTCGCCTGACCAGCTGGTGATACAGTGGATAGAGCATCGGACTGGGATGCAGAGGACCCAGGTTTGAAATCCTGAGGTTGCCGGCTTGAGTACGGGCTCATCTGGCTTGAGCAAAGCTCACCAGCTTGAGCATGGGGTCGCTGACTTTAGAATGGGATCATGGACATGACCCCATGGTCGCTGGCTTGAGCCCAGGATCATTGGTTTGAGCAAGGAGTCATTAGCTCTGCTGCAGCCCCACGGTCAAGGCACATACAAGAAAGCGATCAATGAACAATTAAGGTGCTGCAACAAAGAACTGATGCTTCTCATCTCTCTCCCTTCCTGTCCGTCTCTCTGTCTTTGTCACACACACAAAAAAAGATTACTGGGCTCTACTCCACAAGAAATTCAATTCAATATATATTCCCCAAAGGTTTACACTGTGGCCAGACACCAGGCTAAGTACTGGGATGAAGAAAGGGAAGCATGTTATAGTCCCTGCCTACAAGCACTTACTATCTATCTAATCAGGGTTAATAGACAAAGCACTGTGTAACAGAAACAACCCTGAACTTGGAGCCAGAAGATCAAATCCTATCTTTGACACTTTTTAGCTGTGACTCTGAGACCATGATTTCTTAACATGTAGAAAAATAGGCTGTGGATGATTTCTAAAAGTACCTTTATTTTAAGAGAAATGATCCAGTAGTATATGTCAAATAGGTTGACTAGAAAAATGAGAAAATACACTAAAATGAAAGAAAAAAAATCACCACAATTCTGCCACTTTGAGATGTTATCTTTTTTGATGTACTTATACTGTTCAATACTTTATATATCTCTGTTATATAACTATTTTATAATCACCTTTATTTCACTTAAAAATCTATCATAAACATCTTTCTGAATCTCTGAAAATACTTCTATAATGCAATGAGTAATTGTCACATGGCATTCTATCATATAAATGTTTCACAAATTAATCAACCTTTTATTCATAAAAATAAATTTTCCTTCTATTTTTATTACTTATTTATTTTGTCATAAAATATTTACTGAGTATGTTTTTGGACTTGGAAATTCAGAGAGTTGAGAAGCCTCGGGTAAACAGTGGGAAGAGCTTTATTAATTATAAGTACAATAATAAATGCCAGGAGCCAAGAGGTCTTGGTCTTTAGCTATTAACTGGCCATGTGGTCTTGGTCAGGCTCCAACTATTTTTGAAACACTGCTTGAAGGAGAATACTTTTAACTGAGTATCTGCATGTATTCTTGAATATTTTCCTACAACAGATTATTGGAGGTAGAATCGTCATCAAAGAACATGAGCAATTTGAAAATTAAAAAAAGTAAAACCTCCACAAAGAATGAATCAGTCTTATACATTTACTATCAGTGTATCGACTTTGGTATTTAAAGTTTGAAACTTATTGCCATTTTGTGAAGTAAAAATACCATTTATTGTTATAAATTCTATTAATCTGATAACTGGAAGGTGGACATTTTTCCTATGTTCACTGCCATTTTTATATATTTCTTTAAGAATTCCTCTGATGTCCTGTGCACACACTTTGCCAGTTTCTTTATTGGTGTCCTTTTCCTTGCTGATTTTTTAGAGCTTTCTGTATGTTAAGGCAATTGCATTAATCCTTTTTCTGCCATATACATTATGAAATTCTTCCCCATCTTAGGCTATTGTTTTTAGATTTTGCTTATAGAAGTTTTCATTTCTAACCTATAGGCATACATCATTTATTGTACTTCATTTTGTGGTGCATTGCAAATACTGCCTTTTTTTTTAAGCAAGAGAGAGACAGGAAGGGAGAGAGATGAGAAGCATCAACTTGTAGTTGTATCACAATAGTTGTTCACTCAATGATTCTCATACAAGCCTTAACTGGGGTTTCAAGCTGAACCACTGACCTCTTGCTCAAGCCAGAGACCTTGGGCTTCAAGCCAGCAATCTTTGGACTCAAGCCAGCAACCGTAAGATCATTTTGATGGTATCACGCTCGAGCGTGTGAGCCTGTACTCAAGTTGGCCAGCCTACGCTCAAGCTGAATGAGCCCACACTAAAGCCAGCAACCTCAGGGTTTTGAACCTGGGACCTCAGCATCCCAGGTTGACACTCTATTCACTGTGTCAGCACCGGTCAGGCACCTTTGTTTTTTTAAAAAAACAAACTAAAGGTTTATGGCCATCCTTCACTGAGCAAGTCTATGGGCACCATTTTCCCAACAGACTCAGAGAATGGCTATCATTTTTTAGTAATTAACTATTTTTAATTAAGTGCTGTAAGATAGAGATAATGCTATTGTACACCACTTATTAATAAGACTATACTGTAAACATAACTTTTATATGCATTGGAAATTAAAAAAAAATCATGTGACTTGCTTTATTGCAATATTTGCTTTATTGTGGAGGTGGAGGTCTGGAATCAAGATATGCCTGCCCTTCATTTTAAAGTTTCTGTGACTTAAATCTAAAAATCTGTTTCAAAATGTTTTCTGATCCTGGTATCAGGATTAAAAAAAAAATCATTTCTTAACACATGATTATGTAACTATTTATCTATATGCCTTCAGTACAATTAATCTTATTTTCTTACAGTTAAAATCTGAAAATACCAATAAAAATTTTGAATCTAGTTCCTAGAAAGTGACAATTTCATAAAAGAAAACATGCTAGAGCTGTACCATTTCACTTTCAGCAGACAAATGTCAATTGTAATGGGAAAAACAGAGGCCTTCTGAAAGGCTTTTCTTATGCTCCGCCCCTCACAGAAAACAGTGCTCTGCAAACACACTTTGTCTACCTGCCTGTGTGGGTGGAACAGTGCCCCCCTTCCTGTTTCACAGTCTAATCCTGTGTATTTCCTTAGGTCCCCCTGTCATTTCCCTCTTATCGTGTATCTTCAATGGCTCCTCTCAGGGAACGCGTTTCTCTCAGTTTGTAAATATTCGTATCTTCCCCCTGTCTGTGAAGGTCTTCTCTACGTCCTGCGTTTTCTACTACTAGTTACTGCCCAGCTTTTTCTTTCCTTTGAAGTCAGCTTCTTGGAGAGGCAGTCCATCTGCCCGTGTGTTCCCTTTCGGCTGGAGACAGTCTGAGTCACGCTTCCAGGACCCTCCATCAAGCCCTCCTCTCGAAAGTCACAAACGGCTTCTTGGTTGCAAACCTCAAAGGGCCCTTTTCAGTCCTTGTTTAGCTCCTCCTGTCTTTGGCATTTGTCACTGTTGATGACGCTTTTCCTATTGGTGCTATGACACAACTTTCTCCCAGTTTTCCTCTTACCTCTATGAGGGTGACTTTTCGGCTGGTTTGCGGAGTCTTCCTCCCCTGCGCATCCGCCGCACGTGCTTGGTCCTCACGGCTCGGTTCTTTGGCCGCTTGAGAACTAGAGGAGGAGAGATGAGAAACAGGAGCGGGTAAGGATGCTGCCACAACAAACAGCTCAGGTGAGGCTCTGATCTAAGAAAGCGGCAGCGGGAAAGGAAAGGGGAGGTAAGTGTGAAGACCTGAGAGGAAAACAGTTGACAGACTCTCTATGAGTGATTACACACGGGGGCGAGAGACAGGGAGAGCTCAGAGTAACGCTGAGACCCCACGTTAGCTGGCTGGGCTCCTCCCTAACCGTAACGAAGGGAGAAGAATGAAACAAATTTTACTCTTCTCAGAAAGATGCCTGGGAAAATTCAGCAAGTTTTTAATCAAATTCGATGGAAAAATATGTGTGCATATATGAGGTGTTCCTTAATGACAAAGAACAGGATGAAGGATATTCATGCATTAAAACGCTCTGATATTCTGCCCCATGGAATGGGGAATTCAGCTTTTCAAATGGTTCAACAGTGATTGCTAGATATAAAACAAGTATTTTGTGGAAGAGTCTGTAGTAGCACAAGTTATGTTAGGAGAAATGACAAAAACAACTCAAAAAGGGAAAACCAAAGAATGGAAGAGACAGTATCTCCTTTATAGGAGATCCAGGAATGGTGGGAGACATAAAAACAAACCTTGAAAAAGATGCAAACATTTCAAAATCAGGTAATAAGGAGAGTTGAGCAGAGACTGCTACGGACTGAACTATGCTGTCTTACAATATGCAGGTTGAAGCCTGAACCCTCAAAGTGAATATATTTGGCGACAGGGCCTTTAAGGAGGTAACTGGAATTTAAAGAGGGTCAGAAGAGTGGGGGCTCTAATCTACAGGACTGGTGTCCTTATAAGAGGAAGAGACACCAAGAAATCTTTCTCTCTGCACATGCACCAAAGGAAGGTTATCTGAGGACATAACAAGAAGGTGGACAGCTGTGATCCTGATGGAATCTTGATCTTGAACTCCAGAACTATGAAAAAATAAATTTCTGTTGTTTAAGCCATCCAGGCTGTGGTACTGTTATGGCAACTTGAGAAGACTAATGTGGAGATGCCTAAGTAAGTAAAATGAAAAGTGAGATGAGCGAGAAGGAAAAGGTCAGAAATAATAAAGATGAAAGAACAAATAAAGTATATTTAAGAAAGTAGTAAATGACGAATGAGAAAGGAAAGGTTGAAAACGAATATGAAACCAGGTTAGGGTTCAAACATCTCTGAAAAAAAAGGACTGATAATGTACAGTCTTAATCAGTTTGAAGTCCACCCTTTTGGCCTATCTCCAGGGAACCCATGCTGTAGCATCAAAGTAACACTCCAGTGTTGGCGCAGGCGACAGTGATAAGGTGAATGAGGGAAGCTACAGATAACGAAGAACACTGGGCACATTGGAGAGGGCTGGCCAGCTGGGGGAAGTATCCACCGCCCCAGCTCTGGCCAGTGGCTGCTATTGGTGAATGTGGAAACGGAGACTATTTTCAAGAGAAGTAAGAAATCAGCATCTATGTTAAAATCTTTTTATATCTAGACAATAAAATTACACATATGCACAGTGGACCCAATCAAAGATACCAGGAAAGATACCTTGACAAAGTTACAGGAACCAGATTTACCTCTTGCCTAAAACGACCAAAAAGCTGGACAAAATATATGAACGAACAGTTTTTAGGACACTAAATCGGAGCCAACGAAGAATAGCGCTCCTAAGACATAGAAAATAAAGGAGATGAGCTTTATTATGGCCAGCTTGTTGCCTGAAGTGTTTCCAGGCCATGGCAGAGGAAGACGGAGCTGCCTGGAGCCTGGTGACAACCCGAGTCACAGCTGAGACTCTGGGAAAGCCTAAGTGGGTCGAGTCCACAGAATGGTGGAAGAGACGGCCTCGTGGGGAGAGAACTGGAAGATCGGCAGAGCCTTCCTTTCAAGTAGTTAGCAGAGCACCGATGAGTGCGTGTTTCTGAGGAAACTCAGGAACAGTGCTTGTTCCCATCAGCCAGGCTGGAAAACCGCACCCCTCAGAGGACACCGGGTAGAAGGACTTTGTGTTAGTGATGAGGAATAAGTAGCCCTAGACTAAACATGGTTCCAGTCCCACCTAACAAGCTTTAGGAGCGATACCTGAAGGGATCACACAGTTTTCAAGTAGCTTCACTACATTCGAGAACAGAGCTTAAGAATATTTATGGGAATACAAAAATATCCAGGAGCCAAAGAGAAAATTTTCAACGTGTGGCATCCAATAAAAGTTTATCCAGTTGGGGTGGGGCAAAAAAAAATAGAAAAACAGAACAAATAATAAGGACAAAAAATGATTATCAGCCCAGAATTGACACAGATGTTAATAAGACAAACACATTACAACACTTACTATAATTGTTTTCTACCTGCTCTAAAGGTAAAGTAGACACATGGAAGTATACAGAAGACCCAAACTTCTATATATTTTTAGAGATGAAAATTTAAATGAGATGAAATATATTCTGGGTGGGATTAAAGGCAGATTAAACATTGCAAAGGAAAAATTAGACAACTTGGAAGACATAGCAATAAAAGTGATCCAAGATGAAATATACAGACAAAAAAAGATTTTAAAAAATAAACAAAATGTCCGTGATTTGTGGGACTTCATATGGCTTAACATACATGTAACTAGAATCTTCAAAGAAGAGGAGAGAAACAATTGGGTGCAAAAAAAAAAAAGGAAGAAGAGTAGTCCCAAATGTTCTAAATTTAATGAAAACTGTAAACCTACAGATCCAAGCTCAAATAAACCCTAGCTCTAGAAACACAAAGAAGATCAGAACTAAGCACCTTAAAAAATGGTTCTTTAAAAGTAAAGAAGAGCCTGACCAGGCAGTGTGGCAGTGAATAGAGCATTGCCCTGGGACACTGAGGACTCAAGTTTGAAACCCTGAGGTTGCTACCTTGAGTGTGGGCTCACAGGCTTGAGTGCGGGGTTGCCAGCTTGAGCATGGATCATAGACATGACCCCATGGTCACCTGCTTGAGCCCAAGGTTGTCAGCTTGAGCAAGAGGTCACTGACTCAGTTGTGACTTCTATCCAGGTCAAGGCATGTATGCGAAAGCAATCAATGAACAACTAAGGTACTACAACTATGAGTTGATGCTTTTCATCTCTCTCCCTTCCTCCCTTCCTATCTATCTGTCCCTCTCTCTCTGGCAAAAAAAAAAAAAAAAAGAAGTTGTTTCTTTTTGAGATCTTTTTTTAAAATTTATTTTATTTATTCATTTTAGAGATGGGGGAAGAGAGAGAGAGACAGAGAGAGAAGGAGTAGGAGCAGGAAGCATCAACTCCCATATGTGCCTTGACTGGGCAAGCCTGGGGTTTCAAACCAGCGACCTCAGAGTTCCAGGTTGATGCTACATCCACTGTGCCATCACAGGTCAGGCTCTTTTTGATATATTAAAAAGAGTTCAGCTTTACTAAAATACGTATAAATTGTTTGGATAGAAGTGATTGACATTTCTAAAAAAAAAAAAAAAAAAAAAAGAAATTCAGGTAGAAAATGGAAAAAGGCAGTCCTATGTGGCAAATTTACATATTTTGGTCAAGCAACTAATAAGCAAACGGTCCAAACTGAATGGCAAGATAGCAAAGAAACCAAAAAAATAGCTTCTATCCATTTACTTGGGTACAATTGACTCATTTAATTAAAGAAATAAAGAGATGACTTTTTATACATACTAGGCTATAGTATTTCCTCCTTCTACTAGCAGTTTTCAAGTCATGAGAAATGTATCTGAATTCACCTTTACTTCTAAGAAATTATGAGTCTAGGGAAAGCCCAAAGGCTTTAGATGAAACAGAGCATTTAGACATATCTTAACTTCTCACGAAAATTTATTTTCAGAAGCTCCTTAAACACTCTGTGTTCAAAAGGAGAGGCCAAGCTGCTCTGACATCCTTGAGAAGCTGGGATGTTTTGTGAAGCTTTTTGAACTTGCCTCTGGAGAGTACGGGAAGGATCCATCACTTCAAAATAGGCATCCTATGAAGTCAGAGTGACTACAGTCTTTCATTCACATGTTAGGAAAATTCAGTGACTGTGCTCTGAATTGAAACTATATATATAGTTATATAATCATTAGTTGATTTTCTTTCTCTAAAAGAAAGATTTTAAACTGAAAGCAAGATGGTATCTTACCAAGGAGCCTGTGACACTAAATATAGTTTAAAACATACACACACACACACACACACACACACACACACCTGGGAATTAGAATAGGTCTTGGTCAAAGAGCTGACATAAATGTGCTCTATGCAATTTGCATAAGGCCTTTCTTATCAGTCTTTTTGATTATAAAACAGAGGCTACAGGAAGAATTTCTAAGGCATCACTGAGGTCATGATTCGATGACTCTTTCAAATACCGTTTAAAAATTATGTTTATCTTTTATCTGTAGAATAAAATACTGTCTTGTGAAATAACACATGCTTTCATTTGATAACTCCTGTAAAAAATAACAACTGAGAAATATTCTGGGAATGTTTTAAAGTAATGTTTTTGAAGTAAAAGAGGAATAGTGTATTTATGTATTGATACAGAAAGTACCAAATAAAAATACAAAACTACCTAGAGATCTTTTAAAATAAATATCTCAAAATACATTAGGCATTTGCAGAAAATATACAATACTAGTATTCTAGGTATTAGCTTTTTATCTATAATGCCTGAAAAAGGCATTTCATACATACATATTATTTTTTATCACATAATCTACTTGTGTACATTTAATGTCAATTCAGAAGTTACTCAAACAGCCCTGGCTGGTTGGCTCAGTGGTAGAGCGTCGGCCTGGCGTGCGGAAGTCCCGGGTTCGATTCTCAGCCAGGGCACACAGGAGAGGCACCCATCTGCTTCTCCACCCCTCCCCCTCTCCTTCCTCTCTGTCTCTCTCTTCCCCTCCCGCAGCCAAGGCTCCATTGGAGCAAAGATGGCCCGGGTGCTGAGGATGGCTCTGTGGCCTCTGCCTCAGGCGCTAGAGTGGCTCTGGTCGCAACAGAGCGATGCCCTGGATGGGCAGAGCATCGCCCCCTGGTGGGCGTGCCGGGAGGCTCCTGGTCGGGTGCATGTGGGAGTCTGTCTGATTGCCTCCCCGTTTCCAGCTTCAGAAAAATACCAAAAAAAAAAAAAAAAAGTTACTCAAACAAAAATAAAAGACAAAATGGGTCCCCCTAAAACAAAACTTGAGTGTACTATTCTATTTTAATTTCTTACAATTTTTCATACACATCCTCAACAACCAACCATTAAGATATTCTCCTTAAACTAGCTAAAGTCTTTAAAAAATAAATTATCTGAAATTTAACTCAGATGTGATGTTTTAAAAAGGAAAATGAGAAATTGTCCTTAATAAAAAACCCAACTATATGTTACTGCAAATTATATAGGAAGAAAAGTTGCTTACTTGGTCTTAGATTTCGTGTCCCATTTGCAACCCTGAGACTTGTCGTTTTGGGCTGACTGTTGCAAAACAAGAAGAAAACAAACAGTAAGTCAAAATTTAGAGAAGATAACACAGGTAATACTCACATGCTGAAAACCCACCAACTTGCTGAACAAGGAGAGAGCATGCCTGTTCTGAACATTATTAGACCAACAGTTCTCCAAACTGTTCAGGCACTCTATAAAGAAAGCAAACTTTCAGGTGTTGGCAAAAAGAGTCATACTGAATCAGCCTAAATTTATCTAGTAATATGATATGGTATACTACTTAAGTTTTAAATTTACCTTTCCACCCTGTATCGTGACTTCGTAATCTTTTCAGTATACTCTGTCAAAGTATACTCACTGAATGAACTATATGTAAAATATTGCATGTGTGAGCTCTTTAATCTTCTACAAACCTTATTCCAAGTATCTATACATTATATTAAAGGCACCTCTGTAAGAACAACAAATGAATAAGTACTCTCAGTGGTGCTGAATTATCCTCTGAGTGTTAGATTGTTTCTCTAGAGTCCATCAATTCCAAATAAAAGTACACTGTGGGAAAATGGTGTTTGATGTAAGATAGTTTTTATAAATCAACCCAGTCTCTCCATAAAATAGACTGCAAATGTTTTCTACAGGTAATTACATGTTATGAAAAGGAACCATTTAAAATTCCCATAATAATAAAAAATTATACTATGTTAAAATTTTGAAGTATACAAATTGAACTATATACAAATGAAAGAGATTTACCATATCTACTTATTTGAATAGAAGTTAGAAAACAAAAGCCAAAATGAAAGAAGTACAACCTGCTCTTTCTGTTTTAACTTGTTTGAGTAATTACTGCTTCCCCAGTCTTATCTCTACTGCAGCTTGTTTTACCTTTCTAGATTTTATTCTTCACAGTGAGATTTCTGCAAGATCGTTCTTCAGCAAAGACTGGACACTGAATATCTTTAAACAAGTATTATTTTTCTTATCAAAAAGTTTTCAAAAGAATATTGTGCTTTTCTGGACCATAATTATGTCATACCATCGCTAGCTGTGTAGCATTAAATCAAGTACATAATAAAAACAAGAATTAAAGAACAAGATTTACTGCTGAAAAGTTATAGTAAGGGACCCAAATTTCAGAAAACAACAAAAGAGCCAATAACAAACACCTTATTATTTTCTACCAGTGAAGATGATCTGAATCAGTTAAAGTGTGTTTTGGGGGAAAAAGTACAAAAATATAGAAAATTCAAATTCAAGGAATAATTTAGAATGCAGAATAGTTTATCTGCCTTCAACCCAAAGAGCAAAAAGCTAAATAAACCATCAGAACCCAACTTGAAAAGCATCAGTTATAATGGAACTTCTTCAGTTTTTCCCTGACATGAAATAACATAGCCATCAAATTAAAGGTAAGATGCTTTATTCTTTATTGGGTCTGAGCAGTACTTCTATCCCTTTTCCCATGGCAAGACAAGCATTTTACCATAAATATACTTATATATATATGAAACTTTTATAAAACTACTGGATTAAAAAAAAATGGCTCTAATTAGAATCTGAACTACTCCAGAGGTCGAGGGGAGAGAAGTCAAACTAAATCACCCATCACTATGGCAATGTGACTTTTAATTACTTGACGTGACCTTGACAAATGAGTGTAACATTCTATCACGTGCAGGTCTTACCAAACCTGCTTTTAATAGTGTGGTCCCGTGAAATGGATGTTGTCGGTGCTCCGAAGGTTTGTCTTACACAGGTTAAAACATCATCCCGGCCATCTTTCCTACCGTATCATCGCATTACTGTAATTGGCATATCCAAAGGTACATGAAACAAAGGTGGCTTCACCTGTGTTCAAATCCTATGAATCCCAAATTAGTTGGTAAAAGGCTACTTATTTAATTAGGACCAATACTTCACTTCTAAACACCTTTACTCACTCATTACTTGGTCTCAGCAGCAGCAGGCCATTTGGGTAGTGACCCATGGAGGCAGAAGGAGGGGGAAGAAGGAGGTGTCTCTGTGAGTTCTTTTGTTTTACTTTATCTTTAAACAAAAACGATAACCCCAAGGCTCCATCACCATCAGCCCACAAGCACCCCCCCCCCCCATCGACAAGGCCAAGGAGCATGACTGCCCTTCTTTCCCTCCTGTCCACACACTCCTCTCAGTTCTGTGAGTTTGTTTCTTCTGCACGGAAAGCCTTGATTTGGAGAGGAGGGGGTGAAGAGAAGAAGATGAGCAAACCAAAAGAGATGAATGAAAGAACAGAGTCTAGACTCCCGCTTCCTAAAACCTTGCAACTTCTTAGTGATGCTTTTAAATTTAGATGCAGTGAGACTTATACATGAAAGGAATGATTTTAAGTGTCTTCTACTAGTATATGGAGGTTAACCGATAAAGAAAACAACTCATAGCTTTGTAAAAGAGAAATGGGTCATGCAGACAACTCACCCAAGCATTTCTTATAAACTTGAAGAATGAATGTAAAATTACGTTAAGTGTTCAATTAATGTTGTAACTAGCACACAAGCTTTCAATAAAGCAAATTTGATAATAGTATATAGCTCTATTTTTACATGCTGCTTATATCTACTTTTTCCATATAATTAATATCCATAATTTATTTATTCCCATTCTTTAGGAATTTTTTAAAGAGAGAGACAGAAAACAACAACAATCAGGATTGGTGGTTCAGTTCTAGTGTTGATTCTGTCATTGACTCTCTATGTGGCCTGAGTAAGCCACTTCTCTTGGGGGTCTTTTTTTTTTTTTTTTTACTTCAAAATGGACAGCAGGGGCTCAGAATGAAAGCATGAACTATCATAGCACCATTTTCATATTTTACAGATGAGGAAATGGAGGCCCAGAGTCACCAAGGTTATATATAGAAGTAGCCTGAAGGTTACGATCCTGTTTTTCCAAATGATTTAACGGCAAAGCAATGTTTCAGTACAATTCTGTTTCAAATATAAACACTGAGAAGTAGAGTTACTCTAGGTGAAGCAAGGTTCAGTGGCCTGGCACACGTCCCCCAGCCCACCCCCAGAGCCCTGAGGAACAGGGCTCTACAGAGGAGAGTTTACAACCGGACTAGACAAGTCCTCCAGGTTTCTTCTGCTGCTAAAATTCTCATTCTGGGAGCACAACTTTATGATTTTAAATACACATATCGATCAACTTACGACCTATGCAACTTATGAGCATTCGACTTTATGACCACAATTGCTAGGCACGATTGCTCCGTATCTGGCAGCGCAAGCATTGCCCAGTTGGGTGTACGACAGTGCGGACCAGCTTCCGGCAGCACTACCATCTCCGCGTGCACCATTTCAACTGTTATCCCAGACTCGGTACAGCAATTTGTGTTTTATGTCTTGGATATTTTTCATCAAACCCTTCCCAAGATGTCTACCAAGAGGAAATTGTCTTTGTAACAAATATTAAACCTGTTGTACTGGTAATGCAGTGTTTTACTTAAACCTGACGAATGTAAAAATAAGAAACAAAATGGTGTAGAGATGATACAAATGGCATAAAATGAACAAAGAAAATTATGATATATAACAATAATGAAAGAAAATTATGATAAAATATGACAAAGATTTTTATAACATCATATCACAGTACTGTATGCATAGCCTTCTCAACTTACGACCAAATCGTGTTACAACTGGTCTGATGGAACCAATCGTGGTTGTAGTTGGAGCACTAGCTGTAGTCATGTAAGTTTGATGTCGATTTGATTTTAGAATTTATTATTATGTGAGTTGCATTTGATGCTAAATCTTCCAATTATAATGCTTTTCCTTAAGGACAAAATTCCTCTGCATTAAGATGCCTTTTCTGTAAACACACTAAAAAGTGAAGGTCTTCATTGTGTTTCATGATTTGCAGTTTTGGATACTCACTGTGCCAGTTAAACAACACATGCTGTGGGACACCACTCTACCCGCGGGCGCTGCGCTGGACACTGGGGACACAGCGCTGAGTCGGCTCAAGGAGCCCACACTCGAACGGGGACAGGCATGGGTGCAACGGACACCACAGTGAAGGTGAACAGGAAACGTGGAGAAAAAGAACAGGAGGCCTGAACTGTGTAACTGGCAGCTTCTGAGAAGGATCCAGAGCAGGGAGCATTTGATTAGGTCTTAAGGGATAAACTGAAATTTTCATAATTGGAAAAGTATTAAGAACTACACCGTCAGAGAACACAGGGTGAGCAAAGGTTGGAGGAATGTGTCTGCAGGGCAGCATCCTCAGGAGCCTGCTTTGGAGGACGAGGAAAAGTTGGAGGAAACTTCTATTCAACCCTGGAGGGGTGGGGTCTAAAAGTGTATGAGACTCGGATTATGTAGATAAATATAGAGCGGGCTGAGATTTCTGAGCTAAGGCACACGACCTGATCTCTCTTTTCAGAAGGGGTCCTCAGTATGCAGGTGAAAGGTACATACAGGCTGGAGAATAAAGAACCAAGAACTGCCTGTAGGCAGGGACCAGGGGCTCTTTCACAGCAATACGCTGCCCCAGCTCGTGCCCCCCAGTGACTCTAAAAAGACTGGCGCCCTTCACTGACTTCTACTCCTTGTCCTTTTCATTCCCTACACTCCTCCATTCCCATGGACCCCACCAGCGTGTTTACGCTGATGACTTTCAAATCAATATATGTAGTGAACTCGGGTCTCCAGTTTTCTTCCTAATGAACTGGCGATCATAACTTTTCTCTGAATCTTACGAACATAGTAGTTTTTCTAAAAGCACACTTGGATCCATAAGTTCTCACCAAAATTATCTTGCAAGTCTGAGTTTTCAAATCTCTTCTGAGTCCCACAGAAGCCTCAAAACTGAAGTTCCTTCTCACATTCTTATACACATAGATGTTCCAGGTAGAAACCTAGAGTGATCCTTTCCCTTCCGGTGGATTTAGTCACCAAATCCTACATTCTCAACACTTGGCTTGGATTACTGCAACAGTCCTTTCTGGTCTGACTTCTTCCAGCACGTACTGTTTTTCCCCAGTCTTTTCAGAGTGTCTAGAATGAGCTTTTGAAATAACCAATCTGATGCCATTTTCTATGCTTTATATCCTTCATTGACTCCCTACTACCTTTAGGATAAAATCCAGCTCCTACACATGCCACTCAAGGACCTCCTTGATCCTGTCTACTTGTTCAGCCCTGTTTTTAACTTTGCACCCTACGTTCCAGCCATGACGAAGTATTATATTTGTAGTGGCCCAGGTGCACTGCGCCTTCGTATACATCTGCCCAGTTTGTCTCAAATGTCCTTTCTCCCATAAAACTCAACTTAGAAACGAACTCCTTTGGAAAGCCTTTTCTGACCTCATTAAGCTTAGGTCAGAGCCATTTATGTTTGTTCTTCTAGCATTGAATGTAGAACTCCACCAAAACACTTCTACCACTATGCTACCTCCCCTGATGTTTTTTAGTGAGGACTCCTTGACCTTCAAGATAGATAGATGATGGTCCCAAGTTTTTTGAAAAAAATTGATTTTATAGAGAAAAAGGAAGGGGGGGGGCAAAAGAGAGGGAGGGAGGTGGGAAAGAGAGAGAGATAGACATAGAGATTGATTTGTTGGTCCACTTATTCATGCATTCATTGGTTGATTCTTGTATGTGTCCTGACTAGTGATCAGACCACTAATCTTGACGTATCGGGATAATGCTCTGACCAACTGAGTTACCTGGCCAGGGCTAAAAGACTCCAGTTTTTAAAAAAGATTTGATTTGGGGCATACTGGACTAGACGTTCCAGAATTATATCTACATGAAAATTTCTAGTTGGCAGTTAGAAACACACTTGGGGAATGCAGACCAGGAGCCAGGGTTGCAGATGCAGAATATACCAAAGTAATATTTGAAACTGTAAGGGTAGAAGGGGGAAATCCAGAAAAAAAAAATTATCTTAGAGAAAAATAAAGAAACAAAAAACACAGCATATATCTTGGTGGAGGTTTGTATCACAGTGGCAGGCAAAGTCAGAGAATGAGAGAGAAACAGGAGAGGTTAAGTGCAGAGTTTCAATAGTTAGAGAAAAAGTAGAGACAATGGTACTAATGACCCAGAACACTGGAGTATTTCTTTTCAGGGTCGGTAAACTGCTGGATTGGGTCCCTTTCTCTACCTTTTTCTCATTCCTTGTCCCTTCCCATTGTGACCGGCTGGTTTTTGTTTCTCTGATGAGCATGACTCGCCTCTTTAAGGCTTTTGCACATTTGATTTCTAATGCCTCCGATGTATCCTCCTGCCCACCTTATAGAAACTTGGCCGTCTAGTTTCCTTAACTACCCTTTTATTGCTGATATGTTTAATTTTGTGACTTACTAACTGTAGTTGCTTTCACTCATTAGACTGTAAATTCTGTAAGTAGAGGGCCTTCTTCTGTTTAATTCACCATTATTCCATGTATACCATATTCCACCACAGTGCCTGGAAAAACAGTGGGCACTCAATATACACGTTAAGTGAATAAATAATGAGGATGCCAAAGGGTGAGGAGTGAGGATAGGGATCACTGATGGAGAGAGGACTAGAAGGATGTTGGAGGGGAAAATGACCAAACACACACGTGGTGAGATCAGCCATAGAAAGGAAGGGCACTTCTTTCCTGAGATCTGAAAGCAGCTGGAAGAGGAAGGTGAAATAGCAGAAATAGAGATGGTAGGATGAGAAGTTGAGGTAATTCATGTTGGATATCTTCTCTTCAAGAAAACATGGAGACAAAGTCAAGGTGGAGAAAGAACTGAGAAGCTTGACTCAGCACTGTAAGCAATGGGTTAGGGAGTCAGAAAGAACAATGAAAGAATGATCAAGACCATGGGCCTCACTAAGGGAGGAATCACAGATGTGACACAGAGCCAACCAGTACCATTCTGCGATTTCTTTTTAGCAATGATAAAATTCCAGAGTATAGGGTATGAGTGAGGAAAATGGACATCTGGTATACCCCTAGGTCTGGGCACTGGTAAGACAAATATGCCAAATTACACGTTCCAAGGGCTATGCATGCATCTGGCGTCAAACCACTAATTGCTTCCATGCATTCATTTCCTAGTGATCTAAGTGACCTGGTTTGGGGAGAGTGAAAACTGGTAACAGATAACAAAGAAGGCAGGGAACATCAGAATGTTACCCTTTACATTTTAATTCCTGCAAACTCAAGACTCATCTGGGTCAACCACTTCCTCTTTTGGACCAAACTATTCCCTAGAAATGGGAGATTAGGGAAGGGAACTGGAGAATGAAGGAGACTGACAGTTTTATGAAGTCCACTGTCACCCTTTGTGCACTGCTGAACCCCTGCCCACGTGCCTGCCACTCCATCACTGCTGAGGTCTCCGATGGGGGTCGGGTCCAACTTGGAAGAGTAATAACACTGCAGTACAGCTGTTCCTACTTGTTTACCAGCCCCTTGATTCAGTAAACACTTATTCATACCTGCTTGGTACTAGCTGCTGGGAAGACAGTCCCTGTCTTCAAGGAACTTTTAGCACTTTAATTTATATCCAAAGAGGAAGAAACGCATAGAAGAAAAAAAATCATATGCAGGAGCCATGCTGGGAAAAGCAGTAGGTTATGCTTTTCCTTTTGACTTAACTTCCTTTACCTAACGTTTTCCTCCTTAATCTTTCTTATATAGACTTATAGGTGGTTTTTTGTTTGTTTTTTTGGGGTGTGTATGTGTGTGTGACAGAGACAGAGAGAGACACAGAGAGGGATAGACAGGGACAGACAGACAGGAAGGGAAAGAGATGAGAAGCATCAATTCTTCATTGCAGCACCTTAGTTGTTCACTGATTGCTTTCTCGTATGTGCCTTGACTGGCGGGCCACAGCAGACCAAGTGATCCCTTGCTCAAGCCAGAAACCTTGGGCTCAAACTGGTGAGCCTTGCTCAAACCAGATGAGCCCACGCTCAGGCTGGTAACCTCGGGGTTTCAAACCTGGGTCCTCTGTGTCCCAGTCTGACACTATCTACTGCACCACCGCCTGGTCAAGCAAGACTTACAGGTTTTATGAAGCAAGTATTAAAAATAAAATATTTTTAATAAAGTTTCAAAAATAGCAGATCCTCATTATTTGTGGATTCCCTATTTGCAAATTAGCCTGTTTACTAAAATTTATTTGTAACCCCCAAATCAATACTCATGGAGCTTTCAGTCATTTAAACACACACACAGGCACAGAGTGGTGAAAACACTGAGCTGCCCAACGCACACATTTTCTCAGCTGAGGTCGCAACGTTATACACTTCTGATGCTTCGTCATGTTGCTAATGCTCTGTTTTGTTTCAGCTCTCATTTTGTGAACAAGTGTCCCTTTTGTGGTCTATTTCAGTGGTTTTCAACTGCCAGTCTGTGGACCAGTACTGGCCCACCAGAAATTTCATGCTGGTCCACGGACTGGTGGTTGAAAACCACTGGTCTACCAGTGCCATGTTTTTTGTATTTTTGTGCTTTTTGTTGGTGATTCTGCTTTTAAAAAAATGGTCCCTAAGCTCAGATTTGAAGTGCTGTGTAGGGTGATTAAGCGTGAGAGGCTCACGTGTCTTACAGAGAAAATGTATGAGCTGGTTAAGCTTTGTTCAGGCTCAAGTTACAGTGCTGTTGAGTATGTGTTCAATTTTAATGAATCAACAATATACCTGTGATAAATAGAGCGTCTTTAAACAGAATACATGTAAAACAAGGTTATGTACTGATTGACTGATAAAGATGTTGTGATCAGAGGCTCCTAGAAACTGAATCCTGTATCTCCCCAAGAAGCGCTGATTCAGTATTTGTTAATTCAGTGTTAATGGTAAATTTATAGAACATAACTACTCTACATAATGAGAACTGACTGTATATTTTTCAGCATGGCTTCTGTTCATTTACCAAATTACTATTTTATTGTTCTTAGTTGCTATCTTCTTTAATATTATTTCTGGCATATCTATGAAGTTTTTGGGAGCTCTGTCTCAATCAAATTGTAATCATTTATTGAGAATATCCTATGTGTAAAGTACTACGGTGGGAATTTCAGGAGAGGAATGCCTCTTATAAAACTGATTTCCATAGTTTCACATAGCTATGTGTAATGACTTATAGACTGCTATATAGGCAGGTCAACTGGAAGTTTATTTTCAGAGATCAAGGGGCCTGAAGTAGAGATGTTATTCTTCTAATGATACTGGAAGAGCATTCTCAAACAAAATTCTGTAACTCTTGTGTCTACAAAGGAGACTTTCAGAAATGGAATGGCATATCTGCCAAAGATTAGGACATTTCAGGTAGGATCTGGACATTGTTAGGTATTTGTTCTTTTTAATGTTCCATATATAAGTGAGATTATACGGTATTTGTCCTTTTCCTTCTGAGTTATTTCATTTAGTATTAATACTCTCAAGGGTCATTGTGTTGCTGCAAATGGCAGGATTTCACCTTCTTAATGGCTGAGTAGTATTCTATCATACACACACAGCACATCTTTATCCATTATCTGTCAATGGACACTTAGTTTGTTTCCATTTCATGGCTATTGTAAATCAGGTGGTCATGAACATAGGTGGTATGGGCATGGGTATTTTTACAGAACAATGCAGAATGATTTTGATGCATCAGTTTGAGAAATACTAGTCTGAGCTGTATCAAATTGGCAATTTGTGGGGGTAAGAGCGCTCAGGTCCAGTTATTGACTGGTTTCTCTGAAGCTGACTTAGTAGTCAATAAGCATGGATTGTTGTATCCCTACTGTCTCTTCCCTCCTCCCATCCCCTCTTATTTGAATATCAATTCTTACCAATCCTTCCCATTGAGGATTTCAATTTCCTTCCCAACAAACAATGTTAAATAGACACAGACAGCGAGGGCAAATGTATGTATAAATAACTTGGTACTGAGGTAGAAGGTGTTAAATGGAGTAAGAGACAAATAATATACTGCAAGATTATGGGAGAAAAAGAGATCTCTCTGACCAAGTGGAAATTCTAAATAGACTGTATGCAGCCCAATCTAAACAATTCTTTTTTCCTTACTATCTCAGTATGTGTATATATATGTGTGTGTGTGTGTGTGTATTCATATTAGTTTAAACAAAATTGTTTAGTCATATTGCTCTTCAGTTGTCTTCTTCTATAGGTTTATATCTACTATGTATAGCTAAGCACAAATTATTTTGTTTTATGATATTTATAATGTGTAAGTTTAGTAGCTATAACAGACTAAATAATTATATATGGTATTTGTGGTAATTTCAAAAGTTGTAATGAAAACCTTATTCCTGCCAATGAGTTTAAGGATAGGGCAATATGCAGCCTTCCTGATCTTGTGGAAATGTTTCTCTATGGTTATTTTGGGAATGACACTACTTTCTAGTCAATGACTGCAAGCTAGCATGATATGGCAGAGATCATTTTTTATTTCACAATGAAGATATCAACCTTTGGAGGTCTACCAAACATTCTATCTCCTCTGTGTAAGCTATGTCAGTACGTAAGTGGTTGTAGCTTAAACACACCCACAGTAATGGGGAAGCAGAAATAGGGGTAAAAAAAAGAAAGAAAACACTCATTAAGTACAAAAAAGTTCAGTAAAGAGTGACAAAAGCAAATCTGTTCCAATACGTTGAAAGAGATCTTTTATTGCATGCATGGCTTATGTAGATAAAAGAGACATTTAAATAAAAGCGTTCTTCCCTTTTTATGTCAACTAAAGGACAATCACATTAAAATTAGAGGCCATTATGACAACATTACTGTGACTGCTAATAACAAGAGTATGGCACACAGTTCATTTTCAATGGTTTATATAAAGACTAACATACAGTTAATTTATCAAGCAAAGGAAATAGCTGGTAGTCAAGAGCTATCTCCATTTAATTAAGAGACATTTTTATATTAACTCATCATGTTGAGCCTCACATAGCTGGCAGGATACATCTTTAAGTGAAACTGTTCTTTTTATAGTCTATAACTCCAACTACCACATATATATTTGCTGGTAATAAAAAAAATGAAAGCAAAATTTTAACAACAGGATCTTAAATTAAGAAAAATTATAATTTCAGGAAAAATACACATCCACACACAATATTTTATGTATTTTTCTATTAAAATAGAACAGTTCTCAATGGTGAGTTTGCATGAGAGAGAGAGAGAGAGAGAGAGAGAGAGAGAGAGAGAGATTGAGATTTTGACTTCAAGAGAAAAATCAGGCAATGTCTGGAGGACACTTGTGATTATTCTAACTGGAGGGGGTTCGTGCTCCTGGCCTCTACTGGAGAGAGGCCAGGGAAGCTGCTAAACATCCCACAATGCACGACGCATTCCCCCCAAACAAAAAATTATCTAGCCCAAATGCCCACTGGGCCAAGGTTGGGAAACTCTGGAGCACTTGACAGAACAAGAGGACAGCAGAGGCAGGGTGGCAAGAGAACTTCTGAAAAAGGTCATGCTGATTGTCAAGTCAGAAGACAGGGTGACTGAAAAGCATACATTCTGGCACTATCTAGAGGACAATTTACAACTAGTAACGGATGGTTGGAAGTTCTCTCAATAACATCTTTCACATTTTAGATGCGTAATAGATTATGAGAGGATGTTACTCATACTTAGGTTAACCTTTGAAATATGTAATAATGAACATCAAACACTGTATTATTTTATCAAACAACTTCTTTCAAACAACTGTCAAGAGAGTAGAATTGGGCCAAGTGGGACATTGGTTTGACAAAGCACATTACTTATTTTATACTCTTTGTGTATTTATGATTCAAAGATTAAACTCTGCACTTGACTTCTCAGAAGAAATATCCTACAAATACTCATCAATGGTTTACTGGAATAATTATACAATCTTTATTGAGAATTTATATTATTCTCTAAACTTGAATTTTCATGGAAGATCTGTATAAGAAAATGAGACACAGGCTAGACTCAGAGACTCAAATCAGCTGAACTAGAAATCAAATCCACCTTTATGCTACTTTGTATACACTTTAAGTAAGGAGTTAAGACATCAAGGAAATGGCACATTCCTCCACCAAACCCAGTTTTTTTTGGGGGGGAGCCTTCACAGCCTGTTTATTTCAGAACCACTGGCAATTATCTGGTCTCTACCCAGAGATTAGATAACCTGAAAAGACAAGCCATCTGTTGGGGGGGCGGGAGGGTGTCTCAGTTTGTTGAGAGTAAACTTGGAGAGGAATTGCCTACAGGAACAAGGAGGACAGCCACTGGGGGAAGGGGCAAAGCAGGGGCCAGGGCACACATGTGAAACGCTACGGCCGAGGCTAAGTTAGAAAAAGGGGAATGTGAATCAGAACTGGTCCCCTGACCTTTCAGAAAGTCAAGACCTAATGGGTTCCTTTCAGGGTAAGAGAGACTCGGAAGGCTTTTAAAGGTCCTCTGTGTAGGGAGGTTATTGTTGGAGTGGAATCTGTGGGTGTGAGGTGACTCACATTGGCTTTGCTGTCACATCGTTGGGGTCCCACTCACTTTCTTTGTGGGACACAGATATTTTCAAATACAAATGACATTTTTTGAAACCAATGTTTTTTTCCTCAAGATATTTCTGTTACTGAAACAAATTATAGGGAGAGAAATTCTTATCAGTGCTGTCTGCGCGGAGACTCTTCATGGGGCACAAATAAGTTAGATAACCATATTTTCTTTGATAAAAGTACTAATGAATAGAAAGACACAAATTGATATTATTCCTTAGCAATAGGAAAGAGGCAATACAATTATGATCGTATTTTCAATGATTTAATGTACTCTTACTAACTCTTAGGTATTAGGAAAATCTTCTTTGCCAAACCAAAAATAACCATTGTCTGATATAAATTTGTTATTGGACTTAAAACAACAATCAAATTATATTATTCCTATGGTTAAGAATAATTTAGATGAACTTCTGGTAAAAGGACCAGTAAATGGAAAAAACGTTTTTTCCTCTATAAAGTCATTTTTGAGAATAGTGAAATATGGCACAATTGATCTAGGTTTTAAAATGGGACGAAGAAGTTAAATAAAAATTAGTTATTTTGCAGACTAAGACAGATATATGCACAGTGGAGGCAACTTATTTTTTGCCTACTGCTTTTCTGAGAGGTTGTCCGAATTACCAATGGGAAATTTTGTCTGCGTGTGTGTTTGGCTGGAAACCACCATGGAGTGATAGGATGCTTTCTGTTTTGTACTGGACAGGAAAACAGCCAGCCCTGAATGGAAGTGGAATATGCACTTCCGTTCAGGAGCCAGATCTCTTTGACTTGACCCAGCCTACTCTCACTAACAACGTGCTAAGTAAAAACCGAAATTACTAAAACGATCATCAAGAGTTAGTGAAGAGATGAACTATAATGGATATTTTAATAACTACCTTAGAATAGCAACACTAACAACTACTATTGTTTAATGAGTTTTTAGAGAAAGATATCAGTAAAAACATCACAGTAATTAGTTTACATTCACAGATATCGTCTCACATTTCTGTCATGCTTTTCACCATATGTCTAACATTAAAAAATACTTGATTTTGTCAATGGTTAAACATTTATAAAAGACAGAGGGCAATTTTCTACTTTGGGTTTTGCTTTTTAAAAATAAAAAAAGCCAAGCATTTTCAGAAATTAAAAAAAGGCATTTTAGGAATTAAAAAAATTAAGCATTTTAGTAACCCGAAACTGTTAAACAGAACTGCTAATAAGGAAATACGTTCAAGATATACAGTAAAAGAAAACCATCATAATATATATTAATGACCTTCGTTTCATAAAAACAGAGACGTGAATGAACACGAATATTTACATGTGCAGAGAACATTTTTTAACAGGAAATGCAAGTTAGAGTGAACATGACTATTAGCAGGACAGAATTTTATTTTTCATTTACAGTATTCTTTATTGGTTGACTTTTTTAACCCTTTGAGTGGTGAGTGTTTTCCATGCTTGCTGACCCCTGGAAGTGAGTTTTCTTTTTCAAAAAATGAAATTACTTCCAGTTCCAGTTTTATTAACTTAAAATCATGTTTGTTTGATAACCAATTTATGGAAACAAGAACATACATTTCCCTTTTTTAAATGTTGCCTTACACATTTTTAAAATAAATCAATTCTACTTTGGATGGTCAGGAGGCACGAGGACGTACATGAATGTTCATGTAACTCAAAGGGTTAAACTACGAGCATAATTACTTTCATAGAGAAATCGAAAATGATTGAAAAATTAAAAAAAAAAAGTTTTAACAACTTTACTCCCCAAATAAATCAACGATGTAGGTATAGCAAATGATGTAAGGTAGCAAAAATAAAATGCTGAAAACGAAAGTCCCCACCAAAAACGCCCTCAAAAAATGAAAGTTGTCAGCCTTGCTTTCTTTTCTTTCTGTTTTTTGTTTTTTTTTTGTATTTTTCTGAAGCTAGAAACCGGGAGAGACAGTCAGACAGACTCCTGCATGCGCCCGACCAGGATCCACCCGGCACGCCCACCAGGGGGCGACGCTCTGCCCACCAGGGGGCGATGCTCTGCCCCTCCGGGACATCGCTCTGCCACGACCAGAGCCACTCTAGCGCCTGGGGCAGAGGCCAAGGAGCCACCCCCAGCGCCCGGGCCATCTTTGCTCCAATGGAGCCTCGGCTGCGGGAGGGGAAGAGAGAGACAGAGAGGAAGGAGAGGGGGAGGGGTGGAGAAGCAGATGGGCGCCTCTCCCGTGTGCCCTGGCCGGGAATCGAACCCGGGACACTTCTACACGCCAGGCTGACGCTCTACCACTGAGCCAACCGGCCAGGGCCTTCTTTCTGTTTTTTTTTTAAAGCCTCTGAGTTTCTTCCCTCTAGGATACCACCAATGTTCTTCCTCCTATTAGAGGCAAATTTACAGCACATGGTGACAAAAATGTTCCCGAATGAACCGGAGGAAAACACTCCCCTCCTCTCACGCCCCTGGGGTACAGGTAATTATTGATTTCTTTGGGGACTCTAGCCCAGTGATTTTCAACCCTTTTCATCTCATGGCACACATAAACAAATGACTAAAATTCTGCAGTACACCAAAAAATAAATCTTTCCAACCTGATAAAAAAAAGTATAATTTTGGTTCGTTTACACCGGACAGCTATTGTAGTTGGCTGTTGTCATTTTCTTTATTTGAGATCTAAGGAAAAAGAAGTCAGTGTTGCTGGCTATGTTTTAGAAACCATTGTGACACACCAGGGCGGCCCCCCCCCCCGCCCCCACTGACAATCGGTGCCCTGGCCTAGCCTAATGTGGACAATCACTAACTAGCGCCCGCGCCCTCCTCCTCTGCAGGGAGAGCCATACTCCCAACACCCACTAACATTTCAATGAACCAGATGAAATGTTGGAAGGGACCTGGCACATTTAGCAATTGAACAGGTGTGTTCCACTTGGAAGGACTTAACAAGATCCAGCAGCTGCCAAGCTATTAAAAGGTATAATTTTACTTCTTATTCAGTAGTTTGAATAGAAATAATTAAAAAAAAAAAACAATTCAGGAGGTTTCTTTCCTTTTTTCCTTAAAAGGTATAAAGAATACAACTCTAGAGACTTCCATATGAAGAAGGGTTCAAAGAAACAAACATAAAGCAGGGATGTAAAAATCAGTGTGACACAAAACGTGGCTAGCTGTGCAGGTAACAGCTGTCTGCGCAGGGACACAGGGACGCAGTGGAGGAGAGAACAGCGCTGGCCTGGCAGGGGGCCGAGCTCCTAACCAGGAGTGTCATCTAGCAACCTTTCTGGGTCCTGGTGTCCTCATTTGTAAAACGAAGGGAGCGGACTAGAATCCCCAGGATAATCTCTCAAGTCCCTTTCATATCACCAATTCTATAATTCTATGAATTTAGAACCCTCCCCAACTTCTAATCACTTTTCAGAGACTTTTCATGTTTTTTTTTAAACATATCTTGCATATGATAATAAAAATAAAAGTTGCACATGAAATTAAACACCTGATAGAATTTGTGGTAGGTTTATAAGGCAGGATCTTGATAAAATCAAACCGTATACATTCTGATGAAGGAATTAAACTGAGAACACGCAACTGCGCCAGGTGCTAAGAAAGCCCAGCTGGTGTGCCACCCAGTTCTCTGGGGTTGGCTGTTTGCGTCAGGACTGAGTGTACCTGAGGCACTTTGATTACCTGGGACAACACCATCTCTCAGGGACTTCTCACATAAGTGTAGACCAGGCTTTATACACTTTCTCCCACAGGAAAGTAAAACACTGTCAAACTATACACATGGTACATGGCCAAGAAGAAAAACATATGTAGGAGTCTAGCCTAACTCATGGATTCAAACAAGCATATCAAATCATGTTCTTCAACAAAAGGAATCTATGCATCTTAAACTTTAAAGCCCAATTCAGGTTCTCCTTCCTCCAGAACCTTTCTACTCCCTTGCCCAAATGGATTCTTATTCTCCGCACCTCCCTTGCTTTACTTATTTTATGTTCTTAAATGTTTTACTCTGCATGTCTGCAAGTACCTTGAGATCTATTAGAATTAGGATTGGGGCAGCAGTGGGTTAGCCTGAAACACACCTCAAGGGCCAAGAAGAACTGGTCTGCTGTGATACGAACAAAAAGGTGTATTTTAAGCATGAAGATCAGTCTGTGAGAAGAAAAGGCACACAAAATAAAAAAATCAACTACAGTTTAAATTAAGACTATAAATTAAGTGATGAAAAGATTTCTAAGTTGAGGAGCAGCACAGGCAGTAGGAACTGGAGAATCTATCCATGGTCACACAGAGGCATCAGGAAGAGGGAGGGGTGATGCCACCTTCACAGCTGCCAGTAAGAAAGAGTTCCTTACGTCTCCTCGGGCTGCGTCAGAATTAGTTCAAGACTACTGGACAGAGGCACACAGAGCTGGGGGGTTAGGTAACCCCAATTTCAAAGATCAGCATGATATAGCACCAGGGATACCAGTAAGCCACTACAAGTGAAGACTGCCCATCATAGCATCTCACACAGGTCCCGACATAAACTACAAATACCATTAGCTGTCCCAATGAGTCCCTGTGCCAATGTTATAAATATTTTGAAAATTTACCTTATCATCTTCCTCCGTTCTTAAATCTCATGGATTCTAAACAATGGATAATATTACATACGTAGCATTTGCCCAGAGTCAAATTCCTTGCCAGTCCTTTCAACTGTAGTTCCCATGCTGTCATAGGCAACCATCACCACATATCCCTGCTGTATGTGAAACTGGCGTCTTACTGTTAAAACTATTTTTCTTTCAGTTCCTTGCACTGTAGGCCATTCATTCAAACATAGTCCCACCATGAACCACAGGGACCTGGAGTTAGGACTGGCTTCTTAGCTCTCTGTTGCTAATTTTAGGCTATTATACATTCAAAGTACTCCTTGGGAGCCTTCACACCGGCTACAACATCCTCTATTTATCTTTGCCACAGTTACCTTTGGGCATTGTGGTCACTCTAATACAATGGTTCTCAATGTTGGCTGTACATTAAATCACCTGGGAAGCTTCTGAATTCTATTCACACTGAGGTTCCATTGCAGATCAATTAAATCAACTTGTGGGTGTGGGACAAGCATTGGTATTATTATTTTTAATTTCCTACAAGATCTCAATGCAGAGCCAAGGTTGAGACATCTGCTCTACCACAGGAATTAAGGACTCTTGGTTCACTGTCCCCATCACCTCGACTCTTGCAAACATTACAGAATTTTTATAGCCTATCCGACACTTGGTCCTAGTTCCTCGGCCAGTTCAATTCTAAAAAGTCAAAAGTCCTTCAATTTGACTTCAGCTCTTACTTACAAACAACTCTGAATTTATCATAACCTTGACCTACTTACCATCTGAAATATTAATCAAGCAAATTTCTTGATTTACTGTCATAGTGTCAGTTTGTTAACTCCTTTACTGCATGACACTATGCCTCTATCTGGGCATGGTGACTTACGGCAACCCTGCAGAGAACTGCTTTCTAAGTTGGCCAGTCTTCTCTTGATTCCACATCTTTTCCAATCTGGCTGATCTTCCACAATGTGTCACTCCACTGATTCTCTTACCAATGCTTTCAAGTCTCTTATCCTCTTGGCCTCTATCACACCCACAACTCCAATTATATACCAAACCAAATCTGTCTTCTCTACTGCTATGTCTCAGAGACTGAGTACAATTGAAGAAAAAAATCCAGCTACATAGAATTATGCACCCTACTGTTTTATGGTATTCAAATAGCAGCTCCCAGAACTACTCAGAAATCTCTTTATATGTCCCACATGAGCTCCTGCTCCTACGCTCCTCACAGGTATTCTAATGGTCACTATTCTTCCTATCTTATGCCTTTCTCCCTGACATTTGAGGTGGACCTTTTTTCTGTTTTTGAGAACATAAAGATAATCTTAATTTCTAGAGGTTCACTTTATTAACCTATATTACACTGTATCCTCAATAATATTTCTCTGTCTCAGGGGAGTACTGCTCTAAGCTGAGCAGTGCGGCCATTTTCGGCCAGGTTATCCTTTGTTGAGGAGGGCTGTCCTGTGTATTCCAGGACATTTAGCAAAATCTGTGATGTCTACCCACAGGAGGCTAGTAGTATCCCCCTCCCTGAAGATATTTGCTAACATATCTCCAGACACTGCCAAATGCCTCCTTGGAGGCAAAATCACCCTCAGTTGGGACCCACCGCTCTAAGACAATACTAATCTATCAGTCTGTCTTTGCAATAAAAACCTCTTGTTGTCTCCAAGATCCATGTGTGCTTTCTTTATCTGTCTTCAACCTGAGCCTGTCCCACTGGCTTTCTCTTCTTAGAATATAATCTTTTGTGTCACTGTAGTATTTAAAGTCGTTCCTGGAACAGGGTCTCCGTCTAGCCACTGCTTGATTTTTTTTCCCCCTTCAAATGAAACTCTGGGAATGACTCCCATGAGCTCCCTCCCTGAGGCCACATTCTACTCTTCAACCCTGTCATATTATTATTAATCCTTGACACCAGTGCAAAGGTGCCAGGGGCCTCTTAGTTACCAACTGGTTAGACAACCTACCTGAGTGGCCATTTCTGACACTGCTGACTATATTCTACCTGAACTTCTCTCCTCCCCGGCTCCCAAGGTACTTCTTTCTTTCTTTCTGGATCTTTCCTTCCCCTTTTATTATTCTTTCTTAGTCTTCCTTTCCTTTGATTAGCTCTTAAATACTAGTGTTCAACTGGGATTCTGTCCTTGGACTTTTCTCTTGAAACTCTACAGTGTTTGTTCTGAGTTCTGAGCTATCTCCTTCATATAAGCTTCAACTCTACTGATATAATACAATGAATATGTTAATTCTTCCCTGTGTTGTTGTTGTTGTTGTTTTTTTTGTTTTTTTTTTGTTTTTTGAAGCTCTACTTTCTCTCAAATTCCAATTCTACATTTCTGGTTCCTTAGTAAAAGTGACTATTTGAACCTGGGAGCACAATAAACACTATTAACAAATCAAGATATCTAAAACTGAACTCATTACTTCTACATACAATTCCTTGTCTCCATCTCCCCTAATATTCCTTATTCTTTCATTATTTCTGTGGTACCCTATTCATTCACTTACACAATAAGCCAGAGCCCTAAGCACAATTCCTAGATTCATTCCAACATCACTAATCATACCCAATCATTACATCTTGTCAATTATACTCCTCCACTCTGCCCCCACTGGTTTAGACTTTTATATTTTATTTTGATGGATTCCTAACTTACTTCCTTTTCCCAAGTCTTAGCTACTTCTAATCCCATTACTATGCTGCAACTATTCAATAGAATGAACTTTTTAACATGAAAATCTGTATGCCTCACTTCCTTGATTACGTCCTCCAGGGGATCTCCTTTGTCTGAAGAATACAATCTAAGCATCTTAGCAGAGTACAGAGACACTCCATGGCCTGACTCCTACATTTCTCTTATCCTTCTCTCCATTGGGCCCAACACTCCACAAACATAACTGCCCTGTACCACAACTTACTCAAGTTGCTGCCCCTGCTAGAATGTTTTTTCTAAGATCATCCCCTAGCCCAGACTTTGTCATTCTATAAGCCTCAGCTTAAGCATGACCTCTGGGAATTGTTCCTGGATTCCTCAGGATGAATTTAGAGGATTTCTTTCTGTGTGTTCCTAATACATCGTGCACGTATCTTCATTAGCGTTCCTACCACAGTCTACTGGAATCGTCTGCTTGCAGGTGTCTCACCCACCAGCTTGCTAAGTTCAAGGACAAGTGCTTTGCCTACTCAATCTCATTTCAGTGAGGACTAAAGGAATGTTTGGCATGAAAGTAAGCACTCAATAAATACAGGCTGAATGACTAAGGATACAGGACAGGTTCAACTGTCAAAAAATTCTATACCGGTTCATGTTGTCAAGAAGTGAAGTTATTTGGTCTAAGGCAAAAGCTAATGCCACAGAATAAAGTAAGTTCAATAAGTAATATATGTATATAAGCTGGCACACTGCTTATTAAACTTTGTACAAAAGCACTACTAACATCAGAAGAATACTGAGTAAGGGATCTGACGGTCTAGGCCAAAACATGGTATTTCTCTAGCTGTTAATATATCCATATCCATTTTAACCTGAAAATATTTTAACTTGCTAGCAAATAAAAGAACTGCCCCAGGAAAATAAGACTTCTTTATTCTATGGGTTCCAATGACCTCAGCATACACGTGTACCCTTCAGGTGGGGCTAATGACAGTGTTAGTATCACTGGTACAGAAACTTAAGTATAGGGTAGAAATAGCTTCCCACTTAAAGTCTCAATTTCTACTTTGGATTCTTGTCCCTTACTTGGGCTGTGACTTGGGGTCCACTTTAATTTCTGAGCCTCCTCAGTTTCCTTATCTGGAAAATGGCTATAATAATATCTGCCTTACATATTTCATAAGATTGGTGCCAATATTACAAGAAATAATAATGTAAACAATGAAGTATATAAGCATGAAAAATAAAGCAGTATTTTATCCAGAGAGTGAAAATCAAAATACATGTGCTATGCATACTCTGAAAACATTTACCTTTTCAGAAGACGGTTCCTCCTGTTTGGTTTTTTTCTCGGGGGTTGAAGGAGGAGATCGTTCCTTGGTCGGTGGAGGCCGTGACTGGTACAGGGCTGCAATGGGAAAAGGAATTCAAGCCATCAAATTCAGGAGTACTTCTTCAGGGGGCACAAACAACGATGAAGATACGACACTAAAGAAACTGATATTCAGTGTTTGGTGTAAAAATAAGCTACCTAGTACGTACTATTAATGCCATTTGTATGTTCACACATTAGTTCTCTAAAAAAAATTACTTATGATTGTAAAGTTTTGATCAGCAGGATTTCAGAAACGTAGAAGGACATGCAGATAGATAACTGTTTCATTACATTTCAATAGACATTTATCGAGGACCTGCTCTAGGCACGGTTATCTGCTCAGTACTACCGGGACAGACAGGGAGATGACCCAAACTGTCTTGCTCTCACGGAGCTGAAAATCTAGTCAGAGACAGATGTTCATAAGAAACTGTAATATAAAATAAAATGAGACATTATTCAAAAGAAAAAGAATAACAAAGACACACTCTGATGTGAGAATGGCAAATGCTTAATGTAAGAAATAGTGTGTAAGACTGTGAAGAACGGGTGGGATTCTGCCAGGCAGCGGTGTGACGAGAGGGTAATTTTGGAAGATGGTGTGAGAAAAATAACCACAGGGAAAGGATGCTGCACAATCTGAATCTATTCACAGTGTTGAATCTAAAATTTTTATATTGTAAAATTATAATCTACATAATTTATTTAGTCTACACAGTGCTGAATCTCAGAAGTCAAAATTTTAAAGGCTAGAAAGAATATAAATTTTGGTTAAATGACTTGGGCAACTCTAAATTGAGAGAAATTGTCAAAATCCACCTAATCAAAACTCTATAAGATGAATAACTTGACTTTGTGAATGGGTTGATTTTATTATTGACTTTCCTTAGCTCTTATTATAAGAATGTTAGATGTGATTAAGGGAAGCTGAGCACGTTTTTCCTCTCAGTGGCTTAAGATACAAAAGGAATAAATTCTTTAGAGTAACAGGGCACCAGTGTCTTCTATTGTGTTGTTCTGGAGGACATGGCTTTCAGCTGAACAGTTGGTACACACTCTACTCAGGTAGATATATACTTCCTTAGATCATTTGCTCTGATCTTCCTTAGATCATACATGGCTCTGGATAAAGATAAAGGATAATATTTCCTACTAGTTTTTGAGTGAAATGTGGTGCTGACAGTTACTTTTTCTCTAATGTTAAAACTAAGCAGGCAAGATTTTGTTAAATTCAGATAAAAGGTAGGATAAAAGGGAAAAAAGAAAAAAAAATTCCCCAATGAAGTGAGAATTCGATCACCATATTCTCAAGTTATCTGAGGATTTTTTCTGTTTCTTCTGGCCTTTATAAGGCTTTTCCAATAAGCAATAACTGAAGCCAAAAGAGAACACCAGTTATTCTGGGTACAATAAGGAAGTGAGGCAGTTGAAGCGTAGTCACTATCGGAGACCACCCATTTCTGTACGTAGCCACCAACCATCATTCCAGTCTGCTTCACTACAGTCAGAAGGTTCACTTTGGTTATTATGGAAGAAAAGTTTTATTGGACTTTTAACTCACTGTAGATCAAATATCTATAGCCTCTCAAGATTTGGAACCAACTAAAGTTTTCATTTGCCTGCCTGGTAATACACAATCTTTTTATATTATCAGGTTAAAAAAAAGTATCATGTTTTCATTTGCATCTGGATTAACAATGAATTGTAATATCTACTTAAAATGACAAACCTACTCCAAAGTGACTGTGATTGCGCAGGCAGCTCTTGGTTTAAAAACAGGAGCGGAATTGCAGCTGTTGACCCTGAGGGAAAGCCATCATTGGGGAGCAGAGGGAAGAAACTCGGATATTCGAGACAATCTGGAAGTTAGAAGCGAAGATCTTTTGGGAGGTGACGGGGTATTAACCTATCCTAAATTTTCTTCCTTCCACATTGCCTTATGTTTTCTCTATTAGGCATCTTCTTTTAAACATAAAAATAGATGCCTGATAGAATTTAAGAACTATCAGTCATTTACTACTAGAGAAAAAGAATGAAAACAGTGGCACAGAGGAACTTCAGAATTTTGTTGTGTGAGACAGAAGTGGGTAACTTTTGAGACACTTGGAACTTCTGAGGGGAGGAGTTTGAAAGTGGCAGATAAGCTGAGGATGGAGTTGCAGCGAGGCTGGGGGCCCTCGAGAGACTGGGCAGGGGAGCCCTGGGAAGCACCAGGTGCAGACAAGGTGGTGGAGAGGGTACCAGAGAGAAGAGATTTCATCTGGGCCTCTGCCAACACCCCAGTACTCATGGAAGGAATTCTTTCTCTGCCATTTCCTTTGCACTCAAAATTTAGAACTTAGGCTAGGAAGGAATAGTTCTTTTGTTCTGCCATTACTTGGGTTAAGTGGGGTTTCACAGACTAGCCTAAAAAGCAACTATTATTTATAATAATTACTTCTTTCCAGAAATAAAAGGTTTAACAATAAGTATGTCAAACAGTGTTCTCATGGCTGTTTATATTAGATTTTAAATCAGAACTATATGATTTTAGCATGTCTGCAAGAACACTTAGAAACGACAGAGCTTAACATGCTCATTGTACAGGAGGAAACTGAGGCATATCAGTAATAGTTGTGGAGGAGCTAGGATTAGAAATCAGGCCCTGGCCGGTTGGCTCAGCGGTAGAGCATCGGCCTAGCGTGCGGAGGACCCGGGTTCGATTCCCGGCCAGGGCACACAGGAGAAGCGCCCATTTGCTTCTCCACCCCTCCGCTGCACTTTCCTCTCTGTCTCTCTCTTCCCCTCCCGCAGCCAAGGCTCCATTGGAGCAAAGATGGCCCGGGCGCTGGGGATGGCTCTGTGGCTTCTGCCTCAGGCGCTAGAGTGGCTCTGGTTGCAACACGGCAACGCCCAGGATGGGCAGAGCATCGCCCCCTGGTGGGCAGAGCATCGCCCCATGGTGGGCGTGCCGGGTGGATCCCGGTCGGGCGCATGCGGGAGTCTGTCTGACTGTCTCTCCCTGTTTCCAGCTTCAGAAAAAAGAAAAAAGAAAAAAGAAAAAAAAAAGAAATCAGTTTTCCTGACCCCTGAGAATGGTGTTTTCCCCCACACTCTCAAGTGCAGTGCTGAGAGGAAGCACGTCTCTGAAGAAGCATTACTCTGTCTCTCCGCTTCCTACGTCGTCTTCATTATCCATTCTGTGTTCTCTCCTCGCCTCTCAGGGTAAAATCTACAGCCAGCAGGAAACCGACCACTTTCAGAAACTGTATTTAAACTTCGTTCTGCAGCTCCTTTCTTTCTCCTTTCACAATGAGGGCTTCATTTCTTTGAGAACAAAACAACCTACTGTAGGTAGGCAATAGGAAGCCGTTGGGCAGAGGAGAAGAATGGGAGTTGGGGAACTAGAGGTCCTTCAAGTCCCGTCGACAGAGGGGTCACTGTGGCAAGAGAAGGGCTGACATAAGTGTGTGTGCAGGTGGCCGGGGAAAGGGGTGAAGAAGGTTGTAGGTAGCTGGGCAGGTCCCCTGGGATGACAAGTCCATGAAACAAACATTGCAGAATGTAATAACTTTCTTAGTGTACTGGTGCCCCCCCTTTTATTTTTTTGCATCATGAAAATGAAAAGCAGTACCCGCTGGTAAACAGATGCAAAAGTTACAAAGACAGTAAATTAAAGGGTAGAACATGATAAAATCTTGCACTATCAATTTTACCATATTATAAACCAGGAAGGGAGCATAACACTTACTTTGAACAGACACATGATTAGCTGGAAAATAACCTTCCTCTCCCTTTCCTATGCTGCCATACCACCAGTCTTCATTATCTTTGAAAAACACTCGGATAATGTCTCCGCGATGGATGCTTACTTCATCTGATCGATTCGCTGTGTAGTCATAAAGAGCCACTACCTAAGAGAGAGATAAGACCACCACAGCTTTATCACAACTGTACCACAGAGAAAACCCCCAACACTCACTTCCTCTTGCAGAAGAGCAGCTGAAACCAAAGCAGTACTTTGGTAAGTCTGAGGCGGTCTCAAGGTTTGCTAATGGGATCTCGGGTGGTGGGAACACAGCAGGAGAAGCAAGATAAAAGGCTGTGGGATTGAGAAATGGTTAAGAGCATTCAATACACCAAGATTAGTTTCAAAATAGCAGATGTTAACTTTTTTAGAGTAAATTACTTGTGAAGCAAATAAAAAAAAAGATCACACACCATTCACTTTCTTAGAATTGTTTTATACTACCTTTAGTTCCCATTCTCTGTGCTAAGCAGATGCATCTGGAAAAAAAAATTCTTCAGAACGTCAACAAGTTTACAAAAAGAAAAAATTCAAGAGAATAAACCAATTACATAACCTCATAGTGACCATTCAGTATGCTGTTAAGACTCTTTTTGAGATATATTTCTCTATAGACACATGTATTATCATATTTTATATCAACAATCTAAATCTTCCGACTACCTTTTATAATACTCTGATAAGCTTATTTTTCTAGACAGAAATTTAGGAGGAAAAGCCTTTCTATGAGAATCCTCTTCTCTGTGATGTTATAATAGTCACTATATTTGATTTTCTTTTCTTTTGAAAAACCCAAGTCAAAATGAATAATCACGCAGGCAATTACCAATCCCTTATAGCAATTATAAGGAGGCAGACATTGACGCATTTTAGACGTGATACCTATACAAAGCGGCACATAATATAAATGCTAAAGAATAAACTACTACTTCTTTCTATTTAAATGGGATTTGAAAATTTACAGGTTATATAATTATATATGTATTTTAAAAAACCTGTCATTATAACCCTTTTGCATTTAGGGTGAATACTGAGTACTCATTCACTTAACAAGTATTTTTTGAATTCCTAATGTGCCTGATACTATGCTAGGGGCTAATAATGCAATGATAAATTGAGGAATTTCTGGAAGAGGAACTTCATTTAGGCTTTGCAGCAGAATAAAGAGCAATCAGGAATTAGGTAGAGAGAGGGAAAGTGTGTCTCTCAGGCCGACTGACTGCACAGCGTGTGTGGCGGTCCAGATGGTGGGAGCCCGGGATTAGAGGTAGGAGCCCAGAGAGAAGGGCAGGGAAGCGGAGGCGCCTGAAGCAAGAAGCGGCCAGCTCACACGTGTTGAAAGAGTTCAGACCCTCATACTGGGGGCAACAGGAAGACAGAAAAGTTTTAAGCAGAGAATTCTATAACAGTTCACAAGACTCTCTGTGGTAACTTCTAATTAATGTCCAATACAGTATTAACTAACTCATTAACCAGGAGATTTTAATGAATAAATTTGGAGTTGACTGGCGTCACTGTATGATATAAGGGCAGTCATGATACTTTAGTTCAAATGGTGCAAATGCACTTCCTCTTGTAATGCTTAGCACGGTCTCTCATTTCCAACATGCTATGCAGGAGATTGTTCAAAGGTTACAAATCTTTTATAACTTTTAGTATATTGATGCCTGATCACTTAGGTAAAAGTGGAACTCGAAACTTTTCCCTTTACTCTTCCTTCTCTAGATATCTTCTCCTTTATCCTTTTAATGGCTCTATCGCAGGAGAGGAAAGCCAAAGAAAATGATTTGAGTGCCCGCCATGTCCTACATACCATGCTAGCTGCTTACGCAAGTTATCTCTCTCAATCTTTATGACAATCCGTGAGGACAGACATTCCTATTTCAACTTTATAAATGAGAAATTGATGGACAGAGAAATTAATGACTTGCCTAAAGTCAAGTAAACCACTGAGTTGTAGGATCAGGACTTAAACTGAGTTGTTTTTTTCCTTCAAAACTAAATACATTTAGAGGCTGTGTTTATCTAGAATATCTAGAATCAAACATGGAGAAGAAGCAGAAGAGGAAAAAAAGGAGGAACAGGAAATCCTAATCGCTCATGAAAGATAAGACATTTTTGGACAGAACTTCAGCAGTCAGCTGGGGTGAGATTAGCTGTCCTGGGTCTCCTGCAGGCCCACTGTGTTCCTTTCACGATGAAACCCAGTGCCAGAAAACGGGCTGCGCCCTTCGTTCCTCAGCCGGGCACTGGAACTGAGGCAGCCCGAGGCTGAAAATCTTAGTGAGTATGAGGTCAGGGTGTGCTAATTTAGCTGGAGCCAGAGGTGGATGCTGCGAAGGGGAGCAGGGGAGACTCAGCTTAGGCACTGGAATCACTTGGGAAGCCCCATATCTGGCTTATACACTCTGTGGGCTTCTGACAATCTGGAATTCATCAAATCGAAGTCAGAAAACTACCATATTTCTACCATAATTTTTCCACTAGGCTCTGTTGAAGAAAAGAGTCCCTTTAGAGATGCAGGATCCAAAAGACCTATAAGAGTCTACATTTCAATTTTCCCATTAACATACCCACTGATTATCCTGGTTTCACAATACAGCACACCCACTTCACACGGCCCTTTGGTCCTTGGAAACATGTCTCCTAGTCCGGGTCCTTATCAAGAACCGAACTGCGTGGGTCCCCACCAAAATTCATAAATTGAAGCCCTAACCACCAAGGTGACTGTATTTGAAGACAGGACCTTTAAGGAGGTAATTATGATTAAAGGAGGTCATATGAGTGGAGCCCTAATCCAGTAGGACTAGGGTCACTACAAAGAGAGGAAAAGATACCAGGACCACACGTGTACAGAGAATCAAGTCACGTTAGAACACAGTGAGAAGGAAATCAGCAAGCCTAGGACAGGGGGCTCAGAGGAAACCAACCTTTCAATCTCTACAACTGTGGTCCAATACATGTCTGATGTTTAAGTCTTCTATTCGACTGCATTCTGTTCTGGCGGTCCCGGCACACTAACAGTGCCACGACCTGATTGTGTCAGGTGGATCACTCATTACTGGCCCATGTTGGTACTGCAAAATGGCTGATGCCACACTTATATCGTTTTATGTCCTTACCAGCTTATATTCCTGTGTTGTTCACTATTACAATGCTACCTCCTGATGTAGAAACAATGTCCTTGTCACAAAACTCCACAACCAACAACCAGGAAGGTGATGACTGGGGAGGCTACATCCCCTAAAGCAAAGGAACAGTCTTGGGAGTGTGTCACCATAATGCCACTCCTGCCACTTAAGTGCAAAATTGCTGTGCAATAAGGAATCAGTGTGTTTCACATGTGGACAGTCCACATTCTGGCAGTGGAGTTATGACCATTCTCTCATGATACTGACAAGAGCCATGTGGCTCATGAGAGTCTGCTTGCATTCCACTGTGTGTTTATCCCATATGCTCTTATCTTCTCATCTGAAGACCACCTGCTCTCTTCTGAGCATCTCGGTATATATGATACAATAACTTCTTTGCTTGTTTTAATATGGCAGTGGATGGATTCTGCATAAACTGTCTCCCACATCTCCAGTTTGATTTTGTGATCTATCTCCCTGTTTCAGATTAAACCAAAGGGCCGTAAAAAAAGGTGGGAGACAGCAGATGGAACAGGAACTTTTGGCTTCAGCGTGATCATGTTTTTCTAGCATTACCTCAAAGAACAGGGAGACAGCAGATGGAATAGGAACTTTTGGCTTCAGCATGATCATGTTTTTCTAGCATTACCTCAAAGAACAAGGAGACAGGGGTCTAGGCTCTGAGGACGTTTGACCCACAGGACGACAGACCTGCTCCACCCATCCCGCTTGGTTCTCCCTAGACAACAAATACTCTCAACACGGAATCACCATCCAGAAATGCTTCGAGGTGCTGATGACCCAGCAACCATGCCCTTTCCCTTGAGGGTCCCCTTAAATTTTATTTTCTCCTGCCACCTGCTATCCCTCTGAGACTTTTCAAGACCAAGCTCTTCTTTCTGTGAGTCTTGACACCTTCTTACCAGCCTTGCGCTTTGGCATCCAGTGTCATCATGACCTTTGATTGCGTTGTGTGAGACAATCATGGCAGCATCTCCCTTAAAGAAAACTAGTTTGCATATTCTTTTCATATTTTTGACCCATTCCCAGGTTACTGAAATTATATGAAAGAAAAAAAAAAGTTGAGAGACACAATCCCATCAAGAGGTTTGTTTTGAATTAATATTATTTCTATTTTCTTCTTATTCTGCTAGGTCTTGTCATAGAAAGTCTGTCTTGACCATTCTCTTGATGAGCATCCCCTGTAATATACCATCTCTTCCAGACAGTGGTCGGCACTGTGGGTATGGTATCTTTGTGTCTGCACTGTAAGTAGATGCTGTATCCTTGGCAGTATGTTCCAGAAATCTTTCTGCAGTAGAAGTTTAAAAACATGGGTTTATGTGCCCATGTTGGTAATGACAAGTCTAGGAAATGCAGCACTCCACAAAATCCACTTGGTCAAATTTTGTCCACTCTTCACATATTTGAAACTGAGTTCTTTCTCTTTCTCAAAGCTTGCCGGGTTGCTTGGGTATAATTGTGGTGGAAATGCCATTTTATTTTTTACATACATTTTTTAGTCTCCATAGCAGTGCTTGCCAGATACTATTTCATGGTTTAAGCCGTCTGCCAAGCTGTGATAAGACATTTAAGTGAATTCCTCCTTGTATCATATTATCTGAGAAATTTGTGTTCATTATAGTTATCTCTGAGGAATTCTCAATGGTTCTTGAAACTATAGTACTGAAAAAATATTAATCAGGATTGTTCAGCAGATGTTCCTTTCAACTTTATCCAAAATACAATCCAAAAATCAATATTCAACAAAACCCCGAGTCATTCAGCAAGCTAAGCTCACGTCTGAGCACCTTCACCTCCAGCACCGTTCCGGATGGGCCCACAGTGGCTGGGGCTTCTGTGTGCCAGCCTGCAGCCAGCGTGGCATCTGGTCATACCATTTGCCCTCACCTTTCTCCTCCTTCACTTAATTTCAGACTCGGGTCTCCAGAACAGTGAGAGAATGAGTTTTTGTGTTAAGCCACACCGAGTTGCTGGTATTTGTTTCAACAGCCCTCGAAAACTAAGCTGTGTGAATTTTACTTTGTTGACTGCTGGATTTTCTTGTATTCCTTTAAAGAGTGTTGGACCTTTTTTAGCATGTAGTTACTAGAGATCACTTGGACCCTTTCCAGGTTTGCTTTTAAGTTTTACAGCAGATTCAGAAAAACTTTCTTCTAAGACTCAATAAACCCCAATCCAGGGTGTAAATTATCCTCCTGATAATTCTAGCTGATGCCTTATATATTAGCAGGTTTTACCATTCTGGCTGTCTGAAATATGAATTATTTCCATCTTGTGCAGCCTACTACTTTTGAGTGGTTCTTTCCTTGGGTAGTTTTATTTATCTCACACACATGCTGATCAGCACTCAGCCAAAGGCTTGTTAGGGTACCTCTTAACAGTTATTGGCAGAATCGCCAATTAGTATAAGATGAAATAAAAAGTAACATCTTAGTAATTGTTATATGCCAGGAGCCATGTTACAGTTTAATGAACATTAACTAAGTAAAATGTACATTGTTTGTGTTTATGACAAATGCAATTATAACCTTATTACACTTTGGCATCCTTTACGAAAGCACATTAAGGTTCAATATAGAAATAGTTAAGTTACACTTAACTTGTCCTCAAGTAATAATAAAACATTTTTTTTCATCTCAGACACTCCTCAAGTATGGCTCATTTCTGTCTGCATGTAGCAACACTGGCTACCTGATGGCCTTGTTACTTTCCCACTCTGGATATACTGGAACAGAAAGCTACTTACATACAAAAATTAATTGGAGCGAAGGGAGAAGACATTTCTTTGTATTAATTAAATAACGAATATGCAGAAATGTGTATGGTCAAGCCAGGCAGTTTCATTTTACAGCAATGTTTGTTATAGAATTTCAATATGATGTGATAGAAGTTTTTCAAACTATGAAACCCTGGCCGGATTGTGCACCTTCTAGTTGAAATGAAGTATTCATAACAGATTGCAGCTTCAGATTTTGTTTGCTGCTTCTTAGACATTTTGGAAACACACTTAATGAATTTTATAGAATTCTGAGGACAGGATTTCTCCCCCACTTCTTTCATTTTTAAACTGCTTCATTATTTATAAGAGGTCTGGGTATAATTGTAGCATTTCATATGCTTGCTCAGAGAAATGGACCATTTCCTTGGTCACTGAGGATATTTCTCACATAATCAAACAACAGTTTATACGCCTTGATCTTATTCTTTTTTTATTTATCCCTGTGTGTTTTGTGGAAGTTAAAATGGCTACGATAGCCTAACCAAATAGCGCCAAACACTGCACAGAGCAACATACTCTGATATCTCTTGCTGTTTTCTATTCTTGTTCCACACATATAGGTTTTTCTTTCATGACATTTGGTCTTGCTAACGTTTGGGGGTCACCTCAGAGACCAAGCTGAGTTGCTGTTAATAAAAAAGTTACATTTGGCGCATACTCCTTAAGTTCTGGTACCCATTCCTTGTACATTGTGAAATGAGGCTACCCTGACCACAGAGAAGCATATAAGGAAGACATCAGTCACTGGATTAGATAAAGGTCTCAGACAATCATAGTCTTCCTGTGTGATCATAACTTCCCTGTCCGGCCGTGTCACTGAGTCCTAGGAGGTACCGCCTGCCTACTAATGGTGATGCTGACTGTGCAGTGGTGGGGGATGGCGGACACTTAGCTCTCTGGGAAGGCGTCGCTGGCATAGCTCTTGAGTAGCACATCCTGCCCACAGTCCTGTCACCAACCACCACGCACGGGAGGATGAGTGTGCACGGCAGTGAGCCGTGCTGCTACTGGACAGCCTCCAGGCACGGTCCTGGCTCCAGCGGATACTAGCCATTGCCTCCAGTAACTATTTAACAAGTGAAATAAAATAAGGTTTAAGAAAGTCTTATTTCTCAATAATGTCAATGGAAGACTATTTGGTCTTTACTATTAAAATAGAAAAATAGAGCAAAGTTAGTAAAAAACCTAATTTAAAAATAAGTCCTGAATTTTATAGAAATACATTACTATGTATTCAGATGACTCCTTTACTATTAGTGACATTGGGACTACATTTTATTTCACCAGAGGAATAAAGAAACATACAGCCCTGTTTCTAGCATCACGTGATACAGTCTCTTATGATTATTTCCACAAATACTATGTAAGACGACTCTAAGATATTTATAAGAAAGAAACCAAGGTCCTGTTATTTTTAACTGATCTTATCTAGATAATAATAGATTAAGAAAACAGAGATAAAGAAAGTAAATAATTGCACAAAGTTTATTGTCTCTGCACCAGACAAACTATCTGTTCCTAGCCTGCTATATATAATGCTAGTATATGTGAACCTTAAACACTTCACCAAACAAATATTTGAGCATATTTGATTCCAAATACCTCTTGGTAAAGTAAATGCCGAGGGTAATGGAAGGAATCCCAAACTAGGAATCAAGACTGAGTTTTCAGCTCTGTCTGGGCCTCCAATACTAAAGTATACATATATTATAGACCATTCAGACGGAACATCTGTAAACTAAGGGGACTGAACCAGATGAAATTTGGTATACTTTCCAGCTTTAAAATTCCATCATACTAGGTTCTCAAATAACTATTCCAAAAAACCCCCCAAAACTAGCATTCATAATTTTAAAAAATTTTTGAAATTAAATTTCAAATAGGGTGACATTGATGAATAAGAGTACACAGGTTTCAGGTGAACATCTCTATACCATTAGCATTCATAAATTTTTAAGTAAATTTAAGCTGGTGGATAGTAGTGTGGCTGTATTATTTATAATCATACATGAATTAGAAGAGCTAGTTTCATTGCTGCAACACTGCACCAGAAAACCTTGTATTAATAAAACAAGAACGATAAAGCATTTCTTCTGAACTTACCATTTGGAAATACTGCTTTCTTTTCAGAAAATAGAAACGACCTGACCTTTGGAGTTTAAAAATAAGCCACTAATTTTATTTGGTGATTAATATCAATTAAACCTTTTCTTACAGAAGTCACAATTGACATACGTTGTTATAGTTATTAGTGCTTCACTAAAAAAGGCTTTAACATGCATCTTTTTATTGGTTATTTCCTAAAAAAATCAAGTGGATGACATAGAACTTTATAGACTAGAATACATACCTTGTTGTTAGCAAAGGAAAATGGGAGTGTACTTTAATTTTCTTTCTTGGGAGGGATAGATAGTAAACAGAGAATTGTGAATCATTGGTTTACATTAGAGTTCTCCAAGTGAGGTCTCCAGACCACAAGTGGCCCATTACATGGAAACTTGTTAGAAATGCAAATCTTGGGTCCCATTCCAGACCAAGTGAAGTCATGGAGTCTGGGGATGGGGCCCAGCAGCCTCCCAGGAGATGCTGACATACCTAGCGTTTAGTCAGTACTTTCCTTCTGTAGTACTATTCTGTAGAACATGTACACTATTCTTTGCACGTATCAAGTGATGCAACTGAGTGGGTAGGAAACAATTTAAAATATTAAGCCAAATCTTGTAACAAATTGTTTCTGGCGAGACTTAAAAGTAAACCCACTCCTCCTTTCTTATTAGTTTTACACATCTTAAGTTGCCCTCTTGTCTCACAAAATGCTGACCTGGCCTGCTCCAGATTTGAGTATTTTAACATCTACTTTGTCATTTTTTCAACAAGGTCATGCTCAAACTGCAACTAGGAGTCATAGTAATCATTTCTTAGGTTTCCCTACAATTTCTAAGAGATTAGCAAAATTTTAAAATAGAAAAACAAGCAAAACTGAAAGATTAAATCTGTTTATCCAGCAATAATTATTAGGTACTTAAAATTAGCTGAGTCTATCAGCTACTCCAACAGGCTGGGAAGATAGTAGTGAACAATACAGACGAAAATCTCTGCCCTCAGGGAGCTTCCATTTTATTGGATGTTTCATTGTTATTGCTCTGGTGGCCCTTTTAAAAAAGAGATACCTTTAATATCTGTACTAGTCACTCTTCTCTTTCTGCACTTGTAATCTGCAATAAATAGTAACAGGGTGCACATTGATATTGAATATTAAAATATAAATTTCTTTTTTTTTTTTTGTTATTCAGTGAGAAGAGGGGAGGCAGAAAGACAGATTTCCACATGCACCCTGACTGGGATCTAACCAACAAGCCCACTAGGGGGCGATGCTCTGCCCGGCTGGGGTACTGCTTGGTTGCTCAGCAACCCAGCTCCTCCTCGTGCCCCAGGCGGAGGCCATGGAGCCATCCTCAGTGCGTGGGGCCAACTCACTCCAATCGAGCCATGGCTGCAGGAGGGGAAGAAAAAGAAAGAGAGAAGGAGAGAGAGAGGGAGAGAGAGAAGCGAGAGGGGAAGGGATAGAGAAGAAGATTGGTGCTTCTCTTGCATGCCCTGACCAGGAATCGAATCCAGGACATCCAAACGCAGGGCCGATGATCTACCACTGAGCCAAACGGCCAGGGCCTATAAATTTCTTTAAATTATCTTACTAAACCATGAGGTATGAGTAAATTTTAAATTACTAGGAAAAAAACTAGATACAGACTATTTTTTTAAACAAAATACATTCAATATTTGCAAATAATGTATTGTTCATAATGTGCAGATACTCAGTTTTAGGAGTTAAAGTTTATACTCCATACTTTAAAGCAGGCTAGCAGTCACAAGAGAGGACCAAACTGGCTCAGAGTGCCTCCAAAGCCCCAACTCCAGGAAAGTGACACTATGTGACCTATGTGGCAGCCCCTGAAAAGTTCCATTCTCAGGGCTTGTACTTATTTGAGGTGACTCAGAGCCTGCTGTATGGACAGTCATATCTCTGGGGAACTTGTCAAAAATGATCAATTAAACTTAGGTGATGTAAGTTAGGACAAATAAGGGGGTGGCTAAAAAATTAAAAGGAAAATGACATGCCTATAAGTTACTATGAAAAGCTCAACACATTCCTGGAACTCTAGAAGGCCACATGCATGTGCAGGACTGTGTATATGCCCAGGGAAGACCAGAGAAGGCTCCAATCTTTCACCTCTGGCTGACCTTCATAGTCTGTGCAAGAAGGTGAAATCCACCTTATTTCCCCATGTATAAGATGCACCTTAATTTGGGGGCCCAAAATTGGAAAAAAAATGTATTACATAAAGTTATTGAACTCAAGTTTTATTCATCATAAAATTCATATAACTCCTCACTGTCAAAACTCCCATCCATTAGCTTGTCCTCATCTGTGTCTGATGACAAGCCACTGTCTTCAACAATGAGTGCAACAACAAGTGCAAAAAAGCGGAAATGCAAGTAAAAAAAATTACAACCACTGTATAAGATGCACCCAGTTTTTAGGCCCCAAATATTTTGGAAAAAGGTGCATTTTATACATGGGGAAATACGGTATGTAAGGCAGAGTGATAAAAACTGCATATCAAAACTTTACAAACATGTCCCAAGCACACACAGAACCCCCTGGAAAGGCTGCAGGACTTCTTGGAGCCAGGCCTTTAAGGAAATCTCTGTCCAGTCATTAGAAGACCACTTAGCTAAGTGGGTACCTCAGTGGTTGCAAAACACAAAAAATACAAACTTTATACAGAATTACTCAAAGAAATTTACAAACTAAATAAGTAGTAAGAATAATAATTACAAAAAAGACAAATCATAAAAGGGAAGGGTAGAGAGTCTGATTTCCAGGTTTGCCACATTATAGTATCTCAAATGTCCAATTAGAAACAAAAAATTTATAAGACATAAAAAAAGTAACAGTGAAGTATAATCCTACACAGAAATGAAAAAAGTCAATAAAATCTGTTCCTGAGAGAGTCCAGGTATTAGATTTACTAGACAAAGATTTAAAAAAAAAATTATATATAATATGTTAAAAGACATAAAGAAAACCATAAGAAGAGAACTAAGAGAAAGTACAAGAATGATATATCAGCAAATAGCAAATATCAACAGAAAGACAGAAATAATTTTAAAAAATAGAAATTCTGGATTTCAAAAGTACAATATTCAACAGAGTCATTGGCTCGTCTATAGATTTGAATGGGCAGAGGAAAGAATCTGTGGAACTTTGAGGTAAGCAAATTGAGATTATCTAGTCTGAGGAACAGACAGAAAAAGAAGGAAGAAAAAATGCCAAAAGCCAACATCCTTTCCAGATAAAACACTCAACATGGAAGAATACAAAGGAAATTCCTAAACCTGATAAAGGCTATACAAGGCATGGCGGATCTTGTTAAATGCTTTTCCTGTATCTATTCAGATTATTGTGTGGGTTTTTGCCCTTAATGCTATTTTTATGGCCTATTACATTGACTAATTTTCATATATTAAATCATTACTATCCTAATAGATCTGCTTACTTACACTACATTTCTAAAAACAAAAAATTATTTCTACACTGAGTATAAGGTCTGAATCCAGTATATACATATAACATATTTTTAAAACTATGTCTAATTTTATATAATTATATAGTAAAATATGATTTGCTAAATTAGAAAATGGGCAACGAATTAGAATTGATTCTCCAAAGAAGAGACAAATAAAACTTCAAAAGATGCTCACATCATCAGTAACTGAGGAAATCCAAAACAGAAGACACTATTCTACCCACTAGGATGGTTATAACAACAGGACAGTAAGTGTGGATGAGGCTGTGGAGAAACTGAAACCCTCATACATGGCTGCTGGGTTGTAAAATGGGTCAGAGCCACTTTAGGGAACATTTTGACAGTTCCTCAAAATGTTTAACATACAGACAACGTGACACAGCAATTTCATGACTAAATATATACCCAAAGGAACTGAAAATATGTCTACACAAAAACGTGTATGTGAATGTTCATATAGCATTATTCATACCAGCTAAAAATGGAAGCAGCTTAAATGCTCACCAGCAGATTAAAGGTAAATAAAATGTGGTATATCCACATAAGAGAATCGTATTTAGCCATAAAAAGTAATAAAATTTTGATGCATGCTATGACATGGAGGAACACTGAAAACATTGTGCTAAATGAAAAAGGTCCGACACAAAAGGTCATATATGATATGACCGTATTTATATAAAATATTCAGAATAGGCAAATCCATGGAGTCAGGAGGTAGTTTAGTATTTGCCAGGGGTTAAGGAGAGAAAGCAATGGAAGTGGGGTGGCTACTAATGAGTATGGGTTTTCTTTTTGGGGTTGTATTGAATGTTTTAAAATTAGAGTGACAACAGTTGCAAAACTCTTGTGAATATATTAAAACCTGATGAAGTGTAGACTTTGAAAGGGTAAATTTTATGTTATTTGAATTATATCAAAATGAAACTATTAAAAAAAGAACATCTTTGCATCTTGGCCTTTTGGCTAAAATCAAGTGCAAAAAAACAAAAAAAAGAACATCACATGGTTATGAAAGGTGAAGCTGGTTATGATAAAAAAGCAACAAATACAAGCAAACATACACAGCCCATCCCTCTCCATGTCAGAGAGGAGAGCTGAGTCTGGCTGTGGATGTGGAAATACAGTATGAGACATGGAGAAAGCAATACATAAGAGGAACGGAGACGCTTCGTTGATCACCAAGGTTTTGCTGGTAAGAACTATGCTGCTAGCTGCGCCACTGACAGAAAATAAAAGAGAAAAGCCCAGTGAGGTTCCTGCGAACACGGCAACTTTACTGAGCTGTGTTCACTGTTAGGTTCTTTGGGTTACCAAATAGTCAATCGCCTAAGTGCTTATTATAAAGACTTTTTCTAATGGAAAGAAGAACAAATAATTAAAATGAGAAATAGCAACTGAGGAGTCATTCATACTTTGGTGTCAGCCGAAACTTAAGGGTATACAACGAGCTTTACAAGTAGGTTTCAGGGAAGAAGCCAGGAAGCCTAGTCACCTCGCTCTTGGGTGGCACTCAAAATCACCTTCTCATCCTTTGCTCCTGTTCAAACAGCTGTCTGTGGCATGTGGGTAGCAGAGTTTGAAGTGTAGCAGGTGTTTGTAATTTCCTTTCTCAAGGTCACAGGTGACTCTGCCAGCGTGCTAGAAAAACCACAGCTTCTGGGCCCCGTTCTTCCCACCAAACCCCAAGATCCCCTTCTCACATCCAGATTACCCTCTGCTACTTGGGTCTGTAACTCGTCCCACAGCTATTAGAAGTGAAGGACCATTACTCATAGGAAATCTACCAAGACTTTATCCACTTAACCTCAAATCGTATCTAATTAAATTTCTAGGCAAGTGGACGGGATATTTTCCAAGAAAAACTTTTGAAATTGGCTTTCTTAGATAATGTCCATGGTAGATTTACTACGTGGGAGGAATCTGTGTTGGACTACGTCCCTCCTCCAACCCAGACCTTTAGGACCCTGTTTCCCGTCATTCTGGTCAGCCCTCCCAGTACGGCTCAGTTGTCTATACCCTGCGTTGCGGCTCCTGCTTAACCCCATTATAAGTTACACTGACGACACAAAGATCAGATGACATAATGAACATATGGAACAGAGCTTTAAAAGCTATAAATTGTTTTTACAAGCATTAATTGCTGTTAATATTACCTGAACTGCTCCCAATTTCCACAGAACCTGCTTTGTTCCACTGAGTGGCATTAGATTTAATGGCTTATTCACACAAACTAATTCTGCTTTTAGGGAGACCATCTTGTTGGCTCATATACCAAAATGCATTAACACATTCAATTTAAATATTTCTAGGAGACCCTTTAAAAATTTTTTTTATTGAATTTATAGGGATGACATTGATTAATAAAATTATATGGATTTCAGGTGCACAATTCCATAATGTATCACATTATATGTTCATCACCCCAAGTCAAGTCTCCCATCACCTTATGCCCCCTCTGCCCTCCTCCACCTTCCCCACCCCCTTTCCCTCCTGCAATCTGCACTGTTGTTTGTGTCTATGTTTTTCTTGATTAAGTTCTTCACCTTTTTCACCTAGTCCCCCACCCCCATTCCCTCTGACAGCTGTCAGTCTGCTCTGTATCTATGAGTCTGTTTCTATTTTGTTAGTTTATTTTGTTCATTGGATTCCACGTATAAGTGAAATCATATGATATTTGCCTTTTTCTGTCTGGGTTGTTTCAATTAGCATAATAATTTGGGAGACCTTAAAGACCTTTCGTGTTTCAGTTTCCCTACTGGGAAATGACGATAATACTTTTATCTTTTAGAATTATTATGACATTCAAGGAAGATAACCTACATAAAGCACTTTATACAGTGCCTGGTACAGAGGTAAGTGCCCAATAAAAGATAGGTATAATAATTACTATTCAATTCCTAAAGTTCTTTGAGTTATCATAAAGAAATGATGTTTTGTAGTAGTAAGATATTTCTGTAAAACACCCACAACTATAAATACAGCCATATTTTCCAAACCAAATACAGATCTACTAACTTCACCTCAATTTCTGAAAAGAGAAATGTATTTCTGGTTTTGGCAAAGTAAGCTCTGAATCCCAATGGCGCCCTCAGAGAAGCCTGCTCATGTTGCCATAAGATACTACCAGGAGAGCTACGGTGACAAGAAAACTGTGAAGTTTCATTCCATTCCCTTTAGGAATTTATCTCAACCTTGATGCATCATACTAATCTGTGATCCAATCATGTGGTAATGCCAAGAGGTGTCTGCGTTGCTGACTGCCGCGCAGAGACTGATCTCTGGGGACCCTGAGCTGGTGGCGGGATGAAGAGTACCCCAGAAGGAAGGAAATAGGTGAACTCAACGTTTATCAGGGCGAAGAAAGAATCTACAGAACATTAGTACTATAGTGGCATTTGGGAGATGTTCATGTAAGGCAGGAAAACCAGAGCACTAGTTTAATAAGTTTTGATTACACTTCTCCCCAAAATGGAGAGTATTTCATAAGATAATGAAGGTTACACTTTTCTTTTCTAAATAATTGTTTTTTAAAAAATTATTTTCTGGCATTATCTACTCAAGTTTTTACTTCTTCTATAGACCGTATCAATGCTTCCTCATAAAGGGATCACATTTTATACTGATTGGCAGGAAAATTTCAAGTAATCACCAACCCTTATTTTTTAAAATATGCAAGTAAATGCTTTGGTAAGCACACTGCCATGTAACACTTTAAAATTGCTTTTAAATTATATTCCCCAATAAAAATAACATAAATAAAAACTTAAATTGCCCATGTCAGGAAATTTTCACTATTTTTATTTTGCTTGCTATTTAATATTTTTCTGATGTTCTGAATAAGGGGCATTATTAATTTTGTCAGTGTTTCAGAGTTTGGAAGAAAGCTATTATCACAGCTAATAATAATAAGAAAAGAATTCAAAAGAATTTTTACAGGCCAGATACTGACTCAAAAATAAATTGATGAGCCTGGCCTGTGGTGGCGCAGTGGATAAAGTATATACCTGGAATGCTGAGGATGCTGGTTCAAACCCTGGGTTTGCCTGGTCAAGGTACATACGACAAGCAACCAATGAACAACTAAAGTGAAGCAACTATCAGTTGGTAATTCTCGCTCCTCTCCCCTCTCTATCCTCTCTATAAAATCAATAGATAAAAATCCTAAAAAAGAAAAAAAAAGATTGAAATTTGAAATTCAACAAGGACAAATGAACAACTGCCCTTGGTGTTAAACACTAATTTCTGAGAGATTACTGTTAGTGTTAACACACTGTACTCAGTACTTGAAACAACAGAACAACACTAATAAAGTAGGTATAATTATTATCTCCATTCTAGAGATGAGGATACTGAGGCACAAATATATAAATAATGGGAAAATAAGTCTTGATAGCATCTTTAAAACATCAAGGAGTTATGGTAGGTTTATGTTTAATATGAACAGTATCCAGATTGCAGAAACTGTTAATACCACTACGTTTCTCATATCACAGTTAGAACAGTAACTGCTTTTCCAAAGACTGTGAGCAAGAAGGAACAGAATCAACATACATTAAGAGAAGTAAGTGGATGTGATACAGATACTTTCAAACATATTAAGAGCTGCTTTCATGGAAGAGGAAACTGATATGTCTTACAATGGTCTCGAAAAACAGTACAGCTAAGATCTTAATCATTTGTAGTAAAATACAAAACCTGAGTAAGTCATGAAAACACAGCGTTTTAAGGTAGAACCAGTTTTGTTTTCCAGGAAAGAACGTATCCACAAGCAAAGGGGCTTTTTCTTTAGTGTAGTTATTGCTATTTCACCTTTTTCATATGTTGAAACCAAGTGACTGGAAATGTGTAGAAATTAGAAATGTCTCATAGCTCTATAACAGTATCCCACTACTGGCAGCTAATCTTTGGAAAAGTAGTGAGGCAAATATCAAGAACTCAGAGGCTCTTTGGTAGCATGTTAATTAAAAAAAGAAAAGAACCTCCTGATTGTTTACTAACTGTGTGATCCTAGGCAAGCCTCTTCACTTTTCAGTGCCTCGGTTTCATCATTTATAAAGTGGGCACGATAATACTTCTGTGAGAACTGTGCAGCTGGGCCCTGGACGGGAAGCTGTGGATACCCTTGTCGTGAAGAATCTGCTTGCTCCCTGCCCATGATAATGCAAATGACTTCCCACACTGAAACCTGAGCCCTTCTGACTATTGGGTCTCCCTTCTGAATTCTGCGGCTGTGGCCCTGTCAAGCATAACAGATTTAGATCTTCAAACTCATCCTCTTTTCTGAGATCCAAGCCTATATTCTCATTTTTTTGTTGAACATTTCTATTTGTTCATGGCCTTTGGTTATCTGAAATTTAACATGTCTAAAATTGAATCTGTTGTTCTCTAAAAATCAGCTTTCATTCATTTCTGTTTTCAAAAACATGTAGTCTGTTAATGAAGTCATCATTCTCTCAGTAACCTATGTCTGCAGTTTTGGAATCATTGTTTACCATTTTTCTTTTGAGTCCTTATCATAAGTTCTTTTTTAAAAAAATTCATTTTAGATGGCCCTGGCTGGTTGGCTCAGCTGTAGAGTGTCGGCCTGGCGTGCGGGGGACCCAGGTTCGATTCCCGGCCAGGGCACACAGGAGAAGCGCCCATTTGCTTCTCCACCACCTCTCTGTCTCTCTCTCCCCCTCCCGCAGCCAAGGCTCCATTGGAGCAAAGATGGCCCAGGCGCTGGGGATGGCTCCTTGGCCTCTGCCCCAGGTGCTAGAGTGGCTCTGGTCGCGGCAGAGCGACGCCCTGGAGGGGCAGAGCATCGCCCCCTGGTGGGCAGAGCGTAGCCCCTGGTGGGCGTGCTGGGTGGATCCCGGTCGGGCGCATGCGGGAGTCTGTCTGACTGTCTCTCCCCGTTTCTAGCTTCAGAAAAATACAAAAAATAAAAAATAAAAAAAATAATAAAAAAATTCATTTTAGAGAGGAGAAAGAGAAGGGAGAGAGGAGCAGGAAGCATCAACTCCATGTGCTTTGACCAGGCAAGCCCAGGATTTCGAACAGGTGATCTCAGCGTTCCAGGTTGATGCTTTAGCCACTGACTGCGCCACCACAGGTCAGGCCCTATAATCAGTTCTAGTCTGCAAATACTTCTCATTACCCTTTTGTACATATATACAATGGAATATTACTTGACCATAAAAATGAATGGTATCTTAACATTTGCAACAGAATGGATGGACATAGAGGGTATTATGCTAAGTAAAATAACGCAGACACAGAAGGACAAGTACCATATGATTTCACTTATATGCGGAATATCAACAACAAAATAAAAAAATGAGCCAACAAAATAGAAACAGACTCATACAGAGAGCAGGCTGATAGATGCCAGAGGGGAGGGTTACTGGGTGGTGGGGTTAAAAAGGTGAAGTGATTAAGGAATACTATTAGTAGATACAAAATTGGTATGGAATGTATGGCAAAATACGGGGAATGTAATCAATAAAGTGTGGTGACGATGGTGCCAAATGAACTCTTAAATTATCGGAAGGAGCATTTTGGGAGTTTATGAATGTCTCTCCACTGTCCTGTTCATTTTTAACTAATACAAAATAGTGTTGAATGCAAACTGTAATTGAAAAATAAAATAATAATTACATTACCCCCTTGATCATATTCTCATGCTCAAATTCCTTACTATTGCTTATACCGAGCCTTAATTCTTTATTAAAGTCTTAATTCTTTATCCAACATCCAGCAATCTATATAAATCATGCCCAATTTACCTTTTCTAATCTTTTAGCTCATGTTCTTAAATACTCTGCTTCAAACTGTCTATTCATCTGTCAAGTGTGTGTATTTTTACTTTTATGGATCTTTTGGTCACACTGTTACTCTCGTCTAGAATATCCTATTCCTTTTTAAATCCCATCCTTCCTTGTTAGGCAGTAGCACCTTCCCAAACAGCCTTCTCTAAACAGCTTCCCCAAACTCTCTAGTCCTGGGAATTCCTACAGCACTCAAGACCTAACCCATAGCGCTTTCCTTCAGCACAAGCTGCCCTGGTGACAAGCCATCGGTTTCATATTGTTCTGAACTTTTATCCATTTCATGTATTGGGATTTAAGTGTTTACAGCTAACTTTTCTAAGAGACCAAGGCATGAAGCAGGTATTATATATATAAATATATTTTTTAATGTTTATTTTATTGATTTTAGAGAGAGAGGAGAAGAGATAGAGATGACAGAAACATTGATCTGTTGTTCCTGTATGTGCCCTGTCAGGGGTGGGGGGATCAAACTGATACCTCTGTGCTTCAGCACGATGCTCTAGCCAACCAAGCTGTCCAGTCAGGGCATGTTTTATATGTTTTGTATTTCTACTTTTGCCTGGTGTTCGGTACTGTACTGTCCTATGCACATTCTTAGTGTTTTCTGATAATTTAGAAAATACATTCAGATTATGCCACTGTTGTGTTATAGTCCTCCAGTAATATAAAATTTTCATAATTAAAAAAGTTTTCCAGGTAGAAAAATTTATAATAGTCAAAAGAAAATTAGGGGGAAAAAGCTAAGAAAATCATAAATGTCAGTGGAGTGTGCTGATGGTAAAATCAACATAAGCGTCACAATTTACAGTGTCTGGGTGAAAAACGAATGTGTTGATACTTAAGAAAAATTTTGTATTATGGAGAACTCACAGTGGTCTTAAAGAAACCTATTTTGCACTAACATTCAGTAGAACTTTGCATTGCTATTTTATCGAAAAGTGACAATAGATTCTTTTATGACTTAAGCTATAAAAGCTTATAGTTTATCAGTTCTTTCTCCACCCTGCAATTACTTACAGGAAGAGATTGGCTATAGGTTTTATAGGGATACATTCACCCCAATTTACATACTATGAATTCCTGGAAAACCCTATAGATCAGAGAAAACAAAGTGCTCCTTTGGATCAAAGACATTTCATTTGAACTCTCATGCATTTATCCAAAAACAAGCTGCTCCAAATATTATGTGAAAATGTGAGATATATTTTACATTAATAGATGTATAAAGTATATTACACTAATATATAATAATGCAATATACAGCGATCTTGTGAACACAGAGTGGGATAAACAATGCTAACAATCTAATAAACAATTCAAAATATGGTAGAATAGGTACAGATATCATAAGATTCGAGTTTCAGAATAAAATCAAATTTGTAGGCTTTAGATAAGTACGTTTATAAATAATGTTAATGTTAAAGGCAAGAAACATCACAAATATCTAGATATATTTTCAAAATAAAACTATAACACACATTAAATTTATTATTGATGAAAAATTATGTGACAAACATTTATCTATCAAACCCTTAGAAAACCTAGGAGTGTAACTGCAGAATGAATAAATGAATAGTTTGTTAATAAGTTGGTCATATAATGAGAAAGAATAATAAATCAACATTTAAATTTCCAATTAAGGCTTTGACTGGTTGGCTCAGTGGTCAAGCATTGGCCAGGCATGCAGAAGTCCTGGGTTTGATTCCTGGTCAGGGCACACAGGAGATGCTCCCTTTCTCTCTTCTCTCTCTTCCCCTCCCACAACTATGGCTTGATTGGAGCAAGTCGGCCCTGGGCGCTGAGGATGGCTCCATGGCCTTGCCTTGGGAGCTAAAAATAGCTTGGTTGCTGAGCAACAGAGCAATGACCCCAGATGGGCAGGACATCGCCCATAGGGGGCTTGCCAGGTGGATGTTGGTCAGGGTGCATGCAAGTCTGTCTCTCTGCCTCCCCACTCTCACTTAAGAAAAAAAAAATTCCAGTTATGCTAGGATATTTAAAATTCTACTAACTAATGCAATGCTTAGGTGAATGGCAAAGTGTTCCAGGAGACAGCCTGGATTTTGTTTCAACCTGTTGTGGTAGATGTGAAGCCTCTGTGAAAATGCAAGCTGTAGTTTATAAACTGCCAAAAAATCCATTTGTTAGAAGAAAAATTGTTCTCATTAATGGGGTTGTGGAATCACTAAATAAAATAAGAAGAAAGGAATGATATTTCTTCTAACATTTGTTAGAAGAAAAATTATTCTCATTAATGGGGTTGAGGAATCACTAAATAAGAAGAAAGGAAAGTTAGCACGGGTAGTCAACCTTTTTATACCTACCGCCCACTTTGGTATCTCTGTTAGTAGTAAAATTTTCTAACCGCCCACCGGTTCCACAGTAATGGTGATTTATAAAGTAGGGAAGTAACTTTACTTTATAAAATTTATAAAGCAGAGTTACAGCAAGTTAAAACATATAATAATAATTACTTACCAAGTACTTTATGTCGGATTTTCGCTAAGTTTGGCAGAATAAATCTTTATAAAACAATTTAATATAGTTAAATCTATCTTTTAATTTATACCTTGGTTGCTCCACTACTGCTCACCATGAAAGCTGGAACGCCCACTAGTGGGTGGTAGGGACCAGGTTGACTACCACTGTTAGTTAGTATTACAGGTGTGGAATTCAAGAAGCTTTACAAAAATCAGTGAAAGTTACAACAGTCCACACTGATGCTATTTGAATTTTACGGACTTTCAAAATAATTCTCAAATCACAAATAGTTATTTATATACTCAGCATGGCTTACCATGTTCTTATTCCACTAGATAATATGGAAAGCTATGGGAACTGCAGGGCATATGGTTGTCCATTAAAAAGTAGGTATGTTTGAACCATATTTCACATGTACTAATCTCAAGTAAGAAAAGACCAAATCTGTGAGGGAAGACTTCCTTATGCTAGTTACAATTTCTCTTTGATTTTCAAATAAGTCTTTCCTTCAAGGTAAATATAGGATTCCCGCCTGTATCGACTTAACTATTAACTAACTTTTACACCCGCTTTTCAGGGTTCAGACAGTGACCTCTGATTAATCTGAATCTGATATTATCCTTCACTTGCTGTAGGCAGTGAGCAGGTGCAGCAACTAGTTCTTAAAGTGGCATGCTCTGATTATTTGCATATAATTTAATCTTATGATTCTCTAATGTTTTATTTGCTTTTCCTATACTTCTAAACTATCTGAGTGAATACCCTTTAGGACAAAAATCAGTGAAAAGGAAGCCATATATTTAATCATCATAGCTTTAGGTATAAAGGAAGTATAAAGAAACTAGGTATAAAGAAAATAAAAGAGTATCTGTAATATATGAGCTTCCTATACAAAGGAATAACTATCAGGCTGACCTCCAATGTCACTCCTGAAATACTAAATGCTAGTATTGATGATCAATTCCTGCAATGCTTTGAGGGGAAAGGGTTATATCTAAATAATTAAAACCCTGGCAAACTGTATTATACAAAGATATATGAGATATTTAAAAATATGTAGACTCAGATAAAATACCTCTTTCAATTTATATTTCTTGAAAATATAGCTTGAAAACATACTTTGATGTAAACAAAATTAAGAGCTCAGAATGCTAAAAAATGAGTAGTGACCATAGTTAGTAAAGAAGTAAGGTCTTCTTTTTCATGGAGGGGAAAATGCCATGTGGGAAATTGTTTGACTTCCTATCAAAGGCATCTCAAAAACAGATATGGCATTATTTATGTCATAAAGAAAAAAATTGCAAACAAAAATATTAAAGTTCATATAATAAATGAAAAAAGAAAGTAAAAAGACACTGAGAGAGAACAGAGAACAAAGGTACAAAGGGGGTTCTGTCTCAGGATAAACTATATTTTCTTAAAAACCATGACGTCACATTATAGTGCTACAGGATCAAACCATCCTCTGTAACCATATGTTCACTGTAAAGTTCATTCCAACTCAGAATGTCAAGACACACATCGCTCTGTTATAGGGGCTTGGAGGCTTGGAAAGTCTCCTTTCCCTTATCTGATGAATAGCTGCAGCTGCCTATCTCGCATTCTCCTGGACCCAAGCCATCCCTGGTGGTACCTGGAGCAGGAGGGACGTGGGAGTGAATGTGCAGAGAAGTAAGCTGGAAATTGCTGGCTAGGTCCGAAGTCAAGAAGTCACTCAAGGGTCCAGACTCAGCCATTCTGAAATCCTAGCCCACTCTCCCTTTCTATTTTTTTCTCAGATTCCAGAAATATCTCTCCTTTTTGGGCAAATATAGTACAAAATTTGAACTTACAAAAATATCCCATCTTTGTTAAATTTTTAGATAGACCTTTTCCTATTTCTCTTATTTCTAAATAGTTTCTTCTCTTAATCCCATTAATGAAAATAAGGCTATATAGGTGCAAAGGGTAGAAATGAGGAAAAATTATATTTTCTATGAAAAATCAGACTTGACATTCTAGGACAATGGATTAACAAATACACTTGTGATTCTATTTAGAGTTTATGGAGAAAGGGCCATGATTAGCTGTCAGTAAGCAGGGGGACTGTGGAGGAAAGGGGAAGAAGCATAGCAGAATGTGCTTAATTTGTAGTAAAGAGAGAGAGGAGAAGAGCTTCAAAAATGCAGAAAGGAAGCTTGGCTCAGTTCAGAACCTGGAGAACTGAGTGAGGAGTCCTGCACAAACCAAGTATATTACAACTTCTCGACTGCATAGAGTAGAAATGTTATTACTATAATAGGAGCTATCATTTAATAATACAGCTGAGAACATAGAAGCAAAAGACCAACATTATTTAAACTATTATTATTAGATATCGGTACTAATTCACTGGAGTTATTTTGAGATCATTACTATATATAAATGTTAATACCATTATTTCTCATGGGTTCATAAAAACTTGATTCTATCATTTTATTAACATGGAAATCTATAATCAGCCTACAGGATAAGACAATAAATCCTCTGCTGAGATGCCCTTTTCTGAGTTTCAGCATTTACAAAAATAAAAACAAAAAACCACAAACAAACAAATGCAGAAATGTAAACACCATTGCCACAGGAATGCCAAAAGGAATAACATAAATTTCAAAAGTATTCAAAATAATCCAATGAGTGTATGATATAACAAATACATCAAAATTATTTTCCATAATTACTAATCTTCAACTTTTAAATATTAAAGAATAAAATTGACACAATGTTATGGCTACTACAGAATAATTGGAACACACACTACAGCCAAGTCTTTTTTTATGATTTCACTGATTAATTCCTCAAACACTAGTCTTTTCTGGAGCTCTACATATTAAGTTATCAAATATGCTGAATTAATCATATGAATTTATTACAAATAGAAAAATGAAATCAATTTGCCCTTGGGGAAAACTTTTCAATAAAATTTAAATATATGCCCTGGCTGGATGGCTCAGTTGGTTACAGATGCTGAATTAATCATATGAATTTATTACAAATAGAAAAATGAAATCAATTTGCCCTTGAGGAAAACTTTTCAATAAAATTTAAATATATGCCCTGGCTGGATGGCTCAGTTGGTTACAGCATTGTCCCAAAGCGCGGAGGTTGCCAGTTCAGTCCCTGGTCAGGGCACATACAGGAACAGACTGAAGTTCCTACCTCTGTCTCTGTCTCTCTCCCTCCCTTCTCTTCTCCCTCTCTAAAATCAATAAAATAAACATTAAAGAAAAAATTTAAATATATACAGTGGTCCCTCGTTTATCACAGGGGTTAGGTTCCAGAACCCCCTGCCATAGGCGAAAATTTGCGAAACAGCAACCTTATATTTCTTTTATTATTTATATATATTTTAAGAGTATTTTGATTTAATATTCTTTTAATATGTTTTAATTAGTATTTTTATATATTTTATATTGTTTTCAATATTTTAGGCTAGAAAATGCTTATTTTATCACAAAATAATTAAAATAATAAATATATAAAAATACCTATACACTGCAAAATCCCGTAATATAGCGAAAAATCCGCGATAAAAAATTAGACACATACAATTTAAAAATCCGCGATACAGTGAGACTGTGAAAAGTGAACCACGATGTGGCGTGGGACGACTGTAATAGAATATTGTCTTCATTTTCTTAAAAAAAGATATTAGATATTATCAAAATTTTCGAACAGCAGGAAATGAGGAGCTGCATGAAATACTGAATGGAAAAGACAAGAAATAAGATGATGCTTTGAGAGGAAGAAGATACACTCTAGTCTATAATCATCTTATAAATCTTTCATGGGGAACTATCAACTAATAATATTTATTTCATATAAATATTATATTCAGACACTAAATTTGATCATCTTCCTTCTATATCATCTTCTATAATTATTTTTTATATAGTAAATGATACTGTAATTGTTAAATGCCTTTTGTTGCCTGGTAGTAATATAAGAGGGATAAAAGGGAAGGCTTTCACTTAGATAATAATAAAGTCTAGTAATCTGTAAGAAAATGGAATCATAATGGCTTTCTTTCACAAATACAAAATATTCGCTCTCGGTGATGCTAGTGCACAAAATAACAGTAATTTAAGAAATGGTGTAGGTGTCCCAGCCCAGGGTTCCACTGCCAGGAAGAGAAGTCCCCACAACTTATGGCTGTAAAAACCAGCTCCCTCTTAAAGGGCCCATACACGGACTTACCAGGACTCACCCTCTTTGAGTTTGAGCACTGGGGCAGCAGCTCAAAAGGAACCAAGGACATAAGGGGAGCAACTGGATTGTTGGCATCAAGGCAAGAGGTGGGGAGAGAGCTTTCTGCCTGAAGAGTACTGGCAGAGGCCATTGTTCTTTTCCTGAGATACCCCCCCCCCCAGCAGGTAGGTGCTGTATCCGAGTTTCCATCAGTCTGGCTCGCACCGTTCGCTGAGCTCAGGTGATTCCCTGAGGCCCAGCCCCACCTAACTTGCGGGCCCATCCAAGTCGCTTTCAGTGGCTTTTCCATACAACGGCCTATCTTGGCTCAGGCTTCAGACTTCCCTAAAATCTCTCAAACAAGCAGCATCTGGCCTCTACATACTCTAAACCTGTTGCTAAGTGGCCCCAAGCCTGGCACTAGTGGCATCCAGCCTTGGTTCAGAGCTTGGCTTCTCCTGGGCACCTCCCAACCCAGCACAAGTAGCAGCCATCCTCACATCCCTCTGTAGCTCATGCCAGGAGGCCCCAGAAAGGGCACAGGCTACGGCTGATCTTGCACTGCCTGGGAGGGCCCAGAGCCAGTGCACTAGGCGGATAGCTTCACATGATTCTGGATTACCACCCTACCAATTCCATGACCTACACACTCAAGGGGCAAACCCAGGGACACCAAAGTCCCACTGAAGCACATCCTGCTCGAGAGGGCCAGCTCCCACACAGCAGGCACAGCCAGTCCTCACCGCTGACCAGCCTGGGGGTCCATCCCTGCCAGTCACGCCAGCAGCAACCAAGGCTCAACCACAACAGGACAGCACACACAGGGGCACCTGAAGTGCCCACCTCCGGTGACAGCGGAGCCTGCGCCACTGGGGCCTAGAGGACACCTACTATACAAGGCCACGCTCCCAAGTCTGGGAGATGGTTGCCAGATGGGAGGCGGTTAGGAGGACGGCTGAAAAACATGAAGGCAATAAGGCAGGGGTCCCCAAACTATGGCCAGCAGGTCGCATGCGGCCCCCTGAGGCCATTTATCCGGCCCCCGCCGCACTTCCAGAAAGAGCACCTCTTTTATTGGTGGTCAGTGAGAGGAGCATAGTTCCCATTGAAATACTGGTCAGTTTGTTGATTTAAATTTACTTGTTCTTTATTTTAAATATTGTATTTGTTCCTGTTTTGTTTTTTTTTACTTTAAAATAAGATATGTGCAGTGTGCATAGGGATTTGTTCATAGTTTTTTTTATAGTCCGGCCCTCCAACGGTCTGAGGGACAGTGAACTGGCCCCCTGTGTAAAAAGTTTGGGGACCCCTGCGATAAGGAGTACAAATTGGTTGTTACAGAACAATCATGGGGATGTAAAGATAGTATAGGGAACACAACCAATAATATTCTAGTAATTATGTATGCTGTCAGCGATGTGCAACCTTAACGGGATGACCACTCAGTAAGTTACATAAGGCCTACTCATTGGGTTGTAAACCTGAAATTAACATAACATTGTAGTCAACTATAGTTGAAAAATAAAAAAAAAATGATTAAAAAGAGTATAAATCAATTTACATACACATTTACATTACTTTATCAAAAGTATAAAGTATTTTTATATAAAAAAACATTGTTTATAACATTAATATAATAAAGTACCTATAAAAATGATCCAGATCTTATTTTCCTATATCCTGGCAAAATTAGTCAATTTTATTTAATAACTGGAAAATATGAGGTTCATTTTATATGAGGTTCATATGAAGATAGAAAGCTTATGACAGAAGGTTCTACCATGGCATTACTCTAAGCAGTACCACTTTACAGCTTCTGAATCAGTTTTAACAATGCAGAAACAGAGTGCCTTACCGTTGGTGCTGTACTGACCCGAGGCTTGGGAGGTAATTCCAATTTGACACCTGTGAAGAGAAAAGATTGGAAATATTTGCTTATTATACATATCCATTTTATTTTGAAAACATTTCTGTCAGACACGACTCTTACAGCTTCCAAGAAAACAGCCTCACTTATATGGCAGCATCCTTTCAAGTTGTGTCGTGAATTCTACGGTGAGAAACAGCTGGAGAGTTGAGCTATGAGACTGGACTCAAGGTGAGCTAAGACAATTTTCCCACGCTGGTGGCCTTTAGCAATAGCGCAAGATGTGTCCATATCCTGTTCATGGCTCAAAATTATTTATACCATTATCACTGCTCTGCTGCATTTCTTTCCTGAAAGTTTTATTTCTGACTTGAGCTTATCAAGTTTTCATAGAGAAATATCACAAAGGCTGCAAAGGAATCACTGCTTTATTTTTTCAAAAAAAAAGAATAAATAAATAAATCCATTTGAATTTCTCTTTGTTTTGACTTCCTACTATGATATACTGTGCTATTTATTCAATCACCAGGGATTATCTGGAAAATTAAAATTCTCCTTGATTCTCTCCTTTAAAATGATAGATAATATTGACTGATATACTTGAGAAAGGTCCCTTTATCATGTGTAGATTTATCTTTTTGTTCCCAATGTTCTTTACTGCATTTCTTTGTAATAAACAGCTTCTAAGGCTGTAACACAGTGCATCTCATCTGTAAAGATACTGGTTCAAAGTCAAGTTCAAGTTAAATATGAACACAGGTGTGGGTCTCATTTACTTTACAATCTCTTCCCATCAGCAAACCAGTGAGTAAGAATCTTAGAATAGTTTGTTCAAGGCTGTTTCATACAGGGCTGGTTAGAAGAGACAACTACAATGTAGCAATTAACAACATTCCTAGTTGAAATAAAACACTAGTTCTCATTCACAGGCATTTAACTTATTTTTCTTCAAGTATGACAGAGATCAACACAAATGATCACTTTTTATCACTCTGCAAAAGTATATTCAAAATGAACAGAAGTACCATGAAACATCATTTAAGAAAAGTTTCTGTTTAATTTAAAACATTCTCTCAACATCTACTGTTAGCCAGGAAGTATGAAGGACATGGCTAACTTTATTCAATCAGCTGGTATTTATGGAGTGGCTACTGGGCACTCAGTAATAAAAGATAAATTATACAGGAGAAATGATGATTTCTGACTCAAGAGTCTAAGAAAAAAGAAATAATTCTTTTATGGAGAAAGACCACAGGGGAAATTGAGTTTTGTCTTAAGTGTAATAACAGTCTTTAAGGTAATTTTGTAGACAGACACACACTTTTATTCATATAGTAACACTAGCCTTGAGTTAAAAAAAAATTTAAAACCTGAAGTAAAATATCTTCAAAGAATGCCAATTCTTATTGTAAGATTTTAATAATAGTGAAGTAATAGAACAAATCATGAAACCCTCACTTCCTCAACCCCCACATCCCTACAACTCTCTCTAGCTGCAACCACTAAGAACAGTCTCGTGTGACACTATAGCTTTTAAATGAAAGTGGTCACACTAAGCAGTTCAGGAATTAGCAATATCCTATACGTGTCTTCTCACCATTGCAATCTGCTATAAAACTGTCCTAGGTTGATTACTGAGATTAAAATTCTTAAACAATTACAAAGTAACTTTAAAATGATGGAAATAAAAAATGAGTTAAATCTTTATCTTCAGTTCATAAAATTAGAAAAAACTACATACACTTTCAATTTTGGGATGTGTTAAAAATACAATATTTTAAAATAGATTATCCAAAGATGTAATCTTAGTATTCAATTTAGATTGCCTATTTATTAATATCATTTAGAAATACAATCATACATGTTTCTTCAAACTTTTAGTAAAGAATATACAGAAAGCTGTAAGTGTTCTATGTTAATCAGGGACTAAAATCAGCAACATTAAGAGTGGGACAACCTGGCACTATATGCCACTTAATGTGATGCAAAAAAGTATACATCACTTACAGTACTCTTGCCAAAAAAGCCTAGCCTGAATCTAATCATGATGAAACAGATAAAAATCAAAACACTGGACAGGACAGCTGGCTCAGCTGGACTCATTAAAAAAGTGAAGGTCATCAAAAACCCAAAAAAGATTCTAGATTACATGAGACTAAAATGAGATAACCAATTTAAGTGTGAATCTTGATTAGATGCTGGATTAAATAAGCAAGGGAATAAAAATATTGCCTGAAAATTTTAGGCACAATTACTTTTTTTTTTTTTTTTGTATTTTTCTGAAGTTGGAAGTGGGGAGGCAGTCAGACAGACTCCCACATGCGCTCGACCGGGATCCACCCAGCACGCCCACCAGGGGGCGATGCTCTGCCCATCTGGGGCGTTGCTCTGTTGAGACCAGAGCCATTCTAGCGCCTGGGGCAGAGGCCACAGAGCCATCCTCAGTGCCTGGGCCAACTTTGCTCCAATGGAGCCTTGGCTGAGGGAGGGAAAGAGAGAGACAGAGAGGAAGGAGAGGGGGAGGGGTGGAGAAGCAGATGGGCGCTTCTCCTGTGTGCCCTGGCTGGGAATCGAACCCGGGACTCCTGCATGCCAGGCCGATGCTCTACCATTGAGCCAACTAGCCAGGGCCTAGGCACAAGTACATTTTAATATGACTTGTTTATTAGATAATATTATGGCCCTGACTGGTTTGCTCAGTGGATAGAGCATTGGCCCAATGTATGGATGTTCTGGGTTTAATTCCTGGTCAGGGCACACAGGAGAAGTAACCTGATCTGTTTCTCTCACCTTTCCTCTCCCCTTCTCTCCTTCTTTCCCTCCTGCAGCCAGGGCTCAATTGATTCAAGTGTTAGCCCAGGTGCTGAAGATAACACGGTTGGTCTGAACAAGTCAGCCTCTGGTGCTAAAAAATAGCTTGTTTGATTCGAGCACTGGCCCCAAAAGGGGGTTGCTGGGTGAATCCTGGTCAGGGTGCATGCGGGAGTCTGTCTCACTATCACCCCTCCTCTCACTTAAAAAATATTAAAGAAAAAAGAAAAAGTAGATGATATTATAGAGTCATTGTTCATTTCCATAGATGTGAAAATGGTGCTATGATTATATAGGAGAATATCCTGATTCTTAGCAGATATGAATCAAGTTCTCAAAAGAGAGAAGCAACTATTGTGAATTTAGTTTCATTTACCTTTTGCTCCATGGCCTTTCCAGTGACTACACACTGCCAGAGCTACTCTTCTAAGGGGGAACGGTTATCTTGTTATTCTAGAATTTAATCTTCAGGATAAAAATCACCCTCCTTGAGTATTTACCTTAAGTTTCTTAACTCAAAGTGGCACACAAAGCCCCTTGGGCTGAGGCCACTCCTGGCTAGCTCACGAACCCTTCTTCCTTCCTGGGGGCCTTGCCTATCAGCAGCCACTCTTTATGCCAATCAGGGTATACTTAGGCTCTTTCCTTTCTCGCATCCCCTTCTTAGCTTATTATCTTCTAGATGGCCTTTAGAGCTCAGGTCAAACATCGCGTTCTCTAGCAAACAGTTTGTCATTTTCTTCTCCCCACCCCAGTTCTGATTTAGACACCCCACCCCCATCTCTCCCTCCCTTACTGTGCCTGTAGGATCCTGTACAACAGCATTTTCCTCACTACATGTATTACTAAAACTTGCTTGGGTTATTGGTATCATATAATTCATATTCAAGAAATGTGTATTGAATGACTGAATATATGGATAGAGAAAATGAGTTATATAAACATTTTGCAGCAAAATAGGCTACAGTTCTCCATTAATAGTCACGTCATTCCCATATCCTAAATATTTTTCTAAATAGTCATCTGATAATGAATTTTCAATAAATGTGAATCTTAAAGTGGCTTATGCTTGCTGAGCCTAGTAATATGTTAATATTTACTTTATATTAGATTTGTTTTCAGGATTCTATGGGAAGCCCTCTTTTTCCTTCATATGTATTTCAAAGATTTCAGAAAGAAAGTATCCTTTGAACACTATACTTTTCATATGACATCAAAAAAATTCCCAAACTCAGAAACATCAAAAATGAGGCCCCTGAGTCTACAAGGTCTGGCTGTCTGCAAGGACCAGTGAATATTCAAAACCACAAATCAGTAGGCTTTCCCGTGTTAGCCATGGAAATAAAAGGTGACTCACCATCAGGTATACAAACACAACTGAGTGGGTAAGACACTGGGAAGGGAGAAAGGTAGAGATCTGTAAAATTTGAGACTGGGCAATTACTGTATTATTTGCTCCATAAGATGTACCTTTTTCCCCCCAAGAGTGGAGGGGAAAATGCCCGTGCGTCTTATGGAGCGAATGTTCATTTTTTTTTTAGCTGCTGCAGATTCCTGGACAACTAGAAGAGTATTTGAACATTAAAATCTCTTCGCATTTGTTAATAACAGTGCTAATGGTTGTTAATACTGCCGTTGAGTTTACATTGTTGAAATATTATTGTGGTATATTTTATTAAATATTTTAACACACCATTTGGTTCAGAATAATTTCTTTTCTTATTTTACTCTTTAAAATCCTAGGTGCGTCTTATGGAGCAAAAAATATGGCACTGCTTGTGAAAAGCACAAAGCAAGCAGGGAGAAGTAGCCAGCTCTATGATGCGGACTGCATCAGTCAGACACCATGGGTCCTGGTTCAGCCCCTTGGCCAACAGTGGGTTCTGTACTAGACCCTCTGGGAAGACCACCTGCACTAGCCAGTCTCCCACGATCCGTTCTATTTATTCCCAAATATCAATCCAAAATAAAATTCATTGATCCACTGAATACACAAAATAAGCATGTTTTTAATTTTTAAACTGATGCTCAATAATTTAATTGTGCTAATCAATAATTAATCAAAAATCCTACAGTACTTATTTCTATTTAAAAACTAAGCACTGCATATAAATTTTAGTTTTTGAAATATTTCCTCAGTAAGCTCTAACAGGAGAGTGAAGTCTGTTCAAATTATATCCTTTGTAACATGCTCTAGATATTTGATCTGAGGATAGTCAGGCATGTTTCAAATAAAACTGTGCCACATATTACATAGACAATTTCAAAATACTTCAATTCTGTGTTTAATCCTTAAAATATAATTTAGTATCTGTAAGTTTTTAACATTCTAAATTATTTTAACAATAATGTTGTAGTACCCTGAAAGTCACAAATACAGGTACAGAAAAAGAAAATAGAGGATATAATATAATTCATTGGGGACTTAGTGAATGTATGAGTGAATCTTGCATTCCCAGTAACTGCATATGCAGGAATTAAACATCCCTTAGCATTAAAAACAAAACAAATAAAAAGGACAAAGTTAAAATGAGAAAGGATTTAATAACGGAAAAGTGGTTTTGTTTATTACTCTGGTATGGTATTGAGAATGTAGGAAGTTAAGAACTCATTTTCTTAGTTCTACCCATAAAAAAAAATTTAAATTCTAGGGAGAGATAATAAATTTAAATTCTGAACATAAGTATGATAATTTAGAAAATGTTTTCCACAACTCAAAGCAAAGAGAAGTCATTTTAAAAATATGCTTATCATGCTATATCAATTTTTTTCTGTAAAAGTTCAATAAATATTAAGACATTAATTTGCCTAACTGCTATACAGTGCATTCATAACTGCCTTTAACACTGGCTATTAAAGTGTTTTACTTTCAACTCTTTAAGTCATCTCCTGAAAACATACAAATTAATAAGACAGATGACATTAAATATCAAGCCTCATAATGTTACTACAAAAAAAAAAGAAAAAAGAAAAACAAGAGACAACCTCTCCAAAGCCCCCTAAAACTTTGTTGATTGTGAATAGGCCAAAATCAAAAACCTACTTTGCTCAGACAAAATTTAACAGCTATGAAATGGGAAAGACTTTATTCCTTTTAAAAGCAGGGCAAGTACACACACACACACACATACATACATACATAGTCACTCACAACATTAATATGAAAGAAACCAGAGTGCTTTATAATTATTCACTTATTCCCAGAACACCAGGACATCCTTGGGAGGCAGATTTGAAGCATGAAGCATAGTAATTAAGATAATTACATGACTTGTGACACATTAGCCTACAACAGGGGTAGTCAACCTTTTTATACCTATCGCCCACTTTGGTATCTCTGTTAGTAGTAAAATTTTCTAACCGCCCACCGGTTCCACAGTAATGGTGATTTATAAAGTAGGGAAGAAACTTCACTTTATAAAATTTATAAAGCAGAGTTATAGCAAGTTAAAGCATATAATAATTACTTACCAAGTACTTTATGTCGGATTTTTGCTAAGTTTGGCAGAATAAATCTTTATAAAACAATTTACTATAGTTAAATCTATCTTTTTATTTATACTTTGGTTGCTCTGCTACTGCCCAGCATGAAAGCAGGAACGCCCATTAGTGGACGGTAGGGACCAGGTTGACTATCACTGGCCTACAACAAAATCCAGATTCCTAGTCTTAAACTATCATTTGAAGGAGTCCTAAACAAACAATATTGTTCTGTATTATATAGACAACAAAGAACTCTAACTAAGGCCATGAAACTAAGTGCATTTTATCAGAATAAAATATTTAACCAGATTGATTTCTTTCTCTGTGCTTCTTTAGTGCTTAAAAAAATTTTTTTATTAATGATTTTAGAGAGAGAGATGGGAGAGTGAAGAAAGACAAACACATCAATCTGTTCGTGTATGTGCCCTGACCAGGGATTGAACCCACAGCCTTTGCACAATCAGGACAATTCTCCAACCAACTGAGCTATCTGGCCTGGACCTCCCTTAGTAATTTATGCTTATTTCCTGTTGAACTCAACCACATTATACTGTAACTATTTCTTTGCCTGCTGAATTCTTCACCTAAGCCTGGGAGGACTAATGAAGTTTCATCTTCCATTTCTCCAGAGAGTGGCCTAGTCCCTATCATATAGTAGGCTCTCCATAAACATTGGATGATGAATTAATTTTTCATTAAGTATAAAAAGGTTTTTATTTTTTTAATGGGTAATAGCTTTGGTTAGTTAGGGTGCTCCTACTAAAATACAGTATTTTTGGTTCTGCTCAAAAAAAGATGGGTATTAGTAAAAAAAATCACTCTCAATTGTTACTCTCATAAAATTATAATTTAATGCCTTTTTTTTTTTTTTTTTACAGAGACAGAGAGAGAGTCAGAGAGAGGGATAGACAGACAGGAATGGAGAGATGAGAAGCATCAACCATTAGTTTTTGTTGCGCATTGCGACACCTTAGTTGTTCATTGATTGCTTTTTCATATGCGCCTTGACTGCGGGCCTTCAGCAGACCAAGTAAACCCTTGCTCAAGCCAGCGACCTTGGGTCCAAGCTGGAGAACTTTTGTTCAAACCAGATGAGCCCACGCTCAAGCTGGCGACCTCGAGGTCTCGCACCTGGGTCCTTGGCATCCCAGTCTGACGCTCTATCCACTGTGCAACCGCCTGGTCAGGCTAATTTAATGCTTTTATAGTGAAGAAAATTGAAAAAAAAAGTAAATCACCTGAAACTAGAATAGTGTTCTACTTTTTTTTTTTTTTATAGAGACAGAGAGAGAGTCAGAGAGAGGGATAGAGACAGACAGACAGGAACGGAGAAAGATGAGAAGCATCAATCATCAGTTTTTCGTTGCGACATCTTAGTTGTTCATTGATTGATTTCTCATATGTGCCTTGACCATGGGCCTACAGCAAACCGAGTAACCCCTTGCTTGAGCCAGCAACCTTGGGTCCAAGCTGGAGAACTTTTTTTGCTCAAGCCAGATGAGCCCGGGCTCAAGCTGAAGACCTCGGGGTCTTGAACGTGGTTACTTCCGTATCCCAGTCCGACTCTCTATCCACTGTGTAATCGCCTGGTCAGGCAGTGTTCTACTTTTTATTTAGTAAACATTTACAATGCAAAAACTTTTTAAATTATTTTTAAAAAATGACCAGTCATTCCACTTACTCATTTTTTTAGTTTTCCTATTTGTCATCAACTTTGCTCTTAACCTCACAGGCAAATTGTTAAGAATGATACAGAAATGGATTCTGTACATTTTCATTCACTTTTAATTCAAGCTTCCTGAAAACATACACTTAAAATTCTGGAAAATACAAATGAACATTACCTAGATGTCTCTATCATTACCACAAGGTCTGGTCCCTAAACCTAATTTCCATTGTTAGTTGACATTTTCAATAAGTGATGGATATTCATTTCCAGAAAACATTACCAGTAAATTCTGTGATATCACAAGACTGCTCACTTATCCAGGCCAAACTGACTAAACCACAAAATGCAAAAGTATGCACTTAGCTAGTCTAAGAGAAACCTGAGGGCTATTCTGAGTACAGATTTAGAAAGTATGAGCTGACTGAGTGAGAGTGCATGAGAACTTAATTTAGACAGATCCTTTCCTCTGAATTTCCAGGGCCTTCAGTAGACACAGACCAAAATATTTAAACACTAAAGTGTTTCTCATCTTAGATACAAATTTTAAAAAGTTACTTCGAAACACAGAAATTTATAAGAAAAATATTATTTTTATGATTAAATGGTATTTAACTTTCCCCCCTTGACCAGGGGAGGAAACACTAAGGGCTCCTTCTTGATTTCTAAGCGGTATCTACCTCAAGCAAATTAGTAAATCAAATATGATTACTAGTTTTTAAAACTCATCACTTTCCACAGGATCATAGAATAACGGCTGAAATGGACAGTGATTTGAAATATACAAAATGTTCATGTGCAATTAGATAACGGGAATGAATGAGTATATATATGATTAATATGAAGTAAATTTTACTATTTATTTATTTATTTTTGTGACAGAGGGACAGAGAGAGAGACAGATAAGGACAGACAGACAGGAAGGGAAAGAGATGAGAAGCATCAATTCTTCGTTGCGGCACCTTAGTTGTTCACTGATTGCTTTCTCATATGTGCCTTGACCGGGGGTAAGGAGATACAGCCGAGTGATCCCTTGCTCAAGCCAGTGACTTTGGGCTCAAGCCAGTGACCTTGGACTCAAGCCAGCAACCATGAGGTCATGTCTGTGATCCCACGCTCAAGCCAGTGAGCCCGCGCTCAAGCTGGATGAGTTACTTAAGCTGGTGACCTCAGGGTTTCAAACCTGGGTCCTCTGAATCCCAGTCTGATGCTCTATCTACTACATCAGCACCTGGTCAGGCTTTACCTTTTATTTTAAACATGAATTAAAACAGTTCCCATTAGCAGCAATGTGGTCAACATTTTAATATAGGGATGTATTCCTTTAATATGGAAAAACTAAAAGTAACCATTATTTGGCGATTGAAGAAAGGCTTAAAAAATTATGAAATATTTATTTTCTTTAACAGTATATATTATTGTTATCAGAAAAAAATCACGGAAAAATCTCTTAAAAACTACACATTTGGAAATATGCCCTACACTAATATTTTATATGCCTAATTGTCTTAAAAACTGAAATTTTGCCAATTTCAGTTTGAGATGATAAAAATAGCAAAGTACATCTATATGGTTAATATTAAATAATACTAAATATCATCTTATTCTGAAACTATGAAAACAAACAATAAAGGAGTGTGTGGTTGAAAATAACTAAGCCATTTTATAAGCTGCTCTCTCCCCGCCCCCGTCAACTTCAAGTCATGTACAGTTGCTGTGATCTCTGCTCCTCACCTTTGAGTGAATTGATTACTGACAGTTTCATCTGACCTTGGAGGCACAGTAGAACATTCCAAACGTTCCCTCCTTTCACCATGATACATATTACATTCTGATAAAGAAGAGGAAACCTTCCAAGTCATAATAAAAATCACTAATGTCATGGGACTGTTTGATCAGTAGGCCTAGAACTTTATTTTGAAAAAATATATATATATATGTACCAGAGGAATATGCATATTAACATAAGACGTTCACTAAATTTAAGTCTAAGAACATAGTGATTTCGCTTTCTAAAACATAGTGGGAAGTTGCATAAATTTAAAATAAAAAGGTTCATTAATTAAAATAGTTTTGAATATACTCAAATATGCTATCTCTAATTCTTACTGCATTATAAGTCAAACATAGGAGGTATTTGAACACTTTTCACTTGCAGTAAAAACATTTTCCTATTCTCTATTTTCTTTTTTTTAATTTATTTATTGATTTTAGAGAGAGAAAGGGAGAGAGACAGACAGACAGACAGACAGACAGACACTGGGGATCAAACCAGCAACCTCTGTGTATCAAAATAATGCTCAAACCAAGTGAGCAATCCGGCCAGGGCCTGTCCTCTATTTTCACTAAGCTGAAATCACATGCTCCACGTCACAGCATAAGTAACAAATATCAAGGGGAACACTGTAAAGCAAAGCATATGACTGTTTAACCACTAAGCTGTACACCTGAAACCAATACAAAATAAAATTGAAAGAAAAAAAAAAAAAAAGAGTAGTGACTAAGGAGATCGGAAAACTGAGAATGTAGTGTCTTAGAAACTGGTGTATTGAGAAGAGATCAAATGTGTCAAAGGCTGCTGGGAAGTCAAGAAAGATAAGGACCAAGAATTGAACATCGGAATTTACAATGGGAAAGTCATTCGTGAGCTTGATAAAAACAGATTAGAGATGGGAACAAATTTATAGAAGACAAAATGTGATTAGAAATATACCTGTGAAAGCGTTATGCTAGGCTGCAGCAGGTATAGAATCTGACAATAAAGTCAGAGAGTCAGGACCTCTGGTAGGCAGCAAAACACAACAAACCCCAGGAAAAATAACTAAAAGTTCATATGTAAAAACACTTAAGTGAAACATGTTGCAGATTCTATATAAAATGGATGCTGCTGAGCATTCAACTCAAATTAAAAAAAAAAGAAAAAAAAAAGAAAATATCAGTGGAATTGTCTCCAAAAATAATATTGAACTAATCATTTGGGAATAGTGAAGACTTATAGAGTGGATATTGTTGTCCCACTATTCTAAGTAGTTTGACAGCCTAACTCATTTCTCTTGCTTTTTACCCTAAATACAAGCTGCTAGTTAATATGTCTTAGCTATATAAACAAAGTTCTCAACAAACTTTCAGGTGAGGTGAACAAAAAAGTGAAATGAAGGAGTCATTCACACAACAGAAGAGGGCCACCGTAGTTGTACCCGGTAGTTCTTCATTTTTAAAAACAGACAGAGGCCAAGGATCATCAGAAATAAGAGATACACTGGCATGAAAGGAAAAGAAAGAACAGGCTACATAACTATGGAACACTGAGCCAGAGGATCATCGCAAAAGAACTTGAGATTTAGAAAAATGTAATGACATCCACAAAACTCTGATACTAGAAAACAGTAACAAACAGGACAAGAAAAGAACCGTCAAGATGAAAAGAATGATTTGTGAAGAGAGATTTAGAATAAAGAAATGTGAAGACTCAAAGTGACTAGTTTGAAAAGGAAATGAGAAGAAGTCAAAGACGAATCCAGTTTCCACCTGAAAGTGAGAATGCTGTCATCAGAAATGACACAGAAGAGTAAAATATAGGAGCTTCTTTCAGGGAACTGAAGCTCACTCATGGCCATGATTACTTTTCAGTCATAAACATGACAAAAAGGGGTGAGCTTACCCATCTTGATACCCAAGTTGAGGATAAGTATCTTTTCTGTGATTTGAGCTCACATTTCAGACACATGCATACTATAATAGCTCTTTTAAATTTTACAATTTTAAAATTTGTGGGTGTGCCAGAACTCACAAAAATTTTACAATGCTATATGTAAATAATATCTATAAATATTCAAAATATAAGAAAGACAAGTTGTTGATACATCAATTGGAAAGGTACAAATCAGAATATCTATAAAATACAAATTCAAATACCTGGCAGGTACTTTGGCTACGTTTGCATTAAATTATAGTGTTCACAGTCATTATATCAATAAGATCTCATTTTAATTATAACTTATGGGTTTTAGTTGCTTTTCCCTTACTTTCACTAAATATGAATATAATAATTTCACTTTTAAATTAATCCACTGGACTAATGCTACAATATTTTTTGACAACTAAATTTAGTAAAGGCCATAAACTAAACACACATACAGAGAGAAATGACTGAAAAAAAAAAAATCTTCAAGAAAGTTTTCTATGTTTAACAGATTGGGGAAAAGGGCTGAAAATTTTAAGGCTGGAACTATATATACAATATAATATGTAAAATAGATTCTTACAAAATAAATGGCTAGGAAATAGCAAATTAAGCTCATTCAAAAAATGTTTGCCTTCATATTCTCCTCTCAGTACGAGGAGGAACTTAGTGTCTCAATGGGGGGACACTAATACTAAATGTGTATCCCTGTGCATAAAGAACCATTCATTAAGTATATTAATGTTTAATAGAGTTGATAAGAATGATTTTTATATTAGGGAATTAAATAAGGTGTACTTTATTAATAGGGTTAGAAATATTTTACTAATTTATATGATCTTACTCAGAAAATAAAGGGGCTTATTACAAGATAGGGTAAATTTTAATTTTTAATCAGCTGATTAACTCAGATCACTTGCAAATTCTTAGTTGGTTACTAAAATGTTATCTTATGCCTTTAATTTAACAAATATCAATTTTAGAGAATCCAAATATGAATGACACACACACAAAGTCAAACAAATGAAATCTCAGTCTCTGTGAAAGGGGAATATAAAATAGTCACATGTTAAAGAGAAACAATCCACGTGATCAAGCTCTTTTGCTTGGGGTCCAGAAAACTTCAAATATGAAAATAGTCCCACCTCCATTTTTTTTTTTTTTTTGGTATTTCTCCGAAGCTGGAAAGGGGGATAGACAGTCAGACAGACTCCTGCATGCGCCCGACCGGGATCCACCCGGCACGCCCACCCGGGGGCGATGCTCTGCCCCTCTGGGGCGTCGCTCTGTCGCTCTAGCACCTGGGGCAGAGGCCAAGGAGCCATCCCCAGCGCCCGGGCCATCTTTGCTCCAATGGAGCCTTGGCTGTGGGAGGGGAAGAGAGAGACAGAGAGGAAGGAGAGGGGGAGGAGTGGAGAAGCAGATGGGCGCTTCTCCTGTGTGCCCTGGCCGGGAATTGAACCCGGGACCCCCGCATGCCAGGCCAACGCTCTACCACTGAGCCAACCAGCCAGGGCCTCCATGGTTTTTGTGTTGATTTACATTTATGTAGAAAGCCAAAGTTTCAAAAGTTTAAGTGGGCTCTAGTGGGTTACTTAAAGTTTGAGATGCTTGTTTGAGAACTTTCCTCTTAAAATTACTTCATCTTAATGTCTTTTTTGGCATGCTTCTAAAACTCTATATCCATTACTTGCCTCTCTGACATGTTCTCTTTTTTTTTCTATAATAATCACTTAACACATTTTATTAAATCACATCTCTAAAAAAAGATTTCCTCCATTCCTCTGGCCACAATGCAAATTGCATAATTTCAACTTAAAAATTTTTTAAAAAATCTCTCATAAAATCTCATGTTGTTTAATTTTACATTATCTTATGCATTTTAAAATATACTGCTCACAAAAATTAAGGATAAAAAATATGAAGCAATTAAAAGAAGCATTTGATTTTTTTTAATTAAACAAGAACATCAGAAAAGCAAACAAGTCAAAGAAAGTTGTCTGATTATGCAAATGAGATGCAAATTAACTTATTTCATTGGTGAAAATGCACTATACAAAAGGCTGAAAGTACTGTAGTATCTTCCCTGATCCTCTAATTTTTGTGAGCAGTATATTTAAAATATTTTCTTTTTTTGTGATATATAGAGAGAGACAGAGAGAGACACAGATAGGGGCAGACAGGCAAAAAGGGAGAGAGATGAGAAGCAACAATTCTTCGTTGCAGCACCTTAGTTGTTCATTGATTGCTTTCTCATATGTGCCTTGACGGAGGGGGGGGGGCTACAGCAGACGAAGTGACCCCTTGTTCAAGCCAGTGACCATGGGCTGAAGCTGGTGAGCCTTGCTCAAACCAGATGAACCAGCGCTCAAGCTGGTGACCTCAGGGTTTCAAACCTGGGTCCTCCACATCCCAGTCAGGCGCTCTATCCACTGTGCCACTGCCTGGTCAGGCTAAAATATTTTTCTGATCCTCAAGATTCTACAGTAGTAGAAAATAGAGACATTATGTACAGAGAGAAAGTTAACTACTCAACATTATAGCTGAAAAATGGCTGACTAGGTGACTAGGGTTTAGCCCAACTCTCCACTGCTTTTTCTATCATAATGCACATGTCCCGAATTCATATTCAATAAGTCCTTGCTTTTAAAAATTGTGTGCTAAAAACATTATTCTTTTTAATACCATAAAGCACATTTGAAAGCACTGTCTACAGAAGATCAGTTAATTACAGAAAATGCAATTAATTCTGTATTATGTAGATTCTCTTTATCTATGGTAGTGAATTAATTCCTTTCATCCATCCCTCCGCCTAAACTTACATCCTGGAATTCTAGAGGTTTGAAATCAGAATTCAATAAAACATTCTTTTTCAAATAAAAGTTTAAAGTTCAATACTAACAGAAAACTCTGCCAATTCTGATGGGAAGAAAAAGTTCTTTGAAGTTCATTTTACCTTCCCTAACATGGAAACCCCCTTTTAATATCAACTGTGTTTATTGAGAGTTATTGTAAGTCCTGATTTTTGCCAAACTGTTTTTTTCTTCATTTGAAATACAAGAACCATTTGTTTTAGCTAACTTGTAATCTGCCTTCTATAACGGGTTATATAAGGCTATTGTAGCATCTCTGGTGAAATTATGATCCAGGCAGGCTTCATTTCACATTTCAGTTGTATTATTTTAAAAGCTTTGCACTTCTCTATAAAATATTAAACCTTAAGACATACTGAAATCTTAAAAACAATAAAAACAAAATTTAACTGGAAAAATATCTCATAATTTTAAGAGATAACTTTTAATTTTTTATTCTCGGTCAAGAGAGTAAGTGTATACTTGCCGAAGATGTGTAAAATCAATGGAAAAATAAAGCTCTGCGAATAATATTCAAAATGTAAAAGCATAAAAGTTAACATGACAGATCTCTTTAACCAATACGGAAGTCATTAGAATAATGTTATAATTTTGTTTAAATCAAGTATCTTGGAGTCCTTATTAAAGTAAATTTTAAAATGGTTTAGGATATGGTAAAAAGTTAGATTTAATGATTAGCTAGCTATCAAGTTTAATGTATGTGTTTATAGGATCTAATGGAGTGTGTGGTTGTTTTTATTTCATTATTTATTAATTTTTTTAAAGAGAAACATTTCTATCAATACAGTGGGGCCTTTACTTCTGTTTCACACATCCACACCGTGACTTCACAGGGCATGGGTTCCAGTGGCTTAGCCCCCTTTCATTTAGTCTCACAAAGGGAACTTTTCTGGGCAGAGCAGACTGGTCCTTCAGTTGAACCCAGGGACCTTTCTCTTTGGCTTCTTTCTTTTTCTGATCATTTTCCTTCACACATTTCAGGAAGCTATCTCAGCTCTTATAGTGCTTAATATGCTCAACATGGACATTAATTATCTCGGCAAGAATCTGGCCCTTATGTTGTTTTGTTCACAACACTGACACCACATGCTGGATGACACTGCAGACTCTGCCAGTTTTGCCATGGGGACATTAGTGGGGCATTCCTTTTTGAACAGTGCCCATTCCCTTGATCTCTACGATATCAATTTTCTTGCAGATTTGCGTGTATGTGACGAGAAGCACCAAATCATAGCTGCTTTCACTTTAGTTGTGCATAGATTGCTTCTCTCATGTGTCTTGACTGGGGCCAAGCCAGTGTCCTCTTGCTCAAGCCACAAACCTTTGGGCTCAAGCTGGTGAACTTTGGGATCGTGTGGATGATTCCCCTGCTTAAGCTAGTGACCCACGCTGATGAGCCATGCTAAGAACTAGCTACCTTGGGGCTTCAAACCGGTAACCTCACCATTCTGGGTCAGTTCTATCCACTGTGCCACCACTGGTCAGGCAAATCCAGAGCCCTTATTTACCTGTAGGGATAAGAAAAACTGAGGCCTGAAGAAATTGTTCAACATTCTCTAGTCAGTTAGAAATGGAGCCAGGTATAGAAACTAGTTCACCTGTTTCCTTGTGCAGGATCCCTGCCCCCCAAAAAAGATTTGCTTCTTAGTAAATAAAATGGATTAATCTGGCCATTTTGCAACAAACTATATATTCTGCTTTTATAACTTTTCTATACAGTGATATCTCAATAAATATTATAGGAAGGCTATGCCTTAAAACTAGGTTAGGCATATTAATAACTAAAAATCAAGTGAAGCAGTTATGTATAGCATATGGCTTAATGGTAATGCTTCTGAGATAGTGGACAGATGGAGGGACTTGTATGATATAAATACCGCAACTCATGGCCTATCTGCTTCCCGAAATCTGGAGGCAAACAGAGCCAATCCTATTACAATGGTGAAGTTTGTAAGCCTTTTCTTTATCATACCCAGCTTTCCTGTATTCTTTGTCTGTATCTGTAGCATGGGCAATCCCTCTTCCATTTCAAAGGAGTTCCTATCTATCCTCTCTTCTCTTTCCCTTTATAGAAAAGGAAGAATTTTACATCTGTCATTAACACCCAGCTGGCGGACAAACTTAAGACACCACTCGAATGAATTTTAATCAATATATTATTAACTCAACCAAACATTTCCATTCTATGCCTTTAATCCTAAAGCATGGAATAAAAAATTTGTTCCCAGAAGAATTCTAGATGTCAGAATGAGGATGATAGGAATCAAGTGGTAGAGACTGATTTTTCTTCTTCCTAGTCATTAAAATGACCTAGTCTGAATGAAAGCCAAGTATCTAAATATGATGCAGAGAATAAGAGTCTATAAACAAGAGCACATGGTAAGCCCTCCACTGGACATTAAGAATGACCAACACTACTGCTCCAACAGCTGGCAGATATCTACAACATTAGAAATGGAAAATGTCTACTGTCTGGGATAACTTAATCATTACAAAGATCTGAAATTATAACTCAAAAGCTAGCGTACACATACTCAACATGTTTATAGTTTAAGTATGTTATATTCATACAGTGCCTTATTCTTACAAAGTATTTCATATGTGTTAAGTGACTTGAACTTCAACAGGATATAATATAAACATCATTTCTAGTTTCCAAATGAATATTGTTAAGTTCACAGGTAATACATTGTAATAACAGGCACAGCCAGGAGTGACATAAGAGGTCTGGATCCAAGTGTTTCCCCACCAGAATATGTCATCTTAAAACAACTTGCATATGTAAACTGCAAACACTTTCAAAGTAGAAAAGTAATATCATCCCCAAATTTCTAAATAAATTATGCCAATCTTTTAAACCTAAAGCTTCTTATTATAATCTTTTTGTCAAAGGTAATTGTTTATTCTCAGTTGTCTAATTTTTTAAAAAAGAATTCAATAACACACAAAATACTGTCAAATGCATACAGCAATTGGACAGAAATAGCCATCTTTGAATCCGCAGTCATATTCTCACTCAAATGTTTTTTCTTTGATGTCCTTTGGAAACCTTATTCAAATCAATTTAAAACATTAGACTAAAACTTGGTATTTTGTAGTTAATTTCAACTCAGTGATTCATGTAGATTTTTGTAACTAACATCTCTGCATATTTATTAATTTGCTAACTTTGAAGAAACATTAATAATATCACTGGCAGGTTGAATCTTGTTTCTGCCAAAACACATTTTAGCTTGGATTCCTTGAAATGTATTATAACATATAAAATCAATTATGGTTCTTTTACCTAAGTGAAACTGAATCAGATTTAGTAGTATACATGTTTAAAACTCCTGTCTTACTATTTTTAAATTATTACCTGTTCAATAGAATAGAAGTTGAGAGTATCTACTATTAAAGTTACCAAATTAAAATTTGCTTTTGAAATAACTTCAGCGATTTAAAAAAAGATACTAGAATATAATTCAAGTGTGAAAAATGAACATTACAATACTATGAGCTCTATTTCTAAAATGAAATAAATGACACTTTTGAAAAAAACAGCATCTGAACATTTATAAAAATATTCAAAGTAAGTCTCACCAGGCGTTGTGAAACCAAAGTGACTCAGAAAATGACTAGTTTCCAGTTTTTCCTTCTCCAGATGTGAGGAGTCTGAGAGATTTTTGTTGACCTGTAATAGGAAAGGCAAATCAGAAACCTAAGTGTAATTTCCTGGGTTACTGATGCAAAAACTGAATGAGAAATATTTGCTTACAATGCAAACCATGACATGTGGTAGGTCATTTATATGCTTAGTCTTCAAAGTTTACAAAACAGAATAGTTTTTATCACAGAAGGAATACAATGGTAATGAAAGCATAACTACATTAAAAGTATACCTACTTTATTAAATAAAACAATTTTGCTAATTATAAAACTGATATTATTAATAATATAAAAGAGTGGTCTTAACAGTTATGCAAAGAAATGCAACAAATAAAAGTGACTCCTTGACAGCTTTCAATTAATAAAGAGTTAAAATGTCTGAGACCCACATTTCTCTAGCATTTTGTGAAAGTGCAGGTACTTCCCTTAAAGAGCCTGCACAAAAAATACACCTGTAATATTCATGTTTTATATACATCCTGGTGACACAGATAACACAGCTGCAACCTAACCTGACAAGTGAAACAGTTCCCACTGCATCAAAACACATTACTCTTAAGACGCTGTTTAAAAAGAGCATTAAAATAAGGATCACAATTTCTGAAATAAATGCTATGTTCTATAAAAAAACCCCCCACTATTTTTACTACAATGGAATGGAATGCACAAGTACTATAATTACAGTAGGAAAATAAAGAATAGTTCACAAAAAAAGTATTAAATGTTTATTAGTAAATTAATTTTATAATTTAAAATTAATTTCAGCAACGATCTAGTTTCATTGTTAATATTCATTATATTCTTGTTATGTTATCACTTTCACAATCACGATAAAATGTGCTCTAATTTTAAAAAAATCCGAAAGTTTGATTTTTCTAATTTACTAAAAAAAGAAAACATAATCTATGAGTTAACAAAACAATAAATGGTAGTTTATAGTCTATAAACAGTTGTATGTGAAAACAGCCACCCTTTCTCTCTCTCTCTTTAAAAAGAAACCAGACAGAGGACTTCCACAAGTTAGTATTTAAAATTTTCCTTTTGATGTTTTTTGTGTTAAATAGGAGATTATGGTTACATGCCCTTTATCTAACTCCTTGTTTGTAATCAGTCTCTTTTTTCAAGCAGTGATAGCAAAAGGTATATCTTAGATTAAGTTTTTCTCTTGAAGCAAAGAGCTATAACACAGTGGGTGAAAAAGCCAATTAATTAAGACCATATAATATAATATAGTCCTAAAACTCCTAAATTGTTATATGTTGTAAAAAATATATTTTTCAAAGTAGTTAAATGCAGTCAAATACCACATCAGTGCTAAAAAAATTATCCATACTATTTTATTATTTTTTTTTAAAAAAATTTATTGATATTTTTATAGAAAAAGGGAGACAGAGAAAAAAACACATTGATTAGTTGTTCACTTATGCCGTCATTGGTTGATTCTCATGTGTCCTGAACAGGGATCAAGCCTGCAACCTCAGCATGTTGAGTCGATGCTCTAACCAACTGAGCTAACTGGCTAGGGCCACTGACTATATTAATATGATGGACATTTTTAAGCTTCATTTTCCATTTTATTTGAAGATAATAAAAATAATATGTATGCTTAAATGGGAGTGTGCTGTGGCAACAATAAAGATGAACTGGTTGTATAGAGTCTATTCACATATGCTAACCATAAAGCACTAGGTCACATTAAATAAGAAATAGATTATGTAGAAAATGTTGGCAGAGGGAAATCACGAAGTGCTATGCAAGTAAAGTGCTAGGTACACATGAGCCATTGTTATTAACGTCACGAGAAGAGTAAATAGAAATACGTAATACAGTATGATGATGCAGTCAATTTTTCGGAGTGCTATGCTTTTAAATGAAAGTACTGTACTATACACAAAATGATATTTTTGCTGCTTATTTAGTCCACTTCTCTTTTCAGAATCAATTTTCAGTTTTACTTCTGTGTTCTTGAAAATTTTTATCCTACATGTCAAATAATGCATTTTGAAATCTGGTGCAAAGGAGCAGGTGTATGCTGGGGCCACGCACATACACGTGTGCACACACACATGCTGGGGTCATGCATGTACACATGTACACACACAATGGGGCCATGCACATACACAAGTACACATGCTGGGACCATGCACATGCATGTGTACACGCACGCACTGGGGCTATACATATACACATATACACACACATGCTGGGGCCACACACATACACATGTACACACATGCTGGGGTCATGCACATACACATGTACACACACATGCTGGGGTCATGCAAGTCCACGTATACACACACATTGGGGCTATGCATGTACATATATTCACACATGCTGAGAGCACACATGTACATGTGTACACACACATGCTGGGGCCACGCATGTACACATGTACACACACACACGTGCTTTAGTCTTCCTATTTGGAAACTTGTGCTAAAATAAAAAAGAATACCAGGAAAGCTAGAATAGGACACTTAAATGACTTCACTCAGAAAGATATTCTGTTATAGAAAAACCAACTATAATCTGCAATTACGTTATTCCTAAAGCATTTTTATAATTCTGCTTTCTTAACACATTTCTTTAGCGACTCTTAAATGTTCATGAAGTGATGAGTGGCAACATAAAGCAGATAACTCAATTTTTAAGGTTTGAGATAACTGTTAATTATAATAGTGATTTGAAATTAGAACTCATAGTATTTTCAAAACTAGCCTACACATTATTCAGAACCTCATTTAGAGGAAGAAAAGTAATAATAACCATTAAATAGAATGAAGCAATATCTATTTTTTGAAATACATGCTGTGGAAAAGAATTGCTTAATAATTTTACAACAACAGAAAGGTTGGCTAAGATAGTCTACCCTACACCAATCTACCCTCTTTTCACAACACATTTTTCTGCTTGCTTCATGCAAAAACCACAGTCTGCCGGTGAGTATTCCTTCCATATTGGGGAAAATTAAGACAAATTTAATTAAATTCATTATAAAGAAACTATCACCTGAACTTCTGCCAAGTTAATTACAAAACTGTTTTCCCTACTCTTTCAGGTTATAAGCACCTTTGTGCAAAATATGCAAATACTAATTCTCTAGGAGGGGGTTCATTTGCATGTTTAGAAAAAAGTTAAAACAAGCTAATGATTAGTTTCTATTTTGGTGATTAAATTTCAGAATCCTTAGGAGAGCTATAACACTCATTTCATATATACTTATATGGGGACTAAAAAAATAATTTACTTCTATCTGGGCTAATAACCAAATTAACAAGATAAAATGTCCAAATTTTATTATACATACACACATTTGGGGGTGCCATAAGAATGAGACCCTAAGAGGCACTGGGCAGTTGAGGGTATTATATGCCATTGTAGACAAAGGAGAAAGGGGGCCAGAAAATGGGGAAGAGCTAAACACTCAGCAAACAAATTCCTGCTTGGCAACCCAGAAACACCAGGAGGGGGAGGGGGAGGGGAGTGGGGAAACAGGCCCTGTTAGATCCCTCCTATCTAATGCTCCGGTGAATATACTACAATCTCCTTTTGGGAGTAGGCCTTTTCATCTGAATCTCTTAGGCAGGAAAGGAGGAGGGTCACAGGTTCTTTCTGAGTTTTTTATTTCTTAATAACAAGCTTAAAATCACTATCCAAAAAGGCACATTTTGGGTGGTAAAACTTTGGTCCTCTTCACTTTACAAGTCGAATTAGTTTAGCTGACTTTAGGTTACACAGTGTGTCCATAAAGTCATGGTGCACTTTTGACAGGTCACAGGAAAGCAACAAAAGACGCTAGAAATGTGAAATCTGTACCCAATAAAAGGAAAACCCTCCCAGTTTCTGTAGGATGATGTGACAGCATGTGAGCATGCGCAGATGATGATGTAACACCGTGTATACAGCGAAGCAGCCCATGGCCATTGCCAGTCGAGATGTCGAAGGTACAGAGGAAAGTTCAGTGTGTTCTGTGGCTCGCTAAATTAGAATCCGTGACCAAAGTGCAACGTGAATATCAGCACGTTTATAACGAAGCGCCACCACATAGGAATAACATTACTCGGTGGGATAAGCAATTGAAGGAAACCGGCAGTTTGGTGGAGAAACCCTGTTCTGGTAGGCCATCAGTCAGTGACGAGTCTGTAGAGGCTATACGGGATAGCTACCTAAGGAGCCCTAAAAAATCTGTGCATGAGCCCACATCGAACTGCACTGAATAGGTATGAAACTGGGAGAGTTTTCCTTTTATTTGGTGCAGATTTCACATTTCTATCATCTTTTGTTGCTTTCCTTTGACCGGTCAAAAGTGTACCATGACTTTACGGACGCACTGTATACTACATTTACCTGAAGTAGAATTTTTAAAGCTGCAAAGAAACTTTAAATTGGTTTTGCATCATAACTGAAAAGATGCTTACACTGTCTATATACTTAGGTTCACAAATGTGTCCCTCCGTCCAGACGGCTGTTTATTTTTTCCATTAAGTCTGAATAACAATGCTGGTAATCCTTTCATTTGAAGACTGTTCTAGTGGCAAAAAAACACTAAATACTCAGGAAATGTTTTGTTGCACATCATACATCTGTTATAAAAGTTAAAGTACAAGTTAAAAAGAAACTATTTATCCAAAAATATGCCCTAGCAAAATCCGACTTACTTTAATGATCCTTGGTTTTTTCCAAACCTTTACTGCACAGGGAAAATTTGGCCTTCGACCCTCCGAAAGCCTCCCTTCGACAGCTTTTGCACCTTCCCTCATTGTTTTTCTCCCATTTAAGGTTAATCCCTCTATCTCTTCCTGGGAATATCCTGAACGGTCTTCCAAATTCTCCAAGGGCTGTTCCCTATAGGCTACAAGCGGAGATCTTTCTACTTCAACACAAAAACAAACAGCAAACAACCAAAGGTGCTATGATTCCGTAATTTCCTTAAGCTTCATTGCAAGCTGAACTCCTTGAAAAATAGCATATAACTGCTATCTATAGTCTGCAGATGTTTAATTTCAACCAGTCACAACGATGCTTTTCTCCATCAGAACACTAAATCTGAAGTCAGTCACCCTGGTCTTCAAAGGATCAAATTTTGTATATTCAGCGAGGCCTCAGTGTAAGCAAATGAGTTTGTAAAATTTATATTTTTTTAGTTTGCTCACTTTTATTGTTACAAATGGCGCTGAGCAGCCACGTGTGTGCTTGCCCTCAGAGCTGGGCAGTTGTTTGCAAATTGTGGATAGCATTCCTGCTTGAGAGGGGCCATTGTTTTGCTAATGTTAGCTGGACGAGGGGTCTTTGTGGGGGGGGAGCAACCAGTTTTACAGGGAGAGCAGAGAGAATGCAGAGTGCTAAAGAAGAAGCCAGTTTTGCAGAGAGAGAGTGAGTACAGATGGAGAATCAGAGCTGAGGGCCTTCACGAGCTCTGCTGAGATGGGTGGGACCTTTGATTCTAGGAGAAACTGGAGAAGATTCTCCTGGTTGTGGAACCGAATAATGAATGTGTCAGGGCTTTCAGAGCCCTGAATGAAAGGGAAGTGTTTTCCCTGTGTGTTTGCTCGTCGGCCGGTGCGAGACTTGAATAAAGGAGCGGGGTACCATTCTTAGGCTCCCCTGTTTCTTTACTGTCTGTCCAAAGTTAATGAGAACCTGCATGGCCACAACAACAGTGGCGGCCATTGGCCATACACTGAGCTATCTAACACTGGAGATCACTGTCCTCTGTTACTGGAAAACCAGATGTTGTTGGTTATCCTGCCATTGCTTATCAGTGTCCTCTGTTAGACCCACTGGACCCTTCTGTTCCTTTACACCACACTGGTTACCTCGGGTAATAACATTTGTTTTTACTGCTTCACTTGCCTTCGTGCCGACATTTCCTAAATGTAAAACTCTTTTGATAGATAAGTTCAGAACAAACTAACATTTCCCCTACTATTTACTTCCTCAGGGAAAGCTGTAATTCTTCACCTCGCTGTCCCAGCCAGAAAGGTGGAATGCTTCCTCACACTCCAAGGTCAGTCACTAGGTCAGTTCCATGCCACGGCACTGGACCACACTCTTTCCCCAGTCAGCGCTTTGTTCGGGCCTTCCCACCGCCTGCCAACTACTGCAACAGTCTCCTGATTCGTTCCCTGTCCCTTGTCTGTCTGCTCCTCTAAGTCTTCTATACCGCTAACAGGTGATTTTTCTAAAATGCTAATTTTATTAACACTTCTGCTCAAAACCTATTATCAATGCCTACTAGATGCGAAGTCCATACTTTTTTAGTGTGGCATACAAAGCTTTCTATATTTTAGCAGCGACCTTACTCTACAACCTTATTGTTCCATTTCCAATGCTCTGAATACAGCAAACTGGACACAGTCCCCCAGTCCTGCCAGCTTGTTTCATGTTTCTGTGAGTTAGCTCATGCTGTTCCTTTTCTCATTTCCTGGAATGGCATTCCCCACACCCACCCCAACTCTACCTTCCTGGTGGATGGCAACTCTTTTCTGGAGTTTCAGCTCAATATTACATCATGTATGAAAAACCTTTTGTTGGTAAATCCCAACAAATTTTACCTCTCCCTCCTCTGTTTCTCCAATATGTCCCACATTTTCTATTGTCATAGCACTGGTAACACTTTGGTAAGCTTATTTATTTTGTTGATTACTATCCACCAGGCATGAAGGTAAGAACCATGTATCACCTATTTTTTAGCAAATGGCTAGTATAGCACTAATAAGACTTCATAGAAGTCAAATGACATAATACATGTGAAAACACTTATATGTAAAATATAATGAACAAAACAGAAACAGACTCACTGATACAGAGAACAGACTGACAGCTGTCAGAGGGCCAGGGGGATGGGGAGCTGGGTGAAAAAGGTAAAGGAATTAAAGGAAAACAAAACTCACAGAAACAGACAACAGTACAGTGATTACCGGAAGAAAAGGAGGGTAAGGAGAGACAGAAGAGGTACAGGGGGAATAAATGGTGATGGAAGGAGACTTGACTTGCATGGTGAACACACAAGATACAGATGATGTATTATAGAATTGTACACCTGAATCTATAAAATTTATTAACCAATGTCACCCCAATAAAATTCATAAAAATGAAAAAAACAAAACTTTCTGAAAAAGAAAAACAACAAAACAAACTTTAGCCCTGACTTCTTCCCTGAGCTAAAGACTCATATATTCAATTGCCTTCTTCACAGCTACATTCATATTGAAAACTCCATTCTGAACTCCTTCCCCCACTCTGGCACCCCATTACAAAGCCCACTGGCATCTGTACAACTGCTGAAAGTAACAACAGAGAAGTTATTCCTAATTCCTCTTTCCTTTACTTACACCACATCCAGCCCATCACCAAGCTGTGGTGAACCAACCTCTAAAATATAATATATCCCAAATCAGTCCATCGCTTGCATCTATATCATTACCAATGTTAAATTAGTTAAACAAGGAGGCCATTAGACCGAGGTGGCTCTAATGCCACCGCAGCCTACGTAAGCTAACCAAAATCTAATCCTGCAAATGTCTCAAGGTTACAAAATGAGTAAAGACAATATAACATGTCCATATAATCAAATCCTATTTAGCAATAAAAAGTAATACTGATATGCTATGACAAGATACTATGATTCCATTTACATCAAGTATCCAGAACAGGCAAATCTATGGAGACAAAAAGTATATTAATGATTGCCAGAAATCACTAAGATTCTTTGTGCACGTGCACACACACAGAATGACTGCTAGGATGAAGAGGTTTCTTGGTTTCTCTTTAGAGGGAATAAAAACATTCTAAAGTCAGATAGTAGTAATGGTTGCACAACTGTGAATATGAGAAAACCCAGTGAATTGTACACTAAATGAGTGAATATTCTGACAGGAATTATAGCTCAATAAGACTGTTATTTGAAAAAAAACTAAAAACACTAGAAAGATTATTTTTCCAGCCTTTGATTAATTTACAATTCTATCATATTTTCAATGAGCATTTATTCTACTTTTGCAAAGTCAAAAGGACACCAAGATGAATAACAGGACCCTCCACCCACAGTGTTTCCAGATTGGCAGAGGATAGTCTCCATAAAATAAAACACGTGCAGAACACTCCACTCTGGACAGCCAGGAAGCACTACACAAGAGGCTACAGAGCATATTTGTTAAAATGAAGAAACAGCTCTGAATTACTAATCAGAGAATAAACTATTTTTTACATACGATGAATACTTAGGAAGCTTAGTAATCTTGGAGCTATAATCATTACACCAATCATTGCTATCAGGAACGAGTTGCTTGAACATCTGCACCCAAATCAGAATACAGCGTGTTCTCTTTTTTCCCTTTGTCTTCCTTCCCCTTGTCTGTATTCCATTTCCTGCTGACTTGTGATAATTAGGTGAAAAAGTGATAGGTTCTGACTGATACTGAGCAGCTTAGAGATGGGGTAAACCCAGTGTTTTCTGACATGTTTCCTCTGTAAGATGCCCCATGTAGAAAGAGAGAGGGGCCTACTTCCGCACTCAGAGTGCCTGCCACACAGTAGCAGGAATTGACTGAATAAATCATTCCCACTGCAGAGACAGTCTACTGTAGCTAAAGCAGTCTTTGACCACACCAGTGCCAGTCTCATTATTTCCCTGCTGGATCTCTCATCTTTTACTCTGTGACACACAGTTAAACTTGATAAATGGATAGATGTCTAATTATTCAACTGCCTTTTGGGAGTAGACAGAAGAAAAGGGGAAGGAATGAACACATGGTGTCTTTCCAATTCCTATAAATTAAAATTTGTTTTCTTAATTTAACTGAATTAAAGGTCATACATAAAATAAACTTGCTTGTATAAGGAAGAAAGCTGCTGTGTTGAGGGCATCTCAATACAACCTAGCCGGAATTATTTAAATCAAGATACTTTTGTAGGCCACTATGTTTACACTAACTTTGGGGTCTTGGGGAAATCACTTAACTTCAATAAGCCTCAGATTCCTCCTTTCTAAAACTAGAATAATATCTGATCTGTCTCTCAGGATTGTTACAGAGTTCAGTGAGAACAGAAGTGTGAGACACTGCTGTACATGATCAAAGCATCACCAGCACAATATACCATTGCTAATTATGTGCAACTTGCACGCACTCGAGGCTTGGACCATTTACTCAGCGTACACCACTGATCCTGCGCTGGTATCTCCTACCTATTAAGTATCATGTAATATTTTTCTCAGAGAAAGAAATGACCTTGCTGGCCCTTTATTTAAAGTATATCCCAGTCACTCAGTATTCTTAAATCTAAAAAAAAACATGAAGAGGCTTGCTAAACTCTCAGGTCCCACTGTAATAATTCCGTGACAAATTCAAGCTCAAATAAGAAAAAATGCCTGTCAAATTAAGTTTTGCAAAAGTTCTATTAAAATCTAGGGATGGTACATTTTAATTCTTCGGTGTATCACAATGAAAATTAGTTTTAAAGTGATTGTCTTGGTGATAAAAGTTACTTACCTTTGCCACACACACTCGTATCATATCCTAGAAGAAATAACAAAAAGTAAAGAATTATTAATCATTTCATTTTAATATGATATCGACTCTTTTCAACAGTCAGATATTAATGTTTTAATAACCCAAACCTACATCTGGGAGAGTTTATTACCCTGCAGCTGTCACTCTGTTGCATTTCCAATGAGCTAGAAAATGCATGGGTTAAATGAAGGCCTCACGGCTTGTGCTTTGTCAGTCTGACTTGCGGAGACAAAGGCACGATAAACAGACTGCGGAGGGCCCACACGTACAGCTGCGAGGAAAACATGTCGCCTCAAGAAGCGTTGCATAAATACTAACATTCTGTACCAGAACACTAACCTATCTAGAAGACATACCCTGAATTACATGAGTATGTCATTATCTCCATAAATGGCTATCCTAAACATAATTCCCATATTATTCATATATTGCAGAGGAGATCTAATACTAACACAACTGAATGGTCAAGTAGATGACCGGTTCTCAAGGCACTGCAGAAAGGAACTGCCGGCAGTGCATGAGATAAGGCCAAGAAAAGATCCCTTCTGAAAAAGAAACTTGTAAAAATCAACACATAATGGATGATTTCAAAATCTGCTTCTAAGGAGACACCAAAAATGTACTCAGGTCAATTAAGGTGAACCAGCATGTATCACTAGCCTAGTGTAGAACTAGGAAAAAATAACAATGAATATGGAGCTTTAAAAAAAGAGAAATAAAGAGAGGAACATCCATTTTTTTATCCAGAAATTTCTAAGAGCCAGATATTGTGTCTAAAGAATATTAGTAATTCAATCACTAAAACGAAACAGTAAGACTGACTGTGAATGTGGGATTCTGAGAGCCTGGACTATACCAGCTGTGTGACCTTGGTGATACTGCTTTACCTCTGTAAGCCTCAACTTTGTCTTCTATAAAATGGGGTAATATCAGAATCTCCAATATAGAATGGATTTGAGAATTAAATACAATGAACATGTATTGCATTTAGCACAGTATCCAAAATTCATTGTTAGTTATTCCTCATCATTAAATAGATGTTAGTTTTATTACTATAACATGATTATAACATGAAATCTCTTGTGAGGTAAAGAAAATTAACATTTTTCAAAACTGGCATACATCATTTAAAAAGTGGGGGTTTTTTTCCATTGAGAAATACAGAGTTAGAGAGAGAACAAGAGACAAAGAGAAACAAAGACACATGGGGGGGAATGAAGGGGGAGAGGGGAGAGAGAAAAAGACAGAGGGAGGTAAGGGGAGAGAGGGAGAGGGAGAAAGAGGGGGAGGGAGGGAGGGAAGGAGGGAGGGAGAGAGAGAGAGAGAGAGAGAGAGAGAGAGAGAGAGAGAGATGCGCATCAATTCATTTTTCCACTTAGTTGTTCCATTTAGTTGTGCATTCATTGACTGCTTTTCATATATGCCCTGACCAGGGATTGAACCCATCACCTCAGTGTGCAAAGACCATTCATTATTCATTGAACCACCCAGCCAGGGCCAACAATATTTTTAAATTCATTCAGTCCCTATTCCTATCATTCTGCTCAACAACACTGTGTTGTTACCCTGGATTTCCAGCTAATCTTAGAAAGGGAGAGTGCTCTTGAGTGCTCAGGCAGCCAGAAAGGTATACCTTTCATTATACGATGTTTTTAAAGCTTATAAATCAACATTTTGTAGGACTGATTATTCTTAACAGGGTATCCTAAATTTTAAGCAACCCTGGATGCCTTTTTATATATCTATCTGTGAGTTGCTCTTAAGTTTGTAAAGGAAATCATTTTGCCATGCAAGATTTTAGATATGGGCCAATTTTTCCTTCCTTGTGAAGAAACATCTTTCTAATTTTTAAAGCACAATTTATTGGCCTGACCTATGGCTGAGCAGTGGACAAAGCGTCAACCTGGAATGCTGAGGTCACTGGTTTAATAACCTGGGCTTGCCTGGTCAAGGCACACAGGGGAAGCAACTCCTACAAGTTGATGCTTCCTGCTCCTCCCACCCCCTTTCTCTCTCTCTCTCCTCTCTCTAATAAGTAGAAATAAAATCCTAAGAAAAATTACCTATGCATACTTCCTTTCAAAATGAAACAACATGCATTACTATTATTTCAAAATGTTAAAATGTAAAGAATTACAAAACTGAAGTAAATATATAAATTTATAGCCATATATTCTAAAATTTATACTGAGAAAGATAAATATATTTTCCTCCATATTCCAATTAAACCTAAACCCAGGGCCTGAGTGTGATCTGTAATATGGTATACCTTAACCTCTAACTTTCACAGAAGAAAAAGGACAGGAAGAAAGTAGAGTCAGAACAAAAGGTGTCTCAATGTAGTTCCTCATGTTTGGTTTAAAACTGGTTAACCCTCTGAGTAGTACGAACGTTCATGTGTTCATGTACGTGCTCATGCCTCCTGACCATCCAGAGTATGATCCATTTATTATAAAAATGCATAAGGCAACATTAAAAAAAGGCAGATGTATGTTCTTGTTTCCATAAATTGGTTATCAAACAAACATGATTTTAAGTTAATAAAACTGTAACTGAAACTAATTTTATTTATTTTTTTAATTTATTTAATTTTATTTTTTTTTGTATTTTTCTGAAGCTGGAAACAGGGAAAGACTGTCAGACAGACTCCCGCATGCGCCCGACCGGGATCCACCCGGCACACCCACCAGGGGGCGATGCTCTGCTCCTCTGGGGCGTCGCTCTATTGCGACCAGAGCCACTCTAACTCTAGCGCCTGGGGCAGAGGCCAAGGAGCCATCCCCAGTGCCCGGGCCATCTTTGCTCCAATGGAGCCTCGCTGTGGGAGGGGAAGAGAGAGACAGAGAGGAAGAAGAGGGGGAGGGGTGGAGAAGCAGATGGGCGCTTCTCCTGTGTGCCCTGGCCGGGAATCGAACCCGGGACTTCTGCACGCCAGGCCGACACTCTACCACTGAGCCAACCAGCCAGGGCGAATAATTTTAGTTTTTGAAAAACAAAAACAAAAACAAAAACTCACTCCTGGGGGTCAGTGAGCATGAAAAAACCTCACTATTCAAAGGGTTAAAACAACAACAATAAAACCAGTCAATAGTCCTATCGAAGGAGCGGGGAAAGGGATAAATTTATGAAGTGCCAGGCAGTGCCTAGGTGAGAACACAACCAAGCCCAGGCCTGCGCAATCCCTGTCTTCAAGGAGCTCACAACTATTTCTAATGAAAAGAACGGTTATGGTCAAATAAAATAAATATTTTTAAGGCTGTTTAAGCTTCTCAATAAATTTTACTACTCATCTTTGAAAAAGATTTTATAGTCATTTACCACTAACAGAATACCACACTAATTTTAGCCAACCATCCTCCTCCTCATTTCCATTATCTATTTCAGTAGTCCCCAACCCCCGGGCCATGGACTGGTGGTACCGGTCCATGGGCCATTTGGTACCAGTCCACAGAGAAAGAATAAATAACTTACATTATTTCTGTTTTATTTATATTTAAGTCTGAACGATGTTTTATTTTTTAAAAATGACCAGATTCCCTCTGTTATATCCGTTTAAGACTCACTCTTGACGGTTGTCTCGGTCACGTGATACATTTATCCATCCCACCCTAAAGGCCGGTCTGTGAAAATATTTTCTGACATTAAACCGGTCCGTGGCCCAAAAAAGGCTGGGGACCACTGATCTATTTTACAGGCAATGCCTGATTTCTGAGGTACTGCTTTATTAGTAGAGAGACAGAACTTTTAAATATGTTTATGACACATTTGTATCTACTTTTTTTGCAATATGTTTCTTCATTGTTTAGTTTTTGCATACTTAGGCTGTTCCTTTAGTGTATTTTACGAACATATTTCCCCAGGTTGGTGTTTGGCGTGCATATGCATGATGTATATATGCACACATACACACGCTGATATTTAAACAAAGACATAGGTCCTGGGCTGGTCTTTAGAGAATATCAAGTCAGGGAAAGCATGATAGATTACCCTAAGTTAAGTCTGTTTATTGAAGTTAGTAATTTTAGAAAAAGTATGTACTAGAAATGAACTCGAAGTATAAGAAAGCGTCTAGTTTTAAGTAAACTAACTTACTTCATTCAATTAATATTTATTGGCATGACAATGTAGGATTAGATAGAAATGGTTTAAAAAATTCTATCTTCTCAACTGCATAAAATAAACGTACTGTGACGGACTCGAGTCTTTGTTTCACGAGCAGGATCCTCTTGGGAGAACCTGGGGTGCAGCCGCAGTTTACAACCGGGAAAGAACCTTGTTGAGCCGGTTTAGGACAGATACACACAGGGTCCTGACTTGGCCGTGCTCCACCATTGCGTTTGAGCAGTTCAGACTCCTGCTGGACTAGAAAAATGAATCCATATTAGTTCAAATCAGTATAGCAAACGCATAATGAAATAACTAAGTCAGGAAACTGTAGCATTAAATAAATAAGAAACGGCATAATATATTTCAAATGCTGGGTAATAGTAAGACAACATGATTGGAAAATGCAAAATTATTTAATTAAAACCATAAAAAAATAATAATTATTTTACAGATAATTCCATGTTGGGCAGTATTATAATTGAGACTTGAAGGCCATGCCTTATCTTGGTCTAGTAAACATAAGAATTTGGATGGGAGCCTAATTTGAAATATGTGTGCATAAAAAATATATATCTAAAAAATAAAAGGCATAATATAATAAAATGCAAAAAATAAAAACAATTATTCATAAATCCATTTCCCTAAAACAAAGTGGTGAAAACCATTTCTATACCCCTCCTAAATCGTGGTGTAAGTATAATTTAACATTTTTAAAATTTAAATGCAAACACGTTTCATATTTTTACAATAATGTAATTATCACTTTAAAAATTTTATAACATCACATCTAACAAAGCACCATAATTAACGCATTCTTTTGTATGAAATATTTACAATTTTTCTGTTTTCCTTCATTAGAGTTCATGTGTGATTAAGTATTTTCATAATTTAATTTGTTTCTTAAATAATTCTTTCCTTGAATTAATTCCCCAGAGTGGAACAGGTGACTCAAAGGATAAACAATTTTAATGCTGAGGATGGTAAGAAGAAGACAGCACTATGTGTATTGCACTTTATAATTTTTAAGACGTCTCAACATGTATTATCTCATCTAATCATTTAAAATAAGTATATATATATATATATATATATATATATATATATATACTAATTTTAAATGTTTGCCTGTATCTACAGAGCAGAAAAATACATAACCATTTGAAGATTTTTTTAATTATATAATTTTAAATGGAAGGCATTTCTAAACATGACATGAAAAGAAATAAAACAAATATTCATAACATGGAATCAAGAGAAGAGCCTTCTGGGATTCTGTAGGTTACTGAATTTACACACTGAAATATCAGTGTGTGTATGTAAATGTTTCTGCAAATAAACCCGTAACATTTTTTTCTCTTTTAGTGAGAGAGAAAGAGGGATAGACAGGGACAGACAGACAGGAAGGGAAATAGATGAGAAGCATCAATTCTTCGCTGTGGCACCTTAGTTGTTCATTGATTACTTTCTCATATGTGCCTTGACCAGGAGGCTCCAGCAGAACGAGTGACTCCTTGCTCAAACTAGCAACCTTGGACTCAAGCCAGTGACTTTAGGCTTCAAGCCAGCGACCTTTGGGCTCAAGCCAGTGATCTTTGGGCTCAAGCCAGTGACCACGGGGTCATGTCTTTGATCCCATGCTCGTCAGCAACCCCACGCTCATCAGCAAAGCACGCTCAAGCTGGTGAGCCTGCACTCAAGCTGGATAAGCCGAGCTCAAGCTGGAGACCTTGGCATTTCGAACCTGGGTCCTTAGTGTCCTGGGATGACACTCTATCTACTGCGACAATGCCTGGTCAGGCAAGATCATAACTTTTATCAGATTAGCTATCAGAGGATTGCATAAGTCAGAAAACATTAAAAATTGTCAACATAGCCTGACCAGGTGGTGGTGCAGTGGATAGAGCATTGATCTGGGACACTGAGGCTCCAAGTTCAAACCCTGAGGTCACCAGCTTGAGCGCAGGCTCAGCAGCTTGAATGCAGGCTCACTGACTTGAGTGTAGGGTCCCTGGCTTGAGTGTAGGATCATGGAAATAACCCCATGCTTTCTGGCTTGAGCCTAAAGGTCACTCACTGGCTTGAGGAAGGGGTCATTGGCTCAGCTGGAGCTGTCTGGTCAATGCACATAGGAGAAACAATCAATGAACAACTAAAGTGCTGCAACTATAAGTTGATTCTTTACATCTTTCTCCTTTCCTGTCTTTCTGTCTGTGTCTCTCTCTAGCAATAAATAAATAAAAAGAAGTGTCAATGTAAAATATGGACAAATTTGCTACCTGAACTTTTTAAAAGAGTTTTCATTAAAAAAAAAAAAAAGCAGTAATCAAAATTAAAAAGCAAATAACAGGTAATTGAGTTTTTCTACCTTTAGCTAAAACAGAGTAAAAGGAACCAGATTTGCCCTCTTGTTTGAAACTACCAAAAAGTGAACAACACATAGAAGAAATAAATAAAACTACCTTTCTTTACAGATATGTGCAGAGCTAAGACAACAGCGAAACAAGTGAAGCATGTAGTGAAAAAAACTGAAGGAGGTATTCACTCTCAGGTCTCAGCCCCTCATTTGTGTAAAAAAAAATCTGAATGGAATCTAAAAACTAAGCCATTAGAACTAATAATTAACTTAGCAAGGATCCAATGTACAAGATCAACAAGGTTCCAATCAATATACAGAAATTAGTTGGATTTTTAAATACAAAAAGCAAAAAAAACTAACTGAAATAAAAAATAACATTTATGACATAAAAATATAACAGACTTTGGGAAATATCTGAACACTGGAAATTAGAAAATGCTACTGAGAAAAACAGAAGAACCTAAATAAAGAGATATATTGTGTTCATGGTTGGGATAGTGAATATTGTTAAGATGTCAATTCTCCTCAAAGAATCTGTATAGTCAATGTAATCCCACTCAAAATTCCAGCAGGTTATTTCTGGAGGAATCGTCAAATTTTAAAAATCCTAGAATAGACAAAACAACTTTGAAAAAGAACAAAGGGGACTTATCTAACCTGGCTTCAAGTCTTACTATAAATCTATAATAATCAAGATACTTGGTAATTGGAATAAAAATAAACAAATGATCAAGAGAATAGAATATAGAGTCCAGTACTTATGAATAAGGTATAAAGACAATTTAGGGAAAAAAGAATAGTCTTTTCAACAAAGAGTACTAAAACATTTGGATATTCATATGTGAGATAAGCAACTGATCCAATCTTTATACCATGTACAAAGAGGAACTCAAAATGAGTGACAAAACTAAACGTAAAATCTAAAACCATAAAACTTCTAGAAGAAAACAAAAGAGAACATTTTTGTAAGCCTGGATTAGCAAAATTTTTCTTAGATACAATATCATACATTAAAAAATTAATAATTTTGGATTTCATCAAAATTTCAAACATTTGTTCTTTAAAACTGTTAAGACAATTAGAAGACAAGCAAAAGACTGGTGGAGACATTTGCAAATCAGTACTACTTATAACACAGGAGGTCCAGACCCAGAAAATTGATCTAGTGTTGTTGCAAGATCCCAAAGAAACCACAGGAGGACCAGATGGAGCAGAGGTAGCCTTTAGTACTTACATACAGGGGCAGCACCAGCACTGACAGCAGCAGGTCTATGAAAGCTCCACACCCTGCTGAGGGGGACCTCAGTTTTAATAGCTAAGCCCTGGGCACCTGCTCAAGCAAAATTCTTTGTCAATAGATAGACAAGGAGGTGGGCAGTCAACAGGGGACAGGGGGGAAGCATACATGCCATTCTGTGCTGTTTCTCCTTTATAGTATCTAGTGACTCAGATCCTTTGTTCTTAGTAAAATTTCAGCTACAGTTTTATTACCCTCTAATCCACAGCTTGAGGCCAGAATTCGAGATCATGGTGCCAGAGACTGGGGTGGGGGAAGGGTCATATCCAGCATCAACCCTACACTTATATATAGAAACCTGACTCTCAAAAATCAATAACCACAAAAGCCGATTTTAAGAAAGGAAAGAGATTTGAACAGATTACTGAAAAATAGATATAGACTGCAAATAAGCATATGAAAGGGGGCTCACCATCATCAGTCATTAAGGATAAACAAATTAAAGCCCCAAATGAAATAGCATTGCACTCACATTAGAATGACTAAAATTAGAAAGAGTGCCCATTTTGAATTTAGTAAGGATATAAAAATACTAAAATATTTATACACCACTAGTGGGAATGTTAAAAGATATGATCAATTTAGAAAACAGCTTGGCGGCAGCTTAAGGTAAGCATACATCTACAATAGGATCTAGCCCTTCTATTCTTAGAATTTTATTTAAGAGAACTGACAGCATATGTCCAAAGACTTGTGTATGAATATTCACAGCAGCTTTATTTGTAATAGCTAAAAACTGGATACAACCCAAATGCCCACCAACGGGTAAATGGATAAACAAACTATAATATATCCATACAATGAGACAATACTCAGAAATAAAAAGGTTGAACTATTGGTAAACTCTTAAAACATAGATGAATCTCAAAGTAATTATGATAGAAAGAAGCCAGACCAAAAAATAGCACATGGTATGTACTGTTTCACTTATATACAATTCTAGAAAATGCAAATTAATTCATAGTGATTACCTGGTGGAAGGGGGAGATAGGGAGAGATCAGAAAGTAAGTTTTAGGGCTGACAGGTATCTTGTTTATTGTCTTGACTGAGGTGATCACGGTCTCACAAGTGTATAAGTATGTCTAGACTTATCAGAATATATATTTTAAATATATGCAAATATACACAGTTCACTATATATCAATCATATGTCAAAAAAAACTACAAAAAAAGGAAAATGATAAACTAGTGATAAAATGGGTTAATATTCTTTCTTCAATTTGCATTTATTAATTTTAGAGAGAGGGAGGGGGTGAGAGAAGAACATCAATCTGTTCCTGTATGAGCCCTGATGGGGACTGAACCCACAGCTCTGCGTTTCAAGAGGAGACTAACCAGCCTAACTAGTATTTGGACAGGTTAATAATCTCAATATGCAGAGTCCCCATAAAAGTCAATAAAAAATGAATAAACCAACCAAAAAATGGGCAAAACATCATTACAGAAAATTAACAAGAAAAAAAAAACTATGTGGCCAGTAAAAATATATAAATCTCACTAATAATTAGAGGAGAAATTAGCAAGAAAAATATACATATTACAAAATGCTGCTTTTACACATGTTTAACTGATCCACTGTGCCTCAAGATATTTTTTCCTAAGAAGTAAATTCAATAAGGGTAGCCAGGTGTGAAGTACTTCTTTAAATATCGAAAAACTTGTAACAGTAAAACTTGCCACAATAGCTGTTCAAATAAATTATGATGTATGCATTTAATGTGAGGAAATTTAGCCACTATAATTATGTATAGAAATATAATTATGATGAAAAATTGCTCATAATGTATTATTAATTGGAATAAAAAAGTTTATACTCAATATAATGACTAACACCCTACTTTATCTTCAGCACCCCCTGTTCTAAGAGGACAGCCATAAAAACCTGCAGAAATAGCCACACAGCCCTAGTTTCTCAGACACTAGGAACAGAAAGAAGCTGCTTGCTTCTGTTCTTTCCTTCTTCTCCTCCCCCACCTTACACAAACTATTCCTCTATTTGTATAAGATCATACAGATTACTTCACTGTGAAAATAGGTTATAATAGATGATTTCAGAAATTCCTTCAAGCTCTATGCATCTAACATTTTAAAAGTTTCTAAAACACCTTTACACAGGCCACGACTGGAGTAAGATGTTGCCACTAAATAACTGTATTCCTTCACCATTTTCTCTTTGTGCTAAGTTAACTTTGTACATCTAAAACCTGGTTTTAATCTAACCTAACATGTTTAAAACTCACAATTTGAACAGTCTCAACCCCCATTTTCGAGGAGTTCAGTATAGCAGGCTCTGAGAATTCACGGATACTGACACCCCCAACCCGCACCCTGGGGTCTGAATCTTTTGAAGGTTGATAAGAAATTGCTGCTACTTGATTAGTGGCACAGCAGAGAAATGGACATGATGCTGGGGACGCAAAGGTAGCAAATACATCTACTTAAAAGAATGTTTATTAATTAAAATACTTCTAAAGTTTACCTCCATTATTGGGGATTCTAAACTTTAAAGAATGAAGTAAAAATCTTAAAATGCTTTCGGAATTGATAATCCTTTGATTTATATAAGTGCTTTTTTTCAGTGCTTTTGTGTAGCTCCTGGACTTAAACAATTATAAAAATAACGTGGTTTCCTCAGGAGATTTTAATCTTCATAGGAGGAAGAATGAAGGAAATAAGATATTTTAATCCAGTGCCCTTTGCTTTTGGATCAAATCCATGGTTTGTTATTATTAATATCTATGTGTACTCATGTTATTGACTTTACAATAAAATACAACTAAAAACAACATACTCTTCCACTTCCACTATATATTAACAGTAAGACTTCCTTTTAGTTCAATGTTTATTTCTTTTGTTTAAGACCTTTTCTTATATATAGCCCCACCACTGCCTACAGTAATTTTACTGAATATTTAACACCTTTACTTACAAGTTATTCTATTTCAAATTACAATATGATTCATGTTAGCTAGCAGGTTTACTTCTGTAGTTTCCCAGAATTCAACAGTTATGCAGCACCCTCCATCTCTTTCTCTAGCACGTGCTATGTGTAGAGAATTTCTGTAGTCTCAATGTTGTTCCCATAAAATTCATATGTTGAAATCCTAACCACTAAGGTGATGGTATTAGGAGGTGGGTCCTTTGAGGTGTAATTAAATCATGAGAACAGAGCCCTCACAAATGGGATTCGTGCCCTTAAAAGAGAGGCCCTAAGAGCTCCCTTGCCCCTTCCACCATGGAAAGTTACAGCTAGAAGATGCACTTTATAAACAAGAAAGTGAACTCTTACTGGATACAATTTGGTGATCCCGTGATCTTGGACTTCCCAGTACTATAAGAAATAAAACCCTATTGTTTATGAGCCATTTGAATGGAGGAAAACAAGAATGATCATGGGACTTACACATTTTTTTATTGTGTTTTACCAGGCCTGACTTGTTGCTGCTTCAGCCAATATCAAGATACTATGCGGATGAATCCAAGAAGTATCGAGTAACACTTCAATTCAAGTAGCCTGGGTATATTTTAGGGCCTGTTAGTAATCTTGTATTCCCTTAACATATTTTATATGTCCAACAGAAATAGTGTCATTATAAAAACTGTCCCAAAAGTTACATAAGAAAGTGTAACACACTCCTGTCTCATAGCTAACCAAATGGGAGAGCAACTACCATCGTTTGGCAAATCCATTTGTTGATCAACAAAATATAAGTAAATGGTTTCCAAATTCCCTGAAGTACATGCTATTGTCCTTCCATGGTTTCATATTCCGTTATCAACCCATTACCACACAGCATGCTATTCCACTGAAAGTGCCTAATGTGTCTATTGCCACAAAAAATAGAATTTCTCAACTGCAGCCTGGTCCGTGAACTGTAACATATCTAAGCTTTATTTTGCGTTAGTTTCATTTTATCTTTTGAAAAATAAATTGAGATCAAATTGAACAGGTATTATTTAAATTTTAAAGGCGAATAAAACAGGTGCAGAAACTCTTATGTTACCTGATCCGGATCAAACAGAAAGTGGCGGCATTTTGTCTAGAACCCCAGTACTCTCCTTCTCTGGCCTTTCCTACCACACTGTTGTTTAATTTGCACCTCACCATTCACTCTCCTTTTTGGTGAGCTTTAAAAACCACCAACGTAAGCATAAAAAATGCCTGGATGAAGAATTCAGGGCTCTGGTTTATGCTCAAAACTATGGAAAAGCTAAGTTTCCCATGCCTTGAATCCTTAAGTGACATAAACTTTCAAATCCAAGTATCTATTAGTGAAGAATATTAAAATAGATGCTTCAGCATATGACCAATAAATAGGGTCATTTCTGCAGGTCTTAAAATGTGGCATTTTATTTTTTAATTTATCCTTCGAGGCTAATAACAGATATTTCAAATTCTGACCTACAACCGGTTACTTCTGTCACTGTATAATCTTATGCAAGTATGAAGATAATAATATTTGAGTTTGCTTTCCAATCATTCATCATTAGTACTTGAAGAATACCACTGAATTATACATAAAATGGTAGATATTAAATTTATTTCAACTATACAGATAGTATCTTATTGAAAAAATACTGTAAAAGTAGTTACATCAAAATTGAATGTTATATAATAAAGAAAATTTGTATTTTGGACTATAGTGAGAATGGCTTAATGCATTATAATTACCCTGAAAATTTGTAAAGGAGTAAACTATTAATAATAATAATATATAGGCAATGTTCCTTTTAATCTTAAGGAGTTCTCCTAAATATTAAAAATGAAAACAAACAACACATTTCGCCCCAGGAATATTTGGCTACATTCCTGATGATGCAGGAAACGCAAAGATTATATAAGTAGCTGTGACAGACAGCTTAATGTTCTAAGAGGACGGGCTCTGGAGTCGGATGGCCAAGAATCAAATGGTAGCTTGACCATGTAACCTTATGCAAATTATTTCATTCTCCCTGTACCGCAGTTTCACCATCTGAAAAATGAGGGCAATAAAGCATTTAACTCATGGGGTTTGGGAAGTTCTGTATGAGATAATATATGTAAAATTCTCAGAGGAGTAGGGGACATATACTAAATGCTTGACAGATGTTAGCTACTACTACTATGATTATTAGCCCCAAATCTATTAACTGATCATGCCTTTCACTATATATTTTTTATAAAATTTTAGGGAAAATGCTATTTTATAGAATTTGTAATTTTATTTCAAGTGTTTATTGCACACTAGTAATATACCAGCTACTGTGTTAGATATAGGGCATCATAAACGCCATAGATTTTTGGTCAAAAAGTTATATAACAAAAATTTTTATAGGAGTCTAAAGGTACAGATTGCCCTAAACTCTGGTAAAGCATGTCACAATGTGAAAAATAAAGCTATTGACAATGACAATAGGTGGTCATTAATGAATCTGAATTCTATAAGTAAAATAACTTTAGTGTTAAAGGTAGAGATTGCTTTTCAGTTTAACTGAAGTTCTCCCAGAGGTTTAATCAACTACTAAGGAAACACAAAGGACTGGAATAGAGCATGGTAACCCGAGTGATTCCTAGGTTTCACAGCCCTGTTCAAACTGGCACATTATAAGTGCTCAATGAAGATAGTCTTGCCTAAGACCATGACTAAAAAGCACTCCAGCGTTAATGCTGACTCAGAGGAGACACTGCCACCTAGTGAAATATTAGGCTTATTACCTGCAACTATCAACGCAGACAACTTCCCAAATCTGAACCTATTTAATACTACATGTATATTCATCATGTGTCACTATTCAGACCAGGTACTATCTTTATAGTAAAAAGATGAATAAGCCACCATATCTGCTTCCTACAAGCTACAGATTATACAAAGAAATCACATACTCCACAAAGACACAGAGTAAATAGCACTGTAGGGAAAAAAAGTTTACTTATGCAATCAAAAGTTAGTATTTCAGGAAACCTGCTAAAAAGACAGATCAGTGTAGCAAATAAGGCCCTGGACTTCAAGTCCAGACAGTGTGGATTCATGTCCTGGCTCCTGTAAAATGGGGTATTACAGAACCTACATAAGATTATTGTGACAAAATAAATATGTATAACGTGCTTAAGACAGTACTAGGAATACAGAAAGTGCTTTGTAAGTATTAGCTATGATTATGGTTGAATGTAGAGCGGGATCCTAGAGACTGAAGTAGATAAATATTGATTAATAACAAAACATCATCTAGCTTTGTAAATTTAATTCAGTAGAAGCTGTTTCTCTGACTAGTGCTATGTTATGGGAATCCTTCAAGTTCATTTTTTGTAGCTCTCTGTGACTAAATTTTGTATTACAAGATGATTAAGCCTTTCAACATCAGGCAAATAAAACTGCCTTCTGAAAGTTAAAATCATATTTCTAACCAAAAAAAGCAAAAAGTCAGTAGAATGAAAGAACCAAAAGACCACAACCTGAACATATGCTTAACAGGGGAAGATGCTTTCTGACTCTTCACAGATTTTGCTAGAACTGAAAGATGGATGATACATTTAGCTACCATTGTGGTCTCATTTGAGCTTATTTAACTTATTTTTTAAAAAAAGGTTTGCTCCATTTTCCTTAAAAATTACCCAACCCTATCAGCAACTCTGATAAATACTACTTAAAAACCATGGAACTGTTCTATATCTTCCAAATTCTGTACCATTAAAAAATTTACATAAAACTACATGGAAACTTTATTTACAGACAAGAAAGTCGGGGCAAGATATTCCCAAATAAAAAAATTTTTTAAAAATATAAAGCTAAATACATCATATATAATAAATATAATTTTAAATAAAATGCTATTTGACTTGATGATTTGGGTCAGTATTTAACAAGTGAACTATTTTAGAGTCTAAAATAACTTTCATTTTCTTATGGATAGATACCATGCACAAGAATTGTGCTAAATCTTGGATTGCTTGAGATTATGTAACTTCTTCCTAAGCTTCCTCTTTTTAAAAACAAGCAGAACACACTAATAAATTCAATTAAAAAAAAGCAGCAAAGAGTTAATAAATGTGTTAAAAACATTTTAAGTTTTCATTTGTTTGTATAGGTGCATTAGAATATCAAAAATTATGTTCTAACTACATTGCAAAAATCAATTTAATTTCATGTGCATTATTTGATAATTTCTAAAACACTTTGAACTTGTTCCTTTTCTATGTTAAGACAGCATGGATATTGCATGTTCTTAAGTTTATACATTTATTTTCTAATACAACTGACCTAAAAACAATATACACTCTAATAAATAAAATGAAAAGGTTGCCAAAAGAAAAACTAAAAGAGGAAAAAAATACCTTTCCAATTCTATTCCATATATAGATACTTATCAGTCTAGGAAAACTTAAGTTCCCATAAAGTCAAGTATGAACTAGTTGGGTGAGCGTGATAACAACCCATTTTATCTTTCTTTCTTTGTTTTAATCTAGTGCTTCTTAGTTTACAAAGTACTTTCACAGTCCCCATCTCATAGTATCTTCACAAGTAACTCTTAGATAGCAAAGGTATTAGAAGTAGCAGCACCATTTATTGGATAAGAAAACAGATCTTCAGGAAGCCAAGGGTCTTGTGCAAGGTCATCAAAAAACCAGAACAGAGCCTAAAACCCATGTGTTTGCACTCCTAAAACACTGCTCTTTCTACTTACGACTCCAGAATGAATCTCTCAGTTGAAAACCTATCGTCTAAAAACCATATGGGTAAACCTGACTGGCATAATCTAATGATGAAATCCTCTATCGATAACCAAAAAAAAAGTAGTACTTTAACTTGCATTTGTAGTGAAAATTTCAAGAGCCTAAAGAGCAAATTAGAAACTGCATGAAGACTGTTGTGAAACCTCGAATTCTGAGGAAATAACTGTGCTGCCTATTTCCTATATAACAGTTTCAATTATAAAGTCCTTAGGTATAATTCTCCTTTATGTGGAGATTTAGGGCAGGGGTGGGGGGTAGAAAGAGAGACCTGTTCCAGGATACATGCTTTAACTAAACACCAGGTTTAGACATTGGATGACCTGGCTTTCCCATAATCTGGCAGTGTTTTATTTGCTTGTAACAGTAAATGGCATTGTGTGGTTTAACAATTCTACCATTAGTAATAGTGTTCTATAAATTTAAACATGTGTTAGAGAAATTCATTAGTTCTTCTCAATAAGGTTCTTTAAATTAAGGCAAGTCTCAATTTTACACATTTTCTAATATAATTTTCCTGAGAAGAAATAGTAAAATCCATACTATGATCAAGAAATTAAGGTTCAGAACGTAACTCAATTGTTTAATTATTTAGCACTTATTACACCATTAACCAATTTGATCTGTATTAACGCAACAAAATCATTCACATTAAATTAAAACATTTTGTCCAAAGTTCCACATTAATACTACATATATATGCATATTTGTATTATATACTGATGCTTTTATGACACTGTGTGTAAGCTATCCTAGTTAAGCTCAGCAAAAACAGTGAGTGACACATGATACCCTAAACAAATCAAGAAATGAATAAAGTTTTTAATAAATGAAAAAAATGAATTGCGATTTTGAGTGACAGCTCCATTAGTACAACGCTGAATAATGAAATAATAATATCAGGATAGAACTTAAGGAAATATATGAAAAACAGCATAAATCCATATATCCTAAGAATGCCATACTGTTCCTGAAAAACATATCCAGTCTTTTTTTTTACTGAGACAGAGTGTCAGAGAGAGGGATAGATAGGGACGGACAGACAGACAGGAATGGAGAGAGATGTGAAGCATCAATCATCAGTTTTTCGTTGTGGCACCTTAGCTGTTCATTGATTGCTTTCTCATATGTGCCTTGACCGTGGGGATATAGAAGACCGAGTAACCCCTTGCTCAAGCCAGCGACCTTGGGTCCAAGCTGGTAAGTTTTTGCTCAAACCAGATGAGCCCATGCTCAAGCTGGTGACCTCGGGGTCTTGAACCTGGGTCCTCCACATCCCAGTCCGACGCTCTAGCCATTGCACCACCGCTTGGTCAGGCAAACATGTCCAGTCTTTATTTCCTTATTTCTTAGAATGACAGAACTGTGTAATTTTAGAGTTGAAAAATTCTGGGTTTTTCTTACATTAACATTAATTTTTTTCCTTCTTTTCATTTTAAGACATGCTCAAAACTACAACTTATTAAAACTATGTGCTTCAGTAAAAAACAAAAACATGGACTAAGAAATTAACTCATTTAACGAATACATTAAAAATCTGTATTTATTAAATGTTATTTACCTTATATTTAGTTAACATTCCCAAATAATATTAGGTACATTTTGTTTACTAAACTGACTTACAAAAAAAGTGAAGACTACCTTTCTATAATTACAATGTAAGGTCACAACTATTATGTTTACTTCAGCTGACATTTAAATTTCAGAAGAATAGTGCTTATGGAAAAATGTTATAATATAATAATGACATAATCTAGTTAATCCTCTTGGCCCTTACAAATATATTTCAGAGAGCTTTGGTAATATTAAGGATGATGATTATCACAGAGTTCATGATTCCTGGTTCAGTCTAAATATAAAGGGTATTCTAAATATTCTCTACTTATCAAGCAGTGGACTTACCATAGTAATCATAGTTATACAGAAGAATTGGCTCATTCTGTCCAAATGCACAAAATGCAACCATATCTTCAAATGGATGATAAGAAATGTCTCGAATGGGTGACTTGAATGGCAGGTTAGAATATACTGCTACTTGTTCTCCTAAATAAGACAAGACAGTCAAGAATTTTTCTTGTTATTTCTCATTAGAAGATTGTTCTACAACTTATCAAAAACATTTATAGGAAGTAATCATGAGGCTCACAATATTTACACAAAAACCTTAAATACTTACAAATATTTGTGTACTACTGCATTAAATAATTATCTTTATTTTTCATTCTGCTGACTCTCCTCTTTCTACTTCTCAATCCAAACTCTTCAATGAGGTTTGAAGACACAAAACAGAGTTTAGAAGTAGAGAGGTACCTAACTCTGAGATCTGACAGGACTGAGCAATGGCCACCTAACCGAGGACCCCAGAGGGAACCAGGGAGGAGCTGCAGAACTCTAAAGCTTAAGAAACTCTCTGGCTGGGCAAAGGTTGGTGGGAACTGATTTTTTTTCCAGAAGCTGTTTGAGGCACCATCTGCTTTAAAAATACATATGCTTACTAATGCCTACAAGGGGCCTACAGCAGAAGTCTAAGAAACCTATGAAAAGTCAAACTCAAAAAGCAAAAACTCTACATCCATTTATTGAAGGGGAAAAGAGACTTAACATTTTTGAATTGATGCTAAAGTATCAAAACTCAGAAAGGAAAAAAAATAACCAAAAACCTAAATGAACTCACTATGCCTAAAGAGAAGACCAAGAGAATAAACAACGGGTAATTAAATACTGTTCATAAAGAAAATATACAGTGAATTTTATAAAATTCTCTCAATTTATTGCTAAAATGGTTCATGTAGCTGTAGCTTTTTTGTTGACAAGCAAAAGTAAGGCACAAATGAACTGCCCCAATGTATAGTTTATTTTACTGGAAAGGAATTAAATTATAGTAATTCAGGTAAATTAATATGAGTTTCACACATCAAAAACTTTGATGGGAATGTTTCTAATGAAAATATATTGCAGATGTTTCACCACTTGTATAACTAGTTATATTTGAAATTTAGCTTGTAACGTTCGTATTTTACATTACAATCCTTATTTAATACTTCTCTAAGATCCATAATATGTCATTACAGACAAGGAAAGAATAAACCTTAAATTATAATCTGAAATTTGAAATCCATGAATATATCAAAATAATAATGAACAGAATTTAATATAAATTTAGACTGTAGCTGATTTCCATTATCAGCGTTCCGATTCTGAAAAACATAATCAAGGACATGCCATCAGAACTTCCTTGAAAATTATTTCATAAAGTGGTAGTTTTCACACTTCTTCAGAAACAAAAACAAAAAAATATTTTTTGAAGATGAAATATTTACCTGTTTCTGGGTTCCAGACATATACCAGCCCTTCCTCACTTCCAGCAAAGAGAAAAGTCCCACATGGTGTGAAAGTGCTATGAATCTTCTCCTGATAATTTGCTGCTCCTACAAATTTCTTTGCTGCTAATCTATAAACAAAAAGGTTTTTACAAATGTAAAACCTATGTGGTAAAAACTTTTAAATAGTTCATCTGCATTTAGCAACTAATTTTTGAAAATCTACCATGTGGGAAACAGTCCATGCTGGATGCAGAATACAGAAGAGAGAGCGCCAGGGCTCAGGGAGTTTATAACGAGTGGGGAAGAGAAAGAAGGCACCGGCGTGAAACAGAAAGTGGATACAGAAAGTGCCACAGAGAAGAAAAGAGAGGGTACTTTGCAGATCAGGGAATAAAAATCATTTCCAGCTCTGACGGGAGGCTACTATATGGAAGTAGCATTTTTCTTTTCTCATGTGATAAAGTTTTAGAATCACACTTACTCCTTGTAGAAATATTAGACAGGACATATTATTAAATATGATATACAGCCTTCTAGGCTTTTTGCTTATGAAAAATAGCTAACACTTTCAATGCTTGCTAAGTGCCAGTTATTCCTGGTTAAGAGAGAGGATATTACATACACTGCTCTGTTATCTGCTCTTTCCAGTTAACAAAAAAATCACAATAGCCCTCCATGTCAGAACACATAGACTATGCATTATCATTTAATTAGGCATATGTTATATTATTGTCAAATGTATCTTAAGAAATTTTCTTTTGCTCTTCAACACATGGTTTCCAGCTTTCCCTTACCATGAATGTGATTATTATGAACAATCTTGTACATATGGATATATATTTTGCACTGCTTTTATTTCTATTTAATGTATTGCAGTGAAGCTGGTTAATAACATTTGGTAAGTTTCAAGTACACAATTCTCTCACAGATCATCTGCATATTCCATTGTGTGCTCACCAGCCAAAGCCTAGTCACTATATATTTGACTTCTCCTTCATCCCCTACCCCCTTCCTTTCTGGTAATCATACTGTTGTCTATTTTTTTTTGCACTATTTCATATTATCTTAACATAAACTCTCAGACCTGAGGTTACCGAGGTAATATTTCTGCAGTCCTTGCCCCACGCTGCAATATTTTAGGTACTTTAAATGTATAAACTAGTTTATTCCCTCCGATCCCTTATGAGTGTATGTATTATTTCTCCCATTTATCTGAGTGCTGAGAAAACAGAGGCACGGGGAGGTAAATCAGCCAGTAAGGCATGGAAAAGGCTCTATTTCATCCTAAGTAGTTCACCTCCAGACACTAAGCATGATCTTAAGCTGAAAACTATATTGCTTAAAAAGAGAAAAACCAAACTCCTTAGGCCTGCCTGGTCTTCTGAAATCTGGCTCCATCCTCTAGATGTAAAAATTTCTCTCTTGGCATTCCTTATCAAAAACCATACACTCACACAGACTAACTGCCTCTGCCTAGAATACAACCTGTATCATCCCTCCTCTGACCTTCACCCCAGGCTTGCCATGTTAGCCAGCTTATTGAACACTCCTATCTTATAGAAATTCTATCCATTCAAGACTGAGCTCAAAGGCAGCCTCTCCACAGAGCCTTTAACAAAAAGATTACACTGCAGTCACCATCTTTGTTGCCATGAAAAATATCCTTATACTGTATTATATATTTATATTCATTAGAAATACATACTAAGTACTTGCTGTCTGCCAGGCATAGCATGGGTTCTATGTATAGAAAAAAAAAAAGAATAAGCAGCTTCATCTCTCAGTGTAACCGAATTAAATACTGCCTGTGTTCTTCTGGCAGCAGTATACCTGGCTTACACACTCCTGACGAGCTACTTCTGCTTATCAGTCGCCCACAGCACCAAGCCAGGGTCTTGAACAGTTCTACATAAATACTTAAGGGCTTAATGGTTGCCCTAAAGAGAGAACTGCAGAATAAACTAATATGGAGCACCCCATTTGCTTTTCTAAAAACAATAACGCAATCTAATAACAAGCTTCCTCTCATTTGTTTGACTGGAACTCAATAACAAAGCAAAAGCACACCAGACGCCCCTGCTGACTTGACTAGAACTCTACTTCTTCCTTTTCCATTAAGGGTATTTCCCTTCATTCGCCTTATTCAGATATAAAACAATGACAACAACAAAACAAGGATTCAAAGGCTCTCTCATTTAATAATGATATATATCATAATACTATGCTATACCTAGATCATAGAATTTAAAGACATTCCATGACAGAAGTTGTTTTTTAATTGTGAAAATAAAAAGCAATTGACTACATTTCAGCCTCAAAACTATTCACATTTTGGGCCACACAATTCTTTGTTGTTGGGACTGTCTTATCTATAGGGTGCTTAGTATTATATCTGGTCTCTATCTGCCAGATATAAAAGCAACATTAAAAAATGTCTCCAGACACTACCAGATGTCCCCTGAGGGACAAAATTGTCTAGGTGAGAACCACGGCTGCATTTTATAAATACAAATTCATTACTTATTCTATGAGTGCTTAACCTGTCAATAGTGAAATATACTTACATTCTGAGATCCATAATTCGCAAAGTACTGTCTTTGGTACGAATTAGCAAACGTTTTCCTTTGGGATGAACCTCCAGATAACTGATTGGAACCCCCTTAAAGTCACTCTCTTTAATTTCCTAAAATGATAAAAAAAACATAACTATATAATATTACCACTATAAAGTTTGGCTAATGTTAAGCCCTTTTTAGAGTAGGAAAGTAGAAAGATACTATTTTCGATTGTACTCACAGGATGCTTTTAAATTGTTTAAAAGGATCCTCAGTAGCTTCAGTTTAAGATCAAAAAGGAAGTTGATGAAATACATGTTTTGGTTCTTATCTAATATCACATTAATATGTGTCTTCGTAGTATATTCCCAAACAAGAAGCACTTCCCTCAAACGCATCCTCTAACATTGCATTTTTTGTTTATCACAGTGTAAGAAAGCTTCCATGTTTTTATAAAATCAAAGTGCAGAATTAACTTTCAAGTTCTATTTCAGTCTCAGATTATTTCTTCATACATTTCTACTTGTTAGGAAAAAGGTTTGTCTTCAGCAGGTAATTCTGAAATAATTTAATTTAGATGGTAATTTTCAGTGGTTTTTTTTTTCTATAGTTATTTAAGGCAGCTATAGAACATGCCTGATTAATTATATCAAGAAAGACATAAACACTGATGCAGTGTTTGCCTGAAGAAGTCTTGCATTAATTAGAATAATTCCCAAAGGTCCTTCTTGTTTGGATTACCAGGAGAAAGAAAAGAATTACAAATGTAAAACTGCTGGAAGTCCACAGAGTCAAACCTGCAGGCGGCATTACAAGTCCTCCTTCCCCCTCAAGGACCCCACATTACTTTCTGCCCCTTTCTCCTGGTGGGTGTCCTCTTCAGAGGCGGGCTGGCCTCAGCAGAGGTAGCTGCAAACTGCTACCGTCCTCATATCTGCATTGAGCCTCTGCTACTGCTCTTTGACACTAAGAGCTGCTGTACGCTATTTTTTAAAAGTCACAGAAAAAGTCAAACACTGACACCACAGATGGGGCTTTTACTGAGCGGAAGAACAACCATTTGTGTGTGTGTGTGGGGGGGGTGCGCTGTTGGAGGTCTCAGCAACTGGAGTAACACACTGATGCAAATGTGCAAAAAAAAATCATACCAAGACTATAGAACAAGTTAAGTTTTAGGTAATTTGAGAAAGGTGCTGGCAGACTTAGTGTTTGTTATATCTGTTCATAATTTCCTCCATATTTTTCTTAATCATATTCATGCTTACACTAGAAAAGCCCAGGTTCTATATCTAGGCAGCACATGGACACTTCATCTTAAGAGATAAATGAGTACAACTTAGCATTTCCCACAATGCTGGTGGAGAAGAACCAGTAAGAAACTGGTCTCCAGTCTGTCCTAAGGCATTAACTACAGAAAAAAAAAAATTCCAGCTCATTTCCTAACTTTTTATTTTTGACTGTCAGGTAACCACACAAGGCAGCAAATTTTCAAGGTAAATTGGCTTTTGGTTAATATACTGAGTAAAGAAATCCATGATTGTTAACACAAATAATAGGCTCTGCCTATTATTGTAGACCCAAATGATGGGAATTGGTGCCTTTGGGTCCCTTGCCAAACACACAGGTATATTGGTAATTAGCATTCTTTCCAAAGTGTGTGAATCCCTAACCATCACTCACTAATCTGATAGAGAGAATGACTAAAAATAAAATAGACTGTTTCTTAAACACATCTGATAAGACTCAACAGACTTAACTAATGGAAATTCTTTTACTCTTACAGCATTTTTTTTTCAAACAAGGACAATTGTTATACTCTATTATGAGGAGCAGTAAGTTGAAATATCAGTTACTACTTATAGATGGTAATGTAATATAACATATAGCTCACTTAAGCATAAATTTCAGGAATGGGTCACAGAATGCCACAGTGCAAATTATAGCTCAAGACTATTAAGGGAAAGCCTGGCCGAAACAAAGAAAACTCTAAGTTACTACATCATCAATTAGCCATCAGAAAGACAGGATCGTTAATCAATGACAACAGATTTTTCACGGACTGAGAAAAACTTAATTTTTTTGAAGAGAAAGAATATAATGTCCTGATATCTTAATTTAAGGGCAGGTGGTTCAGTGTTGTTTTCCATTTCTTTAATTAAATCCCCAGATGGGAAATGTGGTCTTCTACCTTGCTGATATCCCAGTGGCGCACCGAGTGCTCCAGGTCATCGGCTTTCACATAGGTATTCCAAACCACAATCATCCCCATGCAGTCTCCGGAGTACATGTGATAACCTATTTAAAAAATAAGATTACTCACTGATTAATGTTATATAACAGTAGAAAAAAATAATATGAAATTGAAAAGTGCGTTAAAATAAAACAGTTAAAGAATCCTAGGGCTGTTAAAGTATTTCAGTTTAAAGAGCCAAAACAAACAAACAAAAAGAAACAAATACAACTAACTCTCAAATCTCAATTATCTTTAAATAAATTCTTTACTCTTTTGAATTATTTTTGATGACTTATTTCCCTTTGGACTTCCCTGACTTTAATACAAAAGAAATGAACATTACCATGCGTACATACATGGCTCAAACCAAAACCAAACAAATTATGTGAACTATCCAGTATGTATCTCTATTGCTCACCTTTATCAACCTATGTAATTCGTTTTATATTCCTGGAAAAACACCTATCATCTAATATATACTGTTAGCATAATGCCTGAGACCCAGCAGGAACTCGATCAGGGAATAAATAAAATAATAAATAACAGGTGTTCCATTTTAATATTAATTCTTAAAGTCAACCCATCTTAAAGTTGAATGGGACCTCAGAGACCATCACGTTCAACTTCACACCCACTCAGAAATATTTTACGCACCATTACAAACAGATAGTCATTCAGAAACTGTGAATTTTATAGCTTATACACATGATAAACTGTTCTATGTATTAGGATGTTTTTTCTAACTCTAAATAAAAAAAATATCTGTCTTCTATAACTTTGGCCCTATCTTTATTCATGGGAGCAACACAGACTGATTTTTCTTTATTTATTTTTTATTAAAGATTTTATTTATTCATTTTAGAGAGGAGAGAGAGAGAGAGAGAGAGAGAGAGAGAGAGAAGAGGGGGGAGAACAGGAAGCATCAATTCCCATATGTGCCTTGACTGGGTGAGCCCAGGGTTTTGAACCAGCGACCTCGGCATACCAGGTCAATGATTTATTCACTGCGCCACCACAGGTCAGGCAGATTTCTCTTTTTCTTAATATGGATATCTTAGTTAAATAAGGAAGAAATTCTTCATCTCTTTTTTATAATCTGAGCTACTTCTATTATGACACGGTTCTCAGATACCTTTATATTGCTGGTTAACCTTTCCTGAATGTGTGTTCCAATATACCAACATCCTTAGAGTTAAACAAAGAACATTAGGAGTATAATTTTAATCTGGATCCCATAATAATTAATTATAGCTATAGCTTACACATTTAGTGTTTGAAATAATGTAAAAGGTGACTATTGGATACAAAACATTTCTTTATTCTTTCAGTTGATAAAAGTAATCTATATTTTATGTCTTTAAAATACCATCTGGCCCTGGTCAGTTGGCTCAGTGGTAGAGTGTTGGCCTGGCATGTGGATGTCCTGGGTTTGATTTTTGGTCAGGGCATACAGGAGAAGTGCCTACTTCTCCACCCCTTGCCTCTTGCTTCCCCCTCTCTCTCTCTCTTCCCCTCCTGCAGCCACTGCTCTACTGGAGTGGGTTGGCCCCAGGCACTGAGAATGGCTCTATGGCCTCTGCTTCAGGCGTTAAGAAGAGCTAGGTTGCTGAGCCATGGATCCATGCCCCAAATGGGCAGAGCCTAGTGGGCTTGCCAGGTGGATCTTGGTCAGGATAATGCAGACTCTGTCCCTCTGCCTCCCCTTCTCTCACTGAAGGAAAAAAAAAATCTATATTATTCATAGACTAAGATTAACTATTAAATAATTGAAAATTTCTCTTCTATTTGTTTCTCAGATTAAAAAAAAAACACGTTACATTTCAGATACATAATTTCAATATTCTTTTGGGATTTTCTCTTTATCTTCCTCATTTTTACCCTTTAACTTATAAGGCCCTTAAAGAAAAGGTACTAAGGAAATAAACATCAATCCAGTGATATACATTTACGGAATCTGGAACGTGACTGTTGGTTACAGCAAAGGTTAGTTAAAGCTAAATGTTTATGAACTTAATGACTTTAAAATCACAAACAGAACTCCTTTAGTGCCAGATCCATCCCAGCTCTATCATACAATCTTCAAAATACGCATAAATATCAATGGGCACAATCATTAATACATAAAATCCCTCTCAAACTTAAATATTCATCCCAGTGAGATAAAAAAAAATTTTTAAATTCTTCATACAACTAGCCTTAATCAGGAATATATTCTCTGACATACCTTCAATATCAAAACAGAGAGTGTTGATTAAATTGTTGTGAGCGTTAAGCTGTCGGATCAATAACGGAGGCTCCTCTTTCATAACCACTTTCCAGACTCGTATCACAGCATCGTAGCATCCTGTAACCACCAGCTCTTTCGCGGCTGGATGGAATTTAGCCGTGTAAACATAGCAAGAATGAGGCAAAACTTGCAAAGTATTTGTATTATTTATTTCATTTTTCCATAACCTGGAAAAGGACAAAAAGTTACATATTACTTCTGAAAGGCACAAGTTTATTTAAAAATGTCTCTAGGGACCAATATAGCCAACGGGACTTAAATAGGAAAGTGACAATGGTAAACTAAATTTAAATTTTGTAAGTAAAAATTAATGTGTTCATATATTTGATGATGGGAGTTCTTTAAATGTGACAAGCTATTTCCTTATAGTTTTTATCAAGCATAAAGGTTAATTTGTTTACTAATTATAATCTAGAGCAGTGGTAGTCAACCTGGTCCCTACTGCCCACTAGTGGGCGTTCCAGCTTTCATGATGGGTGGTAGCGGAGCAACCAAAGTATAAATAAAAAGGTACATTTAACTATAGTAAGTTATTTTATAAAGATTTATTCTGCCAAACTTAGCGAAAATCCAACATAAAGTACTTGGTAAGTAATTATTATTATATGCTTTAACTTGCTGTAACTCTGCTTTATAAATTTTATAAAGTAAAGTTACTTCCCTACTTTATAAATCACCATTACTGTGGAACTGGTGGGCAGTTAGAAAATTTACTACTAACAGAGATACAAAAGTGGGTAGTAGGTATAAAAAGGTTGACTACCCCTGATCTATACTATCAAATGAAAAACTATAATATTTATACTTGTATTTGGATATACTTTTTAAAAATCTACCCACTGTTGACAATGATTAAACAAACACAACAAATAGTCTGTAAAATATTGCTTTAGTACAATATACATAAGAATAAAATATAGGGAGAAACTTTAATGATTTCTCATTTAGGTTGTGTAAATTGCTTTTGCAAAGTACTTAATAGTGGGGGGTTAGATAATAGGATACTCTACTAACTTTATATTAGTAACTTCAAACCCTACATAATAAACAGGAACATATCAAAGACTTTAAAGCTATAACAAAAGCACTATATGAAGACGAGTAAAATAACGTTAAAATAATTATTATATTTTGATGGAAAATAGCCAATCTGATATTAAGCACTCACTTTGTATTTAACACTCTCAGGATCTCTCACTCTAAATAACGGACAATAAAAGATTAGTATTATTGTCACGGCTACAGTCTTGACAAAAGAGTAAACTCTAAGGGTTAAACTGTCATGTTAGATATTCTGCACTTCTAGTCACTCGGTAAAAACAGGCAAATCTAACAACAGGAAAGTACTAGATGAGTGTAGAAAAACAGATTTTTAAAAGCTTCAGTTATTAGAATTTGAAGAATACATTAATATTTTAATATGGGGACTGATAATTCATCCTTTTAATTACTGCCTTAGAACTAAAGAGAATTAAGTCCTTTACAAAATTATCAATAAAACAGAGAAAAGACAGTCAGTACTGAAGAATAATATTCAATGAGTTTTCTCAGCAGCTGCTGAAAATACAGGCTATGATCTTTAATTACTAAGAATCCAAACTAATAATGAAGGAAGTGAAAGAACATGTTTTCAACTAAAACTAAAGCATGTGTGTCAGAGCATAAACATTTTAACCATAGTAATACTTTCAAATGAACATATGTTACATGAAATATAGTATTTATTAAAAGAACAGAATCACTAATTTGGAGGGGCTATTTTAAGAAGATTGTAAAAGGTAAGCACTTCTTTGGCTTGCTAATAAGTCAGCAGCATTATTTGAAATACAGGCACAAATGAAGCCATTATATTTTAAAAATAGCTCAATATAATTAACATGGACACCAATATTTTAAAATAAAAAATAAAGGTTTTTATGTAAAACAAAACCGGCATCAATGATGGCTTCAGTCACCCAATCAATGCTAGAATTCAAGATTAAAACAAATGTATTAATGGGTTTTGAGAAAATCAGGCTCATCAGAGACAGAACAGAAGAATACACAATTTGAAAAGAACAGATGTCTGCACAAAAATAAGTTACTAGAATTGGAACATAAAAACATATCAAAGTTAAGACAATGTGTGTGAAGCAGTGTGGGCCTATTTGGGAACCACTACACATGGAAAATCTTTCTGATTATATGACCAGTCGTTGATTTGAGAAAAATATATATTATGCTGGATATAACTAAAAAAATGAGACTTAGGCTAAAACCTTATGGCATAGAGCTGCCCAGTAAGTAGGAAACAGTTACTGAGGAAACACTGATGATAACATGTGACAGGGACCCTGAGGAAGACAAAAGGAGAAGACATGGGCAGAAGCCCATATTTCTGCCACTTCTGAGCATTACCAACTCTAATTCTCTTTCTTTTTGACATTAGCCTATTCATTGTAAGTATTCCTTAGCTCTTTTAAAAACTTGATAAGCTACTACTGCCTTTTTGGTTCTAGCCAGTGTTTCTTTCTTTATTCACTAACTCCTTCGCAACAGTATTTTTCTGATATAAAGAGTTCTAAATTAGTATCCATTTCAAAGCTACATAAAGAAAAAAGCATACTTAAATACAATATATTACAGGTTGTATGGGGAAATCCAAGATGGCTTCAAGAAATGGCAAAATCTGAGCTGGGTTTTAAATGATGGCTATGAGCAAACAATGGCTCACAAAAGGCACTTAAATGTTTAAGTAAATGAGAAGGAAAGTCACTTAATGATAGGAAGAATAGGTTAGGTAGCAGGGCAAGGAGGTGCCAGAGATGATGGTAATGGTATTTGAAAAGACTGTGTGCATGAGGCAGAGGGACATGGGAAGACCACGAGAGCAGAGAGCAAGGCCAGTGAGGGACCGCTTGTCACACCATGTTAAGAAACTGGAACATATTCCAAAGGGCAGTGATAATCAAAATATTTTAAATCAAGGCATTATGAAAGCCTTTTGGAAGGGGCTACAGATGCTGGAGGCTAGAGACAGAACACTGGGGAAGTTTAGCAGCATCAGGTTCAGCAAGAGAGAACAAGGGCTTGAATTAAGGCAACAGCAATGAGGATAAAAAGGATGATAGAATGGTAAGCCATTTAGGAGAGAATTCACAGACTTTAGTATTCCTAGATGTAGAATAAATAGTGGAAAGGAAAGAAAGATGAGTGCTAGTTCCTGATTCCCAGCATGGGAGACAGAGTGGTAAGGACGTCATTAAAAATATACAGTGGAAGAGGACTAAAGGAGGAAAACAAAGTGTGGTGATTTTGGTAAGATTGATTTTGGACTTGATGAGCTACTGGACAATCCAGACAGAAGTGTGTAACAGACAGTTAAACTCAGAAAAAAGTGGGAGCTAGAAGTCATTAGCATATAAGTGAGATTCAAAGCCAGAGAAAATGAGAGAGACCAGGATAAGTATACCAAATCAAGGAAGACAATCAAGTAAAGAATCTTGAAGATAGGCCCTGGCCAGTTGGCTCAGTGGTACAGCATTGGCCTGGCATGTGGAAGTCCCAGGTTCAATTCCTGGTAGGGCACAGAAGAGAAGCACCCATCTGCTTCTCCTCTCTTACCCCTTTCCTTCCTCTCTGTCTTTCTCTTCCCCTCCTGCAGCCAAGCTCCATTGGAACAGAGTTGGCCCGGGTGCTGAGAACGGCTCCAGGGCCTTTGCCTCAGGCCGTAGAATGGCTCTGGTTGAAACAGAATGAGCCCCAGATGGGCAGAGCATCGCCCCCTGGTGGGCATGCCGGGTGGATCCACGTCGGGTGCATGCGGGAGTCTGTCTGACTGCCTCCCGCTTCTAACTTCGAAAAAATACAAAAAAAAAAAAAAAAAAGAATCTTGAAGATAAAATCTATAGAGAATAGGCAGAAAAAATGAACTAAAGAAAGAGAATGAGAATTGATCAAAGTCCTCAAAAGAAAACAAAAGAGGTTGCCAATAAAAACCATAAATTGAAATTATGTCAAGACTGGTCAATAATTAACTACTGCAGTACGGCACACAGGGTGAGAACTAAAACTTGCCAACGAATCTGAAAATTAGCAAGTAACTGCTGACCTTTTGAAAAATGTCTATATAGCATGGTGGGAGCGAAGGCCACACTAATTGGGCTGAAGTAAAGGCAATTGCATGTGGGATGCTTTTGATGATGTTGAAAGAAAAATAACGTAGTTGGAAGGCAGAAAATTATTATTTTTATTTGTTTTTTATTGATTTTTAGAGAGAGCGCGGGGAGAGAGAGGTGGGGGAGAGAAGCTGGAAGCATCAACTTGTAGTATTGCTTCCTGCATGTGCCTTGATCGGGCAAGCCAGGATTTCGAACTGGTAACCTCAGCGTTCCAGGTCCCCCGCACCACAGGTTAGGCAGAAAGAATTAAGAAAAAGATTTTTAAACATGAGGAGGTTTGAGCATACAGTTGACCCTTCAACAACATGAGTCTGAACTACGATGGTCCACTTATACACATGTTTGTAAACTGTATTTTGAAACTGTGTTTTCAATCCACGGTTGGAAACCATGCATGCTGTATTTCTAAGATGAGAGGACAAAATCAACAGAGACAAAGATACTAAAGATTCAAGAGGTGCAGGAAATACAAGTTAACAGAACTGAAGATTAAAGGCACAGATCAAAGATTAGCTTTAAAGGCGTCTGTACCCATACATCTTTGTTAAGAGAGATGGACAGAGATAAAGATAGGTAAATTTACAGACATCAGATGGGAAACCAGAGGGAAATACAGGAAGTTCATGTCCGGCTAAACTGCACTGAATTGAAGGAAGTCACCTAATGACAGTGGGGAGACTATGCTTTAGTCTAGACAACTTGGATCTGCTACCAGAGGGACGGGAAAAGATAGCTGAACAAAGAGGGGTAAAGGACTGCTCAGCAGAGATGAGAACTCAGGTGATTTTCAGGTTGACAAATCCATAGTCAGGTCTCAGCAAGGTGATATATTTTTCTCTAGCATAACCCCGCATCCGACAGAATGGCAATGCCGTTCTTGAGGGTATTGTTAAAGGAGACTAATAGTAGATTCCCAGCTGAGCTAGATAGGTAAATCAATTATCACCAGTTGTTATTCTATTTCACTGAAATATAAACAGTAATGATAACTTAATCAATTACACATTATACATTAAAAAGGAAGCTGAGAAGAAGAATAGAAAAAAGGATCACGACACTAGAAGTGTCTGTAAAAAAAAGTGTTTTAAAAGAACAGGAAGCATACATGAGTGAAATCAGAGTGGATCTTGAACTGTTCTGAATGTCACTTTCCTAGTCTGTAGAGAGAATAAATATCATTTGTTGGAATCAAATTTAAAGGACATATATGAAAGCATCTCAAACAACTGACTATAGTATTTTTAGAATACATCCATGATAGATCAGGCAGTTACAAAAGTGAAACTTTAAAAAGTAGCTTTAAAAATATTTTATTGTGACACATTAAATTGAAAGAGGTTAAGTTATTTTAAGACTGACATTAGAAAAAATGCTAATTTAGTATGTGACAATCTATAAAGCTCCTAAGACATAAGGTGCATATTCATTTACTTACCCTACACTGTACACTGAGCACCACTGTGTCCTGGTCTCTGTACCCAGCTAAGAGTGAAGAGGGAATCCCTGCCACCAAGAACTTATATTCTAGGGGAAATCTCACCTGTTTACTAACCTCATCTCCAAATGTCAATCAAACGGTACATAATGATCATTAAAAGACAGGAAGGACTAGAAATATTACATATTACATAAATAAAATATATTTACAAACATGTCTTCAAGAAAAAGTTTTCAGTGCTACTTATTTCATCAGTCTGTCCGTCTGATGCATATTTATGACAGTGTCTTGATAAGTAAAATATAACTGAAGCATGAGTAGTTTTAACATAGCTTTATAGCCTCCTCGCTTTCTTTTATGGCAAACAGCAAGCACAATAAAGATTTCTCAAATATACTCACCTGGCAGTTCCATCAGATGAAGCAGTAAGGATAAAGCGATCATCTTGTGACCAGCAAAGATCATAAATGATATTGAGGTGGCCACATAATTCTCTCATGAAACGTCCAGAAGGAATTTCGTATACTAATAAAAAATATTCAAAAATTAGTATACTTCTAGAGAGAGGATCCTTAATACAGTAACATACAAATTCATAATGCAGAATTTGTACATACAGTAAGCAGTGTCTCTAAGATTATCTATCACCAGATTCTAATAAAAAATTTCAAAATCTACTTACAAATAGTTTTTTTTTACTTTAGACACAATTTACACACATAATACTTTCTAATATGCTATAATTAACAATTATTCTCATCTTTTCAAAGCAATTTTCCTAATACTTTTTCAGTCAGTTAATGAAATAATAAATAACATTTAAACTACAATTCACTTCGAAGATTCTACCATTTGGGCTTTCATTAAAAAGATATTATTTTACCTGAATAGTTCAATTCCAACCAAAATGTTATTTAATTAACAAGAAATGTAAACTATGCTATTGTCAGAAAAAAATTTTAATACTAAAATTATAGGTGTAGTAAGGGACTGAACAGAAACCCGATCTGATACACAGTGTAGTATTGCTGTTAATGTATACAATAAAATCATAGAACACAGTGATTTTCAACCTTTTTCATCTCATGGCACATATAAACTAATTATTAAAAGTCTGCAGCACACCAAAAAAATTTTCTTTTGCCAATCTGACAAGAAAGAAAATGGTATAATTTTGATACATTAACACCGACGGCTTTTGTTGGATTGGCTGTCATTTTTTAATTTAACAATCTAAGAAAAAAGAGGTCCGTGCCCCTGACTAACTGGTCAGGTAGTGCATGTTTAATAATTCTTGCAGCACACACTGGTGGGCCGCTTGCGGGACACCAGTTGAAAATAGCTCATCTCAGATAATGACTTCACAGAACAGTGTTTCCAAGTCTCTACTTCCACCTAGTGGTCAAACCAAATGCCTTTAAAATACTAAGTAATACAGAAGTATATGTATTTCTGGCACGGCAAAATAAGGGACCTTGAGAATCTGCTCCCTCATAAAAGTATATAATAAGAACACTGGAAAAAATGGCAAAATTAACTTTTCCAGAGCTCTGGAAATTAAACAAAGGCCTGCAACATTCTGAGGAGGATTTATTCAAGAGAAAAGCTAAATCTCAGTAAGATCGTTGAGCTTTATCGTAGTTTAACTTGCCTTGTTCCCTGCCATCCCCATCTCCCAGGCTCCAAAGTATCTTTTTTCTTTTCTTTTTTTTTTTTTACAGGGAGAGAGTCAGAGAGAGAGATAGATAGGGACAGACAGACAGGAACGGAGAGAAATGAGAAGCATCAATCATCAGTTTTTCGTTGTGACACCTTAGTTGTTCATTGATTGCTTTCTCATATGTGCCTTGACTGCGGGCCTTCAGCAGATCGAGTGAGTAACCCCTTGCTCGAGCCAGCAACCTTGGGTCCAAGCTGGTTAGCTTTTTGCTCAAGCCAGATGAGCCTGTGCTCAAGCTGGTGACCTTGGGGTCTCGAACCCGAGTCCTCTGCATCCCAGTCCGATGCTCTATCCACTGCACCACCGCCTGGTCAGGCCACAGTATCCTTAAACAATAATAGCTTTGCAACTGTAATGAAAACCAGCAGCCTAGCAGTCACCAGATGGGGCAGAAGAGGTCTGAAGCTCTCGGAAAGGCTCTATTCTCAGGACTTGGCTTTATTTGACCTCACTCTCAGCATGCTCTGTGCGAAGTCTCCCTAACCTCAGGTGCCAGTCAAAATAACTCAGTGGCATGGCTGTCAGCGGCAGTAATCCCACTGGGGGCTAAGAAGAGGCGATTTGAGAGTGGGTTTTTGGCCTCTCTGATGACTTCTCTATCATTATGAGAAATCTTAATTCAGGTCCTCCAGAGCCAATCATTACTGTCCAATGCATAACAAACTGGAAGGCTTTTATAATTCCAATAATCAACGTGATCGACCAACTACATTGAACTGGAATTCTTCCTGAGATTTATTATCCTTCATGGTTCTAAATTTCTTTATTTAATATGAAAAATGCTTACAAAAATCATCCTGCATGTCTTAAAAACAATTGCCCACTCTTAAGTCTATTTCTGAAAACATATTGTATAGAAAAGTGTAAAATTCTACTTCTGAAAATGTATTGTATAGAAAAGTACAAATTAATAAAAAGAACTGATTCCCTACCAGGGCACACAGGAGAGGCGCCCATCTGCTTCTCCACCCCTCCCCGTCCTTCCTCTCTGTCTCTCTCTTCCCCTCCCGCAGTCAAGGCTCCATTGGAGCAAAGTTGGCCCGGGTGCTGAGGATGGCTCCATGGCCTCTGCCTCAGGCGCTAGAATGGCTCTGGTCGCAACAGAGCGATGCCCCAGATGGGCAGAGCATCGCCCCCTGGTGGGCATGCCGGGTGGATCCCGGTCGGGCACATGCAGGAGTCTGACTGCCTCCCTGTTTCCAACTTCAGAAAAATACACACACACACAAGAAAAGAACTGTTACTTTACTTGAAGAAATTGATTTAATTGAGAATTGAGTAGTGTTGGGGTATGATTCAAATGAAAATTTCAAAGAACTTTATAAACCAAAGAATCTCGCCTGACCTGTGGTGGCACAGTGGATAAAACGTCGACCTGGAATGCTAAGTTTTCTGGTTCAAAACCCTAGGCTTGCCTGGTCAAGGCACATATGGGAGTTGATGCTTCCAGCTCCTCCCCCTGTTCTACCTCTTTCTTTCTCTCTCTCTCTAATAAAAATGAATAAATAAAATCTAAAAAATAAAATAAAAATAAACCAAAGAATCTCTTCCATAGAGACTTCAATCAGATGAAAACACTGGTAGTCAAGCTGGTCCCTACTGCCCACTAGTGGGCGTTCCAGCTTTCATGGTGGGTGGTAGCAGAGCAACCAAAGTATAAATAAAAAGATAGATTTAACTGTAGTAAGTTGTTTCATAAAGATTTATTCTGCCAAACAGCGAAAATCCGACATAAAGTACTTGGTAAGTAATTATTATTATATGCTTTAACTTGCTTTATAAATTTTATAAAGTAAAGTTACTTCCCTACTTTATAAATCACCATTACTGTGGAACCGGTGGGCGGTTAGAAAATGTTATTACTAACAGAGATACCAAAGTGGGCGGTAGGTATAAAAAGGTCGACTACCCCTGGATTAAACAAACAGGATTATTACTCACGGATAATTGGATAGCCACTGCGGCTGGCGCAGGCCGCTGCTAATATCCTTCCATTGTGAGAGAAAGACAGACAAAAACAGCCTCCTTCTCCGGCATTCAGTGAGAAGAGGAGCTTGTTTGGGACATGGCAAGCCTAAAAACCATAAATTCAAAACAGATTAAGAAACATTTATAAATGCTAGTTGTTAATTTCAATTACTGGAGGTATTTTTTTAAGTCCCTCTACAATGAGAAGAGCAAGCAGAATTATGGACAACCATTGTAATTTATTTTACTTTCTAAAGAGAAAAATCAGATCTCCATAAAATTAAGTGAATTTATACTCCATACCTAACTAGTACTGAACTCACTTAAAATACGAGTAGAAAATGTCAATATCTGACACTCTAAAGCTGTTACTACCAAACAGCTATAGCCATAAAAAAGTATGTCACACACTTAATTCCATGACAGCAATTAATATGTGATTCTTTTCTGAGCAATAAACTTGTCCTGAGACCATGAATGTACTTCAGCGCCTAGCTTAAGACCAGGATGTATAAATTTCATTCTCTCTCTTTTTCTCTTTTAAAATAACCATTATTTGTGGCTACCTTCCAAAATGTGCTTTCAAAGTAATCAATCACTTCCTATTGGCTTTTGATTCACTAATTTCATTACCAAATGAAACCCAAAATTTCCTGTGTTACTATCTACTGTAGAAAATACTACTTATTTGTTCTAATTCTGCCTCTTCCAAACTTCAGTGTGCCTTTGTTCCTGTGTTTCTTATTCCAAAAGTTCAATTAAACACATATTGGGTCCTAACTATATGCCAAGAACATGGTACTTTATTACACGTCTTCGTATACTGATCACAGTAACCCTATGACCGGTCATTATTACTATATATAGCTTATGAGGAATATTAAGAGGGTCATGCCTAGCTTAATGAGCCTAGTCTAAGACTATTAGTTCAAGGGCCTGCACTCTAGATAGGTACCAGTTTTTTCATAAGTAGCATCAAAATTTAGTAGCATTATTAGGAGGCAGCATTTTGAGTAGCACTTGGAAGGTGAAAATTTTAGTAGACATTTATTAGGTGGCAGTAATGTACCAGAGATCATGCTACTCATTTTCCTCCTCCATTCTCCATCCAGATGACTTTGAAAAGGAAGAGAAAGTTAAAAAAGAGGAAGAAACTAAAGGAAAAGTCAGGAGGTTTGACAATCCTTTGCTGCTGCTCCTAGAGGAGATGTAGATGAGGAAACCTCTGCTCAGTCACTTAAGCCAGTGTTTTCCAGCCACTGGTTCATGGACAGGTCCGCCAGAAATTTTCAGCTAGTCCATGAGTTAACCAACGTGATTTTGTATGAAGATTACAGACCCAGTGATCTTAGTCGACTTCGCTCATGCTCAGGGCAATTTCTGCCTTAGCGGTCCCCAAAATAATTCTTCTATTTTCACTAGTGCCTCCAAGTTTAAAATAGTTAAAAACCACTGACTTAAGCTAAAGTCACTGAAGCCACTATGATTTCCTTTGTATTCTTAGGATCTGACATTGTACTTGGAATAGCCAATGAAAGTTTAATATCAATAAAGGGCTTCAATATCACTGACTTCCTTCTTCTTTACTACCTCACCAGACACTCTTCTGTTTTTGTCTTCATCTCTTATTTTTCAACCTTGCCACCATCCCAAGGTTAGACTTTTTTTTTTACCTCACATCATGACTGCAACTGCCCTCTGAGAGGTTTCTCTCATTCTGACGTGTCCTATCTCACGATCTCCCCCGTGCCACTGCCAGCATTAATTTGTCCGACAGTGGGATTGAGACCAGGCTTCTCTCCTAGCCTACACCTTCCACTAGTTTCTCCCATCCCTTACAACCCAGTATTAAGCTATCATCCTATCATCCAAGGCACTCCATAATGTGGGTCTGCCTTGCCTGTACAATCTTCTTTTATACAGACCCTGGTTTCCAGCCAGCCAGCTTTTTGAGAGGCTAATGAATACAGCAGGTTCTTCCCCATTTATTTATAAATCTGCCCCCATATAACACCTTTCCCTTCTTCACCCATCCCTAACCTGGCCACCCTTTAAAGTCTATCTCAAACTCCACCTACCAGTTGAATGAACCCCTTTCTCTACAACTCCAGTTCACCTTCTTCAAACATCCAATTCTCAAAATGTTTTAGTTTAAAGATACTTTAGTCTTAAAAAATTTTTAGGTTCCCCCCAAAACTTTTGTATATGTGGATATATCCATGGCTATTTATATTACAAAGTAAAATTGATAAATTAAAAATGTGTTGACTCATTTAAAAAAAAACAGTAGCAAACCCATGAAATGATAACATAATGTCCTTTTATGAATAATAACCGTACAAAATAAAATTGTTCTCTACTTCTGAAAATCTCTTTAATATCTGATATGAGATTTCATAATCACATATCATTTAACCTCTCGAAAACTCCAGTGTGTATTTGTGAGAAAAAGAAACTCTATACAGTAATAATAAAATCATTAGAATCGTTACGGTTCAATTATGAAGACAGGTTGAGTTTACCGTTACCCCTCAGTTCCCAAATCACACTTTGAGAACTGCTCACCTATACAATTATTTTTATACCTATATTTCCTCAAGAGTTCTCTGCAGCATTCCTAACAGTGAAGAACACTGGCACTGTTTTCTGTTTCCCCAACAGATGTGAAAGGTCCCTAAAAGCACAGTGGAAATGCTATTCCTCCCATATTATGACATGTAAAGTATTTTAAAGGACATGAAGATGAATCTGTAAAACTGGCCTCAAAAAGAAAGTCAAATGTGATGCAAAACACAGAGAGTAGGAAGGTCTGGGGAAACAATCACCCTCATGTAATACTAAATGTTTGCAGAAACTAAGATTTTTAGATAAACTGCACTGGTATTGGCTTAGAAATATCAAATGAACCACTCCAGTCTTTGTGGAAACAAATAAGAGAGTTACAAAACTATATCAGCAATCCTTCTTGCTATTGAATGCTCTAACCAAGTAAGAAAAAAATAAATAAAACATTAAAAACTGCTCAACTTGTGGGAGAAAAAGATACATGCACATATATTCACCAAAATGTGATTCTGGAAAAATCCAGGGACTGTAAAAATTTTCATGAATCCATTTAAAAAATCCACTTTTAAAAACTAAAATCCATTTGGGAGACATACCTCTTATAGATATCAATCTATCTTTTTACTTATTATGTCCCCAAATTCATGTGTTAAAGCCCTAACTCCAGTACCTCAGAATGTAAAAGTATTTGGAGATAAGTTCTTTAACTAGCTGATTAAGTTAAAATGAAGTTGTTGGGGTGGGTCCTGATTAGAAGAGGAAAAGACACTGGGGGGTGTACAAGGGGAAAAGACCATGAAAGGGCAGCGAGACGGCAGCCATCTGGCAGCCAAGAAGAAAGGGTTCAGAGTAAATCAACTCTGTCGACCCTTAATCTTGGGACTTCTAGACTGCAGAACTAGGAGTAAATAAATTTCTGGTTTATTTTTTTAAAGATTTTTACGTATTCATTTTAGAGAGGAGAGAGTGAGAGAGAAGGGGGAAGGAGCAGGGAGCATCAACTTCTAATATGTGCCTTGACCGGCAAGCACAGGGTTTTGAACCTGCGACTTCAGCTTTCCAGGTCGATGCTTTATCCACTGAGCCACCACAGGCCAGGCAAATTTCTGTTGTTTAAGAAAAGCAGTCTGAAGTATACTTTTATGGCAACTCTAACAAACTAATAAAACTGCCGAAGTCCCTAAACAAACAACCTAGAAAGTGTTTTTATGCTGATGATAAGCACTCTATTATTATCAAATGAATTGTTGGACTGGCAATATTGTGGTTAAAAACAAGAATAACCTGACAGTTTTTTTTGTTTGTTTGTTTGTTTGTTTTTACAGAGACAGAGAGAGAAAGTCAGAGAGAGGGATACACAGGGACAGACAGACAGGAACAGAGAGATGAGAAGCATCAATCATTAGTTTTTTGTTGCGCATTGCAACACCTTAGTTGTTCATTGATTGCTTTCTCATATGTGCTTTAACCATGGACCTTCAGCAGACCAAGTAACCCCTTGCTCAAGCCAGCGACCTAGGGTCCAAGCTGGTGAGCTTTGCTCAAACCAGATGAGCCCACGTTCAAGCTGGCGACCTCAGGGTCTCGAACCTGGGTCCTCAGTATCCCAGTCCAACACTCTATCCACTGCGCCACCGCCTGGTCAGGCCTGACAGTTTTAAGTAGCAATCTAGTTATCCTAGGAGTTGTCGGACTGGTTAAGTGAATATCTAAATGAACCCAGTATCATCAAACACTTTACCTGCCCGGGCAGTCGTTTCCATTTCACTACTTCCTTGGAGTCCTCTAGGCCAGGCTCTGGGTCCACTGAACTTGACTCACCGTGTGGCTCAGAGAACATGGATACACCTTTTTCTTCCTGAACAGCCGTCAGAGAATGATAAGGTAGCTTTGCCTAAAAATATATAGAAAATGAGAAAATTATATATCATGTTAATTTTTTCTTTTCTAGCCTAGATGGTTTTTAAAATACTGAAACAAACAATATGAAAATGTTTTCAAAATGTAATCCAGAAAAAGTTCTTCTATTTGTACGTTATTCTGAATAAAATGAAAGTTGCTTGAAAATATTGTCCTATAACCAAAAAGGCCTTAGAAGTTGGGAGAAAAATAGAATTTAAATGGTAGCGTGAAATGTTTTAATAACTCTGGCCCCTTGTTTCTGCCTCTTCACCAATACCTACTAGATGCTATGTTGTGGCTCTGATATACTCTGGTATCTCTGGCTGTAATATCACAAAACCAATATAATTTAGATCTAAAGTTTTTAAAATCTTTCATTTTAAAAAAATAGATTTAACTCCATTCAAATTAATGCAAACCAACTCTGTGGTCACAGTTTATAATATCAACTATAGAATATGCAACTTATCTGAAATGTCTTATAGCAAATAAGACAAAAGCAAAAGTTTCACTTCATTTTAGTATCTCGTCTTTGCTAAGATCATTATAATTTTTATCTATGGAAAATAGCAGTAGAAAGATTATTTGCTAGTTATTTAAATAATACTGTAAAAAACATGCCTATAAATCATGTCTGCAAACTATGGCCCACGTGAAATCTATCCTGCTGTTTCTGTAAATAAAGTTTTATTGGAACATATTTTCAAATTGTTTTTGTTACCACCTACATAAGGCAAAATTTTGCCTACAAAGGCAAAATTGAGTAACTGAAACACAGACTGTATACCCTGAAAAGCTATTATATTAGCTATCTGATACTTTATAAACAATATTTGTCAATTTCTGTTTTACATCATTCTTTATGTTTAATTTTTAAAAAACAGTATTTAAAAAAACACATTTTTTTAACAATGAAACTTGTTTTTTATTACTTAAAATTCATTTAAGTATCTTTTAAGTATTAGCTATTACAGGATCAAGACATAATCTCTGAAGATAACTTTTTATCCTACAAATCTATTAAAATAATTCTAGAGATCTTATCTTTTTAGAAATGAAAATATGTTACCATTTAATCTCAACAACAGAGGATACATCTTTACGTGTGATATTAACTTACACAGTCTGGAACTTTCGATCCTCTTACAGTCACATACAGTGTTGATGGATAACGGTATCTTGGAAATTTTGACCACCATTCAAAAACCTCGACAACATTTAAATAGGTTTGAGGGTTACTAGGTGGGTAATACAGCTGCAAGCGAAATTCTGAATTGATGTTTACATTTCCATTGGCTCCTAGAAGCTGAAAATAAGAATTCAAATAAAATTTTATTTTTATTGAAAATAAATAAACCCCATAAAACAATAATATATGTCCTCCAACCTCAGTGGCCTTCTTTTGGCCAAAAACAGCAGGTCCTTGAATAACATTTTGTTCAACATTCTTTTGTTACGACATGGTAAGATGCCATAGGAACTTAACTTCTGTTTATAATTAATTAGCCAGTGATAAAATGGATTTCATTATACATCGTTTCATTTAAAGTTGCAGAACCAATAAACAACATTAAGTGAGGACTTACTGTATACCTACTACGTACAACATCAGGGGCTTTGCATATACTGTACCCTCTACTTAGAATTGTCTTTCCCCCACTGTTATGATCTAGCTAATACTTGGGTTCAATGTCTCTTCCTGGAATCTCTGCCCCCACAGGATATTATTCATCACCCACCCAATATCTTTTGTAGTAGGTATAAAAACTATAATAAATGAAAAATTGTGTGATCAACTTTTTTTCTCATGAATTTGTTTTTATTGGGATAAAAGGGATAGGTCACTGGATGGTTATACCTTTCCAGGGTACTTACTATCCATTCTGATCTTCCTAGGATAGCTTTGGGGGCTTTCAATTGTTTTTTGTCTGTTTTACTTACTAGAATATGAGTTCTGTGAGGCCAAGGCATTTGTCTTCTTTGTTCACTGACTAGAACAGTGGCTCGCATATGGAAACGATTTAATAAATATTTGTTCACAGCAGGGCTGTGTGTGTCTTTTTCAATGTTCCATCCTTAGAGCCAAATATATAGCTGGCACAAAGTAGGCAGTCAATAAATGTGTAAGAAATCTGAATGACATCACATGAGCTTAACTTAATAACTCACTAAAACTGCAATCTTACCTTCTTATATGAAACCAAACTGACTTGGGGAAAAGCAGCTAATCAGATTTGAAGACTATATAAAAGTGTTAAAAATAGGTGAAAAATATACCTTGAGAAATGCCCACGCAATTTTCCGAAAGCCACAGAGCTGGGTTTTAATTTCGGGCTTATTCTTAATGTCATCCATGCTTAAGAAGTCAAGAATCTGTAAATAAATACTTAAAAATTACTTCACAGAAGACTAGCCTATCTAAAATTTAATATTTTCTAATAATAAAAAATTAAAATATCATTTGTTTACTTATAGTTTTATCAGGGGAAAAAATATTTTTTATCTCATTTCATTAACTTTTAAGTTAATTCATACTATTAGTGAGGGTCCAGTTTTGACCAGTTTCTTTTTTTGGTTCTTTTTTTCTTTTGTTCATTTTCTTTCTTCTCTTTTCTTTCTCTCTCTCTCTCTTTCTCTCTCCCTTTTTCTTCCTTTCCTTTCTTTTCCTTTCCTTTCTCCTTTCCTTTCCTTCTTTCCTTTCCTTTCCTTTCCCCTTCCTTTTTTTCCCTTCCCTTCCTTCTCTTTCCTTCCTTTTCCTTTATTAACTGAAAGGGGGGAGGCAAAGACAGACTCCTGCATGCGCCCCTACTAGGCGATGCTCCGCCAATCTGGGTTGCTGCTCCGTTGCTCAGTAACCGAGCTATGTTAGTGCCTAAGGTGAGGCCATGGAGCCATCCTTAGTGCCCAGGGCCAACTTTGCTCAAACCACTTGAGCCACGGCTACCAGAGGAAAAAAGAGAGAGAGAGAGAGAGAGAGAGAGAGAGAGAGAGAGAGAGAAGGATGGAGACGCAGATGGGCACTTCTCCTGTGTGTCCTGACCAAGAATCAAACCCAGGAATTCCACACACCAGGCCAACTCTCTACCACTGAGCAAACCAGCCAGGGCCAACCACTTCCTTTCGTTAAAATCTTTTATTAAGATTTTAAATCTAAGACAAAACACTAATTACCTCAAATATAGTCTAGGCACAAATATACCAGACATAGAATACTTAATTTTTAATGTGTGAAAGCAGATTTAGAAGGACTGTTTATTTAAAAAATTCATAACCTTATTTATCTCTGGGGCCTTCCTTGGGTCACCTTCCTGAAGTTGAAATTTTTCTCTCTGTATACATGTTGTAATTAAGCTTCTCGAGAAAATTTCTTACATTTCTCCACTATGTATGGATGTCAAAGCTCATGGATTTGCAATCAACTGACCACAGAGGCTACCCGTATTCTAGGTAATTGCCAAAGATTAGCACTTTGAATTCACTGGTGCTTATCAAAAGTTCAGCTGAGCTAACAATTCTTTACAGGAGAATGCTTTAAAAAATAATATGGACTCTACTCATCCCTATTCTTTATATTCTTCAACCTATTTTCAGATGTAATACTACATGCTCAATGAAAAACCACTGACAATGTAAAAAAATTTATTACAAAGTAAAAACAACTTGTAATCCAGACCCAGAGATGATTAACATACAGTACATGTTTACAGGTTGACATGAATCTAAACCTTTTTCTGTGCATTCCTAAATATGTCATATACTAATTTGTCATATAGTAATACAAATCCAAGGTTACTTCACAAACTTTTTTTTTTTTTGTATTTTTCTGAAGCTGGAAACGGGGAGAGACAGACAGACTCCCGCATGCGCCCGACCGGGATCCACCCAGCACGCCCACCAGGGGGCGATGCTCTTCCCACCAGGGGGCGATGCTCTGCCCCTCCGCAGTGTCACTCTGTTGTGACCAGAGCCACTCTAGCGCCTGGGGCAGAGGCCAAGGAGCCATCCCCAGCGCCCGGGCCATCTTTGCTCCAATAGAGCCTTGGCTGCAGGAGGGGAAGAGACAAAGAGGAAGGAGAGGGGGAGGGGTGGAGAAGTAGATGGGCACTTCTCCTGTGTGCCCTGGCCGGGAATTGAACCTGGGACTTCTGCACGCCAGGCCGATGCTCTACCACTGAGCCAACCGGCCAGGGCCACAAACTATTTTGATACACTTTATAGTGGATATCTCTTCAATTAGTATATACATATGTAATTATCATGCTAATGGCTGCCTAGTATTCTCTGGTATTATAAATACCATAAGTTTAATAAAAAAATCTTAATTTAACCAAACTTTAACTGGTTGAAAAGACCTGTCTCTAAAGTTTTTGCTACTATAAACAGTGCTTAAATACCCTTGGCACATACAACATTGTGTACTTGTCATTTTTCCCTTAGGAAAAAATACCAAGAAGTAGAGTAACTTTTAAAGACTTCTGGTAGCTATTATCAAATTGTCCTCAATAAACCCTTAACAAGCTGAAATAAAAAATTAGTTTTGTAGACAATAACACTTTATGTTAAAACTTAAGAAGCAGCCCTGCCCTGTTGGCTCAGTGGTAGAGCGTCGGCATGGCGTGCAGAAGTCCCGGGTTCGATTCCTGGCCAGGGCACACAGGAGAAGTGCCCATCTGCTCCACCCCTCCCCCTCTCCTTCCTCTCTGTCTCTCTCTTCCCCTCCCGCAGCCAAGGCTCCATTGGAGCAAAGATGGCCCGGGCGCTGGGGATGGCTCCTTGGCCTCTGCCCCAGGCGCTAGAGTAGCTCTGGTCGCAATAGAGCGACGCCCCGGAGGGGCAGAGCATCGCCCCCTGGTGGGCAGAGCGTCGCCCCCTGGTGGGCGTGCCGGGTGGATCCCGGTCGGGCGCATGCGGGAGTCTGTCTGTCTGTCTCTCCCCATTTCTAGCTTCAGAAAAATTACAAAAAAAAAAACAACAACTTAAGAAGCAACCAAAAGTGTTTGTATAGCAACAATCTTTCTTAAATCTTGTGCTTCTACTATAATGAATATAAAAGAATGCTATAACCAATGACAAATTTCTATGACAAAGGTTCCTTGACATACAAATTCTATCACTTTAAAAAGAAATCATAGCTTTGTATAAATCATACAACATAATCAGATGCGAATGGTGGAATATTTGTTTCATAAACTCACGAAGATCACCTAAAAGTCAAGGATTATAAAAGCAAGTAACTCTACAATATCAGTAATTGGTTTTGGTCATGACTTGCTCTTACCAAGCTAAAATTCACCATCCTGCTTAAACTGGAAAAGAGGTTTTCTCTACTTTCCTATGCTTATGGAGAGATAACATGAATTGGTTTAAAAAAAACGTAATTAGGTTTAAACTACCTCCAAATACAAATTACCTGCCCTTAAAATTGTACTGAGAAAAATCACTTTATACTCCTTGATTTCTTTCGCACTCAAATATGGTATTAGAATAGCGTCTCAACTCAAAGGCCATCTACTCCATAAAGCTTTTCCTAACTGCTCTGACCCTTCACTAACCCTTCACATGGAAAAGGTTCTACTTCATTTGGTTATATATTACATGTATTAGTCAAGTGATCTGCTATGTTAAACCTTTATTTCTCTTACTAGCATACAAACTCTTATGGAGTCTGATATTATTAAATTAGATTATACTTTGTGAGATGGGTTAAGTATAAAAGATAAGATAGATACAGACTAGGTTCAGTTAATAGTCATGGCATTGTTATTGTATAAGGATTAAGCAACAGAGTAAATCCACTGGCTAACTACTTATACTAGCATATGCTCAACAAATATGCTATTACTTGTAACTCTCACTTGTTTCTGCCTTGCATATCCCAAACACTAAATAACAGAAATTAAATTCTCATACTACTTTGTCATATATTGAACTATTAAAACAATTGCTTACATTTATGTTATGCAATTGGCCCTCTGTATCTGTGGCTTCCACATCCAAAGATTCAAATAAGTATAGATTAAAAAAAAAAAAAAGCCCAGCAAGTTCTCAAAAGCAAAACTTGAATTTGCCAAACACTGAAACACCACCAATGAAGTGATGTGTGGGCATACACTGCTACAGCCTGTATGCAAACAGAGGTTATATGCAAAAACCACACCATTTTATGAGGGACTTCAGCACCCACAGATTTTGTTATCTTCAGAGGATCCTGGAACCCACCCTAGGGATACTGAGGGACAACTGTAATAACTAAAATTTAGTTTAAATTGCTCTACTCAATCCATACCTCGAAGAACAGGATGACTTTAGGGCTCTCACTGAAATCTTGAAGCAAAGAGCGAAAGTTTACATTAAATATAATTTGTTCCTCCCACTTTGGAAACCTTGAATTTAACTGTCTGAAATCATATCGCTGGGTTATGACAGGAAGAACATAGTCCAGATTGTTGCTTTCAAAGGAAGATGAGACAGGCCGTTGACTGTTCAAAAAAAGATATTTCTATTAACACAATTCTTTATACATTTGAGAATGTTGAGAAAAAAAGAAAAATATGGTATTCAAGGTGAGGCATCTGGGAATAACAAATAGCCATACTATGTAAGAAAAAACTGCTTTGACTGTCCATGTAGAAAATTATAAATTTTATGAGACTTAAAAGTGGTAGTACTCACTTCATTTTGCAATTACATACTATCAGTTGATTTCACAGAATTATTTAATTATAGAAATATAAAGTGAGAGGTATGATTATACCTTTAGTACTCAAAGCTGGAACAAATTAATTCCTTCAGAATCTTAAGTGAGTTTGTCATAAAATAGTGCAGTGCATTTAAACAAGAAAATGAGCACAAGAGGAACACAACTTTCCAGGTGTGTCGTACCTTCTTTGTATGACCTAAGACAACTAAATAAGTCAATGACCTTTTTTAATAATCCTCATGTTTCTCATCCTTGCCACCATTCCAAACTGATAGGTTGTTTTTTTTTTAATTCTAGTATAATCATTTATTTCATTCTTTAATTTGGGCCTTCAAGGATGTATCAGTTATAGAATAGGAAGCAAAAGTTAAATTTAAGATTCATTTATCACTTGAGGCCCAGGTAACATATTAATTTCAAAACAAAAACAGGACGTTAGAAAACAAATGTATTTATAGTGCAACACAAGATGATTTACAGTGTCATAAATTAGTCATGAAGCTTGGCAGAAACTCTCTCAACTCCCCTCCAGTTGACATGGCTCACTAAATTAACAGATGCTTTCTCTGTCTTCTGTAAAACACACCGATCAATGTCACTGGTTGGGGAACAGTTACAACTGGTCAACTGTTCTCCAACACAAACCCACAGCCCTATTTGCATTGACTTTCAATGGCAGAAAATAGGATCCTTTCTGCAGACATATTTAATTCAAGAGTTGGCTTTGAAATTTAAAAAAGTTACCTTTTATCTTTCTTGACATATTGACCAGTTTTCTCATCAACCACATGAATTTTTACCATCGGGTAAGAAATAAAATCGGACCTAAGTCGATCAGTTCGGTGAACATAAACTCCCAGGACAAGGTCGTCATCAAGCAAACATTTGGGAAAAACTGGACTATCTCGACTTGTTATTTCATGAACACCATCATCATCATCATCACTGTCTTCATTATCTGAAACTACAAGCATGGAAGAAAATCAACAGTAGAATTAATTATTCCATATACTCAACAATATAAATTATATTTTCATGTCACTTAATCTTTATGATTCATAGTCATTTGTCCTTGTTAATAAAGAAATTTCAAGGAAAAAGGGGAAAAAAGCCAGGTTATAGCACATTACACTCTAAGCGTAAAACACTGAAATTACTAATGCATTTAAATAAAGAATCTTTCTTACTTCCCCAACAAGGACCAAAAACAAAATAAAAAGAGAAAAGATCAAAAGTATTTTTTATCTAGGTATTTTTAAGTGGAATATATCTATATCACTTGATTCATTTATAATTGTAATTTATGCTTCCGGACAGGATGTAGTACGATGCAGCAGGTCAATTGATGCATATGCAATCATATCATCTGTTAATGATACTTTTTATCATGAGTAGATACTGAATTTGATCAGGTGCTTTTTCTGCATCAACATGATTATATAAATTTTTGCCCTTTTTCCTATTAATCTTAATATTTAAATGTTAAGCTGTCTTTTTTAATATTAAGCCATCTTTTTGTTCTTGGCAGGGGTGGGAAAGCCACTTGGTTGTGATATATTATCTCTTTTTTAAAAAATCTATTATTGGATTTTATTTGCTGACATTTTAAGATTTTTGTATCTGTGGTCATGTAAGACATGGGTTTGTACCTTTCCTTTCTTGAAATACCCAGAGTTTTTAATATCAAGGTTTTAGTCTCAAAAGTAATTGGGAAATGTTCCATCTCTTTCATTTCTCTGGAAGTATTGTATAGATTGGTGTTATTTCTTCCTTAAATATTTGGAAGAATTTTCTAATCAAGCCATTTAGCCTGAAGGTTTTTTGTTTTTCTTTTTCTTTTTCAGGAAGAATTGTAAATCAGAATTGGTTTTTGAATGAATATTAGACTTCAATTTTTCTGTTTTTTTTAATCAACTTTGATAGACTATTTTTTGAGGAATTTGTTCATGTAATTCAAAATTTCCATTTTTGTATGTCTGTACATCTGAAAGGATGTCCCTGGGTATTGGTACTTTGTTATCTCTTCATTTCTTGATCAGTCTGGGGATTTTCAATCTGTGAATCTTTTCAAAGAGCCAATTTTATTAGCTCTGATTTTATCTATTGTACACTGTGTATTATTTACTTATTTCATCTGTCTGTATTATTTACTTTCCACTTTCTTTGGGATTGATTTGCTGTTTATTTCTAGCTTTATAAGATGGATATTATGAGAACTCAGTCATTATATGCATTTAAGACTTTAAAGTTTTATCTGAGCCACTACTTTGGCTATATATCACGTTTCTGAACGCTGTAACTGCATTATCATTCAATAAAACTGTGTTCTCATTTCCATTTTCATGGTGGGCGGTAGCAGAGCAACCAAACAGTCCCCGTGATTGGCCCACCATGAAAGCTGGACCGCCCACTAGGTTGACCAGCACTGCAAAGGCGGGCAGTTTTTATAAAAAGGTTCGCCATCACGGGTCTAAGACAATAGATGACTTTTCTAATTATCTTTTTGTTTTGGATGCTACCTGCCATTGTCAAAGAACAATGTGAATTTCAATCTTTTGTATTTATTGAGGCTTTATGACCAGCTTATGGTAAGTTTGGTTACATATTCCATGTGCACTTGAAAAGAATGTGAATTCTGACACTGTCGTGTGCAGTGTTCTATGTATTTAACTTAAATTATTAGTTTAATGTGTTCAGCTAATCTTACCTGTTTCAAAATTTTTATTTGCTTATTCTATCAGCTATTAAGACAGATATTAAAATTCTAAGATTTTGTGTTTCTCTGTTTTTATTTTTGTTATTTTTTTTCTTTGTATACTTTGAACTATGTTATTGAATATATGCATGTTTAGGATTGTTATACCTGCCTGTAAAATTGACTATGTTTCAAATGATACCGGTAAGAGAAAAATAAAACAACCCAGAGTGGAAGGATATTTACAATAAATGTATGTGTGTATGTATTTATATATGAGAAAAGACTGATGTCTATATATATAAAATATTTTCATAAATCAAAGACAGACATTTCATTTCTTAAAATAAAATACACTGAAAACAAATTTATTAATGAGGAAATACAAGTAGTCAATAAACACAAAGATGTTCAACTTCACTAGTTATCATGGGAAAATATTCAAGTCAAAATGAAATGTATGTGCAACTAAAAATGGCTAACATTTAAAAATACTGCCAACATGAATGTTAGTGAAGACGTGGACCAAAGGAGCCTCTCAAATCCTGTTAATCACAACTGGTAAACAGACTCTGGAAAATGGATAGTACCTTTTAAAGTGAAAAAATGTATAATCTATGACATAAGTCTATTCCTATACAACCAATAAAAATGTATACATATGTCTTTATATGCCCAATAAAAATGTATATATACACTTGCAAAAAGACATGACTACAGTATTCATTACAGCTTTATTTGTAATAACCTGAAACTAGAAACAGTTCAAATGTCCATCAATACAATTGACAAATTAATTGTGGTATATTTATACAGTAGATATCTATACAGTACAAGAACAGAACTGATAATGAATAAGCTTAATTGCATGCAACAACAGCATAAATCTCACAAGAATAATGTTGAGTGAAAAAAGCCAGACACAAAAGAACACAGAATTCAATAAATGGATCTTATTTATATGAAGGTAAAAAAGCAGGCAAAAACAAACTGTTAGATGTCAAGACAATGTTTACTTCTTCTTTTGTTTTTTTTTAAAGTTATTTATTTATTTATTCATTTTAGAGAGAGAGAAGGGGGGAGGAGCTGGAAGCATCAACTCCCATATGGGCCTTGACCAGGCAAGCCCAGGGTTCGAACCGGCGACCTCAGCATTTCCAGGTCGACGCTTTATCCATTGCGCCACCACAGGTCAGGTGACAATGTTAACTTCTGAAAGGCAATGAACTGGAAAAGGACTTGAGGGGACCCTGGGTGCTAATAATGCTCCATTTTTTATTTAGATGATTTTATAGGCATTTTTAGTTTTTGAAAAGTCGCTAAGTAGTATATTTATAATGTGTGCACTTTTCTAAAACTTAATCATAGAAACCACAAAATATCAATCACATCATCTAATGAGTAATTACCACAAATTTTAAAAATGCTCAATAAAAGTTTCCTTCAATAGAGAACTGGATAAAGTCGATGTGGTACATCTATTACAATGGAATACTACTCTGCCTTAAGAAGTGATGACATATTGTCATTTATGACAACACAGATGGACCTTGAGGACATTATATCGAGGGAAAATAAATAAATCAGAAAAAGCTAAGAATTTATATGATTTCACACACTGGTGGGATATAAAAATGAGACTCATGGACACAGATAAAAGTGAAGTGATTAACCGGGAGGGAGGGAGCCACAGAGGAGAGAAGTAAAGGAGAAATACACAGTGACAGAAAATGATTTCCCTTTGGGTGATGGGTACACAACCTAATCAACAGTTCAAATGCTACAGAAATGTTTCTCTGAAACCCATGTACTCTTACTGATCAATGTCACCCCATTAAATTTAATTCTCTAAATAAAATTTTAAAAAAACAAAAGAACTCTTAGTTCAGGACCAAAAAAAAAGTTGTTTTTTAAATTGCTTATTTTGGTCCTAATTTTTGGCCAATTAAATGGAAAACCAAAACAAAAAAAGGATGTATGAAGTAGGAAAAATGCAAGAGTAATAAGTAAAAAAAAAATACGAGGAAAGATATGAGTACAGAGGAAGATGAAAAACAAGAGGAAAAGGAAGTGGGAAGGATGTAAGTGGACTTGGGCTGAGGACACCATGTTTGACAGAAGCATGCAGCTTTGCCAGCCGAAATGTCCACTGGCTTTTGACCATTTATAGCTTTCAGCAACTATGAGTCGAAATTATTTAGGGTTCTCAACTCAGTGGCAGATGGAAGAAAAACTTCTATGCTATAATAGCACCTACAAAGTTAATTTGTTCTAGAGTTGAATTCAAATAAGTTAGGAATTAGCAATGACTCAGGTAATACTGACTCAAGTAATACTAACTTATCACCTGGACTCATAGTCACAAATAAATGACTTAATCTAGATGAATCCAAGAACAAGTACCAAATAGGCTAGATTGGAGTTTTTTTCAATGACATCTTTTGGGACGATATTTTCTTCAATTTTAAGGACAAACTCCTAAAATCAAGTTATTTTTACCAAGGAACACAGTTTCCATTTAATTGGGATAACGAACCTGCTTTAGGATGCTTCTTTTCCTTCGGGTTGAATTTTTCATCATCTTGCATGCTGTCTTCTATGTTTTTCTCCATAGACTTTATTTCACAATCCTGATTGTTATTTGAAGTAGCTGTTTCAACTGGCTTTTCCTTCTTTTGTTCACATACCTTTTTTTCATCAAAGGACAATGTACTGCAAATATAACCCAGGTACATGTCATTACAAATGGATTATTACTATTATTCATTGTACAGCAAAGTGAACAGTGAATCGCAAGGATAACCCTAATATCCGTATTATTTCCAGCTGGGAGATATATGGGTTTTCTTTTGCAATAAAATGGTTTTCTGTCAATCTATTATACTTATTTTATACTTGGTGATGGGTTATATACCCCATGAGCCAAATTAAACTGAGCTGTAAACTCCAGGGAAAAATGAAATGATGTTTTATGAGCAATGGATCTGTTTTTACATAGGATTGATGAAAGCATCTTCACTCTGCTGCCAAGTAAATGATTAATGACCAACTTTCTAAATTACTTTATTTAAAAGCAAAAAAATGTGTTCTAAGTTTCTTTTCAAAAGGCTTGAGATAGTCAACCTTTGATTTCTAGGTAAAAATATATTGCTCCTGTTTTCCAGGGGCTCGTAAAATCTGTTTGTAATCTATCAAGTAAAAAATCAAAGACTTCCCATATATATACTATTTCAAAAAAGAGGTTGAGAAATCAAAAGATTAGAAAAATATTTCAAATTAGTCATTTCATAAAGCCATATTTTGTCACATCAATAAATACTAGTACTTAAAAGAGAACAATATCCTTTGCATGTCCCTATCATGTAAGCCATGTTTTTATTTAAAATTCATGAACTAAGTTTACTTAATAGTGAGTACGGCTTCCTATTCATATGGTAGCTATGATTTATAATATACTGTGGTGAACAGCCTCTAAGATGGCCCCAATAATCCTTGTCTTGTAACACCCATAGCTTTTTGTAATCCCCTTCCATTGACACTTCTAATAGACAAGACTGTGACAAAAGTAATAGAGGCTACAAAGATTAGGTTCCAAAACACTGAATTCTCTCTCTCTCTCAGCCCTTGCTCTGGAGAAGCAAGTGCCCACAGTTGCGAGAAGCCCACATTAGCAGGTCCATATAGCAAGGAACTGATGTCCCTGACCCAAAACCAGTCAGGACCCAAACCTGCCAGCAGTCACAAGAGTAAACTGAGAAGTGGATTATCCAAGACTTCCAATAGCAATGTCACTTGGCAGTTCCTCCCTCACCCAGCCAAGTCTTGGGATGCCTAGCTCCAGCTGACATCCTGGCTCATCCTGTAGCCTGTGAGAGACCCTGAGTCAAACACACCTACTTAAGCCACACCCAGGTTCCTGATTCACAAAATAATGAGCAATGAAATGTTTGATGTTTTAAGCTGCTAAATTCTGGAGTAGTAGTTTTTTGGGGTTTTTCTAATGCAGCAGCAGGTAACAAATGACACTCACCTGTCCCTGCAGCAACTCTATCTGCCCTCCCTTTGTTACCACTGGTTGTCTAGCTTTTGATACAAGGGGAATTATTTTTAGATGAGGACATTAGGGAAAACTATACACCAACCAATTAGTCTGATACAGAATGTTTCTACCTCAAGCTGCTCACCTAAAATCATGGTAGTAAAAGGACATTTTCTATTCTGTTTTCTCCAAGCAGAGACACATTTTATACGACTAGATGCACAGAAGTTCACACTGTATATTGCAAGCATATGTGTATAGACATCATATACAGAAAAAGGGTAGGATACCAAATTGCTAATAGTGATTATCTTTGGATGGATGGATCATTTTTATTTTTTTCTTCGTTTCTGTATGTTCTACAATGAACAAATGTTATTTGTATATAACAAGGGGAAAATGCTATATTCACATATCCAGTCAGGCATTATAACTCAAAAAGGGGAAGTAATTCGGTTTCTATGATTTAAAAAGCAGATGTAGTGAGGAAAGGTAGACACTATGGAGCAAAACAGCCAAGGTTTTGGCTCAGCTTCTTACTGGTTCTGTGACATAAACCCTCAGATTCCTCATCTACAAAAGCTATTACTATTCCCCACAGGGTTGCTATAGGGAATAAATAAGGTACTTCTTGTAAAGCATTTAGCGCATAATAAGGTTAGCTATTATTCTTGTCCTGCAATGTGTCCAAATGAAACTTTAAAATGTTCTTTGTGAAGCTACAGATATCACTTAAAAGTTAAAAAGAATATAACTTTTGAGAGAACATTTTCTACTTAACAATGTAAAATACCTGGCTTCAGCATTAGACCAAATGAGAGCTTTCTTTATCTTCGTTTTCTTATTCTCATTGCTCAATTTGTCATCATGCAAGGAAGTATCTGAAGAAAAGCATATCAACTGTTCTTTGAGTTTCCTTCTTATTTTCTTCTTAATCTCCTTCGTCATTCCTTCAGCTACCAGGAGCTGGTACAGTTGCTTCATTTCTTCTTCATCTAAATTACTTCCTTTTTCTTCATTTGCTTTCTCATTTTTCTCATGTTCAGAATCCACCGTCTTCTCTGGAGTTTCCTGTTCCATTTCTTGTGTAGTCAGCGGGCACACTGTCTTTGTAACCTTCTTACTTGCCTCTTCTTGCTTGCCTTTCTCCAGACTCATATCACCATCTGGGTTTTCAGCTGTTGGCTGTAGATTGGTTGGTTGGTTTTCTATGACTTGTGTGTTCTTCACTGCGTTATTAGTGTTAGCAGCAACTATTTCATCACTTTTCTGAAGATTACTTCTAACAGTGTCAAACTAGGAAGAGAAGACATAATAACAAAGGTTAAGCTAAGCATAGTTATGCAAGGATAAAATATAATGATTAGTGTTCAACGGTGGAACACTATGGAAATATTATTTTATTTTTTTCCTTGAACATAGTGACACAGAGCACCTGATAAGCACTCTTCTTGTTCATTCTCTCAGAATTAGATTAGTAATCTCAGAGGGTAAGTTCTGATAAAATGAGTTAATTAACATGTGAAAAAGTGCTTAATGACTTTTAAGAAGTTAATTAATTATTCAAATCTCAACTGTTATTTTCCTCTTTGGCAGAATGATCCCTATTCTAATTAAGAGAAATTGATAAAAGAGCCACTGAGGTAAAGCACTTAAGGTTCACCCTTAGAAAATACACATAGGTCATTCATCTTGTTTCACTGTTACATTCTAAAACCAAAGGTATATAGCTGTAGGATCACTCTACAATTAGTCTAAATATATCGCTGAAAATATGGCTAGGTGTTAAATATTACCAATTTAAATCAAACTACAGACTAATATGCACACAACTGTATCTCTTTCCCCAATAAAAATTATTTTAAAAGAGATATTTCAATAGAAAAAGGCTAGAAATCAAAAGATAATGGTACTAGTAATAAAATAAATATTTTGAGAAATTTCCCAAAGATTAAAAAAAGTCAGAATTATTTAAAACAAAGGCTATAGTAAGAGACAAAAAAGGACACTACATAACGATAAAGGGAGCAATCCAACAGGAGATTATAACCCTGTAAACATTTATGTACCCAACAAGGGAGCACCTAAATATATAAAGTGAATCTCAATGGACATAGAGGAAGATATTGATAATAATACAGTCATAGAAGGATTTTAACACACATTGACATCAATGGATAGAACTTCCAGACAGGAAATCAACAAGAAAACCGTGGTCTTAAATGACATACTAGATCAGATGGATTGAACTGATACCTTTAGAGCATTTCACTTCAAAGATACACATTCTTTTCAACTGCACATGGAACATTTTCTAGGAGAGACCATATGTTAGGACACAAAACAAATCTCAATAAACTTAAGAAGACTGAAATCATGTCAAGCATCTTCTCTGACCATAATATCAACCAGAAGAAAAAAACTGAAAAACACACAAAGACATTAAGGCTAAATAACATATTAATAAACAATGAATAGGTTAACAATAAAATCAAGGAAGAAATCAAAAGATACCTTGAAACAAATGAAGATGAGAACACAACTCAAAATCAATGGATGCAGTAAAAGCAGTCTTAAGAGGGAAATTCATAGCACTGCAGGCTTACCTTAGTTAATAAGAAAAATCTCTTAAACAAATACTCTAATTTTAAACTTAAAGACACTAGAAAAAGAGCAACAACAAAGTGAGTATAAGAAAGGAAATAATAAAGATCAGAGCAGAAATAAACAAAATAGAGTCTTAAAAAATATAAAAGATCAATAAAACCAAAACCTGGATCTCTGAAAAGACTGACAAATCTTTAACTAGACTTCTCAAGAAAAAAAGAGAGAGGAACTAGATAAATAAAATCACAAATGAAAGAGAAGTAACAACTGACACCAAAGAAATACAAAGGATTATAGGAAAATATTACCAACAACTATATGCCAACAACTTAAGAAAATCTAGAAGAAATGGAGAAATTCCTACAAATATAGTCTTCCAAAATAGCATCAGAAAGAACCAGAGAATCTGATAGACATATTACAACTAATGAAACTGAAGCAGAAATAAAAAAAACTCGTAACAAACAAAAGTCCTAGACCAGATGGCTTCACAGGTGAATTTTAACAAACATTTAAAAAAGAACTAACACCTATCCTACTCAAACTATTCTAAAAAATTCAAGAGAAGGAAAGATTCCCAAGCTCATTTTACAAGGTCAAGATAACCCTAATTCCAAAACCAGATAGATACTACAAATAAAGAAAACTAAAGGCTAATATCCCTGATGAACACAGATGCTAAAATCCTCAACAAAGTATTAGCAAACCAGGTCCAGCAATGTATTAGAGATCACATGCCATGTTCAAGTGGGATTTATTCAGGGGATGCAATAAATCTGTTGGTACAATATCTGCAAATCAATAAATGTGAGATACCACATAAACAAAATGAAGGCTAAAAATCACATGATCATATCAATAGATGCAGAAAAAGCATTTCATAAAATTCAATACTCATTTATGATAAAAATTCTCAGCAAAGTGGGAATCCAGGGAACATACCTCAATGTAATAAAGGCCATAAATGACAAACTTACAGCCAATACCATAATGGGCAAAATCTAGAAGCATTTCTCTCAAGACCAGGAACAACACAGGGATGTCCACTTTCACCATTCTTATTCAACATAGTACCAGAAGTCCTAGCCACCGCAATAAGACAAGAAAAATGCAGACTGGTGTAGTCACTGTGGAAAACAGTGTGGACGTTCCTCAAAAAATTAAAAATGGAACTTCTTTATGACATAGTGATTCCATTTCTGGGAATATATCTGAAGAAACCTGAGACATTAACTCAAAAGAATTATGCACCTCTATTTCAGTGCATCATTACTTACAACAGCCAAGTTTGAAAGCATCCCAAATGCCCATCAGCAGATGAGTGGATAAAAATGCTGTGGTACATTTACACAACGGAATAGTACTCTGCCATAAAAACAAAGGAAATCTTACCTTTTGTGATAGCATAGATAGACCTGGAGAGTATTATGCTGAGTGAAATAAACCAGTCAGAAAAAGACACCATCAAGGTACTTGATTTCACCATAAGTACCATATGATTTCACTTCTGTGTGGCACGAATGAACAAAATGAACTAACAAACAACAAAGAAACAGACTCACAAATACAGAGACCAGATCAACAACTGTCAGAGGGGGAGAGGTTTAGGGGCTGGGTGAAAAAGGTGAAGAGATCAGGCAAAGGAAAAAGAAAAACTCATAGATATAGACAACAGTATGGTGATTACAAGAGGGAAAGTAGGGTGGGGGGAAGAAGAAGACTATAAAGAGGGGATAAATGGTGAAGGAAGGAGACTTGACTTGAGGTGATGAACATGCAATACAATATACAGATGATGTGATGTAGAACTATACATCCAAAACCTATACAATTTTATTAACCAATGTCATCCTAGTAAATCCAATTAAGAGAAAGAAAGAAGGAAAGAAACAAGGAAAGAAAGAACTCATACAACTCAACACCAAACAAACAATCTAGTTAAAAATGGGCAGAGATCTCAAATAGATACCTTTCCCAAGAAGACATACAAATGGCCAACTGATATATAAAAAGATATTCAACTTCCCCAGCTATTAAATAAATGCAAATCAAAACCATGATGAGATACTACCTCACCCCTGATAGAATGGCTATTATCAACAAGACAAATAATAAGCATTGGATAGGTTGTGGAGAAAAAGAAACCCTCATTCACTGCTGAAAAGACTGTAAACTAGTACAGTACAGCCATTATGGAAAACATTATGGCAGTTTCTCAAAAAATTAAGAATAAGGTTACCATACATCCCAGCAATCCCTCTACTGAGTATCTACCCGAAAAACTTAAAAATATTTATTTGCCAAGATATATGTAATCCTATGTTCATTGCAGCATTATTCACAAGTGACCAAGACATGGAATACTACTCAGCCATAAGAAAAGATAAAATATGCCCTGGCCAGAAAGCTCAGTTGGTTAAAGCCCTGGTTGGCAAACTGCAGCTCGTGAGCCACATGCAGCTCTTTGGCCCCTTGAGTGTATGTAGCTCTTCCACAAAATGCCACATGCAGGTGCTACCTAGATAAGGAATGTACCTACCTATATAGTTTAACTTTAAAAAATTTGGCTCTCAGGCCCTGGCCGGTTGGCTCAGTGGTAGAGCGTCGGCCTGGCATGCAGGGGACCCGGGTTCGATTCCCGGCCAGGGCACATAGGAGAAGCGCCCATTTGCTTCTCCACCCCCCCCCCTTCCTCTCTGTCTCTCTCTTCCCCTCCCACAGCCAAGGCTCCATTGGAGCAGAGATGGCCCGGGCGCTGGGGATGGCTCCTTGGCCTCTGCCCCAGGCGCTAGAGTGGCTCTGGTCGCCGCAGAGCAACACCCAGGAGGGGCAGAGCATCGCCCCCTGGTGGGCAGAGCGTTGCCCCTGGTGGGCGTGCCGGGTGGATCCCGGTCGGGCGCATGCGGGAGTCTGTCTGACTGTCTCTCCCGTTTCCAGCTTCAGAAAAATACAAAAAAAAAAACAACAAAAAAAAATTGGCTCTCAAAAGAAATTTCAATTATTGTACTGTTGATATTAGGCTCTACTGACTAATGAGTTTGCTGACCACTGGGTTAGAGCATCCTGAAGTGCAGAGGTTGCCAGTTTGATCCCCAGTCAGGACACATACAGGAAAGGATCAATGTTCTGTCTGTCTCTCTCTTTAAAAAAATATCAATAAAATTTTTTAAAAAAGGAAAAACATGAGATGCTGCTATTTGTGACAACATGGATGGACCTTGAGAATGTTATGCTAAGCAAAATGTCAGTCAGAAATAGCTAAGAACCATATTATTTCACTCATATGTGGAATATAAAATTGAAACTCATAGACACAGACAACATTACAATGGTCAGCAGAAGGAAAGGAGTGGGAGGGTAGTAAAATAATAAAGTGGCCAAATAAATGGTGACAGAAGATTATTTGATTTGGGGTGGTGGGCAAATAATACAACACACAGACATGCATCATAGTAATGTATACTTGAGGCCCTGGCCAACTGGCTCAGTGGTTGAGTGTTGACCAACCGTGGATGTCCCAGGCTTGATTCCTGGTCAGGGCACACAGTAGAAGCAACCATCTACTTCTCTACCCCTCGCCCTCCCCTTCTTTCTCTTTCTCTCTCTCCTCCTCCCACAGCCATGGCTCAATTGATTCCAGCATATGACCAGGGCACTGAGGATGGCTCCATGGAGCTCTGCTAAAAATGGCTCAGTTGTAAGCATGGCCCTAAACAGGCAGAGCACTGGCCCCAGATGGGGGCTGTAGATGGATCACAGTTGGGGCACATGTGGGAGTCTTGTCTATTTCCCTCCTCTTACTTGGAAAAGAAGGAAAAAAAAAAAGCAAAGGTATATTTGAAACCTATATGATCCTGTGAACCAATGTTATCCCAATAGAGTTAATAAAAAAAAAAAAAAGTGATCAACATAGTAAGTAGCTGGCACATCATAGGTGCTCAATAAAACTACTTTATGTCCATTACTAGTGTATTAAAATAATTAGGTGATAAAATACATTTAGTAAATTATGTATTTACATTATTTACTATTTACTTATTTGTTTATTTATTTTGAGAGAGGCAGGTAAAGAGAGACAGGAACATGGAGCTGCTCCTGTATGTGCCCTGACCAGAGAATTGAACCCACAACCTCCGTGAGACCAATGAGCTATCCAGCCAAGGCTTTTTTTTTTTTAAGAAACAGACTGATGAAGGGAGAGAGAGAGAAGGGGAAAGGGAGAGAGCAGGAGGGGGAAGGTTGAAAGGGGGAGGAGTGAAGGGAGAGAGAGGGAAGGAGAAGGGAGGAGAGAGAGGGGAGGAGGAAGGGAAAAGGGGGAGAGAAAGGAGGGGGAAGGAGAATGGGAGGGAGAGGGGAGAGAGGGGAGGAGAGAAGGGAGATGGGAGAGAGGCAGAAAGAGAAAGAATAAAGAAGAGAGAGAGGGGAGAGAGAAAAGGGAGAAGGGAGAGAGAAGGGAGGGGAAGAGAGAAGGGAGAGAGGGAAGGGGGATGGGAGCTGGAAGGGAGAGAGAGGGGAGGGGGAAGGGAGAAGGGAGAGAGGGAAGGGGGATGGGAGCTGGAGGGGAGAGAGGGGGGAGGGGGAAGGGAGAAGGGAGAGAGGGAAGGGGGATGGGAGCTGGAGGGGAGAGAGAGGGGAGGGGGAAGGGAGAAGGGAGAGAGGGAAGGGGGATGGGAGCTGGAGGGGAGAGAGAGGGGAGGGGGAAGGGAGAAGGGAGAGAGGGAAGGGGGATGGGAGCTGGAGGGGAGAGAGAGGAACGGGAAGGGAGAAGGGAGAGAGGGAAGGGGGATGGGAGCTAGAGGGGAGAGAGGAACGGGAAGGGAGAAGGAAGAGAGAAGAGAGGGGGAAGGAAAGAGAGGGGAGGGGGAAGGGAGGAGAGAGGGGAGGAGAAGGGAGAAGGGAGAGAGAGGGGAAGAGGAAGGGAGAAGGGGGAGAGAAGAGAGGAGGAAGGGAAAAGGGAGACAGAGGGGAAGGAGAAGGGAGAGAGGGGGTAGGGGGAAGGGAGAAAGGAAAGAGAGGGGAGGGGGAAGGGAGAAGAGAGAGGGGAGGGGGGAGGGAAAAGGGGGAGAAAAGGGAGGGGGAAGGGGAAAGGGAGAAGGGAGAGAGAGGGGAGGAGGAAGGGAGGAGAGCTAGGGGAGGGGCAAGGCGAGCATTCATTGGTTGCTTCCCTGTGTGCCCTGACTGGGGATGAAGCTGCATTGTTTTTCAAGACGAGGCTCTTCACTGACTGAGCAGACCAGCCATGGCCCTGTTTATAATTTAATGCACAACTGATAAACAATAGTTAACAACACAGCAAATACATTACAGAACCATCTCTCAATGTTAATATATATTACAGCAAATAAATTATATAATGACCAATATTTAATTAGTAGCACCAATGGCAAAAACTAAAATAAGACTTAAAAGGACATTCTTGGACCTCACATATACTACATTTTAAATCTCCCTCACAACCCCTTTTGACAGGTGCTGCTACGGAATACTACATAGGAAAACTGTGTTATGTTTTATCTCATTTTACTTTTTCTCTAACCACCTGATTATTAGTCAAGATATGATTAAACATCAAGGTGAGAAAAAGCTATGTCATTTGGATAACTCACTATTTAACCGAATTTTATAGCAAAGAGCAAAAAAGTAACAAAGACCTTTTATACAAAAAAGAAGGAAAAGAAAAAAAAATCAGAACCTTTTATACAAAATTCAATTAATAAATTATTGATAACATATAAATAAACAAGATTCTAAATTAAATAGGGTTCAAAAATGCTCTTGGTATACGAATTAATCTCAAATATATATATTTAATTCCCCACAGTCCTAATAATACGCAATCTTTTCTCAGAAAGCCCACGCAGTAACAGCCATCATTAATGCAACAGGTGAAAAAACTGCTAGCATCCTTTCCTCAAAAAAATAAGGAAAATAAACAAAACCCTTTATACAAAATTCAATAAATAAATGATAATCTACATAAACAAACAGGCCTCTAAATTCAATATGGTTCAAAAGTGCTGTTATTTGAGTTTATTTCAAATATATATATTTAATTCCCCACAGTCCTAATAATACGCAATCTTTTCCCAAAAAGCCCACACAGTAACAGCCATCATTAATGCAACAGGTGAAAAAACTGTTAGCATCCTTTCCTCAAAAAAAGAAAAAAGAAAAACCTTTAAAATTCAATAAACGATAATCTACATAAACAGGACTCTAAATTAAATATGGTTCAAAAGTGCTCTTGGCATTAGAGTTTATTTCAAATATATATATTTTTTAATTCCCCACAGTTCTAATAATACGCAATCTTTTCCCGGAAAGCCCACGCAGTAACAGCCATCATTAATGAAACAGGTGAAAAAACTGTTAGCATCTTTGCCTCAAAAGAAAGAAAGGATGAAATAAAGAAAATAACCCTTTATACAAAATTCAATTAATTAACGAAAATCTACATAAATAAACAAGTCTCTAAATTAAATATGGTTCAAAAATGCTCTTGGTATTGGCGTTTATTTCAAATATATAATATATTAATTCCCCGCAGTCCTAATAATACGCAATCTTTTCCCAGAAAGCCCACGCAGTAACAGCCATCATTAACGCAACAGGTGAAAAAACTGTTAGCATCTTTGCCTAAAAAGAAAGAATGAAAGAAAGAAAATAACCTTTATATAAAATTCAATTAATAAATTAACGAAAATCTACATAAATAAACAAGTCTCTAAATTAAATATGGTTCAAAAATGCTCTTGGTATTCGCATTTATTTCAAATATATATATTTTTAATTCCCCACAATCCTAATAATACGCAATATTTTCCCGGAAAGCCCACGCAGTTAACAGCGATTATTAATGCAACAGGTGAAAAAACTGTTAGCATCCTTTCCTTAAAAAAAGGGGGGGGGAGCCATATACTCCAATCAGTAGATGTTTCACAGTAGAGATTCTTAGTCTACTTTTTCTGTATATTTATACATATCGAAAAGACCCTACCAATGCAATTCGACTTTTTTCTTATAAATGAAAGGCACCGATCAGCTCTTCTCAGATGTAATTAAAAAGGCATTCATAGTCATTATCCGCCAGCACCAGCCTAGCATCCTAAAAGGAAACAAACGCCCTTACTACGCATCTGATTTAAAAGCGTTTGAGAGTTTTATACTCTAGCGACTGAGACCAGAATCGGGAATAGGAAAAGTAAAGATTACACTTTTTCGGGACACCCTGCTGGGAAAAGCCAAGATTGCATGCACTCCTTCGGGACACCACGCTGAACACTCCGGGACCGGGGAGCTCAGAGAAGGGAGCGAGAAAGAACGTAGTTTATTGTCCCAAACCACATCTCCCCGCTCGGCGGCGCTCGGCCCCGCAGCCTGCGGCGGTGCACTGCCGCCCCGGCGCCCCCGGACCCGAGCGGCGCCCTCGCCGCCGTCCCCCGGGCGGCTGGGGCCGGCCGAGAGCGTGAGCTCCGGCGCCCGCTCCGTACTCACCCGCAGGGGAGCGAAGTGGGCCGACAGCCCGGCCTACCGGAGCAGATGCCGGGACTGCGCGAAGCGACTTCCCGCGCCGGGAGGGGCGGGCTGACGGTCTAGGGACCCACAGCCGAGGCAGCGGCCAGCAAACCCAGCTCTGAGCGGGTCCAGTGCCGCAATGCGGCCAGCGCGTCGTCCGCAGACGTCAGCGCCCGCCCACGCCACCGTTCCCTTGACAACCGATGCGGTCCAGTCTGGACCGCTGCCCTGCTTGGCCGCCCCTCGCGGCCCCGCCCCCGTCTCCGCACCGCCTCCCCCGGGCCCGAAGGGACTGCAATGCAGCACCGGCGGAAGCGGCGCGCGCACCCTCCTGCGGGGCGCGCCGTCCTCTGCGGTGGGGTGCGCGCTCGGGGTCCGCGCGCTGCGCTGCGCTCCGCACGCCTCGCGCCCGCGCAGTCCTGAAACGGAGAAGAATCACGACCGCTGAAGCGGGATGGGACACCGGGAGTGCGCAGTTGCCCCTAGGACCTGAGCTAGCCCACGAAAAAGTACCACTGCACCCCAGAACTGTAGCCAGCGCTGGGAAAAACGGGACGGGGAAAAGCGAGCCGGGGAGGCTGTCGTGGAACCCGCCAAAGATAAGTAAGGAATAAGGGAAAGAAACAATCGACACCCCCCACGCGATCGCGCCCACAATAGGGAACATTCTTTTAAGCGTGCAGAATGAAGATTTGTACTACAGACCAAATTTTAAGGAAAAAATTATCCACGAGTGGTCTGGTGCTAAGTTATCTCAGTATGTGTATAAAGCAGAACAAAAAGGAAAACGTCATCTTTTTCTATGCCCAGTGGCCCCTCCCACTTCCTAATTTTTGTCACAGGCGCCATCTTTAGTTCTGAATCATCCGGGATGGAAAAATACTAGACAAGTCACTCCCCCACTCTTCAGTTTTCCGCAGTTACAGTCACGCAGTATAACCTGTTGCATCGTTTGCACAGTGAGGGCGTTAGGCAGATTTCTCTGGAGGCCCGCTTTTCCGTGCCCATTGGCATCACCATACTCATTTGTTTCTCTAGTTCCTGTGAGAAGATGGAAATATTACCAGTCCAATGTGTCCCAAACTGAGCTGTTGACCTTTCCACTAAAAACTTTCTGGGTTTGTATCTTGTTTTAAGCGGCCACCATTTTTCCAGTATTGTAGTTAAAGCTAGCTATAGAGCATGCTCTTACACCAGATCGTGGCCATTCTACCTTTATAACATACATCCCCAATATGTTGCTTATCCATCTTAATGCCCATTGCCTAATTTTAGCCTTCATGGCTTCTCACAGGAATAATTGTAAGAGGGCTTCCTTAGTCCCCTGATTAAAGTTTTGATCCCTGAATTCCATTCTTTACAACACTAACCAGAATGAGGAGCCACTGAGCCATTTCACCTGCAGATGTTATAAAGTACCAAAAGGCTACAGAATTAATATTAATATTTTAGGAGGCTTGGAGAACATTTTATTAATTTGGGTTAAGGTGTGCAGAGAAATTGTGAGAATAGTCTCTGTACTGTGTGATTGGCATAACCAGGATGGCTCTTGCCATTGTATTGTAAATGAAAAGGGAAGGAAAGCATAGATTCCCTGACATTCCACCACACCTGTGGGGAAAGGAGTGAATGGCTAGCCAGGTGCAGGAAGGGAAAAGCCAAAATAAACCTTTTCTTATAACTATGAGCCATTTGCGGGCATTTGTCCCCACGGAAACTACCTCTCTTATGTAAATGCATGTGGTTAATACGTCTGACTCTGGACAGAAAGATGGCGGATGAACACTAGAAAATATAGGAAGGCCTTTTAATATGTAAAGAGATATCTTTCTACCATTGTGTTGACTTGTAAATTTTGTTTTCTCCAAAATGATGTATGGTTTGCAAATTGAACGTGGTCCTATCATGTTAAAGGACATATGACTATAACCAATAGCGGTAAGGGGCTCCTAATTACAATTTTTGCTTCTGTACTTCCCACTTACAAAACTATAAAAACTAAGTAGAACAAAGGGCCAGCACGCTCTCTGTCAAATTTCTATCGGAGTTCCTGCTGCTTGGCCAAGCTAAACAATAAAGCTTTAATGTGTAAACGACGGACCTTGTTCCTGTCTTCCATATTTCGGGTCCCTCCGAATTTGGATTAACAATGACCTCACTAAAAAAGTAAATCTAATAAATGTCACTCTCCAGAAAATTCTTCAAAGAAGATCTGTAAGAGAACACTAGTTATTTTGCCTAGGTTACAAGACACTCTATCTCACGGACTAGTTTCTTTTCTCATTGACTCGGTTCAATTTTACGCTTCAGCAATATTGAAGTAGGTGTGCCACAACAACCTACATCTTTTCATGCCCTAATAAAGTTCTTGCACACATTCACTGTCCCCTTTCCCTGAAAATCCCTCCTTGTAAATTTCTACCTCTGCAATGTCCCAGCCCAAATGATGTTCATCCTTTGAATTTTAACAAGATTGACTAATTCCTCAAAACGCTACTGCTATATATATATATATCCTGTTATCTTTGGCCACTCGTTTTATAAAATATTTTAATTGTTTACATTGTACTTGAATTTTTCTAGCACCAGCATCAACTGTAGTATCTATCAGTTGGTACTTCATGAACATTTGTGAATGAATAATACATGACGTATACAGGGGTGGGCAGTAGTAAGTTTACAGTTATTGAGTACATGGAACACAGTTTATTCTTGTATTATTATTTATTGGTGTTGTATTATTTATTTGTACATATTACAACTGTAAACCTATGTTTCCCCACCCCTGTAATGAGCTTTTTTAGTGGCTATGCATTTTAGATGTTTAATGTACTTTTACTGTGAAATAAGTACCTACTTTTACAAAGAGAGATTATAGCTCTGGCTGCACATTCTTAGTCATATATTATCTTCGTAACACATTCCCCAGCTTATGAGACTGGTTGAGATATGCACCTATTAACATCACTTGCCTGGACCTTTACAATACCTTTTAGAGGTGCAATTGGGGGTGTGGGTTGGGGTGGCAGGGAATGTTTCATAGCAGAAGTGACATTTAAAAATATATAGAGCCTGACCTGTGGTGGCGCAGTGGGATAAAGCATCGACCTGGAATGCTGAGGTCGCTAGTTCGAAACCCTGGGCTTGCTTGGTCAAGGCACGTATGGGAATTGATGCTTCCTGCTTCTCCCCCTTCTTTCTCTCCTTCTCTCTCTCTCTCTCTCCTCTCTGAAAATTGAATAAATAAAGTCTTTAAAAAAATAGAGTTGTCCAGGTTGGGAAGGGTTTCTGGGTAGAAAACAGTGGGGTATAATCCTGACTAAAAGAAAGCACGACATAATCCAGAAACTGATGTCAATTCAGCATGATGAAAAGTCAAGAATGAGCCTAGGGCCTTTGGGAGAAAGTAAGACAAGAGAGGTAAGCCAGTTATGAACAGATCCAGACAGTATTATCAATCAGGCACCATTAAAGGGTTTTAATCCTGGAGTAAAATGATCAAATTTTAATTTCAGAGAGAAACTCTGTCTGCAGTGTAGAAAATGGATGGGAAGAAAGCAAATCTAGCTATAGGGATATAAGTTACGATGTTGTTATTGTAAGCTATGTAAGAGAAGTCCAAGATCAAGGTGTCAGCAAGGTTTGTTTCTTCTGTGGCCTCTCTGCTTAGCTTTTAGACGGTCGCCTTCTCCCTCTGTCTTCACATAGTTTTCTCTCTGTGCTTGTCTATGTCCTAATCTCTTCTTAGAAGGTCATCAGCCATATTGGATTAGGGCCCACCCTAATGATCTAATTTTAACTTAATTACTGTACTTCTTTTAAGACATTATCACCAAATACAGTCACATACTGAAGTACTGGGGTTAAGATGTCAGTATATGAATGGTGGGGGGACAGCAACTCGGCCCGTAACATTTCTAGAATAGGATGCTGAGGGCAAAACACTGTAACAAGTGGTTCTTGTTTTGATTCTCTTTCAGCACAAACTATACAAAGACATGTTGTAGGCAATCAGATTTTTCAGTATGGGCTATGTATTAGATATTAAGGAATCTTTGTTAATTTCTTAGTAAATGAAATAATGGTTTTGTGGTTATATAAGCACACGACTTTTTAAAGTACATACAATAGATTGGCAAGATGTCTGAGATTTGCTTTAAAATATTATTGCCCCACCACCACCAAAAAAAAAAAATTGTGGAAAGATGATACATGTATATCTAAAATTTGGTAGTTACTGAAGCTGATTGATACCTGTATTTTATTATACTTCTTTTTTGTATGTTTAGAAAGTTTCATCATAAACAGGAATAATAAAAGTAAGGAAAATCATATTACAGAGACTTTGAAAGACATGACGCAGGGAAAAAGTACTCAGTACCACTACCCAAAGATAATCTCTATCAGCTTTTTTGGGGGGTAAACTTCTTTTCAGTCTGTTTTTCATGTACATTTCAATTTTGGTCATACCGTACATAAGTTTTTTTTCTGTTTCTCAAATAACATTATGTTATTATTTTATTTCCATGCTATTGTGTGTGCTATATTAACTTCATTAAAATATCTAACTTTGTTAATAATGTTCATATGTACTCATAGGAAAAATTCAATCATCCAGATCTTTTATAATGTAGAAACTGAAAGCCTGACATATGTTAACCACTAGGAAGGGTCTTTTATAGATTCTTTCAGACTTTCTTTTATGTGTGTGTGTGTGTGTGTATATATATATATATATATATATATATATATATATATATTAAACATATAAAATTATAAAAACAATTTTATGGTATAGTTTTTGTCCCACTACCTTTTTTTGTCTTTGCCAAATGTTATGTTATCCTGAAGTCTTTTTGTGGCAGTAATATGTATCTATCTTAAGTATTAAAATGGCTTCATACTATAGAATTTCTATTCCAGTGATATTGTTGTTTCTCTCCCTCCTCCTCCTCTTCTTCCTCCTCCTCCTCCTCTTTCTTCTAAGATTTTATTTATTGGTTTTAGAGAGAAAGAGAGAGAGAGGGAAAGGCAGGGGGAGGAGTGAGAAGCATCAACTCGAGGTTGTTTTTCATATGTGCCTTGACTGGACAAATGCAGGGCTTCGAAATGGCAACCTCAGCATTCCAGGTCGTCACCTTATCCACTGCGCCACCACAGCTTAGGCTCCAGTGATTCTTCATGAATTATAATAAAATTATAATTAATTTTTATAATAAAAATTATCATTAATAATTAAGGTGATATGGTGGGGTTTTTAAATTAAGAGAGCTTTCATATAAGTCTCTCATATTATTATTACATTTATTCTTCAGTATTTTATGTAATTGTGGTGCTATTTGGAATGCTCCCAAGGTATCTCCCCAACACATTCTTCTTTCCTGGACTTCAGACTTAACTTCAGACTAAACTTCAACTCTATGCTACATAACAGACATCACAAACTTAACCGTATTTTTCATTTCATAAGACACACTTTTTTCCCCCAAAAGTGGAGGGGAAATGCCCGTGTGTCTCATGGAGCGAATGTTCATTTTTTTTAGCTGCTGCAGATTCCCGGACAACTAGAAGAGTATTTGAACATTAAAGTCTCTTTTCATGTGTTAATAACAGTGCTAATGGTTGTCAATACTGCTGTTGAGTTTACATTGTTGAAATATTATTGTGGTATATTTTATTAAATATTTTAACACACCATTTGGTTCAGAATATTTCTTTTCTTATTTTCCTCCTTAAAACCCTAGGTGCGTCTTATGGTCAGGTGCATCTTATGGAGCGAAAAATATAGTAGCTAGTCTGACCCCAAATTCCTAATCTTGGCCTCCTCAGACAAACCCTACTTGAAGCTTTCTGTCTCACTTGGTGACAATTTCATTTTTTCAGTGACTCAAGCCAAACACCAAGCTATAAGCTCGGCATATAAGCTATTTATAGATTTGTTGTTTACGTGAAAACCATTTTAATAGGAAAATGTTTTGATTTAGGTCTTGGAGGCCCCATAAAAGACAAGAACCTAGATATATCATGTCAACTAAGTAATGAACACTAGATGGCAGCAAATCAATATCATTATGGGTGCCTAAAAGAACACAGTTAAAGGCATGTAAGGCCCTATTATCATATCTTATTAGGTTCCCATTTGTTATCTACACCTTTTAATTTCCTGGTGTTTAAGCTACTAATTTGAATTTACAATAGTTGATGAGGTGCATTAAACTCCAGGACTGAAAAATCCAGTTCCTAGGTTAATAATTGTAGCACAGAACGATACTGTACCGCCAGGGTCTGTATGGAACATTCATACAAGAATCTAGAGCCCCATCCTGTCTTTAGAAACTCCACTCCTGACAGTGCACCTGCCACCTATGACAAGAGCCCTTGATTTAAAAAAGCCACATTTTGAATTCCTGTTCCTGAGTGTTAGGCCTTTCGTGGCTGCTAAGGCTTAAATTTTCATCTCAGTGTTCACGTGGCTGTATTAGCGAGGCTGAGAATCAGCTTCATCTCTCCTATGAAGTGTGAAAGTAGGGGCTTCCCAGACCTTGCTGTGAGTGAGTGTCGGGCCTGATTCACTGAGGGACCCAGGTCAGATGTCTCCACCACAACTGAGAAGGGACTTTCCTTGTTCTCACATAGAAGATTCTCTTTATATAATATTTAAAATGGAAAACACATAATTTTTGTGTATAATTTCACTTTCATGAGTCCATTTTTTTCTCTTCTAACCTGAGATAATTTGTAATTTTACATCTTTTAAGATGTTTAGAATAGCTTCTTATTAAAGTAAGACATTAAGAGTACAGAAAGACTTACAAGCGAAAGTGACAAATCCTTGGTTCACCACTTCCTTCCCAAAGTGCTGCTCCTGAGAGTAATCTCCTTTAAACAGTTTCAGCTTTTGTTTCATTTGGTGATTACCTCCGTTAAAGAGAAAAAACCCCCCATGATAATCTAGATTTAATACCTGACCTAATTGCTGTTTTAACCTTTCTTAGAAAGAAAGATCTTAATCCCCCAGTCTGGACTTTTCTGTTCAAGCATCAGTAAGGTGATTACTCAGGCCTTCTCCATCCTCCTAGAAAGAAGAGACCATCTGCATGATAGAACAAAACAAAACACATTGCTTTCCCCTCCCCTCAAGAAAAAGATGTTGTCCAATTCATTCTTTCCTTTCATTAGGAGCCCTCTCGTCCCACCGTTCTTCCTATAAAAGCCTTCCGTTTTGCACAACCCCCTCAGAGCAACCTTCTTCCTGTTCGATGGGACGCTGCCCAGTTCGTGACTCACCTAATAAAATTAATTAGATCTTCAAATGTACAGTTCATTCTTCAAAATTTAAATCTTCAAAATTCAATCTTCAGTTGAATTTTGTTTTTTAACACCTGTGTCTCTCTTATCACTATTTCTTTTTTTTTTTTTTCAGTGAGAGTCAGAGAGAGTCAGGGATAGTTAGGGACAGACAAACAAGAGAGAGAGATGAGAAGCATTCATTTTATTTTCTGTTGCGGCACTTTAATTGTTCATTGATTGCTTTCTCATATGTACCTTGACCGTGGGGGCTACAGCAGACTTAATAACCCCTTACTCAAGCCAGCGACCTTGGGTCCACGCTGGTGAGCTTTTTGCTCAAACCAGATGAGCCCGCGCTCAAGCTGGGGTCTCAAACCTGGGTCCTCTGCATCCCAGTCTGAGGCTCTACCCACTGCGCACCGCCTGGTGAATTATTTCTTAATTCATCACTTAAATATTGCCTTAGTCTACTGTTAAGAGAGACAGTTTAACTCATTTGCATCACCTTCTACCTTTCTTACCCATCTCTTCCCAATAAAGTCATATAAGGAGGCTATAGAGCAGGGGTAGTCAACCTTTTTATACCTACCGCCCACTTTTGTATCTCTGTTAGTAATAAAATTTTCTAACCGCCCACCAGTTCCAGAGTAATGGTGATTTATAAAGTAGGGAAGTAACTTTACTTTACAAAATTTATAAAGCCGAGTTACAGCAAGTTAAAGCATATAATAATAATTACTTACCAAGTACTTTATGTCGGATTTTCACTAAGTTTGGCAGAATAAATCTTTATAAAACAACTTACTATAGTTAAATCTATCTTTTTATTTATGCTTAGGTTGCTCTGCTACCATCCACCATGAAAGCTGGAATGCCCACTAGTGGGCGGTAGGGACCAGGTGGACCTCCACTGCTATAGAGTATAAGAAATAAGAGCACATACTCTGGAGTCCTTCTTCCACATTTACTAGCGGTGTGACCTTTGGCAAGTGACTCAATCTCTCTGAACCTTCCTCGTAGTCTGTGAAATGGGGATAGTAGTAGTCCATGCCCAGAGGATTATTATGAAAATCAGCAGGTCAATATATTTAAAGCACTAAACAAGTATTATATTGACTGTAGTCAATGTATTTACCCTTTTATTTCTTATCAACTGTATACTGAATCTCTTGTCACCCCACTTTTTAAGATGAAAATACTGATAACCTTACATTTCCCTTTCACTCTTTCCACACCTCAATCTTACCCCCTATATTTTCTACCTCTTTACTGGTTGTTTTATTTACTGGGAGATTTTCTTAACTTTATCTTCTAACCAGTCATGGAAAATTTTACTTTAGCAATCTGAGTGTTTTATCTGATGTCTGGTGTTTATTTTTATAGGATTTTAAAAATTCAGAATTGTATTGACTATTGTGTTATTCAGGGACTGGTCCACAACAGTCATTTGAATAGAGAAAATGATTGTGAACTAGGTAAAAGCTGTGGTAGCCACTAAAACAGGTTAAAGAGAACTCTAAGGTAGACAGAGGTAGAAAGTGCAGAGTTGAGGGAAAGTGAATAAGGAAGGAATTTGGAACCTACCAAGAAGGATGCCCCCAGGTAGGGATTTAGAGTTCGGAGTAGGGGGCGTGGTTGCTGGAGCATAGAGCACTGCTGCGGAGAGGAACGCTGGCACGACCCCTGCTGGGCCGCAGGAGAAATACAACACCGGACGCCGAAAAAGGTGCCACCTCCCGCTCCAAACCCACTCAGTGACCTCTGTCAGCAGAGCCGACCTGTAGCCAGACAGTTTCTTCCCTTTTATGAGCTTTGAGCCGATAGGCAATAAATGAATAACTGGCATACCTATCTCTGAGTTTACTCAATAAATGGGCCTCTTTCCTTTTCTTGGTTTTCTCCTGATCCTTGGATAATTTCAACCTTCCCTGTGTATGCTTCTTTTTTTTTTTCAGTTTCTCTCTAGCCTCCCTATAATTCTAGAGCCTTTAAAAAATGCCTGCACATTGTTCACAGTGGTCAGGACATGGAAACAACCAAAAAGTCCATCAATAGATGACTGGATAAAGAAGATGTGGCACATATACACTATGGAATACTACTCAGCCATAAGAAATGATGACATCAGATCATTTACAGCAAAATGGTGGGATCTTGATAACATTATACGAAGTGAAATAAGTAAATCAGAAAAAAACCAGGAACTGCATTATTCCATACGTATTTGGGACATAAAAGTGAGACTAAGAGACATTGATAAGAGTGTGGTGGTTACGGGGGGAGGGGGGAGAGGGAGAGGGAAAAGGGGAGGGGGAGGGGCACAAAGAAAACTAGATAGAAGGTGACGGAGGACAATCTGACTTTGGGTGATGGGTATGCAACATAACTGAACGACAAGATAACCTGGACATGTTATCTTTGAATATATGTATCCTGATTTATTGGTGTCACCCATTAAAAAATAAAATTATAAAAAAAATGCCTGCAGTTCCTTCCTTATTTGTTATCTGTTTAATGAAAGGCAATGAAAAATCAATTCAAGGCTCTACAGTTGAGGGCTGGGCTTGCCAAGTGAGGAGCCTTGCTTTGGGTGTTTGGCTGGGGAACAGCCGCTCTGGCAGCCGGCCTTCTGGGTGGTGCAGTTTCTGAAGATACATTTTCCAAATTTCTTCTTGGAGTGGCAAATATCTGATTGCTGATGGGATTGATGAGGGACTAGTAAGCATGATTAGAACTTACCTTTGCTTTCCAGTAAGTCCCCCGTTTTTAACTCCACATCTCACTCCCTGCGTGATATTTCCTGAGCTACCCTGTGTTTCTACAGGGCCAGTGTTCTCAGCTTCTTTAGAAACCACGTGCATTCACTTCTTGTGGCTTCCATAACACATTAACACAACCTCGGTAGCTTAAAACTTCAGACATTTATTTTCTTCCCAGTTCTAGAGGCCAGAGTCCAAAATCAAGATTTTTGCTGGAGTCGCTGAAGAAAATATGTTCCTTGCCTTGTCCAGCTTCTAGTGGCTGTTGGCATTCCTGGGAGGTCTCGGTGGTCTTCAATCCATCCTCACAATTTTTCAGGCCACTTCAGCGTGTCATTACTGCTCAGAATTTTTCAATGGTTTGCTTCGACTTCCTGATGTATGTGGCTTACAGTGAAACTCCCTTGTCCCATCATTCCTCTTCCGTCTCCTTCCCAGAAACACTATACCTTATTTAGTTTCTGGAAGATGCCAGGTTCTCCCATGTTTAAAGGAGGTGCATAGCATATGCTCTCATAGTTTTGAATACTATCACCTATCTTGTCCACCTGACAAAATTTAATTTCTCTTTTAAGTCTCCCTGCAGATGTCACCTCTTTCTTGGCATGGTCTCTGATTTCCCAGGATAGACAAGAATACTTATGCTATGCTCTAATACCTTTGAACATTCATACCACATTGCGTTTATATATACAATGAATGCTAGTATTTAAGCCTCTCCTGTATAATAAGTACTGTCTTAGTTCTAGCTGCTAAAACAACAACAAAAATAGAGACTCGGTGGTTTATAAACAACATACATTTATTTTTCACAATCTGAAGACTGGAACTTCAAGATCAAGCACTGGCCCATTCAATATCTGGTGAGGTCCTACTTCCTGGTTGCAGACTGCCAACTTCTTGCTATGGTCACATATGACAGGAGAAGGTAAGAAAGGTCTCGGGCCTCTTTTGTCAGGTTACTAACACTTACAATTAACCATCACAAGTTCACGCCATGTTAACCTGACATGCATCTCCTTAAATTATACTTAATCTTTAAGGAAAGAAAATAACAAGATCATAATTTCATCAAATATGATATAACTATTCTTTTGAGACTTGAGTCTAGTTATAAATCTAGAAGCAAAGAGGAATGGCAGTGGTTATTCCTGAGAAAATAAACGTTGCCTTTCAAGGTAACTGCCTAGGGCAAGGGGAGCCCATTAGGATTTGCTCAAGTAAAGCAGGGTTAATCCCCTCAAACAGAGGTGGGCAAGCCTCATCCCTGGTGGAAGAAAGGCCACTTCCACTAGCAAAGAAGGCTCACCAGAAGTTAGGGACTCGATGTTCCCAGCATCATCAGAGTCTTCCCACATATCCCCATTCCAACTTTCAGAAGCCCATTTCTTCCCAATTAACTTTAGTAGATACCCGTTGAGGCTGGCAGTTCAAATTACATTATAATTCAACCAGTGGCAGAATAAGGTTCTGGCTTGATTTTTAGCAATTTCAGTCCTGTGTGGCTTCAGGAAAAAAATCACCTTCAGGGCACACATAGAAGTTTTTAAGCCCTTTTTGTGACACTTAATTTTTGCTTAATACATTCTTTAATCTGACCAATACTTGTCAAATGTTAACCATATATGTGCTAGCTAGGTACGTGATATACTTCAATGAACAAAAAGGCGAGAGATCCCTTTTGTGGAGTTGACATTTTAGTATACAAGTGTATGGTCAATTTCATATAGTTTGGGATTTATTTAAGTTTATTTCAAAATAAAGAATTAATGTCTCAAACCAACAGCTCTTGCATAGCCATGCCCAACAAGCGAATACTACCTGACATCAATCTATAGACACAACACTATCAAATGGTTACTCCAATGGGACTCAAGCTTGGCAGGATATCAGGAGTTCCATTCCAATCAATAGACAGTGTCTGGAATTCATCTATTGCCTTAAGCCTACTGTTGAGTGAGCCTGTGTAAACATCTCTATGGCCACAAGTATTAAGCTTCTTGGTCCCAACCCTAGCCCTGCAATGTACCTAGACTGCTTGCTGCCTCTGTTCTGTTTTTGTACTTTATTCTCTACTGTTAATAAGTTCTAGTCCTGAACCCAGCCAAATAGTCTCGGCCTCGGGAGCGCACTAGTCTTGCCAGCCCCTCTCTCTGGAAGATCCAGGCATCCCCAAACTACAGCCCAGGGGCCGCATGCAGCCCCCTGAGGCCATTTATCTGGCTCCCACCGCACTTCCGGAAGGGGCACCTCTTTCATTGGTGGTCAGTGTACTGGAGTACTGTATGTGGCGGCCCTCCAAAGGTCTGAGGGACAGTGAACTGGCCCCCTTTGTAAAAAGTTTGGGGACCCCTGAATTTTCTAGACCCTACCCTAGTGTTCCCCTCACTGTAGCCCACTGGCCAAGACCCTCTCACAACCCAGACAACCTCTCCCACTCCAAACATAAAACTGTCATCCATGGGATAACAACATTTCCACATAACCAATTTCTGGTGGCATCCCTCCACCCCCGGGCAGATCTGAGATGATGACTATCAACATTAAGCTTACTTGGGCTCGTTTGGAGTGTCCCCTTAGAAGCTGATTTGGGTGCAGCTCTAGCCATCAGACTTGCCCTGACCCTGCCAGTCTTTGCTTCTTCCCTTTCTCCTACGGGTCTAAGGCTGGGGGTTGCTTCTGGATCGGCTGCCAAGGCTAATCAGATCACACCACGAAAGAGAAGTCTCAGCATTCTGTCGAGTCTGCTTTTCTAAACAGTTTTTAAAATTTTAATGCATCTTAATTATAGTTGGAAGTAACATTTTATCCTTCCTGTAACACATTAGGTCTCCTGCAAATCATTTTCGAAAATTGTCTAAGATTCAGATACTGCCCCAAATATTTATGCTTTTTTGCAAGCAATATGGTCCTAATCCAACATATTGTGCAGAGTACAGATCACTTTTTCTTCTAACTTCAACAGTGATAAATATTTATTAAGCCTCCACTATGTTCGTGGCACCCTACCAGGTGCTGCTATAACTATTTTCCTTTCCAGGAAAAATAAATTCAAATATGGAATAAGAAGCCCAAACTCATAAAACTGGACTGACTTTGCTTCTTAAAAATTCAACATGCTACAGCTGTGTGCTTAAACCTGATTCAAACAGGATGATTAAATAAAACATTATTATTACTGGGAATATAATACCATCTAAATAAATAGCCAGAGTGAAAACTGTCTCTAAAAACCATAGCATTGTGAAGACCATAATTAAGTTACACATTCTTCAGCTCCTTTGTGACATGGTCAATTCAGAGTCTCTTCCTATTAATCTTGACTACATTTAAAAATGATCACTTTTCCTACTCTTTTCCTATATGTGAACCTCATGTAAAAAGTTCATAATATTTGACCTTTTCTTGATATACTGTTTCCATCAAATGATGTCTGGAATAAATTGGCTTTGACTTTTCTGATTAAAAGCCTTGTTTCAGAGTTTTAGCAGTTGTAACACACATTTACACTTTCTATGTCCTTACCATAATGAAGATAAATGCAGAGACAACATTTTTGTGCATGTAGGATAAAAACCAGGCCAGTTGTGTCACTATCAAACTTCTTGCAGAGGCTTTTAATGTTGAGTTGTAATTAAGTGCTTGATTGTACATTTTGCTTTTTATTTTTCAAGTATTTATTAGTGGAAACATTGAAATATGGGAGGCACAAGATAAGTCTTTTTAGTGATTTTATGTTTCTGTGTAATAATATTTGAAGTAGAAATATAAATTTTTTTTTTATTTTTCTACTTCAAATGTTACATCTGTCAACGTAAAAAATCTACAAGACTATAAATGTAGAGGGAAAAATCTTGTTCAAGTACTAAGAAATTACCCAAGTTTTAGGTAAACAACATTTCAATGTATTTTTTTCAATATATTGCTCTGAGACTTTCTGACCCAACCATTTATGGTTAAAGACAATATTTGAGAGATGAAAGCATAATTATGTTGTGGAGAAAGTCATTTGGTCTTTGACTAGTGCCAGAAGCAAGTAAATGTAAATAATATTACACAACAGACATTTCTGCAGATTGTGGAGCTCAACTCTCTCGGTTAAAGATAAATTCCACAGACTAGCAGAGGTTCCTAGTTTCATTAGTGATTTTCCATTTTTATTAAAAGCTCTACTTTCCCCATAATTCAGTGAATGAAAAATTATTTGATAGAGTTGCTCATTCCCATATAATCACTTTTTGTTCAGCAATGTTAATTTATAAATAATTTACTTTCCTGGTTGAATCATATAGCATGAAGTTCAGGTGTCAGTTGCTCTTTGTCCAATAAAACTAGTTAAATAAGAATGGGTTATAATATCAGAGGTCATACCAGCAAATATTTTTTTTAACTTTATGTAAAACAAATGTCATAGCAGTCAATTAAATCAAAGAATCTTTTAGTAGGAACTGTGAGCCTAACAATTGGCATTTAGTGAGTCTTTGCTATATGTTTGGTATTTTGCTAAGCACATTATATACTTTATTCCATTTAATTCTCACAAGAGCCCTATAAAATATGTACTATTATTATCCTTATTGTTGCTAAAGTTGGTGCTGCAAGGCAAAGGAGTGTGCCTAAGGATACCAGCTATTAAGTGTGAAATTGGGGATCTAACCCAGGTAATCTGATTCACCTTCTCCTGTTCTAATAGCATTTTGTTTATGTCCCTCTTACACAAGTGTGTCTTATCTACCTTGTGAACTCCTAAGCTCATTGAAGGGAAAGACCATCTCTTGGTAAATCTTTATGTTCATCAATTGACTTACACACAGTAGAGATCTACAAGTATTTGGTGAAAGGAACATCAATAAAAAACTGTAGTAATATATAATAATAGTTAGTTTTACTTTTTAAGGGTTAAATAGGGTCAGCAATGTGATTGATTCACTTGATTGTCACCTAATATATTTTAAAGGTCCAATATGTTAGATTGAGTCTATTATCACTGATTCAAACACATAAAGTCATCTGTTATTCATTGACTGTCAAAGTTATTTGACATAAGTAAAAAGGCCCATAAATTCTTTGATATAGTTTTGCTGCCAAGGAGTTACAAACATTTGTTCTACAAATATTTATTAAGCATCTACTGTGTGCCAAACACTATTGCTGCAGCTGAAAATAAGTGGTGAACAAGCAAAACAAGGTTTCCATTCTTATGAAGCTTAAATTCTAGTGACTGGGGAAGGGCATAGTGGTGGGGGGTGAAGTGGGAAGCACATCAGTGAGCATCACTCTGCCTTACTTATGTATAGGATGTTCTAGTGTAGTACTTTGCATGGAGTTGGGACCGGATGTGTATTACACATCTGCTTCATGCTGGGATAGTAATACGGACATGATAAAATGTTATTCATCTCTACAGTGAGACTTAAGAAGACTAGAAAACATGGAAATATAAATAAAATATTCAAGGTGGAATGTTATCTACTATAAAATTGCAACTATGTAAAAGTAAGACACTTTTGGACGAGAACTAAAAACTCACATGCAAATATTGTTTGTATGGTAGAAGCTCTAATTTTGAAAGTTTATATCATTTCAAATTAAAATTACTGTATGTGCTTTATGAGTATCAGTAGAAGATATTAAAAGAATTATACTATGTAAACCAAGATAAATACTCCAAGTAAAGGAAAAGGAATTACTAAATTCTCAAATTATACTTAATATATCTTAATTCTAAAACCTAGTCATAAATTATTAACAGAACTTGACTTTCATTGGTCTGTTGAAATAATAGTATTTTAAAAATAGAAAATATTATATTAGGGGTAGTTTTTAATGGCTTATAATCAAAGCACAATCTCTTAAACAAATGATCCATATTAGGATCAAGTATAAGCAAGCGAAAACTTGTTACCGTTTGGAAAGCTATATTTGATAACTTGGTTTTTAGCTTCACAATGTGTATTCAACAGCCTTTATTTTTTAGTCATCTACCTCTTACAATATTCAGATTTTAGATTTCAACTTAATATACTCAGAGCGATGAGACTGAGCCTACAACTAGATTTTAAGGGAAAAAAACTCAGAGAAATGAGTTAATTATTAGAAATTTAGGAAAAATTTTAGATTCTCAATCAAAAATTTACAGACAGATTTGATTCTTAAGGAAACACTAGCCTGACCTGTGGTGGCACAGTGGATAAAGTGTGAGTCTGCAATGCTGATATCTCAGGTTCAAAACCCTGGACTTGCCCAGTCAAGGCACATACAAGAAGCAACTACTATGAGTTGATGCTTCCACTCTTTTTCCCCCCTTTCTCCCTCTCTCTCTCCTTTTTCTACATATTTGATAAATAAAATCCTTAAGAACATAAAACAGAACAAAACAAAAAAAAAGATCATGTCATCTGCAAACAGAGATACAGATGCCTTAAAAAAAAGAAAAAGAAAGAAAGAAAGCCTGACCTGTGGTGGCGCAGTGGATAAAGCGTCAACCTAGAAACACTGAGGTTGCTGGTTCAAGACCCCGGGCTTGCCTGGTCAAGGCACATATGGGAGTTGATGCTTCCTGCTCCTTCTCCTTTCTCTCTCTCCTCTCTCCAAAAATGAATAAATAAGATAAAAAAAAAACTTTGAAAAGAAAAGGAAACACTCCTGAGAGAAATTCTGAAAAGCAATTTTCCAGAATATATGGAAAAAAAATATTCTGATGAAATGCCAGTGATAAAAGTTCAAGTAATTATTTTTAAACCATCACACTCCTAGATCTGGTTGCTTGATTTTTTAATGCAATTTACTTTTCATTGTTTCACTTCTCATTCAAGAGCAAGGCACAGCACTATATATTTTTGGTGACATTCTAATATTTTTCTAAGTATGGGACAATGACTTTATTTCCCCCATCAGTTGTCATTCTTAAAGTGTCCAAAATTATCAAACACCAAACTGTTCCACTTTTGATATAGAAGGAAGGCTGGTTTACTTCAATAGTGGCAGGTGACCTAATCAGTATTATCCAACTCTAATTTCAAAGAAATACAGAACTGTTTTTGCTTCTGAGAATGGTTTCTAGGAATTAGATAATTAGTCATACAAGTGACAAGAAGTAGTAAAAGGACCAAAAGGCACTGAAAGGGATAAAATATTCATGTTTCATTTTAATGCTACAAAACTAAATGGGGCTATATCTTCTACTTATTTTCTGCTATTTATAGCAAGGTTACTTATTCTCCTGTCCACTCTCTAAGTGGGTACAAATTCTCTTAATTAAAAATGTCTTACCAACAATCAAAATGCATTTTTTTTATTTTTATTTTTTTGTATTTTTCTGAAGCTGGAAACGGGGAGAGACAGTCAGACAGACTCCCGCATGCGCCCGACCGGGATCCACCCGGCACGCCCACCAGGGGCGACGCTCTGCCCACCAGGGGGCGATGCTCTGCCCCTGTGGGGCGTCGCTCTGCCGCGACCAGAGCCACTCTAGCGCCTGGGGCAGAGGCCAAGGAGCCATCCCCAGCGCCCGGGCCATCTTTGCTCCAATGGAGCCTTGGCTGCGGGAGGGGAAGAGAGAGACAGAGAGGAAGGAAGGGGGGTGGGGGGTGGAGAAGCAGATGGGCGCTTCTCCTGTGTGCCCTGGTCGGGAATCGAACCCGGGTCCCCCGCACGCCAGGCTGACGCTCTACCTCTGAGCCAACCGGCCAGGGCCTCAAAATGCATTTTTAACTGATATTTCCCTTCAAATTAAACCAATTTGATCAAATTAAATAAAATTCTATGAATGCAAAATTTAGTTAAAATTTTTATATAAAATTATTCATACTGATCTATATTTACCAAATTATATATATTCATACTGATCTATATTTACTAAATTATATATATCACATATATCTCTGTGTATTTTTTAATAGGCACCATATTACAACATACAAATCCATACAAATGATACAGAATATTTAGAACAGGACAAAAAAAATCACAATAATGCTTCCTTGCCTGCCATGTGGTTACATTACATTAAAATCTCTAACATGAAACACACACACAAAAAATTTAACAGAAATCTAAAAACTCAGAAGAACAACAGAATTCTGAAATTCTGAAAACTAATTTCTTGAACAGTCATTTAAAAAAATATTTAGCTACCTCATAAAAGTAACAAGGTAAAGAATAACTGGCAGAATAACCACATTTGATTTATTCTTCAAATTTTTTGAAAGATATTAAAGTTAATTATGATGTATGAAAATTATACTTTTTATTTATTTTTCTGTGAATTCATTTATTGAAAACAAACTATGGTAATAGTTTAACTTTGATATACCATAATGTCTTCTCAAACTCCCTTGTGATTGGGTGCCTGGCAGAGGAGTATCAGACGTTTGCTGGTGGATGGAAGGTCCTGAATATATAACCTGATGCAATTACTGACACTTTATCGATACCTTTCTGGAGTATAGGTATTTCTGTGTTGTAGCAGGCCCATTAATATACTTACTGGACCTACAAAGGAAACTTGTCTCAGATTCCATTCTGGAACTGTTTTATTAAGAACTATTAATAAATTATCCCACAAGAGGTCACCAAAGCTCCAATATTTTTGGAGTGTGATTTTCAGATGCTTCAGCCTTCTTTCAAAAGAATTGAAAAAATTTTTGTTTCCTGATTTATTTTATTTTATTTATTTATTTATTTATTTTGCCTACTCCATAGGCGATCTGTCAGTCTGCTCAGCTAGACGTGAAGATAAATAAAAGAAAAGCAGGGGTTAGTTAGGACTAAGGAAATTTATGGGAGTTTATAGCCATCTATTGTATGAGCCATCCATAGTATAGATAGGTATGCATTGTATGAATTTAATGAAAAGAACAGAAAACACAAGCAGGCACCTCTGACTTCAACAATTAAGCTCCTTTAGCCAGAAATTAGACCCTTTAAAGGCACATTAACACTTTTCAGGTCCTGGGTTTATATTCCAGGTTCTTGCATATACTATAGCGATAGACATCCAAAAGAGGCCTGCACTCAATAAATATCTGTTTCGGGGGGCTAAAGAAATACCAAGAATAATCTCAGTGATGAAAAATGCTGCTACATCTACTTCTTGGGAGGATTTTTGGACTCAGGCAATCAAATGCCCATAAACAACTGGGTTTGAAACAAAGTGGTTTTTTTTTTGTTTTGGTTTTTTTTTTGGTATTTTTCTGAAGCTGGAAACGGGGAGGCAGTCAGACAGACTCCCGCATGTGCCCAACCGGGATCCACCCGGCACACCCACCAGGGGGCGATGCTCTGCCCATCCGGGGCGTCGCTCTGTTGCGATCAGAGCCACTCTAGTGCCTGGGGCGGAGGCCAAGGAGCTATCCCCAGCGCCCGGGCCATCTTTTGCTCCAATGGAGCCTTGGCTGCGGGAGACAGAGAGGAAGAAGAGGGGGAGGGGTGGAGAAGCAGATGGGCGCCTCTCCTGTGTGCCCTGGCCAGGAATCGAACCCAGGACTTCTGCACGCCAGGCCGATGTTCTACCACTGAGCCAACCAGCCAGGGCCTTGAAACAAAGTGTTTTTTAAGGAACAACCTTTATTTTTTTCACAGCAAACATGAATATTAAAAGAAAAATAATTAATTATGTTTTAGAAAAAAGGTAGCTTAAAATTTGAGGATTTCCCCCACATATTTAGAAGCATTTCCTTCACCCTTACAAATATATTACTCTAATTTAAAAATAAAAAATATTTTTGATCTCTCATTCCCTAGATGTTGGAAGAAGTAATGTTACTTTTAGTACCTTGAGTAATAACATTATTGGTTGTATATCTTCCTAACCAGGGTCATTGATTGCAATTTTTTTTTTTTTTTTTTTTTACAAAGACAGAAAGAGAGTCAGAGAGGGATAGATAGGGACAGACAGACAGGAATGGAGAGAGATGAGAAGCATCAATCATCAGTTTTTTGTTGCGACACTTTAGTTGTTCATTGATTGCTTTCTCATATGTGCCTTAACCGTGGGGCTACAGCAGACTGAGTAACCCCTTGCTTGAGCCAGTGACCTTGGGTCCAAGCTGGTGAGCTTTGCTCAAACCAGATGAGCCTGTGCTCAAGCTGGTGACCTCAGGGTCTCGAACCTGGGTCCTCCACATCCCAGTCCTGCGCTCTATCCACTGTGCCACCACCTGGTCAGGCTGATTGCATTTTTTTAATGGGCTCTATTATATAGGGGCAGAGGGTGCAGGCAGAACCTTCTCTAATGATCTTTTCACTTTATTTATCTAAATGGGGAATATTTAACTTAAAATATTGTGATTTTAAATATATATAAAAAGGGAAGTTGTATTGTTGTAAATAAAATTTGAACACTCGCATGTTTTCATATGAATAAAGAGTGTTAAAATTAGAGAGAAAATTAGAATTTTAAGAATAGAAAAACCTATAAAGATTCCAACCCTATGCACGTGAAGGTATTACAACAAGATGATTTCTAAGGTCTTTTCCAGCCCCCAAATGTAAGGACTCTATTTAAATTCTCATGCTTTTGAACAATAAAACAGATATTTCTATTTCAATGAGATTGCTTTAAGCTGGAATGCTTTTCTTATTTGAATATATTTTGTTATATACCATAGTTTGGGAATTAAAATTCAGATCATGAAAATCTAATTTTCTATAGTTATTTGAGATTTTACATGATTTCCTCAGCATTATTTCATGCGTATTTCCAACTTCTGTGTTAATGAACACACTGTTTTATGAAATGCTTTTGCGATGTGCTAAATATCATTCTTCCCTCATTTCCTTTTAGAGGAGGGAGCCTGACATACTTGTATCAGAGATGCTCCTGAACGAAAAGGCCCAAGTGAATAATAAGAATGCAGAGACACTGAACTTCTGTTTGACTTGAGCCATCATCTAGGAAAAGAGAAGAAATGAAAACACCAGATTATTCAGGAGAGTGGTAATGAATGGGGTAAATTAGTCATAATGTATGAAAAGGCAAATTATACTACTAGAATCTCAAAGAATCATGCAAAAAGCCTTTTTTGTACAACTGCACTCTAATTTCATCACCTTGGGCTAGGATCAACTGACAAGGCACTGGTCTGTCCCAAGTTTATCCACAGTAAGCCGTGGGTAGGCACAGCCAGGGAACATTTCAAATGTCTGTTCCAAATCAGCATGAGTCACTAGCTCCGGCTCTGCCAAAAGATATTGTCAGGTGAGAGTGAGGACCGCACTAGCGCCTTACGCACTTACCTTGTGCCTGCCACTGACGTCTGTGCTTAGGACAAAGGCTTTCCTAGTCCTTGTACTTGAGTAACTCACAGTACAATTGTGGAAAAGAGGCAAGAGCACATGCCTTTACAGTATTGCATTGAGACTTAGACATGCGATTTTCCTTTGCAGTTTTACATCTCCAAAATTAGGTTGCATGCTCCAGTTAATGGTATCTTTAAAATGCTGTTGGCAAAACAACAGTCATAAGCGGTCTTGGTTTGTGTGGGTGCAAACTTGGTCACAGCTTTTCATATTGTCTTTCCTTCACTGCAAAATACACTGTTGATATTGTGTGCATTGAGCTAATTGCCACTTAAAATCCCTTTAAAAATTATAATTTGGCCTTAGAGTGAAAAGTTATTGTGCATGCAGAAAGGCTAGAGGGATTGCATTGGGCCATCTATTTACTATCCATGTGGTTCATATTTATAATTGGAAGGTTGATCCCCATTTCTTATTTTCTTGCAAATTAATAAAATGCATGATGAGTCTTAAGAAAGGAAAATACAAGTTGAATAAGTTGTGTAAGATGTGGTTATATATGCAAATGCTTGGCTATCATCTTTTAAACCGTGTGTGGTCTCTGGACCAAGAGCATCAATGTCATCTGGGAAATAGAAATGCAGAATTTCAGCCCTCAGCCCAGACTTGCAAAATCAGAATCTGTATTTTAAAAAGATGCCTGGGTGACTCCAATGTGAATTAAAACCTGAGAAGTACTGGAATCACATGTGAAGCAATTCAACTAAAGGCAGGAGAAATTGCCTAATCTTTTGAAGATATAAAAGACATTTCAAAACAAAAATGAGTTGATGTGAATAATTCAATTAATTACACAGAACTATCATTTACCAATATCAGAAACTTCCTGCTGAGCTGGAACATCAGTTATTTAACTTTCTGTGGCAGGTGATTCAGTTGAAGAAAAATTGAGACTATTGGTTAAATAAGAAATGCTAACAAAACCCTGGGCTCTTTGATATATTTCAAATTTTCACTAAAAACATTCTTTCAATGTGTATGACAGGAAAAGTTCTGTTATACGAAAGCATTGCTATAATTTTATTGACAGCTTTTTTCTTTTTCTGTTCCTTAGCATTCCATGAAATAATAGTGTGTCTCATCACTGATGGTGTCTTAGACTTGATGTAAAGCAGTATCACATAATGTGCTAACTGCTATAGTAGCAAAAAGCAAGAAATAGTAAAAAGCTGTAGAACAAATAGGTGGCCATTTCTTGTAATCAGGGGAAGGTTTATTGCCTGGAGCTAAAGTTAGTTGGGTAAAGTGCTGTGCAGAGAGGGGAGCCTTCTGAGGAGGGGGAATGACAAGGTCAAAGGCAACAAGGCCGTTCGTCAAGAAGCAGACAGAGAAATGAAACCATTTTGTTTTCTGGGGGTGGGAGGTGGCAGGAGCAGGCAGGGGATGCTGGTTAGAGCTTTGCTTTAGCTGCAGTGTTGCAGAGCAAAGGCAGAGGGAAGAACCTCCGTACCTCCAAGGGGATTTGGTGACAGCCCTCATTCCCAGAGGGAGAATGGACCTTGCCTGGGACCAGTTTTCTGTTGAATTAAGTTCAGGGATAAAGGCTGCTCTGCCCTTGAATTTTCTTGAGTTAGTGCAGCTCCCACTTAAGAAACCGGAACATTAGTTTTGGTAACTAAAGGTGAGGTTCTCAACCCTGTCTGCACATTATGGTCACCCCAAGTGATGCCGGAACCCCATTCACAGAAATTCCACGTTAATTCTCTGGGGAGAAGCAGGAGCATTGGCATTTTTACTCTATCCTCCCCCCATGGTATTACCATACAGCTTATTCTTAAAAACATGGGTTTATTTAAGAGAAACCTCGGCCCTGGCTGGTTGGCTCAGCGGTAGAGTGTCGGCCAGGTGTGTAAAGTCCTGGTTTCGATTCCCAGCCAGGGCACACAGGAGAAGTGTCCATCTGCTTCTCCATCTTTCCCCCTCTCCTTTCTCTCATCTCTCTCTTCCCCTCGGGCAACCAAGGCTCCATTGAATCAGGGTTGGCCAAGGCGCAGGGACAGCTCCATGGCCTCTGTCTCAGGTGCTAGAATGGCTCAGGAGGCAACGGAGTAATGCCCCAGATGGGCAGAACATTGCCCCCTGGTGGGCATGTCGGGTGGATCCCGGTGGAGCACATGTGGGAGTCTGATTGCCTACCTGCTTCTAGCTTTGGAAAAATTAAAAAAAAAAAAAAAAAAAAAGAAAAGAAAAAAGAGAAACCTCTAGTTTCCTCTTCTGGAGAGGAAAAGATTCTCTGGAGTATGCACTAAAGAAGAGTAAAACGAAATAGAGAGGATGTGATGACAGTACCATCAGGTGGGTTCCAGTCCCATATCGGACCTCTGAAGCCCTGGAGGCCTCGCTAGAGCCTCTCCTTTGGATTCTCTGGGACTCACCCAACGCCACCCAAAATCCCTGCTGGTTGGGCCAGAAGCTTCTGGTGCCTTCTGGGGCCTCCACCAAGTGGAGGCTGGGCTTGAATGGGAGGGGCCGGCGGGTTGACAAGGTCACCGGTGTGAGGGTGCTGGGAAGGGAGGCCCACTGCACTCCCAGGGTCCCCATTTGTGCCCTCCCTCCCTTCACGTCACAGATGAGCCCAGAGCCCTTCCTTAGCAGAAACCCAGGAGAGTGGCAAAATTCCCAGATAGTGCTGAGCAAGGGAAGAGTCTTAACTTTACTGAATAGATTTTTCACAACCTCTTATCCCTGCTGCAGCATCTGGGTTTGACATAGAAATTAGGTTGAGTCATAAAAACAAATTTCCCACACACTTGAGTTTATGGATGGAGATTGATGACCTCTAGGTCAGATATATTTGTCTCCATTAGTGTGGAAAAACAGGAGTTGACTTCACTCCTCAGTCATTTCAAGTGCGACAGCTACATTTTGGCTGCACACCAACAGCCAACGGCAGGCAAGTATTAGAACAGGTTGTCTGTGTTTCGTGTTGCTGGATTTTGCTGCACTGCAATGTATTGTTGTTCATTTGGAAGAACTGCTTTTTCTTCATTGGCTTATGAAGTCTATTCTTGAGAGATGGTGAACTGCTGGGTTTCATTAGGGAGCTCTTGAGAGAGATTTTCATTTTCTTTAACATATAACCAATGAAATAAGAGAACAAGAACACACTTATTTTTTCCAGTTGTTTCCCTCCTCTAATGCATAGCAAGCTTTGTGGAAATATTAACATAACAACTGTGCTGAATAATTCTCCTTCAACCAAACAAAGCACCATATGATTATTCTATTTCTAAAATCTCTGTTGCTCTGATACTGTTTTTCTCATCCTTCACATGGAAAAAAGTGAGAAGTGGGAAAATGGAGACAGTGAACTATTATAAAAACTTTTCACTGGCAACATAGCACAAGGTCCTTGATGTTGCTATGGCCTAAGGGAAGGTGTGAGTGCTATACAGGTCAGTGGTTCTCAACCAGGGGCTATTTTGCACACTAGGGGTATTTGGAAATTTCGAGAAACATTTTGGCTGCCATAACTGGTGGGGTGGGGCCAGGGGAAAGTCTGCTACTGGAACCTAGTGGGAAGAGCCCAGATGTGTTGCTAAATGTCTTAGAATGTAGAGGAGCATCTACACACACATGCAAACACACACACACATGTACAAACACACCAGCAAATAATTATCTGTCCCAAAATGTCAATAATAAGACCAAGGTTGAGAAACCCTGATATTAAGTTAATCAGGAGAGGTAGTAAGATTTGAGCGACTTAGGGGAATGGGCATGAACGGGTTCTACAGGTTGAGAAGAGACATGTGGACATTTCTTGAAAATGGAGGAAACAAGAGGGAAGTACCTGAAGAGTGGAATAATTCTTTTATATTTGAGATTTTAAAAAGAAACTGTCTTAACAAAGTGTGTTGTTACCAACTATTTTTTAAGGATACAATTCCATGAAATCAGTATTATGGTTATTTAAATAACAAAAACAAGACCAGGATTATGTTTTATAATTAGTCTTGCTAATTTTACGTACCAGAATGTTTTTTTGTACTGAGTGGAAATAATGTGCAAACAAAGTGAGAAAACATGGGATATTTCCATCTGGCTAAATTGTATAAGCCAATGAATGCCAGGGGAAAGAGCGTCCCTGGGCCAGGTGTGAGAGGTCTTCAACAGTGGGTTATGGAGTTTGAATCATTCCGTGTGTGTGTGCGTGTGTGTGTGTGTGTGTCCAAACTTCCCCTTTTCTATAAGGATACCATTCATATTGGGTTATAGCTCACCCTAATAACTTCATTTAACTTAACTGATTACAACTGCAATGATCCTATTTCCAAATAAGGTCACATTCTGTGGTACTGGGGGTTGGGCCTTCAACATAGAAAATTTTGGAAGATAACGCTTAACAGGAGGTTTGAATAGAGGAGTGACATTTTCTGGAATGTGTTCGTACTAGCAGAATTACACAGGTTTCTTCTTCCTCGGGAAGCTGTTATAAGAAAACATAGTAAAGGCAAATGGGACAGAGTCTTAAAATATTTATGAGTCTTTATTTTTTTCTTATTGTAATGATAATAAAAATGTAAAAATAATCCACAACATTGCAAAACACAGAAAGCAGAATTTTTATATTGCTCCACAGAAAGAATCTATTTTAGCAGTAATAGACACTTTATTTAAATATCTATACAGAAATATGTATTTTTAATAAAAATAGAAATCTTACTCTATATACTGTTTTCCAATTAGGCCTCTCTTTCTTTTTACTTTGAACACCTTTTGGACATCTTTTTATATCAGTACATAAAGAGCTACTAATTCTTTGCATTGATTGCCTAGTATTTCACTGAATGAGTGTGCCGTATTTGTTTAACCAGTTTCTATTGAGGACCATTTAGGTTATATCCATATTTATAGTTTTATAAGAAATGCTACAGTGATGTCATTAAATATTCATCTTTGTGCACTGCTATATGTGTTTCTTGCTGAATATATTTCTAGAAGTAGAATTATTGAGCCAACAGCAAAGGGTATGACCATTTTAAATAGTAGTAATTTCTAACTGCCATGCAAAAATGTTGTATCGAATTTTTTTCCCACTAAAAATATAGGAATAATATTAGTAATCACCACATAGAAAAAAGTAAATAGATATATTGATACTGGTTTAAATGGCTCTTATATTAATAAAATAATAGTTACCATTAATTTATTAATATATACTTGTTTGTCCTTCATTGAAGTTCTGTCAATAAATCTTAGCTTATTGTTAAGAATGAAGTTTGTCACTAAATGCTGATTACATTGCTCTTAGTGTCAGTTTCATTCATTTGTTTGAATGTTTATCAGCAAAATTATAGTTCTTGAGCCCACTACTTGAGTTTTAACTTCTTGAAGTGAATAAAAATGTATATTAAACTAATAATATTTGATAACTCTTTGAAATGCTCAAAAGTATGATCACTAAGTATCAACATATGTACAAGCCTTAAAAACCCAAACAGTTTTAATAATTTTTTTCTAGGCCTTTTTCTCAACCCCCTGATGAGTCTCATGCCAAGTGTGAACACCTTCCTAGTGTTTTGTTTTGCTGGAGCCAAGAATTGTGTCTTCATGCAGCCCTATGTTCATTGCAGCATTGTTCACAGTGGCCAGGACATGGAAACAACCAAAAAGCCCGTCAATAGATGACTGGATAAAGAAGATGTGGCACATATACACTATGGAATACTACTCAGCCATAAGAAATGATGACATCGGATCATTTACAGCAAAATGGTGGGATCTTGATAACATTATACGAAGTGAAATAAGTAAATCAGAAAAAACCAGGAACTGCATTATTCCATACGTAAGTGGGACATAAAAGTGAAACTAAGAGACATTGATAAGAGTGTGGTGGTTACAGGGGGAGGGGGGAAAGGGAGAGGGAAAGGGGGAGGAGGAGGGGCACAAAGAAAACTAGATAGAAGGTGACAGAGGACAATCTGACTTTGGGTAATGGGTATGCAACATAATTGAACGACAAGATAACCTGGACATGTTATCTTTGAATATATGTATCCTGATTTATTGATGTCGCCCCATTAAAAAATAAAATTATTAAAAAAAAAAAAGAATTGTGTCTTGCCAAAGAACTTCTAGTGACTATAGTCTTGTGTAATGTTGAAGAGTCCAGATCATGGAGGAGGTCTGCCTAGGACTGGTACTCAAGGATACTGTCATTCCCAGTCATAATTCTGGAAAACAGTTTGAGATATAGACGTCAATGTTGTATTAGGCTATTTCACCAACTAAGTGGAGCTCAGCCGAGGAGACAAAGGGACTGGTGAGCCTTGTAGATCCTGAGATCTGGCAGTCAGTTTCTGGGTCCAGTCAGAGGACACTGTGTGCCTGGGCCAGGGCTGACTGTCAGAGCAGGGCTGTAGAATTGAAGGTGAAGAAATAAAAAGCCAGTTCTGGTTCTTGTCCTGGGAAGCATGTTGCCATTACTACATCAGACACTTTACAAAGGGAACCAGAATCTTCTGATGCATATAGTCAGAAGCATTACCATTGCGCCACTGGCCCCGTACTTACAAAGGGAACCAAACAAACTGGAGACAAGGGAAAGGATTCAGGCTCTGGAGGCATTTTGTGAAACTGCACATCCAATGTCTGACTTTTTCTGATTTACTTTTTGAAGCAAAGTCATTGATGTGGAGTTTTTCCATACAATACTGAGAGATGACAGAACATTTCCTAAAACAGAACTCTACTACTGTCTCTGGCAGTTTTCCTAGGTTGTACCTTGTACCTATTCTGTACGTTTTGATGATGGCATATGTTTGTCTTACTAGAAGCTGCTCAGTCAATGAGTAGAACTTACATTTCTACTGAACTGGTTCTGAAATTGTAGTTGTTGCGGGAAATACGGAGGGGTTAGAGTCATCTAGCCATGCCACCAGAAATAACAACCGCATTCATCGCAGCTGTTGTGAGATATCAGTAATAGCAAGATAAGTTTCAAATTCAAAGATGTCAAAATGTGCATCTTAGAATTAAATGAAATATGCTAATTAAGCAATTGTTTAAATCTGAGGTAGTTTAATTAGTTAATTCCTTTAGTCATTCAGCAAATGTTAACTGAGCAGTTTTATGTGAAGATTCTATGCTAACCCTTAGCACCCATTTTATTTGTTGTTTATGTATTTGTGTCTTTTGTCAGTTTGTATTAACTTAACAAATAGTTAATAAATTTTATTTTTTTATTCCAAAGTTTTATTTTTTCTGACCTTAGAAGAGGTCAGAAGACTGGCCTCTTCTATTTGTTTATTAATTTTATCTTCGATATCATTTTTTTTTTTGTATTTTTCTGAAGCTGGAAACGGGGAGAGACAGTCAGACAGACTCCCGCATGCACCCGACCAGGATCCACCCGGCACGCCCACCAGGGGGCCACGCTCTGCCCACCAGGGGGCGATGCTCTGCCCCTCTGGGGCGTCGCTCTGCAGTGACCAGAGCCACTCTAGCGCCTGGGGCAGAGGCCAAGGAGCCATCCCCAGCGCCTGGGCCATTTTTGCTCCAATGGAGCCTCGCTGCGGGAGGGGAAGAGAGAGACAGAGAGGAAGGAGAGGGGGAGGGGTGGAGAAGCAGATGGGCACTTCTTCTGTGTGCCCTGGCCGGGAATCGAACCCGAGACCCCTTGCACGCCAGGCCGACGCTCTACCACTGAACCAACCGGCCAGGGCCGATATCATTTTTTTTGTTTTCATTCTTATTCATTGTTCTTTTATTTATTTGTTTATTCCCACCTTTTATATTTTAATACTTTGTGAATTTAATTCCTAATAATTTAGCTATATAAGCATTTAAGTACACTTATTTATCTCTGCTCTACCTATATCTTATTGTCACTCATATGTGGTATTTGAACCATTGCTATTTCTTAGATGCTTGGTGATATCAAATTAGAGCTTTTTCTTTGATAAAACATTGTATTAAAAAAACATTTAATGTTTACATGTACCAGGGTATTTAATCTTTCTGGTTTTGTGATTAATTTCTTTGTTTGTTGTAATAGAAAACATCATCTATATTACTTTTAGATAATGGCCTAGTTAACAGTGGTTGGCAAACTCATTAGTCAACAGAGCCAAATATCAACAGTATAACGATTGAAATTTCTTTTGAGAGCCAAATTTTTTAAACTTAAACTATATAGGTAGGTACATTCCTTATCAAGGTAGCGCCCACATGTGATATTTTGTGGAAGAGCCACACTCAAGGGGCCAAAGAGCCGCATGTGGCTCGCGAGCCACAGTTTGCCAACCAGGGGCCTAGTATATAGTCAATTTCAAAAATTTTTTATGTGCACTTAAAAAAGTACATCGAATTTGATTTAAATTAACATGTCTATCTTATTGGTTAAACCAGTTGGTTCATCATTATTTTTTTCCACTTATTTTATCATTGAAGAAGCTGAATTAGTCTCCCATATTTATTTGTATTTCTTGTTTTTTTAAAAAAACATTTGGCTATTATTAGGTATATAAATATTCATGAGTGTAAGGTTTATAAATATATCATGACCCTGGCTTCTTTTGATTTATATTTGCCAGATAAGTCCTTGTTGATTCTTTTACTTCTAACTGTACGGTGTCACTGTGTTTCAAACTTAATTTTTCAATGTATCTTGTCTAACTATGCAACCCCATCTAATTCTTTTTCTTTTATTACTTTTTCATTTATTTTCTTTAGAGGATGCATATTCTGAGATTTCTAGTCGGTCTTTTTATACTGGAAAATAGTACATGCAGAGTATTATTTAGACTCTATGTGAATCATTTTTTTAAACGACATTTATCACTTCTTACCCCTGACCACTCACCCTCTCTCACAACAACTTTCCTACATGGATGAGTCACCTTGTACATCAGCGTGATCAGTCAAGTTCACAGGCTGACCTGTGACCACCACTGCCATAGTAGTTCAATCTAAGTTCTACGTTCAGATAGATTCACCGCTCACTGTCATCACTTTTCCACAACTTTTCCTTTCTTTTCTTGACTGGATAAAGTTTATTTCTTTAAGAACTGTTCATTGGACTACATTTCCTAAATTCATTCATGTTTTAAATGCCTGAGGTTGATTTATTTGTGTCTGGATAATGCAATGACTATAAAAATCTCCTATTGTTTTCTTTTTCAAAGACACCAAATAAACGTACATTTGATTTTCTCTGCTATAACTTTTATTTTTCTCTCTAGTCCTTTAAAATTATTTTGATTTGATTTCATGTTCTCAAACTTGCCCTTTTGTGACCTTGATTTTGTTTTATCTATTCTGTTTTCTGTTTCTTCCAAATGTGCTTTTTTGTTTGTGTGATGTTCTTATTTTTCCCTTCCATGCTTCTCATCCCTTCTTTCAGTATTTACGAATACTATAGTTTCATTAAATTCTCTGATTTCCAGGAGGACTGTTCAAAGTTTTTATCAGCTTTATGGCAGTATATTTGAAGTGTGTGTTATGGATTTGTGTGTGTGTGTGTGGGGGGGGGTGTAATTTATCATATGTCTTTCTTATCTTTTTATTAGAGGGTTACCATTTCAATTCCATAAATGTTTTTTAATAAAAACTTATGACTGAGCTAGGAATGAGGGAAGTTCTTCGCAGAAATTAGTTGAACTGTAGAGTGGCACTACTTTTACCCCAATCTGTGCCTAATGTGATTAGTTACAATGGTTCAAATTCATTCTCAGCAGGAAAATTCTTTTGTTGAGTGAGTTTTAAGTTTGCTTTGATCATTAAAAGAAGATACTGGGTGGTGGGTTTCTGTATTTAGTTTTTAATTTATTTTGTTCAGAATGGAGCTTAACTGTTTTCACTGGTTATAAAATAGAACCTCAAAGGAAGTATAAACAACCAAGGAAGCATAACAGAGGAGGTAAGAATCACTAATAATTTTACCACTTAGAGATAATTATCATCATTTTTATATCAGTTTATAATTTTAAAGCATTTAATTTTTATGGCATTTATATGGCATATATATATTGGTATGTATATTATATATACACAAAGACAAAAAAGGTACACTTTTGTGTATGTATACATGTATACATTGTATGTATACATGTATACTTAGTGTATAACATAAAAATGCACTTATATTTTATTATATAGATATATAATATATATAAATATAATAAAGGGATCTCACTTTATTTTTTCTCTATTGGTTATTCCTGAAGTTTCCAAACTGTACACTGAAGTGCCCTGGGGTAAACTCACAGAGTATCATGGGAATTTTTTTACTCTTGAGAGATATGCAGTGATAATAATGGTAGCTCTTGAATAACTTGTGACCTACTAGGTTGAGGTAGTTCACAGAGCTGGCCTGATGCAGTTAAAAGCAAGTACTCTGAAAAACAATTCAGAACAGGAAACGAGGGTGATGGTGTCCACTCTGATTCCAAGGCTTGAGAAGTGTGTGGCACTGAATATCAAATACATTCTATTAATAAGTAATCACGGCTAATTCAGAATAAAGTGAACCATATTTATTTCAATTTATGTATATATTTTTCAAGCATAGAGACCTATACATTAATCAAATTTATGATATAATACTGTTATATTCAGACCTCCACAGTTTCAAAATATTTACCTCTTTTGATCCTTTCTCAGGAACCTCTTGGCAGGTGTGCTCTTGAAAATAGAAAACAAACCGATGAAGAGGGTCCAGGAAGTAGGAGATTTATCACAGATGAGCAGAAAAGGGAATTCCCAATATAATGACAGGTTGCTCAGTTTAAAACTTTTACCCGTTTTTCTGCTGAGCTGTTGGTCTTTTTCTTCACTTTATTAGGGATATAAACCCTTTGTCTTGTTACCAATTATTTCTCTAATTATTTTGGCCTTTTGATTTGTCTATGGAATTCTTTGTTTGCTACACAGAAATTTAATAATTTCATGTGATCAGACTGATTAAGCTGAAGATAATTTTGACTGTCAGACTCTCTTTAGTTAAAACAGAGACCAATGAGGACCGAAACCAGGGTACAGGGTGGCACAGATGAAGGAATACTGGATTGCAAGGCAGACATGGATTAAGGCTATAGGACTGTTATAGTTACAGCAATTAAGCCAGTTGCTTGATTTCTTTGGATTTCAGATTTGGTATCTACAAAATGATAAGTCTTTTTACTAGATATCTGCTAAGCCCCTCCCAGCTCTATGTATTGATCAATTTTTACTGATATAATGGAAGTCATTTGACAACAAATTTAAACTGGTTCTTGGGAAAATGCTGGAAAACTACCAACAGCAAAAAATTTAGGGAAAACCATGAGACTAACTAAGTATCTTAAAACACTAAAAAACACAGAGTGAAATTCTACAATAATTCACACTGACTGCTGTTTCAGGACATGAAGGAAAGAAAGGACGTGTTCAAAGTTTGACTATGGTCTTGTCATACAACGGTTGTTCAAATGGCAGATGGGACATCAAGAGGCCTGGAAATGTCAAGTTAGTTTCCACTAAGTTTTTCACTGGCAAAGAGGAAACACTTGGGAATCTGCAGAAACTCCACCTGTAATGTGCTTTGAATACAAACATTTTCTTGTGTTTTTATGTTCTGGGAGAGACAACTAATTTACAAAATAGAGAAAGTGACAGGGGAACTCTGACACTCACAGAAGAGTCTGTAAAGAACTTTCTCATTCTTCAGCTCAGGCAGGAGATAGGGCAGGAGTGGGTGACAAAAAGGAGTTCCCTGCTTTTGCAACTCTTTCTCCTTCGCCCTAATTTGCCACCCCACCCAACTTCTGTTCATTGTAGTACTATGATGAGGATGTAACTTTCAACCTTATCTGCAAACAGGAATGAGACATTACACACATTTGTTCTGATATGGTACTAACTTTTTATTAATATTAAATAAAATGAAACTACTTCTCAGCCAATTTGCATCTTTCACATTTCTTTGTCCAGAATATAATCTGTGGAACAAAATCTCTCGCCTCTGGTCTGGACTCCTTTTATTTTTTCCTATTTCTCACTGCTATTTGGTACAGTCTCAGAATCACACAGTGATAAATACATCACAGCAATATAATTTGTGAAGGTTTCATTTGATCTTGTTGGAAATCACACAGTCAGAACCATTTCATTAGTATCTGAGATAAAATAATATGAACTTCAAGTCTCATTCAAGATATATGGTTAGAAATCGAATGAGCTGGCAAACCCATTTTATTTGCACTCATTCAAGACATCTATTTGGCCAGTAGACTATAAAATAGCAGACTAAATAGAGTAAAGGCATTAGGTTTTTAGATTGTTTTGGAATCATTTTAGATGAATTCTAAATTAGAAATATAATCCATATGCATTAAAAAGCAACTACAATTACTACATATTAGAGACTATGTATATATAATCATTGTAAAGCTGTTTTAATAATGATTTTATATGCCCATATAATGCTAACCATTTAAAAATTATCAGATGGTTTTTATTATAAAAATAATGCAAAAAATGTTGCAAACCACTCAAATATAGGCAAAAGCACAGCACCACTATCTTAACACACTATTGTGCAAATTTTGCTATCGACCCTCACATTTTTGTCTTATGCAGGTTTTTATGTAGTTATAGTTGTATTTATCTGTATTTAATTCTCTACCAAGTGTATTTTTGCATTTATTATGTTTTTCAACCTTATTTATAGTAATAGACATAATAATAGTTCAAGTATTTGTATTGTAATTTGCTTAAACGTTGCTCATTCGTTGAGTAGTCAGTTTTTATTTTTATTTATATTTTTATATTTTTAGTGAGAGAGAGACAGACAGGCAGAAACAGACATACAGGAAGGGAGAGAGATGAGAAGCATCAACTCATAGTTGCAGCACCTTAGTTGTTCATTGATTGCTTTCTAATACATGCCTTGATCGGGGGCTCCAGCTGAGCCAGTGACCTTGCTCAATCCAGCGACCTTGGGATCAAGCTAGCAACTTTGGGCTTCAAGCCAGTGACCTTTGGGCTCAAGCCAGTGACCATAAGGTCATGTCTATGATCCCGTGTTCAAGCTCCGACAACAGGGTTTCAAACCCAGGTCTTCAGCATTCCAGGCCAGCACTCTATACACTGCACTACTGCTTGGTCAGGTTAGATAGGCTTTTATTTTTTATTAAAAAATATCACTGTTGTAAATATATACTTATTTAGGTATATATACATATTCACTTTTTTATTCATTTTGGGTCACATTATTAAGAAGCATAATTACTAAGTTAAAGTATGTAACTTTTTGAAGGTTCTTGACACATATAACGGAATAGCTTTAGAAAATAATTACACACTTTTAGAGTGCAATTAACAATGGATGAAATTGCCAGTTTTACCTAACCATCGCCAGAATATAAATTATTAAAGAAATGAATTCAATAGATTTGATAATAGTTTTCTTGTTTTGTTTTAGGTAAATGGTCTTGGCAGAATAGCTTCAGTGCTGTTGTGGAAATCCAGTTGTGGTTGGAATGGAACAAGAGATTGAAGGCTTTGTGCGTGACGTTTAGCAGTAAGAGAGAGTGAGAGTTATTTCAGTGGGGCGTGGAGTGAAGTATGAAAGGGTTTCTGGGTAGAAAAACCAGGGGTTTTCTCCTACTTTGTACACTTGGGTTTTAAAATTTGGCTTATTCATCTATTCTCTGATTATGATTTTGTTGGAAGTAAAGGACAATCGCTACCACCTGCCACTTTAGTGAGGGATTTATTCTTGCATCCCCAAACACTGTTGTGGATGCAGTTGCTAAAGATAGGTTCTCATTTGAAGCTTAACCTGGGCCCTCTGTCAAAGCTCTGCAGCCATGGGAAGTCTAGCAAACGAGTTATGAGCCCTGTCTGGTGAGGAGGTAACTTTTGAATTGAAAGTCTGACTTTGGAGACACCAGTAGATTTTTTTGAAGCATGTTTTATACATTTTGTTACTTGGGAGGCCTGAGACTTCAAACACCCTCAGACTACTTGTCAGTTTGAGCAAATGATTCAACTGCTTCTAAAATTGGCAGCATGCAGGACAAAGGGGCCTGGCCAGGTACTTGTGTTTTAGGCGTGAATGAAAGTCTGCTACTTTGATAGGTGTGTGTGTGTGTGCTATATACATGTGTGTGTGTCTACTGACAAGGAAAGTATTTCATTGGAAGTACACTTGTTATCTAAGTAATATAGGGGTGAGGGAGAAAATACAACCCTATTTTTAATCTTTAGCTGAAAGACCTCTTATTTTCTGTCTCAGTTGCAAACTAGGACTGTTTTGGGTCTACTAATTAAAACATAATGGAAGGTGAACATACCATCCCACTCATTAATTAAGGGTGTGTGTGTGTGTGTGTGTGTGTGTGTGTGTGTACACACAGGAATTATGTTCAGCATTTGAAATAGGTTGGTGGACCATGAAAGGAAACATGGACTTCAGCGTTTTTGTTTTCAAAGACAGCAGGAGTTTCTGGGTTTAGCAGTTACAGCCTCTGGGGAAAGAGCTGAGAGAACCAGGGGGATGGAGGATCCAGGAGAGAGAGGGAGCGGCTAATGGAACATGCTCCTGGGACATAGCTTGTTCATTCACAAAGGAACGGCTCCTCAGGCAGCAGGCATTGGAGGAAATAGTCCAGGGCTTGATGGTGAATTCAGAAACTATGAGCAAGAGAAAATAACTGAAGTAACAGGAATGGCAGATTTGGCATGGGAAAGCAGGCTGAAGATGGAAAAAAAATAAAAACAAACCTGGATAGAGAGACCAGGTAGGAAGGAGGCAGTACAGAAAAGTCACAACTGTGAGGTCAGTCTTACCTTTGTCATTTTAGAAAATCCGCATTAAATGTATATCTCAGGAATCTACATATAAAATACATGCAGGCATTTCTTTATCTTATTAAGAATATTACAAGAATTATAGTGCTTTCACTTTTGGTTATATATCCAAATGAATTAGAAGCAGGAATCTGAGCAGGTATGTGTGTATTCCTATTCATAGCTGTATTATCACAATAGTCAAAGGGTGGAAGCTGCCCAAGTGTCCATCAATGGATTAATGGTTAAACAAAATGTGGTATAGACATACAGTGGAATATTATCCTGCCTTAAAAAGCAAGGAAATTCTGACACAGGCTACAACGTGAATGACCCTTGAGAACATAATGTTGAGGGAAATAAACCAATGACAAAGGACAAATACCGTACGAATCCATTTATATGAGGGACGTAGAGTAGTCAAATTCACAGAGACAGAAGGTAGAAGGGTGGTTGCCAGGGCCTAGTGAGAGGGGGAGAATGGAGAGTGTTGAGTGGGTAAAGAGTTTCAGTTAGGGAAGATGAAAAGTTCTGGAAATGGATGGTGGGGGTGGTCACACAACAATGTGAATGTACTTAATGCCCCTGAATTGTGTTATTAAAAATTGTTAGAATGATAAATTTTGTTAGTATATTTTATCATAATTACCAAAAGCAGAAGGCCATATATATAGAATTATATCTCTTAAAATTATATTAAAAATCTTGCCAGTCATAGTTTGGAATTCTAGGGTATGCTTACAGTGACTTAAATTTTTATAACAAATTTTTAGTATCTGAGATCTTCTTTTTTTTAAATTTTATTTAGAAAATTAAATTAAATGGGTGACATTGATCAATAAGGGTACATAGATTTCAGGTAAACTTTCTCTAGCATTTAAACTATTGATTATGTTGTGTACCCATCACCCAAATTCAAATCATTTTTTGTCACTGTATATTTCCCTCTCTTTACTCCCCTCCCCCACAACCTTTTCCCCTTGTAACCCCACTTCACTTTTATCTGTTCATGAGTCTCAGTTTTATATCCCACCTGTGTGTGAACTCATATAATTCTTAGCTTTTTCTGATTTACTTATTTCACTCAGTATATAATGTTCTCAAGGTCCATCCATATTGTCATAAATGGCAATATGTCATCATTTTTTATGGCTGAGTAGTATTCCATTATATATATATATATATATATATATATATATATATATATATATATATATATATATATCACATCTTCTTTATCCAATCCTCTATCAAAGGACATCTTTTACATATATAAGGTTTAGCTCAGTCTTTTACACATGTTCCAAGTCTGAATATCAAAATCACTTATTAAAGGTTATAAATACACAAAATACAAATATCTGGGCTCTGCCCCTGACCCATTGAATTATAATCTCTAAGGTTTGCAGCCAAAAAGGAGCATTTTAACAGGGCCTTCAATGAACCTTATGAAGAAAATTAATACTAAATCCTCAGAATTCTCTTTTCTCTTTCAGACATGTGGGTCTATGGGGATATGCAGAGAGCAAAGTTCTTTTCAATTTTATCCTTTCAACAAATGTAGGAAAGACTACTCTGGGAAAATAGTACTTCTTCATCATTTTGATAACTTATAAAAGAGCACAAGCATTTTGTGAAAGGGAATGCATGAGCACCAATAATAACTAATACAGAAATTATTGCCATCCTTGGTGAGTAGGGGTTTAGTGAGGCATAATTTTATTTAGAAAAAAATAAAGAAACTTGACAGTTCTAAAACCTCAAAGGTTGTAAAGATACACACACACACACACAATTTCTTCTTTCAGTTGCCATATATGCCTGTGTGGAGCAGGACCTTTGGGTTTATACATAGAAAGAATACAAACGCAAAGACCTTAAAATTCAAGCAAGTAGGTGATGGTTCTCAATCTTTTTAACTGGCTATGAGTACATGTGCTCAACAGATCATGGGCAGCAGTGGTTCTAGAACAACTGAAAAAGGCGCTCGTGGAAGATTTTCTACCAAAACATGTTTTTAATGACAAATATGATTTGTTTTGGACAAGCTTTTATTTTACTCTGCTTTTAAATATTATATATATATTTAGCCATTTAACCTTTTTCTTTTCTGTCCAACCTTTTATTTTCTATGAAAAAGTATTGCTAACCATTTTGACAGTCCCAGAACGTTTCACGAACACGGTTGGCAAGGGATCGCTGTAATTATTTCAAGCATGAAAATAAGTATTTCTACACACAGTCTTTATTACCTTAAGGAAAATTGGACAAGAAACTGAAAACATTTTAATAACTGTGGCAGGACAAGGTATTAATAATTTAATGGAGCAATTTCCTCCATACCCCACCTCTTCCTTGCCCTAGTAGAGCAGACTTATCCAAAAACAAAACAAAACAAAACAAAACAAAAAACCAAATAGGAGCTGACTGGTCCCAAGGAGGATTGTCAGGAAGGCTTTTGTGAAGGCAAAACCTTAGACGTTGCAGCCTTGTAGGCAGCCATCAGAGTTCCTGGGACTGAGGTGATGCCCACTGAGGGTCTCAGGAAGGAACATCTTTGTCATTTCTGTAGGCTGCTCCATCAGCTGTCCCCAATGATGGGGAAGGGCAGGTGTACCACGGGAGAACACTGTGTTCCAAAAAATAACAGTAAGATGTTAGCCACAATGGGATGAAAACCTGGGTCTTCCTCATTTCCTCTTACCTGTCAGCCCTGGGGTCTTTGTCTGTCCCTTGAAAGGAATGGGGAAAAATACCAATGACTGATGCTGACCAACTGCTTCCCTCCCTAGGAGGGTGAGAGGGCTCAGATCCAGAAATAATTTGATACAGAAGATAAATGGAATCATTCCAGCTCCTCGTGTTACAAAGCAATTTATACATGGTGCATATAATGATGAATATTGCTTACCATTTTAAGTTCAAAATGGATTTTTACAACCCCCCCCTTTTTTTTTGGTGAGGGTAGAAGGATTTCAATTTTGCCCGTAGATGAAGAAGTTTTCCCTAAATTAGGTGTGAAAAAAGAGGGAAAGATGTTGGAAAGGGCTCTGAGCAAAAGTGTAAATGACACTATCATGGGAAAGGTCAATGCAAATTTTGGAACCAGAGGCTTTTTTAGAATTATGAACTTCATACAAATTCTCTTTTTGAGACTGAATTAACAGCAATCCAAATCCATATGCATTTTTTTTTGTTTTGTATTTTTAAAATTATCTGTAATAGACTTGCTGTGTGGAAATACCAGTGAGGGAGCAGGGTTTTTTTTTTTTTTTTTTTTTTAACTGATTAAAATGTGAGGAGCTGCTGTGATGATTTCCTCTGTGTTTCCTTTGGCTGCAGATGATACCACAGAGCAAACCCAGTGACGCACACAGGCGGCTGATAACAGCTGACACATGTGGATCTTAAGCCAAGTGAGTATTATCAGAAAACGAGCTAAAAACCCCATAAAACTCCCCACGGCCTGACTTCAAAAACATTTTTAAAAATCTCTGAGTGACATGGTAGATGATATTTCAAATTAAGCATTCTAAAACACAACTAGTAAAATACCAAATGAGAATAAAAGCTTGTCCCTTTAATGAATGAGCTATGTGTACAACATAAGGATTATTCTACTTTTCAATAGCAGGATATCTGAGAAATGCATATTAGAATTTACAATGAAGTATTGGAAGTCTCTATTTTTCTTTAAAATTTTTTTAATATGTTAATCAAAGTTACACATTGAGAGTTAAAAAAGAAAGTGAAATAATATCATTGGCTTTAAAAGAAAAACAGAAGAGAAACAAAAAAGAGAAATAGCAGTCCTTTGCTAAAACCTCTTTTCAATACAGATTCCTACTCTAGTCTAGAGATTCCACTTCCAATCATTTTAGTCCTTGCTTTTCTTATTTACTTTAATATTTTAAAGTAACTGCTTGTACTGTTATTTCTTAATTCCTCATTCCCCAATATTGTCTAGTGACTTCTTATTTAAAAGATATGAATTTTGATCTCTTCCATTCCACATTTCTCTATTTATACTCTCCCATCCTTCTGATGTGGTTTTTGATTGAATCATTGTGGTTCACTTTTTTTGGTTAAATTCCATTCTTTTTCTTTAAAATTTTTTTTTAATTTTTATTTATTGATTTTAAAGAGAGAGGAAGGGAGAACAGTGACAGAGATAGAAATATCAATTTATTGTTTCACTTATTTATGCATCCATTGGTTGATTCTTGTATGTGCCCTGGCTGGGGATCTAACTCGCAACATTAGTGTATCAGGATGACAGTCTAACCAGCTGAGCCGACCTGGCCAACCTGACCAAGGCTTGAATTCCGTTCTTATTATGATTATTCAAATACCATTCACCGCTGAACAACAGTGAATCATAACACATTTCTTTCTCGTACAGCTTTCCATTTTCCCTACTAATTGTCACATTTAGTTTTCTATCCATTCATCATTAATTTATTCCCAAACTCCACAACAGGACTGCAGATCTCCTGTCATCTCTCAGTATGTCCAAACATACCAAGTGTGAGGGCCACAGACATGCATGGCTTTAATCCCTCTTGAGAAAGCCTGCTATAGGGAGCATGGGGATCACCTTCTGTTGCCTTTCCTGTGAATGCTTAGGCCACGCTTACGCCTGGATACTCCTAGCCAATGACTGAGCGGCAAAGAGGCTTTTTGGCAGCCATTATCTTCTACAGTGGAGGAACATAGTCAGCCAAGGAGTACATACAAGAATTTGGAAAGTCACAGAGGCTCGGTGGTGTTTAAATACTCAGCCAGAGCCGGCTCTGGGATCCTGCTCCGTGGAATGGAGACATTAGGGAGAACATCCCTGGAGATTTGAGCTCTACGGGTCATTGGAATGCTCGGAACTTGCACAGGTTGCTCCTTTCTCCACCAAGGACTATACTTCTCGTTGTTGGAAGATGCTGCAAAAGCCTCTCCGTCATGGCAACAAGAGTCCCCCTCAAGAATGTACCCAGCCCGTCTCCAGGGTGTCAAGCAGGTAACTAAGGTTAAATCCCAGTACAACCCTACTGGGGCTGTGCTGGGTCTGATAAGAGAGAAAAGAAATAAGGCACCTTAGGTGTGACAAGAATTTCTTAACATGTACTGGTAGGAGCCCAGGGGAGAAACACTTGTTACTGAATTTTGACAATGCTTAAGACTGTAAAAAAAACTTATTGACATGGGGTGCTCTGTTTGGAGCATAGGATTTAACATTCTGGCATGAATCCCAGGCAATGGAACAAACTTGCTGCTTGGGTGGATCTTAGAAACCTAGCTAGTGCCATCCTGAGTGACATGGAAATGGCAGACAGTAGGGGAAGGAATACGAAGGCTAAGGGAAATGGGCCTTCAAAGGGAATAAAGTTTTTTTTTTATCTGATGCTAACGCCTACCAGGAAGCACACACCATGGAAGAGGCACTACTCAGCAACGTAGACAGAATGACTTGGCCATTCGGCATTGTCCAGTCTTTTTTTTTTTTTTTTTCATTTTTCTGAAGCTGGAAACAGGGAGAGACAGTCAGACAGACTCCCGCATGCGCCTGACCGGGATCCACCCGGCACGCCCACCATGGGGCGACGCTCTGCCCACCAGGGGGCGATGCTCTGCCCATCCTGGGCGTCGCCATGTTGCGACCAGAGCCACTCTAGCGCCTGGGGCAGAGGCCACAGAGCCATCCCCAGCGCCCGGACCATCTTTGCTCCAATGGAGCCTTGGCTGCGGAAGGGGAAGAGAGAGACAGAGAGGAAAGCGCAGCGGAGGGGTGGAGAAGCAAATGGGCGCTTCTCCTGTGTGCCCTGGCCGGGAATCGAACCCGGGTCCTCCGCACGCTAGGCCGACGCTCTACCGCTGAGCCAACCGGCCAGGGCTTGTCCAGTCTTTATGCTCAGTCACCGGGAACAGACAGGATAAAGATATGAACACCCTGGAAACATAAACAGAGAGGCCATGGTTGCAGAGATGGAGGACATAGGTGGCCCCAGAACAGGGACTCCCGTTTACTAAGGCTTATCTATCTACTGTTGCCTCTGAATGTCCAATTCAGAAAACTAAGAGCAATGCTGAGCCTCTGATATTGCATTTAGTCTAGGACACCAAATAGTTACTTGGTAACAAGTCAACCATAGTGGGGCTCTTACCTCCGGAATGGCCAGAGGTTTTTTAACTCTAGGGTAGATGCCTGTTACGCATTTGGGTTTGCTTCCCTGCTTACAGACACTCAGCCAGCAGTACTTGCAAGGTGCTTACAGAATACCTGATCCATAGGCATGTAATCCTACACAGCACAGAATCAGAGAGGGAACCCAACTCACAGTGATGGAGGTATGGCTATGACCTTGGAATCTGCTGATCATATTACTTTTTGCACCTTCAAGAAACAGTGGCTCCTTAGAGTGTTGGAATGACCTTCTAAAGGTATAGTGGTAGTGTCAGTTTGGATGTAATACTCCTCCAGGATAGGCCATCCTCGGGATGTAGTATGTGCATTAATTCAGAGTCCTCCATAGGGCACTGTGACCCTAATAAGAAAAATACATAGTTATGGGTACCAAAGTTAAAACTGGGAATGGTCCTACTCCCAGTCACCCACTGAGGACCTTTGTGCTTCCCGTCCTGCAACTTTGTAAGTCTGTCTTAGTCTATGACCTGTAGTTGGCAAGCTGGAGACCCCAAAGAGCAATGGTATAATTCCAGTTTTAGTCTGAAAGCCTGAGAACCCGGAATGCCAATAATGTAAGCCCCAGTCAAAGTCCACGTCTGAAAACAGGAAAAGACTGAAGTTCCAGCTTGAAGACAGTCACGCAGAATCTAAAGCAAATCTCCTGCCTTCTGTTTTTTTTTTTTTTTTATTTTTATTTGTTCAGGCCTTTGATGGATTAAATGAGACCCACTTACATTGGGAAAGGCAATCTGCCTCACCCAGTTTACTAATTCTAATGTTCAGCTCCTCCAGAAACATTGTCACAGACACATCAGATAAATGTGTTGTTGCTTTTTTTTTTATTTTAATGGGGTGACATTGGTCAATCAGGGTACATAGGTTCAGAGAAAACATCTCCAGGTTATTTTGACATTTGATTATGTTGTATAACCATCACCCAAAGACATATAGTCTTCCGTCACCTTCTATCTGGTTTTCTTTGTGCCTCTCCTTGTCCCCCCCCCCCCCCCCCCGGAACCACCACACTCTTGTCCATGTCCCTGAGTCTCATTTTTATGTCCCACCTATGTATGGAATCATATAGTTCTTAGTTTTTTTTCTGATTTACTTATTTCACTCAGTATAATGTTATCAAGGTCCATCCATGTTGCTGTAAATGATCCGATCTCATCATTTCTTATGGCTGAGTAGTATTCCATAGTGTATATGTACCACATCTTCTTTATCCAGTCATCTATTGAAGGGCTTTTTGGTTGTTTCCATGTCTTGGCCACTGTGAACAATGCTGCGATGAACATGGGCTGCATGTGTCTTTACGTACCAGTGTTTTTGGGTTATGGGGGCATACACCCAGTAGAGGGATTGCTGGGTCATATGGTAGTTCTATTCTTAATTTTTTCGGGAACCACCATACTTTCTTCCATACTGGTTATACTACTTTACATTCCCACCAACAGTGGATGAGGGTTCCCTTTTCTCCACAGCCTCTCCAACACTTGTTATTACCTGTCTTGTTGATAATAGCTAATCTAACAGGTGTGAGGTGGTATCTCGTAGTTTTGGTTTGCATTTTTCTAATAGCTAATGAAGATGAACATCTTTTCATATATCTGTTGGCCATTTGTATTTCTTCCTGGGAGAAATGTCTGTTCGTGTCCTCTTCCCATTTTTTTATTAGATTGTTTGCTTGTTTGTTGTTGAGTTTTATGAGTTCTTTGTATATTTTGGATATTAGGCCTTTATCTGAGCTGTTGTTTGAAAATATCATCTCCCATTTAGTTGGCTATCTGTTTCAAAAGCTTCTTAGTCTGATGTAGTCCCATTCATTTATCTTTGCCTTCACTTCCCTTGCCTTTGGAGTCAAATTCATAAAGTGTTCTTTGTAACCAAGGTCCATGAGTTTAGTGCCTATGTTTTCTTCTATGTCCTTTATTGTTTCAGGTTTTATATTTAGGTCTTTTTGATCCATTTTGAATTAGTTTTAGTACAAGGGGACAAACTGTAGTTGAGTTTCATTCTTTTGCATGTGGCTTTCCAGTTTTCCCAGAACCATTTGTTGAAGAGGTTTTCTTTTCTCCATTGTGTGTTGTTGGCCCCTTTATCAAAAATTATTTGACCATATATATGTGGTTTTATTTCTGGACTTTTTATTCTGTTCCATTGGTCTGAGTGTGTATTTTTCTGCCAATACCATGCTGTTTTGATTATCGTGACTCTATAATATAATTTGAAGTCAGGTATTATAATGCCTCCAGCTTTGTTCTTTTTCCTTAGGATTGCTCTAGCTATTTGGTTTTTTTTTTATAGTTCCATATAAACCTGATGATTTTTTGTTCCATTTTTTAAAAAAATGACATTGGAATTTTGATGGGAATTGCATTAAATTTGTATATCGCTTTGGGGAATATAGTAATTTTGACTATATTTATTCTTCCTATCCAAGAACAAGGAATATTTTTCTATTACATTGTATCTTTTTTGATTTCCCTGAACAATGCTTTGTAGTTTTCATTATATAGGTCCTTTACATTCTTTGTTATGTTTATTCCTACGTATTTTTTTGTTGTTGTTGCAACCATAAAGGGGATTGTTTTTTGAGCTTGTTTTCTGATGTTTCATTGTTGGCATATAGGAAGGCAATGGACTGTTGTATATTAATTTTGTATTCTGCACCTGACTGTACTGGTTTATTGTTTCTAGCAGTCTTTTTGTGGAGTCTTTGGGGTTTTCAATGTATAGGATCATATCATCTGCAAAAAGTGAAACCTTTACTTCTTCTTTCCTAATACGAATGCCTTTTTTTTCTCTTGTCTGGCTTGAACTTTCAGCACTACATTTAATAAGAGTGGACATCCTCTGACCTGTGGTGGCGCAGTGGATAAAGCGTCAACCTGGAAACGCTGAGGTTGCCGGTTCAAAACCCTGGGCTTGCCTGGTCAAGGCACATATGGGAGTTGATGCTTTCTGCTCCTCCCCCCTTCTCTCTCTCTCCCCTCTCTATAATGAATAAAAATAAATAAAAATCTTAAAAAAAATTAAAAAAAAAAGCAATATGGGAATATGTTAAATAAGTTTGGCCCTGGCCGGTTGGCTCAGCGGTAGAGTGTTGGCCTGGCGTGCGGGGGACCCGGGTTCGATTCCCGGCCAGGGCACATAGGAGAAGCACCCATTTGCTTCTCCACCCCCCACCCCCTCCTTCCTCTCTGTCTCTCTCTTCCCCTCCCGCAGCCAAGGCTCCATTGGAGCAAAGATGGCCCGGGTGCTGGGGATGGCTCCTTGGCCTCTGCCCCAGGCGCTAGAGTGGCTCTGGTCGCGGTGGAGCGACGCCCCGGAGGGGCAGAGCATCGCTCCCTGGTGGGCAGAGCGTCGCCCCTGGTGGGCGTGCTGGGTGGATCCCGGTCGGGTGCATGCGGGAGTCTGTCTGACTGTCTCTCCCCGTTTCCAGCTTCAGAAAAAAAAAATACAAAAAAAAAAAAAAAAAAAAAAAGAGTGGACATCCTTGTCTTATTTCTGATTTTAGGGGAAAAGTCCTCAGTTTCATGCCATTTAATATAATGTTAGCTGATGGTTTATTATAGATGGCCTTTATTATGTTGAGATATTTTCCTTTTAGACCCATTTTGTAAAGTGTTTTAAACATAAAATGATGTTGTATTTTATTGAATGCCTTTTCTGCATCTATTGATAAGATAAAGTTTTTGTTCTTTGTTTTGTTGATATGGTGTATTACATTAACCGTTTTACATATGTTGAACCATCCTTGTGATTCTGGGATGAATCCCAGTTGATCATGATGAATTATTTTTTAAATATGTTGTTGTATTTAATTTGCTAGTATTTGTTTAGTATTTTAGCATCTGTATCCATTAGAGATATTGGTCTGTAGTTTTCTTTTTTTGTGCTGTCCTTGCCAGGTTTTGGTATGAGGGTTATGTTGGCCTCATAACATACGTTTGTCAGTATTGTTTCTTCTTCAATTTTTTGAAAGACTTTGAATAAAATAGGAACCAAGTCTTCTCTGAATGTTTGATAGAATTCACTAGTATAGCCGTCTGGCCCTGGACTTATTTTTGGGGAGGTTTTTAATAGTTGTTTCTATTTCCTCCCTGCTTATTAGTCTGTTTAGGCTTTCTGCTTCTTCATGACGCAGTCTAGGAAGATTGTATTGTTCTAGGAATTTATCCATTTCTTCTAGATTGTTGAATTTGGTGTCATATAGTTTTTCATAGTATTCTACAATAATTCTTTGTATATCTATGATATCTGTGGTGATTTCTCCTCTTTCATTTTGGATTTTGTTTATATGAGTCCTTTCTCTTTTTTTCCTTGGTGAGTCTTGCCAAAAGTTTGTCAATGTTGTTGATCTTTTCAAAGTACCAGCTTCTTGTTTTATTAATTTTTTCCATAGTTTTTCTGTTCTCTATTTCATTTATTTCTGCTCTGATATTTATTATTTCCTTTCTTCTGCTGGTTTTGTGTTTCTTTGTTCTTATTTTTCTAGTTCCTTAAGATATGAAGTTAAGTGGTTTACTTGGGCTCTCTCTTGTTTGTTCATATATGCCTGTAGTGATATGAACTTCACTCTTATTACTGCTTCTGCTGAATCCCAGAGATTCTGATATGTTGTATTGTTATTTTTGTTTGTCTGTATGTATCTTTTGGTCTCTGTGCTTATTTATTTTTTGAGCCACTCATTTTTTTAAAAGTATGTTGTTTAGTTTCCACATTTTTGTGGGTTTGTTTACCTCGTTTTTGCAGTTGAATTCTAGTTTCAAGGCTTTATGATCAGAAAATATGCTTGGTATAATTTCAATCTTTCTGAATTTCTTGATGTTATTTTTGTGACCCAACATACGGTCAATTCTTGAGAATATTCCATGTACACTAGAGGAAAATGTATACTCTGGCACTTTGGCATGAAATGTCCTGTAGATGTCTATCATATCCAATTGTTCTAGTGTTTCATTTAAGGCCAATATTTCTTTATTGATTTTTTGTTTGGATGAATGATCTAGAGCCATCAGCAGTGTATTGAGGTCTCCAAGTATGATTGTATTTTTGTCGGTTTTTGTTTTTAGGTCAGTCAGTAGCTGTCTTATATATTTTGGTGCTCCTTGGTTTGGTGCATATCTATTAAGAAGTGTTATGTCTTCTTGAGTTAATGTCCCCTTTATCATTATGAAATGATCATTTTTGTCTCTGAGTACTTTTGCTGTCTTGTAGTCAGCATTATTAGATATGAGAAATGCTACACCTGCTTTTTTTGGATGTTATTTACTTGGAGTATTGTTTTCCAACCTTTCACTTTGAATTTGTTTTTATCCTTGTAGCTTAGATGTGTTTCTTGTAGGCAGCATACAGTTGGATTTTCTTTTTTAATCCATTCTGCTACTATGTGTCTTTTTATTGGTGAGTTCAATCTATTTACATTTAGTGTAATTATTGACATTTGAGGATTTCCTATTGCCATTTTATATATTGCTTTCTGATAGTGTTGTATCTTGTTTGGTTCTTCTCTTTTATTTTTCTATCATTTGTTTTTGTTTGGTTGTAATCCATACTTTTTTTCTCTGTTAACTTCTTTTTTCAAGCCATGTGCTTCTGTGGTGGTTTTTTCAGGGGTGGTTACCATTAAGTAATGAAAAAGATACATATCATGTTTATTGTAGTACATTATCTCATGAGTGCTTCTGCACTCCATCCTCCTTTACTACTGTTAATCTTTGTCCTCTCCCTATTTTGTTTCTTTGTCACAGATTAATCTTGTTTTTATTATGATCTTGATGGAGCTTTTACTTTTAGTTTTGTTTTGTTTTGTTCTTTGTGTCTGGTCAGAAAACCCCCTTTAGTATTTCCTGAAGTGGGGGTTTTCTGGTGATAAATTCCCTCATCTTTTCTGTATCTGTAAATATTTTTATTTCTCCTCTCTTTTAGAACTTTAAATATTGGGGTCCACTCTCTTCTAGCTTGTAGAGTTTCTGCTGAGAAATCTGTTGATAATCTAATGGGCCTTCCTTTATATGTTTTATTCTTCTTTTCCCTGGCTGCCTTGAGAATTTTTTCTTTGTCATTGGTTTGTGCCAATTTCATTATGATGTGCTTTGGAGTAGGTTTGTTAGGGTTAAGATAACTCAGTGTTCTGTTTGCTCCTTGAATTTGAGGCGTTAGTTCTTTCCATAGGCTTGGGAAGTTCTCATCTATTACTTGTTTGAATATGTTCTCTATTCCATTTTCTCTCTCTTCTCCTTCTGATATACCCATTATTCTTATGTTGCTCTTTCTGATGGAGTCAGATAATTCCTGTAGGGTTATCTCATTTTTTTTTAATTTGTGAGTCTCTCTCCTCTTCTCTCTGTAGTGCCTCTAGCTGCCTGTCTTCTATGTCACTAATTCTCTCCTCTGTCTGGTATGTTCTATTGGCTAAGCTTGTTACCTCATTTTTCAGTTCATGAATTGAGTTTTTCATTTCTGTTTGATTTGTTTTTATAGTTTCAATTTCCTTGGTGAAGTATTCTTTCGGTTCATTGAATTGTTTTTTGAGCTCCCTAAATTGCCTTTCTGTGCTTTTTTATATATCCCTGAGTATTTTTAGGACTTCAATTTTAAATTCTCTGTCATTTAACTTCAAGGTTTCTAAGCTATTGAAAAATTTTTCTATAGATTTTTCCTTATCTATCTGAGCTACATCTCTGTCTTTTGTATCCATTATATTTGATTTCTTTTTCTTTAATTGCATTTGAGAGTGGTATTGTTAATAACACTAATAAGAATTGATAAAAATTTTTTTTTGAGAAAATGCAGTGAAAAACTGAAAATTCTATTGTGCTAAGTGGAAGAAAAATAAGTAGAATGGAAAACCTGGGTTGGGGGGAATGACAAAGAGTTTAAAAATGAGGCAAGAACCCACAAAATGCCACAAGGAAAATATTTGGATCAAGAATAAAATAATTTGTAAATGACAGTCGAATGAGAGAAATAGTGTAAGAGAAAAGAAAAAGAAAGAAAAAGAGAAAAAAAGAAAAAAATACTGTTAAAAATGAAAATTCTATTGTATTAAGTGGCACAAAAACTATAGAATGGAGAGCCAGAGATGGGGAAAATGCTCAAGAGATGAAAAGCAAAGTAAAAAGCACACAAAATGCCACAAAGAAAAAATTTGAATCCAGAATAAAATAATTTGTTTGTGAGACATTTCTCCCAGGAAGAAATACAGATGGCCAATAGATCTATGAAGAGATGTTCATCTTCATTAGTTATTAGAGAAATGCAAATCAAAACTACAATGCAATACCACCTCACACCTGTTAGATTAGCTATTATCAACAAGACAGGTAATAGCAAATGCTGGAGAGGCTGTGGAGAAAAAGGAACCCTCATTCACTGTTGGTGGGACTGTAAAGTAGTGCAACCATTATGGAAGAAAGTATGGTGGTTCCTCAAAAAACTGAAAATAGAACTACCTTATGACCCAGTAGTCCCTCTACTGGGTATATACCCCCAAAACTCAGAAACATTGATACGTAAAGACACATGAAACCCCATGTTCATTGCAATATTGTTAACAGTGGCCAAAACATGGAAACAACCAAAAAGCCCTTCAGTAGAAGACTGGATAAAGAAGATGTGGCACATATACAGTATGGAATACTACTCAGCCATAAGGAATGATGACATCGGATCATTTACAACAAAATGGTGGGATCTTGATAACATTATACAGAGTGAAATTAGTAAATCAGAAAAAAACAAGAACTACATGATTCCATACATTGGTGGGACACAAAAACGAGACTAAGAGACATGGACAAGAGTGTGGTGGTTACCGGGGGTAGGGGGGAGGGGGGCACGGGAGGGAAGGAGGAGAGGGGGAGGGGGAGGAGGTGGGGCACAAAGAAAACTAGATAAAAGGTGACGGAGGACAATCTGACTTTGGGTGATGGGTATGCAACATAAGTGAAAGACAAGATAATCTGGACATGTTTTCTTTGAATATATGTACCCTGATTTATTGATGTCACCCCATTAACATTAATAAAAATTTATATAAAAAATATTAAACATAAAAAAAATAATTTGTTTTTGGGTGAGATTTGAATGAGAGAAAAGAAGAAACAAAAAGAGAGACAGAGAAAAAATGATTTAAGTTTTTTGGAATGTAACACTCATAGAAAAAAAGAATGGAAAATGTAACACTTATGGGTAATAAAGTTCAAAATGAAAAGAAAAGAATAAAACAGAAAGATGATAAAATGATCAAGGTGGAAGGAAAAAAAAGATAAAAAATACAAGAAAAAAATGGAAAAAGTTATAAAGACTGTGGATTTTACCTGGTTTTGAGAAGTTATCTTCTTCCTTTTTCTTTCTTCTCTCTCTTTTTGGCCCATGGCACTGTACCGTAGGTTCTGCCCCTGTGGCACTTGTAGGCAGAGATTTGCTGTTGTGTTGCTATGGTGATGACATAAACTAGGCCTCAGTCCCGTTGGTAGGTGGGGCTTGTTAGCGTTTGCAGGTTACGACAATGGGAGAGTCCATTTTCCCGGAGCCTCTCCCCAAATCTCTCCTTCCTGAACCAGCAGCCTGGGGACCTAGCTGTGAAGTGGCCCCAGCCACTGCCTGAAGAGCAAGAGTCTCTAAGAGCTGCCAAATTCCCCCTCTATCCCCAGTCAACACAGAGTTCTGGGTAAGGCTTTGCCAGCCAGAGCCGCCAGCATAATCAGGCAGAGCTGGGAGCTGATTGCCTTTCAAGTGTCTTTCTATGATTCTCCGGGCATATCTAGTATGCCTCAGCACTCCGCAGGTCTGCTCTCCAGAGGTTGTCGCAAGCTGCCTGCATGCCCTTCCCCCCCATCACTTCCACAGTTCTCTTCCCCAGGAGTTGCTTTGTTAGCCTGTATAGCCATATAGTGGAGGTGCCGTGCCCAGACAGGTCCAGGTGTAGGAAAGCTGGCTTTCATGCACTTCCCGAGCATTGTTGTTTGGAAAGCCCGGATTATTCAGAAACTCTGGTCACAGCCTATGCAGAAGGCCACTACTGACAGTGTCCAACCAGCCTCTCTGTCCAGGAAAGCTGGCACCCACGCCCGAAGCACCAGGTGGATCCACTCGCACAGTACCCACGCTTGCTGACTGGGATACCAGGAGTAAACAAGGCAACTGCTCACCCACCTCTGCTGGGGTCTGCTGCTGGCATTAGGTCCATGTGGGCTGAGCTGCAGGCATACTCTCTCCTCAGCTTGAACATCTCTGCCCTAGCCCAGCTCTTTCTATGTCCCCAGCCCTCCCTTACTCTCAGTTCCAAGTGAAAGCAGCCCTTCCTCAGATCAGTGAGGAAAGTGGAATACTCTGTTCTCTGTCTTATTTTCTTCAGAGTGGATTATATATTCAGCTACTTTTTGCCCAATCATACACCTTTGTTTGAAGTTTATGTATTTCAGATGCTCCTGAGATTGTTTTTCTGTCTCTAGTTGTTGAATTTGTTGAAGTTTCAGGGAGAGGTATCGGGAGCACTCCTCACGGCACCATTTCTCTGACGTCACTCAGATAAATGTTTAACTGAATATCTGGGTACTCCTCAGCCCAGTCAAGTTGACACATAAAATTAATCATTACAAAGTACTTAAAGAGGAACACATATGGAGCCAAGAGATTCTCTAAGCAATCCACTGCTTAACTGTAACTGTGAATAGACACAATAGAAATACCTAAGGCCCTTCAAGAATGAAGGTTTGGGCCCTGATGGTTAGCTCAGCAGATAGAGCATTGGCCTAGTGCTGTGATGGTGAACCTTTTTATAAAAACCACCTACTTTTAAAGTGCTGGTCAACCTGGTCCCTCTCGCCCACTCATGGGCATTCCAGCTTTCATGGTGGGCCAATTGCAGTGCCGTTTGGTTGCTCCATTACCTACTACCCACCATGAAAGCTGGAAAGCCCACTGGTGGGCAGGAGGGGCCAGGTTGATCAGCACTGCAAAAGTGGGTGGTTTTTATAAGAAGGTTCGCCATCACGGGCCTGGTGTATTGACATTCTGGTTTCAAATTCAGGTCAGGGCACACAAAAGGAGCAACCATCTGCTTCTCTCGCCCTCCCTCTCCTCCTTTTCTCCCTCTTCCCCTCCTGCAGCCAGTGGCTGGACTGGTTTGAGTGTCAGCCCCAAGTGGTGAGGTTAGTTCAGTTGATTTGAACATTAGCCTCCGGTGCTGAGGATAGCTTGGTTGATTTGAGCATTGGCCCCAGATGGGTGTTGCAGGGTGGATCCTAGTCGGGGTGCATGCAGGAGTCTCACTATTTCCCCTCACCACTTAAAATAAGAAAGAAAAAAAGAAAAAAGAATGAAGGTTTGGGTCAAACCACTAGCTCAGCCTCAAGACTTTGAGTTGACAGGTGAAGATGAATGGAATCATCAAAAGATAATGAAAAAGTGAGAGGATGAGTGTCTTTTGCATCTCTGAGGACAACCATAGGGATGAAAACTAGTTTATTCTATGAATCTCTATCTTCTTTACAAGAAGATAGGCCCATTAAAACCACTGAAGGACCTGAACATGCATGGAGAAGTAGATTTTTCAAAAGGTGTAGCTATACTGGCAATAAGAGAGAAGAGAGCAAGCAGAACAATGTTGTGCTCAGGAGCAGTTGTTTATTATATGTGAGAGAGCCTATTTAAAAGAACATGGAATGGGAGAGATGTGTTGAAACTATAAGAGAGGGGGAAGATGAGGTGTCGACATAATATAGTCCCTGAGAAGATAAGAGGAAATGGGACCCCACTGGAAGAATGGTCAGAAGAAAGGACAGACATTTCTATTGAGATTGAAGGGAAGAGTCAAAGGATGGGTGTGCTTGTACTTGCATTTATGGTTTTGGATGCAAATGATGAGAGCATTCATATCTAATGGCTTCTATTTTCTATTTGAAGTTTGAAGGCAAGTCTGCTTAGTGTGAGGGGAACTTGGTAACAAGAGTGGTGAGAAAAAAGACAGGTAATTATGGGATTATAATAAGTGTTAGTTAGATACTTGTTCAACAATAAGTGGGTTTTTATAAACCATTTTTTGAGTACTAATCGTATCAGGCACTGTATCAAACTTGTTTCAGGCATTATTTCCAATATCTATAACCTATCATATATACTCTGAGAATTAGTTAATATTGCCTCCATTTCATGGAAAAGGGATGGTATGTTAATTGCCTAGTTCATTCTTTTACTCATTTTAAATATGTTTATTGAGTTGTAATTACATACCAAGCATCATTCACAGCATAGTAAGAAAATCGATGTCAGTAACGCAAACCAAGGATTGTCTGATTTTAAAATTTAGTAAGTTTACAGTAAGTCAATAAAAATGACCCAACAATGCAAGCATGTTTGCCCTATGAACTCCCTATTTGGTTCACCATTTCTGAAGAGACGGAGAGCAACTGCTTTTTACAACATAAGTAAATAAATTATTTCACTGGTACTTAAAGTATTTTGAGTACATTCAAATTAACAATGATAAGTCTGGAAGTTTAACTCCAACATGATTTCTTTATTGTAATTAGAAAGATAGATAACTATAACGGATCGGTGGTGATGCAGTGGATAGAGCTTTGACCTGGGATGCTGAGGTTTTCAGCTTGAGTGCGAGATTGTTGGCTTGAGCATGGGATCATCACCATGATCCCATGGTTGCTAGCTTGAAGCTCCGCATTGCTGGTTTTGAGCCCAAGGTCACTGGCTTGAGCTAAGGGTCACTGCTTCAGCTTGAGCCCTCTGGTCAAAGCATAGATGAGAAGCAATCGATGAACAACTAAAGTGTCACAACTATGAGTTGATGCTTCTCATCTCTCTACTTTCCTGTCTCTCTCTCCCTAAAAATAAAAAGATAGATAAATAGCTTGTCTTTTTATGTAATTTCTTTCTATATATTCACAAAAGCAACATCTTCAAAGATTTAAGACCTCTTACAGTAAGATTACTATTCATTTATAATTTATCTCACTTTGATTAAAATTTATATTGAATTCATTTTGAATTAATAATTTAAAAATCAATGTAATAATTTACATAAAATTATAGGAAAGCTTTTTGAGTTTGAGGAGTGATGGTGGTTGTATTTAACTCATTTTTTAAAGCAAGCTGTTCTATTGAGGCATATACCTTTATTAATGATTTTAGTTATTTTAAAAGCACACTCAACTGATATTTACTGGTACAAAAGTGTGAGGGTTATACTGCTCAATTTCTTTTAAAAATTGTGATTTAAGATTTCCTTATGCTGGACTTTGTTTTTGGCAATCTGCATAATTTTTCTATGGTCATATGTACAAATAGAGTTTTGTTTTGTTTTGTAGAATTTTTATTTTTGAGAAGCAAGAATGCTTTTGTTTTTATTTTTCTGCTGGTTGTAATTGAAAAGGAACAAATATTATTGGCCACCTTGTGCATCTGGGATTTTCTTGTGGGAAAAATGAAATGTTATGGTACATTTAAAACCATACTAAAAGGCAACAATAAGGCCATGAGGGTAAGTACCACATCATAATTGTTACTACTAAGATACTATTTTGCACCAACAGACTTAGAGGACTGAGCACCTCTCAAAGTAACTCTTATCTTTAAACAAACATAGAAACGGATAAGCAGAGTAAATTATTCATCGAAGGCTTGGTAAGAAGGTGAGTTACTATGAGCAAATGCTGGTGAGTTTAATGACTCTTTGGGAACATGTAGGCACTTAAGAGTCTCTAGGGTCTAAATTTGGGTAACTCACAAGCGTGAAATTACCAGTCTAGTTAAAAGAGACAGAAATTTTGCAATGCTTTTAGAAAGCAGTCTAACATGAGAAGAAAACTGGAAACTATATGGCAAATAACAATATTATGTTAATGACTTTTCTTTTGTCATAACAATTGACTGATTCCATGAGAAGCTGGAACAAAAGTGACTTCCTAGAAATCTCTTTCTCCTTCTAGGAGAGAATGTAATTAGGGGAGGATTTCTCATTTTAAATCTCTTTGAATTAATTGTTATTCTTGATTCAAAAAATTTTTCTAATTAATAGGGATTTGGAAAAATGTCATGTGACTAAAGAGAAAAACAGTACTATGAAATATCGTCATTCACTTAGACAACTAAAATTAGATTTAACACATGCAGGCATGTTTTTTGCCAGATGCTGGGATGTTTGAAGGGATGATTTAAAAAGCATAACACGCTCCCTTGTTTCTCAATGTATTTCAGGTCCCTGGCTTTCAAATATTGTGCATTTCACTATTCCTGCATTGCACCATTGATATAGAATCAATGCAAATAAAAATTTATGAACATATTATAAAGCTTTTTATACCCCTCCCTTTCATACAAGATAGCAAGTAGAAAACCAGGCAATATATTAGTAAAACAATGGTTTTTAAACATTGGACAAAAGATAACACAGGACCCCCTAAAAAAAAGAAGCAAAGTAAGGTCTCCATTGCATAGTTTACTACTTAGCTTAGGGAGAGTGCAATCAGAGACCAGGGGGCTTGCTAAGTTGAGGAAAAAGATGTTTGAGTCCACAAAGGCCAAGTCAGCTAGAATTTGCAGGACAGTTTATCAAGAAGGAGGGAGCAGCATAAGGACAGTGCTCTGGAGCTCTGCAGAGATTTCCCACAAGTCTTAAGTTGAATGTTGATCTCCGTAATGCATGAGAGGAAACTGCCTGAGTTGGGGATGAAGAGTGGGAACATATCACAAAGAGAGTAAGCAGAATAAATTAGCAGACCTCAGACTAGCTGGTAATCGTTCACGTTTCCATCATACAAGTGGAAACCCTTGTCATACAAAGGGCATTGGGTAGAATGCTCAGAGAATTTCACCTTAGTTGTAGGGATAAAGACTTCCCTTGACATACCTCAGCAAAACTTATAAATAAGGCACAGAATTACTTACCTGATTCTAAGTAACTGAACTGCATACTAGAAAAAAAGAATTCAGTGCTACTTAAAGGAATACAAAAGAACCCAGAAAAGAACAACATACAATTCTCAGTGATGACGTCAAACACAAAACTAATCAGGCAGTCAAAGAAACAGAGAATATGATTATAATCAGATGAAAATAAAAAACAGATCCAGAAAATCACCCAGACATTAGATAAAACTAATGGACAAGGTTGTTAAAACAGTAATTCTTAGTGTGCTCTATATGTTCAAGAAAGTAGAGGAAAACCTGAACATGATGAGGAGAGAAATAGCTTAAATGAAACTTTTAAAAAAATTAAATTTATTGGAATGACTTTGCTTAATAAGATTACATAGGTTTCAGGTGTACATTTCTATGATACAAGATCTGTATATTGCGTCGTGTGCCCACCACCCAAAGTCAAATCACCTTCCATTGCTATATATTTGGTCCCCTTTTACCATTTTCATTTGGAACTTCTGAAGCTACAAAAAAATATAGGATCTGAAATGGAAAATAGAGTTGAGTAGGGTCAATAGAAGATTAGACAGTGCAGAAGAAAAGATTAGTGAACTTTCTGACATAGAAACTATCCAAAATGAAGCACAGAAAGAGGAAAATGTAACTGAGACAAATGAACAGAGCACCGGTGACCTGTGGGACAATACTAAGCAGGCTAACTTACAAGTAACTGGAGTTATAGCCGAAGGTGTGTGGGAAAGTAGAAAAATATTCCACCAAAAAGGGTCATATATAGTTCCAAAATTGATTATAAACAGAAATTTTAAAAAGAAACCAGAAGTAAAGGGATCTCTTATCTAAAGTAACAAAGAGAAGAGTAATCACAGATTTCTTGTCAGAAACTGTATGAACTGAAAAATGGCTTTAAAGTTCTGAAAGAAAAAAAAACACTTTGAATTTTATACTATTGATAGTATGTTTCAAAACAAAGGTAAATGAAGACTTTTCTCATACACACTCACACACACACAGAGCTAAGAAAATTTGTTACCAGTAGACTTGCACATCAAAAAATATTAAAGAAAACTCTTCAGGCAGCAGGTTTATAACTGTTTTTTTTCTTATTGATTATGCTTTTTTATAAATGTTAATCATAAAATTTTATCATAAAATTTACTTTATCTGAAACCAATATTGCTGTTTTTGCCAAAAGTAGCTGCTTTCATCTTTTTTATTTAGGATGTTTCTAATAGATTTATTAAGGCATACCTTTTCCAAAAAGTATAGTTTGAAGGCTGCTTTTTAAATTATTCTAGAGTGTTTGCCTTTTTTGAGTTGAATTTCATGCATTTGAATTTATTGTTATAACACATATATTGAGTCTTCCTCTTGGCATTTTGTTTTATGAGGCTTTATTTTCTATGCCAGTACTTTTGTATTCTAACTTTTAGGCAATATTAGTTGGTTCATAAACATGCACATGTATTGGTTTTGCTAGATCAGATTGCATTTGCTTTGATATTGTTTACCAAACTGGAAGGCATCTATATATCATATGTCTAATTCTGGTAATGATCACTTACATATACAAAAATATGTTTAAATCTGTTTTTTTTTTTTCTATTTCTCTATACCTTGATTTCAAGAATAAAAAAATGATTTGCTACTGATGTAATGTGAGTTACATAGTGTAATATTTTACTGTTATCCTACAGAGTATACTCATGTTTGCTATTTCATTATGATATTAGCCATCTAGGAGACTACCAAACGGTTTGCCAAAGCGATTGTCATTTCATAGTCCTTTTGTCAATCCAGGAAAGATGAGTTTGCTATTGCCAGTTTAAAAAAATTGTAGCCATTTTAGAAGTTTTATAGTTTTAGCATTTATGTTGTCTTCTATGATCCATTTTGAGTTAATTTTGTAAAAGGAGCAAGGATTAAGCTCCACTTTTTTTCCAAGTGGCTAACCAGTTCATTAGTATCATTTGTTGAAATTGTCTTTGCCTTTACTGAATTATCTTGACACTTTTGTTGAAAATCATGTGGTATTATTTCTGGATTTTTTCAGTTTGGTTCTATTGATCTGTGTCTCTATGCCTATGTTTATACTCCACTCTTTTGATTACAGTAAAGACTTGAGATTAACTAGTGGAAGTCCCCCAGTTTTATTTCTGGTTACCTAGATCCTTTGCAATTCTACATACATTTTAGAATCAGCTTAAACACTTATATCAAAAAAGCCTGTTAGAATATTGATTGGAATTGCATTAACTCTATATACCAATTTGGGTAGAATTGATATTTAAATAACTTTTTTTTTTTTTTATATAATTTTATTTTTTTAATGGGGTGACATCAATAAATCAGGATACATATATTCAAAGATAACAAGTCCAGGTTATCTTGTCGTTCAATTATGTTGCATACCCACCACCCAAAGTCAGATTGTCCTCTGTCACCTTCTATCTTGTTTTCTTTGTGCCCCTCCCCACCCCCTATCCCGCTCCCATTCCCCCCTCCCCCCCGTAACCACCACACTCTTATAAATGTCTCTTAGTTTCACTATTATGTCCCACCTACGTATGGAATAATACAGTTCCTGTTTTTTTCTGATTTACTTATTTCGCTTCGTATCATGTTATCAAGATCCCACCATTTTGCTGTAAATGTTCCGATGTCATCATTTCTTATGGCTGAGTAGTATTCCATAGTGTATATGTGCCACATCTTCTTTATCCAGTCATCTATTGATGGGCTTTTTGGTTGTTTCCATGTCCTGGCCACTGTGAACAATGCTGCAATAAACATGGGGCTGCATGTGTCTTTACGTATCAATGTTTCTGAGTTTTTGGGATATATACCCAGTAGAGGGATTGCTGGGTCATAAGGTAGTTCTATTTTCAGTTTTTTGAGGAACCACCATACTTTCTTCCATAATGGTTGTACTACTTTACAATATTTAAATAACTTTAATTTTGAGATTCATAAATGTATATACCCTATCTATGTATTAATATATTGTTTAACTTTTATCAAGGATGCTTGTAATTTTTAGTGTACATGACTTGGACAAAATTTGTTAACTTTCTTTTTCTTTTCCTTTTCCCTTTAAGAGCCACTGTTCACCTCATAGATCTCAATAACACCTGTTTATACTGGCTTTTTATTTTTCCCTGTTCATTCTTCCTGGTCCCTCACTCATATTCCTTGCAATGAAAACCCAGCTCACCTATTTCATCCCAATCTGGACCCTCATCCTTCTTAAAACATGGTAACTCAAGCAAGCAACTCTTTTAGGGAAAAAATACTTTAAATACAGTTGACCCTTAAACAACACGGATTTGAACTACATGGGTCCACTAATAAACACAAGATTTGGTTTTTCTTTTTCCCAGTGAATGCAGTCTGCCTCAGGTTTTCCGTCTGTGGGATCAACCAACCGCAGATTGTAAACTGTTTTTGCATTCCCACCCACACTTTGGAAACCATGGATTCTCAACCAATCCACGGTGGGTTGAATCAGTCAATGCACAGTGCCTAATGTAGTGTCAAAAGTTATATGCAGATGTTTGACTAATAGAAAGACAGTGGCCCTAACTCCCGCATTGTTCCAAGATCAATTATAGTATTCTCCCTTTGGATGGGAGCAGTTTGTGGTTAATTCTTGGCAGCAGTTTTATGTGGTGGCCTTGTGAAGAGAATGATGTCTTAGGACACAGCAGGCAGCCTCTCTCAGACTTGTCCTGGGGTGTGGTGACTGACGACCAGACACCTTCTTATATAATCTTGAAAAAAAGGTAGTAGAGAAATTCTGATTTTATGAGGAAAAATTTAGAATAAACCAAGTATTATGTATTGGCTAATATTATGTTTCTACCACTAAAAAGGCTCAGTGATCAAAAAAATAAAGGAAATATCTACTCTCAGCTTTGCGACTTGATAATTCAGTTTTATAAGGAGAACTACATTGACAACGGCTAAATTGGGGTATATTTTAAGAAGGAGTGCAGAAGAACCCCAGGTTATTTAAATTTTCTTACCTGTGATTCTTTGTATATTTAAATTTCTTTCTCTGCAGCAATACGTATTACTTTTATAATTAGGAAACTCTAAGCATTACTTTAGAGGAATATCATGAAGGTAAATACAGTACTGAAAGGTCAATATTGAGCACCCATGACTGGCTTTAACTTGTACTACACAGTTCTTATTAGTAAATTTATTCTAATAGAAACTGTGTCTAATGAAAACACATTAATCTTGTTGATATTTTCTCAGCTAGTAATACCAACTTATACTATAAAATCTGAGAGTTTTGAGTCTTAAAAAAATAGGAAACAAAATGCCTTTCTTTTTGCCATATATACCATCAGTAGTTGTAGAAGCTACAAGTGAGCCCCTGCTTATGTGTAATCAAATAGATCACATGACATGCAGCAAGTAGCAATTTGCTGTAGCTATCCTAAGTTACCGGGAGCAGATAGGTAGATACTTAAATGGGTCACACAGGAAATGTTATGACATTCACTTTTGTGGGCAGTGGGGGCAGGGAGAATCTGTTTTCTGCTCTAACTTCAACCAGGAAATATCACTTTCTACCAAAAGAAGCCTCATTCTACCAAACTCCCTTTTTATTTTCACAGTGTATGGAAAGCCAGTTTCATGCTGTGGCTGAAGCAGAGGGACCTGTCCACTATGAGGGGACAGCATGGTCATGGCGAGACACTGACTGTGACTCTCGGGTGGAAAGCATAGAAGCAGGACTTAGGACCTTCCTCGGTATTTACTAATACAGACTCACTATCTGCTGATTCAGAAAGTGAACAATCAAAGAGCACAACTGAGAGAAAAAACACAGAGATTCTGAGATGATGCATTGGAGTGGGACAAGAGTCATAAGGGGTAGGATGCACAGAAAGGACTCAGATGACATCAGTACTAAGCCCCTGGTGCTGCTAACAGTTATATGGAACCACCTACTACTGAGAAATTGTGAAGTACATGTATAGATTAGCTGACACAAAATGAAGATTTCAGTATATTACTACTATAATCAATATGATTAAAAAGGTAAAGCTACAAATTGGGAAAAATATTGGTCACAAAAACAGCTAACCTTTCTTTGGAATATGTGCCTGGGTATTATGCTAAGCAGTTTATATGCCTTGGTACATTTAATTCTCACAACACTTTGAGATAAATACTATTATTTAGCTCATTCAGAAAACTGCTATTCAAAAGGACCAAGCAATTCATTTATGGTCCCACAATAAACTGTTGTCAGGGCTGGATTCAGACGCAGATGTTTGACTCCAGAAGCAGCGTCCTGATCATGACTGAGACTCTTTCCAAACTGACTGAATGAAGATCATCATCAAATACTCTTTTGTGAGGAGTAACTAGAAACTCATTAGAACCCACTGTGAGTAAATTCAGTAGTGAGTGGCATTCTCTTGAGTTAATAAAGCTATTGTAATAATCATAACCTCCATGTCTTTTTCCATATAAACAACTGTAAGCCTACTTATGCCAACTTCTGTACTTTGCAAGATTAGGGACATCTCCAGCATTTTTAATTGGTGCTTTTCACCCTGGTTTGGCCTGAGACATAAGATCCACAAAGCCAAGCTTTAATAGCTGTGTTTGAGACACTCCTTTCCTCCTGTGAGAAGCAGGTAAAAAAGAACAATAAAAGATAAATAAACCTGTTCTAATTTAAATAGAACTAATGCAGCAGATTTTATAAATGCCCAAGTTTTCATTTTAAACGTGTTATTCCACCCCATCACAACTTTCTCATTGCAGATTAATATCGATATTTGACAATTAAGATTATTAGATACTCTTACAATTTATTTCTTTGTCTGTAATGTTTCATTCTTTGAATAATAATTCAAATTCTTTGATGGGGTCAAGATCCTTTTCGGTTCTAGGGATGTAGTTGATCGCAAGACAGACTAGGTCCTTGCCATTTTGTTGAACACTCCTATTTTGTTACAAACAGTCTCATGGGGAAAACTAGCCAGTAATAAATAAATATTTTTGATAGTGATGAGTGCTTTGAAGAGAATACAGCCAGGGCTTGTGATAGGGAGAGACCTGGGGCTCCTTGGAATAGGAAGTCAGAGAAGACCCCAAACGCCCGGCAGCAACCAACCCCTTGTGCAAAAACAGTGAAAGAGGATTTCAGGCACTGGAACTGACAAATCTACCAGCCAAGCGCCAAGAAGAGGACTGTTTAAGGAGATTATACAAAATGCAGAATGCTTCATCTGGACAAAATAACCAGGAAATAATCCTTCTAGTTAAGCCCCAGTTCCATCCTTCCATATGAGTCAACTACACACTACTTGGTAATGCTGATTTTTATTGCTACCCACAAAGATGGCAGAAATAAAATTGGCATCCTTTCATAGTGAACAGGAAATAAATCTGTGGGTTACCTGGAGAAGCTTAGTAATATAGATATGACTAGTTTAATAGTTGAGAGGTTAACTCTATCTATTTCCGATAAGAGTTCATAGTTAATCCTCTATTAAAACCCTGAAGGAGAATAAGTACAGTAAAGACGACTAGAATCCCAGCTTTTTTTTTTTTATCTCTTGTTGCTGGGAAAACATGCTGCCTAATGCACAGGTTAAATGCTGTCTGCTCTTCATGGGCTTTTATTTGAAGAGAACTTTCAAGTACATTCCAGCAGCACTGACCCAATCCTGTTATTTCCACCTTGTAGCATGTGTGGTTTTATTATGCTGCTGATGTGCGTAAATGCATTTTCCTTCTTGTGGTTTTCTCTCAGGTTACAGATAGCGAAAAGGTCACAGGTCAGTTTATCGTTCCAGAGATAGAACAAAGCAAAACTCCTCTAAAATGCTGGGGCTTAGCAGAGTAATCTTGTAGGTTTAGTTTGCCTTCCCATGAGTACAAATAAAGAACAAACAAACAAAAAACCTTAAAAATAAAATCAGAGATCAGTAGCACAGTGTAATATTTTTGAGCCTAAATAGAAAACACACCCATGCACACAGTCCCTCAATTATGCCTGTTGTTTTTATCTCTTTCTGTAGTATTTCTTAGCTGTGCTTTTCCTAAAGTGTAAAAACCTTTTGTGGTATTTTTTATAGGAGAAAGGACAATATAATACAAGATAAGTCTTTAATTCATTGTAAATAATGGGAAAAAAGAAAGACAACTGAGTATAACTCAACAAGGATAAGTGATACAGTTTGTATATCTAATGGCAATTCAAGAATTTTAGAACCATCTCCTGATACACCTAATTAAAGGAGTAGCCTAGTAGATGTTGTAAATAACTTGTTTTCAACCTCAAAGTCTCCTTTTAATATTTTCAGAGAAATTAAGATTTTTGTGAGAAAGGTTCCCCTTTTGGGAACTGCCTCTTCTTTCTTTTGTCTCTTTATGGTAAATTCTCTTTAAGGGAGCAAGGTGAACCTTCATTTTGTCTTATTTGATTATTTAAATTTAGTTTGTTACAGGTTTATAGCTTAATTTTACAGATAGAAATTCTTAGTACTTATTAAATAATAACATTTAAAATATGTATTCAGTTGTGCTTCTTAATTTATAAACTATAATACCAACTAGAAAAAAGTAAAAAAAAATACTATTTAGAAGATGTTTTACACATTACTTATGTTCTTCCTGCAATCTGGGCCCTCCCTCTTTTTAATATTAGTTAGGGACAGTTAAGTGGGTCTGAATTTGTACAGTTGTCTACTAGCACCTACAGAAAGAATCTGCACAGAATATGGGCTAGAAACTCTTTTTTTTTTTTTGTATTTTTCTGAAGCTGGAAACGGGGAGAGACAGTCAGACTCCCGCATGCGCCTGACCGGGATCCACCCGGCACGCCCACCAGGGGGCGATGCTCTGCCCACCAGGGGGCGATGTTCTGCCCCTCCGGGGCGTCGCTCTGCCGCAACCAGAGCCACTCTAGTGCCTGGAGCAGAGGCCAAGGAGTCATCCCCAGCGCCCGGGCCATCTTTGCTCCAATGGAGCCTTGGCTGCGGGAGGGGAAGAGAGAGACAGAGAGGAAGGAGGGGGGGGTGGAGAAGCAAATGGGCGCTTCTCCTATGTGCCCTGGCCGGGAATCGAACCCGGGTCCCCCGCACGCCAGGCTGACGCTCTACCGCTGAGCCAACTGGCCAGGGCAAGGGCTAGAAACTCTTGATTGAGAATTATCAAGGCTTTCAGAAGGGGAACTTTTTCATATTCATCAGCAGATTTTACTATCTAAAATATTATAATGATTTGTAAAAGTTTTCACCAAAAACTTTATTTACTTTGTAAATAGAAAATCCTGTTACTTTGAATACATAAAAAAAATCATGAAAAACATTTTGAAAATTCAGAACTAAGAAGATCCTGAAAATCCTTGATTTAATATCTGCCTTTAGTTCCAGATTAAAAGTTCTGAAGAATATATACAGCATAAAAAAAAGCATTTCACATTTAAAACAAAATAGTTACTTTATGATCTATTTATAAAGTTATTTATCTTAGAAGAGTTTCTCAGACATATAGCTGTGAAATCAAGAGAATCAATTGAAAATTTACTGAAGGAAACAGTTAAATAAAATGGCTAGCTACAAAATCAGTATCTTTTTATCCAAAAAATGGACAGTTACAAATTCTAATAAAAAACAGGTGTTGGGGTTTTTTTTTGTTTGTAGTACAACTAAAATTATAAAATGCTTAAGAACAAACTTAGATAGAGATATAAAAGACCTGTATAATGAAAAACTCCAAAATATTAATAATCAGATTTAATAATACAAACATACCTTAGAGATATTTTGGGTTCAGTTTCAGATCACCACAATAAAGTGACTATAGCAATTATGTGAGTCACAAATTTTTTGGCTTCCCAGTACATACAAGAGTTATGTTCATGGTATACTGTAGTCTATTAAGTGTGCAATAGAATTATGTCTATAAAACAATGTACATACCTTGCTTTAAAAATACTTTGTTGTCGTGCGGAGGACCCGGGTTCGATTCCCGGCCAGGGCACACAGGAGAAGCGCCCATTTGCTTCTCCACCCCTCCGCCGCGCTTTCCTCTCTGTCTCTCTCTTCCCCTCCCGCAGCCAAGGCTTCATTGGAGCAAAGATGGCCCGGGCGCTGGGGATGGCTCTGTGGCCTCTGCCTCAGGCGCTAGAGTGGCTCTGGTCGCAACATGGCGACGCCCAGGATGGGCAGAGCATAGCCCTCTGGTGGGAAGAGCGTAGCCCCTGGTGGGCGTGCCGGGGGGATCCCGGTCGGGCGCATGCGGGAGTCTGTCTGACTGTCTCTCCCTGTTTCCAGCTTCAGAAAAATGAAAGAAAAAAAAAACAACTTTGTTGTCAAATAATGCTAATCATCACCCGAGCTTTCAGTGAGTCATAATCTTTCTGTTGGTGGAGGGTCTTATTCTAGTAACATTAAAGATCACTGATCACCGATCACCATAATAAATATAATAACAACAAAAATGTTTGAAATATTGTGAGCATTTACCAAAATGTGACATGAAGTGAGCATACGCTCTTGGAAAAATTGTGTCAATATACTGATTGTTACAGGGTTGTCACAAACTGTCAGTTTGTAAAAAACAGAGCGTCTGCCAAATCCAGGAACATGAGGTATGCCTATACTTGAGTAATTTAAAATGCATGCCATGCCTCTAATCTAGAAGACAGATTATTATAAAGTAGCGATTTTCTATAAATTAATTATATCTAAACAAAACTACCTTTGAAAACTCTAATTTTAAAATTAGTTTGAAAAAATAAGTTTCTTAAATAATCTACACAATTTTTTTGTGGTAAAAAGAGTAATAGATATAAACTTCCTCACCAAGATTTTAATTGTATAAAGCTGCTTAAATAAATAAATCACTGAGGCACTTTAATAAAAATATATTAGTAAAATCAATGAAATACAACATCTAAAAGCAAACCCAAGCAATTTGGGAAAATTTAGTACATGATGCACATAATTTCAAATTGATGAAATAAAGATAAATTATCCAGTGACTGATACTGAAATAACTACTTGTTAAAAAGTATTAGATTCTCTATCTTATGCTTTTACACTAAAATATATTATAGATATAATAAATATTTAACTTTGAAAACAGAAATAATATAAGTATAAAAAGAATATATAGATAAATATTCTTAAATTTTTTGTCATGTCTATTTATTTAAAATATTTAAAAACTATTTTTATTAAATTTATTGTGGTTCCATTGATTAACAAAATTGTATCAGTTTCAAGTGTACAATTGTATAATACATCATCTGTATATTTCATTGTGTGTTCAACAGCCCAAGTCAAGTCTCCTTCTGTCAATGTTTATCCCACCAACACCTTCTATCTGTTTCCATTCCCTTTTCCTCTAGGAATCACCATCCTGTTGTCTGTGAGTTTTGCGGGGTTTTATTTTTGTGTTTTTTTCTTAATCCCTTCACTTATTTCACTTAGCCCCCAAACCCCCTCCCCTCTGACAGCTGTCAGTCTGTTCTCTGTATCTATGAGTCTGTTTTTATTTTGTTTGTTAGTTCATTTTGCTTATTAGAATCCACATATAAGTGAAATTATGTGATATTTCTCTTTCTCTGACTGGCTCATTTCATTTAGCATAACAATCTCCAGGTCCACCCATGCCATCCCCAAAGTTAATTTTTCTTTCATTTTTACTGTGGAGTAGAATTCCATTGGGTAAATGCACCACAGCTTTTTTATCCACTCATCTACTGATGGGCGCTTGGGACACTTACAAATCTTGGCTATTGTAAAAAGAGCTGCAATGAACATAGGGGTGCATATATTCTTTCAAATCAGTATTTTGTGTTTCTTAGGATATATTCTGAGAAGTGGAATCACTGGGTACTAAGGCAGTTCCACTTTTAAGTTTTTGAGGAAACTCCATACTGTTTGCCTCTGTGACTTCACCAGTCTGCATTCCCACCAACAGTGCATGAAGGTTCCCTTTTCTTTACATCTTCACCAGCACTCATTTGTTGATATATTGATGATAGCCATTCTGACAGGGTGACGTGATAAAGATCTCTCCAAGTAGGTCACCAAAGGTAAAATTAATAAAGGAAAAAACTAATAGTTTCAACTACATGTATATGTAAACTTTGTATGCTAAAATTAGTGTATATGGAAGAATAAAAGCTGAATAATAAGCTAAGAAAATATTACAGCATATGTAATAGGTGAGATATACCATTAATACTTAAGGAGCTATTACAAATAACTAATTAAAAGGTAACTACCTGGCCCTGGCCGGTTGGCTCAGCGGTAGAGCATCGGCCTGGCCGGTTGGCTCAGCGGTAGAGCATCGGCCTGGCATGCGGAGGACCCTGGTTCGATTCCCGGCCAGGGCACATAGGAGAAGCGCCCATTTGCTTCTCCACCCTCCTTCCTTTCTCTCTGTATCTCTCTTCCTCCCGCAGCCAAGGCTCCATTGGAGCAAAGATGGCCCGGGCACTGGGGATGGCTCCTTGGCCTCTGCCCCAGGCGCTAGAGTGGCTCTGGTCGCGGCAGAGCGACGCCCCGGAGGGGCAGAGCATCGCCCCCTGGTGGGCAGAGCTTTGCCCCCTGGTGGGCGTGCCGGGTGGATCCCGGTCGGGCGCATGCGGGAGTCTGTCTGACTGTCTCTCCCTGTTTCCAGCTTCAGAAAAATACAAAAAAAAAAAAAAAAAAAGGTAACTACCTTAACCAAAATGATGAGTGACATGAGCAGAGAAACCACAACCAAGTTGTGCCTTGTGTAAAGGCACAACAAATGCAAAATTTAGTTAAAATAAGTTTAAATTAAAGGAGATATTGTATTAGTTAGCCATTTCTATGTAACGAACAATCTCCAAACTGAGTAGTTGAAACAACAATGACTTATTATAACTTTCATGTGTTTTGGTTGTCTGGGAGTTGCCTGCCTTAGGATGATTTTTGCTAGGCATACTTTGTTTCTGTGTGTAGCTGGGTGCATTTTCTAAGCAGGGGTTACCTGAAACATTTCTGCCCCCTCTGTCTTTCATTCTCTGCTAGGACTCGACGTATTTTCTTGGTAGTAACAGGCTATCCCAGCATGTCCTTCTTGTGGCAATGGCAAAGGTACAAGAATAATACGCCCAGTTGGACAAGTGTTTATCAAGCCTCTGCGTGTATCCTACCTGCCAACATACCATTGAACAAAGGAAATGACATGATCGAACTCAGAGTCAAGAGGCAAAGAAAAACATTTTATCTTTTAAAAGGAGATTTTGCAAAGTCACATGATAAAGAACATAGATACAGTCAGGAGTAAACCTTGAGAGCCATTAATACAATTTACTAGATAGCATCTATTGCACATCTATTAGTAGATATTTTTTACAGAGCTTAAAATATTCAGTGCTGTCAGTAGTGTTACCTGCTGGATATGTGTAAATGGATAATAAACTATTTGGAGGGACATTTGAGAGTATATTTCAAAATCCTTTTTAAAGATGTAGTTTTTGACCCAACAGTTCCATATTAAAAAAAAATTATTGGAGGAAAATAGTTAGTTAAACATGGAAAGCTGTATAACTAGTATAAACTAGGCTAATGTGGAGCTAGGTACACACGTAAGGCTGTACTATTTTGTAGTGGACATCACTTTTGATTGATTGAGTGATGCTGGGGCTTGTTATATAGTTTGAATATCACATCTGAGTACAAGGATATTAAAGACTAAATTGTTTATAATAGCAAATACTTGAGAATATTCTAAATTCCATTGGTATAAAATTGATAAAAAATATGTTGGTATATCCATACAATCATTTATTAGAGAACCATTAAGATAATGGTGTTTTTATTGTCATGAAAGGAATCCATGTTATACTAAGTAAAAAGTAGGTGCCTGTATTAATAATATATATAGTAATATGTTCATTAAATATATGAAAAGGTATTTATAAAGGTATTGCCAAGTAGAGAATTATGGGTGATTTATTTTCTTACTCTTTTAAAATATATTTTATTTGTAGTTTCATGCATTAACAGGTATTTTTATGACCATAAAATACTAAAAATCTATTCCTATTTTTAAATAGGGATATTGAGGATTTCATTATAATTAGCTTGAGGCGAAATATATGGGTTATAATTCTTTATGTTGTAAAATCCAAACATATCATGGAAAAAAAGCTACAGTTTTTTTTAAAGGAATAACTTGTCTAATTACATCACAAATGATAGCTTGTTCCTTTTCATGCAAAGAGAACTGGTTCAAAAAAATTAATAGGAGAAATTAAAATGCATATAAAGGAAAGTGTTAGTAAGGAAGGCATGGATACTTTTATACTGTTATATACACATACACACTCAGCCGTGGTTTTCATAAAAATAGTGCTTGCTTGGTTCTGTAAAAAGGAGAAATATTTCAGGGTTTATGGTAAAGTAATTTTGGAGGTAGAGAAGGCTGGTTTGGAAAGGATTCCACATTTGTCATGCTTTCTTTCATGCTTAATAAAAAAATGAGTCTGATCTGATGAATGGAACATTGTTACAGGTCAGAAAACATTCATGTTTCTCATTATACTTTTCATTTGTCACATGACTTTGATGAAGGACCCTCCCCTTAGTAGGAGAGTCATTAATCAACGAAAGGTATGTAGAACATTTCCTCTTTAATGCAGACATTAATATAAACTAATGAATACTAGTTAAAAATAAAACTAAGAATTATTTTGTTTATTATATACTTTGAGGATCCAATGAATAATTTCTGCTTTTGAGTACAAAGTAAGAAAATAATTTAGAGTTTAACTAGCCATAATTTTTTTTAAGAAAAGCAGCAACAGGTAATTTTATTTTATTTTCTTTTTTTATTTTGTTTTTGTATCTTTCCAAAGTGAGAAGTTGGGGGGGGGGGTGGAGTGGAGGAGTCAGACAGACAAGACTCCTGCATGCGCCCAACCAGGATCCGCCCAGCATGCCTGCCAGGGGGCGATGCTAGGCCCATCTGGGGCATAGCTCCGTTGCAAATGGAGCCATTCCAGAGCCAGAGACAGAGGCCATGGAGCCATCCTCAGTGCCCGGGCCAACTTTGCTCCAGTGGAGCCTTGGCTGTGGGAGGGGAAAAAGAGAGATAGAGAGAAAGGAGAGGGGGAAGGGTGGAGAAGCAGATTGGCACTTCTCTGTGTGCCTTGGCTGGGAATCGAACCTGGAACTTCCACATGCTGGGCTGACGCTCTACCACTGAGCCAATTGGCCAGGGCTATTTTATTATTTGAAGAAATAAGAGACTTTTGGAGTGGAGACAGGCATGCAATTAATGAAGAATTCTTTTATTTCTATTGAAAGATTCATAATTTAAGTCACAGGTTTTTCAGGTTTGAGACCAGTGTTCCATAGGTTCTGCATTTCAAAGTTCTGTTTGACGTGTGACCTGAAAAATGAGTTCTGTTGTAAAAATAATTTCAAAAAAACCTTTAATTTGTTCCATTCCCATAGTGTGTTGATGAAGAAACTGAGATTCCAAGTAAGCTCTTACTCTAAGTTCAGTGATTATTAACATCTGGTAGGTGTAATTGCACAAAATGTTTTTACATATTGTCATACTACTTGGCTATCACAGCAATCTTGTCACCTTGGCTAAGTAGATATCAGTAGCAGTATTTCCCTAATGAGGAAATTGACACTCAGAGGATTTTAACAACCTATCCAAGAGATAAGATGCTTCTTTTCATTTCTGTTCTTCCCATTCTTTCTCCACCATGAGCCTCCATGTATGTACATGCTTCAGTCCTGGGAAGTTGTAGCATGTAAAATTTATAGTATTTTAAAAGACTTCCATTGAAACTGCTATTATTAGATTGATCTCAAAACAGCATTCCTGGGTATGAATACATCCAATATTGACAAACTCTAACCAGTAAGTACTCAGACTAATATAGGAGTTTTACATAGTAACTTTACAAGATTGGTGTAGGCGTAGGTGTGAGCAAATTGCTTTATGTGTTTTTCTTCTGTAGCAGGTTTAAATAAATAGTATATTTGTAGCTTTAAAAGTTACATTATAGATATAATTTGAACACTAACATTGTAGGCATAAAGATTGTTCTTATAATATATCTTGATAGTCATGATTTTAATTGGTCTTTGCATAGAATATTGTATTTCTTTCAAGTGAACTAAATTTACATAGATTCTATATATTCATTAGACACATTTTCTTTTCTTTTCTTTTTTTTTCTGTATTTTTCTGAAGCCGGAAACAGGGAGAGACAGTCAGACAGACTCCCGCATGCGCTCGACCGGGATCCACCCGGCACGCCCACCAGGGGGCGACGCTCTGCCCATCAGGGGGCGATGCTCTGCCCCTCCGGGGCATCGCTCTGCCGCGACCAGAGCCACTCTAGCGCCTGGGGCAGAGGCCGAGGAGCCATCCCCAGCGCCCGGGCCATCTTTGCTCCAGTGGAGCCTCGGCTGCGGGAGGGGAAGAGAGAGACAGAGAGGAAGGAGAGGGGGAGGGGTGGAGAAGCAGATGGGCGCTTCTCCTGTGTGCCCTGGCCGGGAATCGAACCCCGGACCTCCGCACACCAGGCCGACGCTCTACCACTGAGCCAACCGGCCAGGGCCTAGACACATTTTCTTAATTTAGTTACAACTCTTAGGAGTGGGTGAAGCGAATGGGGAAATATGTATTTGAGGCTTCTCTGTGGTGTATGTTTTCCTGTCCACTGAGACATCCTAAAAACTTTCATCGGATCTTCAAAGGCCAGGTTGTCTATGGAAAAGCACACATTTTAAGGTAAGAGTCCTTGTTCAAAATTTGTTCTGTGAGGATCTTATCATGTCCTGAGAAATAAAAAATTAAATAATGAAGACCATGTTATATTCATACATATATGTGCTAGATTTTATTTAACTCTTTGTTAAACATTTAAGACACAAGATGTTTCCGAATTTTTGCTATTGTTTAAAATAGTATAAAAATGAGTATCTTAGTACACATATCTTTGCACCCATCTTTAATAATTTCCATAGGAGGAGCTCCTATTACTGACATGATTGCACTAATTTACACTTTTACAAATTTAAAATAACCCTTCTACTGCCAGATTTCACTAATACAAAATCATACATTATTTTATTAACATTACTGATGAAAAATGATATCTTAGTATATTAATTTGTGTATTTCCATTTTCTTTCAGGTAAAACTTTTTTTGTATATTTACTATATGTTTTATCATCTATAAGTGACTATACCTTTTAATTTCCCTGATTTATGTAAAACAATATATATAATCAGAGAACCTGTAATATTAACATAGGTTATCTCTGGGTTACAGGATTGTGGTGTTTGATTTCTTTAAACTTTGATGAGTTTCTGATCACATAATATTTTATAATAAAAATATGAAATATAAAAAGATTAATGTAGCATGACCAGGCGGTGGCACAGTGGATAGAGTGTCGGACTGGGATGCGGAAGACCCAGGTTCGAGACACCGAGGTCGCCAGCTTGAGCACGAGCTCATCTGGGTTGAGCAAAAAAAGCTCACCAGCTCGGACCTAAGGTTGCTGAGCAAGGGGTCACTCGGTCTGCTGAAGGCCCACAGTCAAAGCACATATGAGAAAGCAATCAATGAACAACTAAGGTGTCGCAACGAGAAACTGATGATTGATGCTTTTCATCTCTCTCCGTTCCTGTCTGTCTGACCCTATCTATCCCTCTCTCTGACTCTCTCTCTGTCCCTGTAAAAAATAAAAATTAAAAAAAAAAGATTGATGTTTTCTTCCTTGCAATCCAAATACATAAATTAAAACAAGTATGTATTATCTAACGTATATGGAATTTTATTGTGTTTTCACAAGACTTATTCAACTCATGAAGGATGTCAGTCTATAGAAACAGTGACTACTTTACTTACTAAAAGGAATTGTTTTTATCTCTATACCAATTCAAATGAGGTAGGACTATGAAACTTTTTCACTGAGGATGTAGCAATACTAATATTTTGAAGACAGCTCCAGCATTTGTGAGATGCCAGGCACTCTAAAATATGAAAGAGGCAATGTAGTGAAGTAGTTAAGTACACAGGCCCTGGAATCAAACTACTTCAATATTACTCCAAGCTTTGCTACTTACTTTTTGTATGACTTTGAGCAAGAGAAGTTTATTTATGTACCTCAGTGTTCTCATTTGTGAAACTGGGGTACAGAGCCTACATCCTAAGAATATTATAAAGGCTAAATGAGGTGTACTATATAGAAATCATCACGTTAATTTTTTTTTCCTTTCTTGATATGGTAGGTATTCCCTGGATATATGTGCAACCATGTTACTTTCTTTGTAAATTTAAATCCCTTAAGTAATGGTCACCATAGTAAGTCCTGTATAATATTTGATTTTCCTGATTTATTTATACTTTGTCATCTATAGCATCTTTTCCTCAGATTGTTTCTATTCTCTAAGATGAAAATTTAACATCACTGAATTCTTCACAGAAGCACAGCTTTTCTTTGCCATATTTTGTAAGTAAAGATGAGATAAATATTGTGAGTCAGTACATTCTACTCTGTCTCTCCCACTGAATCCAAATGTAAATTCTAGACAGCATGCATAAAGCAAGATATTTATTTGGGGGCTCTAAAAAATAAATAGCATATGTGGTGGGAAAGAAAACTAGAATTTGAAGTACCATTAAATTAGTGGCGAGTTCACTACTTTTTCCTTGAATTGTCTGATTCAAGGCAGTGAAATCAATAAGTGCACATTGGGGTTGACAGCAAGAGTTCCAGAAGTTTCTTAGTTCAGACTCTAACAGGAATGTGGTCTCATGATAGTGATAAAGCTGGTAGTGAAAGTTCACAGGTACCTCAAACACTAAATGGAGGGAATTTTTTGCTCTTATTGGATGATGTGTGGTTCCAAAAGGGACAGGGCAAACTCTTATTATTATTTTCTATCTGTCTCCTACCACTTCATCCACATGCCAATGCAGTCACAAGAAGAAAGTGGCAGAGAGAGGTAAACAAAGTGCCAGTTTGTTGACTGGAGAATTGGAAAGGGAAGTTTCAGGGAACCAGAAAGTAAGGGAAGTTAGCACAGTGAGAGGAAGTGGCAAAAAGAACTCTATAGACTTATTTATGAATTCCTAAGCTCACTCCCAAGAAACTGCCAAATTGATAACCAAGCTGATCACACCATTTCTTCTTCCAACCAAAATGTGTGAGAGTTCCTATTGTTCTACATCCTTGTCAACACTTAATGTTGTCAGTCTTTTTAATTTTAGTCATCGCCATAAATTCATGTAGCAATGTTATCATTGTAATTTTAATTTAAATTTTCTTAATGACTAATGATATTGAACATATTTTTTATGTTGAACATATTGCATTTGTTATTTAACTATTCATATATCTTCTTTAGTGAAGTATCTGTTAGGATGTTTTGTGCTCTTACTAGTAACGTTTGTTACTATCAGGGTTCTTTATATGCTATTCTGGATGCAAGTTCTTTGTCAAATATAAATAATGTGAGTATTTTCTCCCGGTGTGTGACTTATCTTTTAACTTCCTTAACAGTGTTTTTGGAAGAGTATACTATTTACAGTTGAAGAAGTATAATTTGTCGTTGTTTTCCCTTTTTGTGTTTTGTCTTATAAATCTTTGCCTAACAAAAGATTGTGAAGCGTTTGTTCTCTATCTTCATCTTTAAATTTTATAGTTTTAGCAATTACAGTTAAGTCTATGATCCCTCTTAAATAAATTTTTATTTATGCTGTGGGAAAAATTGAGGCTCAGTTTCTTTCCCCTATGAAAATCCAGCTGTTCTTTATTTGTTGAAGTGACTATTTTTTCTTCATTGAATTACTTAAGATCTTTTGTTAAAAATCAACTAACTCTATATGTGTGTGTGTGTTTTTTATGGACCATATTATTCCATATTCTATTCCACTAATCTATGTGTGTTTCTCATTGTAGCTTTATAGTGTGTCTTGAAATGAGAGAGTAAGTGATTTAAATGTGTTCTTTTTAAAAAAGACTTAATTTAAGCTTTTTTTTAAGTCCTCAGCATTTCTATTTAAATATCAGAACCAGTCTGTCTATTTCTATTAAAAGGCTCTTTGAAATTTTATTGATATTGCATTAAATTATAAACCTTTTAGGAAAGAAATGACCTCTTAACAGAGTCTTTCAATCTATGAACATAGAATATGCCTTCCACTAGTTAATTCTTTATTAATTAATTGCAGTAAATTTTTTTTTAGTTTTGCTTGTACAGGTCTGGCACATATTTTGTTGACTTTATTCCTAAGAACTTCACTTTTTGATGCTATTGGAAATGACGTTTAAAATTATTTTGTGGCGATGGAGTGATAGAACAAAAAAGGAGAAAAATCTCATGAGTATGCACAACAGTGTGGTGACTGCTGTGGCGAGGAGGCTGTGAAGGCAGAGGCTGGTGTAGGGGGGAAAATGGTGATGGAGGAAGACTTGACTTGGGGGAATGAACACACAATACGGTGTACAGAGATGTGTTGTAGAATTGGGCACCTGAAACCTGTATGATTATGTTAACCAGTGTCACCCTAATAAAATTTAATTAAAAAAATCAAATTAATTTGCAATTGCTTATTTTTTAGTCAGTAGGAACACAAATAATTCCTATTTATTGACTTTATATTCTGCTGCCTTGATAAATTTACTCTTATTCCTAGTAAGTTTTTGTAGATTCCTTACAATTTTCTGTGCTCATAATCATGCTATCTGTGAACAAAGACATTTTTGGGGGCAGGGAACAGAAACAGAGACACAGAGACAGAGAGATGGACAGATAGGGACACACAGGCAGGAAGGGAGAGAGATGAGAAGCATCAATTCTTTGTTGCGGCTCCTTAGTTTCATTAGTTGTTCATTGATTGCTTTCTCATCTGTGCCTTTACTGGGGGGCTACAACAGAGTGAGTAACCTCTTGCTCAAGCCAGCGATCTGGTCATGTTTATGATCCCATTCTTAAGCCAGTGATCCCATGCTTAAGCTGGTGACCCCACGCTCAAGCTGGTGAGCCCGCGCTCAAGCCGGTGACCTCAGAGTTTTTAACCTGGGTCCTCCGCATCCCAGTCTGATGCTCTATCCACTGCTCCACCACCTAGTCAGGTAGACGTTTTAATTTTATTTCTTTTTCCAACATGCCTGCCTTGTATTTCATTTCTTTCTTCCCTTATTGATCTGGTTTTGACCTCCAGTGCAACATTGGATAGAACTGGTATTTCATAAATACCCTTTTCCAGGTTGAGGAAATTCCTTTCTATTTCTAGTTCCCCGAGAGATTTTTATCATGAAAGGATGTTAGTTTTATACCAGTTGAACACTAAGATTCAATCTCTTTTTTCTCCTGTCATCCTCTATACACACTGCTAGAATTATTTTGATCACTTGCTTGCTTAAAAAAAGATAATGCCTGCTCAATAACAATAGGTTTTACTCTATGCCCCTAAAAGGTGTATCCTGGTTATGCTTACCTCTCTACTGTTGTCTCTTCTAACAAACTAAAAGTAACTAACCCAAAGGCCCTAGCCACTCGCTCAAATATACTACTCACTATTCATGTCTTTACTGCTGAAGGCATTTGCCACTCTTGACCATATGTAACTGATAAGGATATACTGGTACTTCTCCTTTTACGTGGGAGTAATAAATTGTAATAACAATCTTACTGTTTACTATTAATTGAGAGTGTACAGTTGTACCATGGCATGTGCTAAACCATTTACGTATATCCATTTTACACATGAAAGAGCTGAGGTTTGGAAAAGTAGCTTGACCAGTATCCTACATTCAGTAAGTGGGCCTGCTGGGATCTGAACTCAAGGGCCTTCTAACTTCAAGCTTGAGTTCTCAGAGCTCTCACCCATGACACGGTTTTCTGTTTATTCCCTACATTGAAGAACAAGAAGGGTTGCACTGACACTGTAAACTTAGCATATGCACTTTATTTCTAGGAGGTAATGAGATACATTGCATCTTAGAAATCTTTCTGGGAGGAATTTCAATGTTGTTATTGTATTTAGTCTTTCTGTAATTGTAAGTTCTTGAGTCTAGAGCTTGGCAGTATTTTGGCCAGTATTGATAAACAAAAGGTGGAATATTTCATTTTTTCCTTTGTTTAAAGATCAATTCACTTATTTTTTGTTTTCTTTTTATTTGCTGATAAAGAAGAAAAACAAGAGGATAATAGATATGAACACTTAGTCATATTGCTTATTATTATAGGATGACATAAAAACAACTTGCTTCATCTAGACAGATGTGGTTTTATAAAATAATCATGAATAGTCTTTTGGTTGATGAAATATGATTATGCACAAAACTGTAGTTTACTTTCTAGAAAGGTCAGTTTGACTTCCAATGGATCTCTTTAGGCATTTACGATTTTCACTTCCAGATTTGTGTGGTATAGGTTGCAATATACTTAACTCTATTGTGCTCTAAATAAAATGTTTAGTGTAATAAGGTAGTTGCCTAGAGTTTAGAGTTTTAGTTGCCTGCAATGAATTGTATTTTTAAAATCTGTAGCTCATTTTTTCTTTTTTTTCCAGGCTGTTTTCAGCCATCAAGAAATAAGGATTTCCAATGCACTTAGCTTATGCCCAATAATAGGTGAAGGAATCATTTTTAGTATGTCTATGATGACACTAACTTTATAATTAAGGCTAGTTAAAATTTCAGGAAGTGCTGAATTAATCCAGGAACCAGTTTTTTTTTATTATTGAATACATTGGGGTACAGGTTCAGATGCGCAACTCAATAAAACATCCTTGGCACACCGTGCGCCCACCTCCCCACGCAAAGTGTTTTTCCTCCAGGGAATTGTTTGGAACGGTCGGTGCATCATTAAATAGTAAGTAATCACCAAATGCTTGAAAAGGCTCATATCAAACAATGGAAAGTGTACTAGAATGATAATTTAAAATACTTAAAATATAATTTTGTGTTTTATATAGTATTTATATGGTGATAAATAGTATATTTTATTATTTATGAACTCGTATAATTCATATTTTTATACAGTGGTTATATAGTAACTGTCTACTGCATGATGATGAATAATAGAACCCTCTGTATTATTATTATTATTTTTTTTTTTTCTGAGGTTGGAAACGAGGAGGCAGTCAGATAGACTCCCGCATGCGCCGGACTGGGATCCACCCAGCATGCCCACCAGGGCGCGATGCTCTGCCCATCTTGGGGTGCCGCTCTGCCACAATCAGAGCCATTCTAGCGCCTGAGGCAGAGGCCACAGAGCCATCCTCAGTGCCCGAGCCATCTTTGCTCCAATGGAGCCTTGGCTGTGGGAGGGGAAGAGAGAGACAGAGAGGAAGGAGAGGGGGAGGGGTGGAGAAGCAGATGGGCGCTTCTCTTGTGTGCCCTGGCCAAGAATCGAACCTGGGACTCCCGCACGCCAGGCCGATGCTCTACCACTGAACCAACCAGCCAGGGCCCCCTTTGTATTATTTTAAAACTCATTATATAAAAAGATAACACAAGGTTGGTTCATTTTCTTTCAATTTCTATACAGTATAAACATTCAATCTAGATTGTTTCTGAAACATCTTTGAAAACATTGCTTTTTAAAATCATAGAAGTATTGAAAATATTTAAGGTTTTTGAACTCAAGTTAGATATTTGTTTTAATAAGTTTGTTTTCAATCATGTGAAGCCATACTACTTGGCTCCTTGAGCTCTTCTGTTGCATGTGGACATGCATAATACATGCAAGGAAGAATACTATTTCTTATTGTATGCTTCTGGTCATATAAAGATGAATTCAACATACTTTCTGCCTTTGTGAGCATCACAGAGATTTTCTCACTTAATTTTCACAGAAATTTTATGAGATATGTACTATTATTAACTCTATTTTACTGAAGAGGAAACAGAGGCTCAATGAGTTTATACAACTTATTCAATGTCACAAAATCACCAAGTGATAGAACTGGTATTCACACTCTCATTTTCAAGTTCAATGTTATACTCTGTCTGTTTTCTGATCCTAACCCATCTTCCTCTATACTGGGCCACTCACTGCTCTCTTTTTTCCCCCAGTTTTATTAAGACATAATTAACATATAACATCGTGTGACTCCCTATTCTCTCTTTATGTCACACTTTTTTTACTTCATTCTGCCCTCCTTTTCCAATTCTCTTCTCCATCTCTGTTTCTTAAATAATAATTGTTCTTGAAGGCTAAGGACGTAATTGACCTCTCCCACTACAGATTCAAAGTTGCTTTTTTGGTAAGTTCACATGGTACCATAACCCTGTATTCTGGTTATACAAACTATCTCTCTGTACTATATCGTGAGAATTTCTTAAATTTCGAGATTTACCTTTTTGATACAGAAAGAGAATTGCAAAATGCAGTGGTTAAACCATAATTTGCACAAACTATTATGACTGTCCCTTATGAGAAAGAAACAAGAATGATTTTAACACATTATTCTATTTGGCAGTTTTAAGATTTAAAGAATTGTCAATAACAACTTTTTGGATCCTACTAATGATTTATTTGACCTTTTAAGTATCGAGCTGATCTTTATCGAGGGTGCTAAATTTTTATTATATATTGTTTTGTTTTATTTTATTTGTTAGCAATAAAGGCTTCTAATTATGTGACATAATAAAGCAAGTTCTCGGAGGAGCTGATTCAGACTTTCCACCAAAGGGTTGTGCTGGGTACAAAAGACATAAACGTCAGCCACATTTCAGCACAACTTTCATCACTCTCTGTGGGTTGACTTTTCTGATGGTGTCTAAACTTAAACATAAAAGGAAACCTCATCTTAAATGGATGACTTGGAATGGAAAGAAGCTCCACAGCTTTCCTGTTTGGGGGTGAGTTTGACGTTTTTCACACGTGCAAGTGCTTTGAACTCCTCCTAAGTTAGGTGCTCTGTAAATACAAGTTTTAGTTAAGATGCTTTCTTTGGGTTCTTTGAATGAAACACTCCCTCATAGGCTATGCTGTGCATATTGACTTTGAATAAATATGAATTTTGAATTCAGTGTTAGAGAACATGACTAAGATTCATATCTTTTCTTTGCTTTTAATATAAGGCTGCAGGATCGGGCCCAAATGTGAAGGGAATAAAACACGGGAGAACATTTCTATTTGCCATGAAATTACCAGGGATGAGAAGTTGAGCTTATAGGCTCTAATCAAATGTGTCATTTTTCATTTTCATGAAAACTGGCCTATGTTATTACTGTGCATTTCAAAATCCGTTGTTTTCTTTTTATTGTGCTTCCTGTGGGATTTCTGCTTTAAGTTTATCTATCACTTGGAGATCCTAAGGGCTAAAATAATATTTGTAAGTTCAAGGTAGTGATTGGGATTTTGTTTGTTTTTAGATTTTTGTTTAAAAATTTTTTAATTTATTATTTTTTAATTTATTGTGTTGACACGATTTCAAGTGTCCCACTCAATATAACACCCTCTATATACCACATCATGTATTAATTTAACCCAATATACTTAAATTGTTTTCTCTTAATTGCTATCATGAGTATGTGAATGTCTGTTTAAACCTGCAGGATGGCCTCCATTGTCAAGTGAAGAAAAATGTTGAAAGAGTTAATAGACTAAGTAAAAGCATGTTCTCACTATTCTCGTCTATCCTTCACTATTTTACCAAGCGTGTATGATTGCTTCAATTCCCCATTTAGTACTGGAGATGGAAACTTGAACTCTGAAAGAAGAGATGTTTATATGCCTACTCTTTTACACGTAATATAAATATTGTGTTTGTTCAATAGCTTCAATCATTTTATACCTTCACTGGCTTAAGGACAGAGTTTCACCAACAGGAGAAAATCCTTTGGTCTGTCATGTTGGAAATGGTCTGGGTCAGATAGATCAAGAATTGTAGACCAAAGAATATGAACAGTCTCTCAGTATTCAGACTCACAAGTTACAAAATCTAAACATAATGAATTCACTTATTTTATCATTTTTATAATTTGAAGGTTGAGGTTAAATTATAATAACTACCACTTATAACATTTACCATGTGCTATTTAAATTTCTACATGTGCCCTGGCCGGTTGGCTCAGCGGTAGAGCATCGGCCTGGCGTGCGGGGGACCCGGGTTCGATTCCTGGCCAGGGCACATAGGAGAAGCGCCCATTTGCTTCTCCACCCCCACCCCTCCTTCCTCTCTGTCTCTCTCTTCCCCTCCCGCAGCCAAGGCTCCATTGGAGCAAAGATGGCCCAGGCGCTGGGGATGGCTCCTTGGCCTCTGCCCCAGGTGCTAGAGTGGCTCTGGTCTTGGCAGAGCGACCCCCCCCCCCCCCGGAGGGGCAGAGCATCGCCCCCTGGTGGGCAGATTGTGGCCCCTGGTGGGCGTGCCGGGTGGATCCCTGTTGGGCGCATGCAGGAGTCTGTCTGACTGTCTCTCCCCGTTTCCAGCTTCAGAAAGAAAATAATAAATAAATAAATTTCTACATGTATTAATTTATTAATCCTCTTGATAATTAAGTATTATTACCATCCTTTCTTATAGGTGGTGAAATTGAGACAGAGAAATGTTAAGAAACTTGTACATAATTACAAAACTGGTGAGTGAAGGAGCTGGAACCGGGAATTGAACGCTGACAGCCTAGCTCTTTACCCCGTACTCGACTGCCGTGAGTTGTTGCAAAGAGTAAATAATGAAGTAGAACCATGATTTCAGAATTAGTTTAGTGGAAAGTATCTCAATAATTCTTGTATGTTTGATTGACTTCCCCCAAACTGGTTGAACACTTTTTAATGATTCATGGGGGGGGCACTAATTTAGGGTACCAAAGCTTCTACCTAGAGGATCAGCTAAGTCAAGATGAGGAATTCACACAAAGCACATCAGGATATATCAGAGTACACTAGGCAATGTTAACTAAATGTGAAGTGCCTTGAGCTGAAATTACTGTATCAGGTTCTGGTAATCCAATGTTTACATAGGAGACACCTTTTCTGAAACCAAGTGCAAAATTCTCATATATTCTTATGTGGATTTATACTAAATTTCAGAGCATTAAAAGATTTTATTGCTTGATATTTCCCTGAAATAACTAGATCAAAGTACTAAGCCCAATGAAGAGGCTCTCAAAATATTTTTATTTATTTATTTTTACTTAATTTTATTATTAAGTAAGAGGCAGGGAGGCAAAGACAGACTTCCTCATGCACCCCGACAAGGATCCCCCTGGCAAGCCCCTTATCAGGCGATGCTCTGCCTGTCGGAGCCACTGCTCCATTGCTCAGTAACTGAGCTATTTTAGCACCTGAAGTGAAGCCATGGAGCCATCCTCTGCACCTGGGGCCAACACTGATCAAACCATTCGAGCCATGGCTGTGGGAGGGAATGTGGGGGTGTGTGGGAAGGGGTGGAGAATCAGATGGTCGCTTCTCCTGTGTGCCCTAAATGGGAATCGAACCTGGGACTTCCACATGCTGGGTCAATGCTCTACCGTTGAGACAACCAGCCAGGGCCCCGAAATATTTTTACCTATTTTCTTTTGGAAAGATAAATGGATGAGTGGATAGTGAAAGAAAGAGAACTAAAGTATATAAGATTTCAATTTGCTATGGCTTACTGGGTCTACTGCAAGTAATGGAAAGCTTTAAATGCTTCTCTCTCCTTTTGAAGTTTTGTCTCCTCCCAGGCAAGGAAGAAGAGCTGTAAAGGGAGGAAGTGCCATCCAGGTGGTTTTCCTTTTTCTTGGCCATAGTCATAAAATAAGAAACAGTTTAATCTGCACATTATTTTTGGTGGGGTAGGCAGGAATATAAAAAGGAATAGGAGCTAGAACAACAAAAACGCACAGAAGGTAAAATGAAATTACTGAGTTAGCAACTGAGTAATGACAGCTAAATATGTCAACTGTGTGGGCCATGTTGCTTATAGGGTGGTTCTAGTCAATATCTTAGATCAAGGAGCTGTATAGCAAGATTACCATCAAGTACTCTCAAAGCATTACTTACAATTGAATGCAAAAGGCCTATAATTTATACATCCAAGATATATACATGCTATATTTGTCTTAAGAGCATCAATTTTCTTTGAATAAATGTATACTTGTATATTCGTTGGAAGAAATTGGTAGGCTTTAACAATAAGTTTAAATAGCCAAAACAAAGAAAAAACAATGAATAAAGTCACAGCTAATATGTGATTTACATATTACAGGCATTCTACATTTAATTGAGAAAATGTAGATGGACATGAATAGGTGGAGATAAATAGATGAACTAACGGTGCCAAACTTTCAGATTCTATTGGGGTGTAATAGGGGAGGGGTGTTGAGCTTCATCCCTCTGGGAAGGTAGAGTAAACAAGTAAAATGGCAAAAGCTATCACTGCTCGGAGGGGCTGTTACAAGGTAGGCTGAGATCCCAGTTAGAGTGAGTAGGTGGGGATAATACTAAGGACTTAGAGACAAACAGAAGCAAAGTGCTTTCTAAGGTGGCATGTTTGCCTTGGATGAAGACAGGGATGGTAAGTGTTTAAGAAGTAGGTGAGAAGTGTGATCTAATAGAACAGGTGTTTTGCTATTGGATTAAGAAATTATACAAGGCAAAAGACTGTCTCAGATAGAGCAGTATATAGGGGCTTGCCTTGAGAGGTGAGTGGAACTAAACAGCATATTGAACAGTTTAACACGACAATTCAGGGCTTTCCACTAGATCACACTCTTATTTTCTTTACTTCATTTTTAAAAAGCTCCAGTGACTGGATATTTCATGGAGTCCACAAAGCCATAAGCATCACCTGCAAAAGGATAAGTGTAAATTTTTGCACTAGAGAGGGAGAACCAGCTCAATAGCTCTTTGCTTGAGTATATAAAAAAAAATGAAATATTGTATTAGGGCTTTGAAATTTAATCTTGATTCTGCCTCACAAATTAACTGAGTGACTTTGGGCACAAAATATTTTAGATTCTTAATTTTCTTATATGAAAAGGAGGATGTTGGAATAATATCATTGTTGAAGTTCTATCTGGATTTAATTTTATAGTTCTGTAGTTTAAACATTTTTTTTTCGGGGAGAGACAGTCAGACAGACTCCCGCATGCGCCCGACCGGGATCCACCCGGCCCGCCCACCAGGGGCAACGCTCTGCCCACCAGGGGGCGATGCTCTGCCCCTCCGGGGCGTCGCTCTGCCGCGACCAGAGCCACTCTAGCGCCTGGGGCAGAGGCCAAGGAGCCATCCCCAGCGCCCGGGCCATCTTTGCTCCAATGGAGCCTTGGCTGCGGGAGGGGAAGAGAGAGAGAGGAAGGAAGGGGTGGGGGTGGAGAAGCAAATGGGCGCTTCTCCTATGTGCCCTGGCTGGGAATCGAACCCGGGTCCCCCGCACGCCCGGCCGACGCTCTACCACTGAGCCAACTGGCCAGGGCCTAGACATTTTTATTAAGTACAAATTCAACATGAAACTATGCTGTGACTGGTGATGACTCAAATCTAACTCTTTAAGAGAAAAACAGAGACTAGATCATCCCCTGGTATTTAACACTAGATGCTTCACTTAGTTGGACAATCAAATTTTGACTGTCATATATTTGGAAGGATATTGAAAACTGAATAACACATCTGGAGGAGGGTGCCTGCAGTGGTTTGATTCTGAAAACAATATTATAGAAAAAATGGTAAGATGAGCTAGGGTTTGTTACCCCAGGCCAGAGGAGTAGGAATCTCCCCAAAACTTTTCTTCTACTATCTGTTCTTGAAGCTTTAGAGGCAAGTTTGTAGAAGATTTTCCTAAAGGTTACATAAAAGTAAATAAAAATAAGAACTTTCTAATTAAAATTTGCCAGTAATTAACTGGATTGTTTTCCAATGCAGCTATTTTCCTCACAGGCGTAACATTAAGGGAAAAGCTGAACAACCATCGCTGAGTGGAAAGCTGAATTTGATGGCTTTGAGAGTCCCACACACTCAAAGTTGCTTCCGTCCTCTGATTTTCTGAGTGCTAATTTTAGTTTCAAAATTATAATCAGAACAAATTCTTGTGCTAATGTCTGATACGACTGATTTTTATGATTAACTAGTTTTTTTTTTGATTAATCAAAAATAAAATAAGTAGTTGTTAAAACTCAGACAATTTCATTCGAGTTTAAGTGAGAAAATTAGTTCTCACGAGCCCATCTGCCCCCTGATGCTTCACAAGGGTTTTCCTCAGCACATCCCTGTCCCATTTAATTCTGCCTTGGCTTTGGCTTCTTGGAGGGTCTGGCCTGACACAGTAATATACATACGATAAATAATTAGCTATTTTATTTAAATTTTAGCTATTTTACTCTTTTCTTGATGACTCCAAATTAATTTTTTTTTCTGGTTTCTAATAGAAAAATGGAAATAATCTTCCTGGTAGTTGTAAAATAATTCATTATTTTAGGAGGATAATAATAATTTAAAATTGAAGAATTAGCCTGACTTGTGATGGCACAGCGGATAAAGCATTGACCTGGAATGCCTAGGTTGCTGGTTTGAAACCCCTGGCTTTCCTGGTCAAGGTACCTATGGGAGCTGATGGTCCCTGCTCCTCCTCTCTCCCCTTCTCTCTCTCTCTCTCTCTCTCTCTCTCTCTCTTCTCTTTAAAATGAATAAATTAAAAAATTTTAAATTGAAGTATTTAAAAAAATGATTATTTTAATTGGAAGTGTTTAATATCACTTAATACTAGGCTTCACATCTAAAAGGAATAGTAAAATTATTAGTGTGTCATAAGGTCACTGTTAGCATGTAGACACGACTTTGAGAGGGAACAGCAGGGGGAAGTGAAGACAGTCACCTGGCCAGGCAGAAGTCCCTGCACTGTCTGGATCTGGTGTGAGCTCCTCCCTGTTTCTTCTGCGGGCATTTCCAGCCAGTACATCCCGGATGACCCAAAGGCAGGCATTTCCTGCAAGGTAGCAGGAGGGACAGGAAACACCATGTGCTTCCTGGTTTGGGAGGTGGCACGGGGCTGGGGGGCGGCCAGTAAAAGCAAACACCCGAGGCGGAAAAGGATTTGGTGACCTTGTCCACTGAGTTTTGCTTTTTAGCAGAATGACGTAATCACTTGTCAGGTTTCAGCCTGGACTCTGTAACTCCTGGAAACACTCTTACTGCAGAAACTTCACTTTCAGGGCTCCAATTTAATAGCGTAGGGAGGACAGATACCGACTTCTCCGGGGGAGAGAAACAGTCTCAGCAGCCTCGTGCTTGGCAATGTTTTGAACAGTCAAAAGCAAACACTTTACCCCTGCAGAGAGGCAAGGCCATTCAGGACTCACCTCCCTGAGAAGGACAGTCTTGAGGAAAGGAGAAAAGTACATGCATAATGTTATGTTTGTTTTTTAAAGTTGAGGAAAGTCTTTATTTTATTTATTCATTTTATTAGAGAGAGAGAATGAGAGAGAAAGAGAGTATAGAAAGGAGGGGGGAGGAGCAGGAAGCACCAACTTCCATATGTGCCTTGACCAGGCAAGCCCAGGGTTTCAAACAGGCAATCTCAGCATTCCAGGTTGACGCTTTATCCACTGTGCCACCACCGGTCAGGCTAATGTCATGTTTTTGATGGAGAGAACGGTGACATCATTCTAGTTATGGCCTTGTCTCTGCTCCAAGGCAGAGAATGATTTGTGAATGGGGGCCAGGACCTTGGAGAAACTCTCAAAGTTCTTAAAGTATAAAACTCCCTATTTCAAGAAGTAGAGTGATCCCAAAAGGAAACTATAGTTAAAGATGTTCCTCTTAGGAGAAGGGAAGAAAGAAGGCCATGACTTCCGCGGCCTCCCTGAGATGGCCTGCCGCGCGTGTGCTGGTAATGATGGCCTCTTGTGAGGTAGGACAACATATGTTTTTGAAAAAGTTAGGATTTCTATTCTTGAATGAGAAGCCACAGAACATAAAGACTAAAAGGAAGGAGTCGGTTGCAGTGTGGGCACAGCTCTGTGATCTGCTCGTCACGTCACCTTGGGAAAGTTAATCTTCTTCAGCTTCAGTTTTCTCATATGTTAGATGGGGTAAATAACACATCACAAGGACTTCTGTGAGGATCACTGTGAGATTGGTACATACAGCATTTAGTACTGTGCCTGGAATGTTCTATGGGAGCCCAGATTCAGAAGCAGCTAACTAAAGGAGTTACTGAGGCATCTCGGCAGTCTTGCGTGCTTGGGCACATGTGGCTTTTCAAATTTTTGGTTAAAAATTAGCAATTTATGGCCCTGGCCAGTGGCTCAGTGTATAAAGTGTTGTACTGTGTGCTGAGGTAGCGGGTTCTATCCCTGGTCAAGGCACGAACAAGAAACAAACAATGAGTATACAACTAAATGGAATAGCTAAGTCAGGAGTGGGGAACCTATGGCTCGCGAGCCAGATGTGGCTCTTTTGATGGCTGCATCTGGCTTGCAGACAAATCTTTAGTAAAAAAAAATAATGTTAAAAATATAAAACATTCTCATGTATTACAATCCATTCATTTCCTACCGCTCATGTTCATGGTTATGGGTGGCTGGAGCCAATCACAGCTGTCCTCTGGGACAACACCAAATTTCCATTGGATAATGAGTAATGTACACGGGTGGTTGTATGGCTCTCACGGAATTACATTTTAAAATATGTGGCGTTCATGGCTCTCTCAGCCAAAAAGTTTCCTGACCCCTGAGCTAAATGGAGCAACGAGTGGATGCTTCTCTCTCTCTCTCTCCCTTCCCCTCCTTCAAATCAATGAAAAAACTTTTGTTAGTTATTTATTATGGCTTTATCAAAATACATGACTAATATAATCAGCTTTTATTACATAATGCAGTTTATATTGTCAATATATGAGATAAAAAAGACAAAAAGACTTTCTGGATCTTGAGTGAGAGCTATCATCTGCTAAGAAAGTTTTGAGATTAAGAAACAGAGATAATTATTTTTACATGGTAAGGGCTTAATATATATATTTAAAATGAATAAATCCACTCACTTATTCAGCACACATTTATTTTAAATAGTGAAACATGCTGTAAAAAAAGTTAAGGTTACGTGATAGTGAGTGGTCTGTGTGTGTACAAGAGGTGGTGCTCTGTCATTTAGATTGGGAGCTATTTCAAGGTCTGCATTCCAAGTTGCTTGAAAATTGCAGTTTTTATTAAGTATGGCTAACTTACAAATTGCCAGAAGGTGCATGTAATAATATTCAAATTTAAATTCAATGTTTCCTTGGGGAAAATTAAATTTTGTTTATTTAGGGTTCACAGACTTTCCCTGGTGTTTTTTTTTTTTTTTTTTCTTTTCTGGTTGAAAATGAAACTGCAAAAAAAAAAAAAAATACCCAAAGTTACTCTCAGTTATTAAAAGTAAACCCTTAAGTGTGGATTTTTCGCTCTTTGGCTAATGTTTCATTGACTTCTGCAGCCCTGGCATTTCTAGAATGCCAACAAAATGATTATGTTGAACTCTCTCCAGTTGACCTCCATTGATAGTATCAGAAACTGTAAAAAATTATTTTGTCGATTCCCGGCCAGGGCATACAGGAGAAGCACCCATCTGCTTCTCCACCCCTCCCCCCTCCTTCCTCTCTGTCTCTCTCTTCCCCTCCCACAGCCAAGGCTCCATTGGAGCAAAGTTGGTCCGGGCACTGAGGATGGCTCTATAGCCTCTGCCTCAGGCCCTAGAATGGCTCTGGTTGAAACAGAGTGATGCCCCAGATGGTCAGAGCATCGCCCCCTGGTAGGCATGCCGGGTGGATCCCGGTCGGGCGCATGCAGGAGTCTGTCTGACTGCCTCCCTGTTTCCAACTTCAGAAAAATACAAAACACAAAACAAAACAAAAAAAACTGTTTTGATGATTATAAATTTTTGTGCTTGTACAGTAGTCAATTTGCTATTATACAAGGTTTTGTTGAATTTCTGAAGTTGATTTGTTCTTTTTTTGTGACAGAGACAAAGAGAGAGGGACAGATAGGGACAGACAGACAGGAAGGGAGTGATGAGAAGCATCTATTCTTCATTGCAGCTCTTTAGTCTCCTTAGTTGTTCACTGATTGCTTTCTCATATGTACCTTGACTGGGAGGCTGCAGCAGAGCGAGTGACCCCTTGCTCAAGCCAGCGACCTTGGGCTCAAGCCAGTGACCTTGGGCTCCAAGCCATCAACCTTTGGCCTCAGCCAGTAACCATGGGGTCATGTCTATGATCCCACGCTCAAGCCAGTGACCCCACACTCAAGCTGGTGAGCCCGTGTTCAAGCCAAATCAGCCCATGCTCAAGCCTGCGACTTCAGAGTTCCAAATCTGGGTTCTCTGCATCCCATTATGACGCTCTATCCACTGTGCCACCGCCTAATCAGAATGAAGTTGATTTGTTCTTGGCATCCTTTCCTGTCATACATTTCCCAGATAGAAAAGGACACATGCCTGAATTCTCAGGTTCAGTCATTCATTTAGTAAGAATCTTTCAAGTGCCTATCATGTGTCAAGAATTTGTGATAGTAAGTTGAATCCTATGCAATTGTTGATATTTCATCCTTTTTAGCCTGAAAAAAGTTGATACAGTTCTATTTTCTTTATACTGTGCTATAAAGAATTAATTATTTATTGCATGACCAGTGGTGCAGTGGATTAAGCTTCGACTGGGAACATTGAGGTCACCAGTTTGAAACCTCAGGTCACCAGCTTGAACCTGAGGTTGCCAATTCTATCCTTGGTCAAGGCATGTATGAGACGCAATCAATACAGAAATAAGTGGAGCAATATTTTGATGCTTCTCTCTCTCTTCTTTTCTCTAAAAAAAAAAAGAATTATTTGTTCACTTTGTTATGATTTGAAAAGCTAGTTTAGAGTAAAATTAAAATGAGGAGTTGAATAGTAGCTCAGGTTTTGTTTTCTTCTTGGAAGAAGTAATTAATATTTACCTTACCATTCTTCTTCCAACCTTCTTTCAAAAGCACAAATAATCTCCCTTACCAGAAAAATCCCAAGCATTCACAGTATACACTGCCATGGAACAGAGAATTAGAATAGTGGTAGAACAGGGAGTGACATGCATGTACCTGAATTTAGACCTCCCCCTTTGATTTAATGTCTGATAAGATTAGTGCCATATGGATTCTGTTACTCAAGGGCTGGCTGTGGGTATGATTTACTTACAGCATATATGTTCACCATTATCAAAGTCCACAAAGGTCTTTGAATTGTTGACCCTATTTAACATCCCTAAAAGAGTTTATTGTTCTTGGTCCTTTGCAAATAGTGGAAAGAGGGGAGCTTAGTGGGAGGAAATAATAAGGGAAGGCAAGGCAAGGAACATGAATATTATAAAATCCTATTATTGTAAACCAGAAAGTTTTGTTTTAGTTTACACTTAGGTGTGATCATGCAATGCAATGGAGACAACACAACTTAAAAATGAAAAAGATGGGGTTTCAGTCCACTAAACCCAATACTCCTTTCCCATTACAAACCTACATGCTTTGTTTTTATTGTTTCCTTCTTCTACCACTGCAGTAGGGGAAGTGACCCTTCTTGTCACAGGCCAATCCTCCACCATACTCAGAATGCCATCCCCTTCTTACCTTCTCTTTCTTCTTCTTCGCTTCTGTGTCTTCACCTCTCTTTCTAGTGGTTTCGTCTTATCAGCATTTAAGCATATACAAGTTTTTTCTTTTAAATTTAAAAAGTCTGTTTATTCCTTCTCATTACCACCCTAAACCTTTCTTTACAGGCACACAGGAAGTAGCATAGAAAGAAACAGTTGTTTTTACCCAAGGGCCCCTTTTCCTCAGCTCACATTAACTAACTGACCTTCCTATGAAAGAGTGAGTCAAAGTTATTAGTCACTCTCCAATTGATGTTAAGTCTAGCACGCATTAAGATTTCATATCATTTGACCTCTCATCAAAGTGTAGTAAAGTGGGTCATTCCATCCTAGCTGAAACTTCTACCGCCTTGGTTCCCATGATACTGAATCCTTTTAAATTTTTGAGAGTCCAATTGCTCCGTCTTCTCCTTTACTTGCGAATCCTCTGCCTAATTTGTAAACATTGAACTTCTTCCTTCTTCAAGGCTAGGCCTCTTCTCTTTTCCTTAGATCAACCTTATTCAATAGTATTCTGGTTTGGTGGAATCCCTACATAAAAATTACTATTTCTACAGCTCCTGATATATTACCATGACCAGTAAATTGTAGATATAATAAACCAATAATAATGTTAATATTCTTTTGTGGAGAGAATGATAGTTTTTTATGTATATTTTTATTTTTGCCAACTTATTATCAGCCTTCTTATTTCATGTGGTTCCCCTTATCACTATTGATATAAACCTGAATATGATAGAGGAAACTTTAGTTTTTTTTTTAAATTTCCTACTTAATTTTTTGAAACCTCATCCAAGAAGACCTAAAAGACTTATCACACATTTCTACTATAGAAAATACTAATGAGATATGATATACAATGTATAGAATTTCCCCTACTTGTGACTAAAAAGGGCTATTTAAGTTTACCTTTATTGACAAAAAAGATAATTAAGCTTAGCTTACCTTTAAAAATTGTTTTATTTTATAAATTTTTAAAACTCAAAAGATAACAGAATAAGTTTCTATAGTATAGCTGTTTTAAGCCAAAACAAGATTTACTTTTTTAATAGTAAACTTGATCTTCTAATTGCTTTTTTTTTTTTAACAGTAATTTATTTATTTATTTATTTTTTTAGAGGGGGGGGAGAGAAAGTGAGAGAGAGAGAGAAGGGGGAGGAGCAGGAAGCATCAACTCCCATATGTGCCTTGACCAGGCAAGCCAGGGTTTTGAACCGGCAACCTCAGTGTTTCCAGGTCGACGCTTTATCCACTGCGCCACCACAGGTCAGGCTAATTGCTTTTAATTATTACTTACAACACAAAGATTTGTCAATGATGAACAGTAAACTTTCTAAAATCATCAAAGCAATATAATAAAAATATAGCTTAGGATATATATATTAAAGCCAAAGTCTTTTATATGACTTTGACAAAATGTTTTCTTACTGAGTAACATGATTAGGCTCAAATATAGGCCTAGCAGTTACAATATTATTATGTAAATGTGTTGGTTTCTAGATCTCCTTTGTAGGCCTATATTTGGATTAAAAAAATTGTTTAAACCAAAAAAGAAAGAATGAAATTTACATATGTAATATAAAACCTGTGCTTATTTTTTGCTGCAAAAATACACAATTCTGGGTCAAACACATGACAGAAGCATACATGTATTTCATTTTCAGTTGTAATCAGTTAATTTCTGTTTTTGTTTCTGATGCTGGTTAAATAAAAAAAAACACTCATAAACAAAAGAAGTTGAAACCACAGCAAGATGTTCACTGCTTCCCTAAAAGTGGCAAAATATTGTGCTTCCGCAGAAATCCAGAATTTTATGAAGGAGCAGAGCACGGATTGTTATCTTGAGTGTGTTAGTGAACTTCAGCTCAAAGTTATTCCTTTTCTCTGAAGGTCAAGTTCTCATGTTGAGAAAGAAATAAAGAGAAAGAGTCCCTCATGCAGCCATACGCTTGGATGGAAGGGGAAAACAATTTTGGGCATTATTCTAAAGTTTTCTTTCAGGGTTTTCAATATAGCTTATACTTGTTTCCTCTCAAACCCAAGTAGCAGTTGAAATATGAATTTTTATTTTGCAATATACTTTTTCTAAAGATTTGACTTATTTTAAATTTAGGAATCTTATTAAGTGGAGTAAAAAAGTTTTCTTGGATCTCCCAAGAACTTTTTCCATTGGATAATAATATGATGAGAAATGTTGGTTAGGTAGGTTGGTTTCTGCGTGCACTCTTCATTGTCAAAGCATTCAGCAAAATCTGGCCTGCTTACATCTGGGAGTTGCTGTTATAATTCTCTTGCAGCTCATACACTCTGTGGAGAACTGTCTCTTTGTTAATCCACTGGATTTCTGTATGTATGTAGGTGCTCCTTTTCCAGATTTTCATGCTGTCTTAAAACAATCTTCAATGAACTGGTTTTTGTTTAATAAAAAAGTTTTGTAGCATCATTCAGACATTTAAAAAAAAATTTTGTATTCAAGAGTTTTTGACACCAGTATATCTCTGGAAAGAAAATAGTATATTGTGATGTCAGTGTGGATGCAATTGTTCTTGGGGTACCATCATCGTGGATTCTAATGTAATTTTTGAAAAATAGAACTTATGTTTTCAGGTATGAACATGAACACCAACTGCATCTTGTCCTTTCCTTGTTTTGAGCAGCATTTTGTGGTAGAAAACAGTTTTTAAAAATTCACTGTCATTTACAAATCTTACAAATGTTATAACATGACTTTTATTGAGAGAAGCTGTTATTTTCTAGTTTATTATGCAAAACCTCTGAATGTCATATGGCATATCATCAATATGTCAACATATCTTACTGGTTGAGAGTGGAAATATTTAAATTTCTTGTACGGAATCTCACCCTCACATTTTACTAACTATAATTTTACCTGCTGTGAGTATCAAGTTCTCGCCAACTATGTTAAATTTCCCTTTTCTAGGTTATCAGTCATGCTCCTAATAACCCCTTTTTAACTTGCTTTGTGAGCCTTTCCCCCTGAATGTGACTTTTTTTAAACCAAAATGTTTATCCTGTTAGAGATTAAAATTTCTTTTTAAAATGATTGGCATCTTTCCTTGTTAAATGACTATAATTTGTAAGTGTCTTCAATTTTGCTGGATTTATTGCAGTCGTTCTAGTTGTTTGCAACAAACTGTACATGCTGGGATATAAATGGGACAATGCGACAGCTGGGATATAAAACTTATTAAGTAGTTTTTGTCATTAAGGTGAGCTTCATCTGGGTCCCTTGCTGCATTGGTAGAGTGAATTGCCACAGAAGATTATAACCATTCTTCATTAACCTTATCAAAACTGGTCATAAACCTGACTCTATTCCTTTCCATTTCATACCTCATCTCCAGAAATCACCATACTTGACTATCAGACATCTGTGAAATACAAATGCTCAAAAACAGAAAGACACAATAACTAACTGAGAAAAATCTCAAGAAATATGAAAACTTGACAATATAATTTTCTTTTAACCTACAGTGTCCACATTTTTCAGTATTTGCTATAACAGTGGCAGGGGGCAGATTACTGTTGGTGTGCGTCAATGTCTTCTTTAGCATGAAAATTGCCTTCTTATTTTCTATTATATCTGTAAAGCTTACTTGCTTCCTTAAGTCAGTTGGCTGTACATAAAGGGAGGTGGGGAAGGTAATTTGAGAGAGAGAGGTTGACTTCTGTGACACACTTCCCTCTGCATTGTGTAATAGCACTCATTAACCCCAAAGGCCACCACTTCCCTGGCATCAAAATCTGAGAATGGACTCATCCCGACATACAATGTCCTGCTAGTTACTGTTGTATGGGGTCGAAAAGACTCTAACAAAATTGTAAATGGGAATGCTCAATCCCAGCCCATCACATTGTGCAACATATGAAGTTCAAAAATTGATGGTATAATATTTTATCAATCACTCTTTCAAATGAAAGTCCCGCTGCTGACAGGCCTCAGGCCTCTGCAGAACTTTTATTACGACGTCCTGCCAGGACAATCTCACCTCATCTCGTGCCTTTACTTCTTTCCAATTTATGTTTCTTTTATTTCTGGGCATATAAAATTGTTTACTCATGGTCTCCATTTGACTATTTCATAGCTATATCAAACTCTTTATGCCAAACGTAAATTTCTATATATGTCTCTTCTTCTCCCACCACTTAAAAAAGAAAATTGTAAACCATTCCTGGTGTTGCCTATCTCAGCTAATACACCAGTGTTTGCCAACGGTGAACACCAACAACCTGGACATCATTTTTTATCCAGTCTCCTCAACCCCCATATTTAATCAGTCACCAATTCTTGTTAATTCTACTTCCTAAATATCACTAAATTGTACCTTTTTTTCTTGTTCTTATTCCCATCACCCTTGTTTTGGGGCTGAAATTTTAGAAAAGACTCTTAAGTGGTCCCTCCGATCTACAATTAGCCATCCCGATATGTTTGTTCTCCACTATGTTGCCAATTGTATGACTTTTAAAATGCAAAATCATATCATGCCTCTCCCTGCTTGAGGTTCCTTAATAAATGTCAATGCATTGCTCTTAAAATGAAGACTAAAATCCCTAATAAGACAGTGACATGTGTGATCTGGTCCCTGATAACCTCAAAAGCCTCCCCTCTGACATTTGCCTTTCCCTCATTGTATTCCTGGCACACAGACCTGTAAACCCCATATTCTAATCTCTGTACTGTTGTTTTCAAGTCTCTTCCCTCTAACTAACTTACCTCCCACTCCTTTCATCTCATTCTTACTCATCCTTCAGATCTGAGTTGAAATGTCATTTCCCCAGAGAAGCTGGAAGTTCCTCAGTACTATGCACTTCTGTCTGATTTCACTTACCACAATTCTAATTAAACAATTAATTGCACAATTTGTTGGTTATTATCTATTCCTGAAGCAACTCTGATTACTCTTGAAAGGCAGAGAGTGTATTGGCTGTGTTTACTACCTCATTTCCAGCATTAAAACATGATTTAAAAAAATTAATGGGATAAATCAGTGAATGTATGCTTAAATTCACTACTTTGCTTCTTTCTTGTTACAGCTCTTAACATTAGGAATAGAATTACCATAATCATTACATAAAACTGAATTTCTATTTTAAGTTTTTAAACTAATTAATCTTTTTACAGTAAGTAAAATGTTTAACATTTGAAACACGTTTTAACAAATGATGCCTACCCTACCATGTTCTGTCGTTTTATGTGATAAAATATAGTTTCAATACACAACAAAGTAACAAACAACATAAAATTTTGTTATAAGAATTATGATCAGTGGCTTGAATTTGAGATAAAATCATCCCGTTTATTTTTAAGAGCAAATACCAATATTGATTTGAGATTAGCATTGTAGCTGTTAAGTATTTCAGTGCTCATTAATTATTACAGGGCATAGTTTTAAAATGTAATTGGAAAACACAAGGATTATTTTATAGTTTTATTTGTCCTATTATTTAGGAAATGACATTTTGAAATTAAGATTTCCTATAGAGAAAAATGTCTAAGTATATAACCTTAATAAAGTTATGCGCCAAAATTAATCTTTATTTTCTTTTTTGTTTGTATACAAACCAACATAGACATGGACTTAGTGTTTTTCTCCTTGGATATAAGAACACACTATTCAAATTCAATTAGAACATCCAGATGTAAATGAACTGTTCATCCGGAGTTCACAGGATGTTCACTTTGGCTGTAGTCCTTCCAGACTGGACTCATGTCAAGACTTTAAAAAAATTAGTTAGTAGTTCTGGCAAAATTAACAAATATTGTTATTTCAGCTTGAAATCATTTAGATTGACAGTGGTCTCAAAAGAGAAGTTGTCAAGATTGGCTCAATAGTTATTCAACATATGAAGATTAAAAATTAAACTTCTGATGTGACCTATGAGTTTTTTCCCCATTATATTTTTGAAAACCAGGGCAGGTGTTTATCAGAGAGGAATCCAAAATCAGAAGTGGAAAAGGACGACTTTTAAGGTCTTTCCTATACTTGTTTAGTCTCTTCTTTCTTTCCAAATACTACAGGTCCAGGATGATGCACTATTATGATTGTTCATTGCTGACACTTAACTCCCTGCTGGTTGCATGGACATGACTGCACCAGTTGGACATTTCGACTTGAAAGACCTACTATGGTTATGGGAAGTGTTATACTTTGTAGTTACCAGCTACAAGGGATGAACATGTGACAACCAAAGCAAACAAAATCCTACAAAGAGTGTCAGATATGCAAATAATTTATGTAAATTACTTGTCTGACCTCACATTTCTGGATGGTAATACAAGAGATCAACACAATTTTAAAGTTTGGTCTTATCTTTTCCAAAATGGCAATTTTGGATACTTACAGCCTAAGGTTTATTGAGTATAGGAGTCTTTTACCCTTCAGTAAAATAAGCTTGAATATGTAGAGTGTCTAAACCAGAAAATCTTCTACTACCTTCTATTTAATATATTTAAATTTGTGCAATACATTTTCTAGAAGAATTCTACTTATTACTCATGCAAAATCCAATCAGGACAAATATAAAAGAAACTACGACTAGATACCTCATACCTGACAGATCAAAACCAAAAACAAAGAACAAATTTAAAAAGTAACTGGAGAATAAAGATACATTACATAGGGAAACAGTGAATGGTGGTCATCTTTACAGGTCAGAAGATTGTAAAATAATATTTTAAAGTACTAAAGGAAAAAAAATTAATCTAGAATTGTATTTCCAACAAAAATTCCTAAAAATTGAGGAAAATAAAATAAAAACATTTCCAATAGACAAAAGCTAAGAACGTTAGTCTCCAGTAAAGCTGCATCACACAAACACAAAATGGTGAGAGAAGGTTGTCAGGCTGAAGAAAAATGATACCAGATGGAAACTTAGCTCTGCAGAAAGCAATGAAGAGTACCAAAAAAGGGAAATACTAAATTAAATATTAAAGACTTTCTATTTTTGCTTTTAATGTGCACATATCTATATGGGCTTATCATATGTAGGAGTAAAATAGGAGCACAATAGCCAGAAAAAGGGATAAATATTTCAATTACAACCTTGCAGTTTTTAGTTTCTTACATTGTTTGTGAAGTAAAAAATTATTTGAAGGTAAATTGTGTAAATGTAAAGACATTACTTCTAAACTGAGAAATCTGTTAAAAAGGAAGAAGCGTATCAAAAGTATCAATAGATAGAATAAATTGAATACTAAAAATACTTTATTCATCAAAAATAAGGCAGGAAAAGAGGAATGGAATATAGGTTAAATGATATAATTAGTAAACAACAAGATAGGAGATTAAAACCATATTAATAATTAGATTAAATATAAATGGAATAAATTCTCTAACTAAAAGGCAGAGATAATAAGTGCATAAAAAGAAAAACTCATTTGTATATTCTTGGAAAAAACATTTTTGTGTGTGTGTATGTGTGACAGATACAGAGTCAGAGAGAGAGACAGATAGGGACAAACAGGCAGGAAAGGAGAGAGATGATTTGCATCAATTCTTCATTGCGTCACCTTAGTTGTTCATTGATTGCTTTTTCATATGTGCCTTGACCGGGGGGCTACAGCAGACTGAGTGGCCCCTTGCTCCAGCTAGCGACCTTGGGCTCAAGCTGGTGAGCCTTGCTCACACCAGATGAGCCCGTGCCCAAGCTGGCAACCTCGGGGTTTCGAACCTGGGTCCTCCATGTCCCAGTCCAATGCTCTACCCACTGCACCACCGCCTGGTCAGGCAAAAAACATTTTTAATAGGGAAGACACAAACAGACTGAAAGGAAAGTGTGTAAAAAATATGCTATGAGAAAAGCTAAGCTTTTCAAAACTGGTGTGGCTATGGAAATATCAGACAAAGGACACTTGAAGACAAGTAGTATTATTAGAGATAAAGAAAAGCATTTCATAATGAAAAATGTATCACTGTATCAAGAAGACATACCATCAATCAGAAGTGTATATTTACCAATGACAGAACTTTTGAAAGGCATGAAGCAAAACTTGACAGAACAAAGAGAGAAATAAAAAAAAATTTGTTTATAGTTGATATGATATTTAGTTTTAAATATGTCAACTTGGTCAGGCTGCAATATCTAGTTATTTAATCAAACATTCATTGATGTATTGTTGTGAATGTATTTTGTAGATGTAGTTAACATCTACAATAAGTTGACTTTAAATAAAGGGGATCACTTCTGATAATGTGGGTGGGACATCATGCAATGGTTGAAGACCTTAAAAACAAAAACAGGTTTTCCAGAGAAGAATAAATTCTGCCTCAAGACTACAACATTAACTCATGCCTGAGTTTCCAGCCTGCTGGCTTGCCTTACAATTCTGACTTGGCAGCCCCTATAGTTACATGAGCCAAATCCTTAAAACTCATCTCTTAGTGTTTGTGTTGCTCTGGAGAAACCTGAATGATAAAGTTATTGATGTTAATGTCACTTCTCAGTTACTGATGTAACAAGTAGCCAAAATAATCAGTACATACAGAAGATTTAGAAAGCTTCCAACTAACTTGACCAAATCAACAAATGCAGATAAAAAATTTTTGAAATATATATGAGACACTCATCAAAATCAACACATGCTGGGTCATTATACAAGTCTCAATAAATATCAAATATTGAAATCATACCAACTATTTTTTTCTGAACAAACTGTTAAAGTAAAAACCAAATAACAGAAATGTAACTAGAAAATATCCAATATTTGGAAATATGTTAACTTATTTCCAAATAATCTATGGGTCAAATAAGAAATTATGATAATAATTTTATATTGAATGATAATAAAATACATTATAAATTTGTGAGACACAGTAGAGTTTAGAAATTTATAGGTTTTCATGCTTGTTAGGAAAAAAAGGTTTAAAAATAAATGTTTAATGCTTCTACATTAAAGATGAGGCTTAGAAGATAAAATTACACTGAAATTAAGGAAGAGAAAAACAAAAATGATAGAAATCATGAAATGTATAATTAATTGTTTAAAATTTTGCCAGGTTTTTCAGCATAGACTGTAGTAGACTGCAAGTGGCAAAAAGCCTTTGTAGATTCGAGGCATAGCAAAAGACTAAGTTCTCCCCTTCACCACCTCCAAATTGGCTATGATGCTGAGTATTTGCACCCACTTCACTTGCTTGCTTAAGTTGCTGGAAGCAATTTACATGCCCTTCCTCTCACTCTTTGTTTGTTCAGATGTTGGTTGATTTCACTTATGCATGGTGGGGGGATTCCTGTTTATGCCTTAAGAGAGTTCCTGTTTTTGCCTCAGATGTGTAACTTTGTATCAAAAACTTTCTTATTTGCATATGGCTATATAATAAAGCAAACTGGGGCTCTGGGGCACTCGGATATTGCCATCAGCATTAAAGAGGCCTCCCGATCCCATCCTCTTTTCTCAATGAGTCTATTTTCTTAATTCTGCACCATTCTCCCTCAAGACCCAGAATTACAAGCCGCGCTGGTCTGTGGCAAGTGGCGCCCAAATAGGTACTTGAGTATGAGAAAACTAAACTAAGGCAGGTGACGGAACTTCCCAAGTGTGCACAGTGAGTAAAAAAAGTTTTTAGAGAGAGTAGTCGGGAGTAATAAGTTATGGGACAATTAGGGTCAAAAGTAGGGAACCTTTTTGTAAGAATAGTTATGCAGCTAGAATGTTTTTTGCTATGTTCAAGATGTGTGCCTCTGGTTCCCGGAGGAGGGAATGGTTGTTTCTGCTAGAGGGGGAGCAAGTAGGTAAAGTTCTGAGAAGGCAGTGATGTGAGGAGACTATGAGAGGAGGAATGAAAGTGGCAGTCTCTCTGGAAGTTGGTGCTGTACTTTGCAGTTTGGGGGTCGAGGAACATAGGATAGTGTGGCTGCCTCTTGTTCTCTCTGGCTGCTTAGTCTGCTGCTCAGCTGAAATTGAAATAGGGAAGAGCCCTGGCCGGTTGGCTCAGTGGTAGAGCATCGGCCTGGTGTGCAGAAGTCCCGGGTTTGATTCCCAGCCAGGGCACACAGGAGAAGTGCCCATCTACTTCTCCACCCCTCCCCCTCTCCTTCCTCTCTGTCTCTCTCTTCCCCTCCCGCAGCGAGGCTCCATTGGAGCAAAGATGGCCCGGGCGCTGGGGATGGCTCCTTGGCCTCTGCCCCAGGTGCTAGAGTGGCTCTGGTCGCAACAGAGCGATGCCCCGGAGGGGCAGAGCATCACCCCCTGGTGAGCAGAGTGTCGCCCCCTGGTGGGCGTGCCGGCTGGATCCCAGTCGGGCGCATGCAGGAGTCTGTCTGACTGTCTCTCCCCGTTTCCGGCTTCAGAAAAATAGAAAAAAAATAGGGAAGAAATCTCAGCATAGTCAACCTGAGCCACCAGTTACAGCAACTATAGAATTTGAGAATGGATAGGAGGCTCAGTATTAGGAAAGTTACAGCTTTTCCTGTTATGGTCTGATTTTCTTTAATGTTTTAAAAACAACCCTATGAACTATTTTGTTTCTTTCCTATTCTTTGCCTGGAAATTTAGGCAGGGGACCCTTGGTGAATTTGACTACAAAATTTCTCATGCAGCTGCTATGAGCAAATTTTCTCAGGGAGATTTTGTTTAGTCCCATCCTTCAGTCCCTCTGTCAGAATATGACCTGACTAAAATCAGGCAGGCATCTTTCTAATCTGATAGTGCTCTGAAATTCTGGGTTTCTCTCTGGTTTGTCTAATTTTTCTTTCTGTTAGGTCTTTGTTTAATGTTGTCTAAAATGTGTCTGTTTTTAAGGCCTGAATTAAGTTCTTGCATGCAAAAATTGGAAATGTTGGCTCTAATATTGAAAAAATAAAATAATTTTAGAACTTGTAAGGAGTGCTCATTTAAATTTAAATAGAATAGAACTTACTAATTTGGTTAGTGAATTGTGAGGTGTGTTCAGAGTTAGGAGCCAAATAGCAATTCAAGTATTAGGATTAATCAAAGTTATATATATACTTGTGTTTTTGTGTGTAAATTGTCTTGTTTATGTGTAAGGCTATGCTCAGATAGGCAAAACAAAGGAATTGAGAAAAATTAAGCAGAGCCCTAATAAGTCATTTCAAGAATTTGTCTCAAGCTGCTTCAGGCAGTTAGAAGAATGGTATAAGAATACTAATTCTGCTTCTCAGGCCAAACACCGCAAAAGGGACCCAGAGAGGACCGAGGATTTGGCTTCTCTGATTTTGCCTATTGGATTCAAAAGATAGGTTAGGAACACCTTAAAATGGAACTAACAATACAAGGTATAAATTTAAAGGATTTTTAGATACCAGAGCTGATGTATCTGTTATTGCTAAGCTACATTGGCCTCCTTCTTGGCCCACTCATGCAGCAGCCACAGAATTACAAGGTATAGGGCAGAGTAAATCCCCTCAATAAAGCCCTAGTTTTTCACAATGAGAAGATAAAGAAAGTCATTCTGGACTTTTTCAGCCTTATGTGCTCCCTGGATTGCCAGTTAATTTGTGGGGTAGAGATGTTTTGAAAAATATGGGAGCGTTCCTTGTCAATCCTAATGGTTTAGTCAGTAATTAAATGCTTGATCAAGGATTTTTGCCCACTAAGGGACTAGGGAAAGAACAGTGGGGAACTCTCACCTCCATAGAAGTGGCACTCAATACCAGAAGGCATGGATTAGGATATCAAAATTTAGCTTGGGGTCTTGGTAGCTCCTGCTACCTCAATAATGCATTGTGCAGACCCAATTACTTGGAAATCAGATAATGCTGCATGGGTAGACCAATGGCCCCCTTCTCAGGAGAAACTTAAGGCAGCTGCTTGATTGGTACAAAAGCAGTTACAACTTGGGCACATTGAACCTTCTAATAGCCCATGGAATACACCTATATTTGTTATTAAAAAGAAATAGGAAACTAGGGGTTATTACAAAATTTGAGAGCAATAAATAAGACTATGGAAATTATGGGTCCTTTCCAGCTAGGACTCCCTTCTCCTGCTGCCATTCCATGAAATTTTCACCTTGTAATTTTTTACTTGAAGGATTGGTTTTTTACTATTCCTTTAAGCCCTCATGATTGCAAGTGTTTTGCATTCAGTGTTTCTTCACTTAATTTCCAGGCTCCAATGGAGCAATACCAGTGGACAGTTTTGCCTCAAGGTATGGAAAACTGTCCTACCTTGTGCCAAAATATGTTGCTCAAGCTATCTCTCTAGTATGAAGGCAGCACCCTAAGGCATACATAATTCATTATATAGATGATATTCTTATTGCTCATCCAAATAAAGACACTGTGTTGACCATTTTGCAACAACTAGAATATTCTTTGATAGAATCAGGATTTTATATAGCTCCTTAAAAGGTACAGCAATCTTTACCTTTCTCTTATTTAGGACAAATTATTGAGGGACAACAAATTCATCCACAAAAGTTAGAAATCAGGACAGATCATTTGCAAACTTTAAACAATTTCCAGAAATTATTAGGTGTTATTAATTGGCTTAGACCTTCCTTGAAATTAACTACTGGGGAACTGAAACCATTTTTTGATATTCTTAGAGGCTCGGCTAAACCAGCTTCTCCTTGGCTACTTACAGCTGCAGGACAGCAAGCTTTAAAGCTTGTAGAAAAAGCCTTGCAACAAGCACAAATAAAATGCATAAATCCTGAAAAATCAGTTGCCTTACTAATTTGTCCCTCGAATTACATTCCAATGGGACTATTGTGGCAAGCTTCAGGTCCTATTGAATGAATTCATTTAGCTGTTAAAGTTTTATCTTCGTATTTTGATCTTGTCACCTCCTTGATTATCAAGGGGCGTAGGCAACTTTTATAGCTTATAGGTTTTGAGCCTCAAATTATTGTTGTTCCTTTTTCAAAGGATCAACAACAATGGCTCTGGGAAACTTCTACTAAATGGCAAATTGCTTTTGCAAATTTTTTTTTATTTTTTTTTATTTTTTACAGAGACAGAGAGAGAGTCAGAGAGAGGGATAGACAGGGACGGACAGACAGGAACGGAAAGAGATGAGAAGCATCAATCATTAGTTTTTCATTGTGCATTGCAACACCTTAGTTGTTCATTGATTGCTTTCTCATACGTGCCTTGACCACGGGCCTTCAGCAGACTGGGTAACCCCTTGCTGGAGCCAGCGACCTTGGGTTCAAGCGCTGGTGAGCCTTGCTCAAACCAGATGAGCCCGCGCTCAAGCTGGCAACCTCAGGGTCTCGAACCTGGGTCCTCTGCATCCCAGTATGACGCTCTATCCACTGCGCCACCGCCTGGTCAGGCTGCTTTTGCAAATTTTACAGGCCAAATTTATTCTCACTACCTAGCTGATAAAATAGTTCCATTTTCATTAATTACTACATTTGTCTTTTCTAAGACAATTGTTAGTGAGCCCATTCCTGAAGCAAGTACAGTCTACTGATGGTTCCAACTCAGGAATGGCAGGCTTAACAATCAATGGATAAGTTTATATTGAAACAGTCACCTTGAAATCAGCTCAAAGAGTAGAATTACATGCCATTATCATGGCTTTTCAGCATTTGCTATGTTCCTTCTTTAATCTGTATACAGACAGCAAATATTTACTTATGGTTGTTTCCACTATAGAGACTGCTGTCTTAGGGACAACAACTGATGAGGAACTATTTCTGCAATTTCTCCTTCTTCAAAGACCTGTACATCAACATAAAGTTCCATGTTTTATAGGACATATTCAAGCTTACTCCATGCTCCCTGGAGCTTTAGCACAAGGGAATGCCCTTGTTGATCAAGCTACCCAACAGAAAATTATTGGAGCAACCATGACAGATCAAGCAATCCAGTCTCATACTATTCATCACCAGAACGCTGCAGCCCTGTGTAAACAGTTTCAACTTTCTCGGGAAGCACCATGGCAAATTGTTAAATCTTGTCCAAGATATCCTATACTACAATCTGTCCCTTCATTTGGAGTTAACCCTTGAGGACTCCTACTAGGACAACTTTGGCAAATGGATGTTACTCATATACCTTCATTTGGCAAACAGTCCTTTGTCCATGTTACAGTGGATACTTATTCTGGATTTATAGTAGCCTCTGCCAGAAGAGGAGAGGCTGCTAAGCATGTTATAGCTCATTGTCTGTACACATTTTCTATTATTGGACTTCCTAAACTGATTAAAACTGACAATGCTTCTGCATATGTAGGAAAAACATTTACTATATTTTGTCAAACCTTTCGAATTACAGGTATTTCTTACAGTCTTAAAGTAAAGGTATTATTAAAGTGTACCCAGCAAATATTTAAGGTCAATTTTAAAAAATATAAAAGGGGGAGTCATATTCTGGGACTCCTGAAAATCTACCTTATCGTGCTTTTTACTTTAAATTTTTTTCTTTTGAATGCTGATGTACAGGAGACGCCAAACCTCTTTCTCCTGCAAACTTCTACCTTCTTTTATTTGATCCAGCTAATAACACTGTTTTGTCTTTTTCCAAATAGCTCCAGATATACAGAAAAAGTTTATTTAGGCAGGGGAGGACACTAAAACCCCTCAGCGAGATCTTCTGAGTATGGCTTTTAAGTTCTATAATGACCAAGAGGCAGACAAAGCCCAAAAGAGATCAGGTAAAATACCAGCTCTTGGCATACTCCTTTAAAGGTTCCAATGCCCCAAAGGGGCCTCATAGGACTCCTTCTGGGCCCTGCTTCAATAGTGGAAAGGAAGGTCAGTGAGCTAAGCCTACAAGGCTTCTCAATTCCCACCAGGGCCATGCCTTTGCTGTGGGGAAAAAGGGACACTGGAAGGTAAGCTGCCCCCTTACTCTTCTAAGGGAGGGTTCAGTCTCTTTCAGCCCTGCTCCAGCCACCTGTGACCTAACCTTGCCCAGCCTGCTGGGACTTGCTACTGAAGACTAAAGTTGCCCAGGGACGTTGACCCCATCTCACATCACTGTGGACGAGACTAGGGTATTTCTTCCAAAAGCAGGTAAACTGATCTCATTTCTTACAGACCCAAGGGCCACTTACTATGTCTTTCTTGAATATTTGGGTTTTTATTCATTCCTGGAAGATCTCTGTTGTGGGTGTTGATAGTCCTACTTTCTGCTGCTTTGTTTAATATATAGTGTCTCCTTTATTCCTCTTATCTCAATGCCCCATGCATATTTTATGCTGGGATCTACTCCTAATTTAGAGCTCTCTTTCTCCTTTTTGCCAACATCTGTTACGAATTAACCTTTGCCACCCAGCAAAGTGTATCCCAAGGTTCTTCTCACCACCTTCATGGCTGCAAAACTTCAGGAAAGGGCCCCCTGGTCTCATTTCTCCAGGTTGAGGAGTACAGGGGCTCCATCTCCACACATGCCTTCAGATGGCTTTATCCATTCTACCTGAATCATTACCAGCTAGAAGCAGCGGTCATTTGGACTTGGACTCTAGCTGCGAAGCGTAGAAATGTGACAACAATTCCAGTGCCATGCGGACTTTTCCTGGATGTATTTCCTGGACTCCTGCTCCTTGTGACAGCTCTCAATGGGACTGAAGTGGTCTTGGGTTGCATCTGCAGGGATTTGGAATGGTGATGGTGCCAACATGGACTTGATGAAATTACATGAACATATCAAAGACATTTAAAACAGTAAAGACTCTATTATAGATCTTGCTGTATTAGCCAAAAGTTTGCTTGATAATCTAAAAGGCTTTAATCCCTTTAATGTATTAGAATACTTGTTTGGGTATCTGTTAGCATTGGCTATACTAATTTTCTATTTATTCTGTATATTTTTAGTCTGCTGTAGAATTAAAATCTGGGAAACCAGGAAATCAGATGAGTGCAAATCTCAGCACACAAATTAAAAATAAAAAAGAAAAAGAGGATATATAGTAGACTGCAAGTGGCAAAAAGCCTTTGTAGATTCCAGGCTTAGCAAAAGGCTAAGTTCTCCCTCCCACCATCTCCACATTGGCTACGAAGCTGAGTATTTGCACCCACTTCACTTGCTTGTTTAAGTTGCTGGAAGCAATTTACATGCCCTTCCTCTCACTCTTTGTTCAGATGTTGGTTGTTTTCACTTATGCATGGTGGGGAGATTCCTGTTTATGCCTTAAGAGAGTTCCTGTTTTTGCCTCAGATGTGTAACTTTGTATCAAAATCTTCCTTATTTGCATATGGCTATATAATAAAGCAAACTGAGACTGGGACACTCGGATATTGGCATCAGCATTGAAGAGGCCTCCCAATCCCATCCTCTTTTCTCAATGAGTCTATTTTCTTAATTCTGCACCATTCTCCTTCAAGACCCAGAATTACAAGCCATGCTGGTCTGTGGCAAGTGGCGCCTGAATAGGGACTTGAGTACGAGAAAACTAAACTAAGGCAGGTGACAGAACTCCTCAAGTGTAAATAAATACTCAGGAATAATTATTGCCAAGTGTGAAAACAATAATATTCTGTTTAAATTCATTCAATACCTCCTAATTCAAACTCCTCAGAGGGACAAGTATTGTGGTACTTGGAGAGAAGGCTAGAACTATGTCTTTCTTGACCTCTAAGTATTTGATATGGTTCCTAATATGTAGGAGACATTGAATAAATATTTGTTAACTATATTAAATAATAAATTAATCAATTAAATGATGAGGACCGTTTTGAGGTCCGATGTTTCTAGTTGATCATTTCTTGGGTCAGTGTCATATATATACTTTCCACTTGAGTAATAATGAGACAACTGCTGCTCCTCTAACAAACCTGGTTGTCTTCTCACATGTGTCTCCAATGCCTAGAATGCCACACATCAAATGTGGAGAGCTTGTCAATTTCACCTCATTTTTTACCTATTACTTAATCTTCATCTCTTCTGTGAAGCATTTCTGTGCTGCTGTAGAAAGAGAGAACTTTTCTCTCTATTCCCTCCAATAGCATTTATTAACATGTACTTTTCCCAACTCCATTGGGAACTTTTTGATCAGAGGTAGTGTCTTTTTGTTTCTGTATCCAAAAACCTAGCATTTCTGACATATGGTAGGAACTAAAGAAATGTGAATAAATACTAACACAAATACATTCAGTTTTGGCAATATATTACATACATATGAATTGTATAAATAAGAATAGTATTGATGGCTGGATAATTTAAGGTACATTCTTAAAATAAGTGTTCCTGAATATCATGAGTAAACAAGTAGGCATTGAATCAGACTAGCCTGATTATAATCGCTATGTCATCCTTCATCAACAATGCAGGCATACACACACTATTTAACTTCTCTGTGCCTAAGCTCCTCATCCACAAATTGGGATTTACAATGAATCTACCCCATGGTGTTGTTGTGAGGATTGATACAATCTTGAGACATGCTTAGCAAAGTAGCTGGCAGACAGTACTCAGTAAATATTTGTTGTTCTTGTTCTTATTTAGTACTTGCAATTTGGAGTCAGATATAAACTTGACTTACTTCATCACTCACCAATCATGTAATTTTGGATAAATCAGCTAAGCTCTCTGAGTCTGTTTTTTCATATGTACAATGGTGAAAACCTTGCATAGAGCTGCTGTGTTTCATTGTCACTAAGAGAATGCACATGTCTTTACATAGCAAATACTTAAAAGATGAAAATGTTGGTTATTTTGATTTTTCTGATATCAATGATTTTCTCTAAGATAAAGAATGGAATATACTAGAAGAACAAGACCTATACAAGAACAACAATATACTAGAGAGGTAATTTTCATGAAAATCTTTTTACCCATAGTAGGCAGACATAACAGGGCAAATGCTTCAAAAGCCATAGAATATTTTCAAGTGTTCAAAAGATTCTATGCTAGCTATAAATAACCAAATAAAACTAAATATTAACAACAACAACAAAAAAAAACAAGGGACTTCAAAGACAGCCTTAGAATGGATTTTCTTCATCCCTAAATATGTCTTTCAATTAATTTGTAATTATGAACATAATTACACAGTAAGAAAACTTCTTCAGTTTTGGTGATCAATATGCCTTATCAACCTGTCTTTATTCATCCACATATTTACAGCAGATATAGCTATATAAATCTCTGCTCTTACACAAAATAAATTTAATATTGGCTTTAGCTTAAAAATAAGCTGCAGTTATATGACATTACATGACATTATGTATTAAAAGATTTTAAGTTTTTAGTATGTATATAAAAATAATTAGCTATATCTAGAAAAGGTATTTATTTAAAATTGAAGGCATTATTTTATTTTATGAACAAGGTTCAATAATTTTAGTTCAACAAAGTTACAAATGGTTTTATAGTGGCTTTATTCTAAACAATGAATACAGGTACTAGAAAGCATGTCATTAGACATCTCTACTGGCCTAAAATTAGCTAGCTGTCTGTCTGATATTGACCCAGGTAAGAAATCTACAAGACATTGGTCATTTGTAAATGTTTGTTGTTTCATAATGAATGAGTGATCTCTGCTATTTTAGAGAACATATCAGCTTCTATGCAAATATTATCAGTCTAGGCATATGGTTGGCATTCAATATACATTTCTTATTTCCTAAGAGTCACTGAGTCATCAAAATTTGGGAAATGTTTGTTGAAAATAGGGCTGCTAATTTCTGTGAAAGTTTAAAAAGTGAAAGATTTTTTCCCACGTAAGGAATTATCTATTGCTGGAGTCTAGAGAAACATAGTGAAAACATATATGGAAAGGTAGAGAATGAGAGCTCAGGATCAACTAAAGAAGTGGTCAGACTATAAAATGTAGTCTGTTCTGATCAGATTAAGAGGGTGTTGACCCTGCTTGCAAAGGTGGATCAGATGATAAATATCAAATGATTCTGGATCTGGTGAAACAAAGAAAAACATTACTCAAAGAAGTTCAGGCATTCCCTGGAAAAATGAAGAAGTAAAACTATTATTATAAGTGGTTAGAGTTATAGCCCAAAGAGACAGAATGTGCTCTAAGACTAGGGATAAAAAGATAATTGTGATAGGGGAGAAAAAGCCAGGCTTGAAATCAGAAGTTGGAAAAAGTAAATGAAGGGAAAGGTAATAAAAGATTTGGGTGATTTAGGCAGCTAGGTCTGTGAACAAAGAGTATACACCAAGTTCCTTCCTTCATGCAGTGCCCAGGGAAAACTCTCCAGGGTTCAAGTGGCCTTCAAACGCTCAACTCCGCCAAGCCACACCCTGAACTAATGAAATTGAGCTACTCTCTTATATTTGAGTAAGTGCCTTTGTTGACTGTCCATAAGTGACTACTTTTCAAGAGCTCAATGTTCTTGGTTCTGTTCTTGAACTTACAGTCGTCTTATCAACAAGACCACAGTTCCTTGGCACCGCCCCCAGCATCTTAGCATAGTGTCCCTTGCTGACTTCTAATACTTGATTTACAAACACAAGACCCTTTCTAAGTCCCGTTTTCACCACCCATTCAAGCAACATGCCAAGATATAGCATTCTTGAGTCCAAAGGCTGTTACAGCTGTTCACTCAAAAGATTAGGAAAATAGTTACACAAATGCCAACTTTTTTATTCAGAACATAAGACTGATAGTTTTGATATCATTCAAGAAATATTTATCAAATAACCTTAGTTTCTGTTTTAGGTACATGTGCTTTCTATAATACCTATAAGTCTTCCAGGGTGTGTGTTCTTATTCTGTGACCTTTGGTTGGGAATGAGAACACTAAGCTTTGATTACCACCTCGTGCCAGCTCCCTCAGTGATGTGCTGCAGGTGGAGGGTGTGGCGTTACTGATTACTCACTACTCGTGCTTCTGCCAGTTTTCATTAATGGCAATATTTTCACCAAAACTTAGCATTCTTGAAATGATATTCTGTGGTTGTATTGTGTAATTCTTTTTGCCTATCCTTGATATCAGAAGTTTTTCTAACTGACCTCTTAAGCTTTTACCTCAATATAAATGTGGATTCATTGGTAGATTTTAGGCCAGGGTTACCTTATAAGTCATTTCTGACTTATCAAGTCTTAGAAGGGAAGCATATCCTTCTCTTATTTCTTTATTCAAAGACACTCAGACTGTATTTTACTATTGGTAGAGATGATTTGGGACAACTGGACCGACTTTCCAGTGCAGTGAAAATATGTGTTCATGGAAATTGTCTCTAGAGCAGTGCTTCCCAGAATTGTGTGTTAAAATTGCCGGGAACTTTATGAACATACAAATTCTTCTACTTAGTGGTCATTGAATATCACTGAATGTATACAATGCAAGAAGTCTCTTTCTGAACCCTGAATCAGGGATTATTACCTAGAGTTTGTCAGAAATGCAGATTTTTGGTACCACCCAGATTTACTGAATCAGAATCCACGTTTTAACAAGATCCCAAGTAATTTGTTTGTGTATAAAAGTTAGAAAAACATCCTGAAACTCACACAAAATTAGTTCCGTAATAGTAAAATCAAAAGCACAATTACTATATACTCTCTGTGATTATATCATGAAACCCTTTGTCACAGAGGATCTCAAAGGATTAAAGTTCTGCAGACGTACTTTAGACCAGGGGTTGGCAAGCTATAGCCTGTACACTAAATTCAACCTACCACCTGTTTTTGTATTGCCCATGAGCTAAGAATAATTTTTAGATATTTAAGTTGTTAAAAATCAAAGAAAGGTAGTGTTTCATGATACAAGAAAATTATATAAAATTCAAATTTTGTGTTCCTAAGTAAGAGTTTGTTGGAACACAGACATACTGATTGGTATCACCTGCAGCTGCTTTCATGCTAAAAGTGGCAGAGTTGAGCAAGTGAGACAAAAATCACACATCTTGCAAAAAAGAAAATATATAAAATTTGGCCTTTTACACAGAAAAAAATTACCAATATCTCCTTTAGATGATACTGCTAAACAGGCCTGTCTTCTTCATCTTTAAAAGGACTATCCTTCTCCCCCCACCCCCAAAGTGAGAAGTGGGGTGGGAAAGTCAGACTCCTGCATGTGCCCAACCAGGAGCCACCCAGCATGCCCACCAGGGGGTGTTGCTTGACTGCAATCGGAGCCATTCTAGCACCTGAGGTGGAGGCCATGGAGCCATCCTCAGTGCCCAGGCCAACTTTGTGGAGCCTTTGCTTCAGGAGGCGAAGAGAGAGATAGAGAGAAAGGAGAGGGGGAAGGACAGAGAAGCAGATGGGTGTTCTCCTGTGTGCCCTGGCTGGGAATTGAACCTTGGACTTCCACACACCAACCAACGCTCTACCACTGAGCCAACCGGCCAGGGCCAATCAATGTAGATATTTAAAATACCCCCTTTAAATACATAAGAATTTCTTTCTAAGGATTGCCACCGAAGAATTTTATTTAAAAAATGTATGATTTAGATTTGATACCAAATTTGTGCAATATCCAGTAATTACAAATTTTACCTGAGTATATTTTCAATTGGTTCATCTATTAGAGCTGCTCTCAAACTTTTGATCTCAGGGGCCTGTTATACTTTTAAAAATTGTTGAGGACCTCCAAGATCTTTTATTTATGTAAGTTATATTTGTCAATATTTGCCATATTAGAAGTTAAAACAAAAAATTTTTTTAAATATATATTTATTGTTTATTTAAAAATAACTGTCAACTTATTTCATGTTAATATAATAACATATATTTTATGGGAAATATTTAAAAGTTCCAAAGAGAGACATTGTTTGACAAATCTCTTTAATGTCTAGTTTATAAGTAAACAGATAGCTTCTTATTTATTTCTCCATTCATTCTGCTATGATATCACACATCATTAGACTTCTGGAAAAATTCACAGTACACAGAAATGAGAATAAAAAGAAAAATAAACTTTTGAATTATTATGAAAGTATTTTGGACTTCATGAACTCTCTAAAGGTTCTCTAAGACCTCCAAGGTTTTCTGTAGCACACTTTGAAAACTGTTTTTTTTGTTTTCTTTTTGTAACTCAGACTGACCAGTTAATCATATCTCTGACACACATATTTACAGGGGTAAAAATTATTGCTGGTTCCCAATTTAGGAATGCAGTATGGTTTAAATGCTTATAAGCAACCTGATTTCTTATTAAACTCAGTTGACTTGAACAAATAGTATTTCAAAATCAATCTGTTTAGCATTTTAAGAGTTATGTGTGAAAATGTATTCAGAGTCCAAGACTGGATGACAGGACTATGGCTCCCTTTGTGCTGTCTAGCAGTTGTGTTGGGACTTCTATCTTTACATCGTTCCTTACCAGCTGTGAAATTAGGAACTTCTTCAGCTCCAACCAATTCCTGGGGATCCCCTGGCCTGGAGCTGGAAGCAAGAACATGATGAAAATAGGGACGTGGTATGAGTTGTGGGTACAATGACTTTTCTTTAATAAAATACAAGAATTAGTTAAAATTTTTCTTTTTACCCTATTGTTGTTGGGCTTTGAGTCAAATCTTGCCTTCTTGTTTTCTGCAGAATAGAACAAAAATTCAATTCTCTCCATATCCTTCTGTATGTGTTAAGCCTCGAACGATTCAAACTAGCTTAAAGAAAAGTTTATTGGCACACATAACTTGAAAGGTCTGGGTATAAAAGGTAGAGTTGATTTCAGACAGGTTTATTGTCATCAGGACTTCATCTCTCACTGTACTGGCATAATTCCTACTAAAAATGATCCTTTCTGTCCATGTGGTGCAAAACATGGCAACCAGAGACTTATTTTTATGCCAATGCTAATATCAGTCCCAGATTAAAGGATGTCTACTGGCCAGCCCAGGTCACATGTCATCCTGCAGTGGAGAAGAGGAGTTCTGGATTGGAAACCCTTCCAGAATCTCCTAGAGAAGGACATGGAGTTGTTAAAGGGATTCAAAGGAGGCAGCAAGGAAAAACTTGTCCTGCACCTCTTTTTTTTTTTTTTTGTATTTTTCTGAAGCTGGAAATGGGGAGAGACAGTCAGTCAGACTCCCGCATGAGCTCGACCGGGATCCACCCGGCACACCCACCAGGGGGCAACGCTCTGCCCACCAGGGGGCGACGCTCTGCCCCTCCGGGGCGTCGCTCTGCTGCGACCAGAGCCGCTCTAGCGCCTGGGGCAGAGGCCAAGGAGCCATCCCCAGCGCCCGGGCCATCTTTGCTCCAATGGAGCCTTGGCTGCGGGAGGGGAAGAGAGAGACAGAGAGGAAGGAGGGGGTGAGGGTGGAGAAGCAAATGAGCGCTTCTCCTATGTGCCCTGGCCGGGAATCGAACCTGGGTCCCCCGCACGGCAAGCCAACGCTCTACCACTGAGCCAACAGGCCAGGGCTGTCCTGCACCTCTTGCTTCTAAAAGAAATCAAGGACTTTTCAAGGTTTTCTATGTGTGTTGGCAGTTTTTAAATTGTAATCATTAAACTGAATTAGTTTACTATAGCAATTCATTGCTTTGAAGAACACTGAGAAATTAGATTTAAAAAATAGATAAGATACAGAATTTTAGAAATCTCCCTCTATTCTTAACTCATATTCCTTAACACCAGCTAGGCATGACTTCATGTTCTAGAAACCATGTCCATTTCTGTCTCTATGTTTTCCTGAAACTTCTGCTATTTTATATTCTCTCAGTGCAAGAACTGTTGCACCTTTTTTATTGAGAGGAAACCTGAGAAGTTAAATAATTTGTCCAATATCCTGATTAGTAAATAGTAGAACTGAATCCCTCTCACTCCAAATTAGCTTGTTATTTTTTTTTTTACCATAGGTGTTACCTCTTTATTTAAACATATTGTTAACTGAAAAAGTCCTAAATTTATTAATTCTTTCACCAAATATTTGTTGACAGGCACTGTTCTGGGCATTGAAAAAGTACAGTGAGCAAAATAGACAAGCTCTTGCTTTAATAGAGTTCATATCCTAGTGGGGGAGACAGAAAATAAATTAATATATATGATGTCACATTGCAATGAGTACTGGAGAGAAAGTGATTGGAACGTGTGCTTTTTAAGTAAGGTGATTAGAGATGACATGTTGGAGGTTACGCTTGGACGGAGACTTGAATGAAGTCAGGGAGCACGCCAGGGGGCTATTGGAAGGAAGGGTGTCCCAGACAGGAGAAAAGGAAGAACAAAGGCACTGGAGTGTCAGTGTTCTTGGCATGTTTGCAGGGAACAGCAAAGAGGCAAGGGGGTCTGGAACTAATTTTGGGCAGGGGAGGGAGCAGTAGGGAATTAGGTCAGAGTGGTAGCCAAAGGACACTTTATCCAGAAAGTTGAGAGAGATGGAAACCATTCAACTGTGCATTCTTGGTTTTTGAAGAAAAAAGAAAAACCTTTTTATTATAAGGTGTTTATCTGGAAAAGATGAAAAAAGAGATCTTCATCATTTCTACCATCCAAAGCAAGTATTCAAGTTTATTTATTCCATCATTTATTTATTCATGCCTTCAGTCAACATTTAGTAGGCATCCACTAGTCTCTATATCCTGAGCCAGATGTTGAAGTTGTGGAAAGGAACAAGGTAGTTTTTTTGTCCTTCAGGAGCCATTGTAGGTGACGTACAACAAAAAGGTGATCAGGTTGACAAAAGCATTTTGTATTACTGTCCACACTTTTTCCCCCCAAGAAAGTGGTTTCTACAAGTCCTAGCTGGAAGCCTGCCATTTACTGACATGTTGTTATAAATTTTTAAATGAAATATTCTACTAGAAATAGACTCAGTGTGGTAACAGATCCATCTTACTACTGTTTCAGAAGAGTTTAAAAGCATTTAATTTCCATGCCTTATCCATTACAAACACATGATGTCATATCATCTGGGGAGCAATCCGTTTCATAATTTGAAGTGGAACCAACACAACATGATTCAAAAAGGAAGCAAAGGTGACAAGGTACAGAATCACATGCGGCAGTGCACATGCACCTACCATGAACCTTTCTGGGATCAAGTGACCTGACGCAGAACAGAGTTCGATGGCAACGAATCAGAGAACCAAACCACATTTCATTTCCCTCTGAGAGACAGCAGTGTAAATCGGGATGAAATAAAGTTCATGTGATGTGCAGAAAACATTTTTAGTGTTGGTTTCCTCTGTCCTGAAATGAGGAAAACAGAGCACGAGGAAGGCCAAGTGAGGGGACAGCATAATGAGCTGCGGGATGAAAGAGGATGCAGCCCTGTGGAGTGGCCTCTGCCTCCGCAGTCACGAGTGCCGCTGGCCAGCTGGCACCCAACCTGCCCAGGGCTCTTTCATGTGCTGGACTTCAGGACAAGAGAGGAGAGTGATGGAGATGTTCTCTTCCTCCAATATCCACTCCCCTTCCCTTCTGTCTCCTTCCAATATTTTTTTGCATTTGTACTCACGTATTTCATATGGGTCATGAAAGTTGGTTATGTATTATGGCTACAGAGTACTATATTACATTTCAAGGGCAGAAAAGGGCTACACACTAAGCTGCCAAATCAAATCCTTGCCAGAATGGTCCCAACTAATGAGAAGGTTTTGAATTATAGTTAAATGAACGAGATGTGGAGAACAAGGAATACCAGGGAGAGTCAGCAAGTGGGGTTACTGGCTCTTTCCCGGGCGTGTCTTCTGTGTGATCTTCATTGAAGTATGTGAGAAGTTAAGTCTTGATACATTAATATTTTAAGAATTCCTATAAATTTTCATCAGGAACTAGGTCAAGTATTATTTAAACTAAGGGAACCATCACAATGTTTTGTATAATATAATTGGTCTATAAATAGCCACTTCATGAAGGAATGTGTATCTGCAAAAATAAATAGATGGACAGATAACAAACTGCAGACGTGAGAAATCCGGACAGCTTCACCAGTGAAGTGGAGTTCCTACCTTGCCTCCTTGCCACAGAAGGAAAATCTATTACATTTAAGATTTTACACACATTCTGATATTATTTCATTTTAACTGGTCCTAACACTGTGTCAGTTGAGTCCTTGACTGACTTTAATTTCTAAATTGGTCCTTTCCCTTTTTCTGCAGTTTTTCAAAGTTTTGTTTTTAATGCCATTGCTTTGGAGTCAAACAACAAAGAATTTTTAAAATCATAGCTCTTTGAGTCTTTAGACTGTTTTTAAGCCATAAAGCCTTTAGGATCAGAGATTTTCTCATTTTGCAGCTGAAAGTGACTTTAAGAGTCCTTAGCTAAGAAATGCTTATAAGTGCTTGATCAGACAATTAGAAAAAAATAATTAATTTCTTGAATATAGTTCTTATAACTGGTGCTCAGAAATAAGGCAAAAATCAACTTCTGCTAATTTTCCCAAGACGTATTTTCTATACATATTCATTAAAAAGCATTAAACATTTTTTTTGGTGATGAATCAAAATAGATTAAATTAATACATTATATAAACTAAGTTATTTATTTAATAAGAAAGCATAATGACTAAGACAATAGAAAATATTCAAAAATTTATTTAGACAGTTAATTTTAATGGGGTGACATTGGTCAACTAGAGCACATAGATTTAGAGAAAACATCTCCAGATCATTTTGACATTCAATTATGTTGTATACCCATCATCCAAAATCAAATTGTCCTCCGTCACACTTCATTTGGGTTTTTTTAAGCCCATCTCCCCCCTCCCCCTCCCCCTGGTAACCACTATACTATTATCTATGTCCATGAGTCTCAATTTTGTGTACCACCTATGTATGGAATCATACAGTTCTTAGTTTTTTTCTGATTTACTTATTTCACTCAGTATAATGTTATCAAGGTCCATCCATGTTGTTGTAAATGATCCGATGTCATCATTTCTTATGACTGAGTAGTATTCCATAGTATATATGTACCACATCTTCTTTATCCAATCTTCTATTGATGGGCTTTTTGGCTGTTTCCATGTCTTGGCCACTGTGAACAATGCTGCGATGAACATGGGGCTGCATGTGTCTTTACGTACCAATGATATTGAGGAAAACATTCAAATTTTAAAAAAGCAAGTGTTCTGGCTCTGGCCAGGTATCTCAGTCGATAGAATGTTGTCTTGGCGCTCTGAGGTTGTGAGTCTGATCCCAGGTCAGGGCATGTGTTAGAAGCAACCAATGAGTGCAACTAAATAGAACAACTGAGTGGAATGAGTTGATGCTTCTCTCTCCCACTCTTTTTCTTCCTACACCCTCTCACAGAAAATTAATGGAAAAAAAATTTAAGGAAAGCAAAAATATTTCACAGTACCAAGCCAAAAACATTGTTAGGAAAGCTACAAACCCATTCATTTTAGATGTATTAATAGGTAATTGCTTGAGCTCTGTCAGCACATCAGTAACAAATTATAGTCACATAGGTAAAATTAGATGTCAACTGAATCCCCCTTTTCCTCAGGTCCTCTTCCTCTATATAATTATGCCCATTATTAAAGAGAAATAAACAAAATATCAAAATGTATATAGAGTTGTTTGTGGTATCTACATTTTCTATTTTCAATAAATTGAGTTAAAAAAATGAAAAGAAAATGGCCTTTTATATTATTTTGTAAAATTTAGTGAAAGCTTTACTGTTGATTTTTGTATTTTATTTTTTGGTTGGTTGTTTTCATGACATTCATTATGAGAATTTTGTATAACTGGGAATTAGTGGTAAGGTGGAACAGTCCAAAGACAGGAGAATAGGGAAAAAGGGAACAAGAAGAAAAAGAGAACCCTGCTTCCATGTGATGTGCTTTGGAACTCGGTACAGAATGTTGCGGGATTACCTCTCCTTCTTGGAGTCAGTAACATCATCCACAGAGAAAATCTGTCTGAGATGAATCTGAATAAGGGGTAGGAGTGTTTGCTAGGCAGACTAGGGTGAAGATGGAGAGAATGTTAAATGTAGTCAGCAGGACTCTTTATGGCCCAAAGTGTGTGAGCAAGTGCACCTGAGGGTGTGTATGAGGTTGGGCTCAGGGAGAGTGTTCAGGACCATTGGGAGATGAAATTGTAAGACAAGTAGTGACGGCCAAAGCCTTTATAGACTGTGCTGGGGACTTTGGAATATATGGTATAGGATGGTGATAGGAAAGGCCTCCTAAAGAGTTTTGTGTAGGACATAGGGGTGAAGTGTTTATGGTATGATAAGACACTCATCTTAGAAAGGTCACTTTTAAGGTTGTGTAGAGGATTAAAACAGGGCTCTCCTGAAGATGAGGAGACCAGCTAGTAAGTGTTAGTCAGCATAAACTAGGTTCTGATGTGGTAACAGCCAATGCTTAAATCTCAGTGGCTTAGTGCAACCAAAGGATATTTTACTCTTTTTCTGTATGCCTTACACAGGTCAGCTGGCACTCTGTTCCATAACATCACTCAGGGACTCAGGCTCCACCATGTTTTGAGTGTACCATCTGAAACACATGGTTTTTTAGTCACTGCATTAGGGAAAGAGACCAGAATAACATTACACACTGGCTTTCTTATATGTCAAAATGAAAGTGACACATGCCTTTTCTTCCTGCATCACAACCAGTGACATGGCTCTGCTTAACCACAGGAACCTGGGAAATGGGGAAAAGCAGATGAAATGATTGCTGAACATCTCAGCCTCTGTCACAGTAAGTTCAGATAAGTAGATGAAAGCTGCTGTGGGGCTGGAGAAGAGGCAGTCTGCCTTGAGTGGTCTTAAAGTGGTGGAAACAAAAAAAAGACCAAGGCAATGTTGTGGGGAGTGAGAGAGCAGCAAAAAAAGGATAATTATTTGGTATAAGTGGTGCCAATGAACTTAGCTTAGTGAGTGAAACTGAAAGACACAATGGTATGGAATAGAGAATGAGAAAGTTCATTTTGTCCACTGCTGGTGTCTACAGAACCTAGTTAAATATGCCCAGTTATAACTGCAATCCTGGAGCTCAACATAGTCAGGACTAGCTATTGATATTTGTACACATCCATGCAATTATAGCTAGATATCGAAAACATGCAGGTGGACAATTCTTCTAAATGAGAGGATATATAAGTAGAATAGGTGAGATCTAAAAATGTTGAATTGTTTATGCATTCTGGATCCAAAGTCATCACGCCCAGATTGATTCAGGAAATAGGGGATCAGAATGTCTACTTACGCAAGACTATAATTAACTGGGTTTTGATGTATGGTTGCAGAGGCTAGAAACACACTGAAAGATTTATTGCGTGCAATATTTACTTGATGCCTAAAGAAACAAGGCAAGCCCACTTATGAACTTCTGCAGAGATTTACTTTACTTTTTTATTGAATTTATTGGGGTGACATTGGTTTGCAAAACCATTCAGGTTTCAAGAATACAACTCAATAAAACATCATCTGCTCCTTTTGGGCGATCAGTATGCAACATAATCAAATATCCAAATAACCTGGAGATGTTTTCTCTGAACCTGTGTACCCTGATTTATCAATGTCACCCCATAAAAATTAATTAAAAAAAAATCATCTGCACACTGCATCATTTACTCATCACCCCAAGCAAAGTCTCTTTCCGTCCCCATTTTCTTCCCTTCTGTCCACTTCCACCAGGCCCCCACTCTTTCCCCCCTGGCTTCACCACACTGTTGTCTTTGTCAATGTGCTATGTATATATGTTTTTTGGTCAATTCCTGCACCTTCTTTCATCCAGTCTCCCAATCCCTTCCTTTCAGACAGCTGTCAGTTTCTTCCATGTGTCTATGCCTTTGTTTCTATTTTGTTCATCAGTTTATTTTGTTCATTAGAATCCACATGTAATTGGGAACATATGGTATTTGTCTTTCTCTGACTGGCTTATTACACTTAGCATAATAATCCCCAGGTCCATCCATGCTGTCAATTTCCTTCTTTTGTATGGCCAAGCGGTATCCTATTATGTAAATAAACCACAGCTTTTTTTTTATCCACTCATCTGCTGATGGATATTTGGGCTATTTCCTGATTTTGGCTATTGTAAATAAAGCTGCAATGAACATAGGGGTGCATATAGTCTTTCAAATTAGTGTTTCAGATTTTTTGGAATATATTCCCAGAAGTGATGTCTGCTTTCACCACTCTCATGTAACATAGAAATGGAAGTACTGCACTAGTCACAGCATCAAACAAAAAGAACAAGTCATTAAAATTGGAAAGAAGTTAAACTGTCATTATTCACAGATGACATGATGTTGTACATAGAAAACCCTTAATACTTCACCAAATGTTATTAGATCTAATAAATGCATTCAACAAAGTAGCAGGATACAAAATTAATATTCAAAAATTGCTAGCCTTTTTATACACCAATAATACATTATTAGAAAGAAGAGTTAAGAAAAAAAAATCCTATTTACTATTGCAACAATAACCAAAAAATAAGACACCTACGAATAAATTTAACCAAGGAATTAAAAGACTTGTACTTAAAAAATTATGGGATACTGAAGGAAGAAAATAAGGAAGCTAAAAATAAGTAGAAGCATATATTGTGTTCATTGATTGGAAGAATTGATATTATTAAAATGTTCATATTACCCAAGCAATCTTTAGATTCAATGCAATTCCTATTAAAAAAATCAATGGTGCCCTGGCCGGTTGGCTCAGCAGTAGAGCGTCGGCCTGGCGTGCGGGGGACCCAGGTTCGATTCCCGGCCAGGGCACATAGGAGAAGCGCCCATTTGCTTCTCCACCCCACCCCCTCCTTCCTCTCTGTCTCTCTCTTCCCCTCCCGCAGCCAAGGCTCCATTGGAGCAAAGATGGCCCAGGCGCTGGGGATGGCTCCTTGGCCTCTGCCCCAGGCGCTAGAGTGGTTCTGGTCGCGGCAGAGCGAGGCCCCGGAGGGGCAGAGCATCGCCCCCTGGTGGGCAGAGCGTCGCCCCTGGTGGGCGTGCTGGGTGGATCCCAGTCGGGCACATGCGGGAGTCTGTCTGACTGTATCTCCCCGTTTCCGGCTTCAGAAAAATACAAAAAAAAAAAAAAAATCAATGGCATATTTAACAGATCTAGAACAAATATTTCAAAATTTTATGTAGAATCAAAAAAGACCCTGAATGGCCTCAAGAATCTTGAGAAAGAAGAACAAAGTTGGAGAAATCATACTACCTGATATCAAAGTATACTACAAACCTATTATAATAAAAACAGTCTGGTATTCGTGTAAGAATAGTCATATAGCCAATGGAACAGAACAGAAAGCCCAGAATAACTCACAACCTACTGGTCAATTAATATTTAACAAAGGAGGAAGAACATACAATATAGGAAAGATGGTCTCTTCAATAAATGGTGTTGGGAAAAGTTAGGTATATGGGAAAAAATTTATACTACTAACTTACGCCATACACAAGAATAAACTCAAAATGGATAAGAAACTTAAGTGTAAGACATAAAACCATAAAAATCCTATAAGAAGACATAGGCAGTAAAATCTAAAACATCTCTCATAGCAATATTTTTGGCAATATAGCTTCTTGGGCAAAGGAAACAAAGGAAATATAAATAAATGGGACTACATCAAACTAAAAAGCTTTTGCACAGAAAAAGAAACCATCAACAGAATAAAAATAGAACCCATTGAATGGGAGAACATATTTTTCAATGATACATTTTCAAAAAAATATAAAGAACATATACAGCTCAGTACCAGGAAGACAAATAACCTGATTTAAAAAATGGGCAAGGGACCTGAATAGACATTTATTCGAAGAGTACATTCAGATGGTCAATAGACACATGAAAAAATACTGAATGTTACTAACTACCAGAGAGGTGGAAATTAAAGCCACAATGATATATCACCTTACACCTGCCAGAATGGCTATCACCAATAAGTCAACAAACTACAGGTGCTGGCAAAGATGTAGAGAAAAGGGAACCCTCGTGTACTGTTGTTAGGAATGCAGAAGGTGCAGCCAGTGTAGAAAGCAGTATGGAGTTACTTCAACAATTAAAACTGGAACTGCCTTTTGACCCAGCAGAGTTTTACTTTATATAATGAAGAACAACTTGACACTACAAATTATTAGACACTAGAAGAGCTATTTAGGTAAAGTGGATGGAAACACTGCTTCTACTTCTTAAATATCTCTCTAGTGCAGTGGTTTTCAAATCGTGTTTCTCAGAGAGACCTCAGAAAGGACTGCAGAATGCAAGGGGAAGGGAGGGGAAGTGGTTCACATCTTTCACCTCCATCATCTCTGCATTGTTTTCTATTGCAGGTTCACAGAGGTTCATTTGCCTCCTCATCTGCAATGTTAACAAACCTCAGTTGAGACTTTCATCGTTTCTTGCTTAGATTATTGTTTCTTCTTCCCATTGATCTCCCTACCTTGTCTCCACCCATTGTTTTCCAGCCTCCACATCGTTTCCAAAGTGATCCTTCTCAAGCACAAATCCCATCCTGGCATTTGCTTCTACGTGGCATTTATTGGCTTCCTATCACCTTAGGATAAAGTTAAACTTTATAGGGTGGCACTGAAATAACACTTCATAATCAACCTCTATTGACTTCTCTCCAGCTCCATTTTCAGGATGTCTCCATTTGTTCTACGTGCATCTGTGGAGACAAACAACTTGCACTTACTGTGTCCTGAGGTGGAGAAAGCTTTCTGCAGAGCTAATTCAACTTTTCAGATGCAGCTTCATATAACCTCCTTTTAGAAGTCTCACTGAACTCCACTAGTTGTGAGTTCTCCTCTGAGGCTCCCATAGCAATGAAATGCACACTCCACTGATGACACATATCTTCCATTATTGTAGTATAAATGCTTTGGTTGTCTCCCATTAGACTGTGAACAAGTACTTTGGGCAAAGAGACTGGCTCATTAACCCAGTTCCTTCAGACATTGGCCTGTACTTGGCCCACAACCTTGTTAACAAGTACAGGAATGAATTTCTCCCTTTCTAGAGATCATTAAAAACAATAGCTTTTTATCTGTTCAATTCATTTGACAAGGTTTGGCCAACGAATATAGACTAAATGTCTTCTTAAGATTTTATTTGCAGTGTCTTGATTTTTTTATCTTTAAAATTTAATAGCTCTTGTAAATATAATATTTGAAAGTAACATTTCAGAATATTAGGAAAGACTTTGACTCTTTAAAATAGAAATATATAAAAATATACACTATAGAAAAGATATAAAACAAGAATTTGGGATGGAAAGAGATTTTTAAATGGAAAGTATCACTGCTGTCTTCCTGCTTCAAACGTCCTAAGGCATAACTTTTTTGGAGTGGTCCAACCACAGGTCTGTGAATGGCCCCTGTCTTCTACAAAATAGTCTTAAGACTTTTGTCCAAAGCTTCTGTAATATAACCCCAGATGACTTTCTCAACTGCATTACTCACTAATTTTTGACACAATTTTATTTTTGGCTCACTAAGATTTTTTCTCTCAAATTTCTACTTATTAAAAAATTTTTGAGATTTATGGTCATTTCTTAAGGTTCTTGTATTTCTTCATAGGATATACCAGTAAATATATCTTAATAGAAGAATGACTGAAATAAAAGACACATTAGAATAAATAATAATTTTATAGTATTTTAGATTTAATTAAAAAGCATCCAAGCACCAAGGAAAACAGAATGTGTTCAAATGTTATTTTCCTTTGTATTCTCTTCATATTCTGCTTAATTGTTTTATTCAAGATTCATGAATTTATAAGGTTAGGGAGATTTTATACAAGGTCCTAGGGGACTGAAGGAGATCAGAAAGATTTTATTTCAAGCAGTATAGAATTAATATGATAAGTTAATTAAAAGGATGTGTTTGTGCCAACAAAAGAAGTTTCCTTAAACCATTGGGGAAATTAGCTAGTTTTGTTGTAGTCTGTTTAGGATTTGATATTGAGTAAATCAGCTAACAAACAGCTGATTCTCAGAGCTACTTTCACAAGGAAATGCTTGAGTTCCAGTTCATGGGAGCTCAGGAAGGTATGGGTTACAAATTACATTCCAACACAAACTGGCCAATCAAGCCCTTGAACACTTTTGAGGTCTTTGGCTTTGCCTGTGACCATGGGAACACCCAAGGGCACCTTCAAATTAAAAATAAACATACTGTTCTAAAGAGTCCTGGATGTGTAATTTGGTTGAAATTTAAGGGATGTCTTTTTATAGTAACAGAGTCTATAAAGAAAATAAAATTCAGGTAAGGTTAAGTTCTTTGCAGTCATAAGTATATGCAAATGACCTTCAACTCTAAATTCAAATACTTTGGGCATTTACCAAACCTTCTTCCCCTCTATTTCGTGGGTACAACACATGGTACACTATTTTATTTCCAGCTAAGTTTTTATAACCTATTGAATGATATCACATTAGGAAAAAGAATATCTAACATTTATTATATAATTTGCCTTATTTCATTCTATGTTCTTATACTTCACCAATATTTATTTCTATTACCTAAATAAGCTTATGATGTTTTTAGTATTATCTCCCATTTGCAGATGGAGAAAACTGAGATGCAGAAGGGTTAATTAATCTACCCAAATCACAATGTAGTCTTAAACTACTGTGAAATTCCTGTTGGCCTCTTATTTATGTTCCTACCTTAGAAGACATATTTGTCCAGGGTTCCCTTGGACAATTTATGTTTTATTGATATTACCGAGAAAAATGACAGTGTTATTTAACTTATTACTACCTTGTTGCAGTCTAACTCTACTTAGAAAAGGTTTGAAGACAATTTAATTCTAAAAGCATTACTGAGTACCTATTGTTTGCAATTCACTGGGCTTGGTAATGAACAGGAGAGAGATGCAGAAGCTCTCTTTTCTCTACCAATTCTTCAAAAAAAGGATTATTTCTGCTATAATTAGGTGACAAGGTACATTGATAATTGTTTATGTCAATTCACTGATGATTTGTAATTATAATATGCTGTGATGAAGGGAGTCACAAAACTTATGGCTTGGTTCATTGTTTCTCTGTAGTTAAATAAGATATACTATATATCACTTCTTGGACTTTTGGCTAAGGTCAAGATATACTCTAAATGCAAATTAACTTCAAATAAATAATTCCTGTCCTCTAAAAGTCAGGCATGAAACAATAGTTCTCACAATTCTGATATTTGGGATACTTTTATCATGCATAATGGTTATAAGAATTCAATAATTAATTATATTCTCTTTATTTAAAAGAACCTGTATTAAATAGGAAGCTTGTAGATTTATTTTAATGGGAGGGTGAGGGGTGGTTAGAGCATATTAGCATGTTTCATATCAATCAAGTACTTTTAATTAAATTTAAGCCTCAAACGAACTAAAGCATGGCAAAGAGGAAGTTGGGAACCTGGTTGGTATTGTATAATAATCTTGTGGGTTCTCAAGCTTGTCTGCCCTTTGGAATCACCTGGAAAGTTTTTAAAACATATTGATACCTGGGTCCAACTCCCAGGAATTCTGATTTAACTGGTCTGCAGTATGGTGCCCTTGGCTAAGTGATGCTAATATGTTGCAAAGTTTCAGAACCATCAGTCTAGAATTTAGAATCTAATTTATTACTGCTTCAGGTCATTCCATTTCTCTAAACTTCTTGGGCCTTTTTCTGATATCATAGGTTCCTCAAATAGTTGAGATGTTAACATGGTTTTCTGCAGTAGGTATTTCTTCTGGAAAGTGATGGTACTTCTTATAAATAATTGACTTTCTAGTCAAATCAATTTTTGGTGAGTGACCTCCTTTTCTCTGGACCCCCCAGCTGATGCGTCTTGCATAGTTATACTCTCATCAAGATTCTGGACCCACAAAGCTAGTAGACCAACCCTAGAAACAAAAAGGTAACAGCCACATAGAGCCTATTGAAGTTTGTCTGCTTACCCAAAATTACTACATTCATGTTTCTTACATCTGCTTAATCATGCCTTTGGGCCAGTGGCTCTCAATTCTAGCCACACATTAAAATCGCCTGGGAGATTTCAGGAGTCCTGATGCCTGGGTCACACCACAGATGGATTACATTAGAATCTCTGAGGGGTGTGACCCAGTCATCAATGTTTTTTAAAGTTCCCCAGAAGACACTGAGAACTACTGCATTTGACTGTAATACTCCTACACAGTTACTGAAAGTGATCCTGAATCTGTGGTTTTTGAAAGATGATATTCTGGAGCTGCAGAGTTGTGCACATATGTATCTTTTTAATTACTCAAACTCAGAGTTTGGAAAAATAAATTAATTTTATTTTAAAATTACAGTTGACGTACAGTATAATATTAATTTTAGGTATACGACCTTGTAATTAGATGTTTACATAACTTCTCAAGTAATCACCCCAATCAATCTAGTACCCATCTGACACCATATACAGTATAACAATATTATTGATCATATTTTCTATGCTGTACTTTACATCCCCATGACTATTTGGAAACTATCAATTTGTACTTCTAAATCCGTCAAACTGTTCTCTGTATCTGAGTCTGTTTCCGTTCTGCTTGTTCATTTATTTTGTTTTTCAGATTCCGCATATAAGCAAAATAATCTGGCTTTTGTTTTTCTCTGACTTGTTTTACTTAGCAGAATATTTTCTGAGTCTATGCATGTTGTTGCAGATGGCAAGATTTTGTTCTCTTTTTATAGCTGAATAATATTCCATTGTATATATGCATCACTTCTTCTTTAATCATTCATCTATTTATGCACTTAGGTTGCTTCTATATCATAGCTATTGTAAACATTGCTGCAATAAACATATGGATGTATGTCTTTTCTATTTAGTGTTTTGGGTTTCTTTGGATAAATACCCAGCAGTGGAGTTGCTGGGTCCTTCTTTATCTCTTGTTATATAGCCTTTGTCTAATATCTATAAGTATTTGTACCCCAGCTTTATTTGTTTTGCTTTATTTCTATTTTTATAAAATATCTTTTCTTTCCCATTATTTTTAATCTGTCTTTTGATCTGAAGTGATCTCTTGTAGACAGCATATGTTAGAGTCCCATTTTGTTATCCATTCAGTCACCACAAATCTTTTTGTTTGGAGCATTTAATCCAGTTGCATTTAAAGCAATTTTTTTATTTTTATTTATTTTTTGACAGAGAGAGAGAAGGACAAAGAGAGGGACAAATGAGGACAGACAGACAGGAAGGGAGAGAGATGAGATTCATTAATTTTTCATTGCAGCTCCTTAGTTGTTCATATGTACCTCGACCAGGGGGCTACAGCAGAGTGAGTGACCCCTTGCTCAAGCCAGTGACCTTTGGGCTCAAGCCAGTGACCTTGGGCTTCTAGCCAGTGATCCTTAGGCTCAAGCCAGTGACCAAGGGTTCATGTCTGTGATCCCATGCTCAAGCCAACGACCCCGCACTCAAGCTGGTGAGCCCGTGCTCAAGCTGGCAACCTCAGAGTTTTGAACTTGGGTCCTCTGCATTCCAGTTCGATGCTCTATCCACTGTGCTACAGCCTGGTCAAGCTAAAGTAATTTTTGATAGATGTGGATTTATTGTCATTTTAATATTCATATTTTTTTTGTTGTTTTCTTCTTTATTTTTAAAGTAGACCTGTTAACATTTCTTGTAATACTGATTTGGTGGTGATGACCTCTTTTAGTTATATCTTGTCTGGGAAACTCTTTATCTATCCTTTGATCCTAAATGATAGCTTTGTTGGATAGAGTAATCTTGGTTGTAGGTCTTTGCTTTTTGTCACTTCGGATATTTTGTGTCAATCCCTCTGGCCTGCGAAGTTTCTGTTGAGAAATTAGCTGACAGTCTTAAGGGAGCTCCATTATAGATAACTAACTGCTTTTTTTTTTCCTGCTCTTAAGATTCTCTCTTTGTCTTTAACCTTCGGCATTTTAATTATGATGTGTCTTGGTGTAGGCCTCTTTGAGTTCTTCTCATTTGGAACTCTCTGTGCTTCTTGGGCTTGTATGTCTATTTCTTTCACCGGGTTAGGAAAGTCTTCCGTCATTATTTTTCCAAATAGGTTTTTAATTTCTTGCTCTCTCTTCTTTTTCTGGAACCCATTGATGCAAATATTGGTACATTTGAAGTTGTCCCACATGCCCCATAAACTATCCTCATAGTTTTGGGTTCTTCTTTCTTTTTGATGTTCTGATTGGGCATTTCATGCTTCCTTATCTTTCCTATTGCTGATTTGATCCTCAGCTTCATCTACTCTACTGTTGATTGTGTGTAATCTTTATTTCAGTTAGTATATTCCTCAGTTCTGACTAGTTATTTTCTTACAGTTCCCATTTTTTTGTCATGCTTCTGAAGTTCTCACTAAATTCCTTGAGGATCCTCATAACCATTGTTTTGAACTCTGTATCTGGTAGTTTGCTTGCTTCCATTTCATTTAGTTCTTATTCTGGAGATTTCTCTTGTTTTTTCATTTTGGACTCTTTCTTTGTCTCTGCATGTTGCCTGCTTCCCTGGGTTTGTTTCTATATGTTAGGTAGAACTGCTATAGCTCACAGTCTGAGTAGACTGATTTATGTAGTAGGTGTCCTATGGGCCCAGTAGTGTCCTATAGCTTCCCAGTCACCTGAGCCAGGTGCTCCAGTATGTGTGGGCTGTGTGCACCCTCCTGTTGTAGCTGAGCCTTGATTGCTATTGGAATGTCACTGGGAGGGACTGACCTTCAGGCTTATTGACTGTGAGGACCATCTGCAACTATATTAGCAGAACTGTTGTGCAGAAGCTGACCTACTGATCAAAATTTGCTTTAGTGGGGCTTTGGTGCCTGCTGAGTTTGCCCATTGAGAGCGTAGTTTGTGAAGGTGGTTGGTTGTGATCTAGAATGGTCAGAAACTGTCCACGAGGTACACTGGCACTGGGGCCTCCTGAGAGGGACAGATTGAGGTCAGCTACCACCTATACCCTGCCCAGAACTATCCAGCATGAACTATGCAGGGATCTACAGATGGCTGCTACTTGTGCTGGGTTTGGAGGTACCCAGTGAGGCCAAGCTGCAAACTGAGGCTAGCTTCTGCTAGTGACAGGCCTTGGGCCTCTTAATAAGTTGTGTGGGATATACTGAGGTGATATGTTGCTTGTTTGAGAGATTTTAGGAAAGTCCAAAATGAGCTAAGGGAGGTGGTTTGTATGGAAAAGTAACTAAAATGGCTTGAATTGGCCCAAAAGTCAAGTGGAATGGAGTCTCAGAGAATCACCACGGTGGGGCCTACAGTGTTATACAGATTGCTGGAGACTCAGATATGGTGCCTGCTTACTGGTTTCTTCGGGGAAGGGTTCAGCAAAGGAACAATGGCCTCACCTGCACTTCTGTCTGGGAGAAAGCTGCCCCTTCAATCCTTGTCCTGAAGCCAAATAATTCAGTTCGTCCCCATGTGTCCCTGGCAACTTTCAAGCTGATGTTCCAGTGCTGGAGCTCAGAGACAGTGAGTTTGAGTCAGTCTGTGTGAGGGCTCTTTAAGAGGAATGCCTGGGGCTCGAACTGCCCTCCTCTCACACAGCCACAATCTCTGCTGGTTTTTATAGCCTGATGTCATGGAGACTGCTCTTCCTAGCACTAGAGCCCTGGGCTTGGGGGCTGGTGTGGGGCTAAGACTTCTTGCTTCTTAGGATGGACTTCTGCAGCCAAGAGTTTTATCCAAGACAGGTGGGTGTGGGACCAGCCCTTCCCTGTCTCCATCCCTCCTACCAGTCTGGAGGTGGCTTCTTCTTTATATCCTTAGTTTGAGGACCTTTGTTCAGCTAGATTTCAGGTGTATCTGAATGATGGTTCTTCTGTAGATTTGTAATTCTGGTGTAGTTGTTGGAAGTCTCAAATATCATTTTTACATATGCTGTCATCCTGACCAGAAACTCCTAAAATTTAAAAAAAAAAATCAAACTTCCTGGTAATATAGTCACAGTCCTTACTTTGGACCAGGGACTCTTCCAAGCATTGTACATAGATTAACTTATTTACCCTCTCCCCATTTCACAGTGAAGGAACTTGCCCAAGGTCACATGTTTAGTATTAGGGCCAAGATTCAAATGGGATAACCTGGCTCCAAAGTCGGTATGCTTAGCCACAGGTGAGCAGAGGGTGTGGTTGTTGTAACCACCAGATGCAATGACATAGGTAATATTTTTACACTTCCATTTGACGGGTACAAAACTGAAGTACAAAGTAACTTTTCTAGTATCAGACAGCTAGTAAGTGCAGAGCTCGGATTTGAACTCAAGCAGTTTGACTCTAAAGTGTATGCTGTCATCTAGACTTCTTTCACAAATACGCAGCTTTTTTGAAACTTCTGTTACTGCAGATTGGAATTTGGCATTGCAAGTTCATGTGTGCTTCTGTGCTTACTCTTAATATCTTATCCAGAATTTCACCCAGGAGCTTTTTGCTCTACTATTATTTCACTGGAGAAGCCATTAATAAAGATATGCTTCTTAAATATTAGTGCATGATTTTAAAATTTCTTTATTTGTGCATATGTTAGGTACCATGAGTCCATCAAAGGTGCATATAAATAAAAGGAAAGATTTTCCATGCTTCTTTCCAAAACTTTGCCACTTTGCATGTTTGAAAAATTTTTTTAATTTTCTCTATTAGTTTCATGTGTCCTTAATTTAGTATTAAAAATCCAGATTTCTTCCAACTATATTAGACATTGTCCTATATTAAAATTTTAAAAGCAAGTTGTTTAGAGTTTTACAGCAATAACTATTTAAATAAGACACATATATCTCAGCCCTTTGGCAAACATCCTTGAAAACTGAAACAGTTTCACACTGTGGATTTTGGTCAATGTAACACTTATTGAGCATAGTCTTCATATTTTGATTCAATTCTAGATTTTAAGAGGTGATTTTAGAAGGTCTTTGTCTCACACTTTAATGTGATAGAAACAAACCATAAGCTCTTGTTAAAAATTTCAAAAACCTTATTCAGGAGGCATGAGGTGAGATACTGGACTCTAGCTCTAATAAGCTCCCAAGTGATGTTGCTGCTGTTATTCTGTGAACTACATTTTGAGTAGCAAGGACACTGTGCTGGTTAAGTGCCTTTTTCTAAAGGCAGAAAACAACTCCTTGATGTGTACTGTTTGCTAATATTCATGATATAAATACTCACACAATAGCCAAGTTCAAGTTACCAAGATGAGGTCATTGAAAATTGAGTTGGGAAGAGATGTGGAACACAGTAACAGTTGGCTTTTCCCAGTGGACACCAGCAGGCTCCGGCACAGTACTGATTCTACATGACTCTACACACTCCATTTCAAAATTCAGAGTAGTAAGTGATGCTATTCCACTCTGCAAAGAATTTTAATAAGGTTAAGGAGACATAGACTGTAACAGGGAAAAGGACTAGAGATTAGTTAGAAAGTGTTGAGAATAGGTGCACATAGAAAAGGAAGTAGAGTAAGAACCAGCAAACTGTCTGATACAAATAAGGTGAGGGAATACTTTGGCATTACTAAAGTGTCTGCAGTAGGGGAGTTGTTCTAGGGGCAAAACAAAAAAAAAACCCTAGTTTCACAAATGTTCCATGTTTGAGGAATAAAATAATCAGATTAATCAAACATTCAAGTTAACAAGAGCTGACCTACCTACCAGAAAGAGATGGCAATTTTGGAAGTAATAGAATACATTGAGGTGTATAGAACTTAATTTATTAATTATTTGATGGAGAAAGGACTTCTAGAGCTGCCATTTCCCAGAGTAATTGCTTTACTATTTCCGGTCTCTATTCTAGGAGAGTCGCGATGGGGAGGTGCCTGGGAAGTTCTGTTCCTGGTGTCGGTAAATAAGTATGTTACGCCTTTCTCCCATGCTGCCATGTGAAAGCAACTAGCAGACCCCAGTCCATGGAGAGGATGTCTAACTGGAAGAAATGCTCTCCCCTGAATGCTTTGAGTCTTGAAGAGTCCAAGCTCAGTTTTCTCATCTATAAAATGGGGCTGGTAACACCTAACTTCTATGATTTATTTCTGTGAGGATTAAATGGAACATGGTTATGACATATCAGTACATATTAAATACAGAATTCTACATTCCAAATGCATCTCTGAGAGACGCCATGGCTAAGTCTAAGCTATTTTTGAATATCTATGGACCTTCACTGTCTTCTGAGGCTGGGGCTTTTCAGAGACTCTTGGACTCCTTCTTTAGTCAGACACCTAAATGTGAGAATGTCTTCTTAACATTTCTGAGACCCAAATACAGATTTATTTTGAAGAAAAAAAAAATCTTTTCTTTCTTGTGTCTTAGAATAAATGTGCTATTTTGTTTTCTTAATTTGTACTATGTTAAGAACCAGAAGAGGGAATTTAAGGTCAGTCGGTCTCTCAGGTTGAGAAACTCTTAAGCTATAAGCTCCAGAATCTTGTCTTTGTCTCTCATGGGCTTGTGGGGAAAAGTGATATAACCATGAGATCACTGTGTTCTTTTAGATGATTTCCTGTTTCCTGTGTATTTAAATACACAGGGAATAATCCCGCTATTAAAATGAGACCCTGTATGTGTGTATGGGCAGAAGTTCAATGGAAAAGGAAGAAAAATATGCTTGTTGAATACCAGATGTAGAATGCATAAATCCTGTCAGAACAAGTGGGGAATAGCTTTACGGCTGACTTGCAGGAAACCTAAGGGAACTGGGAAGTCAGATAGGCATGTGTCAAACAGACTTATTTAAATCATCCGCTTCCTCGGCAAAATAAAAGTTTGAGAGGGTTCTGTTTTCTTTTGTGGTTTGAAATTACAGTTGTAGGCCTCAGAGGTCCTGCTTGATTGAAGACTTTCAAGCAAAGAAGTTACACGACCCGGGTTAGGCTCCAGCAACACCGGGCTCGCCCAGCGCCTCTGACTGAGGTCTCCAACCTTGCCCTGTTTGTACTTTCTGTTCTTTGTCATCTCAGAAACAAATTGCAGTGCAGCTGACCACTGCTTCATGGCCCTCCAGCTTGTCATAACTAAAAGGGTTTTGCATCTGAAAGAGAATGGCATCTATTGGCTTACTTCTCAGACCTGGCTTCCGGTGGTGAAGTGTACATGCAAAGTATAATCCTTGCCTCATCAGGCTTGAAAACGAGGCACCTCTTTTTTCTACATTGTCTTGTCCACAGTTCATACAGAGTTGAGAGCCTTATAGACCATCGGTTTGAGTCAAAACAAACAAACCTGATTTAAAAACCACTCACATGTGTGTGCTTGGCTACCAGGCCCATACTAATTTGAAATGAGAGATAAAACTGGACACCAATTATTCTTAGGTATGACTTCCTATTTAGTATGTTATTGGTGTAAATAGATGCAAAGCAAAGTTATTTGAAGTATCAACCATATTCTTTAAGTTATGGTAGCTCCCTAAAATGTTTTTCTCAGGTTATTTCTGTTTAAAAATATCTTTTTAAATATATTATTTCTGTCCTGGCTACACTACATAATAGAATAAAAATCATAGTGCCCTGAAAAGACTATGGGATTTATAGCCAAACACACCCAGATATAAATTATTCCTAGTTCACTACTTACTAATATGTGAACTTGAACATGTGACTGTACCTCTCTAAGCCTCAGTTTTCTTATCTTCTTTCTGAGAATATATATGTAAAAACATTTCTATAGAACCTAATACATTATCTGCTACTTTGGGAAACCTTGAAAAGATTCTTACTCTTCACCATCCATCTATTCATTCATCTATCCATCCTTCCATTTATTCATTATCCATCCATCCATCCATCCATCCATCCATCCATCCATCCATCATCCATCCATCCATCCATCCATCATCCATCCATCCATCCATTTATCCATCTGTCCTTATATCTATCCATCCACCCATCCTTTTACTAAATGCCTATTGAACACTTTTTATGTACCAGTCACTATTTCTGTAAGTAAAGCTACAAACACTTAGGAAAACAGTCTCACTGTCTATAATGGAAATGGGTATGTATTTAAAGGCACACACCAGGGACAGAAGTAATATGAAGGAAATAGTCAAATCTTTCCGGTCTCAGAGTGTGAAGTGTCAGCACAGTCTTAGCCAAGGGCATGATTCATAAGCTGAGCCTTGAAAAATGAGTGAGAGTTCCCCAGCTGAAGGAGGTGAGGGATGGGGGAGGTGGTGAGGATGACAGTTTCAGAAAGTACAAAGTGTGCAAAGCCCAAGAAACAAGAAGAGTATGGCACTTTCGAGAATTACAAATCATCTGTGGATAAGGGCATGGGGTCTGGTGGAATGGGAGGGTGTAAATGGCAAGAACGATGAGTCAGAAGCTGTCGAAGGCCTTAGGGGACATGTAGGGGCATATGCCTTTCATCCTTTGAGCAATGGTGGGCTGTGGAAACTCTGTGAGCAGATGCATGCAGAGCACTATCCTGCTGATATGACTTTAACCACCACAGAAGAGATTTTTAATGAGACATTCATAACTTATATCTTATTCCTATTTATTACATTTGAAAACACAAAAATGAGAAACACTAAATAATCAGATCACAAGCAGACATGCTTTGACTTCTCCTTACCATATTTGGGATGGTAGTGGTACTAGAAGGCTAACATTCTTCTGTGCTCTTATTTCACTGTTCAAAAGCTTTGTTAGATGAGATATGTACTATTCGTGTTTCAACAGTAATAGTTGTGCATGTACACTGTTTTAAAATATGTAGTTAAACAATACAAGTGAAAGATTACTCATATTGGCAGACATAAAATGGTTTAGCTTTCATTTTATGTTTTCTTTTCTTTTAGCATGAGAGAGAGAGAGGGACAGGCATGGACAGAGAGATGAAAAGCATCAACGCATAGTTGCAGCACCTTAGTTGATCATTGATTGCTTCCTCATACATTCCATGAGTGGGTGTCTACTGCTGAGTCAGTGATCCCTTGTTCAAGCCAGTGACCATGGGGTCATGTCTATGTGACCCTACACTCAAGCTGGTGACCCAGTGCTCAAGCTGGTGAGCCTGTGCTCAAGCAAGATGAGCCCGCACTCAATCCAGTGACCTTGGGGTTTTAAATTTGGGTCCTCAGCATCCCAGGCCAACGCTGTATCCACTGTGTCACCACTTTGTCAGATTTAGGTTTTCTTATTATAGGTAAACTGTCTTGTAATCCATGTTAGTTTTAATTATACTAATGATGTGGAGAATATAATTATTGAGTGAAGGTTTCTAACTAATGAGAAAGAAAATTCTGACTTAACTTTTAGTCTAGAAAATGGTCTCTTCTCACCAAAAACTAAGAATAGTACTCAATAGTTCTTATCCCTATTTCACGAATGAGGAAACTGAGAATAAAATAGGAATATCTAAACCGGAAACAAAATAGATACAAACAGTTCTTCATACAGTATATATACTTTAATTTAGTGTAAAGCATTAAAACAACCAATTTAATCAAAATTAAAATACAAAAAGAATCAAACTACAGTAGTACTAAAGGAAACCATAAGAGAATTCTTCATAACCTTAGAGTAGGGAGACCATCTAAGAACGACAGAAGTTTTAAGAGAAAAAATATAATGAATGTGATCATATAAAAATATATTTAAAAATTACTACATGGCAATAAAAGAGAAAAAAATCATTAAAAAGTAAAAAAAGACAAGCCCAATATAAAAGTGGGCAAAAATTAAGAATAAATAGTTTACAGTAAAGCAAATGCCGATGATTTTAAGCATATAAAAAGAGTCCCAACCTCATTCACAATAAGAGAGATAGAACTTAAAAGAACAATTGCAAACCATTTTGTACCTACAAAATTGGCCAAGAGTGGATAATATATTATATTGCAAAAGATTTGGAGAAGCAGAAACTTGGATTCTTGCAGTGGGTACAAATTGGTAATGCCCTTTGGAAGGGAATTTATGAATCTCTATGATTATTTACCATGCACAAGAATTCTGCACCTGGTGAGAAACAATGAATATGTAGAGGTTTTCATTGCCACTTTGCCTATAGTAACAAGAGACAGGAAACTACATAGGCAGGTAACTGCTTCAATAAATATTATAATGCAGTACTAAGTAGTCATTACAAAATAAGACAGGTCCACATGTGCTACTATAGAATTTCAGAGGTATACCATTTTTTTTCTTAACACATAGCCCTAAAGAGTCTTTTTGAGTATAGCCTGAGAGGCTGGGCTCTAACAGGGGTCTCCAAACTTTTTACACAGGGGGCCAGTTCACTGTCCCTCAGACCATTGGAGGGCTGCCGAATACAGTGGTCCTCTCACTGACCACCAATGAAAGAGGTGCCCCTTCCAGAAGTGCAGTAGGGGCTGGATAAATGGCCTCAAGGGACCACATTGCGGCCCGCGGGCCATAGTTTGGGGATGCCTGCCAGCCACATAGGGCCTAGAGGTAGAGGGGATGCGGTGGTGGGGGGATGGACCTAGCTTTGGAATATGGGAAACTAGAAGTCACTTAGCAGCATATAAAAAGTAATGTGTGTTCAGAGTGAAATATGAAAAGGCAGGGTCATCTTTAAAAATGTTGGATTGAGCAGAAAAAGGTCTAAGAAATTTACAAAACAAGCGATTAGCTTTAGGGAAGCTTGCAAGCATTAAACATGGTCTCAGCCACCAAGGTGGGTTTCAAGGGAGAAAAGATTCTGGGGAAGATAAAGCAGGAAGCAGATTTATAAGATAAGGACTCGGTCACATACAGAAATAGGGTAACAATCTAGCTACCTTATGACCTGGAGCACAAGGTAAAAATGGAGTCTCAGGAACAGGAAAAATCTGATTGTCAGGACTGAAACTACAGTCACATGCCACTTAAAGATAAGGATATATTCTGAGAAATGCATGAATGTGCTAGAGTGCACTTACACAAACCTACACACCTAGGCTACATGGTAGGCAACAGTCATCTATATATCTCAATGACACTTATCAATGTCAAAAATGTAATGAAGCCCTGGCCAGTTGGCTCAGTGGTAGAGTGTCGGCCTGGCGTGTAGAAGTCCCGGGTTCGATTCCCGGCCAGGGCACATAGGAGAAGCGCCCATCTGCTTCTCCACCCCTCCCCCTCTCCTTCCTCTCTGTCTCTCTCTTCCCCTCCCACAGCCGAGGCTCCATTGGAGCAAAGATGGCCTGGGCGCTGGGGATGGCTCCTTGGCCTCTGCCCCAGGCTTTAGAGTGGCTCTGGTCGCAGCAGAGCGACGCCCCGGAGGGGCAGATCATCGCCCCCTGGTGGGCAGAGTGTTGCCCCCTGGTGGGTGTGCTGGGTGGATCCTGGTGGGGCGCATGCAGGAGTCTGTCTGACTGTCTCTCCCAGTTTCTAGCTTCAGAAAAATACAAAAAATAAATAAATAAAATAAAATAAAATAAAAAACTTCTTTAAAAAAATGTAATGAAGATGAAGAAAAGTTGGCTAATAGATTTATAAATAGCATTTACAGGGAGCCAAACCATAAAGTTCAAGTGTTGCAAATACAAATGATGATAGTTTGGACTTAAAACCAAATTGTATTTTACTACACTGCTCACAAAAATTAGGGGATATTTTATAGCTTCATGTTCATTTTGAAATATCCCCTAATTTTTGTGAGCAGTATACTTGATACATTGTGCACACAATATATGTTCTTTGCTTTTCTTTCTCTGTATTCTGCTTTACTACAAAGTTATTAGCACTTTCACTAGGAAGTAGGAAAAGTAATGACAAGAAATAAAAATGCAAGTTGAACTGCAACTAAAAAATTAATTTTTTCTTAAATGCCTATACAAGAATATGATAAATATCTCAATTGTAAACATAAATTGCTACCTTGGTTAGTATACAGTATTTTGAATCTGCAAAAAAAATTATGAAGTATTGGAATGTATTTCATACCAAAGAGCACGGTAATAGAATGTTATCAGTGCAAAGAACCACAGAGATAAACTACAGGAGCATCTGTCCCTACAAATGGGAACTGCAGAAACATTCATGTAAAAAAAATGACTTAGCAAGTACACACATAAATTCTTAAGACCTAACCACATTTCCAAAAGCAAATTACAAAGCTTGGCCTAAACATGGAAAAACTGAGGTCACTTGCTGGAGTAAGGGAAGGCATTTACAATGGAAAGACTTTTTTTAAACGAAGTTATTTTAACAACTTTTTCAAAAAAGAGGTTGGGGGTGGAAGAACATGGCACTAGATGAATATACATCATAATATGAATATTAGAGCTTTTATCTATTTAGGCTATTTTTTTATTCTCCTTTTTATATTTTGTGTTTCAAAATTTCTACAATAAACATGTATTAGTTTTATAGTCAGAAAATAGTTTTTAAAGATAAAATTTATGTTTCAATTCCCTTTCTTTTTTTTTTTAAATGGGGCAACATCAATAAATCAGGATACATATATTCAAAGATAACATGTCCATGTTATCTTGTCATTCAATTATGTTGCATACCCTTCACCCAAAGTCAGATTGTCCTCTGTCACCTTCTATCTAGTTTTCTTTGTGCCCCTCCCCCTCCCCTTCCCCCTTTCCCTCTCCCTCTCCCCCCTCCCCCTTTCCCTCTCCCTCTCTCCCCTCCCCCCCGTAACGACCACACTCTTATCAATGTCTCTTGGTCTCACTTTTATGTCCCACCTACGTATGGAATAATGCAGTTCCTGTTTTTTTCTGATTTACTTATTTCACTTTGTATAATGTTATCAAGATCCCACCATTTTGCTGTAAATGATCCAATGTCATCATTTCTTATGGCTGAGTAGTATTCCATAGTGTATATGTGCCACATCTTCTTTGTCCAGTCATCTTCAATTCCCTTTCTTCATCTGTCAATGGAGTTTGTTCTGTGAGCTCTGCTAGTCAAACCCATCCCACAGTGGGTTGGATGGAGGCCTGAATCTAGACTGGGAATCTCATTATACAAGCATTTTAATGATCAGAACACGGAAGTTAGCCTTAATATGGTTGTATACACATACTGATTAGTTTTATCAGACTGCATCCAAATAGGAAGAACTTTTAGAATTTAAAGAGTGATCCAACTTATACGCAATTCAGTAGCTCAAAATACCATATTTTCTAACTAGTGTCACAGGATAACTGCATACAATTAACTTGCAGCTATATGAAAACCATTTTCACCACAAAATATTAATATTTTGTTCTAGAAATTGCTTATAGTTAGTCTCAATGTAGAATATTTACTAATGAACAAAATGTACATATTATATATTCTACATATATAAGTATACATTAATATATGTTAAGCAAAAGTTAATTGAAGATTACATTTATTATTATCTATTAGTGAATTTCCTTGAGTGTCAAGAAAATTATAACTTTCAAAAAATTTTAGTGGTATCTGCTGCAAATGAAATGAACTTTAAAAGAATTTCACAAATCTTTTTATAAGAATAAATGAGGGTTTTTGTTGTTGTTTTTTACATTTTTTTGTATAAAACTAAAGAAGTACTGAGTCATCTGCCTAAACATGGAGGTCATTTCAAAATGTATGGATTGACTCAAGAACACAATTCCTGATGTTTGCAAGATCAGTCATTTGAAATGAAGCTATACTTTCTGGCTGCACAGCCAGACCTGGGCCAACTTGGGTAGCCCTTCTCTGTGGACATCTCACTCTTCTATAAGTCTGCTAAATTTTATGCTGAGATCCACTGTGAGAAATAGAGTACTGAATTCAGAATTGAATATGTCCCAACTATGCCTCAGAATTCACCAAAATAGTCTAATTTGTTAAATATAAAATTTTCATTGAAATGTCTTAAAGTGGTCAGTGACCAGCCGAAAAGCCATAGATGTAGTTTAAATGGTTTTCTTAATTGCCTTATAATACTTCTGATGAACACCTCTGTACTGTTTTTCATTAGGTGATATTGTACTCATGCTTATCAATAAAAATCCATATGTATCACAAACATACTGATTTCTGAAAATTGAACGTCATACAAGTAAAGTGCTTCTTTTCACAATTACAGAGTGGCTGGCTAGAACCCAGACACACAAAATCATACATAGGCGCTGGCCACTCGACTAAACAATACTGTCCTCCCTGTCATTAAATAACTAGAAGGATCTTTGAAGAAAGGTGACAGGAACTGAAAGTACTGGCATATATAATTATGAGATATAAAGACTAAGAGATTTTCAAAAACAATGTTTACTTATATAAAAGACTGATTACCAAACGGTTTTAAGATAAAATTAGTTAGGTTTGTGTATGCCATTCTTACACTATATTGTCATTATGCAAGTTATTTAATTTTTACCTTTGTTTTTCATATATGAAATGGAGACAATTATTATGCCAATCTCACAGAGTTGTAGTGATGATTAAATGATATAAAAGTCTTGGGAAAGTGCTTAACACATAACAAGTGTTCAGTAAATACTAGTTATTCTTACACTATAAGCACTGTTTTGCCCTTAAGGTACATATTTAATCTTTACACTATCACTACAGGGTATTATTATTATTATTACCATATGACAGAAGAGAGAAGTTTGGTAAGTGGCCACAATTTGCACTGCTAATAAGATTAAGGGTCAAGATCCAGTCTATGTAACTCTAGAATAGGGGTTGGCAAATTAAGAACAGTTTTTATACTTTTAAGTGAAAAAGAGACTATATGTGACCTTCAATTCTATAGTATTTACATGTGTACCTTTGCCGAATGTGTTTGCTGGCTGCTCTAGAGCCATTTTTTCTTCTATAAAATATCACACTAGCCTACCTTCTGAACATCAGATGGCTGTTTTAACTGATAGAGTTACTCACTTTTTCATTCACCCAGCAAACATTTATTGAGCACCTGATATGTGTCAGGAATCTCTGTAGATGCCTGTTCTAGAAAAATAAATAAGATAAAGATATTACATCAAGAAATTTTCAGTCTTGTAGAGACTGAAATCTTAAGAACTCAATATGTTATATTGAGTCAATAAGTGGGTTATCTAGGAAGTATTGATAATTATGAGACAGTGTGTTAAGTATTCTACTTCCATGTGATAGGGCTCAGTGGAAGCACGCAGAAGGGACCTTGAATGTAGCAGTCAAGGGTCAAATCTGTCTTCCTAGAAGAATTGAGAGTTGAGATAATTTTGAAAAATTTTGTTTAAGAATGGATATAAGTTATTCTAGATACATGAAACAATATGTCCTGATTGGAGGCTATTGGTATGGGGAAGATGTCGACTGGAAGCAGAGCATCCTATGTGAGTGGTTAGGGTCGCAACTTTGGCTTTCTCTGGTTGGACCTAAGTTAGAAGTGGGAACAGAAATTAAAGAAGCTGCCAGTTATTAATCAAGTTCTGGAGCCATTTGGGGCTGATTATTAGAGAACTAATTGTTTTTGTTTTTCTGGTTTGTTACTGGAGATAGCAGTCTTCTGTCCTATAAATCTGATGTATAGTAAGCTGGACCAGTTATTGTAGATAATGGGGTTGGTTTTCTGTCCAGGTGGCAGGTCAAAGTTCTGTTTTTAAGCATAGTCTGGCCATTGTCTGTTTGTATATATTCATTTCATCAGTAATAAGTAATACAGGGATGCATCCTTCATTTTGACAGTATAATGAAAAAAGTGATACCGTCTTCCTGGGGAGCATCGAAAAAGGCTTCACAACAAAAGGAATATTTGAAATGAATCTTGAAGTTTACAGTAAAAAGAGAAAAAGAAATTGCTACCAGACATTACAACATTGCAAAGAAATACCTAGACAGTATGTGGTATCTTTTGAGAAACAGAGACTTTTTAGAGAAACTTGAGCATCAGACAGTAGGGGACAGAAAATCAGCCAAGAAAACGGGTTGGAACCAAAGTGTCATGGACTTTAAATAATGTTCTAAGACATAGCCTTTATGGACTCCAAGGGAGAAAGGAATGCTTTCAAGCCAATAATTATAATATTTGATTTGTGTTTTTAGAAGATAATTCTTGTGATAGTAGAAAATATGCATGTGAGTGTTTCCATAAAACTGGAAGCTTGCACACAAGCTAGGATAATATTTTCCAAATGGAAGGAAGTGGTGAGCAGGGTTATGGGGATGGAGCAGAAGGCAGATAGAGATGACCAGGGCAACATCTTAGACACAGAATGAGTTCACCATAAATATGTTATACTGAGTCAATAAATGGGTTATCTATGAAGTAGAATGGACTGGGCTTGGTGACTTGATTGGATGTTATAAGGATAAAAAAAGAGTCAACAATTATCAAAACTTTTAGCTTTAATTACTGATTGTACAGTGATACCATGGGCCAAAGTATAAAAAATAGGGACTCTGGCAAGTAAGGATGTCAAGTTTAACTTTGAGCATGTCTTTGGGGCTTATAAAGTTGGAATGGGGTTTTGACAGTGGAGGTTGGGCCTGGGGGTCACTGCTAACATATAGAGACTAACTGGAATTATAAAAAATGATGATTGATCAGAATGACCTTTGAAAGCTAAGGAAGGAGATCTAAGTCCTTGAATACACTGAACTCTAAATAATAGATGGAAGAGGAAAAGCAACAGTATTTGCCAACTGAAAACAGTCCCCGTGTTCCTTTGAAATTTCTCCCTTTAGACTGCTTTAGCCCTAGTTTGCCCGTTCTTAGTGGTAGAAAGTTGAAACAGCAATTTTTAATTCATTTTTTATTATTAATTTTAATGCAGTGACATTGATAAACCAGGGTACATATGTTCAGAGAAAACATCTCCAGATTATTTTGACATTTGATTATGTTGCATACCCCTCACCCAAAGTCAAATTGTCTTCTGTCACCTTCTATCTGGTTTTCTTTGTGCCCCTCCCCTCCCCCACCCCCTCTCTCCTTCCTCACCCCCCCCATTACATTCTTGTCCATGTCTCTGAGTCTCATTTTTATGTCCCATTTATGTATAGATTTATATAGTTCTTAGTTTTTTCTGATTTACTTATTTCAGTCCATATAATGTATCAAGGTCCATCCATGTTATTGTAAACTAGAAAGCTGTTCTAGATATTATAAATTGTAATTAAAATGATTTGTGCAAAGGTGTCTGCTAATTCAAACTGAATTACCCAGGGCAGGCGGCGAGGATGCCCCTTTGCTTACTGCCCCATGGGGTTTCCCCCTTCTACTTGATTAATTGCTTAAAGTAGAATGCAATGAAGGAAACCACTGGTGGTACATTTCTTAAGAGCCACCGCTAGCTCAATAAATAAAGGTGATTTAAATAATAAAATGTTAATTCACATGTCAAAGATCTCTTTGTACACAACATTTCTTGTGTAGATCTTTCCATCATTTTTAAGCTCGCCTTGCAGAGGACCATCAATTATTTTTAATTTTATGTCTGTTCTTTCACGAACTCTTGAACAGGCAACATAAAGTTGACCGTGTCCAAATGCAGACTCAAGTAAAAAAATGCCAACACGCTTAAGCGTTTGGCCCTGAGACTTATTGATGGTCAGAGCAAAGGCAAGTTTTACAGGAAATTGTCTACGTCTCAATTGAAACGGCAACCCTGTTTGAGATGGAGCCAAATCAATTCTTGGAATGACATGTATTTCACCTTTAGAGGAGCCAGTCAAAGACTTAGCTATTATGACATTATTTTTCAATTGGAGAACCTCTAGTCTTGTACCATTGCAAAGACCCCTTCTGGTGTTAAGATTTCTTAACAGCATAATAATTGCTCCAATCTTTAACCTCAATTTGTGAGGTGGCATGCCAGAAGGCGGGACTATTTGAATGCTGTGGCAACTTCACCCCATTGGCTAGTACAGTTACGCAAGCAACCAATAAGCTATCAGCGACAAACAGACACTTAAGCCGCATATAATAAAGATGATCTGATGTCATCATTTCTTATGGCTGAGTAGTATTTCATAGTATATATGTACCAAAGCTTTTTAATCCACTCATCCACTGATGGACACTTGGGCTGTTTCCAGATCTTCGCTATTGTGAACAATGCTGCCAGCAATTTTTAAGAACTATAGAAACCAACTGTGCAGAGTATAGAGAACTCTGAGGATCGGACTCTCTGAAGCATGGGCTTCATGTTGGTGAATGACCCTGTGTCATGAGGAGACCCAAAATGGGATTGAAGCTCACCCTATTTATGTGGCCCTGACCATGTTACTTCTTTTAGCTACATATTAAGGTTAATTATATCCATTTTAAAATTTTTTATGATTAAATCAGACAGTTCCATATAATACATGTAAGGTACTTTGCACTCGGTAAATAAGTTATTATAAAAAAGCTGGAAGAGGGACACTGAAGAAAAGCTGTAAATACAATTTACATCCAACCACATGCAAAACTGTTGACATTGCAAAGATAATCATGTAGACTTAATATTTTTTTCTTAGCTCTTCCTCACTTCAAAAGGATTTTTGTTTCAGTAAAAATCAATTCTGTTTTTTCTAGAAAAGAATTCTTTAAAACTTTTAAAATAACATTTTAGTATGTCTTTGATGAACATATGTGCTTATCTTTACCCAAAATTACTCTGAAGATTATTTCCTACTATGGCACTTGTAGGCAACAAGCATTTATTGGCTATTTGCCATGTGTCATGTGTCATGTTACTATGCTTGGCAATAGAATACAAAGATAAATAAACTTTCTTCTCTTGAGAAATTTATTCATTCATTCACTCAATAAAATATTTTTTTAGAACCTGCTAATGGGCAGAAAATGCAGCAGGGAATAAAAGCACGCAACAACTTTTGAGTTTTGGCAGGCTTCATTTAAGTGAAGGGAAAGGCAAGAAAACAATTAACAAGTAAATAAAAAAGATAAATGCAGATTGTGCTTAATGAAGGAAAGAAAAAAGAAATAATAGTGAGTGACTGGTAGAAACCAGCATATATGGCCAGCTGGTCTCTGTGGCGGTGAGGTCAGTAGAGAAGCATGACAGTAATGAGTAAGTATAATTGTTATGAAACAAAACTATTTCATAGCTGGCGGCTAATGAAATTATACATCACAAAAACAGTGCAGTGAGGAGTAAAACTATAAGTGCTTTAGAAATAAATTACTTTTGAATAAAATATGATATAAGTAATTTTAGGTTTTATATGTTTATATTTCTTGCTGCACCCTCATTCTTGAACTAGGGGTAAAACTTAAAATAGGTGAAAAAATAAAGACTTTTAAAAGATTTTTTCAAATAGTCACTTTGGGTAAACATCATGATTGCTAGTTAAACTCAGGAATGTTGAATATTTTGTTATAAGTAAGATTTTTGTGTCAATAAATTCCCAACCAAATAGGTTTTAACTTCTTTGTCTTTGAAGTACAGGCTGAGGGTCTTAATTATCCAACTAGCATGTGAATCAAATGTGGTACTTAAAGCCATAGGAGTTTAAAACTGGAAGGGACAATCTGTCTATGTCACCATTATTTTGCAGAAGGTGAAATGGAAAGAAATAACAGAAAGCTTAAAAAAGGTAATTGGCAGAGCAAAAACAGAAACCTTGCTTTCATATTACCAAACCCAATAATTGAGATCTTTCCAGTTTTCTCATCCCTTCAATCAACTAGTGCTTCTTATGTGCCAGGCACTGTTTTAGCCTCAGGGTACCCCAAAGAGTAACAAGTTCTTTGCAGAAAATCACTTTCATATTCCCCAGAATTTTGTAGATTGCCAAAAGATGTCTCCATTACCCCTGGACGGATAGCTCGGTTGGTTAGAACATTGTCCTAATACACAGAGATTGCATCGTTAATCCCTGGCTAGTGCACATACAAGAACAGATTGATATTTTTTCTCTCTCTCTCTTCCTTTCTCTATAAAATCAATCAAGAAATAAAAAATTTTAAAGATGTCTAAATAAAGAAAATAGAATGTGTAACCTCTTAAGTGCAATAGGCATTATTGAAAATGTTAAATTGACAAGTTCTTGAACATGCTTGTTTTTTATTCTGCATTAAGCTTTAAAGAATGGTATTTTATTGGAGATGACTTTTGAATTATAAATTCTGATTTTCAGTTCAGACTCTGACACTAATTTCTGACCTAGGAAAAGCTGCTGAGCTTCTGTTTCTAGTGGCAAACTGTGACAAAAGACTCTAGCACAATGTTAGGAGCATATAGTAGGCACTCAATGTTTACCTTTAATTTTACTTTGTAATTTTAAATTTTCTTACAAGAAAATATGCATATAGAAGTGTTTGTAAAGTGAAACTACTAGATTTTATCTATTCATGCAATGATTTTTACTGGACGTAAAAATCTGACGTTTATAATTTTGCAAATTCAGTTATGTGAGTTAATATAGTGATAATTATCTTCCTATGGTTGGAAACTGATTATATTTGATTAATTTGTCTGAATCACTAAAACTCTTTTAACTTTTCCTACACCAAATCATTACAATATATGTTTATTTGTATTTCATCATTTCTATGGTTGTAAAGACCAACTACAGTCAGAACAAAAAAATTTTTGTCATTTATTTGTTTATTCTGTCTTACATTTTCCTCTGACCACATAATATATGAAAAACAGGAAAATCAAGTTATTTAACTCTATAACAATAGGCAGCCATATGAAATAGAAAATCTACCTTCTAATCTTAGCTCTTATACTTAATAGCTATATGATTTTAGACAGGATTGTCACATTGTTAAACTTCAGTAAATTCCCATGTAACATGTAAATATTAATGACTACCACAGGATTACTAGAAAGATTAAATGAAATAATATCTGTAAAGCATAGTAACAGGCACATAGAAAGTGTTGACATAGTTGAACTTAGATGAACATTTGAGATCCTATTTATCATTTGTGACTTAGACAATCAGTGTATAATATAATATAAATATTGTCCAAACTCTACATTGTAGAGGCTATCAAAAAGAATACCCTTATCTGATAGAGATTTAGTATTTTTAAGTTTATTTAACAAGGATCTATTACCGTATTTTTCACTCCATAAGACGCTCCCAACTATAAGACACACCTAAAGTTTTTTTTTGTGTGTGTTTTTTTTTTTGAGGTCAGGCATTAATTTCTTTTTTAATGGGAAGATTGGTGAAACTTTTTTTTTTCAATAAATCAGGATACATATATTCAAAGATAACATGTCCACGTTATCTTGTCGTTCAATTATGTTGCATACCCATCACCCAAAGTCAAATTGTCCTCTGACACCTTCTATCTAGTTTTCTTTGTGCCCCTCCCCCTCCCCCTTTCCCTCTCCCTCTTCCCCCTCCCCCTGTAACCACCACACTCTTATCAATGTCTCTTAGTCTCACTTTTATGTCCCACCTACGTATGGAATAATGCAGTTCCTGGTTTTTTCTGATTTACTTATTTCACTTTGTATAATGTTATCAAGATCCCACCATTTTGCTGTAAATGATCCGATGTCATCATTTCTTATGGCTGAGTAGTATAGTATTCCATAGTGTATATGTGCCACATCTTCTTTATCCAGTCATCTATTGACGGGCTTTTTGGTTGTTTCCATGTCCTGGCCACTGTGAACAATGCTGCAATAAACATGGGGCTGCATGAAGACACACCTAAAGTTTTAAGGAGGAAAATTAAAAAAAATATTTTGAACCAAATGGTGTGTTAAAATATTTAATAAAATACTGTGTTTTTCGCTCCATAAGACGCATGGGCATTTTCCCCTCCACTTTTGGAAGGAAAAAATGCGTCTAATGGAGCAAAAAATATGGTAAATGCCAACATTATATAAGGCATTGTGGTGGTTTCTCTAAGGGGAAAATAAATTAATGAAATATGAAACATGTTCTAAAAAGGCATAAAGAATATAATAATTATAATGCACATAAAAAGTATGATGAATGCGTCTTTTTCTTTCCTTATTTATTCCACCTCTTTAACTTTTAAAATTCTTACACTCTGCCCTTTAAAATCCAAAGTCACTCATAGAAAAGTATTTTCTATATTCTCCCTAATATTTTCTAACTGAATCCTAGTTCTCTTCTGACCCTGCTTCCTGCACAGGCTTCCTAAGAACTAACCCTTTCCTTTCTATATCCCTGGCCCATCAGCCTAATGTTAAGGTAGATGTCCTTTTTGCTTCCCATTGCTGTACTGTCTAATAGCCACTAGCCACATATGGCTATTTAAATTTAAATTAGTTAAATTTTAATAATATTAAAAATTTAGTTTCTCTGTCCCACTAGCCACATTTTAAGCACTCAATGGTACTTATGTCTAGAGGTTACTTTATTGGACAGTGCAGATAAGTAACATTTCCATCAATGCACAAAATTGTATGAGAAGCAGTGTTCTAGACTATTCTTTCAACTTCCTCTCCCAAACCCCCAGCTTTGATTCTAGGTCATCAGCTTATACCACACACTGCTCAAACTTTGTCACTCATAAATAGGTCATTTACTCCCCTTCCATGAGGGAGACGCAGGCTCATTTTCAACATCTACCTAGATGATCTTCTCCATATGTTGGCATTTCAATTCCTTGACCTCTTCTCCTCCATGGATCTGTTCTTTATTCTACCTCAGTTCCCACTCCCATGATCATACCCTAGACTCAGTGGTTATACCCTAGACTTGATCATTATCTACAATCTTCTGCCCATAAGATCAGCCTTCAACATCCCATTCTGCAACAACCACATCTACTATTCCAACTCATTCTATTATTTCTCACTCCTTTATACAGCTTAGATTCCATGGTTCATCATTATGTTTATTCCTTGCACACTCTGTCAAGTTTGCCCTACTCTCACAGTACATTATTCATCAGTAAAACCCTACCTGGAGAAATTCAATTCTGGCTATTCTGAACCTACAATGTCTAAAATGAAATGTCTACAATGTAGCCATAGAATAACTACAGTCATTCACTAGTCTCACATTAAATTCATTCACTTTTTCTAGTCAACATTTCTCATCTTTTCCTAAACATGAAAGATCTCCTTCCTAACCCTCACTTCTCACTCTCAGCAGGTGGCCTTCCGTCTCTTACCACTGTGAGAATCAATTAGAAAAGAACTTCCATATTCACCCAGTTAAGAAAGCACAACCCTCTCACCTTGACCTCATTTCTCATCTTCAGCTACTTCCCAATTTATATACTTCTCTTTGCAGGTAAGTATTCTAAAACTGACTTTCTATACTCTTTCTTCGTGTTAGCCACTCCACTTCTCCCATTCTCCTTAGAACTCTCTCCAGACAGGCTTTCGTCATTACCCGGTAATAAAATTTCTCTTGTCAATGTCACTAATGAATAACATGCTGTTAAACTTAATGACAGAGTCCCAGCTTTCATCTTATTCATCAGTAACATTTTACAAGGCTGTTTACTTTCTGCTTTTATAAATGCTTTCTTTTACTTGGCATCTCAAACAACACTTTCTTTTGGATTTCTCCTACAGCCCTGGCCACTCCTATTCAGTCTCCTTGGCTTGTTTCTTCTCATCTCTAACTTCTGAACGCTCTAATGTCCCAGATTTATCTTCATAGTGCTTCTTTTTTGATCCATTAACCTTGGTAATTTAATCCATCCTCCTGGTTTTAAATGCCATCTACAAACTAACTCTCTCTTTAAAATCTTTAGACCCAAACTTTATCTCTAACCCGCAACTCTTATATCCAATTACTTACTTAAATTTTCCACTTGATTGTCATTTAAAAAATAATACATTTTATACTGAGTTTCCAATGTCCTCTACTTCACTTCATTCTGTTGCCATCTTGTCCAACTAACTAAAATCCAACTCCATTTTTTCAAGTGCTGAGGTAAAAATATTTATCCTTGATCTCTTTCTCTTTTTTTTAACATCTAGCATTTAATCTATCAAAAACTCTTCTTGGTTCTATTTTCAAAATACATTGTATTCTATCTTTTTAATCATCTCCACTGCTTCCAGGCAGTGTAGTATCATCTCTTGCCTAGATGATGTAATAGCCACACAATTAGTCTCCTTTTTCTATACTTGCCTTCTTATTGCCTAGTCTCAAAAGGGCAGCCAGAATGATCACAGTAAAATATAAGTCAAATCATATATGTCTTTGCAGACCAAAATTCTGTGCTGGTTTCCCAATTCATTCCTAGTAAAAGTCAAAGTCCTTATAATAGCCTAAAATGTTTTGTAGAGTCTGTCCACATTGACTCTTTGATTTTATCTCCCATTATTCTCCTACTAAGCCTCTCTACTTCAATCATGCTGGCCATTTATTATTTTTCTAACACACTAGTCAAGCTCTTGTCTGAGGCTTTAGCACTTGTTTTTTTTATGTTTGGAATAGTTTCCATCAGATAGATTCTAGACTTGCTCATTTTCCTTGTTTAGAATGAAGCTTTCCTGACCAATTTATCTGAAAAAAGCTCTTTCCAATTCCAGCACTCTCCAATTTCTTTCTTGACTTTATTTTTTTACACATTCTATCTATCTATCTATCTATCTATCTATCTATCTATCTATCTATCTATCTATCATCTATCTATCTATCATCAATATTTCTCCACTACAAGGACAGCAATGAGGTTTCTTTTTTTTTTCTTTTTGCTTGTTTTACTCATTGCTAAGTCCTTGGTACATGATAGATGCTCCATAAATGTTTATGTGATCAGTGAATGGTGTTATCTATAGTAGCTACATAATATATTTTTCATTCTTTTTAAAAAGTAAAATGTTTTGTTTCTGTCTAAGCTTATTTCTTTTTAAACCCTTTTTAATTTTTAGATAACATGAGGTTTATAGGTCAAGAACAGAACAGTAAGATGTATTAAAACCACCTCCCACATCCTCAGAACAAAAAGTTCATAGAGAATTAATTTTACAAATGCGGAACATAAACCATTCTGCTCAGAAAATAAGGAAGGGGGAATGACTGGGAGCTAGAAAAGAGAAAGTATATCAGAGTGAAGGCCAACGTAATGGCAAACCAGGACCAATTAGGGCAAAAAGGGGTTAGTGTTTTAGTGCCTGCTTCAGAGGAGTTGAATGTGTGTTGAGTAAGGTGGAGGACCAGATGGAGACCAGCAGGGGAAAGAAGGAATGGGACCTCATAGAGAGTGGGGGACTGAATTAGTTCCACTCAACAAAAAGGAAGAATCACCATGAAGGAATGGAGCCTGGCCCACATCCCTTGTACAGGGTCTAAAATTTCACAATTTGTGTGGAGCAGGATCTCCAAGGCTCTAATTTAAGGACAAATTTGGAGCCATGAAACCCAGAAGGCCAGACTGTGGCCAATCAAACTCAGGCTAGTGGTTGCCTCTAGAGAAAGGGAGGGGGAAGGGTAGTGGTTAAAGAGAACTTCAACTTCACGTGTAGTATTTATTGGAAGGATAAAAACAAATATGAGAAAATGTTATCAATTTTCAATTATTGATGAGGACATGGATTTTTCCCCATTATTTTATGAACTTTTTAGTCATTCTTTTTATATACTAATTATTTTTTTAAAAAGAAAAATTTATAAACAAATAAGAGTAACTTCTAGTCTTTCTGTGGTTTAGGTCTGTCTCTTATATACTTCATTTGGTAGCATCAAGAAAGTTGAAAATATATATATCTGTTCTGTTTCTTATAATTTATAATGCATTATAATCTGTTAAAAAGTACTCTCTTGGGATAAAAGTTAAAAAAAAGTATTACATCTAATTGTTTCTCTAATCCTGATCAATTGTGATAGCACCATCTTGGAAGGAGCTCAAACCCACGGGACTCCCCTGCAATTCACATCATATGGCATTTATTGTGAATGAGAATTGAAGCCAAAAGAAGCACTTAAGTCTCTTTGGACGTTTCCATATGATTGTCAAGTAGATCTTAGATCGGTTGTGTGGTTTTATGTGTATGTGTATATGTTTGTGGGTTGCTTCTTTAAATTAAAAACTTTGAATTCTTTGTTCAAGAAGTAATTCAAGCTTTTGTATTAAGTGAGAATTGTTCAAGTGTAAATGTGGTACATTTATTTGCTGTAAATCTTCCTGAAACTTTCTATGGATAATCAATCTGCTGCTGATAATATTACTATTCTGTATAGAAAGCAATATGTTTCTGGTAGCAAATGGTTATTATGCTAATATTGCTGGATGAAAAAAAAAAACTTCACATCTTCCTGAATGCCAATTTGGAATAAGAGCAGCTTTGTTATTCTGCTTTATATATTGTGTTTTCAGATGTGAATTTTCTCTCTTAAAATTTCACCTTAAAAAAATTCTCTGCTCTTCATAAAAAGTTATTCCCTTGTGAAAAAGAATCTTCACTCAAAATGTCATTTTTAAAAATATGCTTTGAATCATCCTATTGCATTCCCTGTTCACTTTTTTTTTTTTTTTTTTGGCTCAGTGTATATTTGAAAACTGCAAAATAGATCTTACTCATATTTTCCAAAACAATTCCATTTTGGAAAAAGACCAGGAATTAGAAATATAAATGTTTGGACCCAAAAATGCTCTTCTAAATTTTAAGAACTTGACAGAAGTAAATATTCAAAATAAATATATTTTCTTTTATGCATGGAACTAATTTTTAAAGTTGTAATTACTTGACATCTCATGTGGATGTATATTTTATAATTTTTATAAATATGATCTGCTTGGGTCTTGCATTCGATTTTGGGACTTGTGACATGGAATGAAAGCCTGAACCTGCTCCTAAGACAGTGATTACCTTACCCCTCTATCACTTACCACAGCTACAGTATTGTGGCCATTAGTGACTGCAGAGCACTTTCAGCTATTCACAATAAAATAAGTTTATTCATTCCAGATTTGTGACCAAAGATGGGGATCTTTTAAATGAGAATGGCATTTGGGAAAAACAGGACATAGAATCAGAAAAACCATTTTAACCAAGGGAGAATGAGGAAGGTAATGAAAAATAGAAACATAGAGAATATAAACAGAAATCTGGATCTGACATGATTCCAGGCATAACATGCCCAGGAGTTTTAACATCAGCTTATAATGTTTTTAAATTCATATTCTTATCAATCATAATTATACTTGAAAATCATGCAAAACAATAATATGGTACCAGTGATGGGCTTGGGGACACATGCCATTCTTCTAGAAATTTCAGAGGAAGAGTACGGCTTTCATGAAGTGAGTATGAGGCATGTCTTCAAGCCATCACATTTCAGAAAGATGATTGTATTAATGAACAGGGACTTTTTTTTTTTTTTGACAGTGACTTAACTAGAAAAGAGCCTTTTGAGAGGAATTAAGTCACTTTGGTTAATATAATTACCTTTCTCACTGAATTAATGAAGGTTGAACTTAGCATATAACCTCCCCCCAATCACTAGCTAGAGCTCTGTCTCTCTGAAAATCAAATTTTGCAACTTAGTTTTCACGTGGATTCATTAACCTGGTGTTCCCAAACCTAGCTGGTCAGCAGAGACAACTTTGGAACTTAACAAAAGGTCCAGACTCATGGCTTCCACCCCAGACCACTAACTCAGAATCGCTAAGATAAACATTGGGACTGTGGCTTGCTTTTAAAAACTCTCGAGGTGTTCAAGAAGCCTTGTATAATAGGGATGTGGTTCAGATATCCAATTCAAAACTTAGAGTGTTTTCTTACCATTTAGTATATGACATAACAATACTATCTACAATTAATTTTATATGTACTATGTAACAGATATTAACATGCACTTTTTCTATCTACACACTAATGTTTCTAGGAGCCACTATTTCCCTTTTTCAAATTAGAAGTTAAATAACAGAGCAGGTCTGTATCTTGTCTGAGGTCTTACAGTTGTTAAGAGTTAGAGGTGGGATTCTGACATAGTTCTAATTGCAGAGATCGTTACCCTCTCTGAATAGCAAAGATATAATGATCTGATCTTCCTTCTAATGTCTTAATCATGTGTATTAGCTTTGGACCTGTCATATTTATTAACAACAGTTTCATATTTATTTCCAGCAAGTCCCAACAATACTCAGCATGCCACTTCAGTATCATTACTATTCTGCTGTGCTGTTGAGGATTTATGACCGATTCTCACGATCCAGGTAAATTCTTTGAGATTTGCATTTTGATCATGACAGGGAGAAAAATAGGGAAAATATGTGAGACGCCATCTCTCCCTATATGAAAAGGATAAGAAACAATATATGTTTTTAGAAGCCTGGTATTAAATAAAATGTCCCAAGAGTAAGCTTTCTCTTTGCCTACGTCTAATTCCTCTTCTCATGCTGGCTAAGTTTTGGTTTATTTCCGACAGTGCAGGTGGCTATAGAGGATACCCCTCAGCTTTGGGGGGAAAGCTCCCTGATAATGTTCCCTCATTCTTCTGTTGATAGTGACCAGTAAGACTGCTCCACAAGTAGGTAAAACTTTAAAAATTGGCAGGAATGTTGAGAACTTCCTCAATCCTGGGTAACGTCTCTAGTTTTCCATCAGCTCATTCCATTTTTTTTGTTCCCAGGATCCATAATTTTGTACGGTTATCTGCAAGAGTTATTTTAATCTGTGTCGTACTACAAGTAATGACAAACCAAAAATTTCCTACTGTGGATTCCCTATAGAAAGACAGTGTTGTGGATTAAAGGTCTACAAGAAATAAATTATCATGATCAGGCTTCATAGAAGCAATAAAGTGTACTTATCTTTTAAATATGCTTTCTAAAATGTTAAAGAATAAAGGGTGATAGAAAAATGCAGGAACATTAAAATGAATGAGTTATGCTTGTTCATAAATGAAATGCACTCTTTTTACTTTGTACTGGGTTTCTGGTTCCCAGGATCATCCTACACATATATTCAGAATTATATTCTTTATGCTTTTTCTCTCCACTACATCCTGTACACCAGGTAGGCATGGACAATTCTGCCTATTAATTGGGGAATGAAGATAGTTTTATGGCAATCCGGCAGCCATGCTGAAGGAGTGTGATTCTTGTTCACTTGTTTCACTCTCTTGAAGTTGTCAGGCCAGTTGCATACACACTCAGTGTTTACAGTTTGGGGCTATGGAGGAGGGAAAATATTTTGGCTAACGTGCGCTGACGTCAATGGCTTAAGTCCCAGTCAGTTGAGGTACTCTTGTTCCTTAACAAATGCCTGCCCATTTTCTGGTTCAGCTTAAAAAAAAGCTGACAGTTGTACTGGAAAGCAGATCTCTGTCGTTGAAGCAGAAAGCCCTTCTGAACACAGGGCACAGTGATTGTGGTTGACTTACATATGTTTTTCATACAAGTGTGTGTGTGTGTGATAATCACATTTCTGTGAGAGAGAGGATCAAAAATAACATGTAGACTGCAGCTTGTCTGTGCAGTATCTCTGAGAGACTATTTCTCCATCCACCTCCAGGGCATCAGTGCAAGTGTTGGTTTCCACGGTTAAATTTTTGTATCATATAAAATTTCTATATTTTAAAAAAATAAAGGACTCTCCTCTTTCTGGCTTTCTCCCATGTCCTGATCTAGTGTTTGGTAGTATTGCTTTAGGGAATTCTACTCTGGGATTTGAATGACAGAGCAGAACAGTTCTGCTTAAAATCCCCAACAATAGAATAATAAAGTGCGAAAATGTCAACTTTTCACAAATAGATGTAAACACTCCATGCTCACAGTTGAAATTAGCAAAATAAATGAAAAACATTGATTTTTATTTTGTTCTCTTTTTATAAACTTAGCCACTGCATAGGAATGTAAAGATAAGATACAATGTGATAAAGAAAAACTATAAAAATAGTCAAGAACATATATTTAGGCATTATAGAAGATAAATATACCATAGTAGGTGTCTCCATTTCAGAAATAGGGTGGATTATTTTAACATTTTTCCACACAATATACTAGAAAGCTGGGTAAATATTTAAGTACACAGTTAATCATGTGAAAGAGTGAGATAAATTTCCAAATAACAGAGAATTAAAGGCAAAGTTTGAAAACAGAATGATAAAATGACAGGAAACATAACGCTAACCATTTTCAGTAACCAGAGTCTTCGGTTTTGATGGGTGCACATGCAGTACATGGTCAAGGCTGTCAGCCTGTGCAGGGCAGAGAAGTGTATCCCCACATAAAGTGAGAATCCTTTGAGAGCTACATGTGCAGTCATCAAAGTGATGAATTACTAAAATACTCAAAACAAAAGAAATTTTTGGATAGCTAATAAAGGAACTTATTTATCTTTATATGGGGTCTGATTGGGTGAAAATTCCCTTCTAAAAATTATTAGCTGCAAGCTTATCCTTGTAAAATACTTTGGTAACCCTACCTGGAGAAATTGACTTTAGGTGGTAATGAGTTCGTAGTGCTGGCTTTGAACACAGAGGAAAGGACCATGGGCCAAGGGACATGGGGCCCCTAGAAGCTGAACAAATGTAAAGAAAGGAATTCTACTCAGAGGCTATATCAGGGTCTGCTGCTCTGCCAACACCTTGATCTTAGCCTGGTGGGATCTGTATCCCACTAGTGCTCTAATAAATTGTTGTTAATTTTGTAGTAATTTGTTACAGCAGCAATAGGCAATTAATAGATATCAAAAATGCAAAGGAAAGGAGGTGCTGGCCAGTTGACTTAGTAGATAGATTGTCAGCCTGATATATGGATGTCCTGTGTTCAATTCCAAGTCAAGGCACACAAGAGAAGCGACCATCTGCTTCTTTCTCCCTTCTTCTTCCCCTTCTCTCCCTCTTCCCCTCCCACAGACAGTGGCTTGACTGGTTCCAGTGTCGGCCCTGGGAGCTGATAGCTTGGTTGGTCCAAGTGTATCAGTGCAGGTGCTATAAAAATAGCTAGGTTAATTCGAGCATCAGCCCCAAATGGGGTTCTGGACTTGCTGGGTAGATCTAGATTTGGGTACATGCGGGAGTCTGTATCACTTATATTCCCTCCTCTTACTTAAAAAAATAAAATAATAAAGGAAAGGAAGAAAACATTTGAAGAAAAAACATTTTAAGATGTCCTTCTTTGCAAAGAAAATAGAAACACTGATTAATTTGTTAAATAAAGAATCTATATTAAAATTTTATGAACAACCATTTAAGATGATATATGTAACTTCTAACCACAGAAAAAAGATGTGTTTAAAAATTAAAAAAAAAAAACATAAGTGGAGAAAACAGAAAGCAAAGAAATGTAAGATGAGTGGATTCACAAGATGGCAGCGGAGTAGGTGGATGCACAGACACCCAGCTCTCACCACCAAACTGGAATACAAATCAATTTAGGAAAAATCAGCATGAAAAACCAACTCTGGACTACAAGAACAGCTCTCAAAAACCAAGGAACAAAGAAGAAGCCACAACAAACCTGTTAGGGAGCACCTGAATCCCCCCTGCTTACAGGAACGGGGGGGGGGTGAGGCTGAGAGCCCAGAGGGGATCTCACACCAGGGAAAAGAGCAGAAAATACTGCTCACAGCCACTTGCCTGGTGACCAGATAGCGAGGTGTGTTGAAAAGACCAGCTTATCTCCCAAGTGGAAAGGAAAGAGAGAGGGACAGACTGTGAGGGGCTAAGGAATGCAGGAGACAACCTAAAAAAACCTGACTCATCCGTGCTGAAGGTGGCCATAGCTGGGGGAGGGACTGATCCTTCCCCTCAAAACAGTACTGAATTGCTTCCAGATCAGAGATCTCCAGACATCTCTCCAGCTCCAATCAGTGCAACAAGACACAGCTGAAAACAAGAAGTGGGGAGGAGGAGCAGTAACTCAGGTCTTCATGGAGATCTGAGATACACCTCCCCCTACTGAAGCTGAGAAAACACCCTGCCCCCAGAGAGATTAGTTGGTAGAAGAGGCCTTCAGAGTCTCAGGTTACACCCACCGCATTCCTGGATACAGTTTTAAGGAAGCCCCCTGCTGAGATCAGTAAACAAGACTATCACCTGTTAAGAAAACAAACAAATCAAGACTTCAAAGCTGCCCAAATCTGAAAGTGGATTACAAATAATAGCTGATACCAATCCAAGAAGACCTAGAAATAACACAACTGAAAACTGGAGGCAGACAACACCAAGCCTAGACTCAACCAACTCTACAAACAAAACACAGACAATGAGAAGACAAAAAAGTGCAATCCAAATGAAACCACAAGAGAAACCTACAGGAGATGAACTGAGTGATATGGAAGTAATCAAACTTCCAGATGCAGAGTTCAAAATAATGATTATAAGGATGCTTAGGGGTCTTAGAACAACAATGGATGGTCGTTATAAACACCTAAATAAAGAAAAAGCAAGTATAAAAAAAAATCAGTCGGAGATGAAAAATACAATATCAGAAATAAAGACCACAATGGAAGGAATTAAAAACAGGATAGATAGAGCTGAGGATCGAATCAGTGAGTTGGAGGACAACTGGAATGAAGGCATGAAAGCAGAGAAGAAAAAAGAAAAGAGACTCAAAAAGTCTGAGGAAACTCTTAGAGAGCTCTGTGACAACATGAAGAGAAATAACACCTGCATCATAGGGGTTCCTGAAGAAGAAAAAGAATGAGGGATAGAGACTTTGTTCTATCATATCATAGCTGAAAACTTCCCTAAATTAATGCAGGAGAAACTCTCACAAGTTCAAGAAGCACAGAGTACTCCATTAAAGAGAAACCCAAAGAAACCTACACCAAGACACATCATAATTAAAATACCAAAGCTAAGCAATAAAGAGAAAATATTAAAAGCTGCAAGAGAAAAAAAAGCTATCACCTACAAAGAAGCCCCCATAAGGATGACATCCGACTTCTCAACAGAAACACTTGAGGCCAGAAGGGAATGGCAAGAAATATTCAAAGTAATGCAGAACAAGAACCTACAACCAAGACTACTTTATCCAGCAAGGCTATCGTTTAAAATTGAAGGAGAAATAAAAAGCTTCCCAGACAAAAAACAACTCAAGGAATTCATTACAACCAAACCAATGCTGCAGGAAATGTTAAGGGGCCTGTTGTAAACAGATCAAAGTGGAAAAAGAATATAGCAAAAAAGGAATACAGCTTTAAAGAATAAAATGGCAATAAACAACTACATATCAATAATAACCATAAATGTAAATGGATTAAATGATCCAATCAAAAGACATGGGGTAGCTGCGTGGATAAGAAAACAGGACCCGTATATATGCTGTCTACAAGAGACACACCTTAGAACAAAAGATACACATAGATTGAAGGTAAAAGGATGGAAAAAAACATTTCATGCAAATGGAAATGAAAAAAAAGCTGGGGTAGCAATACTTATATCAGACAAATTGGACTTTAAAACAAAGGATATAGTAAGAGATAAAGAAGGCAACTACATAATGATAAAGGGAGTAATCCAAGAGGAAGATATAACTATTATAAATATCTATGCACTTAATATAGGAGCACCTAAATATATAAAGCAGACTTTGATGGATTTAAAGGGCGAGATCAACAACAATACTATAATAGTAGGGGATTTCAATACCCCAGTAACATCACTAGATAGATCCTCAAGAAAGAAAATTAACAAAGAAACAGCAGACTTATTGGACACACTAGATCAACTCGATTTAATAAATATCTTCAGAACCTTTCACCCTAAAGCAGCAGAATATACATTCTTTTCAAGTGCTCATAGTACATTCTCTAGGATAGACCACATGTTAAGGCACAGAAGTGGTCTCAACAAATTTAAGAAGATTGAAATCATATCAAGCATAAGAAGATTTAATCTCCGGCCACAACGGCATGAAAGTAGAAATGAACCACAACAGAAAAGCTCAAAAATTCTCAAACACATGGAAACTAAATAGCAGGTTGTTAAATAATGAATAGATTAAGAATGAGATCAAAGAAGAAATTAAAAAATTCCTAGAAACGAATGACAATGAGCATACAACAACTCAAAATTTATGGGACACAGCAAAAGCAGTACTGAGAGGGAAGTTTATAGCACTACAGGCACACTTTAAGAAGCTAGAAAAAGCTCAAATAAACAACCTAACCCTGCATCTAAAAGAACTAGAAAAAGAACAGCAAGTAAAGCCCAAATGTAGTAGAAGGAAGGAAATAATAAAGATCAGAGCAGAAATAAATGACATAGAGGCTAAAGAAACAATACAGAGGATTAATGAAACTAGGAGCTGGTTCTTTGAAAAGGTAAACAAGATTGATGAACCTTTAGCTAGACTTACCAAGAAAAAGAGAGGACTCAAATAAATAAAATTAGAAATGAGAGTGGAGAAATAACAACTGACACAACAGAAATACAAAATATTGTAAGAAAATACTATGAAGAACTGTATGCCAAAAACTAGACAACCTAGATGAAATGGACAAATTCCTTGAAACATACAATCTTCCAAAAATCAATCTGGAAAAATCAGAAAACCTAAACAAACCGAATACACCAAATGAGATCGAAACAGTTATCAGAAAACTCCCAACAAAGAAAAGTCCGGGGCCTGATGGCTTCACAACTGAATTCTACCAAATATTCAAAGAACTAACTCCTATCCTTCTCAAACTATTTCAAAAAATTCAAGAGGAAGGAAGACTTCCAAGCTCCTTTTATGAGACAAACATAATTCTGATTCCAAAACCAGGCAAAGACAACACAAAGAAATAAAATTATAGGCCAATATCTCTGATGAATATAGATGCTAAAATCCTCAACAAAATATTAGCAAACCAGATTCAACAATATATGGAAAAAATCATACAGCATGATCAAGTGGGATTTATTCTGGGGAGGCAAGGCTGGTACAATATTCTTAAATCAATCAATGTGATTCATCACATAAACAAAAAGAAGGAGAAAAACCATATGATAATTTCAATAGATGCAAGAAAAGCATTTGATAAAATCCAGCACCCATTCATGATCAAAACTCTCAGCAAAGTGGGAATACAGGGAACATACCTCAACATGATAAAGGCCACTTATGACAGACCCATAGCCAACATCATACTCAATGGGTAAAAATTAAAAGCAATCCCCTTAAGATCAGGAACAAGGCAGGGGTGCCCCCTTTCACCACTCTTATTTAACATAGTCCTGGAAGTCCTAGCCATAGCAATCAGACAAGAAGAAGAAATAAAAAACATTCAAGTTGGAAAAGAAGAGGTAAAACTATCATTATTTGCAGATGATATGATATTGTATATAGAAAACCCTAAAGTCTCAGTCAAAAAACTACTGGACCTGATAAATGAATTCAGCAAAGTGGCAGGACATAAAATCAATACTCAGAAATCAGAGGCATTTTTATACGCCAACAATGAACAGTCAGAAAGAGAAATTAAGGAAACAATCCCCTTCACTATTACAACCAAAAACATAAATTACCTAGGAGTAAACTTAACCAAGGAGACTAAAGACTTGTACTCGGAAAATTACGAAGCATTGATAAAAGAAATCAAGGAAGATACAAACAAGTGGAAGCATATACCGTGCTCATGGTTAGGAAGAATAAACATCATTAAAATGTCTATATTACCCAAAGCAATTTATAAATTCAATGCAATACTGATTAAAATACCAATGACTTACTTCAAAGATATAGATCACATATTACAAAAATTTATATGGAACCAAAAAAGAACATGAATAGCCTCAGCAATCTTAAAAAAGAAGAATAAAGTGGGAGGTATCACACTTCCTGATATCAAGTTATACTACAAGGCCATTGTACTCAAAACAGCCTGGTACTGGCATAAGAACAGGCATATAGATCAATGGAACAGAACAGAGAACCCAGAAGTAAACCCACAGCTCTATGGACAACTGGTATTTGACAAAGGAGGTAAGGAAATACAATGGAGTATAGACAGCCTCTTCAACAAATGATGTTGGGAAAATTGGACAGCTACCTGCAAAAAAATGAAACTAGATCACCAGCTTACACCACTCACAAAAATAAACTCAAAATGGATAAAAGACTTAAATGTAGGCCGTGAAACCATAAGCATCTTAGAAGAAAACATAGGCAGTAAGCTCTCCGACATCTCTCGGAGCAATATATTTGCTGATTTATCTCCACGGGGAAGTGAAATAAAAGCCAGGATAAACAAATGGGACTATATCAAACTAAAAACCTTTTGCACAGCTAAAGACAATAAGAACAGAATAAAAAGACAAACTACACAATGGGAGAACATATTTGACAATACGTCTGATAAGGGGTTAATAACCAAAATTTATAAAGAACTTGTAAATCTCAACATCAGGAAGACAAAAAATCCAATCAAAAATGGGAAAAAGAAATGAATAGACACTTCTCCAAAGAGGACATACAGATGGCCAATAGGCATATGAAAAAATGCTCAACATCACTAATCATTAGAGAAATGCAAATTAAAACCACAATGAGATGTCACCTCACACCAGCCAGAATGGTGCTCATCAACAAAACAACACAGAATAAGTGCTGACGAGGATGTGGAGAAAAGGGAACCCTCCTGCACTGCTGGTGGGAATGCAGACTGGTGCAGCCACTGTGGAAAACAGTATGGAGATTCCTTTAAAAACTGAAAATCGAACTGCCTTTTGACCCAGCTATCCCACTTTTAGGAATATACCCCAAGAACACCATAGAACGGCTCCAAAAGGAGAAATGCACCCCCATGTTTGTGGCAGCATTGTTCACAATAGCGAAGATCTGGAAACAGCCCAAGTGTCTGTCAGAGGATGAGTGGATTAAAAAGCTTTGGTACCTATATACTATGAAATACTACTCAGCCATAAGAAATGATGACATTGGATTATTTACAATAACATGGATGGACCTTGATAACATTATACGGAGTGAAATAAGTAAATCAGAAAAAACTAAGAACTATATGAATCCATACATAGATGGGACATAAAAATGAGACTCAGAGACATGAACAAGAATGTGATGGCAACGGGGGTGGGAGGTGGGGGGAGGGGGATGGGGCAAGGAAGGAGAGAGGGGGTGGGGGAGGGGAGGGGCACAAAGAAAACCAGATAGAAGGTGACAGAAGACAATTTGACTTTGGGTGAGGAGTATACAGCACAATCAAAGGTCAAAATAATCTGGAGATGTTTTCTCTCAACATATGTACCCTGATTTATCAATGTCACTGCATTAAATTTAATAATAATAAAAAAGAAAGAAATGTAAGATGAAATGGAAATTGCAAAATAAGTTGGTAGAAATAATTTTCAATACATCAATAGCAATAATAAAAATATAAATAGATTAAACTCACCAGTTCAAAGATTGTCAAATTGAGTGAAAAATCAAAGTCTGGATATTCCTACTTACAAGTGATGTACCTAAAATATGAAAATGGAATGATTTAGAGTAAAATTATAGAAAAATATGTTTAGAAAGGACTAATAAAATATGTTTCTTGTGTCGTAATAGTATAAAATTAAATGAAACATCTGAAGATAAAAATATTTCTAGGTTCAAAGTTGGATCACTCCATAATGATAAAAAAATTTAGAAATTTATGATTATTTCAAACTTTTACACACCTAACCACCATACCTTCAAAAATCCCAAAGCAAGTCTTGACAAATTTCAAAGAAAAATGAACAAGTTCACCATCATACTGAGAAGTTTTAACATATTTCTTAATGACTGACAATTCAAGTAGAAAATTTAAATAACTCGAATGACATAGTTAACAAGCATGACATAACAGACAAATATAAAACCCAACAACCCAAATAAGAAAACACATGGTATTCTTAACTATACCTTAAGCATTATAAAGTTTTTTTATTTATATTCATAAATTGATTATAATAAATATAAATTATTATACTATACAATTACCTGATCAATTCAAATTAGTAATCAATAACAAGGCAACCTAAACCTATTCATTTGAAAATTAAAATTTATAGTTAATTTATGAATTAAAGGACAAATAATGCCTGAACAGGCAGTGGCACAGTGCATAGAGTGTTGACCTGGGATGCTGAGGACCCAGGTTCAAAAACCCAAAGTCACCAGCTTGAGTGCGGGCTCATCTGGCTTGAGTGCTGGCTCAGCAGCTTGAGTGCAGGGTCACCTGCTTGAGCATTGGATCATAGACATGACCCCATGGTCGCTGACTTGAGCCCAAAGGTCACTGGCTTAAAACCCAAGATTGCTGGCTTGAGCTCAAGGTTGTTGGCTTGAGCAAAGGGTCAGTGGCTTGGCTGGAGCCCCATAGTCAAGGCACACATAAGAAAGCAATCAATGAACAACTAACATGCCACAATGAAGAATTGATGCTTCTCATCTGTCTGTCTCCCTTCCTGTCTGTCTGTCCCTGACTCTCTTTCTTGCCAAATTTATATATAATGAGATTTAATAAACATTTAAAACCATACATTGTTATAGACAACATTAAAGTTTGAGAGAGAGCTAAAGCATTAAATTCTTGCATTTAAAAAATAGAAAAGCTGAATATTAATGAGATAAACATTGAAATGAAGAAATTTTAAAAAATAATAATGAAAATGACCCAGGGAAGTTAAAAGCATTAAGATAAACAGGAAACTAATTCAATCTGTAACAAAGGAGGCAAAAACAAAGCCAAGCTCTTATAGAAAATACTGATAAAATGGACAAAACTATAATAAACTTGAGAAAAAAAAGAAAAAGAAATAAAAGGCAAAAAAAATTAAAAGCACAGCATAACTATAGATACAGACTTGCCTTCTAATAATATATTAATATAAACAACTTTATGGCAATGCATTCTTTAAATTATGAGGGAAAAAATCCCTTGAAAGACACAGCTTACAAAACTGACTCAAGAAGAAACAGAAAACATAAATAGAGGTTTAATTACAGGCAGTCTCCAGGTTATGAATGAGATAGGTTCAGTAGGCTTGAAAATGTTTAAGTATTTATATGCACAGAAAGGTAAAAATAAAGACAATGTTAGGGCAAACATCTGTTTAAGTTGCAGTCAGTTGAGAAATGTACTGTTTCAACTTACATACAAATTCAACTTAAGAACAAACCTATAAAACTATCTCATTTTAACTCGGGGACTGCCTATAATATGGAAACTAAAATCAGTCATATAACAAACATTGTCTGGATACTGACCAAGGCTATTTCCTTTTCCTAGAAATACACTTGCCTTTCAGTTAGGTTGAAGCCACAAGTCTGGTGCTCACTGTTGGAATGAGGACAGAAATGAGTGTATCACTTACATGACTGTCCTCAAAACTTCTTAAGGTCCTAACTATGAACTCAGTTGTTTTTATAAAGCTTTATAAAGACAGTCTTAAATTTTTTCACTTACAGCTGAAGGTAAAGAAGATTTAGACGGTGAATCTGTGCAATAGAAAAAGTTGAAAGAGAGTCACCCAGAAGAGCTGCTAGACCAACATTCCAGTGCTACATGAGTGATGAATGATAAAGAAACCTTCTGTGTAAAAGCAATTAAAACTTAGGGAATATTTGTAATAGCTGTTATAACCCTCCCTCTGGAAAACACACACATTCCAGATAATTACATAGACAACTTCGACCAGATGTTTAAGGAACACATAGTTCCAATGTTACATAAATTATTCCAGAGCTTAGAAAGAGGGGACAAGAAGCTAAAACAATCTTAGTACCAACCCCAGATGAAAATAATATGAGAAAAGAATAGTATGATTTATGAAGTGATGTTGGGAAATTTCTTCTTAGAAAAGACTCAAAATGGACTTTCAACTTCTATTACAAACAAAAATTAATTCTAAAATTATTTAAAGATTTAAATGTAACAAAAAAAAACAATATAAAAAAGCAACCAATGTGACTGGCAAATGGTTGTGGTAATTAATATAACAAGTTTTATAAATTGATAGAGAGTAAACATCATCATAAAAATTAGACAATTCAAAGAAGAAACACAAAACCAATAAAAGGTAGAAAATATTCTAGCTCACTTGTAAGCAAAATAGGCACACAAAATTCTATTTTCCTCATTCAATATTAGAAATATTTATAATAATACTTAATTCAGGCAATATGATCGTAATGTGACTATTTCTTACACTGCCATTAGAAATGGAAATTGCCATATCACTTTTAGGAAGCAATCATACATTTTGACTCACTATAGATCTGGCCAAAAGACCTTAACTAAAGTATAGCAATACTTGTCTCTAGATCCCTTCTTATTCATAAATGAAAAGTAAAAATATGTACAAAAATAGAATAACTGAAAAGTAAATTTTGAAATTACATCATGGAATTTCCAGATTACTACTATAATTAGTAACATAGGAAAATGCTTACAAAAGAGCATTTCATGGAAGAAATAACAAGACACACCTGCTTTACACGGTATACAATAGACATTTACAGTAACATTTGATTATTTAATGTTTGACTATTTGTGATAAACTTCTCTATGTTCCATGATGAATGAATAGTATGTTTTCACTTGGGAAGATTGTGTGAAAAAGATTGTAGATTCTATTTTAGCTCATGTTTGCTTATATATCTCTTTACTTATCCATCAACTCATTTATTCTTTTCTTAAATTTTTATTCTTTTATTTATTGTGTTGATATGGTTTCAAGTGTCACACTCAATATAACACCCTCTACATAACACAATGTGCCCCCCATACCCCATGCAAAGTCTCTTTCCACCCTCATTCTTCCCTTTTTCTCCCTCCCCCTTTCTCAAACTCCCCCTTTCCCTCTGACTATTTTCACCCTCTTGTCTGTATATATGTGTTATGTATATATGATTTTGACTCATCCCTTTACCCTCTTTAGTTCCATCCCTTCTTTTCCCTTCCCTTTGACAGCTGTCCATCTATTGTTTCTCGGGACACTGTCTCTTTCTATTTTGTTCCTTGGTTTATTGTGTTCATTAGATTTCACATATAAGTGAGATCTTATGGCGTTTGTCTTTCTCTGCCTTGCTTAGTTTACTTAGCATAATAATCTTCAAGTCCATCTATGCTCTCTCTTTTCTATGGTCATGTAGTATTCCATTGTGTAATTCATACACTAATGGACACTCATTCACTGATGGACACTTGGGTTGTTTCCAGATCTTTGCTACTGAAAACAACACCACAATGAATTAGTTTTTATAAAGCTTTGCAAATCCAGTCCTAAATTCTTTGATATCAAAATACTATTAAACAGGTATGAATAACATGTTTTGTTTCTCCAGGTCATCATCATTTATAGCCACTGTCCCTTTTTCCCATCATGCCTCACAGATATTTGTTAGGTCTTTCAGGATAGAGTTGGTATACTGGTTTGGATACAAATCATTAGTTGGACAGATTTTGACTATGAATGTAAGAGACCTCTAATGGCACAGTTCCCCAGGACCAAGTTGGTGATGATATAGTTGCTTGGCATGTGGGTAGGCAACTTTCTCTATAGAATTGTGATGGTGAACCTATGACACATGTGTCAGCACTGACACGTGTAGCCATTTTTGATGACACGCAGCCGCATGTGGCCGCATACGAGAGAAGTATGGGGCCACATGCTGAGAAGGACGTTTTATCCTCGACTCCTGCATGGCCAGGTGCAGGAGCCGAGGATAAAATATTTGCTATAGTAGACACTCTGTGTCGGAGGTCTGTAGGCCAAAACAACAGAACTCCAGCACAGAGCGTCTAGTTCTGGCACGTCCAGTTAGGCCATTAGGGGATCTTTGACTTCACTTCTGGCCAGTGGAGCAGGGAGCAGCAGAATGCCACAGAGGATGCATCTCTGGGGGCCCTGTGATGGCCCTTACCAGCAATCACATAACCACAGCAACCATCATCCAATCTACTTTTCTGTGGTGTTGTGACCATCATTACTGAGATAAGTGAGGGGGAGGCTGGGAGAGGCTAGGGCCTATGCTATGGGTGCCATTTCCCACCATTAAAAATAGCGGCAGCCATCTTAATTTACATAAGTTGCAACTTGCAGAATTTCAAGACAACATCTGGGCTCAGGTGTTTGTCGACTTGAGGTCAAAGCTTGAGAATCTGGAAAGGTGCCGCTTGGAGAATCAGGAGGAGTGCCACTACAAACAGGAAATTTGGAGTGCCTGGAATTGATTACCACCCTGAAAAATATAGCAATGGCTTTACTCACAATTTTTCCCTCTACGTACTTTTGTGAGACTTTATTCTCAGTGTTAAATAATATCAAAACCAACAAAAGAAACAGACTGACAGTTGAAGTTAGTATAACGCTAGCTTGGTCTTGAAGTGTACAAAATACCAACCTTCAATTGAAGATTTAGCCAATGAAATTCAGCAACAAAAATGTCACTAATAGGCAGGTTAGTTAAAGAATCCCCCCCCTTATCTTAGTTCACGGCACCCCACACAAGTTAAATAATATCAAGACCAACAAAAGAAACTGACAGACAGATGAAAAAAGAAGTCACTAAGCAGGTAAGTTAAATAATTAGTTTTTGGTTTATTAAATACAGTTATATATTACAATTATACATTTTTGTTATTTAAACTATAAATATCGTGAAATTAGGGTTTTTTTCTCAAAGTGACATACCACCCGAGTTATGCTCGGTTTTTTGGCGAATTTTGACACACCAAGCTCAAAAGATTGCCCATCACTGCTATAGAATACGCTATTTTAAAGAACAGCAACAAGAGGAATAAAAGAACACTCCACACTACGATCTCCTGATTCATTCTTTCAACTTCATTATGGCTAATAAATCTCATAGTTGTATTAAAAAACAAATCAGTCATTTATAAATAATTTATTTGGATTAAATTGAGGGCAGAAACACTTTGCTACCACAGAAACCATTCTTTACCAGCTAGCTAGCCACCTTAACCACTCATTACCTCAAGCCTTACTTGAATGTTATTTCATCCAAAGAGCTTCCTTTGACTCTCAAGAGTATTTTCTCTTTTCACATTTTCTACTCACACCCTATTCTTTTATGCATAGAAATGGTTTGGAAGTCAGGCAGCCTGCTTTCAAACCCTGTCCTCCTGTGTGAATTTGGATAAAGTACATGACTCTCTAAGCCTCGATTTTCTCATCTATTATAGTAACCTCAAAGGGAAATTGGGAAGGATTCATGAGATCATTTATTTAAAGAATTAATATAGTACATGGTAAACACTTAAGCAATGTAAATCATTTCTATAATAATAACTTATAAATTTGTGCTCATATGCATGTTTAATATTTTAACTTCATTAAGGCAGGTGCCATGTTTACTTTGCTCCCTACCTTATATCCTACACCTAGTACACTGCTTGGCACCTAGAAGACACAAATATTTATGAATGAAAAAATGAATGAGTCAAGATTGGAATGAAGCTCCTTTAAATCCTAGGACTGGCCACTTATGTAAGACAAAATCTTTCACCTTCTTGTCATGAACTTTCAGTTTCATCTCTTACATCTCTTATAACTTCACTTAGACCCAAAATGTGCATAGAATGGACATAATAAAGTTACTTAATGTCCCAGTTTCTGTCATGGTGTCTTGGGCAGACGTATTCTGGGATTTTTTTTGCTTGGGGTAGATATTTGATCTTGTGAATTCTGTTCAAGAGTTGTCATAGGGTAAAGCACTGTTTTTTCTGGAAAATTACCCTATTATTTGGGATAATAAATGACAAGATAACATTAAGACTGAAAGACCAACTGAACATGAGCTTGGCATTGGTAAAATATGATCACTTAAATATTTTACCTATGTTTTTTGATGATCAACTTAATACAGGCTCATTTGAAAATGTAGAAAGAATATAACATGTAAAGAGGAAGAAAATATAACAAATACCTTCCCATCCAGAATCACCTAATGTTTATCTATGACATATTAATTTTCTTCAGTCTAGAATAAAAGATTTTAGTACTGAGAGAGCTCTTAGAATTCATGTAGGGCCCACTCTAAGTCAGTTCTCCCATCTCCCTGTTGCCTTTTCTGGTACTTCATGCCTTATGAAAAGAATGAAGAAATATATAAGTTGGAAAAGATAAACTAGGCTGGAAATGGGAAAAGAACAAAAAGTGATAAAGAAAAAAGTAGCCCTTTAACATTTATTTCTCAGCATCACAAACTTGAATTTGTATAGATTTTGCATCCCATCAGTTGGAACCTACTGGTAAATGATTACAGAATTCCTTATCAAAAGCACATCACAGAAAGCCAAACCACACTGACCAAACATCCTGCCCACTTTCCCTACCCCCACCAAAGTGATCCATAAGATTACCTGCTAAATTTATACTTTATTTTAATTAGGAAGTCCTTAAGTTAAGAGCACTGGAGGCAAAATTTAGTTTATATTTCTTTCTTACATTTATATGATATTTCATGAGCAAGTAAAAAAAATACTTTGATTAAAACTCAAAAAATGTTTTATAACAAAACTTGGTTAAATAAATTATGGTATTTTTATCATTCACATGGACTCATTTGTGCTTTTTAGTAGTTCCCAAATTTTCTACACTAAATACACATTTCAGTAGACTGTCCTAGACATCTTGACATTTTGAATTCATATAAGCCATTAAGCATTCTTAACCTGGAGTATTTGGGCTCCCTGAAGGTCCATGGAAAAGTGTTAAAAATCTGTGAAGGCCATGAAATGCTACATATATATGTATATTTACAAATGTATGCTACATTTATATATATAAGTGCTACATATCTATGTATATATATAAATGCTATATATTAGTTTTACAGTTATTTGTATGGAATATAATATAATAATTAATAAATAATACAAGAATAAACTATGTTTTTGCATACACACAACTGTAAACATACTTTTGTCCTACCATATATGTGTATATATCAATATTAAATATCTATATCTCTCTCTATATATATATATACTCATACACTTACACAAACATGTATACAACATTATATATAGCATTCACCAAATTCTCACAGTGGTCTGTGACTCCCAAGGCTAAAGAAAACTAATCTGGTCTAAGTCCTCTTCATAAAAGACAATTCAAAGAAAGTGTCTCTAGACTCCACATTTAAAAAATTTTGAGCAAATGGGCCTTTCATGTTGGATTTTAGTCTTCTATGTGTATTTGGAATGAAGCAGAATATTTGTGGGAGTAAATAAAACTAGCACCCACTTGAATCTAAGGCAGAAAAGTCAAGTTACTTATTGTGTGATAGGAACTATATCTATTGAAACTCTAACACAGCCTAACTCCTGTAAAAATAAGAATGAAAATTTTATTTTACAGGTAAAAATGACTTGTTTCTGTTATAAGCCCTTTTTTTAAAATACATTTTGAATATTACTTACTAAGAAAGCATTCAACTTGGCTCCCTTTTGAATCTTATTTAAATAATCATATTACATTAGCTCTTTATAAGTCTTCAAATGATCTTTTTCTGAAAGTAATAAATACTTATCTGATCTTTATAAATGTAGTGCTATTTTCTTCTTATGAATGGAGACAGAGAGGTACTCAAAGCAGCCCTGTGCTACTTTGCTCATGTAGGCTGAAATCTTATGGGGACAATGCCAATACCACTGACATATTTGAAACCCTGAGGAACATTAGTTTGTCTTTTATTCAAAAATTAAATTTATTGAAATATTCTTTTCACTTTTTTTCTCACACTTTCATTTTGGATAATTGTACACACAGATTCACACACAATTCTCTTGTGCATTAACAGAAGAATTATACTCTGGGTACAAAGATCGCATCATAAGTACTTATTAAATTATAAGGAGAAAGAAGTGGATTCATTTTTAATTTATATTCAGTAAAATTACTATTTCCCATTTGGGGCAGATAGAGAATTTGTGACTCTTTTGAAATACCAGCCTGCAGCCTCATTTCTGTCCAGAGAACAGTACAGCCCTTTTGAGATGGACCCTGGAGAGTGTTTTGTTTATTTGCTTTTTAATTCTGGGGTTGATCTTGCAGTCTTTACACACACTGTTTCTTAGTGAACATTGGAAGCTTGCCTCCATAGTCTTTGGGGGAAGAAGGTGTGTGGTGGTTCTGCTTTTTTAAAAAGTTCTTCACAAATCCACAGCAGCCAGTTTGAATCTTAAAAAATTTTGCCTGAAACTTGACATTTTGTGGATTTTTGTACATTGCGGCTTCCCCATCATTAACTCACGGGTGAGAGAGGATGGGGCTATTTTTCTGTGTGACACAATAACTTCTTGCTTCTATTTGGTGATTGACCAGGACCTATCATATACACTACTGAAGTTTTCATGATAACTCTTTAACTCTTTAGAATTGAAAATTTGGTTCTAAATGACATCTTTCTAAGAAATTCCTCAGTCTATAAAGGTTGTAATCAGAGAATTCTGATGCAGCCACTGACTGTATACAGAAACAGCAAGACAGAAACCAAGGGTTTGAGAACATGTGAGAGAAGAAGGTTCTTGGAGATACCTCTGATCATTCTGCTATGTGTGATCGGATAAGATTTAAAATTAGAGATAGTCCCACTTTTCAACATTGTTCTCTTTTTTTAAAGCTTTTTTTTTAAGTTTTGAACTTTCAAAAAGCTGATTGATACACGGAATCAGAAGCAATGTATGAAAGAAGGCATATATTTGGTTAAACTGTTTCATGAAATATTAAAAATAGTTTCCAACTATTCATGTTCAATAGATACAGAATTCTTATTACATTCAAAATAAGATGGATTCAATATCATCTTATAATCATGAATAACCAATATTAATAACTAATGCATTAAACATTCCCAAATTTTCTAAGTGACTTCCACCTAAAGAGGGAATGCTGTTGTGCATTGTCGCAATCAGCTGACCTCGGGGGAAAGCTCTGCCCTGTCTCCATAGCTTCAATATGGATGTATGTTCCTGTCCTTCCTTTTGGACAACACAATCACCTCAACACTCCCCTTGATTGGGTTTCCTTCTAGCTCTCTGGGCAGACCACTATAATCTTTACAGACACTACAATTTTTATCTTCATTTAATTTAGTCACTTTATTATAATCATAACTGAAATCTAATAATTATTTTAAAACAGTTTATTGCTAATAGCCCACACTCACATTTCCTTCCTTCTCACATGAAGTCTTATTTTTTCTGCTCTATTCATTTCCTCAATTCTACTAATCAATTGGTTATCTTTTTTCTACTTCAGATCCTTAACGGTCCCCCTACTCGTCTATAGTTTAGTGGTTCTCAAACTTTTCCATATATCAGAATCACTTGTTGAAACACAAGCTGTGGGCCTCACCCCCTGAATGTGTCTCATTCCGCAGGTCTGAGATGGGTCTGAATTTGCATTTCTAATAAGTTCCTAACGATGCTGCTATTGGTCCAGGAGCCACTCTCTTACCTATTGTTCTTTTTCAGTAACAGAACTCTTTCTTTTGGAGAAATAAACAGTTAAGAATAGGACCTTTGAAATGAAAGATGCCTAAGCTCAAATTCGATCTCATCAATTTTTGGTATTTTAAATTCTTTTAAATTTTGTGTACTCTGTTGCATAAAAAATGGTATATCATTTTTTCAATTGATATTTATTTTTCCTATCATTACCACTGTGGACGATCATATTTTTTATGTTTATTGGTTGTATTTATTTGTGTGAAGTAACTATCAATCTCATTGCTATTAGTCTTTCTCAGTGATTGATAGAAATTTTTATACATTATAGTTGCTAACTTTTTATTTTTTATTTTATAACAACTTTTTATTATAGTCTATCACTTGTGTTTCAATTATGTATAAGATGTCTTTTTACATTTTAATATAATCAATGTTATACATATATTACACTATCATTTTTGGCTTCTGTGTTTTATTTAATAGGGCCTTTCTTTCCTACCCTGACATTATGAACTAAAACTACTAGATATTCACTTAATGCTGCTAAAAGTTTAAAAAGTATTTTTCCTTTTTTTATACTTTCTGACATTAATTTTTATATGCTAAAATTATAGATCTAATTTTAATTTTGTCCTTATTAATAGTCCACTTTTCACTGTTTACTTGAAATGCTAACCCTTTCATATATTAATTCCAATATTATATATATAAAGTATATGTACATTATATATATATATACACACATTTATATATACAAATTTATTCCTTTTGGCCATTTTATCTAATATTGCACCAATAATGCACTGTTGATTATATGTTTAAATATCTGGTAGAACAAGCCCCTTCATTTACTTGTTTTTCAAAAAATGTGTGTGTTTTCTTTTAATTTATTCATTGAGTGAATTTTAGAATTAACTTGTAAAGTTTCATGAAAAATCGTGTTGGGCTTTTTGCTAAGTGTTGTATTGAATTAGTGTTTTAGTTTGGAAAAACCATATCTTTAAAATAAGTCTTCTCATTCATGCACATGGTAACCTCCTCACTTACTCAGGTCTTCTTTTATGCTCATCAGGAAGGTGATATAATAGACTTTACAAAAACTTAACATGTTTTTGTTGATATTTTAAAATTATTTCTTGATATTTAAGATTTAATTGAAAAAGCCATTCCTTTCACATTGGTCCTCTCTGCTGATTCCATCCTTCTGTACTAATTCTTAAAACTGACTGTTATTTTAAATGACCAATTTGGAGATTCTAGTTCCCCTATTTTCATACCATTTAGATTATTCCCATGCACCTGGCTTCCTTCTGCCATCACTGTAAATATCTACTCCTTAAAATGTTACTAATGACTTCTGAATTGCCAAATCTAATCATTTTTTCTCAGTTTTTATCATCCTCAATTTCTCTCCATTGATTCCTACGTCTATCTTAACATTACTCCACCAGTGTCTGTGGCCTTTTAGGCTCCTGTTTTTCTTTTAATCATATTGTCTTTGCCTCTTACCTGGCTTCTTATTCTCCCCCTTGGTAAATTTGATATTGTTCTTGTGACCTTCTCTTTCTATGTGCTTTCTTCCTGTGCACTCCAGAATGAAAGAATCTCTCTGTGCTTTCATCAGTGATGCAAGCACGTGGCATCTTGTAGGTGATAATAAAGTTTCTTGAACAAGTAAATGTCCTTCATCATCCTTCATCATAGCTTCCAAATTGTTATTAACATGCATGTTCGACAATTAATATCAGACAGATTTGAACTCTATATACCATTTTTGTGCCACATATGGTCTCATTTATTTTTAATCTTATTTCTCTCTCACATTCTACTTAAACTAGGGTATTCACTGTTCCCTAATCTTGTCTTTGTTTCTGATGTTTTCTCAATCTGGGATCTTTTCTATTTTAGTTGAAATTCTCTTTACTACTCAAGGCCCGTATCATCGATCTCCTTTTCTTGGTTCTCATTTCCCTCGATTTGATATAATCTACTTTTAAATCTCATAGATACTATTTGATTTCTACAACTCTTCTTCCATACTGATGTACTAATAATAAAATCTGCTGTTAAAACAGGTACTAATTAAGAGAAATGGTAATTCCTAATGGCAAAGGGTATGGAAAGAGAAAGTCTCAAACATTGTTGATAGAAATGTTCAAAGGATAATTTGGCAAAATGTATCAGAACCTTAAAAATGCAAATACATATGGGATATAAAACAGAAAGCAACAAGTAAACAAAACAAACCAACAGAAACTCATAGAAAACAGTATGGTGGTTAGCAGAGGGAAAAGGGGGCGGGGAGCAGGTAGACAAGGGTTAAAGGGGGGTAAATGGTGATGGAAGGGCACTTGACTTGGGTGGTGAACAGACAATGCAATATACAGATGATGTGTTGTAGAATTGTACATTTAAAAATTACATAATCTTATTAACCAGTTTTACCCCATTATACTTAATAAAATTTAAAAAGAGAAAAATACATAAAATAGTATTTCTATGTATTTTTTCTATGTATTTCTATGGCATAGCAATTTCCATTTCTCTAAATCTTTCCTAAGGAGATAAAAATATATGTGTAATATTATTCATTATAGCATTTTTTTTGGTAAAGTAATAAAAATGATATAAACCTCGGTGTCCAATAATCTAGTTTTTAGTTCAGCAAATTTTGGAATATTTGTATAAAACCAAAACTCTCTTGTAAAAGGGTGCTTATTTACATGAGAAAATATTCAAAATTTAAAAAAGAAAGACACAAACCATTTTTTCTAGTATTTCAGAGGAAAATGAATATAGTTAGAAAATATTAGACTATATATACAAGTATAAGAATGTTAACAATGGTGTTGTGAGACTGTGGTAGATATAAATATTTGAAAATTTCCAAAATATTTTGTGCATGCATTGTTTTTATAAATTTTTTAAAGTGACAGGATAACAGATGCTAACATTTAAAATGGACTGTGTGGTATGCTGCCTAGGACCTAAATTCTCATTCCCTTGTTGCTGGAGTTACTGAAGGCTGACCACCCCCCCCCCCCCGAAGGCCACATCCACTAACTGTAGTGACAGGACTCTGAAGAAGGCCTCGCTTTCTGCCCCAGATTGAGAGAAGGCTATATGACCATCCAGCTCCAGAGCTTGTGCAATTAGCTAACATCTCTGTGGAAACTACTTGGTAGCCCTCCTTCCCCTTGTGTTCAATCCTGCTTCCTTCGCACGCCCACAGCTGTCAATTCTGGGAGATAGACCATAAACTTCCTGGGTGGGTTTTCTCATTTCAGAGTCTCTTTACAGGAAAAATGAGCTGGAACATCTACTGTTTGCTGTGCACTTTATATCTCCTACTCCCCAAAAAAGTCTAGCAATGAGATTTTCAGGCAATTATAGACATCCTTATTTTGCAAAAGAGAAAAAATAACATTTTGTTCAGAGTCACACTATGAGTAAATATCAGCCAAGTTTGAAAGCAGGCGTGTTTGGGTATAATGACCATACTTTTTATATTAAGCCAAATAACTCTTCCCACCCTTGTGTTTTACTATTTTTGTGCTTTTTTTGTTCTCTCTGGTAAATGGTAAATTCTTTGGCTGCAGGGATTTTTGTCTTTTTTATCTTTGAATCCTCTGTTGGGTATTTCATGGTGTCCTGCACATAATAAGTGTTCCTTGTTTGTGACATTGACTTGAACTAGTCAAGGTTTAAAATGTATTTCTACTTTTGTTCTGTAAGAAATGGATTCCCTAGGAGGCAAAGAAAATCATAATGGTACGATGTAGCAATTGTAATTCAATTAATGTCTCATAAAATAATTTTCTATGAAAAAGTGGTGATCCTTATTTTCTCCTCCTACTTCAATATTAGATAACAAATGCAATTTTCAGAACTTTGCCCTTAATTACTATAGTAAGCAAATCAGTGAGATGTAAAAATTTTTTATTGAACTTGGATGGAAAATATTGTGTTTTATACCTTATATTCCTGATTCAGACACTTATGAAATCTAAGTTATTTGAGAAAAGAATTTACTGAGAATGGAAAAATGTAACAAGAAGAGTGGTTCATTTCCCATACAAACTTTGAAGGTATATATGAACAGAATTGGAAGATTTGTTGCAACAGAAAGACATGCCTGAATGAGGATTCCAATACCCATCAGCGTGTGCAATTACAAGTTGAATTTTTCTTGAAAATACAAATAAAATAAATATATCAATGATGGGCTATGTTGTTAGGAATAAATAGATCTAGCTTTAGGTTTAGGAAAAGGGACAATTGAAAACAAGCTACAAAAGTCATACAGCGGAGAAAGGTTTCCTATTGAAGAAGTTTTATTGTTCTTTTACTGCCAGAGAATCAGCATGAAAGGACATTTCTAACACCAAGTAAGGGCCAATTAAGTTAAATATTGTTCAAATTGTAAACTCTGGCAATGTGCATAGTGAATCTGTGTAGTGCATTATTAATAAATGACCCAAATTTATATGTCATCAATACAAAAGATTGGGTGTTCTCCTAGTAGGTGAAATAGATTGCCTTGTAGGTGGGATGATTTCAGGTACCACCATACCCATGAGTCCTAAAATACCAGACTACTTTGTTTTCTATTAAAATATACATCTCCCTGAGAAAATAATATTCATCATTTAATATAAAATTGCCTTTTATTGAAGTGCAGAAAAAGAAATATAGCTTAAAATTGAATAAAATAGACCATAATTATATCTATATATGATAATGATCAATGTTCAGTATAGGTCTTTTTGTAAATGTGATAGTTAGCTGTTATTTACCTACAAACTCTATATACAATTGACCCTTTAACAATGCTGGGGTTAGGGACATTGACCCATATGCAGTCAAAAATCTGTATATATGTTTTGACTTCCCAGAAGCTTAAGTTGTCCCATGATATCTGCAAGGGATTGGTTCTAGGACCACCATTGATATCAAAGTCCCCTACTTCATACATCATAGATTGGTGCATACGGTTGCCTCTCGGCATTTGTGAACTTCCAACTACAAACTAAAAACAGTACAGGTATGTATTGAAAAAAAAAATCCTTGTATAAGTAGACCCATGCAGTTAAACCCAAGTTGTTTGAGGACCAATTGTACTTTCAAAGGACTACTACTGAGTTGTCCTTATTCTGCTCCTGGCCTCACCTGCTAGAGGCTTTCTTTTCAGTTTGGAAATGAGAATTGATGCCTTCTTGAAAAAGTTTTAAAGTTCAGAAATTTTTATTTTATTATATATCCATTAAAACTTCTTAAATTGGTAAACTTTAATTAGTAGACATCTCTTAACATTGCAAATACCATCAGTCAATTATAATTTTTAAAATTCATTTTAGAGAGGAGAGAGAGAAAAAAAGAGAAAGAGGATGGGGGGGAGCAGGAAGCATCAACTCCCATATGTGCCTTGACCAGGGAAGCCAGGGTTTTGAACTGGCGACCTCAGTGTTCCAGGTTGACACTTTATCCACTGAGCCACCACAGGTCAGACAAGTATCTTGATAAATCATTTTAACTTAGTATAAATTATTATTATTTTTTTTTGTATTTTTCTGAAGCTGGAAACGGGGAGAGTCAGACAGACTCCCGCATGCGCCCGACCGGGATCCACCCGGCACGCCCACCAGGAGGCGATGCTCTGCCCCTCCGGGGGGTCGCTCTGTCACGACCAGAGCCACTCTAGCGCCTGGGGCAGAGGCCAAGGAGCCATCCCCAGCGCCTGGGCTAACTTTGCTCCAATGGAGCCTTGGCTGCGGGAGGGGAAGAGAGAGACAGAGAGGAAGGAGGGGGGAGTGGAAAAGCAAATGGGCGCTTCTCCTGTGTGCCATGGCCAGGAATCGAACCCGGGACTTCTGCACGCCAGGCCAACGCTCTACCACTGAGCCAACCGGCCAGAGCCAGTATAAATTATTTTAAGCGATTGGTTTATTTAAAATTCCTACCTCTGATCATCCACTGAAAGAATAAGATGTTTAATTTGAGAGCACAAAGAACATGGAGGATGGGATGCTAAAAAGATGTTGGAGTGAGATTCTTAGGGCAGTTTAAGAACTGGGGCTGGACGCAGAAAAAGACACGAGGTGCTGTCAGACAATGTTGTCTGAGATGGGTTTCAGATGAAAGTGCAACTTTTATCATTTCCTGCTCTTTGCTTTCTACTTTATCTCTACCTCTTTCTACCTAACCCAGAACAAGAATCCTTCTACCGAGAGACTTGAACTAATTTTTTTAAGAAATTGACTAACTTCCTAAAGGCAAGCCTACTTTTACAAGAAATTTAAGCTACCTTATAGGTGCATTGGTTTTTGCAGACTGATTTTTGGCTGGCTCTTATGGTAACCACTTCTGAGAAAAGATGTGTTTACAGATCTCCACAACAAACACATAGGACATTGTACAACACATTGATTTCTAAATCAGGAACACAATTACAGACACCATTTTAATTGGAGCAGGCACCTACTAAAGAAGGCAGCTGCCCATCAGATGATGTAAATAGCTATCCGCTGAGCAAGTAGAAGAGAATGATGAGCTCATTCATTTTATAGTCAGAACATCCCCACGTGGCAGGGAGGGCCACCTAACAAAGGACATGTGGGCTGGGAAATATTCAGTAATCGCCATGGAGATATTTTCTCTGTTTAAAATGGTGTTTTTTATTAAAATTTTAATAATGTATATGCATTTTGAGATAAAAAGCTTACAATGTACATATAGAAAATATAATGAAACTATAAAAATATTGCTCAACAAACTCAGAAAACCTACTTGGAAGCATTCTGGTATCTTTTAAATAAATATATGTTATGTTCATTGAACCTTTGGATGAACTTCTCAATTTCATCCTCACTGCTTCCCCCCCCCCCCAAAGAAAAAAAGGTTTCTTTTCTTCCCTTTTTGCAGAAGATTATTTTCCCTAAGATAATTCTTTACTTTGTTTTCTCATCCCTACATCTTTCTAGGGAGGATGGTGTGTAAGAATGATGGGTTTTTTCTGCTCAAGTTGTTAACTTTGTTAGAACGACATCAGATAAAGTCAGCGGGCGACTTCCTTTCCTGGCATGAACTCTGTCAAGGTTATGTTTTCGGGCAAAGTTTATGGTTGGTACAAAGACGTTCAGAATCTTAACCATGACATTGTGGAGCATATGGAAACTGACACTTCTGAAGGAAACTTTCCACTTTGGTTTTGGCAAGGAAAATAAGACAGAGAAGAGAGCGAATTAGATCATGACACATGTTATTTGGCAAAAAAGAAATTAAAGAAAGTAGGACAAAGAAAGACCTAGGAGACAAAATGCTGGCATCAGTTTTGTACCTAGAACTCACCTCTTTCTTTTAGTGGGCTTCTAAGCTACTTCTTTTTTTTTTTTTTCTCTTACTGTCATTATGTTCCTTAAGACTTTGTATTTAATAAAACACTCATTGAAGGTCTTTTATTTATTTTTCTAAGGAGTTCTTTCCCCAACCCCAGATCTCTGATAGCCTTGTGGTAATTCAGTCTTCTTTGATTTTTTAAGAAATTGACTAATTTCCTGAAGGCAATATATTTTTTTATTTCCAATTTTTAATTTTTGCATTATTTTATTTGGGGGAGATGCTTTTCCAAGTCTATGTAACAACTACCTTAAAAACACAAAAACTAATGTAACATATTGGCTGAGTAAATTTGGCAACAAGAAGACAAACATAAAAATCCGTCATCCTGCCTGACCAGGCTGTGGCGCAGTGGATAGAGCGTTGGACTGGGATGCCTAAGACCCAGGTTCGAGACCCTGAGGTTGCCAGCTTGAGCGCGGGCTCATCTGGCTTGAGCAAAATAAAAAATGCTCACCAGCTTAGACCCAAGGTCGCTGGCTCAAGCAAGGGATTACTCGGTCTGCTGAAGGCCTGCGGTCAAGGCACATATGAGAAAGCAATCAATGAACAACTAAGGTGTCGCAACAAAAAACTGATGATTGATGCTTCTCATCTCTCTTCGTTCCTGTCTGTCTGTTCCTATCTATCCCTCTCTCTGACTCTCTCTCTCTGTCCCTGTAAAGAAAAAAAAGAAAAAAAAAACTTAAAAAAAACCCATCATCCTGAACAGTAATAATTTATTTCTGAATGAAATTACATTTTCAAGAGGGTGCAATTATATTCTAACTGTAGGAACATGAGCAGAATGAGAGTTAATGTGTGCTAATATTTTAGGGGATATCAAAAATAGGACTTTAACTAAGATTTTCTGTTTTCTCTTTAATAATTTTGTATATGCATTGAAATTTCTTCATTGAAACCATATTTTACATAGTAGCTCATAAATGTATGTTAGGCTGACAAAGATTTGTCTATTAACAGTTAATAAATAGAACTTTCATAGAATTACAGGATAAAATACTATCATCCGTAACAATACAGAATTCTTTAAAGTCAAGAAAATTATCTTTAAATTTTATAAATAATTGGAATTCAGAAACACATGTGTAAAATAGATGAAAAAAAACTGCACGGAAAGAAATTTGGTAATGTAAACTATAAAACAAGGAAGATTATTTTGATGATCTTTGGTTAAAATTTTTTGATAAGATGTAATGCAGGTATCTGTTTTCATTTAATCAGACCTTAAACTTTAGCTTAAAAAACATCTTTTAGCTATCAGATTTTCCTTTTACTATGACTGCTTTTACTTAGATCACTATTTACCTTTTAATTATGATTATATTTTAAAATTTCATGTAAATAGAGTATTCATTATGGTATAACACTTTTTGGACAAGCATCTTTTTATAGAAAAGAAATCTTAATACAGACAAATACCAAAACTTTGGTAGCCACATGTTGAAGATACTGGAGCATTAATCCAAGAAATAAGTATTTTTTCACAATGTATGAAATATCATATGTTTTAGAGTCCATTTATTATATAATCCTAGCCTATACTTATTAATAGACCTATGTCAACATAAGTACCAAAATGCAACAGATATCCAGTTTCAAATAATGTATGTTTCCATGAAAACATCTCTTACAAATACAATTAGGTTAACTTTGACATTATTTAAATATATTTTTGTCTTATTATTAGAACCAGGCATTATCAGACTTTGCCAATAATTTATAGCATTTTCTTCTATAACAAACAAGTGACTGAAGTAGCATTATATCCACTATATTGCTGTCATAAAACAATAACTAAATGAAGAATTTAACAATAAGAAGGCTACTTTTTATTGGACACAGTTTATACAACAGTCTATTATGCATTGTTATATTTGTCCATTTAAAAATCTTATAGGTAAAAACAACAGGGGACATAGTGGCCCTGAGTGTCTGCCTTTCCCAAGGTTACAGGTAGAATGTAACTGAACCTGGTTGGAACTGCTTGTTCTTTTGAGAGCTATGCTAAGGGACTTGGTCAAAGTAGACCAAAGAAATGTGGAACAAACCATAATATCTTATTTGATTACTATATTTATGCTTGATTTAGATGAGGAAATTTAGGAAAAGAACTTAATGAATAAAAGCTAGATGGAAATTGTCAAGTAGCACTATGCTAATTATTTTATCTTCTTACATAAAATTGTACAATTTAAAATGTAAAAAACTTTAGGGATCATTTATTTCAACATATGTCTCAAAGCAAGAACTCATACTTCACATCTGATAGGATGTCAATTTTCTAAGTTCTCCATTCTACACTTACATATTTATATAGATAGGGTTCATGCATCTTAAAAACATAGTCCATTCCACTTTTAAACAATTCTAATCATCAGATATTTTACCTTCCTTTAATTGGAATCTACCTCCCTGAAACTTTACATTTCCTGAAGCAATCAGACTTCCTTTTACTGTAGCTTTGAGTCTGAGTCTGATGTGCTTCAAGACCTTTCTGACCACATTTGTTCTTCCCCTTTTAATTTGAAGATCAATTGCCTTTGTGAGAGTAGAAAGAAGCAAAATCAAAGTTGAGTGGCTTTAGTTTCTCTTTGTCCTTGAATAACATCTTCAAGCAGGAAGACAAATCTCTTTATTTTCTTTTTTTTGTACATAACTATTTTTAAAAGTTTGATGTTTCGAGCACTCTGTTCCCCCTTAATCTTTTTTTTTTTTTAAGAGACAGAGATTGAGTCAGAAAGAGGGATAGATAGGGACAGACAGACAGGAATGGAGAGAGATGAGAAGCATCAATCATCAGTTTTTCATTGCGACACCTTAGTTGTTCATTGATTGCTTTCTTATATGTGCCTTGACCATGGGCCTCCAGCAGACAGAGTAACCCCTTGCTTGAGCCAGTGACCTTGGGTCCAAGCTGGTGAGCTTTGCTCAAACCAGATGAGCCTGCGCTCAAGCTGGAGACCTCGGGGTCTTTAACCTGGGTCCTCCGCATCCCAGTCCAATGCTCTATCCATTGCACCACCGCCTGGTCAGGCTCCCCCCTTAATCTTATATAATTTTATTAACCAATGTCACCCCAATAAATTCCATTAAAAGAATATACAAAAAAAAAGAATGCCTAAAAATTGCCAACATTATCTAGTCAACATTGTAGGTAAAAAAAAAAAAATTACAGAGTTTGACCACAAAATTTTCTAGACTTGAGTGATGTCCCAAAAGGAAAATATTCATGTGAAGCTTTGATATTCCACTTTGGGTTACTTTTTTAGGGCACTGGATCAAATAACACTCAAATGTTTCTAGAACTCTTGAATAGGTCATGGAGTCTCCTAATATTTATGGAATGCAAGCTAGAATTATTATTTTAATAGCTTAAGACTTAATAGCTTAAGAATAAAATGACTCTCTTCTCTTATCTTCTTCAGTGATATGATCATTCTTTCAATTGGCTCAATAAGTAATGCTTAATTTTTTTTTTTTAAAGATCAGTAAACTTCAACATGATTTCTACTACATTTTAATAACATCAGATTACTATCTCAGCATGAATACTACAAATGTTGAGCCTGTGTTTTTCCCACAGGGCAGTATAATTCAGCACATACTGAATGAGGCTCAGGTAATCTGAATTCTGATCCTGGCCCTGGTGTTATCTTAGAATTCAGTGACCTTGGCTAACTTGTCTCTTGAAGTTAGTGATCATTAGGCACTTAGTGTGTATATTGTATGACTTGTTATTGTTGCTTTAAACATTTTTCCCACTGTTATGTAGTGGCCCTTTTTATATGCTGAGAGATTGTATATGCAACACTTTCCCTTTGAACTAACTACATCTCAAAGTATAGTCACTTCACAGATAAAGAATTCATCTGTCACAATATCTGGCACCATTGATATTAAAAATGCTTTTAGCCATATTTGACTTAGTTTTCAGCTCAAATTTTGTCAGACTATGAAACTATCTTTGCATGGCACTTATAGCTTTGAGTTGCCCTGATTAAATATCTAGTGACTCAATGCTAATTTCCATATTTCTTCTAAATCATACTCCTTTTTTATCTAATATATGTTAAATAACCATAAAAATTTGTATTTTGTATCACAGTTTGCCATTTAAAATTGACTTTCATATTCATTTGATCCTTCTCTAACCCTATGTATAAGCAGGCTTATTATTACTAAGCTTCATACTTAAGAGAGGAAACTGAAGCTTTAGTACAATAAAATAAATAAAGATCTAGCCCTCTATCTTGTTGAAATGTTTCTTATTTTATAGTAATAGCTATAACACTATGTTTTAAGGACTGTTATAAATACTTTAAATATATGAACTCATTTAGTCCTTATAGCAATCTATGGTGTAGGTACTGTTATTATCACAGTAATATGGTTCATGAAGTCACACTGCTGTTAAGTGGAGGAATTGAGTTTTGAACCCCGGCGCTCTGTCTGTAGAGTTCACAGCCTTATTTACCTCATTTTCACCCTGGCAAACATTTCCTGAGAGTGTTATATATGCAACATGCCGTATCATGTGCCCGAAGAGCTGTATCAGCCAACAAAGTAGTCAAAGAGATAAATGTAAGTAACCATTACTCATGAAAATAAAGCCACTATGAATTTATTTTAATTTTTTAATTAAAAAAATCTTTTCCATTGTATTTAGTGGGAGACAATAATTTGATGGTAAATCTTGGAAAGAATTTGAAGGAGGTAAGATTTGTTCTTTGCAGTGTGAGAAAGAATGAGACAAGCATTCGGGTAGCATATAGTCTAAGCAGAGGCCGGCAGAACGAGCCTGTGGGTGAGAGGTGAGGTTCCCCACGTGGCTGAAGTTGAGGCTGTAGGATGAAAACAGAATTTGGAAAGAGATAAATTTAGAAGCATAGGCTGTCACCAGATTGTAAAGAGCCTTGAATGCTAAACTGAGAAGATTTGGATTCATTCTATATGCAGCTTGGACCTAGCAACGATTCTTAGGGACGTGGGTTACATAATCAGATAAGTTTTAGAATGCTATCTAGCAGCCAAGGTATAGGATTAATTGGAGGAAAAGACACAGCTGGGGAAAGAAAAGGAGTTAGGATACAAGCGAGGAACCTTTTACCAAGGAGAAACTATCTCAGCAATAGGGGCAGAAAGCTTTGGCAAATGATTTATGATGGGAACAAAGGAGAAATAAGAGACAGCCTCACATTTTGTAGTTCAAACAGTGGAGAAGGTGCCCCCCTTGGTAACAGCAAACACAAGAGGAGAGGATGTTTGCAATGCACAGTTTTAGGGTTTTTGTAAAAAAGTGCATCTTGTAATACTTTTCCTACTTTTTCATTGTAATAATCAGCTCCACACAGCTTGGCTTTCTGCTTATTATATACATAAGGTTAATATATATATTTAATATATATAATGTCTGTGTGTATTGGAGCTTTGACAGACTGGTTAACATATAAATATTCTCGTCAGTATAGAAAGACTCTGTGGTGATGCAGGCCATCTTTTACTATTTTTATTGGTCATGCTATTATTTCTAAAATATAAGTTAATATTTCTGTCCAATATTAATATGAATTTGAAATAATTGGAAAGTAGAATCAATAGTTGGGTGACTTTGAAGTTGGGAGCATGGTAATAAAAGGAAGGTATTTTTAGGTATAAAAGTCATGATATTTTTCTTTCACACTATTTTTACAGAAGATCTAGCAGCAGTTTTTTGTATCACACATTATATTGTGTCAAAACTTTGCAGCTTCAGAATTTAGTACTTTCTGACAAATAGCTCTTTTGATTATACTAGCAGCTTACTACTCAAGTATTTCAGTGGATCATATTTCTACATGTATGTCTGCATGTTTTTGTACTCTTAATCATATTTAAACCATTGTTAATCTTGGAACTTTTCAAGATCTGGCCCAGTCTTTTTGCATCTTTTAAAGAGGTGGCACACCCATTACAGGGTGGATATTTCACTGTTTAAAATTACAGTATATTTTTTTAGATACTTTGTAAGAGTTTATTTCTTCTTATCGTGATTTTAAGTTTTTTAAGTGTTTATAATATTGATATACGTAGTTTATAATAATTACAATGTATTTTTAATGTGTAAAATGTGTCTTTTTGCCATTTAACCTTTGTTATTCAGTAAAAGAAGTTTAATAATTTTAATGTTCTTTAAGATGTTATCTATCTTTGTGTGTCCAACCTATCAGAACTGAGTCCAAACAAAGGGACACAGTCCAGGAAATTAGTCAGATGATCCTGGCAATTGTTTCAGCCATTGCATTATTTCTAAAATAATGTGCTGCTTTTTCCTACTGGGCCTTTCTCTAACCTGGCCCTTCTTGAAGCCGAAGAATCATACATCCTGCCCCATTCACTTCAGGCTTGGCAACGTACCTTACTTAGGCAGGTGAAATGTGTGTGTGTAAGTAACATGTTACATTTTCAAGCAGAATCCTTAAGAGTCATTGCCTGATTTTTATCAACATTTTTGTCATCTTTCCTCTAGGGTAGCATAACTCAGGGAGGGGCTGTACCTTCAGCCTTGGTCTCAAAATAAAATACACTTGCATCAAAACCTTGGGCATCTGTAGTCTGATATTGAGTGGCATATAAATCTGTTTCTGTGTGTTACTGAGCTTTGGGAATTATTTGTTAACTGCACCCTATTTACTTTAAATTGACTAACCCAAGTAACTGTCTGCATTCCTGATTCTTGTTGTCTATTGTTCATTGGTATAGACAATTATAAACTTTTGTCCCACATATTTCCTATATAAATATTACTGTATTTTTTATTAAGAGATATAATACTATTTAATAATTATAGGTTAAAAAAAACTTTATTCTGTTTGACAAAATTGTGAACATTAAACCGGATAGCTAAATATATACTTGCACCTTTAGTTGAATATTCTTCTCCTGAAGGAAGGTAGTATAATATAGTGATTAAGGGTACAGTCTCTGGGACAAAATTTCCTAAGTTTAAATTACTATTCTTTCAACTAGCCATGTGACCATCAGTGAAATACTAAATTTATATATATATGACCTTATGAAGAGACTTGTTTTTTCCATAAGACAGTAAACCAATTCTGTATTGTTGAATATTTTTTTTAGTTTTTTTATTACTATTATAAGAACATGTGGAGTAATATCATCAACACTGCCCTCCCTCATCCTCAGTTCTGCCTTACCCCAATTTCTTTTAAATCCTGATTTTTTTATTTTTAAAATATCTTTTCTTATATTTAGTACTACCACTACCAAGTTGTATATTGATTGTAATACATAGAAAAGACATGATACATTTCATAAATCAATAACCATTCTTGACTTAATTAAAACTCTTAGAAAACGAGTAAAGAAGGAAACATCATAAACATTAGAAAGACTATCAGACAACATATTTCTTACTCACGAAACATTAACTCTATTTCCATTAAAATAAATCATAGGATAAAGATGCCATCTGTTATACCAGTACTTGATCTAAAAGACATTCTGCTTGGAAAGACAAATAAACTCAGTTATTTGAAATACCCTGAGTTATTAGAAAAATTGCCCTGATAGGGTTCTCAGAAGTTATTCCTGACCTACTCCATTCCTTATACTATCAGCTAAGCATAATAATACTTCCTTTGACTGTGTGATAATATTAGGTAAGTGAACAATTTACATTTAGTGCCCCAAATCTGTCCAGCCAGTAATGATTTTCTATACATCAATAAGCAGATGTTGGCTTTCTTGCCCTAGATGGAGAGCCTGAATTAAACTGGCCCATGCAACAGGAGGTCTCTTGGCCCTGGGGCAGAGAAAAATGGCTTCTCTTCTGTGGCTATGGATATTTGTATCAAGGAAAGAGGATGAAGGAATATCAGACTGCATTTCAGTGAGGGGCCAAAGGTGGATGCCAGGGAAGCATGCATGAATGCTCTTACAACTGCAAAGACTTAAAGTTGGCGCCAGGTGAGAAAAGCACCAGAAAGAGAGGACTAAAGTAGAAGAGGACAAGGAGAATTGTTAGAATATTGCTGCTTGGTCAAATGGAATCCAATCCAAGGCCAATTATTTGAATGGGACAATTTCAAATTCACTTAATAAGCTTTCTATGATTACAAGTTTATGTGCATCTCAGATATAGCCAATCTGTAAATCATTGCTTATCCATATTAAAATATTACAGGGAATATGAATGACCACCCAAAAAGGCAATTAAGCAATACCTCAGCTACTCTGATGGACCATTGGAAAGCAAGAAGAAAAATATACACTGCTAATCAGTGTTTTAGAAATGTATTATGTAGTCTGGCAGTGGGAAGATATAAAGTTCAAAGGAAAAATTAGATGTTGCATAAGGGGTTCAAAGTAGAAATATTTTCTTAAATGTTATTCGGTGTAAGCAAGGAAATGTTAAACCTGATATTGTCATACAAATAACTTTGGCTTCAAGAAGCCTCAAGAAGATTTGAAGAAATTTTGTACTTAAGATTTCATCACTTACATGCAGATCTTAGCACCAAACCTCAGACTGGATGCCCAACAGAATTTCTGAGGCATCTGCGTTCATTGGTGCTGCAGCGAGGGTTCCTGTTACGTAACAGGGCTGGGAGATCAAGCACGGAGCATGGAGGATGATAGACCTGCATTCTGCCCTGAGTTCTCTCAATCCCTCAATCAGTCCATTCACAGGTAGACGTGGGAGCGTCTACAGACAGGGGCCAGATCACACAGGATTGCCTAACAAAACGTTTTAAAGAAAAACACAAAGATATCTTTAGCTTTTGAGATTGGACAGCAGATGGTGAGAAAAAGAAATTTTGGAGGAAAAGGCAAAGTTACAAATAGGAATAATTATCCTAACCTCCACCTAAAGAATAATCTTTGTATGCAGTTAATGTAAGAAGTACTTTGGATTCAATATTGTAGACAGAAAATCATTATAGAAGATCAAATAAAAAGAAAAATGTTACAATGCCATTAAGTATATAGCCAAAGGTCAGTCTGCATTTGCAAAACACATAGCATCTTGCATTTGCAAAATGCATTGCAATTTTGTACTCTACACATATATTTTTGAAGGCCTAAAATTTGGCCCGACTCTCTGTTTTTTTTACAGCTCTTGCTTTGAAAGGAACTAAACCTCTAAGGTGAGATGTTTAACTTAACTATGAGCAGATTTGTTATGACTTTCAGGATCTTTTCCAGCTTTTTTGTTTTCAGTTCTTGTGTCCAAGGTTCCTGTGAACTGAAAGGTCTAAACTCAGTTCAACTGAACCAAGGGAAATCTTGCCGCTAATAATATGGTAAACACAGGGCTTCTGAAAGGATTCTGGCTGAAAACAACAGGGAACAATTTTTTTTGTTGTTGTTGTTGCATAAGGTTTTAGAATTGTTTCTATATATTTCTGCATCACTGATTCCAAATCTGAAATCCATTTTTTTGGTGCATACTCTAGTTTTTATGCAATTTTAATTTCTTTTTGTTACAGTTAATGGCATACATTGGTTTTTAAATTGGAGTTAAAGAGCAATGACTCTTGGATTGAACATAACCACAAGGCAAATTAATGTTTTACAAACATCACTTTTACATAATTGTAGTTGTTTTTAAATGTAAAAAAATATTATCTGATAAAAATACCCTCTTATTTTGTTTTAAGATTGAATCATGGCTTCTTCGAGTAGGCGTAAATGTAAGAATAGTCTTGACACCTTCTCTTATATATGTGGCTGTTACACACTTCAACATCAAAGGTGCAATATTTTGGGCTCCTCATATTGTGTGTCATAATTGTGAGAAAATGCTTTTTGACTAGACAAAAGGAAAATGCAAAGGAATGCTTTTTGGTATTCCCATGGTTTGGCGTGAACTTAAGGACCACAGCAGTGACTGTTATTTCTGCCTGATCCATACAAAGGGCATCAGCAAGAAAAAATGGCATATGATCGCATATCCTAATATTCCTTCAGCAATATGACCTATCCCACACTCTGGGACACTCCCAGTTCCAGTTTTCAATGGTTTTATTTCTACTAAAGATGAAGAAAGTGAACATGGTGATCAAGCGTATTTTGATAAGATGCATGAGGAAATGGTTGTAGAATCTGAAGAGTCTTCTTCTGATGCCAAGCAGTCATTAACCCCTCAGCAGTTTAGCCAACCCGAATTGAATCACTTAGTAAGAATGACATAAAAATTGTCCTTGACTTTCTGAAGTATGAGGAGCATAACTAATCATTTGTGTGGATCTTAAAATGGTAAATTTCCTGCTAGGACACAGAGAGGTTTCATGAAGTATCTTTGCTTTCTGTGTTTGTGGGACAGCCGAGCTCGGGAGAAACACTGGACACAGAAAGAGTGACCAAAATGTGAAGCTCTGGAAGTAGGGATGCAAAATATTGTGAATGAACCTGTAGTTAATTGAGATAGGATCATTTTCCCTTACTTCACATCAAACTTGGCTTAATGAAGCAGTTTGTTCAGGCTTTGAGTAGAGAAAGTGAATGCTTTCAACATATTATTTCTGCTTTTCCTGCCTTGTCTTTCAAGAAGATAAAAGCAGGTGTATTCAATGGACCACAAATTCGAACCCTCATACATGATGAAGAATTTGCCAGGAAGACGAATAAGGAGGAGGAAGCAGCATTGCAGTCTTTTGTGGCAGTTACAGAGAACTTCCTTGGCAACAAAAAAGCAGAAAACTATGAACTTCTGGTTCAAAGGATGCTGTTGGCTTTCTGCGACATTGGATGTAACATGAGCATTAAGATTCACTTCCTAAACAGTCACCTTGATAAGTTTCCAGAAAATCTTGGAGCTGTTAGTGATGAGCAGACTACTGCTGGAGCATCAAATGAGATTGTCCTCAACAAATACACAAATGCAAGAGCTACAAACACAAAGTTTTGCCTGAATAGAATTTAAATAAGTTTTGTGCAAATTTTATGATTAAAATAAGTGTTTTAATATATTCTATTTCAAAATTGTAGACAAATTCTGATGCAATCATATCTTTTAGTGTATTTACTGCATTATATAAATTATTATATTGTCACAAAGATAATGCCCAAGAAGACATTCTACTTCATTATGTTAAACTAAATGTTGAAAATTTTACAATCAGATGAAAACCTAAAATTTTGAATTGCAAAAAAATTCTAGCTTACAGAGAAAAACTAATGTCATATTTGAGATCAGCACACTCGAATTAGTTAAGAACAAGTGCTTTTCTGGATGCAACAAAAATTTTGTTCCCCAGTGTAATGTTCCTCTTGAAAGGACAAATTCTTTGTCAATTATGATGGCAACTGTAAAAAAGCAACAGTTTTATAACATGAACCTTTTTTAGAGAATTCAATTTCATGGCTGCCTACACATTCTTGATTTATAGGTCAATAGAATATATAGTAAACAGCCATCTAATACTAAAACAGCCCTAAGCACAAACAATTCTACAGATCTCCTATCCTAACCTGGCTTCCGCAGGTTTTTCTGATTTACCATTGAATTTGCTGGAAACCCAATATGGGGTAGGAACTGGGTCAGACAAGATGCCATTGAAAAGATGGTTTGTTACCCACAGTTACCAGGAGGAGAGGGCACACTACACCACGCAGAGCCACGTGGGGAAGCATCAGGGTCTGTCAGGAGGCAGGAGTGAGAGGAAACATGAATGAGATCCTTTGCTGTGGCTTTTGCTGGAAGGCATGGGCCAGACAGGGTAAAGAAGCAGAGCAGGGCCCTGGCCGGTTGGCTCAGTGGTTGAGCGTCGGCCTGGCGTGCGGGGGACCCGGGTTCGATTCCCAGCCAGGGCACATAGGAGAAGCGCCCATTTGCTTTTCCACCCCCCCCCTTCCTCTATGTCTCTCTCTTCCCCTCCCGCAGCCAAGGCTCCATTGGAGCAAAGATGGCCCGGGCGCTGGGGATGGCTCCTTGGCCTCTGCCCCAGGCGCTAGAGTGGCTCTGGTAGTAGCAGAGCGACGCCCCGGAGGGGCAGAGCATCGCCCCCTGGTGGGCAGAGCGTCGCCCCTGGTGGGCGTGCCGGGTGGATCCCAGTCGGGTGCATGCGGGAGTCTGTCTGACTGTCTCTCCCCGTTTCCAGCTTCGAAAAATACAAAAACAAAAACAAAAACAAAAAAAAAAAAAGAAGCAGAGCAGTGTGGGAACTGGCTAGATGGGATACATTTATCTAGATCTGAGTTATAGAGGTGGTCCCTCGTTGTCTAGTACCTGTGTGTTGGGCGATTTAGAACAGAAGAGATGGCGCCTAGAGCAAGAGTTTGATAAAAGAAAACAGGTTGGGGTACAGACGAGGAATTGGTTGGTTTGTCTACAAAAGATAGGCTCACATTTATTATCTCTTAAGATTTAGCTAACCCTAGGAGGGACAGTCTCTCTCTATCCAGCAAGATCCCAGATGCCAGAGCATCAAGAATATTGAAAACAAGAAAACAGAGTTAACAGGCCTCATTTTCTAAAAACTGAGCAACTTTCCAACACTCAGTCAATCCATTCTCAGGTAGATATGAAGTGTCTACGGACAGGGGCCAGATCACACAGGTTTGCCCAACAAAGTGTCTTAAAAAGAAAACACAGAAGGACCTTCAGTTCTCAAAAAAATTATTGATTAATATATAAACAGTTGACATTAAATTTATTAACTTAATGGGATTTTTTCCACATATTTAACTTTCACTCACTGTGCTCAGTATTCTTAAAATTAGAAACTCGGTCCATCAATTGAACTTATCTGTCCAATAGATAGTCTCAGTAAGTCACCACACTCTGTCTCTTCCCCTAGTTTGAGTTCCTCTCCTAGTCATCTTAATAACAATAATTATTCAAATATGGGTTGGATAGGTAAGTTTAAGTTTATACCTCATCTCTTAATACATAACATGTTAGGAAACCTAAGGAAATTTTCAAAAAAAAAAGTAGCTGCAGAACTATAGATGGCAAATTTTTAGTTTCAAGTTTGAGAATCCTTTAGCTGATTTCTAAGTTTTTAATCTTATCATTTCAGTGGTCCCCTTGCTATCACAGAGTTAGAGAAAATTATGTGGAGGATTAGGAAGAGCACTTCATTCCTTCAAAGGCAAGGTTTCACTTATGCACACTGATTGTATTTTAATGTTAAGCACATCTCCTTGGACATAATTTTATATTTCTATTTCTGCTCTACAAATCTGCTTTTTCTTGTTAGTTGCCTTAAATTATTTTGGAAAGAAGAGAAGTACAAACAAACATGCATGTAAATATGTATCGTTATACCCAACAAAAAGTACCTTTGCAGAGACAAGATATTTTGGTAAATGAGTAAGTCAGTGACAGATGAGGAGCAGAACTATTGCTCTTTATGGAATTTACACTAAATAAGAGCTTGCCCCAGCCTCCTCTTGAGCTAGAAAAGGAGCTACATTTCAAGGATGTGGGGGTTGGACTGTCTTTGGGAACATTCCCATGTCTGCCTTACAGCTCTGTATCAAAGTACTAGAGCCTCACGTGGGGCCTGCATATCAGCTCAACCCCTCCTGGGTCTGCTTTACATGTAGTTTGATCCAATCACCAATAATTACTCAAAAAAACCCTTTCCCACCCCACCTTCTCTGGTCTGTCCCTGGTGCCCCTTATCAACAGTGGAAGCTAGCATAAAATGGACCTATTACATCAGAAACAGTAGAGTGTATAGGTTTAAGTGTATGAAAACAATATTACAAATGACAAGAGGAGGGAAATAGAAATATTTCATTGTTTCTTATACTGTACATGGACTGGTACAATCTTTGGTGATAGGTTGAGAAAAGTTAAATATTGAAGTCCCTTGAGTAGCCACCAGAAAAACAGATCAGCTAATAAGTTAATACAAAATAAAATGAAATACAAAAACTAAGAAAAAAGGAAAGAACAAAGAACAAATGAGACTGATGACTAATAAGCACACTAAAAGATGCTCTGCATTCTTAGTCATCAGGAGAATGCCAATTAGTACCACAATGACACACCACCACATACCCATTAGAATAGTTTTAAAAAAAATTTTTAATGCCCCGTATAAGTGTTTAAGAGATATGGAGTAATTGGAACTCTCGTTTATTGATGGTTCTAAGTATAAGTTCTTACAACAACTTTGGAGACCTCTATGGCAATTTCTTATGAAGTAAAATACCTAATATATAACCATTTCAAAGTATTTACCCAAAACGTATGTTCACTAACTGACTTATTTGAGAATATTCATAACAGCTTTATTACAATAGCCAAATTGGAAACAACTAAAATGTCCTTCAATAGGGAAATACATATAAATTCTATGATATATTTGTACAATAAAATAAAAACAACAAACTATATTTTGTTGCATTTATTGGGGTGACATTTATTAATAAAATTATATAGGTTTCAGGTATACTATTCTACAATGGTGATAGACTGAGAAAAGTTAATTATTGGAGTCCCTTGAGTAGCCACCAGAAAAACAGAACAGCTAATAAATTAATACAAAATAAAATGTACAACAAGTACATTTTACAGAACATTTAAATTGGTACTCTGTATAAATTACTATATTTTATTATTGTGACCCTGCCTTAAAGAGGATTTTTGATCTGATATTTTTATGGTGATTTAGAATTTTCACAAAAAATGTTAATCTACCCTTGACAACTTTTATTTCTAGTATTAGAAGAGAATGAATTTTCACAAAAAATGTTAATCTACCCTTGACAACTTTTATTTCTAGTATTATAACAGAATAAAATCAAAGTTGCTTTGGATAAACTTGCACATTTGGAAGGATTTAACTATTTTAAAAAATCTTAAACTTGGAGGCTGACATACTTCTAATTTTTGGATTTTTTTGCCTTTAAATATATTTGGTTTTAAATATATTTAATTAATGTATTTTAGTATATTATATTTTATTAAATACAGAGAACTTACATGGTACACAATGTAACATGTGTGTATTGTATTGTGTGTTTACCACCCGAAGTCAAGTCTCCTTTCTTCACCATTTATCCCTCCTTTACCTAACTCTTCTAATCTTCTCCATCCCCACTTCTCTCTGTTAATCACCATCATGTTACCTGTGCCCATGAGTCCTTCTTTATTATTATTATTATTTTTTTTTTTTGCTTAATCCCTTCACCAATCTTACCCAGCCCAACCCTACCCCCTGAGAACTCTCAGTCTGTTCTCTGTATCCGTGACTCTATCTTCACTTTGTTAGTTTATATTGTTCATTAAGTGCCACATATAAGTAAAATCATATGGTACTTGTCTTTCTTTATTGATACACGCAACAACATTGATGAATCTCAAAAACAGTATAATGAGTCAGAGAAGCTATACTCAGAGTGTGTCTTCTACTTAAATATAATTCTACAGCAACGGAACCTAATCTATAACAGAAAGTATATCAGTGATGACCTAGGCCTAGATGACTGTCCCTAGAAGGGACAGTATGGAATTGATTGGAAAAGAGCAGGAGGGGACCTGATGGTGTGATTGAAAGATTCTATAACTGGATTTGAGTCATGTTATATAAATAGTCACATTTGTCAAATTCATCACGCTGTACACATGAAGTCGGTACATTTTATTGATGTAAATTATACCTCAATAACTTTTAGTTTAAAAAAGAAAAAATAATAAATGCAGTAGCATAAGTTCAATAATCAAGGCATATGTAAACTAATATTCTATATTAGTTAATATTACCCACTTATTTGAATCACAAACTGCCAACCTGTAAGAATTCCACATTTATCACGGTGGTCCCTTTAACGTCCTCTTCTCCCAATACTTCCTTACCAAAATCCAATTAATGAATATCTTTTCATGTTAGTTGTAAGTGAAGTTAGAAATTTCCCCAAATGTCTCAAGTAGTGAGAGTTATATAGATGTGTGGTATAAGTTGTAGTTACAATTGTACAACTTGTTGTAAAAGAAACCTTAGACTGTTTACAATGTATGGATAGATGGCAATGAAATTTACTAAAATTTTACTTCTTGAACTAAGTCTAGTCAGATTCATGGTATATAATAAGTATTAAAGTTGTTTGGCAGCTGAGTTTGAAATAGATAGGTGCCATGAATTAGTCAGGTATTAAAAAGCTGCTCACATTTAATTTGAAAGTAAATAAAAAAACAAAACATCATTTTGTTGCATGTAACTTTCTGGAATTAAACAGAGTTTGTTGGTAATGGTGACAGAACTATTTGCAAATATTTCTTATTTATGCCCTCTGTACTTATTCTGAGCAACTGAGTCTTGTCATTTCACTTCATTCCTGTTGTCTATACCAACAGAGAACATAGAAAGTAAAGCAGTGATTGACTTCAAAGTTGATAACAATAACAAAGTGTAACTGATCATTGTAGCATCTCTCCCTACTGCCAAACAACAAGCTATTACATTTGTGTTCAAAGAGTGAAGCTTAATTCTTAGAATTTCATTCCCTTTCACAGGTACTAAGAGGTACCAAGGAACCAGAGGTCACCTAACTAACATCTGATTATTCCTCTCTCAACTAACTGTGCAACTATCTGTCAGATCTCTAAAACAGATAGCTGATCTTAATCGTGACGGACTCTTTCACTTTTAAAATTATTTAACTACATGAAATTGTGATGTAGAGCAAAAGAAAAGTAATATCAAAGGTAATGTCTCCTTACTGAACATTGAAAAATATTTTCTAACCTGCACATTTGATGCAAAGTTACTTACAGAATTTATCTATTATCTGAACAAATTATATTCAGGTGCTTTAATATATATATTAAATATATATAATTTTATTAATATATATAATTTTAACATTTGTAATGTGATCCATGAAATTGAAATTATTTAAATAGTGAAGTAGATGTTAAATAAATTGATACTAATTACATTTAAGGAAAAAGCTAGCATTTCATTAAGTTATAATAATTTACATTAATGTCATTAAATTATGTTAGCTTGTGAAAAAATATAGGCATGTTACTTTCATTTTTATTTCAGAACATAGTTCTATACCAATGAGTAAATAACCATCTTATATTGCTTTGTGGTAATCAGAAAAAAATGCATATTACTCTTTTATTTATGCTGATTTAATTGCCACATTTAGATATTTTCTGCCTTTTGATTGGCTCATACATCTGTTTTTAATATTTCTATGAAAATTATATTAAAACCACAAAGTCAAGGTTTTGCTGAGTAGCCCAGAAGCAACCCAAATACAATATAAATATTATAACATAATGCTTCTCAAGGCTAGTGATGGGGCAGGGACATTTTTCATGGATGGTGCGAGCCAAAAAAGCCAAAAATTAGAAGTATGTCAGCCTCCAAGTTTAAGATTTTTTAAAATAGCTAAATGCTCCCAAATGTGCAAGTTTATCCAAAGCTACTTTGATTTTATTCTGTTCTGATACTAGAAATAAAAGTTGCCAAGGGTAGATTACCATTTTTTTAGTGAAAATTCTAAATCATCATAAAAATATCAGATCAAAAATCCTCTTTAAGGCAGGGTCACAAGAAACAGAAGGACAGCTGCCAGAGGGAAAGGGGGTGAGGGACAGGATCAAAGAAGGTGAAGGGATTAGCCAAATTTATATACATAACACATAGATACAGACAACAGGGCAGCAAGTCCCAGAGGGAAGGGGGGATGGAGATAGGGAAGGGCAGTAAAGAGAGTGAAATAGGAATAGAAAGAGACTGCATGGGGCATGGGGGCACAACGTGGTGGGTGGAGGATGTTATATTGAGCGGGACACTTGAAAACATGTTAACACAATAAATTAAAATTTTTTTAAATAACAAAATATTTATAGAAAAAACAAAACCAAAAAAAATCCTCTTTAAAGACACAGAGTGATAATGATGTTCTTGCATGTGAGGGTGTTAAAAATATAAAGACATCCAATAAATTATTTAATGAACACATAATGAACAATATGTTAGAAAATAAGAAACTATACTTTACCATATATTTAATTTAGGCTGATTCAAATAAAAACCTATCAAAATAAGTTGAAGAACCATTGAACAAAGGAAGTAAGATATACATCAGAAATTATGATAGTGCTGATTGTTCAATGTGGATGAAATCAAGAGTAAGCATTTATCATTTGCTTTTTTGTAGTGGCTCAAGTATTTGTCCCAAATGGACACTAATGTGTTGTCTTTTAACCTGATTGACCTTTGTCTTTATACATCACTAATATATTGGCAACTCAAGTACAATGAACTCAAATATAATTATTTTTTTATTCTAAGATATGTACTCTAAATATGGAAGAATGAACCAAATAACCTCTCAATATCAATTTCAATTACAAGATTCTTAGTCATTATCATTGTTTGATTTTGTTTTATATCAATACTGAGCCCAGATAATAATGAATATCAGCACCAAGGAAACATAGTAGTCAGTAGGAATGGTATCCCTCCCTAGTTACCTTCTCATTCTTCTTTCCCAATAAGTTAAATCAAGTAAGAAAGGATAAAAGGGACAGAGAATTCATTATTTTTCAGTTCTGGCTCCCTATCATTTTCCATTTAATATGAGCAGTATTAAATACTAAGAAAAAATTTCAATACATAAAGAATAATGCAGTTGTATAAGTGGTTCCACCACTTTGGAGAACAATTTGGCTCAATAGCAAATATCTTCAAAACATTGTATTGAGGGGAAAAAAAATCACAGAAAGTACACTTGGTATAATATTTTTATGGTTGGAAAACATTCATAATAAAACCTTTTCATTTTACTGGGTACCTATGAATATAAGCATAAAGACATGCATGTAAATAATCAACAACATGAAATAAGAATAATATTTATACTGAGGGAAGAAGAAAGTAGACTAGTATTCAGAAAGAGAAAGACACAAAATCTTTGAGTATATATTGGTGGTATAGTGGTGAGCATAGCTGCCTTCCACAATATACTGCTCCCAAAAATTAGGGGATATTTCAAAAATGAATATGCAATGATAAAATATCCCCTAATTTTTGTGAGCAGTATATTTGATTATATTGTAATGTTTAACTTTTTTACACCAAGTATTAGGTTTTGGGATATTTATTGCAGTATTCTTTTATCTTTTGTCATTTCTGAAATATTCCATAATATAATTTTCAGCTTAAAACTAAAAAAGTGATTTAGTTTTTATGAGAAGCATTAATAATCAGCTGTGTTCTGCCCCCATAAGTAGAACTGGAAACAGAGATTAAATATAAAGCTTACTTTCCCAGTTTAATGAAGTCGTAAACATTACCATAGGTTGCCAAGACAAGTTCATGTGGCTCTTTTTGAAAGTCTTGATATAAAGGCTGGATTCTTATCATCCTCAAGGGAGCTTGGGTGGCCCTGGTTTGGACTACATCACTTCCTTACTTCCGTCTGATTTTCCAGTTCTTACTATAAGATGATAATAAGTTAAGCTAAGAAGGAGAAGAGGGAGGAAAAAACATTTGTGAGTACAAATACCAAAGATTCAAGTCCCCAAAGCAGGCCAAATAATAAATATCATAGAGCAGTGTTCTTTTCTTTCATTTTTGTCCCTTGTGATTGGAAATAATTTCGAAGCAAACCAGATATTTTAGTGTCTCTTCATTCAACATTTTAAATCAAATTTTTTTTTCTCTGTAGAGGGAGTCTCCTGGGAAAAGACCTTTAAAATGTTCCCAAATATTGAGCCAAATGACAGAGTCGGTTAAAAAGATCTTGAACTTTCCATTTTCTATTTCTATGTCCAATTGTGATTCTTATAGACTGTCCATGTTTATTATCTATTTTTATTGAGACAAGATTTAACTTGATCTTATATCCAGAAATGAGATTTAGATCAGAACTCTTATATTCTGATATTTCTGGATGAGGGAAAATTCAAAGATTCTGTTTTCTGTGTGTAGAAAGAACAAACATTTCTTTAATACCATTTATCAGTTATTAGTGTTTACATCTATGTGGTAGCGTGACATTCCTGAAATACTGCCACTCCTGTTACCTGTTTAGGAATCAATCTGCATGTTTGCATAGATGGGGTGAAATTATTTCTTTCCTCCTATTTGCTTCTAAGGCTACTAAAGAAGCTGCCAGTTGGAGGAAGTCGAGATCATGAATCTAACCTTTTTACATTGATCTCTTATATGGACACACTTCCCAGAAAATCACTTTGGCCAACTTTGATCAGAAAACAATGCAAGGTCCTTGACTACCAGGAATTTTGTTGGTTTTGTTTACTGCTGTGTGCCTGGTGCCTAGAATACTGTTTGGCACAGAGTTAGTGTTCAAAACATATTTGTTGACTATGTGAATAGATTATAATCACATTTTCATGCATGAATCTCTCCCTAGGATTCCAAAAGATTTTCTTATTTTATAAATGTTTCGTGTCTCTTTTTTAAAATCCCCACTAGATATAAACAAAATTACTTTTGACCTCCCAATATGACTGTTCGTGGAATAAATGTTTATCCTAAATATTGTACAGTGAATATTGTACACTTTTTTTTAATGTTGGTGGAATTTGGAGAATCCAGGATTGCTTTTCATATAATTCCAGTTATTTCTATAGAACAAACATTACCATTTATATGTGTATTGTATAAACACACACACACACTAACACACTCACATCTGTGAGGGAGGAAAATTACATATACATCCAGAATAGTTACTCATCTTTAAAACCTGCCTAACATTATCTATCATTTTTCATCCCAAAGGCTGTGGTAAAAATCAAGTGTAATTCTATATTTTAAAATTCTTTAAAAATATAAAATATCAAATATTTGTTTCTGTTTGTTTATATTTTTCTTTAGATTCCAGATACAAATGAAATCATATGGTACTTTTCTTTCTCTGATTGACTGATTTCACTTAGCATAATACCCTCTAGGTCGATCTATGCTGTCTCAAAAGGTAAGATTTCAATCTTTCTCACGGTTAAGTAATATTCCATTGTATATGTGTACCATGGCTTTTTTATTCACAGAAAATGACGTGACAATCTGCTGTACAACAAAAGGAAGAGTCAGCTGCTCTGTGTTCAAAGATTTCTTCTCCATTTCCTGGACTAGGTGAGTAACCATCATTGAACAAGCTGTGTGCCAAATCAAAACATAATTTCAACAGTCCTGGCCGGTTGGCTCAGCAGTAGAGCGTCGGCCTGGCGTGCAGGGGGGCCCGGGTTCGATTCCCGGCCAGGACACATAGGAGAAGCGCCCATTTGCTTCTCCACCTCCTCCCCTCCTTCCTCTCTGTCTCTCTCTTCCCCTCCCGCAGCCAAGGCTCCATTGGAGCAAAGATGGCCCGGGCGCTGGGGATGGCTCCTTGGCCTCTGCCCCAGGCGCTAGAGGGGCTCTGGTCGGGGCAGAGCGATGCCCCGGAGGGGCAGAGCATCGCCCCCCTGGTGGGCAAAGCATCGCCCCTGGTGGGCGTGCTGGGTGGATCCCGGTCGGGCGCATGCGGGAATCTGTCTAACTGTCTCTCCCCGTTTCCAGCTTCAGAAAAATACAAAACAAACAAACAAAACATAATTTCAACATATGTCCGATCTCATTAGAGATTGTAAAATAGTAGAAATTGGATTTTTTCCAGCAATATTTTCTTTAAGTAACGGATATGTTCAGAGTAGGATCACAGAATGAGGGGGTAGAGTAGTGTTCAAAGCTATAGGTAAGGAGAGGCCAGATCACGGAAAAACATGTACTTCATAATAAGGATCTTCTTTTATAAAAAACAATTGAATAAAATCACCATTTGGTGACCTCCTGATGTGACGCACTGGGATTACTTTTGTGCTGTTTCTGTTAGAAATGTATGACCTGAATCTAATGTGGGAAAACCAGACAAAACCAGTTGGGGGAGACCCGACAAAACAAGTGGCCTACACCTTTCAGAAACATCAAGATCAAGAGAGTCAAAAAAGACTAACGAACTGTACCAGGTTTAAGGAGATTCAAGACATAGAACTAAATGCAAATTGTGTTTCTGGGTTGGATCCTGGATCATGGATGGTGATTATATAAAAGAATGTACTTGTTTTTCTGAAATAGCTGCAAGTATTTAAGGGCAACGTATTATTAAGTTATTCTAAAAATAATGAGAAATAGTATACAAATACATATGATGAAATATTAACTTAAGGAGTCAAAGTATAGAAGAATTCGTTGTATTATATGATTTTCTGTAAGTCTAAAATTATTTCTTTTAAACTAATTTTTTAACAAGAAAGTAATTGGGAGATGGTTAGTAGCTCAAATAACCAAAAAGACAACAGGAAACAACTACGAAGGATACAGAAATATTTAAAATGACATATTGAAGATAAAACTTTTTCATTAATTTCTCCATTATATTTAGGCAGCTGTCTTTTTTTATTGAATTTATTGGGGTGATGTTGGTTCAGAAAACCATACAGATTTTAAGTGTACAATTCAACAACATCAGCTGCACACTGCATCACGCGCCTTTCGCCCCAAGCAAAGTTTCTGTCCAACCCCTTTCCTTCCCCCCTCACCCAGCCCTCTTTCTGTCTCACTAACACCACACTTTGTATGTGTCTATGTGGGTTATTTTATTTTTACCTTTACCTTCATTCATCCAACTTCCCAATCTCCTCTCTCTGACGGTTGTGCCTGTGTTTCTATTTTGTTCGTCAGTTTTGTTCATTAGATTATGAGACTGTCTTTAACACCACTTTTCTAGAACACCCTTAGCTACATTTATCCAGACTGAAAGAAAAATTATAACACAGTTTATATCTATGTCCTTCCTATCTAAAGCCTACTATCTCAATTCTGGTTTTCTGCCCATAGATTTTTTTCCCCCTCCAGGTAGTCTTTACATAAAGTGACTTCACTCCACATCTTTTTCACAGGACTGGGTTGTTCTTGAAAGTTGTTGCAAGATTAAAAAATCAGAATATACTCAACCCCAGTATCTATGGAAGACGTACCATAGATTCACACTTTATGTTGGTGCAAAAATTGAACTTGAATACATTACAGCCAAAACTATTTTAGAACAGTCTTTAAATATCTCATCAAGTAGGGATTCATTGATTTGTATACCCTTTCTCATGCATAGAAAGCTTTGACAACCCTTGAGTTGAACAAAAGGAACAAAGTAAAAATTTACATGGAAATGTCTGAGCATTGGAATGATTCTTTTCCTAAGATTATCAAATCCTGAGCAGCCCGGGGAAGGGAGGGGGTTAAAGAACTTCAGGTGATTCTGATGGCTGTGGAGTTCATTCTATCTGGTTCAGTGTTAAATCTCTAAACACATAATATATGTACATAGATTTGTTTGCTATTGGGACTAAACAAGAATAAAGCAAATAAATTCTACTTCCAGCCACAATATAGGAACAGGTATCAGAGGCCTCCAACCCATAAATAGCTATAAAATGGGGGGGGTATGAAATCACTGCTTTTAGACATATAACAAAAGGCAGCACAAGACTGTGAGCCCTGGAAGAAGAGGAAAAAAAAAAGAGCGAGATGAACCCTGCAATTGTATCAGTTTTCTGCTTGACGTCACATCGTAGACAGTGGCTCCTGGAGAGAACCCAAACAGGGCATGACAATATCCCTGAACTGAGGGAACAGAGGTCAAGGCCAGCAGGGCAGCTGGATTTGACGTGGCAGAGTTTTGGAGGGAAGTGGACTGTGCAGAGGAGTTCCAGAAATCTACATGGATTCCTTGAATGCTCGGCTGAAGAGTAAACAGTGTATATGCAGGTTGACACAGCCTGAGGTGGGACAAAGGATAATACTAAGAAAGAACTGAAGAGCTGAGATTTGAACTCCCAGAATTAGACAGAACAAGAAGACATTTGTTTTCTGACCTGTAAAGGTAAAAACAATCAAACAAAAGAACCCTAAAACAACAAAAATTTATAAATAATGCATACTCAGTAAGAACTCCAGAAAGGCCATACCTTAGGAGAAGGGCTAATCTAGTCCTACTGGAAGGTTACTCTTGACTTTCCTTATCCAAAGGCTGGAATGAATCAAACTCTACTGTAGGTAAGTTAACTGTCTATGGCGGAGGGATTCTAATAAGAAAGACAATAAAGTTCTGACAGCCAACAGTAAAGCATTTATAATGTCAAGTCTAAAATTTTTTTAAAATTTTTTTTACTATTTTTTTTTTTTTCTGAAGCTGGAAATGGGGAGGCAGTCAGACAGACTCCCGCATGCGCCCGACCGGGATCCACCCGGCACGCCCACCAGGGGGCGATGCTCTGCCCATCTGGGGAATTGCTCTGTCGCGACCAGAGCCACTCTAGCACCTGGGGCAGAGGCCAAGGAGCCATCTCCAGCGCCGGGGCCATCTTTTGCTCCAATGGAGCCTCGGCTGCGGGAGGGGAAGAGAGAGACAGAGAGGAAGGAGAGGGGGAGGGGTGGAGAAGCAGATGGGCGCCTCTCCTGTGTGCCCTGGCCAGGAATCGAACCCGGGACTCCTGCACGCCAGGCCGACGCTCTACCACTGAGCCAACCGGCCAGGGCCAAGACTAAAATTTTAAAATTATTACACATGTGAAGCAGGAAAATGTGACCCATAACCAGAATAAAAATTGTTCAATAAAAACAGACCCCCAAAGGACACAAATAATGAAATTAGAATACTTTGTATAAAAATACTCAAGTATTTAAAGAAAAAAAAAAAGATAAAGAGAAAAATAAGCAATTTCAAAAGGAGAATGAAAAGTATAAAGAAGGAAATACTAAAGATAAAAATATAATATCAAATGTAAAAACTCACCAAATAATCTATAAATAGACTAGATAGTGCAGAGGAAGCTATCAGTAAATTTGAAGATAGAGCAATGGAAATTATACAAATGGAAGTAGAGAAAAAAAAAGCAGCTGAAAAATAATAATGGAATTTCAGTGATTTACGGCTTAATTTCTAGTAAATGCAAGAAGTTCACTTGTTCGCCAAGCTAAACTGTCTCTTACCAGGCTGAATTTCTAACTTAACAAAAACATTTACTTGAAGGAAGCTAAGCAAAGCTGGGGGAACTGTGTAGATTTAATCCTTATTAGTTGGACAGCTTTTATATATGGTGAGATTCCTCTTGGTTGTGAATGGTCGTCCAGAAGCAGACTCAGAGCCTCAGAGCCCAGCATCCTGTGCGGCTTACCTCACCTAAAGTCAGAGATCTCTGGTCCACTAGGGAGTTGTGCTGTCAGACCTCATCACTAATGCTGCCCCAGGGGCCCATAATGTCTGCTGAAGGGTTCTGTCATTCTTAATCAATGAAGGAATCAATTCCTAGAATGATAAATAAAAACTGGAATGCTTAAATAAAAGAGAGAAAAATACGCCTGGCGTGGTGCAGTGGATAAAGTGTTGACATCCAGTGTTGAGGGTGCAGGTTGGACACCTTGGGCTTGTCTGGTCAAGGCAAGTATGACAAACTAGAGTGAGAGAAATAAATAATAAAACCAAAACCAAAACTCCAAAATTTTAAAAGAACAAACAACCAAACAAGACAAGTAAAGAAAAACAAAAAAGGAAGTAAAAACAAAAAGAAACGAGATGAGAAGAAAAAATACTACACATGCGTACACTCATTGTGAAGTGCATAATATTCCCTCGATCTCGATTATTACAGGATGCCTTTGAATAGTTGCACTGAATTTTTTTCTTTTTTTTTTTTTTGTGACAGAGGCAGAGAGAGGGACACATAGGGACAGACAGACAGAAAGAAAGAGAGATGAGAGGCATAAATTCTTTGTTGTGGCACCCTAGTTGCTCATTGATTGCTTTCTCATATGTGTCTTGACTGGGAGGCTACAGCAGAGCGAGTGACCCCTTGCTCAAATGAGTTACTTTGGGCTTAAGCCAGCAACCATAGAGTTGTGTCTATGATCCAACGCTCAAGCCAGCGACCTCATGCTCAAGCCAGCAACCCATGCTCTAGCTGGTGAGCCTGCACTTAAGCCAGCAACCTCAGGGTTTCAAACCTGGGTCTTCTGCACCCTGGTCCAATGCTCTATCCACTGCGCCACTGCCAGGTCAGGCACACTGAATTTTCTTTAAAGCACACAACTGTATTTTCTACACTGAAATAATTTCAGTCTTTAAAACAATACTTCTGTTTTTTTTTTTTTTTTAGTAGTAGATCTTTCTGGAAAATATCAAGTTTCTTAATAATCTTGTGATTAAGAATATATTTAAATCATGCTTTTATGTCCCCTAAGTATGCTGTGATTTTTGGTGGCTACAGTTGTGAGTTTTCAAAAATTCTTGTATCATCTATGGAAATTAGTTTAGAATATTTGTGTATACTGGAGCCTCTTCATACAGTAAACATGGGAAGTATTATACAGAATACCTCCTGACCAAACTTATTATGAATTAGCTATATACTATTTAAAAAAAATAGATTGAATTTTTGAGGTGGGAGATTTCTTTTAGCAAAAAAGATGAATCATTTTTCAAAGGTCCTTAGGCTTTTTCCACTTACTGATATACAAATGTCCCTGAAGTGTGGTATTCTTTCTGTTTTGTTTTATCTGTTACTCTTACAACTTTGTAGTATTGCATTCATTTACAGGTCCACTAAGCTACAATATTCAGAGCTTCCATTTGTTCATTCTGACAAACAGTGATCGAGTACTTACTGTTGTAGGTCACTGAGGCACAACTGTGAATAAGATTTGTAGCCCCAGCTCCATGGAGTTTAGAGGCTCTTCTCACACAGAATTATACAAATGATTACTTAACTGCAAATAGGACAAATGTCATGTAGAAAAAGCAGATGTATGCCTGAGAGTGTCTTATAGTACAAATTAATCTAGTTGGAAGTAGTAATGTCAATTAATCAAGGTCTCTGTTAGTACCAGAATTAAATTTGAATTTTATAGGTATATTTTTTCAAGGAACAGTTACTTTGTGACAGTTTTGTCATTTTATTAGTCAGTTTGGTGCCAGTTCATCTGCTGGTATTGAACAAGTACTGTATTAATTTGATATTTTGCCCTGTATGAAAATTTTTCCTATTTATGTTGTTTGGATTATATTTACATTTTGACACAAAATTTCATCTAGCATTTTTTAGGTTTGTTTCCCTAATAATTAAAAACAAAATTGATGCTTATTTTCTGAATCCAAAAAATATCCATAGGTAAAATATATAATTATTTAAAAATTATTATTTATTGATTGACTTTAGAGAGAGAGAGGAAGGGGGAGAAAGAAACATCAGTTTGTTGTTCCACTTATTTATGCATTCATTGGTTGATTCTTGTTTATACATTGACCAGGAATCAAACATGCAACCTTGGTGGATTGCGACGACACTCTAACCAACTGAGTAACCCAGCCAGAGCTAAAATACATAATTATTAAAATGTTAGTTAATTATTGAAATATAGTATTTTGTGAACTTATAAAAATTGTATTTATTCATTATTTTTTGTTAACTCTTTAATTTTTAATTATAGTTGACATACAGTATTATACAAGCGTTAAATGTACAATATAGTGATGAGACATTTATATACATTAAAAATTCATCTGGGCCCTGGCCGGTTGGCTCAGCGGTAGAGCGTCGGCCTGGCGCGCGGGGGACCCGGGTTCAATTCCCGGCCAGGGCACATAGGAGAAGCACCCATTTGCTTCTCCACCCCTCCCCCTTCCTTCCTCTCTGTCTCTCTCTTCCCCTCCTGCAGCCAAGGCTCCATTGGAGCAAAGATGGCCCAGGCACTGGGGATGGCTCCTTGGCCTCTGCCCCAGGCGCTAGAGTGGCTCTGGTCGCTGCAGAGCGACGCCCCGGAGGGGCAGAGCATCGCCCCCTGGTGGGCAGAGCGTCGCCCCTGGTGGGCGTGCCGGGTGGATCCCGGTGGGGCGCATGCGGGAGTCTGTCTGACTGTCTCTCCCCATTTCCAGATTCAGAAAAAAAAATACAAAAAAAAAAATTCATCTGAACATAAGTCTATAATCATCTATCACTATGCATAGTTATTATGTTATTATTGATAATATTTCCTATGCTGTCAATTGCATCCCATTACTTATTTTATAACTGGCAGTCCTTAATTCCTTTTACCTTTTCTGTCTATCCTCTTGCCCTTCCCCCAGGAACTATCAATTTGTCCTCTATATCTTTGAGTTTGATTCTGTTTTGTTTGTCTTGTTGTTTAGATTCCACATGTGAGTGAAATCAAATGGTTTTTGTCTTATTCTAACTTAACTTAGCATAGTAGCCTCTAGGTCCATTCATATTGTCACAAATAGCAAGATTCTATTATCCTTTTATAATATTAATTTTTTTATTTAGAAATTAAATTTGAAAGGGTGATATTGACCAATAAGAGTACATAGGTTTCAGATGACCTCTCCATAACATTTGAATTGTTAATCACATTGTGTGCCCATCACCCAAAGTGAAATCATTTTCTGTCAGTATATATTTGTCCCCTCTCACTCTCTTCTTCCAGCCTCCCTCCCCCTGGTAACCACTTTTCTTTTATCTGTGTTCATGAGTCTCAGTTTATATCCCACCTATGTATTAAATCATATAGTTCTTAGCTTTTTCTGATTTAATTATTTCACTTAATATTCAATAATGTTCTTAAGGTTCATCCATGTTGTCATAAATGGCAATATGTCATTATTTCTAATGGCTGTGTAGTATTCCATTGTATGCATGTACCACATCTTCTTTATCCAATCCTCTGTCAAGGGACACCTTGCTTGTTTCCATATATTAGCCACTGTGAATAATGCTGTGATGAACATGGGAGTGCATGTGTCTTTGCATACCAATGTTTTTTAGTTATTTAGGCAGACACCCAGTAAAAGGATTGCTGGATCAAACGGTACTTTTATTCTTAATATTTTGAGGTACCACCATACTGTCTTCCATAATGGCTGCACCGGTTTACATTCCTACCAGCAGTGAATGAGGGTTTCTTTTTCTCCATAGCCTTTCCAACACTTGTTTTATTGATGGACACTTTGATTGCTTTTATATCTTTTTTTTTTAGATTTTATTTACTCATTTTTAGAGAGATAGGAGATAGAGAGAGAGAGAAGGAAGGGAGAAGCAGGAAGTGTCAACTCCTGTATGTGCCTTGATCAGGCAAGCCCAGGATTTTGAACCAGCGACCTCAGCATTCCAAGTCGACGCTTTGTCCACTGCGCCACCACAGGTCAGGCAGTGATTTATATCTTAGCTATTGTAAATAATTTTGAAATAAACATGGGATGCATATATCCTTTTAAATTAGTGTTTTTGCTTTCTTCAGATATACACTCAGAAGTGGAATTGGATTGTTATTATTGTAATTCTATTTTTAATTTTTGAGGAACCTCCATACTGTTTTCCATAGTGGTTACACCAATTTACAGCCCCACTGACAGAGCACAAAGATATTCTTTTCTCCACACTTTTGCCAGCATTTATTCTTTGTAGTCTTTTTTTTTTTTTTTTTTTTTTTTTTTTACAGAGTTGGAGATAGACAGGGACAGACAGACAGGAACGGAGAGAGATGAGAAGCATCAATCATCAGTTTCTCGTTACGCGTTGCGACTTCTTAGTTGTTCATTGATTGCTTTCTCACATGTGCCTTGACCGCGGGCCTTCAGCAGACCAAGTAACCCCCTGCTGGAGCCAGCGACCTTGGGTCTAAGCTGGTGAGCTCTTTGCTCAAGCCAGATGAGCCCACGCTCAAGCTGGCGACCTCGGGGTCTCGAACCTGGGTCCTTCCACATCCCAGTCTGATGCTCTATCCACTGTGCCACCACCTGGTCAGGCTCTTTGTAGTCTTTTTGATAGTTGTTCTGACAGGTATGAGGTGATATCTCATTGTGGGTTTGATTTGCATTTCCCTAATAATTGATGATGTCAAACATTGTTGGCCATCTATATATCTTTTTTGGAGAAATGTCTGTTCAAGTACTTTACTCACTGAGGATTATGATTTTGGAGACAGAAACATTCAGTTCATAATAGTCATGAAAATTTTACTTTGGTTTAACTGCAAAATCAGTAAGGCATTGTTTTACTCAATGAGAGAGAACCAACTTCTGATTCTCAGGGTGTGGGCTGTCATCAGTAATGCAGGCCATTGGATCAAACAGAAATCGTTTCATGTTTGAGATGTTATTTAAAAACAATACAAAATGAATATCAAAGTATTCTATCAACAGAAGCTTATCTTGTTAATATAACTTATAAAAAGATATTTTAGTACCCACTGTACAATACTCATATACTAGAGATTATTAAAGGAGGTACAATGGTGTGATAGGTGTAAGTCACATTATTAGACATACTTCACTGAGGAACCACATGCCTCAAGAAGTGAGAATTCAGACGTCCGAACATGGAAGACAAAAACAAACTTGAAAAATCCTGTCCTCAGAGAAATTAGAACTACAAAGATGTTTTCCAGAGTTAAAGTTTCTGTGGTGCAGTAAGCACCTCATTCTCATGAAAATGATAACTTCTTAGAATGGATACCAAAGGCAAAAACATAGCAACTGGATACAGGTAAGTCACTGCTTGGGTTTTAGTGCAAGAGTTCTGATGTTTTTGTTTTTTGGGGTTTTTTTTGCATTTTTTTTTTTTGCATTTTTCCGAAGCTGGAAACGGGGAGGCAGTCAGACAGACTCCTGTATGCACCCAACCGGGATCCACCCGGCATGCCCTCCAGGGGGCGATGCTCTGCCCATTTTGGGGCGTCGTTCTGTTGCATCCAGAGCCACCCTAGCACCTGAGGCAGAGGCCACAGAGCCATCCTCAGCGCCCGGGCCATCTTTGCTCCAATGGAGCCTCGGTTGCAGGAGGGGAAGAGAGAGACAGAGAGGAAGGAGGGGGAGGGGTGAAGAAGCAGATGGGTGCTTCTCCTGTGTGCCCTGGCCGGGAATCGAACCCGGGATTCCTGCACGCCAGGCCGATGCTCTACCACTGAGCCAACTGCCCAGGGCCTGATGTAGCTTTTTTTGTTTGTTTGTTTGTTTGTTTTACCATGAAGCCATTATCCTTGGGTTTTGTAGAGAAAGACCTTCTCAGCCCTGGTGGATTGCTCACCCCTTTGTATGTGTGCACATTCTATGTGTAGCTCTGTTCTGTAACTGAGCATTTTACACAGAGCTCTGTGAGTCTCCGGGGGAAGGGTTCCAAGAAGAGATATAAGGGAAGAGAAGAAGAACACTACCTGACAAAAAGGACGCCAGTTAAGGCACCATGAAGTGGATTTTGCAGTGCACATTGGCACAGGACCAGGTTGGCTAGGTGGATAAGATAGGCATTGAGTGGCCATAAATCATGAGGCTAAAGTGATACAGTGGAGCTGTATGTAGAAATGAGATATTTGCTCCCTAATGAATTTTTTTTCTAATAGAGAAAGGGTATTAATATTGTTTCTTCTCACTCAAACCCATGATAAGGCATTTCCATGACTTGGAGTGCTAGTCTGATAAAACTTGAGCAGCAGGGTTGGTTTCTGGCTTATTTTTTGTTTTGTTTTTAAACAAAGCTTCAGTTAGGTAGAGCTGGGAAAACAAGAGCTGCAGGAAAGTCATTAGTGATTTGAGCATTCAAATATCAGTTCTGGAAGTAAAAAAATAAAGTTCTATACTGCAGTCATTATCCAAATTACAACTTATAAGGATGTCATTATATGTGAAAAGTCTCATCTTTCCTGACTACGTAAGTCATAAAAAGAAATGAATCTAATAAAGTATAGTCTTAAAAAATATTCATTAGCACTAGTACTGCTAGCATGTCATTTAACACAATTTATTTAAAATTTTATAATGGTTAGCCTGACCATAAGACAGTTGCAGAGTTTGTGAGAAACTCAATAGGAAAGATCAAACTCATAAAGCAAGACAGCAGTAGTGTAGCCGCCTACACCATGATTGTCACGTAATAGGTTCCCTGAAAAGATTTGTTGATGAATTGGCTGCTTTGCTTGAAGGCCATAATAGTACACCATAAATTTTTTATGAGGTGCTTTCTAAATATCTTGCATTTATCTTCTAAATGTAACTTTTGCTGTATTCTGGATGTGACTTTCTCTTTTTATTGCATTAGAACTAACAGACACAACACTGAATTATTAGCTTAGCTTTTCTTTCTCTATTTTCTTTTAAATCTTTATGAGGAACAGCATGGGAATTGTAATATGTACAGTTACATCCTCTAAATCCATCCTATGTTAAAAGATGGTAAGAAGAGACAGAGCCTGTGTTCAGAAACTTTGCTGGGGATGAGAGAAAGGTCAAAGCTATGGGAAACCAATGAGAAAGGTCACAGATAAACAGATATGTATGAGGAAAGCCACAAGACTTTGGGCCAAGAGACATGGAATAGGGCCTTGGCTCTACCACTGAGCTTAAATGAGCTTCGGTTTCTTCATTTATAAAATGGGGCTGATAGTGAGTGAAGATTAGAGGCAATATGGTTAGGTTCCAGAAGATGGTAGGGGCTCAAAAATGTACTATTATTATACCAAAGAACTTTGGTGATGTAAAAAGGTAATAATTAATATCATCCAGAAAAATAAAGGTAGATTATGGTCTAAACACCAAAGGCTGTTCATGAGCAAATTGCAGTGGAGCCAAGGAAAGCTGGGATCTGTTGAGGCCTTTATTGAACTCTATTCTGTACTTACCTCTGTGCCAAGCTTCTTATGTATATCTATCTATGCAATGCCCACAGCAACTTTATGAGATAGACACTATTGTTTTTCCATTTTACAAGGGAGAAGGCAGAGGCTTGGAGGAGTATATGACTTCCCAAAATCAAAGACCCAAAATGATGAAATCAGTGTATCTCCTGTCTGTCTCTTACAGAGCCCATACTTTTAACCACTATTGATAATGACATACAATAATTGATTACCAATTTATTTGGAAAAAAATATGAGAGATGAGGTGAGGAAAAGTCAGACATTCTATTCAAATAATGACTTATTTTTTGCTATAACTTACCTGTCAAATGAGAATGTTGCTGTGGTCTTATTTCAGACTTATATGTGAGGAAGATGATTAGCACATGGTAATATACTAGAACAGGGATGTAACATAGTTTCTATGAAAGAGAATGTGAAATGATTTAGGAAATCTTGAACTCTATCTAATAATTTTTTTTTAACCCAGATGTAAACATAAAGCAGGTTCAAGGTGTAAAAAACTTGTGAACAGAATGTTCAGTGTGCTATGGCATACCCTATAAAAAGGATTGATTGTATAAAACAGTGGTAGCCAACCTGGTCCCTACTGCCCACTAGTGGGCATTCCAGCTTTCAATGGTGGGCATTAGCGGAGCAAATTATAATTAAAAGATAGATTTAACTATAGTAAGTTGTTTTATAAAGATTTCTTCTGCCAAACTTAACAAAAATCCAATATAAAGTACTTGGTAAGTAATTATTATTATATGCTTTAAATTGTTGTAACTCTGCTTTATAAATTTTATAAATTTTACTTCCCTACTTTATAAATCACCATTACTGTGGAACCGGTGGGCGGTTAGAAAATTTTATTACTAACAGAGATACAAAAGTGGGCAGTAGGTATAAAAAGGTTGACTACCTTTGGTATAAAACAATTATTATATGTTCTATATTTTAAAAACCATGTAAGTCAGAAATCAGAGTACATCGAGGTCACTAATTTAAAGACACCATCTCAAGTGTGTGGTGATGGCTTTGGTTAATGATTTTCATATTATCATTAATCAACTCTACATTTGAAAAACCCACAAAAGAAAATTGTTGGAAGAGTAGATCTTCACATTTAATTCCTTCTAAAATGCCTTCCCTAATTTCAAACACATCTTTTCAAATCTGGCATTCCAAGTTGCTGCTGCTTTGGAACAGCGTCAACAACAGGCCTAGGAGGATTCTAAGTGGCACTTAGTCTGCAGAGTAATTGGGAGCTGCAATGATTATGTAAATAAACGTTCCTTGGAGGGAAGAAGGAGAGAGTCGCTCTGAAACTGCAGCTGTGAAAAGCTGGTGCTAAGTAGAGAAAAATGGACTGGAAGGCAAAGAATTGAAATTAAGGTAGAAATAACTAATGAAGATGACTACCTGCTTGTAATGGTGCTCCGGCTGGATACTCAAGTATCTGTGTGAGTTGTGAGCGCCAGTCTCAATTGAAGATGAAACTGTTTTTGCTTTTCTGTCAAGTACCTGTTAATATCTATCAGATTATGAGCTCTCATTCTACCAAGACAGAGATAATGGTCATATGTCTGGGTGCAAAGAGCATGCCTAGAAGTCCTGCAGGACCTGCAGGCTTGCTTATTGTTGGCCTATCATTCACTGGGCAATCAGCGTTTCTGGCCCTACCTCATTTACTGAACATCTTTTATGCTTATGTTTTGTTATTTGTTAACACTCTCTTACAAGTTATTTTCAAATAAGCAATCACACAGTGAAGGAAAAGTTTTTTTGATTCATTTGCAAAGCAGAGTCTACCGATTCCTTTTTGCTGGTCCTCTTTGCACTTTTTAGTGGAACAAACAGGGCAATTTTTATCCCTTCTGTTTTTAGAGCAGCAGCTGTAAAAGTAATTAATGGTTAAAGAAACCCTAGCGTACCCTGCAGAAGGCCATTCTGCATTCAACATGAGCTGTCAAACCAACGCTGCTGCCTCTACATGTTAACAAACCTCAAGAAAGCATGCTCTTTTGTGGCAGTTAACTCTATGTGTCATCTTGACTGTGCCATGGGGTGCTCAGATATGTGGTCAAACATTCTTCTGGGGTTTCCTATGAGGGTGTTTTTTAATGAGATTAACATTTAAGTGGTGAACTGAGTAAAGCAGTTTGTCCTCCCTAATGTGGGCGGGCCTCATCTAATCAGTTGAAGACCTGAATAGAAAAAAAGACTAACTGTCCCCCAAGTAAAGAACAATTCCTCCTGTCTGATGACTTTTAAACTGGGATATCAGATTTCTTCCTGCCTTTGAACTTGAACTGAAACACTGGCTTATCTGCATTTTGAGCCTGCCAGTCTTCAGATGGGAATCATACCATGAGCTCTCCTGGGTCTCCAGTTTGCTGACTCACTCTGCAGATCTTGGGACTGGCCCGCCTCTGTAATTATGTGAGCCAATTCCTTATAATAAATCTTTATATATATATATTTTTGTTGTTGTTGTTGTTGTTAAAAGAGAGAGAGAGAGAGAGGAAGCATCCTGGTGAATGGTCAAGGACTCCTGTTACAATCTTGGGATCTCCTTAATACCTTGATTTATTTTAGCCACTGACACCCAGAACGAAACAGATGTTCTTATTCTACTCCAAATGATAACTCTGGAAGTTGACAGTGATGACTTCTGACTTTCTATGCATAGTTAGCAAAGAAATAAGAGTAGCCACGAATATTTTAAAAGGGTGTGTATTTCCCCCTGATCCTTTTTTCTCTACCTTTTCAATCTCCTTTTTCCTTTCTGTCTCTTTACCTTCCTTCCAGTACATTTGTGTTGAAAACACAATTGTGGTTAGGTAGTTTCAGATATAATGAGGAAGCCTCCATATGGCCATGTGCATAGTTATTGGACTTGATGTGGGATTGAAACCAGATGAGCTGGCTTCCAGGACTGGAAAGGCTCTTACAACTTGGGACGTTGAGCAAGTTGCCTGACCCTCTGGACTCTCAGTTTTCTGTTAGATAGAACAAGGATAACAGTACCTGCCTGGTTTCTATCACAGTGTCCTTAAGAGATAATGAATGTGAATATGCTTTGTAAATTGTGACATTCAATACAAACATAAAGAATGAAGGTTATGTTAATTTTGACAGAAGACAACTTTCCACTAACAGTGGTGAGAGAAAGGAGTAAGCCAGGGATTCCTGCGTTCCATCTTACTCACTTGTCTAATAACATTGAGAAAACAACTCTGTTGCGTTTTCCGTGGTGGACTGGAAGAACATAGATTTATTCCAATATGGAGGGAAAGGTGAGCCTTCTGAACTAACTTCCTCCCATTTTGGCCCTGGAGTTGAGCTAAGCTGCCTCTCCAGAGGGGGTTACTGACCTAAGGAGAGCCAGGCTCACTCCATTCTGCCTCAGCTTCAGCTGCTACTCCTCTGTGATGTTAAGTTGTTATGACTGTCGCCCCACCCTTGGGAGAATGCCCAGGGGATGTGGACCGCCCCCAGGCAGCCCACAGGAAGCTGGACCAGAAAGTGCAGAGTCACTGTGCGCCCCAGTGCCAGCACACAGGTCTCGTATCCACCGCATACATCTTCAGTGGGTTCCCTTGCAGCCGTCTGCTGTTTGACACTTGAGAAATTTAAGAAAATGTTTTGTTAGTTTTATATTTGCCATTGTGAGAAGGTAAGATAACATTTATCCAACTGGAATTGGATGAAATTGGTAGAAACTAAGAATGGACGGACCTAAAGCCTAAAATTATTCTGACTGTGGCCAAGTCAAAACATTAAAATAGTATTTAAGAAATTTGTGAAGATTCATTTTAGGTTTTCCCCCTGTCTCTTTTACACAGATTAAAGAATGGGAATAATTAAAGAATTCTGTAAAAGCTGTAAAAAAAAATGCATCTACTAAACAGGTAAATAAGAGTATTCACTTCACAAAAATGTTTTAATTTCTGTAATGTCTCTAAAACAGCAATTCTCAAATTTCTTGCTCTTAGAACCTCTTTAAGTTAATAAATTATTTAAGACCCCAAAGGAGTGTGGTTTATGAGAATTATATCAATAAATATTTACTGTATTAGAAGTTAAATCTGAGTTTTTAAAATATTTATTAATTCATTCAAAACTAACAAAAATAAACCCATTACCTGTCAACATCAGGGCAATATCATCACATTTCTATAGCTACAGAAAACCTCAGCTCTATAGTCTTGAGGGAATGAGAATGAGAAAGGCAAATATTAACTTCTTAGTGTTTGCTTTTTGATAAACACTTTGAGAGCTTGCACTTAAAATATTTTGATCTCTTTAAAAAAAAGTACCAAATCCAAAAAAGGAACTACAATGTATGGGTTTTTTTTTTTAAGATTTTATTTATTTATTCATTTTAGAGAGGAGAGAGAGAAAGGGAGAGAGAGAAGGTGGGGAGGAGCAAGAAGCATCAATTCCCATATGTGCCTTGACCAAGCAAGCCTGGGGTTTCCAACAGGCAACCTCAGTGTTCCAGGTCAACACCTTATCCACTGTGCCACCACAGGTCAAGCCTGGTATTGTTTTCTTAAAGAAAGTTAGTTCCATTAACCTGTAAAAGTATATTTGTATTGTTAAGACTGTGGGCAGTGGGCAGTGGGTTTGAATCCCCTTTCTGCCACTTATTGATTAAATGATGTTCAACAATTATTTAAGCTTCTCAGACTGAGGGCTCTCATCTATGAAATAAAGGTGGTAAAAATACCTTCCCCTTGGAATAACTGTGATGAACAAATGATCTTATACATATGTATTAATCACAATTCCTCAAAGAAATAAGACCAATACATATATACATATATATTAATATATAGATATTATAAAATATTTTATATGTATATGTATGTGCATGGTTATGCATACATATATAGATATTTTTATATACAATATGTATGTATATATAGATATATATATAGAGAGAGAGACAGAGAAGGAAAGGGAGAGAGAAGTGAAAATTTACTTTATTTTAAGGAATTGGTTTACATGATTATGGAGGCTGGAAAGTTCCAAATCTATAGGGTGAACCAGCAGGCTGGAATCTAAAGGAAGAGTCAATATTGCAGCCCAAGTCCAGAGGCCATGTGATGGCTGGATTCCCTCTTGCTCAATGGAGGTCAGTCTTTTGTTTTAATGAGGCTTTCAACTGATTGGATAAAACCCACACAGATTATGGAGTGAAATCTGCTTTGTCAAAATCCACAAATTTAAATGTTAATCTCATCCAAAAACATTCTCACAGAAAGATCCAGAATAATGTTTGATCACATTGATGGGTACTGTGGCCCAGCAAAGTTGACACATAAAATTAACCATTGCATTATATAAAGCACTTTGAGAACTATCTGACATCTGCAAACTCTCAACATATGTTAGTTATTATGTATTGTTAGTATTGCATGCAATTTATTGTTTGTTTTTAATATTGTATGAAAAATCAAGTGATATGTAAAAGTTTTATTTTTATAAAGAAAAATCAAAATCTGTATGAGAATACATGAGACTTTATGAATGAAAATACATAGTATATATGTACACATACAACAGATCCTCAAATAATGTTATTTTGTTCAATGTTGCTTCCTTATAATGTTCATGAAGTGCTGTAGGAACTTAACTCTTATTTATATCTACTAGCCTATGGTAAAACTGATTTTCTTATATGACATTTTGCTTAAAGTCACAGAACCTATCAATGACATTAAGTGAGAACTGAATATATATATATATAAAGATATATATATATCATATATAAAGATATATATAAAGATATATATGTATAGGTATCTTTAAAAGTTTTGGAAGAAAGTCATATTTTTGTGTCAGTACACAAGAGGTTTCAGACAAATCGATGGATAAAATATATAACCTAGAAATAGGTCTTAATATTCACTGCTCACAAAAATTAGGGGATATTTTATCACTTATTATTCATTTTGAAGTATCCCCTAATTTTTGTGAGCTGTATATATAATATGATATAACTGCCATCACAAATCATTGTGAAATTTGAGTCAATTATTTAGTAAACATCATTAATAAAAGTTGTTTGTTTAAAAAAATCACTTTATGTCATCAATTTACTCCCAATGCAAACTGAATTCCAATAAGATTTAGAAATAAATTGTAAGAAAATGCAAAAAATACAAAAGATAATTTACAGACTTAGTCACAAAAATCTATAGGCAAATTATTAGCTTATATTTGTGTAGAAAGAACTGTCTTAGCTTAGACAGCATTGGAAAATTTATAAAACATCAATATACTGATTACATTAAAATTACCAATGTTAAAGATAACTAACTGAGAAAGACTATCCACACAAATATAACATATAATGGTTAGTATATTTAAAATAAAATGTGCTTGTACAAATCGATAACAACAATCTAAGACCTGGGTAAAAAAAAAAAAATGATAAAGATATCACCTGCCTCTCAGCATCCTCAGAATCTGAAAGAAGTTCAAGTTACATAATATAATGGAAATTTATGTAGGATTCTTGGGACTGTGAGGTTAAAGGAAAAATTACTGTTGGCTGGATCTCCAACCACCTGAACTAGAATAGGGGGTTAACTTAGGGCAATTATGAAAATCGTTCAGTTAAAGAAGAAAGACTCTGTTAACCTTACATTTGTACTTCATAAAAACCAAACTTGCTTAAATGGCTTAGTAATACTACATGGTTGAAGAAGTTGATTTGTGGGGTCCATTTTAAAGAAGATTTGTAACGTCAATAAATAAAAAGTGGATACTGTCTACACTTTTCTATTGTTCTAACTTACATGCAATGTCTTGTCTAAAATATTTCAGCCCTAAATTTCTCTCCTGCTGCTTTTGGAGAGAGATTTGGTCTTATCAACTGTGGTCCTTGAACCGTGACTCTAAGACTGACAAGGACTCTGCTTCTCACAGTGCAGCAGGTGACCCTGTGTCTCCACATCACATATAAGAACGATTGCCTTGAAGGATTAATTGGCACTTCTAAAAAAAAGGTGTTGAGAGAGAGAACCAAATACATGTCACTCCCTTTCCCTTACCATTTCCAGAAGAGGCATTGCACAGGTTGACTCTTATCTTGGGTTGCCCCAGACCAGTATAAAATCTCTGGCTTGCCTCATGCAGTTTGGCTTAGGCAGCTGGGCAGAAGAGCCAAGCCCGGATTCTGATTGTTGCATAAGAAACTTCTGTGTGGTCTCGCGGAGGGAATACGCAGCCCAGAGTCAGGAAATCGGAGATTTGCTCCCGGTCCAGTTTTGAGGGCGCCTGGCAGGGCCAGCTTTGTTGGACTCCAGCAGGGCTTGTACACCTCCAGCTTTCAGATTTTAGTACTCCTTAAAAAACCAAGGTCTGTAAATTCACACATCTTTTGGGTCAAATCTCTATCACTCATGAGCTCTAACTATTTGATTTACCTCACTAAATCTCAATTTTCTCATTTATAAAATGGAAAAACTACCTACATTGTGTCACTTAAGTAAAGACTAAATAAAATTATAAAAATTATATATATGTGTGATATATATATATATATATATATATATATATATGGCACTGTACCTTATAAATAGAGCATTATGCTTGGCATATAGTAATCTCAGTAAGTAAACTTCTCTCCCCTTCCCCTTTGAGTTTATCTCTACATCTTGTTTGCTAACAAACCCATTTTTGATTAATTCTCAGAGAATGAAAAAGGTTATGTCAACTCAGCTTGTGTAATATTGGTTAATAAGGCATAGTAAATTCCTTCTCAAGTATATTGGCATTTTAATAAGGGAAAATGAGAAATTATAGCTATAATGATCATAGAGAGGTGGCAATGAGAAACCAACAGGAATCATAACTGGACTTTAAGGGGAAACTATCCAGGAATTCTTTGCCTTATAGAATTTTTGATTCAATCTTTTGATTTAAGCCTTCTAAAACTTAAGTTGCCAATATTTCTAGATAAGTAGAATATCAATATTTTCAGTCAACCTTGGTGTGGTGTAGTTTTTAAAATCCCTTTTAAAAAGAAAAATTTTAATCTGTGTGTGTTGAGGGCAGCGTGCGACTGTTTGTATGTCTGGACGTTTAAGAAGTTAAGGGAGAAAGGGAAGATGGGAATATGAATGAAATCCTCCACATAATTCACACTTGTATCCAGAATTATAAGAACAAGTTTAATTCACTGGTATAAATAAGTACTTTTGCATTAAATGATTTAAAATGTTAATGTATAGTATAGGAAGTGATAAATATCCCCTAATTTTTGTGAGCAGTGTATTTTTATCTATTACCCTTTATTTTGAGATTTTCTACATGAAGGCATATTTCAAGGACTCTTTCTTAAAAATATTTTTATTTATTCATTTCTAGAGAGGTGGGGTGCAGGGAGAGAGAGAGAGAGAAAGAAGGGGGGAGGAGCAGGAAGCATCAACTCCATATGTGCTTTGACCAGGCAAGCCCAGGGTTTTGAACTGGCGACCTCAGCATTCCAGGTCGATGCTTTATCTGCTGCACCACCATAGGTTAGGCTCAAGGACTCTTAATCATCATTATGTTTCCCCACTTATCGGAAATGCCCATGGAAAGTCACATATTTTCTTTCTCTTGAACTATTGCTCTACAAATCATAGTTATTTTTCTAGGCTTTTACTGTTTAAAGTATCATTGCAATATATGTGGCAAACTCCACTGTGTATGATATTACACAACAACAACAATGCATAGTGCTTAAAAGCTATCATGACCAGCTATTCTGTGGTGAGTTAAAGGAAATTATATAACATTAGTTGACAATATGCTGTTAAAGGAAAATCTTCACATTGCTCCGATCCACCCCCTGCCCCTGTCACTTGCCACTAATAGTAGGTTTTCCAAATAGGTTGAGGGTAAGTGGACCCTGAAGTACTATTCTCTGTACCCCAAAACCATGCCCAACCCTTCCGCATGATAATTTCAAATCAGTGGTGGGCAAGTGTTGGTGTATTTAACTCCCACACAACTTTACTTTGTTCTATTAGAAACAATGTGTTCTAGTACGCTCAGTCTAGGCCCTTGCATTATTATTTTATTTCCCCAAAACATTTTCTTTTCTTTTCTTTTCTTTTTCTTTTTTTTTTTTTGTTATTCGTTTTAGAGAGGAGAGAGAAAGAAGGGGGAGGAGCAGGAAGCATCAGCTCCCATATGTGCTTTGACCAGGCAAGCCCAGGGTTTCGAATCGCCAACCTCAGCATTCCAGGTCGACGTTTGAACTACTGCACCACCACAGGTCAGGCCCTAAAACATTTTCTAAGAGAATAGTTTGACCCAAGACACAGGCCATCCTGGATTTTCCCGTCGTGTTTGTTCTGCTGGTGCTACTGTGATGTTTTCCCTTTTTTTGGAGGAAATCCTATTTAAATTAAAGGAATGACAGCCATAGTTACTATTTCCATGTTCCTTTTGAGCTCTACCATTCACATCTGCTTCTCTTTCACATGTAATTGACTTTCAGATAAAATCTGTATTAATCTCAAGAGTGGATTTCTCCAGGGAGGAAAATGGTCAGCCTTCTTCATCGGCCAGTGCTCGCCACGTGCTTGCCTGACCTCTATCTGGTTTGTGTTGCCCATGATTATGGCTCGTGCTGGCAGCTCAGTGGTGCATGGGTCAGGAAAAAAAAAGAAATTGTGAATTACAGGGAGAATTGATGCTTAAAAAGGCAACAGTTTACCATTGTCTATTTTTTTTCCACTCTAAGATATTTTCATACAGTTTGTCCTTCATTTCAATCAAGTATGGTGTGTTGCATTTTTTAAGGAACCTGACTTCATTATATGGTGAGTCTTGGTGAAATAATCCAAGAAGACTTGACTGTAAAAATATTATATACCCACAGCTTTCTTCATTGAATGTGTGATAGAATAGATATGAAGAAGTTACTTTGAAAGACTTTATTAAAATGTAAGGAATAATAGGTCTTGCATAGTTAAAATGTATTAGGCATATTATCTTGTACCTTTTATTCATATTAGTCAGTCATTTATATTTATTTTCTGTGCTCCTCCATGCAGTGAATAAATCTCATTATGCATTTGATTCAGCGCTTGAAAGGTTATAGGTACCTTGAAAAGAAAGTTAATGGTGATTAAACAATTATGCCATTATTTTTATCACTACTTGAGTTTTTCAAACTGCTAAAAATTTATTTTAGCTTATAGAGAACTAAATTTGATTGTTGGCTCTAATACTTTCAGTGATAAAAACTTTAAAACAGAAATCCCCTCACTTGCATTCTTTAAAGTTAATTCTCTGTTACCTTTCTTGTCCTCAAACATCAAATTTTATCAGTACTAATGCATTTCCTTGTGTGTTTCTGACCCTACCATGCTTGAGCCAGTCAGATTCACACACCTGAGTTGAACCCCAGGCCCCTGGTAGCTATGAAATTGTTCAGGAATGTAGACTTATAAGTAAACAATTAAAACAGGCTTTGGAGTCCGACAAAGCATGTGGCATTCATCCTAGGCAACAGGTGATGTATTTTCCATTACGCATTCCCCTTGCCCCAAATACTTCTCTCAAAATAGAGAGGACGTTTTATTCTACCAAGTATATATAATATATTGTTTTTTATTTCCTCATTTTAATGAAAATAGGCAGAGAATAAATAATGACTAAATAAAGCATAATCGCTCCATTATACTATATCACTGATTGTGTGATTCTGTAATATAGTTCCTATTTGAGTTCCTGTTACTTTGGATCTTGTGTTTCTCCTGTTCTTCCTTCTAGGTTTTCGATGACTATTTTCTCTATTGTTTTCTTTTTCCTGAGTTTTCCAAACTATTTTCAAAGTGTGGTCATTATCAAAACTTGTGGTTCAGAGCCACTTGAGTGCTTGTTCAAAATCTTCCTGGTTCCCACTCCTGACCTACTGCCAACAGAATCACTTTCTCTGGAAGAGAGACCTCCAAATACGCATTTCAGTTAAGTATCCCTCTTCTTCCAGAACCCCTCCCGGGCAACTCTTCCTCATGTGAAAGTTACAAAACCACTGAGGGCAACACAGTTATCTTTATGTCTTTTTTTTTTTTGTACTTTCTCTTTTGTTGTGTGTATCAATTTCTTCATTTCAAGAGGTTTCATGAGCTAGTGAATAAACAGCATCGTTTAGTCCTGACAACCAAATCTATTTCCAGATTTAGATTTTTATCAATATGAGGAATCACCTAATGGAAAGGTTTAAACCTATCCTTGGTCTTTTCACAAAGACTGAGAGGGCTTTGGGTATTCCATTGCTAGTATTACACCATAGAGATCATTCTTCAGTATCATGAAAGTCAAAATCCTGTTGTGACATTATGTTGAACTTACCTTAAATAACAAAACAAACAGAGCAACAATAACAACAAAACATTTTCATACTTGCTGAGCTTCTTTTCATGTCTATTTCCAAAAGTTACAGGTCCTGTAAGTGTTCTACGTTCTGCCACATGCCTCCTCCTCATTGAAGCTCTCTGACACCATCTTCATGCTTGTATTATTTATATGTGGAAATCACTTATAATGGGGTCTCACATGAATGATCTGTAACTTATGAATTCCAGTAATCATAATTAACAAAGTGTAGTTTCTTCAAAATTACATTAAAGTAATACCTTGGGTAAAAGCTTATCCCAGATAAATTTCTGTGGAAACCCCTAGACTCTTTAACTGATTTATCAATAAGCTGGGCCCGTCATCAGGAACTCTCTGAGGACTGTGGCTCAGGCTTAACATCCCAACTATTCTCAGTCTTTACAGCTCTGTGAGGCTTTCCCTACCCTTATTCCAGCCTCTTAACCCAAACCCTAAAGGTCCCATAAGAGAAAGGACCAAACATTGTATGCCCTTGTGACTTTTTTCAGTCTAGCATTCTGACCTCCTTGAAATCATGAAAACACATTTTTTTTCTTTGATTCATTTTATCTGAGTGTCTTGGACAGTTCCATAAATGGAATTGTTGCTAGTAACTATGAACATGTTTTCTTTCAAACTATCTCTCTGATGTGTATTATTTGGTGGCTTTAGAAAGAGACGTTTTTCAGGTTATTAGCATGGGGTACTAACACCTGAAAGTTACATGGATGAGGCTGACTTTGAATGACCTGACTGAAACAACATTGTGTGAAAAAAAGTCTTACATTTTTAAAAAAATGTTTTATATTTGTTAGGGCCACAAAAAGGCTTTCACTGCCCAGGGGCTAGCTTCTGGAAGGACACAGACTTATATTTCTTTATTGTCAATCCCAAGTCAATAAAGTTTCCAGATTTTCCAAAGGAATAGATTTGTGTTTTAGGTTTGTTGAGTATGGGGAGCAGAAAGATTAGGTTTATCATTTGAGTGAGTAGTAAGCCTGTTTGATATCTTGCCTGATCAAAACTAATTTTTGAAGGGGTCCTCTCTTTGCCATTTAAAATTCTTCTTTCTCAAATTGTCTTTAAACACTGCAGTTTGCTGGCATCAAGGTAGGCTGCTGGTGTAAGGACCACAGACCCTGAGCAGAATGGCAGGCAGAAGAAGAACATAGGGAGCCTTTCATCTGAAAGAATTGGTGGGAGAATTGAGAGAGTGACAAGGAAAACTCCTACCATCTTTGAGGGCAGGTATGAGCTCAGTGACTAAGCCCTCCTGGAGCTCATCAGTAAGCACCATGCAGAGTACTTGGTATTCATTAAATGTATTGAAAAAAATAATAAGCCAATGACTGAATGAGCAATTTCATTTAAGTCTCTGACCAGGTGATAGGATTCTATTTCTGAGTCAGACCTACAGAGAAGGTTTGGAATTTGGCAGTTAACCTCACACTGTGCAGGGTCTTCAGTTATCGCTATGAGTTTCACCAACAGTTATAGGAAGTGACCAGCAAAGGTTTTTCCCACCCAGTACACCCAGTTTTGTGAAACAGTAAATGACAACCCACAACCTTAGGTAATCAGTGGAGAAGAGGCAGTTGAAGCCCTAACTACAACTGAATGTAAGCTGAGATATGGGCCAGGATCTTCTGTCTTGCCCATTGAAATATCCTCGAGAGATAACTTGGGCAGGAGTGCTGCCATTTGGAGGCCTGGTCCTGGGCTGAATCAGAGCTTTTCCTTAGTGAGGTGAAGGACCCACGTCTTGAAGACAAGAAGGAGTCTTTTCTACCGGCTGGCAGACCAGGGTTCTCAGTGTACTCTCTCTATTGCACAATTGCTACAGATTTGCCTTGGGTTATTTGGAACAAGACCATCACATCAGAAGGTGATGAAGGAGGCCTTGAATAGTTTCAAAGGTTCTCAGAGGCAATTTTGCTGAAGGTAAGATGAAGGAAATTGGAGAGCTAGACCTAAAGTCCCTGAGTTCATTCTTAAAGGAGACTTACTCCTCATATGCCAAGGACTAAAACACTGGCATGGTATAGTCCGGTGGCTGAAAGTCACCTTTCCGAGGAGTTTGGGCACATTCAGGATATTTCTGCTATGTGTTAATATTCCTCCCTACTATTATTTCCAGGCTTACAGATCAATGAATAGACTTACTATTTAAGATTCTGGTTGAGGTGGAGAAGGCAGGAATGTAAATGTGTGAGGGAGAAGGAAGAGCGATCAGCAACCATCAAGTCCCATGGGAGTTGGTGGGAGCTGGACCACAGAATGGAATGGGAAGTGCTGAATGAAGTTCTGTCTGTCTTGTACACATCAGTTATTCTGAGCAGGGAGCCAGTAGGCAGCTTGGAGGTGTGGGCTGTCACAGTAGCCACGTTTGCTGAGAAGACATGTTTGAGGGAGAACTATTGCTTTACCAGAAGCATTGACAGAAATGGAAGCTGAATGTCAATTAGAAATGAAGCCAGAGAAGCATTTGTACGTGAATAAAATCATGTACAAGAGGTCAGAGTGTAAGGGGAGCTTTGGGAAGCCTGTCTGAGAGCTGGGAGTGAGAAAAAGTTGATTGCTGTAATGAATCTACAAAAAGGAGATTTCTAAAAGCAGCTACCATTCTTTTCGAGAGTGACCAATAACTACCTTAGAAGGGCAATGTTTTTGAACCTGGCTATAATAAGAGCTGAAGAAAGTCTGGCCAAAAGTCAAATGTCTAAACTAAATATCATGTATAAAGAAAGTGCATAGTATATAGGTATTTATTTTATAAAGAAAGTGTAAAGTATATGGTTTATGTGTTTGGTTTTTTGAGATTATTTACGCAATTAGCACTCAAAACTTTTTTTCTCAAACTCTTATTTGTCATATTTCAAAAGTAAATAAGTAAATTGGTGTGTATTCTAAGTAGGCTTTCCCTCGACTACACGCACATGACTAGTAGCAGAATTATTGTTCACTAGAAGTTTGTTTTTGCTTCTTGGAAGTTGGGTGTTACCAGTTTGCTCATTGCCCTTCTGGGAAATGTGGTCCAATTGTCATTGATGAAAATAATGTCAAAGTGTCTCTCACATTGCTAGAGGCCCAAGGGGGAAAATGTATTTTATAACTGACAAAAGATTAGAAGCAGTTCTTAAATGTTTGCTTTGCTTGTGGGTTCAAATTAAAACTTAGAACATACTCATTGAACATGTTGTTCTAATTAAAATATATTAACATTCATGTCAACTGTGACTGTGGGTCTCCACACAAATGAGGCTCATCAAATGACAGAGTATATGGACTCACATAAATGGGTTGTTTTGGTCACTATTTTGCTTTTAAATGAGATATGAAAAATACATATGAAAGTAAAATGCTCTTTTTGCCTTCAGCATAAATCCTTATCAATATAGGTACTTTTCTAGAAACTCTTTAAAGGACTCCTAGGGATATCTCTCCATCATCCTCCCTACTACTCCCACCTGACTCATCCAGGGCACCTTTACCTCTGAAAGCTAACCATTTGTTTTGCCATGTCCACCTGTGGTGACCACAGAAGCTGCCAAGTTAAAGGATCCTGCCCTCCTTGGGCCCCACAGTAGGCCACCCAGGCTCTTCTTTGTGTGTTACACTTAGAGAATGCAGAAAACCTGCCCTCATGGCTGAAGCTGAGGAGTGTAATTTTGGAAGGTGTAGGTAGCTGTGTATGGAAAATGTCTCTAAAGTGTAAAATACTGATAATGACATTGCAAGAAGAGTAGAAACAGGGCATGGAGGGATAGTATTCGAGCTCCTGCCAGTATTCGAGCTCTCGGTTTCACTTATTTGTATGAATCACTGGGATTTGGTTAGTTCAATATGTCCTTGGTTTGCCCAAGCCATTAAAGTCCCACTTGTTCTAAATGGATTAGCTTGGATTATTAGCTATTTAGTAATGAATCTTAGTCAGAGAATTTGTCAAAGGCATTGGCATGGATATGGAAATAAATTTTGAAGCAAATTATTTCAAGGAATTAGAAATATTCATCTATAACCAGATGTATCCATGACATGCTGTATAGATGGGATATGAACCATTGACCATAACCCACATATGGTGGTTTTAAAATACGTTGTCTGTTCTTTGACACTACACCCTCTCTCTATAAGGCGGGATATAATTTTCTTTCTACTTGAATATGGGCCGGACTTAGTGACTTGCTTCTATCAAATAAAATATAACAGCAGTAATATGATGTGATTTTCTGAAAGTAGGTCTCAACAAAGATCGTTTCCACTTAGTTTTCTTTCTCATGGGTCACTGGGACAATGATTTTCAACCAGTGTGCCACAAGAAATTTTAAAACATGCAATACCTGACTATGTAGTCAGTGACACTGACCTCTTTTCCCTTACATTGTCAAATAAAAAAAAATATGCCAACAGCTAACACAACAATAGCCATGCAGTGTGAGTGAATCAAAATTATATCTATTCTTTGTCCGGTCAAGAAAAAATATATATAGTATATTTTTTGGTGTGCCACATAGTTTTAGTAAATAGTTTATGTGTGCCGTGAGATGAAAAAGGTTGAAAATGCTGTACTGGGAGAACCTGGACTCCATGTCATGCAGACACTCAAGCAGCCTTGGGAGAGGCCCACCTGGAGAAGAACCGAAGCCTCCTGCCAACAACCAGCACCAACTTCCCAACCATGGAATTGAGCACCTTGAAAGTGGATCCTCTGGTCCCAGTGAAACCCTCCAGATAACTGCAGCTCAGGTCAATATCTTGACTGTGACCTCATGGGAGACCCTAAGGTAGAACCACCCAGCCAAGACATTCTTGAATTCCTGATGCACAGAGATAATAGAATGTTTATTGTTATTTTAAGCCAATACATATATGGAAATTTTGTTACACAGTAATAGACAATTAATGCTATGTCCATGTCTGTAGGAAATTATTCTGAAGAGTTTAATAAATAAGCTTTAGTAGTGAGTGATGGCAGGAGATCCCAAAATATGCAGCCCAGTCATGGAAATAACTGGAGGTCATGATTTAGAAGGTTGGTTTCCTTGATTTTGATTCACAGGTAGAAAACATAGTGGACAAAAAGTAGGAATAGAATCATCTAGTATAATGACAGGGAGATAACATAATATATTGACCAAAATGCAGCGCTCAGGTCAAATATATTAATATTTAAATCTTGACTCCACTAGTCTCTGTTTGAACTTTTCCATGTTTTTTTCTTGGGGCGGGGTTTCAGGGTACTTTTAGGCTTATTAAAGTTTTGTAAAAATTGTTAAAAGAGATCTAGTGTATCCTTAACAGAGCTTCCCCAAATGTTTACATTTTACCAATAGAATACATAGTATAAGAACATAACATACGAAAAAAACAAATGAGTCATAATACCGTATCTATGGATAATTTTTTCATGTATTACCGGAATCTCAATTTGAGATTCATTACATTTCATAAAAACCATATTACATCAACTTAACCTGTCTATATTTTTCTTTTTCTTTTTCTTTTTCTTTCTTTTTTTTTTTTTTTTTCATTTTTCCGAAGCTGGAAATGGGGAGGCAGACAGACAGATTCCTGCATGCGCCCGACCGGGATCCACCCAGCATACCCACCAGGGGGCGATGTTCTGCCCCTCTGGGGCGTCGCTCTGTTGCATCCAGAGCCATTCTAGTGCCTGAGGCAGAGGCCACAGAGCCATCCCCAGCGCCCGGGCAAACTTTGCTCCAATGAAGCCTCAGCTGTGGGAGGGGAAGAGAGAGACAGAGAGGAAGGAGAGGGGGAGGGGTGGAGAAGTAGATGGGCACTTCTCCTGTGTGCCCTGGCCAGGAATCGAACCTGGGACTTCTGCACGCCAGGTCGATGCTCTACCGCTGAGCCAACCGGCCAGGACCCTGTCTGTATTTTTCTTTTCCTAAGTCCTACTTGTTCCAGAGCATTTGGGTTTTTCTTTTTTCCATGCTGTGTCAAATTGGTTTTCCCCAGTGCAAATTAATGTGTCTGAGCTTTTATTTCTCTTCAAAAGCTGAAGCTAGGGGCTAAGAAGCCAGTGTGAAGTTTCTCAATATTTTAGCAAAAAAACTTCTAAAATGAATGATCCTTTACCACATTCCACACCAAGAAAATCTGAGAAATTGATCATGAATTTCTCAGAAAAAAGATAATTCAAAAAATATACAAAATATAACAATTATCAACATATCTATCTTTTATTTTTTTAAAGATTTTATTTATTCATTATAGAGAGGGGAAAGAGAGAGAGGGGGGGGGGGGAGGAGCAAGAAGCATCAACTCCCATATGTGCCTTGACCAGGCAAGCCCAGGGTTTTGAACCGGCAACCTCAGCGTTTCCAGGTTGACACTTTATCCACTGCGCCACCACAGGTCAGGCCATCAACATATCTATCTTTTAAAGAATACTTTCTCTCTTTTTGTCTCATGACACATAGAATTTATATTCAAGACCTGAACTTCAGGGCTGTTCAGAAAAAAAAATGAGTAAATCAGAGTTAAATAACAGTCAGCCATATGTGTGTGTGTGTGTGTGTGTGTGTGTGTGTGTGCGCGCGCGCGCGCTCTACTGACATGTCTCCTCTTCTTTTTTTTAATTTTTAAAATTTTATTTATTCATTTTAGAGGAGAGAGAGGGAAGAGGGGAGCAGCAGGAAGCATCAACTCCCATATGTGCCTTGACCAGGCAAGCCCAGGGCTTCAAACCGGGACATCAGCGTTCCAGGTTGACGCTTTGGCCTCCGCTGCGCCACCACAGGTCAGGCATGTCTCCTCTTCTTGAATGTCAGCTACTTGAGGGCAGGAACTACACATTATTCAATTCCTTTCTATCTTATTTGGTTCATGGCACTGTTAAAACAATATGCTAATTGACTTCAACATAAAAAAAAGAAGTTTCCTCTTTTTCAAAAATTTTCAACAATTAACTCAAAAGTCCTAAGATGTATTCTCTAAGAGAACTAGCTCAAAAAAGGAGGAAAAAATCCTTATAAGGGTCATTTTGAATACTCATAAATAAAGCCCAACAGTCAGATACATGAATAGACCTTTCTATGTCTGAAGCCAGATGTGAAGGCTGACTGACTGTCTTCACATCTGGCTGCAGAATAGGAGTCGGTCAGATGCCCAGCACTGCTGAGCTGAAGGCAAGTCAATGTCTCTCTCTCTTTTTTTTTTTACTTTAAAAAGTATAAAAATGTTTCTTTTTATGTCAATTATTGAGGAGTGAGAAGCAAACAAAAACACAACATAGAGATATAGTAACAGTCATGGTCCCAGTTCAGTTTTCCTAATATGTGACTGAGGAAGAGCTCCCTGCACTTTGCCAGGTAGCCATTCCTGCGTGCATGATGCTCTGCGCGGTTTTGTTTCTTTTTCCTTTTAGGTTTGCAAGGTATCTGAGCACCTTCACACAAAGTCTTATTCTTAGAGGACATAGCATTAGGCTGTGTCCACAAGTGGTAATTAATAAATAGTTGTTGAATTAGTAAAAGGATACATCATATGACTAATTTTTGTCAATCTGATTGGTGGGTGGAGTCCACAAAAACAGTGACAGAAGGAAGGAGTTAAGCCAGAGGAGGCCCGGAAAGAAGTAAGATAGTTGGAGCATAGCAGGAGAGGAGAGACACGAGGCCAGTCACTGGCACTGCAAATGCAAAACATTCTCAGCGGCAGTTTGACTTCCCTACATAGTAATTATGTGCCATACTGTGTACATGCTCTATAGCTTATTTCTCAAAACATACTTGTGGGTACATTTTTTGCCCATGCGCCTTTCGTAAAAGACATGTTCCACGTGAATGACCTGGAGCAGCCTGCAGTAAAACCCACCCAGTCCTGCTTTGTTTCTTTCTCTCTTTGCTAATCTAGGGGAGACAAGACAACTGAGCTAATGCTGTCCCTACTTAGAATAGAATTATTTCATAAATTCTGCCGCTAGCTCCAAGTCATTAGCCTTGATGTCTATGGAGTTTAAAAGCCAGTAAAACAGTTCTATTTTGTGTGTGTGTGTGTGTGTGTGTGTGTGTGTGTGTGTGTGTGTGTGTGTGTGTGTGTGTGTGTGGTTACCGCTTTCTTGGCATCCAGTAAGGATATTTTTGACTCTCTCTTTGCTGACATGAGCTATAGAGCCCAGTCGAGAAAAACCCCCGGAGCGAAAACAAACAAAACCTCCCTAGAACAAATTAGGGACAGGGGAACTTGGAAGCAGGGGAAGAGCTGTGAAACCACCAGAGCATTAGGATTTAGGATGCTGCTTTAAAGTTCTTCAGAATTTCTGAGAACACTCCTTGGGAAATGTTTTTGTTTTTATGGAAAAGTCGTCCCATGCCTGACAGCACAAAGAAACACAAGACTAGTGGAGACTGAAAATGTTAATAACAAAAGCTGGTCTGGTAACAAAAGTCTAAAACTTGCATTTTCACAGCTCTGTCAGAATAGGCAAACATTTCTGGTCCTTATCTATTTTAGGAAATTAAAAATGATTTAAGGCAATTGATGCTCCTGTTTCCTCTAAGGGGGGAAAAATAGATTTTGCAGATTTCTAGCATATATCGGCACATGATTCCTTTAGTTCGTCATTTCAGTTGAAGTATGCTGTTGTATCAAAGCTTAACATACTTTTGTTCATTCGTTCAGCAAATCTTCATTAAACTTTCATCAAAGAGGATAGCCATGGTCAACTTAAAGAGGCAGACTTAAATTTTTTTTTATTGAGATATAATTGATATAACATTGTGCTACTTTTAGGAGTACAACATAATGATTTAATATAGGTATATATTGCAAAGTGATTACCACAATAAGTTTAGTTGACATTTATCACCACAAATGATTACAATTTTTTTTTTTGTGGTGACAACATTTAAGATCTACTCTCTTAACAAGTTTCAAATATACTATGTTGTTAATGAGAGTCACCATGCTGTACATTGCATTCCCGGATTTAATTTTTTATCAAGTAACCACTGTGTAGAAGCATAATGAAGCCTATCCAATTCTAATTCCACCATTAACTGGAATTTGGAAAACAGGATACATTTTATTGTATCAGTTAGGTAAACTGGATGTCAGCCATTTAAAATAGAAAATAGGGTTTAGGAAGATTACAAAGATTTTGAAGTAATAGAAACAGATATGGGAAAGAACAGAGATCTCATCTTTCTGGATGAGCTTCATTTTTGATGCATATGAGGTGAAACTTGAGAGGAAAAGGAGAAGAATTTCAGTGATCAGGTTACAGGAAGAGCAGGTTTCAGCAGCTTTAAGTAGTCCCAGCCAGACTGGACTAGAATGTCCTCAGACTTACTGGTACAGAATTATTATTCCAAAGGGGACCTGTGAGAACAAGCCCATCTGTGCTGATGTACCCCGTGACTTCCCGGCTTTAACTTTCCCTCCTTAAGAAGGCAGGAACCGAGGAGAAGTGGGGAAGGGCACATTTTGTGACCAGCCATGCCTAGATTGGAGTCCTGCTCTGACATTTATCAGCCGACCGTGTAATTTGTGTGAGCTTCATAGCCTCTATGCCTCTGGATTCTACTTCATAAAATGGGCCTGGTGATACTTCACAAGCAGAGCAAGGATTTAATTCTTACTAGCTAATGTCTCTTGCAGAGACATCAAACCACTTCTCATTAACCAATATGAACAAACTGACGTTATCGGTTGGAAATCACTCAGAAATTACTTGGTATTATTTACAAGCTCTCTTAAAATTAGTACTATCGGCATATAGTTAGGCAGCTACTATCTACTACTAAGTCTTCCACAATTAAGTATTTCATAATGGTGGTCTGTTTAGAGCAGGAGTCCCCAAACTTTTTACACAGGGGGCCAGTTTACTGTCCCTCAGACCGTTGGAGGGCCGGACTATAACAAAAACTATGAACAAATCCCTATGCACACTGCACATATCTTATTTTAAAGTAAAAAAAAAATGGGAACAAATACAATATTTAAAATAAAGAACAAGTAAATTTAAATCAACTAACTGACCAGTATTTCAATGGGAACTATGGGCCTGCTTTTGGCTAATGATGGTCAATGTGCTCCTCTCACTGACCACCAATGAAAGAGGTGCCCCTTTCGGAAGTGTGGCGGGGGCCGGATAAATAGCTTCAGGGGGCCACATGCGGCCTGCGGGCCGTAGTTTGGGGACCCCTGGTAGAGCAGTGTTTGAAAAACACACAGAACTTCAGATGTTGTGAAGAAGCTTTGTGTTGCCTTATTTATTTCAAGAAAGAATGCTGAGTAGAGTTCTATAAAAAACACAAACATTTTTGCAAGTGCCTTACATTCACAAAACAGTAAAAGTGCATTATTATTTTTAAACACTTTAAATTATAAGCCACAGCTAAGTTTTGTGGCGTTTCTCCCACTGAGTGACTGCCAGAATTTGTCTTATTTGGCCCGTAGAAATCCCAGCACCTGCAGTCTCGATGGCGAGGTGTGTGGCGCTCCCGTCGGCTAGATTCACCCTCCACTTAAAAGAGATTTCTGGTTCTTAAAAATAAACTCACATAAATAACAGATCACATGTTTCGTAATAGGAAGTAACTCAGCGGAAATTCGGGAAGAACATAAAACTAGAGTTCCTCATCTTCCCTGGCTGTTTTCCTCAGGCTATAAACGTACTAAATTCCTCCAAACCTGAAGTAACTTAATTATGACTTAGCATCCCCTCCAAGCGGCTGTTGCTCTCTCTCCTTGGCGGAAGCCAAGAGTATTTAGTTCTTCTGACTGGCCCTCTCTTCCACTCCCATTTACTGCACAACCTTCTGTAATTCCTGCAGCTCTCTGCTCGGAGGTCACTGTAGACTTGAGAGAGGGCAGTCTCCCACCGTCCCTGTAAGGTTCTACCTTCCCCTGGGCTGATAGGAATGGAACAAGCCCTCTGCAAGCCCAGCTGGTGGTCACACCATTACCACTCCCTGCCCTCAGAGGTAGGAAGCAGGGTGAGTTGGGCTGAGCTACAAGATGGGAACAGGCATCAGCAGGACACAGGATACATGCTGGAGAAGTCACATAGGTACAGCTTAGAAGAAACTGATCATTTGTAATCAAAGCCTGTGTTCATTTTCTGAGAATTCATGTGTATTGTGAATGATCTGCATCTCAAATTGCCTGAGTTCTTTAAAGTCACGATGATCAGATTCATTCAATGTCAATGAAGAGATAAATTTGTTTGCTTTATAATGGTGCTTGGGGTTTCATGTGAAAAAATCCCAAGGAAGAGCCCCTCTGTCTTTAGTCAACGTCCTAATTACACTAATTTTATTTGATTGATATATTGGGCTCTGGAGGCAAGAGAAAACAGGGGCAGGGAGGCCACAATACAATCTCTTATTCTCAGCTCCAGACAGCACAGGAAATCCTCAATTAAATCGTACCACTTCCCTCAACACTCAATAAAACAACGCATTATATTTAATATCTTTAAGCTCATTTATAATAATGATTTTATGTGGAATAGTGACGTAAATTCATTTCTTCTCGGCCATCTTTTCTTTATTATTATTGCAAAATAATGCATGCTTCGTGTGCAAAATTAAGACTTAAAGCATAAATCATGAAAAATTAAAGTTTCCATCTGTTTCCCTTAGGTTTTTATTAGAAAACTACCTGGAACAATTTCTTTCAGTTCAGCGAGATAGAAAAGAAGACATCTTCTCGCTCACAGTGGGGAAGCAATGCGTTTAATATTGTGCCGGAGCATTTTCTTGACAGGGTTGAGAGGAATGTAAGATGGCCCAGATACAAGGAGGACACAGACACAGCAACATGGCATCTCAGACAAGGGAGAAAGTCTGGCCACAGTTATGCTGTAGAATTTTTTCTTCTGAGGAGAGGTCTGACTGAGAACAATGTCTGCCTTGTGTGAGCCCTGTCAGGAAGGGTTGCTGGGCCCTGACAATTAGGAGCTTGGCGCATAGCCTTCTGAGTTGGTGGCCCAATAAGAGTCTGGAATGGATTTTCCTTCTACCTCTCCTTCCCTGCCTGGCCTGGGCCATGGCCCAGGTGTACGTCAATGGTGCAAGAGACTTTTGCCTTGGAAGGCATTTCCATTCTCCATTCCCCACGGCTGAGCAGCACACCACCCAGAGGCCCGGCCAGGGTGATAGGGACTCTAGTTCCTCCATGTGTAGTATCTGTGGAGTCCATCCCCGCCTCCGGGACATGCCCAGCACAATGTGCCGGGATGACCTGGCCCTGACTGTTTCCACTGTTCTCTACCCCGACCTGTGTCTGTCTGGGTGTGCACGCTTCCCTCAGAACTGTGAGTGTCCGAGCCCCGGGGGCCCCTGCGCACCCCACTGAGGTGAGTATGAAAGCGCTGTCATCAACTTGAGCCCGGCTTGTAAGCTTAGCTGCCAAACAGATGTAAGCCTGTTCCCATCCAGGTCGAGAAGGGGAAACTTTAAGTTACACTCGGGACAATAAAGAAGCAATATGGCAAAGAGTCCGGGCAAAGTTCTTTTCCAGAAGTGCTTTTTACTTAGAAGAGCGTTTTATCTCTCTGACCAACAGAGTTTAGAAAGGGCGGATTCCTGACAAATGTATCCCCTCCACACATGCCAAACATGATTGGGGATTTTATTCTAAGAAATCGCCCTGATTCTCTGATTTTCCGTCCTTCTATGGCTTCTCCGTGGTTCCATGGCTAAACTGGAACAAAGAGCTAACATTGCTCAAAACTCTCTGACCCCGGTTGTCTCTATTTAGATTCCAAGTAAGACGGCTGCTGGTATAGATCAGCATCCAGGGGTCTCTAGTGTCTGGGCAGACTTTTATATGTCCATTAAGCTCAAAATCATCTTTAAAATGTTAATCAATTTGGATGTCAAATTTAGCGTGAAAAGATTATTTGGTTACAAAATTAGCTCAATGACTATTATGCTTACAAAGATAACAATTTAGAACAAAATCATATTTTTACTAATGAGAGGGAATTACCATTAGTCTCAGTATAGATTATTTTTGACTACTTTAATTGATGTTTAAAGTTCCTTAATCATCCTTATAATTCCTCGTGCGCTTGGAACGTTGTATTAACGGGACCGTTGACATCAGGGCTCAGACGCCCTCTCGTGCCCTTTGTATTTTACATGTACTTTGGACACAGCGACTTGCTCAATAAAGAATTAATACATTGGTAGGGGCCACTTAGAAGGGCCAAGAATTTTAAATAGCCTTACAACCTGATTTGTTAGTAATTTAATCTTCATACTTTGCTTTTGTGTTTGGAAAGAAAAAAGATATGATGTTTGAAAGAAGTAACACTTGAATTTAAATCCTAGCTATCAGCCACGGGGATTTGGACAGATTAGTATTCTTTCTGGGATGCTGCTGCTTATCTCTGGAAGGCACAGAATGGTGCTTTTTTACAGTCTTTATGGGGATGGGCGGTGATCGCATTTGGAACGCCAGCACGGGACACGTTTTGAGTGGGTAGCAAATGCCATTCCCTTCCTTCCACTTTTATATGGTCCTACTGTCCTGTCTCTGCCCGTGTTAATAAAAGGACTACAATAAACATTGAGGCAATATATTCTTTCTTTTAAGTTACAGTAGGAGGATACCATAAATACATTTATCTACTCATGCACTCCTCAGCTTGTGCAGTCAACCTTTTAACAAACACTCTCTGAGCACCTCAATCTGCCGAACATGGTAGGAAGCAATGCGGTTTACAAAGAAATGGAAGTATGAATGGTCCTCTGAGGAACTGACTGCAGCCCATCTGTTTTCTGACTGTGGAGAGAAGGGAGAAGTAGACTCTACAGGTTGTGGGGAGAAAGGTAGAAACAAAAAGAAAATTTTATTTTTGTTATATTTTAATAAAATTCATACTGATTGGTATAGAAATGAAGAATTTGTTTAGGAAGTAATAATAATAGAACGAATCAAGTTATAACAGTGTACCGGAGAAAATTGTGGCAGTTTGTAAGAGTCAAAGCAAAGATAGGTGAACCTTCGCTTTGTGGAATGTGCTCTGAAGTTGTCACAGAAGTGAATAATATCTTCCCGTTTGTCCCAGGTTATTTTTTCTAAGTATATCTTTGAATTGTTCTTGTTTGAGTTGACAGACATTTTCTAGGATATAATAAATTAATATCATCCAATTCATATATGTTTGCTTTTCAGGAAATATTTCCCATCATTGTGGTGAGTACCCTTGTGTTCCTTTATGCTTATTGGGAGTTAATATTGAAACCAGGATGTGCCCAGAGTGATGGTTTCTGAAGTTCCCTTACACACATTTGCTATCCTTTAAGAATATCTCTTTTCCCAGGTTTAAATTTCAGGTCAGAAACAAAGCCTGTCTCTCTCTCAGGTGTATTTGATACTGACCAACTACTCAATAAGAAATATTTGGACTCTGCTTCTGCCTGACTTGGAAGAAAAGGAGAAGAAGTACTCATTAGACTTGCCTCAGAATGTTGAAGAGAAAGTCACACACACTACTTCCCTGATCTCCTTTCTGCCTTCTTTACCATTTCTACAATGTGGGAGGGAGCTTGATGCTGACAGCTGTCTGTAAGGAGGAATTTTTAGCTATTCTCACCTGTAGTTATCTGTCACTGTTGGTAGCATGTTCTTTTAATGTGAGGATGGTTTTGTTTTTTTTTAATGGAGAAAAACTTTCTATAGCCTCAATTTAGCATATATAAATATTTTAGGTGCGAGAAAAGAAGAAAGTCTGATAATTAAGGCCATTGTTGGTGTTGAACCCATCTTGTTCTTTACGTTAGTACAGTCCCAGCTGATCCCTAAAAAGTACCTAGTCCCCAACAGGTTACCATCCCTTCCTAGAAAACCATTAGAGTCCTTCCAGGGAGTCTCAACTGGATGCACTCTGGGAGCCTTTGGGATTGAAGAATAGCCTTTGTACCATGTTCAAGGTCACAGGGTTACAACTGTGAACAGTCCCAATGACCTCTGTGGAGCACTGATATCCTTGCTATGTTCAGCTTTAGCCCGCTGTACCCATGTTGCAACACCTCAGTGTTTTGCCGTGGGGTCCTTGAGCAAGGGCGATCATAGCTGATTTCTTACTTAATGGTCTGAGATTTATTTCCCCTTCTTAATTTCAGAACAAGCAAATAACCAAGATGAAAATATTTCAGAAATTAACTTTGGTGTGTCTTCAGCTCTTAAGGAAGTTTAAGCATTAAAATGGAACATACATTGTAAACTACAATTGAAAAATTAAAAAAATCTTTTAAACAAAACATACCGAACCAGAGATAAGCAATACATTAGGTGAGACAGTTATTTTAATTTTTTTAAATCAAGGATGCATTTGGTTTGTTTGTTTGTTTATGGATACTACAATTTTGACAGATTTCATCTCCAAAGCAGACTGCATACTACATTAAGTTTGACTTCCTACTCGGGTTTCTCTTTATATCACATAAATATATCTCCTTTTACTATAGTAATAAATATGTCTTCCATTTTTATTTATTTAAGGACAAAAGTAACAATCTACCAGAGCATTGAGCAGCACAAGGTGGTGGTGAGGATTTTCTAACTAAATTAACAATGTTCCAACCAAAAATGAACTTTGACAATTTTGTTGGGATGTGATTTAGTCTTTTAAAGATGTAAAAACTGCTCCAGTGTTCCTATTCCTCTGCAATTACTGTTCTTACTGAACCTCATCTTTCTGGGATCTTCAAGTTGGGGTTCCCTAGTTACAGTTGTCAAAAATACATTTAGGCTTTTACCATCCCATTTCCTGCAGCAGTTTCCGTTTCCATGGGTTGATGCTCATGAAGCAACCAAACAGCTACAAGCACGATGCCCTGTGATCTTAATACAAGGTAATCTATTGTCTGAAATGTCCTGGGATCTTTACCATACACAGCCTGGGATGGAAATTGTAGCTGATAAAAAGGTCAGGGAGAAAAGGCTTGAACTGAAAGAATGTGCAAAATTTAGCTTCTCCCTTATAGATTTTTTTTCACTCTAAGTGCCATTCACAGAAATTCGGTATCCATGGAGACGAGTGCAATGCATGCTAAGGTTACATATTCTCTGCAGCTATAACAGGCTAGCTATCCAATCTGATGCTACATTTAAGAGTAACAGAGGGAAAGCATTTGAGAAAAAGTGTTAAATAATTAATAGAATACCTGTCAGGTGCAAGGAACCGTGATTGCCCAATGAAGATACAAATGATACAATAGGGAGCCATTTATTTCCATGTAGGAATCCTGGCAAGATTTAGCATCCTGGCTTTTCCTAAATCCATGCTATTACCCATGGAAAGATGAGAAAATGTCCCTGTGAAGAACTTGCATTTTATTCCCTGCTTTGGGAGAAAGCAAGATGTTCTCAAATATGAAATGAAGTATTTGTGAGACTTATTTTATAATTGAATGATTGAAAAGAAATCAAGGATTCTCTAAAATTGAATAAGATCATAACAGCCTGACAGGCTGGTGACCAGAAATGAGGCAAATCTGGGGAAAGGGAAAGAACAGGAAAAAAAAAAAAAAGCGTTCGACAGCACAATGATTTAATCAGGGGTAAAAAAGCTGTCACTGAAAGAAGAAAAGAGTGCGTTCAGAGGAAGAGTGAGTGAGGAACAGCTGGGAACAAGAACCCATTCAAGGAAGTTGACGTAGGTTATGACCAGGAACGGGAAGTTCGTGGAGATTTCTGTGAGAGTCAGGGGGGAAGCATCCCTTGGGATAATAGGAATTCACTGAGCTGCTATTCCGCCTGCACTCGAGGTAAATCTGAGGGAGATCAGCTAGAAAAAAACTTTCCTTTTTTCACAACTAATGGAATTGGGTAGGAGTTGTGCTATAGCTCTGGGGAATAAGCCTGGAGAATTAAAAGATTACCACTGTTCAAATTGGACTCGGGGAATGATATATTTGGATCAGTTTTATAGTTTCTTCAAAAACTAGAAAGTTTCTGGCTCCTGCTGTTTCTTCATGGGTTAGTCCACGTGTGTGATATGAGTGTTCCTTTCATCTCCAACAACGATGGAGAAGGTGGTCAAGTCAGTATTGATTTAAGATCATGCAGCACAGAAAATGTGGCATTGCCTTGTACCACGGCAACAAGCAAGCATGGGGAATAACGGGAAATGTTGACCACACTAGAGAAAAATGCATCCATGTCCTCAATCTCTCGTTGAAACATGTCTCTAACTATTGTTCAATCAGAGAATCAGAAATTTGTCTTGTTGACACAGGTCTACCTCAATAAATAAAGTGAAAGTGCCATCTTAAGTACATAAAATGCTGCATACAGGGTAGGACAAAAGTAGGATTACAGTTGTATGTGAAACACAATTGATTCTTGTATTATTATTTATTAACTATTATATTATTTTTTTATGAAAACTGTAAATCTACTTTTGCCCTACCTTGTATATACATACATATATATGTCTGTATGTTTACATCTTAAACATTTAAAATAGTTTTATGTTAACAAAATTAATTTTACATGTAACTTACATAACAATTTGATGTGAAATTTTTATTTTATTTTATGTAACACATCAGTTAGAGACAGCAGGGTAGATCCACACTGTACTCAAGCAACTTCACTTGCGCCTTTGTTTAGATGAATGTTCCATGTCAACATAATATGACTGCAAATCTAAAGAGAAAAGTCATCAAACATCCCTGGGGTCTTCTACAGAGAATTCTGTAGTATATGTGGAATAGACTTAGTCATATCTAGGTGGGCCTGAAAATATTAAGAGTTAGTCATTTCCCTGGTCCTGATGCTCCCAGATACATATACTTGTTCTGTTTCATAACTGATAGGTTAAAACCATTTAATGACATTGAGACAAGAGACCTGATATAAATAAATTGGCCCCTCCTTTAAGACAAGGATCTGTTTCTCAGAGAATATCTGGTTTTCTATCATTAGAAGATCTACTTTCCATTTTATTGTCTACACCCACATTATACCAGTTCTGTATTTCTGTCTTCTTCTGAGGTCCCCAAAATAAATGTAAAGATGGAGTTTCATGCTGCTTGCAACCCTCCTGGAGACATAATTTCTTAAAGCTCTTCTTTAATGCTAGTTGGAATATGGGTTCTACTGCCCCTGCCCACCAAAATCTTTGTCTTCCTACAAAATAAGAGCCCCATGTCTTGATCGTTCAGTAAAATAATCCATTTCTTTCCCCTGGATTCACATAGTCTGGACTATTAAACTGCTCCTGGCTTACTAAATATGTGTGTGTGAGGACCTCTTTTCAATCTCTTTGACTATATTCAGTTTCCCCATCTACTCTCGTTTGTTCATTGATTCAATCATTAAACAGCTATGTATTGATGGCTTATTAAATGTCAGGCACTATGCTAGGTGCTGGGAATACATCACACAGCTAATTAGAATTGGTTCAATGACCTCATAAAACTTACTACCTAATGGGAGTATAGAACTAAACTTTTAAGAAAAGCATGTGTGTGCTTTCCTAAAATATAGCTAATGTGATTTTCTACCCACTAGAAGACTCCTAAAAATCCATGTGAGTTGAACTTTTGTTAAATGGAATTTCAGGTTTTAAATGCCCTCAAGCAGCTTATATTTGAGGGAGTCCTGTAACGTTAATAATCAAATTTTAATTTTGATTATGACTTTGAACTTTGGCAATGATAATTTTCTTAATGTTGATTGCTTTTATAAAAACCTCAAAAGTTTTAGCATTTTTGAAAAATTCATGAAAAATAAACCTATGGAATCCCTATTTTAAATGCACTCAAGGTAATTGCTATTTAAAGGACTCCTAATGTAACATTATAAAGAAAATTATTAACTATTAATTTATATTTAATAAATTAGGACAATTGATTTCTATCTGGTGGAAAGTAAAACATTGAGCAATATAAAAATTTTAGTAGATAAGAAAAACAAAATGTAAAATATGGGAAACTAGATGTTGATATAATAAAGAGAAACACAAGCAGTCTAGTCAATACTCAAGACCCTTTACCTCCTGTGTTCTGAAGAAGCAACTACCCCCAAAGTCTTTCCTTAGAACCTATGTTCTGGCATGCATTAGTTTGCTAGGGCTGCCATACAAAATAACGCAATCTGGGTGGCTGAAACAAATGAATATATGTCTTCACTGTTCTGGAGACCAACATCCAAGATCAAGGTGTCAGCAGCGTTAGTTTTATTCTGAGGCCTCATCACTTTTTGGCTCATAAATGGATGTCTTCTCCTTTTGCTCACATTATCTTCTTTCTGTGTCTGTGTCCTAATCTTTTACACACACACACACACACACACACACACACACACACGTCATATTAGATTAGGGTCCCATGTCTATGATCTCATTTTAACTTAATTATGTCTCTAAAGGCACGACCTCTAAATACAATCACGTTCTGAAGACTAGGGGGTTAGGGCTTCAACATATAGAATTGGGAGAGGGGGACAAAATTCAGCCCGTAACATAGTCTCTAGGTTTTAAAACAAAATCCATTTTGAATCTAAATAGCTGTAGGAGTCATGACATAATCTCTTTTTTTTTTTTTCTCCCATAGAAACTTTAGTGTGGATTAGGTTATCAGATATCTGCTATGTTCAGGATAGGCACTTTCTAAAAATCTGTTGATGATATAATAACAGCTCCTACCTTGGACAGCAGAGAGCAGAGGAATGAAAAACCGGCCCAGAAAATAGGTGCGAACGAGTGGAAGAAAATGCTGCAATGCTGCAGGGGGGCTGGCTGCACAGAGGTGTGCTCACAGGTAGCAGGATGCAGTTGGGGAGGGGCGTGCAGGAAGCAGCTCCCGGTGCCTGCAGGCCGAGCTACACTGTGACTTGCAAATTTGTGCTGATGGAGAATGGTTGATGAGAAATGTTAAATAAATGGTCGAGTTTAGAAGTTTTTTGCTTCCCCACAGTCCTTTCTAGTTGATATTTTTGCCGTGGTTCTGAGCTAAATTAGCACTTTGGAGACACAGTCTCCAAAGATAGTCTGTCGATTTAGGAAACAGTTTGGGTGAAAGAACAGCAGTGGCAGAAGGAAAGAGAAAATAATTTGAAATGCAAAGCATTATAAATGCATAGAAGGAAAATCTTGTAGGAGGGTCAATATTTCTCTCCCATCAAGTTTTAAGTAATTTATTCTTAACGTATTATTTTTGCCGATAAGTTCTAGCTCATAGTAGGCACTCAGTAAGAATTTTAAAATATTATTTACTTTATGCTTAATAATAACTTTCTTGTACAGAAGTAAAAATTCTATTTTCAAAGGCATTAATCTGTGCTTATGCAGCTTTACTGTCTTAATCGCCAACAGGGAGGAGGATTCTAATTGGTAGATAGGGTTATAATGAAACAGAAAGGAGAAGTTGATATAAAATATGGCATCAATTGACAGAAATTGCAAGTAGAGATTTGGAAGCGGGGCATGCTCTAAAAGGGGAGGTCCAGGACGAGGAGGAGGTGAACATTATGCTTGGGGTTTTATACCAGGAAAAGGGGCTGAGAGAGAGGATGATAAGCTAGGTGTCCCAGACCCCATTGACAGTGTTAGAGATTACACCTGTCTTACCTTTCAATAGTGTTAAAAATTTCTGGATTTTGAAACCCTGGTTGTTTTACCTTTTTTTAAACCACAATTTTCTTGGATTTTATTAGATAATATTTTTTTTCCTGCTCATTCATAATGCCACTTTTTCTTCATATTTTTATAGGCTTCTCTTCTTTTGCCTTCCTCTTAAATATTGGTGTTCTTTTTGTTTTTTTATCAGATCCTCTTCTTTTGTTTATAAATCTGATAGAGATGCACTAATGTATACTAATGTATATTATATTTATTTATAACAATGTTTATTTTATGTTTTATTTAGGTTGAAAGTATTTTTCCATTTATCCCTTGTCTTTTTATTTTATTTATGCCTTTGATCATGCAGAAGACTTTAATTTTGGTTTAAGATACTCTATCAACTCTCTTTGTGGCCTTTGCTTTTGTGTCTTTTTAGGAATTTCTCTACTTTGGGATGACATGTATCCAATCATATGCTTTTCAACAATGTTGTAACTTTGGTTTTTCATGTTTAATCTAACTGCAGTTTATATTTGTAAATGGACTTTGGAATGAATCTATAGTAAGTTAAATTTGTTTGGATATTGTCTTTTGTCAGTGACTAGTCTTGAGGCAAGCTCAGTTACTAGGTTGTCCATTCTTCCTTCATTCACTTCAAGCAACACCTTTATCATATACTAAGTGTTGGTATACACATTGATTCACTTTTAAATCTTAGTCTGTTCTATTGATTTATTTTTCTATTTATTTATACCTACACCAACACCATAATGTTTTAGTTTTTATAGCTGTTCAGTAGCTATGAAAGATGTCTGTTTCTCTCTCAGCAAATTTGACATTATTGGCTACATTTTATATCTTGAAACACAATTTTCCTTAGATTCTGTGACACCACATTCTCTTTTTTAACTTATGTTGACACTCTAGATCCATATTTCATTAGGCTTCTCTTCCTCTGTTTATCCCTTAAATATTGGGATTCTTTTTGGTTTTTCTCCAGACTACCTGCTATTTTCATTCTGGGAACACGTCCTGAATGATATCATCAGTTTATATGGTTTATTTCAGCAATATAATGGTCCTCAAAACTGTTCTTCTAGCCTAGGTTTTTCTTCTCAGTTTCATAGCAACATATCCATCTCCATTTGATGTTAACTTCAGAACCAAATGGTCAGACCTAACTCAATAAGTGGCATACAAGTATCATGACTAAAATGTGGGTGGTCTTCAACTATCCATTCCATATTCTTACCTCACAGTACATCTCTCATTTTTGTCTTCAATATATCATAAAATCCTATTGACATACCTTAAACCACTGTTCAATATGCTCATATCTCTCTTTACACATTAGCACTGCCTTATTCCAAGCTACCATGTTTTCATTCCTGGTCTTCTTATCTCTAGACTTTCCTCTTATGGTCTCCACACAGCTGACAAATAATATTCAAAATAAAAACTTGATCATGCTCTTTTATTATTTAAAACTTTTTGAGGCCCTAGCTGGTTGGCTCAGTGGATAGAGCATCGGTCCAGCTGTGGATGTCCTGGGTATAATTTCTGGTAATGGCGCAAAAAAGAAATGACTATCTGCTTTTCTTCCCTTGTTTCCCTCTTCCCCTCCTAAAGCCAGTGGCTCCATTGGTTCAAGCGTTGGCCCCAAGCACTGAGGATAGCTCCGTTGGTCTGAGTGCATCAGCCTCAGACACTAAAAATATTGATTTGAACACTGACCCAGACAAAGGGTTACCAGGTGGATCAGTTGGGGTGCATTCGGGAGTCTGTCTCTATCTCCCTGCCCTTCACCTAAAAAAGAAAAACCGCTTTGGTATATTCCATTTCTCTTGGAACATAGTGTCAATTTCTTAGTCTGATTAAAAGGGTATGTACCGGCTTCACTCCTTATCACTCCAACCAAACGGAACTTGCTCTGGTTCCTGGAATGAATTATGTTCTCTTTCACCTGTCGATCTTTGTGTTACCTCAGCATGCAACGCTTTTTCATCCCCTATAATCCCTCTGTTTATTGGAGTATCTCCTGCTCATCTTAAGTAACCCTCCTTTTCATCAGAGTACCTCTTATTTTTGAGACCTCATCTCAGTTGTCATTGTCTTCCGGAAGGAGCTTTTCTTGAGTTAAAAATCTGGTGTTGATTTCTCTCCTTTATACTCCTAAATCACTCTGGGTTTCTTCTGTCACATTACTCATTCCATTGCATTGTAACCACATGTTTAATTGTATATATTTAGTGCTAGACCATTTTTCTAATAAGAATACACTACAATCGTTTTAATTCCTTACTCACAAACCTTTAATAACCCCTCATTCCCTAATGAGTAAGTTTGAATTCCAGATTTAATTTTGTACAAATCTTCCATGTTGGGGTCATAATATGATATTTCTTTCCCATATTCTACACTCCCATTAGTCTTAACCTGCAAGTCAGTCCCTCAACATAACATGTGCCATCCTGGTTTAAGACAAATGAAATCTCCAACTTTATGCAAAGTCTTCTCAAATTTTTTCTTATGAAAGTAACCTACCTTTCTTTGAATTTCCACTGTAATTTTTTTTCACTTTTAGGAGCCTTTTTGCATCTTTCCTCTTATTACTATTATCAGACATGTATCTTATACTCATAATTTTATTTTATTTATTTTATTTATTTTTTATTTTTTTTGTATTTTTCTAAAGCTGGAAACGGGGGAGACAGTCAGACAGACTCCCGCATGCGCCCTACCGGGATCCACCCGGCACGCCCACCAGGGGCGAAGCTCTGCCCACCAGGGGGCGATGCTCTGCCCCTCCGGGGCATCGCTCTGCCGCGACCAGAGCCACTCTAGCGCCTGGGGCAGAGGCCAAGGAGCCATCCCCAGCGCCCGGGCCATCTTTGCTCCAATGGAGCCTTGGCTGCGGGAGGGGAAGAGAGAGACAGAGAGGAAGGAGGGGGGGTGGAGAAGCAAGTGGGCGCTTCTCCTATGTGCCCTGGCTGGGAATCGAACCCGGGTCCCCTGCACACCAGGCCAACGCTCTACCGCTGAGCCAACCGGCCAGGGCCGATACTCATAATTTTAAAAGGAAGAGATCACATCTTCTTGATTTCTGCCAACCCCCAAGATACATTGAACATATAACACTGGATTCTGCCAATAATAGATATTCAGTAAGTATTTGTTCTTCAACAAATATGATATCTATAAAATCATTAAGAAGTTTATTTTCTAGGGATGCAGAAGAATTATATTTTCTATTCCATTAATGAAGAAAATAGAGTTGGATTGTAAAGGAAAGAAAATGACTAAGAGTGGTCATTACCATGAGTCATGGACTATTTAAGAATAAGATTTGGGAAAAAAAAGAAGAGGCTGAAGTAAGGTAGTTCCTTTTAGATTATTTTTACAATTAATAAATTACAGAAAATGTGGTCACTTCAAATGTATGAACACTCCAAAGAATGCATAAATAATAGTGCCTCAGAAAACCAGTTAGTATGTTAAAGTCATCATAGATTAAAATCACTAAATTTTGTGGGAATGATGATATAGATATAGATGATATAGATGATATAGATATAGATAGAGATAGATATAGCTTTAAAGTTTGGTCAAGTTGCAAGTGGTAAGGTTTTGTATAAGGGAGAGTAGAATTGACAGGCACCTCTGACACTGCATACTGATTTTGCTAGGACTTTATCTGTTATAAGTAACAGAAAGCCAACTTGAATGTGCAATAAAGAGGAATCATTGACTCACATAACTGATTGTATTTGTTCACTTGGGTTGTATAACAAAATATAATAAACTCAGTACTTAAACAATGGAAATTATTTTCTCACACTTCTGAAGACTGCAAGTCCAAGATCAAAGTGTCATCAGAGTGGGCGTCTGGTAAGAGCTCTCTTCCTGGTCTGTAAAAGACACCTTTTGGCTACATCTTCACATGTTAGAGAGAGCTCTGGTATCTCTTACTCCTCTTTGAAGAGCATAAGTCTATCATGTTAGGGTACCACCTTTAAGACTTTATTTAATTCAATTCATTATTGAACCCATCTTCAAATACAATAATATTGGGCATTAGGACTTCAACATATGAATTGGGGAAACACATTTATTTCATAGCCCTGACTATTGGAATTTAACTTCTGAGAGACTACCTTCTTGGTTCTGCATCTATTTCTGTGACTACTCCTATTTGGTCTTCTTTGCTAGATCATCCTAAATTTTCTAATATCTAAACATTGAAAGATTCTAGACCCTAAGTTTAGATCTCAAGTGTATTCTCATTTCCCAAGTGATTTCATGCCCTCCTATGACTTTCAGTACTGTTTTATCTGCCCTTGGTTCTCTAGAATTATATCAAAACATTTCTATTTAGATGTCTCATAAATATTGTAGAGGTAACATGCTGCTTTATCTTGCTTTAATTCATGATAACTAAACTCAAATAGGCCCTTAGTGCTCTTGGCTGTCACAATATACTTGTCTGATAAATCCTGCTCTTCACTATTGTGGATAACTATTTCATACGGTCTCTTCTCAGACCTCCACTACTTCTCCTATCCTCTCTCTCTCAGCCAATACTCTTAATTTTTATTTCACTGAGAAATAAGGAATCAAAGAGAACTTTGCCAATCCTGAACCATTATCAGAACCCGCCTAGTAGTATCCCTACCACTTACTTTGCCTTCTCTTCTGGTTCAATGGATGAATCATCCATGCTGTATTCTAAAGCCAATCACTCTATAGTACTGTTTTATCACTGCTGTAACAAGTTAACACTAACTTTATTGGTTGGTGGATCTGTAGATGGGCTTGGCTACACCTGTAGGTACTCTCTCTGCTCAGAGTCTCACAAGACTGAAAACAAGGTGTCAGTCGGGTTCTGTTCCTTTCTCAAGGCTCTGGGGAAGAATCCATTTCGAAGTTCATTCAGGTCGGTGGCAGAATTCAATTCCTTGAAGCTGTAGAACCAAGGTGCCTGTTTCCTTTCTGATTAGGGGGCAGTCCTTAGCTACGAGAGGCCTCTCTATCTTCCCTGTACATGGGTCCTACATCTCAGATACAGAAGCAGTAAGTCATATACTTCCGATAATTGGAATTTCTCTAATTTTTGCTGTTGCTGCGTCTTTCTCTGCTTTGAAAGATTCATTTGATTAAATTGAGCACACTCAGACAATCCAGGGCAATCTCCCTCATTTAAGACACATAACCTCACTTATACCTACTCATTCCCTTTGCCATGTCATATAACATATTCACATATTCCAGAGTTTAGAGTGTGGACATCTTTGGAGGACCCTTCTGCCTATCACACATTCCATTGGTGCTCCAACAATTTTCTCCTCTATCTTCTGCATCATTAATTTTTCCTCTAACTGGGTCATTTCTATCAGCATACAAAATGCTGATATTTCTCCCATGTTAAAAATGCTCACTTAACTCCACTCTCTCTTCCAGGTACTGTCCCCACATGTCTGCTATCTTTGGGGAAAAACACCCTGAAAGAATTGTCTATACTGTCAGTTCCCAATTATTTGCCTTTTATTCTCAGTTAATTTTTCACCCTTTCTACTGTACTGAACCCAATTTTGACATGGGAACAAATGATTGCACATTTTAAATTCAAGTCAATTATCAGTCTTCATCTAACTTTCATTTTACAAAGGTGAATGTTGAAATTTTTATTTGGCTTCCAAGATATCACCTGCTTAGGTTTTTTTCTTACCTCTTGGAAGCTCTTTCTCTGTCTCCTTTACTGGTTTTTCCTCACACTTCTGTCTATTTAATCTTGGACTGCCTGGGGCTTTTCCATCTCTACTCATTTCTTTGATAATCTCATCCAGTCTTATGGTGTTAAACACCATTGCAAATACAATGACTTCAACATTTATATCCATAGCCCAAAACTATCTCTTGAACTCCAGGCTTATATTTTCAACAACCTACTCAACATCTCCATGTAGATATCATGTAGGCAAAGGTAACATGTTTACTGTCAAACTCCATCTTCCTCATAAAACCTATTCTTCCCACTGTCTCTTGGTCAATGTCAGCTCCATTTTCTGTTTAATGGAGACCAAAATTTTGGAAATGCTATTGGCTCCTCTCACTATTCTCCCTCCCTTATATCTAGCATTGAATCCATTTAACAAATTCTATTGTTTCTAACACCAAGATATAATTAGAAGCCAAACATTTCTAGCCACCTCCACCAAAACTATCTTTGTCAACACCACCACAATTTTTTGCTTGTTTTATTGATATATATACCCTTTATTAGTCTCCCTTCTTTCACCCCAGTCTCCACACAGTGTTCCTGTTAAAATGTGAGTCAGACCACCTCACTCCTCTGCTTAAAACCCTACTTCTTTCAGAGGAAAAGCCCTGCACGAGCTTCCCCTCCAGACCCATTGCCATCTGCCACCCACACCTCAGAGCATTTGCATTTGACATCCCTGATGTTCAGCCTGTGATGCTCTTTCCTACATCTTCCCCCTGTGAGGAAGAGTCTTGTTCACATATCGCCTTTGCAGTGAGACTTACTGTGGATACTCAATTTCAAATTGCGAGCTCCAATCTGACCAATAACTCTTCCCTGTGTTATTTTATTTTTCACAATATTATCATTATTAAATATTCTATATAAATTTTAACTTATTGTTTTGTTCTGTCTCCCTTCCGAAGAATCAGTTTCATGAGGGCAAGGATATTTGTCTGATTTCTTTTATTACTTTGCCTCCAGCACTTAGAACAGTGCCTGATACAGATTGGCAATCAATAATGTTTGTTGTTGTTGAACAAAAGTTCACAATCACCCTTTACTTCACCTCAAAACCAGGTGCTTCTCCCAGTCTTCCCATATCACTAAATGGTAACTCTATTCTAGCTGGCTCAACCCAGGACCTGGAAATTATTTTTGATTTCTTTCTTTCTCTCACAACTCACATCTGGAAATCCCACCAATTCCATATGCAAACACACACATATACACATACACACACCTGCACAACCTGGTCCTCTTTCCTTCTCCACTGTGTTCACCCACACTCAAGCCATGATTTCAGTGGCCTCATTATTGGTCTCCCTGCTTCTACTCTTGCTGCCCAGGAGTCTATTTCCCACACAGGTGAGAGAGGAAATCCCTTTAGAATTTATGTCAGATCATAGGCACTGCTTAGTTCAAAACACTCTGTGTTTTTCATCTCAGAATAAAATCTAAAGCCCTTGTGTGGCCTGTACAATACTTCCTGATATTGCCCCAGACATCGCCCTGAATTCATCTCTTCCCTTTGTTCATTCTCTTCCAGCTACTCTATATCTCTGATTGTTCCTTGAATATACTAACCATCCACCTTTCTTAGCCCCTTAAGCTACTCTCTCTGGAAGCAGAGACACGCATGACCAGCTTCTTCACTCCATTTAGGCCTTTGCTCAAAGCTGCTGTATCAGAGTGCTTCTCCCATCATTGTACTTAAAACAGCAAACACACACACACACACGCACACACACACAAACACACTCCACTCTGTGCCCTTTTAAATTTTGAAGCCCTTATTGCCAACTGATATTACACATTTGCTGACCTCTATTACCTGTCTTCCCCTTATCCAAAATATAAATTACATAAATGAAGATACTATCTGTTTTTGTTCATTGCTGTATTTTCACCATCCCAAGATGAACTCCCACAATTACAGCCTTGCTTAACCCTAGCACATAAGATCTTAGAGAGATATAAATAACTTCTTTCTCCAAGAATCAGTATTAATATTAGAAGAAGAACTCTGGCTTTCTTGAGTGTTGTGCCTACCCCTAAAACATTTTGTAGCTACAACAACAGAGAAATCAGATTGGCTGGTCTGGGTCACATGCCTGTCACAGTTCTGTTGTGGGAGGTAGGAGATTGTGGAGAAGGCTATGCAATCCATAGATAGAGGAAGGGAAGTTTCCAAACGAAAAAAAACAAGAGGTTCTGTTAGCAGAATGGTGGGGGGGGGGGTAGAAGGGAGAGGCTATGGGGGAGGCAGAAACAACAGATGGCCACCACCAAGCTTTTCCAGAGAGGGAAGAGAAAGACAGGGGTAAGGTGGGGCCCCTGGTAGAAAAAGTATCCCTAAATAACTGTACCTTCACACAGTTTAGGAGAACATGCTGATACCCGGGGCCAGCCTGTACGGCATCATTGTGCCCTGCCTTGCAAATGATCCCTGGGGAGGGTGCAGGAGGGATCTCCCTAGCATGAATAATCCTGATGCTTCACCACAGAAACCGGAGGAGGGACAGACAAGCAGGGATCAGCAGCAGCATAAATATGATTTCTATTTTCACCGCACATAATATTGTTCATCGGCTCATTTGCGCAATTCTGCCTCCGTGGCTTATAAAGATTAAGGAACAACTCCTTTTTAGGTAAGGGTAAAAATCAATTAGTTCAGAAATAAGCAACAGCTGTGAAGTGGGCATTTATACATACACTCACATTTGGGGAAAAAAATATAAATCTTGCTGCTATTGTTTGGCTCAGGGGTTTTTGTCTTTTTTTGTTGTTGTTTTTGATACACCTCATTACAAGGTGTTTTAAATTTTTAAAATGTGTTCCTAAATATAGAAAATGTTTCTCGGGTTCTCTCTTGAGAGTGGGGTGCCCAGGCTAACCACAGGCACACACACATTCTTCCCATAGTACAGTACTTTAAAATTAATAGCACATGCAGAGGAAAAACTAAACCCTTTGACGTCACTCTTGAAATGAGGAAACATAAACAGAAAGGCTCCACTCCAGTAAGCTGCCAGAGTTGAAGCCGATTGGTCTCTGCCTTTCCTTGCCTGTGGCAACTGACAGCACCTCCCAGCCTAGCAGGCCGGCTGCCTGCTCCCCCAGCCAGTCGGTGGGTCTGGGCACTGCAGCAGGCTCGGCTCTGTCCCAGCACTGGTCTGGGAGAAGTGTCCTCACTCGGAGAGAATCTCTCCTTCCACCTTCCTTTTCTCTCGATCTCTCTGTGTGCTTGACGTGTTTCTTCTTCTTTTTTTTCTTTCTTTCTTTCCTTTCTTTTTTTTTTTTTTTTTTTACTTAATTATATTCCTAATCCTGGATGAAGTTGCTGGATCCTGCAGCACAAGTCTTCATGAACAAGCAGCACCGCTCAGAGATTTCACGGCATTCAAAGGTCACAGAACTGCCACTATGGTTAAATGTCTTGTTTAATGGTTGAGGTAGGTACAACAAATTTAAGCGGCACGCTCATTTTTCTTGAGAGAACAGAATCACAGAGAGATGGCAGGAGTTTTATTTAAAAGGAACCTGTACATAGATATAATTTTTTTGCTCTGTGATTGTTACTACAGCAATCAGCTTTTGAATTTCCTTCCTTTTTCTAGGCGAACTGACTAAACATTATCACTTACCCTGAATTAACTGTTTCATTTCAACCAGCCTCATGAGAGACTCAGGCATTTTCTCTGTACTTTGAGTCCCCACTGAAGAGAGCTGCTTTCTTTTCTTTTCTTTTCTTTTTTAATGAATGCAAAATTTCTTTCCAATGTAAATCTTTGAGTTGGGTCATTTTTCCTTTTGGTGGGACAGGACTGGAAAATATCGGTAAAGAGATTAGTGGAGGCTGCTGAACCAGGAAAAAAAAAATCAGTGTTTTCCTTGAGTTTGTCATGTTGGTTGATAGCAGACTTACAGATGAAAAATTTAGTAGGAAGAGAGGAAAAAACTGGTAATGAGACTGAAAGTAGAAAAGATCTATACAAGGTGTGTCAGAAAGATGAATTCTTGAGGAAAATGCACTTCACCACCTTGTTGCATTTTAAAAAAATGTTCTGGATGTCTAAGTCAATAGGATAGATGCAGGCACAGAGTTACATGATCAATGATTTAGATCTTATTATTTAGAAAGGGAAATATAAACTTCTTTATTAGCACTGCAAATTTGCTGATTATCTTTTTTTTTTTTTTTTTTTTTTTAGAAAATAACAATAGTTAAATAGTTACAGTGAGATATTTAATTAGGGACTTAAGTGATTGAGCCTGGGGACTAATGAATCATCTATAGATTTATGGGCTGCGTCCAGACTGAGTATTAAAATGTTGGAGTAAATCTCTGCACCGGAAGGCAGGCATATGCATTCATATACAGTAAGCACACTAAATGCTGCAGGAAGCAGGGCAGTGAGACACAGGGCTAATCTTGTTTTCAACGGCACATTATTATTATGTGTTGAGGCGGACCCCTGCCAAAAGTATTCCTCTCCATAGTCAATTTTTGTAAAAGTAATTCAAGTAATATATGGTTAACATGGATTTCCTTATTACGCTTCTCAAAGTTATGCAACAGCAAGTAAGACAGGATTATGTAGAACCATTACTCTGTTTCCAAAATTTCTCATTTGATTTTTTTTTAAGGTTTCTATTCTCTATATTGAGGAGTAGTAATTTAAAAAAAACTGGGTCATGTTAGCACTAATATTCAGCAAGGTATCAGATGCATAGGGCGTTTCAAAGGGTTAACAAAATTAACTGCATAAAACTGTAAAATACCAAATTAAGAATTGCAAAAATATTAGCTCTGAAATGCAGAGGATGTGCTGTGAATGGACAATTGCTCTTCTGCAGCGCCTAGTGGGAAAACAAGGACTTTGTGTGTTGCAAATGCCTAACTGCAGCTCCTCCATTTCCTCTGCTTTATCTTTTATTACTGGCTGGTGAAACAAAGATGGGTGTCAGTAGTTAAGTCTTGAATGACATTTTCTCTAATTAAATGAAGTTGCTTTTTGTCTCAAGTAGAAGAAGCCCAGAGTTGCAATTCCAAAGCCTGTATCCTCTTTACAAAGATTTTTACCTGACACTGTAAGCTGTCCCATTTCAGAGTGTACTGACTCAGTTGAGCAACATGAGAAAAAAATTAGTGGTGATTATAGGTCAACAAATTAGCTGAGAAAAACTCTTTTTTGAATTAAGTTACTTAGGGCAAGGGTAAAAAATTCAAGCTGTATCAGGAACAGACATCAATTTAGGGAAAATAATTATACCAGTACATCTTTTAATGCCTTAAATGGTGTTCAGCACAAAGCTAGCCACTGTCAATTCTCAATAAACATCTAGTTAAAATGTTTGCTGGGAATTTACTACCCTTCATATATTGTAAATTATTGAAATGATTTTCAAATATGGCATTTTCAACTGTCTTTGAAAAATGCTTTTTGTTTTAGTCCAACCTAAAATATAATCTAGAAATCAACACATCAATGGCACAGAGGAGGACATTCCCAATGTTGACTTGTGTTATTTTCAGCCAAAAGACATCTTACTCCAAACTGATGCAAAAGTATAATGATCAAGTTTTCTCAAAGTGGAAATGTAGCGTCTGAAGAATGCCTCTGCCTAGTAATTAATCTTCCATGATCTGATTTGTTCTTAGCCCAGCTCAAATCACAGGGGGAGCTGCTTGTTGATTCATAGAATATGGTGTTAGAAGAAATTTATTAAATGGTAAATTAATTCCAAGCAAGACTGAAAGGACTTTATTACATCAGAGACTACTGTCAGAATTAAGAATCAGGGTGGACTTCAGAACAGCTAAATGTAAAAGCTAATAGGTATTCTAAGTGATTCAACTCACAATGAATTTTGAGGAATAACTTATTAGGAGACCCTCAATGTACAGAAATTCTTTTCCAAAGAATCCACTCCCCTAGGACTTAGCTCGTCTATCCCAAAGAAGTCTATAGTCAAGAAGGAATCCCTCTTCCAGGAGAATAGTGATGAGACTTTCTCTCTCAGTGCCTCCCCATGGTGGTATCCCCATCTCACCTGTCAATGCACTTGAGTTCTTCCATCATTCAAAGGGAGCATGGGGGTCAGCACCAATAACTTCTACAAGCATTCAAGGAGGCTTTGGCAACATGCTGACTTTGATTCTTGAGATGTTGTGTACTTGGTAAATTAGCATTCTTTAAGTGCTTGATATAGAAATTTGGGGGAGAGAAGGAAAAAATAAGGATGAGAAACCCAAACTAACTGACTGAATATCTACTATGAACTCAGTATTATTAGAGATTTAAATACAGAGAGAGAAAAGTGTCAAAATTCTACTGTATCTTCAAGTCATTTATACTGTCCCAAGAATCATGTAGAATGGCATGGAGCACACTAAAAAGGGTAGGTGACAGGGAACAAGGTGGGCATTCTCATTCAGGCTATAACTAATTGGGGGACTGAGCCACTTGCTTACTTTTGACCTCAGTTTCATCACCTGTAAAAGAAACAGGTTGCATTGGGTTATTTCCAACAATCTTCTTATATAGCATTCTTACTTTTAATTTGTAGTTTTTGAAAAATTTCATGTATAAATAAATGTGAAAGTGTCAAACCTTTATTCAAAAAACATTACTGCATGTTCTCAGCATGTTGAGTGCTATGCCTATTGAGGTGAAATGAATAAAATAGAGGGGTAAACAATGATTTGTGATTTCAGGAGACTTATATTCTGGCTAAACGTATAAACAAATGGTAGGGTCAGTGCAGAGAAATGGAGGAAGAAAGAAGAATTTGGGAGGGAGGTGGTGACAAAGGAAAAAATGAAGCATAAAAGACCACTTTATACAAATTAAAATTCAAGAAAAATAAAATTTTTATCTATATATTTATTTCTATTATTGTGATCTTTAATATAATCAGTTAAAGGCATTGTTCTTCTTTGTTATTATTTCAATATTCTTGAAATAATATTATTTGTAATGATGTCCTTGATAAATACAATGTTAAAGAGAGCAAAAGGTTTCTCAGTGATTAAGATATTGCACAGCCTGGCATGGTGCATTAAATCACTGTGTTGGTGTTGCCGCCACCATCACTTGAACTTGAAACCACTAGGAGTTGTAGAAAACAGGCGCCCTTCAAGAACTTTTGACAGCAGCCCCGAATGCCAGCAACCATTGGGTACGAGCTAGGAAGGTTCACAAGCTGTGATGGGTCTGAACGTTGATGCAGTGCAGTGTCCTTGGATATAATATTCAAGGTCAGGGACCCTCACGTGGTGGCTTAGAGCCTTCAGAGATGGCCTTGTGAATTAAGGCAAATTTCTTAAACTTTGGAACCCTCAGGTCCCTCATCTTTAGCATCAATACTGTTCTAAGATGCCTTTCCGTTTCTAATTTCTGTGCTTTACCCTTGCAAGACTAATGTTGACATATTAGCTTTGTCCTTTTTATTCCTGCCGCCCCTCCCATCCTTTATGTCCACACTTTCCTATAGAGTTTACCTTTACTTAGCTGTTCACATTTACATAATTTAACCTCCAAAATACTCTCATTTCCAAAAAAACAAAACAAAACAAAAAACAAAGTAAGGCTCTGGGTTTTGGGGAATTTCTCCCCAGAACAGTTGTTCCTCACCGAAGGTTACCTATTCTTGCCTCATTTCTCTCCTGTGAGGCTGATGTGCTTCTCCAGGGCGGGGCGCTTTCTTCAGGCAGTAAAGGGACATGCTCTGTGTTCCTTCTTCCTGAGGACTTGAGTGTTACACAGTGTCTTCTTCTTCCTAAGTGCCAGTCACTGTCCTAGATTTCCTCAACTTCAATTCTGGTGTCTTTAGAGAATAATTAAAAACGTGTTGATAGGAATCCTCAAAAGAAAAAAATTTCAGTCCATTTGTCATCCATTGAGAATCTGCTCTGAGAGCCTAGCCCAGTGGAACAGAGTTGCTGCCTTGTCCTAGTGGTGGGGTTGTATGCAGTTCAGTGACCTAAATCCAGACATTGGTGGGTTCCTACCTAGGCCAGAGTGTTTCTGCTGGTATCTCCCCTGGATGAGGCTTTACATGGAACAGCTCATTCATGGCGTATAGAGTACATGATTTGTATTTTTGGTTAAACTTAAAAATAATATAACAGAACACACACAGAAGTCAATTAAGCAATGTGTAATTCTTAATATGCTAATGTATAAATACCCCAATATTTGAAAAGTTAAATTCTTTCTTGGGTGCTTTATGCACTCATTTGCACATAGAATAGAAGTATGAAAATAATAGCCTCAGGCAATATACCACTAAAGAAGTTTGTAATCCATTTATCCTTCCTTTCTTCTTTCTTTCCTTCCTTCCTGCTTGCCTTTCTTCCTTCTTTCCTCTCTCCATTTTTTTTCTCTCTCTCTCTCTCTTTTTCATATATAAGGAGAAGATGAAAAGATTTAAGAAAGATAATGGGATTTTGATGGAGTTTCCTTTTGTGAAATTGGGAGTAATGTTTTAAGTTTTCCCTCTCTAGAGGTTGGTGAATTTGCATAAATTTTTTTTATTGAAAGTCCTGCTCAAATCGTATTCTTAGTCATATCCTTTTTTATATATACATAAATTTTTATTAATTTTAATGGGGTGAGTAATATCCTTTTTGTTTTACATTGTTGTAATTGATTTATAAATAAGAAATACATGAACTACCATTTCTACACGATGAAAATCATCTTGACCTGCCTGCTACTTCAGATCCAGAAAATAAGATTCTGTTGACAAAAGGAATTTATGCATGACTTAAATATACTGAAGGGTGAGTGGTAGAGGTGGAGTCTAGGGTTAGGTGTGGCGGGTGTCTCCATGGGTCCAGGTGTAGACATGAGGAGGTTAACATACCTGAATGGGTCAAAATTTGATATCTAAAAGATCCCAAATGTTTAATGTTTTGCATACTGTTTGACCCTAGTAAATTTTAGTCTTAAGAACATATCAAATTATGTTTATTTTTGCACTGTTTATAATATCAAAAATCAGAAACTACCTGAACCCAATAATAGGTGAATTATTGAATATATTATTTTATCTACACAATATACCACCATACAGTTATTTAGAAAAATTATAGATATACATGCGCAAATCTGAAATGATTTTCAAGATGTATTAAGTGAAAAAAAAAACCAGCAGTAACATTTGTATAGCAGCATATACACATTCACACACACTGAGAAAATGTCTGGAAATTCAAATAAAAACTTTACCTTTGGGCAGAGAACTTTGAGTATGAGATGGGAAAAGACTTTCTTTCAACAATATGTATATATATACTTTAGAATTTTTTAACTCTTCTCCCATGAAATCATTACATATACAAAGGAGAAAATGACTGATATTTATTTATTATTGTGTAATATTTAAAGTTGAGAGAAAAATTAGAAAGTAAAAGAAGGAAGAGTTCTATTTTGGATTGAGTGCATTTGCTTCTCCCTTCAATCCAACTGAAATTTTCACCTTTCATGTGCCTCGGACATGGTTAGGGAGCATAGCTTGACCTGGACAGAAGAGCCCTGGAAGGGAGGAGATGGACAGCCCATCACTCCGGCTTGCGTAACATTGGGCCAGTCATCGCTCGGTACACCGGTTTCCTAATGTACAAAATGAGGGGCTCAGTAAAGGTCAAAGTTCTTTAGAGTTATGGTATGTGTCCAAGAAAACTTCAGGTCTGTTGCATGCCCAACTAATAGTTGGGATCTTTCCTACAAACTGAATGTACACACCTTACTGGTTTGAACATTTTAACTAAATTTACTGTTTAAGAACTAGTTAGTTTGGTTGGATTTTTAAAATTAATTAAAGATGCAAAATTTTAAATTATCTGAATAGTGTGCAGGAGAACTACACTTTTTAGACTTTCAAGATTAATATGTTCTATACTTTAAGTTATTCACAAAACAGTAAGAAACACTACTTGGATCAAGATGTGTAGTTGTGTGGTAATAGCAGCAACCGATGCTTCAGTCTGAATATGATTTGTACATTTCTTGGTTTTCCAGGAGGGAAAAATAAAAGACTTTCATTTCCCCTTCTCATTATGCCCCTTGCCAGCTGTATCCAGTCAGATGAAAGAACTCAGTCATTCACAAAAGTGTAGACGCATTTTCATAAAAGGAGATGCTGCAGTAATACAGAGGTCTGAAGAATGCCTCGATTTAGAAAAGGTCATTACATTTTAGAAAAAAAGTGTTTTCCATGTGATTGAAATGTAGCATTTTTCCATGTCTTTGCTGCTAGTCTTCTTTTCTTTTAATTTTTATTTTTATTTATTCATTTTTTAGAAGGAGAGAGAGAGGGGGAGAGAGAGAGACAGAGAGAGAGAAGGGGGGAGGAGCTGGAAGCATCAACTCCCATATGTGCCTTGACCAGGCAAGCCCAGGGTTTCGAACCGGCGACCTCAGCATTTCCAGGTCGACACTTTATCCACTGTGCCACCACAGGTCAGGCTGCCACTAGTCTTCTTGCTTCCTCAGTTAAGTGAAAACTCTTTCCAATTTGGTTTTTAGTTTGGAAAATGTATTAGTCCTTTTAGTTATCTAGCAATTTTTATTTTCTAGTTTTCTAGATCTTTATTATTGTGTTTGGAGTAAAGAATAATCTTTCAATTAAAACAAAAAACAGATAAGAACCTCGGTGTTAGAAGTTTTGAATGACCAGACCTAACATTCTAAACTTTTCTTTATAAATTTCTTTTAATTATTAAAAAATGATTAGTCATTTACAAGTGATAGTGATAAGATGGCTTATAAATAAAATAATTTATAAACATTGTTCTCTTTTTCATTAATATGTAGCCCTCTGGTGCCCATGTGTGGTGCATAAGAGAGAGACTGAGAGCCAGGTTCCTCTTAGACCTGAAGACAAATGTATATAAAAGCTTTTTATGTGGCATTCATGTAAAAAAAATCAGCGAGTTCTAGAACATAGCCTATGTAAAATGTCTCTTATGATGCAAATCAAATGCATTATTGAATTAAATGACCACAATTCTATATAATTTTTTTAAGTTCAGTTTATATATTTTACATAGAGAAAGAGAAGGAAAAACAGGAAGAAAATAAAGAGGCTCAAACAGTTTTCAAGGAGTACTGCACTTGTACGCTAAAGCCCTGCGTTCAAGTTCCAGAGGCTGGTTTTACGAAGAGTAATCGTTTCGCCCAGTTCTGTAGTACTTTTTACTTTCAGGTCTTTAAAATGTACACTTCAAGTGAAGTACCTTTCCTTTCTGAATTTCTGGGATTTACTGACTGCACAGATGGATTTGTTTTCAGATGTAATTACTTAGTGCATAACACAAATGGCAAGTCACATCATTCTCGAACATTAGGAAAGGATAAGTTATGCCCATTGAAATGGCAAGGAAATTGAGATTTGTAGATGTTACAGTCAGTAGAATTGGCATTCAACCCCAGCTTTTTTACATTTTTATTGTTTTTATATGTTTAATAAACATTATGTTTAGACTTTATCTTTACTCTAAACATGAGTTAGAAAAATACATTTTCAATTATTTATCGAAAATATAAAAATACCTGTTTCCAAATGTTAATTTACTTGATATGTATACACAGGAGGTTCCAATAGATAGAGGAACAACAATTCTTTCCTTGTAAATGCATTTACAATGGATGAATCTGAAATTTGAAACTTACGTGTTGCTCTGAGAGGCAGTGTGATGGTGAACAGGGCAGAACCGGCTACTTTTGTTGTGGCTCACTCATCAGCTCTGTGATCCTGAGCAAGTGACTTGATCCTTCTGGGCCTCACTCAGTTACAAGATGATGATGCTGGTAGTATCTGTCTCATTAGTCTGTTGAGAAGATCAAATGAGTTTTATTGTGAAGTGCTTAGAACTGTGTATGGAAGATAGGAAGCACAGGATGTGTACCAACTGGTAATAATTTAATCAAGTTAATTAAATTATTTCATAGAGTTATAACTATTTTGTGTATCATGCTGCTGTGTGCTTTAAACATTTAAGAAAACCAGTTTTTAATTTATTCTTAAGTTTCTATGTTAAACTATAGCGCACATACAGAAAATTCCCCACATAGAATGGTTCACTTATAGTAAGTGAACCTCTATGTAGCCATTACCCAAGCCAAGAAATAGAACATGATTACATTACTGCCACCTCTGAAATCCCATCATGCCTCCTCTATTTTTTAACTATTATATCATGAGACTCATTAAGTTGTTGCACGTGGCTGGATTTTGATTATTTTTATTATTATATCATGTTTACTTTAAATGTGCAACAATTAGTTCACCCTTTCTACTGTGGAAAAACATTTGGATTGCATTTAGTTTTTAATCTTATGAATAACGCTGGCCTGAGTATTCTTGTACCTGTCATTTTGTACACGTGTATGTATATTTTTGTTGGGGGTATAACTTGGAATAAGTTGCTGGGTCACAGGGAATGTTTATGTTCCACTTTAGTAAAAAATTCAAAATTGCTTAAAGTGGTTATAATAATTTACACTCTACTAACAATGTATGATAGTTCACTTCCTCAGTAACCTTACACATTAGCATTACTGGTAGGTGTGTAGTGATAACTTATTGCAGTTTTAATTTGCATTATCTTCTTTACTAATGAGTTTGAGCACTTTTTCACATGTATATAGACCATGTAAATATCCTCTTTGTCAAGTATCTAATCAAGTCATTTATATATTAATTTATGAAATGTTTTATATGTTATGCTACATTTGATTGCTATATATAGTACACATATTTTCCTGGTAAATCTATTTTCTTCTTCAGAATTGTTTTCATCATTCTTGATTCTCTACATTACCATATAAATTTTAGAATTAACTTAAGATTTCCTTCTATAAAACAAACACCCTTTTGATACAAATTTGGGAAGATTGACATCTTTCCTGGGTCTTCCAATTCATGAACATGGCATAACTATTTATTTAGGTCTTTGTTAATTTCTATCAGTAATATCTTCTAGCTTGCTTTGTGGTCATCTTACCCATTTCTTGCTAGATATTTTACTAAGCATTTAGTATTTTGATGCTATTCTATGTGGTGTCTTTTCGATTTCAATTTTAAGTTTTTGTTACTGATACATAGCAAAACAATTAATTGTATATTGATTTGTTGTGGCAACCTTGTTAAAATCACTTATGAATTCTAATACTTTGTAGAATCTTTTGATTTCTTTATGGGTAATCATGCTATCCAAGAATATTGGCAATTTATCTATCTTCTTTTTCAACATTGATAACTATCTTATTGTACTGGTTAAGATTATTAGTACATATTTGAAAAGGTAACAATGGGTAACACTGTATTTTTTCAGTCTTGGAAAGAAAGCTTCAACATTCTACCATACAGTATGATATTCTCTGTAATATTTGGAAGTTTCCTTTTATTCCTAATTTGCTAAGAATTTTTATAATGAGTAAATATTTATCATATGTTCATTCTGATGTCTGTCATGGCTTTTCTCTATTATTCTATTGTGATGGTGATTTCTTTAAAATGTCTAATCAAACTTGAAATCCTGACTAATCCCAACTTAGTCATGGTATGCTTTTTGTAAAAGAATTTATTTATTACCTTATTTCTGGATTGCAGGTAATTTTAGAATTTTGAAGTTATGTTGATGAAAAAGATTAGTATAAAATTATCTTTTCTGTTAACAACTTTATCAGGGTTTCACTTCGGGGGAATTTATATAAATCCACATTTTTTTTCTTAAATATTTGTTAAAAATTGTAAACAAATTCATCTGGTTCTGGAATATTTAGTGGGCAAGTTTTTAGTTACAGTTTTATTTCTACTAATTTTTATGGGCTATTCACATTTTCTAGTTTTATTTTTAATTTTGGTAAGTTGTGTATTTCTAGGTCTTATCTATTTTATTTAGATGTAATGATTTTGTCCTTAATACGTTGTTTTGTTATTGGTCTCACTTTTAATTCTTGCTATTAGTTTATTGTGCCATTTCAGTTTTTATTTTTAAATAGTTTTCCCAAGAGGGCTTTCAATTTTATTAGATATTTTAAATAAATAACTTTTGACTTAAATCTTCTTTATTTATGCACACTTATTATCTATTTTTATTACCAGGTAATTTCAGTTCTTTATTGCCTCTTTCTGCTTTCTTAAGGGTTATTTGCTGAGTTATTTTCTATATTGAAAAGGTTTTATTTTCTCATATTTTAATATTTCTACCCTTGTTATTTACCTCTGGCCTCTTTGTTTTTCATTTTGGACATGTTTTTTTTTTATTTTATTTTTCTAATTCTTTCTTCAGCTGTAACTAAGCTATTATTTTTAATGAGTTCTTAATGTGAAAGTGGAAACCCCTGTCTTGTTCTTGATCTTAAGGAAAATGCATTTAGTTTTGTCCATTAAGTATGATGTTGGCTGTGGGTTTGTCATGTACAGCCTTTATTACCTTGAGCATATTTCTTCTATACCCACTTTGCTGAGAGTTTTTTTTTAACATAAATGATGCCAAAAAGCTTTTTCTGTATCTATTGATATGATCATATGATTTTTATTTTTCATTTAGTTTTAGTGGTGTATAATGTCAACTGATTTGTGGATGTTGTACCAATCTTGCATCTCAGGAATAAGGTCAGCTTGATTATGATGTATGATTTTTTTAATATATTACTGGTTTGGTTTGTTAATATTTTGTTGAGGATTTTGGTGTCTTTGTTTATCAGGGTATTGTCCTATAATTTTCTTTCTTTGTAGTGTCTTTATATGGTTGTGGAATCAGGATAATGCTATCTTTATAAAATGAGCTTGGGAGTCTCCCTCCTCTTGAATATTTTGGAGTTGTTTGAGAAGGACGGGTGTTAGTTCTTTCAATATTTGGTAAAATTTACCCATGAAGCCATCTATTCCAAGTCTTTTTTCTTGGTAGTTTATTTATTAATGCTTCAATTTCATTGGTTTTAATTATCTGTTTAGATTTTCTGCTTCTTCTTGATTCAGTTGTGGGAGAGTGTATGTTTCTCAAAATTTATCCATTTTTGTCCAGATTGTCCAATTTTTGAGCATACATATGTTCTTAATATTTCTTACAATTCTTTGTATTTCTGTGGTACAGTTGTTACTTCTTTTATTTCTGACTTTGTTTATTTGGGTCTTTTTTCTTTTTTTCTTGATGACTTTTAAAGGTTTGTAAATCATATTTATCTTTTTAAAGAACCAGCTCTTTGTGTCATTCTTTTTATATATATATATTTGTTTAGACTCTATTTCATTTATTTCTGCTCTAATTTTTCTTATTTCCTTTCTTCTACTTACTTTAGGCTTTGTTTGTTGTTGTTTCAAGTTCCTTTAAGTGTAAAGTTAGATCATTCATTTGAGATTTTTCTTGTTTCTTGAGGTAGGTCTGTAATGCTATAAGTTTCTCTCTTAAGACTTCTTTTGCTGTGTCTCATAGATTTGGAGTTGTGTTCTCATTTTCATTTGTCTCATGGTATCTTATGATTTCTTCTGTGATCTTATTGCTAACCATTCATTGTTTAGTAGCATGTTATTTGGGCTCCATGTGTTTGTATGTTTTTCAATTTATTTCTTGTGACATCTGATTACTTTTGATGGAGCACTGGATATAATATTAATACATAAAGAAATATGCAGATAACTTGAGATCTAGTGTGATACTGTCTTTCTGCGGATAAGTTTTACTTTTACTTCTGCCAAGTTACCAGAGGTAATAATAATCCTGATTGTCTCAGTCTGATTTTGTCAACACAAAATGTGAATATATATGATGTGCTTAAAACAGTGTCTAGCACATAAGAAACACTATACAACTCTTGTTTTCTTTCATTGTTTTTCTTTAAGGGATGTGGAAAGAGAAAAGGCAAGAAAGCATTAAGAATTACATATATGGAATTAAAAGCCTCCAGTATACACCAAAAGTAAATTCTCAATTGCTTTTCATTTTATTGTCTTTTATATCTGTAATAAACTAAAAATGGGAAGTTGTATTTATCAGAATCATGTACTAAGTAGATAATAAGTTTGTTTTCTCCTTCAGCTCTCACTATGGCTATTATAACCATTATGTACAATTAAAAAAATAATTACTATGTCATCAGTGTAATTATTTATTTTATAATTATAATTTGCCAGTAGTACTTTGACAAACAATAATAATGTTGGAGAATGCTAATGTCATAAAGAGATCTTGGGTCAAAGAATTAGTTTTAATAAACAAATTTTTATTTTTACCTCCTATTTCCAAACAAGGGTACCTACTAAAATATGTAATTTAATTCTTGATTTATAGTTTTTATGTATGGAAGCTAATGTTGCTTTATATAGTACCTAATATATATTAGCTACAATGAGCTATTAGCAACTTTTTTCATTCTTTCACATGGCTTCACATTTTACAGTCTCATAAAAGCAAAGCTAATGGTCTCTGAATAAAAATGGGAGTCTCTGGGCCCTGGCCGGTTGGCTCCGCGGTAGAGCGTCGGCCTGGCGTGCGGGGGACCCGGGTTTGATTCCCGGCCAGGGCACATAGGAGAAGCGCCCATTTGCTTCTCCACCCCCACCTCCTCCTTCCTCTCTGTCTCTCTCTTCCCCTCCCGCAGCCAAGGCTCCATTGGAGCAAAGATGGCCCGGGCGCTGGGCATGGCTCCTTGGCCTTTGCCCCAGGCGCTAGAGTGGCTCTGGTCACGGCAGAGCGACGCCCCGGAGGGGCAGAGCATCGCCCCCTGGTGGGCAGAGCTTCGCCCCTGGTGGGCGTGCCGGGTGGATCCCGGTCGGGCGCATGCGGGAGTCTGTCTGACTGTCTCTTCCCATTTCCAGCTTCAGAAAAATACAAAAAAAAAAAAAAAAAAAAGGGAGTCTCTGTATGTGTTAACACAAATTTCTTATTTTCAGTATAGAAGCTGTGTTCTGTGAAATGAGCAAATAAATTATATAATTATTTACCTTGATGCAAACAAAATACATCTGATCATAAGCTGAGCTATGCTATAATGAACTTCTGGTCTAGTTATGTAAAACCAGATTTTGGGGGTTCTGTACTTATCTATTGCCTCTGGAAGTTGTTGGCTTTTAGGGGAGGGGGGTTGTGTTTTCTTAATACTTTATTTGGGGAATTTTAGTGCTGGGGTATCTTCGGAGCACAAAGAACCTGATACTACAGCTAATAAATGCAAAATATACTGTCTTTCACCTAGAATTTAATCACTAATTAGTTATGAGCAATTTACAAATAGCTTGAAAATATACTTTTAGAAGAGAAAAATTCAATAGTTAAGAACATGTGTTTGATATATCCTCCTCTACTGATTTTGTAAAAACAGATATATCTTTTTAGTTTTCATATATGTGATTTTTTCTCTAAATGATAAATTTAAAAAACAGAGTTTAAAAAATAATAATGTTCAATATTTTTTAAACATATTACTAAATGTAGACTAACACATATTAAATTAAAAGCATTAATTGATAAATTTTATGAACTGTTATTATTTTCAGTTGATAATATCATACCTTATAGGTATTAAAAAATAAGTTTAGCTTAATATTTAAGCCAAAACACTAAGTTTTATATGTTTTATTCATTTTTAAACTGAGAAGACAGTTTTAACTTTAGCACATTAGAGAGTAAAACCAGAGACTTGTTACAAACTACTGAGTAATTAAATAGCAGTTGTACACATTGTTTTCTTGTTTGTTTGTTTCTGTTTTTGTTTTTAGTTTTTCCATTGACCTGAGAGAAAGAGCGAGAAAGAAGGAAGGAGAAAGAGAGAGAGAAATAAAGGGAGAAAGAGAGAGAGAAGCAACACCTCGTTGTTCCACTTAGTTGTTCAATGTACTTGTGCACTCATTGGTTGCTTCTCATATGTTCCCTGACCCTGACCCTGACCCTGGCCCATTGATCGAACCCACAACCCCTGCATGGCAGGATGACGCTCTGTGTGCTGAACCACTTGGACAGGTCCTATGCACAGTTTTTAATTGCCACTTTCTTAAATTCTTACAAAAAGGTATATGAGTTGTATATATTGTTTTTAATACAATGAATATTAGGTGTTTTCTCCATAAAGAAAAGTATAAAAGAATTTCATAAATAAATTTTTAAGCTAATTTAATGTGTTGAATTGAAATTTAAAATAATTACAAACCTGGTAATTTTGACCTGCCTTTAATTTATTCATGAAATCTAAAGTAAGCACGATAACTTTAATTATTTTCTAAGTGTGAAATGGGGCCTAACTTTATGTCATCTATCTGCAAAGCAATCTGACAGCATAGCCTAGGTTAGGGTTTCAGGCTAGGAGGAGTTTTTCAGTGTGGCCAAGATGAGTTTCAAGTTCCACAGAGTGAGGTTCTCTGAGACCTTGATCTTGTCCGCGCCAATGCTTTACTGCTTGATGCCAACAGGGCCACACCAGTCATTTCCTCTGGTCAAGCTAGTGGTTAAATATTTTGATTTTCACCCCTTTTGGTGTCTATATTTTATCAAGAGAATGATCTGACAAGTCAGTAAGCAGAAGTAATTTAAAAAGAATATTGCTGGTAGGTGCTGTGTGGACACCCAGAACTGTAATATGGCGTGGCTTTTCTGACTTTCTCCACAGTGCCCAGACAGCATCATACCTCCCTAGACAGCATCACAACTGTGTTCAGTATGTAATCTAGGTGAATTCTCACACATGCTTAACTGAATTTGAATTTTAGGCCCAGTATTTTGCATCTTCTCTTTTTTTATTTAGCCTCAATACTTTAAGTATGCTGTCTCAATTTTTTATAATTTTACTATTAAAATCTCAAATAATCAGATGATTCTGTTTTTCCTGTCTCACAAAGTTGTATGCATTTGTGTGTGTCCTCATAAGTAGATATAAGTATAGATATAGATAGACATAGATAAGTAAGTAGATATAAATATTAAGTCAAGCCAAGTTACTGAAATGAACATTTTTTTAGCTCTAAACAATAAAATATCAGTAATTCCATATGGTTCAACTGTGTATATACATCTATATGTACATGTATGTGTATGTGTCTGTATACAAATACACATGTGAGAATATATTGGCAAAGAAATCACAAAGCTGAAGTGTTATAGAAGGTGGATATAATGTGTTATTTATAAGATGTCATCATGATAACATGATCATCAAAGTCTGTCAACTGCAGAAAGATAAATGCTAGATACATCTAGTCCCTTTCCACTGTGTATGTATGTGTGTGTGTGCACGCTTAGGACTTGATTCATTAGTGTATTGTGTACACATCAGTTGAATAAAATAAATTTGAAACAATTGATGAATTCTAGATTTTTGGCTTTCATCATTGCAAGTAGCACTGGTGTTCTGGGGAAGATTGAAGAAGGATGAAGTTACAAAAGGGAGATGCAGGAAGAAGTTAGGGTTCTGTTTAGAACACTTTAAGTCTGGTAGGCAGTATTCAGGGAAAAGATCAGAACTGAACTTAGATTTATCAATACATATGCTATTTAAAGCCTTGGCACTGGATGAGATCACCTAGAAAGACAACGTAAATAGGAAGAGGGTGGAGGACTAAGCCTTCACCCAGCTTCCAGCGGTCAGGAGAGGAAGAACCAGGAAGTGATTCAAATGTATGTGCATCTGGTTTGTAGATGGTATTGCTTATATTACTGGAGTCTTGCTAGAGCTCATGCTTTAGACTTCGTAGACATGAAAGCCTTTTTATACATTCATGGTGGTGATAAGCTGAGTCTTCCTGCTTGGGTTCGGATGCGAGGAATTTTCCATACTTGAAGAGTAGCACAAAGTGTGGTATAAATATGTTGCTCCTTGTTTACTCTTAGATGCTTTTAACACAATCATAGTTATATGTGGCCCCTAATGAGAGCTCAGTTGCTCTAAATTGTGCCATTATTTTTTCTTCCTTTGCTCAAAAATATGGCCATCTTCAATTTACAAAGACACAATTTAGAAAGACTTTTGTTTAGACACAGAAGTCTCAAACTAGACAAGAATTGTTCCATAGATACTATATTATTTGTGACAGTTTGAGTTCCAGTCAGTCTGAAAGCTTACATAAGCCAGGGTGTGAAATCCAAAAGCCAAGAATACACAGACCCTAAACAACATAAAGGAACAGGGTTTATGGAATATTTGTGTCAACATCTTAAGATACTATTATAGAAACATACTTTCTGCTCTGATTTAAGTCTAGCAAGGATAGAGACTTGCCTAAAAGCAAGGATAGAGAGAAAGGACTCTTGTTGTCACCATCACTTACATATCAGTGATTGCAGAAAACATAGGTATATGAATTGAGGAAACGAATCCAAGAGAAAGACAGGAAACTAGAAGGCTATTCTTGGCTGTAACATTCACAACGAAGTCACTAACTGTTCTGTGACTCATTTTCCATTTATTTTATATTGCCTATAATATTGCTTTTTAGTGTTATTGTAAGGCAGATTATATATATATATACACATATGTTGATACATATATACACATATGTTGATACATATGTGTGTGTAAAATATGTGTTCATGTGTGGCAGTGTGGATGTGGAAAGATCTAAGTAATGATTAACTACTGTTCATCATTGCCCTTGTCTCATAGCCTTCTGCCATCTCTTTGGTATTTGTTTTAATTAATGATTCTTAGGAAAATATGAATGGCTGGAATTTAATAATGTTGAGCAATAATAACAGAAATGAAATTTGAAAAAAAAGCTAATTTAAACAATTCAGAATAAGTTTTATTCATAATAACATTGTGATTATGTCACTTCATTAGCTCTTCATATTTCTCCTAACAGATGCCTCAATGAGTTGTCAAAAATGATTTAATTCTAGTATTTTAAGGACTTGAGTGCTTATAGAGAAGAGTTCAATTGCCTTAATAAGTTTTATCATATGTAAATAAGATGAGTAGTATTTTTATAATTAACCATCAAAATCAGTCTAGAATTTCATTACAAATTGTTATTTACTAATTTAGTGCTGCTCTGTAGACTAAGCCAGGAAGAATTCTTATTTAAGATGATATAATTTTATCAGTGACTTCCCAACAATGACATCTTTAAAATTTTTCCCGTGTAGTATTGTCCACATCACACTAACATTGTTGTTTTTTTAAAGAATACTTTCGATTTCACATAAGAAACTGCCAAACAAAAATCATATAGAAGAAAAGTATTTATGCCTAGGAATTTGTATAGCTTCTCTGATGAGTGCAATCTGTTATGTGCAAGTGTCCACAAAATAATGAAAAATTAGAAGGTTCCTTTTTGTTCTGTCTGGTTGAAGCCTTTATTCAAGATAACACAAGGGAAGAAACCCAACTTCACGGATCTTTCCTACCTAGCAAAGCCTCATACGCAAATTCATTTTTTGTTTGAAGTGGGTCTATTATATAGACTACCAAGAACTGTGTAAACACATTAATTAAAGTCTACCACAGATTCACCTGGAATTACACTTTTCTGCTCACTTAACCGACTTTTTGATTAGTTAATGTATGATAAATTGCATTCAGTGTACACATGAACTTTGGAAAACATAATCTGTAATAACACTATATTTACACATCATTATATTTTTCATTTCTTCATGTTCAAATCTTTCACTTAAATTTTGTTTTGAAAATCTGATCACCAGCAGGTTATAATTCTCTTGAATTTAGTGGTGATTTTCTCAGTTTATATATTTTATTCTATAAGTAGAAAGGGTTCATGTAACAGAACTATTTTTGTGTCTTGTATAATGCAATAGTGTTTTGATCATCTGAGTTAAATTAATTTTCTGTAATTACTCTTGTATTAATGACTTAATTTTATGAGCATGAAAAAATTCACTCTGATGGTAGTCATGTACACAATCACTTTCTAAAATGATTATGAAAGGTAGAGCTGAGGGCAAAACTGAACTAGTGATCAAATAATGTCCAAAGCAGAGTGCAGAGCAAGTTCAAATGCCTAGATTTGGAAGTGTGCCCAGGGACTGGAGACTCTATTACCTCTTTGCTGCCTCATTAATTTCACTTTTTAATCCATTTGTTTTCTTTTTCCTACTGACATTTTGGTTACTTTAATGATCAGTTTTAATTTTTTCCCTTTCTAATTTATATATTTCAAACTATAAATTTTCTTCCCAGTACATTTTAGCTAAATATTATAATCTTTGAAACATGGTATATTCATTGTGGTTTCATTTCTAATTATTTTGATTTTTTTTCTATTCAGTAATTATTTAGAAGTGGTTATTTTAAATTTCCAAGTGTGGGAGGTGAAGAAGAGATTGTTCTCTTTTATTATTGATTTCTAAATTTGATTCAAAATTCTATAATACATCATCTGCACATTGTATTGTGTGTTCACTGCCTAAAGTCAAGTCTCCTTCCATCACCATTTATGACCCCTTTACCCTCTTTAAACTCCCCCATTCCCTTTCCCTCTGGTAATCACCATACTGTGTCTGTATCTTTATTTATCTAACTTTTTTTTGCTTAATCCATTCACCTTTTTCACCCAGCCCTCTAATAGCTGTCAGTCTGTTTACTATATCTAAGAGTCTGTTTCTATTTTGTTAGTGTTTTTTTTTTTCATTAGATTCCGCACATAAGTGAAAGCATATGATATATGTCTATCTCAATCTGACTTATTTCACTTAACATAATACGCTCTAGGTCCATCCATGCTGTTGCAAAAAGTAAGATTTCATTATTTTTGTAGCTGAGTAGTATGCCACTGTGAAAATGTACCCCAGCTTTTTTATCCGCTCATCTACCAATGGGCACTTGGGCTGCTTCCAAATCTTGGCTATTATAAATAATGCTGCACTGAACATAAGGATGCATATATCCTTTTGAATTCATGTTTCAGGTTTCTTTGGATATACTCCCAGAAATGGAATCTTTTTGTCCAAGGGCTGATCCACTTGTTATTTTTTGAGGACCTTCATCTGTTTGTGACAGAGGCTGCACAAATCTACATTCTGACCAACAGTGCACAAGGATTCCTTTTTCTCCATACCTCACCAACATTTGTTGTTTGTTGATTTATTGATGATAGTCATTCTAACAGGTGTGAGGTGTTATCTCATGATGGTTTTAATTAGCATTTCTATGATGATTAGTGATGTCGAGCGTCTTTTCATGTCTATTGGCCATCTGTATGTCCTCTTTGGAGAAGTGTCTATTCAGGTCCCTTGCCAATCTTTAAACTAGATGATTTGGAGGTTTTTTTGGTATTGAATATAGTCTATATAAATTTTGTGTATTAACTTCAGATGTGTCATTGAGGAATATGTTCTCCCACATAGTGGGTTGTCTTTTCCTTTAGGTGATGGTTTTCTTTGTTGGGCGAAAACTTTTTAGTTTTATGTAGTCCCATTTGTTTATTTTGTTTGTTTGTTTCCCTTGCCTGAAGTGATATATTGAAAAAATACTGCTATGAGAAATGTCTGAGATTTTACTGTCTATGTTTTCTTATAGAATTTTTATGGTTTGGAGTCTTACGTTTAAATCTCTAATTTACTTGGAGTTTATTCTTGTGTATGGTGTGTAAGACGGTGATATAGGTGCTTTCTTTTGCAGACATCTGTCTGCAAAAATTTTCTCAACACCATTTATTGAATAGACTATCTTTACCTCATTGTATGCCCTTGCCTTCTGTGTAAAATATTAATTGGCCATAAAGGCATAGGTTTATTTCTGGGCTCTCTTTTCTGTTTCATTGATCTGTATATCTGTTTTTATGCCAGTACCACATTGTTTGATTACTATGACCTTGTAGTATATAGTTTGATTAAGTAGCATGATTCCTCCAACTTTGTTCTTTCTAAAGATTGCTGTAGCTGTTTGGGGTCTTTTGTGGTTCCATATAAATTTTTGAAATTTTTGTTCTAGTTCTGTGAAGTATGTCATTTTGGTATTTGATAGGTAATGTGTTGAACCTATACACTACTTTAAGTAATATGGATATTTTAAGAGTGTTAGTTCGCCTGACCAGGCAGTGGCTCAGTGGATAGGGCATCAGACTGGGACACGGAGGACCCAGATTCAAAATCCTAAGGCCGCCAGCTTGAGCACTGGCTCATCTGGTTTGAGCAAGGCTCGCCAGCTTGAGCGCAAGGTCACTGTCTCGAGCAAGGGGTCAGTCACTCAGTCTGCTGGAGCTCCTTGGTCAAACACATATGAGAAAGCAATCAATGAACAACTAAGGTGCCGCAACAAAGAATTGATGCTTCTCATCACTCTCTCTTCCTGCCTGTCTGTCCCTATCTGTCTCTCTCTTGTCTCTGTCACAAAAAAAAAAAAGAATGTTATTTCTTCCTATCCATGAGCATGATATATGTTTGCATTTATTTATATCTTCTTCAATTTTTTCTAAGTTCTTATAACTTTTTGATTATAGTCTTTTACTTCCTTGGTTAAATTTACTCCTAAGTAGTTTATTCTTTTTGAAGCAATTGTAAATGCAATTGTTTTCTCAGTTTCTCTTTCATTATTGGTGTCTAAAAATGCAAGTGATTTCATGATGTTGATTTTGTATCTTTCTACTTTATCGAATTCATTTATCAATTCTAGTAGCTTTTTGGTAGAAATTTTTTGAATTTATTTATTGATTTTAGAGAGAGAGGAAAGAAGAGAGAGAGAGAGAGAGAGAAACATTGATCTGTCCCAGTGTGTGCCTGACTGGGAATCAAAACTGTGCATATTGGGACAATGCTCTAACTTAGTTATCAGGTCTGGGTACTTTTTGGTAAAATCTTTAACGTTTCCTATACACAATATCATGCGATCTGCACATAATGACAGTTTACTTCTTCTTTCCTAATTTGGATTCTTTATTTTTTCTTCTTTTTTGATTGCTCTGGGTAGGAGTCAGAATACTATGTCGAATAAGAGTGTTGAAAGCAAACATCCCTGTTTTGTTTTCAATCTTAAGGGAAACACTTGTAGTTTTGCCCATTGAGTATGATGTTGGCTGTGGTTTGTCATATATGGTCTTTATTACAACGAGGTGTGCTCCCTCTATCCCACTTTGCTGAGAGTTTTTATGATAAATGGATGCTGAATTTTATCAAAACCTTTTTGCATCTATTGACAGAATCATATGATTTTTATCACTTCATTTTGTTATATAGTGTATCATGCTTATTGATTTGTGGATTCTGTACCAATCTTGCATCCCTGGAATAAATTCTACTTGATCGTGGTGTATGATCTTTGTAATGTATTCCTGGATTTGGTTTGCTAATATTTTATTGAGAATTTCAGCATCCGTGTTCATCAGGAATATTGGCCAGTAATCTTCTTTTTTTATACGGTTTTTATCCGGTTTTGGAATAGGACTATGCTGGCCTCGTAAAATGAGTATAGGAATATTTTCTTCTCTTGAATGTTTTGAAATAGTTTGAGAAGAATTGGTGTGAGTTCCTCTTTGAATGTTAAGTAAAACTCCCCTGTGAAGCGTCTGGTCCAGGACTTTTGTTAGGATTTATTACTATTATTATTATTACTATTTCCATTTCATTAGGTGTAATTTGTCTTTCAGGTAGTCTTATTCTTCTAGATTCAGTTTTGTGAAGTCAGTTGGATCTGATGATGTCTAAAACTGGGTATGTTGGTTCTGCGGCCTTTTAGGAGAGACTCTGATGCAGGTCAATGTCAGACTCTGCCTGTGATTGGCCTTGGGCAATCTGTGGAGCCACAAAGCAATCCAGAGTTTGTCACTGGCTCTGTTGTGCTTTGGTGTACGTGGGAAAGACCAAGCTGCACACCAAGGCTAGTTTTTACCAGCACTGGGACCACAAGCAGGTCAGCAAAGGTTCCAAGGCTCCCTGAGATCTGACCCACCTGCCTCTGCCGGCTGGCTGCCTGATAAGCTTAGTCATTGAAAAAGTTTCTGTCAGTACTCAAGTTGCATGATGTAGGTTCTCAGTGAGTCACCAGGTAGGGGCAAGTGGTGTTCTCCAGATTGATACAGGTTCAAACTCAGTACCAGTTCTGGGCATGAGGTCACTCAGTCAATGTCCTAGGGTGTTTCAAGTCTAGCTGCCACACACCAAGTGCCTGCAGACTTTGTGAATTCTCAGGAATTCATCATGGTGAGGCCAGCACACTTTATCAGGCATAAACAGACCAAGATGTTCCCATGTGAAGGGAAAACTCTGCAGCAGTCAGATGGTCAAACGTGAGAGGGAACAATGACTCTTGTTCTAGAACCACACAAGTCAGTCTGTCCAGGATTCAACCAGGAGCCCAAGTTCAGAACAGCAGGACTGCCAGAAGTTAGGAGAGTGGGGCTAATAGATCTCCACTGATGGGAAGGTGCCCATCAAGCTTGGACAGAGCAGTGGCCTCTGTCCCAGAGCCATACAACTCAGTCTGTCTCAGATTTTGCCTAGACCTCAGCAAGGTAGGGCCACCTGGAGTCCAAAGGATAGGGCTAGAGGATTACCTGTTAGAGGGAGGCACCAGTCAGGTTCATGGGAAAGTGGGGGGAATGGCCCCTGCCCCAAAGCCACATCACTCAGTTACTGACACCTCCTGAGTATTCCCAGACCTCTACATACTGGTCAGGCGAGTGTGAGCTCCACAAGATGAAGTGATAAAGATGCTAGAGGGTAGGTTATTGCATTCCTCTAGGCTGATGCCATAAGAAGGAGAGGGGAGTACTTCACTCAAGAAAGATGGTGTCTGCAGTTTGAGAGAGTGAGTCAGCACAGGGATCCCGGTGGCTGTCCCCTCACCGCTTTTTCCAGAGCCACAAACCCCAGTCTGTCCTCACATGACTCCAGGCTACTCTGCTCTCCCTCTGCTGGAGCCCAGAGTAAGTGGCTGCAAATGAGATTTTTGTGTTGGCCCATTAGGTGGGCGCCTGTGTTTCTAGCAGTCTCCTACCTCTCCCTGGCATACAGAATCCCTGCTGATTTTCATCAGATGTTCCTAGCTCTGATGCTCTGGGCTTAGGGAGTCTGGCTGGGGTTGAGACTCTACACTCCTCTGGGAAACCTTTGCAGCTACGATATCCCTCCAGAATCTCAGCCACTGTCCATTGAAGCGGGGCCAGTCCTTTTCATGTCTCTGCCCTTACTACCAGTCTCCAGGTGGCTTCATCTGTAAATCCTTTGATATAAAACTTCTATTCAGTTGGTACTCAGTAGGTTATTCATGTTGATTGCTAGGTATTTTAGTTGTAATTCCAGTTTGGTCCTGAGAGGAGGTGAGTGTAACATCCACGTAGTCCTCCTCCATCTTGGACCTCCTGTTCTATTATTTCCCCTTACTAGTTTTTTAATTGATGGATCAAAGGCCACAGTAAGTATATTAAAATCTCCTGATGTATTTATGGATATGAATTTCTCTTTGTAATTCTGTCAGCTTTTGCTTGTACACCTCTAGGTTTGCCTGGTAAGTGAATGCAAGTTCAGAATGATTATCTTCCTGGTAATTGTTGTTGTTATTTCTGCTGTGAAGTCTATTCCATTGAATATTAAAATAATATTGTAATATTAAAAGATGCAACTCCAGTTCTTCTTTATTTGTGTGTGCTATTATTATATCACTTTTATTGAGAGCACTAAGGCATCCATAAGCAAAGTTGAAAACACAGAGCTTACTTAGCTGGGATTATGTTTTCTTTTTTTTTTTTAATTGATTTTAATTTATTGCGTTTACATAGATTCTAGTGTCGCCCTGAATGCATTTTCCCATCCCTTGTATTGTCCTCAACATTTCCCTAGCCCCCCTCCCCATAGTGCCCTCCCTCCTTCCCTTCAGGTTTATCCCATCCTATCATCCCCTTTCCCTCTGCTCTCTTTTCCTCTGGTCCCTTTGATCCCTCCTCTGACTCAATTCCGTTTCTCAGTTCACATTGTTCATTGGATTCCTCAAATGAGTGAGGTCATATGGTATCTTTCTTTTTCTGCCTGGCTTACTTCACTTAACATAATAGTTTCCAGTCCATCATGTTGCAAAATGTAAGATTTCCTTCTTTTTCATGGCCCCATAGTATTCCATTGTATATATGTATCACTGCTTTTTAATCCACTAGTCCTCTGATGGACACTTGGGCTGTTTCCAGATCTTCGCTATTGTGAACAATGCTGCCATAAACATGGGGGTGCATTTCTCCTTTTGAATCAGTGATATGGTGTTCTTGGGATATATTCCTAAAAGTGGGATGGCTGGGTCAAAAGGCAGTTCCATTTTTAATTTTTTGAGGAACCTCAGTACTGTTTTCCACAGTGGCTGCACCAGTCTGCATTCCCACCAGCAGTGCAGGAGGGTTCCCTTTTCTCCACATCCTCACCAGCACTTAACTCTGTGTTGTTTTGTTGATGAGCACCATTCTGACTGGTGTGAGGTAATATCTCATTGTGGTTTTAATTTGCATTTCTCTAATGATTAGTGATGTTGAGCATTTTTTCATATGCCTATTGGCCATCTGTATGGAGATCAATGAACAGAACAGAGAACCCAGAAAGTGTTTATTCATTTCATTTGTCCATTTTTGATTGGATTAGTTGTCTTCCTGGTGTTGAGTTTTACAGTATTTATAAATTTTGGTTATTAACTCCTTATCAGATATATTGTCAAATATGTTTTTCCATTGTGTAGTCTGTCTTTTTATTCTGTTCTTATTGTCTTTAGCTGTGCAAAAACTTTTTAGTTTGATATAGTCCCATTTGTTTATCCTATCTTTTATTTCACTTGCCCATGGAGATAAATCAGCAAATATATTGCTGCGAGAGATGTCGGAGAGCTTACTGCCTATGTTTTCTTCAAAGATGCTTATGATTTCACAGCTTACATTTAAGTCTTTTATCCATTTTGAGTTATTTTGTGAATGGTGTAAGTTGGTGGTCTAGTTTCATTTATTTTTGCAGGTAGCTGTCCAATTTTCCCAACACCATTTGTTAAACAGGCTGTCTTTACTCTATTGTATGCTCTTACCTCCTTTGTCGAATATCAGTTGTCCATAAAGGTGTGAGTTTATTTCTGGGTTCTCTGTTCTGTTCCATTGATCTATATGCCTGTTCTTATGCTAGTGCCAAGCTGTTTTGAGTACAATAGCCTTGTAGTATAACTTGATCAAGAAGTACGATACCTCCCACTTTATTCTTCCTTTTCAAGATTGCTGAGGCTATTCGTGATCTTTTTTGGTTCCATATAAATTTTTGGAATATGAGTTCTATATCTTTGAAGTATGTCATTGGTATTTTAATTGGTATTGTCTTGAATTTATAAATTGCTAAAATATAGACATTTTAATGATGTTTATTCTTCCTATCCATGAACACAGTATATGCATCCACTTGTTTGTATCTTCTTTGATTTCTTTTATCAATGTTTTATAATTTTCTGAGTACAAGTTTTTAATCTTCTTGGTTAAATTTACTCCTAGGTAATTTATGTTTTGGTTGCAATAGTGAAGGGGATTGTTTTCTTAATTTCTCTTTTGGCAGTTCTTTGTTGGTGTATAAAAATGCCTCTGATTTCTTAGTATTAATTTTATATCCTGCCACCATGCTGAATTCATTTATTAAGTCCAGTAGTTTTTTGACTGAGACTTTAGGGTTTTGTATATACAATATCATATCATCTGCCAATAATGATCGTTTAAATTCTTCTTTTCCAAATTTGGATGCCTTTTATTTCTCCTTCTTGTCTGATTGCTATGGCGAGGATTTCCAGAACTATGTTGAATAAGAGTGGTGAAAGGGGGCACCCCTGCCTTGTTCCTGATCTTAAGGGGATTGCTTTTAATTTTTGCCCGTTGAGTATGATGTTGGTTGTGGGTTTGTCATAGATGGCTTTTATCATGTTGAGGTATGTTCCCTGTATTCCCACTTTGCTGAGAGTTTTGATCATGAATGGGTGCTGCATTTTATCAAATGCTTTTTCTGCATCCATTGAAATTATCATGTGGTTTTTCTCCTTCCTTTTATTTTATGTAATAAATCACATTGATTGATTTGCAAATATTGTACCAGCCTTGCCTCCCCAGAATAAATCCCACTTGATCATGGTGTATGATTGTTTTCATATATTGCTTGATCCAGTTTGCTAATATTTTGTTGAGGATTTTAGCATCTAAATTCCTCAGGGATATTGGCCTATAATTTTCTTTCTTTGTGTTTTCTTTCCCTGGTTTTGGAATCCAAATTATGCTCACCTCATAAGAGGAGCTTGGAAGTCTTCCTTCCTCTTAAATTTTTTAAAATAGCTTGAGAAGGATAGGAGTTTTTCTTTAAATATTTGGTAGAATTCACTTGTGAAGCCATCTGGCCCAGGGCTTTTGTTTGTTGAGAGTTTTTTGATAACTGTTTCGATCTCATTTGTTGTAATCAGTCTGTTTAGGTTTACTGATTCTTCCAGATTGATTTTTAAAAGATTATATGTTTCAAGGGATTTGTCCATTTCACCTAGGTTGTTTAATTTTTTGGCATACAGTTCTTCATAGTATTTTCTTACAATCCATTGTATTTCTGTTATGTCAGTTGTTATTATTTCTCCACTTTCATTTCTAATTTTATTTATTTGCATCCTCTCTCTCTCTCTCTCTCTCTCTCTCTCTCTTTTGATGAGTCTGGTTAAAGGTTTATCGATCTTCTTTACCTTTTTAAGAACCAGCTCTTGGTTTCATTGATCCTCTGTATTGTTTCTTTAGCTTCTATGTCATTTATTTCTTTTCTGATCTTTATTATTTCCTTCCTTCTACTACTTCTGGGCTTTACTTGCTGTTCTTTTTCTAGTTATTTTAGATGCAGGGTTAAGTTGTTTTTTTGAACTTTTTCTAGCTTCTTACGGTATGCCTGTAATGCTATGAACTTCCCTCTCAGTACTGCTTTTGCTGTGTCCCTTAAATTTTGAGTTGTTGTATGCTCATTTTCATTCGTTTCTAGAAATATTTTTATTTCTTCTTTGATCTCATTTTTAACCCATTCATTATTTCATAAGAAGCTATTTAGTTTCCAAGTGTTTCAATATTTATCAGTTTTTCTGTTGTAGTTGATTTCTAGGATCATGCCACTGTGATCAGAGAAAATGCTTGATATGATTTCAATATTCTTAAATTTTTTGAGCCTGCTTTTGTGCCCTAACATGTGGTCTATCCTAGAGAATGTACCACTTGAAAAGAATGTATATTCTGCTGCTTTAGGATGAAAGGTTCTGAAGATATCTATTAAATCCAGTTGATCTAGTGTGTCCTTTAAGTCTGCTGTTTTTTTGTTAATTTTCTTTCTTGAGGATCTATCTAGTGATGTTAGTGGGGTATTGAAATCCCCTACTATTATAGTATTGCTGTTGATCTCACCCTTTATATCCATCAAAGTCTGCTTTATATATTTAGGTGCTCCTATATTAGGTGCATAGATATTTATAATGGTTATATCTTCCTGTTGGATTGCTGCCTTTATCACTATGTAGTGACTTTCTTTATCTCTTACTTTAGCCTTTGTTCTAAAGTCCATTTTTATATGATATAAGTATTGCTACCCCAGCTTTTTTTCATTTCCATTTGCATGAAATATTTTTTTCCACACTTTTACCTTCAGTCTTTGTACATCTTTTGTTTTGAGGTGTGTCTCTTGTAGAAAGCCTATGTATGGGTCCTGTTTTCTTATCCATGCAGCTACCCTATGTCTTTTGATCGGATCATTTAATCCATTTACATTTAAGGTTATTATTCATATGTAGTTGTTTATTGTAATTTTAATTCTTTCAAGCTATATTCCTCTTTTACTATATTCTTTTCTCCCTTTGATCTGTTTACAACAGGCCCCTTAACATTTCTTGCAGCATTGGTTTGGTTGTAATGAATTCCTAGAGGTTTTTTTTTTTTTTTGTCTGGAAAGCTTTTTATTTCTCCTTTAGTTTTAAATGATAGCCTTGCTGGATAAAGTAGTCTTGGTTGTAAGCTCTTGTTCTGCATTACTTTGAATATTTCTTGCCATTCCCTTCTGGTCTCAAGTTTTTTTGTTGAGAAGTTGGATGTCATCCTTATGGGGCCTCCTTTGTAGGTAATAGCCTTTTCTTTTCTAGAAACTTTTAATATTTTCTCTTTATCTCTTAGCTTTGGTATTTTAATTATGATGTGTCTTGGTGTAGGTTTCTTTGGGTTCCTCTTTAATGGTTTTCTCTTTAATGGAATTCTCTGTGTTTCTTGAACTTGTTTGACTTTTCCTGCATCAATTTAGGAAAGTTTTCAACTATGATTTGATTAAACAAGGTCTCTATCCCTTGTTCTTTCTCTTCTTCTTCAGGGAGCCCTATGATGTGGATGTTATTTCTCTTCATGTTGTCACAGAGCTCTCTTCGAGTTTCTTCAGACTTTTTGAGTCTCCTTTCTTTTTGTATTTTTCTGAAGCTAGAAACCGGGAGAGACAGTCAGACAGACTCCCGCATGCGCCCAACCGGGATCCACCTGGCACGCCCACCAGGGGCGATGCTCTGCCCACCAGGGGGCGATGCTCTGCCCCTCCGGGGTGTCGCTCTGCCATGACCAGAGCCACTCTAGTGCCTGGAGCAGAGGCCAAGGAGCCATCCCCAGCACTCGGGCCATCTTTGCTCCAATGGAGCCTTGGCTGCGGGAGGGGAAGAGAGAGACAGAGAGGAAGGAGGGGGGGTGGAGAAGCAAATGGGCACTTCTCCTGTGTGCCCTGGCCAGGAATCGAACCCGGGACTTCTACACACCAGGCCGATGCTCTACCACTGAGCCAACTGGCCAGGGCCTTTCTTTCTTTTTGTTGCTCTGCTTCCGTGCCTTCATTTATCTTGTCCTCTAACTCGCTGATTCGATCCTCAGCTTCATCCATCCTGCTTTTAATTACTTCCATTGTGGTCTTCATTTCTGATATTGTATTTGTCATTTCTAACTGATTCTTTTTTATTACTTCAATGTCCTTTTTTATAATTTTGATCTCTTTATTTAGGTGTTCTTTATGTCCATCTGTTGTTCTAAGATTTTTGAGCATCCTAACAATCATTATTTTGAACTCTGCATCTGGTAATTTGGTTATATCTGACTCATTCAAGTTCTTTTCTGAGGATTTCTTTTGATTCATTTGGGTTGCATTTTTTTCCTTCCCATTTTGTCTGTGTATAAGAAGGGTGTGGCCACTGGAGTCCAATGCGTGTGGCCTCTGTGTTCCTTAGGCGTGGTCTGTCTGCAGGGCCACCATCCCTTCTGCTGCTGCCAAAGGCATTCGGGTATGGGCCTTGTGGATGCTGGCCCGCTGCGGCAGTCACTACAGTTTCTGCCTCTCCTCCATGGGCAGGGCTATGTTCTAGGTGTGGCTGTGCCCCATGCCAGGGCCGCAAGCCTCGGCACCACGGGCCAGACTGTGCACCTATGCTCAGCAGCTGGTCTCCATCTGTTCCCTGGCTTTTACCCCGCCCCCACAGGCAAGGCTGAGCTCGTGTGCTGGGCTGCAAGCCCTGGCTCTGGATGTGGGGCTATGCACCCATACTCCACTGTGGGTCTCTGTGGTTCCAGCTTTTACCTTTCCCCTGCAGGTGGGATTGCAAGATGAACTACTCTTGCTCACCTGTCCCACAGCCGGGTCAGACCACTTTTGTGCACCCCTTCCACCCTCACCGGTCAGAACTAAGCTCATGCCAGGCCTAAGTCGTGGCTGGCCCAGCTTCCAGCCCCGCTGATGGGACCATGCTTTTGCGTCCTGCCATTGCCCACCCTCCGGCAAGCCCTCAGCCGTGTGGGTGGGGGTGATGCAGCTTAAACCTTAGCACTCAATGCTGTATTTTTGATGGCTCCCTGCTTCTAAGCAACTCTGCTCTGAGTGCTTCAGGAGAACTTGTTTGGCTGCTGTCCTGCTTCCCTTTGCTGGTATTGCTTTTCCAGGGGAAATGTTCACTTTAGATTTGGGGGGGTGACTCAGCCCAGAGGTTAGGGTGGCTATCCCTCACAGTGTTTCTCCCTGTACCTCCTAGATTACTCTCTCTTCCTGGTATTCTGGTCTGGTCCTCTGATCTCTCCCCATCCTCCAGAGTCCAGGGTGAGTGGTTTTGAAAGAGATTTTCTGCACAATCCCTTTAAGAAAAATCCTGGGTCTGATAAATGTGTCTCTTTCTCACAAACAGTATCTTGGTTTGTTTCGCAGCTAAATACTGTCCATACACCCCTTCTAGACTCTGGAGCTGCAGGCTGGGGCTTCATTCCTTGAGCCCAGGACCCTCCCCTCTCCGCTAAACTCATGTCCCACCATGCAAGTCCCTCCAGGCTGCCAATCACTCCCGGGGAGCTGGGCAGCCCTCTCCACATTTCAGCTTTTTCTACCAGTCTCTATGTGGCTTCTTCAGTGTTCCTTGGTTAAAGAATCCTCTTAGTTTAGTCCAAAGTTGGTTTTTCCAGATGATGGTTCTTAAAATTAAGTTGTAATCCACTTTGGTTCTGGGAGGTGGAAATTGGCACATCCACCTACTCCATCACCATCTTGCTGCTCTCCAGTTCTCTTGTGCTTACTATTTTCCTGACATATCTTTTTTTTTCCTCTTACTTTCAAGTGCATATTTTTAGTGTGTCTTTTTGGATAACATATAGCTAAATTTTATTTCTTAATTCAAACAAAGACTCTGTATTTTAACTTTCAAGCTAAATCTGTGTATACATTAAAATTTATTTATTCAATTTTACCTTTGGTTTTTTTATTCATCATAGTATTTTGTTACTTCTTATTTGCCATTTTTCTCTTTTCTATGGGATGGAGTTGAATATTTAAATTCTATTTCTCTCTGTTGTCTTGGATATTAGACATTTCATTTTTTATGGTTTCACTGATTATTCTTAAAATTTTGACATCCATACTAGTGTTAAAATATAAATAAGTTACGTGTATATAATGTCTTTATCAAACACCAGAAAAATATAAGAAACAATTAAATCAAATTATGTCTATCCCTTTAACTATGTTATTATTGCCTATATTTTAGCTCTTCCATATTTTTAAGCTTTATCTTTTTAAATCTTTTGTAGTATTATATTTTTAAATTTTTATTGTGAATGCTTATGATAAATTGTTCTTTAAATATTTTCATAATAAATGCTTATTTAAATTTACTTATCAACATTATTCAGCTTTGTTTCTTATTTCTCATTCTTTTTAGGTTCACATTTTTTTTCTTTGAGGGTCTGTAAGCATTAAGTACTTTCAATATTTTGACTAACAAATTTATTTTTAACCCTCTTAAATAATGAATTAATAGGGTATAGAATTCTCTGTTTTGTCCTTTTCTATTAATACTTTGAGGATAATATTCACTTGGCACTTGTACTCTCTGTTATTGCTGATAAAAATATTTTTTTAGTCTAACTGTTGTTACTTTATAGTATGCTGTTTTTTTCATTTGATTTTAAGGTTTTTCTGTATCTGGACAGGTATTCTGCAAAGCACACTTTAAGACAAAATTAGAAATAAAAAGAGTTCTGGGGGAAGTGGCCTGTGAAGGATGCAGGTTGAAGGAAGCAGGAATAAATGAGGAGAGTCTTTAGAGCACCGAGCAGGTCTCTGACTGCGAAGGAGAGGGAGAGAAAAGAGTTTGGAGGAGGAAGAGGCTCAGCCTGCAGTCCAGCACTGGGAGCCTCAGCCAGACCCATGGTGATCTCCAAATAAAAATTGCTTTTTAGTAAAGTTGGGCCGAAAGGACTGGAGTCCATACCCACACCATGCCCACATTGGGAGTAGTGGCCTCTGGGTTAATACTGTTGTAGATCCCAAAGGTGGAGCGTCTGGAGGCTATTGGGAACTTCTCTTCATTATTATGAAATTTATTGGGATGACGTTTTTGTTTGTTTGTTTTTTGTATTTTTCTGAAGTTAGAAGTGGGGAGGCAGTCATACAGACTCCCGCATTTGCCCAACCGGGATCCATCCAGCATGCCCACCAGGGGATGATGCTCTGCCCATCTGGGGCGTTGCAGCCAGAGCCATTCTAGCACCTGAGGCGGGGGCCATGGAACCATCTTCAGTGCCTGGGCCAGCTTGCTCCAATAGAACCTTGGCTGTGGGAGGGGAAGAGACAGATAGAGAGGAAGGAGAGGGAGAAGGGTGGAGAAGCAGATGGGTACTTCTCCTGTGTGCTCTGACTGGAAATCGAATCTTGGACTTCCACTTATCAGGCCAATGCTCTACCACTGAGCCAACCAGCCAGGGCCTCGGATGACATTGTTAAATAAGATTATTTTTATAAGTGTCAAGTGTACATTTCTATGACACATGATCTGTGCAGTGCATTTTTGCCCACCACCCAAAGTCAAATCTTCCTCTGTCACCATATGTTTGACTCCCTTTACCCTTTACTACATCCCTCCCACCCCCCTTCCCTTTGGTAACTACCATACTGTTGTCTGTGTCTATGAGTTTTTGATTGTTTATCTTGCTTGTTCATTTGTTACTTTCAGTTTTATATTCTACATATGAGTGAAATCATATGGTTCTCGACTTCTTTTGTCTGACTTATTGCACTTAGCATGATAATTCTTGATATCCATCCATGTTGTCATAAATGACAGTATTTCATTTTTCTATGGCTAAATGGTATTACATTGTTTATATGTACCAGATATTCTTTATCTAGTTCTCTACTGAAGGATACTTTGGTTGTTTCCCAAAAAAAACAAACAAAAAAAAACCCAACAACTCTCATTCATTCTTGGTGGGAATACAAATAGGCACAGCTACTATGGAAGAGAGTATGGAAGTTGTTCACAAAATTAAGAATAGAGTTACCATATGACCCAATGACCCCTCTTCTGGGTATCTACCTGACAAATTTGAAAACATTGATTCACAAGGATATATGCATCTTTATGCTCATTGCATTTTTCACAGCAGCTGCACTTCTGACAACAGGTTCTTTCTTGGGAACACAGTGAGGGCTGCCACTCTCTCTATCTTTCATGTTCTGCAGGCTCACTGAAATATCTAGCTTCACTTTTATTTATCCTGCTTTATACTCCTGTTGAACTTCTATCTTATATATCACACATTTCAACAAATCTGATAAAATTTCAGCCACACAATTTTTTGAAAATTGCTCCTACAACCCTTTTCTACTTGAACATCTATTACACATATATGTTCAGCATTTTCATTCCCTCACCCTTTTTTCATAAATACTATTTTGTATTTATCATATCCTTATTTTACTATACTTCATTGAGAAAATTTTCCTTAAATGTCTTTCTTAGCTTTGTAATTTTTTGAGCTATATCTAAAAGGCTTTTCATTCATAGTTGAGTTTTCCTCTTTGATTATCTTATTTCATTTCAACAAGATGTATTTGTTATTTTAAAATTTTTCTCATTCTTTTATCAGTGTTTTCTTCCCTATAATTTTGATCCTTTCATTTTTCTCCAAGGTTTAGCTTACTTGTTTTTTATTGGTGCCTTAAAATTGTTCTATTAACATATTCTAATTCTCTTGTCGACTGACTCTTCTTGACAAATTTGCTTCTATCACTGTATTTCTTTTTTATTCTTTTTTTTTTTTTTTGTATTTTTCTGAAGCTGGAAACGGGGAGAGACAGTCAGACAGACTCCCGCATGCGCCCGACCGGGATCCACCCGGCACGCCCACCAGGTGCGACGCTCTGTCCACCAGGGGGCGATGCTCTGCCCCTCCGGGGTGTCGCTCTGCCGCGACCAGAGCCACTCTAGCGCCTGGGGCAGAGGCCAAGGAGCCATCTCCAGCGCCCAGACCATCTTTGCTCCAATGGAGCCTTGGCTGCGGGAGGGGAAGAGAGAGACAGAGAGGAAGGAGGGGGTGGGGTGGAGAAGCAAATGGGCGCTTCTCCTATGTGCCCTGGCCGGGAATCGAACCCGGGTCCCCCGCACGCCAGGCCGACGCTCTACCGCTGAGCCAACCAGCCAGGGCCTCTTTTTTATTCATTTTTAGAGAGGAGAGAGAGAGGGAGAGAGAGAGACAGAGAGAGAGAAGGGGGGAGGAGCTGGAAGCATCAACTCTCATATGTGCCTTGACCAGGCAAGTCCAGGGTTTTGAACCAGCAACCTCAGCATTTCCAGGTCGATGCTTTATCCACTGTGTCACCACAGATCAGGCCTATCACTGTATTTCTTAATTGTTTAGCTTATATTAAGCAGAGATTTACTTTTTTTCATTTCTTATGTGTTTTTTAATACTTTCTTTTTTAAGATTTTATTTTTATTTATTTTAGAGAAGGAAGAGAGAGAAAAAGAAAGAGAGAGAGGGTGGGAGGGAGGAGCAGGAAGCATCAACTCCCATATGTGTCTTGACCAGGCAAGTCCAGGGTTTTGAACCTGCATCCTCAGCATTCTAGGTCGACACCTTATCCACTGCACCGCCTCAGGTCAGAAGGTATGTTTTATATGTTTTTTTCTAAATAAGGTCTTCAGAATTTTTTCATTCTAGAGCCTGTTCACACATTTATTATTTTAGAATTTACATTCCTATACCATTCAATTTCCAGATTCCAGTTTTGATTTTCAGTTTCTCATGTGAGACTGTCTTTGTTTTCCTCTAACAGAAAGAGAAACAGCCTTATTGTCATTTCCCTGAAATGATGAAGAAATCTTTATTTCTCCTTTCCCTGAGAGCCTCCCAGGGTCATGTCAATGTAAGGCTCTTGGTTTGTTTTCTTCATTTTGGCTTCTGAATGGACATTAAAACCCCAATCCTATATCCTCGGTCTTCAAAGCCATTAATGTCTTCCTTAGTTTTTGGTTTCTCCATAAGCAGATACTGAGGCAAGATCTCAAGGGTTTATAGACTTTTTGGCTGCTAATACTGAACCCCAGTAAGACAGAGAGGAAGTAAGTGGAAGGGAGGCAAAGGAAGCCAATAGAATGTTTTCAGCCAGCTATGTCAGTGGACGATTAAAGTGGAAAACTCTAGGAAATGCTGAAAAATATGTGCCTCATAATTAATCCACTAAAAAGAGAGAGCAGATGTATTTTTACACCATATCAAGGGACCCATTGGTTGAAGGTTAGTAGGGCTGAGCAAGGAAGAGATATTATTCTCTGCTATTTCCAACATGCCACCATGCAATCAGATCAGCCTTCCAGAGTTCTGGGGAAAGCATGCCCTAATTTACAGAGATGCAGATCATAGCCATTGAAAAACAGCAGGAGTACCCTAAAAAGCTTGTGGGATGTGCACAAGGAACTCTGAGGATCTGGTACAAATCTTGTTGGTTGTCACAGCTCTCTCATGAGCAAAACACCTGGATTTTAATTCTCTTTTCACTCTGGCTCTCAGGGACTTTCTTTTCTTTCTTTTATGTTTAGCAAGATATTTGCAACTTTTTTTACACATTTCATCAAACTTGTATTTTAAGTGTGTGTATATATAGTTGAAAAATGTCCACCTAGATCAGTCTTCCAATTGCTGGAACCAGTATTCTAAAATATGTATTTTAATGTACACTTTAATTTTATAGAACAATACTAAATATGGCATTATAACTTGCTCTTACATTTAAAATAACTTTGAAATTTCATCCATAACTAGACATGTAGGTCTATCTCATTCTTTTAAATGTATTTCTCTAAATTCTTATAAATAGATATTGGTTTATAGAATGTCACTATTACAAAGAATGTAATAAACATTATTTCACCTATATTCTTAAATATTTAATATTAGTATATCTCTGAAATAAATTCATAGTTCTAGAATTTATGTGTCAAAATTTTTAGCACACTTAAATTTTACAATAGATGACCTAATCCACCTACATGTTTTAAACATTTTTATTCTCATGCATAACAAATGAGGGTATTTTTCCCCGTTATCTTTACCAAAATGGATAATAGCAATCATTTGTTTATTTGATGATCTGTTGAGTAAAAAGTGATAGGTTGCTTAATTTATTGTATTTTATTTATTAGTGAAGACAAATAGTTTTATATGTCCTGGTCTTTGGTATTCACTGGTATGACTTTTGCTATTTTTATTGACCCGTTTTATTTTTGTTGTTGTTCTTTTTTTGTGACAGAGACAGAGAAAGTCAGAGAGAGGGACAGATAGAGACAGACACACAGGAGGGAGAGATGAAAAGCATCGATTCTTTGTTGCGGCACTTCAGTTGTTCATTGATTGTTTTCTCATATGTGCCCTGAGCAGGGGGCTACAGCAGACTGAGTGACCCCTTGCTGGAGCCAGTGGCCTTAGGCTCAAGCTGGTGAGCTTTACTCAAACCAGATGTGTCCACGCTTAAGCTGGCGATCTCGGGATCTCTAACCTGCGTCCTCTGCGTCCCAGTCCGACACTCTACCGACTGCGCCACTGCCTGGTCAAGCTGGCCTGCTTATTTTTAAAATTTGATTCATAAGAGCTTTTTTAGGTTTTGAACACTAGCCTTTTGTCATATATTTTGAATTTATTTTTTGAAGTTTATATTTCATATTTTGAATTTGTTTATTGTGTTTTATTACCCATGTAAAATTTTATGTAACCAATTTCATCCATTTTTGACTTTGTGGTTTCTCATTTTCATATCATGGTTTAAAAAAAGCCTTCTATAATTATTAATTTTTAAAAAAGTTAAGCAGTTATTGAATGCTTACTATGAACTGAGTATACCAAGGCATGAGGGAAAGGGACAAAGATGAATAAGAAGCCTTTTATTACTTCAACACATATCATATTAAATATAAAATATTTTGTTCTGTAGAAGGAATGAGGTAAATAGACCTTTCCCCTCTACAAACAAACAAGGAACAGATAACAATTCTCCAAACTTGTGTATCTCTTTTAAAGAAAAACTTAAACCAGTCAAAACATCAACACATATAGTAAATAATAATATTTAGAACTGATCAGCAAGAAAACCAGGCCTAGAAGTCAAGGTCTGTTTACATACTGATACTGTGAGCCTGTCTAACAGTGCCACTTCTTTATTAGGTGAGGTAAATTCTGCAGGATCTACAAAATGAGGGGGTTTTTTTTTCCATGCATTTTTTAAATGTTTAACCAACACTCATCTCAGTAGCAGTATTAGACAACTACTGTAATGACCAGATTTTGCTACATGTTGATGCAAGAAAGTACTGTTTAAGATGCAATCCCTTCCCTTAAGGAAATATGGTTGGAGAGGCAAAATATTTCCTTAAGGCAGTAAGTATAGTCGAGAGAGGCAATCAGCAAGTATTCATACTAACTCAATGTAGAAATGCCTTCGCTTGTAACCTTGTTGATCATATTGACATTTGCTGACATAAAGGACTTTTGGAAAGTGGGAAAGATAAAATAAAAGTTTATATGTTCAAAATATATAAAAACATAAATATCTATCAAAAAAATAAAACTGGGCTCTGGCTGGTGGCTTAGTGGGTAGAGCATTGGCCTGTGTTATAAAAGCTCCAGGTTCAATCCCTGGCCAGAGCACACATGAGAAATGACCATCTGCTTCTCTCTCCCTCCCTTTCCCCCTTCTCTCTCTTTTCCCTGCCCTCAGCCAGTGGCTTAATTGATTTGAGTGTTGTCCAGGTCTCTGAGGATAGTTGTTAGTCTGAGCATATCAGCCTCAGGTGCTGCAAATAGCTTGGTTGATTTGAGTATTGGACCCAGACGGGGTTGCCGGGTGGATCCCGATCAGAGCACATGTGGGAGTCTGCCTCACCATCTCCCCTCCTTTCACCTACAAAAAAACAAACAAAAAAAAAAACAACAAAAGAAAACACAAAAAAATATCTCTCAAAGTCTTGACTTTCTATGTAAATGTAGTTGTGTAAAACAGTGAGAGTCATGAAGCAAATTCTTTTAAAAATCACTTATCTTTGGTGTCATATACATAGCAAAACTTCACCCCACAGTCCACATACTCACATTGCTGGCACTGATCCCTCCTGTACTTGCCAGGCTTGACCCTCTTTGGCTGGAGATGTCTGTTACTAAAATCAGATTCAGAGGAAAGATCAAAAGGAGAAAACTGTGGATTACAGATACTCTACCAAACAGAAAATCTACTGGGGGAAGTCTCTGCTCTGGGCCTCATGCTTGGAAGCAGAAATGTCAGTGTACTGTATAATTTAAGGTCTCATGAGTTTCTTCACCCAACAAACATCAAAGACACTACAAGGCTAGTACCATATGTGTATATAGATGGAGCTGAGTCACTTATTAACCAGTGAAGGAAAGAAAATCTCAGGCAAGAGTGTGACAAGTGGGATAATGAGTTGAATGTAGAACCAAGAACAAACACTGTCGACATACATAGTCTGGCTGCTAGGAAGAAGTTTCAGGTTGGCAGTGGAAAGAGTGAAAGTAGAACAGGCTTGAGAACAGGCTTGAGAGCACCATCCTGAGTCTGAATATGTAAATTTGTCTTTATTCTTCTGTATGGGAACTTAAGAAAAGGAATATGGGACTGATCTTCCACTGGGCCTTGAAGGTGGGGAAGGCAGAGGGAGTTAAAGCCTGCATTCCTACAGAAAAATCCTTCAGCAAAGGGGATTTCAGAGCCTTGAGCTGAATACTTTCCCTCTGGGGCTGGTGAAGCGAGGAAGAGTTGCGTTCAGGCAATGAGGCAGGCAGGAAGAAAGCAGTCGTCTGGATGTTTTCCCTGCAATATGGATAATACAAGAGCTCAACATATGAATAAACAAAACTATAAGTTTGGCCTGACCTGTGGTGGCGCAGTGGATAAAGCATCGACCTGGAAATGCTGAGGTCGCTGGTTTGAAACCCTGGGCTTGCCTGGTCAAGGCACATATGGGAGTTGATGCTCCCAGCTCCTCCTCACCTTCTCTCTCTGTCTCTCTCTCCTCTCTCTCTCTCTCCCTCTCTGTCTCTCTCTCTCCCTTTCTCTCTCCTCTCTAAAATAAATAAATAAAATTCTTTAAAAAAGGAAAAAAAACTATAAGTTTGTTAATAGTTCCAGTCTGAGAGATGCTGAAGAGGAAATTTTTTTTTTTTTTTCAGGCAAGAGTCATCTCAGGGTAAATCTCAGACCAGGTTTAGTGCTCACACATTTCCTTCCATTTATTTCAGAGGCCCCACAGGGAGAGTCTGCATCCTTTGCTTTTACTGCATTTAAGTTTTAGAACACGAAAGTGATCTGATCTGTTTTTTCAGCTACATAAGGTGGAGTGGGCATATCTTTGAGACAGTCTGTGTTGGAATCAGTGTTGTACAAAAGAAGTGGTGAATTCAGCGCTGGAGTCTGCATCCTAATATCTAAATCCTGCAATATGTTTTTATGACAAATATCTACTTCAATGATCTGTAAGTCTCAAGCAGCCATGGGCCTAAAGACCCCAAGGGGCTATGAGCTAATAAAGCCAAAGTTTACTGTAAATAAAACAACTTGTGCAGACATTAAAATCAAACCCATTTTCAGCTCACTAGCATCTTTGGAATTTTGTCGTTCTCTTTCTCTATGATTTTTGGAATCTTCCTTTAGAGGAACCTAAAATATTCTAGAAGAAGACAATTGTAATAATTGCACTGTGTTCTTTTTGTTACATATTATTTTTAAATGTTTGAAAATTTGTTGAAAACAAACTTAAGGAAGACTTGTCTACCTTAACCTCTCCTCCTATCCTCCCACTTCCTTTCATTTTTAGATCAGGTTTGGAATAAGTCTGCTATTTCTTATTATTAGAGGTAAAATTGTTTCGCCATATTTTTAATGATATGCTTTGGTACCATTCCTCAAGTCAGATTTAAATTTGCAAAAAGTGATTAGATTTTGGAGAAGTATAGCCAACAAACCCAACTGACCTGATTTGTCTAAGGAAAGCATCCAGAAGCCTGTTAAGCGTAAGATTTGTGGCTACTTCTATTGGATAGTCACAGCACACCAAGTTCTTGTTTATTAGCATGCAGTGTTGCAAGCTGGGAACAAAGACTTTTGTTAAATTATCTTGTGCTTCCCTGAGTGCCTCAGTGCTAAAATGTTCTTTAAAAAAAATAAAGAGTCTTCAACGGAGAATAGATTATTAGAAACCTTCTTTCCCTCTGGGTTTCTCCTTCTTCCTGCCCCCCTTCATTTTGTTAGCTTCCCTTCAATTCCAAATCATGTGCCACAATGTGTTTTTCAGGGAATTTCTCGGTTTCTCCCTTTTCATTCATCAATCCTTTTGTCGCTTTCCCTTAAGTACTTCCTCAATTTAAACCTTATTCAATAATAAATATACTTCACAGAGTGAACTAATGGATCACAGGACTTTTTCCCTTATGCAGCCAGTTTCAATTCTCAAACAAAATAATGGTGATGATGATAATGATGGTAAAAACACTCGATTCTTGCAATGTGTCTGTGCAGGTTTTTAAAGTTGTTTTTGCTCTGTGTGTGGCATGCCACTTCAGAAGGTAGGCTTGCCACTCTTGATTTGTAATTTTTATTTTGTAGCCTAGAGATCTAGGTTCTATAGTGAGAATGAAGATCATCCTCTAGTCCTATTTGAAACTTCCATTGACCAATGGAGACCCCAATATGTCACAAGATGCCCAGTTGTTTGATGTTTCCAATTAGTATAAAGTTTTCCATTACACTGAACTAAAATCCATGTCTATCTTCACTGTTAGTACAGCAGAGCACGAATGCACTCTCCTTTACACAGACAGACATTCAAGCGTTAGAAGACAAATCTCCACAATTCAAACTAAACATCCTCAATGACTCCAGGCATTCATCAAATGTCAGGAGTCCAGGCCCCTCATGTCCATGGTTTCCTTTCATTGGTACACTCTAATTTGTCAAATGTCTTCTTTAAATCTTGTCATTGATTTTGGGGAATGGATTGGTCATACACAATTTATGACCACCATTAAAATATTAACGTGTATCCTAAAAATGGCGCACTCTCCCCAACAACCTGTTAAACACCTGGCCCAAGAACGTGGGTCACTGTCAGCAAAAGGAGCTGTTTCCCTGGCCGGTTGGCTCAGTGGTAGAGCGTCGGCCTGGCCTGCAGAAGTCCTGGGTTCGATTCCCGGCCAGGGCACACAGGAGAAGCGCTCATTTGCTTCTTCACCCCTCCCCCTCTCCTTCCTCTCTGTCTCTCTCTTCCCCTCCCGCAGCCGAGGCTCCATTGGAGCAAAGATGGCCTGGGCACTGGGGATGGCTCCTTAGCCTCTGCCTCTGGCGCTAGAGTGGCTCTGGTCGCAACAGAGCGACGCCCCAGAGGGGCAGAGCATCGCCCCCTGGTGGGCGTGCCGGGTGGATCCCGGTCGGGTGCATGCGGGAGTCTGTCTGACTGTCTCTCCCTGTTTCCAGCTTCAGAAAAATACAAAAAAAAAAAAAAAAAAGGGAACTGTTGCATCAATTGCACGTACACTAGGCATCCTAACAACTCTGCTGAAGGAGGACACTCAGCCTTCAAAAGGAGACCTTGAAGGCTACCCAGCCCACATATACATGTGCTTTCTACTGTTCAAGTAGTAATAATTCAGAAAAGCTAGTGAGACAGAGTGTCTCTTAATGCCTAATTTTTATTAATAAGCTATATTAATATTCCTAGACCATCGTGTCATAAGAAAATAGAACAAATTTCTCTGAAAAGTGATTTCTAATTGTGTCCGCAAAATCTGATGTTTACTACTTGAAATATGAACTTATAATAAACAACGCTTTAGTCAATGGGGCTATTATAGTAGAGTTTTGTAATGAGATCAATAAGAACTTTCAGTGACCCAGGCCGGTTGGCTCAGTGGTAGAGCATCAGCCTGGGTCACTGAATTCAGGATTTCCAGTATGTGGAAATCCTGAATTCAATTCCCAGTCAGGGCACACAGGAGAAACAACCATCTGCTTCTCCATCCTTCCCTCCACCCTTCGCTCTTTACCGCCTGCAGCCATGGCTCTAATGGTTATAGCAAAGTTGGCCCCAGAAGCTGCGGAAGGCTCCATGGTCTCTGCCTCAGGTGCTAAAATAGCTAGGTTACTGAGCAAAGGAGCTGCAGCCCAGCCAGGCAGAGTACCCCTGGTAGGGGCTTGCTGGGTGGATGCTGGTCAGGGCACATGTGGGAGTCTGTCTCTGCCTCATTGCCTCTCACTTAATAAAAGAAAAATTAAAATTAAAAATAGAAGTTTTATCAAAGTGTTCACATGGTTAGCCATTGAGCTAAGTTGAATTCTCAGCCCTTGATCGAGACTACTTTAGAGCTTTAAATATGGGTCAAAATAAACAAGGAAGTCCACATAATCCAAAGTCACTAAATGTTCTCTTGCAAGACCTAGAACATTGATTTCGGGGCCTCCTTGACAGTGTGTGTGTGTGGGGGGGCTCCCGCAAGGGTCTTGCACTCTGATATGCTCAGATCACCAATAAAGGTAGCTGGATTCTCATTGGATTCTGCCCAACCTCATTAGGTTGAATGGACACGACTAAATCTGCGTGGTTGATTTCTCAGCAATATAATTTGGGTTTAAGCTTTGCTTTGTATTTAGTAGGAAGAACTAATTTAACACAGAGAATATTGCTTTATTTTATAAATGTGTTATATAAAATATATCAGATTTGTAGTTTATATGAATAAATTCTCACCCATTTTGAACCTTAGCTGCTCACATCCCACACATTTATAGAGTTTGGGTGCCGACACTGTCTGTGTGGAATAAATACAGGAATATATATGTTTAATGGGCCCACACTAGCCTCTTATTTTACTTATACAATAGATATGATTAACATATTTTAAATTCACTATAGAAATTGGATCCTTCAAGTAACTACTTAGTACATATGCATCGATTTTTCATAATTTTCAGAGTTTTTATGACTCTCTATCACACATATATCTCCCTGTTTTCCTGGCCGCTCCACACTTAAATTAGACTCTTCTTATACCTTTCCCCAACCATAGTTTTTGGATTTTATGTAAAAATCTGTAACCTGGTTCTAGTACTTTCTTAAGATCAGTAATATCTTACACAACAAATTCAGAAGCCCTTGTTGAGTTTTATTCTCTTTTACTAACTGTGGTATTTAATACTGTTGACAACCAGCAGTATTTGTGGAATCCTTTCTTCCATGATTTTTGGGGACACTATATATGTAATCTTATTGATTAGTCGACAGATATTTATTGAACACTGAGATTCTATTCATGTATCTCTCTTCACTATTTTCTTTTATGGTTCTTTTCATGATGCCTGAACTCAAATTCATTCTTGGTCTTTCACTGTCTTTCTCTGAGATGTTTGCCTAAGACTCAAATTAATATAATGATAGAAACTTTGGGTTAGGAGGCACTATAGTGACTAGTTAATCCAAGTAGCACTCTAAAGATGAGTAGATTACACCCAGTACATTAAGTGTCTTCCCTAAGATCTTGCATCCAGTCAGTGATGAACCCACATCAACTCATATAAAATCCAGAGGGATTTCCACGCTGCCTCTTTATCTTGTATAGCACCTGACTCAAGATCTTCTGAAGTCCCAGGTCTAACCCTCTTCTTGCTTTTCTAGTTCTGTCATCATATTTCTATTCTTCTCTATTTCAGAGCCTAGATGTTAGTCACATTTGGCATCTCGTAGTTTCTCACTCCTCCCATCCTTAGAGACAAATATTTATAAGGTGTAATAGAGAATCTGACCTTTTAATTTTTTTCTTGTTGCCACTACTGTGGCTCAGAGCTGAGCCTGTGTAATGGTAAATGCCTTTCAGTTGGTCTTCCAGGCATTGGTTCTTCATCATCAATTCCTTTGATGCTCCAATATTTACAATATCACTTTTCCCCCATCAGCCTGTCAGAAAACTAATGCTTATATCCATTTATAAACAGTTGTCTTTAAATGTTTACAAGTATTCAGAAAAACAAAAGATAGTCATTGCAGGTGCAACATCTGTGACAAATAGAAAATATTGACATCTTGCTATTATGTGTAAAAGACCTTTTTTCAAGGAATTAGATTATGAAGTGGGAAGGGAAGGTCATTTAGAGAACTAGTTAACTATTAGAAAAATTGTTTGGAAAGAAAACAATATAGAATTTTAATTAGCATATGTGATGAATAAAACTAAAAAAACAAATCTGCATTCTGTCTACATCATGATACCAAGTAATGGGCTGGGAGAAAACTTGTGAAACAGAAAAACAGAACTGAGTTGAATCAATTGTCGTTCATGACTATTATTACATTATACTTTCTCTGTTAGTAAATACAGTGGACCTCTATTAATTCACAGGCATGAGGCCACATTTTGATAATGTGTGACAATTTAGCCTATAATAGAGAATCCTTACTTCTGTGAAGAGTTCTGTCAGCTTTGAATGAGCCATACAACTTGACCCAATTTGGTTTACTGCTAGTTTGCTGCCTACCCTAACATCACCCCCTGCCATATGTAGTGGAAAAGAAGCTTTACTTCAATCATGAAAGTCAACAACTTCAATCAGATAGCAACTGACTTGCTAAAAAGTGAATATGTGGAAAATAGTGAGAAAATACTACTTTTAAGGACACTCTAATAAAACAGTTCCTGAGCATAGAGTTTTGAATCAACAATAACTTTATTGTGTAGATGTACAGTTTCTCCATCATCAGGCTATTCTACATGCCAATGGAACATTATAGACAATAACAGTATTTTAAAGGATAATTATTTTCCTTATTTTTTCCACTTCCTTCCTTTCTACCCTATTTCCCTTAATAAATATTTGCAAGGATTTGCTGAGGAAGGCCTTGTCCTAGGGGCTAGAGATACAACACTGTCTTGCTTTTGACTACTTTATAATTTCACTAAAGATTAATTGCGTGGACCTAAGAAAAATGAAAATGAATTCTCCTCTAAACTGTGATACCACCAGAAAAAGTAAGAGCATATGAAAGAATCTGTTTAGACAAGAAAAGAGAATATACCAATTAGATTAAATAATGATAGCTAATATAGCACTGACAAAAGAAAGATAAGAAATATACATATAAGTGTTGGTATTTATTTAAATGTTTTATTATATCCATCCTTCAAAATTGTTAAACAAAAACTTCTACTTAGTAATTAACCAGTATTTAGAGAGAATATTTTAAAGACTTCTTTTGTCTTAAAGGGGCTTAATTATGCTAATTTGTACCCTCTCAATTATCCACATTTGGGAAAAGTTAAGTTACTTGCTCTAAGTAAGCAAAACGTATGGCAGTTATCTTGATGTAGTCAAATCTAAAGCTGTAAACTAAAAAATCTCGCATTCTCTGTCTCAATGGATGCTCATTGGTTTTAGCACCAAATTCAATCTAAGGCTTAGAGGGACCAACTAATCTGATGAAGGTCATGTAATTCATAAACAACAAAACAAAACTTGAACCCAGACCTAATTGCAATGTCTAACTGTCTAACCATTCATGTTCTGCTGCTTCCAAGGGCTTATCACTATACCTCTGGGTAATTATCTGTGTGACCTCAGTAAACTATCTGACATCTCTAAGCCCCAGGAAACCTGGGGAAAAAATTCTATCTAGCTAGTTAGCTATCTTAGAATATAGATATTTTAGAATGAGTTCTTGTTATTTTGTTCATGGTTATTACAGGTATACTATAAATTCCATTGTCCTAAATTATTTAGAAACATATTTTTTTAAAAAGCAAAATTAATGTCAACAGTGAAGTATGGTAGCTTTATTATTCAATGTTTGTAAATCGTATTTCAGCTATGTAATTCTGGATACCCAGACAATAAATATGATTAATATGATCTACTCCAAAAAACATACACTTAAGGAAAACCAGCATAGATACCATACATATATTTACAGTTGTGTGGTTTCTGAAAAACGAGAAATTAATTTTAATAAATATCTAGTCTAGTTTGTTTTCTAATTATTCATCCCTCTTGGTTTGAGAAAATACGTTTGGGAATGGTCTTGATTACTTTAGGCAAACAATATTCTTTAGCACCTATTTTGATCTAGTTTTCCTGTGAGTTTAAAGAAATACAGTGGTGAAAAGACAGAATTCTTATTTTCCTGGAGTTGAGAATCTGAGGGATAAGCATTATATCAATAGTCGTGCAAGAAATCATATGCTTAAAACTGGGGGAAATGTTCTAAAGAAAAGTACATGTTATGATTGGCATGTTGAAGTGGGAGGACAAATATTAAGCAAATCAAAAAGTCTTTCTTAATAAAGAGACATTTATTTAAGCAAAGATGCCAAGGATGTGCAGGCATTGATCAGTAGGAGCAGGTTAAGGAGAAGCATTGCTCACAGAAAAGCAGGACATACCTTACTTCAGAGGAGAAAAGGGGGAGGGGTGCTAGAGAGGTTCTAAACAAGGCTTGAGTGATGACCTTCTAGATTATGTTACATTTTTCAAATTTTAGTCTAAAGAAATGGAGGACAATTAAAAGATTTTAAATGTGTGTGTAAAAAAGGCAACATGATCATACTTTTATTTTAAAAATGATCGCTGACTAGTATGTGGAGAATAGATTGTTTAGGAGATTCTTGCAGTCTACCTGTACTCGGTTGCGAGGAAAGAGAGATGGAAAGTAATTGACAGATTTGATGCATACTTTGAAGGTAGAATTAGCAAGGGATAACGAATGTTTGAAGGTGGAATATGACAAAGAAAGATATCAAGTATGACTTCAAGGTTTCTGGCTGGACAAGCTAATAAGCATATGGTATCATTTACTTTGATAGAGAATAGTGGACAAGAATGAGGGAGTGGAGGGAAGAGGTATAGAGAAAGGGAGAGAGAGACAGAAGGAGGAAGGAAGAGAGACAAGGAAGGAAGGAAGAAAGGAAGGAAGGAAGGAAAGAAGAAAGGGATGGAGGGAGGGAGGGAGGGAGGGAAGGAGGGAGGGAGGGAGGGAGGGAGGGAGGGAGGGAGGGAGGGAGGGAGGGAGGGAGGAGAAAAGATTTTACAGGGAAGATTGTTGTTCTGTTGTCTCATTCTGGGCATGCTTTGGAATTTAGGATATCTATGAGTTATCCAAGTGAAGTTTTCATGGATACAGTTAGCACGTTGATTACAACTCTGAAAAGAAGACAGGGTTACAAGCAAATTTAGAATTTAACCTTATGACTATGGCTTTTGATATAAAAGAACATGAATGAAAAGAAAATAATGTGAGAAATGAAGAGAATTTAAAAACAAGACTTTGAGAAACCAATTTTAAAAGTTAAGTAGAGTAAGAGGTGCCAACAAAGAATATTGACAATGAGTGGCCAGAGAGACAAAGGATGAAAAACCTAATTGTGTGCTGCCCCAGAAGACAAAGGATGGAACAGTTCAAAGAAGAGGAGATGGTTGGGACTCTGGGCAAGGTGATATAAGGAGGTAGGTGAGTTCTCTAAAACACACGAGGTATACAAATAGCTAATAAGCCCACTAAAAGATGCTCAACATCATTCATTAGTCATTAGAGAATTGGGAGTGTCAATCATTTCTGATGAGGATGTAAAATGGTACAGTTTGAGAGTTTCTTAAAAAGATAAAACATGTTTGCTTATTATAATATATGACCAGGCATTTCCACCCCTTGGTATCTATTCAAGAAATATAAATATATGGCTACACAAGGACTTGTGTATGAATGTTTATATAAGCTTTATCCACAAAAGCCAATAATTAGAAACAATTCAAATGTTGTCTAATTGGTAAATGGGTAAACAAAATGTGGTATCCATATGATAGAATGTGATTCATAAACTGAACACATCTCCAAAACAGTATTCTTAGTGAAATAAACCAAACAAAAGAACACATGTCAATGATTCCATTTATTAGAGACAGAGAACAGATGAGTAGTTGTGGATGCTGGAGATTCGGGTGAGGACCATGAGAAATTTAAGGAATAATTTACATTTTTCTAAAACTGAATTGTGGAGATGGTTGCACAACTGGATAAACTAACTGTTACAATACTTTATAGCTACAGTAGATGAATTTTGTGGCATATAAATTATACCTCAGTAGAGCTCTTCTATTTTATTTATTTATTTGTTTGTCTGTTTGTTTATTTATTATTAAGTGAGAGGTGGAGACAGAGAGGCAGACTTCCTCATGTGCCCCAACAGGGATGCACCCTGCTAGCCCCTTATGGGGTGATGCTCTGCTTAACTGGGGTCCTTGCTCTGTTGCTTGGCAATGAATCTATTTTAGCACCTGAAGCGAGGCCATGGTGCCGTCCTCAGCACCCAGGGCCAACTTGCTCAAATGAGCCATGGCTGAGGGAGTGGGAGGGGGAGAGAGAGAGAGAGAGAGAGAGAGAGATAAAGAAGAGGGAGGGAGAGGGGTGAGGAAGCAGATAGTTGCTTCTCCTGTGTTTCCCTGACTGGGAATCAAACTTGGGACTTCTACACACTGCTCTGATGCTCTACCACTGAGCTAACTGGCCAGGGCCAATAGAGCTCTTTTAAAAAGAAGAGAAGGAACTCCTTCCTGACTAGTCTACAATAATGTAGTCCCTGTATCCTGTACCATGCCTTCTTGCACCCCAGTTTATTTTTCTATTTGTTTCTAATCTTCCTTTACTATGGTGGCAATATATTCTATTTGTTTCTGACCCTAACTTCACTTTGGAGCAGAATTTTCCTTCTGGAGTTTACCTGCAAATATAAGTGGAATCTCTTCACTAAGCAGTTTGATCTTCCATAGGTCATGACAATTTGTAGACTCTCACGGACATCTTTAAGTTCTCTTAAGAAAACTGGTTTATTCTAGCGATGTCCTGGGGTTTGAATACATGATCCATTAACAGAGGTCCCACTCCTATATCAGAGTGTAGGTCTAAATCAAATCATGCTGTGCTGAACCTCTGCCAACCTGACCTGGGAGGACCCTGGCTCTGGGCCATCCCATGCAGCCTGCTTCAGCTGTCAGATCTTGCTTCTTCTCCACACCAAACTCAGAGTGTGAGTAGGACTTTATATTGTACATCATTCACAATCGTTTACAAATTTGCTCTGATATAACAATTACATTTTCAAAAATAAAATTCTATCGAAGATTTCTGAAGAAACATAATTTTGGGATGTGGTAGACGAATCAAGAGTTTCTTCAACGCTGGTCTTTGCTCTCTGATTTGTTAACACAGTAAGTTTGTTGGGTTCTAGACGTTCCCTGTGGTGTTTGGAGCTGTGGTTCTTTTGTGCTTTCAAAACAGGCCAAGGAGCAGCTCAGAGCTCTGCTATTGATTTGCCTCACTCTGGTGAGTGTGAAGGATTCCTGTTCAGTGAGTCTTGTCCTGCTAGAGTCAAAAACAGAAGTAAAAAAAATGTGCACAGCTTAAAAAGTGCAGCCTGACTCCACTGGTAACCTAGCATGGCAATCATAAGACTGGCATTATTAAGTACCCATCATAAACTGTCCAAGGACTCGCACTGTCTTCCCTGATGTTGTTATAGAGCTAGGAAAATGAGTAGAAGGAAGAGAACATGAAGGAGGATAAAAGAGGCACCAACTACAACCTCACCTTTTTTTGCTGGTGTGAGATTAGTTGCACAAAGTTGAGGAAAGCATATATGTACATACACTTTTTAAGGTCCATGCAGGAAACTATAGAAGTTGCGAATGTGAAAATCATGCTTAGAACCATGATTTTTTGGATGCTCCTGCTCTACTCGATATTCTTACTCCCATTATCCAAACAACTACTTAAAGTTGAAATGTTTACTCATATTTTTTTAAAGTCAATAGTATAAAAGAGGTATATTTTCATTTCTTGTGACTATTAGCTACTTGCCAACAAAACTCCTGTTTCACCTGCTCCCAGGGTTCAGAGGGCTTCTGCTGCACACAGGCCGGGGTTGCACATCTTCCTGGAGAACCTTTTGCCTTGGCTTGAGCTGGACACATTTTGCAGGTAATGCTGCATTTACAGGTGCAGTACATTTTTTTCCCAGTCCTGGCCAGAGAGCAGAGACCTTGCTAATCTTCCTGACAAGACCTTAACTATAATAAAGTGACATGTTAAGGAAAACTAGATTTTAAAGTATTACTTATAATTTTAAGATGAGAACCCAAAGAATAAATTTTAAGATGATGAACACAGAGAATCTGAAAGATTGAGACTCATAAAAATGGAAGTCTTTATGGAGACAAGTGCACATGAAGTCATAGATCATTAATACCAAAGGTACAGTGTGCATGCCAGACAGTTACATGGCCAGTTACTGTATCCTTTCCTTAAGCTGGATTAAGAATTCAGTCTGTGTCTCATCAATAATGTTGGGGAAAACAAGGCAACCATCAGAGATTTAGGAACATTATGAATGCATTATAATGAAGTCAGGGTAAAACTCAGGCAAGCTATTCAAAGGATTTATATGAGGAGTTTTTAACCAGAGAGGTCCATGCCAGTATTATCAGGAGAGAACTTTTCAAAATGTTCATTCCAAGGCTTCCACTGCCAGCCCTTTTCATTCATTTAGGTCTCAATGAAACTCATGCATATGAATTCTGAAAATTTTTCCCAAGTGGTATTGATAATAATCTTGGTTAAGAAAAGAAAGCATGTGCCCTGGCCGGGTGTTTCAGTGGATAGAGCATCATCCAGGTGCACTGAGGTCGTGAGTTTAATCCCTGGTTAGAGCATTTACGAGAAGCAATAAATGAATACACAACTAAATGGAACAACTAAGTGGAACACTAGTGGATGCTTCTCTCTCTCTCTCCCCCCCTCTCTCTCTCCCACTCTCTCTCTCTCTCTTCCCCTCTCAAATCAATGGAAAATTTTTAAAATGTTTAAAAACTAGAAAAAAGAAAAGAAAGCATTTTCTACTTTGTAATTTTATATCTGACACCCTACCCACTAGATTGCTAACTCCTTTGCTATTCTTAGCACAGCTGAACAATAACTTCAGAGGAGAGAGAGTGCTGCTTTAATTCATTATTGTAATTCCTCCTGCCCTTCCCCCTCCCGTTGCTGCTTTAGCTAGAGGAGGACAGGGTCTGTGGTTGGCGCCCAAGAAATTGAGTTTAAAAAAGATTATGCATTTAGTCATACTCATCTCCATGTCAATTGATTTTCCTCTTTTCTGTTGTTATTGTTTATTTATCTACCTGGTAGGCTCTTAAATGTTGGTTGAATGAACACACTGAGTTTTGAAGTTAAAACAAGTTATTTTAAGGGGTTTTTGAGTCATATTTGTATAAATCAGTTTTATTACTTGATATTCATGTTCTCTTTCTGGGATTCTCTAAAATACATCTTTGGTTTATATAAGACTTGATGCAAACAGCTCAGTTATACCAGTTTTCAGAAACACTGAAATCAAATAACAAATCTGAAGTAACAAGACAAGCAGGTATAGTTGATACCATGATTTCAAGTACCGTTCCTAATAGCACTGTTGATAGATCTTGCATAACACTTTATTTTTATAATTGATGCATCAAAAAACTATTTGACCCATATGACTTCTAAGGTCCTGTAATCCTAATTCTACTATGAGGAGATTCTTAGATGTTCTGGTAAGATACATGAAAGGAAATAAAAGCATTTCTAGTCATTAAATAATTATTTCAGTCAATGCTGGCATAGTATCAAGTCAGAGAATATATTATAATATTCCATCTCTTCCATGTTATTTGACTACCATTCACTGATAACTGAAAAAAAAAAACCCAGCAATAATAAGACTGTTTGGTATCAAACATAAATTGTTATTATAAGTCATCACCCCAGCTTATATGTAGAAGATACAATTTGAAAAGTTCAGCTGGGCACCTTCACATGACTTACAAAGAGCTGTATATTTCTCAAAGCTTTTATTAAAGATTCCTATGCTTTAGGTACTATAGATCTGTAAGTGGAATGTGTGCTTTGTTTTCACTTCACTACTGAATGTATGTTCCATAAAGTCTGTCCTATGGCCCCTCTATCTGTAATCATGCTTCTCTTTGAATCTGTGCTAATTGATTCAGTACCTTGTTCTGTCTTCTTTTAGACTTTTTACCAAATTGTAAACCCCTGTAGAGATGGCCATCATTCTTATTTATCTTGTGACTCCTGCTGTGACAAGCACATAGTGGTACATGATTATAGATTCTTTGAATTGATAATCTGTTATCCAGCAATTAATAATGACAGTATCTTCTTAATCCCAAGAATAATTCCACCACCATCACTGAAGTAAAAAGAGAACATTTCATTTCAAATTTTGAAGTCTTTTACAAATAGATGTTATACGCTAATTTAAAGTGGATCTTTAAGCTGTCACCAAAGGCACTTATTCTAGTTAAAAACCTGATCTACTTATATATTCATGCATAATTTACATTACACCTACTTTCAAAAATTACATGAAGACACCATTGAGATGATGCCATTTATAGGAACTACTGAAATATCAGTCACAAAATCAATTTCAAACAGTCTTATTCCCAAACTCACCTTGGTATTTTTAAATGTTTATAAGTCAAAAACATTATCCACAGCAAATAAAGTTTCAGGGGGTTTATGTTCTTACGTGTTTTAAGCTAGTTACATGCTTATCATATGATTCTATTACAAAAATAACATTTTATATTATTTTTCTTTTAATCTAAATCATTAATTTAAACTATTTAAAATGCTATAAACTATAGAGTGAATTAAATATGTATATTCAGGTGAAGAATATTTTAATTCCTGGCTTCAAGTGAGTTTAAATATAGAGAATTCCAAGGACTTGGGCAATCAGTCACACACTTTAAGTTCTCTGCAAAGCCATAGGGATGAGAATTATAACTTGTTCCCATTTTCCTTAAAAAGTGATTTGAGGTGAGGACTCCAAGGGAACAAGAGAGTGCTATTCTAAGAAAGAAACATGAGGCAAATGGAGACACAAGCAGAGAGGAGACTTCAAGGACCAAACCATTCCATATTCTCTTCATCTCAAGTGCACTTAACCAAAATGCATGATTCCTATGAGTTCTGCACAATTCCCTTGTCCGAAGGGGTTGTGTGGCAGACATTGAACTTTCCATCCAGCTATGTTGAAATGTCCAGTACATCTTAAACATGTTATTTAAATTAAAAATGAAACATTTGGGCCTTGGCTGGTTGGCTCAGCGGTAGAGCGTCGGCCTGGCGTGCGGGGGACCTGGGTTCGATTCTCGGCCAGGGCACATAGGAGAAGCGCCCATTTGCTTCTCCACCCCTCCCCCTCTCCTTCCTCTCTGTCTCTCTCTTCCCCTCCCGCAGCCGAGGCTCCATTGGAGCAAAGATGGCCCAGACGCTGGGGATGGCTCCTTGGCCTCTGCCCCAGGCTCTAGAGTGGAGGAGCAGAGCATCGCCCCTGGTGGGCGTGCCGGGTGGATCCCGGTCGGGCGCATGCGGGAGTCTGTCGGACTGTCTCTCCCCATTTCCAGCTTCAGAAAAATACACACACACACAAAAAAATGAAACATTTGGCCACGCCCTAGAAGATGGATCCCACTGAATATAGGCATATGTTTACCTGGGTGGGTTACATCATAATTTCTTCCTTGTGAAATAAAATTTCAACCTAGATGCCATAACTAAAATTAATTTTAGGTTTTTTATTTTAAAGAAAATGTTCTCAGAAAGAAGAATTATAGTTCAATTTTAAATATTGGATTTAATGGAAATAATTTGATTTAATGTCTTTACATCTGAGGTAGAATTACGATAAAAATTTATCCTCTTTGTTCAATAAAGACAATCATGTGATGAAACAATAATAAAGTAATTAGATAAACCTTTTTTGGAGATTTGGGCTTTTAATAACATGAAGTTTGCTCTTCAGCTTTTAGAAGGCACACATACAATAAAAATAAACTTTATATAATCCAGAAAAAAAGCAATAAATGAGTAGAAATCTTTTAATAATAATTATGACAAGTAAAAAGCTGAGGATTTCATGTCCAAAGTTGATGCTGTTTAATCAAGCCCTGGAATATAAACTCATGTTTACTTCTAACACACAAGGTGAAGTCACTGCCAAGTGTGAGATGCCATGATAACCTGGAACAGTGAGAGAAAGATCTGCTTGTGGACGAAAAAGAAACCTGGCATCTTATGACTTTTCTCTGATAGCTGCCAGCATTGCTGGACCCATGGGTAATTCAGTTACACTAGTATGGCCATACTTGACCCAGAAAGAAGCTCTTTATCTAATGGACCTCAAGTTCAGTGCTAGTCTGCCTGTAAGATCAGAATTAAATGTGGTTATAGGCTCCTCCAGGGTTGCTTTGGGCAAGAGCAGGTTGGGAATATTGACTAAAAAGTACACTCATAGTAGCTGGGGGTGGAAATAAAGCATTATGGAAACACTTAAAGGATCGGGACCAAGCAGAGCTTTCTACTTGCAAAAAAATCTTCTGTTGCAATACTGACAAAGCTTGCTAAGCCATTAGTTCTTGGAAGGGCCAAGGGAAAAAGGCAGAAAGCAAAAAGAATACCAGGGGGATTTGGGCAGAGAAGACATAGCCGTGTTTTTCGTACTCCTCTTTCAACTACTCTCTTCAACTGGCTCTCGCTCCACTGCCTTCCTTATCTCATCCCCCAGGGCTCCTGACACTGCCCCAAGTGCTTTTTCTTCTAGAATTAGTTGTACTTATCTTTTCATTTCCTGTGAAACAGACATCTTGAAAATGTCTCACCCTTCTCCACAGGTCTTTCTCTGCATCTGATATATTTCCTTGTGACTAGCTTCAAAACTTCATGACACTTACAAGTTTAACTGTTGAACAAATACAGGACAATTTCTAGAGAGGTTGGGCTGTGAATTTACCAAGTGATAGATATGTGAGGAAGTGGGGAAAGCACAGCTCGCTTTTTGAGTTGAGGAATTCACAGTTGGTGAAGAACACAGTAGTAAGGTAGATAAGAGCTATAGGCAAAGCTAAACAAATGAGCCTTGGTTCACATGAACCTGTTTCTACATGAATAGATGCACCCACTCACCTGGATCACTGCCATAAAATACTCATTTGGACCCCAAGATAGCTACTCCGAGTCACAACTCCTTACAATTGGTCCAACCAATGTCATTCTAAGTGGTTTTTTTAGCCCATGTAACTTTAGCACTCACATCCACAGCCCTACCTCTTATTGTGTACCTGTTCCTATCTCACTAAGTCAATCTTCTGCTTTAAAATCTTCTGTGATAATCATTGCTACCATTTACTAAGTATCCACTATATCCCTAGGAATGTGTGAGACACTTTACATATATCTACTATAATCCTTGCAACATATCTACTGTGATTGTTGCAATTATAAAGTATATATTGTGATCCTCCTTTTACAGATGAAGAAGCCATGGAGATATGAAAGAACTTGCCTGAGTGTAAAAATGGTGGTATATAGCTGAGAATCAAAGCAAAATAAGTCTGGCTCCAAAGGCAATGGTCAATTCACCAGAGCTAATACCATTCAACAGTTCCTCAGCATGTTCCCCAAAGTCCCCCCTGGTTCTGTTGTTGCCTACAACCCAGCCCCATCTCTGGTCCTTCTGCCTTCCACTTAGTATGACAGCAATAGGTAAATGCTGGTATGATCCACTACCCCACCCTCTTACAGCATACTCCTCTGCTTGGGATACAGTTCTCCAATCTAGCTTAGCACCTTTCAGCTTTTTAGATGTGGCTTCCCTCAAGGTCTCCCTGGTACTCTATCTTAGATACAGCAGCCTATGTCTGTTCCTTTGAGAACACTTGCAATAAAGGGCTGTTACAGTGTTTTTTTTCCTAGATGTGTTCTCACCTATGCAGTAAGGCTCATGAAGTAAAGCAAGTGTCGTTCTCACCTTCACATCTTTAAAACCTAGCATAGAGCTTGGCACAGGCAGAAACTCTGAGAGTACTTATAGAACAAAACTTATTTGAAACTTCAGAAGTGTTTTCCTGTTGGGGGGTGTATGTGTCAGAAACAGAGACAGAGAGAGAAAATGACAAAGAGTGTGGGTTTTAATCATTCCAATTTGTTTTTATGTTTTGTAAGAGAAAGGACAGTGTCTTCTACAGTTTTATAGTTCTCTTTCAAAACCCCTTGCCTGCTGAAGACAATAAAGTGAATGGCTCTATTTTCATGGCGGTGTTAGGAGAGCCATGAAGGTGAACTACACAGAAGAGAAAGACAATAAGGAGGACAGATGGCAACTGAAAAAGTGAGCATTTACTAAGTATGTGCATCTCACCTATGTGCTAAAGCACTCAGGATTCTAACCAAACTAAACAATATGGAGCTAGGTAATTAAGAATAAATATTGAACCCAGACAACATAAGGGAAGAGAGAAGTGACACTTCAAATGAACTATTTACTTCAATTCTGGCACTTACTTGAGCAATGCTTCCTGGCAACTAAAACAAAATCAGAAACCATTCAGCACCATGGCTTAGAAGTATTCATTTGCTTACAAACAATAGAAAACCTGGCTTCCAGTGGCTCACACATGGAGAGTTTATTCCTCTCACGGAGGTCTGAAGTGGCTGCCAGCCTCCATTCAATAGCTGAATTGTGTTAGGACCAGCATCTCTGCAAGACTCTTGGTCTTCTCCTCCGGCTTCTCACCCATGATGGTCACAGGATTTCTGCTGCTCTTGCAGACATCACATTCAAGGTTTAAGGAAGGAGGAAGAGAGAGGGGCTTAGCAAAGCACAACTGTGCTTATATCAAAAAAAGCAAAAGACTTGATGGGCTCCTTCTTACTGTGTCAAGTGGTCACTTTCAGGAGGAAGAGAGTTTTAAAAGCATATGTTCCAATGTTGCATTGCTGCCCAGAGCGAGACTGGCATTCTGTTTATAAGGAAGAAAAAAAAGCAATATTATTGGATGAGCAACTCACACTGAAGATCACAGTTGTCATTGTTTGCCAATAAATGTCATAGAAATGCAGGAAGAAATATATCACACACATCAGTAAATATTTGATGAATCAATAAACACATATTTGGTCTCCTAACTGAACTATTTGGGAAAAAAAATCACAATCCATAAAACATGTATCAATTTGGTCATTTTGATGAAAGAGAATAACTTTTTTAACAAAATTGAAACTTAGCCATATATCTTAAATAATAATTCCTTCAAAACATTATTTGTCATGGGCAGAAATTTGTGTACAAAATTTATAGTCTCCTATTATTGGAATTTAGTTTACTTCCATGGTAAAGAACCAGAGAATTAATATTATTATAAATTTATTTGGTAGTATATTATTATTATTTTCTAGGGAAAAATAATAGAAGTAAAATTCTGGTGGCAAATGTTTTAAACGTTTTCAAAAATTTTGATACATACTGCCAAATTACCCTCTATAAATTCTACAATTTATAACTCACCAGTAGTAAGGAAAATAAGAATGTCATTTTCATGCAATCTTGCCAAAATATAAAACCTACTTTGCAATTGAATAAGTTAAAAATTAATATGTAATAATTTGCTTTTATTAGGTTTACTTTGGTACATTTGTATGAGTAAAGAATCTAAATAGATTTATAAGAATGAGTATATTTTTGTCCATATTTTCTGTTTATAACCCTTGCTCATTTTTCATTGAGATAGATATTTTGTATTGATTTAAAAGTTGTTTCTATATTATATATAGTAATTTTTATGAGCAAAAATATAACAACCTATAGTCATTTTGGAACTTTAATGTTATTTGTAGTAGCCTTTGATTCCTACATCTTTCATATAAAGAAAGGCCTTTTGCAAATTTTTAAAGAAATATTCATGGGTGGGTCGTATATTTTTGAAACCATTTGCACGTAGGACAAAGTCCTTCTGTCTTTTTCACACCTTAGGGAATGTCAACTCACTGGGTCTCTGATGCTGTGTTAACATTCTTTTCATTTCAAAACTAGTTATTTCCTTATATGACTTCTGCAATTTAATGTCTCATACACTTCTTTGATAATACACTTATAAACCTCCAATTCTAGGTGTTTCCCTATTGACTTTGAGAATTAAATGTTGTCCACAACCTGTCTAAAGTTAGTCTACAATTGTTTCTTTGTATCTAACTTTTCTCTCATGTCTCCTGGATTTTATAGAAATATTTTATTTATCTTTTAATAAGGGAAAATTTTCTGCCAGGTAGTTTGTTAACATCTTTTTTTTTTTTTTAATTTAATTTCTTAGGGCATAAAGGACATGTCCAACCTGAATGGATCCTTCTAAGACAAAACTATTTCTTTAGCTCTGTCTTCACCCTTCTTCCGTTAAGAGCATCAGTAAACTTAGGTTGGATTTTTACGATATTGTCCTCCATATCTATATATTTGCCATCTTTGTTCTCAATTCTCTTTTTTAAGCTACGTCATTAAAGAATTTCTTATGTTATTTTTGTCTCTAACTCAATTTTCTACAGTATTAATTCTGATTTTTTTCCCCAATGAGAATTCAGATATTTCTATTGCACTTTCTGTTTCCTTTTCATTCAACTTTATTTTACCCAGTGAAATTTCAAGTCACTCAATTTCAATCTTTAATTGAGCTTGTTGTCTATTTCTCATCCCCCCCCTTTTTTAACCTTTTCTGTCTCCTCATATCTTCCTGTTCCTATTTCATAGAAGAATCTCTACTTATTACTTGTTTTTGTAGCCAAATTCTTGAATATTGTCTTTGGGCTATCCCAATAACTATTTTTTCTTACATATCTTAAGGATAACTAGCTTACTCTGTAATTTTTTTTCAAAGTCCTTATATATAAACTAGTCTTCTATACTCAATATTTCCAATTGATAAGATATTTGATTGACCATAGACCATATCACAATTATTTGTGTTGATGATAGTGGCAGAGACTTTTTTCTTAGCTCCATTTCCAAAGTCAAGGTAGCATTCAACTAGAGTACTTAGATTGATGTACTGTCTTCAATTCTCAATATCTGGTTTCTTGACACCATAAATCTGAATGCCCTGCACCCTTCTAAAAGCTTTACCAAGTCTTTTTCTCGAAGATTTTCAGATGCTGCCGTCTACAGAGCACCAATCACTAAAGTGGGAAAAACAAGACCTTGGACCTTCATTTATAGGACTGCTAGGAATTTGACCATCACAGATGTTTGTCAAAGAAACTAAAGTGATAATCATTGCTAAGGTGTTCAAACCAGGCGGCCACAGAAGAGGTGACCTACTTCCAATGAAGAATGCTTCTCTTTAGGAAGTAGCAAAATGAGGCAAAGAATGAATAGGAAAAAAAAATCCACATTTATATAGAGCTTCTCCGATGGATTTAAATTTACAGAGCTAGCTAAATAATGAGTAAAAATCCACCCTCTGAGGCAAACTAAATCTGCATATTCTCCCATATATGTAAGATGGATGATTGCTGAAATTGTGGTTTATGTACAATCTTTTATTTGGTGGGAAGAATAATAATTATACATTTTAATCAAGTGATTCTTTAAAGTTTGAATTTGAAAATGTTTTCAGTAGCTAGAAGTTTATAGCCTGGCTCATGTTAGGTGTTCAATAAAGAGTTTTCATGAATGAGTGAGTGAATGAGTAAAGACCATATCTTTGAAACCTAAAATGGGTGGAGAACTGAGGCGGAGTTAAGGTTATTCTCTTCTTCTTGTCCCCTAAGAGGTATAGCTTCTCTGAGCTACGTGACAGGGCACATGGTACTGAGAAGGCCACATGAGACTGAGAAGGCCACAAGTGGGAGGCTTAAGTTCCAAACTATTACCCAACAGCACACCGAGAGAGCAGCTGCACCCAGCAGCATTTTATGAGCCTTCAGTTTTCTCCACAATCTATTCATTTCCAATAGACCATGCCCAGTTTATTGTACTTAACCATTGGTAACTTTTGCAGAACACAAAATCCCAAATTTTCAAGGACAATCACTTCAGTGTTTGGGATTTATATAATAAGAATTATGTATGGAGAAACATTGATTCGTACACATCCAATTGTCCAAAAATGAGCAAGGAGTTAGAAAGCAGGCTGTCATGGTTTTAATCCTGTCTTGGACCCAGTCTGACCTTGGGAACATTTCTAACTCTCTCTGAGTTTCAGTTTCCATATCTGAGAAATGAAGGAATTGAACAAGACCATCTCTGAAGACACTTTGGCTGTAATACCTGCAGTTTCCTTTCAGAAAGGACACTGTTCCCTTTATTAGACACTAGGAAGGTTTATGCTGAGCCCTATAGGTGATTGTTTAGAAGTAAACAGGAAAATTGCTTATAATACTCCTCTCCCTCCTGTAGTTTGAGACTTAAAGGGTGCGTTTTTTTTTTTTCTCACTATGTTCAGTTTTCAAAAGACATGCTGGAGGAAGTCAGCCAATTTCTGCCCACACAACTTCCAAGTGACGTCAATGGAAGCAGAGCACACAGATCTCTAGGCAAGTTTTGGCTCATTATGTGAGGTTTTTTTTTCTTTTTTTAAAGAACAACTGCAAAAATGATTTCTCTCAACTCAAATTACACAATTTGTTCTTCTTTGTGCCCTGAGTCAGCACTAGACATAATGTGGAAAATAAAGCAAGGTCTCCTTTTTACACATCAAGTGAAACAGGACACGGTTATGTGAAACATGGGATGTTTAAGATTCTAGAACACTTTCCAAGCAATATTTCTCTTGCCATGGCTGCCTCCTCATTTTAACATCGAAGGTTGATAAATAATCATCAGATGGAAAATTGGAAAAACATATCTAATTATTCTTACTTTGATCTTAGATTTGATTTCCAATCCTGCTGTTGACGTTGTATATCCTGGGTTAATGGCTTAACCCTCGGAAATATTTTAAAGGACTTCCTTGACAAAAAATAATGTGTGTTTTGTTCTCAGAGCAGCTTTGCATGATAAAGTCAAATATATCTGGAAATTTTATTCTACTTAATATAAACATGATCATAAGAGGAATAATAGGTGATAGTCACTCAGCTCTTAATATTTCAGTGTTCACAGAAATTCTGTAAAGTTGGTGTTATTCTCTTGGTTTTATTGATTGAGAAACTAGAGCAGAAGCATTAGGCCCAGCGTCACACAGCTGAGCAAATGGCATCTGGATTCCAAACCAGACAGTCTGGCTTCAAAATCGAACTACTATGTTGTCCAAACAATAATTTGTATATTTTTTCATTCAAAAGCATCCAATGGTACTTAGTTATTCTAGATTCTGAGCATCGTTTGTCCCTAAGTAATGTGGAACAAGGAGGTAGAAACACAATGAGTAGATAGAGGAGGAAGCTCATCTTTGTTTTGCGCCTACACACTGAACCAGACACTGTACTCAACAACTTATATCTATTTAATCTTTGCAAAAGTAGTCTGAGCAAAGCTGGATCAGTGACATTTTATTGATAACAAAATTGAGTTTTAGGGAAGTTGTCATTTGCCAAAGATCACGTGGCTGATAAAGGCTTGAGTTCTAATCTAAGTCTGTGTGTTTCCACAACCTGCACTTTCTTCACTGGAACATGGTGCCTTCATGAGCATGCACAAACAAAATGCTTACAGTTTAGTGTCGTAGCTGCAACAGGGCCACACAAAAGCACCCCCAATATTTGGGAAGGGCTTAGAATATTTTTAAAGGTAATGATGACTAAAGGGAATTTCTAGATTTGAGAACTTTTATTAATAAACTCCACTATAGTCAGTATGACCCAAACAGTGTTGGAAGGATGGTATTCAAATCTAGGTCCAAAGAGGTCCATGGACACCCCCCCCAAATTATTTGGTTATTAGTGTATATTTGACCCAAAATAGCATCAAAACATAAAATTCCATTTTAAAGCAGTTTCAAATGAATGCAATATTTTATGCATAAACGCTGGTATTTTTTTTAGAGCAATTAATAGAAACGTTTAAATGAAAAGGCATTTTATGAGTATGTGCAAAAATGAAAATTGGCATCCTGTGTATGATATCCTAGAAGGACCATTCTATAAATATTAAAAAGGTGAAATATATGAGAAATACTTATGGAAAGTACTTTAAGTTTTTCAAAATAAAAATATAATATAAATTGAAAGTTATTATGTTCTTTATTTGAATAGAACACTTCTCCTCAAAAATAGTACCAATTAAATGAAGCAATTTGGGGTTTAAATTGTCCTCCTTTAGAGTTTGTTCACATCACACCAAATGTCTTATTTATATTTGAATACCACAGGGAATGGGCAAGAAATTGTATGTTTAAACTGGACTTTTTCAAGACTTTTAAGGCCAGAATATTTGCTCTGCCAAAGACCAAATTATTGCAAAGTGGAGCAAGCACCTGATCTTGTGGTGAGTCAGAATAAGTAAATATGTCCACCTGGAAATGGAAACAAATGCTCGCAAGATCCCAGAGCACCATCTATTATACCCCGGTTACAGTGGTTTACCTGGGGGCCCAGGGTTTTGAACCAGCAACCTCAGCATTCCAGGTCGATGCTTTGTCCACTGTGCTACCTCAGGTCAGGCCTGAGACAACATTTCTAATCACCGTTATTCAAAAAGGTCTCCATAAACTTTCTTGCCTGCCCACCATGTCATGATATTCCAGTAATACCACATCAGATAGTGTGATGTATGGTAACTCTTTGACATGTGTAGAGGCACACACAGTATTCCTTTTCATCACAGCTTTAATGCTTTGTTTAACTTCTCTGTCTTTCCTGGGAAGAGATCTGTGTAAACACCGAAGACCAGAGACTAACCGTTTCTATCCATCCTGTGTAACACTAGATATGACTCATTTCTGTTCAGTCTCAGAGTTCATTTATCTTTTGTGGTGCAAAATTTATTTGCTCTTCATCAGTCTGGGTTACAGAACTTTTAGCCTCTGAAAAGTCACTATCAGTGCTAACTCGTGAGAATATGACCTCTGCTGTTGCTCAAGGCTTTGTTTTCAGAATTACCCATGCCCAGTTTAATAAATTATTTTTAAAGACTTAATCTATTCTTTTTAGAGAGTGGAGAGAGAAAGAAGCGGGAAGCAGCAGGAAGTATCAACTCCTGTATGTGCCTTGACCAGGCAAGCCCAAGGTTTTGAACTAGTGACCTCAGCATTCCAGGTCGATGCTTTATCCACTGCGCTACCACAGGCCAGTCCCCATGCCCAGTTTAAATACTCTGTTGTCATTATCTTCAAGCCCTTGGTTCTTGAAGTTCCTTAATAAATAAGGAGCTCTGCATTTTCATTTAAACTAGAATCTGCAAATTATGTGGCCAGTCCTGGTTACACTGTAATGTTAATGTATACAACAAATATAAAAAGTTGATTTAAAGTGTAAGAACTGAAATGAAAAATTGACCAAAGTGCCAGTAATGCCTTTGAGGGTTTTCTCCAACTTAGATGTTCCATTTAGTAAATATACCTGGATTATTTTTCTAAAAAATAACACTAATTTTAAAATGGAACTAAATCTCTCACCTATTATGTGATACATGCACCCATCTAGGTCTATGTGTATATAATATTTGAAAAATGAATACGTTTTTTCCCAGTAGTTGATAAGTAAATAGAACAGGAAGGAATTGAGAAAAGAAAAATCTCTTTAAGTAGTTGTGACTAATCAGTTAAAACATCCAACACTGTCTCCTTTCACTGTATTCATTTCATTGCCTCCTCTTTCACAGAAGTCGTAATCCTTTCTTATTTATTTTTGGATTATTGTTGTTTATAAAAATATTGCAGATGTGCAGAAAAGGCACTAGAGTTGAGATTGAACTTCGCCATACAAACAGCTTAGGAGGACTGGACGTCTTTACAACAGTCCGCGAGCACAGCTAGTCTCCCCGTGTTACTCTGTCTTTCTCTGTGTGGGTGCAAGGGCGTGGGGAGTGGGCCAACATGACGTGAAATGCACTATGCAGAAGCCAGCATGAATCCCAGGCCTTTTTGTGGACAGAAAGGACTGATTGTGTGGCCAGCAGCTGGAATGCATGCCAGTCACTTTTTGGAGGGGTGTCAGCAGGCATCGTTTGGCTGGATCGTTGGGAGGGGAGGTGGAACAAGGACCGAAGCACGGTGCCCTCTATGCACTTCTGTTGCTTTATAATTTTCCCCCTTTGCTTTGTTTAGATGTTAAAGAGGAATCCCATACATTCAGAATTCTTCAACCTTATTTTCTCAATCAAATGCTGTTGTTTCGAAACTGCAATACTCCCTTTCAGGCAGCTTGGAAAGAGACTGATTAGAAAGTTTGCTCATTACGGCCTGAGTTAGGGGACCCAGTGGAGCAGGCCGGTGGCAGAGACACGGAGGACATTTTAGCAAAGGCCTATGGATAAGGCCTGAAGTGGGACAATGGCAGGATTGTAATAGAGAGCATTATAGGGAACATTTTGTCTAGAATGGAAGAGAAAAAGCCAGAATTTTTTTCAAGATATCTTAAAGTTTATTAAAATTTTTTTTCAATATTCTTTACAAAATAGTAATCAAAATTTTTACCTATGGGACTCCTTTTAGATCGATTGGCTATAATTTTACAAACTTGGGGGAAAAAACCCACCCAACACCAAGTCTTACAGCTCCTGCTTACTCCTCTCATCTACTGAGAAGAGACATTGTATATAAAAACTTATAAGAGGTTTGCAATTTTTGTTGGATTTTATTCTTCAACTTAAAATAAAAGACAGGTCAAGTTCCAGATGATGTATCATTTTCTCTGCAAGTATCTACTGGAATAAATGGTATGAACATATGTTGTCCTCACTCAGAAATATTTTCAGTAACATGAATACTTACATTTCTTATTTTGACTTAGATTTAAATGAGCTTTTTTTTTTTAATCTGCTAGGTTTTTTTCCAGAATGTCATTTTGGAAATACAGTTAATGAGATTTCACTTGAGCCCACATGATTTTTAATTTCCACGTTATAGTTAGTAAGGTTATCCAACCGAACCCATCAATTGACTCCTACTTGCACACCCACCTGTTCTTCCCAGCTCATGCAAAGCTCTGGAATGACTTAGTAGTCACCTCATGCTTGGTGAACTGCAAAAATCTGTCTCCCCATATCAGGAAATCTCAGCCGAAATCTCTGCTCAGTTATAAATTAGCTCTCGTCTTTCTGCTGCTTTCTGTAGGACTTTGGAGACCTTCCCTGAACATGTATGATTTAGAAACCAGTCACCAATTGAAAGAGGAATTTGTGCAGAGATTTTAGGGTTCTTATATGGATTTTCTTCTTTGAAGTTCCTTTCTATTTCAGCTCTTTTTGCAGCCCTCTTGCCTGGAATCCCAAAGAAAATTGGAGCTCACCTTTCTTTCACGAAGCATAGCCTTCCATTTTCTGTTTGGGTTGGTTGCTTTGTAGTGTCTCTAGTCAGATATTTGTTTAGATTTTATCCAGCTTGTCATCAGAAAGAGGGTTCATCCAATACAAGCTACTCTGCCATGCTCAGGCTTAAAGTCATGAGTTACTATCCTTAATAAAAAAAGTATGAACAAATGCTGGTTTAAAATGGAACATACAGTTGAGGGGAATACGGGGGAGGGGGGATGCATTCAGGGAGACACTAGAATCTATGTAAACACAATAAATTAAATTTAAAAAATTGAACATATAAAACTAACTTTATTTTTATGCACCTGGAAAAAGCAGTTAGTCAATGTAATTTTAATATGATTTACATTTACAATTTCACAGAAGGATATAAAGGACCTCACAACCCCACAAAAGATGTGCAAGACATTTATACAAAAAATTATAAAAAATTATTGAACAAAAAGTCTTGAAAGATTCTCACTATTACCTTCATAGAGACATGGGTATCATGTTCTCAGAAGGAGAGGCTCTATATTAAAAAATATTAATTCTCAGCCCCCTTCAAGTGGGTGGGATGGGAAAAGATTGAAAGGACATGTCACACACAGCAAAGGAAATAGGAAAAGACCCATAAATATTTGAAAAATGTTCAATTTCACTGGATATTCAAGACATACAAAATTAAGTTCTTAAGAGATATTACTTTATACTTAGCAAATTCAAAAAGTTTTAAAAATCAAATACCAACTATTATGGAGAAACAAGAAAGTCAACTGCTTATAAGAATGTAAGTTGGTCCAACTTCCTTAGAAAATATGAAGTCAACATTTATTTCACATGCCAGAAATTTTACTCCTAGATATTTAACTGGAGAAAGTTTTACACAAGAGTGAATAAAAATATGTATATTTATAAGCCTATCATCACTAATAGTAAAAACAAACAAAAACCCAGATGTCTAAGAACAGCAGAAGGATAACTACATTATATCATTATACTACCACACACCACATTAAAAATGAATAAAATACAACTCCATCTATCAACATTGAGGAAGGTTAAACATAGAAGTTTGAAAAGAAGTAAGAACAAGTATCCTGTTTGTCTCCATTTCCATAAACTTCAAAACCGAGTAACATGTAATAATACATATATTGTTCGGTGGATACTTATGTCGGTGGGTCTGGTGAGGAAAAAAAGGAAGAGAATTATACCATAAGTGTCAGAATGAGTGCTTCCTCTGGAAGGATGGAAGGGATGTGAGTGTAGAAAGAAACAAAAAGGATCTCACAGGTGCGGCGCTGTGATTTTCTTTCCTATGCTGAGAATGGTATATGAGTGCTCTATTTTCATTTTTTAAATTGTGCACAAATATTTAGACACTCTTCTCTGTGTGTGATATTTCACAAAAAATATATATTATTTTTACATATTTATGTTTTTTATGTTATCTCTATACATTTTTTTAAACTGTGCTCTGGAGTCGCTATGGATGATAAAGTATCTGGGCAGCAGGGGCCCATGGATAGGGTGGGCCCGGAGCCCGGGGCAGGTGGAGACAAAACTACAAGATGTGGCATTAAAGGCCAGCACCTGCCGCATTGGGATCCTCACCAAACACGCGGATGTGACTTTGGGGGTGGTTGTAGGCTGAATAGTCCAGTTCTAGCACTGCATTACCCAGATCCCTGATTGGCATATTGCTTTTGAGGTATCTTGGGAACAGATGAAGATAATCAAAATAGCCATTAAAAATATGAGTTTGAGATCTAAGAATGATGCCTGAGCTTGATGCTTATACATCACTAACCTATAGTGACTACAAATGGGCTAATCGGGTGGGGGGATATGAAGTATAAACCTCCAAAGAGCACCTACTACAAACATCCATCAGGGATCCAGCTTCTCATCTGCCCTTCTCTTGACGGAGATGATGTTAGAGCAATCGTGGCATCCATGGGTCCCACTCCTCTATAAACCAAGATTACACTCACTTCTTTAGATACACACATACCACCTATGGATGTACCTGAATACTCTTAACAGAATTTCTAAACTTTATTTAATTACCTGATTTCCACACAGTCAAGGATATTATTTCATGATATGGACACAATTTCTCTAAGAGTGACCTTATACTCTTAATACATATTAGAGTGTTATTTTGTATAATTAACCTACTACCTGGTGTCAAAAACATGACCAAGAAAGAGTTACAAATAGGTTATTAGCCAATAGGTTATTATATAATTATCTAATAGTAATTATATAGTTGATAACACAAAGCTCTTCCTTGTATATATAAATCTTTCATGGGAGGAAAATATTTGAATTACTAAGATAAAAGGAAAAAGCGAAAATATTTGACCATGAAGAAGGATTCAGTAATTACAGTGAACATCTCATTCTTTATTAGCAGAAAGGCTGGAAAACTCTAAGTTATAAGCTGTCCCTATGAATAATTAACTGTGGCAGGAAAATTCTAGGTGGCCCATCAAATCTCCATACCCACAGCTGTTCAGGGAAAAATATAAGAAAACCCAGCCTATAACCTGATTTGTCAGAGTGGTGAATTTTCTCCATTGGTTGATTGGATGGTCTTGTTTATCATAGGTCACAGATAACAAGAGTTGCTATATTTAAAAAATTAAAATATTTAATAAATAATTTAATATCAATTACATGTTCAAATGATGATATGTTTACTACTACAAATATTTAGCTACTAGAAAATTTAAATTTCATATGCAGGCTCACATTTGTAATTTATATAGTATTTATATTGGATAGCACTGATACAAGTGGCCCTTGGATTTGTGGGCCAAAAGCTCACCTGCGAATATTTTGAAAAGAAGTTGGGGATCCTAAAGTGATAGAATTTTCTTGCTGAAAGAGACTTGAAAAGTGAGTGATAGAAAAGTGTTTATATGTTCCCAGCATGACCCTGCTTCCCAACACACACACACACACACACACACACACACACACACACACACACACACACTAACAAATGCCCACGCATGTAAATGTGATGAGTATAAATGAAGAGCTGTTATAAAAGGGTTTGATATCACTGGAAGGATCTCTAGTATTTCTAAATGTTCTATTGGTAACTGGGTGTTAGAGAAAGAGTATAAATTTTTAAAACTCGAGAGAACAGGAAGAAGAGATCATTGGCAGAGGACAAAAAGGGAGGTAGAAGGGCACTCTGGAAAAGAAAAATAAAATGAACAAAAGCTGAAAGGAGAAAAAAAACATAGGTCTCTAGTGGAATAATGACAAATGTGCTAGCGATACCAATAATTAACATCTTTAAAGAGCTATTAGTTTACAAAGATCTGTTCTTAGGCGTTGTTTTATCATCATAGAAATCTAGTCTTATCATTCCCATTGTACAGATAAGGAATTGAGACCCAAATTTATGAAACTTCCCCAAGATCCCAAGATCACAGTTAGTCATTGGTGGGGCCAGAACTTGGGAGACCAATGGCCCAGTTTGCCCAGGACGGGGTTTCCCAGCACCCAGAACTTTGAGTGCTACCAGCAGGAATGTCCTAGGCAAACCAAGGCTGGTCACTGCATACTTGAATCCATATCTTTTTACTCTAAATCCCTTTCTCTTTGTATTAATAATAATGACAGGCATTTATGAATACCTTCTATGTGCCAGAGACTATGTAATAAAGACCTTACATAATTAATTACCTTTTAAAACTACAAAGCAACCCCATGAGTTAAGTTGATTTTTCACTCCATATAGTCTAGATTTTTTTTAAAAAAATTGTGTCTCAGATCATTGGTAATTTAGCCAAACTCACACAGCTGGTAAGTGGTTAGATTCAAATTTAACTCATCCCAATCCAGGTACCTACCACCAAGCTGCCCAGCCCTGAACTGCTGTCTCATATACTTGCTCAGGACCACTGGCCCTGCTGGGTCTTTTTGCCCCACTCATTTATTTTCCAGTCATGGTAGTATAAAAATTAACTTAACTGAAATTCATAGGTTTTTGTCTCCAACACCCAACTTCTGTGGCAGCCCTTCTACTTGATAAAGCCCTGGCTTGTGTTGGCAGTCTCCATTTGAAATATCCTCTCCTGCTGAAATCCTGTTCTACCATCTAGGAGATGTCTTAATTCAAGAGGAGTTCTTAGCAGTCAAAAACAAAACAAAACAGAAGTTTCTTGGCATGTACCAGCAAGGGTTGCCAGGCAACTTGCTCTTAAAATTATAAGCAATTACAGGTGCTTTAATCCTATTTTGTGTTATCATCTCTGATATGATTTGCTTTTTAAAAAGAGAATATTTATTAATTACATATAACAGAACTTGTGCCATTGAAGGCATGAAAACAGATAAGCAAGTTTGCTTTGTGATCCTGTTCTCATTATGTGACTGAGAAGCTTGTCATCTTCCTATGACTATAAATCCCTGGATGGCAATGACAGTGTCACTTTCTTTTTTCTCTGTAACCCGCCATTGGCCCAGTGATTGACATAATGAAGGTTTTCTAGAAATGCAGAATTGAGTGGAATACAGTATTAGCCAGGGATCTTAATGGAATAGCCCGGGGCTGAAGTCAGAGGGTTTATTTGATGCTCTTTTATCACATAGGGGTCGGGAACCTATGGCTGGCGAGCCAGGTGTGGCTCCTTTGATGGCTACATCTGGCGCACAGACAAATCTTTAATAAAAAAAATAATAACGTTGAAAATATAAAACATTCTCATATATTACAATCCATTCATTTCCTACCGCTCATGTTCATGGTTGTAGGTGGCTGGAGCCAATCACAGCTGTCCTCCGAGACAACACCAAATTTTTATTGGATAATGTATAACTTACATGGGTCATTGTATGGCTCTCACAGAATTACATTTTAAAATATGTGGCGTTCATGGCTCTCTCAGCCAAAAAATTTTTTGACCCCTGACCTATGGGTTTGAGCCATGTCGCTTCTTTTCATGCCTCAGGTTTCCAGAGTTGCACTTTCTAAGCACTGTTGGTATATAGGTACCACTTCAAAAGGAAAAACTGATATGGCCTATTTAAATTACTTACCATTTTACTGAAAAATATCTACCGCTACGTATGGAACAGAATATGGAACATTTCCAGCACTCTGCAAAACTCCTTCCATTTCTTTGATGTCAATCCCATTCCCCACTCCAAGCCCTTGGCACCAGCGATATGCTTCCTTGCCCTTTAGACCTGCTTTTCGAAGACAGAATCGTGCAGTGGGTAGCTTTTTGGACTGGCTTCTTTCTTTTTTTTTTTTTTTTTTTTTTTTTCATTTTTCTGAAGCTGGAAACAGGGAGAGACAGTCAGACAGACTCCCGCATGCACCCGAACGGGATCCACCTGGCACGCCCACCAGGGGCGGTGCTCTGCCCCCCAGGGGGCGATGCTCTGCCCATCCTGGGCATCGCCATATTGCGACCAGAGCCACTCTAGCGCCTGAGGCAGAGGCCACAGAGCCATGCCCAGCGCCCGGGCCATCTTTGCTCCAATGGAGCATTGGCTGCGGGAGGGGAAGAGAGAGACAGAGAGGAAAGCACGGCGGAGGGGTGGAGAAGCAAATGGGCGCTTCTCCTATGTGCCCTGGCCGGAAATCGAACCCGGGTCCTCCGCATGCTAGGCCGACGCTCTACCGCTGAGCCAACCGGCCAGGGCTGCTTCTTTCACTTTGTATAAGCTTTTAAAATTCATCTCTCTTACTGCATACATTGGCATTTGTTCCTTTTTTGTTGCTGATTATTTATTATTCCACTGTAGGGCTATACCTAAATTTAACTGTGCATTCCCCAATTCATGGATATTTGGAATTTTGTGGGTTATGAAGAAAGCTGCCATAAACAGTGTATAGGTTTTGGTGTGGATGTATGTTTTCATTTCTCTTGGATAGATACCTAAGAGTGGTCCTAAGGTGGCTGTATGTTTACCTTTAAAATAAACTGCACACTGTTTTCCAAATCGCTGTAACACTTTGCATTCCTGTTAGCAATATCTGAGAGTTCTCAGTATTCTGCATACTTGCCAAAACTCGGTATCATCAGTCTTTTTAATTTTAGCCATTCTTGTAGGTGTGTCTAATAGATGCATCTCATTGTGGTTTTAGTTTTCTTTCTCCGAGAAATACCACTAAAAGATCTCTTATTCTGGTATAATTAGTATACAATACAATGATCTTACTTGTTAGAGTTTGACAAATGCACACCACATACGGAACCCACAGCTCATCAAGGTATATAGACCATTGCCAATGCCCCAGAAGTTCCCCGGGGCCGCTGTCCGGCCAATCTCCTCCTACCGCAAATAACCACTTTTGTGGTTTTCTTCTCTCTGTAGATTACTTTTGCCTGTAGAACTTCATCTATATGGAATTACACAAAATGTACTTTTTCTGTGGCTGGTTTCTTTCATCCAGCCTGATGTTCTGTAGGTCATCCAAGGCGACTGTGTATCTGTTGGGCAGTTCCTTTTATTGCCGAGTCGTGTTCCCCTGCATGGAGAAACCACAGTTTGTTTATTCATTCTCCTCTTGATAGACTTTTCAGTTGTTCACAGTATTTTCTACTATGAATAAAGCTCCTATAAGTATTTTTGTTTGTGTATTTTCGTGAAGACATATTTTTATTTCTCCCGAGTGACTCGCTAGGAATAGAATTGCCGGGTCACAGAGTAGGTATATGATTACCTTCATAAGAAGTTGCCAAGTTGTTTTCTAAAATGATGTTCCCATTTTTCATTTTCACTCACAAAATATGAGTTTCAGTTATTTGCCATCCCAGTCAAATTTTTTCAGTTTTGTATTGTCAATGACTATTTTATTCTTTTCTCTTTTTTATGTGGTAAACTGCTATTCTACAGAGGCTTACCCCTGGACTCTCAATGGCTTCTGTTGAACGGGTTGTGGAAATAGAGCGTCTTCTCTTTGCTGGAGAAGACTTTGGTCCCTGCATAAAAAAAAATGCTTACGGTTTATTTAAGTGGGTAAAACTACTGTACCAAGAAGGAAGTTTTACTGTGCAAATCCCCTCTTCAAAGTCAAAGCATTCAGGGTGGAGTCAGTGTACAGGACAGGTAATGTCCGGGGATTAGCTTGACTGCTAATTCCAACACCTGGTCATTTCAGGTCTGCCTCTAATGACTTTTTCTCTGGTTGCAGATTAAATTTTTCTATTCCTTTGTACATCTAGTAAAAGATTTTGGTACGTTGGGTATTGTGCATCCTAATATGCTGAGAGTCAGGATTTTGTTGACTTAGAACAACTGTTAAATTTTGTTCTGGCAAGAAATTAATTTACTTATGAACCAGCTGGCTCTGTCAAGGCTTGTTACTAAGATTTATCAGGGCAGGTCCTGTGCTGTCCTCACTCTAGGATGAGAGTGACCTTCCTCCTGAAGTGTGGCGGTGGTTTTCAGATCTCAGTCATGTGCCCAGCATGTCAGTGAAGCCTCTCCACTCTGGCTGGTTAGCACACCAAGGACACTCAGATCTGTTCGCTCTGGCTTCTCCATTTCATTCCCCACTCCCTAGTAGCTCTGCTCTACTGTACCTCATACAGTCTTGCCATGGGCATGAACAAGATAATAGTTGGCCAAAGTTTTAAAGAGACCTTTATGGAGATTTCTGTAGTTTCTTCTCCATGTAGTTTATAGTCCTCTTCTCTCTTGGAGTCTGATCCAAAATTCTAGCCATGCCATCTGCCTCAAACTTGAACATCTGCCTCCTTGGCTTAGCAAGACCACTGTACACTGCTTTGGCTCCACCTCCCTGTGCCTAGGCAGTGATTTGGGATAATTAGGAAGCTCTTATCATGTGATTTCTCTCTCTTAGATTCCAAGATTCTATGCTAAATGTCTTCTAATATCTGAAAGCAGTTGAATCTAGTATTTTGCCATTTTCAATTATTTTTACTTTATTTTGAGAGAGCGCAAAAGAGAAACGTCAATTAGTTGTTCCACTTATTTATGCATTATGCATTCATTAGTTGATACTTGTATGTGCACTGACCAGGGATCAAACCCACGACCTTGGCTTATCATATTGGCACAATGCTCTAATCAACTAAGCCAACCAGCTAGGGCACCATTTTAATGGCTAGATGAACTCATCATTACCAGGGACTACTATGGCTGAGAATGGGAGCTACCCATCGTGGTTTTTGTTTCTTGTTTTTTGACTCTGGAAAAAAGAAGTATTTTAAACATTAAGCCCCAAACAATTTCTTCATCTTTGAAACAGAATTCTACTGCTACTAATGTACAGGGTGGGCAAAAGTAGGCTCACAGTCATTCCTATGGAAAAAGACAAGCAGGTGATGATTATTTCAATGGCTTTATACACCCTGTGTTTCACGACTCACAGCAGTAAGCCTACTTTTATCCACCCCGGTATGTGCTGCTATGCCAAAGGGCAGCGTAGGTCTTACTAAAGTGCTATATTTCTCTAATAGCCAATTCTATGTTCAAATGTATTTTATAGAAAACTTTGAAAAATATTTGAAATTTTAATTTTATTTAAAGCAAGTTTACTGTTTTATTATAGCCAGTTCCTGTATATGATTTACAAAGATGTCACAAAGGAATTTGTTCAAGGTAGAAATACAATGTCAATGACATTCAAGGTATTGCATTGCTGCTTGGACAAGGAGTGAGCACAGAATCCTATCAGGTTTGAAATATTGTAACTAACATTTTATAATAAATGAAATGTTCTGAATCAGATTATTTCTATAAGTCTGTATATTTTAACATGGGATTGGAGGTTTTTTGTGGCAGAGACAGAGAGTCAGAAAGAGGGACAGATGGGGACAGACAGACAGGAAGGGAGAGAGATGAAAAACATCAATTCTTTGTTGCGATTCCTTAGTTGTTCATTGTTTGATTTCTCACATGTGCCTTTACTGGGGGGCTATAGCAGACCGAGTAACCCCTTGCTCGAGCCAGCGACCTTGCGCTCAAGCTGGTGAGCTTTGCTCAAACCAGATGAGCCCGTGCTCAAGCTGACAACCTCGGGGTCTCGAACCTGGGTCCTCCACATCCCAGTCTGATGCTCTGTCCACTGTGCCACTGCCCGGTCAGGCAGGGATTGTTTTGTGTTGTGTTTATTTCCTCTATGGTCTTATGGGAACTTTTTAAAGCTAACTGCCTTCTGTGGTAATTTAAAACACTCCCCCAAATTATTATTCCTAATAGGGTGAAGTATGAAAATATCAAGCTACCATATCATTTTTTCAAGTCAACTGCATATGGGAGTCATTCTCCAGGATAAATATGTGTTCAGCTTGTGGAAAGAATCACAAATAAAAATAAAACAACTTCTCAAAAAAAACAAAAAACAAACAAACAAAAATAAAACAACTCCTGTAGCTATAATATAGAAGGGTAACAATTTGAACCAATCTTTCCACTAGTGCCACTGAACGTCTCTCTTTTTGAAAGTCTCTTACTTCAGTTTCAGTTGAAAATTAGGAGCAATAGATAATGAACACTGTTAATTTTGACCTAACAAGGAGTCTTTTAGGAGACTTACCTAAGGATTCAGTCTTCTAGATGTTATATCTGTAACTCTCTGGCTTATTATGGCTTCTTTAATCTTACTAAGAAAAAAAAAAATCTAAGATACAGACACATAATAAAATGTCATTAAAACTTAATGTAATTGGCCCTGGCCGGTTGGCTCAGTGGTAGAGCGTCGGCCTGGTGTGCAAGGGGTCCCGGGTTCGATTCCCGACCAGGCACACAGGAGAAGCGCCCATTTGCTTCTCCACCCCTCCCCCTCTCCTTTCTCTCTCTTCCCCTCCCGCAGCGAGGCTCCATTGGAGCAAAGATGGCCCTGGCACTGGGGATGGCTCCTTGGCCTCTGCCCCAGGCGTTAGAGTGGCTCTGGTCGCGACAGAGGGACGCCCCGGAGGGGCAGAGCATCGCCCCCTGGTGGGCAGAGCGTTGCCCCCTGGTGGGCGTGCCAGGTGGATCCCGGTCGGGCGCATGTGGGAGTCTGTCTGACTGTCTCTCCCAGTTTCCAGCTTCAGAAAATTACAAAAAAACCCCAAAAAACTTAATGTAATTGATACACTTAAGTAATCATGTCTTTTCTGTGAATTGCTCTTATCACTCTACTCCAGAATTTATAGGTTTATTTTTTCCTCTACCTGACAATACCACATACTATCAAAACATAGGCGTTCTTTAGCCAAAGCACACTGTATTTTGTTTTTTTTAATATATCAGTATGATTGCACTTTACAGTGGGAAGTAACTCCAGAAACAAAAGACTCAATCTAAATTCACACTCTGCCACTTACTAGCTAAATGACCCTGAACGAACTATTTAACTTCCATGAGGGATGTTACATGTTAAATGGTTATTAGGCTACTACTTGCTCTCTTTCACAAGAGAGTTGTGAAATGTAGAGGATTTAATACAGGTCAGAATGGTGTCTGGCACTCTGTAAACATTCAGTAAATCTTAACTGTTATGATCATCATCATCATCATTATTATTATAACAGTTTACAAAACTCTTTAAATTAGTTTGTTCATTTAGTTTTCACAGCAAAATTTTAAAGTAAATATTGCTATCCCCATTTTATAATGAGAAAACCAAACTGAAATACATGTCTTCACCCTCTAAAAGGCTGTATTTTTTTCTCTTAATTTTTCTAGTAACACTAAAACATTCTCTTTTTTCAAATGCTGATGATGAATCTTTGCTCACTTTAGCTCAGTCATCTACCTAAATAATAATTTCCTAAAGATATTTTTAGTATCATCAAAAATTTCATTGACAAAAAAGAGTTCAAGATTATGATGCAATTCTACTAATAAAAAATGTGGTCATATCGGTTTAGTCTTTTATAATATTGTTTCCAATCAGAACACAGAACTGTTTACAGTAATAGATGAGAAACAGGTTAGAGGTGTAATACCTTGGCTGACCCACAGAATGTCAATTCTCCTCCACACCCCCTTTTTCCTTCTAAACAACTGCATTCTAAATTGTGCGTTTCTTAATCTTTTAGAAAGTTATTTCTTTGATACCAGTTTTTAACTTTCAGATACACATAATCCTCTCTACCGATGTGGACAATTTGCTTTTCAAAGCATTTTGTAACTTGACTTCCCAAAGGACTGATGAGTCTGTTTAGGACTATTTTTGTGTGTTATCCATATAATAGACTCCTCAAGCTTTTTTTTTTTATTATTCTCATAGCAAGGCTTTACTAGTCTGACCATGTTTCAGAAGAAGATTCACCTAAATATTAATAAGTATAGTTAACTTATCAACCCATAGAAAAATAATCACAACACCTGAAGTTTGTTTGAAATCCTTTTAAGTACTGATTTAGACTGAGTCTGTGACCTAGGTCACTTTCCACTTCTTTTAAGAGCTAATCCTAGTAAAGAAAAGGTCTTTGAAGTGAGAGTTGGTTAACCATTTCCTGCAAAGAGTATCCAGTCCAGTTCAAGCCGTTTTGGAAATGTCTCCAGCTTCATCAGCAAGTGCTGAGGGATGATGTCACTGTGGGATTTCAACCGAACTTTATGTTCTGATAAACAATGTGGTGCTGGTAGTCGCCACTGGTGAATTCTTTCTCTTTTGGGAGGAGCCGGCAGAGCTCCTTATTCGTTTTCAAGCTTTGTTTAAAGAACAGAAGGTAAGACAGAAAAAGCTTGGGGATGGCCAAATGCCAAGGAGGTCCAGCTATTAAAATCAGTGAGTGCTGAGAACCATGGTTTGGTTCAGTTGCACTCCTCTTTGAGTACAATGCAAGGAACTAAACGCAGTTTCTTAGGAAATAAGCTAATACCAACTAACCACCGCTGGTCTCCTATTTCAATCGCCAGCCTAACCCTCTGTGGTAGAATCCAGATGGCAAAGGTTATCTTGGAATCATTGCTTTTCTTAGATGGATGGATGTGTTCAGGAGGCTGGAAGGGGCACAGTGGTGGGGGACACTCCTCCAGTGGCAACAATAACAGTGAAGGAAGACAGCAGGCGGTTTTGCAGTTCCCTGCCCCCCATGAAAGCCAAGAGAACACCGCATGTCACCAAACTAGGAATAAAAATAATACCAGAGCTTTTACAGAAATGAGCACACAGAAGAATCCCTGATTATTAATGTGTTCATTATGACATGTTCCCGTTTATTAGCGTTTTCATGGCAGAATGCAGCCCATCCTCTGGGCACTCTGAGGGTTTTTATTTTTATTTATTTATTTATTTATTTATTTATTTATTTATTTACTTACTTACTTACTTATTGTATTTTTCTGACGCTGGAAACCGGGAGAGACAGTCAGACAGACTCCCGCATGCGCCCGACCGGGATCCACCCGGCACGCCCACCAGGGGCGACGCTCTGCCCACCAGGGGGCGATGCTCTGCCCCTCCGGGGCGTCGCTCTGCCGCAACCAGAGCCACTCTAGCGCCTGGGGCAGAGGCCAAGGAGCCATTCCCAGCGCCCGGGCCATCCTTGCTCCAATGGAGCCTTGGCTGCGGGAGGGGAGGAGAGAGACAGAGAGGAAGGAGGGGGACGGGGGCAGAGAAGCAAATGGGCGCTTCTATGTGCCTGGCCGGGAATCGAACCCTGGTCCCCTGCACGCCAGGCCGACGCTCTACCGCTGAGCCAACCGGCCAGGGCTATTTTTATTTTTTTAAGGAAAACTACTTAAGCAATTCTTGTTCGTAGAAAGGGATTGTCGTTTTCTTCAAGAAGCAAGGATATATATGCCAATAAAAATAAATAAATAAACTGTAGCTCACAATTTTATTCTAATGCCCTCAGAGAAGGTCAGACTAGAGTCCAAAGCCATACTTATTTGTGCATTGTGAGGGTTTCAGAATTTAAAGGATAATTATTGAACTCCAAATAGTGGTACCCAGAGTTTTTTCTGACCTGTTCTCCATAGCCTTTCTTGCTAAAAATAATAGTAGTAATAATAATAATAATAATAATAATAATAATGGAAAGCTTTAAATCCTTTTTATATTCCTATTCCAACTTCTGTTTGCAATACTTATTCCCACCCCTACCATTTCTAAAAGCATCCTGAAACAATGAAAACAAAATTTACTGAGTCAGACAGAACATAGCCAATGTACGGCTTTCTGCCTCCTACCGTTTAACACCCATGAAATGAGCACTAGCATTAGAATTCACTTCATGAGGGTTATTTTTACTGTGGTTTGTATAAGCTAAAGCTTGAATCCATCTTTTTACTGGCTTACATAGTCCATTCTATTTCTGTTTTCTCTTCTGCAAGCTACCACTCTCAAGATCTCGTAAATCAAGTCTTTATATCCTTATATACAACTCTGGATAATGCTGTAAGAGAAAACACAAACCCAGAGTGGTGTTTTGTATGAGACAATAAGGTATGCCTGTGTCCCAAATGGCATGGGGACCAGGGAATCATTGTGAGTTGCAAGGTTCAATAGTGAAACTCTATAGCTTTTCTGGCCCTTACAAAATCAGGTCACAGCTGCCTGGCTTCTTAATTTGGTTTGATATACTGTGAATTCCCAAGGGGATAAGTCACTCCCTTATTCATATGGAAGTACAGGAAGCATTCCAAAACAAGAATCAGCCAGAGTGCATCTGCGATTTTAAATGTCTCTCCCACCCCACCATGTAGATAATCTAGATCTGACTCACGGTGATTATTTACCATGTTAGAGAAGCAGTATATGCCACTTTTGAGGTGTGTAACTTCATTATTGGGAATATCCACTAAGACAATATTCCCAGGGGATTTATTTGCTGCTTTAAGAATGTTGCACAGCAGAAGGCCACCCAATAAAACACTGAATATAAATCCAATCACAAAGAGAAAATGAAAGTAAGGACAATTAATTACAAAATATTTTAACAGAGTCTTATGTCAAGTTTATGAAATAGCCTCATCTTTATAATATTATGTATTTGTTACCTACTAAGCTCACAAGGACATCATAAATCACCTGGCTTTATAAGATTTGATGAGGCAGAAAGATCTTCCCTGTTGGTCATCAAATTAAGACGCGGTATGATTTTACACGTTGTTCCATCTCAGGATTTGGCTGTGTTCTATCTCTGTGGTTTCCAGAGCCAACCACTTCAGGGTTTTTGGGTCTCTGCCAGTGGCTATGACACACATGCTTTTAATAAAGGGATGCAGCCACCTTCTGGAAAAGCTCCTTGCTTTACTAGAACTTTTAAGAGATATCCATCTTGTTTTATTAGTGTTTACTTTAAAAAGAAAGAAAAGAAACTGAAATAGGAAACAGTTTATGTAGCCTGCATTGTGTTTCTTCTTTTATGGCACAAATTAGAACATCTCTCATAAAAGAGTTTATGCAATTCCACAACTCTATGTTGAATGCTTCTTATGCCAAATTCTGTGCTAGGCCTGGCTGGCACCAAGATGATGAATGACCTGGTCTGGAGGAGTTACCGATAATACTTTATTGAAAAATGAATCAAACAATTAAAAGTAATATGTAAGATATGTGGAAATACTTGTATAATGTCATATTTGATATAATATGTGTATTTTTAATTTATTTACTGACTTTAGAGAGAGGAAGGGGGAGAGAGAGAGAAACATAAACTAAACACCACCCAAGGGTTTCACCTCTTAATAACATCAACTTTGGGGATTATGTTTCAACATATTAATTTTGGGGGTACACAAACATTCAGTCTACAGCAAATATTATCTATAATAGTCTGAAAAGTTCAATATGTCATTTTTTAAAAATCTCAGATTACCCAGTAAGGGAATAATACCTCACTCTCTGCCTCAGCTGGATATTCACACGAGTTTTCGATTCTATTTGTTTCATTGCTGACACTTTGTGGCTTTAAGCATAACTATGATGTGATGTTGCACTGCCAAATTGATCTTGTTCTATTTAATAGAAAAAAATCAGCAAGATACGCAAACTGGCGAAACTAATGTTTTGAGAGAATTTCACTAGAGGATTTTTTTAAAAAACACTTACCAGCATCTTGTTGCAAAACACCCAAGGAACTTCAGTATTAAAAAAAAAAAAATCACGCCTGACCTGTGGTGGTGCAGTGGGATAAAGCGTCGACCTGGAAATGCTGAGGTTGCGGGTTCGAAACCCTGGGCTTGCCTGGTCAAGGCACATATGGGAGTTGATGCTTCCACTCCTCCCCTCTTCTCTCTCTCTGTCTCTCTCCCTCTCTCTTTCCTCTCTAAAAATGAATAAATAAATAAAAAAAAACAATTGAAAAAAAAATCACTTGTGAAACTAACCCTGAATACATTGATTGACCCTCACCCCCCCCCAAAAAAAACACCTGCGATTTAAACCCAAAGTTTTAATAACATTTACAATTAGAATGATCTTAAAGCATTGTCTTGAAAGATCTAGTAGCTTATGTTCTCATACGACACATAAATAGCTCTTTAGAAATAGCTTTTATGCAGGGCACTGCACTGGCTGTTTTTCACTCTGACACTCATTTTTGTATCACCTGTATAACAATTTTTTAAAAATTTTAATATTGCCCTGGCCGGTTGGCTCAGCGGTAGAGTGTCGGCCTGGCGTGCGGGGGACCTGGGTTCGATTCCCGGCCAGGGTACATAGAAGCGCCCATTTGCTTCTCCACCCCCTCCTTCCTCTCTGTCTCTCTCTTCCCCTCCCACAGCCAGGGCTCCATTGGAGCAAGGATGGCCCGTGCGCTGGGGATGGCTCCTTGGCCTCTGCCCCAGGCGCTAGGGATGGCTCCTTGGCCTCTGCCCCAGGCGCTAGAGTGGCTCTGGTCGCGGCAGAGCGACACCCCGGAGGGGCAGAGCATCGCCCCCTGGTGGGCAGAGCATCGCCCCTGGTGGGCGTGCCGGGTGGATCCCAGTCGGGCACATGCGGGAGTCTGTCTGACTGTCTCTCCCCGTTTCCAGCTTCAGAAAGAAAAAAGAAAAAAAAAAATTATTATTTTGCATTTTTGCTATTTCATTGGTATGGTGAAAACCAGTCTACCTACTCAACCTAAACTGTGTGAAAAGCATTTAATAAAATTTCACCATATTTTCCTGCATAAACCTACTGAACAAAAAAAAAAAAAAAAAAAAATCAAGAGTGACATTGAAAAATAACAATCTTAGTCTTTAAATAAATTGATCTCTTCTGTTGAATTCGTGTTCTTAGATTATTCTCTGGGTTATAACATCATAGTTCTAATTGGTTCTTTTCAGTAGCATCCTACTCATCTAAGATATGTTTGCACATGGTTTAATGAGCTTTTTCTGGAGAAAATAAGTGTTTCTTCCCCACATACTACTATATAATCGTTTTTGTCATTACTCCAATTTTTTTTTTCCTGTAATATTTATGCTAATTTAAGCTGAATCTTATTTTTATGCTCACAATGTTTTGTTTTAAAATAACATTGAATGCTGGCAGAAAGTATAGAACTACCAGACATAATTTCACAGCTTAAAATACCACGAGGACTTGGGTAATTTTTACTACTGTATAAAGTGAATTCTGTAACTAATAACACTCAATGACATTTTCAAGTGGCTTTCTGGGAGAGTCTTGCATACTTTGCTTTCATTTTGCTCAAAGAGTGGTGGACAGTGATGAAAGAACCCACTGATACCAGCATATCAAGTTATTGTTTTATCTCTATGTTCTTTCTAATCCATGGTCATTTCCTGCCCAGATTTCTGATTTTAAAAGGTGACCTATTTTTAAGTTAACTGTTCTTATTCCATCATATTTTTTAGAATTATAAATATAAAATTTGATTCAAGAGTACTTGAAATTGACAGTAGGATTATGGAAAATATACATTAAGACTAAAAAAGCACCTAGTAGTTAATGCAAGAGGTTTATCAATAATTACACCATCCATATATGGCTCTTGAGCAGCTGAAATACAGCTACTCCAAATTGAGATTTGCTGTGAGTGTAAAATATGCAGAAGATTTTGAAGATTTTGTGCAAAATATTAAGATATTTCACTATTAATTTAATGCTGAAATAGTAATATTTGAGATATCATGGGTTAAATGAAATATGTTAATAAGTGAACTTCATGTGTTTTGTTTTCTTCCTGTTTTTTCTTTCAGTTTTTATAAAGTGGCTACTAGAAAATTTAAAATTACATATGTGGCTCACATTATACCTCTCATGGAGAACCCTAGTCTCTGATACATAATTGATATTCAGTCATTTATTCTGCCTTGTCCAGAGCATATGTTGTACAAATGCACTTGTGTTTACCTGGCATTTAGTTGAGTGAGGGACCCAGAAGCTGTAGAAATGTGCCCCTGCTGGGTTAATATCATATAAGCAGACACACACAGGCCTACAGAATTAGAACTTTTCCTGTCAGGGACACTCATGAGAAGTTCAAATGCAGGGCCAGAGACACTCTAAGCAGGTGTCATATCACTCTAACTATTCCTAACCTCTTGAGTAGCTTTCCAACAGTTGACATTTAAACAAAATTGTTAAAAATCCAGTTAGATATGCATAATATTTTATGACATTTTAAAGTACTTGAGATATTTTAATTAAATTTTTCATCAAATATTTGGTACCCTCCCATGAAATACATCTGAAAATCCACATGGTTCCACAGAACCTATTTCGAAAGTGCTGCTTTTAGCCCTGGCCGGTTGGCTCAGCGGTAGAGCGTCGGCCTAGCGTGCGGAGGACCCGGGTTCGATTCCCGGCCAGGGCACACAGGAGAAGCGCCCATTTGCTTCTCCACCCCTCCGCCGCGCTTTCCTCTCTGTCTCTCTCTCCCCCTCCCGCAGCCAAGGCTCCATTGGAGCAAACATGGCCCGGGCGCTGGGGATGGCTCTGTGGCCTCTGCCCCAGGCGCTAGAGTGGCTCTGGTCGCAACATGGCGACGCCCAGGATGGGCAGAGCATCGCCCCCTGGTGGGCAGAGCGTCGCCCCATGGTGGGCGTGCCGGGTGGATCCCGGTCGGGCGCATGCGGGAGTCTGTCTGACTGTCTCTCCCTGTTTCCAGCTTCAGAAAAAAAAAAAAAATGGAAAAAAAAAAAAAAAAAAAAAGAAAGTGCTGCTTTTAGAACAATCTTCACATGTTTTTGATTTATTAGTCAAACATGTGTATCCATATGACATTAGCTGTATTCCCTCTTTGTCTTATCATCAGTGGTTCTCAAACTCTCGTGGGTGTGATAATCACCTGGGCACTTATTACTGACACAGACTCATTCAGCAGGCCTACTGGGTGAGGGGAAGGACCTGGGATCGGAAATGTTACTGAGCTCCCACTCAGGCAGAACGGGCCTCCACTCACTGAGAGGCCCACTGAAGACCAATGTTACCAGCCATCATAGAGATAAAACTTTTACTCATCTTAGATATCTCCTGAAATGCTGTCTTCAAGTTCAGTAAGCTGGATCCTGAGATAAACTGTAGGGTGTGAAAAATGGTGGCCTCTGATTCCTACCAAAATAGTAATTTACTTGTGAATGGAATGGAGTACACAGATCATATATTCTACTGCATGCACAGACATACAGCGATCATGAGATAATGCATAAAAAGTGAAGAACGGTATCTGTCATGGAAGAAAACACTGCTTTTTCTCTTTTTCCCTGTATTGTGTGCATGTGTGTTCAGAAGAGAGATTTTTGTCAATAGTGCTGGTCTACCATATATTTAGACCAACTCTTCAAGAACTGGAAAGTTGTTTAATCAGGCACAAAACTTAAGGTTGTTTATGAATATAAAAATACTTTTTTGTCTTTCTGGGGTTTCCAAATCTGTTGCTGTGTGCCATTTAACTTCTGTCAATGACTAAAAACCAAATTGCCAAAAGAAGCATATTTCTATTTGCAAGAAGCAAACTGTCAGTAAGATGTTTTCTGAAATAGTGAACTGAATGTCAACATTGGGTATTTCTTAATAAACTAACAGAAGAGTTCCCATAGGGCAGTGTAATATGACATAAAACACACAAAACTACAAACTGAAACCAGCGTTTTGTTATCATTCCATTGGATTATATTACATCCAGATGGGAAGATTGGAATTACTTAGACTCTTCTGACTTCAGTGGTTTGTGTGAGTCCATCCATTTTTAAATGGAGTATATTTTTGAAAAGTTTTTTATCTTGAAAAGTAGAATGAAGTTTTAGTTCTAGACTATTTCTCTAGGCTACAACCTATAATATAGTGTGCTATTATGGGTCACATCATATTTTTAAACAATTCCTTTCAGTCCATTTATAAAAGTACAGTATTCACTGTGGTCCATAAGACTAGTTATATTTGTTCATACTGATCTTGGGAGGAGAAATTTTAGTTGACAATATATTTTCGTTATTTTTCTGAAGTGGGGAAGCCAACATGATTAGTGATATTTTACAGAATACTGCTAAATTTACCTTTTTTGTGAAAGATGTATGAACCCTGGTCACTTCAATGGAGTACCCAAATTCATTTTCTTGACTAATTTCAAATATTTTTTGAATAAAGAATTATTCTTTTAGGGAAAACCAAAATGAGCTTATGAGTCACTAATGAGCTTATGTCTTAGAAATTAGTATCCTTCTAGTCTGACAGACTTTATGGTATATTTGACTTATCTAGTTTGTAGCCAAGTCTATAAAATGGGACAAACAAACATTATTGGAATAAATGCAAGTAATTTTTGAGATTTAAAGACCATGGGTGGTAAGAAACCTGTCTAAGGTCACGGAGCTGGACCTGAAACTCCGGTTTCCTGTGTTCCTAGGACTTCAGGCTGTTTGAAGGTATACTGTTTGAGCAGTAATATAATATAATACCAGACTATGTCTGAAAGAAAACCATGGAAGAAAAGAACATTAGTATCAAAAGGAGTTGAAACATCTAGTTTGATTCTTTCATTGTTCCAGTAAGAAACCTGAGGCTTACAAAAAGCTAAGAAATTTGCCCAAGATCAGAGCTAGTTCTATAACCCAGATCTCCCAGTGGCCCAGGTATAGCCACTTTTGAAAACATATAACCTTTACGCCAGTCAGAAAATAAGAATCAATGCAATGCATCTCACACATCATACTTTTAAAGAAAAATGAAAAGTGTTATCTTTATATACAAAATGTACATAAAATAAAATATTTTGAAATAGGCAATTTGAACAACTGATCAAAATTAAGAAAGATTAATTACAAGAGCCTTCTTAAGGGAAAGTAGGTGAGCCAGTGAAATGTGTGATGTTCCTACGTTATTGAGGTTAGTTGAAGAGTTCATTTTGGATGAATACACAAAGTGGATATGAGTAAGTCACATATGTATATGGAGATTATTCTATCAGTATTCTGAGAGTCATTCCGGGAATTGAGGAAAAAATAAAATTGCATAGAAAGGGATTCTCATGAGATAAATGTTATTGTGTAACCATCAAGTTTTCAGCAACTGATCTTGGATGTTTATAAGTGTTATTGGTGATAAGATAAAAAAAATAGTGAAAACATACGTGTGTTTGTTATTTTTATTTGTCAGAGATATAATCCAATAATAAGTTGTGTTATCTAGGTCATACTGAGGATCCTAAGAGAAAAAAATATTTCTATTTTTTAAAGAAATTAAAATCTAAATAATGGTAGTGAATCTGAACATAAAAATATTGTTTAGGAAGCAGATAATGCAAGCCGTAGACAGAAGAAAATTGGCATTAAGATTTGGAGAAGGGAGAAATCATATACAGCTAACATAGCAGTGAGACACAAAGGGTGGAAAAGATAGGGAAGGTCATCTTCAAACTGGATCTGATGTGCAGGTTGAATTTATTCATGGGCAATGATATATTGCCCATGGGTCACCTAAAAAGGCCATTGTCACTACTTAAAATTGAGTGGGGGTTTTAAATTTCAGCTATTTTAAATGAAGTTGCCTCAAATAGAAAGTGTATATTTTGCTTAATTGAATTTATTCAATTTTCAAAACAAAATTTTCTTATCTTTTTAGGTTGGGAATAAGCAAAAGAAAAAATCAAGTTTATAAACTAAAAGTGGAAAAACCATATAATTATTGTGTTATAATTATAGCATTAGCTTGACCAGGTGGTGACACGGTGGATAAAGTGTTGACCTGGGATGCTGAGGACACAGTTACAAAACCCTGAAGTTGCCAGCTTGAGTGCAGGGTCACCGGCTTGAGCGTGGGATCATAGACATGACCCCATCATTGCTGGCTTGAGCCCAAAGGTCACTGGTTTGAGCTCAGGGTTGCAGGCTTGAGCAAGGGTTCATTGGCTCGGCTGCAGCCCCCCAGTCAAGGCACACATGAGAAAGCAATCAATGAACAGCTAAAGTGCCAGAACTATAAACTGATGCATCTCATCTCTCTCCCTTCCTCTCTCTCTCTCTCTCTCTCATGCTAAAAAAACAAAAACTTTCAATGGCTTAGATCTTTGCCTTTTATAAAAATTTAAAATTACTTGTACTATTCTAGTGTTGTAGCTGTTTATTTAGCCATCTATAATATTGGTCCCAAAATATATTAGTGTGGACCAGTACAGAGAAAGAAGGTATTGTGTCTTAAAATTTCTGACATGTGATTACTTTTTGAATAAATCTAAACTTCAAAATGCCAAGCGACCGTGCAAGTTATGTCTTTGTATTCACATGGTGAGGAGAAGGCCCAACTAAAACCAGTCCCCACCTTAGATTCTGCTCTGTTCCAATGGCACCTTTTGGTGCTAATAACAAACTATAAATATATGATCTGCCTTACTTTACTGTCACCCTCAGAAATCGTTGTTCTCCAGCAAGACAGAAACTCCGGGCTCAGAAGTATGCCGGGTATTTTATTGTGTGTTTGGCTGTTATTTTGAATGCAGATTTTCTCACACTTTGGACACCCAGCACACTGTTTGACTGCTCTTGGATCACTAGCCAGACTTTTAGGAGTGTTCCTTTTTCTATGTTAGTATCACATGCCGTCTACCCATACTTCCTTTCTTCCTTCATTTAATAAACATTTATTTGGTGCCAGTTAAGCATGAGACACTGTGTAAAAGCTCGAGGAAAGTAATTGAAAATAGGTTAAGGGCGGCCCTGGCCGGTTGGCTCAGTGTTAGAGCGTCGGCCTGGCGTGCGGGGGACCCGAGTTCGATTCCCGGCCAGGGCACATAGGAGAAGCGCCCATTTGCTTCTCTACCCCCCTCCCCTCCTTCCTCTCTGTCTCTCTCTTCCCCTCCCGCAGCCAAGGCTCCATTGGAGCAAAGATGGCCCGGGCGCTGGGGATGGCTCCTTGGCCTCTGCCCCAGGCGCTGGAGTGGCTCTGGTCGCGGCAGAGCCACGCCCCAGAAGGGCAGAGCATCGCCCCCTGGTGGGCAGAGCCTCGCCCCTGGTGGGCGTGCCGGGTGGATCCCGGTAGGGCGCATGCGGGAGTCTGTCTGTCTATCCCTGTTTCCAGCTTCAGAGAAATACAAAAAAAAAAAGAAAAAGAAAAAGAAAATAGGTTAAGGGCTTTATCTGACTTTTACTCTAGGAAATTACATCTCTGTGATTAATGCTTCCATAGATCTATCCTGGGCACTAGACAGGCATTCAGGAGGGGCACTTGACAGAACTTGGAAAGCTGAAGAAGACCCAGAAGGAGCAGGTGATGTCCAGGCTGTAACCTGAAGATAGAGGAGGAGAAGCTTCTTGGTGGGGTGCAGGTCCTACAGGTGAGACAGAATGCTGAGGGTTTGGAAAGGTAGTTCAGTGAGCCGAGAGCTGCATACAGTTAGGGTGTGAGAGCCAAGGCATGAAGGGTTTCTGTGCCAGGTTAAGAATTCTGGGTTATGTTGAGGAGATAGGGTAGCCATTGAAGGCTTTGGAGCAAGAAAAGTAACCGACTCATGTTAGTAGACCATTCCAGAGCTATATGACAACAGAGTGGAGGGGCGGTACAAGGAAATGCTGATTCATTGGCTTAGCTGCACAGAAATCATCTAAGCACAGGATGAGAGTGCTATGGGAACTGAGGTGCTGACAGTCGGGTGGGGAAAGGTAGATGGGTTTGAGAAGTAGAAGCAAAAGGACTTAAAAATTCATCATTCTGTTTTGAAGCTGAGGAAGTAAGTGTGGGAGGTAGCAAGATGGACAGGAAAAATCAGGTAAGATACTTAGGACTCTGTCTTGTTCAATCAAGCTAGAAAACGAGGGAGAAAGAAAAACTCTTATAAAAAATTATTTTCAAGGTATTCAGCTTCCAGATATTTCAGGGGGACATGCCTGACCAAAACTTTAATATACATTTACCCTTTATTTGACAGAAGGTTTCTGAGGACACTTGAAGTTATACGTGTAACTGAAAGTTTGTGTTATATTTCATTTAATTATAGTAAAGTTCTTTGGCTTTATTTTCTGATCATCAAAATAACTTTTTTATTGAGAAACATTTTTGCCAACTCACCTAACCACATATTTGAAACATTGATTATCAAGATGTTGGCTGACATTTTATCTGCCTTAAAATTTGCCTGACATTAAAATTTAAAGTTCACATTACTGTTTTTTAAGGAGTAAAAGCCACATGCAGATCTAAAATTTTTTTAACTTTTATTTTTATTTATTCATTTTAGAGAGGAGAGAGAGAGAGAGACAGAGAGCAGGAAGCATCAACTCCCAAATGTGCCTTGACCAGACAAGTGCAGGGTTTTGAACCGGCGACCTCAGTGTTCCAGGTCAATGCCCAATCCACTGCGCCACCACAGGTCAGGTGCAGATCTAAAAATTTTTAAATAAAATAAGGACTAGTAATTATTTCACATAACTGACACATATGCCCAATATGTAACTAACTTAAAGATACTCAGAATCAGGTTTTGATTTTAGAACTTTATTTTGAGCCGAATTCTGTAATTTTCCCCCCTTTATTTTTAAATTTTATCATAGTGGTCTCCTTAAAAGTATATCCTTTGATTATCTGATATGGGTGATTGCATGCAAAGTGCTGATGACTTGTTTGTAGAGATGACATTGTGAAAGTTACCAACAAGGAGATCATTCACTTTTAAAACAGAAAAGAATTGGATTTAGATGAAGAAATGTTTCAATAACAAAGGGTTCTAAAAGAATGTTGGCAATGGTAAAAGTGAAAGGTATGAGTGATGGCAGGCCAAGAAAGCAACTGAATATTACTTCCTTGATTCCAAAGTTTAATATTTTTATTTGTAATAAATGAGTAACCATGGTTAAAATTTTTCCTGGAATAATATCAACAAAATATATTATGGGAAGTGTTACAAGAGAATGTCTCGTTTTTTAATGACTTCAAAGTAAATAGATTTCAACATGAAGAACACAATTTCAGAAGGACTTTAGCACTGTGTACTATAATTATTTTTTAGAACATTTTGACATTTTTAATTCCAAACTTTACATTAGGTGTAATATCCTTTGCAATATATATAGATGTAGCTGTGTTTATGGGGGTGATCTGTGTATAAACATGCACATACTCACACAAAGAGAAATGCACAGCTACCTCAAAATCTTTGAGAATAAGACAGAGTAGTAACAAGATTTTAAAAACAGATGCTTCTTAAATCTTTTTCCTTAACAGTCATACACACATACACACACACACACACACACACACACACACACACACACACACACGTGTATATACTATTCCAGAGGCTGAATGGGATATACATGGGATATGTAAGTAAGGCAGATAGATCTTCATTCAGGCCTAAAGGTTTCATGGTCTAATAAACAAAGTAATGAAAATGTAAAGTGGGAAGTGGAAATAATAATACTACCATATAGTAAATGCCAGAAAGAACAAGGTTAACTTAGGCTCAAATAAATCAGGAAAGCATCATAAAGAATCACCATTTTATCTGGGCCTTGAATAATGGGGATAATTTGAACATATGGAGAAGGAAGACAGACATTAGAGTTAGGAAACATAGAGAAAAAGACAGATAACTGCAGAGATGCATATAAATGCACCATACAGTTGAGCCAGGAACTTTAAGATAACATGTCATCCTCAAGACAATCCTGTGAAATAGAAAAGTTTTGTCACGTTTTAGAGAGGATGAAACAAGTTCAGAAGTTTTTCTTAAGTCACATGGCTGGTACATTCTCCCCCACGATCTGTTGACCTCCAAAGCCCAAGCTCTCTGTCACCACTTCTTCAAAGGTTTACTGACCAAATTTGTGGGACAAACAAAAGGCCCAGCAAAGAATCACTTTTTTTTCATTGATTTGAGAGAGAGAGAGAGAGAGAGAAGCATCAACTCATTTCACTTAGCTGTTCCATTTAGTTGTGTGCTCATAGATTGTTCTCATATGTGCCCTGACCGGGGTTGGAACCCATGACCTCTGGTGTGCCAGGTCGGCACTTTATCCACTAAGCCAACCAGCCAGGGCAAAGATTGACTTTTTAATTGGAGGGCAAGGTGCTGCAACATCCAGAATAAAATAGAAGGTGTTCCTTTGTTCATTTGACCTCATGAAAGCCAGAGTATAAAGGTATAAAAGTCTTAGATAGCACATATTATTCACTCCTGAATTATCAGATACTGTTATTAATCTCCTAAGAACTCCATATTGTCTTGACTTTTGTTAATTGAGGAAACAGGTTTAAACAAAAGGAATAAGTTAATTTCCAAGTTCAAAGAACTAGGAAATGATGAAGTTAGGAATCAAACTTACTGTTATTGAACACTAGACAATATCCAGGACTATTAACCACTAAACTAAAATGCATTAGTACGTACAGTTATGTAATATGCATTGTGTGCGTTTGTGTGTGTGTATGGACATGATATATATGGAAATGTGTGTATGTATGTGTATGCATACACACATACTTATTTCATACCTAACAGTGATATCCAGAAATTCTTGTGTTGGCAAGTCTGAGTTTAGTAAAATTTGTTTAACTGATGATTAGACCCTTGGCATATTACATTTTCTTCATTTGGCCATGCAATAAAGAGCATTTATTGGGCACTTGTTTTATACCAAACGTTCTGCTAGGTACCATGATTCAAAGCCCCTATCCTTAAATAGCTTAGCTTTTGAAATTTAAGGCTGATAAATTAATACAATGGGTCTGTAGTATTACTTTATTTTTAAGGCTACTCTTACTGTGTTCAATTTCTTTCTTGCTTTGCTAAGAATACATAGAGAAAATAGTTTTATGTCATTAGATTGAAATTTTCACTATAAGGAAAAACCTGCTAGTTGGCTGAGTACCTGGTAATTTTTGTGAGAATTATTAGTTGATGTAATATTGCAATGTCAGTTCCACAGGCAGATTTATTGGGAAGCTAAAGAAGCATGATCTTAAAGATTCCTCAATTTCACTGACACTAATAAGAATAAAATCTCAAATCTATTTCTAAGAAAGCTACAGAGGGTCTTGAGGAAATAGAGTGATTAGAATGAGAATTTCAAACCATCAACAACCCATGGTACCTACTACTCCCGAGGAATCTCCACGTGGCCCTTTATACAACTTTTTTTCTATTCATTTGAAACACTTCGCTGGTTTATTCCTTTAAGCATATAATAATGAGACAGAATATAGGTATATTACTTCTATTTTCCTGATATGGACTATGACCAAGAAAATTTAAAACAAATTTTATTTGATTGCTTCTTTAACTTTGGTGATATTTGTCTATGGACAGAGCTGCTGATTCTTGCTTTCCAAAGAAAATTAGCTTTCCAAAAATATAATACCTTGAGAAATCTTTTTACTTGTGTTGGTCTCTATTTAATGCATAAAATTCACAGTAGATTCAGTGCACAGTTTTAGATGCCAACTTCTTGAAGGACTAATGGCATTAAAAGTTGTTATTTAAGTTTATTTTAAGTATAACTTTATTCTCTTGTTCCCCTCTTTTAATTTGAGTTTTCACCATCTCATAGATTTTTAACTTGACTGCCATATAGTAATGAGTGAATTCGGTATATTTTTGTTCCAATCATTCATTCATCCTTTGTTTCAAGCAGTATCTATTGAGAGCCTATGTTGTGACAGACATTGATCTAGGTAGTGGGAACAGCAGTAAGCTAGACAAGAAAGTTTCTATCTTCTCAAATGAAAGAGACGCAGGAGAAGGTGACTTTCCAATATAGCTCTTGTCAAAATACGGGGTTTAGTGAGCCACAACAAAAACACAATGTAACTACTAGCAAAATATACACTTGTTTTCATGGATTTACATTTTCATTCGCAGCTTATGAAAACTGTCAATCATTTCTCTAAAATACTGAATTTTCCTGCTCTCACCTGGGGTTGCTATTGATTGCCAGCAGAATTTGCAGAAATCACCTCTCTGAAGTCAAGTCCATGACTCAGAGCTGTCCATACTGAGATGGTCAATACAATTTGACCAGGAATGGTTTTTTGATTGTCTATGGGAACATCTGGATCTTTGACCTCACAAGTAGTAATACAACAACAAGCCCTTATCCCTGTGGAAAAGCGTTTGTTCTTTTGTGGCTCAGAGGCCCTGTGTGTGCATGTGAGGCTTGGTGTTCTGGAAGTCATTTTCTCTAGCACTGGGGTTATTTAATTCCAAGGACTGGTTTGAATTTCTTGTAAAACTATAAGTGTATAGGATTACATTTAATTATTGGTTTATGTACAGGAGCATTACTGCAGTCTGCTGCAAGGAGCACATTATAAGTACTCCTTTGTCCTGAGTAAGTATCCATTCAGTTACAGGCTGGATGTGGGCCCATGAATCTCTGAATTGTGACGTCTGTACAATGATTTGGAGATATTTGCCGATATTATCTTCTAAGCTTTTGCTGTCTATAGCATCGTATAAAGAAGTTTGGAAATTGCTGTGTAAATCGAGAAAACCAATGTCTAAAGCTTGGACACTTGGACCAGATGGCTGGAGTTTAGTAATTGTGAGTACATATTGTTGGCAGCAAACAGGTCAGACAAAAAAAAAAAAAAAAAAAGCAGCTGTCCCAACTGCTCACAGTGTCAGTCTTTCCGAGGTGGCTGGGGACAGACTCAGGCATTGCCGCATGGTATGTCGGGCTAAAGGGCAGCTTCAGGTTTCACTCTGACAGTGACAGTCAAGTAAAGCAATGGTTTTCTTGAAGTATAGCATGCTCTCCCAGTAGTTTCTGGGGTTCCTTTCCAAGGGTTGGGGAACGACTTTTGTTTAGAACCCGAGTTCCTCCATTTTCTGGAATCCAGGGAGGACTGCTAATCACCCTTTTCAGTATGTTCTCAGCCTTCATTCCAGGCATGATTTGAAAGGCCATGGTATTCATAATATAGTCCTGCAAGGCTTAGAAAGTTGACAAGTCACGTTCTCATTTCAACGATCCACTTTTCATAAGTGCCATATGGATTACACTGAACTCACTCAAAGAAGTCTATCTGATTGTGAACCCCTTATGAGAGGGTAATACTGGAGAATCATATGGATGGTAGTCCATTCCCATGGTAGTCCTTAATATCGCTAATTGTCAAAACTCTAAGTCTTAGGGAAAATATGGACAGTGTCATTGAACCCCCAACCATAAGGTAGTGCCTCACACAGCAGACCCTTTTCCTATGTGGACACTGCCAGGAGTGGTGAGAAGCAATGTGGGTCAGCAAGTGTGGCTAGCTGCCCAGTAGTCCCATTATAAACACTTTCTAAAACACTTCTGGGATTTTTCTACTGTCTCAAACAAATGGCCTATGATCTGCTGTGACTTCATTCAGATTCATGGCATATGGGATCCAGGCTCACGTCCAATCACTAAATGGAGTGCCACAGGGCCATGCGTGTTCTGGTTTCTGCCAACTTTCCCAGCTTAGTGTCTCTCCACTCTCCAGTTCTCCTGATTATCTAAACCCCATCCCCTTCTAGTCATTCTTAACTTCTTTCCTCAATTACCTTTAAGCTTTTGCATTAACAGCTTATCATACCCAGAACAAACAACTGATCTCCTGTCTTCAATCCCACTGACTTGAATATTAGTTCCTCTATCCCCTGTCCAATCAGAATACCTTATTCTGAAATTCTTCCACACCCATCGAGGATGTGGCTGTGTATGTGAACAGCTGTGAGAAACCTTCTCTTTCCCCAACCCATTTGTGTTCTCTCTCCTTCCTCAATGCCAAGGATAATTGTGCATCAGGCTGGTTAGGACAGTCCCTGAGCCTCGGTCTAGTAACCAAATGTTCCAAGGAACCTCCTAGAATCAACATTTTACTACTCAGAAAGTCAGCTTAATCCTCCTTATTTAGGCTTCAAGACACACAAAAATTATTTGAAAATAATGTGATCAAAATAGATACATTCTGCTTAGTTTAGTTAATAAACTCAGCATAAGCAACTAATCACAGGTATGTCAGCACCATTGCTGCATTGTAAAGCCCCCACTGAAGGTTTGCTGAATGAATATTTTGATATTTAATAAAAGTGAAACTTTACTTTAGACCTGTAAGTCCTTTGCAGGTACTAAAAATAATTATCTATTAAGAATTGGTCTAGTTTTTAATCTACTCTTTGCCTTATCATTTTCCATTCATTCATTAAACAAATATTTGTTGGGCATTTCCATCTAACAGGTAGTATAAGACTTCTGTACTTTTATGCATGTTTCAGGTGGCTCGAGACTGTCCAGGGCAACGGCTCAAGGTCAGGTTAAGGAGATAACATAGAGTAACACTGAGTGGCAGCTGAAAGAGCTGCAGTTTTCATGGCTCCTCTTCTTCCAAATAATTGTGTATTTTAAAAATACTAACTTACTGAAGACCTAGTTTTAACAGGTATTATCCTAAGTGTTTTACATATAAGTATTAACCCTCATGCAATCTTCATGGTAAACACATGATGTAGGCAGTAGTATTATCTTCATTTTACAGATAAGTAAGTAGAGGCAAAGAATTACTATGTAACTTGCCCAAAGTGACACATCTAAGTAAAGGCCAAAATCTTGATTTAAACTCAAGAACCTGTATTAAATTCATCATAAAACCTTGGAATGGAAAGTCTCCCAAGTCCACGGGGACTTGCTTGTTTGTTGCATCTGTAAATGACTGAATGGGCCGCAGTGGTCCCCTAGATCCCTCCCAGATTACCACTGTGTGTTTCCAGTGCTGGAGATGCCCTGTCCAAGCTGCAGGTCCTCACACAGTCCATTTTCCTCTTCCTGCATTCTTTCAGATCTGCACCTTGCATTAGACTGCTCTCTTTCTCTCTCCCTTTTAAAGCCTACTCCCTTCCCCAGCGCTGAGCTTATTGCCTGATTCTTCCTTGCCAACTTCTGTTCTTTTGACACTTGGTTTTGCAGGTTGCCCTCAGAGGGACTGGTGCTCTCCAACATGAGAGGAACAAAAACTTCCCCCTCATAGAATGCCATGACTTACACAGTAGACCTGTGTGTTTTTTATCTTGTACGCAGTACTGCCAGATGGCCTTTTCCTACTTCCACCAAGCAACAATACACATAGCAGGTCCCATTGTGCGTTTCAGAGTACACAAGATGCTCTCATATATATTACATTATTTCACTAGAGGGGTTGAACATTGACGCTCCCTCTGCTCTACAAATGATTTCAAAAAACAGAAGTAATGATATGCCCAAGATCACACAGCTAGTGAGGAATTTGAACACAGATAGTCTAAGCTCTTTCTATTCTATGCACCAATCTGTTCTCTTTCTGTACTGCTTCCTGCTTTCTCTAACGCAAAGTGGCTATGGACTTCCTCTTTAGAAACTCACTCTTTGGCTCAGTGGTAGAACATCGGCCCAGCGTGTGGAAGTCCCAGGTTCAATTCCTGGCCAGGGCACACAGGAGAAGCACCATCTGCTTCTCCACCCTTCCCCCTTCTCCTTCCTCTCTATCTCTCTCTTCCCCTCCTGCAGCCAAGGCTCCATTGGAGCAAAGTTGGCCCTGGGCACTGAGGCTGGTTCCATGGCCCCTACCTCAAGCACTGGAATGGCTCCAGTTGCAACAGAGCAACACCCCAGATGGGCAGAGCATCACCCCTGGTGGGCATGCTTGGTAGATCCTGGTCAGTCACATGTGGGAGTCTAATTGTCTGCCTCCCTGATTCTCACTTCAGGAAAATACAAATAAAAAAATAAATAAACAAAACAAAAAAAAACCTCACTCTGTATAAGGTAAATGCATATGGCTTTAGTTGTTAGCTTTTACAGAAGTGTCTCTTTCTCTCTGAAAACTAGCTGTACCTAGTTATCAAGTCTTTAATTAGGTAAATTAAAGACAACATTGTATTGCAAAATTTTCATGTGTTTTCTTCTCTGTTTATCAAGATTTGTGGCATAGGTGTTTATGTCTAATAAAAGGGAAGGCTCAGAGCTCATACCAGAATTATTCCCAAAGTGCCTACTCAGTTCAGACAACTGGGCGCGTTAGGGAGATCCTCCAGTTATAGTCCACGTGCCATCAGCCTTCACAGGCAGGCACAGATTCTGCTAACACTGTGCTTGCCCAGAGGCTAGAGTCCTTGTTTTGTTCAATGCAAAATGTGGTTTTCATTGTTTTGCACAATGAAAAATGTGGTTTTCCATGTGTGTTTCAATGTGTGTAATAAAAGTCAAAGTGTCGCATGAAGAAATGCTTCATAAACTGGAGAATGCAACATAACACAGGGACTCTGAACCTGTGCACCATCTGACCCCAGCGTCTCCCTGAGAAGGTCCAGCCAGAGGACATAGATAAGTACTCTGGCCTTTCTAGTGCCCTCTACTGTCCAGGCCCAAGATGACAGAAAACCAGGTCCTGCATTCTGGATGGTTGCCGGGTAATAACAACAACAAAAAAAATGTACTCTTGGGCTGACACCAGGTTTTCCAAGTTTTGGTTCATAATAAGTAGTTTTTAAACATTTTAAAATAGGGGTGTGTAATAAAATGCTGAGGGACTCTCCGGAGATTGCTGCTGCTGGCACTTCTCTAATAGAAAGCATACGCCATTGAGCTAACATTTTGTTCTTTGACTAAAGAAAAAAACAAAGCTGTTAAAAGCTGGTAGGCTTGTTTCCAATAGCAATAGCATTAATATCTTTCAAGTTACTCCTAACCATCGCTAATTAGAGGTTTATGAGGGATGGCCCTTCCTGAAGGGTCACCTCAGGTTATGTAGCCCGCAGATGTGCTGTTGATTGTTGGCAACAATGAGTTTGTTAAGAATTTCAGCTCTAGGTGATTAGCTCTCTTTTTTTTTTTTCTTTTGCTAGTGTGTCTCTTATTTTGACTGGCTGAGGTTGTGTTGGACAATGAGGCCCCAATTCAAAGACAGTGCCAGGTTGTTGCCGGAGATCCGCAGTGACAGGTTGTTGAAAACTTATTAGTCTGACGTTTTAACAGCCTGCAAAGGGATGGAAATCTGCTCTTTCACTGGAAAAACTTAGAAAGGAAAACATGAGCTCGAGCTGAAATCAGCTGCAGTTCCAAATTTGCCGTCCGCTGGCACCAGAGCGCCAGAGGCTCCACAGTGTTTAGAGATTAAGGCCTCGCTGTGCCACCCACATGGTAGGTGGCCACCGGCCCCTGTAAAGTAGAAGACCCTGAAAATTCACCCTCTGCGAGCTGGGGATATTGTAATGAGCTCAACACCAGGTGCTAATGGCTTCAGCAGTAGCAGAAGTCGGCCCCCACGAGGCTTCAACTGAGTGGTTAAGGTTGTTCTTTTGCTCATAGCCATTCTCTGTAGCAATCCAGGAAGGAGGACTAAGAAACACCTCAGGTTTGGAACCCATTCTAAGGTAGAAATGGACAAAAAGGTTGTGACCAATACTGTTGATGAGAGCCATTGGGTACCATTGTATTGTACTTATCCGTTACAATGGTATGCTAAAAAATTCATTAGGCATCTCTGCTCTTTAAAAGCAAACCTGGCCTTTCTAGCTGAATCCAGAATTTTTAAAGTCACTACTAGCCTCTAGTTTCCTCCAATCTAACCGTGGCTATGGCCTTTATTAAGCCCTCTACCCTCTACCACAGCTTCACTCTCACACTCGGTGGCTACTTGAAAGATCCTAAAAGTGTTCCTGGGCTTTGCATAGGCAGCTGCCTGTGTCTGTATGGGCACCCCCCCTTTTGCTAGCCAGCTCATCCCTATCCTTCAAACAGGCTTATGGTCATCTCGTTTTGGAAACTGTCACTGATAGCCCTAGGCAGTGTTGGGCACATCTCTGATAGCCCTAGGCAGTGTTGGGCACGTCTCTGATAGCCCTGGGTAGTGTTGGGCACGTCTCTGATAGCCCTGGGTAGTGTTGGGCACGTCTCTGAAGCCCTAGGTAGTGTTGGGCACATCTCTGATAGCCCTAGGCAGTGTTGGGCACGTCTCTGATAGCCCTGGGCAGTGTTGGGCACGTCTCTGATAGCCCTGGGTAGTGTTGGGCACGTCTCTGATAGCCCTGGGTAGTGTTGGGCACGTCTCTGATAGCCCTGGGTAGTGTTGGGCACGTCTCTGATAGCCCTGGGTAGTGTTGGGCACGTCTCTGATAGCCCTAGGCAGTGTTGGGCACGTCTCTGATAGCCCTGGGTAGTGTTGGGCACGTCTCTGATAGCCCTGGGTAGTGTTGGGCACGTCTCTGATAGCCCTAGGCAGTGTTGGGCACGTCTCTGATAGCCCTGGGTAGTGTTGGGCACGTCTCTGATAGCCCTAGGTAGTGTTGGGCACGTCTCTGATAGCCCTAGGCAGTGTTGGGCACGTCTCTGATAGCCCTAGGCAGTGTTGGGCACGTCTCTGATAGCCCTGGGCAGTGTTGGGCACATCTCTGATAGCCCTGGGTAGTGTTGGGCACGTCTCTGATAGCCCTGGGCAGTGTTGGGCACGTCTCTGATAGCCCTAGGTAGTGTTGGGCACGTCTCTGATAGCCCTAGGCAGTGTTGGGCACGTCTCTGATAGCCCTGGGTAGTGTTGGGCACGTCTCTGATAGCCCTAGGCAGTGTTGGGCACGTCTCTGATAGCCCTGGGTAGTGTTGGGCACGTCTCTGATAGCCCTAGGCAGTGTTGGGCACGTCTCTGATAGCCCTAGGCAGTGTTGGGCACATCTCTGATAGCCCTGGGTAGTGTTGGGCACGTCTCTGATAGCCCGAGGCAGTGTTGGGCACATCTCTGATAGCCCTGGGTAGTGTTGGGCACGTCTCTGATAGCCCTAGGCAGTGTTGGGCACGTCTCTGATAGCCCTAGGTAGTGTTGGGCACGTCTCTGATAGCCCTAGGCAGTGTTGGGCACGTCTCTGATAGCCCTGGGTAGTGTTGGGCACGTCTCTGATAGCCCGAGGTAGTGTTGGGCACATCTCTGATAGCCCTAGGCAGTGTTGGGCACGTCTCTGATAGCCCTGGGTAGTGTTGGGCACGTCTCTGATAGCCCTGGGTAGTGTTGGGCACGTCTCTGATAGCCCTGGGTAGTGTTGGGCATGTCTCTGATAGCCCGAGGTAGTGTTGGGCACGTCTCTGATAGCCCTAGGTAGTGTTGGGCACATCTCTGATAGCCCTGGGCAGTGTTGGGCACGTCTCTGATAGCCCGAGGTAGTGTTGGGCACGTCTCTGATAGCCCTGGGTAGTGTTGGGCACCCACTGCTGGGGGTGCCCATAGCCTTGAATGTTCTGACTTCAGATCAGGCCATAAGTTTCCTGAGAGAACATTTAACCTAAATCTTATTTGATTTTTTAACTATACTCATGGTACAGTGCCTACACAGGGTAGATACTCAATAACGATGTAATTTTAAATAATCATTTATTCATTCATTCATTTGATAGACATTCATGGGGTTGCAAGCTTCTGGGTTCTTTAGGGGGTCTGGTCTCTTAATAGAAGCTATCTTTTTGTGATCTACAGACCTAAACAATTTTCTCTCTAGGGCCTGTCTTCTGAGGATCCAGCTTTGATTACTATCATTCAGTTTTTGAGGGGGTGAAAATGTGAGACTGAGGTGATTCAGATGTTTTAAAATGTCTTCCCAAGGTCAAGTTTCCCCCTCTATCTCCCCTGTGTAGCTCCATATTACATGGCTGCATCTAATGGCCGCATTTACTGGTGTACATACATAAATCTCCAGAAAAAGAAATCTCTTCTTACACTACCCTGGATAATCTCAAATCTCAAGTATATCCCACAGAATTTCAGTAAAGAATTATTCATTCATTCATTTATTTAACACTGGGACTGCCCTTTATAAATTACTAATTATGCTAGATACTTAGAGGTTCAGGGGTGATCAAATAAAACAGATGCATCACTGTTACAGACATTTGTCTTGGTCATTGAAAACCTCACTAGGGAAATTTCTGTATGGCAAACTTGCAGAACTGAAGTACTTCAAGACGGCATGAGGGTGAAGGTGAAGACAGCCTGGACTGCACCTGCCCATTCCAGGTTGTCTCTGTTGCTCTTGGCACAGATGAGAAGTACTTCACTTTCCACCAAATAGTGGCCGTGGTAACACTTCTTCAGCTTAACAAACTCAGTTGTGTTGTTTTGTTTTGTTTTACAAAATGAGTCTATATGTATGGAGCTCTTTTTGTTTTGTTTTGTTTTGTTTTAATGATCTATCAAGCACAGTCTTGGAGGTGTTGGGGTTTTCTGCATTTTTGAAGTAGCATCCAACATTTAGTCACTAGCAACATGGGTGTCAAGAGACAACTGTGTCAATATCTTTCTAATCCCTGGAACACTGCCCTGGGGGTGTGTCCTTGAAGTAAACTTCAGTGATGCCTTTGGCTTCTCCACTTTCCCAGTTGTGACCCACTATAACTTCCCTCCAAAGCCAATTTTGCATTTTTTGAGACTCGTTCCTGGAGGCCTATCCTTTAGCCTGATCCTCCCATGATTTTATAAGCATCTAATTCCATGTATTAAATTTCTTTCTGCTTAAAAGAGAGCTGTAAGAATGGGAAGGAAATAATTAAACAATAAGGTTTATTAATTATTTGCTAATAACATTTGACACTACCTACTGGCCAAAACCAGTTATTGCCTCAGCTGACACAGGGGAAAGCCTTCAAGCAACAAGGATTTCTGTTTTGGGTTTTGTTTGTTAATATTTCCTCCCATCCAAAGATATCAAGACACCTGACCTAAAAAGATTAGCTACTGGAGGTCTGCTGTGAGACTAATACTTGAAAGTGATATAAATATTCATAAAAGTAAAGACTATGACAGCATTTGGAACCAGAAAAAAACATTTGTTAACTGTTTAAGAAAGCTACCAACTGAATAATGTGTGACTATATTGTGGTCTTTAATACTTTTTACTTCTTTAAGGTATAATAGGTACTACCATTAATATATATTTAGATAATATGTCATATAATATATAACTTTTCTTTCAAAAAAGAGGTTTGCTGAATATCATAGTGTGAATTTCAAAATTACACCTAATATTAATTTTGTACAACTAACTGTATGATAAAAATAATGAAAAATACAGTTTATTTAAGAGAAATATATAATAATATATTGCACACTTTATTGCAGGGGTCGGGAACCTTTTTGGCTGAGAGAGCCATGAATACCACATATTTTAAAATGTAATTCCATGAGAGCTATATAATATATGTTTAACACTAAATACAAGTAAATGTGTGCATTTTATGTAAGACCAACACTTTTAAAGTACAATAAGTCTCTGAATTCTTTTTAATAACATTGTTATGCTGTTGCTAACCAATGATGAATAAAGTACTTCTGACCATTAATGCGACTTCTCGTGCTGCATGGTTTTGCTGATGGCTTTGTAGTCTGGTTGATACGTGGTGAGGTTAAGCTCCATGCAGGCGTTCAGACTTCCATCTGTTAAATGTGATCGCAGGTTGGTCTTAACGTTCTTTAGATGTGAGAAAGACTGCTCACATGCATATGTAGAGCCAAACATTGTCAGTACAGCAATACTCACATGCTGCAGTGTGTGGTATGTGACGGGAAGCGCATTCCAAGTTTTGACAATCAGCTGGTCCACAGGTTGAAGTTTTTTCATTTCTCCCCACTTGTGTTTGCTCACCAACTCTGCTTGCTATTGTGCAAGTCTTTCCAAATCCTCATTCAGTGACTTGAACTTATTCACCCACATGTGTGAGGCCTTCAGGTCAGTAGCTTGTAGCTCAAAATCTCTGATGGAGACACTGGGGATGTAACTCAGGTCGGTGCTGTCCACTGCACACTCTTGTGGATGGGTGATGAACTTAAAAAGACGGGTGTGCTCACGAAATTCTCCAAAGTGTGCTTTGAATGACTGCAGGAGATTAGATGTGAAGTCCGCTAGCTGCTGGAGATCAAGATGTTGAGCAGGGTCACTTGCTGTGCATGCATCTTTAAATTCTCCCAGTTTTTCAAAGTGTAGTAAATGACCTGTTTCAATGTCGGTGATAAAGAGATCCAGCTTGTTTTCAAATGCAAACACTGCTTGTTGAAGGGATAAGACTGTATTTCCAATGCCTTGCATTTTCACATTGAGCTGGTTCAGATGTTCAGTCATGTCTATGAGATAGTAGAACTTCAGGAGCCACTCAGTGTTAGCTAACTCAGGATCCTTGACATTTTTCATTTCAATAAAAGTCTGGATTTCACTCAGACAAGCCACGAAATGGCTGAGCACCTTCCCTCTTGACAACCAATGCACATTGCTGTCCAGAAGCAGACTAGGATAATTATTTCCAACTTCATCCAGCAGTGTTTTAAACTGGCGATCATTTAAAGCTCGAGCAACAATAAAGTTGACCACCCAAATGACCAGCGACATCACCTCACCAAGCTGCTCGCCACACATCTGAACACAAAGCGCCTCCTGATGTAGAATGCAGTAAAAACTTAGGTTGGGTCTCTTTTCATGTTCATGAAAAAGTGCTACGAATCCTCTGTTTTTCCCCACCATGCACGGAGCACCATCAGTACACACCGAAATAAGTTTATCCATCCGTAGATTTTTTTCTTTAGCGAAAAGAAAAAAATCTTTTGTTGTCTCTTTCATAGGCAAAACAGTGAGACTTTCCTCACATAGTGTGTCACAAACAGCATACCTTGCAATCACGCTGAACTGGGATAAATGGCTTACATCTGTTGACTTATTCAAAGTGAAAGAAAAAAATGGTGCTGCATTTATGTCCTTCACTTGTGTTGCCTCAATTTGATTTGCCGTCATGATGGTACAACCGTGAACAGTTCTTGATGACAGAGGCATGTCTTTTATTTGTTTGATTATCTTGTCTTTATCCAAAAAGTTGTCAAAAAGTTCATTGGCAACATCAAGCATGAATGTTTGGCATACTCCCCATCTGTGAATGGCTTTCCATTTCTCACAATTGCTAAAGCACCAGCAAAGCTAGCCGAATTCCAGTCACCTTGTTGGGTCCAAACACGGAGTTGCTGCTGACTAGCTTGCATTCTGCACAGTAGCTCTTGACATGCTTTCTTCCTGCTGTCCCCCACTGGATATTTCGATGCAAATGTAGTATGGCGTGTGTCAAAGTGCCTCTTTATATTTGACCATTTCATTGATGCAATTTTATCATTGCCTAGACACACTGCAGAACCTGCTCTCTCCACAAAGGTGAATTCCTCTGTCCATTCCTGTTGAAAAGTATGATACTCCTCATCTTTTTTTCTTTTAGCCATCTTCTTCATCAAAAGGGTTTCTGCAATTAGCTAGCTGACTACTTGATTAAAAGGAGGGAAGTTTACTTCCTGACCTCACAACAATCCTTGTACATTACGCAGTATCCAATAAAAATTTGGTGTTGTCCCAGAAGACAGCTGTGATTGGCTCCAGTCACCCACAACCATGAACATGAGTGGTAGGAAATGAATGGATTGTAATACATGAGAATATTTTATATTTTTAATGTTATTATTTTCTTTATTAAAGATTTGTCTGCGAGCCAGATGCAGCCATCAAAAGAGCCACATCTGGCTCATGAGCTTTAGGTTCCCGACCCCTGCTTTATTGGAACATGTGACTTATTTCGTGGAAATTAAATATTTTTAGTTAAACATGCTAAGATAGATGTGGTATTTTATAAAATTCATCCTGTTCTTTCTTTACTAAAAGACAAATTCTAGATTTAATATACAAAATATTTAATAAATAAAAATAAGCAACTAGCTGTAAAATATTCTGACTTAGAAAATTAGAGGTTTTTCTAATCCTACATGATAGTATAAAAATTAAGATAGAATCTTAACATATGAGTTAGATTTATTAATTTGTATTTTTGTGTTACAATCTTATCTACAGTAATTTAAATCAGTACATCCTTGTTCTTTTCTTTTTTTTTTTTCCGAAGTCAGAAGTGGGGAAGCAGTCAGACAGATTCCCACATGCACCCGACCAGGATCCACCCCGCATGCCCACTAGGGAATGATGCTCTGTCCATCTGAGGTGTTGCTCCACTGCAACTGGAGCCATTCTCAGCACCTGAGGTGGAGGCCATGGAGCCATCCTCAGCACTTGGACCAACTTTGCTCCAGTGAAGCCTTGGCTGCAGGAGAGGAAGAGAGAGACAGATAGGAAGGAGAGGGGGAGGGGTGGAGAAGCAGATGGGTGCTTCTTCTATGTGCCCGGACTAGGAATCAAACCCAGGACTTCCACACACTGTGCCAATGCTCTACCGCTGAGCCAACTGTCCAAGGCTTCATTCTTGTTCTTAATGAATTAAAAACTAATCTTGTAATGATACTGTGATGCAAATATTACCTTGTTTTATAAGTGAAAAAGCAAGTTTTGCAAAACTAAATAAATTTCCCATGCTAGTATAATAGGTAAATAAGAGCAACAACAAGATTTGAATTTGAATAAGTCTAATCCAAAGCCTACACACTAATAGGTAGCAGTTCATTCAAACAGCTACTGGCTAATGAACGAGAGAAGGGGATATAAATATAGATATAATCTACTTGTCCAAGGCAATGAGGAGTAGCCAATAAGCTATGTATAGTGGTCAAATGACAGGTAAGCTGTCAGCTTTCATTCCCTCACGCACTGGAGGGAAGTATTCTATAGTGAGTGGTACTCACTATGCCTCAATTTCTACTCTCTTAAAGAGTATAATGAGAGTAGGAGATGGTAGATGTACAGCACTTAGAATAGTGCTTAGCACATAGAATATGCTACATATATATTAACTAGCCCACAGATACTTATTAAGGGCCTGGTTTGTATAAGGCACCAGAATTGCAATAATGAGGCATGAGAGCAATACTAACAATGAAAGTGGTTTGCTTCTTTATGGCCCAAAGGAAGATAGGCATTATACACATGAGTTCATGTACTGCGTATCTGTTGTGCTATGGGAGGAGAGCATGATGCAGGAGGATCTGTCCTTGGCAAGACTCCTGCTCCTTGGCTGGGGATTTCGATAACTATGCCCTACTATTTGGGGGCAATGTTGGCTTGAAGAAACAAGCATAAACAAGGAAAGTTGGGCTCCATATTTCAGGCACAGGAGACAAAACAAAAAAGGTGACTTTATGGAGAGATGAGAATCTGAGAATTAGGTAGAAGCCTGGTAATCAGAACTACATCAAAGTCACAGTTATCGCATCAGCGTGCTGGGATGGAGAGTCTGCATGACCAGGTAGAGCAAGCAGCAAGGAAGAAAGGTTGCAGCACCTGAGAACCCAACAGGGCATGAGACCTTCCCCTATGGCAGACCTTGCAGCTTTCTGAGAGTCAGACCCCATAGCTTAACCCAATTAATCTCCGAAACTGGGTCATCACCCTTGGTTGCACAGCAAGCAGACACCTGGCAGACAAGGTCCTTAAACACTAGTATCAATAAGAAAAACCACTGGAACGGATCTGTTGTTTTTTCCAAGTCTTGAAAACAATCAGATTCTCCTGAGGACCTTGCTTTAAAATCTGCTACCATTACCAGGTAACTTTACAAAGCAGGGCAATTAAAGAACTAGTTAGAAGTGCCTTGGGCATTTCCCAGACAACCAGAGACTGCCTCCCCAGGCATCAGAAAGGCCTGCCTTTGCTACTGGGTCATTAGTTAGTGTGATCAGTGAACCCTAGCAGGTCATGATTGTAAAGAAATGCATGTTTCATGGGAGTTTCAGAAACTTCTGGTTTGGTTTGTGTCCAGGAAAGAGAGCAAGACCCCCACGGTATCACCCTGCCCACACCCATCTTCCTCTGAGGGACATATGTATAAGGTTGCCCTTGGACTTTGGGTAGCTGTGGGAAGTTATGCAACCTCCACCCATCTTTTGCTGCAAGTTCCTGCAACTAAAAGAAGAAAAGTTCTTCTGTCCTAATACATATGTAGAATTTGTCATTAATAAAGAATAAGGGACCACTCCAGATTTATTTCCTTATGGAATCCAGAATATGAATTAATAAAACTTGCTAACTAGCATTTTGTTTTGCCAAGAAGTTTGAAAAAATTTTTAAACCTTTGATCTTTTCTTTAAAAATAATTATTAACTCTTTCAGGTCATAAAAATCTCTGCCAAAACAGACATAATAGGAACTGAGAGTCAGATCCGACTCCATGGTCATTAATCCTCACATATGCTTTCTGATCTGACTTTGTGGCATATATTAGCATCCCATGTTACTTACAAAGAAATGACACATGAAGAGATTAAATGGGCCCTGGCCAGTGGTTCAATGGATAGAGCATCAGTTCAGTGTATGGATGTCCCAGGTTTGATTCCCAGTCAAGGCACACAGGAAAAGCAACCCTCTGTTTCTCTCCCCTTCCCTCTCCCCTTTCTCTCCCTTTCCCCCTCCTGCAGCCAGTGGTTTGATTTGTTTAAATATGGCCCCAGACTGAGGATAGTTCAGTTTGTCTGAGCATGTCAGCCTCAGGCACTAAAAATAGCTCAGTACTCAAACATTGGCTTTAGTTGGATCCTGGTTGGGGTGCGTGTGAAAGTCTGCCTCACCATCTCCCTCTCACCTAAAGAGAGAGAGAGAGAGAGAGAGAGAGAGATTAAATGGCATGATAAATATCACTTGATATTTAGTTCAGCAGGGTAATTGGGAAAGAGCTCACAATACCCTTCATTTAGTATCCAATGCCCTTTTGCAACCTTCAGGCTCATCCAATTATCCTCTTCTGCAGTCCATTCTCTTGACTCACTCAAGCAATTTGCTCCCTTTTCATGGCCCAGCACCAATTGCATATCTCTTTGTGCACATGTAGGCTTTTCCAGAATATGGGTTAAATTAAATTAAGTCATATTTTACCCTCTCAACATGGCCTTTTGTATCAGGAAATTTTTTTTGAAATATTTACTTTGTTTATTTATTTATTTATTTTTAATAATTTTATTTTTTTAATGGGGCGACATCAATAAATCAGGATACATATATTCAAAGATAACATGTCCAGGTTATCTTGTCGTTTAATTATGTTGCATACCCATCACCCAAAGTCAGATTGACCTTTGTCACCTTCTAGCTAGCTTTCTTTGTACCCCTCCCCCTCCCCCTTTCCCTCTCCCTTTCCCCCTTCACCCCGTAATCACAACACTCTTATCAATGTCTCTTAGTCTCACTTTTATGTCCCACCTACATATGAAATAATACAGTTCCTGTTTTTTTCTGATTTACTTATTTCACTTCGTATAATGTTATCAAGATCCCATCATTTTGCTGTAAATGATCCGATGTCATCATTCCTTATGGCTGAGTAGTATTCCATAGTGTATATGTGCCACATCTTTATCCAGTCTTCTATTGATGGGCTTTTTGGTTGTTTCCATGTCCTGGCCACTGTGAACAATGCTGCAATGAACATGGCCTGCATGTGTCTTTACATATCAATGTTTCTGAGTTTTGGGGGTATATACCCAGTAGAGGGATTGCTGGGTCATAAGGTAGTTCTATTTTCAGTTTTTTGAGGAACCACCATACTTTCTTCCATAATGGTTGTACTACTTTACATTCCCACCAACAGTGGATGAGGGTTCCTTTTTCTCCACAGCCTCTCCAACATTTGCTATTACCTGTCTTGTTAATAATAGCTAATCTAACAGGTGTGAGGTGGTATCTCATTGCAGTTTTGATTTGCATTTCTCTAATAGCTAAAGAAGATGAGCGTCTTTTCATATATCTGTTGGCCATTTGTATTTCTTCCTGAGAGAAGTGTCTGTTCATGTCCTCTTCCCATTTTTTTATTGGATTGTTTGTTTGTTTGTTGTTGAGTTTTATGAGTTCTTTGTATATTTTGGATATTAGGCCCTTATCTGAGCTGTTTGAAAATATCATTTCCGGCCCTGGCCGGTTGGCTCAGCGGTAGAGCATCGGCCTGGCGTGCGGAGGACCCGGGTTCGATTCCCGGCCAGGGCACATAGGAGAAGCGCCCATTTGCTTCTCCACCCCCCCCCTTCCTCTCTGTCTCTCTCTTCCCTTCCCGCAGCCGAGGCTCCATTGGAGAAAGATGGCCCGGGCGCTGAGGATGGCTCCTTGGCCTCTGCCCCAGGCGCTAGAGTGGCTCTGGTCGCGGCAGAGCAATGCCCCAGAGGGGCAGAGCATCGCCCCCTGGTGGGCAGAGCGTAGCCCCTGGTGGGCGTGCCAGGTGGATCCCGGTCAGGCGCATGCAGGAGTCTGTCTGACTGTCTCTCCCCGTTTCCAGCTTCAGAAAAAAAATAATAAAAAAAAAAGAAAAAAAAAAAAGAAAAAAAAAAGAAAATATCATTTCCCATTTAGTTGGCTGTCTGTTTATTTTGTTATCAGTTTCTCTTGCTGAGCAAAAACTTCTTAGTCTGATGTAGTCCCATTCATTAATTTTTGCCTTCTCTTGACTTTGGAGTCCAATTCATAAAATGCTCTTTAAAATCCAGGTCCATGAGTTTAGTACCTATGTCTTCTATGTACTTAATTGTTTCAGGTCTTATGTTTAGATCTTTGATCCATTTTGAGTTAATTTTAGTATAGGGGGACAAACTGTAGTCCAGTTTCATTCTTTTGCATGTGGCTTTCCAGTTTTCCCAGCACCATTTATTGAAGAGGCTTTCTTTTCTCCATTGTGTGTTCTTGGCCCCTTTATCAAAAATTATTTGACTATATATATGTGGTTTTATTTCTGGGTTTTCTATTCTGTTCCATTGGTCTGAGTGTCTATTTTTCTGCCAATACCATGCTGTTTTGATTGTCATGGCCCTATAATATAGTTTGAAATCAGGTATTGTAATGCCCCCAGCTTCATTCTTTTTCTTTAGGATTGCTTTGGCTCTTCGGGGTTTTTTATAGTTTCATATAAATCTGATGATTTTTTGCTCCATTTCTTTAAAAAATGTCATTGGAATTTTGATGGGAATTGCATTAAATTTGTATATTGCTTTGGGTAATATGGCCATCTTGATTATATTTATTCTTCCTAACCAAGAACAAGGAATATTCTTCCATCTCATTATATCTTTTTTCATTTCCCTTAACAATGGTTTATAGTTTTCATTATATAAGTCCTTTACATTCTTTGTTATGTTTATTCCTAGGTATTTTTTGTTGTTGTTGTTGCAATCGTGAAGGGGATTATTCTTTTGAGTTCGTTCTAAAATGTTTCATTGTTGGCATATAGAAAGGCTATTGACTTCTGTATGTTAATTTTGTATCCTGCGACCTTATGGTATTGGCTTATTGTTTCTAGTAGTCTTTTACTCTTTGGGGTTTTAGATGTATAGGATCATATCATCTGCAAAAAGTGATACCTTTACTTCTTCTTTTCCGATATGGATGCCTTTTATTTCTTTGTCTTGTCTGATTGCTCTGGCTAGAACCTCTAATACCACATTAAATAAGAGTGGAGAGAGTGGACAACCCTGTCTTGTTCCTGATTTAAAGGGGAAAGCCTTCAGTGTTGTGCCATTTACTATGATGTTAGCTGATGATTTATCATATATGGCTTTTATCATGTTGAGATATTTTCCTTCTATACCCATTTTGTTGAGAGTCTTAAACATAAAATTGTGTTGTATTTTATCGAAAGCCTTTTCTGCGTCTATTGATAAGATCATGTGGTTTTTGTTCTTTGTTTTGTTGATATGGTGTATTACGTTAACAGTTTTATGTATTTTGAACCATCCTTGAGATTCTGGGATGAATCCCACTTGATCATGATATATTATATTTTTAATATGTTGTTGTATTCGATTTGCTAGTATTTTGTTTAGTATTTTAGCATCTGTATCCATTAGAGATATTGGTCTGTAGTTTTCTTTTTTTGTGCCATCCTTGCCTAGTTTTGGTATGAGGGTTATGTTGGCCTCATAAAATGTGTTTGGAAGTATTGCTTCTTCTTCAATTTTTTGGAAGACTTTCAGTAGACTAGGAACCAAGTCTTCTTTGAATGTTTGATAAAATTCACTGGTATAGCAGTCTGGGCCTGGACTTTTACTTTTGGGGAGGTTTTTAATGGTTTTTTCTATTTCTTCTCTACTAATAGGTCTGTTTAGGCTTTCTGCTTCTTCTTGACTCAGTCTGGGAAGGTTGTATTGTTCTAGGAATTTATCCATTTCTTCTAGGTTGTTGAATTTAGTGACATAAAGTTTTTCATAGTATTCTACAATAATTCTTTGTATATCTACGGTGTCTGTGGTGATTTCTCCTCTTTCATTTTGGATTTTGTTTATATGAGTTCTTTCTCTTTTTTCCTTGGTAAGTCTTGCCAAGGGTTTGTCAATTTTGTTGATCTTTTCAAAGAACCAGCTCCTTGTTCTATTAATTTTTTCTATAGTTTTTCTGTTCTCTATTTCATTTATTTCTGCTCTGATTTTTATAATCTCCTTTCTTCGGCTGGTTTTGGGTTGTCTTTGTTCTTCTTTTTCTAGTTCCTTAAGGTGTGAAGTTAAGTGGTTCACTTGGGCTCTCTCTTGTTTGTTCATATATGCCTGAAGTGATATGAACTTCCCTCTTATCACTGCTTTTGCTGCATCCCATAGATTCTGATATGTTGTATTGTCATTTTCATTAGTCTGTATATATCTTTTGATCTCTGCACTTATTTCTTCTTTGACCCATTCATTTTTTAAAAGTATGTTGTTTAGTTTCCACATTTTTGTGGGATTTTTTTCCTCTTATTTGCAGTTGAATTCAAGTTTCAAGGCTTTATGATCAGAAAATATGCTTGGTAGAACTTCAATTTTTATAAATTTGCTGATGTTGTTTCTGTGGCCCAACATATGGTCAATTCTTGAGAATGATCCATGTGCACTGGAGAAAAATGTATACTCAGTCACTTTGGGATGAAATGTCCTGTAGATGTCTATCATATTTGTTTAAGGCCACTATATCTTTGTTGATTCTCTGTTTGGATGACCGATCTAGAGCCATCAGCGGTGTATTGAGGTCTCCAAGTATGATTGTATTTTTGTCAGTTTTTGTTTTAAGGTCAATAAGTAGCTGTCTTATATATTTTGGTGCTCCTTGGTTTGGTGCATATATATTAAGAATTGTTATGTCTTTTTGATTCAGTGTCCCCTTAGCCATTATGAAATGGCCATTTTTGTCTCTGAGTACTTTTGTTGTCTTATAGTCAGCATTATCAGATATGAGTATTGCTACACCTGCTTTTTTTTGGATGTTATTTGCTTGGAGTATTGTTTTCCAGCCTTTCACTTTGAATTTGTTTTTATCCTTGTTACTTAGATGAGTTTCTTGTAGGCAGCATACAGTTGGATTTTCTTTCTTAATCCATTCTGCTACTCTGTGCCTTTTTATTGGTGAGTTTAATCCGTTTACATTTAGTGTAATTATTGACACTTGTGAGTTCCCTATTGCTATTTTATAGATTTCTTTCTGTTAGTTTTGTGTCTTGTTTGATCCTACTCTTTCCTTTTTCTATCTTTTGTTTTTATTTGGTTGTATTCCATACATCTTTCCTCTGTTGCTATCTTTTTTAAATCATATGCTTCTGTGGTGGTTTTTTCAATGGTGGTTACCTTTAAGTAATGAAAAGTGTTCCTACCCTGTTCATTGTAGTGCACTTTATTGTGAGTACTTTTGCACTCCATTGTCCTTTGCTACTGTTAATCTCCATCCTACCCCCCCCTTTCTTTTTGTTGTTGTCACAGTTTAAATTTGGTTTTATTGTGTTCTTCTTGGAGCTTTTACTTGTGGCTTTGTTTTTTGTTTTTTTTTTTGTTCTTTGTATCTGATTGGAGAACCCCCTTTAGTAATTCCTGGAGTGGGGGTTTTCTGATGATAAATTCCCTCATCTTTTCTGTATCTGTGAATGTTTGTATTTCTCCTTCATATTTGAAGGATAGCTTTGATGGGTATAGTATTCGTGGCTGAAAGTTCCTCTCTTTCAGGACTTTAAATATTGGGGTCCACTCTCTTCTAGTTTGTAGAGTTTCTGTTGAGAAATCTGATGATAATCTAATGGGCCTTCTTTTATATGTTGTATTCTTCTTTTCCCTGGATGCCTAGAGAATTTTTTCTTTGCCGTTGGTTTGTGCCAATTTCATTATGATGTGCCTTGGAGTAGGTTTGTTGGGGTTAAGAAAACTCGGAGTTCTGTTTGCTTCTTGAATTTGAGGCTTTAGTTCTTTCCACAGGCTTGGGAAGTTCTCATCTATTATTTGTTTCAGTATATTCTCCAGTCCATTTTCTCTCTCTTCTCCCTCTGATATACCTATTATTCTTATGTCATTCTTTTTTGATGGAGTCAGATAATTCCTGTAGGGCTATCTCATTTTTTTTAATTTTTGAGTCTCTTTCTTCTTCTCTCTGTTGTGCCTCAAGTTGCTTGTCTTATATTTCACTAATCCTACCTTCTATCTGGCCTGTTCTATTAGCTAAGCTTGTTACCTCGTTTTTCAGCTAGTGAATTGAGTTTTTCATCTCTGTTTGATTTGTTTTTATAGTTTTAATTTCCTTGGAAATATATTCTTTCTGTTCATTGAGTTGTTTTCTGAGCTCCCTAAATTGTCTTTCTGTGTTTTCTTGTATATCTCTGAGTATTTTTAGGATTTCTATTTTAAATTCTCTGTCGTTTAACTCCAAGGTTTCCAATATATAAAATTTTTTCTCCATAGATTTTTTTCCTCATCTATCTGTGTTACCTCTCTTTCTTTTGTATCCATGATATTCGATTTTCTCTTCCTTAATGGCTTCTGAGGGTGCTTTTGTTGATAGTATTAATGAGATTTAATAAAGAATAAAAAGTTAAAAAAATAAAAATAAAAAATCAAAAAGAGTTGTTTTTTTAAATTAATAATTAAATAAAGAAAAATAATATAAAATAAAAATTTTAAAAAAGGAAATTATTCCCCCCCCCTGTCCTTTTTTCCTCTCCTCTCCTCTTCCCTCTTTCTTGAGAAAATCTTGTGGTAAACTGTGAATTATATTGTACTAAATAGAACAAACAATGCTTGTAATGGAGCACCTGAATTGGGGAGAAGTAATAAAGGGGCAAAAAATAAAAAAAGGAAAAAAAAACGGGGTATGTACCCACAAAAAGAAAATAAAAAAAATTTGGGTCAAGAATAAAATGATTTGCTTTTAGGTGTTGGTTGACTAAGAGTTATGATGAGAGGAATAAGAAGGAAACAGGAAAATGAGGAAACAAATTATAAAATTACTATTGTATTTAGTGGAACAAGAACTAGATAAAATGGAGAGCCAGGGATGGGAGCACTGCTAGTGAATTAAAAAGGTGAAGTAGGCCCTGGCCGGTTGGCTCAGCGGTAGAGCGTTGGCTTGGTGTGTGTGTGGGGGGGGACCCGGGTTTGATTCCTGGCCAGGGCACATGGGAGAGGTGCCCATTTGCTTCTCCACCCCCACCCCCTCCTTCCTCTCTGTCTCTCTCTTCCCCTCCCACAGCCAGGGCTTCATTGGAGCAGGGATGGCCCGGGCACTGGGGATGGCTCCTCGGCCTCTGCCCCGGGCGCTGGAGTGGCTCTGGTCGCGGCGGAGTGATGCCCCGGAGGGGCAGAGCATCGCCCCCTGGTGGGCAGAGCGTCGCCCCTGGTGGGCATGCCGGGTGGATCCCGGTCGGGCGCATGCGGGAGTCTGTCTGATTGTCTCTCCCCATTTCCAGCTTCGGAAAAATACAAAAAAAAATTTATTAAAAAAAAAAAAAAGGTGAAGTAAAAACCCCCCAAAATGCCACAAACATAAGTTTGAGTCCCAGATAAGATAATTTGTTCGTTATTGAGCTTTGAATTAGAGGAGACATAAAGGAGAAAGGAAGAAACTAATATAGAGGGAGAAAAGAATGAGAGAGAGAGAGAGAGAGAGAGAGAGAGAAAGAGGGTACCACTAAAAGAAGAAAAAAGAAAAAAGAGGAGAGAGAAAGAGAGAGATTTAAGGGTTTTGGAGTGCAACCCTCATAGAGAGAAAGGAAGAGGAAAGAAAAGATAATGGGAGATGTAACACTTATGGGTAGTGTAGTTCAAGGAGAGGAGAGAGTAAGACCGGCAGAGAGTTAAATGACCAAATTGGAGGAGGAAAACAAAAATCAAGAATGAAGATAAGAGAAACAAACGAACAAATATAATAAAATGGGATAGGTTATAAAGTCTGCGGGTTATTCTTGATTTTGAGAGGTTATCTTCTTGCTTTTTCTTTTCTCTCCCTCTTCCTGGTCGGTGACTCTGTACCCCGGGTTCTGCCCCTTTGGCACACTCAAGTAGAGGTTTGCAGTTGATAAGTCTCTATGGCAATGTCATGTATTGTGCTTCAGTCTCGTTGGCAGTCGGGGCTCATTAGCATTCATAAACTCTGACAGTGAGAGAGTCTGTGTTCCTGGAGCCTCTCTCGTAGTCTTTCCTTCCTCAATTAGTAGCCTGATAATCCAGCTACGATGTTGCTGCTGCCTCTGCCTGGATAGTAAGAGGCTCAAAGAGCTGGCAACTCCCCACTCTATTTCCACTCAGCATAGGGCTCTGAGTAAGGCTCAGTCAGTCAGAGCTGCTAGCATAATCAGGCAAGGCTTCCGCCCACTCAAAGACCTCTGGCTCTGCCACTCTGTTCTGTAACACGGGCGGGCGCCCACTCTTGGGGCATTTGGAGGAAACTCTCGCTCACTATATTGCGCAGACCAGGATATCAGGCCGGCAGTATCACCCTCTGAGTGAAACCTCCGCCAGCACAGAAACGTTCCAGCGTTGGAATTGGCTCTCGCTTCCTCCCCATGCGCGGCTTTTTCAGGGCACTGGGGCGGCCCGGAGATTCCGCTTTTGGCCCACACAAAGGCCCCTGACTCTGCCCCTCTTTGGGGTAACATGGGCGCACACTGCCGAGGCACTTGGAGGAATCTCTCGCCCACTATCTGTGCGCGCCGACCAGGAGAACAGGGAAAATGGCCGCCCCTCTTTTCTTTCTTTGTCTGGGTTTGGTGCGAGTGTTAGCTTGTATTGACTGGGTTGCCACAGGCCCAGTTTTTCCTCGGCTTGGATCTCCGTGCCACAGCCTGGTTCAGCCGTTTGTGCCGTGGCCTGAATCTATTCACCCCCTTTGCCCGCCTTAGTTTCTATACTCTCAGTTCCCAGTGAAAGCAGCCCTGTTTAGGTTAGTGAAGAAGGTGGAGCATTTCTTAATCCCTATTTCCTTCGAGGTTTGATTATATATTTAGCCAATTTTTAGCTCAACCATACCTTCAGGTGTATTGCGAAACATCTGGAGACTCCAAGGATAGGTTTTTCTGTTTCTGGTTGAAGATCTTGTTGAGTTTTGGGGGAGATTTATCCATATCGCTTCCTACCGTGCCATTACTCTGACGTCATCCCAGGAATTCTTAGTTACGGGTGAAGAATGTGAATTCTCACATCCAGAAATTGTTTTCTCCAGAAATTACTTTTACTTATAATGTATGAAGTATAGGTACAGTTGACCTCTGACCAAATGGGACTTAGAGTGCTGATGCCCTGCCCAGTTGAAACTCTGCATGTAACTTAAGTCTGCCCTGAACAAAAGTGGATTTCTAACCAAAGATTCGACATACTGCAATTAAGATGGACAGGAGTGAAATTAAACAAGTTGTGAATAGTGAAAGAAAGAGGAAAATGGGCAAAGTAGCATGTCTTCAGTGTTTCTAGGAAATAAATGGTGAGATCAAGTTCAGCCTGGTACTAAGTGGACTCTGTATGCCCAAAGCAGATAGGTACCAAGAAGCAGTATGCAAAGGGCCATTTTTACATTCAGAGTGTTGCATATGGGGCAAATCTTTCTTGCGAAATATTTCAAGCATAGAAAACAGTTCAGAGAATAATTAAAAAATAAACCATTCCAGTCATGCTCCCCCCACACACACACCACATCCATCTGCGATTTTGCTTTCTGTGGTTTCAGTTACCTGCTGTCAATTGTGGTCTGAAAACACTAAATGGAAAATTCTAGAAATAAGCAATTCATACAATTTAAATTGGCTGCTGTTCTGAGAAAAATGATGAAATCTCATACCTTCTCACTAGGGATGTGAATCACCCCATTCTCCAACATGTCCATGCTTTATACACTCCGCGCCAGTTAGTCACTTAGTAGCCATCATGATGATGAGATGGCTGTCACATTATCTCATGGCTTGTGTTCAAGTCACCCCTCTTTTACTTAATCATGGCCCTGAAACATAAGAGCAATGATGCTGGCAATTCGAATATGCCACAGAGAAGCCATAAAATGTTTCCTTTATGTCAAAAAGGTAAAAAGTTTCTACTTAGGAAAAAGAAATTGTATGCTGAGGTTGCTAAGATATATCATAAGAATGAATCTTCTATGTGTGAAATTGTGAAGAAGGAAAAGAAATTTGTGCTACTTTGCTGAGACAAAAAACAAAACCATATTTACATAATTTTTATTGCAGCATATTGTTATAAATTTTATTTTATTAGTTATTGTTAGTCTTTTATAATACCTAATATATAAATTAAACTGCATCATAAATAAGTATGTATAGGAAAAAAACATAGCATATATTGGGTTCAGCATTCTTTAGGGCAGGAGTCCCCAAACTACGGCCCCCTGAGGCCATTTATCCGGCCCCCACTGCACTTCCGGAAGGGGCACCTCTTTCATTGGTGGTCAGTGAGAGGAGCATAGTTCCCATTGAAATACTGGTCAGTTTGTTGATTTAAATTTACTTGTTCTTTATTTTAAATATTGTATTTGTTCCTGTTTTGGTTTTTTACTTTAAAATAAGATATGTGCAGTGTGCATAGGGATTTGTTTATAGTTTTTTCTAGTCCAGCCCTCCAATGGTCTGAGGGACAGTGAACTGGCCCCCTGTGTAAAAAGTCTGGGAACCCCTGCTCTAGGATTTCAAGGATATTAAAACTCATCCTTATGGATAAGGGGGGAGACTACTGCATATAAAAAGTTGATAACCCCTAAAAGCCCTTCAACATTGATTACTCTATATATCTTTCTTTGCCTGAATTTGATGGTCATTATTCATTGCCTTTTTTAATGTTTTCTCCCTCTAAATTAATGTATCCATGAACAATATGTACTATTTTTAGATATTTTCAATAAGATAAAAGTGAAGATAGCTTTTTGTTTAAGATTTTATTTTTTATATAACTTAAACACTAGATACGTGTATGTGATTTGAAAATTTTATATATTTGATTTGATTTTAACATATTTAATAAAATTTGAACATTTTACAGTTTGAATATTTATATATGTCAATTATATGTATGTTTTTACAGTATATGTAGTCCTAACTCATTCTTTTTAACCACCGTGTAGTTTTCCAAGGTATAAATTACATATTATTTATCTATTTTATAGCTAGACATTAAAGTTCTATGTGAAAATTTTTCTGGTTATCAGTTTAGAAGATGATTTACTATGTTATATGGTACACACATTTCAACTTAGGTTGAAATCTAGTATTTACTAAGTATAAATCTAATAAGCCTGAGCAGGTGGTGGCGCAGCGGATAGAGCGTTGGACTGGGATGCAGAGGACCCAGGTTCGAGACCCGAGGTCGCCAGCTTGATCGCAGGCTCATCTGGTTTGAGCAAAGCTCACCAGTTTGGACCCAAGGTTGCTGGCTCGAGCAAGTTGTTACTCGGTCTGCTGAAGGCCCACGGTCAAGGCATATATGAGAAAGCAATCAATGAACAACTAAGGTGTCACAACGAAAAACTGATGATTGATGCTTCTCATCTCTCTCCATTCCTGTCTGTCTGTCCCTATCTATCCCTCTCTCTGACTCTCTCTCTGTCTCTGTTAAAAAAAAAAAATCTAATAAAATTTTGCCAATTTTCTCCAAAATGGTTCTATCATTTTATATTCTAACCCACAACATGTGAGAGTATTTATTTCTGTACATTTTCTGTATCACTTGTTATTGCCAAATTTCTAAGTTTTGACACACCAATGAGTTCTAAGAAGGCCTCATTTTATCTTCAATTTCCTGGTTCCTAATTATTTCTATGATTGATTGAATATAGTCTGTGTTAATTGACCATTCAGTTATTCTTTTTCATGAATTGCTTGTTGACGTCTTTTATCCATTTTTCTATTTATTTTCTGATTTGTTTGGAGGATTTTCTTTATGTATTCAGGTACCAACCATTTGTCACTCAGATACATAAATGTTGTCTATTCTTAACTGTTGTATCTTTGGAGTTTGCTTTATACAAAACTTTTAACTAACAAGCTAAAACTAAAAACTAAAACAAAGAAAAGAAAGTTAATATTTCCATAAGTCTTTGGATTCAGGAGAAGCACTTATGAGTACCATTTTTTTATCATTTCTTATTTGTTTTCCCCCCAAGTTTAGAGTATTCAGTATATGACTACCAACTTTGTATTTGATAATATCTGTGCTTGATTGCAGAGTGGATAGGTTGGAATAATTTTGGTGCTATATAAGAACCAATTTTGAGAAGGATTAACCTCATATTATTAGGTCTAATAGGTTGCAGATCTTCCACTGAAATAGAAACTTAGATACCAAGTGCATCTCTGGCCATGACTCCTCACAAGAGCCACAGATTGCTTCTAGGCAATGCAGGAAAAATCTGTTCCAACTTACCTCTCAAATATTTTACTACTACAGAAACCTCTGTTCATAATCCAAGTTCTTAGACTCAGGTCACCCAGGAAAGCACGAATGTTGGTGTAATATCATGGTAATGTCAGTTTGCATAGGCATGTTGCCTTGGGAATCCTGTTATGAAATCTTATAATGATAATGGCTTTTTTTTTTCTTTCAGAGGTGTGGTGAACTCTTGTTTGAAAACCCTGATCAGAATGTCAAATGTGTTTGCATGCTAGGTAAGAAGGCTTTTCTTTTTAGATATATTAAGAATGTTGATGTCATGTGACTTATTGTTGTTCTGGTACATTATTGACTCTTGTTCCATATTGCAAAGGCCTATGGGCTTTTAATAGGTTTAAAGACATCTATGACACATTTATATGTGGAACACTTGATGAAAAAACATTTTGATTTGAGTAACTGTTAGTAAGTCATGAGCCATGAGTATGAGTCATTCAAATTTTTCTTGGATCACCAGCATAACATAGAACTAGGTGTTTTGTATTTAGGAGACTATAATGCAAAAGCAAGAACAATCATTGTTAAACTAGAAATGATAAGCTAGGTAAGTAAATTATTAAGAATTTATATCACAGCACAAAGCCCTTACAATGCCTGGGAGAAATACATACTCAAATTAATCTGAAGTCACCATAATTACACCGCATTTGTAATAAAATTTCAGCATTGTAATAAATAATTATTTGTACTTATAGGACAATATATCATCAGTGCCTTTCACAAACTCTTTAAGTTATAATATTCTCCTAAGAAATAAAATTTATATTATTTTCCTCACCATATAGGTTAGAAAACTAATGCAGAGAGTAAAAGTGATACACTTAACCTCGAAGTGAGAAGTAGTCCAGATCAAGATATGAAAGCTTTTAAACTATAAAATTTTAGCTCTAGTGTTTAGATCTTCTTTAAGCCACTAAACTATCTCTAATGAACTTTCAGTTAATTATAAAAAATAGTAGCATGGATAAATAGATATGATCTTTAAATTTAATGTCACTAAAATTTTACCCTTATCCATTACAACCTTGAACCATGCTCATGAGCAAAGGACAAAATGATTCGCTTTAACTTTTTCTATTTTCTCTGGCTGCCCCATATGTTGGTGAAATGACTCAGAAGTAGACATCAAGATTAAGAGAGGCAGGGGAAGGTTTTGATAATTAATAATTCAAAATAATCAGATAATAAATAAGCAAAAGTTGCCCATGATTTAAAGAAAACAACTAAAAAACAAAACACAAGACACCATATTTTCCTAGTCTTTGATCTTTCTTATTTTCTTGCACTAGTATTTTAAACCTCTCTCTTGCAGTTCTTATATGTTTAACTTTTAATTAATATGGTAGCTACATGGTAACATATTCATTGGAAAATGAGCATTTTACTGGAAAAACATGAACAATGAGCATAGCATCCACATACCCATTTAAAACTTCCAGTATTCTTTCCCCTTAACCATGAAAATGCCACAAAAATGTTAATAGTTCAAGGCACAAACCAAATAGATGATAGATAATAGATAGATACATAGATAGATAGATAATAGATATATGATAGGTAGATAGATAGATAGATAGATAGATAGATAGATAGATAGATAGATAGATAGACAGACATAAAAGCTGAAAAAATTTCTTTGTCCAGCCATATGTTTCAACCTTGGATCTGTGAATATATCTCACAACCACATCAGATCTATTCATCAATTAACCCATTTAATTTTCACAATAACAAGATAAGATTTGTGCTATAATTATCTTCATTTATAGATAACAAACTTGAGGCAAATATTTGGATATCATTGGTACTTTACTATTACTATCTACCTGATCTAATAACTTGGGTCAGTTTTGAATTCATGAAGATTTTATACAAATGAACATATCACTTATTTTGACTAAATTTTATCTTGTCCTGGCTCCAATATGAATTGCCTCATTAGTTTATAGCTTAGACAAGGACAGCAATAAACTGACTATTACTACTTATAGCCTTGACTTCACTTAAAGTAAGATCAATCATCTTTTAATCTCTTTTAGATTATATGGTATGGTTTATATAGCTGCCAGAAGACATTCCTGGCCACCAGATGCATACCCTGTGAATCTGCCAGATTGCATAAAATTCTAAAATTAGAGATATATTTATGTAAATTAGTTTTGTATTACTCTTACTGTTATATTGATTATAATGAATTGAGCACTTAAATATGTGACAGTGTAAGTCCATCCTAACCAACTTACATAATTAGATCATTTATTCCATGTATTTTAAGATATAGCCTCCTTTTTAAAATAGAGATAGATATTCTTGGCAATGACAGTATATTATTAAACCTGTAGATTTCATTAATATATTGGATTTGTATTCTTTGTGTTATATAACTAAATGATACGAAGGAAACATGAGAATGGAATTTTTTATTAGTTTGAGGACATGGGAGAAAATGATGAAATAAGAACAATTGTATATTTTTGCCATTAACATGTGTCCACAGACAGTCCAAGGGCTAGCACTTCACAACAGTACCTACTGTGTAAAAGAAGAATAAAAGTAAAGTTGAATAGCGTATTTCCTTAAAACCAAAAAGAAAAATTCAAGTTATGAACGTGTAACTCATTAAAACTGAGACCACATGTATTTCATCAAGAAAGGGCATCTATAATACAGCAACGAAGTGCCACCTCACCATTGTTTGAGGTGTCCTTTTCTTGCTGCCTTTGAGGGGAACCTACTATGACCGTGCCCTTAGGACTTCCTGAACGATGTCTTGAGAAAAGCTTCCTATCTCCAACAGGAAGAGTTAAGGATTCTCTGGTATTTTAAGTGACCACTAAGTTTCTTTATGTGTTGCCAATCATAAACATAGTTTGCACTTTTGCAGGTGATGTTATAATGTTAAATAAATCAAAATTTCCAAGCAAGAAAACCTAATATGTAAAGCCTGCTTTTCCAAATTTCATCTGCGATTTCATGCCACCTTCATAGTGAGAATCCCGTGGAGTCCAGACTGAGACATCCACAGTTTTAAAATGTCGAGCTCCTGGGTCAGCCGCACCATCCCCCCCAAGATGCCTGGCTCGGCCTGCTCACACTCCGAGTTTCAGTGTCTGCCTGGGTCCCAGCTGGGCTCTGGTTTTGGCATAGTGAGATGGAATAGGAAAGAAGGTCACTAGCCAGGGACACCATTTGCAGGTTTCTTCTCTCCCACTGCTATCTATGTCCCTAGATCTTTCTTGAAAATTCAATTTTTATGCTTTGAGTTGCCTACCTCACAATCTCTGTAAATAAACTGTCTTTGGTAAAGTCACACTTCTGGCTCATTACATTAAATGAAACATAAGTGTAAAATCTACCAGTGTTACTCTAAAGCACTGAATTCAATGCAGATCTAAGTGGGTGAAAATTGTTGTCACGTCTTACACGGAATCATTTCTGGGTTCAGGGGAAAGGTTTGTGTTGGATCTGAAGATAAATAAAGATGTACTGCAGAGCAGCTGCGGTGAGTATTCTATCTATAGCTAAAAAATCCCCAAAGAGAGGGAGAGTGTGGATGATCAAGTTAAGCACCAAATGGTAATAAAGGCGGCTTTCTTGTTTCCATCACCCTTGGGGCATGTGCTCAAAACTTCCACCTCCCCAATTCCCTCCTCTTTTTCAAGTTAGCTCTAAGATTTCTCTCAAGCTCTTCCTGACCTCTGAAGTTTATATAATTGTATCAAAGAGTATACAGATGTACTGCAAGACTTGTACCTTAATTAAGTGTAATGAACTGATGCCAAGAGAAAAATAAAGTATAGAAGAAATTCCCAGTCATTGCACAATTAATGTACGCAGTATGGAGACTTGCTAAAAGGATTTTACTTTTCAAATATAATCAAAGTTTTGGGTACAAAGAGTCAAGAAGATAAAGAAATTACAGAAAATGAGCCATGTTGATTCACTTCTTAGTTCATTTGCTAACCCCCATCTATATGATTAATCCTGGGAAAAGAAACTTAAAAAATGTTTTAATCAGACTTGGTGCCTTTAATCAGACTCTTGTTTTCTCGTTATTCTTAGAGTGAAGTTTTTTAAACAATAAGCCTAATTTGCCTAATTTATGATATTGTGTTGGCTCAATTTCTTCATCTTTTTTATCAAGATTTGATTTTTTTCCAATACGAAATTTTCAGCATCCCACCTTTTGTCTCATGTGTGATTCTTTTCATGCTGATTGTATTAAATCATTTGAATGTAAACTACAAACTTTCTTACCTGCTGTTACTGTGTTCATACTCTCAGGCTTCTGGTTGCAGTTTATATAAATCATTTAAAGGGGCTGCCCGTTTTCAAAGCAATGGGATACCATAAAGTCAATATTCTATTAACGTTCAACATGAGCATGTTATCTTCCTCTAAAAAATACACTGTGTACTCATGGAAGGTGCTTTGTCTTTTAGACTTCAATTTATAGTATTTTTGTGCCAAATGAGAATAAAAACATTTATTTGTCCTGCTCCAGAGGTTGTCGTAGTGATAGAAAGAGAGCTTTTCCTTGTTAAAATACATACCCTCAATACGGTTTATGCATCAATAAATAGATAAATAATAAATATTTGAAATTAGCATATTGATGATAAACAATAATAAGCTAATAAATAATAAATTATTTATTGATGATATTAATAGTGTTTTAAAAATCAACAGAAAAGCCAGAACTAAAAAAAGATGTGAAGGCAATGTTTTATAAGATCACATGCATTTCTCAAAATTGTGTTGCAGCTCAATGAAGACTTTCATTCAATATGCATTCAGCAGCTATACATTGAATACCTGTTGTATGCAAGGTACTGTGCTAGGCACTGGGCATGCAAAGGCCGATGGGCACATAGCCTGGCCTCAGAAGGTTTACAGTCCAGGGAGAGATTCAAGCCCTGAACCCCTACATCTGCAGCACCATCTTGAGAGTGACAAATGATAAGAAAGAAATAAAGTGTGTTGGGACCTCAAAAGATGGAGAGAGTTCATACACTGGGATTTGAAGACTTGTGAATTAGACATACAAAGGCTGAGAAAGAGGCAGCGTTCCAGGTGGATGCATGACCATCATATAACCCAGACACAGGAAAGCTAAGAGTGGGAAGGACATCATATAACCCAGACACAGGAAAGCTAGGAGTGGGAAGGACATCATATAACCCAGACACAGGAAAGCTTGGAGTGGGAAGGACATCATATAACCCAGACACAGGAAAGCTAGGAGTGGGAAGGACATCATATAACCCAGACACAGGAAAGCTTGGAGTGGGAAGGACATCATATAACCCAGACACAGGAAAGCTAGGAGTAGGAAGGACATCATATAACCCAGACACAGGAAAGCTAGGAGTGAGAAGGACAGTAAGTTTTTCAGGCCACAATGATGATGAAATGATAAATTGGAAAATAACTTGAGGTTTTATTGTAAATGATTTGACTGTCGTCACTGGCTAGTAGAACAGAAGTATCAGATAAAAAGAAGTTTTGGTCTCTTATCTAGTTAGAGAGCATTTTTTTAGTTATACAGTATTTTAAAATATTTCATAAAGCAGTTTTCACAAGGCAATGTTAGATACAGCTGTTCATCAAATAACTGGAAATGAAATAATTTTAACTCAATATATAATACAATATATTTAAACCTGAATTCTAGGTTTCATGTTTTTGAAAAAAAAAATATGTCAATTTTTTATATCAAATATTATGTTTTATTTAAGAAGTAAAACAGTATTGTCATTTTTTTTTTTTTCATTTTTCCGAAGCTGGAAACAGGAGGCAGTCAGACAGACTCCCGCATGCACACGACCGGGATCCACCCGGCATGCCCACCAGGGGGCGATGTTTTGCCCCTCTGGGGCGTCGCTCTGTTGTGTCCAGAGCCATTCTAGCGCCTGAGGCAGAGGCCACAGAGCCATCCCCAGCGCCCGGGCCATCTTTGCTCCAATGGAGCCTCGGCTGCGGGAGGGGAAGAAAGAGACAGAGAGGAAGGAGAGGGGGAGAGGTGGAGATAATTGATAGTTTTTCACTTATGAGAAACTTTGTCATCTAATAAAATTGGGAGCTTTTATGTTAATATTTTGCTCTTATCACTAGCATTGACTTGCAACTTTCATGTGTGAACAGTTTTGAGGTCTATACATTCCTTCTTGAAAACAAATGCACAAATTGTTACAAGGCAAAGTAATACCTGGTATTAAAGTAGGTGACTGTGATCTTGTAGAAAGAACTGGGTGGGCATTTAAAGACTTCCCACCAGTTGAACTATGTGGCCATAGGCAAATCACTGAAGCGTTGTAGACTTTGTTTACTCTTCCCTAAAATGTAATAACAAGTAATAAAACCAATACTATTATCTATCTTACTAGATTTGTTGAAGATCAAATAACATGAAGAAAATTAAGGCATTCCTTAAACTTTTAGAAGTACTAGAAATACAAGTATTCTTTTTATTAATGCTAATAACTAATTTGTTCTCTATCTTTGCATTTTAATTTTTATTAGTAATATTTTTATATGTAAACTGACAATTTTGGTATATTTTAATGATTAAACTACCTCCAGTTTGATTCAAGTGAATAGATATTTTCAAGTGTATGTTTGCAATGTAAAAATAAGCATATTATCCTCATAGGTTATTAAGGAAAGATCAGTGTAAGGATTATTTTATGTGTACTTAACTTTAAAAGTTAAGGTTTGTTTTAAAACAAAAAAGTTTTTTATTTTCTTAATTTGATTTATCAATATTAAAATGCCACAGGAATTTGAATTAATTTTAACTTGCACTTACAAAGCACTTTATTCATTTCAGATGTCTACATAATTTAATCTTCAATACAAGTTCATGGATGCTATGTTCTACCCCTCAAAAGGGAGCAAATTAAAACCTGGATATTCCCAAGAAAGGGCAGTAGGGGCATAACCCCCCATCATTCATCCAGAGCCCTGCCTTGTTTAAGTTTTCATTGTACTTATCACCAAATGGCACATTTTATGTTTCCTTGTTTTTTAACCCTTTGAGTAGTGAGTTTTTTCATGCTCGCTGACCCCCAAGAGTGAGTTGTTTTGTTTTTCAAAAAATAAATTAGTTCTAGTTACAGTTTTATTAACTTAAAAGCATGTTTGTTTGATAACCAACTTATGGAAACAAGAAGAACATACATCTGCCTTTTTATAATGTTGCCTTATACCTTTTTAAAATAAAAACTTTTGTACGATTGTACTCTGAATGGTCAGGAGGTACATGAACGTTCGTACTACTAAAAGGGTTAATATCTATGTCCCAGCCTCCCTTTCCACATATTCATATACACAGAATATAAATATCACAAAAACAAGGACTTAGTTTTATTCACTGCTGATTGGCCAGCATCTGGAACAGTGCTGGTATTTGCTGAATAGATACATGGGGATGCATTTTTGAGAACAGCAAAATCAGACTGGTTGGTCTAACATTTAAAACCATCTGCTAACTCAGCCAAATGATGAGTCTGCTCCTACAGGAACTAATTACCAGTTTCCCAAGTATATCACTCTAGGTTACAGGATGAGAAATACATAGTTCTCTACAAATAAGCCATTAAAATCTATCCTCAGAATCAGGTGATTAACAAATATTTTTTTAGTGCTCTTGTATGTTCAACTCTCTGAAAGTTGATCTAATAGTGAGCAAGGTAGAATCTTAATTGCCACAGGGTTTATTCTTCTGCAAATGTAACACTGTGTTGAAAAACAGGAAAAAGCCCATTGTTTTGTCTTCTCTGTTTATAGAAATATACAGAAATTTATTTCACCCTGAGGTTTATGGTTTAAAAGGCTTTCTACATTATCTCACTGCTTTTAATTTTTCTTATGTGGAAGTCAATATTGCCCTGCATCAGGAATATACGTTTCCTAGCTTTGTGGTTGTTTTCATGGAATGTTGTGGCATTTCCACAGCAACAAGACACCATACTTTTGAATGCAGCTCAGACACAGGGCTCAGATAAAAACTAGGTGAAGAATAACTATACAAGCAAAAGACAACTTTTAGAACTGAAGTTATCAAATCCAAAGTGAAAGAAGTGTCAGTAGGGTATTAGCTTCATTTTCTGCCTGAAGGCAGAGGGAATGAGACCTGTTATATACAATGCTAGATGTCCGAAAATGTGTTCAATAAACAAATAGCTGTAAGTGCCTATGGTGTGCCAGGGTAAGAATGCAAAGCCATCAAGTTCTGGTTCCTGCCCACAAGAACTTCCCAATCTAGTGGGGGATAGACAACTACACAGATAAGAACAATGTAGCATGAAAAACCATAATGAGGAGGGGCCAGGGTCTTACGGGAAAGGGAAGAGTGGTGTGGTGTTGGAAAGGCCTGTGCAAGCAGTGACAAGGAGCTGAGTGTCAAAGAAAAGCAGCAGACAGCCCTGTGAGCCCCGGAAGGGTTGGCCCATTGGGAAAGACATTGGCCTTTTTTAGGCAGGAGAAGCGGCTAAAGCAGGAAGCCTGTGTGGCCAACTAGAGAAACTGTATATCGTATGCCTGGAGATTAGAATGAGAAAAAGGAAATGATAAGATAGTAAGTGTGAAGAGGACGGTGAGGCAGATTATAAAGGGCCTTATGACAAGACAAAGTGCCACTTAAGGATGTTCAAGCAGAGGAGCTGTTATGTGAGATGCACATTTGAGGCTGATCACCTGGTCAGTGTAGAATGCCTCAGAGGAGGACAAGATTGGAGAAAGACAAACCTGTTTAGGATACTACAGCAATTATCAGGTGAGAAATGATGAGCCCTGCCCAGACTGAAACAATGTCACAAGGAAAACTGAAGATATGAAATTCGGGTGATTTTGAGAGATGGTGATAAAACTTTATAATGGATCGAGTGTAGAAAATGTAGTGAAATAGATAATAGGTAGAGACGCTGTATCATCCCACGCACCCACCCTCAATGAAGAGTACAAGAGAATCAGGTTTGCAACTGGGATAAATGATGAGTTAAATTTTGGACACAGGACACTTGAAATGCCCTAGAAACTATCAGATATAGTAGGGAGTCCGAAGCTTAGAAGGGTGACCTGCAAGCAGGTAACGGTGACAACCTGTTGGCAATGAAATCACCCCGGGGGAAGGTGAGGAGTGAGATGGAGGTGCACCTTAGAATGCTTGGAAGTGTCACACGGAAGGGTTGGGCAGGTTCAAAAAGAGTCTGGAAATGTCTAAATAAGGAGGAAATTAAGAATGAGAGGACAGAGAAACAGAAGGAAAATAAGAGAGAGAGAGTGGTTTTACTCTAGCCAACAGGCTAGTCTTGATAGGAAGATCATGATGCAGATGGGAAGTACCACGAAGACCAAATGATAGCCAGCCTACGATCAGCAGCCGGAAGTTGATGTCAGCACCAGTGTGCCTAGTAGGAGGGTGAAGTGGGGAGGGCAGTGTGGGGCCCATAACAAAGAACCAAGCAGGTGTATTTTCGCTATCAAGAAATTTGGGGAAGGAAGATGCGTAATATGGTAGTATCTGGAAGATGTTCTTCAGATGGGCAAGATTTGAAAATGTTTGATGCAGAAAAGGAAGAGAATGTGGAAGAAGTGCTTGATCTTTCTGGAGAAAAAGGGAGTATTTGTGAGCCTTCAATTTTCTTCCCACTGCAACTGAGAGAATGTGGTGACAGGGACAAGGAAGAGTAAGGATGAAGACATGTTCAAGTCAGGGTGGAGGTGGACGGAAACTGAGAGGATTCCCACCTAATCGCTTCCCTTCTTTTTCAGAAAAAAAACATGATATTCTGATGAGAGCAAGGATAGTGGAGGCAAGCATAAGGAAGTAGGTAAAGGTTTGAAATTAATGTAGGAAATAAGAAAGCGCTGACTAGAGAGAAGTAAAGGGGTATTACTGTGAAGCAGTTCTGTGGTTAGACTCTATGAACTAAAATATACATTCCCACTTATTAAAAATAAAAATTACATAAAACACAAACTGTGTTCCAAACGCACGTTTCAGAGAAGTAGCAGCTTCCTTCCCATGAACCCCCTCCCTTTCCTTTTCTCCTCACCTGCTTCTCCTTCCCTAACGGCCAGCCAGGGTACCTGCACGTGGCTGCCTTCATTGACCCTAATTCACATTCTCCTCTCTCGTAGACTGTGAATACTGAAGTATTTCTCCATTTTTCTATCTAGCCTGCATATTCCAACAGAGTGGGTCTTCATTTCTTGATCCTTGTATCCCTACCACACAGTATTGGTCTAAAACTTCAAAGGAACAAAAAAATAGTTCCTATTGAAGGTATAAGAAAAGTGTAAGGTTATGTGTTTTGCCCCTAAACTTCTCCTCTGACCCCATGGTGTTTCACGGAGGCTCTTTTCTGACCTGTCTTGACCTAAAGAGGGGTGCCTTCACATCTGCTTCCCAGTTGGCAAAAGGACCAAAGCTAAGCCATTTCAGCTCTGAGAGAACCAGTGTCTTCTGAGCTGGGTCCACCCCTGGCCAAGCATATCAGAACTGCCCTTTCCTCCTCTGGTTCATCTTCCCTTCTTACAAATTTAATTCAAAGGCTTTTTGCTCTCAGGATGAGTCCACCCAGGAATCCTTATATACATCAAACTGTATTTCTTAAACATTCCAGAGACTATGTCATTTCTGTTTTGACCCAAGAGCAATGCAGGGCTTTTTATTAGAAGGAATACAAATTATAAGTGTATTTATTGTAAGTGTATACCATTTAACAAACAAATTTTTCATATAGGCTGGCTATTCAGGGTGGCCTAAAGGGTCTCAACCTGTCAATCTCAAGCCCCTTGCCTTGCCAGCTCTAAGCTTATAATGTTTTCTAATGTGTACGGATTATAAATATTCACAAAACAGAAATTTTCAAAGGATGAGACAAAGTTATGAATATTATAAAAGATACACCAAAATAATTTTAAAGTATTTAAAAAATAAATATTTGATCTCATGTCAATTGCTCTCTTTGATCTATAACATTTTTTGTCATATATAAATGGAAAAACATATTTTATTAACTTGCCAGATCAGTTCCATAGAGACAGCCAATGGTTATATAGAAAGCTCAGTTCCCGGAAGCCCCAATTTTTCACATGACTGATTAATGCAAGTTTTCAACTTTTGTGGAGCTGGCTTGGGCACTGTCAGAATTACTGATCTTAAAGTCAAGCTTTAATATAGGTTAGACATTACAATATGTAAATGCAAAGAATTTGTTTTTGCCTACTTTAAGGTAGTCAACCACATATGAATTTAATACATTGGATCACAGTCAATATTTTTTAATTTTATGATTTGCAACTTGAGCTAGTCAACCTTAGTATATTTTATCTTTACCTAAATCCTGGATTCTAAGGGTTCTTGTTCTATGTGCCACACAGAAAATTAGAGGTTTCATTTTTTTAAGATGTCCTCTTTTCTTAAATGTAAAAGAATACTGCCAGAATCACTAATAAAATATAGACTTTTATAAGCTTGGAGAACATCAGTACCTTCATTGTTCAGTGATAATCATCCACTACAAATATGAGAATTTTACAATATGTAAAGTAAATTTAAAAAGAGTTATCATACCAAGCTTCTTTCTAAAACTTATGTTGCAATGTCCAAAAAAATGCATTTCAATATTTTATCTTCTTTTAGAAAATCAAATATTTGGAGAAAATAATTAGGCATTTTGGAAGTACATATTGAATTTAAAAATACATTTTCCACATTTCTCTGGAGAAGTTTAACACCTTATTCCTGAATTACTACATTCTTTACAGAAGGGGCTTGTTAATAACTAATTCCACTTGGCAGTCCATGTGAAAGGTTTCTTATTCTGTCTGCACTTTTTGTGTAGGGGAAAGTCTTCTTCCATGAATCATGCATACAAGATGGTGTACACATTGACTAATGAAATACCACAATGACTCTGGGTAACAGTACGTGAATGACCATGGTTGTATTTGGGATAATTTAGCAGATATTTCCAACTTAGTCATCAGAGTCTCAAGCAAATCTCTCAATATTTGAAGGGGCTTAGTTCTTTCAGATGTTGCTTTTATAGGATTTCAAAGTTGAAAGGAGCTTTGAGATTAAAGAAAGAAACGATAGTAACTTCTCCCAGCCTAGTCTACCTGCTTGAAGTGTAGGGTCAGGTTGCAGAACTGTAACCACACAAAACTGTGTAAATTTTTAGACTATTACAAAAAAATAAAAAATTTTTCTCCCATAGCAATTGTCCTGATAAAAATGGAAAAGTATTCAATTAAAAAAAATAGCAGCATGACTGTTCATGTCTATTTTCCTTAATTTTATGTAGGGAAAGCTTTTTGGAAGATCAAATTTAAATGTTAACATCTTTAAAAGAACAAATTATCAATTAATGTATTTCACATTAGTAAATATAAACTAATAAGCAAATATGTCTAAGCTTATATTTATCAATAGCCAGATAATTTCTCAACAATTAAAATTATACCTTGAATGTTTATGGACAGGTCTGACTCTCTATTATCTATTTAGATAGAAATTTGTTTTACTTTTTTATTGAAATATAGCTTAAATTCTGATTAATGTTCAATTTTTATGTGGACAGTTCAATGAATTCTTACCAAGTTAACATATCCATGTAAAAGCACAGAGATCAATATAGACAATTTCCTTTATACCTGCTCTCAGGCATTACCTTCCAAAAATTCTATACTGACTAATTGACTTCTAACACTAGCCCCTAATTTTGATATTTATATAAATGGAATCAAAGAGATTATTCTTCTTTCTGTTTTCCTTCTTTAATTGTGTATATTTATCCAGGCTGTTCCACATACTATAATTCATTTTTTTTTGTTCTTTTTGGTGAAGAACAGAAGTCAGCAAATTACAACTTATAGGCTAAATCAGTCCTGTCACCTGTTTTTATAAATAAAATTTTATTAGAGCAGAGCTATGTTAATTCATATACATAGAACATATATATGCCAATTTAAATATATGGTACATATATAGTACATGGCTGTTTTCATACTACATAGTCAGACAATTCTGTCTATGTAGACATAGACATATGTCATAGTTGTCATAAAGACCATATGATCCCTAAAGCTTAAGATATTACACAAAATGATTGCCAACCATTCCTATAGAATATTCTAGTGGGTGTGCATGGCAAATTCTTTATTAATCCTAGTGGTAATCAACATTTGGCTATCTAGTTTTGGACATACAAATAATACTGCTATGAATATTCTTGTGCATGTCTTTGTGCACACAATTACACATTTTATCTGGAGTATTTAGTTGGACTTGCAACGCATGGGTCATAAAGTGTGTATATATTTACCTTCAACTTATTCTGTCAAATAGTTTTCCAAAGTGGCTATATCAGTCTACCCTCTCACCAGCTGTGCATAAAAGTCCCATCAATTATTTAACACAATAACAATCTTTGTGTAAATGTTAGAATGTGTAATTCTTCATTTATTGTAATACGAACAACATTTTATGTGGTAAGCTCTAATGAAGATGATGATTATTATTTATGTAAATAAATCATTAGGTTGTTAATTATAGTAATAAAACAGGTATATTTTATTTATTAAATATCAATGAGCATTAATGCGTTGGTGGAGTTTGTGGCATAAACCAAATTAGTAGTTATTCTTTGCTGAACATTTGGAAATAAATGTCATACAAATGATCCAATAAGTGCTTCCCCACCCACAGTGGAGCTATAAACAGAACACTGGTTCAAGAATAAAAACTCTTTATTATTGAGATAATTTCCATTTTTTCTTTTACTACAAAAGATACAATTAACTAATTTTTACAGAACTAAGGTTATATATTCTATATATAGATTTATAATATAAAAATTATATTTAAGGCAACTAGTTTTGAAAACTGAACAGTCTAGTCCCTTCTAGTAAATCACATGGCAGAGTGATTCTAACTTTACGTCTCATGTGTTGTTTTCATGAATTTTATTCACACTTGCTCTAGGAACTAAGCAGTAAAATATTTTCATTTGGCCTTTTTATCAGTTTCTCTTAGTATTGAGTATGTCCAGGTTGAGATGGGAAGGTCACCATTAGCCAATATCAGAATTGAGTTTAATGAAAAGATTACAATTTCCCGAGGCTCAAGAAGTGTTTGGGGCTCTTTGGACGGTAGACTCATGCAGGGATTTTATTTCCTTCGTTCTGCCTTTCTATATTTTCCAAGTGTTTAATTTTATAAGCAAAGTATTAGTTCTATAATAAGAGAGACTTTAGATTGTTTTCTGATTTCTGAGGATACAAAGATTGTTTCTCGTTGTTTGTTTGCATTATGAAAACCTGCATCTGACAGACGCCAGAACTTGTATAACTTATTCTGGTCGTGAACTAGACATCATCGAAAAGTGTTTATAGTATGAACTGCACTTTGGGCTAATCACTCTCTGGTCGCTACATATTGGAAATGAGTTGAGGTTGTTATTGAATTTTCTGTCACAAATTCACCTTCCCCCAAACAAATGGATTTTCTGAGACTGGCCATTTCCTTTGCTGAGTGCACATAATCCCAACAATCCTGTACCTCGTGTCATAGATGAAAGTGCCACCCATTGACAAACAGCCCATGAAATAGCACAGAAGTTGCCAAATAATATGAAAGTCAAGTGAGTGAGGTTTGTGGTTCCATGGCAAATGGAAGCCTTCCAGAACAAACACACTAAGAGTCTATTGCATGCTAAGAAGGGCTTATTGCACAAATGCTACAAAACAGTATAAAACAAAACACTGTGGAACCTCCTTAGGTTCTCAAAATTGTAACATGTTGCACATACATGTGCACCCACAGATACATATGTGCACCCACAGGCATCCACATGTACACACACACACAGAGCAATTACACATTTCCAAATTCAAAATCTTTATTTTGTTCCTTTTTTTCTTAGTTAGAACGTAAAAAAACAGAGTTTTTGTCAAGGGATTGAGATATGTATACAGCTATTCTACACTTTACTTTCAGTATTCAGAGAACAAACAAGGAGGCAAGTGAAATGGCTCTGTATGTCCTAAAGTCTATCTCAAACATAGGAAGATACTGCTTATGTAAAACTATATAAAGAACTACATGTATACTGTGTTTTTGCAAATAGGTAAGCTTGTAGAGATGTGTATGTATGCATATAATTTTTAATGATAGTAAAAAAATTAACTTAATTTGATTCATCATATTTTTTTCTGCATTTTATAGCTTTCCTACCATCAGCATGTATTACTTTTATAGTAGAAGAATAAACATGAAAAAAAGAAAGGAGATTCAGTGAAACTACTCTGTATGATACTACCTATACTGATGGATACATATCATTATGAATTTGTCCGAACTTACAGAATGTACAACACCAGGAGTGAATCCTAATACAAACTTGAGTTTGGGAGATAACAATATGGCAGTGTAGGTTTGGCTGTAACAAAAGTACCACTGTTGTGAGGGGTGTTGTAACAAATGTGCCACTGTAGTGAGGGGTGTTGTAACACGTGGGAAATCTGTGTATTCTGCTCAATTTTGCTGTGAACCTAACACTACCCTGAAAAAAAAAAAAACCCGGTCAATTTGTTTAAGAATAAGAAAAGTCCTGCTGGTAACAACAATAAATAAATAAATAAAAAGGAGATAAAAAGAAATGAGGAAAATGCTGGAAACAGTGTGCAGTGTGGTCCTGTCTGTTCTGGGGAAGCTCTGAGAGGTTGTTCAGGGACAGGACCCTGTTGTAGACCTTTTCTGAGAACCAAGAGACAGGCGAGCCTTTGTCCCGACTCTATCATCTAGTTTATTGTTTTCTCACAGGAAAATTAAAATGTGTTGTGACCCTTTTAGCAACCCATCTGTTTTTCAAATAAAAATGTTTTTTCTGGGTCCTTTTTTAAAGTAAACCATCCACTGGAAGGAAACTCAGTGGCTTCCCTAAAATATCTAGCTTTTAAATTACACCCATTACTGTTGTCATCACAAAGAGCGGTGTTGAACAGCAGAAGTCTGCTAAGAGTTCTCATCTACAAATATAAATTAATAAGAAGGGGGAAAATACCGTTTTCTATAACATTATGCTCATCATCCGAGCCTGGTTAATCCAGAGCTTATATCACATAATATTCTATAGCTAAAGGATTTAGTGACACTGATTTGTCTAAGAAAAATAAGTATTGAGCACCTATCAACTGTATACAACACTCTTTCTAGGCACCAGGAAAACAGCAGTAAATAAAACACACAAAATTCCTGCCCTAGTGGAATTCTAGTCGTTCATGAGGGTGGAGAAATGGGCAATAAACAATATAAATCATATACTACATTATTTTAAAGGTGACAATGAAAGAAATTCTACTGTGGAAGAATAAGGCAGGGTGCCTAAGGCAGGTATAGCAAGATGGGAGGAGTGGAGGTGGGTGCAGATTTTAACTAACAGTCAAAGCTTGCCCTGAGAAGGTGAGTGTAGTGTCATTCAGGTAGGAAAGAACAGCATTTCCCAAAGACCTAAAGCAGAGGGAGCCTGGAGAACACAAGGAGCAGAGGAGGGGCACAAGTGTGACAGGAAGGAGTCCAGAGACAATTCCAGTTACGGAGAGGTCCTAGGAGCCGGATCTGTCATTGTGAGGACTCTGGATGTATTCTGCTGGCGATGAGGAGTCACTGGAAATTTTTGGGTACTGATGTCGTGTGAGCTTTCATTGTAAGGCACTGGCTCTATTAGGTAGATTTTAAAAGTGAACCAAAATAAGGGAAAAGTGCTTGCAATATGGTTGTTGGGAAGAAGTGCATGCCATTGTTCTGAAGTGAGTGCTGACGGGATGTAGTCAGGGAAGTAACAAGAAACAGATTTAGTGTCACATGTTGTGTATGTTTCACATAAATGGCATGGTTAATGCTCGTGGAACTTGGTTCAACTAGCAGAAGTCCAGTTTTAATGCGCGGGGGGTTTAGAAAGGAAAGGTGCTTGACGAATTTATCTCTAGGAAAGATTTCCTCTTTAGGAGGTTTATTTTCTTTATTGATTTGCCTTTAGAGTGGCCTTTTGTTTATTTTAATGGAGGGGACGATCTTTATTTCTGTGTTTCCCTGTTAGATTCTTCCCTTTCCTAAACAATAGCTTAGAATCGTATTAAATGACCTACTAGTTTCACTAAAAACCAAAGGAAAGAAAACCTCTTCTTTTTCTATTATCTTTAAAAGTGAGTATTTGCAAATGTTCACGAAATTAGGCAGGACCAGAGAGTCTCATTATCACAAAGAGCAGGGACCCAGGATTCTTGGAAGTTTGTGCACCTACAACCCCCACTGTGTCATTGACCTAGACTGAGTCACTCTCCAGGGAGATGCCACATGTAGGCCCTGAGGACTGGGGTGCAGTCTGTTCTGAGACTTGCAGTTTGGCCTCCTTGAAACTCACTTTGCCTGAGAGCCATGGACTGAGCCAGATGCCTTTTCTTTGTTGTACTCAGAAAATGAGAAGTGCCATCATTTTTCTTCTGTTCTCCTTAGTTTTATCTCAAAGGAAAAAAAAGGTATGAGAATTTCTTAAGAAAAACCAATCTATATAGAATTGACAAAGTAAGTTAGTGACAAAGGAGTGCCAAGACACAATATATAATTGTCCATTCAGTTTAGCCAACAATTCTGAACATCTATTGTAATTGTAGAACTAGTCCTTGAGAGTAGAGATAAAAGAACATTCGTGACAACCCACCCTGCAGTGTTCTCACTTCTAGCATCGTACAGTCAGCCCCTTGAGCCACAGGAGCCGAAGACTGTGGTAGCAGGGAATGGGGCATGACCGGCCCCTTCCTTACAGTAGCGTTTCTCTTAAAAATTGGTGGATATTTACAGACACACACCAACTTGAAACCTGCTCATCCCCTCTGAGCTGTTTCACGCTAACCCTGCTAAAAATAATGATAAGCCCAGAAAACTCTGTAATGGATAGATTCCTGAGTCTACAAGCCTAATTCTGTGTCCTGTCTCTTCCCCTAATACCTATATCCTCATCTCTTTTCATCTCAAATAATCTATCATTCAAATGCACCCGACAACCCCTTAATTAACTCCTCCTTTATAGTATAAGTCTGAAGACAAAATAAGGCAGCAGAGGTAAATTACATGGGGGGTAAAAACTATGGTCCGGGCCAATGTAAGGCGAATGCAGAGTTTGGTCACTTTTTGTCTAGAAACTGTGGTAGTCAAATAAACCAGCTTTTGCTTTAGTTTGCCTTTCATGAAAGATAACTAAATGAACAAAATAGCTACAATGTCAGCATTTGAAAAGCTACAATCATGCTCTGACGGAGTCTTGCAGCCTGTGACCAAAGATCAGATGTAACAGCTGATCTCTAGTCAGATGCCAGTAGAAGTCTAGCACAGAAAAGATCCCTGGAATAAGTTTCCTGAATTACTTTCCAGGGTCTTTGTCCATGTATTTTTTTCTTTTTAAAAATCAGTGATGCTTAATTTTATATCGGACTGAATGGTTTGGCTGACCTGCAGTCCCCCAATCACATAGTGACACTGTAGGAAAACTTGTGGCAATATGAAGACTAAGGTAACAAGGAGGCAACAAGAGGTCATGAGAGAAAGGACAAAACTAGTAACTAAAAGGGAACCAATGCCACTTGGCCCACAGAGACTGCAAATCCCTAAACCAAGGCAGCTGAGAGAGAGCAAGTCAGACTCCAGAGGAAGTATTCCCTTCAGAGGGCTTGGCAGGAATACCGTGGTTTTTGAAGAAAGTCCTGCCTTTTTTTTTTTTTTTTTTTTTTTTGCTTTTTTTTTCTTTTTTTTCTGAAGCTGGAAACGGGGAGAGACAGTCAGACAGACTCCCGCATGCGCCCGACCGGGATCCACCCGGCACGCCCACCAGGGGGTGATGCTTTGCCCCTCCGGGCCGTCGCTCTGTCGCGACCAGAGCCACTCTAGCGCCTGGGGCAGAGGCCAAGGAGCCATCCCCAGCGCCCGGGCCATCTTTGCTTCAATGGACCCTCGGATGCGGGAAGGGAATAGAGAGACAGAGAGGAAGGAGAGGGGGGGGGAGTGGAGAAGCAGATGGGTGCTTCTCCTGTGTGCCCTGGCCGGGAATCGAACCCTGCACTTCTGCACACCAGGCCGACGCTCTACCACTGAGCCAACCGGCCAGGGTCAAGAAAGTCCTGCTTTTTGACCACTCTGAAACAGATTTAAATTCATGTCAAAACAAGTGACTCATTATCTAAATTTAAAATAGCTTCTTAATGTACATTATATATGTATATGTGTGTATGTATGTATGTATGCATGCATGCATGTATTTTTCTAGGAATACTTTGAACAGAAATTTCTCTTTAATGGAGAATGAATGGGATATTTCAGAATCCTCCTTGTTTCATCAGAGAGCAAACGGGTCTCACAGATAAGCTGTGATTCCTAGCTTGTAAGCAAAGTTGGAAATGTTGCTGCCATCGGTGCTGAGCTCACTACCAAGCATTTATAGTAAGGTTGGACAGCTTGAAATTTTTCTTTGACTTCAAAAACTTTCAGTACAAAAGCTCTAGCCAGTCACTATCATACAACAAAATCATATCAAGCCTATATTATTTTTACATGGCTCTGGAGAGTTTAGTAGGGGATGCCTGTTACATCACTCCCAGCCATTCTTAATGTCGGTATAATGGGGGGAAAAAACCATGGCTGTTACAATGAAGAAGGAGGGAAATGGCATGAGAAAGTAGTGAATTAGTAAAATACCACAGTATCATAAACAGTAGCTTAAGAGCATTTTAGTAGAGAAAATAATTACTTGAATCAGCACATGCCCAAAAATGACCTATCTTGTTCCAAAAGTCCATTTATTGTTTCAGCAAATACTTATCGAGCATCTACTGTGTCAGCTGTTCTTTTCTGCCTAAGAGGAAATAGCAGTAAATAAGATCTCTGGTCTCATGATTACATGTTATTGGTGGAGATAAATAAAAATTAGATCAACACATACTAATACAATTTCAGATAGTGATAAAGACTGCAGGAGACAAAATAGAATAAGATGGGGGTATAATGACATGTGAGCCTATGAAACAATGTCCCCCTAATAAATTTAATTTTACAATAGTGACATGGTGGAAGGAGGGGTGTGGCGTTTGTAGATTGAGTATTCCCTAAGAAGACATTCCAGGCGGAAGGAGAGGCACAAAATGGTGGGAGCAGCAAAAAAGCCAGAGTCTGGCATGGGATGAATGAGGGTAAGGGTGGTAGGAAGGAGATGAGTTCAAAAACACGGTGGGAGGAGATCCTGCAGGGTCCTCTAGGCTCGTGCTTCTCAAATACTGAAATGCACACAAATCGCCGAGGGATATTGTTACATTACTGATTTTTGATTCAGTAACTCTACAGTGGGTCCAAGATTCTGATCATCTAATGAGTTCCCGCGTGATGCTGACACTGCTGGCTCCTTAAATATATGTTAAATATCAAGTTCTGAATCCATGATAAAAAGTTCAGATTTCACACTAAAGGCAGTGTTTTAAACAGAGAATAGGATGACATAACTTATATTTTAAAGAGCTCACACTGGCTTCTGTGTATAAAGTGGGCTATGTGAGCAGTGGGCATGAATGATGACTTTAGTCCAAGCAGGAAATTAGTGGTTTGGACTAGAAAGACTGTAGTGGGTTAGTGAGAAGTCTGAAAGCAGGCAATATTCTAAAGGTGGAGTGATAAAACTTTCTGATGACTTAGATGTAGTAAACAGAAAAGAGAGAATCATGACAAGCAACTGGATCCATGGTGATGTATCAATGAAGATGGGGAGGAGGAGGACGAGGGGTTGAGAGCGACATGATTTTGAGGAGACAGGCATTAAAGACTGAATTGTGCTTCCCCAGAAGTCCTGTGAAAATCCGAATCCCCAGCATTACAGAATGTGAACTTATTTGGAGATAAGGTCTTTATAAAATTAGCCAAATCAAAGTGAGATCATTACAGTCCAATAAGACTGGGCTCATTGCAAAAAAGAAATTTGGACCCACTGACACAAACATGGAGATAATGTCCTGTAAGCATAAAAATGGGCATCTGTGAAATAAGGGGAGAAATCTGAAACAGATCCCTCCCCGCAGCCCTTGAAGGAACCAACCGCACCAACCTATAGACTTGGAGTTTTTTAGTCTCATGAACTGTGAGACAGTAAATCTCTGTTGCAAAAGCTACTCAGGTTTTGGCATTTTGTTACAGCAGCTCTAGAGAACTAATACAGTGAAGGAGGGACTCTTTTAGATTGATTTTCTCTGTGGAGTCCTTGAATGATCAAGGGAAGGAGCATCTCAGGAAGACAGAATAGTGTGAGAGCCTGTGTACAACCCTGACGTGAGACCAGGTGGTGTTAAAAACATTTTGTTTTGGACCCAGAAAGTAGTGGAATTGTCAAGTTATGCACAGTGTTGAGCCTTAGATTCCTCAACATAAATGGAAATAAGTCTGTTTCTATATGGAACGAGGTGGGTACTAGAAATAGGGGTACTAAAAATAGAATAGGGAGTACAATCAATACTGTAAAGTATATGATTGTCTAACAGCTGTGGTCTACACCTGAAACTGATACAAAATAATATTGAATGTAAACTGTAAGTGAAAAATAAAATCAAAATAAAATAAAATACAGTCCGAATGAATGAATGAATTCATTAGACTGTGTATGTTCCTACCCTAATAGAAAATCTACTAACTAGCCTGACCAGGTGGTGGTGCAGCAGATAGAGCATCAAACTGGGATGCAGAGGACCCAGGTTCAAAACTCCAAGGCTGCCAGCTTGAGTGTGGGCTCATCTGGCTTGAGTGCAGGCTCATTTTGCTTGAGTGCAGGCTCCCCAGCTTGAGCCCAAAGGCCACTGGTTTAAGCCCAAAATCCTGGCTTGAGCAAGGGGTCATTTGCTCTGCTATAGTCCGCTGGTCAAGGCACATATGAAAAAGCAATCAGTGAACTAAGGTGGCACAACAAAAACTTGAGGCTTCTCATTTCTCTCCCTTCCTGTCTGTCTGCCCCTTTCTGTCCCTCTCTCTGTCTCTGTCACAAAAATAAAAAAGAAAGAAAGAAAAGAAAAGTAAAAATAAAATGTGCTTAGAAAGCCATAGTGAAGAGTCGTAACCACACCTCAGGCATGCAACTCCGGGACCGTGGGCCTGAGGCTCCGAGGATGACTGAGAGTCCCTCTGGGCAGCCATCAACTCATCCATCTTATTTTTTAAAAGCTAAAAAAAAAAAAATCTAAGTTCATGTGATTTTAATTATAACCATATTTTTATTTAAAGTGGGAAGCAACGGAAGATTGCGGTAGCATAAATCACAAGTCGCCTAATCTCATTTAGGTTATATGAAAACAAGATGGAAATCTTTGAAGTCCGTGTGTTTATTTGTTAAACGCCACCCCCACCCCCCGAAACAAAACAACATACAAGATCACATTATGTTTCTCAGAAATGTTAGGATGGGAAGTATTTTTTTGTGTGTGGAAATTTTTATTTTAAAAAATAGTAAGTTCTGTGTCTATGCTATAAATCAGTACTCAGTTGAAAGAGAAACCCTCCCACTGTTGCATCAAACTGTGCAGCTCATTGAAATAAACTAAGAGGTCTTCCTGAGAAAGGAGACCCAAGAACAGATAACAGTATAATGTTTTTGCTACAGTTAAGGTGGGATGGGCGTGCCTATGGGGAGAGGAAGTGCAGAAATTACCTTTAAAACAATCCTCCACCACCCACCCCCAAAAGTCTTTGGGGCTTATTTTAATCCTTTTAATATTGTCCTTTATTTTCTATAATATTTAAGGTGTTATTAGAAGATGCTCACTCCAGTTGCCTTATGGAAAACAATTACTAAACTGAGGCACCGCTGGCTATTTACCGTATTTCTCCATGTATAAGACACACCTTAATTTTGGGGCCCGAAATTTGGAAAAAAAAAATGTATTACATAAAGTTATTGAATTCAAGTTTTATTCATCATAAAATTCATACAACTCCTCATCACTGTCAAAACTCCCATCCATTAGCTTGTCCTCATCTGTGTCTGATGACAAATCATTGTCTTCATATACTGCCTTGTCCTCAGTTCTACCTATGGCATTTGAAATGCCACAACCACTATATGAGACGCACCCAGTTTTTAGAACCTAAATTTTTCCAAAAAGAGTGCGTCTTATACATGGGGGGAATACAGGGTATGCTGTCCTGGCTGTCTGTGTCCCACTGGCACAAAGACTATTCGGTCTCCATGTCTCAGGCATCCTCAGCCCCATGTCAGCATGGCTCAAAATTACAAACTGGAGAGCGACACTAATCAAGGGACAAGACTAAGCCACCCTAACATCTGAGTAATATAGTGTTCAAAATATGTTCTTTTCAGATACTTGGAGCAAAGATAGTCACCTACTATCTACTAACTGTTGATCGATTATCTATGACTAGGAGATAACATAACATTCACTGGACACTCTTAGTTGCCAGACTGTGTGCTATGTGCTTTCCATTCATGCTGCCATTACTCCTCAAAAGAACCCTACAACATTTTAAATGCTATCAGTTTCCTGTCATTCAAACTTAACCAAATGTACATATATTTTATTTCATCCTTTTTCAGCTTCAAAAAACGAGGCATTTCTTATTTTCATTTTATGGATGTTTGCTATGTTCCCTGAGATACAGACTCTGAGATTACCAGGCAATTACAGCTGAGAAGCTTAGTGATTTATATTCATAGATGAAATGTTATTATATGTAGCAAGTTAAGATGAAAGCAAAGAAAGCAGACTGTTTCTCCCCAAATGGTTCATACTGAATGTACCAGGAACTAGTCAACACCGTGTCTATAATTCTCTGGCTCTCTTTTACAGACTGGGTGAATGTGAGGCATGTGTCATTTCTTAACAGCATACCTGATAAAAATAACGAGGCACTTAAATCCCAGAAAATGTATTCTTTATATGTCAGGATTATGTGACAAACACTTCTTGTACTTGAACTAAATCAAGGTAGCTATCATGACAGATAGACAATCACTGTTACCATGCAAGTCTAGAGTCTTCCTGGTCTTTTTCTAGTCCAAAGACTTGGAATTACATCAATTCAATAAGCATATGTCAAGGTCTTACTGTGTCCAAGACATGGTGCTGGTGATTCTATGAATGCATTTGCAAACCTTCAACGGTCCTTCTCCAGCGACTCTCCCAGAGATCACACACTCAGATGTCCCCAGGAGCTAGGCGGTTCCTGTGTAAAGGATAAAGCTGTCTAGGTTCAATACAAGACAGGGTGGTGGCGCTGAGGCCACCTGGAGAGCAAGCGGCCCACTTGGAGCACATGGGCTGTTCAGCTCCTGCATACCAGCCATGAAGGGTACAGGTCCAGGGAACCAACTCCATGATTTTTCCAAAAATATCTGGAAATTCAGTTATGTGTGTAAATGGCTGCTTTGTAAATGTTGGCAGCTCATGTAATTTTCCTTCCTTTTAAATACAATGCAGCCAAGGTCACTGGGCCATCACTCTGCCACCTCAGTGGGAAAGAGAGATGCACCACATCGTTCCGACCCAACCCCCCTCGGCCGCTCTTCCTCTCTGCCGTCCCACACCCAGAGGGGCGACTCAGGCAGCAGCCCCTTCTACAGAGAAGGGTGTGAACTTTGGGAAAAGTAAAAAGTGTGTTCTTCAAAGAACAGCTTGCATTCTCAAATTCAGCCCCTTCCCACCTGCCATTGGATAGAGCATGTGTACTGTAACACCATCACAGACAGGAATACGTGCACGTTTGAATTTCCACAAGAAAGGAGAGCCTTACAATTGTTCACGTGCCTTACAGATCACCGTGGGGCCTCTCACTGAGGCGAGGAATTCAACAGAGCGAAGAAGAGGTCTCAGTCTATCAGGGAATGGCAAGATTGCCAAACTAAAACAGCTTAAGAGATTTAGGGTAGATTTTAAATGAGTAGCAAAACTAAAAATTATCATTTGGGAGCTCTGAGAAGAGAGAGAACAATTAAAGCATGAGAACTGATATAATGCCCGATGGGGTCACCAAATAAGACGCCATGGCCAAGACCGGGAGAGTTAAGAAGTACACTTATGTACACCTACTCACAGTGGTGACATAATACAGTGAACTACAAAGGATGTCTCCCACCAGGCCAAGGAATGGACTGCAACAGAAAGAAGGACTTGGTAACAGTGTTGGGATTCAGCAGGTTCACACTGGTTCAGCAGAACCAATACTTAATTTTTTGAGTTTGGCAAACCGGTTGTTAAAATGGCACTTGTCATCAGGGTTCTCTCTAAGGTGGTTGCCTGGGCAGCCGCCCAATGAGGAAATCACAAGTTTACATTCCTTACTTAATGTTCATCTGCACAACAGCATATTCTAAGTGCCTATAGTAATGTTCATTCCTTCCACAGGTGAAAATAATTGCAAGTGAGGACCCCAATCAAGAAGCAATATGGAAATATCTTAAATAACAGTTTTTATTATTTTTTGTCAGCTATTATTTAATATTTGTTCATTAAAATTTTAAAACTCTTTTTTATAATATAATCTAGTTTTGTGTACTTTGTTTATTGTTCTTACTTAAGTATTAAGTACACGAAATAATAAACTATCTTTTGGTATATCATTTTTTATATACTGCTAACAAAAATTAGGGGATATTTCAAAATGAATATGAAGCAATAAAATATCCCCTAATTTTTGTGAGCAGTATATTTAAAATGGTCATTAGGGCAGAGAACCAGCTGTTAATTATTTGAATCCCACCACTGCTTGTTAACCTTGTATGAAGATTCCTGCCAGAAAAGGCCACGGGAAGCCGGAAATGGTGGTGTTCCACTCTCCAGACCTCAGCAGGTCCCAGAGAGATCTATTTACAGTGGGCCACTGAAAACATCTCGTTTATTAGATTCTAGATAACAACCTAGTTAAAAATGAGTTTTGGCATACTGGTAGAAACAAGGAACTATGTAATCCCTTAGAATGATTTTTATCAATAACAATTAAACTTAAAATTAATTCCTTCTGAACTTTTACATCTTTATTCCTCAACTAGTATTCTCCACAGTTCAACTTTTGCTTTCCTGGGCCCGTTGGGGGAGAAGAAGGAGCAGAGGAAGCTGCCGGGTCCTCTGGTCCTCACAGTAGACTCTCATCTCTCATAATGGCCCTCAGGAGCCGGTTTCACTGCTTCCCCAGTGACCGCTCCGAGGAGTTGTGTTCCCACCTCTTGCTGCCCCGCAGATATGATGCCTGCAAGCAGGGCAAGGAGGGAGCAAGAACAGCAGGACTCAAAGAGATGCACGAAAGCTTTCCTTTTCTTTTCCTTTTTTTTTTTTTTAAGGTCTCTTGAATTCATTTTTTAAACTTTTTTCTGCATCATTCTATAAAAAGGCATCTAGAGAGCTTAAATAGTGACATGGGGAAGATCTTGTCTTTTAAACAGCAGCGAATGCCAAGAATATTCAGAGGTCCTGTATGACTTCTTTACCTGGTGTTCCATCCTAGGACGATCTTCCTTCGCTTGTTGTTGGTTGGTTGGTTGGTTGGTTGGTTGGTTGGTTTTGCTTTGGCAGTCAAATTCCTTATGAGTTCCAGGTAGTCTGTGATACCCAAATTATATGTTAATGACTTTGGAGATTTCAGCCTTGACATTCATTGGTTTGTGCTTCTTGCTGATTTCACCCAGGCAGTCTATATCAGGCCTTGAAATCACATACTTTCTAATCACGCATTACCTAGAGGTCCCCACATATAGGTACTAAAGAAATAAAGAGCATTGGTGACTTTTCTAAGCATTTGTTCTCTACTAGTATGTCTACATATGGGAAAGAAAAAATTCATCATCTGAAATCCATGTAGTCTAAGAGAGGTTAAGGCCAACTTGTCATAGCGGCCAATATTATGGTTAACATAGTGATCTGAGACTAGCTGGAGCAGAAGGACAAGGTACTTATAGCAAGAAGCCAACAGTGTACATCTTTTGGTCCAAAAAGATAGAGCCATCTGCTTTCTGATTAATCTAGTGGCAATAGCCAATCCATTGGAGCAAATGAACAGTCTGGAGTATGGGAGAGGGACTTCTGGGAAGCACAGAGGTTCAGTGATACCTATGAGATCATAGATCTGGGGATCCAACCCTGATCACATGAAGATGGATGGACACATCACCCAGCTCCAGAGAAATTAGTTTGAAGGAATTAGACATGAGGCCAAGATCTCTTTGCCATCTGCTGGGATTCAAATTGGCCTCCAGCTCCACTCAGAACACTTGAATAGACTCAGAGATTCCAATACCAGCAGCAACCTCATCAAACAGGCTGGCTTCTCTTGGCATTAAAGACTCTACCTCCCATTTACCCGAACCCTAAAGGTTCTGATCTCTCTTGGCTCACAAAAGAGAAGATGGCATCAGAGTAGCTCCCAGGCCCTAGTCAAAGGTGTAAATGGGTCTTCTAACCTGACAGACTTAGCTCTCACTAGGCCAAGGTGGGGACAGAGACCAGCTTATTATCACCAAGAGCTGATTAGGCTAAGAACAAGAGCAGTGAAATAAAATGAAGTAGGAAATAAAGGAAGAGAAAGAAAAAGTGAGTAGTATAAAAACACTGATGAACACAGATGACCAGCTCCCAAGTGCTCCCATTTTGAAGTGTGACTGCGGGAGACCAGCATAAAAGTGCACTATAAGTGACTGAGAACAATGCCAAGGTTCATTAGTTCAGAAGGTCTGTGGAATGTTCTCACATAATAAATATATTATCACTTATATCTGGCATCTGGTATCACTGGGCGAAATCGAGCAAACCTATCATTATATTTTGGCCCCTACCTGCCTTCCCTTTGAAAATCCAACTCAGCTTCATGTCACCTATTTTGTAAGGACTCTTGGCTCCAAGTATCAAATACAATGCCAAACTGGCTTAAGCACAAAATGGGGGTGGGTTTTTATAAGGACCCAGGGTTGCTTTGTAGAACTTGAGTTTAGTAAACTTCTTGCCCACACTTGAAAGGAGCTGGTAGTAGGAATTAGAGAGTTTATGTCTGCTTCTCTGAACACACACTTCATTTTTTTCTCCCTCTCTCCCTGTCTCTCATTCTCTTCTCTCTGTCTTAACTTATAAATAGAATCTGATTGGCCCAATTTGGATCCTGTGTACATCTCTTGTCCAATCAGGAGCTGCTGGGGGAGGGGTGCTTCTTATATCATACCATGATCAGAGGAATCCAGTCTTAGAGACCTGTGCTTCTCAAGGTGCATGTGAATCACATGGCCATTTTATTTAAATGTCAATTCTGATTAAGTCTGAGGTGGGTCTGGAAATTTTGCATTTTTAACCAGCTCATAGATGACACTGCTGCTGCTGAACTGTGTGCATCACGTGTAAAGTTACAGAAGATGGGCTGGGGATTTCCAATACAGTTAGGTCACTTTTTCTCTGTGAAAAACACAGCACATACATTTTCATGCCCTTCTTCTGGCCCCCTGATGCTCATCGCCCCTTGTCATAAAGGGAGGTTCATTCGGGTGTGCTTGTTCATTCTAGGACCCTTATGCCCTCGAAGTATTTTTTTTCTCTCCTCTAACAACAAATCTTATTAAAACTCCTCCTCCCTAAGTATTTGTTCTCAGCTACTTTTCGGAAAGAGAAATGATCTGGTGAGCAAAACCACATCACCAGCGGTGGTTTAATTGGCAAATATTCATTAAATCAAAACATATTTATGAAACATTGGGTATTTGCCCTTTTCTTTAAGAAAATATGCTATGTCTCTAAAGGAATGAATATCTAATGGAAGAATTTTAATCACTGTGGCAAGTTGATAAAGAAAAATTTTAAGACAGTATAAGCACAGTGCTATCCATTGTCTTAAAATTTTAGAGATAAAAGTAATGCACATCAGTTGGAGACTACACAAGCCACAGATTCCGACTGCACACTGGGCTGTTGCTGACTCAGCAATGCCTACAGTGGTCTGAACTGGCTTTGGAAGTGTTGGTAGTGGCCAGAGACCTGGCTAAAATTATCCAGGAAATTTATGCAGAATCTATCTTGTCCATCCAGAATTACATTTTGATGTGCATGACACCAGGTGAGCATTTTCATAAGTAACAGTACCTACATTATATAAAACATTCTACCAGCAGACAAGTAAGGAGGGGCCATGCTGTGCACCTGAGCTCTTTAAGCAGACAAATGCAAAGATTGGTTAGCCAATCTTTGCATTTGTCTTTAACCTGTTAAAGTTTGTTTTTGTTTTTGTTTTTTAAAAATCCAAACTTAAGTAAGCAGGGCATGGCACTACTAAAGTTTTCTAGACTGCTTCCCCCCGCCCCCGTCTCATATCTGAGTATTTTAATAAAAAGACATCTCAAATATCCTAGAGGCATTTTTCTATGCCTTCCCAAACAAGAGATTCTTGGAAGACTGTGTAACATTTTATTGATTCCTAAAGATAAAAATGTACCAATCTTTTGTATTAATCCATTTCAAAATTCTACAGGAAGGAATTTTTGTCTCTTGTACTCGGGGGCCTGAAAATCTTAGAAGATGTTAGGTGCTGCCAGCGAGGCCCTACGTTTACACAGATTTCTTCATTTCTCAGTTTGTGCTTGCACACCAGGCCAGGAACATTTACTCCCATCATTAGTAACCTCTTGCAAAATAGACCTTCTCAGTACACTACAAAATCTGGAGGAACAAAGAATGAAGCGAGTAAGTGTAGTGTATTTTTCTTCAGACCAAGAGGCTCCTGCAGTTGTGTTTTTGGCAATTCTCTCCTCCACTTATTAGACCAGCTGGAATGGGTGAAAGAGTCATGCTTTGAGTAAAAATACACTTGCAGGAAGATTTTTTTTATCAGCCAGAGTTGTTGATAAAACAGTCAGCTTGAGGTAAGGAGTGACGCATATTGGAGTCCCTGCCTGAGAAATCAAGGTTATTCATCAGAAAGTAAACTGTAGTCTCCCAATTTTTTTTTAAAGGGGCTAATGTCATTCAGATACAAGCAAACATTCAGGAATGATGGCTCCTGGCTACTGCTCACTTAGACCCTCTCAGACTTGATGATTTTTAATCTTTCAAAGTATTTTTGTCTAATCTGAGAGAGAGAGACATTTTCAGTTTGAGCAGTAAATTCCCATAATTACAAAACTTGGCTGACAAATGCTTATATCAATTTGTCAATTAAAGGGGCAGTCAGATACTGACCGTGGCATGCAGTGGCTCTATACAGATCTAATCCAGGTCTAGTCCAGGCCAAAAACAAAATAGATATTTTGGGGGGGTTTTTTGCAAAGAAGAGAGAGGGACAGATAGACAGGAAGGGAGAGAGATGAGAAGCATCAACTCATAGTTGAGGCACTTTAGTTGTTCATTGATTGCTTTCTTATATGTGCCTTAACCGGGGAAGGAGGGACCTTCCAGGCAAGCCAGTAACCCTTGCTCAAGCCAGTGACCTTGGGCTCAGGCCAGCGACCATGGGGTCCTATCTATGATCCCACGCTCAAGTCAGGAACTCGTGCTCCAACTGGATAAGCCCTTGCTCAAGCTGGCGACTTTGGGGTTTCGAACCTGGGTCCTCAGCATCCCAGGTCAATGCTCTATCCACTGCACAACCACCTGGTTGGGCCAAAATTGTCTTTTAATTAGAAAACAAGGTTTTGACTGTGATTTATTATGAACAAAATAAAAAGACTGAAGATGATTCATAAAAAAACTGAAGATGATTCCTTATTGTGGTAATTATAAACCTGGTTCTGGAATCAGGCATGAGTTTGAATACTGATAACAAAAGCTCTTTACCTATAACATTCTGGATTCCTCACCTGCAATTGTGAGAAGTTGCTGAAAGGGTCCTCTGAGATCATCTGGAGAAAGTTCAGAGGCTCTAAGGCTGGCGCTACCCATCGCTGATCCCATCTGCACAGCCCCACCCGATCTTCATCAGTCAGAAGGAAAAAAAGAACAGATACAAACAAATAAACAAAATGCAAAGGTTACAAAGGAGGAAGGATGGGAGGAGCTTTGGAGAACTTTCTAGAACCATTGCCGTCCCGTTAACAGTGCTGAAATGAAAATAAGTGAACTGGGCACCACCTCCCCTCTCACCTCTCCTTTTTCTACCAGGTTAACGCTGTTGAAGCATTAAACTTTACACCTTGATTATTGTCATTCACCTCTCTGTGACAGTTTTTAAAGGGAGGAAAGTGTCATGTTACTGGGTTTTGTACGAATTCAGATGAAAACCTCACTGGGAAAAGAAGAAACTTTCCAAATACCTCAGTTTCCTCTATTCAGCCACATCTGTCCGGTAGTGTCATCCACCCTCATAGGTGAGCTTAGCTGTGCTGCTGGAAGCCCCAAAGTCCGCTGGCTGCATCGTTTTGTGGTTGGGAAGGATGAGATGTCTAGTAGCCTGTGAACCATCCCAGAAACAGCATTTGTCTGGGTAACCAGAGTTCTGTACCATTTTTTTCTAGCTAAATGAAGAAACAAAAATGAGCCTGACCAGGCGATGGCGCAGTGGATAGAGCGTCAGACTGGGATGCAGAGGACATAGGTTCGAGACCCCGAGGTCGCCAGCTTGAGCGTGGGCTCATCTGGTTTGAGCAAAGCTCACCAGCTTGGACCCAAGGTCACTGGCTTGAGCAAGGGGTCACTCAGTCTGCTGTAGCCCCCCGGTCAAGGCACATATGAGAAAGCAATCAATAAACAACTAAGGTGTCGCAACAAAAAACTGATGATTGATGCTTCTCATCTCTCTCTGTTCCTGTCTGTCTGTCCCTATCTATCTCTCTCACTGTCTCTGTAAAAAAATAAGAAGAAGAAGAAGAAGAAACAAAAATGGGTGAAAATGGGCTGGGAAGGAGCACACAAAGATTAGTCCAAAGATTATCTTTCTCATCTTAAAAGAGAACAGTTTCTATGGACATAAACTCTACTTTGGTAAAGCTTGTTGCATCAAAATCAAAACTAAAGCTTCTGGGGACAACTTTAGTTCATCTAAGTAAATTTCTTGTGTACACACAAAGGACAAGACAGATAAACATTGTTTGGAGTTCCCAAAAGTATTTCTATCCCCCGAAAGGATTTGGAGTATAGAAAAAATAAGACCAGTTATCTTCCAGCTACCTCTCGCGTGGCTTACTCTCGAGCATTTTATATTCACAAACACTAGAACATTCCTCAATGCACTTGCAAGTTTATGGCTTAGAAAAGCATTAGTTTTGATAATCCCTGATCAGGGTGGAGCATGGGGGGCTGCTGAGCCCTCGAGGAGTTTTCCATCTCCGGATCCAAATAGCAGGGTGTTTGCATGACTTGTTGCTTAGGCATCCAGATGGTGCTCACAACTTCCCTACCATCCACCACTAATAGAACTCCTGGGATCCAATTATAAGGCAGTTACTTCTCTGGCAGAGATCTCAGCCTTGCATTTTACAGAATGTGCCCACACTGCTCACCAGAGACCCTGGAATCAAACTCTGTTCACTATCTGCTCATGTTCACTGGCACTTTCACATTACTGAATCTGTGAAGAACACAGACCTAGCCTTTTTTGAATGCATACGGTAAGCATGGTTGATAGCGCTGTGAGCTGCCTTGTTTATCAAAACATCTTTGAAATGAGAGTCATTTCTGTAACTGGGGCGATGACATTTTCCTTTTAGCCCCCTCCTCTGAGTGTATTGTATGAAAATGTCTAAACAGACAAAGTTGTTCTTCCTGAATTTTGCAAAATGGTGGACAACAACTTATTAAAATTGTTTATTTAAAGGAAAACATTTAGAAACATATAATAACCACCGAGGTAAGCAAGCTTTTAATAAACTGGACACTAAAGAACAAGCATAGGCTAGTGTTTAATGAAAGGCGGAGAGGAGATCTGAAATATGTTGTTCTTCCTTGACAATAAATACTCTTAGCATAAAACATTCAAAGGAAATAGAATGTCCTGATCAAGTGGGTTAAAAGAATTATAAACCTAAGACTTTATGATAATTAAGAAAATCTCATCTCAAGCAAATCATGAAGTACGAGTTCTGTTATCATTGTTTTGTTAATTTTGTTTAAGTGTATACACTTTTGTCTATTTCATGAACTCTATTTTCTATGGAAAGGACAGACTGATGGATGTTTTCGGCCTATTAAATACTACTATGCTCATTGCAAGAAAAATTAATCTCAGTTAATCTAAAACAAGTTTGGTCTGTCTTGTCAGTCAGTTATTTGCCATTAGTAAGAAAATGTATTCCTTATATAAACTTGCCTACTTTTATATAATCAGAGTTCTAGAATAGAGTACCCTGTCTATCTTTTTTAATGTTAGAAATATAAAAGAATTTACTCTCTGCTAACAAAGATACATGTTTCAAATTAATTTGCTCTCTCTTCTGGAAAATTCAGTCCTATTTAATTAAACAAATTGAAAATCCAGCCAACCTAATGGATCTCAATTAGAAAAACTTGGTAAAAGGCTTGTGGTTCTAACAATTAGCTAAACTTGCTAGAATTTGAGATGATAAAAGCAGGACAGCATCTATTTTATTCATCATTATATTTCTTTTTGCCCTCCATGGTGCCTTCTATCAAGAGGCCCTCGATCAAAAATGAATAAATTAGTAAAAAATTATTTTTGGAGACCTAATGATTCAACTGGTAAGATCTAGGAAAACATATCAATCAGCTTCATGAGAGTTGCTTCAATTACCACAGTCCATGTTGGGTTTTCAAGAGCTGTCTACTCACTGGATGCATTATCCAGGGCCCCTGGTATTTTTTTTATTCTCCTCCTCTTGTTTGCTGTTTTGTTATTACATGAGCAACAGATGTTTAAAAAGATGTGAAATTTAAATTAGACTCGAATATTGGTTATGCCTCATCTAGAAAGGTCAGTGAGTAAGGTTTTAGATTTGGAGACAGATTTACTAATAGATCTCAGTAATAGAAAGTTTGCTTCAATGAATCCTTGTGGATCATAAAAAAGGTTGTATAGAGCAAAAGTACGGACAATGTGGATTATATAGAGAGTGCATTGTTGCAGACTATGGTCACAGTATGAAAAAATATTGAAACAAAATAATATATATTTGGATGCCTTGAAATGAGAGACATGTACAGTTTCATTATATAAAGGTTGAAAATTCAATCAAAATAAAGCACTGACCTGGACATTAAGAACTCTAGGTTTCCATCAGGCTATTTGCCATCATTTGGCATCTTGGACCCCAGGTAACTCATCAATAAAATAACAGACAAGGCCTGACCTGTGGTGGCACAGTGGATAAAGTGTCAATCTGTAACACAGAGGTCGCTGGTTTGACACCCTGGGCTAGCCTGGTCAAGACACATATGGGAGTTGATGCTTCCTACTCCTTCACCCAGTCTCTCTCTCACTCTCTCTCTTTCTCTCCCCTCTCTAAAATGAATAAATAAAATCTTTTCAAAAAAAAATAAATAGAAGACAAGACTTAGAGAAGGGAAGTCGGAAGCAGTTGTTTCAAAGTGTTCTCCTTCAGTATCACTTGAGAATTTGTTGGAAACAGAAATTCTTTGACCCAAGGCAGGTCCTATTAAATCAGAAACTCTGAAATTATGGTCTAGTGATCTGTTTTGATATTACTCTTTGTGGCTCTGATACACTCTCAGTTGGGAGAATCATGAGCTTTAGACTTTCTTGGAATCTCACAGTGAGGGCTATGGAAGTCTATTCCTCCCAACAACTCTGAGACAAAGCCTTCTACAACCCAGGTGGTGGCATCTAGCTGTTCAGGAGTTGAGGTTAGATATGAAGGTGCTAAGACTTACTTTCCAGCTCCCTACACTCACATCCACTAATGCAATGAATTTGTCTCCAAGTGACTATGCTTCTTGTTTACCAATGCCTGAAATTCCTCAGCTAGGAGAAAAACCTTTGGATCCACAATTAGATTAATATTGTTATGTTAATACATTAACAATGTGCTATTATCAGCATGTATTATTAAAATAGATTGAATAACTCTTTTTTTTTTTTTTTTTTTTTTTGGTATTTTTCTGAAGTGAGAAGCAGGGAGGCAGAGAGACAGACTCCTGCATGCGCCTGACCAGGATCCACAGGGCATGCCCACCAGGGGGCGATGCTCTTCCCATCTGGGCCTTTGCTCCATTGTAACCACAGCCATTCTAGCGCTTGTGGTGGAGGCCATGGAGCCATCCTCAGTGCCCAGGCCAGCTTTGCACAAATGGAGCCTTGGCTGTGGGAGGAGAAGAGAGTGATAGAGAGAATAGAGAGTGGAAAGGGTGGAGAAGTAGATGGGAGCTTCTCCTGTGTGCCCTGGCCGGGAATCGAACCCCGAGCATCCACATGCCTGGCCAACACTCTACTGAGAAGCCAACCAGCCAGGGCCAGATCAAACAAATCTTGGTTGAGGTAATATTTTTCTATGAATACTTTTTGGTCATGTGTAACAAGTAGTTTCTAAGTGTGATGGCAGAATTAGAAGAGAACACTGACTGAAGGCAGAAAGGAGGGATTCCAGCGCTGAAAATGATCAAGGAGCTACAAGGAAAAAGAGGCTGTGAACTTTCAAGACTTTACAACCATGCCTAAAGTCTTCTTCAACAAGCATATTTTGGCCCTGGCCAGTTGGCTCAGCAGCAGAGCATCAGCCTGGCATGTGGAAGTCCTGGTTCAATTCCAGGTCAAGGCACACATCTGCTTCTCTGCCCCTTCCCTTCCCCTTTCTCTCTTTTCTCCCCTTGCAGCCATGGCTCGAATGGTTTGAGCAAGTTGGCCCCCAGTGCTGAGGATGGCTCTAAAGCCTCACCTCAAGCACTGTAGCTCAGTTGCCCAGCAACAGAGCAGGGACCCCAAATAGGCAGAGCATCACCGATAGGTGGCTTGCTTGGTGGATCCCAGTCAGGGCACATGCGGGAGTCTGTCTCTCTGCCTCCTAGCATCTCACTTTAAAAAAAAAAAAAAGAAGGAATGAAAGAAAAAAAACAGTCATATTCATTGAGAAGATATTCATGAAGATAGATTATGTTTTCCTTTTAGCTATGAAATCAAACTGTTCTGTGTCATGTGATTCTTGAAGATTTTTAGTTTGTTTTTGTTTTTGTTGTTGTTTCATCTGCAAAAGCACTTCTTTGCCAAAGAATTTGTTAATCAAAGTGTCACTATAGTCCATAGTTCATGTATCTTCATCACTAATGTGATAAATCAAAGCAAAGGTTGAGGGTGGCTGTCTCTCCATTTCCTTCCCAAATACATTAGTCTAGAAATTTTCCCTATTAGCTGTCTCTTAGAACCATTTCACCTCAGAGGATTCTGTTTTAGGTGACAATTCTCATTCATTTTAGGTTTCAAATAGGTATCATTTATTTTCATACGTCAGATTACCTGTAGTTTATAATCTCTCAAAGTTCAAATTCAGCCTGCATTGCACAATACCTAACACACAGTCATGGACAATAAACATTTAATAGCATTTGCGGTGACCCAAGTTTTCTCTTTTCTAGCTTTGAAATATTAAAACAAACAAATCAACTTTTTTTTTTTTTTTACTTAATTGTTCTCTATAACTCAATTTTGTGGACAGTTTACTAACAGGACAAATCATCACACATAAAGGAAAATACAATGCAAAATGTGAACTACATGTCTGTTTTTATCTACAGATATTAAAATAGTATTTCCCAGTTCATGGAAAGAACACACTTCAAAATAACTGTTACAAAAGTGGGAATAGTAACTTCTTTAAAATTTCTACAGTGCTTTCAGATATGCAGTCTCCTGTGATGCCCCTAGGCATGGGGTTATTACCTCTTATTTACTTGGCTGGAAAAAAGGCTCTAAAAGAATTCAGTGATTTGCCCGATGTCACACAATGAGTTATGAAACTATGTATTGATTCAGATGTTTCTGTTGCCTCTGCTCATTTCTCCTCCATTGTCCTCATGAGCACAGCTCCTTCCAGCTCCTCTCCCCCTAGTGTGGTCAACCTATGCCACAGTAGGCCAGGTCACATTTCAGTAGGCGCCATAAAAGGGGAGGAGAGGTGGACTTTGACAGGAGAACTCCTAGTTGGAGGGAGATAGCAGCAAAGCTCTTCCTGACCCTAAAAGTAGAAACAAAGAGTCTAGTCTTGGTCAAAATCTCAGCCCAACAAGTGGAGCTGACAGTATCCCCTATGTCCTCTTTCAGAGGGACACATCTTATTGGTCCTAAGCTTGGTGGTTTCCAATCCTGGCTAACCCTTGAATCCTGATTTTTTTTATAAGTTAGATGCTTTAGCTCTACTCCCCCCCCCCCACCCCGTAAATCTAAGATGAAGCTCAAGAATTAATATTTTTGGAAGTTCTCCAAGTGACTAATATGCAGCCAGGATTGAGATCCACTGATATAGCTGAAATGACATACATAAAAGCAGCTGTTTTTCCCCCTCAGACCAGGTAAAAAGAACATGTCTGTTGACAGTTCCAACCATTTCTATGTGGAGGCCTTGTATAATTTCCAAACAAGCCAGAAAGTTGTGTCTACTAGGGAATTCCTGTGGGCTATTATTAAAGGGCTTATGGTTAACTGATGGGCTAAATTAATGGTGAGCATTAAGGCAGATCGAACCTCAAAATTTGGGCAGATTAACAAAGTGACCAATGTGAAGGTACTGATTTCAAGTTTAACTTTGAGTTGCCTATCTCTCACAAGACAACCACTGGCGGTAATAAAAAGGATGCTTTCTTTCCTTTCCCAGTCTAGTGGGCATGGACCGGCCCTTGTAAAAACTTGCTTTGATTCAGATAGACATGGGGGAGTGCTATAATTAACTTGAGTAAGCAAAGTAACAAACAGCAAGCTGAAAAACAACTTCTAGAAATCTAAGAGGGACCTGGGGTCTGTCCTCAAACTACCCCTTCCCTTAATAATCTCCTGCACAAGAAAAGTCCTAGAAATTACATCAGTATCTAAAGTGTCCCCTCTTGGTATTGGATCTTATTGCACGTGTGTCTGTCTGTGTCACTCCCATTAAGGAAACACGTAAAAATAAATAAATTTGATAAAATGGATGAATTAGTAATAAATAATATATTTTATGTAAAAAAGGAGATGATTGTGGAATATAAAGTTACATTACTACAGGAAAAAATTACACAGTGCTCCATAACAGAGTTAAATATACAATTTGTATCTGAAGTTTCTGTTTCACCAAAGATATATTTATCCCATTCTGCCTGAAGTAAGAGAATATCTAATTGTTAATTAATCTTTTGTAGCTGTGCACATGTAGAATTAAAAAAAACAACAACACTAAGTCACTCCCAGCCAGTTGAATTGTCTCCACAATTTATAAAATTCATAGGTACAAATGGCCTCACAATATGCCAAAAACAGGCCAACAGAGGAGACTGTTTAAGGTCAAGAACTTGCCTTTATTATATTAGAAGGGTAAAGAATCTCACTTTTCCAATTTGATTTAACAGTACTTGTTTGGATCTTTAATGGGTTTGGCATTGTTGCAAGTGAAAAATAATAAGAGTATTTTTTCATAACTATAAAACGCACACTAAATAAGTAGAGAATGTGACTCAGTATAATAGAATTATTATATGATATAATATAGTATATATTAAACTTTTCATTAAGTATATGCTATTACCCAAAAAAAATATATGGAATAGAAACAGCAACTACTGTCAGCAGTTGAAAGGATATAAAACAAAGTTGGTCAGAGCCATGGGGTTCAGTTGCCCTTTTTTCTTATTCTAACAAATCTTCATAAAACAGCACTTTCATCAGTAGTAAACATTGGCCACATATTGCCATCAAATCAAGTCGAGCCTCTTCACCCCAGAATCAAAGATAATTCAGAATGAGACCCATCCATCCTGATTTTTCATGTCCCCTTCTGCCCTGGTCCTTGATCACACCAGTGCTTCAGGCCTGGCTGTCCTCCTGACACCCAATGCCACTTCCCAAATGTTAACCCTCTCCCTCCCACACACACTCACTTTTACTCAGTTCTTACTTGTCCATCAGAATACAGCCCAAACCACGAAACTTCCTCTAACAAATCTGGGAAGAGGAAGCAGTTTATATCAATAGAAATGTGAATTAAAGATTCTTTTTTTTTTTTTTTTTTTTGTATTTTTCTGAAGCTGGGAATGGGGAGGTAGTCAGACAGGCTCCCGCATGCACCTGACCAGGATCCACCCAGCATGCCCACCAGGGGGCGATGCTCTGTCCATCTGGGGTGCCGCTCTGCTGCAACCAGAGCCATTCTAGCACCCAAGGCAGAGGCCACAGAGCCATCCTCAGCACCCAGGCCAACTTTGCTCCAGTGGAGCCTTGGCTGCGGGTGGGGAAGCGAGAGACAGAGAGGAAGGAGAGGGGGAGGGGTGGAGAAGCAGATGGGTGCCTCTCCTGTGTGCCCTGGCCGGAAATCAAACCCGGAACTCCTGCACGCCAGGCCGATGCTCTACCACTGAGCCAACTGGCCAGGGCCTTAAAGATTCTAAAAGAAAATTTTTTTTAAAGACTCACTTCTGAAATAAATACAAATCTTTCCTCTTTTTTTTATTTTTATTGTTGTTGTTGTTGTTAAAACTAATGTCTATCTTTCGCTTAATCAGCCAGAAAAGATACTGCTAATGAGCCAGGTCTGGGGTGACTGTGGACAGGTGGAAATTCACAGTCTTTTCTGAGAAGAACAGAAAATTATTCCTTGGTGTTAGAAAAAGATAGCTCTGGTGAAATTCTTCAAGGTGACTGACCTCTCTATCATCTCTGTGATGGACAAAACAAGAACCTTCTGTTCTGATTGGCTGATTGCCCTAAGACAGTCTCACCAGCCTAGGGACGCTGGTTTCAAAGCTGTGGGTGTATAGATTGCGTGTGAAGGCTTTTTCCTGTAAAACAATTTTAGTGAGTTATAAAGAAATAGTCTAGTTAACATTTGTCAGGAATATAATTGAGAATACAAGAAAAGAAAATTTAGTGAAAAGGGAGGTAAAATAAATCTAGAAGTTTATTCTTTAAAAAGAGCTTGTTATATAGAAATTATTTTTAACTTACTTAGTAATTAACACATAATTTCTCAGCTTTCCTTAACTAAAAGGACACACACATACACACAGAGAAAAAGAGATTTTTGAAAAAATGCTCTTCCACGTTAATTAAATCTGACTTAAAGTTCAAGCTTTACTGAGAAAAATGTCTTTGCTTGATGATGATACATGCTTTGATACAGGAACCTTTCCAAGAAGATATAGCTTCTATGCAAACCTAACTGAATATATTGAGAATAATAGCATAGAATTTTTAAATTTCAAAACCATGATTATTGACTTACTTATAAACAAGCATGCCTTTCTAACTAATTTTCCTAGGTTTCTAGATTTATTTATTCAAATAAATCAAGCAATGCTACTTACTCTTATTGAGGTCATAAATATTTCTGAGCAAAAAATTATCCTCACTCAGAAACTTTTTGATTATCAAATGATCCAGCAAACAGCTATTTTGTAATTTATATCTCCTTTAAATTGTGTATTGTATAGACTCCCCAAAACTAAGAAAGAAAGTCATATCATGTTAGTTTTGTACCACTACAAAGGACAGGAAAATGACAGAAACAAAAGTGCAGATTTCTATCAATATAGGACAAGGAGGAGTGTTTTGTAACTGTTTTCTGTCGATTTAACCCATTTAAACAATCTGGCTTTGTTGCAGAGAGAGGAGTCCTCTCCTCTTTTTAACTCACTCTCTGTCTCATTGAGGAATGTTAAACAGCAGAAATATACCCATTTGACCCAAAATGTAGCCTTTTATCTTGGCCTGGTTGTTTTGATCCAATACCGAGGAGAAATATCCATCCAGTTACCCTACCTAATTCTTTTCCAGCGCTGAACTTGGGTGTGTGATTCTGAAGGACCCAGGGCAAAGTACAGTAAATATATTGTTTGGTGTTTTCCTTCTCTGTGAAATAACAATTCCCCTCCGAGCACAAGGGTGTTATGAGGATTACTTACATTAAAGTCCAATTACAGTTCCTTAGAAATACGATACTGTTGCCGGATCTTAAGGCTGATAAACACTCTGGCCACCCCCCACTCCTCTGAACTGGCTCTCTGACATCCCAGTCCAGGAGGAAACTGGAAGCCATCTTGCCTTTGAGCCTGTGAGTTTATTTCTGAGCTAGTCTGTTGTTGTTTGCTGACTATGTGGCAATTTCAAGAAGCTAAGAAAGTATGTAGTTTGTATGGTAAAGATAACGTGTACACATTGGTTCTTTTTCTGTAGTTCCACTACAAAGAATCTATCCTAAGGAAATAATCGAAAATACAGAAATAAGTGCTTCATACAGAGCTGTTTCTGCAGTGTTATTTATGAGAACTAAAAATTTAATAACAACCTGCATATCTAAGAATAAAGAGGTGAACTTAATTATCATAAAAGCCTGTGCGGAAACACCATGCAGCCATTAAATGCTGTGTGCAAAAAGTTTTAATGACGAAACTGTTTTTCTTACAACGTGAAGGGAAAAAAGAACGCAAATGGTATAAATGATATAACATCAACTATTATATATGTGTAATATATAAAATATGCAATATATTCATCAGGATAAGACTAAAAGGGTAGCAGGAAATGTAGGCAACAGTGTGTGGATGGAGGATTATATATGATTATTTCTTTTTTAATACTATCTGTTTATTCCCCACTTACACTGACAAGCATTTAACATATTTCACACACACATAAAAACAAATACACACACACATAAACCACTCAGAACACTTATTTTCTAGACTGTTCTAGCATTGTAAATTGTATGACATTAGGTAAGTCTCTAATCTATGCTTTATTTACATACTATGGCAATTTTACCTCATAAAACTGTGCTAGAATTAAGTGGTACAATATATTTAAAATCACTTTTTAATAAGAAAATCCCATAGAATTACATACCAGTGTTTCTAAGTGGTGGAGGAGAGGATGTTTCAAAGCGTTTCCTGGTCATGATGAAAACAGATTTCCTGGTCGCCATGAAAACAGACTTCCTGGTCATCGTGAAAACAGATTCGCCATATTTCTCCTGCCATCAGGTGGAATTCTGACCACCATGAAGAAAAGTGTAGACTGTAGAAAAACCTGGTTCCTGTAGACTAAGTAAACAAGTATATAATGCAAGTTATTTATCTTAATTAAACTGTGTGATGTTTTTTGCATTGTTTCAATCTTGCCTTAAAATTAACAGCCATAATTTTTAAAAAATTAAAGTGATACTAGGACATTACAATTCTCATTCCTTTTCTGTCACTAACCCAAACAAGGAAGGAAGGAAGGAAGGAAGGAAGGAAGGAAGGAAGGAAGGAAGGAAGGAAGGAAGGAAGAGAGGGAGGGAGGGAGGAAGGGAAGAAGAGAGGGAGAAAGGAAGGGAAGGAGGGAGGGAGGGAGGGAGGGAGGGAGGGAGGAAGGAAGGAAGGAAGGAAGGAAGGAAGGAAGGGAGGGAGGGAGGGAGGGAGGGAGGGAGGGAGGGAGGGAAGGAAGGAGGAAAAGAGGAAGGAAAATAAGAAGGGAGGGAGGAAGAAAGAGAGGGAGAAATAGGAAGAACTCAGAAATATAGTTTCCAAATTTACTGCAAGGGAGGTTGGGAAATATAATTTTCCTATATGCTACATGAGAGGAAACAATGGTGACCATATCACCTTCTATTCTTACACAGAATCTTAAGAGTGAAGTGATGACTTCTCAGACCTAAAGGGATCAGAGAAATTTGGCATTAAGTCACCTGTGATTCAGTCTAGTTTGGGAAGGGTATAGATAGTGTATATCCTGAGAAATATTTCTGGAAAATTTCACAAACTATATCAGGTGATATAAAAAATCATTGTGTTCATAAACTATAGAAACCTAGTTTGCCTTATGAAGTCAACACATAAGCAGTCTATGCCAGAGCTGAGGGACTTTCAACCCACAGAGCATGACTAGGCATTGGGCCTAATCTTATTCCTAGACCCTAGTGTTTTTTAATTCACATTCTAGTTTGTTTGTTTGTTTTTATATATCCTAGAAGAAACATTTTGGGCTTAGCAGATAACTTTGACAAAGTTAATAAGATTTTATGTCAGTTTCCATTTTGTAAGCCAAATCAGAGAGCTAGAATCTATTAAAGAAAAATGAGGTCATAAACCCAGGGATGAGAATTAGATTCCACAACTAGATCACTGAAACAGGAGGTCAGGGTCAGGACATAGGGGCAAACCACCACAGTCCTGGTTCTAGGGTTAGAACAAGGTCAGGCCAGAGCAGCATGTCTGAGAGGTGAGACCCTCATGGCCTGGCGAGCTACCAGGTTTCCTGCAAGGGACAGTTGTTCACCAGAATTCTAGTCTGTGCCATGTTCTGGACAGTCTACCTTCCAGTCAAATGTTAACATTACCAAGTTGCTCAGCCTTGGAGATTTACTTACATTTTAAACCTAATCATGAGCTGGGGGTTATTTACTTGTTTTATTACCTTAGAAGGTTGATGGTGAAAGAGATTCATCCTAATAGTTAGTTTTCATTTCTTTCTTTTTATTTTTTAAGTGAGAGGCAGGGAGGCAAGGAGGCAGAGACAGACTCCTGCACAAACCCTGACTGGGATCCACCCAGCAAGCCCCAACTGGGGCCAATGCTCTGCCCATCTAGGGCCGCTGCTCTGTTGCTTGGCAACTGAGCTATTTCAGGGCCTGAAGCGAGGCCATGGAGCCATCCTCAGCACCCAAGGCAAATTTACTAGAACCATTCAAACCATTTGTGCTATGGCTGTGGGGGAGGTATGGAGAAGCAGATGGGTGCTTTTCCTGTGTGCCCTGACTGGGAAACGAACCAGGGACTTCCACACACCAGGCTGACACTTTACTGCTGAGCCAACCAGCCAGGGCAAGTTTTCATTTCTAATAGCTTAAAAAAAAAATGACCCGACCAAAAGGTTTTTTTTTTTTTTTCTTCATTTTTCTGAAGCTGGAAACAGGGAGAGACAGTCAGACAGACTCCCGCATGCGCCCGACCGGGATCCACCCGGCACACCCACCAGGGGCGGTGCTCTGCCCCCCAGGGGGCGATGCTCTGCCCATCCTGGGCGTCGCCATATTGCGACCAGAGCCACTCTAGCGCCTGAGGCAGAGGCCACAGAGCCATGCCCAGCGCCCGGGCCATCTTTGCTCCAATGGAGCCTTGGCTGCGGGAGGGGAAGAGAGAGACAGAGAGGAAAGTGCGGCGGAGGGGTGGAGAAGCAAATGGGCGCTTCTCCTATGTGCCCTGGCCGGGAATCGAACCCGGGTCCTCCGCACGCTAGGCCGACGCTCTACTGCTGAGCCAACCGGCCAGGGCCCGACCAAAAGGTTTTTATTTTACCTTACCTTTCTTTACTGCAGAAATATGTATAGAAATGCTCTAGAGAATCAAGTTGCTCTGTAACCCAGATGGCAGTACTCAAAGACCCCCAGTATTTAGTCACCCCGCTTCTCAAGTGAATACTAAACATGCAGCATCTCGATTCTTATAGAAAGACTGACTTTGAATCATGTTGGGCCCATTTATCACTATTTATTTGAAAAATTACAGGATCTGAATTATACAGCTGGAGAACGGAAACATATAATTATCATTTCATAATAGATCCTTTATTATTGATAGCTGCTTGTGCTTCCTGTCCTTGAAATCACTCTTTTACATGGTTACAATATCCCAGTGTCCAAATGTGGATCTTGGCCTTTTGTAAAATATTCTGTTTCTTTACCCAAACTTGTCTGTCTTGGCTAACCATAAGCTTCCTGTGGACCGATCAGAGTAGGGAAGCATTAGCATGTGTGGATACTTCTAACTGCCTGAACTAAATTGGGACAAGTACTATGATGATGGCTAGCTTGATGAAACTGCCTCAGTGAGGTCTTCATTATCCAGAATGGTTGGGCTTAGAATCAGAGGATGTGCAGACATCTGTTATCAGATTCTTGCTTTAAAAAATAATAACTTTAAGAGTATAAGTTTTCATTGGATTAGGGAAATTAAACTTCTTGGAAAATGATGATTAAGACTATGGTTTAAATGTCTCCCTTAAGTGAGATGATAGAGTGTTTGTTTTGTGTTTGCCTTGCTCATGATGTGACAGATCCATTCCAAGTCAATAACACATCTATGACAATTTTCTTTTTTTTTTTTTTTTTTTTTGGTATTTTTCTGAAGCTGGAAACGGGGAGAGACAGTCAGACAGACTCCCGCATGCGCCCGACCCGGGATCCACCCGGCACGCCCACCAGGGGCGATGCTCTGCCCACCAGGGGGCGATGCTCTTCCCTTCCGGGGCGTCGCTCTGTCGCGACCAGAGCCACTTTAGCACCTGGGGCAGAGGCCAAGGAGCCGTCCCCAGCGCCCGGGCCATCTTTGCTCCAATGGAGCCTTGGCTGCGGGAGGGGAAGAGAGAGACAGAGAGGAAGGAGGGGGTGGGGGTGGAGAAGCAAATGGGCGCTTCCCCTATGTGCCCTGGCCGGGAATCGAACCCACGTCCCCTGCACGCCAGGCCGACGCTCTACCGCTGAGCCAACCGGCCAGGGCCTCTATGACAATTTAATGAAAAAAAAATAAGCCAGAAGAAAAACATTTGAGCAACCCCTTTGACTTCACTGTTTTACCAACCTTGCCTTAAATTGTGCCACTTCCTTCTGATGTACATTACATCCCCAGAACTCACCTTATAACTAAAAGGTTGTCTGTGTGAGCTGATGGATGCTAACTATACTTATCGAGGTAACCTTGTCACAATATATACATATAGCAAATCGTTATGCTGTATACCTTAAGTCAATTTACACAATGCTATATGTCAATTATATCTCAATAAAATTAGAAAAGAAAAGAAATGCTCTACTTTCCACATCTCTTTCAAGTCCCCTACCACCACAAGTCATCTTCTACCTCCTGGTGTCTCAGGAGTCACCACTGTCAGCAAACTGAGACCTTTGGGGCTCACTTTTTCCTAGAACTCTCTTTGCTTTCTCTTGCTCTGGCTCTGGCCCTCACACTATAAGCTGTAGCCCCTGCCCGTTATCAGCAATGTCTAGATAATAGGAAAAATCAAGATGCCTTCAGAGATTGACTTGCGGACTGAGTCAAGAGTGATGGGCCCAGACTGGGGCTTACTTTATCCTAACTTACACACTGTATTAATATATTTATCCACAAATAATTCCAGAGTTATGATATGGAAAAGTTAGGGGGTGAGAAATGTGTGTATAATGTGTTCTATTTTCTTATGCTATGGAGATAACACAATACTATAGCTTTCAGCGATTGATCATTTTAGCTGGAAACAGGAAGAGAAGTGTAAAAGTTTATATAGAGAAAGATGTTAAAATATAATAAAAGTAAAGATATAATTCTTTCATTAAAGAGAACACTCTAATAATAAAATATAAAATGAAACTAATTTTTTGCATTTTAATAGCCAGCTAACATCTATATTCTAGCATGGACTTTTTCCCAACATTAGTTTTTACTGTGGAGAGTAAAGTTAGCCCCCTTCTACAGTTAGAAAAATGGAGACACAAATCGTTCAAGGATCTCATCCAATATAACGAAAGAGCCAGACAAAAGCCATTGGCTTACAGATGTGGAATATGTTTTTTCCAAGGAGAAGCACAAATCATATTGTCTTTGATGTAACACAGGTAGAACTAACACAAATGTTTGCCTTTGAGACTCACAACAGTCAGAGGAGGGGTAAAATCTTTTTCATTTTTTTTTATTTTAAAATTCCACCCTGTATGTAGTCACTGCTCTAATACCAAGCTGAGGTATTCTTTTATGAATAACAAATTTGCTAAATAAATCATACAACAAGGTAAGTGAAAATTTTCTTGTAATAAAATCTTTAAAAACTTCTTCCTCTTTTTACCAGTTCTTTTCTGAGACAAAAACACAAACATGATGAGAATGGCCATGAATAAGGTCTTTCTTTCTTCCCAAATCTAGTATACTGAAATCGTTGTTAAACTGGGGAAGTCACAGCAGTCCTTATCTAGTGAGTCACACTTACAGTGTGCCAGGCACGAAAGATTCTGCCTCCAAGTGGCTTTCAGACCAAAGGTGGTAGATAAGACAAGTGTGCTCTTCACAATGAATGTGGATGGTCAACGGTCACAGGAGCACAAAGAAAGCCATGAGACTTGGTCTGGGGAACAAGATACAATTTGTGAAAGAGGTGAAAGCCAAACAATGATCTGAAATATGTGTAGGAATCAGCCTGATAAAGGAGATTGGGTAATATTCCAGAAAGACGGAACAGCATGTAAGAAGACAGGAAGGTGAGAGAGCTTGCACCATGTTAGAAGAACACAAAGAAATTTAGTGTGACAGGAGTGATGGGAAGTAAGGATAACTTACCTTATGGGAATGTCCGTTTGTCTTTGATATATTAAAGTTATGGACACTTAGTAGTTAGTGTGCTAAGCTGAATGGATAAGACTATGTCTAACGTTAGACATACCATACAAATGTGTGGATAAATAGAAGGACTTTGGATATGAATAAAGACTTTGAATGTTTTCTTTACGTGATAGGTTTTCTCTTGAGCTGTTCTAATTGTTCACTGGGTTTAAATTCAAATGCTATAGGTCTGGCATGAAATTTGACCAACTCATTTATTTCATTTATATCTGACCCCAAACTCACTCTTTCTTTTGTGTGTGTGTGTGTGTGTGTGTGTGTGTGTGTGACAGAGACCAAGAGAGACAGAGAGGGACAGATAGGGACAGACAGACAGGAAGGGAAAGAGATGAGAAGCATCAATTCTTCATTGCAGCACCTTAGTTTTTCATTGATTGCTTTCTCAAATGTGCCTTGACTGGGGCTACAGCAGACCAAGTGACCCCTTACTCAAGCCAGCGACCTTGGGTTCAAGCTGGTGAGCCTTTCTCAAACCAGATGAGCCCGCGCTCAAGCTGCTGACCTCAGGATTTCGAACCTGAGTCTTCCACATCCCAGTCTGGCGATCTATCCACTGTGCCACCACCTGGTCAGTCCCAAACTCACTCTTTAAAAGAATTCAAAGAAATTTTTTCTTAAAAACGTTAATGTTTGCATTGTATCTGAGTTATTTCCCCCCATTCTGTTAGTTTTTATGAAGATATTTATTAAGATTATTTGCCTGATTTTGGAAGAACTACATATTTATTTTAAGAAACTTGGAATATATAGGAAAGTTATGTAGAAAAAAATAAAACCACCCACAATACCACCAATTCTGATAACCACCGTCAATATTAACTTGTATGGTCACTATATTTGTTTCTGCTCTTTTCTATAAAAGCATTTCATAATAAGCTTTTAACAGTTAAGGTGAATTCCTTCTTTTGTGTACTCATATACATTCATTTTAAAAATTAATTTTAATTACATAATTTATGAATACATTCTTATTTGGGAAGTGTTCATAAAACTATATCTAGTTGAACTAGATGTAGGTACAACATTTAGCCATGTTGAGAATAATTTTCCTACCTCTATTCATTAGTTTTAAAACACCACTGTGCACTGATGAAGGCGGCAAGTATTATTATTGCTATATTGCAGATGGGGATCCAATGCAGACAACAGTTGCACAACCAAGGCAGGGCTAGAAATAAATCAAGGGGTTTTTTTGAAAGTAGGTGGAGTATAAATTATAAGTGAAATGAAGAATTGGTGAGTTCTTTTTCTATTCAAAAGCCTCATCTCTCTGCAGTGATAATGCATAAAACATACTGGCCTTCTGTTATTTTGACATGATTTAAGAACCAAATCTGACCCTGGGGAGTCCACATGGATGTCAATGGCAAGTTAAACCAGTTGTGTATGAAGAGTCACCACCAGAATCTTGCCTGAAAGCTTAAACAGTGTATTGTAGCTACAGGAATTCTAGAAGATTAAGTTGAATATGGATGTTGAAGTTAAGATACACATAAACGACTGCGTGTGCAAACACACAGACCCAGACATGGAATTTTAAGACCAAAAGTAACACCAGAGCCAATTCAACAGTGTTTTTATTAATAACTCTTACTAGGGCACAATTGCACTGGAAGCTGGTGGGATTCTTTTTCCTGAGTCAGACCTGCAGAATCCAGCCTGTTGGGAATCAGTCGGATATCTGGTGCTTTCGAATTTCCCATACTGTTCACTGCAGGGCTCAGGGAAGATTTTTTTCCTGTTCAGACTTGCACAATTGTCAGAGGATATAACTCTTGCCTTTATTTGAAGTGTGAGCTTAAAAACAAAGTCAGATGGAGACATTTTCTGATTCAGGGTGACAGACGGGACCAATGCCTGAATGATACTTCTTTTTAAAGATGAAAATAGAATTACAAATTTACTACATCTAATTCGCACCTTCCTTTGAAAAGGTAGAGCCCCCAAAGAAATTTTTCTCAAGTGCTTTTGCTCCTGGGAATAAGTAATAAAATTGAAAATGAGAGAGAGGCAGGTAAGATGACCGCCCACACAATACACGAAGTTCGCAAGAGAATGGAGAGGGAGGTGCCAACTATGAAAGAGTGAGCGAAGCTGAGTCATGGCATTCCGATAGCCCTTATTCTAGTGACCATACATTCTGCATTCCTGGATTCTTTCCATTCTTGGGGCAGTACTTGAAAAAAAAAATTTTTTTTAATTTTTTTATTTATTCATCTTGAGAGAGAGAAGAGAGAAAGAGAGAGGAGAGAGAGCAAAAGAGGGGGGATGAAAAAAATTTTGTCCAGGTTTTTGGCACTTTCATCTTTTCTGGGAATATGTCTAAATGACCTAGGGGAAATTTTCTAAACCAAAGAACAGTTTTGACAGGAAAAACAAGCCTCAGTATGTATTATGATTGAACCAAAGTAATTCAGCCTTTTATTCATGCAAGGTCTATGAGAACATCTACTATGTTAAGCAGAATAAAATGAATTTGACATCTATTTTTAATATGTGAAAATAATTGTTTCCACTCTGTTATTTTAACTCTATAAAAGAAATATATGATTGATGATTTCCTAATAAACAAGTTAATTTGATTATTAATATCAGTGCTGTAGTTCACTCTTATAGAATTAAGTTCTCAATTGTACTATGTTTGCTCTATTCATGTTTCTGTTTTCTTTGATATCATGTAGAAAAGTATAAAACAAGTTCTCTGGGCTTTTATTTTTCTCATCTGTACAATGAGGAAAACACGTCCTATTTCAAAGTCTTGCTGAAATGATTAGATGACACGAGTTCAGTAAAATGAACCCAAGTGGCTGTACATCAGTAAATTCTTCCTGATTCATTCCTGCCTACCTTCTTGTTTATTTCTGTGGCATTTGAAATAAATGTGTGAGGGGACATCAGTGGATTAGTTATGTAAAGTCCAACTAATAAGGGCACAAAGCCAGGTACGTGTAAAGGGTTACCATTTATGAATGCTAACTCCATACTTGGCACATAATAAAGGCTCTATAAATATTAGCTTTTATCATACCACACTCCTCATTTTATCCTCACAGTAACTCTGGACAGTGTTTACTTTCATTCTCATTTTGGAGTTGATGGCACTGAGGTTTGGGAGGTAAAGTAACTCACCCAATGTCACAGAGCAGGGTGGTGACAAAGCCAGAATTTCAACTGAAAACCCTGGTCTCACCACTGCACCATGCCACACTGACCAAAGTATTGGGCAGACAAGCCTCAGGGGAATGCAGTCATCTGGAACAGAACAAGGAAACCAAAAATAAACCAAAAGGACCTATAAAAATAAAAAGATAGAGTAGCTGGCATCCTCCTCTATGCATTCTAAGACCAGGTCTCAGTAGCTAACACTAAGCCTACTTATTTACAAGAATAATGCACTTAAGGACACTTAACCAGCTCTGTTATATGGTGTCATGGTCTCTAGAAGATTCAAAGCAGTAGAATTGAAGGAATTAAAGGTTGGGGCAAGTTGCTACAGCCAAATACCTTGAAGACAATAAAAATGACTTCTGAAAACCAGCTAAATGCTGCTGACCCAAAACTTTCAAAAATCGTAGTAGCCTGGAACCATTTAACCTAAGAGCAAATAACCTAAAAAACTCCAAATATTCCTTGAAGTATAACTGATATTCATCTTAAAATCACTTAAATTGTTAAATTGTTAAAACAAAACAGAAATATATTACACATTTTATATAAAAGAAAACAAATGTCATACAAATAGTACTTTTTTTTAATTTGAGGACTTATATAGGAAGTATTATTAAAAAAGAAAAATAGCTTAAGTATACTTCTCTCTTGATAGTATTAGTTAATGGGATGTAACAAAATTAATTGTTTTTCACCAATAACACTAAAAAATTAAGTATATAAACTTTAATCTTTGGCTTTGTTGGACTTTCTTCTACCATATATAAATTTTTGAATTGAGTCATTAAAGTTGTACCAAAGGCAAGTCTCACATCAGGCAGTATTCATACATTGCTGGCTAGCATGGGAAATGGGTTCTTGCATGGTTTAAGAAGTTGGTGACTTTTAATTTGCCACTGAAATTTTAACATAAAGTCTGATCAGGTAGAAAATGAACACATTTCTAGAAACACATAAACTCCTAGATCTTACCTTAAGCATTTTTAATTAAACATATTATATTTCAACATATCTTTACAATATTAGTTTCGTAGCCCTGGGAAAGTAGGGACTATGATGGCAGTGAATAAAAGTAGCCAGGGAAAATTTTAACAGTGTTAAATGTGACTTATGGTTTTTTGTATGTGTGTGACAGAGACAGAGAGAGGGACAGACAGACAGGAAGGAAAGAGATGAGAAGCATTAATTCTTTATTGTGGTTCCTTAGTCTCCTTAGTTGTTCATTGATTGCTTTCTCATATGTGCCTTGACCAAGGAGCTGCAGCAAAGTGAGTTGACCCCTTGCTCGAGCCAGTGACCTTGGGCTCAAGCCAGTGACCTTAGGCTTCAAGCCAGCTACCTTTGGGCTCAAGCTGGTGACCCCATGCTCAAGCCGGATAAGCCTATGCTCAAGCCAGATTAGCTCGCACTCATACTGGTGACCTCGGGATTTCGAACCTGGGTCCTCTGCATCCCAGTCCAATGCTTTACCCACTGTGCCACTGCCTGGTCAGGCTGACTTGGAATTTTAAAGGCATAGTTGTCATCCAAATTTTATCTATAGCTTCTCATGTGTCTTAGGACAAATCATTTGATCCCCAGTAGAATCCCAATCTCAGCATGATTAGCAGGACAGAAAATATCCAGCCCCAACTGCAGATTATTGAATCTAATGTAAATCAGGAGCACACACCTCCCCCCACCAAAGTCCATGGGAAACTCATAAGGAAGGCCAAACAAATCACATCTTTTACCCTTTTTTTTTTTAAGAGCATTACTCCATCCAACACATTTTCAATTTAGTCTCAGACTTCTATTATACAATCCCTACTTCATGGTAACTTCATGCAAATTATATCAATACATGATGATTCTGTGACTATATTCTTCACCTAAAGATTTGGTCCTCCTATGTAGTCTTGGCATGGAAATATAATATAGTGGCCTTAGCACATGATTGTTATGGCCAAAATGTTTAAAAACAATCACTCTTCAGCATCATGAACAATAATAAACCCAACCTAGTCTAGAAAAAGAAGGCTAATCTTGGCATGTTTAAACATCATGCGGTACAAAGTCTAATGAAAGTTTTGGAACACTAAGCAATGAAAAAAAAGCACCTCCTCACTATAAGTAATTCAGAACTAAACAATGCAAAATCTTAAATTACCTCAAAGAAGTCCAACACAGTTGTAATATTTCTTTTTCTTGTGTGAGTGTGTGAAAGAGACAGAGAGAGGGACAAAAAGGGACAGACAGACAGGAAAGGAGAGAGATGAGAAGCATCAATTCTTCATTGCAGCATCATAGTTGTTTCTCATATGTGCCTTGACTGTGGGGCTACAGCAGACCGAGTAACCCCTTGCTCAAACCAGTGACATTGGGCTCAAGCTGGTGAGCCTTGCTCAAACCAGATGAGCCCGCACTCAAGCTGCCAACCTCGGGGTTTCGAACCCAGGTCTTCCGTGTCCCAGTCCGATGCTCTATCCACTGTGCCATCACCTGGTCAGGCAGTTCTGATATTTCTTGATATGTATTTCCATACTTTAAAAAGTATATATCAAAAACAAATCATTCTATAAAAAACTTTGTGATTCTGATTTGTTCAACTCCTAAATGTAGACTTAGCCAACGTATAAATTTATTTTTGTAGACAAGCATCACTCACTTTTAGTAGTATATGTCTGTGCCCCCTTCTCTCCATAGGTCTAGAAAAGTCTCATAACCACCCACCTAGCTTAGTCTTTATTTTTACAAAAATGTAGTTCCTGTTTGTGTTCACTTCATGGAGTTAGTATACGTATTACTAAGTGGATTCTTTAAAATACAATCCTGAAAATAAATACTACAGAAAGGTAAAATATTGTTCTTAAAACTAACCTGCTTCTGAGGTTAATAAATGATTCTCCTAGGAATAAATGGTTCAACCAAGTAAAATGAATAAAGTGGAGGACATTCCAGGATTACTTTGCCAATGTTCTTCTAGTAAATTACAGGGTGACTTGCAAGAATTGTATTGTTTCATATGATGAATTTCATAAGGAATTCATTTCCAGAAAACACATTTTTTTTTTTTGTATTTTTCTGAAGCTGGAAACGGGGAGAGACAGTCAGACAGACTCCCGCCCGACCGGAATCCACCCTGCACGCCCACCAGGGGCGATGCTCTGCCCACCAGGGGGCGATGCTCTGCCACAACCAGAGCCACTCTAGCGCCTGGGGCAGAGGCCAAGGAGCCATCCCCAGCGCCCGGGCCATCTTTGCTCCAATGGAGCCTTGGCTGCGGGAGGGGAAGAGAGAGACAGAGAGGAAGGAGAGGGGGGTGGAGAAGCAAATGGGCGCTTCTCCTATGTGCCCTGGCCGGGAATCGAACCCGGGTTCCCCACACGCCAGGCGGACGCTCTACTGCTGAGCCAACCGGCCAGGGCCCAGAAAACACATTTTTTAAACTTTATGAGTGAGTACAAGTGACCAAGAAGTTGTGCAGCTAGTATAGCTAAAAAAAAATAAATAAGAAGAAAGCCATCAACTTGTAGAAGCATACCTGTTAGAGCTGACACCGACCCCACTGTTCACCCAGCCAGAGATGTTCAAAATGTGCCCCATAAGATGCTTGTTATTTTCCCTAACGCACGCCATCGTTTGAAATGATGTGTCTGTGAAACTGCATTAATTTGCCAATAATTATTTTGTTTTTGTTTTTTATGAACCATAATCAGTTAGAACTTGTGCTCAATAGGCTTTAACAGTTCTTCTTCACTAAGTTGATATGACTAAAGTTAAAACCAAGAATTTGACATTTTTAGTATCTGCATATAATCTTATTGAGACTGAATATTTTACTTCTACTTCTGGTAGCCATATATATATACTATATGTGTGTGTGTGTGTGTGTATATATATATATATATATATATATATATATATATATATGCTTATATATATTTATATATTTATATCTTTATATAGTAAGCCACTTAATATATTAAAATATCTAGGATAATATGCAGCCTTTAAATATATTGAAAAATACTGTAACTAATAGTTTTTGATCCCCAATCTTACTATTTCTGTGAGGCAGGAAACTACTGATCACTCAATCTGCTCTTTGCACAGCAGAGAATGTTTGTTTGTTTTTGTTTTGTTTTGTTTTTAGCAAGAGAGAGAGAGAGACAGACAGGAAGGGAGAGAGATTAGAAGCATCAGTTCTTTGTTGGGGTACCTAGTTGTTCATTGATTGCTTTCTCCTATGTGCCTTGACTAGGGGGCTCCAGCTGAGCCAGTGACCCTTTGCTCAAACCAGCGACCTCGGACTCAAGCCAGCGACCATGGGGTCATGTCTATGATCCCAGGCTCAAGCTGATGACCCCGTGCTCAAGCCAGTGAGCTCGTGCTCAAACCAGCAACCTCAGATTTTTTAACCTAGGCCTTCAGCATCCAGGCTGACACTCTACCCACTGTGCCACCGCCTGGTCAGGCTCAGAGGAGAATTTTATGTGCTAGAGTGATTATTGTTTTCTCCAAGATCAAACAGCCATGAAAAATAGAATTTTCCTTTGTCTATATGAAACTTTTGCAACCAATCCCACCTACTTTCTTTGTCTCTAAGTAAGCACCCGTATTAAATGCAAGGGACTAAAAAGAAAATTGTTTCTATCAAGTGACTATTTTTCAGACCACCTCCTGTCTCTGCTGTCCCTGACCATTCAAGGTATAATTGCTTACTCCATAATATAGTTTTAATTTTTTTATACTTGTATCTACCTTTACTTTACCATTGCATTTAGTCTGCTTCTCCCTCTGGGGTTATGTCTTTCTGATTTTTTTATGCTTATTAACATATATTAGTTTCCTAAGTGTTGATTTGGGATACATACAACTGAACTTAACTGGACACAATGGCAATTGATCTGAAATGGACACAATGTTTTCTTTTGTTTGAAAACCTCTATATGCCAATAATTCCCAAGTTAATATCTGACTGACTTTTCCCCTATACACTGTATTTAAACTACCTACTTGACATCTACTTGTATCAGAAAGGCATCCCAAACATTCATTATCCAAATGAATACATGATTAGCACCACGTCTAAATATATAACTGAGTTGCTAGAACCCAGCTTCTCTGTTTTTCTAAGGTGCCCGTTCATGGGCATGTTCTAAAGATGCTGCCTCCAAAATATTTTCTGAAACTGTTTCTTTTTCCTCCCGTCTCACCGCTACTACTACCTTAGCCAAGTCATCATTCCTTTCCCGAATTTCATTAGCCTGCTGGCTAATTTCTGCATCTACTCTTGCCCTATACAATCCCTTCCCTGCAGAGCTACCAGCGTGACCTTATAAAAACTACATTAGGTCATGTCACTCTTCTGAAAACCTTCTACCAGCTTATCATCACCCTTGGAAGGCATCCAAAATCATCTCTCTACACAGGACCCGCACGTTGTCTGCCAGAACCTCATCTCCTGCCGCCGTCTTGCTTGCTCACTGAATCCGCTGCTTTGCTCTTCTTCATTTCTCAGACACATCAAGCTAGTTCTTGCCTGCAGGTCTTTCCCCACTTCTTCCTTCTGCCTGAAGTCTTCTTTCCTGGATCTCTGCCTTCTCCTTGTCATTAATTTTTAGTTCAAACATCACTTAGTTCAAAAAGCCTCTCCTGACCATACAATTAAAATAACCCCTTGACCATGATTTTATTAGTTAATTGCTTTTTTCGGTTTATGATTGCACTTAGAACTGCTGAGTATTTTCCCGGGGATGTATCTGTGTGCTTACTTATGCATTTGCTTTCTGTTTCTCCTTGTTGGAATGTAAAGTCTGACTTGTTCAAAACTTTGCTTCTAGCGTAGACCAGTGCCCGGCTCACAGAGGTGCTTACTAAAGGTTGCTCGATGCTGCTGAATTCATTGTCCTACCTTGGCTACTGACAACTGCAAGGAGAATGAAGTCCTGTGTCTCTGAGTCTAACCTGAAAAGATTTGTCATCTAGGGTCAAGCGAGCTCATCTCTCTTTCATTCTTGAGCATCTACTTACTGTTTCTGGGAAGACAGATTGTTAATGTGTAGTAACCTTTTAAACCCAGCAGTTCCTTCCTTTGGGTCCTGATGTTGATTTCCTCATCTTGGCACCTGAAGAGACAGAGTGATCCCTTTTGCCCCATTGCCCTGACCATGTGCAGTGATATCCACAGTGCAGGAAGTGGAAGGCACCGCTCTTCAGGTATCGCAAGGGGTGACCTGCCTGCCTTGTCCCAGCAGTGTGGTGGGGGCTGCAGACAAGTGGGGACCCTTTGTCCCAGAGTGGCTTATGGACTTGGGAGGGCGGGAGTGACTGAGCTCCTTTCAAGATCAGACTTACTTGCTCCGAGCACTGGTGGATTGGGTGGGAGAGAATACAAGGCACTATTTCCATTAAGTTTCAGAATTGGAAACTTAATAAGGTTATTAGGACTGTAGGGGGGAAGGGAGAGAGAGAGAGAGAGAAATGGATGGTATCAAAAATATCAGCTCACTCACCCATTTCACTCCTCTGCCAAGGGTCTCGGAAACCTTTTTATCCCACAAGCTGTTTACTGGTAGTTTCACACTGGCTGAGTGTCTATCGGGCCACGATTGAGAATCCTGCTGTTTTTCCCCTAATTATGGATCTGCTTTTCTACGCCTCTGAGGCCATTCAAGGGTGCACGGTCATTCATTCATTGAACCAGTATCACCTGCACCTGATGACTAATCTGCTTTAAACCACTGTGTGGTAGTAATGTCACTCTGCGTCCAGGCTCAGCTCTCAGTGCAGAAGATACCAGGGTAGGCAGGAGCTGGCCAGGTCTGACGAGCCCAGAGATGTTTTATTCAATACAATCCCCATCCTGGAGTCTATCCTGTGCGTACTGAGCAGAATCCTAAAGGGAAGCCAATGCTTAGAGCCACTATGTCTAAACCCGGGATGTAGGATGGAGGCCAACGAATCTCCCGAGCTGTCCCCCAGTCATATACCACAGTGACCTCACAGCGTTCCTTCTCCACTCCTTAGAGGAGTGAAGGAAGGGGCAGCTCAGACTGGCGCCACAGCAATGGCTCCCAGCTGCTCCTTGAACAAGTCACCTTTCCCTCACCACCCCGACCTCCCGGTGGGGGAGAAGAAAGCCATTCTCTCCAGTGAACACAATTTCAGCTTCTACAATCTCTTTCAATACCACAATCAGCTCACATGCTCCTAAGAAATCTCTGAGTTCCCTCATTAGAGGAGCCCTCCCATGGCCAAAAAAAATAGAAGACTTTTTAACGTTGCTTTACTCTTTGCAGGTCATGGGACCATCATTTACAAAATTGTTCCTTTTATGCCCTAAATGATGGTTCTAAACCTGAAGAGGGGAAGGAGTTTCCCAAAGAGTGTTTCTTCCCAGCCAGGAGAGTGCTCCTTGCCATGTCCTAAGGGACAGCCTTCCCAAGAGAATTCAGTGACTACATCCTTTGATGGCATGTGAAGAAAAATGGCATTTTAAAAAAATCTCCTGTAGGAATAATTGTTATGTTCTGATTCTAGAGATTTAAGGATAAACTAGTACAGGATTCAATGTTTATGGCTATCTTTTAGAACAAACTAGAAAAAAATTTAAGCCTTTTTTTATATATAGAATTGGATCTGAACAATCTTCCAGATGGTCTGACAGATGTTAGAAGTTAGAACAGGAGGCCAACACTGAGGTAGTGGATGACCCGCAAGGTCTTTAAGATCTTTAGTGAAAATGCATACCTTTTCTTCTTTCCTCTCTAGTTCTTTTATTTTCACCTTTTTTTTTTTTTTTTTTTTTTTTACAGAGACAGGGATAGACAGGGACAGACAGAAAGGAATGGAGAGATGAGAAGCATCAATCTTAGTTTCTCATTGCGCATTGCAACACCTTAGTTGTTCATTGATTGCTTTCTCATATGTGCCTTGACCACGGGCCTTCAGCAGACTGAGTAACCCCTTGCTGGAGCCAGCGACCTTGGGTCCAAGCTGGTGAGCTTTGCTCAAACCAGATGAGCCCGCGCTCAAGCTGGCGACCTCGGTGTCTCGAACCTGGGTCCTCTGCATCCCAGTCCAAGGCTCTATCCACTGCGCTACCGCCTGGTCAGGCTATTTTCACCTTTGTCTATCATTTTCCCCATCTCCTGGACCACTCTACACCAAACACATATCCTTTATCTTATTTTTTTTACTTTTACATCTTTCATCTTTGCTCCTCAATATATCACTTTCTGGTTCTACTGATGGCGCCCAGGGCTAAGGAGGGCATCGGTGCCAGCTCCGTGGAGAAGAGAACAGATCATTTGGAGGAGATGATAATGACTGGCTTTTATCGAATGCCTACTTCATGCTGGCCTCTTTCTGCATACTTTTCATGATGTTCTCATGTAATTCTCTCAATTATCTTAAGAACTCAGCCAAATTTTTCTAACACCCTGGTTATATAGGGGAATAAAGGCTCTTTCATTTTTTTGTTTGTGTAGCTTCTGAAAATTCTATCTCCAAAACTTCTGAAGGGAACTGCCTTCCTAAGAATGCCAGCTTAAAGAAAATAGTGTAAGGAGGAAGCATCTGACCAGTAGGCGAGAGATAAGAATGACACAACAGACCTGTGGTGGCGCAGTGGATAAAGCGTCGACCTGGAATGCTGAGGTCGCCGGTTCGAAACCCTGGGCTTTCCTGGTCAAGACACATATGGGAGTTGATGCTTCCAGCTCCTCCCCCCTTCTCTCTCTCTGTCTCTCTCTCCTCTCTCTCCCTCTCTGTCTCTCTCTTCTCTCTAAAAGTGAATAAATAAATAAAAAATTAAAAAAAATTAAAAAAAAAAAAAGAATGACACAACAGTTGGGTAAATCCCAAGTGAAATATTGGGTAGATGTCCACAACCAATCTCTTTTATTTTCACATTTGTGCTCTTAAGAAAAAACATAACTTTCCCAACCATGTTAATGGAGGGAAAGTTCTAACCCTTCAACAATTTCAAGAAAACCAGTATATGGTTTGGGTCAAAAGGAATACTTGATTTTGCAATGCCAACTCTCCCTTCTGCAGTTTCCCAAAAATTTTGTGGCTACCCCACACAGAACTCTCCATATTTTTAACCACAGAAATATTCATTGTAATCGAGACCACATTGGGAGGTGCTCTAAGAAAGCTATCAAAGAAACAAATACCTATATTCTGATGATCAAATATCATGAAAATGGAATATAAAATTTACATGTAAGATGAACTTAAAGGCAAATGTTAAATAAACCATCAATTATGTGTCTAATATGTGTAGAGGGACTAATGGAATAATTAGATTTAATTGGATTTAGTCAGGCAGAGATTTAGAGTAGTTAGTGTTATTTCAAATACATGAATGAGTTTATTAATTTTATCAATGGGGATGGGAATTGGGGAATACCAGAAGTTGCTGAACTTCTGTCAGAATGGTTTCCCCAGGGTTTGTTCTGTCCTTTCCTTAGGGACATTTCTGAACAGTAGAGCCCTTCTCTCACTTTGCAACACATTTTTTTTTTTAAAAAAAGGATGCTAAATAAAGGTGATGTGAAATGTACAAGTTTTCTCTCCCCTAGTAGAAGGACTGTGAATATAAATCACTAAGTAACCAAATTTACCTTGAGGAAATGAAACCGAAGAAAGGAACAGAAGCAGAAATAAGACATCCTATCCCCTGGAAATGTGGCTATGCTCAGCTTCATCTCTGGCCTGCTCCCCCAGGACAGAAACCAGCTGGGGGCCAGATTTGAATTTCTCACAGATACTGTCATCCATGCAAATGGTGACCCAAGTTATTTACTTAACACACAGAAACACTTGAGACGTTTCCTTTTTTCCATCTCTGGCCAGGCTGTTTAAAAAGCACAGATGCAGCTGACATTGTGATATTGCAAGCAGCCTTGCTAAATGGCTCTGAAAGGAAAATATCTGCCCAATGTCTTGAATAAAACTTGTGGACTCCGGTCACCAATTCCATATCATCATTCTCTGGTTCTCCAGACCCAACATTTGAGGTCAGAGACAGCAGACTGCTGCTACAAGTATATTAAATAACTAATAGAAACTACTTTGATAACCTTCCATCACTATCCTGAATAGTTCTAGTCGCAAGTGATGGTACAGGTAAATCAAGTCACTTTTCATAGGAATAGAGTTATTTTAAGAGTAGTGGGTCTGATTTGAAGAAGCCACCCCATTACTGAAGGGAAACCACATGTTCATCTGTTTGTTTTTTAAATGGTCGTGTTCTTTTTCTCTGGTTGTGCTGAGAGAGCGAGACTTTCTCCAGCACTTCCTAGGTGAAGGTTGTGGCAAAGATCTAAAGTATAATCATGTTAGTCATAGTCATGACCATAGTACAGTGAATTTGCCTTGAAGAAGAGCTACAGAAATAGATGCTAGTGTGTCATAATCACTCTTTCTTTCTTTTGCCTTGCCCCACTTCAATATTTATTTTAATGTGGCCAGATAGAGTTACAATCTGTGAATCAAGCAGAGTTCTTATCAACACCCTAACCACACTGGTAGAATAGCACAGGCTTAAGAGGGTGTGCTTTAGAACCAGCCTACTGTGGTTCAAGTCACTTTCTTCAAGTTTGATAGTATCTGAATCTTGAGCAAATTAATTTTATAGGGAGACAAGATAGTGCCTACCTCACTTCTGTTCTTCTAAGAATATAATAAAACATTTTATTTAAAATGCTTGGTACTGTATCAGATGCATAAACACTCTGAGGATGTGCATGTGCTCAGGTGTGTGGGAATCAAGCCTTATGCTATCTGGATAATGCTTTATTACTGGTAAAGTTAAAAAATAATCTGTTGCCCTGGCTGGTTGGCTCAGAAGTAGAGTGTCAACCTGGCATGTGGAAGTCCAGGGTTCAATTCCCTGTCAGGGCACACAAGAGAAGTGACTATCTGCTTTTCTACCCCTCCCCTTTCTCTCTCTCTCTCTCTCTCTCTTTCTCTCTCTCTCTCTCTCTCCCTCCTGCAACCATGGCTCAAATGGTTTGAGCAACTCCAGGCGCTGAGGATGGCTCCATAGCCTTGCCTCTGGTGCCTAAATAGCTTGGTTGTTGAACAACAGAGCAACAGCCCCAGATGGGCAGAGCATCATCCCCTAGTGGGCTTGCTGGGTGGATCCTGGTTGGGGTGCATGATTGAGTTTGTCTCTCAGGTTCCCCATCTCTCACTTAATAAAAAAATAATAATAATCTGCTATGGACAGAAAGTTCAGGTCCTCCTAAAATTTATATGTTTAAACTCTACCTTCAGCATGATATATTTGGAGGTGGAACCTATGGTAAATAACTGGGTCATGAAATCGGCACCTTCATGAATAAGATTAATGCCCTTATAAAAAGAGACTCGAGAGCAATGATATCTCTCGGCGATATGAAGATGCAGCAAATGGCAGCCCAGAAAGAGGACCCTCACAAATGATGACATCCTGGTTTCTGTTTCCCAGACTATAGAACTGTGAGAAATGAATTTCTGTTGTTGTTTATGCCACCCAGCCCTTTGTTCTAACACCCTGAACTAAGACATGATGTAACTGAAATGGTTAATTTATCTCAAACGTCCCTTAAAACTCTAACATTGCATGATTTGTCTTTTTCTGCTCTCTTAAAATAAGAACTTTTCCTAACCTACCACTTTTCTAGGAGGAACACACCATCAACTCACCTGAGAAAAGTAGTGAGAACATCCTTGAAGCTTTAAAATCATTACAGCTAAACTTTAACAATTCTGTCAGCAAATAAAAATCAACTCTTTAAAATAGTTCATGATTTTTTTAGTTCTAAATAGATTTCTAGACATCATCTTAATGGTTAAGATATGGAAAAAATGTAATGAAAAAGCTGGTTGTCATTTTTATTAATAAGGAACACTGATCGAAACCTGTTGTATCTACATATGTAATATAGCTTGACAACTCCCTGTGCTTTATAGTTTTATATGTGTCTGTTTCCCCACTAGACTTGTAAATAATTTTAAGGACAGGGACCTTATTTTTGTATACCAAGCACATAGCATTAGGCACTCAATAAATTATTAACTCTTCGGTCACTGTAGATGAATAAATGAACACAAGGTACATCACTAAGATTTTATGCTACAAAGTTTAACTTGGAAGACAAGCCAGAGCATCAGGGGAAAATAATGATACAAGTAAGGTTACCTTATAGGTGAAATAAGATGGACAAGAGGTGCAGCTTTATTTAGACAGAAGAAGCCATTTGACGTGGGGCACAAAGGTTTCCTAAAGAAAATGGTACTTTTCCTAGATTAGATGAATGGAAAAATCTTTCCCAACAAAGAGGACAATGTGAGCAATAATCGATTAGTTTCCTAATGCTGCTGTAACAAATTATCAGACTGAGTGGCTTTTAAACCATGTTTATTATCTTACACTTTTGGAGCTCAGGAATCTGAAATGAGTCCTAGGGGGCCAAAAACAAGGTGTCCGAAGATCTGCGTTTCTTTCTGGAGGCTCTAAGAGAAAATCTGGGTTTTTGCCTTTTCTGTCTTTTAGAGGCTGACCTCATCCCTTGGCTCGAGGACTCCTTTCTGTCCTTCATGGCCAGTGAGTCTCCCATCTCATCACCCTGACCCTGACTCTCCTGCTTCCCTCTTTCATATTTAAGGACCCCTGTGATTTTATTGGGACCAGGAAGATATACCAGGAGGGTCTCCCTACTTTAATGTCAGCTCATTAGCAACCTTAATTCTATCAGTAACCCTCATTCCTCTTCACCATGTAACTGAACAGATCACAATTTCCAGGAATTCAGACATAGACTTCTTTGGGAGGCCATTATTCTGCCTCCCACGCAAGATGTCATAGTGCATCTATAGACTGTGGACATCGTAATTTCCATAGAAATTTTGTGTGTTAAATGTAAGTTTGAATGAGGTCACAGGACTGGGGGAGTGGCAGCCTATTTTTGAAAACACTGAATGCCCAACAAAGGGATTGGACTGTTTTTATAAGTAATAATTCTGTTAGTGTTACATTAGTATTTGCCATTAGCTTTCTTTTGTTACATATTTGAAAATGACATGATTATAAAGTACGTCTGATCCACAATACCACAACCTTTAAAGATAAATAAGACTTCACTGAACTTTTATTTTATTTTTTTTATTTTTGTATTTTTCCAAAGCGAGAAGCGGGGGCAGCAGACAGACTCCCGCATGTGCCTAACGGGGATCCACCTGACATACCCACCAGGGGGCGATGCTCTGCCCAGCTGGGGCGTTGCTCCTCTGCAATGGGAGCCATTCTAGCACCTGAGGCAGAGGCCATGGACCCATCCTCAGTGCCTGGGCCAACTGCTTCAATGGAGCCTTGGCTGCAGGAGGGGAAGAGAGAGAGAGAAAAAGGAGAGGGAGAAGGGTGGATAAGCAGATGGGCGCTTCTCCTGTGTGCCCTGGCCGGGAATTGAACCCAGGATTTCCACACGCTGGGCAGATGCTCTACTGCTGAGCCAACTGGCCACAGCGACTTCACTGAACTTTTAAAAATGGTTAATCCAAGACTTCAAAAACACATTTTAATAGCAGCTCAATCAACTCCTCAACGTTTGACCACAGAAAAGGAAGTAACAACAGCATTAAAAGGGCATTGATTAAAAGCCTGGATATAGATAAGAGCAACATATGTGAACAGATGCAAGTCAAAGGTTAGTATATATTTCATCTTCACTTAAATAGGAAACAGAACATTAACACATTAATGTCGAAAGCAAAGGCAGAAAACAAACAGTGCAAGATGTCTCCGCAGCAGCCTGCAGAATGGCTTTAGGAAGGCCATGGAGAACACAAAGTAGGAATCGGGTCTAGACAAATAAAGGTAGAGCAGAAACAGTGAGGAACCAATTCCTGTAGGCAGAAAGAGACATAATCATTTTAGATCATGTAAAAAAGCAAACTGTAGTTCGATTTTGAATGTGGGATGGAAACAAAAATTACCGAAAGGAAACTCTTTCAAAATCTTTTCTGATGAAGATCTTATGCGTGTGTCGATGCTGTCAAATATTCTAGTGTGCTAGACTTCCTTTCCTTCGTGATGGTGCCTGTATTCCTCCAGCAACAATGCATATCAAAAAGATGGGGGGAAGCCTCCAGTGGGGATCCCTGTGCCATACTATACAGCAGGGGTCCCCAAACTATGACCCGCGGGCCACATGCGGCCCCCTGAGGCCATTTATCTGGCCCCCGCTGCACTTCCGGAAGGGGCACTTCTTTCATTGGTGGTCAGTGAGAGGAGCACATTGACCATCCCATTAGCCAAAAGCAGGCCCATAGTTCCCACTGAAATACTGGTCAGTTTGTTGATTTAAATTTACTTGTTCTTTATTTTAAATATTGTATTTGTTCCCGTTTTGTTTTTTTACTTTAAAATAAGATATGTGCAGTGTGCATAGGGATTTGTTCATAGTTTTTTTTATAGTCTGGCCCTCCAACGGTCTGAGGGACAGTGAACTGGCCCCCTGTGTAAAAAGTTTGGGGACCCCTGCTATACAGGGTTGTATATTATTTATACACTATTAAATGGCCTCGCCTTTGCTTTTCTTCCTCGGTTCTCCCGCCATGGCAGAAGAAAACAGGCTCTAAAGTTAACAGGCTCTGAATAGCCATGATCAATACCAGTTTTAAAGCAGATAGCTTCTAGATTTCCCATCTCTGTTTTTTCAGTTATTCTGGTGGATGACAGGAAATACAGGTGTCTGTAACCGTAGCAAAGCACTTAGCCTTGGAAAGAATCAGGAAAGACAACAACAACAAAATCTTTAAACCCAGCAAACTGTTTCCAATTACCAGCAGATGCTTCCATTTTTTTCCTAGGCGTTCCTGTTGAGTTCCCTGTACAAATTTTTAATCATATAAACGTGGTGGTGTTCTAGCCTCCTGCTCTTGATTACCCTCGTCTTCCAGTCGATTTCCCATGCCTCTCGCTTCCGGCGTCACTTTCCCACAAACTGTGTCTGGAGCTGCCTGAACCCCAGGCAGTACCTGATCAGGAATGCAGCCTGTTGCAGCGTTTATTTTATTTATCTTTGGTGTTTTCTTTTGGGTTTCACAGAGGCGGTGGCATTGTAATCCATTCCTCTGAGTCAGCAATAGTGCTATTGGCTGCTGGCTCTAGCGTTGTGGGTGCCAACGTTCTCTTTTTCCATCTTCGCTTTGTGGAATCATCTGTTCACCATTCATTAATGCCTGGAATAGTGCAGTGGGAAAGATTTCCAGGCATCAGCCAAACAGTGCTTTACATAGAACTTTAATAAACCCAACGAGAGTGCCGCTGATGATGAAGATCAAGGCTCAGAGCTTTGCCTGTATTCAACTAAATGCTGGAAAGAAGGAGAAATGGGAGGGGGGGAATTGGCTTAGGTAAATTTTGTTTAACGTGGTGAGAAAAGACTTTCAAAAATAGCCATTTAGTTTGTAAGTTAAGACTTCAGCATATATATTATTCATCACAGTGGCTTATATTTGATATTCAACCTTATCTTAAAGTTAATTCATAAAGGAGAAAAAAAATGAATGAAATTAAATGTAAAAGCCAATGGTGGTTAAATATCATCATAAATGCCCCTGGACACAGCTCTTGCTCTTATGTTGTGGTCCTGGTTGATCCTTCCCAGTTGGGAGTATTTGACCTGAGCCAGTATTGATTGTTTTCTAGCATCCTAATATGGGCATCTATAAAGATTAGGACTTTTGCTGCATTTTCCTTCATAAATAACTGACAAGGAAGAGGCAGAAAACATCTGCCACATGGTAGTCCCCTAGCTTTGCTACTTGGAGCATGGTCTACCACCAACAGCCTTATCATCCCCAGGGAGCTTGATAGAAATACAGAGTCTCAGGGCCCTACCCAGACCTGCCCAGTCAGACTCTGCATTGTAGTAGAATCTGCAAGTGACTTATGTTCACACTAACATTTGAGAAACATTGCTCTGGAATAGCACCCAGAAGACACCTTCAGGCATAAATATTTCAGTGTGACTTCTAATCATCAGGAGGTAATAGGTGAAAGACAGAAGGGCAAATAAAAAATATTTTGAAGAGGCGGCAGGATATAGTCCTTACACATGTAGCAGTTGAAATTTCCTTCTTCCAAATTGACTTTGAACTCCATAAACATCAACGGAGTGAATGCCCAGGGGAAAAGTAGGTCCTGTTAGCAGGTTGCATTCCTTACCATCTTCTCAATGTTCTTTTATGTTGTTTCTATTGATAATCTTTCTAGATCGTATTAATTGTCAATTTATTTTGATTATATTAAGAGAGAAAAAAACTTTACTCAGACATTTCCCAGCACTTCTTGAAGATGTCTGGATAATCTCTCCAGCCTCCTTGAGGATTTCTCGGGCCAGACTAATTCTTGCAAGCTTCCAAAATTCATCCATGCCACTTGCAAAAATGAGAAGGAGAAACATATTTCAGACTTGGTTGAAGCCACTTTGTAAACATTATAATTGGTTTTACACACTGCCCTTCTTTGAAAATCACATCAGTTAAATGGAAATCACCTAGCAGCACTCGAAATTATAAGACTGTCCGAGGACTATAGATGCCTCTCCAAGTAAAAAATTTGAGGACACAAGTTTGTCTAGGGAAATGAGCCCAGTGGGAAGCCTAAAGACCGACACGTGTTCTCTACCACAGCATCTGACACAAAGCTGTACAGCTCATGAACATCAAACATAACCCATTAGTCACTGTGGACTGAAGCTGAAATTCCCAATCAAGAGAACCTATTCAGTATTAACCAAAGCACTAAATCCTCCATGGTAAAGATTAGGCAGCCTTATAGCCTAGACACAACTCATGGGCTGCTTCCACACTTCCAAGACACAGTGGCACTAAATATTCATCCTCTTGAGCCCCTTCTTTATCACATACTTTGTCCTTTATCTACTGTATGTTCATTTCCACTTCAGTTATTCTTTTCTACCTTACATACCCCACTTTTGCACCATCAAATCACTCACTGTCTTTCCCACTGGGCCACTCTCCAATACTCTCACTCTCCAATACCCCATTACTGATTTCTTCTACTCCTGCATCCTCTTGGGGACCACAAATTTCCAAAGTGGGATCTATTTCAAGAGTAGAGGTGTTTGACTTTTCAGTTTTCTAATGGGTCCTAGGAAAGTATTGCCAAAATTTGAGTTTAGATAGGTTGTCAATTATGATTTCCATTTTATTTTATTTTTAGGTGAGAGGAGGGGAGATAGTGAGTTAGATTTCCTCATGTGCCCTGACTGGGATCCACTGGCAATCCCATCTAGAGCTGATGCTCCAGTACTGAGCTATTTTAAGCACCTGAGGCTGTCATGCTCCAATGGAGCTATCTTCAGCACCTGAAGCTATGCTTGGACCAATTGAACCACTGGCTGCAGGATGGGAAGATGGAGAGAAGGGGGAGAGGGAGTGGAGGAGAAGCAGATGGTCACTTCTCCTGTGTGCCCTGACCAGGAATCAAACCTGGGATGTCCATATGCCAGGCCCACATTCTATCCACTGAGACACCACCCAGGGCCAATTATGATTTTTTATAGCTTAATAAATAATCACTTAAAAATTTTTTAAAGCACATTACCATTTTATAAATAACTTACATTTTAATTTATTTTATTCTTACTAAATCCCAGGGTGATGGATAGGATGGTTATTGCCATCATAGCCACTTATAGATCAGTCACTTAGTTTGAGGCGAAGCTCAATGTTGAATTTATAGTTTTCATAACCTTAAGATAGGTCGTTTTAGAGGGCTACTTCAGAGTTTTTATTGTTGCATCTATTTTTTCCAGAGGTTGACACAGCCAAATATGAAATTATGAAGAGTGGACTCTGCCACCATTTACAATCTTTCACAATCAGAAATAAGTTCTGAAATCTTAGCAAAGCTTTAGCCAGAGAGTGCCATCATCACACAGAAACCCATCAGGATTTCAGTAAGGGAGGGCACGAGCAAGGGTTGGGGGAGGGGCAGGTTGTTTGGTTGGTTAATTTTGTTTTTTTTCGTTTTGTTTTGTTTTACCATGCAACAATGTCTTTTTTATGTATGGGTTTTCATCATCAGGGAGAAAGAACAAAGGGGGAAAATCCAGTCTTCCAGCCATTTTGTTCTCAACTCCTGTATTATCGGACTTGTTTGCTGTGGGTTAACTGTCAGAGAGACAATGAACGTAGCATTACCATAGTTAAGATATGTGAGAGCCAGGATAGAGGTCTCGTGTCAACTAAAACCCTACTCTTCAGATGTACAAAAGAAAATGTAAAACAAGAGGTGGTGCCCTGGCCGGTTGGCTCAGCGGTAGAGCGTCGGCCTGGCGTGCGGGGGACCCGGGTTCGATTCCCAGCCAGGGCACATAGGAGAAGCGCCCATTTGCTTCTCCACCCCCCCCCCCCTTCCTCTCTGTCTCTCTCTTCCCCTCCCTCAGCCAAGGCTCCATTGGAGCAAAGATGGCCCCGGGCGCTGGGGATGGCTCCTTGGCCTCTGCCCCAGGCGCTAGAGTGGCTCTGGTGGCGGCAGAGCAACGCCCCGGAGGGGCAGAGCATCACCCCCTGGTGGGCAGAGCATCGCCCCTGGTGGGCGTGCCGGGTGGATCCCGGTCGGGCACATGCGGGAGTCTGTCTGACTGTCTCTCCCCGTTTCCAGCTTCAGAAAAAAAAAAAAAAAAGTGGTGGTGACTCACAATGAAAACCAGAATCTAGGGGGGGGGGGGGGGGGGGGGGGCAGAAAAGTCCAGTGCCTGAAGCACCCAAGGGCTGGCACAAGGGCTTCTCCCTTCTCCTGCTGCTCTCGCTGTTAATATATGTTTGCAGAGTGACTATGAGAATGATTGGTTATAGTTTAGACACCTGTTGTAAAATCAAACTATGAATCTGTCAGCTCAACCCCTTCTACTTCCCCCACCTCATCTTCCCCCATCGTGCCCAGCCAAGCTCCTCCCTTTCCACATGACGGCGGAAGTACGCACTGCCTTGTACGGTCGCTCTGAGGACCGAGGCCTTTTCCCTACTTGCTGGCGTGGTTCCTTGAGATTAGTTAAGGCCAAAGTTATTACATTCTATTTCTCCTGAAGGACACTGTAAACTGTTTGAACTTTTTCTACACAGACTACATCAAACAATGTTGAAAGACCTGTTTTTCCTTTCTTGCTCATTTTGAATTTTATTTGTGTTGCATTTGTGAAACCTGAGTGGTCATAAGTTTGTGTGTGTGTGTGTGTGTGTGTGTTTACATATCCATATTTGAAGTGATGGACAGGAAAGGTCAGGACAAAATGAACTAACTCTTTCAATAGTTTGAAATTTTTCTTTAAAGATAGAGAGAGGGCTCTGGCTGGGCAGCTGAGTTGGTTATTCTGTCATCTTGATACGCCAAGACTGCAGGTTTGATTCCTGAACAATGCACATGCAAAAACTTAACAATCAATAAATGCATGGATAAATAGAACAACAAATAGATATTTCTTTCTCTCTTTCTCTTTCTCCCTTGCTCTCTCTTTCTAAAATCAATAAATAAAAAAATTTAAAGATAAATAAGGGGTGGAAGTTAAAAATCCTTATAAATGTTTGTGATAAGACTTTCATTAAAATGAAGTTTTGTGAGAATCTACTGATAGACTTAAAATAATATGAAATTGAAATGAGCATATGTTTCTATTTTTAAATGATTAAATTTTTTTTTTTTTTTTTTTGCATTTTTTTTGAAGTTGGAAACGGGGAGGCAGTCAGACAGACTCCCGCCTGCGCCCAACCGGGATCCACCCGGCACGCCCACCAGGGGGCGATGCTCTGCCCATCCGGGGCATCGCTCTGCCACAATCAGAGCCATTCTAGCGCCTGAAGCAGAGGCCACAGAGCCACCCTCAGCGCCTGGGCAAACTTTTGCTCCAATGGACCCTTGGCTGCGGGAGGGGATGAGAGAGACACAGAGAGGAAGGAGAGGGGGAGGGGTGGAGAAGGAGATGGGCGCTTCTCCTGTGTGTCCTGGCCGGGAATCGAACCCAGGACTCTTGCACGCCAGGCCAATGCTCTGCCACTGAGCTAACCGGCCAGGGCCCTAAATGATTAAATTTTAAATGATTATAGTTTTAAATCATTCTCTAGAATGATTAAAACATTTAATATTGCAAATATTTTGTTATTTTGTGTTTTTTTTAATTATATATGACAAAGGCTTATTTGCTTAGAGACCACAACACCAATAAGCCTGCATGACTTAGACATAGCCCCTAGAATACAAAAATTCTCCAAAATAATCCAGGTTAAAATCAATTACAATAAATTCTCATGCAATGTCAGTAGATTCTGCAACTTTAAGCAAAAATCTCATATAACAAAAACAAAAAAAAACGAAAAAAAATCTCATATAACAAAATCAATTTTACCATTGGCTAATTGGTATAAACAAGAGTGAATTAGGTTCTTAGAAAATCTCATCAATATTACAAGGAACTAAATGACATCATTCGAATAACTTCTGTATATCTTTGATTATTTTTTCCTTGGCCGTATACTTTAGTACTGTGCTTATCAATTCTTTCCTTTAAAGCTGCAAACACAGCAAAGTATTTGATAGAATTAGGTGTCCATTGTAACACGCTGTCTTGACTTTGTTAGTTCTCATTAGGTTTCTTTTACACAAGAACTAATGTATTTCCTCTTAATGAGATGTTATATTGACTCACAATGCCCAAAGAAAAATGAGGTTATTTTGAAAGTCTACCTTAACATTTCTTATCTGTAGCACGTTAATTGTGGATATTAAGATTTGTGGATATGTAAGAACTTTTACATGCCACACGGCTGTGTCCTGTTTGCTCCAGGACCCCTCTGTGTACAGAACCTCCCCTCCAGCCTTTTTTCCCCATCCCCGATGATTCAGACATCTGACTACAGAGAGACACTGTCTCAAGGTGAATGATGCACTCAGTGTAAAGTTAAAAATCATAGGTTTACAGGCATGATCTTCTGCAGTAACTCTCTGAAAGTCACAGCCTGTGAGATACTAGCTATGAAATATAACAAGATCACCTTTAAGAGAATTTGTGCAGTGTAGTGATTTTAGTCCAACAAATGCTAACATCTTGTCAGTTTGTCCCAGTCTCCTGAGCCTGCAGTTGAGCCAAAAATCTCCTGAGCCAAGCTTTCTCGCAAGATTTCCTGTACTTCCTGTTTCTATGTGAGCCAAAAATACCATGAGAATGACCTTTCTTGTTGTATTTTTGCATTTCTACCGGCGATGAAGAGAATCCCATATTGGGGAGAAATTCTTTTATAATTGGTCAACATTTTTAATTTTCAAACCTGCATATGAAGTAACTTCCTCTTTGGGAATGAAAATTTGAGATGGTGTTTGCTTGGCCCTAACTAATCTCCACTAGGAAGTACTCATGTTCAATGATCCTAACATTTTGTAACTTTTCTAAGATATTTTTATGAGGAAATACATAAAACAATATAAAGAATCCAGTGGAAACTTATATTCTTCGGTGTTTCTTAATGTCATTCTTTAATAAATGAAGAGCTATATGCTTAATATGTTAGTGTATATGACATATTATATCATATATTTGTTTTCTTTGTTCTTAACCCCCTTTGTTCCGAGGGTCAGGATATCCTGATGCTAAGTAGTATTGCAAAAAAAAAAAAACAGCAAAAATAAAAATAGTCAAACACTTAGGGCACTCTTCAGTTGTTATGTCAAGGAAGTTTGTGACTAAGGAATAAGTTTAAGACATTATTCAGGAAATATGCTAATAGAGTACAACAGCCTACTTGTGCCTATTAACACTGTCTCGATTCTAGAGAGGTTTAATGTCTTCACTCTGATGGAAAAGTAAGATAAGAACTGGAAGGGTTGTCAAGTGATAGAAGTGTCAAGCAGATGCTTAAATCCTTTCATCTCTTAACAAAGAGGGAGATTTAAAAAGGCAAATCTTTCTCAAAAGTGGATCACTGATTATTTCCTAATTACATAGTATGAATATCTCGTTGTCATAGGAAGAGTTTTCTGATTAATATTTTAATAAATAAATTCATAAGCAGTAGTGTCATCAATGTCCTTTATTATTGTTTTTTTTTACCCCCAAAGGATCTTGACCCTTCATCTGTTAAAAAAGAGTAGATTTGCCGGTGTACTTTTCCATTCAGAGAAGAAAAGGAAAGCCACTTAATTCTGTGTGGAAAACTAAACTTTTTAACCATGGAGTTAGAGGAATAATAATAATAACAACAGGATTACAGTAGCCTTTGCTGGTTTCAACTTTTAAAAAATGAGATGAGGGCAATGAAAATAAAAACACCCTACAGTGGTCTTCCCCCACTCAAGAAACATGAAATGATTCTGTGATAAACCAGCCCGACAGAAATATAGAGCAGGGGCGACAGATTGGACATCAGCAAAATGAAATGCCAAGCAAAATAAAGCACTTTGTGATGCAGAGAAAGACAGGATTGTTGCAATGGCCTCCAAGAAAACAGGAGCTATCTACGTGAATGTTCAATTTCAAATTGTTCCCACAAACCCAATTTGCTGCAAAAGTGCCAAACACAATACCACCCCGCTTTCGTTTATGTCCAGGGCTTTTCACGCGAGCTCCAGGGGGCGTCCCGTTTGTTGTATGGATTCGGATTCCGAGGTTAGCGCCTCGGTCTCTGAGTGGTGGGACCCAAGACACGTGACCCAGTGATTGTCCTCAACTGAACCACTCTCAGTGGGGGCACAGCAGTGAGTGGCCCAAATATTAAGTCCACCGCGCTCTGTCCCTGGAAAGTGAATCTTCGACACTTTCCTTCCTTCTTTCCCTCCTTTTCACTGCCTTTTATGCCCTCTACAAACCTCCTTTCAGATGATTAGCACTTTCCTATGGAATGGGTTTTTAACAATCCCAGACTATGCGTCCCGACTGTGCCACCCCACTGCACGTTTGCGTGAGGACCTCGAGGCTTCCCTAACTCACTTCTTTTGGAGTTAGCTTTGGAATGTGCTTCAATGTTATTTCCCTTCCGACTGAGGGCAGCTGAGGTTACAAACGGATTTTGTCTAATAGGCCAAAACCCAGTTAGGTTTGCTGAGAACCAAATGACAGCAAAGGGGGAGGGGAGAGGCGGAGGGGGAGGATGTGTGTGTGAACCGTGGTGCTGAGGATCAATCCAAGAGCCTTCTGTAAAATCCTGTCCCAGGGCAGACGGCGGTGGACCGGCCAGGGGGCCGCTGGCCGGACCTGCCAGGGGGAAGCAGCTGCGAATTGGCTCTGCGGGCGCTCAGCTTGCCCTGTCTTCCCAGAGCTCCTTGAAGCTGGCGGGGCTGCAGCCAGGGACGCTTTGATGCTTCCTGCACTGCAGGGGTGACTCCTTACCTGACACCTCCACCAAACTGGCCTCTGGGGGACCCCCTGAGAAGCTGGCAAAGGCTAACCCACTTCTTTGCCTGAAGTCCTTAATGGCTAAACAAGCCACTCAACACACTTTGACAAGCACCAAAGGAGAATTGGGAAGAAATACATCAGGAGAAGAAGAAAAGCAAATGCGAAAACCTCGATGGCTTTTTCCCCTGCTGTCGTTCCAACTGTAGCCTGGGATTAATTAAGGGCTGTGAAGTCAGTGCCTGGGAGAGAAGGAAAGAAATGCTTTCTCTCTCTAAGGAAGGAGTCCAGGGGCAGTTCTCACCAGTGAGAAAGCTTGGGAAGTGAATCGCTGCCGTCGTCAGTGTTTGTGGAGGGACAGGGAGGCTGTGCCAGGCTGGAGGAGGCTTGCCTTTCCAAAGCTGGAGAGGATTTCACGGGGCTTCTCCTTCCCGTGCCTGGGGAGAGTTTCCCCTCTGGTAGCAGCCGCCGCCGCGGCAACAGCCCTACCTCCTCTTCTGGGGAACAGGGCAGAATGCCTGTGCTAGAGCGCTATTTCCACTCGGCAGAGCTAGGCAGAAGGTGGACAGCCCCAGAAGGTGTGCTGCCCTCCGCCCTGGGCAGCCGACCCGGGTGCCAGCAGGGGCCGCTGCCCTGGGACTTGCCAGAGATGATCAAGATGGTCAAGCTGGTTTGGAAATCCAAAAGTGAGCTGCAGGCGACCAAACAGAGGGGCATTCTGGAGAATGAAGATGCTCTCCACAGCTTTCCAGGTAAACCGACTGTGAGGTGTGAAAGGGTAGTCTGATGACTTTCAGTCCCTCCCTTGGAGAGCCCAAGTCATAAAAATGGGAAAAGGTAGGAAGACAGACTGTGCAGCAGAGGGTCTGAGGGCTGTAACTAATGAGTATTTGCTCTAATATAGAAATGCATCTTAAAATTAATAGTGATGTGGCAAGAGGAGCATTAACAGCCTGAAACTCAAGAAACCTGGGTCCTGGGCTCAGCTCGCCACTTGCACGTGCTTGCCCCGTGGCTTAAACAAGGGAAATTTCCTGAGCTTCAGTCCCCAAAAGGAGGGGGTAGGGTTGGGTGCTCGCTGATGTCCATTGCTGCCTCTGCAATCTTGTTGACAAGTCAGAGTTATCTCCCAGGAGACTTTTCTTCTTGGCTTGCTTTTCACAATGCTTTACATAAAGTAAAACATTTTTCCCCCACTATTTAACTATGAAACTGCAACATGTATGCATGATCTCAGGACTGAGGTGGGCCCGAAAGCTTTTCATGTGATGGGAAAGTTGGTAAACTTCTTTGCCTCAGTTTCCCCCTTTTGACAAATGGCAGTAATACAAAGTTCCTTATTGGTGTCAGGAAAAATGAAGTCACTCACAAATGTGGAAATGATTCATTGGGTATTTGTCATGTTATGAGAATGTGCTGTGTTTGGGACAGTCGTGAGAACGTTGCTATGTTTCTAACAGTGAGCACCGCATCCCCAGAGGGACCCTGTGAAGGACCTCAAGGGGCTCTGACAATGCCAATGTGCGCGGGGTGCTGTCTTCCTTAGTGAATGTGTTGGTGAATATCTGGAAAGTGGTGGTTGACTTTGGAAGAACGAGTACAAGCATGTGTTTATGCGTTTGAAGCCCTGGGTAGCCATGACATACCATTGGGGGGCAAGGGATGGGGGACTAGATGGAAAAGAGATACCAAAAATTCCCTCTCTGTCTCGTGGAAAGAGACAAGGAAATGAAAACTCAACTAATTTTGTTTTTTAATCATTTACGCAGAAATTTTTGTAAGTTGCCTAATCATCTAAAAAGAATATTACTAAAAATATAATGCTCTGGAGAAATGAAAAGATTTCAAAGGAAGACAACGGTGTTTGTCTTTAGTAAACAATGAGTGCTTAAGAAAGAGAAGGAAACCAATCTGACTGGGGCAATTAGGAGATGGGAGCCCAGAGAAATGGGTTTTGGTCAGAAGAAATGAGGTCATGCTAAAGGAATCTCAAATTTCATGTGAACAGTACAAGAAAAATGGAAAAACCCACCTGGGCAGAAAAGTTAACTATGACACTTCAACTATTACCACTTTTGGTTTGTTTTAGTATCTTAAATGATAAAGATGCATATTTCAAATTACACCTTAGATAAAACTACCTAATGCAGCCGATATTAATATGTCTGTGAAGATGGGTACATAGTATTATTTATGTTATATGTCAGTGGGTGTCTAATTTCTGCAAAAGCAATACTACAGAGGGAAAACAGACCTCTTGTAACTTTTTATCACTTAAAAGGTACATTTTTTTCTGGATGTTATGAAATTGAGCGAGTTGCGTTTTAATATGCCCTGGACCACTGCCTCACTTTAACTGGTCTCAGAGGTCACTTTGGTTTCCAGACAGGCTGCATTTCAACACCTCCCCAAAGGATGCGTGCTGGCCTCCTCCTCATCCTCCCGTGCCCCCCCATCTCGAGGCTCAGACCTTCTGTCAGGAGCACAGAGCCACAGCGCTGGTACTAGCAGCATGGGGCCCTGGGATGCAGCTGCAGAAGACGAGCTGCTTCGCTTCCCAGATCGTCTCCTCTGTCCTCTTTCATCTCGCTCCTGAGGCTGCATTTTGTCCTCCCATCAGATGCTCTGCAACTGAGCCATTTTCGACAGAACAGCCAGCCAGTGAGGAACATGGGGACACTTGTAAAATAGTTCCAAAAATTTGGTATTTTTCCATTTTTAGAAAGTGATGGTTTAAGCCGTTTTTTGTTCTTGTACAGGGGTTTATGGTAGGAAGCACCTCAACAAAACACCAAACCAGATGGTAATCTCTCTCTCTCTCTCTCTCTCTCTCTCTCTTTCTCTCATATCTGACCCTTGCCTCTGAACTCTCAAACAATTTTTTCTTCAACAATATTAACCGACTTGCTCTTCCCCAAACGCACCAAGCGGCGCCCTGCCTGTGAGCCTTGCCTTGTACTCGGGATGTCTCTCTTTGACTCAGCCAGCTGAGAATGTTCTGTTCAAACTACAAAGTCCAGTTCAAGCGTCCTTCTCTTGGTGGCGACTTTCCTGATCTCCACTCCTGCCCTCGCCTTCCCTGCAGTCGTTTATTCCCTCCTCTGCCATCTTTATCTGTGGGAACATTACATATTACATTGTAGCACACAATATTTTTTGCCATGTTAGTAACCAAACACAGGAAAATTAAATCCTGTGACATTCTATGTACATGTTGGACTGCTGGATAAATAAGTTTGCATTTTTAAAAACCACAATACTGCAGAAATTCTGAATAGACTCACAGTCTAAAGGATTTGAGAGACATGTGTCACTCTTTCATAATAAGTTGGATTTAACCTTAATTTTTTTTCAGCTTTCCTTTTCCTTCATGAAGGGCATGGTTATGGATGCTTATACTGCCTAAAGACGCCTGCAACATTGTTTTTCATGAGGGAGATAGAAGAGTATTCTGAGATTTTGCTTAGGTAATAAAGGGGAGAGCAAGAGGATTTGAAGGGACGGAGATGCATAAATATGTATTCGTGAGAGGTTTTTAAGACGAAATACACTGAATTGTGAGTGATGGAAGGCAGAAGGGAACAGTGTACCCTGCGGAGAACGAGAAAGTGCTCGAGAGCAGGTGGCACAGGGACAGTCCTACCATCTTCAGATGGGCATTCACTGGGGACTGCTGGTGACTCTTCAAAGCAAAAGGCAGAAGGAGGAAATGGGAGTGACAGGAGGAAGAGAGGCCTGTCATCTTTAGGAGCCAGGGTGCGTGCATCTGGGCATGCCCCCAGAGGTGGGCTTTAGCTGGGGCCCCGTTCTCCCCAGAGAGAGACTCTGGAGGTTGTCAATCAGCATGCCCAAAATTGGAGCATTGGGCCAGCTCATTGAATTGTACCCAATTACTTTAATTCTGTTCATGTCACTTCATTTTTCCTTTATGAAGACAATGAAGGATCATCTAATTATCTAGTTAATACTAGATCGAGCGAAAAGTTTAGGGCGATGGAGCAAATTGTCCAGGGTCACACATCGACATGGTGCCAGAGCCAGACTCAGATCTCAGTTGCCCATATCCAGTTCACAAAACCTACATGATAAGGGCACATTGTGGGTGGTTTAAATTTAAACCAAGATATGGCTTTATTGATTATATATAGATGGGCAAACATGGAAACTCATATATTAGCCAAACCAGAAAAATAGCATTACCATGCAAAAGATATACCGCCCTTACATTTTCTTCCTTATTTTATGGGCTGTGGTTATAGATCCAAGCTTCAGAGAAAGATCCCATTTATTATCAATAGAAAGTTTGCTTCAGAGCCCGGTGGTGAGAGCTTGTGCCCAGAAGTTGGGGAGTGGGGAGAGGGAAAGAGGTTGGTAAATAAATATGTGTTTTCTCATATTCTGTGAGTGCAAATATTATTCTAATTGTGATTCTAGTCGGCAATCTGTGTAAGACTAGACATCCCTTAGCAGGTCTTGTTCTTAGTTGAATAAATAATTTGATTTTGGAATTTAACCGAATAACTGCAAACTCCGCAGCTGTGGAACTGATCTTTCACTTTGGTGTCCCTGGTTTAAATTTTGCATTATATTTTACTTATTTATAAGCTTGTTCCCATTTCAATAGCCTTTGATTTCAGAAAAATATAAAAACACACAACTCTTTCAAAAAATAAATTTATATTCCCCATAGCCATTGTACTTGTCCTACCTTTCAAGGAGAATACAAATATCAGAACTTTGCTTTATACTCAGTCCTTAAAATCAAACAACTTCAGATGAGAAAATCTCCAAAAGAAGTCTTTGATTCCAGCTACAATTCAAATCGACATTGAAAATAAGTGCTGTGATAAAATATCTCAAGTATCATGTAGGATGTAAATTAAATATGTTGAAGACTGAACACTTTGATCATTATAATTCAAGGAGCACTTATTGGATGCTTAGTGTATACCAGCGATTCAGAGATGAATCAAAGGCTTAAGGAAGAGGAGCAATTATAAATTTATGAGTCAGAATTCTGTCTACAACTTCAGCATGAAAACAAGTGCTTGTTAGTTTAAACCTCTATGTTAGCTTGAAGTATGGTGAAATACAAAAACACTTGTAAAAGTTCAAATGCACTTTCAAATATTCATCAATATTAATGATTTTGTTCAAAGCAGAACAAGTTGCTATGATCAAAGAATTAATTTTGTTAACCAGTGTCACCCCAATAAATTTAATAAAAAAATAAATAAACAAACAAAAAAGAATCAATTAGTCTTACCAGTAGATAATTTTACATTAATTCATAAAATTGTTCTAAAACTACTTCTTATACATTTTAGCTTGCATTCTGTCTGTAGCTTAACTGGATAATAATAGTTGACTATTTAATCTGTCCTTAAAATGCAAGAGCAAAATTGAGTCAAAATTATAACACATCATCTCACCTAAAACAAAACTGTCCCTTCACCTGACTTCTTTGTGTCCATTAGTGACATCACCCCTGCAGAAACCCCAGTTCACAGTTGCTTTCTCTAGCTCTCCAATTCCAATTGGTTCTAAGACCGATTGAGAGTATCCGAGTGTTGTTGCAATGTTTAGATTTAAATCCTGCCTCTCCATTACTGACCTGTGTGAACCTGAGCAAATTACTTCATCTCTTTCTACCTCAGTTTCCTCTTGTGTTAAAAGGAAATAAACAATAGCCCTTTCATAAACGGAAAGGTTTAAGTGAGATAATACAAGAAATGAGTGCCTAGAAAAGAGCCTCAGTCCTACTTTATTCTCGGGCAATGTTCACTGGCATAATTATTGACACTGGTGCTGTTTTTTCAACAGCCTATTTCACACTTAGTGCCTTCCTTCTATTCAGTTAAACAGCCCTTGTTCAAACTTCATGTTGTTTTTCTGTAATCTTGTGATAGCCTCCAACTATAGTACTCTCTCGGCCCCTTTTTTTCTACTCTGTGATTCAGATCAATAACATCAAAAGAAAAATCAGAATGCATCTTGCCCTTCTTCAGAATCCTTCCGTGTTCTTTATTGTCTGCAGAGAAAAATCTAAATTCTTTTATCTTGCATTCAAAATTCTCCTCTCTTTGTATGAAACAAGCTTACTTTTCCCATCTTATCTGTCATTGTTGCTCTCTAAGCATTTACAGCCCACCCAGACAGGGTGAACATCCCACAGCTTCCTATTGCTGTCTGCTCATCGTTCTTGATGCTTAAATGGACTTTCCTCTATGTCCCCAACTTCTATTATTCCTTAAGGCACACTTACTCTTCTGAGGGCTCACAGAACTGTCTTTGTATTTATTTCACTGGTCAGTTGCTTTGTTAGTATAATTCATGTACATTTTCTTTCTCCCCTCCTAGATTTTCAGCTTTTTGAAAATGGGGAGAACATTCTATTCTCTTTGTGTTCTCTCTAGACTCTTTCACATGTCAGCTGCTCAATACACTTTGATAAGAAAAAATAATTGTTCAAAAAATAATAAAATAGCTTGCAAGTTACCATGAAATGCATGAATGAACATGTTTTTCTAGGCACAGGTTACTCAAGAAATATGAATCCTAGTTGTTCCTTTTAATGGAATCATTTTTAAACTTATATTCTGCCAAAAGATCAGGATTAGTCATTATAGCTATTCAAATAAAAGAAAAAAAAATCCACATGAGTGAAGTTTAGAACTGTGAAAAATATCTAAAATATGTGCAAAACTAATAAGAGACAGTTCTCTCTTTATATAGGTAAGTTACAATGCTGATAGTTATAAAATTTTTGAGCAAATTGCATAGAAATTATGCCTACTTTATATACTTATAAAATAATTGCTCTGTTCATGTATCTTGAGACATTTTACATCAACTGAAGTTTCAAAAGTCACTTCTTTTACAGATAACAGTGTGTATATTTCTCAACGTGATTTCAAAAACAGAATGCGGAAGGTGTGTGTTTACCCCGTGCCATAAATGAGCTTTTGAGGGGATGGCGCTGAATGGATGTTGTTCCAGGTCCTTTGTTTGCTCTTTGCCTGGAAACAGTTTCTTTCTTTTCTTTCTTTTTTTTTTTAAGCAAGACTTGTTTAACTGAACAGCAAAGCACTGACTTTTGCATCTGATTAATTTCTAAAGGGAAAACATTAGAAGCTTTATTGTAAAAAGACCAAAAACTCCAAGTTATTTTTTAATTCATAGAAGCAACTGAAAGTGTGTGCTCTTTTCTATTATCTGATTATTTTCACTCTTTAATTATCAATATACTCCATAGTACATATTGGGTATGTACACTCTATCAAAATAGTAAGCAAATAAGAAACCGTACTTGTGATTTAAAACAGTACCCAAGTAGCCCTGGCCAGTTGACTCAGTGGTAGAGCGTTGGCCTGGTGTGCAGAAGTCCCGGGTTCAATTCCCGGCCAGGGCACACAGGAGACGCGCCCATCTGCTTCTCCACCCCTCCCCCTCTCCTTCCTCTCTGTCTCTCTCTTCCCCTTCCGCAGCCGAAGCTCCATTGGAGCAAAGATGGCCCGCGCGCTGGGGATGGCTCCTTGGCCTCTGCCCCAGGCGCTAGAGTGGCTCTGGTCGCAACAGAGCGCCCCCCCCAGGGGCAGAGCATCGCCCCCTGGTGGGCAGAGCGTCGCACCCTGCTGGGCGTGCCGGGTGGATCCCGATAGGGTGCATGCCGGAGTCTGTCTGACTGTCTCTCCCCGTTTCCAGCTTCAGAAAAAAAAACAAAAAAAAAAAAAACAGTACCCAAGCCTAGATAACATACACTTTAGACATTTTTTTTCTTTTCTTTTTTTAACTCTGTCTTTCCATAATTTCTCTTTTAAATTGATTTCAATTTCTAAAATGTTAGCGATCACCTTAGCAGATTAGTTTTACACCTTTACACTTGTCTTAAATTTCCTCAAATTAAAAAATTATCAGATATCCTTCCTTCAGACTACTTCTTGCATGAGAAACGTGACATGTTATTTTGTAGTCTAGAAATCAAGCCCCTGTTCTGAGTATTTTGTTACTTCGCCAGCTGTCTCACACAAAGCTTCAGGTTCTAAAGAGCCTGAGGCCATAGTCTTTATCCTTAGGAACACTATAAACCTTAAAAATTAACCTTGTGTGCAATTAGAAGGCATTGGTGATGAAGAAAGCACGGTCCAGCTGTATATTACCTTAAAAGTGAGTCCAAGAGACCAAGCATAAGGCAGAAAAATATAATCCCAAGAGTGTAAAAGACAAATTTCAAGAGAGACTGAGTAGCAGTTGCATGTACTTGGCCATAGAAATTTAAAGGTGAAAAGCCAGAAAATTGTAAAATAAAATCCAGGTGAGAGATATAATGGGAATGAATGTACACTTTAATCAAGGTATTGAAAAGGGAAATTAAATAACTTCCTATGTAATGTAATAGTTACAACCTGCCCCATTGAGTCCTCAGGTTTTCCCCAACCGCGGGAATTAAAACCAGAGCCCAAGAGTCTCCTTTTTGCTACCTTCTTCATCTCTTTTTGGATGGCACCCGAATAGCTCACATAAATCTATAGACTTAAACCCAAAGACATATTTGTTCAGAGGGTCTGTGATGAAAATTCATTCAAAAAATTAAATAAGATGTGCTAAGGAAAGTGATTGAGAAAGAGAAAAGAAAGGGACAGGGTGGGAGTCAAGCATAGAGCAGCAAGGGGGAGGAAGTGAGGTGAGGTCACTAAGAAACTGAATCAAGTGTAAAAAGTGTAATCAACAACTCATACAGAAAATGAAAAGGAAGCAGTCATTGTTGAAAATATTTGTAGCAGACCACAAATTTACACATTCAAATGTGCAATAAAACGTAGCCTGTTTCTTGCCCTGCTGGTTAGAACAATAGCTCAGTTGGTTAGAGCATCGGCCTGAAGCACAGAGGTTGCCGGTTTGATCCCTGATCAGGGCACATACATGTTCCCTGATCATGTTCCTTCCTTCCTCTCTCTCTCTCTCTCTCCCCCCCCCTTCATCTCTGGCTAAAGTCAATAAATAATTTAAATAATTTCTTTAATAGAGCCTGTTTCTTTTCTTCAGCTAATCAAATCCTTCTTGAGACCACCCAAATGAGGGACATAAAACTTTCTATTGCTAATTAATAAGGTGGCAGTCAGTCTCCTCTTTAACAGATCTTTAGTAAGTTAAATTGCTTCTTTTGGATAAACGCTTTCCCTCTCCCTGCTTCTCTCCAAGGAGGTATCTGGGTGAGTGTGTGTCTAGGGCTCCACACATGTTTCTACTGCACACAATACAAGGGCCAGCCTGCAACAGGGAAGCAAAAGCATGCTCATCTGCCATTGGGCTCCGCTTTGGACTCTCTTCTGGGCGTCAGGAGTAGATGGCCTTACCCTGTGCCATATCCTTCTTCCCAGGAGAAGGAAACCTCAGTGTGGAAAAACCAAGAAGCCTGTAGGCCTAATCAGTAGGCCTAATTCTCAAGGTTAATGAGATCTAAGAAAAAAATGTAATATTTTTATCTTTCCACAAAGACCAGTTCTCAAATTTATTGTTCTGTTGCAAACTCACACACAAAAATCCAAGAAACAAACCAAACAAAAAGCCTTTTACTATGAAGACCAAAGAATGACTATTAACTCTCTCTCTCTTTCTCTTTTCATTCTTGCTGTATCATTCCTAATCATCTGTAATGAACGCCTCTTGTGGGGTAGAAAGGGAGGACACACACAGAAGAGTACAAAAGCAAAAAGCACATAGATATATTTCAAAAAGCATCATCTCCCTTACATCCTGGTTGAGCTACCAAGTGCAGGGCCCTGTACTTGAGTATTGCATACTCGATAATGTTTATTTTAGCTACATTCTTATCCATATGCTGAGCCCAATTGTTCTACCCTTTTTACTATTTCTCTCTCTTTTTCTTCAAATATACACGTGCATTTCAGCACCCATCTCAGCACTTTGACACTAAAAATTTCAACTGAATGACTGCATGAAACAGGATGTGAACAAGTCACCTTTCTGGTCAGTTTCTACATTGAAAGCTGAGGTTTTATATCTAATACAAATTGGAATGGTCAGAATCGTGCAGTGCACTGTACCGTGATCAGGTCTGATCCATTCTCATTGTTAGAATGTGCTAATGAAATTTTTGAGAATTCTTCTGCCCCATCTTCTTTGGTTTCTAGGGAGAAGATCGGGTGGTAGACATTGGGAGAAGGGAGCCATCATTGTTGGCAAGGAGCTCATTTTCTTCTGGAGTTCTAACAGGAATCATCATTGCCTCTTCCATGGAAGCTGATTCCAAGAAACTGCTTCCTCCCTCCCTGTCCTCTCTCTTCAACTCTTTCAAAGTTTAAATACACCTACCTTTTCGCCCTCATTATCTTCTTTATATTAGTTGAGTTCCACATGGCTTTTCTTGGATCAGCCCCTAATTCTAACGAATAAAAGGAAAGATTTCCTTGTCAATTAAATTGGTATACAAAAATTAAGAATTGTGAATTCACCAGATTTATATGAACTCTAAAGCAAATTCTATCCTAATTACTTTCTTGTTTGATTTGGTAATAGCTGCATTGTGGAATATAAATAGACAAAATTGGATATCACAAATTATGTTTTGAAAAAAAAGGTTTAATTCTCTCAAACACTGCAAAATTAATTAGAAACACTCTAGGAGATCAGAGAATGGAAAATAATATTTTAATGTAACATACAAATAGTTAGCATCTGCTACTGTATAATATGTATTAATTGAATAAGGATGTATTCCCAACTTAGCAATAGAAGAAATTGAGACCTGTATTTACTGGTTATTTATTCAAGATATTAAAAAAGAAAAATACATACTTCAAATTTTTAGGTTTCTCTTCCAAAACAATTAAATTGAATATTATCTTTTGAGTGCCTATTTAGTATATGACATTATGCTATGTACCTGGGAGAGAAAAAGAAAAAAAAGAGATTATGACCTGTTGGAAAGACAAATTTATAAACAACTCACTGATATCAAAGTGTAATGGCATAAGTGTAAGATACAATAAAAATAATACTCTGGGGAAACACTGAGGAAGGACCATAACTGCTTATTCAGCTATGTTTATTTAGTGATTACATGTGCCAGACACTGTCGGCTTCCTAAGAAAATTAAAATTCATAAACCAAGAAAATTGAGGTAAACAATTAGATAGACAGATGATGATGATGATGATAGATAGATAGATAGATAGATAGATAGATAGATAGATAGATAGATAGATAGAGTGAGTGAGCTAAGTTGGTGAAATGTTATACTAGAGCTTTATACACAAAGTCTGTGCCAACAGACAAGAGAGTGGTTACTTCTTTCTGTATGATGAGTGGTAAAGAAGCTTTCATATAAGAGGTGGTTGGTTTTTTAGGTACATTTCAATGCAGTTACATTTCCCCAAAAGAAAAAGAGATGGAGGACACTGCAAGAATAAGAGACAATGGGGCAAAAATTCAAAAAAATTTTAGGGAATGCTAAGTCATAGGATATGGAGTATACTAAGAGGAAGGCTATGGTTGAGACTAGAAAGGTAGGCTGGGACCAGATTACCAAGTTCTTTATTTTATTAAGAGTGCATCCTTCAAGCAATGGGAAGGCTTCAAATAATTTTAACGGGCAGTGACATGACACATATTACAGTTTAGAAAGATCATTCTCTAGCAAAAGTGGCTGGTGGAGAGTGGACTTGGAAGGATACTAATGGGTTTTTTTTCTGTGACAGAGACAGAGAGAGGGACACATAGAGACAGGCAGGAAGGGAGAAAGATGAGAAGCATCAATTCTTCGTTGCATCTTAGTTGTTCATTGACTGCTTTCTAATATGTGCCTTGACCAGGGTACTACAGCAGAGTGAGTGACCCCTTGCTCAAACCTGCAACCTTGGGCTCAAGCCAGCGACCATGGGGTCATGTCTATGATCCCACACTCAAGCCATCGACCGCTCTCAAGCGAGATGAGACCACTCTCAAGCTATTGACCTCAAGGTTTTGAACCTGGGTCCTCTGCTACCCAGTCTGACACTTTATCCACTGTGCTATTGCCTGGCCAGGCTACTAATTTTTAACCATCAGTATGGTGTTTATTGACCATATTTAGCATATATTGAGAATTTTGAGATAATGCATATTTTTCCTCTAACTTACATACCAACTTTCCCAAGTCTTAAAACATTTTACACAGAAACATAAGAAATAACACACAAATCTTCAAGCCAAAGCACTTTACCACTTGACACCACTCTGTCCTAAAGAATTTATATTCTGGGTGTCCCACCCAGAGCTCCCATTCCAGCCATGCTCATCTCTTCCTCAGATTCAAGACCTGACACAGTTTATCTTCACAACCTCAAAACAGTCTTTCTTTGCCAAGTCATATTTCTTTCTTTCTTCAGGTTGCTATGTCTCTACGCAAACAAGTCTTTCAAGGCTAAGAACCACAGGATGGATGAGAAAATGTATAAGAAAAATGAAATTTTATATATTTTATTATGAAAGATTTAGATTAAACCACATACTCAGAGACAAACCAAGTGTCATAGATACTCCATCAGGGCTGGGTGCTAACTCACCCTTCTTTAGAGTAACCAAAGAAGGCTTTGTGTGGACTGGTCATGACAGCTATGTCTTTAGAATGGTTAAGATATCAACAAGATGTGACAAGTTGACCTTGTTGGTGAAGAAATTGATATGAATGTAGATACAAAGGCAAAAAAGCACAAGAAATTATTGAGAAACAGAGATCAGTCAAGTTACTTTGGTGTGATGTTTGGTGTAAAAAATAGAAAATAGAGGCCCTGGCTGGTTGGCTCAGCGGTAGAGCGTCGGCCTGACGTGCAGGAGTCCCGGGATCGATTCCCTGCCGGGGCACACAGGAGAAGCGCCCATCTGCTTCTCCGCCCCTCCCCCTCTCCTTCCTCTCTGTCTCTCTCTTCCCCTCCCGAGCCGAGGCTCTATTAGAGCAAAGATGGCCTGGGCGCTGAGGATGGCTCTGTGGCCTCTGCCTCAGGCACTAGAATGGCTCTGGATGCAACAGAGTGACGCCCCAGATGGGCAGAGCATCACCCCCTGGTGGGCATGCCGGGTGGATCCCAGTTGGGCACATGCGGGAGTCTGTCTGACTGCCTCCCGCTTTCCAGCTTCGAAAAAATGAAAAGAAAAAAAAAAAAGAAAATAGAGAGAAAGATGTTAATGGCACTAAGTTGCATATAGATAAGAAATCTTAACTTATGTAGAACCATTGAAAAATTTTAAGTGGAGAAGTAGAGGTCTTAGAATTTTATATTAAAATAGTGCCTTTAAGATCATCTAGTTGAACTATTACATATCTTAGGTGAGAAAACTGCAACCTCCCACAGAGGTTATTACTTGACATCATTGAGCCAATCGGAAGTCTCTTGATGCCCAACCATATTGCTGACTCAGCCATGCTGCCTGCTGTAGTCAAGCCCTTAAGCTTCTCAACTCCAAAAATTCTTCTCTGCACAATAATCTCTCCAAATCTAATTTTCTGTCTTTTTCACCCACAAGCACTAACATCTCTGATTGTGTTATATATGTATATGATATCCATCTACACAAGCAAGAATTATATATGTACCCACAAATGCATGCACATATATGCATACACTATTTCTTTTGTTTTCAAATTTAGATTAGAATTTGCTCTGGGCTAGTTCCAAATTCTCCTTTTGTAAATTTCCCCATCTAGAGTGCCTGCAATGTACTAAAAGGGTAGCATTCACCGGAAAAGAATACCACTGGTGAGAATTGAAACGAGATTGTGAGCTTGAAGGAAGTTCTATATAAGGCAAATAGAGAAGGTAGCTTCTGATTGCTATACCCATCACATATGAAATGCTGCTGCGACTCTGTTTGATAGTTCTGTTTCTACCTGCATTGTAGCTTGGAGGTGGAGTTTCAGGAGGGTGGGCCAGGCAGAGTTCATGTGGCTGTTGGAAGCTTGGGTCTGTAATACAATTGCCCATAAACCTTTAAGGATTAATTTCTCACTCCCTCAGGCTCTCTTTGCAAACAGGACTGAGCTTAGAAAGCACAAGTAGTAGATTTAACAACATTTAGGCAACATTTTATAAAGCTCATCCCCACCCACTTTTTAATATTCTGCTTCTATAAGGTTTTTGTCTCCCCAAAGAAAAAGTGTAACCTTGGTGGTCATTTTCCCCCCTTTTTCCTCCAAAGCTCTCTCTCCCTCCTCCCAGAAGCCTACTTGGCTGCCTTATGATGCTATTCACAGCTTGACTGCTTATTATCACCCAAATAAGGTAATAGTTAGAATACAATTGAAGTGACTTCTTCTTTTTAATGAACAATAGACCTTGTACCAATTAAAAATAACACCCACCTCTGAACCACTACAGAAACATTTTTTGATGTTTAAAAAGAAATGTGAGCGACTGTGAGGTGAGATACGGTTGGACAGAGCTTTCTGATGTTGTTCTTAATTATTTTTACTTCGTGTTCCCGGTACCTCTGGCTCTAGCTGAGGCTGAAAACAGTGAGAAGCCATGAAACAACCCTCCCTCGAAGTATATTTGGCCTGACAGGAAACAGGAAATACCAGAAAAGATCACAAGAAAAGCTGTAATCATAAGATTTCTAGCCTAATTCTTTTGACGTCAGCAGTTTAGATAAAGTCAGATAAGCAATCACAAGCATCCGTGAGCTCCAGAGTGCCAATCCAAATACCCCGAAGTGCATCTTCAACCCTTCTGAACTCTCGCATTGTTGTTTTGCCCCTGCCCTCCTCTCTTCCCCCAAGAAGCATATCCTGAAATTGTGAATTATGGATCTCATGTCAACATTAAGATATTCAAAGATATTACACAGAGCTTCTAAATTGATCTTATAGCCAACACAGCCTGCTTGCTGCATTATAAACCCTGGATGAAGCTGACAGTTCCTAAGACAAAGAAAATCAACTCTGGTTTGTCTCAAGAGGAGTTTGCTTCCTAAAGTTTATTCCAGTCTTGACAACTAAGCTAACGTGATGAAATGTCTTTGACAATATACAAAATTATACATTAACATATCAAAGAATGCCAAAGTTTTCAGTAACTCCAGTCATTATTATCACCTTTGCTTGACCACCGCTTCCACCCATTACAACAAAATAGTTATGGGTTGGTTAAATTTCAGTGACATGGGAAATACATTTCCCTCTGAGAAGTTTTCATAACTTCAGGAGAACTCTGGAGCTCAACCGTAAGATAATGAGCAGATGCACATGTGTGCTTTGGTCAGAGGATGAGGTAAGAGTTTAAATCAAAATTTATATTGATGTTACAATACATGTAAATTTAAGTTTTTTAAAGGTGGAAATTAAAACTATACAACATCTACCTATTTCCAAAAGCATTTGTAGGCTTATAAGGTTACAGTAAAACATACAGACACAAGATAATACCATTCTGTCAGAATGAAAGACGAAAACCATACACTGTACATAGTAAAGGAGGAGGGATGGAGAACAATTACGAGAAGTAACTGAGCTCTGACCTTCCTAGCTAACAGGCCAAACGGGAAATAGAATGATTATAGCAGTCATTCTCTCCGGGAAGATTTGCTAGGTAGAAAAATGTTCCCCCTGGCTTTGGGTATGTGAAGCTTTGCTGAAGGCTCTCTGTATGCTATTGGAAGGTGTTCTTCCAAGGAGGTTAGGCAGCTATGCAGGGGTGTGCAGCCTGGGAGAGTTTTACAGAGTCTCTCAGTGAAAGATGGCTCCATAAAGACCATTCAATGAGCAGCCAAAGGTGAGATGGCCCCAGCTTGTGACGTTGGGTGGTTTGACATCATAAGGGGTCAAGAACATGGACATAACCGTGGGAAGTGAGAATGGAAGAGTGTGGCCTTATGAGAGAAGTGCAAGCCTCAGCAAAGAGTATAGCTCTTGTGCATGAATGAAGTGAATTACGGGCCCCCAGCACATCAAGCTCACACTGTTCCACTCATCTCGTCAAGGGCATACCTGCCATTATGATCTTTAACATGGAAAGAAAAAAAATAAGAAGCAAATGCCTCCTCTTATGCTTGGATATTTGCCTTTGGTTATGCCAGACAGACATCCAGCTCTAATTAAATGCATATTGGTAAGGTGTCCTAATTACCCCATAGCTGACTCTTGAGTTTTTTTCCTGGGTTTTTACGTGATGCTCTTTACTCTGAGTACCATGACTAAGCCCTTGACTTCATTGGTGTTCCCTCAGTGTACAAACACAGTTAGGCACTCAAAAAATACATGTTGCATTAAAAGTTCAGAACAGATAATATCTGAATGTATTCTCCATTTTATTTAAACCCATTTCCCAATTCCATCTAGCATTCTGCTCAGTGAAATACCCTCTTAATATTTCCCAAGGATTCAGAAAATTGGAAAGAACATATGTGTTTAGATTAAAAAATCAATATTATATTCAAGGAAGCATAGTAAGTATGAAAACAAGTGAATTGATTCCTGTTCATTAAAAAAATGAAGATCAGATGGGTTTAAGTGTACTGACAGCTGCAGGAAAGACATCTTTTCTGAGACCGCTTCCAAATAAACTCACCAAGGAGGGTTACCAATATGCGTGTGTTGGGGAGAGTAGAGGGATGGGTCTAAAGAAAGCAGATTAATGTCAAAAAGAGAACATGTTACTGCTTAGTCTAAGTATAATATACTGGACAATGATCTTACAAAATAAGGAAGGAAAAGAGTGGAAGACTAGAAGATGAAAAAAAGCATAATTGGACAAAGTAACACCTACTTTCTAAAAAGAACAACGGAGTTTAGAAAGGAAAAAGGGGGCTTGAGTTAGATAATGCCCAAAGTGGCACAGAGAGTAGGGAGGGCACAGTCTGCATGCACCAGAAAGACTTGTGACACACTATGTCTTCTAACTTTTTCAAGCTGAGTTGCTCTTCTTCACAGCTAACCAAGGTCAAGGTGAGTCCTTAACTCTCAACAGTTACCATATCATCAGTCTTTGCGACATTAACCAAGTTGAATAGCCCTGCGCTTTAACTGGAAACCAAGCTTGAATTAAGGGCCAACCACAATGCATGCAAACAGGGGTGTGCTGTATACTCACTGCTATGAGATTACTCTGAATTGGATTAATTTACTTTAAAGGCTTCTGGGGCCACCTTAGAAGATGTTGAGTTCTTTCTGTGGGCACTGTTATTTGCTATTGCTGTGCAAAGCAGAAAACTTAAAGGATTTAAAGAGCTGCACTTTTCAGGAAACCTTCAATTCTAAACTCCATTGGAAATAGACCCCATCTTTATAGGGTTTATGGTTTTGGTTTACTTTTTTTTTTTTAATTTTTATGAAAAATTAATGATCTCCTTTTTAGCCTTACCACTGGGTTACTTCTCTTTAATTTATTATCATGGTTACAAGATGGGCTCTGGTTCCAGACTGCTTTGCATCGTATCATTACTAAACCCTTTGGACCTCAGTTTTCTCACCTGTAAAATGGAAATAACAGTAGAAATGGTGTTATGATGCTGCTGTGAGGATTGTCAGATAATCCTCATAAAGAACTTAACATACTGCTAGTACATAGTAAGCATTCTCTAGAGCACTCAGAAGTGCTAGTGATAATTATCTCACCTCTTCTTGTGTTTAATAACTACCCAGAAATATTAAGTTGTCTGTTTATCTAACCCATAAATAGCAGGAAATATTTACTCAACTCACACTTGCTCTTCCAAGGTTCATTGCTTTGAGTTTTAAATAAAGTGGGGGGGAGGCATAAAATAGACTTTTGGCTTAATTAAATTCATTATATTTGCAATTTCAGTGGTACCATCTTGAAAGTAGCCTTTCTTCAAACTGTCACCCATTATACATCAGTGTGTATAATGAAAGCTTAATACTTCTAATCATGTAATTGCCAAAATGTTCTGATTGATTTGGGTGGATAGGGAGTTCAAGTTTGGGTTGGGCCAAAGTTCATGTAAAAGGAATTTCTAAAAGCATGTTGAGTTTGCCAGTAGTATTTTGTTGTCAACTAAATCTTTAGCTAAAATAAGTTAAAGTTTAAGAGGCTTGTGTTTGAGTAGTCAATTATTTATGGTATGAGTGGCCAATTAATGTCAAAAACCTATGTAATTACAAAGTATTTTACTTGAATCTAGTCTCTGGATTACCATTGTGTTGGGATAATATCTGCTTAAGACTTACTAATACAAAAAGCCAGCTTACAACATGTTGCCATTAGAATTCCAGCCACAGCTTTTTAGGAATCCAGGTTGATCACTCTTGACAAGCAGCAGAGCTTTCCAAAGCACCACAGAGAGAGAAACTTGTCAGAAAATCAGGGGTTTTGTAAGGAGATCAAATAACAGTTCATTTCTTAATGATACTGGCAGTGGTTAATGTCTCCTAGTTTTGTTTCAGAAAACTCATTAGATTTCCTCATGAGATTTCTGAGTTCAGATGATCTTCAACTGGAGACAAAAGACACTCTGAAAATATATAACATCTTCTTACACCAAAATCTCCAAAGAAACCTGAAAATACTCAGGACAACCAGCATGTTTGTTGAACAAAGACTGTTCATCCCACCCACCCCTTAGCTCCATCCACCTCCAAGGTCTGTTTCCTGGGAATTCAACAGAGAGGTAAGAATAACAATAAAAAATAATGAAGAAAAAGAATGGCTGGTTAGTTAATTTTAAAGGAATAGGACTAGTAAAAATTATCCCACTTAGGGATGAGCTGAGCATTAGTAACCCTAGTAAATGATATTTCAATGTTTTAAGCAATGTTAGATGCAGGAAGCTTACACAGTTCAAAATTTATTAACTCAAGTGTGATTGGTATCCTCTTATACCAGAAAACATGTACTGTATTTGGGAAAGTTGACAGGGAGGGCAGAGGGAGAGGAGATTTTTATAGGTAGTATTTTACAGAATTCAGAGGAAAACAACTATACCATGTTCATTTACCTGTGCTACTAGACCAAAAAAAAATCTATTAAGGCAACTAATATGACAGAAGAAAAGTAATTTGTATAAGAAATAGCCAAATATAGTATAAGGTTTTTAGGTTCTGCCATGAAAATATCAAAAATAAGTTTGGGAAGTCAGCAACCTAAATACACATAATCCACTTTTCAAATGAATGAATTATGAATGAGCCACTCTGAGCAGTTAGTTGTTCAGCATGAACAGAGCTGACATATAAAGTTGACCTCTGCTTTGGACCAAGGATGATCTAATAACAACTTTACAGGGTAAGGATTAAAAGTGATTCATTTCTTAGACTGAGACAGGTGGAAAATGAATGCAGACTCCATCCCTGGCTCTGATCTCTCAATAGCTCCTCAATGCAATTACACAAAATTAATCAAATCCCTGGACACCGAATCAAAAGACACATTCCTACTTGCTATGCAGATGTAAACTTTCCTCTCTCTGCACCAGCCAAAGTGCGAGCTGTGGAACCAGGCCAGCAGGGCACAGTCACTTGAAACAGAGCCCACATTTGATTTAAGCTCAGAATGACAACTTTGGCAAGGGTGGGTGATGGCTTTCCTGCATTTGAGCAGGAAAAGCCTAGATGTCGGGCATGAGTTTCTAAGTTTTAATTATGCAAACTCCAGGAACATAGTAGCTGTTTGAATACTATCCTAAAATTCACTTGATTAATCTCCCCAAACTCACACCATTCAGTTTTCATAATTATTTCACATTTAATCTTTTAGCTCTCACTTCCTCACAGTTGAAACAAATTGCTCCGATCAATAAAAATCCTACATTTTAGTTAAGATAGTGATGATGATTGTAGGAACATTGAACATCACTCTACACAAAGTACTTGCCATTCATTCATCATTCCCCTTCCACCAGAACTCAGGCCTCTGCCAAGCTTGGAGAGGAATATGAGGAAATACGAATCACACCCCTTCCTCTTGAGAATTTACAGTCCAGTTTGGAATCAAGATATCAAGCATAAAACATTAAGTGAAAATACAGACCCTTGTATTCCGATGTAAAATATTAGTCTGAAAAATTACGATACATCAGAATCAAAACAGATCATTATTTTAAACCTAGCTGATAGAAATGAATAATTTATCCCTTTTTCTTCCTTTTGCTAAACATTTTGCAGAGTTTTTTTTATGAATAAGGATTATTTCTACATCTAAGTCATAATCCCAGGTCCTACCCTGTCCCTGATTTTGAAGAAGGAGGAGACTGATTCTTTTTGCTTCTACTTGATATATGTCATATTTCCTCTCTGTGTTTTCTTCTTTGGCTCTGTCCCTATGCCTTCTTTTTTTTGCTGCCCACTTTAAGAAAACTTAACATATTAAAATTAATATTTATAAATAGCCAGTAATATAGATATTGGTTTTACAGAAGGAGCATACAAACAAGAACCTAAAATCATTTTATTAGCAGAATTTATAAAAATGCAAAAAATCAGAGAGAAAAATATAAATTACAAGAAAATCTAAATTGTGATAATAGAAACAAGTTTATTATAAGGAGCTTTCACATTCCAATTACCTCCTTTTATCTTCATAACAACCCAGTGAGATAGATACAGAATTATTACTCTATTTCACAAACGGGAGACTGAGGTTCAGATTGCATAAAAGACTTCTCCCAGGTAACATAGCTAATAAATGACTACATGAGAAGCCTTTGGATTGGGAAACAACCCCAAATGTTTTTTGACAAATGAATGGATATATACATCCATGTACATATACATGAGATGGTTCAGCCTTAAAAAGGAAAGCTTGCCATTCGCAACAACCAGGATAAAGCTGGAGGATATTGTGCTAAGCAAAACAAGCAAGACACAAAAAGAGAAATACTGCATGATTTCATTTATATGTGGAATTTAAAATAGGCAAGTTCATAAAAGCAGAGAGTAGAATAGTGTTTGCCAGGGGCTTGAGGAGGCAAGGAGGAAATGATTGATAATGGTCAGGACACAAATTTTCAGTTCTGGAGAGCTACTATACAACACAGTGATGACAGTTAAAGATACAATAATAACTATGTAGAGGTAATGGATAGGATAGGTTAATTAATGTGACTATGGCAGTTGTTTTACAATGTATACCAGTATCAAAACATCATATAGTACATATTAAATATATACGATTTTTATGTGTCAATGGAATCTTAATAAACACTTTATAATTTATATAATAATAATAATAATTAATAATAATAAATGAGAAGGTTTTGCATACCTGCCACTGAGTATGTAGTCAATAAACTCCAGGAGCTTTTACTATGTGAGAGCTGAGATTGTAATCCTGACTTCTGATTTGAAGTCTAGGGTTTATTTCACTTTATACACATCCTTTGATACATTGCACTTCTTTTAAAAAAAATTTTAAAGTCCTTTGAGTTGTTTTGGTTGGTTTTCCCAGGCAAACCCCAGCAGGAGGACCATCACACTATTTCCCAGAACACGGGGCTGTTCGTGGTGGTTGCTGTGTAATCGTAGCTCAGTGATGATTTCTTGAATGCACGAATGTAAATGAAAGAAAAAAGTGCTATGACACTAACTGCCACCCTGTTTTACTTTACACTTAAATCCAGTTATTAGGTAGTAGCATAACAAACAGCTTCATTTTTTTTAATGAGTCAATATTAGTGTTAACAGCATTGTTTACGGAGGAGTCTAATAAAAGATTTTAAGAAGTTCCGTCCCAATTCAAAGGTAGTTGTTTTAGGTAAAGAGGTGTGAGAACTAGTCTGGAATCGGGAATTTGTGGGCAATTAACTCAACCCTTACCAGCTCATTATTCTCTTTCTCTCCTCCATATAAGGACAAAGGGTAGCATGAATTGCCAAATCTAAAAGCCAAAGAGAGGTGATGAAAATTGGGACAACAACACCTCTCAGTGCTTTCAGTTACCTAACACTACACCACACAGGTTATATGAGATACAGTCTAACTCAACCACGCATAGGGTAAAACCCACCACTCCCATTCATCAAGCATTAAATGAGCATGTAATCCATACTGGGCATTGCATGAGGCCCAGAGGGGTACAAAGAGGACAAACAGCCTCTTTCCATGGAGCTTTTTCAGAAGATCAGAGTTTCCAAGTAAACAAAATGGGAGAACACTTTGGGTCTGAGAATAGCAGCTCTGGGTCCTTACATTTCCCTTCCCTCCTGCCACCACATCCTCTCTGCCTCCAATGCCCAAGTAGTCTCTGGCCCAACCTAAACATCAAAGTGCTTCTCTAGAGTGAATCTGAAGTCCTTCCCAAGGACCCAGGTCAAACTGAAGGGAACCTGAGACTGTCCTAGGAACATACTAGAATCTACTCATTGAATCTAAGCCATTGTGAATTTTTTGTGGGGAGGAGAAACAAGGGGAGCAGAAGCTGATCACACTGACCTCAGTTTGGGTTAGATTTTCTCTTACTGTTCTGGATTATCAGGACCTTAGCATGGGCTTGCACCTTTAAAATTGAGGTAAATTGAGAGACAATAAAAAAAATAGTGAAAAGAACCTATCATCAAATATTTGTTATGATCTTGGACAGGTTGCAGTAAAATGGAATTAACATGAATTACCCTGCCTGCAAGAACAAAGTTCTATAAAGGGCAACAAATCTGAAAGTGAATTTCAAGTAGATTTGGGGAAATAATGCAAGCAAGAACTTGCAGATTTGTAGCCAGTGGTCTGGAAGAGTAAACAGTTTGTGTTACCAGCATATGATTAACCTGGGCCTGCAGTGAATCTGGCTCAGCCACTGATAAATCTCACAGATACCACTTTACAAACATAATTGGATACCTTGAGATTAAAAATAAACCAGAAATATCTCACAAAATCAAAGGAACTATATATGCCCATTAATATCCTTCCCATCCATATCGCTCTGCCCAATTCTCCCTCCACCTTCAGAAGTCAGGGCCTCGCACTGCATACCTGGACTACTGCGGTAGCTCCCTGACTTCTCTGCTTTCAACATGTCCTGACGACAAATCCATCCTAAGCACAGGTTACTCTTTCAAAAGCCTAGCTCTGTTTATGTCATTCTCCTCAAAATCTTTGAGGGGCTTCCCACTGATCTGGCATCCAGGACAAACCATGAGCTAACCCCACTCATTCCTTTCCACTCCTCTGCTTCACTTTTTCTGGGTGCCAACAATACACGACAGCTCATGTTTCACTTACTGTTATTTTCTGCCTCTGGACATTTATCCCTGTCTTGCCTGGACATTCATGCCCTGTCTCCAACCCTCTCATTTCCAAATTCACTTATCCTTCCAGAATCATCCTAGTCACCACCTTTAGGGAGCCTTCCCTAATGTCAGAAAAAACACTTCCACTGTTGTCACCCATGGCATCTTTTTTACTTTCTAGTCATTATGGTATGTATGTGCTCTAGTTATTATTATATATTTCATATCTCCCTGGATACATAATAAATTTCCCACCAACACATACCCATTAGCCCAGAGCAGGGTAGATACTCATTAAAGTTCATTTAATTAATTAATAATGTTGAGTGAAGAACATAATTTTTAATACTGTGTGCGGAATAGCATCTGGTTTAGGATTCTATTAACATGTGATAAAACTGTCAAAATATTCACAACTTCTTAATTGTACATCTTTTCACTCTGGGATTCATTTTAGTGTGAAACAGAAGATGATTAGTAGCTAAAATTTTGCTGCACGTACAGCTGTATTAACATTGCAGCTGTAAAGAGAAAGCACAAACAGGTCAAACAAATGCTTTAAAAGAAGAAAAACAAACCAAATTACTTAAAATTATTTTCTGTCTGTGCATGAGAAACCAAAAATCACCAGACAGCAGGCAAATAAAAACTTCAGCTTTCTAGCTCATAAATGCAAAAGCTACTCACCTGCTTCTCCGTTGGTGCCAAGGTCATTGACTACTAGACTGGGGACAAGAGACTCAACAGAAGGAATCAACAACAGACCACCTGTTCCCTCTACCATGGGTCCTTATCGAGACCATTCTCCTCCTCACGCTCTGAGCACCTCAAGTTGAGTTCCATTCCGTTCCCTTGCCTGGACTTACCCCTTTCTCAGCGATCTCCTCCAGTTATCCCCACCTTCACATCTGGAACCAAAAGCTTTATAATGGAGATAAGACAAACATCTCCATTCTTTTCCTTTCCTTCTGAAAGGGTGGCAGTCTCAGGGCCCATAAAGCATTGTTTTCATTGCCTTTTTGGTTTTCCCATTAATTTGAGAGAGAGAGAAGCATCAACTGGCTGTTGCACTTAGTTGTTCCATTTAGTTGTGTGCTCATGAATTGCTTCTCATATGAACCCTAATCCTAACCGTAACTGGCGGCCTTGGTGCACTGAGATGATGCCTTATCCACTGAGCCACCCAGCCGGGGCTTGTTTTCAGGGTCTTTAGCTTGTCACTCCTTCAGGAAGGCCTTTCCCGATGCTTCTGATAGTTAGGCCCCTAGTACATGTTCCTATTGCCTCTTCCACTCTCCTTTATGACATTTGTAATTATCTGTTTAATTTCTAATTTTCCCGAAAACACTGTAAGCCCCTTAAGAACAGAAACAGTATTTGTCACTGCTTTATACCTGGCACATGGTAGATGTTCAATAAATATATACTTGTCATGAATAAATGGATAAACAGATGCAAATAACAGATGCTAACAACTTGCAGGCTTATAAGGGTGACATGTTATTGCGTATAGGCAGCGATATTTATACCTAAACCTTATAGACAACCTGTAGCCCAAGTACCAGAGAACACACATGTGCCTAAAACTCAGTGGAGGAGACACCTACTTGGACTTATCTGGAGACAGAGGACTTTGATAGCAGCTACCTGGGAATCCTGCTAACACCTGGGGTGGCAGAGTTTTCTCAGTTTATGCTGAAGGTGGCATGCAATCATTTTACTAACCATTTCTCCTGCACAATTATTCACAAATAAGCTTATCAAAGTAAACATTTGTTTCACAAAATTGCCTTTGAGGTTAAGTCATCTTTTCCTCTCATATGAGAAATCATGCTCATGCTTGGAGTGTCATGCTAATGTAAAAAGAGATCTTGGGCCCTGGCCGGTTGGCTCAGCGGTAGAGCGTCGGCCTGGCGTGCGGGGTACCTGGGTTCGATTCCCGGCCAGGGCACATAGGAGAAGTGCCCATTTGCTTCTCCACCCTCTCCTCTCCTTCCTCTCTGTCTCTCTCTTCCCCTCCCGCAGCCAAGGCTCCATTGGAGCAAAGATGGCCCGGGCGCTGGGGATGGCTCCTTGGCCTCTGCCCCAGGCGCTAGAGTGGCTCTGGTCGCAGCAGAGCGAAGCCCCAGAGGGGCAGAGCATCACCCCCTGGTGGGCAGAGCATCGCCCCCTGGTGGGCATGCCGGTGGATCCCGGTCGGGTGCATGCGGGAGTCTGTCTGACTGTCTCTCCCCGTTTCCAGCTTCAGAAAAAAAAATACAAAAAAAAAAAAAAAAAAAGAGAGAGATCTCGGGCTTGATTTGACAGTTCTGTAAGTCCACTGTTCCTGCTGTCGTCAGTGGTGTTCTGGTGGTCTTCAACAAGCTCCTAACTCATTCCCAGGGTGCCAGGAACATTGCTCCTTTAACTCCAGTGGGGGAAGCATTGCGGCATTCTGTTCAGATTCTTCCCACCCTTTCCACATACCCTGCGGCCATAGGTGTTGCCTTCCAGAAGGAAACCAAACCCAAACAGCAAACAATGAGTGCAGGGTGTACGTTTGTATAGTCAATCATATTATTAAATTATAGAGTTCAGTATATCTGATTAGGAATGGTAGTTACGTGATGTTTTCATCTAAATATTGTGTTCTGGATTTTAAAAATATCTGATTAGGTATAGATTTCAGAAAGATCAGTTTTCTAGGATAGCAGCTGTCATTGAACAGTTACTTCAGCTTGTAAGCGCTAAGTTATGCTTTTTATTTTATCACTTCTCAGTAATAATATGAAAGTAGTAAGTTCCCTTTATGGTTTTCAGAGTTCTAACCAGTGGTTTACAGTCAGGTCATCAACTCACCACGACCACAGGACTTCCTCAAAACTTCTCACATTCCAATGGTTTCCATAAAAGTGTTTTTTTTTTTTAAGTTTTATCCAGTTGTGTCTACATGTGGCTCTTTCTTTATTTCTAGTCAGTCTTAGTTGCCATCCAGAAGGCAGTACCCGCAAGGTGGCGCAGTCATTCTCTGTCCCCGCTGCACAGCAGAGTGAGGGCAGCGCCCACGAGGCAGGGACATTGGCTCACCCAGGATGAGGCGGGGAGTCCTGAGAGCAACGGTGCACCTGGATTCCTTGTTTGCTGTTTGGATTGGGTTTGGTCCTTCTAGAGGGCAGCTCTGCAGTCAGAGCATGGTGGGATGATTCTGAACTCAATCCTGAAGAGAAAAGAAACCTTGTTGATGCTCACTTACAAAGCCATCACTCATTATTAGAGCATCCATAAACTAGGAGACACACAAAGCCCTTAGGGAATGTGATTCTTTGGGCAACTCAATGGAATAGGCACGGCCTGGGCAGCAGAAAAGAGCCGGACAGCTCTCTCACTAGGCAGATGCAAACCAGTTTCGGGAATAAATATCTAAAGTTAAAGAAGGAGTTTTTTTAAACTGCCATATAAACAGTATATTTTGTTTCATAAAGTGCCATGATAAATATACTTTTTTAAAAAGTTGGACAACATCACTAAGCCACTGAAGTAGGAGAGATGGGGCAATAGGGCACAAATCTGAAGATACAGGAATACGAATTCTGGTCACATGTTTGCCAGTGACTCCCTGAGTAGTCCTCTGGGCAACTTCCTATCCTGTAGGAATTCCTTCACCACGTGGACACACACAATCTGTCTTTCTCCCGCATTCATGCAAACATGTGAACTAACACGGGGGATGCATACAGAAATGGTCAGCGTCAAATGTGTTCACGGTACCAGTTTACCCATTTTCCTCCAGACTAAGTAATCCCAACCCTAAGTGAGGCGGCATTAAGTTTATTTTTATGTCTCAGCTCAACCATCTCCACATGTTTTCTGCTGTCAACCTTCACCACCACCCACACTAGGCTACATGCTCTGGGAAGAACTCTGCACCCAAGGTTCAACAGAAATATTTTTATCGAAGTGAATGAATGAAAAGTAAACAGTATTTACATTATAAAAACTAAAACTATATAGGACATTCTAATTAAGACTTGAATAGCAAGATGTAAGAACTATGTCAAAGCATAATTTGAATTAAAGTGTTATTCTTTTTTTTTTTTTTTTTTTTGGTTTGGTTGGGTTTTGTTTTCCATTTCAACTATTATAGATGTGACTTTTGACCAGCCTTTCGTGTTGATATAGAGGTGGCTTCACATCTAAGCAAGGAAGGTGTTTTGCAAGTTGTTGGAAATGAGCCGTCCAGCCTTTCCCACACATTGGGCCCTGTTTTTCCAACACCTTGTGGATCACTAATTGGAGTTTTCAGACTCTACCGCCAAATTGCACGCATTCCTCTGAAGTGAGTGTGACACACACTTCCTTCCAGAGTCAATGAAAGGAGAAGGTCAGGAAGAGGAAAAGCAGCAAACAATGGCCTTCCAATTAATTTAGAAGGAACTGACTTTCGGGTTCTTGATTTTCTTCAGGAGGAAAAAAAAACAAAATAGAAATGCAATCTAAAAGGAGAATTTGTGCTTTGTGTATTAATCCTAAAAACAGTTCAATAGAAAAAAAAAAAAAAAACAGTTCAATAGTTAGCTGCCCACATCGCATCTGCATAGTAAAGAAAAAACAATTTTGAAATAACTTGAAAATGTCTTCTCTATGAAACTTCAAAGGCGGAAGAGCTGGAAGCAGTGAGCAGGCAGGAACAAATCATGAGAGGAAAAATGTTCTGTGCACGCAGTGACTCAGTCCTTAAACCACTTGAAAGACTGCGTGTGACTGCATTCGCATGTGTGAATATGGATGTGTGAGATCATATTTGATTGCACGCATGGAGGAATTAGAAAATAATCAGCACTGACCATGTCCTTTGAAAGTCATGATGTTTGTCCTTCAACTTTAGTCTTTGAAATGACACAGTTTAAAACTGTCACAGAAAGGCATGACAGAGATTTTGGAAGTCATTTGATCATATAAATGTGCAGAGTTTTGAAGGCATTAAAGAATGCAATTAGTAATAGACTATCTGAAATGTTTTAAATTAGTAGCTAGCCAATTAAAACCAACTGGGTCTTTTCAATGAATCATTTTCAGCATTTTTGAAAACTTAACTCTATGGTGTACAATTATAAAATATGAAAAGATCTTAAATTTTTGCTTTTTTTGTTTTTATTACTGTGTTAAAATTACAATATCTTCATTAGTAACAACTCAGAGGTGACCTGCCTTATAAAAATATAACAAAACTAAATTTTTAAAATAAATATTTAGAACAGTAAATATAAATGCTTTAAGATTATCACTTTATCTATCTATTGCTCACTACTCTGTTGCCATTAAAGAAAAGATGTTATTCAAACAGCAAATCTGAGCTATAATAAGCACAAAACAATTCAAGATTTAAAGAATATTGAACTGATAAATCTCAAAAATTAAAAATCCCCCATTGGTCAACTCTTTTTCAGCATTCATATTAAGTTGCAGGCAATTGAGCTATCAGTTAAATATGTTGCACTGTATTTTAAAGCATAAAAACCTTAAAAAAGAGAGAAGTAAGATTTAAAACCAATCTTAAGAAACAGGGATTTAAACTAAAAAATAGTTGATAGCATAGCATATCATTTTGATGTGACATCCAGAAGAGTTTAATTAGAAATGAACTGAGTCTCAATTTCAATTGAACAGGAGGAAAAATCCATCACATTTCAATTTGGATTAGAAGCAATGGATTAAGACAAATGTTTATAATTTCACAATGGTAACCAGATAGAATATATATATTATAAATCCACTCTGATTGCCATTAAAGAAAAGATGTTATTCAAACAGCAAATCTGAGCTATAATAAGCACAAAACAATTCAAGATTTAAAAATATTGAACTGATAAATCTCAAAAATTAAAAATCCCCCATTGCTCTACCACTGAGCCAACCAGCCAGGGCCCAGATAGAATATTTATTAAGCTCTACGAATACACACTCAATTTGCTTTCAGACCTATATTTTTCACAATTTATGTGACTGTATTAATATGTGGCTCAAAAATCATTAATATTGGCATATTCAGACCTCATACATAACAATATGGTTCAAAAAAAGTTGTATGCTCTGATTTACTATATTTTTAAAAACCAGTAGTTGATTCAGATGGGATAGCATACTGAACATCCACTTATGCCATAATTCATTTAATTTAAAAAACACTATATTTTCTGTATACTTTAAAATACTGAAAAAAAAATCCACTCTGATTAGTTAGAATGGCACTCCTTCACTATTTTTTTAAATTAGCAACACATTGACATTTTATTATCGACAAACTAAAGTGCTGTAATAAATTGATTTTCCTACATGTTTATATTGATTGAACACCTACAAGTTGAATCAAAAAGCTAAAGTCAATAGAAAACAAGTTATTTGGGCTTACAGAGGACCCAAACCCAAACTCTTGCCCAAAACGAACAATTGAAATTCCTGTTGAGGTTTGAAAAAGTCTCCACAACCCTCTCAAACGTACTGCTTTTTATGTGAACTCAGCACTTCACAGCTGAGCCAGAATGAGGAGTGCTGAGATCCCTGTGGTCGACTGTTTCCCAAGTATTTCAAACCCACGCCTGGACCAAAAAGCTCCAGGAATCTCATCAGAAGCCTTGACTCCGGGAGGTTTCTACTTAGATTTCCAAACCAGAGAGGTTTGGAAAAGATCACGTTGAACCTTCGACCCACTCGTAACTTGCCCATCAGTATTTCGGTTTTAGGCACTCACCTCATAGTACTGACTCCTTTCACTATAGCTCCATAGTTAATGTGCCATTTGCACTAGAAGAAACTTGGCTGGAGACAGACAACATGGTTCAGTTTAACAACCTAATAAATATATTGAAAATAACCAATGAAAACAAAATGACAGAGACTGTCTTGTAACCGAGCTGCCGTAGTCTCTGCAGCCAACCTCAGCCTTCACCTCAGCCTTGCTCCAAGTCTGGGATCGCTAAAGCTTCAGGAAGGTTGGACGCGAGGAAAAGTAGAAAAATATATAAAAGTTGAATTTCAAAATACTGGGAATGTTATTTTCAAACTGCTAAAGAAGAGAAGAGAGAGATAATTCATCCCACAATAATTACAGAAACACCAAGAAGTAATACTTCTCTGGGCTTCAGTTTCCTCATTTAAAAAATGATGTTCATAATACATCAATTAATATTTTAAGGATTAAATGAGATGAGATTATCACAGTGCCTTATAAGGTACACAGCACAATAAGAGCTAAATATCAATAGATGTTAGCTTCTTTCTTTGGTTTCCATTGACATTTTTCATTACTTTAGTCATTCAATAAATACTTACTGCCTGACCAGGTGGTGGCGCAGTGGATAGAGCATCGAACTGGGATGCCGAGGACCCAGGTTCAAGACCCCGAGGTCGCCAGCTTGAGCGCGGGCTCATCTGGTTTGAGCAAAGCTCACCAGCTTGGACCCAAGTTCGCTGGCTCAAGTAAGGGGTTACTCAGTCTGCTGAAGGCTCGTGGTCAAGGCACATATGAGAAAGCAATCAATGAACAACTAAAGTGTCACAATGCACAATGAAAAACTAATGGCCCTGGCTGGTTGGCTCAGTGGTAGAGCATCGGCCTGGCATGCAGGAGTCCCGGGTTCGATTCCCGGCCAGGGCACACAGGAGAAGCGCCCATCTGCTTCTCCACCCCCGCCCCCTCTCCTTCCTCTCTGTCTCTCTCTTCCCCTCCCGCAGCCAAGGCTCCATTGGAGCAAAGTTGGCCTGGGCGCTGAGAATGGCTCCATGACCTCTGCCTCAGGCACTAGAATGGCTCCTGTTGCAACCGAGCAGCACCTCAAATGGGCGGAGCATCGCCCCCTGATAGGCATGCTGGGTGGATCTCGGTCAGGCGCATGCAGGAGTCTGTCTGACTGCCTCCTCGTTTCCAGCTTCAGAAAAATACAAAAACAAACAAACAAACAAAAAACTAATGATTGATGCTTCTCATCTCTCCGTTCCTGTCTGTCTGTCCCTATCTATCCCTCTCTCTGACTCTCTCTGTCTCTGTAAAAAAAAAAAAAAAAAAAGAATCGGTAGTTACAAAATATTAAAAATAAATACTTGGCCCTGGCCAGTTGGCTCAGCGGTAGAGCGTCGGCCCGGCGTGCGGGGGACCCGGGTTCAATTCCCGGCCAGGGCACATAGGAGAAGCGCCCATTTGCTTCTCCACCCCCACCCCCTTCTTCCTCTCTGTCTCTGTCTTCCCCTCCCGCAGCCAAGGCTCCATTGGAGCAAAGATGGCCCGGGCGCTGGGGATGGCTCCTTGGCCTCTGCCCCAGGCGCTAGAGTGGCTCTGGTCGGCAGAGCGACGCCCCGGAGGGGCAGAGCATCGCCCCCTGGTGGGTGTGCCGGGTGGATCCTGGTCGGGTGCATGTGGGAGTCTGTCTGACTGTCTCTCCCCGTTTCCAGCTTCAGAAAAATACAAAAAAAAAAAAAAATACTTACTGAACATCTATTATGTGGCAAGCATTATAATTGGTGCTGAATATACCCTGGTGAATACTACAAATACAGTCCCTGCCCTCGTGGAGGCTACAATCTAATGAGAAAAACAAAATAAATAAGGAGAGAGGGAAGGGGGGGTGAAAGGAAAGCAAGGAGACAGACAGACAGATATTGTCATCGTTGCTGTGAAGAAACTGACCAAGATGCATTGACAGGAAAGAGTTGGGGAGAGGGCACCTAATTAGATAGATGCTTGAATTTTGTTTCCTCATTTTCTATTGATCCTAGGAAAGAAAACTTGTCTTCTGATGATTGGATTTTACCTTAGTTGGTTTCATCGTAAGTTTCACAGTGCCACATTACCCTTTGAAAAGACTGTGACCCCTGTGTCAGACACAGTATTTCACATAGACATTATACCACTGAAGACTTTTCTGAACACGAATAGTCTGGCTAAGTCCTATTCTGCCATTCTATTTTCTTTTCCGAGAAAGGTTACAAGAGAGGTTTTGACAGTGATGCTGTTGATATTTAGAATCCTGACTCTCTTGACCCTTTCAATCGAGCTGTAGACCAGCATGTATGATGTAAACTGGCCTGGTTGCCATGGTGGATAATGTCTTGACAACAGACATGGGTCAGGTGTCCATTTTGGATCTTTCAGGCTTGTCAGCAGCTCTGGATAAAGCGGGTCATGTGGTTTTTATTGGCTCACCTGTACATTCTCGTGGGAACAGCTGAGAGCCACTTTGCCCGCCCTTCTCATGTTTGGAGATGCCCCAGTCAGCAGTGTTGCTTGTGGCTGATCTGCTCTGAGAACGTGGCTGGTTCTTGCAGCATTTGGCCCACTCTCCTTGTTAAAGTGTGTTGATGGAATATCTGAGGTGGCAACGTGCACAGGGTTGGCTGCGCTCAAATCTTCCTTCTACTTCACAGTCCAAGTCACTGTTGCCTCCTTTCCGCACCATAATATCACACAACAAGGGCCACAGCCAAGGCCCTCCCTCTGAATGACATTTAAGACAAGTACACATAACTCAACTCATTACTGAGCCCTCTATATGCCAGGCATTGAGATAGGTTTTGCGGAACAGGTATTAAATCCCAGAAAATGGGATTGGGTTAAATAAAGGCGAAAATTTTCTTTTCCAAGTCGCAAAATTAAGGGCAACTGTATGAATTTGCTATGGCTGCCATAACAAAGGAGCACAGATTGGGTGGCTTAAGCCACAGGAGTTTATTTTCTCACAGTTCTGCAGGCTAAAATTCCAAGACTAAGGTGTCATTAGAGTTGGTTTCTCCTGAGGCCTCTCTCTTTGGCTTGTAGATGGTCGTCTTCTCCTTGCAGCTTCATGTGGTCTTTCTTCTGTGCCTGTGTGTGTGTTCAAATTTTCTCATCTTATAAGGACACCAATAATATTAAATAAGGGCCCACCCTAATGTCCTCACTTTAACTTAATTACCTTTATAAAGACCGTATCTCCAAATACAGTCACAGGTTGAGATTCTGGGGATTAGAACTTTGACTTGTGGATTTAAGGGTTGGGGTGGGACATAATTCAGCCTGTGGAATGTCTTGATAGCCCCAGATAGTATAAATTTAGAACCATATCATTAAAGTGGATCAGAGAATAAGTGGCCATGGATGATGATAATTTGTACCTTACCAGCTGAGAATCTCAACATACTTTATAAAACTTGTTATGAGGATAAAATACAAGTACAAAAAGAATAAGAAGTTTCACCGAATTCCCATATCTGAATCAAATGAAAAACTTGAGTTCCAGCAGCTACCCAGGAGATCTAATTCTTTGTTGGAGAGTTCACTTCCACCTCATTCCTGGGACAAAAAGGAATTTGGGGTAACTAAATTTTTTTTTCCTTTAGGTGAGATCATTTGGTTGTTAACTCTGATAAAGGAAATGTTCTGAAACAACCTCACAAAATCAAAGACCGGTCACCAGTTTTGTTAGTGAATAAAATAGTTTCAAGCCACAGTCTCACTCTGCGTTTCTAACTCTTTCTCTTCTGAGTATTTCTCTTTAGCCAGAAGAGAAGCATAGTTTAGACTCTTTTGAACCTGAATTGTTCAAAGCATTAAAGGAGAAGCGGAATCAGAAAAGTGTCTTGGTGTTCTCAGACAACTGTAATATCATATAAATTGTTACTAATGTACAGTACTAGGATTACAGACAGTTGGGAAGCTTGAAGAGGATAAATATAAAACGAGAGAGAGATAAAAAAGTCAGTCTTGGATTTTTTATTTTTTTGAATGTCTGGCATACTTTCTTTTGTTGTAAAGTTGAGCTCCTTGATCATGTACGTGAATGTGTTTGGAGGTCTAGTCTGGTTCACATAGGTACACACAGATTTCCGTGATTGTTTGAAATCCTATGGAGTCATCTTGGCCAGACTTCCTGATTCTAATCTCATTCCAGGGTGAATTGAGGTTAACTACTGGATAGAATGTTCGGTTCAGTTGAATGGGAGCTTACTGCCAAGGTACATATGAGCTGAGTGCTCCTGGTACAGGTGATAAATTGAGGAAAGAGCGATCACATGAGAATGTTGTTTTTGTGCAAGCGCATGGTCTTCTGCAAGAATATTGACCAGAGTTGTTGTTCAGGTACAAAGAGGATGTAGCTTGAAGCTGTAAAAGGCAGCCTTCAAAGGACTAACTCATCTGGAAGGATAAAAAAAAATACCTGTGTCAGTGAGGGCTGAATGTGAGCTACTCACTTTTGGATAGGTGTTTGATGATGAATAATTGTATTCTTGAAGTGTCTTTCTAACATTGAGCTAATACTTATCCTTTATAACATATCTGACTTAAGAAAGATGGTGTGTGCCCACCTGACCACTTTGGTGAACCAACATTGCCCCTTCTCCACCTACCCCTACAGGATTCATTCTAGTCCATCCTCAATGAATTCCCTGAAAAACATCAATGATAAAGTAACCTTGAATATCTAAGCATCCTAGTTCCAGATGAGTGATGATACCACAAGGGTACCTCAGAATGCCACTGGTGATAAAACACTAAATATCCTGGGGGAAACAGTGCTGGCATCTGAAGAAGACAAAAAAAAAAGAATTTTTTTGGATACTTGGTGAGCAAAAGATACACACAACTTTATGTGCAGCTTCCAAATATTCTTCTTTTAGGCAGTGTAGATTATCTCATAAGAGGTAGCCGAATTTTTGTTTAAAATATACATATACATTTAGACTAAATAATGCTGAAAGATGTACAATGTACACTCTCATAAACAGCCTCATAATTTTAAAAAAAAACTTTCTATGTTTATTACAAATTTAAAATAAACAAAAAGGCACAAGGTAAAAACTAGCCCGAATCCAATTTCCTAGGGAATACTTATTTTGCTAATACTTTTCCAGACACCTCTGTCTGGACACGCATGCAATTTTATATAAATGGTAATATGCCCTTCAAACTATTGTCTAACCTGGAGAACTATGTCCTTTTAATGAGTAGATAAACTTTCATTAGACATACAGTATCTCAGCTTTGTTCTCCATTTTAAAAACTATCAAATGTTTGTTTTAGACACTAAGACTCGATCTTGAAACTATGCTGTCCAATGAAGTAGCTGCTAACCATGTGTGACTATTTAAATTTAAATGAAGAAAACCTGAGCAAAATTAAAAATTCCGTTTCTGAGTTTCACTGTGTATATTTCAAAGACTCAGTAGCCCCTTGTGGCTGGTAGCTATACTACGGAAAGGACAGAATAATTTCACCATTGCAGAAAGTTCCATTAGAAGCAGATATTCTTCAGACATAGGTCGCTTCAGGGCTGGAGTTCTATTTACACACCTGAATTTCTCAAACATTTTAACTTCTGACTCTTGACATCATAATTTAGGGTAAAATCCCAACTTTAGAAGCAAGAAGTCACAACTCAGAAACCAGCTCTTTGGATGAAGGCAAAGAGAAAGACTTTTCCACTATTTCCAATGATGTCTCAAAGATCATGACTCCCAGATGTTCTAGTGACATTCTTCAAAACACTCTTTTCCATTGAGACATCATAGCTCTTGCTCACTCAGAATGAATGTGAGAGTTTGAGGGTAGGTGCTCCCTGGTAGATTGGGTACCATCCTACTTTAGCGTGGGAAATCACTCTAAATATCAGAATATAAATAAAACAAGAACAATTAATGAGCAGTAGGGTCTGGGAACTGGATTCAAACCAACCACCCACCTGCAGTTCCTCTAGATCATATGTTGTAATGATGAGAAAAAAATTTTTTTAGTTGTGTTCTGTATCATGTTCTCAAGCTGAACAAATAACCCCATCCCCCTTTTTGGTCCCCATGTCTCCAGAGAACATAATACAAAATTAAATTCCAGGCTTGTTCCAATAATTTGAGATCAGCCTTCTAGTTTTTAGAATTTATGTTCAGTCTGAATGAGCACCTAAAATTACATGCTCTCAAATCTCACACAGAACCCCCCCTTCCCATCTCCTTAAGTCTCTGGAGGCTGAAAGTTAAACAGTCAAAATAAATATTCTCACAGAAGATTTCTTGTCTTTCTTCCTTTCACAGAAAATTTTAACTTCTTCAGAATGGCCTTTAGGGTTTCATGTAAACATGTCTTCCCCTAGCCCTAGTAGGAGTATGGAAATGTGAGAAGAAAACAACACCATAAAAAGAAATTTCCAATTTCTATAAGTTTGCAAAATGGTTCAATTTGATATCTTGTAAGAAGACTTGCAGCCATTTTTCATTTGATATGAACTGTCTTATCTCTGCTTACAAGCCATTTTTGTTCAATGGAGACCCATGTGATGTGAGCTTTCTCGAATCTCTAGCCTAAGGAACAGCCTTTGAAAGTACTATTGTCTTTACTTATTAATTCATTCATTCCTTTGCTTGGTAAACATTTATTGAGCCACTTCCGTGTACTAGGGAAAGAGCCAAGTGTTGATCTTACAAACATTCATCACAAATGGCTTCTCTCCTTCAGAAGCTTTATGAGGCACTCATTGCAAAATGTGTGAGAGAAATGTGGTCTGAGAAAGCTTCCTCCAGGAGATGATACTTGATCTGAGTCTTCCAGGATAGCTGCAGACTAGCCACACAGTGAAGGTAGGTGAGACCACTCCAGCACAGGGGAAGGGGTGCATTGCTCAATGTCTGTACAGGACCAGTCAGTTGGTGAGGTTAGTACAGTAAGTCAGGCAGGCAATAGGGCTGGAGAACTATGCAGGGCCAGATGATGAGAGACCCTCTATTTCACTCTGAAGGTGATAGAAAGCCGCTGAAGGGTTGTCAACATGGCAATGACAAGAAAGAGTCATAGTTTCAGAGAGGTTAGTGTGGCATGTTTGGAGGGGGTGAACTAAAGTGGGACATGCACGAGAGAAAAGAGACATCAAATAGAATGGTGACTGCAGTGCCTCAGATGAGAAATTAATGCTTAATCTAAGGGAATATTGAAGCTCTGGAAAGTACTCAATGAGATTAATTTAATTCAGATTGTGAAGTACTATTTTGAGGATCTAATAACCAGTTGGAGAAATGGAAGGAAGCCAGAATGGTTTAAAAGACAGTTGAACAATTAAAAATAAACTAGTCTTTTAAGATTTGTTTTGAGAAAGGGGGGGTTATTATCAGAGCATCTATCCTGGCCTCTGAAATATGAAATATATGAACCAACCTAAGAAGGAGAAGAAAGAAGAGTACCTTTGGGCTCTCCTGTGCACCTTACAGCTCATTTTCAGTATCCTGGGAAATCTGGCTTCTCAGATTAGTGTTCTATTTTCTAGACTTCAATGACTCTCTAGAAAACAAACCAGCAAAAACATCATTTGTTATGTGAAATATTTTTAATTTGGACATCAACTTATGTAAGACCCTTTGGGTCATTCAGTCAATAATGTTTATTCTGTGCTAAGCATTTGCAAGTATAAGAACTAAACCCTCTATTCAAATTGCTCTTTATCCCATTTTTATTCACATGTTTATGTATTTTCTTCATTACTTGCTTATATCTAGCTATTATCGTCATACATTAGAGCAGTGGTCCTCAAACTGCTACATGAACAAGAATCATGTGGAAAGTTTGTAAAACTCATTTCCAGGGCCTTCATCGCAGAGCCAATGATTCAGGAAGTCATTTCCTGTAGGGCCCAGGAATTTGCATTTCTAGCAACAGTATAGTTGGTTCCAATATTGCTGGTCTGAGGGCCACCCTCTGGGAACTGTTAGTTTATAGCTTTACATGAGAGGAACTGACCTGTGAAGCAATGTCAGCTTCTTTCCTGTGGCAGTCAAGTAGCCATAACGTGGAATTGACGTTAATGGGAATTGACGCAGGCAACAAAGGTGTCACACTGAGGCCTTAAGTGTTTATGACCAAGCCCTCACTACCCAACTCTCTCCTCCTGTTTCCCAGCTGCATTTCCCATTGGGCATTGCTGTTGCTATTGGCCTGTATGTTGCTGAGGTTACGGCTCTTGATGAGGTCAAACAGTCCCAGATGGAGAGGCTTGAGAAATGGGAACAAACTTTCCTCCATCTGAATTTCGTTTCTCCTATCTGAACTTCAAAGTCAAAGATTAATAGACTTATCACCTCATCACCTTGAGAAGGTGGAGAGATTTGCCAAATATTACCAGCCACTGGAAGGGCTGTGATGGTCAGCTCAGCACTAGTCATGAGGTTAGCCTGGACTGCAAGAAAGATAAATGGGTAAGAACCTGTATCTCGTGGTGAATATAATGGCTTGCCAGTTACCTTGGCTATAAATTTATTTTCTTGCAAAACGATTTCAAATTGTGGATCCTTTCTTTCTAGGTGGAGTTAAGTCTCTTCTGTTTATTTGTAGTATTCAGGAGTTGTCCAGTCTTTGCCTTTAGGTATATAATCTCAAACACATACAGGAAAATCAAGCAGGAGACTACCGAGTAACTAGGTATCAAGTGACAACAGCAACAGGAGTGAAAAGGAGGGAAAAATCTAAAGAATATTATAAGTAAATGGTAACAGACTTGGCTTCTCCAACAGAGAGGAGAAGAGGTAGTTGAAAGCAACTCCAAGGTTTCCAACTCTTTTGAGCAGAAGGATGGAATCAATTACATAAACACAGAGAATGAAGAGGGGTTGTTTTAAGTAAAATGCTGGGTTTTGTTTTGCACATCCAGGTGATAATGGGAGGGGCAAAGGGGAAGAGTTTTGGAATAGTTGGAAATCCATGGCTGCCAATCAGATGACAAGAGTGTCTTGAGGGAGGCATTGGGACCCTCCTACTTAGAAGTGAAAACTGCAACCCTGTCAATAATGAGCTCAGGGAGAGAGGCTCCGGGAAGGAACAGTCAGAAGATCGAGGGCTGAACCCTCACAGTCCTTTCAGTGGGGCTCCAAATAAGCTCTTGGATTTGATACTTCTGTGTATTTTCAGTTCGCGTTTTGGTTGAAGTGTAAACTGTCCGGGACACAGTATAGAGTTTCCAATGAAGAGATACCCCGTTGGCCAGAGGCTGTACCTCCATTCACTTGCTTATATGCTGGCCCATATAGAAACTGTGGCTTCATCTGCATGGTATAGAAGTTGAACCGGGGGCATTTTCAGTTCTCTCAGAAAAGCATAATAAAATAGTCTGAAATGGCAAGCTAACGACTATGAACATGTCTGTAACTCTTCTTTTTTTCCATATCATTCATGCCATGCAATACTGAGGTGGGAGACTTTCCAGCCACATTAGAAAAGCGTCCCCTGAAGTCGCAAACCCAATGGTTTGGAAGAGAGATTTCAAATAACTCAAAATATACAGTGTAAACAAACTGTCCTTTTAGTATGAAGTGTACTAAATTAAAGAAACCAGATGCTTTGGTTGGCTTGGAACAGCTGGATTATGATTGGCGCTCCTTCACTAACCATTTTCTTTGGAACCTCCTCACCTCCTTCTCCTTTCTTCTTCCTTACCGTCTTCCTCTCTCCTCCTCCCCTGCACCCCCCCTCTATCTGGTTCTTGTTCCAGACAGCCGTACGCTCATAAGATACAGGAGATGTAGCTCCCAAACAGCAAATGATTTCTGAAAATAGAGTTGTTCATGTAAATTGTTTGCCTGTGCTCACAAAAAATGTGCTTTCTGGAAACCTGGTGTGAGAATCTGAATCACACCTTCAACCATAGTTCTTAATGTGAAGGACTTTTTTTTATGTAATAATTTTATTTGACTTAAAAATTAAATATTAATATATTCCTTTTTTAATACCACTAACTGGGACACTTTAAGGGGACTTAGGAAATCACATAGATCCATAAATTTCTAGGTTATTTATTCATCTAAACTCCTGAAGCCTCACAACCCTCTGAGAGAGGGTCCAAAACCAAATATCCAAATTCACTAAAACTTTGATGAAACCTCAATGAAATTACGAGGTTTTCCCTGACACAGAAGTTTTTCTGGCCAAATTGATGCTATCTCAAACCAATTGATACTGTGAGAAATTATTTAATGTGGATTAAAATCTACTTTCATCTAAAGTGTCTAGACAACTCTATCAGAAATGTATTTTCAGCTTTAATCTCTATAGAAGGGATGGAAAGAAGGAAAGGGGAAAAAATTAGGGAAAAGAAATTTTACACAGGCTGCAAACAGCCAAGACAGATCAATGCTATTTATTACCTCAATGATTCTCAATGATTAATATGCCATATATTGGGGGGCAACTTCCTGTGTCTGTGATTTAAAATAAACACCAGGAAACTAACAGAAGGCATAAATATGGCTTAGTTAATAAACGTTTTGTAAGAATAAGGTGTTCTGTAAGTATTAGGTGTAAAAAGTAATTGCCAGACACCCCCCCTCACAACTATGAAATACTCTTGTATTTCAACCGGATAAGGGAACCTTGTTGCAGGCCAGGTCATCTAAAACGTGCAAGTATTTATGTTCTCCCTTTAGGGAGACATTTTTGTTGAGCTTTAGTAAATCAAAGCTTAGCAGGGGCACCGGTTCCAAATAAGTGTGTATTTGGGAGGGGAGGGGCAATTTATTTTTTTTTTCATTTGAAGAAGATGAAAAAAACACTCCACACATTCTCCACGCATTTTTTTTTTTTTTTTTTGCCTCCAAAACACCCATCACCATCACCCGTTCTCTCCACCCTCCCTCCAGTCCTGGGTGGGTTCAGCTCCGGGCGATGTCTGGCCCTATGGCTCGATTCTGGCGCTTGCAGTGAGGCCGGCTGGAGTGGGCAGGGTATATACTGGAGATGAACGTTCCTATGTTTTTCCCACCCCGGTTGAGTCCAACAATAAATCTTTTCCTAAGACATCCTCTTATATTAGACATGTTTTAGAGACTCTTACAGCAGTAACTGACGTACCAAAGATAGAGGACTTTTTTGGTGGTTTGTCTTTCATTCCACAGTCTGCCATAGCTTCCCAGTTCTGCAACAGGAGAAGAAAACAGCACTCTTTTCTGGTGCACACTCACTTCCCCAAAGCAGAAGATAAAGGAGTTTTTCTTTCCATAGAAAATGCACATACAGAATGAGTCAGGAAATATGTGTGTGTGTGTGTGTGTGTGTGTGTGTGTGTGTGTGTGTGTGTGTGTGTGTGTTCTGACTTGAAATACTTATGAAAAAGATGCTGGCCTGGTACTAGTTTATTTTAAAATTTATAAGGATTTGTAAAAAGCAAGGACAAAAGTTTCTGAGCTGGTAGCTCAGTTCGTGTTGCCTTTGTAATGCGCTGGGAGGCTGGGTGTTCCGAAAAACAGCTCTCTGCCTGGCTGGCTGTGGGCTGATTGAATCAGTTAACATCTCTAGGCAAATATGGAAATCTTGACTTGCATCAGTAGGGTGCAGGTGATCCAGGGGATGCAGAGGTAAAGGCAAAGAGTTAAGTCAAAATAGCAGAAAGGAATTTATGAAGCTCCCCCCCTTTTCCGAGAACAGCTCCACTTGTAATACTGGGAAGTAAATGTTAAGTGTGGTATTTGCTGCGTGGCCTTCCCCCCACTTTAATCCTTGGCTTCATGGAACTCCATTTCGTCGGGCGATATTGAGAAAACACAGGGTGATTGAGTGGGGGGGCACACGGCAGACTCAGAGCCATTTCATAATTCATGCCGTCTTTAGGTGATTATTAAGCTCTCAGCTCTGTGAGTTTTTAGGATTACGCATGCTCAGAATGTGTGCCCGTAGCACCCTTGACGGTTCTGCTTTATCGGCCCAGTCTTACACTCCCCAGCAGGTTGCGCTTGCTTCCTTCTCGCGTAGGTATTTTTAAGGTTTGCCCGCAGACAGGTGTTCTGCTGCCCTTACTAAGAGTCCCCACCAAAATACATCTTTGTCACAGAAACATGTTGCCATTATTTTATTTTCTAAGTCCGGTTTATGAATCTGGGTGACTGGAGTTATAAACTCTCACGCTTGGGGAATATTCTAGCACACCACGCTAGTCTGGATACCACTCTGTACCTTGCTTTGGCATCTACTCTTATGTTGCGGTTCCTTTCCAGGTTTCATATGAGACTGCTAATGCTTTCCGCGTTCCAGTTCATTTCTTAATGTCTTTTAAATAATCCCATATGCTATCTTCTTTTCTCCCCTTTACTTTCCTTCTTTTATTCCACGTTGCCCCCGTTTTGAAACTTTACTTGGTATATGCTAGAATTCAGTTTCTCTTTTTCCAGACCAACAACACATCTACAGTAATTTACAAAACCTTGACACCAATCTGACTAGGACTGTGCATTTCATCCGGGGCTGAATTTTCACTGCATCTCCTTTGACAAAAGATTAAAGATGCTCAAAAATAAAAATAAAAAAAATTTTTAATGTAAAAAGGAAAGCACTGTTATTAGAGACACTCAGCAACAGCTTGAGAATGTCAGCAACTAAAGCTGCGAGCTAACAGCGCCAAGGTGGATGGAGCAGCTGCTTAGGAAGAATATTGAGAAGCCAGTTGTTATTCTCATTGGCACAGCAATGTGCCAATCACCACCCAAACTGCAGGGAGCCTGGGCCAGATTCTGGGGGAAAGAGCACCTTCCTATGCCAACTAGAAAAGGACCTCTTGTTTCTGTGTCAAAATTACATCCGCGGTTCCTTATGTACTTTTCTCTCTTGAACCATTCATTCTCTTCTCTCTTCAGGGGTTGGAATGGGAAAGAAAGAATACTGAGGAGGAAATATATTTCACTTTCATTTTACATTGCTATAACAAGTAATTTTATTATTTAAATGTAGATTATATCATGGCTGGGCATCTTACGTTGGTTAAGATACAGCATAAATACAAGTGAATTTCAGAGGGTGAATAACGTATCGACCCATATAGTTCAGTGCATTTTTGCAAGCTCCCTAACTCGGAACCCATGATTATGGCTTACAAAGAGCAGGACTTCAAAATTTCCTTGAGAGCCTTTTGTTTACTTCCAAGCAGAGAAAGAAAATACATTTTTCTGTAAATTTGTTTACCACAAAATAGGAAGAGCAAAAGACATCCCCCTCCCAAAATTTATTCTGATTTGGAATTTAAGTCAATTTTGGAAAAAAAAAATGAGAACTGGTTCACTTTTACTCTGGCTGAATATAAACAACTTTTTGAGATCCTCAAGCCTCAGCTTAGACAGTTTGAAAGCTGTAATTTTATGTCCCTACTTTTCAATGTCTAAGGTGTGCAATGCTTCCTAATTAAACAGCATAATCTTCTCCAAAAGGGAGTATAAAAGAATCCTCCTCTCGGGTACCTCTTTCTAGCTTGAGGGCAATTCTTTCTCATATGACTGTATAGAGATTATAATACAGTGTGGCTGTGTCACAAGCAGAATGATGTTTTACATGTAAAATTAGTAAATCTTTTCCTCTAAGAACTCTCCTAGAAATTTCAATAAATAAATAAGCAAAATAATTAGACTTCTCATACTTTCAACAAGTCAACCCTGGTGGGAGAAAGTCTATTCTCCATCGCTTAAGGAAGAGCAGACAACCAGTAGCAATTTTGGGGGGGCAATCCATCCCGTTGTCAGGACACCAGCGCCCCTGAGGGGATGTAGCTTTGATTTCTTTCACCAGGAAGCAAGGAGGCTGCTAAGGAGCATTTCTGATAATTGGACCAGTGGAGATAAGTGTAGCCAAAACTAAGTGCAGGAAATGAAGACCTGAGATTGTAACGTGTTATAACACGTGCTATGCATGTGCAATATATGTTATAATATGTTGTTACACTGGTGGGGAGAGAAAGAGAAAAGGCTGCTTCATAATGTGGCTGTGAAGCCGTGTGACCCTTTTTGGAGAAACATGACAGACAATTTCTGTTGGTATTAGGAAAGAAAACCAAAAATTAGTTCAAAATCTCACAGACACTAATGAAGGGTATGCCGTGTGTCTGTGATTAGTGAGAGATAGGCCATGTGAGGAGGAAAAACAAGGACACGTTAAAAGTCATTGAAGCACAATGCAAGACAGTCTTACCAAAAATAACTCAAGGCAATGTGAGATTAAAATCCAAGTGAACAAAAGTCCATGTATTGTATGATTCCATTTATATGAAATGTCCAGAATACAGAAATCTTTGAAGACAGAATGTAGATTAGTGGCTGCGTAGAATTCAGAAGAGTAGGAATGGGAGCCTAGAGGGTTATAACTAAAGGGTAGTGGCTTTCTTTCTGAGGTGATGAAAAGATCTTAGAATTGACTGTGGTGATGGTCACACATACCTATGTATATACTAAATATTATTGAGTTATACATTATAAATAGGTGCATTGTGTGGTATATAAATTCTATCTCAAAACTTTCAGATAATCAAAAATTTATTTGGAAAAAAGAAAAGCCGAGTAAATGGAAGGAATTATGAATACTCCAAGAACCCTGAACAGATAGCTCAGTCAGTTAGAGCATTGTCCTGATACGCCAAGGTTGCAGGTTTGATCCCTGGTCAGACCACATGTAAGAATCAACCAATAAATGCATAAATAAATGGAACAAGAAATAGTTGTTTCTCTCTGTCTCTATGTCTCTCCTTCTCTCCTTTCTTTTCTCTCTAAAAAATAATAAATAAATAATTTTTAAAATAAATATATAAAGACGCCAAGAATGGGGTCTTCGTCCTTAGCTCCCCCCCCTCCTCAGCCTCTACTCCCTTCCCACCTACCCACAGGACAAGCAGAGGAAGCTGTCAAGTATTCTTACTAACCTAGAAACGGTGGCACTGAAGTAAGGCTCTTCAGAGAACACGGGTGCCTCATTTTCTACCACATTTGAAGCCCACTTAAATGTGAGGCTTGACGAGATACCAATTTGATCTGAGGAAAATTGTGAGTGTGTGAATTATTGTTCAGCATTTTTTTTTTCCAGACAAAGGGGCTTTAGCTCGCAACAAACAAACTTTTGGATAAAAAAGAGCAGACATTCAGGCTGTCTGAGACACTCTCATAAATAACAAAACAAATTGGCACCAGGTAGGTCTTACCGGAGACTACAGCATTTACAAAGTTCTTCTGTTTGAATTTATTTCAAGCAGTCAATAAATAAATGGTTCCATGCTATTAAAAATGGAGAAAAGAGAAGACTACAAACATGTGCTTCTACCTCCTGCAATTTGGTCCATTTGCCCGTCTGCAGTCTCAGAGAAAGATGCAATTGTTCACTTGATGACCCTAGTACCCGGCATATTTTCTTTGGGGCCATCTTTTGAATATTATTTTTGTATAAAGCCAAGTAAATGAATGGAGAAGTTGAAAACATAATCAGAATGTTATATTGACACCGTTGTAGATTTTCCGAATGCCGAATAACAAGAAATGAATAGAAATGAGTTTGCCAAAGTGAACATTTTATGCATCTTTATGTAGGGCATATTCCCAAGTGGGAAAAAAAATACACTTGAACAAAATAAAATAACAAAATATTTATTGAACATTTTTGACTTATGACATATATTTGTCACATTTAAATAGAAGTCTTACACTCAGGGGCTGACATTCTAAACATTTATTTCTTTGTATCTTTTTCTCTCTTATTTTCTATCTCTAGTGCTCAGAGGACACTTTTAGCTATTTGATAAGAACTACAGATATTCTGCATAACCACGGGGCATATAATTCCACTGGGATCATTTTTATTTCCAAACTGTCTTTCTTAGTGATGTACACAGTGATTGTTAACAATTTTGCAGGCTCTCTAAGATACTGTAAGACATCAAATGAAATTTTAAAACTAACCCAAAGAATACTATTATTGACGTTAACCTTGAGGGACCCAGCAGTGGCTGTTCATTCTGTACCATCAGAGATAGTGTCCTTCCATTGGCAAGGCAGCGTGGGTCTCTTCATATAGCTATGATGAGGTCTAAATATGTGTGGAGTATCAAGGTTTGGAGAACAAAGTTATGCTGAAAATTCTAGGAAAGACCTAGAAATAAGTCCTCAGTAATACTGGTGAGGAGTTATTGCTAAAGGTATGTTACAGACGTAATGGCCCTTGTTTAGGAGTTTGGAGAATTGTGCTTCTAGTTGAAGGGGTTATAGGGATAGAAGATGCCCTCATAAATGTCATATCATAAGATAGGTTTTGCATAATTGCCTCTATTATTCTTCAGAATTTGAATTGTGAGTTCCATATAGTGAATAATATGAAGTGTACTTGTATCTTATTGTGCTCTTAGCCTTATCAGTAGAACGTTTTCAATAATACTCCATTGTATAATTTTTCTTGGAAATGTGAGTACAGATTGTTGTTGACAAAGTCTTTCCTCAGCTCTGATTGCCCAAACCAATAAAAAAAAATGTGCCAGTTACCCTGCTAAGTGTGAGCCAGGCCTTGTGCAAAGTGCTCTGATTTTTGCTCAATGACCGAGTTTCTCTCTAGGCCAAGATTCTTTATCTGCTTTTCCCCTGCTTCCCCTGCCCAATTCTCTTTCCCCAAACAAACCACTCTTCCATTGATTTCTTCACTTTATACTCTGGCCTTTCTTTTTTTGCCAATCTATGATTTCACACTCTACATATTTTACTACCTTTTCTTCTCAAAATGTTGTACAATTTGATTGGTTCCACAAAGCTTCTTCTTGGTTACCAGAGCAGTAACAATCCATTTCCCCAACTGAAGTGTCCAAATCTCAAAAAGATACACTCAGAAATGCTCCAAAATGATGCATATGATAAATATTTACTCTCTGTACTATTTGCTTTTACCTCCTGTCTCCTCTTTGCTAAACAACTGTGCTTTGGGGTATGTCCTTTCACATGTGCTCAGTGATAAAATTCCCATTATCCCACCAGTACCCATAAGTGGTCGTCAACAATGTCTCCACTCCAAAGTCACTGGGAACCTTTGTAAAAAATAACTAAGCCCAGACTCACTCCAGATCCATTAAATCAGAATATCTGATTGAAAATAACCAATCATAGTTATAAAACAGAGTAGAATGTTAACCTAATTTTGTTTTCCTTCCATCCTTTGGTGAAGAGAGAAAATCTTGACCAGTCTAGAAATATAGTGGAAAAAGTAAAAAAAAAAAAAAAAAAAAAAAGATGTTATGCTGAATCATGACTAGAAGGTTAAAGGTGAGCAAGAGCTTATCTTTTCCCAGCACATCGCTATGTCGGTCCAGAGAAATGAAAACATTTGCTTTAAATGATATACTCCAAGTTTCCATGACCTATACTGCACCCTACCCAACCCCTGCTGATGAGTAGTAAGATTCTTTGAAGGTTGATTCTATTGATTCTATGACCTCAAACATACGATAAGCCATATTGGAAGGTTGTTTTTAGGTTGTGTCATATTCATTTGTATTGATAAAGAGTTTCCCAACCAATGTGCTATGAATGACTTTTCAGTGTGCTGAAACATGGGTCGCCTTCAACCCCAGGGGTGGCCAGGCAAGCAAGCCTGGGACACCAAGACCCCAGTCCAAAATTCTTGCCTGGAGCAACCAGATTCATTTATCACCACAAGAATCAAATGTTATTTTCTCTGTGTTTTACGAAGTGAAAAGTCAGGGAAGTCCTGGAAATACACAGATGGTAGAATCTTGAGTGTCTGAAATGAAAAACAATACAAAACACTCAGTATAGAAGAAATTATATAAGACACATAAATCCAATCCTTAGTTACAAAATACTTAGAGGAGTAAAGTCATAAGCAGCATACTAGATGTGAAAAATTAAGCAACTTGTACTAAAGAATTAGTCCCCCTGATGGCATCTAGTAGCATAAAAATTGTTGTCATTTTGTTATAATGCTCACAGCCATAGTAGTACTTGATATAATAATATATGAGTATAATAGACTTATAATAGGTACTCAGTGAACACTGATTGAAAAGGAAGATTGCGGTTTACTTATCATCTGCAAAAAAATTATTTCAATACATTTGGATCAGTTTTTCAGTCTCAATTCTCAGAGTAAAATCACATAATTGGGTTTGGACATGAAGAACTACTTCTGGGTTTAATTATCACAGAGAAAAGTGGGATAGTACAATTCACACACAAAAAAGTAATTCTAGACTAGTTAGACTTTAATTTCAAATAGTGAGATATTTATGTTACCATCGAAATAGATTCTAAAAGGCTGTAAGACTTGATAAAGACAGAAAAGTCAAAAAAGAAAAAAACAAATTTATTTTAAGGTATAGTCATTCAGTTAATTCAGGCATTGTTTTTCCAATGGCTAAGACATATTCTCAAACTTTGGTGTTGTTAGATAAGAAACATAGAAATCGCATTATATTTAAGAATCTCAAAATATCTCAGTAATAAGGAATAGAAAGGTTTACCTAAAGAAGCCAATAAAAGTACACAGAAAGCTCTCTGATAGATCCAAATAATATTTAAAAAATATTTACTAGCATGAACAAAAGACAGAGGAGGGCTCATCTAACCAAACACAAATGTGTGACACAAGCCAATAATAAACAGCATTTTAAAAGGATGTATTAAAATGCTCTTCAAAGAAAAACAATGGAAATAGGACCAGCTCATGGTCTGGGAAAGTAGCAAAACAGTAAGAGTAGCAGCAGACTAAGAGAAGGCCGTGAAAGCTCAGTACCCATCGTTTTTCTTTCTTCTTGTCAAAAAGGAATAAATTCAAAAGAAGAGGTGCCGCTTTATCTTTAAAAAGAGTCAGTGTGGGGGATTAGAATGGAAGCCAGAGAAAGTGGAAAACAAACAGACAAAATAAAAAAGCAAGGTTAGTTTTGCAAACATTCAGGTTTCTGGATCTAGTTAGTTATAATACCAACTATTTGCAGATGTATTTGCTAAACTCCTGTCAATAATCCTGGTGGAATTATGGAGAACAGGAAAAGTGTCAGAAAACTAGAAAAAGGGAAAGTTGTCAGAATTTTCTTTGGTTAAAAAAACAAACAAACAAACAAATGACCTCTGTTTATAAAGTAGCTCCTCTTCAGTTGAATCCTCAAGTTTAGCCATGGTGACTGTGTGAACACACAGGGGAGGAGTGTGTTCCGAGCACAGCAGAGTTTTGACTGGGCAAGTTAATGTATGGGCTGGTCGATCCTATCATGAGTAAGGTCCAGTCACAGAAGTGTGGGTTTCAGGGACTGTTCCTGCAGTAATCAATGCATCTGCTTTAGGTTCTACCTGCTTCCTAAGTAGTCCTGTTCCGCATCAATATCCTGCAAGGCCTTCCCTCTAAGTACATATTCTTCAAAAACCAGTTTAATTAATTTTACAGATAAAATTAATTGCTCCAAAATGTACCTCTCCCCAAAAGACATGTATTTGTATCTTATATGCTCACAAAATTGATGTTAACTTAGTGAGCGAAGTAGCCATATGGTCGTGTGCCATGATCCATTTTCTGTCTTCTCTGTGAAGCTAGGAGAATATTTATGATGGCTTAGCACCCTTTGCTAGAGAGGGGCCTGCACACTCAGGCCCAAGGACACTGCCTAGCCTGCTGAGGGATCAAACCACCTGTGGGGCAGTTGGGGGAGGGGGCCACATAGTAACAGGCCTTGATGACTTACCATAACAAGACCTGGGCTATAGGAAAAGATACCACATTCATTTCGGGATCTCTCCAATGTATAAAGTTCCCCTATACTCTGTTTTCCACCCAGAGGCCAGCAAGACCCTTTTAAGAAAACATTACTCAAATCATGTCACTCTCTCACTTAAAACCTTCTTATGATTCCCTCTCTCTGAGTCCCTAATAAGCTATCTACTACTTCCCTCCTTGTCCACAATTTGTCACCTCTTTGCCCTTATCTCTTCCCACTTGCCCCACACTCTCTCTGCTCCAGCATGCTGGCCTCCCTGCAGTTTCTAGAAAATACCTGCATGTTCCCTGTGGCCTTGTGCCTGCTATTCTCTAAACCTGAAATGCTCCTCCCGGGTGGTCGCATGGCGCCCACATTTCATTCAGGTCTGTTTGATGGCACCTCAGAGCACTCTGTCAATAAATAGAGTCTTCATTATTCACACGGCAGCCCTAGCCCCACCCAGCCCCTCCCTGACCCCTTCCCTGATTGATTTCTCCCCATAGCACCCATATCACGTCCCTATTGGCAATTTATTTGTTGATTTTATCGTCTGTCTTTCCCTACTAGAATCTTAGCCTCATGAGAGCAGTTACATCTTGTCTGTTTTGTCCACTGCTATATTCCCAGGACCAAAAATAGGGCCTGGCACATAGTAGGTATTCAAACACATATCTGAGGAATAAATGAATAAATAAATATCCAGTTGGTCTGTAGCCCAAAAATGAAATCCAAACCAGAGCTGTGACTTAGTCATATGGGACAAGAATGCAAGGAGTGATGGTACCAGAGAAGAGAAGGTAGAGGATCTCTAAGCTCCCTCCAGTGCTAAGAGTTTAACCTATAGACACACACACAACACACACACACACACACTCAACACAAATCTCCATGTAGAGCAGTATGTATTTAACTATTTCCCCCAAAACACCCATTTTTGAAAATATTTTAAAAACATGTTTTGTAGACAACCGTGTTTGGAAAAAGCTAGATGACCTCACCTGCTTGGATATTCTTAGTGAGCGTTAATATATTGAAGGACCTGAACAATCTTGCACGTATTAGTCAGCGTCCTCCAAATAAACAGCTGACTAATACTGATTTGGGTTCCAAGAGTAGTTCTAGAGGAACAGAATCTTAAGAATGAGTTTTCTGAATTGGTTTCATGTTTTCTAGAATTGACTCCCTAGCCTGATTAAATTTAAAGATGCTAACTACACTATTTCCCATAGTAAAGAGAGTGTTGATAGTTCATGGTGCGAAACGGCAATAGAGATAGGCAAAAGATCCACACTTGAATGAAGCAAGTTTCTGGGTAACCATGTACATGAGTCCTTTGAATATTTTTTATCAAACTAATCAGTATAATGAGACTGGCTGATGGCTCCTAATATTGCTGAAGAAAGTAGGGAAAGGAAAGGATGAGTTAAGGGATTCCAATGTCTACCTCAAGTGCTGCATGAATGACCTGAGAGCTTCCATGTCTGCCCTGGGAGAGATTCACTTCCTATTGCTGCAGAGCTGACTTGTGAAAACCAAGCCCAGAATCCCATCCTGCTAGTGGCTGAGTACCAACCCAAATCAAATTTTCAACATGGCGCAGTATCTACTGTTAAAGTAAGAGCGTCGGTTGGAATAAATGGAATCCTGAAAATAGAATGAGGGCATATAGAAAGCCCTGATGAAGCTGGGTATTGAAATCCTCAGTTCCGAGGAGCCTTTTTTGCCAGTAGAAGCAGCCTCTTCACTTATCATAAGAAAATACCATAGACTAGGGGTGTCTTAAGCATCAGAAATTTGTTTTCTCACAGTTTTAGAGGTTAGAAGTCCAAGATCAAGGTATCAGCATATTTGGTTTCTCTGAGGCTGCTCTCCTAGGCTTGCAGATGGCCACATTCTTACTGCGTCTTCACATGGTCCTTTCTTTCTGCTTGTGCACCCCTGGCATCTCCTCATGTGTCCAAATTTTCTCTTCTTATCAAAACACCAGTTGGACTGGATTAGGACCCACCCTAGTAGCCTCATTTTAGCTTAATTACCTCTTTAGAGGACCTACCTCTAAATAGAGTCACATTCTAAGTACTCAGGGTCAGGTCTTCAAATATGAATTTGAGCGGGGAGGGGGGTTGAGAAAACACAGTTTAGTCACTAACTTGAAAGCTTTTTAACATTTAATTTTGTTAAACTTCTATGTTTTCCAAGAACATTTGACTATAGCACCTCTAATGCACATGTTTAATTACAATAAATTCAATTTAAAAAACATGTTTAATTACATATCAAAAAATAATGTTCCTCACTTTGAATACACTTTAACTCTGACCTAGATTTATAGCAATATCAATAGTATTTATACACTGTATAAAGGATCATACAGTGTAGGATTTACATAATATATAATATATTATATGGGCTTAATATTTATACAGCAATATCAATAAGAATATTCTTAACAATAAAACTTTACTTCAAAGTGATTGGCAAAGCACTTTTATCCATGTGATTTTGATTTCTATTTTCTATGAGGGATGCAGGGCAAATATTATTATCCCTACTTAGCAAAACAGAAGATCAAATAAAGCCCAGAATGCTTAAGATTTACCAAGTTTATAGAGGTAGTAAATGGCTTCTCATGCTATTGATGTCTTTACCTGGTGAAACAATTAAATACTATATAATACCTACTCTCCCTTAACAATATACAAGGGCTCTCATTTCAAATCAAGATATTGTGACAGGGACAGTATATTAGTTAAGAGCACAGTCTGTAGAGCCATGCACCCTGGTTTCAAACCTGCTTTCAAGCTCAGCTGCCATGTCATCTTGAAAAGGTAATTTAACACTTCTGTCTCTCAGGTATGATGTTGACAACAGTACTTATATCTGCAGGAGTTATTGAGAAAACTAAATGAGTTAAATCATAAAAAGTACTTCCAGCAATACCTACCACATACTAAATGCTCAATAAATCTTAGCTATTATTACAGAAATATGAGTGACTGGTTTTAATAGCAAATAACATCCTATAACACGGATATAATATAGTCAATTAAACCATTTCCCTACTGAGTCCAGTTTTTGCCATCTGTTTCCTTTCTGAAAAACAAACAAAAAAATGAACAACACTTATAGCTTAAAAGAATCCCAAGTGCCATGTTGGCACAAACTTTTGGAACGAAGAACTCCCAAATACCTCCTGGCCCTGAGCAGGCTCCAGCAGCAACTGCAGTGGCCTGATGCTCCTTCTGAGGTCAGCAGACTTGGTGTGGAAGCCTCCTAAGTACAGGCTATCTCGTGGGACTTTGAGTATTTCCTGCCCGTGATCAGCAACATATTTTCTTGCAGTATTTTGGCAGGTTTGTCCTTGTTCCCAGCCAGAATCAGGAAGTTCAGAAGCACATAAAAACAAACAATACATTAAAACACTTCTCTCAAATTATTCAAAGTTCAAAAAACACAAAAAATTATTCAACGATATTGGGACTTGGTCTGTATTTTATCTTATTAATGATATTTATTCTCACTGACATGTCCATTCTTATTTTACAAACAAATACTTTTCTTGGCAGTGATTTCTACTACATTTTTTTTCCTTGAAGTATATTTAAGTATTAGAAGTGATTAGACAAGGTATCACCATATTTTGCAAAAATGTTTAAGTATTTTCATGATCTGGACTGTTCCATCCTCTGCAATTTTCTAATTATGTCTTATTATTAATATCATTCTTAGGGACTACTACTGAACTTCAGATCAGCATGATTTTTCCCTAAATATTTCTTCCCTTTATTTCAATGACCATAGCTGGATCAATTGGAAGCCAACACTATCAAGTGCTACTTTTCAAAAATGTACCTATTACTTAAGATCCACCTAAATGTCAGCTCCTTAATAAACCCTTCCCAATTTCCCAGCTCTATGTGATGTCCAAAGGAATCCGCTTCATTTCTCTCTACAGTTGCTCAACTAAATCGGAAGAACTTTTTTCAATTATCATTTCACTTACCCTTTCAGCAAGCTCTGTGTGAAAACCATTCTCTCCCTCTTGAATTACTCTTCCAGGACACGACGAGCTCTGAATTTACTCCTACCTCCATGGCTGCGCTTTCTCCTTTTATAGACTTCTCCTCCAGCAAGACAATAAATGTTTCAGCCACTCAGGGCTGATGTTGGGCTCTATTCATTTCTTCATTTTCTAAGCTATTTCATACATGCTTATAGTTTTATTTGATTTATATAAATTTATATCTTCATCTCAGACATTTCCTCTGGGTCTTAGACCCCTATGTCTAATTGCCTACTTGACATTTTTTGCTTGCTTGGAAATCTCAGTAACACTTAAACTCAGTGTGGTCAAAATTGAGTACCATAAACTATTCTCCAAAACATGGTTTGTCTAGATTTTTTTTTCTATGATTAGTATAATCAGTCATCCAGTTATACAAGCCAGAAATCTAGATATTAACCTTGACACTTCCCTCTCCCTCAGCCCTCATGTGCAATTCCTTACCATATGTCAACTCCACTTACTAAATATCTCTAAAATCTATTCACCTCTCTGCCAGTACATCACCCTTTCCAAGCTTCCATCCTTTCTCACCTACTATTAGAGGGATCTCCTAACTACTGTTCTTGCCCCACTCCAATCCATTCTCCATACTACATCTAAAGCCGTTTTTTAATAGCAAATATGATGACATCATCTTGCTCTTAAAGTCATCCAATGGCTTCCTAATTCTCCTGGAATAAAATCAGACTCCTCAGCCTGTCTTACAAAACCGTGATAGCTCTCCAACTTTATTTTATCTATACCTGCCACATCCAATTTGTTCTCTTTGCTATGATGTACTTGGCCTTGTTGTGGTGCCTTACATGTGCCATCGTCCTACCACAGAACCTTTGGCCTTGCACTCCTGCTGCCTGGATTGCTGCACTCAGGGTGATCATATAATGTATGATCCAACTAAAATTCTTTTGAGTGTGAAAGGGACACTATTGCTAATTACACTAGACATGACAACAGGCATAAGTCAAGACTTTTCAGGGAAAATTGAGACATGTTCACTTTAAGATAACTCCTGTTCATTCACCAAATGTCATCTCCTCAAAGAAGTTCAAAACAACCTCCCTGGCAAGGTGAAGTCTATTATAAACTTATTAATACAATATACATATTTTTTATTCCACTATCCAAAGTTGCAATTTGACTTTTACACGTATAATTATTCTATCCAGTAGACTCTAAGCTCCATGAGGCCAAAACTCTTCCAAAGGCTTCTCACCATTGAATCACCTACTAAAAATATCATGTGTCATAAATATAATTTATATTAAATATAATTTATCAAATGGAAGACATGAAATAATTTCTATTTGAGATTAAACTTTGTCTTGATTGTCACAACCCAACATCCAGTTATACAAGACAGAAATCTAAAAATTATCCTTCATAGAGCATCAGACTGGGATGCAGAGGACCCAGGTTTGAAACCCGAGGTTGTTGGCTTAAGCAGGGAATTATCTGGCTTGAGCATGAGCTCACTAGCTTGAGCGCAGGGTCACTGGCTTGAGCATGGGATCATAGATATGACACCATGGCCACTGATTTGAGCCCAAAGGTCGCTGGCCTGCAACCCAAGGTTGTTGCTTGAGCCCAAGGTCGCTGGCTTGAGCAAGGGGTCACTCACTCTGCTGTAGCCCCCCCTGTCAAAGCACATATGAGAAAGCAATCAATGAACAACTAAGGTGCCGCAATGAAGAATTGATGCTTCTCATCTCTCTCCATCCTATCTGTCTGTCTCTATCTGTCCTTCTCTCTGTCTCTGTCTCTGTCACACACACAAAAATAAATAAATAAAATAAAAATTATCCTTGACACCTTCCTCTTGCTCAGCCCAGTATTCAATTTTTTCCTATGTTCATTTTCTTTGTCGCCTTCTCTCTCCTCTCCCTTCTTCTTTCCTCCCTTCTCTCTCTTTGCCTTCTTCCACTCTCTTTCTCCTCCCCTACCTCTCCTGCTGTATATATATTATTTTTCCAGAAGGCTAACACACTCATCAGATTCAAAGGGCATCTTTTCTTAGTAGAAAGTGGTTTCTGAAAAAAAGCCTTGTTAATTTAAATTGTTTGCCTGTAACACAGAAATTTGATTACTGGAGACCTGATGTGAGAGTCTGAATCTCACTCTCAGCCATAGTTCTAAAATGTGAAGACCTTTTAAATGTCAAATTATATTATACTTTTAAATTGAAATTTGAAATTTCACTAAGTGAAATATTTTATTTTTTTAATTTATTTTATTAAGGTGACATTCGTTAATAAAATTATGTAGGTTTCAGATGTATATTACCAAGTGAAGCATTTTAAAAGATTGTTAGGAAGCCACTTGAGATCCAGAAATCTCTTAGTTACTTATCCACATAAAATTATAAAGCCTCACAATGCTTCTGAGAGAGGGACTCAAACCCAAATATCTCAGTTTCATTAAAACTTAGACTCCTTCCAGCTTATAGCATATTTACTTATTTCTATGAGTCTCTTCTAGATCATTAACTGAGTATCGAGACATCTCATGGAGTTTATATTTCCCTTTTCCCCATCTACTTTCCATGACTTTGTATAATGTTTTACATGAGCATTGTTTAAATGAATTAATCTAGGATCTCCTCTGAGCCTGTCCTAGAATTGGACCCTTCACTTACCCAAAAGCTCTACTGACCTGCAACCTAGATCTCTAGGGGCATCCAGACTCCCTGTGGTCTAACCTGCACCACCAGGAACTCATTCATCCCTGAGTTGCAGTCCACCGCCCCCCTGTTCACTGGGCTTATAACGCTGTTGTGAAGAAGCCCTTGGCTACCCATCCAGGATTCTTCAGGACATAGCTTTGGTTCTGACTTTTATTAACGCAGACAGAGAGAGGAGAAACACTGCATGGGATGATTGAGAAAATGATGAATAACGTCATGGGTGATCAGTCCTTACCACTGTTGTGGAGAATGGAGACTGTGGCCCAGTGGAACAATAGTTTGGAGAGCTAGAGCTCCCTGAGGCCAAGTGGCTTCTGATTCCAGGTCAGTCATTTATAAGCTCTGTGCGGTCCTCAGTGCAGTGATCTGCACACCTGCCTCAGGGGCATGGTTATGAGGACCTCACCAGCTTCTACATACACAGTCGCTAAAACAGTTCCTGACTTAGAAATCCTCCTAAATAATACTATTATGGGGGAGAGAGGTGGAGGAAGGGCACAAATCTCACAACAGTAACAAACTATGAATATTAGTTACTGTTTTTTGAGTGCCAACAATGTGCCAGGCAGTGTGTGTGTGTGTGTGTGTGTGTGTGTGTGTGTGTGTGTGTGAGATGCCTTTATTAAAAAAAAAAAACACCTTGCTTTGGTGAGATTCTGGTGATAAAAAGCATTATCGCAGAAATAAGTGGAAAATGTACACGCTTCCACTGGTATTTTCATTACTTAAGACAGACCCAGATCACATATTCCCTAAAATAACTCCCTAAATTATTCCCCTTCTTCTCAGTCTTTGTAAGAAGACATGTTCTTTGTGTTCTTTTAAGTTCTTTTACAGCTTCATAGAATTCTCCTTAGGCATTCCTGCTGCTTCTTGTTCAATATCATTTTTTATTAGACTCCTGTTTTTCTGGTGATTAAAACGTTTTTCTCTCATTTTTCCTCTGTAAAACCATCAAGCTGAAGAATGTCTAGTCTGAGTCATACCTTCCTTACCTGCTTTAAAAAATAAAGGCACTGTGATCTAATATTCACTTTGACAGCGTCCAAGTCCCAAAATGCCAATTTGTCACAAGTACTGAATAATTCTAACCTAAAGCTGCAACATAGTATAGCGTTTAGAGGCTCTGACTTGATGAAATTTCCTTTTTCTCTGACTTTGATATAAAGAACAAGGTTTTTACGAAGAGAATAAAGAAATAACTTTCTTTCACATGCACGGAAAACTTTATTTTGTCTCTTTTGCCAAAAGTGTGGTTTTTGGACAACTAATTCCAGGCTTCTCTCTTTCCTACACGCAAGGCTCTCTCAGGGACAGCCCAGGAGTACACAATTAGTGCAAGAGATCAATGGACAGGAAGCCTCCTACCGAGCCAGGTCAGCACGTAGCCCTTAGCGCACAGACAGGCTCAGACTCTCTCAAGAAAGTAATGCAGAATTGAACCTCCAGATGAGAAATTTGGTTCCAATCAGCCATCGTGGATCTCCTGCAAGCTCACTGCACTCGGAACAGTCATCTCTGCCTGAGTTATCTCAACTGGCTGCCTGTACTATCCCATAAATCTATGGCATGATTAAATTGCACAAACTTCCTCCTCTTTGTTGGGCTAGATAAACATCTTTGGAGAAATAATTCACTTTGCTAATTGAGAGTAGTCATCTGAAATATTCAAAGCTGCCAGATGAGGCAGTGCAGCATGGTGAAAGTTCTCATCTGCGATCTGGGGATCTGCGCTCGCTCTGCCTTCGTTCTGCAAGTTTGCGGCAGCGACATGAATGAGTACCGTCTAAGAGAGGCCCAAGGGATGCCTTTGGCGAGAGTGCCCTCTCTCCCACTAGGTTTGGGCTGCTCCAGGACTGCGTCTTTGTCCCACCACCAGTATCTGTGAGTCTCTGTGCCGTTACCATTATCCTCTTCATTCGTCTCAGATGCAGCAGGAGCGTAGACGCTCCTACTGCTCTGTCCCCTTCTTCCCTCCTTCCCCACCCTGGAGTGACCTTGACACCACCATTGGGGCCAGAGTCTGGTTCTTGTCATGGGGCCCGTGTTTCAGCCACTGTAAGTTGTCATCGCCATCAGAGTTTCTGCTCTCTTTGCCAGTTACATAAGAGGCCACATAACGTCTGCTCCCTGCACAAGCTTTTATTAAACAGAGACAGCCCGCGAGGCCAAGTGGGCAAGAGGTACATCCCAGAACCGCGTCCCCTGGGAGGGCGAGTGGCTGTCTCCAGGTCTTGGCTCCTGGAGCCAAACAGCTCAGCTCTCTGCCTGTGTTTGCAGCCTTAAATACTCAAGGACGACATGTTATGTTTTCAGCCCAAAGGGGCAAACGAGAAGCAGCCCTTTCAAAATAAGAATTCCCCTGCTGTTTGTTTCATTTTGGCACACAATACGAACAGACTGAGGACAGGACCGAGCTGTCAACGCTTCCTACCCCGCTTCCACTGCACCTTTCATTTGCCAGAAAGAAAGTTGCTGAAGTTAAACAAGGGCCCAATGAATAGTCAAAATAATTGTTTAGCTTGGATATAAGGCCTTAGGTAAATAGATGATTGCCTGAGACCTCGGCCAGTGAAAGCAGTGCAGCAGGACGCCACTTGTTCTGTTCATAGGACATCAGCCAGTAGCCTCTGCTCCTCCGGGGACTGTTGTTACTGAATTATTTCTCTCTTCCCACAAGCATATTGAAGCAATTTAGTGTCAGAAGGGTTTCATGAAAGCGAGGAGAAGGAGCAAGATCTTTCTATATTATAAATAGGTACTTAAAACCCTAATTTTACCAGAGTAGAGCTTTCAGTTAAATAGCATGCTCGAGATATGAAACGTCTGGTTCCTTGGGAAATTTCTAATCTGCTTTGTTAGCCCGCTTAAAACTGTCCTGCCTCCTGCTTTACTATTTCTTTTTAACATGATTTAATCCTTTTCTAAAACAACTATTTACTACCTCCAAAGGCCCTTATTAGGTTTATGAGTAATTTGCTTCAAGACTGTAATTGTAGTTATGGACCAGCACGAAAGGAAACATTTGGGTGTTATGGGTTTTATCGTTATTGCTGCTGTTTATTTGTTTTGTTCTGTTTGTTTGTTTAGGTAGTTTTGCTAGCAGCTTGTTTCGTGGTTATTGGTCTCTTTTTCCCAAAAGTGAGGTTGCATCATAAAAAGTCTATTTCATTAAGAGTTTGAGTGAATTAGTTGCTAGGGAATTTCAGTTTTGCTGAATAACATTTTTAATAATTGCTCTCCATTTATTTTTTGAAAATAATAGATGCTCTGTTCATCCAGAACAGGATCTGGTGGTCTTATTCTACAGCCCGTTTCCTCTAGACTGTTATTTAAATAAATTCCTATCTGATTGACTCTTGCATTCATCAAGGTGGTATATTCCTCCAGTATTCAGTTTTCAGGAATCATGATAAATATATATTTGGTTTGCTGGCAAATAGCAATCAAAGATATATTTGGGTACTAAAAAGTTAATGGTTAACTGATTATATAATTTTTTTATCCTAATAATATAAGAGACTGGGTAAGAATATGGAATTTAGAGCCAATTTTCAGTTTGAGCTCAAGCTCCACATTTATTAGCCCTGTCTCAGACAAAATATCAATTTTCCATGGAGGCTTCAGTTTCCTCATCTGTAAATAGTCTAATAATAATAATACCTACTTCATTGGGTTGTTGGATAGATGATATGAGAAAATGCGTGTAAAATGCTAAGCACAGTGTAAGTATTCAATAAATGTTAGTTATCGTGTTATTCTCATGCACCTTATAATTTCCTCACAACGACCCTTTGGAGAAGGCAAAACTGCTACAATTATGCTAATTTAAATATTAGAAAACTGGACCTCAAAATGATTATTAATTTGCCTGAGGCCACCCAAGATGGTGAAATACTGATCCTCTCAGCAACCGGAGTTCCCTGTTCCTAGCATCTCACTCTCTTTTTATCCATCCTGCCACGTGATGCTGTCTCCTCTCGGTTTCTCCAAATCTAAAGTCTTACCTGATAGTGGGCCTCCTCTGCTTTATACTCTCAGATGGATAAATGGAATAAATTCTGGCAGAGGTTTTAAAACTTACCTTGATATTATACAGAAGTTTTCTGGGAACATAGTGTCCTCAGGACTACATAACCAGTATGAACTCTTTGGTAATACTGAGAGAAAAAAAATACTAGTAGAGAAATGACTTCCAATTGGTGAGTCTGAAACCCCTGGGAGAAGCCCAAAAGTATGACACACCTGGTCAACAAATCCACAAGCCCCGCAGGCTTCATAAACCAAGGTAGCATAGCCTCATCTATGCGTAGTTCTTTAAGTATATGTCTAGTTTACTGCCATTCATGAAATATAACATCATCTGAAGGCAGTATTGAATTTGTTATATCATTTTAACATACTGTATTATCTCATTGGCTATTAAAAGCACTTTTATCATGTGCAGTCTGTGATTTTTTTTTAAACCAGCTGTGCACAGTCTATAAGGTTAGAAACCAATGGTATTATGGAGAGAGCTCTGTCTATGAAGTTTAACAACCTAGATTTAAGGACTAGCTCTGCTAATTATAAATTTAAAGCACCATAAAGTCAGGCAGTCAATTAAAGTCAATAGACATCTACTGAGTGTCTTTAAAGGACCTGAGCCCTGAGCTGGGGCTAGGAAGATGGGTAGCAATCCTTCACTTTCTTCTCTGAGCCTTTCTTTTCTCAGCTATCAAATAAGGGGAATAATAGTGACGCTCTTCATAGGGCTGTTGTGAGGATCTAATGAGATCAACAAGAAAATAAATAGACTGTGAGGTTTGTGAATGTGCTCTGTAAACTCTGGTAACAGAGGTTACCCAAGACAGCTGCTGAGGAGAGGTAAACCCTTCAACTCCTCCCTGTGGCTTCCCTCTCACTATTGACCATCCAGGAATTTATCAAACGCTAACAGCATTCCCTTTGGATGTCACATTATATTTGTATTTTAAATATACTTTTCCATCTTCTCCCCTTTCTCCTCCCACTTCACTATACTCCACAAATTGTAACATTTTTTAATATCAATATGTCATGCCTGACCTGTGGTGGCGCAGTGGATAAAGCGTCGACCTGGAACACTGAGATCGCTAATCAAAACCCCGGGCTTGCCTGGTCAAGGCACATATGGGAGTTGGTGCTTTCTGCTCCTTCCCCCTTCTCTCTCTCTCTCCTTTCTAAAATGAATAAATAAGTAAATAATCTAAAACTATCAATATGTCACTACAGTATCAGATTATACAAAACACTAAACAAGGCACAAATATAAAATTCAAAGTAGAGAATAGCTTAAGGGCTCAGAGCTTGCAGTTGATTAGCCCAAGTATACACAAGGCCCAAGGCCCATCTGAGAGGGACATCTGCAACACTTCAGTTGCATGCGTTATCACCACTGAGGATCTTACCCAGGCCCTGGGTTGGGAAGAAGGCTTGTTCCCCCTCTCCACTCGCAGACTGAGGCCCCATGTCACCTCACGTCTGGAAAAGAGTTGTTTCTGGGAATGGACCCATTCCTGGTGGAGGAATCTGCTCCTGGTTCAGATGTTTCAGAAATATATCAGGTCTTATGTATTTTTACCTCTCTTCTGATTTCATGCTATATGTACTAAGTGGGAAACTGGTCTTACTAAATTTTTTTGTCCACGGAAGACATTCACGTAGAATCTGCTCGGTCCAGACCACACACAAAGCACGATGGAGAAATGCCGAATATGTACTACGCATCATCGCTGCTTTGCAGGAGTGTAGAAGGAAGTAAATTCAGCATCTATTGCCAGGAAGCAAGTGTTGTTTTATAGTCTCCAACCAATGACACCGTCAAGTGAAGCAGTTGAGGCTCAGAGCCTGCTTTATCCAAAGTCTACACTATTCCCAAGTCCAGGCTCTCTCTCTCTCCCCTCCACTTCATTACCTCCCTTGGTTTGGAAGGCAAGACACAAACCAAACAGGAAAGTGAATACGGACATTGAAAGAAACCTGCAAATAAATAGTAGAGACTCTACAGACCATTCTGTGTCCAAGGGAGACTAAGTGTGTGAAGGGCCCGGCGCTCGGCTGGCCTTCCTCTGCGCAGATCCTGAAGCAGATGAATGATCCCAGCCGGGGAGCAAGGGAAGTGGGTGGCAGTCAGAGCACAGCTGTGCCAGGTCCACGAGAAATGACACTGTGAGTGATTAAACTTCTAATAAGAATAAAAGCTATAATCCCAGTACACCATTTGTCCTTTCAAGTTAAGATGCTTCATCTTTATGGGCCCTTGGAAGTACAGAAAGGCTATAGAAACTTTGTAGATGGTAAAATTTTCACAGACCCATCTTCCAGGCATATATAAAAGAGAACGCGGCTTCCTTTCTTAGAGCTCTGCCAAGTTCATTACTGCTTAGCATTCATAAAATATCCCTCCCTACCTGGCACTTTCTTAGGCAAGGTGATATTTGCTGTTGGTTCCAGTGACATGAGTGGGTAAGAGGATTTACAGTGGAAAAGTGAATACATTTGGCAACAGTTTCAAACGTTTGTTCGGATCTTCTGTTTTCTAGGAGATGTACGACTAAGGGGTCAGACAGGGGTTCCTGCTGAACGCCGCGGCTCCTACCCATTCATTGACTTCCGCCTACTTAACAGTGAGTAATCAAGTGTACCTGGGAAGGAACAAACATTTTCCTTTAAAAAAAAAAATCTCACTTCCCTCTGAACTTCAAAACCTTCCAAGGGCTGCCTTCCTTCCTCCCTCTCTCCCCTCCTAAGTGGAACTTAACCCTTTGTCTTTAGATTTCCTCACTAGTGAAGTCATTCTGACCCTGCCCTCTCAAAGATTGGAGAGGAAAAGAGTGGCAAATGAGATCGTGTCAGTTTTAAAAATGTAAAGCTTAAAACTGAAGCCCTCTGCAAAAATAAAACAAAAACAAAACATTGTTTTCATTAGCTGGCACATCCTTTTCCACCTCCAGCCGTTAGACTGGATAAAATTCTATTTTATTTGTAAAACCCTACAGGGAAACCTGCTCGAGAGCTGCCCTTAGTAACCTATCCATTATGAATTCTCCCTCCTCTATCTAAGCTAAGTCCCTGAGGTTCATTCTTGCATTTCTGGTATAAAAAAAAAATACTCTTCAGCACAGTGAGCTCCCTTCATCTGCACTTGCTAAATGTGAAAAAATAAAAGAAGAAACCAAGGTTACAGAAAATATAATGTAGAAGTAAAATAGTCCATATTGAAAAGAGGCTCTCCATTTATTTACTGCCTCAAAAGTTTATTTATTTCTGCCTTTCCCCTTCATATATCATTTCTCATTTGATGTTTTGCTCAACCTCTGGTTCATAATTCTTTTCATTTCAAATTCCTTTGGAAATCCAAACCAGTGACCAGTCACCCCTCCAGATTTCATATCTCCTGATGATCAGAATCCTCCTTCACTTGACTCAGGCGTGGGGGGCAGAAAGTGTATAAATCTCACAATGAACCCTCAGGTTTTCCGGGTTTGGTTCTCACATCACTTCCGATCTATAGATTGCCAAGTGCTGGGTTGCACCCACAGAGTATTAGTTTTCTTTGGCATAAACATGTTCAGCTAAAGGGGTAATCTGATTTACCTAATCCTCTGGAAAGTACTAGGAGAAGTTCGAACTGGCTATGTCTGATCCTTAGATCCTTGAAAGGCCAACCAGGGACACGTGTGTATGTCTAGATTGTTAACCTCCTGTATCAATTGTGCAATATCTGTTTCCTCAGCTCTTTCAGGGACACAGAGACTCGAGTAACTCTTTCCATACTCCAGACAACCTCTGCCACCCAAACCCCTCATTTTAGAAGAACTGAGTCACTGATCAATGCAATGTTAAACACAGCCTGTGGTGAGGTCAGACAGTTCCTCCTTGCACTTCTCATGACTCCGAGTGGGCTGTTCCAGATATTCCTTGAATATTCCCTTTGGCAGTCTCTAGACTGTATGAATTTGCAGGTACTAGGCATGTAGTTCCAACAAGCAGGATGGGAATGAACAAGGAGTCCAGACCAGAGCTCTCTATAGCATCACATACTGAGTCTCAGGGAGAGAAATTAACGAAAAAGTCTCTCTTTTTTTTTTTTTAATTATTTTATTTTTTTAATGGGGTGACATCAATAAATCAGGATACATATATTCAAAGATAACAAGTCCAGGTTATCTTGTCATTCAATTATGTTGCATACCCACCACCCAAAGTCAGATTGTCCTCTGTCACCTTCTATCTTGTTTTCTTTGTGCCCCTCCCCACCCCCTTTCCCTCTCCCATTCCCCCCTCCCCCCCATAACCACCACACTCTTATCAATGTCTCTTAGTTTCACTATTATGTCCCACCTACATATGGAATAATACAGTTCCTGGTTTTTTCTGATTTACTTATTTCGCTTTGTATCATGTTATCAAGATCCCACCATTTTGCTGTAAATGATCCGATGTCATCATTTCTTATGGCTGAGTAGTATTCCATAGTGTATATGTGCCACATCTTCTTTATCCAGTCATCTATTGATGGGCTTTTTGGTTGTTTCCATGTCCTGGCCACTGTGAACAATGCTGCAATAAACATGGGGCTGCATGTGTCTTTACGTATCAATGTTTCTGAGTTTTTGGGATATATACCCAGTAGAGGGATTGCTGGGTCATAAGGTAGTTCTATTTTCAGTTTTTTGAGGAACCACCATACTTTCTTCCATAATGGTTGTACTACTTTACATTCCCACCAACAGTGTATGAGGGTTCAAAAGTCTCTTTTCTATAACAGAATATTTCACCTCTGCGTCATAGGTTTGTGTAACCTTGAATTTTTTTCATTAGCTTGTTTTAATTTTGTAAGCTGAAAGAAACACTGGGAAAACATAGAAAAATGAACAGAAACTCGACTCAGATAATAGTTCACTGTTAGTCACCATGTAACACACAGCGTACAAGCAGGTGCCATCCGGTCACCTCTCTGCTGTCGATTCTTCAGGAACTGCCCAGTGAGTGGCTGGACTCCACTCCCACCTCCTTCCCCTGGCCCAGGATGTTCTCTGTCCTCCCACCCCCACTCTACCCCACCTGCTGTTCATGTGCCTCTCCCCTCTGAGTGACCATATTGTCTATTCATCCTGAAATTCCCTTTCTCTTCTGCTCAGCATTCCACTCAGAATAACTCTTTCACTCTTGTCTCTTTACCAGTTACACATGCAAAGAAATATTAATTTGCCTTTACTGCATTTTGCTTTATAAATAGTATCGATTTTTTTCTCCCTCAGTGTATAAAACACAACCCAAAATAGACTTCAGGATCCTAAAGGACCTTTTTTTACAGTTACTGAGCATCCAATATCCATTGTTAATTTACCAATTAGATTAAAGGGTGCTCTCAGAAAGTTATATTAAGTAATTATAAATGTCAATCAGCTCTTACATTAAACTGAATAGCTTAAATAGGACAGAAGCCCTCTGAGCTATTTCTTTTCTATGGCATTATCCATTTCATTGTCTAACACCCCAAATACCTTGTTAGCGAGACTAGAACCACAATTTCCTGTGGTTACTCTCCACAATTTCCTAACTTAGTCTGCAATCAAACAGCTTGTCACCAGGTCGCAGAGGTATGTAGTACATCCAGTCACATAGTGACTTATAGTATATGTCATATCTCCTGATATTTAATGTACACTCTATTTAATACTTATTCATGTTCTTGTGGTTTGCCTGAGTTATTGCCATGTGCTTTCTACCTAACGGGAAACATTTTAAACATAACTTTATAAAAATAAATCTTTAAGAAACATTTTCTCATAATTTTTTTCTGCACAAAACATGATTGCAATTCTACACAGTTAGTACCAAACTAGTTTAAAGTGAGTTTTTGAATATCATTCACCATTATTTTTTCCCCAAGTATAGGTAGACACCCAAGACCTTATTTTCCTTAGGCATTTGCAGTTTTGCTAACATTTGTTGGACTTTTATGTATGTATATATTTATTTATATATTTTTTTGAGAGAGAGAGAGAGGAAGAGAGATGAGAAACATCAACTCGTAGTTGTGGCACTTTAGTTCAGTGATTGCTTCTCACACGTGTATTGATGGGGGAGCGCCAGCTAACACAGCAACCCCTTGCTCAAGCTGACAATCTTGGGCTTCAATCCAGAGACCTTTGGGCTCAAGCCAGCGACCATGGGATCGTGTCAATGATCCCATACTCAAGCCAGTTACCTCTGGGTTTCAAACCTGGGTCCTCAGCATCCCGGGTTGACCCTCTATCCACTGTACCACCACTGGTAAGACTGTTGGACTTATTTTTTTAACCATTTATAAGAAACACTGAATCCCATGGCCTCTACTTGCAGTGTCTGCATCCCTGCAGCCTGCCTTCCAAAATGGTTAGTGAAACTCACATGGCTGCCATTTTCTGTCCAAAGTGCTCCCGGGGGCTTCCCCCCTATCATCTACTCACCATATGCCTTGAATGGCTGGGACACACACAACAAAAATGTACATTAAATAGTAAGGCTCGTTGCATATCTCCATTGGTCCCGGTAGCCATGACTCCAGCTTGTCACAGCAGATCAGGAGATGTCAGAATTGCTATCTAAAAAATAAAATAAAAATTCCTTCTATCAGAACAAAGTTTCTAAATACTAAAACAGACAACTAGATTGGGGTGGGCAAACGACAGCTAATGTACCAAATCTGGACCTCACCCCTGCCTGTTTTCTAAATAAGATTTCTTGTTGCAATGTTACTTACAATAGCCAAGATTTGGAAGCAGCCCAAATGCCCATCAGTAGATGAGTGGATAAAAAGGTGTGGTATATTTACACAATGGAATACTACTCAGCCATAAAAAGGAAAGAAATCTTACCTTTTGTGACAGCATGGATGGACCTGGATATTATTATACTAAGTGAAATTAGCCAGTCAGAGAAAGACAAGTACCATATGATTCTACTTATATGTGGAATCTAATGAACAAAATAAATTAACAAACAAAATAGAAACAGATTCATAGATACAGGAGAACAGACTGACAGCTGTCAGAGAAGACAGGGTAAGGGCTAGGTGGAAAAGGTAAAGAGATTAAGCAAAAACAAAACAGACAACATGGTGATTATGAGAAGAGGAGTGGGGAGAGGGAGGAGAGAGGAAAGAGAGGATAAATGAGTGACTGCAGGACACTTGACTTTGAGTGGTGAACACACAGTGTAGTGTACAGGTGGTGTATTATAGAACTGTACACCTGCAATCTTCATAAAAGTATGTCACCCCAATAAACTCAATAAATTATTTTAAACTGGGGGAAAAAGGATTCCATCTGAACACAGCCATGCCCACTCATTTACATATTATCTACAGCTGCTTTCACTCTGCAATGGCAGAGTGCTTACAACAAAGACCAAAGATACAGCCCACAAAGCCAAAAATATTTACCATATGACCCTTTCAAGAAAGTGCCATTACTTTGCTTTTAAGAATAACTCACACTGATTAAATTTAAATAAGACAGAAGTATAAACGGAAAGGGCACCTCTCTTGCTCATCCAGACTTTAGATTACACAATTATAATTTCAGTTTCACAAATGTTTTTCTGAAGATTTTCCCTTCCTGTATTTCTGAGGGCACAGTACTACCACGACCATGTACTTACTGTCTACATAATAAGTGACAATATATGTCTGGTTTGCCTGGCATAGTACTAGCTTGCACCTGTTGTCCAGGCATACTTCTAAATAATGCTACCTTTCACTTTCAAAATATCCTGGTTTGAACAATAAATTACCTGGCCAGTGGGTAATATAGTTTTTTCCAAAAAAGGGTACTTTGAGACAACTATCAAATATCACCTGCATTCTAGAAATGAAGATGAAGAAAATCTTCCTAATAAGAGATCTCTCCGTATCCACCCACTTGTCTATTCATCAATATGTAGCATGAAGTTACTTGTTAACAGCCAGCTGCATTTCCTGTTTATATTTCAAACAATTTAGAAAGGGGGCATCTCTATAAACTTTTAGAAGCTTCTCTGCATAATTAGCGGAAAACTATGGCTTCTGCACCATTGTGTGGCACACAGGAACCACAGATCTCTCAGAGAACAGTTATCACTACACCTAAGCATGCAGGGGCAGAACAGAGTGAGAAAAAAGGGTGACACTTAATTTTATTGCACATAAGAGAACTGGAGGAGGGCAGGAAGAACAGAAATATAATGACTCCATTATACCTATGCCAACTCCTGCAGATTTATTTCATTCATTAACTCTGTTGGCTGCGGGGGTGGAGTGATATGAGAGGAAAACATGTAGGGAAGGGTGTTCAGAAAGATGCGTGGCCACAGAGGTGAATGCCACGAAAGCAATTACAGTTCTCTGCGGAACAGGTGCTACAGCAGCTCCTTCTACATCTTTCTCTCCTGGTTTCATACAATCAGTGGCCTCGGTAGATAATGACTGGGTGCCGATGTTCCCCTGGCAACCATTTCAGACCAACACAATGCGATTGCCACGCTCTTCGCTCAGCAAAGGGAGTGACAGACGAAGCCAATGTTCCCAGGGACGGAGGAGCCCGAAGGAAAGAATCAGCTTCAGCAGAGGCTGCAGGGCTCCGGTATCAGCCGTGACGGAGAGCCTGCAGCTCCAGCCCAGCCCCGGGGCTTTGCGGCAGTGGGGTAATTGGCTCTGTGGCTTTTCCTGTGGCTTAATTTGCTAATCTTGATCTTTAAGGTTCTATTCTTCCAGAGCTGCCTGCCCACATACAGCCATTTTAGCGACATAAGCATGAGGTAATTTTAGTGTAGCTACAAAAATATTTTCCTTCGCTTATTATTTCTAGAACTAATATTTACAAACACACACACACACACGTACACACACATGTATATTCGAGTCTCTTAGACCTCATAAAAGGTATAAGTGACCTAGAGACTCAAATACTATTCTAACAGCTGCCATATAACATACATATTACACCCTGAAGAAAGATAAAATACTTTCACAGAAAAAGAAAAGAAAAACCATCAACCAAAACCCATGCCATATGTAACCGTCTGGTGCGGTTACATCTTAAAGATGGAGAGGCAATTTTGCTTACAAACCTCGTTTCCTAAGAGAGAATTCTACGCAGATGATGACAGCCTTTCAGCAATCTTAAAGATAACTTTTGACATTACCTACGAGAACCACACAAAATGTAAAGAACCTAAACTGAAATGTGATGGGATGAGATATTGTTTAAGGGTACAAACTTGTACCTAGTCGATAAATAAGTCCCAGAGATCTAATGTCCAGCATAGTGATTCTAGCCGACAGTACCCAATTGTAACTTTCAAAGTTGCTATGAGATCTTTATTGTTTTCATCACAAAAATGAAGTGATAATTTTGTGACCTAAAAAAGGTGTTAAGCAATGCTACAGCGGCAATCTTATTGCAGTATACAAATCAATCAAATCAACATGTCCTATACTTTAAACTTACACGATGTTGTATGTCAACTATATTTCAATAAAGAGGTAAAAAGAAAAAGAGAACATCCTTTTAAAAATATTACTGGGTGACTTGAAAGAAGTGGTGCCGCGGGGGTGATATCCCACCTCCCTCAAAGCCTTGAGCCCCAGCCCTGTGCTCCCCAGGCATACAAGGAACCAGCTGGGACTCAGACTTCTTGTGAGTGCCCAGGTAACACCCCACAATTCCCAAGTTCAATATTTGCCTTCCTGTAGAAGAAAGGCCAGGCACTGGTTGTGGTCGTGGTGCTTTCTGGCTCACCTGGACCATGTTCCATGATGTACACTCAGGATTTCGGGCTGCCAGCTCCCAGCACTTCTGATGCAGAAGTGTCAGACCAGGAGGGTGGTTAGCCACCGAAACACCACTGCACTGCAGAAGACAGACTTAATGGTGTCCTCACCATTTCATCCATTCCTTGCCACTACTCACCAGTGGCCATCGATGGCACGTTGCCTGGGGTAAGCATTGTTCCAGGAGTTACAAAGGTGAATGAGACATAGCCACTGCCTTTGAGGAATTCACAGAGACACAAGCAACTCTATTTTAATGTAATGTGATACATCTACTAATATGTGCATATATGACAAAAGTATACATGATGTGAGAAACACATATATGTATACAGGATTCAGAAGAAAAGCCATTAACTTAGGGAACATTGAGGAAGGGAATAATTAATTTTGTCTTGGAAAATTAGAGAAGACTTTCTGGAATCAATAAAACATGATCAGTTTCTGAAGCAACAACACACCCCATGCTAAAGCCAACTTACAGGGCCATTCTAAAATACGCTTCAAGACCTAAAGAACCAGGGAAGAGTTGTCAACTGGATATAGATTCAACTGGAGATGAGGTTTTCAAGTAGGGATCAGAGAAGTCAGGAGAAATCATTCAATATACCCAACTGTCTGGAAAAGACCATATTCACACCACAAAAGTTTTAACCTTCTTAAGATAGAACTGAAAACAACAGTTGCCTCTGTTAACCTGGCTGACATCATTTAACAGATTTATGTTTTTATCTGAGTGATGAAAATAGAAAATTGAATCAGGGAGTCCAATACTTTCTCTGGGTTATCATTCATTCATTCATTCATTCAACAAATAGAACAACCATTCTATGCCAAGCAAGCCATGAGGCCAAGATGCCCTGAGCCTCATCAATAGCCAATGTACCGCCCTGGCCGGTTGGCTCAGCGGTAGAGCGTCGGCCTAGCGTGCGGAGGACCCGGGTTCGATTCCCGGCCAGGGCACATAGGAGAAGCGCCCATTTGCTTCTCCACCCCTCCGCCGCGCTTTCCTCTCTGTCTCTCTCTTCCCCTCCTGCAGCCAAGGCTCCATTGGAGCAAAGATGGCCCGGGCGCTGGGGATGGCTCTGTGGCCTCTGCCTCAGGCGCTAGAGTGGCTCTGGTCGCAATATGGCGACGCCCAGGATGGGCAGAGCATCGCCCCCTGGTGGGCAGAGCGTCGCCCCATGGTGGGCGTGCCGGGTGGATCCCGGTCGGGCGCATGCGGGAGTCTGTCTGACTGTCTCTCACTGTTTCCAGCTTCAGAAAAATGAAAAAATAAAAATAAAAAATAAATAAATAAATAAAAATAGCCAATGTACCGAGAACTTTTTATAGGGCAGGTAGCTCCTGTCTCAACCAGCAATGTGACTGCAGTCTTCCAGAGACACAAAATGCAAACATCTGAACAATTCTTTTTAAGTCAACAAGGATTAGGGTGTAGTAGAGTGGCACCTGCTAATTGCTATCCCTGGGCTGAATATTCTGAGTGTTCAAACGGAAATTTTCAGATATTCTTCTAGCTTCAATGACCTAACTATCTCATTACATGGACAAGGCAAACACACACTAAACCAAGAGCCGTACAAAAAAAGCATAAATTATCTAGTCCTAAAATAATTGACGCCAAGAGTAAATCAGAGACCAGAAAAGGCAGAGATTACTGAGGTGCCCTGAGCAGAGGAGAGCTCTATGGTCTCGTGCTGAACTCTGGAAGATAAGGTAGAGCGTTGACTGCTTAACAAATTGCCTAGAAGTAAGTCTGAGCTGATATGTAGGAGACATTAAATCACTAAGTAGGAAGAAGTTCCAGAAAGTAGTAAAGTATATTGACAAGAGAGAGAAAATGAAAGCCTTGAAATGCCAAGATTAGGAATTTGAACTTGATTCATTGAACAAAAAGGCTCACCAAAAAATTTGGAGAAAACAATGGTCAGGATAAAATAGTGTTTAAGAACACTGACTGACACCCATATGTAGGAGGGACAGATTCATGAATCTAGCGAAGTGTAAGACTATCGTGACAATAAAATGAAAGTATTAATCCAGAGATGATGTGGAGAAGAAGAAATAAAACTCAGTGAACTCAGTGACACGAAAAGCTCCAAGGGTTGGTCCGGCCATCTGAAAACCCAGCAATGGGGTCAACGGCGAGGAAAGGTGAAGGGGAAATTGGGGGAAAGATGGTGAGTTCGGTTGGGTCAATTTTTTTGCAGGAGAGTGAAGTGGAAATATCTAGGGAGTGCTGGAAATAACGGGAGGCAGTGCAGGTGAGAGAGGCCTGATTTGGAAGTTTCACTTGGGAATCTCAATCATCTGTGAGCCATGGCCACAACAGATATCACAAAGTCAACAGCTACTTTGTTCAAATGGGCCCTATAATTTTAGATTATAATAAGCTTGATTTAGCAAAGCACAGACTGTTGATGCTAAAGTTCACAAAGAAGTAAGTTTCACCAGCGATTTATTTTCCTCTGTGAGAAATTATTTCGACACCACCCGTGTTCCCCCTCCCGCCCCCACTACAACCACCACCACTGTGGATTCTACTTGGGACAAACGTGGCTGCCTGTGTCTTGGCCCAGTGGGTTTGCTGACTCGTCTAAATGAAGCACAGATAAATGTCAGTTTTCTATTGCAGCACTTCCTTGAGTGAAACCCTGACCCAATCGGAGCATTGCTAGTGGCTTCTTTTCATAGTGGCTTCTTTGGATTTTTGAAGACCGTAAAATGTAAAGAGAAGCAGGAGTAAATTTCCTTTTGACTAATGTTACCCTAAGTCACTGAGCTAAAACGACCTGCTTGTTAAATAAAATTAAAGGAGTCTCCTACCGAGAAGGAGGCACAGCTTATCTGTTATGTCTTCATTTTTAAGCCAAATGAGGGCTTATGTCCTCTTGTTGCCACCTTATATTGACAGTGTCAGAAAATCTAAGACTCACCAAGGTCCCCATTTGACTATATATATGAAAAAAATAGAGAGAGAGTGTGTGTTTCATCCTTAGAATCTTTTGTGTTTCCAAACTGAAGTCTCAGGGTTAAGACATAAGATTATGATCTTTGTTTTCTCTCTAACTAGCAAACCAAATTGCCTTGGGGCTCCTGGGTGGTTTATTACTTATAAGTAAACTTAGGAGGAAGAGCAGTAGAACAGCTGCCTAAGTGGCAGCAATTAAAGAAGAAAGTCCCACGGGGAAGATGGCCCATGTCGCTGAGCCTGACAACAGCCACCACAACAGCATCAAGATGGGAGGTGCTGACTCCCACACTCGGGGTGCAGGAGCCCAGGTGTGGACGCCTCTTAGGCAAGGCTCCCCCAGGCTGTCATTTCCTGAAGGTCTAAAAGCACAGAAAGGCTGCTGTGAACTCTGGAACTAACAGAGGCCACTGATACCCAACCACATGCTGCTTCTCCGCCTCGTCTTCAGGGGTGGCCCCACCCAGAGCTCCACACACACTGATCTCCTGCTGCCCAGTGCACATTCTAAAATATAGTCAACAGAGCAAGCTGACAGAAAGATAATGAGCTTTGAACCAGACCGAGATTTGAATCCTACTTTTGTGAGCTTGGAAAAGTCCTCCAAACCACTTCATGTCCACGCATACGGAAGGAGAATATAACACCAGCCTCACTGGGTGACAGAGAGAAGTAAATGACATCATGTGTCCAGCAGCCTGCCTTGCTCACATAGGTCTTCAATAAGTGTAGTTGAACTTCAGATGTACCTTCTTCCTCTGCTGAGTACACCTGCCCAGCCACCTCTTCTCTTAGGAAACCTGGCCCAGCATTTATGAACTTTGGAAAGCCTTCTGCAACCCTCCCAGGGAACTAATCCTGGTAGTCATTCCTGCCTCCGTGCTCCTACGGCACCTTCCTGAAAGCATCCATCTCATTGTAACTGCAAACTCACTGAGTCTAAACCTCTGGATAATATAGTTTTTCACGGTGTCCTGAGGTGATCTGATGCAGCAAGCCTGGCTCTGGACCTTCTGGGAGTACTTGATATCACTGATATAGGTCAGTTAGGCCATACACGTATCATATCATATCAGACTATAATAATAATAATAATAATAAATAATGGCTCTATGCATGGAGCCCTTGGGATCTAGACACTGCATTATGTGCCTTGTACAGATCAACTCATTTAGTTTTCACAAGATCCCTATGAAGTGACACTACTATTTAAATTGATGCTCAAAGAGGAGAAATAACTCACCTCCAAAAGTTATGCTAGAGCACAAGCTCTTTACCGTAATAGAATATAATTTTTCTTTATACATGAACTTTAATAGTCAAAGTCAATATATGTATGCAGTATATTCCTTTTATGTGACATACAGTATATAATGACAGTTACACACATTTAATATTTAATATTTTTCTTGCATTATAATCGCCATTTTCTTTTTATAGCACATTTAGGCTATTTCCTTTTTGGTATGAAATTGATTAATACCATTGAGCAAATAGTTTCATAATTAATTAAGAAATATGTAATTAGGCCCTGGCTGATTGGCTCAGTGGTAGAGCATTGGCCTGGCGTGTGGAAGTCCCAGGTTTTTTTGTGTGTTGTTTTTTTTCGTTTTTGTTTTTTCATTTTTTTATTTTTTTATAGAGACCAAGAGAGTCAGAGAGAGGGATAGACAGGGACAGACAGACAGGAATGAAGAGAGATGAGAAGCATCAATCAACAGTTTTTCATTGCGCGTTGCGACATCTTAGTTGTTCATTGATTGCTTTCTCATATATGCCTTGACTGCGGGCCTTCAGCAGACTGAGTAACCCCTTGCTGGAGCCAGCGACCTTGGGTCCAAGCTGGTGAGCTTTTGCTCAAACCAGATGAGCCCGCGCTCAAGCTGGCGACCACGGGGTCTCGAACCTGGGTCCTTCCGCATCCCAGTCTGACACTCTATCCACTGCGCCACTGCCTGGTCAGGCAGAAGTCCCAGTTTTGATTCCCAGTCAGGGCACACTAGAGAAGTGACCATCTGCTTCTTTACTTCTTCCCCCTCCCTTTCTCTCTCCCTCTCTCTCTCTTCCTTTCCCGCAGCCATGGCTACATTGGTTCCAGCGAGTTGGCCTCCACTTCAGGCACTAAAACAATGGCTCTGTTGCTTAGCAATGGAGCAATGGCCCCCAGATGGGCAGAGCATCTCTTCCTAGTGGGCTTGCTGGGTAGATCCCAGTCGGGCACATGTGGAAGTCAGTCTCTCTCCCTCCCCTTCTCTCACTAAAAATAGAAAAAAACTTAATTAATTAAAAATAGAAATATGTAATTATACATCTAGGTAAATATCAGATTTTGCAACCTTTCAAATGTATTTTATAATATTCCTATTACCCTAGCAGAAGGTGCTCAATGACAAATTGCATACTTCATCACCCGACCTTGTGTTCTTTGATAAGAAAGAGAAGGGTGTGGTGATGACAACCCAGGACACTAGTCAGCTGTCTCCAAAGAAGGAAATAGAATCACTATTGTGACAAATTAAAGACAGATTTGGGGCTGCCACCGATTGCCTTAATTTTTCTCAAGGGGAGTTGGTTATTTCCTGTCATGCAAACTGTGCTTTGTTGAGAGACAGTTTCTCAAAATGTTTATAATACAGGGTGGGGCAAAAGTAAGTTTACAGTTGTGAGTACATGAAACGCAGAGTTTATTCTTGTATTACTCTTTATTTATTATTGTATTATTTTCCATATGAACAACTGTCAACCTACCTTTGCCCCACCCTGTATATTAAATAAAAAGAAACAGGATACAAACTTGTATACATTAAAAGAAGATCTCAGTTACATTTTTACAAACTTACCAAAATTTTAACAGGCATTATTTCTAGATTATTATTACTTCCTTCTTTCTATTTTTTCTAAGCATATTGTCCTTTTATAATCACACAAAAAAATAAGATTTTATTAAAAAGAAAAAGAACTCAGTGTTGATTAGAAATAGAGTCGTTTTTTTCCCTAAAAAAGTAATATCAAGATGCAGAAAATGAAGTTTCAGTCATGGGCCAAAATAACGTTATTTTCTAGGCCAACTTGGAAAGTGATTGGCAGTCACAAAGCTGAGTACTTCTCAAAGTCATGTATGGGATTTCACAATGATGGCTTGTCATTTAAAGATGAAATTGACTCCAAAGAGCATGAAATCAAAATTGTAATTTTCATTTAATCAGCACTTTACATGACAAAGCTTTGGCATGAAGGTAGGTACTCCAAAAGATATTTCAGCCAAGTTTCTACTTTTACAAGAAAAAAAAATATTTTAAAAAAAAATTCCACAAGAAACAATCAACAAAAAAGCAGAAGAGGCCAAGTAACTCACTGCAAGATAATGAAAGGGTTAAGATATTAAGAGCCAGAAATCAGGTCTTTTTGACATTCTGTTTTTTCACTAAACTACATGGCCTTTCTTATTGAAACTGTACCTTAACGATATAAAATAAATTTACCACTTGCCATGAGAGCTAAGACAAGACAAGGATCCCCCTGACCGGGCAGAGCCGGCCCCAGAGCCCACGGCCTGGACTGATTCTGGCAGCAGCGGCATCCGGGACCCGCCCTTCACGGTCCTGGGCTGGAAAAGGGCAGAAGGGGAAGAGGCTGTCTCTCACCAGGTTGCTGTGAAAGGGAGTGAGTAAATGCATGTCAGGTGATAGCTTAGGACCTATCACAGAGTCAACTCTCAATAAATGTGGACTTTTATTATTACTTTTATTACTGTCATTTGTTTTCCTGTTGCCCTGTACACAGAAGTACTTGTGAGAAGGGTATATGTGTCACAGTACAACACCCTTGACTTACATTGAAGAAGAGAGTATTTCATTATCCCTTTTCAGTTTCCCGTTCTTTCACTCATTTATTTTTTTCCACAAATGACTGTTGAGCTCCGCCTACAATACCAGGCGCATTTCTTTCTGATGTACGGCTATAAATAAAATGGGAGAAATGAAACAATAGTTGGAACCATGGGATTCAGGAAAGTGTTTCTGCAAGACCTCTAAGCATGCTGGTATTATGGACCTCATTGAGAAAGAACAATGCACTATATGGGAGGGAGAAGTCATAACTGCAAATAAAGTGTCCTGAACAGGTGGGAGGGAGACTGGCTCAGCAATGGGGGCAGCTTTTCTGATAGACCAGGAAGAGAGAAGGCAACAATGGCTGCAGAGAAGGACGCTCTGTGGGTTTTATAACAGAAAAGAAAGGAATTTCCCATCTAATGACCCCCAGTTTCTCTATGAAGTAGGAAGCTAGGTGGGAGCAGGAAGACGGGACACTGGAAAGCCCTCTGAGCTTGCTGCTCGTGCATTTTTTGTTTTTGTTTTTTTTATTCTTTCCAAGTGAGAGGAGGGAAGATAGAGAAACAGACTCCCACATGTGCCCCCACAGGGATCCACCTGGCAGCCCCCATCTGAGACTAATGCTCTGCCCATCTGGGATCATGTTGCAACCCAAGCTATTTTTAGCACCTGAGGTGGAGGCCCCACAGAGCCAACCTCATAGCCTGGGGCCGATATGCTCTAACCAACTAAGCCTGGTTACAGGAGGAGAAGAGAGAGAAGAGAGAGGAGAAGGGGTGGAGAAGCAGATGGTCACTTCTCCTGTGTGCCCTGACTAGAAGTCGAACCCGGGACATCCACACACTAGGTGGATGCTCTACCACTGAGCCAACTAGCCAGGGCCACGGCTTATGCACTTGTGACCCAGAGAGACAGTTCTGTGTTCCACTTGGTCACCAGCACTCCCCATCAAGAGTGTCACAGCTGTGGTACCATTGAAAGGGAAATTCCAGCAATGATACGCTGCCCTGACCCACCTCTGTCAGCTAAGCCTATTCCAGCGTTTTCTCTTTTTCTCACTGTGCAGGCCATATGGATAAGCCTGTCACTGTGCCTGCCCTCTCTCCATAGTCCTACATCTCCCTAGCAAAACAAAACCGAACAGCAAAGGAAGTGATAACCTCATGTCAAAGACTCCTCTCTCTCGTGCTTATTTGTGCTCTGTGAGTAATGTAATCTATAAGGAATGTCCAGCCATAAACACAAGTTCTACTTCTGTCTCTGGTGCCTCTGCCCTGCACACTCACCCTACTACCACCCACAGGAGGCAATCCATCAAATGAAGACAGCTGTGGCTGCAGCTGTTTATTTCCAGGGTGGGGCTAGGAGATGTTCCCTCCTTGCTCTCCTGCCCCCAATATCTCTGGATCCTATGGCAATGTGAAATTTTCTACCACCTTTTCTCCCAAGAGTTGCAAAAAATTTAGTCAAGTACAATGTACTCACCTTAGCATAAATTCCAAGTCCCAGCATCCCCCTTCCCTCCCCCATCCACCATTTGTTGACAATCCTCACCATGTGAGGAAGGAAAATCCCCTATCTCCTCTCTTCTTCTTCTAATTTTTTATTTTGTACCACATTTCATGTATCTTCTGTTTCAGAGGCTGTTCTTGGATAAGACCAGAAAGCTAAAAATCTATCCCCCCTAAAAAACTCCCTAGAAGACCTAGAATAAATCCCCCTTTTTTAAGAAAGAAAAGGTAAATGAGATTAAATGATTTATATTTATTGAGCAACTACTGTGTGCCAGGGTAACAACTACATAAAAAATGAACAAAACGCTTTAAGAAAACCTAGTACACAGCTGAAATAAACACCAGAGGATTTGACAACACTAGATAAATTAACAGGCACCACAGGAGGCAGCAATAGAGAGAGTACTGAGTATGAGACATTGTAGCAAAGAAACTTGTGGAGAGGTTAGCATTGAACTTGAACAGTGATTGGATATTTGTAAGTGGAGATTCTTTTCTAAGTTCATTCAAAATAAAGACCAAGCATGAGAAAATGCTGGGTTCATTCAAAGGGTGAGTGTGTGGGATTCCAGAGCGAATGTGCAGTGTTGAGAGGTGCAGTTTGCATGGTTGGAGAGAAGGTAATCAGAATTTATATAAAACTAGGCTGAAACTTCTGCTAAATGATGCAAATTGGTTAAAATCAGGCCAAGGGTCATTTTGATTGCCAGTGTTATTTAGTCTATAAAAAATAAAATGGAGAATCACTGAAGGCTAGTAAATAAAGAACACCACATTTTCTTCTCCTTTGTAACTTGCATAGCAAGTGGTTTCTTCTAAATATTCAAACTAAGTTACAAAGAAATGACCGGTTATTCCTGAGTGTACAGTGAAAATGAATTCTGTATCACTTCAACCCCTTTAGTCCAATCTTCTATACCTAAGACTTCTTTATCAACACACTTTATAAAAAACAGCATATACTGTTTAATTCTTATCCAAATTTGTTACACAGAAAAGTCAGGATCTCAATCTAATATCAAAACATAATCTATAACTGTAATTCTAAAATTTATTGAAAATGTTCTCCCTGGTAACACTTCATACCTATAACCTGTTTTATTCCTCTTCAACAATGTGTCAGGTTCTGTTATCTATTATCATCCTCTGTTGATACAAGGGATGTGGAGGCACTGACAGGATGGAGAGAGGTCCACATGAGACATGGTCAGATTGCAAAGCCACGCAGTGGTTTATAGACCAGCGGGAAGACCTCCCACCGCCTTCTCTGCTGCTGATTGTGTTCTACTCAGGCAAGCCTCCAGACACACTAAGCCTACAGGGATACTCTTTTTCGTTCATTCATTCACTCAGTATGGCTCCTACTATGTGCCAGGCACTGTCCTAACCCCTTAGCTCCAGTGGTGAAAAGGAAACAAATAAGTCAATTTCCTTCTTCCATAGGATCTTTTCTTTTACTCTGTTCTCCATCACATTTATCCCTTTGATTATAACAATAATTATCCTTGCAGGGGTCGTCAAACTTTTTATAAAAACCGCCCACTTTTGCAGTGCTGGTAGACCTGGTCCCTACCGCCCACTAGTGGGCGTTCCAGCTTTCATGATGGGCCAATCGCGGCGCTGTTTGGTTGCACAGTAGGGACGACCCCTGCTGGGTCTTCAAAATGTCAACATTATTCTTGATATCACTGTCAAAGTGTCTTAAGAGTGTCTTAATATTCATGTAAAAGAAATCATTTCCACAGGCAAATAGATGGTACCTCAGAGAGAAACATCTAAAAAAGTAAGAGTTGTCTTAAACATCTCAAAAGATGAGATATATTGAAAGACAAGCGTGCTCTAGTCATTTGAACATTCTCTTAAATGGGAATTGCCAAATATGGATAATCTGTTTTGAAAAAATTTTATATATTCAAGAACTCCTAACACAAAAACTAGTTGGAGCTTAGCTTAGTTTTTCTTCAGTGACTCATGACTTCTCAGACTTTTAGACTGCTTCAGAGTCACTTATTTTAAAAAGCAATTATTAACTAGAACTTCTAAACAATTTTGGTGAAGAGTTTAGATTTTTTTTATTTTTAAATTTTTTATTTGCTGAACCTATAAAGGCCAATGACACTCCAGATGCTTTGAAAATAATCTAAAGGAATGGGTTTTTCTTTTAGTTGTTTGAAAATGACAGAGTAATACAATTGATGAATTTCATCTAACTTTAATAGCTGGATAAGTAAGACACCCACTGTATGGAAATTAATAATAAGTCATGTCAGCCCTGGCCGGTTGGCTCAGCGGTAGAGCGTCGGCCTAGCGTGCGGAGGACCCAGGTTCGATTCCCGGCCAGGGCACACAGGAGAAGCACCCATTTGCTTCTCCACCCCTCCGCCGCACTTTCCTCTCTGTCTCTCTCTTCCCCTCCCGCAGCCAAGGCTCCATTGGAGCAAAGATGGCCCGGGCGCTGGGGATGGCTCCTTGGCCTCTGCCCCAGGCGCTGGAGTGGCTCTGGTCGCAATATGGCGACACCCAGGATGGGCAGAGCATCGCCCCCTGGTGGGCAGAGCGTCGCCCCTGGTGGGCGTGCCGGGTGGATCCCGGTCGGGCGCATGCGGGAGTCTGTCTGACTGTCTCTCCCTGTTTCCAGCTTCAGAAAAATGAAAAAAAAAAAAAAAAAAAAAAAAAGTCATGTCACTATAGTCTTGTGACAGGAGTGTTCTCTTGGAGTATTTCCAAACTCTCTATTTAACAGCTCTCACCTTTTGGTATTATTTTTAACTGTCTTTAATAGAAACGATTAAGAGAAGAAACACTTATACTCCTTTAAATGATCATTAAAAGTTCTGGTAACCATTTACCGACTACATTAATGGCATAAGTAATAGAAAAGGGTGACTCACAGTGATTTAAAGATAATTTAAATTATATATGAAAAATAAAACTTGGGCTAAAGTTATTTTAAAAATTCTTCAATTCCACTCCTGAAATTGTGGAGTGGAATTTTAAATGAAGCTGAGAAGAATGTGCAAAGCATCAACAAAATATTATGCTGCTAGAAAAGCTATACAAACAAAAGAATGTGGAAAATACTTTGCTATATAAAATTAAATGCTAAATGGCAGTATCGTGTGTACACACCCCTGACGCCAAGCTTAGATCTTCTGATCGGCATGGAGTATGTTATAGCCCCATCTAGTTCCTTCTTGGGACAAATGGAAATCAATCTTTGCTTTTATTCTCATCTTATGTTAATAGAACATAAGCTTCACAAGGAGAAGAACTTTGTTTCATCCATTGTTTTATCCCAGTGCCCAGAACAATGCCTTTCACATAGTAAGGGCTTAACAAATACTTGTTAAATACATTATATAAGGTGTTTACTCAAAAATACTTGTTGCTGCGGAAAGTGTATTTTATTTTTTCTGAAGTTCAGCTGTGCATGACATGCTGACAGCTGTGGCTGGAGAGTTTGCCCTGTTTCGAGAAGTTTTTCACATCAGAGTTCAGTAAAGGGCATCTTCATGAAGATTGTCACTGTTACGTTGCCTAGGTACTATATTACATATATTCCATTCTACTTTTAAATTATTTATATTTGTGATAAAGAGTTAATAATTGAAATCAATGTTTAGGACCTATTTTAGGAAAAGGAGGATATTTTATAAGGAACAAAGAAAATTAAAGCATGAGACTGGATCACCCTATGCCCTTAGATTGTATTTTCTATTTTTAAGTTTAGTTTTTTAATTTAATCTATTGGAGTGACATTGGTTAACATAATCATATAGTCTCCTGGTGCCTGATTCTACAACACATCTCTGTACACCATATTGTGTGTGCATCCCCCCAAAGCAAGTCCATCCCCATTTACTTCCCCTATACCTTCCTCCCTCTCCTCTTCCACCAGCTCCCCCTTCCCTCATCAGTTGCCACACTGTTGTTTGTGTTCATGAGTTTTTTCTTTCTTTTTTTGTCCGTTTTGCTCAATCCTTCTATACCCCCTCATCCAACCACCTGCCAACTGTCAAGCTGCTCTCCATGGATGAATCTGTCTATATTTGGCTTATTAGTTCATTAGATTCCACATATGAGTGAAATCACATGGTACTTGTCTTTCTCTGACTGGCTTATTTCACTTAGCATAATGCTCTCCAGGTCCATCTATGCTCCCACAAAAGATAAGATGTCTTTTTCTTTTTTATGGCCGAGTAGTATTCCATTGTGTAAATGTACCACAACATTTTATTCACTCATCTACTGATGAGCACTTGGCTGCTTCCAAATCTTGGCTATTGTAAATAATACTGCAGTGAAATAGGGGTGCATATATTCTCTTAAATGAATGTTTTTAAGTTTCTTCAGATATATTTGTGAAAGTGGAATTGCTAGGTCATAAGGCAGTTCCATTTTTAGTTTTTTGAGGTAATTCCACATGGCTTTTCCATAGTGGCTGTACCACCTTAAATCATATTTTCTAACCCTGAAATCTTTGATAATATATAGCACCATTTCCCAAAGTGTGGTATGCCCACCAAAGGGCACACAAGATGATCTTACTATTGAACCAACGTTTTGCTTTTTTTACTTTGAATGTTGCATATTCACTTCAATGTGTACTAGAAAAAATATAACTAACACATCAAACCTGTTTTTTAATCAAATCAAATTTATATAGGATACATTTAAGTAAAATTTGATTTGTTTTGTTTAAGGAAAGACACTGAGTAAATTGTGGTATAGGCAGATATGCTAAACACCATAATAATCTCATGTGAATGAATGAACTTGGGGCATCTCTGAACTTCGTTCCTGCTTGGGGCAATGCAAATGCTGTGTGTTCTTGTAAGGGTCTTTCTATGCTGCAGACTGCAGTCTGTTACTTCACCGTCTCACCAGCTTAGCTTTTACCTAGTAGAATGGCTTTAAATCCTCTCAGACCCAAGTGCCTTTTTTTGAAGAACATTTTTTTATTGATTGATTTTAGAAAGACAGAAAGAGGAAAGGAGAGAGAGAGAGAGAGAAGTATTCATTTGTTGTTCTACTTAGTTGTGTGCTCATTGGTTGCTTCCTTAATGTGCCCTGACCAGGGATCGAACCTGCAACTTTGTCATACAGGATGACACTGAAACTGACTGAGCTAGCCAGCCAGGGCTTACAATACGTATTTTTAATATCTTACTTTACTATCCTGAAAAGAAATCCATAGCCTATTTATTCACGTAAATTCAAAAAATTACGATAATTTCCTAGTTGTATGATAAAGCAGAAATACAAAAAAAAACTATTTGTGACTTAAATACATAAATGCTTGGGCATAAGCACCCTAGAAAGCATAATGATGTAGTCATATATTGCAGCTACGTGCAGAATCACTGGGAATGTTACAGCAACTAATGCAGATTGACACAGGTCTATAATGTTTGCAACACAATCTGATGTCATAAGCAGTCTTGCCACTGGTGATTGCCTACATTGGAGAACAACAGATAAGTCTGGTCTACCACCTCCCTGCCAAAATTACATTCCTCGCTTACCTTGCATAGTAGTTGCATTCTTGATAAAGGGGGATTGAAACTGTACAAAAGAATACTTTGCGCTTATTTGTAAAACAAGGGGAAACAATCAGTTTTAAGTCCCAGGTTTGTATAATTATAAACATGCTTTTCACCTACATGAATACCTGAACAGCCATTGAAAAGTTAAACAAAACATAGACAGTTATTTGTGTAGAATTATCCCAAACACTTTGGGACATCTAACATCTTTGATTCTCTTCATTAAATTCTATTTGGGCCCTTTCCATCACTGCGACAACCAAAAATGCCCCCGATATTTGATCTCATAAATCCAATAGCACTCTTTGCCTTGTTTGTTTCTTACACCCCTCATTGCTACTAATGTGTAGTCATTAATCCACTGTGGGCTTTTTACTTATGGAGGACAGCTCTGGGCTTTAAAGTATCTTAAACAAAAAAGATTATTAGTTCTATGGCTTCTAAAGCTATGATAGTAATATTTTATTTTATTACTATTACAAAAGTTTTCTTTTTTACAGCTTATTAACTGTAAAGTTTCTCATTTGGCTTAAAATTGGTAATAATAATAATAACAATAATTCCTTAAAGTAAATTTCAAAAAATTTAGTTACTTTGAAGAAAAAAATATTTCAGAGTTGGAACTCCTGAAAGAAGGTGAAATTCAACATAACTAGAAAGCTGGTTACTGAAAATCAGACCCTTTTAGAATACCTAAGCCTCCCAAGGCTGCAAATTTTGACAGCATAGCTTTAAAAGCAGATTCTTGGCATAAATTTGAGTGGGTTTTGACCAAGTCATACTGAGATTTTTGCAACTGCAGCATTTATCTGGGGTATGAAAGAAAAAGAAAAAAAAATAATGAAACTTTCCAGGGTAAAGGACCTTAAACTTAACTGAACTTCTGAACTTTCCGCCCGGCTGTAATCTTTCTGACACTTTGACGAATCCTTCTGGAGAGTCTCCAAATAGAACACTCCCCGCTGTTCATTCTTAAACGGTGTGAAATCTGTCAACCCAACCAGGTCATCAAGGGGGCAGACTGTGATCTGTCATTGCTGAGAGGGATGTTCCTTAGGACACTGAAGAAGCTGGAGCAGATGTTGCATTTTGACAATCTAATTTCCATTCTTTTTGGAAAGCTGGCTTAGAATGCATACTTGAATCAAATATGCCCTACACGAGTGGTGATTAGACCTCTTGTCCCCTTCATTCTTATCACAAAACTGATTACTGACAATAACTAACTGAGCTTTATTTTCAAAAATGAAAAGTTAAACATTTGCCTCAGCTCAAAACAGGACCTAATTTTTTTCAAATTAGTAATTCTACTGTGTGTAACAAAGAATATCAGTACTAGAGGTTAAAAGGTAAATAAGGCGAACTAGCAGTTCGGGGGATAAGAAAGACAAGTAAATATGACAGCTCTGGTATACATGAAGAACTACTTTGCTGAATAGAAGTTGGGGTAGGGTTGCAATAGGAGCCAGCAGCACAGAATGCCAGCAACCGCTGGGAAACGCAAGGAAGATTTTCCACAAACCACCTTCTTTTTGCTCTCTCTGCCTCTCTACCCCCACTTCCAGCTCTCTTCAAAGCAGAACGTTCCCATTCTGAGATAGAACCCCAAATTTTAGACTGTTCCTTCTGCCTCCTGCCATCAGAATCGATCGGATATTGTCTACCTAATTGCACACTAATTCAAGCTAAGTTATTCATTGATTGGTCAAGCAATTCTTTCCAGATGATAGTTGTATTCTGACTAGGTCTGTCTTTACACATTCTACTAAATCTTTATTGAGCATGTGTTGTATAGGTTATTTCAATTATTTTACCCAAAAGACGGATGAATAGAAGAACCAAGACTTGAACTTGGTCATCTCAATATAAACTAGAGGATCATTCCTTGGAATTATATGTTTCATTCCATTTCATTACATCATCTGTAGATTCTGCCTATCTAGACAACCCCATTGGCTAAGACTGCAAGTAGAGCAGTACATAGGTATAAATATGTTGTACCTAAGTGGAGACACGTAAAACATTGGAGAGAATGGTAGCACTGTCATGGCACCATAGCAGCTCCAAAGATCCAAATCCCATTAGGGCACTGCTTTGTTATCCAGCCACACTAGCTTCCTGCTAGAAGGGCAGTGGAGGTCCCAAGGAAGTTCAGATATCCCACCCCTCACTGAAGACCACTGTTTTCAGCTATTACTGCCATGGAGGAACAGGAATGAGCTCCCTCCTTGACAGGGAACTCTCTGAGGGAAGAGGCTGTGTCTTCATCATCTTTGCACTTCCAGCACTACCCACTGTCTGGACCAAAGTAAGCCCCTGGCTAATATTTTGAGAAGAAAAGGAATGAAAGAAGGAGAAATGGGATAAGAAAGGAAGGGAAAGGCATAGGGAAGAAAATAGAAAAGATGAGCCATTGAAATAATCGAGGACAATTCTCTTTGGTTGTCCCACAAGTCCTTAGTTGACTTGGTTCTACAGCTAGCGAGTCTGCCTTCCCTTCTTCTCTGCCACCTGCTTCAGATGTGGCAATTAAACTGTTCATTCTGAGAAATCCAGTGAGAATGAACTAGGATGCGGAAGGTAAGAGAAAGCTCAACCCAAACACATTACATACTCTTAGTGCATTTCTACTCTACCTGCTTTCACACTTTTCCATGTGCTTCTCCACAACTCCTACTCAAGCAGGCCTTTCTACAGCATTAGCAGGTTATGTGTATATTCATGGGGTTTTTTTTTCCAATATGGGCTTCTATAAGCTTGATATTCATGACCTATAGTCTCCATAGTACTAAGAATAAGAACATATTTCCAGCTGACCATGCTACAACTGAAGTAGTTAGGCTTCACTTCATCTGGAAGGGCATGTAGACCCCAGGCCATTACCAGAAAGAACACAACCTCACTAATAGCAAATCTCAAACCCATGTGGGATTAAGAGGGTGGTGCAAAAAATTTCTTACATTTCTTTTCAGATTGACTTTCATGGGTACAGAGATCGCCTCTGATGGATTCTTGTATGTCCCTTCTCTTCTGATTTTCCTTCTTCATCCCTTTCTCCCACCCTGACCCCTCACCATCTCCACCCTACCACATCTCCTATAGACATACCAGGCACCATCAAGGGCAAGAGGCAAACTGAGTCATCACATTCTTGAGAGTAGAGCCCACTAGACAAATAATCTTCTTATTGCTCATATTTTCCTCCTTATATGATCATTTCTAAGCATTTTTTTAGGGAGGCTTACTTTTCACCTCAAATCTCTTTACTGTATGTTGATTTTTATACTATGTACATGTGTGTATATATATAAGCCTACTTATACTACTTTTTAAAACAGATCATATACTTTTTTTAATTAAAAATATTTTTCAATTACAATTTACATTCAATATTATCTGCATTATTGGGGTGACATTGGTAAATAATGTTATACAGTTTTCAGGTGTACAGTTCTACAACACATTATCTGTATTGTATTGTGTGTTCACCACCTCAGTCAAGTCTCCGTCCATCACCATCTATCCACTTATACTCTCATCCCCTTCCCTCTACCTCCATTTTCCTTCCCCAACCCCCACAGTTGTCTGTGTCTATAAGTTTTTTTTCTTCGCTTAATTCCTTCACTTTTTTCCACCCATTTTTATACTAAAAATATTCCTTACCCATCACAACTGGAGTAGAACCAGAAGTAAAGACAATAAAGAGCCCATTCTATCACCTTCCTCTAGACAGCTGAGGGCACAAACACTGTCTGGATAATTTTATACATTCAAGTCCCACAGTACCCACACAGAATAGATACTCAATGAGTATTTGCACGTGGAGCCTTCCCAGTGCTTACCACATGGCTTAGCTCTAAGCACCGCCAGAGACTCAGAAAGAACAAGTAACCAAGTCATGTCAAAGAGCTTCAGTTTCACTCATTGACAGTTACCAAATAACATTTTATATTTATTAGGTAACCCTTCCTGATTAGACTGTTATTTAACATTATAAAGATAATTAGAAAGTATTTTTAAGAAAGGAGAAGAATGAATATCTGTGTTAGGTGAGATTATGCTCTCAGACCACATTTCAATCAGCAGTCACCCTTCATAAGGTAAAAATCTTATGTGACTTGAAGTTTTGGCTTCATAATGGTTTAACACGAGGCCTATGTGCGTCCTGTCGCAGTTTTATTTTGAGCAGCCTGTGTGCCCAAGTACATCCCTTTCTTTCTCTTTCCCAGAAACTGCTGCTCTGCTCTATGTACAAAACAAAAATGTTTGTCTTTTCCAATGCTCAGGGTACCAACTAATGTCGGCAAATGTCTTTGTATAATAACACAATAATCAAATCACATTAAGTCAGTGTCAGTTATACATGTGTTTTTATTTTTAAAACCCACAAGCAATTTATCCTTTACCTCCTAATATTACATTCATACATTTAGTGAGAGGAGCAGGAAAGTTACATGCACAGAATCACTTTCAAATTTTACTATGAAGTTACTTCTCTGGGTTTGGGTTTTTTTCTTGTTAAATCTTTATTTATCTTAAAACACTTGTATTTATGGATTATATTAAAAATTCTTTTTATTGTTTTAGTTTTATCATGCTTTTTTAAAGGAAGGGACTCTGAGATTCTTTGAGTATTGATATATCACTGTATCCCAGGAAAACAGTGTCCTGTGTTGAATTCTCACATATCCCGTACTCTTTGCACTTTCCTATAAAGAGCAGAATATAATGAACAGAGCATCATCTTCAAGATCAGATAGACCTAGGTTCTATTCCCTATTCTGCTACTTATCAGTTGGATGATTTTGGATAAATTACTAAACCATTCAAATGCATTGTATCATCTGTTAAATGTATCTATTAATACCAATTTCCTAATACCCACTTTTATGAAAATTAAATGAAATGAGAAATGTAAACATAAATCATAAGTTCTCAAAATTGTTTAATTCTATCCCTTTAGTTCCAAGCCCTCTTCTTGCTATGGATGAAATAAGTGCAGTTATTTTTGTTCTAGTTTAAGTAAATCAGTTATATCTTTGGAAATAGTTCAGGTACTTATTCAGATGGACACTGCAGTAGTCATTAAAACAATTATTTCCTCTCTATGATCTAGCTCAATGTGAAAATATATAGTTTTCCACGACCTACTAATGGTATGAGTCTTAATGAGAATTTGTTCCTCAAAAGTATCCTATATACCAAGAGTTGTAGATGTGATTATGCCTAAAGTGCTACTATAACCTATAGAGGACCATAGACCATAAGAGACAAACCTCAATATACAATTAAACATCTCAAGTTCTCTGATGAATTTGAGTGGATATTTACATAGTATTATACCCCAACCACATATAATGCCCACTTGTTTTAATCTATCAAATCAGAGCATTCACTCAGGTGAAATATAACTCAAGTGGCCTTTATAATCTACAAAGAGAAAGAAAGGAATTCACTTACAATGCACTTCCTTTCCAAAGACTAAAACATAAAGGATGCTTTCTGAAAGTTTTTGGAGATATATGTTCCAATCCATATGCCTATCAATGGATAAAGATCTACCAATCTACCCTTTTGCTAAAGATGCATTTATAATCATTTCAGAAAATCCATCAAATTCAGAAAAGAAATAGAAGTTCAAATATTTCTCCTTAGGGGATCATGCTTTTATCTATTGTGTTAGATGAATGACTCTTCCTTGTCCTGGACAATTCATTCAGCTCAGCAATTCTATGGTAGGTAGGAAAAGTAAAAGCTTATATCTCATTCATTAAGGACCTCATACCTTCATTCTTGTATTTAATAAACACCTTTTAAAACAGGCACCATTCTTTATAAAAATGGTCCCACACCAACATTGTATACAATAGTGTGCTGCATAGTGGGAAAGCTGAGAACACCAGTTACTACAATACCAACCACAAGGTGTTAGGAGAACTCACAAAAAGATCTGACTGGTAGGTGAGGGGGAAATACTTGAGATGTGCTACTGAAGGGTGGATGGTATTTCAACAAGTAAAGACAGTATCCAATTGAAAAGGAATGTGGGAATCAGTATAGAGGCAAAAAACAAAACAAAACATGGAAGACAGAGGGAGGAAAAAACAAGAACGGAGACCTATTTATCTGAGAAGGAACTGGTGGGAGATAAAAATGGAAAAATAAATTGGCATTATATTGTGGAGGGCCATGAATACCAGGATTAATAATTTAAATGTAACTAAGTAGACACTGGGGAGCCATTGAAGAATTTGGAGCAGAGGGCCTGACCTGGTAGTTGTGTTTGAGGAAGCAGTCTGTCAGTGGTAGGTGAGAGAGATTAGAGGAGACACCTGGAGGAAATCAAAGGGTTAGTCCATTCCTGGGGTAGGGGAGTTAGAACCAACAGCCTGAAAGGGAATCACATATACTACAACTAAGGAGTTAACGCAGCAGTTTTTAACCTCTGTAGACTTAAAATCAACTGAAAGTTTGGTCATCTCAATTTGCTTACCACAAACCATTGCCTTCAAAACTCAGGATTTGCTAAACATTTCAAACTCTGAGGAGCGGAGGGTTCAATAAAACCACATTGTGCCTGGCATATATTTCTTCTATTGGACTGAGGAAATTTGATCTGCTTCTCTCTAATTCATTTAAATTTCATTCAAACTGGGATTTTTGAAAAACCTCTCTATTGCCCAGAAAAGTTTTATGAGCTTATTTTTAAAGACCTTCCCCTCCTTACGAAAAGGAAATAGTTTTTTAACCACCCCTGAACCCCAGAATTTAGAGATTCATAATCCATGGGTTAGAATGGGTTTTATGTAAGGCAAAACAATAGGCTAAAAACAGCACATTTTGCCAAAAAGCTGTGCATTCGGTGGTTGAGGAAGTCGAGGATTTTACCTCTCTTGAACACTTTTTAAGCCTATTTCCTAAGCACCGAGGTAGCAGGTGTGGGTACCGTGAACTGGGGGCGGAGTTCATTCTATTCTCTGACTCATCTCAGCCATCTTGGTTTTCTATTCACTGTCAGGAACATAAAAGAGAACTGGGAACTAAAAAAGTAAACATGTTAAAAAGTAGAACTAGAGAGACAATTTATTCTGCCTTAAAGAAGACTTTCCTTTTCCTCCTCCTCCTCCCACTCTGTGGCAGTGTGAAAGCAAAACTCTTCTTCTAGTGACAGCCATCAAGTCGTGATTGTCGCACATAGAAGGGCTGATGACATAGGGATTTAATACATGTCTATTCAAGACCTGAATTTAGAGAACTTAGCTCCTTTTAACTCATCAGACATATGATTTGCAAATATTTTCTCCCATTCATTCCGTTGTTATTTCTGCCTTTTCATTTTGTTGATAGTTTCTTCTGCTGCAGAGCAGCTTTTTAGTTTGATGTAGTCTCACTTGTTTATATTTGTCTTTGTTGTCTTTGCTTTTGGTGTCAGATTCGGAAAATCATTGCTAGGACCTATGTCATGGAGCTTACCACCAATGCTTTCTCTAACAGTTTTATGGTTTCAGGTCTTACGTTCAAGTTTTTAATTCATTTTGAGTTAAATTCTGTATACGGTGGAAGATAGTGGTCCCGCTTTATTCTTTTTCATGCGTCTGTCCAGTTTTCTCCACACCATTTATTGATGAGTCTGCTTTTTCTTTCTCCATTGCATATGCTTGGCTCCTTTGTCATAAATTAACTGAACATATCTGTAAGGGTTTATTTCTGGGTTTTTTATTCTATGTGTCTGTTTTCTATGCCAATACTATATTACTTTAATTATAATAGCTTTGAAATAAAGTTTGAAATTTAGGTATCATGATGTCTCCACCTTTATTCTTATTTCTCAAGGTCACTTTGGCTATTTGAGACCTTTTGTGGTTCCATCCCAATTTTAGAATTGTTTGTTCTATTTCTATGAAAAATGCCATCTGAATTTTGATAGTGATTGCATTGAATCTATAGATTGTTTTAGGTAGTATGGACATTTTAACATTATTTTTTCCAATCCATGAACACAGACTATTTTTCCATTTATTTGTGTATTCCTTAATTTTTTTATTACTGTCTTATAGTTTTCAGTATACAGGTTTTTTACCTCCTTAGTTAAATTTATGCCTATGAATTTTATTCTTTTTGATGGAATTGTAAATAAGATTGTTCTTTTAATTTCTTTCTGATAGCTCATTATTAGCATATAAAAATGCAATAGGTTTTTGTGTATTGATTTTGCATCCTGCAATTTTACTTGTTTATTAGTTCCAACAGTTTTCTGATAGAGTCAATAGGGTTTTCTATATGTAATATCACGTATCAATGTCATAATATTATTTCTATATTTTAAAATGCTTTTTGGAAGCTGAGTTTTTTAATAAATAAAGACTTTAATGTCTAGAGAGGTGAAACTGTGAAAGGTGAAATTTGAGTACCAAAGTAACTATACCTAAAATCCAAGTAATTCATTTTTCTCACCTTTTTTAAAACTGCATCTTTAAAACTAGAATTTCATCCTGATTTCTCAGGGCTTCATCATTCTTTAACTTAGAACTGGCACATACACGTAAGAAAGTTATTCAATTCTGTCATGTATTTAACACATAACTTGCAGAACATTGTGGAAATTCAAAGAAAACTAGCAAAAATCTGGCCTCCAAGTCCTTACAGACTAATAAGAAATTCAGATGTGTAAATACAAGTGAATTTGCACTCATACAGGCCAGGCTGAGTATTACAACGGAGGTCACTCCCAGACAGTGATGGTGGTGGAAGGAGCTGGGCCCTGGAACTCCGTTTGGAAGTTTAGAAAATAATTTCAAAAACTAACTAACACCTGCTGACCAGGTGGTGGAGCAGTGGATAGAGCATCGGACTGGGATGCAGAGGACCCGGGTGTGAGACTCCGAGGTCGCCAGCTTGAGCGCGGGCTCATCTGGTTTGAGCAAAAAGCTCACCAGCTTGAACCCAAAGTTGCTGGCTCCAGCAAGGGGTTACTCGGTCTGCTGAAGGCCCGTGGTCAAGGCACATATGAGAAAGCAATCAATGAACAACTAAGGTGTTGCAACGCACAATGAAAAACTAATGATTGATGCTTCTCATCTCTCTCCGTTCCTGTCTGTCTGTCCCTGTCTATCCCTCTCTCTAAAAAAAAAAACAAAAAAAAAACTAACATATAAGTTTCAGCATCTTGTACTTTATTAATTGGCTTATTATTTTAAAATGGCATTTGATTATGATATTTCTGTAAACTAATTGAGAGAAATTTTATAGGAAGTTTTCATTATGTGTAAGACTATGCACTAGATATAAGGAGTTACAAAGTTGGATAAAATGGTTTCTGATCTTGGGGAGTAATAAGCTATTGGTACCAATAACTCTAGAGTACAAGACATATTAAAATTTTAATGAGAAGAATAAACAATATGAATTATATGAATAATCACTAACTCAGCAAGTAACTTTATCATAATTATTATATAATCATTATTCATATGACAAGGATTACATAATATATACATATTATAATAATTATTAGTGCAATAATTATCAGACTAGGGCATTTATTAATAACACATTTTTTTTAATTTATTTAATTAATGCTTTGAAAGTATTGATAATAGATTTATGGAGTTGCTTCTCCATGTTTGCTTGAGACGAGTTCTGCTCACTCAAATATAAAGGTTTGCTTTGTTCTTGGTATCACCTGAGCTGCTCCTGCGCTAGTTACTAGCTATTCAAGTTCTGGGAACAATGGATACGGACCTTGCTGAAGGAACAGGGATATAGTTGACAGGAAGAGCCTCATCATAGAGGTGTGCTTATAGATATTTTTTATCTTAGGCTTTTATTCTAGGTTTAAAGCTTCTCTTAGTGTCAGAATTTATTAGCCCTTACAAAGAGAATATGTCATAGAGAACGTACTCAAAATGAAAATAATTTTTATTAGAATTTTTAGAATTTAAGCCAACCGCAACTTGTGAATTTTTTAATTACCATACTGGCCATGCCAATATACACTTTATAACCCTAAAATTAGTATCTAAATAGTACAGAATGTGTTAATATGCACATATTTGTGAAATTCATAAAAGAACAAGTAAGCAGAAAATGAATTTTCCAGTTAGAGTCTATGTGCACATAGACTAGGCAAGTAAACATTCTGGAGCACCATTTTATAACCATTCCAAATGAGAATTTGGGGACCCATAGCCTATAAAACAATAAAATCCAAATAAAAAGCATCATTAGGATAACTTTAAATGCCTTTAAATAATGATATTTTTAATTATATAAAGACATTAAATAAAACAAATATTTTATTATTAGACATATTATAGACTAAATTTTTACAAGCTAAATTTAGTTGAGCTATCTATAAAATTTAGCTTAGCTAGCCTAACCAGGTGGTGGCGCAGTGGATAACACGTCGGACTGAAATGCAGAGGACACAGGTTCCAAATCCTGAGGTTGCCAGCTTGAGCCCAAAGGTCACTGGCTTGAGCCCAAGGTCGCTGGCTTGAGCAAGGAGCCACTTGCTCTGCTGGAGCACCCACCCCCCATCAAAACACGTATGAGAAAGCAATCAATGAACAACTAAGAAGTCACAACGAAGAATTGATGCTTCTCATCTCCCTTCCTATCTGTCTCTCTCTGTCTCTGTCACACACACAAAAAAAATAGCTTAGGTAAATCATTTATATTTCTATTCAGAAATACATATTATGATATATCTAATTATAAAAGTAAATATACTAGCTATTCACTGAAAGTCCTTTAGAAACAAACGTGTCAGGTCTTATTCAGTAATTATATAACATACTTTAGCACTTCAAAAGCAGTATTTATGACTACTATTCACAGATTGTTTCTTATGGGTATTTTTCTCCCTACTGTTTTTCAGCTTCTTATATGCTAGTTTTTCATTATTTCACATAGCACAAAGTAGTCCCTAAATGACAGTTACTAAAGAGGTTATTAATACTGTTTTAAATGGATTTATTTTTGCAATAGTGAATGCTCATCCCCTTTAGAGCCACCTGGAGAATTTTTTTCATTTAGCTTTATGTGTGTTCACAAATAAGAAAATTAAGCCCTATTGTTTCCAAAAATGGCTATTTAGCATCACTTCTGAATTATTTTCTTGTCAATTAAAGAATACTCAGAGAGAAATGCTACATAGCATTGTCATGGTTTGCCTTGGTAGTTGAGAAAATGTTGGTATATATAGTATATACTATACTTTTTAACCTATAGGCTACCATAAAAAAGGTAACTATGAGATGGCTTTATTGTCTAGATTTATTTCATTATTGAATTATTTTTACATTATCTGAGCTTATGCTCCAAAGATGTGACAGGACTGGAACTAAGGTAAGGGGGGAGGCGTTTACCTCAAGTTCAAAATTTAAGGGGGTACCAGATAAGTCAGTAATCAATGTATATCATATTTTAACACAATATTTTTAAAATAAAAATTAAGACCAAGAAATATCAGAAATTTAAATAAAGATCAGGAGATCTGTGTTTTGTCATATTTGTGGATTGTTATCTATTTGGTTACAAGGTGAAAAAAAAGTAAGTAGAAAAAGAGAAAACCTTGCTGTTGACCTCTTTGGTTTCAAGACAAAACGAATCTAAACTTAATATCTCCAACTTATAGCATCATTAGGTTAATAATATTTTAGTCAAAATGATAATTTTAGTGAATAGAAACTATTTCTGTCATATACATATACTATATAACTTATGTATGGGTAGGTAATAAGTAACTCGTATTTAAGTCCTTATTCACATTTCACGAATTGTCCTAACAATGTCCTTTATGGAAATATTTTCTGATCCAGGATCCAATTCAGGATCATGCTATGCACTTAGTGCACTCTATCTGGGGTCTAATATTATGAAACAATACCCTAGGCTTTATCTTTCATGCCATTGACATTTTTTAAGAGAATAGGCCAATTGTTTTATAAAGTATTTATCAACTTGGGGTTTCCTGATTTTTTATTATTATTATTATTGGGGTCAATGTGCATTTGGTGCAGGAACACAGGAAGCATATGATGTCAGTTTCTCTCATCCCTGGTGATGTTAACTTTAGCGAAGATGGTGCCCCTCTACATTTGTTCAATAAAATATTACTCATCTTTTCCTTTTGATGACTATGTCATCTGTGGGGAGATACTCTGATACTTACCTTGTTGCTTTATAAACTTTCACTTAATAATTTTAGTATCCATTGATGATTCTGGTTTGAATCAGTTACATTGTTACTATGAAGGCTGAAAAATAGTAATTTTCTAACTCAATCAACTTCACCTACATTACTGGTTGGCACTCTCTGCAAGAAAAGAACTTTCCTTCTTCCTTATTTATTTACTACCAGTATGCTCTTGTGGGTTCTTCTTTCAGTCAATGCTTTACGATCCATTCTTCCATTATCCGTTTTGATGCTACAATTTTTCAATATTTTCTCAGAGGAACCCCAGCCATCTGCTTGGCCAGCTCCTTCATCTACTTCAAGTTTTGATGAAGTCATACCTCCTAATGAGGCCAGCCATCACTACCCCACACAGAACTTCTGACCCCTCGTTCCCTGCATTGCTTTCTTTACGCATTGCACTTACCACCTTCCAACACATTTTTATAAATTACTTCTTCTGTTTGTTTATTGTCTGTCTCTCTAAGCTAGAATGGAAGCTTCTGGAAGACAGGGATCTTTGGTTTGTTCGTTGGGGGATCAAGAATTGAAGGATCTCATCAAGTATCTAGAACAGTGCCTGTCCTTAGAAGCACTCAAACTATTTTCTAGATAAATGAACTAATTACTTTATCCTGTACTTTGACTTGATAAATGGATACAAATGAGTGAGTACTAGTAGAATTGAGGCCGCGTATACTATTTTTAATACTGATATGTGACCAAACACCCAATGTTTTGTGTACTTCTCAGTTTCATACATACTTGTTTTGCCTCTTTTCACACATGAATCTCCCCCCATTTAAAATTTAAAAAAAATTTTAAGCAGGCAGCATTTTTAGAGAACGGTAAGCTTGGTTAGTCTTGAATTACACCTCTTCATGCATAATACAACCTAAGTAACAAACTGATGGTGGTTGCTCACTCACATCGCATTGGGAAGTGCCCCATCAGAAAGGAGGCCCCTGCCCACTATTCCTCTGCTTCTGGCATCCACTCTGATTCTGAGTCCCATAGAGGAAAAGGGGAGACAGGAGGAGACAGGAGTGAAACCCAACTTTCATTCTACACGAGCAGCACATTTTCCTGCTAGACTGCTCAATGAACTCTAGGTCCAGAACTGGCAGCAGATGTCACTTGTGTGGCCCTAGAGCGATTCACAGAATTTCAGCTAAGAGAAGACATGGCTTGACAGATATTCAAATAATGTGCTTCGGGTATATCTGGACAATCCTCACGAAGTCAATAGTCAAGTTTGGAAAGGTACATGTGACATGGGTATTAAAATATTTCTGTTGACAGGATCAGACTTTTGTGGCCAGCAAAAGAGAATATACTCCATTGGGGAGTAAACATCCTCTCTGCTTCCTGTCCGGGAAATGTAGGTCGCTTTTAGGTTGATATTATTGATTCTTTGTTACTGATGCTCTTGGAACATTAGGGAGCATATCCTCCTGTCCAAGCTAGTGTATTTTCAACTCTTCTAATTCAGGTGAAGGATCTGATCAGACTACAGTTAGTGTAGGAGAAGAACCCGATCTAAATTTTAGAGTATCGGTTTCAATGCAGCAGAAAAAAGCTTAACTGTTCCTTTAAATCCATGTGGAAGTGTGTGGATTTCACTTACTAGGTATATCAGCATCATTAATAAAAAAAATGGAGTTTTTAATTTGTATACTTTGTATTCAAAAATTAGATTTAAAATATCTCAATATTGCCTGACCAGGCAGTGGTGCAGTGGATAGCATGTTGGACTGGGATACAGAGGACCCAGGTTCGAGACCCCGAGGTCACCAGCTTGAGCATGGGCTCATCTGGTTTGAGCAAAAAGCTCACCAGCTTGGACCCAAGGTCACTGGCTCGAGTAAGGTGTCTGCTGAAGGCCCGCGGTCAAGGCACATGTGAGAAAGCAATCAATGAACAACTAAGGTGTTGCAACGCGCAATGAAAAACTAATGATTGATGCTTCTCATCTTTCTGTTCCTGTCTGTCTATCCCGATCTATCCCTCTCCCTGACTCTGTCTCTGTAAAAAAAAAAAAAAGTATTGAAAGTATCTTTAAAATTTCTCTCCTTTACAATACACTGTGTTTTTTTACCTAGGACAGAAAATAGGGCTCTTTTTAATTATATAATTCCTGCATTTGATTCCTTTCCACAGATACAACACACTCAGGGGAAATTGGCAGCAAGAAAAAGGTGAAAAGACTGTTAAGCTTTCAAAGATACTTCCATGCATCGAGGCTGCTTCGTGGAATTATCCCACAAGCCCCCCTCCACCTGCTGGATGAAGACTACCTTGGACAAGCCAGGGTGAGCTAGCCGCCCCCAAACACCTCGCCGCAGGCCAGTGGCCGGGAGCAAGTGCTTCCACTGGGGCGGGTCTCGGTCCTGCTTCTGACACTGAGCTGCTCTGTGACTCAGGCTAGTCAGTCAACATGCCTGGGCTATTTCCTCAAATACTAAATGAAGCTAATAGAAATATACACCTCTTAAGGGTGATGCAGAGATTAAAGCATGAGGTAGAGCATGTTTGTATGCTTAATATATGCATATCTACCTATTTTCATTTTTATAAATGTGCAAAACATATTTGCAGGAAACTACGTAATGTAAAATTTTTGACTAATCGATTGCTAATAAGAGAATAACTGAATTTTTAACCCATTGAATTATCTCATTGTAATAGCTACAATGAAATTAACCCAATGATTACCAGCCTTTAATTCCATGCTAGGCTAGCAATATAGTGCATTATTCTTTTTATAATTTTTAATTCATTCAAATAATCTTTACTAATTTTACAATTATTTTTGGAATCCATTGGTCCAACTGAGGGTATAAATTAATGTGTGACAATCTAAAAAAAAAAGCCTGCAGCCTATCTCTAACACAAACTGCCTGAAAAATTTAAGTTTCAGAAATAAACTGCCTCTGTTTAAACACAACTGTATATTTTGCAAGCCAAGTAATATTATGCGGTTTACATTCTATATAGAAATGAGTAGCAAGTAATAGCAGAAGAACTAATTTCTAATATTAGGTCTATGAAAGGGGAGGGGGGGGGAATCACTTCTAACAGCCCAAGGCCTGAGATTAGGTGAACGTTTGTTTGTTCATTTGTTTGGTTGGAGGAGAGCGAGACTAAGCTCTCTGCACTAGAGCACGTGACTGAACACTGTGAGGGTGCCCCCCTCTAAGTAGCCCCCTCTCAGTAAAGGCAACACTGAGGCACAGAAAGAACAGCAGGCCAGAATTCAAGGTGTCAGAGATCAAGTTTTGGCTCTGCCCTTAGGTTTGTATGACTTGGATAAAATGCTCACTCAATCTAGACTTAACAAATAACCTCTTAACCACTCATTTATCTCACTCTCTTGTGAAAGTCTCTGTGTGTCATGATGAGACCTTTGGATTTTTCGTAAGATGCAGAGAAGCCATTCAGGGGCAGGCAGAGGACAGTGAGCTGGCTCTTCCCAGGAGCAGGGACCGGGAGAGGACAGGAAAGCCCCGTCCCAGGAGCCACAGTGAGGAGGACTGAGACAGCACCTGGGACTTTGTGTGTGAGAGTGAACGCCATCTAATTCTAAGCATGGGTATTTAAAAAAAGAAAAAGAAAAAACAGGATAATAAGCCTATTTAAAGGAGGTTTTTAGATTAGCTAATATTTTCAATTGCTCACTCTTCAGTTTCCTGTTACAACAGTTAATTTCGCATTTAGTCTCACATTGAGCAGAGTAATGTACTCAAGCAATCATTTTGACTTTACTTTATTAAAATTTTGTTAATTTTAATAAAATTAAGTGAATAGTAGTTTATGGTGTAGAGCAGGGGTCCCCAAACTTTTTACACAGGAGGCCAGTTCACTGTTCCTCAGACCACTGGAGGGCCAGGCTATAAAAAAACTATGAACAAATCCCTATGCACACTGCACATATTTTAAAGTAAAAAAACAAAACGGGAACAAATACAATATTTAAAATAAAGAACAAGTAAATTTAAATCAACAAACTGACCAGTATTTCAATGGGAACTATGCTCCTCTCACTGACCACCAATGAAAGAGGTGCCCCTTCCGGAAGTGCGGCGAAGGCCGGATAAATGGCCTCAGGGGGCCGCATGCAGCCCGCGGGCCATAGTTTGGGGACCCCTGGTGTAGAGACTTCACTGAACCATAGTTTTGACAGATATCTAACATGCATGTGCTTACTGTTTACAAGAACTGTTCTAAGCTCTTATATTACATAAATTTATATTTTTATACATTACCTTTTATAATCCTTACAACAACCCCCTGAAGTAATAATATCAGCCACATTTTTCAAATTAGGGAACTGAGGAACAGAGAAGTTAAGGAACTTGCCCAAAGTACCACAGCCAGTAAGAGATGTGACTGACATCAGACTAGGCAGTCTGCTCCTCAAGCCTGTCCCTTTAACACTATTGTCATTAGCCAGTAGAGTAAGATTTATTTTACTACAAACCAGTTGTACTTAGGTAGTAGAATGCTACTGCATTTTCAACATATTAATTGTTTAATTCACTCTATCTCAAAGTGACTATTTGAGCCTTCAACGTGATTCATGTGAGTGATTTTTTGTTTGCTTTTTCAGTATATGCTCTCCAAAGTGGGAATGTGGGATTTTGACATTTTCTTGTTTGATCGCTTGACAAATGGTAAGTCACCCAGAAGAATTCGCACTAAAATATGCACCATAAAATGAGATTAATTTTATGAAAACAAATACTTATTTTTAAACATTTGTTATTCCTTTTTTCCTTCTTTCCGCACTTTCATAAGTCTACTCGAGAAGAACCAGGGCAAGGGAAAATTAGTTCAGATGAAGAATAAGGACTGAATTGGGCATTAGAATTTAAGAAGTTTCCTTCTGACCCTGATGAATTCAAAGGAATTTAAACCACAGATTAGATTCTGTCCTTGAAGAATACTTTGGCCACATCCAAAAGGAAGTTTGTTGTTAGTCAATGAAAATTAGAAACACAAACTTCCTCTGATCAGCCCTGACTCTCGCAGGGCAAGTGTTTGTGCATTTTCGTTCAATGAGTCACCTCTGCCCTGTTGCAGGTATTGTTCAGATAAGTTTGGCATCAGAAGAAACCAGTTGCTGAGGATAAAGTGTAAAAGCTTAGGCTGCAGCTGAAAGGAAAGTAGAGATTCTCACTGGTTTCACCTTTTAAGATTTTGTGCCTATAAAAGCTTCCTATAAGGAAATAATAAAATCCTATTATATTTTTATTTGCTCATTCAACAAATGCTTGATAAGCTTAGCAATCCAATGAAAGACATTATATTTAATACTAACCTTCGTATGTCCCACCATCTACCAAGTTTGTGTTTTAAGTTATTACAAACTGTTTCCTCAATTTGGCATCTCTGCCAGCTTGAGTTATAAAATATTTCATGGTCAAGTCTCATCTTGGTTGATAGCAAAATTGGCAGACTCTTTATTAACTCTTAATGTTGCTAAGAATTCATTGCCTTTGGTATAGGGAGAAGATCTGAACTAATTTTACTTGTACAATAAAAGAAACCCTGAAATCAGATCTTAGTAATCAGATCCTTTATGCTTAAATAATTTTAAATTTAAAGGGGAAAATAAATGATCCTATCAGAGACCTTTTATTACAGAAACTTTAGATCAGTGGTTCTCAACCTGTGGGTCGCGACCCCGGCGGGGGTGGAATGACCAAAACACAGGGGTTGCCTAAAGCCATCAGAAAATACATATTTCCGATGGCTTTAGCCGCTGAGAAGCTGCGCTACCGTCTGCACCAGCACTATTCAGCTTGAATGCACGCCATTATGGATGTGCGTTCCAAACTAAATGCCTGTGGTCATGGGCAGACGTGATTGCATCATCCATCCGGGGCCTAAGGGGCTGGAGAAGCGGGGAGGGGGGGGGACGCTCCACACTCCATAGCAGTGCGGCTGCTCCTCCATAGACTGAAAGAGGCCTCACACTGAGGAGTCTGCTGTGCAGATTCTGCAGTGTAAAAGATCTGCCTCCTATAGAAGTCTATTGGGGGTGGCAGATTCCACCTTTGGAATTTTTCTGCTCTAGGAAAAGTTCTAGCGTGGAAAAAATTAAGCAACATGCTCTATATTTGAGCGGAATCTGCTGTGGCCTCCCATTGACTTGAATAGGAGAGGAAGAAATGTGTCGGAACTGCATTTCTGCCGTACAGGGGATCTCTCTTCTGCGGAATCCACGGGTCTCCCATTGAAGTAAATGAGATGTGGATTCCACCACAGAAACCGCTGTTTTATAGTGTGAAAGAGCCCTGAAAGATACCATGCTGTGCAGAAACTGCAGTGTATCCTATGACGTAGTTCACACTGTTCTATATAGAAAACTTGCCACTAATCTGGAAAAAACAGATCCATTAGTTAAGCAGCTATTTACGGAATGGTAGCCCCAATACACTAGGTAAGGAGGTCCATTAGTAATAAATATTTCTCAATATATAATTAAATATTGTTTTGTGATTAATCACTATGTTTAAATTATGTTTGATTTGTAGCAATGAGAATACATAATGCATATCAGGTATTTACATTCCGAATCATAACTAGCAAAATTACAGTTATGAAGTAGCCACCAAAATTATTTTTTGGTTTGGAGTCACTGCAACATGAGGAACTGTATTGCGGGGTCATGGCATTAGAAAGGTTGAGAACCACTGCTTTAGATCCTATTGTCTATCTTGATAATTTAACAGTAAAAAAAAAAAAAAAAAAAGAGTTAAAACTGGTGATGGTTTTCCTCCAGGAAACAGCCTGGTAACACTGCTGTGCCACCTGTTCAACACCCATGGACTCATTCACCATTTCAAGTTAGACATGGTGACCTTGCACAGGTTTTTAGGTAAGTTTTTTTTTCTCCATATTCTTACCTCTTTTCCCATGAATAATGGCATTCCATAATATTCTTTAATATAAACTGGCAGGAACCATAGCTTGGTAAGTGAAGACTTCAAATTAATCTTAAATTATCTGACCTTAATTTTATACTACGGTTTACTCATTTAAATCCCTGAAAATTGTTTATTTGATTAGTTATGTTTATAGTAGATAAAGGCTATATAAATAAAACTATCCCTGGCCTGACCAGGCGGTGGTGCAGTGGATAGAGCGTCAGACTGGGACGCAGAGGACCCAGTTTCAAAACTCTGAGGTCGCTGGCTTGTGTGCAGGGCTTGTCTAGTTTGAGCAAGGCTCACCAGCTTGAGCCCAAGGTCACTGGCTTGAGCAAGGGGTCACTTGTTCTGCTGTGGCCCCTCCCCCAGTCAAGTCATATCTGAGAAAGTAGACAATGAACAACTAAGGTGCTGCAACAAAGGATTGATGCTTCTCATCTCTCTCCCTTCTGGTCTGTCTGTCCCTATCTGTGTCTCTCTCTGTCTCTCTCTGTCTCTGTCAAAAAACAAAACCTATCCCTGGCTGGATGGCTCAGTTGGTTAGAGCACTGTCCCAAAGCGCAGAGGTTTCCAGTTCAGTACCAGTCAGGGCACATATAGGAACAGATCGATATTCCTGTCTCTTTCTCCTTTCCTCTCTCAAATCAATAAGTAAAAATTAAAAATAAAATAAAATAAACTAACAAAAGCATATACTTGTCAAAGATGTTACTAATCTGTTTACATATCAACAAAACTCCCATAAGGTATGCCTCAAATAATCACCATCTGGAGATGAGTTGTTGAATATCTTCAATAGATTTTTTTTTTAATAAGAACTACCATTTGCATAGTGCCCATTATATGCAGGATGCTGCTGGTATGTTATTTCTAATCATTTCAACAACCCTGAGAGTTGGGCATTATCACTACCCTTTGGCCCACAGTTAAGGACAGGTACAAAGAGGCTTTGTAACTTGCTCAAGGTCAACAACTTATAATTGGCAGATCCTCAGTTGAAACCCAGGTCTCTGACTTGACAGACCACCATCTTTCCATTTAATGTCACTGTCACTCTATCAAAAAGAAGTCCCATTTCTTAATTGACTTCATATATATTCTTGTTTATCTGCCAGTGAATTATCCAGGGCACATTTTTAATAACCACAAAGCTTTCTGCTGCCACTTAGCATGTTTCCAGCTTCTTTGATTTACCCTGTGGCTGTGCTTTGAATCTGAACGCTGACTTGATGCCATCAAGCATAATATAACAGTGACAGTGATAACAACAACAGTAGCAACAGCCAGGCTTACATGGTGCTTACCTAAGCTGGGAACTCTTCTGAGGACTTGCACTGGAGCTGTTGTTATCCCAATTTTACAGAGAAGAAAACTGAGGAGCCCTGTGGTTAAATAACTCGCCTACTACAAATAATAAATAGTAAACCCAGAATTCAAGTATAATTGTAAAATAAACTTGCTGAATAAAAGATATATGTGGCACAACAGAAAAATTTGAAAGCAGCCACAATATGGCTCAGTTTCAGAAACACAAATAGCCTCAAGTTAATTGAATTTAGATCACTTGAGCAAAGTAATAGCCATGAATAAAACCAAATCATTTTGATTTGTCTAAAGAGGGAGAGTACGGATACTTTGGACATGTGTAGGCACCCAGAGTACATGTGAAAATTCCAAGATTTATGGCAAAAATAACACCGGAATCCACAGCAAAATTCATAGCATGGGCTCACAAGATATGGCCACACTTGCAAATCTAGACATTCTATACACTGATTATATGGCAACATCCTAAGCATTGCCTTGGTAATTAGCTGCAACAGGCCAGTGGCTTCTGTAAACAGCAAACCAAAATTTCCTTGCTTATGTCTCTACTTGGTTCCAAGGGCACTCTGGTCCCTAAATTAGAAGGATGTGAAAGATGATAATTTCATCTGAATAAGGTAGCAATAAAGCCAAGGAGACCTCAGCTGGAGCAACACAGTAAATTGAAAATCTGCCTGAAGAAGGCTCAGTTTTGCTTTGGTCAGTCTTTGTTGCTCAAGTGGCATAGACTCATCTTTGAATATCAGGGGTCTGATGCTACCTGCTAGGGCTGTTTAAAAGGAAACTTCTTTTATGGCTTATTATTCATAAAAGGCAGTAAACTTAAATAATTAAACCGCAGTGTGAAATAAAGTTGTCCTTTTCCTACATATTTATTTTTCTTATGAATGAAAGCCTTTATGAGTGCCAGAGAGCCGTGACTTTGGAAGGTGGTGAAGATTCCCAAGGGCCCCACAAATCCTTTTAACCTTTTCCCACCTGCCCTCCCCCTCCTCTCCACTGAAAACAGCTCAGTGGAGCTGCCAAGCTTCCAAGCCACGTTCATTTTTAAAGAATCCCCAGGGTGCGCGTTTTGGAGACACTAATATTTTTAAGCAAAAGGGACCCTCAATCAGTCTGAGATTGTATGCCCTTCTTGTTTGGTTTTTAGCTGATTGAGTTATCTGTTTACCTCCCAGTCATGGTTCAAGAAGATTATCACAGTCAAAACCCATATCACAATGCTGTCCACGCAGCCGATGTCACCCAGGCCATGCACTGCTACCTGAAGGAGCCAAAGGTAAGGCCAGCCCTGGCTGCCCCTTCAGCCAGCTGGAAATGTCCAGTTAAAGACCTGCTGGGTCCCATATCACCCAACGTATCAGAATAACTTTAAGGGTCATTCACAATATGAATACAACTTGTTTATATTAAAGTTCTAGTATCCGCTCTGAAAATTGTGCAATACTCATGAAAGAGGATGTAAATTTCCTGAGATTTCCTTTCATAATTTGTATGAAAGGCTGCATCAGGACAAAAGCAACCCTCCCTATGACAAGCTACATCCTAGATATCTTCAATAGTCCCAGGAACTAGCTGTTTTGCCTTGAATCTTTGCTACACATGGTTCCAGCACTGAAATTCTCTGAGAAGTCTCCCACCTCATGGATTTTGATTGACAGTAGAAAACGAGACTCCTCATGGCTCAAGCTCCATTTCCTACCAAGGCAACTGGACGTCCTGATTTGGGCCCAAGAAAACTTATTGAACATCAAAGGCCTCTTAGCAAGCGTACTCTAATGTGATAAATCAATCCCAAATTAAAACGTGCGAATAGTGCTGCTTAACTCAAAACCAAGGCATTTCTTAGCCGGGTTAACAGTTGGTATAACATACAGGATGAATTTCCTTCAGGTTTTTGTAAATAATATCCAAGTACCTGACTCCGTTTAATTCAATCAGTTCTAACATCAACCACCGACTAAACAGATGCCAGACAAGCATTCCCAAGACAGAGCTGGGTAGATGCCTCATCCGTATAAAACAGCCCAAAGACATTAAAGATTTTGTGTCTTAATTTCTAGGTAGCCTGAAAGTTGTATAATTAAAGTTAGTACTGGATGCCCTTTCCCTGGTTTGTTTTCCTTGCTAAGCGAAATTTTAAAAAATTAAAAATAAAAATAAATAGATTCTCATACATCCCCCACAATCTCCTGCACGTTGAAGAAATCCACAAATTTTGCAATTCAGCCCACTCTTGATTTCAAATGCAAAAATGTGGCAGTGAGACAGTGGATGGTTGAAATACGCAAATGATTTTTTTCTATGAGGCCATAATTTTGGTTTTCGCTTTTTACCTCATTTAAAGCTCTCTGTAGGAGCAAGGCTGGTATCAGTCAGTGCCTTCTCCTTACCAACAGACAGGCAATGGCACCATGATAACAGAAAGAAACAGAGTGGCAGTCGGGAAGGGAGAGAACGGGATGGTCTACACCAGGGGTATCAAACTCGCGGGCCACATGCGGCCCGCCGAACAATTTTGTGCGGCCCGCAGACTAATCCACGAAGTTCAAAATATTTTGGATAAAATTAAGGAAGCCTAGGGGCCTACTTGTATTTTTCATTTCTCTAGCATCCTAGCTAGATATTAGCTTAGTTAACAGCAGTTGTGATGCGAACTACAGTTTCTGGTCGTTTTGTGACACTGAGTAAACTGCATGTACGATTGTGCTTGTTGTACTGATTTTTTTTTTGTTTTCAACTGCAGTGAGAAAAGTGTTGCGTAACAGTTGCCTTTTGTAGACCTAGTGCGGCCCACATGCTGAGTTGAGTTTGAGACTCCTGGAGACTCTACACAATTCGACCTGTTCAGTTACTTCACACACAGTCCTTTCTTTTTCCATGTGATTCCACATGACTGTCACCTCCCTGATTGCTTTAGAAGGTCAAAGTCTGGAGGATATCAGGCCAGAACAGTATTGTGGTGCTTTTTTTGATCTGATTTAGCCAAAACAAATGCTGACCTATTTGTGAAAACATACCCACTGACCTTCCAATTGGACTTTTTTAACAGCTCGCCAGCTTTCTCACACCTCTGGACATCATGCTTGGACTGCTGGCTGCAGCAGCACACGATGTTGACCACCCAGGGGTGAACCAGCCATTTTTGATCAAAACTAACCACCACCTCGCCAACCTCTATCAGGTAAGGGAGTTCAGTGTTGAGCCAGACCCGCACGGCCAGCTGCCTTAGGCCCTGTCCTGACACCAGATTCCCACCCTCGGAGAAGGCTTCATTCATGGTCAGCCTCAACGATGACCATAGCCAAAGAGCATGGGTTTGAAACAGGCCCAGGATATCCCCCAAGAAAGATTAAACTGGTTTCCAAGAACAGCCAAGGAATTCAATTTGCTCCAATGCAGGATTGAAATTGTTTGAAGTCAAGTGGGATCCTTGTGCCTACTCCCTGGGTCTGAGAATATCTGTCTTCTTGGAAATAATCTCATATATAATGGCCAGTTGAAGCCAGTCCTTGTAGGACTTCTATAAATGATACTATTCAGAAGCAGTCTTAATTCAGATTCATGTATCTAGGGCCATTTCTGAACTTTATTGGCCTGAGTCAGAGGTATGTTATCAAAGACAATAGATATAGTTAAGCAGCATGAGTAGGTTGGTCAGGAGAACTTTCACCCATGGTATTATTTCAGATATTAAACCCTATGTCGGCCCTGGCCTGTTGGCTCAGTGGTAGAGCGTCAGCCTGGCATGCAGGAGTCCCAGGTTTGATTCCCAGTCAGGGCACACAGGAGAAGTGCCCATCTGCTTCTCCACCCCACCCCCTCTCCTTCCTCTCTGTCTCTCTCTTCCCCTCCCGCAGCCAAGGCTCCATTGGAGCAAAGATAGCCTGGGTGCTGAGGATGGCTCCATGACCTCTGCCTCAGGCGCTAGGATGGCTCTGGATGCAACAGAGCGAAGCCCTAGAGGAGCAGAACATCGCTCCCTGGTGGGCATGCCGGGTGGATCCTGGTTGGGTGCATGCGGGAGTCTGTCTGACTGCCTCCCCGTTTCCAGATTCGGAAAAATGCAAGGGGAAAAAAGAAAAAACTATGTCATTAATCACTCCCAGAATTTTCAACAGGATTCTTTGGAAACATTTGGTTGTCCTTCACAAAATCATTACATGAAAGGAAATTATTGATATCAATTTTAGTAGAGCTTTTGAAGAAATGTAATGATGAAAGAATTTCTGTTAAGTCATGGCTGGTTGGCTCAGTGGTAGACCGTCAGCCTGGCCTGTGGATGTTCCAGGTTCAATTTCCAGCCAGGGCACACAGGAGAAGTGCCCATCTACTTCTCCACCCCTCCCCCTCTCCTTCCTCTCTGTCTCTCTCTTCCCCTCCTGCAGCCAAGGCTCCATTGGAGCAAAAGTTGGCCCGGGTGCTGAGGATGGCTCAATGGCCTCCGCCTCAGGCGTTAGAACAGCTCCAATTGCAACAGAGTATCACCCCTAGTGGGCATGCTAGGTGGATCCCAGTCAGACGCATGAGGGCATCTGTCTGTCTGCCTCCCCACTTCTCACTTCAGAAATAAATAAATAAATAAATAAATAAATAAATAAATAAATAAATAAAAGTATTCTTGTCAAATCCCCATAAAACAGATGCCTTATACAAGATGCTGCAGCTTGAGGAAGTTTATCCTTTTTTTCCCAAGTGAGAGGAGGGGAGATAGAAAGACAGACTCCCTCATGCACCTCAACTGGGACCCACCCAGCCACCTGTGTTTGGGGCCAATGCCCAACCCATCTGGGGCCATGCTCGCAACCTAGCGCTTCCAGCTCCTGAGGAGTGGTGGAGAAGCAGATGGGCGTCTCTCCTGTGTGCCCTGACCGGGAATCGAACCCAAGGCATCCACACTCCGGGCCAACACTCCACTACTGAGCCAACTGGCCAGGGCCTCATTTATTTCTAATTAAGTGCAATTGAAACGGTTTTTTCAAAAGCCTTTCTCCATCTAGTTGATTCGCTTTTGGCCTAGATAGAAACTGGTATTTCAAGGTTTATGGCTCCACCAAGTATGTCTTTCAGCCCTGGCTCTCTTAGGCTGTCAGCCAGCACCTAGAGCTGGGATAGATACGGCCATAGAGAGGGGACAGAATGACAGAACTAAGAAAGTCTTTTGATTATGAGCTAAAAACTAAAGAAAAAGAAAACACTAAAAGTAAATTTTCTAAACCATCTCAGCAGCTAAATTTATTGCTTGGGAAACAGAGATATTTGACAGGTAAAACAGAATGGGTGACCGCACAGGAGGCCCCCACGCAGATTTTCTGTTCCTGTCAATCCTTACTTATTCAAATGTCTGTTATTAGACAAAGGAAATCAATCCACACAATTGGCTACTTGACTCATTCCCAAATAATGTCAATGCTTACATAATTCTAACTTCTCATCATCAAATAAATCTTATCAGTGGAGTTTGAGAGTAAAATACTGCTACTGGGGGAATTATATGTAAAAATGAGGATTGTAAAACTGTACTTTGACATATAGCATATAGAAAACACAGTAAGTTCACATTTAGACAGATGTCAGAAAGAAATATGCCAGATGTTAAAGTCATAAAAACAAGAGAGTATAAAATATCAACAATAATGAAGAATTAAGTACTCGCTGCTAATTGACAAAAATTGATTCTCAAAAGCAAGATAGTCCAATCTATCTCCTTTAGATACAGAAAATGTTCTCCAAAACGGATTCCTTACTCAACTTTTAAAGTGCAAATAGTTTTTAATAATTTTTATTTTTATTTCTTTGCTTAAAATAAACATTCCAATGCAGCCTTTTCAATGCAACATACAGTTTTGTATACTTTTAATCAGCAACTATTTATTGCATAGATTGGATGATATACTAGGATGTAGAACCACAAACATGAACAAAATATAACCTCGGTCCTCAAACATTTGTTGAAACCCAAAGTGCAAAATCCAGGAAAACTTAATCCCAGTTTGAGAAAGGTTTGAGGAGTTCGCTAAAGGTGTGCATATAGATACAACTTAAAACAGCCTTTGAAGAATAAATACCTATGTTGTTCTTTGTATCCCAAGATGTTAGTTACCACAATAAAGTAAGCTATTATTTTTTCTAGCGGTAAACTCTTCAGCGTCTGATCTGATAGGAAAGAAAAGGATCCTTTTGCTAATGACAAGAGAGAAATTGGGATCTAGGACTCAGAAACCACATTTCAGATACTCTCTTCATCAGTCCCCTGCTCAACTGGTCTTGGGTTCTCTTGGAGGCTAGAGCTCTCTGTCTTTATGTTATAGAAACGATGTTGAAGGCAAACCAATATCACACAATATCATAAAGTTACTTCCAATAGCCTACTGCTGACTAGGATAAAAGATAAATCTTTTATCAGCCAAATTAAGTTTCAGTTCTGCCCCTCCAAAAATTATGCTGCCTTCAATATTTGGCTATATACCACTCTTGGCTATCTGAAGGAACTCCAAAAATATAAATTCCCTGTAAAATTCAGTTTAGCAAATCATATAACTAATCTTTATTCAATACTCAACTATGATTCAGATGTGGGGCCAAATGCTTTTTATGTATTATATCATTTAATCTTCACAAAGCCCAGTTAGGTGGGCACTAATATCATACCTATTTTACAGAAAGGTAAAAGTTGATACTTAGGAAATTCAAGTGTTTTTCCCGAAAACAAACAGCTGGTTAAAGGCAACGCTGGGATTGGAACTCAAGTGCTTTGTCTCCGGAGCCCAAGTACCTAAGGACTATTCAGGCTGCCTCTAAAACGCACATGGATCACCTACTGTGTGGCAGGTTACTAAGAGATCTCCCCCAGGCCATCCTATTGCAGGGAGGGAAGCGAGAGAATTAGGCAAGTGGCTCAGACCTAGGGAGACTCTGCTAAATAGTACCGTATCTCCCCATGTAGAAGACTCACCTTTTTTTTTGAAAAATTTGCGGTCTAAAAACTGGGTGCATCTTATAGAGTGGTTGTAAATTTTTTTACTTGCATTTCCCACTTTTTTTGCACTTATTGTCTTTGTACTCATTGTTTAATGATGAATAAAACTAGAGTTCAATAACTTTATGTAATACATTTCTTTTTTCAAATTTCGGGCCCCCAAATTCAGATGCGTCTTATACATGGGGAAATACGGTACTCTTCAGTGGCTAGCTACAGACAAAATGAGGTGGGAAGACAGTAATTGATTCTACTGATGATTTCTGAAAGCAGAAAAACTCATAGAGGAAGAAAGGTGTAAACGGATCCTTGAGGCATGCGTAGCATGTTGAGGAACATTTTAGAGGGCACTAGAGGCAGCACAAGGTGCTGTGCTTTGGGAATTAAAACCCAGTTCTCTGTAATAATTGAAAACGGAATGTTCTTATCGCTTTAAGCTGAGCATCATCCTGCCAGAAACCAACCTTGCTTTCAGATCCAGGGTCTTGGACATATTACGATTAAGTATCATATATAAAATATATTCTCTCTTTTGTGGAAACAGTTAATTAGCTGTACAGAAAAGGACCTGGGTCAGAAATCCCCACTCTGCATCAAGCTTTAGATGAGGAACTGGAATAACTCTTCAGGTTTTCATTTCAAACGCAAAAATCATGGTCTATAACATACAAGCTGAACTGTTTTAAAATAACAACATACGATATTCAAAAATTGTTGGAAATGTATCCCTTTAGCCTACCGAGGGCCTGCTTGGTTAAGACGTGAATGAGCTTTCAGGAAATGAATAACACGCAGATTGTGAGCAGGGACCTGTGCACAGCTTTCTAGGGAGCGGATCTGTCACTCAGACTCATATTTTAAAATGACAGATTAAGAAAGTATTAAAAACCATGGTAGGCAGTGAAAAAATATATATGCACTATATAGTACACAATATATTGTGAATACGTATATGTACAGAAAAATTATATAGAAACACGCACACATGAGAATTGGTTAACAAGAGTACAATAGAGAGGATGTGCCAGGAATTATGTGGCTTTGAGACCTCCCTGTGCGTGACTGCTACAATCCAGACTCACTCTAAATGAGATAAAATGGCAGAGGGCTTCCTCTCCCTCCTTTTGTTGGCTATGTTCTTCTGGTTCAGATAAATAAGGTTATTGCCTAACGCCCAGCCTGTGCTTCTGCCCTGAGATAAAGAGAGAGCCCGGGCAGCTGGAGTGAAGCCTGAGTCAGGGGGCTCCCTCCCATTGTCTGCTTTCTGGGCTCGGCTCACTAGCTGAACTGCCAACCCACGTTTAACACAAAGGCAATCAAGGCGCTTCCGATCTCTCATCAGACTGGGAACAGTCCAGGTGCCCAGGACTGAAATGGAACAGAATATGTGGAAGAGAAAACCCAAAATTTTACCTTCTGTCCCTCCACCCTGCAACCCTACACACACACACACACACACACACACACACGGGCTCAGCCCTTGGGCAAAGTAAGCATTAAATCAGATACAATATTGGTTATGACAATCGCAAAAGAAATCACTTTCAGTTCAATTTAAAATTTAATTCCTTTTGATAAAGTCCAATTCTATCCAGTAACAGAGCAACCTAACGAATAAAATAATTAGTGATTAATCGCTCCATAAAACATTATATTTACTACATTTTAGACTGTCTTGCAGAACTTTACAATCATTTTTCTTAATCACTTATTACAAGCACTTGGAGGAGGTCAGCATTTTTAACCACATTTTATTCTAATGATTCTGAACCATATATGAAGTTGACAAAGTCAGGAGAAATGTTCCTCCCACATGGTCCTATGAACTCTACTCAAACAAGCTACTTCCTGCAAAGATTATACATAACCACACAATTTCTGTAACAGGAAAGGGATTCTGGGCAAGAGATGGGAAAATTGTAAAAAGGAGGCTCTAATTTGATTTTCTGATTTATAAAAAGTTTCTGCTGTTCACAGCGAGGTGGCTGGTTTGTGACATGTCTGTGGCTCGGATCAAACGCAGTCCTGCCCCTTGGACAACAACTGATGTGCGGGGTCCTTGCTCTCAGAGCAGTGACTGGGCAGGTGTAGAGCCAACAGCAGAGAGATGCCTTCAAACAGGCAGTGAACATGGCAGTGCTGTAGCTTCTTCCAAGGCCAAGGTCTTGGTTAGGACTCAAGGAGGAGCTTCGGTTCCTCTGAGGCCTCCTGGGCTGGGACTCTTGCAGCGTTGCCAAGGAGACCCCTGGGCTGTTAGGGGAGAACTCAGTCACTTCATTATCTGCTAGAGTCCTGCTTCTCTGTTTCATGAGCAATTAAAAATGAAAACAGATTATGTTCCTGTTGTTTTTATTTCTGTATCCTCTAGTTTCAAAGAGTAATTAACTCTGATTCGGTATACACCAGACTCAGTTTATTAACATCATTTTGAGTATTTTAATCAAAGAAAGTGTCTATTAAATGTGGGGGCGGGGGTGCCACCAGCTTAATGCTGCCTTGTATGAAGGCAAATCTGCTCTGCCAGAGTTTCTTTGACAAATAGGCTTTTGATTTAATTTGAAAACCCGTGTTAGTGGTTTATTAAATGCCAGATGTGTTGTCATTCGGGAACAAAAGGACTGTTTTGTTCTTCGGGAGGCTAGTATTTGATAATTCAGACACGGTGAAAACTAAAAGTTTTGCTGTAGGGGTTTTAAGGCTTTTGTTTTGTTTTGTTTTTCCAAATTAAAATTCTAATAGGTTTTGTTGACACAAAGGTGGGTATTTTCTCTTTCAACTTTAAGATGAAAATTATTCTTAAAACTACAAGTAGGAAGAGTTGGCAACACTAGAACAAGCTGTCATTGGAATCATATAAAATTGCTGAGCTGATGCTCTTGAAGGTAGGCGGATGTGGTACCCCAGGTGGGATTCCAAAACAGTGCTGGGATTTCAATGGAGAGTCAAGTGGCATCATCCTATTCTATGCTCAGTGATCCGTGAGCTTCTGGTGACTTTCTTCTTTTTTTCAATCTACCTTTTACTGAAAACCAGAAGAGCCTAGAGGAGCAGAGCTGCCTCCCTCTGAGTGAGGCAGAAATAACTATGGCCATTCGCTACGAGACCCCGGTAGTATCTTCCAGCTTGCTGAGCCCAGCCCTCTCCTGCTGCAAAACACCAACATCTTTAATGTCTTGTTTCCAGTCAGGCTGGCACTTCAGTTTCCTCTGCTGAAACTCAAATCTGACCCATAGACAGCTGCTTAAAATTCCATTGCTCTCAGGATTGAGTCCAAATGTCTGAACACAATTTACAAATCCTGCCATGCTCTGACCCTGCTATACTTTCTACCTTCTCTTCCCGTCATTTCTTTTTTTTATGAGTGAGTCATTATTTTTATTATACAAATACATCTTTTTTTTATTTTTTTAATTAATTTTAATGCGGTGACATTGATAAATCAGGGTACATATGTTCAGAGAAAACATCTCCAGATTACTTTGACATTTGATTATGTTGCATACCCCTCACCCAAAGTCAAATTGTCTTCCGTCACCTTCTATCTGGTTTTCTTTGTGCCCCTCCCCTCCCCCACCCCCTCTCTCTCCTTCCTCGCCCCCTATCCCCCTACCCCACCCCTTGTTACCATCACATTTTTGTCCTTGTCTCTGAGTCTCATTTTTATGTCCCATCTATGTATGGATTCATATAGTTCTTAGTCTTTTCTGATTTACTTATTTCACTCAGTATAATGTTATCAAGGTCCATCCATGTTATTGTAAATGATCCGATGTTATCATTTCTTATGGCTGAGTAGTACTCCATAGTATATATGTATCAAAGCTTTTTAATCCACTGACAGACACTTGGGCTGTTTCCAGATCTTCGCTATTGTGAACAATGCTGCCACAAACATGGGGGTGCATTTCTCCTTTTGGAACAGTTCTATGGTGTTCTTAGAGTATATTCCTAAAAGTGAGATAGCTGGGTCAAAAGGCAGTTCGATTTTTAATTTTTTGAGGAATCTCCATACTGTTTTCCACAGTGGCTGCACCAGTCTGCATTCCCACCAGCAGTGCAGGAGGGTTCCCTTTTCTCCACATCCTCGCCAGCACTTATTCTGTGTTTTGTTGATGAGCGCCATTCTGACTGGTGTGAGGTGATGATATCTCATTGTGGTTTTAATTGCATTTCTCTAATGATTAGTGATGTTGAGCATTTTTTCATATGCCTATTGGCCATCTGTACGTCCTCTTTGGAGAAGTGTCTATTCATTTCTTTTGCCTATTTTTGATTGGATTGTTTGTCTTCCTGGTGTTCAGATTTACAAATTCTTTATAAATTTTGGTTATTAACCCCTTATCAGACGTATTGTCAAATATGTTCTTCCATTGTGTAGTTTGTCTTTTTATTTTGTTCTTATTGTCTTTAGCTGTGCAAAAAATTTGGAATGCTTCACGAATTTGCATGTCATCCTTACGCAGGGGCCATGCTAATCTTCTCTGTATCGTTCCAATTTTAGTATATGTGCTGCCGAAGCGAGCACCCCATCATTTCTTAATGCAGCCTCTCTGCATCATCCAGTCTGAACTACTTTCCAAGTCGCAAACATATCACTCATTCCTTTATTCATTCAATAAATATTCATTGAGGGGATTAGTATGTGCCAGGTACTGGGAATATAGGAGATAAACAAAACAAATAAAAACCCCTGTGTTCTAGTACAGAAAACAGAAAATAAGTAAGTAAAATATGCAGTATATTAGAAAGTGATGATTTCTAATGATAAAACATAAAATAAAACAGGGAAGAAAAACACAGTGCCCCTCTTGCTTACAGGTCTTCAACACATGCTCTTCCCTCTGCTTATTTTCGTGAAACATATTCCCTCAACATTGCCTGAACTCTCTGACTCTTCTCTCACTCATTCTTTTAACCACAACCTCAATATATCTTCCTCTCAAAGCCTTCTTTTTCTTTAAATGTCCATCTTCCATGCCCCTGTTATAAGACTTCACAGCTCTTTATTATTTCTTCTATCACAATGTTTTCTCCCTAACTTGCTGCTGCCTGGCAAGTCAAATCCCCTATAGTCTGCAAGCTCCTGGCCATCCACTTCATTCACTGTTGTATCCTCAGAATCCAGTGCAGTGAATCCATCTGGTGTTCAGTGAATAGTGTTTGGTGGTGGGAAGTTTGCTGAATGGGCAAATGGGTGGATGGATAGATGGACGGATGAGTGGATGGGTAGATGGAAGATGGGTGAATCATTAAACACACTGAACACATGCAGCAAGAAAGACAAAACCCGAGTAACACTGGAGATATTAAGACTATTGGCAACACTGAATACCCACAGAGACACAGGGTAGAAATCTGACAAACAGAGGTAGTAGCACGCAGACCAGGGAGACCAGCGAGCCAAGGCATGCACCCCCGTTGCTCATTTAGTAGCTGCTACTGCTGATTGTTATATTCTTCTTACCCTACATCAAGGGTACAACATGATGAATGAGAAGCATTGATTGAAAAATTTGTTATAATGATTTTCTTACTTTTTATTTTAAAATTGACTAATTGCATCTGATATATGTTATTTCTGAAGTCATTTACCTGATCTTAGTCATCTGTGAATGAGGAGTAAGAGAGGGCTTATTACTATAATAATTTTAGTCTCTTTGGCTTTTGCCTAAGTCTAAAGATTTCACAACAAAAGATCCCAAATTTGGCTTCTATCAGTTATTGACCAAAAATTTAACAAGGCTCTTTTTCTTTTAGCAGTTACTTAAACTTTTGCAGCTACTAAACTTTTAGGTTTGGAAAATTAATTATTCAGTGTCCATTCAACAAATATTTGCGTTTTAAGTGGCACTGCGCCACAGGCTGGGGCACAGAGATGAATAAGATATGCTCTTTGCTCTGAATGGCAATCATGTGTGGTAGCAGTTTTCAGACCGGGTATGTGTGCCCGTGGGGATACATGAAGACTTTCCAAGGGGGACACGGCCATGAATAGTTCTAACAGATTTCATTTTCAGGTCCTGAAGCTGACGTGCCAGGAATGTACTTGTAGAGCAGTCAAGCTGTTCCCACTTTTCCACTACTCTATCACTATCAGTCTGTTCCCACTTTACAAAAGAAAGACATAGCTCTTACCCATGATGTGTATTGCATATTGTCCCAGTTGTGCCAATATCACATGCTACCTCAGTGTAAAAAAATACCAAAAGAACAACCGAAAATATTAAAGGAAATCTTCTATAACTGAGGTACTATAACTCTCCTAGATGTCTTGTAAATAGAAGCATCTTTAATTAATTTTTATTCTTAAGCAAATTATGTTTTCAAATTTGTAATACACATGTATTTTGATTAGTTAGTTACGAATAACAATTGCATTGTAAACTCAAGCTGTAAGGACATTCACTACATAGAGACTGATGTTAGGAAAATTTGTTAAATTAAAATTTCAATGTATATACTTATTTATGTTGCAGGGAAATATAATTGGGTGACAAAAAATAATTTTATACAAAATATATTACATAAAATAAAATTCTATGGGGAAATACAATGGAAATATAACTTCTAGAGGAAAAAGAATCAGTTTAAAATTTCTGACTTAAAAAATAAATTATCATGAGTCTTTTTCAATGAGTGATGAATGGACATTAAATATCATTGGTATTTAGTTAGTTAGTTAGTTATTGAGAGAAGGAAGAGAGACAGGAAGGAAGAGCAATGAGAACTATCAACTCATTGTTACTTCACTTTAGTTGTCTATTGATTGCTTCTCATTCGTGCCTTGATTAGGGGGCTCAAACCCAGCCAATGACCCCTTGCTCAAGCCAGAAACCTTGGGAATGTGTGGATAATTCCACACTCAAGCCAGATGAACCCGTGCTCAAGTCTGTGAAATCAAGGTTTCGAACCTGGGACCTCAGTATCCCAGGTTAATGCTTGATTCACTGCGCCACCACCAGTCAGGCAAATGTCATTGGTTTTTAGATTTCTTTAGATATAGTTAATTCACAAAAAATGTGTTATAATGACTTTATATTAAAATATGATATTCACAAATATGCATGACATTACATGGTTTGTTACCATTGAAATTTGTCCATTCTAAAAAGTACAGGGAGAGCATAATTTTTCAAAATTATTTTCAAGAGTAAATGAACAAACCTGTGAACGTCACTGATGCACGAGGGCAAAGCCAGTGAACAAAGTTGTTACAAGGTATTTTAGGCACTGGAATAGAAGCTTGAGTTGGGGTATAGAGCTAGAAAAGGGAGCTGTCTCTTTTTGGAGAACCAAGAAAATCTTTCTTAATAGATGGCAATGGTTTATCTCAGAAAAAAGGAGAGAGAGAGAGAGTGCGTGTGTGTGTGCGCGCACGCACACTCGTGTGTGCCTATGTTTCCCTTTAAGGTAATTTCTCCTCACTCTCTTTCGGAATATAAAATTCTTTATTATCATTCTTATATAAAAAAAACAAGCGCTATTATAGATCAAGACATTGAAAAGTTCTTTTCATTACCTCTTTCAGAATGATATGGAAGACAAAATAACTTTAAATAATTTGGTGTGTTAGTGACTTAAACAAGGACAAAAGTTTATCTCTATCCTTCATAAAAGAAGTTTGGAGGTTGGCAGTCCAGAGTAGGTGTTGTGACCTCACAAAATTAAGGATAAGAGACCAAGGATCCTTCTAGTTCTACAATCTGTCATCATTAGGGTGTGACACTTGTCCTTATTGCCCAAGATAGCTGCTGGAGCTCTAGCCATTCCTGCTATATTCCAGATGAGGGAAACAACAGGAAAAAACAAAAGAGGCCTCTCCCAGATGAGTCACTTCCTTTCCAGCAACCTTCCTAGAAATGCCACACAATATTTCTGCTTACATTTAATGGGTCAGAATTCAACTAAATGATTCCACCTAGTTCTAAAAGACACTGGAAAATGTTATCTTTATATTAGACAGCCATGAGACCATCAAAAAACTGAGATTCTGTAAATATGTGTGAAAGAAAAATGGATTTAGGGGATGAACACATAGGAGTCTCTGTCATGCCTGATGCTTGATCTTAAACCTGAGACATTCAAAATTATTAATTAGTTCAATCTTTCCCTTTATATGACATCTCCCTCTAACTCATGATTACTACCACACTTATGTAACCACTCCATCTTCTTTTTATTGTTGTTATGATTTTGGTTATTTGATGTCTCCACTATAATGTCTGTGCCTCTAATGGACATCTCAAACTCAACATGACCAACACTGAACTTCTCTAAACCTACTCTACCTGCAGCCTTCCCATCTCAGGTAACAGTCACTCCACCCCTCCAGTTGCTCAGTCTAGAAACACTGCAGTCTAATTGATTCAGAAATCAAGCACTCTCCCCACCACCACCTCCCTTGTCCAAGACACAATCATCTCTTGCCTGGATGACTGCTATCACCCCCAAATAGTCTTTACACCTACTTCTACCCTTACCCCTACCAAAGTCTATTTTCAACAGAACAGTCAAAATTGATCACGTTTAAATTGACAGTCATAACATTTCATTCTCCCTAAACTCTTGCAATGGCTCCTCATTTTTCTCAGAGTGGAATTCAAAATCTTTAGAATGGTCAGAAGGCGACAGGATCTGGTCTCTCATTGACTCTGACTTCATGTCCTAATACTTCCCCTCTCTGCACATTGACATCACGGCTGTTTGCACCCTCCCGCCACCTCTACCTTCGGGAGCCTTTGCTCCAGTTATTTCTTCTGGAACACTCTTTCTCTAGATAGCTGCATAGCTATCTGCCTGCTGCCTTAACGTCTTTGTTCAGACCTTACCTCTTACCTCAACTACTTTAACAATCCCAACCCCAAAGGCTATCAAAGTCCCCCTGTTTTGTTTTTCTTTTCCTTCTGTAAATGCACTTACCATCTTTTGAGATATTATATAATTTTTTCCAGAATTAAAGAATTTATTATGTTTATTGTCTATTATCTGTCTTTCCCATGCCTGCCACCACTAGTTTCTTGTCTGTTTGCGGATGTATTTCAAGCACATGTTATAGTGCCTGGAACATCGTAAGTACTCAATATATTTGTTGAATGAAATCACATAATTTGTTCAGTAACTTAATTTGCAAATTAAAGGAAAAAATTTCTCTGTGCATTGCACAGAGCTCAGTGGATACAAAAGAGGAAGGCAGGCTTCCTACTCGGATGTAGCTTATAATCTAGTAAGAAGAAAGGAAGTGCATAAATAACTCATACACATCAACAAGACTGAGTCCAACAGGGCTTAGGACAAAAGAAAGAGCCGTAGAACTCAGAGGACAGCAAGTTCACCTCTGACTGGAATGATTCCAGATGGTTTTGCAGATGAAGTATTTGAAGGGGACTTTGAAAGACAGGTGGTAGTTTAAATATAGAGATAGAGGTACTTGAAGATTTTATTTTTTAAATTTTGGGAGGCACAAAATTAGCAAAGGACATTTACATTGATAATTTAATAATTCTGTCAACAATAAATTTATAGTCTTATTTATATGGTATCACTTATTTGGACTATAAGCTCTTTGTAAGAAAGGAAAGGTAAAGGTATTCAATTATATCAAAATATAGAAACAAAATGGTAGTTGGGATCATTTCCAGAGAGCATTGAATGCTGAGCTCAGGAGTTGGGCTTAATTTATTTGGAGCCTGGGATGCGAATAAGCAACAGCATGACACACTGAAGTTAGATGAGCTACGCAAGGGCAGCAATCCCGTCTTGTTTACCTGTGGGTGTCCTGTGCTGGCCACAGCACCTGGCACAACAGCAGTGCTCAAGAAATATTCGTTTCTATTCCAACCCTTGAATTGGGAGGTGGTAGAAAATTCTGTCAAATAAACAAGTCACATCCTGGCAGCTTTAAGGAGGATGGACTGAAGAAAGGAGAATGATGAAGGATAAGAAAGCACTGGCGTCAGATCATCACAATGAAAGAAAGGGACAGGGATTAGCGATGCCGGGTTGGAAGAACCAGCGGGTCTCAGAGACGGATTGCACATGAGGGCTGAGAGTGGCTGAGAGATGAGTTCTCTCCCAACACCACCTAAATCTACTCAACGCTCGTAACATTTGACAAGGTTCTTTTTGCAATGAAACCAAATTTGGAGGGAAAGCTTCCAGAGTGGGTTTAGAAACTAACATCTAATTAAAACAATTAACCATAAACGTTTAATACAGTAACTTTCAACAACTGCCGGAAAAGTAAGCATCAGCAGTTGTACATTTCTGGCTTCTGAAAGCTTGGATGTGGCCGCACAGAGCAAATAAGTGCTTGGGAGGCGGCAAGGGGCGTGAGCAATGCGTAGGTCTTAGTAACTAGCAGACCTAGCGTTAAGGTCTTCCTCAGCTCCTCAGTAACCATGCAGCCACTCAGAGAAACCTGAAACTTCATTACCTATGAGTTGATGATAAAAATAGAGAGTGAGGTAAAGATTAAATGAGACCATGTAAACTGAGCGATTTATAAATGTTAGCTCTGGACCCTATGCTGCCCTTCTTTTTTTGTGTTCTGGAATCCACTGAAGCGCCCCGACTTCTAACCCAGTTCTAGCCAGACACACTTTTTATTTCTAGTGAATGTCCCCAGAATGGTTGTGTCTGTAATCATGTACTCTATTATCTTTTATTCTGTGACACTTCCAGGCCCACTCAATCTCTTTCCATTTCCCTGGTATTCAACTCCAAATATGGTTTCACCAGCAAATTTCCCAAGTATCCTTTTATTCTGTCTTTGAGAAGATTATTAATGAAGATGTTAAATCAGGCTGGCATGAATAACAATGCTTAAAGCAATCCTCCAGACACTTTTGTTCCACTCATCAGAGATATGGTGTCATTTATCATTAGGTCTTGTTACAATTGCCCAGCCCTTCGGAAAACTCACATGAAGACACTTATTTACATATCTACTTGAATTAGTCTTGCAAGTGAATGCTCATGAGTTACTGAATTAAATGTCACCACAAGATAGAACATCTGTTACATCACACTAACCTATCACTCTCTGCTCACATAAATCTTTACGGTCAAAACAAATTAGTCTAGCATGTTCTTTCTAATAAACATTCTCTTTTGTTGTGTGTGGCTCGTGCCCAAAAAGAGATAATAGACTAGTTGATAAAAGTAGCAAAACCTCATCACTGGTTCCAACATGGTCAAGTGATAAATAACAAATAAATGACTCCCTGGCAAGAAGAAAAATGAATAGCAAAAACATAGCCTATACAGAGGGTCAGTATAAGGCTCTGCCTCATGAAACTCAATCCTACAAAGTCCTGGAAATTGCTGTCTGAGTTTAGAACCAAAAATAGTGGCCGTTTTCTTGAACTTGCCTTTTCCTAATAGATCCTTTGATTGTGTTACTCACAGAGGTTCTCTTTTCTCATTTCCTGAAAGAGTTGAGGGTTATATGGGTGGCTCAGGCATCGAAGCAGGACATAATGATGGAATATCTTTCAGACTCGCTCCAGGCTACATTCAGTCTCCACCGTGTTTTCTTTGCTGCTTCCTTTCACCTTTTCCGTTCACTGTGACAAAATAACACAATATGAAATTTACCATCTTAAATATTTTAAGAGTACGAGTACATTTACACGTTGTGCAATCACCACCACCATTCCTCTCTGAAATTCTTTTTATCTTGCAAAACTGAAGCTCTGCGCCCATTCACTGCGAGCTCCTTATCCGCCCAGCCCCTCGCAATCATTATCTCCATGAATTTGACTACTTTAGGCACTGCATATAAGCAGAATCATGTAACTTCTCATTTTTAGTGAATGCTATCTTCCTAGAGTTTTTCTAATTTTATAACCCTTCTTGAAACAAAATGGAGAATGAATAAATAAACCAATAAGGAAATAAAACAAATCAATCTCCAGGGGACTAGACTCGTTCCGTTCTGTATATATCAAGTCAGTGGTAAGGCCATAATGTTTGCAAATTAGAATGAAACACTGGATTGTAAGAAATATTCATTAATTAAATAGCTAATGTTCAGAGAAGTATCATATTTAAGATAACAGTAAGATCAAAGGAGAGATTGAACATGGTAGAGGTTCCTACAAGGAAAGAAATATCAAGATAATTGAACAAGGAAGCAACTGTAGTTTCAGCTGAGAGCCAGTGGGCTAAATGCCAGTATTCTAGGTCATGCAGGTTATTGACAGAGCTGCTTCCAAGTCAGTGGTTCTCCAACTTTAGTGTACATAAAATTTCATCAGCATAAATCTACCAAATCAAAATTGTATGGACCGGAACTTGGGAGTCTGAGGATGTCATCAGCTGCCCGAGTGGGTTACAGAAAAGATTTCTTACGAATGTTGAGAAACAATGGTCAGAACAGTAAATCAGACTAGGGGTTGTGAAGCCTGTTTCTGTTTGATTGAGTATATAACCTTGGCTGCTATTATGCACATAGCCCCTGGAATCCATTACGGCCTATTTGGATCTGCTTCCATTTCTTTTTCTACATTGAGTATTGCCTGACCTAGCTATCAAAAGCAGAGACTGAAGCAGGAGTGAATATACCTTCATTCAATCTCCCACTGTAGGTAGGGTCAGCAAGGGTCAATATCCCATCACCAATATAGCCTTGAGAATATGCCCTGGTGTATTTTGTGTTTCTTTTTCGGTCTGCCTCTTTGCCATTCCAGAGGGAAAACTCTGGCCACAGTGAAGCTGTGTTCAGCATGGAAGTTCAGTATCCAAGCTTCTCTGTCGTTGACAGCTTTAATTTTCTTTCCAGAATATGTCTGTGCTGGAGAATCACCACTGGCGATCTACAATCGGCATGCTCCGAGAATCAAGGCTTCTTGCCCACTTGCCAAAGGAAATGACGTAAGTAGGGTAGAGATGAAACCTACTGATGCCACACGTTAGAGATAAGCCTCTTTCTCTAGGGCACGCCTAAGACCCCCTGGGTTCATGGTAGGGAGCCGGCTTGCCGTGCTTCCTGCCTACACCCGGTATTGTCTATCAGAGGAGACCCGGTGTCAGTTACCGCAACCCAGAAACCAGAATCTCTCTGTGAGCTTTGAAAGGGCCTCGGATCGTCTATGACCTAACATCAGGAAAAGGAGAATAAACAGCTCTCCGCTTTCACACTCAGCATCAACGCTCTGCTTTGCCAAATTCCTGTCTTCTATGTTAACAACATTGTCCTCCTGTTTAAGCCCAAACAATAAATATTTATCAAAAAAGAACACAGGAGGTCTCGAGCTAGTTTTTAAGATCAGTTCAATGAAATTTGTTTCATAATTGCCAATCTCAGGAAAAATACAGGTCAGAAATACTTTTTTCTAAAGTATCTTTTGTTAAGTAACTGAATTGGCCCCAGCAATATTTTCACCATTAATTTACCTGTGTCTCTTGTGTTTTGAAGAGAATAGGAAATACTGGTTTCCTGGTCTGCTGTTTGTTAGTCCAGATATTTAAGCTGAGTCCTACTAAATCCAAGGCCATCGCCTCATTGTCTACATGGCCCCAAATTAACTGCTGTGCCATCTACCAAAGCCAAAACAAATGCTGATCTGTTTGTTTAAAATGCACAGAACCCGAGGTGGCTAGAAGAGATGTAAGTAGATCTCTGTACCCATCTTTCTGAAGGGCACATAGCTTCAGGTTAGTGGCCCAGTTATGTCTCTCCATAGAGCAGGCACTAAGCTCTGGGCTCACTGGTTTATTCCCAGCCCTCTGATATTTTCGTGTGCTGTTTCCTAGCACCCCAGAGGAATGTTGAATTTGCAGGAAGAACTTCAGTTCTGATAACTTCTTACTTCCCGGAACTAAAAACCAATCTTCATACACGGAATAAAAATGTGTGTCTTTTACGAAAACAATAAATTGCAAAGATCAAAAGAAATGCAAAAAGAATGAAAAACCAGAATAAGAAGTAAGAAGGAGAAGAAAAAGAGGATAGTGGCAGGGTCAGCTAAAGAAAGAAAGGAGAAGGGAGGGAAGGAGAATGAGAACAGGAAGAAACGAAAGGAACACTTGGAGGACTTGGCCCTAAAAGCATATTAACTCTGCTTGTGGCTCAAGTAGTATTCACTTCCTAAGATAGTCCTACGCATCCCTATGGATTCCATCCCTATGGATTCTCATCCCTATGGATTCCATCCCTATGAATTCCATCCCTATGGATCCCAAGTCAAGAGACTGCCTACTTGTACCCCAGAAGGTCCCCGTTGTGTCTCCCATCACATTCCAAGGGAAGTAACCACTCCCTTGGTCTTTGTTTTAATGCTTGTTTTATTTGATTCCAAATAAAAGTACTATATTTTTTATGTCTTTGTGAGATGCAGTCTTATAAACTGCTTTGGCTAAAAGAATAATTGGTATGTAATAATATATATGAAAGGACTTTATAATGAAAGTTATCAACATAATCATCATGATTTTTCCTTTTTTCCTCATGTCAAAGCTTTAAAATAATTTTTCTGATTTTAAAAGTAAAGATTAAAAAGGGTTAACTGTACAAACTAAGAAAAAGTCAGAAAAAATTAGCTTAACAATAAATTTTTTAAATTATAGATTAAGCTATCCTAAAAATTAAGATTTATTTTTATCAAAAAATATTATAAAAAAGCAGAACAAGCCACATTATAGAAGGAGATATTTGCAACACATACGTGACAAAGGACCACTATTGAAAAAATATTTAAAACTCTTAGAATCAGTAAACAAAAGAGAGACAACCCAACAGAATAATAAGTAAAAGCTAGAATAGAAATATTACAAAAGAGGAAACACCAGTGGCCAATAAACACATGAAAATATGTCCAACCTCATTAGCAATCAAGGAAATTTATATTAAAACCATAATGAGTTGCATAACATCCCCCTCAGATTGATTTTAAAAAATGTAAAGAGTAAGAATATAAAACACTGGGAATCTTATTCTATTACTACAACTGTTTTATTTATTTATTTATTTATTTATTGTATTTTTCTGAAGCTGGAAACGGAGAGAGATAGTCAGACAGACTCCCGCATGTGCCTGACTGGGATCCACCCAGCACGCCCACCAGAGGCGATGCTCTGCCCACCAGGGGGTGATGCTCTGCCCCTCCGGGGCGTCGCTCTGCCACGACCAGAGCCACTCTAGCGCCTGGGGCAGGGGCCAAGGAGCCATCCCCAGCGCCCGGGCCATCTTTGCTCCAATGGAGCCTTGGCTGCGGGAGGGGAAGAGAGAGACAGAGAGGAAGGAGGGGAGGTGGAGAAGCAAATGGGCGCTTCTCCTGTGTGCCCTGGCCGGGAATCAAACCCGGGTCCCCCACACGCCAGGCCAACGCTCTACCGCTGAGCCAACCGGCCAGGGCCACTACAATTGTTTTAGAGAAACTTTTTCGCACATGTAGAACTGGAGATATATAAAGGTGTTTACTTTGGCATTTTTTCTTAATAGTTTAAAATTAGAAACAACTCAAGTGACCATCAAAAGAAGAATGAATAGAATGTAGTGTATTACTACAAAGGAATACACTATAATCCTGAAAATGGATGAACTACATACAGCTCACACATCAACATGGATGACCTTCAAAAATGATGTTAAGCTAAAAAAGCAAGTCACAAACTAATATTTACTGTGTCCCTTAAAGTTCAAAAGCAGTTAACCCATATTATTTAGACACGCACGTATAGATGGTAAATTTATTAAAAGTAGCCAGAAAAGTATTAAAACAAAGACCAAGGGAGTGGTTACTTCCCTTGGGATGTGATGGGAGACACAGTGGGGACCTTCTGGGGTACAGGTAGGCAGTCTCTTGACTTGGGAGATGATTACAAGATGTTTACTTTATATTGATTTATTAAACTGGATATGTATGCTCTATGCACTCTACTTGAATATTTTTCATTTTTCAAGGTGAATTATAAAAATAGCTATGAATATTTCCTTTCATTGATTACTTTTTATATGTGAGGTAGAGTTCTAATTTATTTTATTTTCCCCAAATATATCATTTTCTCTATACCATTTTTGACTAAGGCATTGCTTGTCCATGCTTTGCAATGGTGCCTTTATCAACCACTATCCTTTTTAAGTTCCAGCATTTCTTTCCGGCCTATCTGTTGTTCTTGTTGTTTCCATTGATGGATCTTTCCATCCCACAGTATCAGTCACTACTATTTTCTTCATAATTATGATTGTTAGTTTGCTCTTTTCTTACCCCATGCAAATCTTACTGTTTGAGCTGGTTTGAATGCTATAAAAGCACAACCCAAATTTCTGTGATTCTGTGAGTCTTTTTGTGTCCTCCTTAAAACATGTATTTCAGTTTTTATGCCCACAGGAACCATGAGAGTGTATAAACTACCAGACCTTTGTCCATCTAAGGTTTCAATGACTCTCTCCAGTTCCGGGTATACCTTCCATCCAAGGAGCAAGAGTGATGGTGGGCAAGAGAATCAATCTTGTGCTGGGAGGGACTGGGACTCTATGTAATAAATAGTATCGAAGGCAGAAAAGAGATTGCAAGCCACCTGATGATGACAGAATCAATCACCCTCCTCAAAAGGATTTGCTTTGTGTGTGTGTTCTCTTTCATTCTTGTGGATGCAGACAGGATATTGAACAGCAGCTGGGCTCCTTGATCTTGGCAACAGACATCAACAGGCAGAATGAATTTTTGACCAGATTGAAAGCTCACCTCCAAAATAAAGACTTAAAACTGGAGGATGTACAGCACAGGCACTTTCTGCTTCAGGTAAACAACAACCTCAAAGCTATTATCCTTGCTGGGTAAATACACTTAGGGGCATGATCAATAATTTTAGCACATTTAAGAGGGAGTATCTCCCATGGTTTAAGTTAGAGCAGTGACCTACTTTATTAAAAGCCTTGTGAGACACAGGAATTTTTAAGTGGTTTCCAAGCAAGCAAAATCTGGGTTTCCAGTAGTTGATACTATCTCATTTTTTTCCTTGTTTGGGAACTGCTTCACCACAAAGTTGTTCCTCTGGGCAGTTGCATTCAATAAGAACCTACCACATGTGCCTGACCTGTGGTAGCGCAGTGGATAAAGCATCAACCTGGAATGCTGAGATCGCCGGTTCAAAACCCTGGGCTTCTCTGGTCAAGGCACATATGGGAGTTGATGCTTCCTGCTCCTCCCCCTCTTCTCTCTCTCTCTCTCTCTCTCTACTCTACTCTCTCTCTAAAAATGAATTAATAAAAAATAATAAAAAAATAAATTTTAAAAAGAATCTACCACATTTTGTGCCTTTATGTAAAATTGACCACTATGATACCTGTGCAATTTCAAAAGGCTGTTGCTATAACACAAAAGCATATTATGTTAACTATAGTCCAAATTAAAAATTGAGAAGCAAGCAAGTAGCCTTCCTTTATCTAAAACCTACTTAATCAAACCTTGCTTTACTTCCTTTTACTACCTAAACTCATTATTTTCCTCTGAAACTCAAACATGTTTACCTAGTTTTAACATTTTTAGGCCACCAATAAATAAATTGTTTTAACTCACGAATTGATCATATGAAGCCCACCTCTTTCTGCGTCATTCATGGCAAAAAGCATTTACGACATGAGAACAAGAGGAGGAATGGGTCCCAGAAGTAGAACTCTGACTTCGTCTACAAACCAGAGCCTTTTTCTTATTTTCCATTTTCTCTTGTCTTCCTTTTGGCACAAAAGACTGAATGGATGGGTCCTGGACTCATCTAAAAATTAGACCAGCTTTTCCCAGGAAGACGGAGCCGCACAGGGCAGACTGAGCTTGCAGTCTTTTCTGCTCCATGCTGCCCTCTAGCCATCCAAAGTCCAAAGTGGCCCGTCCTTTCCAGGAAATGCTCTCCTCCCTGCTGCAGCCCTGTATCCCTTTCTTCTTTCTTCCCAAACTCCCTGTTTCCTCCTCGACTGCCACAAAGATCAATGCTGTGTCTGATTTTAGAGACTCGGGCCAAGTTGTGAGTGGCTGAAACATTTGGCCTAAACGGTTGCATTTAAAAGGAAAGCTAGCTTACGCACATGAATCCCTAAAGGGCAGAATTTGGAGGAGACTTACGCCCCTTACCTATTCCAATGTGTACTGGCGCCCCCATTAACCAGGAAATATAGAGGCAACCAAACTTGCAACTTGATACAACCCAGGTTCTCCCAGACCCCAGGACTGTTGGCAGTTCTGTGATCATAGGGAACTGGGTCAAAACAAACAGACTCTGCTGCTGGGCAGGGCACACCACAGGAGTCCGCCTGAGTTGCCATCTCTTTGCAGCTGGTGGTAAGGGGCAGAATCTAGTTCTCTGGGAATTCAAGCGAACCTTCCCAGGGCCAACATCACTGAGAAAGTGGGCATCCCAGATTTAAGCTAGTGTGAGGCAAGCCAAGAGGCCTTGACTTCGTTCTGCAAACAAAACACTCCCAGACTTGATATGACCTAGCTCCCTGGCTGCCAACCTGAGCTTGCTTACACCCACAGGCATGGGCACATAAATGCAAACACTTAATTTAAGTGATGTATGTAGTTGGGCATTTTGGCCACTGTGAAAATGAGGCCCAAATGATCTCACTTAATCCTTCCTGGCCAGGGCCCCTGCGGCCTCCCCGCCCGTGAGAGGTGGGGCAGCAGAAGGAATCAGGACCGTGGCTTTCTTTGGCCGGCCTGCCCCAAGTCTCTTCCAGAAAGCTCCGTGTCCTTGGACGGTGGCTCTTCTCTCCTTCTCACTGCTATAAAGTGAGAGTTCTGAATGAGAGGTTTGTGTGGCAGCGAAGAAGTGCCGTTTCCTGAAGAAACAGGTCAGGGAGGCCCTGCATGAATATGGGCCTGGTACCGTGGGGCGCACTGGTGGGTTGGACAGCCCCCTGGGGCTTGGGAGCATTTGCTGCTATGAGATCACCCTCTGACAGTCTCTCCCTGCCCTGTCACTTCTCAGATTGCCTTGAAGTGTGCCGACATCTGCAATCCTTGCAGAATCTGGGAGATGAGCAAGCAGTGGAGTGAGAGGGTCTGTGAAGAGTTCTACCGGCAAGGTTAGTTGTGATCCGACAGCCGTGCTGTCACGGCCCCTTCATTTCCTCCGTGTATCCTAACGAACAGGAAATGGCTAATCTATCATGACATTTGTTCTTTCGTCAACTGTTGTTGTCCTAACCTTTCTCTTCACCTCTCTTGCAAACCATCCATCCCTTTTTTGGAACTAATTTAAAAATAAACAACATTGACTTATTACAAAAAAAGGTAGTAATAAGGTGCAATAAAAGTGAGTGAAAACGGGAGGTATAGATATAGATATAGATGTGTAATTTATTTTAATGGCTTTCCTCTGTAGATATAAAAATGTGAGGGATAGTTTGATTTTTACTATGACCTTCATTTTAATGAGCTGAGAGCAGCCTAAAGGCTAAATGCCATTTCGGGTCAATGTTTTCCACTCTGACAGAAGGACTTAACTCCTTTTGTGTTCTCTTCCTTCATTTTCTTAAATAAAGCTAATGATGAAATAGAGCACAGCTGACCAAGAATTGAATTCATTCTCTCAAAGTCAAATGGCCCCAAGTTAGGGTGTAGTTTTTAAGAGATTAACCTCGTTCAGAAATAAGGCAATGACTCTGAACAGGATCTGGACGCTGGGTGGGATGTCGGCCTTAAACAGAGCCTCGTTTCTTCAGGCCCGGTTTCGGTGCTCAGGAAGTTGGTTCAGGCACAACAGTGCCCTGATGTTAGGGACGGGATCAGGTTTGTGAGGCTGAGAACAAATAAAGCCTGAAGTGTCCCACATACCAGCTCTGTGAGGAGGTCAAGTGGCAACAGTGAGCCTTTTGGAGAAGCCTCCATCGAAAGATGTGTCAGTGGCATTGTAATGGTCCCAAAGACAGAAGACAAAGCAGAGTGGATTGGGTTCACGTGGAGACAAAAGACTCTGCTCAGCATCACATTCACTCAGGGGAAAAGTGCTCACGTTGCTCCCACAACTCTGTGTAAGTTCACTTCAATTGGGTGTAAATGGTTACAAATCAAAAGATCAGTTCTAGTTGCCCATGATAGAAAATCTCCACTGAAGGGAAAAATAAAGACAAAGAGAATGAAATTGGAGCAGAGAGGTTGCAGATCAGATAAGATACATACTTTCTTTACTGTATGATATAGAAAATATTGAAATAGCACAGTGAGAGAAGGGCTGGGTTCTGTAACTCAAACAGTGGGACAGAGAGAAGATTCTACTCCATCCCTCTTGGTTTTGACTCAGTCATGTGCTCCTGTTGGCATCAGTTGCAGTTAAACCCCTTCATTTGCTTGTCTTGCACCCTTATTTGGATTATAAGCAACTCGGGGACCATGTCACTTAAGCAGATTGTAAGGTCCACACATTTGATGAATGAAAGTTTTTAACTAAGTGAAGTAAATGGGATCAGCCAAGAAAAATAACCCCTAAGATCTCTTTACCAAAAAAACCTGGTTGTTGTCCTCAGAATATGTGCATGCATAGCATCATAAATTGGAACAACCTAGAACATCTGTTACTCTCATCACTGAAGGTGAGCTTCCATACCCTTTGTTCTGGCATGGCTTCTGGCAGAGAAAGAAGAATAGAGAGGGCATGTTGGGTCCTTGCTATTTAATTGCTTTATGATCTAGCAAAAAAGTTCAGCCTGTTTAAGAGGAGAAGATCTCTTGTTATCCAAACTACAGTGTGTCCGTAAAGTCATGGTACACTTTTGACCAGTCACAGGAAAGCAACAAAAGACAATAGAAATGTGAAATCTGCACCAAATAAAAGGAAAACCCTCCCAGTTTCTGTAGGATGATGTGGCAGCATGTGTGCATGTGCAGATGATGATGTAACACCGTGTATACAGCAGAGCAGCCCACGGCCATGCCAGTCGAGATGTGGACGGTACAGAGGAAATTTAGTGTTCTGTGGCTCACTAAATTCGAATCCGTGACCAAAGTGCAACGTGAATATCGGCGTATTTATAACGAAGTGCCACCACATAGGAATAACATTATTCAGTGGGATAAGCAGTTGAAGGAACCCGGCAGTTTGGTGGAGAAACCCTGTTCTGGTAGGCCATCAGTCAGTGATGAGTCTGTAGAGGCTATACGGGATAGCTACCTAAGGAGCCCTAAAAAATCTGTGCATGAGCCCTCATTGAACTGCACTGAATAGGTATGAAACTGGGAGAGTTTTCCTTTTATTTGGTGCAGATTTCACATTTCTATCGTCTTTTGTTGTTTTCCTGTGACCGGTCAAAAGTGCACCATGACTTTACGGACACACTGTACATGTCATCCATATTGAGTTAATATTTTTAAAATTCTATAACATGGCTTTTGTCATCTTGATTAATCTTATTCTGGCTTCCAGTTTTATATTTGAGCTTCCAAAGACTGCTAAAAGTCCCAGCCCAAGGATCTTTAATGATTTGTGATGTTGAGCAAATCAAGGCTGAGCAAATCAAGATAAGAATTAGAAAAACAGTGTTAAGTTCTGCGAATGGGGATTAGGATTCTACCCCTCCTCTTGATGCTTTAATGAAGTAGAATCTCTGTCCTGTTGCTGCTATAGGTTGGTATGGTCTCAGTCAACCAAGATCCTAGTTTTTTTGGACATCTGCTTCCAGTTTGTCTCATCTGCAGTAAAACTGTGATTTTTCTCTATGTACTAAATCCCATTGGGGATGTCATGAATGATACAAAGAAGTATAGTTAATGTTTCATAACCTCAAAATACTAAGCAATAAAGTTCCCGGAGGAAAGCAAAACTGCGCAGTTTGCCTCTTTGGATTCTCTGCATTGATTAACAAGTATCTAAAACATGTAGTGCTTTATAAATACATGTTGAATAAGTAAATGAACAAATGACCTAATTGGAAGACCTCTAACTGTAGAGGTAGGAGAAGATCTAGTGCTGAGGGAGGCAGAATCTGAGCTGAGTACTGAAGAATAAGTAGTGTACAGCTCCTTCCGATAAGATAGCCACAAGACATATGTCACTAGTTAAATTTAAATTAATAAAAATTACATAAAGTTACAAATTTAGTTTCTCGGTATTTTAAATCATATGTTAAGGGGCTATTAGATTGGGCAGCGCAGAGAACATTTCCATCATTGCAGAAAATCCAGTTGGATAGCCCTGGTCTACATAGACAGAAGTGGAAATGGCAAAGGCACAGAGGCAGGACCATACCCTGCCTCACTGACCAGCTTGTCCCACAGAAGGGGAGAAATGAGAAGGTCGGTGGAGTACACACCAGGCAATGGAACATGGCACTTTCTCATACAATGTGCATGTAGGGCACCATATGTGATTGAAGTGGAAGAAATGCTGAAGGAAGAAAACTAGTTAAGAAGCAAAAAACTAAGAATAAGTTATCAAGAAACCAGATTAGAGTTAGGCAGAGTAAAAGGAAGTGGGGAAGAAACATATTCCCAGAGAGTAAACAAGATTTGTTCCCTCAATATGGAGTATGAAGGGAAGGGAAAAGTCAAAGACAATCCATCCAAAGTGTCAAGATTGATTGAAAAAACCATTAGGAACACAAACATGAAGGTGAGGCATAGAGTTGGCTTTAGAGGAATTCATCTGAATATTCAACAGTGCCATGCCCTGCTCTAGGCTACTATCATCTGGCTTCCCTGAACTCCTCAGGTTAAGCCAGAGTGACTTCCTCATATCACTCTTGAGAATGACCGGGGCACAAGACACCATAGGAAGCATGGCTACAGTCCTAGAGAAAATGATGGCAATGTGGCATCTCTCAGTTTCTACCTCAGTGGATAAGTGCAGACACTCTGGAGTCTGACTGCCTAGGTTAGAATCCAGGCTCCCCTCTCTCCTAACAGTATGACGTTGGGCCAACATACTTTCTTTTCATTCATCTCAATTTCCTTCTCTGTAAGACGGGGGTTGTCATGAGGTTGCTACAAGGACTAAATTAATTAGTTGTAAATAATTAATTAATTACATAGGTAAAATGATTGAATTAATTACATAGGTAAAATGTTTAGAACAGTGCCCAGCAGACAGTGAGCACAATATAGATATTATATTTTTATCTCCTCTAGTTTAAAGGCATACATTCACAACTGGAAACCCACTAATGTCTCTGAAGACCAGCTTGTCTACTAATTAACCAGATTGTGTTTCCCAATGCGACAATTAACCACAAATTTTTCATCTTCAGGAAGAATAAAAAAAAAAGTATTTTGATAAAGCTTTGCATAATGCATTCCTCCTTTGTTTTTTTAGTTGGCATAGATATTAAAAATATATATCATTCTGGATTTTTAATTTTTTTAACCTTCAGTTGCATTAGGTAAAATTCTAAGGAGTCAGAACAAAAGATATCAGACCCCTATTTCTGATTAATTTTGCAGCTGCAGACGAAGATGCTCTTCAAATGAGACCTCCTGGTCCCTCGCCTCCATTCCTTACCTACTTATTATTTCTGGATGTTCAGGTGAAACAAGATGAGGGTCAGGAAGAGTGAAAAGAGGGGGAGAAGCATAAAATCTGTTTTCTTAACCTGTAACTTAAAGCCAGAACTTGCATTTCATGTTAGGAAATTGCTCATTAGTTGTGTCCATGTTTTTATAGAGCTTGTTCAAAAGTTTATTTTAGATCGAGAGCTCAGCTATTGACAACGACCCTCTTATAAATGGTCACTGACACTCTGATACTTTAAAGTTCACAGTAGCTACCAGAGCAAGGCAGAGCTAACTGAAGCTAACGGCTTCCTAATGATAACAAGGCAGAGAATTCTGAGACTACCTTTTCCAACTAGGTTGTTAAAACTATCAACGCTCATTTTTTTTATAAGTTCTAGATTACCAATGTGTTTCTTCTTTCTTCTTAGGTGACCTTGAACAGAAATTTGAACTGGAAATCAGTCCCCTTTGTAATCAACAGAAAGATTCAATCCCTAGTATACAAATTGGTGAGTTGAATTCAATTTAATTTTAAACAATGTTTTTAGGCACAAGAGTCACAAAGAAAAGAGGATCTACATACAGCTTCTAAAAGACCCAAATGGGAGAGTTAATCAACAACCCTGTGAATGGCTGGGTCCAAATAAACACACAAATTATGACTAATCGACTAGGTAATTACCAATTGAGAAGTTATGAAAAGTAGAGTAAAGGTGTTGATATAGGCCCTTGACTAACCTTTATTAACTTTGTATTTCAGAATTAAATCAAAACCAAATAGAGTAGAAGGAAAGTAATAAGAATCAACGATTCATTGCTGAAGAGTGGATTAGCTCATGTTCTCTTCAGGACTTAGAGGGTGGGATAGGAAGTCAGCAGACTCAGCCTTTAGGACCCTTCTTATTTGGACAACAACTAAGCGTCATCTCCAACATTCAATTCCAAGAGCCCAGACCCAGACCCACGCCCGCCATGCTATTCCTGGTGGGCCTGGGGTCCCATGCTTCTCTACTCTCCTTCACAATAAAAAAAATACCTTTAGTCTCAGGTGTCAATTGCACTAAACTATAAAAATGTGATGTTAATGAATCTAAAATAATTATTACTTTAATTAGTTATATATAAGATAATTAAGCAAATCAAACTGGAAATTTAGTGGGGGAAATATTTTTAACCCAGGAAGAACTGAGGAGAGGCATGAAGACATAATACAATCTACAGAGATGTGGTGTAGAGTTGGGCGCCTGAAACCTGTAGAGTTGCGTTAGCCTGTGTCAACTCAGTAAAATTCAACTAAATTATTTTTTTTTTAAAAGAATTTCTATCACTCCTTAAGCACTCTACCAATTCCATCTATGTATAAAGTGAATCTTTCTTTTCCTTGCAATTCTCTCCAATTAAGACCACTCTGAACTTTAAATTAACTCTTTTACTTATAAACTGTGGCCGTGGCCCTGACATGCACCCATTCACGTTTTTGACAAGTTTCCACAGGCCTCAGACTCACAGTGCTGCAGACCCCTCCCAGGCTCAAAGCTTAATGAGCCTTGACATTGGGAGGGAAGGGAGCACCCGAAAAAGAGAAGCTCAAAATTAAGAAAATGTGAAAATGATATGCTTGTGATCACTGAGGGTCAAATCTAAGCCACCTCCCTGCTAAGTGTGATAAAGTCATCCTAAGGAAATAGAGACAAAATTAATCTAGTTACAAAGATTGGAATGGAATCTACAAATATTAAAATACGTATGTTGAAATTACCTTTTTCTCCAAATTGCCCTTAATATCATTCTTGTTGTTTTTACAATTAAAGTGATTCATCTACCCAAAAAAGAGAAAGGGGGTGTGATTAAAAAACAAAACAAAACAAAAGAATTGAACCCAGAAGGAATCCAGGGCAGATGAAGTTATAGAATTGCTGGGAAGAGAGGCAGAGGGGCCTCAGCCTCGGGCTTGCTGACCCAGCTCCCTCCCACCAGGCTGCTTTTCTTGTGCAGGGTCTGTAAATGTGACACAAAAGAAATAGACCACTACCCAAATCCTAATCCTCAGACTTACTTTGTTCAGCTCTGGCTGGAGAGAAATTGGCCAGGCACCTGTTAAAGACATTTTGAACCACCAAAGAGAAACATTCCCTTCATGTTGTTTAGCATGCAACCAGGATTTTCAAGATGAACCTGATTTCAGAGATTCTATCCTGTTGTCATGAGAACACACTTATTTTGTCAGATCATATGTCCTGATTTTCAGCTCAGGAAAATGTGGTTACCATAGATACCTGTTTTTAAAACGGGATGGGGACTGAGTGACTAGGAAGATCCCACGGATGCTACACAGGCACACCAATAAGAAAGAGAAGGTGATTATAGAACAACCCTTAGACCATAAATCTTCCTCGGTCTCTGTTCCACATCTCCCAGCTGTATAGTTCAGGGTTGGAGGGTGTGGTGTGCAGGGACAGATCAGGCTAAACTGGAAAAATCCAAACAGATAAACAGAGTCTAGTGAGGGCTACGGGCTTCAGCCTCCCGGACAGAGTTTTCCAGTGGGTCCTAAGTAACGCAGCCATTTCTTCTGTCTTGAGTCCCCTGGGACTGGAAGTGTCCCCTCTCTTCCTCTGTGCCAGCCCACAGTGAGACTTTCCTGAGTGCTGTCTCAGGTTTAGACCTGACTTTCAGTTTCAGGGATTTCTCTTCTCCCCAGTGGAGCTGGGACTTCCTCTCTCCCCTCTGTACCTCACCCCTGGGGCTCCCCTCTTTCCATCAAACTCTGCATTTTGTGAGGAAGGAATGGGGAGGATTCGTGGCCCTGCGGTGACGAGATCGGCCTTGCCTGTTTTAGGTTTCATGACCTACATCGTGGAGCCGCTCTTCCGGGAATGGGCCCGGTTCACGGGAAACAGCCCCCTGTCTGAGAACATGCTGAGCCACCTTGCACACAACAAAGCCCGGTGGAAGAGCCTGCTGCCCAAGCAGCGCAGAAGCAGCGGCGGCGGCGGCGGCGGCGGCGGCGGCGGCCCGGACCACCCCGACCGCGGGACTGAGACCGAGGAGCAGGCTGTGACTGAAGGCGTCGCCCCCTAGTGCCCGCCAGGCCCGTCCCCTGCTCTGCGCCCTGGGAGAGTGGGACCCGCCCAGAGCAGAGGCCTCCGGCGAAGACACAAGCTCTGCGGGGTTCTTGCCCATACGCCCAGCTGCTCTTGGGTTTCAGCCCGGGGCTCTTTGGAATGCCGCCTTTCTCCTACTCCCCTGCCTCCCTCCTTTTTCCAAGTGTACAGAAGCCATTCGTCACCTCAGCATTCGCTGCCGAAATGGGCAACTCCATTCAGTAACATGGGAGCTGATTCCAAGGGCAGAGCTGCCCCTCCAGGAGAGGACTGAGGAGAGAGAAAGAGAGAAAGAGGTGCTCCTGCCGTGCCCCCCACGGGCCCTGGGTCCCACTGTGACGGGCAGCAGTGCTGAAGCCCAGAGCATTCTAGCATTTGCCATCTGACTGCTGATCTGCATGACAAAAACACCAGCATATTTGGAACTCCAAGGATATTGGTCTTAAGTGCAAGAGCACAAACGAGAGCGTGAGAGAAAGGACCTTCTATTTTAATAATAATTATTATTATTATAAAATAATAATAAATCTTTTTAACTTTTATATTTTATGCACTAGACAATGGATCTAAAACTTTGGACTAAGATTACTCGGTGTACCCAAACTTGAACAGGGGGTTCATTGTTTTGTTACTGACTTTACGCCACTTGGGGTCAGAGAATGGGCATCTTCTCAATTTAAGAAACCATGTTTCCTATCCGATCCGAGGGGAAGGTGCTGTAGAGTTCATTCCTTTGCACCATTAGCCAATCTGTCTTTTATCAATAACTCAGTTTCAGTGACATGTTTATATTCACACATGTACATTTTCTGTAAATACCGAACGCTACTGATTCCCATGCCGAGATACATGAGTATTATGGGATTGCTACCTGTATAAACAATGGCACTGTGAACAGAATCCTGTTAGTTTTAATACAAGAGAATGCATTTGTAAATATGGTATAGAGTTTATTAATATACTGTTGTTTGCAGATAAAGGCCTTAACTTTAAAACATCTTTCATCCTCTGAAAGCTGCCTAACGTAAATCCTCACAGATGTCCTTCTGAACTGCCTTCCCCTGTCCATCTTTAAGCTTCCCAGCTAAAGTCACAAACCAAAACTGAATAAAGTCTTTGAGGAAATATTTCGGAAACTTCACGTGCATTCCGCTTGAGCCCATAGTGTTTAACCTATGGCACCAGGCAGCGTTTCCTCAGAGTAACGAGTCCCTTCAGAGAGCCTGAAGTCACTTCCCAACGCAGCGATGTTGCACATTCTGTCTCAACAAGCCGGCTGATAAGCTTGTGTGTGTGTGTGTGACTCTTGTCATGGAACATGGCAGTGTGTCAGCCTTGCAGGAGACATAGCAGGTCTCACAAACCTTCTATGACCCTGTCATCTAACCATCAGGGAAGTAAGTCCCTGGCTCCCCTTCCACACCTCCATCTGTTATGACTACAGTACCAAAGCACCTTTGGTCTATGGTTGGCGTGCATTTCTTTGGTGTTAAGAGTGACTGGATTTTTCTTTTTCCTTAATTTCATTGTGAACAACTACCCACCTGTTTAGCTGAAGTTAGCAATATTTAAGTAAAGAAAATATTTCAGTTTTCTGACAGCATTTGCCTTCCCGGCAGGTCACTATGCTCATTCCTGGTTGCAGCTAGCAGGATTTTGTCGCCATTTTTTTTCTGCAGACGCTTGGCCGTAAAATCAGTTTGGTACAGCAGTCCTCTCTAGTTGGCTAACTTTGCACATTGGACGTTTTCTTTAGGAGTTCTAGCATAACTAATGTTAGGCGAGAATTGGCAATGCCACCTTTACCACCTTAAACCAGGAGGTAGTGGAAGGTGATAATCTGATTATTTCGGCCACTATCAAGCTGTTTTGCAAGATAGAAGGACAGCTCTCATTTCCTAAATGCAACCTTTTTTTTATTCAAACATGCAATGAAAAGTTAGAAACTTGACTGGATGGTAATGAGTTCCTGTAGAGAGACTGAGGCTTGGAGAGTTGAGGTTTAAGGGTAATTTTTGAACGTTGGTTATAGTTTTTGTTACATGTGGAGAGACTGTCAGATGGTACTAAAGAAAGTGTGAAAACCTTACAAAACGGATGGATGATAAGTTGAAATTGTTGCTAGGAGTAAGAAGGGAAGTTGTGAAAACTTAACGCTAACTTTATTTTTGTTTTTCTGTAATAACTATGAACTGACAGTTGATTCTTTACTGTTTTAATACTCTGAGGCTCTTGGCTTGGTAGGACCCCAAAAGGGAATGTGTTGAATGTATTCCTGCTTCCAAACCTAAATTGTTTGGGTTTGGTAATGCAAAAAGGGCTTTTTGAGTCATCTGTCCTTAATGTACATGATAGCAAATCAAGGAAAGCCATTACTGGGGACGATACAGTAGAGATAAGAAAGAAAATGCTATTTTAGCTCTACCTTGACTTTAGGAAATGAACTTTGTTTAAATTATATTTATACTGTAACTTAAACAAATAATATTTTTTAGTAGTTCCAAGATTATAGGGCAAAAGTGTTTATGTTATAATTAGGTCTTAAAGAAGAACTCACAGAGAAAAGTACCAAATATCCCATGGTTCAGCCTGTGAAGCAGCTGGTAGCACAATAAAAACCTGAAGTAAAATGAGACGTGATGCATTAACTAGATGTATTTGTGGCCTCCGTTCACCCATCTGGAGATTTCTTGAGTTTCTTCTTTTTAAACAAAAAGAGAGAGAGAATGTGAAAACATTTTTTTTTTCCTTGCCTGCTGGTGGCTCTCTTGAAATATTTCAATACAAGGAGTCCAGTTACTAGTTAAGACACAGCTGGTGAATCACCCATGGACTTTGTCTTCACATTTTTATTCTCCTAGTCCATGGACCATCAAAGACAACTATTTCAGTTTAATTCTTTCATTGCTTGAGAAGAAAGGAATCAAAGGGCTATTTTTAGTAAGCAAAGTAAAGGTAAAATCAAAATAAGAGAGAGAGAATATATACCACTGCCAGACCTGATAGGCAAAGCCTGCTTTTCCTTTTAACAGCATCCGTGAGGAGTCAGAATCTTGTTTATGAAACCCTGACCTACCCATAACTCCCTGCTAGGCTGAATAAAAAGCCCGCTCTGTTTCTACTTGCTAAAGCTTCCCCCAAAGGGACTTGGAGCGCGTCCTGCAACACTGTCTTCATATAGTGCTTCCTACAAAACACAGACTTGTTTTGTAACCTTTTCTCATGTAGAATTGGATCTGCTCACTGATTACAAAATTGGTTATGAGCTTGTATCTAACTGTATTTCTTACGCTTTGTTCTTTTAAACAAACCCTTAAAATTGTGTTGTTTTGTGTACACATGTGAGGTTTGGAGAGAAAAAAAAGAACACCTTGTGAGTTTTTGTTCAAAATGTGTCCTAAATATCCATCGGCATGTCTAGATAAACAATTAAAATAAAGATAATTTCTTAAAAATATAACAATATGAAAATATCCTGATTCTCACCAGGTAACATGTTACCAGCTATGCAATTGGATTCAACAAAAAAAAGACCCCCCTGCTCCGGAGGGGAAGTTTTCAAGAAAAAGAGCAGGATGCAGACATGGTCCACGTGACTGACTCCTGCCACTAGAGGGCGCAGAAACAGCTGTGTCCACAACGGCCTCACTGGCCAGTTCGTCCCACGTTGGGGAAAGAGGGTCCCCATTCAGCTTTACCTTTCTCCTGAGTCCTGATGTTTTTCTAATTCATCTTCGTATAACTCATATATGAAGAGGATGAGGTACAGTAAGTTTCAGGTTGTGAAAACAACAGACTCAGTTGAAGAATTACGTGTTCAAAGTATGGTCTTGCATATCAGGATTGCAAGCCACCAAGGAAAACAGGACAGTTCAAGCAGGACACCTGAGTGTCCTAAATTTATCTAGAAATAGAGGAGAAAAACAAAATACCACCCTTGTTTCCCAGAAACACCCTTGTCTCTATCCCCATACCCATTATAAGACTCGCGTTCAGAATCTCACTGATTTCTTAACACTTCCCATATCTGAAGGCACACCCCTTTTTCTTTATGCACACTGTATATCAACAAAATCAAAATCCAAAGTAAGACCTTGGTGGTATTCCAAGTATAGGTCTGACATGACACCAATGTACCTGAGAAGTTAGCTGAAACATTGTCAAATAGGCCACTTCTATGTGAGCAGGTGAATTTCAATGCAACCAATATTGACTGAGTTACGGTATCTACTATGTGCCAGAGATTGTGCTAGATACTTGGGATATTAAAAGACCTAGCCCTTGCCTGACCTGTGGTGGCGCAGTGGATAAAGCGTCAACCTGGAATGCTGAGGTTGCTGGTTCAAAACATTGGGCTTGCCTGGTCAAGGCACATATGGGAGTTGATGCTTCCCACTCCTTCTCCCCCCCCTCCCCTCTCTATAATGAATAAATAAAGGAAAATCTTTAAAAAAAAAAAAAAAAAAAAAGACCTAGCCCTTGCCTGGCCTGTCGTGGCACAGTGGATAAGACGTCCACCTAAAATGCTGAGGTCTCCAGTTTGAAATCCTGAGCTTGCCTGGTCAAGACACGTATGACAAGCAACCAATAAACAACTAAAGTGAAGCAACTATGAGTTGATACTTCTCACTGTCCTCCACCTCTTCTCTCTGTAAAATCAATAAATAAATAAATAAAATTTTTTTTAGATTTTACTTATTCATTTTAGAGAGAGGAGAGAGAGAGAGAGAAGGGGAGAGAAGCAGGAAGCATCTACTCCCATAGGTGCCTTGACCAGGCAAGCCCAAGATTTCGAACCAGCCACCTCAGCATTCCAGGTCGACGCTTTTATCCACTGTGCCACCACAGGTCAGGCTAATAAAATCTTTAAAAAATAAATAAAAATGCTCCTAGAGGAGCATTCAAACTTGTTCAGAGACTGGCATTAGCAGTAAGCGCTCCTTACAGGACTCACAGAATATCAGTGAGGGCTCAGCTGCATTTAAAACTCCCTGGGGTACAACACAATAGAACACAGGTAAATTTTGGAAACTAAAGTGGGTCCCAGTTTTTATTCTGTCACTAACTTATTCTGTGACTTCGGAGAAGTTACAGAACCCCTAGCCAGACAATAATATCTGTGGACAAGGCCCACCGGGGGTGAGGACGACGGAGACGCAGAGGCCAACTCTGGGGACCAGGTTCAGTGACACAGATCCGATTTATTCAGGAAGTAAGCTAGCTTATATACACAGGTTCAGCCTATAGGGTGTTACAGCGTGTTCTTCAAAGCCAATGCTGAAAAGGTCAGGGAGCTGCCTGGTTAGCACTGAGTCACTTCCTTATAGCAAACGAGCTCCCTCCTGGGTGTGCCTAGGAGGGTTTCAGGTGCTGGAGTGTTCTCACAGCATGGCATCAGCCACAGCTGCTAGGAATGTGCTCTGTGCTCCACCCACAACTCCCCCTTCTCTTTTAATTAAGGCCCATTGGACTTGATGAATGACAGCTTGCTGTTGTTGTAGCTTCTGAATGCTACACATTATGCAATGGAACCGTAGTAGAACTAAAACAACTATAATACCTATTATACTAATAGATTAGCTGGATTAAACAATGAGGCAAGCTTCTGTAATGTTTGACTAGTTAGGAAATAGAACAGGAGTCTTAAACAGGGGATTCCTCCTAGGGGTTGGGATGTCATTTCCCTCCCATTGTGTTACAGAGACCTTCCAAGTGCCATTAAACACAGTTTCATTTTGATTGTAAAAAATTGGCCCTGGCCAGTTGGCTCAGTGGTAGAGCATCGGCCTGGTGTGCAGGGGACCCGGGTTCGATTCCCGGCCAGGGCACATAGGAGAAGTGCCCATTTGCTTCTCCACCCCCCCTCCTTCCTCTCTGTCTCTCTCTTCCCCTCCCGCAGCCAGGGCTCCATTGGAGCAAAGATGGCCCGGGCGCTGGGGATGGCTCCTTGGCCTCTGCCCCAGGTGCTAGAGTGGCTCTGGTCGCCACAGAGCGATGCCCCAGAGGGGCAGAGCATCACCCCCTGATGGGCAGAGCATCGCCCCTGGTGGGCGTGCCAGGTGGATCCCGGTCGGGCGCATGCGGGAGTCTGTCTGACTGTCTCTCCCCGTTTCCAGCTTCAGAAAAAAAAAAAAAAAAAATGGACGTAGGTCCATGCACGCCCCCTTCCCAAAAGGTCCCAGCATCCAAACACGGAACAGATGGCTTGCCATGGGCTGTGTACTGCATATGGTTGCATTCTGTTTCTCAGCTTCTGATGCCAAACTCCAAGGTTGATGGTCTGCACATCCAGGCCAGAGGCAACGAGGCCGTCTCTCCAGGGAATTCCTTCTCTCAGAAGTGTTCTTAGATGTTCATCATACAGGAACGGGCAAAGAGGTGACCCTGGGAAGGCAAGGTTAGTGTGGTGGGCCCAGCTTTTGGTAGCTAGGGGACAGAGGGCTTGTAGGCCAATTACTGAGCCTTGGTTGGTAGTACCATTTTCAGCAAAGTCCCCTGTAATATGATTTCAAAGGAGGACCCACCCCTCCAAGGGGACAGTGTTATTACTCAGAGTAAATTTAAGTAGCATTGGGTCACTGAGGTTACCTCATATAGTACCATTCCACATTGAGATTCCCGGCCACTATTGTCACAAGGGAGACTAAGAGAGCAGTTACTGGAAAATACTGCTGGAAACTGTGGGCTATTAACTTCAACAGGCATAATTATTCCAGGGTGGGGGACAGCCACCCAGATGTGAGGATCTCCCCGTGCCGGGGAGTTCACTGTGATAATGGCACACATGAGGAGGAACAGAGTGCCTGGACCTGGGGGTCCATCAGGGACCACTCTCTGGGCCCGCCTTGCCAAAGCCTCCACATCCCCCCAGGTGATGGGGCGTGCACGCCGGCACGAGGTCTTCTTCTGGAGTGCTGAGGACCTCCACCCCTCAGGCATAGTCGATGTGGAGGAGGCCAGGGCTGTGGCTTTGGACGGGTGAAGACTGAACCACTTAGTGGGTGCCCAAGAAACCCTGTCAAGCAGGTTGGGGGATTCCTGGGATCCAAATTGGCTGAAAAACACAACATAACCTCTCCCTTGTGTTAGAAGAGGGTGTGGTCCCCGCCACTGTGCCATGGCTGGGTCCTTCCAGCGTCATTTCAGAGAGAGGGGAGGGAAAGAGAGAGTGAGAGATACAGAAAAATAGACAAGACAGACAGACAAATGAGGGAGGAAAAGAAAAAAGACACATGGGGGCATATAGCTGGCCCATGGGTCTACAGTGGGAACATGTGTTGGAGTTAAAGGTGGGGTATAAAATAGCATCTGAGAGGCTGGAGTGGGGTATTGAGCCCCTCCCTACCCCCCACCCCCACAGGGAATGCAGAAGTAGTGACTTCTGCTTCTTCGGGTGACAGAGCTGATGGCGCGGTTTCTAATGTATCTAGTTTCGTTTCTACACACTCGGCTGCAAGTCCATCAAACTCGGTGGCCCAACCCTTTTCTTCCTCTACAGGGGGAGGCGAATACAGAGGTAAGGGCTCCTCTGAAAGAGGAGTAGCCTGTAGGACCTTAGGGACCTGCAGAGGGGTCCTCAGCAGGAGCACCGATCAGGCAGCATGTTTCGCTAACAGGGCGGAAATGAGGCCGAGAGGGAAAGTTTGTCCTTCATGTACTTCGGCCAAACGGATGCACCAGAAAGCTCGGGCCCAAGTATTGGGGTCCCAAAGAGGCGCATCCCAGAGCCAAGGGTTGAAACCTGAGAGGATTTCCCAGTAGGTACAAGGATCCTTTTCACTAACTTTAACTCACCTACTCTACAATAGGGAGTGCAGGGCTCGAGCTTGTGGGGCTTAGGAGTGAGGGAGAAGGTTTTCCATTGCAGAGGGTCACTCACCCGTCCCTTGGATGCCGGTTGGGTCCCTGTTCGAGGTGCCAGTTGTGGACAAGGCCCACTGGGAGTGAGGACGACAGAGACGCAAAGACCCAACTCCGGGGACCAGGTTCAGTGGCGCAAATCCAATTTATTCAGAAAGTAAGCTAGCTTATATACACGGGTTCAGCCTATAGGGTGTTAAAGCGTGTTCTTCAAAGCCAATGGCTGAAAGGATCAGGGAGCTGCCTGGTTGGCGCTGAGTCACTTCCTTATAGCGGGCGAGCTCCCTCCTGGGTGTGCCCAGGAGGGTTCTGGGAGCTGGAGTATTCTCACAGCATTGCATCAGCCACAGCTGCTAGGAATGCGCTCTGCGCTCTACCTACAAATAAATATCTTTATCATATTTTGTGGCAAATAAAAGAGATTGTGTACAAAAAGCACCAAGCCCTTGGGTACATTGTAGGCTTTCAAGAGATGCAAGTTCTCTCGTCTTAAGCTAGAGAAGCCAGGCAAATACCTCTTTGCCCCTGGATGAGGATGGGGAGAACACATGGGGGGGGGGGGAGGGTGTAGTAAAGGAATGCTGGCGCTTTACATTAGAAAAACAAACTCATTTTTACATTTTTTAAAGAGATTGGCTAATTTATTTGCAAGATTGGATAAAATTATTAGCCTTTCATCTCATTGCTCAAATGAAAGCTATTCCTGCCCTGGCCAGGTAGCTCAGTTGAGCATCATCCCAAAGTGCAGAGGTTTCCTGTTCGATCCCTGGTCAGGGCACATGCAGGAGCAGATGATCTTGTCTCTCTCTTGCTCTCTCTAAAATCAATAAAATAAACATTAAAATAATAATAAAAGCTGTTCCTCAGCTGTAGCCTACTTTTTGGTGTCGTCCTCTATATTCTATAGTAGAAGGTGGTGTGGTTTTTGTTTGCTGTTTAGTCAGGAATTTCTGTAAAGGAAATAGTGAGAAGGAAGGAAAGAAGGAAGGAAGGAAGGAAGGAAGGAAGGAAGGAAGGAAGGAAGGAAGGAAGGAAGGAAGGAAGGAAGGGGAGAGGGAGAAAGAGAGAGAGGAAGGAAGGAGGGAGGGAGGGCGGAAAGAAGAAAGAAGGGAGGCATGGAGAGAGAGAGAAACAAAGAAAGAATGAAAGAAAGAGAAAGAAAGAAAGAAAGAAAGAAAGAAAGAAAGAAAGAAAGAAAGAAAGAAAGAAAGAAAGAAAGAAAGAAAAGAAAAAGAAGGGAGAGAGGGAGGGAGGCAGGGAGGGAAGGAAGGAGAGAGGGAGAGAGAAAGGAAGAAAGAAAGAGAGAGAGAGAAAGAAAGAAAGGAAGGAAGGAAGGAAGGAAGGAAGGAAGGAAGGAAGGAAGGAAGGAAGGAAGGAAGGAAGGAAGGAAGGAAGGAAATCATTTCTCTCTCTTGCATCTATGTCACCAGAGCCCTAATTCTGGCTGGTGACGCTGACTCCAGCCCTGAACCCCCTGGGCTTTCCCAGGCTCCAGGGGAGCAGGCCGCATTAGTGCCTCCAGGATGCTCAAAGAGAGAAGGTTCATACTACACACACATGTTCAAACATGTTCTCAGCTCCAGCTCCCTGTCAGTCCTGGGACAGGACAGAAGGCATAGACTCTTCTTAATAGACTGTCGGAGAAGAGAGAAGACTCAGTCCTACCTCCATGGGAACACAACAGCTAAACATTGGGGTAATGACTAAACAATGAGCTTCCGCTATGAACAGTCCATGACGGGCTTGCTTGCTTTTTCTCTTTCCGATTAAACCAGAGAGATCATTGGAAAAGCTGATATGATTTGAAGATACATGACTGCCTTGTCTGTGTCATCTAAAAAACAATGTATCTTTGGTTCCATTGCCTGAAATGGTTTAAATTCTAGTATTTCAAGGGTGGATTTATTCTTCAGTAATTTTTTCCCTTTTAAGGAAACAATGTGGTAGTTTTAAAAGTGCGGGCTGTAAAGTCAGACCAAGCAGAATTCAAATCACTGTTACTACTTGCTGTTTAACCCTAGCTCGTTAACTTAGTCTCTCTGAGCCTTCATTTCCTCATATATAAAATGAGAGTGACACCTACCTCCCAGAGTGGTTGTGAGGTCAATATTTGAGAACATACATAAAACATAGCACGTACTTAAAACATAGGTTTCTAGCAGAAAAGAGGTACTGAACAAATGTAAACACCTATATATATTTTTTAAAAGACTTTATTTATTTATTCATTTTAGAGAGGAGAGAGAGAGAGAGAAAGAGAGAGAGAGAAAAGGGAGGAGCAGGAAGCATCAACTCCCATATGTGCCTTGACCAGGCAAGCCCAGGGTTTTGAACCAGCGACCTCAGTGTTCCAGGTCGATGCTTTATCCACTGCACCACCACAGGTCAGGCGACACCTATATATTTTAAAGACAAAAATCTACAAAGTGGAAGTTGGGATACGCCTTTTGTTTTCTCTGGGTTATACAACTTTTGTACAAAAGGAAACACAAGATCCATTAATAGACAAATAGACATTGAACATGATTATACTTGCAGGTGACCCGCTTGGCCATAAAATAATATTTATAATATGGACAAAATATTATAAAAATTTATTATAGAAGAAGACAGTGTTCCTGTGGAACTAAAGATACATGGATAAGACCAGAGAAAATAGGCCCTGGCCGGTTGGATCAGCGGTGGAGCGTCAGGCTGGCGTGCAGGAGTCCTGGGTTCGATTCCCGGCCAGGGCACACAGGAGAGGCGCCCATTTGCTTCTCCACCCCTCCCCCTCTCCTTCCTCTCTGTCTCTCTCTTCCCCTCCCGCAGCGAGGCTCCATTGGAGCAGAGATGGCCCGGGCGCTGGGGATGGCTCTGTGGCCTCTGCCTCAGGCACTGGAGTGGCTCTGGATGCAACAGAGCGGGGCCCCAGAGGGGCAGGGCATCGCCCCCTGGTGGGCACGCTGGGTGGATCCTGGTCGGGTGCATGCGGGAGTCTGTCTGACTGCCTCCGTTTCCAGCTTCGGAAAAATGAAAAAAAAAAAATATTAAAAAAAAATAGTCTCCAAAGTGCAGCACAGAAGGTACTAAATAAATAATTAAATAAAAGCATATTTTTTGATTGATAAATTGAAAATCGTATCAGAATGTTAACATTTAAACCTGCAACCTATGTACTCTTATTGATCAATGTCACATTGTTCAAGTTAATTTTCTAAATAAAATTTACAAATTATAAATTAAAAAATAAATAAGTAAATAAATAAATACAAATAAATAATTTCCAATTGTAACAATAAATGTCCCAAGAATTTGAATGCAGATGTTGTTTTTCAAATTTGCTGATTTCTCTCTGGTAGACTTATATTGTTTCTACAAATGCAGTTTAAGAAGATAATAACTTTCCTTCTCCCAGTTAACAAGCCTACTTTTCTGAGTGGTGAGGACATAAATTATTCCCTGAAGGACTTGATGTCCAAAGACTTCTAGGTTTTTTTCCCATCCACCTGGAAAAGAAGACCCACTAAATGCTTTCTCTTACAGGGCAAATCAAAGCCCCGTTTTAATATACAATCCAAGAAAAGACAGAGACAAATTCCAATCCTTATCTTTAAAAAGAAACATAGTCTCCTGATTTATCCTTGTTTACAAGCACTTGAGATTACACATCACAGACTCCTGCTCCTCTTCCCAGGAAGCAATTTCATTTGCATTTTTTAAGATCTTGACAAAGTAAGCCTAATGGACTGGATGCAGCGTCAGCTGAGGGGGTTATTTATTTCTTCCTCCTTCCCACTGTTCTTTTTGTTTGGACCTTTCTAACAGGGGGTCAGACTTTACATGTCAATGGACTTTCACCCCCATTTGAAGAAAAATAACTTATAAATGAAAACAAAATACTGATAGTGTCATACACTAGAAAAAGTGAGAAGTATACTCTATAATTACAAGCAAATTTTTAAGTGTTAACCTGTCTGTCTTGTTCAGTCAATCACGGCACACAGAGAGAAGCCTGGGGCACCAGTGCCCACCTCTGTGCAGGATGAGGTGAGAAGGACCTGCAGTGGGGCAGACATCCCGCAGAACAACAGCCTGGTGTTAGGGTCTCCTTGAGAGTTCAGGTTTGTACACGAGTCATGAAAACATGCTGTGGGATTGAGCAGGGAGGGGAGGAAAGCTGAACTGAAGAGCTAAAATGTCTACTGCACGTTAATAAAGTTTTATTCGGGCTAGCAAACAAAGCAGGAAGCAAGCAATTACTGGGAATGATTGTTTCTTTTTTGTCATATTTGGAGCTAAGCGTTTTCGAGACCCGATGTTTCCTTATACATGGTTGGTAAAGGTTACGACCAGGTGTTAAGTATGTCATTAAACTGTCCATTTAAGTCAAATCACTTGTAGGAAGTCATCTCTCAGCCATAACTTCACTTCAGAAAGAGTAATAATATAGCCTATCTTGTAAATTTATAGGGAGGATTAGAGCTAATACTGAATGTGGAGTGTTTTGCAGTGTTTTGCGTATTATTGACATTTAGTAAATAGTTGTTTTTATTGACCGAAAGCAATGGTGGTGCTACCTATGTTTCATTTGCTGCAAAAGATGATTCAGTTCTCCTAACTCAAATGAGACTGTCCGTGGAGATAGGAGGCAAGGAGGAGAAATGGCAAAGGGAGTGATAATGTTCATTAACATGCAGGAAAAATAAGCATTTAAGGAAGGATAATCGAGATGAAACAAAATCACTACCTCTCTTGTGTATTGATTTCCTGAAGCTGCTGTAACTCATGAGCATGATCTGGGTGGTTTACAACAACAACACTATATTCTCTCACAGGTCTGGAGGTCGGAAGTCAGAAACCAAGGTGTCAGCAGAGCCCTGCTCCCTCCGAAGGCTCCAGGAAGGAATCCTTTCTTGCCACTTCTAGCTTCTGGTGGTCGCCAGTAATCTTCGGTGTTCCTTGGATTGCGGCAGCATAACTTCACATGGTCCTCCTCCCTGTGTGTCTGTGTCTCTGTTTCTCTTCCTATAAGGAAACCAGTCATGGGATTATGGTCCACCCTGATCCAGTCTGATCTCCTTTTTTTTTTTTTTTTAAATTTTATTTATTCATTTTTAGAGAGGAGAGAGAGAGAGAGAAACATAGAGAGAGAAGGGGGAGAAACAGGAAGCATCAACTCCCATATGTGCCTTGACCAGGCAAACCCAGGGTTTTGAACCGGCGACCTCAGCATTTCCAGGTCGACGCTTTATCCACTGCGCCACCACAGGTCAGGCCAATCATTAGTTTTTCGTTGCGACACCTTAGTTGTTCATTGATTGCTTTCTCATATATACCTTGACCGTGGGCCTTCAGCAGACTGAGTAACCCCTTGCTCAGGCCAGCGACCTTAGGTCCAAGCTGGTGAGCTTTGCTCAAGTCAGATGAGCCCGCGCTCAAGCTGGCGACCTCAGGGTCTCGAACCTGGGTCCTCCACATCCCAATCTGACGCTCTATCCACTGCACCACCGCCTGGTCAGGCCCAGTCTGATCTCCTTTTAATTAACTACATCTACAAAGATCTTATTTCCAAACGAGGTCACATTCGAAGGTTCTGGGTGGGTGTGACTGTTGGGGAGGAGGCACTACTCAGCCCAGAGCATCTGGCGCTCCTCACTTACCCACCCCGTCATCCCCACACACACACACACACACACACACGCCACACACGCTATATTCACATCTGCCAGATTTCCCCTGAATGAGGCTATTGAGACAGGCTGCTTCAGCTTTGAGATATGGTTGATTTTGCGTATTTGGAGGTAAAGCCTGGAGAAGTTGCATAGAAAGGAGAATTAAAAGATTATTCTTCTTTCTTTCTTCTATACTCCTTTCTTACTAATTCATATCTGCCTCAGAGGAAAAAAAATGGTTTCAAAATCCCACTGGCATCAGCCATGTGGAGATGATGTGAATCTTTCTCCACATTTCAACTTCTCCACTATCTCATCGTAGTCAGTGCTCCTTCCAGAGGTTTCAGTCCACTCGTTCATTATTTTAGGAGCAAAGTAGTTTGATATGATGACAGGTTTCAGAGGTTTGGCTATGGGGTGTATAGCTTTAGAAGGGTGGAGGACAAAGTTATTGTAGATAACGAACAAAAAGGACCTGGTGGCAGATGAGATATCTACTTCATTGCTGAAGTCACATCATGCAGGATGATGGCAGGACTTGGGATGAGAAGCTTGGAGCCCCTCTAGTAACTGAAGTAGACAATATGGAATACCAAATGATGACAGAGAAAAGGAGGCAACAGCACTCATGGCAATAACTCCCAAGAAGAAGAGTTTTAGGTTTTTGATTCCTGAGTGAGGGTGGAGGACTAATGGTAAAGTGACAATAAGATCGCAGGTGATCCTTGACCCAATATCCTAACACTGACATGAAGAACAATTGGTAACAAGTGGCCTCCACTTGAGAGGCTTCCAGAAAGCAGTGTCCTTAAGGGACAGTTTTCAATTGAAGCATGAAAGATAAAAGAATGTCTGGCGCAGAGAGATGAGAAGAGATATCAGCGTGTGTTTATGCTGGTCTAGGAGCTTCAGAGAACATAAGAGAAGGGTCAGATAGGAGAACTGTGGCAAAAGAAGGTTGAATCAGAATAACATAGGAGAAGACAAATGAATGAAGCATTATTCTTTGGTATTGAATCACATGAAAGAGGGTTGATTAAGCTAGCCATTAGATTGCACAGAGAATTAGTCCCAACATTCCCTTTGTGGCTGGAAGGAGACTTAGAGATTTAAGAATCCTCCTAGTTTCACTTCCACGCCTTACGGAAAAGAGGGAAATTCTGAGCTCCTGGAAAATGTGACCTATAGTCTGGATTGACTGGGATGGACCCACAGAGATTCAGGTCATGTGCAACTTGCACACAGGTACTGAGAGAGTGGTTATGGCACCAAACCCATAGATCTTAGGCTTGGAGGTGGTGGTGGGAAAAGGCTCTTTAAAAGATCAGTAATGACCAGAAGATCTTTTTTTTTTAATTTATTGATTTGAGAAAGAGACAGAAATATCGATCTGTTTGTGTTTGTGTCCTGACCAAGAATAGAACTGCCAACCTCTGCGCTTTGAGACGATGCTCTAATCAACCAAGCCATCCAGCCAGGGCAAGAAGATCTTGATATACAACCAGCTCTGCTTTTCCCTTTGGTACTCTTAAGCCCACCAATAGCACTGTTACAGATTCTTGTGCAGTCTGGAGGCAATAATAGGTCTATTGCTAACACTTTTCAAATCTCATTGGACTGTGTCCCCAGAAGTCAACGGAGAAAGCACAAGCAGTTTGCTGTGGCAGGGAGCACCATCAGACCTGCCAGTTTTTGGGATGAAATGGAGAGGCAGAATAAATTTGAAAAATGAAAAGGAATCAACCCCTGACCAACCACATGGGCCACTCTTTAATGATGGAGAACATTGTGCAGCAGCAAAGACCAAAAGTGAGTACTAAAAGGTAAATGGTTTTTGATAAATACTTTCAATTGCACATTGGAAATGAATGTAAATCCTTCATAAGGTATAAATCAAGCAACATCTAGATTTTAATCTAAGTTCAGAGTCTTAGTCCTGGTTACACTCAGTTCAAGGAGGGAAAGAGACCAAGAAAACAGCTGGGAAAAGAGGCTCCTCCCATTCCCTCTACATTAGATCACAGTTGGCTCTCAAAAAGCCAGAGAACATGAAGAAAGAGAAGTCACTTAGAACAGCACCTCCACTGTACAGCTATTTCTTATTAACACTTAATTTCAGAAAGAGATCATTTTTAGATTTTGAGAACTTGCTAGAAAATAGTGGTTTTTCCCTGAAAGTGACCTTGCTGTCCAGAAGTCTCCAAGTCTCCTAGAATTTTTATTTAGAATTCCAGAGAATTCGGTAAAGATTTTCAAATGCAACCACATCTTCTCTCATAGTATATGCAGTGCCCTTTCTCCTTTTAGAATCACAGGATCTATAATACAATATTCTCTTGAAATCAAAGGGTTATATGGTCATTCTACTACTGAACAAGCTCCAATTTTAACCAGAGCATAATCTGCAAATTGAGACCCAAGTCTGCAATCATTATATGGAAACACAATGTATTGAAGTCATTCTAGCCATTGGGTTAGTCCAATAAACATTTGGGAGATAAATAGAGTTTGGCTTGGTTTAGAGATGGTTACTAAATTTCTCAAAGACTTTTAACCAAAAGAATTCAACATCTGAGATGTTACTCTTCCCCTCTATTCCCATCTCCAACTTTAACACAATTAACTAACAGTTGTCTACCAAGCCAGTGATCTCTAGTGGGAACTCCCCAAGAGGCAGCATGGAGGAGTGGTCACAGGCACATTGCCTGAACTGGAATTCTGGCTCAGCCACTTACTAGCTGTTTATCCCTTGGCTGGTTTCTTAATCTTTTTACACCTCTGTTACTTCAATGGAATAATAATAGTACCCCACACTGGGTTGTCATATGGATCAAATGAATTAGAACAATGCCAGTCGCATACAAACAGCTTGATACACTTTTAAATTTTTAAATGGTCATATGAACAGAACACATGAAAACATGCTCTCCTGACCTTCTCACCTTCCTCAGAGCACAAGGAAGGCAGGTCACGGCATACATGTTTTCAGTATGCATTTCATATGGGCCCGTGTGTGTTCAGAAATGTTTCTGCCCCCATGGCAGGTGCTGCACGATTATTGTCGTACTTTTAGAGTTGATGCTCCCAAGACACAGCCTTCTCTGGGACTATCTGATTCATCTCTTCCAGATGAGAATATTTCACAATGTCTAGTAGACAATAATTTTCGGTCCTTCAAAAGTGATTGTTCAACTAAATGGAACCTCAACAAAATCGTTATAGAAGCCTGAAGTTAGGACTATCAAAAGAGGATAGAGTGCAAAGAATGGAACAATGCAAGAGTGACAAAACAAATATGATCAGAGTAGCCTGTAAACCAATGCTGGGGAGTAGAAGTCTCACTCCAGCACCTCTGTCAAGTATCTCCTACTCGATCATGCTCTTCCCGTTACAGCTTGCCCACACTGGTAAAGCATGACAGTAACTAAGCTGCCTAGAGCAGAGCCATAAAGTTACTAAGAATAAGCATGCATGTATTGGTGAGATATAAGCAAAAGCACATTTGGAAGAACCCCAAAGAGACATAGACAGCAATTGCCAAGGGAATCGAGCCACCCTCTCTATCTCCCTGTTAACGCTCTGTTCCCGGTGGCTGACTCACTCTCCCTAAAGTTCCAAGTCAGGTTCCCTCATCTCTTCTCCAGTCCTCACTCATTCTTGTCTCTGATTTTTCCTCTATTTCTTAAGATGCTGAAATTCCTTTTTATTTTTTATTGAACGAACTCTGATATCTCAACACTGAGATTATTTATGGACTGGTCATGTGAAAGACATACAGAGGAAGACCAGTCCTCAGAGGCTTGCACACGTTATGGAGGAGAGAATGAGAAAGAGTTACTTCCTGAATAAGAGCCAGTGGGATTCAAGGTCCAGGTCATCTACAGCCTTAGGTCAAATAATTTTAAAATGTTCACTTAAGGAATCATAATATCTTAACCAAAACATAAGCAGAAATAATTTGGGCATAGAATCAGCAGAAAACTTACTTTACCCCCACATAAGAAATTGAGATATTTTCTCTATTTATAAAAAATATATTTTGGGATTGTTGGCACAGCTTAATTAAGGCCACACACACACACACACACACACAACAACAACAACAAAGCCTAAGCTGAGTAGAAGAGAGGAAATAATAAATATAAGAACAGAAATAAACAAGATGATGAAAACAATACAAAAGATCAATGAAACCAAAAGATAAACAAGATGAACACTTAACCAGATTCATCAAGAAAAAATGACAGAGGATCCAAATAAATAAAATTAGAGATGAAAGAGGAGAAGAAACAAGAGGCACCAAAGAAATACAAAGCATTGTAAGCAAGTATTACAAACAATGATATGCCAACAAATTAGACAATCTGGATAAAATGAATAAATTCCTAGAAACACACAATTTTCCAAAACTGAATCAGAAAATAATCAGAGAATCTGAATAGACAGATTACAGCAGTGAAATTGAAGCAGTAATAAAAAATAAAAATAACTTCCCAGCCTGACCAGGTGGTGGCGCAGTGGATAGAGCGTCGGACTGGGATGCAGAAGGACCCAGGTTCAAGACCCCAAGGTCACCGGCTTGAATGCAGGCTCATCTGGCTTGAGTGAAGAGCTCACCAGCTTGGTCCCAAGGTCGCTGGCTCCAGCAGGGGGTTACTCAGTCTGCTGAAGGCCCGCGGTCAAGGCACATGTGAGAAAGCAATCAATGAACAACTAAGAAGTCGCAAGGCGCAACAAGAAACTGATGATTGATGCTTCTCATCTTTCTCCGTTACTGTCTGTCCCTGTCTATCTCTGCCTCTGTAAAAAATAAAAATAAAAAATAACTCCCCAAAATACAAAAGTCCTGGACCAGTAGGCATCACCAGTGAATCTGAGGAGGGGAGACTTCCAAGTTTATTTTATAAAGCCAACATTATCTTAATTCCAAAACCAGATAAAGATACCTATAAAGAAAGAAAATTATAGGCCAATATCCCTGATGGGCATGGATGCTAAAATCCTCAACAAAATATTAGAAAACTGGACCCAGCAATACATTTAAAAGTTAATACACCATGATCAAGTGGATTTACTCTAGGGATGCAAAGTTGGTAAAACATACACAAATCAATAAATGTGATACAACACATAAACAAAATGAAAAATAAAAATCACATGATCATATCAATAGGTACAGAAAAGAGACTTGATAAAATCCAGCACTCATTTATGCTAAAAACTCTCAGTAAAGTGGGAATAAAGGAAACATACCTCAATGTAATAAAGGCCATATATGACAAACCCATAGCCAACATTATACTCAATGGGCAAAAACTACATACGTTTCCCTTAAGATCATGAACAAGATAAGGATGTCTGCTATCATCACTTTTATTTCAATGTAGTACTAGAAGTCCTAGTCACAGCAGTCGGACAGGAAGAAGAAATAAAAGGCATCCAAAAGAAGTGAAACTGTCATCATGATGCTGTTTATAGAGAACCCTAAAGAGTACATCAACAAACTGCTAGAACTGATAAGTGAATTCTGTGAAGTAGCAGGATATGAAATCAATATCCAAAAATCAGTTGCATTATTATACAACCTAGGAATAAATTTAAACAAGGATGTAAAAGTCCAGTACTCAGAAAATTATAAGACACTGAAGAATGAAACTGAAGAAGATACAAAAAAGTGAAAGCATATACTATGTTTATGGATAAGAAAAATTAACATCATTAAAATGTCCATACTACACAAAGCAATCTATAGCTTCAACACAATTCCTATCAAGATGCCAGTAGTGTATTTCACAGAACTAGAACAAATATTCCAAAAATATATATCAAGCTACAAAAGACCCCAAATAGTCACAGCATCTTGAGAAAAGAGAACAAAGTTGGAGGAATCATGTTACTTGATATCAAACTATATTACAACTTCATAGTAACCAAAACAACATTGTACTGGCATAAAAACAGATATAGAGATGGATGGAACAGCATGGAGATCCCTGAAATCAACCCATGCCTATACAGTCAATTAATATTTAACACAGGAGGCAAGTACATACAATGGGGTAAAGAGTCTATTCAATAAGTGGTATGGAGAAAATTGGACAGAATGTACAAAAAAAATGAAGCCATTTTCTTATACTATATACAAGACTAAACTTAAAATGGCTTAAAGACTTAAGTATTAGACACAAAACTATAATAATCCTAGAAGAAAACATAGGCAGTAAAATCTCAAACTTTTCTCATAGCAATTTTTTTTTCAGATATATCTCCTTGGGCAAGGAAAATGAGAGAGAAAAAAAACAAATGGGACCACATCTCAACTAAAAATTTTTGCACAGCAAAGGAAACCATCAACAAAATAAAAAGACAACCCACTGAATGGGAGAACACATTTGCCAATACATCTGTTAAGGGATTAATATACAAAATTTATAAAAAACTTACAGAACTCAGCACCAAAAAAACAAACAAACAATTCAATCAGAAAATGGGCAAAGGACCTAAATAGACACTTTCCTAAACAGGACACACAGATGACCAATAGGCATATTAAAAGATGCTTAATGTCACTAGTCATCATAGAGATGCAAATTAAAACCACAGTGAGATGTCACCTCACACCTGTTAGAAAGGCTATCATCAATAAATTAACAACAAGTGCTGATGAGGGTGACAGGGAATGGCAAGGGGACTAACTCATCCTGGTTGGCCCAGTTCTGTCCTTCTTGTACAATGGAAAGTCCCTTGGCCTGGGAACATCCTCATTCTTAGGCAGACCTACATGGTTGGTAGTCTTTGGTGAAATAGAAATCTGGCACCAAAAGGCATGAGGTTCAGCCTGGGCTCTGTCACTCAACAGCCTGCTTGGCTTTGGTGAATCATTTAACTTTCTGAGTTGCAGTGTGGAAATAAAGTTGGTCATTTCTGTTCAGTTGAACCTTTTGAAATTGCTTTTTTGTCAAAAAGTGCCATATATTATTATGGTTCTACCTAATACTTTATAGTGCGACTAGTAGAACAAAGGAGATGTGTCTGTGAGAATACTTGGCAAACAGTAGAGAGCTTACAAATATAAATTATTATTATTATTATTATTACTACTACTACTACTCTTACTATTATAAAATGACACTTTATTGCCAATAGCAAAGTAGACATAAGCCTGGAGCAACAAAAGCCCTCACTCAGTGAGGAGCCCCTTGTTCTATAATACTTTTTAAACTTCCAAGAAAACTACTACTGTAAAATTTTTTCCTGACCAAGATTAATGGTCATTCTGATGTTTACCAAATAATAAAGGAGCAAACAAACAAAGCCAAAGGGTTTTGACATTTAGTCTGCTCTTAAAGCAAGAACACATTTCTAAAAGTGCATTTTAGATATGTATCACAATGGAGATAAATAAATGCATTTATGAAGACTCATGAAACCAAAAGCAAACCACAGAAATGACCCTACTTGGGTCACTGGGAAATATTAAGAAATGAGAACCCTGGTTGCTGGAGCCCATATTAACTTGGTGCCATCCAGAAATATTTGTATAATTCCCTGAGTTGGAAATGTACTGCTTTGATCCCAAACCATCTCAGAGACCTGCAGAAACAAAGGAGACAAAGCTCCGTTCCTTCAAATAAAAAGGAAAAAGAAGGTATAAGAAATGAAAGCTGTCTCCTAGGCCAGACATGAGCTCAGACAGGGAGAGTGATTTAGAGCTAAGGAAATAAGGCCCTTAGGCTAAAGGCGGCTCCAACTTCAGGAAACACTCACAAGGTATATATTTATATAATATAACAAGTACACAGCTTCTAGAAAATCTGACTGCTTCAAACACCTGCAATGACTTTGCAAAAAACATAAACAAGAACTACCAACAGAAGCCCAGGGATCTGAGCAGTATTGCCAGCCACACCAGAATGAGAACACAACCAGCACAGCCACAGTCCCCATATGGGAAGAGGTCTGACCATACTCCCATGCCTGGTTCCTGCTAGTTGAGTTGTATTGACAGGACTGGGGACTATGTGTTAATTTGCAAATGATGCTTTTGTTTCCTTTGTAATGCTCAAAACTGCTATCCCCTTTAGGAAAAGTGATTTGCCTCAAGCCTGACAGAGCAGTAAACAGTTTTACACACAGGCAGCATTCAACTAACTTTGGGAGTTACTACTGCTGCCAAAACCCCTCAGAACATGGAAAATGAGGTCTAGAGCCAAGTCAGTTAGTCAGTTAGTGGGGACACCTGCTCCTCTCTTTCCGTCTTGCTGATGGCAGTACACTGGCAAGGTCCCTGCAATTGGACCTTAGTGACAGTGCAGAGAATGAGGCAGACAACTGCAGTCAACCCAGGCCCAAACACGCATATGCCATGCCTACACGCACAGACACACACACACACACACACACACACACTTCTGGGACCATTCATACTTCTGGGATCTTACTAAGGGGTAGAGAAGAACTGCAACCCAGAAAGAGGAAACAGCATAAGCCTAAGGAAGTCTTAAATATTGGCTACTAATCAATGGCAACTTATAAGGAGAAAAGAGTGAGAACTCGTCACAAATGTCTGTCTTAACTGAAAATCAGGGATCTTCAATGGTACCTCAACCAAAAAGGCCTACTCAAGTCGGAGAGCCTACCCAGAAGTCCAGTACTATGATGATGATGACAATGGTGGTGGTAGCACACATTTACTGAGCATTCTCCAGGCACAAATTTAAGAGCTTTGTGTAAATTAACACACAACAACTCTAGGAAGTGAGATCTATGATTTCTTTCTATTTCTATATGAGAAAATTAAGAGCCACTGAGTTAAATTATTGCCCAGGGTCAGTGAAACCAGGCCAGCCAGCTCCAGATCCTGATAGTGTTAGACAGCCCTTCAAAAGCTCCCTGAAGAGTCCTCTCCACCCGAATACCACCAAAGCAGGCAACTCTTCACAGCACCAGCCAGCTCCGGTCATTAAACTCATTGATGTGAATGTTATTGGTGCATGATTGCCGTTTGTACAGAAAATAACTCAAATTTCCCTCTGGGGATAACAACCTAAATATATTATGTATGGTATTGGCCCCCAGGGCTCTCGATCATAAAGCTGGCTCCCTTGTTCTGTACTCCCTGTGGCCCTGCAGACACACGGCTTAGTGAGCAGATGGCACCTTGGTGGGAAGTAAGCCATGCCCTTTTCTCTAAGTGGAAGCAGCCCCAGAACAGGGCACCATCACAAACCAGGCACTTATGCATAGCCTTGTAACCTCACAATGAATCACCAAGCAGCAGTTAAAAAAAAAAAAAGAAGCACATGTACATATGCACATCCACACAGAGAGTACACCCAAGGCTACTTTATCCAGCAAGGATATCATTTAAAATTGAAGGAGAAATAAAAAGCTTCCCAAACAACAACAAAAAAACTCAAGGAATTCACTACAACCAAACCAATGCTGCAAGAAATGCTAAGGGGCCTGTTGTAAACAGATCAAAGTGGAAAAAGAATATAGCAAAAGAGGAATACAGCTTTAAAGAATAAAATGACAATAAACAACTACATATAAATAATAACCTTAAATATAAATGGATTAAATGATCCGATCAAAAGACATAGGGTAGCTGCGTGGATAAGAAAAGAGGACCCATATATATGCTGTCTACAAGAGACAAACCTTAAAACAAAAGATGCACAGGCCCTGGCCGGTTGGCTCAGCGGTAGAGCATCAGCCTGGCGTGCGGGGCACCGGGGTTCGATTCCCGGCCAGGGCACATAGGAGAAGCGCCCATTTGCTTCTCCACCCCCCCCCCTTCCTCTCTGTCTCTCTCTTCCCCTCCCGCAGCCAAGGCTCCATTGGAGCAAAGATGGCCCGGGCGCTGGGGATGGCTCCTTGGCCTCTGCCCCAGGTGCTAGAGTGGCTCTGGTCGCAGCAGAGCGAGGCCCTGGAGGGGCGAGCATCGCCCCCTGGTGTGCAGAGCATAGCCCCTGGTGGGCGTGCCGGGTGGATCCCGGTCGGGCGCATGCGGGAATCTGTCTGACTGTCTCTCCCCGTTTCCAGCTTCAGAAAAAGAAAAAAAAAAAAAAAAGATGCACATAGACTGAAGGTAAAAGGATAGAAAAAAAAAATTTCATGCAAATGGAAATGAAAAAAAGCTGGGGTAGCAATACTTATATCATACAAAAATGGACTTTAAAACAAAGACAAGAGACTTTAAAATGAACTTTAAAACAAAGTGAGAGATAAAGAAGGTCACTACATGATGATAAAGAGAGAGATACAACTGGAAGATATAACCATTATAAATATCTATGCACCTAATATAGGAGCACCTAAATATATGATATAAAGCAGACTTTGATAGATATAAAGGGCAAGATCAATAGCAATACTATCATAGTAAGGGATTTCAATACCCCACTAACATCACTAGATAGATCCTCAAGAAAGAAAATTAACAAAGAAACAGCAGACTTAAAGGACACACTAGATCAACTCGATTTAAAAGATATTTCAGAACCTTTCACCCTAAAGCAGCAAAATATACATTTTTTTCAAGTGCTCATGGTACATTCTCTAGGATAGACCACATGTTAGGGCAAAAAGTGACCTCAACAAGTTTAAGAAGATTGAAATCATATCAAGTATTTTCTCTGATCACAATGGCATGAAACTAAAAATCAACCACAACAGAAAAACTGAAAAATACTCAAACACTTGGAAACTAAATAGCATGTTATTAAATAACGAATGAGTTAACAATGAGATCATAGAAGAAATAAAAAAAATTCCTAGAAACGAATGATAATGAGCATACATCAACTCAAAATATATGGGATGCAGCAAAAGCAGTCCTGAGAGGGAAATCCATCAGTGGACTAGTGGATTAAAAAACTTTGGTACATATATACTATGGAATACTACTCAGCCATAAGAAATGATGACATCGGATCATTTACAACAACATGGATGGACCTTAATAACATTATACTGAGTGAAATAAGTAATTCAGAGAAAAGGTAAGAACTATATGATTCCATACATAGGTGGGCCATAAAAATGAGACTCAGAGACATGGACAAGAGGGTGGTGGTTACAGGGGGGCGGGCACAAAGAAAACTAGATAGAAGATGACAGAAGACAATTTGACTTTGGGTGATGGGTATGCAATATAATCAAATGTCAAAATAACCTGGAGATGTTGTCACTAAACATATGTACCCTGATGTATCAATGTCACCCCATTAAAATTAATAATAATAAAAAAAGAGAGAAAAATAAAAAAGAGGCACATGTCCATATGTACATGCACACAGAGACTGTGCTTAGACCATCACTGCAAGGACAAGGACACAAGGACCTGGTGACCACAATTGCCTCTGAAGAAGGGATAGGGAGGTTGTGATTTTTCTTGTAAGATTTTTGGTCATGTTTGCATTTTCACATGTGTGTGTGAACCAAGGACACCTTAAAAAATTAACAAAATTTTATATTAAAAAAAGTTAAATGAATAAGCCAATGAAAATAGAATATTTATTATTGATCAATCACAAACAACAAATAAGAAAAAAAACAATCTAAATGTCCAACAATTTAGGGAATAATGGATAAGTACATGAGAGGATACATCTTCAGTAAAATATTGTAGAATTATTAAAAGTTGAAGAGGTAGAAGTCGTGTAGCAGAAAAGGAAAAATGTTTCGATGATGTTGATGAAAGAGCAAAACACCATACTGTGTGTGCACTGTGAGTGCAACACAATATGAAGGAAAATGTCTTCTCTCCGCTGGAAGGAGTGCTCCCCTCAGGGTGGGGAACGGAACCCACCTTTGTTGAGAAGACGGGTCTCAATAAGCCTTTTGGGACCAGAGCAGAGGTCCTAGAGCTTCTCCTCCAAATCCCCAGGTAAAATGTCAGTAATTCCCACTTTGCTTCCTGATGACACTTTAGGGCAAACGGATTCTTTTCACAAAGCCCACGTGGAAAGACAGAGGCAGCCAACCCTAGAATATCCCACGAAGTACGGAATAGGAAAGGGGCTGACATAAACGGAGAGAAACTGCAGAGCAGTCATATTAGCAAGGGATTCTGCAACTTTTTTATCTTCTAATTTAGGTAATACGATTTTATTACCTCTAAACCTTTAAAATCCACTTTTAGGTGGTTATACACAGAGCAGTAGGAAGCAACTCAGGTGTAGAAGGCAGTTGGAAGTCTTCAGAGAGATGAACGAAAACTCCATCTTATTCAGATGCTCAGGGTTTTAAGTTCTTTCTGTCATTGAGTTCAGAAGGGAGTCTGAGCTGAGGCAGCAGAGGGAGGGGGGAGTAGGAGGGGAAAAGAGCACCTGAGAGGCAGAAATGACAAAACTCAGATAAAGCTTTGGCCTGGATGCTAAGGTTGCTGTTTGAAGCCCTGGGCGTGCCCAGTCAAGTCGCAAATAACAAGAAAGCAGTGAACAACTAAAGTGAAGCAACTACGAGTTGGTACTTGTCACTGCCTCTCCCCTCTCCCTGTAAAATCAATAAATAAAATTTAAAATAAAAACATCAGTGACAACCATTTTTAAAATTAAAACACCTTGCCCTAGGAATGCAGCTCAGATAGATAATCGATGCTGACAGGGAAAAGAAGGGTAATTCCAAGGAAAACTGTCAGACAGACAAACAAGTAGATCCTAGAGCAAATTAAAGCCTGAAACATGGCTGGGGACAAAAATGACAAAACTGAAGCTATCCTACTTTGGGCACATGGAGAGAGGGCGAGTTCTTTGGGAAAGACAATAATGCTGGAAAACAGAAGGCAGCAGGACAAGAGGACCCAGCATGAGATGGACTGACTCCACAGAAGAAGACACAAGCTGGAGTCTATAGGAGCTGAGCAGGGCTGCTGGGGACAGGACACTGAGGACACGACCCACTCACAAAGGGTCACCAGGAGTCAGAGCTACTCAAGAGCATGTAAGAGAGAGAGAGAGAGAGAGAGAGAACAAGAGGATTTCTATCTGTTGAATAGAGTATAGAACCATAGTCCGGAGGCTGATTTCCCCAGAGAGCACATTGTGTAGCCACATTTGACTTCTGAGTAGATATGGATAACTAAAAGGCGATAATATTTTAGAAGCCATGTTTTTAATGCTCTTACCTCTAGTATTCTGGTCAACCCACAGAACGTGGGACTTGCAGCCAACAGTGGAGCCCATGACTTCCCACACGGCTTCAGAATCTCGAAGTCTCAGAACTACCATCTGTAAAATAGGAATGACGACAACGTCTACCTTCAGAGGTATTTGGAGCATTAAAAGAGATAACAGATGTAAAAAGTCCCCTTCAAATGTTGAAGTACTCTGCAATATTATACTGCCCAAAGTGAACAAGGCCTACGGATGAGGTTTCAGAAAATATAGGACAATTTCCCCCAAGTTATATCAATGACTAGAAGACACAAGTTTGCATCTCACAAATTTTATAACATTAGTAATTTAAAACTTAAATTACTAAGTAATTAATAAACTTGAAACTATATATTGCCTTCTCACTTTTATTTTCACATGGATTTAAAAGTAGAATCCAGTTTAAAGGAAAATGGACTAATTTGATGCCTGCCTTACTTCTAGGCCCCTTTAAAAGGTGTAAAATAAATAAAAGACCATGAAAGGAAGGTTGTCTAAAGAGGAAGGTAATGTCACCTTCTTCAAGTCACTTTTCAAAATGTAGCAATGCAACAGTCTACAAACTGACCAGAATATCAAAGTTAGTGCTGCACCCTGAAGACACCACTGCTTAATTGGAAGAGATCCCCTTGTTCTTTAACTGAGTTTTCTAGGAAAGGATATTCTAAGCTCATCTTTCTTTATTGTTGTATCGCATATAAGTGCACTCACAATATTAAAGAACACACAGCTGTGTCATTACCGTTATCATCATTCCTATAAATAAACGCATCCATCGTTGAAAGTGAAGAAAATGGAACTTAATGTCAAAAGCAGGTCGCAGAGCCACTAGGGTGCAGCCAGTGAGGGAGGCTCGGGGTGGGAGCTCAAGGCCTCCTGGTGTCTCTGAACCGCAGAGGAACAGCGCTCAGGCTGCGAAGGCTCTTCCAGACTCGGAGCCTCCCTCGTTCCCTTCGCTTCCACCCGGAGCATTGTGTGAGATCATGAGATCCGTCCCTCTCCGCGTGAGGAGAACCACCGTGCACTCCATCAGTCTCCGCCTCCAAATTAAATTCATCAGGCGGTATGAACTCCTCCTTAGAAAAGAGTCCATCCTGACCCCCTCACTGTCCTGCTCCAAAGTCTCTGGATGGACCAGAGGCACGTGATCTCCACCAGATGTGCTATTCCAAGCATCCTCTGACCTTATGATGTGCAACAGCTCCTCTTATGAGCAGATATTATTCCCATTATTTGTAACTTAAATTTACACATATCTTAGAGTTTGTTTGCTTTTTTGTTTCGATAGCAGGTATTTACTTAGGATTCTTCATCTCATTCCAGGTGTATACCGAGTTTATCCCCTTTATATGTAGTTGGAATTTTTATTGTTATATGAGTATATTTACCTTTAAATCTTTCATTACAAATCTTAGCATTTTTATTTAAAGTCAGCTTCTCTAATATTCTTCTAGGTCAGAGATAAAAGAACTACATGTGTCTAACTATTAAGTATTTTCAAAAAGTAAACCATAAATGTTTACAAAGAGCAGGAGGCCCTGGCCGGTTGGCTCAGCGGTAGAGCGTCGGCCTGCTGTGCGGGGGACCCGGGTTCGATTCCCAGCCAGGGCACATAGGAGAAGCGCCCATTTGCTTCTCCACCCCCACCCTCCTTCCTCTCTGTCTCTCTCTTCCCCTCCCGCAGCCGCAGCCGAGGCTCCATTGGAGCAAGGATGGCCCCAGGCGCTGGGGATGGTTCCTTGGCTTCTGCCCCAGGCGCTAGAGTGGCTCTGGTCGCGATGCCCCGGAGGGGCAGAGCATCGCCCCCTGGTGGGCAGAGCGTCACCCCTGGTGGGCATGCCGGGTGGATCCCAGTCGGGCGCATGCGGGAGTCTGTCTGACTGTCTCTCCCCGTTTCCAGCTTCAGAAAAATACAAAAAAAAAAAAAAAAAAGCAGGAGACCTTTGAGAAATGCTATGCAGTTAAAGCTGGAATGACTTTTGATCTTTAAAATACAATAGTTGAGTGTCTTGGAAATAGTTTGACTGGGTCCTGTATTAACCAGATATATCTTAAATAATTTTTTAAAGCTAAATTTTCAATAATTTAAAGTTAATCAAGCCCTCGCTGGTTGGCTCAGTGGTAGAGCGTTGGCTCTGCATGTGGAAGTCCTGGGTTCAATTCCCAGTCAGGGCACACAGGAGAAGCACCCATCTGCTTCTCCACCCTTTCCCTTCTCTTTCCTCTTTATCTCTCTCTTCCCCTCCCTTAGCCAAGGGTCCATTGGAGTAAAGCTGACCCAGGCTCTGAGGATAGCTCTATGGTATCTGCCTCAGGCATTAGAATGGCTCCGAAGGCAACGGAGTAATGCCCCAGATGTGCAGAGCACTGCCCCCTAGTGGGCATGCTGGGTGGATCCTGGTCAGGCTCATGCAGGAGTCTGACTGCCTCCCCACTTCTAACTTTGGGGAAAGAAAAAAGAAGAAAGTTAATCTAAGCAACAGTTGCAGTTGGGGTGACCTTTAAAGTCTTTTATTGTATCTCAAGGACCTGGCATGGTACTTGGAAGATAGTACGCATTTTAAGATCTCACTCTATTCCAGATGCCAGGATACACCTGTGAATATAGCAGACATGATCCCTGCCCCATGCTAACATTTGCACACGCACTTGTAAGTATGTGTATGGTGGTAGTATAGATCAAAGCATCAATAAAATCAAAACTACAGAAATTCACGTTCACTAGTCCCACTTCCCAGCCAAAAGAACAAACCAGTGTGATTGTGATATTACAGGCATGACTGTGAAATAGGAATGTTTCATGGTTCACTGCTCTTAAGGGATCATTGATGTGCTATGAATTAATCAAGCAAGAGAAAATATTTGAGGCCTTCCAATAAAATAAATAAAAGGGTGGAAATGTCACCTTCGACTTGTCTACTTAACAAAAAAAGAGTTGACATACTTGGCCATTGGTTCTGCTCCAAGAATAGGTTAAGCAGTATGGCCTTTAAAAACATACCTTTCAGCCTCTAAATATTTAGTCATAGGTGTTTTTTTTTCTTCCAGTCTTCATTTTATAGAGAAGGAAATTGAGGCTCAAAGATGGTAAGTGACTTGGCCAATATTACACAATGCATTAGGATCACAGCAGTGACTAGCTCTCCAGTCTCCCAGCGCCGGGTCTGTGCTCTTTCTGTTCATCACAACTTCGCCTCGTCACTCCAGATGGAGGAAAAAGAGATGGACAATAATAACAGAATGCATAGACGCCCATTTTCATATGCTTTCTTAACTCTAGATCCCAAATCAGGTTGAAAGAGGCTAACATTGGAATTTCTACAAAATACAACTTGCACTCAAAACTATGAAACTAATAATACTCGACACAGCATATACTAGGTGAAATGTTCAGTGGTAAAATTTAAGTAAATAATTTTTTCATCTACTTCATACTGATTATTACCAATGTCAACAATTTATAAGATTAGGGGTTCCTAGAAGCAAATATATACCATTAAAGGAAAAGAAATTAACATCTGTAATATTTTGCCTTTCATCTACTTTTTAAATGAGTAAATGTGGCCATAATAGTTTAAATAAAAAGTAACAAGAAAGTATAATAGTCCCATATAGCTTAAAGAAATAGAGGAAAACGTGTATTTACGATAAAATAGTTCAGTAGCTTTTGTCAAAACTAACCTGCTTTTGACCTAAATAAACAAGAATATTTTTATCTTTATCCAAAATTTTACTCTATCATCCATTAAAACTAACTTTTAAAATCTTGGATCCAAACACCTAACCAGGTAATATAAATCACAAAGCATATTGATGATTTAAAGTTCTATGACTGATTTACTGACACTTCTACCAGAAAATCAATATTTAAAATAAATACCACCCTTCCAAGATTCATCCTGGGTGATGCACACAGTGTAGCCATTGCTCAGAATATTTTTGGAAGCAGAAATGCCTTGAGAGCCAGACTACAATGCTTGCGAGGAAATCACTTGAACTGCTTGCAAGTCACACTTCATCTGTGACCAATCGTGATATCATCCAGCCTGACCATCCACTCATTCAACAGACTTGGCATTTATTTGGCTGTTTCTAGAAATCAAATTTCTCGTCAAAGGAGAAATAGTTACTTCTGAAGTCATTTTCCGAAGATTCTGAGTCACTCCTTGGGCAGGCTCTTCTATGACACGTGCTGGGACCTGGAGCTGGCAGAAAGGAGGGACAGCGGGGGCCAGGCAGAGACCTGCTCACTGGGGTCCACAGTGCAATCCGGGGTGTCAGCTGGCGCCCCAAGGCTGGTGGTCCTGGGGAAGGCTGAAGGCCCCACTGTCCCATCGGTGGTTTGGGCAGTCATGGTGCCAGCCTCACCCATCTAGCCGAGGAGGCCTGGCCTCAGGGAGGTCCTCCCTTCCAAACATGGGCCTCAGCTCTGGTTTAAATCCCAGCTCTGAAAGCTTCTAGCTATGTGAATCTGAGCAGTTAACTTGCATTATTTTTTATACTTTTGGATAAAGTCTGTTCCTAAATAGTATATGTAGTTTTAACTACCTAAGTCTATATCAACCCTGTTGTCTATCATATTTGTCAACAAAAGCCCTGGCCGGTTGGCTCAGCGGTAGAGCATCCGCCTGGCGTGTGGAGGACCCGGGTTCGATTCCCGGCCAGGGCACAAAGGAGAAGCGCCCATTTGCTTCTCCACCCCTCCCCCTCTCCTTCCTCTCTGTCTCTCTCTTCCCCTCCCGCAGCCAAGGCTCCATTGGAGCAGAGATGGCCCGGGCGCTGGGGATGGCTCTGTGGCCTCTGCCTCAGGCGCTAGAGTGGCTCTGGTCGCAACATGGCGACGCCCAGGATGGGCAGAGCATCGCCCCCTGGTGGGCAGAGCGTCGCCCCCTGGTGGGCGTGCCGGGTGGATCCCGGTGGGGCGCATGCGGGAGTCTGTCTGACTGTCTCTCCCTGTTTCCAGCTTCAGAGAAATGCAAAAAATAAATAAATAAATAAAATAATAATAAAAAAATATTTGTCATCAAAGGACAGAGAAGCTAATAGTCACATCTATGTGCTCTCAAGTCAGGCAGACAGGAGTTTGATCCCAGCTCTTTCACTTGGTAGCAACTGATTTCAGACAAGCTACTGGAGTTCTTCTGTGAGCTCCATTTTCTTCATCTGTAAAGTGGGGATAGAAAGACCTCTCCTAAATGGTTGTGATTAAATGAGATAACCTATACAATCAACCTTCCATGTCCACGTATTTCAAGTCCTCAGATTCAACCAACCACAGATCGAAAATATACAGAAAAAAGCAAATCCCAGAAAGTTCCTAAAAGCCAAAATTGAATTGGCCACACGCCAAGCGCTATACTGAGTCCTTGCGAATGAAGCGACGTGTAGGCATATCCTGCTGTGACTTCAGTTACCTGCGATCCACCACAGTCCGAAAATATGAAACAGAACGTTCCAGAAATAAACAATTCTTACCTTTTAAATTGCTATGCCATTCTGATAAGCCAAAGAGAAGCCATAAATTGCTTCTTTTACGTGAAAAGGTGAAAGGTCTTGAAGTGAGGCATGTTATCACCTCACACCGTCACAAGAAGGGTGGGCACAGTACAATAAGATATTTTGAGAGAGCACATTCACACAACTTTATTACAGAAGTTGTTATAATTGTTCTGCTTTATTATTAGTTATTGCTTTATTTCTCACCTAATTTGTAAATTAAACTGTATCACAGGTATGCATGCATAGGAAAATACATAGGCAAACAGCATCAGTGATTTCAGGCATCCACTGGGTTCTCCTCCATGGAGTGGCAGATAAGGGGTGGGGGCGAATTAGCATCAATTCTTAACACATCCAAGTGCCCACCGTCTCTGTGATTGTTGTTTGGATATAGGATGAAATGAAGTGAATAAGACCCAATCTCTTTTTTTTTTTTTTAATTTTTTTTTTTTTTATTTATTGATTGATTTTTTAGAGAGAGAGGAGTGAGAGAGAGAGACAGAGAGAGAGAGAGAGAGAAGGGGGAGGAGCAGGAAGCTTCGACTCCCATATGTGCCTTGACCGGGCAAGCCCAAGGTTTTGAACCGGCAACCTCAGTGTTCCAGGTCGACGCTTTATCCCACTGCGCCACCACAGGTCAGGCAAGACCCAATTTCTACCTTCGAGTTGTTGAAAACAGCCCAGTAGAGCTGGGGAGAGACCAAAAAGCAGTTAGAACTGCCGTGAATGCAGCGCTCAGAGAAGAGCTCTGCTCCACGCGGAGCAGAGTGGGGACGTCACACTTACCAGGGGGCTGGGCGGGGGAGGGCGAGTCAGAACGGGCTTCTGAGAAGAAGAGCTTTCTACACTGTGTCTTGAAGACAAGTAGGAATTGCCGTGTGGTAGAAACAGCACATGCCAAGGTACAGAGCTCTGTCGCCAGGGCACTTTGGGGACCAGAAGCTGCACGTTGCTTTTGGAAGTTCGATGAGGTGGTGGGATCCTTTGGGAAGAGCTGGCCTATCAGTCAGAACTCAGGCTTTGGAATCCAGAAGTAAATCCTGGCTTAGCTACTTAACCTATTTTCCTAGTTTCCCCACCAGTGAAAAGGGAGCATGGCCTATCAAACTAATGTGTGTGGAGTGCCTCGCGCCGTGGCTAGCACAGATTAAATGCTTGATGAATTTTTAGCTATTCTGCTTGATTCTCCTGACCACTGACCGCAGGCAGCAGGACCATGGAGTAGATACGGTCTGGTCTCCAGGGAAGAGGACTGGCAAGAGCAGGCACAGCACAGGCCTCCCCGCGACCAGCGGCTGAGGGCAAGACTAAACATCTGACCGCCAGGGGTGAACTCATGGGTCCTTAGTGATGGTAACTGGGCACAAACCTAGTCGAAGGCTGGAACCTCATGGGACAGAGAGAGAGTGCTGTCCCACTCAGAGCAGCCTCCTATGCCACACCATAATTCCATATCCCAGCAGACGGGCCAGAAATTACTAATATGCATTCTTTTCTGAATTATCTTTCAACATAGCTTAGCTCAGCTGCAGGAAGATGTTAGGCTACCATAAACAAAAGGGGGAAAAAAAGAAGGGAAAAACAATCTTTTAAACAATTACAGTATCTTTGAAAACAGATATTTGTATGTGTATGTTATAGTATACCTAATAAAAATTCCTCCACTTGAATATACCAGTCTTTACTGGAATAGACGTAAAAACTGCAATCCTATTATTCATAATAAGCCTGTGCTTTTCCCTGGTAGTGGATAGATAGCTATATTCAAACTGAAGAACTTATGAGAACCTCACTGCAATATTTAAGCTTAGCAATTAAGTAATACTATCCTTCGCTTTTATCATTAGAGTTTTTAGAATATTTAGAATTTGATGGGAAAAGAGTTGAATTAGCCTGACATGAATGATCTGAGATGTGTCAAGGACAGGGCTATTTAGTACTAAATCTAACCCCACTTTGTAACTTCTAAAAATTTGATACCCCAATATGAGAGATCACAGGTTAGCAAGTTAACACCAGCCTAGGTGCTCTCTGGTGCTATACTGCTCTCTTGTGGTGAATGTGGAAAACTGCAGCCTGGAGGGTTTTTATCCTCTTTCAAGTTTATTTTATGGTGCTTTACCTATCCTTGTGTGCTGCCTCTGGACTAAAGCAAAGTCTAACAAGTAAAACATTATGAGATCAGCAGTGTTGTCTAAAGTATTTGAAAACCCCTCAGCCTGGGTTCAAATCTCAAGCTCTGGGGTAGGGAGTGGGGACGGTTAATACAGAATACAGATGTGTTGTAGAATTGGGCACCTGACACCTGCATGATTTTGTTAACCAGTGTCACCCCAATAAATTCAACTGAAAAAAAGAAGCCACAATAGAGCCTCTTGCCCACATTTCCCCCCATCCCTTCCCTCTCTCCTGACTCGTCCTTTCCCATGTGGCCCCGCATGGGGTGGTGTGCTCCCTCCTCCTGGGAACTGCAGCAACTATCTTTTCAACGGCAATTGTCTTCTCATCTGTTGGCCTCATCATACCAGAATAAAAATAATCTACATTTTAAAAGAAAGGAAAAAGAAAGAAAGAAGAAAGAAAGAAAGAAAGAAAGAAAGAAAGAAAGAAAGAAAGAAAGAAAAAAGGGAAAGAGGGAGAGAGGAAGGAAGGAAGGAAGGAAGGAAGGAAGGAAGGAAGGAAGGGAGGGAGGGAGGGAGGGAGGGAGGGAGGGAGGGAGGGAGGAAGGAAAAAAGGAAGGGAGGGAGGAAGGAAAAAAGGGAGGGAGGGAGGAAGGAACAAAGGAAGGGAGGGAGGGAGGAAGGAGAGAAGGAAGGAGGGAAGGAAGAAAGGAAGGAAGGGAGGGAGGAGGGAGGGAGGGAGGGAGGGAGAGAGGGAGGGAGAGAGGGAGGGAGGGAGGGAGGGAGGAAGGAAGGAAGGAAGGAAGGAAGGAAGGAAGGAAGGAAGGAAGGAAAAGAGGGAGGGAGGGAGGGAGGGAAGGGAGGGAGGGAGGGAGGAAGGAAGGAAGGAAGGAAGGAAGGAAGGAAGGAAGGAAGGAAGGAAGGAAGGAAGGAAAAGAGGGAGGGAGGGAGGGAAGGGAGGGAGGGAGGGAGGGAGGAAGGAAGGAAGGAAGGAAGGAAGGAAGGAAGGAAGGAAGGAAGGAAGGAAGGAAGGAAAAAAGGAAGGAAGGAAAAGAGGGAGGGAGGAAGGGAGGGAAGGGAGGGAGGGAAGGGAGGGAAGGGAGGGAAGGAAAGGGAGGGAGGGAGGGAGGGAGGGAGGGAGGAAGGAAGGAAGGAAGGAAGGAAGGAAGGAAGGAAGGAAGGAAGGAAGGGAGGGAGGGAGGGAGGGAGGAAGGAAAAGAAAACCTGGGAGAATTATTTAGGCTCCCTGCACCTGGATTAGTGAGTCAACATATGGCAAGGACTGGGAACAGGAGCTGACACATGCTAAGTGCCATGAAACATAAAAGCTAAAAGGTAAGTTACAGCCCATTCCCAAGTACAGCGTAACAGAAGTTCTCAGTTACCCACAGACCACTGTCCAAGACCACAGCTCCTTGGTGAGAGACTATTTGGCACAGAGCACAGAAACTGAAATGGCAGCCAAGTTGAGCTACGATTGCGTCTCTTTCCACCGAGTATGTAAGTCACAGGACGTTCAGGCTGTACTTGGGACCTCAGGGCACACTCCACTTGGCCTCTTCATTTACGGTTGAGGAGCCTGGGGCCCAAGCCTGGGGCCCAGGGAAGTACCTCTGTTCTCCTGGCGCCTTTTCCAATGGTCCCCATAGCACACGATATGGTAACTGCTTAATGTTTCTGAGCTCTTGTAAACATAAGTGATTCCGTGAAGAGAAAAGGACAAAGCTGTGACCCACCCATCATAGGTTAGCCACACCGAAGCTGGGCACGGGGGGGGGGGGGGGGGAGTGGGGGGGGGAGCGGGGGGGGGCAGGGGGCGAAGAGAGACAGATCTTCGGAGACAGTGAGACTTCTCTACTCTTCTCCACTCCTAAATTTTAAAATGCAAATGTTTTCAAGAAAATAAACATAAGCAATGACAAAACAGTGCATACTTGGAATTCTGGGCTAGTCTCATTCAAGCTCACTACTCCGCAACATTTTTGGTGCCCATGTCCTTTGTCAGGGACTGATGCACCAACCACTCTGATCGTCTTTAGAACCGACAAACCTGTGAGAATTGCCCTGGGCGGAAGAAGACTGCATTGCTCAAGGCCATGTCCCCTTCCCCAGTGTTTGATCGATGTGATGTCATAAGGAACCAGCACCCTCAGAGCAATGAGAGGACCCTGAAGGGCCAACCCCAGCTTCAGTGCCCCTTGTGGGACGGGACGGGGCCCCTGTGGAGGCCACCTCACAGCCAGCTTCCCTCCCTCGCCCCTGCTCCGTTCCCTAGCAGAGGGTTATCCTGAGGGCTGGCCCAACAGACCTGTGCACCTTCACCTGTCTCTGCATCTGATCCCTGGGAACCCCACATGCAATAGCACTTTTCTGATAGAAAAACCTCACACTTCACTCTCCCCGACTTGTACTTGGTGGGGTCTTTTTTCAAATTTAAAACAAATCCAACTTCATAGTTAACCTCTCCAACCTAAGGGGAGTCTGTGTTTAATATCCAGCAAAGCCTATTGCAGATTTTCTCCACTGTTGCTGTATAAATGGCTTCTTCTCCCCCAACCCGATTTCCGCTTAGATTTCATAATTACACACAAACACATTCTCTCTGCAAAGGAAGGCCGTTTGGTTCCGACTGGCCCTGACAGTCCCAGGCCCTCCGGCGTCCGCTGCGGGCTCCCAGTCTGGTCCCCCCTCACTGCCTTGACCTCTGCTTGTCCTTCTGTGCGTGGCTCAACCAGCCAAGGTTCTGGACAGCATTAGCTTCCTGTGGTCTATTTTATAAACCTTTTTTTTTTTCTTCTATTTTTCAAATATAAAATAGTATTAGATGCTTTGTCCAGTGCCCTTGCTCAAACACCTTATTTTATCAGGATTAACAAACAGCCAGTGGGGAAAGAAAATGTGATGGAGTTTAAGGCATCTGAGGAAGGGGAAGGAGAGATCAGGAAAATTAACTAGCATTTACGTAACTTGCAAGAAGAGAAACCATTTCAGCACTCATCTTTGGATAAATTTAAAGTGCAGGCCCTGGCCAGTTAGCACCGTTGGTTAGACTGAGAGCATCTGTCCCGATATGCCAGCATTGTGGGTTCAAACCCCCGTCAGGGCACGTACAAGAAGTGACCAATGAATGCACAACTAGGCAGAGCAACAAATCGATGTTTCTTTCTCTTACTAAAATCAATCTAACTTTTAATTAAATAAATGCAATCAGATATGGTTTTATAAATAATGAGGTATTAGCTAATTTGTGTATGGGTTCATGGTGAAGGTCTACACTGGATCCCTAACCAGGAGGAACTCTACAGCAAGCACATGTCACCAGAAGCCCAAGTTCAGGCCATTCCAGAATTTCAGGCCATTCCAGAATTTTAAGACCTGTGCTCACATGTCCCAGGACACCAGAAGTCATACCTGTGGGCAGAGGAGAGCCCATGGTCAACTCAGTCCTGGTGGCATCACGGTGATGCTGAAACGTGCTTCGTGCAGGGCACGCGGTTCAATCTGAAGTGGACAAGCACCAGCTCCGCCCTAGACACAGCCTGAGCTATCTCGGAAACGCACGCACTCGCAGAGGGCGCCTATCTTCCAAGTGGATCTGCTGCTTGTTGGAGGGGGTGTTTACTATACATTTTTGAATAAGGAAACTATAAAACTGGAAATGCAAGCTACCTTGGGAGATAAAAAGCAGTTATTTCAGGGGGAAAAAACTTCAATTACAAAGACAACGAAAGAGAACAATGCAGGGTGAGGAAATGTATAGCAGGGACAGAAACAACAGTGAGAATAAATACTTACAACAGGACACAGAGGTAGAGCAGGCAGGTGTCAAAGCTACACTGATAGACCTGTTGTATCATTATGAATGCTCTCGGCTGCACGTGACAGAAAACCCATGAGACACATCTTTCTTATTAATCTTTCTCATGTAACAAGAAGTTGAAGACAGCTGTTGGTTGGTTCAACTGCTCAGCAATATCAGGGTTCATATCTCTACTTAGAATTCTATTCCTCACGGTCACAAGGTGGCTGCTGCATGGTAACTCCTAACTGGAAGGTGGCCAGGGAGACAGCGCGAGGGCCAGGCGACCCGCTCTCCACCACAGCAACCAGGGGACTCTGGGAGACAGGGCTCTTCCCGGGACAGCTCAGCGAAAGGGTGAGTGCCGAGTCCATCCACACGGACCCTCAGCCCCTCGGGTGCACAGACCGGAGGGCCTAGGGGGATGTGCACATTCCCACATACATTAGCAATGGCAGAGGGACAAAACACCTACCCCAAACTCATGTTTCATTTTATTGCCCAAGAAACTCTACCTACAGAACTCTTTCAAAAAAAACCAACAACTTCGCACCTTATGAACAAAGTAATAAGAAGAAAAAGAACAACAAATTTGAATTGCTATAAAACACAACTAAGTTACATTCATTTATATTTTATTTTCCAAGGACAAGAGTATAACTGTAACAAGAAACAAATGAAATAAAATGGTAAGCATACATATTTACATAGCAAGTACAGGCAAAGCTTGTGAAGTCTTTAAATATTAGCATTTATCAAATCAGTTTCTAAGAATAACTCTTTATCACCTTCAGGAAGAATCTTTCGGAGGCTGAACCTACATAATTCATGACTATCCTAATGAAAAAATATTCTTTGACAATCTCCAAGGTCCCGGAGGTCAAGTAAACACTGGTTTACTCATGACCAATTTTTAAGAGTCAAAGGCTCTTAAATTAGGATGTCATAACTGCTTCAAGAAATTGTTTTTAAAAAACTCAAACATCCTATCATTTGCTGAGCAGTACAATACAGACTTAGCTGACATTCATTTCTTAATCCGTTAAATAGTTTCCGCAGGTTCAGTCCTCAGGGCACATATAAGCAGCAAACCACAATGCACAACCAAGCAGAACAACACACCGATGTTTCCTTGTCGATCTCTCTCTCCCTTCCTCCCTCTCTAAGATCAATAAATAATTTTTATAATGTTTAATGGTTTGTGTAACTTATACTTAAGAGGACTACTGTTGTCTAAGGAGAAACATTAAGTCATTTACTATTTAGCTCTTAGGAAAAGCATTCAAAGTGTGTATTCAGCCTTTTAATAATATTAACATACATGAAAAAAAAATCAATATACCTAGTTATCATCAGTAACCAGTTCATCACTGGATCTTCCAAAACCAGGGAGGGTGTGTTGAAGAGTCACGGTGTTTCAGACCTCCACACTAACATACGCTGGTGCGCAGGCCTCGTTTAATTTCATGAATTACTTCATACAGCGTGAGACACGCTGGCATGCTCTGCAATCTTGCCTTGTGTCGGCACCGCTTGCATCGCTCACACCTTGATCACAGCACCTTTTGTGTTTGCCAGTTCCTCCTTTGCTTCACTGTTCTCCTAACTGTGAAATGTGATGTCCAAACTGAAATCAATCAAATGTTTAACACAAATTATTCTGATGTAAAAAAAAAAAAAAAAAAAAGAAAATGGCAACACATGCACCAATGACCCCTTGAGGTTTAGTTCATGTAAAAATAAATGATTTGAGAGTGGGCGGTGAGCCAGGCCCTGTGCTGGAATCTCTACAGAGGTGTTCTTTCTCTAAGACACTGTATTTATTAGGTAGAGAGAAAATGCTAAGACAGTGAATATTCGTAAAAGACATCTCTGTGCCACCTCACTGATCCTCCACTCTTACTGGGAACTAATGCGTCCTACTCAGTACATTCAGTTGCCCAAGTGAATTTCTGAGGTTAGGGAAGATGTCAAACATCCCAGAATTGTAATAAACCAAGTTCTAGCCCCTGCTCTGCCAATCCGATGTGGGGTTCAGGCAGATGACTTGAGCACAGGGGGTTCACTCTCCTCATGTGGGAAGCAGGTAAGACTGGCCTGGGGATTCCTTGGTTTTTTCTTTAGGATGTTGCTGTGAAGATTAAATAAGATGAGTACCAAAGTGCTTTGCAAGTTCTAAATTTCTATACAGATGTTAAGCATTTATTTTTAGGCACACTGCATCTTTAGAATGAGTTTTCAACTATATATACTTTTTTGTCTTCTTAGAGTTAAGGATAGAATTTTCTGAGTCAGCATCTGCATCAGATACTGTACACACAGCCGTTACTCAGAGACCACTCACACGAGAACGTGGGCAGACAATTCTCCGCTCTGCCTTGTCTCTGAGCTGCCGCTGCCTGAGTGTTTGCACCTGCTCCTCTGGTGATGCTGCCGACCCCTCCTGCATGCTATCCCCGACTTCAGACACTGTCCCTCCTTCACGGGCCTCTCGTTCCCAAGGCTTAATCTTATGTACTATCTCAGCTAAATTATATATAGGAAAAACAGCCCCAAAAGTAGAATTACGCCTAAATTTAAGAAAAGAGATTACAAGTTAAGGAGCAATCTTAAGGGTCAAGGTTTGAAATACAGTGTGTCCTAAGCAAACAAGAAACACTGTCACTGAAGATAATTATGATCCCATTTGCTTTTTTTTTTTTACAGAGACAGAGAGTCAGAGAGAGAGGGATAGATAGGGACAGACAGACAGGAACGAAGAGAGATGAGAAGCATAAATTATCAGTTTCTCACTGCGACACCTTAGTTGTTCATTGATTGCTTTCTCATATGTGCCTTGACCGCGGGCCTTCAGCAGACCGAGTAAGCCCTTGCTCAAGCCAGCGACCTTGGGTCCAAGCTGGTGAGCTTTTGCTCAAACCAGATGAGCCCGCACTCAAGCTGGTGACCTCAGGGTCTTGAACCTGGGTCCTCCGCATCCCAGTCCGACACTCCATCCACTGCACCACCGCCTGGTCAGGCCCATTTGCTTTTTCAAAAGCACAGTTAACATTTGATTTCACTAAGTAATCCAAAGTCTGTATGTGACCGACACCAACAGCGTATTCACATGTAACTACGGTCAGCGTGAGGCTACGGCACCGCGTTTCTCTGGTCCTCTCAAAGTTCCAGACACCTGGTCCATTCTGCTGATAGCAGCAGCAAGCAAGCACCTGCCCAGGAGGAGCCATTATAATCTTATGCACAGTGTTTTTCAAATCCAGTGTTTTATTTCAAAAAATTCATAGAAGGCTAGAAGCTAAAATGTGCATATAGAATCTAACAAAAACAGAATCACTGGCAGCATCAATTTATAACTGTGGAACCCATTCTGCATAATTACTTTCCGAGAGCTTAAAAGCAAAGACATGTCATAAGTAATACACTTTAGAAAAACTGAGAAGTTAAGCTGATATCACTAGAGCTCACCCTTGCAGTTTCCGGGCTAGAAAACGGAGAAGACTCCCAAGACCTATTTTCCTTCTCAAAGGAATCGTCTTCTTGGGATGCAAATTTCTGTTTCAGCGCCTGGGCTATCAGAGATACCGGATCCCACTGGGAACTGTGTCTTTTCCTCTTATGAACGGGTCTGCCTCCAGGTGACCTATTTTTTTAATTGAATAAGTTAAAACTTCGTGTAATTTAAGCTCCTGTTGACAAACACAGCAGAAACACAAGCATAATGTATTACAATCTAATTAGTCCTCAAGAGATTGGAATTTTTGACTGTGAATAAAGTAGGAATCAGAAAAGCTAGGGACCAAGTGGGGTTCTACCACAACCTTGTCATGACCTAGGATTTATCCAGTATCTGTGCTGAAGACCTTTATTTTATATTACACAATTTTTCAGGGGAAAATTTTTAAAAATTATTTAAAAACTTTTAAAAGGACAATAGAGTTCATGAAAAGAAAACCATTAGGCTAACTGGTCACCCAATCTCCACGTAATGCCTATTACTATACCAGGCTCCATTGTATACATTGCGGGTCCAGCAGCGTCCTGCTCCCATGAAACGTTCTGGGGGCGATGATCAATAACAAGCAAGATCACTGTGGACAGTGAGTGCTATGAATAAAATAATGTAGGGTAATGCGACAATGACTGGGACGAAGGCACTTTAGGGGAGATGACCAGGAAAAGCCTCTTTGAGGAAATGACCAGGGGTCAGCTAAAGTGTAGACGTCAGCGGAGGCCCCAGGAAGGGGCCTGGCACATGGAAGAAGAGAGAAACCAGGAGGGGCTGGGCACCACAGGAAGCAGGACAGGTCAGAGAGAGAAACAAAGGTTAGATCCTGTAGGAACTCACAGGCCACAGCAGTGTTTGCATTTTACTTATTTATTTATTTTTAGTTAAGTGAGAGGAGGGGAGATAGAGAGACCGACTCCTGCATGCACCCCGACTGGGATCCAGCCAGCAACCCTTGTCTGGGGCCGATGCTCGAATCAACTGAGCTCTCCTCAGTGCCTGAGACTGATGCTCAGACCAACCAAGCTTTCCTCAGTGCCCAGGGCCAACGTTCGAGCCAATCAAGCCACTGGCTGTAGGAGAAGGAGAGAGAGAGAGAAGGGGGAGAGGGAGGGGGAGAGGGAGGGGAAGAGAATGAGATGATCGCTCCTCATGTGTGACCTGACCAGGTATCAAACAAGGGATATTAGCTCACCAGGATGATGCTCTATCCACTGAGCCAACTGGCCAAGGTCTATATTTTATTCTAAGCACATGGAAAATCACCAGAGGTTTTAAACAGGGAATGGCATGATCTGACTTCACTCTGGTATTACATGGAAAAAAGATAAGGAGGCAAGAATGAAAACTGAGAGGCCAGAAAGGAGGCTACTGCAGAGGTCCATGCCAGAGGAGATGGTGGCTCAGATGGACGGTGCAGTCATGAGGATACACAACTCTGAATTATATGCTGATGGAAAAAATATGGGAAAGGAAGGAAAAGAACAAAACAAGGATGACTCCTAGATGTTTGGACTGAGCAACTGGGTGATGGGGTTGCCATTTACTGATCCGCAGAAGACTTGGAGAAGAACAGGTTCACAGGGTGAGGGAAGGGAACAGCTAGCAAGAGCTCTGTTCCAGACGTGGGAAGCTTGAGACACCTGTAAGACAGACAAATGAACGTGTCAAGTAGGCATTCTGTCAGGGATGGGGCTCAGGGGAGAGCTCAGGAATAGACAAGTAAATGTGAGTCATTAGCATGCAGCTGCTATGTGAGGCCACAGGACTAGATGAGATCACCAAGGAAAACAGTGTGGATGGAGAACTGAAGGGGGCTAAGGTCTGAGCTGGGACCCGCCAACACCTAGAGACCGGGCGCAGAGGTAGAGTGAGCAGGGGAGTGAGAAGCAGCGAACAATGAGGTAAGAGGAAAACCAGGTCCAATTTCCTTAAAGCCAAGTAAAAAAAAAAAGAGTTCCAAGGAGGAGGGAACCACCGACTACCTCAAATGCTGCCAAGAGGACGAGAGGAGCAGTAAGACCTGACCGCTGGATTAGCAACCGGAGTGGCTGGTGACCTTGACCAGGGCGGTTCCACTGAGCGATGGGAACTGCCCCTGGAACAGTGGTGGGGGCGGTGAGAGATGGAAACAAACCATGGGTGACAGCAAGGGTTACCATCAGAAAGGGGAACAGAAAGTAATAACTGGGGCTTCACGTGTTTTGAAGATGAGAAATGCTCAGGCACGAAGAGAAGAATAAATTTGAAAAGAAAAATTTGATAAAGCAGAAGACAGAAGTGATCATTTTAAGTGAAATCCTTGAGAAGAGAGAGAAGGAACCAATGACCCCAAGGAAACCTGGCCGTGAACCAGGACACGTCAGTCACAGAAATGAGCTGGCAGGCAGAGAACACGGGAGTAAATCTACAAATGTAAAGACGTGGGAAGCTTCCTCTGATTCTGCAGTAATGTCAGATTATAATACTGTCAGATGCAGAAGCACGAGAGAAAGGGAGGTTGGAAGGTAGTCTCCAGGCCTCTTAGTGATTTCTTCAGGGATGGCAACAGAGTCACCATTTTACACCGACTGGGCCCAATGACACCAGCAAGTGAGCTAGTTGGGGTCACGTGTGTACATACAGACGAGATTTTTCTCTGTACTAGCAATCTCATACAAAGTCAAATCATAACGTCATTAAGAATAAAAGGACTCGGCCTGACCAGGCGGTGGCGCAGTGGATAGAGTGTCAAACTGGGATGCAGAAGACCCAGGTTCGAGACCCCGAGGTCACCAGCTTGAGCGTGGGCTCATCTGGTTTCAGCAAAAATTCACCAGCTTGGACCCAAGGTCGTTGGCTCAAGCAAGGGGTTACTCGGTCTGCTGAAGGCCCACGGTAAGGCACATATGAGAAAGCAATCAATGAACAACTAAGGTGTTGCAATGCGCAACGAAAAACTAATGATTGATGCTTCTCATCTCCCCGTTCCTGTCTGTCTGTCCCTGTCTATCCCTCACTCTGACTCTCTCTCTGTAAAAAAAAAAATAAATAAATAATAATAATAATAAAAAATAAAGAATAAAAGGACTCGGCCCTGGCCGGTTGGCTCAGTGGTAGAGCGTTGGCCTGGTGTGCAGGAGTCCCGGGTTCGATTCCGGCCAGGACACACAGGAGAAGCACCCATCTGCTTCTCTACCCCTCCCCCTCTCCTTCCTCTCTGTCTCTCTCTTCTCCTCCCGCAGCCAAGGCTCCATTGGAGCAAAGATGGCCCGGGCGCTGGGGATGGCTCCATGGCCTCTGCCTCAGGTGCTGGAATGGCTCTGGTCGCAACAGAGCAACGCCCCAGATGGGCAAAGCATCGCCCCCTGGTGAGCATGCCGGGTGGATCCCGGTCGGGCACATGCAGGAGTCTGTCTGACTACCTCCCCATTTCCAACTTCAGAAAAATACAAAAAAAAAAAAAAGAATAAAAGGACTGCCTGACCAGTGCTGGCACAGTGGATAGAGAATTGATCTGGGACACTAAGGTCCAGGTTTGAAACCCCAAAGTCGTTAGCTTGAGCGTGGGCTCATCTGGGTTGCACATGAGATTGCTGGCTTGAGCAAGGGGTCACTGGCTTAGCTGGAGCCCCCTCTCTTTTCAAGGCATGTATGAGAAGCAATCAATGAACAACTAAGGAGCTGTAACTATGAATTGATGCTTCTCATCTCTCTCCCTTCCTCTCTCTCTCGGGGGGGGGGGGGGGGTAGAATGTAACGACTTATCTGTCCTAATACTAAAATATAGAAAATATATTTATTTTCTCATCAGAAACCTCACTGAGGGATTTCCAGGTGAACATGCCAGATCTCTGTGAAATTCTACTAAAACTAGAGCAAAGAAACAAAAAAGATGTATACCCCCAAAAGACAAAGAGATTACACAATGAGAGTAGATAATTACAACAAAATGTTGAAAGCTGGAAAGCGGATGAGAATGAGGCAGTGGAGGGTGAGCTGCCGTCCCGAAAGGAGGGATTAAGAAAAAGTCCACAAACTGAATGATAAACTCCTTCCTCGTTCTCCTGCCCCCCCCCCCCACTGTCAAACCACCTGCCTTGCCCTCTCTGTGTAATTCCCACCTCTCCTGACCAGAAGGAGACTGAAGAACTTCCTAGGAAAACTCGCTAGCCCCTAAGAAAAGACAAACAACTACTGAAATATAGGGTCAGGCCAACAAAACGGCCAGGGTCTCCACTCACTTACTAAATGGCAAAGCCCACCAGTTGACAATCTATCACATAAAGTACCTCCAATTGGCTTGTCACTGTCTCCCTTTCAGATAGGAATGTACAGCCAAGAATCACCAGATGCTTCACACTCCAAAACTACGGCTAGAAACTGAAATCAAGAAAAAAGGAGCTCAGGAAAAAGAGAGATAAATCAAGAGCAAAAGAACATATAGCGCCTGACCAGGCGGTGGCGCAGTGGATAGAGCATCAGACTGGGATGCGGAAGACCCAGGTTCGAGACCCCGAGGTCGCCAGCTTGAGCGAGGGCTCATCTGGTTTGAGCAAAAAGCTCACCAGCTTGAGCCCAATGTCACTGGCTCAAGCAAGGGGTTACTTGGTCTGCTGAAGGCCCGTGGTCAAGGCACAATAAAAAAAAAGAAAAAAAAAAAAGAAAGAAAGAAGAACATATAGCCTACAGTGACAGTTAATATCTGCAGTGGAACAAGACAAACAAAAGCAGGACTAGCCAGGGAAGAAGCACTGGAAGAAAAAGAAATGGTTCTTACAAATTAAAAATATGACAGCAGGAAAAAACCCAAGAGAAGGCTTGAAAGATAAATTAAAAGAATTTTCTCAGAAAGTATAATCAAGAAGCAGAGAGAAAGAAAAGAGCAGAGGGAAAGATATGAAGAATAATTTTGCCATCAAACTTCTAATGGAGTTCCAGGAAAATAGAAGACTGGGAGAAAATTATCAGAGATATACTGTAAGGGATTTCCAAAAATGAAGAACCTAAAACTCTAGAGTGACTGAGCCCACAAGTGCCCAGTGTAACAAATAACAAAAGAACTGTCTGGGGCACACCATCCTGAAATTTCAGAATACCAGGACTACAGAGATCTTAAACGCTTCAAGAATAAAGAAACAGGTTTCATGCCAGGAATCTGAACGGCATCACCCTCTCAAGAGGAACACTCAAAGCCAGTGATCAATGAGACAACGTCTTTCAATTTCTCAGAAAATTATTTTCTGCCTATCACACCTCCAGCCAAACTAGCAATGAAGTGTAGAAATAAAATAAAATTTTCAGATAACACAAGGTCTCAAAATAATCTACTTTATATGTTCTCTTTCTCAGGAAGCTGCAGGAAGATATGACACCAGGAACCGGGTGAAGCCACACGGGGGAAAGGGTGAGAGCAGGCCCGCGAGGCCGGGGGAGGAAACCCCCAGAAAGACAGCAAGGCCGCAGGCTTCCTGAGCGGCAGTGACAGCGCAGCAGGACCGAGGGCGCCCGGAGGGGGTTTAAAACAGTAAGAGATGGAACTCAGGCAATTATTAACTCCAGTAAAAATAAAATCATTCAACAAGCAAAATGTAATCCTAGCAGATAAAATGGCTTACTTGCTGTCCTAAGAATGCACATGCCACATACACCGTATCTAAAGACTGACCCAGCGGCACTGGGAAGACGGAGTAGGAAGCGCGTGTGCCTGTGTGGGAGACGGTCGAGGGTCTGGGAGCACGTGCCCCTAATCTTTAACAGTGGGAAGCAAATAAAATTCCAATATCAAGAAATAGCAAAAGAAGTATGTTGTTTCAAAAAAAAATGGATATAATACACTACAAGAATCAAAAAACTGAAAATGATGCTGTGGGACAGGCATCTGGGGCAAAGGGAAATAAAAGAGAAAATGTGTATATAATTTTTTAAAACATCCATCCATGATAAAATTTTGGTTCATTTCTCAAATTATGAGAACATACCGTTCGATAGCACGAAGTTTAATCTTATTCATATCCTTTAGAACATCCAACATGTTTGGAACATCTTTGTTTTTCTGGTTTTTTGAATGACGGCTGTAACTGGTCTTGCTAGCGCCTGGGTGCTGTTTTCTCATTTCAGTTGCTGAATTATCTGAGTCACAAATACTATCATATCCTGGCTGCACAAGAGGAGAACACAGAGGCTGTAGAGAAGAACACTGCGGGGGCAGGGGTGGTGGAGGAGGAGGAGCAGGAAGCACTGAACTTGAAAATGAATCTGGTTCAAAACTCAGTCGAGCAGTTCCTGACGATGGCACACGTCCCGAACCACCAGGCCCATCAGTCAGATCAAAGGAGTCTGTTAAAAACAAAGTAGTCTGTTGAAAAATCATGCCAACTTCTCTTTAATATAAGACTAAAACCAAAACAGGCCTGACCAGTGGCAGGGGTGGTGTACAGTGGGTAGAGCACCGACCTGGGACACTGAGGTCCAGGTTCCAAACCCCAGGGTCACCGGCTTCAGTGTTGGTTCATCTGGCTTTGAGCACGGGCTCACCAGCTTGAGCACTGGGTCACTGGCTTGAGCTCAAAGGCCGCTGGCTTGAGCAAGGGGTCACTGGCTCAGCTAGAGCCCCACCTCAGTCAAGGCACGTATGAGAAGCAATCAATAAACAACTTAAGTAATGCAACTATGAGTTGATGCTTCTCACCTCTCTCCCTTCCTGTCTCTCTCTCTAAAAAAAAATAATAATAAATAACCAGGAACAGTTTCTGTAATGCTACTAAAATAATGATGTGGCCAGGAAGGGAAAGCAATCCCATCTACTTAGTAATTTCAATTTGAGTCAAACCAAGCAGTGAATTTTTTAATCTAGTTAGGATTCTCTGTGTAGGTCCTTAAAAATAGAAAGGGGTAGAAACATTTTTTTTAAGGGAAAGCACGAACACAGTCCCCCACTGCCACAAATTATGCAGTCAAGTTTCCCATATTTGGGGAAATTGCAGGGGTCAGTATATCCAAGTGCAATGGATAAGCCTCACCCTAGGAAAACCACCTTCAAGATCATGGTATTTCCCCTGCCAAGTAAGTACAGGGCGGGGGTAGATACATTTTAAAGAGTTATAAGTTTACTTAGAAAACAGGCTTTTCGCCCTGGCCAGTTGGCTTGGTGGTAGAGCTTCAGCCTGGCATACAGATGTCCCGGGTTCAATTCCTGGTCAGGGCACACAGGAGAAGTGACCATCTGCTTCTCCACCCCTCCTCCTCCCCTTCTCTCTCTCGCTCTCTCTTTCTTCCTTTCCCCCAGCCATGGCTCTATTGGCTCGAGCAAATTGGCCTCGGGTGCTGAGAATGGCTCCATGGTGCTAAATGGAGCAATGGCCCCAGATGGGTAGAGCATCGCCCCCTAGTGGGCTTGCCACTAGGATCCTGGTCACAACACATAAGGGAGTCTCTCTGTTTCCCCTCCTCTCACTAAAATAAAAAAGTAACTAAATAATAAATTTTTAAAAGCCCAGGCTTTTCAATATAAAACTACACCCTTCTGAACTATAGTTAGCTCTTCTTTAAACCAAAGCTATCTCCCTAAATACAAATGTGTCTTAATTTATTCTGAATAAACATCAGATATAAAACTTTTATACATACAACATCTTTTTATATTTAATGTTATTTACAAGATACATGAACATCAAGCATTTCCCCCCCTTTTTTTTTATTTTAGAGAGAGAGTAGGGAGAGAAACAAACATGGACCCCAATCACTACACCCACCCATGCACTCACCAGGTGATTCTTGTATGTGCCCTGACCAGGGATCAAACCCACACCCTGGCATAACAGGTCGATACTCCAACCAACTGAGATACCCAACCACTGCTCAAGCATCTTATTCAGAACTATAGTGACTTAAATACAAGCAAATATCATCTAACTCAGGGGTCCCCAAACTTTTTACACAGGGGGCCAGCTCACTGTCCCTCAGATCATTGGAGGGCCCGACTATAAAAAAACTATGAACAAATCCCTATGCACACTGCACATATCTTATTTTAAAGTAAAAAAACAAAATGGGAACAAATACAATATTTAAAATAAAGAACAAGTAAATTTAAATCAACAAACTGACCAGTATTTCAATGGGAGCTATGGGCCTGCTTTTGGCTAATGAGATGGTCAATGTGCTCCTCTCAACTGACCACCAATGAAAGAGGTGCCCTTCCGAAAGTGCGGCGAGGGCTGGATAAATGGCCTCAGGGGGTCACATGTGGCCTGCGGGCCGTAGTTTGGGGACCCCTGATCTAACTGAAATAAAAATCCAATGTGTTACCTACCAGAATGTGTACTGTTTTTCAGCTCCTGCATTTCCACAATTGCAGCAATCTGAGAGCGAAGAAATGTTAGTTCATCTTCAAGGGCAGCTATTTTTTTAATTGCAGCTTCGCTTACAGGCTGAGGATTTTTCACTGGTTTGCTATGCCTTAGTGCAGGTGACAGTGGATCCCAAACTAACTGCAAAGGATGGGAAAATTCACTTTCCTCCTCTTCCTCATTTTTCCATACACCATTTCTGTGGGTAGACAGAAGAAATGGGGAGAGGGGGAGAAAAAGAAGGGAGAGAGGGAAAGAGGGAGAACAGGGGAGAAAAAGAAAGAGGGAGAAAAAAGGAGAGAGAGAGAGAAGAAAACAGAGGAGAAGCAGGAGGAGGAAGAAGAAGGAGGGAAGAAAATTTTCCAACAGGAATAAATTATTTCAGTCAAAGAGCAATAAAGACACCGACACAAAGTCAGAGTAGCTCTCTTTATCCCATAGGTATCTCTAGACTCACTGAGGACAAGCACAACATCGTATGTAACTCTGTATTCTCAATATATAGAACAGAATGTAGCCTCTAATAGGTGACCAATCAGTGATCAGTGAACAAAGGAACAAGCCTTACTTTTAGATTGCAAAACAAAAATAATTATGCTGCAACTGTTCTGCCTATTCACTTTAAACACACAAGTTTATTTACTTAGAAATAAAGCTGGTTTATTAGAAATTCTATTTGGTCTCAATACACAGTACTGAAATGCCTTATATTTAGTATAAGTGTAAATGTATAGTTGTCTAATTTTTTGAAAATTGATAAACCGTTTTAACACGTAAAAAACAGCTGTAATGTGTGAATAATGGACCCTGACTGTGCTTGTATAGCCTGTGTCAGAATGTACTAAACATGTAAGTCAACACTCCCAGGAAAAACACATTCAAATTTTGAAATAAGTTTAACATCATTGCCTGTAAGAAATACACAGGTTTTGAATAAATATATGAAATAAAATAAGTCTAGTATAGGAAATAGCTTTCTCATAAATATAAACATAATAATTCTGATACTGTTTTAATATCATTCCTTCCTAAGCCTGGTGTTAGGTTTAAATATTCACTAAGAAAAAGTGGCTAAAAATGAGGAACAAGCAGTCACCCTTGATAGAAAAATATTAGTAGGACACAGTACATTAGACAGACCAAACAAAAAGGTTTACTGAGTCTGAACAAACTTCAACACATCCAAGAATTCAGATTCACCCATAGCCCGCTCTCCAAGATAAGGATGTGAAATTACCGAAATCTGAGATAACTGGCTTCTTCATCATTTGCCACACACAGAATATCAGCAAAAGATGGAACTACAGATCCACAGTTATCAGAGTCTACAGAGTTCAAGACTGGTATCAACTAAAGCAAAAAAGGAAAAAAAAGGTCAGAGCTCAGTGGGGAGTCAGAGGAAAGACACATGCCACAGCAATTACATAAGTTAAAAACTCGGGAGGGAAAAGAAAAGGGATATTCACCAGAAAACCATGCACCATTTAGCAGGAAAAAATACTGAAGGAAATATTATTCTGAAGTCTAATATATGGCAATATTCTCTCCCCCAGTTAATGTCATGTATCATAAACCACAAATTGGAAGAATAAAAATAGCTACTCAGGTATTGCTTTGCACTTGCCCATTTTTGAATGTAATTATTTAAAGAAATAAACACAAGCCTGACCAGGTGGTGGCGCAATGGATAGAGCATCGGCCTGGGACCCAGAGGACCCAGGTTCGAAACCCCAAGGTCACTTGCTTGGGCATGGGATCATTAACATGACCCCGTGGTCACTGGCTTGAAGCCCAAGGTCACAGGTTTGAGCCCATGGTTGCTGGCTTGAAGCCCAAGGTCTCCGGCTTGAGCCAGGGGTCACTGGCTCGGCTGGAGTCCTCTGGTCAAGGCACGTATGAGAAAGCAATCAATGAACAACTAAGAAGGTGCCGCAACGAAGAATTGGTGCTTCTCATCTCTCTCTCTTCCTTTCTGTCCCTTTCCCTGTCTTCATCTCTGTAGCTAAAAAATAAATAAATAAAAAATATATAAAGAAATTAACACAAAAACATATGTGAAATAACTTGTTTCCAGGGATCAAGGTTTTTGCAGGAAATATTTCTTCTTTTGTACTTCCTATACCCCTGGAAGTACCTATGACTATTTTATACACAGTGATTAAACAATGCAGGTTGACTGACTTACCTCAAAATCAGGCCTGCGACAAGGTTCTAAAGGAAGAATTTTTCCAATAGTACGAACAATACTCCGAGCTGATCCATAGCTTTTATTTCTCCAAATTTCCAAAACCTATTTGAACATAAAGTATTGTTTTAAAAAGTGCTCTATTAAGCATGCTTATATATCTGTTAAAAAAAAAAAAAGATGTAAAAGATGCAATTACATTTATTTTTTTCAAAAGAAAATATAGAATGATATACTTAGTTTGTTCTTCAAAGAATTCTATTTTACACCTATAGCAGATCTCAATTCAGACACTTCATATAATTACAGGTGACATCCGGGCAGTGGCCACCACACTGAACTGTGCAGGCTAGGGGATACAGATCCCAGACCTACTCACACTAGAATCTCTGCCAGCCTGAGCAGTTATGAGCAATCATATGTAAAGGGTTCTATGACCCTGTATGTGTACCCTTGCTAAGAACCACAAGCCAAGAGGTTTCGCTATAGTGAGAGCTAGGTACTGAACTTAAGTAGTCACCCTACTCTTGATCAACTTGAATAGCACTTTCGTATCTTGCTCTGCAACGTCCATTCTAAAACGTCTATCCTTCTATGTCTCTCATTCCTGCATTGCCACTGACCATCTTCATCATCTTCATGATTTCAATTTCTTTTACTCCTGGTCTAGGACCCTCCTTTTGACTTTACTGACATTCCTACCAAGATGGGATTTTCAAGTTAATTGTTTCAGTGACATGTTCTGAAAAATGATTCATAATTTTGAAATTATTTGTTCTCATATTACTAATGGATACACTATCCCAACTACAATTGGCTAGAGAAACAAAAAATTACAAAACAATATTTAAGAGACTACAAATCCACGCTGACGTCCCCTGCTTATTCTGCACAGGTATTCTGCAACCCCTTCACCAACACGTTCTGTTCTCTATGTCGCCCAAAGTAACCACCATCCTCCGAAATCCCCAGCACCCGCCTCCCCGCCCTCTCATCACCTACAGGTGGTCCCGCCTCTCCTACTACTGAGAAAACTGAGGACTAAAATTTGAAATACCTCATTTTCATTCTTCCCCATGCAAAATCTCCCCACCATCTCTCACTTTTATTCCACTCTTGACTGACCATCTTCTTTCCAAGGCTTATTTATTTATATCCCTGCTCAACTACCTACTGCAGGGCATTGCTCATTTGGACGTTAAACATTTTCCTGTCTAGAAGGTTCTTCCCCAGCACTTGCAAACATGATGAAGTGACTTCTAAAATTGAAAAGAAAAAAAAATTCATTCCTATTGCCCCTTCCTATTGATGGCCTCTCTCAATTTCTTGTCACAAACTTTTCAAAAGGAGACTATTGATACCACCTCTCTTTCTCAGTCTAACATCAAACTACTATAATACGGCTGCCACTCTCCACCTACAGAAATCCCTAAAAGCACCAATAACACAACGATAAGCATATCTTCAATGACGTTATCTTTAATCTCACTATTTCTGAAGTTCAAGATGCATCAAAATCCATGGGTTCAACCTCAAAACCACATAGATAACTCCAAATCTGAATCAAGTGGTTTCTTTCCTAAATTATACAACCATTTATCCCACTATCTGCAGGTTATTTGTCCTTAGATATTAACAGCACATCTGGCTCACCTCACTCCCTACTACTCAATCTAGTTCCTCAAACTGAGTTGCTTATTTATAAGAACAGCACCATCATTCTTCACCTTACTTTTGTTCAAAATCTTGGAACTATCTTTGACTACTTTCTTCTAATTCACCACACAAAATAGTAATGAAATGTCTAGTCTATACCCCCCCTACTATTTCATGTCTTATCTTCAGTCCTCTATTATACTTATCTGTATGTACTGGCTAGTCCTCAATTTTAAGCACCCTGAATAAGAACCATGAATTACTATTTTATATCACCTGCAAAACCAGGCATAATGTCTTAGATGTAGTAGATATTCAGTAAGTAGACAAAATTGGATTTGCTTTTAATTCTCAGACTTAAGGCATCTTCTCTCCTTAAGACTTACTGGGGAAGAGAAAATGACGACGAAGTAGGCCAGTGGTAGTCAACCTGGTCCCACTAGTGGGCGTTCCAGCTTTCGTGGTGGGCAGTAGCGGAGCAACCAAGTATAAATAAAAAGATAGATTTAACTATGTAAGTTGTTTTATAAAGATTTATTCTGACAAACTTAGTGAAAATCCGACATAAAGTACTTGGTAAGTAATTATTATTATATACTTTAACTTGCTGTTAACTCTGCTTTATAAATTTTATAAAGTAGTTACTTCCCTACTTTATAAATCACCATTACTGTGGAACTGGTGGGCGGTTAGAAAATTTTACTACTAACAGAGATACAAAAGTGGGCGGTAGGTATAAAAAGGTTGACTACCCCTGAAGGAGGCGGACATTCAAACTCCTACCTCCCAGAACCAAAGTGGATTACAACTTAACTTAGGAACAATCATCTTGAAAAACCAACTTTGGACTAAACTAAGAGGACCCTTAAACCAAAGATCACTGAAGAAACCACACTGAGACTGGTAGGAAGGGCAAAGATGTTGAAAGGGCTGGCCCGCTCCCAGGAATGAGAGGCGCCCAGAGGGTCTCCCAGGGTGGGGTGGGTTGCCTGGAGAGTTGTGGGTCCTCTGCCCCAGGACTAGAACCACAGCCTGGAGCCCCAGAGACTACAAGAGGCGTACAGACAATATTTAGATGGAAGAGCCGGGTTACTGTTTGCCAGAGAGACAGAACTCTCAGACACAGGCTCCGTCTTAAAGAGACCATGCAGAAAACCTCGTTCACAGCCACTTACTGGGGGCTCCAGAAGCAAGGAGCACCAAGAGGACTGGGGTTGCGAGGGGAGAGTGTACTCTCAGGGGCACAGAGAGACACTGTGGGGGACAGCCTCCCTGACCTCTGTACTGGGTCACTCCCCAAACCTAAAGTGGCCATTTTTCCTGGGAGACCCAAGCCAGCAAAGGGAAGCAATACCCCACCTACCAGAGGCTCTCCTGCTCCAGTCAGTGCAAAGAGACTCTAAGATGCAGGGGGCGCATCAGGGACATAGGTGAGGTCCGGGCTACACTGCTCACCCCGCAAACTGCTGCGTGCCCTCTAAAGATCGAGAGGGCCTGGCTGTGGCAGAGGAGGTAGGGGGGATGAGCCCTGCGGTAGCCCACCCAGCAGAAGTAAGAGGCAGAGTCCGAAAAGCCTCCCCGGGGTGTCCCCCTGAGGTGTCCCCCACACCTGCGGGTAGTGGGACCCGGCTAGGAGTCTCATGCACCCGCGGGGGGGGGGGGGGGGCGGCTGAGCAAGGAGTCCCCTGCGCTAGCGGGGGGCGGAGCCTGGCCAGGGTTTCAACATGCCCACAAGCTGGCACTCAGCAGTGCCCTGCCTGAGCGCCCAAAGAGGCAGCAGCAGAGGGGGCCAGTGGAAGGACCACACCTCAGGAATAGAGAGGCCTCACACACTGCCCAAGAGTAGATAGATAAAAGCCAGCCTAGGAGTGCAGCTGATATTTACAGTGGCATCAGGGCCCAGCTGAGGCAGCCACAAATTCTAGATTGCCTATAACTCCAAGAAGGTTGCTAAAGGCTAGTCCATAAGAATTAACTGACACAGAGGCTAAAAAAACAATACAGAAGATCAATGAAACCAAGAGCTGGTTCTTTGAAAAGGTAAACAAGATTGATGAACCTTTAACCAGACTCATGAAGAAAAAAAGAGAGGACTCAAATAAGTAAAATTAGAAATGAGAGTGAAGTGACAACTGACACAGCAGAAATACAAAGGATTGTAAGAAAATACTATGAAGAACTGTATGCCAAAAAATTAGACAACCCAGGTGAAATGGACAAATTCCTTGAAACATATAATCTTTCAAAAATCAATCTGGAAGAATCAGAAAACCAAAACAGGCTGATTACAACAGATGAGATTAAAACAGTTATCAAAAAACTCCCAACAAACAAAAGCCCTGAGCCAGATGGCTTCACAGGCGAATTCTACCAAATATTCTAAGAAGAACTAACTCCTATCCTTCTCAAGCTATTTCAATAAATTCAAGAGAGGGAAGACTTCCAAGTTCCTTTTATGAGCTAAGTATAATCCTCATTCCAAAACCACGCAAAGACAATACAAAGAAAGAAAACTATAGGCCAATATCCCTGATGAATTTAGATGCTAAAATTCTCAACAAAATATTAGCAAACTGGATGCAGAAATACGTGAACAAAATCATACATCATGATCAAGTGGGATTTATTCTGGGGAGGCAAGGCTGGTAAAATATTCACAAATCAATCAATGTGATTCATCACATAAAAGGAAGAAAAAAATCACATGATAATGTCAATAGATGAGGAAAAAGCATTTGATAAAATCCAGCACCCATTTATGATCAAAACTCTCAGCAAAGTGGGGATACAGGGAACATACCTCAACATGATAAAGGCCATCTATGACAAACCCACAGCCAACATCATACTCAATGGGCAAAAGTTAAAAGCAATCCTCTTAAGATCAGGAACAAGGCAGGGATGCCCCCTTTCACTACTCTTATTCAACATAGTCCTGGAAGTCCTAGTCACAGCAATCAGACAAGAAGATATAATAGGCATCAAAATTGGAAAAGAAGTAAAACTATCATTATTTGCTAATGATATGATATTGTATATAGAAAACTCTAAAGTCTCAGTCAAAAAACTACTGGACCTGATAAATGAATTCAGCAAAGTGGCAGGATATAAAATTAATATTCAGAAATCAGAGGCATTTTTATACATCAACAATGAACTGAATTAAGAAAAAGAATCCCCTTCACTACTGCAACAAAAACAATAAAGTACCTAGGAATAAATTTAACCAAGGCGGTTAATGACTTGTACTCGGAAAATTATAAAACATTCATAAAAGAAACCAAGGACGATACAAACAAGTGGAAGCATATACCGTGCTCATGGTTAGAAAGAATAAACATCATTAAAATGTCTATATTACCACAGCAATTTATAAATTCAATGCAATTCTTATTAAAATACCAATGACATACTTCAAAGATATAGAACAAATATTCCAAAAATTTATATGGAACCAAAAAAGAACACAAATAGCCTCAGCAATCTTGAAAAAGAAGAATAAAGTGGGAGGTATCACATTTCTTGATATCAATTTATACTACAAGGCCATTGTACTCAAAACAGCCTGGTACTGGCATAAGAACAGGCATATAGATCAATGGAACAGAACAGAGAACCCAGAAATCAACCCACACCTTTATGGACATCTGATATTTGACAAAGGAGGTAAGAGCATACAATGGAGTAAAGACAGTTTCTTTAACAAATGGTGTTGGGAAAACTGGACAGCTACCTGCAAAAAAATGAAACTAGACCATCAACTTACACCATTCACAAAAATAAACTCAAAATGGATAAAAGACTTAAATGTAAGTCGTAAAACCATAATCATCTTAGAAAAATATAGGCAGTAAGTTCTCCGACATCTCTCGCAGCAATTTATTTGCTGATTTTCTCCACGGGCAAGTGAAATAAAGGACAGGATAAACAAATGGGACTATATCAAACTAAAAAATTTTTGCCAGCAAAAGACAATATGAACAAAATAAAAAGACAAACCACACAAAGGAAAACATATTCAACAATACACCTGATAAGGGGTTAATAACCAAAATGTATAAAGAACTTGTAAAACTCAACACCAGAAAAAAAAACAATCCAATCAAAAAATGGGCAAAAGAAATAAATAGACACTTCTCCAAGAGGACATACAGATGGCCAATAGGCATATGAAAAAATGTTCAACATCACTAATCATTAGAGAAATGCAAATTAAAACCACAATGAGATATCACCTCATACCAGTCATAATGGTGCTCATCAACAAAACAACACAGAATAAGTGCTAGAGAGGATGTGGAGAAAAGGGAACCCTCCTGCACTGCTGATGGGAATGCAGACTGGTGCAACCACTGGAAAACAGTATGGAGATTCCTCAAAAATTAAAAATGGAACTACTGGCCCTGGCCAGTTGGCTCAGTGGTAGAGCGTTGGCCTGGCGTGCAGAAGTCCCGGGTTCGATTCCCGGCCAGGGCACACAGGAGAAGCGCCCATCTGCTTCTCCACCCCTCCCCCTCTCCTTCCTCTCTGTCTCTCTCTTCCCCTCCCGCAGCCGAGGCTCCACTGGAGCAAAGATGGCCCGGGCACTGGGGATGGCTCCTCGGCCTCTGCCCCAGGTGCTAGAGTGGCTCTGGTCACAACAGAGCGACGCCCCGGAGGGGCAGAGCATCGCCCCCTGGCGGGCGTGCCGGGTGGATCCCGGTCGGGCGCATGCAGGAGTCTGTCTGACTGTCTCTCCTCGTTTCCGGCTTCAGAAAAATACAGAGAAAAAAAAAAAAAAAATGGAACTACCTTTTGACCCAGTCATCCCACTTTTAGGAATATATCCTAAGAATACCAATTCACTGATTCAAAAGAAGAAATGCACCCCCATGTTTATTGCAACATTGTTTACAATAGCCAAGATCTGGAAACAGCCCAAGTGTCCAGTCAGTGGACAAGTGGATTAAAAAGCTGTGGTACATATACACAACGGAATACTATGCAGCAGTGAAAAAGAAGGAAACCTTACCTTTTGGACAACATGGATGGACCTGGAAACTATTAAGCTAAATGAAATAAGCCAGGCAGAGAAAGAAAAGTATCATATGACCTCACTCATTTGAGGAATCCACTGAACAATGAACTGAGGAGCAGAATAGAGGCAGAGGTGGGATCAAAGGGACCAGAGGGAAAGGGGATGAGAGGATGGGAACAGAGAAGGGAAAGAGATTGGTGAAATTATATATACATAACACAGCGTTATAGAGTGCAGGAAAGCAACTCCTGGAGGATAGGAGGGAGAGCATTGAGGGGAGGGGGATAACCGAGATGTTGAGGGGAACACAAGGGAAGGAGGGATGCATTCGGTGGGACACTTGAATCTATGTAAACACAATAAATTAAAATCAATTAAAAAAAGGATTCATTGGGAATATTTTGAGCTATAACTTGCCATTCTGTATTTAAATATATTTAAGTTACTTAATAAAAACATTATGATTAAAAATATAATTTGCCTATGCAATAAATTGAATTCCATGAAGATCATGTCTATATTTTGTATCTTTTGTTGGGGTTTTTTGTATCTATTTGACTCATCAGGTAAATAGGTTCCTAATAACCTTATTCCTTTTTAAAATCAAACTATCAAAGCTAAACTATTTTTTCTATTTTTTTTTAATTTAGTTACTTATTTTTATTAATTTTAGAGAGGAAAGAGGGAGAATAAAGGAGAAGAGGAGCAAGAAGTATCAACTCCCATATGTGCCCTGACCAGGGAAGGCAGGGTTACAAATCAGCAACCTCAGTATTCCAGGTGGTGGCTTTATCCACTGCACCACCACAGGTCAGACAAAGCTGAACTATTGCAAACTCACATTCATTACACCTAAAGAAAAATAACAATTTCACCTGAAATGTTTACATAAGTGTTGGGCAGGTAAAATGTATTATGCTCACTTTGTTAAAGATGGAGGCTGTTGCCCAGGTGATATTAATGTGTGTTGAGAATCCTTGTAGCCTGGGGCTTGGTTTTGGGATTAAGCCTTTCCCACCCTTTTTGGTGTAAGGTGGTACAATCCTATCATGCCTCAGAGAAGTGACTTTGTATTAGAGACTTCCCTATTATGTATATTGGATTAAGGGTTTGGATTTCTACACTATAAAATGGGAACGGAGCGGGAGTTTGGCTCTTGGTTCCTGAGGTTAGCATGAGAGAGCAGAGAGAGGAGAGCCAGCAGCTAAAGGAGGCCACGTGGAGGAGGCCAGGAGAAGCAGCCAAGATGGCGGAGTGCTGAGTGAGATGCCAGTTTGTGTAGAGTTTGTATCTGGGATAAGGAAGGAGATGGGGAACTGAGGAGAAGAAGGCTGGTGAGCTAGAAACCTTTGATTCTAGGAAACTCGGATAAGTCAGTGGCTTTGTGAGCACTGAGTGTGACTGGGTTTTGGAGCCCAGTGTGTATTCTTACTTGCCCGCCGGGTGCAAGGTAGGATTAAAGGCTATGGCCCATCAGTTTTTGGCTCCTTTGTTTCTTTACCGATTGTCCGAATCCAATGCGAACCTGCATGGGCCGGGCTGCTGTGATAGTGGCCCTGGCCGTGGCGTCTGGCTTTACAATAAGTCATTTTCAAAATGAGACCCAAGAACAAATACAACAGGTTCATTCAAATCCATTACAAAACATTTACCTGGTCCATGGGAACACCGAAATATTCCAGCATCTCTCTTAAGACACTCAGTATGAGAGACATTGATGAAGCAAACACAGAAGTTAAGGAAACATTATCGGTTTCTTGATACCTACGGGGGGAAAAAAATATTTAGAGACTATCACTCCCGAAAACTAAATAATTGCCTCATAAACTATTAAATAAACTGGAAGTCCTATGGTTACACATCACACCATCGACTCATCTTTTCTGGCCACTATTATTTTGAAGGAAGTCAAAGAGAAAGGGAAGAAAGGGGAGTGAGAAGGGCCGGGTAAAAGGAACTTCTATTTATCAGTTAAATTGCACAGGAAGTTCACAGGCTGTTTGAGCCTAATAAACATAAATCAACAACGGATCGGACATTTCGCAGAGAAGCCTTCCAGTTAGCGGGGACAGAGCGCCCCTCCCTGCCGAAGGCTCTGGGCGGACACGGCAGAGGGATGTATTCAGCCCACCCCGGAGAGCAGGCCGGGGGCCGACTCAGGCTGTGACGAAGGCACAGGAGCTCGTCCTCAACACGTCGCGGAGTCCCACCCAGCCCTCCTCGCTCACTCTAAAGATTGGGAATATGAACCCCCGATCGGTGACTTAACTTAGTCACCCAGCCAGTATGTAACTGGCCGAGACTAGCGCCCGGCCGTGTCCCTCGCTTTGGCCGCCAGCTTCCTTGGGGGCTCCCTAACCCAGCAGTCAACCGGCTCACCTTCCTCCGAAGCCGGGCCTCGCGGCAGACGCCGGAATGTCCAGACGCGGTCGTTAAGGGACTCCGTCTCGGAATCTCCGGCCAACGCAGCCCACCGTGAGCTCGTCCTCGTCCGGGGACGCTCAGACCCGTGCCCGCCCGCGCGCCCCGGCTTGCGGCCACAGGTGGGAATGACGCCCCACCCACCTGGGTCTAGGCCCTGGAACCCGTCGCTCAGCCTGGGTAATTCCACCCGAGACGCGGCCACCTCCGCCCGTGTCCTTCTCCACCCTTCTCTCCTCCAGGACGTGCTCGCTACTTCCGCGTCTGGAAGAAAATCAAACTCCGCGGACCGTGACCTGTGCCCGACCTCATTGGACAAGGCTGAAGTCCGCTGCTTGTGATTGGTTGCGCGATAACATCTGGTTAGTTAGCTATTTGTACTGAATTTTTTTTCTTCTCCTTTAAGGGGGCGGCCTTTACGCCAGGCAGCCAATAGATTTCAACAGACAGAGAGTGGGAGGGGCAGCCCGACGGGACAAAGACGCACACGCATGAAGCGGGTTTTAAATTCTCCGGTGCTCTCAAATATGGGTGTCTACTTTAAGAGTAATAGAACCATTATCGGCCTTTGAGCAGTTCCTGCCGTAGATGGATCTTCGCAGAAAAAATGTCGCCCCTTATCCCCAGACCAGAAGCGGGCCGCTCTCCCAAGTGCGCTTGCCTCCGGGAATAGGCATTTTATTGTTTGATCATTTTATTCATCCAATGAGTGAATATACGCTTATATAAGGTGACCAATCGTCTTCCTTTAGGGAGGACAGTCCTTTTGTAAGTTCCATCTTCCCTCGAAAAATGTCCTCCTACATGTGCTCATTTTTTTTTTTTTTTTTTGTATTTTTTCTTAAGTTGGAAAAGGGGGAGGCAGTCAGATTCCCGCATGCGCCCGACGGGAATCTACCCGGCATGCCCACCAGGGGGCGATACTGTTACAACCAGAGACATCCTAGTGCCTGAGGCAGAGGCCACAGAGCCATCCTCAGCGCCCCAGCCAACTTTGCTCCAATGGAGCCTTGGCAGCGGGAGGGGAAGAGAGAGACAGAGGAAGGAGAGGGGGAGGGGTAGAGAAGCAGATGGGCGCTTCTCCTGTGTGCCCTGGCCGTGTATCGAACCGAGACTCCTGCATGCCAGGCCCACGCTCTACCACTGAGCCAACCGGCCAGGGCCCATGTGCTCCCTTTTAATTTTGGAAGGCTAATCAGTAAATGTCAGTATTCAGTTGATGCAGTCGATCCACTGCATGTGATGTGACATATTTGTTATCTAAATGAGTACTTTTTTCTTAAAATTATTAAAAAATAGGCGTGAAAGCATAATTACAATATAAAATATTACAAATGTTATGCATTTATTATATTATAGTGTATTATTGTCATAATGAATAAAATTTTTCTTTTATTTTCGATGTTCTCTTCAATTTATTTTTGTCCTGCTTTTCATTGTAAAAAGGTGAGTCACCTTACCTTATGGGACCAGCAGAAGCTTAGCACTGTCCTTGAGGGATCTGCAGCTTTACAGTACTTAGTGTTTGTTTCCTAAACGCTCCTGATTATCCAGGCTACCAGATTCAGGCCAGACACTGACCTGGGCTAGCCGTGGATGGCAAAAGGATCACTAAGTCAGGACGAGTGATACTACAATTTTCAATTCTTAGCTAAGGTTACTTACTGGCTTCATAAAAGACAACAGCTTCCTCTTCTCAAATTTTAGCAACAGATGCACTGGAGTGACATGACAATTTAAGATCACCTGTGCCTGCTCCTGACCTAAATAAAAATGGAAGAATTTTTAAACTAATTTCTCTATGGCCCACATTTCTTCATGAAACTAACACTGAATGTCTACTATGTGTCGGGCTCCATTCTAAGCATGGAGAATGCAATAATGGGCAGAAAGCTCCTCCTGGAGTTTACCTTCTAGTGGAGACCTCAGAGAGGCTTTTCTGAACCACATGTAAATAACAGCATCTCTCCACTCTATTTTTCTCTGTAGCACTTGTCACCACATATTGTGCATGGTGGGGCAAAAGTAGGCTTACAGTTGTACGTTCAAGTTTATTCCTCTTATTTTTGTATTCTTTTCTATAGGAACTGTAAACCTACCTTTGCTCCACCCTGTATTTACATCGCCCCAGCCACTGCTCCCACTCCCCATCTAGACTGTGAACTCCAGGCAGGAACTTGGTTTTGATCCATGCTGCACCTCCAGTGCTTCAAGAGTGCCTGGTATACACAGGGTTTACAAACTGTAAACCTACAGTTTGTAAACTGTAGGTTTACAGTTGTTGAGTATACAAAACTTTTCTTTCAGCGAGAAAAAGAATCAACTTGTACTTGTGTCACTTGAGGGAGCTTCTAGCTGAGCCAGTGACTACTTCCACAAGCCAGCGACCATGGGATCACATCGATGACCCCATGATCAAGCCTGAGACCTCAGAGTTTCAAATCTGGGACCTCAGCATCCCAAGTTAATGCTCTATCCACTGCACCACCACCAGTCAGGCCACAATTCTTGTATTATTCAATTATTGTATTATTTTCCATACAAATGTAAACCTACTTTTGCCCTTCCCTGTATGATAGGCATTTAACCAATTTGTTGAATAAAATAATTGGGTATCTGCCCTGGCTGGATAACTTGGTTGGTTGCAGCATTGTCCCAAAGTGCATAGATTGCCAGTTTGATCTCCGACCAGGGAACATGCAGGAACATATTGGTGTTCTTCTCTCCGTCTTGCTAAAATCAGTAAATGAAAAATTTTTTTAAATAACTGGATATGTTGTGAGAAAATCACCACCAAGAATGATTTGGAACTAAGCAACTGGCAGAACTATAGTAATTATAGTGACAAGCCCAGTAGTCTAAACAAGATTAGGATAAAAGTAAGAGAATGAGGCCCTGGCTGGTTTGCTCAGCGGTAGAGCATCAGCCCGTGTGTGGAAGTCCCAGGTTCGATTCCCAGCCAGGGCACACAGGAGAAGCGTCCATCTGCTTCTCACCCTTTACCTCTACTTTCTATCTCTCTCTTCCCCTCCAGCAGCCAAGACTCCATTGGACCAAAGTTGGCCCAGGCACTGAGGATGGCTCCATTGTCTCCGCCTCAGGCGCTAGAGCGGCTCTGGTTGCAGTAGAGCAACACCCCAGAGGAGCTGAGCATCGCCCTCTGCTGGGCATATCTTGTGGATCCCAGTCGGGCACATGCGGAGTCTGTCTGCCTCCCCGTCCACTTCTCACTTTGGAAAAATACCAAATTGGGGGGAAAGGGCATGAGAAGGGTGTTGGGTAATATGCAAGTAATAAGTGACATGGATGAGCAACCCTACATGGAATTATTAAATCAATATTCTCAATATTCCTTGTCCTCTTTTGCCCTCATAATCTTAAAACCTTCTCCCATTCCCACCTGTTATGAAACAGCACATAATAGTGGCCAGAACAAGTGTCCCTGCAGAACATACTGGGAACCTCCTTCAAGCTGCACTATTAACAGAACTCAACATTCACCCGAGTCATATAGCAAGGTGGACCCAGGTCAAATGCTACATACGGCTCCCATAAATGTTTTGAGGACAACTTCCCCCTAAAATTAATTTTTCAGAGATCTTTCCATACATCTTGATAATCTTTTAAGATTTGATTGTTTTTTTTTTAAATCTTTGAACTGTTGATTGCATTATATGCCCTACACCAATTTTTATATATATACTTGTCCCTCTTTACTCCCCATTTTTCTATTGACCATTTTTCCGTGAAATTTTCCTTTGAGGATGGATCCAGAAAAGCTTCCGACTGTACACAGCAACCTTTTCTGTTGTTTCTAAGTAGTGTTCAGAAATATTCCCCTCCACCAATTTGATCTAGGCCCCATCCTTTGTCTATTCTTTCTCTCCTGTTTAATTTATTCCACTTCCTAGTACCTTCTCCTCAGTGTGGAGTTCGGTCCCTAATGGGCAGTCTTGTTTTGGCAGGTCTGTTTTGAGATTTCACTGGGCTAAACTACTCGTCTCCATTTCTTACAGTGGGTAGTAAGAGGGAAAACCAACAGGTTTCAGCTGGCTGATTCACCTTTTCTCGTCTGTTCAGATGCTACCCCAATTCTTCCTTCTCACATAAAAATCAATACCAGGCAGATTGGTGTTTTGACCCATTTACTGACATTTGAGGGCTCACGAGAAAAGCTTGCCACCTAGTTTACTTGCAAATACCATCCACAGTTGTTTGGTTTTGGTATGGAGATGTACAATTCTCCAGAACCACTAACACATTGTAATCATCATACTATGTTCTGGACCCCCAAGACCAAGAATTTTTTATTTGCCTATACCACACCAGGTATGTTTTCAGTGACTTAGGCAGAGGCTGAGAGCTGGCTTGGACAAGGACTAAAAAGATGTGTATTCAATCTTGTCATGTCCAGTGAACGCCATTAGCCTTGTGATACAAGCCTGAATTTTAGATAAACTCAAAGTACTGTAATTATCCTGAATGGGGCAGAACACAATATAACATGCTATCAAGTATACAATAGACTCTCTGACCTTAATCATGAGTTTCATGAGTGACTCTAGATTGGGATATACACGCCTGTCAATATAATTTTAAATTTTAGAAAGAAAAATACCTAGAGGTTTTTCCCTTGTCCTGGCCATGCTTGAAGCCAGGGTAGTAGTAGCACAGTAAACTTATAAACAGAACAGTGTTACTGAAGATTACCCCGCTGTTAAAGGGTCATTAAACTTCTAATTGTTTATTCAAAAATTTCAGAGACTAAGACCAAGATTTCCCTTGATATTAAATGTCTCAAATTAAGTTCTGAAAATTTCCTTTGTCTATTGACAATAAAAATGATTAATGAAAGAATAGAGCCCTACTATATAACAATTTCTAGTGATGTAATTATAAAAATCTAACTTAAATGTTTAGTCTAAAAGCAAAACTTGTTTGAACCTTTAAATAAGTTACATAAAAGCAAGCCTAGGTTGTGCTTACTGTTTGAATCCAAAAAGTCTTAGGTATTTATAACTATTTTTTAATTAAAAAAAAATTATACTGTAGCTACACCTCTCTAAAAGCAAAAAGGTTAACTGTTGCTTGATTTTTCTGGTTTCATTATTTTTAGATTTGTGAACTGATAAGACTCAGCCATCTGTTTTCTGATAACAATCATATTCACAAGTAGGAATGTCTTGACTCCTGTGAATCACTTAGTTGGTTAAAACCTAGAACACAGGAAAAATAATTAAAGGCTGTCCTGCTAGTCTTCTGAGCCATTCCAAACCTTACATCAGTACTACTAGTGTTTCCATTCAATACTTTCCATTTTTAAAATAACACGTACTTTTCTTAACAGGAATCTAAAAAACCTACTTCAGAAAAATGCCAAATAGCCTGACCAGGCAGTGGTGCAGTGGACAGAGCATCGGACTGGGATGCAGAGGACACAGGTTCGAGACCCCGAGGTCACCAGCTTGAGTGCAGGCTCATCTGGTGTGAGCAAAGCTCACCAACTTGGACCCAAGGTCGCTGGCTCGAGCAAGGGGTTACTCGATCTGCTGAAGGCCCATGGTCAAGGCACATATGAGAAAGCAATCAATGAACAACTAAGGTGTCGCAACAAAAAAAATACTGATGATTGATGCTTCTCATCTCTCTCGGTTCCTGTCTGTCCCTATCTATATATCCCTCTCTCTGACTCTTGCTCTGTCTCAAAAAAAAAGAAAAAAAAAAGTGACCCTGCCTGGATAAAAAAAAATAAATTAAAGAAAAATGCCAAATAACTTATTATCTGATAGCTAACAGCAAGTTATTTGTCATCCGAAGATTTGACCCATGTCATAAGGCATATGGCATAAAATAGCAGTAAAGCTGCATTACTGCTACATTTTTTAAAGTTGTGATATGAAATTAGGTTTCAGTATCATCACTGATAACCTCAGCTGGTAACATCCACTTTAATAAGGCAAGCACCTTAAACAGTAGCTTTTAATCCTTTGAGTAGTGAGTTTTTGTCATGCTCGCTGACCCGTGACTTTTTTTTAATGAATTTAGTCCCAGTTACAAGTTTATTAACTTAAAATCATGTTTGATTGATAACCAATTTATGGAAACAACATACATTTGCTTTTTAATGTTGCCTTACACATTTTTAAAATACATCGATCATACTCGGGATATTCAGGAGGCACGAGGACGTACATGAACGTTCATACTACTCAAAGAGTTAATATTGCATATGTAATGCAGGGAATTAGCAAAATCTGTTAAGCTTCAAGTAGCACAACATTCCTGACAGGGAGATATCCATATTCTCCGTACTTCTACTATAAGCAGAAAACTTCTTAGTTATAAGCTATTTACTCTTTAATACCTGGTTAAATACTAACTCTCTGAGTTATAGGTCTATATACCTATGATCACTATCTTAATGGCTCTGGTTCTGTCCTCTAAACATGGACCATGTTAAAATGATATGGTTAGACAAAGTGTGATCAAATAAATGTTCTTCCCCGGTTCTATGACCTGAATTTATCTCTATTTCCTCTTCTAAAGAAAAGTCTTTCAAGTACTTAAGACTACTAACATGGACCGATCTTATTTATCTACAGTAAACATGCCTTATTCACATTATTCTCTCTCCAGCTCCTAGTTCCCTTCTTTATATTAATTTTCTCTTAAAAACATGGTACTCCAAAACACCACACAAAAGGTGGCTTGAGCGATGTATAAAAACATTAACAATCTACTCTTTCTTCATTAGAATCTGAATCCTCTTCTGTTCAGCATTTTCAATGTTTAAATTGAATTAGGTTTCAGCAGCAGCAATAAAGTAAGTGGACGTATACTGATTCAATCTCTCTACATATACAGATATCAGCTTTCATATATATACTAAAGGGACATTTTTTACATTTCTATACTATGTATACTATACACAACGCTAAGTGCTATAAACATTTACTCTGGCAGAGGACACGTTTAAGCAAAATGAGTTGCCAGCCAAAAAGAATGTGATGCATTCAGCCAGAACAAGATTTTGTAATTTTTTGCTAGGGTATAAGATTTTAAGATAGATAAGTGAATAAGGAAAGACAAAAAGCAACTCATAGGGAATTCCTTTAGTTCATCTTAACTAAGGTTTAAGCAGCAAGATGACATCAAAAGATGAATTGGTATTCTAAAATCTAGAAATTGTCCACAGAAATCAACTGTATAAAACAAACACAAATATGATCTCAAAATCAGGTAAACAAACAGCTATTACCACTTATGACATTTTTATTGGCATATGACAATTTACAAGGGTCCCTGTTGCATTATACATCACACTGAGTAAGAGTCGTTGAGCCATCTACATTCATTCATTCTTATTGGGTAATTTTTTTCCTTCAAATTATTAATTCCCAACCCTTGATTTTAACTGTGACAAAAGGGGAACGATAGTAATTCCTTAAAGTAGGCTGTAATTGGAAAGACATTTTGTTGTATTAAAATTCTAAGGTGTTGCAGGTATACACACTTAAAGACTGAGTCATGGTCTTCTTATACAGCTACCTGTTCTGGAAATACCCTTTGGTTCAATTTTATGTTCCTAGGCCAAAGGAAATCTGATGCAGGTATCAAGTTATTTTCTGGCACTTGTAAATGAATATCCTTACCAAGAGAAACCACTCAACTTTAATAATATGTCATGAAGTGTGCAATTAAATTGTGGTTTAAAAAAATACACAGACTGCTTTTTATATGCTTGGCTCTGAAAAAGATAGCATCCACAATTATCCTTCCTACTATATTCTGGTAGCATGCTCTTTCCTCAATTTTGTTTAAGAGAATAAAGTAACCTAATCCTATATATATTTTTGTCAAAGCAATGCACTTGCACTTAAAATATAACCTGCTGATAGGACGTAGGTAGCTTTATTCCCATTCCCTATTAAATAATTTCTCAGCAAATTTTCTTTTTCCTATTGTCTTAAGTGGAAAAGAAAAATTGCACATTAATAGTCATGCCTAGAGATGTACTGGTTTAACAAAAAAACCTGCTAAATAAAAGCAAAATGTATTTGTATAAAATAAAAGTCGTGAAAATTCTCCTGTGTTGGATCAAATCCATGTTGCTTTAGCATGTAATTACTCTAACTGGAAGAATATTAGTTATGTCCTGATCAATCCAACACACATACTTGCTTTGACAGTATTTCCTCTGCTGTCACAATTTCAGGAAGACAAAATTAACAGGAGAAATCATGCAATACCTAAGATCTTAGGGCCAAAAACATCGCAAATTGAGATATGGGGTTCTTTTCCAAACCCCCTCCAACAGTTCTTCGCAATTTCAAATTCCCTTGACTGCAACTGATGTACTACAAGGATTGCAAATCATCAAATGAGAATGAAAGGGCCATATACTTCAGATCTTTTAAGTTTATCCTAGCAGAATAAGCATTATCTCCTTTTAATGCAAACATATACAACTAATTCAATTGCTGAAGTAATGAAATTTGACCACTTTATATATGCTCAAAAAGCAGACATACATAACAATGAAATTTACTATTTCAGGTTTTCATTTCTTTAAGAGCAATCAGCATAGCATAAAGGTAATTCACATTTTAAATAATATCTACTTAAAAATAGAACCTTAGAGAAGAAAAAAAAGGCCATTTTACAAACTATAACTGAAATAGGGGAAAAAAGTAAAAACCAACTTAGGTCAATGCTGCAACAAACTTCCTGTCAAAACTTTTTATTGCTGACATTTCAAAAACAAGTTACTTAAAATACTACTAATGAACAGTATGTTGTTTGCCTATTTTTTCTTACAGTTAGATTACAAACTAGTACTTTCAGCTATCCAATTAAAATAAATATGTAAGATATAAAATCAGGTACACATCCTTTTAATGTATCAAGTTACTCTGCAGGATAATCCTTTTCTATACCAACACAATAGGATTACACTGTGTTTTGTTTTTAAAAATAAGATGTTTGGTAAGAATGGGGTTTTTATTTGCAAATTATTACAAACCAGTTTCTTCTCTCAAAGAATACCTGCTATCTAAGAAAGACCATGACTCAAAAACTTTCAAATAAAAATAGAATACTGAATTTTGAATCGAAACAGTAAAGACTACTAAGAGTGGCTTCCATAGGCCACTGCTTGCTTTCACTTAAAAAAAAAAAAAAATCATACCTTGGAACCTTTTACTAGCTTGTAATTCTTAGCTCTTGGCAAAGCTTTTTTTTCTTCTTAAACATTTGCTGAAGTTTAAGCTAGTCTATAGCTTAGTTTTCCACAGTAACAACTTTTTCTGTGGTACACTTTAAAAATTAGTCACTCTACAATGTAGTGTGTTTAAATTATGGAAAATGTTAAATGTATACTGTTAAAATAATTAGTGCGGTCTCTCTCTATAAACTTCTGTTCAGAAATGTTATGTAGAGCTAACGTTTACTTCAGAATAAACATTAACAAACAGGGAGGGAAGAGAATCAGAACTTCACAGAGTTGTACTTGACCATATCTTATAGACAAAGCAGAATTACAATGCATGTAACAAAAACAGTAAAAGTATTCTTTTTAAAAGTTGATAGTTACAAATAGGATACATAACAATTTTCTACTTTATTTCAGTACAATTTTCAACATACAGTCTACTATTTTTCAAGATATTTGAAGACTTAAAACAAAATTTCTACAGACTACTTGCAAACAGTAAAATTTAAGTAAAATGCTTACATTCTTATTTGAAAACAAAAATCAGGTAAAAAAAATGGTGGGTGCAAGTTCTGCTCTCTGTTGCAAGCTCAGTTCAGATTTACTATTCCTAAAGAGAGAAAAAAATAAATATTAACAAGATGCAGAAAATGAAAATGATCCATAATAATCATTGTTCCTAAATTTATTTAATTGGCCCACCAAACCCAAGGAAATCTGTTAGAATCATTTAACAACTTGAAATTTCCTACCTTTTCTTCTTTGCGTCTGTCCTTCTTTTCTTCATTATTGTCCATGGTCTCGTCTTCATCTTCAACAATCCCGTCCCCTTGGTATTTGTCATGAGTCCATTTTGGACTGCTACCTGATTTTTTGAAGTTAAAGCGCCCTCTGCCACGCTGAAAAGTACCACGACCTCTTCCTCTTTTGGCCCAATAATCCACACCATCATCTCTGTCATCATGCTACAGAAAGGTTAAAAACAATCATTACTGAAATGTCTTTTGTAAGGAAAATGATTATATCCCCCAAATCATAAGTCATATAGTATAAATTTTCTGAAGACTGGGTGTAAAAGACTAGTAATGTTCTAAAACACAATAAAACAAAACCAATAAAACTCAACTTCTAGCAAAAATATATCTTATTGTCAAAGCGAATTAAATTTTACAGCTTATTAACCCACATATTAAAAGTTGCCCAAACAATATTTTGCAGATGCTCAACTGCTAAATTGCCGGGGTTTTTTTTACTTTTTCCCTTCCCGTTATTTCAAAGTCAGTCCACTTGTTACTAATTATACTGCATGTAACTGAGATAAAAGTAACCATGATTTTCCCCAAAAGAATTAACTTTAAAGATGAGACCAAGTCATAAATACATCATTACAATATTAACAATACATTAACTAAATAAAACAGGTACTATCAATCATACCTTACATATAGACACATTTTTAAATTCCATTAAAATTTAAATCTAAATCAATGAAAATTACATCAGTGTTCTGGGTAAGGTAATCTCACATCCCAAATCATGATGGTATGGTCCTAGAAAAAAGCCTCAACTTATTTCTTCTTCACCAATCTGAAATACTGCAGCTATTACATTCCAACCTTAATTTTTCATTAATTGTGTCCAAACAGAGATGTTCACAAAATTACCAATTATCCATTAATCAAAACAATCTGCAAAACTGAAAAGTACTTGACTTTGTGGACGGTAGATGAGTATTACACCCCAAAACACAAAACAAAAGCCAAAGTTTTCCTGTAATGTAATTTAATTAACTCTGCCCACCTATACAAATGGGAAATAAGGCAAATGATGCCCCTGTATGAGACAACAGGCATAAACGCAAGTAATGCTGCATAACCTAGAGTACTAGTACTGATCTCAATGGAGTACTGGTACTGATGAACTAACTGTCCAAATGCCACTAAAATGTTTTTCAAATATTATGTGATATGAGCACCTTCTTCAAAAACAGAATGTGCCTTGTCCATATTTATGTAATAGAGATCACCCTATATATGAAAGAGCACTTACCAATTTCTAATAATCTATCTTTACCAAACCAATGAAACATCAATAGCTAGAGATGTGCATAACTCCATAAAAACCAAGTTAGCAACTCCCAAAAGTATAAATTTGTCACAAAATTTAACTGGAAACTGGAAATGAACTATTTAAAAATAATCTGCCACTCGAAATAATGCCCAATCACATCATTTCAGGCCCATTTTCATATCAGCACACCCAACTCCAGAGTTTGTAGGATATTTTTGTTTGTGGGAAGAAGTAAATAGGTTTTTGAGTCAGAGGCATGGGAATATATCGTAATAGAAACTGTGTGACTTCTACTTCCTCATTTTAAAAAAGAGAGCAAGCCTGACCAGGAGGTGGCACAGTGGATAGACAGTCGGACTGGGATGCCAAGGACACAGGTTTGAGACCTCGAGGTCGCTAGCTTGAGCGTGGCCTCATCTGGTTTGAGCAAAAAGCTCACCAGCTTGGACCCAAGGTCGCTGGCTCGAGCAAGGGGTTACTGGGTCTGCTGAAGGTTTGTGGTCAAGGTACATATGAGAAAGTAATCAATGAACAACTAAGGTGTTGCAATGCGCAATGAAAAAAAAACACTAATGATTGATGCTTCTCATCTCTCCATTCCTGTCTGTCTGTCCCTGTCTATCCCTCTCTTGTCTCTGTAAAAAGAGAGCAAGAGAGAGAGCGAGAGAGAGCGAGAGAGCGCGAGCCTGAGGAGAAGCACGGTCTGCAAAAAGTGCCCAGCCCAGTGTGTGACAAGACTTAATAAACTGAGGTGGTAATACTGTGTTACAGTGTATACTACGGGAAGGCACTGTTCTGAGTACTGTCCCTGGATTTTCTCCTCTAATCCTCTCAACAACCCTGTGAAATACTGTTACTAATCCACTTTAGACATAAAACCCTGAGGCAGGCCCTGGCTGGTTGGTTCAGTGGTAAAGCGTCGGCCTGGCGTGCAGAAGTCCCGGGTTCGACTCCCGGCCAGGGCACACAGGAGAAGCGCCCATCTGCTTCTCCACCCCTCCCCCTATCCTTCCTCTCTGTCTCTCTCTTCCCCTCCAGCAGGCTCCACTGGAGCAAAGATGGCCCGGGCGCTGGGGATGGCCCCTCGGCCTCTGCCCCAAGCGCTGGAGTGGCTCTGGTCACAACAGAGCGACGTCACCCCCTGGTGGGTGGATCCCGGTTGGGCGCATGCGGGAGTCTTAACTGTCTCTCCCCGTTTCCGGCTTCAGAAAAATACAGGGGGGGGGGGGACAAAAAAAAACCCTGAGGCAGAGAAATTGAGTAACATGCCTTTACACCACCCCTTCCTTATACCCACATCGCCAACAGAATACATTTCCCAGGAATCTTGGTGGCAGTAATTACCATGCGAAGCAGCTAAGAGTAGAAAACAGAAAAGCTATGGCAAAGCTAGATATTAAACAAACCATTACTTTTAAACTGATAATCATCTGAAACTGGGTTTAAAAAAAAGTAGCTAGATTACAACTGTGGATTTTAGAGGTTACCCTGGCAGCTAAGTGACATTTTGATGCTAAGCATACTAAGTTTATTTTTTAAGATTTTATTTATTGCTTTAACAGAGAGGGGAGGGTGTGGGGATGAGAGGTAGTTGCTTCACTTTAGCTGGAGCTTGTTGTATGAGCCTTGTCCCGGCAAGCCCACCCAGGGTTTCAAATCAGTGACCTCAGCATTTCAGGTCGGTGATATACCCACTGTGCCACCACAGGCAAAGCAGCACACTAACTCTTAATCCTCAAGTTGTAACAGCCACAATTTAATCTTATTACTTTATTTATATTTTTAAGATTTTATTTGTTGATTTTACAGAAAAAGGCGAGAGAGGCATGAGGAACGAGAAGAATTAACTCATAATTGCTTCACATTAATTGCTCATTGACTGCTTGTTGTATGTGCCTTGACTGGATAAGCCCAGGGTTTCTAACTGGCAACCTCAGAGTTCCAGGCTGAAGCTCTATCCACTGAATCACCACAAGCCAGGCAAATCTTATTACAAGTTCTAAAAATTAATTACTTCACAAATGATAAAGGACCACAGAAATTAGATATGTATAATACAAAGCCAAAAATGTTATAAAAGAGAACCATATTAGACCCAAGATCTTCTGAATCTCATCACCACAGAATGATCAAGTTTCAAAGAGTTAAATTTGAGTTGACCTTGTATTGCTTTTTAATTGTTTTAAACTGATTTTAGAGAGGAAAAGGCGAAGGAACACCAACCAGTTGTTCCACCCATCCATGTACCTACTGGTTGACTCCTGCATGTGCCCCAACCAGGGACCTCGTGCAAGCCTGGCACATCAGACCGATGTTCTGAACTGAGTCACCAAGCCAGGGCCTCAACTCACCACTGAGAACTTGCCCACTGACTGAAGCACCTTTCCACTTGCTCCAACTTCATATACTTACCCCTCTATAGAATTTCAGATTCTAAGACTATTTTCTCTCCTGGAGTACATATTATTGAAGTATTACCTTATCTACATAAACCTGTTTTATGATGGAAAATTTCAGAAAAGAATGCAACAAATGTTTCTATTACTCAGTACTGGAAGGACAATACAGTACTTGCAAAAAGAACGCAGGCTCTATCGACCCATACATGGGTTAAAACTTTGACTCCACTTCTACTGGCCATGTAACTTTAACTTTGGTCCAGCTGCTCAATCTCTGTAGCCCAGTGTTTTCCATATGTAAAAGTTAAATAATGGCCCCACCTCAAAAAGATTTTATAAGCATGAAGTAAACCAATACATGTAAAAACACAGAAGGGTACCTAGTATAGTACTTATTCTCATTATTACTGTATTATAATGTTTCATTATTATGGGCAAACCTTCTATGCTGATCAATTGTTCTGAAAGGACCTAGGGAAAAGGTCTAATTTTCAACCTCATTTCCTCTCAATTATATTTGTTTTTATTTCTATTCTCAGTGCTAGCTGTCTGAAAAGTCAAGTATCTTTACAGAAGGTGCAAAATCTTTAAAATTTAAATACCATGTAAATACCAGTTGTCATTTCAATAGCTCATAATTAAGAACCAAAATAATTAACTTTGGGAATTGATTTGTAAGAAAAAATTGTAGTGTTAATTTTACTTCTAATGAACATCTATCTGTGCCAAAAGCACATTATACTTAATATAGAAATAAAAAGAATTTAATATAACCCAGAACAGCAACATATAAAATGTTACCACTACTTATAAGTGGCTAAATTCTTAAAATTAACAGTCTTCTCGATTAGTAGACAGCTCTCTAATTACACGCCAACCTAAAATGATTATGTCCCAATTTAAGGTAAAAATATGATACCAGATTGTGAAATAATACCATAGCAAAATGGAGGTCTGGCCTAAATTTAGTATTTGTCAAATGGTACAAGTATTTTAAAAACCTACTGATTTACCTCTCATTTCCCTCTTAACTTTTCGACCTTTACTTTTGATCTACTCTGTCATTTGTACCATCACTCAGTCCTCACCCCAGCTTTGAATTTGAAATCTCTTCTAAACTGCATGATTAAAATGACTTAGTTGTGACTTGTAAATAAATTACGACCCCTAGGTTTTTTTCTCTCTAGATCTGCACTGCCAACTAACCATTGCACATCTCTAATTGATATCAACTGGGCATTCGAAAAACAGAACTTAATCTCCTCAAGTAGGCTTCTCTCCCTGGTATCTCCTATATCTTAAGGGAATTTCTTCATCTTTCTAACAACATACAATTAGTGGGTCCATGACTAAGTCCTCATAAATGTTACTTTCTTAACTTTTCTCAAATCTAGCCCCTTAGTTCAGACATTCAGTATCACTCAGATGTGTAAGGTCTACCAGAATGTTCTGTCCGTTTCTATCACAAGTTTCGACACGTAAGCACATGTTTATTTGGCACATGTGTGCCTCTCTATTTTTATCACTTAATGTATACATACTGACGTAGCAAATTAACTAAAACAAAGTTGATTCGCGTTAGTCTTATGTGTGAAGCAATAGTGTACCCATGGCTACTGATAAAGTTCATTTACGCCACTGTAACTTTTATGAATTTCAACAAGAAAGAAATGCTACAGAAGCATGTCTGTCGCATCCACCATATTCCCCGGACTTAGCACCCTCCGACTATCACTTGTTTTTGCCCTTACAAAATTTTTTGAAGGGCAAAAAATTCAAAAATGAAGAAGACATCAAACAAGCACTGTTCAATTTTTCGCATCAAAAGATAAAACATTTTTCAAAAATGGGATATACAAATTGCCCTCACGTTGGCAAGAAATCATTAATAATAATGGCAATTATATTATTTAATAAAGTTTATTTATGGTAAGAAAAATTTGTATTTTGTTTTATTCCAAAAACGGACAGAACTTTCCGGTAGACCTTATATGTATTCTCGCAATCATGACTGTTCTAAAACTGCTTAAAATCCAAATTTATAAAAGTATTGCAGTATTCCAACAGCTGACTCCTGCTTTTGCTTCATTTCCCCAAACTCATACCAATCACCTAGCCATCTGAGTACTGGAGCTCTCTGTATCAGGATGTTTCAGTACTTCTGCTACCTACTGTACACCTGCCCATCACAACTCCAGCGAAGGTACTTTACAAAATCTCTCGTAATCACCATTTCCTTTGCAATAATCCCCTTTTTCCTCATCATAAAAAATCCACAATACACATTTAGAATCCATTACTAGTCTCTAAACCAAAAATCAGAATTATATCTTATTTGTCTTCCTTCAGACCTGCCATAAATAACAGTCAATACAAATTCTTAAACCCAAAGAAAATGGATCTTTAAACTATTTCTCTAACTGAATAAAATGTCTTTCACTTTACAGACTGCCAATTCAAGCAACACACACAAGCATAAATTTCTCCCTCATTGGAGCAAATGTTAAGCAAGCATTAATGCATAATGCATTCTGTAAAAATTTAACTTTTTTGGAGTCTTGGTAATTAAAGTATTCCCCAAAAAGAGGTAAGTGCAAACTAATTTCTGGAACCAAAATATCCATCCTTCAACCAAAATATCCATCTACTTCAGAACAAAGCTACATCCTCTAACTTAGCAGATGTGCCATGGACATTCAGGTTTATTCAAATACAGGTGGGGTAAAAGTAGGTTTATAATTGTTCCTACAGAAAATAAAACAAGAATCAATAAATAATAGTACAAGAATAACTGCTTCACATACTCAAAACTGTAAACCTACTTTTGCCCCACGTTGTGTAGTCAAAAGTCAAATGCAAGATAAAATTCGGTAAATTAGTACTCTCTTCCTACCTGCTTCAACAAAACTAGGTATTCATAACTAGTCTCTGAAACATGACTTCCCTAAGAAGCTATGACAAAAATGAGTATTTCTGGTAATGCTTTCTAACCTTCTTTTCTCCATACTGAAATGCAGAAAATGCCCACGACTACCGAGAGAATCTTTCACTACTTTTACCCTTACAAAACTGAGAACTAAGCATCACAAGCAAGCATCCAATTAGTGTATCTAGTAACTTCTCCATAATGTGATTTTCCAATCTCCAATTACTCCAATAAAGTTAATGGCCTCCCTGAAATAGCCATAATTATATGTAAAATTCTTCTCATCTTTCATTTACAAATGGCTGTGATGATGGAAGGTAAATCTTAATGAGAAGTTTCTACTAGTGTCACTGTCTTATAGACAAATAAAGCTATTAATGTTCTTCTCTGAATGTGGCTATCAAATCAGGTATATTTTTAGATACCGTGATCAGCCCATTGGTGATGTCACTAAAGTAGAGACAGAACTAGAGTCCCACATTTTCAAGAGTTCAAATAATCTGGGTAATGAGTTTTTAAAAAGTTTTCCCACATTATGGTGAAATCTTATCATAGTAGTGGATATCTGTACTCAAACGTATGCACTCAGTATGCTTTGAAAATTAATGCAAACCAAATAAACACAGATTTCTAAGACCCACCAAGAAGTACTTCTTGCTCTTTGGGGTATATTCTGGATCCCATTCCTCTTCCTTCGGTCTCTTTTGAAAAGTAGTATTTGAGTTGTTTGGACCAGTATTTGTCCCAGCAAAAACTCCTCTGGCTCTTCCTCTGCCTCTAATTCGAAACTGATTAACATTAACAAAGTTGTTTAGTAATGCAATCAAAAGTATTTAAGTTACATGCAAATTCTAATTTTACTGCAGTAACAAAAAAACATATTCCCTAATTTCCTTCCTAAATCCCAGTCATAGCCACTGAGGATGGAAAGGATGTCTATTTTAAATCATAGATAAAAAACTCTACCTTCTGAAAGTGAGTAGGTTAAGAATACACAAAAACTAAGTGTTAGAATACCACTTTCATGACCTGAACTAGTATTTCAAAATAATCAAGCTGGTTCTTTTCCCTTTGAGTAGCCAGGAGCTGTCTAATTCCTCTGAATGATCATAGGGACCCCAAATGTTCAACTATACCTATCACCATCTAAGCAAAGCTCTTCCTTTTCCCAAATGACTTATCAATGAACTATTATAATCAACTGGAACTCAATCAAGGCAGGAATCTGAATCTAAAAATTAGAGTCAAGAAGAAAATGCACTACTATGAAGTCATTAAATTAATAATTAAAATAAATGTATTAAATCATGAGGGTAATATGTATGCTATGTAGAATAAAAAGAAAAGTTGATGGTTTCTATGATGGATACATATAAACAAGGACTTGAAGAAAACATGAAAAAAAATTTTAAAAAGTTATAATATAGATACGCACATATGGATTTTAAATGTTTCTAGATATCTTACCAAACTAAATGATTAAAAACAATGGATCTCAATCAGTAACCTTCCTTGATTTTGCAGTACTTGGGTTTGCAGTACTGTCAGTTATTGATTCCAAAAGTTAAGAAATGTATCTAGTTTACATAGATGCTTCTAGATCTCAAAATAGTATCTTTCCTTTCTTTTTAATGAGGCAAAAACATTTATTGTTTTAATTCTGTGTACAAAGAAAGCACCATCCCAGCTCCAGCCCCTCCTGCCATCACCAATGACATTTCTTAATGTAGATACTTCAAATACCATTTCATTTTTCAAGACTAACTCTAAGAGTAATGACTCACATAAAAATGTCTAAATTATGAAATTTCACTTTCCTTATATACAGTACTCGTAAGTCCTATCAAATGATCAAATATAATTTTATTACTTACAAAGGTTCCTCGTGGTCGGCTAACTCCTGCAAAGCCTGAGTATTCTTTCAGTTCATGGTGAGTTTTAAATTCTTCTTCTCTTTCCTTCTTACTCTCCTTTTCTTCCCGAGAACTGGGAGAAGAAGGTGATGCTGAAGAGGATGAAGATCGAGAATGATCTTGTTCTCTACTTTTATGTTTACTGCAAAATAAATAAAGAAAACACAAAAAATATGTATGTGCTATCTTTAAAAAGATGAAGACCCTGTTGAATCTTATAATAACAGGGATATTTTTCAAGTCAAAAACTATCCTCTATTAAAATGATTACATAACTAAGATGATTGGGTGTTAAACTTTCACAGTCTGTTTTCATTATCCTTCAATATTTGTTTTACGACATTACTGAAAAACATGTTATGCCTGCCAGTTAGAAACTAGCAGTCCGGAAACTTCAAGTATGAGATTCAGTTCTTCAGTATTTTTAACATTTTTTATTATTTTAAGGAAAGAAAAAGAAGAGTAGGAAAAAGTAAGAATGTTCTTAAAGGCCAAGTTTCAAAATGACTACAGTTTGTATACCATAGGTGAGAACAGTTGGTATGGTTTGGGCCATAACTCCATTATAGAAATAAAAAGCATATGACATTACAAATACCAGCCATAAATTAAAAAAAACAAAAGCAAAAAACCAGAAGTAAAATCCACCATTTACCTAATGAATACCAAAAAAAAAAAATCATCTATGATACTCAGTATTCCTATTATTTATTTGACTCTATGGTGATCAATTTTGGATGATTCTAATGCAACACCCGAAAAGGTCATACCTGCGATAACTCTTACCACTGCTAACAGTATCCATGGAAACATTACTTTGAAAAACTAACACACATTGCTATTTTATAAAAACTAGTCCTTCCTCCCCCCATCTCTCCCATGTTAAACCACTGGGTATCAGTTTAAAATTCTTGTACTCTGGGTGTTATGAGTTGAAAAAGTGCGGAATCAAGCATAACGAACCAAAGTTCTTACACAAACTGTTTCTAGAAATGCACTGCATTGAAGTCCAACCTCCTGATGTAGCCTGGATAATAGGACACATTAATTTGTCATTTTTTTTTTCAGTGTTAGCTTGCTATTCCAAAGTTTTTGTCCTCATCCACCATAAGCCGTGTAAAAGACAAATACATTTTTGCTGTAAAACAAATAATTTTAATTGTTTAAATTTAAACATTTGATTACATAATCAAAATTGAAAGCAATTAAGCTGACAATTATTAAAGGCTATTTAGAAGCTAAAACCTAATTCAGACAGTCTTAACAATTACCTGTCATCTTTGTACGATTTGTATTCCTTGTAATCTTTTGGAGCCTTTTCTTGCTTTCTTGACCCACTGGATTCCCTGGAGCCCTTGGAATCCCCCCGTTCTTTACTTCTTTCTTTTCTCCGACGATCAATGTCATGCCGAAGATCAGCAGAATCACACCTTAATTTTTTATCTCCCTATAAAAGACGTGTAAAGTAAATTTCAGAAGACAAAAAAACAAAAATATAGAGAGCCAAATTTTATGCCAGTTTCTAAAGTGTCATTTTAGGATCAGAAAAAAATGGATCATAAACTTCTTTCATACTTAAGTTTTTGTTAAAAAATGTACTTGGTTGTTTTTACTAAACATTTGTGTACACAAGTGCAATAAGATTGGGAAAATTATTAAAATCTAATTATCTTGAAAATTTTCCTAAATTTTTATTCAAAGCAATCCATAAACTTTTGTACAATAAAATGATTTATTACTCTACCCAGCAATTCTCATTATCATCCCTTATCCTTCCTAATAGCATTTTTTAAAAATAGTTGAACAATGACAAAGATGATAATCTTTAGCTGTGATGTAGCCTATAAAGTTCAAGTATCCTAAATTAATGGTTCTAATTACTTAAACCTCATCATTAAGCTGTTTCCAAAGAAGTTGACAAACGCAATAAAAACCACTTAAAGTAAGAACTGTGTCATTTCCATAACATGCAACTGGAATGATTAATGAAACCAACTGAAGTTAAACAGGGTAGAAACAAAGCCAGAAAGACATTATTCCCAATCCTGTACTCAGTATCTTGGGCCATATATTGCCCTTTCTCAATTCAGGTATTGCAACGGACATTAGTTTAACTGGGTCACAATTCACCTCCTTCTTGTTCCAATTGCTTTTTCAAATACTATATAATTTAGGAAGATGGAAAGAGGAATCTAGGAATGAAGAAAAATTACACATCAGTAAGATGCTAATAATGTGGACATCCTTGCTAGTATTCAACAATAAGTAGTACTGGGAAGTCTAGCTATAATATTCATAAGCATTCATAAACCTGAAAGTATAAAGTATCTCCAAATAATATCAACTACTCACCTATTTGCTCCCAGGCTAACCAAGGGAAATCTAATCAAGAGCTAAAACCTTCCTATTCACCTAGGTATTACCAAGCCCAGAAGTAGTAACAAGCTAAAGGAAGTAAAAATAGTTTGTAAACTCCAACCTATATGTATATATACGACACATCAACATACATGTTAAGTATCCATTCAGGTAGGAATATGAAAGATAAAAAGCAATATCCTCTTATCCATCCATCAGTAATCACTATTTTTCCTCAAAATCAGTATCTGGTCTGAGGAATTAAGAGAAGCAAAATACTCAGTGTCAGAGCACAAAGTGTTGGCAAAACAAAACCAACACTGAATCCAAGGTACTGAAAGTAAAAGCCAAAATTAGTATTCACTTCTCAATATCGGGTTTTCCAAGATCAATATGCCCCATGCAAAAAAACCATTTTCTAAGTTCTAAATTCCATTACATTTAAACATCTGTACACAACTATTTAAAAAAGCTTCTAGTAATAAAAAGTGCCAATGTTTTCCTAATACCCCATCGTTTAGTAACTGTACAAACCGGATGAATTCTCATCTTTCTGCTTGGAAAACCAACATCTAAGAAGCTAAATGTTTTCCAAGTATCAGAGATAGTATTTAGTGACAGCCAGAACTGGAACAACACAGTACTTCATAGTCACCTAACCTTTTCATTACAATAGTTGCTCCTTCTCTACTCTTCCCCCTATACTTCCCCTAGACTTTTATGGCCTATCACGACTGGCCTACCCAGAAAATGTCAATTTCAAATCATCAGAGTATATCATGGCCCCTTAATGACTGAATTCCATTTTCAAAGACCCTCCCCAAAGCCAGTCATTCACAAGTTCAAGTTTAACATTTGTCCTCCCAAATCCGCAATTCTAATAGTGACTCCAAACATTCATTTGTAAATCAACTCTTAGCATGCTTATATCTTAGTCCAGATCAAAAATGCCCTGTACCCTAGGATCAATTCTGTGAAGAGCCTAGTTATCAACTTGAGCACAAATAAATCAAGAAATATTTATTCTAGTTCATCCATATCACCTCAAAACTATAATTTATAGAAAACAATATAATTTATATCATTGCTTTTATAACTTTTGTCTACCCATTGGTTCTTAACCCTTTTCTTAGAAGTAATTTCTTTCATTAGCATTTTTAAAAATCACTCTTGATTTGGGGAACATTTGAGATCTTGCTCTCTTTCTCTCTTTGCATCTGTCATGTCAATAGTCTGGCTCTAGTAAGCTCATAAAAATTCTCAAAAAACAAAACAAAAAAAAACATTCTTGGTTTAACTTCGAAACATGGTATAGTGTCAGCTTAGTATCTTCTAGGAAGGAACTGTGTGTGAGTGTGTGTGTATTTATAAGTTAAAAACAAAATATCAGTAATCATTTTGCCTAAACTGTTTTGTACAAACTGAACATACCTTTTGAATTTCTTCTTTAAAAACTCTCTCTTCCCCTGCTAAACGGGTATGCTTCCTCAGGGCACTTGGAGAGATGTCAATTCTCCTTAATGTAAAAAAAATTCTATTTGTAGTCAAATTAACTTAATGGTTCCCAAAATTTCTCAGAATTTTTAATTTTTGTAAAGAAAGTACAAGACAGTTATTTCTCTACAATCAACTAATCTAGCACAATAAAACTATTCATCTAATCACTAACAAGCAATTAAGAATAAGATTCCCATTAAAAATAAATTAAAATGTTTCAACCAGATTATTTATATAAATGAAGCTTGATCTTTTAAGAAAATAAACTTATTTTAATATCAAAAAGGGAAATGGTGTGATCCTGGCTGGGTGGCTCGGTGTATAATGCATCATTCTAGCAGACCATGGACAGGGATTTGATCCCCAGTTAGGGTAGCACATAGGAAAAGCAATCAGTGAGTGCAAATAAAAATCGAACAACTAAGTGCAACAAGTCATTGCTTCTCTCTCCCACATTCTCCCCTTCTCTTGGTCTCTCAAATCAATGGGAAAAAAAAAATTTTTTTTTAAATGTTTTGATTAAACTGAATGTTATCATTTTAGTATCATCATACAACCACAATACAAATATAATCAATACCCTAATAATAAATAGAATTATTCCTAAGTGTCCCCAGTATTTTAAAAAATTCAATGGATCTTGTTTTATTCTGTGCCTCTCCTTGCCTTTTAAATAAGCCAGTGTTAGTTCCAACTTCCCAGTGCTCTTGAACAGTCATCACCAAAACCACATCTATGTAATAAGCTTAGTGTTATATACTTTATAACCAATGATGTCACCACTATCCTTATTTTATAGATGGAAAAAAAACTAATGTTCATAGATTAAATAACTTGTTCATGACAATGCAATGAAGTGACACAGCCAAGATTTCAACATACTTGTCTGACTCCGACGTTCATACTCTTTTCATGAAAAACAGTTCTAGCTCTCCACCAAGCATTTTTATTTTACACGTATATTAAATTAAAGGGTTACTCTCGCATCCAACCTTCTCCCAAAAACCAACCATAACTATTTATATATATTAGAGAGAAAGAGGGGGAGAGGAAGTGATAGGAAGAGAGGCAGAGTGAAAGAGAGGAAGGGTGGCAAGGAGAGTGAAGTATTCATTTGTTGTTCCACTCAGCTGTGCATTCACTGGTTGCTTCCCAAATGTACCCTGACCCAGGACTGAACCCACAACCTTGGCATTTCAGGACAACACTCGAACTGGCCAGCATCTGTGGTACTACTTTAATTCTATACTGGGGAGTGATAAAAGACTTTTAAATTCTAACCAGTTTAAACCAAATAAACTGAAAATTAAGAATAAACAATAAATTACAAACTTTTCAAGACTGGACATATGTTTATTCAAGCTATAAACCAGGAATAAAACAAAGTTCATTTGTATCATGATGCTAGCATAGTTTCAATATACTGTATTTTTGGCTCCATAAAGACACACCTGACCATAAGACACACCTACGGTTTTAAGGAGGAAAATAAGAAAATATTCTGAACCAAATGGTGTGTTAAAATGTTTAATAAAAAACCGTATTTTTCGCTCCATAAGACACATGGGTATTTTCCCCTCCACTTTTGGGAGAAAAGAAAAGTGCATCTTATGAAGCAAAAAATAAGGTCATCTTGTTTAAACAGTGTCTTCCTATCAAAATAGCCTTTTATACACCCACCCAAGAGTCCACATACCTGTGTATCTCAGGGCTCTTTTGCCGGGTACTATGTTCTTCAGTGGCTTTCTGATAGGAAGTGAACCTCTCGTTTAGGGTCATCGCAGGTGATTTGAAGTATTGCTCTGTTGGTTTAGGAGAAATACTGCCCAATTAGTAATATTTTCTTTAAGAGTGATTTTCATTTGTGACAGAAGAGCATGTAGCAGGTGAAAAGAAAATAAAAATACTCAAGAAACCTAGCAGAAGAGAATTAAGTGTTACAAAGAGATCCTTCTACCTTGACCCTTTTATAACTCTTTTATCTCAACAAGAAACTGATACAAAGTTCCTTACAGGTCCCTATCAGTACTGCATATTCAAAAACAAGAGATTAAACTGAGAGTTTAATTCCATTTTTATAATACACTACTTTTCTCAAACAGAAAAACAGTATGTGAATATCCTTATCCCTTGCCAATATGAAAAAATGTTACTTCAAGTATTTATTCATTTGCAGAAAATACTGAAATAACTACAGACCTGATTTTAGTAAGCTAATAAAATTATTTCATCAAGACTACATTGATAACAAAAACTGTATTAAAAAAACCCTAAATACTGCTATTTCAATTAGGAAATACTTTTCAATCAATTAACATTCACTAATTATTCAAAAATCTGGCATTTGGCAAACCTGACAGCATATTTGATATTAATGCCTTGTCTTTTAAGTTTTAAAATCAGTGATACCAATACTGATTAATTTTTAGACCAGTTCAAGATATGCTGTAAATGTAAAATAAAAAGACGTATTACATTACGAAGCAAACTATCTGCTTAACAGGTCAACATACATCTGGGTCAACTTACCGCCCAATATCCAGCACATGTCTCATAACCAATCATTAAAACTTGAAACGGCCACTACAAGGGTAGTGCCTCAATCATAATTCCATGAAACCCAGGAATTTGAGCTAGCAACTCAGTTTTTATGCCATTTTTGCCAGGAAGACAGAAGATTCAACTTTGCCTGTATCTTTCAACAGCTATTTTACTTTGAAACATGGATTTTGCCATTTCAAAACATATTCCAGGACCTAGTTACAATGAAAAAGAAAACATCACTGGGCATTTTCAGCTCTAGATTAAGTAAGAGCTGTTTAGATCGGTTGCACAATACCAATAATAAAACATACTACAGTCCTTTAAAAAAAAAATGAAAAAGGAAAAATTTTATCAAAATCTGATCTCAAAATCCAGCAGTAAATTGTAAAATGTGGAGACAGGTCAAAAAAAAGTAAAGAAGAAAAATGCTAGTGTTTCATATTTTATGTACCACAGTAATATGGTCACAAACTGGTTCACATACCTAGTTATAGACAAATAACAAAACTCTTGTTACCAGGTTTAAGTAATTACAGTAAAAAATAAATTAATCAGTTTTGTAATATCAAGTGCATAAAGAATTACTAGGACAAGTGCCAGTTATTACAATAAGTTTTCATGTCAAAAAGACAAACCTTTTTTAAAAAAATGGCTTTTATGAACAAAAGCCAGGAAATTCCTGAGTTAAGAAACTATTTCATAATATGCTGCCTTTTTTTAAAAACAAAACTTCACCTAATTGCCTAAAAATGTCATACACTAAACCAGGGGTCCCCAAACTGCGGCCCCCTGAGGCCATTTATCTGGCACCGCCGCACTTCCAGAAGGGGCACCTCTTTCATTGGTGGTCAGTGAGAGGAGCATAGTTCCCATTGAAATACTGGTCAGTTTGTTGATTTAAATTTATTTTTTCTTTATTTTAAATATTGTATTTGTTCCCGTTTTGTTTTTTTACTTTAAAATATGTTCAGTGTGCATTGGGATTTGTTCAGTTTTTTTTTATAGTCTGGCCCTCCAACAGTCTGAGGGACAGTGAAATGGCCCCCTGTGTAAAAAGTTTGGGGACCCCTGCCCTATACCTTTGAAAATAATTACTTTAGCAATTTTGATGCTAGAATTACATACTGGTGAAAATAGCATATCACTATTTTAGTTGAAATGAACATCTTTATCATTTTTAGTATCTAAAGAAATATAAATATCCTAACTAGTCATTATTCATGTAATCACTACTAATCTAATATACTCTTAAATTTCTTGAACTTGTTTCCCCTTTAAAAATAACATCTTTTCCTTGTTTATTTATCATGTAAAAAAGCAACACAAAAACAAGCTAGGAAATTAAGACACTTCCCACTGGTTTCAGGTTTTAAAAGTTGAGAAAAATTCTTAATAATATTCAACAATACTACTTGACTGCTGTAAATCTATGCCAAGAGTACATTGTAAGTCATACATATGCATGCAATGGAAGAGATTCTGTAAGTATTCTGCACTTCAAATACAGTATAATGGAAAATTTTAAAAAGACTTAGCATTAAATAAATCTGCATCATGCTTTACCATGATATAACTTTTAGGGTGGATTTTAACTCCTAACATTTTAATCACTTTTTATTAAATATCTTCCTGGTAGTAAGAAACACTCATTTCATGAAACACTCCTTTTCCCCAATTTTTAATGGTGTCTGTATACTTGCTATCATTGGGGTACATTAATTGTTAAAGAACAGCTGTTCATTTTATTTACAGGAGAAATTTAATTTACAATACTCAACATACTAAACATACCTTTAACATGATGAACCAAGGATACAATGTGCTGAATAAATGACTCTGAAGTGCTTTTGCTGGCCTGTGGCAACTTAATGTGGTCAAAGATGGACCGGAATTCTTGCTCCTTCTTGACAGAATGGACAAGTGTACTAGCAAGTAGCCTGTCTTTAGTCAAGGAAGCAGGTCTGGAACATAGGGGTAAAAACACACATACAAACAAAACATACCATTGGTTTGAATAGGGAAATGGGAAATATGTTCTGAAAATAAAATTAACTGAAATTATTAACTAACCACCCATATTTTAAAGGTTATTTTATTTACTGGACATCAATGTGGAATTACCTGTTGGAATCATCAAGAGGAACAGGGGCCATTTTCAGTTTGACTTCAGGACGATGAGAATCACTGGCTATCATTTTGATTCTAAGTGGGCTCTCCTCTCTGAAGGTAGACTTTTCTCGTGCATCCAGATTCTTGTGTAGAGGAGGACTGTAATCAAAGAGGTCTTTGAGCTTTTCAGACTTTACCTGCTCAGGTGACTGAGTTTCTTTCTTTACTGTTATTCTCTCAGAATTTTTGTCGTCTTCCTTGTGCTTATCTTTTGTACTGCCAGGCCTTTCTACTACATATCCAGTCTCTTTAAGTTTATAATTTTTTTCTTCTCTAAATCCATCACTGTCTCTATTGCCTTTCAGCGAAACTTTGGACTTGTACTTGGGTCCTTCCTCCTCAGTATTCCGGTGAGACGTAGTAGCAAAATTTTTACCCTGATCTGCAAGGACTGACTTCCTGAACTGTCTATAATCCTCGGTCTCCTCTGTGTCATCCCCTTCTGAATCATTAAACTTTTGTTTTCCAGACTCTTTATCACTGAAGTAATCTAGAGCTTCCTGATCTTCCCATTCTCCCTCTGCCCTCCCTTTCTCTGATCCTTTCTCCTTCGGAGCCTCTTTGTCCCTGGTATTACCCCTATCAAGCAGGAATACTCTAGACTCTTCATCTGTGAACCTGTGAATAAGCAAAGAAGAGGATGGTAACTCTGGATTGCATTCACTGTGGATAACTTGCATACTTAAATGTGCTGCCCAATACCACAGGACCAGCAGTAAGAGAGAAAAAAGCCCTATGGAATGTGACTTCAGATTTCACTTTTAAAAAATAGTAAAGGCATCCATATAGCACTTGGGTACTGAGCTTTTAAATAAATTTTGTAATAGACTTCCTGAAGTTTAAAAAGTAAAGCCATTCTCAAAAACCAGTTCTATATAGTCAAGAGTCCACAATTCTGCACTAACAAATCCAAATTTTCAGATTCTGTAACATTAACACAGCTTAAGTTTAATTTCTGAGGCTGAGAACCACATACTTATCTATTATCATTCTTCTTACAATTATACACAAAATTTAAGATTACTTCATTTATTTATCCACTAATAGAGTTCACAAAAGTGTACTTCAATGTATTTGTTAACATTAAATAATATATCTAAAAATGAAACAGCTCCTATATACTTTGCTGTAGAAAATGATGATTTCTGGCAATATAAGTACAAATGATATATCAAATTCAATGAGAAAATTATATCTAGATTACACAGCTCTGTATAACACAAACAGCATGCCTGCTCTATTTCCTTGCTTTTTAAGTTGATCACACTACATTAGCAAACATTGGAAGTATTTTTAGCAACACAATTTAAATTAGAACTTAAAGAATGTTTAAATATCACAAAGGTCAGTAAGAAATAGTTATTTTTCCTAGTCAGGCAGATTATTCAAAATTGGTAGCTGGACTGTACCACACAAGAAAAAACATGAACTAGAGTTGCATTATTTATGTAGGTCACATTACAATGCTGAAGAGAACAAAATAAGCTTTCAATACTCTAACATTACAAAATTAATCTAAATTGTTTTGTTTACATATTAGTTATCAGTCATGCTTCTCAGTACTCAAATTTTTCCTTGTCTACATTCTTAACTCTGAACTTACCAAAAATGGGTAAAATTAAAAGGAGGAATATAAATTAGTTTCTGTTAAAACATTAACTTCTAGTATTAAGGAGACAAAAACAATCTGGAATTAACTTATAAAGAAGGAAGTAATGGGTAAAAATAGCTCAATACGTATCACAATACAATGTTTATTAGGCTTATAAATCCAAATAGAACTCAAAGAACAAGACTCTTAATATCTAAAGATCTCTACTTTAGTCCTTACCTTTTTAAGAACTTGCCCGTCTTCGCAGTTTCCTGATCGCCCCCGTCAGGGTAAAACGAGGAGCGCCCCCTAGCCTCGTCTCGTGGAGCACTCTGCGGTGGGATTGTCTTTGCAGGGCTTCTTCGGGAAGGGATGTGATGAATTGGACTATTCTGAGAAGGACTGTATCGACTAGATCCATTTCCAACAGAACCAGATCCAGACCTTTCAGGACTATGCTGAATGGAATGTGAATGCTGAGAGGGGGTGTTTTTTGCAGAGTGGACTGTACTGAGCATGGGCGCATCAGAGCAAGATGAACTCTGACTAGGTGGTGTAGCAATCGGTGAAGGACTATGGGGTGATCTGGGACTATTATCATAAGCTGAAAGGCCAGGCCAAATATCACCAGATGTGGCTGATTTATTAAAGTCATCAATAGATTCAGATGGGTCATGTTCAAATGTATCTTTCGGTTCCTCCTGTGATTTACTTTTCAAAGGACTCTCTTCTTGAGGCTCCCCTTCAGATTTTTTGGTTTGTTTTTCCTGAGACCCTCGTCTTTTAGAGACAGGAGATTTGCTATATGGGGATGAAGAACGAGAAGAGGATGACCTCGGAGACCTAGAAGATCTGTATGAACGGCGAGATCTGCTTCGGGATCTTTGAGAAGAAACAGATCTTCTTTTTGGACTCCTGGAACGTGAACGGCCTCGTCTAGGACTCCTAGAGTGTCTTCTATTCCAAACAGGTCTATAGCCACCTCGATGATATCTACCTCCTCCACCTTGATAATACCCTCTGCCCCTTCCTCTGTACCCATAAGGTCGCCTCATTCCTCTATTGTTTCTGTAATCTCGCCGATAATCTCTAGAATAAATACGATCTCTACTACGAGATCTTGAATACGTCCTGGAACGAGACCTAGAACTAAAAATGAAATAAATATCAATGCAATAAAAATAAACTATTTCATCCTACTATTCTATATACTATGGTTTGAATATAACACATAAATCAATTGTCAAAGCTAAAAATGTACATTAAAAAACAACTCCACTCATGTATACAAAAGTTTACTGTTTTCAATGAAAAAAGTCTCATTTCTAAGGTAAATACTGAGAAAATAAATTAAAGGCCTTAGAAATGAAGGCACAGAAATGGGGGAAAAAGACATATCCAATAGAACATACTAACAAATTATAGTACATTTAAGCAATCACATAGATTGATAGTGAAAAAGAATTTTTAATGGCACAGAAAAATGCCCATCAGTGAAATATCACTGGCCAAATGCATACATACATAATATAAAGTTAGGATCAAAAAAATAATACAGGGTAAAAAGGCATAAACTAGTATTAATTTTTAATGAGATTATGATTACCTTCATTTCCACTTATGGTTTCTATTTCCTATGCTAAATATGTATTACTATTTAAAAACAGACAATAGGAGTTAATCACTTTTAACAGAAATAAAAACTTATGAAGACCCAGAGTCAGAAATAGCAAAATTTTGTGAAATAATATAGAGGTTGTTCATTGCCAAATAATTATTACCTTACCCAATGTACCTCTTAACATATAAATAGAAAAAACCCATCATGTGGTGCACAATACAGTAAGAATCTGAGCTAAAAATCAGATTAGCTAGATTCTAATCAAAGCTTTGCCACTTACTACCTTACAATTTGGACAATTCTAAATTTCTCTAACTCTAAAATAAGGGCAACAACAAATCAATTTGACAGGGTTCTCTGAAAATACAATATATTAATAAATTTAGCACTACGTCATATACAATAAGCACTGCATAAATATTAGCTGATTTGATTATTAAGACTTAAAAGCTCAACAATTCACCTGTATCTCTTCTTTCTAGAGTGTGACCGTGATCTTGATCGAGAACTAGACTGTGATCTAGACTTTGATCTTGAAGAATGTGATCTAGAATTAGAGCGACCCATTTCTTTTTCCTAAATGAGAGACCAAAAAAGGTTAAAAACCACAATTGAAAAAGTTTCACATTATGGAACTTATTTTCAGATACAAATGGAATTTCACAAGATATAAATTTCTCAAGGATATCATCCAACATCCTTCTTTTCAAATGAGTACTAAGACAGTCAATTATTCCTAACTAAAACTGTATTATATATACTGAAGACACAAGAGAAAATTTCTATGGACTGCTTCACCTACGTGCCTCAATCCCAAAGGCAGCAGCTACAAAAGTCAGAAAGGGTAATGGTATCAGACTGCAGCAGCATATTAAATGTTATTCCATGCCCAATACAAATGTCTATCTCTCCTGTAAAAAAAGATCAATAATACCAGAGTATTACATATAAGGAACCTTAAACAAAGAAAATACAAGTGGCGTAACTCAAGAAAAATAAACCTATCAGACTGTCATCACAATGTTTTATCGCCTTGAAATGGGACTAAATTGACTGTTCCATGTATATAATACTGCCTGGAATGGTGGGTAGTCTCCTAGTAGAATAAAGGCCACTAAATCTCTGAACAGCTGGAGTCATGGATCTACTCTCAATAGTCATGACTTGCAGAATAAAAATGAACTTATGTGACAATGTTTGGTATACCCAGATGAAAAAAAAATACAAGATAAAGAAAGTGGAGAGATTGCTGCAATAAAAAATGGAGCTACAAGAAAAAGAGCTACATAACAGTATTCTAACTCTTCTAAACACTATTTAGTAAGTATCCAATCAAATTTCATAAATCAGTAACAGTACTAATTTATAAGATCTACTCTTCATAAAATTTTATTTACATATATAACTCAAGTCTATTTCTGCTACGATTATTTCCAAATTTCCACTAACTTATTACTCAGAATTAGTAAGTTTCTATAAAAGTGATTTACTAAACTTCAAACGGTCTGCAATTGCCATGTATTTAAAACCATTTCTTTTGCAACCAAATATTTCTGAAGGCATCTATTTTACCTATCTTAACTTTGCTTAGTACTATGACAGTGACACAGTATTTGAAATCACTAAGATAAGTTAACTTATAGAAGAGTTGATGGCAATGTCCCCATACTTCATCAAAAAACATAACTGACAAATTCAAGGTTTCCAATACTTATTTCAAAATAAAACATAACTCTACTCAAACAGACAAATATCAGCTTTGTCTTCTCTCACTTTTTATTCTAAGTAAGAAATACACAGACATTATACTCCTCAGAATTGTAGTGAGGACCAAATGAGTTGACACATATAACAGACTTAATAGCAATTAACTTTAATTACATTAACACCAAGGTAAAAAGAAAAATGCTAAGTTATGGAACTCTTCTTTCAGGCATAAAGAAAGATCAGTTAAACAAGGTGGACAGTTTTGTCTTGCTTTTGTCATCCTTTTAAATAACTTTGTGTGGTCTGAGTCTTTAAATATGTAGATGTGTTTATAGAAGTAGAAGTAGACACAACTAAGAACTGCAGAAGACAAAGAATCTTTTCCCCAAAACTAACTTTTAAACTCTGGCTTACTTCATACAAGTCACTAAAACAAGACAAAACAAAGCAAAACAAAATCTTCAGACCACATCACTTTTAGTCATTCAGTCTGAATCATGAGTTTAATATTCACATTTTCAAAAAATAAGCCAAGCTAACAACTAGAAAAATGAATGCTATATACCTTGGGTGTTTTGCAGGATCGAGCAGTCAAGTCTTTGAGATACTCAAATTCTTCGTGGAGAGTGTTCTGCAATAAACTGGCAAAAATAAAAAAAATAGAATTTGATTTATGAAAAATTAAATATCTAGTTTACAGTGTCTTGTATTCAGCAATGCAATCAACATTTCTTTTTTGCAATAAACTTTTTTTCTTTAATATATTATTTATTGATTTTACTGAGAGAGGAGGGGTGGGGTGGGGTGGGGAGCAAGAAGTATCAACTCATAGTTGCTTCATAGTTGTTCATTTGTTGCTTGTCCTATGTGCCTCCACCAGGCAAGCCCAGGGTTTCTGCCTGGTGACCTCAGCATTCCAGGTCAACACTTTATCCACTACAACTCCACAGTGCCAGGCTGCAATAAACTCTTTAAAAAGGCACTAATGATTTCCAGGGAGGGGAAACCGACTTAGGAAATAAACTTAACCACAAAAGCTTCAAGACCTTAACTTTTTGTTTTAATCAGAATGCAACAGTATCATGAAACTGAGAGCACCTGCTTGAATTCTCATTTTAGTAATGTGGGCTTTACAAAACAAAACATAAACTATGCTGTCATCCTATGAGAAAATCCAAAGGAGCTAACATTATGCCATCTTGTCATATCAATGTAGTTAGTATTCTTACTACTATATAACTCATCTAAAATAAGAGTTTATTTTAATGCTCTGCTACTTAACTTATTCTCTCTTGGCCACTTTCCCTCACACAGTTTAGCCTCATCTGAAAATGATTTTTTACACTTTATACATCAGCAATCACAGTAACTCTAAGCTTTGTGCCTAAATGCATTTTGATACATGTAATATAGCAGACATTCTAATAAAAGGACAGCTAGTAAATTAAATACCTACTTGAAGCCAATCCTCTTCCTCAACTAATTTACTGTTATTACTCAAATAAATTCAAATTTTGCATAAAATTTTGTTACCAGTACTGAATCAGCCTTCTGAGTAACATTCAGTGATTATCAATTACATGCCAAGAATAGTCTAAAATCACTGGAGGAACAAAAACTAAGGAATACAATATATGCCTACACTCAAGGAATTCATAAAAAGACATACATGAAAAAAATACACACCTTTCTCCCCTTCACTTTGCTATTTCTAGTGTTTTTTTGGAACTTCAAAAAATCATGACAGCAGAGAGATTTGGCAATTGGCTTTTGTCTGGGTATATAAAAATTAAAATTAGCCTTTTAGATTTGTTAACTAAAATGAACCTTATATGACTTCCGCAGTGAATCTCAGTAGTGTTGGACTTCTAGGTCAGAAGAAAGTTTCATAACACACCAATTTAGACTACTTTTTCTTTGTCCACTTGGAGGAGGTTAATGTTTTGTCTTTTGGGTTTTTTTTTTTTGTATTTTTCTGAAGCTGGAAACGGGGAGAGTCAGACAGACTCCCGCATGCAACCGCGCCCAACCGGGATCCACCCGGCACGCCCACCAGGGGCCACGCTCTGCCCACCAGGGGGCGATGCTCTGCCCCTCCGGGGCTTCGCTCTGTGGGGACCAGAGCCACTCTAGCGCCTGGGGCAGAGGCTAAGGAGCCATCTCCAGCGCCCGGGCCATGTTTGCTCCAAAGGAGCCTAGGCTACGGGAGGGGAAGAGAGAGACAGAGAGGAAGAGAGGAAGGAGAGAGGGAGGGGTGGGGAAGCAGATGGGCGCTTCTCCAGTGTGCCCTGGCCGGAATCGAACCCGGGACTTCTGCACGCCAGGCCGACGCTCTACGACTGAGCCAACCAGCCAGGGCAAGGAGTTAATGTTTTTAAAAATATAAATAGGCATGTACTTTAGAAATCCTTTGTTTCTGATCATGGCCTTTTGTTTTTGCTAGTTTTTTACATTTTAATGTTTCCCTCATTCACTAGGTCCCTATTCTTCCTTCCTAGCTTCTCTCTCTTAATCTCCCCTGGCAGTTGGGTCATAGGTATATAGGGAACATTGTTCTTGGTTTACTAGTTTAAATCTATAATTTCCTCTACTTTGTATTTCTAATTTTGTTGCTTTTAGATTGGATTGAATAAGTTGGTGAGTCACAGATTTTCATTGGAATGTAGCCTGTTAGACTAGTAGATATATATTCTTTTCACAATCTATAAATATACTCAAGTATCCATACTAAGAAAATGATCATATGTAAAAAGACACATAATATATTAAATATATAATATTTAATATAAGTATTTGACAAAGCACTGTGCTAGGCAGCGGTTCCAACCTGTGGGTCGCGACCCACAGGATGAGAACCGCTGGTGCTAGGTATTATGGAAACATGACTATGTAAGAGATTCCTGCCCTCCAAAAACCAACTAGAGGAAAATACCTAAATCATAACAAGCTACAAATCTAAATAACAACCATTCGCTGAGAACTGTGCTATGTCTTTAAAATCACCTCATTTAATCATCTCACAAGCTATATTTAATCCCATCTTTCACTCCAAGCTTTCAGAATTCCTTTGAATTTATTAGGTGCCTAATACACATCAGGCACTGTTATTCTAGGGTTTAGAAATAAGAGCATTTTAATGAATATTTTGATTCCCTATCTACATCTTTGTTAATTAACAACTGTAAATTACACAGAATTCACCTCGTATTCCACTAATTTTGTTTTGTTTTGTTTTTTACAGAGACAGAGAGAGAATCAGAGGGATAGATAGGGACAGACAGGAAGGGAGAAACGAGAAGCATCAATCATCAGTTTTTCGTTGCGACACCTTAGTTGTTCATTGATTGCTTTCTCATATGTGCCTTGACCGTGGGGCTACAGCAGACCGAGTAACCCCTTGCTCAAGCAGCAACCTTGGGTCCAAGCTGGTGACCTTTGCTCAAACCGGCGACCTCAGGGTCTCAAACCTGGGTCCTCCGCATCCCAGTCCAACGTCCTAGCCACTGAGCCACCGCCCGGTCAGGCCACTAATGATTTTGAGTGTAGTTTCTGTAAACTCTAAACCCAAAGTTCTATGTAGAGCTGAAAAGACTTTCTCCTTTTCTACAAGTCTGCTCATCACAAAGGAGAATCTAACACAACTTACGTACCTAAGTCACTCAAATTCAACTAGAATTGAGCTCACCAACTGATAACCTTTCACAGCTCTGTTACAAGTCCTAAAACACTATTCTTGCAAATAAAAAAATCAGCTCTAGCTACATATCCTTTGCCACCATTTCAATTATCTGAATTAAGGGGAATTCCACATTTTATAACAATGCAACACTAGAAGCATAGTATCCTTAAAACAAGATGCTACAAGTCATCAGAAGAAAAACTTGAAATCCATTCATCTGAGTTACATCACACACAATTCTTCCCATCAAATTATTTATCCTGGATTGGTTAGGATCACATAAAAGCAAACTTGTAGCGGTTTTTCCTATGTAAACGTTCTTGTCTAAACAGTGGCCCACCATTCCAACTAGACTCCAATTGGAAAGAGAATTCACACGAGGGATAAGGAATTGTTCTGCTTTTCAATTCTCCTCCCCAAAATTTAAAAGGCGCTGCTACCAAAAAAAAAGGAAAAAAAAGATGTCTGCATTAGCTAATCTTTTTGTACCAGGTTTGGTCATTAATTTTTTTTAAATTCTAAAACGCTTTAAAAACTAATTTTAATGTAGAAAAATAGTTGCCAGCACTGCTGCTAGATTCTAATGGGATAAATCTTTAAAGTAAATGAAGCAAACTTACGGACTTTAAATAAAATGAGGGCCAAGTCCCTAACCTCAACTCACCACTCCGACCCATTTACCCCACCGAAGACCCGATCACGGCTGCAAAATCCCTTACACGATACCAAGGGGTGAACCACTTGCTGAGAGGTCGTTGCTTCGCTTGTACTACCGAAGAGCTAGCTGCCTTTTCAGCCCAGGAGCCACAGGACCACTCTTAGAAGGATCAGCTAAGGTCCGGTCCCCAAGCCAGGAACCGGTAACCAGGCACCAACTCCTAGTCAACAGCGCACCGTTCCTCCAAAACAAAATGCGTTGCCAAGGAGACCGGAGATCACCCCGGAGAAAATGTTCCCGCAACGCCCAAGGCACCAAGCTGGATGCGGGAGTCAGTTAACGAGGCGCAGAACAGCATCCTACACAGAGTAAAATAACAAAAATGAAGCTTAAACCCACGGTAGCGTGAGGCCAGAGAAAAGGGGTCAACCTACCCCAGTGCACTGTTGCAGATCATAACTATTTTATCAAAGCCCCAAAGGCCGTGGAGAATCATGGCGAATCCAGCCAATAAGGAGAACCCAAGTTGCACCTCTCGCGACTTCGGGAGCCGTAGGCGGGGAACCGAGAAAGAAGGAAGAGCGCGTGCGCGGGCCAAGGGTTCCGTCGGGCGCGCGCTGGGGTCTGGCCCGAAGAAATGGGGGAAGGGTTGAAGAGGCTGATATGCGCACGCGCAAGGGAAGGCCGCGCGGTCTCTGGGTCTCGACCAGGTTCGCAGCTAGCCGCGCGCGCACCGTTCTCGCGGCTCAGCCTCCCCTCACCTTTTTACCCGTAGTGCCTCGAAAACCTGAGGGAAGCTGACGGAGCAATACAAAAATTACGGCACAACGTCCCCTCGGTTCTCCTGTCGCTGCCAACCCGCCGCCACTCACAAAAGAGTCAACAATAGTCACTCGTCCTCGGTATTCACTATCCTTGAGTGAATTCACTACCCTGAAAGCAGCACGAGGCCTACCTGACACGCCGAAGCACGGTCCCCGGGACTTATCTTCGTTGTAACTACACAGCGGCCATTTCCCGACTCAAGAGCGAGAGGAAAACCATAGAGCTACCTTCCACGCGCTAGCTCGCCTCCGTCACTTCCGACTTGGGGCGTGGCCCCTGGTGCCGCTAAATATCTGAGCAAGCCCCGCCCACTCTTCCGCCCTAAACCGGTTCCCCGGCCGCTGTTAGGACGTTCCCTGAGGCTTTGTGGGAAGTCTCGTGGCGGGTCTCGCGCGAAGTTCTGGCGACCCCGCCCTCCGGCCTTTAGCGGCCTCTTTGACACGACGGAGGTAGATAGTGGGCGGAGTGATTTGTTGGGGCGGTTAGGTGTCTTCCATGCACGGTGGTGTTCGTTGCTGTCACTTTCCAGCTTGGGGGGACCCTCCGAGCCTATCTTTTGTCCTCTTTTTTCTTCTTCTGGTACATTCCTTCTGTGGGGCCGACTCAGACCAAGGCAGAAAGAAAAAGACGATCTCACACTGAGGAAAAGACTGGGAGGCAAGAGGAGGTTACTAGCACATCTGTCTCCCTAGGCAGGAAGCTCCGAGTGTCTTCTTGGACGCCTAACTGGAAACGAGCAGTGTCGTTTTCGCTCTGATATGTGAGGTGCCAAATGCACATGGATAGTAGAAAAATGGCCACGATCTAAGTCCCTTTCCGGAGTGGCGTCTGACCAGCTCGGCTACCCCGACCGACGCGCAGCCGCAGAACTGAGGGGCTGAGGCTGGCCTGACGGTTATTGTCACAGGATGCTTCCGTCCTCGCGGCGCGGTGGCCGCTTTAACTGCCTCAGCGCCTCGGAACTTTGGCATAGGCGTCAAAATAAGGATCTTGTGTGTCGGCCGAAAAAAACCAACGTAGTTTAGGCTTAGGCTACCAAAAATATGAGATGATAAATAGGCAAGCCACGTTTAAATTGGAGGGAATATCAAATTAAAAGCCGTCGCACATTTCCTGTTAATACGTCTCTGAGCTGCACGTTCTTCCTTAGGGCCTATAACGTTATTTCATGTTTAGGGATGTAAACTACCCTAAGGGAATTCGAGTTGTAATTAGCAACCATTCTGTCAGTTAAATCCAGTAACTGGCCCTCCTTGTGAATTTAACTGGGTTTAGGGCACTTTCTCCTCACAATCCAATTTACCAGCTCAGTTAGAAAAAGTCCTTCATTTTCACGGGATGAATTCTCATTTTCTCTTACTGTACAGGCTGCCCATCACCACACCACCGTCAGAATGGGGGAGCGCTGATCGTTGACATAGGTGGTGCTCTGATAAGTCCCAAGCATTTAGTGGATGCTCAGTAAATATTGAATGGGTGGATTATATTTAAGGAATAAATAATCATTTATAGCTCAGTAAAACTCTTACTATTCTGCATGTATTTGGACGAGGTGTGTGTGTGTGTGAGAGAGAGAGAGAGAGAGAGAGAGAGAGGGAGAGAGAGGAGACCACTTTAGGGCTAACAGCGCTTATCCATTTTTCAAAATACACCAAAATCTGACTGGAGTGCTTTGCAGCCCTAGGATATTATCTTAAAACCTTTCTCTGCAGTTCCGTTGCAAACATATTGAAAATAAAGTCACCTTTCAGAGGCATTTGTGATTTTAAATAACCTGAGGTAGAAACAAAAGAGACAACATTGAAACAAATTTCTCTTGAATTAGGTCCAGTTGATATTTCTAAGGGGACCAATTGTCCTTCTTTAGGGAGGACAGTCCTTTTGTAAGTTCCATCCTCCCTCGAAAAATGTCCTCCTGCATGTCCTCCTTTTTGATATTGGAAGACTAATCTGTAAATGTCCGTATTCGATGGATGCAGAGTCAATCCATTGCGTGTGACGTGATGTATGTGTCTAAATGAGTACTTTTTTCTTACAATTATTATTAAAAATTAATAGATATGGAAGCATATAATATAAAATATTACAAATGTTTTTATTATGCATTTATAATATAGTATATTATTGTTGCAATGAATAAAATGTTTCTTTTATTTTTCTATTTATTTTTTATTTTTTACAGAGACAGAGAGTGAGTCAGAGAGAGAGAGATAGACAAGGACAGACAGACAGGAACGGAGAGAGATGAGAAGCATCAATCATTAGTTTTTCATTGCGCTTTGCAACACCTTAGTTGTTCATTGATTGCTTTCTCATATGTGCCTTGACCGCGAGCCTTCAGCAGACCAAGTAGCCCCTTGCTGGAGCCAGTGACCTTGGGTCCAAGCTGGTGGGCTTTTGCTCAAACCAGATGAGCCCGCGCTCAAGCTGGCGACCTCGGGGTCTCGAATCTGGGTCCTCTGCATCCCAGTCCAACGCTTTATCCACTGCGCCACCGCCTGGGCAGGCTCTTTTATTTTTGATATTGCTTTCTCCAATTTATTTTTGTCCTTTTCATTGTAAAAATGTTGGTCACCTTAATTTTACCAACATTTGAAATTGGAGGGTCTTGAATATAGATCATGTTATCTATATTCACTTTTACCTGAAATTCCACCGTTAACAGCTCCATTATTTGTAATAAAACTTTTGTTTCCGCCTGACCAGGCGGTGGCGCAATGGATAGAGCATCGGACTGCAATGCAGAGGACCAGGGTTCGGAACCCCAAGGTCGCCAGCTTGAGTGCGGGCTCATCTGGTTTGAGGAAAAAACCCACCAGCTTGAACCCAGGGTCACTGGCTCCAGCAAGGGGTTACTCGATCTGCTGAAGGCCCGCAGTAAAGGCACATGTGAGAGAGCAATCAGTGAACAACTAAGGTGTTGCAACGCGCAATGAAAAACTAATGATTGATGCTTCTCATCTCTCTCCGTTCCTGTCTGTCTGTCCCTGTCTATCCCTCTCTCTGACTCACTCTCTGTCTCTGTAAAAAATAAATAAATAAAATAATTTTTAAAAAAAAAACAAAAAAAAACCTTTTGTTTCCTGTTGAAAATACAAATAACTTCAAAAAGAATGTAGAGGAAAAATAAAACAAACAAAATAGAAAATTACACTTCTTTGAAAAACTCTGAAAACAAGATTGTCTCTTTCATTTTAACTACTATATTAATTAATCTAAGAAAGGATTACTTTTTAAAAAATCCTTAAAGAAAACTTCATTTAAAAATTCTATGAAAAAAAAAATTCTATGTAGCATTGGCCAGATAGCTCTGTTGGTTGGAGTGTTGTCCTGAAGCACAGAGGTTGACGGTTCAATCCCCAGTGATCACATATAGGAACAGATTGATATTTTTTCTCTCTCTCTCCCCCTTCCTCTCTCTCTAAAATTAACAAAATAAACATTTAAAAAAAGAAAGATCTTGGCCCTGGCTGGTTGGCTCAGTGCTGGAGCGTCGGCCTGGCGTGCGGAAGTCCTGGGTTCGACTCCCGGCCAGGGCACATAGGAGAAGCGCCCATCTGCTTCTCCACCCCTACCACTCTCCTTCCTCTCTGTCTCTCTCTTCCCCTCCCGAAGCCAAGGCTCCATTGGAGCAAAGTTGGCCCGATGGTGGAGCATTGGCCCTGGGGCTGGACGGTGAAGTGTTTGCCCTGGGGCAGGGTGGCTAAGCACTGATCCTGGGGTTGGAGGGTGGAGCATTGGCCCTGGGGCTGGATGGTGAAATGTTTTCCCTGGGGCTGGGTGGCTGAGCACTGATCCGGGGGTCGGATGGTGGAGCATTGGCCCTGAGATTGGATGGTGAAGTGTTTTCCCTCGGGCTGGGTGGCTGAGCACTGATCCGGGGGTCGGATGGTGGAGCATTGGCCCAGGGATTGGATGGTGAAGTGTTTTCCCTCGGGCTGGGTGGCTGAGCACTGATCCTGGGGTCGGAGGGTGGAGCATTGGCCCTGGGGTTGGATGGTGAAATGTTTTCCCTGGGGCTGGGTGGCTGAGCACTGTTCCTGGGGTCGGAGGGTGGAGCATTGGCCCTGGGGCTGGATGGTGAAATGTTTTCCCTGGGGCTGGGTGGCTGAGCACTGATCCTGGGGTCGGAGGGTGGAGCATTGGCCCTGGGGCTGGATGGTGAAATGTTTTCCCTGGGGCTAGGTGGCTGAGCACTGATCCGAGGTTCGGATGGTGGAGCATTGGCCCTGGGATTGGATGGTGAAGTGTTGTCCCTCGGGCTGGGTGGATGAGCACTGGTCCGCGGGTCGGATGGTGAAGCATTGGCCCTGGGATTGGATGGTGAAGTGTTTTCCCTCGGGCTGGGTGGCTGAGCACTGATCCGGGGGTCGGATGGTGGAGCATTGGCCCTGGGATTGGATGGTGAAGTGTTTTCCCTCGGGCTGGGTGGCTGAGCACTGATACTAAGTCCAGGTGGCTGAGCACTGATCCTGGGGTCGGATAGTGGAGCATTGGCCCTGGGGTTGGATGGTGAAGTGTTTGCCCTCGGGCTGGGTGGCTGAGCACTGATACTAAGTCCAGGTGGCTGAGCACAGATCCTGGGGTCAGAGGGTGGAGCATTGGCCCTGGGGCTGGATGGTGAAGTGTTTTCCCTCAGGGCTGGGTGGCTGAGCACTGATCCCGGGGTCGGATGGTGAAGCATTGGCCCTGGGATTGGATGGTGAAGTGTTTTACCTCGGGCTAGGTGGCTGAACACTGATCCCGGGGTCGGATGGTGGAGCATTGGCCCTGGGAATGGATGGTGAAGTGTTTTCCCTCGGGCTGGGTAGCTGAGCACTGATACTAAGTCCAGGTGGCTGAGCACTGATCCTTGGGTCGGATAGTGGAGACTTGGCCCTGGGATTGAATGGTGAAGTGTTTTCCCTCGGGCAGGGTGGCTGAGCACTGATACTAAGTCCAGGTGGCTGAGCACTGATCCTGGGGTCGGAGAGTGGAGCATTGGTCCTGGGGTTGGATGGTGAAGTGTTTGCCCTGGGGATGGGTGGCTGAGCACTGCTCCTGGGGTCCAATGGTGGAGCATTGGCCCTGGGGCTGGATGGTGAAGTGTTTGTCCTGGGGCTGGGTGGCTGAGCACTGATCCGGGGGTCGGATGGTGGAGCATTGGCCCTGGGATTGGATGGTGAAGTGTTTTCCCTCGGGCTGGGTGGCTGAGCACTGATCCGGGGGTCCGTTGCTGGAGCATTGGCCCTGGGATTGGATGGTGAAGTGTTTTCCCTCAGGCTGGGTGGCTGAGCACTGATACTAAGTCCAGGTGGCTGAGCACTGATCCTGGGGTCGGAAGGTGGAGCATTGGCCCTGGGGTTGGATGGTGAAGTGTTTGCCCTCGGGCTGGGTGGCTGAGCACTGATCCTGGGGTCCGATGCTGGAGCATTGGCCCTGGGGCTGGATGGTGAAGTGTTTGCCCTAGGACTGGGTGGCTGAGCACTGATCCTGGGGTCGGAGGGTGGAGCATTGGCCCTGGGGCTGGATGGTGAAATGTTTTCCCTGGGGCTGGGTGGCTGAGCACTGATCCGGGGGTCGGATGGTGGAGCATTGGCCCTGGGATTGGATGGTGAAGTGTTTTCCCTCGGGCTGGGTGGCTGAGCACTGATACTAAGTCCAGGTGGCTGCGCACTGATCCTGGGGTCGGAAAGTGGAGCATTGGCCCTGGGGTTGGATGGTGAAGTGTTTGCCCTCGGGCTGGGTGGCTGAGCACTGATCCTGGGGTCCAATGCTGGAGCATTGGCCCTGGGGCTGGATGGTGAAGTGTTTGCCCTGGGGCTGGGTGGCTGAGCACTGATCCTGGGGTCGGAGGGTGGAGCATTGGCCCTGGGGCTGGATGGTGAAATGTTTTCCCTGGGGCTGGGTGGCTGAGCACTGATCCGGGGGTCGGATGGTGGAGCATTGGCCTTGGGATTGGATGGTGAAGTGTTTTCCCTCGGGCTGGGTGGCTGAGCACTGATCCGGGGGTCGGATGGTGAAGCATTGGCCCTGGGATTGGATGGTGAAGTGTTTTCCCTCGGGCTGGGTGGCTGAGCACTGATACTAAGTCCAGGTTGCTGAGCACTGATCCTGGGGTCGGAGGGTGGAGCATTGGCCCTGGGGTTGGATGGTGAAGTTTTTGCCCTGGGGCTGGGTGGCTGAGCACTGATCCTGGGGTCGGATGGTGGAGCATTGGCCCTGGGGCTGGATGGTGAAGTGTTTGCCCTGGGGCTGGGTTGCTGAGCACTGATCCTGGGGTCGGATGCTGGAGCATTGACTCTGGGGCTGGATGGTGAAGTGTTTTCCCTCGGGCTGGGTGGCTGAGCACTGGTCCGGGGTCGGATGACATAGCATTGGCCGTGCGATTGAATGGTGAAGTCTTTTCCCTCGGGCTGGGTGGCTGAGCACTGATACGGGGGGTCGGAGAGTGGAGCATTGGCCCTGGGATTGGATGGTGAAGTGTTTTCCCTCGGGCTGGTTTGCTGAGCACTGATACCAAGTCCAGGTGGCTGAGAACTGATCCTGGAGTCGGATAGTGGAGCATTGGCCCGGGGAGTGGATGGTGAAGTGTTTTTCCTCGGGCGGGGTGGCTGAGCACTGATACTAAGTCCAGGTGGCTGAGCACTGATCCTGGGGTCGGAGCGTGGAGCATTGGCCCTGGGGTTGGATGATAAAGTGTTTGCCCTGAGGCTGGGTGGCTGAGCACTGATTCTGGGGTCCTATGCTGGAGCATTGGCCCTGGGGCTGGATGATAAAGTGTTTTCCCTGAGGCTGGGTGGCTGAGCACTGATTCTGGGGTCCGAGGGTGGAGCATTGTCCCTGGGGCTGGATGGTGAAATGTTTTCCCTGGGGCAGGGTGGCTGAGCACTGATCCGGGGGTTGGATGGTGGAGCATTGGCCCTGGGATTGGATGGTGAAGTGTTTTCCCTCGGGCTGGGTGGCTGAGCACTGGTCCGGGGTCGGAAGAAAAAGCATTGGCCGTGCGATTGGATGGTGAAGTGTTTTCCCTCGGGCTGGGTGGCTGAGCACTGATCCGGGGGTCGGATGGTGGAGCATTGGCCCTGGGATTGGATGGTGAAGTGTTTTCCCTCGGGCTGGGTGGCTGAGCACTGGTCCGGGGTCGGATGAGATAGCATTGGCTGTGCGATTGGATGGTGAAGTGTTTTCGCTCGGGCTGGGTGGCTGAGCACTGATCCGGGGGTCGGATGGTGGAGCATTGGCCCTGGGATTGGATGGTGAAGTTTTTCCCTCGGGCTGGGTGGCTGAGCACTGATACTAAGTCCAGGTGGCTGAGCACTGATCCTGGGGTCGGAGGGTGGAGCATTGGCCCTGGGGTTGGATGGTGAAGTGTTTGCACTGGGGCTGGGTGGCTGATCACTGATCCTGGGGTCGGAGGGTGGAGCATTTGTCCTTGGCTGGTTTTAAAATGTTTGCCCTGGGGCTGGGTGGCTGAGCACTGATCTGAGGGTCGAATGGTGGAGCATTAGCCCTGGGGCTGGATGGTGAATTGTTTTCCCTCGGGCTGGGTGGCTGAGGACTGAACCGGGGGTCGGAGGGTGCAGGATTGGCCCTGGGGCTGGATGGTGAAATGTTTGCCGTGGGGCTGGTGGCAGAGCACTGATCCGAGTGTCGGATGGTGGAGCATTGGCCCTGGGGCTGGATGGTGAAGTGTTTTCCCCCGGGCTGGGTGGCTGAGCACTGGTCCGGGGTCGGATGAGATAGCATTGGCCATGCGATTGGATGGTGAAGTGTTTTCCCTCGGGCTGGGTGGCTGAGCACTGATCCGGGTGTCGGATGGTGGAGCATTTTCCCTGGGGCTGGATGGTGAAGTGTTTTCCCTCGGGCTGGGTGGCTGAGCACTGATCCGGGGGTCGGTGTTAGGAGCATTGTCCCTGGGGCTGGATGGAGAAATGTTTGCCCTGGGGCTGGGTGGCTGAGCAGTGGTCCGGGGTCGGATGAGATAGCATTGGCCGTGCGATTGGATGGTGAAGTGTTTTCCCTGGGGCTGGGTGGCTGAGCACTGATCCGGGGGTCGGATGGTGGAGCATTGGCCCTGGGGCTGGATGGTGAAATGTTTGCCCTAGGGCTGGGTGGCTGAGCACTGATCCGAGGGTCGGATGGTGGAGCATTGTCCCTGGGGCTGGATGGTGAAGTGTTTGCCCTGGGGCTGGGTGGCTGAGCACTGATCCTGGGGTCGGATGGTGGAGCATTGGCCCTGGGGCTGGATGGTGAAGTGTTTTCCCTCGGCTGGGTGGCTGAGCACTGGTCCGGGGTCGGATGAGATAGCATTGGACGTGCGATTGGATGGTGAAGTGTTTTCCCTCGGGCTGGGTGGCTGAGCATTGATCCGGGGGTCGGATGGTGGAGCATTGGCCCTGGGGCTGGATGGTGAAGTGTTTTCCCTCGGGCTGGGTGGCTGAGCACTGAACCGGGGTCGGAGGGTGGAGCATTTGCCCTGGGGCTGGATGGTGAAATGTTTGCCCTGGGGCTGGGTGGCTGAGCACTGATCCGAGGGTCGGATGGTGGAGCATTGGCCCTGGGAGTGGATGGTGAAGTTTTTCCCTCGAACTGGGTGGCAGAGCACTGATACTAAGTCCAGGTGGCTGAGCACTGATCCTGGGGTCGGAGGGTGGAGCATTGGCCCTGGGGTTGGATGGTGAAGTGTTTGCACTGGGGCTGGGTGGCTGATCACTGATGATGGGGTCCGATGGTGGAGCATTGGCCCTGGGGCTGGATGGTGAAGTGTTTGCCCTGGGGCTGGGTGGCAGAGCACTGATCCTGGGGTCGGAGGGTGGAGCATTGACCCTGGAGCTGGATGGTGATATGTATTCCCTGGGGCTGGGTGGATGAGCACTGATCCTGGGGTCGGAGGGTGGAGCATTGTCCCTGGAGCTGGATGGTGATATGTTTTCCCTCGGGCTGGGTGGATGAGCACTGGTCCGGGGTCGGATGACAAAGCATTGGCCGTGCGATTGGATAGTGAAGTGTTTTCCCTCGGGATGGGTGGCTGAGCACTGATCCGGGGGTCGGAGGGTGGAGCATTGGCCCTGGGGCTGGATGGTGAAATGTTTTCCCTGGGACTGGGTGGCTGAGCACTGATCCTGTGGTTGGAGTGTGGAGCATTTAGCCTGGGGCTGGATGGTGAAATGTTTGCCCTGAGGCTGGGTGGCTGAGCACTGATCCTGGGGTCCGAGGGTGGAGCATTGTCCCTGGGGCTGGATGGTGAAATGTTTTCCCTGGGACTGGGTGGCTGAGCACTGATCCGGGGGTCGGATGGTGGAGCATTGGCCCTGGGGCTGGATGGTGAAGTGTTTGCTCTGAGGCTCGGTGGCTGAGCACTGATCCGGGGGTCGGATGGTGGAGCATTGGCCTTGGATTGGATGGTGAAGTGTTTTCCCCCGGGCTGGGTGGCTGAGCACTGATCCTCGGGTCTGAGGGTGGAGCATTTGTCCTTGGCTGGTTTTGAAATGTTTGCCCTGGGGCTGGGTGGCTGAGCACTGATCCGGGGGTCAAATGGTGGAGCATTGGCCCTGGGCCTGGATGGTGAAGCGTTTTCCCTCGGGCTGGGAGGATGAGCACTGGTCCGGTGTCGGATGACAAAGTATTGGCCGTGCGATTGGATGGTGAAGTGTTTTCCCTCGGGCTGGGTGGCTGAGCACTGATCCGGGGGTCGGATGATGGAGCATTGGCCCTGGGGCTGGATGGTGAAGTGTTTGCCCTTGGGCTGGATGGCAGAGCACTGATCCTGGGGTCGGAGGGTGGAGCATTGTCCCTGGAGCTGGATGGTGAAATGTTTTCCCAAGGGCTGGGTGGCTGAGCACTGATCCGGGGGTCGGATGGTGGAGCATTGGCCCTGGGGCTGGATGGTGAAGTGTTTTCCCTCGGGCTGGGTGGCTGAGCACTGTTCCGGGGTCGGATGAGATAGCATTGGCCGTGCGATTGGATGGTAAAGTGTTTTCCCTCGGGCTGGGTGGCTGAGCACTGATCCGGGGGTCGGATGGTGGAGCATTGGCCCTGGGGCTGGATGGTGAAGTGTTTTCCCTCGGGCTGGGTGGCTGAGCAGTGGTCCGGGGTAAGTTGACAAAGCATTGGCCGTGCGATTGGATGGTGAAGTGTTTTCCCTCGGGCTGGGTGGCTGACCACTGATCCGGGGGTCGGAGGGTGGAGCATTGGCCCTGGGGCTGGATGGTGAAATGTTTGCCCTAGGTCTGGGTGGCTGAGCACTGATCCGAGGGTCGGATGGTGGAGCATTGTCCCTGGGGCTGGATGGTGAAGTGTTTGCCCTGGGCCTGGGTGGCTGGGCACTGATCCTGGGGTCGGATGGTGGAGCATTGGCCCTGGGGCTGGATGGTGAAGTGTTTTCCCTCGGCTGGGTGGCTGAGCACTGGTCCGGGGTCGGATGACATAGCATTGGACGTGCGATTGGATGGTGAAGTGTTTTCCCTCGGGCTGGGTGGCTGAGCATTGATCCAGGGGTCGGATGGTGGAGCATTGGGCCTGGGGCTGGATGGTGAAGTGTTTTCCCTCGGGCTGGGTGGCTGAGCACTGAACCGGGGTCGGAGGGTGGAGCATTGGCCCTGGGGCTGGATGGTGAAATGTTTGCCCTGGGGCTGGGTGGCTGAGCACTGATCCGAGGGTCGGATGGTGGAGCATTGGCCCTGGGGCTGGATGGTGAAGTGTTTTCCCTCGGGCTGTGTGGCTGAGCACTGGTCCGGGGTCGGATGAGATAGCATTGGCCGAGCGATTGGATGGTGAAGTGTTTTCCCTCAGTCTGGGTGGCTGAGCACTGATCCGGGGGTCGGATTGTAGAGCATTGGCCCTGGCGCTGGATGGTGAATTGTTTTCCCTCGGGCTGGGTGGCTGAGCACTGATCAGGGAGTCGGATGGTGGAGCATTGGCCCTGGGGCTGGATGGTGAAGTGTTTTCCCTCGGGCTGGGTGTCTGAGCACTGGTCCGGGGTCGGATGAGATAGCATTGGCCGTGCGATTGGATGGTGAAGTGTTTTCCCTCGGGCTGGGTGGCTGAGCACTGATCCGGGGGTCGGATGGTGGAGCATTGGCCCTGGGGCTGGATGGTGAAGTGTTTGCCCTGGGGCTGGGTGACTGAGCACTGATCCTGGGGTCAGAGGGTGGAGCATTTGCCCTGGGGCTGGATGGTGAAATGTTTGCCCTGGGGCTGGGTGGCTGAGCACTGATCCGGGGGTCGGAGGGTGGAGCATTGGCCCTGGGGCTGAATGGTGAAATGTTTGCCCTGGGGCTGGGTGGCTAAGCACTGATCCGAGGGTCGTATGGTGGAGCATTGGCCCTGCGGCTGGATGGTGAAATTTTTGCCCTGGGCCTGGGTGGCTGGGCACTGATCCTGGGGTCGGATGGTGGAGCATTGGCCCTGGGGCTGGATGGTGAAGTGTTTGCCCTGGGGCTGGGTGGCTGAGCACTGATCCTGGGGTCCGATGGTGTAGCATTGGCCCTGGGGCTGGATGGTGAAATGTTTTCCCTGGGGCTGGGTGGCTGAGCACTGATCCGGGGTTCGGATGGTGGAGCATTGGCCCTGGGATTGGATGGTGAAGTATTTTCCCTCGGGCTGTGTGGCTGAGCACTGATCCTGGGGTCGGATGGTGAATCATTGGCCCTGGGATTGGATGGTGAAGTGTTTTCCCTCGGGCTGGGTTGCTGAGCACTGATACCAAGTCCAGGTGTCTGAGCACTTATCCTGGGGTCGGATAGTGGAGCATTGGCCCTGGGGCTGGATGGTGAAGTGTTTTCCCTCGTGGTGGGTGGCTGAGCACTGATACTAAGACCAGGTGGCTGACAACTGATCCTGGGGTCCCAGGGTGGTGCATTGGCCCTGGCGTTGGATGGTGAAGTGTTTGCCCTGGGGCTGGGTGGCTGAGCACTGATCCTGGGTTCCGATGGTGGAGCATTGGCCCTGGCGCTGGATGGTGAAGTGTTTGCCCTGGGGTTGGGTGGCTGGGCACTTGTCCTGGGGTCAGATGGTGGAGCATTGGCCGTGGGGCTGGATGGTGAAATGTTTTATCTCGGGCTGGGTGGCTGAGCACTGATTCGGGGGTCGGACGGTGGAGCATTGGCCCTGGGGTTGGATGGTGAAGTGTTTTCCCTCGGGCTAAGTGGCTGAGCACTGGTCCAGGGTCAGATGACATAGCATTCGCCGTGCGATTGGATGGTGAAGTGTTTTCCCTTCGGCTGGGTGGCTGAGCACTGGTCCGGGGTCGGATGAGATAGCATTGGTTGTGCGATTGGATGGTGAAGTGTTTTCCCTCGGGCTGGGTGGCTGAGCACTGATCCGGGGGTCGGATGGTGGAGCATTGGCCCTGGGGCTGGATGGTGAAGTGTTTTCCCTGGGGCTGGGTGGCTGAGCACTGATCCTGTGGTCGGAGGTTGGAGCATTTGCCCTGGACCTGGATGGTGAAATGTTTGCCCTTGGGTTGGGTGGCTGAGCACTGATCCGGGGGTCGGAGGGTGGAGCATTGGCCCTGGGGCTGGATGGTGAAGTGTTTGCCCTGGGGCTGGGTGGCTGTGCATTGGTCCTGGGGTCGGATGTTGGAGCATTGGCCCTGGGGCTGGATGGTGAAGTGTTTTCCCTCGGGCTGGGTGGCTGAGCACTGGTCCGGGGTCCGATGAGATAGCATTGGCCGTGCGATTGGATGGTGAAGTGTTTTCCCTCGGGCTGGGTGGCTGAGCACTGATCCGGGGGTTGGAGAATGGAGCATTGGCCCTGGGATGGATGGTGAAATGTTTGCCCTGGGGCTGGGTGGCTGAGCACTGATCCGAGGGTCGGATGGTGGAGCATTGGCCCTGGGGCTGGATGGTGAAGTGTTTTCCCTTGGGCTGGGTTGCTGAGCACTGATACCAAGTCCAGGTGGGTGAGAACTGATCCTGGAGTCGGATAGGAGAGCATTGGCCCTGGGAGTGGATGGTGAAGTGTTTTTTCTTGGGCTGGGTGGCTGAGCACTGATCCTGGGGTCCTATGGTGGAGCATTGGCCCTGGGGCTGGATTGTGAAATGTTTGCCCTGGGGCTGGGTGGCTGAGCACTGATACCAAGTCCAGGTGTCTGAGCACTGATCCTGGTGTCGGATGGTGTAGCATTGGCCCTGGGGCTGGATGGTGAAGTGTTTTCCCTCTGGCTGGGTGGCTGAGCACTCGTCCGGGGTCGGAGGGTGGAGCATTTGCCCTGGGGCTGGATGGTGAAATGTTTGCCCTGGGGCTGGGTGGCTGAGCACTGATCCGGGGTCGGATGGTGGAGCATTGGCCCTGGGATTGGATGGTGAAGTGTTTTCTCTCGGGCTGGGTGGCTGAGCACTGATACTAAGTCCAGGTGGCTGAGCACTGATCCTGTGGTCGGAAGGTGGAGCATTGGCCCTGGGGTTGGATGGTGAAGTGTTTGCCCTGGGGCTGGGTGGCTGAGCACTGATCCTGGGGTCCGATGGTGGACCATTGGCCCTGGGGCTGGATGGTGAAATGTTTGAGGCACTGAGGATGGCTCTGTGGCCTCTGCCTCAGGCGCTAGAATGGCTCTAGTTGCAACAAATCGACGCCCCAGATGGGCAGAGCATCGCCGCCTGGTGGGCATGCCGGGTGGATCCCGGTCGGGTGCATGCGGGAGTCTGTCTGACTGCCTCCTCGTTTCCAACTTCAGAAAAATACAAAAAATAAATAAATAAATAAATAATAAAAGAAATAAGATCTTTAAAAAATGATATGTATATTTGTATAGAAATAGATAAGAATAAACCTCAAAATTATACTGTATATTTAATTGGATGACCACATTCTAGGTTATTTTTCAACAATTTTATACCTTTGCTTTTCTGTATTTTCTAAAACTTCTATAATAAGCATTACTTTTTCTTTTTTTTTTGTATTTTTCTGAAGTTTGAAACGGGGAGGCAGTCAGACAGACTCCTGCATGCACCCGACCGGAATCCACCCGGCATGCCCACCAGGGGACGATGCTCTGCCCATCTGAGGCGTTACTCTGCTACAACCAGAGCCATTCTAGCGCCTGAGACAGAGGCCACAGAGCCATCTCCAGCACCCGGGCCAACATTGCTCCAATGGAGCCTTGGTTGCGGGAGGGGAAGAGAGAGAGAGAGAAGAAGGAGAGGGGGAGGGGTGGAGAAGCAGATGGGTGCTTCTCCTGTGTGCCCTGGCCGGGAATCGAACCCGGGACTCCTGCACGCCAGGCCGATGCTCTACCACTGAGCCAACCGGCCAGGGCCAAGCATTACTTTTATAATAAAAAAGAATTTTTAAAAAATTTAGACCATTTGCATGACCTGTGGTGGGGCAGTAGATAAATCGTTGACCTGGAACCCTGGGGTCACCGGTTGAAACCCCTTGACTGGCTTGCCTGGTCAAGGCATATATGGGAGTTGATGCTTCCTTCCCCCCCCCTTTCTTTCTCTCTCTATCTCTCCTTACTAAAAGATAATTTTTTTTTTCATTTAGACCATTTAATTTTATTTGCTCTGTATAAGACGATGAGCTAAGAACAAAGGAAAGATGTTTGTTATATGTGGTTCTTAAAAACCAGGTGTCTAAACTATAATTTAACAAAGAAGAATAAAATATTCATTACTAAATCACATTCTGAATAAACCTAAATCCAAAGTACTGCCAGAAAGATAGGAAGATATTTTCTTCCAGAAAGAAACTTTGAGCTTGATTTCTTTTCTTTTTCCTTGTTGTGCCCTAGAGTCCTCTTGTGGTTCATGCAATGTCTCTTGAACAGTAAAGAGGAGTACTATAATTCAGTGAGAAAACAGTATGTGCCATATTGTTCATTTTTGTTTAAAAGGAACCTACAGCCGGTGGTGGCGCAGTGGATAAAGCATCGACCTAGAATGCTGAGGCTACCGGTTCAAAACCCTGGGCTTGCCTAGTCAAGGCTTATATGGGGGTTGATGTTTCCTGCTCCTCCCCATCTTCCCTCTCTCTCTCTCTCTCTCCCTACTCTCTCTCTCTTAAAATGAATAAATAAAATAAAAATATATATATATTAAAAGGACCCTACATACTGAATTCCAACCAACCATGACAGATGTGCCTAAAAATGGCTTGACCCTTTGCAAGAGAGTTATTTTCTAAATTAATTTTGTTATATCAGAATTTGGTTAGTTAGGTTAAAAATTAATAGCACTGGTTGATACTTTAAAACAGGGGTCCCCAAACTTTTTACACAGGGGCCAGTTCCCTGTCCCTCAGACCATTGGAGGGCCGGACTATAAAAAAACATATGAACAAATCCCTATGCACACTGCACATATCTTATTTTAAAGTAAAAAAACAAAACAGGAACAAATACAATATTTAAAAAAAATTTTAAACAAGTAAATTTAAATGAACAAACTGACTAGTATTTCAATGGGAGCTGTGGTCCTGCTTTTGGCTAATGAGGTGGTCAATGTGTTCCTCTCACTGACCATCAATGAAAGAGGTGCCCCTTCCGGAAGTGCGGCAGGGCCAGATAAATGGCCTCAGGGGGCCGCATGCAGCCCGCGGGCCGTAGTTTGGGGACCCCTGCTTTAAAATTCAGTTTTAGAAAGGATTGTAGAACCAGACTTTGTTCTTCTAATGTTTGTGTCATTATTTTTGTGTGTGTCCGTGAACAAAAATAAAAAGGGAGAGAGAGAGAAAAGCTTAACATTGTGCTATAAATAGATTTGTATCTGTCTACACAAACCCATCCAGTAGCTTTGCCTAGACGTAGCCATTCTCCATCACATATTCCAAGGAGATATTTCTGGCAAGGGCGAGATGATCTGTTGCCCCAACCATAGGATGCTCACTGTTTGCAAAGCAAATTCGTTAATATGCTTAAACATCATTCAGGAGCAGGAGCCACACAAATGTTTGGTCATTATTTGTCATTTACAATTTATTCATAGGGATCCAGCTGGCAACCATCTGGTGCATAAAAGTAAAAATTGAAGGAAAAAAATAAAATAAATGTCACTGGAAAAATATAATTTAGTTTCCATATGTCCTTGACACATATTAAGTTCAGTTAATTAGTTGTTAGGGAAGAAGATGGAGGCTCTACAATAGCAGGTACAAATATGGAATTTAACACAAAGGTAAGTTGAAATTTTACTCCAAGGGTATGCTGAAGGCCAAAATGAAGAAAGTGATAACTACCGTAATTAACTGGCAATATACTAGGTAGTTTAGGCTAGGCTGTGGTAACAAATTAGAATCTAAAATGTATAATGGCTTACATGCAATAGAAGCTTTCTCTTTCTCAACAATTCAAGGAAATTGAATTAGGTTGGTAAATATGTTCTCAAGCAGTGACTCAGGGTCCTGAGCTATCTTGTGGATCACCCATCTCATTGGACCCACGGATAGAATTCTGCCAATACACAGAGGATCCGTGGATAGAATTCAAGGGCTGTCAGAATATTTATATGAGAAAAATTACATTACTATTAACTTTGAACTAAAATTTATCATTTTATGTTAATTATAAATACACTAAAAAAAAAACCCACAGAAGTATTAACAGTACTTGTGACTTTGTAGCAAGTAGGAATCACAGGTTTTTGGGGGGGTTTTTTATCGTTGCTATTGCTGCAGATCTTTCAAAGAATCATATTTATTCTTGGCACTCTTTCAAAATTACAGTCATTATTTGACCTGCCTCTTGATGTATTTTAATACTAAAAATCAAAATAAAACAAAGAAAGGACAGTGTGGTAGGTAGCCTTAGGATGTCCTCCGTGATCCCAGATTCCTTGTGTTCATTCCTTTGAGTAATTCTCCTCCAATGAATAGAGTACGGCAAAAGTGATTTTCTGTCATTTGCGAGATTAGGTTAAACAATTTGGTGGATTCTGTGCCCTCTATTGGAGCGCTTGCTCTGGGAAAAGTGACACTGAATGACATAAGGCAAGTTTTTGGAAAGGTCAGTGTGACAAAGAACTAAAGCCTGCCAACAACCATTTGAGCTTAGAAGTGGCTCTTTCCCTGGTCAAGGTTTCAGCTGAGTGCATCCCATTATGTCACCTTGATTTTAGCCTTAGGAAGGAAGGATTCTGAGCCAGAGCCACAAAGCTAAGCTGTTTCGGACCCACAGAAACCATGTGATAATAAATTTTATAAGCTGCTAAATTTGGGGGTAATTTGGTATATAGCAACAGATAATTAATATACATTTATATATTACCCTATCACTAATTGCCTAAATACTATGATAAATGTTTGCAATATAATTGGCTTCCTTTATAACTCGAGCATTTTATTGCATACATTAAGAACACTATGAGAAGGGATCCAAAGGTTTCTTCAGTGTGCCAACCCATGGTGCAAAAAAGATTAACCCTATGTATGGCCTCATACTTGCCTAGTACTAGCTGGCAAGAGGAGAGAATAACATGAAGGAGGTGTGCCTTATATCTTCGGCCCAGAGAAAGCAGACATTTATGACCACATATTATTTGTATGAACTGGTTATATGGCCACAACTCAATGCAGTTTGGTTTGAGAAATGTAGTTCGTTGGTGAATAGCATTTTGCTAGCTATTGCTCCATATAAGGGGAGGATATATTTTAATCACTAGAGCCAATGCAAATGTTCAAAATATTAAGAAAAGCAATAAAAATATCTGCAAGAATATCTTCAAGTTCATTTGGAAAATAAACGCAAAGAGTCAAATAAAAGAAGCAGATGGTGATGACATAAAACATAAAGTGATCTTTATCCCAAATGCTAAAACATCTGTAGATATGAAGCTGTGAAAGATTAATTTGGAGCCAGCATCTAGATCAGAAAATCAGAAATCAAATTTTTCTTTGGTCTTTCTTCAGAATTAATTTTGTGAGGTTATGAGCACAGAATCTTGATTTTTTTAGAGTAACTGAACAAAGAATGGGATAAGGTCATTAATGTTTAGTTATTCATTCATTCAATAAACATTCACTGAAAGCCTACTGTAGAACAGAAACTATACTAAATACTGGGAAAATGAGATTGCCAAACACAAGAAAAGACCCGTGTTCTGAGAGAGCTTATGATGAGGGAAACAGCTCAGCCAAGTAAATTTATGCAGCGTTCACGCATAATCACACATAATCACAGGGTGCTAAAGCAACATTCTAAATCACAATTACTTTTTTTATTTCAACATGCTTTGGGCTAGAATGATGAAATTAAATTAGAATGTTAGGCTGAGGTTGTTAAATAGGGTAAGATTGCTATGGGGATCATTTATCAGACCTTCCCTGGGATCCCTTAATCCACAAAATAAAGCTGTCTCTTAGCGTTCACAGAAAGTTTTCAGAAAATATGGAAAATATCCCAGTCCTCCGATAATAGGGACAATGGCAAGAAAGAATTCTTAGAAGTCCCATACACGGAATGTCATGTGAAAAAAATTAGTTATCCTATGCTTCCTCCAATGTTTACATCTGGCCAATGACTGCTGAGTCCTGGAGGAAATCAGGACAAAGGGAAGCTGGGCTCCCAGCAGCTCAGCTTTGAGAAGGAAGATAAGGCAAATCTACTCTTTCCTTGGCCTGTGGCAGCCCCGCACTCCAGTACATGGTTTGATGTGCAGGTGAGTAGAGTGTAGGCTGAGTCTCAGTCTCATTTGACCCCTGGGCTGCATATCCAAGTCATAAGCAGAGGCCCTGCCGGAGGATCCTCGGCAAAGTCCCACGCCTCCCGCCGCACTCTTCCTTCCCAGGACGTATCATTTCGCTCCCTCTCTCAGCGACTTGGAGTTTCCAGCACCATGTCTGTTCTTCCGACTTAGCAGACAGGATTATACAAGAATTCTATTTGGTTTCACAGTGTTGAATATTCATTCTTCATTCAACAACTATGTATTAGCAAATTGTTACTTCGGTGAAAAAATGAAGTATTAGACATTTATGGAAAATAAACGATAGGAAGTGAATCATCTCCTTGAACAAGTTCACATCAACTAACCTTTCTATGATCTTTTTAAATTAAATATAGTGGGCTGACATTGGTTAATAAAATTATATAGGGTTCAGGTGTACAATTCTATAATATATCCTGTATTGTGTGTTCACCACCCAAAGTCAAATGTCCTTTGTCACTATTTATTCCCCCTTGACCTTCTTCTACCTCCCCTACACACACTCCTTTTCCCTCTGGTAACTGTTACATCTGGACAGCGAGGAAACAAACATTTTACCACACAATTATATAGGCAAATTAAGGAGTCTTTTATTTTAAAGCTGGCGACCACAAGTGGATTCACATCCTAAAGAACTCGCAGCTCCGAATGAGCTCACGGGTTTGCTTTTAAAGGCAAAAAAAGAAGCGGGGGTGGGGGTGAGCATCTAGCCAAAGCAGTTTTACAGAAGTGAAACAGGCTTCCGTTATCATTGGAACAATCTAGGGAGAGAGTGCTCAGTGAAGCATTTTACAAAAAGCAAAAGAATGTGCTTGGTTATCTTGGCCTTTCACAGAGGTTATTAAGGCAGCATCCTGAGGGCTTTCTGGAATCTAGACATTAGTGAACATTTATGGCCTTTACAGAACTCTTTTCATTTACTCATCTGCAAATCTTGAAAAACTTGTTCTATGCTCAGGGTATGCTGAGCTACATTTCACTAATCACCATACTGTTGCTTGTCTTATGAGGTTTTTCTTTTTAATTTGCTTTAATCCCTTCATTTTTTTCACCCAACCCCCAAACTCCACTTTCCTCTGACAGCTGTCAGTCTGTTTTCTGTATCTACGAGTCTGTTTATATTTTGTTAGTTTATTTTGTTTATCAGATTCCACATATAAGTGAAATTATATGGTATTTGTCTTTCTCTGACTGGCTTATTTCACATAGTCCATTCATTCTGTCACAAAAGATTAAGATATCCTTCTTTTTTTATGGCCAAGTAGTATTCCACAATTTTTTTTATGCACTCATCTACTGATGGACATCTGTACATCAAGTAACTTCCAAAATCTATGTTTCATCAAAACATCACTCTTTGTTATTGCATTTGTCAGAAAAAAAAGAGAATTAGTGCCCTGGCCGGTTGGCTCAGTGGTAGAGTGTCGGCCTGGCGTGCAGAAGTCCCGGGTTCGATTCCCAGCCAGGGCACACAGGAGAAGCGCCCATTTGCTTCTCCATCCCTCCCCCTCTCCTTCCTCTCTCTCTCTTCCCCTCCGGCAGCTCCATTGGAGCAAAGATGGCCTGGGCGCTGGGGATGGCTCCATGGCCTCTGCCTCAGGCGCTAGAGTGGCTCTGGTTGCAACAGAGCGATGCCCCGGGTGGGCAGAGCATCGCCCCCTGGTGGGCGTGCCGGGTGGATCCCGGTCTGGCAAATGCGGGAGTCTGTCTGACTGTCTCCCTGTTTCCAGCTTCAGAAAAATACAAAAAAAAAAAAAAGAGAGAGAGAGAGAAAGAATTAGTAAGTGATTATCCCAGTTTTATTTAAAGAAACATTTAATTTTCAACAGCTCTTCTTCAAAAGGATCTGCCTGACTCTTAGAAAGATATTAGCGCTGGCATTCTTCCCAGTTGATTCTATTTGCTTCTGTAATAGGTAGTCCACACCCTTACTTCAGTCAACAGTATAAGACAGGGTTCTCAAGCCTGTTGTCAACATACCAATGAGTTGAATTCAGTTTGGCAAAATTTTGAATGCAACTCCTTGCTGATGCAATGTTGTGAACTAAGATATTCCTTCCTTTTCCTCTTATCAGAGAATAGAAGGGTGTCACTATTCTTTCCAGGTGATTCTAATACAGCAAATGGTTCTGGGACCTGAAGCAGCAGTCTGACCTGGGGACTTTAGAAATGCAAATTCTCAGGCTCCACCACAAAACTGCTAAAGCAGAAACTGTAGGAGGAAGCCCTGCAAGTCCCAGTTTAACAACCCGTCAGATGATTGTAATGTACACTGAAGTTTGAGAATCACTGTTATAGACCATTCCCAGTTGATTAGATGGTCCTTATATTGTAAATTAAGTTAGGAAAAAATCAAATTTTTCTTAACACAATAGACTAGGGCAAGGGTCGGGAACCTTTTTGGTTGAGAGAGCCATGAACGCCACATATTTTAAAATGTAATTCCGTGAGAGCCATACAACGACCTGTGTACGTTATACATTAGCCACTAAAAATTTGGTGTTGTCCCAGAGGACAGCTGTGATTGGCTCCAGCCACCTGCAACCATGAACATGAGCGGTAAGAAATGAATGGATTGTAATACATGACAATGTTTTATATTTTTAACGTTATTACTTTTTTTATTAAAGATTTGTCTGTGACCCTGGCCAGTTGGCTCAGTGGTAGAGCATCGGCCTGGCGTGCGGGAGTCCTGGGTTCAATTCCCAGCCAGGGCACACAGGAGAAGCGCCCATCTGCTTCTCCACCCCTCCCTCTTCTTCCTCTCTGTCTCTCTTTTCCCCTCCCGCAGCCAAGGCTCCACTGGAGCAAAGTTTCCCCAGGTGCTGAGGATGGCTCTGTGGCCTCTGCCTCAGGCGCTAGAATGGCTCTGATTGTGGCAGAGCGACGCCCCAGATGGGCAGAGCATCGCCCCCTGGTGGGCATGCCGGGTGGATCCCAGCCGGGCGCATGCGGGAGTCTGTCTGACTGCCTCCCCATTTCCAAATTCAGAAAAATAAACAAATAAATAAATAAATAAAATAAAAGATTTGTCTGTGAACCAGATGCAGCCATCAAAAGAGCCACATCTGGCTCGTGAGCCATAGGTTCCCAACCCCTGGACTAGGGCTATTATTTCATAGATAGGATAAAAGTCATAGAAAGGCCTGACCTCTGGTGGTGCAATGGGATAAAGCATTAACCTGGAATGCTACGGTTGCCGGTTCGAAACCCTGGGCTTGCCTGGTCAAGGCACATATAGGAGTTGATGCTTCCTGCTCCTCCTCTCTCTCTCTTTCTCTCTCTCTATCTCTCTCCTCTCTAAAAATGGAATAAATAAAGTCTTTTAATAAAAAGTCATAGAAGGAATATAATGAATCTGCACAATGGGAAAAGAAACATATTTGCAGAGGCAGTTGTAGGTGCCCCTAGGAAACTTGAGAAGGGAATGGAGGACTGGCCGCACCCCTTGCTGGTGCAGAGATCAACTTGAGTGGGGAGGGAGGACTGGCCGCACCCCTTGCTGGTGCAGAGATCAACTTGAGTGGGGAGGGAGGACTGGCCGGCCCTTACTGGTGCAGAGATCAACTTGAGTGGGGAGGGAGGACTGGCCGCACCCCTTGCTGGTGCAGAGATCAACTTGAGTGGGGAGGGAGGACTGGCCCCACCCCTTGCTGGTGCAGAGATTGTACTAAGATCTGAGCACTTGCTATCCCCCTCACCCAACATCTGCATGGGACCATAGCTCTCTCCTCTTCCTTTTTGAGGCAGTGAAGCGTAGAAAGAGGGAAACCACTTAACATCCATCAAGGTTTAGAGTAAATAACATAAGAAGAAATTTATTCTAGAACATTCTTTAGTAAGAGCCGGCAAAAGGAAGGGTGGGAACACCAGATAGCAGAGCTTGAGAAGGGTTGTCAGCAAGGGGTGAGCCAGGGGGTGAGATGGCAATGTTTGAGAATGAGTAGAGACTTTCTGTTCACTTTGAAACAAAGTGAGAAAACATCAAAGCTCTGAGGAATTTTGCCTACTCGTGTCAAGTTTCTAATCCTACTTTATTCTAATCACATGGCTTTAAGAATGACTTTACAGTAAAAACAAACTGCTTTTTTTTTTTTACACTTGATCTTAGCCAAAAGGCCGAGAAGCGGTTATTATGGTTTTTTTATAGCATAAATATTTTTAATTGAAGTATAGCATATACAGTCAAATGCAAAACTCCTAATTGAATTTTAAATGAATATTCACATACACATATGTAACCTCTAACCAGATATGGTACATTTCTTGTACCCCAAAAGGATCTTTTGTGCCCCCTTCCTCAGTACCTTCTACTATAACTGCTATCATCCCAGATTAACTTTACTTGTTATTGAACCTTATATAAATAAATTATACATTCTTTTGTGTCCAACTGATTTCATGCATTGTATCTGTGAGGTTTATCTACATCTTTGCCTATTTCAGTTGCCCATTCTTTTTCCTCGCTTTATAGTATTCCACTGTGTGAATGTACCAAAATTTATTTACTTGTTCTCTTGTGCATGGACATTTGGGTTGTCACAGTTTGGGATTATTACAAAATCAACTGCTGTAAGCACTCTTGTACATGACTTTTGCAGGACAAAGGCACTCATTTTAAACTGCTTATGTTTTTAAACCAGAATCTCCATGGAAATAAGATTCCTTCATGGAGTTATGGGAAATGCATTTCAGGAACCTACACATAAAAGGACTTGAGGCATAGTGGTAAGATTTACTGGAGGGAAAACAAAGGACTGCCCCCAGGTGCCCGATGTCTCATCCACGACCATGTGGCCCAGCTCTATCTCACTTTGGAAGAAGTCTGGTGCATGGTGAACATAAGTGCCCACCAGCAGTGTCAGGATCCAGAACTGTAATGCCGTCACCCTGGGCTCTGAAAGTGTAGTGTAGTCTGTGCTCCAGGCTGCACACAGGCCCAGTCTGGCCATGCTTTACCCTGTGCAGCTGCTACGGGAGAGAACGCACCAACAGTGAACTTGGGATTTTGTCAAACTTTACCTCTTGTAAAGCCAGTACCACGGCCACCATCACAGCTGCCTGGCCAATACAGGTTTACATTAGATTCGGAAAGACGGTAATTGTAAGGCCAGGAGCCGCCATCATGGCCATTCACATGCAGGTTCGCATTGGATTCGGACAGTTGGCAAAAAACAACGGAACCAAAAACTGGTGGGCCATCATCTTTAATCCTAGCTTGCACCCGGCGGGCAAGTAAAAACACACACTGGGCTCCAAAACCCACTTACATCCAGTGCTCACAAAGCTACTGACTTATCCGAGTTCCCTAGAATCAAAGGTTTCTAGCTCACCAGACTTATTCACCTCTGTTCCCCATCTCCTTCTCTCTGCAGAAACTCTACACAAACTGGCTTCTCCTTCAGCACTCCATCATCTTGGCTGCTTCTCCTGGCCTCCTCCACGTGACCTCTCTCTGCTCTCCTCTCTGCTCTCTCATCTAACGCTAATCTCAGGAACCAAGAGAGCAAGCTCCCAGTCTGCCCCCATTTTATAGTGTAGAAATCAAAACCTTTAATCTAATATACAAATTAGGGAAGTCTCTAATACAGTGGTCCCCAAACTTTTTACACAGGGGGCCAGTTCACTGTCTCTCAGACTGTTGGAGGGCCGGACATTAAAAAAAAACTATGAACAAATCCCTATGTACACTGCATATATCTTATTTTAAAGTAAAAAAACCAAAACAGGAACAAATACAATATATAAAATAAAGAACAAGTAAATTTAAATCAATAAATTGACCAGTATTTCAGTGGGAACTATGCTCCTCTCACTGACCACCAATGAAAGAGGTGCCCCTTCCGAAAGTGCGACGGGGCCAGATAAATGGCCTCAGGGGGCCTCATGTGGCCTGCGGGCCGTAGTTTGGGGACCCCTGCTCCAATACAAAGTCACTTATCTGAGGCATGATGGGATTGTACCACCCTACATCAAAAAGGGTGGGAAAGGCTTAGTCCTAAAACCAAGCCCCAGGCTACAAGGATCCAGCCTGCCCACAGCCTGCCCATAACACACATTAATATCACCTGGGTGATGGGCTTCTACGTGGGGAGCACCATCTTTAACAAAGTGAGCATAATATATTTTATCTGCCCAACAGTAATGAAACAACGGAGCCAAGAACTGGGGGGCCATTACCTTTAATCCTAGCTTGCACCCGGCGGACAAGTAAAAACACACACTGGGCTCCAAAACCCACTCATTCAGTGCCACTGACTTATCCGAGTTTCCTAGAATCAAAGGTTTCTAGCTCACCAGCCTTATTCTCCTCTGTTCCCCATCTCCTTCTTTCTGCACAAACTCTACACAAACTGGCTTCTCCTTTAGCACTCCGCCATCTTGGCTGCCTCTCTTGGCCTCCTCCACATGCCCTTTCTCTGTTCTTCTAATGCTAATCCCAGGAACCAAGAGAGAGCAAGCTCCCGGTCTGCCCCACTTTATAGTGTAGAAATCAAACCTTTAATCCAATATACAAACAAGGAAGTCTCTGATACAAAGTCACTTATCTGAGGCATAATGGGATTCCTCATGAGAGTGCACCACCCCACATCAAAAAGGGTGGGAAAGGCTTAGTCTTAAAACTAAGCCTTAGGCTATAAGGATCATGACTGCATACAGCCTATCCCCCCACATCCAATGCAAACTATAAACAAGCAAACATATATTTATACATCATATTTGCAAACTTATTTGACCAACACCTGTATTTCCTGGGATTTGAGAAGGAGTAAGCTTTCTTTCAAACTATCCAATCTCAGCCCTGGCCGGTTGGCTCAGTGGTAGAGAGTCAGCTTGGCGTGCTGGGGTCCCGGGTTCGATTCCCGGCCAGGGCACACAGGAGAAGCGCCCATTTGCTTCTCCACCCCCTCCCTCCTTCCTCTCTGTCTCTCTCTTCCCCTCTCACAGACAAGGCTCCATTGAAGCAAAGTTGGCCTGGGTGCTGAGGATGGCTCTGTGGCCTCTGCCTCAGGCACTAGAATGGCTTTGGTTGCAACAGAGTGACCCCCCTAGAAGGGCAGAGCATCGCCCCCTGCTGGGCGTGCCGGGTCGATCCAGGTGGGGCGCATGTGGGAGTCTGACTGCCTTCTTGTTTCCAACTTCAGAAAAAATAACAAAACTATCCAATCTCTTTTCTAACACTTCCCATTGTTGTGCTGGGCCCTCTCCCTAACCAATCCCTTTCCTGGATCCTCTGGTGTTCATGCCTGTAGGGCAAATAAGTTGTAAAATTTATGTTATTTGGTTTTGCTCACTTTGATTGTTAAAGATGGAGCTGCCCATGTGAATGGCCATCGCCTAGGTGATAATATTAATTACCTTCCTGCTTGGTTATGCTAATGTGTGCTGGGGGAGGGATTGTCCTGCTGAAAGGTTTGAAAACCTTTAAAAGGAGGAGCTAGGAGGCCATTTAGATGAGGCGGAGACCACATTGTTGCAGAGAAGCAGAGAGACCATTTGGTGGCAGAGGAGGCAGGCAGCCAAGATGGAGGCCTGCAGAAGGAAGGAGATAGGGAAGAGAGGTGAATAAGGCTGTTAGGGCCTTTGATTCTAGGAAAACCGAACCGGAGCAACATGTGAGTGGGTTTTGGTGCCCCGTGTGTGTGTTTTTAACCCGTTGGCTGGTACGAGTCTAGAATAAAAGGTAATGGCCCACCAGTTCTTGGCTCCATTGATTCATTACAATCTACTTGAATTAAATGTGAACCTGCAAAAGCCAGGTGGCTGTGACAGCAGCCTATAAAACAGAGCTACTGGTTTTACAATGCCCTTATCTTAATTGGCCCTTCCCCCAGCTTTTCCCAGGCTAGACTCCTCCCTCTTACATCACCATTTTGGCTCATATTGAGCAGGCCTCAAAACTATTTCATCATCTGATTTCTACTGCGCGTGTGTTCAGCAAAGGAATTTCCCTACTGTTATACTCTTCCCTCCACCCCCAATCTCAGCTAATCCCCACAGGGAGATTGGAAAACCGGTTCTTCCTGCCTGCTTGGGGATTAGCATCCCTGTTGAGAATGGAGCTGTCCTCTGGGGAGTCTGTGAATGCTGCAGCTTCCTAGTCAATCAGCAGTCAATCAGGCTTACTGTCTGATTCTATTTGCTCCCTTCCTTTGTAAATAACTAACTAGCTAACAACACTAACATTTAGAATGGTATTACAGTTCATTCTAGGAAGACAAATACTCCATCTGAGAAGGCAGTTCCCGTTTCTGGTAGGGCTTTCTCTCTCAATTTCACAATTAAAGATGAAAATTCATCAACTAACTAACGCAGAGGGCCAGGAGACAGTTACCCCTGGCTGGCCCTTGTCACCGGCATGCCTCTTTGTTCTCTGTGCAGAAAATGGAATAAAAGGAGTACTGCCCCAATGCCCTTGCCCAGCTGACTGCTTATTCACCCTGCTGTCTCCGGGCTCAATCCCTCTCATACTACAGAGAGCAGTGTTCTCTAGAATCCAGTGACAGCTCCATAGGCAAGGAAGGCCTGGTCTTTGTAATTCTTGTCAGATCAGATTTTCTTAGAACTGGAAGGAAGTAAAGGATATTGGAAATTCCCAAAGATAACACATATAAGCTAATTTTAGGCTTGATGTTGCCTTAAATCAGCTATGGCCCATAGGCCAAATCTAGCCCTCAGCCTGTTTTTATAAATGAAGTTTTACTGCAACACATTGAGACTTACTCATTTGTGTATTATCCAAATCTACTTGCATCCTACAACAGCAGATTGAGTAGTTGCAATAAAGAATATACGGACCACAAAAGCCTAAAATATTTACAATCTGGGCTTTTACAGAAAGAATTCACTGGCCCTGCCTTAGACTCAACTCTGACCCTTGGGTCTGGGAGGTCGCCACAGGCCCTCCCCTCTCAGGGCCACTATGTCTTCACAAGGAAGATAGTTATGTACGTATAGCAGTATGTATGTATACTGCTGCTCCTCACTAGTAAATCCCCACATTTCTACCCTAATAGGCTGTGTACCTGTTCTTGCCTATTTTGCTTTTTCTTTGTTTTTCTTTAAAACTACATTTTTTACAACCTACCTTTTTTTTTTTTTTTTTTTGTATTTTTCTGAAGCTGGAAAGGGGGAGGCAGTCAGACAGACTCCCGCATGCACCTGACCGGGATCCACCCGGCACGCCCACCAGGGGGCGATGCTCATCTTTGCTCCAATGGAGCCTCAGTTGCAGGAGGGGAAGAGAGAGACAGAGAGGAAGGAGAGGGGGAGGGGTGGAGAAGCAGATGGGCGCCTCTCCTGTGTGCCCTGGCCGGGAATCGAACCCGGGACTTCCGCACGCCAGGCCGATGCTCTACCACTGAGCCAACCGGCCAGGGCCACAACCTACCTTTTTTAATTGATTTTAATTTATTATGTTTACATAGATTCAAGTGTCCCACTGAATACATCCCTCACCCCGTGTTCCCTTCAACCTCCCCTTTGTCCTCCTCCCCAAAACACCCTCCCCCCTTCCCACCAAGATTTGCTTTTCTGCTCTCTATAACGCTGTGTTATGTGTATATAATTTCACCAATCTCTTTCACTTCTCTACATTTAATGTTCACGTTCCAAAACAATGTTGTTTTCTACTGCTCTGCCACCTTCTAACAATGGCTCTGCCTTCTGATTGGCCCCTTCTTTTTCTTCAGTTGGTGGTTTCTTAGTACTCATACTAAGTGCTTGTCCTAGTGTCCATCTCCAAGAGGCTCACTCATTTTCCTCATCCCCAGCCACCGACAATCACAATATTTTTAAAAGCAGAGGCCTGTGGCCCCAACTAACAGTATAGACTGTAACCCATCCCCCACCCCCATCCTCTCCTTTGAAATCAAATCTTGTGGCTCAGCCTCCTTCACATACTAATACACATCACTTCATACGGGTATGTGCACAAACACACACTCACACGTAGTCTGCTTTCCTTTTACAGCACTTTGAGACCAAGCTTTTCCAGACAGTGTGAGTCTGTGACGCTACTCCACATTTTTTAGGACTGGAACTCTTCCTTGCTGGAAAATACTAGAGGCTCTAAAAACTTGCTATGTTCTGAAAATACTGTATTGTAGCCATTTGTTTCCTTTATTATGGACATGTGAGCCAGCAGGGTACAGTTAAGCTGGCTTCATACCTACTGTGTTTTTTCACATGCATTTTGGTGTTCAAACTATGGATTAGCTATTCAAAATACTTGATAGATAATTTTTAAGAATGTATGCCTTTTTAAAATGACCATTTTTATAGGCCACATGGAAAGATGTTGATGTGAAAATTTTCAGATCATTGTCTACCTAGAGGATTTTACATCTGGGAGAACTATTTCTACACTTCTTTTTGTTTTTGCTATAAGTCTAAAACTCTCCACTGAATCAGTGAAAATGCCTTATATTTTGCTAAAATATAATGTAATAGAGATTCTACAGAGGCCACTTTTGCCTCTAGACAAATTCTTGATGGAAAAAAAAGTCATTATGAAATGGCAGATTCATTCATCTTTTCTACATCAAGATCTATAGCACAAAAAATAAAACCTATATCATACTGGTTATATAAGAAAATGTCCTTTTGCTTAGTGATGCATGCTAAAAAGATTTAGGAACAAAGGAATAGAATATTTGCAGCTCATTCTCAAAAGGACAGAGCAGGACTGTCCTATAGAGATAGAATACAAGGCAAACATGTAATTTTAAATACACTAGTAGTCACATTTTAAGAGTAAAAACAAACAGGTAACATTAATTTACCGACGTGACCTGTGGTGGTGCAGTGGATAAAGTGTTGATCTGGAACACTGAAGTCACCTGTTCAAAACCCTGAGCTTGCACAGTCAAGGCACATATGGGAGTTTGTACTTCCTACTCTTCCCCTCTTCTTTCTCTCTCTTTCTCTCTTCTCTAAAATGAATAAAGTCTTGGCCCTGGCCGGTTGGCTCAGCGGTAGACCATCGGCCTGGCGTACAGGGGACCCGGGTTCGATTCCCGGCCAGGGCACATAGGAGAAGCGCCCATTTGCTTCTCCACCCCCCCTCCTCCTTCCTCTCTGTCTCTCTCTTCCCCTCCTGCAGCCAAGGCTCCATTGGAGCAGAGATGGCCCGGGTGCTGGGGATGGCTCCTTGGCCTCTGCCCCAGGCGCTAGAGTGGCTCTGGTCGCGGCAGAGCGACGCCCCGGAGGGGCAGAGCATCGCCCCCTGGTGGGCAGAGCCTCGCCCCTGGTGGGCGTGCTGGGTGGATCCCGGTCGGGCGCATGTGGGAGTCTGTCTGACTGTCTTTCCCCGTTTCCAGCTTCAGAAAAATACAAAAAAAAATAAAATTAATTTATCGCCTGACCTGTGGTGGCACAGTGGATAAATCCTCAACCTGAAAACACTGAGGTTGCTGGTTCAAAACCCTAGCTAGCTTGGTCAAGGCACACATGGGAGTTGATGCTTCCTGCTCCTCCCCCTTCTCTCTCTCTCTCTCTCTCTCTCCACCCCTCTAAAATGAATAAATAAAAAAAATTTTTTTTTAATTAATTTATTGTATTTTTTGCTCCATAAGCTGCACCTGACCATAAGATGGACCTAGGGTTTTTTTTGTGTTTTTTTTTTCGGTTTTGTTTTTTTTTATGTGCCCTGACCGTGGGCCTTCAGCAGACCAAGTAACCCCTTGCTTGAGCCAGCGATGTTGGGCTCAAGCTGGTGAGCTTTTGCTCAAACCAGATGAGCCCTCGCTCAAGCTGGCGACCTCGGGGTCTCGAACCTGGGTCTTCCGCATCCCAGTCCAACGCTCTATCCACTGCGCCACCGCCTGGTCAGGCGGGGTTTTTTTTTTGTTTTGTTTTGTTTTGTATTTTTCTGAAGCTGGAAACAGAGAGGCAGTCAGACAGACTCCTGCATGCACCCTACCGGGATCCTCCCAGCACGCCCACCAGAAGGCGATGCTCCACCCATCTGGGGTGTCGCTCCGCTGCAACCAGAGCCATTCTAGCGCCTAAGGCAGAGGCCACAGAGCCATCCTCAGCACCCGGGCCAACTTTGCTCCAATGGAGCCTTGGCTGCGGGAGGGGAAGAGAGGGACAGAGAGGAAGGAGAGAAGGAGAGGGGGAGGGGTGGAGAAGCAGATGAGTGCCTCTCCTGTGTGCCCTGGCCAGGAATTGAACCCGGGACTCCTGCACGCCAGGCCGATACTCTACCACTGAGTCAGCCAGCCAGGGCTGACTTAGGGTTTTAAGGAGGAAAATAAGAAAAAAAAATTCTGAACCAAATGATATGTTAAAATATTTAATAAAATATACCACAATAATATTTCAACAATATAAACTCAACAGCAGTATTAACAACCATTAGCACTGTTATTAACAAATGAGAAGAGACTTTAATATTCAAATACTCTTCTAGTTGTCTGGGAACCCCAGGAACTCATCATCGCTAGTGTCAGAATTTAAGAAGCTCAGTTGCTCACAATTGCTGGTATCACTTTCTTCACTATTTTCATATATGATACCATCTTCAGTGCCATCTAAGGCATTGCTACACAGGTAACTTACCTGGATTACAGTTGGAATAAACTGATGGAGATGAGCAGCACAGCCTGCTCCGTCTGCCACTGCTTTGCCTGTGCTCGCACTGGCTTCCCAGCTCACTGCACATGCCTGGCACCCTTGTCCTCTCCCCTGTCAGCCAGCCAATGAAATGCTACTAGGCTGGCAACAAGTGACGTCAGCACTTCACACAGAGCTCCAGCACTGCAGCGCAGCCCTCCACCGCTGCAGTGCGCCTCACGTCTGCTCTCATTGATGCCAGATGAATGCACCCACACAACGTCGCTTGCCTTCCTTCCTGCGCTGCATGCAACTGTGGACACTGGAACCAGGAGATCACTCAGCAGATGCCAGGTTCTGCACGCTGCTGTGGCGGGTATGATTACGCTCCTGCTAGTGCTCATTCTACATATGTTTACAGGTGCAGCGCCTCGTAGCAGCTAAAAAAAAAAAAAAAGAACATTTGCTCCATAAGACGCACGGGCATATTCCCCTCCACTTTTTGGGGGGGAAAAAAGCATGTCTTATGGAGCAAAAAATACAGTAAGTAATGTTCTTATTTAACCCAGTATACTCAAAATATTTTAATCACAGCCTGTAATCGATATTAAAAAGTTAGCACTGAAATATTTTACATCTTCTTTTTCAAACTAGCTCTTTGAAACCCAGTGTATATTTTCTATTTACTGCACATCTCAATTTGGATGCTAAATTTTTACCAGAAATGCTTGGTCTGTATTTAGATGTCATAAAAGTAACATCTTGAAAAAGTGGATGCACATAATTATGTTGTTTTACACATACTTGAATTTTTTCCAATAACTGAAATGTCACTTTCAAAATTTATATTTAGGCCCTGGTCAGTTTGCTCAGTGGTAAAGCGTCGGCCTGGCGTGCAGAAGTCCTGGGTTCGATTCCCGGCCAGGGCACACAGAAGTGCCCATCTGCTTCTCTACCCCTCCCCCTCTCCTTCCTCTCTGTCTCTCTCTTCCCCTTCCGCAGCAGAGGCTCCATTGGAGCAAAGATGGCCCGGGCGCTAAGGATGGCTCCTTGGCCTCTGCCCCAGGCGCTAGAGTGGCTCTGGTCGCAACAGAGCGACACCCCGGAGGAGCAGAGCATCACCCCCTGATGGGCAGAGCGTCGCCCCTGGTGGGCGTGCCGGGTGGATCCCGGTCAGGCGCATGCGGGAGTCTGTCTGACTGGCCCCGTTTCCAGCTTCAGAAATTAAAAAGAAGAAAAAAAAAGAAAAGATAAAAAACAAAATTTATATTTATATTAAATAAAATTAGAAATTCAGTTCTCAGTCACACTGGTCATATTTTAAGAGCTCAGTAGCCTTAAGTGGCTTAGCACAAGGTTATAGAAAGAAAATGGTAACTAAATGTAACAGTTGTAGAAATGTTAGGAGTTGCTGAATCTGGTAGATGATAAAAAGTCCTTTGTACAATTCTTTCAACTTGACTATAACTTAGAACTTATTTCAAAAGTTAAAAAATAAATAAAACCTATATCCACTATACAAATGATTGAGTCTCTCAAAAAATAAAACTAATGCTTTCTATAAAGATTTTTCTATCTAAATTGTAAGGATTATTTTATAAATAGAATTTTATAAGCATTTCTTTTTGTTTTTTGTTTTTTTAGTGAGAGAAACAGAGGGACAGATTGGGATAGACAGACAGGAAGAGAGAGCGATGGGAAGCATCAATTCTTCGTTGTGGCACTTTAGCTGTTCCTTGATTGTTTTCTCACATGTGCCTTGACAGGAGGTTGCAGCCGAGTCAGTGACCTCTTGCTCAAGCCAGCGACCTTGGGATTCAAGCCAGCGACCTTTGGGCTCAAGCCAGTGACCACGAGTTCATGTCTATGATCCCACACTCAAGCCAGTGACCTTATGCTCAAGTTGGCGACCTCGCGGTTTCATACCCGGGTCCTCTGCATCCCAGGCTGATGCTCTATCCACTGCGCCACCGCTTCGTTGGGCCTATTCTTTCTAGTGTAAATTATATAGTAATTCTAAAACATGTAAAATGCTAGGCATGCAAAACCATGGAAAAGTTTTTATGTATATTTTATTTATCAGGACACCTTTTATTGCAGGTAACAGGAAAACATTTGAAACTAGCTTAAATAGAAGGCTAATTTGTTGACTCATATATCTGAGAACACTTGGTTATTTCACAGGACTGAAAGGGACTTTCCAAGGACATGTATATATTTAGTACCACAGGACTTCCTTTTTTTCTCTATGGCCTTTTTTTTTTTTTTTTTTTTTTTAACAGAAGCCCAATTAAACTGAGACAATGTATAAATATATAGCAATACACTTACATCTGTTTACTCATTTTAGGCTATGAGTTCAGTCATTTCAAATGAATCCTATTGTCATTAGTCCAAAGCTAAGGAGCCCCTCTCTGTATCTTTATATTTACACGGACTTAAGTGTACTTTTATATGTACGTGGATTGAGTACACCCTCAGTATTATAGCCCAGTGAGATCAAACCAGGTAAGCAGCACCCCTTACATAATTCTGCCATAGTGAGGATGATTTTTTTTTTCCTGAGAGTGCTGCAAGTTAAATAAAAGAATGAAGATAAAATAGCCATATGGACCCACTTGTCTGCACAATTCAAGTTGGTAGGTAATAGGTGTTGGAAGGCTAGAAGAAACCTGTTAGGCTGAAATCTTAATGGCTCGTTGCCTCCACCTCATGGAGATCTGGAGACATTACAGGGCTAAGTATTTTTTGTTTTCTAATTCCTTTATCACTACTCTTATTAGTAAAAATTAATATAGGGGAGGGCTCCAACACAAAACCTACCATTTCAAAATCTTATAACTTGAAGACTTAAAAAATTTCACATTCATTTGGTCATTTTTTTATGTCGAGGAAACAGATAACTTGCGCCTAGAGTCTCTTGCTGCTCATACTGCTTGTCCATTTAGAATAGGTATTTTGTGACCAATAGTCCATTTTATTTTTAACCAAGGATCAAGTCAAAGTCACTTTCTTTCTCATATGTATAGAGGACTCTTTTACCTTCAGAGATCTATTGGTATACAAGGCTTGTGTCTTCCAAATACATTTAAAATAATGTACTATTCATTCATGATAAAAAACTTTAGTAGACAAGTACTAAGAGAGAACTTCCATTAGATGATAAAGTCTATTTACAAAAAACCTATCACAAACACCTTTCCTAAATGTAAAATATTGAAAGAATTTACTTTGTGTCCAAGAACAAGCAGAGGATACCTCCTACCATGACTTTTATTCAACATTGTATTGGAGGTCCCAGATAATGCATATGGCAAAAAAAAAAAAAAGACAAAAAGTTATAAGTAATGGAAAGAAAGAAATAAAACTCATTCTTTACAGATTATCTGATTGTGTATATAGAAAAAAATTAAAGTTACAGATAAATTATTAAATAGTAAGAAAGTTTAGCAAGATTGCTGATACAAAGTAAGTTGGTTTTTTTTAATTATTTACTTATATTCATTTTAGAGAGGAGAGAGGAGAGGGGGAGCAGCAGGAAGCATCAACTCCCATATGTGCCTTGACCAGGCAAGTGCAGGGTTTCGAACCGGCGACCTCAGCATTCCAGGTCAATGTTTTATCCACTGCACCACCACAGGTCAGGCTACAAAGTAAGTTTTTGAAAATCAGTTATATGTCTATTTACCAGCAACTAATGGTTAGAATATAAAATATTAAAAAGATTAAATCATTTATAATAATATCAGATATCTTCATGACCTCAGGATTGAGGAAGTTTTTAAAATAGGACACACAAAGAAAACCAACCATAAAGGAATAGATTTATAATTTCAACTATATTAAAATTAAGAACTTTTGTCCATGCTCTGGCCAGATGGCTCAGTGGTAGAGCGTTAGCCCAGCGTGTGGAAGTCCCAGGTTTGACTCCCAGCCAGGGCATGCAGAAGAAGTGCCCATCTGCTTCTCCACTCCTTCCCCTCTCATTTCTCTTTGTCTCTCTTCCTCTCCCACAGCCAAGGCTCCGTTGGAGCAAAGTTGGCCTGGGCGCTGAGGATGGCTCCATGGCCTCTGCCTCAGGTGCTAGAATGGCACCAGTTGCAACAGAGCAGTGCCCCAGATGGGCAGAGCATCGCCCCCTAGTGGGCATGTGCTTGGTGAATCCTGGTTGGGTGCATGCGGGAGTCTGTCTCTCTGCCTCCCCACTTCTCACTTCAGAAAAATACAAAAAAGAAAAAAGAGAATTTTTGTCCATCAAAAGAAACTATTGAGTGAAAGTGCAAGCTAAAAATTGGGAGAAGACATTTATAGACCCATAAGCAACAAAAATTTTCATGCAGATTATATAAAAAACTCCTACCAATCAATAAGAAAAAGTCAACCAGGGGAGAAGGGTGGAGGGAGGGATAAAGAGGGACAAATAAATGGTGACAGAAAATGATTTGACTTTGGGTGAAGGGCACATAATACAATCAACAGTTCAAATGCTATAGGGATGTTCACCTGAACCTTATGTACTCTTATTGATCAATGTCACCCCATTAAATTTAATTTCTAATTTAAAAAAAGACAAAAGATAAATGGGCAAAGGAATTGCATATCCAAATGGCCAATAAAAATAGAAAAAATGCTCAACATCATTAGTAATCTAGGGAATGCAATGAGATACCACTCTATACCCACTAGAATGGCTAAAACTAAAAAGTGTAAAAAGACAAATTTGGAGTGAGAATATGGAGCAACAGGAGTGCTCATCATTGTTGGTATGTTTAGCTTAGAAAACACCTTGTTTAAATTTAAACTTTTGTATTCCTATCATTAAGCAGTCTACTTCGGGTATATAAAATGTGTGTGAGAGTATTCCAAGACACATATTCAATAGAGTGTATAGCAGCAATGTTTTTAACAGCCTAAATTGGAAACAACACAGGTCCATCAAGAACAGAAACAAGGCCCTGGCCGGTTGGCTCAGTGGTAGAGCGGCGGCCTGGCGTGCGGGGGACCCGGGTTCGATTCCCGGCCAGGGCACATAGGAGAAGTGCCCATTTGCTTCTCCACCCCCCCTCCTTCCTCTCTGTCTCTCTCTTCCCCTCCCGCAGCCAAGGCTCCATTGGAGCAAAGATGGCCCGGGCGCTGGGGATGGCTCCTTGGCCTCTGCCCCAGGCGCTAGAGTGGCTCTGGTCGTGGCAGAGCATCGCCCCCTGGTGGGCAGAGCATCGCCCCTGGTGGGCGTGCCGGGTGGATCCCGGTTGGGCGCATGCGGGAGTCTGTCTTTCTCTCCCCTGTTTCCAGCTTCAGAAAAATACAAAAAAAAAAAAAAAGAACAGAAACAATATGTACCTCGTGGCATCACCATACAGTAGAATATAAACATAAATAAATGACGACTCATAACAATGTAATATTGATCAAAAGAAACCAGACACAAAAGAATGCCAGAATGTACAATTCCATTTGTATTTGCTGTAAAAAGACAGCAAAACCACAATATAGTGTCAAAGTGTCCTTAGGTTGAAAGTATAAAGAGAAGGAAAAAAAAAGTGACTATATTTAAATAAGAATAGTGGTTACTTTTGAGGAGAAAGGAATTTGTGTTTTGGAAAGGGCTTGCAGAGACTTTCTGGGGTTCTGGTAATGTCCTTTCTGATCTGAGAGATATTTACATGAGTGTTAGATTTAAAATAATTCCTTAAACTGTAATTTATTTTATGTCCAAAATCATGTTAAATCCCTCTCATCCAGCCACCCAGTGTGATGGTATTCAGAGGTGGAGCCTTTGGGAGGTACTTAGGTGGAGATGAGGTCATGAGGGTGAGGTCCCCGTGATGGTAACATCAAGAGCATGTCACACACTACAAAAATGTTAAAACTATATTTTCTTTTAAAATCCTAAGAAAGACAATCAGATAAGTGTGTTTGTCCACGCTAATGATCTTTACAAAATACTCCTACCAATTCAGACACTGTATCTCCAGCTTCAGTCTTCCTTCTGTTGTCACAATAATAGTAACAGTAGTAGCAATAATAGTAGCAGCTAATATTTAGGTTAAGCACTATTGTAAATGCTCTTTATGTTTTATTTCACTTAATCATTGTTCACCCTCGGAGGTAGGTACTATTATTATACCCATTTTACAAATGGAAATACAGGAGCAGAGAAATTACCAGACAGCTCATAAATGGCACAGTCAGAATTCAAACAAGGGTTAGAACTCCAGATCCTGCACTCTTAATCACAACGTGGCCGCCTCAGCCCTCCCATTGCCCCAACATCCAACAGGACGCTTATCCCTGCCAGGGTGATTCTAGGTTAAGAGATCTTTTAGATTTGCAGCATGAAGGGCAGAGAAGGCTCTAGGCCATGCTGCTGAGATGCTTTGGACCCGTTTAGATCTGAGTTACTGGTCCCAGATGGAGTGATACATGCTAGTGAGAAATAAAAGCAAGAGGCTTTTCATGCCCTAAGACGATCATTCCCTGGCCAGCACAGAACAAACCGTTTCTAATTTGTAAGACTTGTAAGTCTTTAGTGAGCAACAGCTTGGATTGTCTCTTGAAGTGAAATCATTATACCTTAATCGCTCCATAATGAGGCTCATTTTCTTTGTGGATTTTAAAAAATTGCCTTTGCAGTGAATTTGGAAAATGCTTAGCATCGTGTTAGATGTCATGAAGCAGGACCTTTTTCTCTCTGAAATGACACTCAACATTTACCTTAATTAAAAATATTGTGTTTAGTTAGCCTGAAGATCTTAACAAGATACTTATTTGTGAGAAGCTATAAAAATGGAGGGATAACTAGTAGATAAATTTTACAATGCCACAAACTATCATCAATAAATATTAACTACTACCTGGTAGAAAGGAGTTTAATAAAATTTGAGGTAGAAGAGAGAAAAGGAGAGAAGGAGGAGGAGGGTGGGGAGGAAAGAGAAGAAAAGACAATGATATGGCTGTAAGACTCAGATTCTTTTTTCTTTTTGTATTTTTCTGAAGTTGGAAACGGGGAGGGAATCAGACAGACTCCCGCATGTGCCCAACCGGGATCCACCCGGCACGCCCACCAGGGGGCCATGCTCTGCCCATCTGGGGCGTGCCTCTGTTGCAACCAGAGCCATTCTAGCGCCTGAGGCAGAGGCCATAGAGCCATCCTCAGCGCCCGGGCCAACTTTGCTCCAATGGAGCCTTGGCTGCAGGAGGGGAAAAGAGAGACAGAGAGGAAGGAGAGGGGGAGGAGTGGAGAAGCAGATGGGTGCCTCTCCTGTGTGCCCTGGCCGGGAATTGAACCCGGGACTCCTGCACGCCAGGCCAATGCTCTACCACTGAGCCAACAGGCCAGGGCCTAAGACACAGATTCTTTATGTAAAATAACCCTCAGAAAGCAGTACATATTTCAAATGACAAGCCACTTCACAAAACTGCTGAGAAATATTAGAGCCCGTGTTAGACTGGCTTTTGGTACTTTGGAATCTTATTAGGACTAGAACAAACTAGTGCTTATTTAAACGGCTTATGGGCCCTTTGAATAGTACAGATCTGGTCTTTGAAAAACAGGCACATTTACAAAGCACGTGATTCGAAACAGCCAGTATTACCTGATGCGATTGTGGAAGCTTGGTTGTTTTTCATTTAGGCTGAAAGCTTGAATAATACAGTTAGCCCATTTATAGTCTTTATTTCTCATCCTGCCTTTTGTTATTCATTTTCTGAGGGATAAATCCTAGCGCAGAAGGAGCCATGAGAAGGGCATATAGTACTTAATGAAGATTATAATGGTGTGTCAGACAGTGTCCAGTGTCAAAATGAAGGTTAGAAAGGATTTCTCTGCTGGCTGTTTCCTTTTAATCCCATTTTGTGTGGCCTTGAATAGGATTAGGGTTCAGGGAGGGTTAGAAGGAGACATCAGATAGAAGGGAAAAGCAGGGCAGTGAACAGTGTGCGCCACTGTTTTCCAGAATTGCTCTGTCAGTCTTTAGTGAGGACACTTTCAAGCTTCTGAGCTGCAGTGTTAAAATATCATTAAGTCACTGGAACTTTCTAGTACAAGTCAAGTTACTCTCCTTGATGGAGGTGGAGCTAAGTTTTGCTTCACTCCTATTTTGTGCTAGGCACTTGATTGCATTACAAGAAAATCTTCTCAATCGGTTTCCTTTAAACATACTTAGTGTTAGGGTATAAAAGAAACATTTTCACACTTTAATCACCACGCGTCTTATACTTCTGATGCCTAAGTAGAACCGTTGAATAGTAGAGAAAGGATAACATTTAGAGACACAACTAGGTTCCAATCCTGCCTCTGGCTTTTACCAAATGTGGGACTTGGGTAGGCTCCTTCAATCTTCCTGAGCCTGTTTCTTCATCTGCAAGACGGTAAATGCCTCTACAACTGCCTGTGTTGCAAGAATGTTGGGAGAACTGAATGAGAAGTGCAAATGAACAGCTCAAGAGCCTGGCTTGTGGTAAGCACAACACTCATCACGTGGAAGCTAAGATTGTTGTTATTTTCCTGGTCAATGAGATATTTATATATATAGGTGAGAACTGAATTTTGATTCCCACTCCTTTTTCCAGTTTGAAGGTAACTTATCCTATTGGCAAGGCAAAAAAGTGGTGGAAGCCTCAAAGATTCATAAAAGTCTTCTTTTGTAGGCTTAGGTTAATGAGGGGGAAAAAAAAGAGAGAAACCAATAAAATAAATAAACAAACAAATAAATAAATAAATTTGCTTTAGTTTTTTTCTTGCCTGTTTTATTTTTTTTCAAGATAATTCAATTTGACTTTTATTTATCGTTATCATTAGGATACTAATGTTCTTAGTCATTAATTTTTCCATCAAGATTCTTTCATGTACCGAATATTGGCCCTTTGAGGGACAGCAGAGTTTATTGTTGACCTACGTTTTCTCCCCTAATACCTATCTTGAGAAACAAGGAAGAGAACAGCCGAAATGGCCAAATTTGAAACCTATTTGAGGTAAAACAGGAGGCATCATTTGGTTCCACATCAGATCGAAACATTTTATTGAAAGGTGATTTCTGCTTTCAAGAATCCCTGCTGTTCGCAGGGAGTGGCATAGATCTCAGTGTTAGAATGGCAGCATAAATGTTTCAGTTCAGCCAGCGCTCAGAAGGGGTGAGCAATGTCCAACGAGACCCCCTGGCATGAGTGGTCTCTCCCCGATCTGATCTCGGGCTGGTTCCTTGCCCTGAGAGAATCGTTCTCTGAAAGCAGGGGCTGCTGCCGGTCGTCCACAAGTGGCCAGTCACCATAGTGGTTTCTTCTCCTCCCTGAGAATGTTTGCAAATGAAGAAGTATCCTGTTGAGTCCATATCTCATTACAAAACCCATCTCATTGTGAGTTTCTACTGGAAAGGGGGAAGGAAGAAAGAGGGGGTGAGAAGGAAAAGGAATGAACCCGCTGGAAGGGGCGGAAGCTTTGCAGTGTCTGCCTCTCCTCCGGGCCCCTCAATCTTCCAGTCATAGCCCCCGCGCCGGGTGAACTCCAGATCAATTGAGGAGCTATGTCTCCATGGGAACGGCATGGAGAGAACAAAATGGAAAATAAAGCTCATATTTATAGCTCGTGGCTGTTGATTTTATGTGCTGGCTTTAGTCATGAAGTTATCTCAGGGCTGCCTTGAGCACAGGAAGGTAGGTCTCGTGGGTGCCTTAGTTCCCCAACCTATTTTTTTCATTCCGTTTCTAACCCATCCCTAACATGTCAAGCACAAAGAGTGAGTGTTTGCTATAAAGTCTGTGTGTAGAGCACTCCTTAGAGCAGGGGTCCCCAAACTACAGCCCTCGGGCCACATGCGGCCCCCTGAGGCCATTTATCCGCCCCCCGGTGCACTTCCGGAAGGGACACCTCTTTCATTGGTGGTCAGTGAGAGGAGCATAGTTCCCATTGAAATACTGGTCAGTTTGTTGATTTAAATTTACTTGTTCTTTATTTTAAATGTTATATTTGTTCCCGTTTTGTTTTTTTACTTTAAAATAAGATATGTGCAGTGTGCATAGGGATTTGTTCATAGTTTTTTTTTTAATTTTTTTCTTTTCTTTTTTTTTTATTTATTTATTCATTTTAGAGAGGAGAGAGAAAGAGACAGAGAGAGACAGAGAGGAGAGAGAGACAGGGGGGAGGAGCTGGAAGCATCAACTCCCATATGTGCCTTGACCAGGCAAGCCCAGGGTTTCGAACCGGCGACCTTAGCATTTCCAGGTCGACGCTTTATCCACTGCGCCACCACAGGTCAGGCCATAGTTTTTTTTTATACTCCGGCCCTCCAATGGTCTGAGGGACAGTGAACTGGCCCCCTGTGTAAAAAGTTTGGGGACCCCTGCCTTAGAGTGTGTTTGATAGATAGTCACAGGCTTCGGAGCCAATATGACTTGGGTTCAAATCCCAGCTCTAGCACCAACCTGTTTCTTCCTCTCTAATACAGTAATAATGATACTTACCTCCACTGGCTGATGGGAGGATTCAGAATGATGCAAAATTGCTAAGTCTGGCGCAAAGCAGGCCCTTAGAAAATGGCTGCTCGTATTCATATTACTGTTGACCCTCTGCTCCCTTAAATGTGTCTTGTCATGTTAAAGTTTGTATCTAGAATCAGAAGAAAACATTTACTAATTAAACATCTGGATTCTTCAGGCCTAAGAAGCATGAATAATGACTGTTTTTGTTTTTGCGGTCTTATTGTTTTGACGTATATCTTTAAAATATCATGTCTTGTCATGTCGCCTGTGGCTTCTCCATTTTACGATTCTTGCCAGACTGTCAGACAGGCTGAATCACCAGCCAAAAGACAAAGACACAGAATATACACACCCCCGCATGCAAAAAGCCACTGCCGGCAATGCCTATTTGTTTTGCCATGGCAACCCTTGTCACTTCCAGCTGGAGAGTGAATGATGATGTCATTATGAAGCAAGGATCAGGATGCAGGCTTGAGAACCCAGTCTGAGCTGCAGGATTACAGAGAATTATATCTCAGAGTCAAACGATCAGGAGACAAAAGGAAGCCATCAGCACAAGACACTTAGTGTTTACATAAGCAAACACACACTTTGATAAGGAAAGAACTGGGTTTGCAAATTTGACATTAAGAGTAATATACATGTTGCCTTGGCCAGGTAGCTCTGTAGGTTAGTGTTGTCCTGATATATCAGAGTTGTGGGTTGGATCCTTGATCAGGGCACATATAAGAATCAACCAATGAACACATAAATAAGTGAAACAACAAATCTCTCTTCTTCCCTCTCTCTCTTCTTTCCTCTCTAAAATCAATAAATATTATTTTTAAAAAAAGAGTAAGATCTGTTTATATGTGATTTTAAGAGAGAATGCATGATGCTCCTTCAATTTGCAGGCAAATCTATACTGGTGTTCTGGGAAACTATAAATGATTGCCATGGTCCGATGGTTCTTTTAAGCCTTGGGGGCAAAGTGAGACATGGTCTGGTCAGAGACCTGGTGCCTAGAGATGGGGACAAACTGGGGGCTGCATAGGAAACAGACAGCCTACAGGAGTGGCTGACAGCTAGAACCAGGAAGCAGGGCTCCAGCAGCCTGATGATAGAATCTGTGACCAAGAAGCCCTGGCCAGATGGCTCAGCTGGTTAGAACGTTGCTCTGAAGCACAGAGGTTGCCAGTTCAATCCTCAGTCAGGGCACATACAGGAATACACCAATGTTCCTCTCTCTCTCTCTCTCTCTCTCTCAAATCAATAAATAAAAATTAAAACAAGAAGAATCTGTGACCAAGCAGAGACCCTCTGAAGAGTAAAAGGGGTGCTGTTAGCATTCATCCCTGGATAGCGGGCATAAATGGGGACTGTCCCCAGCAGAGCAGATTGTATGGTTCTTGCACATAAATCAGGGACCCCACCTGGTTTCCTCCTCAGAGAGCAGTTCTGATGCTTTAGCACTAGAAGTGCTGCCACACAGCAAAACACATCTGGGAGGGCGCTGCTGGCCACCTACATGCAGGTCAAGAGAAAATGCGGTAGGGGAGAGGGACTTTTTCCATTATTTCCTTCTAGGTTCTTTGGCTGGGCTAATGATTAAATCGGCATAAGACAGATTAACAGGAGGAAAAATAAATTTAATTTTGCACGTCATATGGGAGCTAATAGAAATATGAGACTCGCCCTGGCCAGTTGGCTCAGCGGTAGAGCGTTGGCCTGGCTTGCGGGGGACCCGGGTTCAATTCCCGGCCAGGGCTCATAGGAGAAGCGCCCATTTGCTTCTCCACCCCCACCCCCTCCTTCCTCTCTGTTTCTCTCTTCCCCTCCCGCAGCTAAGGCTCCATTGGAGCAAAGATGCCCGGGCGCTGGGGATGGCTCCTTGGCCTCTGCCCCAGGCGCTAGAGTGGCTCTGGTCTTGGCAGGGCGACGCCCCGGAGGGGCAGAGCATCACCCCCTGGTGGGCAGAGCATCACCCCTGGTGGGCGTGCTGGGTGGATCCCAGTCGGGCGTATGCGGGAGTCTGTCTGACTATCTCTCCCTGTTTCCAGCTTCAGAAAAATACAAAAAAAAAAAAAAAAAAAAAAAAAAAAAGAAATATGAGACTCAAAGAAGTGACCAAAGTAGGCAGCTTTTTTTAAATTGATTTTTTACATAGAGTCTAGTGTCTCTCCGAATGCATCTCCCCCTCCCTCTTCTGTAGTCCCCCCAAAAAGTAGGCAGCTTTTATAGCTTTTAAACAAAGAAACAATTATTTGTGAAGAATTGACAAAGGGGTTTGGGCTGTAAGTCACCTGTAACAATACTCCAAATTAACAGTAGTTTCCAGAAAAGAACCTTGGAAAAGTGTCTAATAGAATCTTAGTGCTAAGACAAGTTTTAGCCGTGACCTAGTGCAACTGTGTCTTTTTATACGTTCATGTAGCAGAGCTGAGTTAGCCTGTGCCCTGCATGTGGCAGGCCTGAAAGCACAGCCTCTTCCTGTCCCTTAATAGCTGTGTGGTCCTGGGCAAGGTGTAGCCCCCTGAGCCTCGTGGCTTTGTTGGAAGGATGGTGCAATGGGTATTATGTGGTTTGGCACTGTCGCCACACAGAGTAAGGCCTCATCGGATGAAAGCCATTGCCACTGGTTGACTTGCTTGAGATCGTAGCCCAGGCTTATGGCATAGCTGTGACGGAATCCTTAAACTAGGTCCCAGTTGTATTTTTTTTTTTTTTTAATTCTGAAGCTGGAAACGGGGAGAGACAGTCAGACAGACTCCTGCATGCGCCCGACCGGGATCCACCCGGCACACCCACCAGGGGCGACGCTCTGCCCCTCCGGGGCGTCGCTCTGCCGCGACCAGAGCCACTCCAGCACCTGGGGCAGAGGCCAAGGAGCCATCCCCAGCGCCCGGGCCATCCTTGCTTCAATTGAGCCTCGGCTGCGAGAGGGGAAGAGAGAGACAGAGAGGAAGGAGGAGGTGGGGGTGGAGAAGCAAATGGGCGCTTCTCCTGTGTGCCCTGGCCGAGAATCGAACCGGGTCCCCCGCACGCCAGTCCGACGCTCTACCGCTGAGCCAACCGGCCAGGGCCCCAGTTGTTGTATTTTATGTGCTAATGGGAGGCAGAAGAAACAGAGAGTGTTCCAAACTTGTATACCTATACTTTAAACTATTATTTGGGGGTTATTTTATATTTTAGTAAAATTACAGGAACAACACAAGTAACTCCCGTCTACTCTTCATGCAGATTCCCAGTTGTTAACGTTTTACATTTCCTCACCATCGGTTCTCTCTCTTGGTCTACACAGGCACACACACACAATTTCTCTCTTATACGTCTATGATATGTATTCACCTTCTAAGCTATTAGAAACTGCATTCACATCAATATCTCCAAATCTATTTCAACACCATCAGGTTTATTCTAGCCTTTTCTCTTTCCATATTTGTATTCTTTTTGAGAGAGAGAACTCATTCTCACTGCCACCAAATACATTTACTTGTTTGTCAGTTTTTCTGTGTTGAATCAAAATAAGATGCATATTCTTATTTTTAATAAATACTTCTGAGAGTTTACTGTGAAACTAAGGCAATGATCCTCTTCACGCACAGAGGATATGGATTCAATGAACTCATTTTGGAGGTCACAACATAGCTGGAGCAGTGGCTGTGATCATGGGCACTCAAAGCAGACAGGCCTGGGCTCTAGTCCTGGCAATGTACCGGGAAGCTATGTGGCTTCCACAGAAGTCTTCTCCTGTTGAAGTCTCAGAGGTTAATAGCAGTACTGATCTCAAGGGGTTGTTACGAGGATTAGACGCATAATAGCTGTTAACACACTGACCAGCACATAGTAAATACACAATGAATGATTGCTATTATAATTGTATTTTTGAAAGAGTTTTAAAACTTATTGATTTTTTTTTTTTTTTTTTCTTTCTTTCATTTTTCTGAAGCTGGAAACAGGGAGAGACAGTCAGACAGACTCCCGCATGCGCCTGACCAGGATACACCCGGCACGCCCACCAGGGGCGACGCTCTGCCCACCAGGGGGCGATGCTCTGCCCATCCTGGGCGTCGCCATGTTGCGACCAGAGCCACTCTAGCGCCTGAGGCAGAGGCCACAGAGCCATCCCCAGCGCCTGGGCCATCTTTGCTCCAATGGAGCCTTGGCTGCGGGAGGGGAAGAGAGAGACAGAGAGGAAAGCGCGGCGGAGGGGTGGAGAAGCAAATGGGCGCTTCTCCTGTGTGCCCTGGCCGGGAATCGAACCCGGGTCCTCCGCACGCTAGGCCGACGCTCTACCGCTGAGCCAACCGGCCAGGGCCAAAATTTATTGATTTTTAGAGAGAGAGAAACATCAACTTGTTGTTCCTCCCACCCATGCATTCACTGGTTGATTCCTCTATGTGCCTTGACTAGGGATCAAACTTGCAACCTTGGCATATCAGGACGACCCTCCAACCAACTGAGCTAGCTGGTTAGTGTTCTATTATAATTGTATTTTCTGTGTAACACAGGAAACTTTCTCTAATTCTCGAGGCCAGGATAGAAATTGAGAAAGACAATTGCCAGTAAGCTTCAAAATTCATTAAAACTTGGAGATAAAACAAATCTTAACAATCTTTTTATTACTCATATCTCCATATAAGAGAAAGACACTTTACTTAGCATGTAAAAACCTGACTATTCAGAAGTTTTACAAGTACCTTTTGGGTCTCTGTTGAACGTAAAAGGAAGATTGTGTTAACTGCTCCGTCATCTTTTTCTCTTCTGGATCTGGAGTAATTTTCTACTTTGAGTGGAAGTCAGTTGATGAATCATCCTTTAAAGATCTTCATCGGCTGACAGCTACAGCAAAACAACAAAAGGGGTTTTTTTTTTAAATGACTGTAGTTTTTATTTATTGATTTTATTTTTAGCTTTTTTGTTTGTTTATTCATTTTAGAGAGGAGAGGAGGGAGAGAGAGTGAGAGAGAAGGGAAGAGGAGAAGGAGGCATCAACTCCTATATGTGCCTTGACTGGGCAAGCCCAAAGTTTTGAACCAGTGACCTCAGCATCCTAGATCAACATTTTATCCACTGCACCCCCACAGGTCAGGCAACAACAAAAGATTTTTTTTTTTTTTTTTTTTTTACAGAGACAGAGAGAGAGTCATCAGAGAGAGGGATAGATAGGGACAGACAGACAGGAATGGAAAGAGATGAGAAGCATCAATCATTAGTTTTTCATTGCACGTTGCAACACCTTAGTTGTTCATTGATTGCTTTCTCATACGTGCCTTGACCGCGGGCCTTCAGCAGACTGAGTAACCACTTGCTGGAGCCAGCGACCTTGGGTTCAAGCTGGTGGGCTTTTTTTTTTCTCAAACCAGATGAGCCCGTGCTCAAGCTGGCGAGCTCGGGGTCTCGAACCTGGGTCCTCTGCATCCCAGTCCAACGCTCTATCCACTGCGCCACTGCCTGGTCAGGCAACAACGAAAGGTTTTGAGAGCAATTCATGCATTAGGTGATGAGTATGATTAGAATATAAACAAGAGTGATGAGAGTAGGAATGTACAGGTAGACAAAGAAGTGGTCAGCATTCAGTTAGAAAGAGTAGACAGAAGGCAACACACATTTTTGGCACCCAGGTGCATTGTTCAGGTACCCAGATGCTTATGCCCCATATTTTTTATACTTTCCCTTTGATATGATAAGGTATACAGGTAGCGAAAGGCAGATAACAGAAAAACCATAATTAGAAAAACTTACGGGTAGAGCTGCAGGATGTGGATGGATTGTTCCCATGTCTTGAGAATTGGAGTGGGATTAGTCATGCATACTCCCGCACCAGACAAACTCAAGGAATAGGTAGACAAATTCTCAGAGGCAAGCTAGCATTTTGTTGCTTTCCTTTCAACTGATATTCAAATTGAGTGCACCTTCGAAGTGACAAGGTAATCGTGGCTAGACTCTCAGTCTCTGGAGGCAAAAGATGATTCAGTAGTGGTGTGAAGCTGCAAGGTACGGCAGAAAAAAAGAACAGAAATAGTGTAGAGGACGTTTCCTAATGGTGAAACTGAATGTGAAATGGAAAGAGTAGGTGAAGTTTCAAGTTTGAATGACTGGAATGGTGGGGAAATAAAAGCTAGAATGTCAGAAGGTAGAGCTGACTTGGGGGAGGAAGTGAGAAAGTTGATTTAGACAGGTTGAATGTGAAGTGCTGGCAAGACACGTAAGTTGTCTCATCTCACAGGCGGAGGGACCAACAGAACAACCCTAGGACGGAGGTCAGGGCTGGAAGTTCAGGGGAGGACCAGGAAGGCAACAAGGCCATAGGAGCTGTGGAGGATAGTGTGCACTGACTTACTCAAAATCCAATCCACCCTGAGTCTAGAATTCTGTACTGTAGAGGCTGGAAGGCTGAAAACTACATATCCCAGATTTCCTTGCAGCTAGAGTCTGATGGGATTTAGGTTCTGAGAATCAGGTGCATTTGAGTGAGATTTGAAAGATATTGATAGCATTTTCAGATGCTTCTGCTGTTCTGCCAGGAATAAGGTCATGGAATTGTTGATTTTTTTCCCCCCACAGTGTTCAGCATCCAGACACTAGCCTAGCTTCATGGGGGGCAAGAGGCAAGGGTCTGGGATTCCATATTTTGCTTGCATGGCTGAAGCAGAAGGTTCACTGATGGTTTCCTGATCTCTAGTTCTCAGCTAAGGCAATATGCTCCTGAAGTCAGTTGTTCCAGGGGCAGTTTCCTGATTTCTTACCTTCCTGATGTGGGAGAGGTAATAGCTTTTCTACTGGGTCATGTCTGCTGTGATCTGGAAGTCGTTTTTGAAGGTTTAAGTCTGGATTGTATGCCCCTACTCCTTCCAGCAATTTTAAAAGCATTTAAATTCCCTTTCTGCTGAAAATACTCTGGTGGTTTCTGTTTTCTGAAACTGAACTCTTTTTTTCCTTTTTTTTTTTTTTTTTGGTGTGTGTGTGTGGCAGAGACAGAAAGAAGGACAGATAAGAACAGACAGACAGGAAGGGAAAGAGATGAGAAGCATCAATTTGTTGCGGCTCCTTAGTTGTTCATTGATTGATTTCTCATATGTGCCATGACCGTGGGGCTACAGCAGACTGCGTAACCCCTTGCTCGAGCCAGCGACCTTGGGCTCAAGCTGGTGAACCTTGCTCAAACGGATGAGCCTGTGCTCAAGCTGGCGACCTCAGGGTCTCGAACCTGGGTCCTCTGCGTCCCAGTCTGATGGTCTATCCACTGCACCACCACCTGGTCAGGCTGAACTCTTGATTGATACAAAATCCAATGCAGAAATGGTATTCAAGAATAAAGGGCTAATTATTAATTCAAAAGCTGCCTCCCATAGAAGGGTGAGACTTTCACTCATTCATCCATTCACTTCATTAAAACAGTTATCATTACTAAGTCCCTAATGTGTATCAGGCACCATGCTGAACATTTGGGAATACTATACTAAGATGAGTAAAACACAGTCTTTCTCCTCAAAGATTTAGTCTGGTGCAGGAGAGGAGCACGAATATGAATGCAGTAAATTGTGGCAAGTGCACTGATGGAGACGTATTCAGGGAGCTAGTCTGAGAAAGAGGAAGGGTGCCTACCCTGGAATGGGACTCGGAGGAAAGTATGCTTCTCGAAGGAACATAAGCTGAATATTAAACAGTGAATATGTTTATTTAGCTAATAAACACTAAACACTTACTATAGGTTAAGCATGGCACCACCATCTTCATATTCTAGATCTCATTTAATTCTCCAAACGTTCATATGAGGTAGAGAGTATCATCACCCTTTTACAAGTGAGGAAACTGAGGTTCAGATCTGCCCCTGAGTGGCTCTCTCTATGGAGCAGGCCCACCTGTTTCCTCCTCACCTCCCCCCCCCCCAGGTGTGTTCTCCTTGCCTTTTTCTCCCAAACTCTAAGGGTCCTCCTTTTGCCTCTGTAACTTGGACCCTGAGCCCACGCAGCCCAGCTGGCTCACCTTTCCCACAGCTCTCTTCTATCTTTGTGACTTTCTAAATAAACCTTTCCTTGTTTATTAAAACAGAGTCAGATTAAAAAATAATCTGACTCTGAGTTGTCTGCAGGACATTCCTCAGGTGACTGTATGCAGAGGGAACCACATGGGCAAAGGCAAGGGTAAGAAACACATTGTTGGCCCTGGCCGGTTGGCTCAGCGGTAGAGCGTAGGTCTGGCGTGCGGGGCACCCGGGTTCAATTCCTGGCCAGGGCACATAGGAGAAGCGCCCTTTTGCCCCCCCCCTCCCCCCCCCCCCCCCCCCCCCCCCCCCCCCCACCCGGTCCTCTCTGTCTCTCTTCCCCTTCAGCAGCCAAGGCTCCATTGGAGCAAAGATGGCCCCGGGCGCTGGGGATGGCTCCTTGGCCTCTGCCCCAGGCGCTAGAGTGGCTCTGGTCGTGGCAGAGTGACACCCCGGAGGGGCAGAGCATCGCCCCCTGGTGGGCAGAGCATCGCCCCTGGTGGGCGTGCCGGGTGGATCCCGGTCGGGCGCATGCGGGAGTCTGTCGGACTGTCTCTCCCCGTTTCCAGCTTCAGAAAAAAAAAATATATATATATATATATATTAAAAAAAGAAGAAGAAAAAGAAACACATTGTTTGTTCCAGTGAACACCTGAAAACTGGGCCCCCATTTCCAGGCCCTGTGGGAGAACAGGAGCCTAACTTCAACGAGCCAGTGAACAATCCCCGATGGGGTCACACAGAACACACCTTTCCAAATATTTGTGATCTTTCTACTGAGTTCCTGCTCAGCTCCCTCCCTAACCTTTTTAAAGCCACCCAACCACCTCGGTACAAATTAAAGTTTGCAGTCCATCCTGGGTTTTCCCCCTATTGCAACAGTATATTACTGATTAACAGCTGTCCTTACCAATTTATCTAGTGTCTGGCTTTATTTAGCTTTTGTATTTCTTCACAAAACACAGCACTTATTTCATTAGCCATTCATACAATATATATATATATATATTTTGTATTTTTCTGAAGCTGGAAATGGGGAGAGACAGTCAGACAGACTCCCGCATGCGCCCAACCAGGATCCACCCGGCACGCCCACCAGGGGCGACGCTCTGCCCACCAGGGGACGATGCTCTGCCCCACCCCGGGGCGTCACTCTGCCGAGACCAGAGCCACTCTAGCGCCTGGGGCAGAGGCCAAGGAGCCATCCCCAGCGCCCGGGCCATCCTTGCTCCAATGGAGCCTTGGCTGCGGGAGGGGAAGAGAGAGACAGAGAGGAAGGGGGGGGGGTGGAGAAGCAAATGGGTGCTTCTCCTATGTGCCCTGGCCGGGAATCGAACCCGGGTCCCCCGCACGCCAGGCCGACGCTCTACCGCCGAGCCAACCGGCCAGAGCCCATACAATATTTTTATATCACTTGGTCCCTATACAAACATCTGAAAAAATACATTAAAAAATATTAAGACTTCATTCATTTTAGAGAGGAGAGAGGAGAGAGAGAGAAAGAGAGAGGGGGGGGGAAAGAGCAGGAAGCTTCAACTCCCATATGTGCCTTGACCAGGCAAGCTCAGGGTTTAGAACTGGTGACCTCAGCGTTCCAGATGGACGCTTTATCCACTGCGCCACCACAGGTCAGGCAGGATTAGCAATTTGAATAGGTGGCAGTAGCAACTTATTTATTATATTAAGTTATTGGATAATTTTTTGAGTTTAGCACATTGTTAGAAAGGTTGTTAATTAGATTTTTTAAAAAATCCTTTATTTCAGAAAATGCTACAAAGTGAAACTCCAACTGTCCCTGAACTTGGCAGAAGCAGTACAAAGAGAGTGCTTTGGGGATCAGGAGTGGTCACATCGTGGGAGATTTCAAGCACTGTGAGGAAGAGTAGGGTTTTTAAAAAATGTAGCAATCTCAGTAAAAAGGATCTGGGACATCAGTATGCAGGGGAGAAAACAGAGTTCAACAGCTGGGAACCAGGAGCCTGAAGATAAAGAGTAAAGATAATGATGGAGACACTGGGTGATCACAGGTGCTCACAGGCCTATATCCACCCAGAAGTCCAAGCACGTTCACTATTGTTAATTTATATCTGGTAAGCACTGAATCATGCTGAAAACACACGTCACTGACCTGTATATATGTGACAAAATCAGAGTAAGAACACTAGAGCGAGTTTTCCAAGTTGAATTTATTCATTTATTTAAGAACAGGTGCTGTGTTCTTACTTTTTAGGGGATAAAATGTTACTTGTTTTATAAAATTGTGCTAATAGACCTTAGCATAATAACCAGAGTATGGTTTCCCTGGAAACTGACTCTATAGCAAGGAGCTGAGTACAAAGGTTGATCTGGATGGTGAAGGGAATGCTTCTCAGGGAACAGAGAAGTCAGACAAGGAGCAAGGTGACCAATATGGAGGGTTATCAAGCCAAGTCTCAGTGACAGGAGCTTCATCCAGTGAGGAGAGGTATATACTGTACCCTTACCCGGGGACTCCTCAGATATGTCAATGTAGATAGATGTATGGCCTGGGGAAATGGGCCACAGCGAGGCCTTGAGAGTAACGCTATTTATTTTTACTGTTGCTGCCTTGGCAAAATGATGTCAGTCAGTGTTGGTGCCCAGCTTACTTTTTCCAACCCTCCCCCAGTTAAATCCAAACATCCGAAAGTCTGGGACACTGACATGCCAGCCACGGGTCGTGTCAGTTGGCGACATCAATGACAGCACAGGGCAAGCGCGGCTCAGAGTGAAGAGGCCAGTTCCTGACCGCCATTATGAGGGGGAAGGATGACTCCAGGGTGAGCAACGGAACGTATCAAACGTGCCTGTTTCTGGCCCTCAAATCCAACAAGGGCCTCCAAAGTTTTGCCTGCCTGATCCATCTTTTCTCTGACATCTCTTGGTAGGACAACTCCATTTAGAAAGGAGAAGTAGTTAAATAGTCTGACATGATTTGCTAAACACTCCTTAGCAACCGCTTCAGAAACTTCCTGCTGATCCATCCAGCCTTCCTATGGCACTTCCTGAGGACCGGCCAATGTTTACAGTAACTTCTGGAGAACCATTTATCGTCACCCCATGGTCAACAAGATAATTCTAATTCCGTCAAAGGATGTCAAGAAGTGCCTCCCAATACATAAAAATATAAAGTAACTATAATTATTTTTCGAAGGAACATTTTGGGAGGAGCAGAGGAAGGAGTGATTATGAATTTAAATAGCAAAATAACACTCAAAAAATAATTAGAAACTCTAAGCTTGTCTAGAGAAATGAGTTAACATCTATTTAGCTTGTTTGGTATAATACCTAGAATGGGAAGCTTTTTAAAGTAGAATTTCAGGCCTGACCAGGCGGTGGGGCAGTGAATAGAGTATCAGACTGGGATGCGGAGGACCTAGGTTCGAGAACCTGAGGTCACCAGCTTGAGCGCGGGCTCATCTGGTTTGAGCAAAGCTCACCACCTTGGACCCAAGGTCGCTGGCTCGAGCAAGGGGTTACTCGGTCTGCTGTAGCCCCATGGTCAGGGCACATATGAGAAAGCCATCAATGAACAACTAAGGTGTCGCAACAAAAAACTAATGATTGATGCTTCTCATCTCTCTCCGTTCCTGTCTGTCTGCCCTTATCTATCCCTTTTTCTGACTCTCTCTCTCTTTGTAAAAAAAAAGAAAAAAAAAAAAGTAGAATTTCAGGCTACTATTGAAAAATAACAGTGAAGTTCCCACCTCTGGACCAGTGTCCTGCTGGCCTTGCCAGAGACACTCAAATTAAAGACAAATGTTTTTAACGTTTATTGAACAACTACTATGCATTAGAAACTACATTTATTCCATTTCATTCAACCTTTATAAGTATGGCAACCCAGTGAGAAGGGCGTTATTCTCCCATTTACAGATGGAGAACCTGAGACCGGAGAACACAGGTAACTTACCAAGCTTCAGATGGCTCACTGGTGTCAGACGTGGTATTCAAACCTAAGCCTAACATCAGACATTGGCTCTTCACACTCCGCTATTGCTTCCAATATTATCCTGGTCTTCTAACTCTCTCCCTAGTCTTCTGCAAGGTATCAGAGCCAATAATTCAAAAGTGATTGTCAGTCCTAATATTAGTGTACATTTAAAAATTTTTATTGAATTGATTGGGGTGACATTGGTTAATAAAATTATATAGGGTTCAGGTGTACAATTTTATAATATGTCATCTGTATGTTGCATTGTGTGTTCACCTCCCCAAGTCAAGTCTCCTTTTGTCACCATTTGTCCCCCTTTACCCTCTCTACCTCCCCCCACCCCCTTTCCCTCTGGTGATCATCAGACTGTTGTTTGTCTATGAGGTCCTTTTTTTTTTTTTACAGAGGCAGAGATAGACAGGGACAGACAGACAGGAACGGAGAGAGATGAGAAGCATCAATCATTAGTTTTTTGTTGCGCGTTGCGACTTCTTAGTTGTTCATTGATTGCTTTCTCATATGTGCCTTGACCGCGGGCCTTCAGCAGACCGAGTAACCCCTTGCTGGAGCCAGCGACCTTGGGTCCAAGCTGATGAGCTTTTTCTTTTTCCTCAAGCCAGATGAGCCTGCGCTCAAGCTGGCGACCTCAGGGTCTCAAACCTGGGTCCTTCCGCATCCAGGTTCAACGCTCTATCCACTGCGCCATCACCTGGTCAGGCTATGAGGTACTTTTTGTTTTGCTTAATCTCTTCACCTTTTTCAGCCAGCCTCCCACTCCACTTCCCTCTAACACTAACTACTATAATTACTTTTAATTTCTAAAATTGTAATCAAACCTACAACATAAAAAATTCAAGTAATAGTCATCAAGGAAATAGTTACTAACACAATATTTTATTTGTAACGGATGTTAAATTGGCCCTTCTGTTCACATGCAGGCCCTTATCTCTTCCTCTTCTTGGCCTTTAGAGTTCCTCCCACAGACCGATGAAGTGTCAAAGGATTTGAGAAGGTGACAATCTAGAACATTTCTGTGAGGCCTTAGGTGTTTGATGCGTAAATACAGTATGGGATGGAGTGCGGGGGTCATGATGCTTCTTGACAGGAAGTTCATTTTAAAAAGTTGCTTTTTGTAACCTGATTCAATAGCTATTTCATCATGCTTTTTAATGATCTATGTACAATGTAAATATAGGTCAATAACAGAATACTTCATCAGTTATTTGTAATGCAAAAGAAAGAATTTATCGGTTCCTTTTAAATTTCTTCTAATACACACCAAATTACTTTAAAATGCTTTAATATAGATGGCGTTATATTGAGTTGTACACTTGAAACCTGTACAGTTAGGTTAGGGTTAGGGTTAGGGTTAGTTTGGCAAAACCTGTCAATCTAATAAAGTAAAGAATAAAAATTTTAGCCCTGGCCAGTTGGCTCAGTGGTAGAGCGTCGGCCTGGCGTGTGAAAGTCCCGGGTTCGATTCCCGGCCAGGGCACACAGGAGAGGCACCCATCTGCTTCTCCACCCCTCCCCCTCTCCTTCCTCTCTGTCTCTCTCTTCCCCTCCCGCAGCCGCAGCTGAGGCTCCATTGGAGCAAAGATGGCCCGGGCGCTGGGGATGGCTCCTTGGCCTCTGCCCCAGGTGCTAGAGTGGCTCTGGTCGCAACAGAGCCATGCCCTGGATGGGCAGAGCATCGCCCCCTGGTGGGCAGAGCATCGCCCCCTGGTGGGCGTGCTGGGTGGATCCCGGTCGGGCGCATGCGGGAGTCTATCTGACTGCCTCCACATTTCCAGCTTCAGAAAAATACAAAAAAAAAGAAAAAAGAATAAAAATTTAAAAAATGGTGGGCATGTATAATTAAACTTTAATCTCACTCTGGGAGTAGGCGAGCTAGCATTGGAAGGACCCCAATCTGGTGGCTAGGTGGGTGCTTTCAATACAAGTGTTAACCAGCATAATGGATGTTAGTTCATTAACAAAAGGAGCTCAAAAGATAAATAGTTACCTAGAAGATTTTGAGGCAAAAATGCATGAAATGAGGTATAAAGGTATGGCAGAGCCTGCAAGCTCATGACGTTTGATTAGCTCCTTAGGCCTAGAGCTCTATTTGCCCCTGTGACCACCTGCCCTTGGGACCCACACAGTTAGACTGCTGTTGACCCAATCAGGTTACCCAGTCCTGCTGTCAGAATATCACTGCTTCTGTGTCACTGTGGATCTTTCAGGCAAGGAGGGCGTGTGATGCTGAGCAGAGGAGAATCTTCCCCAAGCTTTCCATGGCCTCACCTGCTAATACTTGTTCATGTGAAAGAACTCTGTTTTGCGTTTACTGTCATATACCACCAGGTAGTGAGGCTATACAAGAGACATAAAGCTTTACCGGCCAGTAGAAGCTGACGACTATCTACCAAATGAATCTGTCATTGGTGACTAAATTGACCTAGACAGTCTACAATGGGGTGGCAGGGAACTAAAAGTCCATCTACCCTCATTCCATGGTGAGGGTCATATCCATATCTGATGCTTGGGCACTGTCCTTAATACAATGCCTATCTAAGATCTCTTTAAGACTTCTTAACTGACCTTCAAGAGCTGGACAGAAAGCAATTCAGCCATTCAGGTTTAGGCCATCCTTTGGTGGAGTGTTCTTAAAACATTGTTAACAATCTTATACGACTTCTACTTAAAACAGTTGCTCAGAGGGCTTTCAGTTTGCTAATGATTAAGTTAAAAAATATAAATAAGAGCCAAAATAGGATTATTATTCAAATTGTAAATAAATCTATTCTATCTACCTGTTTAGAGGAAGCTAGCAAGATGTCGTTGAGGTCAAAGTAAGAGCAATTTGAAAACTCAAGAATCAACCTGAGTGAAATTACAACATGTGAGAAATCTAAAAGTAAAAGTATGTCAAACACATTTGGTGTTTCACACTAGGTTGACTTAAACAAATAAAACAACTTGTTGAACATATATATACATATATTTTAATATGATTATGTGTACATGGACAACTGGACATAGGGAAAACCCCCAAATTAACATTTTAACAAATTACAGATACTCTTAAAGATGATATGCTTTAATTTTAAGGGAATAGTTCAATAAATGAATAGCCTTGCATTCAATCTAGTAGATTAACCAACTTTTCTTTTTAATAAAAAACAATACAGCGGTAGAATTTTACCCTTTTAAACACTCCACATAAAAACATGTGTTCCCTCTCCTTCAATATTTAGTTATCTGTTGTCTCTACAGTGGTAAAATAAAGTGGAATTTATATTAGTAAATGAAAGTGCAAGTTTGTACAGCTAAGCTCAGCAGCGAAAGTGAAGAACGGGAAGGGAAAGCTGATGACGTCACACAGAATGAGGACATTCGTAGAAGGTGTCCTGCACAGTGTCCTGTGTATCAAACACAGTCAACATGCCATCATTTCTCATTGCTCTTAAACGAGCAAAACCAAATTCTTTTTTTTTTTAATTTAAAGAAATATGAAGTCTGTATTTCTCCCTTCCCCACATAATTTGCGATCAGGTAAGGCAAAGAGAAGTCCCACCATCCCTGGGGGCAGCAGCAATACACAGACTTTGGAAAGAACCCTGAATCACCAGGAACATTCTTTCAAGGGAACATAAGGAATGAATCTCATCAATCAAATCTGTACTGTTGTCACATCATTCTAATTTATTTGATTAGTTTATCTGGAAAAACTTTATAAATACATTATTTAAGAGGAAAGTAAATTATTTTCTTGCTCTGAAAAAATAACATCTTTTTTTCTTCACATTTAAAAACCATTTGGTATGCTTTTGGAAAAGGAGATGCAAGAATGCGACAGCTGGGTGTGCAGTATGGCCATGTACAAGTGCATTTACAAGAACCTGGTAATCTGCTATAATTTGCCTCTACAAATAGAGTTCTTTGCAATATTATTTAAACAAACAGGCTTAATTTAAACACCTCTCCTACTCACTCTATTTGTAGAGCAAAGAGGTACTTATTTTTCAAGTATTAAATTGTAAAAGGTAAATTTTTTGTGCCAATTTCACCTGTTAGCTTTCAAAGACCGAAATAGCTACGTGAAAAGTCATGCTAAGTCAGCCCGTTTCCTTTGACAGCCCAATGCTCTTATCTTCCAGAGGATGAAAAAAAAAATTGATTTGCTAAATAAAAAACTCACTGGAAAAAGCCATTTTTAAAGTATTGACGAACAAGGAGCATTTCTTTTTTTCTATTGGCGAAAATTATTAGAAAAGCTATCCAGTCTGTTGTCTTTTGCTGGTTTTAATAAAGTCTTTTCAAAATGATGGTCAAGAAATCTTTAGAAAACCGGAGGATGGGGCGCTCTTATACAGCAAGGAAGGAATCCCATTCATTGTAGAAATTCTTATTAAATTTCTGCTTTGGTTCTTCAGAAGAAACACTCATATAACTTCTATATCAAGAGACAGAAAAAAAAAACATTAAAATGTTTATCTAAAATCTTATTTAAAGAACACTATAGTAATAGCTTACATTTATAAAAGTTCACCATGCTTTTTTTTTTTTTTTTTCTGAAGTGAGAAGCAGGTAGGCAGAGACAGACTCCTGCATGTGCCCAACCGGGATCCACCCAGCATGCCCACTAAGTGGCGATGCTCTGCTCCTCTGGGCTGTTGTTCTGTTGCGACCTGAGCCATTCTAGTGTCTGAGGTGGAGGCCATCCTCAGTGACCAGGCCAACTTTGCTCCAATGGAGCCTTGGCTGCAGGAGGGGAAGAGAGAGAGAGATAGAGAGAAAGAAGAGGGGAAAAGGTGGAGAAGCAGATGGGCGCTTCTCCTTTGTGTCCTGTCTGGAAATCAAATCCGGGACATCCACACGCTGGGCCAATGCTCTACCACTGAGCCAACCAGCCAGGGAAAACTTCACCATGCTTTTAAGAACAGGCAATTTTATTTGGATCCATGATCACATACTTAAGCAAATTCTTCCACTAACAAGAAAACACACGTCCCTTTCTTTACTTCAAGTTAGGCCAGCTCCTTTACTTTCCTAAACTGCATACAACAACTATACTTTTCTTTGAGGTTAGAGACTTACATGTGTCTCTGTATCCACGGTACTTGATGCTTTGGTCTCTAAACACCATGTTGGAGGTTAAATAAATGTTTGTCAATAAATAGTGAACCCAAAAGAACCCTTAAGATCAGAGACACTGGACTACTTTCCCAGAGAAGGTCTGGAAAGGTGGACACAGTGAGAATGGAATGACAGATAAGCCAAAAGGTGATTTAAGGCCCAGCAAGTGAAGCAAAAAGCCATCTTAGATGTTCCCACCCTTGTTGTGAATCTGTGACATGACAAAGAAGGAAGTTGCACAGGCAGCATTTCCACCAACATGCAAGTGATCAGACTGTTCCCCGAGGCTTAAGACTCAGAATTCCAGACCTGAGATGAACCTTACAGCTTCCTTTTACAGTCAAGAAAAGGGGATCACTGAAGTGAAGTTATACGCCCAAGGTCAGAGCACTAGAGAAGTAAAAAAGACTTATAAGGTGGTTCAACATTGACTTTTTCAACAATTTAAAATGGAAAATATTTGTTACAAGTTCACAGGCAGAATGTAAAGAAAAAAAAACACACAATTTGATCACAAATACTTCTTTACTGACTCCATTTAAACATGCTGAATGTAGCCAGCTCAGTTCACAAAGTATAACAGAGATGCTGGTAAATACCTGAAAGTGACCTGCTAGGAAGAGAAGTTGATGGATTTCAAAGAGATTTGAAAAAAGAAGGAGCTGGGGTTATCCTATTTGTCCTTGAGACTGGTGGGGCTGTGCTGTTAAGTTGCTATGATCACCAAGTTAGTAACTTTTGATGGACTCCTTAGTTCTTTGGGTCCTGTTAAAGCTACTGTTCTTCTTGTACAAAAACTTCAGGTCAAGTGTGAGTCCCAGAGACAGGGTATAAGAGAGTCCCTGGCAGTTTCAACAACAGCTACAGTCACTCAACAAGGGATGGAAGACCCATGGGTTCAGAATACGGTCCCATTACCTAAATCACAACTATCTTATTATATGTAAAAAATACAATAGCATATTGTCAAGGTTGCTTAATGAAAACAAGAAAAAATGATGGGAGAACATGATGGCTCAAATATCTGAAGAACTGAGAAAGATGAAATGAGCCCAGTGGTCCCTAAGTCATGGTGAGGCATTAAGTGTTGTCTTGATCCGAAGCAGGTTGGGCAATGAATGCCGCTACGTGAGAGGATCCTGGACACCTCGTGGGTAGTGCAGACCGATTTCTACACTGAGCGAGAGAATAGGAGGGGCCCTAGAAGTCGCTCAATCCAAGTCAGAATTCCAGTTCTATGTTCCTGCACAATCTGTCCATGTGGCTTATCTGGTCCCCTGAAGGGTGAAGTGTGCCACAGTCACACTGAAGAAGGTTCATTCCCTCTTGGGTCACATATATCTGATGACAACTGAAGAAAATTTGAGGCAAGCTTACCTGCTGTCTGTTGTGTTTGAACACCATCTACCTGAGGCAGGGGCCCAAGTGTCCCTTCATCTTCAAAGGCCAAAATTGGATTCAAAGGGATTTCTGGGTTCTCACTGTTGGTGATATCTAATCTAGATGGTTTAGATCCAATGGGTAAGTTTATGGTTTCTTCAAAATTGTCAGTCTGAAGAGATACTCCATTTTCATTTGGCTGTTTTTCCAAATTGGGAGTACTAGAAAATTTAAAAAATCAAAATTAAAATGAATTAGAATTAAAACTGGAAAACACATTTCAGGATAACCAAAGACCATTTTATAATAACTAATTTTATAACTTTATAATCAAAATGTTAGACTGACCACATCATTACTAACAAAAATGGTGAATTCTGACATATTTGTATTTTAAATTCTTATTTTTAAGTAAATTTGTTCTTTTTGATATAAAGTTTATTAAATGGAATAATTTATCCATTAGACTAAATCATCATCATCATGAACAGTTCTATATACATTTAACAATTTCTCCTGCAGGCATTCAACATTCCTTTGTGGAAGAGCATTTATTAGGATCTTTACTTGAAAGAGGAGAAGATTATAGTTGGGGGTAAGGGGGGTGATTTGCATAGTCACACAACTACTGATAGGCAATCAGACTGTATGCAGAATCTCCTGATTTCTGGTCCTGTGCTTTTCTCATTATGCATTCTGTACACTCCCTGGCTATTCAAATTCTAGCCCTTCCTGGTGATTCTAGCCTTCTTAAAACACATGCATAATTTTATAGATAAAGTGTTCAAGACCAACCTTCTCTCTTTACTACTTAAGTCTTCCTCTGACCCGACCTTGATTCTCATTGATTAATTCATGTTTAATTTGAGGACTCACGTTTAATATTGGACTTAATTTTGAGGTAACTTTTATCGGTCAGCAAATTTTTAATTTTCTACCTACAATTTCTCTGAGACTTTTCACCCTCTTCACAAGCTCCATAACCAATTTTCTTTTTGGTTTTTTTAGAGACAGAGAGAGTCAGTGAGAGGGATAGACAGGGACGGACAGACGGGAACGAAGAGATGAGAAGCATCAATCATTAGTTTTTCATTGCGCATTGCGACACCTTAGTTGTTCATTGATTGCTTTCTCATATGTGCCTTAACCGCGGGCCTTCAGCAGACCGAGTAACCCCTTGCTTGAGCCAGCGACTTTGGGTCCAAGCTGGTGAGCTTTGCTCAAACCAGATGAGCCCACGCTCAAGCTGGCGACCTTGGGGTCTCGAACCTGGGTCCTCTGCATCCCAGTTTGATGCTCTATCCACTGTGCCACCACCTGGTCAGCGCTCCATAACCAAATTGGCAGTCCTTCATGTCACATGCTCATTAATTAAGCTTTACAATGCAGCAAAACATGCCTGTGCAGCAAATGAATGCTAGATTAAGTTTACTCTTTACTTTATCTGACTGCAGTAGTAAACATATATTTGCAAGTTCCACATTTGTTCAGTGCTCAACTCATGTATCATAAATGACCAGACTGATGATCTATTCTAATGGATAAATTATTCCATTTAATAAACTTTATATCAAAAAGAACAAATTTATTTCAAAATAATTTAAATTTTCTAGACTGAAAATTTACAGATGGAAAATGAAAAAGACTAAAGACATAATGCAAAAATTGTGACCGTTTTAACTGCTAATACATACTGATCATTAATGGAATATTTAGTTATAGAAGGAGGTCTATAGAAGAGACAGGCCAGAGATCAGAAAATCTAGTCTCTAGTGTCAGTAATGCCAAATGCATGAACTTTAGCAAGTCAATTTATCTTTTTCCATCTCTTCCCCAAATGACAAAATAAAACTAATGAAATTCAATCTTCCATTGCTTTTTCTTTTTAGGAGTCTTTGCCCCCTGGAATTAGGGAAATATTTGCTTTCCCTAATCCAATGGTCCCCAATTCCTGGGCCGCGGACCAGTACTGGTCTGTGGGCCATTTGGTACCAGTCCGCAGAGAAAGAATAAATAACTTACATTATTTCCATTTTATTTATATTTAAGTCTGAACGATGTTTTATTTTTAAAAAAATGACCAGATTCCCTCTGTTATATCCGTCTAAGACTCACTCTTGACGCTTGTCTCGGTGACGTGATACATTTATCCGTTCCACCCCAACGGCCGGTCTGTGAAAATATCTTCTGACATTAAACCAGTCTGTGGCCCAAAAAAGGTTGGGGACCACTGCCCTAATCAATTCAAAAGCCTTTGAGATTTGAATACAGATAGGAAAAAAGTAGGCTTACGGTCATTTTTATGGAAAATAACACAATAATTAATAAATAATAACACAAGAATAAATTATTTCATGCACTCACAACTGTAAACCTACTTTTGCTCCACCCTGTATTTTAGTGCATTTTAAAGTATCAAATCTTTTCTTATGGAAAAAGAAAAAAGTAAAGATCCCTGTCCTAACAACCTTGCAAGGCACTGCAATATATAATCGAAAAATTTATTTATAAAAGTGCTATCAAAAGCCTAAAGTATTATATAGACTCAGAGTATGACGGTGTTTTTCTGCTATTTCACCACGTAGGGGCTTGGCATTTTAGTAGTCTGCATGAGCACACACATGCATGCCCACATGCTTAACGCCTGCCTTCCCCGTGCTCGGGCTGCCACACCCATCTCCTGTTCCTTCCCAACGCCAATGGGCTTTCGGTAACCAAGGCAACAGTTCTGGTTCTCATCCCAAAGAAATTTTAAGAAGTTTGGCGAAAGATAAAGAAGAGGAATGCATCTGCAGAGCCCTCACACCACGGCGCTGCACTCCCATCCACTGTGGCTGCGTGTGCTGACAAGCTGTAACAGCAACAACCCCCGCAGGCCTAAGTCAGCAGCTGACTTCATTTCCCCCTTCCACTCCTACCTGGCCACCCCACCCAGTCTTTCTTGTCAGCAATTAGAGGAATAATTGTGCCATATGCTTTGGGTAACCAATTACTAAATGTTCAGAGGACACTGAACAGCAGAAACTAACTGAAACTGAAATCACTGTGGCTATGGACCTGAATGTGTTCTCAGAACAAGAGCACCTACCTGTCAATCTCCTTCTTTGGCTACACTTAGGAGGTTGAGGTTGGACGCAAAACTCTGGAAGCCTTTGTTTTTGCTTGATCAGTCCAAAACATACCCATAAGAGGGGGCTGGGACCATGGCAGAAATGTGCTAGTCCATACTGCTAACTGCAGCCAGGACCTTATTTTTTCTTAATGTTTATTACCATGTTAAAACAAACAATTTAAACAGTGATCCATTTCTTTCTGTTCAAATGATATGGGCTTGGGAATGTTACTTTTTTCCATTAGGTAAAAAATCTAAGCACAACTATAAACTCTTAAGATTTGGAGGAAAACCACTACGTCAAACACCAAATTTACTACAAATCCTTTTTTTTTTTTTTTTTTTTTTTTTTGTGAGACAGAGAGAGAGAGAGAGAGAGAGAAAGAAGGACAGACAGGAAGGGAGAAAGATGAGAAGCATCAATTCTTCATTGTGGTACCTTAGTTGTTCATTGATTGCTTTCTCCTATATACTTTGACCGGGGGCCTACAGCAGACTGAGTGACCCTTCGCTCAAGCAAGTGACCTTGGGCTCAAGCTGGTGAGCTGCGCTCAAACCAGACGAGCCCACGCTCAAGCCGGTGACCTCGGGGTTTCGAACCCAGGTGCTCTGCATCCCAGTCTGATGCTCTGTCCACTGTGTTACTGCCTGGTCTGGCTACAAATCCTTTATTTGAGAGAAGAAACATTCTACTGAAGAGACAGCCCCCTAGGGCTAAGAACAAGCATTAATTGTTTTCTGGGTATTAGTAAGGTAAGATAGAAGCTTGTATCCCCATGAGATTTTTAGCTTCTAGAATAGACATCTGCAGCTGGAGGTGGAAGAATCTATCAGAGTGATCTGAGAAATTTAAAATACTTTTCTGCTCCACCCCTTGTGTTTACACATTTATCCTTTGTTTCCTATTCAAAGCAAGTTTCCTATTCATGAGAAAACACTCCCTTCTGTCAACGGGCACCTCCCTACAACAACTCTCTCAAGAACCACACAGGGCTTTTGGAGTAAGAATCATCCTTGCTCAGGTTTGTGTATTTCTTTGAAAGCTGGCCAGAATTTTGGTAACTCCAATCTCTGCCATTCTACCTATTGTTAGTGGGGAGCCTGTTGGGTGAGGATAATGGCTTTCAGGCTTTAAAAGGATTGCGGACCAAAAACTGAGAGTCAAAGAAACCAGAGGGGCCAGCCATGTCACTCGGGCCCCTCAAGGTCAGGAGTAAGGTGCAGGGAGTTTCTGCACCAGCAACTGCTGCTCATCCTAGCTGCTAGAAAAGTAACATTAGGACATTACCACATCTCTGGGGGTGAGTATGACAAATGTAATCCATTCATAGCATTCATTTCTTTTTCTTGAAGAGAAAGCACACTAATGTATTAGGTACACGAGACATGAGGAAAAGCGAAACTCCTCCCAGTCTGAACTGGGTACTCATTCTAAGGAGCGGAGTTTTCTAGTGAAAACAAACCCTGTCACTGTGCTTATAGCATCTGTCATGGTGGATATCCTGTGAGTATCGACTACATCAAGTTCTTTGGAAAGGACTGTGGGAATCTCTAATTTGTAATTTAATTCATGGTGGGCAGGCTAGAGGCATCTCTAACTCTACATTGGGTGCACAGTAGAGTATTTAATAAGTATGTTGATTAATTATATGAATTATGGAATGCTTCATTAAATATAATGCACTGAGGTGGAAATGACTTTAGAAAGTGATTTCAAGGTCAACCTGAAATTGGGAATTAAAAACATATATCATGGATATGATTTATTTGTAATTTTAAAGTCTTTAACTGGATTTCAGATGCCAAGCTGTTTAAAAAACTTGAGTCCCCACTGAGTCAAAGGAAAAGTGTTCTCATGGATAGGAGACTGTCTTAGGGAAGTGTAAGCAGGCCCTTCTCCAGATGGAAGAGTGTGAGAGGAGAGAGCCCGAGGGATCAGTGCTAAGACTAGTTTAGTAATAATCTAGAAGGCACGCAGGATGAAAAATTTGAGCTTGTGAATAATGTTCACTCTGGGAAATGCAAGTCATAAGAGCGATCCCTTTGAGGATAACAGGGAAAATGTTAGGCCAGGTAAAAGCAGTGAGTTTAAAGAACTCTACAATGAACCCTGCTTAAAAGATGGAGAGCTATCGATCACAGTGGAGGCAACAGATCTTGGAATGTTTGTAAACTGTTTTCTGGTAACACTGAAGCCTATGTTTTGATGGTAAAAACAAACAAACAAAAAAGGCCAATAAAACTCGGTGTATAAGACGGGATACCAGATACAACACAAAAACTCTTTTTCACAGTATCACACACCAGCTCCAGCCAGTGTACTGTGTGTCTTTTGGACACTGCACTTTAGCAGGATAAAAATATAACATCTAACATTTGTATGGTACAACATAGTTTTCAGACCTCTTTCACAGACACGATTTCACTGGACCCCCGGTACCTGTAGGGAAGATATCTCCATGTTCAGATGAGCAAACCATGTCTTATTTAAGCAGACTAATCCTCAAGTCTCTGGTCTTCCCAGAGATAAAACCAGGAGTCTAGCCTGGGACTTCTGGTGCTAAAGCTCTTCACCCTCAACCCCACACTCATGCTAAAGAGTCTTTTAAAAAGTATGACTAAAATGATTAAAGATATAGAGAAGGAACCTTTTAAAGATAAGGTAAACATGTCAGGAGTTGATGCTTTGCTCTCAGCTCACCCTTCATTCCTGCTCTGTGAAGCGGGATCTGGGCCCTTCCCATAACTTTCCTTTGGCAGCTTCCCGACCCTTAGCTTTGTCAGTAGAGGCTGCTGCAGAGACCCTGCACGAGTGGAGTTTTGTGTCCTGGTTTGGGTGTCCTGCAGCACCCCCTCGTGGCACGCCAGCAGCGCACAGTGGCCAGCAGCTTCCCCAGCTCCCCTCCAGGGCAGATTGGTGGGGCAGTGCCTCTGGTGAGACCCCGCCCAGTGAACAGCCTTTCCAGGCACTCTAACGGACACATTTCTACCAATCCCTGTGCCACTGAGTGAGTCACGGCCATACCCTCTCCAACTAGGTCTGGACTGAAGCCCTGAGGACCAGGACCCTTTCCTCGGCTGTGATCCAGGGATTGTGTCTGTTTCTTATATCTGCCACTCCTGTATTCTTCCAAGTTCTCTTTACTTCTTAGCAGCCAATCTCGTTACTCCAAACCCAAGAAACAGTTAATTATTCTGGATATTAAACTTTCCTATTCAAATATTAATCTGTGGTTTCTCTCTCTGGATTAGACTTTGACTGATACAGCAAGCAAAACAGGAATATGTAGTGTGTAAGATGAAAATAGAAAGGAAATAGAAACAAAATCCATAAAGTTATGAAAGGTATGGAAACTGTGGTAAAGAGCTTATTCCCTAAAATCAGTGAATGCCAACCACGAGTCCCAAGTTTGAAACTGCGAAGTGGTCACTGTAAGAGAAGTAAAAGCCTTTTTGTACTTCTTTGGTTGTAGCTATTAATACAAGAGGTGATGTGAAGTCGAAAAACAGACTGACTCAGGATTGGTACGGATAAATTTAAGGAAGATAAATTACACATAATGAAGGGAAGCAGAGTTGCTTAGGCTACATATCACACACTTTGTATACCAAGCAATGGAGAACAAACTTCATGAGTACATTAAACTTTCCCTACAGGCCAGGGTCATTCAGAAATGGAGAGTGTTTTTCAAACTGAGGTCCAATTCTCTATGAAATTTTACAAATTTATGTTTTTACTGATAACATTTAAAACAAATCAATAGGCCCTGGCTGGTTGGCTCAGTGGTAGAGCGTCGGCCTGGCGTGCAGGAGTCCCGGGTTTGATTCCTGGCCAGGGAACACAGGAGAGGTACCCATCTGCTTCTCCACCCCTCCCCCTCTCCTTCCTCTCTGTCTCTTTCTTCCTCTCCTGCAGCCAAGGCTCCATTGGAGCAAAGTTGGCCCGGGCGCTGAGGATGGCTCCATGGCCTCTGCCTCGGGTGCTAGAATGGCCCTGGTTGCAACAGAGCAACGCCCCCAGATGGGCAGAGCATTGCCCCCTGGTGGGCATGCTGGGTGGATCCCGGTTGGGCGCATGTGGGAGTCTGTCTGACTGCCTCCCCGTTTCCAACTTCAGAAAAAAAAAAAATTAAACAAATCAATAGAAGAATAGCATGATGATAAGTCTGGCTGACTGGCACAAAGATGAGTCTTGCCACATGGTGTTTGTGCTCTGTTTGTAGTTCAGAGCATACTGATACGAGACAATATCAATTTATGTGACAAAGGCTAATGACAAATGACCTAGGTTCAACCGGGTGAGTAAATACTGTATTACTACCAAGTGACATGATAGCACACTGTCTCAAGAGATCTGAGGTTTTAAAGCAGTTTAAATACAGAAAAGCAATGGGTGAAACGAATCAGCAGCAACTCTCGGTAGCATAAGCCTTCCTAAAGCAAAGGGCTCAGTCAGTACTGTGTGTATACAGTTGACTTAACTCCAGAAAAATATCGTGCCTCACAATAAGCAATTTGTTGAATTTGAATGTTCTTGGTTTAAGCAGTGTTATTTTTAACTTAAATGTGTGAATTGTTGTTTGGGCTTTCCAGATAAACAAGAGCCATCAACATTTTAAACCTAAGTTTATAGTTGTAAAAATAATAAGAGTAATTCTTGGATAACTCTGGGAATCTGCTAGACTTTTTTTTTTTTTTTTCCTTTAAAGGGGAGATACATTGGAGCCAAAGGGAGAAATTTGTTAGGCTGATTTTTGTATTATATCCTAATGTTTATATCTTTATATCTGATACTAATCTGGACATGCCTGCACTGTGAGGTAAAAGAGTAGAAAAAAGTCTTATGCTCTATCTATCTATCTATCTAATTATTTTTTGAGAGAGAGAGAGAAAGAGAGGAGGAGGAGAGAGAGGGAGAGATACAGAAGCATCAATTCGTTGTTCCACTTAGTTGTGCCACTGATTGCTTCTCATATGTGCCCTGACTAGGGCTCAAACTGGGTGCCTTGGGATCAGTGACATCGGGCTCAAGCTGGTGATGCTGGCACTCCAGGAGATGCTCTATCTACTGAGCCTCCGGCCAGTCTGTGCCTATATTTACTTTAGTTGTTTGACACAGATCATCTTACATGTATGATGAAGGACAATATATTACTTGGGTAAAGATGGGTGACATCAGTAAGTACCCAGTGCTGCATGTTTAAATTATAAACCGTGCTGTGTGTGTGGAGTAAGCTAAATGAAAATAGAATTTTATTATCTATATCATTTTACATACTGAATTTATATTTTAGGTTCTCATATAATGATTACTGTGGTAATAATTATAGTGGTAATTTTACCACTGAAGAGGGCCAGGTAATGTATAAACTAATTTCATTGATCAGACAGAATTATCAGTGGCTTAAAAAGCCTATTCCTTATCATAATAATGGGGTTTGCTCTGTGGTGCTTTTTATTCCTTCCTAAAAACCTCTCAAATCAATGAACTGAACATCATAAATTACAGCAGTTGGGAAAAATAATTGAAAATCAAACTGTAACTAAAAGAATAGACTATCACCTAATATACATCTTAGATAATTATGACAATTTATTCTATATAATTGAAAGCTAGTATTAAGATCTCTCACAGGAAAACTATTCTCTGGTATTATAGTGGGGAAAAAAATTGACTGTCCCAGAAGGTGTTAATAGATATGATTTATGGACATCTTCGTATGACCATCTGGAATGACATTTTTTTTCATTACCACCAATTATGTTACAAAATGTTGTATAGTAGGTATTTTTAGATTAAAAAACTTAATTTGAGACCTATCAATTTCCAATGGCAGCAGAGAGTCTGGCATTAGAAACTGGAAAACTCCTTAAATAATTAATTAAATTCTGAAAACAAAAATAAGTCATAGCTGAAATTCTGAACATTACTATAACTATTTCTTTAAGTTCTCCATGGCTGAATTATTTGGCACAACTATGAATGCTCTTATTTATTACTTTTGAGAGTGTTTTTATGATAGTGTCAACATAAATGCAAGAGAAAGGCAGTCTTTCAATACATGGTCCTTTCTTGAGTGTTAGCAACTGTTTGATTCTTTAATAAGCCATATTACCGCTGATATATCATAAGAACTAGTGGTGTCTAAATTAATGGTACTGTGGAACAAACTCTGACTCGCTTAGTATTATGGAAAAGATACAGTTGTTATATACCATTAAAATGTGTGTGTTTATGGTCAAGATCACGTTAAATATATACAGAGAAAAGTACATTTTTCCTTTCATAGTTCTAGAAAAACCTCATTATATTTAAAGACTCAAGAAAAACAAGATTCTTTTTCCCACAGTACAGAATTACTAGCTCTACTAAAAATTAATGATATAGATATAAAATAAATTCTAATGTTAAAACTCTGAAATTCCAGCCCTGGCCAGTTGGCTCAGTGGTAGAGTGTCGGCCTAGCGTGCGGAGGACCCAGGTTCGATTCCCGGCCAGGGCACACAGGAGAAGCGCCCATTTGCTTCTCCACCCCTCCGCCGCACTTTCCTCTCTGTCTCTCTCTTCCCCTCCCGCAGCCAAGGCTCCATTGGAGCAAAGATGGCCCGGGCGCTGGGGATGGCTCTGTGGCCTCTGCCTCAGGCGCTAGAGTGGCTCTGGTCGCAACATGGCGACGCCCAGGATGGGCAGAGCATCGCCCCCTGGTGGGCAGAGCGTCGCCCCTGGTGGGCGTGCTGGGTGGATCCCGGTCGGGCGCATGCGGGAGTCTGTCTGACTGTCTCTCCCTGTTTCCAGCTTCAGAAAAATGAAAAAAAAAAAAAAAAAAACTCTGAAATTCCATCAGGCCCAGGAAATTCTGGGGGGATTGGTGGGGTAAAAACAGCAGTGTCTGCTCTACTGTGTGTCAGTTACAAAGGCCCCGCTGCTCAACTCACCTGTCCACAGTCACTGTTGACTGGTGTGAGGTAACCACGTGTGGGCTGGCCGCCGATTCTCCGTTCCCCGGAGAGTTCATCATACACGGAAGCGCAGAGACATCTGGACATGGCAAAGCAGATGGAACAGAGAGGGTTGTTACTACTCTACTGTCAAATCCAAACCACAGGAGCTAGAACACCTCATTTATGTCCTGGCTCTGCTAATTATCAGCTGTGTGACCATGGGCAAGTGACCATCTCCACGCCTCAGTTTCTTCACAGATAGTACCTATCTCATAGGCTACTGCGAAAACTAAACGTATTAACACATGCTAAGTGTATGTAAAATGGTGTCTGGTCCATTGTAAAGGTAAAAAAAACCCCATCATGTTATTATTATTATTATTATTATTATTTTTTTTTTTACAGAGGCAGAGATAGACAGGGACAGGCAGACAGGAACGGAGAGAGATGAGAAGCATCAATCATCAGTTTCTCGTTGCGCGTTGAGACTTCTTAGTTGTTCATTGATTGCTTTCTCACACGTGCCTTGACTGTGGGCCTTCAGCAGACCGAGTAACCCCCTGCTGGAGCCAGCGACCCTGGGTCCAAGCTGGTGAGCTCTTTGCTCAAACCAGATGAGCCTGCGCTCAAGCTGGCGACCTCGGGGTCTCGAACCTGGGTCCTTCCGCATCCCAGTCCGACGCTCTATCCACTGCGCCACCACCTGGTCAGGCATGTTATTATTTTTGTTTGCATTAAATTGACTCTGGACAAAATATATATAATACTGAAAGCAAAGAAAATGATGAAGATAGCAGCAAGATACTTGATCAGGCTGTTGCTGAACATCTTTACTGAAGGATTCGCAACCAATCACCATGAAAACCCTTCAGTGGTAAAAAATATCTTTTAAAACTCAGTGTAGTTCTAGTCACACTTAGAATGTTAGGGATTTCAAGAATTGTACTTAACTGTTCCACCTTGTTATTCAATGCTCAATCAATGTCAGAGTCCAGGTTAAGCCAACAATACTGATGAGTGACTCTAAACTTTGGGACAGGGTTCCTTTAAGTCCTGTAAACCTTCATATAGGTCAGAGTTGCCGGGAAATTTGTGGTAGTTTATGATTTTATTTTGATATGAGAAAATAACTAAAATAATTCCAACTAAGTTTTATTTCAACAGTCTGGCACAAATTCAATAAAACCAGCAGAGGTACAAAGAGTCCAATAACTGAAGCAAAGAAGTTATTTGTAACTTTAAAGCTGCCAAAATTTGCAAAGCTGGTAATAGGCAGCTTCTGAGAAGACTTCTCATGAGTCTCCAGACTCACCTGCCCACCTGTCTGCCCTGGAATTCTCTTTGGAGCACTGGTTTGGCAGATAAAATATATTATGCTCACTTTGTTAAAGATGGCGCTGCTCACATGAATGCCTGTTGCCCAAGTGATATTAGTTGCCCTTCTTGCTTGGGATGGGCGTGATTATACTAATGTGTGTTGGGGGAGGGCTTCTGTGCCAAAAGGTTTTAAAAGGAAGAGAGATCACGTTGTTCCGGGGGAAGAGTGATTATGTTCTAGGAAGAGCCCAAGGAGGCAGGGCAGGGAAGCCATGTGGAGGAGGCAGCCAGAATGGCAGATTAGAAGGAATGGGGAACAGAGGTGAATAAGACGGGTGAGGTAGAAACCTTTGATTCTAAGAAACTTGGATGAGTCAGTGGCTTTCGGAGCCCTGAATGGAAAGGGAAGTATTTTCTGCTGTGTATATTTCTCACCTGCCGAGTGCAAGTCTAGAATAAAGGACAATGGAACACCAGCTTTTGGCTCAACTGTTTCATTACCATCAGTCCGAATCAAACCTGAACCTGTGTTGGCCAGGCGCCTTTGATGTAAAGCCATGACTACTGGCTCTACAACTGGTAACACCCCTAAGCCCCCAACCCGATGTGGGGCCAAGAGAGGAGAAATGCTTGTTAGCCAGATAATCTCAGGTCTTTTTTTAGTGGTAGTTGTTAAGCCAGTAGCCGCGGCCACCATCAGAGCCGCCTGGGCCTTGCAGGTTTGCATTTGATTAGTACAGACGGTAATGAAACAACGGAGCCAAGAACTGGTGGGCCATTAGCTTTAATCCTAGCTTGCACCCGGCGGGCAAGAAATACATACAGTGGGAAAACACTTCCCTTTCCATTCAGGGCTTTCAAAACCACTGACTTATCCGAGTTTCCTAGAATTAAAGGTTCCTACCTCACCAGCCTTATTCACCTCTATTCCCTAACTCCTTCGCTCTGCACAAACTCTGTACAAACTGGCTTCTCCTTCAGCACTCCACCATTTTGGCTGCTTCTCCTCTCCTCCACGTGGCCGTTCTCTGCTCTCCTCCAGCATGGGCTCCTCTGCCCCATTTTATAGTGTAGAAATCAAAACCTTTAATCCAATATACAAACAGGGAAGTCTCTGATACAGTCACTTATCTGAGGCATGATGGGATTCCTCATGAGAGTGTATCACCTCACATCATGCAACAGTCAAGGGTGTGGGGAAAAGCTGTTTTGAAAAGATCTTAGTATTAAAAGGGCAGGAAAGGCCTGACCGGGCAGTGACGCAGTGGATAGAGCGTCGGACTGGGATGCGGAGGACCCAGGTTCGAGACCCCGGGGTCGCCAGCTTGAGCGAGGGGTTACTCGGTCTGCTGAAGGCCCGCGGTCGGGGCACGTATGAGAGGGCAATCGATGAACAACTGAGGTGTCACAACATGCAATGAAAAACTAATGATTGATGCTTCTCATCTCTCTGTTCCTGTCTGTCTGTCCCTGTCTGTCCCTCTCTCTGACTCTCTGTCTCTGTAAAATAAAAATAAAAAATAAATAAAAATAAAAAAAGGGCGGGAAAGGCTTAGTCTTAAAACTAAGCCTTAGGCTATAACGACCCTGCCTGCTTACAGCCTGTCCCCAACACCCAATGCAAAGTATAAGCGAGTAAACATATATATCATACTTACAAACTTATTTGACCAACAGTAGTATTAATTCAAACCAGTATTTGATGAGTATTGATAAAAATACTGGCATGACAACTGAGAAGTTTAATCTTCCCTCTTACCTCTTTTTATTCTCGGACTGAGGTACAAAGAATACTGAAAGAATTGACAAGGGCAACAGCAGGGAGGGGAAAGGTAAACCAGTAACAATAAGGAGCCAGGCCATGCACACACTACAGCATCAGCCACTCAGATAATCCAGAGCTCGTGCAATTTACATCCTGAAATGCTCATTCTGATTACTTTCACTGGGTGCTCTGCCTGCTTGCAGCTTATGTAGTACATTCTTGGAGACATCTGCTAAAAATGCAATAGAGTTAATATGCAACCACCAGGGGTACTCTCTAAACAATCACAATTAGGGCATCTTAAACAGAGCATGACATAGAGAAACTAGGATAAGCTCTATTGAAATAAAACCAAATCCTAAGTTTGTAAATATGATATATATGTTTGCTCGCTTATAGTTTGTATTGGGTGTGGGGGACAGGCTGTAAGCAGGCAGGGTCATTATAGCCTAAGGCTTAGTTTTAAGACTAAGCCTTTCCTAACCTAAGTGACTTTGTATCAGAGACTTCCTTGTTTGTACATTGGATTAAAGGTTTTGATTTCTACACTATAAAATGGGGCAGAGGAACCCATGGTGAAGGAGAGCAGAGAAAGGCCATGTGGAGGGGAGGAGAAGCAGCCAAGATGGTGAAGTGCTAAAGGAGAAGCCACTTTGTGCAGGAAGAAGATGAGGAAAAGAGTGAATAAGGCTGGTGAGGTAGAAAACTTTGATTCTAGGAAACTTGGATGAGTCAGTGGCTTTGGGAGCCCTGAATGGAAAGGGAAGTGTTTTCCCACTGTGTGTATTTCTTGCCCGCCGGGTGCGAGCTAGGATTAAAGATGACGGCTCACCAGTTTTTGGCTCCATTGTTTTATTACCATCTTCCTGAATTCAATGAGAACCTGCATGTGAATGGCCACGATGGCGGCCCCTGGCCTTACATTTGGCATAGTCTGTGGCAGGATTCAATACAGTTCAGTATGGAGCCATCTTTTAAGCGGTGGTGTAGAGGACTGGTTGCTGTTATGGTTTCCTATGGCTGTCCTTTAGGGGGCTGCAGGCTGGCTGACTTTTACAGCCATGCGTGAGAAAACCGAGAGCTCTGTGGAAGAGGCTGCCCGGGACCTGCAAACTGAGCAGTGGAAGGAGCTGGAGCAAACGTGGGAGAAAGAGATACCGACCCTGGAGCTGGAGCAAGCCCTGGAGAAGGAATCACAGGTTCGTGAGTTGCAGATTGCCCTGGACATTGTGGAGAGCCAACAGCGGTGGGAGGCCAGGGCTGTGGCTGGGGCTGCAAGGCCTGCAGAGCAGAAGGCAGCGGCAGCACAGGGTTTGAGCCCAGCAGCGGGAGCTGGTGTTTTCAGTTCCTCTTTGGAGGATGAGGAGAATCGGGCTGGAGTTGCAATCCTCAGTCTCCAGAAGATGAGAGCCCAGCAGCAAGGAGTACCTTTTACACCCCTGGTAGGTCTGCGATCTTGGGACATAGGGGTGAATGCATGCCATCATGCCTCTGGAGCAGAGATGGAAATGCTGACTGCCATTGCCATGTGCTCCTCCTTGGGACAGTGTAAGACTTGCCAGGACAGCAGGAATGAGGGGGGTGGCTGAGGCCCCATGTGTGTGGACTGATTCCTGGACTATGACCGGAGTGGGCACTGGCTCCTTTGTTGGATGGACTTATGGATTTTGGACAATGTGAAATACTCTGATGGGGATGGTGGGCGGCTTTGCTGGGAGGCCCTTCCCCTGTCCCAGGAAGCTTTTCCCATGGCTTGAAAGAAGTCCAAGGACATATTGTGCTTTTAGAAAACTGCTCAGAGACTGGTGAAATGTACCTTTGTAATTATTGAAATTGTATGATTTGTCATGTTGTTGTAATTTGTGTTATGTGCCTAATTTCCTTGTGCAGAAATACCTGTGCTTCAGATTTTGAAGCAAGCAAAAGGGGTAAAATGTTGGTCAAATAAGTTTGTAAATATGATATATATGTTTGCTTGCTTATACTTTGCATTGAGCGTGGGGGACAGGCTATAAGCAGGCAGGGTTGTTATAGCCTAAGGCTTAGTTTTAAAAGGGACTTTGTACTGGAGACTTTCTTGTTTGTATATTGGATTAAAGGTTTTGATTTCTACACTATAAAATGGGGCAGAGGAACCCATGCTGGAGCAGAGCAGAGAAAGGCCACGTAGAGGGGAGGAGAAGCAGTCAAGACGGCGGAGTGCTAAAGGAGAAGCTAGTTTGTGCGGAGTTTGTGCAGGGAGAAGGAGATGGGGAACAGAGGTGAATAGGCTGGTGAGGTAGAAACCTTTTTTTTTTTTTTTAATTTATAGAGAGAGGGATAGATAGGGACAGACAGACAGGAACGGAGAGAGATGAGAAGCATCAATCATCAGTTTTTCGCTGCGACATCTTAGCCGTTCACCGATTGCTTTCTCATATGTGCCTTGACCAAGGGCCTTCAGCAGACTGAACAACCTCTTGCTGGAGCCAGCGACCTTGGGTCCAAGCTGGTGAACTCTTTGCTCAAGCCAGCGACCTTGGGGTCTCGAACCCGGGCTCTTCCACATTCCAGTGCGACGCTCTATCCACCGTGCCACTGCCTGGTCAGGCAGAAACCTTTGATTCTAGGAAATTTGAATAAGTCAGTGGCTTTGGGAGCCCTGAATGGAAAGGGAAGTGTTTTCCCACTGTGTGCATTTCTTGCCCGCCGGGTGCGAGCTAGGATTAAAGGTAATGGCCCACCAGTTCTTGGCTCTGTTGTTTTATTACTGTCTGTCCAAATCAAATGCGAACCAGCACAGGCCAGGCGGCTGTGATGGCGGCTGTGGCTACTGGCTTTTACACAGGTATTTTACATTTGAAAACCCTCAGGACTATCAGAATATTCTTTCACAGAAATCACTTCATTTGATCTTTAATCTTTAAAAAGAAAAAGAAAAGGAAAACTGAGGTACCTCTGGTCCTTTCTTTTCATATGCATATTGCAGATGAGAAAAGAGGAAGGCTTGAATGAGGAACTACCTACAGTCACCTATATGTACAATCATGAAGGTCACGTGGGGTCATATAAAAACAGAATTAGAAGGTGGTGACTTGGACTCCAGCTGTGCCAAGTGGGACTATCACTCAATGTAAGTACCTCTGGGAGGGCGGGTCCTGCCTGTTCTTGGTCACACTGAATCCTAGCACCTACAACAGGGCTGGGCAGAGAGCAGGTCTCTGAAAATTGTTGTTGACTCCAAGATAAAGCACCTTCTACCTCACAAGGCTGCAGTGGAATTTGAACAAGAGAATGTATGCAGGGTATACCTGACAGAGAAAGGGCATTTAGTAAATAGCAGCTGATACTGAGTACTAAAACACTAAGGCCATTTTCATTTAAGCCACATCTGGTTTAAAATTACCAAGAAATTAATCATCTGTCTATAGCATACAAACAACTTTCTGATGAAATTTCAACCGATTTTAAATTTTAACTCCATTCTGAAGTCAGAACTAAAAGAAGTAACATTTAAATCTGTTTCCAAGGCCCTGGCCGGTTGGCTCAGCGGTAGAGCGTCGGCCTAGCGTGCGGAGGACCCGGGTTCGATTCCCGGCCAGGGCATACAGGAGAAGCGCCCATTTGCTTCTCCACCCCTCCGCCGTGCTTTCCTCTCTGTTTCTCTCTTCCCCTCCCGCAGCCAAGGCTCCATTGGAGCAAACATGGCCCGGGCGCTGGGGATGGCTCTGTGGCCTCTGCCCCAGGCGCTCGAGTGGCTCTGGTCGCAACATGGCGACACCCAGGATGGGCAGAGCATCGCCCCCTGGTGGGCAGAGCGTCGCCCCTGGTGGGCGTGCCGGGTGGATCCTGGTCGGGCGCATGCGGGAGTCTGTCTGACTGTCTCTCCCTGTTTCCAGCTTCAGAAAAATTAAAATAAATAAATAAATAAATAAATAAATCTGTTTCCAAGAATTGTTGTAGGTACAAGTTGTCAAAATGTGTATGTTTAAATGAAATTTAAATTTGGAAATGCAAAGAAAAAATTTTAATTATGTATATACACATATGTATGTACAATAATATGTATCTATATAGCCTTAATCACAGACATATACAGATATATATATACATACACAGTTATATATAATATGATTTAAGATATTAAACACTCCGTTTGTGTATAAACAAATGTGAAAAACACATCTTCCAGAAATGCTAGAGAGAGTTGTACACAGGGGAGAATTTGTGGGAGAAATGACACACACCTAAGCTTCTGTGGGTCAACGATATCTCTTTGTGTTTTTTTTTGTATTTTTCTGAAGCTGAAAACGGGGAGAGGCAGTCAGACAGACTCCCGCATGCGCCCGACCGGGATCCACCCGGCACACCCACCAGGGGCGATGCTCTGCCCACCAGGGGGCGAAGCTCTGCCCCTCTGGGGCGTTGCTCTGCCGTGACCAGAGCCACTCGAGCGCCTGGGGCAGAGGCCAAGGAGCCATCCCCAGCGCCCGGGCCATCCTTGCTCCAATGGAGCCTCGGCTGCGGGAGGGGAAGAGAGAGACAGAGAGGAAGGAGGGGGGGGGTGGAGAAGCAAATGGGCGCTTCTCCTATGTGCCGCGGCCGGGAATCGAACCCGGGTCCCCCACATGCCAGGCCGACGCTCTACCGCTGAACCAACCGGCCAGGGCCTCTCTTTGTTTTTTTAATCAGTCAATGAATATCTTGACCTCTAGAAAGTCCATTCAAATATTCTGTATTTGAATTGAGTTCTTTGAAATAAATACCGGTTTCGTGTCACCCCAGTTAAGTTCAATTAAAAAAAATACCTGTTCCTCCAGGGAGCACTCCCTTGGCTATATCTCCATTCCTTTGATCAACAGTTTTCTACCAAAGAAAAAGAGGAGAAGAAGACTTTTCAATGTTAACGTTACAAGTAAAGTAAAGAAAAATAAAATAAAAGCCATTAAGAATAGCTAAAAAGCTCAATACCTTCTCTATAGCTTCTGTTCTCCTGGTTCTTTTCATAATCTCCTCAAGTCTCTGTACGAGAGGAAGAATTGAGTGAACAGATCAGATAGAGAGAGAAACAGAGCCTAGCACATTTCATTTACTAAGCAAATAGCAGGTCATTAAAACACATCTGCTTTGTCTTAATTGGAGTTATTCCAAAAAGTTAGAACTGCCTTACACCCCATGAACTGGAAGTAACTTTGCGGTGAAGGTTGAAATACAGTGATTTCTTTGTAGGAGATTATTATACTGAAAGCTAGTTTAGTTTATCCAGAATGGGCAGAACATGTTTGTTTCCTGATGGCCATGACCGAGTCTCTTGGGCTTTATGGCTGCAAGACTAGACAATCGGAACAGCCGGCGTCCTAGGCTTCTGGGTTCGATGCCACTACCTTCTTTCTCTCCAGGCGCTCCTGCTCTTCTCTCTGGAAATGCTTCTCCCGTTCCTGCCGGACCCTCTCTGCTTCTTCACGAACACGAGCTTCTTCTTCTTTCTAAAAACAAGAAGTTGGCATGTGCTTCTTACAATCAGGCTGGCCTGGCCTGCTGCCTCAATCTCTTGGGCGGCCAGAGATGAAGGCAAACGTGCAGAAAATGAGGGCATGCATAAGACTCAGAGCAGCCCGCTGCCCCTTTCCCTCGGCTCATCCGAGATGAGCGACCCCTCCGCGTGCCTGGGGAGTGCACCTGCTTCTGGAGCCGCTCCAGCTCCTCCCGCTCCCGCCGCGCGCGCTCCTCCGCCTGCCGCCGCTGCTGCTCCTCCCGGTCCCGGGCCTGCTCGGCTTCCAGCCGGCGGGCTTCTTCCTCCCGGCGCGTCCTCTCCTCCGCCACCTTCTGGGCCAGTTCCTCTCTCTTCTGTCTGGAGCAAGGGAAGGACAAAGCAAAGATACAGAAGGGAAGTTCCTTGGAGAGAGGCTCAGGTACTAACAGGACGGTCTGCTCAGAGGTCTGGCGAAGTCTCCACTGGACACATTCCATCCAGGTCGTTCAGGGACCAACTGAACCCACCTTCTACTCTCCCTCCTCATCTCCCCGTCCTGTTGCCTTGCCGTAAAATGTAACCACTTATATTCGGGGGAGAGCTTGTTTTATAAAAGAATCTTCAACTTAACTACCTTTAAAGGCTGAGACTCATTTGAAGCCCCTCCCCCCACCCAATACTTGGGCAATAAAGAAAGGTTATAACGGCCTCTCATAGGACGGGAGGAAGGTGGCCTGTGTGTGCTCCCTGTGGGGACCAAGCTCCAGGACGGCTGCCCTTCCTCCCCAAGGTGCAGTTCATTTATTTGAAGAACAATTATATTGACATTGGCCTTATTAGCCCCAGAAGGAGCCCAATTAAGCAAACTATCCATGGCAGTGGTGTCTGGCAGGCCATCACGGGGTACGACCTATCTCACCAGTTACCCTCGGAGAGGACTGCGAGCTGGCAGGAAGAAAAGGAATGCTTTCTATTCAACCTTAAAATGATAATTCGAAAGATAACGAGGAAACATGGAGATAAGAGATATGTTAAATAAAACAAACCCCAGCCCTTGCAATTGTACTGCTATTGTAGTTTTAACTATGTAAATATACTGCTCACAAAATTAGGGGATATTTAAAAATGAATATGAAGCGATAAAACATGCCCTAATTTTTGTGAGCAGTATCTATATGTGTATGTATTTTTTTTTATTTTTCTTTTTTATTAATTTTTACTGATGTTTATTTATTTTATTTTTTATTTTTATTTTTATTTTTATTTTTATTTTCTGAAGCTAGAAACAGGGAGAGACAGTCAGACAGACTTCCGCATGCGCCCGACCGGGATCCACCTGGCACGCCCACCAGGGGGCGACGCTCTGCCCCTCCGGGCCTCGCTCTGCCGTGACCAGAGCCACTCTAGCGCCTGGGGCAGAGGCCAAGGAGCCATCCCCAGCACCCGGGCCATCTTTGCTCCAATGGAGCCTCGGCTGCGGGAGGGGAGGAGAGAGAGAGGAAGGAGAGGGGGAGGGGTGGAGAAGCAGATGGGCGCTTCTCCTGTGTGCCCTGGCCAGGAATCGAACCCGGGACTTCTGCACGCCAGGCCGATGCTCTACCACTGAGCCAACCGGCCAGGGCCTATTTTTATTAATTTTTAGAGAGGAGAGAGAGCGAGAAAGAGAGAGAGAGAAGGGGGAGGGAGGAGCAGGAAGCATCAACTCCCATATGTGCCTTGACCAGGTAAGCCCAGGGTTTTGAACCGGCGACCTCAGCGTTCCAGGTCGACGCTTTATCCAACTGCGCCACCACAGGTCAGGCCTCTATATGTGTATGTATTTTTGTATATATGACCACACACTAGTCACAGAGATTGTAAAGAATTATTCAAAATCTATATGATTATTGCCCTGGCCATCGGATAGCTCAGTTGGTTAGAGCACTGTTCTGAAGTGCAAAGGTTGCTGGTTCAATCCCTGGTCAGGGCACATATAGGAACAGATCAATGTTTTTATCTCTCTCTCACTCTCTCCCTTTCTCTCTCTAAAATCAATAAAATAAACAGAAAAGGAAGACTGCTCCCGGGCCAGCCGCCTCTTCTCAGCTGGCAGCCTTGTGGCTTCTTCGGGGTCGGTGGTGCCGGCTGAGGTCTTAGGAGAAGCAGCAGCAGTCAATTATTGAATATTGCTAAGATTAGAGGTTTTTTTTCTTTAAACTTTTCGCCATTGATGATGCACTGTCATGATAATAAAAAAATGTAATAAAAAAAATCAGTGCAACAGAGCGACGCCCCAGAGGGGCAGAGCATCGCCCCCTGGTGGGCAGAGCGTCGCCCCTGGTGGGCATGCTGGGTGGATCCCGGTCGGGCACATGCGGGAGTCTGTCTGACTGTCTCTCCCCGTTTCCAGCTTCAGAAAAATACAAAAAAAAAAAAAAAAAAATCACTTAGTGGTCACAGGAACAACACCAGGTCAGAGTAATTCGGAATTATTTTTCACATTCAAGACTGAATCCAAGGTATCATGGTATCCCTATGACGTCGCTCAGCAATGTCACTCCTTTACCTCTCGAGTTCTTCCCTCTCTCGCTTCTCCCTTTCCTCCTTCTCTCTCTGCTCCCGGGCCAGCCGCCTCTTCTCAGCTAGCAGCCTCGTGGCCTCTTCGGGGTCGGTGGTGCCGGCCGAGGTCTTAGGAGACGCAGTGGCAGTCACAGTGGATGGCGGCAGGGGCGGGGCCGGGACTAGGGCTGGAGCCGGAGCCGGAGCTGGAGCTGGGGTCGAAGCTGGGGCCGGGGCTGGAGCAGCTGTACAAACAGGTACAAGGAGAAAACCAATTGGAAACAAAACCCAAAGAGCCAAACAAAAACTAGCATTCCCCACAGCCCTGCCTAGAATTCATCGTTATCAAAGAAAAGGGAATGTTTATTACTGCGTGTTCTCACGGTTTCACTGTATTCTATCTGTAACCCAGCAACAGATAACAAAAAGCTGCATGTGTAAGTGAGACATCCACAAAGCCCACACTTCTCAACAAGTCTTATTTTACACAAGTTAAAATCAGTTAACAATGTATGTTGAATGTGAACTGAGCATAGCACCTTGCGTTAGGTTCTGTGGGAAGTTATACCCTGAGCAAACAGAAGGTGAGATCTACCATTTGCCTTTGATTACAATTTAAAAATCCTTCTCTTTAGTGACTGTTCATTACTGCAGGACTAAAGCTGAACGTCCTCAGTGTCCATGCCACGAGCTCAGACTCAGGCTGGGAAGATGACACCCAGTGAAGATGTTTCTTTTGTCTACCTAGAGCTGTCCGCAGGTCTGAGGCAGGAGGAGCCAGTTTCCACTTCAGGAGCTGGCACTCCGACACCTTGTAGAACCTAGTCCTAATGCCAAGATTCAGGATGGGACAGAAGTTCTCTGATCTCTTTCAAATTCAGGAAAATGACCTAGCGAGCTGTCAGAGCAGGGATCACCACACAGAGGCACCACTGCAAAGTGTGATCTCTGGTACCCAACCATTCCAACCCCTCCTGTGATGATCTACATTCCTCTTTCTGCTCCTAAAGGCTTTTCTTTTTTTCTTTTTTTTTTTTTACAGAGGCAGAGATAGACAGGGACAGACAGACAGGAACGGAGAGAGATGAGAAGCATCAATTATCAGTTTCTCGTTGCGCGTTGCGACTTCTTAGTTGTTCATTGATTGCTTTCTCACATGTGCCTTGACTGTGGGCCTTCAGCAGACCGAGTGACCCCTTGCTCAAGCCAGCGACCTTGGGTCCAAGCTGGTGAGCTCTTTGCTCAAGCCAGATGAGCCCGCGCTCAAGCTGGCGACCTCGGGGTCTCGAACCTGGGTCCTTCCGCATCCCAGTCCGACGCTCTATCCACTGCGCCACCACCTGGTCAGGCCCAAAGGCTTTTCTTAATGCTCAGGACGCTCTTTGGCCTTTCTCTCTCCTTTGCATGCAAACCAACATCGGACTCCTCTATTCTCTAACAACCCCATTCATCTTGAATCATCAGTTCTTTCTTTGCCCCTACCTTCTGTCTTCAAATTAAGTCTTAGGGAGAAGAAAACCTTTGAATAAAGACAATTTTCAACAAGAAACACTGAATTCCCAGTTCCAGGTGATTTCAAACTTCTAAACAGCTTCTGGTTAGCCGAGGAGAGATGAGATGCACTGAGTCTTTGGTAAAAAACAATCCCGACCTCTGTCAAGCACACAGGCTAGGCCAGTGGTCCTTAAACCCCAGCAGGAGCAGGAGTGGGATGATAACTGGCCACTCTGTATCTTTTCTGGCATTCCTCTACCTGCCAGGAGTCAACTGGAGAGCTTAGCATCTTTTCAAGTCCTTGGATCCATCACATATTCTGATTCAGTAGAATCAGAGGTGGGGCCAAGCTTCTGAAGTTTGAAACATTATTAGGTACTGGTGGTTTAGAAACATTTGCACAAGTTCTTTGACAACACTCTTTATTGTGTTTTTATTTTTTTATTTTATTTATTCATTTTTAGAGAGGAGAGAGAGAGAGAGATAGAGAGAGAGAGAGAGAAGAGAGAGAGATAGAGAGAGAGAAGGGAGGAGGAGTTGGAAGCATCAACTCCCATATGTGCCTTGACCAGGCAAGCCCAGGGTTTCGAACTGGCGACCTCAGCATTTCCAGGTCGATGCTTTATCCACTGCGCCACCACAGGTCAGGCAACAACACTCTCTTTAAATGGTGGAGACTAACACCCTCCACTTGAGTTGGAGTTGAACCTAGGGACTTGCTTCCAATGAATAGAATATGACAGAATTGTGACATGCGAGGCTTCTCAGACCAGGCATTAAAGATACTGTGGATTCCTTGGGATTCTCTCTCTTAGATCACTCACTCTGGGGGAAGCCAGCAGAGCAGGCAGACAGTGTGAGGACATCAAACAACCTAACGGAGAGGTTCACGTCATTAAACCAAGACCATCTGCCAACACCACGTGTATGGGCCATCCTCTAACAACGCAGCTAAGCTGCTCCCAAATCAGGCTGCTCCAAGAGTCTGTGTGATATAATAACTGCTTGTTGTTGTTTTATGCTGCAAATTTTTAGGAGAATTTGTAAAACAGCAAGAGATAATACGTAATACGAGTGTTCCTGATGCAGGGGCTCTGAATAGCACATTTTGTGAAAATAAAGAAATCAGAAACCTTTACTGAATTGATGTGTTACGGCTCCAACAGGAAGCTTTTGGAGGTACACTTCTACTTTCTTTATATGTAATAAAATGATACTTAAGAAAGGTCCCCAAATTAGCCTCAGAATAAAACTTCCAAGTCCCCAAGAAAGAGAAAGTAAAAAGGCAGGAGAAAGAGGGAGAGAGCGAGCAATGTGGATTCCATCACAAGTCAGTGGATTCTTACCAGAGGCAGCCTCTGGCTCACCGGGTGTCCCCTCTTCCACTGTGGCTTCTTCTACCTTCACTAAAGGTGCTCTGCCCTTTAGTGAGGGCTCATTGGCAACTTTCAGAGGTTCCCTCTCGGGCTCTTTTCTCTCAGGTTCCACTCTGACTTCTCTCTTGACAGGGCGGATGTTGCCGGGGGATAAGGGCCGGATCTGGGCAGGGGCGGCTTTGGCTGATCCAAGAGACAAGGAGGATGCTGGTCTGGGTGTGCCAGGCAAATGGGGAAGGGACTTGGACGGCAGCCTGGGAGGCAAACAAACAACACAAAGGGAAAGGAACCTGTCAGAATAGGCTTGCTAGAATCTTCCTCCCGTGAGCCCCTTACCAGTATTATACCCAGAGCACAAATATGAAAAAGAAATGAAGGTATCTGGCCTTGTACATTTGTCTTTTATGTGACAAACGCAGACAAAGTCACTTTATTTTTTTATTTATTTTTATTTTTATTTTTTAGGTAAATTTTTTATTTATTTATTCATTTTTTTAAGGAGGAGAGAGAGAGGGATAGAGAGAGACAGAGAGAGAGAAGGGGGGAGGAGCTGGAAGCATCAACTCCCATATGTGCCTTGACCAGGCAAGCCCAGGGTTTCGAACCGGCGACCTCAGCATTTCCAGGTCGACACTTTATCCACTGCGCCACCACAGGTCAGGCTAGACAAAGTCACTTTAAAGACCCATTGCAGTTTTCTTTTTTCTTTAAGGGAAAATGTTATTCCCTAAGTCAAGGCCAAATCATGTGGCAGGGGTAGCTCCCTTTCAGAGGACAGAAGCTACGACTTCTCCAGCACGGAACAACCCAGCCAGCCTCTTCTATTCCACTTACCACAGTCTGGAGGAGGCTGGCGATCTGGCTTTGAGATGAGAGGGAGACAAAGCCCTTCGGATACTGGATGTGAGGTGGAAGGGTACATTTTCTCTCTCCCTCTCTCTTTTATAGCCCTAAGTTCAGAGAAATACAATCGTTAGATTTTTCCCCCCACATGTTGGATGGCCCCATTCAGGGTATTCAACAATGGAGCTGCAATCCATTAAGTAACTTTTCAGATATTTTCTAGCTGTTCTTATATATCTCCATTCTATCCCAACAAAAGGCCTTTGTTAGCTTTAAACCAAACATTATACTAAATTAATACAATGTGACACTAATAAGGAGGTTCTGGATGTGTGATTTGGAGTTACATTTGTAAAAAGAAAAACACATATTCTTTTAGAGAGCACCTATCTACACTTTGTATCTAAAATTACTGGGAGGAAAATCTTTCATAATCTGGTTTAGTCCAAACAAATGTCAAAATAGAAGTCACTTCCCCCATTTTTAATTAAAACATACCTTTATATCCACTTCTCTGGAACATACCATAGCTCAATCTTTTTTTTGTTTTAATTTACATGTCAGTCATATCAGACTTTAATACATTCCTTTTTCTTTACATTTGTTATACAAAGAAGTTCTTCCTCACGTAATGTCCCTCTGCTCTCGAAGGAAGTCAGGTTCAAGGTGAGAAAGTTTAGCTCTTTTTAGTCTTCTTCACTAGGGATAAAACTGTAATCTGAGGGCAGGCCAAAACATTAGCTCTCCCTCTGATTGTCAACTAGGAACTCAGCCAGAAGGATGACACCTTTCCTATGTTGAAATGGGCAAAGGGAAAGCCAGAGAAGTGTTCTAATACTCTAAAGTTACTCAGGACAAAGAAAAAGGCACAGGGTACAAAAGACTCATTTCAAGTATCTGAAACTCACCCCGTGTCCTGGGATGGAAGCAGATGCTTGTGGGAAGCACCTGTGTGACTGCCTGCTTCCCTTCAGGAGAGCAGACTGCGAGTACACAAGGAAACGGCACAATGCTATCTAGTCTCGGGGCCAGTAAGTTCCCAGCGTACTTTCTCTTCTTTACTTTTCTAGCCTGGTTCAAGCACTCAGTTCTTTTCTTTCTTCCTTTTTTGTTCCCTTCATTGTCCCTTCTAATTGCTTTTTCTCTAGTACTCCATTTTCCTTGGTGGCACCCTAGTTGACGGACTGGGTTATGGGTGGTGGGAGAACATCTAAGTGTCAAATAATACTGTCTTCTGAAATAAAACCAGCGAGGAGAGGGGTCATAGAGGTGTGGGAGCTCTACATCACTAAAGGCTGCACAACCACTTTTGGACCCCACCCCTGGTCTCAGAGGGTGAGGGATTGGGCCTCGGAGATCAGTTGCAGCCCCTGGGCAGCAGAAGCAGCAGCCACCATAGGGGACCTCTGGGCACGTGTACAGGGTGGTAATTATGTCTCTGGAGGATTAGTCCCCGGAGAGGAAGGCTCAGGGCTCTACACAAGGGAGACTGGGGTTAAACACTTCAAGTAGTTTTCCCCTTTTATTCAAAACGTTTTGATTTGACTGAAGTCAGATCAAAGAGAGATCTGAATGGGAAAATAAGGAAGGGTGATTTGTGATGTGGAGGATTTGGGTATGAATTTCCTCATCTGTACCTTGATAGGACAGATATCAGGGAATGAACCTATCATACAAGTGCATAAGATTCAATTTTTTCTTTTTAAGTAGTACTGAACCAACTTTTTCTTTCCTAAAACTGACCTCCTTTTAAATCACCTCAAAAGGGTGGAGGGAACAGGGAGAAAACAGTTTGGAAAGATGCTCAATACTTGAGGTAATACCCTTCCAGGCAGACAGCTATTTTTATCCTTTCATTGATCTTGTACCCACTCACTTATCTGGGTACCACACATGCAAAGGTGCTCTTGATTCTCATCCCAATCTGAGTAAACAGCCAACGGTCTGTACAATAATCTTCCTTGCTTACACTTTCCACAAGGCTAAGGTGGAGCTCCTTCAGTAAGCTGCTCGTGCCAATGATCTGGACTACTTACCAGCAAGACAAAGACTGAATTTTACAATTAGAGTTAGGTTGAGAATACAAACAACCTCCAAGAGAGACAAGAGAGACAGTCACTCCAAGGCAGTACTGTCCAATAGAATCTTTAGTGATGACAGAAATCTTTTAAATCTATGATGTCCAATATGGTAGCCACTAGCTACATTTGGTTATTTGAATTTAGATCTAATTAATTAAAATTAAATAAAATAATTAAATGCAGTTTCACAAAACATATTTCAAGTGCTCAATAATAGTCATTTGAATTTAGATCTAAATGAATTGAAATGAAAATTGACAAGGAAATTAAGAAAACAATTCCATTTACAATAGCATCAAAAAGAACAAAATACTTAGGAATAACTTGTACACTGAAATCCAGAAGACAGTGCTAGAAAAAATTAAGGAAGACATAAATAAATCTGTGCTCATAGAAGCAAGACTCATTAATGTTAAGATGTCAATTCTGCAAAGCAATCCCTATCAAAATTCAACATCTAACTTTTTTTTTCAGAAATGGAAAAATCCACATTAAGTTCATATGGAACCTCAAGGGACCCTGAATAGCAAAATAAAGTTGGAGATCTTATACTTCTAACTTGAAAATATATTACAAAGCTACAGTAATTAAAACAGTGTGGTATACCCCAATAAATTAAAATTTAAAAAATAACAGTGTGGTGCTGGCATAAAGGCAGATATATAGACCAATAGAATAGATAGAGAGCACAGAAATAAACCTTTGTGACTATGGTCAAAGGATCCTCAATGGCCCTGGCTGGCTTGCTCGAACACCAGAGATCATGGGTTCGACTCCTGGTCAGGGCATGTATAAGAAGCAATCAATGAGTACACAACTAAATGGAACAACTTAGTGAAACAAGTTGATGCTTCTCTTTCTTTCTCTCCCTTTTCCCCCCAAAATGGAAAAATTAAAATTAAAATAAAAACAAAATTAAAAGAATAAAGGATCCTTGACAAGGGTGCCACGATCACTTACTGGGGCAAAGACAGTCTTTTCAACAACTGGTGCTGGAAGAAGTGGATATCCACATGCAAATGAATGTAGCTGAACACTTACCTGACACTATAAACAAAAATTAACTTAAAATAGATTAATGACCTGAATGTAAGACTTAAACTATAAAATTCCTAGAAGAAAACATGAGGAAAGCTTCATGATATATTTTTTTTAAACTTTTTTATTTTATTTTTATTTTATTTATTCATTTTTAGAGAGGAGAGAGAGAGGGAGAGAGAGAGACAGAGAGAGAGAAAGAAAGAGAGGAGAGAGAGACAGAGAGAAAGAAGGGGGGAGGAGCTGGAAGCATCAACTCCCAAATATGCCTTGACCAGGCAAGCCCAGGGTTTTGAACTGGCGACCTCAGCATTTCCAGGTCGACACTTTATCCACTGCACCACCACAGGTCAGTTTTTTATAAGTTTGTGTCTTTTTTTTTTTAACTTTTTTTTTTTTTTTTTTTTTAGCTTCATGATATTGAATTTGGTAATGATTTGGCTATAACACCAAAAGCACTGGCAGCAAAAGCAAAAATAGACAAATGGGAATGCATCAGATTTAAAACTCCTGTGTAACAAAGGACATAATCAATAGACTAAAAAGGCAACCTACAGAATGTGAGAAAATATTTGCAAATCATATATCTGTTAAGGATTAACAATCAGAATATATAAACAACTCTTATAACTCAATATTTATAAAAAGTCAAAATTAAAGATTAAGATTAGAAAATAAGCAAAGAATTTGAATAGATATTTCTCCAAAGATGATATACAAACAGCCAGAAAGCATATGAAAAGATACTCAGCATCATATAATTAGAGAAATGCAAATCAAAACCACAATGAGAAATGACCTCACTACCCACTAGGATGGCTACTATTGATATAAACAAAACAAAACCAAACCAAACCTAGAAAACAACAAGTGCTGGTGAAGATGTAGAAAACCTGGAATCCTCGGGCAGTGTTGGTGGGAATGTAAATAAAAGGGTACAGTCACTATGGAAGAGAGCATGGCCATTCCTCAAAACAATAAAAAATAGAATTACATAAGAACCAACAATCTCATTTCTCGGTACATATCCAAAAGAACGGAAGGCAGGATCTCAAAGAGATACTTGCACACACACGTCTATGGCAGCACTATTCACAATAGCCAAGAGAGAGAAGCAATGCAAATGTCAAAATGAACAAAAATGTGATGTGTATATACATATATATGGATATGTGAGTGAGTCTGGGTGTGGGTGCATGTGTGCTTGCACAAACACACACAGGAATATTATTAGCCTTGAATGAAAATCCTGTCACATGCAACAACGTGGACATACTTCAAGGGCATTATACTAAGTGAAATAAGCCAGCCCTAAGAGGACACACACTGTATAATTCCATTTATATCTTAATTAGATACCCTAAGACAGGAGTCCCCAAACTACGGCCCACGCAGGCCGCATGCGGCCCCCTGTGGCCATTTATCCAGCCCCCGCCGCACTTCCGGAAGGGGCATCTCTTTCATTGGTGGTCAGTGAGTGGAGCATAGTTCCCAATGAAATACGGGTCAGTTTGTTGATTTAAATTTACTTGTTCTTTATTTTAAATATTGTATTTGTTCCCGTTTTGTTTTTTTATTTTAAAATAAGATATGTACAGTGTGCATAGGGATTTGTTCATAGTTTTTTTTATAGTCCGGCCCTCCAACGGTCTGAGGGACAGTGAACTGGCCCCCTGTGTAAAAAGTTTGGGGGCCCCTGCCCTAAGAGGTCAAACTCTTACAAAGAGAAAGTAAACTGATCGTTGTCAGGGGCTGGAGGGAAGAGGAAATGGGGAATTGTTTACAGGTATAGTTTCAGTTTTGCAAGATTTAAAAAGTTTAAAGATTGGTTGCATTAAATTATAAAGATACTTAATACCACTGAACTGTACACTTGAAAGTGGTGAAGATGGTAAATTTTGTTACTTTCTTATTTTTTACTACAATTAAAATTTTTTTAAATTAAATTAAATTTAAAATTGGTCTGTCAGTCTCATTTGCCACTTTCAAACGCTCACTGGCTACTTGCTCTGCTGTATGCCCAAGCGCAGCTCCAGGGCACACGGGACCTGTGGAGTCATTCTCTGGCAGTATGTTTTTGCCTAAATATTTGGTTTGTAATGAGGTGAAAAGAAAGCCAATAGATCAAATACATGAAAAGTAAGACAGTACCTAAAAAAAAAGAAAGTGAGAAAGTAGAGGTTCTGGATCACGTGATAAAAATCCCTCTCATTCAGTTGGTTGGCCAAGGGTAAGCTCTCATCCTTCCCTCCTAGAATGTTAAGTTTTGTTTTTAACCTCAGCAAGATATTTTTCCTTTGCTAAATGCTTCTTCTTCTCTGGTAAGTACCCTTATGTTTGGGACCAAAGCAGTTCTGCTGAACTATTTATTGCTTTTTGTTCATAGCTAGTACCTACATGCTAATGACAGAAAACTTCCCAGATGTCAAAGGTTGTTTCACTTTGGGCATGAAGGGCTGGAGGCCTGGCTCAGTCATGAATTAAATGGTCTTTCCTAAAAGCCTAAAGGGCTTCAAAAGTGCTACGTGCAGGCAAAGCCTCTAATTTCTCACAATCCTCGAATTATCCTCAAAAGTCTAAGCAAAATCCTTTTAAGTGGCCATCGGCTTTATAAATCTGAATTGCTTTTGGAACTTAAGACTTAAAAAAAAAATTGTTCCGGCCTTTCATTAAATGGGTCATGTCATTACCATGGGAGAGAGACGATGAGATTTTCTGGTTGACTGGTGAGGCCTTGAAGACCAAAGCAGTGTCTGAGGACCATAGCACAATGTCTATGGCTTTCAACAGACAGCTCACAGTTAAAGAAGGAGAAAGATTCTTGGAGACATACAGGTTACCTCATTGCCTTTATAGCATGGTGGAAATTAACATTAGCTCAGTCACTTCGTCAGTAATAATAAGTACAAATTACATTCTTTACTTGTAAAGTTTGAGTTTATAACACAGCCCAATAGCTTTACAAGGATCATTCAGTGACTTACTCGTGTTTGTAAAATACTTTGTCACTATAGTTTAAGAACTGGGCCTTGACAGGGATTAGCTAAGCAGAGAAAAACTCTTTATGTTGCTTTTTAGTGAACCACGTGGAAAGTCCAGCCAGCTTCCGGACAGATAGCGCTGGAGTAAAAGGCAGAGGCAGGGGCAGCGGTCCGGGCTCACTTCCCCCTCCAAAGTTTTCTGCTTTCAGAAGTGAGAGTACTCAGGCATGACTGCACTTGTTTGTACGTGGGCATCAGCGGGTAGTTCAGTCACTCGTACACGACTGAACAAAGAGCAGTTGTCACTTAACAATTCCAATTTTTAGGGGAGTAAAACCTCCAAGTACATAAAAGTGAAATTAAGAGACATTGATAAGAGTGTGGTGGTTACGGGGGGGAGGGGGGAGAAAGACAGGGAAAGGGGGAGGGGGAGGGGCACAAAGAAAACTAGATAGAAGGTGACAGAGGACAATATGACTTTGGGTGATGGGTATGCAACATAATTGAACGACAAGATAACCTGGAGTTGTTATCTTTGAATATATGTATCCTGATTTATTGATGTCGCCCCATTAAAAATAAAATTATCAAAAAAAACAAAAACAAAAAACCTCCAAGTACAGAGGAAGTATGGGGACACTACCGCCCAGCCAACCAGATACAGGACTGGTGGGGATAGACGGGATGGCACGTGTCATTGTCCCTCAATCTTGCACCCACACCGCACCTTGGCGTGGTGTCCCCCCTGCACAAGAAACAGCACAGACTTGCCGGGCTTCTGCCAACTCACCGCTGTGCCGTGAACGGTCCTCCTCCGCGCAGACCCATCGGGCGGGGTGATCAAGAGTTTTGTTCGATCCATCGGATTTCTAGAGTGTGCAGCTTTGTAGGGCGTGATGTTGATGGGGCTGCAAGATGCTGAACGAGGACAAATGGGGATAACTAGGGTGCAGGTGATTGTTTCACACACAAGAGTGCCAGAGGAGCAGTGGAAGGAAAGCCAAAAGCAGGTTCAGGAAAAGGAGCAAAAGCAGAGATAGAGAGAAGTAGGGAGAAGATGTTATTACCTAACGGTGTCCAGAACCCTCACACACTCAACTCTCCTCACACTCCTGTCAGTTTGTGGGGTGTCCGAGAGGAAGGCATGTCCAAATGAAAAATCTGGAATATAGAAACTCTTTGGCTATTTAAATACTGACTAAAAGTATTGATGTAAGCCAGTAATTATGGAAAGCGATGGCCTTCTAAGCCTGTGAACTGATGGTTCTGGTAAAATGCTACATCAGTGGGAGATAATTTTTATACGAGGGCTGCTTTATAATCGGATATTTCCTAATTAGCTGTAAGATTGAACAAAAGGTGCAAAGACAGGAAGCGAGCAAGCAGGCAGGCAACTAGCTCAGGGGTCAAGTTCAACAGCCAGTGATAAAAAAGCAACGGAATTTTGAAAACGCTAAACGACCAAGTCTTACCAGGTATTAAGACTTGTTACAAGGTTAACTAATAATTTCTAGAAAAAAAATAAACCCCTGTAAATCTTTTATCGGTTTAAAGGCAAATCAAATGCATGCTTCTGGGTTTTCTGAAAAGCCAAAGCACTTGAAGGTTCAGAACCAGGCAGCAGAGGAACATGAGGAAATGGGACAGCGGCATTTAAAATGGTGAGTAGAACATAGATATGTTAGAATTGCCAAAAATAAAGTTGAATCATGAATAGCTTTTTCCATAAAACCACAAAGTTTCTGACCTTTCACCTTCAAAGGAACACCGTCTTTAATCAAGTAATTCTGAGCAACATCGGTTTAAAGACATTCATATAATAAATACTGCATAGATATCTAAAGTGTGGGCACTAATTTTCAGATCTCATCCAGAAATCTTGTTTTCCAGCAAGAAATAAGACAATTAAACATGACCACTGAGGAGAACTGTATGTATTGGTACCGTTGTAAAATTATTTTATCCAACTCTTAGCCATAGTAGCAATTCTTCACAGAGATTATTATGTCAGTTGAAGATAACAGTATTCATAAATTAAAAACTCAAAAGTTTACAAGACAAATTTGAGATAATCTTAACTTCAGAATTAGAGTTAAAATATTTGTTATTTTGGTTTAATCTATAGATAGAAAGTCTATCAGGCTGCATTTTTATTCACACGCTCTCTTCAAATGCTCAGCAGTATCTGTCAACGGTTAAGGCAGTGAACAAACTGGGGACTGCACTCTCTTTTCCCATCATCTGAAAATAGAGCTCTGTTTCTTCATGATAAATGAAAATATTTTGTGTTCCCTCAGTTCTCCTTAAAAGAGTATGTATGTATTTCTTGGGAGTTGACATAGAGCAGGGGTTGGGAAACTTTTTGGCTGAGAGAGCCATGAACGCCACATATTTTAAAATGTAATTCCATGAGAGCCATGCAATGACCTGTGTATGTTAGGCATTATCCAATAAAAATTTGGTGTTGTCCCGGAGGACAGCTGTGATTGGCTCTAGCCACTCGCAACCATGAACATGAGCGGTAGGAAATGAATGGATTGTAATACATGAGAATGTTTTATATTTTTAACATTTTTTTTTATTAAAGATTTGTCTGTGAGCCAGATGCAGCCATCAAAAGAGCCACATCTGGCTCACAAGCCATAGTTTCCTGACCCCTGACATAGAGCTTTGTTTCAGACCCTAATGGTGAAGGAAGATTCCTTTGTATTGTGAGAAAGGAAGACTTTCTGTCATTTAACTTGTCGTAATCGCAGAGGAAGTAACTTGAAAATAACCCTTTCTCAAGTGCCACAGCAAAGCATTTGCATTTCCCAGACAAGGAAAGAACTGGTTAATGCAAAATTACTCCTATCCAATCAAATACATTTAGAGAATAACATCCTGGCCCAGGTACTTCTGTGGGATTAAAGACCAGGGCACAGCCTGAAGCCATGGTCTGACACTGAAAAAGGACTAAAGCACAGAAGTATAATTGCTTCTCCCTCTAGTGAAAAACAGTTATTTCTGGGGGTATCTGTGGAGCATTTCTGAGACCAACCTGGATGTAAGCCGATCCCATCATGCCTCCGGTTCATTCTTTATTATGGTGCCAAGATAATGTTTATCAAAGGATAAAAATACCTTAAACCCCTCAGTATAGTCCATGCTAAGATCCTCAAATTTAATTGTTCAAGGAACACGGCCTGGCTAAAATAAACATTATAAATTCCTTCTAAAGATATTATATTTTATGAACTTCATTGTTGTTCTGAACAACAACTACTGAAAAACCCGAAAGCTTTAAATCAACTATTCTAAGACTCTTGCTCTTCTGAAGAAGTAGAGTAATATAAAGTCTCCTCAGAGTGTCCTCCTTATCCCAAAGTAGTTTTACTAAACATTAAAATTCTTTCATGGAACTATCTTTGAGGAAGTCTTCCACAATATCTGTACTTCCTCTTTTCTTGGTAGCAAGTGCACATTAATTTAAATCATTCAAGGTTTTTTATATGACCTAATGGGTGCAGAGAATAGACACTGCAGTCCAAGTGGCTGGAGTATAGCAGAGAACAGAAAAATTACATGATAGAATAATAATAATATGTACATTTATTAAGTGCCTACTACGAGCAAGCACTATTCTAAGCATTTTACATGTGTTAATTCATTTAATACTAAGCTCTAATAATCACATGTATTTTAAGTGTATTTTATAAAATGGGCATGGAAAGGTCAACCCAAAGCAGTAGTCACAAATGAAACTCTGATTTCCAATTCTCAACTGCTCTCATTGCTTGTTCTGGAAGTCTGCAATCACTAAACATCTTAGGGACGACTGTTCTGATCTGGTACAGTAACCCTGGCTCTGGATGTAGGTCATCCTCTTGCCAATGGCAAGTGGATAGAAGATGAACTCAAAGGACAACACTAAAATAGGAAGACAAGAAAGAAAAATCAATGAGAGTAGATGGAAAAAGTGTTTTTGACAAGATAAATGTAAGAGATGTTTACATATATAATTTCAAATAGAAAAATTTTAAAGCCAACAGTTCTGGTTCATTAAACATAAGTTGTACCAATGCACTAACAGGAAACAATTATCTAAGGAATGAATTAATAAAACAGGCAACTGAAGGAAAGGCTATGCATTGCTTCACACTCTAGTACTTTACAGAAATGCAGCAATTTGTGACAAGGAGAATGGAAAAGTTGCAAAGTACAGAAGAGCCAATTAGAAGGTAAAAAGCACCTGACTGAGCATAACACTGAAGAAGGAAGATGGAAAGATGGACAGGTAGAATGGGTGAAAAATGAGGAAATGGTGTTGGAAGGGACTAGAGGGAGAGTGAAAGAATTGACAAAAGTTAGTGATGACAGAAACAGCAAAGAAAGACAATTTTCTAGCTGTGAATCAGTCCTTTAGTATGACAGCATACAGTATGGAGAGTCATAAGCATGATAGCTATAAACTATTATTTAGAGGCTATGAAATAGAATTGAAAAGCAGTTTTAAAGATTCTTCAATTAGCTGGACATAAAGAAAAACTTGTGACTTGTATAGAAAGTATGCCGTTAAGACGCATTAAAAATAAACTGTCTTGAAATAAGCTGTCCTTTTTCCTCCAGCAACACCTCACATTCAACAGGACAGCTGACAAGAATTATTTTACAGAAAACAGGGCATTGTGGTCCAGCTAGTTGAATGCACAGTTGTAAACAGAGCATCACACAGGGTGCCAAGGACGGAGGGTAGCTTTTAAAAGTCCAGTCTACTGATCTTCTAAATGGCTCTGATATAAGTCACTTTTGCCACTGGGTTCCAGAGGCAAGTAGTGGGAATGCCTGCATGTTCTTTCTTGACTGCCTCCCAAGGGTGTGGTGAGCATTAGTGTTGATATTAGATCATTAGGCACCAGAAATAAAAGACATCATAAAACCAAGAATTATTATTTGTAAAGAGGGCTAATGAACATGAAGAGGCTTCCAGAGGCAAAGCGTTTTTTAAAGGGAACTTTGTGAAGAAGCTAAGCAATTTCTTAAGTGCCAAAGATCGGGGGCTGGTAGACTGGTTATATATTTATAGATGTACCGGTTGCACCCAAAGATATTTGGGAAAATCCAAATCAACTCACCATAAGATGTTGCCAAAAGCCTAATATGCACCTTTCTTCCCAGCTAGATACATTAAATTAATTGGCTCATTCAGGCACGTTTTTCATTTCAAAAAAGTAGAGGAGTTATAACTAATTATAATAACCAGTATTTAGCACATTTTACATACTGTATTTTCAAAGTATGTGACAAATAAGAACACTATAATTAACCTTCTCCACAAGTCCTAGAGCTCTGGAAGGGTGTTCTTTCTAGATTACATATATAAAGACTGGCACAGAGAAGGTAAACAGCCAGCCTACATTATGAAAGTCTCTGCTTAAATCAGCTTGTGCACTGATTGTATCTCCAAGTCCACATACTAGTATATTAAAAAATTTCTGCCTCTGATCATCTGCTTAGATGCAGGGGCAGAAATAAAGGTAGGGGAGGGATATGTTTTTCTGGTAACGTTACGAACAGACAGAAGTATCTGAAGCCTCTGACCACAGGGAGGGGCATCCTTTGTCCGCCTGGCATCTGGTTTCCAGATAAGAGGCTATGATGGCTACTAAGAGGAAACAATGCCAGGGGCATGAAACCAACACCAACACACACATTTCCAAAGCCATTCTACCGGGAGGAGAGAGAAGCACACATTGGGGAAAACAGAGATGTGATCAGATGAATACTGGTGGCTCAGTTATGCTTCAAAAGGAGGACTTTACCTCACCAGGAAAGTTGCACCTTGACAGTTTTACCTGCATCTCCAGACAAGGCAGCTGTACTTTTACTTCTGGCCAGGAACGAGTGTGTGGGCGTCAGCAGTCTGTTAACAACGCTGCTCTCCCATGGACTGAGCTGCAGGCGGCGAGCTAAACGTCACCACATAAGCAAGATATTAGAAGCATTCTTTCCAGGCGCAAGAGAGCGCAGAGTATCACAGCTTTCACTTCCCCAGGCTGGGCTTCGAGAGAGACCAGGCTCTCCAGTGACAACAGCTGGTGAAGAGTCGGGACACCAGGAACTCTGCCCAAAGGAGCAGCTATTCCATAGCATTGCCTTTTTCAAATGTTAAATTGGTGGCAAGCTCTAAATTAATTTGATGGCTGCAGATTTGGCTAACCACCCTCCTTTAGCAGTCAACAGGTAGTGGTAACAGGTTTGGCATAGAGCGCTCGCTGCCTCCAGTCCTACCCACTACCCTTCGCCCTGGTCAGAATGGGCAGTGGACTGACAGCACATACCTCAGCCAAAGGGCTTCCTAAGTACCCTGAATAATCAACTCCCAAGGGGCCATCATGGCTTAGTGCAAGATGGGATTTAGAAATAAATAAAGATAGAAAGGGTGAACACTACATTTTGATAGACCTCCATGAATTGTTACTTGGGCAACTGGGGGGAAATTAGATATAAATATAATAAAATGAAAAAAGAACTCATGCACAGTTCCCTAAAGAATTTTCTTTGGACTTTTCCATTCAGCAAGCCAGGTTCTTTCAGGTCCCTGTTTGGCAGCAACATAAAATTTGGGGGGAAGGATAAGGGTAAAGTTGCAGCAAGCTGAAATTAAACAGAAAAGCCCAAATCCAATATAAACATAAACTGATGATTACTAGCTGGTGTGTGAGGAATCTGGAAAGTAAATTTAAAATAATGTAGTGAAATATGGTCCCAAATTATACTGAGGTGTGGCAAGTCCATTGTTAGGAAATATAAGCCAATTAACAATTACTTTTAATGTTAGTGTCCAGTGATGGCCCCTGAAAATACTGAAGCTACTTTTCAAAAATACCGAGGAAGAAGTCTGCAAATATCACTAAAGTAAAGTGATAATACATCTTTATTTTTAGAACACATTTCCAAGTGTCTAAATCTGACAAGGTCACTCTGTTCCTCACCATAAACAGCAGACGCAAGTCTCTTTGCTTCTGGAGCAACTGTTCTTATAACAATCTTTTATACACCACATTTTAAATGAATGACATTTATATTCCAGGAAAGTAGTTTTAGTCAATAGAAGCCATCCAATAGTATATGTTATTTTAGAAAATATTTGCTCCTATTTGGAAGAGATACCAATTTCCAATAAGAACCTTAATTACCTGACTTTATTTGAGAAGAGTGGCTATTTTGATGAAGGCTCTGGTGAATTTAAGAATTAGTGAATTATTAGATTTTTTTCTGGTTATTAGGAGAGCCTTCATGATTAAATTAAATCTTGTCTGAGAGTAAGACATTAATATAAAGGTCTGTTATAAAAACTAATGTAATAGTTAGGCAGGTAGTATAACAGACATGGGGAAAAGTGCTAATTATAAACTACAATGTGGCAGTGGGTGTGTGTGCTGGGTATCAACAACAAAAGTAATGTAATCTAAAATTACAGTACATTCACAGAAGATCAGTGGGGAAAAGTGATTAGGAGTAAATGAAAATCTTCAACAGAATTATATTGTTAGTAGATAAGAAAGGGAAGAAGAGATGAATGCGTCCTCCTATAGATAAAATAAACTGGCAGGGTGGCTGGCTTAGAATTACAGAGATGGTTTATCATCGAGAAGATATGTCTTCCACCCCACTTTCATTAAGAAGTTCAATTACTTTATTTCTGTGAACCTTTAAGGCATTAATCAAAGAATTTGCCTCAAATGAAGATCATTAAAAACCCCCTTTGGCTTACGTTTAAAGCATATCCAAAGAGATTTGACCTGTGCGTGAAGCTTTTGCTAAGAGAAACATGTTTTCACTTCTACTGCCTTCATAACTATGCCCTGAGCAAAAGAGAGGCAGATCTCTTCCATAGGTAACTTTTTAGTGAAGGTTAGGTAGGACGGGAGAGTTATTTTATTGTCTTCCTCCCCCCTTCCACCTACAGGGGACTGATTTTATGATAAGTTTCAGAAAGAGATATTAATCCTCATGAAACAGCTCTATAGTACTGATCCTTTTTAACCACTTAAAATGAGATATTGACAGGTCCCATAACCATCCGGACCGGGGCAGAGAAAACAGAGAAGCCAAGATATTTGCACCACCATGTTCCCCACAAGCAGGAAACCACTGTTGAGTTTCAGATGATGGAAAAACCAGGTCCTGATTTTTCACTAGAATTAGAACACCTAAATTGTATATGAAATCTTCCATTTTTAAAATGATGGCAATTAATTCAAATTATAAAAGGAACAGAAACCCGTGTGGGCATGGGTGTGGGCAGAATTCAGTTTGAGGTCTACCACACCATGTCCTCTGTCCTAGATTCTAGAAAAAAATGTATGGACTAATTTTAAGCAAAGAGTAGGTGACTTCATATTTACTTTTTAAAAAACTCCTTATTATTTGTCCTTGAGAAAAAAAGCTGGTTAGGCAAGTAGTTTAAGTTAATAGGAAATATACATTTTAAATACAAAAACTTCCAGTGGCACTATTCTCTGTATTGCAGTAATTATAGAATCTTTGGTAGTCAGAGGTTTCCTTTGAACTCAAGTCATTTTATCAGGCTATGTGACACTATATTTAGGTGTGATAATCAAAATGTTTAAAAACTGGTAGGACAGAGGCCTGGAGCTCACAGATGCCACTCATTAGCTCTGGAGGACCTGGGGAGGCATAGCTTGGGAAAGTGAATATTCATCAACTGGTATAGGAATAAATAGTTCAGTATTTTTTAAAATTATTTTTATTTATTTATTCATTTTAGAGGAGAGAGAGAGAGAGGAAGAGAGAGAGAGAGAGAGAGAGAGAGAAAGGGGTGAGGAGCAGGAAGCATCAACTCCCATAGGTGCCTTGATCAGGCAAGCCCAGGCTTTTGAACAGGTGACCTCAGCGTTCCAGGTCGATGCTTTACCCACTGCGCCACCACAGGTCAGGCTAGTTCAATATTTTTAATAGCCAGTAGAGCATTCCAGCTGACTGTCAGCCTTGAAAGTAACAGAGCCTCAATTTAATACCAGCTCTAAGGCCTGCGCTGGGAGGCTGAGAGAGCTCAGACAATCTAGAAACGGTATATACCCTTTAGCGGATTTGTCTGGAAGAGCCTCTACTTTAGTAACTTAATAAAAATGGTTTTTATTTTGATGATAAAGCATGATCAACTTTAAAAAATAGCAGAAAAGAAAATTAACTAAATTATTTAAATTTCTAAATTAGAGAAGTTCAAATTCAGAATTTCTGTTCTATTTAAAAGACTTAACTCTCTCACTGTCCTCTTGAAGGTTTTGCTTAACTTAAAACATTTTGCTTTCTGGACCTATGAGAATCTCTGGATGAACCAGATCTTCCTTCCAGGCCAACCTTGTTTGTTAGATCCAGAAACTTTTGATAAATGGGAAGAAAAGCAGAACCTTCCTGCCCCCCCCCCCACCCCAATTTAGTGCTATCCCTCCTATTTGATTGGTCAGCTTGGTCCGCTTTATAGGCCTATACCATGATTCAAGGGCAGTTTCCTGACCCCAGCTATGAATTGATTACCGAATTTCCTTTGACCCTTAACCTTATCCAAAGGAAGAATGCACAGAGTCAGGGATGGACTAAGGAAGAGCATTCATGAAGGTAAAACCTGAAGATGCAATACAGCAACCACACGGGTCAGGAGATGGTCATCTCTCTTCCAGCCCCTCTTCTCTATCAGTCAGCCTGTAGGATACCAACTTAGGCCCTTCACCTCTTAGTGACTCTTACACAAACTGGAGTAATGAGCCATTCAACAAGTTTTCCGCAGTTCTAAGATATTACTTCTTAAGAATATCCAATCAGACACTATGGCAGAATCTATAAAACATCTTATTTCTAATTGACCCAGCACCATCCTTCCAAAGAAGTGGAGACAGGATGTTGTCTGGCTTACTGAGCATTCCCCATTCCCAACCTTACCCCAATTTCAGCTGGGGAGCTGAAGGAAGCAGTATGCAAGGGTTAACTGAAGAGTATGGTAAAATCCCAAATGTAGCTTGTCTGAGATCCAGGCTCACTAAAGTATGAAACTAGAGCGAGAGTAAGTGACCAGTTCCACAGGAAAGACGAATGATATTTAAATGCTATATTTTATGTTCTATTAGGGTAATGAGTTTGAAAAGAAAGGCTATTTATGAAAGGAATTTTATTTAATTCATAATACTTTTCTCCAACATAGAAAAGGCCTCTAATTTGACTATATGTATATCTAATATTGATGTAGGCAAATTAGGTTAAAAAAAAGAAATGGTTTAAGTTAAAAGGCAAGAATAGGAAGTTGTTCAAACATTTACTGTTAAGAGGTTAGTTATAAAACAACATCAGCACATATAATTGTACATTATGACACTGTAATTTTTATACATAAAATATATCATACAAGTACACTACACACATACAGAACATGCACACATTACATTCTCTTTAAGGATGATAAACACTGAACCTTTCCCGATCAGTTTCTTAATAAAGCACTTAGAGTAACCACAACTTTTTACTTTTAAAGAGTATGTATTTTTATATTGCACAGTAATTTTTTTAATTTAAAATCATTTTAGTTACATAAAGTAAGAGGCTACTTTAAAAGCTTGGTTTTTCCTACCATGGTATATAAATACGTAAAATAAAACTTTTGTTTACTAAATAACAACATTCATGTACTGTAAATCCATGGGATGACTAAAACTCAAAATTAAAATAATGTTAATTGAAAGAGTATGGTTATTAAAAATTTTTAGGAGGCTTCACTGATAATATTCTTGACGTTAGGCCAAATCCCTTAAGGGTAAATGAGTGGAAGCCGAAAAACCAGTCACACACACAAGAAATGCAGCCAGAAAGGTTTGGTTAAATGAGAGATAAATGAGCAAAATGAAATCTACCAACATGAATCAATTAAAAAGTTTTTTTCTTTTATAGAAAGTCAAAACCTGACATTCCCAAAGTACAGATGAAAAGTCAAAGACAACATGATTCAAGTAAAATCAATGTTCATCACAAAGCTTATTTGCATGTTGGTGGATAAGTGGGTGATTTCTGGAGCTGTAAACTCAGTTACTAAAGAGTTGAGGGAAGCACGGCTTTCACCACTGCTAAATGCAATCACTCAGCCGAGTTCTAAAATGAGAAAAGTTCTCGTCGCAAGAGAAATGCTGCTCAGCCGTTTATTGCTTTTTTACTCTGAAGTTTTTTTCTTCCTATTTAAGAAAGGTAGGGAAAGCAACTTCAGATGCTTATTGTTATCTGTAAACATCCAGAAAAAAAAAGCATTAAGTAAATAACAGAACACTTTTGTTGTTTTTGTTTTCCTTTTGACTGTACCTCTATCTGGAGAATTTAGTAAAGTTGCAGATGAAGAGGAGAGCCGCTTGCTAATGACCGGATCAACATGTTTCGAAAGATTCATGGTGGAAACTGACCTCCTGTCTGGATCTAAAACAAATGGAAATAATGCTAATTGACAGCCAGCATGCAGAACTGCAATTTCCTAGTTCCCCAACGGAAGGAAAAACTAGGATTGGATGCTTTCAGCTCTATCACTAGATCTGTTACAATAGCACAGTTTTTCTAAGTGGACATTTTAAAGGTAACTTAAAGACTAGAAATACAGTTCATTTTTCTTATAGGATAAAATAATCAGCTCACCAGTTTGTCAGCCCAGGAAACTCAAGCATATTGCTATAATTCGACAAATGAACAAAGGCCAGAAGAAGGCCACTGAAACAATGGAGGTAGACTATGAAGCAAAGAGGACCACAGAGCGAGAGCCTTCAGAATTCCCCCAAGTGGGAACAAGGGGGTGGAAACAGTGCTGGTGAAACAGAACGCAAACACTAGAAGGAAAACAGCTCAGGTTCTATGCATTTGCTGATACCTTTGCTTGCAGGTCCATTTTTACCCAGGGCATTAAAGTTCATCACAGAAAAATAGATTAACAAGAAAGAAAGAAGAGGAAACACTCTAGGTGTGGAAAGCATGGCCAAGATAGCATTTCTTTTGTAAAAGTCTATTAATAACCGCATCTCTAAGCCCGTAACATAGTTTAGTGTGGTGTACAAATGTAGAAACAGCCCACAAACTTGCCTGATAAAGCTGATGGCAATATAATCAGAATTTTTTCTCTTTAAGTTTATTAACAGTATTGTTCATCTTGCAGTCGAGTAATTTTAGAGCAATTTTTAAAGTTCAAGTCAGAAGAGAAATAGCAACAACCATTTAAAGGCAAAAATCAGCTCTGTTAGTTTGTTGGTTGTAGTAATGGGACCAAATTGTAACAACACTCATTAGCTTAAATCATGTCCCCTGCATAAGACTGTATATAATAAAAGTCTAAAAATCTCATTATATTTATGTAGGAGGCAGGCAGATGTTCTGACTTATTATAGCCAAAGGTAATAGGGCTGTCTCATATTTTATTTTCTGTTGTTCCCTTCTTCTAAGACTAAAAACCAAAATATTCCTCGTGAGAGAAAGGCTTTCAAAACCTAGTTGCCATTGGTCTAACTAACCTTGGTAGTAGAAATTTTACAGTAAACTTTCCCTTGTGGAATAACCAGTTTTGGACATTATTTACAGTGTACAAGGGGGGATAAGCAAGTCTTCCTCCTGCATCAGATATTTCTATCGTCTACTCTACTGGGACTCATTTTATGGATGAAGCATTTAATTATTAAAAAAAAGCCCAAACATTATTTCTGTGACTCAAATTTATTTATACTTAACTGACGGGCCCTTAGGCAAGTCTAACATAAAGAAAAGATTCAGGGTAAAATATCAAAAGGAACAGTTTAATCATGAAATATGAGGTTCAAGGGCAAAGGAAGGATAATGAAAGCCATTTCCAGGTGATTTTATAGCAATACATTTTTTGATATTGCTTTATATGTTAAACTCTAATTACAAGAAAATGGTGTCTACAGGCAGGTCTATCCTGTACGGTTAAAGTTTTGGAGGAATAATATGTATTTATTCTATTACTTTACACATAAAAAGAAAATTTAAAATCATTTCCTTTTCTCGCTGAACAAAATATACTGCTCACAAAAATTACGGGATATTTCAAAATGAATATAAAGCAATAAAGAAAGAAGCATTTGATTTTTTTTTCTATTAAATAAGAACATCAGAAAAGCAAACGACAATCAAAGAAAGTTGTTAGATTATGCAAATGAGATGCAAACCAGCTTTTATTTCATTGGTGAAAATGCACTACACAAAAGGCTGAAAGTACTGGGGTATCTATATGCTTCCTGATCCTCTAATTTTGTGAGCAGTAAATGCATGAAAGGATTTTTTAAGAATTGGCTTAAACAGTATAAAATTTTTTTTTTTTTTTGTATTTTTCTGAAGCTGGAAACGGGAAGAGACAGTCAGACAGACTCCCGCATGCGCCCGACGGGGATCCACCAGGCACGCCCACCAGGGAGCGATGCTCTGCACCTCCGGGGGGTCGCTCTGCCACAACCAGAGCCACTCTAGCGCCTGGGGCAGAGGCCAAGGAGCCATCCCCAGCACCCGGGCCATCTTTGCTCCAATGGAGCCTCGGCTGCGGGAGGGGAAGAGAGAGACAGAGAGGAAGGAGGGGGGAGGTGGAGAAGCAGATGGGCGCTTCTCCTATGTGCCCTGGCCGGGAAACGAACCCAGGTCCCCCGCACGCCAGGCCAACGCTCTATCGCTGAGCCAACCGGCCAGGGCCAGTATAAAATTTTATAAACCAGTTTAGTTGATGTGCGAGCAATCAGACAGCACAGTAATTTAATCTGGATTAAATTTAATTTTCAGGATCTGTTTGTTGGTCAGTAAACACTGACTGAGTACCCATCATGAGTCTGGTAGTGCTGTGTAGTGGGGGTATTCAAAACAAGTAAGATCTGACTGACCAGGTGGTGGGGCAGTGGATAGAGCATCGGACTGGGACACGGAGGACCCAGGTTCGAGACCCTGAGGTTGCCAGCTTGAGCACGGGCTCATCTGGCTTGAGCAAAAAGCTCACCAGCTTAGACCCAAGGTCGCTGGCTTGAGGTCAAGGCACATATGAGAAAGCAATCAATGAACAACTAAGGTGTCGCAAGGAAAAACTGATGATTGATGCTTCTCATCTCTCTCTGTTCCTGTCTGTCCCTCTCTATCCTTCTCTCTGACTCTGTAAAAAAATAAAATAAAATAAAAATAAAGAGTTCTCTTTAAAAAAACAAACAAACAAACAAGTAAGATCTGATTGCTGCTCTCAAGATCACAGCAGATCATTCTGACCTTTGAGTATTTTGGCATTATTCCCATTATTCCCAAACTTCTCTGTGCTAGGGTAGCAGCAGCTTTCTATGATTCACAGCCCTCATAAAAAGGGATTTTATCCAACAGCTTGTACTCCCTTGCTCTGAGTGGTAGTACTAAAGGTCATATATTGAACTCTTGAGTGTGAAAGCAAGAACTAAAGCCTAGCAACTATTATTTCCCCTCAAAAAGATTTGAAAATCTGTAACAGAGTATACATACTTCCGCCAGGCACATGTAAAAACAAAGCCAAGTAAAAGAGAAATCAGTGAGGTTATAAAAATATATTGCATGACAGCTTTTCTGCATATAAGCAATACCTACCTAAAATGAAAGAGCATCCATAAACGATCTGAAGCATGATCCCAGATCTGCTATGTGCCCCACAATGTATCACTGGCCGTGAAGAGCCAGGAAAGAAGAGTGCTTTCAGTTTTGGTTCACTGGCACAGAAAAGTAAACTGTGGTAGTATGATTTTACATTTTTTTTAAATGGAGAGGTTATACACTAAATATTAGGCATAAAATAAAAGAGAGCAAACAAACAAAAATCCGTAACATTTAGATTAAAACTGAAAGTGGCAACACCAGGACGAAATGGGGGTGGGGAGAGGAAGCCAAACTGGATGTACTTTGATCCCAGGTCATTCATTAGATAAAAAAAACTTTATCTAAAATGACCATTAAAGAGAAAGTAAACGTATCACATGTAATTATTTCAACAGCTTTAAGTCACTTGAGTTATACACTCGTGCTTATGAAACACTGTGCTATATCCCAGATCTAGGTCTATGCAATAGGACGTTAAGCAAGCATATGACTAAGGTGGTGATGGTTCACTATTGATGAACTCTGGCCCTAGGTCTGAGGTGCGAGCTACCGGTCAGGCAATCAGCAATCACGGTGAGGTCTGTATCAGATTCTCTAGTACCACCCAAAGTTGTGCAGTGGTGGTCCAGTCCTGCTAAATCGAGAAAGGTGAATGATGATTCAACAAAACCACCTGGGGACAGAATGTAAGACAATGATTTTTCAAAGTAAATGAAAAACAAAAATAAAAAAAGGTTATTAGACTCACACAAATGAAAAAGAACTGACACATTATATAAAATTCAAGGTGTATTGAATTTACAGTACAAAAATAAAGCTTTTCACTGATTCCCAATTTCAGTATTTTTATGTCCTTATAGGAACAAGGGAATACCTTAGACTGTTGCTATTGTTTGTTTGTAGCTTCAAAACCTGCACTTTCTCTTATAGAGCATTAGTGTTGTATATACACTTTTAGGTCAGAATACATAAGCTCATAGAATTGATTTTGATCAGTCAATATGACTATGATTCTTCTAGAGTAAAAGATAAAACTGGTAGACCAATTTCACAATCCTGAAACCCTCTATCAACTAACTAAAATAATGTAGCGTTGAAACTAGCAGGTTTATTTGGATGTATTTATTGCATAGATGTCTCTCTTCAAGGACTTGCATAACAAATGACAAAAGCAGTGTGTGCTAAGGGAGGGAACCTTCTCTTCTTACCTCCATCACCCTCTTATCCTCGAACAGGAGAAGCATCATTAAATTGTAGTTTAATTATTTTGGCAGGTTTTTTTGTTTTGCAAACACAGACTTAGAAAAAAGAAGCAACTGCACTTTTGCCGTCCAGGATTAGAACAGTATTGTGAAGGTGGCCCCTGACTGTTTACCTGCACTGTGAACGCTGGGGCTCCCATGGAGGGGGCCTCCCCAGGACCACCGGTTGTGCTTCTGTTTGGGCTTCTGGCTCCTTTCCATCGTACGTCGCACGACAGCTTCATGGCGTTCCTTCAACGGAATAGAGAAGCTGGTGATTAGAGTCAACCGGGTTGTTTGAGGCTTCTTTAACTTAAAGCAGAGTGGAGAGAGAGGGACTACTTGACCCCAATATTCCTAACCTATTTCCTAATGTCTACACCTTATCTTAAGGCGAGAACATTATCAACCTGGGACGGTCACTGAAATCATTAGGACCCAGTTGAAAAAGCCCAATGCCTACAGTAGGCACCCAAATACACGATCCTTATTATTACTATAATGAGATGCTTTCATGGTCGTGCAGGTCTTGAGTTGAACAGATGCTAAACAGATGTGGCACCATACCTAAACCATAAAGATTAGAATATGAGGATGTGGGTAATCCTCACTCCACAATTTACTGAGTTGTATGACTTCGTAACTTACCCACTTGAAGTCTAAATTTCCATCTTTGCCAAGATTCAAGGGTTGAACAGGGTTAAAGGAGACAATCTAGTGCGTGAAAACATCTGTCAATGGTAAAGCCCTACAGAAATCCAACGACTTGGAGTGGTCTTGATATGTCAGTATAGATTAACTGAACATAAATAAGTAAGCGGTCTAGACCAGAGAAAATGAGCTTTCAAAGCTTCTGTGGCGCCTGGCCTGTGGTGGCGCAGTGGATAAAGCGTCGGCCTGGAAATGCTGAGGTCGCTGGTTCGAAACCCTGGGCTTGCCTGGTCAAGGCACATATGGGAGTTGATGCTTCCAGCTCCTCCCCCCCTTCTCTCTCTGTCTCTCCTCTCTCTCTCTCTCTCTTAAAAAAAAATGAATAAATAAATAAATAAAAAAGCTTCTGTGGCAATAAGAACAATCTCAGCATTCCCGCTGTGACTTCCACACCACAACCTCCCTCCACAGTGTGCCTGTCTGCCCAGCCGCTGACTCTGAAACAGACTTGCCCTGCGTCCCAGCACTTCGGGGCGGGTTTCACAGCAAGTCCCGCAGTCTGTGCAGCAGACCGCCTCCCGCCCGCTTCCCGCAGTCCGTGCAGCAGACCGCCTCCCGCCGGCTTCCCGCTTCCCGCTTCCCGCAGTCTGAGCAGCAGGACCTTACTTTGTCCTCCTCTAGCCTCTGCCGGCGCTTCTCCTCCACCGCAGCCCTCCTCCGTTCCTCCTTCAGCCTCTGCTCTTCCAGTTTCTTCTTCCTCTCTTCCAAGTGCTTCTCGTAGTGCTGCCTAGCCCGCTCTTCTTTCTCTAACCAGGCGATTTCTCTTGCAGCTTTAGGAGGGAAGACAAGGCCAATTAAACACGGGCAGGTTCAAAACTTGAATGGTTAGGGCTGTGTTGATGGTGCGAGTTCAACAAATATGGGTTCTTGGGTTTTGTAGGAACCAAGCCTGGCCTTGGCTTTCCTCAGATTTTCAGGGAAAAGGCCTGTGGTGGCGCAGTGGATAAAGTGTCCACCTGGAATGCTGAGGTCGCTGGTTTGAAACCCCAGGCTTGCCTAGTTAAGGCACATATGACAAGCAATCAATGAACAACTAAAATGAAGCAACTATGAGTGATATTTTTTGCTCCTCCCTCCTCTCCTCTCCCTGTAAAATCAATAAATAAAATCTTTAAAAAATTTTTTCTCAGGAAAAAACTATGACTCAATTTTTAGCATTATTTAATATGCTAACAATCAGGGTGATGTGCTGAATTCTGCTCTTGAGAACCCTGACGGTCCTCTAGTTTGATAGCTTTCTTTTTTCCTTTTTTTTTCTTTTTTTGGTAACAGAGACAGAGAGAAGGACAGATAGGGACAGACAGGAAAGGAGAGAGATGAGAAACATCAATTCTTTGTTGTGGCAGTTGATTGCTTTCTCATATGTGCCTTGACCGGGGGGGGGGGGGGAGGCTACAGCAGACTGAGTGACCCCTTGCTCGAGCCAGGGACCTAGGGGTCTCGAACCTAGGTCCTTGGCATCCCAGTCTGATGCTCGATCCACTGTGCCACTGCCTGGTCAGGCCAGTTTGATATCTTAATACTACAGAATAATGCACACACAGCACATGTTCTACTCTTAACTCTGATATTGATGTGATGCCCTAAAAACCAACAGTACTATCTGCCTCTCTCTTTTTAAAAAACGTGATGTTTTAGGCTTTAATCACTGTAAAAAAAAAAAGAAGAAGACTAGATAAAGAAGATGTGGCACATATACACCATGGTATACTATTCAGCCATAAGAAATGATGACATTGGATCACTTACAACAAAATGGTGGGATCTTGATAACATTATACAGAGTGAAATAAGTAAATCAGAAAAAAACAGAAACTGCAGGATTCCATGCATTGGTGGAACATAGAAGCGAGACCAAGAGACGTGGACAAGAGTGTGGTGGTTGGGGTGGGGGGAGGAGAGGGAGGGAGAGGGGAAGGGGAGGGGGAGGGGCACAAAGAAAACTAGATAGAAGGTGACGGAGGACAGTCTGACTTTGGGTGATGAGTATGCAACGGGATTGAATGACAAGATAACCTAGACATGTTTTCTTTGAATATATGTACCCTGATTTATTGATGTCACCCCATTAAAAAAATAAAGTTATTTAAAAAAAACACAAAAAACCCCCCGTGATATCCTTTAGATCGACAATGTGACTATATTTGTTTTAACACAGCACTAGTTCTCTGACAGAATTAAAAGGACTTGGGAGATAGTTGATAAAAGGTATAATAAATGCCTCATGGGCATATCACACTGAGTCAGGTAAGCAATTCGAGGAACCAAATAACAGCTGATCTTGTGTCTGAGGGCACAAGCTGACACTATCACAAGCAGAACGGAAAATACACAATTCAAAAAATAGTGTTCAGTGATGAAATGCTTTTTTCCTCTTTCCATAGACATGTTCCTTCCTTCTTTTAGGAGAAAAAGTACAAAACTGGTTGTTTTTTTTTATTTTATTTTTATTATTTATTTATTTTAGAGAGGAGAGACAGAGAGAGAGAAGGGGGGAGGAGCTGGAAGCATCAACTCCCACATGTGCCTTGACCAGGCAAGCCCAGGGTTTCGAACCGGCAACTTCAGCATTTCCAGGTCGACGCTTTATCCACTGCGCCACCACAGGTCAGGCCAAAACTGGTTTTTTAATATGATGCCTCCTTGAGCCAGGATAACTAAACACATCTTTAATATGAGTTATTAACACTATAGGCAAAAGTGTCTAAAAAAAAAATTAAAGCATAAACCTTGAGGATACTATATTGCCCACAGATTAAAATGTTATATTTTAAGGGAAAAAAGTAGAAATTCAGAACATTTTAGTTTCATCTAAATGTTTAATATTAAATATTCTGCATTTCTACAAATGCTAAATCTTTTCAAAGTTTTTCATTTGAGGGGACAAACCTACTGCCAGGGATTTGAATTGACTTTACTTTCATGGAAGGAAAAGGACAAGGACAAATTCAACATGAGTTTGTCCTGTGACATCACTCGGGGTGAACAGAGAGAACTGGGCACCCGCAGAGGAGAGGCCTGCGTGTTTCCGGCAGCTCTGCTGCTAAGGGGGGAGTGAGACTGTGGGCAGTGAGACCGTGGGCATGTTCATTTGGATTCGGTGTTTTCTCTTGCCGAAAAGATGAGAAAAATCCTTTAAGATTCCTTCCAATTGTAAGTCCCTGGTTCTAAAGAAATTCTCAAGCCCAAGATAAAAATTTACTTTGAGTAAAAAGCACTCACTAAATATTTACTGAAAGAGTGAATAAGTAAAAAGACACTATGAGAACACATGTTGAAAGTAACAGAGAACACAATTCTAACACTTTCTTAAGACATAGTGTGACACATAGACTCAAGCACATACGACCTTTGGGATTTTCTATGTGGAGCTATCTTACTGGCAGGCTTTTAATGACACTATACATTTAAATTCATTTAAAAACGTGGATTTACGTTTTGTTAAAACTTAAAAAGCACAAAAATATTAAAAGGGGAAATGACACTCTTCATCTAACCTTAGACCCTCTTATATTCTACTTCCATCTTTATAAGTAAAAACAAGCAGAGATGCCGGCACACAGTAGTATATATACATAGTACACTTACTGCACTGCATGTTGTTATTGTCACTGAAAATGTATCTCAGAGATCTTCCCATAACAACATATGAAATAAAAGTCTAACAACTTTTTAATGGCTATATAATCTCTTATTATCTATATAAGTTACTTTATATGACCGAATACTTGTTTTTTCTTTATTTATAAAGATTTTTTAAATTTCTTAAATTTTATTTTTTATAAAGATTTTTAAATTATTATTTATTCATTTTTAGAGAAAGAGGAGAGACAGAGAAGGAGGGAGGAGCAGGAAGCATCAACTCCCATATGTGCCTTGACCAGACAAGCCCGGAGTTTCGAACCAGTGACCTCAGCGTTCCAGGTCGACGCTTTATCCACTGCACCACCACAGGTCAGGCTCTTTAATTATTTTAAAAAACAATTTATTGGGGTGAGATTGGTTAGCAAATAACTAAGCACTTATTAATGGGTTATCTAAGTTGTTTTCAGTATTTTAACTCTTCTGATCTTATATATCACAAACCTCTGTGTACAGGTGTGAGCTTACCTACGTAGAAGTAAAATTGCTGAGTCAAAGGGAATATACATTCAAAATTTGTTATTTTCATACTGTCCTCTGTAGAGGTCATATCAATACATATTCTCATCAACAGTATATGAAGTTTACAGGCAGAAAACAGAAATATATTTGGACCCTGACACCTGTGGATTAGCAATGTGATGCATCTATTTTTTAAAAACATTATTGTCTTCATTAGGGTAATATTGGTTAATTACCCAGGTTTCAGGTGCACAATTCTACAATACATCATCGTATATTGAATTCTGCGTTCATCACACCAACTCAAGCATCCCTTCACCAAAGATACATCTATGTCTTAACACTTAGCTTAAGGTGAGAACATTATCAACCTGGGATGGTTACTGAAATCATTAGGACCCAGTTGAAAAAGCCCAGAGCATTCAGTAGGCACCTAAATCTTCTCCCTGGAGGGTAATGGGGCTGAGGTCCTGGGACAGGGGTTTGTTCCTGTAGAAGACCTTCCTCATACAATATGCTGAAGGACTTTGAGATAAGAAAGCAATAAAGCGCCAAAACTTCTTATCTTTAGGGCTTCAAGGAACACTTCACTTTTCCTAAAGCAGTGGTTCTCAAAGTGTGCACCAGGGAGCATTGATGTGCCTTAGAAGATTTCCAGGTGCACCCTCTGGTATTCTAGAGAAATATGTGCCTGTTGGGGACCAAAAAACCAATAGGGTTTTTGGAGTTTAGATTTTTGGGGAACAGAGGTGTGGGGAATTGGCTGTAAGCTGACAGTCTGCCTAACCCCCCCACCTCACTTGCCTGATTAGGTTGCAAAAGGCTGTTAGGCTGTGGTCCTGGATTGTTTATACTAACCCCATGTTCCTGGAAAGACTGGAGGCAAGTGTCTTCTATCCTTTGTTTGGTGTAAAGTTAAGATGATATGTATGGTGGGGGTTTTGGATTGATGATTAAACATAAGGAATTGTCTCTTGAAGCCTTTTGGATTTCTATAAAAGAAGAATATGTGGCAACATCTAAAAAAGCTTTGAATATTTTATTACAATTTTCAATATCCTATTTATGTGAATTAGGATTTTCTACCCTCAACACAATTAAAAGTAAAAAGAGAGGAATTCTTCAATGTATTGATGAGGAAATGAGAGTTTGCCTTTCAGATATATGCCCAAACATTGAAGAAATTTACTGAATCTTACTAAGAATGTACCTATATATAAAAAGATAACTTTTTTTTTTTTTTTTATTTTTTTAACCCTCTTTTTTACAAATTCTAGAAAGCATAACTCAAAAAATGTAACATAAAATGTTTTTTAATGTTAGAATAAATTTAATTTTGTCATATTTATTTTGTTTAATTACCATAAAAGCATGCTTGGACTTTATATTTTTTCTTTAATATTTGACTTAATTATTATAACATATTTCTCAGAAATTTGTATATAGTGCGCCTACAATTATTTGTAGGATTTTAAATGCTCCCCGACTTCAAAAAGTTTGAGAACCACTGCACTAAAGTAAATGGAGTTTTGCTAAAGGAAAAAAGCAATTCTTTTGTCACTGCCTTAACCCAACCTCACTCTCATCCTTCACGGAATGTTGCCACCCTCTTCACCTAACTGTCTTCCAGCCCTGCTGTGCTAGACCAGGAAGCATAAACACCCTCTACCTCTGCCTCCCCTTACTCAGAAACACTGGGCTTCCCCAGCCACAGGCATCTAAGCCAGGATCTGTGGAATCACATGACCTTCCATCCTCATCTGTATCACCATCATCATCAAGGGGAGATGTCTCACCTCTTACTTTGTTCTGATCTGACTCTTATGTACTTTACAGGTATTATCTTCACAGCCACTCTGTGAGGGAGACACTGCTATTAACCATTTTATCATGATAGGTCTGGGACACAGAGGGGTGAAGTAACCTGCCTGATGTCTCACAATAAGCCAGTGGTGGAACTGGAATTCAAACTCTGGACTTTCTGACTCTAGAAGCAAACAACGAGCCATTATATTAAGAGGCATGATTTGGAACACCTCCCAATGACTAAAGTTCCTCCTCTAGATGGGGACAAGTTGGTTGTCCATTGTAAAGATCCTGGTCTTCTAACGTCATTCTTAGTCTTTATCATCATGTGTTTATAAAACCCTGTACTTTTTCAGGTTTTGAGATCTTTTCATCTTCAGCAAAGTAAATTTGAAAGAAAGAAATAATGGCTGCTTAATCACGATGGTTGATTTTATGTTGAAGTTTCAGCCTCTGAGTTACCTATTCGTCCCATAACAAGCATTTCTTCTTTCCAGCCCTGAGCCTGACTCATGATCTAGCTGCTTCAGTATGTGCCGATGTCTATATCCCCGCCACCAGAGTGAATTCAGATCCCTCCGATACTCACACCCTGCCTGACAGCCTTAGCAGCTCGTGCACGATAGTCATCAAGTGAAAACGTGGGAGACCGGATGCCAAGATTGACCACAGATCTGCTGAAGTTTTATCCAGAAGAATGTCTGCTTTCCCAAAGCTCATTTTTTGGTGGGTAGTTCTGTCAAAACCAATGGCTGTCCTAATCAGGGGCAGTTTTACTTATGGCTGTAATCAGAGGTACAGCATTCCTGGTTATTTACTAATGAACCCTAACTTCCCTATCAACATTTTTGAGATAAACATTCTAAGCCAGATTGAAATGAATCATTTATTGCTTGATTACACTCTTATTATTAATAGTGCTGTCCCTGAGTTGACAACAAATTGATATTAGAGAGGAAAAAAAAAAAAGGCAAAACCCCCCACCAAACTACGACTGGAAAGGCAAGGAAGTTGGGTGAAATTATCTGAGAAAAAATCTCATATATAATTTAATCGATGTATGTTTGATGGTCAAAATCCTTTGTTGTTGTTTCCAACACATTACATTATGATAGATCTCTTTTACAGCTTTGAACTTAGTTACAAAATCCAATATCAATGAATTGAATGACAGATTTTATTAGCTCAAAGTTTTCTTCATGAGCTATATGAGTTAATCATATAAGTCTTTGAGAATCTTTCATAATTTTATAGAATCCCAGAAAGCTCCAGTGGGGAGTGTGATTCTATTCACATTAATACTGCAAACCTGATTTGAATCATCTTCAAAAAGGGAAACCTTGAATCTCCCTAAACACAGAAGAGTATTTGTCTGGTACACATTCCTGAAATATTTTCTTGAATTTTGTCAATATACTACAGAACCACTAGCTTTATAACATAAATGAAGAAAAAGCAGTTTCAAGACACAACTTTTTGATAGATTGCCTTTGCATCTTTGTTCATCTGAGAAAATGCTTAAGAATAAGTATTCAAGACTTGTTTGACTGAACAATTATAAGGGCAGGCATTACCTGATACCTTGGTAATGCTTTAACTAATTGACAATATACCACTGTCACATTCATCTATACTTATTTATTTATTATTTATTTATTTATTCATTTTAGAGAGGAGAGAGAGAGAGAGAAAGGGGGGAGGAGCAGGAAGCATCAACTCCCATATGTGCCTTGACCAGACAAGTGCAGGTTTCGAACCGGCGACCTCAGCATTCCAGGTCGACGCTTTATCCACTGCGCCACCACAGGTCAGGCTCATCTATACTTATAATAAAATGCATAGACTATATATTCATTTAAGATGCAACAAACAATGGTTAGACATTCACTATGTGTCAAGCACTGTTCTAGGAACTGGGTTATAGAAATAAAAATAATGACACAGTCCTTTCTCTTATGGAACCTATACTCTAGTGGGGACAGACATACATATGTGAAATACATACATGCTTAGATGTTGAACGTGATATGCAGACACACACAGAGTGCTAGTCTGAAGTTTGAGTAAGGTGGTCAAGGAAGGTCCCACTTAAAAAGATAGCATTTAACCACCCCTGAAGTGAGAGAAATGAGCTATGTGGAGAGCTCAGGAGAAACATTCCAGGTGGGACACAAGGCAACCTAAGCTCCAGGAGGTCGATCTTTTCATTTCAATATCCTTGTACCTGGCTCAACAGCAACCACACATTAAATATTAGCATGAGGTTGCCAGCTTGAGCCCAAAGGTTGCTAAAATGAGCCCAAGGTCATGAGCAAGGGGTTATTGGCTCAGCAGGAGCCCTCCGGTCAAGGCAATGAATACCTAAGGAGCAGCAACGAAGAATTGATGCTTCTCATCTCTCTCCCTTCCTGCCTGTCTCTCCCTGCATGTCCTTCTCTTTCTCTCGTGCTTTTAAAAAAAATTATCACAATGTGTTTTAAGACTAAAATAAATGACATTCTATTAAATAAATTACTTTAGTAACTATGGCATGCCTACACAATATAAAAGTACAACCACTGTGTTAATTTGCTACTAAATATGATAATACATAGTGAATTATTTAGAACACTGCTTGGTCCATAGTTACTGCTTAATAAACACTGTTATTCCTGTTTATTAATAATATTAATATTATTACTTAGTTGAAAACGAGTAAAATCAGTAAAAATTAGGAAAATCAGCCAATATTACATGTTTGTTTATATGCAGCATTGTGCCATACCCTTTAAAAGCTTAAAATATACACAACCAGGGAGTTATATAAAATCCAACAAGAAAAAGTTCAGGGGAGTATAAAGTAGCATCACAGTGTGAACTAAAATATGATAGTTACACAAGATATAAGATACAGTGAGAAAATGATAGAATTTCTGAAAGGAGAAAGATAATGAAGACGAAGGAGGCTTCCAAAAATAAACACTGGTACGAACTGTGGCAGAGCTGGAGCAATGAAGTGCATCAGTGAGACAGATCTGGTGATTGAGATGTAAATTCTTAAAGCCTGGACTAGGATGACAGCAGAAGCAGCAAATTAAAAGTCACGGATCCGAGGCCCTGGCCAGTTGGCTCAGTGGTAGAGCGTCGGCCCAGCATGCAGGAGTCCTGGGTTTGATTCTTGGCCAGGGCACACAGGAGAAGCACCCATCCTCTTCTCCAGCCCTCCACCTCTCCTTCCTCTCTGTCTCTCTCTTCCCCTCCCGCAGCCAAGGCTCCATTGGAGCAGAGTTGGCCCGGGCGCTGGGGATGGCTCCATGGCCTCTGCCTCAGGCGCTAGAATGGCTCTGGTTGCAACAGAGCAACGCCCCAGATGGGCAGAGCATCGCCCCCTGGTGGGCATGCCAGGTGGATCCCGGTCGGGTGCATGCAGGAGTCTGTCTGACTGCCTCCCCATTTCCAACTTCAGAAAAATACAAAAAAAAAAAAAAGTCACGGATCCAAGGTTTACATTGAAGACAGAGGTCAGCTAGTCTTATGACTAAATGAATTTATAAAGGGTAAAGAGAGTGTGGCAACTTCCATGTACATACTGGGCTAGAGAGAGTGAAGCCCCACCGAGAGCACTAGGCTGAGTCCAGCAGGCCAGGGTGGGCACCTGTCAGTGCATAGCATTGGGCCACCAAGGAAGGAAGAATGTTTTATTCTGCAAAAGACCCAATGCTGCCTGACCAGGCGGTGGCACAGTGGATAGAGCGTCAGACTGGGATGCGGAAGACCCAGGTTTGAGACCCCAAGGTTGCCAGCTTGAGTGTGGGCTCATCTGGTTTGAGCAAAAATTCACCAGCTTGGACTCAAGGTCACTGGCTCAAGCAAGGGGTTACTCGGTCTGCTGAAGACCCATGGTCAAGGCACATATGAGAAAGCAATCAATGAATAAATAAGGTGTCACAATGCGCAATGAAAAAACTAATGATTGATGCTTCTCATCTCTCCGTTCCTGTCTGTCTGTCCCTGTCTATCCTTCATTCTGACTCTCTCTCTGTCTCTGTAAAAAAAAAAATAAATAAAACCAAGTCCCAAATGGGCTAACACAATACATATATATATACACACTGCTCACAAAAATTAAGGAATATTTCAAAATGATTATGAAGCAATAAATTACCCCCTTTTAAAAAGACCCAATGCTCACACTAGTAGTCAGAAAGATACCAGTCTCTCCAGCGGTACCAAAAATATCAAAAATCGCCTAAAGGAATAATTTCTTGGGGCCAGAAAAATACTGATGCAATTGATCAGGACACAGAAATTACCATGAGGAGTCAGTTTTGGAATGAAAGTTGATGAAGAATGGAACTGTATAGAAGTTGAGTTTTAGATAATGGGAATGCATCTTTTGCTTCCTGAATAGCTGGAACTGTGAAGCCCATAGCACCAGAAAAGGAGAGCTGAGACCATGAGAACAAATAAGATCTTTTTCCTCTAGGAAAAAGCAAAATTAAAGTTTAGAAGAGAGATGGCAAAAAAGGTGCAGAAGTCAAGAAAGAGAAGTTTGAGAAAATGGCCTGAATAGAATCAGATGAAACAGAGCAGTTGAGGAGATTCCTTCATGTATAAAGCTTTTGAGGCAGACAAATAATGCTTTCAGAGTCCATCTGCTCAACTAGAGAGAACAATCCCCAACATGAAGAATTATGCCTGATTTTATGTGACAAATGGAAAGATCACGTAGGAAAGAGCAGGCCACATGACATAATCCTACCACAGAAACATTAAAGCATGACTCAGAGGTTTAACCCATAGAACATTATTAATAGGTCCTCCCATTTGCAATCAGTAAAACATGATATGCCCTCAAAAAAACAAACAAAAAGACCTTTATTCTCTCTACTCTGCTTTAAAAAAAAAGTGGATTAGAAAAATCTTTTAATGTTAATTTCAACCTACATCAATCAGTGAAAAATCAGTTTCTTTGGCCAATCATTTTATATTTTACTTTGTTGGAATTTCTGGAATGCACTCCATTTTTTTTTTAAACTTGGGAAGCTGTAAAGTCTGAAAGCTGTAATACCGATGTTACCAACTATTTTGTTTTCAGAAAGGCACAGTCCAAAGATCTGCTATTGAGCGACAGACAGTCCGTCATCCCCTTTGTAAAAAAATATTCAACTGCTACTATAGCTTCTGCAGTTTATGAGTCGTTCGTCAGGTATGCCCTTTGATTTTCTTTTAGGACTGAAGGTTTTTTTATTTAATCACTCTTAGGTATTCCAAGCTTAGATTAGAAGCTCGACTTTAAATGGCTCTTTACAAATGTATGTGGCATTTGCGGGAATGTTTATTTCTTTTTTTTTTTTTTTTTTTTTTCTGAAGCTGGAAACGGGGAGAGACAGTCAGACAGACTCCCGCATGCGCCCGACCGGGATCCACCCGGCACGCCCACCATGGGGCGACGCTCTGCCCACCAGGGGGCGATGCTCTGCCCATCCTGGGCGTCGCCATATTGCGACCAGAGCCACTCTAGCGCCTGGGGCAGAGGCCACAGAGCCATCCCCAGTGCCCGGGCCATCTTTGCTCCAATGGAGCCTTGGCTGCGGGAGGGGAAGAGAGAGACAGAGAGGAAAGTGCGGTGGAGGGGTGGAGAAGCAAATGGGCGCTTCTCCTGTGTGCCCTGGCCGGGAATCGAACCCGGGTCCTCCGCACGCTAGGCCGACGCTCTACCGCTGAGCCAACCGGCCAGGGCTATTTCTATATTTATAAAGATTCCAGAGAAGGTCTTAAGACTTAGTTTCTACTATAAAGGCTTAAATGGAAAAGAATAAGCAACAGACACTTATAAAATTTAAAAATCCAGTGCAATTAATGCAAAGTAACAAATCAGAATTGATGTAGTTCATTAAAATTATGTTTCTTAACAACAACAAAAGAGATCAGAATTAAGGAAAAGTATGTTATTTAATATGGCAGGGTTAAGAAGAAAGAGAAACACCCTATTATATACTGGTTTACCAAAAAAGTAAAAAGATAACACAATAATCTGAAAATGACTGACCAATATAATAATGAAGGAGGATGTTACTAAATGTCTTCTTCCCTCCTGTCCTTGCATCATTACTCTCCAGTCCCTGCCTCTTCTATCTCCCTGATGACTCTTCTTCATCCTCTAGTGGCAAGCTCAGGTGGCACCCAACACCCCAGGCTGGGTTAGGTGCTTCTGTGGGTTCTCAACACCCCTTGTGCACCCCGCCCCAACAGCATCCTGTATTATTATATATTGCTTTGTGTTCATCTGCCTCCGCACTGGACTGCAACCAGCCCTTGAGGTTTGGGCCTCCAATTTATTTATTTATTTATTTTAATTAATTAATTAATTAATTTTTTATTTTTTTATTTTTTTTTCTGAAGCTGGAAACGGGGAGAGACAGTCAGACAGACTCCCGCATGCGCCCGACCGGGATCCACCCGGCACGCCCACCAGGGGCAACGCTCTGCCCACCAGGAGGCGATGCTCTGCCTCTCCGGGGCGTCGCTCTGCCGCGACCAGAGCCACTCTAGCGCCTGGGGCAGAGGCCAAGGAGCCATCCCCAGCGCCCGGGCCATCTCTGCTCCAATGGAGCCTTGGCTGCGGGAGGGGAAGAGAGGAAGGGGGGGGGGTGTGGAGAAGCAAATGGGCGCTTCTCCTGTGTGCCCTGGCCGGGAATCGAACCTAGGAAGTCCATACGCTGAGCTGATGCTGTATTCACTGTGCACCGGCCTAGGCCAATTTGGGTTCTTGAATAAGAATTTTAAAAAAGAGGGGACACGGGGGCTGGGTTCTTCAATTGAAATATGAACTCTTATAAAATGCAGCAGAACTTTAAAAATTTGTGGGTCATCCACTGGAAAGATTTTGACAACCCTAGTGAGCCCTAGTGTTAAAATACCTAGGCACCCCAGAAACGCAGACATACTGACCAGGCGTTTCATCTTTCCAAGGTACGTGAGGAGAGGATCCTGTTTTAGCAACTTTGCATAAATGGACTGCAAAGCGAAGGGGAGGTTGGCACCAGCATCCTGGCTCAATGCTGCCGAGGGTTCTGATCCCTGCTTCCTGGGAGCCCGTCCTGTGACCCAGCTCTCTAGATGATTCTATGGCAAGCACGGCAGGTGCTCACCTTTCGCCAGGGCCTTCGGTAACCAAAGAAAAAGACACCTCAGCACTAGGTCTTGTGCTTTTCCTGGAGCAAAATGGTAGCATCTGTCTATAAGTTCAACAGCGGCATTACTTTAACATGGAAGGCGTTCAATGCCCTAGCAGTGCAGAGTCTCGTAACTGTTCAAACAAAAAGAACCACGTGCTTACTGTCCCTGTATGTCTTAAGTTGTAAAATGTAAGCAGAGCCTCTCATGTATACATTCCCTCCAGTGCCACATCGAACTTTGATTACAATATAAGAAGAAGTGAAAATGACCTTAATCCTGAGCTGGACTTTATTGTCGCTTAAAATTTAGTCCTGTGTTTATATCATGCACTAAATTCTGCTTTGCAAAACTCAAAAAGGCATGTGAGAGAGCATAGTTACTATAGAGATGTCTATTTGCTCAATGGAAGTGTCCATTATCCTTGAGGGGGAACGAGCACCACTTCAACAACAGTGAGCCTTGAAGAGCAGGCGAGGGACAGAAATACCTAGCTGCTTCTGCCGCTCCTCACGGCGCTCCCGGGCCAGGCGCTGCCGGTCGTCAACTCGCAGCACAGGCGGCGGGTCTGAAAACGGGACATAAAACGTGGGATGAAGAATGTATTTAAAAAAAAAACAACAAATGATATACACAGATAAATATCATTTATTTTTTTGTCCAGTGAATTTGATATATAATATATGGCTATGTCTTACAATGAGCACATATAAATATACTTTCAGTGATACACTTTAATATGATTTTCCTGAGGATTTCCAAGCACTTTTTTGTCTATTTAAAAACATTACATCTGTTAAAGTTAATTTTCCAAATAAAATTTAGAAATTAAAAAAAATCATTACATAAGATAGCAAATACTAAGATCTTTCATCACTAGGAAAAAGACCCATTTTTTTTGTATCTATTTATGATGATGGGTGTTAACTAAATGCATCGTGGGAATCATTTTCTAATATATGTTAGTCAAATCATTATGTTGTACACCTTAAACTTATACACTGCTACACATCATTATATCTTAGTAAAACTAGGAAATAAAATAAAAGGACACATGGCAAAAGAAATACGTAAAAACGTAACATAATTATTGCCTTTTGGCTATTTTCATCAAACAATATACACGCTATTTTGTGTTCCTAAGCTACTGAAGTTCTATTATTTTTATACTTTATTTATTTATTCATTTTGAGAGGAGAGAGAGAGTGAGAGAGAGAGAGAGAGAGAGAGAAAGGGGGGAGGAGCAGGAAGCTTCAACTCCCATATGTGCCTTAGACCAGGCAAGTGCAGGGTATTGAACCGGCGACCTCAGCATTCCAGGTCGATGCTTTATCCACTGCGCCACCACAGGTCAGGCTATTTTTATACTTTAAATGCCTGTTCCTTAACAACAAATAGAATCCCAAGTGCAGTTATTCTGAAGAGATATTTACATATGTGAGGACCCAGCTTGTGCTCAGACAGGCATGAGTTCAGTTCCTATTCGTCACTCACTTGCCGAGTCACTTATCTATCAGCTTCTCTAAGTCTCAAGCTATGGTATGGGTTTTTACTCATTACCTATAAAACAAAGGTGCAATAGAACCTACCTCACATCACTGTAAGGATTAAATAATATAATGTTGCTCTGGCATTAATATAGTGCCTAGCACATGATGCATCTCAGTAAATTCATTCATTCAGAGAACACATGAACATTTATTATACACCATGCAACTCTCCTCTGTGTTGAAAAGAAAGGAGTCTTTTTTTTTTTTTTTTTTGTATTTTTCTGAAGCCGGAAATGGGGAGAGACAGTCAGACAGACTCTCGCATGCGCCCGACCGGGATCCACCCGGCACGCCCACCAGGGGCAACGCTCTGCCCACCAGGGGGCGATGCTCTGCCCCTCCGGGGCATCGCTCTGCCAGGACCAGAGCCACTCTAGCGCCTGGGGCAGAGGCCAAGGAGCCATCCCCAGAGCCTGGGCCATCCTTGCTCCAATGGAGCCTTGGCTGCGGGAGGGGAAGAGAGAGACAGAGAGGAAGGGGGGGGGTGGAGAAGCAAATGGGCGTCTCTCCTATGTGCCCTGGCCAGGAATCGAACCCGGGTCCCCCGCACGCCAGGCCGACGCTCTACCGCTGAGCCAACCGGCCAGGGCCAAGAAAGGAGTCAAAAAGGAAAAAAGAGTAAGAAATCTCTGCCCAAAGGGGATTGCTTTCAACTCAGGGAAGATTTAATAAACAGGATAAATAAAGTATATTGAATGAAAAAAAAGGGAAAAGTCAATGTCTAACTCATTGATTGTCAAACTGATTAAGAGGTAAGTAGAGCTTGTCTTGGAATCTCTGTTTTAAAGAGATAATCAACTCCCCCTCTCTCTCCTTTCTAAAATGAATAAATAAAATAAAATTTAAATTTAAAAAAATAAAAAAATAAAAAAAAAAATAAAGAGATAATCAAGGCTGTGAGAAGTTCTCTGACTTAAATTCATACAAGTCAGTATGAGTGTGTGTGTTGTCGGCAGAATGGAACCACGCTCTCCTAAATCCTTGCAGGCGGTCACGGCTTTTGTAATCACTTCCCTTTCCCACAGCAAATGCAATACATTGTACCTGGTTTGTTTCCTGAGTAGTGGCTACTTTGTCCTGAAATAGCAGAGGGGGGCCGGTTGGAGGCAGCATTCTTCTTCTCGTGCACTTTGTAGCTGTCAGGTGCTAGACAGATGAGACAAAAGAGACAAAAAAACCCATATTTAGTTGCTTAAAATGTATTCAGAAACTTTCACTATTCAATATTGACTGTCAAGCTTTTTATCAGGTTTAGGCTACATCAGGAAAGAAAAAAGATAACCAGTTACAATCCCTTTCTGTTCATTGGGAAGGACACATCCAAAAAGCAATAGCCTCAGCTTAAGTAGCCAATCATCCAGTAGAGGAATGTTCAAAGATCCAGGAAGTCGTTTACCCTGCCCTTCCAGTTTACACATAAAACAACCACATGGAAACGACTGGAACCTAAAACCTCTGATCTTGGTTCTTACAAGTTCATGTGTTAGGAAGCACAAAATTCCAAGAACATAACCAAGAAGGTCACCAAAATGGAATCAGGACGTAAGTTCAGAAACAGAGCAGTAAAGACACTAGGGAAATGTACTCTAGGAAAGGAATGAAGGGAGAAACACCAAGGAGTTCTCTGGCTATATAAGGTATAAGGTTCTCCAGGACCAGGCGATTTTTTTTACATGTATTACTTTATGTAACATACGCATTTTTGAAGGATATTTAAAGGATGTTTGCTACTCAGTAGATACAAATCATGTCAAAAATCAAACCCTTGAATTTCCCTGCCTCCTACCCTCTGCCTTAAAACCAGCTCTGCCCCGTCTTCCCCATCCGTTCGAATTCCATTCTTCCAGTTGCTCAGGTCCAAAGCCCTGGCATCAACCTTGACTTCTCTCCATTAGTAATTTCTTTCAGCTATATCTTTAAAACGTCTTAACACCTGTACCTCTGCCCTTCTGACCATCTCTACCCTGTGATCGCAATATCCTCTTATCTAGTCTACCTGATCCTACACTGATCGCCTTCAGTCTATTTTCATCTCAGCAGCCAGAGTGATCCCATCAAAACATGTTCCGTCATTCCTCTGCTCAAAACAGTCCAACAGCTCCAATCTCATCAGAGCAAAACACAAGTTTCCGCCTTGGCCTAGAAGATACCATATGGTTTAGCCTCACCTTGTACCACTTTCCCTCTTGATCTGTTCTACTCATACCGACTGACTTTCTCAGTCCATCTCAGAGCCTTCGCAAGAACCTGAAATGTTCTCCCAGTTATCAACACAGACCTCTCCTTTGCTTCCTTTGGGTCTCTGTTCAAAGATGACCCTAGAGCAGGGGTCCCCAAACTTTTTACACAGGGGGCCAGTTCACTGTCCCTTAGACCGTTGGAGGGCCACCACATACAGTGCTCCGCTCACTGACCACCAATGAAAGAGGTGCCCCTTCTGGAAGTGCGGCGGGAGGCCGGATAAATGGCCTCAGGGGGCTGTAGTTTGGGGACGCCTGCCTTAGAGGGTCCCTTTGACCTGTTTAAAACATCACCCCCATCACTCACCATTCCCCCTTCTCCTTACCTCCTGACTACCTTTTTCTCTAGTAGACTGAGGCAATTGGATGTTGTCTAGAAAACAGGAATTATTTGCTCAAAGTTTTTGAACCTGAAAGGGTGTGGTAATAATTATGCTTCAAGAAGACTAAATCTTAGCCCTGGCCGGTTGGCTCAGTGGTAGAGCGTCAGCCTGGCGTGCAGAGGTCCCGGGTTCGATTCCCGGCCAGGGCACACAGGAGAGGTACCCATCTGCCTCTCCATCCCTCCCCCTCTTCTTCCTCTCTGTCTCTCTCTTCCCCTCCCGCAGCGAGGCTCCATTGGAGCAAAGATGGCCCGGGCGCTGGGGATGGCTCCTTGGCCTCTGCCCCAGGCACTAGAGTGGCTCTGGTTGCGGCAGAGCGACGCCCCGAGGGGCAGGGCATCGCCCCCTGGTGGGCAGAGCGTCGCCCCATGGTGGGCGTGCCAGGTGGATCCCGGTTGGGCGTATGCAGGAGTCTGTCTGACTGTCTCTCCCCGTTTCCAGCTTCAGAAAAATACAAAAAAAAAATATATATATATATATATATATATATTAAAAAAAAAAAAGAAGACTAAATCTAAAAATGTTATCCAAGATGTACTAAAAATTTTTTTTACTACATTTACCTTTGACTTCTGAATTGGGAATGTACAATTTTTTTATGAAAAATCAAACTAAAAAGTAAAAAGTATCTTATGCAACCTTAATACGGCTCAGTTTCAAATGATTTATTTGCTTTAAATACTCAAATAAACTTTGGGTTATCTACTTGAGCTTTCTTTGCCTTATTTGCAGGGAAAGGTCTGTAAAGATACAGTAAGAAAACGGGCAGATTGCTAATAAATGAAACAGCAAAAGGTCTTAAATCAGTAGTTTCTGGTAGGTTTTGCCACTTGAGGTAATTCACTGGGCAATTCACCACTGGGAAAAGGCTATATTCTGTGTGCACCTACTCAATCCTGGGGAATGGGGCCAAATGAAGTGATGAGTATGAGCGGAGCCAGGGTGGGCCCTGAAGCTGATCTGGAACGGAAACCAGAACATGTGATGGTTCCGTGATGCTGGAACACGTATGCTCATCCCACCAGCCAAAAACAAGCAGCCAGGTCTCACCACGCAGCCTGTAAAACCAGTCCTTGGAAGTCTTGGCTATGGTCTCACCGCTCAAAAGGCAGCCCCTGAAGATGAAAAGTTGGCTGTACTTGGAACTTTTGCCTCTATTCTGCAAGTTAATCTTCTCAAAACGGCTCATAAAGAAGTTAATAATTAAAAAAGATAAACAGAAAGGAGTGCCACCCAGATTCGGAGTGCTTTGACCACAATTCTCTTGTTACTCTATAGCCACCTCCAGCACACAGCATGAGGCCTTAATTGAGTCAGCAAGCTGCTTACGAATCTCATCTCGTAGTCATTATTGTTAGTTACCTGAAAGATAATTAGGACCACTTGTTTAGACTGTATTTCAAATGGATTCATTTCTTTCTTGCTTTGCTATATTTGACATAATTTAATCTTTCTCTCTGCTCACTGAGTGTCTGCAGTGCCCTAGGTCCTGGCAGCAAACATCATCCTAACCGACTATTATGTAACAGTAGACCAGGAAGATTAGAAAGAGCACAACACATGTCAGTGCAAGTGACTTTTCTGAATAATCCCTGATAAAAAGTTTTGTTGCTGCTGTTGTTGAAATTTGCTTTATTGTCTTGAAACTCAGATGTAAAAAGTAAATTTCTATTCAACTAGAGGTCTGGCTACTTGAATTTCAACTTATTTATATCTGAGTTTTATTGCATCCACTCTAACTTAACTGAACATCTGTCCGCTCACTTTATCATCATCTGGACATCAGGAATCCATTTCCATCCCAGAAGACCTGAGTCCTTCTCGAGACAAATTTGAAATCTATCTTAAAATTTTTTATGTTCATTTAAAGCTGATAGGTTACATTTAGTAAAATAAAGGTAATTAAAAAATTGTCAGGCTGATTAGTCCAAGATTACATACTGCTAATTTCTAACCATTTGTTTGGACATTTGTCTAGTTTTCAAGCTATCTTTCCACTTTTTATCAGTTTTTCTTTCTCTTCTACTACTGCAGGAGTCCTTATTTCTCCAAAACCTCTCTGGTTAACACTTTATCTTGGTAAGAGGGAAGAAACAGACTCAAAGAGACCCGGGTTCAAACGTGAGGCCTGTTACTTACTAACTGAATGGCCATCAGAAAGTTTGTTGACTTCTCTGAGTAGGTAGTAAGGGCGTGGTACTGCCTAACCCAGGGTTGCCGGGAGGATTAATTGAGTCGTATGCTAAGAATCCACCATCAGACTTGGTACACTGCCCCTCCATCCTTCAAGCTCCTCCACTGAGGTCCAGGGCCTCCCGCACCCACAGTCCCCGTGCACAGCGGGACCTGGCCCCGCTGTTTATAAACTGTGAATGCTCAGCGTGTCACTAATCCTCTCAGCCCTAATCCCCAACGGTAGAATGCATTGTCTCCTTTACTCCCTACACAACTGACGAAGCTGGGTTCCGATTTCTGATTTCCGATTTCCGCAGGGCTCTACTCACCAGCACAAACAGGGAGGGCAAACCTATGTAAATCTGGTGACAAAGCTCCTGGGGAGCAAGGTCACCAACGTGGCAGGAAGGTCTGGCTCAGCTGCTGGTTTCAGAGGTTTTCAACTCAGCCAGTCACACCTCCTGGGGGCCCTCAGGAAGGCTGAGCTTATTGTAGGGTTTTTAGGGTTCACCCTGGTTTGGGAAGAGGCAATCATCAATCTCTCTGAGGCTTAACGAGATGACAGTTTTCTAAGATTTAATGCCCTTCAAGTTCTCATCACATTAAGTATGAGCCTTAAAAAAAAAACAAAAAAAACCCTCAAGCATAATAATGAAAAAAATAAAACCTGTGAGAGATTCTACCTGTCTCCCTCCCTCCCTCCCTCCCTCCCTCCCTCCCTCCCTCCCTTCCTCCCTCTCTCCCTTCTTTCCTTCCTTTCCATGCCATGCCATGCCATTCCTCCCTCCCTCCCACCTCTCTCCCTCCTTCCATTCTTTCCTTTCATTTTTTAACAAAGCATAGGGACTTTCACAGTGTGGAAACTCAATGAAAGCAGTAATTTATTCATAAGAGCTCCAACATTTAAATATCTGGGAATCCTAGGTAACTAACAGATAGGCTCATATACACCATTTTTCAATTTGACATTTAAAAAATAAAGGATACAGGTGACTTTTCATTATATGAATCTCTTTCCTTCATTTTTTAAAAAAAGAAAACTGAACCACAAACTATGATGCTCAATAAGTCTTTGCCGGCCTTATAAAATCTTTATCCATCTTCCTGCTAGCTTGAAAGCTTTACTCTGTTAGGGCCACATGTGAGTGTTGGAGTAAAGACAAGAGGAAGGATGTAGAGAAGCACCCTTGTGGCTGGGACTCTCTCTCTCTAAATCACTCTGAAACAAATATAGAGACAGCGAAGACGTAGGTCTTCCAACTAGTAATAATTCTGCTGCTCCCCTAAGTGCCACACCTGTGCCTCTGTGGTCTATATCCTCTACAGTTCACTGCATCCCTTGCTGTCTCCTATAACAGTCAAAGGGCTCTCACTGCTTAGTTTCTATTGTTGGCTGTATGGTCTGGTTAAGGAGTGTTCTCTCAATCAAAATAACTAAGCCAACAAATGCTTAATTTAGTGAAAATGCTGATTTCTCTAATAAGACATCTGTGACTACAACCTTAGAGACCATCCTAAGCTTAAGTCTCAATGGCTGATATGCGGTCCTGACATTCACAAGGATAATGTATCTCTGTCACTATTTTTAACAAAATGTGGAAGGCAGGTTAGAAAACAGTGAGAGTTTCAACTCCCAGCTCTGTGTGGGTTCCTCTCTGCTATACTGTTCAACTAGACTTTGTGGACATACTGCCCTCGGGCTGCACACGTAGCTTTGGGAGAACAGACCAGAGATAGAACTAGACTTTGAACCACATGCAATTGACATTTTTTTTTTAGTAAAAAATGGTCAAATATCACAACTTCATATATCTCAATCTCATAGTTTTGATCTATCCATGCAGAAAAGAGTTATAGCAGGACTGAGAGTGCTATCCTTCGGAATGTTTGACTTTGCTATAATAAATCTTAGCCACAAGCATGACCATCTGTTGAGTTCTAAGTCTTCCTAGTGAAACACAGAACCTGCGGTGGTCTTGGGAGATCCCCCCCACCCTAACAAATAGCTTATTTGAAAGTCTGGCCGGTGAATTCTGTTATGGAAATGGAATAACTTTCAGGTAATTCAGGGTGTTTCACCTACAAGTTTCTACTTTATAATCCTTTTGCTCTTTTACTTGACATTTAAATTTTATTCTGATATAGCTGTATTGTAAAATATAGAGTATGTAACAGGAGTTACATATAGAGTATTGTAACATATAGATCATAGATAGTAAATATTTTATTCAAAGTTATTTATGATTGCATTAGAATGAGGAAGACATAATGCAATCTCATAACTCCTAATGACCTTTCTGATTATCACACATGATGGAGAACTTCACTTGAGTGTGAATTCTTCATCGTTATCTGTAAAGTTGTGTAGTATTGATCAAAACTCAGGGGAGTTAGCCACAGACACACCTGGGTTTAATTTCTTGCTTTCCCTCAGTTTTCTTCCATTCTCATTTATTCAGATGACACCCTATTGGTGGGCCACCATGTACTCAGCACTGAGAAAATATTATTAAGTGAGAAGACTACCACTTCTTTCTCTGTTCCTGGCCTTCTAATCCTAGGTTACTTCTTCAAACTGTTTTGGAGCTTTTGATTCCCTAGCAATTTCTCTTCTCTTCAGTCCAGTTCTCTCCTAGTATGGCCCAAAGCACTATCTCTACGACAGCCACTTTCAAATCTGCATTTATAAATATGTTCTCTCGACAGAGTTCCAGTCTTCTGCTTGTATGGGCGATATCCTGACGTACTTCTGCTATCGACTGAAACTATGTCAGAAGCTGAACCAACTGTCTTCACCAAATTAGCCAATCCCTGATGTCAGTTTCTCTTACTATCAATGGAACCACCATACTCCCTTGCTTTGAAATGTTAAGTGATTTTTTTTTCAATAAGTAGGTATTTCTATGGGCCAGACACTTTGCTATGCACTGTGAATGCAAAGATCATAGGTAGGACGTAGCATCTACTTGCACAATGTGTATCATCCTTCAGAGGAGACAATACTCAAATATATAAAATTGCAACAGACCAATTCAGTTTTAAAAATCAATACACCACAGAGGATTAACCAAATAAATGGTACAGATAGTGTTATAGAAATTCAGAAATGGGAGAAGATGCTAGACAGGGTGGTCGCGATAAAAAAGCTCATCGGATAAAGGTTCTGAAGAGTGAGGAGAATATGTTTCTATAAGTAAAGAGTAAAGCAGAGAATATTCCTGGCTGGTGTATGGTATAAGCCAGGGGTCCCCAAACTACAGCCCGCGGGCCGCATGCGGCCCCCTGAGGCCATTTATCCGGCCCCTGTCGCACTTCTGGAAGGGGCAACTCTTTCATTGGTGGTCAGTGAGAGGAGCACATTGACCATCTCATTAGCCAAAAGGAGGCCCATAGTTCCCATTGAAATACTGGTCAGTTTGTTGATTTAAATTTACTTGTTCTTTATTTTAAATATTGCATTTGTTCCCGTTTTTATTTTGTTGTTGTTGTTTGTTTTTTTTTTTGTTTTTTTTTAACTTTAAGATATGTGCAGTGTGCATAGGGATTTGTTCATAGTTTTTTTTTATAGTCCAGCCCTCCAATGGTCTGAGGGACAGTAAACTGGCCCCCTGTGTAAAAAGTTTGGGGATCCCTGGTATAAGCAAAACTACAAGGCAAAAAAAAAGGAAGGAAGAAGATAATCGGGACTGTCCAGTCAGAATAGTGGGCTAGGGAGGCAGGCAGCTGCAGTTGAAAATAAGATAAGACAAAGCTGAGGTCAATGCCTCCTTGAATTTCAAGAGTTTGGACTTTATCATGAAGGCAGTGAAACTCACTGAAGCACGTCATATGGGACTTCCAGCTGTAAACCACTTCAGCTTCAGTGGATTCTGGATCAATGCAAAGGGAAGCCTAACAAGCCACTGGAAATGTATTTTAAAAAGGTTATCATCTGAAACAACAGAAGGAAATCAGATCACAACTAGACATCTTAAGAGCCCTGCTTGCTATATAATTAAATAATTATTCAGATTTCTCTTCTCCACTTACCCTTAACATGTAGCAAGAGATAATGATTTGACCATTAAGGGACACAAAGTGACAGGAGTGAATGTGGTGGAACTTCTGCCTGTAGCTGAAGCAGAAAGTAGCAGGGGAGGAGTACGGCCAGTGTGGCTGTCCTAGAGGGACCCAAGGGCAGCTAGGTGGCACCACACGGGGACCCTCTGAAGGCCCTCAAGGTCTCCTCTGCTTCCAATCCTCCAGGAAATGGGAGCCCAGCCATGAACTCCAGGGAGCAAGAATGGTGGGTAGAATGAGGATATAGGAATGGAGGAATTGCAACGGGTTGGGAAAGAGGTGGGGTGTTTCTGAAAGTCACTTTGCAGGCAGGTCAAGGAAACAGAAGGTGGGTAGAGGCTGACTGAGGTCTTTAAGGTTTTGTACACTGCCACAGGAGGGGGAAACAGGCACTCCACCACACAAACATACAGGTGCTGTGTCATGGCAGTGCACGGAACCACACATGCTGGAAAGGAGGGCGAGTCTACTTTGCCCTTCTACTACCGGAATAAGCCCCTCCGGCGGTATAGTGTAAAATCAAGCCACATGTCATCTGACACAGCAATAAGAACAACAGATCATTTATTCAACAATCTATTGGCCATTTCTTGTTGCAAAGACAAATGCAATTAAATAACATTTGATAATAACAAACATCTGAGTATTATACCACATCTTCCTTATTTATTCTCCTAACAAACAATTCAAGGAAGATTGACTTTTTCTTTTCATTTTATGCACTCCATATCAAACAAAAAGTTATAATTGAAGGCTGCTGTAGATTGCATTAGAGGCTTCTAAGACCATGTGGAGGTTTTAAAGTCTGGGGGGAGCTCACCCAGCATCAATGAACAGTGACTGAATGTCACATTCTGATTACTCCATTTCTTCATAATGAAAACATGTATAAAAGTTCTGACAGTGATAAAAAATAATATTCAACTGAAAGAAAAAAAATATAAACTGAACACAAAGACATTAATTTTATGACTACAAACCAACAATGTGTGGTTAAGTGATAAATGGGAACAGAAGTCACCAGAAACATTGCCGTTTATCTTCCAAACTGACACTAAGGCATGAAGAATGGAATAGACCCATGTAGGTGTTTATTAATAATTTATAATCCATCAACTTCCAAAGAGAAGTTGAGGCAGTTGCACTGAATTCTCAAAGGCTATGCATGAGATGCTAAAAATATTGCTATAACCATTACTTTTTCTAAAAATAAAAATAAAAATAAAAATAAATCCAACTTTTGTTTGCTAAATTACAAATGACAGGAAAAGATATAAATGTTACTTAAATAACAGCAGAAGATAATTCTATCAAAAGAAGTATAAAAATGAAAAAAGGAAACATCATTTAAAATGGAGTCAGGAGGCCTGAAGAGAAAGTTCTCACTACAGCTCTACATCAATTATGCACCCCAACGGGGAGGAGCATCGATAACATACCCTAACAGGAAGAAACATACATCATGTTCTAAACACGTGTCTACTTTACTACCCCAGCAGGAGGAAGGTTTTCCCCTTGTTCAGCAATAAGTCAGCCAATGGGAACCTTTGCCAGTCAGCCGGTGAGAAGTCATGACCACATTGACCTCTTGTTTTCCTCCAAAAAACTTTCATTTAAATCAGGGGTCGCCTGACCAGGCGGTGGCGCAGTGGATAGAGCTTTGGACTGGGATGTGGAAGACCCAGGTTCAAGACCCCGAGGTTGCCAGCTTGAGCGCGGGCTCATCTGGTTTGAACAAAGCTCATCAGCTTGGACCCAAGGTTGCTGGCTTGAGCAAGGGGTCACTCTGTCTGCTGTAGTTCCCTGGTCAAGGCACATATAAGAAAGCAGTCAACGAACAACTAAGGTGTCGTAATAAATCAAGGGTCAGGAACCTATGGCTCATGAGCCAGATGTGGCTCTTTTGATGGCTGCATCTGGCTCGCAGACAAATCTTTAATAAAAAAAATAATGTTAAAAATATAAAATGTTCTCATGTATTACAGCCATTCATTTCCTACCGCTCATGTTCATGGTTGCGGGTGGCTGGAGCCAATCACAGCTGCCCTCCAGGACAACACCAAATTTTTATTGGATAATGTGTAACGTACACGGATCGTTGTGAGGTCAGGAAGTAAACTTCCCTCCTTTTAATCAAGTAGTCAGCTAGCTAGTTGCAGAAACCTTTTTTGAAAAAGAAGATGGTTAAAAGAAAAAAAGATGAGGAGTACCATACTTTTCAGCAGGAATGAACAGAGGAATTCGCCTTTGTGGAGAGAACAGGTTCTGCAGTGTGTCTAATATGCAATGATAAAATTGCATCGATGAATCAGTCAAATATAAAGCGGCACTTCGACACACGCCATACTACATTTGCATCGAAATATCCAGCGGGGACAGCAGGAAGAAAGCATGTCAAGAGCTACTGTGCAGAGTGCAAGCTAGTCAGCAGCAACTCCGTGTTTGGACCCAACAAGGTGTCTGGCATTCGGCTAGCTTTGCTGGTGCTTTAGCAATTGTGAGAAACAGAAAGCCATTCACAGATGGGGAGTATGCCAAAACATTCATGCTTGATGTTGCCAATGAACTTTTTGACAACTTTTCGGATAAAGACAAGATAATTAAATGAATAAAAGACATGCCTCTGTCGGCAAAAACTGTTCACGATCGTACCATCATGATGCCAAATCAAATTGAGGCAACACAAGTGAAGGACATAAATGCAGCACCATTCTTTTCTCTAGCTTTGGATGAGTCAACAGACGTAAGCCATTTACCCCAGTTTAGCGTGATTGCAAGGTATGCTGTCGGTGACACACTACTAGAGAGGAAAGTCTTGCTGTTTTGCTTATGAAAGAGACAACAAGAGGGGAGGATTTATTCAAGTCTTTCACTGAGTTCGCTAAAGAAAAAAAATCTACTGATGGATAAACTTATCTTGGTGTGTACTGATGGTGCTCCGTGCATGGTGGGGAAAAACAGAGGATTTGTAGCGCTTCTTTGTGAACATGAAAAGAGACCCATCCTAAGTTTTCACTGCATCCTACATCAGTGGGCGCTTTGTGCTCAGATGTGTGGTGAGCAGCTTGATGAGGTGATGTTGCTGGTCATTCGGGTGGTCAACTTTATTGTTGCCTGAGCTTTAAATGATCGCCAGTTTAAAACACTGCTGGATGAAGTTGGGAATAATTATCCTGGTCTGCTTCTGCACAGCAATGTGTGTTGGTTGTCAAGAGGGAAGATGCTCAGCCGTTTCATGGCTTGTCTGAGCGAAATCCAGACTTTTCTTGAAATGAAAAACATTGAGCATCCTGAGTTAGCTAACACTGAGTGGCTCCTGAAGTTCTACTATCTCGTGGACATGACTGAACATCTGAACCAGCTCAATGTGAAAATGCAAGGTGTTGGAAATACAGTCTTATCCCTTCAACAAGCAGGGTTTGCATTTGAAAACAAGCTGTAACTCTTCATCGCCGACATTAAAACAGGTCATTTACTACACTTTGAAAAACTGGGAGAGTTTAAAGATGCATGCACAGCAAGTGACCTTGCTCAACATCTTGATCTCCAGCAGCTAACGGGTTTCACATCTAATCTCCTGCAGTCATTCAAAGTGCACTTTGGAGAATTTTGTGAGTGCACTTGTCTTTTTAAGTCCATCACCCATCCACACGAGTGTGCAGTGGACAGCGCCGACTTGAGTTACATCCGTGGTGTCTCCATCAGAGATTTTGAGCTACTAGCTGCTGACCTGAAGGCCTCAGACATGTGGTTGAATAAGTTCAAATCACTGAATGAAGATTTGGAAAGACCTGCATGGCAGCAAGCAGAGTTGTCGAGCAAACACAGTGGGGAGAAATGAAAAAACTTCAACCCGCAGACCAGCTGATTGTCAAAACTTGGAACGCACTTCCCGTCACATACCACACACTGCAGCATTTGAGTATGTTGCTGTACTGACGTTTCGCTCTACGTATGCATGTGAGCAGTCTTTCTCACATCTAAAGAACGTTAAGACCAACCTACGATTATGTTTAATGGATGGAAGTCTCAACGCCTGCATGAAGCTTAACCTCATCACGTATCAACCAGACTACAAAGCCATCAGCAAAACCATGCAGCACCAGAAGTCTCATTAATGGTAAGAAGTACTTTATTCATCATTGGTTAGCAACAACATAACAACGTTATTAAAAAGAATTCAGAGACTTATTATACTTTAAAAGTGTTGGTCTTACATAAAATGCACACATTTACTTGTATTTAGTGTTAAACATATTGTATGGCTCTCATGGAATTACATTTTAAAATATGTGGTGTTCATGGCTCTCTCAGTCAAAAATGTTCCGGATTCCAGATCTAGAACTTATATGACACTAAGTAAATGCTTGAAGAAGGAAATGAGGGGGGGGGGGGGGGGTAATGGTGTACCCTGAGCAAACTGTGGCAAAAGTTCAGAGAGAAAAAGTAAGTATGACAAAATGATAAGTCAAAAGTATACATTTGCTCATTTGTTTGATGGATGCTAAGATTGTAGAGAAAAGGCGACTAAAATTATTGTCAGATTTCAGCCACATTTAAGCCATGTCAGAAAAGAAAGAAAATGCTTAATGTAATTCTAAAATGATTTTGACATTCTATCAGGCAAGACTAAAAATCAAATGATTGTGTTTGTAGCCACATAATAGAAAGGTTTGCCCAGTACGACTTATAAAACCTCAGGAATTTGAGTGATAAACTCCAAACACAATAGTATTACTCATACTACTTGGGGAAAAGCCTGAGAACACTACAGCCTCTACTGAAAATATGCTACAAACAGGCACATCAGCTTTGAGAGCTCCGTAAACCCCAACCTGCTTCCAAAGCAGTGTAATAGATTTATTTTGATGTCTTTTTGTTTAAAAAAACACACAAAAAAACCAAAGACACATCCATCTTTACTGAAATAAAAAGAAGCATATGTATTTGAGAAAAACACATGCTATATTTTATTGGGAATTGCTTCTTCAGTTGATGCATTTAGTTGACAGGAGTCAACACCACATGCTGTAAATTTTATCTAAAAAAAAACAAACAAAATAAATAAATAAACAAACGAAAACCTTGTTTCAGCCAGATGGCAACACTATAAATAGAATAGAAATGCTGTGTTTTCCACCTGCATTAATATAAATTAAGATGAAAGGGCCAGCCTTCTGGTCCCCCTGAGTGATGTCCTTCCCTGGCGACGCACCACCAGTCACAATGCTAGCTGCCGCACCAATCATCTCTGCCCCATGATATGAAGAAGGTTTATGACTAAGCAAAGTACAAGGCAAAGTCCAGAAAAGAGGGGCAAAGCCAACCATATGAGAGGTTTGCCAGTTACAATGAGAAACGGTACATCACAGAGACATGGCTGTCTAATTTCCACGGCTGGAAAGGGAGTTCATCAAATTAGACCCAACTCATTTAGATTCAATTGTAATTAAAAGTAACTATTTAAATAACTTGAAAAAGAAAAATAATTAGAACTCAACTTTGTTATATTTGGCTTAATTAAAGTAACCAGCTAGGAGAAGTTTTTACTTTCTTTCTTTTTTCTTTTCTTTTCTTTTTTTTTTTCATTTTTCTGAAGCTGGAAACAGGGAGAGACAGTCAGACAGACTCCCGCATGCGCCGACCAAGATTCACCCCGCACGCCCACCAGGGGCGATGCTCTGCCCACCAGGGGGCGATGCTCTGCCCATCCTGGGCGTCGCCATGTTGCGACCAGAGCCACTCTAGCGCCTGAGGCAGAGGCCACAGAGCCATCCCCAGCGCCCGGGCCATCCTTGCTCCAATGGAGCCTTGGCTGCGGGAGGGGAAGAGAGAGACAGAGAGGAAAGTGCGGCGGAGGGGTGGAGAAGCAAATGGGCGCTTCTCCTGTGTGCCCTGGCCGGGAATCGAACCCGGGTCCTCTGCACGCTAGGCCGACACTCTACCGCTGAGCCAACCGGCCAGGGCGAGAAGTTTTTACTTTCAACAAGATAATAGTTTAAAGAAAACTAAAACGGCCAATGCCAGTGTTTCACAGAACGACCATAATAGGTCTCAAAATAGAAAAGGTTTTGTACTTAAGTGCAAAATAAAATTATCAAGGAAGCAAAGGTACATACAGGTCTTAGAAACCATATCAAATAAGCAGTGGAGTCAGTTTTAAATATCAGTTTTGGACAGAAATGTGCATATAACTTGGCTGAATGAGTTTAATCTGTGAAATATACACACACAACTTCAGAATATCAGCAATAAAGCATTCCTCCTCTGCAGAAAATATAGTAAAATACTTTGTAAAGTCAGTAGTCACGGCCACCATCGCAGCTGCCCGGCACATGCAGGTTCGCATTGGATTCGGATAGATGGTAATGAAACATCGGAGCCAAGAACTGGTGGGCCATCCTTTTATTCTAGCTCACACCTGGCAAATGAGTAAAAACAAACACAAAGGGCACCAGAACCCATTCACATGTTCTCCGGTTCCACAACCAGGAGAATTTCTGTTTCTTTCTAGACTCAAAGGCCCCTTCAGCTCCCCACCATCTTGCTGCTTTCTCTCCAACCACCACGTGGCCTCTTCCAAAATGGCTTCCTAGCTCCCCCTTCTTTTAAAACTTTTCAGCGGTAGCCCTGGCCAGTTGGCTTAGCGGTAGAGCGTCGGCCTGGCGTGCGGGGGACCCGGGTTCGATTCTCGGCCAGGGCACATAGGAGAGGCGCCCATTTGCTTCTCCACCCCCACCCCTTCTTCCACTCTGTCTCTCTCTTCCCCTCCCGCAGCCAAGGCTCCATTGGAGCAAAGATGGCCTGGGCGCTGGGGAATGGCTCCTTGGCCTCTGCCCCAGGCGCTAGAGTGGCTCTGGTCACGGCGGAGCGACGCCGGAGGGGCAGAGCATCACCCCCTGGTGGGCAGAGCATCGCCCGAGGTGGGCGTGCCGGGTGGATCCCGGTTGGGCGCATGCGGGAGTCTGTCTGAATGTCTCTCCCCATTTCCAGCTTCAGAAAAATTCAAAAAAAAAAATAAATAAAAAAAAAAAGATAAAACTTTTCAGCGGGACAATCCCTCCTCCAGCAAACACTAGCATAACAAAGCCCCTTCCCAAACAGAAAGGTAATTATCAGTATCACGTAATAGCAGCATCATGTGAGCAGCGGCCATTTTTAACAAAGTGAGCATAAAAATCACATTTTACAAACTTATTTGCCCAACATACTTACTTTTAAATATTCTCATATAAACTCTTGAAAAACTCAATAGGAATGAGTGATAAATCACAAAAGGTCATGTGTATTCATTAAGCACTGAACATTTTACCTTAAACATGGTTTAAAATTATGGGCCAACCCAATCTCACCATACTGTTCTATGCTGCAGTCATTTCTACATCTGTGACCTTGTTCATTTTCCTCTCTCATTGGGACACTAGCTTTACCATCATTTGATCTATTTAAAATCAATCCATTTTTGGCCCTGGCCGGTTGGCTCAGCGGTAGAGCGTTGGCCTGGCGTGCGGGGGACCCGGGTTTGATTCCCGGCCTGGGCACATAGGAGAAGCGCTCATTTGCTTCTCCACCCCCCCCTCTTTCTCTCTGTCTCTCTCTTCCCCTCCCGCAGCCAAGGCTCCATTGGAGCAAAGATGGCCCAGGTGCTGGGGATGGCTCCTTGGCCGCTACCCCAGGCGCTAGAGTGGCTCTGGTCACGGCGGAGCGACGCCGGAGGGGCAGAGCGTCACCCCCTGGTGGGCAGAGCATCGCCCGAGGTGGGCGTGCCGGGTGGATCCCGGGCGGGCGCATGCGGGAGTCTGTCTGACTGTCTCTCCCCGTTTCCAGCTTTGGAAAAATACAAAAAAAACCCCAAAAAACCAATCCATTTTTTTCCTTTTAAAACAAAACAAAACTGCCTTAAATTGGTAGTCACAAAATAGTTCCGGGGATGTAAATTACAGCATAGGGACTAAAGTCAATAATATTGTATTAATGACATATAGTGCCAGGTGGGTGGGTACTTGGAATATTTGCAGGAATACTTTGTCAAGCATATGGTTATCTAACCGTAATGCTGTACACCTAAAACCAATACAAAATACTACTGACTGTAGAGTGGAATTGAAAAATTCAAAACAAAATTTTAAAATAGCCTTTATTTTTTAGAGCAGTTTTAGGTTCACAGCAAAACGAAGCAGAAAGCAGAGTCGCCATGGACCCCTGCCTCCATTCGGGGACAGCCTCGCCCACCATCAACATCCTGCACGGAGAGGTGCATTTGTTTCCATCAGTGAAGCTTACACGGACCATCGTTGGCGTTCACTCTTGGTGTTCGAGGTTTTGACAGATGTATACTGCCATGCATCCACCACTGCAGTAGCAAAGAGAACTCAGTTTTTCAGAGTCCAGCTCCAGTCTCCTTCTCATGACACCTTTGCTAGCTATTCCCATCTCCAACTCATTTCTTCTTCTGACTTTTAATACACTCCAAGTCTGTCCTACACTGCTTAGCACTTTTACTCCATTCTTTTATATTGCCAGAATGAATGTTGCTAAGTTTTAAACACTCATGACCTCATGAGAGGCAAGGCAAAACATGTATGTGCTTTATAGTAAAAAAAAAAGGGGGGGGGATACTTGATGTGACATTTCTCTCCTGCAAATTCACAATGTCAATTTGTCTAGGGAAGGCTCTGTGTGGTTCCATGCTGGTTACCCAATAAACAGCTATTTTCGGATGATTCGTTTCCAACAAAACCCTGACTAGCCACAAGGCACACTTCTGGCTATGAAACAAAACTGAAGTTGATCGGGGGGAGTGTGCAGGAGAGGCGAAGCAGACATAGGTTGCTCCCACCCTTCCTTCTCCCCTTGTCACGAACGTGGATATGATGTTTAAGGTACAGCATCTGCCTGGTAACCAGGAGGCTATCATGAGGGAAAGCCTAAGGCAAACACAGACACCTGGCCCTGACACGTTGAGCTGCTGAAAAAGTACCAGCAACCGTTCCTGTTCATGTTCCTGTTGGGAAGGAAAAGGAAAACTCCTAACTTAAAAAAAAAATCACTGCTTTTCTTTTTTTTTATCTGTACTCACAGTTGACAGTAATCCCTAAACTGATAGAGCTCCCGCTAACTACAGGATGAAGTCCAAGTGCCCCAGCCTTCCAGAATCGGGCCCTGCCCCATCCTCTAGCTTCCACGCCCTCCATTCCTCAACACTCAACTCTTCAACCCAGTCAGACAGGGCTGAGGGCTGGAGGCGAGACTCCACATGGGCTTTGGAGGGACGTGAGACTCAGAGAAGGTAGAGGGCAGGGTATTAAGTGGGAGGAGGGTGGGGATAGTAAAGGCTACGCAGGACAATGTATGAACTAGAAAGGAAAAAATAGTGCCCTCAAAACTAGGTAGTGGTTAAATAATAAAAATATCTCAATGTTGTCTTGTAAAATATTTATTAATTTATTGAGCACAAGAGAGAAAGAGATACATAGATTGATTTGCTGTTCCACTTATTTATGCATCCATTGGTTGATTATTGTATGTGCCCTGACCAGGGATCAAACCTGCAACCTTGGCGTATCAGGATGATGCTCTAACCGACTGAGCTAGCCTGCCAGGGCTGCTGTGTCTTTCCAGTCGAGGCATTCATAAGTGGGCGGGACACACTGAGGGACTCTGTACATACTTTCCTACTTCAGCACCTCCTTCCCGTGATACCTCATGTATCTTGCACATTCTAATTGCTCCCAGAAGTCAGAAAGCGAAGCAGGTGCTGGTTCATCACATTAAAGCAAGTCAGCATTTAGTTTTGAAAAGAGCAGGAGGATCAAAGTTAGGAAGAAAAAAATGAATAAACCATTGCAGATCAGGGTTTGAACAACATTATTTGTGATAGAAATCCTAGTTCCATAGGATTTCAAACAATTTAGAAGCCAGTGGGTTTCTGAAAAAATTGTGAAGGGTTCCCAGAGCTACCGTGGTCACCTAGAATACATCTTGATAAATCCTGAGCCACAATTCTTCTTTACAACAGCTAGTACCCTAAGGCCCTATATACGACTATAAAGAAGGACTCGTGCATTGGCTACAGAAGACTACATTAACTTAACCCCCAGCCATTCTTTAAATGTATCAGCAGAGTAGGTATTAATTACGTACTTGCTATAAAAAGATAAAAACAAATTTTTTGATTTAGCTTAATTTTTAAATACCATTTATTAGATTTTTATACTATAGAAAGACTATGAAGATAAAAATTTGAAAGACCTATAACCCTATCATCCAGATAACCTATTTATTCTTTTTATCCTAAGAAAGAAATGTCTATCATATGGTTAGGAAATTCAAGAAGTACATAAAGTTGTAAGACAAAAAGAAAAAGTTCCTTCCTTTCCTCCTTTCTGGAAAAAAAAAAGTTTTTATGTACACATATATATATATATATATATTTGCTTTTGGTTTATTCAAAACATCATGCTACTTAATCTTCTGTCCCTCACTTTTCTTATTTGGTAATCCTACTTAGCCTACTTTTTTTTTTTCAAGTCCCTTCTTTAATTACACTGTATTTCATCATTTCCAATACATGCCCGCAGGAATCAGATATCCCCTATCTTGCTTCTCTGTAACTCGAAGTTCTCTGACTCTCTGTGGACGTGTGAGAAGGGACCCTGGCCCCAACCGAGCAGGCTTCACCTTCCTGTATCAACACCAGCACCGCATCCTTTGCCCCTAGGCAGTGGATTAATCTTGGGTGGCTGAGGCCTCTCACTTCTGCCCGTTTCAACTCCACTGAGAAGGCAGACAACCTCTCCTAAGGAAGAGGACTAAAAACGAAACTCCGAGAAGGCTGTACTTTCCTGGGAGATAGGGTAACGTGGACAAAGGCGGGAACGGGATCCTCAAGGAGCCACAATGTTAGAACTGAATCAGAAGCTTAGTGACTGGGTTTGCTCCACGTGGATCCATTTACCATTTCTTCCCCTCTCCGTTTCACAAGCCAAACCTGTATCGGGTCAAGCTGTGGCTTCTGCCAACTCTGCCGGGAGACGCTGCGGGCTGGGCGGGGCTGGGCGGGGCTGGGAATGACTCGCTTCCCTGGCACCTTCTCTGCACAGGAAGTGGAGCAGCGTCCCAGAGGGTAGAACACCTCCCAGCCACCTCTGTGGCCCTTCAGAGACAGAATCATGGGCTGTTAAGCCAGGGAGAGAGGAGAAGAGCGGAACGCAGCAGCTGGTGATGACAAACCGGGAAAGAAGGCTGGTGACACCGCCCATGGGTGGACAGTGCAGACTCCCTCCACAGGGGTTCAGATGCTTGCCTGGGACTCACACTGCTAAGTGACTTGCAGGGCTACACAGTGTGTAGTCTGAAAGCAGTCAGATCCATTAAATAATTAAGATTATCATCCTGGAGTACAGGCCTTCAGTGTGCTCAGAGTAGCAACCAGAGCCTCAGTATCAGGCCAGGAAAAGGGACTCAGTTCACAAAGCATTCCTCCAGTCTTCTACAGGACAAAATAAAAAGCGAGGTTTCAACCACGTTCTGTTCTATTACCTTTCTACTAGACATGGCATTTTATTTATTCGAGTTCTTTAATTTGCCACACTCCAAATGTTCCCAATAGAGGAGCTCAGATTTTGGAACCTATTGAATATCTAAATGTAGTAACAAGTGAAAACAAAACAAACAAAAGGAAAGGATCCCAGTCTGCAAAACAAGAAAGAGTTTTACAGAGCCCTGCCAACTCTCAAAAGCACAAAGACGACAGTGTGGCAGGCGTCACAACCTGGCAGACGGGATCAGGCCAGACGGAAGGGCTCTTTACAAAAGGCCAGAGCACTAATGGCTGTTTGGTTTATAGACTGCAACCGGCGTGCCCATTTTCCAGGACGTATATTCACTCGAAGTATGCCACATCTATTTCAAACAGGAGATTCCAATTACAGATTCTAAATCTGCCTAAACTGTAGCTCCTTTGGGGTCACGGAGAGCTAAGCCAACTCGAAGCTGATAATCCGACTCCTTTCTTCTAACTGCTTCTGGGAGGCACCTCATGTGACCATTTCTTCCTTGACAACCTCCACGTGGGAGCTGGCAGTGAGAGTGGTTAGAGAAGCCAGAAGGCGGGTGAGGGAGGTGGAGAGGGCAAACTTGTACAGACAGCTCCTCCTAGAAGGGAAGCAAGTCAACAATTCCTAAGAAGAGGTGGGGAGGCGCACAGCTGTCCTTAGTCAGAGAGCTCTCCTTCCATCCCGGGGAGCGCCGGCTGAACTGGCCACCGGCCTGGCCTGCCTTCCCACCCTGTCCTTTATCTAAGAACCCGCTTCTAGAGCACCGGTTCTGTTTTCAAAACCCCAGCAGAGCCACTGTCAGGAAGAACAGTATTGAGAGAACTGTCTGAGCTCTCTAATGAAATGTGAATGTCACTGCGGCGTTGAGGGTCCCCTCACCCCTGCCACCCTTCCCAGGTACACCAGAGAAGTCTATGAATGACACAGCAAGAGGGTTTCTTTCGCTGACACATGAAGCACAAGACCTCAAGTTCTCCAAACTTTTCTGTTATTCTATCTCCTTTGTTTTGCAGCAGTGAAAAAGCTAAGGGAATTTTCACAAGAGAGTCTGCTTTCTGTAAACAGGGAGGCAAAGAGAAAGGTGGTGGTATTGAGCGTGATCTCCATGTAGACTGAGGAAGGAGAAAAAGGATGGCTCTGTGAGAACGGGGTCGGGGAAGGAACCGGAAGGGAGAGAATCAGCTTTCAAAACAGAGTATGAGCTATCTGAGAGTACAGCATTGTGTCATGAGGATAAATGTTCACAGTGTTGAGTGAATAATTCTGAACATTTTATTTCATAGAGATTCCATGATAACATTACTACATAATAGATTAGTCTTTTGTGGGTTAGCAGTTGCACACGGAGTATTTTTATGATGTGAATGTGTTCCATCTTCCAAACAGCCAATTTATAAATGATCTCTGGAGCACACCCCACACATCACCAAGAATTGCCATTTCTTTAAAACGCTGCAATACAATAGTCTGGCAAATGTGTATAAGGTAAGGGTCACAGCTGATCACATTTTAGAGATTGTTGAGAATGAGAGTTCAATTAATAAATAAGTATAATTAGCCATTTACACTTAAAAAATATCTTGTCTTGGAGACAGTCATTTATATGCTCCTCAGTTTAGTGCCTCTGGAGATGCTATTTAATTTTCTCTAGGCAAGATTTTCTGGTAAACAGGCTGAACTTAATTGTAAACAAATATTCAGTAGCCAAAGTTTGGTAAATACTGATGCTTGACAAAACCCCACTTTTTATATGTGTGAAAGATGACTGTTTTTATCACCTAAAACCACTGGGGGTGGACCAGCAGTGACTCCACCCCCCAGCGGAAATGGGAGCTGAACGGGATGGCTGATGCTTGTCTCATTAGCGGGAGTTGTGTTTCACACAAGGAAACATTTGCCTTCTGTTTCTGTCACTCATACCAAATTCATTTTAGAACATCTTCATCACGAAAAAGATCACGTTAAAGTAGTACCTGGATACTGGCCTTCAGAATGATAACAGTAATGTGTAACCACACGAAAATGATGATGTAGGTCTTTGCATTAAATAACCAGTTACATATAATTTTGCTGTATTAACATCTATGCTCCATAATACATCAGCCTCGGCTGTGGGAGCATTAGCGATACGAAGGTGTAACTCCACTACATACAGAGGTGGGAATAAATACAAAATGACAGCATGATGTTTCATCATCATCAGGGCTGGTTTTTAAATCCTTCATCTGTACTTGTGCTATATATGTAGCAGGCTAGCGACAACAGTAGGCGGGTTAAGCAGGTTAAACAGGTAAACATCTGAGACCTCCTGGATACCTAAATTTTACTTGATGTCTGGTAGAATAGTAGCTTTATAACAAAGAAAGATATTTTGCAGTGGCATACATAGTCAGGAACATTATTGCTTACAGCAGAAATAACCCAGGAGGTACATTCTATTTTCTTCAGCTTCAGCAAAGAACTCTGCCCCTCCTCCTCCTCCTTGCACTGACCGACTGCTGAGCTGTTGCTCTGCTTCCTATCAGTGAGACGTCCATGTCCTCGTGGGAGCTCATTAGCCCCCTCGGACTTCTTGGTAATTGAACTGGATAAGGTTGGGAGTCCACTTCAAGGGGCCTGCACATATGTGATGTGTTCCAGCTTTCAAACAGCCAACTTACAAATGGCTGAGCCTCTCAGCACTCAGCCAGTGCGGACAGAGGGGTAAAAGCTTTCTCCTGCCCCCACCCCAGAGCCCTTGGTCCCCTTCACAAGGACACCCAGAAGCCAAACAGCTTGGTTCCGAAGGATTTAGTTAGCTGACATATCACCGTGTTGCATAATTTTTCCCCTGGAGTCCAGACAGGACCATCTCTGTGGGCACATCTCTAAAACTCACTGCTACTTACAGTAATCAAGCTATGCTAGGGTTATAAAAATACTGGTATCGATGATTTATATCAATTTAAGTTCATTTAGCTGAGGTTGCATATAAGGATGACAGTTTTATCTACATTTCTAGTGATACAGATGGAATTCACAGTCACTTCAGAGGGGCCTACAACCAAACATCTGCTGACAATATATTTTAGTTTCCACTGATCTGGTCATTATTCTGGAACAGCTTTTAAAAGCCTGTTCAATTTAGTATGTGTTACTTCTACTCATTCAACATTTTTTTTTTTTTTAGTGAGAGAAAGAGAGACAGACAGACAGACAGGAAAGGAGAGAGATGAAAAGCTTCCACTCATAGTTGTGGCACCTTAACTGTTCAATGATTGCTTTCTCTTTCTCATATGTGCCTTCATACTGGGGGGCTCCAATGACCCCTTGCTCAAACCGGTGACCTTGGCCTCAAGCCAGCAACCATGGGGTCATGTCCATGATCCCACGCTCAAGCCGGCAGCCCTGCACTCAAGCAGGCAAACTCAGGGTTTCAAACCTGGGTCCTCAGCATCCCAGGCCAATGTTCTATCTACTGTGCCACTGCCTGGTCAGGCAACTCATTCAACTCATGCTCAGCAGGGTTTGAGTCTCCTCTCTCTTAACTAGTATCAGATTAACTGAATTAAGGAGGGAAAAGACATAACTCTACAATGCTAAAACACCACTGAAAACATTCATAACTGACCCTGTAAAGTGAGAGAAACACAGGTTGCTCATTATAAAATCCAAGGTTTAAAAAGGAAATAAGACAACAGAACCACTGTATAGGAAAACATATGATATTAGTAACAAAACCATTAACTGTGAGACCATTTATCAAGCCCCATCTACTATATATATGTATATATATATGTATATTGTATGCACTGTGCTAGAGACTTTACATATATCACATCTCATTCCTATAGTCACCTTGCAAGGTAGACAATTCACGCCCCATGTTATATTTCTCTGAAGCTGGAAACGGGGAGAGACAGTCAGACAGACTCCCGCATGCGCCCGACCAGGATCCACCCGGCACGCCCACCAGGGGGCGACGCTCTGCCCACCAGGAGGCGATGCTCTGCCCCTCCGGGGTGTCACTCTGTCGCGACCAGAGCCACTCTAGCGCCTGGGCAAAAAGCCAAGGAGCCATCCCCAGCGCCAGGGCCATCTTTGCTCCAATGGAGCCTCAGCTGCAGGAGGGGAAGACAGAGACAGAGAGGAAGGAGAGGGGGAGGGGTGGAGAAGCAGATGGGCGCCTCTCCTGTGTGCCCTGGCCGGGAATCAAACCTGGGACCTCTGCATGCCAGGCCGACGCTCTACCACTGAGCCAACCAGCCAGGGCCTTCTTTTTTATTTATTTATTTTTATTGAATCTATTTTATCTTAGAAGTAAAAGTAATGTAAATCCATGAATACTCCACCTTTCTTTCTCTTTTCAAAATGAAATACAACCACTTTCAGACACTATATACTTCACTTCCCTCTAAATTTACTGAGCTGTCATAAGAAGTTGGTATTTTCTAGCTCAGAATTAAGCTAGGATTATATTAATAGCTGAGTAGATATAGAAACTGTTTTTTTTTAAGGCCTGGAGAAAAGGAAATCTTGGTACAAGTAATCGATGGCAAGTTTGGGAGTCGGGAGCTGATGAATGGACATGAATAGGGAGTAGCTGGCTTAGTGGTCAGCTCCAAGCCTGGCCTCACTCCGCTATGAAGGGTCATGTTGGACTGACGGCCAGTCCAATATTGTCAGGTTCAGTTTGGGCGTACTTTGTCACAGTGAGCTGTTGGTCTGGCTGGGCAGGTTAGCGTGGCTGGCTACAGAAGGACCCGGAACACCAAAGCACGATCATGTTGCCGTCTTGTCCGCACGTGATCACAGACAAATACAATGAATAATGGGTGAGAGAGAGGTGTGAGTTGGGTGGTTATAAATGCAATTACTCAGCAAAAATATTGAATGAGCAGGCACTATTCCAGGCATATCACCACAAAGATACTGGTACTGAGGTTAAAGTCAGCCAAGGGAGAGAGAGGCAGAAACAGATAATTAAAATATAATGTGGTAAGTACTGTGCTGTCGGTATGTACAAGTTCCTACGGAATGACAGAGAAAGGTCAGTGAGGCTTCCTGGAGTGGGAGACACCTGGGTTGACTCTAAAGAATGAGTAGACAAGGGCTGGGGAGGAGGCTGTATGTGGCACTTCCGGCCAAGGAGAGGGCATGATAACCCAAACCAGAATTTATCTGTCATAGGCAGAAGGGCAGACATACTCATCAAACTTCAATAATGCCAACTAGAAAACCGGCCAACTTAGTTTTTATAAATAAAAGATTGCATGTTTTCTTTATGCCCTTAAAAAATACTTTGTTAACAGATATATATATATATATATATATATATATATATATATATATATATATATATATATATTTTTTTTTTTCACGAGTTGCAAGAAGGAAACTACATGTTTTGCATATTACATAATAACTGCCGCTCAGTTTTAGAATGCAGAAGGACACGTTTGGGCTTCACGGCAGCGACTTTCAATCAATGTGCCGCAAGAAGTTTTTAAAACGTGCAATACCTGACTATTTAGTCAGGGGTCTGACCTCTTTCCCCTTAGACTGTTAAATAAAAAATTACAACAGCTAACACAACAATAGACAGTGGGTGTGAATGAATCAAAATTATACCGATTTTGGCTCTGGCTAGGTAGCTTAGTTGGTTAGAGTGTCATCCCCATACGCCAGGACTATGGGTTTGACACCCACTCAGGGCACACACAAGGATCGCCCCATGAATGTATAAATAAGTGGAACAACAAATCGATGTTTCTCTCTCTCTGTCTCTCTTCCCTCCTCTGTCTCTGTAAAATCAATCAAAAAATAAAAATTTAAAAGAACTTATACCTATTTTTTTTTTGTCATATCAGCAAAATATACATTTTTGGGAGTGCCGCAGAATTTTAGTAATTAGTTTGTGTCCCATGAAATGAAACAGGTTGAAAAATCAACTCTTTATCTTACAGTAGAGCAGTGAGATCCAAGAATTGTTACGATGGTAAGTTCACGTCCAAGGACGCAATGTTGCCAAAGCTAGGAGGAAAGCCCAGTGTGAAGATAAAATTACTTTAGCTTAAAAAAGAAATTTAAGTCTTATTTTAATGATCACTTTGTTTTTTATTTTATTTTATTTTATTTTTTTACAGAGAGTTAGAGAGAGGGACAGATAGAGACAGACAGACAGGAATGGAAAGAGATGAGAAGCATCATCATTAGTTTTTAATTCCAACACCTTAGGCTGTTCATTGATTGCTTTCTCATATGTGCCCTGACCGTGGGCCTTCAGCACATCGAGTAAGCCCTTGCCCAAGCCAGCGACCTTGGGTCCAAGCTGGTGAGCCTTGCTCAAACCAGATGAGCCTGCGCTCACGCTGGCGACCTCGGGATCTCGAACCTGGGTCTTCCACATCCTAGTCCGATGCTCTATCCACTGTGCCACCACCTGGTCAGGCTGTTTTTGAATTTTTAAACACAGTAAGTTCTTAATATATTTTAATATTTTACCTACATTTTTGCCACCCTACCAACCTATGATGTGGTACTTGTTGCAAAAAACAAATATACGTTGATTCCAGGAATTCATAATATAAAAGAGAAACTAATAATAAAATTAAATAATTAGAGGTACAGTTCAATGCTTTCCCCATAGAACTAATGGTGTCCTCAATACTGTTTCCTTAGGCGTAAAATTTCGTCTTTTTGGTCATTTCACAAACCTGACTGTCTCAGTATATGGGAATGGGAAGCTATATATTTCCACATTCCCCATCCTTTTTTTAGATCATGCAATTCTCAGAAGTCATTGGCTCCCTACCCTGAAAAATTGTATGTGCAACTTCAGAGAGCTTCAGGGTCCTCAGGGCCTGACAGTCCAGAAACTCCCCTTTTCATCTCCTGCCACAGCAAAGCATGTTTCAGGTAGTTACAAGCTCCATCAAGATAAATCTTGAAAAATGTGATACTTAAAATAGTTCTTATAGAACAAGCTTTCAAAGCATTTCTGTTTGAAGCAGTAGTTCTCATCTGAGGGTCTGTACGAAAACGACCTGTGGGCCTTTAACGCAGCTATGGCTGGGTCCCACCCCAACCTGCTGAGTTGCAATCCTTAGGCACTAAGCTTAGCTGCGTATTTTTAAATAGCTCCCTAGCGGGGTACGAGGTACATTCCTGGTTTAGAAACAGCGGATTACAGTATTTAAAATCAGATTTGTCTACCACCGATTTAAGTGATTTTTCACATTTTTTTCATTCCTTGGCAAAAAATGGCAAATTTAGATTCCTTGGAGTGATGGTTTAGGAGGGGCTGGTGCCTCCGCCTTGTCTTAGCACAGCAGTCTTCACACTGGGATAAGCATGCTTCTAAGGGGACCTGCAGGGTTTCACTAGACTACGGACTACACCTTTCTTCTGCGTGGGACTCCTTTGGCAAAGGTCAGGCTGGGTCCCTTGTCAGGATGGTATTTTTAAACACGTAAATTAAACACACAGTATTTAAAAAAACCAAATTAAATATTTTCAAGGCTATGAAGATGTTGTAAACAGTTTTAGAAATGTTACAAACATTTTAACATAAAATATATGGGCTTATTTATTAACTCATTGAATAACAATTCTAGGGGCATGTTTATAAGGGCTGCCATGACTTCAAAGCAGTGATCACTTTAAAATGCCTTTGAGGGATTGGAAGCCACTGTAATATGAAATGAGAATATTTGTCTTCCACTGATGCTGATACTACTTCAGGTTTGTCGCTCACATTCATAGTGAAAGGAAATGTTCAATTTCCAGGAGAGGTTACCGGAAATAAAGATGCAATTAATTTCCTCATTCAAATTTACAAACTTGGGGTTAAGAACCCTTGGTAAAGGAGTCATGCACATGGAAGGTTGTAAGAGAGCCAATTTCCAGATTCTTTCCTAAAGCTCTTTCTACCCCACTTTCTATATTCCCCTTCTCCTACTATTATAAGAATGGCACACACTAAGGCCTCCTGAGGTTCGTGGGTAGGGTATAAACCTCTGCAGTGCACCCGAGTGATGAGATAATGCACTGCTCCTGAAGAGGGCGCCCTAGAGAGCAGGCAAGACATACTATGGGAGGCCCTGGCTGGTTGGCTCAACGGTTGAGCATTGGCCCAGTGTGTGGAAGTCCCAGGTTTGATTCCCGGCCAGGGTACACAGGAGAAGCAACCATCTGCTTCTCCACCCTTTCTTCTCTCCTTTCTCTGTCTCTCTCTTCCTCTCCTGCAACCAAGGCTCCATTGGAGCAAAGTTGGCCTGGGTGCTGAGGATGGCTCCACAGCCTCTCCCTCAGGCACTAGAATGGCTCCAGCTGCAATGGAGCAATGCCGCAGATGGGCAGAGCATCACCCCCTGGTGGGCATGCTGGGTGTATCCCGGTCCCACACATGCAGGAGTCTGTCTGACTGCCTCCCTGCTTCTAACTTTGGAAAAATACACACACACACACACACACACACACACACAGACATACTATGGGAGCAGTGACGTTTTCTTTAATATGTTCTTTCAAAAAAAATTTTTTTTTTTTGTATTTTTCTGAAGCTGGAAATGGGGAGAGACAGTCAGACAGACTCCCGCATGCACCTGACCGGGATCCACCCGGCACGCCCACCAGGGGCGACGCTCTGCCCACCAGGGGGCGATGCTCTGCCCCTCCGGGGCATCGCTCTGCCGTGACCAGAGCCACTCGAGTGCCTGGGGCAGAGGCCAAGGAGCCATCCCCAGCGCCCGGGCCATCTTTGCTCCAATGGAGCCTTGGCTGCGGGAGGGGAAGAGAGAGACAGAGAGGAAGGAGGGGGGCAGGGTGGAGAAGCAAATGGGCGCTTCTCCTATGTGCTCTGGCCGGGAATCGAACCTGGGTCCCCCGCACGCCAGACCGACGCTCTACCACTGAGCCAACCGGCCAGGGCCTGTTCTTTCAAAATTTGATAGCATTTTTGGATAAGCTGCAGACAGGCCAACAAAGAACAGAAACGTTAAGTATTCCTTTTTATACAGGCATGACCCTACCATATGATCTCAAAATAGACTTAAACAATGGTCCTATTATTAGATTTTTGTCAGAGAGATGGGTCAAAGCTCAAGGTGTTTGGCATTCCATGGGTGCTTTGTAAAGATTTCTAAAAAATTTCCTAGGCTGAAATACTACTAATCATGCTACTTGCAGCTTCAATTTTGGGAATTTAATGAATTAAAAATTCAGCAAATGACCTACTTTAAAATTATTCTTCGTGCGGGGGACCCAGGTTCGATTCCCGGCCAGGGCACATAGGAGAAGTGCCCATTTGCTTCTCCACACCCCCCCTCCTCCCTCTCTGTCTCTCTCTTCCCCTCCCGCAGCCAAGGCTCCATTGGAGCAAAGATGGCCCGGGCGCTGGGGATGGCTCCTTGGCCTCTGCCCCAGGCGCTAGAGTGGCTCTGGTCGCGGCAGAGTGACGCCCCGGAGGGCAGAGCATCGCCCCCTGGTGGGCGTGCTGGGTGGATCCCGGTCGGGCGCATGCGGGAGTCTGTCTGACTGTCTCTCCCCGTTTCCAGCTTCAGAAAAATACAAAAAAATAATAATAATAATAATTATTCTTGAAGAAGTTTGGCCCTGTTCTCTGATACTCTCTAGAGCAGTGGTCCCCTACCCCTGGGCTGCAGACCGGTACTGGTCCTTGGGCCATTTGGTACCGGTCCGCAGAGAAAGAATAAAAACTTACATTAATTCTGTTTTATTTATATTTAAGTCTGAACAATGTTTTATTTTTAAAAAATGAGCAGATTCCCTCTGTTACATCTGTCTAAGACTCACTCTTGATGCTTATCTTGTAAATTTGACAATTATATTTAAAAATACCACAGTTTTTATGCAGGTCGCATAATTTTATTTTGTGCATTTATCCATCCCACCCTAAATGCCGGTCCGTGAAAATATTTTCTGACACTAAACCAGTCTGTGGCCCAAAAAAGGTTGGGGACCACTGCTCTAGAGGCAAGATGTGCTGACTAATGGAGTAAGCATACATCTTGGTTTGGTCTCCCAGCTTTCATGTGATCAGATTAACTCCACCCTAAAGGTCAGCTGTTAGTTAAATCATGGGATTCCACTATAACTGACAACATAGAATGCACACCAGAAACTTGTCACAGAGTATAAGATCTTGTATTCACTGTTATTCAATAGCTAGCATAGGCTCATCAGTTTCATGACGTTATATTTATTGAGCATATATAGTTGACTAATTCTTGTGGATATGTATTCTAAAATCTAACCCTATATTAAGTCAAACTAACAGCTGTGTAATAAACCACATTGTCTTCTGCAAAACCTCCTTTTAATGTCAGTCCCCGACTTTAGCATATTAGACATATATACTCTAGAAAAGTAATTTCTATTGTATGCATTGGGTGTTCAACCTGTTTTTAATATTTTAATACTTATTTCTACACTGAATAATAGCCATAGCTATAAAACAAACAAACAAAACCAAAAAAAACCCCAAACACCTGAAGCACTTACACCATAATTAGTGTATTTTAAACTAATAAGTACATTCTTACACATACGTTTCACAGACAAAAGAAAATTTAAAACTTAGTATTTGTTTCTTTCTTTAGAACTTCTCTTTTCTTTTTTTAATATAGCAGTAACAGGATATAAAGAGATGTGTTTTAATATTTTTTAACTAAGACTTATATTTTATGTCTTCAACTGTAATATTTAAGGCAAAAGAAAGCCTCAAAGATTGGCCAAATCAGCATCCTTATTTTTAAAAAATACTGTTGGCCATTTGTATATCCTCTTGGGAGAAGTGTTTGTTCAGATCCTCTCCCCATTTTTTAGTTGGATTGTTTGCTTGTTTGTTGCTGAGCTTTTGAGTTATTGATATATATTTTGGATAGCAATCCCTCTATTGGGTACCCCCCCAAAACTTGAAAACATTGGTACGTAAAGACACGTAAACCCCCATGTTCATTGCAGCATTATTTGCAGTGGCCAAGACATGGAAACAACAAGAGTGTCCCTCGATAATGGATTGGATAAAGAAGATATGGTTACATATATACTGCGGAATACTACTCAGCCATAAGAAATTGTGATGTAGTGCCATTTATGACAACATGGATGCACTCTGAGAACATTATACTGAGTGAAGTAAGTAAATCAGATAAAGCTAAGAACTGTATGATTTCACACATAGGTGGGATATAAAACTGAGACTTATGGACATAGATAATAGTGAAGTAGTTACCAGAGGAGGGAGATATGGGGGAGGGGGTGGCGGAAGGGTGTAAAGAGGGACAAATATAAGGTGACAGAAAATGATTTGACTTTGGGTAATGGGTATACAACATAATCAACAGTTCAAATGCTATAGAAATATTTACCTGAAACATATATACTCTTATGGATCAATGTCACCCTGTTAAATTTAATTTTCTAAATAAAATAAAAAAACACACAAAAACAGTCTAGAGACCAACCAACCAACCAACAAACAAAAAACTTAACATACTTGGTGCTTTAAGAACATTTAAAAAATATTGTTCTTTTAATTCAATTTATCCTAAAAATGATTACTCAAACATTTTTAAAGCAATAACCTTCATATGTTGCTGTGGTAAAATACAATATAAAAGAAAAAAAAAAAGCAAGGAAGTCCAAGCTGTTTCAAGACTTCTGAAAGAATAAGCAGATTCTGGGAATTAAACAACAATGCTCTAGAGTCTGTGCTGGTGATTTGATTGGGTTCAAGGCAGGTCACTCCAGAATGTCCCACTTTGGCGCCTTGATTATTTTGAATTAAAGTGATTCAAGAAGCAGCTAGTGCAAGGACACTCTGAGCCTCTCGTGTCCGCCTGGAATCAGGAAAGAAGTCTCCCCTGTGAAAAGTGCCCTCCCTGCTCCAGGAAGAACAAGGCATCCTTATCACCAGAGATAGGAAATTCAGGGCTGAGAAGGCGTGTAAACAACCAGTTTGGTTCCTTCACTAACTAGTACCCAAGTCTAAGTTTCTTTGTCCTGTCAGTTCTTTATAAATTTGCTTCTTTGTCTAAAAGGTATATAAACATCTGCTCTAGTCTTTTCTTAGATCTCATATCTACAAGACTTTGCTACATACAAAATCAAATTTGTCTTTTTTTTCCCTCCTGTTAATCTGTTTTGTGTCAATGTATTAGACCAGTTCTGGTTGCGGCAGAGCGACGCCCCGGAGGGGCAGAGCATCGCCCCTGGTGGGCGTGCTGGGTGGATCCCGGTCGGGCGCATGCGGGAGTCTGTCTGACTGTCTCTCCCCATTTCCAGCTTCAGAAAAATACAAAAAAAAAAAAAAAAAAAAAAAAAAAGAAATAAACTGAAAGGGAAGAAGGAAAAAGTCCTCTTCCCCTACATTGGAGAATATGTATGACCTTAGCTACAATAAGGTCTGTTTGGCAACACCACTACAACATTTAAACCTTTGGATGATCAGTCAAGTCTTTTAAAAGACTGTGATTGTTAAAGAACAATAAATTCTCATAAAGCATTCCCATTCTACAAAATGGAATTACAGCAATGTTTGCAAGATGCAGAAGGAAAAGAAGTAACAAAATGATCCTTTCTATCAGTTGCTGAGAAAGAACAAAACAACGATTAATATTTCATTACCTTTAAAGAGGCTTCATGGGATGTTAGAATGGCTAAGAGAATTCTCCATCCATCCTTCCAACCATCCACTGTACTGAGAGCTTATGTCCAATACACTAGACCCTGGGGACACAGTGGTGGGTGAAAACAGGCTGCCCACATGGAACTTACAAGCTACAGGACACAGGCATCCACCAAATGATCACACTGATGGGGTTTACATTATAAACTGGGATAAGGACTTTGAAAGGAGAGAACATAGCTGTATGGAGAAATAATAAAGGGACCTAAATAAATGCTATTTAAAATTCAGTGGGGCTTCTGTTAGGCGTTTGGTCCTTCTCACCAACACAATTCAGCACACAACTCTGGGAAGAAAAACAGTATAACTAAAACAACTTAGCATCCAATATTTATTTCCAAGGATATTTCTTCATCTAATTTGTTGTTAGATAACAAATTCACCCCTACCACATCATAAGTGCTGATTTTTTAATGGAATGCATTCTCACCGTGGAATCCTTTGCCTATCTTACTAAAATATTAAGAATTTAATACTTCAGTGTAAAATCAGTATCTTAAGTATCAAATTCTAATTATTAAGAGGGGCTTTTTTTTGGGATATACAAGTTTTTTTTCAAAGTGGCTAAGTTTCTTGGAAGAGGAGAGGCTAAGTAGCATAAATCAATGTCCTGTTATTTGAAGGTTACTACAAAACTAACGAGCAACTGCAAATGCACGGAGGTAAAAACGTTTCTATTTTTCTCATGGGTGTAATTTCAAAACATTCTGATGACAGCTATTGGCTGTAAAACCTGTGTACAACATTTAGAAAATTTCAACAAAGCTTAATAATTAATGAACATCTTATGTCATTAATTTATAATACATCAAAGCTGCTTCAGTTTTCAAATGCACTGCTTAAGATTTTATCCAAAGGTCAATTAGCTGATGGTGACAACCCTAAAATTCCTTGATCTAAATGTGTCATATTCAGCCTTCTGAAAAATCCAGTCAATGTTTGAAAGCGAGTTGAAGGATTCTGGAAGCAGTCAGGCTACCTAACTATTGAATACTTTCTGTAATTTGTGAGAGGCTCTTCCTGCAACTAGAATCGATGTTGAAATAGACTTCCTTCCATTGGCCACAAACAGAAGAAAAAATTTATGATTAAGATTATTTTAGCCATCAAGATCCTCACTTTCTCTTTTCTATAGGATAAATTCTGGTGAATTAATTTGATTTTCTAATTCTTTCTGTCCATAAGGAGCACCCGGTCTAAAACTCTGAACAAATTTGGTAAAATAAAGTTTTGTTTTGTTTTAAAAGGAACTGAGTGAAGAGAGAGCTTCAAAGCATTCAGCCCAAACCATTTATCATTGAAACTTCTATCAACGAAGACAGACCACTTAATTTTAACTGGAAGGGTTCACTAAGAGAAACCTTGTACAGGACATAAACCCTTACCTTCCATCAGTTGTCACTCTGTACTTCCTAGTCACTTCCCCACAATTTGTCATAAAAGGTAATAAAAATTGTGTGCCTTTTCCCTTGTTCACTTGTCTCTGTTAATTTAATTCACAGGCTGCCAGAGATTTAACCTAAGAGAATAAAGAAAAAGTTTTTTTTTCTCTCCAACAAACACTTATAAAGCAAGAATATTCAAGGGGAAAAATTCTTCCATAGATTATTACCTAACTAGTATAAATAAAAGGACTAAAAGTAAGGCAGTATCGTGAATAATTGCTCATAATATAACTCAATAGATATTATTAGGTTATAAATATACACATTTATACTGAAAGGTAATACACGAAAATTGCAAAAGGTACATTAAAGTAACAAGATTATGAGTGATTTTCCTTTCTTGTTTTTGCCAAACTTTCTGTAATGCTATATTATACTTTGGTAATTCCAAATATTAAAAAAAAAAAATAAATAAGCGTGTTTACAAAAAGATGGTTGAAAAATAAAAAGATATTTTTTTGCCACTAGAAATTAGTTTATCTCCCTAATTCTTCACCAATATACCATTTATATATCACACACACACACACAAAAACAAACCCAAAAGAAAACAAGTCTATCCTGCTGTTTTTCATTTGCAAAGACTGTCTGAGATGTTCTATGCAGAAAGGGTCCTCTGTCACATCTGTACCTCTCAGTACAAGCAAATTTACAATTTCCTGGGTTGTGACTTGTAGAATCAGGCCTTACCCATCATCAAGAGAACAACTGAGCTCACCCCTTGCTGTGAGGTAGCTGTCTTAACATACACTACACCAAAGCAAAGTCCAAGAATTAGCTCAGAATAATAATAAAAAAAATTAACTACTTTAATCCTACAGAACAATTAATAGTTCCTGAAGAACAAAGCCCTTCTCTAGATCCGATAAAAACATATCATTTTCATTTCATACATTCTAAGGTGTGTGCAACTCTTAGATTCCCATAACAGGATTTCAGTGAATTTAGCTGTTATGGTTATAGCTCGTTTGATGTCTAAATAAAACTCTAAAACACTATACAAAATTGACACAACTGAGAGCGACCATAGTTCAAAGGCCCTTTCTTAATCCTAACACTGTATACCTTTAAAAATATTTAAGAAAATACATAAATATTTAAGCATATACTTAAGAATGTTTTAAAAATATGCCACACTCCATGTATTTGATAACTAAGAGAACTCTCACATATGTATAGATACAGTCATATATGTAAACAGGTTTCACTTAGTTCTTGATGTTTTCACCAACTAAAATTCCTGAGTGACAGACACACTTGTTTAATTTTTTACCTTGACCACGACTATTGACTACTATTTATAGCCCTAAATTATAAAAACATCATACTTAAATGCTTTCATGTTTAAATTATATATTGTAATTATCAGAAGTAAATATAAAATTCAAATATTCAAAGCAAAAAGTCTTAATAAAATATTATATAAAATGTTAAACTTGGCCCTGGCCAGCTGGCTCAGTGGTAGAGCGTCAGCCTGGCGTGCAGGAGTCCCGGGTTCGATTTCTGGCCAGGGCACACAGGAAAAGCATCCATCTGCTTCTCCACCCCTCCCCCTCTCCTTCCTCTCTGTCTCTCTCTTCCCCTACTGCAGCCAGGGCTCCATTGGATCAAAGTTGGCCCAGGCGCTGGAGATGGCTCTGTGGCCTCTGCCTCAGGCGCTAGAATGGCTCTGGTTGCAACAGAGCAATGGCCCAGATGGGCGGAGCATCGCCCCCTGGTGGGCATGCCGGGTGGATCCTGGTGGGGTTCATGCAGGAGTCTGACTGCCTCCCTGTTTCCAACTTCAGAAAAATACACACACACACAAAAAGTTAAACTTTGATTCAGCACTCTTTTAACTGTTGTGTTACAAAAGAAAAGGCATGAAAACTTTGCATTGTTAATATTAGATCAAGTAAGTGAGAAGCTTAAATATTAACTTGTACATTCCTGGTTCTTTATTACATGTTACTTGCTATTCAGGCAATGTTATTTTATTCTGTCTGTGATAAGATCCTAAGAAAAATTTATATAACCTAACAGATTATGATCCAAAAATGGATTACAGGTCTCCTTTTTAAATATTATAGGTCTTGTAGATTAGTGCCTTCTAATTAAGAATGATGCTCATGTATTAAAAATTTAACCTAAGTTTTGAAATTGGCTGTAGTTCAATGGCAAGTTATTTACTCACATCACCTTGAGATTCTGAAAAGAAAAACTAAGTATAATGTCAAGATAGTACACCAACACATGTAATTTTGTATTAAACTTTCAGTTCAGACAATATTCACTGGACATTGTGAATGACTCAGTGAAATGCTATGAAAAAAGGGTTGGTTGTTTTTAATTTATGATTTGCATCTCAGATGATAAGTGGTAAATGTTGGAAACTGAAATGAGCATCTTTAGGTTTTGTGACAATACGTGCTACCACCTCAAAGCCCTTCTTATTGATTTAAGTTCTCCCCTGTGCTTTCATTTTACTTCCAGAACATATTGAGCAGATCCTTATCTCTGAAACTTGGCCAGTCCTGTCTGGGGGCGTAGAAGATTCACTAGTAGCACCCATTTCCTAGAGAGAGAGATTTTCATGTCTGTCCTCGATACGCCCCTTCCAGGGCTCTTTCCTTATGCATACCTGTTCTGTGATACAGTAATAAGTTACTCCGTTTCACCTAAGATACTCTGCGCTCTCAGATGGTTTAGGTAAGTGAATGATGGTATTTAGAAACTTTAATTGCATTGATGCGTGTTTCAAAGACCACCTAATCTAAATACCATCAGCCTCAGAAAAGTACAAGTTATGAAAAATCAGAGATGCATTTTCTCTGGAGAAATTTCTACCAAATTTTTATACAGAGTAAAAATGCCAATTAGTATATTTTAAAAGTTTGATTCCATACCATTCGAAAGGCAAATCATATACTGAGGGATATTTATAAAGAATGAATAACCACAAATATGTTGGTCATTTATTGAACATCTATTATGTTCCAGACTGTACTAGAAATGTTCAACACTTTGTCTCATAGATTCATTCTTACAGTAAGCCTGCATGGTAAGCAATATTCTCCCCACTGTAGAGATGAAAACCAAGGTAAATGGCTAAATTGTGAATAAAATCCATATCAATTTGACTTTAAAACCTAGTATCTTAACCACCATGCTACATATTTTCTTAAAAATTTTTTCCCCTTAAAGATAGCATTAAAAATGTGCCTTAGTTTTTTTTACTACTTTGGTTCCCCTCATTAAAACATTTTGTCAACTATTGAATGTATATAAAGTCATAAAGCTTTTAAATGATCATTTAAGGAAAGAACATGCATTGTTTTTTAGTTTCAAGTGAAACTATAGTCTGCTCTGTGGGTTAAAAGTCACTTTCTTGTTTACAAACTCATCTGATTATCTTAATTTGATTTGGCAGGTCTGACTGTTGCCATTTTATAGGAGACAGGATGGAATTCCTAGAGGTTAAAGGATTTGCTTGTAGTTACAAAGTGTTAGAGCCAAGTGTTGAATGTGCTTTTAGATTCTAAAGTACATTTTATTTTCTTGACAAAGGTATAGCTTCTGTGTAAGTCTGAGAATGGCTAGTGTTTTTTGGGTGCTTTCACAAAATATTTATCTGCTAGAAATATATGCGAACATAAAATTCCTGGTAAAGGAACTTGAGTTTGCTCGGCTGTGTGATTTTCACTGAGTGTTGGAAAGAGCCGCCTCTCCTGAACTTGAGTTGTGATCTTGTTCAGGGCTCAGAGGAGGAGGGATCTTATTTGGCCTGAGACCTGGCACTTTATCACGAAATTATTTTTTTAGAGTCTTTAATGTAACAATTTTTCACCAAGGAAATAAACTTTTTGGTTTTCTATTCCGCTAGGCACATGATTAATCAATCAATCATCTATAAGAGGAGATAGTAACAGTTCTTGTTGACTTTTTCTTTCCTCTTTCCAAAAGTTAGAACCACTAGTGCTTCATCAACCTTAAAAAAATCAGCATGTTCTTAGTGCAGTGAGACTCTTGATTTTTATATAAAACCATATCCTTGTTTCTGTTACTCTGTGTGTTTTATAAAGAGAGTAGATGTAACCTTTCCTACTTTGTTGCCCTATTGAAGACTAGAGATTGATCCATTAGTTTGATAAACTGATGTGGTACCTACTGGTTGCCAGGCTCTATTGTAGGTACTTAGCATACAGCAGTGAACAAAATAGCCAAAATTCCCTGGCCTCATCAAGCATACATTCTAGCGTGGAAAAACAGACAAATGAACACTACTGCATCAGCAAGAGATAAGTCTAAGGTGAGAATAGGCCACAATAGGATAGAAAGCCTTTCTCCAGGACGGGAGAAGTGGGGTGAAGAGGGAGGGCGGGAGGCTACTCTTCTACCTTACCACAGTTATTCCAGAGCAGGTGGACGGTGCAAAGAGGGTCTGCTCCCACAGCTCTGTGGACTTCCACAAATGAGCAGGGGGTACCCTGAGTAGAGCACAGCTCCCCCTTTCATCTCTACCCCCAAAAGTTATAGTTTTTACATTGAAATTTTAGTTTATGACTACAATAAGCTTCTATGTTTCCCACTTTTCCAAAGTCTACTATATATCAAATTAAAAGATGAAAATTGGCTTGGCCAGTGGTGGTGCAGTGGACAGAGTGTCGTCCTGAGATGCTGAGGTCCCAGGTTCAAAATCCCGAGATCGCTAGCTTGAACATGGGATCATCGACATTGATTCCACAGTCATTGGCTTGAGCCAAGGGTCACTAGCTTGGCTAGAGCCCACCCTCAACCCCTGTCTAGGCACATATGAGAAGCAATCAATAAACAACTAAAGTGCTGCAACTACGAGTGATGCTTCTCATCTCTCTCCCTTCCTGTTTCTGTTTCTCTCTCTCAAAAAAGGTGGAAATTGGACAAGTAAGACATAATCCAGCATTTTAGAAAAATTTAATATTTTTAAACCACTTATCTAAGATTTTTTTTGATCAATTTATCTGGATTTATAAAAAAATTCCCCGCTCTATTCAAAGTTTATCTATTGGACATTCAAGCACTCTTATTTTATCACATTTAAATAGGTCATTAGAAACCCAGAGCTTATTATGTGTCATATATGTCTTATGCTAATACTTGAATACTATATAAAATTATACTTTCTGCACAGAAAGGTATTCTCTGTAAAATAGACTTAGTAAGTACAAAATGAATTTGAGAGTGACTTCACTGAACAAATACATATAATGATAGTACTGATATTTTCCTGGGAAACCAGGCATTAGGTGAGGTTCTTCACCTCTTCTCTAATGTACATATGACCCTGTCAACTAGACATTAATTCCACTGTACAATAATGACACCAACACAGTTACAGAGTATAAATAACTTGTCCGAAGTCACAGAACGCATGTCAGAGCTAAAAGGCAGTCTCAGATCCAGTTCCAAAGATTTTTCTAACACGTCACTCTGACTTTATGTTTTATCATCATACCAGCACTGAACCACTTACTGACACCAAAATCCGTCTCCTCACGGTTACTGGATACTGACATTATACATCACACATACTCCTCTCCTACGTCAGATGTGTTTTTATAATAAAATTTGAAAATATTACCTCTGAAAATGAATATATATATTTTAAAAGGGCAAGTAATTTAGTAAATAAAGCATATTTATACTCTTAGAAGATGATTAGAAGTGCCTCTCCCAATGGAAGTACATAGACTTCCACTGACGAGTTTCCTCTGTAAAGCCCATGGGGGAGCCACTGCTTGCATACCACGAAAGTGGAAGCACTCTGGTGAGCAAAGTTATAAGAGAAAAACACAGGCATTGTTTCTGGGAAAAATAAAAAAAAAGGAAAGAAAGAAAAAGAACTAAATAAAAAACCAAGAGGTAGGCAAGAGAAATATTATATTTCTTTTTAATGAGCAAAAAAAAAAAAAAACCTCCCCAAAACCCCACCACTCCCCACATACACCTCTCTAAAGAGGAAAGCAATTTTTTTTCAAAAATCTTCCTGATTGAATCTAGGTACCAGTATTAGGATAACTGAGAAAGCATCGATAAATGATGTCTAACATTCTCTTTGGCAGCAGCATAACCGTGTGTGCTCCTGCCTCAAGCCAGTGCTTTTCTTTAAAGAGACCCTTAGTTTAAGAATCTTAATTTTGGTCTTTGCCAAAGGAAAAAAATGTGAGAACACAGAAAATAAAGAGTAATGATGGTTTGACCTCAATTTTCATAGAGGCTCCAGGACAACGAAGACAGAAGTATAAATCCATCAGCTATATAGAACAGAACAAAGAACATTTCTTTTAATTAAAATTCCCACTCCTTTTCCTAAGAACATTAAAGCCAACAAGGGTTCCTCCCCCCAAATAAAAGGATCTATTAAAAGATTTCCTACTCTGTATCTGAACCTGTTGAAAGTGTTAATTTATCAGAACTGATTTACAGAGAGCCTGATTCCTGCATTTCCTTATTAAGAGCTTCAGAACACATGTTGAGCCCAAGAACTTACAGTCCAGCTTAGTGTCTTCCATCCTAAAATCCTTCTTTCCCGAATCTGCTGCAACATATCTGCATGCTTCCGTCCTGAGTGGGGTTCCTCAGCCAGGCAAAGACCAGAGAATCAGAGAAAGGGCCATGTCACCATCCTAAGTATTATCCCTCAGGGCTCAAGGTACACTCTGGGGACAGCAAGGGGCGAGGAGACATACAACTCTGCAGCCACTGTTTTTTAAACAGTAACCTTGTTCACTGAACCAAGTAAAAACTGAGAAAGGCTTCTGTTCAAAAGAGCCAGTGAAGCTCAAATGGGTGTGGGCTGGGAGTAGGGGAGGCCTTTCCTGGTGAAGAAATGGCTGCTACACATCAGCTCAATCTCTGGGATTCGGGCTGGGGCCCCACACGGGATGTGCACTAAAACCTGTATTAAAAACTTAATTGCTAACTGAAATCATTTCAATGCTATTTGCTCTGTTGCTGGACGCTTGTGCCTTATGGTTTCCTGATGTATTAAAAATGACATTTAAAACCCTGAAGATTATGGCTGATTTTGTTCTCATACCAAAAGCATCTGAAAAAGGCGATCATTGCAAACTAGTCAAGCAGAGAGAACTCTGGTCTTTTCTCCCTTCACTGGGAACAGACATGGAGCTGCAGAAAAAAAAAATGCATGAAATGAAGTTTCACTGCCTTTCTAAAGGTCCAAAAGATTGACCTGCTTTAGTAAGGGTTGAAAATTCTAAAAGTCATCAAAGAAGAGAGGAAGAATCAATGAATATAAACATTAGCGTTTTAGAAATTATTTCTTGATAAATTATTAGTCTTCAGAATTTATCTGTTTTCAGTCATTGATAAATTGCATTGTAAACTTTGAATTCTATCACAACTTCACCTTTGGCCTGTCTCTAAAAGGACTTTTTATCTAAGGGCAGGCACAGAAGGAAAGAAAAAAGGATAATGTTAAGTCCTCACTGTGCCCTCATCGAGTTTAAAAACATGAGACATGGGGTCAGAGTACTTTGATTAAAACCAATGAACTTAATAAGTTTGGGGGAGCAATGGGCCCGCTTTGGAAAAGAAAATTACTTGATGTTTAGAAGAAAATAAATCCTTTCAAGCCTTTCTGACTTGAACCAGTTAAGAAAATGGACACATAGAATAGCAAACATGTAGGAGGATCAACCACCCAGTTGGCAATGAACCTTCTTAATGCCCTTGGGGTTACATAGTAGGAGCCAGTGGAATGCCAGGTGTATCCAACACTACGCCAACACCTCTAGGGACCCAAGCATTGCAGCTGCCCAAGGCCCACCACTCCCCTTAATCAGTTGCTTTCATTTTCAAATGCAGCCTGTATCGATATAGATAATATCTCCAGGGCAGGGCTTCCAACCTTGGTACTACTGGCATTTTAGACTGGATGATCCTCTACTGCGGGTGGCAGCAGCGGAGGGTGAGGGGGCCTTCTGGGCACGGCAGGGAATTCAGCAGCATCCCTGGCCTCCCCTGACATATCTAATAGCACCACTGGCACGCACGCTCCTCCCAGAACGGAGCCCATCAAAAAATGTCTTCGGACATTGCCAATTCCGCTAGGAGGCAAAATTTCTCCTGGTTAAGAAAAAAGAAAAAAAATCACAGGTCTAGTTTCCAAATCCATGGTGACTTATTTCCCTTGCTTCCCCTCTGAACAGGGCTAGACTGGGGGAAGTAATCGGACACACAGAATACCAGTGCTTTCGACTTTCGCACTGTTCTATTGTTGTCCCCAGGAAACCTTAATGTTGCTGAGAGGGATGTGGGACTGGCTCTACAGGAAATGTTCTCAAAGCTGGGACAGGAGAGCATAGCCATGCCCTATGTACTTCCCTATGCTCATGTTTGCTACAATAGCTGGGATAGACTCAAATATTGCCTAAATGTCAGAAGAAGTTGAAGAATTCTCTAACTATGCCCAATTGAAGCAACCAAGTCCAAGAGACAGCATGATCTCTAACATAAGGAACATGCTGGCTATTAAGCTCAGGAATTTTGAGGCATGTTATTAAAATATCAACTTATTTCCATAATCCCACACTCATAAATTCAGTTGGGCACCAAACTATAGGGACTGATACCTTAAATTTTCTAATAGGTCATTTAAACAGAACCAAGACAGGAACCATGAATGTATCAAGCAAACAAAAAGTAACTCCCATTAGCAAATTAAAAAAAAAATAAACAAGCCTTCATTCCCCCCTTCTAAATCTAGATATTCTTCAGACTCAAATGTAACTAGCTCAGTTTTCTGTTTTCCAGTTCACTGAAGCAGCCCGCTTTGGGGGACAGAAAGTTGTTACAAGAGGCTCCAAACTGGTCTTTAGCCTTCCAAACCTTAACCACCAAAAAACAGTTATCCGAACACAACTGTGAGATGAATGTTTCTAGAGTGCAAACCTGGTCATATAACTTCTTTGAATGTCTCAGTCTCCCTTGGGACCCACTCCAGCCAGCCCCTTGAGCATGAAATATCTGCTCTTCCTGACCTCACAGTGGCTTTTCTGACTACTCAGCGACACCACGGGCTGCTGGGCCCCTCTGCCTCCTCCTGTCTAGCCTTACAGACAACTGTATCCGGCCGCTTTTCCTGGAACTCAGTTTTCCTGTCACTGGCAGTTCTGTGCACGTGGCCATGTGAAGCGCCATCTCCTTCATCTGGCTAAGTTCTATAACTCTTGTTAGGTATCTCCACCTTTACCGCCTCCCCAGGAGGCCTCCACAGGGCCCAGCCTGCCGTCACACCTGCCCACCGCACTGTGATCAGCAGTGTGCCTATCTGAGATGTATAGATGGGAAAGAGAAGGGCTAATGGAAGACAACTCTGCCTTCTGAAGTGGAGATTCCTCCTCCCACACCACAAACACCAATCAAAGCACCATAATTAAACTTACTGATGGCCTGTTCTGTGTCAGATATTATTCTAAGGGTCTATATATACATATGAACTGTTCTAATCTCACAGCTACCTTATAATCATGGTGATTTTACTCTTGAGAAACTCCGATACACAGAGTAGGCCGACTTGATGAACCTAGTCAGGGGTGGACGCCACCGGCCTTCTAACTGGGTGACTTTTCACTTCTGAGCGCCCAGGAAGCACCAGGCCAGAGTCGCCTGCTGAGGAGAAAAGACTAGTACCACGAGGAGAGAAGACAGGCAGAGAAGACAGGAGGTGACATTGTGTGGAGACAGTGCCCCGCTCTTCCCTTAGGGACAACAGTTTGTAACTAACTGGGGGGTATTCATCCCGAAACACAGCTGAGCGCTGACAAGAGAGGAAGGAGAACAAAGGGTTTTGTCTATGACACGTGGTTCAAGGAGGGGTCAATGATCTGGTGCATGGAGCAGTGGGTCCCCTCAATGACACCTCATCTGACCCTGTATCTGCACAGTACCCATCTCAGAAAGAGGCACGTTCCCAACACCGCACATCACTGCTGCTCTTTTCTCAAAATTAAGGCCTCAGTGTGTCAGCCCACTTTCGGTTTCCCTTTTTGACACATACCAAAAATATTGTAAATTTTAAAAAGTAATAAGTACATAGATCCTGAGAAATTAAGGGTAAGAATTTTTATTTTATTTTTTATTTTTCTGAAGTTGGAAACAGGGAGGCAGTCAGACAGACTCCCGCATGCGCCCGACCGGGATCCACCCAGCACGCCCACCAGGGGGTGATGCTCTGCCCATCTGGGGCATTGCTCTGTTGCAACCAGAGCCATTCTAGCGCCTGAGGCAGAGGCCATAGAGCCACCCTCAGTGCCCCAGCCAACTTTGCTCCAATGGAGCCTTGGCTGCGGGAGGGGAAGAGAGAGACAGAGAGGAAGGAGAGGGGGAGGGGTGGAGAAGCAGATGGGCGCCTCTCCTGTGTGCCCTGGCCGGGAATCGAACCTGGGACTCCTGCACGCCAGGCCGACACTCTACCACTGAGCCAACCGGCCAGGGCAAGGGTAAGAATTTTTAAAGTCTATATTATGTAATAATCATCTCTAGCAAATATAAACTCTGGTAAATGTTTTGTAAGGTGAGTTGGTGAATTACAAACCTAACTACGGAGCAGTCTTAGGAGAACTCTGAGGAATCTATCTTATTCCATTTTTTAAATGCTTATTCATTTCACTGAATACCTGCTTTTCTCACAGGCCTCCTCAAAGTGCGCTGTGATCGGGATGATGATTCATCAGCTCTTCGCTCCAATCTGAGTCCCCACTGTTATCCTTAAACGGCAGAGCGCCCTGTCTTGACCTGGGACCATGGGGAGGAGGCTCATCTCCTTTAGTATTTTCTCTGCCATCAAATATGTAATTTGTCACCCTGCTTCTTCTTTGTTATTTTTTTTTCTTCCTATTGTTCCCTCTTAACTTTTGGCTACTAATAGAGAAATCAGTTCTTATAAAAATAGAAATTTTTAAAGTGCAGCAAGAATCCTATGAGATTATAAAATACGTGGTAATGTTTTCTGCTTGTTTTTTTTGCTTTTTTTTTTTTTAACAAAGCTTTATTCCCCAGGAAATCGTGTGATCCGGCATTGTTCCGCACTCCTCAGAAAAGAGGGGAGGGGTGGGTGTGTAATAACAAATATGTCAATGAATATATAAATACACAGATGAAGACCTAGTTGTTCTATAAATAATTGAAAGAACATGGACAGGCTGTTTTTTTAGACTAGAAAAGGTATTACACTTCTTGTGCATTCTCACTATTTATAGGAATTTAAAACGCTTTCCTGCAGACTTTAAAACATTTTACGCACACAAAAAGAATCACATATGCTTGATTTGATGAATGCAATTATCAAAATGGTACAGTTGAAAGTCTTGGTGTTTGGTTGAATTTAGTGTTTACCTAAACATTAAATTTAGGTAAACTCTTTTGTCTGCTCTTTTTAGAGGCAAATGATGAGGAATAGATTTCACTTGTGTTTTATTTGTAGTTGTGGAAAAGGAAAGGCAGAGGTTCATTTTATAAAGGAACATGTTTTTGCTGAAAAGTTTGAAAGCTAAAAGCCATACAGATTTGGCATACATAATGAATTAAAAGACCCAGCTCACTCAGGTTTTTAGCTGCTGCAAAGTGGTGTGGATCATGGTGAGTCTTACATTGATTATACAGGAACTACTACTCCTAATCTCCAGTGTCAGCCCAGGAAAACTACAGTCTATGGCTTTCTCCAGACCCCCTTCTCAATCTTACTTCTTGATTTTTCCACTTCTGTGTTCAGAAGCTGTGAGTGCAGATTGGGGAGGGTATTTGTTTATATTCAACCTTCACAATGCACCCAACACTCACTTTTACTTACCTTTCCAATTATGATCTTAACCCAATCTCTGTTTCCTTTGGCTGGCTAGTCCCCAGGTGCCACAATCTTTAACCATGCTGGAAAAGGAGGACCTGCTTTTTCAGCCCCACAATATAGCACCTTGGACAGGGACAGAAACTACTCGTGCCGATTATGAGGAACTCGGTTAAAAACGTACTCCATGGAGGACTGTTCTCTTTAGGAGACAAAGTACAACATGCCTGTCTGTTTCTCAAAGGCCACTTTTACGCTAACCTGGAATTTTTCATGCTGACCTCAAACTGCAGAAACAAATTTCGTTCGGGTCTATAGTCTCACAGGAATGGCCAAAACTATACTGTTTACCAAACGGTAAGAGATCCCTTTATTCTACCTCCATGCCTTTTCGCTCCTCCCATAATCTTCTTCTCAATCTCCATCTTCAACTACTATTTGCATGTCACCGGCTGTACCCAGCTCTCCTGTGGCACTTGTTGTAAGGCACATAAGTTTGGAGATATTTACAGTAACGTTATTAAAAATTTTTAATGCTTAAAGCAACATGTCTTACTAAACCTTTCAGCAAAATCTAGTTGTCCAGGCTGCGTTATTGGGTCTGAAACTTCCGGAAAAGATCAATTTGCTTCTTTCAATGGCAAGAGTTTCTGCCAAAATACTCTAAACGCATATTTTTTACTTCTCAAAAGTTGAAATGCCCACTTCCATGTGGCAAACTTACAACCAAATATTATTTGAACTCTCCATCTTTTGTTGTCAACTCCTGCAAGTTAATTACAATGTATTTCAGAGGGGATTTCACTAACATGACGGATTAGTAGGAAAACCCTACAGCTGGAATCCTGAGCTACATCAGAAATTAAAATAAGGAACTTGACCTAGTTTCAAAAGGGACATTTGTTAATTTCCTTAACCCAAACCAATACAATCTTTCAGATATTTACCATCAGCTAAAATGTTTAAGTTATTGCAGGGAACCAAACTATATTATCTACATATGTAAGAAACTCTTGTACGAAGCATCTTAAATCTTTGACTTATACACTGTGTGATGTTCCCTTTCCTGTATATCCCAGGCCGTGGAAATTCACTCTTTTTTCCCCACCAACTAGCCTGAGACACTACAACATCCTCTGAGTAGCAGCCAATAATTCCATAATGAAGTTAGGGAACGTCAAGTGTGATATATCCCAAGTACAAATTCTTATAACCAAACTTACAAGCATGGTTAGACTGTAAGAGATGTGTGGCAGTGTGGGATATCACTAGGAAATGAACATTCAAGTCTTGTAGAGTTTTCTGCTGTTAAACAGAATAGGGCTTAGCAGCCTACCTGCTATGTTGGGCCAACAGCCTGGACTCAAACCAGCATCATCACTTAGTTTCTACCTTTAGCTTCCAAACTGGCTTCAATCACCACTGCCAAGTTTTTTCCCTTCCATCCTATGATCTGTCAGGTCAGGGGCCTTAAAAAACAGCTCCAGTGCTCAACATTCCCTGCTCAGACACCTACTGCGTCCCCCAATTACCTGCCAAATTAAGGCCAGTGCAATGTGTTTCCACCTACCGTGGGATTCTTTCCCCACCACTCCCCAATTACCCCATGTTTTTACAGAATGGCTACATTTGCTATTCCTTTAATCTGCCTTATGATTTCCTTTCCTTTCCTTCCCCTTCCCTTCATTCTTTCCTCCCTTTCTTTCATTTCTGCCCTTCTTTCCATGTGGAATGTCTCTTCAATCATCTGTCAAGTCTTCCAAATACTTCAACAATCAAGGCAAATATTCTATCTTGATTTTCCCAAACAGAAGCTCTTGTCCTCTTTCTATGCCACAAATACACCATTGGATGGGGCGAGTTATCAGACTCATCCACCTATTTCCTGGAAGAATACGGGTGTAGTTGAAGCTTAGGGAACAAGAAATTGCAATGACCTAGCTTCTAGTATGTGGGTCAGTTTTCAGTGGTATTGGGGTATATATTTTAAAAGATTATAAATTAAACTATAAATATTAAATGTAGAAAATAAAAATATAAGCACAAAATATTTAAAATAGGCTACAATCTCAAAATTCTGACATAACCTCTGTAAATATTTTAGTATCTGTTTTGTAAATTTTTTCAAGTTCTACATGTCTCTCTCTCTAATCCAAAAAAAAAAAAAAAAAAAAGAGATCTTCATGTAATACTATTTATATTCTGGTTATCTTTCCAAGTCAAGAAGTATGTTTCTAAAATACCTTTATTCATGGTTGTATAATACTAAATTATATAGAAACACCGTAATTTATGTAGAAGATTCCCAAATTTTAGATTAACTATTTTTTGATACTATAAACAAAGGCTGCCTATGGAGTTGTATGAATCTTTCAAGATCTAAAGGATAAATTCCTAAAGTAGAATTGCTAAATCTTTGGTTGGAGAAATTAAAAATGTTTTAAAATCAATAAATGATTTATTTCACCAAAGAGAGCCTTTTGAATTGCTCCTCATTACTAGTCATGACTTGTCACTAGTTCACATTTATTTATCAAGTTCTTCCAGACCCTTCCATCAGTAGCTGTATATATTTATAATATATGAGAGAATAGACTAATAAATAAGGTCAATGTCAGGAAGAAAACAACACTGGGGGTCGGGGTAGGAGATGTTAGGTAGGGGGTCAGGGAAGGCCTCTCTGAGGAAATAGCAGTGCAGGCTAAGGAGGACCTGTCATTCCAAAGACCAAGGAAAGAATATTTCAGAGACCAACCAAGGGAATAGTAAGTGCAAAGATCCTGAGGCCAGAATAAGCAATGAGTATTAAGAGAATTAAAGGAATTGTAGTCCATAGAAAGGATTTCATAGTAAAATCAATGGGAAGTCATTGGAAAGTGAAGTTTTAAGCAGAGAAGTGCCAGGATCTAACCTACACTTTTAAAAGTTCACTCTGGCTGCCAGTTAGAGATTGGCTGGGGACTGAGTGCATGGAGGAACCAATTGTAGAGGCAGAGACCAGTTCAGACACTAATTTTTATTTATTTGTTTGTTTATTATTTATTTCTTAAGTGAGAAGTGGAGTGGCACAGAGACAGACTCCTGCATGTGCTTTAACTAGGATCCACCTGGCAATGGGGATGATGCTCTGCCCATCTGGAGCCGTTGCTCTGTTGCTCAGCAACTGGGCTATTTTTAGTGCCCAAGGTGAGGCCATGGAGCCATTCTTGGTGTGCAAGGCCAACTTGCTCCAATCGAACCATGGCTATAGGAGGGGAAGAGAAAAAGAGAAGAAAGAGGGGGAGGGGTGGAGAAGCAGATGGTCACTTCTCCTGTGTGCCCTTACCGGAATCGAACCTGGCACATTCACACACTGGGCTGACACTCAAACCACAACCCTGGTGTATTGGGACAACGTTCTAACTAACCGACTACCTGGAGAAGGCAGACACTAATGTTACATGGTTTGGATCAGGAATGGTAGTGGAGACAGACATAAGCAAAGGAATGTGATATACTTTGGAGGTAGTGAAAATACGGCTTGTTGCTGAACTCAGTGTGAGGAGACAGAGGGGCATAAATCAAACATGACATTTAGTCACTTGGTTGAACATTTGAGACAGAGCTGTCTGAGGACCAAGAAGGTTTGAGGAAAAGTATCAATATTTAGAAGATGTATCAAAAGGTAAAATCTGTCAATGTGATAAACAGAGGTGAGACCACACTGTTTCTCTATATTTTACATAGTTTAAACTATTCTGTTTATATTATTTTTTATACTACACTTCAATCTAAAATTTCAATAATTACTTTCCACATCAAAAAAGCTTTTCATGGACACATGCAGCCCCATGTTTATTGCAGCATTGTTCACAGTGGCCAGGACATGGAAACAACCAAAAAGCCCATCAATAGATGACTGGATAAAGAAGATGTGGCACATATACACTATGGAATACTACTCAGCCATAAGAAATGATGACATCGGAACATTTACAGCAAAATGGTGGGATCTTGATAACATGATACGAAGCGAAATAAGTAAATCAGAAAAAAACAGGAACTGTATTATTCCATACGTAGGTGGGACATAATAGTGAAACTAAGAGACATTTATAAGAGTGTGGTGGTTACGGGGGGGGGGAGGGGGGAATGGGAGAGGGATAGGGGGTGGGGAGGGGCACAAAGAAAACAAGATAGAAGGTGACAGAGGACAATCTGACTTTGGGTGGTGGGTATGCAACATAATTGAACGACAAGATAACCTGGACTTGTTATCTTTGAATATATGTATCCTGATTTATTGATGTCACCCCATTAAAAAATAAAATTATATAAAAAAAAAAAAAAAAAAAAAAAAAAAAGCTTTTCATAGATGTACCAAATATGCTTACTTTCATCTTCTTGCACAGTTAAGTTATTTCAACTTTTCACTATACCTTTACACATAAAGCTTTAGTTGTATAATGGATTGTAAGGAGAATTAATAGGCCAAAGGTACAGTTTTAAGGACAATGTCTTATGCACTGAGCTGCCCGGCTAGGACCCATAATGCTCTTCTTAATCACTTATTCAAAAGCTTGTACTATGGCTTAGAATTTACCAAGAGTGAGTGGTGAGTGACAGTTTCCCAAAGAGGGGTTCTGAGACTAAGTGCATTTGGAAAATGGTATAAACTATGTCTCCTTTTTTGAGGAGTTATAACATAATAATTATATATTAAATGTTTTGGGGAATCTTATAGTAAAGTAAGCAATTTAATAAGGGTTTCCCAAACTTACTTGACCAAGGACTTTTTTGCTTATTAATCTGGGCTAGTTCTGGGATATATTTTACAAATGTCATTATTGTATGTTTACAGGTTACTTTACTGAAGGCTTCTCTGTAAAAAAACACGTAAATGGTATTGTTTCAACATGACATTGTTCATAAAATAGACACAAATGTAGCAGTAAATTCTCTTTGTAGATCAAATGTCCTGGGATAAGCACAGTGATCGGAAATTTAGGGGAAATCAAATTTAGAAGTCACCTGACTGTCTCAATAGACGGTAACCAAATTTGATGAGTTACTGATCATCCCCACTGACATTTCTTATTCTTTAAAATATGAATCCATAATGCATTTTTACGATGGCAAAAATAGATATTAAACTCCATTAGCAGGCTCCACAAGTCTGTTGCGGATAAACCTTTTTTCCTCTTCCTATAACCCTGTGAAACACCAAGTACATCTAATGGACCAATTAGAGTGATAAACCATCACAGCCTGCTCGTTGCTACAGCTAAACAAAGCGTTCTCAGAACAAGGACAACTGATTGAGAATGAAAATTCTCTCTACCAAAGTCAAAGGGAAATCACAAACACATGCAAAATTCTAAAAGTTATCTTTGTGGGGGAAAAAAATCGTGGTGTGGGGATAGAAAAGGTAAAACACTGCATTCAAATCCTTCATAAAGCACTATGGTATGAGGCAGGCAAAATCATGCACACCAGAAAGGAGGAGCCCTCCCTGGCAATCACCAGCATAAGACCAGGGAGGGCCACCAGAAGTTGCAGCCGCCTCCCAGGAGGAGAAGCCGCACCCCCGGGGTGACAGCTGGAGGTCTCCTCTGCAGTCCTCTGCATCTCTAATAAATCATTTGAATATACCTACTTTGCTTTTTCCAAATTAAACCCTCTGAATATAATTTCGCTAATAGCAACCATATGGGCAGCATCTGTAGCTTTTCTCGATTCTGATTTTCATAGGCAGAAGACACACAGACAAAAATAGCCGCACAGCCGGTGAGAGCCACTGCAGGCTGACCTAGTTAGATGCAGCAGGCCGGGTATATCGGAGCTGGCTTAATCCCGTCCAGCCTGAGAGGCTGCCGCGCACCCCAGCGCTCGGGCAGTAGGGTTCACTGGGTCCTCACGGTTTATGCGTTTATAGTTGATGGGTCACACTTGGGTCTCTGAAACCATTTTAGTGTGGATCTGACTGAACCACCTACCAACATCCCCAAATGAACTATGAAATAGGGAGAGCTTTTTGAAATCATCATTCTCAAAACAACAACAAAGATTTAAATGAACAAACCACAAAAATGCCTAACACTATTAAACTGCAAATGCTAAAACAGGAAAAATATCTGTAATATAGGTGACCAGGAAAAGGTAGGTATCATTAATTTATAAAAAGATTAGATACCCCATTGAAAATGGCAGAAAAATAAACATGCAGTTCACACACAAAAAAAGAAAAATGCTAACAAACATGTAAGAAATATTTAACATCACTGGTAAATCATAGAAATGCCATTTAAAACAATAAACTATCATTTGTGTGCCCATAAAATTGACAGAAATCTCAAAAATAGGATATAACTCTTAATTGTTTTGGAAGAATGTTTCAAAAATGCTTCTGCCACTAAGCTAAAAGAAAATATGTTGTAAAACCACAATATGCAATAATACAACTTAGTGAATAGACACAAAGTTTACAAAGGCCAGAATATAGAGCAAAATGTTAATATGGCTACATGTAGACCGTGGGGGGGGGGGGGGGATCACAAATGATTTTTTTTAATTTTGTTTGTTTTTCTTAAGTGAGAAGCAGGAGAGACAGACTCCCACATGCGCCCCAACCAGGATTCGCCCCACAAGCCCCCTATGGGGTAATTAATGTTCTGCCCATCTGGGGTTGTTGCTCCATTCTTTGTTAAGGGAGCTAATTTAGCGCCTGAGGTGAGGCCATGAAGCCATCCTCAGCACACAGGGTCAACTTGCTCCAACTGAGCCATGGCATGGGAGGAGAAGAGAGTCAAAGAGAGAGAAAGGAGAGTTAGGAGGGGTGGAGAAGCAGATGATCGCTTCTCCTGTGTGCCCTGGCTGGGGATCAAACTGAGGACACTCACACAACAGGCCAACGCTCTACTGCTGAGCCAACTGGCCAGGGTCTGGGATCACAAATGATTTAAAGACAACTTAAATCCTTTTCTAAATGTCTCTCTCTCTCTCTCTCTCTCTCTCTCTCTCTCTCTCTCTATATATATATATATATATATATATTTTTTTTTTTTTTTTTTTTTTTTTTTTTTTTTTTTTTTTTTTTTTGTATTTTTCCAAAGCTGGAAACAGGGAGAAACAGTCAGACAGACTCCCGCATGCACCGGACCGGGATCCACCCGGCATGCCCACCAGGGGCGATGCTCTGCCCACCAGGGGGCCATGCTCTGCCCCTCCGGGGCGTCTCTCTGCCGCGACCAGAGCCACTCTAGTGCCTGGGGCAGAGGCCAAGGAGTCATCCCCAGCGCCCAGGCCATCTTTGCTCCAATGGAGCCTTGGCTGTGGGAGGGGAAGAGAGAGACAGAGAGGAAGGAGAGGGGGAGGGGTAGAGAAGCAAATGGGCGCTTCTCCTGTGTGCCCTGGCCGGGAATCGAACCCGGGTCCCCCGCACGCCAGGCTGACGCTCTACAGCTAAGCCAACCGGCCAGGGCCTAAATGTCTCAATATTTATTATTTATCTTAATAGAAAAATGCACATTACCTTTAAAATACTTAGGCAGTAACTAGTGAGGGATGCCTGGAGACCTTTCTGGTCATCGTTTTCTGCGCTCCTGCTGTTAGTGATGGCAGAAAAGTTGTCTGAGGTTGGACAACTAATACGGGTGCTCACTTCTTACGCTAATATGATAGCTGAAAGTTCTGTTAAGAGGCATACTTATTTTGGGAAAAAGGCCTCTGAAAAGAAACCTCTCAAAGCAGACAAGCCTTAAGAGAAACAGGCAGCTTACCCTTTATTTACTTTCACATTACGTTCATAGTTAGAAAATTAGAACATTTCACCATAGGCCAATTTCTATAAATGATTTCATTTTCAAAAATCCCTTTTGAAAGTTTCAAGTAGCTTCTACATAATATTCCTATACAAGCTTTCTCAGTTTTGCAAGGAAAGAATAAAAATGCTAAGTATTAACTTCTCACACATTTTGAATCACTTTTGAATCTGAAGATGGTGGTGACACTACTTTGGCTGTCTTTTAAGAAAGATATTCTTTCTTTTTTTGAAATCATCAAAAGTAGTAACTCTAATTTATTTTATAAATAGGATGTGTTCCACCACCACCAAATTATCACTAACATAAAATATTACTTTGCTTATAAAATAAAGCAGTGTCTTTTCCAGTTAAGAAATGTTGATTTATTGATTCTTTTTTTAAAATTAATGTATTGATTTTAAAGAGAAGAAGGGAGGGAGAGGGGGAAAGAGAGACAGAAACACTGACCTGTTCCTCTATGTGCCCTGACCAGGGACTGAACCCACAACCTTCATGTCTCAGGGTCATGCTCCAACCAACTGAACTATCCTGTCAGGGCTGATTTATTGATTCTTGCCATGTGCCATGGTAGGCACTTCTTAATTTCTTATATGCTATGAGAAATAACTAATAATGAATGCATTATAGAAGACACATGCAATATATAGCTAGGAATTTTTTAATTCTAGGCATGACCTGTGTCAGGCTCCACGATGACCATGCTTACTGTCACTGCTGCTCTCTTTTTGCATTTTCTTGAGATTTTTTATTTTAATAGGAACAAGTCTCTAGTAGGTTCTAATGTCTCTGGTCAACATCAAAAGTGGTTCCAGATTAAGGCCATTTCTCTACCTCCCAAGGATAAACTCTGTATTTTTCATGAGGCTTCAGAATTTATTCCTCTACCTATGAAAAAAATACTCAATGCCTGGTGTGCTGACTGGGAAGGAAATGCATAAATCCATTTATGTCCTGAAAAGCAACTCAGGCATCTTCAACTAGGAGAAGGTAGGTCTCTCTAAGTTGCTATTAACCAGAAAACGCCTGATTAACATCAGCCCTTTCATCCCCAACATTACTGATCCTGTCCTTTTCTTTTCCATTGTAGCCTAAGCGTATAACCTCATTTTACCTCTCCATGCTAATAATTCATTTTACTTATTACTGTAGAATCCCTGGGTCACTAAAATGCTCTGTAACTTGATTTCTTTTTTTTTTTCTTCTTTTTTTTTTGTATTTTTCTGAAGCTGGAAACGGGAAGAGACAGTCAGACAGACTCCCGCATGCGCCCGACTGGGATCCACCCGGCACGCCCACCAGGGGGCGATGCTCTGCCCACCAGGGGGCGATGCTCTGCCCCTCTGGGGCGTCGCTCTGTCACGACCAGAGCCACTCTAGCGCCTGGGGCAGAGGCCAAGGAGCCATCCCCAGCGCCCGGGGCCATCTTTGCTCCAATGGAGCCTTGGCTGCGGGAGGGGACGAGAGAGACAGAGAGGAAGGAGGGGGGGGGGAGAAGCAAATGGGTGCCTCTCCCATGTGCCCTGGCCGGGAATCGAACCCGGGTTCCCCGCATGCCAGGCCGACGCTCCACCGCTGAGCCAACCGGCCAGGGCCACTTCAGATTTCTTAACTGAAGACCCACATCCCGCAGACCCACCCTCACGGCATTCTCCAGTTTTCTACCACAGATGGATGTAAATGCCGCAGGGTGACCAACTTAAAAAGAATACCAGCACACTGGAATGCAAAGGTACAGCAGCGGTGGTGAGGGCAACCCAGCAGACCTTCTTGATCACTTTGTGGTTTGAAGATGATGAGGAAAAGAATAAGCAGTGGGTAGTGGGTGCGCGGGGAGGAAGCATCATCTGGAGAGGCAAGAAAAATCCAAGCACTGAAATGGAAGACCATGAAGAATTGAAAAGGACTGTTAAGACAACTGAGGATATCATGAGAAAGAAGCTGATCTGTGATTAAAGCCAACGGTAACATGTAGTCCAACCTGATAGCTCAGGAGTTTCACACTTATTTCAGAATAACATGATGTAAAACTACATAAATACTACCCTCAACTAAAAGAAAGGTGTGTTCTTAATCAAAAGCCAGGTAAAGTGTAGCTCCCTTTGCCAATATGGCTTTCTTTCTTTCTTTCTTTTTTAAAGGTTTTATTTATTCATTTTATAGAGGAGAGAGAGAAGGGGAAGGAGAAGGAAGCATCAACTCCTATATTTGCCTTGACCAGACACATATTCCAGGTCAATGCTTTATCCACTGAGCCACCAGAGGTCAGGCAATATGGCTTTCTAATCCGAAGATATTAAATCTGTTTTTCATAGTCTGGTTGTATAAAATGTTGCCAAGGCAACAACACAGTCCTTTAAAATAAATGAGAACAGCGAGCTCAGGATATCCAACTTGTGGAAACATCAAGGGCACCACAGAGATCCACAAGGCATTTCTGAACTGGAGACAACCAACGGAGACAGCCAGTTCCACTTCCACATATAATTGTCCTCATAAACTGGCACAAGAAAGACTTTGGGAGCTACTACAAGAATAAAAGATCCTTCTATATATAAATGCAAAGTCACAAACAGTAAAGTACATTAGCTACTAAGCCTTTAACAACCCCATGCTGTAATTATTAATCCCATAGTTATTAAATTCTGTTTTCAAAATGAAAGTGGTACGAGCAACCTGAAAAGCCATGAAAAGAAAATAACCAAGAAGATTTAAGAGCCTGGCCTGTGGTGGCTCAGTGGGTAGAGCACCGACCTGGAATGCTGAGGTTGCCAGTTTGAAACCCTGGACTTGTCTGGTCAAGGCACATATGACAAGCAATCAATGAACAATTCAAGTGAAGCAACTATGAGTTGATGCTTCTCGCTCCTGCCCCTGTAAAATCAATAAATAAAATCTTTTAAAAAAATAATTAAGAACATTCCACTTAAAAGCCATCAGGAAGATTTTCTGAAGTAGCTAGATAAAATTCTAATAATGTAACTTAGGTATGTGAAATAAAAGCTCCCTGGGGACACTTTGATTATTCTAATAACATTTGTTTTAATAGTACAAGTTTGCTAACATGATGACATTTTGCTACCCTGTGACTTCGATGAACTGAACTTGACCTTTGTTTACTGTAAGCAGCGGACACAGCCGCTCCCGAGAGAAACGGTTCATGAGGTGCTCTCGCCCTGTTCTCACTCATCGTTCTGTGATCAGACCTTCAGTACCTTCGTTTCTCAACAGCCCCCCTCATCCAAACCACCAAAGGCTCTGGTGAAGTTTTTTGTTTTTTTTTAAGCCATTATTGGGTTGATTATATTTCAGTGTTATCAAAGCATGGAATAGAGTTTTCTTTTAGATACTTGTATTTTACTTTTCAAATAGCTATACAAAAAAAAAAAAAAAAGTGCATCCTTCAGACATGTGATTTCCGGCATCAGCACACAACATGATCTTTCGGGGCCCGAGTCTGAATTCAGCTTTTCAGGATAAACGGGAAGCAGAAACTATTTATGTGCCCACTCTACCCCAGAAACTTACTTGAGCTGCTTGGAAGGTGAGCTGACCTTGGTGCCAAGGCACATTCCTACCACCACTGCTTTTAAGCAGCTGAAGTCCCATCCTGTCCACTACCAGTCTGGTCCTCCATATCCACCCCTGTGGACATTCGCCTGCCCCTCCCCCTGAGCATCCACCGCCCTTCTCCCCATAACCACCCCTCCTCCGAGGCCTACTTTACGCTGCACAGACTTCTGGCATTACTGTAGTGCAGTCTTTGTCCCTTAATTCTTTTCTGAAGTCTTGGAATTGAATCCACTCTCCTGTGTCATTTCTTGCCATTAATTATGTTTCCAAAAGTGAATGTTACTAACTATAAATCCTCAGACTACTGGATGTGTTATTACAGGTAGTATTTTTAAATAAAAAGACAAAAATTATAGTACACGAGTCTAAAATTTAAACAGATTTCTTTCATTGTACTTTGTGTTAAGCTGAATACAAAACTGTCATTTTAGGTAGAGAATGGTCAAATAAGGGCAATTTCATATAGTTCATCGTAACACCTGACCCAATTTATGCTGATAATTCCAAGTGCCAAGATGAGCCGTTTGTGCAAGACAGATGACAACCAGCAGGCCTCTTGTTCCTAGAACTGGCTGTTTATGACTAGTGACCTAGATTTCACACCCGGTGGTGCCTGAACCCAGTCTATTAAATGGCATCACTCAGTTTACCAGGGCAACTACTTCAGACCGTGGGCAGCCATTACTCACACAACAGCACAGATGAAGAAAAACAAGCTGGTTAGCAAACCATGTATTCCTTGTACAAGGTTGCATTGCCAATAAGCAAGAAAGAAAACTGAAGAATAAAACAAATAATAAAAGTTGAGCTTTAGTCTCTTTCTCCTCTCAATTTTATTTTCAAAGTCATTTTTATAATTCAATTGTACCATCCTTTTAGTGGGCTATACTGAATGGAAATCCTAGATTTAAATAATAAAATGAACCAAAATGCAAATGTATTAAAATACACGCCTGTAATCCCCACATGATTGGCTGGCTCTGTTTGGCTTCTCATTCTGATCAGAAACAATAGTTTTCATGGGAACACAGCAGAACACTCATGTTATAAATTACATTAATTTTCCACAATAATCATCACTGAGAGCCTTTCCATTATTTATCATCTATATTCTCAACATTTAACTAAGTTGCTAGAAAAACTGGAAAATAACAATAACAAAAACTATCCTCCCTGTCCTGCTCCTCTACCCATGAGGTTTTATTTCATAGTAGATGGTCAGGATATATAACGCAAGACACTGAAATTCATAACTACAGGCAGTGAATATAACACATATGCAATCATTTCCTTTAGTTTTGGATCCAGTAATATGAAACAGTGTTAAGGAATTGCACCTTGTGTCTTTACATAGGCTTTTAAGCATTCTTGAACTTGAAACTTCTATTCATCCATCTTACTTTTAAACTCTTGAAACAGTGTACTGCCCCATCCAATCTTCTGATGAATGAAGAAAAAATGGGAAAGTTTCTCGCAAATAAGCAGTTTGTTGCAAATTAGTACATATGATTTAAAAAATATATACAACCTTTGCTCTTCTGATTCTTTGGGAGTTTGAGAAAAGGCATTTACACTTCTCTGTTGTCTGAGTTTTTCATTTGAAAAATGGAGGATTCATTCTTATTATCCATTCTGATATCAGTTATATCAGAGTAGGGTTGTAAAGAGATAAGATGAATAATGAATTTAACTCATTTCAAAATTACCATATAATGGGCATTATCTCCACACAGGAAGTATATAATATAATATAGCATTTTTAATATAAATAAAATACACATCTTCATCTTGCTAGATGAAGCCAAGATGTTTTTCTGAAAAAAATCAAGAGATAAAGAGGAAATGTCAAATGCTGTTTTCATTCAAAATATTCTCAGATAGGAGCAAAGGCAGTGGCTGACAGTCACAAATAAATTACTTCACATCTGTCTACTTGAAGGAAAAATGCTACTGAACAAAAAAATAGTGTGCATATATTTCATAATTTTATTATGTAAAATTCATGGATCTTATGTTCTAGAATCAAAAATTCTGTTGAAGACTGAGAAAAGTCTTTTGAATAGAATCATATAAAGGTTAACACTACTGCCTGACTGTGGTGGCGCAGTGAATAAAGCATCGACCTGGAACGCTGAGGTCGCTGGTTCAAAACCCTGGGCTTGCCTGGTCAAGGCACATATGGGAATTGATGCTTCCTGCTCCTCCCTTCTCTCTCCCTCTTTCTTTCTCTCTCTGTCTGTCTCTCTCTCTCCTCTCTAAAATGAATAAATAAATAAAGTCTTTTAAAAAAAAGGTTAACACTATTATAATTAATAGTGCTAAGAAGCATCCTGAATGTGATCTCTACCTTTAACATCATGTGCCATAAAGATGCACACCTGAAATCCATGTGTTTCTATGGCCCAATGCCACCTCATTATATTCAATTTCTAAATAAAAATAAAATAAAATACCCAATATGTAAAAAAATAAAAATTAAAATTAAAAATAAATATTTGAATAAGGGAAACCAAGGAACTTTCTGTCAATAAAATCTTCACCCTTGCCCTGGCCGGTTGGCTCAGCGGTAGAGCGTTGGCCTAGCGTGTGGAGGACCCGGGTTTGATTCCCGGCCAGGGCACACAGGAGAAGCGCCCATTTGCTTCTCCACCCCTCCGCCGCGCTTTCCTCTCTGTCTCTCTCTTCTCCTCCCGCAGCCAAGGCTCCACTGGAGCAAAGATGGCCCGGGCGCTGGGGATGGCTCTGTGGCCTCTGCCTCAGGCGCTAGAGTGGCTCTGGTCGCAACATGGCGACGCCCAGGATGGGCAGAGCATCACCCCCTGGTGGGCAGAGCATCGCCCCTGGTGGGCGTGCCGGGTGGATCCCGGTCGGGCGCATGCGGGAGTCTGTCTGACTGTCTCTCCCTGTTTCCAGCTTCAGAAAAATGGAAAAAAAAAAATCTTCACCCTTAAAAGTCACAGTTCTGGCCCTGGCTGGTTGGCTCAGTGGTAGAGCATTGGCCTGGCGTGTGGAAGTCCCGGGTTTGATTCCTGGCCAGGGCACACAGGAGAAGCACCCATCTGCTTCTCCATCCTTCCCCCTCTCCTTCCTCTCTGTCTCTCTCTCTTCCTCTCCCGCAGCCAAGGCTCAACTGTAGCAAGGTTAGCCTGGGTGCTGAGGACAGCTCCATGGCCTCCGCCTCAGGAGCTAGAATGGCTCCGGCTGCAACCGAGCAATGCCTCAGATGGGCAGAGCATCGCCCCGTGGTGGGCATATGCGGTGGATCCTGGTTGGGTGCATGTGGGAGTCTGTCTGACTGCTTCCCGCTTCTAACTTCAGAAAGAAAAAAAAAAGAGTCACAGTTCTACAATAATTATCTCAGTAAAATTTTGCAAAGTTATTTCTATGAAACACAGGCCAAACCTATGCCGAGAGCATCATATCTTTCTCATTGGGATTCAATTACCTTTCAAAACTCTGAAATATGTGAGATGAGTGCCTTGCTACAGAAGCGTGCTGGTCCCCATCCGCCCTGGAAGACTAAGAAGGGCATCAGACTCCACCTAGCTAGCATTCTCCAGCATTTTATAGTGAGGCAACAGAAGTTGAAACCCAGCTCTACTACTGCGAGGCTATTATTTAACCTTGGAGTTTCAGATTCTGCGTCTATAAAATGGGGATGATACAACCTACCTATCTCTCAGGTTATAATTAGTGGAGGCTCCCGGAAGGGGTAATGTGGAGGAGCGTATAAGAGGGATAGATGGTGATGGACCAAGACTTGACTTGGGAGGATGAGCACACCATATGGTATACAGAGATATGTTGTATAACTGGGCACCTGAAACCTGTGTAATTATGTTGACCAGCATCACCCTAATAAATTCAATAATGAAAAGAAAATCTTTAGAGTTCTTAATATCCTACCATTTTTAATTTGTAAGATATAAAACCAATTCTCTTTCTTAAAAGTTAAATTTCATGACATTGTGAATAACTTGGAAATAGCCTATCTTCGCATAAGAGGCAGTCAATATCTGCTGGGCTGACCCGGTGGAAGCAAGCATGTTGGGAGGGTGCCCTCCGTCTTGCAGCCTGCCTCGAAATAGATTGTTACTTAGGAAACAGAAGAGAAAAACATGAGGATCTGCCACAAGAAAGGCTGCATTCACAGGGTGTGATATGCAGTAGCTAAATTAGAATTCTGACAGATGTAGTAACAGATTTGGTGGCAGTTGTAATATTTTTTATTGTAAAAATTGACTTGATATGCTCAGTTATTTTAGCAGGCATATTTTACTTATATTGTCCTTGGGGAAGACATATGGATTTGGGAGGAAAAATCTCTGACTAAGCAAGGTAGATATATTTGCACAGTAAACCCATCGCTAAAAATATTCTACAGTTACACAACAATGTGACACTGAACTATATTAGAATGATTAAGGTGGAAAATTTTGTTGCATGTGCACTGCTCACAAAAATTAAGGGATATTTTATTGCTTCATATTCCTTTTGAAATATCCCCTAATTTTTGTGAGCAGTATATTTTAGAAAATCCTTAAAGAGTTGTTATCTTCCTCCAGTGGTTTCATGACACTGAGGCTACAACCCACCTTCATGCAAATTTACTGAGTCATAGTTACCTGACAGGAGACAGACAAATTAGAAAAAAAGTGGTCAATCAAGAGATTAAGATGCTTCTGTCTTTAAGAGCGGCCCTACGAGGCCCTGGCCGGTTGGCTCAGTGGTAGAGTGTCGGCCTGGCGTGCAGGAGTCCCGGGTTCGATTCCCGGCCAGGGCACACAGGAGAAGTGCCCATCTGCTTCTCCACCCCTCCCCCTCTCCTTCCTCTCTGTCTTTCTCTTCCCCTTCTGCAACCAAGACTCCATTGGAGCAGGGTTTGCCTGGGCGCTGAGGATGGCTCTGTGGCCTCTGCCTCAGGCGCTAGAATGGCTCTGATTGTGGCAGAGCAACGCCCTAAGATGGGCAGAGCATCACCCCCTGGTGGGCATGCTGGGTGGATCCCAGTCGGGCGCATGCGGGAGTCTGTCTGACTGCCTCCCCATTTCCAACTTCGGAAAAATACAAAAAAAAAAAGAGTGGCCCTATGAAACAAAATGTGAGATGACTGACAGTTTCCCACAGCCCAATCAGTGGACAGAATACAGAATACTTCCTGAGAGAGCCTCTGGATTCAGTAATACGGAATACAAGCAGCTCTAGCTCAGGATCACACTGATGTCCACTGAGACCATGATGCAAGATCACATACATACTCGGTCACCTCATGCATACACATTGGTGGTCACTGCGCATGCGTGTGTGCGCGCACACATGAGCAGAGAGACATGAAAGTATAACAGCTCACTTTCTAAAGCTACGCTCAACTCTAAAGCCCCATGTACAGCAAGCTTCAGCCTGATCAAAAGCCAAAGCCATTGGCCAACTGGCCCTCTCAGTTGCATTGATTCTCTTTACTTAACACTGTTGCTCACCCTCTGAACATGTGGAAAATAAAATTTAAGATTCGCTCAAGGATTGGAGAGAGACATTATTTAGGTCCACAATCTAACACTCCAGAAAAGTAGTTTCTAAACTGTGTTAACAGCTTTCTCTAAGAGCACTCAAGGAACTCTGAATCCTCTTAGCAAAACGCAGACCCAAACCATTGGTGGGTGGGTGGGGGGGCTGTTCCGATCGCGTCATAGCCCATCTAGACTCGCTCAGGAGTTCCCAGCCTCCAGATCCTGGGTTTAAATACACAGGCTTATTTTCATGACCAGTGGGAATAAGTTACAACAGTTTGTTTCTTATGCTACAAATTATAAAGAGCATACCTTCTATCTCCCAACCATGTATTATATACAGATACATTTCTTTTGTCACATGAACATACTGGACCCATCTCTCTCTATTGCAGAGGTAGGGCCAAGGGAAAGTCATCAAAAAATTGGTATTTTTTTCCTCATTAAAAGAAGAAAAGATGTCCATGATGGGTTTGATGACTCAGGACTTGGCAGGGTGGGGCACAGTATAAGCTCACTCCTAGCAGCAGCTCTTAATTACCTATGGTTGGAAGGGAAGCTGAGTTGTTGCAAAAGGACAGGCAGTAAGTATCCTCTAATGTGGACTTCATTCCCTCACGTCATGCAATTAATAGACGGGTAGACAAGTTTGGTTTCCAAACTACATGGTGAGAACACTCAATAAACAATGGAAAAAAGTATAAATATTTGTCAATGTCATGTTTCTCTGAGTCTCTTTTTCTTTTTGCCTGAGACCATAATTCCTCAATACCTTATCAATTTTCATATAATTTAGTAGTTTCCAACACACTATGAATATAGGGCACTTATCCAAACTTTGGAAAATAATCCCTCCACAGAAACAATACTATATATGTTAACTCAGCTCTAGGCTGACCCACTAAAGTCCATCTGACCCACAATCTAATCTATAATTTAAAGCTGAGTACCGCCGTCAGTGACGCCACAGAGAAATATCTCCATGAGCCAGAGTTTCAACTTGAACTGCCAGGAACTCATCCCCTGCGGTATGAGGACGAGTTTCTCTATTTCCAGAGCCACAGTGATGGTTGTCAGAACCCAGGGATAAAACGGGAGGGCCTGATCTCTGGAAGGAAAGAATAATGGAACCATGGGGGCTAAACTTTTTGCCCAAGATCCCCTGGAAACTTCTCCCAGGGCCTACCCCTTTCTCGTCTTGCAAACCAATTCCTGAATGTCAGCCTCGCTTCATCATGTCTAAAATATGATAATAATAGCTGAGTGCCATTTACTGAGTGCCTAAAATTTCCATTAGTAATACCCATCGTCATGCAAATTTACCTTCATGCTGCTATTTACTTCATTTGACAAGTAAGAAAGCAGGGTTTCAGAGGTCACAGAGCATGCCAGATGTCACACGGCTTAAACCAGTGGTAGTCAACCTGGTCCCTATCGCCCACTAGTGGGTGTTCCAGCTTTCATGGTGGGCGGGAGCGGAGCAACCAAAGTATAAATAAAAAGAAATATTTAACTATAGTAAGTTGTTTGATAAAGATTTATTCTGCCAAACTTAGCGAAAATTCAACATAAAGTACTTGGTAAGTAATTATTATTATATGCTTTAACTTGCTGTAACTTTGCTTTATAAATTTTATAAAGTAAAGTTACTTCCCTACTTTATAAATCACCATTACTGTGGAACCGGTGGGCGGTTAGAAAATGTTACTACTAACAGAGATACAAAAGTGGGCGGTAGGTATAAAAAGGTTGATTACCCCTGGTTTAAACCATAAGCCAGAATTTAAATCTGGATCAAGCTGTTTCTTACCAGTTCCAAAGCCCAGTGATTCCCATCAAATCAGTAATTATTAGAGAGGATTAAATAAAAAATTAGAGCATGCAGCCCAAATTCTGGCAGATGGAAGGTGCTAAATGTTACCCTTCTCTCCTTCTCTTGCGGACTGGCCTTGGTGATTCATTGTCTATCGGTACCACTGGCTTCTCTTCCTGGCTTCTTCCCGACCTTCATGCCCTGTACGAAGAAGTACTTGGCAGAAAGACCCCTCTAGGTAACATAGCAAAACAGATCATAATTTTTTTTCTCCTACATCCTTTCTCTTCTTTTTTTCCCCCACTGGATCGCACAGGGTGAGGGGTTTTATACTTTTCTTAGGTCACATTCCTTTTGAGAATCTATTGAATGCTATAGACCTGCTCAAAAAAAAAAAAAAAATGCACACAAGGACACACACACTTTGTAGTCAAATTCACAAATCCATGAGTCTTGTGCATCCCAGCAGCTTTAGGCAATCCCCCTTAAGAGACTCTACCACAATGAGGGAATTCTATATTTAGATTCTTATACTCGAAAGTTAAATTTATCTACCTGGTAGGGGAACACCCAAGAACTACAGAATTCATCATCAGCTTGGTGGGTGAAGAGACAGAGTAAACGGGGCCTGTATGTGGGGCCAGGATGCAACTGAGGACATTGGGACCCCTGGGACCTGCCTGCTGCAGAGACAGGGAGATGGGACAGGCAAACAGTTACAGGATTTATGCCCTTTTCTTTCCCACTGATTGTGGTCAAGATAGCACAACCCTTGGCTCTAGAATGAATAAAACCTGGAAGGGTCGCAAGTGTCTGCATTTCTGACCAGACAAGAGTGCTTGTCTTGTCTGGTCAGAGAAAACAGATTGAGAATGCTTGGCGGTTGGAGGGGGAAGAAAGGTCGAGTCCCAGACATCAGTTATGAGGGAACAGACTGGTGAGGCAGGAGATGCAAAACTATGTGAGCAGAGGGATCCCACAGAACACCTGGTGACTTGGCTTGCATGGCTGTACCTACATGTATGCACATATAAAGAATAAATGCCTGCCTGACCAGGCGGTGGCGCAGTGGACAGAGCATCGGACTGGGATGTAGAGGACCCAGGTTCAAAACCCCAAGGTCGCCCTGGCCGGATAGCTTGGTTGGTTGGAGCATTGTCCCAAAGCACAGAGGTTGCTGGTTCGATTCCTGGTCAGGGCACATGCAAGAATAGATATTCCTGTCTCTCTTTCTCTCCCTTCCTTCCTCTAAAATTAATAAAATAAATATAAAAAAACCCCAAGGTCGCTGGCTTGAGCACAGGCTCATCTGGCTTGACTATGGGCTCACCAGCTTGAGCGCAGGGGTGCTGGCTTGAAGCTCAAGATCATTGGCTTGAGCCCAGGGTTGCTGGCTTGAGCAAGGGGTCACTCGCTCTGCTGTACTCCCCACTCAGGGCACATATGAGAAAGCAATCGATGAGCAACTAAGGAGCTGCAACAAAGAATTGATGCTTCTCACTTCTCTCCCATCCTGTCTGTCTGTCCCTCTCACTCTTTCTGTCTCTGTCAAAAAAATAAATAAATAAAAGAATAAATGCCTTTGAAATCCAGAACTGTTTATATACATCTATACATGTGTGTACATTGTATCTGAATATATGAATGTTAGAACATAGCCTTTAATTTGATCAAAGAATTTATTACATATGTTAATGAAAATGCATTCACAGATGAGATGTTGACATCATCTAGATTATCAAAGGTGACTTTTAATCAGTTTAGGAAAGGTTTGTTCTGCAACATCTGGCAAATGTATATATTAATCCTTTCAGTCATTTATTTGCACAGCCCAGCAGAGAACCTCGCTAAGTTGGCTGTCATGATGTAGAAAGAAGTTTCTGAATGACATCCTCCGAGGTGCCAAATATAAAACAGAAACCTGACATTTACTACATGTTTTTAAATGTCATGTGCACATGAGAATACTCACATTTTGAGAAAAAATAGAATATGCATTTGCACAAAAGCCGGAAACACTTTCCCACCAGCGCTTCATACTCATTGCCATCACAGAGGGCATCCGAGGTCAGCGAGCAGCAGCAGCAGAGTTACAGTAACAGCGCCTGCGAGCCGTGCTGTAGGTCTAGGCTCCTCTGCAATCTGACTCTGCCACTCCTCACACCAGGAGCTGTGTCTCTTCCCTATTTCTTGACTCTGCACTGGCCTTGTGACATGCTCTGGCCATGTTCTGTACAGGACAGAAGGGCCCTTGTGTGACTTTCAAAGCTAGACCAGCAGCCCTGCTGGTTCCGTTTTCACTGTCCTGGATTGCTTTGCTGAGCTCCCTTAATAGGTCTAATGAGGGGCTCCAGGGAGGAGAGCGCAGGTACCCCAGTGGACAGTCACCATGACCTGGCAGGCAAGGGAGTGCGGCTGTCATGGGCCATCGTGCTCAGTCGATACTCTAGCTCAGGGGTAGTCAACCTTTTTATACCTACCGCCCACTTTTGTGTCTCTGTTAGTAGTAAAATCTTCTAACCGCCCACCGGTTCCACAGTACTGGTGATTTATAAAGTAGGGAATTAACTTTACTTTATAAAATTTATAAAGCAGAGTTACACAGCAAGTTAAAGCATATAATAATAATTACTTACCAAGTACTTTATGTTGAATTTTCGCTAAGTTTGGCAGAATAAATCTTTATCGAACAATTTACTATAGTTAAATCTATCCTTTTATTTATACTTTGGTTGCTCCGCTCCCGCCCACCATGAAAGCTGGAACGCCCACTAGTGGGTGGTAAGGACCAGGTTGACTACCACTGCTCTAGCTCAATGTCGCCCACGAGTGAGCCCAGGCCAAACCAGCAGACAAGTCACCAAGCTAGCCCACAGAATCATTAGAAACAGTAAACTGCTGGAGTTACAAGCCGTACGATTTGGAGTGGTATATGACAGCGCAATGGTGAACTGACTCAGGAATATTTTGTAGAATCTGAACACCGGGTCATGTTGAGCGGTATTTCCTTCAGGTCCGGCCTAACTCTTCCGGCCCTTCTGCCCCTTCCCGTGGACACGAAATGCCAGCCAGCTGCTTGGCGATGGTACACTGTGGGGTACTGGAGTCTTCCGGGTGTGGGAAGTAACCTTCCCGGCAGTTGACATGTCATAGCTTCTGGAGGCTGAGAAATACACAGACGACCTTTAGAGAGTCTTCCTGGACTTGCAAACTAATTATCTTACTCGTTTTTATTACTTGTTTTTAAATTTATGTAAAGCTGGCTTGAAAGCGGGCTCATCTGGCTTGAGCATGGGGCTCACCAGCTTGAGCAGGAGGTTGCTGGCTTGAGCCCAAGGTTGCCGGCTGAGTAAGGGGTCACTGGTAAGGCTCTGGCCCCCAGGTCAAGGCACATATGCTAAAGCAATCAATGAACAACTAAGGTGCTGCACTATGAGTTGATGCTTCTCATCTCTCTCCCTTCTTGTTTGTCCCTGTCTGTCTCTCCATCTCTCTCTCTCTAAAAAAAAAAAAAAAAAAAAAAAAGAGTATAAGATCATCTTTTAGAAATCATAATCAACACATTTTCTGGCACCATTAGGTGCCAGAAAAGCTTAAGAATTGTTGGGAAAAGTCTTAGGCAGCATCAGCACGAATAGATTTTAAAGCAGAACCTCTTTCCAAATCATTGGGAAGAGGTACAGAAAAAAGACTGGAAGAAAATGCATCCAAATGTCAATAGGAATTTCTCTCGCGATGATATATAAATAAGTATTGCGATTTTTAAAGTCTCCTTTTAATATAAATTTTGTGTTTTACAAACTTGCTGAAAATAATCACATGCTACTTTTATACTGAATAAAGAAAAATAAGAGCATATTGTTTCCAAAGCAGGAGTGATAAAGTGGTTTTTCCTTTTTCTTCTGTTTGTCAGTTGACCACATCTGACATTTCATTTACTGGAATTTAGTGCCAGGAGGAGCAGAACGGTGACCGTCACTGGGAGGATCTGGGCCATGGGCCTCTCTAAGCCTGCTTCCTCGCTCCCAGTTCTGAAGGATGTGGGTTACAAGAGCCGGCCCAGTCCAGTCTGACCCTACCACGGTGAGCACAACAAAAGGTGGCTCGGAGTCTGAATGATGTCCGAATGCTGGTCCACCACTTACTGGCTGTGTTAGTTCTGGGCTAATTATTTCGCCCTGGAGCTTCAGTATTCCACCGTGTAAAATGGAGCTAACTATCTTTCTTAAGAGAATGTTGTGAGCATTAAATGAGAGAGAACCTAAGGAAAAGTGCTCCTCAGGGCCTCTCACGGGGTAAGTGCTCCAGTCACAGTGGTGGTTCTCCTCTCTACCGCTAACCAAACACTACGAGGCTGGAAATGCAAAACTTCCAGACCTTCCTTTCTAGTCCTTTCCCTTTAATTTTACACAGCATTTACCCTACTTATTTATTTAAATTTTCTGCCCAGATGTCATATTACATACATGGCAAACAAGTAATTTACAGAATAATCAAACGATCAGCATGACTTAACTTCCATTGCACGTATTCTTCCAGAATACAGACCATAAACAGGCCCACCACGACTGACTCACATGCAGCGCTACGATAAGGCCCCAGTGGAAACGCTTAAGTTCCCCTCACAAGTGTTCTCTTCTATACTCATCGGAACACGCAAATGAAGGGGGGGGGGGGCGTCACAATCTGTGCGTGAGGCTGCAGGATAAAGAACTCAGAGGCCAGAGGCAGCTGTGGCCTCACGGACCAGAGTCTGGCCTTCACTGAGGTAGTATCTGCCTCCAGCTTCCACAGCAAGAATCAGAAAAAAGCTGAAATGCTTTTTATGTGCATTTGTCACCAGCAGCCACAGTAGGTTTATAGACTTCTGTAGCAGGGGTCCAAGTGTGACTTTCAGAGAGTTCAGATGTAACAGGGCTTGTTGGAGAACCTACCAGAAGCCATTAAAAAAAATCTAACTCATCCATTTGCAACAGATGAGCTCACAGCTTTGCTGCCATGTGGTGGCAAATGATGAATTCCCTAAATGGTGTTGCACATGTGCAAACGCACACAAACACTACAGAATTTCTTAAAGTGGCACTGTGTGTGCAGCTGACACACACCCCACACAAAATTACTCCTTGGTCAGATAAATCCAGTAAATTCCCTTTGTGGTGAGTTGTAATAGCATATTAAGTCCTATGGTAAAGAAATATATTTCCTAAACTGATCTAAATTAGAGTCGCTCTTTTGTTGGCATATCCATTAATACCCTGCAGAAGGAGTGACCTGTGGAACACCAGTTTGGGAAACCCGACTTTGCAGCATTAATGGTGAAGCGTACAGAGCAGGCAGAGTGCTGGGAGGAAGGGTGCCTCGTGGATGGAGATGGCACCAGGGCAGGTGGCCTTGTTTGCGAGCACATCAGACACCCCCTGAGAAATGCCCAAAAGTTTGGACAGGATACTTTCTGGGGTAGGGGTCCTGAGTCAATGAGTTGGAGCAATGTCCAAGGTAATTTTAAATTATAATAATAATAATAATTAGACTTCATTTAGTATGATTATGCTAAGTATAGCTCTCCTCCCAGGAATTCAGACTGTACCATTTTAATTGATATAGAGAACACAGAATACTTTTTTTTTCCCCCAGCTAGGAAATGTCTTTTTCCAGGAAAACGAAGTAACTGTACAATGTTTCATGACGTGTGGTTGAGCTAAGAGCCCGATTGCAAGCTCCAGACTAGCCGTCTGCACAGCTAAGCTTCCTCCTGCCGCTAAAACAGCCTCCGCAACAATAAAGGAAAACCCACAGTCAGGTATAGCTCACCCTCTACCTTTTAATTATTCATGTTAATGCTTTGCATTTGTAGACTTCATCCTTTACTAATCAGGCCCAAGGATTGCATGAATAATGGAAAGCCACAAGTAATTATCAAATCGGATTTTAAGCCATGTTTTTAACACATGCTCTCCCCAGAAATCTTCCCCAAACACTGCCTTCTCCCCGCCTATCCACTTATATTCTTCATCCTAAAAGAATCCTTAAGTACAACTTCCTTTATCAAGAAGGCCAACCCAATCATAGCAACCCAAAGGAAGAGGCAAGAAGAAGAGGAAACCCAGAGGGCACAGGCCCATAAGCAAGAGGCAATGTTCAGGAGGGGAATCCGAAACCGGCTCCAAGGCCCCGGCGCCATGTCAGCAGACGTGATAACTGCCTGCCTTCAGTTCTGCACAGCGGTGGCACAGCTGTTTCTTCCCCCAGTTCTCGACATACCTGTCAAGAACAATGAGCATCAAACCAGAATACTGATGCAGTAATTCCTGCCCTCTTTTAGGGGACAAAACACCTAAACAATGTTGGTGTTCCTGTTATTTAAAAAAAAAAAAAACTACTTTAACCACTGTCTAATTTTGCTAATTAAAACCAAGTACCATTTCCTACCACTCTGACACAAATCAAAGTTTTACTAAATTTAGTCTAAGTGAGGATATGGGGAAATGTGGACCCTCAAATAAGATAAGGGGGATTAGGATGATAAGAACTATTTTGGAGAGCAGTCTGGCATGTGAAAACGCATACACCACTTCTAGGAATATACAGATAAATTTGCACAGATGTCCAAGGAGAAGCCTATAAATGGTTATTGCAGAACAATCTGTAGCAGCAACAAGGTAAAACGAAACAACACTAATCAACTTCCCTGTCCATCCACTGGGTAATAGTAAATCAACTGCAGTCAAGTCACAGCAAAGAATTAAACTGTGGTAAATCCCCACAGCAGAATTCTAGGCATCAGTTACAATGAATACACTCTATTGATCACTGTGGATACGTATATCAAAACTTAAGTGAGAAGAAAAGTAGAAAATAGTAAATTGATACTATTTTATTTTAAATTAATATAGTTTATACAAATTTAAACATCCAAATGGTATTCTTTATAGGTCTATACATGTAGTAGAAATGCAGAAACAGATGGGGAAGGTCCATGTCACCTCCCTGGGAAGAAGAAAGGGAGGGAGAGACGGAAGGAGACAGGACCGTGGGAGGACACATAGGAAACTAGGATATCAGCCATAATATTTTCTTTATATTTCCCATAATTATTATACACATTTAATACTAAGAATTTAAATATTTTAAAAAAATGGTCTGGTTTCTGGGTATATGGGTATTATGTTAGCTCTCTGCTTTTTATGTTTTTTCTTAAAATAATGATTTTCAAAATATTATAGATTATAACTCCCTTTTAAAGAACAAAATGGTAATTTTTGCATATGGGGACAAACAGTAGTCTAGTTTCATTCTTTCACATGTGGTTTTCCAATTTTCCCAGCACCATTTATTGATGAGGCTTTCTTTTTTCCACTGTATGTTTTTGGATCCTTTGTCAAAAATTATTTGCTGATAGACATGTGGGTGTATTTCTGGGCTCTCGTCGATTCTGTTCCACTGGTCCGTGTGTCTGTTGTTCTAACACAGGAGTGCATACATCTTTGCAAGTAAACATTTTCAAAATTTTCAGATACATTTACCTGAAAGTAATGTGAAAACATTTATTCGCAGAGATATATACACCCCTATGTTTATTGCAGCATTATTCACTGTGGCCAAGACATGAAAACAACCAAAGTGTCCTTCAATAGAGGACTGGATAAAGATGTAGTACATATATACAATGGAATACTACTCAACCATAAAAATGATGAAATATTGCTATTTGCGACAACATGGATGGATCTTGAGAATATCATGCCAAAGTGAAATGTCAGACAGAAGAAGTCAAGAACCATATGATTTTACTCATAGGTGGGATATAAAACAGAAAGCAACATATGAACAAACAAAAAACAAACAAACAAAAACTCATAGACACAGACAATAGTATGGTGGTCACCAGAGGGAAGAGGGGCAGGGAGCAGCAAAGGGTAAAGGAGATCAAATATAAGGGATGGAAGAAGATCTGACTTTGGATGGAGGGCACACAATGCAATATACAGATGATGCATCATAGACTATATATGTACATTTGAAACATATGTAATTTTTATCAACCAATCTCATCACAATCTAACTAATAATAAAAAAAGAAGTAAAGGCCAAAATGAAGGCTAAAACATTAGAGTAGACCAAGAAAATTATATAATTTTACAACAATGTGTAAGGTAAAAATGAATTAGTTTATCAAGCCATAAGGCAGTGTCTTCCTGAATACCACCTTAAGAACACAGTAAGACACTACAATTTTAAACATACTTGAGTTTCTTCATTTTTATGTGGCTGATATAACAATGCTATTTGAATCACAGTGCTATTACAAAATACAAAAGTGACTGTCGAGGATAATGAGTTTCAACACAAATATTTGCTATAGTTATATAATAGCAAATAGGCATCTGAAATTATTTTCAAGTTATAAAAAGTCAAATGCAGAAGGAAAATAATCTTTATTTAATTGATTCTCATAGAGCAGGTACAACTTTCTTTTATCTGGTTTCAAGTCTTCTAAAATTTAGAAGTCTTAGCAAAAATGCTGGGTTGTTTTTTTTAAAATAACTACTATTACAATAAAGCCATTGAACTAAGAAAATTTCCCAAATAACATTCATTATCATTTACATGTTGGCTTCTTAGTGCCAGGCAGTTACCAGCACATTTCACATGTAATCTCACCTAATCCTTAACAACCCTGTGAGATAGATGTTGGTATTATTCCTGGCTCATAGATGAAGCAAGTAGACTCAGAAATATTCAGTCCCTTGCCCGAAGCGTACAGTTAAGGGCAGAAAAACTGGTTCCAGAACCCAAGTTATTAATTCCTCCACCATATTGCCTCCTGGAGACCATGACGACACTGCTCAGATGCAAGTGGCCTCAATTCCACATTTACTTTGACATACAACCCTCAGTTTTAAATTCCAGAGACATTTCTAGGACATTCAAATCTGGCTTGTTCATCTTACTGGTCAGAAAACTAGGAACTACAATGTCAAAGACCTGTCACGTTTGATTCTAAGAAGGTCTTCATAAGCATCAGGAAAAGGAAATTGGTTTTCTCAATCTGTTAATTTACCAGAGATTGAGCATTCTGAATTTCGGCACCAATACATTTTGCCATCCTAATTGTCTAAGCTGTATATTGGTCCAATATATTTGCTATTGCTTTACACAAGCATGTTGGTTCTTAGTCAGTCAACATCTCAGAAGAATGAACTTTAAATGTTAGGACTACAAGGGAGGAAACAGATAATGCTAAATGCTATATGCTTGGCCCAGATGAACCATCAATCACAGCCCGAGATGGCTTTCTTTGTTTTTTTTTTTTTTTTCTGTTTTACCTCTCCCACTAAAACATCACAGTAATGTTTTAAGATAGAATTTGCTAGAGGAAAATGGAAATAGCGACATGTTCAGCCAAAACATTTTCTATTACCTAGAGTCATTAAAGAGTCCTTAATCTTAGAAGAATCAGATACAGAACAATGGGAATGACTAAGTAGGCGTCCATTGTAAGGACTATGACAGTACTGTCAGAAGAAAGGAATTTAAGAAATATCAAAGTCCTGAATTAAAGCTTTGCTTTATAACACACATCACCTAAAATTAGTATGGCCACATTCTTTAACCTAACTTATTCTCTCAAAGTAACAAGATACAGATCAGTAATCACATTAACCCGCTCATGAAGCATCTAGAGTAGTAATGATCTATAAGAAAGCATCTAGAGTAGTAATGATCTACAAGAAATCACCTACAGCCTTCAATTTGCTTTTCTCTTATCTATAATGCTTCACAAATATCATGTCACTGTCCACATAGCTATAATAATCCTCTGACACTTAGGATTTAGTTATATCCAATGTAGGTAGCCAACAGTCACTTAAAATGTTACCCTCCTCTCTCTTCAAAAACATATCAAACGAAAACAGAAGTTCTCTTTTCTGTCACTGAGTTTTACTTAGAATAATACAGGCTATATGTCATTCTAGTTATTTTCTCCCTCTAGTCAAGCGAGTAAATTATGACCTAGAAGCTAAATTAATACATCCTCAATATTCATAGCAAAGTGGCAGAATACGCTACACGTTAAGAGTGAGGTAGAGTGAATGAGACATGGGGTAAATACCAGCTAGTGATGTGATTTGACTAAAACAACTGGCCAACAGCAGTAATAAGGGCTTCTCTGATGGACGGAGAACAGGAAAGTGGAACAGACCCAAGCATTCTCACAATAACACTCAGCAGCCCTAAAGAAGAAAGAAGAGGCCATGTGGGGATACTTAGAGCCTACTAGGAAAGTCCAGGCATCATTCCAGGTGCATTGTTGAAATGGTCATCCCTGAGTTCCAGGTTTGCAAAAAGAACAAGTGAGCTGTGAGAACACAGAGGGTTCACCAGCCTAGGGGTCATGCAGAGGGGCAGGGATCGGAAGGAGTAAGGGCATGGATGGGGCAGGTAGAGAATGAGCTCACGTATTCCGTAATACCTAGCACACTGTCAACATGGGGTGAACATAAAATTCAGTATTTGCTGCATCGAAAGATTGCAGGTCCTAGGGGGATTCCTGAGTTAATGATACTGCAGGTGGAGTGGTAACAAGTCCCAGCATAGACCTACACTGCTGGCTGGCTGGCTAAGCAGAGTTGAAATAAAGGCCATGTATGTAAACTCAAAATAAATGTCAATGTCACTGCAGCTTGTGGCAGTGCAGTGAAGATGATTTTGAAGTCACCTGGATGGTGGGAAATGTTGCAAAGTTTACTGACGATCGGACGTCTTGACTCAAGTGGCTGGTTTGGAGTTCCATTCATAATGCACACTAATGTTAATGTAGTAGTATTCTAAACTACTAGATAGGCAAGGGAGGCTATAGGATGATGAACACCACCAAGTAAGAATTAGGAAGAAGATTCACAAGTGCAGTGTCAGAAGAATCAGATGTAATAAGCTTATAAAAACAAAATGTGATTTCCAAAGGAAGCCTCGTGGGGACACTGAGACTGTCAACACGTTGAATTCTAAAGCCTCACTGCACCCTTCCACACTGCTGAGTGGCAGGTCTGCACCAGGGACTGTCCACCTACAAAGAACCTGTTTTTTTGTTTGTTTGTTTTTTTTTTTTTTTTCTGAAGCTGGAAACGGGGAGAGACAGTCAGACAGACTCCCGCATGCGCCCAACCGGGATCCACCCGGCACGCCCACCAGGGGGCAATGCTCTGCCCACCAGGGGGCGATGCTCTGCCCCTCCGGGGCATTGCTCTGTCGCAACCAGAGCCACTCTAGCGCCTGGGGCAGAGGCCAAGGAGCCATCCCCAGCGCCCGGGCCATCTTTGCTCCAATGGAGCCTTGGCTGCGGGAGGGGAAGAGAGAGACAGGAAGGAGGGGGGGTTGGAGAAGCAAATGGGTGCTTCTCCTGTGTGCCCTGGCCGGGAATCGAACCCGGGTCCCCCGCACGCCAGGCCGCTCTACCACTGAGCCAACCGGCCAGGGCCAAAGAACCTGTTTTCCTGGGCCTTGAAAAAAGGCTGATGCAGGGATGGTATTATCAAAGGAGGCAGAAAAGGAAAATGCTGAGGGTGGCTTAATGAGATGCACTGGTGCGGGTGGGGAAGCAGAGGGAGCCTGAGCAGGAAGACACTGGACCGCCAAGTTCACAGCAGCTCCGGTTCCTGCTCCCAGATGGTTCCCAATCTGCAGAGAAGTGGGCAGAGTGGGGGGGGGGGGAACACTGCTGGTCAAAGAGCTCTGGGGAGAGTTTAAGTTAACGAGGATTTGTTTCTTATTTCCCCGTTTTTATTGACTTTATTGGAGTGACACCAGTTAACAAAATTATACAGGTTTCAGGTGCATAATTCCACAACACATCGTCTGTGCACTGTGTTGTGTGCTCACCACCCCAGTCAGTCTCCCTCCATCACCATCTATCGCCCCTATACCCACCTCCCCCTCCCCCGCTCTCCCTCCTCCTGGCATTCACCACACTGTTGTCCCTGTCCATGAGGTTTTTCTTTTTAGCTCAATGCCCCCACCTTCCCACCCAGCCCCCTACCCTCTCCTTCAACAGCTGTCAGCCTGCTCTCTGTGTATGAGTCTGTCTCCATTTTGCTTGTTAGGTCATTTTGCTCATTAAGTTCCACATATGAGTCAAATCATATATCAATATATTTGTCTATCTATGACTGGCTTATTTCACTTAGAAAAATATTCTCCAGGTCCATCCATGTTGTCACAAAGGGTTACCTTTTCTACTTTTTATGGCTGAGGAGTATTCCACTGTATCTATGTACCACAGCTCTTTCATCCACTCATCTACTGACGGGCACTTGGGCTGCTTCCAAATCTTGGCTATTGTAAATAACACTGAATGAACACAGGGGGTGCATATGTTCTTTCAAATTAATGTTTCAGGTTTCTTAGATAAATTCCCAGAAGTGGAATCGCTGGGTCATAAGGCAGTTCCATTTTTACTTTTTGAGGAAACTTCATACTGGTTTCCACAGTGGCTGTACCAGTCTGCATTCCCACCAACAGTGCATGATGGTTCCCTTTTCACCACATCCTCGCCAAAACTTGTTATTGATTTATTGATGACAGCCATTCTTACAGGTGTGAAGTAATATCGTATTGTGGCTTTAATTTGCGTTTCTCTGATGATTAGTGGTGTTGAGCATTTTTTCATCTGTCTGCTGGCCTCAGAATGTCCTCTTTGGAGAAGTGTCTCTTTAAGTTCTTTGTCCATTTTTAAATGGATTGTTTATCTTGTTTGCATTGATATATAAGTTCTTTAAAAATATTGACAATTAGCCCCTTATCAGCTGTATCACTGGAAAATATATTCTCCCATTCAGTGGGTTGACTTTTTATTTTGTTGATGATTTCCTTTGCTGAGCAAAAAACTTTTTAGTTTGATGTAGTCCTACTTGTTTCTTTTTTCTTTTGTTTTCCTTGCTCAAAAAGATATATCAGAAAACAACAACAACATTGCTAGAGAAAAGTCCGAGGATTTGTTTCTTGTATAAATTCCCACTGACTTACAACTTAGGCTTTATAGTTATGAGAGTGAATTTCAATTGTTCAAAAGGGAGGTAAGTGCTTATAATACTTCAAATGTGGCCATAATAAGTACATACCACAAACTCAAAATGAACATTTCATAATGAGCTCTGGCAATGAAAGATGGTAGACCAGTCAGAGAAAGACAAGTACCATATGATTTCACTCATATGTGGAATCTAATGAACAAAATGAACTAATAAGCAAAACAGAGACAGACTCATATGCAGAGAGCAGGCTCACAGCTATAGGGGTATTGGGGGGCTGGACAAGGGAGGTGGAGGGATGGATCTAAAATGGACAAAAAAAACCCTCATGGACATGGCTGACAGTGTGGTGACTGCTGGGGGAGGGGGAGGGGGAGGGTATAAGGGCATAAATAGTGACAGATAAAGACTTGCCTTGGGGTGTGAACAATATACGGTGTACAGAGATGTGTTGTAGAATTAGGCACCTGAAACTTGTATAGTTATGTTAACTAGCATCACCCTAATAGATTCAATAAAAAGAAAGAAAGAGAGAAAGAGAGGGAGAGAGAGGGAGAGAGAAAGAAGAAAAGGAAGGAAGGAAGGAAGGAAGGAAGGGAGGGAGGGAGGGAGGGAGGGAGAGAGAGAGAGAGAGAGAGAAAGAAACAAAGAAAGAAAGAAAGAAAGAGAAAGAAAGAAAGAAAGAAAGAAAGAAAGAAAGAAAGAAAGAAAAGAAAAGAAAGAAAGAAAAAGTTGGTAGAAAGTGCTTCTAGAATGGTCTGGCTTGGGATTTGGTCCAAATAATTCCCTGCAGACTCTCCCAGACGTAACGTCCTAGCAGAACACGAACAACCCGTCATCTCTGTATGAAGACTAGTGGCAAAGGTGGCATGGTCAAGGTGTCACCTCTTAGGAGTCATGTAACAAATACAGGGAGCCTCAACTATGTAGTAGGCCCTGTATCAGGGGCTAGGGACACAGTGGATGGAACAGCCACACCACCCTCTCAGAGTTCAGTCGGCTCAGTTGGTTACAGTGTCATCCCAATATGCCAAGGTTGTGGGTTTGATCCCAGGTCAGGGCACATACAAGACTCAACCAGTGAATGCATCAATAAGTGGAACAATATGTTGATGTTTCTCCCTCTCTACCACTCCCTTCTTCTCCCTCTCTAAAATAACTCAATAAAAATAAAAAAAATAAATCTACAATATTGTTGGAGAAAGAAAAGACAAGTTCATGATCCTATGACAGCCCAGAACATGGACTTAGCCTGACTTGGGGACAGTCGTAAGGAAATGACACTTAAACGGAAGGACAGGAAGTGCTGAGGCCGAGTGAGGCGGAGGGAGAAGCTGCAGGTGCACCGGCCAGAAGAAGAGCCTCAGGACACAGAACCAACTGGCTCCTGCGCTGAACGACAGCAGCCCGGGACCCCACCAGGTGTGTGTGCACTGACCAGTGAGAGAAGCAAGACTACAGAAACAAACTGGAGAAAAAGGTAGAAACCAACCAGATTTAGAACAAGAAGTCTTGGTGCTAAGAATAGCAGGAGAAAAGAAAAATGGCCCCCAAATGTGAGCACCTATAACCCGAGTCACTGGCGAAACCTGCCCACAAATGTAGCACATCACCATCAAGAATTCACACATGCCTGACCAGGCGGTGGCGCAGTGGATAGAGTGTTGGACTGGGATGCAGAGGACCCAGGTTCAAGACCTTGAGGTCGCCAGCTTGAGCGCGGGCTCATCTGGTTTGAGCAAAGCTCACCAGCTTGGACCCAAGGTCGCTGGCTCGAGCAAGGGGTTACTTGGTCTGCTGTAGCCCCATGGTCAAGGCACATATGAGAAAGCAATCAATGAACAACTAAGGTGTCGCAATGAAAAACTAATGATTGATGCTTCTCATCTCTCTCCATTCCTGTCTGTCTATCCTTCTCTCTCTGACTCTCTCGCTGTCTCAATAAAAATAAAAATAAAAAATAAAAAAATAAAAAAAGAATTCACACACACACAGCAGCAAGAAAAAAAAAAGTACAAAACTCAAGGAAAAAAAATCCTTTTGATTGGTTTCCAAGACAGCAGAGAATCATGGCTTATTGTTCCCTAAGTCAGACCAGACGGTCACCATTAATCCCAAGGAATGAAAGGTACATGTCCTTCATCATATTCAAAATAACAAATGACGTGATATGACATAGTTTAACTCATTGCCTTCACTTCACATGACTAAGTTACAGAGTATTGCGACGAGTAATCTACCTGTCATCCTGCACACCTGACCCGCATGAACAAACACAGGACAAGGACCAGTCACACACGCCTCCTGTGGGGAAGGGATCTAAAGGCCTCCGAAGAGAGGAAGCCTTCCTGGAAATTTTCATTCACAAGCAAGTTAAAGTAGAAGGCAGGAGATTAGACCAGAGAAAGTATCTCTATAGAAAAGAGACTGGGCCCTAGCCGGTTGGCTCAGTGGTAGAGCGTCGGCCTGGCGTGTGGGGGACCCGGGTTCAATTCCCGGCCAGGGCACACAGGAGAGGCGCCCATCTGCTTCTCCACCCCTCCCCCTCTCCTTCCTCTCTGTCTCTCTCTTCCTCTCCCGCCGAGGCTCCATTGGAGCAAAAGATGGCCCGGGTGCTGGGGATGGCTCCTAGGCCTCTGCCCCAGGCGCTAGAGTGGCTCTGGTCACGACAGAGCGACGCCCCAGATGGGCAGAGCATCGCCCCCTGGTGGGCGTGCCGGGTGGATCCCAGTCAGGCGCATGTGGGAGTCTGTCTGACTGCCTCCCCGTTTCCAACTTCAGGAAAAAAAAAAAAAAAAGAAAAGAAAAGAAAAGAGACTGATGAAGGGGCTGGAACAAAGAGAACATGTCGGCAGAAGTTGTCAGAAAATGTGGGACATCTGATTACAAATGACCATTTTCATAACTGCCATCTAATGAGCCCCAATTATTTTCCAGAGACTGTGTTAAGTGCTTATATATCATCTCTAATCCTCGCCACCACCGGTGAACATGATTTCATTGATCTCATTGAACAGCTGAGACTGAGCCTTGGGGAGGTTAAATTACACTAACTTGCCCATCTCCACAGGCAGTGCGTTCTCCGTCACATCAAAAGGTTTTCGCCCCAACCTGAGTCTGAATTTCTAATAAACTTTGGCAAACTTGGACTGTGGCCACTCACTACTAGTCAACCTCATTAAACTTTTCCTACCACACAGACTGACTTCCCTCACAGTGGCAGGTTCTGAATTTATATAGGTCTAGGGACTTAGGGGCAGCAATTTGTTTGTAAGGAGAACACTTCTCCTGAAATAGCATTTTCACTTAAACGTTACGCTGCTTTGTTTGGGAATGTTTTAAAAGATGCCCGCAGCCCTGGCCGGTTGGCTCAGTGGTAGAGCGTCGGCCTGGCGTGCGGGGGACCCGGGTTCGATTCCCGGCCAGGGCACATAGGAGAAGCGCCCATTTGCTTCTCCACCCCACCCCCTCCTTCCTCTCTGTCTCTCTCTTCCCCTCCCGCAGCCAAGGCTCCATTGGAGCAAAGATGGCCCGGGCGTTGGGGATGGCTCCTTGGCCTCTGCCCCAGGCGCTAGAGTGGCTCTGGTTGCAGCAGAGCGATGCCCCGGAGGGGCAGAGCATCGCCCCCTGGTGGGCAGAGCGTTGCCCCTGGTGGGCGTGCCGGGTGGATCCCGGTCGGGCGCATGCGGGAGTCTGTCTAACTGTCTCTCCCCGTTTCCAGCTTCAGAAAAATACAAAATAAAAATAAAAATAAAAATAAAAATGATGCCCGCAGAGGTTCTAACACTTCTCCCCTTCTCCAGGTGTCCCCTTGATAAATGCACTTGATTCCTGACCTTGAAAGTAGTCCTAGGAGGAGTAGACTACTTTACTAGACCCGCATCTCTAATAAGAATAAATCTAGTCCCAAGAGAGATATATACAGGATCAAAACTAGGAAAATAGTTTCCTTTGGTTTTTACTTCTAAGCTCCATTCTCATTCCACACTCCACACTGGACCTGGAATGGTAAATTCTTTTGAATCTAGACAGAATCGATTAGAATTCTCTCACGAACAAAATCATTGCTGGGAAGATAGCCTAAAAATAGAACGCGTAGTACAGAGTCAGCACAAATATTCAATGGTGTTCTGCCAAGTATTTCAAACACAATGTCTCGTGAACATCCATGATGCCCTTCGGGCCTCCGCATTGGGAACTGAGGTATCACGGGATAGGTCCTGCCTTTGGTAGCTGGCAAATCTGGAACATAAACCTAATACATAGAGGATCTGACATAAACTGGGATCTTTTTTTTTTTTTTAAAGATTTTATTTATTCATTTTAGAGAGAAGAGGGGAGGAGCAGGAAGCATCAACTTCCATATATGCCTTGACATCCTAGATCAGCGGTTCTCAACCTGTGGGTTGCAACCCCGGCAGGATTGAACAACCAAAACACAGAGGTCGCCTAAAGCCATCGGAAATACATATTTTATTTAAAACTGTATTGTATAATAAATATGTATTACATATTTTATTTAAAACTGTATTGTATAATAAATATGTATTTTCCGATGGCTTTAGGCGACACCTGTGTTTTGGTCGTTCGACTCCCGCTGGGGTCGCGACCCACAGGTTGAGAACCGCTGTCCTAGATCTTCTCAGATCTTCTAGGCCAGTGGTAGTCAACCTGGTCCCTACCGCCCACTAGTGGGCGTTCCAGCTTTCATGGTGGGCGTTCCAGCTTTCATGGTGGGCGGTAGCGGAGCAACCAAAGTATAAATAAAAAGATAGATTTAACTATAATAAGTTGTTTTATAAAGATTTATTCTGCCAAACTTAGCGAAAATCCAACATAAAGTATTTGGTAAGTAATTATTATATGCTTTAACTTGCTGTAACTCTGCTTTATAAATTTTATAAAGTAGTTACTTCCCTACTTTATAAATCACCATTACTGTGGAACCAGTGGGTGGTTAGAAAATGTTACTACTAACAGAGATACAAAAGTGGGCGGTAGGTATAAAAAGGTTGACTAGCGCTGTTCTAGGCATTTAAACTGGGCTCTTTTTAAATGCCTAGAAGATCTGAGAAAATCTGTGATGGACTCTCTCAATAAAATGACCTTTGTTGCCGTTCAGGTATTAGTTTCTGCTACAGGCAATATCAAGGTGCCTGCAAAATCACCTGGAAAATCTTAGGTAACAATGACTTAAATTTAAAGTTGTTCCTAAAGGCACAATGATGTGCTAGTGGAAATGAAAACTGAAATTTAACCTTCCAAAAAAAATAATGCCTAAGATTTATCATCTGGGAGATTCTCACCAAATGCTTGTGTTTGGCTCCTATGGCTGGAACGGTCAGCTATGTTAGCTCCATCACTTACAGCTCTTAAAACAGGCACACAATTTTTAAGCCTTTTAGTTTTACATAGCAAGCAAATTCTATTACATATGAAACACCATTATACAAAAAATTTGGTTATGTACAGGTTAAATCATGCTCGCTTTGTACAGTGATACATACGGCAATTTCTCCTTTTACAACACAGAATGCCTGGGAGATAGTTATACTCACTCAACAGATACTTATGGAGAACCCACTGAGCACAAGCCATACATTTCATATAGAGTCTCTCTAGCAAATACAAGTTCGCCAATCAATTTGACTTTAAGATTTCCTCCTTATATAGAGATTTTGGATATCACCGTTTTTCTAAACTATACTTTTGCTTCATTAGATGTAAAATTCTACTGCTAAAACCTTTTGCCTAGCCCTGAAACGGCACAAATAAGGACACTGGGAACAATGGTCCAAGTCTTACAGAACAAAAGAGGGAAAGAAACAAGACAACCCGTGACAATGCTTCTAGAGTGGCATTCACACTTCTGGACATACATTCCTCTTTAAAAAGAAAAACGCTCATGATTTACAAAGAGGACATTTCAGTTGCCAGATCATCATCTATCCAATAGGAATATAAATGGCAAATGGTAGATTATATTTCACTTGGAAACCTTAACTGGCAGAAATTCTACCTTTGCAGCAGGACAAGCCAAAATAAGAGAAGCCAGTGCAGGCTCCTTAAATGCACATTTTAACCAAAAGGGGGGAGGGGGGAGAAGGAGCATACTGTTTCTCCGAACTGCTGTCCTGATTTCAAGGAGAAATTTCATTCCTTTACAATCTAACCTGCAATTAGCCAGCAACAGGGAAAGAAGACATTGACCTTAAATATTAAGAAAGTAGGCAATTGATAACACCTTGTAAACATGTGCCTTCATTTCTCAACCAAAGAAAATGATGAAAACAAGAGAACACAGTAGGATCCCTGACAGACGACTGGATGAATGCAGTGTGGCAGAGAGTGGTACAATGAACATACCAGACACATCCAAACACGGTACTGTCTCTTTCAAAGCAGTGACCTTGGAAGGACAAATCTAATATTACCAACATTTCTTAGAATGCCTATGTTAGAAAGGCCTCAGAGCCTGTGAAAATTATATGTGAATGTTAAGTTTAGCTACACTCAATAATGTTCCATGCACTCTGTAAGATACTTAGAGGAGTAGTCTTGCCCTGAAGAAGCATACAGTCTAGACAAGAGCAAAGATCTGTGCATAGATAATTTCTTATTTTTATTTTTTTAGGTGAGAGGAAGGGAGATAGAGTCAGACTCCTGCATTCACCCTGGCCAGGATCTATCTGGCAACTCCATCTGGGGCTGATGCTCGAGCACTAAGCTATTTTTAGCACCTGTGGCTGATGTGCTCAGACTAACCAAGCCATCCTCAGCACCTGCAGCCATGCTCAAACCAGTTGAGCCACCAGCTGTGAAAGGGGAAGAGAGAGAGAAGGGGGAGAGGAAGGAGGACAAAAGTAGATGGTTACTTCTTCTGTGTGCCCTCACTGGGAATTGAACCCAGGACATCCATAAGCAGGGCCGACACTTTATCCACTGAGTCACTGGCAAGGGCCACATAGATAATTTCATTACACTATTAGCCCTTCCCCTCATTTCATTTATATTTTTGCATTATATGTATATACTTGTCTTCCGCCACTAGACAGGTAAACACTTCTGAGAGCAGAAACCATGTCAATTATCACTGTATCATCCTCACAATGCCTCAGCCAAGTCATCTGCACAGAGTGAGTATTTAACAAATGTTGGCTTAAGGACAAACTATCTTATTACTTAATAATCACACTGTACTCAGCAAAATTCACCATAAGACAGGTTTGTCTTGAAATGTTTCCAACGATATTAAGGCATTGCAGACCCTAAACAATCTCTCCTAAGTGGTCCTAAGGTCAGCATTACTTGGAGACTTGGGTTCTGAGGCATAGGAGCAACAGCATAAGCCCAACTGACTCTCAAATTATTATCTAATAAAGGTCATAGTCAGTAACAGCAAGGCATGTAAAATGTTTACATTTCTATTAATCACATGAAAAAGAAATCTCTCCTTTAAGAAGTGATCCAGTCTACCAGCTAGCCAAACTACTGTATTACTCCACCAGGTAATATTAAAGTCATTACTGGAAGTCCAGAAGGTAATTGACATGTTCATTCCTACCGAGGTCAATCTAATAGTTACCCAACAGTAGAGTACCTAGAAAGATGCTACTTGTTATTAACCCAGGTAATCCTGGACAGAGCATTTAGCTTACTGAATTTAGATAGCAAGTATCTCTATTTCTGGTAACGACGAACAAACATACTAAGCATAAACTCAGTTTGGACATGGTTGGCTGATCAGACGGTAAAGTGGGCAGAAAAGAAAACCAAGCCGCTGACTGTTTCTCTTAACAGTCACACATGAAAGATAAACTGTATATTATTTTGCTACGATGCTTTTGAAATAATAATTTGGAAAACAGAAGTATGTTAAAAGTTGTCAAAGGTTGTATAGGCAACTAGTGACTAGTAAAAATACATAATATTCAGAGCAGGCAATAACATATAAGTAGAAAAGGAAAAATGAGATTGCCTCTAAAACAATAAAGTGAAAAAAGGAAATTGTCTCTAAATTCAGGAGGCTACCTGCTCCACAAAGCCCTTCCTAATAAGCACAGTGATTTCATGACTCTCCTGTATCCGGCACCAGGAAGCAATTAAGAGTAGACATAACAGAGAGGATGCAGATTAGAAGGTCACAGCTCTGCAGAGTAGAAAGAACTATGTTGTCCAATTAGGTAGGCACAAGTCATACGTGGCTATGTAAGTTTAAATCAACTAAAACGAAAAATATCACTTTCTTTCAGTTGTAGTAGCCATATTTCAAGTGCTCCTAGCCACACGTGACTGTGGTTTTCATATCGAACAGTACCTGCATAGGGTATTGGCATCGCTGTTCTATCAGTGGGCTAGACTCGAAAGTGAACATTCCTATTACCAACAGGCCAAAAGATTTGCTGCCAACAATTTAAAGTAGTGCGTTTCATTAAGAGCACACTCTGGTTCAACTAATTCATGCACGAATAAAAGAATCAGCTTAGTCACCTTCCATTCATAGCATCCTTAGATTCCTGAGGTCATTTCATCCTCAGACAGTAAAGCAAAAATCAACTACAGTACTGAGATTCTCCTTATTAAAACTTCCCTGTATACTTTCTTTTAAAATGAAGCAAAAATAGACGTTTGGATTTAAAGTAGACAGTTTCAATTATATTTAATAAAAGCAAACTAAGGTTTTGTCAAGAACCAGGAAAAAGAAAGCTAGTAGTCTTCAATCCCTGGGTTCTATTTAAACACTCATTCTCTCACTGCTTAAATATCTGCCTGCTACTTTGCCATGCTACTACTCTGGACCACACAGAGAAAAATTTGATATCTAAGTGAGAGAACAGTTTGACTGTAAGCTAGAATTTAATTAGCATGTAGGCACAATGAGACATAACCTATTAACTTAAGAGAACAGCTTATATATGCAGATTTTGGGAAGGGGGTTATAAGAATCGGTATACTGGGAAACAAAATGCAAGCCTCCGAGCGCTTCTTCAAAGCTGCAGGATGTTGCCATCTGCAATCCTAGCAGCCCTGGAAGTTCACAGCCTGGGTGGGTAGGAGAGGAAGCTAAAGATGATGCAGGAACCAGGGATGTGAGAAGACAGGCTGCTGCTGCTCTGTTTCATCCTTAAGAAAAACCAGCACAAGCGGCAGAGCTCTCCTTTCTGTTCCCAGCACATTTAACCTCTCTGTGACTTCAGTAGCAATTAGGATCGGAAGTGACAAAACCGCATGGTCCCCTCCCTGTCTCCTGGCTTTGCCCCCCTCCAGTCTCACTCAGTGTTTGTTTTCTTCCTCTTCACTCTCTTGGCATGTCAGGCCAGAAAAGGAGGTGACATCCCACCCCTGTGCCCACGGAAAGGCTGCAGTCTTAGGTCACTACCTAACTCAGCTCTTTCAAGGAGAAACTCACCTCATTAAACAGAAATCACCTGATGTCTCTAAGGAAGGTGGGCAGAGGTTCACCGAAACCTTGAGAACTCCTATCTCCTGCTCCTATGAGGGCACAGTCACTGGTGACTGTGTAAAGTGAGCATGTGAACAGTAAAGCTCTCCTAGGCCAAGAAAGATCTGAATCCTACCGAATCTGCAGAACCTTTTCCCCATTTCATGCACGCCCAGCCCTAGTGTGCCAACGCCACCATCAAACTGTGCCAGGGCGTCACGAGTGCGCCACACCGCATGCACCGCGAACACGGGCTGTTCAATGTGCTACAGGCAGCGCGGGAGAGGGCCGGCTCCGACCAAAGGGCAGAGCTAATGCGTACCTTTCGGTCTTCTGGAATTTCCATTCTTTTGCTGTTCATCTTCCTCATTAATGGTGAATAAACCAAGGGGAACTGGCCTTGCATTGGTCTTCTTCAGCCTCTCTTGTCGGAGAGCTGTAGCTGATCCAGGCATACCGCTGCTACTCGTGTTTTAATTATGATTATATTAAAAATATATGCTTATGTAATTGCAGCTCCCAGGAAGCTGCTAGTTTCTAAGCTGCCGGTTCATTTGAGCACTTGTAATAGATCCCCTATGGGTAAACAGTGGGCAGACAGCTGACAGATACCACCAGCCACTTGGCAACTGAGGCCCTGCAGTTCCCCCTCACCTCACTGCAAGCCCCCTCCTCCTCCACCCCCTCCCACTTACTCCCCACAGGCACATGTGCTGCCTCTGGCTCTCTCTCTTACACACACACACACACACTCTGGCTCTCTCTCTTACACACACACACACTCTGGCTCTCTTACACACACTGGCTCTCTCTCTCTTACACACACACACACTGGCTCTCTCTCTCTTACACACACACACACACACACTCTGGCTCTCTCTCTTACACACACACACACACACTCTGGCTCTCTCTCTCTTACACACACACACGCATACACACACACACACACACTCTGGCTCTCTCTCTTACACACACACACACACACACTCTGGCTCTCTCTCTCTTACACACACACACACACACACTCTGGCTCTCTCTCTCTTACACACACACACACCCCACTTCCAGAAAAGCACTGTTAAAGGCACACCGCTTCCGATGCCTCCGTCCGCTGCCTGACCTGCACAGTCAGATCCCAGCTTCTCCTTCCTGCGGCGGCACTTTTTCCCAGATTTCCTCCTGCCACCGCACAGGAAAATACTCGGCACACAGCACAGAGGGGAAAAGATGACACGCTGCCATTAACAGTTGCCCTGACAACCCTGACACATCCTAATCAAGGATGGCGGAGAGCGGCTCCATGTCCCGGGCTGACCAGCGACCAGCGGAGGAGCAGAGGAGCGGCAGCCTGCGGGCGCTGGCCCTGGGAACTCACCAGCAGGGGTTACAGTGAAGCCGGGCAGCCGGTCTGCGGGGCAGCTCCCTCTTCCCTCCGCGGCAGGAGCAGCAGGATGGGAGGGAAGTGTCGTTTTGCTTGCACAAGCAGCAGCGGGCTCCCCAGGAGGGAGAAAGGGGCTCAGGGAGGCCTTTTCTTCCTCTGGGGGCCAGAGTTTCTATCGTAACAATGTTTGCAAGTCCGTGGATGAATGAAGGCATGCCGGTACCCCTCCAGCTCTACGCTCAGTAGTACATCCCAACTTTCCAGGCATCCTTAGGACCCCACAGTCTATAAGCACAGGTGGACCTGAGCCCCTCCAGTGAGGACAGGAGGGGGAGGGCTGTGCCTACCCTCAGAGATCACAGTGTAGAATACCCCTTCGACAAGGCACGTTGGATATAAACGAGACTTGACAATCTTCCAAAGGGAGAAGAAACTGCCTCGATTATACCCAACACCCCCACCCCCCACCCCGTGCCGTCCCGGACGCTTTGGGAAAGTCACTAACAGTAGTGCTGAGCCATTCTCAACACTTGACCCAATTTGAGTCCTTTTTTGGACTGTTTTCTCCACAGCACACAATCATGTGATTATTATTTCCTTCTGAAATAAAAGCTTTCTCTCTTTAAAACTCTAGGCTGCCTACAATTTATGCTGCCTTCAGAAAGTATTAAATTTACAATAAATGGCATTAGAAGATGCCAACTGCAAAATTCAGAAAATTTGGGGTGTTTTTTTTTTTTGGCCTTTTAATCAAATTCAAGTCTGCTTAAAAAAGTCCAAAGCAATCCTTGCACCCCAAACCATTCTCTTACTTTTTCTCAATAGTTAAACCTCCTTATCCAGGAGGGGACCTCAGGACTCTGGGGCAAGTAAAATATCCGCTCTAAATCCTTTGCACGGAAGAGTGCACCTTCCTCCTGGTGCCTCGGTTCTCTTGGTAATATCGGGAGAACGTCATTTATCTTATCAAATTAGGAGTGAGGATTAAATGAGTGTAGGGCTAGCAGTAAGAAGTACTTAATAAGTATTATCTGCTTATATAATATTTTGTAATACATTTGTTGTAATGAGTCCAGTTTTCTTTTGTAATTATTTTCGAGTTGTTTCTGGTTCAGCTACCAACTTTTAGGAATACTTCTATTCTTTATCTATTCATACTGCCAAGCCCAGTGCCGCAAATGTACTAGATGGTTAGCAAATCCATGCTTCTTTTCCTCCCAAGACTGGGTGTTTAATTAACTAGCAAGTATTTAGATCTGTGGTTTGGAAAACTGCAGGTAATTTCAGACATGGAGTTTATTTAAAATCATATTAATGGAGGAGAGAGAGAGAGATATTTGCAATAAAATAAAATGGGTGTGAGAAAGCTTTTGAATCAGTGTCACTTTGCATGTAAGGAAACTGTGGTCATGAAGCTAAATCCCTTGCCCAGATCAACATTTGCTGGCAGCGGGTCTATAATGAAAATTTAGATCTCCCTTTTCCTAATCCAGGGCTTCTCAGTAGGAGAAACATTTGGCCTACATAGCTGAGTACCCTAGATCCCACTCTCCAACTCCTATGAAGATGGAAACTGTGGAGAGAAGAGGATCCATGTCTCAAATATTACAAGCTTGGTAAGTAGTGGCTATGCATTGGTTAATATACTTTGATAAAACTGTCTAGTAAACTCATCCTTTTTTTTCTAAACTAAACATGATTTTTGTTTTTAGGTTAGAGGAGGGGAGATAGTGAGGTAGACTCCTCCATGACCCAAACCAGGATCCACCCGGCAACCACATTAGTGGCTGATGCTCAGGTACAAAGCTATTTTTAGCACCTGAGGCTGATATACTCCAATGGAGCTATCCTCAGCACCTGGGGCCATGCTCAAACCAACCGAATCACTGGCTGCAGGAGGGGAAGAAGCAGAGTAGAGAAAGAGGGAGAGAGGAGAAGCAGATGGTTACTTCTCTTGTGTGCCCTGAGTGGGAATTAAACCCAGGACGTCCATATGCTAGGCTGATGCTCTATTCACAGAGCCACTGGCCAGGGCAAAACATGATTTTTAAATTTACTAAGTTTCTTTAATCAGATAATAAGTAAACATAGGCCAATATTATACACACACATATTTGTGAAATGAAAATACTTTCAAACCCCCTTTAGTTTCTTCTACTTCCAGAGAATCAGTTGAGGATTTACACTAGCAAAATACACACACATACACACACACATATACACACACGTATATACGTAGAGTCTAAACTATCTTTTGCAGACAGGCCTGGGTTTAATCTTGACTCAAAAGTCATCACTATGGGCCCTGTCCAGTTGGCTCAGTGGTAGAGTGTCGGCTTGGCGTGCAGGAGTCCCGGGTTTGATTCCCGGCCAGGGCACACAGGAGGGGCACCCATCTGCTTCTCCACCCTTCCCCCTCTCCTTCCTCTCTGTCTCCCTTTTCCCCTCCCTCAGCCTAGGCTCCATTGGAGCAAAGTTGGCCCGGGCGCTGAGGATGGCTCCATGGCCTCTGCCTCAGGCTGGAATGGCTCTGGTTGCAACAGAGCAACGCTCCAGATGGGCAGAGCATCGCCCCCTGGTGGACATGCCGGGTAGATCCCGGTTGGGCGCATGCGGGAGTCTGTCTGACTGCCTCCCCGTTTCCAACTTCAGAATAAAAAAAAAAGTCATCACTATGACCCCATGAAGTAGTGTGGGGTCAAGTAAAGGAATATAATAATAGCCCATCAACTTTACGTCTGATGCGCTGATAGGTGCATTAGGTATATGTTATCTTTGTCAGTTATAATAGGAAACTGAGGCTCAAAGATGTTAATGTCACACAGCTAGTTAAGTCACTGAGTCAAGATTAAACCCAGGCCCATCTTCTCTATGCCTTCATCCTGCAGACTTGTAAATTCTGACTCCCGCACCAACTAGCTGAGTGCCAGTCACAGCTGTGACCAGTCCCTGGGAAGCAAACAGTCCAAGATCTAACAATCATAATAAAGGAAGGATTTTCCCACTACCCATGAAGTCCACATTTTTCACCTTATTTAAGATATAGAAATATATTTAAGATTAGTTTCATAAGTGCTCAAACCTAGTCTTTACTGGAGATAGGGGTTAACTCTTTTTAATTCCAGGAATACTGCAGCTTGACCCCTGTAGGGGCATGAGGCTACATACAGTCTTCCCTTTCATACTCTATCCAGCGCGAAAGCGAATATGGAAAGCAGCAAGGTCTTAGACTTAAATATCCCCAGAAGTAAAAGAAATTCTACTCTGAATTCTTCTACTATTCTCCCACACTAACAAAAGTGTTCAGTTTGATGTGGTACCACTGACCGTGCGTGTCACCTGCAGATACAGAGCCTTAATTCAGTCTCCATGGCTACTGGTGTATGCAGACTTTCAAGAGTCAATTAGGTTTTGCAATTGTTTTGTTTACACGGTTAAAATAATAAATGATGTATTAATGCAGACTTTGTACAAACTTGAGAAATGAGACACAACCTAGTGCAGAAGGGCAGATTTTACAACTAGATAGGCTTTATACAGAGGAAAAAAATGTTTGCAGTATAATCATAACACGTAGTCATGATCATAAGTGAAAATGGAACCACTTTTCGCCACTATGAATGAAACAGGCAGACAGGCCCTTGAACAGTTGTTGTTCTCACCTCACCCCAGCCCCAGTCAGTTCCTTAGTACACCACCCTGGCTGCCTGGTACCTCTGCCCTAGCTCCAACCTGTGAGGCGAGTGAGTGCGGAACAAACTTGTTGATCTGCAAGGGAAGTCAGCTCATAACTGGGGCCTCGCTGTCACAATGTTATATAAACGACGAAGCGCGTGTAGGCGCAACTATACACACATACACCTTCAGGCTTCTGGCCATATTTATGCTTCCTAAGCTCTTACGGTGTGATGGTAAAATTGAAAAATAGTGTAGCCCATGAGTGAACCCAAGAACCTCCTCTTGCAAAGAGAAATCTGCTGAACCAGGGAGAAGCATACCTAGATTTTTCTATCTAGAAGCCTAGTGAGCTTCACGAAAACAATACCGAAATGGAGGAAAGCGCCCAATCTGTACTAATTGAGGGCTGTGGTTAAAAACAGAACTTACCACTGCTGCATTGCATGGCCAGGCACTGGTAAAGAACAGTTCTAGGTTGGTGTAAGTGAATTACTTGACAGTGGGACCCAGAAATGCCAAAATGCTTTTCCACATTTGGACATTAGAGGTGGTGATTAAATCTTCAAAACTACGGGACTTCACAATCGTTTAAATATTTAATGCACCTCCCCAAGGTAAGCTGCAATTTACTCCTAGCAGGAGTTTCTGAAATCCACATTTTAATGCAACTTTAAAAAATAAAACCTGTATATGGTTTGAAAATGACAAAGCCAGTGTAGGTTGACGATGGAATCAAACCAGCCCGGGAGAACAGAAAGGGTCCAGCTGGTGGTCAGCCATCCCCACTCTTGAAGGGAAAGAGTCTCCTAGAATGCTGCCACTTCCTGATGGTGTCTGTGTCAATAGAGGCCCAATGTCCTGCCATCCTGGTGCGCTCCGCAGCGCTTCCAACAGGTTGCTGGACAAAGGAAAGCTGCACAAAGGAAGACTGACCAGTTGAAAGGAAAATGAAAAGGCAGGTTTGCTTTGATCTTCACTTTACCACCTTTTGTTAACAAGCATATAAGAAAAACAGTGTAAAAAAAAAAAGAAAAAAAAAAGAAAAACAGTGCATCCTACCATAGTCATGACAGGCCACCTGCGAAGAAGCACTAGGTCCCTGCCGAGCCGACTTACTGCACAGTGAACACTCTCAGAGCCCTTCACTCTCAGAGCCCGCAGGCTCCATTCTCCCATGCCTGCTCCACCACAAACAAATGTTAAACCCTGAGGGCTCATTGATCTGAATGCAAGGTGTGGACACTAAGCTTTCTTTAAAACCCTGTCTTCAAGATTATCTATCACTAGCTAAGTTGCAAATATTATAAAATGCCATATTAAACTTTAACTTAGTAACATATGTTAGACTGCCCGTAGGCCCTCCTGTTTGTTATTCTCACTGATGATACTGTAATATTTTACATTACACAACTTTCTGAACTTGACAGAAGTTGAAATGTACATCTTAAGTCCTCTCCTCTAATAGTAACACCCTTCTGAGATTAGAAGTCCAATTTGTACACATCTAAAATGAGGCCAAGAAATCAACCACGGGGTCCAACAGAATAATCAGAAAGATATCCAGGACTGTGTTTCTAAAAGTTATCTAATTTATCATTGGTCTGTGGGCAGTCACGTGTTTACGTTTAGTTTTATTTTTGAGACACACCATTAGGAAGATTTCAAAAACTAAGAAACGGTGGCTCCTCGTCTTGCTTTGGGAGTCGGAGAAGGAAGTCAAGGATGCAAAATGAGATAGCAGAGGGGAGGCCGCAGCCAAGGCATGTGATGTTCTTCCACTAAACGAAGCCTGGGGAGCCATTCAGGGGTGTTGATGACTAAGTGAGGGATGCAAGCAGGCCCATCCCGCCGCTGGCAGAGGATGGGTTGGAAGGGAGGAGTGAGACTTGAGAAAGAAAAGCCAGCGACATGACTCTTTTGTCCAGGTGAGGAAAAGGAACCTCAAGTGTGGCCAAGGGGATAGATGGCAAACACAAGAGTACAAGAACCACTCCTGTTTGTTCTTTTAACCAGCACCCCCTGGCAGTGTGGAAGGCTTATTTCAGGGGGGGCTTATTTCATGGACACCAAGTTCCTGCAGTAGCCCAGAAGAAAGGCCCAGAAGTGGGCGATGGAGGGGAGAGGTGGTTAATGTTCTTATTACAGGCTTAGATGAGAACCAGGGCCTTACACTTGTAGGTTACACAAAGCCGGGAGATGGCTAGCATCAGGTCCAAAATGATCTCAACACATCGAAACAATGGCTATAGCTAAAAAGGTTAATTTAGTAGTGATACATAAAAACACCTCTTTTTATATTAAAAAAAAGTACAACTGTGCAGGTACAACAGGAGGACCTATCCAGTCTTCAGCAGATACAGAAAGGAGGGTCCTGGGACAGCGAAGCTCCCACACTTCATCAGCATGATGAGGCTGCACAATCCTAACAGGGCGGTATCAGCAGACGTCTGGCATGCTGAATAAGGCGAACAAGCCTTCTGTAGTGTCTGGTCCTCAGATCACATGGTCTGGGCTCAATATTTCAAATGGGCTGATACATTAGAACACATTCAGAAGAGAGCAACCTAGGACTTACCAAGGTTCTAGGCCATAACACTGGAGGATCATTTGAAAGAAGAACCATTTTTTCCTCCGGAGAAATTAAGACAAGACTCTGAAGGAGTGAAATAACTGAGTTAAAGGTTGCTGTAGGGCAGGGGTCTCAAACTCAACTCAGCATCTGGGCCGCAGAGCAAGATCACAGCCATTCGGCGGGCCGCACTAGGTCTACAAAAGGCAACTGTTACGCAACACTTTTCTCACTGCAGTTGAAAACAAAAAAAAAATCAGTACAACAAGCACAATCGTACATGCAGTTTACTCAGTGTTACAAAACGACCAGAAACTGTAGTTCGCATCACAACTGCTGTTAACTAAGCTAATATCTAGCTAGGATGCTAGAGAAATGAAAAATACAAGTAGGCCCCTAGGCTTACTTAATTTTATCCAAAATATTTTGAACTTTGTGGATTAGTCTGCGGGCCGCACAAAATTGTTCGGTGGGCCGCATGCGGCCCGCGGGCCGCGAGTTTGAGACCCCTGCTGTAGGGGAAGGGTTCTACTTTTCATGTTGTTCTGGAAGACAGACCTCGGACTGATGATTGGAAATCATCAGAGGGTAACAAATTCTGCTTCCCGTCACGGAAGACAGCTGTGCACAGACACCGGCCTGGGATGCCGTGGGGCGTTAGTGCATCGTGTACAGGTTGGATTTTTATAGATCTCTAGGGTCTCTTCTGATCCTGCGACTCCATCAACTGATGAAAACTGAAACTCAAGCTAGATATCCAGGGGAACACAAGCAGAGAGGAAAAAGCCCGAGAGAGATTCCGACGGCCCCTCCCCGCTGCTGTCAGGGTCCCTCTGCTGGTACTTAGACCTCACATGGCCTCATTTGAAGGCAGCTCTGTTGTACTGTTTTACGCATTCGACTGATGCCCCCCAGAGGTTTTAGATTTAAAGCTAAATAACAAACATGGGAAGCCTCACTGGATGTTCTGGTTAGAAGAGGCGGCGCTGTGATTCCTGCACCCGCAGCCTGCAGATCTCCCTCGCCAGCCTGCAGCTGACTGAACACCAACAACACGACAAACTCTAGGCAGGGGGAGTTAGAGAAGAGTAAGATACACAGGTTTTCCCTCCAGGACACCACTCTTTTTTTTTTTTTTTTTTTTTCTTTTCCTGTATCTTTCTGAAGCTGGAAATGGGGAGAGACAGTCAGACAGACTCCCGCATGCGCCCGACCGGGATCCACCCGGCACGCCCACCAGGGGCGACGCTCTGCCCACCAGGGGGCGATGCTCTGCCCCTCCGGGGTGTCGCTCTGCCGCGACCAGAGCCACTCTAGCGCCTGGGGCAGAGGCCAAGGAACCATCCCCAGTGCCCGGGCCATCTTCGCTCCAATGGAGCCTCGGCTGCGGGAGGGGAAGAGAGAGACAGAGAGGAAGGAGGGGGGGGGGTGGAGAAGCAAATGGGCACTTCTCCTATGTGCCCTGGCCGGGAATCGAACCCGGGTCCCCCGCACACCAGGCCGACGCTCTACCGCTGAGCCAACCGGCCAGGGCCCAGGACACCACTCTTTATGGGCTGGTCACTATGGCTATATGTCCTGAGAGATGACATTTCAAGGCTTGTGTGATAAATGCAATACCAAAGAACTGTAAACCACTTTATGGTCATGTTAGATAGAGCGATAGCCTGAAGTCTCCAGGCCAGTGTACAGAATCTGGCAGGTGAAGAGCAACCATTCTACAATGTAGTGAGGCTTTTCCCCAATTCTATCTTGATACTTTGCGGCTCTTCCTAATTCTTTCTCCTACAACTCCCTGAAATTAAAACTGACATCAATACAGATTTTTTTTTTTCAAATTAGATTCATTTAAAAATTAATCTCTTAAAGAGTAATTTAAACCTTTCAGCATAATTCTGATGGTAAACCCTTGATTTTCTTTCTGAGGATCAATGTTTCGGCCAGGGTTCTCCAACAGTTTTTTTGGGGTTCTGTTTCTCTGGAGAAAAAAATATATAACATTATTTATGAATGAGATGTATATTAGGGAATAATGGCTGTTTTGACTGTGGAGAATGGCAAGTCCAGAATTTGGAGGGAAGGCCAGCTGGCAGGCTGAAAAGCCAGGCAGGATTTTCCGTGTCACAGGCTGGAGGCAAAATTCCTTCTCTTCTGGGAAACTTCAGTTTTTGCTCTGAAGGCCTTCAACTGTCTAGATCAGGCCTGCTACATTCTCAAGGGTAATCTCTCCTTACAGTCTGTAAATGTTCATCTCAACTGCATATCTGGAGTAGTGTTCGACTGAAAAAACCAGCACTGTGGCCTAACCAAGTTGACATAAAATTAACCATCATGGTCAGTGACCCCAGAGAGATTAAGACACTCCCTTCCTACACTGAAATCAAGACGCTACAGAGAAGAGCATGCCATTCAAAAATCTGAGGTCTATGTGTCAACAATCAGATTCTTCACTAAATACTATTTACTGAAACCACTGCCCAATACTGCAATGCTCGATTACAGCGATATTCATAAATTGGGGTCAGGACATTAAATCCCCCATTGTTTTCACTAATGATCTCTTACTGACAATCCAATACAGGTCAGCTTCAAAGCGTCACCGAATACATCCTTGTTATCATTGTAAGAACCAAGCAGGCTGGTTGTCTCAACAGTAAATGGTTTAGAACAGGGGTCCCCAAACTACGGCCCGCGGGCCACATGCGGCCCCCTGAGGCCATTTATCCGGCCCCCGCTGCACTTCCGGAAGGGGCACCTCTTTCATTGGTGGTCAATGAAAGGAGCACATTGACCATCTCATTAGCCAAAAGCAAGCCCATAGTTCCCATTGAAATACTGGTCAGTTTCTTGATTTAAATTTACTTGTTTTTTATTTTAAATATTGTATTTGTTCCCGTTTTGTTTTTTTACTTTAAAATAAGATATGTGCAGTATGCATAGGGATTTGTTCATAGTTTCTTTTATAGTCCGGCCCTCCAACAGTCTGAGGGACAGTGAACTGGCCCCCTGTGTAAAAAGTTTGGGGACCCCTGGTTTAGAAAGTGCTGCTATGAGGACTTAAAAAAAAAACAAAAAACAAAAAAAGCCCCTTCCCTGTTGTCATGGTCTAACCCCACTCAATTAGAAGAAACTGAAGCAGGTAGATACGTGGGTGGCGGTGGGGATAGAATAAGACGTTTCTCATGAGAAAAAAAAGTGTGTCTGAAGGCCTGAGGCATAAAACTTCATATAGTTATTGGTTTATTTGTTAACTAAAGCCAAGGCTGACAAAAAAAAATTATATACAATTTTCTGACATAGTTCTGAAATGGACCTAGGGGAAGGAAGTGCCTACTAGAAATGCCACATTGTACAATCATGCTAAATTTGAGGTTTGGTCATTTTCATTCAGTTAAGGCCCACACTGAAAAGGATTAGCAAATCTACTATAATTGTCAGCAGCCAACCAGAACACCCAAAGCCTTAAGCTAAAGTATACAGATAAGAGACAAAATACGTTTAGGATTAAACAGGAAGCTCAGAAGCTTTTGAAATTGGCAACTGCTAAGCCAAAAAGATTCTTAATGTAGCAATAATTGTTTTGTTTTTTTTTAAAAAAAGGTATGCAACATTAATTTCCAAGAACTAGACATCCAGTATGTTTTTGATAGATACATCTTTAGTCTGTCCTAACCTCAGGCCATTGCGATGTTAGGGGGCTCTATATAGAAAGAAGTAACATCTCAGAAGGATGAAGAGGTTGGTAAACACACTTGGGGCATCCCAAACCCCGTCTCTAAAACCCTTTCGCCTTTCACAACCAAGTTTTGGGCCCCTGCCTTTAAAAACTCATGTGAATTCTAGACAAGCAACTAAGGAAGAATTGTGATCACAAGGAGCCTTTTTGCAAACTTCCTAAACACCACAAATGGACTATTCTGCCATTTGTAGCGAGACAAAATTGCTACCCTTCCACTGTTAAAGGCACTTAAAATCTTGGATGTATTAAAAAAAAGGGCTGTTCTAGACACATGCAATATTGAAGCGAAGATACCAAAATCATAATAAAAACCTCCTCACAATTTGTTTTTGGAGATTGTACCACCAGGCTCCTGGGTCCACACGGGCATGCAGGACGAGACTTGTGCCGCGCCCATGCCCCTTGTGAGCCAAGATACAGGCTTTATCTAGCTCACTGGAAAAAGACCTCATTCTAGTTCTCAGTTTACCAACAAAAAGGAGGAGGTTTATATAACCAAAAGATGTGTGTTTTACATAACTTGCAAATTGTCCTATGGACCTGTTTCCCAATAGGGCCACCTATAAATAGAAAACAACAATGTGTTCTGCAAAGCAAGAAGCCATTGTACACACCTCACAGCGGTTTGGAATGCCCGGGTCAGGTGTCTGAATTCCATCCACCTGCGTTTATTCTAGTGTTAAGTATATTCATATAGAATAATATTAGCTTCTTTTAAATAATAAATTATTTTTACTGAAGAATGAGAGAGATTTCAATATTGAAGACTGGCTAAAAGTCTGTTTGTAAACCAGTCACCAGATTTAAAATAGCCTTTTACTCCTCTTCCTGCCATCCTGTGTTCCTCTGTCTTCTCTTCCAAAACCTTGAAGGCTTCCACGGTTTTGAGGGGGCCTTACACAGCTTTCACAGTGATACGTGGCTCTAACCACATATACAGACAGGTTAGATTAGTGTCGCATAAGTTGGTTGATGATTGGGACTTTTTTTCCCATGTTTTTTTCAGTGAGTAGCAGGCAAATGTCAGACCTGACCAGTCTGTAAATAAATGGAATAACACTCTCACAATTGACTACTTCAGGTACCGATGATTAAATCTGAAATGCCAAACTAGTGCTTCCTCTGAGGTTTCACTGGATTAGGAGGTCACAGGGTTTTCCTATTCAAAGGCATACACCCTCTCGCAGGTCTCCTAGATTAAAAATAGTCCCCCCCCTCCCCATTTCTCAATTTATTTTAATGCTTTCTTTCTACTGGAGAGCCATTTCGTCTACTTCTATTTTTGTTCCTGTTACTGGGACTTACACAGGGTCACTTTACAAAGCATACTGATATACCATTTTATATATACAAGTACATCTTCACAGGGATGGTAGAAACCACTGTAACAAACAAAATGTCTGGGTTTATTCCAGTGTTAAGTGTGTTAATATATAATAATACTACCTTGTTCTTAGTGATATATTTTTTATTGAAGAACGATATAATTTTAATATTTTAAGGATAGCTAAAGGCATACTTGTTTAATGAATTACCACAGTGTCTACTGTTACAGAAAGACCTGAGACATTACTCAGAGCCTCTAAGCCAGGATCCATCTGAGGAAGGAATGTATTTTAAGATTTACTAAGTTATTAAATTTTTTAAAAGATAAAAATTTACATTAAAAATTGAACAAGATATTAGGGAGAAAAGTCTCTCTCTCTCTCTCTCTCTCTCTCTCTCTCTCTCACACACACACACACACACATGCACGCACGCGGCAGGCCCAGTAAATGAGCCCCTGCAATTTGAGAACGTCTCCTCTAAAATTTGTGACTGACAAATCAGGTGGCTTACTGACATTTCCTCCTTCATTTATGCACTTTGTTTGAAGAAAGCCAACTGCTTGCTTCCCATGAAAGCCATGCAAATGCAAGTTGTAAATGCTTCCTCTGTTTTCCTCCCAGAGAAACATACTCAATAAAGTGATAGTGATTGGCTTAAAGTCAAAATAGGTCTGGGACATCCATCTTTGTGGTTTAAAGGGAATAAAATTACACCGATGACTTAAAGTGTAATAATTCTATAGCAGTAATATTTTAGGAAAGAACTTAAAACTTGGAATTATGATATAGTAATAAAAAAAAACATTCCTGAGAACCAAAGAAATCAAAGAAAAACAAGTCAAGATGTGCTGGCATGGGTGTCCAACTCAATCCCAACACAATCTAAGCATCTCACAGGCCAGCGGGTAACAACCTTCTACTGGAACATTTTGTACATTTTGACAGGTGAAAGGCAGCATCTCATGTGTTTGGAGGAGGCATCCTACACCTGGGCCAAACCCATGGCAACGTGATCACGCCACTGTAATTAGGTCTGAATCAGCCTTATGTTTGGATTCTCTCATTGTGGAGACTTTACAATTATAAACAAACACTGGCTGAAGAGAAGGTTTTAGCACGCCAGGGTTGGTCCATATTTTGACAGTGATGCAGTACCAATCCTTTATAACCATGGCCACGGTGATTACAACACTGCGTGCTTACGCTGGGTTAGGTGCTGCTCTAAGTACTTTATGTGTATTAACTCAATCCTCACACCAACTCTGCGAAGGTATTAATGACTACCTCTGTTTCAAAAAGGACGAAACCGAGGAAGAGAGTGGTCAAATGACTTGCCCCAAATTCCTCAGGGAGCGAGTCAGCAGAGCCCTGGCAGCCAGTCCTAAGACAAAGCAGTAGTTTAGCATTATCCCTAAATAACTGGGTAATAATTTGAGCTCACAGCCATGTGGCTTCACACATGCTTCGTTTCAGTAAAACTGAGGTAAAAGAAATCAAAGATATTCTTTCTCTTCCTCAGGGACCAGTCTCATTCATTCAATGTCCCCTACTGCCCTTTCCATTTTGGTCCTGGATTCTGCAGCTGTGCAGGTAGATATTGGCTGCAAGGAGAAAGGAAACAGGAAACCAGGCTGCCAAAGGTAAGCCTTCACCGAAAAAGCTTCACATCAAACTGATGGCAACACGAACTTTGCGGACACACACCGATGCAGCTCGGAGGTGCCTCTGGACGTTCTGGCATGCGGAGCCAGAGATATCAATCTGAAGGAATGTTCACAGCCAAAAATGTGAATAATACCGCCGCGACGAGCAAAAATGCAAAGTGAATAGAGCAGAAGTTACCGGGCTGAGCCATAGGTGGAGGCCTTCTGAGGAGGAGAGAAAGAGAGGCGAAGGAGAGATGAGCCCAAAGGGTGTTTGTAAAGCCAGAAGCCAGGGCCACCATCACAGCCGCCTGGCCCATGCAGGTTCGCATTGGATTCGGACAGTCGGTAAAGAAACAAAGGAGCCAAAAGCTGATGAGCCATAGTCTTTAATTCTAGCTTGCACTCGGCGGGCAAGCAAAAACACACAGTGGGCTCCAAAACCCACTCACATTCAGTGCTCACAAAGCTACTGACTTATCCGAGTTTCCTAGAATCAAAGGTTTCTAGCTCACCAGACTTATTCACCTCTGTTCCCCATCTCCTTCTTTCTCCAGCGTCAAACTGCACAAACTGGCCTCTCACTCAATACTCCGCCATCTTGGCTGCTTCTCCTGGCCACATGGCCTCTTTCTGCTCTCTGCTCTGCTCCCTCTGCTCTCTCATGCTAATCATCCCAGGAACCAAGAGGCAAACTCCCGTTCTGCCCCCACTTTATATTGTAGCTTCACAACCTTTAATCCAATATACAAAATAGGTAAGTCTCTAATACAAAGTCACTTCTCCGAGGCATGATAGGATTGCACCACCCCACATCAAAAAGGGTGGGAAAGGCTTAATCCCAAAACCAAGCCCCAGGCTACAATGATCCTGCCTGCCCACAGAGACACACATTAATATCACCTGGGCAACGGCCTCCACGTGGGCAGCGCCACTTTAACAAAGTGAGCATAATACATTTTATCTGCCCAACAGTGTTAGAGTCAGACCAGGCAGCAAGACAGAAGGGCAAACACCAAGGAGAAGGTCATTCATACTTATGCCAAGTGTTTACAGAAAGACAGAGGAGACGAGGGCTGGTCACGGAGCCAGGGAGCTGGTGATTAGAGCTCACGGGTCACCATGAAAATCTCTGGGACAAGTACATCATTTTCTACAAAAAACTTAAATTATCTACCCGAACTTGAACTTTCCTTGTTCTGAGGGGGAGGTGGAACAGGAAGAAGGCAACGTGACAGCTAAGACCAAGGGAAAGCTGGTTACCCAACATGTCATCTTAACTGCACATATTCCTACATAAAAGTGCATAAATATGTACCTGAATAATGTGCATATCTATTTGGCTATTCAAGTGTACTCGTGCTCATATTCACAACTGTATTTCCTTCAAAAATTATTGGGAGTAAAATAAGATATAAATTCCATAAACTCCCTAGATCGAGGGCAGTCGCTGTTATGATTTTCCAAGTGATTTCCATAAGCAAGGGACACCTGACACCTCAAATTAAACCTACTAAGAAGGCCAACTGGAAGAAGGTCAACCAAACAGGAAATGGATCTAAACCAGTAGTTATTGACTTGGATAGCACAATGGAGCCTCCTGGGGAGTTTGAAAAAATACTGCCACCTGGCTCCCACCCCCAGAGATTCTTAGCTAATCACTGAGGGAGCAGCCTGGGCATCCAAATATTTAAAAGGTCCCCAGGTGATTTTTAACTCACTGCCAAGATTGAGAACCAATGGATCTGAACCAATCTGAGCCCTCTATCCCAGGAGCTCAATAATCATTTCAACAACTTCACCTTACGCCACCCAAAGAGTGAATTGTCTTTAAATTAACCCACCAGGGCCATGGTTAATGTAGAGCATCGACCATGAATAGCAACCAATCCCCCTGGAATGCAGGAAGCAGGCAGCAGGTCCTGTTTGGTGTGTGTGCGCCACACTAAAGAGTCAGGTCAGGCGCTTCTGAGAGCCGGAAGCCTGTATGACAATCCTGAGAAGCAGCCAAGAGTATTTGCTACAGCCAATTACTATGCATGTTCCCACCACCCGAACAGGCCTGGTGTTGGGGAGTGTGGGCATTGAAGAAGGGGCCCTGCCTACAATTGCACCTTGGAATTTAAATGTTTCTCAGAATATTGTATAAAGTTTTCTACTTCGAACACAGTGTCAGGGATACAAATTTTATATGAGGAAGATTATGCCACAGTAAACGATGGTTCTCTTTACCAGAAATCCATCTCCCAAAAGGAGGCTTTCCTAGCATGGATATAAGTTAGAAAAGAAATTTTAACATACCCCAAATCTCAATACTCTGAAGTTAAATAGACACATATTTTGTCATAACAGCTGCCAAGCTCAGTTCAAATGTACCACGTGTATTGTCTCTGCTTCCTGTCTGCTCAGTTTTGCAACAGTATATTTATCTAGGTTATCTGGTCAAACATGTCAATTATTGGCATTTTCTCACAATTCTTTTACAACTGTTTCCGTAGGAACTTCAAAGATGAGAAACTGTTGGATGTAATAAGTTCTTGCTGTGAAAACTATATTACTCTTCAAATCAAAATTCAAAGTGGCACCTAATAAAAGAAAATTTTATAGAGTTTCTTAACTGGCTATTTCTCATAAAAAATACTAAGGAGAATAGTATTTAATGAACAGAGAAAAACTATCCAATAGCGTTTAAATTGTGAACATGTATAGTTTGGAGCACTGCTAAGAACTGAGATACTGAAGAGGCAGAAGGCACCAACCTGCTGAAGAGGTAGACAAACTTTAAAACTGGATTGTCTACTGACTTGTGGTGGCGCAGTGGATAAAGCGTCGACCTGGAAATGCTGAGGTCGCCGGTTCGAAACCCTGGGCTTGCCTGGTCAAGGCACATATGGGAGTTGATGCTTCCAGCTCCTCCCCCCCTTCTCTCTCTCTCTCCTCTCTCTCTCTCTCTCTCCCTCTCTCTCTCTCTCTCTCTCTCTGTCTCTTCCTCTCCTCTCTAAAATGAATAAATAAAAAAACCCTGGATTGTCTAGAGAATAATAAGCCTAAATCCCATACACATTTCTTATACAGAACCTCAGACCATGCTCAGTGGTTGAATGTCCAATGGCAGATTAATCAAGACTTGTACAAAGCACTTGTAAGTACACTTCAGAAATTGAGAACTGATGCTAAGTATTCAGTTTGACAATATAAATTCTGTCAACAAGGAGTTAATAACCAGGACCATAAAACAAGCTATCTGACCATTATTTCCACCTTTCTAATTGAAAAAAAAAATGTTATTTTCAAATTCTGGAAAGCCCTATCTCAAGGGACTAGAAGACAGACATTAAGGGGGAGAGGAGAACTTGGATCCTCATGAAATACACTGTACAGTGGCACTTCTGTTCAGAACTAATTCAGAATGCAGACTCCATAGGAAATAAAAAGTACTGTGGGAAAGAAGAATAAAGACGCTGATGATCTTAGAGCCAAATAAAACCTCCACATTACACCTGGGCTCTGGAGGCAACACTACCGTCACGAGCTTTCCTAAGTCAAAGGAGCATCATTTAGTGTCCAGAAGGCCACTGTTTTACTTGGAAGTGTCTATATTGCTTTACTCAATGAACTTGGTGGAATGGCAAACAATTAAAAACAAAAAAAAGTAAGAACATTAAGTGTTGGCAAGAATGTGGAGCAACTAGAACTCACATACAATTGCTTGCAGGAATGCAGAATAGTACAACCACTCTAGAAAACAGTTTGGTACTTTCTTCAAAACATTCCCTTATATGAGTCAGAGATTCTACTCCTAGGTGTTTCCTTAGATAAGTGAGAAAAACAGGCATGTAAATATTTACAGAAGCATTATTCATAATCACCAAATCCTGGAAATAACTCAACGTTCCTCAATGGGTAGATGAATTAACAAGCTGTGGTACACGGCACAACGGCATACTACTCATCAGTAAACACTTATTGATACAATACATTTGCATCTCAAATGCATTATGCTAAGTAAAAAAATACAGACCCAAAGGTTACACAGAGTCTGATTCTACTTTTACGACATTCTGGAAAAGGGAAAACCAGAAGGGTGGTGAACAGATCAGTGGTTGTCCAGGGTAGGAGGAGAGCATAAAAGAATTCTTTGGGGTGAGACTCTTCTGAACCATGACTCTAGTGATGGTTACATGACTATACATTCGACAAAACCCAGTGAATTAACTGTATACCCGAAACACACCAGTAAACTTCTTGCACACAAATTAATGCATAAATTCTGAAAAGAGAGAAAAATCCTTCTGCCTATTCAAGGATTTGAAACTTTTTCCTTTCACCAAACTTTATGAAGCATCTTTTATGTTGGCTATCTCTCCTTTCTACCTGCTCATCTATTAATCACTTATAATCTGGTACATGCCCCAGTCTTGAACCAACACCTGAAATCCTTCGTCTGGAGGTGCTCAGTGACTACCTGCTAACTACACCAATGGCTTTCCCTCCCACTCTCTGAATCCTTGACCTCTTTGTCCTTCCGCCTTGGCAGGTATGGCATTGCTCAATTACTCCCTCCCTAGCTTTCCAGCTGCTCTGCCCATCTGCCTGGCTGGCTCTTCCACCTCCTATACTCTAGCTGTCTCACCCCTTTGCAGTTTTATTTGTAAGCTCTCCTCATTCTCATGGCTTCAATCACTATGGGCTTGTGGAATGAATACCAGAGCCCTGATCTTCATTTTTCTCCTTCATGCCCATTAGACATTCCTGCCTACATGTCTTTCTTGTGCTTCAAATGTCCATGTTTAAAGCAGAGGTTTTTCTATTTCTTCCACCAAAATCAGGTACTCCTCAAGAATATTTTCATGCTACCCTTAACCCAACAGGCAAGACTCAAACATGGAGTATAATTTTATACATCATCATTTTTCCTGCATCCTGTAACACATGCCTCTGTAGCATCTTGAATTCATAGCTCTTGTTCCATCTGCACTGCTGTGCACTAGTGCATACTCAATGCCTTCCTAGATTTCTGCAGGAACCCAAAGTCGATCGTATATGTCATTGAACTATCCCTTCTTACAGTCCATCCTCTAGTCCAGGGGTCCCTAAACTACGGCCCGTGGGCCGCATGCGGCCCCCTGAGGCCATTTATCCGGCCCCCCAGCGCACTTCCAGAAGGAGCACCTCTTTCATTGGTGGTCAGTGAGAGGAGCATAGTTCCCATTGAAATACTGGTCAGTTTGTTGATTTAAATTTACTTGTTCTTTATTTTAAATATTGTATTTGTTCCTGTTTTGTTTTTTTACTTTAAAATAAGATATGTGCAGTGTGCATAGGGATTTGTTCATAGTTTTTTTTATAGTCCGGCCCTCCAACGGTCTGAGGGACAGTGAATGGCCCCCTGTGTAAAAAGTTTGGGGACCCCTGCTCTAGTCTATGCTGTCACTTTAAAATGAGAGCCACATGGGTAGAATATCTACCACATCCTTCATCTCTAGAGATTTGGCTGATCTGTTTGGATACAAAGATGTTCCTCATGCATTCTCACCACCCTATTACTACCCTTCCCAAAGCGGCAGAAATCAATTGAAAAGACTGACTCTCCTACATGGAGGGACTATATATTCATTAAAAGCACAGCTGAGCTCTTCTGAGAGACCTTGCATACAGCCAAGCCTTCAAGATTCATGGGCACAGAATCATCTAATCAATCAAGCTTTAAAAAGACACTATCCTCAAGAATCAGCAGTACTCCACCGCCCACAGAATCATGTACAAACCTCTCAGTTTGACCTTCAGCCACTCCACAATGTGGCCTCAATGTACCGCCTTTGCTAATTAATTGGTCATCTAAGACTCTTTCATGTTCAGCCTCAAATGAGTTAATATGACCAAAATGTTGCTCTTTTCCACATTGGCACCTTTATTTCTCTCTCTTGCCTCCATTTAACTTTACATATCATTTACTCATTTTTAAAGGTTAATTACTATACCCAGTATGTCCTCCCTGATGAATGACTGCAGCTAGAAGTAAATCTTTACTGAACTCGTCCTAACCTGTAATTATTTGTTTGTGGGTTTTGTTTTTCTTCCTAAATCCAAGGATCATGTTTTCATCAACCTTCTAGCCACCACAGTGCTAAATGTATAGAAGGTATGTACTTCTTGGCTGGATTATTGTTTCAATATTTCCAATTTTTACATCAATATAATGAGACTTGAATTTTAAAAAATAATCCCTTTCAAATGATGACAAAGATGTTAGAATTTATTTTTGGAAAACATGCCAATGTAAACTAGTATTGCACAAACATGCCTAATGATGTCAAATAAATGCATGCTCCTGGGTACAACTGCCTAGTCTAATAATAACACTTCCCTCCCACGTAGCAAGACAGAAAGGTAAGAGCTAGCCACAACGCAATGGGAAAAAGTTATCTAGAGACTCCAATGCAGCATTGCTAGCTTTAGAAACCTGAATTTCAAAATGGATGAGTTTACCACCAGACTGTAGCCTGATCCTCTTACAATTTTTATTTGCAGACATTTGTAGACCCTGAGAGTTAAACGAGACCTTAAAGATCACATTTTTAATTGGGAAAAATACGGTGCAAGGTCATGCCCAAGATCATAGAGAAAGCACACGTTCTTTTCTCCAGCACAGCTTGCTAAAGAGAGAAAAAGCCCAGTTCCAGGCACTAAGTCATTTCCCCCAAAGGAATATCAATAAAATGTACCATTCCCTGTACCTGAATATGTAGTTTCATGAATTAGTCAAAAGCAGCTTTAAATTTGGTCTTCATTCAGTAGGCTTTATAAAAATAAGTTAGCAAATTGGGAAATTAGCTCTGCATACTCACCATAGGTATTGGGCATGAGCATCAAATTAAATATACAAAGCTTGGGCACAGGCAGTTTGTGAAAACCAACGGGACAACGTACTCTAAATAATAAGCTGAAAAGCATTTAACGTCCTCTAGTGGCGAAATGGAAACTTGTTTTCAAGTTAATTATTTTTTTTTTTCAGTTCTTGCTTACCTTTGGCTACTGAAAAATATATTTGAAAGAACGATTCATCCTTGAGAAAAAAATTTCACCAGAAGGTGTGTTATTTCACTACCTTTGAGTAGCAGATAAATAGATGCAGACAGAAATATGGTTTTTAAAATGTTGGATTTATATAGTACCTTTCATATACTTAAAAATGAACTAACAAGCAAAATAGAGACCGGCTCCTAGATAAGCAGCAGGCTGACAGCTTTGCTGGGTGTGGAGGTGGAAGGATGGAGCAAAAAAGAAAAAAAAGGAGAAAAAACTTCATGGACGCAAACAACTGTGCTGACTACGGAGGGAGGAGGTCGAGTTTGAGGCGAGTATGGGGGGATAAATGGTGATGGGCGGAGACTTCACTTGGGGTGGTGAACACACAATGCACTGTGCAGATGATATGTTGCAGAGTTGTGCATCTGAAACTTAAATAATTTTCTGATCCAGTGTCACTCCAATTAGTTCAATAAATAAATAAATAAAGCCCCACAGAATTCAGTAGCAAACACAGAATCCAATTTTTATAAAATGTCTCATTTTATAGGCACTATACTATACCACTAATTTTTAGTCCATCTTTGATACACATACATACATATGTATCTAATTATGAACACATTACAGGTGCTATTGTAATAATTATCTGAGATTCTAATCTAAATTGTTCTAAAATTAAACCACAGTCTTTGTTACAGAGACACAAAAACTAAGACATCTAAGAATGGATTCTACCTTAGCCTGACCAAGCGGTGGCACAGTGGATAGAGTGTTGGACTGGGATGTGGAGGACCCAGGTTCAAGACCCCGAGGTCTCCAGCTTGGGGCACGGGTTCATCTGGTTTGGGCAAGAGCTCACCAGCTTGGACGCAAGGTCGCTGGCTCGAGCAAGGGATCACTTGGTCTGCTGCAGTCCCCCCCCCCCATCAAGGCACATATGAGAAATCAATCAATGAACACTAAGGAGCCACAACGAAGAATTGTTTGTTGTTTCTCATAGCTCTCCCTTCCCTCTGACTATCTCTGTCTCTGCCACAAAAAAATTAAAAAAAAAAGAAAAAAAGAATAGACTCTACCTTATAATAACCAGATCTAAAAAGGAAATAAAACAGATCCCTCAACAAACATTGTGATTTCAGGAGGCAATTTTCTCCTCTTGAGGTAATAAAATTCAGAATCCCCCCCCACCTCCATACAAAGCTGTGATTGTTTAAAAAAAATAAAAGACTTGCAGCATTTGGATTTGTATAATGTGAAGTACTACACTGAAGTCCTATGTTTAGGTATTGGTCACAGGTTTTAAATGTATGGAAAACATAAGTTGTTAAGATTCCGGCAATCTGCACTTGTTTGCTCAAAATATTGCTGCCCAGATTTTTATATTTAAAATATATTTTCACCTTTGTTCTTTCTTTGGCACCTGCTCACACAGGTGCTAGTTTTAGTTAAATTATAAAGTACAGTTACTCAAAAGACCATATCTAAAATTTGTCCCTTGGAATTTGAAGTGGCTAGGCAAGCAAAGATGTGGAACAACTGTTTTCAGTGAAGGAGATGGTAGTCAGTTAAATTCCCCGCTTCATAAAAGAAAATAGTTCACTGAAAGCCACGTGGTTGATTTATATATTGTTAGAAGCCTTGGTTTATTAGTTAACCTACCCAGGCACTGAGTAGGCTAGTTTGTTCAATTATATCTGAACAAGTTGTTCATGGGCAGATTCTAAAAAATGTTTGTTTTTTTTCCAAGCACAAATTGGTGTGTATTAACTAACTCGAACAACTTTGTTTTAGAAGCAGTTTCTCTGTGGGAATTAGGCACCAAACCACTCATATTCACAATGAGGATGCTGCCTTTCTGTTGCCCTCTCTTGGGCAAGCCTAACCCTGGGCACCCAACTCATCAAGTTCTCTAAAGCAGTTACAAAGGCATTTCCACTTAGCCAGCCCATCCCCAAATCAAATCAAAATAATGATCTACCCATCTCTCAAACACATGGAGACAAAAATAAACCACTCTGCAGGAAGCAGCATGACTTCAAAGTAAACAAGTCCAAGACACCTTGTCAGAATTAACCTGGGGTATTTTGGGTAGAAGGATTAAGTCATTAGACTTTAGGTGCCCCAATTCTTCCTAGCAGAGCAGACACATAATTTGCAAATACCTTTATAGCTTTTCTGGACCTTTCATATAAAAATAAACATTCCATCTAAACCAATTATCTCTTGGCGGGGGAGAGGGATGAGTCTTACATTTAGGAAACAATTGTTTCCGATTATGTGTGTATGTAAGCAGAAAACGCATTGCACTTGGAGAGCCTGCAATTTGAATTTCTTTTAAAAATAAGAAACTGCCGCACTGCCCCCATCCCAAGTGTAGAAAGGTACCAGAGCTTACCGACCAAGAACAGAATAAAAGAAAAGGGAACTAGGAGAGACGGACGGATCTGCAAGACAGTCTCTCAAGAAAAACGTACCACGAGCGGAAAAATCATCACATATAGAATGTGGGGTGCGGGGAGGCTGTTGCTTGTCTTGGAGGCGCAAGCGCGGTCCCTGAGTGTGGCTATGGAGGCTGTGGGGGTCGGGGGGTGTCCTCAACACGGAACCCCAGGAGCTGAACCGCCGTTCCCACCTTGGGTTGGTGCACGGACTTAAGACATAAAATCAGAGGACCCTTTCAAGTTAACGAGTCTCTGAGCACTTCCAGCCCCCACTCGCAGGTCCCCACGTCCTGCAGTCAGCCCGTCCCCCGAGCCCCGGCCTCAGTCTTCCTGGGGAGCGAGCGGTGGTAACTCAGGACGCCGCTCACCGCGCACCCGTCTGCGCCACCAGCGTCCTCAACACCGAGCCCGGTGAGCTGAGCGCGACCCCGGCACTCGGCGAGAGCGGGAGGGGGTGCCCAGAAACGGACGGGGGTGCCCCGAAACGGACGAGCCTGCCCGTCGCCCCCGGCCCAGCACTTTCCGGCTGGTCGTTCGCTTTGGGGGATACGATTTCCCGACTCGGCGCGGCAGGTGGGAGGGCAGCGGCCAGCGCCTCTCCATTTCCTCCTCCCGCCCGCGCTCCCTGGCGTGTTTCCACCTGTTGTGGGAAAGTCGAGGTGGGCCGCGAAGGGGCGCCCGAAACCGGGGCCGGACGCACTCGGGCACTGCCGGGCCGGGCGGCGGCGGAGGGCGGAGGGACTGCGCACTCGGAGCCCCGGAGCCCCGGAGCCCCGGAGCCCCAAGCCCGGAGCCCCAAGCCCCGAGCTCGGGGCCGGCCACCCGGGCCGCGGCCGCGGGAGACGGGGGATCCCCGGCAATCCGTATGAGCCCACCACCCCGGTTTGCTGTCCCCCGCCCGTCCCCGCCGCGCAGTCACCTGTTTCGCTCAGCACAGCGCCATCGCTGCCCCTCTGACTGTCGCCGCCAGCTCCTAGCTCCGCCATGGTGCTCCGATGACGCGTCCGGAGAGCCGCTCCGCCCTCTTCCTCGGCTTTGCTCCCGCCGGCCCCCGCCTCTGGGGCCCGCGGCCCAGACAGGTGAGCGCCGACTAGGGAGGGAGGAGGGCGCGAGCGCAGGCGAGCGGAGCGGCCTGGGCCCGGGCGCGCCCCCTAGCGGGCAGGTGCGGCGTGGCAGCCGCTCCGACTGACGCCGCGGGGTCTCTGCAGCAGGAACTTCGGGAGAAGCCCGGCACCTGGGCTCCGATCTTCTGGCCACCGCAGCCGACCGCTGTCCACTCCTCAAGGTCTGGAGTGGGGTCCGTGACGCTTGGTGGCTCTAGGGCCTGGGACTGGGGATGGCAGAAGATCAGCCCAGGTGAGAGGAAGGCATCCTGACGCTCTGTTCAGCTATGGACTCTGAAGCAGCCAGGTCAGTTTTGAAGTTCATGATGACAGAGCTAAAAAAATATGATGCCACGTGGAAAGCTGAAGTACGCAAGGCAGGATTCCAAGCTGGTATCCGGTCTCGATCTGCTTTTTTAGGACACCATGGCTAGTGACCAATCTTTTCACCAGGCTCATGTATCTGATAAGCCACAGGGCGCACAAGTTAATGAAACTTGTGCTGAATAATGTGGCTTTTCTTATTTTTGGTTTTCTACCTGTGACTTCTGGCTTGCTCAGGAAGACTAGGAAAAAGGCAATAGGCAATAATTTTTCCTTCTCTCTTTTTCTTTTCTTTCTCTCTTCTCTTTTCTTTCTTCCTTCCTATCTTCCTTCCTTCCTTCCTTCCTTCCTTCCTTCCTTCCTTCCTTCCTTCCTTCCTTCCTTCCTCTTTCTCTTTCTCTCTTAAAGAATCATTATTAGCTGAGGAGATACCAATTTCTGCTCCAACAGACAAGTAAAGGATAAGTAACAAAATGCTGAGGGAAAAAATATAGCCTGCATAAATGGAAACATAAGAAATTAATTGAGCAGTGACCAATTCCAGTTCTGTCTAGTTACACGGAAAAGCACTCCCACAGCCTGGGTTGTCTGAACATAACTAAGCAGGCTCCCAGCAGTTTCAAGCCCTCTCAAGGACTTCAGCAGAATATACCAGACGCTCAAGAGTGTCTGAGAAGTGTTAGATTTCCTGCTAGGGTGACAATTCCCATCACCCTTTCAGGAAAAACCTGCCACTCTGAGCCCTGGAATGGACTGTTTCTATTTGGTTTACTGGTTCTCTGGCAGGTTTTGACGGAGAGACATTTTGCTGTGGTGTACTTAGGGATTTTTACTGATCACATTCAAATCACTCTTACCAGACTTCTAATCAATAAAAATAAAGCACCAGATTGGGGGTGGGGTTAGTTTTAAACCTCAGCTTGGGCCCAAGCAAAGATATTTTTTACTACATTAAGTCACCAGTGTTTAAGACCCCTTACTGTGAACATCAGAAAGACGCCACTGAATTTAGCAAGGTGAACTCTGGAAGAACCCTAGAAAAAGGAAGTGATTTCTTTTCTATCTTTTGACTTACTACCTACTTAAGTAAACCAATGAGTAATATCTTTGATACCCCCCCTCCCAATTAAGACTTACTGGTTTTATTTTCCTTTGCACGTTTTCATTTTTGGTGTGTGCCTATCCATTTTTCCATCATTTTTCTAACTTATGTTTTAGTCCGTCACCAGTTACACAAAAGTAAGGGCCGTAGAAACAGAACTCCTGCTCTTGGGCCCTGTATGAGCTGCACATTCCAAATTTAATGTGGTATCCATAACAGCGTGGACTGTTATGTGAAAATACAGGAGTGGATGACATCTGTTAAATGTCATACTCTATCGCATTTACTGTGCATTGTACTTTACTTAGAGCACGGAAGCCATCTGTCTTGAGCTCTCACATCCATCTCAAAATCTCTCCAATTCATCATCACAGTTCCCCTTTCCAGGGAGAGGAGCTGGACCTCCTAAAGCCATCTGCTCCCCTCCTGTCTCCTCTGAAACCTCATCCTTTTTTCTGCCTACTCCTCAAATGCCTCTCCATTCAGGGACTCTACCCCAATGAACATCTTCAGGACTCCTAGGTTCTGAATTTCTTCCCTCAATTTCCCATCTTCTCCAATCTATTGACATTTTGTTCACCAAAGGTAGTAAGTGTGTGGGTTCTGGTGCCATTATCACCTTATTATCTTTGTTTAACCAGCTGTAGTCTTCCTAGCCTGCTCATAAAAACTATCCAGGGCGTGAAATCAAATGATTATTAATTTTTAATCTGTCATCCCCCTAGATTTTTCTGCCTCACTCTAACCTCTGTTTGTTCTCCTGGCTTACACTATTGGCCTGGTTTTTCTAATTTCTCTGTGGCCAGCCCTTTTTCTCCATTCATGACTTAAATTCCTCCTCCTTCACAAACCATCTTGAAACTTTCCTCTTCCCAAAATTTTAGGCCACAACCTTTCTATCTCTCACAACTCTCATTTACTATTAATTCCATCCAGTTTGACCTCTAGATTCAGATCATATACCCTTGACTTCAGTCCTAACTCCTACCAGCAAGTTCTCAATGGTCCCTGCATATCTTTCATTGATTCATCCTGCCGTTCATTCATGCCCCAAAGCAATTCCCCCTTCAAACTTGCCCATTTTTGAGTTCTTCTGTTACATCAGCTCAACATCTATCCTTTCCTCCCATCAACACTGCCCAAGTGACAGTTCCCAAGTCTTGGCAATTTGTTTTAATTTCACTCTCTCAATTCCTATTGCTCTAACTCCTACTAGACCCTCCTTTACATCTGAACACTCTCTAAACAGATTTGTCCAGCCCTGGCCAGGTAGCTGGGTTGGTTATAGTGTCATCCAGATACGCAAAGGTTGTGGGTTCCATCCCCAGTCAGGGCACAGACAGATTGATGCTTCTTTCTCTTTTCCTCTCTCCCTAAAAAAAAATCAATCAATAAATTTTTTTTTTTTTTTTCATTTTTCTGAAGCTGGAAACAGGGAGAGACAGTCAGACAGACTCCCGCATGCGCCCGACCGGGATCCACCCGGCACGCCCACAGGGGCGACGCTCTGCCCACCAGGGGGCGATGCTCTGCCCATCCTGGGCGTCGCCATGTTGCGACCAGAGCCACTCTAGCGCCTGAGGCAGAGGCCACAGAGCCATCCCCAGCGCCCGGGCCATCTTTGCTCCAATGGAGCCTTGGCTGCGGGAGGGGAAGAGAGAGACAGAGAGGAAAGCGCGGCGGAGGGGTGGAGAAGCAAATGGGCGCTTCTCCTGTGTGCCCTGGCCGGGAATCGAACCCGGGTCCTCCGCACGCTAGGCCGACGCTCTACCGCTGAGCCAACCAGCCAGGGCCTCAATCAATAAATTTTAAAAATAAACTTTAATTAAAAAAATAAACTGCTCTGTCCAATTTCTGTTCCCTATAATTTACCCAACACAATTTGGCCAGACTGATCTTCTCACATACCACTACTTTACACACCCACCCCTGGCTCAAAAACCTTAATAGATTCCCCATGTCCACAAAATTAAATACACTCCACTTTCCTCCCTGGCCACCTCCCAATCACACTGAATTCTCTCCTATCCCATTTCCCACTTTTAATCATTATAATTTATATTTCTAGCCAAATATGAGTTAAAATGAGTCAATTTTTTGGTGTTAATGATGAAAGTTGTTCACTTTCTTCCAGAACACTTTGCAAATCCCTTTCTTTGTTCTTGGTGCTGGGCCCTGCTAGGCTTGCCTGGTTCTCATGGAACAGTTCTTTCCCTCTAAGGCGCAGGGTGACATCTACCTCTTCAGTAAAGCCTGTTCCACCCACCCAGGCTCCCAGCAGACTTGTCTTCGAAACCTCTCCAGGGTGTTCTGGGCTTACCCGTCGCCCACCTTTAACATATAATCTAGGTATGACTTGTTATTGCAACTTTGTCTCTTCAATCTGATATGAATTATTGGTGACAGGGACTTTGTCTTCTATTTCTCCATAGGGAGTCTATCAAGTCTGAAGCCATCAATTATTTTGATTACAAATGACGCATCCTTGGTGACTTAGTGTGTTGCCTGCAATCTGAATTTAATGGGGATCAGGTATATCTCTCCTGCTGCTACAGTGCCTCACACATACATAGTAGACATTCCAGTGAGCTAAGAATTCCTCATTGCCAAGCCGTTTTACGGGATGGCTTAGGAATGAATGAAACAAAATATGTCAGGGAAAGAGATCAAAATGTGGTTAAAAGGAAACACTGACTCGACTTTTCCCAGCAAATTCAGGTTTTGTTTCTCTTACAAGTCTGCCACCACTAACACCCACGTGTGTGACTTCCGGGAAGCTTTTCTTGATCCCTCTGACAGTCGGATGTAACTACAGCACTTACTACATGTCTGATTGTTTCTGTTTTGTCTTGATTCCACCACTGACAGTGAACTTCGGGGCCACAGTGTCTTGTTCATACACCAGAATATATAACACCCAGTAAGTATTTCATAACTACTATTGAATTATGATAAGAGATAATAACAGGAAATACATACCTCACATAGGTAGGATATAAAACTGAGACTCGTGGACACAGATAAAAGTGGTTACGAAGGGAAAGGGGGTTGGGGAGGAGGGCAGTGTAGAGGGACAAATATATGGTGACAGGAAATGATCTGACTTCAGGTGATGGGCACGCAACGCAATCAACAGTTCAACTGCTACAGAGATCCTCACCTGAACCTACGTACTCTTGCTGATCAGTGTCACTCCATTAAATTTTATTTCTAAATTAAAAAAAAAAAAAGTTGATAAAAGACAACGATAGGAGGCAAGAGCTGAGTGCTTTGAGGCTGCTAAGGGTTGCAATAAGCACCTCATCTGCATTATATTGTTTAAGTCTTAGAACAACCCTACGAAGACGGTTCGGATGATGAAGCTGGCTTGGAGAGAGGTCAAAATGTAAGTGGCAGTTTTGCCCCAGGCCTCTGTGTTTTGACTTTTGCTACACTAGGTGAACAATGAATGGTAGCCATCTGACTACCACCCCTATGGAAAGGGGCATCCATTTATCTCTCTGGATACTACTTGGAATAAGGAGGTGGGACCTGATCGTGTTAACCCATCTGTAGAGCCTTCAGAAGAAATCTCCAGGCTCTATGCCAGACCAATAAAAATAGTTTCCCTGGGGCGGTGGCATCAATCAACTTGAAAAAGCATCCAGGTCACTTTAATGTGAAGCGGGGTATAGAATCACTGGTCTAGATGGATGACAAAGGCATTTCAAGTGAAACCTTTCATGAACTTGGGCCACAATGGGACTGCCTTCTTTTGTGACCCAAAATAACACCTGGCTATGTATGATGAACCATGTAGGGACCCAGGAACATGTGATTACAATGGAAGGTTAGGGTGAAGGCCCCCAAAAGACTACCCTTAAAAAATTGGTTGAACGTGGGTAGTTTGACCCTATATACAGTCTAAGAGAAGCACTTAAACACTGGTTCTGGGTAAATGAACTGTGGCTTGATAAAGAAGTTACTCTGTATTTCAGTATAAATGAAATGACAAGTTATCTAATTTATACTTCAGCGCCTTCAAAATTTGCTCCATAAGGGGCAGCTATCTGTCTTCAGGATTGGGAGGTAAAACAAAACTAACTAAACTAAAAGATGCGGCTACATTGTTGAAAATAGCAAATGAGAAAATACTGGTGAGAACTTTCTGGAATATCTAATGCCATATAAAACATATTACACCTGGATTTTCATACAGAAATAAAAATGACTCCTGTTTTATCAAAGACTGCTACATATGGGTCAACAGCTCTATATTATTTTTATCTTGCATAATCAACAGTTTCCTCTGTTTTCAAGAAATTTGTGTATCATTGATTCATCTAGGAACTTCTGACTTCATGCTATTGATATGGGCAGGCTTACAAAATAGAATGCTCATCCTAAAATATATATTTCCTTCAATATGACAACTAAAATTAAGGAGTGCCCTGGCCGGTTGGCTCAGTGGTAGAGCATCAGCCTGGCGTGCAGGAGTCCCAGGTTCAATTCCCGGCCAGGGCACACAGGAGAAGCGCCCATCTGCTTCTCCACCCCTCCCCCTCTCCTTCCTCTCTGTCTCTCTCTTCCCCTCCCGCAGCCAAGGCTCCACTGGAGCAAAGTTTGCCCGGGCACTGAGGATGGCTCTGTGGCCTCTGCCTCAGGTGCTAGAATGGCTCTGGATGCAACAGAGCGATGCCCCAGAGGGGCAGAGCATCGCCCCCTGGTGGGCATGCCGGGTGGATCCCAGTCGGGCGCATGTGGGAGTCTGACTGCCTCCCCATTTCCAGCTTCGGAAAAATGAAAAAAAAAAAAATTAAGGAGATAGAAAATGCAGCGTTCCCCCTGGCATGCTATTTGCAGACCCTTTCAGATACACAATAGTCCTTTGAGATAACTCAGGGCCTTGAGAAAAATACGCTGACTTTCTTTGATTTTCTTTTTTCTTCGCCCTTTGCCTTACCACTTTGTTGCCCTAAGGAAGAACTTGGATATCAGTTATTCTTCGATTACTTGAACAGAAGACAGATTCTACTTAATGTTATAGCTGAAATCTAACACAGCCGTTATCTAGCTTGTCAGAACAAAACAAGAATTCTTTTGAATTTATCAAAACAGTATGTTGAGAGTCCTTTTTAGTTTTTAGAGTAAACACGACACAATGGATAGCTTTAGAACAAGCTAACTTTACTAAGGTTCAGGCATGTGCAACTGGTACAGTTCAGTAGTAACAAAATGACTCAAACCAACATACTATAAGGCCAGAAACTTAAGTTACAAAATATAGTCAATATTACAATTCACACAGAGCAGTAAAAACATCAACTTTATAAAATAACTGAAATGATGCATTTCTACTCAGAGTATCAGGGCACGTTACAATCACACATAAGCCTAGAAAGTTGTGGTCACATTTCGGTTTTGTTCCAGTGATGCACCATCACATGAAATGTTACATCCGTTTCGTGTGAAATAAACATTTGGCCGAAGTGCCGTAGCTACTGAGTCCAAAATATTTCCATTAAAATGTCTGGAGTAAAATAATCCTAAACATCCTAGTGTTCAGAATCGTTTTCAGAGTCCTTACAAGCAGTCCTTATGAATTATAGAAATAGAAGCATTTAGGAAATTTCAGTGTATTTTGTCTATTTTTTTTTTCAATGTGAGTAAACAAATACTGGATTTAAAGTGCAGCTTCTTTCTCCTCTCCCTCGGACTCTCCCACCCGTAGAAGATCCGTTCTGTGTTAACTGTCAGAATCTTCAGGGGAGGTTGTAAACGGACTGAGCGACAGTCAGGTCTGTTCATCTCTCTGTCTGTCTCGGAAGTCAGTGATGGCCTTCCACAGGGTGCAGAGTATCCCTCCCCTGTTTAAAGACACAAGAACAGGGTGAAGGGAACACTTCATTCGAAACATTGCCCTTGAAATAGAAAAGTGACTGCTTAGCTTTGAGTTGCCCTGATCAGAACATGAAGATCCCGAAGTCCTATTAGTCATTATGTGTTCTTTTTGTATATACTTTCTCATCATCTCTCCACAGCCTTCCCTTTCCACTCCCACAATCTACCAGGTCCCAAAGCAAAAAAAAGATTTTCAGCACATCTGAAATGTGTCTTTTAGAGAGGCTGGTGTGAGAAAGTTATGTATATGCTTGGCCTGATAGAAAAAAAAAATCATCATTATACAAAATGGGATTGGATTATACCAGAGATCTGGATGGCAGATCAGCATTGCATCCCCATATTTCCACAGTCATAAAGAAAATTAGGGCATCTGTTTAAGGCAGCTGTAGAATAATTACAACATCTTAGTCTGGTAAGTTATCAGAAACATTCTTCCAGTTGATCTGCATTTACTAATATGGAAATATTGGTTATTAGAGTTCTCAGTAGTAGTCTGGTCCAACCAACTCAGTTTACTTGGAGCAAATGAGAACCAGAGAGGCCGGCCCAGGAAGGCAGAGCTGCTCAGAGCTACCCAGGGACCCAGCCAGGGCGGGAACCAGACTTCCTGATCTCAGCCCAGTACCCTTGCCATTAGACAACTGAACAGAAAGAAAAGGGGTACCTTAGTCTCAGGCACTTTAAGTCATCACGTGTGACGTAGTGGAGAACATCCACTAGTGAATAACCCTCAGCCACAAACTGCAGAGAAAGTAAAAAATGCACAAATGTTAGAAGTTATATACAGGGTTAACAGCAAACTCTATCCATAAGGTAGACACTGGCCATGGTTAAACATGATCTAAAAGTAAATCCACTAAAAACATAGTCTTCTGGAATTATTAGGGGAATTTCATTCCCCATTATAAAATAATTGCAGGGAGATATATCAATGACTTCCAAAGGCATAAGGAGTACAATAAGCAACACAGACTTTCTAAAGAGTCTTCGAATAAATAGACAGGACTCAGAATTACATCTGCTGCTCGTAAGATAACGTTTGTCTTTAAGAGGTTTGCTTGTGCAGCTTTATGTTTCTCAAATAGCTAGGAAGTGTTCCTGGAAGTGTTGCTTACACTTAATTTCTGAATTTACTTTTCATGTCTCATAAAAGGTATTTTCAAGTAATTATTAAAATACCAGAGTCCTGAATTGAAACAGAAGGTTTTAATTTTAATTTTTAAAAAGGGGCAATGATTTAGACCAGTGGTAGTCAATCTGGTCCCTACCGCCCACTAGTGGGCATTCCAGCTTTCATGGTAGGCGGTAGCGGAGCAACCAAAGTATAAATAAAAAGATAGATTTAACTATAGTAAGTTGTTTTATAAAGATTTATTCTGCCAAACCTAGTAAAAATCCGATATAATGTACTTGGTAAGTAATTATTATTATATGCTTTAACTTGCTGTAACTCTGCTTTATAAATTTTACAAAGTAGAGTTACTTCCATACTTTATAAATGACCATTACTGTGGAACTGGTGGGTGGTTAGAAAATTTTACTACTAACAGAGATACAAATGTGTAGTAGGTATAAAAAGATTGACTACCCCTGATTTAGAGGATCATCTGTTGCTATTCTATAATTGTGACTTAAGTCTCAGTTGGAGGGATATTTTTGAGAACTTGACTGCATGCTTTATTTTTCATAGGCAAGAGATTATTTCAATGTATGTAGCAGTAACTTTATAAATTCAGAGTTCTAAGGAGACTACATTTTAGTGGTCCAACAAATTATCAAGTGAAAAGAAAAAATACCTTTATTCTTTAAAATTTTAACTATAAAACTGAAATCAATGTATATGTATTAAGAGGCCCTTTTTAATAAAATAAAAATATAACCTCTTATTGTGTGTATTGTAAAACATAAATGCTTTTCATGCTGATTACAAAAGTCTATAAGGAACAGAGGAGAATTGGGTTATTGTAGATATAATATGGTTTATATAGAGAGTGTTCCTGATAGAAGTTCACTAACTAGATCTGGTTTATTAAGTATCAATAAAGAGCCACTGCCCTAAATCCTGACTGTCTTGACTTTTCTATTCTTCCTACTTTCAATTCAAAAGTACAAAAATCCGTAGGAGAGTCCTGAGCCCAAAGATGACTGTCTTTGCACTTCTACACCCCCACGCTCGAGTGCTTCCCTCTTCCTGTCTGCCCGCCCAAAACTCACACACAGATGGCCTGGCTTATTCCTGCATCTCCCGCCAGGCTTCGGCTCATTCACCACCTCCTCACAGAGCCTCCCCCAGCCTCTCCCTCCCTGTCTCACGGCACCTGATACCCTTTCTGTCACAGAATTGCTCAGAGCATCATTATACTTTGGACTGTGGAACTATTTGATTATCGTCTGCCAGCCCCAGTCGATAAGCCTCAGGAGGGCCCGGCTGGGTCGGGGTGCTCACCAGTGGACCCCCTGTGCCGAGCAGTGGGCACTCAACATGACGGAATGAGGTGAGTCCCACAGGTAGTTTTCCTTCTTTCCTTTTTCTTTTTTAAAAATTTGTTTAGGTGAGAGAAGGGGAGATAGACTCCTACATGCACCCCAACCAGAGGCAGATTGAATGGCAGGCACACCGGGCGCACGCCCTGGGCCCTGACTTCTGAAGGGCCCTGCAAAACCCCAACTTTACACATTTTTTCTAATGAGAAGGGGCCCAATATTTTCTTCTGTGCCGGGGGCCTCAACCGACCTTATTCCGCCTCTGACCCTAATGAGGATCCACCTGGCAACTCCCATCTGGGGCCAATGCTCCAACAAACTGAGCCACTGGTGAGATGGAAAGAGGGAGGGAAGGGAGAGAGGGAGGGGGAGAGGGAGAGAAGCAGACAGCTGCTTCTCATGTGTGCCCATTGGGGACTGAACCTGGGACATCCGCATGCTGGGCCGATGCGCTATTCACTGAGCAAACCGGCCAGGGCTCACAGGTAGTTTTTGTTACCTGACTTATAGTGTCTTCGTCGGCTCCATGTTTTCTCAGCCAGTCAGTAAGTTCAGGATCTTCAGTATTTGTGCCAGAAGGTAAGTGATGCACAGAAACATCTAGAAGACAATTAGAGGAAGGGGAAGGCATTCTTAAGATTTACCTAAAAGAGGTCTTCCTAGCCCCTCCCAGTCAGCAGACATTTATTAAGACTTGAAAAGGTTCTGCTGTAATAATTAATAGAAACAATCAAGATTGGCAACGTGAACTACAAATGATTAAAGAGCACTGAGTCCACTAGTAAATGGGGAGTCAGAAGCAATAATGTAATGATACTCCCGCCTTTTACTTTAATATCACTGTTGTAGTTTCTTAGAATAAACTTGGCGTACCAAAACTACTGTTTTTCGTGCAACAAAGATGAGTATAATTAGCAGAGAACCAAATAATTATAATAATCTTTCCCCACTGTTTGTAATATGAAAAACACTAGAATACACAGAATACAAATGCAAAAATGACAAAAACAATATTATTTTAATTCTAGTAATCTCATTGTGAAGTCTTTTAAAAGAAATAAAGACAAAAAAGTGAAGAGCCCCATTTATCTCAATAATGTATAATCTCAAGAATAGATGACTATGAATCATCTTATTTTTACTGCATTAAGAATAAATGATAGTTTGCCACAATAAAAGTGGGTATTTTATTTTATTTTTTTAATTTAGAGATTGAATTTAATGGGGTGACATTGATCAATAAGCATATATATATATGCATGCATATATATATATATATATATATGTTTCAGGTAAACATCTCTATAGCCAGAACTGGGTATTTTTTTAAAAAGCAACTTTTGTCTACAGCTGTAGCACAAGTACGAGATGCTGATTAAGCCATGAAATAAAATTGCCTGCTGGCTCTGTCTGCTTTTCGTGGCGTTCTGGTTGAACAGTTTTACTTGAAAGTTTCCTGCTTATTCACCTATTGGTCGGAACTTAAGCCTCAGGTGTTTAATTTCTTGTTCTTTTTCTTCAATAGCGTGATGAAGCAGTGCTTGTATTTCTCTCTCTTTCTGAAGCAATGCTTCCAGTAATCTGCAGAAGAAAATCGTTTTGGTTGACGAGATAATAAAGCTGGGGTAGCCACAGTGACCCTCCCAAGCTACCGTGAGCATAGACAGCCCTGGGGTTTCACTGAAACACAGATTCTGCTCCAGTGGCCATGGGGGGAGAGCCGAGCCTCTGCATTTCTGAGAAGCCCCAGGTGACACTCAGGTTGCTGGTCCACAGAACACGTTGGGCAGAAGAGTGTGCGTCCAGACTAGAATTCAAATCCTCCACCCCCACCTGTCTGCCAAAATCTTCAGATAAAATTCTTCTACCGTTGGCAAAAAAGTTATATACATGTTTATACTCAGGCATACATTTTACATTATCAAAAATAGTTGGTCAGTATGGGTAATATTATAATCAATGCACAGCAGAAAGCTAGTCATGTAAACTGAAATTTTGAGAAGTAACTATGGGTGATGTCATCCACAGTGTCTGGCACATGAATCAATAAAAGTTACTGGTCATTGTAGTTGTTACTATTATTCATCCCCTTTCTAAGGAGTTGGTGAAGTAAGTAAAAGGATAGTTGTGTTCCTGGTACATTCAGTTCCCAGTTGGCATCTGATGCATTTTCCAAAGAAACAAGAAGCTAAGGTATTGTTTATACAACGATCCTTACCCATGAAAGATTCGCCACACAACCGGGAGCCACTGATAACCTACCTGCCATCGCTAACACTGTTCTCTGTAAAAACATTCCGAGTTACGAAGAGAGATGCTCTGATTGTTCAGAAAACTATCTTTGAGTAATATGGATTCAGAATTGTAATTTAAGATATATAATTATTCATAGCATTATCAAGATAAATTGTTGCATACTTTATTTGTCTATATTTGTCTCATTTTCTGAGCACTGATAGATTTAACTCCAGACCAGACTCCATTCCAGAAGTTTGCTTCCGCTCTGAAGGGGCTCCTGAAACAGCCCTGGCTCATCTGAGTTCAGCCCTGGACTAGGCGAACCCTGACAAATGACTGAGCTTTAAATGAGACAATGTAGCTAAAGTTCTCCGCCCTTAGAGGGGGCTATTCTGTTCCCTGCGGCAGCCTCAGGCACTGGAAACGAACCTCCCCAGGGATCAGGAGGGGCCCCTTTCCTTCCCAGGATCCACCCCCCCAACCCCTTGGGGCAGAGAGATGGGTGGCCCTCAGGCAAAGAGACTCTTCAGAGGACTGGGCAGAGACAAGATAAAAGAAAGACACAAGGAGAGGCAGCCAGAGGGGGCCCTTTGAGGAAGACAGGCTATTTAACAACCACAGTAAGCAGTGAACAATTAGGTGGGTTAAAGAACTGCCACCCAGAGGGAAGCTGAGGATTAAGGGAGGTTTTTATCTCCTCCAACAGGAATGATACTCGAAGAAATGGTAGCAAGCTCAGTATGAATTTTTTTTTTTTTTTTTACACACAGAGACAGAGAGTCAGAGAGAGGGATAGATAGGGACAGACAGGAACGGAGAGAGATGAGAAGCATCAATCATCAGTTTTTTGTTGCGACACCTTAGTTGTTCATTGATTGCTTTCTCATATGTGCCTTGACTGTTGGCTTTCAGCAGACCAAGTAACCCCTTGCTCAAGCCAGTGACCATGGGTCCAAACTGGTGAGCTTTACTTAAACCAGATGAGCCCGCCCTCAAGCTGGCGACCTCGGGGTCTCGAACCTGGGTCCTCCACATCCCAGTCCAATGCTCTATCTCAGTATGAATTTTTAACTTGCCAATTCTTCAGTCCGGTATATAGTTTTGTCTTCCTTGCTAACTACATGTATGGAAAAGTGATGGCATATTTTTAGTGTTTTCTCAAAGAGCACAGTGAAACTTTTTAGAATTTAGCCCACGTTTATCTAGACTACACTCTTTCCTTTTTATCTTTATAAGCAGAACCTAACATTGGAAGCAAAAGATTGACAGGCAACCGCATCTGTCCCAAATCCATCTCTCAAAATGATTTACTTTAAGGACATTAGTCCATCAGTTTTATTTCTAGTTTGACTTCAGTATTATCAGTAGGAAAACCCTCAGAAACCAAGGCACTGGCCTCTGGGTTCCAGAAGTCTGGCAAGGCTCTGCCCTGAGGGCAATTTTGTAACTCGGCTGGGTAAGCCAGATCTGCAGGCTAGGAAAGTTAGAGAACCAGTCTGGTCCGCCTGAGGTGGAGTTCAACTGACTGCATTATTGTCCTGAATCCTTGGCTGAAGAGAATTACCTTCAGGACATTTTATGTAAGCATATACTTAAATGTGAGTAAAATTCCAAAGCCACTTTGTAGCTTCTCCCACTTAATATTATTAATAATCTAATAATCAGGAGTTGGATAAACCTGATTGACTTTTATCGGTGATTCTCCTAAAGCAGCGATTTCCCACTGTGCACCTTGGCACACTGGTGCACCGCGAGGATTTTTAAAACATGAAATGCCTGACTGTTTAGTCAGGGGCACTGACCTCTTTTCCAGATTGTCCAATCAAAAAATGACAATGGCCAACACAACAGCAGCCGTCCAGTGTGAATGAATAAAAATTATACCTTTCTCTTTTTTTTTTTGTCAGATTGGCCAAAAAATACAGTATTTGGTTTTCTGCAGATTTTTAGTAATGTTTATGTGTGCCATGCGATATAAAAGGTTGAAGATCGCTGTCCTAAATAAAGCTTAAGATGTCCAATAGGAGGGCTACAACCTCTCCTAAAACACACTAACATTTTTTCTAATTTTATTTCGCAATAAAGTGACTTCACTATATCAAGAAGTGTTCAACTGAACATCACCAGGACGGGTCCCAGCTTCGCACTTGCCCTGAAGCAGCTGCCCTTTCTTTACATCGTGCTTGGAATGGAGCTGCGCCTCATCTCACTTTTCTGGGGGAGATGTTCCTAAAAATAGGAAAGGGAGGCTTTGCAGACTGAAGTGTAAATATGTAGAGAAAAAGCATAAATGTGCTGGCTTCTGTAAAAAAAAAAATGCAACTATGTACTGATGTAATGAAGAAATGTAGCAAATCCTCGACTCTGACAGAGACGGGCAGAGGCGGCAGCAGGCCCTCCGCGAGCTGGCACCCACAGAACATGGAGGTGAGGACTTGAGAAAGCGGCTGGCAGACAGCTGCCCTCGGGGACTGCAGATGGCACAAGCCCTCTGGTGGACAGAGGGCGGGGACAGGGGACTCAGATGGGCTAAGGGAGAAGGGAAAGGCTACATTTAATTTAGGACAGGCAGCTTCTATTGACATAAACCAGGGTGTGTAGACAGGAGGTTTTAGGGCCAGAGAAGCAAATACGTACTGGCTCATTGGTAAATAAAGTAGCTTTCCTGTCTGTATAATTCTGACTGGAAGCCATTAGCAGAATGGGTGGGAGGGGCAGGCTGGACCAAAACAGTGAGGAATGAACTTCTGCCCCCAGAGATCAGAGAAGGGTATAAAACAGCCTCCCCCCTGGGATGCGGCCCCCTGAGGCCATTTATCCGGCCCCCTGCCGCACTTCCGGAAGGGGCACCTCTTTCATTGGTGGTCAGTGAGAGGAGCACTGTATGTGGCGGCCCTCCAACGGTCTGAGGGACAGTGAACTGGCCCCCTGTGTAAAAAGTTTGGGGACCCCTGATTTAGACGGATGTATAAAAGGAGCAGACGCAAATTCTTTTCCACTAAGTAGTACAGATGGCAAGTACAGTGCTGGGTTTCAAAGGGCAAGACTGGGATAGAAAAGTCAGATGCCATTTCCGTCCGTTTAGACATTTCTGGATGCCAATCTTAGAAGCTACGTAGGGGGTTAATCACACAATCAAAATTCATGTTTCTGAATATAGGATGAGCTTTGTATTACCTGTACTAAACTTAGTATTCAAGCTCAACCTTAGAAATCTACACTTATGACTAGAAATAAATGTTTTAACCTCCCTAGTGAACACTTAGAATTTTCAACTAAGGTTTCTAAGTATATGAACAACTTTTATTGATTTATAAAAAAAAAACACACAAAAAAACGGTTTTCACTCTAAACCCAGAAGGCATCAAGTCAGTTGCCCATATGTGAGCAGTAGCCAGCACAGGAAGCTATAAATCATACTCAGACCTTGAACTGTGTCAACATCTGTGAAGAACAGAAAATATTTACTGTTCACTTAATAACCTGATCATATAGGTTCTATGTGACCAAACTCTCAAAGAAAAACTAAACTCCAGATATGACACAGCATATTAAAAATGAAATAGAATCATAAATGTGGTCAACTGATCATTCTTCTCAGGCTCTAAAACGCGAAGCTTCTGCACCATTAATGTTTTCTCCTCAAGAACAGAGACCCTTCTCCTGAATGAATTTGATATTCCAAATCAGGGGCTTCCAAGAACACGGCCTTCTGTCTGTCTGTCAGCTATCTGTCTGACCATACATGCTGCTCTGAGTCTGCGTCCAAGATGGCCACTGGGGTTACAACAAAGTGACTCTGAAAATCTCAGGACACTTGTGGAGATAAAGCAGTGATCAAGGAAAAGGTGCTGAAGGTGTGAACTGGTAAAAACAGAAAATGGTTTTTTGGTGGTTTTTTTTTGTATTTTTCTGAAGCTGGAAATGGGGAGAGACAGTCAGACAGACTCCCGCATGCGCCCGACCGGGATCCACCCGGCACGCCCACCAGGGGGCGATGCTCTGCCCCTCTGGGGTGTCGCTCTGTCGCAACCAGAGCCATTCTAGCGCCTGGGGCAGAGGCCATGGAGCCATCCCCAGCACCCGGGCCATCTTTGCTCCAATGGAGCCTCGCTGTGGGAGGGGAAGAGAGAGACAGAGAGGAAGGAGAGGGGGAGGGGTGGAGAAGCAGATGGGCACCTCTCCTGTGTGCCCTGGCCGGGAATCGAACCCGGGACTTCTGCATGCCAGGCCGACGCTCTACCACCGAGCCAACCGGCCAGGGCCAGAAAATGTTTTTGACTATAGAGATTAAGATAAATCTCTCTCTCTTTTTTAAAAGGTCTTTAAATCAAAGTTTACATGAATGGGATAAAGGAATCATATTTTGTATTTTCTGTGGACCAAGCTTTAAAGTAGACCTGAAACACATTCACTTATTCAAAAGCCAGAGAAGAGAAACCTCCCCACAGCAGAAGAGGACTTACCTGTTAGTTTCTATTTTCATTCTTCCGAGCTGCACATTCAGGGACCGGTGAGCACTCTGGGAGCTGTGGGACACGGTAGAACTGAGCGTGCTCACCCCTGAGGTCGCCACGGCGTCTTCAGCGATGGCGAGGGGTCTCCGCACCACTCGGTTGGGAGGCTGTTCCTCATGGTCATCTTCTGCGTCTAAGTCTTCTTGATCCGCGGTATCGCTTTCAGATGCGAGGCTAAAATGCGGCCTCAGTTCTGTCAAGCGTATCAACAACGGTGTTAGTAAAATATGACTGATTGCCCTAATTTCTTAAGACGTAAATGTCATCTCCCCTGCTGCCAAAAAGATTTGCATTCCAAACCTCTTTCCCAAAAGGGATGATGGGTTTCTGAGCATTCACTCAGGTTTGTTCTGCCAGTGAGTTTGCAAAATTCACAAGATACACAAACTCAGTGATCTAATTCAAACAGAAGAAATGTTCACACTGCACATAAGTTAAATACTAAAATCCAATAGGCAATTATAGGCCCGTCTCAGGTAGCTAAGTTGGTAAGAGAGTTGTCCCAATATGCCAACGTTGTGGGTTCAATCCCCAGTCAGGGCACACACAAGAATCAACCAATAAATTCATAAATAAACAACTTTTTATTTAAACAACAAACTTTTTTTCTTCTCTCTCTCTCCCCTTCTTTTCCTCTCTCTCTAAAAATCAATAGGATTTTTTAAAGGAAATTATATAAAAACAACATAAAAATTTGTTTATATATGAGAATTCATTTTTTAGATTAACTCAGAAATGAGAAAGCAGATATAGAAAGACTATCTAAACAAAAGTAATTATACAGAATGCCCCCCCCCCCCTACACAGTCAAAATGAAAGGGATGGGAGGGGCTACAGAAATGCCACACGCTTGTATTCACGTTAGTAAGACTGTCTGTTTTTGACTATTGGGTTGATTTTCAGTGTGTGTCCTACCTGCTAACTCACCATGGAAATTTAAACAGCAAAAGGTACAGATCTCCAACTTAAACACACTATATGACATGAGTTCAGGACTTCAGAGCTTGGATGTTATCTTCTCACAGGAAAAAAATTATACGTTTTGGTTATGTTCTCAAAATGGGCCAAAAAGGAGTGACATTTATAATTTAAGTGAAACAGGGGCAGCAGAAATGCTGGCTCTTGACTCCATAGGCTATGGGGTGCCCACTGGACCACAGAACTCACGGAGAGTCCAATGAAAGCCATGGAGGTTGTCTCCAAAGAAAAGCACATTCATACAACGTTTTGCCTAGATTTCCTGAGGGCTCATAGACACCCTGCAACCTGTCCCAAGAGTCCATGAACCACAAACAAAGAGCCCGTGTGTGGGGGAGAGGGCGCCAGAGGGGGAGATGAAGACCCCATCCCATCACTCCGGTACAGCCACTCCGGCAAGGACCCCGAGGCCCAGAGGTGGCCGGGTCCTCTAGGGAGCCTGCTTCCCTTCCCTTCCTGGACCTGTGTTCGGTGCCTTCCTCTAAATCTCTGGCTGCGCCTCTTTTCTTCAGAGCCCTGTTGCTACCACCTGCCTTAAAAGCTGGAACCTGAAACTCTATCCTTCACTTTTTCATGTTGCTACTTACTCTATAGAGGTGAGCTCAATAAAATCTATGAAGTTTAAGTATTTGTAACAATAAATAACAAACTAGATTTCTAGCCCTGATTTCGTTACATCCCACACATTCTAGATATTCCTGTTGGGCAGGAACTTCCGATGCAACAATAGAAGAAAGAACTCATCATTTTTCATAAAAAAAAAAAAGCAGACTGCCATTCTTCAGGCCAAGTCTATGTAGCCCTGACTTCCTTTATTGCTCTTTGCATATTCTTTTACTTTTTGGGAGGTAAAAAGTACACGACATAAAATTTACTATTTTCACCAATTCGAAGTGTACAAATTGTAGTGTTAGGGATATGCATATTGTTGTTTAACCAATCTCCAGAACCGTTTTATCTTGCAAAACTGAAACTATACACATTAAACACCTCCTCATCTGCCCCTCCCCCATCCTGGGCTGCCACCATTCTACTTTCTGTTTCTATGGATCTGACTATTACAGATCTCTAATAGAAGTAGGATCATACAGTATTTGTCTGAGAGGGGTTTATTTTACTGAGCATAAAGTCCTTCAGGTTCATCCATGCTGCCCTGTGTGTCAGAATTTGCTTCCTTTTAAAGGCTGAATAATAAATACTCCACTGTACGTGTGTGCCCCATCTTTATCCATTCATCCATCAGTGGATACTTATATTGCTTCCACCTCTTGGGCACTGCAAATAATGCTGCTATGAACTTGGGTGTACAAATAACTCTGTGAGGTCCTGCGTTCAATTCTTTGGGATATACACCTAGAAGAGTAATTGCTGGCTCACTTGGTAATTTTATTTTAAATTTTCTTGAAGCACCACTGCTGTTTTCCATAGTGGTTGCACCATCTTACAGTTCCACCAACAGTGCACTGGGGTTCCAATTTCTCCACATCCTTGCCCTTTATCTTGTAAGGTTAACCACTTGTAAGCTCCGCTTTATCTTGTAAGCTCTACTTCCACTCTGCTTTCTGCATTATCGATTTTTCCTTTCCCAAACTCCATTTCCTGATTCATCTATAGTAGGAGTGACTCAAAATCAGGTGTTCTACTTTGTAAACGCAGCATCAAATATAGGGGCTAAGACATATTAGCCTCTAAAAAATGTTGGCAGAATGGAAGAGTTATACTACTAACTAAGATTATTTGTATTTAGAAGGGAACAAAATAACAAATATTTTTTACTTAAAAAATTTTTTTAAAGTACAACTCTGGGTTAAATTAGAACATAAGATTAGGCCTTTCACATTTCTCTAAAATTACTTTTAAATTCCTTCTATGGTCTCTAAACTAAAATTTTAAAATCAATTAAAAACTTTTACTTCTCCTGTTGATTATAATCTAACTTTTTTTGGGGGGGCGGGAGAATTTCTGCTATTTATTATTATATTTAAATATCCCCTTATACTTCCCTAACTCTGTACACTTTAAAGTATCATAAATCATCATTTTAAGTATGCCTAAAGAATTATCTCAATTTGAAGAAAGCAGAAAGTTGTAAGTGAATGCAACACTTTGTGATTTTGGTCTTTCCTGGTGGCTCCCTGAATACACATCATCTAATCACACACTTTAAATTACCTAATGATGAGATATAGCATCTGGTCCTTGTTCCCACAAATAACAAGCTGAGGGAAAGTTAGGGTGAATACACAAAGCCATATGAGCATGTGCAAGGGTAACATGAACTTACAAGTACAAATTAATACAGCCAAAAATATCTGAGATGGTCCCGGGTACAGACCTGGCTGCACACAGAATCCAGGTGTGCGTGCATGAAGAGCGCTAAGGGGTAAACGAAGCCCACTTACAATCATTAAAGCCAGCGCTGGCTTACTCACTGATCGACACGGAGGAAGGAGGGCCTAGGCAGGGTCTGGGGGAGGAGGAAGCCCTGGGTTGGTGCAGAAAGAGGCAGAGGCATTTGAGAGGAGGAAGCTCGAGTGGTAGCCCAGAGGCCTCTGAGAAGAGTGGACGGAAAGCAGAGGGACTGTCAGGAGAGAGCCACCTGTCAGGAGAAAGGCAGGGACTCGGAGGTGGGGGGCTGGGGGGGCTGTAATGAGTGGGCGGTGCTCACACTCGTGTGTGGGAAGCCAGAGCTGGCGCGTGTTTTCCGGAACAGCGAGCAGGACGGGATTATACGATACTATCCCCACCTCCCCACCCCACCCCCAACACCACTGGTTATCTCCCTGGAGGAAGGTAGGTAGACCAAGCTGCTTTAGCTCCGGGCATTTCTGATGCCAGATAAAACCCCAATGTGTGTCAGTGCGCAGGGTGTGGTACCGTACCTGCATTAAGATCCTCATACGGTATAGAATGCTGTTCATGCCACACTCTCGTGGACATGGACCACCTGACTGCTTCAGCTTAACAACTGGCAGTAATATCAAGGGCTTTAGCAGTTTTTAAAACTACTGTTAATATGAGAAGTATGTCTACATTAACCATTTTCTCTGCCCAAGCACTGCCAACAGCATTTCTCCATCTGGTCGCCCACCGCCAGCCTGTCTGTGAGGGGTAACAACAGAGACTCAATGCTGCCAGTGACCTAAAGGCTGGTTCTTGATGACAAGTGAGAAAACAGACTGAGGAAAACTGTAGGGGCCTGCACTGCACACTCTGTTCCGTGTGCTCTGTGGGGAAGAGAGAGGACTGAGCACTTCCTTTTATTTTTTACTTTTTATTTTGGACTACGAATAAAAGTTGCAAAAATAGTACAGAGACTTCCCATAGGCTCTGTAGCAGCCTGCCCTAAACCTAACATCTTTCATGGCTTTGAGGCTATCACAAGCCAGGAAATGAACACTGATACAATACTATGAACTGACCTCCTTTTTCCGATCCAGAATCCCACACTGCATTTAGCTGTCCTGTTTCTGACGTCTCCTCCCCTGTGTGACAGTTCCCTCATTATTTCTTTATCTCAGTGACCTCCACACTTTAGAGGAGTACCAGGCAGTTATTTTGTACTGTGTCTGTCATCTTTAGCTCACCAGTGTCTCGTCATGATTAGGTTGAGGCCGTGCATTTTTGGCAAGAATGGCTTGGAGGTGAGGCTGTGCCCTTCTAAGACCATCACACAGGAGGCACGTGATGCTGCTGCATCTTATTACTGCGATGTCCACCTTGATCGTGGGGCAGAGAAGGTGTCCGCCGGGTCGTTCCCCTGTAAAGGCGCTGTTTTCCCTCTGTGATGACTAAATCTCTTGTGAGGTCGTGCTGTGGTGTTTGCCTAACGGTGATCTTCTCTTCCTCTCGTTTCTTCTCTTATTAGTTGGAATTCTACTAAAACAAAGACCTGGCCCTTCTCCTGCATATATTCAATTACTTAAAGCAGCGTGGACTGATGGATATTTAGTTTATTCTATGGGCTGTACTCCAATGCTATCATTATTTTATTTTATTGCTCAAATTGCTCTGGTTTAGACTTTTGGGAACTCCGTCATGCTGTCTCCAGTGTTCTTTCAATAAGCCCCCATCCTTCCTTTTGGGGGCACTTCCTTACTTCTTTGGCATCACAAGATGTTCCAGGTTCATCTTGGATTTCCTCCTGCTCCAGGCCTGAAATCAAACGTTACTCCAAGGAGCTCTGATTCCCTTTATTGAAGAAATGGTGCGTAGAAACTAAGATCAGGGTCCTCTCTGCAAACAGAGCTAGGAAATGTGCGGGCTCGTGACGGCATACTTTTAAATCTGTTGTTGTCTTTAATGTGTCTTTCAAAATTTGGTAGCTTAATTGTAGTAATTTGTCATCTAAAAGGAATTTTTATCAGAAGAATATAAAAATAGGCATTTTTTTTTTGCATTTTTTCGAAACTGGAAATGGGAAGGCAGTCAGACAGACTCCCACATGCACCTGACCGGGATCCACCCAGCATGCCCACCAGGGGGCGATGCTCTGCGGCAACCAGAGCCATTCTAGCACCTGAGGCAGAGGCCATGGAGCCATCCTCAGAGCCCAGGCCAACTTTGCTCCAATGGAGCCTTGGCTGCAGGAGGGGAAGAGAGAGACAGAGAAGGAGGAGAGGGGGTGGGGTGGAGAAGCAGATGGGCGCTTCTCCTGTGTGCCCTGGCCGGGAATCGAACCTGGGACTCCTGCACTCCAGGCCGACGCTCTACCACTGAGCCAACCAGCCAGGGCCAAAATAGGCATTTTAAATGTAGTCCTCTTGAATCCTGACTGTGGTCTTTAGGGACAGCTGGAAATTTGATGGAACTGTCAAATGCTTGAAATCAGTTCATCTTGTCACACAGACTGTAATGGCATATAGCACATATTGTCTTCCCCTATCCTGCAAGGAATATAGAAAATATTTTCCCTATGTAATTCATCTCTAAAATTTCCACTTAAAAAAAATCCTTTCAAGCAGTAATTTCAGTTGTCATCTGAGACTCCTAGTGGCCTCAAAGAAACCAACTTCACTGTAGAAAGACAAATAACTTTCCTTAGCCAAGGCTCTTCATAAAGAGAGTGCCTTGTTCCACACCCGGGTTGAGTTAAAGCAGCGCCCATCGCTGGGGCACCTTCCGGAGGAGACATGTGTCTCTGCACTCACCCGGTCCCCTCCCTGAACTGAACTGCCTTTCACCTATGGTGCGATCACCAGTGTGCTTTTTAAACTTTCTGTTTTGGAAAAATTTTAGACTTAAAGTTGCAAAGATAATACAAAGAATTCTCACATATCTTCCACTCAACTCCTTTTATACATCTTATACAGCTACGATTTATTTGTAAAAACCAAGAAACCCACACCAGCACGATGCTATCAGCTCACCGCAGACCTCATTCAGATTCTACCGGTCTTACCCTGAGGTGCTCTTTCAGTTCCAGGATACAATCCACTGCATTTAGGTAACCCGTTTTAAAAGAAAGCCTTTTTGTTTTTGTTTTTTTTTTTAATTAGATGAACAGATCCTTTATATGCTATTTAAATTACTCCAAAGTATAATCCATCTCTCCTGTCCTCATTTGGGCGTTCTTAATTTAGGTCACTACTATGTTTCACTCGTGGCCTATACTTTTCCCTTTCACTGATACACCTGCTCCCTTCCTGCCTCCTTGTACCTGTTTAGAATGTCATCCCTTCAGAGTGCATCCCCTACATCCAAGCTTATCCCAATGATAAATCATCTGAATATAACTGTCTGTTAACTTCCTTAGAGCATCACATTAGGTTTACATTAGCCTTACATTCCTTAGGTTCACATCCAACTGTTAGTCATGTGTCTCATGTGCCTCTCTAGATTTGTTTTCTTTTCTTTTTTTTTTTTTTTTTTGTATTTTTCTGAAGCTGGAAAGGGGAGAGACAGTCAGACAGACTCCCGCATGCGCCCGACCGGGATCCACCCGGCACGCCCACCAGGGGCGACGCTCTGCCCAACAGGGGGCGATGCTCTGCCCCTCCGGGGCGTCGCTCTGCGGTGACCAGAGCCACTCTAGTGCCTGGGGCAGAGGCCAAGGAGCCATCCCCAGCGCCCGGGCCATCTTTGCTCCAACGGAGCCTTGGCTGCGGGAGGGGAAGAGAGAGACAGAGAGGAAGGAGGGGGGGGGTGGAGAAGCAAATGGGCACTTCTCCTGTGTGCCCTGGCCGGGAATCGAACCCGGGTCCCCCGCACACCAGGCCGACGCTCTACCGCTGAGCCAACCGGCCAGGGCCTAGATTTGTTTTCTAAGTTGTGGAAAAATTTCACTCTGATTTGTTATAATCCTGGCAAACTAATTTACTTATTGTTTCAACCAGTTATTTTTCAGGGGTCTGCTGTTTTCCAGGTACTGGGCTGGACAGTATGCTCAGCACAGAACAGAACAAAACAGGCCCAGTTAGAACCAGCCAGCAGACAAGAAAAATAAAAGTAGTTTCAGACTGGGCAAGTGTCACACATGGGGAAAAACCAATTCCAAGAAGAGAGAATAACAGGGTGTGTACTTTAGACTTTGTAGTATAGGTCAAGACTCTCTGAGGAGGAAGCTTTTAAACTGAAACCTGAAGCACGCATAGGTACAAGGGATGTTACTTACGTGTGAAATAAAAAAAATGAATGTTTACCAATGTTTAATATGAAAACTGACATTCTCAAGTCAAACAGGCATTCTGAGAGGAGAGAGGGAATCCCACAACTTGGAAAGATTGCTAGTGACTGGAAAGTTTGCAGAACCATTTATAAATAACCTAAATTTTCAAATAGTTTCTGTTTATCTTTTTCAATTTCTAATTTAGAATGCTTTATAATATATGCACAAAATAGTGTAACAGAACATGTTTCTAATTTATGTACCCAACTCTATCTATCCACATACACACATACATACTGTATATATATGGTGAAAGAGCTTGGCTTAAAATCTTTCCTTACTGGTTAGACTATTGAAACACTTTGGAAGTTTGCTGTAGAGTATAAGAACACCCCTTCCTCCAAGAAACCTTGTTTCATCAGCATCCCTTTTGTGTCCCACCACACACACAGCTGGGATCAGTCTAGACCAGTGATTTCCAGACCTGGCTGTATATCAAAATGACCTGAAGTCAGACTCTGGGGCTCCCTCCCCAGCCGATTCTCACTCAGTCTGGGCTGGAGCTCCGACGAGCTCTGAGCTGTGGTCCTGACGAGCTCCTTAGATAGTTCGTTATGCAGCAGCGTGGGAGCCACGGGTAAGAGATGACACAGGAACGTGTCCTGAGGTCACGGACAGCTTGTATACTGAAATGCACATGGATTTGGGCCACTCGTATAGTTTTGTCTTTCTCTTCATATCCAAATATGCTTTTTAAGGACAAGGAAGCAAGTCTTCCTCACCCATAGTACACGATTTGTTTGCTTGACCATTAACTCAAGCTGTATGCATGCCCTAGATAAATGCTATCTGTTGACTTTTTAAAGATAAATAAAAAAGGCTAACCTGGTTAACCGGGTCTTAAATGCAGTGGGGAGACGCCATAAGTGCTTGATGAAGAATAATAGGAAATATCAAACCCTAAATACACTGCTCACAAAAATGAGGGGACCAGGGAACGTGCAGAGACTCCAGTACTTTCAGCCTTTTGGACAGTGCATTTTCACCAATGAAATAAAAGTTGGTTTTGCATCTTGTCTGCATAATCAAACAACTTTCTTTGACTTGTCAATTGCTTTTCTGATGTTCTTGTTTCATAAAAAAAAAAAAAAAAATCAAATGCTTTTCTCTAATTGCTTCATATTCATTTTGAAATATCCCCTAATTTTTGTGAGCAGTACATTTGCAAAGTAACTCCGTATTTCTGACCTGGGACCAGAATGGTAATGGCCGTCTGCACCGCCTTTCGGATGATGCTGTCCAAGGCGAACATCCAGTGCGGCTTGATGTTATGATTCCGAAGAACTTTATTGACCTGGAGAAAGAGAGCGACATTTAGTTGACTTTAATTTGTAACTGCAAATAACCTCGCTGAATGCAAGCAGCCTTTGGATGACGATTTATCAACAGAATAACAGAAAGGTTTCTTTTGAGTTGTGAAAAATTTCTTTGTGTCACTGGAAAACAAGTGGAAACGCTGCCACTTCAATTTACAGTTCGGTGAACCTCATGTAAGTAAGCGAGATACGTTACTGCAATGAAAGCGGTCTGATTAGGTGGGAAGGTCTTCCTCCGCTGGGGCTCAGCGTGGGCAGCCTCCACCTTCCATGCCGTCCGCAGACTGGATGGTAGAGGAGGTCAAGGGGAAAAGAGTCTGAGGGGCTCTAAACAAAAAGAAACGCTTTCCTTAAATGTCAGGACCCTGCCTTTTAACCCAACTGAGTGCTTTGGCAATGAGGGTGGACATGCTGCCCATAGCTCTGCCAAAGTGCATGTTTTTGTCCCCTTCCCACAGTCCTCTACGCTCTGTCAACAGGGCAATAACCCATTACAATACTCCAGAAAAGCCATTCACGTGAAAAGTCTTTGTTACAATGGTATCTTTTTAAAGCGACTAGTACGGTAATATTTCACACATTTAAATAGACACCGAAATAGATATATGCATTCTCTCTCTTGTTCTTTTAAATTTTTTGGTAAAATAGACATGACACAAAACTTATCATCTTAACCATTTCTAAGTGTCCAGTTCAGCAACGTTAAGTGCGCTGACTCTGCTGGGCTCCCATCACCACTGTCCACCTCCAACACTCTTTTCGTGTTACAGAACGGAACCTCCGTCCCCATTAAACACTAACCCCACGTTCCTCCCACCCCCGGGAGCCACCATTCCACTTCCTGTCTCCATGACTAGGATTACTCTAGGTATCTCAGATAAGTGCAACCAGACGGTATTTGTGTGACTGGCTTGTCTCACTTAGGGTAATGTGTCAGAACTTCCCTTTTAAGGGTGAACAACATTCTATGGTATGCATAAAACCCTATGCATTACCTTTCAAAAAAGAACCTTTATCATAAGGCTGGGAGAGGCTTATTTAAAATTTGGATACACTTCACTAATTGTGGGTCGACACCAGCCTCTAAGAAAAGAGGCTGTTTTTCTAACAGGTCTCTGGCTAGAGATCTTGGAAGCTGGGGTTCCAGTTGCTTCCGCCTGCCACTGGTCCTTCTTCCTCACAACCCCTCAGAGAAGGACTGGGTCTGAGGAGTTCTTCACGCAGCTGCTCCTGAGGAAGTGGGTCATTGATTGGCTCTCACTTGCTCTAGGACATCCTACCAGATTGAGTTTGCCCCAGGACCTTCTCTTAAAGGATTCTCCTGCTAATTTGACTTAACATCAGGTATAACATCTGGTGAAGTATTATAGACCACTTCTCTCAAGAGTCACACACAGAAGACGGAAGAGAGATCTTCTATAGCAGTGGTAGTCAACCTGGTCCCTACTGCCCACTAGTGGGCATTCCAGCTTTCATGGTGGGCGGTAGCAGAGCAACCAAAGTATAAATAAAAAGATAGATTTAACTACAGTAAGTTTTTTTTGTTTTTTTTACAGTAAGTTGTTTTATAAAGATTTATTCTGTCAAACAGTGAAAATCCAACATAAAGTACTTGGTAAGTAATTATTATTATATGCTTTAACTTGCTGTAACTCTGCTTTATAAATTTTATAAAGTAAAGTTACTTCCCTACTTTATAAATGACCATTACTGTGGAACCGGTGGGTGGTTAGAAAATTTTACTACTAACAGAGATACAAAAGTGGGCAGTAGGTATAAAAAGGTTGACTACCCCTGCTCTATACCCATGACCCACTCACAGCTTTTCATTATAAACAGTACATTATACAGGGACATCCTCCGGGTTCATGCCCATTCCGGACAGTGAGTGAGCATGTGAGCCAGTGACTGAGTGGGTGGGTGTGTGTATGTCCCGGGCTCGAGACCCAGGAGTGTAACTAAACCACTCTCAGTCCGAATGCTACCGGCCAATTTGCTTTCCAACCTCTAGGCGGGAAGCCAAAGGTGTGGGCAAGTGAAAATTCACTAAATTATTTCATTCTACTCGCAGACGGTTGGGTTTCCCTAGTTGCAGTGTAAGTGTGCCTTTAGCAGTTAATATTAATGACAGGCTTCGCCAACTGCTTCCATTTCCCATGACTTCAATCAAGTCAGGAGTCGTGTCCCCACCCACAGTACAGCCCGAAGACGAGGTGGCTCACACAGTCTCAGAGAGCTTAGGTGGCCACCGAGGGATCATAATTTGGCTTCCTATCACTTCATGCTCCAAATACAACTGTCAAGATGCCTTCTACATAAGAGCAATAAGTATATGAGGAGTGACTTAATTTTTGGAATTTAAACAAAATTATGCAAAGTGCTGCCATAATCATACTACGAACACTGTCAAGAACTCTCTTATTTTAATCTCCTATACCTTGTAAGGGCCCTCCATGAGTAGCCTCAGGCTTTTTTGGTACAAAGTTCCACAGATAAGTGTCATTCAAGGATAGCACAGACGGTTTTGAATCAGGTTTTTGGAAGACTGACTTCTAGTCTGTGTTGCAGAGAGCAACTCCGTTCGAGAGAGAGGAATCCTTAGCAACGTCTCATCGTGTGTGTTAACTGTCATTTGGTGATGCCTTGTACTCTGAAGCATATTACTGGCTGGGAAATAGCAAATAATTTGTTACATAAACGTGTTTAAAATGTTCTGAATGGAAAGTAGAGAAAAACTGAGGAAAAAAGTACTGTTTTTGAATTATTCAGCAGTGGCCATTCTAATCTGTATGTTCCTTCTCTCGATGACCACTAGATGGCATCTCTCATACAGAATTAGAAAAGGCATCACTAAAGTGTGTTCTGTTGCTCAAGTCACCAAAATATATAGTAACCCCACTAACATGATTTCACAAGAACACAGTTCAGCCCCGGGGCAGCATTTGGAGTTCTGCTGTTTTCCAGGGTGTTCTGTGTGATGTGAGCCTAACCCTGGGGGATGCGAACACAGAAAACACAAACCCCACACTGACAAGCACACGAAAGGGCCACCATCTCACACTCACCCACGCAGAAGAGAGCTCGTTCAGATAATTAAAGAAGAAAAGGTAGCAGGACTTATGTTTCATCAGACCTTTCTGACTGATGTCAGCCAGAGTCCGTGGAAAACCACTGATAGAAATGTCCTACTTACAGCATCCTGGAAACTGAAGAGCACCACCTGCACCTGGCTGATGCCGTGGCTGTCGAAGTCGAGCTCCAGCTTCAGCTTTGACAGCGTGGTGGCTATAATTTTTCGGTCTGTGGATCTCACAAATTCTCTGAGGCTTGTGATGAGGGTTGTGATGTGTTCCCACTTTAGTCTAGGTTCTTCAGGCCCCTGTGAATAAGAACCAGTAACCTGTCAGCCAATCAGTGCTGGACGGAGCAGCCAGGGCCCGCCATTCCCACAGCCCCTGCTGAGAACCACTGGGCTCCCAAAAGTTCCCTGCTAAGGGAAAAGGTCCTAGGCGAACAATATGGCTCCTTCTCCTTCTACCTCCCTCCCCAAGAAATACTCAGACTTTGGGAGGAGGGGCGCCTACCCCAAACGGTGGTGAATAGCTACCATACAGTCAAGATACTCAAAACTTTGCCCAAGGAGGGACAGGCAGAGGCGGGAAGATTCTTGCTCCTGGAAATTTCAATCGGGAACGAAGGAGAGATTCAAGCAATAACCACAGGATCTCAAGCTCAAAGTCTGCCCAGAGAGAGCAGTCATAAAACAGGGACAAGAGTACGAGCAGTCATAAGGAAGGAAGCCGAAGCAACGGAGTGGGGAATGACGGTCGTTAGGGAGAGACGTGGACACAAACGGAAGTGGCACACCGAAAGGGCCCACAGCCACCAAGCCAGACGAAAGACGCACAGACTACTCCTGGAACTGGAGGTCCCTTGGGATCACACTCTAGGCTGGGCTAGGCACCATGGCTGGAATTCTTGAAGAGTCCTCTTCTCTGATCGCTATGTGTCCACCTCCATGTCCCCAGTACAACTACCCTTGAGCTGTGTCAGTTCCTTGCAACTGAAGGGGCATGCCTCAGATTTCATCCCTGAAACAATTCCTTACCCATCTATGAGGCAATTCGTTACTAAGGACTGACTAATGGGTGATTTTACATATTGAAAATAAAACAGTATTAAAAACATTCCCTCTCTCAAGTTAAATTTTATGAACTTTGCTCAAGGGACATTGCTTCCTTAAAGGTAACACAGTAGCCCTGGCCGGTTGGCTCAGCGGTAGAGCGTCGGCCTAGCATGCGGAGGACCCGGGTTCGATTCCCGGCCAGGGCACATAGGAGAAGCGCCCATTTGCTTCTCCACCCCTCCGCCGCGCTTTCCTCTCTGTCTCTCTCTTCCCCTCCCACAGCCGAGGCTCCATTGGAGCAAAGATGGCCTGGGCGCTGGGGATGGCTCTGTGGCCTCTGCCCCAGGCGCTAGAATGGCTCTGGTCGCAACATGGCGACGCCCAGGATGGGCAGAGCATCGCCTCCTGGTGGGCGTGCCAGGTGGATCCCGGTCGGGCGCATGCGGGAGTCTGACTGTCTCTCCCTGTTTCCAGCTTCAGAAAAAAGGAAAAAAAAAAAAAAAAAAAAAAAGGTAACAGTAAAATGGCGTTTCTTTTTTATTTTAACTTTAAGAAACAACAGGATTTTTATTATTCTCTACCTTAAATTGTACATTTTATTACTGAGTAACTAAAATTAAACTCCTCAACTGGGCTGTGAAAATCACAGTGTTTCTTGGATTCTGTTAAAAGAGAAACGCACCATCGAGTTCTCTTCTCAATATTTTTATCTGGAAGCGCTTTCCATGTTTGTGTTTACACGAGAAAACATTATATTGAAACCCTGAAAGCTGTCATTATGGGAATATTTTAAAATCAGACTGAAAACAATTATAAACTGTTTCTTTTTTTTACCACTAGGTAAAAAATTCACAGGCAGTATCATAATAACATGAAAATATGTTCAAGAAGTATGTGAGTTATTCAGGAATTGGAAGCTTAGCTTTGTGAAAAATCAGTTAACATGTTTGTCAGCAATTTAAAATAGCAAACATTTTTTTGACATTAGCATTGTTTTCCCAACAGAAAAACATGTTGCCTCTGGTTTGGGAATGTGAGTGCCACCGTCCTACAAAGGGACCGCTGTCTACTTCGGGAAATGAATTCTCTCCAGAGCATTTCAGCCGCTTACGTAATCATTATTTCTGTTTTAACTCCTGTCTCTCTGTGCATTGAGGAATGTGCCTCCACAAACGAGCATCTTAGTTATCAGGTAAGCCCGACTCACTATCAGAAGGTAGAGTCTGACAGGGTGTCTTTTTCTAAGCCTTCCTGGGACCATCACAGAATCCTCCGCAAAGGTGTTTGCCACTCTTTATCCTGGGAACTTCCTTCAACACGATGAGTGCGTTTCAGAAGAACGTTACAGACTGAAAGGGCTTTCATGGGCTGGTGTGAGGACCTGACCAACACCTACATTTCGGTCTCGTTATATAGGGTAGGCTTATATGTAAAGATGTTTCTATATAGAAATATTTAATACAATGAGAAGATTTATTTCTCTCTGGTTGTAGAAAAAAAAAGTAAAGATATTAAATAATTGTCATCAGCCTGTTTGATATCAACAATAGTAAGAGTTAACATTTGTGGAACACTTTCTATGATTATCTCAATTGCTCATGATCTCAGTCATTTCTTAATAGCATCTCTTTTTTTTCTTTTTTTTTTTTGTATTTTTCTGAAGCCGGAAACGGGGAGAGACAGTCAGACAGACTCCCGCATGCGCCCAACCGGGATCCACCCGGCACGCCCACGAGGGGCGATGCTCTGCCCCTCCGGGGCGTCGCTCTGCTGTGACCAGAGCCACTCTAGCGCCTGGGGCAGAGGCTGAGGAGCCATCCCCAGTGCCCGGGCCATCTTTGCTCCAATGGAGCCTTGGCTGTGGAAGGGGAAGAGAGAGACAGAGAGGAAGGAGGGGGTAGGGGGTGGAGAAGCAAATGGGCGCTTCTCCTATGTGCCCTGGCCGGGAATCGAACCCGGGTCCCCCGCACACCAGGCCGACGCTCTACCGCTGAGCCAACCAGCCAGGGCCAATAGCATCTCTTTTATAGATGAGGAAATTCAGCCCCAGAGAAGTTAAATAACTTGCCAAGGTCACACAGCCTTTAAGTGGTGAGACCAGGTCTCAAATAAAGGCAAGCTGAGGCTGAGCCCAAGCCCCCAACCATCACACTCCTCTGGCCCGGCTAGCTGAAGAGCCGGCAGTGCACGTGGGTCGGGACCTGGGCCAGGACCGGGATCAGCAGGTGGTATCACAGGAAGGGACTCACAGCAGCCTCAGCAGTGTGATCAGACGGACTCGGACTGTATCACTCGATGATTCTGGATTTAGCCCGTGATTCTGACCAGCAGTTTCTGGTCTGCACTGGTCCCTTCCTATCGGTGAACTAAGGCATGCCCTTGGATGTCTTCTTTTAATAAGGTTTCCCCCTTTTTCATTTCTCCTTTTATAGAGAACATTTGAGTGTGCTTTAAAAACCAGGAAATAATTTAAAATAATTGAATGGGATTAACCAACATCAAAATATAAGAATTCTAGCACAGTCCTGGAAGCGAAGTCTCTTGTAAGGCTTGGGGCTGAGAGCTGGAGATGGGGACAGTGGGTCAAGGCTGTTTCTGTCCCCGAGGGATCTATGGGCCATCAGGGAGGCAAAGGAGAACCCCAAGCAAGCACACATTTTCTGGACTGAAAAAGCATACCCTTCGGGGATGAGCGTGAGATTTAAGCAGTCCTTGAGTTCTGTGTTTCTGGCCTAAAACAGGCATCTTACACTAGCGGCCACAGAGAGCCCTTCACTCCCCAGTGGCTGCTAGTGAGGTCCTCTGCCCCCTCAGCCCAGATGCCATCCCCTCCCCTGCTTTATGTTTCTCCCAGCACTCGTCACCATCTGTCATCCCGGGGAGGAGAGCAGGGTGGCAGCTAAGTGTACACACAGAGAGCCAGACCGCCGGGCTCTGTCCCTCGGGCCTGCATGGCCTAGGCAAGTCACTCATCTTGTCTGTGCAAAATAAGGTACTAACAGAACTACTACCGCAGGGCCACTGTCATAAGGATTAAAGGAATAGTCTATGAAGTACTATGCAATACACCCGGCCCACAGAAACTGCTTGCTGTTACTACATGTTTGGAATTTATTATTTTTACAATAACTCTTATTATAGCCTGACCAGGTGATGCAGTAGATAGAGAGTGGGACTGGGATTCGAGGGACTCAGGTTTGAAACCCTGAGGTTGCCGGCTTGAGCATGGGCTCCTATGAGCCTCATAGTCACTAGCTTGAGCCCAAAGGTCGCTGGCTTGAACAAGGGGTCACTTGTTCTGCTATAACCCCCCCCCATCAAGGCACATATGAGAATACAATCAATGAACAACTAAGGTGCCGCAATAAAGAATTGATGCTTCTCATCTCTCTCCCTTCCTGTCTGTCTGTCCCTATCTGTTCCTCTGTCAAAAAAATTTTTTTTATTATATAGCATGACTATACATTTAACTATATGTGTGATTATACAGATAGGGCAAAAGTGGGTTTACAGTTGTGAGTAGGCGAAACATTTATTCTTGTATTATTTTTCACATAAACAACTATAAATCTACTTTTGCCCCTCCCTCATTTTTATTGTTTCTCTTCCTCCTCTAGAACGACAGCGTCAATGGGATGCAGACTTTTTTCCAGTTTTGCTCACTGTTGTATCCCAGCACACAGAACAGGGCCTGGCATGCAGCGGACGCTCGGGAAGGACTTGCTGAGTACATGGACGACCCCCAGCTGCTCCTTCCAGCTAAGCGTGGTTCCCCTTCTCTCGTGCCACTGGTTCTCAGTCCTTGAACGACCGTAGTGAGAAGCAGGAAAGGCAAGAGAGAAAGCTCAAGGCTCAAGATGGCCCCTGTCTCCTCCCTTCTCCCCCATTCCTGCGCAGCACCCCGGGCGCTCACCCTACCCCAGCCCGGAGCCCCTCCTTGGGCCTCAGGGGAACTGCTCAAGGCAGTTTTCTCTTAGGTCTGAGGTCAGGGTTTCCCCCGAAAACACAGAGTGCTCATTTCAGTTCCCCTTGAACCCTTCTAGCTCTTCCCTATGGGATTGAAGCACATGGACATTAGAGAACTCCTAAGGTGATGGAGTGGGGGGGGGGGTGCTGAACAGTAACAGACACACACACGCCTAGCACACACGAGAGAGAGGGAGGGAGGGAGGAGAGAGAACCCGCACGCCTGGCTCCACGCACGCCCAGTCCAAGCTGAGAACAGATAAACCACTGCACTGAGAAACAAACCCTTGGCCCCACCCACGTCGTCAGCCCCACCCCTTGTGCAGCTGTTTTCCCAGGACAGAAAGAGGGAAGGCGGCATGTGCAGTCCACACTGGTCAGAATGGACAGGCGTCAGCCTCGGGAACCGAAGCCTGTGGGCCAGTCCTTGGCGCCCAGACCACTAACACAGGACCAGTCTGGGGCCGAGCGTGCCTGGGGGGGCTTGGAGCTGGGGAAACCCTGTTTCCACTGGGGCGGAGTGGGAAAGGGGACTCCTCCTGTCTGTGAGCACCATCCCAGGGAACACGTCCCCACGTATTAGGAACGGAACTGTGTCCTAACCCTGCCCAGATTCCCGTCCTGAAGCCCTAACCTCCAATGTGGCTGTACATATTTGGAGCCAGGATCTCTAGGAAGTAATCAGGGTTACGTGAGATCATAAGGGTGGGACCCTAGCCCAACTGGACGAATGTTCTCATAAGAAGAGGGAGAGACACTGGAGTGCACGGAAGAGAAAGACCTGGTGGGGACATGGAGAGAAGGTGCGATTCGCAAGCCAAGAGGGGGCCTCAGAGGAGACAACCCTGCCCACACCTTGCTCTCAGACTTCCAGCCTGCAGAACTGTGAGAAGTGCATGTCTGTCATTTCAGCTGCTCAGTCTGTGGTATTGTTATGGCAACCCTAGCAGACAAATACACGAGAAACCAGAGCTGACGACTAGCTCTGTTTTTTCACAGCACTAAGGGCTTCTAGTCCATTCTCCAGTTTACTGATGACCATCCCTTCCATCTGGATGTAGCCCCTGAACGCAGCCGTGTTTCCTAAATGCTCCGAGGACTGACTGAGAAGCAGCCCTGAGCTAATGCCAGAATTATCGATTCACGTTGCTCAATGTGTGCTAACTGATTGGCTGAATAAACGAATAAATGAAGGGTGAAAGAGGCTTGCAGGGACTGGTGGGAACTTCGTCAACATGAAAACTTTCCTTTTGTTAAAAAGTGTGCTTTTGGCCCTGGCTGGTTGGCTCAGTGGTAGAACGTCGGCCTGGCGTGCGGGGGACCCGGGTTCGATTCCCTGCCAGGGCACATAGGGGAAGCGCCCATTTGCTTCTCCACCCCCCCTCCTTCCTCTCTGTCTCTCTCTTCCCCTCCCGCAGCCAAGGCTCCATTGGAGCGGGGATGGCCCGGGCGCTGGGGATGGCTCCTTGGCCTCTGCCCCGGGCGCTGGAGTGGCTCTGGTCGCGACAGAGCAACACCCTGGATGGGCAGAGCATTGCCCCCTGGTGGGCAGAGCAACGCCCCCTGGTGGGCAGAGCATCGCCCCCTGGTGGGCAGAGCGTCACCCCTGGTGGGCGTGCCGGGTGGATCGCGGTCGGGCGCATGCGGGAATCTGTCTGACTGTCTCTCCCCGTTTCTAGCTTCAGAAAAATACAAAAAAAAAAAGTGTGCTTTCTACACTGGGGATGTGCCCCCTGCGCCCCCCCCCCCCAAGGGTAGGCTTTTGCAACGTCATGAACATTACAGCTTCCTCATGGTTACGACAGTTAAAATGTGCAGACTCTGAAAAAGAGGAAGCATCCCTGAAAGGCGTTACCTGAGCCAGAGATTCCATTAGGTTTCTCACAACTTTGTCCTGGTCTTCCGTCAGGATCCTGTGCAGGGTGGCCCGTCTCTCGCTGTCCTTCCTCAGCATAAAGAACCCCGAGTCCTTTTCCTCAGGAGAGGGCGGCGCGCTATGATCTTCAAAGTTCTCATCTGGAATGCTGTCATAACTCCGATTACAGTCGGAATCACATCCCCCCCCCCCATACAATAACACACACAACATACTTCCTTCACCCAGAATAAGTCAGGTGTTTACCCCAAAAAGAGGGTCCGCATTCCTTTGACATCTCTCTCCCCGCAGGATTTGGCTCTCGTTTTGAAAGAGAAGGGGTCCCCCTTCAGCTCCGTGTCGGGGGAGACTGAGCCGTATTCACTGCTGCTGCTGGTGTCCTCCACCAGGACGGGCACTGGCAAGGAGATGCTCCTAAGATACTCTGCTTGTCGGGAGGGGCAGAGACAATTCACACTTTGAAAAACATACTCATGCGGAAATGCCTACTGAGAGAGAGCAACGCGGCTCGTCAAGTGTCCGCTCCAACGCCAGAGGCTGGTCCTGGCATTATGATTGCTTCCATGCTCAACACGCGACCCGTGCAGGGGGGTCATGGGGAGTGGGCCTCCTGGGCCCTGTGAGGACTCTCTCGGGGACACAAAAACAGTGGAGGAAAGACCAGGCCCTTAGGTTCCAATCCCTTTGTTTTTAGTGTCCACCTGTCAAGACTTTAAGGAAGGTCATTTATAAGTCTGTTTTCTCATCTCTAAAATAAAGAACAAGATTTCTAATTTTTAAAATGTTTCCCCAGAGGTTTAAGGGTCCTTCTTAGCCTCTTGGGGTTGCTTTGGATGGGGTGAGTGAGAGGATGCTGAGATTCTAAACTCAGGATCCAACCCTGTTTTGCCTACAAGTATGTTCTGTTAGTCGCAGAGGTATATCAGGGCTCTGGCTCAGCATTCATACGAAAAAGGGTTCTCTGCTAAACACCAGTTTCAGAAATCAGTGGACTGGCCGACCTCTTTCCCAGGTCTCAGGCACAAATGATGACACAGCAAACCTGGGCTTTTCATATATTTTTACTGAGTTGGCACAAGAAGAGATGCATACATTTCATCAAGCCCTGCTTTTAAGAAAGTAATTTTTGCCAGAAGCATCTTTACCAAACAAGTGTCCGCTACAAGACAAGTCCTTTTCTAAACGAGGCTGAAGTAAAATTGTAAAGAAGGAAATCTATTGCCTGGATTCTCATTTTTTAATTTTTTTTCTTTTTTTTCTTTTTTCTTTTTTTTGCATTTTTCCTAAGCTGGAAACGGGGAGGCAGTCAGATAGACTCCCGCATGCGCCCGACCAGGATCCACCCGGCATGCCCACCAGGGGGCAATGTTCTTGCCCATCTGGGGAGTCGCTCTGTTGCATCCAGAGCCATCCTAGCGCCTGAGGCAGAGGTCACAGAGCCATTTTGAGCGCCTGGGCCATCTTTGCTCCAATGGAGCCTCGGCTGCGGGAGGGGAAGAGAGAGACAGAGAGAAAGGAGAGGGGAAGGGGTGGAGAAGCAGATGGGCGCTTCTCCTGTGTGCCCTGGCCAGGAATCGAACCTGGGACTCCTGCACGCCAGGCCGACGCTCTACCACTGAGCCAACCGACCAGGGCCTGTGGATTCTCACTTTTTAAATGAATTCCCTTTGGATCAGGCTGAATCAAAAACTGTCCCAAGGACGTGGGATGGCCACTGAGCAGAGCTTCCCCTATTGTTCACTGCAGTGAGGAGGTAACGCGGGATAAGCCATTTTCCTAAGGCCACGCAGCCAACGTGTGAACTCAGTTCTGACCCCAAGAGCCATTCTGTTAATTCTGACTCAATAAAATCTTAAGTGTCTATAATATCTTTTTTTTTCTTTTGTGACAGAGACAGAGAGACAGAGGAAAGGACAGATACAGTCAGAGAGACAGGAAGGGAGAGAGATGAGAAGCATCAATTCTTCGTTGCGGCTCCTTAGTCTCTTTAGCTGTTCATTGATTGCTTTCTCATATGTGTCTTGACCCAGGGGGCTACAGCAGAGCGAGTGACCCCTTGCTCAAACCAGCGACCTTGGGCTTAAAGACAGTGACCACAGGCTCAAGCCAGCGACCATGGAGTCATGTCTATGACCCCACACTCAAGCCAGCAATCCCGCGGCTCAAGCTGGTGAGCCTACACTCAAGCCAGATGAGCCCGCACTCGAGCCGGTAACCTCGGGGTTTCAAACCTGGGTCCTTTGCATCCCAGTCTGACACTCTATCCACTGTGCCACCACCTGGTCAGGCAAGAGTCTATAATATCTTAAGTGAAGTTAGACTCTCAAGTCAGAGCAGAGTACAAAATACTCTTGAACTGCCCTGAGCACGGAGGGTGCGCGGGCACGTGGGAACTGTGACTGACTCCGAGTTCGGCACGGATACCTCCCACCTCACACTCATTCTAAGGCCCACTGAGAGGCCTGCGGGCAGACCTGTGGGCCTAAATGCTCTCTCTCGCCAAGTGTGTACTGGTGGATTCACATACTCTAAATGTGCGTGTGTGATGGGAATATTTCCTACAGCACAAACCTACCCATGTGGAGGGGATAAAACCATCATAGATCAAACTTCTGGGCATGACTCCAGGCTCTTTTCATATGTTTTTAAGAATTCTGTTCTCAGAAACCAATCTGTGAAGCAGGTATTACAACCAGCATAGAACGTCAGGAGAAACAGGCCAATTGCTGCAGGTTACCTACTTAGAAAGTGGGGTCAGTCGGATCAGCACCGACTTCTGCACAACCCCAAAGGCAGTGCCTGTTTGATGGCACCAAACAGGCTGGTCAGAAGGCTGTGGAGATGCAGGGTCTGCCTTGTGAAGTGAGTGACTGCCGCCCAGGGGCCGGGCTGCCTTGTGAAGTGCAGTGACTGCCGCCCAGGGGCCAGGCTGCCTTGTGAAGTGCAGTGACTGCTGCCCAGGGGCCGGGCTGCCTTGTGAAGTGCAGTGACTGCCGCCCAGGGCCCTGGCTGCCTTGTGAGGTGCAGTGACTGCCGCCCAGGGGCCGGGCTGCCTTGTGAGGTGCAGTGACTGCCGCCCAGGGGCCGGGCTGCCTTGTGAGGTGCAGTGACTGCTGCCCAGGGGCCAGGCTGCCTTGTGAAGTGCAGTGACTGCCGCCCAGGGGCCAGGCTGCCTTGTGAAGTGAGTGACTGCTACCCAGGGGCCAGGCTGCCTTGTGAAGTGCAGTGACTGCCGCCCAGGGGCCAGGCTGCCTTGTGAAGTGCAGTGACTGCCGCCCAGGGGCCAGGCTGCCTTGTGAAGTGCAGTGAGTGCTGCCCAGGGGCCAGGCTGCCTTGTGAAGTGCAGTGACTGCTGCCCAGGGGCCGGGCTGCCTTGTGAAGTGCAGTGACTGCCGCCCAGGGGCCGGGCTGCCTTGTGAAGTGCAGTGACTGCTGCCCAGGGGCCGGGCTGCCTTGTGAAGTGCAGTGACTGCCGCCCAGGGGCCGGGCTGCCTTGTGAAGTGCAGTGACTGCCGCCCAGGGGCCGGGCTGCCTTGTGAAGTGCAGTGACTGCCGCCCAGGGGCCGGGCTGCCTTGTGAAGTGCAGTGACTGCCGCCCGGGGGCCGGGCTGCCTTGTGAAGTGCAGTGACTGCTGCCCAGGGGCCGGGCTGCCTTGTGAAGTGCAGTGACTGCCGCCCAGGGGCCAGGCTGCCTTGTGAAGTGCAGTGACTGCTGCCCAGGGGCCAGGCTGCCTTGTGAAGTGCAGTGACTGCTGCCCAGGGGCCGGGCTGCCTTGTGAAGTGCAGTGACTGCCGCCCAGGGGCCGGGCTGCCTTGTGAAGTGCAGTGACTGCTGCCCGGGGGCCGGGCTGCCTTGTGAAGTGCAGTGTCTGCTGCCCAGGGCCCAGGCTGCCTTGTGAAGTGCAGTGACTGCCGCCCAGGGGCCGGGCTGCCTTGTGAAGTGAGTGACTGCTGCCCAGGGGCCGGGCTGCCTTGTGAAGTGCAGTGACTGCCGCCCAGGGGCCGGGCTGCCTTGTGAAGTGCAGTGACTGCCGCCCAGGGGCCAGGCTGCCTTGTGAAGTGCAGTGACTGCTGCCCAGGGGCCAGGCTGCCTTGTGAAGTGCAGTGACTGCCGCCCAGGGGCCGGGCTGCCTTGTGAAGTGCAGTGACTGCCGCCCAGGGGCCGGGCTGCCTTGTGAAGTGCAGTGACTGCCGCCCAGGGGCCGGGCTGCCTTGTGAAGTGCAGTGACTGCCGCCCAGGGGCCGGGCTGCCTTGTGAAGTGCAGTGACTGCCGCCCAGGGGCCAGGCTGCCTTGTGAAGTGCAGTGACTGCTGCCCAGGGGCCAGGCTGCCTTGTGAAGTGCAGTGACTGCTGCCCAGGGGCCAGGCTGCCGGGGAGAAGGGAGGGACGTGAGGAGACCCTCCTCGGGCTCTCCCCGACTCTGAGAGGTGACGGTGGAAAGCCGGAGAGGCCGTGGCCAAGAAACGACGACGACTGGCCTCTCTCTAGGCCGACTGGCTCCGAGGCACCCGAGGAACCTGCAGGAACCTGCCCTGGCCCGGGGACAATGCACGTTAAGCGCTCCCAGCCCCCACTGCACTATGCGATCAACAAGTCCTCCGACTTAGGAAAATTCGAAACCATGGTTATTCCTTCATTATTCCCTGAAATAAACTCTCGTCTCTCTAGAGTAAAATCATCTCTCAATTTTCTTAGAGTAAAATCACCTTCCTGGTTATGATCTGCAAAAGCTAACATTAAAAAACAAAACAAAAACACAACTACTCCTGGCCAACTAAAACGAGAGAGAACGTACAACCCTGGAAGGCATCTGAACTTTTCCACAAGAAACCCACTAATGGCCCTGGCCGGTTGGCTCAGTGATAGAGCGTCGGCCTGGTGTGCGGAGGTCCCGGGTTCGATTCCCGGCCAGGGCACACAGGAGAGGTGCCCATCTGCTTCTCCACCCCTCCCCCTCTCCTTCCTCTCTGTCTCTTTCCCTCCCACAAGGCTCCATTGGAGCAAAGATGGCCCGGGCGCTGGGGATGGCTCCTTGGCCTCTGCCCCAGGCGCTAGAGTGGCTCTGGTCGCAACAGAGCAATGCCCCGGATGGGCAGAGCATCGCCCCCTGGTGGGCAGAGCGTCACCCCCTGGTGGGCGTGCCGGGTAGATCCCGGTCGGGCGCATGCGGGAGTCTGTCTGACTGCCTCCCGGTTTCCAGCTTCACAAGAAAAAAGAAAAAAAAAAAAAAAAAGAAACCCACTAAGTGGCCAACTGGCTCCAAGATAAAGTGTGAATGCCACTCAAATTGAAGATTTCAAAACTATAAAACACTACCTTGCACATAAGGAGGAACAATCGAAGCATCCCTCCCAAAGAGAAAGGTGAGGGGTTTCGGGCAGAACGAGGCCAGCCAGGCCAGCAGCTGCGTGCGTGCCTCAGACCCAGCCGCCGCGTGCCAGCAGGGAAGGCAGGATGAGCCCATCTGATGGGCAACCTCGAGCTCATCACATGGTGCACGGAGCCCCCACTCAATGGAAAACATGACAATACACTCACCATTTGATCCAGGCGAAAGAGCTGTGGGAAGACAAGCAAAGAACATAAACACACATTGGGTTTGTTCTTAAACGGAGGGATCGATAACAAGTGAGGGGGACATGGGGACCAATGTCCTTTCCAGGCAATCAGCCTGTCCTCATCCCATATAAATCCAAAAATGCCAACAATGATTAGATCATTAACTTGGTTTTTTTCTCTCATTAATGAGTTTTGAAAATTATTGCAAAAAGACAATTTGTATTACTACACTGCCTTTTTTTTTTTTTTTTTTACCTAGAATAGGCAGTGTTCCTACTGCCTAAAATTAGAAGACCATATTATCTAGTCTATAATCATTGGGTCTTTTATCATTGGATCTTTTACCTTCACGGACTGGCATGAAATTTCTGGCAAACTAGTATTTGCTGGCGGACCAGCACAGGTCCATGGACCGGCAGCTGAAAACCATTGATCTAGACAGTTTCGAAGTTGAGCAGCTCAGTTTGGTAACGGCCCTGTAGCTCTTGGTGGCAGTTTGGAATTTCAGCTCTAAAAGGCTATATTTCACCCCTTTTACAATAACTTTAACCTTCGAGTCAGCAATGCTAGCATGCTATTGATGCTGAGACACTAAATACCTACTAACCAGGTGATGGAAGACAATGACATACAAAGTTCTGGCATCTGGGAGGGTGATGGCAATACAGCTTCCTGATACGAAACACAAATGCCAGAATGCACTGGGCTAATGTTTACACCAATTCCCGGTGCCATCAATAGACAGATTAGCTTACTTCTGGAAAAATCATCCCTCTTCAAAGCTCAGGGTTTAGTGACTCTGACCTGTATCCTCTTCAATTGCAACCACATACCCGAAAGCTTAGGTTGTGTCTTCTTCTTTTTGCTTGAAACTTTTAAGAACTCATCGACAAGCAAGTCGTTAGCACAGGCTCTCCTGTCAGGGTCTGGTTCAAAGCACTTCAGGATGAACGCCTTGGCCTCTGCTGACATGGACTCCGGGATCTCCGGGTGGACTTTGAACATTCCCACCTAAGGCAAAGCGGAACGTGGCTTCTGAGTGACGTCTCATGGCGTGAGCTGCATCTGCAGTATCCCGTCACACCACGTTCAAGCTTCAGGTAAAGCGAGCTCTGTACAACAGCAGCAGGTGCATACCACACAGCCCCTCACCCCCCCACGGGAGGCTAGTCACAGAAAGAATCAGGGCTGGAGCATGTGCCGCAGCACGGAAAGAAGTGATCATCAGAAGCCCTCTGCCTTGGAGAACAGAAGACGTGTGAGGTTTCCGTCTCAGGAAGCAAGCTCTCAATTTCAAGTTCCCTCTGGCTTGGCGACTGCGTGGACTCAGCCACAGGTCACTGCTTTGCTGGGTCCCCAGATTCAGAAGCCGTGGCCCGGGGCTCTCTCAGCCCTATTTCGATATCAGATGCTCCCTACTTTGGGTGGTGGGGCTGTTTCCCACCCCTAAAAGTGTTACTAACGGGCAAACTAACAGGCTGGCAGGGCAGGTCTACGAGAGTAAAACCAGTGTGCTTAAAAGAACAATCATGCCTTTTTTAAAAATGGAGCCTTCGCCTGACAAGGCGGTGGCGCAGTGGATAGAGTGTCGGATTGGGATGTGGAGGACCCAGGTTCGAGACCCCGAGGTTGCCAGCTTGAGCGCGGGCTCACCTGGTTTGAGCAAAAAGCTCACCGGCTTGGACCCAAGGTCGCTGGCTTGAGCAAGGTGTTACTCGGTCTACTGTAGTCCCACGGTCAAGGCACATATGAGAAAGCAATCAATGAACAACTAAGGTGTCGCAAGGAAAAACTGCTGATTGATGCTTCTCATCTTTCTCCGCTCCTGTCTGTCCCTATCTATCCCTCTCTCTGACTCTCTCTCTGTCTCTGTATAAAAAAAAAAAATTAAAAATGGAGCCTTCAAACTCTTATGATAAAGAAGTAAAGGAAAATATTGCTTTAATACTTAAGTGGATAAAAATGTCCTTTTATCTCTCTCCGTGGAAGATTTTCACACTTTGTTTCCCAAACAGCTTAAATTGCCGACTGTGGAGCAGTGTGTTATTTACACTGTGCTGTGGAAGGTGACCCATGGAAGTTACCCTGCATGTCACTTATGGCTGAGAAAACTACAGCGATCCTTGCTGTAAGGCACACACCCCAGCCGGGAAGAGTTAGTCTTCCTGAACTTCAAAGTGCCCGGAGATAATGTTCACTTAGGCTCCATCCCTTCTGCCTAAAACATCTGACATACACACATGGAGCACCCGCTTCAGGGGTCTCAAACTCAACTCAGCATGTGGGCCGCAGAGCAAGATGCTAGAGAAATGAAAAATACAAGTAGGCCCCTAGGCTTACTTAATTTTATCCAAAATATTTTGAACTTCGTGGATTAGTCTGCGGGCCACACAAAATTGTTCGGCGGGCCGCATGCGGCCCGCGGGCCGCGAGTTTGAGACCCCTGCGTAGCTCGAGCCATCGGCGTTTGACATTTATAAGACATAGGAAATGTGACCTTGAACATCGCTGCTTGTGGTTCTCCCAGTTCATAAAAGGGTGGTTTTCCTGTGGCCATTTCGATGATGGTGCAGCCCAAGGACCAGATGTCTGCTGCCTTGCCGTAGCCCCTCGGTCCTTTATCGATTATTTCTGGGGCCATATACTGAAGGGTACCTGGAAATAATTCAAACACAGCTCCGCTTTAACAGAGAAAACAAGCGCATAGCTAATGACGGTTTCAATTTCTCGACATAAATAAGACAACTTTGAAAGCATGATTCAGGTCTTAACATCTCATCCTTTTTGAGTTCTAGTTTGCTGTTAATAAAAAAAGAAAATATCAGTTTTTATCATGGATTTTATTAGTGACATAAAAATAGTTTACCAATACGATCTGGTTATGAATGGATACTTCCTCATTTCTTAAATAGTATAATTAAGGCATCGTTTCATTGGGACCTCTTAGAAACATCTAATAACTGGTTGTCTGAGAATAACACGTGCCTGACATAAGGTGGCGCAGTGGATAAAGCATCAACCAAGAATAACACAGACTACATCAACACACCATTTTCTAAAATCAGTTTTTCAAGCACATAAAAACTCCTATTAAATGTACTTCTAATCTTTTCCAAAAAAGCTCTAGGTTACTCACCCATTTCCTTAGTTTTACATTTATCAATTCCTGATTTGAATGCTTAATCCTTCTGTTTTCATTCTTATTTCTAACTCAATAAAGCATAAAGATACTAAAAGCCATTCTTAAAAATAATCTAAACCTATAAATCAAATATAAATGACTTTTGCTGTGTGACTGTGGCCCATGGAACAACAGGTGTGACAGGTCAGAGACAGCTGTGAGCCATCATCAATATAGACAAATCATCAGACACAGAGAGAAGAAGAATGAAATGAGAAAGAGGGCAGATTTAGAAGGCTGCACGGAGTGAAGAGAGTTGAACAATGCAGTCTGATGGAAAGAGAATTAAGTGGAGAGCAAAGATCCCAAGTTCTGGTTCTGGTCTGGTGTATCTCAGACTAAACACTCAACTGCAGTCATAATACCGGCTCAAATGAGAGGCTGGGTTTACATTTCTAACACCTGCTGCAGTGATTCCCCCAAGTCGTGCGAAGAGAACAGAGTGCAAAGAGAAACCAGATTCTTGCCACATCCCCTGCTTCTGACATACTCATAACAAATAACATAATCAGCACACAGGAACTCGTCCAAGATGCCATTTTGAATTATTTCAAATCCTGAGGCATTTGCCAAAAGAGCTACTTCAGTATTTTCTGATTCATAAGCAGTGTCAGACATTTTGATAAATACAGACAACACCTTTTATGAATGCCTTGTGAGTGATTTGTCAGTGAAAACCGCTATGCAGAATTCCTCTAAGTTGTTCCCATGACACCCACTGTTTTGAACTAGGAACTGGCTGCTGCCATAAAAATAAATGCAATATATGTATTAATTTTGTCAAGTCTTGTCATCTTAGCAGGTTTATCCTCCAGATCTCATCATTACATAGCAGCAGCTCAAGTTCACGTTCACATACAACTGCGAACTGTCTGCTCTCGGCTTAAATCAGCAAAATTATTGGATGGGAGCATTTCACCTTGCTAAGGATAAGGTAACCACACTCCTCAACTCACCTACCCTTAGTAGAAAACTACTGTGATTTATCTTCATTTTTAGCTCCCCCCCCCCCAGGAATCTTTTTTTATGATGTAAATAAAATCAAGTGGCCTTTAGAAAACATGTGTTGAAGCCTACTGCTCCTTTTTGCTGTCTCTGCGTCTAAAATAGAATTCGTGAGAGAATTTGAGTTGTTCTAATGTCTGAGTAGGAATCACAGCTGATCAACAATATCGTGAATTGAAAAAAGTCGGACAATTCAAGTAATATGTTAACAATAAATTATGCAATGTTTTTATTCATCAGATAATAGTTCAAAGAACGCTATCTGCCAGTTGTGTTTAATTATCATCCATTGAGCAAGTGCCAATAAAAACAGGTTTAGTTAAATGTTCGTCTCTGCTCTCTCCCCCACAAACACATGACACATAATATTTTATATAAGAGATTTACAGAGCTGGATAATGAAGCTGCAAGCCAATCCGGCGCTACTACAGCTTAGTAGCTAAAAGCTTAAATTCCAATGTCACACTTTGTCCATTCATGTAATTCATTCATTCAGTAATTCTATACTGAGGGCCTACTATGGGCCAGGCACTGTTCCAGGCTTTTAAAATACAGCTGTAAACAGAAATTCCTGGGCTCATGGAGAGCCAGGAATTTTTGCAGTGGGAGACAGACAATAAACTGTAGCGTAATAAGTTACGCAATATGTTAGAAAGTTATGTGTTATGACAAAAAACAAGAGTGAGAGAAGGGCAGCAGGGAGGGCCTCACTGACATGGCATCTGAGTTAAGACTTGAGGGGCAGAAGGACTTAGCCAGGCAGGCAGCCGGGACAGAGTGTTACTAACAGAAGGAAAGGCATGTGCAAAGGCCCTGTAGCACAACGAAGGAAATGTAGGAAGGCCTATGTCTCTGGGAGAGAGTGAGCAAGCAGGGGCGGGAGGGAGTGAAGTAGGAAATGAGGTCCAAAAGGTAACAGACTACGAATCAGGTCAGAGCTTTGTCCACCACTGTAAAGACTTTGGCATTTGCTCCGAAAGAAGCAGAAAGCCACTGAAGTCTCTGAGTGACTGGGCTTGATTTACATTTTACAAGGATCACTTTGGCTGTGGTTCAGAATAGACAGCAGGGGACAAGTTAGCAAGCAGGGAGAGCAGGCGACTGAGGGAATGCGGGTGAAACTTGAGGGGAGCAGGGGAGGTGGTGAGGAGCCGCTCCAGTTTTGGACACACGCGGAAGGCAGAGCCAGTAGGTTTCCCTGATGGATTGGGCTGAAGTGTAAGAAAAGAGAGGCGCCACGGGTAATTCTAAGTTTGGAGTGACCGTCAACTGAGATGGAGACAAGTGTGGGTGGAGCAGGTCCGGGGAGAAGTTATTAATTCCATGTGGCATGTTAAGTCTAGTTTGAATCATAGCTCTATTACTTACTAGCTTTGTGACCTTGGCAAGTTCTTTAACCTCTTTGAACCTGCATTTTCTCACCATAAACTGGGACAATAATACCCAAGAATTAGGGCTGATGTATGAATTTCAATGAAATAAGATATGCAAAGCACTTAGCACCATTGGGCACACAGGTGGCCACAACCACCCGCCCTCTCATCATATCATGGAGACGTGAAGCAGATCAGCGTCCTGTAATGCAGTCCGTCAGAGGCCAGTCCACGGCTAGTGTGGAGTGGAGGCTGTGAGGAATTATGGGGCAGGGTCTGCACGCCCCGGGCCCTCCTGACGGGCGCTGGAGACACTCAGCACGTGAGGCCAGAGAGGCGTGCGAGCCCCAGGCTCTGGGTGGCTGACTTCCTGCGACTCCTTTGAGAATTAACAACAACAAAAAAAATGTTTTCAAGTTTAGCAGAAGAAATTAAATTAACATCTTGCCCAAATAAAGCATCTGAAAGTAGGAATTGTCCTCTCAGAAGTTACCAAGTCTTGGAAGCATCTAAAATACCCCTTGCCAAGTTGAGACAGGATGAGAAAAGAAATGTTAAAACATTCAAAGTTACTAATAAGTTGGGAATTATTTTGTCCAATAAAATACATTCTAAATATGTTTAATTCCTTGCTCTGAAATTCCCAGTGCTGTGAGAGCAGAAACCGGGCCAGAGATGTTGCTGACACAATGTTCTGAGGAGAAAACTTACGGGGTTTCTCTCTCCTCCCCCCTCCGTCCAGGCTTCCGGAACAGACCCTGAGCGAGGTGGGGAGAAGGGCGGACTGAAGCAAGAAGGTCCAAGCCAAGAGCAAAGGGTAGAGAAAAATTCTGAGTGCTATCACTTATAAACTGTTGTGACTTCCGGCTGTGAAGTTCCTTTTCTAGAACTCTCGATTTCTTCATCTGCAAAATGGAGGCACTACCACCTACATCACAGAAGTCAGAAATGGGGATACCCGGCCATTTTGCTTTGTATAAAACTTTTTTTTTTTTTTTTACAGAGACAGAGAGAGAGTCAAAGATAGGGGCAGAGAGACAAGAACGGAGAGAGATGAGAAGCATCAATTCTTTGTTGCGATACCTTAGTTGTTCATTGATTGCTTTCTCATATGTGCCTTGACTGCGGGCCTTCAGCAGACCGAGTAACCCCTTGCTCGAGCCAGTGACTTCGGGCTCAAGCTGGTGAGCTTTTTTGCTCAAACCAGATGAGCCCGCGCTCAAGCTGGCAACCTTGAGGTCTTGAACCTGGGTCCTCCGCATCCCAGTCGGACGCTCTAGCCACCGTGCCACCGCCTGGTCAGGCTCATTACTTTTTTTTTTTTAATGTTTTTTTGTTTTGTTTTGTTTTTCTAAACCTCTCGCTCTCTCGTAATAATGAGAATGCTTCCCGAGAAGTAGCAGAATGGAGTGGGAAGAACTTGGAAGGGAGAGCAGGGGTGAAGTCCCAGCATGCCCTCCCAGGAACCTCTGGGCAGCCATTGTCCTCCGAACCTGTCTCCTCTTGGCTACTGCTACCTTTTGGAAATCTCTCTGTCCCCACCCTCCCAGGGCTCTGCTCCTCGGCGGCCTGGTGGCTGCCCTGCCTGGCTCCTGAGGAGAGCTCTCCCCACCCCAGTCTGAGACGGTGAGTCACTTCCTCTTTCCAGATTGAAATCCTAGTTATTTATGTTGTCAGTAGGAGAACACACCACAGGCAGTAAACAGATTAGAAAAGGGGGAATTCATAGTCCACATGGGAAGTGATTAAGGTATGAGTAAGAATCACAGAGAGGTTAAGTTAAAATAATGTTAAAAACAACAACAAAAAACCTTGTCAGGGTTACAGTGACCGTAGGCCAACCAGGAGAGAAGTAATGACATAAAAAGAAAAACAAATCTTCGGTAGCATTAAGCACGGAGACAAGTCATATAAACACAAGATGGGAAAAGGGCCAGATCAAACCCTGTATAATATTCTTCAGTGATCCATCAAAAGATATCAACGTGAGTGTGCGTGAGAACGACTAAATTTCTCTCTCACGTTCCGCTCAAACGCAGCAATCATTTCTTTATTTACATAAGTTCCGTATCGTCATTGCAAAAACGTACCAGTAAAAGTTTCAGTACTTGGGCTTATGCCAGCAAGCCTCTTGGACGTCCCGAAGTCAGAGATCTTGAGAACACCACTGTAGGTGTTGATCAACACGTTGTCACCCTAGGGAACAGAGGACTTTGATCAAACATATTAGCTTTCTTCCAATCATGTTTATTTTTAGCTAGCTAATCCAATAAGAAAAAGTGTCCTTAGAGCAAACAAGGACACGAATTCTGTACTGTATATTAATAGTTCATCTTAATAGCGAATTGTTTTTTAAACTTTTTTTTTTTTATTTTAGTGAGAGGAGAGGAGGCAGAGAGACAGACTCCCATATGCACCCTGACCGGGATCCACCCGGCAAGCCCACTAGGGGGCGATGCTCTGCCCACCTGGGGCCTTTGCTCCACTGCAACCAGAGCCAGTTTTTAGTGCCTGAGGTGGAGGCCATGGAGCCATCCTCAGTGCCTGAGGCCAACTCGCTTGAGCCAATTGAGCTATTGTTGCAGGAGAGGAAGAAAGAGAGAAAAGAGAGACGTGAGAGGGCGAGGGGTAGAGAAGCAGATGGTACTTTCTCTTATGTACCTGGGTTTGACCAAGAATCAAACCCAGAACCCAGGACATCCAAACGCCAGGCTGACACTCTACCACTGAACCAAATGGCCAGGGCCTCAACAGTGAATTCTTGACACCATTTTTGTTTCTATGATACGTTATCAGTTGTTCAAAATCTGCCACTCGGGTCACAAGGTCAAACATGGTTCCTAGTTAGAGCTTGCTACAGTTTCCAGATAACAGGAGTTACGTGTACCTGGTACAGGTATGATACGTTCAATGATGATATTCGTCCTCTCCCAGTCACTTGTACTTTCATTTCTAGGTAGTTTTACTTTCTTTCTGGGGGGACTATTTAGGGGTAATCAAGAAGCATATGGGTTGATTTTACAGTAGCAATATTAACTTACTTTTCCATAGTCTAGCCTTTGTCAGAAATTGATTAGTTCTGAATATCTTCTTTTTAAAGAGAATCTACTAAATTATCTAATTTTAGTTTAATACATACATATATGATAGTTGTGAGAAGAGACTTCTTTTTTTCCCTCTAATCATTTATTCATTGATTCAATAAATATTTACTGAGTCACTACCACAGGCAAGGGTACAAAGACGAACCGGCCTCTAAGTTCCCAAGAGCAAGGTCCACATCCTGTTCAATATGGTTCCGCTGTGCCAACTCTCACGCAGAGCAGGGCCAGGCACGCAGGGGAAGGTTCGTCTTTGTTCACTGAACATGGCTAAGGAGTTATTCCTTAAGTAGGTTAAGATATGAACATCAATCACTGACTTAAGAGTGGAATGTTAGCTTATATTTCTATTTCAAGATTTACTTATTCACCATTCTAAGTTAATACCTATAACACAATATGGCTTTTGCAAATAAAACAATTGCCCACAAAGGAATTTAGGAAAATGTATCCTAGCTCATCCTACCTTTATATCCCGGTGAACGATCTGATTGTCGTGGAGGTACTTCAACCCTTCGAGGATTTGCTTTGTATAAAATCCAATTGTTTGCTCATTGTCTTTCAAGGGGCCCCACTTGGAACGAAGGAGAGCAGAAAGACTTCCTGTAAAGCAGGGAAAAACCGCAAAATCAAATCTTAATCCAAACGAGTTCTTTCTCTCTTTATTTTTTTTAAAGATTTTATTAATTGATTTTACAGAGAGAGGTGGGAAGCAAGAAATGTCAACTCATAGCTGCTTCACGTTAGTTGTTCACTGGTTGTTTGCCGTTATGTGCAAGCTGTGGGTTTCTAACTCGACCTCAGCATCCCAGGTTGCCGCTCTATCCACTGTGCCACCACAGGCTAGGCCAAACGAGTTCTTTTTTTTTTTTTTGTATTTTTCTGAAGCTGGAAACGGGGATAGACAGTCAGACAGACTCCACACGTGCCCGACCGGGATCCACCCGGCACGCCCACCAGGGGGCGACGCTCTGCCCACCAGGGGGTGATGCTCTGCCCCTCCGGGGCATCGCCCCTTTGTGACCAGAGCCACTCTAGCGCCTGGGGCAGAGGCCAAGGAGCCATCCCCAGCGCCCGGGCCATCTTTGCTCCAATGGAGCCTTAGCTGCGGGAGGGGAAGAGAGAGACAGAGAGGAAGGAGACGGGTGGAGAAGCAGATGGGCGCTTCTCCTGTGTGCCCTGGCCGGGAATCGAACCCGGGACTTCTGCACGCCAGGCCGACGCTCTACCACTGAGCCAACCGGCCAGGGCCCCAAACGAGTTCTTTAAAGTACATTAATAATGTAACACTAATTTAAGCTAACATTTGTCGGTTATTTACAGTGGCTTAGGAACTATACTAGACGCTTGGGCTCAGATATGAACAGGCAAGTGTCCCTGCTCTGAAGATGCTCATTATCAAATAGTAAGTAGTTAAAAGCTCCTCACTTGCTAACTTCAATAGAAGTCGTGATAATTGATATTAATATTTCTGATAATTATTGTTTTCTAATGTCACATGGCAACTTTTCTTTTCACTTAGACAAATTAAGAGCTGTCAACATGTAAATCCCATTCAATTTTACTGCTCTTCAAGGCCCTAAGCATTTATCATTTTTAAAGGAAGAAGAGTATCTCTTACCTCCTGGAACCTGCTCCATGAAGATCTTAATGAAACCATTCTCACTGAAAGAACCCAGATACTGGACAATATTCTTGTGCTTCAGATGCTTATGCAATGCTATTTCTTCATGTAGGGGCTGGGAGTATCTGAAAGACATGCAGATGTCGATGAGCTAATTAGGAAGCCAGACTTGAGCGTACAAACTTATGCAATATAAAATGAAAATGTCAGCTAAATATATACCCATGTATAAAATCAAATATGACCATCTAAGGGCTTTATTTCTAATAACATAACCTCGGTGAAGCTGGAGCGATGGTAGGATCTCAGGGGAAATGTGTCAGGCACTATTCTAAGCCTTTTGTATATATTAACTCACTTCTCACAACCACCCCCTGAGAAGGTAGTTAGTAAGATGACCATTGTATAGATGAGGAAACTGATTCAGAGAGGATGACTAACCTGCTCAAGATCTCAGAGCTAGTAAATGACAGAGTTAAGATTTGAACCCAGGAAAATAGAAATCATCCACATAGTTCAATGTCCAAATTTACATAATTTTGGCCTCATAACATAACTTTATTATGGCCTCATAATTTAACTTAACTATTCCAGGAGACTCTTATCCGGGAAGATAAAAACTGTAAATAACTTCAATGCTAGTTGCAGAACTTACTGAAAGGCCCATCAACTCTTCAATAAAAAACATACAAACATTTATATCCCAAGTTTCCTTGAGCCCCTTGCCTTGAAATTCTCACACTATTGTGTTCGTCAATTCTATTACATTAGGCTTTTAAAAAGCCAGTCCTAACCAAGACTCTACACTGAAAGACCAGCTTTCAATCAGACTTCAAAATCATGTACTTAGTATATGCTGTTTTATCAAATTATAAAATGAAAGTATTTCACATTACTATAAAACTTGCAGGCTCTTTTTTTTTTTTTTTTTAGACAGAGAGAGAGTCAGAGAGGGATAGACAGGGACAGACAGACAGGAACAGAGAGAGATGAGAAGCATCAATCTTCGGTTTTTCGTTGCGACACCTTAGTTGTTCATTGATTGCTTTCTCATATGTGCCTTGACTGTGGGCCTTTGGCAGACCGAGTAACCCCTTGTTCAAGCCAGCAACCTTGGGTCCAAGGTGGTGAGCTTTGCTTAAACCAGATGAGCCCGCGCTCAAGCTGGCAACCTCGGGGTCTCAAACTTGGGTCCTCCACATCCCAGTCTGACGCTCTATCTACTGCGCCACCGCCTGGTTAGGCAACTTGCAGACTCTTAAAAATCTTGAATCCATTGTATCTCTAATATAATTATTGTATAACTAACTATGGTAGGATGTCAGCAATGATAAAGAGCATCAAAACTATTCCCTAATTTCTTTTTCTGCTGTATAATGAAGGCTACAGATGTAAAAGGCACTAACAGATTAAGTATAAATCTGATGCCTCATAACTTGCTTCAGTCCTACATGCAATAAATGGTCAGATCACACAATGGCAAAACCATGTAAGCAGAATGGATTTTCTTGAATGTCAATAACAAACACTGGAATTGCTTTGTATTGAATAATACTGTTTTCATGAAGATTTTCAGGGCAAGCTATAAACCAAAGCAGTATCAGATTACAAAACAAATCTGTTTAATTTAAACACACTTTTGTAACCTGTGAACTACTCAGAAAACTGCCAACAAAAAATGGACTTTTACCCATTTTATTTCCTTTAGAATAGCTCTAGGAACTATGAAAGCAGCTAGTAAACAGAACTCTTTAACAGGATGTCAAAGACAACACCACCATTTTGGTAAATGCTTGAATGAGAGAACATGAGAAATACCAGTATGGAAAGTTACCAATAAGATACTTCGGTAATGACTCTCAAATATGAAGACATTTGCAAGTTATGTTTCCTCATTTGGTTTAAACACTTGAATAACACTAGTTGTTAAGGTTGCTCCTAATATGCATGAAATAAATTAGTGGCAAATATTGGACTTTCTTGTACAGATTTAGAAAATCAAGATGCCCTGGCCGGTTGGCTCAGTGGTAGAGCGTCGGCCTGGCGTGCAGAAGTCCCGGGTTCGATTCCTGGCCAGGGCACACAGGAGAAGCGCCCATCTGCTTCTCCACCCCTCCCCCTCTCCTTCCTCTCTGTCTCTCTCTTCCCCTCCCTCAGCCGAGGCTCCATTGGAGCAAAGATGGCCCGGGCGCTGGGGATGGCTCCTTGGCCTCTGCCCCAGGCGCTAGAGTGGCTCTGGTAGCAACAGAGCGATGCCCCGGAGGGGTAGAGCATCACCCCCTGGTGGGCAGAGCGTCGCCCCCTGGTGGGCATGCCGGGTGGATCCCGGTCGGGCACATGCGGGAGTCTGTCTGACAGTCTCTCCCTGTTTCCAGCTTCAGAAAAATATAAAAAAAAAAAAAAAGAAAAAAAGAAAATCAAGATGACTAAAGAACCTTAAGTAGCTAACTCAGTTTGTGATGAACCAAAAGGTTCCCATCTCCTGATCCTCCACTGAAGATCAATCATGAAGGTTTAAATGTAACAGCCTGGAGAAGCAAATATATGGGCTCCCTGCCACCCCGCGCCTCAACAACACACAACTACATTATGTAACCAAAGGTAGCTCAAAAGTTACAATAATAATCGGGATTCACCCTAGCTAAGAATAGGAACTCTTCTCCAATATGGAAATGATGAGGAACACCCAGCAGTTCTCACTCATTGTAAGTGAAAGTGTAAGTGTGAACATGCCAAGCATCGATGAGCGTGAAATTATAGTTTGTTCAGGTCAATAAGCTATGCTTGTCGATGGGAATTACAAGGAAATCCTATTTCATCTCAATTAGCTGTAACAACAACAACAACAAAAGGAATGATACAATCAGAGATGCTTATATATATTCTGCTTTGAAAAGTTATTAATCTACATTGTCTCCAGAACGCCTACTCTGAGTCAAATTTCCACTACAACCATCTAAACCAGGGGTTCCCCCATCGGATGGGCATTTGCATCCCTTGGAAGGCTTTTAAAAATATCACAGGCCTATCCCAGAATTTTGGGGGAGGGGCCTAAAAGTCAGTATTCTTAAAAGTTCCCCAATATGCTGTAATATACAGCTGGGTAAAAAAAAACACCAAACAAAAAACTGATCTAAAAAAATAGCTCAGGGGTGGGGAGAATGTTAGAGGGGGACGCAAACCTGAGATTAGATGGGATCATGACCGCATACTCCCGCCATCTGTCTTACTACCTCGGACTCTCTAACAAGGTGCTTTTAGTGGGAAAGAAGCACAGAAGACACTTTGTTGCCATGATCCTTCGTTACAGATGGCAACGTTTAGTGTATACTGGATTATGCATTATTCACATCCACTCTACCACTTTAGTAATTATCCTGTCTAATTGCTTTCTTTTAAAATGCAACGTCAAAACCTCTCCAGGGCACATAAATAGAAATATTCTTGTGTGCGTTATCTCACAATACCATGATAGACTTCACTATAATCTTCTTTTATTGGTAAGAAGAAATGCCCTGCACCAGCTGTTCAAGAGACAGGCCGGTCGTGCACATGTGTTTGAGCAATCCACATTATGCCAAATGCACTGTTACAGAACGGGACCTTTGTTGCTGCTGGTGTGCTCTGTGTCTGCATAGCGGCAGCTGAATAAACTGAAGTGACAAGGATGATGTAAAAAGTAGCTTTCTTCCAGGGGATGTTGCTAAGGTCAGTGAGTTTGCTGCTGCAATTTGATAATGACAACCCCCTTAAACTTTACATTATTTCACAATCTATTTATATATTACTTAACCTATAGGGATAGTTACCACAAATTTTAATGTGACAAATTTATATATAATACTGTGGGCATTTAATGAATAATTTCTACCACTTTCATAAGAATTCATAAATATATCTTATGAATTAACCCAGATGAAACTCTGCGACAACAGCAGAGAAAAAAATATATGAGAAACCATACATGTGTCAGACAGCAACAGCTGTGTGTCCACCTAGTATTTGTTCTTCCCCTTTCTATGGTTTTGTTTGTAGACACATGGCCAGCTAAACTACTATTGAGTTTCTAAGCTTCCCTTGTGGTTAGGGCTAGTTACTTTTGGCTAATAAAACAGAGGTAAAAGTATGCTGGACACTTCTGGAAAAGTGTGCCTTCCTTTCCTTCTGCCTGCAATGCAAATCTGCAGGCTGGAGGCTGAGTGGTCCCTGCGACAGTCACACACTAAGGATGGAGAGGCAGAAAGAGCGATGGACCTAGCATACTGGTGGCATGGGAGAGTGTCTCTTTCAGCATGGGGTTTCTTACAGAGGGAAGACGTGCTAGAAGCCACGAGGCAGCAGATTTTATGACTTGGGAGAAGAGAGAGTATGGTTGGAGAAGCAAATGACAGAACAGAACAACAGAGCCGGGAGCAGCAGAACATCCTGTGACCACGGTTGTGTCTCCCCTGGACAGCGTTCTTGTTTCCAGAGAGTCCCCATGATGTGTGGCTCATACCATTTCTTTACGTATTTCTTCTGTTCTTTTCTCTCTTTTCCTTCTAGTATTCCACGGGGCCTATGCTACACTGCTTGTAGTTGACCCACAGTTCCTGGATATCTTTTCTCTCTTCCAGTCTGTTCTTCCTGGCTTTTCAGTTTTGGAAGATTCTACTGACATGGCCTCAAGCAGAGGCTGAGCCAGGCGTCCGGCCCATCAAAGGCATTCTTCTCTTCTGGCGCAGGGTCTGATTGCTAGCTTGCCTATGTAGTTCTTCCTTAGGGTCTCCACGTCTCTGCTGACACCGCCATCTGTTCCGACAGGCTGCCTACTCTATCCAGTAGAGCCCTTATCATGTTTGTCATAACTCTTTTAAAGTCCTGATTATTCCAACACCTTGGCCACATCTGAGACTGGTTCTGATCCTTGCTCTGTCTCTTCAAACTGCCTTTTTCCTTTTAGTATGGTCTGTAACTTTTGTCAAAAGCCAGACATGGTATAACAGGTAAAGGAACTCTGGGAGGGGAAGCGGTCTACAGTCCCACCATTAGGTCTCAGTCTTCCAGTAAGCCTGTGCCACTGGGCCGTGGCCTTCGCCAGGGCTTCTCAGTCCCCCGCCACCCCTCAGGGGGGACAGGGTGGCTAGAGAGGGCTGCAGCTGGCTGTCTCCCTTCTCCCAGGTTGGTCAGTCTCTGATAACACTCCAACAGGGTAGACCAGTGGTTCTCAAACTTTTTGAAGTCAGGGCACATTTAAAATCCTACAAATAATTGTAGGCACACTATATACAAAGTTCTGAGAAATATGTTATAATAATTAAGTCAAATATTAAAGGAAAAATATAAAGTCCAAGTGTGCTTTTATGGTAATTAAACAAAATAAATATGACAAAATTAAATTTATTCTGAAATTAAAAAATATTTTTTATGTTACATTTTTTGTTATGCTTTTTAGAATTCGTAAAAAAGAGGGGTTAAAAATAAAAAAGTTATCTTTTTATATATATATAGATACATTCTTAGTAAGATTTAGCAAATGTGTTAAGTTTCTTCATTCATACATATCATCTTAACTTTACACCAAACAAAGGATGGAAGAAACTTGCCTCCAGTCTTTCTGGGGAACATGGGGGGTAGTGTAAACAATCCAGCACCACAGCTTAACAGCCTTTTGCAACCTAATCAGGCAAGTGAGGTGGGGGGTTGGGCAGACTGTCAGTTTACAGCTAATTCCCCACACCTCTGTCCCCCAAAAATCTAAACTCCAAAAAACCCTGTTGGTTTTTTGGTCCCCAACAGGTACATCTTTCCAGGAATACCATAGGGCACACCTGGAAATCTAGGGTGCACAGTGCGCCCTGGTGCACACTTTGAGGACCACTGGGCTAGACCCTGGTAAAAACAGTTTCTCCTGAGGGCAGGCCTTGTTGAAAAGAACAGAATGTTCTGGCATACTTCAAAATGGTTCTTCCTGCCCCGCCCCCTCAGAAGTGTGAGAGGGTTCTTCTCCTACACTCACTGTGAGGACCTAGTGGTGCTGCTGGAGGCAAAGCTCACAGAAGTGTAGGACTCTCCCATGCCCCCTCCAATCTGCGGGCAGTGGCTTGTCCTGTGATCCCACTTCTCTGACGGATCTAGGAAGAACTGTCGATTTCTGTGCGTTTAGCTTTCTATTTGTTGTTAGGGTGGAATGCCAGCTTCCAGCCTCCATCATGCTGGCCTGGGACCTGGAACCTCTGGTTCAAACTATTTCAGATGACACTGATTCCCCAGCCATCCATATATTAAACCAGCTGCCCTCCGACACAACCTGGGTCCAACACACACAGGGCTCTTCTCTTCTCTACCCTTAAGAGTCCTTCCCCACCAGGCTTGTAACTGAAACACTACATGATGCAGCAGCTAAACCCCACAGGGAGCTAATTAAAACAATGGAGTTTTCTGACAGACTTTCATTATTTAGAATATCACCAAAATATTTCCTAAAAGGCTACAGACAACCCCAAATACCTTAGCAACAGCTTTTTATGAACCACAATGACCATACCTGCTATCTCTCTCTGGGATTTCCTTAATAGCGATTCTGACCTGGTTGCTCAGGTCTCGGCCGGCGTAGACGATCCCGTAAGTGCCTTTCCCTAAAATGACTCTGTCTCCATTTTCGTCGTATTCATAGTCATACTGCAAAAGGAGAAATGGGAAGAGGAGATGGAAACATTAATTGCATTCTACATTCTGAACATCAACTTTCTCCAAAAGCATGTCTCCTTATTTTAGCAGATGGCTTTAATAAAGGCAACAGTCAGATGAAATTCTAAAAAGTGGCTTCAAGAACCAAAGAATAGACACTCGACATACAACCCATAGTGTGCTCATGTTTTCACAACTGTTAGGAGCACAGTGGGGACTACATATTTAAATCCACAAAAGTGTTTTTTCAAGAGTCCACTTGGATTCTTTTACCCATTAAATCCTGTTTTTCATCGATTCTAGGGAGAAGTATAATTAGCATCAATATCTGTCATATCTAATTAATCTTTTGTTTTGCAGCTTCTGGTGCTGTTAAACTATTTCACACCCTACCAGGAAAATAAAACCACTCAAAGGCTTTGGGTAAGAAGGAAAATTATTTGAGGTTTTACTAGTAGTTGACAATGAGAAAGCAAGGGGTTATTTTTATATCACCTCAATTCCCTAAGACTAAAAAGCTGTTTTAAAGACAGACCGTAATTGAAAAATAAAAAATGATTTTAAAAATAACTAAAACAACAACAAAAAGGAAAATGAAAAATAGAAAATTTCATGTTTGATGTAAAAAGGAAATACATACAGCTCTATACCCCAAACTGTCAAGCATGTCAGTCAAACATGAAAAAACTGGTTCAAATATAAGGGGTTAGAGAGCATCTGGTAGAGCCCTCATCAGACTTAGAGGTGTTATCCACAAAGGCATACCCTTTGTCTCAGACTGGAATTACGGGATGCAGGGCCATCAAATGACCAAGCCACATCTCTGTAAAAATCCAGTGTGAAAACACGGACCAGTAGAGAGATCACAAGAATGAGATCCTTGTATTGTCTACATTTTGCTGGAGCGTCAAACTGGCAGCCACAGCTAGATTCTACTCACAGAAAGGTGACTTCTTACATTTTTGAGCCAGCAGCAAATTAAACATTAAGACTGACAAATAACCCCAAAGAGGACAATGATCATGGATTTTGACATTCATTCACAGAACAGCCTTAAAATATATAAAGCAGAGCTGCTAAAATTACAAAGAAAAATAGTCAAATCTAAACCACAATAGGTTTTAATAGAACTCCTATAGAAACTGATACAGCGAGATGACAAATTTACAGTAGAGACCCTAATGGCACATTTAACAAATATGACATAGACAGAAAGAGCCTTGCAACCAAATATAAATTCTTTATGTGCATTTTTGAAAAATATGTAATACTAACTGTTCACATATTCAGCCACAAAGAAAAGTCCAACCAGTTCAAAAGAACTGGTATCAGAAAAGAGCAGGATCTTTGACCGTCGGATATTAAAAATAACATGGCCAACAAATATATTTGAAAACTGACTTTTGCACTTTAAAATAATCAATGAATTGATCAATGAAATGATTGTGGGAATTACCTGTCAAAAAAAAAAAAAAAGAGAGAAGGAGAGCATTACATATCAAATGCCCACAGATATAAAGGTACGTAGATGAAAATTTTCACGGCCTTAAAGAATTGAATTAGAAAACAAAAAATTTTAAATGATTAAATTAAATTGTCAAGTCAAAGAAATATAGAATGGATAGTTTTTTACTGTCCAATGAGAGTAAGAGCGGATTTCTGGTTTTGGCAACATGGTAGACTAAGTACCTGAAAATCTTTCTGTGAAAAACACCTAGATAAGATCTAGCGAGGCTTACAAAAAAGTACAGAAGACTGTCAGGAGCTATAAATAAAGAGGAAAAGGAACAATTAGAAGGTTATCACAAGAAATTATGTCCTTGCAGCTATGGTATGACAATGGCACAGGGCTTTTAGTCTCATTAACCTAGGGCAGAGGTTGGCAAACATTTCTATAAAGGGCCAGATTCTGACTACTTTCTGACTTGTGGGCCAGCACTTCTCACCTCTGCCACTGTAGCATGAAAACAGCCCAGTCATTATATCAACAAATGGGCACAGTTGTGCTCCAATAAAACTTTATTTACCAAGAAGTGGCAGATGGATTTGGCCTTTGGGCCATTGTTTGACAACCCCTTATCTGGGACATTTATCTTTTTTTTTTTTTTTTTAATTTAGTGATACAGACAGAAAAGGGAGAGAGATGAGAAGTATCAATTCTTCATTGCGGCACCTTAGTTGTTCATTGATTGCTTCTCATATATGCCTTGACTGGGGGGCTCTAAGTGACTCCTTGTTCAAGCCAGTGACCTTTGGGTTCAAGCCAGTGACCACGGGTTCATGTCTAAAATCCCACACTCAAGCCGGCAACCCCATGCTCAAGATGTTGAGCCCACGCTTAAGCTGGTAAACTTAGAGTTTTGAACCTGGGTCCTCAGTGTCCCGGGTCGACGCTCTATCCACTGCACCACAGCCTGATCAGGCAAGGGACATTAGTCTTAATGCCCAAGAGTGGACAGGTCTTGTGTGCCTACACTATGAGAAGAGCTAGAACACACAAAACTAAGGTCCTTGAAAAACTTTAACTTGGTGAAAGGGTAAATTAGAAAAAAGTCAACCCACTGTGCTGTGAAACAAAAAGAAAGCTTGTCTATCTCAGACCAGCTCTGTGTGGACAGAAATGAGTCTCCTCTGAATACTTTCAACCACCGGCTGGCTATTATTCCTCATGCTGTTCGGAGTTCAAATTTACACTTAATCATAATACCCATAATTGGTCTTGAGCATGGGACATCCCTGGAGCTCCTAGCAGAAACAAAGCAAAAACATTTTAAAGAGAGATCCCCTTAAAGGCTATGCAGGATTCTCACTGATAATGGACCACCGAAACTCAGCTTACAATCCAAAAAATATATTAGGAAATAATTCATGACTAGTGAAAATTAGCTTATTTGACAAACATCAATCTCTAAAACTTCATAAATTATTAAAAAATAATTTATTTTTCAATATACAGAAAGTGTATATTAAGTAAATTCAACATAAGGATATTAAATAAGAAATAAAAAAATGACAAAAGGATAAAAGATACTCTAAAAAAATGGTCTAATTTGAGACAGCATCAAATAAAAGAAATCAATCCCTAAAATAGGGAGAATAAAAATAAATCCACACTCAGATATATTATAGGAAAACTACAGAATAAGAAAGGCAAACAGAAGATCATAGAAGGAAGACGAGATTAACAAGAGCAAATTACCTACAGATCTACAGAAGTAGGTAGCCAGATCACTTTGCACTCTTCAGGGTACACATTCTCCAATGAGAGACCATTGTTTCGGAGCAGGAAGCAGTGGGCCGTGCTGTTACCAGCTCCAGCTCATTTGTTTCCAACAGGTTTCCAAGTCTTAATAGAAAGCAACCAGGTTGTATTCTCTCATGGGAAACTATGGTCAGTACCATGCCAGGACTGTGAGCACTGACCTCCCTATCACGGACCCTTCTCTGGCTGAGGACAGTGTCAGCTTTCCCAGCGGCAACCCTGGGTACCTCTTCCTAGGTTCCCCCGGGCACATTAGAGAATGCTGTTATTCTGGCTGCGAATGTAAGGCTAAAGATTATCCTCACCCAGAGCAGAAGACCAGGTACGTTTTCAGGTGAGAGAAAAGGGAGCAGGAATCGGTTAGCAATTTCCACAGACTAGGAGATAAAACTGGACTCCCGCGAAGAGGCAGTAAACGTAGTCCAAACACGCCACCTGAAGGAGCCCCCGTCTCCACACCCAATTCCTGTGGCTTGAATTTCTGTCACTCTGAGCCAGGCATGCTGGGAATCTGCAGCCAGGTCTCAGGCCAGCAGGAGGCAGGGCAGGAACCAACACCGAAGGAGTTCATCTTCCCCAGTGTGTGCTCGCTCTCAAAGGGGAAAAACCTGTACTCTGAAGCTGGCATTACCACCACCTTCAGTTATTATAATGCTTTATTGTTTAAAAGAGAGTTAACTTTCAATAACCTACTTCATTCGATGGTCATAATAAGCCCGTGTCACAGCAGGGAAGTTCTATGATTAATGGCAATTTACAAAGGATCAGAAATATCTTTTCCAGTGAGAAAATATGTGGTTTTAAACCTAGCTCATATGATTTCAGATTTTGTGTTCTTTCTGCTATAGAGAAATCCTTTCCTAGCATAAGAACTTAAAAGGTGAATATTAGTCCTGTTTCCAAATGCCTATAGTATAAAGGTGTCCCAGAATACTATCAATATCCACGGGACACCACTGGCTTTTTCAAGCAGACAGCTGGCTGACCTCCGGTGGCCATCTTGGATTCCATTCTTCCCTTTCCCTTGCTCCCTGTATCAAGCTGATTGCCAAATGCTGTCAGATGTGTCCTCGCCGCTATTACCCAGATTAGGCCCTTCTTATTTTTCTTCTATACTAATTCTACAGATTCTTTAAAAAAATTTTTTTTAATTAAAGTATAGTTGGCATACAATATTATATTAGTTTTAGGTGTACAACATAGTGATTCAACATTTACATATTTTACCTGTGATCACCATGACACATCTAGTAGCCATCTGTTACCATGCAAAGTTAATTACGATATTATGGACTAGATTCCCTGTGCTGTACTCTATGTCCCTGTGATTTATTTATTTTAGCTGGCCTAGCCCTCCCCCCTCCTCTCTTATTGCTCTGTTCTCCCATTCATTTCTCCATTAGGTTGACAGTAAACTTTTCAAAGTCCTAAGTTCCAAAGCGAGCTTTCTAGTGTAATGTCCGTACCACTGTTTCTGTTTTATTGGTTCCTTGTTACTTTCAGGATCAAATCCAAACTCCCTAGCACAGCACAAACACCCTTCAGGATCTTATTGCAGCCTCTGTCTCCAACCCTGTCTCTCGTCCATTGCCTCAAAAACTCTCAGTGAGGTTCCTAAAATCTTTCTTCCTTTACACATGCTGTGTTTTCCAGCTAGGTACCTCTTCTTCATCCTTGAAAACCAAGCTCTGGGGAGCTTTCCTGAACCTCAGAATCCGGGTTGGGTCTGGTCTGATACACTCTAGGGCTGTCTGTACTTCCTCTAATACGCATTCATCATCCTTCGTCCCCTTGCCCAGCCTGCCTCCCAGTCTGGACGCCGACTGAGCTCTTCGAGAACTGAGACTTTATCTTTAATTGCTCTATCCCTACTCTTAGCAAATATATGGCTTGTAATAGACACTCAGTAATTATTTGCTTAATTAATTAATCAAACATAGAAAAGTTGATAAGAACCTTTTTTTTTTTTTTTTCCTAATCAGGTTCCCCAACCAAACATTTAAAGTCATTATCTCTTAATTTTTTCGGCTGAAAGGAGTTTTGCCACAGGGATATTTATATAGCACGGTGAAGGATATATAAGCCTAGACAAAAGTGCTCAAGTTTTAGTTTCCCTTGTGAATGTAAAGCATCAAACAACTATTCTTTTTTAAAAGCGTATTCATGAGTCATAGACTCCTGTTAGAAACAGTCAGAGTAAAACTCAAAAGGACTTTAATAAGACAAATGTGAGTGAAAACCATTCCAATGAATAATTGCTGCTTGGTTTCTTTTTATCTTTTCTTTCTATTCTTACAAGACAGAGAAATAAATTGAAAAGGCAGGTTTGAGGAGACTGGCCTGGCCCATTGGGACAGAGAATTATCTATGGGATGGCCAGAAAACGTAGAACAGAGCTGGGCCAAGAGGCAAGGGAAGACAGGGTATGTTAAATGACAAAACTGGAGAAAAAGAGGGGTGGGGAAAGGAGTGTTTTAAAAAATAAAAGGTAGGATTACACTGCTTATATATTTTGCATTTTATTTCTATGGCAATAGGCAAGCAAATCAGGTTGTTGCTAAGGGAAACGACTGCATGTTGAAGCAACGATGGGAATACTTCTAGAATCATCCCTCTATTGTTGCCTGGCCAGAACAATCTAAACTGGTGCTGGGAGGAAAATCAGCGTAGGAAGACAGTATTGGCAAAGGAACATGACAAAGCGCTGATTCACTCAGTCCCCGCATGGTCAAGGGGCCGGCCAGTAACAACCACCTTCTAAAAATCCACACACTTCCCCCTGCACTGAATTACATGAGTGGTTACCTCAAATGCCCAAATTGTACCTGGTTAATTTTCAGTATTGCCGTCTTAATACATAAATGTGAAAAATATAGATAACGACTAATCGTAGCAATAGAATGCTAAAAGTTCTGTAGGTACAAGGATCTAGTTTGACTGCTCTCTCCTCCCTCAGATCTTTGCTCAATCATCCCCTTGTCCACGAGTCTTCCTGGCTTCCTTGTCTAAAACTGCTCACCCTGTTACACTGTGACTTCCTAATTCCTGCCTTGCTTTATTTGTCTCCTTAACCCTGATCATTATCAAACATGCTACCGATTTTCCTTATTGATGTTGTTTACTGTTCCTCTTCCACTAGAATGTAAGATCAGCAAGGGCAGGGATTTCCTCCATGTTGTTCCCTGCTATTTCCCCAGCACTCACTGGACACCTAGAAAACACAGTAGGTGTTCAATAAATATTTGTTGAATGAACTGACGAAATACACTTGGACCCATAAATGTGATGTGAAGATTATTTTAAGCTGAATGAAAACATCTAAATAAGTAGCAGCTGTAGAAAAAAAAATCTTATCTAAACTTCTTGTGCTAATTTAAGCAAAGCCTTTTATACAGAGTGTCATCCCAAAACGCCAAGGTTGCAGGTTCAATCCCGGGTTGATACAAGAATCAACCAGTGCATAAATATGTAGAACAACAAATTGATGCTCCTGTGTCTAAAATCAATTAAAAGAAAAAAAGACAGCTGTTACAACCTCTCTCTGTGAGGTTTAGAACCACTTATACCTGGATGAGTAACTACACAGACAAAACCTTTGCGTAACTTTCTGTACCTTCCACTTGTTTCTCATGAGTTTCCCACACCTTGTGCTTTCCCCTGAAGTCCTACTAAGGACTTTTCTTATTAAGATAAACAAACTCTTAACTCTAGCTGTTCAGGAGCCCTTCTCTGTAGGTTCCCATATACATGAGTAAACTTTGTCTTTTCTCCTGTTAATGTGTCTTTTAAGTTAATTCACAGGCCCCAATCACTGAACTTTAGTTGGTAAATGAAAAACTTTTTTTTCCTACCAATAGAATGAACGAATTAACAAATTGACACTCATATTACACAACACTCTGAAGTGACATACTGTCTCAGTGGCTATGCAGCTTCAGACCTGAACAAACTAGAAATAGGATGTTAAAGAAAAACATACCCGTCTGCTACTTGATGACTCCAAATTGATTTAAATGAATTCTAATCATAATTCACGGTTTGTGAGGCACACCATCAGAAAAGGAAACGGTAATTTCCCTGTCCTGCAGATGTCTGAGCCAAAGGAAAACCTTCCTTTTACCTTGCTCACCCCCACTCCATCCCGCAAGGGGTCAACTTTCTCCTCATGCACACCGGAAACGATGTATTAACCGGCACACAGGGCCAGGTGCTAGGGCCGCCTCAGGCTCGTGTCCATCATGCATCTTTTCTGATAAAAAGTTAAGGTACAAAGGCATATGGAGGCCAAATGGAGGAAAGGAGGGAGGGGGACAGAGAGCGAGAAGGAGGGATAGAAAAAGGAAGAATGTATGTATGTGTTGGGGAGAGGCGCGCAGAGGGAGACACACATATTTTGTAGTGAACACCAAAAAGCATCTCAGTAATTTTTCTCAAGGAAATGAGAAGAGGAGATGAAAAGAGAATGGGTGATAATGGCTTGATTATGGCATTCATTCTTTCAATGGCTTAACATTGACTGAAAAAACCTTCAAACCAGTTGACCAGTATTTACTCTGCCAGGTCCAATTCATGTCACCCTCCCCTCAGTTTGAGATTCTGTTAAAACAATTCAACAAAACCATCCCACCCCACACTTCAAGCCCTTGCAAGCTTCTGAGTGTACTTCTGCCTGGACGCCGGCACCATGTGAGACGATGTGATTAAAAGGGAAACAGAGCCACAGTCCAGCTCTGGGATGTTAGTAGTCGGGTGGAGGCTAACTTACGATGCAATAAGAGCCAGGGCAGAGGAGTGGGCAAATATGTCATGAGAGCAGAAAGGCGAGACGAGGAATTGGAAAAAGATTCCAAGAAAAAAAATGACACATGCTGGAACTCAAAAAATTAGGATGCAGCCTGACCAGGCGCAGTGGATAGAGCATCGGACTGGGATGCGGAGGACCCAGGTTCAAAACCCCAAGGTCACCAGTTTGAGCGTGGGCTCATCTGGTTTGAGCAAAGCTCACCAGCTTGAGCCCAGGGTCACTGGCTCGAGCAAGGGGTTACTTGGTCTGCTGTAGCATCCCGGTCAAGGCACATTTGAGAAAGCAATCACTAAGAAACTAAGGTGCCGCAACAAAGAATTGATGCTTCTCATCTCTCTCCCTTCCAGTCTGTCTGTTCCTCTCTCTGTCTCTGTCACACACACACACACACAAAATTAGGATGCAGTCATCAAGAGGGACAGAGCAGAAAAAGCATGTGGAGTTGGGCATCTGCATGTCAAGCCTGGAGGCAGGAAAAGCTTGGCTGTCTGGAAAACAGGCAGTAATTTCACATTGCACCCTGGACTGCAGGCTGCAAAGGAAAGGGTAAGATACAGCCAGACAGTTAAGAACACTGCATGGTGCAGAACCCTTCTATACAGAGCAGCATCGGTGGGTTGTAATTAGGGGAGTCACAGGAGTAAATCCACATGAGAGATGTCTGGCGATGACAGAGACAGTGTATGGACAGAGAGATGAGACCACATGGGAGATGATGAGGACCTGAGGTGGCAGAGTGACAGAGAGTGAGATGAAGGGGAGCGGGAAAGCCTGGGTGTGAGGGCGGGGAGAGCCTGGGAGCAGTGTCTCTGAGATGTCTGTGTGGGTGACTGGCTGGGCGCCCCGCTCATAGGGAAGACGTGGAAGGCTGGGAGAACGAAGACAGGGACCACGGCTGATAAATGTTAGAACCCTTATGATTAGCTGTAATCAACTGTTCAATGATTTCAATGGAAACTTTTTTATACATTAAATTATTTAAGATTTGGGTTCATAACCCTTTCATGTCAAAATACAGCCTTGAGTAAAAAAAAAACCCATGGCTTTGAATCAAAAGAAGTTGTTTTTCTTTCTGTTTAAAAATAGAAAAGTCCTCTGAAAGTGGTATTGAGCTGTATTTGAAAAACCCTGTACAGTTTGTACTAATCTTGAAAATTATAAAACACTTGAGCTAGGAAAGGACATTTATGATCTTCTTGTTCAACTTTCATTTTAGGAATGAAATCATCTTAGCCCAGTGGGAGTATAAATTTTGTCCAAAGTTATAAAACTGGTAGCTGGCCAAGTCCGAACCAGAGCTCAAGGCTCCGTCCTTGGCACAGGGATCTCACCAGAGCCAGACAGGATCAGGGGGGCTCTGACCACGACCCAACAGACCCTGAACCCTTCCCACTACTATGCTGCTTCAGAGAGAGCTTACTATTCAAATCAGAAAGAAGAGCAAATCTTAATTAACTTGGCCTTTCAATAAAACGTTTTCAAACAGCAAGAAATCCAAGAACTAGCTTCAAATTTGTAGTTTACAGGACCACATTAACAGCTAATGTTCGCTGAATGCTGACACCACTCCAAATGAAGTTAAATACATAAAAAAAACCCTGACTTTTCCAACATTTTGTTTTGAGCCATGGTACCCCAAGGCTTTAAGAATGATATTGGCCCTGGCCGGTTGGCTCAGTGGTAGAGCATCGGCCTGGCGTGCAGAAGTCCCGGGTTCGATTCCCGGCCAGGGCACACAGGAGAAGCGCCCATCTGCTTCTCCACCCCTCCCCCTCTCCTTCCTCTCTGTCTCTCTCTTCCCCTCCCGCAGCGAGGCTCCATTGGAGCAAAGATGGCCCGGGCGCTGGGGATGGCTCCTTGGCCTCTGCCCCAGGCGCTAGAGTGGCTCTAGTCGCAGCAGAGCGACGCCCCGGAGGGGCAGAGCATCACCCCCTGGTGGGCAGAGCGTCGCCACCTGGTGGGCGTGCCGGGTGGATCCCGGTCGGGCGCATGCGGGAGTCTGTCTGACTGTCTCTCCCCGTTTCCAGCTTCAGAAAAATACAAAAAAAAAAAAAAGAATGATATTGAAACTATTTTAATTTTATCTCAAATTGAGGTAAAGATCTGAAAATTATTATTCATCATAGATATCTTAACCACCAAAGTAATCTTTCTTGTTTACACTGTAAGGAATGGGAAGTAGAGGAATTATTTTTGGAATTCATTCAGCCGCTGACATTTGAGTTCAGTCTGTGGTAATGAAATTAACTCATTTTAATTATTTAAAATAGTGAAAAAATAATTTTAATGAAGAAGGTTGAAAATGTCTGAGAAATATAATCAGAGATATAATGGAGTTCTCATAAATTATGCAAACATGTAACTTAAGGCTATTTAATATCTCATATTGTAATGGTGCTCTGTCTATGAAGGGACTCAATGAGAGGGAGGGTCAAAGACGATCTCTTCGTCTTCATAGCCCAGAATGTCACTGGATCCATCCATGAGCATTATGCTAATAGAACACCCAACAGAAATAAACCCACCGGTGTCACAAGTTGTGACAGTATAGTAAACAGCCAAAATACTTAAAACAAGTAGGCTTGATTTCACTGTATAGAGTATCCGGTCTGTTGGGAATACTGCGGAAGCCATTCTTCATCCCAGATTTTAAGTTATTCTGATGGAATGCAAAGGACAGAAGCGTGAGAACGTTCTTCTACCATGAAAACAATGGTATCCCTGCACTGCCGTGGAAGGGTGCATTAGGAGCACTGTGGTGAATCACAGCATCCTTGTATGAGCTGTGCCTGGTGAGATCAGCATACTCAGTAAAACCCTCCGCCTTGTCCTAGGAAGAAACCCGAGCATTCCCCTCCTCGTCTGGTTGGGGCGCGTTCTCCGTGCTCGCACAGAACTGTCTGCAATTGTTACATAAAGGAAAGTTCACAGGCTCTGAGCCCCAACCCCTCACCACCACTCATATGCCTCCCCCCAAACACACCCTTCTTTCCTCAGTAAAGCTTTAAATAGTTCATTTTAAGAACCAGCCATGGCCCTGGACAGATAGCTCCATTGGTTAGAGCATCATCCCAAAGCACAGAGGTTGTCAGTTCTATCCCAGGTCAGGGCACATACAGGAACAGATCGATGTTCCAGTTTCTCCCTTCCTAGCTCTCTAAAATCAATAAAATAAACATTAAAAAAATCATCCATGAAGAAACTTTGAAAAATTAATATGGAAACCAAGGTCTTTACCTCCAGAGAGTCCCCTTCACAGTCTCCTTCTTCCACGCCTTTCCCCTTCTCTTCGGTAATGGTGTTCACCATTTCAAAAAACCTACGATGGAAGTCAGTCATGTGGTTACTCATAATACATAAAACATTAAATATACAAAAATGTGTTCCAAAGTGACTTCAGAGCAAGTAGATAAATAAAAACAAAAAACCCCAGAAGCTTAAGAAAATTAGGCAATAAACAAACCATCAGTACCAGTGTAAAAAATATGCTTTTATAAGCCCTGGCCAGTTGGCTCAGTGGAAGAGTGTCGGCCTGGCATGTGGATGTCCCAGGTTCGATTTTTGGTTAGGGCACACAGGAGAAGTACCCATCTGCTTTTCCACCCATCCCCTTCCTCTTTCTCTCTTCCCTTCCTCCTGCAGCCATGGCTCGACTAGGGTGAGTTGGCCCCAGGTGCTGAGGATGGCTCCATGGCCTCTGCTTCAGGCACTAAGAAGAGCTCAGTTGCCAAGCAACAGAGCAATGCACCAGATGGGCAGAGCATAGCCTCCTAGTGAGCTTGCTGGGTGGATCCTGGTAGGGGCTCATGAAGGAGCCTGTCTTTGCCTCCCCTCTTCTCACTGAATTTTATATATATAAAAAATATAATTTCTCAAGAAGAAAACACATTTAAGGAAACTTTTCCAGAAATTTTTTACTTCATGCCTCACTTCTAGTAATAGTAACATAAATAGTACAGAATTAGAACAGTGAAGTTAGACAAGGTCATAGAAATGTTAGGGACGTGGGCTTGGATATCAGACCAAGATTGTTAGTGCCTGTGTGATTAAGCTCCTCCACCTCTCTGAGGCTCTGCTTTGAATTATAAAGTGGGGAATATACTTATCAATCTCACACGTTGTTGTCAAGATGACTTGGGGCATACTCGTAAAGTGCTTACTTAGCTCAGTGCAGTCATTAAATATTAGCTATTATTGTTTTGCTGCTCTTCCTATTATTATTTAAAATGGGACATAACAAAAATGCCATAGTTCTAGAAGTGTCTTTAAATTCTGAAAGGACTAGTTGACACGGTGTTGGCTACTACATTTGATCTCAGCTCCTAAGTCTTCTGCCTGAGCATCTCAGTATCACACAGGCGGGGCCTCATCAACAGTCTGCAAAATGCTAATGAGAACCAGGAGCAGCTGGCTTATATGCCAGTGACAGGAGCCACCTGTCTTTCAGTGACATTTTCTTCAGAAACTCTTTTTGAAAAGTTTCTTCTTTTTATTTTTCTGGAGATCATTTCAGAGCCCAAATAAAATAATAACACCAAGAAATGGATGTGCCCCCTGTTAACACGAGCTCTGTGATCCATTCAGAGCCAAGGCTAATGGTCTCCAGACACAAAGCGAAGGGACTAGGGACAGGGCTGCTGCTCCCACAGGCAGGTCAGGCTGTGCACTGCCAGCCCAAGGACAGAGCCAGTGACGGAGTGACAATTAGTTTACCCACCACAGTTCAGAGCTCTTATTCTATCTGTTCTGGTGAGATAAGAGAAAATATATATTGGCTACCCCTACTTCCTGGCACAGAGCTCCTAAAACCCTTGCAATTTTCTAAGTAGTAAGAACACTGTGAGCATGTCTTGTTCTACTGGTTGGTCTTTGTTCCCCATTCCTGGCTCAGGGCTCCTAAAACCCTTCTAAATCCCTAAGTGATAAGAAAACCAGGAGCATCTTTTATTTTTTTATTTTATTTTTTGAGAGAGAAGGGGAGAGAGAGAGAGAGACAGGAAGGGAGAGAGAGGAGAGAGATAAGCATCAACTCATAGTTGCATCACTTTAGTTGTTCATTGCTTCTCATACGTGCCTTGACTGGGGGGCTCAAGGTGAGCCAGTGACCCCTTGCTCAGGCTGGCGACCTTGGGGTCTCCAACCGGGGACCTCAGCGTCCCAGGGCAATGCTCCTTATCCACTGCCCCACTACCAGTCAGGTGAAGAGCGTCTTCTGTTCTCATGAGGGTAGTCTTAGTGGGCTCCTCGATGGCGCTGGTCGCCAGCAAGACCAAACCATGATTAGAAGCTTGGACTAACCCATCTTCCACAGTGGAGGAAAGGGGCTAAAAATAATAATTGATCACGTCTATGTGATCAAGCCTCCACAAAACTCCAACAGCACAGGGTTCAGGGAGCTTCCAGACTGTATCTCTTTATCTAGCTGTTCATCTGTACCCTGTATCATATCCTTTAATTAAACTGGTAAATGGCAGCATTTCCCTGACATCTGTGTTCTGCTCTAGCAAATTAAGCAAACACAAGGCGGTGCCATTGGAACCTCCAGTCTATAGCCGCTTGGTCGAAAGCATAGGTGAGATTACCTGGGCTTGCCCCTGGCATGTGAAGCAGGGGAAGAAAGTCTCGTGAGACTGAGTCTTTAACCGGTGCGATCTGACACCACCCCCCAGATAGATCCTGTACACCCAGCTGGTGTCACAAGAGAATTGCCTGTTATGGGGAAAATCCTCCACCCAGCTGGTGATCAGACATGTCAAAAATGAAGTGTCATGTGTGAAGAACAAAGGAGATACCCAGGAAAGGGTGCATAGGAAGGGGAGAAAAAGGTGTTTTTCTTTTGTAGTACTTCTTTTTATTCGTCTTCCATCTAACAAATGTTTAAAAACTCTTCTGGTTTCTGGAAATATGACAATGAACAAACCAGACACAGTTCACCTTGGAGTTTGGAGCCTATTTATGAAGTGTGCTTGGGGGGCCTACTTTCTCACTCTTTCTTTCTCTATATATATTTCTTGGAGGTCAATTGATAAAAAGAAAATTCCCAGATCTGATGAGAATAATAGCATGCTCTGATGAAGATCAAGCATCATAATGAGTTAGAGACAAAAACTAGTTCAACCAAGAGGAAAGTGAAAATTAAAGACCTACAAAAAATTCTTCCTCTTCAGACAGACTTTAAGATGTGGTAAAAGTGCTCTGCTACCCATGCAAAAATTTCCAACACGAACTTCTCTAAGCAGAATGTAACACATACAGTGGGATGGGAGCACAGTGTCATTTCTTAGGAGCTTGGATTCTGGAGTTAAACACACCTGGTTCGAGTCCCAGATTTTATACTTATCAGCTGTGTAGAATTTTTGGTTAAACGCTCCAAGATTCCATCTTTTAAATTCTTTCTAACAAAGATATAAATATTATCTACCTAACAGGTTTCACTTGAAGATTAACCTAGATATTAGGACTGGGGTAAGCGCTCCATAAATCTTAGCTATAACTAGCATAGAAACAAATCAACGGCCTTGAGAATGCAAGTAGAAAAGGAGAGCACAGATGTGTTAAAAATTCTCTCTTATTTCCAAGTCATTTTACCCTACATCTTACAATAATAAAGATTAAAGTCTATCCAAGAATTGTGGATTAAACAAACATTTTTGTACCAAGACAAATATGATTGAGTGTATATTATGGTAGCATACCAGCCATGTATAATAGGGTCAAATTGTAATTATTTGAATAAAAATAACCCCCAGCAAAATTTTTAACTCTAAGCTGGCTTTTATTTTTACTTTGTTTCTAAATGGTCAATCACTTATCTAGGTCTCCACCATCAGTCACATATTCTAAAGGAGTATGAAGAATTAAATCTTTAGCCAAAGATAAATATACCCAGAGCGGTCCACATACTTTTGGGTTATCTTTTGCTGGTATGTATCAGATCACTGGCTCTTAACTTAGGCTGCCCTCCACCAGCAAACCCAATATAATTAGTCTGGGGTAGGCCCCAGGCACTTTTAAAATCTCTCCAGGTGTTTCTAATATGAACCAGAGTTAAGAGCCACTGTTGAGATTATTCAAAAAGAATTCTGGGAATGAAAGTGTTCGTCATCATATACTAAGTGAGCAGTTTAAAAATGAGACAGTATTTGGCAGTTAACTGGTTAAGTCTCGGTTAATATCTGTGAAAAAATAAATTATAACTAAGAGAAAGAACTGAGAGAAAGCTTGATTTAGAGCGCCTCCCGAATTCTCTGATAAATATACCACATAATTATACAACATTAGCCCAAGTGAAATATTTATATAACCACACAGCCATGTGGTTTTATGGAGGAGCTACATGTTCACTCATTAATTAAAAATAACGATCAGGTAAGAACAGGCTCTTTACACAACCATGACTAATACGTACTTTTTACAATGAAGTTCAGTACAGAAATAGATTTGGAAATCGTCAGAATTATGAAGCACATAAAGAAAACAGCATCGTTCTTCAAATTTAGAAATACTGAAAAACAAACAAAAGGAGAATTATTATTCAGGGTAGTCCCAATACTTCCAAGTACTGTAATGAAAATAAATACTTTTTTTTATATCTGGTCCCAATTACAAAATCAATGTCATTTATGACAAAAAGTTAAAAATAGCACTTTAAAAAGTAGTATTTCCTGGGCCCTGAAAGGTTGGCTCAGTGGTAGAGTGTCGGCCCAGCGTGTATGTGTCCCAGGTTCTAGTCCTAGTCAGGGCACACAGGAGAAGTGCCCATCTGTTTCTCCACCCCTTCCGCTCTCGCTTTTCTCTTTCTCTTCTCTCCTCCTGCAGCCTTGGCTCAATTGAGTGAGTTGGCCCCAGAGCGCTGAGAATGGCTCCATAGCCTCTGCCTCAGGCACCAAAAAATTGCTCCAGTTGCAATGGAGCAAGGGCCCCAGGCAGAGCATTGCCCCTAGTGGGCCTGCTGGGTGGATCCATCAGGGTGCGTATGGAGATCTGTCTCTGCCTCCCCTCCTCTCATTAAAAAATACCAACAAAAACCAGAAAAAGTAATATTTCTTGTACCACAATACTAAAATTATTTAATTTCCTGAGAATTGTCTTCTTACTCCAGTCTGTAGACAGAGCTGCTCTGAAGCTATGTGCCCCTCCAGCCTAGCCTGGGGAAGGTGTCCTGCCTTCTGCAGCACGGAACTGTGTGCCGGGGAAAGCCGAGGTATCGACTGGCGGGCTGGCCGTGCGGATTCTGGTTCTGAGATCTGCAGAACAAAATGCTTCCAAAGTGAGAACGGCCAGGTGTGGAGGCCGTCAAGGCACCTCCTTAGCTGCAGAGATTTTAGACGAATGATGCAAAAGGGAGCTGTACTTGGGTTTGGACTCAAGCAAGTGATTTATTTGCTTTTAAGAAAAATAAAGCCTTTGGGCAATTAAAACAATTTTGAGATTACCAGTCAGGCCATGCTGTTCTATGGCAAGGGGTTGGCAAATATATTCTGTGATGAGCCAGAGAGTAAATATTTCAGGCTTCATAGGCCGAAATACTCAAATTTGCTGTTGGCGCAGCCTTAGACAATACAGAATGAACATGGCTTAGCTCCAATAAAACTTTATTTACAGAAACAGGCAGTGGGCCACATTTGGCCTGTGGGCTTCATTTACCAAACCTTACTTTATGCCTTTACACCTGCTGTTTCTTCAATTTAGAACGCACATTTTTTTTTTACTTTAAAAAGAAATTCTACTCATCATTTAAGGCCAAGGTTAGACCTTACTCCCTTCCCTATTTCTACTTTAATAGGAAGACTTCCTGTAGCACGGCTGTTCTTTGAACACACTTCTCTCATTGCTCAGCCCACACTGCAATATCATTAGTTGTTAAACATCTGTTCCCCTGCTAGTCCTAGAGCTCTTAGAGAGCAGAGTTGAGGTCTTAGTTTTTTGTATTCTTAAGGAATAGGACTCAACATCTTGACACACAGCTGGTGCTCAGTAAATGCCCACTGACTGAGCTGAGAAAGTTTTGAGGTGATGTAAGACAAACTACTGACTTCGTTGGATTTTCTTCTATACTTTGCCATCTTTTTAGAGAGGAGAAAGCCAAGAAAAGTGAGCTCTCTTCGAAGTCACACACTGGAACTCACATTTCCCAACATACAAACCAGCAATAGCCTCATCAGGTAAGAACAGTCTCTTTGTATTTGTCACAGATCACAACAAAGGTTACATGGTGACACCATACCTTGTTAAAGAAAATTAATTCATGGGAGAATAGATAAGATAGAGTGAAATTTATGTTTACCATACTAAGTGGATTGTTTAAAATTATAGCTATACATAATGAGTGCTTTACAAATGACCTGCTTTAAAAAATAAATACTAGGAGAATAAAGCTTTATTTGAGAAGGTATGTATTGGAAAAATATTTAATGAGTCAGCCCATATTCTTGCTTGTTTCTGTTTGGATCATTGATAAGGTAGCAGGTGGTATTACTAGGCATGCCCCAACTGTAAGGGACTAAGACAGCTCTACCAGTCGATGTTCCAACAAAACCAATTACTATGATGCCGAAAGCAATGAGGTACTACAGAACTGACCTTTAGAAATCTGTTTTATTTCAGTTCGATTATGTGGGGAGAAAATATAAAATAGTAACCAAAACCAATTTGGTTTAAAATTTGCAAGAGTTGGTCTAACACGAGTTTCTTTGGAACAAGTATTAAATGTGTAATTGGTGGCTCCTAATTCTGGGGGGAAAAAATCCACCTCATTTCTAAATCCCAGGAAATGGCATTTCCTGAGCCAACGGCAAGATGATGGCAATGTCAGAACTGAGCCAACCAAAGTGAGTCACTAATCTCAGAACATTTCATTAATGGGGACCTCTGGAAAAGTTTTTGAAAAAATGAGTTCACTCTAATCTCATCCCATTCAGATTAGCCATAGGACACAATCTGATAGAAGGCATTTTGGACCATCTAAGGAAAGATTAGTTCCTGGTACACCTACCTAGAGACCAGAGAACCATCTACACAACAGCTCGACCACCTAGAGAGAACACCCCCTAGCTCACTTTTATCTACACCTTGACTTTGTCCCACAGAACACATTTACCCCCTCAGTCACCATGTGTTAAGTGGGTGACAATCACAGAGTCAGTTCAATTGACAGTGAAAGTTAATTGCAAAGATTTTTATTAATAAATTTCAAGATAGAGAAAGAAGCAGAAACATTGATCTGTTTCTTTATCTGCCCTGACTAGGGATCAAACTGGCAACCTCTATGCACCAGGATGATGCTCTAACCAACAGAGCTATCCAGCCAGGGCTATCTGCAAGTCTTTTTATAATGAAGAGAGTGAGACTAAAGAAGGTTGAGCATTTCATCAATAGAAGAACTGTTGAGGTTCTTTGCATTTTTAAATCATGGCTAGAAGTTCTACCCAAGACATTCCTAGTCTAGAAAACTGTCTTCCAAGAAAGTGAAACACACCGAGGAAACTCACCTCACTCCCCTGACGGAAGAAGCACTAAAATTCCACTCGTGTATACCTTTCTAGAATGCAGGGAGAGAACAACAAAGAATGGTCAGTCATCCAAATTAAAATAACACAACAATAATAGTTTTGTTTTATTATTTATAAATAAGATACACAGTAATTTTTCCTCATGTATAATTCTTCATGAACAAATTATCTAGATGGAAACTGCAATTCAGTCTCAAGCCACAAGGGTGATATTTACTTAATAATTTCTGTATTTCAATAAAACAGCTCCAAGAGAGCCAAGGAGGATTACTCACATTAACTTCTAAAATTTTATTTTTAGCAGATTAATCTAACAGCTGTTGTGCATTAATTTTTAAAGTAAAAGGGCCAGTGATCAAGGTAATCACTTTAATTTCAGGGCCTGAAATTTGAAAAAAAAAAAGTATTACCTAAGGTTATTGAACTTAAGTTTTATTCATTATAAAATTCATACAACTCCTCATCACTGTCAAACCTCCCATCCATTAGCTTGTCCTCATCGGTGTCTGATGACAAATCATTGTCTTCAACAATGAGTGCAAAAACAAGCATGAAAAAGTAGGAAATGCAAGTAAAAAAATCTACAACCACTGTATAAGGTGCACCCAGTTTTTAGACCCCGAATTTTTTGAAAAAATGGTGCGTCTTATACATGGGGAAATATGGTAAAAATTATAGTCAAACAATATTTCTTTTCTGAAAAAGAAAAATGCTAATACAACCTCTGCAAGGTTTTAGAGAGAACTATTTCTGAATTATCTTAAAAATTTTTTTTTAACTAAATGGGTGGTTCTTTTCTTCAGAAAATGTTACAGCAAGTATGCATTTGTGTACATACATATATATATAATGTTCATCATAGCGACAATGTGTTGTTACCTAATTTATGCAAGATTCAACATACTAATAAAATTTGAACATAAAAAATCAGATTATCATAAACATGGGTGATTTGCAGGGTCAAGACGAAAAAAAGATTCACTGTGTGAATTTATTTCTTGAATTTATTACTAAAGCTAAGTTAAAATTAGTATTAAATGCCTGTCTCTAAATTAATTAAATTACAAGATGAATCACATTCCCTATAAAAATGTCTGACAACAATATAATCAATAACAAATATTTTTGTAGAAATGAAGTCGTTGGTACATATGTCCAAGCTTGGCAAGTACTATAGAATAGTCAATTCAAATTGCAAGTCCATTCTTAACACCAGGAAAACAAGCTCATATCCACCTACTTAAAATACTGCCCGAAGGTGAAGGTCTGGGCCCCGCCAGTGAAGTGAGTAGTGAGGCTGTGACTCTGACACAGCCAAGCAACTCAGAAAGCCACAATTTATATTCACAGCAACTATGTAGTTCTTTGCTAAGACCATGCAACTTAAAATAAAAATAGATTATCTTAAGTCTGAAGTAGTTTTTCTAAAAACTGGTGTCAATGCACACCAATCGGGTTAAGGGGATGTGACCTGAATTACCACCTTTGCTGTGCATGACACCCAGAAAAGGCAGAGACCACAGAAGGGTCATTCTGGGATGTGGCTCTCTTAAGCAGAGTGCACAGGGAGTTAAATTGGAACGGCAGCCTGCAGCTTCAGCTGGTAATTTGAAAGGTGCTTCCAAACACTGTTGGCCTCAGGTGACCCGCGGCCCGCATGGGAGCCGCAGCTGTTAACCTGCACACTGCTGGCCCGCCCACAGTGCAGCCCCAGCCACGCCCACCCCCCTCCATCAGGAGGCGGGGCTGAGTGCAGAGCTGGCAGGGCGGTGGGCAAACCTGCCACTGAACGCAGCAACCGGAGGCCACCGACAAGACGGCACTGGTCAAATCTGTCTTCCCTCGGCCCTGCTCTGGGAGCGGCCGTGGAGAGATTTCCCAGGTTGATTGCGCTGGCTTTGTAGGAAAGGAGTAAAGCATTTTCAGAATGTTAGGTTCCTGAAAGGTTCCAGGGCTGCCAGGAAACGTTCCATCCCAGTGGCTAGAGCCCCAGGGCCTGTGTCAGTCTCAGTGATCTGGAGGGAGGACTCTCCCCACCTCCCTCGCCAGTGGACTCCACACAGAGGCGCTGGCGAGCTAGAGCTACGAGGCCCACAGGTGAGGCCAAAGGCTCCTGGGGCCTGTCTGAGAATCCGGGGGCAGAGCTGGGGTGGTATTTAACCCCAACAAGCCCCAAACCAACACTCCACCTTATTTAATGAGCACAAGCACTCTTTTCTAGAAACTGGTTAACCTCAGACCCCATGCCCCAGCTAGGACAAGAACAAGAACTGGTAGTGAATATTAAGCTAGGCTGGCAGGAGTTATAATGTGGCAGGCACTGTTGGTTCCCTAGGCTACGGCCCTTCTCTCCCTTCTTTTGCTAACAAAACATGAATTTTGTTCAGGTTCGGGCTCAGGGATGGTGAAACTGATTAGCCTAAATCAGCCGTGGTAAGTTCATTTCCCTTGCTGGTGACTGTTGCAGGCATGGTTATGTGATGCAACTTTCTGTATAAGAGAAAGGGCCTGACCTTCCTACTCTGAATCTGGTCCATGTGAAGCGATGCTAGGAGATCTTCTTTAAGACCAGGAGTGAAAACGAGGGGCATATGGAGAAGCCAACTCAGAATTCTGACACTGTCAAGCCACTGAGTTCACTCACCCCCAGAAGGAATCCACCTCAGAACTTCTTGTAATATAAGATAACACTTCCTTATTTAAGCCACTCTTAGTTGGGCGTTTTGTAGCTAAAAGCATCCTTGAGGGATGAGAACATCATATCATCAAAATCTAGAGTCAGGGGTAAACATACTGCCCACATGAGTTTCCGGAGTCTTCCCCGAGTGGCCGTGGGCTGGAGCTGGAGTGACGTCAGCACTCAGTACTCCACTGGGTCCCTGGTGCCTGTTACCTTTGCCTGAGAAGTTAGGAGTGTTTACCTGTCAAACCTAAAAAGAGGGGCATTCTAAATAACAACCATTTAAAATATCTTGCAAATAACTTCTCTGTCCTTCAGTCTAGGTTTTTCTTTCATGTGCCCATGCAGTCTTTCTTCAAATACTAACTTACTTTAAACAGTAACCATCTATTGAACAGAGGGAGAATAGTTAAAAGGTTGGGATTTCAGTTAATTTTGCCCCTGAATGTAGAATAACAGTCTCTCAGAGTCCCTGAACTCTCTGGGAATTGGTGTAATGATATTAAAATCTTGAAAGTTGCAAAATGAAGTAGATATTAGCTCACATTAACTGTTTGTTCCACATTTAGAAGGAAAACATCAAGAGAGGACATGAGTCAAGAAATAAATATGACCGATGAAAAGTAACATTCTGTTATTTTGCTATTAGGAAAAAATTTTTAAACATTCAGATAACAAAAACAATCCATTTCCTGTTTAACATAAGATGTATTAAACCTGTTGCTTATCTGTTATTTAATTATAGTTATTACAGTTGCTTTAAACTAACAGTAATAATAAAGTGACCTTTATTTCTTTTTGAGAGAGAGAGAGAGAGACAGGAAGGGAGATGAGAAGAATCAACTTGTTGTTGCGGCACTTTAGTTGTTCATTGATTGCTTTTCATATGCCTTGACCTGGGGGCACCAGCCGAGCCAGTGACCCTTTGATCAAGCCAGAGACCTTGGGCTCAAGCCAGACGCCCTGGTCTTCTAGCCAGCAACCATGGGATCACATCGATGATCCCATGCTCAAGCTGGCAACCCCACACTCAAGCTGGTGAGGCTGTGCTCAATCCAGATGAGCCCATCCTCAAGCCGGTGACCTCGTGGTTGCAAACCTGTGACTTCAGTGTCCCAGGAAGACGCTCTATCCACTGTGCCAGAACTAGTCAGGCCAAAGTGATCTTATTTTTATTGCTTGTCCTCATTCCAATTGTAGCTCTTCTATTTTTAAAAATAGAGAAAATGGCAGTGGTAATAAATATACTATGAATAAAACTCAGGTTTGCTAAGAAAACAGCAAATTCAAAATGGAAACCAATTTAAGAAAGCTTACACTTTTTGAACAAGGAGAATTTTCAGCACTAAAGATAAAACAGAACGAGGACAATACAAATGCAGAAACTCTTCTTGATCAAAAGATGGTAAAAAACAAAAGACAATTCACAGCAAAATCTTTAACCTTTCCTAACGCACTTACTTATATATAGCCCAATATATTTATTTCTTAGCATAATATAAAAATTGTCTCTACAATTGTCACAAAACATACAAAAATCAATACAAGGCTAACTTTATTGAATGAAGAACTTCCAGAAAGAAAAAATGACAACAAGCTAGAAACGGTATTCATTTCCCAAAAATCTCTGGCTTACTTTCTGTTCTTTTTCTATCTTCCAAATACATCTGGCTCTCCACTCATATTCCGGGGCCTTGCTAATTGCTAATTCCTTTTGCTCCATTCTGTTTCCAAGTGTCCTTGGATAACCTTGCTCTTGCCAATCAACCCTTTGAAAAATCTCTCCCAGAGAATCATGTTCACCTCTCCTAATCTCCTTTCGTTTTTATAGTTTCAATTGGGTGATTAATTCTGCTTGTGAGAATGTGTATGCATACACTTTAAAGGAATGTAAATAAAACACTGCCCACTTGAAAACAATGTTAACAACATGTAAACTGACAGTTTCACTAGTTATTACTAATTTTGTTTCTGGACAGCTGCACTTGGAATAATGCCATCATGGCAGCTACAGATCTGAACTTCCAACAGCTCCTTTCCTGGGTTTGATGAATTGGCTAGAGTAGAGCACAGAACTCAGAAAAACATTTTATTGATTCGATTATTGGATTACTATAAAAGGATGGAATAGATGAATAAGGCAGGGCGTGTGGGACGGGGCACGGCGCTCCAACTGCCCTCTCCCGGCAGCCGCTCTGCCCACATTGCCACGTGGTCCTCAACCAGGAAGCCCTCTGAACCATGTCCTCTCGGGTCTTTCAAGAGGCTTCAGGACATAGGCATGGCTGATTAAGTCGTTCGCCATCAGCGGTGATTCAGGCTTCAGCCTCTTTCCCCTCCCCAAGGTCAGAGGGTGGGACTGAGAGTTCCATCCCTCTAATCACAAGCTTGGCGACCCAGCAATAAGGTCTTTCCTTACCTGCATCTAAAAGTCACCTCATTAACATAGCAAAAGACACCTTTATGGCTCTTGGCACTTAGGAAGTTTTAGGAGCTCTGTGCCAGAAAAGGGGACTAGGATCAAACATACATTCCTTATTATTAATCACAACATCACAGTTCCCTACTATAATACGGACAGCCACCCAATGACTGCTGCCCTCCCTGCCTCTCATCTGAAGAGCTACACAGGGTTATATTCTGAGGTTTCTGCATTAGGGTTCAGCCCATATGTGTACTGTTGGGATTTTATTACCGCTATTATTGTTAAAATACACTGAGTATTTATTATATGTCAGGCTCTGTGCAACGCACTTGACCTACATTAGTGTTTTTAATAGTCACAACATCCTTTTGAGGTGGATATTGTTATTATCTAATTCTAAAGATAAGAACACTGCAGCATGGAGAAGCCATGGTACCCAAAGGCAGTGATAGGATTTGAACCCAAGTCTGTTGACCCCAAGCCCGTATTTCTAAAAATTGCAACCCGATGCCCTCAAATATACTTCCTGATTCTCTTTTTTGCTTTATTTTCCCCTTCTCACCCTTTAATATACCTCCATATTTTACTTGTTTGCTCACTGCCTCCCTGAGTAGAAGGTGAGCACCATGGGGGCAGGGGTTCCGCTCCCTTTCTGCACCTGTTTCCCTCGTGCCTAACAGAGCCTGGTCGTGCCTGTCACAGAGTACGTGCTCACTAAACATTTACTGAATGCATAGATGTCTCAGGAAAATTATAAGGGTATTTTGGAAAGCAATTAGAAAAGAATCCTACAAAACTACTTTGCCGTAAGACTGCTCTCATTTCTATGGTTTATCTTGTGGACTAGAATCAGGTCTTGTAAAATTTCTTTTTTTAAAAAAAAAACAGTGAAATGATCTGTACATACATTAAAATTGATGAAATACAGAAGTGGAAAGGGTTATCCAAACAACTGTTATGAGCTAAAATGAAAGTGTTTAAGATCCTTCTGAAAACCAGCGGCTAATCTGAGATTTAGCAGCTATGCAGATAACCAAACTGCCGAGATGTAATGATAACTATATATTACTCCATCAGGCTTCCTAGAATTAAGACATGCATCCTTTAATCAGATCTTTTAAGTATTAGCTCTTCAGTTCATTACTTAATTTATAGTATAAGTTTGCAAAACAAAGAAATTTCCAATTTAAGTGCACTCTGGATGCTTATGCCAGCTATAATAGAAACCCAAATGGCTCAATTATATTTTATTAAATGAAGTCAATAACCCAAGTTTAACAAATGTTGTATTACAGAATGTATTCCTGCCAGGATAAGGACACAGTCAAGCTATGTCTCCTTAGCTAATGTAATACAGGTATCTGCCGGAACATATAAATGCCGCAGGGTGTCCATTCCTTCACCAGTAATGCGCTCGCCGTAATACCTGCACAATTTACCTCGTCATCAGGGAGCACGTGCCAAATAGATATTGTCTTTTCCTCAACTTCATTGTTGATAGACAGATACGAAGGTTGATAGATTTTGGTTGGTTCTAATATTAATACCTTGAAAACATAAAACAAAAAAAATTAATATTAGTAACTTAAGAGTCAAACCCTGTAGAGCTGACGTAACAACGTGGTGCTGATGACTGAATGAGGTTCAGGGACTATCGCTGGAGTAAAACCGTTTAAACATCTGACTGTCGCCATTCTATGAGTCCTCTGAATGTTTTACAGTATTATACAATTATCATAAGCTTCAATAGTACATCACCTTTTTTTGCTAAGGAAATTGGCAATTAACTTTTTAAGTCCATATATTGGTTTGGCTACCCGCAAGGAATCTACTGATGGTACTTTTAAAAAGCTTTTATCTTATCAGGTCAATAGATACTTTATTTCTATAAATATAACTGTGTCAAAGAACTATGGTAAAACCAATAATTTTGAACAAGAACAGGAAGAGATTCCATACACAGAAGGTCACATACTTGAGATTTTCCGCTGCCACACCTGATGGGAAAGATGTACGGTTTTCATACCCATGTAAACGGGCTGAGGAATGATTTGGGTTATTACTGACAAGAGTTCATATAAAAACCAAAGAAACGGAAATAGCTGTATGGAATAATCCAGTCATTAATGATGCTTTAAGCCTTTTGAAAGAGAAAAATCAAAGCTGCTCCCGTTTCAGGGATGCATGAGGGGTATGTGGTAAGTGAGTTGAGAGTCTCCACCAAAGGGCTGCGTGATGCCGGATGTTATCATTAATATCCCATGTCAGGAGCAAATAACACTAAAATACTACACATGCACTTAATTCAAAGGTGCTGCATTTTTGTACTGATGTTTAAGGGAATGTGCCTCACTCAAATTTCCTATGGAGACTTAAGTAAGACGTTAAAAAAAAATATATATATATAATTTTATAAAGCTAATGCTTAGCCGTCAGAGAAACTGGAATAGTTCTTTCTGCTCCGTTGCTTAAAACTCAAGATAACTGCCCTTTAGAACTGATCTTGCATCAAACAAGGTTTCTCAAATCAGAGTGGGGGACCCCTCAGAAGACTGGCAGGAAGGAATCCACAATATGTTATAACCTAGACTAGAGCAGAGCCTACACTGGAGTCTGGATCAGAAGCTGACTCAGCCACACGCCACAAACCCAATGTATTTATATTTATTTTATGATAAACTTATAACAGTAAATTTACATAAAGTACAGAGAACTAGATAAAGGGGATTAGAAAAACAAAACTTTTCTTTACTCTTGACTATAAAAACTTTAAGAAATAAAGGATTCTTGGTCAGCCTCTAGCAATAAAAAATAAGATAGAATATACCATCAATAAATACACAGGAAGAGCCCAGAGGGGAACATACTCTGATTCAGGAACATTCCAGGTGACTCAAGCTCCAAATTCCCATTAATAGAGAGGTAAGTGGTACTGGTTAATAATGAAAATAAAATTTTGATCTAAACTTGGCAGAAATGGTGCTCTCAAATCTGAGTATCCCAGTGTTTGGGAAATTAAAATGAGTAATAGGGAATAAAAGGTAGGTTTCCCATCCAAAAACAGCACCCAGGTCACTGCACAGACAGATGAGGAATACACCTGTTTCCTAATCACATGGGCGCACTATTGAACCATAGAAAGGCACAGCACCAGGTTCTTTCCTGTCTTCTTCAATTACGTGTTTACTGTTGTCTCAGGTATTTCTAACAGGTAAAATCTGAACTATGTGTTCCCGCCTTGCGATAGGGAATAAACAGTGGTTGCAATTATCCTTGTCTAACGTTTGTTGAGCCCTTTGATTTGCCCTTGAAATGACAACATATGAGTTTGTAGCATGCATTTCGGAGGTCACAGAAAAGCTGAAAAAAGACAAAAAAAAAAAAAAAGGCCACTTGACAAAACCATCCAGATTCAACTCACTTGGGAGTGTATACATGCGTGCTTTTAGTTTCTAGTCCTTTACATTGGTTAACACTACAATCAAGTACTAACTTCATGGATCTGAAGCGGAAAAAAAGACAGCGAAGCCTATAAACTATAAAAGGTAGATGTTAACTGGAATTACCACCTTCCACCTCCTCTCGCCTGACTTTAGGTGATGGGTTACGGTCACCTTTCTAATATAGGAAGGAAAGAAAATCTAGACTGAAGAGAGGTGAGAAAGAAAGAATAAACTGAACTGAACCTAAATAATAATAATAATAAATGACGGAACCATTCGAATCATTTCCCAGAGAACTTTCATCTGCTTCCTGTTTGCCCAGGGTCACGGCTTTTCTTGGAGGAATGAGATTGGATATGATAGTGAGATAAATGGAGACAAATTCAGTATATTCTAATACAAGCCATTCTGGTTTTAATAAGATCTGCTTCAAAAAGATAATGTTACCACCCCAATCAAGAACTACTGCATGCAGCCTTCGTAAGTGTGAGCCACAGAAGATGCTACTCTAAGGACAAGACAAGTTACAATGACTGATACGTCCCACAGGTGCCAGCAGCTTGCTGTTTTCCACACAGTGGAACATGGGTAGCAGACTGCAGGGCCTGGGCCTGGTGGGACAGGTAGTGAATGAAGCAGGACAAATGGGACTGTATTCCACACCTTAAATGGTAACAGCTAATTAGCTCATAGAGTATTGCTTTTGGAGTATGCAGTCACAAATGGACAGTCCCTTTAAATTTAATTTTAAAAAAAATTGGGCAGTTGAAAGTCTGGAGATTTATGTGCATTATCTTGATTTTTTGCTCGACTTTTTTTTTTTTTTTTTTTTTTTCATTTTTCCGAAGCTGGAAACGGGGAGGCAGTCAGACAGACTCCCGCATGCGCCGGACCGGGATCCCATCCAGCATGCCCACCAGGGGGCGTCGCTCTGTTGCGTCCAGAGCCACTCTAGCGCCTGAGGCAGAGGCCACAGAGCCATCCCCAGCGCCCGGGCCATCTTTGCTCCAATGGAGCCTCGCTGCAGGAGGGGAAGAGACAGACAGAGAGGAAGGAGAGGGGGAGGGGTGGAGAAGCAAATGGGCACCTCTCCTGTGTGCCCTGGCTGGGAATCGAACCCGGGACTCCTGCACGCCAGGCCGACGCTCTACCACTGAGCCAACCAGCCAGGGCCTTGCTTGACTTTTTAAATAAACTTTTTCAGCTGCAACACTCTAGCTTTCCATCCATTTTGTCTATTTTTCCTCTTCTTTAACATAATAGTTATGTTATTTGAGATCCTTATCTTGTATCTCCAGTACGTGAATCACCTCTGGGTCTGCCTCTACTGGCTATCTTAATTCATTACCAGTCATTTTTTCCTGCTTCTTAGCATGTCTAGCAATCTTTGATTATATCTGAATTACACTGCAGATGCTTTGAATTCTTTCTTTCCAGAGATTTTTGTTTCCTAGTTAGCAGTGAAATGATCAATGTATCACCTTAATTCTATCAAGGCTTAGTTTTGTTCTGGTTTTGTTGGGCTGGGTCTGTTTTAGCTTTGCCCTTACTCCTGGGGCATGAATTTCTATTTTCCACTAAGAGCTTGGGGTGTTCACCAAGGTCTCATCACCCTGGCTTGGCCAAAGCCCATAATCTTATCCCTGCATGGTTTAACCTCTGGAGTATCTCCTTCCAGCCTTCCAAAAGATACTCTCTGCCACGTCTGGTCATAACCTCCTAAACAGCGAGGGACTTTACCTTGATAAGGTTTATTTAAGCCTCAGAGGTCCCATCCAAAACCCAATTTTAGTCAAAGGCTGGGGTCTGTACTTGTGTTCATTCACAAAGTGCTTACTTCTTGTTCACTCTCTGAAATAGTCAGGCACAATCCTGGGTTTCACTCCACAAGGCTCCCCTGTTTCCAAGTGCCCGCCCCTCATATTCCAGCTGCCCTACAGCCCCAAACACTGACACCTGCCGCTCTGCCCAGTGAGAACGCCACTCCCTCCCAGGGCTCCACGCCTTGGGTGCAGCCAGGAACAGGAGCCCAGGGGAAAACTACTGGGCGAAGGTGGGGCTCAACTCAAGGACCTCCCCTCAAAGGACAGCCATGCTGTGATAACTGCTGTTTCCTGCCTCCAAAGAGTTGTTTCGTATATATTCTGTCCAGATTTTATAGGTATTTGTAGCAATACTAATACCACTTACTCTATCATAGCTACCACTAAAAGTCCAACTCTTTATCTTTAAATGGTGGCAACAAGTCCCTTTTTCCCTTTAAATTACTGAGTAGTCTTTTAAACACATGAACTTAATCATATGTACAACCTCACATGTAATAAGAGAAACACTAATTAAAACTACCCCAATAGCCCATTTTCCGTCTGTATGTTGAGCAAAAGTACACTCTGATAATATATGTTTTGGGGACACTTTGGGAAAGTAGGCTCCTATGTTGATGGTGGGGATGTCCGATGACATGCTCCCCGCGGAGGGCCACACGGCACAGTGAGTCAACTCTGCGTCCGGGAATTTACCCTACAGGCATATTTGCACACATGCTAAATGACATAGGTAGAAAGGTCTCTCATTTTAACTTCCTTTTTTGACTACTCAGTTTTTCTCTTCGCATGATTTGCCCATTTTCTTTCTCTTCTGTCTATAATTTAGGAGTTGGTTGGGGATTTTTGCACTCTTAGCAAATAGATAATTTTTACAGCATTACTATAAAATGTTCTCTCCCTGTCTAGCAGTTGCCATGTTTAATGGTGTTTTTTTACTGAACAAAAATTAGAATTTTTAATAAAATCAGATTAGTCAATATTTGCCTTTTGGGCTCATAGGTCCCTTTCTTATTTAAGAGAGCCTCTCTTACTTGGACTATAGATCTATATTCTGCTAAATTCTCTCATCACATTTTCTGTTTTTAGTTTTTTACATTCACAATATGACAGGTCAATTCATATGAAGCTAATGCAAATCAGCTCAGAATAGCTATTAGGAGTAGTTTCCTCTTCCTCCCCCCCCCCCCCCGTATTTTTCTGAAGCTGGAAACGGGGAGAGACAGTCAGACAGACACCCACATGCGCCTGACTGGGATCCACCCAGCATGCCCACCAGGGGGCGACACTCTGCCCACCAGGGGGCAATGCTCTGCCCCTCTGGGGCGTCGCTCTGCTGCGACCAGAGCCACTCTAGTGCCTGGGGCAGAGGCCAAGGAGCCATCCCCAGCGCCCGGGCCATCTTTGCTCCAATGGAGCCTCGGCTGCGGGAGGGGAAGAGAGAGACAGAGAGGAAGGAGAGGGGGAGGGGTGGAGAAGCAGATGGGCACTTCTCCTGTGTGCCCTGGCCAGTAATCGAACCCGGGACTTCCGCATGCCAGGCTGACGCTCTACCACTGAGCCAACCGGCCAGGGCCAGGAGTAGTTTCCTCTTGTAGCTAATATTTTTACTCGATCAAGTCAACAGTCTATCAAATATTTCAGGTCCGTGCCGTCTTCTCTCAGTGCCACGTTCCTGACTGCCAGCTCAAGGCAAGCCGCCAGCCCACACGGAGATAAGTATTTTCCCAGCTACAAATAACACAGGCTAGGAAATAAAGTAAAATGGGTTAGCTCAAAAGGCTTTTCAACTCAATCAAGATTCTGGTGCATTTACAGCTTCATCTGGAAGCAATAGTAAAGGGAGCCTATCCATGCCAGCAATGGACTCAGTTAAATCAAACCGGGGACACTACCAACAGGAACGAGAACACAAGACTATGTGAAGAGAACTGAGAGCTGTCACCACCTCTCACCACCTCTCGGTGTGGGAGACTGAGACTAAGAGCTCAAACAGAGAGACTTCTGGAATCCCTTAGCTGGGGGAAGAGATCTTTGCCCACAGTGAGTGGCCAGTAATTCTTGCACTGGATGCTAAAGCTGCACGGTTTCGGGGGCATTCCGGGAGCTACCCGGATGGGGAGGGCACCAACTAAGAAGACGAACAATGTACTTCTTAAGGCGTGTATTATACATTTAGACGTGTATTTATCTACAGTCTGATAGAGACCAGCCAGAATGAGTTACCTACCAAAACGTACAAGTCATCATTTCCCACGTCAAGAGTGACTGTGGATACCACATCTAACTCTGACTCAACGTGGGTAATGAGTGCTGGGTACGGAATAACAATGCAGGTGAGCCTGGCCCTTTGCCACACCATAATAACGGCCACTGGCACTGATAGACAATGTCAACAGAACTGCAGTCTGAACTAAAAGTACCCATCTGTCTGGTCTGAAGAGATGTCTTGACTCAGAGGCAGTATTTCCTTAAAGAAGTATACTTTACAACTTATGAAAAGAAATCTCCATGGCAAAACGTAAAAACGTATCTCATTTCTCTGAGTTTGAGAAGTTATTTTAAACAGTAAGCTAAAGCAAACCCATGTGCAGAAAATAAATGTATTAAGCATATGGCTTGTTTCAGGGCACGAAAATCAACATATAGAACAGTTATAATCACAATGCAAGATATACTTTAAATAAAAGAAACAAAAAAAAGAACTAAAAAAAAAAAAGAGTTAAGTGAAGAGTACTCACTGGAAACCTAACTACCGTAACATCTGTCTTTGTGGCCTCGACCAGGAAATCCATCCAGAAGTCCACAAGTTCCTGTAGGGCCACAGGCTGCTCTGTAGTCAGTTTCACAAAGTGCTTATATATCAGAATTGTCTCTACAATAGACTTGAGGTACCTAAACATGAAGATATAAAACACATAAAAGGCAAATTTAGAACCTATTCCCCTGTATCCTGGTCTTACTCTGTAAATGTAAATATGGCTTTAAAAATTACACATTCAGAATCACCTAACAATACTTACAGTTTCATACATGTCATGGACTTTCCATGTTATCTCACATATATCTCACAAAAATTCAGTATAGCAGGCTGGTTCATACCCATTTTAAAGATGAGAAAACTAAGGCTTAGCAGGTTTAAGCAGCTTGGACGGGGTGATACATCTACTTAAAGCATGACTTTAAAAATAATGCCTATATTTCTATTTAAGGATTAATGCATTTGCTTTAAAATACACTTCCTTAAGAAAGATTTTCTAAATAGATCCTTCATAAGAGATCATTATTTTTGCCTGAAGCAACTCAGTTTATACATTATACAAATATCCGCAAATCTGATGACAGCTGGTGCCTCGAAGAAAAGAGTTAGCAAAAATAAGAAGCCAGATAGTGATATGAGAAAATGAGTATGCCAGCTAAACCTGAAACTATAAACACGAAAGCTAGAATTAAGTTACGGAAATTCATGGTTACTACTACTGCATAAAATAATGTCCGTTTTCTTGTCAACAGAAGCCAGGAGACTTAAAACCAAGTCACTCTGTACCTGTGTTTTTCTTTCTTTCTTTTTTTTTTAATTTTAAAAATATTTTTATTTATTGATCTTAGAGAGGGAGGGAGGGGGAGAGGGAGACAGGATCTCTTCCTGTATGTGCCCTGACCAAGAATCGAAACAGCAACCTTTGTGCTTTGGGGTGACGCTATCATCAACCAAGCTGTCCAGCCAGGGCTGTACCTATGCTGCAGTGTCGCCCTCCTCTACCATCAGAACAGTTAGCATTAAGAAAGAAGGCTGGCTGCATTTAACGCACGCATTTACTGGTTCGTGCATTTGACGGCATTTGCTGAAAGCCCACTGTAAACACACTACTGACAACACGGCCTGTTCTCAGGTCGTAGACAGCACTGAGGAGACAGTGGGTGAAGGGTATTACAGCATCACGTGACCTTTATCGATGCAGCTACAACTATACAGATACGACTAACAAAAGTGCTGTCAATATCAATAGAGAGATAACCATGGAATGCAGAAACATAAAAGACAATTTCACGAGATAAAACAATCACACGCGTATGCAACGATATCCATGAACTTCTATCTGGATGTGGGAAGGGCTATAGGTCAGGGTCGGATTTTGAGCAGATGTGATCTGTGAGGTTCCTCAGGTGGAGAAGGGTGCTGGAAGGGGCATTCTCAGCAGCTGCTGAGACACAAGGGTGTGAAGCCACAGTGCGGCATGCTCAGCATGAACGGAGAGCAGTGTCACTAGGGGGTGTGACAAAAGCTCACGCTGGAATGGCTAAGGGCAAACCTTGCTTGCCAAGCAAAGGAGACAAACTTTACCCCTTCGGCTGTGAGGTGCCACTGAACTATAAATATATTGATTTAAGGATTTCAGTGCAGGGGAAAGGTCAGAAAGATCACAGTGGGAGTGATGCTGGAAAGGAGGTAATCCTTCAGGAAGCTATGAGGACCGGCCCTGGTGGTTTTCTCCTCACCTCAGCTGTTCCCTCTGAGGAAAGCAAGCCAGTCAGTGGCCTGGGCTCTGAGCAGCTCTAAGCCTTTCTCAGTATCACTGTTAATCTCAAAAGTCCTTCTAGCTAATGGTCACTCATCACACGTGATGCATAATAAAACCAGTACCGTTTTCCAAAAGTCCTAAATGCAGAAGGAATCTTGTTTTCATCTCTCCAGCTACCACATACATAATGATGACACTTGGGTGCATGCCAAGAACAATTTGAAATTAGAAAAACACACATATATAGAAAACACCCAAATGTGTCAGTAAACCTAAGTAAAAAAAAATAATTCCAAAACTGAGACTAGGTCGTAAAAAAAAACAAAGGGCATGTGTTTGGAGCAGGGACCTGGGAGACTGAGATGGAAACTGTAAATCTGCTGACTAGACATGTAGGTGTGATGTCTGAGGCTTCCGCACAATTTCTGTGGGTAGCCCTGGGTTCGTGGGTGGTCAATGTGAGAGGAAGGCTCACCTATGTCTAAAGTCATCAGAACCTATATTCAACACGTTTTACTTATGGACATCACTTTCTCCCTCTAGATTCTGCAGTTCATTTTCAAAGCAAATAAAATAATCCGTCAGTTCAACAAATACAACAATTTGGAAAGACGTGGGAGGAGCTGTTTATAAAAAACAATTGCATAAACACATAACAGTTGATTACCACGCTGGTGTCTTCAGTTTAAAAAGCTTTTCAGATGCTTGAATGACTCTCAAGTGGTCATTGGCCAGAACACTGGCCCCCAGAAAAAATCCAACTTCCCAGTAGCTCTGGAGTTTTTCCAAGTTTCCCTTTTTACCAAGAAGGCTACTGAGCTTCACTCCTAGAAAACGGACAAAAAGCACAGCGTTACAAACACACAGCAGCTAGGCAGAGCTGACGTTTTATTAAAGAACAAAATGAAGCTTTCATTATTCTTTCCAGATCAAAATAGCATTGTTACCTTTCTGATAATAAAAGGGTTTGAGTTCACTGTAAAAATATGTCAGACTGGGTGGGCCAGTGGCACAATGGATAATGTGTCTTCGTCTGATTTCAGGTAAAGAAAAAAAAAATGTCAGACTGATCATAAAGGTGCACGGAAGAAAATGAAACTTACCCATTAACTTAAAAACCCAAAGATACCTGCAAAAAAACAAAAAACAAAAATGCCAAATGATGTACACTTTGATGCACATCATTCCAGAATTGTTAAGTATGTCTGTATATGCAAAAATTAAAAGGTTAATGGCCCTGGCCGGTTGGCTCAGAGGTAGAGCGTCGGCCTAGCGTGCGGAGGACCCGGGTTCGATTCCCGGCCAGGGCACACAGGAGAAGCGCCCATTTGCTTCTCCACCCCTCCGCCGCGCTTTCCTCTCTGTCTCTCTCTTCCCCTCCCGCAGCCGAGGCTCCATTGGAGCAAAGATGGCCCGGGAGCTGGGCATGGCTCTGTGGCCTCTGCCCCAGGCGCTGGAGTGGCTCTGGTTGCAACATGGCAACGCCCAGGATGGGCAGAGCATCGCCCCCTGGTGGGCAGAGCGTCGCCCCCTGGTGGGCAGAGCATCGCCCCCTGGTGGGCAGAGCGTCGCCCCTGGTGGGCGTGCCGGGTGGATCCCGGTCAGGTGCATGCGGGAGTCTGTCTGACTGTCTCTCCCTGTTTCCAGCTTCAGAAAAATGGAAAAAAAAAAAATTAAAAGGTTAATAACACCAAACACCTGTCATGTAATCTTCTTCATTCCCTTACTTATAGTATGGATCCTTTATAGAGAAATATACTGACGTTCAGTTGATATCGGTCAGCTGAAGTATAAATATATGTAATGTCTTTACTGTGCAAGAGTAAAATGTTCCAATAGTAAATAATTTTATATGCAAAACAATTATAAAGTTAAAATAAGGAAACTGACATAAACAGTATCGTGATGACTGATGCTTTGTAACAACACTTGAAATCAAGTAATGTACACCCTCCAACTTTGTTCTTCACTACATTTTTGTTCTTCTAGGTTCTTTGAATTTCATAAACATTTTCATTTCTACTCTGCCTTGCATTATTTTTGCATTTTTAATTATTTTGCTTAAAGAGAGTATGTCCTTGCAGAATTCATTAGTGCCACAAACATCCACAACTGTCAAGAAAATGATCGGAGATTTGGGGAGTAACATAAAAAGGTGGGATGTGTCACCCCAGTGCCATGTAAGGGTATCTCCACTCAAGGCCCGTGGGAAGGTAGAGTTAGTGCATCTCACTGTGGGGTATTCATTAAAGATCTCAGGGACATTTACTTGTTAACTTGTGAGGTTTTGTTTCATAGAAATGCAAATAATTTCTATCTGGCAAAAGAGAGAATCCTTAAGATTATGATCTGTTGAACATAAGCCAGTTTTGTTTTTTTTCTTTAAATTGAACTCAGAATCTTACCTAACATTTCTTTGTTAAATTATCTGTAAATACTCTACTTCTTAAATGCTCTTTGAACTGGACATATACTTTTACCAGTTTTGATATCAACTGAGTTAATTAAAGTCTCTTACGTGCATCCATTTTATAGTTCCTGAGTTATGAATTTATATTTTTTGAAAAGTATACTTTAACAAGATAAAATAATCTTTAAAGAACTTTATGCTACTTTTTATCACATAATTTCCACTTAAGCCATGAATATTTCAGCAAAATGTTCACTCTTCACATTTTGTGGTAGTTTAAAAAGAGAACAGATTTGTCACCTTAAAATTTCATGAGAAGAATTACACACGTGTGAGAAGAATTACACATGTGTATGCAATAACATCCATGCTCTCCTATCTGAACATGATAAAAATATAATGAATACAAAGGAAAAAATAAAGTGCACGGGAAAAATGAGATGCAAAAAACACGCCTCTACCTGCCCAGGTAAAAATGAGCATCTCTTTATCGTGTGTTACATGTAGAACAATAAAACAGGACTGATCTAGAAAAAAACCGTGTCAAACATGTAAATAGGAACTAAGAAAATGATTAATAGTATAAGAAGTATAATAATAGTTTTTAAATTAAATTTTTTTTGTGTGTGTGACAGAGACAGAGAGATAGACAGAGAGAGGGACAGATAGGGACAGACAGGAAGGGAGAGAGATGAGAAGCATCAATTCTTCATTGCAGCTCCTTAGTTGTTCCTTGATTGCTTTCTCATATGTGTCTTGACCAGGGGGCTACAGCAGAGCGAGTGACCCCTTGCTCAAGCCAGCGACCTTGGGCTCAAGCCAGCCACCTCTGGGTTCCAGCCAGTGACCATGGGGTCATGTCTGTGATCCCACACTCAAGCCAGTGACCCCTCACACAAGCTGGTGAACCCATGCTCAAGCTGGCAACCTCGGGGTTTTGAACCTGGGTCCTCCGTGTCCCAGCCTGACACTCTATCGATACACTGTGCCATTGCCTGGTCAGGGTTAAATTAAATTTCAGATTTATTCTTGTACACCAAAAGCTCATTTCACAAGGGTGATATTTAGCTTTGGCCTGGGCATAAATCTGTCACATGATCATGATATCAAGCCATTAGGCATTTGGACAAAATGTTGTTTTTATAGCAAAGAGTATTTTAGCATATGGATAGTCACAATTAATTTGTGCATAATTATAGCTGATGACCACTTTTTATTATTATAAACATTCTTGTACACGTAGCTTTGTGCACTTACTCATATTTCTTTATAATAAAGTCCAATCCCTGGACTTGTTTGGTGCAGATGTGCCTGTTGTAAGTTTTGATACATTTTGCCAATTTGTCCTGAGCAACGTTGCACCAATTTACATTCTCACTAATGGCACCTGACAATAGTCTCTTGGACACCTTTCCCAATTATTGATACTATCACGTCATTTTTACCACTCTGATGGAGAAAAAAAACCACTGCCCTTTTTCAACCATTGAGATAGACTATCTTTTCATGTTTGTGCTTCTTTTGTGAATTAGCTTTTTTTTTTTTTTTTTTTCTGAAGCTGGAAACGGGGAGGCAGTAGAACAGACTCCCGCATGCGCCCGACGGGGATCCATCCGGCATGCCCACCAGAGGGCGATGCTCTGCCCATCCAGGGCATCGCTCTGTTGCTACCAGAGCCATTCTAGCGCCTGAGGCAGAGGCCAAGGAGCCATTCCCAGCGCCCGGGCCATCTTTTGCTCCAATGGAGCCTTGGCTGCGGGAAGGGAAGAGAGAGACAGAGAGGAAGGAGAGGGGGAGGGGTGGAGAAGCAGATGGGTGCCTCTCCTGTGTGCCCTGGCCGGGAATCGAACCCGGGACTTTCGCATGCCAGGCCGATGCTCTACCCCACTGAGCCAACCGGCCAGGGCTGTGAATTAGCTTTTTATATTCTATTCACATGATGTATGAAACCTGTTTCTACATGAAGATAATACCCTGTTAGGTATGAAGTTAAGAACATGGCTTTAATTTCCTTATATTTAAAAGCTTCCCCCTCAAGGAATACAGGAATAAACATCTTAGCACATAACATTTCCCCTCCAGATTTGGAGACCATTTCCATAGGAACGAGTCTCAGAAGTCGTGTTATACTTGGTGCAAGGCTGCATTTGTAAGGCTCTCCTGACCCCTCGTGTTAAAGCACTATTACTGATGTACAACTATACCTTCTCACCATGTCCTTACCAGCTGGATACTTCTCTTTAAAGAATCCTGGCTAAACTCATAAGCAATGAACAGTATGTTACTCCTGTTTCAAAAATCAATTATTTGATTCAATTGTCTGTTTAGACAATTTTAACAGAAAATGACCTAATTAGAACTGGTTGGCTTCTAAAGAATTGAAGATTACCTAATAGTTGTTTTTATCATAGATTTACAACTTGGAGCTACTATTAGATTTAAGACAGCTTTGATAGAGAAAGGTAGGAATCAGAGCCTTTACTGAATACTCATTAGATGTTACCATGGTGCAAAGCATTGGAAATATAACTTTCAACCCATACAACCACGCAGTGAATTAGAGATTAAATCCTTTTTGCAGTAAGGAAAAAAGAGCTCAGAGACCTTTGAAAACTTGTCTAAATTCACACATTCTTCATACATAAGAGGTTATTAGATTCTTTCCATTTCAATTTTCCATTACTGAGAATTTCAAACATACGTGAAAGGAGGAAAAACATTACAATGAAGGGTCATAGTTTCAGTTACTGCTAACATCTTGCAATTGCTTCATCTCTTTGAATATTTTTGTTGCACCATTTCAAATTAAATTACAAACATCATGACATTTCACCCCTAAATGTTACACCATGTACCTAAAAAATTCTCCTATTTAAGTACTGCACCTAACAAAACCCATAATTTCTTAATATTATCTAGTCTTAGGTCCTAATTGAACTTCTCTAACTGTTGCTTAAATGTTTTATATAGTTTTTTTTTCCCAAACCAGAATCCAATCAAGAATCACAACTGTATTTGTTTTTTCTGTTTTGTTTTGTTTTGTTTTTGTTTTTTTACAGAGACAGAGAGAGGGATAGACAGAGACAGGCAGGAATGAAGAGATGAGAAGCATCAATCATTAGTTTTTCATTGTGACACCTTAGTTGTTCATTGATTGCTTTCTCATATGTGCCTTGACCACGGGCCTTCAGCAGACCAAGTAACCCCTTGCTGGAGCCAGCGACCTTGGATCCAAGCTGGTGAGCTTTTGCTCAAACCAGATGAGCCTGCGCTCAAGTTGGCAACCTCAGGGTCTCAAACTGGGTCCTCTGCATCCCAGTCCGACGCTCTATCCACTGCGCCACTGCCTGGTCAGGCTGCATTTGTTTTTCATGTTGCTAGATTTCATTTAACATAACCAACTCACCCACACCATTATCCCATGACACTGATATTGTAAAGAGACAAGGGGGCTGTCTTATAGAAAATTTCCAGTTTTCTGAGAAGTTGGTCACCTTTGTATATAACAAATGAGCTGCTTTGTGTTTGCTGATGAATTTTGGTTTTGTTTTGATTTCTTTTTCTTGATTATCTTTATAGGTTCAAGAATTTTTATATTCAGTAATATATACAAATTTTATTTTTATTGCTCCCTGAAAATGAGTTTCAAATAGTGGTTTGTCTCAATTCCAATCACACTGTTCTTTTACTATATACCATTACTGTTGGAGACCCAAATCTGTACTTCTGATTCTGTCCCATAAAGTATCCTATAGTTAAAAAATTTCAGCCTGACCAGGCGGTGGTGCAGTGGATAGAGTGTGGGACTGGGATGCGGAGGACCCAGATTTGAGACCCTGAGGTCGCCAGCTTGAGTGTGGGCTCATCTGGTTTGAGCAAGAACCCACCAGCTTGAACCCAAGGTCGCTGGCTCCAGCAAGGGGTTACTCGGTCTGCTGAAGGCCCGCGGTCAAGGCACGTATGAGAAAGCAGTCAATGAACAACTAAGGTGTTGCAATGCGCAATGAAAAACTAATGATTGATGCTTCTCATCTCTCTCCGTTCCTGTCTGTCTGTCCCTGTCTATCCCTCTCTCTGACTCATTCTCTGTCTCTGTAAAAAATAAATAAATAAAATTAAAAAAAATTTTTTTTAAAAATCACCCAAAATTAGAGAATTATCTTTTATTTACCTAAAATCTGAATATTAATTTTAAGGTTTGTGAAGCTGAAAACAGGACAAAAATATAAGATGTAATTGTCCTCTTAAATCTTAGTTCTAAATAGTCTAAACATCAGTGATTTTTCAATAACTGGAAATGTAAAATACAGATTATACAGCAATTAATCATAACCCCAAACACACAAGTAGAATTAAGAGTCTTTAGGCAACAGTGTAGTTAAGAGTTGTTCCTTACACTGGAGTTCTTAAGATAATATGTTTAGCAATCTTCAAAGTTAGTGATCACTTTATGATACCTTAATTTTTAATTGTTTATCCTTTCTAAATAAGTAAAAATTTCAAAATGCACTTTAAAAAATAATTTCATAAAGAGAAGCCTGATTACTATAAAGACTCAGTAATTCAGACTAATAAGTTTGCAGGGAGCCAACAGAAAGAATTAGAGAATATAAAAAGTCCTGAAAAATGTATTTAGACATTTAAAAATGCTTTTTAAAGTGTATCTTTAAAATATGTTAAGTATGTTATTAATTAGTCTTGTTTTTGTTGTATACTATTAATTACTATGAAAGTATCAGACTATTTTGTCAACCTGGTTTTCTTTGAAAATCTCGTTAGTCTTATTTTACAATATAAAAATTAACATTTGGTAGGTCACTCCATGTTGATTAGCATAATTTATAACTGAGCAGAATCCAACATGGCGTCTTTTAACTGCCTTTTAGTTATTAAAAACATAACCTAGACTGCTCATCATGGTATTTTAGAGGTCCAAGATTTAGCTCTTGCAGTAGCTAAAATCTCACTGTTGTCACATTTTAAGCCCAAGTTTTGCAATTTCCAAAATTTAAAATTCAATTTCATAATGTTTCTGTTCAATATATATTATGAAAGAGTCCTTTTTGGAAAAGAATTAAACTATGTTGCCTTTATAAATTTCTATTAATTACGGTTCCTAAAACCTCAGTGCTGACCATATATCTTTTTTTTTCTAGCTTCCTTAAGATATAATTGACATATAATATTGTGTAAGATTAAGGTGTACAATGTGTTGATTAGACATGCTTACATATTGCAAAATGATGATTACTACTACAGCATTAGCTAACACCTCTATTAGGGTCATATAATTACCATTTCCTTTTTTGTGGTGACATCCACTCTCTCAGCAGTATGGTTAGACTATCTTAATCTACATTTAATTTAAAACTGAGAACTTAGAATAGGTACATTTTCAAACCACTAGGTTATTATTGATCTACCTGTAAATGCAAATGAGTATTAATTCCTGCAATAATCAGAAGGCATCAATAAAACTTCACCTTAAGCTCAAGAATAAAGCAATACAGATTATTTTTAAATCACTAATAAAGGAGGTGTTTTAGCTAGTATAGACTTTAAAATTAACCATAGATGCAAAATCTTATTATAATCATAATTTCTAAAAAGCACAAGTTACAATGTATTTTCTCTCATTTCATTTAATGACTGAAAAAATTACTTCAAATAAAATTTTTGTGCATTGAGTATCATCAGTGCAATCTAGCAGCAACAAGTACTCTATCATTCGTTTAGACTGAGTCTTTAAAAAAACAACAACTTAATTCTCCAACGTTGTTGCCTTCTAAGATTCCCCAGAATATTATGTATGGCATTTTTATAAGCCCTTCCCAAAATAATATAAAAAAGTATAGGACTCATTATTTTTTGAAGAAAAGTTAAACAAAAAACATTCTCCAGTTAGAAATCTGAAAGGAAAAATTCTACTGTTCATGATTTCACTAACATCATTATTTTCCTCTATGAAAAATATGGCCAAATATTTCTATGTTTGTCGTAATAACTCCTACAAGAGTTGAAAAGGTTCTCTAAAAGGGGGCGGTTACACATTAAGAGCAAAATCTAACTACCATAGATAGTAGTCTAATCTCCGGTATCTTAAAAAGAAAATGTTATCAAAGCCAGAACCAAGAAAAATCACATACAATTTGTTCACTAATATGCCTTAATTTTTTTACATTCCAAAAAAGGGTCAACAGATGAGATAATGTCAAAGAGACAAAACACATCCTATCAATGGCTACAGTTCAGAGATGGTCTTTGAGGAGATCCATGGCTGCCAACACCATCTGCTTGACCTGGTGCTGGGGGGCTTAGGGGGGCTCTGCCCCCAACTCCACTGAAATCACAGGGGTGGAAGAAAAAGAAACAGAAAATATCAGAGGCTTCTTTTTCTTCTTCTTCCATTTTTTAGTTTGTTTTTCTTTGAGCACCAGGAAAGCAAAAGCAAATCAAACACAGAAAACGTTCCTGATGTTCTACAAAATACTACCTTACTTGTGAGTTGGGAGTCTGACTGTAGAGTCCAGATTGTCGAATATTAGTTTGAGCTGCAGAGATAAATATTAACCAGGGGGAGATTTTGAAACAGGCAAAATAAACTTAAAAACTGAATTACATCCCAGTATCAGGATTCTGCACAATAGTATGAGACACTGAACAAGGAGATACAACCAAAAAATTTTTTCAGACCTCCAGATGAGACAGAAAGCAAAGGTCTATCTATGATGGACTCCTTTTCTTTATATTGAGTTGCATCCAGTTCATTGAGTTCCATGTAAAATATCAAGCGGTAATTACCAACTTTCCGGAGCTCAAAGGAAGATTCAAACTGGTGCCCAGCTGCCACCAGGAGAACTGCGTAATTAATTCCTGACTGTAGTGTTGGCTCACTTTCAAATGCCTTTTTGAACCTATAAAAAAAAAAAAGTACAAGTTTACTTTCTCAATCATGAAACTCTGGGTGTGCAATTGCTTCTGTTTGACTAACTCCAGTGCCTGGCAAGCAGAAATATTCCACTGGCCTTCACCCCGGACTCTCGTGTGCTATTAGGATTTAATGCTTAAGTGACTGCAAATCCTCATCCTCAGCTCCACTGCATTCCGCCCCCAACCCACCCTCACCCTAGCAGCTGAGTCTTTAAAATAAAGTCCTCTCTTCAGCAGTTTACTGGAAATGTGAGATTGTGTTTGTGCATGTTGTGTGCATGTGTAACCAGTAAAAATTTAAAAGTGATAACCATGCACATATTTTTAAAAGTGGCTTTATAAAAAGCCTTAAAAGCATGCATAACAATGAGGTAAAATACACAAAGCAATGAACAACAAGGGAACATACTGAAACTCACCTAAGAGACACAAGGACTAAACAAAAATGATGCCTGTGGAAGAAGGGTGAGATAAAACTCGAGGACGCAAGTAGGGTAGTGGAAACAGAGATAACACAGAGAAAGATTATCTTGAAGCAAAGAAAAAGAATAAAGGGCTAATCTGGCAAATGGAAAATAGACATTGCTCTTTATTGGTTTGTTACATAATTCTTCCAAAGTCAAGCCAACCCCATCAATAATATAAAAACTAAAGTGTTATTAGGCACACACTACTGTTTGAACTGCACTGTCGCTGACGTAAAAGAAACCTAGTTGATAAGACAAGGCTGGCTGTTCTTTCCCAAGTTACTATGGAAAAGTGAACATATTAATACTAAAAATAGACTTAGTGCTTTGAATTTCCTGCCTATGGATCTTTTTGGCATTATAACAGGAGAGACATGATTATGCTAATATGGAATGGGGTACCCAATAGCCTTTCAAAGTTTTGAAATGACTTCCTCTCTCCCCTTAAGAATGAGAATATCAGTATTGAGCAAAAAAGGTCAAAAAAACAAAAAAACAAAAACAAAAACCCTGATGGGCTCATGGACAAGGACAGCAGTGAGGTGGTTGCTGGCGGCGGGTGGAGGAAAGTCAAGGGCGGGATGAATGGTGACAGATGGAGACTTGAGTTGAAGGGATGAGCACACAATACAGTGTACAGAGATTCCTTGTAGAATTGGGCACCTGAAACCTGTACAATATTGTGAACCAGTGTCACCCCAATAAAATCAATAAAAAAAGGATGAGAATATCATTATCTCTAAAACCAAATACGGTCCAATCTCTACCTATCTCATGTGATGTCACAACAGCCATGGCGTATGAAATTCAAACAAAGCCTATATAAAAATTATATAGAGACTCTATACCTTTTCCCTCATTAGCTAAAATGTTCAGCTAGGTCCAGAAAAAGAAGGAAAACTCTTAGGAATATTTTAGGGAAGGGGAAATTTAATCTTGTTAATGTCCATTTGAACAGGGATAAACATAACAATATATAAAGAAACATAAAATATTTTCACACATTATATACTCAGGATACAACACCAAGTACCTACTATTCTAGGACTTTAACATATGTTGCTTTATTTAATCCTCACAACAGAGCATTCATTCCTCCTGAAGCAATCAATATAAACCAGTTTTAATAATCTTGTTGGTGATGTGTATAGTACTGGGCTGATTATGAAATACTAGCAGCATAAAGAAATGTAAGAAAAGTCTGAGGTAGGTTTTCTCCCCTTTTGAAAACTTGTGCTTTGTTTATTATTTTTTTATTAAATTTACTGGAGTCTGTAAGATCATATAGGTTTCAAGTATGCATTTCTATGATACATGCTCTGTATCAATTTTTTCAATTACAGTTCATATTCAATATTATTTTGTATTAGTTTCACGTGTATAGTGGTTAGACAATCATATACTTAACAAAGTGTTCCTTGTATATTTCCAATATGGGGTGGGTTTTTATGAACCTGTTTTCACAGTCCTAAGAAAACGATACAGAAAAAGACGGACTCTTTTCGTTTCCAGACCTTGGTATAGCTAAACTAGATTGAAGCCTGAATTGCAAAAGCTATTTTGCAACGCTAAGTACGCCAGCCTTTTTTAGGGTGTAAGTCCATCCAGGCTCTTGGGTCCCACTATTCCATACGTGGGAAGCTTAATATCCTCCCAGCTGCATTCTCTCCTGCTCTTTATCCCGTATCAGCCCCAACACCTTCTAATAAGTCTGTGACAGGCCATGCTGCTGCTATAACTTATATTTAACTTTAAAATGGACATCTATCATAAAAAGCTACAACCTTTTAGTAATTGAATGCTAAAACTCAGTATATCTACAGATCAAAAAGGCATTTTTCATACTTTAACTTGGATTACAGAAATTTAAATACAGGGAAAATATGGCATTATTTTAGCCATCTACAAGAGCTTCAGTGAACAAAAATAGCTAAGAAAGTAACAATGGAAAACATCAAACGTTAGAGAATTATTCTTTTTTAATACTTAAATCAGCTGGATGTGTTCATTCAAACCACTCTCTCTCCATCCATCTCAGATAAGATTCGACAACCAAAGTTTGTTCTAACAACATACACAATTCTGCAAACTTAACATGTCTAAGTCATAAGCATTTTCTTATTTTCTATGTTCACATCCTGAGCCTCCACGTAAACCTCTCGGAAGACGGACCTGCACTAGGTCTGCTGCACTAGGTCACACTAGGAGAGGGTGCCCTGGGTCTGTCACACTAGGTCACACTAGGAGAGGGTGCCTGGGGTCTGCCACACTAGGTCACACTAGGTCACACTAGGAGAGGGTGCCCTGGGTCTGCCACACTAGGTCACACTAGGTCACACTAGGAGAGGGTGCCCCGGGTCTGCCACACTAGGTCACACTCGGTCACACTAGGAGAGGGTGCCCCAGGTCTGCCACACTAGGTCACACTAGGTCACACTAGGAGAGGGTGCCCTGGGTCTGCCGGACTAGGTCACACTAGGAGAGGGTGCCCTGGGTCTGTCACACTAGGAGAGGGTGCCCTGGGTCTGCCACACTATGTCACACTGGGAGAGGGTGCCCCGGGTCTGCCACACTAGGTCACACTAGGTCACACTAGGAGAGGGTGCCCTGGGTCTGCCGGACTAGGTCACACTAGGAGAGGGTGCCCTGGGTCTGCCACACTAGGAGAGGGTGCCCTGGGTCTGCCACACTATGTCACACTGGGAGAGGGTGCCCTGGGTCTGCCACACTAGGTCACGCTAGGAGAGGGTGCCCTGGGTCTGCCACACTAGGTCATGCTAGGAGAGGGTGTCCTTGGTCTGTCACACTAGGTCACACTAGGAGAGGGTGCCCTGGGTCTGCCACACTAGGTCACACTAGGAGAGGGTGCCCTGGGTCTGTCACACTAGGTCACACTAGGAGATGCCCTGGGTCTGTCACACTAGGTCACAGTAGGAGAGGGAGCCCTGGGTCTGCCACACTAGGTCACACTAGGTCACACTAGGAGAGGGTGTCCTGGGTCTGCCACACTAGGTCACACTAGGAGAGGGTGCCCTGGGTCTGTCACACTAGGTCACACTAGGAGAGGGTGCCCTGGGTCTGCCGCACTAGGTCACACTAGGAGAGGGTGCCCCGGGTCTGTCGCACTAGGTCACACTAGGCGAGGGTGCCCCGGGTCTGCCACACTAGGTCACACTAGGAGAGGGTGCCCCGGGTCTGCCACACTAGGTCACACTAGGAGAGGGTGCCCTGGGTATGCCACACTAGGAGAGGGTGTCCTGGGTCTGTCACACTAGGTCACACTAGGAGAGGGTGCCCTGGGTCTGCCACACTAGGTCACACTAGGAGAGGGTGCCCTGGGTCTGCCACACTAGGTCACACTAGGAGAGGGTGCCCTGGGTCTGCCGCACTAGGTCACACTAGGAGAGGGTGCCCTGGGTCTGCCGCACTAGGTCACACTAGGAGAGGGTGTCCTGGGTCTGCCACACTAGGTCACACTAGGAGAGGGTGCCCTGGTACAGCGCTTGCACCAGACACAACACTCACTGTCTACACCCTTCTTCCCTAATACAGGGCAGGAACACGGAATGGTGGGAAGATGTTAGAAAGGGGAACTGCCAGAGGAGTTCTATGAGCCACTGTGATCACACTGCTTGGGACTGTTTTTCTACTGCGTTGAAGATCTTATCCTCAAACTTTCTGTGGTCAGTAGATCACTGTCCAAACCAACAGAAAAGGATTCAGGCCATGCAAGTGTCACTGGACAGGAGCCCATGGAACTATCTATCTGTCACGACATCTCACTCCTTATCTCAGCACCGTGCTTGATAAGTGAAAACTCAGAGGCTCAAAAAAGGTCGGTTGAAACATCCCTTTGGGAACCATGACTCAGGCAATGTGGAATCCAGGCTAAGTCTGGCAGGACGTCTAACAACCTCAGTGATAACCGTTGTGTCAGCACCTTGACAAGGTGCTTTTATTTCTCAGCTCTAACAGGAGGTTAGGGACAATGCCAACACACCAACGAGTGGGTCTGCAGTACTGCGGGGCTGGGTCAAAACAGTAAGACATGCCAAAGGAGCTTTACAGTGTGAGGGTGTGGGGACAAAAACAATGTTAAAGTGGGGAAACCTTCTCAGCACCTGTTAGGGCAAATGGATATAATGACAATAATAGCAGGTCATGGATAAGTAATCTACAGTAAGAGACATTCTTCTATTACCAGCTAAATTAGTGACACACACAAGATCAACTCCTAAGGACCCTCCCATTAAAAGGCTTTGAGCTTTTTAGAATCAATTTATCCAATTACAAAACAAGTCCTGCTGAGGATAATTTACATCTTTAAAATATCAAGTCTTCTCATCCACAAACTTGGTACATTTTCTCACTCATTCAGGTCTTCTTGCATGTGTTTACACAAACGTTTATAAGTTTTCCACAAAATTGTATTTCTGTCATTATACCGTACTATAAAGTATCTTTTAAAAATTACATATATTTTACATGTAATTAAGTATTAAATCAATGAAAACACACTAAAATAAACACTATTCTGCACCTTGCCTTCACTTAAAATGGGTTTCAGAGATCTGTATCAATATACATATATATTTTTTACCACTGCAGATTGCATGGAGATATACCATGACTTATTTAACCTGCCTCTATTGATAATTATTTAGGATCTTTCTAATTTTTCACTATTAAAAACAATTCTGTGGTGAGTATCCTTGTACACAAAGCATTCTGCAATAGTTTGACCAACTATTACTTTAAGATACATTCTTAAAGTACAATTGCTGGTTAATGGTTTTGTGCTTTTGTATTTTTTAAATTTTATTTAAAAAATTAAATTTAATGGAGTGACATTGATCAATAAGAGTACATAAGTTTCAGGTAAACATTTCTATAGCATAAAAATTATATTTTTAAAAATTACATATTTATCTAATTTATCTTAATTTACTGTGGCATAGTAAATGAATCTCATCAAAATTGCTTACTAAAGCTATAAATTCTAATATTTACTTAATCATGCATAATCTAAATGATAATAACAATAACAACACTTCAATCTGCAAACCATTTTTATGTCATAGGTTTATCAAGCATCTTATCCTACATACTCACCAAAAAGCTCCATTGTCTCTACTCTCAGTGTCCATGAAATAAGAGTCCAAAAACATGTCTTTGTAGATTCGACCAACTAGGCAATACATATCTGAAGCTACTTGCCCTTCATTCTGCACCAGGGGAATCATAATATCAAGAGCTTTTGCTCTATCTCCGGGGAGATTTCTCCTAAGGCAAGGGAAGAAAACATCCTTGTTTCAATATAGATTACCAAAGCAACATAGGTCAACTGTGTTTTAAAAATCCTAATATACTGATTCACATTAGTAAAGTATGGCAGGATTAAAAACAACAGTTAGATTTTGACGGTCCTCTGTAACCCTCTGCCCTAAGCCTTTTTCTCTTCTTTATCCTACTGTATGTCTCCTGGGTCTAACAAGGATTGCTTTTTAAATAATGGTAACAGATTTGTTCTTATCCACCCACAGTCCTTCCCATTTCCCTGCAGTCTATACGCAGGTTCAACTTGGTGAAGTGAGATTAAAAGTGCAGTCTGTGGCTATGAATGGGGCCGAGTCAGCTAATCCAAACAGGGACAAAACCCTGACTTTAGTTGTTTTTTTTTTTCATTTTTTTTGTTTGTTTGTTTGTTTTTTGTTTTTTTTTGTTTTTCATTTTTCTGAAGCTGGAAACAGGGAGAGACAGTCAGACAGACTCCCGCATGCACCGGACCGGGATCCACCCGGCACGCCCACCAGGGGGCAATGCTCTGCCCACCAGGGGGCGATGCTCTGCCCATCCTGGGCGTTGCCATGTTGTGACCAGAGCCACTCTAGCGCCTGAGGCAGAGGCCACAGAGCCATCCCCAGCGCCCGGGCCATCTTTGATCCAATGGAGCCTCGGCTGCGGGAGGGGAAGAGAGAGACAGAGAGGAAAGCGCGGCGGAGGGGTGGAGAAGCAAATGGGCACTTCTCCTATGTGCCCTGGCCGGGAATCAAACCCGGGTCCTCCGCACGCTAGGCCGACGCTCTACCGCTGAGCCAACCGGCCAGGGCTTTCTTCATTTTTCTGAAGCTGGAAACAGGGAGAGACAGTCAGACAGACTCCCACAAGCGCCCGACCGGGATCCACCCGGCACGCCCACCTTGGAGCGACGCTCTGCCCACCAGGGGGCGATGCTCTGCCCATCCTGGGCGTCGCCATGTTGCGACCAGAGCCACTCTAGCGCCTGAGGCAGAGGCCACAGAGCCATCCCCAGCGCCCGGGCCATCTTTGCTCCAATGGAGCCTCGGCTGCGGGAGGGGAAGAGAGAGACAGAGAGGAAAGTGCAGCGGAGGGGTGGAGAAGCAAATGGGCGCTTCTCCTGTGTGCCCTGGCCGGGAATCGAACCCGGGTCCTCCGCACGCTAGGCCGACACTCTACCGCTGAGCTGACTTTAGGTTTTAATGGCTTTTGCCAACAACCAACTTTAAGTCAAGCGTTGTCTAATTTATACATGTAACCAATTAATTACCTAAGGAAGTTGTTTTATGTAGCTCACTTTAAAATAGCAAGTATGTAGGGACCATTCTTAAAATAAGATAAAAATCATCTTGTTATTTCTACGACCTTGAAAACATGCTAAGTGAAAGAAGCTAGTCACTGAAGACAACATATTATACGATTCTGTTCACATGAAATCCATAGAGACCAACAGTAGATTAGTAGTTGCCCAGCTAGGGCTGGGGGAGTTAAGGGGGAAAGGGAGGGGACTGCTGATGGGTAGGGGTTTCTTTCTGGGATGATAAACATGTTCTAAAATCTATTATGTTGAGGGTCACACAACTGTTAATATATTAAAAACCACTGAATCCTACACCTTATATGGGTGAACTGATTGGTATATGAATTCTATTTCAATTAAGCTGTTATTTTACAAAGTTATTTCTACTCTCAACTACTACTTTAAATCTTTCTGTCTATAAAATTCCTTTATTCTGTCCTAAAATACTTTGAGTTTAGAATAATGCTTCATACAAATATGCTTATCGTTTATTATATTTTATTTGTATTTATTTCTTTATTTGGTATCTGCAGTTTTTTTTCTTTTTCTTTGCATTATATTCTATTTTAGAGAAAGGAAAGAAAACATAAAGAAAAATAATAGCGGTTCTTATGGAACTTTTCATTTCACAATAGAATCTATTCCATCCCATCTTTCAGAGAGGAGTGGCAAACCTGGGCCTTGGGGATGCAGCAGAATTAGAGCAATTTTAGTTTCGTGAAGAGGGTTCAGGGATCTCCCCAACCCCCAGAGAATTCAGTGACTAGGAAACCTCTGAGAATTTCAACAAAATTTCCTGGAAAGAACCTAAGAGTTAAGATTTAAGTTCTACATATTTTTACTCCTGTGGGTTGAAAGCCTAATGATATAAAACAAAAGCATGGTTTTTTTTTCCCCTTATATCCTAGGGATTTTGAGACTTTGACAAAATACTGATGTTTATTGAGATACTTTTTACAATTTGTATACCTCCATTTGGTTCTGATATTTAGAAGAAAATATAAAAATCTCACTGTGGAAAAAAAATAAAATTCCCCCTTAAAAAATTAAACAACCCAAAACACAAAACAGGGACTTATTTGGAAACCAGTTGGAGCAGTTCATCTCTGGAGGTCTCATCTCCTTGTGCCAAATCTAAAGAAATGTTTAATAAATGGGGGTATAAAACATACTTTGTAGCAAGTTCTACAGTTTGGGTGGATAAGAGAGGAAAGAAACAATCTCTGGCTGAACAGCATGCTGACTTCTCCTTTGTAGACAGAGGCAGGAGATCCTAATGAAGAAAAACACAGACATCCAGGCAGATCTGGGTTTGAGGCTCAGCTTCCTGACTTGTCAACTGTGAGCCTTGAAGAAAAGTTACTCAACCTTTCCAGGCTTCAATCCCCCTCACCTAGAAAATAATCAAGCCTTAAGTGACCCATGGCAAGTGCTCAACAGATGGGATGCCCCCTCTGTTTTCCTTTTATCATTCTCTTTAGTTGTGGTAATGACATATATAGTCAACGCCCCAGCATGGAAGAGAAAGCACAGCGAAGGTTCAGGCAGCTCAGTGCCTCAGGCCTCGCCGTGGTCAGAGCAGGGATGGCCCTCCGTGGTGACTCGAGGTAGAAAGTGAGTGGCACTGAGGTGTGAGCACCATGATGTGGACAGAGGGACAGACACAGGACAAGAAGCAGCAGCGTCCGTTCTGGACCTAGAGGATGCGTGGACATGTGACCTACAATGTGGCCAACAGAGTGCGGATTATGATTAGGTTGAGAGCAGTCCCAGTGAGAATACTCTCTGGTTCAGAATATGTTCGCCCAGGTACAACTGCCCTTACCTTACTTTAGTCCATTTTTGCATGAATAACCATTTGGTGTTCAGTATACTTGTTTAAAGATAACATCGTTTGCATGCCATTTAAAAAACTTCTAAAACCATATAAATAGCAGATACATACTTTGACATAAAAGAAAGGGAATTGAAAGGATTTTAACATAAAAACAGTGAGAACCTGTTCTTATACAGAGCGGTTGCAGGCTACAGGAAAAACATACCCTAGAAAGAATACGGAGGTTAACAAATAATATGCTACAACATTGCAAACAGCAACTTTTCCTTCTTACCTGTTCAGAGCAAACGCATAATGGAACTTCACATGATGATGGGAGGCCAGATCAAAGGTCGGCAGCTTCTCTAAAGTCTCTACCAGCTTCACAATAGCGTCATATTCCTTTTAAACAAGAGAGAACAGCACAGAATCAAACCATCAGGAGAAAGTTCTGACAGGAAGATGCTTTTTGACAAACAGAGACCTGAATCTGAGCAGGGTGTTAAAAAAAGAACTAGAATCCAAGGAATATTTTGAAAAAGCTAAAACCAAGAAGGAACCTGTTTTTAAAAAAAATAAGGGGGAGGGGCACACAGAAAACTAGATAGAAGGTGACGGAGGACAATCTGACTTTGGGTGATGGGTATGCAACAGAATTGAATGACAAGATAACCTGGACATGTTTTCTTTGAATACGTGTACCCTGATTTATTGATGTCACCTTATTAAAATTAATAAAAATTTATTTATTAAAAAAATAAGGGATTTTTTATGATATACTGTATTTTTCGCTCCATAAGACACCCCCCCCCCCCAAATAAAGTGGAGGGCAAAATGCCCGTACATCTTATGGAGTGAAAAATACAGTTTTTTTGTTTGTTTGTTTGTTTTTTGTATTTTTCTGAAGCTGGAAACGGGGAGAGACAGTCAGACAGACTCCCACATGCGCCCGACTGGGATTCACCCGGCACGCCCACCAGGGGCCACGCTCTGCCCCTCCGGGGCGTCGCTCTGCCGCGACCAGAGCCACTCTAGTGCCTGGGGCAGAGGCCAAGGAGCCATCCCCAGCGCCCGGGCCATCTTTGCTCCAATGGAGCCTTGGCTGCGGGAGGGGAAGAGAGAGACAGAGAGGAAGGAGGGGGGTGGGTGGAGAAGCAAATGGGCGCTTCTCCTGTGTGCCCTGGCCGGGATTCAACCTGGGTCCCCCGCACGCCAGGCCGACGCTCTACCGCTGAGCCAACCGGCCAGGGCTTAAAAATACAGTATTTTATTAAATATTTTAACACATCATTTGGCTCAGAATATTTTTTTCTTATTTTCCTCCTTAAAACTGTAGGTGTGTCTTATGGTCAGATGGGTCTTATGGAGGGAAAAATACCATAGATAAAAACATGAGAAATATAGTTATCACATCTAACCAGAAAAACAATGAGCCATCTAGCATGATAATGCTACATACACTGTCTAAATAAGGGAACTGCACTTCTCCATGGGGCCGGGTTCCTGGGATACAGCGTCTTATCAATTACTTTCAGGGAAGTAATTTCCAAACTATCAAGAATATGGGGAGATGATGTCAGAGTAATGGCGGGGTAAGAAGCGATACCGATAAATCTCCCCCAAAACTCAACAAGATCTTCAACCAGAAACAGAAAAACCTATACTTGAAGCCTCCAGATGCTTTGCAATACACCCGAAGGTATGGTCGAGTGAAAAATTGGCTAAATATATAACCAAACCCCGAAGGAATTAGGGAGTAAGAAATGCTCCACCTTCCTCACTAACCTAAACATGGCGGCTTTATCTGGTAACTGTGAATATAGAAACTGAGGCGGGCAAAGGGGGTGAATAGATCCAGGCCGCGGCACAAACGGCCGAACCAGGCTGTGGCATGGAGATCCAAGCCGAGGAAAAACTGATCCTGTGGCAACCCGGGCAATATAAGCTAACACTCGCGCCAAACCCAAACAAAGAAAGACAAGCGGGGCAGCCATTTTACCCGATCTCCTGGTCAGTGCGCAGTTAGTGGGCGAGAGATTTCTTCCTAAGCCCCGGGAGTGGGTGCCCGTGTTACCCCACAGAGAGGCAGAGTCAGAGGCCTTTCTGTGGGCCGAAAGCAGAATCTCTGGGCAGCCCCAGCGCCCTGGGAAAGCCGCGCACGGGAGGGAGCGAGAACTAATTCCAACGGTGGAAATTTTCCGTGCTGGTGGGGGTTGCACTCAGAGGGAAACGCGGCCGGCCTCATATCCTGGACTGCGCGCGCAGATACTGAATGAGAGATTCCTCCGAGTGCCTCGGCAGTGCGTGCCCGTGTTATCGCACAGAGGGGCAGAGTCAGGGGCCTTTGTGTGGGCCAAAGCGGAATCTCGGGCCGCCCCAGCGCCTTGCAAAAGCCGCGCACAGGGACGGAGCGAGAGCCAATTCCAACGCTGCAACTTTTCCATGCGGTTGGGGTTTCACTCAGTGAGACTGCTGGCCGGATATCCTGGTCTGCGCGCGCAGCCAGTGAGTGAGAGTTTCCTCCAAGCACCCCGGAAGTGGGCGCCCGCTTGTGTTACCAGACAGAGTGGCAGAGCCAGAGGTCTTTGAGTGGGCGGAAAGCCCGCCTGATTATGCTAGCAGCTCTGACTGACTGAGCCTTACCCAGAGCCCTGTGCTGAGTGGAAACAGAGTGGGGAGTTGCCAGCTCTTTGAGCCTCTTACTATCCAGGCAGAGGCAGCAGCAACCCCATAGCTGGATTATCAGGCTACTAATTGAGGAAGGAAAGACTAGGAGAAAGGCTCCAGGAACACGGACTCTCTCACTGTCGGAACCTATAAATGCTAATGAGCCTCGACTGCCAACGAGACTAAAGCACAATACATGACATTGCCATAGAGACTTATCAACTGCAAACCTCTACCTGAGCGTGCCAAAGGGGCAGAACCTGGGGTACAGAGTCACCGACCAGGAAGAGGGAGAGAAAAGAAAAAGCAAGAAGATAACCTCTCAAAATCAAGAATAATCTGCAGACTTTATAACCTATCCCATTTTATTATATTTGTTCGTCTGTTTCTCTTATCTTCATTCTTGATACTTTTTTTCCTCCTCCAATTTGGCCGATTAACTCTCTGCCGGTCTTACTCTCTCCTCTCCTTGAACTACACTACCCATAAGTGTTACATCTCCCATTATCTTTTCTCTCCTCTTCCTTTCTCTCTATGAGGGTTGCACTCCAAAACCCTTAACTCTCTCTCTCTCTCTCTCCTTTCTTTTTTCTTCTTTTAGTGGTTCCCTCTTTTTTTCTCTCTCTCTCTTTCTTTTCTCCCTCTATATTAGTTTCTTCCTTTCTCCTTTACATCTCCTCTCATTCAAACCTCAATTACAAACAAATTATCTTATCTGGGACTCAAACTTATGTTTGTGGCATTTTGGGGGGTTTTTACTTCACCTTTTTAACTCACTAGCAGTGCTCCCATCCCTGGCTCTCCATTTTATCTAGTTCTTGTTCCACTAAATACAAGAGTAATTTTTTAATTTGTCCCCCCATTTTTCTGTTTTCCTCTTATTCCTCTCATCATAACTCTTAGACAACCAACACCTAAAAGCAAATCATTTTATTCTTGACCCAAATTTTTTCCTTATTTGCTTTCTGTGGGTCCATACCCCCTTTTTTTTTCTTTCTTTTTTTTTTTCTTTTTCTTTTTTTTGACCCTTTATTACTTTTCCTCAATTCAGGCCCTCCATCACAGGCATTGTTTGTTATAATTCACAGTTCACCACAAGATTTTCTCAAGAAAGAGGGGAGAGGAGAGGAGAGGAAGAAAGGAGTGGGGCAATAATTTCCTTTTTTTAAAATTTTTATTTTATTTTTCTTTATTTCATTATTAATTTTTTTAAAAAAAAACGTTTTTATTTTTTTTAACTTTTTATTCTTTATTAAATCTCATTAATACTATCAACAAAACCACCCTCAGATGCCATTAAGGAAGAGAAAATCTAATATCATGGATACAAAAGAAAGAGAGGTAACACAACTAGATGAGGAAAAATCTATGGAGAAAAAATTTAATATATTGGAAACCTTGGAGCTAAATGACAGAGAATTCAAGATAGAAATCCTAAAAATCCTCCGAGATATACAAGAAAACACAGAAAGGCAATTTAGGGAGCTCAGAAAACAACTCAATGAACACAAAGAATATATGTCCAAGGAAATTGAAACTATAAAAACAAATCAAACAGAGATGAAAAACTCAATTCATGAGCTGAAAAACGAAGTAGCAAGCTTAGCTAATAGAACAGGTCAGATAGAAGAGAGGATTAGTGAAATAGAAGACAAGCAACTTGAGGCACAACAGAGAGAAGAGAGACTCAAAAATTAAAAAAAATGAGGTAGCCCTACAAGAATTATCTGACTCCATCAAAAAGAATAACATAAGAATAATAGGTATATCAGAGGGAGAAGAGAGAGAAAATGGAATGGAGAACATACTCAAACAAATAATAGATGAGAACTTCCCAAGCCTGTGGAAAGAACTAAAGCCTCAAGTTCAAGAAGCAAACAGAACTCCGAGTTTTCTTAACCCCAACAAACTTACTCCACGGCATATCATAATAAAATTGACACAAACCAACAGCAAAGAAAAAATTCTCAAGGCAGCCAGGGAAAAGAAGAATACAACATATAAAGGAAGGCCCATTAGATTATCATCAGATTTCTCAACAGAAACTCTACAAGCTAGAAGAGAGTGGACCCCAATATTTAAAGTCCTGAAAGAGAGGAACTTTCAGCCACGAATACTATACCCATCAAAGCTATCCTTCAAATATGAAGGAGAAATAAAAACATTCACAGATACAGAAAAGATGAGGGAATTTATCATCAGAAAACCCCCACTCCAGGAATTACTAAAGGGGGTTCTCCAATCAGATACAAAGAACAAAAAAAAAAAAAAAACAACAGAGCCACAAGTAAAAGCTCCAAGAAGAACACAATAAAACCAAATTTAAACTGTGACAACAACAAAAAGAAAGAGGGGGAGAAGATGGAGATTAACAGTAGCAAAGGATGATGGAGTGCAAAAGTACTCACAAAATAGTTCGCTACAATGAACAGGGTAGGGACCTTTTTCATTACTCAAAGGTAACCACCATTGAAAAAACCACCACAGAAGCACATGAGATAAAGAAGATAGCAACAGAGGAAAGATGTATGGAATACAACCAAATAAAAACAAAAGATAGAAAAACGAAAGAGAAGGATCAAACAAGACACAAAACTAACAGAAAGCAAGATATAAAATGGCAATAAGGAACTCACAAGTATCAATAATTACACTAAATGTAACCGGATTAAACTCACCAATAAAAAGGCACAGAGTAGCAGAATGGATTAAAAAAGAAAATCCAACTGTATGCTGCCTACAGGAAACTCATCTAAGTAACAAGGATAAAAACAAATTCAAAGTGAAAGGCTGGAAAACAATACTCCAAGCAAATAACATCCAAAAAAAAGCAGGTGTAGCAATACTCATATCGGATAATGCTGACTACAAGACAGCAAAAGTACTCAGAGACAAAAATGGCCATTTCATAATGGCTAAGGGGACACTGAATCAAGAAGACATAACAATTCTTAATATATATGCACCAAACCAAGGAGCACCAAAATATATAAGACAGCTACTTATTGATCTTAAAACAAAAACTGACAAAAATACAATCATACTTGGAGACCTCAATACACCGCTGACGGCTCTAGATCGGTCATCCAAACAGAGAATCAACAAAGACATAGTGGCCTTAAACAAAACACTAGAGCACCTGGATATGATAGACATCTACAGGACATTTCATCCCAAAGTGACTGAGTATACATTTTTCTCCAGTGTACATGGATCATTCTCAAGAATTGACCATATGTTGGGCCACAAAAACACCATCAGCAAATTCAGAAAAATTGAAGTTGTACCAAGCATATTTTCTGATCATAAAGCCTTGAAACTAGAATTCAACTGCAAAAAAGAAGGAAAAAAATCCCACAAAAATGTGGAAACTAAACAACATATTTTTTAAAAATGAATGGGTCAAAGAAGAAATAAGTGCAGAGATCAAAAGATATATACAGACTAATGAAAATGACAATATGACATATCAGAATCTATGGGATGCAGCAAAAGCAGTGACAAGAGGGAAGTTCATATCACTTCAGGCCTATATGAACAAACAAGAGAGAGCCCAAGTGAACCACTTAACTTCCCACCTTAAGGAACTAGAAAAAGAAGAACAAAGACAACCCAAAACCAGCCGAAGAAAGGAGATAATAAAAATCAGAGCAGAAATAAATGAATTAGAGAACAGAAAAACTATAGAAAAAATTAATAGAACAAGGAGCTCGTTCTTTGAAAAGATCAACAAAATTGACAAACCCTTGGCAAGACTTACCAAGGAAAAAAGAGAAAGAACTCATATAAACAAAATCCAAAATGAAAGAGGAGAAATCACCACGGACACCGTAGATATACAAAGAATTACTGTAGAATACTATGAAAAACTTTATGCCACTAAATTCAACAACCTAGAAGAAATGGTTAAATTCCTAGAACAATACAACCTTCCTAGACTGAGTCAAGAAGAAGCAGAAAGCCTAAACAGCCTATCAGTAGAGAAGAAATAGAAAAAACCATTAAAAACCTCCCCAAAAATAAAAGTCCAGGCCCTGACGGCTATACCAGCGAATTTTATCAAACATTCAAAGAAGACTTGGTTCCTATTCTACTCAAAGTCTTCCAAAAAATTGAAGAAGAAGCAATACTTCCAAACACATTTTATGAGGCCAACATAACCCTCATACCAAAACCAGGCAAGGATGGCACAAAAAAAGAAAACTACAGACCAATATCTCTAATGAATACAGATGCTAAAATACTAAACAAAATACTAGCAAATCGAATACAACAACATATTAAAAAAATAATACATCATGATCAAGTGGGATTCATCCCAGAATCTCAAGGATGGTTCAATATACGTAAAACGGTTAACGTAATACACCATATCAACAAAACAAAGAACAAAAACCACATGATCTTATCAATAGACGCAGAAAAGGCTTTCGATAAAATACAACACAATTTTATGTTTAAGACTCTCAACAAAATGGGTATAGAAGGAAAATATCTTAACATGATAAAGGCCATATATGATAAACCATCAGCTAACATCATATTAAATGGCACTAAACTGAAGGCTTTCCCCCTTAAATCAGGAACAAGACAGGGTTGTCCACTCTCTCCACTCTTATTTAATGTGGTACTAGAGGTTCTAGCCAGAGTAATCAGACAAGACAAAGAAATAAAAGGCATCCATATCGGAAAAGAAGAAGTAAAGGTATCACTTTTTGCAGATGATATGATCCTATACATCGAAAACCCCAAAGAATCCACAAAAAGATTACTAGAAACAGTAAGTCAATACAGTAAGGTCGCAGGATACAAAATTAACATACAGAAGTCAATAGCCTTTCTATATGCCAACAATGAAACAATTGAGAACGAACTCAAAAGAATAATCCCCTTCACGATTGCAACAAAAAAAATAAAATACTTAGGAATAAACATAACAAAGAATGTAAAGGACTTATATAATGAAAACTATAAACCATTGTTAAGGGAAATCGAAAAAGATATAATGAGATGGAAGAATATACCTTGTTCTTGGCTAGGAAGAATAAATATAATCAAGATGGCTATATTACCCAAAGCAATATACAAATTTAATGGAATTCCCATCAAACTTCCAATGACATTTTTTAAAGAAATAGAGCAAAAAATCATCAGATTTATATGGAACTATAAAAAACCCCAAATAGCCAAAGCAATCCTAAAGAAAAAGAATGAAGCTGGGGGCATTACAATACCTGACTTCAAACTATATTATAGGGCCACGACAATCAAAACAGCATGGTATTGGCAGAAAAATAGACACTCAGACCAATGGAACAGAATAGAAAGTCCAGAAATAAAACCACATATATATAGTCAAATAATTTTTGATAAAGGGGCCAACAACACACAATGGAGAAAAGAAAGCCTCTTCAATAAATGGTGCTGGGAAAACTGGAAAGCCACATGCAAAAGAATGAAACTGGACTACAGTCTCTCCCCCTGTACAAAAATTAACTCAAAATGGATCAAAGATCTAAACATAAGACCTGAAACAATTAAGTACATAGAAGAAGACATAGGTACTCAACTCATGGACCTGGGTTTTAAAGAGCATTTTATGAATTTGACTCCACAGGCAAGAGAAGTGAAGGCAAAAATTAATGAATGGGACTACATCAGACTAAGAAGTTTTTGCTCAGCAAGAGAAACTGATAACAAAATAAACAGAAAGCCAACTAAACGGGAAATAATATTTTCAAACAACAGCTCAGATAAGGGCCTAATATCCAAAATATACAAAGAACTCATAAAACTCAACAACAAACAAACAAACAATCCAATAAAAAAATGGGAAGAGGATATGAACAGACACTTCTCCCAGGAAGAAATCCAAATGGCCAACAGATATATGAAAAGATGCTCATCTTCTTTAGCTATTAGAGAAATGCAAATCAAAACGGCAATGAGATACTACCTCACACCTGTTCGATTAGCCATTATTAGCAAGACAGGTAATAGCAAATGTTGGAGAGGCTGTGGAGAAAAAGGAACCCTCATACACTGTTGGTGGGAATGTAAAGTAGTACAACCATTATGGAATAAAGTATGGTGGTTCCTCAAAAAACTGAAAATGGAACTACCTTATGACCCAGCAATCCCTCTACTGGGTATATATCCCAAAAACTCAGAAACATTGATACGTAAAGACACATGCAGCCCCATGTTTATTGCAGCATTGTTCACAGTGGCCAGGACATGGAAACAACCAAAAACCCCGTCAATAGATGACTGGATAAAGAAGATGTGGCAGCCCTGGCCGGCTGGCTCAGCGGTACAGCGTCGGCCTAGCGTGCGGAGGACCTGGGTTCGATTCCCGGCCAGGGCACACAGGAGAAGCGCCCATTTGCTTCTCCACCCCTCCGCCGCGCTTTCCTCTCTGTCTCTCTCTCTTCCCCTCCCGCAGCCAAGGCTCCATTGGAGCAAAGATGGCCCGGGCGCTGGGGATGGCTCTGGTCACAACATGGCGATGCCCAGGATGGGCAGAGCATCGCCCCCTGGTGGGCAGAGCGTCGCCCCATGGTGGGCGTGCCAGGTGGATCCCGGTCGGGCGCATGCGGGAGTCTGTCTGACTGTCTCTCCCTGTTTCCAGCTTCAGAAAAATGGAAAAAAAAAAAAAAAGAAGATGTGGCACATATACACTATGGAATACTACTCAGCCATAAGAAATGATGACACCGGAACATTTACAGCAAAATGGTGGGATCTTGATAACATGATACGAAGCGAAATAAGTAAATCAGAAAAAAACAGGAACTGCATTATTCCATACGTAGGTGGGACATAAAAGTGAAACTAAGAGACATTGATAAGAGTGTGGTGGTTATGGGGGGGAGGGGGGAATGGGAGAGGGAAAGGGGGAGGGGGAGGGGCACAAAGAAAACAAGATAGAAGGTGACAGAGGACAATCTGACTTTGGGTGATGGGTATGCAACATAATTGAACGACAAGATAACCTGGACTTGTTATCTTTGAATATATGTATCCTGATTTATTGATGTCACCCCATTAAAAAAAATAAAATTATTAAAAAAAAAAAAGAATATGGAGCAATTGATTGAACTTCGGCTATAAGCAATAAAACAACTTCATGTTAACATGAACGAGCTACTCCAGTTATCAGATCCTGAGTGCCACACTTCTCCATGGGTGTGAATCCCTGTCGTTCATGGGAGGCTTTATTCAGGCCTGGAAGTCTGGGAATAAGACACCCAGAAGTCACTTAAATTTTACTGTAAAAACTGAATAGCAAATTCCCTACTTTGAGAAGATTCCATTCTATTTTACATATTTTCACAATTTTAAGATATGTCAATAAAAATTATATGACATGCGAATACAGGGGTGTAAACGACAACATGGGGACCATAGTGAACAATATTGTAGTAACTATGTGAGGTGATCATAAGTTATATAAATGTCCGATTATGTTGCACAGCTGAAACTAATATTGTATGTCAACTGTAACTGAAAACTTACAAAGATTTTTAAGTTTGCTTTTTTAAAAAAATAATTAATTCCATATTTCTTACTTCTGACTAGTTAGATCTTGCACTATCACTTTTAAGCAACACAACCTCAATGGATATGTGTCCACAGGCTCTACGAATTTTGGCTATTTGCCAAAACAAAGCGTTTCCTTATTGACTGACAGGTGTACCTGAGGCTAATAGAATGGAACAGACCTGAGTTAGCTATGCTTGCAGATTTTTCTCTTTGTTCTTGTGGAGGAAAAAGACCTTTACCATACAAGTCCTTCACAATCACTGACTTACTCATGAGTCTGTTTCATACATCATAAAATCTTGGGATAGAAAGCATACGAGTCAATAAAAAAATAAGATATACTAACCTGAATGACTTGTTAGCTAAAAATTCGATGTCAACACTCCCACATACCTCCCATATCCAGTATGAAAAAGATTTTAAGCATTTTCTCACCTGGATATCTCTGTAGGAAAGTATCAGATTTATGACAATATCTGCTGTCAAGACTTCAATATTATCTACTCGCTGCCGAATTCTCTCCAATTCAGCAGCCAGTTCTTTACCAGTGTATAAATTACGAGCTTTCCTGATATCATTGAGTATAGATTCCCGGAAATACTGGCTGGTGGGAAAACACATTCCAAAGAGTTAATACTAGAAAGAACGTCAATGAAAAGTAATAATTTTATAAGGAAAAGAATGACCTTTGTGGCATTAGTAGCTTTCAATTCATTAAGATACATAAAATGAACACCACATACTGCTAGCATTATTAAGAAATTTGAAAGTCCTATATTTCAATTAATACTCTGCCTTACTTCAGGAAGACTTAAAGGTAGAAATTCTAAATAAATTAGCTGTACTTATGATTTGAACATAATATAACCTTTACTTTCTGACTCAGCCTCAGTATTTAGTAACATGAATGATAACTCTTAAATATAATAAAATTAAATTAAAAAACATATAATATTTATACATTTAAGTAAAATATAACAATGCTCTGAACAATTTTTGCACAGTTTTTACTCTTACACTAAACCAGTAGTCCCCAACCTTTTTTGGGCCACGGACCAGTTTAATGTCAGAAAATATTTTCACGGACCGGCCTTTAGGGTGGGATGGATAAATGTATCATGTGACCGAGACAAGTGTCAAGAGTGAGTCTTAGATAGATGTAACAGAGGGAATCTGGTCATTTTTAAAAAATAAAACTTCGAGCCCTGGCCGGTTGGCTCAGTGGTAGAGCGTCGACCTGGTGTGCAGGAGTCCCGGGTTCGATTCCCAGCCAGGGCACACAGGAGAAGCGCCCATCAGCTTCTCCTCCACCCCTCCCCCTCTCCTTCCTCTCTGTCTCTCTCTTCCCCTCCCGCAGCCAAGGCTCCATTGGAGCAAAGATTTCCCGGGCGCTGAGGATGGCTCTGTGGCCTCTGCCTCAGGCACTAGAATGACTCTGGATGCAACAGAGTGATGCCCCAGAGGGGCAGAGCATCGCCCCCTGGTGGGCATGCTGGGTGGATCCCGGTCGGGTGCATGCGGGAGTCTGTCTGACTGCCTCCCCGTTTCTACCTTCGGAAAAATGAAAAAAATAAATAAATAAAACTCCGTTCAGACTTAAATATAAATAAAATGGAAATAATGTAAGTTTATTCTTTCTCTGCAGACTGGTACCAAATGGCCCACAGACTGGTACCAGTCCGTGGCCCAGGGGTTGAGGACCACTGCACTAAACGTCCTCGGACATTCATCTGGATATGTTTCTGTACTCTGAATTTATTTTTAGCTCTACCATCACTATAACACAGTAAGTGGTCTCTTTTATTCTCGTTTTAAGTTAGTCTGTAAGTGAATAAAATGCAACATGTAAACTACAGGGCATCTATTTTATCTACTTACAGGATATTATACATTTTTTCCTGGTTCTTGGCTGCCGTGTACTATATCTAAGAAACATCCGATTAGATGCACAAATGAAGAAAGTAGAATAACACTTAACACTTCATTCATTAAACTGACCCGGAACTTGCTTGTGCCACTTTCAGAAGTTGAATGAAACGATCCACAAGAGGTAAGCAGATGGGTCCAAGAAGCAGCTCGAAGTTCGAATGCATGAGTTCTGTCAAGCCCTTCATGAAGCTGCAGTCACAGCAGTAGACCTTGTTATGTGGAGTTATCATGTACGGGACAAACGTGTAGTTCCCGGTACACATCTGTGGACAGAGGCACCAGGAGGTGGTGAGCTAGCCTGTAGACTCCACACTAACATAATCCCAAATTTTACTTGAGAGCATTTTAAATAATAATCCTGAATAAGAAATAATCCCGAATGAAGGAAATAGAAAAACCTCATTTCTTATTTATGACCTATAAAAATGGAGATTTTCTCCAACTTCTTTAATTGTTTACTTCAAATAATTAGGACGTACAGATGATACATAAAACAGTACGGCACAGTTCCTATCAGCCAATTTAAGTATTTATTCACCATCTCTCATGGCTAAGGCATATAATATACGTTGTAGGAAAAACAGAATACTTACTCTTTGAGTAGTGAGTTTTTTGTTAACCCTTTGAATGAGGACATACATGAACGTTTGTATTACTCAAAGGGTTAAAACATGGTCTTCAGCCGTGGCTGGTTGGCTCTGTGGTAGAGTGTTGGCTCAGTGTGTGGAAGTCCCAGGTTAGATGGCCAGTCAGGGCACATAGGAGAAGCAACCATCTGCTTCTCTACTCCTCCCCCTCTTTCCCCTCCCTCCCCTCCCCTCCCCTTCCTTTCCTTCCACCCCTCTCTTCCCCTCCCATAGCCATGGCTTGATTGGTTCGAGTGCATTGACCCTAGGTGCTGAGGATGGCTCATGGAGCCTCCACCTCAAGCACTAAAAATAGCTCGGTTGCAAGAATGGCAGAGCATTGGCTCCAGGATGCCGGGTGGATCCCTGTCGAGACACATGCAGGAGTCTGTCTCTCTGTCTCCCCTCCTCTCACTTGGAAAATAAAGAAAAAATAAAACACGGTCTTCACCTTCAGGGAACTTAAAATTTAGTCAGACACACAATGTAAATGTATGAAAGTAACAAGAGCTAACATTTCAGGGCTGCTCACATGACAGGCCACGCTGTGACTGATGCCACAGTGAAGCTGCTCCCTCCAGGTCACTCTAGCTCAGTCATGGCTCCATCAGTCTCCCAGCTACTCAGACTAGAGACCCAGAAGTTATCCTTGATGCTATCACTTCCTTTACCTCCCTTATCCTGTCTACCTTTCCTCCAAAATATACCTCCTATGTCTCTATTTCCCTCATCTTCTCACCAGCACTACAGACTCTGGGCCGACATACCCGGCCTGAAGCACTGTGCCTGGCATTTAGCTGGTCTCCCTGCTTCCACTCCTGCCCTTCAGTCTATTCTTTACCCAGGCAGCAGTGACCTTTAGCAACCCATGAAGACCACTTCCCTCATCTGCTTAAAGCCCGCTCTTTTGCTCCTGAGATGAAAACATACCAGTGTACTATAAGGACTGACTATCCAACCTCTCCTTCTCACTGACCCTAGCCCACGCTGCTCTCTGTTCACTCATCACGACACCTGTCAGTTCCTAACGACGCTGAGTGAGGCTACACTAGTGCAAACCAACATGGGGCTGGGAAGAAGAAAGGCAAAACCTCAGTGGACACACTGGAGTAATAAGTCTGACCAGTGCTTAGGGCTCAGGGAGGGGACGTACATGCAAAGTTACAGATTTCACACTACACATGCTGGGCAGTGGGATTCATGGAAGAAGTCAGACCAGGAAAGAAAACAATCAAAGCTGTGTATTCGGACAGTCAGGGCAGAAAACGGAATAGACTGAAAGAGAGAGAAACACAGTTTGAAGAAATCAGGAAGTTATGAAGCATGACCAGACAGGCAGCAGTAGCAATGGACACATGTACTTGATGTCAGAAAGAATGATCTAGACCTGCCACCTGGTTACACATATTGAGGAAGAGGAGGAAGGAGGCAAAGACGACCCCACCGTCTTAAATGTGGCTACCTAAGAGTGGTATTGTTAACAAAAAGCAGGGGTTCAGAAAGTGAAACCAGACTGAATCACTTGTGAACACACTGCACTCTGGGACAGCTGTTACACATCAGGTTATTAATCAAACAGAATCTGATTTCCAGTTCGTAGCTGAGAAGAACATCAAAAAGCGAAGGTTTGACTTAGGGTGGCAGGATAAATTGTTCACGTTTCAAGTGGTCAGGATTTCAGGGGAGCAGGGTCCCCAAAGTGTAAATATCCAAAAGGGAGTTAGAAATACGTGATTGGCACATAAAATAGTTACAAGCCAAAATACAGAACTGGGAGTTACTTGATATGGTTGAAATAAATATAAGGAAATGAGGAAGACCTCTAAGAGAAAAACCATACAGAAAAGAAAGAGCCAAGGACTGAAATTAGAATGAGGTATGTGGGAGACTCTATTTGGCACTGTTCCAGGGAGCACGGGCGGCGCAGATTACAGGTTCCCAGTTGTTTCGGCATTGTGGAGAACACCACCTCACTTCCCTGAGCCTTAGGAATAAATGAATGAGAACAGACATTTATTTACCACTCGCATGTGCCAAGGAACAGATGGTCATAGTTCACAACAACCCACTGAAGAAGCTGCTATTCACCCTACTTTATAGGTGAGGAAACAGGTAAGGCTTTGAGAGGTCACAGCGGGTCTGCGCTGTTTGGGACTCCAGCCCACAGGTCTCTCTCTCTCTCTCTCTCTCTCTCTGGTATGCCATTATCGCTAGGGGGTTGGGCGCCCTCCCCAGTGGCCTTTACATGCTGGCACACCAACCCTTGGCCTCAGGTCACCTTCCACGAACCCTGAATAAGCCAAGTTACTGTCACATACCAAACAGACAAGAAGTGCCAAGGGCCCTTGAGGCCCGACTTAATTATTTATGAACATTTTATTCTTTGAGGCACTGCTGGCATGTCAGGTAATGAAGCAGAAATGGGACCTGGCTTCCGTTTAAAGTATGAGAAGAACCGCCAGGGGTTGAAGTTTAATTCTTAAATCAAGAGCATGGAAGCGGTCCCTTTCCCAAGTTCTCCTGCACACAACAACAACTGGAGAACTAGTCAGAAAGAGGGAAGAGAAACATATCCTGCTTCTCACATGTTGCCGAGATCCCACAGCATGCCCACCAATTTGATCCTTTCACTCAAGGTACCAACTAGGCAGAAAAGACAGGCACGCACAGCAAGGGGCTGCTCTCCAAAGCTTCCAGGGCCTAAATGACAGAATGGGATATAAAAGGGCCACAGAAGCAAATCCTCGTTTCAGACAAGCATTATAACCAAACTGCAAAAGAAAGTGCTCTGAATCTTCTTAGTCACAAATTAAAGAGATGAAAAGCCAGTGCACTAGAAAAGTGATATTAAGAGTTTCAGAATATTATTCCTCTGCTGATGGATGAAGTTCTGTATCCGCTGACACCTAAATGCCACGTGCATCTGTGTATAAGACACGAAATATAATACCTTGTTGTTGCAATGCTAGGCATCGGGGACTAACGCATCTGTGCAAAGCAGATTCTAGGACAGAATGATTATCAGATGTCTGCCTGTGCACTGAGCAGTGTAGGGGCAAAGAGGGACAAGTGAGAGTCATGCACACAGCAGAGAAAAACAGATTCCTGAAATGGTCTTCTTCAAACCCCAAGAAATAAGGCTTCAGGATCCTTGTTGGAAATATCATGCATGCTAAGGTTTTCCTAAGTTCCTGGCCTCGCTGCACCTTTTTTTTTTGCATTTTTCTGAAGCTGGAAACAAGGAGGCAGTCAGACAGACTCCTGCATGCGTAGTCAGACAGACTCCTGCATGCGTCCAACCGGGATTCACCCGGCATGCCCACCAGGGGGCGATGCTCTGCCCCTCTGGGGCATTGTTCTGTTGCATCCAGAGCCATCCTAGCACCTGGGGCAGAGGCCAAGGAGCCATCCCCAGCGCCCGGGCCATCTTTGCTCCAATGGAGCCTCAGCTGCAGGAGGGGAAGAGAGAGACAGAGAGGAAGGAGAGGGGGAGGGGTGGAGAAGCAGATGGGCGCTTCTCCTGTGTGCCCTGGCCGGGAATCGAACCCGGGACTCCTGCACGCCAGGCCAACATTCTACCACTGAGCCAACCGGCCAGGGCCTCGCTGCACCTTTGGGAGTCTCTTGCTTATGATTCTAAGGCAATTAAGGGTCTAGTTTTTCAATTTCCCATCATGGATGTTCAAAAACCGGGGAGGCTGAGGAACTGCGGAGGCACATGGATATTACTAGGCCTGAGCTAAGAGACAGATCAGCAGGCGTGCAATGGGGGAAAAGGGTGAGGGTTGGTTGTGGAATGTTGTGGTTTTTTTTAAAAAGATACACATTGCTGAGAAAAGTACTTTTTCAAAATGATGAAGACTAATAATATGAGAACATTTATTTCCCAAGTGGGCTCACATATAACTTAGAAATATTATTACTGCAATTTCTTTTAGCAGATTGCTACCAAACCCAGAACTTGAAATCACTAATAATCCAAAACAAAATAAAAACAACCACTGTGTGATCCAATAGACATCTCAGGGCTCTGGCCAGGTTGCTCAGTGGCAGAGCACTGGCCCGGCCTGTGGACGTCCTGGATTCTATTCCCGGCCAGGGCACACAGGAGAAGTGCCCATGGGCTTCTCCACCCCTCCCCCTCTCGCTCTTCCCATACTGCAGCCATGGCTTAATTGGAAAGAGTTGGCCCCAGGCACTGAGGATGGCTCTATGGCCTCCTCCTCAGGCACTAAGAGCTTGGTTGCTGAGCAACGGAGCAATGACCCAGATGGGCATAGCATCGGCCCCTAGTGAGCTTGCCAGGTGGGTCCTGGTTGGGGTGCACGGGGGCGTCTGTTTCTGCCTCTCCTCTTCTCATTGAATATATAAAAAAAGAAAGAACAGGCATCTCAGGTGCAACATATCCCTTTTATTAATAAGATACTAATTCTAAAATATTTAAACCTGCTTTTTTGAAGGAGAAAGACCACATTTCCTTAAATTTCAAAACACTAATGTTGATCCTGGGGCCCATGCTTGTTTCCATGGCTATAAAGACCCACAGCTCAAAATCTAGTCTTATTCTATCTAATTATCCTCAGTGTTTTTTATTAAAATAATGCCAATTCTTCCATTTCTAAAAACAGAAAAATGAACATAAGTATGTGCAGAAAATGACTTAAGCTTCTGGGAAGAAATGCTTTCAGCATTCAAATATACTGAAATATATGCTCAGAATACTCAGCTTCTGATAAGGACACCCAGCACCTGGAACAGCGGCTCACTCAAGTCAATGGCAACTTGATCATAATGTCAGTATCTGGTCATCTTATAATCCTGCTTCTCCACATCCAAACCACCATGGGCATGGTCAGCTCTTCTCCCCCACCGAGGTCTCAGGGAGCATCTGCTACCTCCTCTGAAAGACCTTCCATGACCACCTGATGTAATGATCGTCCACTGGTTACAAGGTGCCTTATGTGAATCTTCTAATTGGTTTGTGTGCTTCCTTGTTTCCTGGCCTTCCTCCCCTCCCCACCTAGGCTCTGGCGCTTCTCATTTGTTGTCTCAAGGAACAGTTATGAAATGTGGTGGTTGTCACTTTCAACCTCCTTGGTGAATCCCTGTGGCACCAGTTCAAAGCTTGGCACATGGCACATGTTCCGTCAGTATTGACTGAAACCTGTTGCACTGAATTGATGCAGGAAGCAACAATGGCTTATTTCCTGTTGAGAGGTAAAGGGTAAGTTTAAATGGCAACATGATTTATGCTGTGGTGACTCTCTGACCTGGTGAAATCTTAACCATAAGTTTTTAAATTTCTTTCCTTTTTTTTCTTCTTCTTCTTTTCCAAGGGAGAGGAGGGGCTATAGAGTGACAAACGCCCACATATGCCCTGACTAGGATCCACCCAGTGACCTCAGTCTGGGGCCATGTTTGTAACTGAGCTATTTTTAGCACTTGAGGTAGAGGTTCCAGAGTCAAAGAAAGGCTATCAATTATACTTTTAATGTTATTGTCTTAAATTGAATCATGTGGATCTTTATAGTACATTATTATTCCCACTCTACATTGCAGACTACCTTTTTTGTGTGTGACAGAGACAGAAAGAGAGGGAGAGATAGGGACAGACAGACAGGAAGGGAGAGAAACGAGAAGCATCAATTCTTCATTGCAGCTCCTTTGTCTCCTTAATTGTTCATTGATTACTTTCTCATATGTGCCTTGACCGGGGGCTACTGCAGAGCGAATGACCACTTGCTCAAGCCAATGACCTTGGGCCCAAGCCAGCGACCTTTGGGCTCAAGCCAGAAACCATGGAGTCATGTCTGTGATCCATGCTCAAGCCAGCGACCCAGTGCTCTAGCTGGCAAGCCCACGTTCAAACTGGATGAGCCAGGCAGTAAAACTGGCGATCTTGGGACTTTGAACCTGGATTCTCTGCTCTATCCACTGCACCACTGCCTGGTCAGGCGCAGGCTACATACTTTTATTTTTTTAATGGTTTTTAAAAAATTTTTTATTTATGATTTTAATTTGTGTTTACATAGATTCAAGTGTCCCATCCGAATATATCTCCCCCCACCCCCTTATTCCCCTTGGTCCCCTCACGCCCCCTCCTCCCAGTGCCTCCCCCCTTCCCTCCAGGATTTGCTGTCCTGTTCTCTGCAATGCTGTGTTATATATATATAATTTCACTAATCTCTTTCCCTTCTCTGATTTCATCTTCTCTTCTACTTTCCCTCTGACCACTTCCCTTCTGGTCCCTTTGATCCCACCTCTGCCTCTGTTCCTCTGCTCAGTTCACATTGTTCATTGCATTCCTCAAATGAGTGAGGTCATATGGTATTTTTCTTTCTCTGCCTGACTTATTTCACTAGCACGATAGTTTCCAGGTCCACCCATGTTGTTGTGAAAGGTAAGATTTCCTTCTTCCTCATAGCCTTGTAGTATTCCAGAGTGTATATGTACCACAGCTTTTTAATCCACTCGTCCACTGACGGACCCTTGGGCTGTTTCCAGATCTTGGCTACTGTGAACAATGCAGGCTACATTCTTAAAAGTTTTCAAATACTGGCTTACTTTCCAAAATGAAAACTACAACCAGTGGCACAGCAAGGCCGATTTACCTGTATATAATTTTTCTTCATGAATTAAAAAAAATTTAAATTTATTTCTATCACTTTTTATCTTTTATTTAATTGTTTCAGAGGGCAGGAATTTTGTAGTGTGGTCTCAAAAACAGTTACAAGACTTAGGAACTTAAAGCAATCTCTATAGATAGTTGTTGGATAGATAGATTAGATAGAAATATGCATATACAGATATAGCCATATGTGTATATGTATATATATGTGTATGTATATCTATAACTGGTATATACAGTATACACATATATATATGTAGATAGCTATTTATGGGTAGATATAGCTACACGCATACACATGTGTATCTGTGTGTTTGCAATATGCTGCTTTAGTGTCATTCATAATTCCACAAAGATGAATATACTTTGCACATTTTTTCAAAACGTAATTATGTATTTTTAAAATACAGGTATCAATGTCATCTCCCATTATTATAAATAAAATTTCACTATAAAGGAATATTTAGATAAAATAACCATATTTATATGTCAGAAACTCTAAAGAAGAAAAACAGAGACAGAAATTAAAATTTTGTGGAGATGAAAAAAATACCAGAGATTCGTTGACGGAAAAGAAAAGGTAAAAAAGTTTCTGGAAGGGTTACGTAAAATACTCACAGTATTCTTCTGGCAAATGATTTCCTAAAAAAAAAAAAGAGAGAAAAGTAAATCAGAAATCAATACCAAAGTAATTAATTCAATTAACTAACTGAACTATCTTTGTGGGCAGATTTGTGTTAACACTTTTACTAGCAATTAGAAATTTCAGGGCATGTAGAATCAACTTCTGCATCTGAGAAGTTTACAATCTGACAAGAAGAGTCAGAAAAACACACACACAGAAAACAGCACACACAAGTAAAATCCAAACCCTGGATAATCTGAAAATCATTTCATCAGAATACGTTTACACAGAATTACCAACCACAGCCTTTTAGGAAAATGTTGAGATGAGTTTGTTGCCCCTACGTCAACCTCACTCCTGCCCTGGGAGGGGACCGAGCCGCCGGCTGCCTCCTGGGCGGCTGCAGCCAAGGGGACCGGCCACTATCAGAATAGGCAAATCCACACATAGGAAATGAGGCCACCTGCCAATAACTAGTCATAAATACAAGTCAGGTATTATTCAGTAAGAAGTAGAATGTGATAAATACATGGCGAGCAGTAGCCCTATCTTCTAGGTTGTGAGAAGTGAGACAAGATCATGCAAATAACGTGTCTGGTGCACAGAAAGCGCCTGATAAAGTCAGCTTTCATCATGATTACTCCTCGACAAAGCGACTAGAAACACGAGGCAGAATCTGGAAAAGCCTACGGCATAAAGGCTTCACTGAGGCTGGGGAATCATGATTTAGAAAGAAGAAAAAGAACAGTCTATTAGAAGAGATGGTATGTATGTTGTCATGGAAACAGGAAATGTAAGGCCTCTGTGGAGCCTCCAGGGTGGGTCCATCTGGCTAAGAAGAGCAGCCAGCTCCGGCAGGTGAGAGGAGAAAGATGTAAAACCCAGCAGACTGGCCATCGTTTTCCATCTGAGGATCAACGTGAGGCAATGGTGAACCACTGAGGGCTCTGGCTTAGAGCAGTATGCATAAGGACAACAGATCAGTAAACAAAAATCTATACAGAAAGGAACTGTGCTGGGTAATTCTGAGAGCCATGAAGATATATGTGTGTAAAATACTAAAATATCTTCAACGCCTCAGAATCTTGGTGATAAAGAAAGGGCACATACACATTTAGAGAGATATTATTGGCCTGGACACACGCATGTGTGCGCACACGTGCCAAGTCTCGCACAGACCTCTATGACATCACTGCATGTACGAACTGCACATGTTTTTCATATGATTCTCCCATCCTATAGCATGAGCCACCTTGGATGCCAGGGCCATGTCTCGTTCATATCTGTACCCACTAATGCCCAGGAAATTGAATGGCGCAGAGTGGGTACTCAATAAAAGCATGAATAAATAAGTTAACGAATGCACGAGACTGACAGCTTATAACTATGATTTGGGTAGATATGTGTAAGGAGGGTCTGGCTCTGCTCCCGACTAGCCAGGTGTCCTTTAACCTCTCTGTAATGTAACTCACTAAGAGTTGGGGTGAGTGATCGCTGGTCTCTCCCAACTCTGTGTTCTCTCATTTGCTTTTGGCAAAAGGCCCATCACAGTCAGCACTGTCCTTGTGCCACTGGAAGGAGAGAGGCCCCCACACCCCGCACAGGAGCACGGGAATGGCAGCGGTAGCCACGGGAGCTCTGGTGAGACCTGGGAGAACCGAAGGCCAGCATTACAAAGAGAACCACAGCTGCCCTTGGCTTAGAGTCCACACGGCACGTCTTCCTGAAGAACTGCTCCCTGGAGGAACAATTCTCTTCCACGACTTCTTTGCCTTCACTTTGGGTAATGCCTGAATGATAACAGCTACTAAACTGTACTAAAACCACCCCTAACCGAATCTACTCAGTTCTCATTAACCACGGCTTATGTTTTGTAGAAGCTAATTAGATACAAATTGTTCTCTTGAAGGAGACAGTTTACTCAGTTCATGATATAACAACCTCCAATAAGGCATAAACAACTCACATGAAAACAAGGGCACTATTTGTGCATTTTTAACTCAGTACAAACTAAGAGCAAACAAGACCTCAAACGATAATCTACCTACTGAGGCTGAAGAGTGAATGTTTAATTTGTCCTAAAACCCATTAAAGGAATAAAAGGAGGGAGGGGAATGAATTTAAGACACAACTGCTCTATTTCACATCACTTCATGGAAGCACCTCGTCTAGGTGCCCAGAAACATGAAGAAAGATAAAATAAACAGAAACGTCAGTTTCTTATCAGTGGATATTTCTGGAGTTGCACTAGCTCACTACTTCATAACTGTCTGACTCTTTAGGGGGCTTCTGGTCGGTGCACCCCTCGGCTGTACCAAAAATAACCAAAAACTGTCTTTTGAATTTTTCCAGTCCCCTATGATGACCAAATAGGGAAGCAAGACAAAGCAAAAATCAAGCCTCGGTCTCATTCCAAGGGAAGACAAAGACAACGTTTGATAGCTATTTGGGACAATATAACTTTGAAGAGGTCATTTTAAGGATAAATAAATGGAGTATCTCCAAAATTGGAAAGTGTTTGTGCTTAAAACTTGGGCAATTCCAGCCAAGGGAAGGAAGTGGGAACAGCTGGAGAGGGGCTGCGAAGTCAAGTCCACTCAGGGCGGAGGAGCAGAACACGCAACCGGGATCTCAACCCCCGGAAGGGAAGCGAAGGAGCCGGGAGTTCTCGTTCTCGGCAGGGAGAGAACAAAGCCCCCAGCTGGCGACCTTCCGGGTCTTCCCTCCTGACCCCTCTTGCTGTCCCAGTGGAGCTTGCAAGTTTCCCACTCAAGCTGGAAAAAAGAGAGAGATTTCTTGTACTCTCCAGCTCCATCCTCTTAGCTAATATCAATGCTTCTAAAGCTAGATAAGAAACTTACACGCTGGCTGTTGGGAACACCCTTGGCCTCACCAAGAAGGTGTGACTCAACCCAGCATTCCCCATTCTGCTAAAATAAAGCTGAGCAGGCTTAGGAAGCAGGTGTCCACAGAACTGGCCCATCCTTTACATTCGGAAACTAATGACAAGTGTGCTTAGATATTATGCTTAAAGCTCTAGGTTAAAAACACAACTCGATAATCTAACAAAAACCTATAAAATCATAATTATACAGTAAAGAGAAAATTTATGGACAGACTTAGATGGAAATGTACCTGATGACAAATCCAAGAATATGAGACTTGCCCTGCTCTGACAGTTATTAGCTGAGTGTGCCCCTAAATCATCCCATCTCTCTGGGTTTCTGTATAAACGTAAAGAAAATATCTTCTATTTGTCTGGTCTATATAATAAGTATTTAACGTCTATCTCATTCGGTTGTTTTTAAAGACCAAGTGAAATAAGTTTATGGAAGTACTTCAAGCATTTTAAAGCCATATCCAGGATGAGTATTAATATTATCAAAGCAAACAGCCACAACTCAATCCCTGTACTTCCAGATCTAGGGACACTGTGTACCTGTTGTTTTGTGACCAGGGGTCAGAACACATCCTTCTCTTGATATGATATGAGAAACTTTCAATTAAAACAACCTGAACAAAAGTCAGGTTAAGTTACACCAAAGCTGGAAAGTAAACCTGAAAGAAATTCTAGACTGACTAGTTTCTCCTTCTGTCTTAGTTTTGTTTCATGTTTAAATAAATGTTATCTTGGTGGGAAAACTCTAAGTAGACACAGATCTTTAAGTGGGGCTAGGATGCTGATGAGTGATATTCTATACACACAGCATTTGAAACAGCTCCTTCACATGAACTTCTCCTTAAAATGTGTTGCTGCAATTTTAAGTAACATCCTCTTCTTGGACACCAGTTGTTTCTTTCAGCAACACCTAATTGGACCATATTATTCAAGTGCAGGTATTTCTTTAAAGAAAAAAAACTATCATTGGAAAGTTATAGGTATAATGAATTTCTGTACAGTGAATTTTGCACATAAATTTCGGTAATAATTTCAAGGCTGCATTCTATAAGACCCAAACAGGATGAGGAACTGGAGTGCCACAGAGATCAGCTTCCACAGAGAGAATCATTCATTTACAGAGAACGAAAGGGGGAACAGAATTTAGCAAGTCTTGCCACATTTCTGACTCCTTTTCTGTGCACAGAGGTATTCCTTGCTCTTTAAGGTATTTTCAAACTCATGGGCCTGTGATGAAAGCCTCTCCACAGGAAACACCTATCTGGTGCTGACCCAGGGATATGACGACACCTTCCATGTACAGTGTGGCACAAAGCTCCCTCTCCCTTTGACAAATACTAGTAAGATGCTACAAACAGTGAGCCGGGGGGTGGGGAGGGTAAAAGAGGAATTAGGAAAACAAGAGCATATCATCTCTTAGAAGATGTAGTATTGTTTTGTTTTGTTTTTAGTGAGAGAGAGGGAGAAAGAGAGGGCCAGACAGGAACAGACAGAAAGGGAGAGAGATAAAAAGCATCAGTTCTTTGTTGCAGCTCCTTAGTTGCTCATTGATTGCTTTCTCATATGTGCCTTGACCGGGGGGCTCCAGCCAAGCCAGTGACCCCTTGCTCAAGCCAGCGACCTTGGGCTCAAGCTGGTGAGCCTGCGCTCAAGCAGAGGAGCCTGTGCTCAAGTCGGCGACCTCAAGATTTCAAACCTGGGTCCTCTGCATCCTAGGCCAACTTGATCCACTGTACCACTGCCAGGTCAGGTGAAGATGTAGTATTGTTATAATTGATATGAAAGAAAACTGGATTCTCTGGTCTCAAGCCCTTCCCAAAACCTCAGGGATGGATTCTACAACTGGGAAATCAACTCCTCTAAATAAATCATCTAGTCTGTCAACTCAAGATGGTCAGAGGAAATCTTGATCCAGCAGTGCTCACATGTATGACTCAGCTCCTCCCCAAACTACCTGCTTTCCCAATCTGACATGGTGTGTCACAAATTGGGCCATTTCTGAAATAAGTAAAATAAAAAGAACAAGGCTGTTTCTTCTCTCAACAGAAAGAAAAATCTTCCCATGAAATAACAAAAGGAAGGTATTTGATGACTACGCTGAACAGGCTTGAGAAAGCAGACTGGCATGGTTTACAAATCAATGGTGGGCTATGAGTGAGCAAGATACACGCAGAACTGCCCAGAGGCAGCGCTGTGCACAGGACAGGCCAACAGTCCTGCTTTAGGACCAGCCAGACTACTTGAACAGGATCACACTTTCAGATGACTTTCTCCCCTAACATCTACCGTATACTTTGTACCACCAACCAAGTTAGGGTTATTGTCAAGGGCTGGGAAGAACGCAGTAAAAATTAATTGTTAAACTGAAAAGACTCAAAGACCTTTGAAAAATATGAATTTTAATTTCATGTACAATTCAATGTAAAACTAAATTCATCTTCACTACTTACCTTGGAGAGGGAGGTAAAACTTTAAGAAAAGAAAGTAGTGGTGTAAGAGCAAAAAATAAAGTTTTTATGGGTTTAAGAACACTCTGGAATCTGAGCAGATTCACCAAACACAGTCCCTTAAGTTCAAGGTATTAATTACAGAAACTACCCCGATCTCCTCACCAGTTTACTGAGCAGGATCACAGAGCCGAACAAGAGGCGAGAGAGAGGGAAACTGCAGAAGCAATCCCAGGAAAATGCAGTGAAGGGTTTAGCAACAGCTTATGCAGACCTCAACGGGCTTTTAAAAGTTTGAAAACAGGCCCTGGCTGGTTGGCTCAGCGGTAGAGTGTCGGCCTAGCGTGCGGAGGACCCGGGTTCGATTCCCGGCCAGGGCACACAGGAGAAGCGCCCATTTGCTTCTCCACCCCTCCCCCTCTCCTTCCTCTCTGTCTCTCTCTTCTCCTCCCGCAGCCAAGGCTCCATTGGAGCAAAGATGGCCCGGGCGCTGGGGATGGCTCCTTGGCCTCTGCCCCAGGCGCTAGAGTGGCTCTGGTCGCAACATGGCGACGCCCAGGATGGGCAGAGCATCGCCCCCTGGTGGGCAGAGCGTCGCCCCCTGGTGGGCGTGCTGGGTGGATCCCGGTCGGGCGCATGCGGGAGTCTGTCTGACTGTCTCTCCCGGTTTCCAGCTTCAGAAAAATGAAAAAAAAAAAAAAATTAATTAAAAGTTTGAAAACATGAAAGGTTTTCATTAACAGGGAGAAATGTTCAGGGTGCATTATCCGCGTACAGGGAAATGAGATGCGCCCTCCCCAGGAGAGCCTCGGGCGGGCCCTTCAGAGGTGTTCCAGGAGGAGGCCCTGTCGTCAGAGGGGATGACCGCCCCACGCCTGTCACTACGCCTGCGCACCATCCACTGGGACAAGGTGTGGACGTGGAAGACAGTGAGACTGACGGTCCTGACTCTGTGCCGGGCGAGGCTAATGTGTGTGCCTATCTCTTCGTTTTTTAACAAAAATGTTTAACAAGTTTGAAAAATGTAAATAAGGAAAAAGCTTATAAAAAAAGAATATAAAGAAAATACTTCTATACAGTTGTACAATGTGCGTGTTAAGTTCAGTGTTACTTCAAGAGCTAAAAAGAAAATCAGAGTTTATGTTTACAGTAATCTAAGATTAATTTATTGAGTCAAGAATTTTTAAATAAATGCAGTGTAGCCTCAGTGTGCAGTGTACACGCAGCCTACAGTGGTGACAGCAATGTCCCTGGCCTGCGGTCACTCGCTCCTCGCTCACCAACTCACCTAGAGCAACTCCCAGTCCCGCAAGCTCTGTCCACGGAAACCGCCCTATGTAAGTATGGCATTTATTTTTACCTTTTATACCACGTCTTTAACATGTCTTTTGTGTTTAGATACACAAATGCTGCCTAGAGTATTCAGTACAGTGACGTGCTGCACGCTAGGTGTGTGGTGAGTCGCACCATGCAGGCTTGTGTAAGTGCACTCTCTACGTTCACACAACAATGAAATCGCCTGACAACACCTTTCTCCGAACATTTCCTGTCGGTAAGTGACGCATGATGGCACTCCACATTATCCTTTCACGTAAACTCAGACACAGATTTCAAATACTTTTATGGTTCCCATCAATTACTTTTTCAGGAGCTTAAACTTAAGAGAAAAAAAACTTTTTCCCCTAAGATTTCTTCCTGAGAATTTCCTGCCAAAGAGGAACTGTTCTCTTCAACAAAGAGCATTAGATGAAAAAAAGAAATTGGTGCAGCTGTACTTTCTAAATGTTCAAAGAATAAAGCCATGGGAAGCTAGGTATATGGCATTCTCATTCTCTCTTTGCCCTGGGAAAACAGGGAGATGCTTCCTTTTACTTTATTTGGTGAATCCATACCTATTATATTACGTATAAATATCTCTTGTTCTGCCTTATTTCACAGCAGCTTACCTTTTCATTGGTAGATGGCAGGGCTAACAGCTACACCTCTAACTAACTGCAACAGAAATCAATGAAATTAATCACACAGATGCACACTCACGTACAACAGACTTTTCTCAGTAGCAGAGGACTGGAGGAATTTCTAGGGCTCAGAAGAAATTGTTAGACTGAAAAAAATACTTTCTATCCCCAAGACCTTTATACACTGCAAACACCTAGTTGGGCTAGGAACAAGTCAGATAAGAAAATGGCAAAAGCTTAAGTTAACGGAAGGAGGAAGAGAAAAAAAAAGAATGAATGGCTTGTGCATGGAACAATTCAGGAGGCACAGGTGATGGGTTTTTCGAAATAAACACACTTAGCAGGAATGTCTGATCTCCTAACTGCAATCAGGTTGAGTGGTTAGGAGGACGGGCTTCGGAGCCAGGCAGACCTGGTCCCAAATTTTACTAGCTCTATCACAGTTTGGGCAAATGACTGAATTGTGTGAGCCTCACTTTGCAATTCTATAACATGGTGACAGAATATATTCATCACAGGGATGCTTTAAGACAAGTGTTTAATGTAAATCAGTATGTGGGTAAAGCACATACTACTTAGCCCACAGTGCGTGCTCAATAACAAGCAGCTGTTATGTATAAAATAAGTTTATTTTATATGGACTGGCCTTTGGAAAGAACTACCGTATTTTATTCAAATAGCAATAACACTTCTATACAAAGTCTGGCTGAAATCAATGTCATAAATAAGTTTACTTGTTCCATACAAATTTCTGATAAGGTTAGCTTTATCTCTTTTTTTCTCAAATGCAATTTTAATTTACTTTTTAAAAAAATTTCCCAAGGAAAGAATGGTCATAAAATGATATTATCGGATGCCAGTAGGGCAAGAAAATCGTGTAAAGTGAAAAATGTCCAACACAACACTGACTGCTTAAAATAAACTTACTGCCCCCCCCAAAAAAATTAGAAAATAATCTTACTTCATCAACTGCTAATACATATATGTTGTAAACAGCTGTAAGTCAAAATGTATAATTCAGAATAAACCACCATAAAAGTTTATAATGCACTAATTAAAGGAGTTAAATCTGGGCAAAAATTAGGTCAGAGGTTCTTAAAGAATTGCTCCAGGTAAGAAACAGATTTAGACAGAGCAGGGGCAAATCTCACAGGACTATGTAGAGCAGTGGTTCTCAACCTTTCTAATGCCGTGACCCTGCAATACAGTTCCTCATGTTGCGGTGGCCCCAAACCAAAAAATAATTTTGGTGGCTACTTCATAACTGTAATTTTGCTACAGTTATGATTTGGAATGTAAATACCTGATATGCATTATGTATTTTCCAATGGCTTTAGGCGACCCCACTGGGGTCGCGACCCACAGGTTGAGAACCGCTGATGTAGAGTATTCTGTAGTATCAATGCCCGGCACAAGGCCTGGCATACAGTAAGGTATCTGCTAAAAGAAACCGCAGATTTTTCAGACGAAAGCCATATAAGCTTTAGATACTCAGATAAAAGCAAAATACTATTTTTTTTGCATGAATTTAGGGTTAGAGATCTTCATATAATAATTACTAAACCATTGGAAATATGGCTCTGGGTCTGAGGGCTCCAGGACCCACCACTGGCTTTGATTTGGGAACTGGAAGACACAGCTGAGGAAAAGCACACAGAGCTAGCCAGAAGTTTCACAAAGGAAATGACTAATATCAGGCTCAGCCTGAGTTTCACTGAACTGTTAGATGCCTTTCAAAGAATCACACAGTGTATAAAGTCACTTGGACTTGCAAAAGCATTTTAGGCAATTCATTGGATGCAGGAAATACCCTGGTATCTGAGTTCCCATGCTGGAAAGAATGGCCATAGGATATGCTGAATTTTGTAAACGGATACAGTGAGTTTTTATTCCCTCCTTCCTGTCTTAATTGAAATCATATCTCTGTGAAAGTAGATGGCAATTTTCAGGTGATACTCAGAGAATTTCTACTTAGAGCCCTGGTTGACAAACTGCGGCTCGCGAGCCACATGCTGCTCTTTGGCCCCTTGAGTGTGGCTCTTCCACAAAATACCACATGCGGGCGCTACCTTGATAAGGAATGTACCTACCTATATAGTTTTTAAAAAATTGGCTCTCAAAAGAAATTTCAATCATTGTACTGTTGATATTTGGCTCTGTTGACTAATGAGTTTGCCGACCACTGACTTAGAGTACTGTCAGTAGGAAGCATAGTATTTCTAGTTGGAGACAGGTGTGCCCCATAAAACCACTAATGGCGACAAGCACAAGGCTCGACCATCCATACCTTATGTAATCTCACCTTTCTCTAGTGGGTGTAGACTTTCTATTAACACAGTCTCCTCAGGTATAACTCTAACCGGAGCTTAGAATTCAACATTAACTTTTTTCCTCCCTGTGTACCATCAAATGTCTACAGTGAATTCCAAATAAACCTCACCACTTAACCGGCAATTGTTGCACAATTATCACACTGACAAAAAAAAAACAAACAAACAACACTTTCACAAACATAAGCTACTCAAATTTTTCTGGATGATAGAGGTAACCCCTACCACTCTGGGGCCTAAAGTAACAATTTAGTCAACAAATGAGGTACCTTCAGTGAGTGCAGAGAGTTTGAGTTAGTGTCACAGTAGAGGATGACGTTGTTGGCCATGCTGAAACTTTCTCTCACTCCCAGGTGGTAGAACAGGGACGGCTGCCGGAAGGCATCGCTCATTTCCACCACAGCAATATCTGCAAACAGGAAACAAAGTCCCCAAGAGATGACACCTAAGCAATGCCCAGTAAGCACATTTTGCTTTTAATAACTTAGTATTCAAAGAGGAAATGAAGAAATAATAGGGATTTTCCCTCGGCGTTTATCATTAAAATTTGAATTTGCAGTTCTACCCGGAAGTGTTTTTATAAAAAGGAGCCAAACTGCATTGTTTTGAAAACAACAAATGGGTCTTAAATTTACTGGAAACTAAGGAGAGTCTGCAATGGTGGGAAGTGGGGTTAATGCCTTCTGTTCAATATCAACATTACAACGTAAGGTTTCAGGGGCAGCTCCATAGGGAAGTGGCAATAAGCAGGAACTCTAAAATGAGATCTAAGTCTGAAATTAACCCAGAGTTAAATTTTATAATTAATTAATTACTATGTAGCATGTGCACAACAAATATAAGTCAAAAGAAATGGGAAGCAAAGGTATAAAGAACTATGACTAGGAAGGAGAATATAACCACAGATACAAATTCTTCCAAAGCTCAGAGATGCCTAATATCAAGGTACAGTGATACCTCGGTTCTCGAACGCCTTGACTTTCGACCAAATCGGTATTCGACCAGGAAATTCGAGAAAATTTTGTCTTGGAATCCGAACAAATATTTGGAACTCGAACGTCCGAGATTAGCCGAGTTGAGCTGAATGGCATTCATTCGGCCGAGCGCGCCTTGCCTGCGTCATCAGTGTGAGTCACGCTTTGTCACGCTTTGTGGAGAGAGAGAATCACATTTTTGTGGAGAGAGAGAATCACGTTTTTGTGGAGAGAGTCACGCTTTGTGGAGAGAGTCACGCTTTGTGGTGAGAGTCACGCTTTGTGGTGAGAGTCACGCTTTGTGGTGAGACTCACGCTTTGTGGAGAGACTCACGCTTTGTGCACGCTTTGTACACTGAATTTAACCCTTAGACATGGGTCCAAAGAAAGCCAGAAGTGGTAATGCAGACAAAGGTAAGCGGAAAGCTGTGAGAACAACGATTGAGCTGAAAAAAGAAATCATTGCCAAATATGAACAGGGCACACGTGTTTCAGATCTGTCTGCTGAGTATGGCATGCCAAGATCTACTATCTCAACTTTCCTTAAGAATAAAGCTGTTATAAAGGCTGCTAATGTTGCCAAAGGTGTTACATTGTTAACAAAGCAAAGGCCTCAGATAATGGAGGAAATGGAGAAGCTGCTTCTTATTTTCATTAAAGAAAAAGAGTTAGCAGGTGACAGCATCAATGAAGTCGTTATTTGTGAGAAAGCACCAGTAAATAGGCATATTTTTGGGGCTTGGAACAAATTAATCCAGTTTCCATTATTTCCTATGGGTTTCATTGTTTCGGTTCTCGAACAATTTGGTTCTCGACTGTTCTCCTGGAACGAATTATGTTCGAGAACCGAGGTATCACTGTAGTATTATAAATCTGATATCAAAAATCGACAATAATCTCACAAAAATGAAGTTCAGATTAGTCTTAAATCCATTTATATGTAGACAAAAATATGAAAGAAAAATCAACAAAATGCATCAAACACTAGACAATAAAAATACTAAAACGTTAAGTTTAAAACTTATTTTCAGAATGCAAGGATGGCTCAATGGAAAAAATCAACAGCATCTCCATAGATGCTCCAAGTGCTCTGATTAAATTTAAAATTCACTTCTCATTAAACACAACTGCAAACTAAAGCTATAAGGGCACTTCTTTAACATGAATAATACATATAATATTTAATAAGACCAGCCAGCTTTGTGTTTCTACTCATTCCTATGAATATTAGAGAAAAGATACGGTTATCAATCAACTATTCTCACTACTAATTTACTTTCTGAAAATCCATATTAATGCAGTAAAATTTCACAAAGTTAGGAGGTATAATTTTATAAAATAAAATACATAAGTATCATTTGCAGATGTTATAGCTGTCAACCAAATAACTTCAATAGAATCAACTAAGTAACTTTAATAAGTAATAATATAATTTAATAAAGTGTCAAGATGAAAACTTACTATGAAAACCAAAAGCTTCCTTTATAATCATAATAAACAAGCATTTGGAAAATATGGTAAAATAGATCCTATTCACAATTAACATACCTTGCAACAAGTTTAACAGATGATGCTAATTTGTTAAAAAGAATGTGCAATATGTAACACATGAAAGATTAATATCTTTATAAACCATCTCTCTTTCTCTTTAGTTTTTTTTTTCTTTTCCAAGAGGGAGGAGGGGAGATAGACTCCCACATGTGCCCCGAACCAGGATCAACCCCACAAACCCCATGTGGAACTGATGCTCTGCCCATCTGGGGCCAAGCTCACAACCAAGCTATTTTTAGCACCCGAGGTAGAGGCTCCATGGAGCCATCCTCAGTGCCTGAGGCCATTGTGCTTGAATCAATAAAGCCATGGCTACAGGAGGACAAGGGAGAGAAAGAGAGAGAATGGGGAGGGGTGAAGAAGCAGATGGTAGCTTCTCCCGTATGCGCTGACCAGGAATCAAACCCGGGACATTCACATGCCAGGCTGACACTCTACCGCTGAGCCAGCTGGCCAGGACCTTATAAACCATCTCTTATTGGTCGATTTAAAACAAGTACACAACCATAAAAGCACTACAACAGAAAATTAGGCTATGGACATAGGCAGGCAAATTTACAAAAGTATAACTAAAATGGTAAATAACAAATGCACATTGTGCCAACTGTAAAGTGCCAGATTTTTGATTAACAAGTGGCCGAAGATATTTCAAAACGTCGAGTGAGACTGAAGAGAAATGACACTCCTTCTTATATGCCGAGGGGTAGTGTAAACTTTCTAGGAGACTTAAGTCCTTAAGGTTTGCACATTTTTTGAACCAATAATTCCATTCCTAAAAATTTACCCTGGAAAAAGTTCCTATAAATGTGGCAGATTTATTTATAAGTATGTCCACCGACATATATGTTTTTAACAATAGAAATGGAAAATGCTCAAAAATCAATCAAATAATGGCATATGCTATACCCATCAAAAACTGTATTGTTTAGATGACTGGATAAAGAAGATATGGCACATATACACTATGGAATACTACTCAGCCATAAGAAATGATGACATCGGATCATTTACAGCAAAATGGTGGGATCTTGATAACATTATACGAAGTGAAATAAGTAAATAGTAAATCAGAAAAAACCAGGAACTGCATTATTCCATATGTAGGTGGGACATAAAAGTGAGACTAAGAGACATTGATAAGAGTGTGGTGGTTACGGGGGGAGGTGAGAGAGGGAGAGGGAAAGGGGAGGGGGAGGGGCACAAAGAAAACTAGATAGAGGGTGACAGAGGTCAATCTGACCTGGGTGATGGGTATGCAACATAATTGAACGAAAAGATAACCTGGACATGTTATCTTTGAATATATGTATCCTGATTTATTGATGTCGCCCCATTTAAAAAATAAAATTATTTAAAAAAACTGTATTCTTAAAGAATATTTAACAATGGGGGTAAATTAAGTAAAACATATTGAAATATATACATCATAATGTGTAGAATATAAGTGAAAATATAATGTACACATTATAATATATATCATCTGTGTGTATATATGCCTATGAATAAAAAAATGTCTGGAAAGTTATATTATACATACACCAAAATGTAAACTATAATAACAGCTGTGTAATGGGACTATGAATTACTTTTTCTTCCTTATGCTCTTTATATTTTTTTATAATTTCTATTATGAACAATGATTACTTTTATAATCTAGGAATCTATAAAAATAGAAAAGGAACAACACTGAAAACCTAGGTGACTGAACATAAAATCAAAGTGAAGCATAAAAATAATGCAGACTCTTGCAGACTCTGATGCTGAGTCAGCCTTCTCTAATGAATGGGAAATCCAAAACTGCATTCTGTGACAGAGAAATAAATCAGATGAAATGGGAGCTAATGCCACAGGAGATGCAGTGAGGTTATGAAAAAGTAAGACAGGTCAAAGGAGCTTCAAAAATTTTTTTCCTAAGGTTAAAAATGACTTACGGATCCTGGAATACAAATAAAGAATTTTCTGTAGGGGTCCTCCACATTTCTATATCAAAAATCAACACATAAAAAACTGAGTCACTGTGACCCACCCACACGCCCCATCTGCCTCCAGCACCCACATTGCTTTCTCTGCCACAGACGCCAGCCACTCAGTCAGTCACAGCGCTTTAAAAACAAGGCATAGTGTAAAACGGGGCAGAAAGGAACCCAATAAAACAGGAACCGATGAAAAATAAATGAGAGACATGCAAAGGAAAGTAACTAGCTAAATTAAAGTAGTAACAAGAGGTAGGAGGGAACTGGCTATTTGCAGAAAACTGACTCGTGGAATCTGATGCTAAAAGAAAATAAAACACTGCAGAAGGCTTTCAGATGGAGAGAAACTAGACATTTAAAATAAATGGTATAGACGAGATAAGGTATAGTCATTAGGTCTGAACATTCAGCAGGCACAGATTAGTTTTCTTAGTGCTGTGTAGGACAGAGAAAATGCTTATTGGTCTAATTTAAAAATACTGCAATATAGTATGATGACCCAGAAAAGGACTGACTTTTTTTCTACTTCAGATTCAGATGAGTAATTTGTTCTAATACAGCTGTATTATTTTCTAACTTTATTTTTAATTTCTACAGGATAAAATTCACTTTTCTACCTTCTTTGGTAAAATGTTCAAAGCTAGTGTTTTTACTTGTTGTTTTTTAATTATTGGATTTGTTTTCTTACTACTGAGGTTTGTCCCTAGGTTACAAAAGTTTTCTTCTAGAAGTTGTATAGAGTTACATTTTACACTTATGTCCATGATTTGTACGGGGAAGGGTGGCACATACCTAATTTATTTATTCTTTTCTTTTTATTGAAAGTATTGAAATGACACTGGTTATTAAGAATATACAGGTTTCACTTGCACATTTCTGTGATACATGATCTGCACATTGCTTTCTGTGCCCACAACCCAAAGTCAAGTCATCTGCTGAAGTGAAATAAGTCAGAAGGAGGAAGTTAAGAACCATATGATTTCACTCATATGTAGGATAGAAAACTACGATCCATTTTCAGTTAATTTTTGTAAATGGTGTGAAGTATGGGTCATGGTTCATATTGTCCGTAAAGACTTTCCTTTCTCTATTCAATTGTCTTCTTTGAATTAATGACTATATTTGTGTGGTCTGTTTTTGGATTTTCTATTCTATTCTATTGGTCTATGTAAAGAAAACTGACATATTAACAATATTGAGTCTTGCCACACCAGGCGGTGGCACAGTGGGTACAGCGCTGGGCCTGGGACACTGAGGACCCAGGTTCAAAACCACAAAGTCACCAGCTTAAGCATGGGCTCATCTGGCTTGAAGGCAGGCTCACCAGCTTGAGCATAGGGTTGCCAGCTTGAGTGTGGGATCATAGACATGACCCCATGGTTGCTGGCTTGAGCCCAAAGCTCACTGGCTTGAAGCCTATGGTGTCTGGATTGAGCCCAAGGTCGCTGGCTTGAGCAAGGTGTCACTGGCTTGGCTAGAGCCCCCCAGTCAAGGTATATAGGAGAAAGCAACCAATGAACAACTAAGGCGCCACAACTGCAAGTGGATGCTTCTCATCTGTCTCCTTTACTATCTGTTTTTCCCTATCTTTCTCTCTCACTAAAAAACAAAACAAAAAAACACAATATTGAGTCTTTCAATTCATAATATGGCATATCTCTCCATTTATTTACTTCTTTCTTTCAATATTAAAATTTTTTAATGTAATGCACACACTTTGTTAAAATTGTGCCTAAGTGGGCCCTGGCCGGTTGGCTCCATGGTAGAGCATCGGCCTGGCATGTGAAGTCCCGGGTTTGATTCCTGGCCAGTGCACACAGAAGAAGCGCTCATCTGCTTCTCCACCCTTCCCCCTCTCCTTCCTCTCTGTTTCTCTCTTCCTCTTCCATAGCCAAGGCTCCACTGGAGCAAGGTTGGCTCGGGTGCTGAGGATGGCTCCATGGCCTCTGCCTCAGGTGCATTCGAATGGCTCTGGTTGCAATGGCCCAGATGTGCAGAACATTGCCTCCTAGTGGGCATGCTGGGTAGGTCTGGTCAGGCGCATGTGGGAGTCTGTCTCTCTGCCTCCCTGCTTCACACTTCAGCAAAATACAAAAAAAGGAAAAAAAATTGTGCTTAAGTGTTTCATTATTTTGGTCCTGTTGTAGATGTTCCCTCTTTCTTCAATTTCAAATCCCAAGTGTTCATTGCTAGCATATAAAACCACAGTTGATTTCTGTATACTCATCTTGTACCCCAAGACTTTACTAAACTCATTTATTAGTTTCAGGAGCCTTTTTTGGGGGGAGGAGTAAGAAGGGGTCCATGCTTTGGGATTTTTTTACAAGGACAACCATGTCATCTGCACCTAGAAATCACTTTATTCCCTCCTCTCCAATGCGTATGTCTTTTATGTGTTTTTGTTGTTGTTCTTTGTTTTGTTTTGCCTTGTTAAACTCTCTAGGACTTCTAGTAACAGCAATTTAGAAGCAGTAATTATTTGATTAGTAAAATAAATAGGCAAAAAGTATCTTCCTTATTAAATAAACAACATGCTGAAACACGCAAAAGACAATATAATTATAACAAGTCGAATAAACACCCAATGCTCCATAATTCTTGAAACCCACTTGAACGGGGTTTGGGGTTTATTCACTTTATGTCATAAGTACATATTCAGGTATTACTGTGTGTTAGGCACTATATGCTCTTTGAATATTAACTCAATCTTTATAATACTCCTTTGTAGTAGGTAACATTATGTCAGAACCCTGAGGCAGAGAAGGTATAAGTTATCTGCCCAAAATCAGCTAGAAAAAGATAGCACCAGGATTTGAATTAGGCAATCCGGTTGGAGAGTCTATGCTCTGAATTCTTAACTAAACCACACCCTACAGTTATAGGATATGGAGGTTCCAAAGATCAGAACACAAATGAGGTGCAAAAATAGATTAGGGGGCCAAAGCATATACTCTTATAATGTATTTCATGAGTAAATATACTTAATAATTGTCTAATTGAGTTCTGTGGTAATAGCTTGAGTATAACTGCCACAATTAAAAATTTAAGATTAAGTCATTGAAAAGTATAAGCCAAGACACAAAAATTTCTTACATTTCTACCTAAGGTATAGTTTCTTCAAAGGAGTGAATGTAAAATGGAACATAAGTTAGGTTTATCAGGGGGTCATTAAAGTATAATACATTTTTAAGGCAATAAAACTATTGTGCCTAATTGCATTTTGGGTCATCAAAAGACAGTGGCCTGACCAGGCGGTGGCGCAGTGGATAGTGTGTCGGACTGGGATGCCTAGGACCCAGGTTCAAGACCCCGAGGTCGCCAACTTGAGCACAGGCTCATCTGGTTTGAACAAAAGTTCACCAGCTTGGACCCAAGGTCACTGGCTCAAGCAAGGGGTTACTCGGTCTGCTGAAGGCCCACGGTAAAGGCACATATGAGAAAGCAATCAATGAACAACTAAGGTGTGGCAATGCGCAACAAATAGCTAATGATTGATGCTTCTCATCTCTCTGTTCCTGTCTGTCTGTCCCTGTCTATCCCTCTCTCTGACTCTGTCTCTGTAAAAAAAAAAAAAAAAAAAAATAACAGTGGTTTGTGGTCTGTATTACTTTTTCTTAATTTTTCCTTCAAAATACCCTATCTCTTAGTTGCATATTTCACATGAACTGCTACGGCTTGTGAAAAGCACAGTGGAAGGAAGACATTCATCTTTAGCTCCTTTTTATCTTTTCAAATGTTTTCCTTCGATCACTGATATCAAGGCAAGCGTTCCGCACTGATTGGGCTTGCATTAGCCTATAAGGTACTCCAAAATTCCATAGCAATTTCCCAAGTTATCACATAGAACTACACCAGCCAGTCATGATGGATTAATCCTCAAAAAGATCTAGTTTTTCAGCAAATATCCTAAACACCTATTATCTGTCATCTGTTATGACAATTAAAAGAAAAACTTGAGTATTCAGTTGTCTGAAGTCTGGTTGGTACACAATGTTGGGAAATTGCAAAACTCCTATTGTATAGCTAGAATCTATGAAAATTTCAGGAAGGCAGAATAATCACCTGTTATCACTGTCTTGAATTGGCAATAGTTGGGCAATTCCTGTGATAAATTACTACTCACTTGTCTTCACCAGCATCACCTTATTTTCTTGTACATTATTTAGTTAACCCTGCTATGTATAACGAGACACATCTGTGTCAACAGATATTTTGACCCATAATTTCCTCATCACTAAAGTCGAATAAAGGTACGCACAGTGATCCAAACATGAATCATCTTTTATTGCTAAAGCAAATATATACATAATGTCCCCGCCCCAGTCCTAGTTTGCTTATTTGCAGTTGTTGGATTATGACATTGAGGTGGGTTTTTCTAATCAGGAAAGTGAAGGTGATCAGAGGGACACTTTTTACCTCCAGTGATTGTCCTTTAAAAAGAGTGCCAAGGGAGATGCCTAGAGTGGAGAAAAAGATAAAAGAGAGAGGGGAAAGAAGGAGGCAGAGGGGAATCAGGGAGAGAAAAAAGAAGTGGAACCAAACAAGACAGGTGTTGTAAGAACCACAGTCCCCTTGCCCAGGCAATAGCTGCAAGAATTAGGACATGACAGTCCATCTTTAGAGAATGTGAGGGCAAAGAGCACACATCTGCAGCAGGTACCAGCAGGACCTAGAATGCCAGCTCTCTGCCGGAAGGAGACACAGTGTCCAAAAAGCACACTACAGAGGGGAAAAGCTGGAAGAAACCCCTCCTCCTAGTGGCCTTGAGAGGAACGATGAACATGCAAACAACAACTGTCTCATGACTTCTGGTGTGTGAGTCTGTATTAAGTTTCCGTACAGATGACCTTGGACAATACCTTAAATCGGTGATTTTCAACCGCTGGTCCGCAGACCGGTGTTGGCCTGCAAAAGAGTTAACCACCTGATGTTGCGTGAAGATACAGAGTCTGGTGGTGAATTCCTTCAAGGACCAGCACAAAATTTCTGGCAGACTGGCGGTGAAAACTACCGCCTTAAATGATCTGATCTTTGATTTCCTCCACTAAATTGAGGATAATTACACAATTATCACACAACGCTGTTATAAGGATTACATGTGTGCTAAGTAGAGTAAACTCTCAACATTTAGTTATCATGTTCATAGGAAGCCCTTGGAGCAATTTTATCATAAAGCTGTTATTGAAGACATTGCTAATATATAACTCACCCCGATGAAGCCTCATATGAAAAATTACTCGTAGAAATCATGCTGAAATAAAATTTGCAAGCACAGAAAGTCAACATACAGGATTTTGACATGATTCTATGATCAGTGGGGATCCAGCCATGTCCCTGACTTCTGAAAAGGGATGTGGCAGGATCCGAGTTTCGGGAAATACACCTCAGTTTTGTGGATGGGTGACAGACAAAACAGAGCAGAAGCTGAGAGACCAGTTAGAAGTCATGAAAGGGAGGGTGTGCCCCTAAACTAACGTAGAGACAACGTGACTAGGAAACCAAGAGGCTTTAGGAATTTGGTGGATGCAAGACGATCAAAGAAAGAATTAAAGATGATTCTGTTTCCAACTTGAACGATTAAGACTGATAACATTCCATTTCCACAACAAGTGAAAAAAGAGAAAGAAGTCCATTCTTTGGTAGGAAGTTGAATTTGGATCGGGCCCCACTTACCATTGTGTGCACGTGTGTGAGTGTGTGTGTGACAGCTGACATTTTGAATCTCAACAGAGAGATCAGAATCAGACAGAAATTTCCAAGTCACAGTGATGGGTGATCCTGAAGCAGTGATGACTGTAGATGAGACGGTCAACGTAGAGACCACAGAAAAAAATGAGAAGACATCTATGACTCAGGAAACTCCTTCCTCACTGTATACCAGATAGAAACACAGATATATGTTTACCAAAAGAAATTAATGACTGTTTGCAGGAGCACCATTTGTAAACCTGTAACAGTGGGAGAAATAAATTGTGCTATATACAGATAATAGTTAACTATACAGCAATGAGAAGAGAAAGCCTACAACCTCATACAAAAAGAAGGATGAATATTACAAACAGATTAAGAGAAAGAATCTAGACACAAAAGAGAGGGTACCTTCTGATTGTTTTTATTTGGTTCAAAAACATCTTAAAACTCTAAACAGTGGATACTTTGGTGGGGGGCAATGGCTGAGCCGAGCCTCAAGAGGCTCTTGTGGAGAGCCGGTAAGGTTCTGTTTCTTCATCTGTACGCTGGTTACGCAGGGATGTGCACTTTGTGAAAATTAACTCATCTCTGGTCAATAATTTTGCCAAGAATGCTAAAAGAGAACTGTATTTAGTTTCCTGTGCCCATTATAACAAATGGCACAGGAAAGTTAAGCCACAAACTTGATCCCTTAAAACAACAGAAATGTATTCTTTCACAGTTCTGCAGGCTGGAAGTCCAAAATCAAGCTGTCGGCAGGTTCAGAGCCATACTCCCTCCAGGGTCTCAAAGGGAGAGTCTGTTCCTTGTCTCTTCCAGAGTCTATAAGTAGTTTGGAGCATTCCCTGGCTTGGGGGGTCAAACTAGCCTCTTTCTCTTATAAAGACACCTGTCATGGCATTTAGGGTCTTTCTAGATAATCCGGGGTCAGTTCATTTCAAGACCCTTAAATCAATCAAATCTGCAAATGCCCTTTTCCCTGAAAGTCAGCATTCACAGCTTCCAGAGATTTGAGGTAGATATTGAAGAACAGGAGTGAGAGTCATTTTTTCAGCTTGCCACACGGATTACAAAGAAGACACCCGAGGGAAGGTGTGTACACCAGAACTAAGCTTCTAAACAAGAGAGGTGAGGAAATGGAGGTAGTAAGCACAGACAATTCTCCAGAGACTGGCAGAGAAAGGAGGAGGATTAACTTCTACCAAGGTCCACAGAAGTGACTTTTACATTCCTTAAGGAAAGCAAGAGCTCAGACAATACTTGAATGGAATAGAAAGATCAAAAGGGTTTTAGTTTTAGGATTTGTATACTTTAACATTAGTAAAAGGATGACAATTTTAATGGGGGGGAGGGTAATTAAAGGAGATGAGCTTTATAGCCTCAAATGAGACAGATAGGATGGAAGGGGCAAGCCAACCTTGGAAAAAAGGAGGGATACTTTAGGGCAAGAGGGATGTAATAAAAGGCAAAGGCCACAATAAATGAAAAAATTTAAAAAAATAAAAGGCCAAGACCAAAGAATAACAAAGCAGAAGGACGAATATGGAGATCCTTCTGTTTAGACAGTTACTCTTACAGACCTGGGTGCTGGTAGTCAGCACAGAAAGAAGCCCGGCCAAGGGATGGCAGGGACAAGACAACAACATTACGTCTGCTCTAGGAAGTCGTGACCCCAATATGGTTCCTTTTGTACTTAATGGAATTTGTTAACATTTCTATCGCTTGCAATAGTAAGAAGGTTAACTATCACAGCAACTGAAGCAAGATGTGAACCCAAGCTTCCCGAGAACCAAAACCTCTATTTTTTCCTTACTCCTATCCGTCTAAAATGAAAGGAGCATATGATTAAAAAAGAGGGAAGACAGAGAATAAATTTCAGTTTTTTTCTGCTCACTGGACACAGACAAAGGCCTCAACCAGACACTAAAGTTTCGATCTTACCAGTAAATATTTTTGGAAGCAAGGAAGACGGGGCTAATGAAGAATCCTTTCCTATTAGAGAAGAATTTCAAGCACAAAGGATTTTGATGGTGGTTTAGTGTCATCAGGGGAGCCCTGTAAATACTCTAACTAGATTCAGTCTTCCAGTGAATCCTTCAGACCAGCACACAAGTAGATAAACTGTAATTTCTATCTTTGATGCACAGCAAGTAGTTTATAAAGTAATATTTCTCTGGTGACAGGAACAGCTGTCCCCTACATACTTTTGCTTAACAAATAAACACAACTATGTCCATATCAAAAAGTGTTATTTCTCTTTCCAAGTTAATATAAGGGTCTAGTTTATACCTTAAGAATTTGTTTTTTTAAGGCTGTAGCAATAACAATAGATCTGGTCACTCATCTATAAAGAGTAACAGAAGCAAAATATTAAGTCAAAATGAACTGTAAGGTTTTTTTATGTGACCGAGAGCTATGCTGAATATTATAAGCAGAAATGAGATACGAAGCTGCTTTGATGGCAAACATTTCTACAGCACCATTGAAAACTGTTTTTCTTCTTGAAAAGATATTTCCCAAAGGTATGCTGGGTTTAAGAGTCTATAATAATAAATTTTGATCTCTATAAACTGATTTTATATAACACATTTCAGTCTTTAAATAATCGATATGTTTTCATTAGATGCTGAAAGAGCTACTCATGAGAATTTTGAAGAGGATTTTTTAGAGTTTACTGTAGTTTTTATTGTGGTTATTGTGCATGCTATTTTTCATTTTCTCATATTTAATTTTAATTAAACCATCAAAGCTGTCTGTTTATGCCTCAGTGAAGTTCCCAAGCACACAGAATAACTCTTTGTAACTGTAAGAATCATACACAAGAGTCCTCCATGCCAACCGGACCAGTCATCTGCTTTAATTGGCACTTGCATTATGTAAGGTTACAAAAGTTGATTTGTGATAATTTTTGAAGAAAATCTCGTCCTTCATAGAATACATCCTGAGTGACATTCTTCCCTAATTGTTTTCTACCTTTATAACTTATTCACACAGAAAATGGCCAGGAAACAACTGCACGTCACCTGATGGCATTCTCCAGCAATAATGGCCATGACACTTTTTCACGTTAGAAGTTACATGATTTAGAAGAGATTCTTCTCACTCTAGGGAAAGAGCTGTGACATATGTGTTATATTTATGTAAGGAGTAATAATAATTTTATTTATTATTATAAATTTTTATTTTATTATTATTTTTTTAAAGTGGGAGGAGGTGAGATAGAGAGATAGACTCCCATAAGCGCCCTAACTGGGATCAACCTGGTAACCCTCGTCAGGGGCCGATGCTATAATCAACCGAGCTATAGTATTTTGAACACTTAAGCCTGATGCACTCAGACCAACTGAGTCTCAGAACCTGGGGCCACGCTTGAACCAATCAAGCCACTGGCTGCGAGATGGGAAAAGAGAGAGAGAGAGAAGGAAGGAGGGAAGGAGAAGCAGATGGTCATCTCTCCTGTGTGCCCTGACCAGGAATTGAACCCAAGACATCCACACGCCAGGTCAATGCTCTACCACTGAGCCAACAGGCCAGGGCCACAGTAATAATTATTAAAGCATAGGTATAATCAGTAAGATGCAGGCTATGGGAATTCTACAAGAAAAATGATGTTGTTTCCTCAATAAAACCATTAGAAGAGGTGGAAGAGAGAGGTGGGGGAGAAATTAGATATTAAATTTAAACTTAAGGGACAATATGAACCCTATTTGGATTCTACTAAAACAAACCTTTAAAAATGACGACATTCATGGGAGATAAATGATAAGGAGACTTGACTTGAGGTGGTGGACACACAATACAACATATAGATGATGTATTATAGAATTGTATACCTGAAATCTATAAAATTTTATTAACCAATGGCCCCTCAATAAATTCAATAAAAAATGAAAAAAATGTAATGACATTCATGAGAAAATTTGACAACTGACAGGATGTTTGAATAAATTATTTTAAGTATGGTAACAGACTGATAGGAACCCTTATTTTTTAGAGATTAAAAATGCAGTATATAGTAATTTAATCCCTATGTTAAAACAAGAACAAAGTGAACAGTACTCTTTATCAAAGAGTGTTAGTCCTCATGCAATAAGAAGTTTAACTGCAAGCAATAAACCACCAGCCTGTTCCTGCTACAGAAAGAACACAGGTAGTAAAATGAGAGAAACCTCATTGCACACTCCTTGTTTGGCAGAAATTGTTCCTCAGCCTGGTGAGGAGGCTAGTTTGAAAGGTTTTGGTTTTTTCTTTTTCCTTCTTCACTGATGGCCATCATCTGTTGTATTCATAAACCCAGCTGGATCTCAGCAGGGTGGGCGAGCACCCTGGAGCTCCACAATGCTCCAGCATTCCCAATGTGTCAACAAGTGGAAACCTCTCTTCCAACACCTCCAAAAGATGCCCTGTTTTTCTTTCCTTTGTCAAAGTCACTTTTAACAATAAATAAGTAGCATCTAGTCAAAATGTGCACATTCTTGTTCACATTTATTCATCTTCTAGGAGCATCTAATTCTGTTAACACAACAGATGTGTGAATATGATTCTTCCAATAATGATTTCACCACATGGTGTACGTGCCGACACTCCATTTGAGTGCAATAATTCATTTGGGGGTGGGGGATCAAACCTTCTTTCTTGAGGATGGTTCATGAGAGAGTGCGCAGAGTTAATATGCTTCACTGTTAAACAGTCCTTGTGCAGCTGACAGACTGAGGCGGCTGACCTTAACTGACTGTAAGGAAATAGCCTGGGTCCTTTTTTCCTCCCAACTAAAATTAAATCTGTCAGTCTGAAAGAGTCCACAACCTCTGTAGTTAAGGTTTGTTTTAATGGGACAGATTAATGTGAGTATAAAAACGTCACTTTAAAAGGGTGCTGTGAGTACATCTAAAAGGCCACACACGAGGATGAAGACAGAAGAAAAGACCCTTCACCTGGTCTCCGATGGGGAAAATGGGAGAGGCCAGTTCCACAGACACAGCTGTAGACCAGGGAGCTGCCATGGCAGCCCCCTCCCTTGCATTACCTGCTAAGTTATGCTCTCCTTAGAGCCTTCCAACGGCTTCTTATCACACAACAGAGGAGACTCGGGTTTCCTGACATTACATCAGGCCCCGCCATCACAGCACTCTGGAAATGCTCCCTTCACTCTGCTCCCACGCTTGTTTATTTTAACAAGTATTTACTGTCTATTCTGTGCAAGGTGCTGTGAAGGGGTCAAAGAAATCGGCACCAGCCCTTCGACGAGCTTATAATCTTCAAGCGCATTTGAGCTGCAGAAGTCCAAGGTCAAATGAAATATTCAATGTGCCCTGGGAGCAGAACAAGGAGTGATTAATTCCAATGGGTGTCTCGGGAGGCAGACTCGTGTCCAACTGCAGGGACACGGCTTCAAAGCGAGCCTTGGGAAATGGTGATATTCCAGGGCACAGGGACTGGGAAGGAGGGGCCCTCCTGGCTGCCCTGTGACTGCACAATACAGGAGTTTCTCTCCGCCGGAGTCTCTGCTCCACCCCTACGGAAGAATGGACATGTGCACGCCAGCCACTGACGGAGGGAAGGCTTATCACCGTGTCAGCTGGCCCTTCTGCGGGAAGTTTACAGGCAGTGCAATAAATTGCGCAACGCTGTTTTGGAAATTCTTTTCAGTAAAAATTTTTTTTCGTATGAGGGAGAGAGAGATTTCAATTTGCTTGTGCTTTTACACATTTTAAGTTGCACTACTAAACACATCTCTTTCCCTGTGTGTCACGGGGAGGCACATGTATCTATGTTCCCTACTTCATGGCCCAAGGGGAGTTTCATGTCTCTCTCCATTTCCTGGCTCCCTTCACTCACAATCCCATAGCTCTGCCCGGTTGTTTGTCCTCGAAGGCAGGAGGTACCTGACAGTTAAACAGAAGACCTTGGAGAGGAGACACTTGATGGTAAGGGGACAACTTTTAATTCACATTGCTGAAGCAGGAAGAATGAGCAAACAATAACCACCCTACAGGAAAGGCTCCTGAATAACAGAAGAGTCTCCCAGGTAGCCCTCGGCCCGAAAGGTAAGTCGACAAAACATCTCTATACTGCCAAGTATTCAGAGGCAGTGAGGAGCTCAAAATGTGTAGTTGCCAAAGGCATTAACAGAATTAACTCATTTCAAGGAGAGCTATATATCCCTGGAATTCTCAGCATTTGTTTCTCTATGTATATTAATAACCAAAGAGAAAGAGCAGAAGAACTAAAGTTACAGTGTGCTGAGTTCAGGCAGCACATAAACCACCTCTACTTGGAGCAATCTGCTACAGGCCTGAGAGTAACCTGTGGCTACATCAGCTCTGATGCAGCAGGTGACCAGGACAACCCACGTTCATTAGATCCCTAGTATATGCTAGGCACAGGGCATGAAAAGTTACACACACACACATACACACGAGTCCCTGCCCTCAGAAAGCTTATGATCTAATAGGAGAACAGACAATCAAATAATCATACAAAAACAAATCCACACTGTGTTAAGTGTGATGATGACAAAACAGGGCGCTTGGAGCAGTACAACAGAGAGAACGGAAGGGTTGGTGGGGCTCCCCAACAAAGGGATGAAATCTGAATGGGGTGCAGAAAGGAAGGGAGATGGAAATAAACACGGCCTAGCCACAGTCAGCACTACCAGGTGCTAGTGTCCAGGTGTCCTTCCCACCGGGGTGGGAGGTGGTGGAGCTGCGTAGAGCAGGGGCACCTGCATCTCCACTCCAGATGGCAGGGACTATTCCTGGGAGGCCAGGATCCCGCACCCCGTCCCCTGGCCCAACCCCAGCCCAGTCCCTTTTCTGTCAAATGCGAACAACAACAGTCCCTGTCACAGAAAGTACTGGACAACAGGGAGCCCTCAATGACTATCAGCCGTTATTACTGGTGAGTGGGTCGTGTACTGGGAGGTGCCTTCACCTCTTATTCCTACCACCAAAAATGCGCAGTAATTTATAGGCGGGTTCCTGTACTTTTCCTGTTTGATAAACAGGAGATATGAAAGCCATAAAATGAGTTTCATTCTTCTCAACAGATGCTTTGGCTGCCTTGACTAATTCGCTAAATTCTTCAAGAGAAGCCCCAGACCACACGGCAACAACCAACATTCGTAGTTACTATTTTAGGGCTCAAAGGGGGGCAAACCAGGGCCAATAACTGCAGCCACTGAATACAGACCCTCATTGGCTTCCAACACCCCAGATCATGTCTACAGTCTCACTGCATTTCTAGCCGAGCCCCCTTCACGGTCACCCTGAGGCAGGGGGCAGTTCCGGTCCCACTGCCCTGTCACCTTCAAGGGGCAGCATCAGCAGAGGGGCCGTCAGCTGCCAGAGAGCTCAGTAGGAACCTCCCAACCTGCTGCCACTCCGTTAAGCTTGGCCCTGGAGCTTTCACAAGGGGAAGACTTCAGCCCTGGATGCTCTTCAAGTTGCTTGTAGACATGAACTGTGTGTCCCAGATGTTCCAGGGCAAGGTACTGGGAAACTGAATGAATGGCATGGACGAGAACCACACAGCTCCTGAACTCCAGCACCTCCCGGCGAAATGCGTTTCATCTGGACGGGATTTTTCACCTATTCTTTGGTCACTTTGTATAGTGTGTGTCCCTCCTCTTCCCTTGCCCCTTTTTCAACTTTAATCTTGGTTTTCTTCTTTTGGAATCTACATCTTCCTCCCAGGGTTAATCTTGGTCTTCTTGTGTTTCTGTTTCTTTCTGAAAATACCCATGCCAGGTCCTTCTAAACATCCACAAGCCCGAGATGATTCTACAGCGGACCACGTGCCCCTCAGTCTTGGACTGAAAGTTCCAAATGTCATTTGGGAACTGATTTAAACCAGGCAGCCAAATCTGAAAGACTATTCTCTGCAGCCATTTCTACTCCCGTGGGATTTTTTTAAGAGCAAGAATGAGACAGTGAAAAAAATAACAACAGAAAAAATACCTCTAATTCCACCATCCACAATCCTACCACATTTTTTATTTTTTTAATTTATTTTAATAATTAATTAATTTTACAGAGACAGTCAGAGAGAGGGATAGATAGGGACAGACAGATAGGAACAGAGAGAGATGAGAAGCATCAATCATTAGTTTTTTGTTGTGCGTTGCAACACCTTAGTACAGGGGTCCCCAAACTACGGCCCGCGGGCTGCATGCGGGCCCCTGAGTCCATTTATCTGGCCCCCGCTGCACTTCCGGAAGGGGCACCTCTTTCATTGGTGGTCAGTGAGAGGAGCACACTGACCATCTCATTAGCCAAAAGCAGGCCCATAGTTCCATTGAAATACTGGTCAGTTTGTTGATTTAAATTTTTTTTTTTTTTTTTTTTTTTCATTTTTCTGAAGCTGGAAACAGGGAGAGACAGTCAGACAGACTCCCGCATGCGCCCGACCGGGATCCACCCGGCAAGCCCACCAGGGGCGGTGCTCTGCCCCCCAGGGGGCGATGCTCTGCCCATCCTGGGCGTCGCCATATTGCGACCAGAGCCACTCTAGCGCCTGAGGCAGAGGCCACAGAGCCATGCCCAGCGCCCGGGCCATCTTTGCTCCAATGGAGCCTTGGCTGCGGGAGGGGAAGAGAGAGACAGAGAGGAAAGCGCGGCGGAGGGGTGGAGAAGCAAATGGGCGCTTCTCCTATGTGCCCTGGCCGGGAATCGAACCCGGGTCCTCCGCACGCTAGGCCGTCGCTCTACCGCTGAGCCAACCGGCCAGGGCCGATTTAAATTTACTTGTTCTTTATTTTAAATATTGTATTAGTTCCCATTTTGTTTTCTTACTTTAAAATAAGATATGTGCAGTGTGCATAGGGATTTGTTCATAGTTTTTTTTTTATAGTCTGGCCCTCCAACAGTCTGAGGAACAGTGAACTGGCCCCTTGTGTAAAAAGTTTGGGGACCCCTGCCTTAGTAGTTCATTGATTGCTTTCTCTTATGTGCCTTGACCGTGGGCCTTCAGCAGACCGAGTAACCCCTTGCTCGAGCCAGCGACCTTGGGTCCAAGCTGGTGAGTTTTGCTCAAACCAGATGAGCCCGCGCTCAAGCTGGCAACCTCGGGGTCTCGAATCTGGGTCCTCCGCATCTCAGTCCAACGCTCTATCCACTGCGCCACCACCTGGTCAGGCCCTACCACATTTTTTACCATGATTCCTGAAATAAATTTTATATTAGCTTGTTTTTAGAAAAAGTATTACAGAGATTATTTTCTTAAACTGTCCAAAACTTCCTTTGGCACCTCCTGTCATAAATAACCCAGAAGGTTATTATGTGAGAAGGTGCCTGAGTGCTGACCAACAAGGGAGCAATTTTCTGCCATTTGTCCATGTCCCATCACTCTGGAGAAAAGCTACACTTTTTACTTTTTTTTAGAAATGACAGTTAAATGAAAATGGTGAATGTTTTCACTCCTGGAGCCACTGTTCACGTCCTCATGTTGAATTCCCAGTAACTCTCACCATAGCCCATTATCATCATACAACTGCTTTTCTATCAATAAAGTCATCATGGTTAAAGCTCAGTGGACGATCAGTATGACCCTAGCAACCTGACCCTCTTCACTAAATGTATAAAACTACATCCAGATAAGGGATAAAACTTTAATTGTCGTCAACTCAAAAATAAATATGTAGTCCTCAGTATCTAAGAAGTAAATTATTATTCATATTAAAATGACCTATTATTAAAATTTACCACGTGGAGATACTAAGTCTTTTGGTGTGTTTCCTTGTAAGCTCTTCCCCATACAATTACCACACACACACACACCCATATGGTACGGGTGCAAAACAGCAATTATTCTACATGTAATGCTCCAATCACAATCACTTATAATTGAGAACTTTACAGCTGTGGAAGCCTGAATCCAATGTTCACAATTTGCTATTGAATCAAGAGATAAAAAGTCTGTGTTCAAATGTCTGCAAAAAGCCTACAGCTAACATCACACTTAATAGTGAGGAACTAGAAGCATCTCCACTGAGATGAGGAACGGGGCAAGGACGTCCCCTTCGATTGCTCCTTTACAAGACTGTCTTAGAACTTATCAGTGATCATTGCAAGGTTGCAGGATTCGAGGTTAATAGACAGAAGTCAATTAACTTCCTATATGCAACAATGAACAAATGAAATTTGAAATTAAAAACACAATTATCGCCTGACCAGGTGGTGGCAAAGTGGATAGAGCATCGGACTGGGATGCAGAGGACCCAGGTTCGAGACCCCGAGGTAGCCAGCTTGAGCGCGGGCTCATCTGGTTTGAGCAAAGCTCACCAGCGTGAGCCCAAAGTCGCTGGCTTGAGCAAGGGGTCACTCGGTCTGCTGTAGCCCCAAGGTCAAGGCACATATAAGAAATCAATCAATGAACAACTAAGGTGTTGCAACGAAAAACTAATGATTGATGCTTCTCATCTCTTTCCCTTCCTGCCTGTCTGTCCCTATCTAACCCTCTCTGACTCTCTGTCTCTGTAAAAAACAAACAAACAAACAAAAAACAAACAAACAAACAAAAACAACCCCACACAATTATCATTTACATGAGGACCTCCAAAATGAAATGGTTGGGTATAAATCCAACAAAATATGTACGAATCTGAATGGGGAAAGCTATAAAACTCTGGTGAAAATCAAAGAACTAAATAAATAGATATTTCATGTTCACAGATAAGAAGACTCAATATTAAGATGCCAGTTCTTTCTAACTTGATCTACAGATTCAGTGCAATCCCAATAAAATCCTGGCACTTGACCAGGCAGTGGCGCAGCGGATAGAGCATTGGACTGGGATGCAAGGAACTGGGTTCGAAACCCAAGGTTGCTGCCTTGAAGCCCAAGGTCGCTGGCTTGAGCAAGAGGTCAGTCACTCTGCTGGAGCCCCCCAGTCAAGGCACATATGAGAAAGCAATCAATGAACAACTAAGGAGATTAAGGAGCTGCAACAAAGAATTGATACTTCTCATTTCTCTCCCTTCCTGCCTATCTGTCCCTCTCTCTGTCTCTGTCACACACACACACACACACAAATTCTGGCATGTTATTCTGTGGATACTGACAAACTGATTCTAAAGATTTATAGAGAGGCATAGACCAAGGATAGACAACATAATATTGAAGAACAACAAAGTTAGAGGACTGACACTACTTCATTTCAAGACTTACTATTATGCTACCATAGTTAAGACAGTGTGGGAATGGTGAGAGGACAAACAGATCAATGGAACAGAACAGAGAGCCCAGAAATATAATACATAGAACCATATATATTATATAGTTAACTGATCTTTGACAAGCGGTCAAAAGCAATGCAAGGGGGCCAAGATAGTCTTTTCAACAGATGGTGCTGAAACAACTGGACATCCACATGCAAAAAAGAAAAAAAAAAGTCAAGACACAGAACTTAAACCCTTCACAAAAATTAACTCAAAATGGACCACAGACCTAAATGGAAAAAGCAAAAATATCAAACTCCTAGAAGATAACATAAGAGAGTATCTAGATGATGCTGGATATGGCAATGACACTTTAGATACAACACCAAAGGCACAATCTGTAAAAGAAATAATTGATAAGGTGGACTTCATTTAAATTAGAAACTTCTGCTCTGTGAAAGATACATTAAAAGAATTAGAAGAAGCCACAGACCAGAAGAAAGTATTTCAAAAGACACATCTGATAGAGAACTGTCACCCAAAATATACAATCAAAAACATAAAACAAAACAAAACAAAAAAACCAGCCAGATTCAAAAATGGTCAAAAGACGTGAACAGACACATCACCAAGAAGATATACAGACGGTAAGTAAGCATATGAAAAGATCATGTCATTAGGAAATTGAAAAGTAAAACAATCAGATAGCATTACACACTCATTAGAATGGCTAAAATAAAAAACACCAACACCAAATGCTGATGAGGACGCAGAGCCACAAAATCTCTCATTCACTGACGGTGGGAAGGCAAACTGATGTGGCCAGTCTGGAAGAAGTTCGGCAGTTTCATAGAAAACTAAAGCTACCTTATGATTCAGCAATACAGCTGTAGATGGTCATAGCTGACTCCATCTTTAAAAGCAGACTCCACCTTGAAGCTAATCCATCATCTTAATTGAATGGGGAACCCCTGCCTCCCTCCCTTTCCCCTAGGGGGATTCCGGAATGTGTACAGCAGAGCCTCTGGGCTGCTCAAAGAATTCCCATCAACCCTTCCTCTGAGGTAAGGCACCCTCAATATTATCTGTCTCTTAGCTCACCTGGGTGCTAGAGGCTCCTGCTCTCTGGTCCCCTGTTCCCTCTGATCACCACGCATTCCTTCACGTGAGTTCATTTCTAAGGGGTGGGGGATATAAGAAGGTGGTCTAGACCAGTGGTAGTCAACCTGGTCCCTACCGCCCACCACTAATGGGTGTGCCAGCTTTCATGGTGGGTGGTAGCGGAGCAACCAAAGTATAAATAAAAAGATAGATTTAACTATAGTAAGTTGTTTTATAAAGATTTATTCTGCCAAACTTAGTGAAAATCTGACATAAAGTACTTGGTAAGTAATTATTATTATATGCTTTAACTTGCTATAACTGTTTTATACATTTTATAAAGTAAAGTTACTTCCCTACTTTATAAATCACCATTACTATGGAACCAGTGGGCGGTTAGAAAATCTTACTACTAACAGAGATATAAAAGTGGGCGGTAGGTATAAGAAGGTTGACTACCCCTGGTCTAGAGGGTATGAAAGACGCAGAGAACTGATCATCCTGCTGCCATCCAGGACGACGTCTGACTCATTAACAGACAAGTTGACTTATCTCCTTTCTCGGTGCCTTGGCTCCTTCCGCGTTTGGGGTCCACTTTGCATATAAGGCCTTATCATAGATGCTCTAAAAAATTAAAGTCTATTGACATAAAAACAAAAACAAAAACCTCCCGGATGCCCCTCCCCAAAACAGGCTATGTTCATGGTGTCAGGGTTTATAAAGAGAGCCCCTCTGATGGAGCTGGGAGGAGCTAGCCCATGTCACAGGGCTGGGAACCCGGCAGACCCAGTCCAACAGCAGAAAGGACACGCCTTCTGCCCCGTCTGCCTCCCTCAGTGTGCGGGGGGGCATCCCTGCCCCCCCCCCTACACAGTGCTCACCGACCCCACACCCCGGAGTCCTGGTTACAAGAAGCGCAGTGCAAGGCAGAGTCCCTTAAAGAAGGATTCACAGCTTTGGCTGCAGGTTGCAGTCACCTAGAAGCTTGGAGAAACTCTGAGCTTGAGAGAACTCACTCGAGAAATCCCGGTAACTTGGACTGGGGTGTAACAGGGGCGTCAGGAATTCTAGAATCAGGTGACTCCGATTTCCAGTAAGGCTGAGAGCCACCAACGTGGAAGCTTATGTAAGGATGCTCACTCATCCATCAACTGTGCAACTTGTTCTGAAGCAAAGCGCAGGCTGCTGATTTCAGCATTTTGACCCGTTATTGTGCTCCGTGGAAATTTTGGCAACAAATATGCATTTGCACACAAGTGGAAATAAATGGCTCTTTTAATGAAGACCAGTGTATGCTTGTTTGGAGGGAACTCCGTTTTTTCTGTTCAGAATGCTAACAGGGCAGTAGCTGGCATACGCTGGGCAGTTATTAAGTATTTTTATTTTTTGGTCAATTTAATTGGAGCTTTCGCATCTGTTATGTATCATGTTTAGGACAGTTCCTTTAAATTGGTTGAATAAATGACTCCGTTTCCCTTTTCCTAGATCAGATTATTAACAATGAGATAAACATAATTATAATCGTGTAGGTCATCGATACACAAAAGCGGGGGGGGGGGGGGGAAGAAAACTAGTTTCCCTGCGTTTTCACCTTCCCGCCTCCAGCGCACGAACACACTGCTCAGCGAAGAAGCAACACTGGTGTGGCTTAGAAAAGAGGTTGCGATCAGGGCAGAGTTAAGGCAAAGGCCAGCCAGCTCCCGGGCTCAGCCTGCTGTGGGAGGCAGGATGCTGGTAACCCTCCCATGGATGGCTCTTCCTCCCCACTCCTCTGAGCTGGGGGTACAGGGACGCCATGATCTGAGCACACCTACAAAACTGACCATGAAAACCATAAAACCCTATTCACAAGGTGGAGTCTGAAAACGAAATCCCTTTACTTATGAGCTTGGCTCTTGCCATGGCCTCCGCCCCCGTTTTTCTGCAGGTGTTCTGCAAGCTTCTATGGCTGTTGGCTCACTGCTTCCCAGCTACACATGCGAGAAAGGCTTCTTATCTGTGCGTGCTATGTTGCAATGGTATTTCCAATAAGGGCATGTGTTCTCTGTCCTTTTTTGCAGTAAGTAATTTAATCCAGATAACATCAAGGCTGGTCGATGTAATCTAGCGATTCCTTAATCTATTCCAACTTAATAACTTAAACTCAGGTTGATTTCTCAAGTTTTTTCTGGCTTAAGACCTGCTTGATTCTGGGATGTCTGCTTATGAGACTTAAGTCTGTCAAGGCTCAGCCAGCTAGAGGAGCACAGCCCCAAGCAGGAAAGAGGAGAAGCAGAGACACAAGCCGGCAGGCCCCCGCATGGGTCCGGGTGTGTGTGCGATGAGAATATTTGAACCGGGCAGGCAGCAGTAATGATGGAAAGATAGAGAGCGGCTCCAGACACATTTTGGAGGATCATTATATACTTAAAATGATTAGTATCTAAATTTTTTACCTCTCCAATAGAACACATATCTTCCATGACAAATACAGTAGATTTACGGCCAAATATTTGACTTAAATAAGATTTCCCCAGGTCTATGTTATAAAAACCAGGCAAAAAGGGAATTAATGCAAAAATATAAAGTTTTGAATGGGCACAAAAATACAACTATTGTTTGTTTGTAGGTCTGTGAAAATGATAACCATAAGAAAAGATAATCAAAATTATAGTACTATATCTGAGTTATGAGCTGTTAATTATAACACATAATTATAACTTATGAAATCTAGGAGTTTCCAAATACCATTCCCTGGAGATTTGGCCCAATGGCCTTCTTTGAATAAAATGACAGCAAAGCACTGAACATCACAGAAAGAATCCAGATATAAAATTGAAAGTGGTAGGTAGCCTAATAATTATACTAGTAGAAAGCTACGGCCCACACAGAGAAACCACACAGGGTTCTAATTCCCAAGAAAGGAGAGGGGAAAAAAAAATCTATATATAATCACTGTTTAAGAGGGGGGACAATAAATAATTTGAATATGCACTATACTATTCTTTCTTTTTTTGCAACAACAACAAAACAATGAAGATGGGAAGAATGTGCAGCAAGCACGCAGCTGGCTCTCTCCAGCGCACCAGTGAGCACTCCTGGAGGCCTTGGCCCACGCACCCGCTGTGGAGGACGCCCAAGGACAGACAGCTTGCTGAATACATGCAGGTGGAAGAACTAGACTCCATTGTTGGAATATTCCAATTCTTTTAAGAAAAAAATCTTCAAATAAGTGCAAAATCGTTTTTTTCCTCTAACATCTACTCGTTCATTATTTCTACTTCTGCTTCCTCCAAAACTACACTGAATAAGACCTCTGCCTCCCAAACCTGTCAGACATTTAAGAACAATAATCTGGGCATCCCTGACATTCCTCCCAGGTTGCACGTCCCTAGTCCCTTCTTATGGGAACAGGGTTTCCTGTTCTGTTAGCACGCTTGCTCTGGCCAAAGCATGTAGGGGGAGCCAAGGACCAACAAAAGGGTTTTCTGGGGTAAAACGAGGTAGAGCTACTTTCCATAGAGTAACTCCTGGCCCTGCCCGGTTGGCTCAGTGGTAGAGCGTCGGCCTGACGTGCAGAAGTCCCGGGTTAGATTTCCGGCCAGGGCACACAGCACCCATCTGCTTCTCCACCCCCCCCCCTCTCCTTCCTCTCTGTCTCTCTCTTCCCCTCCCGCAGCGAGGCTCCATTGGAGCAAAGATGGCCGGGGCGCTGGGGATGGCTCCTTGGCCTCTGCCCCAGGCGCTGGAGTGGCTCTGGTCGCGACAGAGCGACGCCCCAGAGGGGCAGAGCGTCGCCCCCTGGTGGGCGTGCCGGGTGGATCCTGGTCGGGCGCATGCGGGAGTCTGTCTGACTGTCTCCCCGTTTCCAGCTTCAGAAAAATGCAAAAAAAACAAACAAACAAACAAAAAAACATAGAGTAACTCCTGATGGGCCTTACAGAACTGACTAACCATCAAGATGGTACAGGCTGAAAATATATGACAGAGGCTAAACAGAATGCACAGTTAGCTATTAATAGGTCATTAGTGTCTTTTGTAAGATTGGCAGATTAAAAACAATGACTTGGAGAGTCAAGTGGGGAGGTTATATAAAGTAAAAATAGTAAGTGCAGACCAGTGTTCTCAAATTTAATGTGTATATGAATCATCAGAAGATTTTGTAACACAGATTCTGAGCCGGTTGTGGGAGGAGGGGGTGATGCGACCACCTTTCTCACAAGCACCCGCATGATGCCCCGGCTGCCAGTACAGGGACCACACGTGGAGGCAACAGCCATCTTGCAAATCCAGAACAGGATCAAGAAAATGCTTTCAGCATACAATGAAATAAACTTTATCCAACATGGTAAATACAGCTAGATAGAAAGAAAAAAAAAAGCCAGGTCTTTCAGATACATGGTGGCTCTTTTTGGGGTGACACCATCTATTACCACGATCTAAGAAATAGAGTAAAAAATGTGAAAACTGAAAAAAGCACATTTCCATTTTCAATTCCAAACTGAGAAGTCCTAAATAAGGCAGTATTCCTTGAGTCTTTGTAGAGCTGTGAATGCATCCATGTGAGCATACTGTGCGATGCTAGCCTTTTCCACATCCTTACCCCATGGTCTTGCCCCCGCCACTCCGCAACAGGAATGAGTATTAGCCGATACGCTTCCCAGTATGTATTCAGATGAAGGAGGCACTTAGAAAAGTGTTAATGTTTACCACTACATATCTACATCTGGATCTTTTAACTATCCACAATGAATCCCAAATATGTCTGTGCACTTACACAAAATATATTTCGGGAAAAAAAAAAAAAAAGGAAATTTTTTTCTGTAAAAAAATGAGGAGGGGTTCTTTGTTTACAAAACATATCCGAAGAAAAGGGCATAAGGGAAAGAAAATATAAGAAAATATATAACAGAATACATTCAGTGTTGTTGTTTTTAATGAATGAAGGTGAAGTTAAATTTCAGAACTTAACATTTGGCATAGTAAAAGAAATACTTTGAGATTAAGAGTTTAAAAATTAAGACAAATTTAAGGAAGTTACAAGTTGAAGCAGTTACCCTGCAGAAACTCTCATCAAAGATGAGAGAACTATTTTCAAGAGAAAGGCTGTAGAATACTTTAAATATCTATTTAAAGATGTGTAAAACACCTTTAAACAGGTCAATACTAATTTAGGCTCATATATATATATATATATATATGCATGCAGGTGTTCAAGAGCCTAAATTGGTATTGATCTGTATATATCTATATGATCTAAGTATATATATATATATATATATATATATATATATATATATATATATATATATATAAATAATTAAGATGGGAAAATTCAGCCAGTAGAAGAGGTTTTACTCAATGTCTTACATATCCAGTTATTGGCAAATTACTGATCTTAGTTAAGAAATAAAAGTGAAACAATAAAGAAAATTATGATATGGTTGAAAAGTTGTAAAATATTAAAATGACTTATTAATTGAGCCCTACCGCAGTACTTGTTAAAGTCACCAGTAAAAATCCAACCACTCGGCCTGACCTGTGGTGGCGCAGTGGGATAAAGCATCGACCTGGAACACTGAGGTTGCCGGTTCGAAACCTTGGGCTTGCCTGGTTAAGGCACATATGGGAGTTGATGCTTCCTGCTCCTCCCCCTTCTCTCTCTCTCTCTCTCTCTCTCCCCCCTCTCTCTAAAAATCAATAAATAAAATATTTTTAAAAATCCAATCAGTCCACGGCCAGGTTGGCAGGTGTTGCTGTCTAACATGAATCTAGACTGTCATGTCTCAGGACCACTGTCATACCCACAGCTACATGACTCTCTTCGGCACCTACACAAGGCTCACTCACTTTCCAAAAGAATGAGCTCGAGCATGGCCTCCTATTAGATCTTCTGCCACGCACAGCAGAAGTCTAGTTTGCAGTTACCGTGGACTTAGGATCTGTCATTTATCAGTCTTGTCCAATTGGACAAGAGCTTTCCAGCAGAAAACGAGTCTAATTCATCTGAGACTATTTAAGCCTATATGGATGTCGACTGAGTGACAGAGTGAGCAACCCTAGAAGGCAGAGGCGAGGGATGGAGGTGGCTGAGGGAGGCTGCCCTCCTCCACCCTCCTCCACCCAGTACTGTAGGAGCTGCCCGGTGCTCTCTCAGTGAGCAGCGGTATTAGTAAACCACCGCCTGATGCTTTCAAACTTATCCTCTTTCCAGCTTATAAACATCCAAACAACCAGTCATTATATCAATACCGTGCCCCAACATACTCATCAAAGTAGACATGAGACAAGGTATGGTGACCTTCTCTCCATATCCCACTGACTGGGAAAAGTCACAGCCTGCTTGAAGTCCCTTCAGTTTTTCATTGGCTAACAGAGTAGTTAAAAACCATGTCCAACAGGCCTCTGACAGACAACAAACATCTCTTCTCGAGCTGGTTACCAGAGAACTGCAGAGGACCTCAATGACGGAGGTGGGAATTGTTAGAGTTCACGATGTACGTAAATATTTTTGTTGTTAAAAAATAATTTGTCAGGTTCCCTCTTCAACAAGATCATATGGCTTCTTTACAGAGATTTAGAATATGTCGTTCTTAAAGGCTTTCTGAATCTATGCTAAAAATTAGCCCTCACCTACGACTTATCTTTGGTTTTAACTGATGGGGAAGGAGGATTCTTAAAACTTGTCAATATCTGTCATTCTCACACATTTCATTTTCTTCCTCCTTCTGAAGAAGGTAGTTCAAGTCCTAGTCCTGCAATTTTGTTTATACAAGTGTCTCCTGCCTATCAAATGTAATATATTCAACTAATAGTATTTCAGGGATTTTCTATATACAGAATCATATCATCTGCAAAAAGTGAAACCTTTACTTCTTCTTTCCCAATATGAATGCCTTTTATTTCTTTGTCTTGTCTGATTGCTCTGGCTAGAACTTCCAGCACCACGTTGAATAAGAGTGGAGAGAGTGGACAACCTTGTCTTGTTCTTGATTTTAGGGGAAAAGTCCTCAGTTTTATGCCATTTAATATGATGTTAGCTGATGGTTTATCATATATGGCCTTTATGATGTTGAGATATTTTCCTTCTATACCATTTTGTTAAGTGTTTTAAACATAATCAAATGTCACAATAACCAAGAGATGTTTTCTCTGAACCTATGTACCCTGATTGTCACCCCATTAAAATTAATGAAAAGAAGAAGCAAGCATAGAATTTTATTTAACATGAATAATGGTTTACAAAACAAAGGCAGGTGAGAAATAAAGGTTCATATTTGGCATTATTTAAAACGCTTAGTTTCTGAGAGGTAGAGCTTCCACTGAGGCCCACAATAAAAGAAGAAAGCATTCCATGTACTAATCCACGTTTCAAACGGGACCTAGAATGTTTCAGTTCTAAAGGATAAGGCAGTTGTTCTATTGATCAAGATTTCCCGGCCCTGGCCGGTTGGCTCAGCGGTAGAGCGTCGGCCTGGCGTGTGGGGGACGTCGGCCTGGCGTGTGGGGGACATAGGAGAAGCGCCCATTTGCTTCTCCACCCCCCCCTCCTTCCTCTCTGTCTCTCTCTTCCCCTCCCGCAGCCAAGGCTCCATTGGAGCAAAGATGGCCCGGGCGCTGGGGATGGCTCCTTGGCCTCTGCCCCAGGCACTAGTGTGGCTCTGGTTGTCGCAGAGCGACGCCCCGGAGGGGCAGAGCATCGCCCCCTGGTGGGCGGAGCGTCGCCCCCTGGTGGGCGTGCCAGGTGGATCCCGGTCGGGCGCATGCGGGAGTCTGTCTGACTGTCTCTCCCCATTTCCAGCTTCAGAAAAATACAAAAAAAAAAAAAAAAAGATTTCCCATCAGAGCATAATACACAGAGGCTAATTTAATAAAGATCTGCACGGGTTTGTTACTGGCATATAGTATTGGTGAAGGTTCAATTGCAAACATTTCCTTCACAGTTTTCTTTATAGTGCCTATGGGAAAATAGAATCTTAGGTTTCTCTTCCAAACACCGAAGTTCTAAGTTATTTGCGTATTCCACTGAACAATGCCTCAGCTTAAGAAAACGGAGTCTTAGTGAAAAACTGCATGGCAACGTTTGAGACCCCATGTGACCCCATGATGGATTAAGGATCTACAGACAAAATCCATAGTAACCTTTCCCCCAGTATTTCACAATACTTACTTGAAGAGAATTTACTTATGTTGACCATTCAAGTCAACCACCAATTACAAGAAAACTGTGTAGGAGATGGAGAGGATGACCTTTAATACCACTACTAACATTGTCCTCTTCGTGGCTGCAACTATTACTAATCACAACATTGAAGCTCCTGTTCTAGGCAGCAGGTTAAATGCTTTTCTATAAAAAGGATGATCTTTGACTCAAAGATATTTTTTTTTCTGATGGAAGCATATGAGAGAAGCATATGTGTCTCTTAGCCATAAATGAAAGTAACTGTGTTGAAGGTATTGTCACATTCATTCAATGGAGATGGTGTGAGAATGGGATGAAATGTGCAACAACTTATGGGCAAGTCTCAAACACAGAAAGTACTACAAAAGTACAATTTCTACACAAAAGACATCATTTTCCAATTAACAGTAAAAATGAAAACAAAGTGCAATTATTCCTGAAAATACATTTTTTGAAAAACATTTCTTAGGGAATGCAAAAAAAAAAAAGAAAAAAAGCAGGAAAAAAGATACATTTGGACTTGTAGGGAGAGAATTGTGTCCTTTATGTCAAGAGGCAGTTTTATGCCTTTGCTTCCAACCCAAATAGTTATTCTAATTAATTTTAAACAAAATATGTATATTCTGCTATATCTAATATAAGATTCTAGTTATAGGCCCTGGCCGGTTGGCTAAGTGGTAGAGTGTCGGCCTGGCGTGCAGGAGTCCTGGGTTCGATTCCCGGCCAGGGCACACAGGAGAAGCGCCCATCTGCTTCTCCACCCCTCCCCCTCTCCTTCCTCTCTGTCTCTCTCTTCCCCTCCCGCAGCCAAGGCTCCACTGGAGTAAAGTTGGCCTGGGCGCTGAGGATGGCTCTGTGGCCTCTGCCTCAGGCGCTAGAATGGCTCTGGTTGCAACAGAGCGTCGCCCCCTGGTGGGCGTGCCGGGTGGATCCCGGTTGTGCGCATGCGGGAGTCTGTCTGACTGCCTTCCCGTTTCCAACTTCAGAAAAATACAAAAAAAAAAAAAAAAAAAAGATTCTAGTTTAAAAAAAAAAAGTTCTAGATTTTCTGATGTAACTTTCCAACTCGGCTTCTCAAAATGACTAAACAGAATTTATCCCTCTCTTTGGGGAGCCTTGTTGGGTCAGATTGTCTCATGACTTCTAACCCCAGTGAGCGCATTTCATTCTGTGTCTGTTCTGTCTGCCTCCCAGCCTCCCCGCCCCGTCTTTCCAGGGCGCATTCCTCTGCTCTACAGCAAGTGCTCTGCAGAGAGCCGCTGGAATCTGCGCTCCTCCTCGGGTGCTGGCTGGACCTATGATTTACCACGGATTAGGTCACCCGGAGGCCTGCTGTGCTGACTCTTCCCACACATGTCAAGCGTTTATTTGGGGATTACAGCAGTGCCATTCTGGAGTTTAAAGTACAGATTAGTAAAAGGAACTGACTCCAGATCCTATTACTAGAGCCCATGGGAATCTGCGAGAGTTTTACCAGCATTAAGGGAACACCAAAGCAGACAGTAACCGAGTGTTAAATATAGCTATGAAGACTCTGGCCAAATATAGTAATGATTTTCACAAAGGAACATATTGGTAGATAAAGTCCTTCCTTATTTCTTCCTTCTGTCCAATGAACATAAAAATACCAGCATGCCTCTGAATGCAGAAATCTGCTGGTAGTTACAGCCCGCAGGTGCCAGATTAAACACTCCTTAAACCAGACAACAAAGCTTTATGAAATTTAAAAACATGGCCTCGGCTTAGAAAGACTGTGAGTGAACACTGCTCGGGAATAAGACAGCATGTTGTTATGTTTCTTGTTTTCTGGCACAAAGTATTATTTCCCAACCCAGGCTGCTAAAGAAGGGATGTGGTTATACAGAAAGTAGATTTTAGGCTTGCATTCTTGTCATCTAACCCACTAAACATGCATAATCTCAAAAACACACTGACTTAAAAGAATAAAGGTAAGCCACTCCTACTTTCAGAAGGTTACCACCCTAGAAACGCAGGTGAACTTTCAGTTTGCTTATGCCTCCATGGAAGCCCAATGAGCAGGTCCATGGTAGAGTTCTAAATATCTGCTATTTTTTTAAAGGCACCTTCATTAACTTTTAGCTGGTCTTTTTCTCAGTGAGCTTCACACTTTCAAAGACAGACTTGTACATTTCGGCTCTGCCTCCCTTCATTTCTCCTTCCTCTACTCACGCCCCATCCCTCCCACCAGCTCTCTCATTCATTCAAGCATTCCACAATTATACAACACCTATCAGTTCCTAGACAAGGTCCCAGCCACTGGTGCTCCTGAGAGGATTAAGCCATAGTCTCTGCTCTCCTCTCAAATGGTTGTTATAGTGTAGAGGAAAGGAGGTTTTAAAACAAATCAATTCGTATTGATAAAGGCTATATTAGAAACAGGGATAGTGCAGAGGAAGCGATGGTGTAAGACATAGACCAGCTCTTCCGGGAGAAATCGGAAGGTATGAGGCTGGGCAGCTGGGTCACATGTGACATTTCAGCTGGGTTCTGAGAGGAAGGCACTAGAGACAGAGAAAATAATGCAAAGGCATAGGGTTGTGAAAGGGGAGAGGTTCTCTGTGTCTGGGACAGCAGCTGGAGGCCAGGGAGGGACAGGTCACGGGGTTCAAGGGTCCAAGCGTCAGTGTAGGTTTTAGAAGCCGGGCTCTGCTTCCTCTGCCTGGAACACTGTCCTTCCAGATCTCTGCGTGTTCCTTCGCATCCCTGAGGCCCTGTGTGAGCACCACCTCTTCCTAATCCTTGCCTTCCATCTATACTCCCTGGCTTCAGCCCTCCTCGGCCTGGGGTGTCTTATTTTTCTTCATGGTACTTTTCCCAGTAGGGAGTCATTATTTGTTTACTGTCCACTTGTCTTTTTTTTGAGAAACATTTTCCTAAGACACACTGCAGGGCCTACAAATGCTCCACATATGAACAGCTACTTTTTCAATACTTTATCTTATGTGGTAACCCTATATTTAAATAAATCTGAGTCATCGACCTGGAGGCCTTTATTGTTTCTTTTCCTGTGAACACTGGAGCCTCCTACCTTCTCTTCCCATGAAATTATATGAACCTAGAGTTAGGTAGCGACTGTGTTTATTCTGGAGAGGTGGATTACCATTGTGTCAGTAAAACACCTTGGTACAGCATGCAGGATGGTAAGAACAGGACACAGACCTCTTTTGGGCCTACCCAGGTTATAAATTATGGAAATTCTGTGGCAACAAGGGAATAAAACCACAGAAAGATTATTCTCTCTGACTCTAAAAAGATTACAAAGCATTTTGATAATCTTATTGAAGTACCATAAAGAGCAAGGTGCCATATTAAATGATGATGTACAGTGAATTACGTGAACATGAATTATTCTTGGGTCAAGTATAAAAAAAAAGTATGCACTAAATGCTTATCATCTTGCACAAATAGTCTCTTTTGTTTTGTTCAGGCATCTGTGCTAGCTCTGAGTGAAATACAAAATGAATCAGACGTCAGGAACTTATAATAATCATAAATAATGCTGAGGCCCATCCACAAGTCTTAAAGGCCACAAGGGAGGCAAAGAAAACCCATTTGCAGGCTGATGGCCCTCTGGCATCAATAAGAGTGTTTGAGTGGGCTTTACAGTAAAAGAAGAATGTGGCCCGGGAGGCGGACAAGTCTTTCAGATGGCTGAAACCAAGGGAGCAGGCAGAGACGCAGGGAAGAGGGTGGTGTTTATCAGAAGTGGCAAGGAGATCAATTTGATGGAAAATATATAATATTAAAAATTTTCAGTTTGAGAGTAGATCTTTTTTTTTTTTTAAGAGAGAAAGCGACAGGACAGACAGGGACAGACAGACAGGAAGCATCAAATCTTTGTTGTGGCACCCTAGTTGTTCATTGATTGCTTTGTCATACGTGCCTTGACTGGGAGGCTCCAGCTGAACCAGCAACTCTTTGCTCAAGCCAGCGACCTTGAGCTCAAGCCAGTGACCTTTGGACTCAAGCCAGTGACCATGGGGTCATGTCTGTGATCCCACACTCAAGCCAGCAACCTCGTACTCGAGCTAGTGAGCCCATGCTCAACAACCTTGGGGTTTTGAACCTGGGTCCTCACCATCCCAGGCCGACACTCTATTCGCTGCGCCACCAACTAGTCAGGCTTGAGGGTGGATCTTAGCACTCCACTTCCCATGCTTAACTGGCAGAAAATGGGGAGCCACCAAAGTTACTTCATTAGCAGAGTAACACGCACAGAATAATGCTTCGGAAGAATACCAATGCACCAAATTGGAGGAAAGCAAATCCACAGTGGAGAAACCTCAAGAGAGGTCTTCAATAGCATGAGGGAAAAAAGGATTAACGATGGCGGTGGAAATGAAAAGGAAGGAATAGGGCTGAGACATTCCTAAGGTCAATCTGTAAGATCTAGAATCCTCTGGATGTTAGAGAAACCATTATTCTATTCCAGGGGTCCCCAAACTTTTTACACAGGGGGCCAGTTCACTGTCCCTCAGACCGTTGGAGGGCCGGACTATAAAAAATACTATGAACAAATCCCTATGCACACTGCACATATCTTATTTTAAAGTAAAAAAACAAAACTGGAACAAATACAATATTTAAAATAAAGAACAAGTAAATTTAAATCAACAAACTGACCAGTATTTCAATGGGAACTATGGGCCTGCTTTTGGCTAATAAGATGGTCAATGTCCGGTTCCATATTTGTCACTGCTAGCCGTAACAAGTGATATGATGCGCTTCCGGAGCCGTGACGCGTGCGTCCCACGTCACTGGAAGTAGTACTGTACGTGAGCGATGCCGCCACATACAGGACTCCAGAAGCACAGGATGCGGATGACCACTAATGAAAGAGGTGCCCCTTCCGGAGGCAGGGGCCGGATAAATGGCCTCAGGGGGCCGCATGCGGCCTGCGGGCCGTAGTTTGGGGACCCCTGTTCTATTCACTTAGTTGCCCATGCCAGAAATCTAAGGGTTATCTTTGAAACCTCCCTTTCTTCCTCAATCCACTCAATCATGAAGTCCAGTCAATTCTCCTTCCTGTTGAGTCGATTTACTTTGCTCCATCTATACTGCCTATCCGGCCTCTTAACACAGCCTTCTCGTCTCCATTTGCCACATGACATTCATGTTGCTCTTTTAAAAAAAATGCTAGGTTGATAATGGCATTCTGCTACCTGGAGAAACCTTTAATGCACTGCCTGCTTCATTCTTTCTGCTCCTGCCTCCTTCACGCCTCAGCTAGCTCCTCTGTCCCTGGCTTCCTGGGTCCTCACGCCCAGCTGGGCTCCTCCCTGTCTCACAGCCCCCACCCCTCAATCACTCTGTTACCTACATCCTCCGTCTAGGGCAGCCCTCTCTCATAGCCCTTTATACTTTCCTCTGGCACTTAATTTGTAATTAAATCACTGAAAAGGTATTTTTTAAAGCCTGTCTCCTTGGATAAACCCTCACACACACATCCAGCCCCCACATGAAAGCTGGGACTATATGACTTACTGTAACCACAGGGGTTACATTAGGCACACATTAGAGAATCAGATGACAGAGGAACAAGGAATCAAAGATGACACTGAAGTTTCCAGTCTGGATGACTGCAGAGAAAACACTACCACTGATAAGCAAAGGGACACAGGCTTCAGAGGGAGGATGATGACGTTCAAATCTGAGGGTGAAAGAGATGTTACCAATATATTGTTGGATATATGGAAATGAATTAAGGAGGGAAGACTGGGATGAAAATATACACTTGAAAGTCTTTTTTATGGAGCTGGACAAGAACAGCATGGCTAAATCAGGGTGCACAGAAATGATTTTTTTGAATGTCTGTCTTTCCTAGTAGACCATAAGCTCCTCAAGAGTACTGCCCACGATGTACCCATCTACTACAGACTGAAAGTCTGTGTCCCGCCTGACCTGTGGTGGCGCAGTGGATAAAGCATCAACCTGGAAACACTGAGGTTGCCAGTTCAAAACCCTGGCTTGCCTGGTCAAGGCACATATGGGAGTTGATGCTTCCTGCTCCTCCCCCTTCTCTCTCTCTCTCTCTCTCTCTCTCTCTACCTCTCTCTCTCCCTCTCCCCCCTCCTCTCTAAAATGAATAAATAAAAAATTAAAAAAAAATCTGTGATCTGTGTCCCCCCAAAATTTATACATTGAAACCTAATCCCCGTTAAATAGGATAGTATTTAAAGATGGAGACTTTGAGAGGTGATTAGGTCATAAGGACGGGGCCCTCATGCACAGTATTAGTACCCTTATAAAAGAATCCCAAAGAGCTCCTTCACCCCTTCCACCATCTATGAATCAAAAAGCAGGCCCTGACCACACACTAAATCTTCCAGCACCTTGATCTTGGACTTCACAGCCTCCGGAACTGTGAGTGTTTTTGTTTAAGCCAGCTGTTAGAGCAGCCTGAACTGACTAAGACACCATCTTTTTACCCAGCGACCCTCCACGAGAGAATATTACATCACAGAAAAAGGGAGCTGTCAGCCCTATGTCCTTTCCTGTAGAATGAAGACCAAAGGCCATATTATTTGATACTTCAAGTCGCTGCTGATTCATCAGAAGACAGTTTTTACCAAGTGACAGGGGAAAAGAAAACTACTAAGACTAGAAAACTACTAAGTCCAGCTACTAAGACTTAGGTTAAAAAAATGTAAGTTGGAAAACATTCCTTTTCAAGAATTTTATCAGAGAAATGTCAGTCAGCATCAGGGCAGAGGATGGTCCAGTGTGTGAATCAAGTCTCCTTCTTCTCTCCCATTCTGTCAGAAAGAGCTACCCGAGGCTCCTCCGAGACTCTCCAGTGGATACAGGAGCTTTCTCTTCCGATCCACTCGAGGCCTTGAAGCGAAGCTCCTTTCTGATTCTGCAGCCTCTCTGTGGTCTTCCAGTGCATCAGTGATAAGGCCCGAGGAAACGTGGGTTAGTGCTGTGGCAGAGCAGAGTGGGAGGGCGCCTTGGCCTGCTGTGGTCCTAGCCCATTCGAGCCACCTAGCCTAGAGAAGGCGATCTTCCAGGGATCCAGCCCGGCTCCCCTGAGTTTTCTACACGGACCTCGGGCCAGAACACCACGTAATGATCCAGAGACACTTTGACTTGCTGGATTTTCTGACCACATACCTGCCTCTGGGGCTTCTCAAGAGGATAAGCTCCAGGGCAGGACTGCGGCATTCCTTAGGAACCCAGCCAAACGCAACTGCGGCCACGTCTCAAGCTGAATACAACTTACAGGGAGATGACAAGCAGGGCCAGGTGTGTGGAGAAGAGAGGGGGAAGCAGTTGTTTCAGTACTGAGACTGGGGGAGTCAAGCTAGATATTTAGAGTTTAGAAGCAAATCATGTTGACCCTCTCTTACCTGAGCTTTAGAAAAAAAAAATCAATAAAATAGAGACTAGTAGGGAGCAATAGGCAAATTCTTAAGTTAAGGCTCTGTTTACAATTTAGTAATTTATAATCAATAATTAGGATCAAGTATATCTGGGCCTGGATTAAAGCTGTTAGTCCTGCTGAGAATTATGTTTTGAGTTTTTGCACATCCTACATTCACAGTAGAAAGCTTGTTTTTGCCGAGGTTTCTAATATGTCAAACGTTTATGAAGTATAGGCTTTTCAAAGTAAACTGCTCTCTATACAGCTTTATTTACCCCTTCACTCAGTAATACTTACGGAGTAAGTATTATACACCACCAACCGAATGAATTACATGGGCAAAGGTGAGTAGGAAGCTGATTCATGAATGTGCTGATAACTGGCAAAGATCAGAAACAAAAATCCAGGCTGTACCTAAAGAACATATGATGGTTCTGAGAAAAATAGTTAAAGAGGAAATATCCTAAAATAGCGTTTATATTAAAACTGTACATAAAGTAAAAGTTTGGGCAAGTAAAAGATTATCCATATACAAACTATCCCCTATTTTCAAAGAATTGCTTCTACTTACTATAATCACAAGAGAAGTCCATAGAACTTAAGGAGAAATGAAAATAAGCTAAAATAACATGTTTATACATATTTTAAGTTACTAAGGAAGAAAGCCTTTTTTTCAGTTTTTACATAGTTTTGTTTTGTATTTATATATTTTAAAGTGCAAAGCAAATGCAGTAGGCCAAGAGAGGAGGCTGCCATCAATGACTGACTAGAATCCTGCTGACAGAGACCAGGGACAGCAGGGTAGAATGTACATGGGACAGTTCAGTTAGTCCTCTGTCACCTTATGAAGAAGCCATAATAACATTTTCAAAATCTTTTCAGGCTGGGATATTCCAATTTCCACACGATGGCACAACCATGCAATCTCATGTCTGAACAGCGAATAGTCAACTGTCAATAATATTTATATATCGCGTGGGCAAAAGTAGCTTTGCAGTTGTGAGTATACAAAATGCAGTTTACTCTTGTATTATTTATTATTGTATTTTCCAAACTAATAACTGTAAACCCATTTTTGCCCCATCCTGTGTATACTTCTCACCAACCTAGATCTTTCTTCCAAAAACAATGCAGGTCTTAGTGACAGCCAATAAGTAGTAAGTCCTACATTAAATTTCAAGGCACGTGTCATTTTACACACTGCTTAGCTTTCCTTTTTGGCCACATGAACAACCTGGAACAAAGGCAAAAGATTTTCTGAATGAAGCTCTTACATGAAGTATTGCTTATGAAAATGAACAGATCACTAATTCACATATGTTCAAGGCATGTAATTAATGGCATCAGTTGTTAAAATTTATTTATTCAAGAAATACTTATTGAGCACCTATTACATTGTGAGCACTGGGGACATAAAGATGAGGAAAACAGACCTTCACCTAACTAACAAAACCAACAGCCTTAGCAGGGAGGTCGGCCATTCAAATGCAGGAGAAGCCAGCAGCTGGCACTGTGGGCAGAGAGAGGAGGGAGTTACTAGGGCCTGGGTGAGGACACTTTGAAGAAAGAAGGTTCACAGAGCTATCCAGGAGGAAGTAAAGGAATGCCTCAGGAAGTGAAGGAATTCTAGGCAGGAAGGAGCCTCGGACAATAGGTTCCATTTCCCAAACCTTTGTGCTCAGCAACTATTAAATAGTAAAAGTACAGAACTGGAAAGGGGAAAATGGAAAAAGAAACGCAGAATGACATTTACACAGAATGAGGGAGAGAGCCCCAAGCTTGACTTATTAGGGAAAGGGCAAGCAGCCCTGAATCTGGGTCCAATCACAGGGCTTCTAAGAGGTGGTTGCCAACGAGGCAGGTGGATGCCAAACCTCGGCCAGCTCTGCGTGCTGTGCTAACCAGCTGTTTCCTCCGTGGTTGGTCCAGAGCCCTAAGCAAGAAACTGCACTGATTAGAAAGCCATTTCCTAGCAGCTACTCATCCCAGGGAGAAGTGATGGAGAAGGTAGGCAAGAAGGGTGAGCCCCAAATGGCCATCTTGAGCACCAAGGCTGAGATAAGGAATGCATCTGGGCAAGACTTGGCTCAGCCAGCAACTCTACCAAAAAGTAAAGATTACTACAGTATCTTCGTTCACCAACAAAATGTCAGGAAAAGGAATTCAAATAATTTCAAGAATTAACTTTTTTGTGTGTGTGTGTATTTTTCTGAAGCTGGAAAAGGGGAGACAGTCAGACAGACTCCCTCATGCACCCGACCGGGATCCACCCGGCACGCCCACCAGGGGGCGATGCTCTGCCCCTCCGGGGCGTCGCTCTGTTGCATCCAGAGCCACTCTAGCGCCTGGGGCAGAGGCCAAGGAGCCATCTCCAGCGCCCAGGCCATCTTTTTGCTTCAATGGAGCCTCGGCTGAGGGAGGGGAAGAGAGAGACAGAGAGGAAGGGGAGGGGGAGGGGTGGAGAAGAAGATGGGCGCCTCTCCTGTATGCCCTGGCCGGGAATTGAACCTGGGACTTCCGCATGCCAGGCCGATGCTCTACCACTGAGCCAACCGGCCAGGGCCTCAAAAATTAACTTTTTAGGCTCTTCTACCGATTTAAAATCTGTGATCCTCAAGAAAGTCATGTATATACTTTTTGTTTCTGCTTTTAGCAGAAGAAACAGTCAGCTTGGAACAACAGACAAAAATCAGAGAAGAAAATCAATACCAATGGCCCAGGCAGAGAAGAGTCTGAAGCAACAGTAGGAAACAGGGAAGGGAGTTAGCATGGGGCTGAGCAAACAGAACGCTGCTCCTGACTTTGAATGGTTAAGCTGGAAACAAATATCTGGTTCACTAGTAGAACCAATGTTTCTTCCAAGCATAAATAGTACATTTGATAGGATACCCAGCCAAGACGTCTGCCAATGTTTGCACATGACTCTCAGGTGTTCTGTGGGCAATGATTAGGGAGAATGTTTGGCTCATGCTTCCCATGGTTCAGCCATTTATGGACAATACCAGATATGAGACAGAAAGTATGTGAGAATAAGGGGGAAAGAGGGCTTAGATCAGGAAAAACACAAAAAGTTGAGTTTCTAACACCTACTAGAATTAAACAGGGGGAAACACCAGGAAAATTATACAAGAGAAAGTATCTCCTGTGTTCTGTCTTTATCCCTCTGGAACCTTTCATGCCGGCTGCAAACCCCTCTGTGGATAGGCAGACTGAGTGCAGATTAAACCCATCCATGGACCACATGCTCACATCTGCACTTGACCCTCAGGGAAGGCCACTCCCCACTCTCTGCTCTCAGCCGGCAAAGTCCCTTGGTTAATGACCATCGCTACCACCGGGTCCTCTCTGTGGCCTCACTCCTTTCCCAACTGACCCTCTGCACAGCTGGAGAATAAACATGACAAATTCTGTCTACTCCCAAGGCTCAGAGGGGTTGGGAGTCTTGGATGCAGGTTAATTTCCACGGCTTTTTAAAAGACAAAAATCTTCACTTTTTTGCATAATGAGTCAACTCAGATGAAGTCTTTGATGTATAAGCAGCATCTTCACGAAATTATTCATTGCTCCTCCACTTCAAGCACCAGCCATTGCAGATCTTTAGCTTTCCTGTCTCTGTTCAACCATCTAATCCCATTCGGCACAAATACCAGGTAAACAGGTTCGCTTTCAGGAAGATTTCTTCTGGTGGACAGCAAAGTCCAAAGGCAGTAAATTTTCTACCAGCCTGTATTTGTTTAAACTAAAAACCTATAGGGGAAAAGAATTCTCCCATGTAAAGCACACTCTTGCTGAATCTATTCAAGTACCTTCCATTTTAAGTTTTAATTACTTCTTTCTGAACATCTAATGACTACTTGAGGCCCAAGCCTGTTTCTCTCCATGACTTAGTGACCGGATGGAAGGGAGCAGGCAGAGAGCTACTGACCTGTTGCTGAGCCCCGTCCACACGTGCACACCTACGTGATGTACAGAGCATGCAAGAACACTCAGACCATGACAGATGTTTCCAAAGATGGCCACTACCAATCCCTTACCCTCTGTATGCATGTGTCCTCTTCACTGTTGAGTAATCCCCCCTCTCGAGCCCAGGTTGGCACTGTGACTGTTCTGATCAGAAGAATGCAGCAAATGTCATGTTCTGAGAATTTTGAGGCCAAAACAAAACAGACAGCTTCTACTTCCGTCTTCTTGAAGCTATCATATGTAGGACACCTTCTCTCAGAATGCAAACCTCATGTAAGAAGTCTAACCTGGCCATGCAGAAGCCACAGAAAGAGAACTAAGGCCCCACAGACAGTCCGTCTCAGCATCCAGTCATGAGAATGAGCCTTGTTGGACATTCCAGACCAGTCCGGCCCCCAGGTGACTGCAGACCCAACCAACTTCATGGGAAATGGAAGAACCGCACAGCTGAACCTAGTCAACCCACTAGACTATGAGCGATAATACCGGTTGTTTGAAGCCACTGCATTTTGTGTGGTTTATTATGCAGCAACAGAAAAATGAAACCCAGACTTCCCAAAATAATAAATATGTTATGAATATATAATTATATATGTGTAAATAAATATATGTGAATATATAAATGTTGGCCCAGGACCTACCACATGCCTGTTCCTTTCACATCTCTTTTCTCGCTGAATCCTCAGAACCATGGGAAACATAAGCTTTCTCATTGCAAAGAGGATATGTAAGAGGTAGAACTGAAACTCAAAGCAAACCTCATAACCCTAAAGCATCTGTTCTTCCCACCAAACTTTCAAAGCTGGGACATGTGAGCACTGTTGGGTCACATCGCAGTTCTCCGCACGTGTCACTAGCCACTGTCTGTTTCTAGGACCTTGTTCCTCTACCAACCCACTACTAAATATCCAGGCAGTGGAGAACTTAAAAAAAATTTTTTTAATTTATTGATTTCAGTGACAGAGGAAAGGAGAGAGAGAGAGAGAGAGAGAGGAACATCAAGCTGTTCTTGCATGTGCCCCGACTGGGAATCAAACCAGCAATCTGTATGCTTTGGAACAATGATCTAACCAACCAAGCCATCTGGCCAGGGCAAGAACTTTATAAATAGTGTCTTAAAAATTCAGAAGTCTACATAGATTCCCCCACTCCCACCAAAAAAATATCAAGTTTATGAGGCAATATGGTAACATAATAAAAAGCACATCTAAAAGCCTTTTGGTAGATTCATGCATCAGATAAGGTGCTGAATTAGCTTCTAAAGTCCTTTTTTTACATTAAGTTTTTTTCAATCACAGTTTACATTCAATATTCTGTATCAGTTTTGATATACAGCAAAGTCGTTAGAAAACCATGTGCTTTACAGAGTGGCCCCCTGCTGCTTCAAATACCACCTGGCCCAGACATGGTTACCACGGTATTATTGACTACAGTCCCTATATTGTACTTTACATTCCCGTGACTATTTTGTAACTACCAATTTGTACTACTTAAACCCTTCACCTTGTTTAAAGTCCTTTTTATTCCAACAGTTTATGACCTGCCAGCCACTGTACAAAGCTCCTTCCATGCACGATGCCGGCTAACCTTTTCAATAGGCCTACAGGCAGTGACTGCTCGATCCCCATCTCAGAGATAAGAAAACTAAGGCTTAGATAAGAACGCTGACCAGTAAGTGACAAGGTCGAGATTCAAACACAAAGGTCTGTCAGCTCCACAGCCCACTGTGATCATTACAACATATGGTTTCCCTTCCATCACTCGGAAAACATGATTTTTTCCCCTAGTCCTCTGATCATTGGAGATATAAATCCTCAGTGAGAATGTGCTTAGATTATCTGCATTCCTGAGGTGGCCAAGAATCGTCCTGGTACAGCATAAAACCAGAGGAGCTGCCAGTAAAGACAGGACTCAAGCCAGCCCCCAGCCCGGGCTGCAGTCAGAGATGAGCTGCATAAACACCTCCCCTCCACATCCACACCCACTGTGCTGCAGAGTCAGTTTCTGCATTGAAGTGCTAGTTTCCCTTTCAGAACAAGGCCAACCAATAACTCAGCAAAGAACTGCCCATCAGGATGACCTCTGGGATCACTTCACAGTTTAAAACAAAAATAGCTGGGCACCACTTATCTCACAGCCAAGTGGGTCAAGGCTTTGTTCTTGCTGTTCCAAACTTTACCTCAGTTCACCCACGGTAATGGACAGACCTGCTGATTATCTGGGGTTCTGACTCACGCCTTCATTACCAGACACAGCAGCCAACAACTGGGCTTCAGGGTACTGGGTAGTAGGATATCTGGTTCAACAAAACTGGACAGGTAGGAATTTGTGACTGGGGACAGAGGTCACTAAAAAATTTACAGAGCACTCCTATAAAAATTGCTGCCTTATTTGTAACAACAAAGATAGGGAAGCAACGCAAGTGCCCTTCAACAAACAAGTAGCTAAAAAGTAATACAAAGGAGTATTACTCAGCCATAAAAAAGACTAAAATCTTACCATTTGCAACAACATGGATGAACCTGGAGTGTATTCTGCTAAGTGAAGTAAGTCAGACAGAGAAAGATAAACACTATGATTTCACTTATATGCAGAACCTAAAGAAGAAAATAAACAAACAAGAATAGACTCACAGATACAGAGAACAGACTGATGGTTGCCACAGGGGAGGGGTCTCAGCTGGTATAAAAAAGGTGAAGGGATTAAGAAGTCCAAAATGGTATTTGTAGGGATGTCAAATACAGCATAGGGAATATAATCAATAATATTGGAATAATTATGTCTGGTGCCAGGTAGGTATTAGAATTATCAGTGGGATCATGTCATAAAGTATATAAATGTCTAACCACTATTCTGTACAGTTGAAATAAATAATAAGGTAATATTTAATGCTAAGTGTAACTGAATATGGCCCATCAACATAGATCAAGTGCCTATTATGCGCCAAGCACTAAATTAGGTCTAGAGACACAGGATAAACAAGACAGACAAGAAAAGGAGACATGGAATTATATTTTAACAATCTTTTAAAGTACCTAAAACTGTCCCTTGTATGTCAGACCTTTCTATGACAGGATTTCTCAGTGTCCTGTAACATTGATCTTCACTTTCCCAGTGGTTCCGTCTTAGTCATGTCGCATATGATGCAAGATTTATGGAGCAACAGCTTTTTTTTTAATATCCTCCAAAGAAAGTATGCATAGAAAAACTGAATCTTAAAACAAAGCGAGATTTAGTTAATGGCTTTTAACAAATTATTTTAACAGGTAATAGGAAAAAATGTAACTAATAAACACACAATAAAAAATTACACAGATCTTAAAAGAGAATGAACATAGATAAACAGATACATGATGATGCTTAGTTTAAATGAAAAAGAATGCTAAACTTAAGCTGAGAAATAACTGAATAATATGCTGGATTCAGGAAAAAATTTCATGGTGACCACGCATTAGGTGCCTAATCTGGCACAAAAGTTGGGCAACACTATCTTCTGTGGCTGGAGGGGACAATTACAGGTCTTGAAAAGGTAATTCTCACAGACGAAATAGAGTCATTAGAAGTCATAAACCCAGTCCAAGTCATCTACTGAGCTATCAGCATGTAGACCAGATAACCAGAAACTGAAAGCAGGTTAGGAATGTCCAATCATAGCCCATTTCTTCTTTGGTGCTATCAGAAAGTCTTCTCAAATTAAGTGTGGCTTGTGCTCTGGCACAGAACTCAGTTTAGGTAATACTCTTACTCTCCTGAAAAATAAACCAAAAAGACCATCTCCCTCCCCCAAAACAGAATTTGAAAACAGAAAAATCATGATTGCTTCAATACATCTGATGCCTCTACAAAATTATTCCAATATATCTAATGAGATTTTCAGAAGAAAAGCACAAACCCATTAAACAAACTGCAGTGGTCTGGGAAAATGAGAAAGAGCAACATCTAAATGCCATAGTACCATTTTGCTTCAAAATTCCTAACTCACAATATAGTGGCAACAGCTCTTGCATGAATGACTCATTTGCTTCTGGGATGAGTCTGACCCTTCTTGGGAGATTCCATATTAAAAATGAATAAAAACAGGCAATGAGAAGCAGCTACATTCCTGGAAAATCAAGAATATTCACTATACATTTAACAAGATGAAGCCTGCTTATTTATTTATTTACTTATTTTATATTACTTTAGTTTTTCTTTTCCAAGTGAGAGGAGGGGAGATAGACTCCCGCACAAGCCTGCTCAGGATCCACCTGGCAACCCTCATCTGGGGCTGATGCTCTGCCCATCTGCGGCCATGCTCGCAACCGAGCTCATCTGGGGCTGATGCTCTGCCCATCTGCGGCCATGCTTGCAACCCTCATCTGGGGCTGACGCTCTGCCCATCTGCGGCCATGCTTGCAACCCTCATCTGGGGCTGACGCTCTGCCCATCTGCGGCCATGCTTGCAACCCTCATCTGGGGCTGATGCTCTGCCCATCCGCGGCCATGCTCGCAACCCTCATCTGGGGCTGATGCTCTGCCCATCCGCGGCCATGCTCGCAACCCTCATCTGGGGCTGATGCTCTGCCCATCCGCGGCCATGCTCACAACCCTCATCTGGGGCTGACGCTCTGCCCATCTGCGGCCATGCTCGCAACCGAGCTCATGTGGTGCTGACGCTCTGCCCATCTGCGGCCATGCTCGCAACCCTCATCTGGGGCTGATGCTCTGCCCATCTGTGGCCATGCTCGCAACCGAGCTCATCTGGGGCTGATGCTCTGCCCATCTGCGGCCATGCTCGCAACCGAGCTCATCTGGGGCTGACGCTCTGCCCATCTGCGGCCATGCTCGCAACCGAGCTCATCTGGGGCTGATGCTCTGCCCATCCGTGGCCATGCTCGCAACCCTCATCTGGGGCTGATGCTCTGCCCATCCGCGGCCATGCTCGCAACCGAGCTCATCTGGTGCTGATGCTCTGCCCATCCGTGGCCATGCTCGCAACCCTCATCTGGGGCTGATGCTCTGCCCATCCGCGGCCATGCTCGCAACCGAGCTCATCTGGGGCTGATGCTCTGCCCATCCGCGGCCATGCTCGCAACCCTCATCTGGGGCTGATGCTCTGCCCATCCGCGGCCATGCTCGCAACCCTCATCTGGGGCTGATGCTCTGCCCATCCGCGGCCATGCTCGCAAACCCTCATCTGGGGCTGATGCTCTGCCCATCTGCGGCCATGCTCGCAACCGAGCTCATCTGGTGCTGATGCTCTGCCCATCCGTGGCCATGCTCGCAACCGAGCTACTTTTAGTGCTTAAGCCATCCTCAGAGTCTGGGCCATTTTAGTGCCACAGAGCCATCCTCAGAGCCTGGGCCATATGCTCAAATCAAACAAGCTATAGCTGCAGAAGGGGAAAAGAGAGAGAGAGAGAGAGAGATAAGGGGCAGAGGGAGGGGTGGAGAAGCAGGTGGTCGCTTTTCCTGTGCGCCCTGACTGGCAACCGAACCCGGGACATGTACACACCAGACTGATTCACTGCCACTGAGCCAACCGGCCAGGGCGGAAACCTGCTTCTTTAACTCAGCCTAACTAAGTGCAGAGTCTGAGCGCCAAGAAGTTTAGAAACTGTGAGGAAGCACCTTCCCACTGCTTATCTACATATTTCACCAAGCAGTAGAAGTATGTCTTAATGCTGGAGACACCAGGGAAATATCTTAATTTTGGTTCTAAGTATAAAGAGATGTGGCTAAAGTAGAAGAGTGTCATTCTTAGGACATCCAGGTTTTACCTGCTTAAAGATTCTATAAATGGGCATCCAATGAGCCAAAGGTAATGACAGTTATAAAACTCCGTGAAGGTTACCTAAGCTCTGTCACCTACAAATTCTTGCCTTTTTTCTGCCTTCTGTTGTCTTAAACAAAGAATCAAGAACAGAGGATTCCGTCTGAACTTTAACATTTCCCATAAATCTGGGCAAACCATTCCCTAACCTGTCATTAGCGAACGCTAATGAATATTTATAGCAGCTTTTAAATGAGGTGCCTTTTCAATTAGTATACCTTAGCATCTAACTCATTTCGTAAAAAACAAAACAAAAAAGCTTAGAACATGAATTTTGTAAACGAAGTTCATAAGTATGACTTTTTTTTAACCTATACTTTGATGTGATATAATTTAATCAAAGGTAATCCTATGACACAGATATGCCACTCATTTGAATAAACACTAAATGAACTAGTAACTAACAAAATACTCTTAGAACTTTGGCCCTGGCTGGTTGGCTCAGCCGTACAGCATTGGCCCAGTGTGTGGAAGTCCCGGGTTTGATTCCTGGTCAGGGCACACAGGAGAAGCAACTATCTGCTTCCCCTCCCCTTCTCTCCCCTCCCTCTCTCCTTCTCTCCCTCCTTCCTCTCTCTCTCCCTCTCTCTCTCTCTCTTTCTCTTGCAGCCATGGCTTGAATGGTTTGAGCAGGTTGGACTTGGGTGCTGAGGATAGCTCCATGGCCTTGCCTCAGGCACTGGACTGCTTGGTTGCTGAGCAACAGAGCAGCAGCCAGATGGGCAGAGCATCGCCCAGTGCGGGGCTTGCCAGGTGGATCCTAGTTGGGTCGCATGCAGGAGCCTGTCTGTCTGCCTCTCAATCTCTCCCATAATTAAAAACAAAGAAAAGAAGGCCCTAGCTGGTTGGCTCTGTGGTAGAGCGTCGGCCTGGCATGCAGGAGTCCCGGGTCCGATTCCCGGCCAGGGCACACAGGAGAAGCACCCATCTGCTTCTCCACCCCTCCCCCTCTCCTTCCTCTCTGTCTCTCTCTTCCCCTCCTACAGCCAAGGCTCCATTGGAGCAAAGTTGGCCCAGGCACTGAGGATGGCTCTGTGGCCTCTGCCTCAGGCGCTGGAATGGCTCTGTTTGCAATGGAGCGACCCCCCAGATGGGCAGAGCATCGCCCCCTGGTGGGTGTGCCGGGTGGATCCCGGTAGGGCGCATGCAGGAGTCTGTCTGACTGCCTCCCCATTTCCAACTTCAGGAAAAAAAAAAAAACTTAAATGTTAAGTCAAAAGCACAACCTGACTATGCAAAGATTTCATAATGCTGACAACTCTTAATTTCAGACTTTGGAAATAAAGAATGCAGACCTGCAGGTTGACATTCATTCTAATAAACACAGCAGGACCAGTCCCTACTTACCCCAGTCATGTGTTATATTTAATGATTAAATGAATTTTCTACACTACTGATTTGATAAAGGAAAGAAAGAGTCTAGGACTCTGTGAAGAGTCTAAGCTAGCATTTCTTCTCTGATTTTAGTTCAGAGTTACCAACTGTCAAGGGTAGTTTAAGCACATCAAGTATTGGCAGCATTACATTGCTTGGCAAGAAAAGTCAGGCCAACCATTCTTGTCATAACTCACGTGCAAGCTACAACACTGTTCTATAATTTCACTAGGTCAAGCCAAGCAATTTATACCCCAACTGTGCTTTGTAGCTAGTAACACAAACACATACACACTCACTAAGAGATACATTGTTTTAAAGCTAGACTCCCTGCTCCTCTAGATTGCCTATAAACCTTATCTTACTCTGATAATATATATATATCGTAAACACGAGGCCAGTATGCGTCTCTGGGAGAATGACCAGAAGTTAATTTTGAAAAACTAAAAAGCTTACTGTCCAGATATAAATGTCTTAATATTTACTGGGGTCATCCAAAACTAGCTTCCTAAGACCATATGTTAAAAATCTAGGAACTGTTTTGGTAGAGGTGATGTACATAAATTATACATATATTGCCTGACCTTAGGAGGCCCAGTGGATAAAGTGTCGACCTGGAACACTGAGGTCGCCGGTTCAACTCTCTGAGCTTGCCCAGAGCAACTACTTCCTACATACAGGAAGCAACTACTACAAGTAGATGCTTCCCCTTTTTCCCCTTCTTTCTCACTCTCCCTCTCTTTTTCTTTCTCTCTCTCTTGCCCCTCTCTCCAAAAATCAATAAATAAAATCTAAATTCCAAAACTCAATAAATAAAATCAATAAATACAGGACTCAAAATACCTGAACTAAATGGGTAGTCTATAAGACAATGAAAGGCAGAAACTGCCCTCTTAATTTAATTTTATACCGCCCTTACAAAGAAATATTCTTAGTAATCAACAAATGTCTACTAACGAGACTGCAATCCTGGCATTAATGACAATTTAAATGTTTTCAAATAGAAAGTTTATTTCTGGGAGATAGGAAAGCATAGTTATAAATGAACAGACTATGAAATCAGACAGTTTTAGGATCCAAAGTTGGGTCCTCCCCATATAGCCATGTGACTTGAAAAGGTAATTAATCCTGGCAGGGTCTCAGTTCCCTCATATGTGAAATTGACCTACTGATGCTATTCACCTCATAAAGCTGTTTGAAAGACTGAGTACAATCAGAGACGTATAGTGACTGGTACAGAACACAGTAATGATGTTCATTTGGGAATGACCTGCGTAAACGACAAGACCAAAGTAATACACTATTTGGCATGTTGAATTTCATAGCACGTTGCCGGGCCTCTTTCACATTATAAGGATGTTTTTTCTCCAAAAGAGCCTATCTGGAGTAAGTTCCCATTGATAATGACGACGATTTCCTAGGACAAAATGAAGTTGGGTTTGCGGACCCTACAGGCACCCCACCGGCTTAAGTTTGACTTGGCTCAGCCCAATCCACCTCTAAGAACTATCTGATTTTAAAAAGATATGTGCCTTGGTTCTGGTATATGGCTTGCACCGCTTATCACATCCAAAACTTAGGTGACCAATATCCTAATAACCAATTCATATGTGTTTCCTGACCAGAAGTAATCATGATTAGGATGCCTCATTAAAACAAGTTATTCTGGGACCCTCTCAGGGTGATCTCAGCTTCAAATGGTAGAGTAGCTGAGGGGGGGGGGGGGAAGAATAGAACAGGCCCTTTAAACCAGGCTGGATAAGGGTACTTAAGGAAAACACAGGCATAGAGCCTGCTGAGAACAAGCAACTGTGAAGTTGTCAAAGACCCGGACATGGCCAAAGAGAGCAGTGAGTCTCCTCTCAGCGAAGGATGGTGCAGCACATCCTCTGGGAGAGACCTGATTTTAAAATGATGTGCACCTTTGTTCTGGTGACAAGACAATTTTACAATGCTGTCAGGAAAGCATTAAGTTGTGCAAAACTTAGAGCAATGCCAATAACTTGTCCATAGCAATACAAATGGATATTGTTTGGCAGAGATACAATTGAATTCCCGCCCTGTAGAAAAGATGACTCCAACATCTCCACTTACAGAATTGCCTTACAGGCATTAGTCAGTTTTGCAGCTATTAGCAAATTAATCTCAGCATTCCTGACTGTGTGTTATGATATCTGCTCTTCAAATTCTCCTTTGAACCAATTTTAATATCTTACTGGTTTTCTCATTAAATAAGTTAATTAAATTAAAATTTTTTATATTTTTTTACATTTGTAGAGAGCTATGATTTTAGATTTTTGAAAATCATAATTTAGCACTTCTGATGAAGGAACGCTCTCCCAGGAAGAAAAATTGATGTGACAGACAGAAAGGGGTTTTTTAGTTCTGCCTAGAATTATTCATTTCTCTAAAAGAGAGAGAAAGAAGTGAGCAAATGTCAAAATGTTTAACTGCTATTATATAATATTTAGGTAGTGAATGCATGAGCATTATATACTATTATATGTACTTTATGACTGAAATGATTTATAACTTAATTTTTTTAATGTTGTTTAAACCCTGGCCAGTAGCTCAATGGATAGAGCATTCACCCAGTATATGAACATCCTGGGTTTGATTCCCAGTCAGGGCACACAGGAGAAGAGACCATCTACTTCTCTCGCCCTCCCGAACCCTTTCACTCCCTCTTCCCCTCCTGCTGCCAGTGGCTCAATTGGTTCAAGCATGGCCCTGGGTGCTGAGGATAGTTTGGTTGGTCCAAGCTTCAGCCTCAGGTGCTAAAAATATCTCAGTGCTCAAGCATCGGTCCCAGATAGGGCTGCCGGGTGAATCCTGGTGGGGGTGAATGTGGGAGTCTGCCTCACTATCCCTCCTTCTCACTTAAAAAATAAATAAAAAAAGAAAGAAAATGTTGTTTAAAAAAGAATTAGTTGGGTGGGGTGAAATGAGGAGTACAGGTAGTTGCTCTTGACTTCTTCCTCAGCATCAATTTTTCCCATGGAAACATGTATGTTCTAAGCCTCTATTATCCTGTAGGTCTATGCCTGCTTCTCTTTTGTCATTCTCTGTGCATCTATCATAGTGAGAGGCACATCACAGGCAATGAGTGAGTGCTTATAGAACTGCATTACTGGGAATATGCTCTAACACTAGGGCAAAATGAAATCAGACTTAGGAGGCAGAATTTCTCAGGGAACCAAGGAAAGGAAGTGTCCCCAGCTGTGTTGTCAACCCAGGTTTCTGTCTCACTCCAGAGAAAGGCTTGGTCTGTCACTTAGCAGTCCATCCTACTACAATGCCCAGAAAATAACCTAAGATTTGCCTGGAGGAAGCCCAATTTACAGCGCCAGGCCAAGCACCCAGGACTCAGCCTAGGCTACAGGCTCCCTCTTTGGTACTGACAGAGAAGTGACAAAATAAGTTTGTCGATGGATTATTTTACAAGATTCTTAAGAAATCACTGAAATGTGTTAGCGAGAGGGTACCAGAACTTAAGTGTCACGACCGTGACTCTTCCTCCTAATAATGGTACGTGGACCAAGATGTTAGAACTTACCCTCTTGAACAGCATATGCACACCAAAATCTTTTACACGCAGGGACAAAGTGCGGTATGGTGGGGAAGATACATGAATTATTTGGAGGTCAGGAGCCTGAGTTGGACTCCTACTTAACCACTGGATTTATTCTGGCCAAGCCACATACCCTCTCCATGAAGTAGTTTCCTCTACTGTCCAATATAGATACTTACATGGCCCCATCTATGTACTGCATGCCTGTAATAAGATGATCAAAAGAGTACTACACGGCACAGAACAACACACATATATTATCGTTCTGATATAGCCACATAAGATCACCTGCACCCGAGTAAAAGCCATGGCCCCTGGAGAGAAGAAATCCACTCCTGGTCCTGGTTGCCTATCTAAGACAGTATTTATCACAATAAACATCAGAAAACTTGTATGTGACCTTAAGGAGTATCTGACATGTAGTATCCTGGATTTATTCTCATCGAGTGACTTTTAAGTAAGAAACAGGGGTAATCAAGACTTTTCAAGGAGGACGAATTCTCTGGCTAAGCAAACACTTGGTCTTATATGGTCTGGAGTCAATGACCAGCTGGCCTGACATGTTTCTGTTCCTTAGGAATTCTTAGAAGTGGCTAAAAGTGTTGCAATATACTGATATAATTGGTCACAACCATTTTTTGAGACTTGCTGTACAAAGGGTTATAACTTCCTTCCTGTATGAATAATATACCAAAGGCTGCTTTCCTCATGGCTGATTACCTACTACAACAGAAAAGGTTTGCTTGTACTGGAGTGTTTACTATGACCCTGTACAACTTCTGTGGCATGTAAGTTACACGGATCTGCTTTCCTAGATGCTGTTAATATTGATCTTTTCTCTCCTCCCTGGGCCTCCCCTAAGAAAATTACTACAGTGTAGCCTGGGCTAGGCATCTTTTAGTTTTTTTATGTTTTCTTTAGGGGAACCCCCACACACACAAAATAAAGCTCACATAGATGTTAAGTACTCACTTTTAAAATTTTTTGGATTAGACAGAACTTTAAAAATCAGTTTTGTCTCATACACTTTCTCCCTCTTCAATACTTTGGCCCATATTTTGATCGACATCTTTAGTCAACATCTCCAGTCAGAGAGAAAAGCCAATATATTAAAACAACAGAAAAACAACAACAATGTATTAGAATCACCAGTGGATTTCTAAATAATTTGAAATTTTGTTTTGCTTTCCTGTTTTTCTTATGCCATAATTAAATTTGCAAGATTTTTTTTTTCTCCCTGAAAATAAGGGCGCCTTTCTTAAAAATAGCCAGTTCCTCCACTTACCTATTTCCAAATTATGGGACGGCAAGGCTATTTCCAACATACAATTTTGAGAAGAATTATCTTAAATTACCAACCTGATTCCACAAATGTTCTGCTCACCTTATTAATTTAAGGTCTCTTACTGATTTATGTCAAAGCAACTTCGTGAACCTACAATTCATTAAAGAAAGCTGCAAGTCCTTACAGCAATTGAACAAATGTAGACATCTGCCAAGGCTGTGGGTTTCTGGTGTCTTCCTGATACCCACAGAGCTGCGGGTTCTGCAACTGTCTACTCCCACTTCATTTGCCAGATTCTCAACTCCATCTTGCCCCCAAGTGGAGCTGGGTGGTGTTGGAAGGGACCACCTGGGGCAACTGACTTGGAAAGCAAACGGTTGGGACCTGCTGGCGGAGACCTGCACGTTCACTGGGCTTTGTGCTGTCAATCTCCACCTGCCCCACAAAGAGGCCGTGAACCAATTTTATCCTGCCAACCAGAAACAGGAACTGAATGGGCCTCTAACTAGGCCTCCAAAACAGGAAGCAGGGGACAGTCCCTGCAGCCACGAGAGATGAACTGACCTATAGCCGAGAACTCCCAGAAGGCTGGCACCAGCCAAGGCCACAGGTGAGACAAGGCCACACTGTGCACTTATAATGAAGCTCCGCCAGCAAGTGGAACCAACTTGAACTACCAGCTGATGAATGTCTGAAGCAGACCACGGGCAACCGAGCTGAGCAAAGAAAGCAGGATCCCTGGGGCCCGGGAAGCAGGGCCAGTCAGGACAATCTGCAATGGACTATTTAGGGTAAGGAATGGATGTTTTAGGAACAAATTTTCTTTTGTCTTTTGAAGTTTTCCTTTTAGTTTTGCTTCTTTTTAGTTTTCTAGTAAAGTTCTTTTTTGCAAGTTATAATTTTGCCTTCAAGAAAGCAAAAGGAAGCACAGTGCTTCGGGTTCACAGAGGGCAGGCAATGGCGTGCCAGCAAAAAGTTGAAAGGCCAGGCAAACCATGCATGAGGCAACGCTGGATACTGTTTCACTCCCTTCCTAGCCAGATTTTTCCCCTGTGAGTTAGTCTGTCCACATTTGCTCTTTGATAATTTGGCTAAGGCTTGTTTCTTCAGGGAAGAAGCAGGGCTGAAAGGTAGAAAGGTATTTATAAGGAGGTTCATTCAGGTCAGAGATTCTCAAACAACCGCTCTGCTGATCGGCCTGACAGTTTGCACTCATCCGTGGTGCGATGGAAAAACACTAGTAAATAATGACTTTGTCCATACACTTACCATGTGCAAAAAGTTAGCCTTTATTCTAAGGTTATGCCAGGCCTTCCCACAGCCCCTCCTTCTCACCACTACCAATCCAAAAGGAGCTTTCTGGCCAAGATGCTACCAGAAGGCAGATGAAAACCAAAGTCACCGATCCTAACACAAGCACAGGTGTACTCAAAGTCCCGGTTTTAGGTTTCAATAATGTGATTTTCCTGAATGTTTAAAATAGTGAATGGGTTTCACACTTCAACTACACCAAGATAACACCGCTTCTGGGCTAGTCCCAGAACCTAACCACCATGGACAATACTTTCTCAGGCAAAATGTGCTCCTGGGTCCAAGCAGCAACCCTAACTCATTTAAACTGGAGGAGTAAATATAACCATTTTACATTGCATTCTTCTTATACGGTAAACGAGGGAATGATAAAGCCTATTCTAGCTACACCTTTAAAGAATCTAATGTTCATTAAAAAGGTTGTTTTGAGACCTTGCCAGTTGGGGGTCTGTGTACCTGCCCAAGCCATTCTTAGCTTCCATAGCGGGTTACTGCCTACAAAGCAGGGGGCTGGGAATGTTAGCTTGGCATTTGCTAATTGAGTGATAGTCTTGTATATCTAAATATGACATATTTTCATAAAAGCTTTGATAGGATATTAGTTTCCCCTCAGAACAGGAATGAAAGAGTGAAAGACAATGTAGTTAAAGAACAAACTAACTGACCAGGCGGTGGCGCAGTGGATAGAGCGTCAGACTGGGATGCGGAAGACCCAGGTTCGAGACCCCGAGGTCTCCAACTTGAGCGCAGGCTCATCTAGTTGGAGCAAAAAAAACTCACTGGCTTAAGCCCAAGGTCGCTGGCTCAAGCAAGGGGTTACTCGGTCTGTTGAAGGCCCGCGGTCAAAGCATATATGAGAAAGGAATCAATGAACAGCTAAGGTGTTGCAATACGCAACGAAATGATTGATGCTTCTCATCTCTCCGTTCCTGTCTGTCTGTCCTATCTATCCCTCTCTCTGACTCTCTGTCTCTGTAAAAAAAAAAAAAGAACAAACTAGATTCCAGTTTCATAATCAAATAGGAAAACCTTTAACTGCAATCTATTCTTTAAAAAGACACCAGTACACATAGATTAAGGAAACTTGTGAAACTGTAACCAAGCTTTAAGTTCTTACTCATTCCATTAAGCTGAGCTATTTGAACAGCAACATTCCTATTCAATGCCGAGGCCCTCATTAGGTTGACCTTGCTTACCATTCCATCTCAGTTCAGCTATCACCTCTGACCCACCGCACCCACCAGCCTGATTCCAGAATCTGTTTCCTGGGAGCCCAAGGCACTCCCTGTGGACCAGCTCAGAGGCCCCACTACAACCAGGCTTCCAATCTCCCCTCTGCACAACTCTCAACTCCTGGGGGCCAGGAGCACAATATACACAAGCCTATGGACTGAGATAATTCATGTTGTATTAATATTGTTATCACTTTAAAGCAGGCATCTCCAAACTACGGCCTGCGTGTGGCCCCCTGAGGCCATTTATCCGCCCCCCGCCGTACTTCCAGAAGGGGCACCTCTTTCATTGGTGGTCAGTGAGAGGAGCACTGTATGTGGTGGCCCTCCAACGGTCTGAGGGACAGTGAACTGGCCCCTGTGTAAAAAGTTTGGGGACCCCTCCTAAACTGTAGAATTTGAGCTGAAGGGGAATCTCAGAAACCTATTATTCCAACCTTCCATTCTTTTCTGAGATTTTAAATGCTTACTCCCAATCAGAGAAGAACCAAAGGCCAGAATCCAGATCCTTGAAACTCTTGCTCCAATGCTCACACCACGCCTCCTTGCCGTCGCAAACTGACAGGAGTGATTGAGGGAATCACAAGTTTAGTTCAATTTTCCACTTCCATCCCTAGTCAGTTTTATAAGCCTTTTAGAGGCAGTGAAGGGCCTTGCTCATAATTACGTGGTTCGGAGCAGAGCCAGGATGGAAACTCAGATCTAAGCTGGAGGGACAGTGCTCTCCCCACTGTACCAATGATTCAGCTTTCACACCGAGGAGATGGATGTAGAGCAAAGGTCAAAACTGCCCAGGGACCACAATCCTGCCAGGCCTGTTTCTATACAGCTTACAAGCTAAGAATGGTTTTCACATTTCTTAATAGTTGAAGGAAAAATAATAATAATAATATTTTGTGAAATATATACAATTCTGCTTTCAGTGACCATTAATAAAGTTTTATTGGACTACGGCCACAATCATTTGTTCAGGCATTATTTATGGCTGCTCTTGAGTAACAACCACAGAGTGGAATCATTGTGAGAGAGACCTCCTGCAAAGTCTATGAATTATTTACCATCTGGCCTTGTAGAGAAAACTGTGCTGAATCCTGGTGAAGGAGGAACGTTTGCTCTCTGAGAAATCAGAACAGTTCGACCACCGTCAAACCGAGCAACCCTCACTTTAGAAAAACAACGGGTTTGGATAAAACACATCCATCTTCGTTCTGTCACATCTTTATGCTGAATGAGAGGGCTCAGAGTTCATATGGCTCACCTAGGTAGGGGCACAGCTGGAACCTGTGCCGTGGAGTGGGACAGACATGGCATGGAAACACTAGCCTTTCTAGAGCAAGTCTTCACCGCTACTCCACACTACATCTATTAATAAATGGCTCATAAGGTCCCCGCTGTTCCCTGTCACATGATTCCTAGATAGAGAACTTCTCTTGACTCGAAGAGTAAATCAGTCCAGTTAAATGGAGGCAGGGAGGGCAAAGCGTGCCCTTTTAGAGTCAGCTACCAGAAGTGGAATCTGGCATGGACCCACTGCTACCTGAAGACTGGAGCCAGTCATGGACCCCGGGGGTCTTCTCACCTAAGAAGGACAGGAAAAAGGTACTGCCTTCCCAGCCTTGCTTGAAGGATTAAATGTGATATAGTTCAAATGTCCAGTCCCTTCTAATATTTCTCTCTCTCTCTCTTTCCCAAAGGCAGTATTTGGAGAATAAACAGTAAGTGAGCCACGTTTTAAGAACTTTCAAATTAACTCACAGTTTAAGATTTTTTTTTAATAGAGCCATATTAAAAATACCCAATCTATCAGTGCAGTAAAAATAAACTATTTGGTTGGGTGTTGCTCTCACATATCTTTCAGTTTTTTGAAGCGTCTTCCAAATTATAAGCCCCAAATAAGAGTGCTGCAATTTTTAGAAAAGTTATGTTTATATAATTTTCACAGCAAGCCACCCAAAGAACCAAGCTCCCCTCTATTATACTCAAGTTCAGTTATGAAGTCCAAGACTGTTAAAAAACAAAACAAAAAACCCAGAACCAGAAAGTCCTAGTTTATTTAGTCTGATTTCCTTAACATGAAGTTCTTCTTCTTCTTAAAATAGTCGTCTTTGGCTGAATTCCAAAACTGACATAATTATGCCTACTTCAGGTGTTTTGAAGAAACTGAAGGGAATCAGAACTGAAAATAAGATTGGAACAGAAAACCTTTTATGTGATCACAAATGCAAGAACTTTATTGTTTGAAACCATCATTAAATCAAATGTGTTGTCCACATTTATAAAAATAAGCAAGTATACATTCTCAACATTGGTTGCACAGGGTACTAAAAATTAATTTCAATGACATATTACGTCTAATATTTGCTAACACATAGCTTTAGTCGCTAGAACTACAATAACACCGACATCTGTGATAGGTTTCAAGATACTTCTTTTTTCATTGATTATGCTAGCAATCACTTTAATGGCCAATTTAGTCTAGTTATTAGGATAACATAGTGGCGTTTTAAACAATGTTAAATCACACACTTTCCAGCCATCATGGTATATGGAGCAATAAAAACAGACCCTGGTTCTTTCATTGAAATTCAAAAAGATACCACACAAGTTTAGTGTGACAGTTTATTACACTTGGAAGTAATTACTTGAAAGTTCAAATTGGTAAGAAATGGGAAATTTAAGCCACTAAACTTGTTTAGGTAAAATGAGTTGGGAAAATCATGACATGGCATGCAAATTCATACACACACACACACACACACACACACACACACAGTCTGCGTGCAGCTAGGCTTCCTGGCATAGGTTTCTCTCAAAACTATAAAGAAAAAAAAATGAGAATGTCATCTAAAACAGTCATAGGTAGATTATAGAAAGACAGTATAGGCCAAACCTATCAGAAGAGAAACTAAGACGCTTAATGGAGAAGGGCTGCATGGCAAGTGTCTCGCATTGCTGTTGAACCTAAGTTCTTTATGAGGACCACGCGGGACCCCGGGACTCCAGCGTGGGCTCGTGGGCGGGTCGATCTCTCGCACTGATACACACAGGCTCCCTCACCAGCACCCGCTCTCCCAGGAGCGGCGAGCGCCAGAAACAGTCGCGCAGCGCCGCTCGCTGCCCCTAAGGTGGGGCAAAAAGTAAATAAGTAGGAAGCACGCCTGCTGCCTAGGAAAACGAATATTCTCCCCCGCAGCGACCCGTGACTCTGGAGGATAGGGAAGGGGTGACATACTCACCTGCATTGTAAAATCGGTCCAGCACCGTGGTCTCCCCAAAGTCCAGTTTGCCAAAATGCAGGGACTCCAAAGTGGCGCCCACCGCCTCGCACGCCTCCCGCAGGCACTGCAGGGCCTCGCTCTCGGCCACCACCAGCTGCCCCTGGCTCTCTTCGTTGATCACATATGCCACCGTGGTCCGTCGGCCGCCTCCGCCACTAGAGTTGCCCCGGCAACGGGCGGCGCTGCTCCCGGAGGTGGCAGTGGGACACCCAGTGCCAGGGGCGGCGGCACTCTCCACGTTCCAGAAGCTGCCCGCTGGCGGCGGCGGTAGCTGGCTCTCTTCGCCCTCGGCCACCGCCGCCGTGGCTTCCCTCCGGCAGCTGCCGCCCTCGAAAGCGCAGAGGCCCGAGGGGGCTAAGGGTGGCACGGAGAAAGTGATGCCCTCGCCCGCCTCCCCGCTCATCATTCCCGGCCGGGCTGCAGCGGCGGCGGCGTCGCCTGCCCAGCCGCACCGTCTGGGCAGCCACAGCTCCGGGCTGCTCCGCGCGCGCCGGGCTAAGCAGCTGCCATCGCGCGTCGCGCCCTCCGCGCCGCGCCGACGCCTCCTCTCGGGCGCCCTTTCCCCCGAAGGCACGCCGCTGCCCGGCGGCGGCTCGCCCCTCCTCGGCGCCTCCGTGGCCGCGCCGCTCGCCCGCTGCCGGGTGTCGAGTGCAAGGGGTAGGGAAGCGGGTTGAGCGGGAAAGACAGCGCTTACTTTTCTTGGCGGGCGGACGAGTCGGCTCGCAAACCTGCGCGGCGGGGCAGTGCAAGGGCGCCGCGCTCGGGGTGCGGAGCGTCCGGGATTGCCGACGCGCGTCCCCTGCTCCTTCCGCGCCGGGCTCGGGGAGGGGCCAGGAAGGGCGCCCTCTGGGTGGGGAGCTACCTGCCCGGCACCTTACGGGCAGGCAGGCTCACTGGGCTGTGTCCCGGAACGGATCCGCCTCCCTCTTCGGCGGCAGCTCCCCTCCATCTGCTCTATTTCCTCCTACTGCCCTGGCCTCCTTTTCCTTCCGATCGCTGCGGCCGCTCAGTCGCAGCGCCAGCCTCGCCGCTGGAGTCTCGGAGCTCCTTGCAGCCGCACACTCTGTCGGCCACCCTCTTCTAGCCGCCCACTCATCGCGGCACCGAGAGTCAGGGCCCGCCCCGGAGGAAGGCGCTGCTGGGAAGCTGGCTCCGGGACCTCAGCCCCAGCACGGTGTGGGGCCAAGGTTCTCCGTCGTCACTCGCACGGCCCCCACCTAAACAGACCTGGCGTGGGCAAAAGCGCGGAGCGCACGCAACAGCAGGATGGCGCAAAAAGTGTCTCTTGCGAATGCTGGAGCTCCTGGGCTAGCCCCAGAGGCATTTGCAACGTTTTCCGCGGCCACGGCGCCCCCGTCTGGCCCCTGTCGGGCTCGCTCGACAGCTGGGTCTGGAAAGACTCGGGCAACCCCGGAGGCCCGCGTTAGGAAAGACGGGAGGATAAAACTAGCGCTCTGGATCTAGGGCTGAAACTGGAGAGGGTGATTTTATTCGTGATAGTGGCGCTCCAGAAATGGCAGGTCAAATTTATCAGGTCTTCCACTGGTAGATTTTACTTAAAAATTTCCAAGAGTTGTGCTGTCATTCATGAGTAATTGATTAGCTCCAACTCCAGGCCGGTTTAGCATTCTTATTTAGGATCTTAATAGCTTCCCCCTACACACACACACACACACACACACACACACACACGCCATAAACAGGATAGAAGACAAGGTTTACACCCAATTTGACAAATCAGCAGCAGCTAGATGAAAGAAGGAAATTAAGTGACTTACTCTGTTCTTTAAATTGCATCACAGGCTAAAAGAAGAAGAAGAAAAGAAAAGCTTGAATTGCTTAAGAGCATTAAAAAAGGATCTACTTATTTAAAGGGCCAAAACAGATGTATAAATTCTCAGACAATTTCTCCACAATGCTGTAACTTTAGGATAACCAGTGAAAGTTTCAAGAAAATAAAGTAGTAGGTTTGGGGCTTCCCCATATCCAAGAACTGAGATTGAGTTCTACGAAAAGGTAGAATAATGCAAATTACATTTAAGCTTGGGGGAGATGAAACAGTTTAGTAATAATGAGTTAAAAGAAGGAAGAAGTAGTAATAGAAAAAAACCTAGCAGCTGCACAATTGTATCCTCAAGAAAGCAAAGTGACTTTAGCTTCTAAAAGTTTGTGAGATGATAGAAGTAAACGTATAAGGAATATTTACACTCTTCATGTCAACTGGAATCTATGTGAGCCATATCTGCTTTTGCACTTGATAGCAGAACGTACAGATTTAGTGAAAGCAGTGATCATACTGAAATAAAATGTTCATGGGCTGCTAATAGATGAATATTTTAAAATATTTTCAACAACTTGTCAAACCTGCAAACTTCTGTAGGAGAAGATAATCCTCTACCTCATCCTGGCCTAAAACAATAAACTTTGGACGTTCATTAGGATCTTGTCTAGAAAACTAAAATGCCCAAATTCTCAAATAGCATTTTACTACACAAAGAAGATCTAAGATGATATGTAAAGGTATTTTCTAAAAACCATAACTTTTTAGACCCTTTTACCTTTGCTTCCCTTTCAGATCTTTTCAGAGCCATTTTTCATGTACAATTTTTATTTTTGAATTGATTTAATAATTTTAAAGGTGTTATTGATTACTGACACCTAAACCACAACGCAATGCTGAAAGACTATTTGTAGTCGGTTCTAAGGCTCTCACTCACTAAATGGCATGTTGGGGTTTTTTTTGTTTGTTGTTGTTGTTGTTTTACAGAGACAGAGAGAGAGAGTCAAAGAGAGGGAGAGATAGGGACAGACAGGAAGGGAGAGAGATGAGAAGCATCAATTCTTTGTTGCGACACCTTAGTTGTTCATTGATTGCTTTCTCATATGTGCCTTGACCATGGGCCTTCAGCAGACCGAGTAACCCCTCGCACAAGCCAGCGACCTTGGGTCCAAGCTGGTGAGCTTTGCTCTAACCAGATGAGCCTGTGCTCAAATTGATGACCTCAGGGTCTCAAACCTGGGTCTTCTGCATCTCAGAACGACACTCTATCCACTGTGCCACCTCCTGGTCAGGCACTAAATGGCATGTTTAGCTAATTAAACTTACATGGCATGTGTTAGGTTAAACCATATGAAATTTCCATTTTTATAGCTGATAAATAGTCAAATATGCATAAGTTCAGATGGTTAACTTAGAACTCATATGGGGAGACTGAGCAGGAGGAAGGAACAGCGACGATGCTGGTACCCAGTCTGCCCTCAGCTTGCAAACCTGCTTCCGGGTGTCCACCTGGAGAAATTAAAGCATTTTTTCTAACTGAAGCACCCAGGGGATGTACATTTTTGTTATTTGTCTATATAAAAGGAATAGTTTTTTCTAATCCAAAAGGGCATTTAATATGATAGTCGTGGACACAAGCAAAATCATTGCCTATTTTGGGCTTTCAGGTTTATTCTTAAACAGGCAAAGTGGTGAAATAAGTCTGATATGGGCAAGCATCTCCTAGCTAGCTTTTCTGTTAAGTGACGTTTGCCTCTTTCTCTGTATCCTCAGATAAGATAAGTGAGAATGAAATACACTATACTCTTAATTCTAAAAAGTATTTAAGGCTACATGCAAAACAAGATAAATATAATTTTGAATTATTACAAATCAATAAAGCAGCCAGTAAAAGAGGTATCAATCACCTGGGATAAACTGATAATTTAATTGTTTGGTAATTTGAGCTCTGTGTGTTTTGACTGCTAAAATAAAAACACATGAAGGTATGTATATTCATATAGTCTATTTATTTATTTATTTATTTTTGTATTCCTCCAAAGTGAGAAGGGAGGGAGGCAGACAGACTCCTGCATGCGCCTGGCTGGGATACATCTGGCATGCCCACCAGGAGCCATACTAGGCCCCTCTGGGGCGTTGCCCTGCTGCATTCAGAGCCATTCTAGTGCTTGAGGTGGAGGCCATGGAGCCATCCTCAGCACCCAGGCCAACTCTGCTCCAATGGAGCCCTGGCTGCGGGAGGGGAAGAGAGAGAGAGAGAGAGGAAGGAGAAGGGAAAGGGTGGAGAAGCAGTTGGGTGCTTCTCTTGTGTGCCTTGGCTGGGAATCAAACCCAGGACTTCCACACGCTGGGCCGACACTCTACTGCTGAGCCAACCAGTCAGGGCCAAGTGTCAATTTTTTTTTTGGCAATAAATTCTATGAAGGGCTCTGGTCGGTGGTTCAGTGGATAGAGAATTGGCTCAGCGTATGGACATCCTGGGTTTGATTCTTCATCAGGGCACACAGGAGAAACAACCATCTGCTTCTCTCCCTACCCCTCTCCTACTCCTTCTCTTTCCCCTCTAGCAGCCAGTGGATCAATTGGTTAGAGTATCTGCTTCATGTGCTGAGGATAGCTTGGTTGGTCTGAGTGCGTAAGCCTCAGGTGCTAAAAGTAGCTGGGTGCCTGGTGGATCCCGGTTGAGACACATGCTGGAGTCTGCCTCACTATCTCCTCTACTCTCACCTAATAATAATAATAATAATAATAATAATAATAATAATAATTCTCTGAAGTCTTTACTACATAGAATCAGATATAGAGGACATTGGACAATACAATGTAATTGAATATGGATTTGCAAAAAAAATTATATTTCTCAAATTTGTTTAATATTTTTAAAAGCCAAAGAACATGACATTAAATACTAACTCAACGAAGACATTTCAAAGGAATCTAAAATAATACAAATCAGATATAGTGCTTTCTGGTTATACTGTTTTAATAAATGTGAGAAGCTCAGGGGATTATATATCTGACTGTAAACTCACAACTCGGCATTCTGCATTAGAGAGAAAAGGAACCCAAGAAAATAGGCAACATTTTGCTTAAGTCCTACCACAAATAACATGCTTCCCTAGAATCTTTTGACAGAAATTAAATCACAGTCAGTGAATGATAAAATGACATATAAAGATTCTATGACATCTTTACACATTCAATAGGAATGGCACCAGAACTGAAGTTCACAGATCAGAACTCTATTCTCCCTCAGAGTCGATACCACTTCCGCTGAGAGATGGGCCTTGGGACACCTTGAGAACACCTGCAGGTATGGCGAAGAGTGTTCCTAATAAATTGCTGGAGAAATATAAGGGAGAGAGTTCCGCTTCTGATTGTAACAGGTTATGTAATTCTGATCTACACTCTCACTGAAGGCATCAAAGAACTAATGAGATAATGAGGAACTATCCACGAGATTCTAGAAGAGGGGACAGGGGTCCAGAGGGTGCCTATAGTTAGGGCTGCTTTTGGACTGGCAATATTTTTGGATTTGAATCAAGCAACTGAAAGGCTGAACTATATTTTGACAATACCTGGAAGGACAGAAATAAGGATGATACAGCTTATAAGTCAGAATGAATAAGAAGTTAAAAAACCTTTACCTGGATAGCAAACCTGCCTCCAGACATCCAAGTAAGCCAGAAAAAAATCTCAAACCATAAAATTGGATTAAGATTATTCCAGGCATCTGACAATGGAAATTCACTCTAGAGGAGGCTAACATCATCTTGGGCCATGGATTATTTCTACAAATATAAGCTTGGTGGTCATAGGCCAGCATTTGAGTGTGTAGTAGAATGGTGGACTAGGAGCAAAAATATGAATTGGAACCCGGACTTTGCCGCCTGTTCTTGAGAGTTCCCCTCTGAATCCACCCTCTATTCATATCCCCATACTCTCTGTATGATTTAAATCAGTGGCTTCCTTGCTTTCTGTTTCCCATTTGGGTTTGGTCAATGCTGAGCCCGGGCAGGGGATCTGAGGAGGGAAAGATACTGGGACTGTATAAGTCCTCTGAGGCTGGTTATGTTCCTTAATAGGAACTCACTGCTCTTCCCAAGCGGCAGGTACTGCAAGGCGCACCTGCTTACACAGTCTCACAGCTGTCCCACACCTTGGCCTTTGACACCTGGAAATGATGATAGTTCTGAAGTTGTTAGCCCCCAGTTCTTGCACAACCCCTTGAAGCTTTCCTATACCCCTTCCACACCTTTGTAATGACTTTCTTTGTAAATAAACTCACTCAAACTATCCCGTTTCCTGTTGTAACTCTGATAACTACCAATGAGCTTTTAGAAATTAGAAGAAAACTAATTTAATCTTTTTGGGCCTGTTTCTTCCTCCATAAAGTAAAATGTTGAATTAAATTGAAAATCCTTTGAAGCTCTGATGTGCTGTTTAAGTATTCAGTTGAGATACCAGTTCTTCCACTGAACTGAAATGCATAAAGAATGAAAATGACACTAGGAAGCCAAATAGTACATGAGGGAGATTTCTCTTCATAGAAATATGTCAGCTAATACATCTAAAAAGTCTGAAGTCGTTAGACTATCACCATTTTGCAACTCTTAATGGATTTGGACTCAGGTATGGATCATCAGTAGTCATTAATACCTCTAAAAGAGAGAGAGCCAGATATCATGTGCTTCCTAATGGGAAAACACACCAGCAGTTATGAGGTAGGTAAGCATAGCAAAAACAATCCGTATGAATCTCATCAAAGCCTTAGAATTCAAGGCTAAGATTAACCTCTAATTCTAGAAAATACGGAGGACCGAAATTCAGGTTAAAATACTCTGCAGATGTAATAAGTAGAATTCAGACTGTGGGAAACACTACAAGACAAATGGCTATTTTCTGGCACAATTAAGTTGCTACCATTGTAATTGATGCTAAGTCCATTTTCTAGTACATATTAATAACATGGTTCAATAGGTCTTTAGACTCATTTCCATTTGAAAATATAGTAAATGGCCCTGGCCTGTTGGCTCAGTGGTACATTAGCCCAGCATATGGAAGTCCCAGGTTTGATTCTCAGCCAGGGCACACAGGAGAAGCACGCATATTCTTCTTTACCCTTCCCCCTCTCCTTTCTCTCTATCTCTCTCTTCCCCTCCCTCAGTCAAGGCTCCATTGGAGCAAAGTTGGTCTGGGTGCTGAGGATGGCTCCATGGCCTCTGCCTCAGGTGTTAAGAAGAGCTCAGTTGCTGAGCAATGGAGCAACACCCCAGATGGATAGAGCATCGCCCTCTAGTGGGCTTGCCAAAAGGACTCTGGTCAGGTGCATGTGGGAGTCTGTCTCTCTGCCTCCCCGCTTCTCACTTCAGAAAAATACAAAAAGAAAATATAGTAAATGCCCACTACCGTGCTGTTTATATGTATATCTCAAATCTCCCATCATTATAGATGAGGAGTCAGAGACTGAGGGGAGTTACTCAAAGTCAGAAAAGGAGTAACAAGAAGGATTCCAAAGCCTGTGTTACTATCTACTGCTCTTAATTGCAATGAAGTGATAAAGTTATCATGTCAGCCTGCTTTTTTTGTTGTTGTTGTTCTGGACATGCAACCAGTTAATCTAACAGCCACATAGAAAAAGCATATAAAGGCCCTGGCTGGTTGGCTCAGCGGTAGAGCGTCGGCCTGGCGTGTGGGGGACCAGGGTTCGATTCCCGGCCAGGGCACATAGGAGAAGCGCCCATTTGCCTCTCTACCCTCACCCCCCCTTCCTCTCTGTCTCTCTCTTCCCCTCCTGCAGCCAAGGCTCCATTGGAGCAAAGATGGCCCAGGCGCTGGGGATGGCTCCTTGGCCTCTGCCCCAGGCGCTAGAGTGGCTCTGGTCGCAGCAGAGCGACGCCCCAGAGGGGCAGAGCATCGCCCCCTGGTGGGCAGAGCATCACCCCTGGTGGGCGTGCCGGGTGGATCCCGGTCGGGTGCATGCGGGAGTCTGTCTGACTGTCTCTCCCAGTTTCCAGCTTCAGAAAAGTACAAAAAAAAAAAAAAAAAAAAAAGGAAAGAAAGAAAAAGCATACAAAAAGCAACGATTAACTTCCAGTTCCTTGTCTCTCTTTCTCCCTCTTTCCTCTCTTAAAAAAAAAGAATCTAAGAAAGAAATATGTCACCAGACCAGTTTCTTATTCTTGAAGCTATGCACAGTGGCAGTGTTTTCCAAACTCTTCCATCAGAAGCGAAGGAGAGTGAATTCTTGGGGAATCGTTTGAGTCTAAATTCAACAAGGCTGCATGTAGTTTGTGTTGTTTGATGCCTCAGTTTTGTCTTGAAGTTTGCCATTTGTTTCATAACTTATACTTTTTTTATATACAAAATTATATTTTGGGTTTCTTGATCCTCCAAGAAAAGTCTGGAAGATGAACCTGGTTTCTTTGGATCCAATAGCTTCAAATCCTCCCTCCACCCAGTTCAGCAAAGTCCTAGGCAAAGATCAGATTCACAAGAGGAGTTTTGCACTGACCTTTCCCCCCAAACCCAATGGAGATGTGATTTAAGTCAGTTTAACAACGAGACTCCTTCAGTATGCCTATAGGATTTGATAAAGCAACTTTATCATTGAGAGATCTTATTCTTGGGATTCTCTTCATCTTAAGTGATTCAGTAAATGCTTTAAAATGAGCAGACTTACTAGAGTATAGCTATAAAAGTATTACTAGTATCTACGGCGCCTAAAAAGATTGACATAAACTATAAAGGTGGGTAGAATGCTCCTCCTCAGGCAAGCATAGACATCTGCCCTGTTGTTCCTCTTGCAAAAGCCATATAAGTGGGTAATGATACCCCCCAATTTTTAGCATAAAAACTTACCTTGAATTTCATTATAAACCATTTTAAAAATCATGCATTACTTATGAAAGACTTAAGCTATAATGAATAAATAACTTATTGAATTAAGTATATGTTATATTGAATGGCCACTGTAAAAGCTATGATAGAATCCAATCTGTTAAAGTATCTAGATTTAAAAAAAAACCACATTTACCTGGGTTTTTCAGCGCAAACTTACCAAATACGTTATTTTTTGAATCACTGTAATCTAGCAAATATTTAAACCTAAAGATAAATGACAAAGTTGTTCAAGAAATGGTTAAAGTAAAAGTAAAAAAATTAAGGAAGATAAACATGGCTATTTGAATTTAATCTAATTAAAATTAATTAAAAATTAAAATTTATTTTCTCAGTCACAGTAGCTATATTTAATGTACTCAGTGGTCATATGTGGCTAGAGGCCACTTTACTGGCCAAGGCAGACATAGAACATTTCCCTGATTGCAGAAAATTTTACTGGACAGTGAATGTTGTTATAGAAAGAAAGGCAATAGTGCAGTGGATAGAGCATCGTACTGGGACGCAGAGGACCCAGGTTCAAAACCCTGAGGTTGCCGGCTTCAGCGCAGGCTCATCTGGTTTGAGCACAGCTCACCAGCTTGAACCCGAGGCCACTGGCTTGAACAAGGGTTCACTTGCTTGGCTGAAGCTCCCCATCCGTCAAGGCACATATGAGAAAGCAATCAGTGAACAACTAAGGTGCTGCAGTGAAGAATAGATGCTTCTCATCTCTCTCCCTTCTTGTCTGTCCCTATCTCTCTCTCTCTCTCTCTCTCTCTCTCTCTCTCTCTCTCTGCCACGCACAGAAAAAAAACAAGAAAGCTATTTGCCGTAATTTTTCCAAAGATTTATATTTGTTCATTTAACACTATATTAAGCTTTAGGTATTAAACAATTAATAAACAATGGTGCTCACATCTACCTGAAGAGACAAACATATAAAGAGATTGAGCTGCAATAGAACATATACCAAAAGAATGGGAGTCAGAGCTATACCTATCCATGCAAAAAAAATGTGTGAACATGAGATGGCATGCTGAATTCCAGAAAACTGCAAGCAGATCAAGTACTAATATGTGTAAAAGTAGCAGCAGTAGTAATAATTTTGCAGTAACAATAGTTTTATAACTGTGCTACCACCACCATTACTACCACTCTATAGCTACTGTTATTATTCCTATAAAGCCCTCCTCCTCTTACTACTAGAGGGCACATTTGATGGTAGATATTAAAAAACAAGTTTGGAAACTAAGGCTGAGGCCAGATTTTGAAGCATCCTGATGAAAGTAAGTTTAAATTTATCCTGTAAGAAAAGGAGCAATTCAAGGATTTTAAGCACAGGAGTAATAGACCCGATCTATATTTTAGAAGAAAACTGTGGCTGGTGTAGAAGTTTGAACCTGTAGCTAACCCCAAAAGATGTTAAGAGACTTCTGCAATATTCCAGATGAAGACTAACGAGGGGCCGTGTTCTCATATCTCAAGTCTCCTCAAGCTGGAATGATGTTTGATGGAATCTTTGATGTACTTCTTCTAATGGTATAGTTGCCAACATTCCAATCTCTCTTTCTGTCCTAATAAATTAAAGAAATCTTAATAAAGAGAAACAGTTCTCTTCACATTTTATGAAAAGACCAAGGTCTTTCTGTTTCACAGGTCCATGCTGCCCCAGACCAAGGTCTGTCTGTTTCACAGGTCCATGCTGCCCCATGTCCCACCCACATACTCACTGTCTCCCAATCGGTCAGTGTTGCTTTCCTCTTCCATTGCTTTGACTAAAAGTCTTACTATTAAAGGCATTCCTTTAATTTAGATAAGCAAATCATGAAAAATATATACATAGGGCCAAAGCAAGACTTTTTGTGTAAGCAACAGAAACAGTCTCTTACTGTTAAAACCAAAAAAATGAATATTTTTTTTGTGAAGATACTGGGGCTTACAGCATCAAGTCAAGGCTGGGGTCCAGGCTCAGAAAAGGCAGAAAAACAAAGAGCTTGCAAAGGCCAAGAGCTACAGCCAAGGCCACTTCATAGGAACAATTCCTGTGACTTTGTTCCAAACAGGCATCACAGTTATTTTCTTTGACACTACAATTGTGAAAGACATATGTCCTCTAAAATGAATAGTACTGGTTCATGAACACATAAGACAAATCAATGAGAGAGAATAGAAAATCCAAAAATAGACCCAATTGCATATGAAAATTTAGTATAAGTTAAAAACAACCTTTTGGAAAGGAAGTTGTGTTGGAATAACTGCATAGCCATATGGAAAGGATAAAATTGGATTCATTCCCCACACCATACACCAAGAAAAATTCCAAATGGACATGATATTTAGTTTTTTTAAAAAAACAAACTATATGAGTACTCGATAAATTATATGGGTAAATTCTTTTCACCTTCAGAATTCTTGTCACCTGAAAGGAAAACTTTCAGGACTATGATTCAAGATCCAAAAACAAAAAGGGGGAAAAAAATAGATAAACTTTACATTGCAAAAAAAGGTCTTTACATGGCAAAAGACATCATAAAATAGTAAACTGGGAAAATATATTTATAGCTGATAGCACAACTCATAAAATAAGTTTCTAAAAAAAGAAAAAAGACCAAAATCTTATAGAAGAATGAGCTGTAGAAAGCCATAGGCAACTCATAAACATGCAAATACAAGGGTCATTTACCCATATAAAAAGATGTTCAATCTCATTCACAATGATATAAATACAAATTAAAATTACACTAGCATTCCATTTTTTATGTACCATGTTGACAAAAATCCAAAAGTTTTATATACCCTGTATGTTGAGGCTGTAAGAAAATAGGCATTCATCTGTTTCAGATAGAATAAAAAGATATTATACCTGCAGAGGGGAATTTGGCAATATCTAACAAAATTACGTACACATTTACCCTTTGGTCCTGCAATCTTCCTTCTAAAAATTTATCCCAAAGGTATGGTGGTAGAACTAAGAAATTTTTATAAATTTAGTGCTATTTACCATAGCAAAAAATTAAAAAACACCCAAGTGTTCATCAGTAAGGAAGTGGTTTAATAAACTGTGAAATAGCCACTAAATGGAGTACTATGCAATTATTAAAAAGGGAATGATGACTATCCCTACACATAACCGTTTTGTCTAGTTTTCTGGTTATTTACATCAGACAATTCTAGGTCTTATTTCTCTTTTCTGGCTAGAATCAGAAATCCAAGTAACTATTTGTTTAATGTGTTATATTACAATTGAATTGTATAATATAAACACATAACACATGTGTGTATGTCTCACTTTCTAAATAAAATGGTAACACACTTCAAATAATTTTCTATTCCCTGTATTTGCAGGAATTAAACAATAGGCAGTTCACAGTGAGGAACCCTGAGAAAAGGGAAATGAGTGAGGTGTCAGGAGATAATTACTAGATAGTGGTGTAGGGAAGAAGAACAGTAACAGAGGCCAGATGCCTTTGGTTGAGGATTAAAAAATTAAATTTGGAAGGCTTAGGCGGTAAGAATGTAGAGGTCAGAGTATTCAGGAGGAGGAGCTATGCAGAGACTGCATAGAATTCCAGAAATTTGCATACAAGATCCTTTGAGTCTTTGAGTAAATACCATTATGCACATGTATTGGCTAAAACCTCGTAAGGCCATGCTAGAACAACGTCTGAGAAAAGTATCAAGAAACTATAACTTGGGCCCTGGCCGGTTGGCTCAGCGGTGGAGCGTCCGCCTGGCGTGCGGGGGAGCTGGGTTTGATTCCCGGCCAGGGCACATAGGGGAGGCGCCCATTTGCTTCTCCAACCCCCTCCCCCCCACCTTCCTCTCTGTCTCTCTCTTCCCCTCCCGCAGCCGAGGCTCCATTGGAGCAAAGATGGCCCGGGCGCTGGGAATGGCTCCTTGGCCTCTGCCCCAGGCGCTGGAGTGGCTCTGTCTCGGCAGAGCGACGCCCCGGAGGGGCAGAGCATCACCCCCGGGTGGGCAGAGCGTCGCCCCTGGTGGGCGTGCCGGGTGGATCCCAGTTGGGCGCATGCGAGAGGTCTGTCTGACTGTCTCTCCCGTTTCCAGCTTCAGAAAAATACAAAAAAAAAAAAAAAAAAGAAAAAAAGAAACTATAACTTGACCAGCTCCAAAAACTTTCATAGAGCTGAGAATAACTTGGGTTCCCTCTAGCCAGAATGGAGAGAACTCATTGACTACATTGAGCATTTAGAAGAGATCCTAGAAAAGCCACAACTTAAAAGCGACCTAGATTGTCCATAGAGCAAAGGCCATTTAGGTCTGCCTTAAAATGAGCTTAGAACCTGATCTGTGGTGGCGCAGTGGATAAAGGATCTACCTGGAATGATGAGGTTACCAGTTTGAAACCCCGGGTTTTCCCAGTCAAGGCACATACAAAAAGCATCTATTAGAGTTGATGCTCTTTGCTCCTCCCCTCCTCTCTCTCTAAAATCAATAAATAAAATCTAAAAGACAATCAAAACAAACAAAAAAAACCCAAGCTCAGAAACAAGAAAGTTTACCCATAAATAACTGCTTGCCAAAAAAAGGAAAAAGAAAATCCAATATCCTTTAAAGAGGTGTAACAAAATAATAGCATTCAATAAAGTAAAACTCATAACATCAGGCATCCTATAAAAAATTGACAAATAAAAGAAAAAAGTGACTCTAGCAAGGAGAAAAATTAGTTATAGAAATAGATACAGAATGACAGAGATGATGCCTAACATACAAAGATATTAAAACCATCCTTATGAACATGCACAAATGCTCAAAGTTGCAAAAGAACACATGAACATAATGAGGAGAAAAATGAAAGATATAACAAAAACCAAATGGAATTTCTTAATGTGAAAATGCAGTATTTAAAATTTAATTGGCTGATTAATAGCAGATTAAACACTACAGAAGAAAAGATCAGTGAACTTGAAGTAATAGAAACAGAATTTATCTCAAATGAACCACACAGAAAAAAGATTGGAAAAGGAAATAGCAGAGCCTAATGAACTATGAGGTAATATGAAGTGGCCTAAAATACATGTAATTTGAATCTCAGAAAAGTTCAAAGAGGTTCTGGTGAAAGCTTTTAAATTTACTTTGCCTTGTTTTCTAAGCTACAGTTTTTTCTTTTTTCTTTTTCCAAAAGACAAGCATCTTTTTATCAAATTTATACCATGTCATGTATTATTATTATATACTTTAAAAGTATGCTTTGTATGAATTCAAATGATTCTTCCAATTAGTAATATCTTGACCCCATGCCAGTTATAACCTTTCATTTTCCAGTAGGATGATCAAAAATTAGCTTGATATCTTGGAATTCCATATGAATAATAAAGTTTGATACATGTAAATATGGGCTGCACTCAGACTGTCTAAAATCCTCTTCTGTACGTGGGCCAAATCCATACCAAAAATCCCCAGCTAATATTTTTATCACTTTTATTTTAACTACAGATAACTTTAATCTCTAGAACAGAAAATCAGTTTGTAAGAGGCTTTACAATAGTTGACTTTACATAGCTGACCTTCCGTAATGTGGGTGGGCTTCATCCAATCAGCTGAAGGCCCGAAGAGCAAAGATTGAGGTTTCCTGGAAATGGAATTCTGCCTTGAGACTGTAACAGAGAAAAACTGCCTGAGTTTCTAGCCTGCCCTACAATCATACTAGCCAGTCCCTTGAAATCTCTCTTTCTCTATCACATACACACTCTGAAGGGTACAATCACTAAAGAAAAAAAAAAGAGTCAGGTGCTAAATATTAAAACTGTACCCAGAATTTTAAAGTGGGAAATTCTCTATAGTCCAGGAAATATTCAATTTTAGGATGCTAGAACTAATTCACAAAATATATACACATATTTACACACTTTAAACATAACACATTGCATTTAAAACTCATGATTATCATTACATTTATTTACATAAACTTAACTAATTTTGGTACACAATTCCAAATTTGTGCATGTGATCAAACACACACCAGGTCCCAATTCCCAATTTTGTACTCTTTAGTAATTATATATACTATTACTGAGGAAACTATTAAACAACATTCTTTAAAGATTAAAATAAAAAGTTACATCTCTTCGTTATTGTAAAATATTTTATTCCTTCAGATATTTTAAATATGTTTAATACAAAATACTGAGCTTGGAATATTGAAATTTATAAATCATTCTTCTACAAAAAGAGAGAGGCTAGTTAGCTTGATCTCCATTTTTGTCAAACCAAAGACTTTATTTAAAACTAGACAATATATAAAATTGTCATTTTTCCTTCTTTATTTCTTTGAAGTTCTTTACCTATTTCCTATCTTTGAAGTTCCTTTGAAGTCTCTATTCTTGTGCCCTTTAAACTCTTTCAAACTTTTTTTTGAGCTTACAAATTATTTCAGAATAATATATTATTTTAAAAACCTTAATCTATACCACTTTTCACTTTATAAAAATACATTCATAGTCACCCTTTCTTTTTTTAAATTTTTTTTATTTTTCTGAAGCTGGAAACTGGGAGGCAGTCAGACAGACTCCCACGTGAGCCCGACCGGGATCCACCTGGCATGCCCACCAGGGGGCGATGCTCTGCCCAGCTGGGGCATTGCTCTGTTGCAACCAGAGCCATTCTAGCGCCTGAGGCAGAGGCCACAGAGTCATCCTCAGCGCCCAAGCAAACTTTGCTCCAATGGAGCCTTGGCTTTGGGAGGAGAAGAGAGAGACAGAGAGGAAGGAGAGGGGGAGGGGTGGAGAAGCAGATGGGCGCTTCTCCTGTGTGCCCTGGCCGGGAATCGAACCTGGTACTCCTGCACACCAGGCCGACACTCTTCCACTGAGCCAACTGGCCAGGGCCATAGTCACCCTTTCTGAATTAAAGCAATTTCAAGTACTTTATGTTTCATATATTTTACCAATCAAAGCTTCCTAAATTCAACTAAATCATGTTTGGAATACACCAATCTTAGATCATCATCCTGATCCGTGAGATCTCCAGGTGCTGTTTTTATTTTAATAGACTTCTACTATGTTTGTATGATTCATAGCACTCCATGCTCTTCCTGGAAAAAAACAAAAACTTTTATCTATAAAGCAGATTACCTCACACTGTAAACCAGGGTCTTAATGCTTGTGGATATTTTAAATCCAGCAACTGCTCACTGTGTTGTTTCACTGGGGTTCTTCATTTCAAACACAGACAATTATTTACCATTACAGTCTCTGCTTATTCTGATTGCTAAGTTCCAATATACTAAGGTTTAGAATATGGGAAAGTTAATTTCAGGACTTCTGACCTTTCTTGGGGAGGTGTCTCAGTCCTTTTTAAATAGGTAGACAAAATCCATTGAGCACAGCACTTTCATACGTCACAGACCCTGCTAATTCTAAGTCCATTATTTTTCAAATATTCACCAGGGTATTCAGGCCAGCTTCTCCTCTAAGTGGAAGGCAATGGAGATGGAGACCATGGAACCATACTCAGCACCCAGGCCAACTTTGCTCCAGTGGAGCTTTGGCTGTGGGTATCTTGATTAAGGTACTATGAGAGGCCTAGTCTTGGCCTTAACCCCACATCTGTTTAGTGAGGGGTAGAGAGACGAGAAGTCTGCTATGAGAAAGGGAGTACAGCGTGTTGTTGTGTAGACAAAATCAGTAACTGCGAAGCTTTAGAGTTACCACTTGTAGACTGAAAGGAATCATCTGCTTTGCACAAATTCCTTAGCATGAACTCCATTAGCTTTCCCTGGGACCTGTCTTTATAACACTAATAGTTTCTAAGTACTCAAGTGTCAATCATATGAGACTAGGGTAAAGAAAGAGTGTGAAATCTGTCTTGCTTATCCTCTTGTTCTCTTTCTCTCTCTGAAGGAGTGTATTCTTAACAGCTCTGTCTTTTCAGAAGACAAGGAAAATGATCAAATGCATTTTCTGCTCTGTTCAGATTATATCAGTCACCAGTACATATTTGTCTCTCTACAGAGAAGCACAGTAAAGATATATCTAGACCAAATTGTCTATTGAAGATTCAAAATCATTTTTTATTGTGTCAAGATATCCATACCATAGAACTTACTGCTTCAACTATTTTTAAGTGTATACAATTCAGTGGCATTAAGTGTATCTTACGTTGTTGTGTAACCATCAATGTTGTCCACCCCCATAAAATTTTCATCTTCTCAAATTAAAATTCCATACCCATTATACAATAACTCCTCATTGTTCCCTTCCCCCAGCCCCTGGCAACCACCATTCTACTTTCTGTCTCTGTAAATTTGACTACTCTAGGTACCTCACATAAGTAGAATCATACAATATTTGTCCTTGTGGTTGGCTTATTTCAGTAAGCATCATATCTTAAGGTTCATCTATGTTGTAGCATGTGTCAGAATTTTCTTTGTATTTAAGGATGAATTATATTCTATTATATTTATATGCCATAATTTGGTTGATCTATTCATCAATAGGCTCTTTGTTGCTTTATCTTTTTGCTATTGTGAACAATGTTATTACGAGCATGGGTGTAGGAATGTCAGTTTCAGTCCCTGCTTTCAATTCCTTTTAGTACACACCCAGAATTGGAATTGCTGAATTATATAGTAATTGTATGTTTAATATTTTGAGAAACTGCTATACTGTTTTTCACATTGGCTGTACCATTTTATATTCCCATGAGATTCAAAAGCTTTTAACAGGAAAATATAACTAAAATAGTAAGTGATTAATGATATAAAATGACGAATGTAGAAAATTAACCCACAATTATGGACTCTTAGAATTTGCAGAGCCTGTAAAGTATATCAGTCCAACTACCCATCACATATTTGAAAATAATGCTTGAAGTGTGTAGGATGACGTTACCCCCTAGCAAACATTGATTAAAATCTTACTATGTGCTCAGCACAATGCTGTGCAGAACTAAAAGGAAAAAAGAAATTACCCATCTCTTTCTGGAATCCTTTTCTGTAACTACCATAAAAAAAAAAAAAAGCTTAAACATAGTAACCGATCTATTTACTTAGGATAGTGACTCACCCCGGTGGAAAGACCATATATTTTAATTATTTTACTTCCTGTCTATCTCCCTGGGAAAGATAAACTAGTTTCAAAAACAATGTGGGTTGGTAAATATTTTCAATTAGAGTCTGCATGAAGTCCACAGCAGTTATAAAAACAAAACATTTGAAATATAATTGTTCCTTACAGAAACCTGACATCCAGCCATACTCGCCCACAGTATTGTAGTGGAATGGTCTTCCACAGCTTTTACCAAGTTTATAAGTTACACTATTCTGAGGTTTAATGAATGTTTCAATGGAAACGGTTTCTGTCTCAATTGAGAAAAACCAAGTACTTCCAAATAATGATGATGACAGGTAGCAACAAGCATATTATAATAGTAAAGGGAGCCCTTTCTAAGTGTTACCTAATGCTCTAAGTCAGTGGTCCCCAACCCCCGGGCCACAGACCAGTACCAGTCTGTGGGCCATTTGGTACTGGTCCGTAGAGAAAGAATAAATAACTTACATTATTTCCGTTTTATTTATATTTAAGTCTGAACAATGTTTTATTTTTAAAAAATGACCAGATTCCCTCTGTTACATCCGTCTAAGACTCACTCTTTTTTTTTTATAAATAAATTTTTATTTTAATGGGGTGACATCAATAAATCAGGGTACACATATTCAAAGAAAACATGTCCAGGTTATCTTGTCATTCAATTCCGTTGCATACCCATCACCCAAAGAGAGATTGTCCTCCGTCACCTTCTATCTAGTTTTCTTTGTACCCCTCCCCCTCCCCCCTCCCCCCTCTTGTCCATGTCTCTTAGTCTCGTTTTTATGTCCCACCAATGTGTGGAATCCTGCAGTTCTTGTTTTTTTTCTGATTTACTTATTTCACTCCGTATAATGTTATCAAGATCCCACCATTTTGTTGTAAGTGAACTGATGTCATCATTTCTTATGGCAGAATAGTATACTATGGTGTATATGTGCCACATCTTCTTTATCCAGTCTTCTATTTTTTTTACAGTGATTAAAGCCTTTAAGCAAATTCTTGGCCAATACAGCAAGAATCCATAAAAGAGTAGTGTCCTTAACATGTTCACCAAGTCCAAGTTGGCCCCACCACCATGCCAAATCCCTGAAAAATGCAACCCAACCCCAGTTCAGTCTGTTAGGAGCTGTCACAAGGAGCAGGAGTCCAGGAAAAGTCCACATCCAGGAAAAGTCCGCATGGCACTGGAATTGTTGTCACAATTCTATACTTTGCAGCTCATGTCCAAGTCCCAATGACCGCTGCTTCTAGCTGGTAATGATTCAGGTAGACTGGAAAAGCCATCTGCAGCATGTGTGGATATGGAGCTCTGTTCTCCTCTGCCTGGAGAGATGGGACCAGGATGCTTTTTCCTGGAGCTCTGTGACTGTGGCATGGTAAAGAGAACCTTGGGATACACTAAGCTGGGTGGCAAAGGTAGATTCATAATAGAAGTTGGCAAAAGGGGGAAAGAGAGCTCTAAATTAGGAGTAGGTCCCAGCCTGAAATATGAGTGGGGCATTGAGGTAGGAGGAATAAAGGAAACACTATATATTAAACAAAGCAGCAGAAAATAAGACTATCAACATCCACAACAGAGATCTTCGAGGGAAGAATAACAAACCTGACTATTCAGGCAAGACATAGTTAAGTGGCCCTTGTGCAAATGAGATCAGTTTACCTGCTTCTTGAAAGAAATACCCTAGGCTTGTCCACAGTGTCATAGATGGGGCCGACGGCCCTGGGCACCTTCAGCCTTCAGTGGCAAACCCCAGCATTCTGGACAAGGTTAGGTCTTAGGTGGCTGGAGCAGGGCTAGAAGAGACTGAACCCTCCCTTAGAGGAGTGAGGGGGAAGCCTACCTTCCAGTGCCCCTGTTTCCTCACAGCAGAGGCATGTAAGTAAGACTCACCCTTGACACTTGTCTCGGTCACGTGATGATACATTTATCCATCCCACCCTAAAGGCCGATCCGTGAAAATATTTTCTGACATTAAACCAGTCCGTGGCCCAAAAAAGGTTGAGGCCCACTGCTCTAAGTGGTGGAAAGGGTCTCTTTGCTAAACCTTTGAATACTCTGGTATCTTCTCTCTTCTTCAAGACTTTAAAAAATCACAATAAGGGACAATTATTTACCTTTAAGAAAGAAGGAAATAACTGTGCTTTGTGACACTATGCTAAGTGAAATAAATCGCACACAAAATGATAAATACTGAATGATCTTGCAATCTGAAATAACTGAACTCACAGAAACACAGAGTAGAATGGTGGTGACCAGAGGTTGGGGGAGGGAGAAATGGGGAACGTTGGCGAATGCATACAAAATTTTAGTCACACGAGATAAATAAGTTCTAGTGATGTAATGTACAACATGGTGACTATAGTGAACAATACTGCATTGTATACTAGAAATTTGCAAAGAGAATAGATCTTAAGTGTTCTCATCACACACACATAAAAAGGTAATTATGTGAGTTAATGGATATGTTAACTAGTTTGATTGTGGGGATTATTTCACAATGCATACCTATATCAAAGTATGTATAGATATATTTATTTTCTATCTATCAGTTATACTCCAATAAAGCTGAAAAGAAAAAGGGGGTCACAATAAGGTGCACATGACAAACAGCAACTCTATGCCTTAGCCCTCTTGGCTCTGCAGTGTCTTAGAGATCAACTCGTTTAATACCTTTAAAGCTTTTCAAATATTTTTCCTTCATGAGTCCCAGAAATTCCATGATTTTTATAAGGGTAAATCAGAAGTTAATATTAACACCAGAGAACAAGTATAATCATACTGCAGTCTTTTTTATTCTATTTTATTTTATTTATTTTTATCCAGTGAAAGGAGAGAAGGCAGAGACAGACTCCTGCATGTGTTCCAACTGGGATTCACCTGACAAGCCCACTAGGGGGTGATGCACTGCCCATCTGAAGCATTGCTCCATTGCTCAGCAACTGAGCTCTTCTTAGCACCTGACATGGAGGCCATGGAGCCATCCTCAGCGCTGGGGCCAACTTGCTCCAATTGAGACATGGTTGCAGTGGGGGGAAGAGAGAGAAAGAACAGAGAAACAAGAAGGTGAGGAGTGGAGAAGCAGATGGGAACTTCTTCTATGTGCCCTAACTGGGAATTGAGCTCGAGATATTCATACACCAGGCTGACGCTCTACCACTGAACCAACCAGCCAGGGTACATTTATATAATTTCACTCTAAAAACAAAGAATAGTAGAATTTTAGGTTGGCCTCTGCAGAATTATAAGTGTACAATTCCTGTTTGGCTTTGCAATATTTAGACTAGTTTATCTAACTCTGTTATAGTCTTCAAGTCCTCCTACCCTAGAAGTGATTGAGCTAGTCAAAACTTGCCTGTTTTACATAGAAACAGCCAAAAATCTAGGGAAAGTATGTAATTGAGAAGAAAAGGGCAAATTGAGTCAAAAATTCAGTATTTTTTGTCCTATAGCCCAACTGCATTTAAAGGAGGACTTTTCAAGTAATCAATTCCAAAACTCATAGGGAATAATATCTAGTAATGGCATTTCACACAGTCCTTAACTGTACTTCCACTGATAGCCATGCAAACCTGACTCCACTTGGAAGTAAGGTGTGGTGAAGGATACGAAGGGAAAAAAGGAGGACTAGGAGGAAAAAAAGAAATAGTTCATATTTTCTATTCTTTAATTTTTCAATTCAACTCCAGTTGATAAACATTTATGGAAGGTGTATGGTATACAAAGCATTCTTTAGGATTCTGGAAACACAAACAAATTAGATCTGGACTTTACTTCAAGGTGCCTAAGTTCAGTAGAAGAATGTGGTTGACTTATTTATATGTTTCATCTTTTTATTCTAGAAAATCCTGCCAGTGGGATAAAAAGTTTTACAATGCTAGAGTCATGTAGTTGTAAGTGAGGAGTGGGCAATATCTCAGAGCCCCTCAGAATTTGTTATCTCTGGTCAGGATGACCATAAAGAGCTTACCCAGCTGCAACTATCCTCTGCCCTTCCTAGAAAGACCACACTATTTTTAGCTTAGATTGGAAAATTCTACTGCCACTCCTCGTCAAGGTCCCAGCTGCTTTGTGTTTGCTCACTTCAGTGTTATATTAACCTCTCTTTAGCATTGCAAAAAAGTCAGAACTTTTTCAGTTTACCCTTAGTAGTATTACAAAAAGTGAAATGAGCATTTAGGCTTGCATAATGCTGCATTCATTCAATGACTACATTTTTGAATGCCTGTATCAGGTCCTTAGGATATACCAGTGAACATAATAGGCAAAGATTCCTGGTTTAATAGTACCTATATTCCAGTTACTATACATAATAAAAATCCAAGATAATTGAGGCACAGATAAGATATAAATTTTTCTCTCATGTAAAGTAAGTGAAGGTTTAGTCAATCCAGGACGTCACTGGTGGCTCCATTGTCACCAAAAACCTTGACTTCTTCACCATTTCTTCTTTCTCAGCCTTATCTCAGAGCTTCCATCTTCAAGGTCACCTCATGATCATAAAAGAGCTGCTGTGGTCCAGCCATTATGTCCAGAGTCCAGGCGGCGGAAGAAATAGTTAGTGTAGGCCAAAGGGCATGCCAGCATGCTAGTCAACTCTTTTAAAATAGCTTTCCTAGAAGCCTCACCCAACTACGTCTACGTGGAGAAGGGATACCTGCCAAGGAGGCTGGACACTAGCTTTTAACCTGGGCACATATATGCAACCAAAATTGAGGAGTTTAATTACCAGGGAAGAAAAGGAGAATGGGCACTGGATAAGTCACAGTCTTTGTCACAGATATCTTAATATTCATCATGATGTGTGTGTGCACATGTGTGTGTATCAATAAAGAGATAGCTAGATAAATATATATAGAGATAGATAGATAGATAGATGATAGATATAAAAGAGAAATTGTTGAGCATCACACGGGGGAATCATCATACACATGTAGTGCTTTTGGGGTTGTTGTACATGCTGTTTTTTTTTAAAAAATCATATCTATAAATTCTAACTTTAAGTATTAAACTTCTACTCATTTTTAAAATTTTAGAGTGCTGATTATCCCAATCTAGACAGTGTTTAAGGAGTGTGGGTTAGGTGCTGTCACTCATTTCACTTAGTGAAATCCCCTATTCTTGGTTCTCAAAAATAATCTGCAAATTTCTTGATGTATTTATAATGTGAATAAAAAAGATCTCCGTTGAACTCTTACATAAGAGAGAAAAAAAACCTTCCCTGAAAGGTCCTGTTTTTGGTTCAGGAAAGATGATGTGTGTCCTAAATCCTTGGCCTCTTATTTAAAGGTATGACTGGAAGTAGGAGTGCATCGGCTCCTCCCTCCCTCTCCTCTTTGCCTCGTCCTATAGTCCCGGGAAGAGACCGGTGCCTCTAACACAGAGGGCACCTGCACTGAACTGCTCTTATTTAGTAATGAAGGAACTGACTTCCATTCTTTTGGTCTGAGTTTCTTAATTTGTAAAATGAAGGTAATTAAGCTCAATTACTTTCACAGCAGTTTATTTAACTGCTAGAGTAATCACTAATTTCTTTAAAAGTTTCTCAATTCATAATATCGATATCCTTTTATTTTTGTCTTAGAAACAATTTTGATTGAAGACAGGCCTATATATCAACAAAAGCAATAGCACCTTTTTCTATTGTCTTAAGAGAGAGAGGCCACATTCACATAACTTTTATTACAGTATATACTATTATAATTGTTCTATTTTATTTTATTTATTTATTTATTTATTTTTGTATTTTTCTGAAGCTAGAAACCGGGAGAGACAGTCAGACAGACTCCCGCATGCGCCCCACCGGGATCCACCCGGCACGCCCACCAGGGGGTGACGCTCTGCCCACCAGGGGGCGATGCTCTGCCCCTCTGGGGGGTTGCTCTGTTGCAACCAGAGCCATTCTAGCGCCTGAGGCAGAGGCCAAGGAGCCATCCCCAGCGCCCGGGCCATCTTTGCTCCAATGGAGCCTCGGCTGCGGGAGGGGAAGAGAGAGACAGAGAGGAAGGAGAGGGGGAGGGGTGGAGAAGCAGATGGGCGCTTCTCCTGTGTGCCCTGGCCAGAAATTGAACCCGGGACCTCCGCACACCAGGCCGACGCTCTACCACTGAGCCAACCGGCCAGGGCCTATTTTATTTTTTTTCAAGGGAGAGGGAGAGAGAAAGTGAGGGACACAGACAGGGAGAGATGAGAAGCATCAATTTTTCATTGCAACACCTTCGTTGTTCATTGATTGCTTTCTCATATGTGCCTTGGCCAGGGTCTCCAGCAGAGTGAGTGACCTCTTGCTGTGACCTTGGACTCAATCCAGCAACCTTGGGCTTCAAGCCAGCGACCATGGGGTCATGTCTATGATCCCACGCTCAAGCCAGTGATCCCATGTTCAAGCTGGTGAGCCTGGGGTCAAGCCAGCAATCTCGGGCTTATGAACCTGGGTCCTCAGCATCCCAGGCCAATTCTCTACCCACTGTGCCACCGGCTGGTCAGGCCAATTGTTCTGTTTTATTATTTGTTATTGTTAATCTCTTATTGTGCCTAATTTATAAATTAAACTTTATCACAGCTATGTACGTATAGAGAAAAACACAGTATATATAGGGTTTGGCATTATCTGCACTTTCAGATATCCACTGGTGGTCTTGGAACATAATCCCCTGCGGATAAGGGGAATTACTGTACACACATTTGAAAATAGATATAGTGGCATATTATAAGCACTCTTCTGCATTGTGGTTTTTTTTTTTCAGTAAAGAATAAACTCTTTAGGGAAGAGGAGTGAAAAAATTAAGGATTTAGAGTGATAGGAAGACTACTCACTGTACAAACTTTGAATGATTTTTTAACCTTGTGCATGTATTAGTTTTTTCTGTTATAAAACATACATATGAGATAGCTTCTGTATACTCTTAATATTTGAATGAACATCTTAAAAACAAGTAGTAAGATTTTAGAGAAAACCAATTCAAGGTCATTTTACTTCTCTTTTAATTTTGTGGCATTATTAACTTCTTACTTCTTAAGGACCAAGATTTTTAACAACACTAACTTTATGAATTCAGTTTTCCGTTGTGATGCTACTCAAAATCAACTCACCACTAAAAGGAAACATTATTCTGTTGTCTATGAAATATAGAATCTAAGATTTGAGATAAAGAGTGGCTACTACCTGGTAGTCTTAGTTTGAATAAAAATAACCTTCAATTGTAATAACTTGACTTTATAACAAGTCTTGGGTCATGATGTTAAGAGATAGAAAGGATCAGAATCTATCACACTTCTTTGTATGTGAGAAAATAGAGAACCAGAATGGTCAAGCAAAAATGCTCCAGAACACAAAGCAGAGGCTCCTGGTATCCAGTCTACTGCATTCTCAATGTTTTAAAAAGCCTTACTCATCATTTCTGTGTAAGTATTTTATTCACTAAATTTGCCACAAAAAGGATATGACTTCTATAATTCCCCCAAAGGGAGAAAATATGAAAAAAGAAACCCCAATTACAATTCTAAAACTTTATTAGATGCATGCTCTTTTCAAACGAGGAAGCTAAGTTTTAGAGATGAGGTGGAAGTTCTGGAAGCATTCCGCCCTGAGGGAGAATGTGAAAGAGGACAGCGTTGGCTGGTGGGATAAGAAGGTAAAGATGTCTCCTGCGTAGGGCGCAGCCTTCAGATACCCAGAAAAGTCAGTGGGTGTAGGGAACAAAAGGATCTTTCAGAAGAAATCTGTAGGCACGTTAGTGATGTGGTGGAGGGGAGATTTCACTTTTTTAGTTTCTTGGAAGTTTTCCCTTTGAAGAGTAGTGGAGAATAAAACTAAAATCTAAAACTTTTTCCTTTACTTAGGAATATCAGTTGCCACTAAGTTTTGTTTTTAATGCACTGTTCTTTTTTTTTTTTTTTTTTTTTTTAATTAAGACTATTTTGGGGGGGGGGCAGTATTAGGCTCACAGTCAAATTGAAGGGAAAGTACAGAGATTTCCCATACATTTCCTGCCCCCATAAATTCATAGCCTTCTCTATTATCAAAATCCCTTCCAGAGAGGTATATTTAGAAGAAAGAGTGAAGATAGGGAATATATAAGATGGAGTCACTTTAACTAAGAGGCTAAAATTATTAACATGATGAAGGCTGAGGCATGAGGAAAGATCCATTCTTGTTCTAACCAATCTGAGAACTTAAACTTTTTTACTGTCCAGTCTTGTGACAATGCCTGGATATACATCTGGACTTCCAGGTAACCCTCTAATTACCTCCTGAAAGATTTATGTAACCACGCCACCTGATTACCCCCTGAAGGACTTCCATATACATCCTCCTGACATTCATTATCCAGACCACCAGGATGTGACCAGACCTCCTGGCACTCATTTTCTGGGCCACCTGACATCCATCATCTTGATGCCTGACATCTGACTGACGGACCAATTCTGTTATATATATATATATATAATATTTTCACTGCCCTAAAAATCCTCTGTATTTTGCTTATTTGTCATTTGTCTCTTCCAGCAACCACCTCCCCAACCTCTGGAAACCACTGATCTTTTTACTATTGTTAATGTTGGCAGGTAGCTAGACATTTTGATGGGGAAAGAGAGCAATGGGAGTTGGATATTCTATTCTATAAAACTTGGAGGCTCTGGCCGGTTGGCTCAGCGGTAGAGCATCGGCCTAGCGTGCGGACGACCCGGGTTCGATTCCCGGCCAGGGCACACAGGAGAAGCGCCCATTTGCTTCTCCACCCCTCCGCCGCACTTTCCTCTCTGTCTCTCTCTTCCCCTCCCGCAGCCAAGGCTCCATTGGAGCAAGGATGGCCCGGGCGCTGGGGATGGCTCTGTGGCTGGCTCTGTGGCCTCTGCCTCAGGCGCTAGAGTGGCTCTGGTCGCGGCAGAGCGACACCCCGGAGGGGCAGAGCATCGCCCCCTGGTGGGCAGAGCGTCGCCCCTGGTGGGCGTGCCGGGTGGATCCCGGTCGGGCGCATGCGGGAGTCTGTAAGAAGCTACAATATCCCATCTAGCTTAACTTGCTAGAAGGCTCAAGTATTCATAGGCTCAATTGCACATTTCAAGAATCCATTGTGCCTTTAGACTCCATTGTACTTCAGCCCTCTGGACTCAGGTTTGGGAGGAATGTGTCCAAGGCATTGCCAATCTAGTGTTTGGGGTGGGGTTGGGGGAGGTATTTCTGTGCTTCTACTTTGAAACATGTGCAGTGAAAGTCAGAATGGCAACCACAGAAGGCTGTCAGTCTAGCCAAGAAGAAGAATCTGATTGGTTAATGGGAAGAACCAACACAAGTCTGTGCGAAATTTTAAAGAAAATAATTGGTTGACTTAAAGGAAAGCTAATCCTTCCTAGTCCAAAAATATAAACACAGGCTTAGCATAGCCCTTCTCTCCCGGTTTGGAGACAAGCTTGCCACCTCCAAACCGTGCTCATTTGTTTGTAGGGATCTCCAAATAACAGCCATGTACAAAAAAGCATACTCTCAAGTACAGGCCTTGAGCAGCTCCTGGACAGGACATTGATATGGGTTAAACCATGGCTCAGAATATCTGGACTTTGGTCTTTATACTCAGCTAAATGAAGACAGGACTGGACTTCTACCTTGGTGGGACAGACTGAAATGAAACACTGAAAGCCTGTATGCCACCTTCTATTTCAACCCCGAATAAATCTTACTGCAAAAAGCTTCAGCTTCTCTAAGTGTGGATCCAGTAACATGCTTTTCAGATGGCACTGTGTATGTACTGGCATCAGAACCGCTATCACTATCACTATGATTGTGCTTTATCCAGATTGTCATATAATTGGAACTACACATTATGTAGCTTTTTCAGATTGGCCTCTTTTACTTAGTTATATGCATTTAAGTTTGCATGTCTTTCCATGACTCAATAATTCATTTATTTTTAGTGCTGATTAATATTCCATTGTTTGGATGCACCTTGGTTTACCTGCACATCTACTGAAGGACATCTTGTTTGTTTCCAAGTTTTGGCAATTATCAATAAAGCTGCTATAACACCTACATGCAGGTTTTTGTGTGGATATAAGATTTCTACTCCTGTGGGTAATTACCAAGGCATGTGATTTTTGGATCAATGTGGTAAAAGGATGTTTAGTTCTGTGAGAAACCACCAAAATATCTTTCAAAGTGGCTATACCATTTTGTATTCCCATGAGCAATGTCTGAGAGTTTCTGCTGCTCCACATTCTTGTCAGCATTTGGTGTTGTCAGTGTTCTGGATTTTGGCCATTCTTACAGGTGCATAGTGCTACCCAGTTCCAGTTCTGTTAACCATTCTCTAAGTCATATGATTTCCAGATCTGTTGCTGTTCTTTCTCTTCTCAGAAAGCCCTATTTTATGAAGAAATTGATGCTCAAAGAGAAATTATTTGCTTTAAACCATACAGTCAGTAGTATTAGAGCTGAAATTTTTACTTATCATTATTTACAATGAATTGCCTTCCAAGTAGTGACTTTCTTTTTCTTTTTTTTTTTGTATTTTCTGAAGTTGGAAATGGGGAGGTAGTCAGACAGACTCCCACATGCGCCCGACCGGGATCCACCTGGCATGCCCACCAGTGGTCAATGCTCTGCCCATCTGGGGCGTTACTCTGTTACAACCAGGGCCATTCTAGCACCTGAGGCAAAGGCCGTGAAGCCATTCTCAGCGCCTGGGCCATCTTTGCTCCAATGGAGCCTTGGTTGCTGGAGGGGAAGAGAGAGACAGAGAGGAAGGAGAGGGGGAGGAGTGGAGAAGCAGATGGGTGCGTCTCCTGTGTGCCCTGGTCGGGAATCAAACCCGGGACCCCCCTGCATGCCAGGCCGATGCTCTACCACTGAGCCAACTGGCCAGGGCTTCTTTCTTTTTTTAACTGTGAATAAGCTGTACTATAAAACATCAAGGAGCCCTGGGGCTGTTAGAAGAATGCCAGACAACTTCTAAGATATCTGTATCTTTCAAATAAAAGCATGCTTACCTTTTTTATCAAAAGGATTGAACAAGTTTGAAAGAAATCAGTTTTGTTTTATCTCTTAGTTAATAAAAATGATAACTTTCAAAGAATATACTATTTCTAGAGCTAAGAAATTCAAAGCAGGTAATGAGAAGTCTCAATTTCGAATGTCTGATATTTATATTAAGATGGTTGTACCCATTCCCTTTATAATTGGTAAATTGTTTCTCTATTAGAACTTCTCTTTTTGAAGACTATATGAACACCATATATAGTTTTGAGAAACTGCTTGTACTTCCCTGCATATTTGTCTGAGACAGGGAAGGGTATGGAGTAACCTTAGAATTGAGATTATTGTAAATGGTAAGATTTATGAATTACTGACTTAGCTCTCAAGCGATCCTGATTAGATTTTGATTTCTCACTGAGGTCAGTTCTAGGTCACTGTATTCTGAGTCTTTATGCCACTTAGTCATGATGGGAAGTATAGTTGACCGGATTTCCCCATTGATGTTGCCACTTGACTACCTCTAAAATATGAAGTGTGTGAATTCTGTTTTGTTCTAGACTTAAGTAGCAGAAAATTCCTGCTTTCATTCCCAAACACACTTCCTCAAATTTATAGAAGACAGAAGTCCCAGTAGAATCACACAGCAGACGTTTCTGGCTTGTGATCCTTCCGTAGGGGCTATGTGGGCACCAGCACGGGAATTTTTCACAGGCCACACGGTACTTCTTTTATTTATTTATTTATTTATTTTATTTATTTTTTTTTTTTATTTTTTTTTTCTGAAGCTGGAAGTGGGGAGAGACAGTCAGACAGACTCCCGCATGCACCCGACAGGGATCCACCCGGCACGCCCACCAGGGGCGATGCTCTGCCCCTCCGGGGCGTCGCTCTGTTGCGACCAGAGCCACTCTAGTGCCTGGGGCAGAGGCCAAGGAGCCATCCCCAGCGCCCGGGCCATCCTTGCTCGAATGAAGCCTTGGCTGCGGGAGGGGAAGAGAGAGACAGAGAGGAAGGAGGAGGTGGGGGTGGAGAAGCAAATGGGCGCTTCCCCTATGTGCCCTGGCTGGGAATCGAACCCGGGTCCCCCGCATGCCAGGCCGACGCTCACCGCTGAGCCAACCGGCCAGGGCCCACACGGTACTTCTTAATGAATAAGAGCCATTTCTTACTAATTCAAATAAATTGGATAAAGAATAAGCTGAATTAACCCTGATCAAATAGCTCAGTTGGTTAAAGCATCGACCCAAAGTGCAGAGGCTGGCAGTTTGATCCCTGGTCAAGGCACATAGGGGAACAGATTCATGTACCTGTCTCTCTCTCTCTCTCCCCTCCTTTCTCTCCAGAATCAATAAAATAAACACAAAAAAATAAAAAAGATAATAGGCCAAATTAGTAAAATCTTTTAACTATGTACTTAAGAACTCTTTTAATTTTAATAATTTTAAACATAAAAATTACAAGAATAATGTATGAAATTTATCTATGTATCATATTTTACCCAGATCCCCAAATTTTTAACCACATTTATTTTAAAATTCTCTGTCTCTGATATCAGCCCAGAAGGTTAGGCTCTGGTTAAGAGATTTTCCCCTGAGGGCAGGCCTTGGTAAGAAGAACAGAGTACTCAGACAATCATATTTTTCAAAACGTCCCCTTGATATTTCTAGTACTTACATGGCACCATACCGAGTTGTTACAATATTATTGACTAAAATGTAATTGAAAAAATTTAAGAAAAAATGTGGCATTAGGAAGCACAGGGGGATTTTTATGATATTTACCGTCAGAACTTGTTAGCCTTCTGCAGGTAAGTCTCACAGTGTTGTGAGGTACCCTTGACTGGTCCGGCTGGACTCGTCCACCCTGAGCCTCCAGCAATTGGTCAGTTAGAGTTCAGGCTTTCCTGCTCAGGCTCTGGCTACGCAGTGCTTTCCTCTGATGCAGGGGTCCCCAAACTTTTTACACAGGGGGCCAGTTCACTGTCCCTCAGACCGTTGGAGGGCCAGACTATATAAAAAAAAAAAACTATGAATAAATCCCTATGCACACTGCACATATCTTATTTTAAAGTAAAAAAAAAAAAAAAAAAAAAAAAAAAGACGGGAACAAATACAATATTTAAAATAAAAAACAAGTAAATTTAAATCAACAAACTGACCAGTGTTTCAATGAGAACTATGAGCCTGCTTTTGGCTAATGTGATGGTCAATGTCCGGTTCCATATTTGTCACTGCTAGCCGTAACAAGTGATATGACGTGCTTCCGGAGCCGTGACGCGTGCATCCTGCGTCACCGGAAGTAGTACTGTACCTGAGCGACGCCCTGCTTTGCAGGGCCGCCACATACAGTACTCCAGGAGCTCCTCTCACTTACCACCAATAAAACAGGTGCCCCTTCTGGAAAGTGTGGTGGGGGCCGGATAAATGGCCTCAGGGGGCTACATGCAGCCCGCGGGCCATAGTTTGGGGACCCCTGCTCTAATGGGTCTCTGCTCTGGGAACTCAAGCCTCCCTGTATTCACCTGTCTATCTCTGTAATCCAGGGGCAGAGGTTTGCCATGTGTCCCCCTCTCAGTCTGTTCAGCTTTTTATTTGGTGTTAGGACAGATTCATGACTTCAAATCTCCTTACATGCAGAATGGGAAACTGGAAGTTTGGACTTAAAAAAACCTTTTTATTAAAAAAAATGTAGGCTTACAGGAAGGTTGCAAAAATTAGTTAGAAGTAGTCCTATACACCCTTCATACAGATTCCCGAATATGAACGTTTTATCACATTTGCTTTATGTGGGAATATGCTAAGAAAATATGTAGCGTCAGATGACAATTAGAGATAGCGCAGTGCCCTATGGTGAAAATCCTGAGCAGAGGAGAGTCCAGGGGCCTCTCTGACCTGTACTGGAAACAGTGCATGCTGGAAACAGCAAAACCACAGGATAAGATTCAGTAACGGAAATGTTTAGGCTCTCAGAACGGAGATTAGGAGTTAGCATGTTCCTTGTCTTTTACTTTGCCCCCTGAAAACTTCTGCTCTCTGCTTCTTTGCATTATTTGTACTGGCTAATAAATATCTGAGTAAGGCTGGGGACGGGGCTTCAGTCCTTCGGTCTACTGACAAGGGCTGTCTGTTGTCTCCCCTGGACCCCTTGGAAATTGTCATCTGGTCTCTGAGTAGTTCATTGTTGCCATGACAACTTCATCCATCTATGTACTTGCCTGATTTTTAAGTGCTCGAGATATAAGTATATATTTTCTAAAAACAAAAACATTGTCTTAAATAAACGTAACACAATCATCAAAATCAGAAATTTAGTATAGCTACAAAGCTATTAACTATTCTATAGATGTTTTTTAACTTCTGACAATCGTCCCTAATGTCTTTTACAGCAAAATAAAAAGGTCTTTTTGGCCTAGGATCTAATTCAGGATCACATGTTACATTAGTTGCAATGTCTCTTTAAGTGTGTTTTAATGGGCAACAATTCTTCAGTTTATCTATCTTCCATTACTTTGATATTTTTGAAGATTACAGGCCAGTTATTTTGTAGAATGAGCTCAATTTGGGTTTGTTTGATTTTTCTTCATTATCTGAATCCCTCAGGTTATGTAGTTTGGGCAGAAGCAACACAGAAGGAAGGGAAGCTGTATTCTCCCCAATGCATCATATCAGAAGCACATGAGGTTGACTTGTGCCATTCCTCATGTTTGATCACTTGCTGAAAGTGGTGTTTGCCAGGTTTCATTGTTGTAAAGTTACTAATTTTCTATTTGTAACTAATAAGACTATTGTGGAGAGACTCTTTGAGACTATATTACTATTATGTTTGTCTTGACTCATACTGCCACTAATTTTAACATCCATTGATGATTCTTGCTTAAAACCTTTATTACTATAGTAACTGACAAATGATTATCTTATAATTTCACCCTTTCTTCTACCTTTATTAACATAAACTCTACTATATGGACAAATTTTTCTCTTATTATTTGTTTTTATCAGCATGATCTCTTAGATTCTTATTTAATTCAGTAGGTTATGATTTATACTTATCAACATCTTAATTGGTCCAGATGTCTCCAGGAAGACCCCTCCAACAGCTGCCTGTGTCCTTTCCACAATCCGTCTAGTTTTTTGTGTGCACTTACTTATTTACTGGCACAGTAAGGTATTCCAGGCTCTGCCATTATGGGTAAATGAAATAAAAATGCTTCTTAAGCTTATGAGTATTTACTTAATTCTAAACTAGTGTTGAAGGTTTCATTGTTCTTAAAATACTAAATAAAATAGTCATACTTGTTGCATCCTCCCCAAGTATCTTCATCTGTAGTGGCTACTTGTAGAAAAAAAGTTTGGGGACTGCTATATGATTACTTTTCATTTGTAGGTGGAGAAACTCATGGTCAGCTAGTTGTTGGCTCTTTGGTCTCTGTTACTGTGCATTTAAAGAACATTAGGTCTCCCACTCTGTGTTTATTTGATTAGGTTAATGTAGTTGAAGTGGGAATTTAAGTTGTCTGTGACTAAAAAACAGAGGGACTGCAGCCTTCATGTTGATACCCCATTAAAATTGTCTAAATAAAATTAAAAAACAAACAAACAAAAGAAAGAAAATAAAGAAATGCTCTACTTCTGGAATATTTGGATCTGTGCTAGCAAATTCTTGTTATAATAGTAATAGTTGTCATATGTTTTGCATGCCTACTATGGGCCAAGTCCTGTAATAGATGCATTATCTTATTTTTGATACTCTTAACTTTTCTGTCTTTTTCCCAAAATAGAACCCACTCTCAATCTGTCCATCCAAATATGTATCAAAGGTAACAAGCACATTCTCCCAAGTTGAGCTGAATTCTTGAACAGCTTAATTAATTAAACTTTCTAAATATGCATCAAAGGGTAATGTGCAAATTCTCTCAACTTGAGCTGTATTCTTGAACAGATTAATAGGATCCATCTTGTGTGTCTTCCCCCAATCCCTCTCTAATGCCTCTTCCTCTACCAAGTCTTACATCTAGTGTTTCCCCAAAGGTTCTGTCTTTGGCCCTTTTTTCTTTTCATACTACTCTCTTCCTTAATGAGGGCAATCTTTTCCACAGCTTGCATATTTTTATTTAATCTTTTTTTTTAAGTGAGAGGCAGGGAGGTAGAGAGACAGATTCCCACATGTACCCCAACTGGGATCCACCCAGCAAGCCCCCTATGGAGGGGTGCTCTGCCTATCTGGGGCTGTTGCTCTGTTGCTCAGCAACCAAGCTACTTTAGTGCCTGAGGCAAGGCCACGATGCCATCCTTAGCACCCGGGATCAACTTGCTCGAATGAGCCATGGCTGTAGGAAGGGGAGATAGAAAGAGAGAGAGAGAGCGAGAGAGAGAGAGAGAGAGAGAGAGGAGGAGGGTTGGGGGATGGGTGGAGAAGCAGATAGTCGCTTCTACTGTGTGCCCTGACTGGGAATTGAACCAGGGACTTCTACATGCTGGGCTGATACTCTACCTCTGAGACAACTGGCCAGGGCTGCATATTTTTTTTAAACATGTAAATAAGAACTCCCCTAGCTCCTGACTGGTATGTTCAACATAAAATTCACATTCAACATGTTAATACTGGAGCTCATTTTCTTCCCAGACTGACTCCTCCTTCTATAGTTCTAATTTTATTGATCAGTCACTACATCCATCCAGGCACATAAGTCAGAAATCTGGGAGTCATTTTGACTCCTCCTTGTTCCTTACATATCAGATATTATGAGTTATTGCCTTAAAATCTCATCTGACTCTTACTTTCCATTCCTATTACCATAATCTTTGTTCAAAATCTTATCTTTTGTTTGAACTACTGCTAAAGTCTTCTAACCACCCTCCCATTTCTAAACACTGCCCTCCATATTAGTGTTGCTCAGATCTTTTAGAATGAAAACTCAGTAATTTAATTTCTCACGTTAGAAAACTCCAGTGGTTTCATATTGTTTTAGTTAGAGTAGAAATCCAATCCCCAATCCCCTTGGTACCACAAACAAACTCTTCATGATCCAGCCCCCAATACAGCACTCTGATCCCTCCACCCAATACTCATCACCATCCCCCTTCCATTTAGGATTTTTCTTCTGGTGAAAAACCAGAGGAAATTTCTGGTGAAACCAGAAAAAAATTCCGTTGTTTGTGCTGCCTGTCACCACTCAGCTAAATAAGAAAAGATAAGGATTGCCTGACCAGGTGGTGGTGCAGTGGATAGAGCATCGGACTGGGACGCGGAGGACCCGGGTTTGAGACCTCAAGGTCGCCAGCTTGAGTGCAGGCTCATCAGGTTTGAGCAAGGCTCACCAGCTTGAACCCAAGGTCGCTGGCTCGAGCAAGGGGTCACTTGGTCTGCTGTAGCCCCTTGTTGGGCAGATAAAATGTATTATGCTCACTTTGTTAAAAATGGCGCTGACCATGTGAGGCCGTTGCCCAGGTGATATTAATGTGTGTTGAGAATCCTTGTAGTCTGGGGCTTGGTTTTGAGATTAAGCCTTTCCCACCCTTTTTGATGTGGGGTGGTACAATCCAATCATGCCTCAGAGAAGTGACTTTGTATTAGAGACTTCCCTATTTTGTATATTGGATTAGAGGTTGTGAAGCTACAATATAAAATGGGGACGGAGCGGGAGCTTGCTCTCTTGGTTCCTGGGATGATTAGCATGAGAGAGCAGAGGGAGCAGATCAGAGAGCAGAAAGAGGCCATGTGGCCAGGGGAAGCAGCCAAGATGGCAGAGTGCTGAGTGAGATGCCAGTTTGTGCAGAGTTTGTATCTGGGACAAGGAAGGAGATGGGGAACTGTTGGGCAGATAGAGTATATTATGCTCACTTTGTTAAAGATAGTGCTGCCCACTGGAGGCCGTCGCCCAGGCGATATTAATGTGTGTTGGGGGCAGGCAGGATCGTTGTAGCCTGGGGCTTGGTTTTGGGATTAAGCCTTTCCCACCCTGTTTGCTGTGGAGTGGTACAATCCAATCATGCCTCAGAGAAGTGACTTTGTATTAGAGACTTCCCTGTTTTGTATATTGGATTAAGGGATTTTGGTGTTCTACACTATAAAATGGGGACGAAGCGGGAGCTTGCGCTCTTGGTTCCTGAGGTTAGCATGAGAGAGCAGAGAGAGTAGAGCCAGCAGCAGGAGGAGGCCACGTGGAGGAGGCCAGGAAAAGCAGCCAAGATGGCAGAGTGCTGAGTGAGATGCAGAGTTTGTATCTGGGATAAGGAAGGAGATGGGGAACTGAGGAGAATAGGCTGATGAGCTAGAAACCTTTGATTCTAGGAAACTCGGATAGGTCAGTGGCTTTGTGAGCACTGAATGTGAGTGGGTTTTGGAGCCCAGTGAGTGTTTTTACTTGCCCACCGGGTGCAAGCTAGAATTAAAGAAAATGGCCTATCAGTTTTTGGCTCCATTGTTTCTTTACCGACTGTCCGAATCCAATGCGAACCTGCATGGGCCAGGCTGCTCTGATGGTAGCCTTGGCTTCTGGCTTTACACCCCTGGTCAAAGCACATATGAGAAATCAATCAATGGACAACTAAGGAACCGCAACGAAGAATTGATGTTTCTCATCTCTCTCCCTTCATGTCTGTCTGTCCCTATCTGTTCCTCTTTCTGATTTTCTCTGTCTCTGCCACAAAAGAAAAGATAAGATAAGAATTGGATCTTTATGGGTGCTTTACTCAGATGGCTGGTGATCTGAGAAGGTGGCGGTTCTGTACTCAAAACCCGTCTTAACACCTCATCTCAGCCAACCTTCTTTATAAGGAGAAGAAAGGGATAGGTAAGGGGTTTGGAATTCAGGGAAAAGTTAATTATACTGCTCACAAAAATTAGGGGATATTTTGTAGCTTCATATTCATTTTTGAAAAATCCCCTAATGTTTGTGAGCTGTATAGATAAAAGTTGCAGTACAAGGAGTCTTCTAGCATTTCTTCATCTACTGACCAGGTAATTCTTTATCTGCATCCTTGTCATCAGGCATTCCGTCCACGGAGCACAGGGGCTTAGATACCATCTTGCTTGTGGATCTCCTGGGCCTGGGGCACAAAGGTAGATTACATGCAACCTTATCAAGTCACATAGGCCCATTCATCTATCCAACTTCTGGAATAAAGCTTTTTACTTGCATTAAACATTAAGCCTATTGATTATACATAAAAGCAACTACAATATTACTAAAGCTAAATTTTTAACTCTTGACTTCCCGTATCACTGGCAGCCACAAACATGCTATTTTAGGCTTCTTGGGTTGTTCATGTTATTCCTGCTCCTGCAATGACTTCCATCTCCTTGTCTAGTTAAAGAAAACATCATCATCACTTACTCACCACAAGCATTACCTTCTTTCAGGCACTTTCCCTCCCATCCCCCATCCTCCATCACTGACAAGTTCCTATTTTAAAATACCCCATATATATTTCTCCTAGCACCTACATTATTTTGATTACACTTCCCTAATGACATGTCTACTAGACTAATCTCTTGAGGCCATAGAGTATATATTATTGCTTTCGGATCCGAAGAGCCCAGCATTGTACTTGGTGTATAATTAAGCTGGCCATATAACTAGGTGTGAGCCTGTTCACCTGGCTTATTTACTAACTGCACCCTTTTTCACTCTCAAAAGTGTCTTGTTTGGCAGATAAATTATATATGGTTACTCTCCACGTAGTGTATGGTTAGTAAATGTTTGAACGAGGGAATGAATGAATAAGTCTTTGTTTTTCTTAATTAGCCCGGTATCTGAGGGACTTTTTTTTTAAGTTAGTTGCTTATTCCTGGAAATGCTGAGGTTGCCGGTTCGAAACCCTGGGCTTGCCTGGTCAAGGCACATATGGGAGTTGATGCTTCCAGCTCCTCCCCCCTTCTCTCTCTCTGTCTCTCTCCTCTCTCTCCTCTCTAAAAATGAATAAATAAAAAGAAATTAAAAAAAAAAGTTAGTTGCTTATTATATAGTTTTCCTTAGCTTCATTCCTGCCTGACTTCATGTTGTTTCAAGTTATCTTGGGCAACACAGCACTCAATCGCCTTCTGGACTCGCCGCATGATTTCAGAGTTTGCTGCAGTTTTGTAATCATTAGATATATTTCCTGATGCCAGTCTTTCAAAAGTTCAACGAATTAATATAATATGCAAAAACAAAAGTTGTCAGAATTCCCACCTAACCCACACTGCCCTGTTATATAGCTACATAGTTCATTATGTGTGGCCCAAACCAGTTTGTTTTGCCCAAAACAAAAATGAATTCCGCTGGAGTCAATGCCCTTTCATTTGCGGACCAATAGAAAGCCAGAATTCAGGGCACCGGGTGTCCTTTCTTCCGCCTCGTCTTCTGGGTCTCTAACTTCTCCGGGCTAGTCCGCACCGACTCCCAGCGGGTCGGGCCCGGGGGCGGCGAGGTGCGGAGGCGGCAGGCGGGATGAGCGCGGCGCAGGGCGGCTCGGTACGGACGCTGCGGGTGCCGGGCCGCCACGGCTACGCCGCCGAGTTCTCCCCGTACCTGCCCGGCCGCCTGGCCTGCGCCGCCGCGCAGCACTACGGAATCGCGGGTGAGGCCGGGCCGGGCCGCGCCGTCGGGTCGGGGGCGGGTTCCAGCCAAGTTCAAGGCCGGCTTCCCCCGGGGGGCGGAAAGCACCTCCGACAGTAGACAGCGCCGCAGCTGAACGCCAGGGGGAGCAGAGGAACCGATCGGTCCCGCTCCCTCCTTTGTCCAGCGTGGGGACTTGGTCTGCAGACAGTGTCAGTTTCTTTCTGCGTTTCACCGTATGCAGAAGTAGCATGTGGAAGACGCCTAGGGGCCCGTGTCCTTAAGAGCGTTCCGATTCCACTGCCATCTGACCCCCTACCCCCTTCCTTTTGTCCCCCCAAAGTAAACACCGCCCTAGAGAGAGTTTAGCCTGTTTGGCCCCTCCGACCGGTCCGACACGTCCACAGCACTTGTAAGACCTTCCTCAGGTCACACCGGAACCTGTTAGCTCGTCCACGTTCCCCACAGTCAGCATTTGGGCTGTCAGTGGAAATCGAGTGCCCCTGAACTGACGCTTGGAGTCTCCTCGCAATCGCCATAATGAGATGTATCCAGTTCTGCCCTCACCGTGTTGTCCTAGGAGGAATACATATAAATAGTATAACTGCAAGCACTTGTTTGGGGTTTAAGATCATTGTTTGTCCTGGACTAGGTTGAGAAGGAGGGTTCCATTCTAATCTTTCTTCTTTTCATTCATATCCTAGCTATTATTTACACACTGAAGATCTCTGAAACAAGTCACTACATAATGCCAGCTTTCAGTAGTAGTTTTTGTTTGGTCCTACAGCTGGAAAAATAACGTGATTTCTAAAACTCAGAGGGAGAGAAATATTTGCTTTATTATATTTTCATCATTACTTCGTGTTGCTGTCACATTGAGATATACAATAATTGCCCACCAGTTATGTTGAAGACCCATGAGTTTGTGATATTTTGAATTAAAACCTCTACAAAAACTTTAAAGGAGTTGGTATTAAAAAACAAACACATGTTGATTATAAAAGAGCCCCCCCACCCCCAATTCCTGTAGCAAATATAACTTTTAAAATATGCTGATCCCTTAGTAAAATAATTCATCTTTGGTAGATAACTGATACATTGTGTTCAACACTTTACCACCAAGTATGTGGTAAATTTGACCAAGAATTTTGTTTTTAAATCCCATGTTGAACTCATTTTAGATTTCTTGGCAAGGCAATGTGATGTAGTAGGAGCCGAGTCCCAGGGGTCTGTAACCTTGAGGTTTGTAACCTGTAAATGAGGATGATAACAGCTATCTGGGAAGTTTGTGTGCCTGGCACCTGCCTGGCCACAGAATATGAACTTAAATATCTTCTCTGTTCGGGCTGTCTGGATTTCACGTAGAGGTGAGATGGTAAGTTCAGTGTTGAATGATTGAAACACAATATGGGAAGAGATGGAGAACACAATCTGATCATTTTGTATACATGGCCTCAACAAATAGAGGGAGAAATTCGTGGTAGTAAAATTAGGTACTCAGGGCTTGATCCCTCCTCCTTGACCTTAGATGGTCCCCTGACAGGTTCAACGGCATGACCTCAATTTTTTTTTCTCCTTAGGCTGTGGAACCCTGCTAATATTGGATCAAAATGAGTCTGGGCTTAGGCTTTTTAGAAGGTAAAGTGGTTCTCTAGGTATTAACTTATATGTATTCTCTTTTGCTATAGAAGCCTTAATAGAATTAGATTTTGAATCTTTTTTAGCCATAGTTTTTTACTTTTTAAATTTGCCATAATTCAGCATTTGCATAGTACAGAACTTATTTTTGCAATTAAATTTGATTGTGATTTTTGTTCTAAAGCTCTGGTTTCTTAGTGTCCATTTAGAAATTATAAAACTTAAACATAAAAAAGATAAACTCGGTATTGCGCTGTGTGGCATTTTTATCTTTGTTGTTTTGGTACCGTAGTTTAGCTTTACTCGTTCAGGAGCTAATTTCCATTTCGTAGATTAGCTAGTGCCTCTTTCGCTTGCTCTCCGTGCATGTCTTGTCTTGATGACTGACTCAACACCTCCATCCGAGCAGTCAAAGGTAGACAAGGGAAAGGAGGTGCTGTCAGAAAATAGCTACCTGCTCATAGCTCCAGTGAAAGATTTATGGGAAAAGTTGAAATGATTGCTCTAAATTAGGATTTTAAAATGCTTGCTGGGCCCACCCCTGAACCACAAAAAACAGTGAGCACCCAAGAATGGCAGCATGCCCTCTTGTAAATAGTGCTGGATTTCTAGTGGGGAGGCCTATTTTAATCCAGCTTTGCAGTCTTCTAGCTGTGTGAGTTGGGCTATTCTTTTAACTTCTCTGAACCTGTTTCTGCATATGACAAGCGCCTGTTCTACTTATTTCTCATAGTTGTGAAGACCAGGTGAGATATTATGTGTTAAAATGTGATTATCTTAAAAAAAAACTAACATTATTCTTTTATGTCCAACTGCCTATGTAACTAGATTTTTTTTTCTTTAATTTTTCCTGGTGTAGTTTTGACTGGAATGATGGTTTGTTTGACGTGACCTGGAGCGAGAACAATGAGCATATCCTGGTCACCTGTAGTGGGGACGGCTCGCTGCAGCTCTGGGACACCGCCAAAGCCGCGGGGCCACTGCAGGTCTACAAGGAACACACTCAGGAGGTACTCTTTCTGGGATTGTGAGTTTTCTATGGATGAAACGCACTTGGATGCAAACATGGGGAAATGCCCTCAGGGAACAGGAAGTTTAAGCCTTAGTGTTTGTTGTACATGGGAGACAGAATTTTTTGTTTGATTATTCAAACATACACTACCTCTTAGCCTGAAGTGCTGGAAAAGAAGAAAAGGTCAGGCTTCTCATTAGTCAGTAAAAGTGCCGCCAGGAGTAGCACGTGTGGGTGCACCACTCCCTCTGGTGAGGCCATAGCTCTCCTTGTGCTGTAGGAATAGGGCGGCCATACTCTGTCTCCAGGTTGAGGTAGGGGGAGTTTTCACAGAGACATCACGGCATTGCTGTTAGGTCTTCGGTAGGATTCCTAGGGATTTTCACTTAGACCACCCTTTCAGACGTTAAGTAGGAATAAACTATAACTTAGGTATTTGAAATGAACAAGAGTCAACAAATGATTGCCTTAACTGAGTGGTTCCCAAACTGTGTTATATATTAGAATCACCTAATGAGCTTCTAAAAATCTTCATGCCCAGGTCATAGTGTCTGGAGTTGGAGCCAGTCATTAGTATGATATTATATAAAGAATTCCAGATGAATCCAGTATGCAACAGTGGCATTCAATTCTAATGACCTTGATATGTGTATTGTCTAATATTTTGGGGGTTGTAGATTCAAAAGGTAGATTTTAAAAAATATTTAATAAAAGGAGTGATTTGATTCACCTTGCAGAGTGGTAACTCACAGTCCCTTTAACCTCAAAGCTTTAAAGCTTTTTTGTAAAGAAGAGAAAACAATAGTTTTATTTTTTTTTTTTTATTTTTTTATTTTTTTTAAATTTTATTTTTATTTTATTTATTCATTTTAGAAAGGAGAGAGAGAGGAGAGAAAGAGAGAGATAGAAGGGGGGAGGAGCAGGAAGCATCAACTCCCATATGTGCCTTGACCAGGCAAGCCCAGGGTTTTGAACCGGCGACCTCAGCATTTCCAGGTCGACACTTTATCCACTGCGCCACCACAGGTCAGGCAACAATAGTTTTAAATAGATGGAAACTGTAATGGAATATGTTCGAGTAGAGAATGACTTTCATGCATGACAACTGCTACTGTATTTGTGGTCTTTTGTCATATGGTCAGTGCAGCTCTCACTGTCTCAAAAGACACTTGCTCTATGCCTGTCTCTAAAGCAAGTTGATGAGTTAATCATACCTAGGAATCAGAACCCTACATCCCCGATTTTAGAATCTATTAGGAAACATATGTAGGAGAATTATGTAATCTTATTTCATAATTTTCAATCATATAAAACTAGAAATACTTTTTAGTTTAAGTACAAGCTGATATCCTATGAAGGAATTACTGGCATAGCTAATTAAATATATATAGAATTTACATTTTATTTAAGACCAGGAAGAATATAAGCATATGTATTTAAATATATTTATAGAACACATGTTATAAATGTATACTTTATATATTTAACAAAAAATAAGCAATGGAAAGACAATTTGAAAGCTAATAACAATGATTACCTTTGAAAGGGGTTGGGGAAGGAGGCAGGAGAGAGGGAACTAGGATGGAAACAAGATTTCTCCAAATGCAGCTTGCATTATAGTTTTGACATTGGAGCAATTGAAATATGTAAATAAAAAGAAAGAAGTTATCGCTAAAATTTGCAAACAAACAAATGAATCTAGTAATATATCAAATTGGAGCCATACATAACTAAGGTTGATATAATTATTTCAAGTAAATTTAAAAACATACTATTTAATTGTACATACCTAATGGGATATTTCTGATAAACAGAAAGAATTACAAAAAAAGTTTCTAACTGCATTCAGAAAAATTAGTATTGTTATTTTGAAACTCTCACACATATATTATAGGATAAAGCATAACAATAATTAGGTCATTAGAAAAAAGTTTCAATGTAAGAGAGAAGTGATATGAGAATAAAAAGTTGAATAAGACATTTAATCTTAAAATTGAATAGGAAATAACCATATAGACTTGTTTATTTTTCTCTGCCTAAAAATGTATACATTTCTTAGTTCTTTAGACACTAAAGACCTATATGCAGTGACAACTAGTGCCAGTGAATATTCTTAGTGCCCAAATTATGGCCTCTAAATACTCTTTCCCACTAAAAAGAAAAGGGATCTTTGGAGAAATAATTGATTCCAGGACGAGAGAGGAAGCATACAAGATGAATCTAAGACATCTTGTGTCAGAAAGTTGTGGAAGGCCACTGGGATCATGTCAAAAGTTTAGAAGAGACCATCTGAGGGAGCTCTCGCTGACCAGTGTTGGGACAATAGAAACATCAGAAGAAATGACAGCAATGGATTGAAACACTATATACAGAGAGACACCCTTGTGTGTGTATTTTCACTCCTTGTTAAAATAACCCCAACTGGTCACCATTGAAGATTAACAGGATAACTAACTTATTCTGAATATTGATGAATCAAGGAAAAGAATCAAAGCATTTACCCTGCCTTTCCTGTATGAATTTTATTGTGGAGTAATTAAACAGCTGATGTGGAAAATTTCTTATAACAGAATTCTAGCTAATAAATGCAGTAGGAATAACAGAGTTAGAAAAGTCACCATTTAGTAGCCTTTAATGAAATAAGGACTCTAGGTAAGGTTATACATGGATACTAAAACCATTAATTTAAGACAGATATATCTTCTGAACAATTTTAGTATCACTAAAAGTGGATCATCCAGAAATTATACCACTTCCAATGTAATAGGAAGCTAAAAAAATAAAAAGATTGAACTGAATCTAATCAAGCCTCTAGATCTAACTTCAATCTAAAGGAATTAAGAAGTATAAAAGAAAAAGTTAAACACCACCATGTGGAAATAATTAGCCAAATCCAGAATGTAGGATATTCTATAAGACCATTAACTTTGTTTCTTCAAGAAAGAAATGTCTTTACTGTATTTGTGTATTGTCCCTAATATAGTTTTTTGGTGGAGTCTTTGAAGTTTTCTACATACAGAATCATGTCATCTACAAAAAGTGATAGTATTATTGTACAAATCCTTCTTTCTCAATATGGGTGCCTTTTATTTCTTTCTCTTACTTGATTGCTCTGGCTAGGACTTTCACAACTGTTGAATAAAAGTGGTGAAAGTGGGCATCCTTGTCATAGACGTGGTATGGTGGTTACCAGAGGGAAGAGGCTGAGGGGGGTAAAGGGAGGTAGAGGGGGCCAATACATGGTGACGGAAGATGGTTTGGCTTTGGGTGATGGGCACACAATGCAGTACACTGATCATGTACCGTAGAGATACCCTGAAACCCATACAATTCTATTAACCAATGTTACGCCATTGAATTTAGTAATAAAAAATAATTTAATAAATGTCATGGGGAGAGGGGGACAGGAGAAGCAAGGTGGGGCGGGAGGGCTTTCCTAGATTAGAAGAGACTTCAGAGACATAATACCTAAGTGTAAAATATGGATTTTGTTTGGATCCTGGTTCAAATTAACTTTAAAAAGACATTGGGGAAATATGAATATGGACTTAGTATTAGATGGTATGGAACTTTTCTTCGTTGTGTTAGGTGGAAAAATGGCCTGTGCTTATGTAGAAAAGAAAACCCTTCTTATCTACTGAAGTATTTATGAGTGAAATTGTCTACTGTTAAAATACTCCAGCAATTAGTCAGTAATGGGATAAAACAAGACAGGCAAGGCCCTGGCCAGTTGGCTCAGTGGTAGAGCATCGGCCTGGTGTGTGGATGTCCTGGGTTGGAATCCCGGTCAGGGCACACAGGAGAAGTGACCATCTGCTTCTTTACCCCTCTCTCTCTGCCTTCTTTGTGTCTCTGTCTCTCTCTCTTTTCCCCTCCTGCAGCCATGGCTCGATTGATTTGAGCACGTCAGCCTTGGGGCATTGAGGATGGCTCTCTGCAGCCTCCACCTCAGGTGCTAAAAATAGCTCAGTTGTGAGCATGGCCCCAGATGGGTAGAGCATTGGCCTCAGATTGGGGTTGCTGGGTGGATGCTTTTTGGGGCTCACGTGGGAGTCTGTTTCTCTATCTCCCCTATTCTCACTTGGAAAAGAAGAAGAAGAAAAAAAACAAGACAGAAGGTATATATATAATGGATACCTAGGGATTTATTATGCTGCTTTCTGTACTTTTATGACATTAAAGTTTTTCTGTCGTGAAAAATTAAAAAATTCATTTCGTGTTAAAAGAAATATGTAGCTTCTTCTAATCACTCAGTAATTAAAAGTCAGTGTTTCTTTCCTTTGTACTGATACAGAAAGTATGAACAGTTCAGACATAGTTTTTCTTTGATGATTTTTAATTAAATAGGCCAACTTAAAAAGGGCAATACTGTACAGTAGATTAAAAATGAGCTCTTTGGGAATTGGTTTCAGCAATAAAACTTGTCCTCTCAAACTGTGGTTTTGATGAGGTTTCGATTTCATAAAGCAGCATAAAATATTTGTCCAGTGGGTTTTTTTTTTCTTTTTGCAGTTTTTCAGTTAATTTTCTTCAACACTGCCAAGAGTAATTTCATAAGATAAGCCTTTTGAGAACTGGGCTTTTAAAGCATAACTATGTATTTTTCTTCTTTTTTATAGTTAATTTGTCCATTTGCCATGTCCACCGTCGGAGTGGTGCAGGAGGGGAAATTGGGAACAGGGGAGACATGGGAGAGTGGACCAGTGCGAGCTGTACTTTCCATCCAGATGTTTCTCTGCTCCTTCATTCATTCCAAAAACTTGGATTGACTCTACTGTCTACAGAGGACTCTACGAGGCCTTGGTGGGGAGGATTAACAAGTCAGGCGGGGTCCTTGCCCTTCTAGAGTCCTTGCCCCTCTGGAGTCCTTGCCCCTCTGTGGGAGAGACGGTTAGGCTGCTGTTGTTTAGTTATAATATGGTCAGTGCAGTGAATGTACAGAGTGCTATGAGAAGGACGGATCATGTCTGCAGAAGGGACCCGAAGGGCATGCTTGAGTCTGACAGGAGAGGAGGAATTGACTATTCAGGTGCAGAGGTCAGAGAACAGGGTTAGGGGCAAAGGAAAGTGCGTGCTCGCAGGGGAAGTATTGAGCCTGTGTGCTCAGAGCAGTTAATCATAAAATTCAATAAAAAAAAAAAAAGAGCCAATGCCATCCTCAAAAAAGAAATAAAAAAAAAGAAATGACCAGTGAGTGGAAAGACATTGACAAGTTAAAATAATTTACTGTGAAATATTTCATGCATATAAAAATACATATGAGCCTGACCAGGCAGTGGCGCAGTGGATAGAGCATCGGACTGGGAAGTGGAGGTCCCGGGTTCGAGACCCCGAGGTTGCCAGCTTGAGCGCAGGCTCATCGGGTTTAAGAAAGACTCACCAGCTTGAGCCCAAGGTTGCTGGCTTGAGCAAGGGGTCACTCTGTCTGCTGTAGCGCCACAGTCAAGGCACCTATGAGAAATCAATCAATGAACAACTAAGGAGCCCCAATGAAGAATTGATGTTTCTCATCTCCTTCCCTTCCTGTCTGTCCCTCTTTCTGACTCTCTCTGTCTCTGTCACAAAACCCCCCCCCAAAAAACCATATGAAATGTAAAAAAATATAATGAACACATATATTAATCATCTAGCTGAAAAAATAAAACCTCATTGATACCATGGAGCCCTTGTTACTGACTCTGTCCTTCTATTTCCTAATTTCTGGTCCTGTTTTTTTCCTCCTTCCTTCTTCCTTGGGGCAACTGCTATTCTGAATTTTCGACTTACATATGTATTTCCTTTTAGTTTACTACGTATGTACGCATCCCTAAGTCATGCGTAGTTTTACATGATTTTGATTTTTGGGTAGTAAGCAACAGCATGGATGACTCTCAGTGTCCAGTAAGGACTGTAAATTGCAGGGGCCACATAGTATGAAGCGACCTAATGGCTTTCTGCAGGGAGCAACATTCATTTGTGTCTCATAATGGTTATTTTTTATACAGTGTAGATAATGGATGAGAGGTGATCAAGAATGGATGGGGAGAGCAGTTAGAAGGGTGCTACAGTCTAGCTGGTAGTTTATGGCTGATGGTTTTAGTCTCTTAAGAGAAATTACATCTAAACTCATAACTGTGGCTCTTTGGGATCTTGTCCTTCCTGTTTGACACACTTGTTTGCTGCTTCCAGGTCTTCTGTTCTTCTAAGGAAAGCTGCTCTTCTCAAATCTGCACAGTTCTGTCTTTTACTTCATAGACTTCTTTGTTCAGAGAGGTCTTTTCTGACCACTATTAAGAAGTGATCTCCTGCTCTTATCATTGTGCTCTAGTGTCCTTATTTGCTGTATTTTGCTTTGTAATTTTTAGAAATCACAACCTGAAATTATATACTTATTTATTTACTGCCTGTTTTTCTCTGCTAAAATATAAGGTGCATGAGGGCTGGGACTTTGTCTTGTCTGTGCCTTGTATATTGCAGATGTTTTATAAATATTAAATAGATTGGTGAATTAACTTAAGGTTGGGGTAATGGAATCCTACCATCCCTTTTTGGCTGTCTCTCAAACATCCTTAAGGCTATAAACTTTTTCCAGAGCTCGAGGTTAATGCAGAAACCCCATTCTTATTAGACATTTCCCCTTGACCATCTTGCTGTCCCCTCAAACCCAGTGTATCTAAAGTTAAACCTTATCTTCCTTCCTCCGTCTTCCAGTTTGTTAGCGCCCCATCGCTGACAGTGCCCAGGCACAGAACCTTGGTGTTATCGCGCAGCATTCACTAGTCCTAATCTCTTGGTGCTTTCCGTGCCCACATGTGTCTTTAGTGGAGTTTCTGGTCAGCGTGTGCACCTCTGCTTCCTGCTGTTAACATTGCAGCCGGCCCCAAAACCCTGCTTGAAGCCAGCTCTCTGGGGAGCAAGCTGAAGCTTCCACCCCATCGCCCCTTTTGTATGTATGTCTAGAGTTTGTTTTCTTTTTTTAAACACAATATCCTGATTTGTACTGTTAGTTATTTCCTTTGTCCTAATATTTTAAACATAGTAAGACAAATGAAGTATTTGTTGATTGAGTCATCTTTGCTTCCTTCTTTATTATTCCATTTTTTGCCTCATCATGTGTGTCCTAGCCTCAGTTTTGTCCTAGAGCCCTAATGCTTGCCATGCTATTGCGTGTCACATAGGACAGCTGGCAGGACACTGCGGTCAGCATAGTTTTCCTACCTCCTGTCTTTTCTCCTCATTAAGGCTGGGTCTCACTGAGCCTGTGGAGGCTCCTGTACTTTTTTTTTTTTTTTTTTTTTTTTTTTGCATTTTTCTGAAGCTGGAAACAGGGAGAGACAGTCAGAGAGACTCCCACATGCGCCCGACCGGGATCGACCCGGCACGCCCACCATGGGGCGACGCTCTGCCCACCAGGGGGCGATGCTCTGCTCATCCTGGGCGTCGCCATGTTGCGACCAGAGCCATTCTAGCGCCTGAGGCAGAGGCCACAGAGCCATCCCCAGCGCCCGGGCCATCTTTGCTCCAATGGAGCCTTGGCTGTGGGAGGGGAAGAGAGAGACAGAGAGGAAGGTGTGGCGGAGGGGTGGAGAAGCAAATGGGCGCTTCTCCTGTGTGCCCTGGCCGGGAATCAAACCCAGTTCCTCCGCACGCTAGGCTGATGCTCTACCGCTGAGCCAACCAGCCAGGGCCTGGCTCCTGTACTTTTAAGAGGCGAGGAGTCATGAGGTTTCAGGTCCTGCATCACACTGGAAATGTGTGGAGGGAGTAGAACGTGAGCTCATGATGTCAGCTTTTAGTATTATTCGGTTACGTGTTACAATGAAAACAATAGCTCTTTGTAACTAGCAGAGTTACGGGTTGTGGAAGAAAAATTTAGCTGATTTAATTATTTTAATTCACATTGAGTCATACTGCAGTGAGCATAGATGTATAAGATGGAATCATATGATTTTGCTTGGGAGGAGTCTTCCATCGAACAGGCATGGCAGGTATTTAACATGAATTTTAGTAAAATGCGGTAGATGCTGAGTCCGAAGTAGGTACAAGATGCTGTTGGAATGCATAGGAGGAAGCGCCTAAGTCACTGAGGACCTTGTCCAGGGAGGCTGATTTCATGAGGGACTTACTGGGGCTAAGACTTGACATGTGAGCAGGAGTTCACCAGGTGGACTGGGACGTTAAGTTCTTGGATATGTATAATTCATGAAAACAAAGTGAAATAAGTATGGGCCCAAATGTAGCTGCAATGAAGGGTGATACCAACAAGGGCAGCACTTTATGCAGCTCCAGGTCACCAAGAAGTTCCAGTTCAGCAGTGCCCTTGAGCAGTGTGCTGTAGGGACCGCCCGGCGAGGGGCCCGAGGGTGGGCTGTGCAGTTGGGCCCTGAGCAGTGTGCTGTAGGGACCGCCCGGCGAGGGGTCTGAGACTGGGCTGTGCAGTTGGGCCCTGAGCAGTGTGCTGTAGGGACCGCCCGGTGAGGGGTCTGAGGGTGGGCTGTGCAGTTGGGCCCTGAGCAGTGTGCTGTAGGGACCGCCTGGTGAGGGGACTGAGGCTGGGCTGTGCAGTTGGGCCCTGAGCAGTGTGCTGTAGGGACTGCCCGGCGAGGGGACTGAGAGTGGGCTGTGCAGTTGGGCCCTGAAGCAGTGTGCTGTAGGGACCGCCTGGCGAGGGGACTGAGGGTGGGCTGTGCAGTTGGGCCCTGAAGCAGTGTGCTGTAGGGACTGCCCGGCGAGGGGTCTGAGACTGGGCTGTGCAGTTGGGCCCTGAGCAGTGTGCTGTAGGGACTGCCTGGTGAGGGGACTGAGGCTGGGCTGTGCAGTTGGGCCCTGAGCAGTGTGCTGTAGGGACCACCCGGCGAGGGGTCTGAGACTGGGCTGTGCAGTTGGGCCCTGAGCAGTGTGCTGTAGGGACCGCCCGGCGAGGGGCCTGAGGGTGGGCTGTGCAGTTGGGCCCTGAGCACTGTGCTGTAGGGACCGCCCGGTGAGGGGACTGAGAGTGGGCTGTGCAGTTGGGCCCTGAGCAGTGTGCTGTAGGGACCGCCCGGCGAGGGGTCTGAGACTGGGCTGTGCAGTTGGGCCCTGAGCAGTGTGCTGTAGGGACCGCCTGGTGAGGGGACTGAGGCTGGGCTGTGCAGTTGGGCCCTGAGCAGTGTGCTGTAGGGACCGCCCGGCGAGGGGACTGAGGGTGGGCTGTGCAGTTGGGCCCTGAAGCAGTGTGCTGTAGGGACTGCCCGGCGAGGGGTCTGAGACTGGGCTGTGCAGTTGGGCCCTGAGCAGTGTGCTGTAGGGACTGCCCGGTGAGGGGACTGAGGCTGGGCTGTGCAGTTGGGCCCTGAGCAGTGTGCTGTAGGGACCACCCGGCGAGGGGTCTGAGACTGGGCTGTGCAGTTGGGCCCTGAGCAGTGTGCTGTAGGGACCGCCCGGCGAGGGGACTGAGGGTGGGCTGTGCAGTTGGGCCCTGTGCAGTGTGCTGTAGGGACCGCCCGGCGAGGGGTCTGAGACTGGGCTGTGCAGTTGGGCCCTGAGCAGTGTGCTGTAGGGACCGCCCGGCGAGGGGTCTGAGGGTGGGCTGTGCAGTTGGGCCCTGAGCAGTGTGCTGTAGGGACCGCCCGGCGAGGGGACTGAGGCTGGGCTGTGCAGTTGGGCCCTGAGCAGTGTGCTGTAGGGACCGCCCGGCGAGGGGACTGAGGGTGGGCTGTGCAGTTGGGCCCTGAGCAGTGTGCTGTAGGGACTGCCCGGCGAGGGGTCTGAGGGTGGGCTGTGCAGTTGGGCCCTGAGCAGTGTGCTGTAGGGACCGCCCGGCGAGGGGACTGAGGGTGGGCTGTGCAGTTGGGCCCTGAGCAGTGTGCTGTAGGGACCGCCCGGCGAGGGGTCTGAGACTGGGCTGTGCAGTTGGGCCCTGAGCAGTGTGCTGTAGGGACCGCCTGGTGAGGGGACTGAGGCTGGGCTGTGCAGTTGGGCCCTGAGCAGTGTGCTGTAGGGACCGCCCGGCGAGGGGACTGAGAGTGGGCTGTGCAGTTGGGCCCTGAAGCAGTGTGCTGTAGGGACCGCCCGGCGAGGGGACTGAGGGTGGGCTGTGCAGTTGGGCCCTGAAGCAGTGTGCTGTAGGGACCGCCCGGCGAGGGGTCTGAGACTGGGCTGTGCAGTTGGGCCCTGAGCAGTGTGCTGTAGGGACTGCCCGGCGAGGGGTCTGAGGGTGGGCTGTGCAGTTGGGCCCTGAGCAGTGTGCTGTAGGGACCGCCCGGCGAGGGGCCCGAGGGTGGGCTGTGCAGTTGGGCCCTGAGCAGTGTGCTGTAGGGACCGCCCGGCGAGGGGTCTGAGACTGGGCTGTGCAGTTGGGCCCTGAGCAGTGTGCTGTAGGGACCGCCTGGTGAGGGGACTGAGGCTGGGCTGTGCAGTTGGGCCCTGAGCAGTGTGCTGTAGGGACCGCCCGGCGAGGGGACTGAGGGTGGGCTGTGCAGTTGGGCCCTGAAGCAGTGTGCTGTAGGGACCGCCCGGCAAGGGGACTGAGGGTGGGCTGTGCAGTTGGGCCCTGAGCAGTGTGCTGTAGGGACCGCCCGGCGAGGGGTCTGAGACTGGGCTGTGCAGTTGGGCCCTGAGCAGTGTGCTGTAGGGACTGCCCGGTGAGGGGACTGAGGCTGGGCTGTGCAGTTGGGCCCTGAGCAGTGTGCTGTAGGGACCACCCGGCGAGGGGTCTGAGACTGGGCTGTGCAGTTGGGCCCTGAGCAGTGTGCTGTAGGGACCGCCCGGCGAGGGGACTGAGGGTGGGCTGTGCAGTTGGGCCCTGTGCAGTGTGCTGTAGGGACCGCCCGGCGAGGGGTCTGAGACTGGGCTGTGCAGTTGGGCCCTGAGCAGTGTGCTGTAGGGACCACCCGGCGAGGGGACTGAGGCTGGGCTGTGCAGTGTGCTGTAGGGACCGCCCGGCGAGGGGACTGAGGGTGGGCTGTGCAGTTGGGCCCTGAGCAGTGTGCTGTAGGGACCACCCGGCGAGGGGACTGAGGGTGGGCTGTGCAGTGTGCTGTAGGGACCGCCCGGCGAGGGGTCTGAGACTGGGCTGTGCAGTTGGGCCCTGAGCAGTGTGCTGTAGGGACCACCCGGCGAGGGGACTGAGGGTGGGCTGTGCAGTTGGGCCCTGAGCAGTGTGCTGTAGGGACCGCCCGGCGAGGGGACTGAGGGTGGGCTGTGCAGTTGGGCCCTGAGCAGTGTGCTGTAGGGACCGCCCGGCGAGGGGACTGAGGGTGGGCTGTGCAGTTGGGCCCTGAGCAGTGTGCTGTAGGGACCGCCCGGCGAGGGGACTGAGGCTGGGCTGTGCAGTTGGGCCCTGAGCAGTGTGCTGTAGGGACCGCCCGGCGAGGGGACTGAGGCTGGGCTGTGCAGTTGGGCCCTGAGCAGTGTGCTGTAGGGACCACCCGGCGAGGGGACTGAGGGTGGGCTGTGCAGTTGGGCCCTGAGCAGTGTGCTGTAGGGACCGCCTGGTGAGGGGCCTGAGGGTGGGCTGTGCAGTTGGGCCCTGAGCAGTGTGCTGTAGGGACCGCCCGGCGAGGGGACTGAGGGTGGGCTGTGCAGTTGGGCCCTGAGCAGTGTGCTGTAGGGACCGCCTGGTGAGGGGACTGAGGGTGGGCTGTGCAGTTGGGCCCTGAGCAGTGTGCTGTAGGGACCGCCCAGTGAGGGGTCTGAGGGTGGGCTGTGCAGTTGGGCCCTGAGCAGTGTGCTGTAGGGACCACCCGGCGAGGGGACTGAGGCTGGGCTGTGCAGTGTGCTGTAGGGACCGCCCGGCGAGGGGTCTGAGACTGGGCTGTGCAGTTGGGCCCTGAGCAGTGTGCTGTAGGGACCGCCCAGTGAGGGGTCTGAGGGTGGGCTGTGCAGTTGGGCCCTGAGCAGTGTGCTGTAGGGACCGCCCAGTGAGGGGTCTGAGGGTGGGCTGTGCAGTTGGGCCCTGAGCAGTGTGCTGTAGGGACCACCCGGCGAGGGGTCTGAGGGTGGGCTGTGCAGTTGGGCCCTGAGCAGTGTGCTGTAGGGACCGCCCAGTGAGGGGTCTGAGGGTGGGCTGTGCAGTTGGGCCCTGAGCAGTGTGCTGTAGGGACCGCCTGGTGAGGGGCCTGAGGGTGGGCTGTGCAGTTGGGCCCTGAGCAGTGTGCTGTAGGGACCGCCCGGCGAGGGGCCTGAGGGTGGGCTGTGCAGTTGGGCCCTGAGCAGTGTGCTGTAGGGACCGCCCGGTGAGGGGACTGAGGGTGGGCTGTGCAGTTGGGCCCTGAGCAGTGTGCTGTAGGGACCGCCCGGCGAGGGGTCTGAGACTGGGCTGTGCAGTTGGGCCCTGAGCAGTGTGCTGTAGGGACCGCCCGGCGAGGGGACTGAGGGTGGGCTGTGCAGTTGGGCCCTGAGCAGTGTGCTGTAGGGACCGCCCGGCGAGGGGTCTGAGGGTGGGCTGTGCAGTTGGGCCCTGAGCAGTGTGCTGTAGGGACCGCCCGGCGAGGGGTCTGAGGGTGGGCTGTGCAGTTGGGCCCTGAGCAGTGTGCTGTAGGGACCGCCTGGTGAGGGGCCTGAGGGTGGGCTGTGCAGTTGGGCCCTGAGCAGTGTGCTGTAGGGACCGCCCGGCGAGGGGACTGAGGCTGGGCTGTGCAGTTGGGCCCTGAGCAGTGTGCTGTAGGGACCGCCCAGTGAGGGGACTGAGGGTGGGCTGTGCAGTTGGGCCCTGAGCAGTGTGCTGTAGGGACCACCCAGTGAGGGGTCTGAGGGTGGGCTGTGCAGTTGGGCCCTGAGCAGTGTGCTGTAGGGACCACCCGGCGAGGGGTCTGAGGGTGGGCTGTGCAGTTGGGCCCTGAGCAGTGTGCTGTAGGGACCACCCGGCGAGGGGACTGAGGCTGGGCTGTGCAGTGTGCTGTAGGGACCGCCCGGCGAGGAGTCTGAGACTGGGCTGTGCAGTTGGGCCCTGAGCAGTGTGCTGTAGGGACCACCCGGCGAGGGGACTGAGGGTGGGCTGTGCAGTTGGGCCCTGAGCAGTGTGCTGTAGGGACCGCCCGGCGAGGGGACTGAGGGTGGGCTGTGCAGTTGGGCCCTGAGCAGTGTGCTGTAGGGACCACCCGGCGAGGGGACTGAGGCTGGGCTGTGCAGTTGGGCCCTGAGCAGTGTGCTGTAGGGACCACCCGACGAGGGGACTGAGGGTGGGCTGTGCAGTTGGGCCCTGAGCAGTGTGCTGTAGGGACCGCCTGGTGAGGGGCCTGAGGGTGGGCTGTGCAGTTGGGCCCTGAGCAGTGTGCTGTAGGGACCGCCCGGCGAGGGGACTGAGGGTGGGCTGTGCAGTTGGGCCCTGAGCAGTGTGCTGTAGGGACCGCCTGGTGAGGGGACTGAGGGTGGGCTGTGCAGTTGGGCCCTGAGCAGTGTGCTGTAGGGACCGCCCAGTGAGGGGTCTGAGGGTGGGCTGTGCAGTTGGGCCCTGAGCAGTGTGCTGTAGGGACCACCCGGCGAGGGGACTGAGGCTGGGCTGTGCAGTGTGCTGTAGGGACCGCCCGGCGAGGGGTCTGAGACTGGGCTGTGCAGTTGGGCCCTGAGCAGTGTGCTGTAGGGACCGCCCAGTGAGGGGTCTGAGGGTGGGCTGTGCAGTTGGGCCCTGAGCAGTGTGCTGTAGGGACCGCCCAGTGAGGGGTCTGAGGGTGGGCTGTGCAGTTGGGCCCTGAGCAGTGTGCTGTAGGGACCACCCGGCGAGGGGTCTGAGGGTGGGCTGTGCAGTTGGGCCCTGAGCAGTGTGCTGTAGGGACCGCCCAGTGAGGGGTCTGAGGGTGGGCTGTGCAGTTGGGCCCTGAGCAGTGTGCTGTAGGGACCGCCTGGTGAGGGGCCTGAGGGTGGGCTGTGCAGTTGGGCCCTGAGCAGTGTGCTGTAGGGACCGCCCGGCGAGGGGCCTGAGGGTGGGCTGTGCAGTTGGGCCCTGAGCAGTGTGCTGTAGGGACCGCCTGGTGAGGGGACTGAGGGTGGGCTGTGCAGTTGGGCCCTGAGCAGTGTGCTGTAGGGACCGCCCAGTGAGGGGACTGAGGGTGGGCTGTGCAGTTGGGCCCTGAGCAGTGTGCTGTAGGGACTGCCCGGCGAGGGGACTGAGGGTGGGCTGTGCAGTTGGGCCCTGAGCAGTGTGCTGTAGGGACCGCCCGGCGAGGGGTCTGAGGGTGGGCTGTGCAGTTGGGCCCTGAGCAGTGTGCTGTAGGGACCGCCTGGTGAGGGGTCTGAGACTGGGCTGTGCAGTTGGGCCATCCATACTCAGATTTCAGCTCTGCTACTTATCAGCTTCGGGAATTTGAACCTCTCTGGGCCGTGGCATAGTATCTACTTCATAGAAGTAAAGATTAAATGAAATAAAATACACAAAGTGTTTATGACAACATCCTGCATGCAGTAGGTGCTCAATAAAGGTTTGCTTCTGTGGTTATTCTGAATGGACACAGCCCAGAGCAAAGATTGGCAACCTACTATGCCCGGGCCAAGGCCAAACCCAACCCTGTCTGGTTTGATGTAGAGTTTTATTGGAGCACAGTCAGGCCCATTCATTAAGTATCATCTATGGCTACTCTTGTGCTCTACATGACTGAGTTTAGTCGTTGCTACAGAGATCAAATGGTCCAGAAAGCATAAAATATTTATTTGGCCCTTGACAGGAGAAACTTGCTGAGCCCTGGCCTAGAGGGTAAAATCAAACTCCTCAGCTCTCAACATCTTCAGTGATTGCTGCCAAACCTATCTTTTCCACCCATACTAGCAGATGGCTATAGAGTCTTCAGCTTGTGCCGCCCCTTCTGTTTACTGTGCGAGCTGCTCTCTGTTACGGGATTGCCATGTCTGTAGTATTCCGACTGCTTTTCCCTCTTTCGCATGGATGTGGGCAGCTGCGGGGCCAGGACTAGGGCAGCTCGCTGAGGCACTCACCTTGAGTACGTGATTGAAGGGAGCACCCCAAAAGCTTGGAAGTCAAAAGAAATAATCTCTTAAGGCAGTAAGAAAAATCAAAATTAATGCAAAAATCTGGTTAACAAAGTGTTAGTTTTAGGAAAAGACAGCAATACTTTACTGATTTTTTTGTTTTTAATCAGGCTCCAATGTGACTCAGCTTAGCAGTAGGCGGCTGAGAACAGATAACCCAGACGTAAACCTCTACAAGCCCCAGACACTCGTGCTTCTTACACAGATGTGGTAGTTCGAGTTTTTAGATTCACAGTAACCTGCTGATCACATTTAATGATGTAGACTCAGATCCATGTCAGGACTGCTTTCATTAAGTATCATTGTGCACATATTTTGTTGAACTTAGCTTATAGTAGTGATCTGTATATAATCTGTTGTATAAAATGACAGAATGAAAAATATTTCCCTAAGTTTCCGAATAGTTCATTTGAAATGGTTCACCAAGAACCAAGAGCCAGCGGCAACGCACAGATTAGAGCAGCAGCACTGGGTCTCTAAGGCTGTTTACCCAGAGGTCTGAAAGGATCACCTTGTTCCTATGCGCTTTCCTAAGAAAGGCCAGATAGTGAGGAGTGGAATTTTAATGCTTTCTGATAAATGTTTGACCCAGCAAGCTTTTTTAGATGACTCTTTAATCTGCTCTGACATTTCTTCAGGGTGTTGCAAACAGTGATTTTTTTGGTAGGTTAAAAATATGTCTGATTTATTTTAGTGAAGAAGATTTGGAAATATTCTGTAGAATCTGTTAAAGTAGGATCGGTAAGGAATAAGGATGGAGAAGTGGACGCAGTGACTTACCACTTCGCAGACACATGTTAAGATTTGTAGCACTTCATGTTTCCACGAAGTAAATTAGTTCTAATTGGCTATTTCTGTTATAAGAAGATGCAGTATAATATTGAACTTGATGCTTTCTAAATGACCTTTTTAAATGTTCTTAGGTATACAGTGTTGATTGGAGCCAAACCAGAGGCGAACAACTTATGGTGTCTGGTTCATGGGATAAGACCGTCAAACTGGTATGTCGGCGTCACGGTATTTAAAAACAAACATTCCCATAACCAAAGCTTCCACTGACTTTTTCCTTTTCTAGAATATTTTCTGAAGCTTTTAAATTGTATAGCTAATTTTATTTCCAAAAAATATATTAAAGCATGTAATAGAATTTAAAGTTTTCTAATCTTTAAGCTGTACACCAATGATTAGCTCAGCATTGATTATTTTGGTCCCTTAAATGCCATCTTGCTTTATGCAAATATAGACATTAAAAAAATTCCTTGAGAAATGTATGTATATCATGTGTGTATATATAAATATATACCTATGTTTTTATATATTATACATATAGAAGCATACCTTTTAATTTTCTTCTGTTAATAATTATCTTTTCATTTATTTGTAGTGGGACCCAACTGTTGGAAAGTCTTTGTGCACCTTTAGAGGCCATGAGAGTTTCATTTATAGCACAATCTGGTCTCCTCATATCCCTGGTTGCTTTGCTTCAGCCTCAGGTAAATAATTTGGTATTTACCAAAAGTCTCACTTGTAGTGAATGGTAGTCTTACTTTCCCCAGTAGGTGGCGCTGTGTACCGTCTATTCCGAGAAAAACAAAACAACCCCAGAACAGAATTCTTTGTGCTCTGTAGACTTTCATTCTATACCAAGCTCTAGACATGAATTAGGCCTGAATTACTTTTTAATGATTCTAACCGTTTGCTATAACATATTCCTTTTCGGTGAGGTAAGAGGTGCAGGACAAAGAGCAAGTGAGGGCTTTGGCATCAGTCTCTCCTTTCGTGGATGTTTACCTTCCTTTTAGGGATACCCTCTGTAAGTCATTGCTGTTTAGCCATAGCAAGGATGTGTTCTGGTATAATCTGTTTTCTGATGTTACTTCTGATTTATGTCAGCAGTTCTATGGTAAAGTAGATACTTTTGTCTCTATTTGAGAAAAATCTTTTTAAAGAATCTAATAATTACACTTTGTACTGTTTGCATAAAGATTTACAAATTTGTTTTGTAGACTAATTCCTAAAGCATATAAAGCCTGGACAGTCTAACTTATATGTCAGTTGTCGAGACACACTGACTGCTCGGCCACTCTGCAGTGCCATGTAAAGTGGCATTATCACCTCCAGGTGGCTGTTGCTATTGGTCCGCACTCGTTTCTAGCTGCCCGGGGGCGCCTTTTCCCTGGCCAAGAGCCTTATTCTTCCCACACTCCTTCACCTCTGCCCTCACAGCTCTTGTACGTTCATCCTTTACCTTGTTTTCCCTCCAGTCTAGCCTGTCTCTCTTCTGCTGTCCTGATTTTACCTGAGCAAGTTCAGTGGCAGGGTCCTCCCAGACGGTGACCGGGGAAGAAGCTGCGACAGAGAGTGCAGCGCCCCCTCCACACATGGCCAAGAGGAGAGAGTTGTTCTCCACAGTGAGGGAGCCTCAGTGAAAGGCATTGAAGGAACCAGTCTAGCTGTTTCCTCTGAGCTGCTTTGCTTAAATGCTTTCGTCTTTGGTTTGTTTATCAGAACAAAGGTTGCTAAGTCAGAGTAACACTTATAAGAATGTGTAGCAAATTAATCATAAATATTTGTGGTGATTGACAAAGTAAGATCATCACATTTATTTTTTATTTTTATAACTTTCAAAAAATAAATTTATAAAGAAAAAACAAAATGGTGTCCCAGATATAATCCTATTCTAATCATGAATTAGTAAGAAAATTCAGACAACACAGAAACATGCCAAATAAAAAGTAAAAGCCTCCCTCCCCCCATTGTTAACATTTTCTTGTATTCCTTCATAAAAATTCTTTTGCTTATCCTAGAATATTTGATACAATTTTTTAAAAATATAAATGGGGAATATTCTTGAAGAAGAATTCAGATACTTTCAAAGGCTAACTTTGCTTAGTGATGATAGGTTTTTTTTTTTTGTTTTTTTTTACAGAGACAGAGAGAGAGTCAGAGAGAGGGATTGACAGGGACAGACAGACAAGAACAGAGAGATGAGAAGCATCAATCATTAGTTTTTCGTTGTGCATTGCAACACCTTAGTTGTTCATTGATTGCTTTCTCATATGTGCCTTGACCGGGGGCCTTCAGCAGACTGAGTAACTCCTTGCTTGAGCCAGCGACCTTGGGTCCAACCTGGTGAGCTTTGCTCAAAGCAGATGAGCTCGTACTCAAGCTGGCGACCTCAGGGTCTCGAACCTTGGTCCTTGGCATCCCAGTCTGATGCTCTATCCACTGCGCCACCGCCTGGTCAAGCAGTGATGATAGGTTTTATATGCTTATAACTATAAAATCTTTGTTGTTGTTGAAATTGTATAGGAAAATAATTTTGTAACTGTGAGTCAGGAAATCTCCTGTCCCAGATTCCCAAATTATTTTTCCCCATTGAAAACATTGTTTTAATAAAAACACTTTTTGATTGTGGAAATTACTTAGTAACCTTATTCCAGTATTATATAGCAAATTGGGTAAATTACACCATCATTCAGAAAGAGTTAGACAATAGTTTTGAATAAACTTGATAGAAAAGAATATCCATCAAATATAAATTATGAATTATATATGCATTTATATTATATATTTAAATTTATTAAATTAAAAAATTTAAAAAGAAAAAGAGGTGCAACATATTTCTTTTGATCTACTACCAGTATACATTTGGCTAAAAAGGTTTTCTAAATATATTTCCTTCCTAAAAGCTCTGACACTTTAATATATATTGCTTTATTTTTCTTTTAGATAATTTGTGTCATCTATTGAGTGCCATTAAAGCTGTAAAAAAATGTAGAAATCAAACCAAAGTGAGCAGCACTTAGCATAGGCAAGGGCGGAGTCGCTCTTGTAGGCTGCCCCCTGAGCCTCTTCCCCGGCCTCATCAGCCGCGTAACAGGACGGGTAAGCTCGTGGCTGCTCCTAGTATTCCAATATGAAGAATTAGATGATTTGGGGAGTTCAGTGTTATATTGTACACATAAGTATCATTTGTATGACACTAATCATCTGTAAATATGTTTATTTCAAAGCAGAAGATAAGCAGATGCACCTTCTCAATCTTTTAAATGTTTGTCAGTTTGATGCATGAAAAATATGTAATTGTGGTTTTGATTTGCATATTTGATTACTAAGGAGAGTGAGGACCTTTCATATGTCAGTTAGTTGGGGTAGTTGTGTGTTCATGTCTTTGGCTCATTTCTGCTGAGGGATGTTTGTTGTTTTTCTGTCTTGATGTATGAGCTCTGTACATCCTCTGTTTTGTGGCCTATCTTTTAACCTCTTTAGTTTATTTCTTATTGTAAAAACGCTTCATTTTTGTTAGTATTTGAAACTATCAACTTTTTGCTTTGTAGGTGTCTGGCTTTCATTTAGGATGACTAGGAGCTGGCTCAGTGAAAAGCGGGAGGCCTTGCCTGGTAGAGAGAGAACTCCGCAGGCGTGGAGAACAGGATGCTCAATTTGAATGACTGAGAGAAAGCCAGGCAGGCTCTTGCTCAAGGGGGAAGGGTAGTAAAGGTGAGGCCGGGATAGCAGACAGGGACCAGATCATGCCTTGTGGGCCGAGTTCAACATTCTGGATTTTGTCCTATGGACAGTGAGAAAGTATTGAAGAGGTGTAAGCAAGGGAGTGGTGTGGTTAGGCTTGCACTAAAAACTCTCACTCCGGCTGTCACTTTGAAAATAGTTTGGAGGTGAGCAAGAGAGGGTGCAGGGAGAGTTGGGAGAGACAGGAAAGCATGTGCAAGGACTATGGCAGAAGGGATGGAACAAAGCAGGCGATTTAAGTGGTATATATCTAAAGACGATTTTGTAAGGTGTGGAAGAGATGAGAGAGAAGAATAAACAATAAGTCTTAGATTCCTGGCAAGAACAAATTCGTGGATGGTAATGTCAATCGAGATAAGAAATGTGCTTGGCAGAGATCTTGAGTTTTGAATTAGAACACGTCGAGCCTGTGGCTCACACATGTGGGGCTGTCAGTGAGCAGATTCAGTTTGGAGTTGAGAAGTTTGGCCTTGTGAATAAAAATTGTGTCATTGGCTCATAAACAATGAAAGCCATTGCAGCAAATCAGAGCACATAGGAGAGACTAATTAAAAGAAAACTGAGTAGGCCCTGGCTGGTTGGCTCAGTGGTAGAGCGTCGGCCTGGCGTGCAGAAGTCTCGGGTTCGATTCCCGGCCAGGGCACACGGGAGAAGCGCCCATCTGCTTCTCCACCCCTCCCCCTCTCCTTCCTCTCTGTCTCTCTCTTCCCCTCCTGCAGCCGAGGCTCCACTGGAGCAAAGATGGCCTGGGCGCTGGGGATGGCTCGTTGGCCTCTGCCTCAGGCGCTAGAGTGGCTCTGGTCGCAACAGAGCGTCGCCCCTGGTGGGTGTGCCGGGTGGATCCCGGTCGGGCGCATGCGGGAGTCTGTCTGACTGTCTCTCCCCGTTTCCGGCTTCAGAAAAATACAGGAAAAAAAAAAAAGAAAAAAGAAAACTGAGTAGAGCACAGGCTGGCAAACAAGTATTTTCGATTTGCAGTTGGGAATCCGCAAATGCAGAGGTTGACTGTGTGCATTGTTCTACGCCATTTTATATAAAGGACTTGAGCTTCCAAGGAGTTTGGTGTTCTGGGGGGTGGGGGTTCTGCAACGGACACCCCCCCCCTGCGGATACTGTAAGACAACTATGATTAAGCTTTTCAGGAGGAGTTATAAGCTGTACATAGATTTTCAACTGCAGAATAGTGGGCACCTCTAATTCCTGAGTTTGTTGTTCAAGGGTCAGATGTACTGCACTCAGATTAAAACTACCCACTGACAGTTTTTAGTAAATAAAATTTTATTGGAACACAGCCATGCCCATTCATTCACATCATATTTTGGCTGCTTTCACACTGTAGTGGCAGAGTTGAGTAGTGATGACAACAAATAGTCCTGAAAGCCAAAAATACAGATGAGTCCTTCATAGGAAATGTTTGCTGGTATAGAGCCTTGCGGGAAGATAAAGAAATGGAAACTCTTAGGCCCTGGCCGGTTGGCTCAGTGGTAGAGTGTCGGCCTGGTGTGCAGGAGTCCCAGGTTCGATTCCTGGCCAGGGCACACAGGAGAAGCACCCACCTGCTTCTCCACCCCTCCCCCTCTCCTTCCTCTCTGTCTCTCTCTTCCTCTCCCGCAGCCAAGGCTGCATTGGAGCAAAGTTGGCCTGGGCACTGAGGATGGCTCTGTAGCTTCTGCCTCAGGCGCTAGAATAGCTCTGGTTGCAACAGAGTGACGCCCCAGATGGGCAGAGCATCGCCCCCTGGTAGGTGTGCCGGGTGGATCCCGGTCGGGCGCATGCAGGAGTCTGTCTTGACTGCCTCCGTTTCCAACTTCAGAAAAATACACACACACAAAAAAAGGAAACTCTTTTGGTTGTCTAAGGGAGGGCAGAAGACAATAGCTGCAGGAACAGGTAGAGTGCTTCTGGTATTGTCTCCTGGTTTAATTATCCAGCATCCAAAGATAGACAATTGGTAGGATAATTGTTCCTTTCTTGCTAATAAACTACATGTTAATGCCTAAAGTTGTCAAATTATGTTAAGTGGCTTTCATAAGAAATATAATGTCACAGAAATCCTTTTCATTTGTTTTAGTATTGAGATATAATTGACATATAATGTTATACAATGTGGGGCAAAAGAAGGTTTATGTTTGTTTGTATGGAAACTAATACAATAATTAATAAATAATATAAGAATAAACTCTGTGTTTCACATACTCACAACTGTAAACCTAGTTTTGCCCCACCCTGTATTAATTTCAGGTGTGCCACAATATTATTCAATATTTGGATATACATATTGAAATGATCACCATGCTAAATCTATAAATTTTTCTTCTTATGAAAATTTTAAGATCTACTCTCAGCAATTTTCAAATAAATAATACCGTATTAACCATAGTTACCACGCTATATATTATATTCACAGGATTTACTTGTTTTATAACAGGAAGGTAGAACTTGGTGATCTCCTTCCCCCACAAAAGCCTAGTTACCTCACCCCCACCTCTCACAGCCACCAATCTGTTCTTTGCATCTATATATTTTTATTAATTCCACATGTAAATGAGATCTTACGGTATTTGTCTTTTGTTTATTAGTTTTAATTCTAAAAATTCAAAATGACTTAATGTCCCTGAATTCTATAAGCATTATTAGAATGAGGACACTCAGGAGTGAAAACCTTCTGGTAAATTGTGTACAGACAGGTATGTCCATTTAGATTAAGTAATTTTTTTGAATCTCAGGTAATAGTGAATAATAGTAACTTCTGTGTATAGAGGTGCAGTTAATTAAAAAAATTTTTTTTGTTTGCTGATTAAAATGAATAGCATTGTTTTCTGGAATAAAGATGGTACACTCTGTCAACTTACAAAATTATCACTAATATTTTTTTAGACTTATAAATTGTCATAGTTTTTAATTCATAATCTGACATGAATCTTTTAAAAACTACCAAGGCTTTTGGGATGGAACGAATAATATGTTTTCTCTTGTCACATTTTTTTTTCTAAGCCTAAATTTCCTCTTTGATCTTTTACCTTTCTGTTATGCAGCTAACCATATGGCCAGGTGTGTATTATATAAATGATAGCAATGTTGATGCATTTAATTTGAATTAACTCTTTAACCTGCATGTATAACTTGAGTTCATCATCTTTTATGCTTTTTAATTTGGTATAAATCTAATGAGTTTCATGTTTATAGTGAATCACATCTGTAAGATGACCAAAGGTCAGTGTAATGGTTATAATTTTATAATTTTATTCTCAGTGAAAAGCCCTAACACAGAGACTTTTAGTACAATTAAATTAAAATTCTCATGAAGATGTGAACCAGGTTGACATTAGCCTCATTTTCTTCTAGTAGGCATGCCTGTTGGCCTTGCATCCTACAGTTTCAAAGGAGGCATTTCTTTTCTTTTTTTTTTTTTTTTTTTTTTTTTTTCATTTTTCTGAAGCTGGAAACAGGGAGAGACAGTCAGACAGACTCCCGCATGCGCCCGACCGGGATCCACCCGGCACGCCCACCAGGGGCGACGCTCTGCCCACCAGGGGGCGATGCTCTGCCCATCCTGGGCGTCGCCATGTTGCGACCAGAGCCACTCTAGCGCCTGAGGCAGAGGCCACAGAGCCATCCTCAGCGCCCGGGCCATCTTTGCTCCAATGGAGCCTTGGCTGCGGGAGGGGAAGAGAGAGACAGAGAGGAAAGTGCGGCGGAGGGGTGGAGAAGCAAATGGGCGCTTCTCCTGTGTGCCCTGGCCGGGAATCGAACCCGGGTCCTCCGAAAGGAGGCATTTCAAACCCTGGATGGAGTTAGGGGTATAGAATAGATTCACCTTCAGTGAACTGAAACATGCTTCCCTTCTAGTGCAACAGGGAAGCCGTGTCCGCGGGGACCTCTGGTTGGCATCATTCATAATGAACTGGAATTAATCATGAGTTGTATCTTACATATTTGGAAAAGTATCAGTAAAACTCTTGGAACTACTGATAGATTTTTAAAAATTCCTTTACTTTATATTCATATATAATTTTGTTCACTTATATTTTAAGTTCTAAAATTGTCTTAATTTGATTTTAATCAGTATTCTTATATGTCCATGACCAAATGTAAAAGCTGACATTGACAAAATCATGAACTAATACAGCTGCGTTTATTTAAGTATGAGGTAGAATTGTGTATACTAGCCTGTTATTTGGGCTGAGTCACACACACCTCGTCTTTCATTGGCCTTTTGTGTAGCATGGTATACATAATGTTGACTCTGGATATCACACAGAGAGCGTTCAGTGTGAGACTGAATAACAGAAAAGGATTAGTTATGTGTAGAGAATTAGCAATATAATCATAAAGCTTAACTTTTAAAAATACTTGTTTGTTGTAAATAAATAGTGTATAAAAACAGTCTTTAATCAACAGAGTGATCATTTGCTTTAATAGAAAAAGAGACCATCTGTTCAATGACATGACTTTCATGTATTATATTAGAAATGAAAATAAATAATGGTCATTTCAACCAGGACTTAGTTGAAATTGAAAGAAATTCTGATTCAAATCGCTTTAAGGAAGAAGATAATTTATTTGCTCCCATAGTTTAAAAGTACAGAATTAGAACTGGCTTTGTAGAGACGTGGCTAGTTATAGGGGTCAAAGGATGTTCTTGCCCTTGTGTTTTCTGTTGAATTGGTTTCAGTATCAGGTACCACGTGATAGCAAGATGGCAGTAGTTTTAACCCCTCAATCCTTTCTGGTTTTTGTGTGTAGGAAAAAGTGAGAAGTTCTTAGACGTTTAGGAAAGTTCCCTTTTCTTTCATTGGCTTTGAAGGGTCTTCTGTGGATGTTCCACAACTAAGCACCATGCCTGGAGAGGGGTGTGTAATGTGTTGGTTGGCTTGGGCCAGGCTTAGCTCCTGCAGTTGGGAACGGGAAATAGGAGAGTGGTACCCAAACTGTGTACATCGAGAATGGAAAGAGTGACTCCTGGTTAGGTGGAGTAGATGGATACATGCTAGGGGGCCAGTATTCACTCAAATAGCTGCTCATTCAGGGATGAGTATAACTCTGAGGGCTTTGATGGAAATCAAACAGTGGACCTGTGTACTATACAGTAAGTTCATTTAAAAAGATTACTTCAAGAATTTAGTAACTTTCAAAGTGGTGTGGTATATGCAAATCTAGAACTAAATTTATCATTGGCTAAGTTATGACAGGCCAGAGAAGGGGAGTTCTTAGAGAGTTAGATCTAGATTGATCCTCCATAGCAGTGTTCTCTAAGGACATTGCATTTTGTCTAATTCATAGTAGTTGTATTAGTACAGAATTCATATTTCTAAATTATATGAGCTAGAAGGGAGAAATATTTGAGCTCTTTACAGAAAGAGGATTAATGTGAAATAAACTTTCTTGTGAACCATGAAAACTAAGTTACTATTATTACAGACCCTGTATAATTACATAAATGATAGCCATGTGTGTATGTTTTGGGTCCAGTAGTTTAAAAAAAACCTCATTCTACTCTAAGAAAAAGTCATATGACATCTGATAGGCATCTGGTATTTCAATGAAATTAAATTATTTGGGCCCAATAAGCATCCTTTTGCTACTCAGGTCACTTCACAGTTTCAGACTCATGATTTACACTCATTCTTTTTACCCAGCTTCCTCTTACTTGCTACAACTTGAAATTAGAAATAGTAGCAGCCAGCACTTCCTATTCAGCATTGTGCATTTAAATTCATTGGTTCTGCTGCCTGAGGCAGGTCTGCAACTGATCAGAGACGCTGGTAATTCAGGTGAGTCTATAGCACTGTCACATGGCCCCGACGAACAACCAGGCTCACAGTGAAAGGCCAGATATCTGGAAAATACTATTTAAAAAACCACAAATACAGATGTCCGGGTCGCTCAAAGAGGTGAGAGAGTCATTGTGCCATTTGGCCAGAAGGTCCCTCTTCTACCTGGAAATCAGAGTGATGAGGATGAAATGCCAAATGGGTGCATCAGGAGTGACTGTCAAGGAAGTGGACTTCTTAACTCCTGCCGAGCAATTCTCACTTTTTGTGCCCTTTGAATTAACTGAAAGAGGGGACAGGCCATGTTGCTTGAGCAAGGTAGCAACCAAAATATTGTTCCAGTGAAGTTTAGAATAACCAACCACCCAGCCTTGGTTGTAGTTTTGTTTGGTCTTTTATTGGAGTATAATGCCCATACCTGCAGAACAGTGCATAATCTTCAGTGTGTAAGGCATTGAAGTTTTACAGTGAACACATCTGTGTGCCAGCAACCAGATCAAGAAACAGAATGCTTCCAGAGGCCCTCCTCACATCCTTCCAGTCATTACCGCCCCCCATGCCCTGGGCTGACCCCTGTGCTGCCTTCTAATAGAATAGATTAATGTTGCCTGTTTTTATACTTTTGTGTCTGGTTTCTTTTGCTCAACATTATTTGTGGAGGTCATTCATATTGTTGCTAGAATAACATTACTACTTAATCTCCTACTCAATATTCTTTTTTTTTTTTTTTTTTTTTTTAGAAAATTAACTTTTAACAAGGTGACATTGATCAGTGGTAGTACATAGGTTTCAGGTAAACATTTCTATAGCATTTCAACTGCTGATTATGTTGTATACCCATCACCCAAAGTCCTGTCAACAACTACCAAACGAGTGAACTGGATTAGAACCATGCTCTGGAGCTCCAGTTTCCTTCCATACTTGACCCCTACATTTCATTACCATCAGCAGTTTAATGCTATCTTTCTTAAGCAACATCGAAGGAAATCAGAAAAATATTATACAAAATAGCTAAATTACCTGATTTAGAATTTGAAATAGTCTGACCTGTGGTGGTGCAATGGATAAAACGTCGACCTGGAAAGCTGAGGTTTCTGGTTCAAAACTCTAGGCTTGCCTGGTCAAGGCACATATGGAAGTTGATGCTTCTTGCTCCTCCCCCCTTGTCTCTCTCTCTCTCTCTCTCTCTCTCTCTCTCTCTTTCACTCTCGCCCCACCCCACCTCTCTAGATTGAATAAATAAAATAAAATAAAAAGAATTTGAAATAAAGGGAAATATATGTAGGTAATTAAAGAATAATTATAAAATGTAGTGCTTTTATTTACCATATGTTAAAATATCGACTTTGTGCTAGGAGGCATGCTAGGTGCTTTACAGAAACTTTATTACACTAATTTCTTGTACAACTCTGTATGTAGGCATTCTGTTTTCTTTTTAGCCGTGAGGAACTATTTTTAGATGTTGTATAACTTGTGCGGCGTCACACAACCACTGATGACATTCAAGACCATGTCTGCCACCACGCCATAGACCACATTCCAGTCATCAAAATGAACTAGCTTTTTCCCATGATCAGTAATTGTAATTTACTTTTGAGGTATATTTACTGGGTCTTATTCATCTGATCATTTTGTTGTTTCTTCATAGTTTACAAAAATTCAAGGCAAACAGCATATAAGACATTTAACCAGGGGTGACTTTGTACAGCTAAGCAATGTAAACCAATTTTGTAATAATACAAAGTATAATTCTTAAATTTTTTCAACTTGTTTCTTTCCAAGGAGGAAAAATATAATCCCTCTGACTGGCCAATGAAAATGCGCTAAACGTAAAGGTTAAGATTTAAAATTTTTCTGTTTTGGCTTGATAATCTTTGCCTCCATTTAATAGTAAAATTATTATTGTTTTGTTTCTTATAGAATATACTGGTACAAGGGACTAACTATTAGAAGCGAGGATTTTCAGGGTCTTTAGTACCTAAAGAAAAACACACCAGATGTGGGTTTAGTCACCGTGGTGCTTTTCTTAGTGTGAGAATCAGATTTTCCCAATTTGAGTTAGATCTAGAAAACATTGTCATGGTGTGCTATTTTTTGTAGTTCATCACTTTGAGTAGAGATGAAAACAATGTGTATGTGTGTATGATCTACAGATGGCAGTATCCTGTCAGCGAAGGCTGTGTGTTTCCTGTGATTTATCATCATAGTACCTGTCACTGAGCACTTTGGTGCTGTGATAGAAAGTGATCAAGTCTTTCTCTTTCACCAGGTGATCAGACGCTGAGAATTTGGGACGTGAAGACAGCAGGAGTCAGAATTGTGGTTCCAGCACATCAGGCAGAAATTTTGAGTTGTGACTGGTGTAAATACAATGAGGTATTCTCTGTCCTGACCTGCCGCGCCCTCCCCCGTGTTGCAATGTTCTAGATTTTGTTTTGTCTTTGTTTGTGTGGACTTGGGTAGTGTTTATGGACCATTAAGTTGAATTCAGCCACTTTCATCTGTAATGGATGATTGTGAGTGACCTGCACCAGTGTTAATTGGGTTTAAGTGCACAAAACAGGCAGAATAAGAAACAGAAATTCTCCAAGTTCAACAGTGCAGTCTTACTTGTATGTTTGGGAAACTGCCTTGTAATTTATGTGATTTTTTTTCTTTGATGCTCTTAACCCTGCCAATTTGTGTCATTTTTTTTTTTATTCTTGTTCACTTTGCTAATCAGGCTGAACTATTTGTAGATTTATTTAAAAAATTTTTTTTCTTTATTAATGAGAGAGAGAGAGAGAGGTGGGGGGAACAGACAGGGATAGACAGACAGGAAGGGAGAGAAATGAAAAGCATGAACTCATAGCTGTGGCATCTTAGTTGTTCACTGATTGCTTTCTCATGTGCCTTGATGGGGGGGCGGGGGTTACAGCAGAATGAGTGACCCCTTGCTCAAGCCAGCAACCTTGGGCTCAAGCCAGCATCCATGGGGTCATGTCTACAATCCCAAGCTCAAGCCAGTGACCTCAGGGTTTCTAACGTGGGTCCTCGGCATCCTAGGCTGATGCTTTATAACACTGTGCCACTGCCTGGTCAGGCTAGATTTATTTTTGATTTAACAGTCTATCAGTTTTGTTTTTGTTTTTTTTTGTATTTTTCTGAAGCTGGAAACGGGGAGAGACAGTCAGACAGACTCCCGCATGCGCCCGACTGGGATCCACCCGGCACACCCACCAGGGGGGACGCTGTGCCCACCAGGGGGCGATGCTCTGCCCCTCTGGGGCGTCGCTCTGTCGCGACCAGAGCCACTCTAGCGCCTGGGGCAGAGGCCAAGGAGCCATCCCCAGCGCCCGGGCCATCTTTACTCCAATGGAGCCTTGGCTGCAGGAGGGGAAGAGAGAGACAGAGAGGAAGGAGGTGGGGGTGGAGAAGCAAATGGGCGCTTCTCCTATGTGCCCTGGCCGGGAATCGAACCCGGGTCCCCCGCACACCAGGCTGATGCTCTACCGCTGAGCCAACCAGCCAGGGCCACAGTCTATCAGTTTTTAAAATCTTCTGTGTTAGCTCCCCTTATACACCTAACCAAGCTTCATGCTTCTAGAAGGTAGCAGTGGCCCTAGCTGGTTGGCTCAGTGGTAGAGCATCGGCCTGGCATGCAGGAGTCCTGGGTTCGATTCCTGGCCAGGGTACACAGGAGAAGCACCCATCTGCTTCTCCACCCCTCCCCCTCTCCTTCCTCTCTGTCTCTCTCTTCCCCTCCCACAGCCAAGGCTCCATTGGAGCAAAGTTGGCCCGGGCACTGAGGATGGCTCTGTGGCCTCTGCCTCAAGTGCTAGAATGGCTCTGGTTGCAACAGAGCAACGCCCCAGCTGGGCAGAGCATCACCCCCTGGTGGGCATGCCGGGTGGATCCCAGTCGGGCATATGTGGGAGTCTGACTGCCTCCCTGTTTCCAACTTCAGAAAAAGACAAAAAAAAAAAAAAAAAAAAAAAAAAAAAGAAGGTAGCAATGTCCATTTGTAACTTTTTGCAAATCTTCAATTAACCACAGAAGCATATGAATTAGAAATATCAATGGATCAAAAATACATTGATTGATATACTGTATATAGATATTTATGTATCTGAAATGGTCTATTGACTGTGACAAAGAAGTAAAATATATGCTTTATTTTTTCCCAGTTTTAAATTAATGAATGAAAATTAAAAGAACATTACATTAGTAAAGTATTTTAAGTAAAAAGAAATAAAATAGATTAAAAGAAAATATAGTACCTATTTAATAATCATACTTGATTGAAATAAAAATTTTAATGCTGATAGCTGTAGTTCATCTTCTCTCATCATAATGCATTTTCTGTATAGGAAATATAATTGTGGACTATATATTTGGGAATTCTCAAAAAGATGCCAGTATATATTTAGAGTGATTTAAAACATTTTTTTAAATCACTGAAACTCATCTTTAACCGAGCCTGTACTGAAGCCCAACAAATTCTGCTGCTCTGGTTGGCGTGGAATGGGGCTGAGTGTGAACCCAGAACTTGGCCCATTCAGCCAGAAACCCTGGATACACTTGGGCTGTAGAGAACAGAGGTTGCAAACCTGACTGGATAAGGAGACTCACTGTTATTTGCATAGATTTTCAGTTATGATTAGATATTACATTAAAACATGGCCTTTGGGAGTTGGGAACAGTGACAGATTTATATTCAGAAAAATATATAATATAAAGATTTAATTTACCCATTGCTCTTTCAAATGTTCCTAAATTAACAGGCTTTTTGCTTTTTAATGCCTGGTAAAACCTCAGAGCATGCTTAAGAGAAAGGTTGGCTCATTTGTCAGATACAATTTTTAATCCATTCTTTATTTGTTAATATTACTAAAGGGCCTGACCTGTGGTGGTGCAGTGGATAAAGCGTCAACCTGGAAACGCTGAGGTTGCCGGTTCAAAACCCTGGGCTTGCCTGGTCAAGGCACATATGGGAGTTGATGCTTCCTGCTCCTCTCCCCCTTCTCTCTCTCTCTCTCTCTCTCTCTCTCTCTCTCTCTCTTTTCTATAATGAATAAATAAAATCTTAAAAAAAAGAAATATACTAAAGGGGGATTGGGAAACCCACAGTGCTATTTGGGAGTATGCCTTTTTTCTGTGGTGTGTAGTATTCCATCGCATACATAAAGCATATGGAGTTCCTTTCTCTCAAGTCATACTAATTTTTGCTTTTATAATGTATATTTTGATTCCTTTCTATACTTGTTATATAATTTCTCAAGAATGACTCCTGGGTTCAGATTAAATAATTATCAAGAAATAGGTATTTTTTCTAGTAAGAAAGCCTGGGCACTGCCTAATTGGAAAGATGTCACATTTTACTTTTCTCTGCTTTGTTTTCAGCATTTGCTGGTGACGGGGGCAGTTGATTGTAGCTTGAGAGGCTGGGACCTGAGGAATGTTCGACAACCAGCGTTTGAACTTCTTGGTCATAGCTATGCTATCAGGAGAGTGAAAGTTAGTTTCATCTTTTTTTCTTAATACATAGAATAAAATATGAATATCATCAGTGAAATATATATAAAAGATGCTTATAGATTGAGGTTATTGATTCCTTTTTATGCGTATTTTTGTTATCCAGTTAATGAACATTAAAAGCTAAAATTGGGTAAAATATTTGAGTTATTGAATGAATTGGGACAATGTAGCTAATTTATTCTTACAGTTAAATAAAAATGTTTTATTTTCATTGTCATCCCCAGTCTACTATTTCTTTTAATGTTTTTTCTTAACTATAGTAATTACTTTTAGTATTATATTCTTCATAATTTTCCATTCGGAGGGAAGGACTCTTTACTTTGTTGAAACTCATTGGAGAAATGGTTCATTTCTTATTTTCCCTAACATGAAAATATATATGAATGTTCACAAACATTTGGGGTATAGAAAATTTTCCATTCTGTAAACAGCAGAGGATGAGATAACTTTTTTCTGCTGCTCCTAGGAAATCTGTCTGCTTATAAGAACTGTAATTTAGTTTCCCAGCTGTTATTTAGGTAGGTTTTGCTAAGTCACTGTGGAAAACATCTTATTAAGTCACATCTCTGAATTTCATTCTTTTTTGCTTTAAGGGTAAAAAGTACCTTATTGATCTTTTCAATAAGACACTTATGTTATTTCTATTTCAAAAAATTTTAATTTCAATTAAACTAGTATTTTAAATTTTATTGCTTGCAACTTAATGTATGAGACACAGTGCTCTTTTTTTATAGCACACAGATTTAGTAGTTGAAAATATTCAATTTTTTTCACAATGCTTTTGAGAATGAAATAGGGTACTGTAGTGAAAGTGTTTTGCAAACTAAAAAGTTTGCAAATATAGTTATTATGTGTATATAACTATTAAAGTACTGGTAAGAAAAACACTAAAGAAATGTAATTGCAAAGGGCAGCTTATGAAAATATGTTGTATATTACTTATTTAAAAGATACTGTCTTAAATTTTCAGGTTTTGTCCTTCATAACATTTCTCATTAGCTATGATATTTAAGATATTTTACTTAACATTTAAATATTTATTCGACACTTGTGCTTATAGCTATCATAGCATGTATTTATAAAATTGGCAAGATATAATACATTTATGTTTGTACCATCACATACTTAAATCCCCTATATTTATTTTTAGAAGTCATTTTTGATAGCCAACATGAAATTGTATTTAATTTTTCCAAAATAGCCACACTTTGGGAATATTTTATTCTAAATAAGTTCTCAAAAGCTTGATTTTCTTTGGAGAATGTAAAAAAAAGAAATCTTAAATATTTTTGCCTTGAATTAAAGTATATAGGGTTCAGGAAAGCATAATTTAAAGCAACAACCTTGCCTATAATTTATTTCAATGTTCACGGGAATGACCACGTTATAATTATAGCTAACTTCAAAAATTGTTTTTGTTTTGTAGTTTTCACCATTTCATTCTTCTGTACTGGCCTCTTGCTCCTATGACTTTACTGTAAGGTACAGTATTTTTTGATAAGTTTCATTTTGAAATACCAAGTAGCATTTTCATTTTTGCTACTTTTAAGAAAAACAATATATTTGTCTACTAATATGAAAAAGTGTGAGCTAGGCACATTTGCAAGTTTGTCACTGGTTTGTGAGTTTTGAATGGTATTTATTTTAACTTCTATCGATTGCATATATAACCAATGCATTTACTTGAGTTTCTTTTGTTCCTCTCCTCCGTCACATTTTGAGTTGTTTTATTTCTATTGTACTTTGTCAGAACATGCAGCATATAACATATAACACTGTCCTACGATAGAATAATAGAAATAAGTCTACTCTTATTCTACCTTTGTTTTGCTTTTAGATACATAACTAAACATGTTAAATGCTCATCATCAATATTTTTTGCTGACATTTCCCCATCTTCTCTGGGTTTGGTGAAGTTTTTCTGCTAGTAGATTCGAGAAGGGCTGATGATTAGGAGCCCTTGCACGTTTAAAACTGTTTCTCTGTAACCTTGATACTCAAAGGATAGCTTAACTGAATATAAACTCCTAAATATACATTTCTTTCCTGCAGTTTTTCAAAATGCTTCCTCGTTTTTGTTTCATTTTGTGTTGTTTTTGAGAATTTCGGTAGCAGTTAGTGCTCTTGTTCTTGTAAATTATTTGATCCTTTTTCCTGGCAACTCTGATTGTTACAGTTCCATTTGCCTGCTGCAGGTTAATACAGCCTGTTCTTTAAGTGATGTAGCCTCAGGTCTTCTTTTATTTTCAGAAAGACTTTTTGGATTATAATTTGAAATATTAGTTCTTACCCATTGCTTTATCTTTTTTTATTTTTGCGACAGAAACAGAGAGACAGAGAGAGGGACAGATAGGGACAGACAGACAGGAAGGGAGATGGGAAGTATCAAGTCTTTGTTGCAGCATCTTAGTTATTCATTGATTGCTTTCTCATATGTGCCTTGACCAGGGGGCTACAGCAGAATAAGTGACCCCTTGCTCAAGCTAGTGACCTTGGGCTGCAAGCCAGTGACCTTTGGGCTCAAGTCAGCGACCATGGGGTTATGTCTGTGATCCCATGCTCAAGTCAGCAACACTGTGCTCAAGCTCATGAGCCCATGCTAAGCTGGATGAGCCCACACTCAAGCCGGCAACCTTGGGGTTTCGAACTTGGGTACTCTGAGTCCCAGTCCAATGCTCTACCCACTACACCACCGTCTGGTCAGGCCATTGTTTTATTGTTTTATCTTTTATAGGGGCTCTTACATAAACTGAATCTCTTTTACCTATCTTCTATATCAAATGCTTTCTCTCTGATACTTTTTACTTTTTTTTTTTTTTTTTTTGTATTTTTCTGAAGCTGGAAACAGGGTGAGACAGTCAGACAGACTCCCACATGCGCCCAACTGGGATCCACCCGGTACGCCCACCAGGGGCGACGCTCTGCCCACCAGGGGGCGATGCTCTGCCCCTCCGGGGCGTCGCTCTGCTGCGACCAGAGCCACTCTAGCGCCTGGGGCAGAGGCCAAGGAGCCATCCCCAGCACCCGGGCCATCTTTGCTCCAATGGAGCCTTGGCTGCGGGAGGGGAAGAGAGAGACAGAGAGGAAGGAGGGGGGGTGGGGAGTGGAGAAGCAAATGGGTGCTTCTCCTATGTGCCCTGGCTGGGAATTGAACCCAGGTCCCCCGCACGCCAGGCCGACGCTCTACTGCTGAGCCAACCGGCCAGGGCCTACTTTTTACTTTTATTTTTAATTTCACTTTCAGTCTCTTGGTTGTTTTTCTGCTGTCTTCAGTGGCCTTATTATGCTTCCTGTAAAGGTATTTTTAGGCACCATATCATTTTGTCTTCATTTCTGATATGATTTTGCCTTTTTTCTTTTATTTCTTTGTTGTGTTCATTCAGCTCTATCTCACTTCTTTTCTTTGTTTCTGAATTCCTGATTGTAAGGGGGAAACTCTATTTTTGTCCTCTACTGTCAATATTCTGAGACCAGATGTTTGCAGCGTTTTCCCACCAAACAGTCTTCCAGTTCTCTGTCGACACAACTGGGTATTTTGCAAATTTAACAGCCCTGATAACATCTATCTGGAGATAACATCAGATCCTACAGGTTAAGGGCTCAGTTCCACAAGACTGCCCCACTGTAGATGCCAATCACAAGCTGTCACTTCTGACCTACCACCTATAGACTGTAGCTGTAGGTCCCCATGAACTTCTCAAATGTGATCATTTTTTAGGATGGCTTTTACATTTACCAGTTTACTTTAAAAGATGTTCTGAAGGATAAGGATAGACAGATAAAGCGGCACATAGGGAGAGGTCGGTAAAGGTCCCAAATGCGGAGCTGCTGTCCCATGGAACTGGGTGAGCCACCCTCCCAGCATGTGGCTGTGTTCACCAACCTTGAAGCTCATCTAATCTTATTATTCAAGAGTTTTAACAGAGCTTAATTTTCAGCTCCCCGCCCTTCCCTGGAGGTTAGAGGTTGGAGTTGAAAGTTCTAGCCCTCTAATCCCCTGGTCTTTCTGGGGACCAGCCCCTCCTGAGAAATCTGTTCTTATACCACACTGATGAAGTGAAGGTGGGTTTTTTGTTTGTTTGTTTTTGTTTTTCTGTTTCCAAATGCTTGTTTAAAGGTATTCAAGTTGGTTTAGAATGTTACATTCTAGTTTTCTTCTACTTTGCTGTTTGTTTTCTGGAGGCAAATCTTTTGTCAGGTAAATTGTTTGAATTATCTTATCCAATTTAATTTTATAGTAGTGTTTTATTTTTTTAATAGGTGAAGAATTTATGTGTCTCTGTTCCTCTCTTCTCTGTTCAGTTGGGTTTTTCCTCAGCTGCCCTCACTGTTCAGAGAGTCTTGTTGCCGGGAGGTGGAAGATAGCTCATTGGTATTCCAGTTTGCTTTTCCTTTTTCCATGTAATTATAAGTTGGATGTGTTGAAGGCCTGAGTTTTGTATAATTTGAATTGTTTTTTTGTTGATCTCATTGCCTCAACTACTCAGGATTTCTCTCTTCTTTACTTCTGAGCCAGTATTTGATATGGGAGAAGCTATATAACCTTGTTTATGTAGACTGTATTTCTAATAGAATAAATTACAGTATCTTGAGAGAAATTACATGCCCTAATTTTTTTTTTTTTCTTTTTGTCTGATCTAATAGAAGCAGGGAGACAAACTGGGAACAATCATACTGAGGCTTCTAGGTTACAATTAAAACAATATCATAACAGGTTTTTTGTTTTTCTTTTAATAGTCTATATAAAATAGTAAAGAGTGGTCATAGAACTTTTAGCTTGGGAGTTAAACATTGCAGAAAAGTTATCAGTTGTTCACCATTCACCCCAAATGTTTCTACATTAAAACTGTGGACCTAGATTATTGGTTGGAGGTTAGGGCTCTACATGTGGATTTGAAGGTGTAAAGCCAGTAGCCAGGGCTGCCATCAAAGCGGCCACCTGGCCCATGCAGGTTCGCATTGGATTTGGACAGTCCGTAAAGAAACAACGGAACCAAGAACTGGTGGGCCATTAGCTTTAATTCTAGCTTGCACCCGGCGGGCAAGTAAAAACACACACTGGGCTCCAAAACCCACTCATTCAGTGCTCACAAAGCTACTGACTTATCCTAGTTTTCTAGAATCAAAGGTTTCTAGCTCACCAGACTTATTCACCTCTGTTCCCCATCTCCTTCCTTCTCCCTGCACAAACTCTGCACTAACTGGCTTCTCACTCAACACTCTGCCATCTTGGCTGCTTCTCCTGGCCTCTTCCATGTGGCCTTTCTCTGCTCTCTGCTCTCTAATACTAATCTCAGGAACCAAGAGCGCAAGCTCCCATTCTGCCCCTATTTTATAGTGTAGAAATCCAAACCTTTAATCCAATATACAAAATAGGGAAGTCTCTAATACAAAGTCACCTATCTGGGACATGATGGGATTGTACCACCCCACATCAAAAGGGGTGGGAAAGGCTTAATCCCAAAACCAAGCCCCAGGTTACAAGGATTCTGCCTGCCCACAGCCAGCCCCCAACACACATTAATATCACCTGGGCAACGGCCTCCACGTGGGCAGCGTCATCTTTAACAAAGTGAGCATAATACATTTTATCTGCCCAACAGAAGGCCATTAAATTACTGATAATTCAGTCTGTAAGAGTAAATAAATCAAAGGTAGATAAGTTTAGTGAAAGAAGAGCAAAATGATAATATGTTCAGGAAAGAATGTTGAAAGGAAGACAACAGCCCAGCTAAAACAGGAGGAGACCCAGAGTGTGCAATGTGTCACAGGAACTGGTGCAAAGGGATTAACCACGTGTAGATGGCCGTTAATAGTATCTGCTCCAGGCAGGCTGAGCAGGAGGGACAGGGACCTTTCCATATTCTCTCTTATAGAGCATCACTTGTGTGCTCCAAAGGGGTTTCTGGATATAGAATCTAGTGCTTGCATTTCAAGGACCTTCTGGTGATCAGCAGAGACTTGCCCAACTGAGACGGGCCGTTGAGCTTCTCATGATCTCCTTTTTCATGTCCTTGAACATTTTAATTGGGTCTTTCTGATTTTTGAAGCCCATTAATTAAGGGACATGTTAAACCATTTCGCTGTTCTGTTTCTGATTAAATGCGGAGACCTAGTGACTGCTGATCCTTTCTTTGCAGGATTATCATTATTATCTTAATCCCACTGACTACTCCCTGTTTTATTTATATATTTTAATATCCTTGAACTGAGTTAGGAAAAATGCCTTACTTTTCTTTTTACATTTTATTTATTTCTTTTAGAGAGGGGAGAGAAAGAGGGAGGGAGGGAGAGAGAGAGAGAGAGAGAGAGAGAGAGAGAGAGAGAGAGAGAGAGAAGGGGGAGGAGCAGGAAGCATCAACTCTCATATGTGCCTGGACAAGGCAAGCCTGGGGCCTTGAACCAGTGACCTCAGCATTCTAAGTGGATGCTTTCTTCCCTGTGCCACTACAGGTCAGGCAAAACAAACAAACAAAAAGAAAAAGCCTTACTTTTTAAAATGTAGATTTGTCTCAGGACTACCCTACTATAAAATCTTATAGGTCCCTAACCATGCTCGGATGATTTCAGTTTGTGGTTCATAGTCTTATTTTTCTCTCCACTTTTAAGTATTAGTCTTTGCTTCTTTCCTGACTCCTGAGCAAGACTGCAGAACGGGGGTCGATGTTTATGCTTCTGCAGAGAGGAATGACTTAGATCATGGATCTGTTACATGCTACAAGACCAAAGTGAATTTGCGAACATTTGGAAAAATAAATTATAATGAAATAGTATGAAATATTCAACATATAGCTGAAAAAGACATTCTAATAAGCAATTTTCCTGTATAATTTAGAGTGCAGGGTTTTTTATATGTAAAATGGGATTAGTGTATTTGTCCTCACAAGCTCATGAGGTAATTATAAGAATTATGTAAGAGGACATACTTGAAATACTGTGCTAATTCTTCACTGTTCCCAACCTTTGCTTCTCTTCTCAACCCTATTCCCTGCACTTTAAGTAAAAGGACCTTATTTTTCTCTTAAAAAAAAAGTGCGGCTCAAGCTCAAATTATCTCAATTTCTGCTGCAGGCCTGCAAATTTATCTTAAAAATTTTTTTTTATCATTTTAAGAGAAAAGAGAGAGAGAGAGAGAGAGAGAGAGAGAGAGAGAAATGGGGGGGGGGGAGCAGGAAGCATCAACTCCTATATGTGCCTTGACTAGGCAAGCCCAGGGTTTCGAACCGACGACCTCAGCGTTCCAGGTTGATACTTTATCTATTGCGCCACCACAGGTCAGTTTATCTAAATCTGTACATCTGTATCTGCATCTGTTTCTCCTTTATTACCTTTGACATAAATGCTCTTCATCTCATGCATTCCTGTTTCCTCTTCTCAACAGAATGACCTCTTCTACCTTCTGTACTATCTGTCTCCGACTCTGTTGACTTTCAGCCTGTAACTTCTTCCTTCATCGTGTGTTTTCCTTTAACCACCCTGTTACCTATCTCTTTCCTTCCTGGCCTAGCTTGTAGTATCCCGTAATCTTCATTCTCCAGGGCCATTTTAGGGCCATTGCGGTCCTAGGGTGCTTACTGTTACATCCCAGCGAGATAGGCCACGGCCAATCTCACTGGAGCCTCCATCTGTTACATCCCAGGAGATAGACTACAGCAGACGCAAAGTAAATTTTATAGGTTTTATTGCAGACCTGCACAGGGACTGCAGGCAACCCATGCAAGGGAGCACTGCAGCCCTCCAAACCTGCACAGGGATGCAGGTAACCCACACAGGGGAACACTGCAGCTCCCCCAAACCTGAGCAGGGACTGCAGGCAACCCACGCCTCCGAAGAGACTGGAGCACTGCAGCCAACCAAACCTGCGCAGCCAACAAACTGCGCAGGGACTGCAGCCCCCCAAACCTGCACAGGGACTGCAGCCCCCCAAACCTGCGCAGCCAACAAACTACGCAGGGACTGCAGCCCCCCAAACCTGCACAGGGACTGCAGCCAACAAACTGCGCCTGGACTGCAGCCCCCCAAACCTGCACAGGGACTGCAGCCCCGAGCTTCTAAAATGGCTCCTTTTTATAGGGTGGCTGTCTAGGATGAGCAAGCATCATACAGAAGCTGATGTGGCTGTTAGTCATTGGCTAGGGAGGTCGTGCGCAGTTACAGGGGGGGGTATTACTCAGTGGAGAATTTCAAACATAAACTTCTGATAAGGGTCTCTGACTCAATGCAGGATGTTGCTGAACTCTTTGTTCTCAGCGTCACAGGGACCTTGTACACTCTTGGCAGCCCCAGCATGTCAGTACTCCTTGAATCTAACATTCCCCCATCTCTTCTGGGCATAAATCAAATCCTTGATTCTTCATCAGTGGGGAGAATGGTATAAGGCTGGGGCTCATGAGAATTTTCTACTTTAGCTGTAGCTATAAGCTAATTGGGTCAGGGGTCCTCCCTAGTATGTGCTGGCACGCTGATAGTGTGCCCTTAGTACTACAAGCTTTACGGACTAATTTCTTTCTGCCTTGTATTTTTCTTCTCTGTACTAACTTCTTACAACTTGCACAAACCTTCTGCAACTTACACAAACCTTCTGCAACTTACACAAACCTTCTGCAACTTACATAAACCTTCAACTTTTATGCACTTTCTTATCTAGGAATAACTGGCCTTCATAACAACTTGCTTTTTCCTTTCCTTTTCAAAAGTACCTCTACACCTTATACTTTCTATTATCAAAACTATACAATTCCTTTCTAATTTATTAGAATTCTTAATTCCTAAAAACCTTAACCTTCAGCAAGGACTAAGTTAGTACTAAGTAATCCTCTTTTAAAGATTGCTTTTTGGAGGTGTCCTTTTTATAAGTAGCCTATTGGACACATGACCAATATTCACAGATTATTCTATAGTGGTAGCTATGAGCACATACATAACTTTCATTTACCTTGTAGCTTCTCTCTCAGCCAAGGGACCTACACCCCCTTTCTGTATGACTCATAGCAGTACATGCATCAAACCTTAAGATGACTTACTTGGCTTTCCTTTACCTTAGTTTCCCTCCCTCCCCAAAGTCTCCACGCGTGGACCAGTTAACTTCTGGTTTGTGGCTGAAGCAGGGCATGCTGTCCTTCTCAGGGTCAGCTTACAAGGGTTGGCAGGGTCAGTCTTCGCTGTCCACAAAGGTGTCTCTGCTGGGACTGCAAGCTTTAGCCGGCTGCGGTCGACCCAGGCGGGTATGCCTTCTATCTTGGCAGTAGTGGGAGTTGTCAGGATCATGGTGTCTGAACCCGTCTACGTGGGAGTCAGTCCTTGGGTGGTGTACTGCTAGAAGTGCCTCTTGGACAGTCTTTGAACAGTTTTCTGAGTAACCTATAAAACCTGTAAGTACTTAGGGAAAGGGTGTTACATTTCTACACTTTGCAGTTAGAGTTTAAGTCCTAGTGACCACTGCTTCTAGCTGGAATTAGCAGCAGGTCCCAGCCTATAATAGGCATGGGGCATTGAGATAAGAGAAATAAAGGATACACTAAACATAAAGCAATAAAACCAGACTGTCAATACCCACAGTAGAGATCTTTGAGGGATAAATAAAACTTAAATATTCAAGCAAGGCATAGTAGATGGCCCTTGTGTTTACAAGAAATGAGATTAGCTTATCTGCTACTTGGAAGAAATACCTTAGGCTCCTGAACGATGTCCTTAGGCCTTCAGTGGCAATTCCCAGCACGCTGGGCAAGGTCAGGTCACAGGTAGCTGGAGCAGGGCTAGAAGAGACTGAACCCTCCCTCCATGGAGCAAGGGGGCAGCTTACCTTCTCATGTCCCTCTTTCCACAGCACAGGTGTGTCAACCGGTGGGACCGGGAAGCCTGGCAGGCTTCAGTTCAATGACCTTTCTTTCCACTCTGGAGCAGGACCTTGATGACATGCTATGAAGCGCCTTAGGGCGCTGGAGCCAAAAGTTGGTATTTCCTGACTTCTTTTGGGCCTTATTTGCCTTTTCTGTTACTTCCTTGGTCATTATAGACCTTAAAAGCCATGCTCAGAAGATCTCACTGAGGGGCTTGACTAAGAGAGCAAAATTGGGAATACAACAACAGATAACCTCTAGCTTACTGCACTGCTATCTTTTGCCTGACTAAGCAGTGGCTCAGCCCTTGAGCCGGTGCCCAAGGAGGAGGGGCAAGTGCCTGAAACTGTGAGGGGAGCCTGCCGCTTCTCCTGCAGCCAGCTGCAGCCTGGCTGCCTTTTCTTTCTCTACCTCTGCTACTATGCTGGCTGCATACTGACCATGCCACCTGCCTGCAGGTGGGTGCTGGTGATAGTATGCTAGATTCTCTATGTTTTCTATGGATCTAGCAATCCTTGGTTTGGCCAGTCTGCTCTTAAGTTGGCCATTCTAGTAGCAGACAAACAAACCAAATATGCACACAAAACAAACAAAACTTCTAAACCAAAACCAAAGGGAGAAGGCAGCGTCCTGCGTTCCCCGACTGGGTGAGGAGAAATCAGGTGGCGTCCCGCCTGCTCCATTACACCCTTTTCTAACCAGAGCTCTGTTTCCAAATATTCAAAGAGGAAGCTTATTTACTAAACAGTCTCAAGACTCCAAAGGTTTCAAATCAGCCAAATTCAGTTTCCAAATGGCAACTGCCGGAGGCTGGCCAGCTACCAATGTCTGCTGCAGCCCACTCCGTGAGGAGGGGTCTTACACGGCCAATCTCACTGGGGGCCTCCATCTGTTACATCCCAGCGAGATAGGCCACAGCAGACACAAAGTGAATTTTATAGGTTTTATTGCAGACCTGCACAGGGACTGCAGGCAACCCATGCAAGGGAGCACTGCAGCCCTCCAAACCTGCACAGGGATGCAGGTAATCCACACAGGGGAACACTGCAGCTCCCCCAAACCTGCGCAGGGACTGCAGGCAACCCACGCCTCCGAAGAGACTGGAGCACTGCAGCCCCCCAAACCTGAGCAGGGACTGCAGGCAACCCACGCCTCCGAAGAGACTGGAGCACTGCAGCCAACCAAACCTGCGCAGCCAACAAACTGCGCAGGGACTGCAGCCCCCCAAACCTGCACAGGGACTGCAGGCAACCCATGCAAGGGAGCACTGCCGCCCCCCAAACCTGCACAGGGACTGCAGCCCCCCAAACCTGCGCAGCCAACAAACTACGCAGGGACTGCAGCCCCCCAAACCTGCACAGGGACTGCAGCCAACAAACTGCGCAGGGACTGCAGCCCCCCAAACCTGCACAGGGACTGCAGCCCCGAGCTTCTAAAATGGCTCCTTTTTATAGGGTGGCTGTCTAGGATGAGCAAGCATCATACAGAAGCTGATGTGGCTGTTAGTCATTGGCTAGGGAGGTCGTGCGCAGTTACAGGGGGGGGGTATTACTCAGTGGAGAATTTCAAACATAAATTTCTGATAAGGGTCTCTGACTCAATGCAGGATGTTGTTGAACTCTTTGTTCTCAGCGTCACAGGGACCTTGTACACTCTTGGCAGCCCCAGCATGTCAGTACTCCTTGAATCTAACACTTACCTTGGGAGGTCGCATCCCATACTATTTGAATCTATAAAATGGACCCACAGTCCTGATTAAGTGGGGCTAATGATGTTGACAAGATTGTTATACTTTTGCTTTTGAAACGATCTGGCAATGAATGACTCATTTATCACTGTGTTTTCTTGGCAATCATTATGCTCACTTAGGAATTTTTGCAAAATTGAAATCTCTAACCTAGACTTTGTTTTCAGATGGAATGAAATACTTAATATGAACTTTGTCAATTAATACTGTTAATTCACATATATTTAATTAAAATTAGTTTTTGTTTTCAGCTCTGCAGTGTTTTGTAGGTCCTGAAGACTTCCAGCCTCAGTACTTAAGGCTCATGTCCATTTACCCCTAAACGCACAGCTGGCGCCAGGCTCTGTCTTTACTGAAACTGCTCTGGCAAAGCCACAGGGACTGCAGTGATAGCAGCTCCAGCCCACCGTCAGCACTTGAGCTGGTCCTTGTCGCTGCTGTGTTTATACTGTAGGTCAGTCCTTCCTTCCTGAAATTCCCTTTCCCAGGGATTTCATCCTTGTCTTCTTCGTTTTTCTCATTCTCTCCTGACTTTATGCTCCACCATGGAAGCCCCCGCTCTTCCCCTTAAACCTGGTAGTTTTTGGCTTAGTGCTCGTTGACATACGTATTCCAAGTGATGATTCCCAACCTTCTCCTTCTGGCTCTGACCCGTCCTGAGAACTTCAGGCCTGCATATTCAGCTGTGTGTGGGCCGTAGGCACCGGAGTGTCTAACCAGGCTTCTCCCACTGAATTCTTTGACATCCCTTCCTTCCCACTGCTGGACTTGCCTATTTATCTGCATTATTTGTCTCATTAATTGGAATATTGTCCCTAATCAAGCCTGAAACCTGGAATATTTTTTTCTGCAAAATTGGTAAACATTTTCCCAATATGAAGTAAAAAACTTAAATCAAATTGCGTCATGGGAAAAATAATTGTGTATTTCAATATAGGATGAAAAAGACTTATCAAAAATAAATGGAGCCTGACCTGTGGTGGCGCAGTGGATAAAGCGTCGACCTGGAAATGCTGAGGTTGCTGGTTCAAAACCCTGGGCATGCCTGGTCAAGGCACATATGGGAGTTGATGCTTCCAGCTCCTCCCCCCGTCTCTCTGTCCTCTCTCTCTCTCTCTCTCCTCTCTAAAATGAATAAATAAAAGTAAAAAAAAAATACACAATTAAAAAATAAATGGAAAAGGAAAACAAAACTATTTAAAGTTTTTTATATATGTATTTTTGAATATATATATTATATGTATGCATATTTCTAACTCTCAAAACGTATTCAGAATGACTTGAATTGTTCTGATGTCTTGTGTGAGTTTAAGTCTCCCGTTATCTGTGTGTGGTGACCACTCATTGGAAAGGTCAGAAAAGGTGCGTTTTTGGCAGATTTTTATCCCATGTGATGTGGGTTAGATTAATCCTCTGAAGAAATTAAAATCTCATTGGACTGATGATAGTTTGAGTGCCAGCAAAGCCATTTTAACAAAAAGAAAAAGATTTAAAACATGAGACAGCAGTAAACTGTTTAATTTTTAGTATTGGTAATTATACAGCTATCACCTCTAGATTTTGGATGGCTAGTTTTTGTTATATAGCTCTTCAAATATATTTTCACTTACTTCCCCATTTTTAATTTTGTTTAGTCTCTTAAGCTCTTATAATTTCATTTTAATATACTTTATATGGTGGTAATTATTTAAACTGATGATATGATGGATATTTTAGTATTATGAAATGTCAGGTTCATATTTTTTATGTGGATATATATTCATATCTAATAGAGAAAAGGCTTTATGTTCTTAACCTGTATGTAGATCATTATGTTTCATTGAATAATTAATCAGATCTTAAAAGTAATATTCAACATAACATTTGAAATTATTTAGAATGGTTTCAATTAAATAAAAACTTCACTTTATAAAATAATTAGAACTCTTTACAGCTGATAGACAAAATATTTTATAAGACTACACATTGATTCTTTCTGAACTTTACTCGGAAAGACTAAATCTAAAATATTTCATAGTAAATTATTTCTATTCTTCTACAGATATTTCACAATAGATTTTAGCATATGCTCCTGATAAACTCCCTATTCAGTTTCTTTTTTTCTGCTGAGGCACTTTTGCCCTGCCAACCATGCATAAGCATTATTTCAGTTCTCAATGCGTGTTTTTGGTTTCCTACCAAGTAGATCATTTAATAAACACAGTCAGAAATCAGAAAACCAGGTAGGTATGACAGCCAAAAGAAAGTAAAAGCTGCTGTAATTATGTTTTTTCATTAGGAAGAGCAACATTTGGTCTCTTCCACATTGTAGCAAATACTTCTCAGATATCTGAAGCTCTAATTTTCATAAATTGATAAGGATAAAATGGTTGTGGGAGGGGAAAGAGAGAGAGAGAAAGATAGGGGTGTGGGAGAATGGAGAAGCAGATAGGTGCTTCTCCTGTGTGCCCTGGCTGGGAATTGAACCTGGGACTTCCACATGCTGGACTGATGCTCTACCTCTGAGCCAACCGGCCAGGGCTGCAATTTATTTACAATAATTTTATTTTGTATGTGTATGTGTAGAGAGAGAAAGTTAAAGGAAATTGGCAAAGTTTTAACAATTGATAAAATCTAGATAAAGAGTATATGGGTGTTCATTATATTCTTTGAATTTTTTTGTGGGTTAGTAATTTTCAAAATAAAAACCATAAGCTATATTTGCTCTGTAAAATAAGACACTGAAAATATTTCTTACTAATACTTTCTAATAAGTTTGCTAATATATTGTTTAATTGTAAAACAAGAGAAATAGCTTTATTATATTGCATAAGCAGGAAAATGGTTTTGAATTGGATTGTAGTCGACATGGAATCTTAACCAAGCAGCAGATACAGAAGTACCTCTTATCTTTGTCACATTTACTCTCGTGGGATTTGTCTTTATATAGTAAGTGTCTTAACTTAGGTATGGTTGATGGACTCGAGCCTTATGTTTATTAACAGAGATTTCCATGAGCACATAGTTCTCTTTCTTCCCCTTCCCCATAAAAAAAGGTCAGGCAAAGTAAACAGAGAGTATAGCTGAATATGTACTCTGTCTCAACCCTTTCATTTCAACTCTACCTGCTTCCCCTTCCTCACAAAGAAAGGCCAGTCAAAGTAAATAGATAAGAAATGTGGCCGAAGGTGTGCTTATATGCAGCTTCAAATGATCATTTTACCTCACCTTTTAAGATAGTGTTTTTAATTCCCTTACATTTGTTCATCAAATCACAAGAAATTATGTGAGTAATGATATGATACTAACATTTGCAGGAACTATGAATTCTTAAAATGATCAAAGAGCAATTTAATATTCTGTGCCTTTCAGATATCTTAGATATATATATGTGTTGGTAGCTTTTATCACATTTTTTGCTTTGTGGCCAAGGGTTACCAGACTTCACCACGGATATTAGGAAAGCATCTTAATGTAGTTGTCTTTAGTTTTCTTTTAAGAATGAGAGTATTTGCATTCACATATTAATTTAATTTTTATAAGAATATTTTATTACTGACTATGTTTTGTGTTAATAAAACACATTGCCTGATTACATGGTAGGACTTGTCTGTCTCATTGTTTTGTCCCTAGCATCTGGGACATGGATATACTAAACATATTTGTTTATAAGTGTAAGTGAATTTAAATTATATGAAAAATTATGATACCCTTTGGTCACTGACTATAAAAGCTTCCAAACAGTTATATTTTAATATGGCTTTCACTTTGTGTTTAAAGTAGTTATTAATAAAACTAAATTTGAAGTAGAAAGTTCTGTTGGGATAAGAAACTGGTATTTTTCAAGGAGAAAACTTGCTGTTTGATTATTGAAGTCAGTACTGCCTAGATTGCAACATTTTCCTGTTTAACACATTTGGAACCATTGTATCAATATCCTGATTAAGTAAAGTTATATAGATAGATATTCTTTTATTTCTACAACTAATTGTAACATGTGATTTACTGATAAATCTCTATGAGCTTCATATACCTAATTTTCAAGATATTTGTATGTATGAAGTAGCAATTCCTGACTTTGTTGATATGCTGGGGTTTTTTCATATGTTCCAAAAGAGTTTTTCCATTTGACTTGTTTAAATTAGAAAATTCTTGTGATGATTATTGTCATACTGGAAAGATCTTTTGATGAAGTGAAGCATAATTTTGCAAGTTAAATGCCAGGTGAAAATGAAAATAATTTCCTAGAAAATGAGACAACATACATTCATTATAAAGAAATCTATAAGACTTTTGATTTGAAGTACCTTGATTTATTATTGCAGAACATTTTCAGACTTATTCAGTACTAACAGTGTTCTTTAAGAATCAAACCAAATCTGTCTGATTCACAGCCTAAGGCAAGCACGTGAGGAAATAGATCTAAAAGGAGAGAGGAATGTTAAGCCTTAGGTTAATGCAGTTTAAGTCACTGCTTTGAACTTTGAATTGTGCTGATTAGTCCCAACAGAACATTTATGGAGTTTGTCAGTTTATTTGCATCATAATTTTTTTAAAAAAAATTCTGTTGTACAGCTTTGGTAAGGCAACTGTGGATTTTGTTGTATATATTTTCTAATGCAGATATTGCTTTGACTCGTCTTCCACAGTAGGAAGTAAAAGTTAATATCTGAAAATGAACATATGCAGTGAGTTACTCTGAGTATATTATTTAGAAATATAGAGTCAAAAATCAGGAAAATGGCTAAAGCATTTAAAGTGATTGCCTCCAGGGTGAAGGACGGGTGTGGCGCGAAGCTGCGTCCTTGGTTACACGTCTTGTAGCAGTGGTGGACACAGACCTGTGCACTTGTAGTTCCTAAGAAGGTAATCAAGCAGAACCTCAGAGTTCCCCTCTCCTAGATATGTGCATGCATAGGGAGCCTAGATTTACAGGATATTACCTGGCAGTTGTTAGTAGTCTGCTCTGTCCCTTACGAACTCAGGGACAAATCATTCACCTTGGAGGTCTGTCCTGAAACTGCAGCCTAGGTAATGTGGCAACACTAAGTAAATACTGTAATACTGAATTCTTCAAGATTTGACCTAACGGAATGAACCATACAGAGAATAAAAACAATAATTATTCACCTATTTTATCTTAAATAAGATTCAGCAGGGTCCCTTATCTTTCTCCACTGTATCTTTTAGGAAGTGTGTGTGCATGCACGTGTATGTGCACATGTGTGCACGCTCACATTTGAAACAGAAGCCGTCTTAAATGAGAAAGGGAAGATGTTTCTCGGGCTGTGGGCACCCTACAAGTTCCAGGGCAGTCGTGTAGCAGGGCCCAGGGAACGTACTGAAAGCCTGCTTCATCATTCCTCGTCTTTCTGTAGACTGACTGTCTTCTCCCCCTCCCCCCCAGGCTTTCCCATCCAGTCCTCAGGAAAAAAGCAGGCTTATTTAGTCTTCTCTCTGACTCTTTTTCTCTGTCCTCCTTTGTCAATGTCTGTCCTCTTCCCCCCTGCACCCCTACCGCTGTGTCCATCCTCTGATGAGCAGAGTTGTTAATAAGAGGTCCTTGTACAGTGTGCCCACATTCCACAACCTGACATCCTGAGTGGGTGTATTCATAAATGCTCAGCTGCAGAGATGAGGACATTACGTATTTCATGGTGACATTGCTAATAAAGACCAAAGCACGGCAGGCGGCTGCTATAAGTGTAATGTTCTTCTACATTTAGGTGGCAAACGAGGTTCTGCTGCAACCTCGTCCGATCCCATCACCGCCTGAACTTCTGTGGAATGATCTTTTGCTCTACGTAGCCACGTTTGGATGTCAGTTATAATTCAGGTGTTCATAGACTATTCTTATCCCTGAGATAATGATACAATTTTATGAGTCAAGTTCTTACCGTTTTGTTTTCTAATCATATATTTCTTGGGAACTGGATTGCAAAATCATTTCATTGTTCTTCATTTTGTGCCAGTGAGCAGCAAACCACACTATGGGGGTTTTTCTTTTTTCTTTTCTTTTTGTTGCGATGTGACATCCCTCAAAGTACGACATCCTGCATCCCTGTGGGTCCCAGCCATCCATCCCCCCAGAACACTGGTTGGCAAACTCATCAGTCAAGAGAGCCAAATATCAACATTACAATGATTAAAATTTCTTTTGAGAGCCAAATTTTTTAAACTTAAATTATATAGGTAGGTACATTGTTATTAACTTAATTAGGGTACTCCTAAGCTGGCCTTTGAGCCACACTCAAGGGGACAAAGAGCCGCATGTGGCTCGTGAGCCACAGTTTGCTGACCACTGCTTCAGAATAAGCCTTCTGTCAGCTAATGGTTTTCTTTAATTTGTCAGAGTTCTCTAGGCTTTGTGGAATGTGCTTCTCAGACTTAATGCTTATTGTGATGAATAGAGTCATCCCTTCTACAACACTGATTTAATTAACATTTTAATTGAAATATTATAAATAATTCATTTTGCTAGAGAAGCTTAAGTATAGAATTGTATCATAGTTAACCTTGAAAGTTTGTAAATATGGCACAGTTTCTGGATATTTGTGGCCGAGTGTTCTAAAAGTCATCTTTGAAAGTTGTTCAATAATTCTTCAAAATTAATCCTGTATTCTTCATTTATCAGGCAGTTAGTGTTTATCTGTTTTAAATTGTGTTGTTATTTCCAGTTCCAGAAACAAAAACCAAACAACTCTCTAACCCAATCATGCATATAAATGAGTCTTAGTTCTCAATAAATATTTTTGAGTTAATGAGTGAAAGTATAGCTCTTTACAAAATTTTGCTTGTCTACAATGTTTATTTTTAGTCCCCTCCAAAAGCAATACAGTTGATAAAGTAATAAGCCCATGATCTCACATGTTTTACTCAGAGAGGATTCACTTTTAAAGGGTGGGAATCTCTGAGGTTATAAAAAGAGCCTATCAGTTGAGCAGGACCTAAGTTAAAAGGAGATAAGAAAGTGGATGAGACAATGCAGTAAGTGCATATAAAAAATATATTAGAAGAGAGAAAGAATGATTTCTGAACTCCTTGCCACAGGAGTGCAGACTTATTCTATTCATAAGTTCCTTAGGGGATTGGTTTTGAATGTAAGTTAGCACACTAATGCAATGTTGGCATGGACTTTAGCTTATGGAATTTTCTATGTAGTTTGAGGAGTGTGGGGGGGGAAGCCTGACTTGGTTCAGGTCCATTTGAACTTTCAAGTTGTTAATCAAAACTATCTGAAGAATCCCAGATCCTGCCTGTCCAGATTCCAGATTCCCTGGCTTGGCCCAGATCTAGAGAAAAGGTGAATGGCAGCATCTTTCAGTAGAAAAGGAACCGGACATGATGCCAGTGGAGTCTGTGCTTTCGGGCTGCCATTTATTAGCTATGTCGCATGGGTGGCATATTCCATTGAGTATATTCTCCTCATTTCTGAAATGAGACTAATTACAGGAGCCCCTTCCTTAACCATTGGGAATACATTCCAAGACCCCAGTGGATGCCTGAAACCACAGATAGTACCGAACCTTGTATATTAACTATGTTTTTTTCCTCTGCATAGGTATCTTTTTACTCAAAGAAAGCACTTTATGGCTTCTTTTTTGGTATATCCAAATTGCCATCATTACTACTCTTGCACTTTGGGGCTATTATTAAGTAAAATAAGGGTCACTTGAATACAAGCAACTATGATACAGTGACAGTCAGTCTGATAACCCAGAGGGCTACTAAATGACTAATGGGTGGCGAGTGTATTCTGTGTAGATACATTGGACAAAGGGATGGTTCACATCCCAAGTGGGGTAGAGTGGGGAAGGTGTGAGAATTCATCACTCAGAAGGGCACACAATTTAAAATGTATGGATCGTTTATTTCTGGTATTTTCCATGTAATATTTTCTGACCACGGTTGACTGCGGGTAACTAAATCTGTTGAAAGCGAAGCTGAAGAGAAGTGTGGGATACTGTGTACCCTTTGTATCTACCTTGAAAGTTATTGTGCTGAGCAAAAGCAGTATAAGGTAACGGGAAAGACCGTGCAAACTGTCAAAGTCTGTCTTGCCGAGGATGGATTGGGTACAGTGAACACCTCAGATTTGGCTCATTTTGTTCTTCATTATTGGGGAGCTGGAGCTAACACCGATATTGTCCTGTTGTTTGTTTAGCAGCCTTTTATCCTAGTCTGTTAAGTTCATCAAATTATATGAAATAATAGAGTTATTGTTCTTGTGAAAATATTTGCCTATCTCTTTTGCTTCTAATTTGGTCTTGTCCCAAAATTTGGCCTTCACTAGTGGTTAGAGCCACAGGGTAGTAATAAGTTCTTAACAGTAGCAACTGCCTGGTTCAGTGGTTCTGAAAGTGTGGCCCTAGGACTAGCAACATGAGCAGCCCCTGGGAACTTATTTCTAAAATAAGTTCTTGTGCCGTGTTCCAGATGTCTGTATTCATTTTTAGCAATCTCTTCAGGTGATTCTGATGCAAACAGAAGTTTGGAAACTGCTGGTCTAGATCAGTGATGGGGAATGCCCTCCACCCAGATCAGAGGTTCTCAACCTTGGCTGCAGATTACGGTCACCGTAGAATGTTGGTACTTCCCAATACCCATGACATACTCCAGGCTGATTAGAATTTCTTAAGAGCACTCACACATCAGTATTTTTATTTATTTATTTATTTATTTTTAATTTTTCTGAAGTGAGAAGCAGAGAGGCAGAGAGACAGACTCCCACATGCACCCGACTGGGATCCACCCAGCAAGCTCACTAGGGGGCGATGCTCTGCCTATCTGGGGCGTTGCTCTGTTGCAACCAGAGCCATTCTAACACTTGGGGCAGAAGACATGGAGCCATCCTCAGTGCCTGGGCCAACTTTGCTCCAATGGAGCCTTGGCTGAGGGAGGGGAAGAGAGAGATAGAGAGAAAGGAGAGAAGGAAGGGTGGAGAAGCAGATGGGAGCTTCTCCTGTGTGCCCTGGTGGGAATCGAACCCAGGATATCCACATGCTGGGCTGATGCTCTACTGTTGAGCCAGCTGGCCAGGGCCACATATCAGTATTTTTGAAAGTTTCTCAGTTGATTTCAGTGTAGTCAAGGTTGAGAGCCATTGCCCCTTTCCTTCCTCTCCCCTTCATGAAATCACAATTGTTTCTAATGGGAATTTATCTAATCTGTAAGGTTGAGAAGTACTATTTTAGATGGTATTCCCAAACCTAGATGGTTGAGCACCAACATTTCCTGGAAGGAGATTTCTGGATTCCATACTGATCTACTCAATCAGAACTTTTTAGGAAAAAAATTTTAGCAAAGCTGAGGGATTTGTATTTTCTGAATATCTGATATAATAAGTCTTTGTCCATCATTTGGGAACCATATCTAAAGGTGATTAAAAGTGACCTTACTTGTGAGGTTGGTCTTTATTATTTATTTATCTTGTCCTTAATATACTTAACTTTTTTGATTACTCATTCATGGAACATTCTTGTAATGTTCATGTGTCAGATAGTTTTTTTTTTTAATTTTTTAAAAAATTTATTCATTTTAGAGAGGAGAGGAGAGACAGAGGGAGAGAGAGAGAGGAGAGACAGAGAGAGAGAAGGGGGGGAGGAGCTGGAAGCACCAACTCCCATATGTGCCTTGACCAGGCAAGCCCAGGGTTTCAAACTGGCGACTTCAGCATTTCCAGGTCGACGCTTTATCCACTGCGCCACCACAGGTCAGGCTATCTGTCAGATAGTTTTTTACATGCAAGAAATACAAAGAAGAATAGAATACAGTCCCTGAATTTAAGGAACTTAGTGGCTTTTAGAGGAAAATAGATAAATGAATAAACAGTGAATAAAGAAATGCATGGATGTATTACAAGTACTATGATAGAAGCCAGGAACATGGGAATAATTCTTGGCATTTTCTCTTCCATTAATAATCTTGATTTTGTTTGTCCTCTTAATTTTTCTGCCTAAATGTATCTCTAATCCATCACCCTGTCCTGATCACCACTGTTACTACCTTAAATCCACACTATTGTCATCCCTGTCAGACTACTGGGCTCACGCCCAGTGCTGAGTCCGCGAGTCCATTCTTCTCTCGGGGGCCAGAGATGTCGTAAAGGCAAAGCTGACCATACTACATGGGATCGTACTATAGGGGGATTCTCTATACTATCTTCACTGTTTTTCTACAAATTTGAAACTATTCTAAAATAAAAAAATGTGTATTTAAAAATGTTTTTTAAGGAGGCAAACTAAGTATATAAACCTCTTGCTTAAAACTCTATGTTGTGTGTATGTGTTCCCTCTTAAGAGAAAAATCCCAAATTCTTCACTCCTATAAGACCTGTGTGATCAGTCCTGTTGGCCTTGTGTAGTACTGTCCCGCCCCTGCCCAAGTCTCACAGACCCTCTCAGTCACATGCCATTCAGGCTCCTTGCTGACAGGGACACGACACGCTGCTGGCAAGCTCCTTAACCTTCAGATTTCAACTCAGTGTCACTTCCTCAGGAAGGAATTCCTACATCATCCTGGGTTGTCTTTTGGTGCACTTGTCAATTGCAGTTACACTTGTTTTTGTGGGTTAAAAATATTTTAATTGACTTTAGGGAGAGAGGAAGTAGGGGAGAGAGAGAGAGGGACAGGTACATGAATCCGTTCCTGTATGTGTCCTGACTGGGGATCGAACCGGCAACCTCTGCGCTTCTGGGAGAAGCTCTAACTAACCCAGCATCCAGCCAGGGCTGTGGGGTATTTTTATTTGTTTGTTTTTTGTTTTTTAAATGTCTGTTTATTCCACTGAACTGGGAGCTGCAGGCGGGCTGGCCATGTGTCTCTTGCTTCTGGTGCCTTGCACAATTCCTGGCATGCTTTAGGACTCATAGATTGTTGAGTGGATGAGTAATTAAGTGAGATAATAAGCTGTCATGACATTTTTTGCTCATCACTAGAGAATGCTGCACACCCGAGCAATGCAAATAGAGGGAATTGTAATGTCGCAATTTGCTTAAAAATTAAAAAAAAAAACAACTAAAATTAATGTACCTGTAAGCTATTGAAAAGTAGTCAGACTTTCCCCCCATCTTCTTGTAGTTAGGAAAGCCTTATGAAGAATTACTGACTGTTCAGTTGAGAACAGGAGAGAAAAAGGGAGACCTTTGAGAAATATTTTAAACCTTCCAGTGAATTCATCTGTTAGCTAAAATTTAAAAGTGTTAATGTAGAAATTTAAAATTACATTTTAGTAAAATAAAAAAGTAACCTTAGCTTTGTTCTTGAAATAGTTTTGATGTTTTATCTAACACAGTGCTACACACCTGTTTTGCTAAAGGCATGTGGAGTCAGAATGCAAAAAGGGATTCAACTAAGACATTGCACTGTGATGAATTTTTTTCTTTCTCCCTCTCCAATTTACATGAAAAATGTTCCTACAGTCTATAATATTTTTAATCATGGAAAGTTTATTTACTTCCCATAATAGAGCTTAAATAGTCAGTGATTTCATCAGCAAAGAGACAAAAAGGCACCACATAGTATATATGCTGGACCAGAAAACCATCTCACTTAAAAATAATGTGCCTTATTTGTCTACATAATGATATATGTAGCCTGACTTCTCCCAATAAAAAGGCGCTCATTTTACTTGTGTGATAAGCGCACAAAGGCCCTCAGGTATATAGACCTTACTGGACCCTTGAGTCCAGAAGAAGATTGCAAAGAGAGACCTTGCCAATTCCCTAATTGCAAATGGGAGAAAACCTCGTGAAACACCCACTTCCTTCCTGTTACTTCCTCCTTGTAGCTCAGCCCTCCTGGTGGAACTGGAATGGTGATCCATAGAAAAATCTGGAACTAGATACATCACACTGTTAATAGCGGTTGCCATTAAGGAGTGCAAATGAAGAAAGAAATACATTTCTTTTGTTATTAAGAAACCATTAGCAATTTAAAAGTATAGTTTATAGACACGTTACTTAACTTTCGGTTTTCTCAGCTACTTAGCTTGTGCAATTTACTGTATTGAACTTGATATTTTTGATAAGCTATTTTAGTTCGCAGAAAGGTGTTTTAAAGTTATTAATATTAATTTTTTCTTATTTTACTGGTTCCTGATCCCCTTGAGATTAAGAAAATTGAAGCTTAGATTCTCCCTCTTTTGCAAATCCTCCAGTGCAAAAGCCGTCTTCCTTGACCCACGTACTGCCCTGGGTTCGAGGCGTCGCTTAGTTTTTACATGAGTGTTCCTCATGGATGCTTTTATGAAGTTTTGTGGCAGTTGTTTGTTTTTGTAGTTTATCTGGCAAGCTTAACTGTTTTCAGGAAGAATGTTGGTACCCAGTCAGCTATTGTGCTGCAAATTAACCCCATAATTTTTGCACCAGAATATATACTTTGTATATTGCATGTCCGAGCTGTGAAATGGAACAATAGCCAATAGTGCTTGTGTGCCAGTCACTGGATTACCCTTTCCTTCACCAAGTAGTATTTGTAGGATTTTAGCATATATTTTATTTGATAGATTCTTTGCAAAATCCAAATAAATATTCATAGTTTTTCCCAGGTTAAAATTATGACTGTGTGACTATGGTGTTGAACTGCATGGGGCCATGAGTGCCCAGTAATCATGTATCAGAGCAAATTCAAATTGACTTTTTGAATTTGCTCTCTGCCCTCCTGCATGTGTGACTTCCCTTATTACAATTTCCAGCTAAAATTGGATGTTTTCACATGTGCCCTTATTAAGCATCTTAATTCTTATAAGGCCTGCCTGTCTTGTCCTTATCCTTATCCTTAACTGGCTCAAATAAGAAAATAACAACAAAAGGTGCATTCCAGGAACTGGACGGGAATGTGAACGAATCCTTGTTGCTTTTCATTGTCCTTAAACAGTGCTGAAGGAAACCAGTTTTTATGGTTTGTCTAAAGAGCATTTAGCCAATCCATTTTACCAAAAGAAAATCTAAATCCCAAGTGAAGTCAGAGAGCTGAATCCCTGGATTAAGTTGACCTTCCCATAGAGTGAGTCTACCAGCCTGCACTTTGGGGTGATGCCCGTGGCTCATGGGTGATGCTCTTGAGGCAGCATCTCGGTGTTTCCGTAAGAAACGTTCAGGATGCTCTCCATAGGTAAGCATTGGGCTTCTCCACGGCCTCCTGGGGGTGGATTTCCTTCCGAGAGTTCCAAGGGCAATTTGATTGTAGACACTGAATTTAGGGCCCGACTGTGTCTCCCTTTGCCCTTTGGCCACTGGAAAGCTTAGCATCTTGAGAGGTCCTCCCCTGTCAAGTGTATACAACTTTATAAGTATTTATAAGTATTGCCGGTTTGAATCGACTCTCCTACCTTTACTTTTCCTTTTACTTGTTTTTTCCCCGTATTTCCATATGTTTTTAAAAATAGATATTTTAAAAAACCATTTTGAAATTTTTTTTTTGGAATATAGTGGGCATATACAAAATCATTTGATTGTTGCTTCAGATATTTCAAATCATTGTATAACCATGTTTTAGAAATGAAATTATACAATTACATATTTACTTTTGCTTATATAAACATTATTAAGATCTAGAAAATTAGATTGCAGTAAAATTCACTGTCTCTAGACCCGAAGGCACAAACATGCAGAGACAGTGGAGACCACTGTTACGATTTCTGAGAAGGACCTGCTCCTTCACTTGTTTGAACATGCACATTTTCAAAAGTCAAATTATCTCCCTTAAATATTTTAGAGATTTCAGTAATCTGATAAATGAGCTGTTTATTCATTGTCTCTCTGGTACCACAAGGTAGATTATCCATAGCAACAGTCCTTTTCAAACTTAATAAGGCCAACTCTGTATTTATTAGGAAAATAATACCACCAGGTTAAACAAACTGATTGTTGGTTTTGTGTATTTACTCTCTTTCAAAGAGATCTGCTAACCCTTCACTGTGTTCCATGATAAGCAGGTAAAGCTTTATAAATAAAGTACTATCGTATATTTTGTGGGTTGAAAATAAGGTTCAAGTCCCCAACAGTAGAAATCAGATATATAATGGTAAATATTACCAATCATTGTCTACAGAGGATAAATAGGTTACTTAATATTGGCCCAGGAAAACACATTTCAGTTTTTCTTGACTCTAGAAATTACATTGAATGTATAAGAAAGACTGTGCCTCAAAAGCAAACAAAAAAAAAAAGAAAAGAAAGGAAGTTTCAGAATTATAGAGATGTTTTCTTAAGAGAACAGATTCTTTTTAAAGAATTTGAATTGCTGTTGAAATGTAAATTAAACTCAAGGTCTTCTCATGTCAGTCATTGAAAAATGAAATAGTATTTAAAATCATAAAATATTAGAGTGCATTTATTCTAATATCCTCATGTTACAGCAACAAGTGCTTCTAGAAATAGCTACAAAAGCTTAGTGTCTCTCATCCAAATGTCTTTGTGTAATATAAAAAAAATTCACTAAAACTTGCTAAGTTTCACACTTGAAGGTATACTAATGGGAATATAATGATTGTTTACAAGAGTAGCTTGATTAATAATTTCATTTTTTAATGTAATAGAATAGAGTACATTTTTTCTAAGATTTTAAAAAATGTAGATCAGTAAGGAGACCATGCATCTATGAATTGGTTAAACCTATTTTGATAAAAATCTTTGCTATGTTAAATATCTGTTTTTCTTAGTTAAAATTTTTGGTAGTTTTAGCACTTAAATTAATTTTTTTTTAATTTATATTCACAGATTCTGGAACTTTTCGAGGCCTGACCCTCTACTTGAAATAGTAGATCACCATACGGAGTTTACATGTGGTTTAGATTTCAGTCTTCAGAGTCCTACTCAGGTATGGCTTGCGATCTCCTGATGTTTTTTCTTCCCATTCAGTTCACAGATGTCTCTGTATGTGTCATGTGTTATTTTCATGAACAAAAGTGTTGCCTTTAGGGAAGAGCAAAGTACCTTTACTTAATCATTCTTATCTCTTTGCAGTATTTGAAATGTTAAGGTTGCCTGACCTGTGGTGGCGCAGTGGATAAAGCGTTGACCTGGAATGCTGAGGTCACTGGTTTGAAACCCTGGCTTGCCTGGTCAAGGCACATAAAGGAGTTGATGCTTCCTACTCCTGCCCCCTTCTCTCTCTCTCCCCACTTTATACAATGAATAAATAAAAATTAAAAAAAACCAATACTAAGATACTAAGGCATTAGAAATACTAGGGAAGGAAAGGTATCTAGAAACCTGACATACCTCTCTCCTCTTGGAAGACTGACTTCCCTGGGAGGAAAGAGTCATCCCCCAAAGTACTGTGCCTTAAACGGTGAAGGCTTTGGGTACACCCCTCCCAGTGGAAAGGGTGACAAGAGAAGAGTGGAATGGGAAAGGGTTGTCCCCAGAGTTTGGTGGGACTCCAGAGTGTGTGGTCCTTGATTCAGCTGTCCCACAAGGAGTAAGATGAAGGGCAAGTCATTTCCCCTCAGGACTGTCCCCCTCATCTCCGCACCCCATGTTGAAAGGGCGGCTTCAGAACAGGGACAAAGAAAAGGAGAATGGCTGCTGTTTTAATTAATGAACTTTATATGTCCCACTTTTTGTTCTCTGAGGACTTGAGGGTTTAAATATTTAGGTTTATTCTTTTTAACTATTTTGGTTTTGGAAACTCAGCTCAGAAATGCTAGAATATGTTGAATGATAAGGCACTTTATAACAGATTATGTGAAAACACTAACATATCAATGAAACAATGTAATATGTGGAAATTCTAGAGAGTGACTTAGAAATTATGCTTTTATGACAATTTCTTATGACAAATTTTAGAAGTCAGAAAAAAAAACAGACCCCATTTTTCATTACTGTGTTCTTAATTAAAAAAAAGTTTTTTTTGGCCCTGGCTGGATGGCTCAGTGGTAGAGCATTGGCCTGGCGTGCAGGAGTCCCGGGTTCGATTCCCGGCCAGGGCACACAGGAGAAGCACCCATCTGCTTCTCCACCCCTCCCCCTCTCCTTCCTCTCTGTCTCTCTCTTCCCCTCCCACAGCCAAGGCTTCATTGGAGCAAAGTTGGCCCAGGCGCTGAGGATGGCTCCATGGCCTCTGCCTCAGGTGCTAGAATGGCTCTGGTTGCAACAGAGCAACGCCTCAGATGGGCAGAGCATCGCCCTTTGGTGGGCAGAGCATTGCCCCCTGATGGGCATGCCGGGTGGATCCTGGTTGGGCGAATGTGGGAGTCTGTCTGACTGCCTCCCCGTTTCCAACTTCAGAAAGTACAAAAAAAAAATTTTTTTTTAGCGAGAGAGAGAGACACAGACAGACGCATAAAGACCAGAAAGGAGAGAGATGAAAAATATTAACTCGTAGTTGCAGCACTTGTGTTGTTCATTGATTGCTTTCTCATGTGTCTTAACTGGGGGCTCCAGCCAAGCCAGTGACCTTGGGCTCAAGCCAGCAACCATGGGGTCATGTCTTTGATCCCACGGTCAAGCTGGAGCTGGCGACCCTGTGTTCAAGCTGGTGAGCTTGTGCTCAAGCTGGTGACCTCGAGGTTTTTTGTTTGTTTTGTTTTTTTGTGGCAGAGACAGAGAGAGTCATAGAGAGGGACAGATAGGGACAGACAGACAGGAAGGGAGAGAGATGAGAAACATCTCTTTGTTGCAGCTCCTTAGTTGTTCATTGATTGATTTCTCATAAGTGCCTTGACCGAGGGGCTACAGCAGACCAAGTGACCCCTTGCTCGAGCCAGTGACCTTGGGCTCAAGCTGGTGAGCCTTGCTCAAACCAGATGAGCCCACGCTCAAGCTGGTGACCTCGGTGTCTGGAACCTGGGTCCTCCACATCCCTGTCTGACGCTCCACCACTGTGCCGCCTCCTGGTCAGGCACGACCTCGGAGTTTTGAACCTGCGTCCTCAGCATTCCAGGTCCACTCTATTCATGGTGCCACCACCTGGTCAGGCTGTGTTCTTAAATTTAAATGAATACATAGTTTTTCTGTTTGATATTTTAGGAGTTAAGACAAAATTCTGAGTTTAAAATATTCTCATTAGACATTGAAATAGTCTCGTTGACATTAAAATAATCGTTTAAAAATGACTAAATAGCAGCTGAGAAGAAACTGAAAGAGTGATGGGTGAAATGGCATTATCCTGAATGTAAATACAATGCAATGTGCTTCAAATGAGCTAGTTTTTTCCCCTGACAAATCTATTATAGATGGTTTTAAATAAAATATTCATACCTGTTTGCTCTCCTAGTTAAAAGAAATTTTTTTAAGCTGTACCTATTGAAACATGGCAATACCAAACAAAGAACCCTAGAAAAACGTTTCGCTCTCATATGTTCCTGTTAACCTGTATTCCACGAGCCCAGACTGTGGCCTGGGGCAGCGCATGTGCCACCTTGCTGTCCCCACCCAGGTCTGAGAGGGGCCAAATGCTTTCTAAATCCTCTACACATACACCACCTTTTTAAAAACAACCTGTTTGCAGGGGATTAGTAATTAGATTTTATGCATCCTTAAATAATAAGGTAATTTATTACAAGGTCAAGAATTTTGTGTGTAGTCTGGTGACGGTCATCCATCTCTTTCAGTTCAACAACCAAATTCCATGTGTCCTAAAAAAATAGTTGCTATTGAGAGCAAATAGGAGTGGAGAAGCAGGGGTTTCAAGCTTTAAGTAAGCAGCAGGTTCAATGGCATAATGTACAGTTCAACTGTGCAGGAAGTCTCCACTGAGTTACTTCAGGTGGGACAGAATCTCGGGATTAGAGGGACCTTAGAAATAGGATCACTCCCTCTCCTTCATTTATTCTTTCCACAGACATTATCATATGCCATAACTTGTACTAGGCCCTGGGGATTCAGTGGAGAATGAAAATTACCATGGGCTCTACCTTCATAAAGTATTCAGTCTACTATTATATCAAATATACTGCTCATAAAAATTAGGGGATATTTTAAAATGAGTATGAAGATATAAAATATCCCCTAATTTTTGTGAACAGTATAATTTCACGAATGAATATAAATGACGGTTGTGACAAGCCTCTGAGGGAGAAGTATGTTGTTCCTCAAGAGTTTGTAATCAGAATAGATAGTTGACCTATTAAGAAATTTGTAAGAAAGTGAGGATCATCTGAGATCTGTAGGTGTTAACTATATGAAGAGACAGAAGGAAGATAGAGCATAAACAGGTAAAAGTAACAGTATGTTATAGACCCTGTGATGGGAGGGTGCATGGATAGTGCTTGAAAATGAAAGAAATTATTTCATCCTCATTTATATTATTCAACATTTGAATTAGAAAATATATTTGTTGTCATATTTTTAAAAATGGAGTGCTGAGACTATTGACTAAATTTTGTTTCAGTGTTAGTTTTCTATGTATAATTTTTTGCTATTTCATACAAATGAAATTTTGGAGAGTTATTATTTAATGAATTTTTTACTATGAATGTATTTTTAAATCTTTTCAAAGTATTATTACATAGTCACTATTTTACTATTCTTGATACTCATTGATTCATTCATTCTGTTGTATTTATTGAATATATATTATAGCTGTGTGGGGCAAGATATTACAGTGTAATGTGATAGATGTTAAAACAGAGGGAAGCAAATGATGCTTTGGGGAAATCTGCATTCACTCATTTATTTATGATATGTATCATATTATTTATAAATACATATTTTTCAGGTGCCTACTAAGTGCTGGGCATTGTTTTAAGTACTAAGAAAAACGCAGTGAGCAAAACAGACTATATTCTTGATCTCACAGAGCTTACTATTGTGGGAGAAATCAAATAATAAACAAGTAAAAAATAAGATGATTTCATAAAGTAGTAAATGCTGTTTGGAACTGGAGCAATTTTATAGAGAAGATGGGGGAAGGGCTGTTTCTGCTTGAATGGTCTGGGAAGGCTCTCTGAGGAAGGAAAATTTGAGATGCAAAACTGAATAGTGATAGGGAGCTAGCCATCTAAACATCTAAGGGAAGAATATTTTTCACAAGGGAAACAACAAATGTCAGGTTTTTGAAATTGTAATGGGTTTGGTTTGATTAAGTGACAGAGAGAAGGCCAGTGTGCCTAGAGGCTGGTGAATGAGGGGAAGAGTGAGAGCAGGTAGGTAGGGGTCAGATGGTAGGGCCTTGTAGACCCTACTGTGTTTGATTTGCTTATAATTGCATTATGAAGCTATTGGAGATTTAAAAGCAGAATGATAGAAATAGATTTTTATTGTAGTATAATTGACAAATTAGTTTCAGTTGTGCAAGATAATGGTTCAATATTTGTAATATTGTGAAATGATCACAGTAAGTCTAGTTAACATCCATCATTAGACATAGCTACAAAAAAGTTTTCTTTTTTCTTGTGAGGACTTTTAAGATACACTCTATTAGCAACTTTCAAAAAAGCAATACAGTGTGATTAATTATAATCAGCATGCTATATATTACATCCTTACGGCATATATTTTATTAACTGGATGTTTATTTTATTAACTGAAAGTTTATTTTATTAGCTGGAAGTTTCTACCTTTGGACCCTCTCCACTCATTTTGCCTACCCCCAGCCCTCCATGTCTGGGAACCATCAATTCCTTCTCTGTTTCTGTGGGCTTGTTTTTGTTCCTTTGTTTTCGATTCCACATATAAGTGAGATCATATAGTATTTGTCTTTCTTTCTCTGACTTATTTTACTTAGTATAATGTCCTCAAGGTCCACCCATGTTATCACAAATGGCAATATTTTCTTCCTTATATGGCTGAATAATGTTTTAATTTACACGCACACACACACCACACACACATATCACATTTTCTTTATCCATTCATCCATTGAAGGACTCTTAGTTGTTACCATATCTTGGCTATTGTAAATAATGCTGCAGTGAACATGGGGTTAGATGTATATTTTCAAATTAGTATTTTTGGTTTCTTCAAATAAATACCCAAAAGTAGAACTGCTGGATCATATGGTAGTCTATTTTTAATTTTTCGAGGAAGCGCCGTACTATTTTCCATAGTGGCTGTTACTTCTTTACATTCTCACCAACAGTACACAAGAGTTCCCTTTTCTCTACATCCTTGCCAACACTTGTTATTTCTTGTTTTTTTGTTTTGTTTTGTTTGTTTGCTGGTAGCCATTCTAACAGGTATAAGATGATACCTTATTGTGATTTGATTTGCATTTCCCTTATGATTAATGATATCAAGCATCTTTTCATGTACCTATTGACTATATGTGTGTATTCTTTGGAAATATGACTTCAGATCTTTTGCCTATTTTTTAATCGGATTTTGTTTGGTTTTTTGTTTTGGGGTGTTTGTTTATTTGCTGAGTTAGACTAGTTCTTTATAGATTTTGGATGTTATCTTCTCATCAGATATGTAACTTGCAAATATTTTCTCTCATTCCCACTAATAGTAAAGGGCATGTAAAAAAACCCCACAGCTCAAATTATACTCAATGATGAAAGACTGAAAGATTTTTTTTCTAAGATCAGGAATAAGACAAGGAAGTTTGCTTTCACCACTTCTATTCCACATAGTATTGGAAGTCCTGGCCAGAGCAATTAGTCAAGAAAAAGAAATAAAAGGTATTTTGAAAAGGAAAAAGTAAAATTATCTCTATTCTCAGATGATATAATTTTATATGTGGAAACCTTTAAATTGAACCATTTCAACAATTATAGTAAATGTAAGTGGTCTAAACATCCAAATTAAAAGACAGTAAAATCATAAATATATGAGACTTTGACAAAGTCACCAAGTCAAGATTTTGTGACCTACAGGATTGAGTATTTGAAAAAGAACATTTTTGGTATTTTTTCTTAAATCCTAGGATTTGGTTACTTTGTGTATAATATTTTCAGTGATGAGTTAATACTATACTTCTCCCTGTAATTTGTCATTAAAAGTTTATTATTTTTCTTCTTTTTATTTATATTCTGTTTTGGACTTTATAAACTTTCTTTCCTTTCTAAGATGATTAATTCAAACAATTGTTTTTCACATACCTAACATTAACATATTTTAACACAAACAGTTGTATTGTTTATATTAATAATTTATATTTTTACCAAGAAACATTAATCTTTTTTCTAAGGGAGATAAGAGTCAATTCTTGGTTCATCTTCCTAATTTTCTCTCACCTTACTTTATTTCAATTATCTATTGCTATATAATAAACTCCCCCACAAGTTAGTGACTTAACAATTTCTTTTACCCACAATTCTGTGGGTGAGTAATTTGGGCTGGGCTAAGCTGAGTAGTTCTTTTATTCTCACCTGAGGTCACTCATGTGGCTCGAGTCACCTGGTGGCTTAACGAGTTGGATGTTCTAATATGGCCTCACTCACATGTCTAGGGTATAGCACTGATTGTCTTCTGAACCAGGTGTCTTCAGGTGAGTCCAGGCTGCTTCACTTAGAGTTGTAGATTTCCAAGGGGGTGAGAGTAGAAGCTGCAAGGTGTCTTCAGGCCAAGCCTTGGAAGCCACACAATATCCCTTTTGTTACAAAGCAAGTCACAGGCCTGTCAGATTCAAAGAGTGAGAAACTCCACATCTTGATGGAGTAGCCACAAAGAATTTGTAGCCATTTAAAATTTTACCATATTAACTTTTTGTCGGTATAGTTAGTAGTTTAATTTATTTTTGACATATTTATCCTTTATTTTCACAGTTTGTGGCCAAGTTTACTGATTGCATGTTAATTTATTTCACCTTTTCATAGTTTATTCCCTGATAAGATATCTTTCTCTCATACCTTTTAGAAAGTAAGTATCTTTCAATCTGGTTTCAAACTGTGTTGTCTCTTGTGCTGATATGAACAGCTGTACAACTTTAATGATGTTACTTTAGGGCTTCTTAATATATTATCTGTCTTATAAGAAAATTTATCTGAGTTCTTATATGAACTCAGTAATTCTTTTTTTCTTGTTAGCTTCTCCCTTCTTAGAGATCTGAAAGATGAGATCCAAAGCATTCTTCTATTATACCTCTTTTCTTCTTGACAGAATGTAAGATCTTGCCTTTAAAGGTTTAAAACTTGATGAATAAGTGTCTGGGGTCGTTCTTTAAGAATAATTGCTGAGAAATTCTCTATGCCCTCTTGTTAACAAGGTGGACGTTATCTTTCACTTCAAAAATGTTTTCTTTGATTTTTCCCCCCTTTGATCATGATTTGTACAGTCCTGGCATTTCCCTTTTCTCTCTTATCCTTGTTATTTCTAAATTAGATACCGTTTTTCTGTTTTTTAGGTCTATGATTCTCGGCCTATAATATACCCACTTTGTATAATTGGGGTTTCCTGCACTAATGTATTTTTAGAATTCTTGCCTTTGTGCTCCGCAGTATCGAGCCTGCTCTCTCAACTGCTCATTGATATTAAGCCTAGTATTTGTGAGCTGGATCTGGGTCTACAAATTGTTACACATTCCTTTTGGGGCATAGTTACTTCTCTTTTAAAATAGAAATTATTAGTTCATTCCAAGATATTACTTCTCTATGTTTAATAAAATTTATCTTTTTTCCCATGATGAAATGGGTAATTACATATAAAAGAAAGAAAAAAAGATTCCCAGCACTCCATAAGGAATCTCTGTTATACCATATTAGTATTTCTTTTCAGTCCCTCTTAAAGAATCTTTTTAATTAACATGTAATACTCATATTGAAAAATGTACTACATGTTTTAAGTGTAGAGCTCAATGAATTATCAAGAAGTGCCCATGCCCATGTACCCACCACTCAGTTAAGATACAGAACATACTGCCGGCATCCCAGGGGCCCCCTCATGCTTCCTCCCAAATCTTACTCCTCGCTTCTCCCTAAAGGTAACTACTCTGTTTGTGTGCCTGTTTTTCATAGTTGTAGTTACACTACACATAAGAATTTTTCTTCTGGGATTCCTCAAGTACTTGGTAAACATAATCTTTTATGAATGGTCCTAGTCTGTCCATCCTTAAAGGGAGTAGAAGAAATTTTGTATATTTTCATTTTGTTTGGTAGAAGATGCATAGATTTGATTCTGCTTTAAACTAGTTCTCTAGATGTTTTTGTTTTTAGGGGGGACAGACAGACAGAAAGGGAGAGAGATGAGAAGCATCAACTCATAATTGCGGCACCTTAATTGTTCATTGATTGCTTTCTCATATGTGTCTTGACCGGGGAGCTCCAGCAGAGCCAGTGACCCCTTGCTCAAATCAGTGACCTTGAGCTCGAGCCAGCGACCTTGGGCTTCAAGCCAGCAACCATGGGGTCATGTCTATGATCCCTGCACTGAAGCCGGTGACCTCAGAGTTTCGAACCTGGATTCTCAGCATCCCAGGTCAGTGTTTTATCTACTGCACCACCGCCTGGTCAGGCTTTAGATATGTTTTTTAAAGTATCTTTGGCTTGCCCTGGCCTGATAGCTCAGTTAGTTGGAGCATTGTCCTGAAGCACAGAGGTTGCCTATTTAATCCCCAGTCAGGGCACATACAGGAACAGATTGATGTTCCTGTCTCTCTCTTTCTCCCTTCTTCTATCTCTAAAATCAATAAAATAAACACGAGAAAGGGGTATCTTTAGCTTTGTTGGTGTTTTAGTAAAAATATTCATCATTTAAAATTCAGCTTATGTTTTGATTCAACTCCCTATTCTCACAATCTTAGATCACAGGTTAGAGGTTGACAATGGGTAAAATACTTTCAATTTCTCAGTGTATGGTTGGAAAGTGAGATTTTAGAAGAGGACTAGCATTGTGGGTAGTTAGGATATCTGTGTCCTGGGCACTTTTTACCTGACGTGGCATTTTCTGTACCCGTCACACAGGGCTGGAAAGAACACATGCCAGAAGCTTCCACTGTCCTCAGGCAGGAGTCTGTTGTTTCCTCTCTGATGCTTTCATAATTGTATAATATTTAGCTTAAAATGATATCACAAGTGCTTGTTTTCCCCGAGCCGTGAGACGTTCCCCAGGCCCGGCCCTGCAGGGTCAGGGTGTGTCCTAGGATGGATGTGCGGAGCCCGTGTCTGCTGCCCTGGGCAGGGCCTGGACAGCCCTTGCAGTGAGAGCTTCCAGAGCGATCGGCCCCGAGCCTCTGGTGCCTTTAGCTCTGAGCTCGCCTTCCCGAATCACCCACTGCTTCCTCATTTCTCTTCTAGACTATGGAGAATTGCTTCTAAAACCCAAGCAAAACTGTTGACTTGGCACACTATGAACTACTTTTCAAAAAAACTATATTTGGGCTCTTGATCCTACTCAACTCACCTTTAAAGTCTTTTTGATTTTCTAGTCCATTCTCCACAGTATTTTTTCTCAGCCTTCTACAGTATCATTAACGCTCTGGACATTTGCCTTTGCCTCGTGCTTTACTTTAAAAATAGCCGAGGATGACTGTCTTCCATTTCTATTCCCTCAAAATATTTATGCTCTATCTCTATTTCTCCCCCTTTCCAGTAGGTTCCTAATTTTATCACTGGCTTCCACATCCACTGCTTTTCTGATCTTCAGTTAGTTCTTTCCTCTACTTTCAAAGCTCATTTGAAGCCACTACCAATTTCCTGGCCAGTAACTTCTGTTTCTCTTTTATTATTAGACATCTAGAACTTTCCTTGAGGTTCTTTTGTCTTCTATTATTAGATACTGCAACTTCCCCTTGAATCTGTCATTTGATAATGTGCTAACGATGCTTGACCCATTTATCAAATTGCCTTTACTGTGTGATCTGAATGGGTGTCTTGTTTTTCTTTCAATATTTCTAACTTGGTCAGTTAATTGTATACTTAGGTCTGATCAGAGACCTCCTGGGAAGTCATTCTAGTTTCTTTGTCTTTCTGCATCCCTAAAGTCACTGGACATTAAGTTGCTTATAAATTCTTTCTTACCAGTATCTCTGAAATCTAGACCCTGTTCTTCTGGCTCCAAGACTTTAGATAAGCATTTATTTAGTACTTCTGCTAGGGATCACTGCACTGATCTCTAAGGTGTTTCCATCATTCCACTGATTTTCAACACTACTTCATGGGAGAGCTTTTCATAATGCACATCTAATTTTGTTAGTCATTGGCCCTGTTAAAGACATCAGGAACAAGAATTAATATTAGTACCACTGTTAATCAATATGGTTCTAAAAATTATAGACAATTAGTAATAGGAGAAAACAAAATAGAATATAAATATTTTAAATATAGGAAATTTTGGTTATTTATACTTATATGATTGTCAAATGTTTTAATTCAAAAATACCAACTTTAACCCTATTAAAAATAATAAAAGAGCTCAATATGATTAGTAAAAATAAATATACAAAAATGAATACTATGTATATACCAGCAGTCATCAGAAAATCAAATGGGAATAGTTACCTTTACATGGCAACAACCTTGTGTGTTGTTGTCTGTGTTTGTATGTGTGTGTGTGTAGGACACATAGAGGAATAAAACATTTTTAAATGTGCAGGTACAAATAAAGAAATTATATGTTTACAAAGGAACCTTTAAAAAAGAGTAGAGTAAATTAACAGACATGTTCAGCTATAGAATACATATTTTCCTTCTCATTGCTACCATTTTTTAGGTCTTTCTCACCTAATACGAATATTACAAACTCATGGTCAGCCACTCTTATGATGCTCTTTACCAACTGTGACCATTAACCATACTAGTTACATAAAAGTTTGAATTTACAAATCTATACAATCAAATTGTTGTTCTCGTGTCATCTCAGAAACCTGAAAGGGGCAGCCATTACCTTTAGGGTAGAGTCTGGACTCTTAATCTTGCTTTCCAGTTTCAGTATAATCTGCATTGTTTTCTAATTATATTTTGCACCATCCTATGCAATCCTATTACATACTAGTTATATTTTATTATTTGTCATCTCCATGTTTTTGCCACTGTTTTTCTTGCTCTCCCCCACTTCTGCCTATGATGTTTCCTTTTCCAGAATTTACATTTCTAGGACCATTATTGTTGAGGCTGTTAGACAAGTCTTATCTGATCCACTAAAGATAAAGTTTTATTATAAACAACTTATTGATTGGATTTGTTTCTTTAATATCCTTGTGTCTACTGTAGGATCTAGTCTAATACTTTTGCACATAGGAAATGCTGAAATATTTGTTTAATACATTTTTTCTCAAGCATATCACATGTGACAATGTCATGATGTATATGCTGTAACTCTATTTAGAAATTGATAGACAGTTTTGATATATAATAAATTTTTATTCAGTTTTTCAAGAATGCTTTATTATATAATTTAAAGAAATTGTCATATTAGGACAGTAGCAGAAAAATTAGTGTGCTTATTCTGAAACTTAGAAATATCTCTTTTGCTGTTAAAAGTGAAAATGAAATAACTAAAAATAGAACTTATATGAAATCTTACCCTATTAGTTTAATTTTCTCTACCCTAGAAGATAGAAGCTTTTAAAAATATAATGAAGATTAATTCTATCTTCAAGTTTTAATTCAGTAAAGGAATACAACAGTGTGACAAAAAATTTTTCCTATAATGTCGATAATTTTGATTGAGTTTTAAAGAGAAGATTTTCACTTTGATCTCAGATTAAGGGAAATTTAAAAGGCCTAGGGATGAAATGTGCTGCAGTGGGGGCTTGCAGGTTAAGAAAGAAAATCTCCACTGGAAAACCCTTGGGCAGAGGAGGCAGAGCCCGGAGGCTCCCACTGCGGTGTCCCCGTGCACACTCAGGGTGAGGGAAGTGGGTCAAACATGATAGGCTTTGGCAGCCAGCCTCCAAGAAACCTGAGATGGGAGTCAGACAGGAGTTAGAAGAAGGCCTCTCTCAAAAGATGAAGAATTTTATCAGAGGAGGTATAATGCAATTTAGTTGCCTTAAAGATAGAAATTTTAGTTCTTCCTTTATCCTTATTTTTCACTGCCTGGAATACTTCCCTTCTCTCCATCATGCCCCCACCCCACTAACAGTAACAACAAACACCCTCTGGCTAAGGCATACTCCTCCTGTAAGCCACAGTTTAGGCAATAGTTTCTCTTAGAAGCATGCACTTTCCTCCATGTTTGGTTATTCATCGGCTGGACCCCATGGTTCCCCAGTCATTGTCCATATCACTCTACATGGTAGGTGTCTGTTACTTACCCATCTTTCTGCTGGCCTTCAGATCTGTGGGGACAGAAATCTGGGCCATCCTGGTTACTGTAGTATCCTCAGCATACTTCTGACAGAGAGGAGGTGCTCAATAAATATTTGTTGAATAAATGGATGAATATAAGTATGTATATATATGAATTATGTTTTAGGTAGCTTTGCAATATAAAGAAATATTTGACTAACAGCTCCTGGGACATAAAAGAAAGCTCACTGTGAAACTTCTCTACATAATATTCATGACACTCAAAAATCTCCCAAATCCTACGAAACTTGTCTTTACCCAGATTTCTGACCTTACACCTGGCTAAGTGCACTTTACCACCTGTCAGGCTCTACTCAACAAAAGCTTTGGAAGAGGAAAACCATTGCTTATATATGGGATCATTAATTTATTAATTCATTCAATAAGCATTTACTAAAAGTTTGCTATATACAAAACAACAAATACAGATTTGATCAAGATATATAATCACTGATTCTCAAAAAGGTCCTATTCAGGTTTTGTTGTACAAAAACATTTACATCCATTATGTGTATGTTGGTAGAAAACAGAAACTGTATCACCAGCATGCTTTCCTTTTCTTCTTTGTTTTCATACAGCATAGAGCCATTTATTGGGCAAATGCTAGAATGTGCTCAGCTCTGATGCCTGAGAGCTTTGCTCCATTTGGATCAGATTTTTTTTTCAAATCTGTATTTTTCTTTGTTTGGCTCTCTGGATTAATCTATAGACCATTTCACCCCGTTTAAACCTCAACAAGGTTAAAATAAAAATATTGCTATTAACTGTAATTCAAGTGAATAACAGAAATTTTTCAGGTGTTTAATTAGAAATTCCTGATATTGGCATATGAAGAATAGGATCTGGAAGCTGCATACATTTTTGCTTTAGAAATGTTTTAGGCAGAGCTAGTGTTTTTCTTTAAGACAGTCCAGTCACATTTCTTCTTTTTTCTAATCCTCCTCCCAATTTGCTATCTTCCTACCACATTTTAATAGTGGCAAATTAATCTTGTTTTTCTCCTCAGAAAAGGAAGAGAATCCTTCCTTCCTTAAGAAGAACACTTGAATCCTCTTAAATTTTGAATTTCTTTTCGGTCAACAACAAAAATTGTTACACATAACATACTCCCAAAGAACTCCAGGACAGTGCACATGACAAAAGTCCAATTAAGAAAATTGATAAACACCAGAGGGTCTCAGTTCTGGCTGCATATTAGAATGTCCCCTAGGTGATTATAATGCTCAGCAGAGAAACCCCTGGATTAACTTTTTGGGTCAGGGGTTGAGAATCCGAAGGAAATGTTTGATTTTTTCTCTCCCCTCCTCCAACAATGATAAATACACACAAAATGTTGCATTCATGGACTTTCTGAAGCCCACCTGTGAACCCTGGTTTACAGACCCCAGGCTGTGATGTCCATGAAGCGGATCCGAGGACCCTTCTTTGAGAACAATGGGGACCAGTCATCTGTGTCTTAAGCCCATCTGTGTCTAAAGGTGATTCTAATGCCCGATAAAGCTTGAGAATCTCTGCCCTATAGAAGTGCCACCAGGGAGCTACGGTTTAATTCTATGCTTTTGGTTATTTGAGGGTTGAGCTGTTTATTTCCAAATTAGTCATCTGATGAATGACTACATTTCTTTTGTAAAACCACTCTTTTTGCATTGAATAATTTTCGTAATGGAGAAATACTATATATTTCTCTCATAGTCAAGTACTGGGAAAAACTTGATCTCTGCTGATGAAACGGCAGATTGATTATGACATGTACATATCTTATATCATTGTTTGTTTGCCTTTTTACCTTTGCTGCCCGGAGGTGTAAAGCTCAATTTCATGTCAAATTTTAGCCATTATTCTTAGTCTCTTTCCAATATAATTACTTGTCCCTTCCCCACATGTCATGTTTGTTCTTTTAGTGAAATGGCTTTTCTGTTACTGTGCTATCTCCTATGAGAAAGCAAGGGTTATTATGTTCCAGAAAAATAATTGTTAAGCAAATAAGCTATATTCCTGTATGTGGCCATGTTAAAGGATAATTTTCAAAATGGCAATCATGACTCATACAAATATAGCATGAACATGTGTCAAAAACTTTATGCAACTCATGAAAGATTTTACAACTAGCTCAAAGGAACCAAAGAACAGGTAGTCACTGAGTGCTGAAATGAATTCAGTACTATGTACAAAACTGGTGAATATCCATGGGGCAATAAAATGTAATGTTCGGAATCATCTCATGGGCAGCAAGGGAGACATCAGCTGCATCTTCATAGGACAACACTCATTTGCAACTTTAATGGATGAGAATCATTTGATTACTATCAGTTTTCTATAGCTTTCAGAGTTGTAAAATAATCCAGTCAAAGACAGTGAAAGGCATAGACCCCTAGAATCAGGTAACCCTGTGGGGCCCTAGGACAAAGCCCGCCTTCCACTGAAAGAGCACCCCTGCAATTTTTTTGCTGATTGCAATCTTTTACAGTTTTTCCTGACAGCAAGGTAATGGACAAAGAAGTGAGTCCTCATGGAGGAGACTGAAACTGAGAAAGAGGATCTTCGGTAGATGAGAAGGGAGATATCCTATTATCGCTATCCTGAGTCTGGCCTTGAAGCAGTCTTCATGGCCAGGAGTGTATTCCTGGGCATGGGAGGGAAAGATGGCTTTTGTCCTGAAGAAGCAGGGTGGGAGCTAAGTGAGAGTCCTTTCTGTGTTTGACAAGCTAAGGAATGAGTGGGTCTCATCCTGTAAGGCAGATTGTTTTCATGTCATTCACTTGACACATATTTTTTCAGTGTGTGTGGTCTTTTTGTTAAGCCTTATTCTTTTTTTTATGTTTTTATTTATTTTTTATTTTTAAATTAAATTTATTTTTTTTAATTTGTTGTTGTTAACCCTTATTTTTAACAAAGTCTTTTTCCCAGTGCCTTTTAGGCTGTTCTCAGGTGTGTAAAGGGGGACATGGAAAAAGAGCCCTGTGTTTGCTCTTAGTCACAGAATGAAGTGGGAAGCAGTGTCTCCAGACACCACCGGGGTGACAGGGTGGCGATGGTAGTGGTGAGAGTCCTGCCCCTCCCCCAGACCCCCTGGGGACCACAGTCGTTCTTGCTTCCCAGGCCACCGCCGGGGTGACAGGGTGGCGATGGTCATTGGTGAGAGTCCTGCCCTACCCCCAGGCCCCCTGGGGACCACAGTCGTTCTTGCTTCCCAGGCCACCGCCAGGGTGACAGGGTGGCAATGGTCATTGGTGAGAGTCCTGCCCCACCCCCAGACCCCCTGGGGACCACAGTCGTCTTTGCTTCCCAGGCCGTCTCCACGGTGCCTACCTTGGAGAAGCTGAGCCTCTTCGTTAGTTTCAGTAAAGAACTTTTTTCTAACCTTATTATTTTTATTGTAAACTTTTAAAAACTTTTAGAAGTAGATGGAGTTTAATTAATTAGTAAATGGAGAAATATTATTTGCATTCATTTGACTCTCCATTCACAGTTCTGTATCGTTGCAGTTTTAGTTCTTTCTTGTATTACCAATTAAGTGTAGGTTTATGAACATTTACTCACTCAGTGTCCTTGACATTTGTTAGTTATCAGTTCTGATTAAATAAGAAGCTGGATTGAACAGTGCTGAATAAGGATTCTGAAACATAATTTATGGATATTTTATATTAGAAACCTAAGTCTTCTCTGATTCTCTTCTCTATAACAGATGACAATATAGAGAGGCCCAGCCCTTGAAAAAACACACATGTGAAACAGGGATAGCTTAATATAATGATCTTCGTGCCCCAAGGTAGAAAACCTTAGCACCTCAGGATATAATCCTAACTGCAGGATTAGACCAGTAACAGATGTTAGTTTGCTGTCTATGAGGCACTATTTCTAGAGGATAGAGTCAACAGATTTAGCTTCTGGTTCCAATGCTGCTACTCTAGTGTAAATGTGAGAAAAAGTTAATCTCTGAGGTCTTCATCTATAAAATATGTTCTGTGAGCTAATATCTATTGAGACAGTGTTATGTTATAGGAATACATAGTCCAGGCCCTCAAAGAGCTGAGACACACATGCCAGTAAGTAAGTGCAGCTGAGTATTATGGGTACTGTGAATGACTTCTTGGAGGAAGGGAAGTTTAGGCTGATTCTTTAAAAGGAAGGCATCATCTCTAGGCAGGACAAGGACTAGAAGCAGAGGGAGAGGAGCTCAGAGGGAGCAGAGAGGTTATTCAGGGAGGAGCTCAGTAGAAGGACAAGAGTTCAGAGGCATGAATAGGGTGCCTGGCTTTGAGTGTGAGCCTGATGCAGTGAGAAATAAAGACATAGATAGCAACCAACTATTGAAGTGTCTGGTTTTTAATGCTTAAATTACCAGAGAAGATGGGGCAGCAGGGGAGGGCAAAATGCATAAAGGGGGTCAAATATATGGTAATGAAAGGAAACTAGACTCTGGGTGGGCGGGCGCATGAAAGGATATGCATATGTTATACACTTGAAATTTATAAAATATTATTAACCAATGTAACCTCAATACATTTAATTAAAATTTTTTTTGACTAAATGGTCTCTACTGTTTTATCTAGCTTAGATTCTGGTCTAAAATATTATTGATAGATCATAAGAGCTAATATATTCTGATTTATTCTTGTATTCACAGTCAGTGACAGGCAGATATTAGACTGACGGATATGGCAGGTTTCCTTGTATAACTTTCGGCCTTTGTAACCATGAAGAGGTGGGAAATAGAGTGCAAATGACTTTGGCCAAAATTACTCTCTTGCTGCTTCATGTTACTGTTTACATTTTTCCTTCTTTTTTATGGTGGAATATTTGAAATGTGTTAAAGTAAGCATAATAGGGTTACAGATGTCAATTATTCAGCTTCAACAATGATAATATTCTTGTTATATTTATTCCTCTACTCCCTTCCCACCCCTTGTTCAATTATTTTTATTGTCATTATTGTTCTTACTATTTTAAGGTAAAGTTTACAAACTTTGAAATGTACGAATCTTAGATAGATGTTTGACAGATACACCTGTGTGATCTATATCCCATCGCAGTAGAAGACATTTGTGTCTCCCTCCAAAATTCCCTTTCTCTTTTCCGGTCCCTCCCCGTTCCCACCTAACCTCCAGCTGGAAACACACTCTCTCTCTCTCCTATTTTTTTTAACCCGAGATTAGTTTTGTCTGTTTTAGAACTTACAGAATGGAATCTCTTGTATGTACTCTTTTGTTTCTGGCTTCTTGCACTTCAGCTCATTACCTGAGATTCATCTGTATTGTTGAGCTGATCAGAAGTTCCCTTTGTTGTATTGCTGAGCAGCATTCTGTCGTACGAATTTATTACAATTTGTTACCCATTCTTTTGTCAAGGGACATTTTGGTTGTGTTTTGTGCCAGTCGCAGCCTCGGAACAGCAATGTGATCAGTGTGATCGGCTAGAAACGCCTGGGGGCACCCACCTGGGCTTGTGGGAGCTTCCCACAGAGGTCTTCCCTTTCTAAACCAGTGTGTGACCTGACCGACCTAGTGGTTTTTAATTATGGTTGCAGTATGCGCTTCAGCAATAAGTGAAAGAGCTTATTACTTATAGTACCTAAAATAGACAAGGCACTTCAGGGGTTACACATATCTAGCTGTGTGGCTGGCAGTGTCTTTATTTGAGATAGCCTTTGTTGAGAGCACATACCTCTTTGAAATGGAAGCTTTCTCATCAAAGCTTGTCAGGCACTTGACATTACCAGTAGAAAAGCCAGCTGTCAGGGCTTACACTATAGGTTGTTTCTAATTTTGTGCTATTGTGAATGAAGTTACTGTGAACTTTCTTGTATATACTGTTTCATAAACATGCTTTTCATGTTTGTTGGGTCTAAGGATTGGTATATATTTAACCTTAAAAGAAATGGCCAGTTTTCCAAAGTGGTTGTACCAGCAGTGTATGAGCAATATAGCTGATCTCTCTGCTCGCATTTGACATTGTCTATCTTTAAGTTCAGCCATTCTCATGAGCATGTAGTAGTATCTCATTGTGGTTTTTATTTGCATTTCCCTGATGCCTGATGATGTTGAACATTTTTTCATGTGCTTATTGGTCATTTGTGTATCTTGGTTTATCTGGTAATAAAGTCTTTTGTCCATTTATAATTGTGTTGTCTTTTGATTATTGAATTATAGTAATTCTTCCTATAGTGTAGATACAAGTTCTTTGTCAGATGTATGTTTTGTAAATATTTTCTCCTAATCTGTGGTTTGCCTGTTCATCTTTTCAGTAATGGATTTTGATGAGGAAGAGTTTTATTGATTTTAATTTACTGTGTTTACATAGATTCTAGTGTCACCCCGAATGCTTCCCCCCTCCCCCGTATTCCCCTCAACATCTCCCTTGCCCCCATCCCCATAGCTCCCTCCCCCCCTTCCCTTCAGGTTTATCCCATCCTATCATCTCCTTTCCCTCTGTCCTCTTTTCCTCTGGTCCCTTTGATCTCTCCTCTGTCTCAATTCCGTTCCTCAGTTCACCTTGTTCATTGGATTCCTCAAATGAGTGAGGTCATATGATATTTTTCTTTTTCTGCCTGGCTTATTTCACTTATCATAATAATTTCCATATCCATCCATGTTTTCGCAAAAGGTAAGATTTCCTTATATTTCGTGGCCCCATAGAATTCCATTGTATATATGTACCACTGCTTTTTAATCCACTCATTCACTGACGGACACTTGGGCTGTTTTCAGATCTTTGCTATTGTAAACAATGCTGCTATAAACATGGGGGTGCATTTCTCCTTTTGAAACAGTGCTATGGTGTTCTTGGGGTATATTCCTCAAAGTGGGATAGCTGGATCAAAAGGCAGTTCCGTTTTTAATTTTTTGAGGAATCTCCATACTGTTTTCCACAGTAGCTGCACCAGTCTGCATTCTCATCAGCAGTGCAGGAGGGTTCCCTTTTCTCCACATCCTCGCCAGCACTTATTCTGTGTTGTTTGTTGATGAGCACCATTCTGACTGGTGTGAGGTGACATCTCATTGTGGTTTTAATTTGCATTTCTCTAATGATTAGTGATGTTGAGCATTTTTTCATATGCCTAATGGCCATATGTATGTCCTCTTTGGAGAAGTGTCTGTTCATTTCTTTTGCCCATTTTTTGATTGGATTGTTTGTCTTCCTGGTGTTGAGTTTTACAAGTTCTTTACAAATTTTGGTTATTAACCCCTTATCAGTCGTATTGTTGAATATGTTCTTCCATTGTGTGGGTTGCCTTTTTATTCTGTCCTTATTGTTTTTGCTGTGCAAAAGCCTTTTAGTTTGATATAGTCCCATTTGTTCATCCTGTCCTTTATTTCCCTTGCGCATGAAGATAAATCAGCAAATATATTGCTGTAAGAGATGTCGGAGAGCTTACTGCCTATGTTTTCTTCTAAGATGCTTATAAGAGTTTTATTTTTGATTGAATCTGAGTTATCATAATTTTTGGTTGTACCTTTCTGTGTCCTGTGTAAGAAAATTTTATATGCCTTCATATTGAGAATATATTCTCCTAAGTTTTCTTCTAAAAGCTTTGTACCTTTAGCTTATATATATATTTAGGACTATGGCCCATCCACCTCAAATTAACTTTTGTTTAGGTGTGAAGTTGGAGTTGAGGTTCATTTTCTTCCATACAGATATCCAATTCTAGAACCTTTTCTCGAAAAGACTTTTTTTCCTTGTTTGGTACATTTGTTGAAAAGACTTGTTTTGGTACATTTGTTGAAAAGCAGTTGTTTAAGTGTGGGGTTTATTCCTGAATTCCATTCTGTTCCTTTGATCTACTTGTGTGTCCTTATATCAACTTGCACTGTCTTGATTACTACAGTTAGTCTTGAGATGGGTAGTGTAGCTAGTATAATTTTCTTGTTATTGTCCAGGATTCTTCTGGCTATTCTAGGTCCTCTGCATTCTACATAAACTTTAAAATCACCCCATTCATTTTCATTAAGAAGCCTACTATGATTATGCATTTTAAATGATCTGGGGGAGAATTAATTTCTTAATATTGAAACCATAAGCATGATAGATACAGATATATATATATTTCCCCATATTTCTTCTTTAATTTCTATCCACAATGTTTTAGTTTTTAATGTGGACAATTTGCATATCTTTTGTTAAATGTATTTTACTAAGTATTTTGTTATTTGGTGCTATTGTACATGGATTTAAAAATTTATTAAAAACTTTTTTCCTGCTAGTGTATAGAAATATAATTAATTTTATTTATCAAACTTACACCCTGACACAATGCTACACCCACTAAGCTTTTAACATACAGTTCTGAGTACCATAGACTTTGTTTCCTCATGGGCTTTTTAACCTGAATGTCCTTGTCTCTGATGTCTGCCCCAAAGAGAGCCAGTGAGAATGCCATAGCATTTGTGAAGGCTTCTGACTTCACACTTGGATTTATATATTTCTCCCTAGAAAAGTCTCTATTAGAGCATTTTTCACTTTAAGTCTTGAATGGGCTACTCTTTGATGTCAGGAGCTGTACTTGATCTCTGTTTCGTCCTCACACTACCTCTCATGGTACCTTTATTCACCAGGGAGTAGTACATCTTTCCAACAGTTATCTCAGAAGGCACAGAGAATTAGGTAGCTCTGGAGTGGGGTAGAGCAGGGGAGGAGAAAATTCTTATAGGCAATGTTAGTCAATTGGAAACAAGCCCTGAAGTATGTCTTAGGGAAAATGGACCTTTATCAAAGACATCCTCTGTGTTCTTCCTATTTAAGGATAGGTTTACTAGCAATGGTCTGTTACACTCCAAGTGACTCAGACTTTGGTACTCAGATTTGAATTTCTATAAATTATGTTTTCTCTTTTTGTTTTCTAGGTGGCTGACTGTGCTTGGGACGAAACGATAAAGATCTATGATCCTGTTTGTCTTACTGTGCCTGCTTGAGACATAACTCTGGTCAGAAGCAAAGAATATTGGCTAAAGAACTACTTAACAGGAAATAAATTAACTATTGATAACATAGTCATTATGCCTTTATATGCTATTTAGATATCAAATTTTAACAATTTACCTTGAATCAGGTTTGAGACAGCTGATGAAGACTTTGGATCACCATTTAAGCCTGATACCTAAGCCATATTTTTTTAAATTTTAAGGAATATTGATATTATGGTGTATCTTATATTATCTATTAAAATGTAACCTCTGTACTATAAAATGGATGAAAATATGTGAGATCCATACATTATATAGATAGTGATATATTTCATTTTTGTAATTTTTGATGTAAAATATAATCACTGCTATTGATAAAAATCAAAATAAACTGCATCTCTTGATCACTTACTGTTTTATGACAACCCCAGCAGGATCGCGTTTTTCTAACGTAGTATGTGTGTGTGTGTGTGTGTGTGTGTGTGTGTGTATGTGTGTGTATATATAAATAAATAAATAAATAAATAAATACTATATATAATGCAAGTATATCTTTGATTTAGTAACAGGGCTCTAGTACAGATTAAATTTATTTAACAGTTATTTATTGTATGTCTACTATGTACTTGGCACATAGACTGAATGGTTCTCTTGAGGACTGTCACCATGCTTGAAGCCATGCACTGCTACGAATTGAGCTTACTTTTTTTAAAAGTTATTCAAGCCCTGGCTGGTTGGCTCAGCAGTAGAGCGTCGGCCTGGCGTGTGGGGAACCCGGGTTCGATTTCCAGCCAGGGCACACAGGAGAAGCACCCATTTGCTTCTCCACCGCCCCCCTCCTTCCTCTCTGTCTCTCTCTTCCCCTCCCGCAGCCAAGGCTCCATTGGAGCAAAGATGGCCCGGGCGCTGGGGATGGCTCCTTGGCCTCTGCCCCAGGCGCTAGAGTGGCTCTGGTCATGGCAGAGCGATGCCCTGGAGGGGCAGAGCATCGCCCCCTGGTGGGCAGAGCACCGCCCCTGGTGGGCGTGCCGGGTGGATCCCGGTTGGGCGCATGCAGGAGTCTGACTGTCTCTCCCCGTTTCCAGCTTCAGAAAAATACAAAAAAAAAAAAGTTATTCAAATATTTTTAGATATTGTATGCATGACCGACCCTATATTTTTCTCTTCCCTACTTTCCTACTCTCAAATGTTAAACAACAACAAAAACAGAAACAAACAAAACTGGTTACTGAGCAAAAGTCTTAGGTCCTACTATGGTTTCAATCAGTTATCCTTGAAATGAGCCCTAAACAATGCTATAAACCTTCCTCACTACCTCCCCAAGTCTCCTCAAAAAATTTCCAGGTGTTGAGCTGTAAAAATGTAGGTTAAAAGGGAAAAATTAGTAAAGCAAACAACTTTGCATAACCTTTATATAACGTTAAAATAAAATGTGTCATAACTGGCAAAAACTGTCATTAAATTTTGAACAAGTTTTTGAGAATTTTTACAGAGCAAAATATAGTATTTAGAACAAAAATACATAATTTAAAATACATGTATACTGTCTAATTTATATATTTCTTTGTTTACTTGTTCCAGGAAACAATTAAGACCGCTTATAAAATTAAAAAAAAAACACAAAGAAAACCAAAAAAACCCAAGATCACATAAAAGATAAAACAAAGGGAGACAAAGAGGCCCCGGGAGTAGAACTTGAAGATCTATGTCTCAGAGTGCTAGACGGTGGCTCCTGGCAGCATGAATGGGAAGCCTGGTCAAGTATGCAACTAACTATCGAAGGCCTGAGGGCAAGAACTGTCCCAGGCCTGGGCTTGGCCTTAGCATCATGCCTAGCACATAGAAGATGCTGGATAAATATTGGTTAAATGAATGACTGGAGTCAGGGAAAGTACAACTCTTTTTAGTGCTTAGACAAATCAATGCTAATTGTTTTCGAGAAGCCCCATAAAGAGGACACTGCTTATCATGAATATATTGTAAGGAAGAAGGAGCTCAAACATATCCTTAGAGCTGTCACGGCGATGAGATTCATAGAGCTGTTTCTTGTTGCTTCCCTCCACAAGAACTAATGGCATCACACCAAGTGCAGTTCAATAAAAGCAGGTTCACAGTGGGTGTTCTCTGTATCAGCAGAATTTATAATAGACCTGCAAAAATACCTAACCCAGATCATACTTATAATTAATTGAAATTACTTATTTTCCTTTTAGCATGCAAGAGATTTTATTAAAATAACCTACCATGTATCTTTTGAGACAAATATTTGTGATTTAGAAGCTGATGCCTTTTCTTGATTAATTTTTTCCCTCTATTTTGGGGATGTAATAGATATTTAGAATACTGACTTCATCATATTTAACTCAGGTTCTTGGAGTCTCTTAGTATAAATGAGCATGGGAGAACATTTATCCAGTGGGTTCCTTAGAGATAAGATTGGAAAACTAGAAGAAAAGGAGCTAGATTCTCTCCAAAAAAGAGAATGGGCAAGGTTTTGGAGTTCTTGGCAGTTCACAAGCCGAGACGCCTCTGATTTTTAAGAGGGCAAGAGTTATTGCCTCCAAGCTGGGAAAGTGCATTTGTCTCCTGGCCACTGAGCTCTTAGCTTTTGCCCTGTCTGCCTCCCTGGGTTCCTTCTGCGCCTGCAGGGATAGCACAGCACTGAAGAGTCAGTGCAGGAGAAGGGGACACAGGTCACAGAACATCTCTTGTGGCCTGTGTGCTTTGTGAGATGTCCTGTTACTCTTTATAACCTCCCTGCAAGGAAGCCCTCCCGGTTCTCCAGACAAGGAAACGAAGGCTCTCAGGAGTCGTAATACTCAGGAAGTGCGGAGCTGGAATTTGAAATCTGCTATGACTGGATCCAAGCCCGTGGGCCTGCCACATGGCCTCAGGATAGCAGAAATGGGCCCACTGGGAAATATATAGTAAAGACGTGGAACTCCCTGGTGGCTAGATCCTGATCATTTTTGAGAGAACTGACAAAATTGAGTTTCCTAGTCTGGAGTGACTCTCACAAAGTCTGTCACCTCCTTTGGCACTTTCTATCTGCACATCTTAGATATGATTTGGCTCCTCCAAAAAGGGACTCATTAGTTTCTTATTTAACGGGTCACTTCCTGTCTTCTCCACCTGAGTCTCCCACAAGCCTTTGCACTCATGTTTTTCTAACCAAACTCATCTTACTCACTAAACGTGCTTCTGCACATGCTTTTTCTTTTATTGCCAATACTGTCCACCGGGGCCCTCAAGGTCTAAGTGCCATCTGTGTTCCTACCCTTTTTCGCACTTCTCCGAGGCACATCAGATGGGCCACTAAGTCCAGTCCTGTCCCTTTTGTTTCATTCTGTCTCCCACCCTCCGTCCCACCACCACTGCCCCAGTTCAAGCCATCATTAGTTTTTCTCACTGCAGCTTCCTACGTGACACATCTGTTTCTCGTTCTGTCCCCTCTGAGCCACCCTCTTTAACACAGCTGCTGGAAACAGATCTAAAATGCAATCTGATTACGCCAATTTCAGTGTCAAACCTTTGTCTGCTGATAGGCTTGCCTATGAGAAAAAGTTGAGCCCTGGCCGGTTGGCTCAGCGGTAGAGCGTCGGCCTAGCGTGCGGAGGACCCGGGTTTGATTCCCGGCCAGGGCACACAGGAGAAGTGCCCATTTGCTTCTCCACCCCTCCGCCGCGCTTTCCTCTCTGTCTCTCTCTTCCCCTCCCGCAGCCAAGGCTCCATTGGAGCAAAGATGGCCCGGGCGCTGGGGATGGCTCTGTGGCCTCTGCCCCAGGCGCTAGAGTGGCTCTGGTCGCAATATGGCGATGCCCAGGATGGGCAGAGCATCGCCCCCTGGTGGGCAGAGCGTCGCCCCTGGTGGGCGTGCCGGGTGGATCCCGGTCGGGCGCATGCGGGAGTCTGTCTGACTGTCTCTCCCTGTTTCCAGCTTCAGAAAAATGAAAAAAAAAAAAAAAGAAAAAGTTGAAGCTCATTAAGTAGACAGCCAAGGTCCTTTGGGGTGAGCTCCCGCCCTTCTCTGCAGGATTGCTTCTGCCCACATTGTCACACACCAGTGTGCTCCCAAACTCCCCATGTCCTTAATGCACGTTTCGTTTCTCTCTTTGCTCAAGCTGGTCCATGTGCCTAAAAATAGCATATTAAGAGACATATATGTACTGTAATTTTATTTTTTTAAAGGGGATGTGTGTGTGTGTGTGTGTGTGTGTGTGTGTGTAGTATGCAAAACTGAAGGGCTCACACCAAATGGCTCTTGGTTTGGCAAATTATTACCCATTATTTGAAAGTCGTGTGAAATAACTAAAGAAAAAGATTGATAATGTCCAAAAATTAAAATAGTAAAATATGTCATTAGCAAAGCTAAAAGAAGACATATTGGAAGGATAGATTTGCAGCATATATAATAAATGGTCATCCAGAATTAATACAGAGCTCTTCAAAATCACTAAGAAGATCAGCAAACATAAAAGTTTGTCCACTTTTATCAACAGACGAATCACAGATGTAGAAGTGCAAATGTTTAATATACTTCAAAGAGATATTCAGACTTTGTCTTATTGATGACAAAGAAAGGGAAATTAAAATGAAACCCCATTTTTGCTTATCAGTTTGGCAAACATAAAATAGTAATAATATCCAATTGTGGTTTAAGTAAAAGCACTGGCATATACTTTTCTGCAAGACAATTTGATATACTGTATAAGGTTTAAAATTCTCTGTTGACCCAACAGTTCCATTTTTAGGGTTCCCTGCCCGTGCTGCCTTCTCCTGCCCTTCCTCTCTCCCCCCCTCACCCCCACAAGTAATTACAGAAGTAGTAAGTCCAAATGTCCAAGGATATTCACTACATCATTGTTTGGTAAAATCTAGCATCTGTCAATAGAAGAAAGGTTATACTATAGAGCAGTCACTTAAAAGAATAAAGTAGAACTATGTGGCCTAACATGAAAAGATAACATTGCTATTGATATGTGTATTATCTACTTCTCTGTAACAAATCACTCCAAAATTTAGCAGCTTAAAACAAAGCTATCTTTGCAGTTTCTACAGGTCAGGAATTCAGTAGTGGCACAGCTGAGTTGTTCTGGCTAAAGTTTCTTTGTGACATTGCAGATAAGCTGTCACCTGGGTCTACAGACATCTGAAGCTCTACCGGGGTAAAGGATCAGCTTCCAAAGTCACTCACTTGGTTGGCAGCAGGCCTCAGGCCTCAGATACCCGCTGTGTGGGAACCTCAATAGGCTGAGTGCCCCTACAACGTGGCATCTGGCTTCTCCCAGACTGAGTGATACAAGAAAAAAAGAAAATCCAAGCTGGAAGCCTCAGTCTTTCATTACCCAATCTCAGGAGTGACACCATCTCTTCTGCTGTTGGTTACACAGACTGACCCTGTACAACGGGCGAGGGGTTACCCAAGGCTGTGAATATCCAGAAGTGGGGGAGATCTTCGGAGACTAACTTGAGGGATAGTTACCGCAATATGCTTTTAAAAATAGCATATTAACAGACACATGTCTATTATATTTTAATTTTATTTTTTTCAACAGGAAAACTGAATGGTTCACACCAAACTGAACAGTAGCCAGCTCCGCGTAGCAGGGGTATGGAGTTGGGGGTGGGGAATATTGAAAATAGCATGTTCACTTACTTATAAAATTTGTTTTTCTTTTATATAATGTATGAGTTATTATTTTTATAATTAAACCTAATGAAGTAAGACCGTATTTCCTTCTGCAGGAAGGCTTCTGTGGTTCTGTGATACCGTCAAGCTGACTTGATTGCCTTCCTTGTTCTCTCCTGTTCCTGCCACAAGACCCTGGGTCGCAGGAGCATTGCCGTGTGGCCTCTGCTCCACCCGTGGATCCTGAGGACTAAGCGGAGTGCTCATCTTGGAATCTTCTGCGGCTACCAGACTGCACAGCACAAAATACTGGCTCTGTATGTTTATTCAATGAATGAATTTATCTAAAGCCATCAATATTTATTGAGTAGCTCCAAAGATAATCAAACTGGAATCTAGACCCTTGATGCCTTGATACCAGTCCACCAAATAGCTTTTTGACCTTCATTTCAGATCTACATTCTTGTTCAATTATCCTTGCCAAACACAGTAGTCTTATATCTCATTTTTCTTTGGGAGTTTATCTAGCAACTGGTGTGGGAGATGGTGTTAATTTATTTTTAAAGAAAATGAAAGCCCTAATGGAAAAGAATTATATGCAATAAAGTAGAGAAAATGTACTCTGTTTCATGTCAATGTAGGTTTCAAATATTAAGCTAAATATTCTTGCCTAAATGAGAAAGGTAAGATAGCTGAATCAGCCCCAAATCTTTTACCTAATGTTCATATCACAAATGGAAGCAATTATAATTGCTGGCAGAAATGAATCATTCCAAAACTGGGTCTGTGCAGACAATTCTTTATTATATTCACCTAATATGGCTTAAAGTAACCATCCTTTAATTGCAGTGGTCCCCGGAAGCAGAGATGTTATTTGCTGATGGCTTTAAAAAGTTAATTTCCAGAGAGCTTTTTTTTTTATCTGAGTGTACTTTGAATGTGTGCTTATAACACACACACACACACACACACACACACACACACACACACACACACACACACACTTTGAACTGTTGCTTCAGACTTCATTATTTCCTAAAGAAAGAACATCAACACTGGAAAAACACAGAGTCCTTGAAACAGCGAATGGGTAACCAGAACTTTTAGCAACAAAAATCAAAAGTTCCACAGGGCACCAGAAGTACGGGTTTTGGTATAATGCTTTCCAGTTTTTTCCTGGAAAGCTGGCATAGTGGACCATTGGCAAACATTTTCTTGAATGCCCACCTGTGGGGGGGGGGGGGCGAGGTTCCCTACTGGGCACTCAGCACAGGCACTAGAGGAGGTTTGGTTGAGATCAAGCTTTCTGTCACCAAAGTGAGCTCCCAGCATATATATATATATATATATATATATATATATATATATATATATATCCCAAAGGAAGGACAGCAGTGAGGTGGCCCAAAGGAAGGACAGCAGTGATGCTGCCAATCCCAGATGAAAACTGTCATTTTTCTGCTGCGGTAATAATCGCAGCTTCCATCTGGGCTGGAAGTGCCGCGTTCCGCATAGAGGTGGAAATATGGAGGAGGAAGCGAAAGAACCAAGAGAAATGGCTTGTGTGTATTAGGGCAATGTGGTGCAGCATTTAAAGGTTAGGAGGTTGGGATGCCGGTGGGGGTGTGTGGAGGAGAGAGGTGAACGAAAGGAGAGGTGGAGCACAGCGATCTCGGAGCTTTCTGCCTCACACCCAATCTCCGACCAAGTCCATCATTTTTAACCAGCGTGAAAACAAAACTGTGTCTGGCTCTTAAGTGATGTCGGCTGAGCGAACTTGTTTAGTGCTGAGTTTAGGGATCTGAGCGTTACTTTCTAGGGAACAAAATTCTAGATAAAAGGATCATAAAAGTTTTGCACTGTAGAAAAGAATTTTTTTTTTCTTAGCCAAATGAGAAGTAAGCAGTTCACAAGTCTTGCGGGGCACAGAGGTGCCCGGGCCCGGAAGGTAGGAGGTAGGGGTTGTCCTGCTCACCAAAGCGTCTCACCACGGGCCACAGGTTGGGGTACGCTCCGGGGACCCAGAGAAAGCTACACCTAAGTCTCAGCTCGGTCTCGGTACCAGTTCCTGTCCCTACCACACACACGCCCTCTCTCCCCACCCCCACACAGACGCGACCGGCCTCTCCCCGCCCACCCCGGGGCACGGGCGCTCTGGCGCTCCTCTGGAACCTAGAGACTGCTCGCTGTAGGGACGAGCTCTTTCGCTCATTTCACATCGTTGCCTCCCTGGGAACACGTGCCCCCGCCCTCGTCCCCGGGCTCCACAGCCACTCGAGGCCACTGCGCGCCCGGAAGATACCCCAGAGCCGCGCGCGTAATTCCAGCCCCCGCCCCCACGAAAAGCGCGTGGACCGGGTGCGCGGGGCCCCGGCCAGGATCCCGCCAGCCTTCGCGCCCTATGGCACGCGGGGACGGTGTCCTGGGGCCGTGGGTTTTCCTTCCGTGTCTGGGCGTCAGCGCCCGAATCGAGAGCATCAGGGAGCTCCCTCCGCAGTCTGCTGACACCCACGTTTCCCGCTCCCCGACCCGCACCTGGACTAGGACCCGCGGTTGTGCGGGGAGTGGTTAAAGCCCAGGCGGCGCAGGAGGGGAGGCGGGGAGCCGAGGCGCAGTCACTTGTTGCAGCTAATAAACGGTGCTCGACCCTTGGGCGCTGTTTCTAAAACCTCCTTTAGCTGCGCCCAGGATCTCCCAACCTGGTTCTCTGAGCTCGGAGCCGGGAGGAAGGGGCAGCCGGAGTAGCTGGCAGCGAGGGCGGAGAGGGGGTTCGCGCGCCTCGAGAGCCCGCCCGGGGGGGCGCCGGGGCCGGAGGGGCACTGGTCTGGTCCCGCCGGCAGCAGCTGCCCGGGCGCCCGCTCCAGCGCTCTTCCTGACGGTGAGACCGCGCAGGACACAGCCCACCGCAGCTCGTCACCTACTTACAAATCGCCGTCGCTAGGATTCCCGCCACTCCTCTCAGACCGGCCCCCCCCCCCCAGCCCTGCCACTTTTCGGAGTCTCCCGCCCCCGCCACTGCTTCCCCGGAGCTGCGGGGCAGTCGGACGCGGAGCCGCCGAGCCGCGCGGAAGCCCGGCCGGAGCCGCCCTCCGCCGCTGAGCCGGCGCCCCCTGCCCTTCGCCCGCGGCGTGGGGCGGGCACCCCCGCCGCCCTCGCCCCGCTCCTCGCGGCTCTCCTCCTCGCTCTCCTCCCGCAGGTTCCCGGAGCTCCTCCGCCGCCGGGTGTGGCGCGGCCGGCGCGATGCGGCAGCTGTGCCGGGGCCGCTTGCTGGGCATCTCGGTGGCCATCGCGCACGGGGTCTTCTCGGGCTCCCTCAACATCCTGCTCAAGTTCCTCATCAGCCGCTACCAGTTCTCCTTCCTGACGCTGGTGCAGTGCCTGACCAGCTCCACGGCGGCGCTGAGCCTGGAGCTGCTGCGGCGCCTGGGGCTCATCGCCGTGCCGCCCTTCGGCCTGAGCCTGGCGCGCTCCTTCGCGGGGGTCGCCGTGCTCTCCACGCTGCAGTCCAGCCTCACGCTCTGGTCTCTGCGCGGCCTCAGCCTGCCCATGTACGTGGTCTTCAAGCGCTGCCTGCCCCTGGTCACCATGCTCATCGGCGTCCTGGTGCTCAAGAACGGCGCGCCTTCGCCCGGAGTGCTGGCGGCCGTGCTCATCACCACCTGCGGCGCCGCCCTGGCAGGTGAGCGGGACCCCCGCCGCCCCCAGCCCACCCCCGCCCACGGGCAGAGACCGCAGGGGTGGCTCGTGCAACGTCCTCACTTCCAGGTGGGGAGACTGAGACACACAGAAGGAGAGCTTTGAATGTGGTCGCTCGGCTCGAAAACGCGACTTCTGAGACCCAGAGGAGGCTCCCCCAGCTCTCCGGCCTCCTCCGGCGGGCCCCCCCACCCCACCCCATCCCTGCTTTCGACCCCCTCCCCCGCCGCGCCCTGTGCCGTTCTCCCCGCCAGCCCCGTCCCCCCTCTCCCCTTCCTTCCTCGGGAGGAGTGGGAGAGCCACCGGAGCCGGGGGGGGGGGGGGTGGAATCCCCAGACCACGCCGGAAGGAGGCCGCCTTAACTTCTGTGGGTCACGCGGGGCTGGAGTTGGGGGAGGGGGCGATGGGAGTGACGCTTGGGCCGCTAGGGCTAGGTTTAGGTCTCCCGCGCCGCGCGGGGGCTGCGGGTCAGAGGCAGAAGGGGCTGGTTGGAGACACGTGGATTTGGTCCATTGAGTGAGATGGGAGCCAGTGGGAATGGGAAACATTTGGGGGGTAAGGGGAGTCGGTTTTCGCCCCGCGCCTAGCTTGCCGGGGTTAGTAGCTACTAGTTAGGGACCCCTTCCCCTTCTGGCACCCCACGGAGGGGGCAAGGATACCAGGCCCCTGGGTGATCTCCATGCCAGCTCCAGAAGCCACGGTGCCCACCCCGAGGGCACCTGCGCTCTGCCGGGCCTCTGTCCTGGACAGAGGTAGACAGGGTGCCCCGGGGATGTGGCTGGGAGGGCGCCTGTCCTGCCTCGCAGTGGGCACTGACTGACCGTTTCATACCGGTGGGCAGAGCTGGGGTAGGAACCCCGTCTACTGTCCAACCCGAGGCGTCTCCCCAGTGGGCCGCTACCCACGCCAACCTGGTATCTTCTCTTTTTCTTTCCTGTCCTGGTTTTGCGGTCCTTGTGCGCAACAGGAGCCGGAGACCTGACTGGCGACCCCATGGGCTACGTAACCGGGGTGCTGGCGGTGCTGGTGCATGCCGCCTACCTGGTGCTCATCCAGAAGGCGAGCGCGGACACAGAGCACGGGCCGCTCACCGCGCAGTACGTCATCGCCGTCTCCGCCACCCCGCTGCTAGTCGTCCTCTCCTTCACCACCACCGACTCGATCCAAGCCTGGGCCTTCCCGGGCTGGAAGGACCCGACGATGGTCTGCATCTTCATGGCCTGCGTCCTGATCGGCTGCGCCATGAACTTCACCACTCTGCACTGCACCTACATCAACTCCGCGGTGACCACCAGCTTCGTGGGCGTGGTGAAGAGCATCGCCACCATCACGGTGGGCATGGTGGCCTTCAGCGACGTGGAGCCCACCTCTCTGTTCATTGCCGGCGTCGTGGTGAACACTCTGGGTTCCATCATTTACTGTGTGGCCAAATTTTTGGAGACCAGAAAGCAAAGCAACTATGAGGACCTGGAGACACAGCCCCGGGGAGAGGAGGAGCAGCCAGGTGGAAACCAGCTGCCCTTCGTCATGGAGGAGCTGCCTGAGGAGGGTGGAAATGGCGGGTCAGAAGGTGGGAAGGCAGCAAGTGGCTCCGCTCAGCAAAGAGGAGAAGATGCAAGGGGCAGCTCCAGAGGAGTCTCACTGGGGGCTGGTAGCTGGCAGATCTCAGACAATCCTGAAGAAGCGAGCAAGAGGTCCTTAAAGGATGCTTACCTGGTAGTGTGGAGGTTAGTCAGAGGAACCAAGTATATGAAGAAGGATTATCTGATAGAAAATGAGGAGTTACCCAGTCCTTGAAAAGGAAGCACATGTATGTATATATGTACATATATACTTATTTTGTATGTTAGAGATAACATATTTTAATGAGAGGCCACTCAGTTTTATTCTTTGAGAAGTGGGGGCGGGAAGCAAAGAAAGAATCAGAAATGGACAGCAACAAAATTAGCACCAGTGTGAATTATTAAACATCCATTTACCCGAGGCATCACAAAGACAAAAGAATGTGAAGGTGCTTAACAAAGCAAGACAGCGGTTTCAGCTGCAGACTCCTAGCACATTGTTTTTTTGACATTATAACCATGAGCAAACATCTGCATGTACTGAGTCTCTCAACCACCCCTTCCAAAGATGGAGTGTAGAAGTAATGGCAGCATGTCATAAGCTCAAGGATTACACACCCAGGGGCACATTTTTGATGATTGAACTACAGTTTTTTATGGACAGCTGGACAAAGAGTATATTATTGAGAAGACATATAAATACATTGAATTGATGTTTACTGTGTATAGTCTGAAATACGTGTCCTCTAATTTTTCTTCACTTGTTTTTTCAAAAAAGTGCTCTACTATTCTATTATATATTGGTAAGAAATTTCAAAGCTATTTTGAAATATGAGTTCTTAGTTTTAATCATGAAGTTTAACTTTGGCTTTTAGTAATTACTATAAAAATATTTTAAAAGTTGTTTTGGTTCGCTGCTTTATAATATTTATTACTGAATGCCATGACCTTTTTAAAAACCAGTTTTACTGTGTCCAATATTCTTTCAAGCAAATGTAATGGCTGAAATAGAATTCAGTATTAAGAAACCCAAATACAAGTGAAACCTTCCTGTTAAGCTAGTCCTTGCAAATCACATTGCACATCCCAAACCATGTTACAAAAAGAGCAACTGCTTACGTCACTTGATATTTTTCTATCTTAAATTTGTCAAAATAAAGTATGAGTCTATCTGCAAAAAGACACATTGTTAGCTATTTAAGACACATCTATGTTCTATCGCTTCTGGGTGGCTCCTCTTTGCCTTCCCTGTGTATCTGGTATGTAGGGGCCACCCCCTTGGGAACTTCCTAAATTAGCATGGTGGTTTAGTTTAATACAACAGAAAACATTCCTTTTTCAGCCAAGGAAACTGTCAGTCATAAGATGAAATGAAACATGGCCTCTTGTTGCAGGATGAGAGCCATCCGCAGCTGTCTTCAGTTAGTGTGGAGTCTGAGACACTGTAGAGTATCCTTGTCAGCCCCATCCAGGAGAGGTATCTTGACAATAAAAGCACTCTTATTATCTGCCAGTATGTTCCTGAGACTCTCAGGTGGTAACATCCTCTATTTTTCTTTATTTTCCAAAAATCAAAACAAACAAACAAAAAGGCAGACACAAAGATGAAGTTGCAGCTCCATCCGTTTGACTCTATAAGCCTACGGTAAGCAAGTGTAGTTGGAGTGGGGTGTGATTGGTCCAGTTTACTGGTTTTCAGGAGCAATTGATCGTTTCTATAGGTACCTCTACAAGCCATTTATGATGTAGAAACTCTCCCTCATATGACTCCAGTTAGAACTGGCTGAATAGGGTTACAATGACTTCTTTTAGAATAAGCATTATGTTAATTAATGAAATTAATGAGAATTAATGAAAAGCAGCAAAGTTGAAGTATATCTATATATATTTTTGTTAATAACATTATCAGGAATATGAAAAGAATAATTGTTCTTCACTGAAAAATATCTCTTTTGGTTAAAACTGTGGGTTTGTATTTGTTGAGAAAAGATTAACTCCTTCCTGTCAACAAACAAGTACAGGCACTGGATCAGCTAGAGTTTTCCAGAAAAGCAGAACCAAGAAGATTGGGCTTCTTTAAGAACTCTTGTCCCTGGCCAGTTGGCTCAATGGACAGAGCGTTGACCTGGTGTGCAGGCGGATGTCCCGAGTTCGATCTTTGGTCAGTGCACACGTGAGAAGTGACCATCTGTTTTTCTTCCTCCCTCTCCCCCTTCTCTCCCTCTTCCACTCCCACAGCCAGTGGCTCGATTGTTGATTGGTTAGAGCAGGGGTCCCCAAACTTTTTACACAGGGGGCCAGTTCACTGTCCCTTAGACCGTTGGAGGCCGGACTATAAAAAAGCTATGAACAAATCCTTATGCTCACTGCACATATCTTATTTTAAAGTAAAAAAAAAAAAATAAATAACGGGAACAAATACAATATTTAAAATAAAGAACAAGTAAATTTAAATCAACAAACTGACCAGTATTTCAATGGGAACTATAGGCCTGCTTTTGGCTAATGAGATGGTCAATGTGCTCCTCTCACTGACTACCGATGAAAGAGGTGCCCCTTCCGGAAGTGTGGGGGGGCAGATAAATGGCCTCAGGGGGCTGCATGAGCCCCGCTGGCCACCTTAGTTTGGAAACCCCTGGGTTAGAGACTCAGGCCTAGACAGGTTGCTGGGTGAATCCCAGTTGGGCTGTATGAAGGAGTCAGGCTCTCTATCTCCCCCCCTACTTAAAAAAACAAAAAAGGAACTACTGCTTAGATCAGGGGTCCCCAAACTTTTTACACAGGGGTCCAGTTCACCGTCCCTCAGACCGTTGGAGGGCCGGACTATAAAAAAAACTATGAACAAATTCCTATGCACACTGCACATATCTTATTTTAAAGTAAAAAAACAAAACAGGAAGAAATACAATATTTAAAATAACAAACAAGTAAATTTAAATCAACAAACTGACCAGTATTTCAATGGGAACTATGCTCTTCCACTGACCACCTATGAAAGAGGTGCCCCTTCCGGAAGTGTGGCGGGGGCCGGATAAATGGCCTCAGGGGCCGCATGTGGCCCGCGGGCCGTAGTTTGGGGACCCCTGGCTTAGATAGAGTTTGACACACTGCATCTCTTTCAGCTGTGATCCACTCGTTATACCGGAGCTTTTAGTTTCCTGGAGAGTAGGAGAGGAAAGGGTTCTACAATCTTACTACTTCCCAGTGTTTTAGTGGCCTGTGTCCCTGAGCTGTGACTTTCTCAAGTGTTTCTTAGCTTTCTTTTTTCTCCCCTCCGATGGGACAGGAAGACCAGAGGAGCCTAGAGTGGTAGAAATGCCCCTCCCTTGTGCTGGGGAAAGGCCCTGGGAAGGCAGTGCCCCTGGAGTGTAGGTCTTTGTTAAGGAGAACCCTCTACATACATCTCACAGTGATGACCCTTTCCCAGAGCGCCAAGGTTTCCTGGAAGTCAACTTGTGGAAATGTGGGTGCCCCCAGGAGTTTCTCACTCTCATGACAGTCCATAGTCAGCGTTCAGAAATGTATCAGATTTTCCATCTGAGTGTTTATTCCAATGAATGGCTTCAGTGGCTTCTGTTTCGATAAGAAGGTCTTTGCTGTAAGTTTCTGGATATGCCTGCTTACCGGATTTGGTAGTGAGGGAGGGGCATATGTTGCCTTTTAATCTCAATTCTCTTATGAGTCTTAGAAGAGTTAGTTGCTTATTTTCAGTTAATTTATCTTTTTCTTCTTGTAAGAATAGGAATAACAATTTCCAAGCTGAAGCTGGAACTAGAGGTCCTGGCTGAAGACTTTTGAAGAGCCAGCTCGATTTCTATAAAAAAGTTGTGAAGGGAAGCTAGACATTCCTAAGAAAGTTTCCAAAAGAAAATACAAGCACCGAAAGCTACTTGACCTTCTTGTAACTCCTGCCTGCCCACACCTCATGTCAGGTGTTGGCGGCTCCAGCACTCAAGTGTGGTGATATACACGGGTAAGTGTAGGCAACTTTTGAATTCAAGTGCATTGTGAGCAAGAGTCAACGCACACTGAGACTGGTGTGCCATGGTGGATGTCATTAGTATCAATCTCCCTTTCTCTATCTTGGGCACTTCACTCCTGCATAACAGAAATCTTTTCTACTTGTGGATATTCTTTTGCCATGTTCCAACTGCCTGCTATGACACTTTTTATTTTTTTATTTTTGTATTTTTCTGAAGCCGGAAACGGGGAGAGACAGTCAGACAGACTCCCGCATACGCCTGACCGGGATCCACCCGGCACGCCCACCAGGGGCTACGTTCTGCCCACCAGGGGTCGACGCTCTGCCCATCCTGGGCGTCGCTATGCCGCGACCAGAGCCATTCTAGCGCCCGAGGCAGAGGCCACAGAGCCATCCCCAGCGCCTGGGCCATCCCTGCTCCAATGGAGCCTTGGCTGCGGGAGGGGAAGAGAGAGACAGAGAGGAAGGAGACGGGGAGGGGTGGAGAAGCAGATGGGCGCCTCTCCTGGCAGGGAATCGAACCCGGGACTTCTGCACGCCAGGCCGACGCTCCACCACTGAGCCAACTGGCCAGGGCTAAACAATTTAAAAATATGGAACGCTTCACGAATTTGCGTGTCATCCTTGTGCAGGGGCCATGCTAATCTTCTCTGTATCATTCCAATTTTAGTATATGTGCTGCCAAAGCGAGCACCTGCTATGACACTTCTAAATTTTATGTCACCTTCCAATGATGACTGCTGACCTGACTCACCTGTGGACTCCATCGCTTGTTCCCTTTACAGGTCAGCCAGGCTGGACTTCATCACAGCACCTGCTGAAGCTGTACCCTCCCCCTGGGCATTCTCTGCCCATGAGCCCCCGGCCCTTACACACATAACAAGCATGTCTGATATACTCTTCTCTGCATCTGCTTTGCCCTGCTCCTAAGATAAAACCGCAGGGTTCAGAAGAGAGCCAGTGAACAGAATAGAGTAGAACATAAAATAGCAGGATGCACAACTAGTAAAATGCAATCCCAGCTCCTCCTTGGGGAACCATCCCCTCCCCATTTCTGAGTCTTTGTGTTCAAATGGTATTGACTCTATCCTTGTTCCCTCAGTGTTTGACTTTATTCAGTCCAACCAAAGCATTTCTTCCGCTTAGTAACTTGATTAGTTCAGGCATGACCATTGGACCTGGTTATAGTTAATGAGGTGCTATGATACTCTGACAAGACTTAAGTTGCGTATTATTTTCTTACTGGACTTGAACCTAGGAGGATGAGGTGGAGTGGGACAGATGTGCCGTTGCCATACGGCACCGGGGAAAAATGTATTAGAAAGGAAACAACACAGACAGGTGGACCAGCGAGGGAGGGAGGGAGAGAGAGAGAAATTGAGCCCTGGTGACCTCACATGGCCCTAGTATTAAGCTGATTTTCACTCATCTTAGCATTCTCCCTCAGACTGTCAATTACAGGGAACAAAATCTTTTGTTGTTGTTATTTACTTGAGGCATTTTGAGTTGGGATGTCTGCTGACTGCAACCCAAGGAATCCCAAGTGACACAAACATAAGTAATGTTTTCAGCCAGCGGTATGGGGTGAAGGACTAAATGAGGGGTTTTGTTTGTTTTTTATTTTTTACACACAAGCTGTTTTTCCCCTGCACCCAAGTAGGGATTAGATATGCCCCTCCTTGGTCTCTGCAAATTACCATCTAGTGTATATCATCCATGGTCTTAAACAACCCATAGTTTCACCTATTATCTTTCTCTTCAGTTTACAACTCAGTTGATTCCTTCATTCGTGCTTCAGAAATTCACTAGCTGTTGAAGGAATGTCATGTATTGCACACTACTGCAAATAATAATACCCAGAGCTTGTTATTATAGTGCTTGCTATGTGCAGTTCTCAGGGTTTTCTATGTATACTAATTCACGTAATTTAAAAAAAATTCATGTATTTATTCGCAGAACATACAAACTCATATTTTTAGAGACTAGAAAACAGAAATTTCACTCCGTGACTTCAAGATAGATACAGCCAGCTCACGTTGTCCCGCATCTATTTAAAAAATACCCTGGGTGATGGATGTGTATCAGAACATTCCTACAGGTTGGCATGAATATTATCCCAATCCTACAAGTGGTAAACTGAGGTCTGAAGAGGCTAAGTAACTTGCCCTGGTCTCAGAGCTGGTAGGTAACCTGTAGATCTGGGATCTGACGTGCTGCTAGTCTGCTTCCTGGAGGAAGCACTCAGTCGGACACCACAGGTGGGAGGTGATGAAGTCATAGGCAGCTCTGGTTCTTGTTCATTCTGCAGCTCAGTGAGGACCCAGGCTGCAGCCACCATTCCTTTCTGCTGTTCTCAAAGAGGAAAAGGATACAGCTTTATTTCTAGAAACAACCTATACATATGTGTATGTTTGAATAGTTTTCTGTTTGTGAGCCCTCAGGGACCTGGAAAACAGTTGAGGCGGCTTGAACAAGCGCAGTAGAAAAAGTATCCCCACACTATCCACCCTTTTGGGTCAGTATCTTTTAGTATTCAAAGAAAATAATTTACTTCTTCACCTTAAATAACTTGAGAAAGTACAGAACTTTACTAGCGTTTCTGAGGATTCACTGAGCATGCTCAGTGTTGCTGAGTACTTCTTACTCCCAGCAGCTGTGTTGATCTGATTTAATAAACAGCTTTATTGAAATATAATTTACATGCCACAACATTTACTCATTTCAGATGCACAGTAATCTTTAATATATTTCATATAGTTATAGAATTGTGCACCCATTACCATTGTCTAAACTTAAAATGTTTCCATCATTTCAAAAGGAAATCTTGCCTGATCTGTGGTGGTGCAGTAGATAAAGCATTGATCTGGAACACTGAGGTCGCCAGTTGGAGACCTTGGGCTTGCTTGGTCAAGGCACATACGAGAAGCTACTACTACTAAATGTTGATGCTTCTCATTCCTCTCCCTTTCCTTTCTCTCTCTAGCTCTTTCCTCTCTCTAAAATCAATAAGTAAAAAATAAAATTAAAAGTTTGAAAGGAAATCTTGTATGAACGAGAAGTCACTGTCCGTTTCTCCCCAATCCCAGCCCTGATCATCACTAACCTGTTTTCAGCCTCTGTGGATTTGCTGGTTCCTGCCTGATGCTTCTTGCTGTCCTAAAAGTGCTTTCTCAGACTGCTCTTCCTAACTTGCTCCTGCACTCTCTTTGAAATGCAAGGTATTGCATATGTCACATATAGTTGACAATGGGGTGCTGTTGACAAGATTTACTGGGTGCTTGACGCTCCCTATTATAAGGGCATATTAGTGTAGAAGAGGAACACCTGAATGTCTGCATCAGACGTCCGGGCTCTTGGAGTCTCTGAGTGTGCCCCTTTCTCCTTGGGCCCCGGCTGCTGCTATGGGGCAGGGCCTTTTCCTATTCAGAACAGTCCTCTTTTTTTGTAGTCACCTTTACTGTAGATGTAAGCCCAACTCCATCCCTCGGTTCCTTATTTTTTCAATATTTTACTCAAAGAGTAACTGGAAGGGGTATAACACTGTTCTCTAAAACAAAAGGGCAGTCATCTTCACGACTGCCTAGAATATTTCTGTCCCTTTTAAATTCATATGTGGAAATCCTAACCCCCAATGCAATGGTATTTGGAGATGGTGCCTTTGAGAGACAATTAGGTCATCAGGATGAAGCCTCCATAAATAGGATAAGTGCCTTCATATGATGAGACCCGTAAGCTAGCCTCTTCTTTCTGCTTTCCGTCACGTGAGGATACAAAAAGGACACGGTCATCTGAAAACCAGGAAGAGGCCCTCACTGGCCCTGGGCTGCACTGGCACCTTGATCTTGGATTTCCAGCCTCCAGAATTGTGAGACATAAATATCTGTTATTTTTAAGCTACACAGTCTGGGACATTTTGTTATAGATGCCCAATAGGAGTAAGAAAGGGTTTTTAGATACATATCTTTGGTGGGAACTGCAGTCTTCCTAGGCATTCCTTCTCCCTTCATCCTTTTAGTACTGGAGTGCCTGTCCCGCCGCTGGGCACCTGGCTGCCAGCCTCAGCTCCACTCCCAGGTCTCCTGCAGGTGGCTGTGGCCCGCGGAAGGTGAATGGAACAGATGTGGACAATGCCCATACCACTTATTTAAAAGAATCTAATTTGTTGATGAAAACATTTTAGAAATGGTAGTGATGGTTACCCCACATTGTGAATGTAATTAATGCTATTGAATCGTACACTTAAAATGGTTAAAATGGCAAATTTTATGTTGTAGTATATATGTTTTAGTCTGCTCAGGCTTCTATAACAACATGCTGTAAAAGTGGCTTATATAGGCCTGGACCCAGGAAGTCCAAGATGAGGGTGGCAGCTTGGCTGGGTTCTGGTGAGGACCCATTTTCTGTCTTAAAGACAGTCACCTTCTAGCTGTGTCCTTGCATGGCCTAGAGAGAGCTCTGGTCTCTTCCTGCCCTTATATGGCCACCAATCCCATATGGGCCTCCACCACCATGACCTTGTCCAAATTCAGTTCCCTCCCCAAAGCCCAATGGGGTTTAGGCCTCAACATAAGAAATTTAGGGGTACACATTCAGTTCATAGTAATATATTTTACCCCAATTAAAAAAACCCTGATAATGTAATGTACCAAAGCTCATTGAATTGTACACTTTAAATGGGTGGATTGTGCAGTGTATAAATTATAGCTCAATAACACCGTTTTAAAGAAAGTAAAAGGAACGTGTTATCCTTTCTTCCCTCTCTCTCCAGTCCCAGGGCTCCCCTGTGGACGTGGCGCTGACCAGCTAGGACTACACTCAGGACTGTCAGAGCACATACAGAAGAGTGCTGTGAATCGGGCTTTCTGTCCTTCCAGCCCCACCCCTGCTTCCAGGCTATCGTGAGACAGAATGCACTTGGTGTGTTCAGCTTTTGTACTCAGGGCTCTTTGTATTTTAGTCGCTTAGCCAGTATTCAGACCAAAACACTCATCTGAGGAAGAGTGATTTTGAAAAACATGCAACAGGGACTAGGGGCTTCTTCCTGCCCTCTTTTTTCTACTCTTCTTCTTCCTTATCCAGACTGGCACTCAGCCTGTGACCAGTGATACCCAGGGCTCCATACTCCCTGTACGGCTGCATAATTTTGCCTTTAATTTACAGAACTGCTGAAAGCACCATATACTCTATATAAGAGTAAGCTATGGCCATTCAATTTTTTCACTGATTTCATTAACAGCTGGTAGAATTTCAATGAGTTACAATATTCTATACTAGAACTCAAAAATCAGTTTGTGGTTTATTCTGAGAGTCGATTTAATATATCAACTGTATTCAAAAGAGCAAAATCAATACATTCCCAAGCCATCTGAATGATGCCTATTTGTCATTTACTTCTTTTATTTCACTACAGAAAAGATTAAAAAATATTTTTTTTATTGATTTTAGAAAGAGAGAGAGGAACAGGGAGAGAGAGAGAAACATTGATTTGTTGTTCCATTTATTTATGCATTTATTGGCTGATTCTTGTACGTACCCTGACTAGGGATCAAACTCAAAACCTTGGCATATCAGGACAATGATCTGACCCAGTGGTAGTCAACCTGGTCCCTACTGCCCACTAGTGGGCATTCCAGCTTTCATGGTGGGCGGTAGTGTAGCAACCAAAGTATAAATAAAAAGATAGATTTAACTATAGTAAGTTGTTTTATAAAGATTTATTCTGCCAAACTTAGTGAAAATCTGACATAAAGTACTTGGTAAGTAATTATTATTATATGCTTTAACTTGCTGTAACTCTGCTTTATAAATTTTATAAAGTAAAGTTACTTCCCTACTTTATAAATCACCATTACTGTGGAACCGGTGGGCAGTTAGAAAATTTTACCACTAACAGAGATACAAAAGTGGGCAATGGGTATAAAAAGGTTGACTACCCCTGATCTGACCAATTGTAGTACCCAGTCAGGGCACTACAGAAAAGATTTTAGAACATGAGAACAAAGGGATAGAAGCCATCATTTTTCTCAAATCCCCCCATATTGTAAACTAGTTTAGTAGATCTTTGAAGCTTGCAAGAATGTACCAATAGATTCACGTCAGTGATATGTTCTTAAACTAACCCATGAAATAAGCTTGATGCAACAGAAATAAGTAATAATTACTTATTAGCAAAAGGCCTTTGATTGTGTCCCTTCCTGCATGTGATGTAATTCCAAATGTGTTTGTTTCATTTCTGCCTCTGGAGCAACCTTTTCCTTTGATGTGATAGAAAAGAGAAACTTTGATTGTAAACATAATGTGCCAAAACACCTGGTTGAAAAATTTAGAAAGCCCAATCATCTTTGATGGTTTTGTACCTCAATTCAGAGTTCCAAATTTAGAGATATCTGGACAGTGAACTAAACTTCTTGCTTTAAGTTTGGCTAATGGGCTTCATATAGACTCTGTGTGTGTGTTATTGTGTGTGTGTGTGTGCGTGCACAAGTGTGTGTATTTCCTTGTATCAAGATCTCTTAATAAATGAGAGGTGCTGTTGGTCTTAGCGTTCCATACAATTATGATGAGTATAGGGTGTTCATCTATTGTATGATTTAATAAAACACCACCAATTATAAATCTCTGGTGGATGGCACCCTTGCCTTGGAGGAGTGGGAGTTAACACAGGTCATGACTGAAATTCAGAATTTCTGGCTGGTGCGGAGTGCTTTCACACTGATTGCCCAATTCTCTGGAGGGCTACCATTCTTTCTCATCAATAATCTCCGTGCCAAGTTACCCTTAAAGCAGCCCATAATAAGCAACTCAGTTCAAATTGTTAAGGAATAATGTTCAATTTTCAGATGAATTGGGTAGGCAAATAGGGAAAAGTTTTACATTTTGCAATTCATTTAGTGGCTGTCTTCCAAAATCTGCAGTGTATTTTATAAATGTTATTACTGACTTGGTGAGCGGCCATTTCTGTAGGCACTTAACTGTCACTGCAATGGTACAAAGGGAAATTCACTTTGCCTAGTATTACTTAAGCCTTCCAGAGCACTGCTGTAATCATAGGATGGCACTACCTTTTACATTTAATGAATGACTTTGTAAACAAATACCATCCCCTTTAATTCCATAACCATATGGAGGGATGATTGCAGAAAGGGAGACAGGAGGCTGGACAGTTCACCATACGAAAGCAAGCATTCCTCTGTCTTATCTGCTCTCCTACTTTCCCTTGCCCAGCACTGTGCCTTGAATGTGGTCTAGCACTCAATAAATGTTTGCTGATTGACTGACCGAAGAAATTCAAGTCCTGCAATCAAAGCACAACTTCAGTTTTCTCATTCAACTGGAAATACATTGGATTATAAACTCCTTTTAAGATGGTCTGATAGGTTAGCCTGATTTCCCTATAGTGCCATTCTTGGAAAATAAAATGCCATAAATTGAATTTGCCGGTTAAGGGATGGGGCTGTGTAGTCTCTGCAAAGGCAGAGAGGCAGGATGCTTGGTGTGGGCTGCTGGGATGTCTCCTCAGCGAGGAGAGCTTGGCCCAGCACCCTGGGTGCCCCGGGGCTCTGTGCAGTCAGATTTCAGGAGACTTGCTCTGCCTAAATCCAATAAAAATGTTCATAAGAAACTTTTTTGTTTTTTGGCTAAGATGCTTGTCTTGAAAAATAACATAGAACATTTTTTAACAATCTAGACAGGGAAGGAGAAAATAGGTCAGACAAAGAAATAAAGGGTGAAGTTGTCCTGGCCCTTTCTTTAATCTTCTGAACAGCATTTGAAAGAGCTCCTGGCAGATGAACAAATTTGTTCTGTATTGTGGGAGTTAATATCTGAGCCAGGATTTCTGTCATCCCTCTGGGGGTGGTAATCGATATAACTAATAAATAGGAAATGACTAGACTGAGGCCAGTGGCAGCCAGCCCTCTCCCTAATGGGGCCCTGTAGGAGGACATCCTGTGTTGCCCGTTATGCAGAGTTTGGAGAAACATGGGTCTGGACAGAAGTTAGCAGCTACTAGGGTAGCACTGAGTTATCTTAGAGAAGCCGGTCAATATCCACAGATAACACTAAGTGAAAGAAAGGCACAGCAAGAAAGTGAACAAGAGAACAAGGGAAGAAGGAGCCATAGCAGAGGGTGAATGAGCAGAGAACAGAGAAGTGTCCCCTCTTTGTAAAACAGAACTATATTTTAGGGCAGTTTTAGGTTCACAGCAAAACGGAGAGGAAGGTACAGAGATTTTTTTGTATTCTCCCTGCCCCCACACAGCCATAGCCGCCCCTCACTGTCATTATCTCTCACCAAGCTGGTCCATTTATTCCAGTTGCTGAACCTATATTGACATGTCATCATCACCCAAAGTCCATAGATTAGATTAGGGTTCATTTTTGGCATTATACATTCTGAGTGTGAACAAATGTCTAATGATATATATCCGTCACTATGGTATCATACAGAGTATTTTCATTGCCCCAATTATCCTCTGTGCTCTTATTATTTATTCCTTTCCCTCCCATCCCCGCTCCAACCCCTGGCAACTACTGATCATTTTACTGTCTTCATAGTTTGCCATTTCCAGAACATCATATACTATAGTTGAAATCATACAGTATGTAATTTTTAGATTGTCTTCTTTTACTTAGTAATGTGCATTTAAATTTCCATGTCTTTTAATGGTTTGATAGCTCATTTCTTTTTAGTTTTGAATAGTATCCCATTGCCTGGATGTAACACAATTTATCCATTCACCTACTTAAGGATATTTTGATTGCTTCCAAGTCTTGGCAATTATGAATACAAGGTGATAATAATCTATGTGTAGGTTTTTGTGTGAACCCAAGTTTTCAACTTCTCTGGGTAAATACCAATTGCTGGATTGTGTGGTAAGAGTATGTTTAGTTTGGTAATAAACTGCTGAATTGTCTTCCAAAGGGACTGTACATTGTTGCATTTTGACCAGCAACATTTGAAAGTTCCTGTTGCTCCACATCCTTGTCAGCATTTGGTGTTGTCCGTGTTCCAGATTTTATCCATTCTAGTAGGTATCTCATTGTTGTTTTAATTTGCATTTCTGTTTTGACATATGATGTGGAGCATCTTTTCATGTGCTTATTTTCCATTTGTTTATCTTCTTTCGTGAGGTATCTCTTAAGGTCTTTGGCCCATTTTTTTTTCATTTTTCTGAAATTAGACACAGGGAGACAGTCAGACAGACTCCAGCATGTGCCCCATCAGGATCCACCCAGCATGCCCACCAGGGGGTGATGCTCAGCCCATCTGGGGCATTGCTCTATTGCAGCTGGAGCCATTCTAGTGCCTGAGGCAAAGGCCATGGAGTCATCCTCAGTGCCCGGGCCAACTTTGCTCCAATGGAGCCTTGGCTGCGGAAGAGGAAGAAAGAGTTAGAGAGAAAGGAGAGGAAGAAGGGTGGAGAAGCAGATGGGTTCCTCTCCTGTGTGCCTTGACCAGGAATCAAACCCGAGACTTCCACACACTGGGCCGATGCTCTACTGCTGAGCCAACTGGCCAGGGCCCATTTTTTAACTCCTTCCATTGTGGTCTTTATTTCTGATATTGTATTTGTCATTTCCGACTGATTCTTTTTTATACTTGCTATTTCTTTATTTAGGTGTTCATAATGACCATCCATTGTTGTTCTAAGATCCCTAAGCATCCTTACAATCATTATTTTGAGCTCCGCATCTGAAAGTTCGATTATTTCCATATCACTCAGTTCATCTCCTGAAGGTTTCATTTGGATTGCACTTCTTTGTCTTCTCATTGTCTGTGTTTTGTTTGTAGAGTTGGTTGAGTCTAGGCTTGGTGTTGTCTGCCTCCAGTTTTCAGTTGTGTTATTTTTAGGTCTTCTTGGGTTGGTATCAGCTATTATTTGTAATCCACTTTCAGATTTGGGCAGCTTTGAAGTTTTGATTTGTTTGTTTTCTTAACAGGCAATAGTCTTGTTTACTGATCTCAGCAGGGGGCTTCCTTGAAACTATATCCAGGAATGTGGTGGGTGTAACCTGAGACTCTGAAGGTCTCTTCCACCAACTAATCTCTCTGGGGGCAGGGTGTTTTCTTAGCTTCAGAAGGGGAAGGTGTATCTTAGATCTCCATGGAGACCTGAGTTACTACCCCTCCTCCTCACTTCTTGTTTTCAGCTGTGTCTTGTTGCGCTGATTGGAGCTAGAGAGATGTCTGGAGATCACTGATCCGGAAGCAATTCAGTACTGTTTTGTGGGGAAGGATCAGTTCCTCCCCCAGCTATGGCCATCTCCAGCATGGATGAGTCAGCTTTTTTTAGATCGTCTCTTGCATTTCTTAGCCCCTCACAGTCTGTCCCTCTCTTTTTCCTTTCCACTTGGGAGATAAGCTGGTCTTTTCAACACACCTCGCTCCCTGGTTGCCAGGCAAGTGTCTGTGAGCAGTATTTTCTGCTCTTTTCCCTGGGATGAGATCCCCTCTGGGCTCTCAGCCTCACCCCCCCCCTCCGTTTCTGTAAGCAGGGGAGATTCAGGCGCTCTCTACCAGGTTTGTTGTGGCTTCTTCTTTGCTCCTTGGTTTTTGAGAGCTGTTCTTGTAGTCCAGAGTTGGTTTTTCATGCTGATTTTTCCTAAATTGATTTGTATTCCAGTTTGGTGGTGAAAGCTGGGTGTCTGTGCGTCTGGCTACTCCACTGCCATCTTCAGGTCTCGCCAGGGCCCATTTTTTAACAGAGTTGTTTGTTTTTTTTATTGTTAAGAAAGGAGTTCTTTTTAAGGACAACAGAAGAGTTTTCTGGCATTGGAAGTGAACCAGTGCCTGTGAAGACATCTAAGATGCACTGAAGGGGCAACAGAGCTACAGGGTATATATGTAGTGCTAAGTCAAATCCAAGGGAACCTCCAATTAAAACACAGTGATAAAGAGAAAATATGTAGTCACCCACTCAAAGGCAAGGGGAAGAGCACATATGATTAAAGGAATTAAGACTCCAATAGAAGTCCTGGGACTAGGAGCATTTTTAAGTTTAATGTTTCAATAAGAAAAATTAAGGACGTCTTTTGCTTTAGAAGACAGTTGACTAATTGCTGAAATAGAAACCAGATTCAATTAGCAAGTCCTCCAGTTATGTTAGCAGGAAGATAAACAGCTGTATGAAGAACAGTAAGCTGTGAACATACATTTTGCAGCAGGTCCCCATTATTATTCAGGGTGACCTCAGTTTTTCTCTTTAAAAATTGGAATGATCAAAGAGCTTCAGGAATAAGGGTTTTTTTTTTTTGTTGTTGTTTTTTTGTTTTGTTTTAGGAATGATGAGTACACCCCTGGTAATTTTTTAAAGCTGAATATATGAAAATGAAACTAACAAAAAAATAAATGATTTGCTCTACAGAAATATTCAAAACAGTTTATTTAGGTAGGAAGTTACCATAGGTGAGGAGCCTGTCCCACTTCCTCAAGCTGACCCTAGAAGGGTCTGCTTCAACACCTGTTAAAGCACTTTGCTCTGTGTTGTAGTTTTATTTGTTTGTGTGTTTGTGTCTTCACCAGACAGAGCTTACTATGGAACAGGGCTTGGATTTGTTCATCTTTTGTGTTCCTTATAACTGATTTCTAGTGCAGGGGTCCCCAAACTATGGCCCGCGGGCTGCATGCGGCCCCCTGAGGCCATTTATCTGGCCCCTGCTGCACTTCCGGAAGGGGCACCTCTTTCATTGGTGGTCAGTGAGAGGAGCATAGGATGCATCCGCATCCTGTGCTCCTGGAGTACTGTATGTGGCAGTGCCGCAAAGCGCGGCGTCACTCACATACAGTACTACTTCCGGTGATGTGGGACGCATGCATCACGGCTCCAGAAGCGCGTCATATCACTTGTTACGGCTAGCAGTGACAAATACAGAACTGGACATTGACCATCTCATTAGCCAAAAGCAGGTCCATAGTTCCCATTGAAATACTGGTCAGTTTATTGATTTAAATTTACTTGTTCTTTATTTTAAATATTGTACTTGTTCCCATTTTGGTGTTTTTACTTTAGAATAAGATATGTGCAGTATGCATAGGGATTTGTTCATAGTTTTTTTTATAGTCCGGCCCTCCAACGGTCTGAGGGACAGTGAACTGGCCCCCTGTGTAAAAAGTTTGGGGACCCCTGTTCGAGTGCCTAGTAGGCGTTTAGTCAGTGCTTGCTTAATTCATGAATCTCTTCCGGTGCACTGAAATTAGGTTTTGGCGTATTGAAACTGTTTTTTAAAAATAAACTAAATTCCAAACATGCATTTACATGCAAATCAGAGAAACGTTCATAATGGAGGGATTCACTGGCCCTTTAATGGCAGGCCTTGAGAAAGAGATGACCCACTGAAAAACCTCCCTAAATTTCCTGCTATTGTGTTGCTGTCAAAATACGAAAACCAAGTTATACTGTGGACATTCAGTTAATTCTGCTTCTCTCTCTCTTTTTTTTTTTATGTTGGCCATTCATCTCTTACTTGCAAATTATGTTATCCTCAAACCTGGGCAAATTATTATTATGTGAGCTAGACCATTAGAGACAAAAAAACCTTTATTTTGTTTTTAGGTTCAAGAATGGAAAAAGATCCTTGGGGAGATGTCGGCAAATAAGTTTGTAAAATTTGTGTTATTTTATTTTTCTCACTTTTATTGTTAAAAATGGTCACTGCCCAGATATGTGATCTGTGAAACCGCTAATTACCTTCCTGCTTGGGAAGGGCCGTTGTTATGCTAATGTTGCTGGAGGAGGGGTTTTGCGCCAAAAAGTTTTAAGAAGAGAAGAAGAAGGAGGAGGAAGGAGGCCATGTTTTTGCAGAGTGAGAGCAGGGAGGAAGAGTGCTGAAGAAGAAGCAGCTAAGATGGCAGGGTGCTGAAGGAGAAGCCAGTTTGTGCAGAGATGAGGAGGGAGAAGATGTGCAGATGGGGAACCAGAAGTGACTTAGACTAGAGGGGCCTTTGATTCTAGGAAAAACTGGAAAAGATTCTCCTGGTTGTGGAACCGGAGAATGTCGAGTGGGTTTTGGAGCCCTCTGTGTGTTTCTGTTTACTTGACAGCCGGTTGCGAGGCTAGAATAAAGGCATGGCCCACCAGTTTTTGGCTCCGCCGTTTCTTTACTGTCTGTCTGAATCAAATCTTTACCTGTACCTGCCTGGCAGCGACAGCAGTGGCGATGGCCGCAACTACTGGGCATATAGGAGACTAGCAAAACTGGACAAGCGGGAAGAGTCCAGCTATGCAAGGACAGTAAAGATGAATTTCTAAAAGTAGCTTGTTTGATCGCATTACTTCGTTCAAATGCCTGCTAGAACATGTTATTAGTTCTGGATGAACAATAGGAGCTGTGATTTTTATTGGCTTTACTTTAAGGATTTTCCCAAAGCTGGAGGTACTCCATTTAAATCTCCAAATCTTTTAATTAACCAACATTCCTAAGCAGGCTAAAATTGCTCTTGATTGAACACCCTTAATATACAACACAGAAGTGCAATATACCCTACTAGATAATTATTTAATGAGGTGCCAAATACTTATGTTAAAAAGACATCTTAATTAGCAAAACAGATATATTCACATTTTGCATTTGAAATACTTAATTATACCACTGTTCAAGTGGAATAAAGACTGTCTTCTCTGAGAAGGTCAATGGAATCCCTACATTGTTCAATTACTATCATCCCAAAGTAACTTTTTAATTTCCTTCTATTCATGCCATTCTTATGAATTTGCTTAAGAGGGGTGTTGCATTTTGCTGAGAATAATTTTCATTGTCAGATAAGTAAAATGATGATTTTTGAGACGATACAAATTGGTAAAGCTAAGAATATGAATATAATTTGAAACATTTTGTATGGGAGCTTTTAGCTCATTGTGATGGTTTTGTTAGCTGCTTATGGGGAAAAAGTCTTACCTTTTCTAAGATGGGTTATGATCAGTCCTCATCTGAAGCTATTTTTAGAATTATCAAAGAAAAGGTGTTAATATCTCTGAGTGATACTCTACCTTACCATATGGCTAATTTGTCTGCAACATTTTAAAGGAAAGATTTTGTTGAATTTTTAAAACTATTATGACAAATAAAAATTTAAATATGGTCTGTTAAACTTTTTCTTTTTAGCTTGACAAACCATCCAAATAACATGTATAATGTAAGCCACTTTGGGCATGCAAAGAAATATAAGACTTAGTTTTTGCTCTCAAGGAGTTAACATTCTCCTTGGAAAGATAAGACATGTATACATGGCATGTGTCCTAATAATCTAAGATAATAATAAACAACCAACAAAACAAAAACCAAAAAACAGATCTTTAATTTGCAAGCTGTACACGTTTGCTCCAAGGCAGAATAAAGTTGGTAACTACCAAAAATGGGTTAAATTCTACTTCCTTGGTGAGTCTCTAAGCTTGAAAGATTGGAAGCATATAATTTGGGAATGAGAACTATCTGTCTACATACAGCTAGTACAAATCTAGATTGTGAGCCAAATCTTTCAGATAGATAACAAGTGGAAAAAACAACTCATTTCCCAGAGATGATATAAATGACTGGGTTTATTGAAATAATTATTGGAAAGGAGACCAATGATTCCAGCAATTCCCAGTCATGCTGGAATGACTGGACATAAAGCATGAATAAATGCAAGTAATATTAAGGAGATCTCTTTTCACAAGTTACGAGAAACATTATTATTCTTTGGATTGTGTCATTGTGGAATGACATAGAGACTTTCTGGGACCAAAATATTGTGCATTTTAGTCAACCTTTTTTCTTTTTTACAGGGACAGATAGAAAGTCAGAGAGAGGGATAGATAGGGATAGACAGACAGGAACGGAGAGAGATGAGAAGCATCAACCATCAGTTTTTCATTGTGATACCTTAGTTGTTCATTGATTGCTTTCTCATATGTGCCTTGACCGCGGGCCTTCAGCAGACTGAGTAACCCCTTGCTCAAGCCAGCGACCTTGGGTCCAAGCTGGTGAGCTTTGCTCAAACCAGATGAGCCCGCGCTCAAGCTGGCGACCTCGGGGGTCTCAAACCTGGGTCCTCTGCATCCCAGTCTGACGCTCTATCCACTGCGCCACTGCCTGGTCAGGCTCAACCTTTTTTCTTGCTTCTCATTCTGGGATTCTTTAGATTTCACCATCATTCTAGATTATCACATAGAGAGTTCTACCTTCCTGCTTCCTCTCACATAGGTAGAAACACAGTCCTCAAAAGAGACCAGTAGCTTGCCTGCTTACCCCTCCCACACTGAGATGAGTCCACTTGAACCGTTTCAAACCGTGCCCCTCCAGATTAGAAATGACTTAGAATAAGATGAGACTCTGAAATGTGGCCTGTGCGAAGCATCATGAACCATGCTTGGAAACCAGGAACTGAGGCTGAGAAACAGTGACAGCCAATCATATGACCAACTTGTAATGCATGCAGGTTTGGTGACGATTACTTTCAAACCCAAAATTTCCCATTGCTACAAGAAAAAAGAATTAGAAACAGTTATGGGGAAAGAAGGAGGCTGACTTGGAGAGCTGAGACAGGAATATTTCAGGTTGCAATCTGCCAATAGTTTAAAAAATTCACAAATCTCCATTCAATTAAATTTCAAACACATCTCTCTCATGATCTGTTAATGAGGACAGTTTGACATTCTCTCAGGTGAAAATAATTTAAGTAGCAACCATGTGACAGTATAATCAATTTAAGCAGCTCTCTAACTACTTTGAGTTTGTCAAAGTGTTTTACAGTTAAATCTATAATTAGCTAGCCCTTCTAAATTCAGTGTGAGGTAGAGAGTTGAATAACCAAAACATAGAGACTTTAGTCAGCAACGTGAAGTAAGCTTTATAACTGTGAAAACAAAGAACAAATAATTTTAAAAAGATTCAGCCATCTGGGTGCCAGTTGCATGGATGTCCATCTTGTAAAATACGAAATACGTAGGGTGTGTGCACTACAGTGAATGTATATTAAATAGCACTTAAAAGTTCACATTAAAAATATATAAAGAACGATTTAAAAATATATAAAGAACGACTGCCTTATCAGACTAGCTCTTCTGAAATTACCCAGGAAGGACATTTGTGTTTAGTGTAATGGGCCTTCATTATGCTGAGCCAGCCATTAAGATGCTAAAACTAACCCTACTCCTTCTATACTTAAACTAGAGCTTGAAAATAATAGAATTGTGTGCTCAGGTGTGTTGATGGGATTTAAGGTGGCGAGAAGGTAAATAGCTGAGTTTTCACATGGCTTGCTTACTGAATGGTTTGCTTCCTCAATGGAACACTTAGGTTCAGACGCCATGGTGCACCAGAGAGAGTAAGCACGTTGTGATTGGCACCTCGCAGTCCAAAGGTTTCATTTCACAGAGAGTGCAGCAGTCTCCCAGGGGTAAAATTACTAGAGCACTGCCTCTCTCACTCCCGGGACCTCAGTGCTTTAGATTCAGATAGACCTGGAATCAAACTCCAACTCTACTGTTTATATACAATGGGCTGAGGTAAACCAGTCAACCTTTCTGACTCAGTTTCCTCAACAGTTGAAAGGGAGACAGCTAATAATGTTTGTGTTGTAAAACTGCTAAACTGCTATGGTGAGGAAAGAGAAAAAAAAACAAAGCTTCTTACATGAAGTAAGTGTTTTACAAAATTTCTGCACCGTGCACACCATCTTTTTTTTTTTTTTTTTTAATTTCAAACCTGAGAATTGAATTAGATTAGTCCCAGAGTTCTCACCAGGCAGAAAATAAAAGATGGCACATTGTTAAAGCAAAGCTTGAGGTTCTCTCTCTCTCTCTCTCTCTCTCTCTCTCTCTCACACACACACACACACACACTCCTTTGACTTTCTGTTTTCTGTCTCTTCTTCATACTTGCTTTTAAAGCCAAGCCGCTTGAAATTTGAGTCTGGACTGCTGTTTTGGCTCCCCTCCTCCCAGTTAGCCTGTCTCTGAGATCTGGGTTCTACCCAGGCCACTCCACTAAACCTGGGATGTCATGCTTTCAAACCCAAGTCCCTCCTTCAGCTTGATGTTATTCCTTTCCTGCGGCATTTGATCACTCTGTCTCCAAAACATCCCTCTCCTTGGTTTTTACGTGGCTTGTATGGTTATCACTCTGCCCAACTGCATATTCCTTCTCAGACTCTTTTTCAGGGCCCCTTCAATGCAGCTGTTCACCGGGATCCTTGTCTCTCTTTGACCATCTCATCCTCACCTGTGACTTCTTCTACCTTCTGAATGGTACTCCAATGTCTCTTTCTACCCTGCCCTGTTTCTTGAGCTCTAGATCTCTATAGCAATTGCCCATGAGCTATTTCCACTGATTAAACTCAGCTCAATGAACGATTCCCACCTTTGCTGCTGCCCCCCCTTCCTCCTCCTGTGAAGGTCCCTTATTCCTGAGCCCTGAACTGTACTATGATCTGTACTATGTACTATATACTATGTACTGTGCTATGATCTGTACTATGTACTATATACTATATACTATATACTATATACTATATACTATATACTATATACTGTACTATGTACTATATACTATGTACTGTATTATGTACTATATACTATGTACTGTGCTATGATCTGTACTATGTACTATATACTATGTACTGTGCTATGATCTATACTATGTACTATATACTACGTACTGTGCTATGATCTGCACTATGTACTATATACTATGTACTGTGCTATGATCTGCACTATGTACTATATACTATGTACTGTGCTATGATCTGTACTATGTACTATATACTATGTACTGTGCTATGATCTGTACTATGCACTATATACTACGTACTGTGCTATGATCTGTACTATGTACTATGTACTACGTACTGTGCTATGATCTGTACTATGTACTATATACTACGTACTGTGCTATGATCTGTACTATGTCTTATATACTATGTACTGTACTATGATCTGCACTATGTATTATATACTACGTACTGTGCTATGATCTGTACTATGTATTATATACTACGTCTGTGCTATGATCTGCACTATGTACTATATACTATGTACTGTATTATGTACTATATACTATGTACTGTACTATGATCTATACTGTGTGCTATATACTATGTACTGTGCTATGATCTGTACTATGTACTATATACTATGTACTGTATTATGTACTATATACTATGTACTGTACTATGATCTGTACTATGTGCTATATACTATGTACTGTGCTATGATCTCTACTATGTACTATATACTATGTATTGTACTATGATCTGTACTATGTACTATATACTATGTACTGTGCTATGATCTGTACTATGTCTTATATACTATGTACTATATACTATGATCTGTACTATGTACTATATACTATGTACTGTGCTATGATCTGTACTATGTACTATATACTTTGTACTGTGCTATGATCTGCACTATATACTATATACTATGAGCTGTACTATGTACTATATACTTTGTACTGTGCTATGATCTGCACTATATACTATATACTATGATCTGCACTATGTACTATATACTATGTACTGTGCTATGATCTGTACTATGTACTATATACTATGTACTGTGCTATGATCTTTACTATGTACTATATACTATGTACTGTGCTATGATCTGTACTATGTACTATATACTATGTACTGTACTATGATCTGCACTATGTATTATATACTACGTACTGTGCTATGATCTGCACTATGTACTATATACTATGATCTGTACTATGTACTATATACTATGTACTGTGCTATGATCTGTACTATGTACTATATACTATGTACTGTGCTATGATCTGTACTATGTCTTATATACTATGTACTGTGCTATGATCTGTACACTATGTACTATATACTATGTACTGTGCTATGATCTGTACTATGTACTATATACTATGTACTGTACTATGATCTGTACTATGTACTATATACTATGTACTGTGCTATGATCTGTACTATGTACTATATACTATGTACTGTGCTATGATCTGTACTATGTACTATATACTATGTACTGTGCTATGATCTGTACTATGTACTATATACTATGTACTGTGCTATGATCTGTACTATGTACTATATACTATGTACTGTGCTATGTACTATATACTATGTACTGTATTATGTACTATATACTATGTACTGTGCTATGATCTGTACTATGTACTATATATATGTACTGTGCTATGATCTGTACTATGTACTATATACTATGTACTGTACTATGTACTATATACTATGAACTGTACTATGATCTTTACTATGTACTATATACTATGTACTGTGCTATGATCTGTACTATGTACTATATACTACGTACTGTGCTACGATCTGTACTATGTACTATATACTATGTACTGTGCTATGATCTGTACACTATGTACTGTGCTACGATCTGTACTATGTACTATATACTACGTACTGTGCTACGATCTGTACTATGTACTATATACTATGTACTGTGCTATGATCTGTACTATGTACTATATACTATGTACTGTGCTATGTACTATATACTATGTACTGTATTATGTACTATATACTATGTACTGTGCTATGATCTGTACTATGTACTATATATATGTACTGTGCTATGATCTGTACTATGTACTATATACTATGTACTGTACTATGTACTATATACTATGAACTGTACTATGATCTTTACTATGTACTATATACTATGTACTGTGCTATGATCTGTACTATGTACTATATACTACGTACTGTGCTACGATCTGTACTATGTACTATATACTATGTACTGTGCTATGATCTGTACACTATGTACTGTGCTATGATCTGTACTATGTACTATATACTATGTACTGGGCTATGATCTGTACTATGTACTATATACTATGTACTGTGCTATGATCTGTACTATGTGCTATATACTATGTACTGTGCTATGATCTGTACTATGTACTATATACTATGTACTGTATTATGTACTATATACTATGTACTGTACTATGATCTGTACTATGTGCTATATACTATGTACTGTGCTATGATCTGTACTATGTACTATATACTATGTATTGTACTATGATCTGTACTATGTGCTATATACTATGTACTGTGCTATGATCTGTACTATGTACTATATACTATGTATTGTACTATGATCTGTACTATGTACTATATACTATGTACTGTGCTATGATCTGTACTATGTACTATATACTTTGTACTGTGCTATGATCTGCACTATATACTATATACTATGAGCTGTACTATGTACTATATACTTTGTACTGTGCTATGATCTGCACTATATACTATATACTATGATCTGTACTATGTACTATATACTATGTACTGTGCTATGATCTGTACTATGTACTATATACTATGTACTGTGCTATGATCTTTACTATGTACTATATACTATGTACTGTGCTATGATCTGTACTATGTACTATATACTATGTACTGTACTATGATCTGCACTATGTATTATATACTACGTACTGTGCTATGATCTGCACTATGTACTATATACTATGATCTGTACTATGTACTATATACTATGTACTGTGCTATGATCTGTACTATGTACTATATACTATGTACTGTGCTATGATCTGTACTATGTCTTATATACTATGTACTGTGCTATGATCTGTACACTATGTACTATATACTATGTACTGTGCTATGATCTGTACTATGTACTATATACTATGTACTGTACTATGATCTGTACTATGTACTATATACTATGTACTGTGCTATGATCTGTACTATGTACTATATACTATGTACTGTGCTATGATCTGTACTATGTACTATATACTATGTACTGTGCTATGATCTGTACTATGTACTATATACTATGTACTGTGCTATGATCTGTACTATGTACTATATACTATGTACTGTGCTATGTACTATATACTATGTACTGTATTATGTACTATATACTATGTACTGTGCTATGATCTGTACTATGTACTATATATATGTACTGTGCTATGATCTGTACTATGTACTATATACTATGTACTGTACTATGTACTATATACTATGAACTGTACTATGATCTTTACTATGTACTATATACTATGTACTGTGCTATGATCTGTACTATGTACTATATACTACGTACTGTGCTACGATCTGTACTATGTACTATATACTATGTACTGTGCTATGATCTGTACACTATGTACTGTGCTACGATCTGTACTATGTACTATATACTATGTACTGTGCTATGATCTGTACTATGTACTATATACTATGTACTGTGCTATGATCTGTACTATGTACTATATACTATGTACTGTACTATGTACTATATACTATGTACTGTATTATGTACTATATACTATGTACTGTGCTATGATCTTTACTATGTACTATATACTACGTACTGTGCTATGATCTGTACTATGTACTATATACTATGTACTGTACTATGTACTATATACTATGAACTGTACTATGATCTTTACTATGTACTATATACTATGTACTGTGCTATGATCTGTACTATGTACTATATACTACGTACTGTGCTACGATCTGTACTATGTACTATATACTATGTACTGTGCTATGATCTGTACACTATGTACTGTGCTATGATCTGTACTATGTACTATATACTATGTACTGGGCTATGATCTGTACTATGTACTATATACTATGTACTGTGCTATGATCTGTATACTATGTACTGGGCTACGATCTGTACTATGTACTATATACTACGTACTGTGCTATGATCTGTGCAGTTGCCTTAGCTCTCTCTCTGTAGGCGTTCTGTCCATCAACACATTGGGCATGTCTCTTTCTTACAAATACTCTTGAATCACATGTATTTTTTTTTTGTCCTCCTGGCTCATTGTTCTTGCCCTGCTTTTTATCCTTATTGGCTTTCCTCATTTGAGTTATTAAGAGAGGAGGTGACACCCTAAGTACAATACTGATGCTGTGAATGTGGATCTGATTATTTCCTTCTTAAAAATCCTAGTCATCCCATACTTCAGAATGAAGTTCAAACTCTTAGTATAGCCTTACAAACCTTTTGTGATTGTCCCTGCTTTCTTTTTCAAACTTAACTTTTCCATTCCATGTCTTATATCCTGGTACAACGCTGCTGGAATTGTTAAAAAAGTCCCTCCCCTTTTCTGAAAAAATTTGACTCTCTTTCAAAACACAGTCAACTGTCGCATCCTCTGGGAAGGCTTCCCTCTCCACACCCCATCCCCAGCTGGGCTGGGTACCCGACTCATAGCATCCTGCTCACAGCGGTAGTATGAGCATGTCCCATTCCGGTTGTGGTTGTTTGTCTACTTGTCTGACATTTGCATTAGAGGCAGGAAATACGTTCTTTCATCTGTTTTCCCAGGGCACAGCACAATGCCCACATGGACCAGTTTCTCCATCAATGCAATTTGAGTGAATGAGTTGGCCAGAGTGAGTCTGTGGAAAAGTTTGGTGTGACTGTGGAGGAGTGGGGAGGGTGGCGCTGTGTGGCTTAGCAACTCCTCCACGGTCTAGAACTAGCTCAGAAGTCATTTAAATGAAAAATGAGTTCATTTTCCTCCTTGATCCACCCACATTATCATTTCACCGCTACCTGAAGACTAAAAACCATATAGCTTTCTGTTGCTTGCATGACCGTGTCAAACGATCTGAAACACGTCAGGCGGGAGCAGTCTCTCTCTTGGGTCTGACATCCACAGGATCAGATTCCTCCCAAACTTGGCTTTTTCCTCCTTGATTCCTCTGAAACACATTATATATTCCTGCGAGCTTTTTCATCCTGGAACAATTTTCCTCTGATGAAAACATCTCCTTTATCTTGTTCTAACCTCCCCCTCCTCGAATAAACCTCCGTGGATAGAACAAAGGTGATGACTTTAAAATTTTAATGAGGCGGCTAGAGGAGTGGTATATAAATGCGGTTTTAATATTACACTTAAAAGGGAAAAGAAGGCAATCTGCATGAAGCTTTCTTTGGAAATGCATCAAAGCAAAATATTTGGAATTCATATGTAAATTGTAAAACAGAAAATGGAGTGTCCATTAGAATGAACTTGATGCGGAGCAGGGACCCAACAATCTCACAGAAACAAAAATTTTGTTCCTTTGAAGGAGAATCAGTGCCAGTTATGTTTTTGACCTCCTCTGTTTTCCTTCAGAAATACAAGTAGAGAATAGAAGATTAAAATCCAAAGGCAAATGGTGAAACTTAATCTTATCTTTATTAAGAAGCCTCTTCATTGTTATTTCACATCAAAGGCTCGAGCAACTTAACTGAAAAGGAAAGGAATATATATTCCCTGGCCTTGTGGTGAAGGGAAATCACAGTTAAAACACAGTTATTGAGCTGGGGGTAGGGGGAGCATGCAACACTGAGGAGTTTTGTACTTTCGTGGAAATCAACATCCCTAAGCAGCTACCGTACAATTACGGAGATTTGTTTTGTCCTAGTGAAAGCAAGCCTCTTCGAGTACTATTTACTGTTGTTTCATATTTAGTGAGTGTTTTACTTATAAAATGGGAATGAAAGAGTGATTATGCAAGCAAACTGCTGCTCATCCCTGCTCACCCAAAGCCTCATTTTCTCTACAGGGTTAAGATTTCCTGAAATTCCCCCCCCCCCCCCCCCACACACACACTTTTCCCCCAGTAAACACAGCCATCAGTGCCTCAGCGGCTGTGGTCAGTCACCTGCTGCTGTGGCCGCTGATATAGACATCATTTACCAGGGGGAAGATAACGGAGAGGGGAGATACTGGGAGGAGGCAAGGTGGTCGCAGAGGTCCTCGCAGGAACACGGCCGTCCCTGTCCGTTCTTATCCCACGTTCGCCCAAGCCCCACTCCTTAGACGAGCCTTCCCTGCCGCTCTCTCCTGCTCCTCGGACCACGCTTCGCTTCCAGACCTCTCAGCAGCTCCGTTCATACCTAGGCTTAGTTATGGACTTTTCTCATATTGTTCTCAAATTACTTTCTATCGGTTGGTGTGCTTTCCTCAGGTAATTTATACATTCTCCAGGAGAATGTGTACAGAACCATCTGTAAACAAAAATAATAACGGAGTGCAAGGTGCCGCTGGCTGAGGGCAGAAGCTGGCCCTCCCTGGCTCCCTAACCCTTGAGGGTTTGGATTCTAATTTATTATGAGTGACACTTCCTTTATTCCACTTCCCTCAAAAAAACCTCCAAAATCTTGAGAACAGAGATTTCTTTCTAATACTCTGTTTCCACTGTACCCTCTACACCCACACTGTTGCCGGGCATACACCTGGCATTTCAAAATATTTGTTAATGAATAAATATTTGAGTGAATAACGTTATCTTACACAGAAGGGTTGAATGAACATTAGTGTCTCTGGGACCCTGGGCGTGACTCAATATATTATTGTTTGTGAACAGACAAAAATATCAGTTTTGGTGTTGTGAGGTTAGAAAATAATCAGAAAAGAGGAGAAATCAAATATATCTTTTCGATTTTAAGCTGATAAACAGTGAGCATTATGTTTGCTCATCTCTGCGTTCAGTGCAGCCCTGGGACTTGCCTCACGTGACCCACACTGAGTGTTGGTAACTGGATGTTGGAGGAGCCAGGCCCGATAGGTAGACCCTAACAGTGGGCAGTGCTCTGATTGGATAAAGTTGGTATCCCCCCAGAATTTATATGTTGAAACCTGATGTTTGATGTGATGGTATTAGGAGGTAGGAACTTTGGGAGGTGTTTAAGCCATTAGGGTACAGCCCTCATAAATGGAATATTGCCCTTAGAAAAGACACCCCAGAGAGCTTCCTTTTTCCCCTTCTACCATGTGAGGTGACAGCCAGAAGATTCAGTCTGTGGACGAGGAAACGGGCTTTCACCAGACACTGAATCTGCTGGTGTTTTGATCTTGGACTTCCCAGCCTCCAGAGCTGTGAGAAGTCAGTGTCCTGTTTATAAAAAGCTACCCAGTCTGCGGCACTTCTGATTAGGCAGTCTGAGGGGACCAAGGCAGGGCATGAGAAGAAGACTTATCAAGTCTTCACTAGGCTTCTCACAAAATTACTTATTGCACCCAACCCTCCCTGCACATTTTTAATATTTTCTCTAAAAATGACTTTTTGGATACTAGGCTATTAGGTTATATTGTCTTATGTTGAAAGTATTATGCAGGTTTAGGCCCTGGTCGGTTGTCTCAGTGGTAGAACGTTGGCCTGGCGAGCGGATGTCCTGGGTTCAATTTCCCGCCAGGGCACACAGAAGCGCCCATCTGCTTCTCCACCCCTCCCCCTCTCCTTTTTCTCTGTCTCTCTCATCCCCTCCTGCAGCCAAGGTTCCATTGGAGCAAAGTTGGCCCGGGGCCCTGAGGATGTTTCCATGGCCTCTGCCTCAGGATCTAGAATGACTCCATTTGTAACGGAGCAATGCCTCAGATGGTTAGAGCATCGCCCCCTGGTGGGCATGCTGGGTGGATCCCAGTAGCACACATGTGGGATTCTGTCTCCCTGCCTCCTGGCTTCTCACTTCAGAAAAATACAAAAAAAAAAAAAAAAAACAGGTCCTATGCAGGCTATTGGTAAGTGCTTATATCTATGCCTATTGTTAAGAGAAGCTAAGGTCTAAGTCCTTTTCAGGTTTATTTTGAAAAACAGAGACAGTCCTGACTGCAGAGAGGACACATGTCATTTCAGGCAGAGGGAGAGGGCAGTGAGAGAGGACAGAAGGGAGCAGAGCGGGAAGCTAGCACTCAGTGGCTGTACGGTTGTGTGTGTGTGCACACACATGTTTGAAAATATTGCCTCACCAAGGGCCTTCTAAAATCAGTCCATCTGGGAATGATAATCCTTTTAGTCTTCCAGTGATTATTGCCTCATTATGAAATTGGCTTGTAAGTGTCAGAAAATAGCAGAGATACTTATTGATTGGTGACAACAGGCAGTACTCTCCCTATTCTCTACTTTAATCGTCGGGTGCAACTCTGCAAAACAGTATTATTTTCCCGGTTATTATTGAGAACGCGGAGGCTGAGAGAAGCAGAATAATTTACTGAGAGCCCTCCGTAATAAGTGGAAAATACTAGGGTGAGGCAAGAGAGGCTCCCAGAGGGCAAAATTTAGGGAGGCAAGCTCTCAGGTTTGTGCCAGAGCAGGTTGGTGCTTGCGTGAACCTGGGAACGTCTCAAGTCTTGCACCTGAGCGCCTTGCCTGCCTCACGTTAGCCCCAGTAATTATGCATAGATCCTCCCAGCGCCAAAGCACATGCTCTTGACCACTGTACCAGAGCTGAAAGCAGAACATTCTGGGTGGTAATGCAGGGGAGGTAAGAAGTGTAGAGCAGAATGTGGTAGACCAGTAGTCTTCAAACTTTTTTTGCTTATATCTCCTCAAAGAAAATTTTCAAAAGCTATGTATTTTTTGCACATGTTTAGGTTGATATCTAACACCTTTCAACATAAGTTTATGTACTTATAAAGGATGGAATTTCTACTTTTATTGTATTTAAAGTAAATTTGATACATAATTATGAATGTATTCAACAGAGCCTAAGTCCTATAGTGATAAAAAAAAAAGTGCATGGGCACACATGAGGGGGAAATTTTATATAATCTTCTTTCTTCCTTAATATCTGTAAAATCATATTTATATTCTATTCCCCAATAGAAATTTTATCCTAGTGTTTTCTATGCTTGAAAGTTTTAAATATTTTTCTGAACCAATATATGCTTATAAATTTAAATTAATATTTTGACCACAGGACCCTCAATATTTTTAAAAATTTTTCTAGAATTAAGTTATTATTACAATTATTAGTAATAGTCAATAGGTCCTCAACATCATTATGCAGCATATGCTACCAAATATAAAAATAACATAGTAGAACTGCATTTCTTAATAAGATAGATGAAATATTTAAAAGTTATTTCATGTATTCATGAGGGAATATTATTTATGGCTAGGAAAAACAAGTTTCAAATCCAATTCTCATTATACTTGCCTTTTTTTTTCTTACAGAGACAGAGAGAGTCAGTGAGAGGGATAGATAGGGACAGACAGACAGGAACGGAGAGAGATGAGAAGCATCAATCATCAGTTTTTTGTTGCGACACCTTAGTTGTTCATTGATTGCTTTCTCATATGTGCCTTTACCATGGGCCTTCAGCAGACTGAGTAACCCCTTGCTTAAGTCAGCGACCTTGGGTCCAAGCTAGTGAGCTTTTGCTCAAACCAGATGAGCCCGCGCTCAAGCTGGCGACCTCAAGGTCTGGAAGCTGAGTCTTCCGCATCCCAGTCCGACGCTCTATCCACTGCGCCACCACCTGGTTAGGCTATACTTGTCTTTTTTATAGATGTGTTGAGAAATTTTGTTCACAAAGTGAGTGGATAGTAAGTAATGGAAAGCGTTTTGGTGTAGGAAAGCCATTCACTTCTCCAACATATAGCCTAACAAAGTTACATAGTAATCTATCATTAAAAATGATTTTTAATGTTGTATCAGCTCTTTAAAAAAAATGAATCAGAAGCTACCTGGCTTGCAGAAAGATTTGTTAGCCAGTCATTAGAGTCTATCATGGTCTCAGTACCAACACCCAACCCCACTATTTTAAATTTATTTTATCTTGGATGCTTCAGAGGATTTTAAGCCCTCAGGCAATGTACTGCGTTGAGCCCTGACAGATGGGCTTTCGTTCTTTAGGTGACAGAAGGGTACCTGTGTAAGGGGGATGGAAACAGACCACCAGCAGAACACCTGGATCACAGGCTCTTTTCTCTGATTAAATGGTTTTGATAAAAAAAAAAAAAAAAAAAACCAACCCATATGGATGCTGAGGATCTGGGAACTGATTTTCATAAAACCACCTGAGCCCGTTTTGAGGACCATTTGAATAGGTCCTGAAAATGAAAAGGTTGGTACAAACTCTTTTTAAAGTTTGGGGTGGACAAGGGTAGGAAGAAGGGGGTAGAGAGGGCAGAGGGGAGGAAGAAGCCAGCCCCAGTCCAGTAGGACAACAGGGACGAAGTGAAAGAGCACAAAGGGGTTAATGCCCTTTTGACAGTGGCTGGCCCCACTGTTATAAATCGGACATCGATTCATCCTCAGGAGCACAAGGTTGTAGAACCCAGGGTTTTTGTCTTGTGCGTGTTGGATGAGTTGATTTTTATTCAAAATTTCAGGTAAGAAAGGAATTACAATTAGAACGTGAGGTTTATAAAACAGGTCCAGATGAGAAGATAGAAAGGACACAATTTGGTAGAAGAGATGATTTGAGATAAATAGCGGGCAGTCTGGTTCCGTGTCCCTGGTTTCTGTCATTAGCACTGTTCTAGCAGCAGATGTTGCTTACTCTTCTCAAATTAAATAAAAATGTCCTCAGAGCTGGAATAATACAGTTCAGTTATCTTTCAGACATAGTATACCATCTCTCAACACTTTCAAAACTACTAAGGGTCTTCATTTTGTGTGTAATAAATATGAACATTTTGAGTGTCATTCAGAAACAGGCCATATCTCTGATCAACCTATTAATCCACAAACTGACAGGTCTGTAAAAACTAGGGATTGTCTGCTATTGGGCTTACTTACATGGTTATCAACATAATTCAAAATCAGCCATGTAAGATTAGGTTGTTTAGGTGGGAAAGGGATTAAACCATTTATTAAAAAAAAGTTATTGAATAAACACATGAAAAGAAATTAATTTTAAAACCTTTGCTTGAATTCAAAGTTCATAAAACTTTTGTTAACTAATTTTGAATAACTTTAAAATTGAAGAAAATATGTGAAAATTAGTTTCATATTTTTGTAGCACTGCTTTTAACTATATTCCCTGAAATCACCAAACCCACCTGCCTGTTTGTAGAAATTTTCTTTTCTAAACATGACTCTTAGGCATATGTAATGATCTCATCGTTAACATATATCTTAATGAAAGAAAAAGCAAATGGTATATTCACACAATTAGAAAAGTATCTTGGGTATATGATTTCTATTTAGTGAAGTCAAAAAAGTCCCGAGACAGAGCCTTCCCTTGTTAAATGCTATAACCTGACGTCAATTAGATCATTTTCCAAACAATTAATTCAGTTGATAATTCATAAAATAAATTAGATGGGAAGAAGGTTTCTATTTTGGTGTTGACTTTCATTATTTTAACAACTTTTTTTCTTTGTCTCTCAAAATTCAACTCATTAGCAAAATGCCACCTAAATGGTACTTCCTTTGTGACTTTGCAGCTGTCATTGTTATGCATTCATCAGGCCCTGAAGTGCTCTTCTGTGTATTTCTGGAAAGCTATTCATCTGTTTAAACTAAACAAACGGAGCTGTTGAAGCTGTTAAAATACAGTACCACAGTTATTTGTTTTTGCATCTTCATGTTGCATCCAAATGAAAGGTTCTGGCTAATTGGTTCTGGGAATAGTATCAAAAGCCGTCCTAGAGAATTCCTCATGGTAATTAAGTGGCGTGCACTTCTGGTGCTCGCGCGGAACTCACGCAGAAGTGCATCTTGTCTTTCCTTGTGGCTGCTTGTGCTTATCTCCACCAGCTTAGGGGGAGTGGGCTGGGTGGTGAGGAGAGGAGGAAGAAAGATAAAAGCGGCACAGAGCGCACAGACCAAAGCTGGGGAGGCGGGAGGCGCTCCAATTGAGAAAGAGCCTGGGCGAGCGACAGTGCTGTCACCCTGGACCGCGCCCAGGAGGGGACCTCACATTCTAGTTTCTTTGGACATCCTCTTGCAATTCTGATCTATCTTTAAAGCTGTGTGTTTTAAGCGAAGTCCGATAGGACAGTGGAGCATGGGCTAGAAGCTTGGAGCCTGTCGCGACCTCCCTGCCTCCCTGGGCTGTGGGGTTCCTGTTCCCCAGCCCTAGGCACCCACCGCAGCCGCCCTCCTCCCTCACATCCGCCCGCCCAGGGCGCAGAGTCGTGTGCGCATGCTCTGTGTGCGGTCACCTGGCAGGGTCCAGAGTGCTTTGGGGTATCCGCAATCGCCCTGTGAGTATGCCTGTGCTCGTGGGAGTGTTGCATGATATAGCAAACAAAACAAAACATAAAAACAAACAAAAACCCCACAAAACAACAAGAGAAAACCTGGGGGAAGAAAGGTAAAAGATTTTGGTTGTTTGTTTTGTTTTGTAAATCAAGGGGCACTGTATGGTGCCGGGCAAATTGGGTTGGTGGCCCTGAGTCAGAGAACTGAGAGGTGACTCAGGACTGAGAGGTTACCAAAGCAACTGCGCACCAACAGCCCAAAGTAAAACAGTCTAACCAACAACCAGAACACTCATTCTGACTTGCACAGGTGAATCGAAAGTTTCTTTGGCCAGAGTAAGAGACAATGAAGAAATCACCTATTGAATAGATGTTAAGCCAAAGTGATACACTGAGTGAGGACAAGAACCATGTGCGGGGATGGAGGAGGTAACTTACTTTTTCAGGGAGATTCAATTGTTGAACTGGAACTTTGAAGCCAAGTGGTCAGGGTTCCAATTCCTGTCATCATACTGTGACTCGTACCAATGACTGGCCAATGACTCTCACTCAGTGACCACCGAACCTCCTCATCTGTGAAATCATTTCTCTGTTGGCATGAGAGCTTGCCTTCCCCTTTCTCTAAAACTATGATAAAACCGGGTTTTTAGCTTAGTAGTATTTTTTTTCTGGTTTGGTTAAGGAATGCCTTCTTTCTTTATTGGTATCAGCTATTCTTAGCTGCATCTATGGCAGTTGCATGAAAATCTAAATTTTTAAAAGGAAATGTAAGTGGATATATGTATGTATAATCTTGGCATTGAGAAGGCCGTCTCTCTATATCTATCTGTATCTACATCATCTATATCTATATCTATATCTATATCTAATCTATATCTATACTTATATGGTCTATAGGAAAGTTCTGTTCGTTTTTGGAATAAAACAAAATACAAATTTTTCTTATCGTCAATAAACTTTATTAAATAATATATTTCCACAACAATCCTATCTTCCGAATATGGTCCGAAATGGTTTGCTGAGCTGAATTAAGCCTTTCTACCATCTCTGATGTTGTCAGAAAAGGATCTTGCTCCAACATGGTCTTAACAACATCGTCATCAATCAAAGATGGTCACCCAGAATGTGGCTTATCAGAAAGGTCAAAATCACCTGTTTCGAATTTTTCGAACCATCTTCTGCATGTCCTGTCAGAAACTGTACCTTCACCAAACACTTTCAATAAATTTCTACATGCTTCTGTAGCATTTCTTCCTTGTTGAAATTCGTATACAATACAGTGGCGTAAATGAACTTTATCAGTAGCCATGGATAGGTACACTATCACTTCACACATAAGACTAATGTGAATCAACTTTGTTTTAGTTAATTTGCTATGTCAGTATGTATACATTAAGTGATAAAAATAGAGAGGGGCACATGCGCCAAATAAACATGTGCTTACGTGTCAAAACTTGTTGTGATAGAAACGGACAGAACTTTCTGGTAGACCTTATATATCTATATCTATATCTATTTCTATATAGCTATAGCTATATCTATCTACCTATATCTATCTATCTGTCTATCTATCAATGTAATCTATGTTACTTTTATGGAACAAATAAAATCCCCTCCTTTGCCAAGTTTATTAAATATTAAGGGAAATATTCAACATCTAGTATCAGACAAAAAGGTTAATGTTAATACACAAATCAAAATTATAACCAATAAGAAAAATTTAAAAACTCCATTAGAAAAAAGCAGGATAAGGCAATTCTTAAAAGTATTATAAGTGATAATTAATAAAGAAATGTTTAACTATTAACTGAAGAAATAGAAATTTGAAAAAACAATAATATTTTCACTTCTCAGACTGACAAAAATTTTATTAGTGTTTGCAAAACTGTAGGGAAGCACTTCTATACCCCAATTTCTGGAGGGCAACTGTGCACCAAATATTTAAAGTCTTCAAGGGTGAATACTCTGATGTGGCATTTTGCTTATAGTATTTACTTATGTGGCTTGGGGCTCTTCTGCTATAAAATAAGATTCTATTGGTAGCTTATCTCACAAGGCTGTTGTAAAATAAGTTAGTACAAGTATAATAACACTTAGAATAGTGTCTGGCACAAGGTACGTTCTCACCTTTGTTAACTTGTATCTTTACAATTTTATTAAATATATGTGCTTAAAAATTCATGGAGGAATATATATGAAAATGCTCCCAGTTATTTCAGTTGAGATTTTAAGTGATTATTAATTTACATTTCTGGCTATACTTTACTATATTTTCTGTAAGTTTTTTAATGAACATGATTAAACATTATAGTCAGAGGGAGCAATGAAGATAATTACATGTTTAAAGAAAATACAAACTTCCTGTTCTCTAAAAAAAGGCAAAATGAAGTTGCATGGATATCCCCAAATGTATGCTAATAAGTACTCACATCTAGGGACTCTGAAAACCTTTCCCTAACACAAGGGGTAGTACATGTGTAAAGAAACTTCTCTATTCATTAAAAATGAATCTGAACTCTAATTAGTGTGTTTCAGCTACGTTCTGACATTGATTGACAGTTCCAGTGTTACCTTTCTGATCTCAGTTATAATTGTTTATGGAGATGAAAGGCAAGATGATGCCATTGTTGACAGCGCAGGAGAAAATGATGTGTTATTAGTAATAGCAAACATGTCTTATCAACACCTTCCAAGCACCTCTACGAAGTAAGAGCTGTCATTTCCCCTGCTTTGCAGATATGGAGACTGAGACCCAGAGATATTAAGTAACTTGTCTAAGTCACACACTAATAAAAAGTAGAATTGGTGTTTCCATCTACTGTGGGCTCAGAGGTGGCACTCTGAATCCCTGGGCTATATTGATGAAATATTTTAAAAGAAGAAAGGAAGAAAGGAGAAAGAAAAAGAAAATATGGGGCAGTAGGGAAGGAGTATCAAATTGACTTTTAAATACTTTTGGGCCAAGATTTTATCTTATTTGTCTTGAATTCCCAAAATTTAACTCCATATCTGGAGCATAATAGATACAAATGAATGACTGAATAGCTCATAGGCCCAATGTACAGTGGAAATTCTTAGGTTCTTAACAATGGGGTCATGGTTGAACACTCAAATGTGTAATTAAAACCAACAATAAGACATAGAGGGCCCTAGTGTAGAGTGTGGAATATGGCACATGGAGGAATGAACTTCTCCTAGACCCATACCCACTTCTCTTTAAGGCTGTTTGAACTATTTATTAGTGGTTCCTGGGTCTCTCATTAGAGTCTGAAGCATTTCCTTCTGTTTCCCAAAGGGTTGGAGTAATGCCCTTGGGTGCTTGTCACCACAGGTCTTTAGGCCTTCTAATCAGCCACATGGCAGCTGCAGGAAGTGGCCACTAAAGCAACAACTGCAGGGTTGTGTTGACAGTGGAGATCTTCAGCTGAATGGGAACAGGAGGAAGCACATGCCCCGGAGTTTCCCAGCCTGGGTATTAGAATTTCCTTTTGTCAGCTGGGCTTTATATATTAGTTGGGAATACTTAAATAATAAACCAGCCGCTATTTGATGATATTAATTTATTAGGGCAAAAATAGAAAACTGCTTTTAAAAAAGTCTTTCTAGATTGAAAATTTCCTCTTAAACACTGACAATTCATGCCTTAAAATGTTTACTGATTCATAGGTGGTTCAAGGTGTGTGTGGTATTTGCGCTTCTGGATTTATTGTTTATTTATTTGTTGGATATTGTAAAAAAAACAAAACAAAAAAGCAAAAACACACTCTGACTCTTTAGTAGCCACCTATAAATGTCATATTCCTTAAGGGAAAAGGGGCCAAGGAAATGTATCTACCACCAGGGAGACTGTTTTGTCATTACAGACTTCAGCGTGGTCAGTGGCCCCTTCAGCAGGGGCACCCTGTTGTTCAGCTGTGTCAATAGAGAGAAAGCTGAGAGTCTGATGACCTGCTGTGAGCCCGTGGGGAAGCTGGCAGACAGCATGTGCTGCGAATGTGAGCACAAGCTGCAGCCCTGTCCATAGGCCTGTTATTAGCATAGGGACAATGTCCAGCATCCTAAATTGCTGAAAGATGTACACCTGCCACTTAATTTCCTTGGTGTCACCTGTGAATTATACCTAATATGAGATAGCAAAAACACTTATTCATTTAGTTGTCTATTTGTCCTTCCTTCCTTCCTTCCTTCCTTCCTTCCTTCCTTCCTTCCTTCCTTCCTTCCTTCCACCCACCTACCCACCCAGCCATCCAAAAGATGGGGTGTGATTGTTTAAAACTGTTTCTAACAGGTTTCTTCTGTTGATACAAATATTCCCCTTGGAAATCATAATGTGTCATGGTGTATGGTTAAATGAATAATAATTTCCTATCAAAACAACATTATAAAAAGAAACCTCAGCATTATAATTGAGAGCTTGCTTCTGTTCAAAATGTCAGAAAAATAATAAACAAGATCCAAGATATTTGACAAAAGCAATGATATAAGTAAAATCCCACCAACCTCTATAATCTATAAAATGGCAGAAATATGTTCCAAGACATAGAACCTTCAGGATGGGAGAACTTCCGCATCTTTTCTCTCTTCCCCATCATATTCTCATATAGCAGCAATGTTCTGGCCACCCAGAAGGAGAAAAGAAGGACAGAAGGACAGCCAGGGACGGTGAGGGGTACAGGGGAGGAGGCTTCGAGCCTCAAGCCTCAGCACTGTTGGCAGATCATCCTATTTTCCACCATGTCTCTGAAGAGCTTCTCTCATCCTTCTCCTTTTTTGTCTTCTTTGCCACCATCCTCATATAAGCCTGCACTATCTCTGGTCTGAGCAATACTCTATTTTCTCAATTATTAACTTAGGACCAACTGAATTTCAAGTGTGTCCTATTAACAGTCCCAGTCAACACAACAACCCTGTGAGTTAGGTATGAACGCTTCCATTTTACAGACAAGGAAACTGAGGCTCAAGCATTTTAGAGACTTACCCAAAACTCGACACTAATGAGATATAAAGTTGACACCTAAACCCAGGTGTGCAACTTATGTCCATACTCCTTCTACTGGATTTTTGTAACATATTTTAATGTGTTTTTTTAAATTATACATGTGATAAATGAATACATTCTTTTTTTTTTCCTTTGTATTTTTCTGAAGTGAGAAACAGAGAGGCAGAGAGACAGATACCCGCATGCGCCCGACCGGGATCCACCTGGCACACCCACTAAGGGGCGATGCTCTGCCCATCTGGGCTGCTGTTCCATTGCAACTGGAGCCATTCTAGTGCCTGAGATGGAGGCCATGGAACTATCCTCGGCACCTGGGCCAACTTTGCTTCAGTGGAGCCTTGGCTGCAGAGGGGAAGACAGAGAGAGAGAGAGAGAAAGAGAGAGAGAGAGAGAGAGAGAGAGAAAGGAGAGAGTGAAGGGTGGAGAAACACATGGGTGCTTCTCCTGTGTGCTCGGGCTGGGAATCGAACCCAGGACATACACACACTGGGCTGACACTCTACCACTGAGTCAACTGGCCAGGGCTTGAATACATTCTTTCTGCAAAAGAAATAAAAGTATTATAGGTTAATGTTCCTGCTGATCACCTGTCTCTATTCCTGTTCTTCCCACCCACTCTCCCAAAGGTACCCACAGTCACAGGTCAGTGTGGCTCTCTCCATATCTTATCATAGATAGTTCATAGAACTATTTGTGTCCCACTGCACTGGAGGGACCAACAGTATTTTTAGGCATGGGCCCCTCTGCATGGATGACCTCTGTGATGTCAGCTCCTTGCATGTGGCCAAGCAGCTCTACTTGGTAACTGGTTGATCTGCAAATCCTTCTCATAAACTACCAGTTTAGCCTGCAGGTCGCTCTACCTTCTACTCCAGACCAGGCAGTGAAGACTCAGTATCTTCCATTTGCTTTATGTTTCCAGTCCGCTCCCTACATGATTTCTCCTCATTGCGTTATAACCAGAACACCTGAGTCCTTTTCTCTCTTTCTCTCTCTCATTCTTCTTCGCATGTTTTTCTTCAGTTCATAGCACTTGTGAGGTATTGATGGAGAAAATAAGATAGTTTGAGGTTAACATCCTTCTTGAAGTCAACATCTGGGATTGTCACTAGACTAGCTAGACACAGTCACCCCTACTCCTGGACGTTGCTTCTCTACCCCCTCCATGGCCTTGCAATAGGACAGTTGGGAGGAAAGGGGACACATTTTTGAGGGGGAGAAGCTGGTATTGTAGGAGACAGGCACATGGAGCTTGAAATCCAGAAGGATCAACCATTGAATTGGTGACTGTGTACACCAGAGTCCCTATGCACCCTGGAGCCCTGGCCACACACCCCAGAGCCAACATCAAGCATGCAGATGTCTAGGTAAAGTTCTGGGTGAAGACCATATGCAACACCAATCACATGGCCGGAATACCGAAAGGGGAGGTAGCCCATCTTCCCTGCAGAGATGAACGTCAGACCTCAGGGGCTCCCGTGCGCACCCAGTAGACTGTGGACAAAGACATTTACTCTGCACTGGTGTTATTTGGGGTACCAGACCAGGGGGTTAAACTAGCTGGAAGGGATGCGGACACTGATGGAGAACTCTGCCACTGCTTACATCTCTTTCAGGTCGGGGCAAGGAGAGGAGAGGGAGAGCAAGCTGCCTGGTTCAGGAGTTGCCTGACACTCTGGGGCACAGAGCTGGGTGGCCGCAGATGCCGCCACCTCCACCACAGGAGTGAACACCACACTGCTGCGGCTGGTCAAGCAGGTTCGGTTCCTGATGTGAAGGAGGAACCTGGGAGAAAGGTCAGTGGTCTGAGAGATGAGAAAAATGAGCAGAGGGGAATGAACCTAGGTTGAGCATCGGTCGAGTTTGCCATCTCCATTTATTTTTTTCTGGGGACTTTTAATATGAAAACCAGCCAAATACATGTTTTACTCAGTGATTCATTATATTAGGCCTGTTGATGGACAGATGCTATATAACAACCGTCGCCACAAGGTGGCAGCAGTTTCTTCTTAGCTGCATTTAGTGGCCTAGTGAGTGCTTTTTTCTGTAACTTCAGAAGAAGAAATAGTTATTCTCCCTGCTAGAACTTTCAGAAATAAGTTACTGTTTGAGAAAGGACTAAGGAACATCATAGTACTTCTTAAAAGAGTTTTATTAGTGTTTATATTTTCTTATTGTATTAGAAAACATGAAGTTATGCATCAGCAGGTACCTTTCTTTCTGTCTTTTCCTAATAGCCATTATTATAAATCTAACCCCATGTATCTGTGAAGCCAGAGGTTTTGCAATAGGATTAGGGGGGCAAGGAAACGTGACCAGATGTTCTAATTGAGGCAGACAGTCTCGGTTCTGGAAATGAGCAGGTGCTCTGGAAGAAGTCCCAGGCAATCTCTGCTGTGCCCCTTATCTGAACCAAGCTGATGAGCTGGCCCCCTTCCAGAGGAGGGTGACCAGAGCAGAGAGGGATCTGGAAACCAGGCGTGACAGGGACATATGGAAAAGAAGGAGACTGTTTGCTGAGGAAAAGATGACACAAACACCACAGTGAAATATTCGAAGGACAGCCATGAAGAAGAGAGATGGCTGGAGCCAGATTGGTTGCATGCTAGTTATTAAGAAAGGGTTCTTGGAAATTCCATCAAAAAACACTCCTCAGCCTGACCAGGCAGTGGCACAGTGGATAGAGCGTTGGACTAGGATGCGGAGGACCCAGGTTTGAGACCCCGAGGTTGCCAGCTTGAACGCGGGCTCATCTGGTTTGAGCAAGACTCACCAGCTTGAGCCCAAGGTCGCTGGGTCGAGCAAGGGGTCACTTGATCTGCGGTAGTCCCTTGGTCAAGACACATATGAGAAAGCAATCAATGAACATCTAAGGAGCCGCAACGAAGAATTGATGCTTCTTTTCTCTCTCCGTTCCTGTCTGTCTGTCCCTATCTATCCCTCTCTCTGACTCTCTTTGTCTCTGTCAAAAAAGAAAAACCAAAAACCAAAAACAAAACAAAACACTCCTCAGTTTACAAAAGGAGAAAATAAGACCGAGAGGGGTGACACTTGCTCAATGTCACACAAATGGGTGGTATCAGATCAAGCTGGGACTAGACCACAGATCTTGGACTATACCTAAATATGGTCATCAATCGTGTTGCAAGCTGTACCAGAGGGCTGGTGGCGGTGGCCTCTGTTTAAGGATGCAGCAGAACCTGGATGTCCACAGAGAGGGTTCCTCAATTACATAGAGTTCTGGCTGTGGCCCAGGCACCTGAAAACTTCTGCATTCATTGCTAAGATGTGCTGCCTTGGTGTGGTTGCCACAGAACTCTTTTAATGACTGGCAGGGAGTACATGGTAATAGAAAGTTCATGTGTGGTTGGACACAGTGAGGTTTGGCAATGCAGGCCCTAGGAAGAGTCTGGTTTTTAGAAAAGGCTGCTTTTATGTAGTGATATCATAGAAAGTTAATAAGGTCCCTGGCCTGGGGTTCCCTAGTGACCTGGCCCTTGCAGGGTCCAGGCTCTTTCTCTGGGGCAATGGAGAGAGGAGAAGGGGACACTGCAGGCTTCTCACAGGGGACAGCCAGGCTCTGGGGTGGGGTGGGGGAATGGGGTTACAGGAAGATGGCGAACATGTCAGCTGACCATGGAGCTCCCATTGCCAACTCCACGCTCAGGACTCTGCTCCTGTCTCTGGCTTTGAAAAGTCCTTTGTCAGCAGCATATGATAGAAGCGTCTTATTACCTTTCCATGTATTTGGCTCATTGTCTCTTCAAGGTGCCTGCATGACCTGGCATGTGGTTTCATCACACATTTGTGTGGCTTTGATCATTATCGGGATGATGAAGAAAGGGCTCAGGCTGTTTTCTAGACAGGAAGTATGCAATTATTAAGCACCTAATGACTGTTTTCTTAAGATGGATAGGAGTGAGAACTGTCCACACAGAAAAATGAGGTCCTTCTGATGCATTCAACCAGAGCATGGGCTGGTCCTACTAGAAAGAAGGAGGGCAACTGGTCTCCCAAGTGTGTCACACCTACCTCAGGGAAGCTGAGCTGACTTTTGGTATGAAGAGCATTCTAAAATGGAATTGTCTGTATATATCATTAAGTGTGTTAGAAATACATAATTAGTGTATTAAACTTATTTGCTTAGAATGAAGCTAAAGAAATTATTTAAGTTAAAAAGTGAGTAGATTAGATAATCACCAGCTGTTATTATTAAGTGCTGTGTGCCTAGTGTGATAAAGTGCTTCGTATGCAGTTCCCTATTTAATCTTCACAACCATCCTATGAGTTGAATTAAATTTCATTTTGTAGGAAACCAGACTGAAGCAAAGGAAAGTTGTGTAACTTGCCCAGATCCCCACTATTATAAGGGACAGAACTGTCTGGGTCCATACAAACCACTGTGAATTCAGAGTGTGGACTCCTAACACCATGAGAAACAGCTCTCTAGAATGTCATCTGTTCTCTACCCCCAACCAAGGGGCTCTGTTTTTGTTGAGTTTCCAGCCAGAATAGGGCCTCAATAAATCTTTGTTGATTGGAAGAATGAATGAATAAATAGCACAGGGCAAATAGAATAGATGCTGATTCTGGCAAAAATCATAAGTTAGTATATGGATGCCTAAAGCTTAGAAAACCCTGACCTAGTTTAATGGTTTCAAAGTGCGTTCTCAGGAACTACCCTGGGATTCAAGCCACAGAAGAGCCTCCCTGACTGCTATGGGCGGATGGAGGGGGGAGGTCAAGAGGCAGGCTTCCAGCCCTTTCTCCCAGCTTCTACCAGGGAAGCTTCTACCAGGCAAGTTATCTATTATTGCCCCTCTCTCCATTTTAATTTTTAAAGAAGGCTTTAATGCTGTTGCAATTAAAGCAACAAAGCGAAGAAAAAACAAAACAACAAAGTCCTGCGTGTGATCTAGTGCAATAACATCATTATGCAGATGTAGAAACGGGCCCAGAGAAGTGACAGATTAGAACAAAGCCAGAACTTGAATCCAGTCTTGCTGGACCTTTTTGCCCAGTGCTTATTGCGTCACACTAAGAAAGTTATGTTGGCAGCACGTTGGAAAAAGCACTGTGGTACTGATGACTGGAGCTAGTATGCAGAGAAATAGCTGTAGGGGCCAACCTTCACCTACACAAAGATGCACTTCAAGTGCTGGGTGTTCCCCTTTACAAACCTGTCTTAGGTGAGGCCAGCTCTACATAAAGAACAGCTAATTTGGAAGTACAAATTTAGGAGGAGTCGGTGGAATTCGCCAATCTGATATTAAAAAATGTTTTAGTACGCAATGTAACATAAGATATTACTCAAACAAATGTGACTCAATAAATCATAGTTCAAACCCTAAACATAGATAAGATACCATTATTACACAATATATGATGTACAAGATGAATAGACAAAGTTCAGCAGGGGCAACACATTATTTCTAACTAGGGTGCCTTGAAAGCTTTAAGGTATCAGCAACTCTTGAAGGGGCTTTGAAGGATTGGTGGGGTCCAAACACTGATGATATAGAAATAGAAAGACTTTGGGGAAGGTGGGGAAGAATTTTGGAAAAACATTTCTGAAGCTGGGACATTGGGCTGGTTGGGTGGTGAATGGAAACATCTTTGAGGTAGAATGTCTGCTACACAATTTACTTGAAATAAATGATGGGAAAGAATTTTTAAACATTTAAATAACGTGGAAATGGAAGAAATATGCATTATTATAAATAATACAATATTAGTTCAAACTATAGTTTCCTTCAACTATATATGCAATACAAAGTTTTATAGTTCTTTAAGATCTATAATTGTCTTAAAAAGCACAGATTTCTGTAGTACATTTAAATTCTTAAAGGCAAATCAATTGTCAAAATCCAAATCATATTTTAAATGAACTGGAGCATTTTTTTTTTTACTTAAAGTAACTATATTGTGAAGTTTTCTTGTTAAATAATAAATCACTGTGTATATATAGAAATGACTAGGCTTGTGTTTTAGAGGAAATAGGACTTATAGTCAATCTAAAATAAAAAAACTGTAGAGAATAATTTTTGAGATTAGTAAAATATTCAGAAAAAGTAAGTAATAAGAGAAAACACTGAATATTAAAATGAATTGTAAAATTTTAGTAAAATAGTATACTACTCATATGATAATAGACATATAGCAATAACACTAAGAAACAGATAATAGTTAATATGAGGATATTATAGATTATATATTATAAAGAGGACATATTCATTTCCTAGGGCTCCTGTAAGGAAGTAGCACAAAATACGTGGCCTAAAACAACAGAAGTTTTTTTTTTCTCACAATTCTGAAGCCAAGAAGTCCAAATCAAGAGGTCAGCAGGACAGTGCTACCCTCTGAGGAGTTAAAGGAAGAAGCCTCTTCTTAGCTTCCAGTGGTTGCTGACAGTCCTTGGTGCTCCTTGGTTTGTGGCAACCTAACTTCAATCTCTGCCTCCACCTGCACGTGGCCTTCTTTTCCTGTGCGTCTCAGTCTTCACGTGGCATTCTCCTTGGTGTGTCTCTTTTCTTCTTATAAGGATGAAAGTCAGATTGAATGAAGGACTCATCCTCCTCCATCCAGCATGACCTCATCTTAGCTGATGACATCTGCCATGACCCTGTTTCCTCATGTCATTCTGAAGTAGTAGGGCTTAGGACTTCAACACATCCTTCTGGGGGACACATTCCAGTGCACAGCAGATAGTAGATAAAATAGCAGGAAAACAAATAGTTGTTCAATAAAGGACAATTTTTTTTAACTTTTTGGGGAAAAAAATAAAGTTGAATGAACTACTTATATGTTAGCCCAAAATAAATTTCAAAAGGATTAAAGTTAAATATAAAATATGAAAAAGTAAAAGAGAAAAACAGGAGAAAAATTCCTGCCTTTTAGAAGTTCAAAGACTCTATAAAAGCAGTAGTTGCTGCTTGTAAACATCTAAACTTGTCAAAAACCCATAAAAACAAATTAAAAAAATACTAAACCAGGAAAAACATTTACAATAAATATGATGAATATATGCAAAAAATTTTCAAACTCAACAAGAAAAACCACTAACACATCAGTGGAATAAAAAGGGACCAAGTGACAACAGTTAATATATTCTCCTCAGACTTCTGTCCCCAGCTCTCCCCTGAAACTGGTCTTGCAAGGCAGCCAGTGCTCTCACCTGCTTAACCCAATCCTCAGCCCTCCCTGTCGTCATCTCTCTTCAGCAGCTGGTGGCAATCCATTCTCTTTGAAGAACTTTCCTCACCCGGCTTCTGGAATACTGTGCCATCTTGATTTGTATCCACACCACCCTCATCTTTCTCAAGTCTTTCCTTGCTCTGTGAATGGCATCATCACTGCTGACTTCTCTACTTTGTGCAGGATCACATCCATTCTGTCGGCAAATTCTCGCCCTTAAAATATACCTGAATCCAATCCCTTCTCCATCTTTTTGCCTGGGCTGCCGTAACAGCCTCTTGTCTGACCTTCCTGCTTCTTCTGGTCCTGTTTCCAGAGAGGTCTTTTCAAAGCAGTCAGAGTTGTTTCTTTCCAATAGGGAAAACAAACGCATGGTACAAAAATCTTCACAGATTTGAAAGTTTTAAAATTAAAATTAAATAAAAATTTAAAATGGAAAAAATTTTAATCCTCAAAAGAGAATAAAATCTGTAAACAGAGCCTCTCTTGATCCTGTCTCCTACCCACACAGTTCCTTTTCCCAAAGGTGACCAGTTTCTTACAATCCTTCCAGAGTCAGACTATGAATTCATCAACATATTTATTTCCATGCCGATTGCAGAAAACTGTATCCAATGTTCTTCATCTTGTTTTCTTAGAATGATCATCTAAAGACTGAAATCAGATCAGATTGCTCCACTGCTTAAAGCTCTCTAATGGCTTCCCATTGTATTATATTTATACTTAGAATAACCCCCCCCCCCCCCCCGCAGTCTGCGAGGCGCCATGTGCTCTGGCCCTGGCCCACCCCAACTCTTCACATCGATGACCTTATACCAGCCCCTTGGCCTACTCGGTGCCTTTGACCACAACAGGCTGGTTCTGTCCTCTGGGTCTCTACACACCCTGTTCCCCTACACTTGGAATGCTCGCTCCCATTTTCTTCTCCTTTCTTTCAAGGTTCCTACTCAGGTGTGACCTTCTCAAAGAGGCTCTCTTATCCTCTATTTAAAATAGCACCTTGCTTATGTTTCTGGGCACCCTTCTTCCTTACTTTGCGTTATTTTTCTTCACAGCTCTTCTTCCTTCCTGAGATTATATTTACTTGTTTGTTATTTGTTTCTCCACCTAGAATGTAAACTCCATGCTCACTACTGTATGTCCTGGTGAATAGTGGCAATCATATATAGTAACTGAACTGAATAATAAAAAAAAATGTTTTCACATATGAAACTGGCAAAATTTGAAGTTAAAAAAATTGACAATACTCAGTGTTGATAGGAGCTGCTGATAGGATTATGAATTGATATAGTGTTTTTTTTTTTAACCTGAAGAATGTGTTAAGAACACTCCTAGGTGTATATCCTTTGGGCTTATGTTTAGAAATATATCACAAGAAAACATTGAGTGAGATGGAGACAGAAGTTGTACAGAAGAACGATCACTTCCCACTAGGGTTTAATTCATAAATTATTATAAATGCATAAAATTAAATAGTATGCAATTTATTAAAATTTTATTTGGAAAGAATATATCATATAATGACAAAGAAAAATTGAAAGCTATAATAATAGGAAATAATAAAAGACATAAAATATTTGAAATTAGCAAAAACATTCATTAATAGGGGACAGATTAAATAACATGCAATATCCAAACAATGCAATATTATACAGTCTTTTAAAATAATAAAGAATCTTTATGTAATGAAATGGCTTCTCAAGGATATTACTATAATTGATGATCAAAATGCACAGATCAGTACATATTATATGCTATAGTTTGTACTAAAATTATGTACTTATATGCTTATATGTGTATTATTCTCTGAAAGAATTTAAAAATAAATTCTTTATTTTTAACTTAAAAATAAATTCTTATTTTTATGTTAAAAATAAATTTTTTGTTTCTATTTTATTTTTTTATTTTTATTTTAAAAATAAATTTAAAAATAAACTGCAAATTAGTTGCCTCTAGAAAATGCAATTTGTAGCTTGAATCTTCTTTTCATTATATGGCCTTTTGAATTTAATGCCAGATGTATGTTTTATCTATTAAAATAATTTTAAATATAAAACCTGCGTATAACATAAGATAATAAAACATATTTGTACATATATAAACAGAAGTGACTTGAGGATAAATACTTCAAATGTTAACAGGGGTTTTCCTTTGATGCCTGAATTACTGCTGATTTTTATTTTCTTCCTTATATTTTTTTTAATTACCCAATACACATGTATTATTTTTTATAAATAAGAAAACAAATTAAAGCCTATTCATTTCAATTAATTTTGTTCAAATATAATAGATGGCTAAAATTGAATTTGCTTAATGTAGACTTATACCACTAGTATGCTAAATTAATTTTCAAAACTGATGTAATAGAAGTCCAAAAATGCATAAAGGTAGCTCACGAGACTGTTAACCTGTTGGAGATGTGTGTGTAATACCATATTTTTGGCTTTACTGCATAACTGAATGTTCTGAGTTTCCTTTTCAGAACAAATGGTACCTATCAGCATTTGCTCTGATGCCTTAAATGGGCCTTTGAGTGGCTCAGCTCCCCAGGAGAGGTTCCCGTTGAGATTCCCAGGCCATGGAATGAGGGCCAGGAAGGTGCCAACAGGGATACCAGGCACATTGTGAACTAGGCCTTTCCCACCTCCACTTCTCCATTGGATGACTTCCCCCAATTTGAGTGCTCTTTTCTGTACTCTGTGGTGCTCCTCTCCTCTCTTTACACAATTTCCAGTGCATCTGGCTGGATTATAAATGCCAAGCAATTAGTCACCTAATCACTGGGAGGCTCACTGATAGTATCTTATGTGCGTGCCTAAGGAAATCTGTTGCCTTGTGAAGCTGTGTGAGCATAGTGTGTATAGAGGGTGGAGAGAAGGGTTTTTTCCTTTGAGGTTAAAAAATTTTTTTTCTTGGCCCTGGCTGGTTGGCTCAGTGGTAGAGTGTCGGCCTCGTGTGCAGGAGTCCCAGGTTCAATTCCCGGCCAGGGCACACAGGAGAAGCGCCCATCTGCTTCTCCACCTCTCCCCCTCTCCTTCCTCTCTGTCTCTCTCTTCCCCTCCCGCAGCCAAGGCTCTATTGGAGCAAAGTTGGCCCAGTCACTGAGGATGGCTTTATGGCCTCTGCCTCAGGCGCTAGAATGGCCCTGGTTGCAACAGAGCAACACCCCAGATGGGCAGAGCATCGCCCCCTGGTGGGCATGCCAGGTGGATCCCGGTCGGGCGCATGCGGGAGTCTGTCTGACTGCCTCCCCATTTCCAACCTCAGAAAAATACAAAAAAAAAAATTTTTTTCTTGGTAATCTTCATTACCATTGTTCTAAGTTGTCTTTAATTCTAAAAAAAAAAGTAAATTATTCTTTGAACGAAGTTGCCTCAGTTCACCATGCCCAACACTTAGGGAACGACCCAGGGTAGCCAGTGATCTATGCCTGTGCACTGCAGGTGACAAGTTTGGAGTAACTTGACCACCATAGCTTCTATCATATAAAATTAAATACCCTCTGGGTTTCAATGTCTTATCTGCAGTCTCTGACTTATGATTGAATTGAGGTAGACCTTAATTTAGTTTGCAAACAGTCTACTTTATATTTGTCTCATGCATTTGATAGTTCTTGCCTTGATGGAATATAATTAATACAGTCACATGGCATCACCAGGCTTGTTAACCATGTGCAAAAGGTTAGATATAAACTGTTAAACAGAGGCTCATGTTTCCCAATTGACTCACCTGATGCAGCAAGAGTAATTAAACTGCCCGAAGCTAAACCTGTGTTCTAGAATCAAGTAAATATTATGGGGTGAAAAAACTGACACAGAAGCGCACAGTCCAGGTGCACCCCAGGCTAATGGGGTGTGCGGACACGTTAAATTGCCTTAAGTTCCCTGAAGTGATAGGACCCTAGGAGGCTGAAAACAAACAAACAAAAAGAAAACGTAGGAAAATACTGAGTCAAAATATACTGGCATCTCCATTTGTGGAGATTTTAAACCAGTGCCCTTCCCATGCCAGGGCTTTCATAGCCACATTGCTCTATCAGCATTTCTGGCAACATGACCGTCTCGGTTGCCCAGCCTATAGACTAGAAGAAATGACTCATCCAGTCCTAGCATTTGTTTTTCTGCAAAACGAGTGAAACTGCATAAAAATCATATAAAAGTCCTTTTTAAAACCCTGAAAGGGGATGATTTTCTTCTAAACCAGACAGTCTAGCTGTTGATACCCTCTCCTCTGTGTCTGTCTGATTAGTTAACCTGGGCATGAAATTCTAGATTGCTTTCTCCTTTCATTCTCTCTCTGTACCTCCCATTTGGCTTCTCTTCTCTTCTCTCTTTCTCAGAAGCAAACCAAATTCTTCAACTTGTCCCTTGAATGTCGAGTTAGTACATATTTTTGTCACCTGAAGCATGATTTTGAGGTCTTAGCCTCAAACCCAATCTGTTTATTAAAATATTTCTTCAGCCTGACCTGTGGTGGCGCAGTGGATAAAGCGTCGACCTGGAAATGCTGAGGTCGCCAGTTCGAAACCCTGGGCTTGCCTAGTCAAGGCACATATGGGAGTTGATGCTTCCAGCTCCTCCCCCCTTCTCTCTCTCTGTCTCTCTCTCCTCTCTAAGATGAATAAATAAAATAAAAATTTAAAATATTTCTTCCAAATAAATACACAATACTTCCTTAGAGGTATCCCAGAGAATAAAAGTTTATCTCATTCCACTTATAACAGTGATGTTATAAAATTTGCAAAGTAAAATTTGCAAAATATGTTAAAAACAACATATTTTTTACTTAAAAATACAAAACACCATTTATGATGCTTTTGTTATGTATTGTGCACTTTCCAAGTGCTTGTCTTGCCTTGTCTTACTAACCTTTCTGGAAACCCTATAAAATAAGTGTTTTACTCCTTATTAGTCAGATGAAGAAAATGAGTCACAAAAAGGTTAAGCAATCTGTTGGAAATTGCACAGCTAGTAAGTGGTGAAGCTAGCATTCAAACCGAGTGGTTTGGCTTTTACTATGACATACACATACATCTAAGGGTGCATGAAAGACATTGAGTTTTGAACTAGGTATTGATGGAGGAGCAAGAGAGAGTATTAGGTAGGTAAAATACATTTAGGACTAGACATTTAGAAACTGTTTTACTAATTTACTAATTATTCTCTATTTTAAATACTTTTTATTTGGTATATGAACTAGTTCAGGCACAAAAGAGTTCTTGACTTCAGGTTTGAATTTTGTCTTCCAACCAATTCAGAACCCAAGGAGGAAGTTCGAGTGGGAATGGGGGTAGGGTTTAGGAGTGACTCCTATATACTGTCCAACTCATTTCCTAGCTCCTAAATGAGATTTGGGCCTTCAGTCTCATCCCTGAGGGCTAGAGCCCACCCTACTCTCCTGGACACCCCTTTCTATTTAGACACACCTCTCCTTGAGCCCTCTGCAGCCCCCTTGTTAAGTTTTCTAGCCCCATCTGACCTCTGCTGCCTCTAGAGAAGAATGGCACTCATCCATTCTGGATGGGGGTAGGCTAGAAATGACCTTGAATATTGCGCCTTAAGCACTTGTAAGACAATTAGAGCACATCTACCCTGGGTGTAGGTGCAGTTCTTATGCCCTCTCTGGATCTGTGCTCCCTAATGTCTTCTCTTCATATTTTGGCTTTTGTAGGTCCCAAGCCCCAAAAAGCATAGACTGTGAGAGCCCGTGGTGAAAACCACTCTTCTGCTATAAACCATTGCGTTTACATCTTTTCTTCTGGATATCAATAGTACTCACTAATATTATAAAACATATACCGTATGTTGGCAAGTGGGAAGTAGTGATTATTGCATGGCAAGGATCACATCATTATGTATATTTTTATTTTTAACAACACATTTATACAATTATTTTTTTTATTTGAGAGGTCTTTTACATCAATTATTTTAATTAATCTTCACAATAATGTTTTTTGTTTTTTTTTGTATTTTTCTGAAGCTGGAAACGGGGAGGCAGTCAGATAGACTCCCGCATGCGCCCGATCGGGATCCACCCGGCACGCCCACCAGGGGGCGATGCTCTGCCCATCCGGGGCGTCGCTCTGTCGCAACCAGAGCCACTCTAGCGCCTGGGGCAGAGGCCAAGGAGCCATCCCCAGCGCCCGGGCCATCTTTTTGCTCCAATGGAGCCTCGGCTGCGGGAGGGGAAGAGAGAGACAGAGAGGAAGGAGAGGGGGAGGGGTGGAGAAGCAGATGGGCACCTCTCCTGTGTGCCCTGGCTGGGAATTGAACCTGGGACTTCTGCACGCCAGGCTGACGCTCTACCACTGAGCCAACCGGCCAGGGCCAATCTTCACAATAATTTTAAGAAAGTAAGATATGATTATCTTTTGTGAGTCACAAGTTTGTGTATTTTTATTATTACTATTTTGCAGTTTCTGGCCTATGATTTATATTCTAAAAGACTATTTTCTATATCTGGTTAGTATTCCTAAACTGTTTTTTATGGGTTGACCCTGTATTCTTCTTCTTTATGTCTTGGGTTTACAGGCTATAAAAATATTATGTAGTAGTTTTACATTTGACATTTTTTATTGGTACTGATTTTAAAGAGAGTGGCTTAAATATTTACTTATTTTTTCCTATTTTGAAATTTTATTTTTCTTTTATATTTTTGTGAATGCTTACTTTTTTATTCTCAATAACAAAATTAATAATCATTAAAAATTTTTGGAAAATATAAAAGAGCACAAAGAAGAAAAAAAAATCACAGCTAATATAAGGGATATCATCATAAACATCTACCTAGTAAATAACAAGAATACATCTAATAAATTCCTGGTAAAATTGCATAATCAGTTTTAAGGCTTTTGAGCAATAATGCCAGAAACTTATCCAGAAAGTTTTGCCAATATATGCTTCCAAAAACATCACAGGAGACTGTGTATTTTACCACACCTAACAGCCTCAGGTATAATCATTAGTTTAATCTCTGCCTACTTGCTGAGTTACTGTAATATTTTAGTATTGCGCTATTTTGCATTTAATTTTTCATGAAGCTGAGTATTTTTGTGTGCATAAATTACCTTTTCAAATTCTTTGCCCTTTATTTATTTATTTATTTAATTATTTAATTATTTAATTATGTGACAGAGACAGATAGAGACAGAGAGAGGAACAGATAGGGACAGACAGGAAGGGAGAGAGAGAGATGGGAAGCATCAATTCTTTGTTGTGGTACCTTAGTTGTTCATTGATTGCTTTCTCATATGTGCCTGACCCGGGGGTGTGGGGGGCTACCGCAGAACAAATGACCCCCTTGCTCAAGCCAGTGACCTTGGGTCCAAGCTGGTGAGCCTTGCTCAAACCAGATGAGCCCGCGCTCAAGCTGGTGACCTTGGGGCCTCAAACCTGGGTCCTCCACATCTCAGTCTGATGCTCTATCCACTGTGCCACCGCCTGGTCAGGCTCTTTGCCCATTTTTAAATTGAGGAGGTGATTTTTTAAAAAATTTCTTTCTTGTAAGAACTCTTTCTATACTGAAGGTATTAACTACTTGTCTATTACATATTATCATTTGCCTTTCTAATGGTGTTTTAATAAGTTTTTTGAATTTAAAAATTATGAATGGTTATTGAATTTTACCAAATGTTTTATTGCTGCCTATTATTATTATTATTTTATTTTTAAATCTATCGATATGATTTATGGCAGCAAGGTTCAAACCATATGTTGAACTATCTGTATATTCCATAAACTCTGCTTGGCTATGATATAATTTTGTTTGAATTTGACAGTACTTCTCAGGAGAACAAATCATTTCATGTTATTAGAGATGCCAATTGTTTCCTGCCTTGGGGATTCTTCCACAGCTGAGCAAGTGACCCTACCTTTCAGCTGCAGGCATCAGGAGGCTGCACTAGAATTGGACACCTGGCCAGGGGGTTTCCTCAGTAGACTCATCAGTGACCAGTCTGACATGACTGTGAATGGTGTCAACTAAGTTTCCTGCTTGGGGACTTGACACATCCAGTCAGTCAGTGACGGACACCTGAGCTGCAGGTGATCTGGGCCACGTGTAAGATGAATGAGCAGATATGCAGGAAACCCCGTGGTTTCTGAGAGGCGGAAGGGTCAGGGTGGGTTTCTGAGACCTGCAGTTTCTCCAGTTTGCAGTGAGTCGCAGCTGCATCTTCTGCCTCGGTTCTGCCAGAACTTCCAGGGCTCCTTCAGTCACATTTCTCCTCCTTTATTAAGGCGGTTGAAAGTTTCCGATTTTATGTTACCCAAAGTTGACATGCACGAACCGTCTTGCTGAGTAAAGTGCATGAGTATGTGCTACCAGAGTGCCAGGAGGTCACCAGTCACCTGAAAAACGTAAAGGTTGAACTCAGCACTAAATGATCTGGAAGTTTCCTTCTAGCCCGATAGTTCTGGAGTCTCTGAAATCAATGGTGCTTTTTAAAATTGGGACATTTCCTAAACTCAGCTTGGTAGAGAACTCCAAGATGATGACAAAGATTCAGTGAAATCTACGAGCTAGAAAGGAATGTGTTTAGACAGACCTCTTTTTTTTTTTTTTTTAATTTTATTTTTTTAATGGGGCGACATCAATAAATCAGGATACATATATTCAACTATAACAAGTCCAGGTTATCTTGTCGTTCAATTATGTTGCATACCCATCACCCAAAGTCAGATTGTCCTTTGTCACCTTCTATCTAGTTTTCTTTGTGCCCCTCCCCCTCCCCCTTTCCCTCTCCCTTTCCCCCCTCCCCCCGTAACCACCACACTCTTATCAATGTCTCTTAGTTTCACTTTTATGTCCCACCTACATATGGAATAATGCAGTTCCTGGTTTTTTTCTGATTTACTTATTTCACTTCGTATAATGTTATCAAGATCCCACCATTTTGCTGTAAATGATCCGATGTCATCATTTCTTATGGCTGAGTAGTATTCCATAGTGTATATGTGCCACATCTTCTTTATCCATAGACAGACAGACCTCTTAAGACAGAAAGACATTTCCCAATTTCAAAAACATTGTGTTTCCTAAAATCTTAAGGAGCATTTTGCTTTTTAGTCATTGTATTGAAAGAGCAGCTGTCTCCTAACCTCTGTAGCTACAGCTGTGTGTCTGTGCTTCCCTTCACGTACCTCAGACTGGCATCTGGCGGTGACAGGTAATCAAATCATATCAAGGAACAGTGAGCCATCTGTCCTGGTCTCAGCCCTCAAAAGTGAGCTGTTGGAAAGGGTTTCAGCTTTTCATCTTGAGCTTACAAACCAGCACAATCCAATTTTCTCAACGGAAGTACTGATTTAAGCTCTTAAAAATAATTCCCAGCCCTGCCAACATCAAAGAGACGACTCATAGCATCAAGATAAAAGATAATCGTGTTGTGAATAAAGTTGTTAAATTTTCTTTTATATATACACACACGCACACAACTCTGAAATGCATGTCTTCTGTGGCCAACAGAAAAAAAAATAGCAAAAATAATGAGGACTTTCGGATTAAGAAAGTACAGTGTTGGGAGGTGATGAGGAAGTCGAGAGGGTCAACCTGTGGTCTGTGGAGCCAGTGCTATACCGGAGTCCTTCTCCCACTAAAGTTGCTCTGAGCTGTGAAAGCCCTAAATCAGGGGTCCCCAAAGTACAGCCCACGGGCCGCATGCGGCCCCCTGAGGCCATTTATCCGGCCCCCGCCGCACTTCTGGAAGGGGTACCTCTTTCATTGGTGGTCAGTGAGAGGAACATAGTTCCCATTGAAATACTGGTCAGTTTGTTGATTTAAATTTACTTGTTCTTTATTTTAAATATTGTATTTGTTCCCGTTTTGTTTTTTTACTTTAAAATAAGATATGTGCAGTGTGCATAGGGATTTGTTTATAGTTTTTTTATAGTCCAGCCTTCCAATGGTCTGAGGGACAGTGAACTGGCCCCCTGTGTAAAAAGTTTGGGGACCCCTGCCTTAAATCAACACCTTGGCTGACATATTTATATTTTGTTCATCTTTTTGGTATCAAGATAGTGGCACTCTCTTCTTGTGGTTATATTTGTGTTATTTTTTAAATATATATTTAAGTACCACATATTTCAACAATCAAAAAATTCCTGGGTTGACCCTGGCTGGGTGGTTCAGTCGATAGAGTGTCGTCCCTATGCACCAAGGTCCTGGGTTCAATCTCCAGTCAGGCACAGAAGAGAACAAAAAACTATAAATGTGTGTATAACTAAATAGAAAATTAGGTGGAATAGCAAGTTGATGCTTCTCTCTCCCCCCCACCTCCCCATTTCTTGTCTTCTTACTCTCTCTTTCTTTCCAATCAACAATTATAAAAAAAAAATTTTCCCGGGCTGCTATCATATGGGATGTGGGATAAGTGACGGGAATTTCTTTCAGAGTGTATTTGTGATGTAAAGAAGGATGCTATCATTTCTATTGAAGTCTTGAATATAAAACAAATGTCAAAACTAATTGGCTTTTAGGTTACTTTTAAATCCCTAGTATCTTGTCAGTTGGGCTGATATAACAAATTACCACAAACTGGGTGACTTAAACCACAAGCATTTATTTCTCATGATCTGGAAGCAAGGATTCTGAGATCAGGGTGTCAGAATGCTCAGGTTCTTAAAGAGGGTCCCTCTTCCTGGTGAGGTCCTCACATAGCTTTTTCTTGGCAAATGCACAGAGAAGAGGTTTTGTCTCACTTCCTCTTTTTCTAAGGGTGCTAATCTCATCATGGTAGTCCACCCTTATTGTCTAATTGCCTCTCAAAGACCCCACCTCCAAATACTATCAAATTGAAGATTAGGGTTTCAACAAAAAAGTTATGAAGGGATATAAGTAGTCAGTCTATAACACCTGGTAATAACTATTCTGTTCTGGGAATTTTGGGCTGCCTTTTAGGTTGGGTTTCCCAGAAGTGAACCCTGAGATTAAAATTCATGCAAAAGTAGTTTATTAGGAAATGTTTCCAGAAGAAACCAGTGGGTGAGTGCAGATGTGTGAGTGTTATAGTGACGTCCCACAAGGTGTAACTCTTACTCAGTCCTGCAGTGAGACCATCCCGATAAAGGAAAGGTTACAGATAGTTCCTAGGCTACATTAGTTCCCATGCACTTACACGGTGGTAGTCAACCTGGTCCCTACTGCCCACTAGTGGGCGTTCCAGCTTTCATGGTGGGTGGTAGTGGAGCAACCAAAGTATAAATAAAAAGATAGATTTAACTATAGTAAGTTGTTTTATAAAGATTTATTCTGCCAAACTTAGGGAAAATCTGACATAAAGTACTTGGTAAGTAATTATTATTATTTGCTTTAACTTGTAACTCTGCTTTATAAATTTTATAAAGTAAAGTTACTTCCCTACTTTATAAATCACCATTACTGTGGAACCGGTGGGTGGTTAGAAAATTTTACTACTAACAGAGATACAAGAGTGGGCAGTAGGTATAAAAAGGTTGACTACCCCTGCACTTACAGTTCTTAAGACCAACAGGCCTATGGCAGCCCTCTAATAAAGAAAGAGCTCAGGTACTGTTTGGTAGGAGTGAAAATACCTTAAAGGAAGGTCTTTGTGCACAAAACAGATCCCATAGGATGTGGTTGGAGCACAAAGAGCAAGTTACAAGACACAAAAATCTACCCAAGCTAACTTCAGTAAAAGGGTGTCTCGATGAAGATTGCATTGGGCTGCGTGTAAGAGAAACCAGACGCAGTGCCTAACCAGGAAGTTCAAATGTTGGCACTGTGGGATGGTGTAGCTGCTTCCTGACATTATCAGAGAACAGTGTGCCAACTCTGTCTTCTTGCATGTTGCTTCATGATTGTGAGAAGGCTCTTTTGCCTTCAGCTTTATGTCTACATTCTTGGCAGGAAGAGAAAGGCTGGATGTTATCAAGAAAGCAAACATTTCCCAAAAATCTCTAATAGACTTCTGATAATTTTTCATTGACTCTGAGTTACCTAATTACTTTAGATGTAAAGAGTTCTGGGAAGGTAGCACCTGGCTCTCCTGAAAAGAATAACTTTTCTTTTGGTAAAGAAGAGCGAATGGGCAATGACTGGCATCCAGCAGTGCCTACCCGATGGGGAAATTTTTGGTGAAAATACCAAGGGCTATTGAATGGGCATCCAAGAACATGATACAAGCTCAGCTTGGATTCCTGAGGGATGGTCCCAGAACTGGCCAACGAGGAGCCTATGTGCTGTAAGTTAAGTCTGGTTGGAACGTGCCTGGGAGCAGAGGTGGTATGTGAAGTGAAAGCACAGACACGCACATTGGCTCAGTCCTGTGGGATGGGGAGCAGCAGACAGACAGTGTGCACACAGCAGTCAGCCTGGCTGCCCATCCAAAGCTGAGACCTGGGCCAGGTTGGTGGTGATGATGCTGATGGAGGCAGTGGCAGCAGCAGCCATAGCCCCGGGAGAGAGGAGGACACCACGTGAGGACAGTGACCCATGGCGGGAGGCCAGTTTGCTAGTCTGTCTCTGGAGTCCTTCTCTGGGGTATCAGCACAGATCTTACATCTTTGGCTAGGAGCTGCTGGCTCCCAGGTGGTAAATCTTTGTCAGCAAATTATTATAAAATAAAAATGTACACATGGACATGGCAAATAAAGCCTACCAGGGAGTTAGTAGAATTCTTCATAGTTTAAATTTCCTGATTTTGAAAACTGCCGCAACATTGCTAAACAAATATCCACAAGCTTCGAAATAGAAATTAAATTTAAAGAGCATCACATTTTATGGAAAAGAACACTATTTTCATATGAAGCATCAGATAAACCAAATATTAATGAAGATAATTTAAAAATTAATTTTCTCTTGCAATTGAAGATACAGTTATAGAATGTGTGAACAGGTGTTTGAATTATATGTAAATCATAAAGACAGTATAACCTCCATAAGGAACAGGAGATGTAAGAGGAAATATTAAAATGCCATTGTACAAATTTATATTTAAAATTAAACTTAGACTTATATAAAACTGATTTGTATAAAGGGTTAAATATATTTTTAGAAAAATGATTTTTCAAGAATCATGAATCCTAGATGTACTAATATTTGTATTTCAAAATAATCAGATTTTTGTCCCAATGATTTCACAGCCTATAAAATGCTCATAACAGGTCCAGCAACAATGGCATCAGCAGATGGCTCCTCCTCAAAATTAAAAATGATAAAAAATTATTTGTAATCTTGAATATTCTAGTAGCAATTCATCTTGCTTTCAATGATACCATTCAGAAATGAAATTGCTAAAAATATAAGGGCCATGATCTAATATATTATATTTGCAGAAGTGAGCCAATGTCTTATAATCAATCTAGTACACTAATAAAGTATTTACTAAATTGTATAAGATTATAACACTCAAAATATTATTTCTTTCAATTTGTATATTTATGTTGTTACTTATGTACCACTCTTGCCCCTTGTCATGGACTGAATTGTGTCCACCTGACTCCAAATTCATATACTGAGGTCCTACCCTTCTGTGTGACTGTGCTTGGAGGTAGAACCATTAAAGGTTAAATAAAGTCATTAAGGGTTGGGCTCTAATCCCACAGGACTAGTGTCCTTATAAGAAGAGGAAGGCTTTCTAGACATCTCTCTCTCTCTGCCCAGAGTGAAGTTATGTGAGATACAGCAAGAAGGCAGATGTATGCAAGCCAGGAAGAGAAGTCTTAACAGAAACCCTGACAGAAACTTAACCTTAGAATTCCAGCCTCCAAAACTGTGACCTTTTGTTATGGTAGCCTGAGCTGGCTAATGTATGCCTATACATTTTATAAATCATAAAATATCTTTAAAAGAAAAATCTTTATATTTTAGTACTTTTAATGGCATTTTCCCATTGATTATGAACAAGGGGCTCCACATTTTTGTTTGCTGTTGGCCACGCAGATCATATGGATGGCATTCTCTGAATTGATGTCATACTCTGTGCTGCTCTTAGGACCTCAGCATGGTTCTTCTCTATGCTCCGCCCCCCCTCACTATCTGCTTTTTCTATTGCATATAGCCCAGCAAGTCCACTTCCATCTTGACTGTGCATAACCTTTCAGGTCAAGGGCTCCACATCAACTCATTAATTTTGTCTCAGAGCCCTTGCTCTACATTTCCAGAAGAAAGAATCTAATTGGCTTAGTCTAGGCTTTGGATTTGTTGATCCAGTGGCAGGTGTCCATCCGCTCCAGTGGGCTGGGGCCAGCCTTGTGTACCTGGCTGTTCAGGCCTATGTTTGTAAGGGCTTAGGTGGAAGGTGATTTCAGAGGAGATGGTGTGGGCTCAGCTTTGCTCTCAATTGAGGCAACTGCTATGCTTTTGTGAGGATAAATTGGCTTCAATTCCAAGATCAACCATGTTTTTCAAGGGTTTCCAACATCTCCACTTTAAAATATAACCAACCACAGTTTAAAAAAGAAATGCATCTTTGTGCTGAGAAGTATTTCAGAGCTGTGTTGCTCAGCTCTTCATTGACAAAGAACCCATTGAGAATTAGGATTAGGTGGAGGTTTTCAACAGAATAATGCAATGTCTTAGTTTAGGGTACTTTAAAGTAATTTGAACATGGATTTTTGATATACGGTCTCATTCCATATTAAACAGTGATTGAGTTAAACATCAAAGATATAAATAAAAATAGCAACATTAATATTTTCCAGCAAGATAAATTTTAATAGCATTTTAAGGCTCATAATTATCATTTAAAAAATGTAGTAAAATCAAGAGTCTTGCTCTACAATTTCCAGAAGCAAACTTGAATGATTCCCATTGAAATAAAAGTAAAAATTAAACTAATCGATTACCAAACAATGTAACTGACTTGTTGACAGCTTCTGCATTCTGTAACCCAGCAACTTAACCCAGTTCCCCGAGGGGTGAAACAGCTCAAAACCAGTGCCCCGAAGCTTGTTTGCTTTAATTGTAGAAGAGGGACCCAGTTAGAGCCTAGTCGCCCTTACTTGACACACTCTTTAGAAACTTTGACTGTTTGGTTTGTCAGCCCACAGTAGACAGAAACCAACAATGTATTAATTAGGGTAGTGAAAGTAAATGAATAAGGAGCAGTACTGCTGCTAAAACATATGAAGTGATGATTGACATTGGAGAGGAAACTGAAGAGAAGGAACTGTAAAATCACAGTACTTTGGAGACATATAAGGCACGTAGGTCGCTTTCTACCTCTCTTGCATACCTTGAATAAACATTGGCTGAATGCCTGCTGTTAGCCTTTCCCTGTGCTAGGTGCCCAGGATACAGAGGTTAAAAGCTCAGTGGCTGCCTTCAAGGGTTTATCATCTAGCATAAAGGTTGACATATAAAAAGGGCAGTTATGATCTAGTATGGAGAATGTTAAGAGTGAGGTAAGGCTGAAATCAGAGTATCAAGCCAGAACACATTCAAAATTTTCCAGTTAAGATGTGATGAAGCCCTAATTAAGACAGTGACGGTGGAAATGGAGAAATGGAGAACCGTGTAGGGCTCATTCAGCACGGCTGATTGGATGTGAAGGGTGAGGGAGGAGGAAAAGTCACAGACATCTCTCAGATTTCCAGCTGGTTTGAAGAAAGAGTTGGAGGCTCCCATCTCTCCAGGGGGCATTGCCTTTCTACAGCTGACATTTGAAATGAAGACTTGGAATTACTGACAAAAGGGCAGAGAAATGTGAAATCCACTTAGTAGTGATTTTCTCTGTTGGGGAATCAAACATCTCATTCTAAGTGAATGTTGTTCAGAGAAGTCTTTGGAAGTTCCTTGAGGGCAGGACAAACATTGTTTGTCCTTGTGTTCACAGTGCCCAAATATGGTGGATCCTTAAGAATAATTTATTTATTTGACTTATAGAAACCAATTAAAATCACTTTGACCTTTTCTAGTCATCTCCCTCTGGGGGTAAGATAAGACTGGAGAAATTTATGGCTGTCCTTTGTCCTTGAGCAGATGGCTGTTGGCTCATAGATGTTTCTCTTTCAAACAGATTTCTTCTTAAGGCCATTGAAAAGTCCATGTCGCCTTATTGGATCAGATCATCTAAAGATCCTGACAAGCAACCTCTCCACCTCCTTAGGTTTCCAGAAGTCACAGACACCAATGCATTCCCTGGATCTGTGGGGCGTGGAGGGCGGCCAGCAGCGACACCTCAGGACACAAGAGTGGCCCTGGGTCCTCACTGGCACTCTGCTAACTTCCAGGTCTGGGAAGGTGTGAGACAGCAGATGCCCATCATTCCGTACAGGGAAGGGGGCCTCGTTAGTCAACCTCAGGGGACAAAATGTCTCCTTAAACCTTCCTGACCCTTAGAAGTTTCCCCAGAGTGTCTATTCAGAAACAAAGCTCACCTTTGACATGCAGCTTGTAAACAATTAATTCAATCAAGATGCACTTAAAAGGGAAGCTCCAAATTAGGTCAGAGTTGGACAAAGGGAAGAAACAGTCTAGATGCATTATGAGGCTTCTGTGAAAAAAACTATTTTCACAAATTTAATCCCTGATTGCTACTGGTGCAATATCATTTTTTTTTCTTTTCTTTCTTTTTTTTTTTTTTTTTTTGTATTTTTCTGAAGTTGGAAATGGGGAGGCAGTCAGACAGACTCCCACATGTGCCCAACCGGGATCCACCTGGCATGCCCACCATGGGGCGATGCTCTGCCCATCTGGGGCATCGCTCTGTTGCAACCAGAGCCATTCTAGCACCTGAGGCAGAGGCCACAGAGCCATCCTCAGCACCTGGGCCAACTTTGCTCCAATGGAGCCTTGGCTGCGGGAGGGGAAGAGAGAGACAGAGAGGAAGGAGAGGGGGAGGGGTGGAGAAGCAGATGGGTACTTCTCCTGTGTGCCCTGGCTGGGAATCGAACCCGGGACTCCTGCACGCCAGGCCGATGCTCTATCACTGAACCAACCGGCCAGGGCCTCATTTTTTTTCATTTGAATGCTGAATTTTGAAAGCTAAGCCTGAGAAATAGAAGTATTTTATCCTTTATCAAATTGCGGTGAGTCACGGTTGACACATCTGAAAAAATCAGCTAGAACATCTCAGTTGGCTTTGAAGCAAGAACAAAAGCAAAATAAAACAAGACTCAAATCATACAAGGAAAACCAATTTCCAAAAACACTCCCAAGAATGTTCATCCTCACGTGTGAAACATAACTTATTGAATCAGATTGCCAAATCTGTGAGTCCAAGTAACAGAAATTGTCATTACAAAAATCTCTGGTTTCGTGAACATAATGCTGCGAGGGTATGAATGTTTGCAAAGAAATCATCCTGAGTGTTCTTGGTCCTCTAGGTTGGAGGAGTGATGTTTTCTTTTTCTTCTGAATCCTCCTGAAGCATCTGTAGTTTTGGCAACCTGAACGTTGTTCAGGAAGCGTTGCTGGCCTAGAGAACTACCTCAAAGGTGAATGCTTCCTAATTCAGCCACCTCTTGGTGGGGAGATCATTCTGGAAGCATGTAGCTGGGAGGGGCCACCAAAGAAAGGGTGCACAGACTAGCTTCTGGGGGCAGAGGGAGGCCATGGAGGCATGGGGCACCCATCACTGTTCCCTGGTCTTGCTGGCCTCACCCACGTGCCATGAGACCATGAGAAGACTGGGTCAGCCCAAAGCTGCCCCTGGGAGCAGGTGTGTGCAGGAGATAGGCAGCAAAGGAAGCATGTGGGGGGGGGGGAGCAGGACTTGGGTGGGCAGTGCCAGGGGCAGTGACTAACCCCATTCTATTTCTGAATGCAAGGTAGGCCCCTGATAATCCTTTTAAGGATCTCCTTTTAAGAACAGATATTTTCCTTTAGTGGAAGGTGAGGAAGGCATGACAGACTTTCTTCTGGGATGAGAATGAGCCATTTTTGGATAGAAATGTCAGTAGCTTTGCTTGCAGCAATTCAAAGAAGACATAATTGCCGTGTGCTGCCTCCCTTCACTCCTTCCCCGGCTCTGAACCACCCACCTCCGCTGAAGCAGATCCACAGAGTTGAGGGTGGAGGAGGCAGCAGAGGCTGCACCTGCTCGTGATTCTGCTCTGTTCTCAGCGGGCATCTCTAACTTCTAAGGATTCTGACCCTGAGAGCAGAGTGGAACTCCAGCAGGCAGAGAAGGGACCATCTACCATGCATGTGAATTCTTGGGCGGCTCTGGAATTGAGGGCAATGTATGAACTAAACCCAGGAGCCTTCTCTGTCAAAGACATGCTGAGTTTATGCATTCTCAAAGAAATTTTGGGCTTCTCTGAAATTTTGCTGGGTGTCTCAGACTTTAATTCTTAGGCACTGCCTTCTGTACTTTCTCTGGAAATACAGATGTGACATAGAGGTATTTGTGTTCACCAACTATCCCTATCAGACATGTAGGGTCTTTACTCAATCCTTGGAAACTTGGAAACTTCAATCATTCTTTTCTATCATACCTACCACCCAGCCTCAAATAGTATTTAAAAGGCAGACTGGTTGAAGGTTAGGACACTTGCTTTTACAATTATATTTTTGTATTTCAGATTCAAACCAAACACTGCCCCGGTAAGGGAACATCCATACCTAACCGTATTAAAAAAATTCAGAAAATTCATTCCACTTAACAACTGCAGAATTTAGTATGGTTCTTTTAAACATTTAAAATGAAAGTGTAAAGCGTTCACAAGGTTGATGTGTTCCTTTTCCTGTGACTGAGTTGAAAAGCTATTATTATTCTTATGGTCTCAGATTCTACCGTTCCCGAATTTCAGCCACAGAGACATCTTGTGGGACTATTCATCTTCAGCGGTACTTACCTGCTTTTGCTCCCTTATTTCAAATACATTTTTGAATGTTCCTGTCTGAGCTAATCCACTGTGCCTGTCCTTATAACTTTATTGGAAAGATATTATTCATTTAATTCTCACCATTCCTTCCTAACTAGTTTTTCTGTGAGGCTTTGGTCTCTACAAATGTGATTGCCTAAAGGCCTGTCTGTTCCTGAGGGCGGTACTGATAACAGAGAGAGTGAATGTGCTCCTAATAGAATTTCCACATTTTTCTTTATAAAATGTCATAAGTAACATATATCTATGATACAAATAAGAAACCATGTAAGCAGAAAGCAAAACTATGCATGTATATGAATATATTTATAAATATGTACATGTATCTTTCTGGGTTGTTTTAGCAAGAGAGAGAGACAGACAGAGGGACAGGCAGGGACAGACAGACAGACAGGAAGGGAGAGCGATGAGAAAGGTACATGTGTGTATTTGTAAACATGGAATACATTTTACCGCTTTTTAACATTTTCTGCTTAACATACGTGCCCATGTTTCCTTACCCTAATGGCTGTCAAAGTTGGCCTTGCAGGGGTATAACAGAAGTAATTTAATTAAGCTTTTATTGTTAGAGATTCAAATTATTGTATCAATAAAATCTTTGCTGCGGTAGATAAAGCGATGCACGTCTTGTATTCTTGGTCATTTATTTGCTCAAATATTTTTGTAACATACATTTTCTGGAACCCAATTTCTTTTTGACCATAGCTCTGCCTTTGGCTCCTTCAGTGGGGCCTGATTTTGTCAACACAGAAGACGCAGAATTATATCTTTATCTCTAAGACTCTCTCACTTTGGGTTTTCTATTCCTTTGCTAGAGGTTATCTGGGGCGTGGCCAAAGTGACCGTCTCCCCATTCCCTCCTCTCTCTCCACATTGTTCCTTTGCCCTCTGACTACCTGCATTCCCCGTGGCTCTGTCTCCGGCTTCCCCTCTTTGTAGTCTGTTCTCCCTGTCGGCTACTTCTCCCTCTGATTCCTTCTAACTTAGGAGAATGATGAATTCTTGAGTCCTAGCCTTTCCCCCAGTCTTTGGGCACAGATTTTCAACCACCACCTTGACATCTCCACATGCACAGGTCTCTCAAAGTTAGTATTCCTTAGAATAAACTTGTGCTTTACTCCCAGGAAAGTAAAACAGATTTTTTAAAAAGCACCTTTTCCTCAAAAAACCAAACAACTCATTTTCTCCTTCTGTGCACTCTTTTTTAAAGTGAAGGTGCCCACTCTCTACCATCAAAAATCATTCAGATTTAGAGTTATCTGACAGTTGACTGCATCAAATCATGTCAGTTACCTGCATAAAACTCTACTAGTGTCCTATTGTCATTACAGTGCAACCCAAATGCTTTATAGCTGCCACAAGGCTCCTGGTCTTTACCTGCCCCCTGCCCCCCACCCTCTCCTTTTAGGCTCCTCTGCCCCAGCTGCCTTCTTTCTGCCTTCGCTTCAAAATACAAGTCCTGGTACATCTCCGAGGCTTAGCATTAGCCCTTCCTCAGCCCCAAACCCCTTCTGCATTGTGCTTTTTGCTGGTGTAGCTAAAAGCTCATTGCCAAACGCAAGATCATCTATTCTAATATGATTTCTTCTGCAAGTTTTATAGTTTTGCATTTTAAATTTATGTCTGTGATCTATTTTGCTTAAATGTTTATAAAAGGAGGAAGGTCTTTGCTTAGAATCATTTTTTTTTTTTTTTTGCTTACAAATATCCAGTTGTTCCAACACCATTTATTGACTATACTATCCTTTTTCCATTAGATTGCCTTTGTGCCTTGATCGAAGATCAGGTAAATATATTTGTGTGGATTTATTTCTGGGCACTCATTTATGTAATTTTTAAGATTCAGTTATTCATGTGTGCCATCAGCAGATATTTATTGAGCAACTACTATATGATAGACACTGTTTTAGGTTCTAGGAGCATACCAGTGGGAGGAAAAAGGATAAAAATCTCTGCATGGAAATATTATAGTTATTCACGTTCTTATCCCAACTAACTATAGAGTGCACTTAAATGCCTAAGTCTTTGCTCATGCTTTACAATGCATTTGTTTGTTCATCACAAATGCGAGCCGAGTGCTGCACAGTGCAAGGTGCTGGGGATATGTAGATATCCCCCTCCCTCCCCACTCCTGGCGTGCCATTTTCACTGTTTCTACTTGTTGGAAAAGCACAATAAGATGATTTTTAGATTTAGGCCTACCTGAGACATTGAATGCAGTAAGAAAGGAGATACCGGCTAAGGTATATTTAACAGTTTACTCTGATATATCAGGCAAAGAAGTCTTCTTTCCAGTGCTGGCTGCCTTAGGGTTTTCTGGATACCTGGGATGAGAACAAACACTATTTATTTAGGTTAAAGGGTGATATGGGCAATGTTTTCAAATGTAAACTGCTCTTAATCTATTATTTATTTGTACTTCTCTGATACACAGTTGTTCTGGTAAATACCTAGTTCTGTTCTAAGAGTCAGAAGGGATTTATGGAAATAAGACAGCTCTTGAGCCTTATTTATGTGCAGTATTCCCTTTTCTGACAACCCAGAAATGTCATTAAGGAAAAAGACAATGAAAGGGACTTACTTAAGCAAGAGAGCAATGGCAAATGGGAGGGAAGATGATGCTCCTAGACTTCCAGTGATGTTTTGTGAGGGCGAGAGCTCAGAGCTATCTGTCTCGTGCAGAGTGCTTCAGGGACGGTTCCTAAGCTCCTGTGGATCAGATTCAAGGGAGAGCACTAGTTGGCTCCCCTTAGCTCTCAGGGTAGGTCTGTAGCAATTTATTAAAAAAACACAGAGCACTAGTTACTAGCTAGTGAACTGCCTGAAAGAAAAAGGAGGAAAAACAAGGGAAATAAAGATGATTTTAACAATTGCTTTTCTCATGGTAGTCATTTAGAGGTGTAAGAGATCTTAAAGACCGTGTGTTCCCACCCCAACCCCAAAGAGGAGGAATCCTCTCCGTAAAAGCCTCAGCAGAAACCAGCCTGTGCTTGAACCCTTCCCGGAGCAGGGAACTTGGCATCTTATATGGGTAAGAATCGAGCTACCACTTAATTAGAGAAGGCCCTTCCTTCTTTGGAACTGAACTCCGCTTTGTAGCAACTCCCACATGTGTGTCCTAATTCCGGTCTCGGAAGCAACAAGCACATGTCTAACGTCCTCATTCCTTGGAAGGTCCCTTGCGTGTGGCAGCTCTCAGGGCTTTACTAAACCCTGGACACCCTCCACACTTGCCATTATGTCCTGGCTACAGATCCTCATCGACGTTTTTTTCTGGTTGGTTAAACGCTTTGTTAAAATGTGATGCTCCGGCCTGACCAGGCAGTGGCGCAGTGGATAGAGCATTAGAATGGGATGTGGAAGACCCAGGTTCGAGACCCCCAAGGTCGCCAGCTTGAGTGTGAGCTCATCTGGTTTGAGCAAGGCTCACCAGCTTGAGCCCAAGGTCTCTGGCTTGAGCAATGGGTCACTCGGTCTGCTGTGGCCCCCAGGTCAAGGCACATATGTGAAATCAATCAATGAACAACTAAGGTACCGCAATGAAGAACTGATGCTTCTCCTCTCTCTCTCTTCCGTCTGTCCGTCCCTATCTGTCCCTCTCTCTGACTCTCTCTGTCTCTGCCACAAAAAAAAAAAAAAAAAAAATGTGATGCTTCGAATGAACATCTACGCTCCAGATTTTTGAGACTAGGATGTAGATAAGGTGGGCTGCTAAAAAGAAATACTAGCAAATGTCTTAATTATATTTCTGCTTATATTTCTTTTGGTAAAGCTAAATGTTTAAAGTCTATTATTATGCCCAGATTAAAGGTGTTTTGACCTGAAAGTGTTTTTATCTGCAGTTTCAGAAACCTTTAATTCTGGAAGCTGGTGTCAACAAGCTGGCAGGAAATATGGAACTCAGGGAAAGCAAGCAACGTTCTATTTGCTGGTGGTCACTAACCATTTGTAACCAAGGCAAGCTGATGGTTAGCTGAAGTGTAAAGGCCGGGTATTTAAAAATGCTAATCCTTCTTCTTTGCATACAAAAATCAGTTTCTGGTGGGCAGAGCGTCACCCCTGGTGGGCGTGCCGGGTGGATCCCGGTGGGGCGCATGCGGGAGTCTGTCTGACTGTCTCTCCCTGTTTCCAGCTTCAGAAAAATACAAAAAAAAAAAATCAGTTATTCGTGCCTTCATAAGGAAGGGAGTTGTTTACACTACGTAGTTTTTGTCCGTGGGGCTGCCGCCTGCAGGCTTGCGGTCTTATTATTTATTAACTCACGCTGCCTGTGCACAGGAGACAGGGCTTGTGTTTCCGAGGTCTGTGTGAATCAGTGTCCTCCTCACTCCCCGCCAGCCTCCGCCCTTCCCCCTTTGAATACCGACCATTTCCGGCAAAGCCAAGGTGTTCTGCACGTGCCCTTCACCCTGGAAACCCAGTGAACCGATTTGCCAACAGTTTTGTCCCATTCAGAATTTTAGACAAAAAAGTTTGGAAATTAGGATGTTTTGTAAACAGAACATAACCATAAATATACTTGTTTCTGACTTCCAAGGGAAGATGTCTAACAGCTTTCATTATTCTAAATGCCACGGTTCAAAGCTGACACTGATTATGGAACCTGTGAGAATGACACAAAATTCATGGGTGTTGAGGTTCAATGATTGTTTTTCTTGATTAAATATACATACATGAGGGCATGTATAATGTCAGTGTAAAGAAGAATAATCACAGCAATACCCCTTTCTATGTCTAAGGAGACTGTTACCAATTCCACCGAAGCCCCCGTGAACTGTGTGTTTCCATTTCCTTCAAGTCCACGGGGAAGCCATGATCCTGAACTTCACCTTCACCTTAGCCACTTCCTTGCCTTTCTTTAGAGTTTTACCACATGTGTATGAATAGTGTTTAATTTTGTATGTTTGTGTGTTTTGAAACGTTATATAAATGAAATTGCTCTTCCAGGCATCTTTCTTTTTGCTCGACATGTTTGTGAGATTCCTTTGTGTTGCCCTGTGTATTCGTTCATTTTCACAGCTTCCTCCCGCTGATAAAGATTAGTGTTTTTTTTCAAGGCTTTTAAAAATAAATAATGCATCTGTGAAAATTCTTCTGTGTGCGTCCTGGTGCTTTCCTTTATTGCCGACTTTGATTGAGCACTTATTTTGAGTCAGGCACTCTTCTCAGCACTTTAAATGTATTGATTCATTTAAATCTCCTGTAACTCTTTGAGGTAGGTACAACTATTACCCCCATTTCATAGATGAGTGAGTTTAGTCCCAAGAGGTTAAGTACATTGCCTAAGGTGACAAGCCTAAGAAGCGACTAAACTGGACTTTGGTCTGAGCTTTCTAGCTTCAGAGCCTATATTTTCAGTCAAATGGAAGGATACTAATTATTCTGCTAACCAATCACTCAATCGATTTGGAAATTTCTAAGGTTTGTGTTCATTTGTCCACATACAGTTTTGTAAAGTCAAATCCTGTCAAATTTTTTTTTCAATTTTTAAAAATTTAATTTATTGGGATTATATTGAACCAAATTCTTTTAAAATCACAAATCAACACATTTAATGAAGATCCAATATCCCAAGCCTCCTTTTTTGGAGTTGGGATTAAAATTCCCATTATTCCTCTCTGCCCCTATCAAATATTCTGAAGTGTCTGCACTGAAAATCACTTTCAGATTGGGGGAAAATTTACTTTATTAGAAGCAGAATAGTATGTAAACTATCTAAACTATATGAGACCTTTAAAAGCAGTGACTAATTCACATGTCCCACAGAGGGCAGTTCCATGGACAGGCAAATGGAGGGTGATGTTTATTCCCATCAGTATTTGTCTCAATGGCCAGTGAGTGAAAACATAAACATGAGCCATATGTCTGTCTTCTGAGTTGGTGAGAAGCCTCCAAGTACAACCTAGTCAAGAGAATGACAGATTGAGAAATTATATATATATATATATATATATATATATATATATATATATATATATATATGAGGTAAGGAGGAATATACCTCATCTGCGTCCAAGTTTACCAAAGTACCAGAGATGGAGTTTTAAGGAGACACATGAACAGGCAGCCTTTCCTGAGGTCTGGAGGAGCCTCCCTCAGCCAGCACAAGTACAGAATAACACTACAGAATAACGCACCAGCCCTCACCCTTCCTGGGGGAGCCTTGGATGGAGCAATGCCTTCAGAACCTTAGCTCAGCATAAATACCAACTGGATACTTTGTTAAAGGCGAAAACTAGCAAAGTATGAAAGAAATCTTGCAGGTGCCACAGACAAAGAAGTCTGGAAGATTATCAGTGATAAACATAGATGTCTATCAAAGAACTATAGTGAAAGCCAAGGTTACCTTCACCTGTCATGGAAGATCCTGAAGACTAAGGAGAGAGGGAGTGGGACCTAAGCATGCGGAGTCCAGCCCCTCGGAGGGAGATCAGCGACCACCTGACAGTCAGCCAGCCCCTCTGCGGAGGTAGTGATTTTCAGGGAAGGCCATTCTGGAGAAGTTCAGTTATCTCTAAAGGACTCACGGTACTTTGCTCTTAATAACTCCAACTTCTGGTCGGTGTTTGACTAAAACAATTTTAAAGTATTGAATTTAGAAAAATAAAGACTCTTCCATTTCAATAGTTTTAGTTAATTAGGTTGATACTTCATGAAGTCAACCTAAGTATAGTTAAGATAGTTTGTTATATATTTTTGAGTGAAAGAACCAGTTATAAAAGAGTTCAGTATGATCCATTTTTTTTGGGGGGGGGCATATATACATATATGCATTGAAGTGTTTGAAATATTCTATACCAGGGTTTATCAACCTAGACTATACCATTGACATTTCGGGCTGGATAACACTTTGTTGGGGGGGAGGGTGCCCTGTGCACCGTAGGGTTTTTAGCAGCAGTCCTGGCTTCTCCCCCTTAGATGCCAGGAGGACCCTCCCTGAGTCCTGACAATTAAAAATGTTGCTAGACATTGCCAATGTCCCATGGGAGGCAAAATCTCCCCCAGTTCAGAATAATCCCTCTACCCTAATATGTTTATAATGGTTAAATCTACGTGGGAATATAACGGATAATTCTCCCCTGACTCCTTTATTTCTGGTTATTCCACAATAAAAATGTATAAATTCATATTCTATGGTTAAAAAAATAAAGGCTACTATTAAAATGCCCACAGTCATAGCACTATTTATTAAAAAATTACAGGCACATACTTTTGACCAAGGTCTTTGGAAAAAACTGTAGATAGAAACTTTATGGAAGATATAATGTGAGGAACCACAAGTCAAGTCATTCTAGAGAAAAATAGTTCTTCCAAGATAATTTAGCAGAAATTCATCTCAGGACGTGGGAGTGGTTATGTGAGGGCCGGAAAGAATTTGATTTATTTGATTTATGACCCAGATGTGTCGATTCATGCTGACGGAGCCCTCTATTTAATGTTCTCATTATACTTACCACGCTGGACAGCCCTGCGCTCTGGGCTGTACACAGTTTTTCTCTGCACTGATTTCATTTGGAGTTGAGCTCAGCCTGGGGGTACCAGATCTTTCCCGTATTGTAGGCCAAGGGGACAAGTGTCCCTCTTCACGTGCTCTTTTTCCTTGTGCAAAACCAGGCACCAGGTTTCACTCACTTTGTAGTGGGGTATTTTCATTCACCCAGTTGTTTAGAGTTTATGGGATGCAGAAAAGGAGTCAATCACGGACGTTTTCATGAGGGAAACTTACCTAATATGGAACAGATATGGAAATCCTCGAGCTGACAGAAAAGCCAATGAGAGGATGGAGAGTACTTGTCCAAGATGCTGAAACCGCATCTTCCCAGCTCCACTTGGACCTCAGGCACAGGGGTGGAATCCAGTGAGGTCTGAGAAGACGACTTCTTGGAGCTGCTGAGGCCTTGGCCACAGAGGTGACAGGATGCCTGGCGGCACCCACCCACACAGATACACTGCATCTAAGACTGCCTTGCCTTCCGCCATAAAAAATACCTATTGTATACTCAGGTTTCAATACGTGTGTACATATATTGCAAAGTACTGAAGCAACAATTTTAAAGCCTGCACTACTTCTGACATGCTTAGACTGACAAGAGATATAAAAGCAACTCAGATTAGATTCCCTTTCACAAAACCGCTGACAGATTTCAATCTGAAGGCATAATGTGGGAAGCTAATTACTATTGTACTTTTAGGTAAGAAAAACACAGGGAGGCAAGCTCTGCGTTTGAATCAAAACAGTCATATGTCTAAATGGCTTCTCTTTCTGGTGCTAAGCACATGGTCTGTCTGTTGATAATGACAGTAACAAACACAGGCGTGGCACTCCTTATGTGCCAGGCACTGTTCCAAGTGCCTTCCACAGTCTAGCTCTTTTATCCTCAAAACAACCCGAAGGGAGTTATTGTCCCTATTTCATAGATGAGGACACTGTAAGACATAGTAGGTGCTCACTATATATTTTGTGAATGACATGAATAAGCCAAACTATTATCAATCACTTTATTTTCTTTTTGCTCTTACTAACAACTCCTTCTTTCCCACTCCTGATCTTCTTCTATGGGTAGTATTATAAATCTGTTCTTCAAAACCGGCAAAATAATTTTTACAAAGATTGAGAAGAACAGAACACTCAGCTTAATATAATTATGCTGTAAATTAAACCATTAGATCAGAAACTGTTTGGATTTGCAGACAACCTCAAAGGACTGTGACTCCAGAACCCATCTCTCCAGCCAGGGTTGTCTGCCAACAATAGAAGTAAGGAAATACGAGTATCTGTGATCCTGAAAGAGCCTCAGTGGATTACGGGTTTGTGCTGAAAACAAATGAATATTGAGGTAAATCATATAAGATTGCTGTTCCTGTAGGTCAAAAACAGTCAAATATCAATCATTCTATATGGTTCAACTTAATTCTGTCATATTTTAATGAGGTGGTATTGTAGAATTTAATTTTCTAAGAGAATAGTGAAGGGGGTTGGAATAATTACTGGAATTTAGCAAAAATGGTGTTATTTGATGGTACATTTTAGTTTCCACAGTAAATTATGTCACATTTTTAATACACTTAACCTTACACATTAATTTAACTTCCTTTGTATGTCCTTGTGTAGAATAATATAATGTCACCCATTGCTTCAGCTGTTAAATACATTCTGTACGTAAATATTTTTAAAAACACATTTCCATGTATTTTGGATATTAAGCCCTTGTTGGAGCTGTTGTTTGCACATATCGTCTTCCATTTGGTTGGCTGCCTCTTTGTTTTGTTGGTGGTTTCTTTTGATGTGTAGAAGTTTTTTAGATTGATATAGTCCCATTCATTTATTTTTGCCTTTACTTTTCCTGCCTTTGGGGTCAAATTCATAAAATGTAAACATTACTATTATCTATGTTTTCTTCTATGTAATTTTTTGTTTCAGATCTTATATTTAGGCCTTTTATGTATTTCAAATTAACTTTTGTACATGGGGACAAACTGTAATCTAGTTTCATTCTTTTGTATGTGGCTTTCCAGTTTTCCCAGCACCATTTATTTAAAAGGCTTTCTTTGCTCCATTGTGTTTTTGGCTCTCTTGTCAAAAATGATTTGACCATATACATGTGGTTTTATTTCTGGGCTCTCAATTCTGTTCCATTGGTCTGTGTGTCTGTTTTTCTGCCAAAACCATGCTGTTTTGATTATCATAGCTCAACATTAATTAAAAAATGGGCAGAGGACCTGAACAGACACTTCTCCCAAGAAGACATACAGATGGCCAACAGATATATGAAAGGATGTTCCACTTCACTAGCTATTAGGGAAACACAAATCAAAACTACAATGAGATACCACCTCACACCTATTAGAATGGCTATTATCAATAAGACAGGAAATGACAAGTGTTGGAGAGGCTGTAGGGAAAAGAATCCCTCATTCACTGTTGGTGAGAATGTAAACTGGAATAGCCACTACGGTGGTACCTCAAAAACTAAGCATAGAATTACCATATGACTCAGCAATCCCTCTTCGGGGTATCACAAAGATATATGCACCCCTATGTTTACTGCAGCATCATTCATGGTGCCCAAGACATGGAGGAAACCAAAGTGTCCCTCAATAGAGGATTGGATAAAGAAGATGTGGTACATACAATGGACTGATACTCAGCCATAAGAAAAGAATGAAGTACTGCTATTAGCGACAACATGGATGGACCTTGAGAATATTATGCTAAGCTAAATAAGCAGTCAGAAAAGCTAAGAATCATATGATTTCACTCATATGTGGTGTATAAAACTGAAACTCATAGACCGACAACAGTGTGGTGATTACCAGAGGAAATGGGTAAAGAGGGCCAAATATATGATGACGGATGACTTGACTTTGGGATGGTGGGCACACAATGCAATACATTGATCATGTATCATAGAAATGTACACCTGAAATCTGTGTTTACACCAATAAATTTGATTTAAAAAAATTTCCAGAAATAAATGTAATATTCTATTATAAAATGTGGCAAATCCTTACAGGTTAGTTCCTACTTAAAAGCTCCTACTAAGTTATTGAGAGGACATTTTCTGACTATAAAATAATAATAACGGTTTCTGTTTAAACTTCAGAACTTCTTATAGAGCATTAATATGACGACGTAAAGTAGCCAAAAATGGATGATATAAAGAATATCTGTGCCTGATTTGTTTATTTTGAACATATATTATTATGGTTCAATGATGAGTTAGGGTCCTTAAGTGTGACCAACTTACCACCCACTTAGTGATATTTGTACGTTTGAAAATATCTCATTCTTTTAACAATAAACCAAATTCTAAAAACATAGTATTTGTAACATGATTTATTTTACAGTGTTATACATATAAGTGCCCAGAAAATAATTGTAGAAGTGTGCTGTTAGAAAATAACAAAGGGGGCATAGTACACCCACCTGAATATATTCTGTGTCCATTGTGGCAAACATTTTTGAACAGTTACTGGGCACAAAGCAGTGGGGCAGCCACTGTACTCCAGGTGCCTGCCAACACTAAAAGACCCACAGGCATGAACCACCCACCCACACGAGGCAGAATGAAACAAGCACTATGAGAGGGGAGAGAAGAAATAAGTAGCTCCCGTCGATGCAGAAAATCTGGGTAAACTTTTATCTCAGGTACTTCACTGTTTGGTCACTCAGATGTGCACTCACGTGCCTTGCTACAGTGGGGGTCGGGCAGAAAGGGAAGTCTGGGCCTTAGTCTTCCATTTGTACATATAATCCCCAATCCTCCAAAAATTGCACCAGATAGGTTTCATGTTCTTCCAGGGGCTTGTCTGAAGCCTGCTCCTCGTAAAATCTAGACAAAAGGCCCTCATCTGTGAGCTCCTTGTACTCAGGATGCTCACATTCTTCTGCGTCATGTTCAAAGCTAGATAAAGAAGGTATATACAGTCGACCAGTCCGAGGGTCCCAATCGACCAGCGTGGTCACTGGCTCTTCTTCCAGCTCCTCAGGACTGTCTGCGTGCTCCTTTGGCTGGTGGTCCAAGTCTCTGAGCTGAGGGGTATATGAATACAGCAGTGTCTGTGGGCCTGCGTCTGCCAGAGCTGCCTGTCGCTCAGACAATTTTCCTTGTAGGAACAGCTCCTGCAGACTGAGCTCTTGACCTCCCGGCTCCACAGGAATGTCAGTCGATCTTACATCATATTCATATTCAACGATTATTTTATCTGTGGGTATTGTTCTGCTGAGGGACTCTTGCGGGGTCAGGGAAGTCCCTTTGGAGCTTTCCTCAGAATCACAGAAAATGTCCATCAGATGTGAAGTATACCCTAAGTGTTTCACCTCTGTTTCCTCCTGAGGGGCCTCCTCATCCATGCTGGGCTCAGTTAGGTCCCACACATCGTTGCTTTTTTCCATTACACTTATATCCTTATGAGAAATTTTAGAATCCTCCAAAATATTGAGGGTGATAAAGTTAATCACAATTTTTTCCGCAGGTACAAAGAATCTTTTGTCAAGTTCATTTCCATAAATCAAAATCTATAAAGAGAGAAGAGAATGGTTTTCACCTTTTCACTTTAGGGAGACAAGAAAAACAGCTGTTAAGTAGAACTTATACCTGTCATCAGATATTTTTAAAGATCTATTCTTACCAACTCATGGAAGTCAAAATGATGCTTGGAATATGCAGAAAGCCTCATTCACACGGAGGCAGGAGACCCAGGACATCCGAAATGCATAGGGAAGTGAAGAGTGGTCCCCTGGGTGAGTATCTGTCCAGGTTAGAGGTTAGGGGGTGACTGTCCCCTCCTCTAACGGGTTGAGGAAATTCAGGGACTTACTTAATTTCTCAAGCTTTGATTTTTAATTCTGCAAAATCAGAATTTCTGCCACATAGGGAGTGATGAGAACTGAGTGTATCAGATAAAGGTTTTAAAATTGCTTTGTTAATTATAATTTATGCATTTGTTAATAACCTGGTTACCTGGGCTTCCAGCCCTGTTTTTGGATGCTGTCTGGACAGGAGATGTAGATGGGCATGAAAACTGGATGTTAAAGGGAAGATAAGAACATGAGAAGGGATGGTTTTACTTAACTTTCCCCATCCACCAATCTAATCATGAGATAATACAGTCAAAAAGGGGAACCCTTTTGCCAGTTTATTTGGCAGATAGAGAAACTCTAAATGATGTCAGGAAAACTTGTTTCAGATTGAAATTTTGCATGGGCTATGTGGGAGGTACCTGTTCAGAATGCCAAGGATGAGTTAGGTCACAATGCTCATCGTCTAATCCAGTGGTAGTCAACCTGGCCCCTACCGCCCACTAGTGGCCATTCCAGCTTTCATGGTGGGCGGTAGCGGAGCAACCAAAGTATAAATAAAAATATAGATTTAACTATAGTAAGTTGTTTTATAAAGATTTATTCTGCCAAACTTAGTGAAAATCAGCATAAAGTATTTGTAAGTTATTATTATTATTATTATATGCTTTAACTTGCTGTAACTCTGCTTTATAAATTTTATAAAGTAAAGTTACTTCCCTACTTTATAAATCACCATTACTGTGGAACCGGTGGGCGGTTAGAAAATTTTACTACTAACAGAGATACAAGAGTGGGCGGTAGGTATAAAAAGGTTGACTACTTCTGGATCCATGATGTGGTTTCAGTGAACATTATGAAACAGGTCCTTCGGCTTCATTCTTTTACAAATCTTTTGGTTTCAAAAAGTCACTTGTGGCCAATTCTGTGAATTTTCCTTCCAGGAAAGGTCTCCCTATGTCATTAAAAATCTAGCTCAGCAACCTAAATGCAGGCAGATTCATAGTTCAGTTTTAAACTGAACTAACAGGGATACATGTATGTTTCGTTTACATGTGAATGTACATATTTTATTAACTCCAACGAAATCATTTTTATTGTTAAAATATGCTCAACCTTTCAAAACCCTCAGTGCCTGGTCCCGAAGCAGAAGGGGTGCTCCTCTGGCTTTCCTGTTCTCCCCACTGGGCACGAGGAGGCCCTGCCATTTTCCTCCTGAATGTGCTGCTACTCCATGTCTGTGTCTTCCACTCTCCTCTTTTTTTTTTTTTTTTTGTATTTTTCTGAAGTTGGAAACGGGGAGGCAGTCAGACAGACTCCCACATGTGCCTGACCGGGATCCACTCGGCATGCCCACCAGGGGGCGATGCTCTGCCCATCTGGGGCATTGCTCTGTTGCAACCAGAGCCACTCTAGTGCCTGAGGCAGAGGCCACAGAGCCATCCTCAGCGCCCAGGCCAACTTTGCTCCAATGGAGCCTTGGCTGCAGGAGAGGAAGAGAGAGACAGAGAGGAGGGCGAGGGGGAGGGGTAGAGAAGCAGATGGGCACTTCTCCTGTGTGCCATGGCCGGGAATCGAACCTGGGACTCCTGTATGCCAGGCCAAAGCTCTACCACTGAGCCAACCGCCAGGGCCACTCTCCTCTTTTCAACTCTCATCTTCTATCGTCTGGAAAACTGCCAGTGTCCTAGTTGCTCTACTTGTTTCTTCCAGTCTCACTCCCCCAATGCTGTTTTAGGCCCACTATTCAGTTGGATCCAAAACACAATAGTGACCACGACATTCCCAACCAAAACCCTACAGAGACTTCTTTCCCTAAAGAATAAAGCCCAGGCTCCTTAGAACAACAGCCCGATTCTCTCATTACCTGGCCTTACAACCCACTCTCCCGTCTCATCTTTCATGGCTCCTTATCAGGACCTTATGCTCTAGCAATGCTGTGCGGTTTCCCAAACAGCTCCGCGCCGCCTCTCCCCTGCTGTTTCTTCTGCCTGCCGTAGGTCCCTGACTCTTGCTCACTTTTGTAACCAAGGCCAGGCATGACACTTCTCCTGATCCACCCTGTAGGGTATCAGTACTCTCCCTATACTCTTAGTAGCATCGCAGTGCCTGCTTTCGTCTGAGCCATAACATAACATTTTGAAATACTTGTTCCCAACGGACTTGAATCTCTAGAAAGCCATGGACCATGACTAAATTCATCCCATACCTCGTGACTTAGTCTAATCTGGTCATGACACTAAAACTCTTGGTCAAAGCTAAGGAATCGATCTTTCTCTTTGGTTATGTTACTGAGTTAATCTAGTAGAGAAAGTGGTTTTTAATCCATCAGTTCTTTAACCCGAAACTCACTCTGCCCATGAAAGGAATGGTGTCTGTTCTAAAGCCCCCTTCTCTACCTTCCTGGAGGTACATTTAACAAGTCCGGCCGCCACTAAGCACTCACCAAATTTGCTGGATGTTTCTCTTTGCCAACATGGATATATCTGTACACAAAGAAGCCCATCACAGAAAAGATAAACACGGTGACAGATATGGGCAAAACATAAGAGAGGATGATTTTAACCTTCAATGCTGATGTTTGATCTGTTCAAAAAAAAGAGAAGGGGGTAGAGCGTTATAATTTGGAGTGGTGGGAAAACACTGGTAATGTCGAGAGGCTTTGGGCAGATCACTGACATTTAGGAATTCAGTTTTCTCATTTATAAATAATATTATTAGGGAGACCCCCTGTTCTGACAGGAAGACAGAATTCTTCCTGTCTCTGACAATAGATGGCTGTAAGGAATCATCTGACTATCTCATATCTCTGTAGCCAAGGATGTGGTAACAACCTAAGTCAGCATATGTTCTAAGATTCTATGTCTGGCTCTGAGATTCATGCTGGTTTTTATACTTGAGGGTAAATGTGTCTGAAATTCAGGCAACTCACAGCATTCCAAACCAAACGATGAAACTCTCTTGTAAGGATCCCACTACGCAGCCCCACTTTCCCATGCCACTCAGTTGACTCAATCTTTTTCATACATTCAGGAGAGGACAGGAATATATGCTGTCACCTTCATATGACCAGGAGAACTACCCTCACACTGGTTGTCTTCCTCGGTACTTATGGAGCTTGCGGGTGAGTGTAGGGAGGTCACAGCTGCTGGGTACTGAGAATGGCAGTAACTCCCTTCCAGGTTTTGATGTGCTCTGGGTTCATGATGAGTAAAAGTCCATAGGGGATGAAAAGACCCAGTGAATACTTAAAAAAAAAGTAGTCTTGGCCAACCATTGTTGAGAGTATACAGTTAATGAACAGGGATCACTCTAACATGTATTTGTTAAGTTCCTATGGGATACTTGGAAGCTGTGACAGTTAATTTTATGTGTCTATTTAGCTAAACTATGGTACCCAGATATTTGGTCAAATGTTATTCTAGATCAGGGGTCCCCAAACTTTTTACACAGGGGGCCAGTTCACTGTCCCTCAGACTGTTGGAGGGCCGGACTATAAAGAAAACTATGAACAAATCCCTATGCACACGGCACATATCTTATTTTAAAGTAAAAAAACAAAATGGGAACAAATACAATATTTAAAATAAAGAACAAGTAAATTTAAATCAACAAACTGACCAGTATTTCAATGGGAACTATGGGCCTGCTTTTGGCTAATGAGATGGTCAATGTGCTCCTCTCACTGACCACCAATGAAAGAGGTGCCCCTTCCAGAAGTGTGGCGGGGGCCAGATAAATGGCCTTAGGGGGCCGCATGTGGCCCGCGGGCCGTAGTTTGGGGACCCCTGTTCTAGATACTTCTGTGAAGGCATTTTTTTAGATGAGATTAGCATTTGAATTAGTAAACCTGAGTAAAGCAGACTGCCAGGTACAGGGGTCCAGGTACAGCTAAGTTCTTCTATCCTGAACAATTCTCAAAGAGCACGTCTGTCATCAGGCCCCACACAGAAAGGTGCCAGCATCACAGTGCAGGTGTCGCAGGTGGCACAGTACCACCTGCTCCTACTTTAGGCTACAACTCAGCCCAGTCCTCCGAATACAATGCCTGGTCTCTGGGCGAAACTTGCCTTAATTAAAAGGAGCCAGGACAGCAGTGGCTGGTGGCACATGGTGTATAGTAGCACATGTTGGCTACAATAAACTTAAGAACATGTCCCTGCTTTGTAGGGACTGGGGAACTATGGAGAGCAGGCATATTTTTCAAAGAATAGTCCCAAAAGAGAGAATACTGATTTTTTTTAAAGTAGGTTGTTAGAGCAGTGTCTTGGAAAGGTATTGAGGGTGATTTAACAGCTGGGATATCATGAAAAAGGTAAGGACTTGAAATGGTGTCTCCTTGTTCTTTTGTTACCTTTCCTAAACTACATAGTTAGAAAGTCGCTCCATCCGCTTACCGAGAAATATTTCATCTGTACTTCGGTTGCTTAACTCTGCCAACTGATAAAGTGACTTCCACTGGAAATGCATTCCTACCATTTGGCCACCGATCAAGCTACGTATTAGTAAACAGAGCACTTTATCCAAATACAGATGATTTCTCTTTTTTTGTTTTTTTGTTTGTTTGTTTTGTTTTGTTTTTTTTTTTTCATTTTTCTGAAGCTGGAAACAGGGAGAGACAGTCTGACAGACTCCCGCATGCGCCCGACCGGGATCCACCCGGCACGCCCACTAGGGGCGACGCTCTGCCCACCAGGGGGCGATGCTCTGCCCATCCTGGGCGTCGCCATGTTGCGACCAGAGCTACTCTAGCGCCTGAGGCAGAGGCCACAGAGCCATCCCCAGCGCCCGGGCCATCTTTGCTCCAATGGAGCCTTGGCTGCGGGAGGGGAAGAGAGAGACAGAGAGGAAAGCGCGGCGGAGGGGTGGAGAAGCAAATGGGCGCTTCTCCTGAGTGCCCTGGCCGGGAATCGAACCCAGGTCCTCCGTACGCTAGGCTGACGCTCTACCGCTGAGCCAACCGGCCAGGGCCAGAAATGATTTCTTCAACCTCCTTTGTTTTGGGTTTTGCTTGCTTAGCATTTTAGTTTTATTTGACACATGGTAGCGAACCCCTCTTTTTTAAAGGAAAGGGTATGATAAGGATAGAGATTCAAAACAAAGCTTTTCACTTTTTATCCGTACTCACAAAATTCCCTTTTTATGCCTTGGGACATTTTCATCATACAATGTGGGGGGTGCGAGGGAGGAGGAGAGCTGGGGTTCTGTCACAGTTCCTATCCCTTAGCTGGTGACGGAACCGAGGCTTGGAGGAAAAGGTTGTGACATTTGTCTTAGGCCAGCACGTTCAGAAGAGAGAAAGAGAAGACCACTGGATGAAGAGCCATTTAATGAATTTATTTTCAATTTTCAGGTTTTGAGTATAAGGTCCTGTCACCCTGGGGGAAGAATGATTCAATAAATGCCAAGCTCCTAACTCTGTGTCTCCTAATGGGGAGGAAACTCCCCACTCACGTCTTTGGCGGCCAAGTTCAGGAAACAGGAGAAGGAGACAAATAAGAGGAAGGAGAGAGAGAGAGGCAACTGAAGTTCGGCAGTAATTCCCAGCCTGTCAGTGATGTGTGAACACACTTGCGGAGCCTGTATTTTGTACTCCGGAGGGGGAGCAAAGGATCCTGCCTTAGTGTTTTTAAGAGCACGCTTTGTTGTGTGTTTTTTAAAATTTTTAACTTGATTTTAATTTATTGTGTTTACATAGATTCTAGTGTTCCCCCGAATGCAGCCCCCCTCTCCCTGTGTTCCCCTCCCCCCTTCCCTCCAGGATTTGCTTTCCTGCACTCTATAACGCTGTTATGTATATATAATTTCACCAATCTCTTTCCCTTCTCTGATCCCATCCTGTCATCCCCTTTCCCTCTGTCCGCTTTCCCTCTGGCATGCTTTGTTTTTAGCAATAAAATGGTATGATGTTCTTAAAGACCATAAAACTTCTATTGACCAGAGTGATTATACTTTTAAAAAAGAAAAAAAAAGATGTGTGTAAACATTCTTGTTATTTCCTAAGGCAGAGGCTTGTTGGCAGCAAAGGTCAGCACTGGTGCTGAGCGTCCCCCAGGGGGTGAAAACGCTCCCTAACTTTGGCCACATGTCAAGGGCAGTGTCCCAGGCCGCTCAGTGCGTTCCCGATGACAGCCGTTGCTGCCTCTGCCGCAGCCTCTTTCTGGTAGAAATGGACTTGCAGTGCCTTGTCTACACTGCCATACCTTCTTCTGGTTATATTAGACTTCCTTCCTCAGAGCAGCTTAGAGGGTTTTTTTTTTCAGCTTACCTTTCAAAGTACTGACACACCGCTTCTCGGAAGGCTGAGCGTGGCGAGGAGGCCCTGGGACAAAGGACTCCACGTGGACGCAGTACAGGGTGTCCGGCTCCAGCCAGCTGAGCAGCAGCGTGTGGTTGGTCACACACTGAGACCACTAAGTTAGGGAATTGCAAACGTCAGTCACAGGCAAAGATTTCCAGTACGACCCAAATAACTCTACAAGGAATAAAAGACCGAGGTACCATGGAATCCTTTACTACAGGGGTCCCCAAACTACGGGCCCGCGGGCCACATGCGGCCCCCTGAGGCCATTTATCCGGCCCCCACCGCACTTCCGGAAGGGGCACCTCTTTCATTGGTGGTCAGTGAGAGGAGCATAGTTCCCATTGAAATACTGGTCAGTTTGTTGATTTAAATTTACTTGTTCTTTATTTTAAATGTTATATTTGTTCCCGTTTTGTTTTTTTACTTTAAAATAAGATATGTGCAGTGTGCATAGGGATTTGTTCATAGTTTTTTTTTATAGTCCGGCCCTCCAATGGTCTGAGGGACAGTGAACTGGCCCCCTGTGTAAAAAGTTTGAGGACCCCTGCTTTACTATGACCACAAGCTTCCTTTCCAGCAAACAGCTTTCAAAGACCCCTTCCTCGAGCTCGGCAGAGCCTGGTCAGGAACGGGAACAACCCTGGCAACAACGCTAAGTAATAACACAGGATGGATTTCTTATTCAGCTCTGTCCTGTGTTCTTGCTGACATTTTTTGGTTTCTTGGATAATGACCGACAAATACTATGCAAGTAAAAGCTCTCTACCAAATTGAGGTGGATAGTAGCTACTCCACTAGCAACATCATACCCCATTAACAGAGTTTCTGTAAAGGAAATCTGAAGAAAGTTCTTTAAGTTTCTACATAGCTTCAATGCAGGATGGCATCTCTTTTGAGCATCACATATTCTCACTTTCACATGCAGAGAATTTAAGCATCGGGGCTGCTTGCTCCAGCCTTGACTGCAAAAAGCGACACAGATCATGTGCCCTCATTCCATTCCAGGCTTACCGTTCTGTTTGATTTCACATTATATATGGACACATTATACTTCAGATTAGAGTATATTTGTTGCATAGAAATGGAACTCTCTTCTGGATTTTTCTTCCACTTCTCTGGAGCCGTCAGAACAACAGAAATGGATTTCTCATCAGAAGTCAAAGCAACCTCTGGCGGGCCAATCTGAGCTTAAAGCGAAGAGGAGAGGGAATTACGTTCAGATGTAGAAATCATCTTGGATGCAACTACAGTCTAGTCCTCCTGGGATCAAAGCTCTGAAGCCTACCCTCTGATTTGAGATGCCCCGAAATGGTCCTACGTGGATCCAAGTCATGCCAACTCTTGAAGCAAGCATTCCTCGTACCCTGACACAATGTTAAAACAGTAAGTTGAGGGTTGCATTTGCTTCGTTCCTAGTCAAATGGATAAACAGTACTTGATGATGCTAAATACAATAAAAACTGTTTATAACACTGCTGTAACTTGGGATTGGTGATAAATAACATTCATATGATTTGATACATGGCAAAAATCAGACATGGAGAAATGAAGCACTGTTGTAAAAACCTTTGGAGAGGTGCTTGGAATGATCTAGAAAAGGGGTTAGCATAAAGGTCCAGATGCAATCTCTGCTGCGGCTATTATCTCTATAAATGTAAAGCCCATGCTGAGCTCTTGGCTGTAGAAAAACAGAAAAGGGTGGTGGTGCCGCAGTGGGCAGAGGGCAGTGTGCTCCTGTCGGATGTAGCAGGGGTCCGGGGGAAAGGCTCCACCCCGGGGGGCCCAGAACTTGTACATTTCATCAGGACCACTCTGAGTGAGTCCTCTGTCCAAGTCAGCTACAGATCAGGGGATGGAATGATTACAAAGCCAATACCAACCAGGAAGGTGTCTTAATAGGTGTAATTCCAGATGAGTTACACCTAGAAATTATGCTATCACACCACCAAGTTTATAATAAGAAATGACTTAGTTTGTGATCAGAATAATCTTTAATCAATCTTGTGGACATATTCAATGGTTTATAAGCCCACAACATTAAAAAAAAAATCTGTGAGTTCCTCAAATTACATAGTCTCCCCATCAAATAATAACATAAAATCAAAATTGATAATATTGGCATCTAGCATCAGTTTGGGATCTGGGAGAGATCTTTGAGGTCACTTGGCCAAAGCTTTCATTCTAAAGATGAGACTCTGGGATCCAGTGGGTCACTCCACCAGCTGATGGCCAGAGTGCAGGACAGAGCCAGGCAGGGCACTGACTTCGTGGAAAAACTCTCTGAGGCCGAAACTGTTGACATCAGGAGGTCAGACAAACGTGATATTCGTATGTGTTTAACAGACAACTGCGTTACTTACTCTCTAAGAAAGGATAGAACCGTCCAGTCTCTGCCCAGCTGGAGCAATTAGTTCCCCAAACGGCCTTAACTTTGGCATAATATTGATGTTCATAGTCAGAAGTTTCAGCAGAGAGATCACAGTAGGTCCTATTGATGTCTCTGCATTCGGATTTATTCAGCCATTTCTTTTGCCCATATCTGCCGAGAAGGAAACTGTGAATTAATAATGAGGTGCCCTCTTTGCTTTACAATAGGAAAAAAACAGTCATTATATAAAGCTGAATGGACCTTAAGACCTTCTCTTCAGAAGAACAGAGGTGCCTGTCAATGAGATAAAAAAGAATCTTCTTTTGCTGCTGGCAATTTTTTTTTTCATTAGTTGTCAGGAACATGAGTCAGAGTTTCTGTGATCACCTTTCTTTTCTGCGAATTGTAATGTGGACAGTACATTCTGCAAGCATGATTTCATTATTCTTGGGCTACAGTAAAAACTGTATGTATCATGTAATCAATTCTTCTAGTAATTATATCTATATAAGCTTTTAGTCCACAATGCACAGTCTAAGGTTGGCTTGATGGGTTGTTCTTAGAAAAGTTAGTAATTTTTTTTCTTGGAAGAAAAATTACCTTGACATTCTCATAAAATTTAAAAATCTATTTGCCATCAAGGGTAGGGGGGAATTCACTCAGTTGAAGTAGATGCCCAAACTTGCATTTTCAATAAATTATAGTGATAATGATGATATTAACTAGGTTGTTCACATTGATTTTTTTCTGCTTTATATTATTAGAAAGATAACACCCCCAGTAAATAGAAGCAGGGTATTTTAGGTGGGAAAGATTGAGGTATAGTGAGCTGAAGTGACAGGAGATAAGCCAGGGAAAGAGACAGGGTTGCTACTGAACGGTGTGAGGGTTTTAGAAAGATAACTCTGGTGGCAGCATGGAGAATGTCATGGGTTAGGAGTGGCAGTCCAGAGACAAGTTGAGAGGATACTGCATAGTCCAGGCAGAAGATGCAGGTGGCGTAGACAAGGATGGTGGCAGTGAAACAAATGCTAGGACAAAAGGAAGCAATATCAGGAGACAGAACTTGGTGACTGAATGATAATAAGAGATAAGTTAAGAATGATGTCTCCTTCTGCCTGGGACAAAAAGGGTGAAATGGTGGTAACATTTACCAAGATAAGGAAGGTTGAAGAAGAGTGGGTTTCAGAAATGGGGAGTGAGGAGAAGGAAGGAAAGTAAGGAGTGCAGTTGACATGCTGAGCTTGAGGTATGTCAAAGATATCCAAATACAGACACCCAGAGACCCTGGGGCTCGGGAGAGAGGTGTGACTAGGAGGTAGTGATTTTGAAGTCAATGGCATAAAACTGCTCCTTGAAAGCGTAGGTGTGAATGAGATTATCCATGGGAACACAACAAAGCCTAGGATAAAATTTCAGGAGCATCAAGATTTAAAGGTTGGATACAGATTATACATATAAACAGACAACAGCTTGGTGATGACCAGAGGGAAAGGGGGTGGGGGGGAGGTAGAAGAGGGTAAAGGGGGTTAAATGGTAGCAGAAGGAGACTTGACTTTGGGTGGTGAGCACAAAATACAATATGCAGATGATGTGTTATAGAATTGTACACTGGAAACCTATTCTTAAAAAAAATAGCAGCTAAAGAGAAAGGAGGAAAAAAAGGCATCACAAAAGCAAGAGAAAGAACATGTCTTGAGAAGGAGGAAATGTCAATTTTATTAAGTGTTGACAAAGATTAAGGGTATCTTCCCTTTACAGAATATGGAAACAGATTGTTGAAAGTAAATGTCTCCTATTGCATAGCTATCAGAAGACATTAGAAACGCTATCGTCAGAGCTTGTTGACCAACTTTTCCATCCAAGTGATCAATCACCATTACCTAGGTGTTTCCCAACGTTTTTTGACTATGGATGAGCCACATGAAGCAATATATTTTACATTGTGACCCAGCTCACAAAAACATACATATATCTAACATACTAAAACAAAGGTTTTATAAGATAATAGCTAAATTTTACTGCATGTCATGCATTCAGCTGTTTTCTATTCCAATCCACTCCATATCATTCCAATCGTTTCCAGTAAAAATGTTAGTAATATCCCTCAAAATTGATTTCATGACCCACTAAGAGGTCTTGACTTGTGTTTTCAGAAATATTGCCATTGTCTATTTGAACCCTCCCTTCGTCAAAGGCAGGACAGCTTCCCATGACAGATGTTGAATGAGAAAATGGTCTTTCCTGGGTTCTGGACAAAATACTTTGTAAGTCTGACAAGCCGACAGACATGAATATTCACTCAGTACTCCAGTAATGATGTCTGTGCAAGGCAGAAAGTCATGAGGTCTCTGATTGCTTTCTGGTAATGGCAGGAAACACCAAGTGATTGTGTGCCAGATGGTGTTTAGATTTGCAATTTGCATGCTTTATCTCACTTAATTAGCATAATATCCCTAGGAATCAGATGCCATTATTTTTATCCTGTTTTACTGATGAGGAAACTGAGGCTTAGCAAGATTAAAGGAACCAACTAAAGTTCATGTTACTAGTAAAAGATATATCTGGGATTTGAACCCACTTTCCCAATGCCAAAGCTTGAGCTTTTAGTGTCACACTTCATTTGTTGCATAAATTCTTTTGGCAGATATAATTTAAACTTTTGTTAAAATTTCATCTTTTACTTGGAAACAAACTTCACTCAAAAGCATAATATGGAACCCGCCCGAGGTTACCCAGCTAGGTCCGTAGCCTGGCTCTGTACCCAGGACCCGAGCTGAGCTTGGAGCCCTGTCAGTGAAATGCACCGCCCTGTATTCCTATCCACCTCCCAAATTTGTGTTTAAATTTCCTTTATCAGAAGTCGCACAGTCTAAATTATCTTCTGTCAGAGAGCAGCGATGAATCTGCCCATTTTTAAAAATCCTTTTCTGAATCACAGAGACCTATAAAGGACAGAGCAGGCTCTTTGCTCCACCTAATGGAAAGGGAGGCAAGAGCACACACTGTGGGCCGTCCCTCTTTCACAGTAAGGTCTTCTTTTCGGAGCCCCCGCTACTTCCTGGGAAACTCCTCCGCCAGGAGAGAGAGGGTTTGGATAAATGACGTCATTATGAACAGCAGTTGAAGCTTTCCACTGCCTTTGGTGGTCGGAATATATTTTTTTAATTTTTTAATTTAATTTTATTTTTTTGTATTTTTCTGAAGCTGGAAACGGGGAGAGACAGTAAGATAGACTCCCGCATGCGCCCGACCAGATCCACCCGGCACGCCCACCAGGAGCAACGCTCTGCCCACCAGGGGGCGATGCTCTGCTCCTGGGGGGGGGGGGGTCACTCTGCTGCAACCAGAGCCACTCTAGCGCCTGGGGCAGAGGCCAAGGAGCCATCCCCAGAGCCCGGGCCATCTTTGCTCCAATGGAGCCTTGGCTGTGGGAGGGGAAGAGAGAGACAGAGAGGAAGGAGAGGGGGAGGGGTGGAGAAGCAGATGGGCGCTTCTCCTGTGTGCCCTGGCCGGGAATCGAACCCTGGACTTCTGCACGCCAGGCTGACGCTCTACCACTGAGCCAACCGGCCAAGGCCAGGAATTTTTTTTTTTATAAGACAAAAATATGGTACATTTTTAAAAAACTCAAAACAATCAGAAAAGTAGAATCAAGAGAGAAATAATTCACCCTGAAACCCATTACCCTTGAACATTTGGTACACATGATTCTGGGCATCTCATTATGCTTACACATAACCAGAAGGCTAATTAGCTGAATATATAAATAAAACTAGATTATATGACACCTATGGTTTTAATAAAAGGAGTAAATTTAACTTAACTTAAACTTTAATTTAAAAGAGAAAGTGAAGTGAAATGAAAGGAATTTCTTTAGTTTAAATGTTTCATCACCACAGGAGATATCAGTTCTTAAACAATCTTTTAAATTAAGAAAAGTCTTTTGAAAAATATTGAGCTTAGTTATTAAAATGAAGTATTTTCATTTTAGATTTCATTTAATAGTTTCACACTATGAAAATCAGTCCACTCATAGTTTTTCTCCACCTTCTGATTTGTTCTTTTATTGTTTATGTTCAAACATTTACAAGAAATTTCAACCACCATATCTCCCATTACTATTTAGTCTTTCTGTATTTAGATTTTTATAAGGCACGCTACTGGTCTTGATGCCATCACCCTGTCATCACTAAGTTCTTTGTTTAGGGTCATCTTTATTTTCTGTATCAGGTGGCTATTAGCGTTAATTAGCGGTGCCCCCCCCCCACCAAAGAAAAAGGTCTCGGTAGAGTGCAATCCTAAACTCCCACCTGCTTGGAAATACGTCTGTTGACCTTGATTAGAGGCTTAGCCAGCTCTTTTTTCCTCGGAAGATGCACTACTGTTTTCTGCTGAAGTGCTGCTGGACAGAAATCATCGCATCCTCCCAGCCGACGTGGGTCACTATTACTACCACTTAGCTACTTAGAGACTTAGTTTTTAAAGTCCATTTAGCATTTTTATTTTCCATCTTTTTCCTAAGCTCTGCCCACTTGCTTTAAATTTTTTCCCTGTGGTCTCAGGCTTTATCATTAGCAACACATTCTTTATGGACTTGAATTATGGACAGTTATTTGGCTGAATTTTTTTCCTCCTTCCATGAGAAAATTTTTTGGGAGACTCTTAACCTGTATTCTTTTTTTCCTCTTTCTGTCTTCCAGCAATGATGGATAGGTACTATGTTGGCTTCTTTGCAACTACTGCTCTTTGAACGGGGCCAGCTATTTTTAGAATATTGGGTGAATGGGTACAGGAAGAGGGTCCATTTACACACCTGATCACAGAGTCGTATCATTCCCTCTGACAGGGAGCCTGCCCACCCTCAGTAGACTGCTGTGGCTGATGGTGCTTCCCCGGGCTGCGTCCCCACCCTCTCGCCCCCACCCTGTGTTTCTCCCTGGGCTGCTACTCACCTTCTCCAATGGCTATATCACTTGAACCTGATTTCTCTTTTAGCTCCTCCTTCTCTGACATTATGTGGCACCAACCTGGGGACATTTCCTCAATTTCTGGTGATGGAAATCCTTAGATTCCACATCCTTAGATTATTAGGTAAGCCTCTGTGACATTTATTCTTGTGAAATTATTTTCTACTGTTGCAGTTTGAGAAGGTATAGGTTTACCTCCAGATTCCATGGCTGTTTTCTTTCCGATTAATAGTATTCGGCTTGTACGCCCTGTGGTTGGTGGCTTGGGGACCGTGGTCATTTACTTGGTTGCTCTGAAGATGGGCTTTGTCAATCTGGTTTACATTCCTTCTTGCTTACAATGAATTTGAGGGGGAGTGAAAGTAAAAAGATCCACTCCTTACTGTCTTTAATAGGAACGGCTAGTTGCACATAATTCTGTGCTCAGTTTCCCTGAAAAATGTCTACATTTCCAATGTTTAGACATTTCAGAGATGGTGGGTGTCCTTGTTTGCTCAGCCACAGTACAGGCTTTTGACCAACTTCTTTCCTCCATTTCCAGAGCCGCCCCTCGCCTCAGCCCCAACGCTCCTGACTCCATGAAGACATTGTTTTTAGTTTAACCCAACAAAATTTAACATGGAACATCTAAAATTTACTCTTTCAAACATTCATACAAAAGGTGATTTATCTTCATGCAATTACTAGGAGTCTGGATCTTATGTTTACGAATTAGCCAAAAGGAAAAGAACCAACTTACATGAAATACTGCACAGAGTAAGTGACTTCTGCTCCCTGTAGGCCCTCCGGTGGACTCCACTGTAGGACATTCTTCATGTTTATGGATAAGAAGGTGACATTGGTAGGTTTAGGCAAACCACCAGGGACACAGGGAACTGGAACAGGAGAAGAGAGACATCAAGGTCTTAAGAGGAGAAAAAAGAAAACATCACCGCCCTTCAGGGCAGCGAGTCTCCAGATACGGCCGCCAGTCCGGTGCTCTGTGTGCTTCCTCCCAAACGGAACCTGCACTAACACCGTGACGCACATCAACCGACGGACAGAATGGGGCAGGAGTGACTCTGGGACTAAGCCTTCAGGTCTGGTGGCTTCCACTTCCACTTTTGCCTGTTGGAAGCCCTGAGCTGCCATGTAGAAGTCGGGCTACCCTGCTGGAAACACCATGTTAAGAGGCCAGGTGATGAGGAGGAATAATTTTTTCATCATGCCATTCCGTATTTTGAAAAGAAAACATACTTCATTATAGACGTGAAATGTGTATACCTCTCCTCTGCCAAGTCCACATTATGGGGAAATCATATGTATCACTGCAATTTTGACAGCCAGTCCCCAAGATGCCCTCAGTTATCCCCTCACCTGGCACTCACAGCCTGTAGAGTCCCCCTCCCCAACACACACTCTGTTTCTGGGCTGGTCCTAGGTGACCAACAGCGTATGGTAGAAGTGATGATACAACATTTCGTAGATTAGGTTATAAAAGACATTGTGGCCTCTCTCTTGCTTTCTTCTCTTGGATTAATGCCTCCTTCCAAAAGGCACGCTGGTGAGCTCCAAGTGGATCCTTTAGATCAGGGGTCTCAAACTCGCGGCCCGCGGGCCTCATGCGGCCCGCCCACCAATTTTGTGCGGCCCGCAGACTAATCAAACTTCGTGGATTAGTCTGCGGGCCAGTCTGCGGGCTGCACAAAATTGGTGGGCGGCCGCATGCGGCCCATGGGCCGCGAGTTTGAGACCCCTGCTTTAGATGATCACAGCCCCAGCCGCCCATCACCTGATTATACTTTCATGGGAGACCCTGAGCCAGAACCACCTGCAAAGTCACTGCTGGACTCCCGGCCCTCAGAAACTCTGTGAGATAATATATGTTGTATCAAGCTGCCAAATTTTGAGGTAATTGGTTACACAGACATAGATAGCTAATACAACAGAGATTCTAAAAATGAGAGAAACTAAGAGAGATTAATCACTAAAAAAAAACCTCAAATTAAATGAGAAGAAAACAATATGACCCCCTCCATTCCCAATAATGTTATAAATGACTCTTGTTTTAACAATCATGAGTATTCTTTTTAATAGGTCAATTTTTATCAGTTTCAGAGCATCCCTTTGTCAATAAATCAAAGTAATATCCATTTATCTATCATTAAAAAAGAGAAAAGTGGTCAGGCCCTGGCCGGTTGGCTAAGTGGTAGAGCGTCAGCCTGGCATGTGGAAGTCCTGGGTTCAATTCCCAGTCAGGGCACACAGGAGAAGCACCCATGTGCTTCTCCACCCTTCCCCCTCTCCTTTCTCTCTATCTCTCTCTTCCCCTCCCGCAGCCAAGGCTCCATTGGAGCAAAGTTGGCCTGGGTGCTGAGGATGGCTCCATGGCCTCCACCTCAGGTGCTAGAATGGCTCCGATTGCAGCAGAGCAACACCCCAGAGGGGCTGAGCATTGCCCCCTGGTGGGCATGCCGGGTGGATCCCGGTCAGACGCATGCAGGAGTCTGTCTCTCTGTCTCCTTGCTTCTCACTTCCTAGGGAAAAAAAAATAAGAAGAGTGATCAAGATGAAATTGAAGAAGTACAAAGAGGGCTAGATCCCCTTCTTTCTGAGCCCTGGGAAGGAATCTGGATTATTTTTGAAATTCAGTGGGAAAGTATGTCATCAGCAGAAGCCACGAGCTGATTCCTATTTTAAGTGAAAAGATTGGCTAGGGGCAATAGAACTGGAGAGACCAGTAGCACTATAATTACAGCTGCCCTAGGAGGAAGGCTGAGCTAGTATCCAATGCTGGCTGTGCCTATGGAGCTGGTGGGCAGCTTGGAGCTCTGTTTTCAAAGTAGAAATGACAGGACCTCCCGATGAAGAAAAGCTTTAAGAGTCTCATGAGTAAGAGAGCTGTTCTGTTGTGAGAGCTAAATGAACAGATGAGGATATATCAAGAAACACTTGCCCTTCTATCAGTTTGGCTGATGCAAAAAGTGACAAAAAAGAGTTAGCACTTTGTTTTCAGAGGTGGGAAATAGCACATTTAAGAAAGAAAATGAATTGGTAACTAGTATGTTCTTGTGGTTTTTAAACCTTTGCAGTTTTAGGCACAGCGTTTATTTCAAGTTTGGACAACACAGAGAAAGAATGAATAAACATTTCAGTTGAGGTAAATCATTTTTCTAACCTGCCTATACAGATATGATAATTTAATTAACATCAAAGTGAAATATATGTCACACCCACGTTGATATCAGCAGTCAAGTGCCAATTTATGGGTAACAAAAGCACTTTTCTTCACATAGTCGGGGCCTGAAAGTAGAGCTTTGATCCACTGATAGTCCATTGATTGTACATCCCAAATCATAAAGCTGTTGGACTGAAACTCATGGTTGTTTGAGATTGCTGTCCCAGTACAACTTTGGTTTGAAACGCAAGATTCTTCATGGTCTGTTTTGCTATCTCCTTTTGCAATTCTGTCAAATGCACCATGTTCACCAGCCACACCAAATTACCTGTACTAGCCCAACTTGCTCTGCTGCTGTGTGCCTTTATAATTTTGGTATCCTTCTACAGTATCTTTTGGAACTAAAGACCCCTTGTTCCTTTCTGTGTGCATCCACTGGATGAACACTAGCTTGCAGTATTATAGCAACTGAAATATGATGATGCTGTGATGTTATGTAGGCAAGCCCTGTCTCCAATAAAGAAAGCAGGCATTTCTGATGACAGTCGTCTGGATAAGAGGCTGGTCTTTGAAGAGAAAAACTGAACTTAGAAGACCTCAGAAAGGGGCAGGACTTCTGCGTTCCCTTTGAGCTTTTCTGACCAGAGCGTGGGCTTTGAGCAATAGAGGGATACTTGAGGGAATTGTGGGTACTTAAGATGGCCTCTACCATAACAAAGCTCTGATGGGTCTGCAGAGAGCTGTCCATTTAATGAACTTCTAAGGAAGGATTGGTTAGCTATATCTCGTACATCATATCATGTCAAGTTGTGTCCCTTCTCAGTGTTCGCTTTCCTTTTGTTTATAGCTTAGCCTTTGAGGAAAGCCTTCTAGCCTATCTTCATCTATGTCATAGTACCATAGGAAACACATTCTGTGTCTACTTTTGGGTCCTTCTAGTAGGAAGAGAACAAATAAAGAGCCTTTAAAGTGGGTAAATCTATGACAACTTCATTAGCAGAATTTCAGAAAATATGGCTGTTACATTGGCTCCAAGAGGTACCCTGTAGATAGGTCTCAAGGTATAGTGAAATGGTATGTGACATTTTCCTAATGGCCTCAAAACAAGTATTAAGGTCATTGTCTAAGTATGTTGCAGTTTTAATTATATGCTTGCTAGTAAAGTGTATTTCCAGTTCATTTTACTGTGGGAAAACCCTAAATGCTTTTAATAAATTAGTGCCTGATGAACACCAATGAAAAGTGGTGAGTTCTCAGAATGGACTCACCAAGAGCCAGGTGGTCAGTCTGTGGTTACCCGAACCTCTCTGTCTGGGGCTGAGGCATTCCAACTCTTCCGTTATGAATAGCATGTTCATCCACCAGTGAGGAAAACAACCAGGCTTGTGGGACTTCCCCTTTGGGGCTATTTAGGGGTATCTCAAGCTCATGATTAACTTGAGAAGCCTGAGCATTGAGGAAGCCCTGCCCAGCCTTGTCCAAATCCAGCCTGCCAGCCCCTGCTGTCCTCTGAAGCCGGAATAGAGTGAACGAATCGCTAGGCTGTGAACTGTGCATTGTTGGGGACCATGTCTTACAGAGTCTTTGTATCCCCGATTCCTGGCAAACATGGGGCTCACATAAATCACGGCACTGGGGTAGGGCCCAGATTCACATGAGCACCTGAATGAGGGTGGAATGGCCTGAACTTGGAATCACCTTAGTAAACTTATGTTATATACAGGGGACTGACACAATAGATGTTTTTAATGAAGAAATAGTAGCCCATAGCAAGTGGTTGTTACATATTTCAAGTGTCTTTTGAAACAGGAAAATACCTTAGTATGGTGTAAAACTCCCTCCAAAAAGTCATCTCCTGAATGAGTTTTTTATTGTGGAGCATGAGATTAAATGAAGTTGATGTACAAAAAACACTATAGGATGATTAACCAATCTTAGGAAGTAAAAGTTTCAAATAATTCACCCTAACTGCCACCAAAGAAGAGCCAAACAGCATGGCTGCCTTCAAACAGATTATCTTAAGTCTTGTTCTAACTTCATCATGTTGACAGGAAAGGTGTTTTCTTTTGTCTCAAATTATGAACCATTTCTCTTGAAAATATTAACTCTACTCTCCTCCTCTCCCTCCCTAATTATATAGCAAGTGCCCTTAAACTGTGTATCTTCTAAGCAGCATTCAAAATATAAGTCAGAAGCTATAGACCTGAGAAAAGATACTTGTGTCCTTGGAAGGACAGAGCACTAACATTAGCTCCTTTCTATTCAATTATTTCCCCGTAACCACTATTCCCACTATTATTTCTCTGCCCACTCACTGCTATATGTGTATGCTGCCTCAGTTTCTCTGTAGTACATATGTACATTTGCATATAAATACATAAATAATACATTTATACACGGCACTGCCACCGACCCTATCTCATTGTTTTTTAAGAACTGTTTATATGTATGGGCCAGAGAGAAGTTCTAACAATGAGAGTTCTAGGGGGACACTGGGGCCTACTCTGCTCTACCACTTACCAGCTGTGTGCCTCTGAGTATTTTATTTAATCTCTGTGCCTCAATATTTGCTCATTTGTAAAATGAGACAATAATACCATCTGCTTCATAGGCTTTTGGGGATGATTAAATAGGATTCCTAAAACAGTGCCTGGCATAAAGAAAGGGCTCAGTAATTACTAGCTCAGTTTTGTCCTCCAAAGTCACTGTTCTCATTTTAGTGCTGAAAGATAGAGGCCCAGAGAGGTTGAACAACTTGCCTGAGGTTATTCAGCCATCTGGCAGATGCCTGAGCACATGTTCTGACTAGGACAGGGCTGCCTCTACCAAGATACTCATCTACTGCCTTCAGGAAATGCTTCAAAGGACAGTGTTGAGGGAAGAAGGGATTGTATGGTCATTATAAAATGTGCATGTTGTAGACCAGGGGTCCCCAAACTACTGCCCGTGGGCCACATGCGGCCCCCTGAGGCCATTTATCCGCCCCCGCTGCACTTCCAGAAGGGGCACCTCTTTCATTGGTGGTCAATGAAAGGAGCACATTGACCATCTCATTAGCCAAAAGCAGGCCCATAGTTCCCATTGAAATACTGGTCAGTTTGTTGATTTAAATTTACTTGTTTTTTATTTTAAATATTGTATTTGTTCCCGTTTTGTTTTTTTACTTTAAAATAAGATATGTGCAGTGTGCATAGGGATTTGTTCATAGTTTTTTTTATAGTACGGCCCTCCAACAGTCTGAGGGACAGTGAACTGGCCCCCTGTGTAAAAAGTTTGGGGACCCCTGTTGTAGATGATTGCTTCTAAACAGAGATATAAGAAATTCAATGGAGAAAACCCAAGTATTTCTTCTTCAATTGAAGCTTTACCTGGTGGAGCTGTACATAACCTTATCATTCATTCAATAGATGATTCTGGGCACCAACTCTGTGCTAGAACAGAACTGAAAGGCAGTAGGGTAGGGGAGTAGAGGGCAGAAACACACAGAAGGCCCTGCTCTCGTGGAGCCGATACTTTCTGAATGTGGGACAGCATCCATCAATGTATGCCTATGTACTGCATGCTTTTCTTTTATTGAATTAATTAAAGGTGGCATTGATTAATAAAATTATGTAGGTTTCAGGCATACAATTCATATATGGATGAGTGATGCATAAGTCATACAGAAAAAGCAGTGTTATTTCTTTTTAGTCACACCTTAATAAATAAATCTATGTCCTTAAACATGTTTTTGAATATTGTTATTGGTGTTTGATGGTAAGTAGGGCTTTAAAGTAGGGACAGCTTTTTTAAAACAAATGTACTGGAGTGTACCCATCAAAGAGAGTGTACTTCCCAATTCCCTTAGGATTGTTCATGATTATCCCCATGGTACTGCTCAGCGCATGGAACTTGAGGCTGGCTTCCTCTCAGCTGTAATTACCTTCAGAGTAACTAACAAACATGCCAAAAATTCCATCTCATTGTTTTATAGTCACACCTTGTTTTGCCCAACACAGAATTTCCCAGCTTGATTACCCACGTTTGTTGGAAGTGCCTTTGAATGTTTTTGAAATTAAATCCACATATCAAAAATGAAGGTTTGCCACTTAATGAGTTATTCTGACCAAAGGTGTGCTTGGCTCTATCTGGAACTTTGAAAAAAAGGAGTTTAAGAAACATATTGTTGTGAGATTTTTGTGCACAGCCTCCTAAAATACCTATTTGAAGATGCCATTAATTTGCATATGTCAGACCCATTGTTTGTTAGAAAACCAGTCTTACTAGCTTGTCATCTCTGGTATGATTGTCTTCCCTTCCCTTCTCATTTGGAAATTAGCTTTTGGGAGGCAGGAACTTGATTTTCTCCACATTTTGCTATCTCCAAAGTGTCTTGATTGATAGTAATGTATATCATAGTAACTGTGGAAAAGTAATTGGAATGTAGATTGGAGCCTTTACTTCCTGATAACTTGCTTCAGAAGAAGAAAGATAAAAGAACAGAGTCAAAGACAAACTATTTGGGCCCACTAACGTATTAGAAAGAATGGCTGTTGGGAACTCCAAGTTCAACCAGTAAGTATTTATTAAATACCAACACACATCATCCAGTTTTTCTCAAATCATTTTCACAACTAGTACTTCTTTTTATCCTCATAGAAATGGTTAATTCTTTCATTAATATCATGTTCACTTGAAATTTTCAAAGATAAAATCAATAAGATAAAATTGTGAGAAAAAATAATAGAAAAAGTAAGATGTTTAAAAATAATTATTTATATTTAGTAGAGATTTGGTAGAAATTATCTAGTGGATACTAGAAATAATTAATAGTATTGACTTCTGTTAATTTTTTTGAACATTTCATTGATTGATTGATTTTAGAAAGGCGGAGAGAGAGCAACATCGATTTGTTTTCCACTTATTTATACATTCATTGGTTGATTCTTGTATGTGCTCTGACCAAGGATTGAACCTTTAACCATGGCGTACTGGGACCATGCTCCCAACTCAGCTAACTGGCCAGGGCTTGCAGTTCATTGCTGATTGGGATTTTGATGCAAATGAGGTTGATAGTATGATCCTAGACCCGTGATGGCAAACCTTTTTATAAAAACCGCCCACTTTTGCAGTGCTGGTCAACCTGGTCCCTCCCACTAGTGGGCGGTCCAGCTTTCATGGTGGGCCAATTGCGGTGCCGTTTAGTTGCTCCGCTACCGCCCACCATGAAAGCTGGACCGCCCACTAGTGGGCGGGAGGGACCAGGTTGATCAGCACTGCAAAAGTGGGCGGTTTTTATAAAAAAAGGTTCGCCATAACAGTCCTACACTTTCCCATTGACAAGATGAAGATGGAAGTGTACAGTAGCCATCAAAAAACAGCGTCAGAAAGGTGAAATTTTTTTCATCAGGCTGTCTTCTGTAGTTATAAGTACATGTTTTGATGTTTTGATGGTGACCAGAATTAGAATCAGACCTCTTCAGGGCTGAATTATGCCTTGATAAAGTTGTGTAACTAAATGCAATGAAATAAACAGGGCTTCCACATAGGCCTTGCTGAACAACAGCTCTTGCAGTACTTTCTTGCCACAAAGATGTAAACAAACAAAACAGAAAAATAAACAAAACCAAACACTGGCCATGTTAAAAGCAGAGCAACAAGTAATAGGCCACCCATGAATAAGAGTCAGAGTGCTGACAACAGTGGAATTTATCCAGGAACAACTAGGAGAATGAATCAATTAAGATATTCCCTTTGCTCACGCTCATTAAAGCGAACAGAGCTTGCAAAGGACTGTGTTGATTCAGGAAGTGGGAAATAACACATAGGACACCAGCTCTATTTTAGAAAACCACAGCTGTAGCATTTGTGCTTTTTGATAATTATTTGTGGTTTGATTCAGTATTGTGAAGAGCCGCAGACCACTGTGAATTGTTGAAGCGGCCAATGACCCTGAGGTCAGGCTGCCTACAGCTACATAGCTCCTTACTCCTACCTACTTGATAATACCACCCTCAGAAATATAATCCTTTCTATGGTATTTTACTATTTGATTTTGGGCCTTGTTCGCCAATCTGTAGTTTTATAAAAAAGAAATGTTCATGTAAAAAAGGAATATTACCTGGTAATTAATGGATGGAATATGCTTAAAGCAGAATTTAACTTTATTTTCTTGCTAATATTTTAAATGAAAAGACATGAATTTATACTGAATTGTAATTATTTAACATAATATGGGTAGATGGCAGCCTACCTGTGACTATTTATTTATGTTTTCCTAAAAGCCTTTGAAGTATTTATTCATAGTAAGACATTTACTTGAAAATAACATTTCTTTTCTAATGCATGTTTTCTCAAGTAGGGTGAATGAATGTGATGTGATATATGTGCACACCCAGACCAGCAACTCTTGTCTCAGTTTAAAGGACCCTTTTTATAGGAAGCCCTGCCTAACCACTATATTAGGTCAGGGCCTTATTCTGTGCTTCTAAATAAGCTTGGTTTCCTCAATTCTGGCATTTATACTTAAATGTAATAACCTGTCTGAGACTAAAGCCTCCATGAAGAAAGAGACCTTTCCTTCTTGTTTACTTCCATGCCTAGAACAGTTCCTGAAATGTACATATGAATGCTGCTGTGTTTATATCAAAGCGGAGACACTTCAATAAATATCTTCTTTGTGTTTATTATAGTATATAAGTTCTAATCAATATAAACATAATAATATTTAGATTGTATTCTAAAGCTACAAAACTAAAGTTAGGTACAATAGTTCATAGACATAATAATTTCTATATTTATCCTTTTTGGGGGGATTTTGGAAAGATTTGGGGAATTTTGTTCAAGAATGAACTGTATTTATACACCTAACATAGAAGCACCTATATATAAAGAGCAAATATTAAGAGACATATAAGGAGAAATTAATAGCAATACAATAATAGTAAGGGACTTTAATAGCCCACTTCCATCAATGGATTTATCATCCAGACAGAAAATCAGTAAGGAATCAGCAGCCTCAAACAACAAAATAGACTGCATAGATTTAACGACTGTTAAATGACAACCCATCCAAAAGTGGCAGAATGAAATTTTTCTCAAGTGCACATGGAACATTCTCTAGGATAGTTTATATGTTAGACCATAAAACAAGTCCCAACAAATTTAAGAAGGCTGAAATAATTTCAAGCATCTTTTCCAACTATAATGGTATGAAATTAGAAGTCAATTACAAGAAGAAAACTGGACAAATAAAAAATATGTGGAAATTAACATGCTACTAAAAACTAGTGGAGTCAATGAATGAATCAAGAAAAAGTAGGCCATATATGAGAAGTCCCCAGCTAATATCACACTCAATGGTGAAAAACTGAAAGCTTTTCCTATAAAATCAGGAACAAGACAAGTATGCCTACACTCAAGACTTTTTATTCAACATAGTATTAGAAATCCTAACCAGAGCAATTTGACAGAAAAAGAAATAGCAGGCATCCAAACTGGAAAGGAAGAAGTAATACTATTTGTAGAAAACATGATTTTATATGTAGAAAACCCTAAAGACTCTACCCAAAAACTGTTAGAACCAAAAATAATAATAATATTGCAGGGTACAAAATTAATATTTAAAATCTGTTGTGGTTTATACACTAATAATAAACTAGCAGAAAGAGAAATTAGGAAAACAATGCAACTACAATTGGACCAAAAAGAATAAAATACTTAGAAATAATTTAATCAAGGAGGTGAAAGACTTGTACCCTGAGAATTATAAGACATTGATAAAATTAAAGAAGACACAAATAAATAGAAAGATATTCCATGCTCATGGAGTTGAAGAATTAATATTGTTCCAATGCCCATATTATCCAAAGCAATCTACAGATTGAATGCAATCCCTATCAAAATCACAATGGCATTTTTCAAAGAAATAGAACAAACAATCCTAAAATTTGTATGGAACCACTAAAGGTCCCAAATAGCCAAAGAATCTTGAGAAAGAAAAACAAAGCTGAAGGTATCATATGTCCTGATTGCAAATATTACAAAGTTATAGTAATCAAAACAATATGGTTTTGACATAAACTAGACATATAAATCAATGGAAGAGAATTGAGAGCCCAGAAATAAACCCACATATATGTATATGGTCAATTAATTTATGACAAAAAAGCCAACAACATATAGTGGGGAAAGGATAGTTTATTTTTTCTCAATAAATGATGTTAAGAATACTGGACAGCCACATGGAAAAGAATGAACCTGGATCACCACCTCATGCCATACACAAAATTGAACTCAAAATGGATTAAAGACTTGAAGATGATTTTTTGGACCTGACACTAATGGCAAGGGAAACAAAAGCAAAAGTAAACAAGTGGAACTACATTAAACTGAAAAATTTTGCACAACAAAGGAAACTATAAACAAAGTGAAAAGGCAACCCAAATGGGTGAAAATATTTGCAGATCAAGTGTCTGATAAGGGATTAATATAAAAATATATAAAGACCTAACTCATACAATGCAATAACAACAAACAAGTAATCCCATTAAAAAATGGGCAGCGGAAGGCTCCATTGGAGCAAAGATGGCCCGGGCGCTGGGCATGGCTCTGTGGCCTCTGCCCCAGGCGCTAGAGTGGCTCTGGTCGCAACATGGCGACGCCCAGGATGGGCAGAGCATCGCCCCCTGGTGGGCAGAGCGTCGCCCCATGGTGGGCGTGCCGGGTGGATCCCGGTCGGGCGCATGCGGGAGTCTGTCTGACTGTCTCTCCCCGTTTCCAGCTTCAGAAAAATGAAAAAAAAAAAATGGGCAGCGGATCTGAATAGACATTTTTCCAAAGAAGACATACAATTGGCCAGCAAGACCAAAAAAATGCTCAACCTCACCAATCATTATGGAAATGAAAATCAAACCCACAATGAAATATCACCTCATATTGGTCAGAAGGTTATTATAAAAAAGCCAAGAAATAACCAGTGTTAGTGAGGATGTAGAGAAAACTCTCATGTACCGTTGGAGGAAATGTAAATTAGTGTAGCCACTATGGAAAATAGTACAAAAGTTCTTCAAATAATTAAAACTAGTACCATATGATCTAGCAATTCCACTTCTGAGTATTTATTAAGAAGAACAAAACACCAATTAGAAAAGATACATATGCCACTATGTTCATAGCAGACTTATTTACAATAGCCAAGATATAGAAACAACCAAAGTGTCCACTGATGGATGAATGGATCAAGAAGATGTAAGTAGGGTGTGTGTGTGTGTGTGTGTGTGTGTGTGTGTGTGTGTGTGTAATGGAATACTACTCAGCAGAAGAAAGAATAAAATCTTGCCATGTGACATAATACTTTGAGGGTATTATGCTAAGTGAAAGACAAGTATGGTATGATTTCACTTATATGTGGAATCTTAAAAAGTGAAACAAAATAACAAACAAAAAACAAAACTAGATTCATAGATACAGAGAACAGATTGGTGGTTGCCAAAGGGAGGAGGGTGGGGGAGGGGTGGGCGAAATGGATGAAGAAGATGGAGGCACAAACTTCTAGTTATAAAATAAGTCTTGGAGATGTAATATCCAGCACGAGGACTAGAATCAAGAATACTGTATTAACTATATGGTGACAGATGATAATAGATTTATGGTGGTGATCACTTTGCAATGTATAAAAATGTAGAATCATCATACTGTACACCGAAATCTATGTCAATAAAAAAGGGACGTCCCAGAAAAAAATCTTTCTCTCTATACCAGAATACAGAAGAAAAAAAGAAATCAGGTTAATGAATCATTCTGATGAATGGATTCCAGCTGGTACACAGTTTAAACTTAAAACCAAAACCAAAAACAGTTCAGTTCCCTTCTGTCATGGATCAGTTCCAAGTTCTATTTCCGGACAAAGAGCAAAACATACCTGTACAGGGTCGTACCTGCAAAAGAAAAAATGACTCGCCCAGGAGGGGGGATCTTACTTTAAAAAGACTGCTTCTTTCTAGACCCCGTTCCTTGGGATCTGACCCTTAGGGAGTTCGGTTTTTTAAAGCGCAGACATCAGCCTCCAGCCCTGGAGAGTCGTCTGTTTAAGTGCAACACGTCCCGGCGACCGAGCGCGCGATCCGCGGCGGTGGTGGCGGGAGCCTTAGCCGCGCGGCCGGGAGCGCTGGGCGCGGTCGCTGTCGCCGAGTGCACATTACGAGCTGTAGGTGACTACAGTCAAACTTCCTGCACCCGACTGCAAACCCCGCAAGGGAAAGGGTGAAACGCCGCGTCGTGCTAACTTGACTCAGAAGCAAGTGCGCGAGTGGCGGAGGTGAGTGTGTTCCCGGGGCTCCCCGCGCAGACCCCGCGCCTCCCGCTCCGCTCGTGGTGAAGCAGAGCCCGCGTGCGGCACCGAGCGGCGCCGGGGCGACCCACCTACCTGCGCGTCCCGACGGCGCGGCGGCGATCAGCAGCAGCAGCAGCGGCAGCAGCGGCGGCAGCGGCAGGGCCAGGCGGCCGGGCTCCGGCACCCTTCTGGCCGCCGCCCTCGCTGGGGGTCGGGTGCCCCCCATGGGCGGCGGGGCCGCGTCACATTCCTGCGGCCGGCTGGTGGAGTCCGACGCCCCCTCGGGCCGCGGGCGGCGGCGGCGCGGCCTCCCCTGTGCGCCCTGGTTCCGCAGCTCCGGCTGCGCGCGGCGCTCCCGGAGGCCCCGCGCCTGGGGAGGCGGTGCCGGGTCCGCGACCCGCCCGCGGTCCGCCCGAGCCCGGGCTGGATGCCAGGGCGAGGGCAGAGTCCAGGCCATTTCTAGTCGCCGGCCGTTCACTGTTTCAGTCTTGGGAGTGAGAAAGTTTCTATAGCCCCAACCAGGGAGGCCACTACCACAGGAAAACCTCACTCCAGTGAAGAAAGAGGCAAGAGAAAAGTGATTCTGGAAATCGGGCTTCATGGTTACCTCCCTAAAACTTTTGAAATGTCAGAGTTCAGTGCTGGAAGAAGAGTGAAATGGATTATTTCTCAACATATGTCAGGCACTCTGCCATACATTGTTTTGATTTCATTTAATCCTCATCACCTGCAATTAGGTATGGTCCCATTTTACAGACGAGGAAAGAGATACTCAGAAAGTGAGATGACAGTATGAATGAAGTCTCCCAAGCTCATGAACAGTGGCATGGGGACTTCCAAAGAGGCCTGATTCTGTAGGTCCATGCTCTTTATAAGGGAGGGCAGGGGTTGTAATTAAGAAATGTGTTAAAATAGTGTAAGGAAAATCTGAGAGGCAGTCTCGGCTCTAGTCCTTGAAAAAGTCATAAAAATTGGGCACAGCTTGAAAATAGAATAATCGATTTCTTTCAGATGTGTTACCTTTCTTTCCCTCCCAAAACCTGTTTAAAATGTACAAATAAAGAGAAAGGACCCTACAATTCTATCAACTACCTTTAGCTTAGCAAAAAAGAATCTTCAGTAATTGAAAAAGATTTAATTTATGTATTTACTTTTTTGGTGGGAGGGAGGGAGAGAATGGTCAGGATTTTCAGTCCCCTAAATATGCTACCTGTCCCTCCCCAGAAAGACTTGGAAACAGGATGAATCCAGGTCAGGTTGTGCCTCTGGCTCGAACTTGGCTTTGTGACGTAGAACCTAGACTGCAAATTACATTTCTTGTCAGGGGGCTCCTTTAGGTTCCACCAGTAAGGGGCGCTGGAGGAACACTGAAAACCGGAGAAGGAGCTCAGGGACTTGGAGCTTCTTACATGCTGCTCTTGCCAGCAGTGGCCCACCAGGTCTGTATCCTGGCAGGAGCAGGCTGCTGCTTTCCGCTTCTTCCTGTACGCCCTGCATCAGCCTTGTTGCGCTGCCTCAGAGATACCAGCAGTGGGCTGGCTGGCCATGCCTCATTCCTAGAAGTCTGAATTCCAGTTTCCTGGCTTCCTCTTCCAGGATGTAACCCCCTTTGTTCCTTCAGCTCTAGAACTGCTTCCTGTAGTTACTCTCTGTCTTGGTTTCAGAATTCCCTATTTACTCTTTTAGTTTTCCAGCATCTGTTTAACCAATTCCTCTTTCTGTTAAAATAACTGGTATGGTTTCTGTTTCCCTAGCTGGACTCTTGCTTTAGTATGAACTGAAAATTTTAGGAAAAACTCTAGGTCAGGGGTCCCCAAACTACAGCCCATGGGCCACATGCGGCTCCCTGAGGCCATTTATTCGGCCCCCGCCGCACTTCCGGAAGGGGCACTTCTTTCATTGGTGGTCAGTGAGAGGAGCCCATTGACCATCTCATTAGCCAAAAGCAGGCCCATAGTTCCCATTAAAATACTGGTCAGTTTGTTGATTTAAATTTACTTGTTCTTTACTTTAAATATTGTATTTGTTCTTGTTTTGTTTTTTTACTTTAAAATATGTGCAGTGTACATAGGGATTTGTTCATAGTTTTTTATATAGTCCAGCCCTCCAATGGTCTGAGGGACAATGAACTGGCCCCATGTGTAAAAAGTTTGGGGACCCCTGCTCTAGGTTATTAGTACATTATCAGCATGATCTTGAGTTGCTGTTCTTACTAACTGTGAATTATGTAGTTTAGCTCCATTATTATCATTTTTCACCTTTCATATTTTATTTTATTCTTTTATTTAGAAAATTAAATTTAAGGGGTAACATTGATCGATAAGAGTATATAAGTTTCAGGTAAACATTTCTATAGCCTTTGAACTGTTGATTGTGTTGTGTGCCCATCACCCAAAGTTAAATCATTTTCTGTCACTGTATTTGTCCCTCTTTACTCTCCTGCCCCCCACGCTCCTCCCCCTGGTAACCACTTCACTTTTATCTATGTTCACGAGTCTCAATTTTATATCCCACTTATGTATGAAATCATATAGTTCTTAACCTTTTCTATTTACCCGATTCACTTAATATGTATATATTAAATATGATATGATGCATACTTGCTACAAAAGTATTTCTTTTGATATGTAAGGACTTGTATGCATTGCTGTTCATACATGAATGGTTCATGGTACTAAAGGGACTAAAACAGGCATTTCTGTGGTCTCCCGTCCCCTCTCCCCTGACCCGTCTTAACTAGAGCAGTAAGTTTCTTGTTTCCTCCTACTAGGAAGTGGAAATGGCTGGGGCACCGGGGCCTGGAGTCCTTCCCTCATCAGTGGGCTACCCCTTGTTTGTGAGCCAGTAGTATTCGGTATGCCCCTCCTTCCCTCTGTCCTGTCCTCCTCAGGTTCCCTTTCCACTTGTCAGACAGCAAGTCAGAATTCCACAGGTCAGACACCTGCTAACAGACTCACCACTCTGCACTCAGTATGCCTGTGGTTTTTGTCAGGTAAGTGTGACGTGAGCAACTGCTAGGTGTGCAGTTGGTGTTTCCCATGCATTAAATTAAAGAATGCAGTTATGGCTTTTCTTCTTTTTTTTTTTTTTAGCTGTGACCCAGAACTCACCTTAAGGAGTTTCCTTTGAACCTTTATATTCTTACCCACCCCTGTGAACTTCAGGAAGAAGCTGTTCAAGTCCTCCCAGTCTAAACCTTCCTAGTCAAAATAAATCCTAGTATATCCTTCGGATTTTTGAAATGACTCACACAAATTAATGGATATTTTCTTCTACTCATAGATTATGATGCTTCCTTTTGTGATTTACTATGCTGGGATATTAATTTTTGGAGCCTGATGTATGGGTTTGAGCTTTCTGATCAGAAAGGTCATATACCAATGCCTCTTACCCCCCAACCCTAGCACTAATACCACAAACAAAAAATACAAACTTTCCCTATAGTAGTTGAGCTCTAAATAGTTTCCAATAATAATAATAATAATAATAATGATGATGATGATGATGTCATCTTCTCTTCCTCTTCTTCCTGCTCCTTCATTATGATCATCATATGAGGTTACTCTCCTACTTTGAGCCAGGTATTATGCTAAGAATTTTACATTTACTGCCTTCTTAGATCCATACAACAGTTCTGTGACTTAGTCATGTTACCCTGAGTTACAAAATGAGAAAACATGCTTAGACAGGTCGTTCACTTAATAAGCAACAGAACTGGAATCCGAATCCTGATTAATCTAATTCCAAAGTCTGTATTTTAATGACTTCCTTATATGCTTCTTGCACTTAAGAAAATAAAGCAAATACTCTTGAGGGGTAAACTGTAAAATAACATAGATATTGAGATGTATACTTACTATGTTTTATTTTTATCTTTTTAGTGAGAGAAACACACACAGACTGGGAGAGAAAGGAACAGACAGGGACAGACAGGAAGGGAAAGAGATGAGAAACATCATTGTTGTGGCACCTTAGTCGTTCATTGACTGCTTTCTCGTATGTACCTTAACGGGGAGTGGGGGGGGGGAGGAAGCAGAGTCAGTGACCCCTTGCTCAAGCCAGTGACCTTGGACTCAAGCCAGCGACCCTGGGCTTCAAGCCAGTGTCCTTGGGGTCATGGCTATGATCCTACGCTCAAGCTGGTGACCTTGGGGTTTCGAACCTGGGTCCTCATCATCCCAGGGTAATGCTCTATCCACTGTGCCACCACCTAGTCAGGCGTAGATTAATTAATTTAAGAAAAACGCAGCATTGGTACGATTTTCATGTGGTAAACTCAGTTGTGAATGGGAACAGATACCAATTCCTGGATGCTCAAGTATTGCAAGGGCAAGTTCAGAATGTACTAAGGTGACTGGTCCAAAAGGAAATCTGAAAATTAAGGGATAGGTGGCAGTTAGAGGGAGAGGGATGGCAAGATAAAGTTCTCTGCAAAGAGTTGGGTGGTGGGACAAATTTGAGAAAAGGAGAGAGCCCTGAGAAATAATAGGCATCCATTACTGGGATTTCTAAAATCCTTTTATTCTACTCTGCCCTTCTTGGTGGATATTTGAGACCACTAGCAATTTTGTATTATGCCATCTGCTTAAAATCAGGTAATATATAATATTTAAAATCCTATAGAATGTTTTCTCATCATGTTTCTCAGCTTTCTTCAATTTTTTTGAGAAGTGGTTCGTGCACTTTATAAGATTTTGTAATTGTGAAGTGTAATACATGTACAAAACCGCACAAAGATAGATGTTATAGCTCAATGAGTTATCACAAAGTGTAAGCATTTATAAGAAAAGTTCAGAAATGGAACAGTGATAACCCCCAGAGGCCCTCACCAATGGTGATATTCAAATAACTTAATCGGTTCTCTGCTCTAATGACTGTTTTAAGTATAAAAAAAGATATACCCAAAGGTAGTTTATTATTTCATGTATTTAATATGTGAGAACAATAAAAGAGGTGCACAAAATTAAATTATGTTATAAGAGTTTAAAAATATTAATGGAAAAATATTAAATAATACCTGACCAAAAAAACAATAAAACTGTTATTTAAGATATTTCCATATTGCATAACCCAAAGCTGAAACAAATAACAGCTTGTCACCCCCTGGTTGTTTGGCACTTTTTCTCTTTATGTTATATGTTTGTTTACTGAAGTATTTCATCAAAGGTACAATGCATTTTATGAAATGAATAAATAAATATTACAAGCATAGTTCCATCAAATTTTTTTCATCTATGACAGAATGAACATTAGTATGGGCACTTAGGATATACACTGTTGCACAGATGAACGTTAAAAAGAATAAGGAACGTAAATTTGTGATTTCTGAATTGGGCAGCTGTTCAGGTGCCCAGCTTAGATAGAACCCTGATTATAAGTGCCATTTTAACAACCGGTTTGCCAAACTCAACAAAAAATTAGCTATTGGCTCTGCTGAACTGGCGTGAACTGGCTGAATCCCACCAGAACCCCCCACCTGCCCCTTCGTGTCTTCCCCAGGTCAGTGTGTATTCCATTGTATCTGGCTTCTCTCACTCCACATTATGTTGTGAAAATCATCCATGTTGTTGCTTATCGTTGTAGTGTAATGCTGTGAAGTGTGACTGTGTCACAACTTTGTTATTCAATCTGTTTTTGATGAATTTGGATTGTTTCTGGTTTGGAGCTATGAACAATAGTGCTGCTTTGAACCTGCTCATGGTGTCTCTTGTTACACGTTTCTGCCAGTTATATACCCAGAAGTCTGATTGCTGGATCATAGCACAGACATCATTTCACCTTAGGTAAATAATGCCGAACCTGTATGCCAAAGTAGTTATAACAATGTATACATCCATCAGTGTAATTAAAGTCTGTCTTCCATGTTCCTGCCAACATTTGGCATTTTCAAGCTTATAACTTTAGCCATCATCAAGGGTATGTAGTGGTATCTCATTGTGGCTTTCATTTTTATTTTTCTGACAAATAATGATATTTAGAACTTTTCCGTAAAGTTATTAGCCATTTGTGTCATGCTCTGATTAAATTTATTGCCTACTTTTAAATTAGATTGTCTATTTTATTTTTAATTTGTTTGAAGGAATTTGTTACACAGGCTTCATGTGAGGCCTATAGTAGTTACATATGTTGCAAATACTGTTCCTCTTCTTGTAACTTGCCTTTCTACTCTCTTACTAAAAAAAATAAAAGAAGTTTTAAAATGTGATATAGTCTAAACTTACCAATGATTTCTTTATGGTCACAATATTTTGTATCCTGTTTAAAAAATGTTATCCTACCCGGTCATGGAGTCTTCTAAGTTATCTCCTGAACCTTTTACTGTTTTATTTTTCACATTTCAAATTATGATATACCTAAATTTGATTTTTATATATGATGTAAAGTAGGGGTTCAAGTTTTATTTTTTATGTGAGTCCAATTGACCCAGCACTATTTACTGAAAGGGCATCTTTTCTCTATAGCTCTTCGGTTTCAGCTTCTTCGTAAACTGAATGTCGTATACGAATGGGTCTGGGTATATACCATACTCTGTTCCATTAGTCTGTTATTCCAGTACCACACTGTTTTCGTTACTTTATCTTATGCTGGTAGAGCAAGTCCCTTTATTTTGTTCTTATGCAAATATCTTGCCTATTTTTTTTCCCTTTGCTTTTCAATATAAATTTTAGAATCACTTGCCAATTCCCGGAAAACAACTGGCTGAAGGTCTTCTTAAAGTTTTTTAATAAGGCATAGCATACATAAAATAAAGTACATACAGCACATGAGTAAGTTTTTCATATACACACACACAACCTTGTTACCAACTTCAGATTGAAATATACTCTACCCAGCACTGCGGAAGATTCCCTCATGCCAGTGGTCCCCAACCTTTTTTGGGCCACGGACCAATTTAATGTCAGAAAATATTTTCACGGACTGGCCTTTAGGGTGGGATGGATAAATGCACAAAATAAAATTATGCCACTGGCATAAAAACTGTGGTATTTTTAAATATAATTGTCGAACTTACGAGACAAGTGTCAAGAGTGAGTCTTAGATGGATATAACAGAGGGAATCTGGTCATTTTTTAAAAATAAAACATCGTTCAGACTTAAATATAAGTAAAACAAAAATAATGTAAGTTATTTATTCTTTCTCTGCGGACCGGTACCAAATGGCCCACGGACCGGTACCGGTCTGTGGCCCCGGGGTTGGGGACCACTGCCTCACGCTCCTTCTGAGCCCCCTCAAACATGGGAGCTCACTGTTTCCACTTCCATTACCACTGGATTCGTTTTGACTCCTCTTTACCTCCCAAATAAGGGAATCAATCATACAGTATGTGCTCATTTGTGTCTGGCTTCTTTTGTTCGATAGAATGCCTCAGCTTCATTCATGTTGTTACACGTGTCAGTAGTTTTTGTCCCTTTTTTTGTTATTGCTGGGAGTGTTCTGTGATAAGTTTTTACTGTCTACCTTTGTTCATTTTTATGCCGAAAGCAAACATGAGGTTTCTAGGACAGAGATCATAGTTATTGTTATTACATACAGCAGCGATTTTCAACCTTTTTTCATCTCACAGCATAATTACATCAACTAATTACTAAAATTATCTGGCACACCAAAATATATATTTTTGCCAATCTGACAAAAAAAATAAATATAAGTTTGATTAATTTGATTCACACCAGATGGCTTTTGTGTTGGCTGTTTTTTGGGGAGGGGGTTGACAATCTAAGGAGAAAGAGGTCTGTGCCCCCAACTAAACAGTCAGGTATTATATGTTTTAAAAATTCCTGCGGTGCACCTGTTGAAAACTGCTGACACATACAATAACTCTAGTTCTCCACGCCGCAGTCTTCTCTCTCGGTGATGTGATGAGAGCCAGGTGGGTGATGTGTGAGCCCCACAGACCAGGAAGCCCCACATCAGGAATCCAGACGTTTGTACAAGCTGCACACTGCTTAGCTGCCACACCGACTTTCTGGGAGAGGGAGAGAAACCCTGTGTCCCTAATGTTAGCAAGGGCTTCGACAAGTAAATGAATTCTCATCTCAGGAAGGCAAAGGGGAAAGTTCCTACCCTGAATTGCAAACATCTGGCTTTGGAGGAGGTAAGTTTTTATTGTCCTTTGAATGGGAACGTATGGCTCTAGGTCTAACGCCCTTGCAGTGTGAGAAGCGAATGAGTCAGGGGAAGACTTACTGTAAACTTCCAGTAAGACAATGTGGTAGGCTAAAGCAGTGGTCCCCAACCTTTCTTGGGCCATGGACCGGTTTAATGCCAGAAAATATTTTCACGGACCGGCCTTTAGGGTGGGACGGATAAATGTATCGCGTGACCGAGACAAGCGTCAAGAGTGAGTCTTAGACGGATGTAACAGAGGGAATCTGGTCATTTTTTAAAAATAAAACATTGTTCAGACTTAAATATAAATAAAACGGAAATAATGTAAGTTATTTATTCTTTCTCTGCAGACCGGCACCAAATGGTCCACGGACCGGTACCAGTTCGCAGCCCCGGGGGACCACTGGGCTACAAGATTAATGAAACTGTATACTATACAGAGGCCAACATTTATGGACATTAGGTAAATGACAAAGGGGGTATTTTATTTTAGAGGGCGAAGAATGGGATTTGTGAATTAAGGGAAATTTGGATATTTACCTTATTTCACACCACAAAAATAATTTGAGGTGCATAAAGGAGCTGTTATGGGTTAAATGATATCCCTTCTCCCTCAAGTTCCTATTAGAGGTCCTAACTTCCAGTTCTTCAGAAAGTGACCTTCTTTGGAAATAGAATTTTTGAAGATATAATTACTTAAGTTAGGATGAGGTCATCCTGGAGTAGGGTGGGCCTATACCCATATGACTTGTGTCCTTATAAAAGGGAAACATTTGGATACAAACATGCAAACAGGAGAATATCATGTGAACAGAAAGGCAGAGGTTGGGCTTACGTGTCAATGGGCCCGGGAACACCAAATATTGCCAGCAAACCACCGGATGCTGGGGAGAGGCATGGCACAGATCTCCCGTACAGCCCTCGCAATGAACCAACCCTGCCAACACTTGATTTCAGACTTCCAGCCTCCAGAACAGTAAGTCTCTGTCATTTAAGCCACCTTTGTTATGGCAGCCCTAACCAATTCAGGAACTAAATGTGAAGGCAAAACTAGAACACTTTCAGAAGACTATATATATACATTGTGGGTACTAGGCAGTTTTCACTTAATTCTTTTTTAATTTTTTTTTGTATTTTTCTGAAGCTGGAAATGGGGAGAGACAGTCAGACAGATTCCCGCATGCGCCCGACTGGGATCCACCAGGCATGCCCACCAGGGGCGTCGCTCTGCCCCAACCAGAGCCACTCTAGCGCCTGGGGCAGAGGCCAAGGAGCCATCCCCAGCGCCCGGGCCATCTTTGCTCCAATGGAGCCTTGGCTGCGGGAGGGGAAGAGAGAGACAGAGAGGAAGGAGGGGGGGTGGAGAAGCAAATGGGCGCTTCTCCTATATGCCCTGGCCGGGAATCGAACCTGGGTCCCCCGCACGCCAGGCCGACGCTCTACCGCTGAGAACCGGCCAGGGCCAGTTTTCACTTAATTTTAAGAACATTTTTGACTGAGGGATTTATGATATTGTTTTGGACATTTCTTTTATATTTCGAGGTTGAGAACTACTATGGAAAATGGAAATAGCACTCCTAATAGAAACAATGGCTTCTGGAAGGGTTTATAAATAGCCACGGAAGTTCCTTCAGTACCATAATAAAGAAGAGGGAAATCCTTGCAAATGTTGAATGACCTTGGCATGCACAATCACCAAAATAGTTCTTAATGCAACAACTGTTGGTATAATAATTCAGCTGGTGGTTGCACCTGCCCGGCATGCTAATCAGCCAGAGCATGTGAAAAGAAACTAAAGAGTTCTGTTGTCTGATACGGAAAGACTAAACTACAACATTAATACTCTACCTTGGTCCACATCCAGAGGTGGTTTGGCTTCACTCTGTCATAGCAGACTTCCCTCTGTGGTGTAATTTAAGGACTTTAGGTCTGAAGAGTTTTCAAAGTGGTAGGTTAGCACATAGGTCACTTTGGAGTTTTCATTTCAAAGTGGCCTACAATAACCAGGATAATATCAAAGAAGAGCAAAGTAAGACAATTAACATCAAGATATTAAGACTTACTACAAAGGTACGAATTGATTAATTAGAATTCATTAAAATTAGCAGCTGCTGTTCCTCAAAAAAAGTCTTTTAGACACTGAGAAAGTCCAGAGCAGAAGAAATTCTCAATTCTGTGGCACATTGAAAGAATGCAAAAAATATAAACGACTCCTATAAATTGAAGAGGAAAAATAGACAATCCAGTATAAAAATAGACAAAAGTTTTAACAGGTACTTCAACAGGAAAAGATATCGAAATAGACAATGGGCCTATGAACATGATTGTTCATCAGGGAAATACAAATTCAACCCACAGTGAGATACTGTACATTCTCAGCATGGTGGTTAAACAACATCAAGTGTTGGTGAGGACCAGAGCAACTGGAACTCTCATATATTGCTGGTGTGACTGTTAACTTGATAAAGTACTTTAGAAAACTGCTAGACAGATTTTCAAACAGGGTCAGCTTCATGATCAGGTAGCCTGGGCAATCTCTTAGGGTCCCGACTCAGAAGAGCTCAATGCATTGTTAAGTGCTCTGCTGTCAATAGTTTGAATTTCTTAATGACTTGGACTTTGAACTGTGTTGTGTGTGTGTGTGACAAGAGACAGAGAGAGACAGAGAGATTCAGAGAGAGGGACAGATAGGGACAGACAGACAGGAAGGGAGAGAGATGAGAAGCATCAGTTCGTCGTTGCAGCACCTTAGTTGTTCATCGATTGCTTTCTTATATGTACTTTAACCCGGGGGCTTACAGCAGACTGAGTGACCCCTTGCTTCAGCCAGCGACCTTGGGCTCAAGCTGGTGAGCCTTGCTCAAACTAGGTGAGCCCGTGCTCAAGCTGGCAACCTCGGGGTCTTGAACTTGGGTCCTCCGTGTCCCAGTCCGACGCTCTATCCACTGTGCCACCACCAGGACAGGCCTGAACTGTTTTTTGTAAATAAAGTTTTGTGGGACTGTGGAGCACGCACCTAAGCAGGGAGGTAAATGCCGTTTGTGTGTCTTCCACTGTTCCTTGCCTCCCCACTCAGAGTGTATTTGCCCTGCCTCTGAGCACAGAATTCTGGTGCACCCGCAACGCCTGTGAGGTCATGAGACTCACAGCGTACAGTGTAAGTGGGGGATGTTGACATCCCTGAGGAGCCTCGTGTCCACGAGAACCAGAACTTGCATTGATCTTAAAAGAAGGCAATGCTGTTTTATTAAAAACAAAGAATCCTATCATACCCCTTCTTACTCATGTTAGTTTCCTGCATTAGCCAAGCACATATTTTATTTTAATTTTTATTTAACTTATTGAAGTGACTTTGGTTAATAAAATTATATGTTTCAAGTGCAAAATTCTACAATACATGTGTATACCTGTATACTGCATTGTGTATTCACCACCCCAAGTCAAGTCTCTGTCCATCACCATCTATCCCCTCTACCCTCCTCCACCTCCCCCACCCATGGAGGGAAAGGCAGAGATAGGGAAACCTACAGTTCTGTCTTCCTTTAGTCCTTCTCTCTCACCAGTAAGCAGAGAGCAGAAAGTGTTGGGATAATGTGCATGTACCAAGAAGCGAAATAAAAATACCTGGCTTAGTTCAGCGCAGCACGTTCGCTGTTCTGTTAGGAATGAAAAACACAGGCATGTCCGTGTCCAAGCGATGGGATGTGCATTGCGTGAATCAGTGATGCCGCGTGCAGGTTAATGCTCTTACTTCTGCACTTAATACCGCCATTGCACAGTATGAAGGGGAAGCTCATGCTAATATATAAGCATCTTAGTTTTTCTTTAGTTGAAGTGACATTAAATAGCAAAAAGAGGAACACCAGGACAAGTTGAGGGAGATTGTGGAGAAAAGGGCAAAACTTCTACTTTATTACTTTTGGTGCCACATCCCCCAGTTTTTAAACAGGGGGCCTTGCATTTTCATTTTGTGCTGGGCCCTGCAAATTATGTCGCTGGCTCAGTCTGTGAATCAGTAATTTTAATCCTGGCTATATTCTTAACAAACATAAATGATTATTTTTGCTGAGAGACACATATAAAAATGTTAACAGGTTTAGTCATAAGAACAGGAAATAACCCAAAAGCGCTTGAACAGCAGAACATGTAAACTGTAGCATATTCGTGTAATGGAGTGCTGGGAATCAATGAAAACAAAGGACTTATTGCTACATGCAGCAACATGAGTGACTGTCACAGATGCAGTGTTGACCAAAAGAACTCAGACCCCAAGAGAGTATATATATATATATCATGTGATTTCATTTATAGGCATTTCTAATAAAAACAGGCTAAACACAATAAATGTGTAGTGACAAAAGTCACTGATTACCTTTTCAGGTTGGGGGAGGGGACAAAAGAGAGACTTCTGAGAAACTGGGAATATTTGATATCTTGATGTAGGTCTGTTTAAACTTGACATAGGTCACACATGTAAAAATTAAACAAGCGGTGCCCTCAGAGATATGTGTAAGTTTTATATCTCAAAAAGAGGAATTAAAAAAAGTTATCTTGCCCAAAATTGTATCTTTACTAAATACCGTGATGAATGAGAAACTCTTTCTCCACACTGTGTGTGTGTGTGTGTGTGTGAGAGAGAGAGAGAGAGAGAGAGAGAGAGAGAGAGAGAGAGAGAAAGAGAGAGAGAGAGAGAAAGAAAGAGAGAGAGAGAGAGAGAGAGAGAGAGATAACCCCAGGCGACCACAGGGCAGCCTCTGTTGTATTGTTCCTGTTGAATGCACTTGAAGTAGGGGACTGAATGAAGTATGTGACTATCCGCATTCCTGACTCTGTCTTTTCATTGAAATAAATTGTAAATTGTGGCATTTAGTATATGACACTATATACTAAATAATATGTAATTATTTTTACTTAGGGTCCCAATTCTTAAAGATTGTACTTATACACTCTCCTTTCTAAAAGTATGAAAGTTGAACTTAGGCTCATAACTTTTTTTCATCTATAGAAATAGAATTAAATTGCTTTTACATATAATTATTTTTATGTAACTGCTGACAATCTCACTTTGAATTTCCTCTGGAATCTTGCCTTTCTCTGTGTTTGGAATATTCTTCCCCTGGTGTATACATGACCTGACCCTTTAATTCAGGTTTTTGCTTGATGTCCTCAGATAGGTCTTGTATGGTCACCATTCAGAATAGCACCAGTCCCCTTGTCAAATTCTATGTCCTTGCCTGTTTTACTTTTCTTTTGAGCATTTACCATGACCGGGCATAATGGGATTTAGAGGAGTGTGAATATACATGTTTGTATACATCAGTATCTATCTGTCTTCTGCAGTAAGAATACAACCTCCAAGAGTCAGAATTCCTCTTTCGCTCATTGCCTGGCACGTAGTAGGTGCACAATAAACGTTCGTTAATGAATGACAAATATTATTTTGAAATGTTCATTTTCTTTAATGTTGAACATTAACATTTATGATGAAACTTAAAACATTGCAGCTCTAGAGAGAGGTGATTATTCTGAAAGTAAAAACCCAGGAGAGACTATGGAAGGACAGATAGTATTGGTAGAACCTGGTTGTTGTGAAATCAGAATCTTCCTGGAGTTTTGCAGGGCTCTCGAGCTTGGAAGGACAAAAGCAGAAGTCAGAATCTGCAGCCCCGTGACTTGGTCCTTCACCATTTATGTACATACACGGCACCTTGGAAGTGCATCCGGCCAGCCACTGGATGTCACTGTTCTCTCATGCTCCTGAGTCTGTGTCCTACGGGGTCTACCTACGCATGAATATGCAATGTCCTGTTTTACTACCATGACGAGGGTGCGGACTCACCTGTGTAGGCCTCCTCAGTATGGAATCACTTATTCTTCCGACATAATTCGGTTCTGGGCAGCACTGAAAAGTTTAGAGGGGATGAGTGATCTCAAAAGCAGCTCTGTCTCAGCCCGAGCACAGTACTCAGGAGCAGGGACATAGCTGCCACTGATCTTTCAGTCAAGGGGGACCCAGGCCCAGGAGCAAGGACCGGAAGTCATTGCGGTTTCACAGCTAGTTTAGTGTACATTCAAAGATAACACAAAAATCCTTACACTGAAAGTAAAAGAAAACCGAGAAATGAAGAACGAGGTGTGATGACCAATGAGTGTCAAAACATAAAAGTTACTGTCATTCTGAAAGAACCTCTTAACCACACAAGATTACAGTTTGAATAAGAAATGTATCGTTAGCCAGCGGCATTAAGATTTTCAACCCCAGGCATTACGTGTCCTCTCCCATACTGATAGATAGCAAGTCGCCATGGCTTTCTCCCCCCTTGCTTCGCCCCTGCTCCCTTTGAGCGTGTGCTCACATGTATCATTCATAGCAACGTGTGAATGATCCACGGGAACTTTCTGCACTCCCATTAGGAATATTTCCGTTAAAATTCGTTTATTCAATTATTCAACAATTATTTACTGAGTACCACCATCTAAGTACTAAGCACTCCTTTAGGGGCTGGGGGCACAGATAAAGTCCCTTCTACTGTGGAGCCCATATTCTAGTGTTTAAATTGAAATTAAAATTATAAACTGAAGGGAAACTGCCCAGATTAGGTAGCTCAGTGAGAAAAGAGGTTCCAGGGGGCGTCACCGGCCCACCCCCAACGCCAGCCCCTGCAGCAACCAGGCGAGGCTGTCTTCTGCATACCCATTCTGGCTCTCTCCAATCGCTTCACAACTAGCCAAAGAGGATTTTTGAAGGCAAATCTACCTTGTAGCTTTCTTGCTACAAGAAAAGTTTATCATTGCTCTCACGAATAACAGTCTCCATCATGGCCGGGATTTGGTCCCCCTCTGTTTCCCCAGCCTCATCCTTACCATCCTTCACCTTGTTTCTTTTCCGGTCTCAAGAGGGTGATTGGCCATTTCTCAGTTCTTCTCACTGGGAGGCGCTTCTCATCAGTAGAGTTTCGGTAAGTGCTGCTTCCTTGGGCTGAAAGGCTCTTCTGTAGTAAGCATCCCTTGGTCTCCTGCACATGCGTACTCGCCCTCAATTGCAGGGGTTGGGAACCTATGGCTCGCGAGCCAGATGTGGCTCTTTTGATGGCTGCATCTGGCTCATAGACAAATCTTTAATAAAAATAATAATAACGTTAAAAATATAAAACAGCCCTGGCCGGTTGGCTCAGCGGTAGAGCGTCGGCCTAGCGTGCGGAGGACCCGGGTTCGATTCCCGGCCAGGGCACACAGGAGAAGCTCCCATTTGCTTCTCCACCCCTCTGCCGCGCTTTCCTCTCTGTCTCTCTCTTCCCCTCCTGCAGCCGAGGCTCCATTGGAGCAAACATGGCCCGGGCGCTGGGGATGGCTCTGTGGCCTCTCCCCCAGGCGCTGGAGTGGCTCTGGTCGCAACATGGCGACGCCCAGGATGGGCAGAGCATCGCCCCCTGGTGGGCAGAGCGTCGCCCCCTGGTGGGCGTGCCGGGTGGATCCCGGGTCGGGCGCATGCGGGAGTCTGTCTGACTGTCTCTCCCTGTTTCCAGCTTCAGAAAAATGAAAACAAACAAACAAACAAAAAAAAACAGTCTCATGTATTACAATCCATTCATTTTTTACTGCTCATGTTCATGGTCGCGGGTGGCTGGAGCCAATTACAGCTGTCCTCCAGGACAACACCAAATTTTATTGGATAATGCGTAATATATATGGGTTGTTGTATGGCTCTCACGAAATTACATTTTAAAATATGTGGCGTTTATGGCTCTTTCAGCCGAAAAATTTCCCGACCCCTGCTCTATTGTCTGCTCGAATCACTTCTACAGTGAAGCCAGCCCCTGACGCAGATTAATCAGGTTTTCCCTACTCCGTAGCTCTGATAACAGTGATGTCCCCTGTGCCTCTCAAATGCCAGAACCCGTGTGTCACCTTTCATGTTATCCTATCCCACTGCTAAACGTTTTGACAGTTGTCCACTACAACATGCCAGGATATCACTTCTCCACTTAGCACCCTTTGTGGGGTCCTTGTTCCCAGCCGGGCAGTGGACGGTCTGTCTCCAGAATCCCTATTAGAGTCTGCTTGCCAGGACCATTTGTGTAACCAACGGCCTTTGGTTGGGTCTCCTGGAAACAGGTTGAAGTGGAGATTTACGGGCAGTTGTTTGTTGGTGAGTGCTCCCAGGATCAGCACTGGCAGGGACCAAGGGGAGCTGCATTGGTGGAGTGAGGTTGAACTGTGCTGAAGTTGCAACAGAAGCTTCGACCAGTCCCACGAGGGGCTCTGGAGCTGGGAGGGCCCTTCAGAGTTGTACCGTTTGAGGCAAGAGGCTTTTGGGCCTTATAACCCTGCATCCATCAGTTACTGGGTGCTGACTACTCCAGGAGAAGGGAAAACAATCTTGGGTAAGAGACTTCCCTTCAACCCAGGGCAGTTCCCTGGGAAGCACACATCTGTGACAGCCAACACTTCTGGCAGCTTGGAAAGGAATATCCCAATCTCAAGGGATCTAGGTGGTGCATTTAGGTGTAACATCCATTATGGCAACCCCACCAGGCTTTTCACAAAGTAGGGTTTCAAGAAATTATTGATGCATATTTTTATCTCTGCAAAGCCTGAACCTGCTACCTTGAACTGATTCCACTTTGCTATTCTCTTTGCTCTCAGGTTTAATCTTCATTGACTCATTCTTCCATTCTTTTGAACCTAAAATTCATGCATGTTCCCCTGGCAGAAAAGGAGAGCTCAGCTAGAAGCTTACTACCAGCCACAGTGCTGAGTACTTTATGAATGCCCTCTTTTCAAATACTAACCTTTATTTCTGTTCTCTTTCAAAATACATTGAACTCTTAATGTTACCTCTTCGCTTTACCTTTTTATTACTGAGATTTTAATAAAGTTGTTCTAAAACTTCATTTTTAAGTGAAGACTTCTAGTGATAGTGTGTATGCTAGTGGTGGTAATAAAATAAAAAATAGACCAAAAATAAAAAAGATGTTTTACCAATAGTATGTAACTATATTGTTATTTTATTATTTTTCCAAGTTGCTAAAACTGATGCATCATTACTAGTTAACATTAACCTTGGTGTGGCAAGAACTTTTTAATAACTGTCTTACATTTAGTGCCTTATGTATATTATCTGTAGATTTATGCAAACATTAATGACAAACAAGAATGAATTTTTTAAATGAATAATTTCAGAGCTGTCCACAAGCCTACTAAATTCTGTACTGTGCACTCTATAATCCTTAATGTAATATTTATTTCTAATCTCTGGTAGGCCCAGGGGTGTGGTGAAAAGTAAAAGTGGATATTATCTGAGTTGTCATAATCTATCTGACCTAATATCTTTAAAAACTTTAGATTGCTACATTTTGGTCTTCGAATCTGGTCACTGTTTTGAGCTACTTCCTCACGTAATTCAATCATCTCAACCTTCAGTTTAGTGGGATTAACACAGGACTAGAATCTAGCCCGGATTCAACAGTGAGACGGCTTTCTCATACGTGAAACAAAATTACTGTTTATGTCATATTTTGCTGTGAGATCAGTTAAGAAAAGTCTCTATGGCTATGTTCTGTGTTTACTGCAGCCTTGGCTCGTGGTCCCAAGAAGCATGTGTAGCATGTAGCAGCTCCAAAGCATTGAATGCTGAATAAACTGACCGGTGTCTTTGATCCTTGGCCAACTTCTGGTCCCCACAAGCTGAGAGAATGTCCCCCTCTCATCCTTTTCCTAAAGAATGGACTTAGGTATGTCCTCACAGCAGATGAAGTAAAGAAGATCTGCATGTGATCATTTATTACAATTGATGGTGAGGTATGAACCGCTATAACCTACCCTGCTGGTTTTAAGGATTTCATCAGCATTGACAAGACTGGAGAGAATTTCCATCGGATCTGTGACACCGAGGGTCGCTTTGCTGTTCATCCTGTTATACCTGAGGAGGCCAAGTACAAGTTGTACAGAGAGAGAAAGATCTCTGTGGGCACAAAAGGAATCCCTGATCTGGTGACCCATGATGCTCGCACCTTCCACTACCTGGTCCCCTCATCAAGGTGAACGTCATCATTCAGACGGATGTGGAGACAGGCACGATTACTGATTTCATCAAGTTTGATACTGATCACCTTTGGTGACTGGAGTAATCGTCACAGAGAGAGACACCTTGGTTCTTTTGACATGGTTCATGTGAAAGATGCCATTGCCAACAGCTTTGCTACCTGGCTCTCCCCATATTTTTATTATTGGCAAAGGCAAAAAACCATGGACCTCTCTTTCTTTAGAAATGGTATTTGCCTAACCGTTGCTGGAGAAAGAGACAGGTGACTGACTGACACCCAAACAGAGCAGTGGGTGAAATGAGCTCTAGGAGACATGATTGGAACAGTCTTTATACTTAATTAAAGATGATACAGCATGGAAAAGAAGATGACGACTATGTGGAAGAGCTTTGAAAACCGATGGTTTAAAAATGAAAGTATTAATACTAAAAGTGTTGTGAATTTTCCATTTGTCCCCCCTCCTGTGTCTTACCTAGTCATCTCTGGCAGTGTCCCTTGACATATGAGGGAGGCAATGGATTGTGATGTAAAACCTCTTCCTTTTGGTAGAGCATTTTACCTTGCTTTCCATATTTGTTTTAGATAAAAAAAATCTGAACCCGAAAGTGCAAGCTATCACTGCTGGTTATGTATATTTTTTGTATCGAATTTTAATCCTTAGAAGGCAGAAATTGGCTTAAAGAGGCATCTGACAGGTCAGTTCCAGAAGGTCAGGAGGTGCAAATGAGCTGAGCTGCTGATTCAGTTGGGGTGATTTTGATGAGCACATGCTTGCATGTAGGTCTATAATGTGGTGCATCTCCATAAAATCCCAAGCTTTATGGGTTTGAAAGCATTAACTCATGTCTTAGGAACATCCCACATAGATTATTATAATTCTTGTTGTGTTGCCTGCACATCTGCTTACCTACAGGAATTACAATCAGATGGAATGGCCCGGCTCGAATCCAGGCTCAGAAAAGAAATATGAGAATACTTGAGTCCTTTTCTGTTTCATTGAAGCAGCATTTTTTTTCACTTTGTCCAGCATAATTATACAAAGGACGTTAATATGTGACTTTTCTTGCCTCAACTTGATCAGAGTAGGGAAATGAAGTTATGTTTTTTCCCCCTCTTGTTCTTTAAAATATATATATATCGCTAATCTCATGGAGTGTGCCTCTAAGTTAATGATAATTTAAATGTTTGCTGCCCTTTTTCCTGTCAGGTTGTCTGTTGAGTTTCAGTGTGCATATTTAGCTAAATCACAGGGGGAAATACAGAGCAGCTCTACTGGGTCACTTAGTCATGTTTTAAAGGCAGAAAGGGAAAGTGTGAAGCAGAATGACCAGATTCCTCTTATTTTCTGTCTTCCCTGATAATCAAATTAATTTTTTAATGCACCTTGATAACTGCATGATGACTAACAGGTAACACCCAGTGCAGTCCACCAAATTGTATGACCTTAAGAATGTCATGATTTTTACAACCACAATGAGATTTCTCAGAAAATCATAATGATCAAATATTAATTTTTAGTTGCATGTGAACAATATAAAAATACCAAATTTTAACTCCTCTCATCCCATTCTTTTTCTCACATGACCTCATATGACCATATGACTCTGTCCAGATATAAAATCCAGATGATATCCATTTAGAATAAGAACTACATTTTTTCTTCTCTGAAAATATGAGTGTACTATTTTTTTATAAATAAATTTTTATTTTAATGGGGTGACATTAATAAATCAGGATACATATATTCAAAGAAAACATTTCCAGGTTATCTTGTCATTTAGTTCTGTTGCATACCCATCACCCAAAGAGAGATCGTCCTCCGTCACCCTCTATCCAGTTTTCTTTGTACCCCTCCCCCTCCCCCTCTCCCTTCTCCCCTCCCCCCACCCCCCGTAACCACCCCACTCCTGTCCATGTCTCTTAGTCTCGTTTTTATGTCCCACCAATGTATGGAATCCTGCAGTTCTTGTTTTTTTCTGATTCACTTATTTCACTCCGCATAATGTTATCAAGATTCCACCATTCTGCTGTAAGTGATCCGATGTTATCATTTCTTCTAGCTGAATAGTATACCATGGTGTATATGTGCCCCATCTTCTTTATCCAGTCTTATATATTTTTTTACAGTGATTAAAAGCCTTTAAGCAAACTCTTGGCCAATACAGCAAGAATCCATAAAAGAGTAGTGTCCTTAACATGTTCACCAAGTCCAAGTTGGCCCCATAACCATGCCAAATTCCTAAAAAATGCAACCCAACCACAGTTCAGTCTGTTAGGAGCTGTCACAGGGAGCCGGAGTCCAGGAAAAGTCCACATCCAGGAAAAGTCCGCATGGCACTGGAATTGTTGTCACCATTCTATACTTTGCAGCTCATGTCCAAGTCCCAATGACCGCTGCTTCTAGCTGGTAATGATTCAGGTAGACTGGAAAAGCCATTTGCAGCATGCGTGGATATGGAGCTTCTGTTCTCCTCTGCCTGGAGAGATGAGACCAGCTTGCTTTTCCCTGGAGCTCTGCGACTGTGGCATGGTAAAGAGAACCTTGGGATACACTAAGCTGGGTGGCAAAGGTAGATTCATAATAGAAGTTGGCAAAAGGGGGAAAGAGAGCTCTAAATTAGGAGTAGGTCCCAGCCTGAAATATGAGTGGGGCATTGAGGTAGGAGGGATAAAGGAAACACTATATATTAAGCAAAGCAGCAGAAAATAGGACTATCAACACCCACAACAGAGATCTTTGAGGGAAGAATAAAAAACCTGACTATTCAGGCAAAACATAGTTAAGTGGCCCTTGTGCAAATGAGATCAGTTTACCTGCTTCTTGAAAGAAATACCCTAGGCTTGTCCACAGTGTCGTAGATGGGGCCGACGGCCCTGGGCACCTTCAGCCTTCAGTGGCAAACCCCAGCATTCTGGGCAAGGTTAGGTCATAGGTGGCTGGAGCAGGGCTGAAAGAGACTGAACCCTCCCTTAGAGGAGCGAGGGGGAAGCCTACCTTCCAATGTCCCTGTTTCCTCATAGCAGAGGCATGCAAGCCTGGCAGGCTTTAGCTCAATGACCTTCCTTTCCACTATTGAAGCAGGACCCAGATGGCATCCTATGATACCCCTTTGGGGCATTGGAGCCTTTAAGGGTGTATCCTAAAAGCAGGTAGTTCCCCTGATCTCTATTGGGCTTTTTCTGCCTCTAGGTATCTTAAAAGCCATGCTCAGAAGATCTCGCTGAGGGGTTTGAGGATCCCCATCCGCCTATATAAATCTTTTCCATATATCTGGAGCTATTTGGAAAAAGACAAAACAGTGTTATTAGCTGGATCTAATAAAGAAGGTAGTAGTTTGCAGGCGAAAAAGATTTGGTGTCTCCTGTTCATCAGCATTCAAAAGAACTGTAATTTTTTTTTTTTTAAGTAAGAAACATGATATGGTAGACCTGTAGGAGTTTCAGGATATGACTACCCCCTTTAAAAATTTTTTTTAATTGACCTTAAAATGTTTGCTGAGTACACTTTAATAATACCTTAACTTTAAAGATTGTAAGCATGACATAATACAGTAAATGCTCTTGCTCCATATGCAGGAGCATTTTCAGTTTAGCCAGTTTAGGAAATCCAATAATAGAACAATGCATACAGACAATGAGCTATAACATGCTTAGCAGCCTCTCCTGTTCTGACAGAGGTTACTATAGATCCAGAATATATATCCACTGTAATGTGAACATACGACTGTTTGCCAAATGAAGGTATAATGAGTGTACTATTGCAAAAATATTAGAATACAGTGCACATGAAAGTAATGTTATGATCTAATGCCTATTGTGGGCTAATTGTCTCCTGGTTCATGACCAGATTACACAGTTAACCTGTGGGGCCACTGGAAGTCCAGGCAGTGTGGTGTGAAACCATCATCTCTCTGGAAAAACAACCAAAGCTCAGAAAGTTCTTTCTTTCTTCCCTCTCTCCCTCCTTTCCTAACTTCCACACGTATTTTATTGATGCATTCTAAGTGTTGGCACTGGACTAGTCTTGAGGACACAGAGATGAACGGGTAGACCCAGTCTTTTCCTTAGAAAGATCACACTCTTGTGGGTGAGATAGACATTAAACAGATAATTTCCCTCAAGAACCAGAGGACTGCAATAGTGTAAGTGCTATGTTTGAAAATTGCTGGATGCTGTTGGGGGAAAATGTGGAAGTACAATTTTTTACTAGTATTTTTAATTGAAATATAATTAACATGTAACATTATATTAGTTTCAGGTGTACAACATAATGATTCAATGTGTGTATGTATTGTACACAAAATGATCACTCCAGTAAATCTAGTTAACATCCATTACTACAGGCTTTCCTGAAATGAGACAATTTCCATGGCTCCTGTGTTGTCTGAAAGAAACATTCTGGGATTCAGCAGGCCATTTCTTACCACTTTTTTTTCTATCCCTCTGTGGACTTCTTGACCAGTTTCAACAATTTGCAGTTGACTTTTTTGAGCTAATGCAATTTTATGGGGGAAACTGTTATACTTTTAATGCTTTTACTTAGTCTAAAAATTATTCTACACCCTCAAAAATGACATTTTAAATAGCACTTCTTAGGCTTTTATTCTGTTTTGCTTAGAAATATTTTTAATGTTGTCCTGCTGAGGTGCATGCGTTTTTTTTCAAGTACTACTAACTTCTAACTAAAGACAGAGGTCTGTTTTCTTTTACTGGAGCTCAAAGAATAACTTCTAACTTAATTTATTCACTTGAGAATACCAATGGATGGCAAGGACGATGTCTCATAACCTATAGAATAGTAGAGAAAGTCTGTTAGTAAAGTGTTGCTGTAGGTAAGTTAGAAAATGGCTAATTCACATGGACTAAATCATTGAGAACTGATGGTTACTATTATTTAATTTCACAGTGGAATGGTGAAGATAGGACTAGTGTATTTTTATACTCTGCTCACAAAAATCAGGGGATATTTTATTGCTTCATATTCATTTGGAAATATCCCCTAATTTTTGTGAGCAGTATATATACTGTGAAATTTGGCAATAACAGTCAGTTGCTAGGTATTGTCGTAAGGTTAGAAGCATCTTTATTTCATTTCTTTCAACCCACCAGAGTTTTAAAATTTTTTAAATTCTAAATTCACTCATGTGGTTTAAGTATCACTGTTTTGTGGTATTTCCATCTTTCTTTTACTGGAAATGAATTTTCTGGGTAGGACATGGCTTCACTGGAGATGAATAAAAGTAAAATATAACTGAATGCTGCATGATTTTATAACTCTATAAAAACATATCGACCAGTTTAAATTGGTCTATGAAGATCCCTTTCTGTTTATGTCAACACCAGCTTTCCCAGTTAGTCTAACTCCTATGTGCAGTGGGACTTCATGGTGTCTCTTTGGATTCTCACATATGTTGTAATTCAATGCCAAATTCCATTTCCTGCTTTATTGATAGAGGTAAAAAGCACAGTTTTTTTCTCTGGCATCAGAAAAAGAAAGTTTGCCTTTTCTGAAATTAGTTAAATCTATTTATCTTTATCATTTTTAACTCACTGTCTATATATTAAGAAACTTTACTTCATAGAGTAGAAACACATTTCAGATAGGAAGAACTGTCCCTATTTTAAGTTAAAAAGAGGGTCCCAGCTCACACTCTAGAGTGAAAGTGGATGGCTTCTGAGGCAGTGGAATTGAGATAAATGGCTTTAGATTTAGACATCAAAATTTAAAACTCTGTTGGCCTGTGGTGGTGCAGTGGATAAAGCGTTGACCTGGAAAGCTGGGGTCGCTGGTTCAAAACCCTGGGCTTGCCTGGTCAAGGCATATATGGCAGTTGATGCCTCCTGCTCCTCCCCCCATTCTCTCTCTTTCTCTCCTCTCTCTAAAAAAAATAATTAAAACTCTGTCAATGTGTTCAAATAGAAATTTTTAAAAAATTATCTAAAATTCTTGGTCATAAAGTTTACCAGATGAATACATAATTGTAAAGTATTTGCAGTTGAGACACATTGTCTGAACATTGAATAATAACGAAAGGGAAGTGGAGCTTAGATCACCTCTGTCCTGTGATATTCTCATACCAATCCAGCGCGTGAACACTCCTTATTGTCAGATTGGATTTCACAGTCAGTTCGAAAGTGAGATTTTATTTATTCATTCACTTACTTATCTATCTATCTATCTATCTATTTATTTATTTAAAAAACATATCTGCCCTGGCTGGTTAGCTCAGCTGGCTAGAGTGTCATCCCATATGCCAAGGTTGTGGGTTTGATCCTCAGTCAAGGCATTTAGAAAAACCAACTGATGAATGCATGAATAGGTAGAACAACAAATTGATGTCTCTTTCTAAAATAAAAAGATATTATCTATCATATAATTATGATCTATAGAATATATATAAGCATTTAGATTATAATTATGATTATAGTAACTTGACTTTGAAAATGTAAAATAGGTCAAACATTTACTCAACAGTTATGGATGGTTAGATATCTTATATACACAGTGTTCTCTTCATTTTTCTCTTATTCACTGAGTCAGGGAAACATTTCCAATACATCGGGAGAGCATCTTCTTGGTGTTAGGACAGACAGGTGGCTGGCTGAGTAGATGGTTTAGGATTGTGGCTTGGGAGAGCTGTGGTTCACAGAAGGTGAGGGCTCAGCTATTGGATATGGCCATTCATTCACTCATTCATTCATTCATTCAGTGTAGACTGACCACTAACTATATGCCATGCAGTGTATTTGCAGTATCAGAGCCCTGAATAGTGCTAAGTCAAGCTGAGGCCAAAATTGCTATTCAATGTCAAGAATTGTGGATGTTGGCTCAGGGCTGACTTAGAACAAACAGAAGGTTTTTTATAATAAGGACCCAAACTTGTTTCAGTTCTCCTCTGTTGTTGGGGCTTCCATTTAAAGAACTGGCACTGTCTGCTCTGGGTACAGGTTTAATTAAACTAGAATTGTAGTTGCAGTAGATCATGGGCAATTTAGGATAATGTTAACTATTCCCTATGGTTATTGAAACATTATACTTTAGGAATTAATTAATTTAACCCATATAATGCTGTAAAAAAGGAGGCTGAGAGATGCCAAAATCACATATGTAGTAACGAGCGGGAATTTCTAACCATGTGACCATTGTCATTTCTTTCCCTCACTTGCCTTCTCAAGGCTTAGAGAAGGGATCAGCAGACTACAGCCTGTGGACCAAATCTAGTGTCTGCGAATAATCCAGCTGTCTTTGACTAACACAAGAGCTAAGAATAGTATCAGTATTTTTAAAGAATTGTAAAAGCAAAGAAGAGTATTTGACAGAGACAGAATGTGACCTGCAAAGCCTAAAACATTTACTATCTGGCTGTTTTAGTCCATTGGAGCTGCCATAACAGAACACCACAGACTGTTGTTTTAGAAACAACAGAAATTTATATATCACAGCTTTGGATGCTGAAAGTCCAAGATCAGGGTGCTAACACAGTCAAGCAAGGGCTGTCTTCCCAGTGGCAGATGTCTCCTTGTGTCCTCTCATGGTGGAAGGGGTGAGCTATTTTCAGAGCCTCTTTGGTATAAGCACTGACCCCATGCCAGAGGGCACCACCTTCATGACTAGTCACCTCCCAAAGGCCCCACTTCCTAATCTCTCTATGGGTGTTGGATTCACAACATATGAATGGGAGGGGATGGAGGTATTCAGGCCATATAACACTGGCCCATTATGAAAATATTTGACAAGCCTGACTTAGTGACTTATGGATGGGACTTCATGCTGTCTAAAGATTATTAGTATAACTCACCCTAGAAAAACTTTTGAAGAAAAGTAATAAGAATTCAAAAATTTTTCAAAATTCCTATAACACATTCTTTAAAAAAGAAGTTTAGGCTTACTCAAGAATATGAAGAATTCTAGCTTAAAAATAGGTTCTACATGGCCCTGGACCATAATATGTCAGAATCAGCTTGTGAGAGTTGATTGTGCACATGTCTTCCCAGCTCCAAGTTATGTGATGTCAACTTGGTAGCTAGAAAGAGGTTATGCTGAAAATATTTATAATTACAGCCCAGAAATGGCAAGATCTAGAAATTCTAGTCTTTTCTTCCTAGAAAGCTAGTTTTGAGATATACTTATTCTAGTAATAAAGAGAATTAAGTTTTATAATTTCACAGAAGTTAATTGTTGACATGGTATGGATACATTTTCTTAGACCCTGAGCTTAGGGCATATATGGACCCATATCCTATATAGAAGGGAAACAACAGAATTAACTAAATTATTGAGTTGTTGTAAGAATTAAATGCTAATACTTATAGAATTTGAGTAAATTTTCAAAGGTAAACCATTTAAAGCAGCACCAAATGTGATAATGATTTTATCAATGTAGTCTTTGCGTATGCACATCCAGATTCCCGCTCTGCAGAACAGCCCATTCAGGCAGAACTTGTCGAAGTCCCATCTGGCCATAACTTTGGGCTTGGAGTCAGAAGAGTGGACTGTCCATCTTTGTTCTGCCCTTTACCTCTTTGCATTTTAGGCAAATGAACCTCAGCAAGCCCTCTTTTCCTCACTGTAGAAAAAACTTGTCACCCACTTTGCCAGTTAGTGGGAACATGAGGCAAGATAATAAATGAGAAGGTACTTGGCCAATAGTAACACACAACACAAACATAAGGTGTTATTATCTGACAAAAATACGGTCTTGAAATGTATGCAGTAAGACTGGGGCTGACATTCTGTTGAAAGAAGAAATAAATGAGTCACGTTTACCTTTGCTCTCACTCCCTTCTGTCAAAAGTGGTGAATCACTGCCAAATGTGTAAATGAGACTTTCATAAAGAGAGGAGAGATCAAAGGGACCAGAGGAAAAGAGCACAGAGGGAAAGGGGATGATAGGATGGGATAAACCTGAAGGGAAGGGGGGAGGGCACTATGGGGAGGGTGGCAAGGGATATCTTGAAGGGAATATGGGGGAGGGGGGTGCATTTGGGGCAACACTAGAATCCATGTAAACATAAATTAAAATTAAAAAAAAAGATTCACACGGAAGTTTGTATTCCACTTGGAGGAGTGTTGATGGCCCTCTATGTTACAGCAAAGCAAAACTATTGACTAGAAACCAAAATGCTGTAGAAAATAAACACAAATTGGGCTGCAGTAGTCACCCAGACTCCAATGTTGATGTGGACTGTCTCCACCCTGCTCTGACCAAAGACAGCAGAGAAGAGCATGCTGATGGGACCCTCTTAAGCTGTACCAGGCATGCCAAAAGGATTTATGGAATGAACATTACTAAGGGAACTTAGAATATGCTGTTGCACAGATGAACATTAAAAAAGAGGAAGGGTAAAGTCCAAACCCCTCCAGGGTGTGGGCCCTGCCCACTTCGTAGGTCCAAAGACAAGCTACTCTACCCTACTCTTCATCCTCCAGCTATCTGGATAGCCATCAGAAACCCAGAGGCAGACAATACCAACCCTAGACTCAACCAACTCTACAAACAAGACACCCAAACACACAGACATAATGAGAAGACAAAGAAGTGCAATCCAAATGAATCAACAAGAGAAATCTCTGGAAAATGAACTGAGTGATATGGAAATAAGAAACTTCCAGATGCAGAGTTTAAAATAAGGATTATGCCTGACCTGTGGTGGTGCAGTGGATAAAGCGTCGACCTGGAAATGCTGAGGTCGCCGGTTCGAAACCCTGGGCTTGCCTGGTCAAGGCACATATGGGAGTTGATGCTTCCAGCTCCTCCCCACCTTCTCTCTCTGTCTCTCTCTCTCCTCTCTAAAATGAATAAAATTAAAAAAAAGAAAGAAAATTAAAAAAATAATAAAAAATAAAAGCAAAAGGAACTCTTTAAAAAAAATAAGGATTATTAGAATGCTGAAAGATCTTAGAATAACAATGGATGGACACAATAAGCACATAACTAAAGGGATTACAAGCATCAAAAAGGACATTGAAATAATAAAGAAGAACCAGTTGGAAATGACAAATACAATATCAGAAATGAAGATTACACTAGAAGCAATTAATAGCAGGCTGGATGAAGCAGAGGATCAAATCAGTGATTTAGAAGACAAGATAAATGAAAACACAGAAGTGGAGAAGCAAAAAGAAAAGAGGCTAAAAAAATCTGAGGGAACTCTAAGAGAGCTCTGTGACAACCTAAAGAGAAACGATGTCAGATCATAGGGGTTCCTAAAGAAGAAGAGAAAGAACAAGGGATAGAGACCTTGTTCAATAAAATCATAGCTGAAAACTTCCCTAAATTGATGCAGGAAAAAGTCACACAAGTCCAAGAAGCACAGAGAACTCCATTAAAGAGAAAACCAAAAAAATCTACACCAAGACACATCATAATTAAAATACAAAAGCTAAGAAATAAAGAAAAAATATTAAAAGCTGCTAGAGAAAAAAAGGTTATCACCTACAAAGGAGTCCGCATAAGGATGACATCTGACTTTTCAACAAAGACACTTCAGGCCAGAAGGGAATGGCAAGAAATATTCAAAGTAATGCAGAACAAGAGCCTACAACTAAGATTACCTTTTTTTTGTTTGTATTTTTTGTGAAGTTAGAAATGGGGAGGCAGTCAGACAGACTCCCGCATGAGCCCGACCGGGATCCACCCAGCATGCCCACCAGGGGGCAATGCTCTGCCCATCTGGGGTGTTGCTCTGTTACAACCAGAGCCATTCTAGCACCTGAGGCAGAGGCCATAGAGCCATCCTCAGTGCCCGGGTCAACTTTTGCTCCAATGGAGCCTTGGCTGCCGGAGGAGATGAGAGAGATAGAGAGGAAAGAGAGAGGGAGGGGTGGAAAAGCAGATGGGCGCTTCTCCTGTGTGCCCTGGCCGGTAATCGAACCCAGAACTCCTACATGCCAGGCCAACACTACCACTGAGCCAACCGGCCAAGGCCTAACCAAGACTACTTTATCCAGCAAGACTATCATTTAAAATTGAAGGAGAGAAAAAAAAAAGCTTCCCAGACAAAAAAACCGCACCAAAACTCAAGGAATTCACTACAACCAAACCAATGCTGCAAGAAATGTTTAGGCTCCTGTTGTAAACAGAACAAAAAGGAAAAAGAATATAGTAAAAGAGGAACAAAGATTTAAAGAATAAAATGACAATAAACAACTATATATCAATAATAACATTAATGTAAATAGATTAAATGATCCAATCAGAAGACATAGGGTAGCTGCATGGATAAGAAAACAGGACCCAAACATATATTGTCTACAAGAGACACACCTCAAAACAAAAGATACACATAGACTGAAGGTAAAAGATTGGAAAAAAATTATTCCATGCAAAGAAAAATGAAAATAAGCTGGGGTAGCAATACTTATATCAGACAAAATGGACCTTAAAACAAAGACTATAGTAAGAGATAAAGAAAGTCAGTACATAATGATAAAGGGAGTAATACAACAGGAAGATTTACCTATTATAAATATCTATGCACCTAATATAGGAGCACCTAAATATATAAAGCAGACTTTGATGGATATAAAGGGCAAGATCAACAGCAATACTATAATAGTAGGGGATTTCAATACCCCACTAACATCACTAGATAGATCCTCAAGAAAGAAAATTAACAAAGAAACAGCAGACTTAAAGGACACACTAGATCAACTTGATTTAATAGGTATCTTTAGAACATTTCACCCTAAAGCAGCAGAATATACATTCTTTTCAAGTGCTCATGATACATTCTCTAGGATAGACCACATGTTAGGGCACAAAACCAGTCTCAACAAGTTTAAGAAGATTAAAATCATATCAAACACTTTATCTGATCACAATGGCATGAAACTAGAAATCAACCACAACAGAAAAACTGAAAAATTCTCAAACACATGGAAATTAAATAGCATGTTATTAAATAAAGAATGGATTACAATGAGATCAAAGAAGAAATAAAAAATTTCTAGAAACAAATGATAATGAGCATACAACAACTCAAAATTTATAGGACAGCAAAAGCAATACTTACAGGGAAGTTCATAGCACTACAGGCATAGTTTAAGAAGCCAGAAAAAGCTCAAATAAACAACTTAACCCTGCATCTAAAAGAACTAGAAAAAGAACAGCAAGTAAAGCCCAGAGGTAATAGAAGGGAGGAAATAATAAAGATCAGAGAGAAAATAAATGACATAGAGGCTAAAGAAATAATACAGAGGATCAATGAAACCAGGAGCTGATTCTTTGAAAGGGTAAACAAGATTGATGAACCCTTAACCAGACTTGCCAAGAAAAAAAGAGAGAGAATTCAAATAAATAAAATTAGAAATGAGAATGGAGAAATAACAACTGACACAACAGAAATATAAAATATTTTTTAAAAATACTATGAAGAACCATATGCCCAAAAATAAGACAACCTAGGTGAAATGGACAAATTTCTTGAAACATATAATCTTTCAAAAATCAATCTGGAAGAATCAGAAAACCTAAACAGACCGATCACACCAAATGAGATCGAAATAGTTATCAAAAAACTCCCAACAAACAAAAGCCCTGGGCCAGATGGGTTCACAGGGGAATTCTACCAAATATTCAATGAAGAATTAACTCCTATCCTTCTCAGGCTATTTCAAAAAATTCAAGAGTAAGGAAGACTTCCAAGCTCCTTTTATGTGGCGAGTATAATTTTGATTCCAAAACCAGGCAAAGACAACACAAAGAAAGAAAATTATAGGCCAATATTCCTGATGAACTTAGAAGCTAAAATCCTCATCAAAATATTAGCAAACCAGATCCAGCAATATATGAAAAAAATCATACATCATGATCAAGTGGGATTTATTCTGGGGAGGCAAGGCTGGTATAATATTCATAAATCAATCAATGTGATTCATCACATAAACAAAAGGAAGAAAAAACACATGATAATTTCAATGGATGCAGAAAAAGCATTTGATAAATTCCAGCACCCATTTATGATAAAAACTCTCAGCAAAGTAGGAATACAGGAAACATACCTCAATATGATAAAGGCCATCTATGACAAACCCACTGCCAACATTATACTCAATGGACAAAAATTAAAAGCAATCCCCTTAAGATCAGGGACAAGGCAGGGGTGCCCCCTTTAACCACTCTTATTCAACATAGTCCTGGAAGTCCTAGCCATAGCAATCAGACAAGAAGAAGAAATAAAAGGCATCCAAATTGGCAAAGAAGAAGTAAAACTATCATTATTTGCAGATGATATGATACTGCATATAGAAAACCCTAAAGTCTCAGTCAAAAAACTACTGGACCTGATAAATGAATTTAGCAAGGTGGCAGGGTATAAAGTTAATACACAGAAATCAGAGGCATTTTTATACACCAACAATGAACTGTCAAAAAGAGAAATTAAGGAAACAATCCCCTTCACTATTGCAACCAAAGAGGTAAAGTACCTAGGAGTAAATTTAACCAAGGAGGTTAAAAACCTGCACTCCAAATATTATAAAACATTGATAAAAGAAATCAAGGAAGGTACAAACAAGTGGAAGCATATACCATGCTCATGGTTAGGAAGAATAAACATCATTAAAATGTCTATATTACCCAAAGCAATTTATAAATTTAATGCAATACCAATTAAAATACCAATGACATACTTCAAAGATATAGAACACATATTCCAAAAATTTATATGGAACCAAAAAAGAACACGAATAGCCTCAGCAATCTTGAAAAGGAAGAATAAAGTGGGAGGTATCACACACACTTCCTGATATCAAGTTATACTACAAGGCCATTGTACTCAAAACAGCTTGGTACTGGCATAAGAATAGGCATATAGATAAATGGAACAGAACAGAGAACCCAGAAATAAACCCACACCTTTATGGACAATTGATATTTGACAAAGGAGGTAAGAGCATACATTGGAGTTAAGAGTCTCTTTAACAAATGGTGTTGGGAAAATTGGACAACTACCTGCAAAAAAATGAAACTAGACCACCAACTTACACCATTCACAAAAATAAACTGAAAATGGATAAAAGACTTAAATGTAAGTTGTGAAACCATAAGCATCTTAGAAGAAAACGTAGGCAGTAAGCTCATTGACATCTCTCGCAGCAATATATTTGCTGATTTATCTCCACAGGCAAGTGAAATAAAGGACAGGGTAAACAAATGGGACTATATTAAACTAAAAAGTTTTGTACAGCTAAAGACAATATGAACAGAATGGGAGACAAACCACACAATGGGAGAACATATTCGACAATACATCTGATAAGGGGTTAATAACTGAAATTTATAAAGAACTTGCAAAACTCAATACCAGGAAGAGAAATAATTCAATCAAAAAATGGGCAAAAGAGATGAATAGACACTTCTCCAAAGAGGACATACAGATGGCCATTAGGCATATGAAAAAATGCTCAACATCACTAATCATTAGAGAAATGCAAATTAAAATCACAATGAGATACCACCTTATACCAGTCAGAATATCGCTCATTAACAAAACAACACATTATAGGTAGGTGCTGGCGAGAATGTGGAGAAAAGGGAACCCTCCTGCACTGCTGGTGAGAATGCAGACTGGTACAGCCACTGTGGAAAACAGTATGGAGATTCCTCAAAAAATTAAAAATGGATCGCCTTTTCACCCAGCCATCCCACTTTTAGGAATATATCCCATGAACACCATATCACCGACTGAAGAAAAGAAATGCACCCCCATGTTTGTGGCAGCATTGTTCACAATAGCGAAGATCTGGAAACAGCCCAAGTGTCCATCAGTGGACAAGTGAATTAAAAAGCAGTGGTACATATATACTATGGAATACTATGGGGCCATGAAAAAGAAGGAAATATTACCTTTTGCAACTACATGGATGGACCTGGAAACTATTATGTTAAGTGAAATAAGCCAGGCAGAGAAAGAAAAATATCATATGACCTCACTCATTTGAGGAACCCAAGGAACAATGAGAACTGAGGAACGGAATTGAGACACAGGAGGGATCAAAGGGACCAGAGGAAAAGAGGGCAGAGGTAAAGGGGATGATAGGATGGGATAAACCTGAAGGGAAGAGTGGAGGGCACTATGAGGAGGGGGGCAAGGGAGATGTTGAGGGGAATACGGGAGGGGAAGATGCATTCGGGGCAACCCTAGAATCTATGTAAACACAATTAATTAAATAAAGAATTAAATTAAATTTAAAAAAAGAAAATAGGCCCTGGCCGGTTGGCTCAGTGGCAGAGCGTCGGCCTGGCGTGCAGAAGTCCCGGGTTCGATTTCCGGCCAGGGCACACAGGAGAGGCGCCCATCTGCTTCTCCACCACTCCCCCTCTCCTTCCTCTCTGTCTCTCTCTTCCCTCCCACAGCCGAGGCTCCATTGGAGCAAAGATGGCCTGGGCACTGGGGATGGCGCTGTGGCCTCTGCCTCAGGCGCTGGAGTGGCTCTGGTCACAACAGAGCCATGCCCTGTAGGGGCAGAGCATCGCCCCCTGGTGGGCAGAGCGTCGCCCCCTGGTGGGCGTGCCGGATGGATCCCGGTCGGGCGCATGCGGAGTCTGTCTGACTGTCTCTCCCCATTTCCAGCTTCAGAAAAATACAAAAAAAAAGAAGAAAATAAACACAAATCTGTTTAATATATTCATTTATTTTTCTATATGTAAAATATTCTACCCTCCTTTTAAAATGCAAGTTGTGCTATACACTTATAAAAATGGTTTTATATTTATACAATTTCATTACTATTGCAAAAGTTTGTGAAGAAATTTTTGTAAGTATCTTAAACATAATACATAAGTTATTTGCAATGATTTTGGAAAGAATAAAATAACTACAAATTAAATTTACAATGTAAGATTGAATTGGCAGAAGGCAATGCTTACTCTTGTTAATATTTGTTACTAGCTTTCTAGAGACTTGCTATTCATATTGTAATGATACCAATCACCTCTGGATCCTATTAAAATGCAGATCCCATTGCAGTAAGTGTGGGTTAGTGCCCACTATGATGCATTTCCCATAAGCACCCAGGTAACAGGCACACTGCAGACCATATTTTGACTAGTGGTACAGGCCATGTGGTATTTAGCAGGAGGGGAAAAGTTCTTTGAGCCTTTGCTGATTGGCTGCAGGTTCTATTCAGGCTGCCAATTGTTGAGGTCCACAAGAGACAAAGCCTTTCTTTTTGCCTAAGTTCTAAACTAGTTGGGGGAAAATACTGCTGTTCAAACTTCAATTTCTCATCTATAAAATGGAGATGACACAATTATTGCAATGATTAAATAAGACAATTCAGGTTAAATACCTGTCAAGTATCCCAAAGATAGTAGGTGCTCAATGAATATAAACAATGAAACAAAATACAGAAGTTGTGCTCTGGGCACAGACTTGCGCAGATCACTAAGATGTGGACTGTGGCTTTCAAGTAGAGAAAAGGTGGGCTCTTTTAGCTCAGTAATTCCACATTCAAGTACAATGACAACCAGCTTCCTGATAATGACACAGGAGCACAGGGACCATACCTCTCAGGGACCTCTCCTGAAGTTCCTGTTCAGCCTTAAAAAAAAGCTGGTTTGAAGACTGCATCTTGAAATATAGCCACAGGAGGTCAGTAGCATGCTGTGTGTCTACAAATAGGCAAACAAAACAAAACTGAGCCCCCTCTGTTATCTTTAAAGCATAAATCCCTTATTCTAAACCAAGAGAACCTTACTAATCCATACACTCAGATACTTCCTAAAAATTCATGTACCATGATATGATTGTGTTTGAAAATCTGGTGTTTTTATTAAACCCTTGTTTTGGTTAACTCCCTTGTGTTACTACATATTTCATATTTAGATCACAACTTTTCAAAGAAAATACACTCAAACACATCTATCAGTAGAATTATATTTATAGTAAGCATGATTTCATATTTCTTTGCTATTTGGAATGATAAATAAATCAGTATCTTGGATCTCGTTGTTATGGACAATTGCTTATCTTTTTGAGCCTTGATTTCTAATCATTAAAAGGGGGATTATACAGTTATTGTCATAATTAAATGAAACAATGTAGGTAAAGTGCCTAACATAAAGCTGCAAACATTTTGTGGTCCTGAATGCTCAGTGTTCTTCCTGTTGGGGGAGAATCTAAAGGTGAACAAGGCCTTGCTTCTCTGTGGGTGAGCCCTGGCTGCTAGAGCATGGACGTGTAACCAAAGGGCGTCTGGACAGGTGTTTCCATTGGGACTGGGCATGTCAAAGGCTTGGGGCCACTTAGATAGTATTTGTGAAGGTGATTGTGAGGCTGTGGCAGACCAGTGAGGACGCAGAATCAGCCGAGTCCAGCAGAACGCTGGCTGGGCTTTGCTGAACTACCTTTCTGCCTAACACAGTTCTCCCAACAATTTCGGGAACTAATTTACATCCTTCAGATAAGTCGGGATTTCCTTTAAATGAGCAAGGAAATCTTCTCTAGTCCGCAACCAAAAACACTGAAGAGTACAAACTGCAATTTTAATGTTATCACAAATGTGCAAAATTATTGGTTAAAAGATTCTGGGCGGATGGTTGAGTTTCTCCTGAATTTTATTCCACAATACAATCAATGATTGTGACAGATAACATGGATCATTCAAAAGAAAACTGGTTTTTTGATATTACCATATAAATAACATTTCCTAGGGACAGAAAGCAGAGTTTCAGCCATACCGTAGTTGTTAGCCAAGAAGATGGTCTGAGAAGGTCTACGGGTGATCACCCTGGGCTGCCTGGATGAGTTAGCTGGGTCCCAGGTGGCTTCTCTCTTTTCCAGCTCAAGAGGCTGCACCCAAGCTCAGTTTCACATGGGGCCAGTGACTTCCTCTCTCAGTCCCCAACCCACCAGACCTCAAATAAGACTAAATGGAAATTCCACTGAAATCCACTGGTAAGAGAACAGCGGAAACATTGCATATGCTTGTACATATGTACATGTGCGTGCGTGCATGCTTGTGTAGACGCGCTTCAGCATTAATCACAGAGTCCTGTGTGTAAATCACGTGACAGTAGCATATGGCCACTAGCCATTGTATCTGAATGTAGTATTTTCTCTTCAGATGATACTAGAAGAAACACTTGTTCAGTTTTTAAATTTAAATATCATCTATTTTTTAAAATGTTCATTGTGACTTAAGATGAGTAACTAAAAACAAACCAACAAAACAAAATAAACCTCGAATCACTGCCATTGGTCTTTTCAGACTGTTCTTATTACCTGACACCACAGTTGCCAGGATAATTTTCTTGAAAGGAGAACTTCCATTTTTTTTCCTCCCTTTTTCTTCTCTCTCTCTCTCTCTCTCTCTCTCTCTCCCCCCCCCTTTCTTTCTCTCTCTCTCTTTTTCCCTTCTTCTCTCTCTCCCTCTCTTTTTGTGGAAGCCATATAATATTAGATTTAAAAGCACTCTGCACTTGGAAAGGTGATTTTTTTTCTCTTTGTATTCCCTGCCTCCACTCCTCACCACCTCACACCTCTGTGCCTCGGGAATGAAGAAATCCTAGAAAATGATCTCATACATGTCTGATGAAAATGGGTTTGCCACCCTGATCAGACGACATTTGTATTGTCTGTATTCTAGGTTGATGATAAAGTCATCTTTTAAAACTGGTTATTTAGCTAGGAATTAATCGTTTATTATGTTGGAAAACGGTTTGGGGGAAGTATGAGGTGAAGAAATTGATGTTATGGGCAGACTCAATTTATAGCTTTTATTAGCAGTAAAATCCGAAGCCTTGCAAAATCTCGGCAGCACCCAATTATGCAAAACCAAGTTCATGGGTTTTGCAGCATCGGTATTTAAAAACCACGTGGTGGGCCAGGTAGGGACATCTATGTTTGGAAGAATGTGAAGAAGCAGCTATGATCACATTTATAGTAGTCCATTGAATAATATGCTTCAAATTCAAGATGTGTAATTTCAGATTTGTCATGTTAATAATGTCTTTGCATGCAGAGTACCTAAATAAAGTTAAAATAAGATAAAATCATGGGAAAAATGAGGCAGCTCGTTTCCCTTACCTCCTTTGAATTTTTAAAAACCCATTCTCTGAACTTAATGTCTTTACATACGGTTTTTTTCTTCTAATTCTTAAATATTTTCCAAATCACTTTAAAGTCCTAAAGACTCCTTCCCGTGCCAGGCAGAGACGCACCGGGCGGAGACACACAGGGCAGAGACGCAAGGGGAAGAGACGCACCAGGCAGAGACATACAGGGCAGAGACATACAGGGCAGAGACGCACCAGGCAGAGACATACAGGTCAGAGACACACGAGGCAGAGACGCCCTGGGCAGAGACACACGGGGCAGAGACACACGGGGCAGAGACGCACCGGGCAGAGATGCACTGAGCAACAGCCCCTCTGTTTACCAACTCTGATGCATAAACCTCTGTGACACGTCTGGAGTATGGTCGAAGTGATGATGTTACTTTTCAGAAATAAAGGAAAAATGGAGGTAACAAAGTCTAATAAAGAGAACGCATTTATCAGCACATTGTAGTAGAAACGAACAAGTTACTTTTTCTCATATTGCGGATGTTTATAAGTCATCAGGTGAGCGATTCTGAGACATCTCTGTTCGTAGCATGTGGGCTTAACAGCCGGGTCAGGTTTACAACATTCCACTCAGTATCATGCTTGGGCATCCAGGTTTAGATTTTCAGATTTGCAATTTATAGGCATACTTGCCTCTAGATATCGGAAGACTTTTAGTTAGATAAAATCATAGGAAGGAAGGCATATTATTCTACTGCAAATATTTTGGTCTTTTCAAGATCTCTCTTTTTACAAGTAAAGCATTACTATTAGCATGATCATTCTTTCTTATATTGCTTTATTTCAAATAATTTGAAGATCTTAAACTAGCATATTTATCAGAGTCATACTTAGTTTCCATATCTACCCTGAGTCTAAAATGTAATCCTTCAAACAATTAAAAACAACTTTTTAATGTGGAACATTGTTTAATTTTATGATGAGTCATGTTGAATTCTGTATTTGGCGCATAATGTTTTGGGAAGAACATGGTTCATGGAGCCTGACCAATCTGTCTTCAAACAGCAGCTCAATTAGACATCTGGGGCTTGAGTGACCTCCCTGAGTCTTGCTTCATTCTTTGATGAAATGGATAAAACAATGCCAACTCCACTGAGTGGTTTAAGGATTAAATGAGAAAGATGACAATGCCTAACACGCATGAAAGAATTTCTATGTACCAGAAACTGTTGAGGAGGAAAACTTTTCCTCTACCCTCTTATCTTCAGTGCCTGGGGGCCTGTGAACGTATCTGATAAAAGACAGATTAACCAGAGTGAAGGGTCACAAGTGTATTCATATTTTTTACGTGCCCAGGAGTTCATAGAAAAGAAGTGAAATTCAAAAGAATGGTTAGATTTGGGAACTTACATAACATTTTACCAAAAGAAAGAGGGTGTGGGCTTCAAGTCCTGGTGAGGCAGTAACTGGGAAACACATGTGAGAACTGGTGGAAGATAAAGGTCATGGAGGACGGTTTGTCTGTGCAATTCTTTTGGCACTGTTGGTGGTGACAAGGGTCACTTTCTTTACCCTGGTACAAGAGAGCGGGGGAAACTTACATCACCTTCACAAAGGGACATTTATGCCCACATGGAGGCAGAAAAAGAGCAGAGAACTCTTCTTGTATCTGTCAATTCTTAATTGCCTTTAGCTCAAAATAATCTTTATGCTTAAGTGGCATATTTTGGAGTGGCCTACCCTGATTCCTTTAGTACTGTGTTGAAAATCTTATGTAGACAAGACACTTCACGGCACATCTATAGTCTATGGAAAAGGTGCCACATTAATTAGGCCAGAGAACCGTGAATTTATCCCACCCCACCTTCCTATGCCATTACAAATTCTGGTAAGAATGACTTTTAATGAAAACCTAATAGCCTATGAACACATCCTAATATACTTTACCATTTCCCTATGGTTACAGAGCATTTACATTGTTTTCACTCTTTCTTTTGCAAGTACTAAAGTGAATATCACTGTGCCTGAATTTATATTTGTGTTTTGAAATTTTCACACAGTACAGAGACTGGGAAAAACAATTACTGATTCAAAAGATACAAACACTTTAAACCCACTTTGCTTTCCAAATCGGTTGTCCTAATTTCTTGATCTCATCTCCTCTTTGGTACTACAATTTAATCTTTTTCTAGTGGATGAGTGTAGAATGGTGTTGGGCAGATAAAATGTATTATGCTCACTTTGTTAAAGATGGCACTACCCACATGGAAGCTGCCACCCAGGTGATATTAATGTGTGTTGGGGGGTGGGCTGTGGGCAGGCAGGACTCTTGTAGCCTGGGGCTTGGTTTTAGAACTAAGCCTTTCCCACCCTTTTTGATGTGGGGTGGTACAATCCCATCATGCCCTAGATAAGTGACTTTGTATTAGAGACTTCCCTATTTTGTATATTGGATTAAAGGTTTGGATTTCTACGCTATAAAATGGGAGCAGAACAGGAGCTTGCACGCTTGGTTCCAGAGGTTAGCATTAGAGAAGACAGAGGAGAGCAGAGAAAGGCCACGTGGAGGAGGCCAGGAGAAGCAGCCAAGATGGCGGAGTGTTGAGTGAGAAGCCAGTTTGTGCAGGGAGAAGGAAGGAGATGGGGAACAGAGGTGAATAAGTCTGGTGAGCTAGAAACCTTTGATTCTAGGAAACTTGGATAAGTCAGTATCTTTGTGAGCACTGAATATGAGTGGATTTTGGAGCCCAGTGTGTGTTTTTACTTGCCCACTGGGTGCAAGCTAGGATTAAAGATGGCCCACCAGTTTTTGGCTCCATTGTTTGTTTACTGACTGTCCGAATCCAATGCGAACCTGCATGGGCCAGGCTGCTGTGATGGTGGCCTTGGCCACTGGCTTTACAAATGGTACTTTATTTTAAGATTACTAATAAATTGAACAGTAAAAATATACTAATAATTTATATTTCCCCTTTTGAAAACTGTTAATTTGTGTCTTTTTTCTATTTATCTATTTCTTTGGTGTTTTCCTTGTTGATCCTTTAGAGTACTTCAGCTATTTAGGTTATTAACTCTGTTCATTATTTGTTGCAAAAAAAAAAAAAAAGAAGAAGAAGAATTACACCTTGCTGTCTGTCTTTTAATTCCATTTAAGCTAAATTTTAAGATTTAGAAAATCTAGTTTTATAGGGTAAAAATCTATCAATATTTTTCTGTTACAACTTTTTCATTGTTTTTATAATATAAAACTTTTCATCTTCCAGAGATCCAAAGAAAATTGGTAAAGCATTTTCTTCCAAGTTTCTTTCTGATTTGAGTTTTTCAATTTAATTCTTTGGTCAGCCTAAATTTGTTCTGATGTGTGGGGTGCGAGGAAGATCAGAGTGCTCTTTTGACTGTACCACAAAGATGAGCCCATATAACTGGGGCCCCATTAAAAAGAAGCAAATAAAGACATCTAAAGCAAAACACCCAAAGGCAAGAAATCAATTAATGGATTTTCTTCTTGGAAAAGAATGTCTTTACAAAGGAAAGAATTTAGGAAACTTTTATGTAATATCAGAAGCTCAAGATTTTTACCTCAATTATTCAAGGCATACAAAACATAACTTTTACCTTATTCTAGAGTAACTATATCTGTTTCTCTTGTTATATAAAGTCTGAGAATTCTCTCTCTCTCTCTCTTTCTTTCTCTTTCTCTCTCCCTATCTCTCTCTCTCTGCCTGTGTGTGTGTGTGTGTGTGTGTGTGTGTGTGTGTATGTATTCCTCATTTGGCCACTACTTATCTCCTATGACTTGTAAAGATAAAATGATCCTCCAGGGGAATGAGTAACTTACAGTTATGACACAAAGGACTTGCTGGGTTAAATTCTCTGCCATGTTGCAAGGTAAACCCTCAGGAGGGTATTCTGATTGAGATTGAATCGCATATATAAAGAAATCCCCAGCCGGTGCTTGATTTGAATAGATATATGGAAGTTGGGGACAGAATTGACCAGATGCTGGACCATATGATAAACACAGTGGGTCATGGTGTGGTATAAAAGCTGGGCATTTATATGGTGCAGCTGGCCATGCATAATCTTGTACTAATTTATAAGGCAGGAGCATCTGCTCTCTAGCTGCCACTCTTTCCGATTTCCTAGCGCCTTCTCCTTGACTTTCTTGTAAACCAGCAGCCCCCGCCCCATGCTGTGGGAAAGAAAGTGAGTCACTACCAGGGGAAAATAACACCGCCCAGAATCCTGCCTTACCGAGAAGAAAGATAATACCTCCGGGAAGATTCTTGGCCTCATGCTGAATAAGACTTCTTTATTGGATGATGGCATTTTAAAAATGCTCTTCTAAATCGAGCATCTTGGGTTACCATTACTGGATTGAGTCTTTTTCTAAAAGGAAAAGTTTCTCTCTGCCCCTTCATCTATAAGAGGAGAATTTAAGCCAAAATGAAAGCCTCACTTTGCTTTCAGTCAGAGTTAACATTAGTGTGTGTGTGTGTGTGTGTTGTGTGTGTGTATAGTGTGTGTGTGTATTTAATCAACTAGGATAACTGGGACCACACAGGCAAAACTGAGACGCGGAACTATGATGCCCTCCCTGCTCTACCATGCCCCTCCATAAAAGATCTTTGTGAGGGCCCATCTCCCTACTCAGTGACCTTCCTTCTGTTACCATTTTTCTGTCTACTTCCTGCTGGGACAGGAAGCTATGGATAATGGCGGTGGCATGCCCTTCATTACCTACTAGACTAGGCCCTGCTTTTTGCTACTCGTTTGTTTAATTCCACTGATGTATAAGTTGATAGAAGCTTAGAATATTTTTAATTTAAAAAGAACTTCTACCACTGATATTAAAATATTCAAAGGAATGAACATTTTAATGACAAAATTTTGCTTTCTGAGACACATAGGTAATATAGTTTAAAGAGAAAGGCCACTTTACCTTCAAATAGTACAATTTTGGAAGCAACCCATTGCGCTGTAGCTTAGAAGAGGCTTCAGTTCTTATTCTGCTTCTAGTAGCTTTGTGATACTGGTCATATCATCGAGCTTCTCTCAGCCTGTGTTTCCACAACTTCACAGAGGGGACAGTAATCTCCAACTTAATTGACAAAAGTACCTTTTAAGATATAAGTTATTAGACAAATATAAGTGACTGTGATTATATCCATGGGCATGTGAAATATTAGAACTGTAAGTAATTTATCTAATTAAAATATCCAAACTAGGATACTTTTGAGAAAGAATGGGGGTAAGGACTGCACAGGAAGCTGAGATAATAGTGAATTGTTCTAGGAAAACCTGGACATGTGGTCTCCTTGACCATGAGAGGCTTCTAGAAGCTATTAGCTAGAATTCCTCATAAGACTAGCTTTGCCCCTGAATACTATAACATGGAAGAGAGGATGTATAAATAAATAAATAAATAAATAAATAAATAAATAAATAAATGCCTTTCCACTGATACATGTTTTGAGTAACCAAGCATATTCAAAACAGTCAATGAATGATAAATTTGATTACTTTCCAGTCTTGCCCTTTGACCCAGTTTCACCTTAGCCATCTGTATGTACTTCCTGGAGCCTCATGCCCTCGCCATCCAGTAGTATTGATAATGTATAAAGAAGCTTGCCAGGTGTTTAAGATGATTTCTGCAGTGCTTTGCACACAGTGAGCAAGGGTCGAGACAAGATGGTGACCCTGCTGATCCCTTCTCACTCCCTCCTTCAGCTTTGCCCAGAGCTCCTGAGGCTTCCGTGCTGGTCATCAATGCCCATGATTGCCCCACCATGTCTTGCTCCAACCTGAGACCAGATTTACTGATGGTGCCTGAGATTTGATGTAATAAAGTTCCCCAAACTCCTCTGATCATAAAAATAAGTGCTTTTTTGGTGATTCTGAGTCAGAGGAGCCCAATTCTTGGGGCGGGGGGGGGGGGGGAAGCCTGCTAATATGTAAATTTAACCGAGTTCCCAGATAATTCTTATGATCACATGAGTCTGAGTTACGTGGATTTAATAAGTATGAAACTAAAAAGATGCCCTAGAGATAATTTAAACTTGTGGTTTTCAAAGTGTGGCTCTCCAACCAGCAACAGCAATGTTATTTGGGGACTTGTTCCAGACCACTGATTTAGATCAAACTTTTCTTGTCTTTCATTTATAAATGAGGAATGTTGCCATCCCTTTCTCCCACTTTGGGACGTGGGGTGTTGAATTTAGGGAGGGACAAGTGCTGTAATCCCTAGATGACCGTGAACAAGCTGGGAAGACAAACAGTAGGGAACTACTGAGGTTGGGGCCTCAGTGGGTGTGGTCCTCTATTTCTTCTTCCTATTCCGAGAGTGAGGGGTCATGTCTCTGTAGATAAAAACTCGAGTTTGCCATGAGGACTGTTAAAAGACACAGACTTTTGAAGAGTCACAGCCCCGTGGTAAACCAGAGCCTGGTTGTTAATAGTGACTCCCCACCTAAGAAATCCCCTGAGAACCCAGACACCAAGAAACTCCGGTTCCTTCTAGAGAAAGATATGTTTCACCCTTGAAGTCTAGTTTCAGCTCTGCTTTTGGCGGTTAGTCTCTGCTAATTCTCAGGGTGGTCGGTGAGAAACTCTTCTAATTCATGCTGCATAAGGGTCATCTGAAGTTGTAACCCCAGGGTGGATATTGCTGTGGTTTGTTCACATGTCTTCCCCTGTCGCACTGGAGGGAAGCAATGAGTGCTCAGCAGGTAGTTCAGACATTCCTCATTTTGCTCAAAACCACGGTTCCCAAACTTTAGTCATTGACTACAGTTCTCACATGTTTTCAGTATTACCACAACAAGTACTATCATTTATTTAATATTTTTCATTTATTCAACTTTAAAAATACTCTTTATGTTAGAATAGTTTTAAATTTACAAAAAATAAAAAGATAGCACAGAGATTTCCCATATACCCAACACCTACTTTCTCCTATTATCATCTTATATTACTAGAGTATAATGAACCAAAACTGATACATTATTAACTGAAGTCTATACTTTATTCAGATTTCTCCAGTTTTATCTAATGTCCTGTTTTCTGTTTTTGGATCCCATTCAGGATACCATGTTACATTTAATCATTACACTATGTTTGGTTTCTAACCAATGAACCAGTGCAGAATGATGATACTCTGGCTGCTGCTATTACTGTGAATATTAAAGCCCTTTGTCTTTAATCCAGGAGTCTCATGTCTTCTGCTGTGGTCTAAGAAACTATGATAGGCAAACTTGTTAGCTTCCAAGTAGGGTAAAATACCAGCCCTCTACAGCTCTTGATAACTTGTTTGTTGTACAATGGAGATATTCAAAGATGATATGGAATATATTAAATTCATAAATATTTAAAATAATTCAAGGAAGTTATAAAAGCCCTCTTAAAAGTGATTGTTAGAAGTTTTCAGATTTATATACACAGTAATAAGGCTTATGAGTTGAATTAAAAAAAAACCACAACAAATATGAATTTGTACCTTTCATAAATCAAGTATCAATTGAAAAAAATGACATTATTCCCTGAATATTTTCTGGCACATAAACCATTGTTAAGGATGTTGTACTTTTTTGAGCAGAACTCACGAGTTCTTGGGTTGCACAGTTCAAGACAATTCAAATCTAAGTTTTGATCATTAGCCTGAGGCCACTTTGTAACCCTTTTCACCTGTTTCATCACAGGACTCTCAGATCCCTTCCTCTTATGCAGATTCTCAGTTTCTGAGACATTCTTTAAATGTTGTAGCCTTTGAGTTTGGTGACATTAGCTGTTCATTTTGGTATGTAGAAGTTGACTACTGACATTTTTTTAAAAAATGTATTTATCGTTAGTATTTTATTAAAATGAAAAACTGTAATTAGTAGTTTTGCCTTCCTAGAAAATGAGAGATTGACTTTGCCTGGGTAGCTTTCCTCCGTTGAACACTTGGTGAATTTATCCTTTTGGGAGCTTTTCTCCAACCTTCTTCTTCCTGGGTAACCCCTGGTGCCGATGACTGCTGGGCCCCTCACCTCCCTGACTGTTCTGTGAATCCAGCAGAGCTCATTAGACCTTCCTATTCTTGATGCAGTTCCTGCTTCTCTGGGACTGTTTGGCTCACTTGCATGTTTTTGTTCACCTTTTCCTGTTTATGTAGATAGAAACAAATACATATGTATACTTTGAAATATATATATATATGTTTATAGGAGAAAATACTCCATGAATATCAACATTTGCCTGTATTTAAGAGGCAATAAAATTAAAATAACCCATTCTTTTTTATTTTTCTTTAGTATTACAATTTCTTTTTGTGTGTTTTTTATACCAGCTTCTCTCTTTTGAGTTTTGCTTTGAAATTATTCTCAAATAGGCATAAGCTGGCTGTTGGGAACCCTGCCCTTCCCCTTAAGCTGCCTTCCCCTTCATTCTTCTGTCTCTGACCCTGATGTTTTATGACAAAAATAGGATGTTTCAGACCCATCTTAATATTTTGGGGGGAGTATCTACTTGATATTCCAAAAGAGATATCAAATAGACTCTTGGCTATATTTACTTTACTCCTTTCCTTATAAAAAGAGTTCTTTTGTCAAAGTAGTGTTGTATGGTAAAGCATGGTGGTGAGTAAGACACGTAGTAAGTCCACAGGGGCTGGGCCAGACAGAAGCGTGATGGGTGAGGAGAGAAAACCTAAATATATATGTGGAGGGCGGAGGGAGCTCAGGAACTCCACTGGGGACAGATCACCGCCTCTTGTGCCAGCACACAGAGTGTTCCCAGGTTGATGCTGCTGTGGCCGGTGGGCGCTCAGACTGGCAGTGGCCATGGGGGCTTCAGTCGGGCAGCTTGCGCTTTCAAGCGCGTGTTATGCTCTTGGTCCCTGTTGAATGGACGGCTGCTCATGAGCACATTGAGCAAAACAGCTGTGTCTGGGAGAGGAGCTGAGTCGGTCACGTGTTCTCAGAGTGGGTCCTCTTGTCTGTTGATTCTAGAGGTCCTGCAGCTTATTCATGCTGCGAGAATAGGTCTGGGCCCAATCTCAATCATGACCTTCCTGCCTCATGGCTTGACGACCCAAGAGAACATGCACCTGTGACTGGGAGCTCATGTCACCTAGTCACCTAGCATCCCGAGGTCAGCCTTTCAGCCGCCCTCTGAGTCTGGAAACAAGTCGGTAACTGTTTTCCAGAACGAGACTAGTTATTTGCTGAAGAGAATAGGATTTTGCTCCCAAACCCAAGATGCGCTGGCTGTGTTCTGCAATCAAGGCCTGTCGTGGACTTCTCTCTTGGCCTCCTCTCAAGGGCTGCCTCCTCCCCTTTGTTGGTCATGTGATAACCAGAGTGATCTTTTTAAAGCTAAAATCTGATTATAGCTTTTGCTTTTAAAAAATCACTAATTAGGCCTGACCTGTGGTGGCACAGTGGGATAAAGCGTCGATTTGGAACGCTGAGGTTGCCTGTTCGATACCCTGGGCCTGCCTGGTCAAGGCACATATGGGAGTTGATGCTTCCTGCTCCTCCCCTTTCTCTCTCTCCTCTCTGAAAATTGAATAAATAAAATCTTTTAAAAAATTACTAATTAGTCCAATCACAATGCTTTAACTCATGTTTAATAAGCAGCAATGATGTTTCCGTTGTAGGTCATGATGAATCAACAGATACCAGAAGCCTTGAGAATAATGTAAACAAAACAAAATAGTCAAAAACTGTGATAATTTCCAGGGGAAATACACAAAGTCTTGTGATATGTAATAGCACAGGGGTGGGGAGACTTATTCTAAGTGGGATAATGAGGAGGCAACATTGGGCTGAAACCTGCAGGATAAGGAGCCAGTGAAAAGGGAGGAAGGACATTCTGGGGAGAGGAACAGGCTGCCTCCCCATCCCTCATTCTGCAGGCCTGGGACATCAAGTCCAGCAGATTCTGAAACCAGCAAGGACTTCACAGTTTTGCACTTGTTTTATTAGCTGGGGATTATGTTCAGCTGTGAGGAACAAGGACCCAACTCCAATGGCTTAACCAGAGTAGAAGCTGAAACGGCTCTCTAGAAATTTAGGTTTTTAGTGATAGAGTGTGAACCTCAAGTGGGGTAACTTATTCTGGCCTTCAAGAATAAATATAGCCTGACCAGGCAGTGGCACAGTGGATAGAGTGTCAAACTGGGATGCAGAGGACCCAGGTTTGAGACACCGAGGTCGCCAGCATGACCACGGGCTCATCTGGTTTAAGCAAGGCTCACCAGCTCAAACCCAACGTCGCTGGGTTGAACAAGGGGCCACTCAGTCGGCTATAGCCCCCTGGTCAAGACACATATGAGAAAGCAATTAATGATCAACTAAGGTGCCACAACAAAGAATCGATGCTTCTCATTTCTCTCCCTTCCTGTCTGTCTGAATAAATATAATTGTTCTTCCCAATGCAGTCCTGGAAAAATATATCCGGCACCCAAGACCTTCTCTGGGGTTTCTCTTCCATGTCCAGTGGTAAATGTTCAAAAACAGCTACTGGGACTAAACTCACGTGGGGCTCAGAAGCCCTGGGAGTGAAGGTCTGGTCAATCACCTGTTAAGCATCCCTGACAATTTCAGGACGTGCAGACAAAGAGAACATGGAATGGGTATTAGCGGAGGGAAATTGTGAAGACCCACTGCAAGTCTCACCTCCACTTTCAGAACGGTGATTGTGTAATTTTCCCCTGGGTTTTGCCTCTTGTGCCATCAACGTTGCACAAAGTCGATAAAGTTGAAAAGTTACAATTGCCAATGCATGCTATAAAATGATGAGGAAAGGAATGGAAAAGGAAATTTTAAAAATATACATGCATATGTATTTATACATAAATATACATATACACTCGTATATTTATTTTAAAATTTTATTTTTTCTTCTATACCTTTCCTCACTGCTTTTTCATAGTCTGTGTTTGGCAGTACTTAGTTTTCAGCTTTGTCCTCAAAAACACAATGAATTGGTTGTTCTGGGTCATAATGACCAGTTGGCTGAGCTGCTGTCCTGCAGCCTGGGTTGGCTAGAAAGTCATCTCCTGTTCTGGATCACACTCAAAGTTGGCAGGTTTTCCATTTATCTAGTAAATGCTTAGGAGCCGTAAAGTAAAAGTCTCTTTATTGTCAAACAGGCTCATCCTTGACACACTAATTACTATTTATTAGGGTATTTTACAACTCCAGAGAGGTGTTAACTTTTAGAAAGTTGAATGACATGTGAATTATTCTCTCTAGAATAAGGCAAGTGATGTTTTCCCCCTGTGAGGATAAAAATGATTTCCAATAGAAAAGATAACTCTAAAGGCTATAGTTTTATTGACCTGTGTGACATTAATCATATTTGTATCTAAATTAGCATTCTTTCTTCCAATGACTGTAAATACTTCTCCCACTCCTGTAATCTTGAATAAGCTTTACCGTTCTTCTGGTTCCCTTATTCATGAGTGAAATCTTTAATATGTGTGTGTGCGCACGCACGCACACACACACACACACACGCTCATAATGAAATATGACTAAATACCTATCAGTTTGGCTAAAATTGAACATAATAAAAATACCAAATATTTACAAGGATATAGAGTGACTAGAATTCTCTTATGTTGCTGGTAGAAATGTAAATTGAAACAATTTGAAAATATGGGTTTGGCCCTGGCCAATGGTTCAGTGAATAGAGCGTTGGTCTGGCGTGTGGATGTCCTGGGTCTGATTCCTGGTCTAGGCACAAAGGAAGAGCCACCATTTGCTTCTCCCCCCTCCCTATCCCCTTCCACATTTTCCCCTCCTGCAGCCAGTGGCTCGATTGGTTTGAGCATGGCCCTAGGTACTGAGGACAGCTCAGTACTGGTGCATTGGCCCCAGAGGAGGGTTGCCAGGTGGGTCCTGGTCAGGGTTCATGCCAGAGTCTGCCTCACTATCTCCCCTCTTCCCACCTTAAAAATAATAATAAAAAAAAAGAATAGAAAAGAAAAGAAAAAATGGGTTTGTTAGTATCCACTAAAGCTCAACATACTTAAACCCAGTGATCTACTTCTAGGTATATATATCCAACAGAAATCCATGAGCATTTCTACCAAAAACATACTTTAAAAAGTTTGCAGAAACTTTATTTGTGATGGCTCCAAACTGGAAGCAACCAGTATCCATGAATGGAATAGATAAATTTTTTAATATAAATGTACAACAGAAATATACACATTAATTTTACAAAATGAACAATTCATACATGCTACCTAACATACATAGACCTAACAGTAAAGAAGCAAGGTGCAGAAAATTACACACTGTATGATTTCATATTTATGAAGTTCTAAAACAGGAAAAACTCATCTCTGGGATAGGAACCAAGATCGTGGTTACCCCAGGGGGATAATGAAAGGGAGGACTCTATGAAGAAACCTTCAACATGTTGGAACTATTCTGTAACTTGATCTGGAAGATATACAGAATACACATGTAAAAAAAAGAAAACGTATTGACCTATATCCTTAAGACTTGTGCACTTTTTTGTATATGTTATAATATTTTTAAAAGAAAATAAATAAATGAATTTTGGGTTACTCCCAGACTCTCCAGGGGGCTGGAGGTGGGCCAGGGAAGAGAGACAGATTTGGAGGATGTAAAGCCAGGAACAATGTCCCAGTCAAGTCACAGGTTGATCCATTAAAGACTCTTGTGTTGTCACTGGGTACAGCCACTACAGCTTATAGCTCTTAGAGCTCTAACGCTAGCTAGACATTGGATACTGTCACCAGAACGCAGCCACAGCTGTCTTTGTGCCACCTTGCCACAGCCCTAGCCAGAATGGGTTAGGTATAAGACTGCTCCTTTGTGACCGAGCTTGCAATTCTAAGTCGGGGGCAGGGATATCAGATAGACACTTGCCCCATGAGCCTTGGAACTTGCCCCTTCGTCGCAAGGGAGGTTAAGAGAAAGAGCACCTGCTACTATTTCATAAACGGGGGGAGTCTCAAACATAAAATGGGGATTCCAATATGAAGCGTCCTGAACACATAATAGATGTCTGCACAAGGTAGGTAATTCAGTTTGTCAACAGACTTCCCGTGCGTCCACGTGTCCTAGCCATTGCGCTACTGAAGGAAATTCTTGGGTTGCTTCTTTATCAGTGTTGTTTTTTCTCACCTACTTGCAGGAAGGGAAGAGACTTGTGTCCATTCATGTTGAAGTTGCTGAGAGATTAGGTTCAGAGCTTATGTAGTAGATTCGTTTTCTTTTCTTTCCCAGATCAATGTGAGTTCACTTTTCCTTTTCTAGGTTTATGAAAAACAAGTGTAATAATCTCAACTCTCTGTTTCTTAAAAGAAAAGGGTTTATTACTTTTAATAATGAACTAGAGCTATTAGAATGCTTATTAATGGCAGTAGGCTCCAGTTTGTGGAGGTCTTGACAGACTGTCCGTGTCTTGCCTCTACAGCTCCATTCTTGCCACTGTTGCAAAACTATTGACGGCCCAGGTCCATGCCCTGGGATAGAGCTGCAATGTCAAAAACAAGAATTAAAATGACCTTGGATGCTGTTGTGCTGATAAGGAGTTGATAGGCAATTGTTTCTGGATATGTTCCTCTTTTGAGAAAACAACAAAAAAAATGACATTAATTTTTTTAAATGCAAAATATTGTTTTTCATGCAAAGATGGAGGATATTAGTGAAGTTAGGTAATGGCTGAAATTTTGACAGAATTACAAAGCACTGTTATCAAAATATTGAAGGTGATGTGCCAGGAGCCTATAATGACAGATGGTGTCTGTGTATGTGTGAACCAGAGAGAGAGAGAGAGAGAGAGAGAGAGAGAGAGAGAGAGAGGAGAGAGACAAAAGAGTTGTAAGCATTTGAAACAAGTTCTGTGGACATTGTAGATACAGTATGTGAAACAGAGCCCCAGTACTGCCCTGGGTGTATAGTAAGGTGTCAGTAAATATTGTGGCCTGAAGTTGGACCATTCTAAAATAACCTTTTTATTTTTTGTATTTTTCTGAAGGGAGAAGCAGGGATGCAGATAGAGAGACTCCTGCATGTGCCCGACCGGGATCTACCCAGCACACCCACCAGGGGGCAATGTTCTGCCCATCTGGAGCGTTGCTCTGTTGCAACAGGAGCCATTCCAGTGCCTGAGGCAGAGGCCATGGAGCCATCCTCAGCGCCTGGGCCAATTTTGCTCCAATAAAGCCTTGGCTGTGGGAGAGGAAGAGAGAGAGAGAGAAAAAGGAGAGGTGGAGGGGTGGAGAAGCAGACGGGCACTTCTCCTGTGTGCCCTGGCCAGGAATCGAACCTGTGACATCTACACACCAGGCCACTGAACCAACTGGCCAGAGCTAAAATAACTCTTTCCTTGAATGTTATGTTAATAGAACAAGAGAAAGATACTAGCTCTTTGGTTATAGTATTCATACAGCCTTATGATTTCTGAAGAATATCAAATGGGATCTTGATATGCTGTTATAAAAATGAGTACAAAAAAAATTCCACATGTATTTAGTACCAAGAGAGCTGCGAACTGAACCAAGGGATATAATCAAGATGAGAATTTGCTGAACACAGAAGACCTTGGCTGCAACATCTCTGATCAAGCCCTGAGCGGAGCCTCACATTTCTGTCGGGCTTTCCAGAGCTCTAACTGCATTAATTGTACCATCTGTAGAAATACAGACTTTCTGGCAATGTTCCTGTTAATAATTAGAAGTTATAGGAGACATTAGATGGTTTATTTTTAACTCAGCACACAATACCTGCCACACACACTTGTTATTTTATCCTGTTTGTCAAGGCTCTTTGGGTTGAAAGTGATAGAAATTCTAGTCAAAGTAAAATGAGGAGGAAAGCTAATTATTTTGCTCACTTAAAGTCAAAGTTCAGAAGCGAGGCTAATTTTCAGCACAGCTGGATTCACTTAAATCCTAGCAGAAATCTATCTTTTCTCCATCTCCACGCTCTCTTCCTTTGTGTAGAACTCCTTATCTGATGGGCTTCCTCTGTCTGGTGAGATGTTGGCCAGTGCAGCTGCAAGCTTCATTGACCCTAATGACGTGTAATCCCGAAAGAGAGAATAGACTTCTTTCTTTCAGTCTGGGTATCAATATTTGAAAAGAACTCTGGCCCTGGCCGGTTGGCTCAGCGGTAGAGCGTCGGCCTGGCGTGCGGGAACCCGGGTTTGATTCCCAGCCAGGGCACATAGGAGAAGCGCCCATTTGCTTCTCCACCGCCCCCCTTCCTCTCTGTCTCTCTCTTCCCCTCCCGCAGCCAAGGCTCCATTGGAGCAAGGATGGCCCGGGCGCTGGGGATGGCTCCTTGGCCTCTGCTCCAGGCGCTGGAGTGGCTCTGGTCGCGGCAGAGCGACGCCCCGGAGGGGCAGAGCATCGCCCCCTGGTGGGCAGAGCGTCGCCCCTGGTGGGTGTGCCGGGTGGATCCCGGTCGGGCGCATGCAGGAGTCTGTCTGACTGTCTCTCCCCGTTTCCAGCTTCAGAAAAATACAAAAAAAAAATTAAAAAAAAAAGAAAATAAAAAGAACTCTGATTGACCTGCCTGAGTCCAATCCTACCAGGTGATCATGCTGTGTGGGTGCGTTGGGGAGGTGGGAAGGATCCCTTTGATAAGGTGACAAATGGACAGGGAAGAGAGACAGTGAGCAGAACTCTGGGGTCTGTTATATGGGAACTCTGGGGTTGGTGGGTGAAATGAGGGGTGAGTGTGGAGAGAGGATCAGCTGTCCGAGGGCCACGTGAGCTGTCATACCATCCCTTCTCACCCATCCCCCGCCTTCCTAGACTTCCTGGAGTAAATAGGCCCATCTCCCAGATCATCGGCCCCAGCTGGACACAGTATGATTTTGGGAGCAGAGTGAAAGGCCTTTCTGTCTAAAATGTATATTTCTGGTTTTACAGTGTGTCTGGAGCGACTTTCACTCAGGGCAAAGTAATTTGTTCTAGATTAATCTTTTACAGGTATCAAAAAAGCCCCAAATGCAAATATCTGGCAGATCTGTCTCCTTCGTGGCAGTGGCGCTCAAGCATAGCTGGCCGCTCTCTGTTACCCCCTGGAGGTCAGAAACAAGGATGGTCTAGAGCTCCTGGGGGGAGAAGGAAGGCCCGTTGGACCAGCCCTGCCCTCATCGGGCCTAGGAGCAGGGCTGGGGGCGGGGGTGGGGGTAAAGAAAGACTATTGTTGAAGAAATGCTGAAACAAATTGAGGTCTTAGTTTAAAAGAAAAATCTATGTCTTTGGGGCGTCAGGGTCAAGGTCCTTGGGCTACCCCGATTCTGAAGAGATCAATTTCAGTGGTTCCGTCTAGGCAAGAGCAAGCCTTTGGCTGTGTAAGGAGTTTTGTCATTACTTGGACACAGAGGCCTAATTTCTTTCCCTGGGAACATGGTCCCAACCAGCAAGGTAAAGTGAACAAAAGGAAATTCACTGAAACAGGGAACAAATTTCTACCCTCCAAGTTCACTTATGTCTCTGGATAAATGGCAGAGCAGTAAAGGGAACCGTGTAGTATCATGTAAGGATTTTAAAACGCTTATACTTTTAAAAAGTTTGTTTAGAGCTTCTCCTAAATCAGGTTTTAATTTGTTGCTGCTGCTGCTATTGTTTACCTTGAAAACATTGGAGGTTTAGTTACAAAATAAATTTCTGAATTTTTGCTTGAAAATCAAGACACCATAGAAATGATTAACACTAGCCTTCAAAGCAGCTTAGAAATGGAACTTACCAAATGATGAACGTCTGCTAATAAATGCATGGCGTTAAGAGATTCTTCAGTGAATACATACCTTCCCACCGTGCAGGACAAATACATATTGCTGGACACTGCTCCAGTTTGTCCCAGAAAGCAGGTGGCCACCCAGAAGCTGCCCAGCTGTCCTGTCAGGTCTCCCTGGTGTAATGCTCTCTTGTCTTAAGGGTCATCACTTGCCCTTCAATATCTTGAGTGACATTAAAGAAAAAAAATGTCCCAAAGTTTATCAGGACACAATTGACATTTATGAAAGGAGTGTTAACTGAGGGGTTGAAAGGAAGTCCAGACACCCAGAGGCGTTTGTAGAGGGTCTGAAAAAGTGTGTAAGCTGTGGCATCAGACAGCTGTGCTTCCCGACCTTGACAAATCACAGCCTCTCAGAGCTCATCTAATGGAGTCGGTGACTACCTCTCATAATAATCATGACTCCTTTGTGGGCAAGTCTGAGGATTAAAGAAATAAGGTCTGTCAAGTGTAGACCTCGGACAGGCTGAAGCCTGCACCTGCTGGGGGCTGTGCGTGAAGGGAAAACCGTCACTTCGTCCGTTCTCCCGGCCTGCTCTCGGCACTGGGCTGAGCGCGTTTGCCACTCGGCGCTTTTTCCTTGTGATCGGGCAGAACTCAAGCCAGGCTTCTCAGAAGACAGGTGAGAGGGGGACCCAGGCGGCTGTCAGGTCCCCGTGAGAATGGCAAAGCAGGCCTGCTGCCGGGGAGTCCTGTTCTGAGCTGCTGGCGCTAGTGACTGTCCTCCGTCTCTAGGGGAAACGGAAGGCTCTGGGGAGTTCGTGCTATTCCGGGAACTGTGTGTTACCTTTTATTGTTTAACCATCACCCAAAATATCCTCATTGTTTTGCCATTGAAGAAGCTTTAAGCCTTGTGTGTCCGTTGGGATTTTCCCTTTATTCTCATCACTAGCACACGGACAGTCCCTCCCTGTGTAGATGCTTGGCACATCTAGAAGCACAAAAGAGGGCGGTTTCTTTCTGTAGCCCGCTCTGTCACACACTTGCCCAAGCCCAGATGAGGAGGGCTCTCGGGCGGAGCGAGGGGCCTCCCTTCTCACGGCTCTCTTACTTACCTCCCCCCCTCGAGAGCACTCTCTAAATTTTATTTATTTATTTATTTATTTATTTATTTATTTATTTATTTATTCATTCATTTTTAGAGAGGAGAGAGAGAGGTAGAGAGACAGAGAGAGAGAAGTGGGGGAGGAGCTGGAAGCATCAACTCCCATATGTGCCTTGACCAGGCAAGCCCAGGGTTTCGAACTGGAGACCTCAGCATTTCCAGGTCGACGCTTTATCCACTGCGCCACCACGAGAGCACTCTCTAAAAGTCCTTCTGATCAGTGTGGACAGATCCTTTTCACATGCCCCACTTCAGTCCCTCTCTCCTTGTAAAGACAGTCTGGGACAGGGCCACCAGCCAAGGAGAACAAAGAATGCCTAGACAGTGACACTCAGTTGGAGGGAGAAACAGTTATTCTAGAGCAGCTGTCTGCCATGGTGTCAGAACTGTTAAGGACCAGCCTCGGCTTCTCTCCATCGCACCCCTCCCCACGTCCTTCCTGCGGAGGAAGAGACAGACAGACGGCAGCAGGCTGCGCAGCGTTGTAGGAAAAGCCTCGGCGGTCCTCCACCTCACCCCTCCCGTTTCCTCTCATTCATTAATGTGTACCGCGGACGCTGAGTGTCCGCTCTGTGCTGGTACTGACCTAGATCATGAAGATACACCTGTGAACAAGAGGCAGACCTGCCTTTACAGTCTAGTGGGGGAGGGGAAGAGAAACAACAAACAAGACAAGCGAGGAAGCTGTAGTGTGTCCGGTGCTATGCAGAAAAACGGAAGAGTACAGAGAGTTGCAAGGAGTAGTTTGCAATTTTAAGTCAAATGGTGAGGGAAGCTTCACTGATAAGGCAACTTTCTAGCTAAGAGGACACTTGCTGGAGTGAGCCTACGGCTATCTGGGGACACAGCTCTCCGGGAAGCAGCTGGTACGAAGGTCCAGAGGCCAGAGCATTTCTATTGGAGAGCCAAGCAACAGGGTTAGTGGAGCAAAGTGAGCGTGACCAGAATTAGGGAATGAGGTCTGAGCGGTTACAAGAACAGGAATCAGATCATGCAGGGCCTCAGATGCCAGGATTAAGACATGGGTTTTTATCCCTATGGAATTGCAAAATTAGGAGCAGAAGAGTGTCTTGATGTGATTTCTGCTCAAAGGATTGCTGTGGCTACCGTGCTGAGACTAGATTAGAAGGAGTCAAGGGCAGGGAAGGGAGACCTACCTGGAAGGCTGCCATTGGCATTATCCAGATGAGAAATGATGTGGGCTTAGAAGAAGGTAGTTGTGAGAAATGCCATATTTTGGAACTAGATCCAATAGAATTTATTGATGGACTGAATATATGATGTGAGGGAAAAGATAGAAACAAAGATGGCCCCAAAGCTTTCGGCCTAAGAAACTATAACAGCAGAATTGCCGTTGAGATCCCAGGACAAGATCAGTGAATGCTCAGAATCCTGCCACACGCTGTTCTTTTCCGCTGGAACTTACTGTGGGTCTAAGCAGTCTAACTGGGATTTCATCCGAGAGGTTTATAAATTTTATCCTTCTTTTAAATAACACAAATAACAAATATTTCAAATTGTGAAGCAGAGAATTAAAAGATTTATTGAAATAGGATGACAGTATATTCCTAACACAATGAAGAATGTGACAACTACTAATATTTTTTACAAAGTATTTCATTCTTGCCTAAGCGCGCCTAAGTGACTTGCCTAAGTATGAAAGCAAAAACAAAGCCAGGCAAACAAAATAAACTCAAAGCTTGATGCTGCCTAATAACTGTCACGAGGCAACTGTAACTGTTTTATTAAAATCAGGCTTCAGAACTGCTGAATTTCATAAACACAAATGCTGTTGGCCACATGCAATCCTCCTCACCTGTCTCATTGGTCTTAATCCCCCTTGTAAAGGACAAAAGGTAAAAAAGATAGTAAGAGAGAAAAAAGCATAATTCAAAAACATAGATTAAAGTAAATTTTTATATCACTAGATCTATGCTCAAATTCATTTTTCTGACCATCGGAGAAACAATGAAACCCATCCTCTAACTCTTGCTGAGTCCCTTACCCTCTCCCTCCATTCATTCTTGAATAATTTTTAATCCATTTATTATTGTGCATTATTGTACAATATATAACCAGAAGTGCGTACTGTATTTTGATTGCATTTTGGAGCAGTTTTCATGAGGACTTGTGTAAATGTTCTCTACTGCGTACCTCCTTGCAAGAAAGACAACTTTAAACAGATATGTAAGACTAATCCCAAAGTGAAGAAGGCAGATTTCTGTTGATTACACTGAGCCTTCGCCACACACCTTTACTCGGCGGGGGTGGAGGTGGGGGGGGGGGCGCAGTGGAGCTGCTAGGAAGTTGGAGGGCTTTAACTAGCCCTCTAATCTCTGCCGACACCAGGCCCTCTCCCAAGTAAATTTATCATTCACTGCTTGGTTTCAGCTTCAAGCCAACATCTCTACCTGGTCCTTAACCATACTCCATGTCCCCAGTCAAACTGTCACTCAAGATCTTTGTACATAGAAATTATGAATGTGTAACTGGCAAGAGACCCTTTGTTGGGAGGGTAGAGGAGTGAGGGTGATACAAATTGGAATTAAGGTTTATTTTTTACTTTGTTGCTGAAAAATATTATACCTGATTTTGAGAAGAAGGTTAAAATTTTCCAAAGCAATATTAAAAAACAAAACAAAAACAGAAAAGAAACCCTTAATGTGAGTATGTGCTAAAGGAGGGAAATTGTAGTGACTAGGCATAGTTTGGTAGTTAGGTGCTATTATGGATAATCTTAATCTAGATATTAATCCAGAGATCATGAAGTATTTTTTCAAACACTGTTCTTATTTACACAGATAAAGAGTTAATTCATTAAGTAGAAATAATTTATAATAGAACATAAATGTATGGGAAGTATATTCATACAAAATAGAAATATGTGGAAAAACATTCACGTAAAAATTTTATTAATATAAAAGTTGACACATCTATGTCAAATTATCTCAATAGAGAGTGAAAAAGATCCCTTCCGGATTACTTGTCTGCTATTGTCAAAACTTACCGTATTTTTTGCTCCATAAGATGCACATTTTTTCCCCCCAAAAGTGGAGGGGAAAATGCTCGTGCATCTTATGGAGCAAAAAATACAGTATTTTATTAAATATTTTAACATATCATTTGGTTCAAAATATTTTTTTCTTATTTTCCTCCTTAAAACCCTAGGTGTGTCTTATGGTCAGGTGTATCTTATGGAGTTAAAAATACAGTAATTCAAAACAGTTCGTTAAATGCCTTCTCTTCCTTGGTTCATACATTTTTTAGAAGAATGGAGGTTTCTGTTAGGTATGTTACATTCAGAAGTAAAGTCGATGTTTCATAGAGCTCTTATTCTCTGACTCTTATTTAAATTATAATGTGTTTTTTGCTGGGTGGATGCATGTTGCTTAAATTAATTTACAAATGAAATATAAAGGAAGAATGAATGGATAAACCAAGAATTCTCAAAAGTGTAACATTGCTTTACGAAAATATAAAAACAATTTTCAATGAGATCCTTCAAATCTGAGCCATCCCATTCTCAGAGAGCATTCGGTTTCCGTGTTGCAGAGCACGTCACACCACTTCAAGGAATTTCCACACACCTTTCCTCACTTCTCTGACTTCTTCTGTCTAGTATAGGCCGATATATTTCAGCTGCCACACAGTAACCGGTGGGAGGTGTTAGAGCTTCGATTTCAACAACTCGGTGAGTTCCTTCATATACCTTTTGCTCCTATGCACAAGGGAAAATAAAAGAGGTGATCAGTGGTTCTCAGTAAGTCACTGATTTGCTATACTTTTGGTACAATTAATAAGGGGTTCCTGGTCACAGCAGGAGGTGGGCTGTAGGGTTTTTCTTTGTGAACATCCTCCTCTCCAAAATTGGGGAATACAGCGTGATAAAAGAGGCTATGTAGGCACTACGTGAGGGCTGCTGCTTGATTGACACAGTGGTCAGTCTCTTTTTCAAGGATTTAAACTGTGCACTAAGGAGTAGATTTGGAGATATTTGTAGACATGCCACATGTGACCACAGAGAGCAGAGTGGGGTTCTTGAAGACTCGCTCTTCCATTTCTCCTTCCCAGTCATCACGAAGCTCTTGCTTCTGGCTGCCCATAAAAATGCTCATTATTTCCTAGTTAAACTCTTCCCCTCCACTTATCTATTTCCTTTTTGAACCAGTTTGAGTGGGGTTCTGTCTCTTAGAACTTAAGGAACCTTGTCTTAGATGGCCACCCAAAGAGGAACATTCAGTTAACCACCAAATCAACATATGGGCACTGACGATGAATTAAAATATCATAGCAGAGTGGGCACAAACATATTATGCTCTGATCCAAAAGCCACTTTAAAATAAGGTGTGGGAAGTCCATAAAAATTAATATTTGTGCCTGAACAGGCAATGGTGCAATGGATAGAGCGTCGGACTGGGATGTAGAGGACCCAGGTTCGAGACCCTGAGGTCGCCAGCTTGAGCACGGGCTCATCTGGTTTGAGCAAGGCTCACCAGCTTGAGCCCAAGGTCGCTGGCTCGAGCAAGGTGTCATTCAGTCTGCTGTAGCCCCCTGGTCAAGGCACATATGAGAAAGCAATCAATGAACAACGTGTCGCAAAGAAGAATTGATGTTTCTCATCTCTTCATTCCTGTCTGTCTGTCCCTATCTGTCCCTCTCTCTGACTCTCTCTGTCTCTCCCACACACACACAAAAATTTAATATTTGTGACAGTCAAATGGAATTAAATATGGTTAATACCAGTCTTTACACAAGCAGGGAAGATCTGCAGCGTGGAGACGAGCGGAGTGCCTGAAAAGGTGCAAACATGATCACATACACACACATTCGGAAGGTAATGCCAAGCGCTAATTCCTTATCAATGGGTGTGAAAGCGAGAAGGAACTAAAAATATGTAAGGATGGATAAGAATGAATAGAATAGCAAGAGAGAAGACTTATTTCATGGCAAATATATTAGTCAAATGAACAAAAGAAATAAAAACACCAGTCTTACCTATTTATCTGAACCTACCTTTTCTAGTGAATTGTTAATTATGAAGACTTGGTATACTAGCTCATAGTAATTTTCCATTGATATTCCTTTTTGGTCTTTATATGGTATATTTGGAGCATGGAGAATCACCAACAACGATCCATTAACGTAGGTTATATTCATGACTGGAGGATCTATTTTTGCTGGAGAAAGTAATGATTAGTGATGTTAGCATTTTTTCATATGCCTATTGGCCATCTGTATGTCCTCTTTGGAGAAGTGTCTGTCATTTCTTTTGCCCATTTTTTGATTAGATTGTTTGTTCAAAAAAATGTAATATTTCATACAGATACATCATGAATAATAACAAATTATTATTAAATTTAGAGATCTGGCAAAAAGTCATTATGAAGAGATACAGCTGACACCTGAAATCTAAATATCTGAGAAGTTTCTTTAAAGATAATTTTTTATTTACAAAGACTAATAGATTTTGCTTCAGCTTTTCCTTTATCTTTGTTTTTACAACCTGCAGTGACTGTTTTGAAGTATGAAGTTTAAACAACTATTTGGGTGGAGATCTTAGAGTAAGGCCAATATTTTATAGGTCCTTCAATATGTAACATTTCAAAGCAGCTTTAAAGCCATTTGAAGATTTGTGGCTATAAAATTAATTCAACAGGATTATACTATATAACATTGCATGGAGTATCAAGAGAGAGTATTTTTATAAGGACTTTTTTATTATTATTAATTTTAATGGGGTGACTTTGTTAAATCAGGGTACATATGTTCAGAGAAAACATCTCCAGGTTATTTTTACATTTGATTATGTTGCATACCCATCACCCAAAGTCAAATTGTCTTCCGTCACCTTCTATCTGGTTTTCTTTGTGCCCTACCCCTCCCCTACCTCCCCCCCCTCCATAACCACCACCCTCTTATCCATGTCTCTGAGTCTCATTTTTATGTCCCACCTATGTATGGAATCATATAGTTCTTAGTTTTTTATGATTTACTTATTTCACTCATTATAATGTTATCAAGGTCCATCCATGTTGTTGTAAATGATCCGATGTCATCATTTCTTATGGCTGAGTAGTATTCCATAGTATATATGTATCAAAGCTTTTTAATCCACTCATCCACTGACGGACACTTGGGCTGTTTCCAGATCTCTGCTATTGTGAACAATGCTACCATAAACATGGGGGTGCATTTCTCCTTTTCAAACAGTGCTATGGTGTTCTTGGGGTATATTCCTAAAAGTGGGATAGCTGTGTAAGGTATTTTTCCCCGCCGAGAAGGAATGAAGGGGTCAGAGCCACCAAGTGTGGAATAACAAAAGGCTTTATTGAGTACAGTGCATCCCCCACCCGGCGAGGTACCCTGGCCCCGAGGAAAGATGCAGGCCAGATGGAGGCCAGGGAAGTCGCAAGGATTAAACCACGTGGGAGATATTTAAAGGGGTCCTCTAGGGAAGTCAGGCTAATATGACGTGGTGAAATCTCACTGGCTGGCAGACGGTAGCTTTTTTCCAAAGGGTTCCTGTGAAGCCTCTTTTGGCGCGCTTGGTTGGTTGTGGGCGGTCCTAGCCAAAGTTCACGGGTCTGGGTTTCCCACGTGACCATCCCCCATTATCCACCAACTTTACATTCTGACCTTTTGTGTTAAATAGAAAAGGGGCGCCGTTTATTCATCTGGCTACTTCCTGCTGATTAGGGACGTCGTGGGGAGGGGGAGATTGGAAGGTGGTGGCTTTGAGGGGTGTCAGGAAGAACATCTGTTTTTGCCGTGAGTTGAGAAACTTTACAGATGTGGTCCTGTAAGGATTTAAAAATAGAGGAGCAATAGGGAGATTTGTAGGGTCCAGCCTTTTGGTGAGCTGGAGATGGATGGAATCCAGTGGTTCCGACTGCCAGAGGTCCTATAAGGAGGCAAGCTTGAGGCAAATCTGCATGTCAGGAGTGGCGTAAAAGGGGAAAGGAAGGGGTCCCATCCATTCCCATAACCGAGACCTGTGAGGGAACTAGAGGTGCAGAGTGTGATGGCAAAACAGAGAAGGTAGCCCCCGTGTCCACAAGAAATGAGATGGACTTACCCACTCGTTGCAGCATACCTTGGGTTCTCCGAGTCCAGGCTGTGTCCTAGGAGTTCGAGCAATGCACCCACCTGGCTGGATTGGCCTCCCATTCGGGCGGCTTGTCCTCCACGTAGAGGCACCAAGAAAAAGCCTGTTGCCCAAAGGGGCAATCACTTAGCCAGTGACTGGGCTGCTTTCAGTCAGGGCAGGGCTCAGTGGGCAGCCGCCAGCAGGGGCACTGCCAGGACCAGTGGTCCTGCTTGCCACACTTAAAGCAAGCTGCTGGTAGGGTTTCTCTTTGTGGCTTGGATTTGGGTCGGGTACTTCCTGTGCCTTGCCTCTGTTGCTCTGTCAGCCTCAGGGCTGCCACAAGAGCCTAGGTTTGGAGCATTACCTTCCACTGTATGCGGGCCTGGCGAACAGCCTTGACCTGTTTCTACTAGTTGGGACCGTTAAAAACTTTAAATGCCATGTTCACAGGTCCCAGATAAGGGTTTGGGGGTTGAGAATAAGAGGAGGGGGGCTCATGGGGAGCCCGGCACCCAGATCCTGCAGGAAACGCTGGAGCCAAAGGCAGGACAGGGCCAGAACTTCCTGCAAGAAAATTGGGGTTGGATGTCCTGAAAACCAGTGTAAGAGCCAATGCCAGGCTGAGAATGGCCTGATGGAGGAGGGGTTTAAGAACACAGTGGATAAGGGAGGGACCCCTGGCCAGCAGGGGAGGAGAAAGAGATGGCAGTGGTGAATAAGAAACAGGATTTTGCAAAGGGAGGGGAGGAGGCTCTCAGAGGGAAGAGACCCAAGCACAAAGGAGGTCTGCAGAGGGACCAGAGAAGTCCCAAGAGAGAGGGGCACCCCCGGGGGTCAGACAGGAGGGAGAGAGAGTTGGGAGTCCATGGAGAAGGAAAGATCAGGAGTGTAGGTTTCTCTGGCCAGAAAAAGGCCTGCACAGTGGAATATGCGGCACAGAGATTAAGGATGGGCACGTGAATAATTAGAAGCCGTGAATGTAAGAGATCTCCAATCAGTTCCCAGCTTTTTTGGCGATAGTTAAATTGATGAGGGTGTTAAAACTAAAAGTCCCTTCAAGAGGCTAATTCAGTGGGTTCTGTGGCCTGGCCATAGCGGAGAAGAAGAATGGCTTCTTCTTCTTTAGGGAGGGAGATTCATGTGCCCCCACAGCCGCCCTCAGTCCTTGGAGTGGTCAGATTTGAGCATTAGCATCCCAAAACTCAAGCTCTGACCACTGAAGGAAAAGGTAAAGTGGATGGGCTCTGGACGTCTCCACAAGCACACGCACTTGGACGGAAAGACTTCCCTGTAGCTACAGTTTCGGACAGGGTGTCTCGGAGGAAAGAACTCAAGGGTGGCCGGAGGCAGGGGACTTACCGCACCATGCAGCTAAGTGGCTGGAAGGTCAGAGATCCTGGTTCTTTCTTGGAGGGATGGGGAAGAGGAGCAGTCCTTGCAGACTTCTAACTCCTCCCAGGTTTCCGGCACCAAAATGTAAGGTATTTTTCCCCGCCAAGAAGGAAGGAAGGGGCCAGAGCCACCAAGTATGGAATAACAAAAGGCTTTATTGAGTACAGCACATCCTGCCTGGCAAGGTTCCCTGGCCCTGAAGAAAGAAAAATGGAGGAGATGGAGGCCAGGGAAGTTGCAAGGATTAAACCATGTGGGAGATATTTAAAAGGGTCCTCTAGGGAAGTCGGGCTAACATGATGTGGTGAAATCTCACTGGCTGGCAGACGGTAGCTTTTTTCCAAAGGGTTCCTGTGAAGCCTCTTTTGGCGTGCTTGGTTGTGGGTGGTCCTAGCCAAAGTTTGCGGGTCTGGGTTCCCCACGTGACCATCCCTCATTATCCACCAACCTTACAAGCTGGGTCAAAAGGCAGTTTGATTTTTAATTTTTGAGGAATCTCCATACTGTTTTCTACAGAGGCTGTACCAGTCTGCATTCCCACCAGCAATGCAAGAGGGTTCACTTTTCTTCCCATCCTCGCCAGCACTTATTCTGTGTTGTTTTGTTAATGAGCGCCATTCTGACTGGTGTGAGGTGATATCTCATTGTGGTTTTAATTTGCATTTCTCTAATGATTAGTGATGTTGAGCATTTTTTTCATATGCCTATTGGCCATCTGTATGCCCACTTTGGAGAATTGTCTATTCATTTCTTTTGCCCAATTTTGATTGGATTGTTTGTCTTACTGGTGTTGAGTTTTACAAGTTCTTTATAAATTTTGGTTATTAACCCCTTATCAGATATATTGTTGAATATGTTCTCCCATTTTGTAGTTTGTCTTCTTATTCTGTTCTTGTTGTCTTTAGCTGTGAAAAAGCTTTTTAGTTTGATATAGTCCTATTTGTTTATCCTGTCTTATTTCACTTGCTCATGATATAAATAGGCAAATATATTGCTGCGAGAGATGTCGGAGAGCTTACTGCCTATGTTTTCTTCTAAGATTTTTATGGTTTTACAGCTTACATTTAAGTCTTTTACCCATTTTGAGTTTATTTTTGTGAATGGTGTAAGTTGATGGTCTAGTTTTATTTTTTTGCAGGTAGATGTTCAATTTTCCCAACATCATTTGTTAAAGAGGCTATCTTTACTCCAATGTATGCTCTTATCTCCTTTGTCAAATATCAGTTGTCCATAAAGGTGCAGGTTTATTTCTGGGTTCTCTGTTCTGTTCTATTGATCTATATGCCTATTCTTATGCCAGTACCAGGCTGTTTTGAGTACAATAGCCTCGTAGTATAACTTGATATCAGAAAGTGTGATGCCTCCCACTTTATTCTTCTTTTTCAAGATTTCTGAGGCTATTCATGTTCTTATTTGGTTCCATATAAATTTTTGGAATATGTGTTCTATATCTTTGAAGTATGTCATTGGTATTTTAATTGATATTGCGTTGAATTTATAAATTGCTTTGGGTAATATGACATTTTAATGAAGTTTATTCTTCCAAACCATGAGCATGGTATATGCTTCCACTTGTTTGTATCTTCCCTGATTTCTTTTATCAATGTTTTATAATTTTCCAAGTACAAGTCTTTAATCTCCTTGGTTAAATTTACTCCTAGGTACTTTACTTTTTTGGTTGCAATAGTGAAGGGGATTGTTTCCTTAATTTCTCTTTCTGACAGTTCATTGTTGGTATATAAAAATGCCTCTGATTTTTGAGTATTAATTTTATATCCTGCCACCTTGCTGAATTCATTTATCAGGTCCAGTAGTTTTTTGACTGAACTTTAGAGCAGGGGTCCCCAAAATTTTTACACAGGGGTCTAGTTCACTGTCCCTCAGACCATTGGAGGGCCACCACATACAGTGCTCCTCTCACTGACCACCAATGAAAGAGGTGCCCCTTCGGAAGTGCGGCACAGGGCCAGATAAATGGCCTCAGGGGGCCGCATGTGGCCTGTGGGCCATAGTTTGGGGACGCCTGCTTTAGGGTTTTCTATATACAATATCATATCATCTGCAAATAATGATAGTTTTACTTTTTCTTTACCAATTTGGATGCCTTTTATTTCTGTCTGATTGCTGTGGCTAGGACTTCTAGAACTCTGTTGAATAAGAATGGTAAAAGGGGACACCCCTGACTTGTTCCTGATCTTAAGGGGATTGCTTTTAATTTTTGCCCATTGAGTATAATGTTTGTTGTAGGTTTGTCATAGATGGCCTTTATCATGTTGAGGTATGTTCCCTGTATTCCCACTTTGCTGAGAGTTTTGATAATGAATGAGTGCTGGATTTTATCAAATGCTTTATCTGAATCTATTGAAATTATCATGTGGTTTTTCTCCTTTCTTTTGTTTATGTGATGAATCACATTGATTGATTTGCAAATATTGTACCAGTCTTGCCTCCCCAGAATAAATTCCATTTGATCATTATGTATGATTTATTTTTATATATTGCTGGATAAGGTTTGCTAATATATTGTTGAGGATTTTAGCATCTAAATTCATCAGGGATATTGGCTTATAATTTTCTTTCTTTGTGTTGTCTTTGCCTGGTTTTGGAATCAGAATTATGATCGCCTTATAAAAGGAGCTTGGAAGGCTTCCTTACTCTTGAATTTTTTGAAATAGCTTGAGAAGGACAGAAGTTAGTTCTTCTTTGAATATTTGGTAGAATTCACTTGTGAAGCCATCAGACCCAGAACTTTTCTTTGTTGGGAGTTTTTTGATAACTGTTTCAATCTCATTTGTTATAATCGGTCTGTTTAGGTTTTCTGATTCTTCCTGATTAATTTTTGGAAGATTATATGTTTCAAGGAATTTGTCCATTTCATCTAGGTTGTCTAATTTTTTGGCATATAGTTCTTCATAGTATTTTCTTACAATATTTTGTTTTTCTGTTGTGTCAGTTGTTATTTCTCCACTCTCATTTCTAAATTTATTTATTTGAGTCCTCGCTCTTTTTTCTTGGTGTGTCTGGTTAAAGGTTCATTGATCTTGTTTACCCTTTCAAAGAAGCAGCTCCTGGTTTCATTGATCCTCTGTATTATTTCTTTAGCCCCTATGTCATTTATTTCTGCTCTGATCTTTATTATTTTCTTCCTTCTACTACCTCTGGGTTTTACTTGCTGTTCTTTTTTTAGTTCTTTTAGATGCAGGGTCAAGTTGTTTATTTGAGCTTTTTCTAGCTTCTTAAGGTATGCCTGTAATGCTATAAACTTCCCTCCCAGGACTGCTTTTGCTGTGTCCCATAAATTTTGAGTTGATATATGCTCATTATCATTCGTTTCTAGAAATTTTTTTATTTCTTTTTTGATCTCATTGTTAACCCATTCATTATTTAATAACATGCTATTTAGTTTCCAAGTGTTTGAGTATTTTTCAGTTTTTCTGTTGTGGTTGATTTCTAGTTTCATGCCATTGTGATCAGAGAAAATGCTTGATATGATTTCAATCTTCTTAAACTTGTTGAGACTGGTTTTGTGCCCTAACATATAGTCTATCCTAGAGAATGTACCATGAGCACTTGAAAAGAATATATATTCTGCTGCTTTAGGATGAAAAGTTCTGAAGATATATATTAAATCGAGTTGATCTAGTGTGTCCTTTAAGTCTGCTGTTTCTTTGTTAATTTTCTTTTTGAGCATCAATCTAGTGATGTTAGTGAGGTATTGAAATCCCCTACTATTATAGTATTGCTGTTGATCTCACCCTTTATATCCATCAAAGTCTCTTTTATATATTTAGGTGCTCCTATATTAGGTGCGTAGATATTTATTATGGTTATGTCTTCCTGTTGAATTGTTCCCTTTATCATTATGTAGTGACCTTCTTTATCTCTTACTATAGCCTTTGTTTAAAGTCCATTTTGTCTGATATAAGTATTGCTACCCCAGCTTTTATTTTTCATTTCCATTTGCATGAAAGTTTTTTCCATCATTTTACCTTCAGTCTATGTGCATCTTTTTTTTTAAGGTGTGTCTCTTGTAGACAGCATATGTATGGGTCCTGTTTTCTTATCCACACAGCTACCCTATGTCTTTTATTGGATTATTTAATCCATTTACTTTTAAGGTTATTATTGATATGTAGTTGTTTATTGCCATTTTATTCTTTAAAGTTGTATTTCTTTTTTGCTATATTCTTTTCCCCCTTTGATCTGTTTACAACAGGCCCCTTAGCATTTCTTGCAGCATTGGTTTGGTTGTAGTGAATTCCTTGAGTTTTTTTTTGTCTGGGAAGCTTTTTATTTCTCCTTCAATTTTAAACAATAGCCTTGCTGGATAAAGTAGTCTTGGTTGTAGGTTCTTGTTCTGCATTACTTTGAATATTTCTTGCCATTCCCTTCTGGCCTTATGTGTTTCTGTTGAGAAGTCAGATGTCATCCTTATGGGGCTTCCTTTGTAGGTCATTGCCTTTTTTCTCTAGAAGCTTTTAATACTTTCTCTTTATCACTTAGCTTTGGTATTTTAATTACGATATGTCTTGGTGTAGATTTCTTTGGGTTTCTCTTTAATGGAGTTCTCTATGCTTCTTAAACTTGTGAGACATTTTCCTGCATTAGTTTAGGGAAGTTTCAGTTATGATATGGCTGAACAAATTCTCTATTCTTTGTTCTTTCTCTTCTTTTTCAGGTACCCCTATGATGCGGATGTTTTTTCTCTTCATGTTGTCACCAAGCTCTCTTAGAGTTTCCTCAGAATTTTTGAGTCTCTTTTCTTTTTTCTGCCCTGTTTTCATGACTTCATTTATCTTGTCCTGTAACTCACTGATTCGATATTCACTTTCATCCATCCTGTTATTAATTCCTTCCATTGTGGTCTTCATTTCTGATATTGTATTTGTCATTTCTGACTGATTCTTTTTATTATTTCAATGTCCTCTTTTTATTTGCTATGTCTTTATTTAGGTGTTTGTAATGACAATCTATTGTTGTTCTAGATCTTTGAGCATCCTAATAATCATTATTTTAAACTCTGAATCCAGTAATTTGGTTATATCTGATTCATTCAGGTCCTTTTCTGGGGATTTTTCTTGATTCATTTGTGTTGCATTTTTCTGCCTTTCCATTTTGTCTGTGTATAAGAAGGGTTTAGCCACTGGTGTCCAATGGGTGTGGACTTTGTTTTCCCTAGGTGTGGTTTGTCTGCAGGCCCGCCACCCCCTCTGCCACTGCTGCCTAGGGTGTTCGAGTATGGGCATTGCCTGTCCCAGCCCGCTGGGGCTGTTGCTGTGGATTCTGCCTCTCCTCCACAGGAGGGGCTGTGATCATGTGCCTGGTCTACAAGCCTCAGCTGTCTTGGCCTTTGCCCCACCCCACCCCTATGGGTGGGGTTATGCACCGTGCCCAGGTCACAAGCCTCAGCACTGCAGGCAGGGGTTAGCACCTTTGCTGAGCTGTGGGTCTCTGCCTGTTTCTGGGTTGTCACCCAGTCCCCCGCAGGAAGAGCCCGCTGCCGGTGGGCTGCAAGCCTCAGCTCCGCTGGCCAGGTGGGTCTGCACACCCACACTCAGTCACAGGACTCTGTCTGTCCTGGGCTTTTGCCCCACCCCTGGGAGAAACGAGATCATGCATCGGGCTGCAAGCCTCAGTTCTGCAGGCCAGGCGAGGCTGCGCGCCCGTGTGCCCTAGCTCAGTGGTGGGTCCTTGCCCTTTCTGGGGCTCTCACCCTTCCTCTTCAGACTGGATTGCAGTTGGGTTCGCAGCTGGTCCTGACCACTTTCGCGCATCCCCTCCACCCCTACTGGGCTAGACTGAGCTCCCACCAGGTCCTCAGTTGTGGCCGGCCGGCTTCTACCCTTGCGAATGGAACCGCACTTCTGCGTCCTGCTGCTGCCCGCCCTCCTGTGAGCCCTCAGCCATGTGGGTGGGGGCACTGCAGCTCAGACCCTAACACTCCATACTGTAGTCCTGAAAGTTCCCTCCTTCTAAGCAACTCTGCTCTGAGTGCCATGTGAGAGCTTGTTTGCCTGGTGTCCTGCTTCCCTTTGCTGGTATTGCTGGTTCCAGGGGAAATATTTACTTCAGATTTGGGCAGTGACTCAGCCCAGGGGTTAGGGTGGCTGTCCCTCAAAGTATTTCTCCCCGTGCCTCCTAGATTACACTCTCTTCCTGCTACTCCAGTCCTCTCCTCTCTCCCTTCCCCTGAGCCCTGGGTAGGTGGTTGTGAGAGAGGTTTTCTGCACTGTCCTGTTAAGAAGAATCCTGGGTCTGAGAAATGTTTTTCTTTCTCATAAACAGTATCCTGACTTGTTTGCAGCTAAATACTGTCCATACGCTTCTTCTAGGCTCTGGGGCTGGAGGCTTGGGCTTTGTTCCTGGGGCTCAGGACCCTCTCCTCTCTGCTAATCTCACTTCCTGCCACACAAGTCTCTCTGGGCTGCTGTTCACTCCCTGGAGCTGGGCAGCCCTCTCTGCATTTCTACTTTTTCTACCAGTCTCCGTATGGCTTTTTTGGTGTTTCTTGGTTAAAGAGTCCTCTTATTTTAGACCAAAGTTGGTTTTTCCAGATGATGGTTCTTAAAATTAGTTGTAATCCACTTTGGTTCTGGGAGGTGGAAGTTGGTACATCTGCCTACTCCATCGCCATCTTATTGCTCCTCAAGAGGGAATTTTTGATACTTACATTTTGGTATCAATAACCAGATCATTATTAACTAGAAAAGAAATTCAGGTAAATTAATAGTCACTAATTTTTCCCAGATCAACTGTAGTAATTCTAGGTTGATTTAATTCTTTAATGAATTTTGTTGTTCATTTCTTGTTGGGTATTCATGATATAATTTCAGTTCATAGATTCATATCTTTTAAAATTCTCGAAAATTAGCCATGATCAATAGATAGATAGATAGATAATTTTCCTTCTGGAATTTCAATCAACATTTCTTAGAACTTCTTATTTGATTGTCTGTGTATCTTAACTTCTCTTATATTTTGCCATTTTTTTTTCTCAGCAGAGTATTCTAAATGGTTTCTTTGGACCTATCTTCCAGTCCACCAATTTACAATTTAGTCATGTATAAACATATCATTTACTAACTTCGTTCCTTGTATTGGTTTAGGAACTTGTCTTCTGTCCAGGAATGGCTGTTCCAACAAGGGTCTAGTTACCAAGTTGGGTAATGGGACTTCACTCTGGTTTCCTCTCTGGTTCCGGCTACTTTGTTTTGGCCCCTGGAGATTTTCTTTATTTTCTTTCATACTTCTCTGTAGCATTAAGAGAATGTGTTATATTTTGTTCAGAATTTCTAAGCATTTTAGAAATTACCATCCTGCACCTGGCTATTTAATGAAACCAGAAGTTGTTAACTTACTTTTCAACCATATTGGAAACTTTGCCTAGTTGTTCAAAGGAGAAAGAATGCCCTTTTATTTATACTTAAATCCCAAAATGGTTGCTATGTAATACTGTTTGTGTTTTTCATACTCAAAATTCTAGTGATCATAGACCTCTTGCCTATCACTTGCAAAGTGAGAAGAATGAGTCACTGCTCAGTTTTATAGTTTAGAAAGATATACAGTTAATTTTCTCCTAGATTAAAAAAACCACAATTATAACAATCTTGTCTTTCTTTTAAGTGACTTAATGTGCAGACTTACTTTATATAGTGGATTTTTAAAATTCCTTTCAACAGGGAAAGGAAAAGTGACACTATAATTGATACTTTTCTAATTGTAGATTTGTTTTCCCTGCTTCAGTGCTTTGATTAGCAGTACCCCCTATTCACCCCCCACCATGGATGTAATAAATGCCTCATTCATGAATATAGTATCTTACATTACATTGCTTATGACAGAGGAACAAAGTTAACTGTGAAAAAGTGAAGCCTTACCATATATCGCATCACTTGGCAACCTGGCTTTATAGGAAAGTAAAGTGAGTAATTGAAAAATCAGTTTGGGAGACAACACCTTGGGAAGTCATATGTGAATTGGTAGATGCTCGAATCTTGTGACCTATATGTCACTATTTCTTTCATAGAATTTACTGATTTAAGATACAAGATGTGAGAGTGGGAGGGGCAATTATCATCACAATAACTTATGAAATGGTTGTTTCCCATATACTTGATCCTTAATCCTTCTGGGTTATAATGACAATGGTTTCAAAGAATTGAAAGTTAAGGCTGCCTCCAGTTTGAAGCTCTTGGTGCCATTTAATCAACAAAGAGAAAATGAGGTCCTTATGTTGGTTAGGTCAATTAGTTTTGATTATCAAGGGGAAATAGAATTGTCACAGACACAACGGGGTCAGGGAGAAGTATGCATGGTATCTCTGAGGTGCCTCTTAGAACTACACTGCTCACAAAAATTAGGGGATCAGAGAATGTGCAGATACTCCAGTACTTTCAGCCTTTTTTGTAGTGTGTTTTCACCAATGAAATAAAAACTGATTTTGCATCTCATTTGCATAACCAAACAACTTTCTTTGACTTGTCATTTGCTTTTCTGATGTTCTTGTTTAATAAAAAAAATCAAATGCTTTTTTTATCACTTCATATTCATTTTGAAATATCCCTAACTTTTGTGAGCAGTATATATTCTGCAGTACAAATTAATGTAAGATCATGCTGAGCTTACACAGGAAAGACCAAAAAGACTCAAACTCCTCAAGACTGAAGGGCTAAGGTGCTGGCTGAAGAGAAAGTGAACACTAAGTTAATAATGAGAGAAGTTATGAATATTAATTACAGCTTCATGACTAATTGCAATTATGAGGACTATAATAAATACCATACCTTCTTTCTCGTTTTGTTATGCATATCATTGTACATATACATTAAACACTTATTTTTTTTCTCTTTCTCTTTTATGTAAGTTCTACTGATAATGATTTATTTTATCATGTACATCTTAGACTATAATATCATTCTGGGATTATGACTAAATTAGAAAAAGAATATACATCATGGGTATGAGAGCAATGTTTTGTCTCCCCTTTGAGGAGGTAACTAAAAGTCTTAACTCCCTCAACAGGAAATTTTTGTAATGAGTATTTTCAAGACCTTAACCCCCGTGCTTACAAAGGGTCTAGGATGGTACAACTGCTTTCCACTGTCTAACACTCCTCGTTTTTACCTCTGAGGTGCCAGTCTGGCAGAGGGAGGGAATGTGGGCTCTGCAGTCAGGTGCAACAAGACTGGAATCCTGATGCCGGTTATTCTGGCTCTGAGAACTGGACAGTGGCTGAAGCCTCTGTGCTCTGATTTGCTGGGCTGTGAAATAAGGACAGTAAAAACCATCCTCTGGCACTGTTCTGACTATTAGATCCAGTGAGACGATGGTGTGGACCTCTGCAAAGCACAGAGATTGCAACTAGCCATGCTCTCTGAGGGCTATTCGAGGGCTGGAAAAGCAAGTACAGAGAAACCGCATGGAACTCACTTTCCCACCAGGGAGTGAAGCGCTGCGTCATGGTCCAGCCCGAGGGGACCCCCGCCACGGCCGTCCTCACCCTCCCATAATAAGCCTCCTGTACGTCTGCGGTTTCATTGGTGAGGTCACAAAAGAATTCTGAAATACCCCAGCAGTCCTCTTTATTTTTCCATTGTCTCTGTCCATACCTATAGAAGGGAAAAGACAAGTATCTGAGTTTCCTTTTTTCCCACTGAAGGAATCTGTGTTTTTTTCAGACTGTTAATGTTTTAGACTGGTTGAAAATTGCCCTCCAATACCAGTACTACGGTGAAAGCCTATGGCTACTCTTAAGTATCCTTAAAAAGATTTCTTCTTGTTAACCAAGGTGCTCTTGCTAAAAGATAAACTCAAGACTGACACCTTCTATATCAGTAGCATAATAGGGTTTGTGTGTGTGTGTGTGTGTGTGTGTGTGTGGTTTTGTTTTGTTTTTTAACACTTAGTGAAGTTTTTTTTTCTGGTATATGTACCAACTTCCATTTTTGAGAACTAGCTCTCCACATCCTTACTGCTTCTGAGGTTTCAACTCTTTGTGGTTTTCTTCACTTCTCATCAGCTTACTGTTGAGTAATGCAGCTGATTCTGAGAACTTGCTATGACTTTTGATCTCAGATAATGCTTACCAACAACATATGGTCAGTTTCTTAATTGAAAATTGAGTGGGAGTTGTAGTGAGAGCTATGTAAGGAGCTGGAAGAGAGGGAGGATTACTCAAGGGAATAAAACAGATAGTAAGGGAGAGGCAGAGGTTGATTCGTTGAGACTAGGGGATGGTGTCACAGCGAACGGGAAGAGGCACGCTCACTTCCTCACCAGTCACAAATCAGAGAAAATGCAATAAGAGGATGGTGGGAAATAGAGGTGGGGAAAAGGCTTATAGGGTATATGTTGAAGGACTTGAAATCTGACTTTCCAGCCATAGAATGAGGAATATTGCTGATGTCTTAACTTTGTAGACTATATGACAGCAATTTCATTATATCAGAAGATACCATTAAAACAGAAGCAACAACATAGATTGAGCACAATTTCATGTTTTTAAAAATTGTTATTTATTTATAACAGTTGTCTTTGTTAACTGAATTCAGCTGTAATGACTGGCTTGTGTTTTTAAATGTGATATTTTATTTTTTGTCCTAGCCCAAATGGGACAGATACTAACCATAGATCCATGTGAACTGGATAGAAACAAAGCGAAAGATTTCAAAGATATAAATCTGCACTGTACTGTTGAAAATAGCACATCGCTAAGAATGGATCCAGGTAGTCTGAATTTTATACAAGTTTGGGAGCCCTCTTTAAGAAATTATATTACAAATATGAAATTCTTCTATGCTGTCCTAAAGTTTAACCTTCATTAGTTTCATGGTAAAACAATTTCTCATCCATCTTTTATGTTGGACCACAGATAGGCTCACTTTGGGCCTATTTATGCTGCCTAAGGAGGAAGGAGGTCAAAAGGAACACCAGTCCTGACTTTCTACATGCTGGGAGCATCTCCAGCTATACACAAATCTATTTTTAGAAAGGAGAAATCTTCATTGTAAAGGTTTGCAAATTTTACCGAAAAGAAAAGCAGCAGCAGTAGCAGTTAAAAGACTGGTAAACTTCTAGAAATATTCTTTCTGAAATTAGTGAGAGGTTAATTAATGGGAAAATGTGACCTTGGACCTACTCAATGCTGGAGAGACATAATGAATTTATGGAATAATATTGTTGTTTTGGTCCATAGTTGCATCTGATTTTTCTAAATTTCTATTGAAAAACCTTGACAATTAAACCGTAACATCTCCTGTCTTATGCCCAGCCAGCTTTGTGAAATACATTAAGAGAAGGAAGGGTCTCAAAAAAAACAAACAAAAAAAACACCCCCACACAAAAAAACTCCAGGAAATGTATGTGTGGGAAAGTCTGCCATTTGCAAATCAGGAACTCCTGTTTCCAGGCCTTGATCCAGGAAAGGAGTTGATTGTATCGGAGTTTGGCAACGCTCCCCCAGAACTAGCTTAAAGATCGCACGGGAGGAACACGCAGCAGCACATCCCGATTTGTTTTCACGCTTACAGAAGTGATTAATTCTTTTAAATGAATTCTCTAAGTAGTAAACACACTCAAAAAAATGACTTTTTAAATTAAAAATGTATGTTACACACTGACCTCCAACTGTCCCACAATTTCTTTGTCAAGTATCAATAGTGTCAACTTAGTGAGATGTCTACTGTGTGCTCAGCAAGCTGTTTCCTACACTCCCTTCACAAGTATGTATCAGAGAGCACATCATGTGCCAGGATCTGTTGTGATGCCAAAGGCTGAACCTGTAAAGTCTTGGTGTTGAGTTTTCAAGGGGTGGTATGTCCCCAACACACTGCATGTCATCCTGCTGTACTCATCAGTCTTCCCAGCCTGCGGTGGCCCTGAGCCCCACTCAAGTAATGCCTCTTCCTTTCCATTCCAAGGAGACAAAAACAATCCCATCCCTCCCTCTGCTTTCTCTCAGTCTCTCTGAAATGGAGAAAAAGCTCAGACCCTAACATCCACTGCGTTCTAGAACATGTTCTCCCAGCGAGTATGTGTATCAGCCAGAGGCAGCTCAAATACTTACATTTTATACTGCACAAAGTAGAGACAGTTGTTGCTGATGCAAGCCCTCCCGGGGTGCCAGCGCAAAATGTTGTGAAAATTTCGGGACTGAAAATGTACTCTCTGGGGCTTTGGAGACTCATGTGTTGGATGAGTTGCTAAAATAATAAGAGAAGGAAAAAACTGAACATTGTTATGATCATAACACCATTTTTTATTTTATTTTTCTGCAGTGAGAACCAGGGAAGCAGAGAGACAGACTCCTGCATGTGCACAACTGGAATCCACCCATCAAACTCCGGCATTGCTCCGGTTGCAACTGGAGCCATTTCAGTGCCTGAGGTGGAGGCCCTGGAGCTATCCTCAGTTCCCGGCCAACTTTGCTCCAATGGAGCCTCAGCTGCAGGAGGGGAAGAGAGAGAGAGAGAAAGGAGAGGGGGAGGGGTGGAGAAGCAGATGGGTGCTTCTCCTGTGTGCCTGGCCAGGAATCAAACCTGGGACTTCCACACACTAGGCTGTAGCTCTACCACTGAGCCATCCAGCCAAGGCCAGCACCATTATTAATTGAGTCAAGATTCCCTGAAGTTGTTGCTATCAGTGCAGGTGGTGGAGCTGGAGCCCAGAAGTCAACATTTTGAAAGTGATCATTTTTATGCATGCTGAAGTTTCAGAGCAATTGTGTTTCAGGCTATAAACACATAGGGATAGCCTCCCACCCCATTTCCAAACTTTAGAGGAAGTTAATAGCAGTGAAAAAATACTGTCCTTAGTCTTTTTCCTAATGGGAAATGTAATGACTGAGATGCAAGAAAGACCCACACCAAGGCCACTCTCCACCTCCCTAGGAGCCACTAAATATATGTTACTGCTACCCAGAGGCAAAATTTTGCCTGGGATCAAGTTTGGCTCCATGACCTCAGCCCAGCACTTGGTTCCTCCTTTCTCAGGTTCTTGCTCAATCTCTGGGTCCTGCCTCAGTGTCCTCCACCTCTCCCAGCTGCAACCCGGGTAGGTCAGCCTTGGCTGTACTGCTCTTGCATGGCTGCACTTGTCTGCCTGCATCCTGGCTTCAGGTACCCAAATATAATTGCTTAGATAAAGTGGTCCATGCTGTTGAGGGAGACTGCCCAAGACCCTGCCATGGGGCCAAGTGTCCCTGAGAAGAGTCACAACAACAATCATGGCAGGAAAGAGGAAAATTTTTCATTGGCATGGTTTATGCTTTCTTCTTCAGATGGTGTGACATGGGTGGCCGAATGTCACCTGTACTTAGTCCCATGGAAGCAAAGGACCTTCGACAAAATTCTATTCTAGTGTCTAAAGAAAACCAAAATATATCACACCAAAATATGCCTCTTTGACATAAAAATAATTTTGAGCTCAAGGCAGTACACAATAAATGCAGAAAAAGCTTTTTATACCTTTCCCCTTTTTCTGCCTGAAGGCAGGATATAAATTCTCCTTTTACTGGAAACAGACTCTTATCAGCCCAGAGATGGCACCAGAGAAGTCCACAAACAAATCTAATTCTATTAGTTTCCTCTTATATATTTACTTTTCTAGAGTTTTCCACCCTTGGAAGCCTAAAATTGTTTTCATTTGTCCTGTCATATCTCTACAAATGTGTTTTTTTGTTTTGTCTTGCTTTGTTGTTGTTTTTTTGCTGAAGATGCTATATAAGCTGGAATTCTAACTCACTATTTTGAGTTACTCTTCGTTTAGGTTTCTCTTTTATGATGTGTTCTGCACACATTAATAAATTGTTTTTCTCTTGTTAATCTTTCTTTTTGTTAAAGAGTCCCAGCTGTAAACCTAAGATGGGCAGAGGTGAAGGTTTACCTCCTTAGCAGGTTCAAAGTTTCTGAAAAGGGGTAGGAAGTTCAGCAGAATGAAGAGTGAGGAAGCATACCCTGTCTTTCCTGACTTCATTTTCTTTTTCCCGCTCCACCATGGTGGGTGTGGTCTCCACTGAGGGGCTCTGCCCTGGTCCTTCCCTTTTCCTGAAATACTCTTCCCTGGCCCTGGCTTCCCACATACCTCAAGTCTTTGCTCAGATATCATTGAGGTGGAAGCACATACGTGTAAGCTCATGATCTCAGCCCTGAATATTTAAGATTTGTTATTTTCTAATGTTTCTTTGGTGTTTACTTTTACCAACCAAATTGTGTCAATATTGTTATTTGGGGGGTAATTTTGTTCTTATTTTTGGACTTCCTTCAATGCATCAAACAGTGATGTGTACTTGGAAAGAGTTTATTGTCACCATTAATTTTGCTCATCCACATTGCTGCCTAATACATCATATTTAGTATATAAAATTCCAGAAAAATTCAGAAGATGACTGGCACAAATTCCTGAAGCCCTTGCCCAGAGTTGATTTGTTACCCTGAAGGGAGATGGCACAGTGTCCCTTAGCTCATCTCTCTATGGATTTCTTTTCTCATCTTTGTAACACAACCAGAAAAATAATAGCAAATCACTCTGTACCAGATACTGAGGGGTTTTAGCCGAATTAACTCATTTAATCTTCTCGTTTCATCTATGAAAAGGGTACTATTATAATCTTCCTCCTACAGACTAAAAAACTAAGCTCTGCAGAGCTGATGGAACTTGTGCGGCAGCAGATGGTGATGCTGATTTTGTGCCCCAGCATTCTGAGACCAGAGCCTGACTGTCATTACAGAAAACCAAGAACAAAGCCTCAAGAGAAAGGAGCTAATGGAGAAAGCAAAACAACTAAAGGCTGGAGGTATTCCTCCTCCTCCTCCTTTCTCTCCTCCCAGCCAGCATTCATTGAACATTGAATGTATATATGAACTTTAAACATGTATCAGGCACAGTGCTCAAAGTTTTACATCTTATTTCATCACCACAACCACCAAATAAGGCAGGTATTTTTATAATTATATTTACAATACGAAAGCTGAGACTTAAAGAAGTTGCGTATCTTGCCCATGGTTACAGGCCTGGTAAGATGCAGAACCAGGATCATTTTGGTAGCCTATGAATTCCTGCTATATTTTGCTAATTTAGTCCTTGGTATTACCAAGGACCAAAGGTATAGTCTACACAATTTCACACATTTCTGGGAGATGGAGGCTTGAATTATTTTTATGTTATCAGCCACTGGGCAACTGGACAGTTTGAGAAAGTTTTCTTGACCCACTTACACCGAGAGGCACCATTTGTTAACTGGAGATTCTAATGGCCTTGCTCTTAGGTAAGTTAGAGTGACAAGATGTTGAGGAGTTCTCCGTGAATACCAAGAGCAAATTCTCATGTTTTTTACTGTCTCTATTCTGTGCCAGGCATTTCTCTAAGCACCTGGCAGATATTAATTCATTTAATTCCCACAATATGTACAATTCCCATTCTACAGATAAGGAAATTGAGGCATGGGAGTGGTAAGTCAATTGTCCAAGTTTTCTTAAAAGAGTAAATAGCAGAGCTGAAATCCAGACTCAAACAGTCTGACATAGGAGACTGCTTGTACCCACGATGCTGTCATGTCCCCTGAAGACGAAATGCTAAGGAGACAGAGAGGGATTGACGTTGGTCCTGTATGAAGTTTTTGCACCCACTAGAGTGCCTACTCTTTAGCTGCAGACAGAAACTGCCCCCATGTCTGCTCTGATCATGTCATGACAGAAGAAAACTGAACTTTATACAAAGCACCAGCGCCATTTCTAACAGTCCCTTGAGCACCCTCAGATGACAAAACTATGAGCAATTAAAAAGAAATGAAGCACTTACCTACTACACCACCCAGGAAAAAGCTGATGAGGAAGCCTAGAGAGCAGTGTTTAGGCGTCATGGTTGCGAGTGTGACTGGTCAAGCGACCAGTGTTCCCCTGAGTGTGAGCCCAGCTCTGAAGAGAAGAGGAAATTAGAACTTGACGGTTCCTTGAAGCAAATACAAATTTCATTTGTTAAGGCATTTTATTATTATTAGGGAAATTATGAAAGTCAAAATTTGCTTCAAAAGAACATTTGCTGTAAGTCTCTTTGTGGAAGCTGGAATTTGTAGGGATTGGAGCTTTATTAGTGGTGCAAAGGCAAACAAACACTGAGGAGTGGCGGACCGGCAGGCAGGCTAGGGCAAGACTTTTGCAGGGTGCTCGAGTGGAGCAACTCTTGAAATCTTAAGGGAATAATATGAGCCCTGGAGGTGAAGAGGCTGCCAAGCACAGCAGCTTGGCTGATAGCGCGATTCTGACTGATGTGCTTGTAGCCACAGTTACCAGGGCCCCTGGCACTGGTTCGAAGCAGGTGAGGTCTCTGATTCTTCACTTTCCTGCCTCGCTGGAAGCTCTCTGCTAAGCTCCCTGGTACACTTCATACCCTCCACACCCTCTGGCTCGCCGCAGGGCGCCCTGCTGTACTCATCAGTCTTCCCAGCCTGTGGTGGCCCTGAGCCCCACTCAGGTAATGCCTCTTCCTTTCCATTCCCACCCCCAGTTCCCATAAATCTGATAAAGAGTTAGAGTGAGTCTTACTAAGTCAAACCAAACGAGTTCTTAAAAGGATGAATGTGGAGAAATCATTGTGAGCTAAGTTAGATCTTTTCCATACCTTCTTGGAAATCTAATCGAACTAGGTCATCAGTTCCTTGCCTATGATTCATTATTTCATCTTTCTTACCCCCTAAAATTTTATCACATGTTTATAGAGGCACTAAAACTATACATTAGAGCACAATAAAGTCAAGGCTTTTAAAAAAATTTTTAAAAGAGGCTCAAAAGAGGTAATGTATTTTGGCTTCTTTTTCCTCTTGTGTAGTCTCTTTCTTGTGGTTGGTGGAGGAATGACAGCTACTGAGCAGTACTCATCCATCCATTCGATAATTTAACACATTTGCTGCACTATCATGTGCTAGGCATTGTTCTCAGCAGCAAGGCTGCAGCGATAAATAAAGTAGACATTGCCCCTGCCTTCCCAAAGCCTACTTCTAAAAGGGAAAGCAGTCAGACAGCAGAATGTGGAGAGGACTCCAGGTTTTCCAGTGCCTCCGGGCTGTGTCACGCTTCTGCATCTAGACTCCTTATCTCTGCTTCCTCTGAGTGATGTTCCCATTGCATGTAAGCAAGCTCCCTGAGGTTTTCAAAGAAGAAGGTTACAGCGTATCTGAAGTTTGTTCCTTTCACACCTTCTTAGTGTTCCTTGTCTTCTAGACTTCTCAGCATCATCCTTCACTTACTTGCCAATATCCCCCTCCGAACTCTAGACTTCGCGGTAACGTTGGTATTTAAAGTGGGGGCTGATCATCTGGATATTCACTGTTGATGCTCAATTATTTTCAACGCCCTTGTTTTGAAGCAACCAAATTGCTCCAAATTACAGTTAGGAAAAAAAGAAAAATATTTGAAGTGAAGGTTTAATAAAGCAGAGCAGCAGAGAATTAAATTGAGGTTTCCACTGGGTTACTAACTCTGTAGAACAAATAAAGGGAAGTTAGGGGAGAAAAGATATACTGAAAACTTGATTCTCTCAAACATGTGAGCTTCTGTGTTATGTTAAAATGCTTACTAATGTAAGCATTCAGTGAGCTAATTGGGTGATATCATACCTGCAAGCTAACACTGACAACAGTGCCTCAGAGTAGACAAAAAGATAAATTCTAAAATCCTAGCAACTTGGGAGCAGAAAAATGTATACAGAATTGTTTCAAGTGAAATGCAATTTGCTTTGGGAAGAAAATTAAAGATACTAGGGGACCCCTGCTCTACGTTGCTTCAGCCATGAAATGCTGGCTTCAAACTCATTCCCTCTGTTCCCCTCTACCCCGACCCCCACCCCTCAGCCTGAGAGTCTGCCTTGACCATGCGGGCAGCTGCCTCCCTTGTGCTGGGTCCGGAGAGGCCTGGGTTAAGCCTCTGCCTCGCATAGACCTGATTCTCCTCTTATTTTCTCCTTGTGGCTTCCAGCAAGCCAATAATTCATCCAATTAAGGACTCTATTAATTATTTTTAAGTGTAATAAGGGATTTTGGTTAAAATTTTTATTATTCTTTAGAGATACATATTGAAGTATTACAGATGACATGACAAGATGTCCGGGTTTTGCTTCAAAAAAATTCAAGGGATTGGGGAAGGGGACCATGAGCTGATAATAGTTAAAACTGGGTATTGAGTTCATTATGCTCTCTGCTTTTGTATATATGTTTCCAATGTTTCATAAAAGAAAAATGGGTGCCCTTTACACCTTCTTGGTGCATGCCAGTTATTTGCAGAATGCAGAACTGCTTCAAGGTCATAGGTGTTACTCAGAGGATTGGCTGGGGGTCCAGCAGGTAAGAAAGAGTACATCATTTCCCAGTCGTTGCTGCTATAGGCATAGGGTTCTCTATTGGCCCGAGGGGGAGAAGGGAGGTGCTCAAGTTATAGTTCATTATAGAACTTTAAAAAGTTAACCTGCTGACTCCTAAATCACAGAATAAGGGAGAGGCACTGGAGTAGAAACCTAGGCCATCAGATCCCTTGAATAAACCCCCCATGAAGTAGTCCAGAAGACCAGTCTTTCAACACTTTTCTGAAGGTGAATAAGGAACAAGTGGCCTTTCACTGCCAAGACCTGGCTGAAGAAAATGACGAGGCCCCTAAGGACTGGCTTTGCCGTCTTGCTCATTTACTGAATGCTCAGCGCTGTGCCTGGCATATAGCGCATGCTCAGTTAAACATGTGTTTGAGCGAATAAACAACTAAAGGAATAAATGGCCGAATCTTCTTTGACATTATTCTATCCCTTTATGGAATGGATATTACAAATGAAGAACAATGCATAGTGATTTTGTAATAGACCTCAGGCCCTGCGGTCAGCCAGGCCTGATTTCACCCCTTGCTTTGTCACTGATGTGCTGTAGAGCCCGGCCAGGTTCCCTTAGCCCCTCCATTGACTCAGTCTCTTTCTCTGTAATATCAGGATGATAAAGTCAGCCTCCTGGGCTTGTTGTGAGGATTAACTAGGGTAATAAATGTAAAGAAATTAACCCAGTGCCTGTTAATTATTAGATCTTACTATTGATGACAAAATGGCATTAAAATTACCCAAAGGAGTTTTATAAAGATAGAGTTGAACTCAAAAAAGGGACTTTATTATCAAATACAGGCAATAAGCACAATGATCAATCTGATCAAATCTAATTTTGTTTGATTTTTGGACTATGAATATCAATATATTCTTTAAAATCTCCATAGGACCTAAGGCTTCATTAAGGTAACTTTCTGCCCCTCGTTCATAGTTCTGGGTAAATGCTATTAATATTATTTTGGTTGTCCTTGACCAAGGTCTTTCACTGATCTTGAAAACCCTGCTGAATGATTAGAGATTGTGCCCATGCGCTAGCATGTGCTTGTACGTTGTTTCAGCTCTGACAGGTTCTCATGTCATAATCGGAATCCAGCCAGCTGCCAGCCCCTCTACTGCAGCCACTTGGGTCCCCACCACCATCATCTCTTGCCTGATTTGTGGCCAAGGCCTCCTATCCTTTCTCCCTGCCTCTGCCACTGTCCTCTGCAGCAGCGGAAGCGTTCCTTTTAGGTGTCAGAGCAGAGCCTTAGTCAGAACCTCCCATGTCTTCCTGTCTCTCTCAGAATTAAAGTAAAAAAGTTTGTAGTCACCTATGGGGTCCTATATTATCTGGCCCTGTTAATTCTAAATTCATCTCCTACGACTCTCTTCCTAACCTGTGGTGCTCTAGCCTGCATGGTCTTTTTGTTGTTTCTCAAAGATGCCAGGCACATCCCCACAGTAGGACCTTTGACGAGTTGCCCCCTCTGCTTGAATGTTCTTCCTGAAAAGATGTTATGTTACATTCACCACTTCACTTAGGATGGTACTGGGCACATAATAAGCATTTGGTGCATACTGGTGAATTGATGAAAAGGAGTATGATCTAAGTGTGGGTATGAATTTGTAAGATTTAAGCTAAAAAACAAAACAAAACAGGAAGATGTTCTTTTGCTTTTTTATGTGCTGGGTTGGTTGTCCTGATGGGATTCTCTGATCTGTGAGTTACCAGGGTTCGGTTAGACACACACAGGCAACACTGGCCTTTGCAACATTGCCTGGAGCCACTGCCGACTCTTCAGCTGGACCAGTTAATTTGGGAATTAGCTGCCTCCCTGAGAAATCAATCATCTGAGTACCTTTCTAGTAGGAATACAGGGACACGTGGGGGTGGCATTTCTTTGGCAGTTTTCTAATTCTAATTCTCCTATGATCATTTTCTGTTTAGATTTTCTATCTCTTCTAGGTTCAGTTTCTACAGATTATATCATCTTTAGAAGAGGGTCCATTTCATTCATGCTTTTAAATTACTTGCAGAGTTGAGCAAATTATTATTCCCTTACAAGTTATTTATTTCCCCCTACTCTTGTGGTTCCCCTTTTATAATTTCCTATTTTGAGTAATGACATTGTCTCCCTTGTTGTTTTTTTGTTTTTGTGTGTGTCTGTGTGTGTGTTTTCATTAAGTTAGATGTTTATTTATCTTTAATTTTTTTCAAGATTTTTATAATTAGTTATATATTCTACTTTAAAAAATTTTTTATGTCACATTCATCTCTTCCTTTATGTTTTAAAATTTCTTCTGTCTTTTAGGGACAGACAGAAAGAAAGAAAGAGAGATGAGAAGCATCAATTCTTCATTGAGGCTCCTTAGTTGTTCATCGATTGCTTTCTCATATGTACCTTGATGGGGGGGGTCTACAGCAGTGAGTGACCCCTTCCTCAAGCCAGTGACCTTGGGCTCAAGCCAGCAACCTTTGGGCTCAAACCAGCGACCATGGGGTCATGTCTACGATCCCACACTCAAGCTAGCGACCCCACGCTCAAGCTGATGAGCCCACGCTCAAGCCAGCAACCTCAACCTTTCAAACCTGGGTCCTCTGTGTCCCAGGCCGATTATCCATTGAGCCACTGCCTAGTCAGGCTAATTTGTCATCTATTTTTATAAGAACTCCCTGAGTCAGATATTTATTTCATTTGTTTTACACATTATCTTATATTAATACAAGTGTGTACATTAGAAATATACTCTGCACTGCATCCCGCAGGCTCCCCCTTTGGCTCTGAAGTGTTTTCCTTATTTTATTTTAAACAGTTGAAATTTAGATTACTTTTTATTATCCAAGGGTTTTAAAAGAGAAGTAAAAACATAATTTCCAAGTGGAAAAGTTTTTTAATTTTAATTCTCATGGTTGCTTTTTCATGATTTCCAGAGCGGAAAATGCTGCTGACCTAATGCAACCATACACAGTATGGAAATCCCCTCCCTTGCGGCTTTACTTTCGGAGAGTCTAAGGACCGAGCGATGGATTAGTATTAATTTATATTATTCGTGAACAAAGATAAACATGGTCAGACCATTCATTGTTTAGGTGTCTTATCCGTCCAACAAGAGGTACACTGAGCTTCTAAGCAACATTTAAAAATCCTCATGAAACTCAGAGTAAGGGAAATACTTTCTGCATTTTAAAGTATATGACTTTTTTGGGGGTGTGATTTAAACGTAGCATTATGTGTAATCACCATAAAAAAGTAACTTTAATTAGAGTGTATTTCCAGCTTTACATAAGGCTATTTCTGGAGGTACCTGCCACGTTGTCAAAGTTAAAGCATGTCATATATTCTAAGAAAAGTGGAAGGTTTAATGTCCTTTTATTTTTTATATAGGAAGTTAAAGACATCAGACCAAAGTGAACAACACCTGGAATTTGGAGGTAGGTGAAACCTGAGTTCAAATCCCTCAGAATACACTCTTCCGAGCTTCGTTCCCTTACAGTGGGTCCCCATCCTGGTACTCAGATGCCAGCAGGATGCCATCTCTTATCCCCTTCATTTCCCAAGTGCCCAGACAAACCCAGAGCACTAGGTCCATTTGATTTCTGGAGTCTCCGGACTCTTTACCTGAACCCATTTAGGCATCCTATATTCACATATGTGCCTTGACTGTGGGGCTACAGCAGACCAAGTGACCCCTTGTTCAAGCCAGCGACCTTGGGTCCAAGCTGGTGAGCCTTGCTCAAACCAGATGAGCCCTCGCTTAAGCTGGCAGCCTCGGGGTCTCGAACCTGGGTCGTCCATATCCCTGTCCGATGCTCTATCCACTGCGCCACCGACCGGTCAGGCAAGACATCCTATATTCAAAAGTACAATCTTCCAGGTATGAATTAAGTCATGGGGTATAATGTACACCATGGTGACTAGAGTAAATAATACTGTATTGTACATTTGAAAGTTGCTGAGAGTAGATCTTCTCATCACAAGACAAAAATAATTTGCTACTATGTGTGGTGCTGTTAAGTACACTTATTGTGGTGATCATTTTGCAATTTATACAAATATCAAATCATTATGTTGTACACCAGAAACTGATGTTACATGCCAATTATATTTCAATTTTTAAAAGTCTCATATTCCCCAAAGTAGGGGCTCTGCCTTAATACTGCAGAGACGCTCCTGCCTTCTCCCGGGCCGTGTCCTTTCCTCAGCCCAGCACAGACTCCAGCAGAAACTTGTGCTCAAGGCCATGCGGCCATTCCTGGTGCCAGGATCCTGTGTCCCGGCTCCTGGCTGGCTCCTCAGCTTCTGAGCTATACTTTTCCCAAGCCCGGTGGTACCCTATCCCCACTCCCCAGCTCCACAAGGCCAGCCCTGTTATTACACGTTTTTGTTCTTGCATTCTGAGTTCCTACTATGTTGTGTTCCCAAGATATATGTACCTCTTTGGTTTCTGGTTTACCTAAAAACGACCTCTTACTTTCCTGTGCTCGTGTGTGTGTGTGTGTGTGTGTGTTTAATTTGGGAAATATGCATAATACCTGCCTTACAAGGTAGCTAGGAAAGCCATTGAAATTTACCAAACGTGTAGCAGAGGCCTGATAAACATGGGCCCTCCAGGCCTGGCGAGTTGCGGTAGCTGCCATAATGTATCGCAAATGTTCAAGCCAGAATCAAGCAAGAAGCCTGTAGCGTGGAGAGAGCATCATCACAGCCCCGAGGGAGTCAGGTCTGCTTCTATGCTAGCCCCACATGAGAAAGGTAGAAAGAAAGGGAGAGTTCCCGAGATGGCATAGCACAGGTAAGGCCGTGGAGGTAAAATCAACTCACTGACGCTGTTACGGGACATGGAGGTTAGTACTCTCAAAGAAGAAAAGAGCCGGCCCTAGCCAGGTAGTTCAGTTGGCCAGAGTGTCGTACCGACATGCTGAGGTTGCAGGGTTTAATCCCCAGTCAGAGCACGTATGAGAATCAACCAAGGTTGTCATGAGTAAGTGGAATAAGTCAACGTTTCTCTTCCTCACTCTCGGTCTCTCTCCTTCTCTCTCTAAAAAACAATAAATAAAAATTTAAAAAGAATAAAAGAGTTGGGTTTTTTTTTTGGCAACTTGTCCAGAGTTTGTCATCTAATTATAATCCCACGCGTTCATTCACACTTATTCCATACATTCTGTTGACTCAGTTCCGACATGCAAAAATTTCTGTAGTTCTGCATAAGTTTTGTAGTAGTCTGGAGTATCAGAAACATTCTCTCTCTCCCTCTCATACACACACTGCTGCAAGAGTAACACCGGCCTGGACGTAACGACAAGCCAGATACAAGTGGTTGCACAGACAGTTCATTCCGCCAACAAATACTTAGTGAGCACTTGCTCTGTGCCGGCACCGGCCCTCATTTTGGAAATACAACAGTGGATTAGGTAAGTGCCTGTCTCATAGAGGCAACATCCTAGGGTATGTGTGTGTGGGGGAGGCAGACCCCGAACAGACACGTGACTATTACATCACATGACCATCAGTGCTATGGAGACAAAGCAGGGTGTGGGGGAGAGAATGCTAGGACCGCGCTCTCCGTGAAAGGGGTAAGGGAAGGCCACACTGGCCAGGTGAAATGACAGGGGAGAGAGGATGGCCTGCGTTAGGGGAGGCAGGGAGCCATGCAGACATGAGGGGAACACTGTCTAAACACAGGGAACAAACAAGCCTCGTGAAAGAGCCAGAGGCCACGTGGCTGGAGGAGAGGGGCAGAGTATTGTGATGAGGTCAGGAGCACCCAGGGGTCAGAGCTGAGCTCTGGACTCCATGGCAAGCACTTCAGGCGCATTGTGAGGGAAGGAGGAGCCTCTGGAAAGTTTTCTGGGTTTTTTTGTTTGTTTGTTTGTTTTTTTACAGAGATAGAGTCAGAGAGAGGCACAGATGGACAGACAGGAAGGGAGATGAGAAGCATCAGTTCTTTGTTGCAGCATCTTAATTGTTCATTATTGCTTTCTTATACGTGCCTTGACTGGGGGGCTACAGCAGAGCCAGTGACCCCTTGCTCAGGCCAGCGACCTTGGGCTCAAGCCAGCCACTATGAGGTCATGTCTATGATCCTACACTCAAACCAGCAACCCAACACTCAGGCTGATGAGTCTGTGCTCAAGCCGGCAACCTCGGTGTTTTGAACCTTGGTCTTCCATGTCCCAGTGTCCCAGTCCAATGCTCTATCCACTGTGCCACTGCCTGGTCAGGCGCCTCTAAAGTTTTAATGAGAGAAAATCTGAAATAAGTGATAATAGGCCCTGGCCAGTGGTTCAGGAGATAGAGCATCGGCTCAGCGTGCAGAACTCGTGGATTTGATCCTGGGTCAGGGCATACATGAAAAATGACCAACTGCTTCTCTTCCCCTCCCTTTCTCCTTCTCTCTCCCAGCGAGTGGCTCGATTGGTTTGAGCTTTGCCTGGGCGCTGAGGATAGCTCCATTGATTCGAGCATCAGCCCCAGATCAAGGTTGCCGGGTGGATCTTGGTCATGCGAGAGTCTCTCTCTTCCTCTCACTTGAAAAAAAAAAGGGGTGATAATAAAATTTCCGTATTGAGGTAGTTGGGTTGAGACTATAAACTGGAAGCTACACCATTGTTTAGGTTGTTCCTTATTTGGGTCAGTGCAAAAAACCAAGCCATTTCTTTTGCCCGTAAGTGGCAAAACTTCCTGGGGTGAGTTCTGATTCTGCCTGAGGGCACTGCTGAACTGTGAGGATGAAAGGAAAGTGTGAAAGGGGAGAGAAAGAAATGGAATTAAAATAATATCCGTATGTACATTAAAACATAAAGAACACATTTTGCAGCTCAGGATCCTACATCATTGTTCCTTACGTCTGGAAGCTCCTTCCCAGCTCGCTTGCTCTCTGACCAACATTTAACTTTTGCTAAATGCTACTTCCTCCAGAGGTGGCCCTGAGCCCCAGTCCTGGGGTGATAAATACTGAAATATAGACAGAAGGATCAGATTATTTTTAGAACTATTTTAAAGATTGGATATGAATAATTAGAAAGTGATTCTGTAGCATTAATGCATGGAAACAAGCAAATGGATAAAAAATATTCTCGTTAATGGCCTAAATGCTTAAATAAATGAATACAAAAAGCAAATTTTAAAATTTTTTTATTTAAAAATCGTTAAATGCAGTGTTCCATAAAAGTTATATACATGTTTTTATCTAGACTCTATAAATTCTGTTGAATTCAATTTTAAATGCAATTTTGAAAAGCTTTCAGAATTTCTTCTGAAAGCAGTTAAAATACTATATATATAAACTTACAAAAAAAAAAAAAAAAAAAAGAACCCACAGATGCACAGAAAAGAAAAAAATCCATTATGTCCTTTGAAGCGGATAGAAAGGGCCCTGAGGAATCAGTCATAGGAAGCAGGGTTGTTAGAGAAGTCAGTTACTGCTAACCTATTTATACCGTTGATATGCAACAATGCTTTGTTTTTTAAAGAGTATTCGCAGCTTTCAGATCAAATGTGACCGTGCCAGACAAGCTCTTTAGACTTTTCTCTATGCCAAGGAACTCCATGTGATTAACGGCAACAAAGACAATTTCTGAAATCATGATCTTTTCATGAAATCAAAGCAGAAAAACTGTTCAGGACAAGCAGTTCCTGACAAGTCGGTGCATCTTGGTTGACCTCATGAAAACCCTTTGGAACCTTCTGTGACCCTGTAACCGATCAAGGACTCTTTTCCTTCATTCACAGGCAGTTCTACAAACACGTGGGGTTTATCGTAACCAAAGGAGGTGGTGGTGTTTCTCAGCATTATGGGCTCTGGTTCTCCTGCCTTTATTTTGGTTTCATTATTTGGAGGAAATTCTGAGTCCGATAAGAAGCCCTCTGATTCCATAAGGCCACTATCAGAACCATTTCTGGAGTGATAGGAGTTCAAAGTGACGCTGCTGGGTTCAGACTGGTTACTACTGGAAAGGACAGAATCCCCCCTCCGCACAGAGGTGACAGGGCTGCCAGGGGTCACGTCAGAAGTCTTTTCTTCAGTGGTCCCCACTTCTGTTTCCCTGGAAAAGTCGTCTCTGTGTTCTACTTTCCCTGCAATTTCAGTCTGTGCGCTCGAAATTGTTGCCGAAGACAACTGCTCTTCCCAGACAACCTGCTCGTGTTCAGGGACAATCGGCTGATAGATGATAGGTGATACATCTTTTGATTCCGATTTTACCTCTGATGAGGCATTTTTTACCACAGACATCTAAGGGAAGAGAATTCAATGATTAAAAATAATGAATTATTAAACTTAAGTACCTATCGACAAAAAAATGGTCTAAGGATAATGGACAATTAAATATACCACTAAATGGTATATACAGAATAACAGTATAATAAAATCTGGCGGTTGCCTTTTCTATTTAATGAAAATATACTCTATTAAGATAAGAAATGATTTTTTAAAAGTTACTATCTCATTCACAGGTAGTTGACATAAATACATGTTGACATAAATATAAAACAACAATACATGTTGTTTTGTGCATTACTTTTCACATGGATACACGTTACATTTGTAATGGGACTCCAGCTACTTTATATAATATTTTACCATTTGCCTTCATAATTATAATTTCTATTGGCTCATACAATTTCTTTACACTAATGATTAAATAATTTCTCTAACAGATGTTCAAGTGTTAAGAATTTTTACTATTTACAGAACATGTTGAAATAAATACTCTTATATGTCCTTTTATTTGTAAAATTATCTTTTAGAATGAATTCTTAACAGTGGAATCACTCAGTTTGAGGGTGTGGCAGGTTTATGGCACTAGGACTGCGACACTGTATGCTCACTGCACGCTTATCTTCCCACCATGGCTGTGGGACTCTTTTCTATATAAAAAAAACAATGAAGATTTTATTTATTGATTTTAGAGAGAGAGTAGAGAAAGAGAAGGGGGGAGGGATGGGAAGCATCAACTCGTTCTTGTGTGTGCCTTGACCCCAGCAAGCCTGGGGTTTTGAACTGGCAACCTCAGCGTTCCAGGTCAAGTCTCTGTCACTGTGCCACCACAGGTCAGGCCAATGTATGACTTTTTAACAGCGTTTCCAGTTTTAATACTACAGCTACTTCTGGATCTTCAGGCTTATTTTTCTTTCTCTTACTGGTAAGGATGAGTATTGTAGTATGTGAACTGTCCACTACTTGTTGGTAGTTCTTATCCACTTTACTTAAATGTAATGTATTCATAACAAATTTAAATGAGCCCTTTGCATATCACAGATATTATTCCTGTCATATTTGATTCGAAAAGCTGTAATTGTTAATCCTTTAAATGTTCTTTTCATCATACAAAGGATTTGGAATGTTAGAGGAAAATGCCAAACTTCTAGTTGAATGTTGCTTTTGGCCGTCTTTTCTTCTACACTCCAACCACAGTCAAGTGTTTCTGCATTTGCAAATTTTCAAAAGCCTTCCATTCTTGATGCTGGTTCTTAGCCAGACTGTCCCTTAGTACTTGGACTAACTCCCTATCTGTCCTTCAAGACTGCTCAGGCACTCACTGGCATGTATATAAACCTCTGTATTTGAACCTATCACCTTGTATACCCACTGAATACTTACCTTTTTCTCCCACTAGCCTCTAAGCTCCTTAACAGACTTGTTTAACTGTACCTTTGCCATATGTATAAGAAAGTCCTGGCGTGTAGTGAAAAATATGTGGTTTTGGATGTATTAAGATTTAGTGATTTATGGTAGGTGACAAGCTGCTGACCATCATTCTACTTTAAAAAATTTTAAGAAACTATCAAAAAAGGTTCAAATCAACCTTTTAGTGTATATAATTAAAGAAAAATATTAAATACATTACCAAGCCCCTTTGCCCTAAAAAAAAAAAAAAAATACATTACCAAGGACTTTGGTAACATGATAGTTCTTCTCTTAAACGGATTTATCTTCTTGATGTTACAACACACAACTACCAGGGTGAGTACTAGAAAGAGGAGGGAACCCGCAACAATTGGAATCCAAACAGAATCTGAAAAAACAGAAAAATCAAATATTCGAATTAAGATGGAACACTGCTATATTCAAATAGTTATAAAGCCTTTGATCTATTCTTACACAGATTCCGTCAGGTAATATGGCCACAGTGCTAAGGGACACTGACACCAAAGTCAGGCAAGATGAGTAAAAATTGCGTCCCTGTCCTAGATAGCAACACGACTCTCCCCAGCTCCAAAATTCTATGCTTCCTGCAACTACACTGTCACGACACAACATGACACAGCTAACACAGCTTCTTCCTCACAATTTACTTACAGACCCAAATATAGGTTTTCAGAGTTAAGCTTTTTCAGTTAAAGAGGCAAAAGAACTTTAAAAATATACAGGGTGGGCAAGAGCAAATTTATAGCTCTTTGTATGGAAAATAATACAATTAATAAATAATAAAAGTAAACTGTTTTGCATACTCACAACTATAAATCCACTTTTGCCCTACACTATATTTTAATGTCTATAACGTATAAAATAATCCAGTCCCACACCAAAGAATTTTGTTATATTTTATATTTATTTATTTGCTTTTTTTTTTTTTAAGTGAAAGGCAGGAAGGCAGAGAGAGAGAGACTCCTGCATGCACCCTGACCAGGCTCCATCTGACAAGCCCCTTGCCCATCTGGGGCCACTGCTCGGCAACTGAGCTAATTTAGCACCTGAGAGGAGGCACTGGAGCCATCCTCAGCTCCCAGGGCCAACTTGCTTGAACTAGTTGAGCCATAGCTGCAGGAGAAGAAAAGAAGGGAAAAAGAGAGAGTGAGAGAGAGAGAGAGAAGGGGAGGAGGAGGGTGGAGAAGCACATGATCACTTTCTCCTGTGTGCCCTGACCCAGAGTTGAACCCAGGATTTCCACATGCTGGGCTGACACTCTACCACTGAGCAAACTGGCTGGGGCCTATATTTATTCAAGATTGCAAATACTTAAAAAGATTTACAGATGTACACACACACACACACACACACGGACAGAAAAGGTGCACAGGAATAAAGTCCCCTTTATTTTTCTTTCAGAAGATTTGTTTCAGAGCACATGCATCTATAATCACCGTTATGTATTTTTCTCTTATGCTGCTTTTTATTTTCACAGCACAATCTTCAGTACTTTTATTATCAGTCCTCTGTCCCAAATTAACAGTACTCTACATATTGTGGTGATGTTTGGCCTTTTTAATGGCATTTCATTACTTTTAATTTCTATTCCAAAGTTACCTCTTTGGAACAGCAATTCTGGAAATTACTACTAAATGAATGCTTGTATCACACCTGTTACAGAATGAGAAAACAATTATTACAATAATAGAAAGTAAAAAAAACCCTACATAACTAAACTAGCACTGGGCTTAGAAGCACTGGGCAGGCCGGGAATCGGCTATGAGCCACAGTGGCGCCACCATGTGGTGAATCAGCAGCCCAGTTTACACTTTTCTTTTTTTAAGTATATCTGGGTCATTTGCATTATTTTCAAATTTTGTGTATTAAGGTTTAATTATTCAAAAGAGCATCAGGCAAACTATGTAGCATAAAATGTACCTCACTATCTTAAGTTACCTATTTGAAACCCTCATATAATGGCTTAAAAGTTGTATTACATTTCAGATGTTTGGACTGATTCTTCCGCCTAGATTTCCATTCTTATGAAGATATTTGTATCATAAGATTTTTGCACATTTAAAACCTAGAAAATAATTCTAAAAACATCTTAACACTTGAAAAAAATATACTGTACACACAAAGACAGTCATTAAAACATGGTTATTTTAAAATCTGTAAATAATCTAAACATCCAAAAGTTGGGGAACATTAAATGGAATACAATCAAATAATGAAATATTCTACATTAAAAATAATATTTAAAAATATTAATAAAATATGTGAAATAATATGGGAAAATAGTTATATGTTTAAAATTAGTATACCAAATTATATACAGGTATTGATCGACTTATGACCTATGCAACTTACGACCATTCGACTTTACGACCACAATCGCTAGCCACGATTGCTCCGCGTCTGGCAGCGCAAGCGTTGCCCAGCTGGGCGTACGACAGTACAGACCAGCTTCCGGCAGCACTACCATCTCCGCGTGCACCATTTCAGCTGTTATCCCAGACTTGGTACAGCAATTTGTGTTTTGTGTCTTGGGTATTTTTCATCAAACCCCTCCCAAGATGTCTACCAAGAGGAAATTGTCTTTGTCTTTGACTTAAAAATTTTCATAACATCATTTCACAGTACTGTACATATAGCCTACTCAACTTATGACCAAATCATGTTACGACTGGTCTGTCGGAACCAATCGTGGTCGTAAGTCAAGCACTAGCTGTATACTATACAATATTATCATGGTTATGTAGAAAGAGAAAAATAGGATGAAAAAGAACAACCAAATTAAGTATTTGTTTGGATGGCAGAACTATAGATAATTTTATTTTCTTCTGGATTTCTATATTTTACAAATTACTTACAATGAATATTTAAATTTGAAAGAAACACCCAAATTTGTGTTATGGTATCTGCCACTTGAGAATGCCAGTTCCAAAGTTCTATTATATAAATATTCCCCCCATAAAAGCAAAGGATGATAAAAATTTTTAAATGCTATAAAAATGACCTATTACCATTATTTAAACCAACTTATAATTATTATTATTATTATTTTTTTTTACAGGGACAGAGAGAGAGTCAGAGAGAGGGACAGATAGGGACAGACAGACAGGAATGGAGAGAGATGAGAAGCATCAATCATCAGTTTTTCATTGTGACATCTTAGTTGTTCATTGATTGCTTTCTCATATGTGCCTTGACTGTGGGGCTACAGCAGACCAAGTAACCAGCAACCTTGGGTCCAAGCTGGTGAGCCTTGCTCAAACCAGATGAGCCCACACTCAAGCTGGCGACCTCGGGGTCTCGAACCTGGGTCCTCCGCATCCCAGTCTGACGCTCTATCCACTGCACCGCCACCTGGCTAGGCTCTATAATTTTTTTTTAATATTAATTGTCAGCGCTTGTATAGTTCACATCACAAAATTTTAGTCAATTACCATTCTTGCTATTCAGTCTTTAAACTTCTGTCCCATAAAGAACATACATAAATATTTATATATTATCTTGCTATATTGAAGGAATAAATTAGACTTATATTATTATGCATAATCCTGAAATGCAGACACTTATGCACACAGCTTTATGTGTTTATATTTTTTCTCTCCTGCATAAAATGGATATCACATGCTTTTGAAATTGGTTATTTTATATCTTTTAATGCCTGAGAAATGGTCTACAGTGGTCCCTCACCTACTGCAGAGGTTAGGTTCCAGAAACCCCGGCGACAGGCAAAAATCTGCGAAGTAGTAACTTTATATTTATTTTATTATTTATATGTATTTTAAAGCTTTATTATTTTTTTTTTAAAGGGACAGAGAGTGAGTCAGAGAGAGGGATAGACAGGGACAGACAAACAGGAACGGAGAGAGATGAGAAGCATCAATCATCAGTTTTTCATTGAGACACCTTAGTTGTTCATTGATTGCTTTCTCATTTGTGCCTTGACCGTGGACCTTCAGCAGACCAAGTAACCCCTTGCTCGAGCCAGTGACCTTGGATCCAAGCTGGTGAGCTTTCGCTCAAACCAGATGAACCCATGCTCAAGCTGGCGACCTCAGGGTCTTGACCCTGAGTCCTCTGCATCCCAGTCCGACGCTCTATCTACTGCGCCACCGCCTGGTCAGGCTTAAGGCTTTATTTAGATTTAATATTCTTTTAATGTTTTAATTAATATTTTTTATATTTTTTACATTATTTTCAATTTTTTAGGCTAGAAAATGTTTATTTTACTGCAAAAATAATTAAAATAAATATATAAAAATACCTATATACCACAATATAGTGTAAAATCCATGATACAAAATTAGATATATACAAAATTAAAAATCTGCAATAGAGTGAGACTGCAAAAAGTGAACCGTGATGTGGCGAAGGATGACTGTATTTTTAATTTGCCTTTTTTTTGAGTGAGAGGAGGGGAGGCAGAGAGATAGACTCCTGCATGTGCCCTGACCAAGACCCACCCGGCAAGCCCACTAGGGCACGATGCTCTGCCCATCTGGGGTGTTGCTCAGCAACCGAGCTCTTTTTAGCACCTAAGGTGGAGGCAACAGAGCCAACTTGCTTCAATTGAACCATGGCTGCAGGAGGAAAGGGCAAGAGGGAGCAAAGAGAGAGGGGGAGGGTTGGAGAAGCAGATGGGCACTTCTGCTGTGTGCCCTGACCAGGAACCAAACCTGGGACATCCACATACCAAGCCAACGCTTTACTTTACCACTGAGCCAATCAGCCCAGTGTGGTGGCCTATTTATAATTTTGAACTTCTCTTAGGCATAGAATTATTTTTAATAGAGTGGAGATTACTGAAATTGCAAATTTCCTTTTTTCACATTATCCTATGTTAGCTACCACTCCCTATATTTAGTAAAAAAATGGCAAGAACTTACCTCCTATTCTCTTATGATCAAAAATGGTAAGACAAAGTTCTTTGGACTTTTCAGTTCTAGGAAGCCAGTTCTCTATAACTCCTTCTACTGAAATACAATACTCAGAATTCAGGGAGGACACTGGAATACTTGACTGGCAATGAGTCTCATAGCAACCATCTTTTATCGGTTTGCACGTTCTATCTTTGATCTGTAAGGGAGAAAACACAATGAAAATCCATAGCTCCTTTTAATCTGAAAAAAAAAATCACCATACTTATATTGAGATGCAAAACCTTGAGAAAACACGTATGTGTTGAATGTTTCCATGTCTAAGAATAGAGTGGACATCAAATAATAAATCAGCCTGACCAGGCAGGGGCACAGTGGATAGAGTGTTGGACTGGGATGCGGAGGACCCAGGTTCGAGACACCGAGGTCGCCAGCTTGAGCGTGGGCTCATCTGATTTGAACAAAAGCTCACCAGCTTGGATACAAGGTCACTGGCTTCAGCAAGGGGTTACTCAGTCTGCTGAAGGCCCAAGGTCAAGGCACATGTGAGAAAGCAATCAATGAACAACTAAGGTGTCACAATGAAAAACTGATGATTGATGCTTCTCATCTCTCTCCGTTCCTATCTATCTGTCCCTATCTATCCCTCTCTCTGACTCTCTGTCTTTGTAAAAAAATAAAAATTAAAAAAATAAATCAATTTGTTATTTCAATATAGTATGATACTGTATGTATATCCATCAAAATGTTCTTTATAGGGATTTCTCTCAAAAACAATGAGTTCAATTAGAGCTATGTGTAATTTTACATCACAACCAATAAGGAAGAAAAGATTAAAATTATCCTCAGATTACCAGTGAAGAAATTAAAATACACTGGTTAACATCCTAGACTAGGGACATGCTGTTATACAAGGCAAATGAAAAACTTAAATGTGTTCACTTGGCCATTGTTAACGATTAACTATACCACCAACTCCATTCAATTGTATTTATATACATATTTCATATTTCTTATCAAACCCTAGGATCCATAAGTCTTACATGCATATTCATAAGCATTCTACTTTCTTACACTACATACAGAAACAATTTATGCTGGTGAAAGAAATTTCCATTTTGAAAAAGAAATAGTAACACCTACCAGACTTCCATTTATTCTCACATACAGATTGTATATGTATGTGTAACAACTAATTTCTTCATAACATTCGGCTTCCAGCTCTTCTCCATGTTCAGTAACTAAAGGATGCTGTATATCAATAATGATTTGGTCATCCTTATGTCTGATATCTACTTCAGGTGGTCCAATTTTCCCTGGGGGGAGGGGAGCAAAAGGAAGTAGAATTACTTAGCCCTGGAACTATACAACACATTGATATAAAATTACCAAATTAATCGACCTACTCTTTTGTTGTTGTTCTAAAGCAGAACCACATTTAAAACATTCCGAAAAGATCTAGAAGATATACTAAATGTCCTAAATAAAGATATGTTTAATATATTATCTTCTCAATCAAGGAGTGTTCCTATCTAATCTAAACTCCTCTTCTCTTTAACAGTTTAAATTCATTTCCAGTTTTAAAGCAAAATAGTTGGTCCTGAATCCTGGTAAAACCCTTGATTAAAAAAAACAACAACAACAACAACAACAACAACAAAAACCCTTGACATAATGCAAGCTCTGGTAAATTATTTTTTCTTTATCTTTGGCTCTGTAGATTTACAAAAATGGTTTTCTAAAACTGTTTCAGAAAAGGCATTTTGGTGATCTTTAAACCATTACAGAAACTCTTTGAATCTCCAAAACCTATGGATGTCTGGTATGAAGTCTCTATAACTATTTCCAACTACTGGGCCATGAACCTGTTTGCCAGAAATTTCTTGCCAGTCTTCAGAAAGAGTTAACCACCCTGATGTTGTATGAAGATTATAGACACAATGATCTTAGTCCAATTCACTTATGATCAGAGTGATTTCTGCCTTAGTGGTCCCCGAAATAATTCTTTTAGTTTTACTAGTCCCCAGGTGTAAAAATGTTGAAATGCACTGTTCTATAAAAGTTTGCTAAACATATCAATTTTTATTATGAAAATGAGAAGTAGGTATTCATTCATTCAACAAACATTTATTATGTGTCTCTGATGTTTGGGACTTGGTTGGCGAACTACTTATTCTTCACATATTTATTGGTTGCCTACTGTGTGCCAGGCCCGTCTGTTTCTACTCACTAATGCATCCTCAGGGCCTAGCGTGCTTTCTGGCATACAATGTGCCTTTGATAATCTAAGTGAGGACAATCTGACACACAGAGGGTCTAGTTACCAGATGACCTCTGCGGAATGAAACTACTTCAAGGGCAAGTAGAGAGAGGGCTGTGGAAGAGACCCGGCAGGCACTGCTGGATAGTGAAGCACGCAGCTGAAGGAGGATGGCAGTGAAGCGAAGGGGAGGCCCTGAAGGACCAGAAGCCTGCGAAGGATCGGGTGACTAAAGGCTTCCTACCCGGGAGTGAAGGGACGAGAGCTACAAGACAGGACGTTAGTCAGAAAAGAGCAATAGGCACTGAAGATTCCGCAGCTTGCAGTGATGATAAAGGTCAGGTATCCTATAGCAACGGGATGCTGGAAGCACGGAGAGCTGAAAGTCACTGGGGCTGAAGAGATTACAGAACTCTGATAATTTTGGTAATGTTTGAAGTTGGTATTAAAATCCCCACAGGCCTTGAGGCTTTAAGGTAGAGAGGAAAGGTAAGAGCAGCGGCCAAAGTCCTCAGTGAAGGTAACTCAGTGAATGACCGAGAGGGCAGGGAGAGGAAGGGCGGTGCGGATTCTAGCAGGACAGCACCGATGCACGCGTTGACATGGACAGGAAATGGAACAGTGTAGTAGGGGCGAAGTGATGGGCACCTCTTAGCCCTATTTTATGGGGTTTGGGAGAAGAGGAAGATAAGAACTCTCTAAATTGCTCCAAATGGTTCTTGGGCATTATAATAATTTTTAGCAACTCCTAATAAAAGCTAATATATACAGAAGACAAGTGCAAGTGCTCTCAAAGTTAAAATTTAGCTGTATACATGTTCTACTCACCATGTTGGCACAAAATAAACTCCTTTGACTCTGCATAGGCTGATTCTTCCTGTCCAAGCCTAGCTTTAACTCGGGCCCAGAGATTATCTGCTGGGTCAGTAATCATGGACGTGATATTACAGTTCTGACGAGTGGTATTGCAGGCATGAATCCATTTTGCTTCTCTAAAATAAAGACAAATAAAGAAACAAAAAAGTAATTATTATTAATACATAGACTTGAACCATCTCCGTCTATGCTTTGCTTTTCACTCACAGCACGAAGATGGTAGAAAGAGCTAAAGAATAGGATGGAGAAGCGAGACAAAGTAGAAATCCCTTTTGAACTCTTTAGTTAGAAGTACTACAGCCTGACCAGGCGGTGGTGCAGTGGATAGAGCATCAAACTGGGATGCAGAGGACCCAGGTTCGAGACCCCGAGGTTGCCAGCTTGAGCGTGGGCTTATCTGGTTTGAGCAAAAGCTCACCAGCTTGGACCCAAGGTCGCTGGCTCGAGCAAGGGGTTACTCGGTCTGCTGAAGGCCCACGGTCAAGGCACATATGAGAAAGCAATCAATGAACAACTAAGGTGTTGCAACGAAAAACTGATGATTGATGCTTTTCATCTCTCTTTGTTCCTGACTGTCTGTCCCTATCTATCCCTCTCTCTGACTCTCTCTGTGTCTCTGTAAATAAAAAATAAAAAAAGAAGTACTACAAATTCCTTTACAATAAAGAGTCTCAAATCAAATTATAAGATCTGTACAAACCATATTCCACGTGTAAGTTTTTAAAAATCTACTCTTTTAACAACTCTAGTTTTCATTAACTTAATCATTACTTAGTTACAGAATCCAACACAGTATAAAGACTTCTAGCACTTGTCAAATATTTTTTTGAAATCTTTATCTTTTACTCAACAATACATATAAACTATAGGAAACAAGATGACATTTTTTATTTTAGTGAGAGAGAGGAGAGAGACACAGGGATAGACAGGGACAGATAGACAGGAAGGGAGAGAGATGAGAAGCATCAACTTGTTGTGACACTTTGTTGTTCATTGATTGCTTTCTCATACGTGTCTTGACTGGGGGGCTCCACCTGAGCCAGTGACCCTTGCTCAAGCCAGCAACCTTGGGCTCAAACCAGCAACCTTTGGGCTCAAGCTAGTGACCAGGGGTCATGTCTATAATCCCACACTCAAACTGGTGACCCTGAGCTCAAGCCGGATGAGCCCATGCTCAAGCAGGTGACCTCAGGGTTTTGAACCTGGTTCCTCAGCATCCCAGGTTGATGCTCTATCCACTGCCCCAATGCCTGGTCAGACAAGATGACATTTTTAATACAGAAATGTAAACTTTATTTATTGGGCCTTAAAATCTAGTTAAATAGTCATACTTGTATAATTTAATTCTGACAAGAAGAACAAAGAGGCAGGAAGTATTCTGAAGAGAACTAATTTGCATCCTTAGTTAGGACTTCTGAAAGTCTACAAGCAATTCAGGAAGTTTTGTCACATGAAAAGGAACACAGAGAGTTTTGGAATGCATAAGGACCAAGGCAAAAGCAAAATAAAAAGGATAAAAGAGTAACACTCACTCATAGGTCTTCACCTGCACAGTAAAAACTGGTGTCTGTGGCGTGTCTGGGTAATTCCAAGACACGACAGTATTCAAATTGTAGGCCTCAATTTTAACATTGGTTGGCACAGGCACTGTAAGAGATTCAAAAAGTAAAATGGACAATAGTAAGAAATTAATATTAACATTTAAAAACCTTACAGTAAGAAGCCATGTTAACCAAATATAAAAAAAAAATGTATTTTTTTAAAAAATAGAATTTATCAGAATAAATTTTAAAAATTATTTAAATTAGGAGATGGCTATAAATTAATTTTATTGAAAAATGAGTTCTGATTTATTTTTAATTACTGAAGCAACACTGTGATATAAGGGAAACACAAATAAGTATGAGGCAGTAAATTCCTATAATGTTTTAGGAGTTTTTAAAATAAATGCACTGCTTGTTGTAATAATCTCAATTCATTTAATCACTAGAATTTTCTATAAATGATGCTACAGATTATATTCAATGTCTATAAAACTGCGTTGGCTAATTTCACTCTAAAATTCCACCAAACGGGCTCTCAACCCTACACCCAGCAATATTACACAGTTAGTACCTTTCTATAGCATAAGATGAGATGCCTAATGATCGACTGAAGGAGCCACTAACTAACTGTTCCTATTTCATTAACACTTTGCCCTCTGGGGTGGTGCAAGGCTTTTTACAAAACAAACCCAGTATTTCTTATTGCCTTGGCTCTTTTGAACTGTTTCAGAAAACTTTTGCTGATAAGATGTGAGCTACTTGAGATAACAGGCAGACGTTACTTTAACATCTTTCATCAGACATTACCAAAACTATAACGTAGGTATTAAAAGTAAGCATTTTCCCCCTGGTCCATGTAAAAAGTTGTCATCCACCACCCCTTGGAAAATAACACACACACACATACACACACTCCCTTCCCCCTCTGTCTCCCTCCTGCCTCCCTCCCTTCCTTCCCTTTATGAATAAACATGAAGGTATAATATATAGTTAGCAATATGGCCCAAAAGGAAAACTCTAAAACTGAGACTCATAGACACAGACAATAGTACGGTGGTTTCCAGAGGGAAGGGGGTGGGGGGAAATGGCAGGGCCGTGGGAACATGCAGTGATGGAAGACAGTTCGACTTTGGGTGATGGGCACACAATTGCAATACAGTGATCATGTACCGTAGAAATATATACCTGAAACCCACACAATCCTATTAACCAATGTCACACCATTAAATTTAATTTTTAAACTGATTTACTTATACAATTAAAATAATTATACGAATGGTAATGTGGCCAAAGTTCAGTGGCTTCCTAACATAACTTAACATCCTCCTCAAAAATTCTAAGAGCTACAAGTATATTTTTTAAAGCACCCAGATGATGATAATGGTAATCACTCAGGTTTATATTGAGTAGACTGCTCTAATAAGAGAAATATAACCATCCTAGCTGGGTACATCAGTTGGTTAGAACTGCAACCCAAAATGCCAAGGTTGCAGGTTCAATCCCTGGTCAGGGCACAAACAAGAATTAACCAATAAACAAATCGATGTTTCCCTCTACATTTCTCCTTCCCTTCTTCTCTCTCTAAAAATCAATTTTAAAAAATTTAAGGAAAAAAGAAAGAAAAATATTTCCTGAGTTGGACATTAAGAAATCTGGGTTCTTTCCTGCTATATTACTAAATAGTTATTTCAGATTTCCTCATCCATTGAATGAGGTGTTAATTTCACACACACGATACTTGCTTTCTGTTGAAAGAAACACTTAAAATACAGCATATGACAAGTTATACTGAAGCTTCTTTAATAGGGTTTCTTTTTATTTGGTATGTTTGTACCTCAGCTTTCTGAAACAGTCTAGTCTCAAACAGCTTATAATCTGTTGTTGAGAAGGAAATAAAAGGCACAAGCCTGGGTTCAATTCAACATTACTATCAAATAATAATCATACATATAATCATAATTTTGCAACCATATAAGAATGAGAGATACCTGATGCTAAAAATACTCATAATGAATCTGAACTTCCTTCAGAAGTCATTTCTTAATTTTAGCATCTTTTGTCTCTCCAGAGGTTGAGAAATTTCAAACAATCAGGTCCTGGTTTCTTTTCACTTAACAGTCTTTTTCCCTTCCCTTTCTCTGGTCCTGCATTTACTAGAAGCAAGAAGAAATTACATGGCATCTTCAACACTGGTTGGAAATCTCCTTAGTTAGGACATGCAGCTCACCAGACACATTTCACAGTGCAGCTAAGCTTTCTGCTACTACATAACGGAGATCTGCCTTCCTCTGGTTTCCAATAATGACAAGTTCTTCCCTTCCTTTTAAGCCCTTTTAAAAAAAACTACTCCCAAATGGAATGACTTTTTAACTGTAGAGACTCAATCTGAAATTTCTGTTTGAAGAAAGGGCATGTAGAACTCAATCTATACACTATAATATCAAATAAAGTCCATTTATATTTAAGAGGTTACTGACTCATATAAAGCCACAAATAATTGTAGATTTGTATAGTTAGATTAGTTTTTAATGCAAATCAAACTAGGTTTCCCATAATTTAAGTAAAAGTTTGACATGATTAGACTAGGACAAGGACTTAAATCATAGCTTTCAAAGTAATCAAAACAGGTGGTAGGAGGAAGAGGTTTCGATGGATTACAGCAGACAGAAATTACTACTACGTTAAAGGAGAAACTTTTAAATATTTACACTAAAGGATGTAACTTGTGGTTTTAATGCTACCAGAAGAGAAACCATGCGGTTATTAGACATCTGCCTTAGTCATTTTTGCTAAAATAACATAATAGACATAAGTAATTTTCTCATTAAAACACAGAATTTTGTAAGCTAAAATTTAAATTGTTACATATTCTGATTGAAATAATTAAGGCTTACAACAAACTTCTACTCATAATAAATGTAACTTATGAAAATAAAAATACATGTATTAAGATTCTACCAGATATCATGAAATAAAATAATCTTACAGATTTCCCCATCTTTTCAAAATGCCCATAAGTTTTTTAACTCACGTTATTTCCGGATAAGAATTAAGAGTTACTTCATGCATATGTTCATACTATCCAGAGTAAACTAGCTATTTTAAGATATGCTTCCTGGAACTCTTCTAGAAACTAGCTGAGGATTTAACTAAACCAAACACAGGAGAGAAGAATCAATTTTTCATTAACACTCAACTACAATGAAGAAAAAAAAGAATTATGACCACACGCAACTGTTTCCTCGTGATAAATTAGAAGAGACAGGATATGAAAAAAGAGCAAAGGAGAGGACAGAAAATACTGATGAGGATCCGATCAGCACGTAATAAAGCAGGGCCACTAGACAGGGCAACAGGGATGTCACAAAGGCCAAACCAGTTCTGTAACCATTGCTGGAGAAGGTAGGGTAGAGGGGGAAGCAGACAAGACATCTTCAGGATGCTGATGGCCGGAAGTAGGGCTAGCTGCTACCAGTGCTCTGTCCTATAACTGCCCAAGCACCTGTTGCCTTTGCTCAGACTGACAGCCAGAGGAGTTCTTCACCAACTTGAACACACAGCAAACAATGACTCTAGAAGATGTGTACGTCTGTGGCAGAACAGAGCTCCATACTCCGTAGACACCATACCAGAATCTGCTTACCAGCCTCTTTAAGGTAAGGACAAACTGAACAGCAAAAAGAAATGAGAATAAAGGGGCTGGTTAAGTAAATTGTTTTTGTGAATTTGAAGCCACCTGATACCACAACTCAAAAACCAATGCTCCAAGTTAAAGCACCCAAACCCACCCACCTGACTGGTGGTAGTGCAGTGGATAGAGCATCGACCTGGGATGTGGAGATCCCGGGTTCGAAACCCAGAGCTCATGGAGCGCGGGCTTGCCTGCTTGAGCGTGAATGTGCCACCTTGAGTATGAGCTAGCCAGCTTAGGTGTGGGAATCATCAACATGATCCCAAGGTCACTGGCTTGAGCAAGGGGTAACTGGCTTGGCTTAAGCCACCTGGTCAAGGAATGTATGAGAAGCAATCAATGAACAACTAATGTGACACTATGAGTTGATGTTTCTCATCTCTCTCCCTCTCTACTTCTTTTCTCAATCTCTCTCTCTCAAAATAAATAATAAAATAAAATTAAAAATAAAGCATCCAGACCCTTTCTTGAATGAGTAACTTTCAGATAAAATATCTCACACCCTCCCACAGTGAAAAATACCAAATTAATACTTATGCATTTTTTTCAGAATTTTTACAATCTACCTCCTGAATGGTTTTATGATGTTGATAAATGGCTAGTTTTCTTAATGCTTCTCAACTTTTTCTCTTAGCAAGTAGCAGTATCTCCTAGATTAAAGATAAAGAAAGATACTTTGAGGGTTCTTACATACGATGTTTGAAGTGTTCATAAAAGGTTTTGTCATTGAAACATTCCAATATTTGGGGGCTTTGAACTTCATGAATCATATATCTATCACTTTGTGAAAATAAAAGTATTTTCTTTATTTTTCTTTCCGTTTTAATGGGCTATAATTGACATACAGCATTGTGTAAGTGTAAGGTGTACAACATATGCTATATATATGCTGCAAAATGATAACCACAAAAAGTTTAGTTAACATCCATCATCTCATACAGAGACATGAAGAAATAAAAGAGAAAACAAATGTCTATTTCCTTGTGATAGAACTTCTGGGATCTACTCTCAGCAGTTTTTGAATATACCATATAGCAGTGTTAGTTGTAGTCATCATTTTGTACATTACATCCCCACATTATTGTCTTGTACCTGCAGATTATTGTCTTGTACCTGCAGAAGTTTCAGAAAGGTTTGAATGAGGACACCTAAAATACACTGCTCACAAAAATCAGGGGGTATTTTATTGCTTCATATTCATTTTGAAATATCCCCTAATTCTTGTGAGCAGTATGCTTCAAGTCTACTTTACCTTCTATGTACTAGTTCCTCAGCTGGGTCAAGACCTCCAGTATCCTGCGATCTTCTCATGCCTATCTATCTTTGGGACTATTCTGGTTTTTATCACCTACTCTTATCTCTTAAACGATGCAGCCCAGAAATGATGCAATAGCTGTAAATAAAATACTTTCTTTCCTCTTTTTTAAAAAGATGGGCATATGGAATAGTGGCTTATAGTGAACTTGTAATTAACTAAAATTCCCCAGATCTTTACTAAAAACAACATGTGAAGGTTTTTCTGACCTGAAACACAGAATTTTACCCCTGGCCTTTTATCCAATTTTATCTACTTGGGTTTGCTTGGCATGTCAATGAATTCTAACTGGAATAGAACCATCTAGTCCCTGACAGTAGTCATTTCTCAAGACTAATTCCCTTCTGGATTAAGTCATTCTAAGTTGAGAAATAATTTAGGAACTGAAAAAAGTAAAAGAGGACTTTTCAATCTATGGAAGGAAAAGGGAGGAAGAAAGAGTTAGCTGCTGAGCCTAAATTTCTCCTATTAATCTGGGTGAATTTTTTTAAGCCAACACGATTTCATATATAACTAAACAATTTCATATTTTAAAATATATTTGTTAAAATAATGATGCACATTACCGAATGATCATCACTGGCATATATTAAACACTTCCAACAGGGCAAGGAATGTGCTCAACTTTTTTATGCATTTATTTCAGTTAAGTACCTCAACCACCCTTCCAGGGAGGTGACAGACCTATTTTTACCAAGGACAAAACAAAGGCTTAGAGTAGTTATCTAAAGATAATATGTAAAGTTTTATTGATTTTTAATTAAGAAAAGCTGCCTAAGTGTCATTTTTGTGACAGTTTAATAAAATAAGAGGAAAATAGCCTCTCCATATAAATAGGAATTGGAGACGGTTGTTTTCTGATGATTTTACAAGCACCTGCTTCAAGTAATTTTGCCAGTTTATTATACTATCACAATTAAATGATGGCCACTGTTAAATCTGAACAACGTATTAAAGTAAGTCATTTCGTTAGAATGGACATGACTGAAATGGATGCCATATATTTGTGTTAGTATGCATTGGGATAATCTAAAATAAAGGCAGTCCCTTAATAAGAAAATTATAAGTAAACTGATTCCTTCCTGTCAGAATTTCATTTAATTCTGGTTTAACTACCATTCTGATTCACTGAAATGGAACCATGAATTATTGATCTAGTTCATACAACAAACTGCATTATTTATTGCTGTGTGCTGCCAAATTTTATAAGATAGCTCTTTAAATGGGTTATCCTTCTCTTGAATTCTCTAGGTATTCTTTTATGTAGAACTGAAATAGGTAACTTGTGAAGTCCATATGAATCATAAATCAGAGTAAAGTGAAAAAGAAAATTATTATTAATATCTGTCCATGCCCTGGCCAGCTGGCTCAGCAGTAGAGCATCAGCCTGGCATTTGGAAGTCCCAGATTCAATTCCCAGTCAGGGCACACAGGAGAAGTGACCATTGGCTTCTCCACCACTCCCCCCCCCCATATCTCTCTCTCTCTCTCTCTCTCTCTCTCTCTCTCTTTCCCCCTCCTACAGCCATGGCTCGAATGGTTCAAGCAAAGTTGGCCCTGGGTGCTGAGCATGGCTCCATAGCCCTGCCTTAGGTGCTAAAATAGCTCTGTTTCCAACCAACAGAGCAGTGGCCCAGACAGGCAGAGCATTGCCTAGTAGGGGGCTTGCTGGGTGGATCCCAGTTGGGCACATGCAGGAGTCTGTCTCTGCCTCCCTGCCTCTCAATTTAAAAAAGCACAAAACACCTGTTCATTAAGTGTAATTAAAATGTATTATCTTAGATATCTGGATTCTTTGAAATAAAACAGAATCCAAAGAAGATAATGAGAAATTTAACACTCCCAGAGCATTATCCTAAAGCCAGAGACGGAGCAGAAGCATAGCTAAGAAGTGGAGAAGGTGAGTTAAGAGCCCCATGTGTGTGCTGAAATACAGCGTGTACTTCGGACAATACCCAGGGTGGGAGACCAAGCTGGAAGAAGGTAGCCGCTAGCAGACACTGACTCACTTAAAATACATACACTGCTTTATATGTAAAAGTGAATGAAAAATAAAACACTGCTGATTATTAGGTGACACACGTGAATTTGTTTTCCCTATAAATTCACTTAAGAAATAACAACAAAAGCCCGTAACTGTAATATATTCCTTACCGCTTGGATTTTTCAGAGACTGGCTGTAATCTCTTGACTGTTCCTGTTCCTACCAAGTCCCCTCATCTAAGATGAACTTCCAAATACACAATCAAACCCGCATCAGTAAGAGTTAGCACGAACTGGGCGGATAGCTTGGTTGGTTAGAGCATCATCCCAAAGCACAGAGATTGCCAGTTTAATCCCCAGTCAGGGCACATACCGGAGCAGACTGATGTTCCTGTCTCTCTCCCCCTTCCTCCCTTCCTTTCTCTAAAACCAATACAATAAACATGAAAAAAAAAAAAAAAAAAGGGTTATCACATTGAGTGTGTATCAAGTGCCAGGCACTGGAGAGTCAGGGAAGATAACCAAGAGCCAGAAGCAGATTGTCCTTATGGGTTTTCCTCCTATACTCTGCAGATACTGCATTTTAAACTAACTTTAAAAGCACAGGCCTGACCAGGTGCTGGTGCAGTGGATAGAGGATCGGCCTGGGATGCAGAGGGCCCAGGTTCAAAACACTGAGGTCACTGGCTTGAGCACAGACTCATCCAGCTTGAGTGCGGGGTTGCTGGCTTGAGCATGGGATCACAGAGATGACCCCACAGTTGCTGGCTTGAGACCAAAGGTCACTGGCTTAAAGCCCAAGGTTGCTGGCTTGAGCCCAAGGTCTCTGCCTTGGCTGCAGCCCCCAGGGCCAAGGCACATATGAAAAAGCAATCAATGAACAACTAAGGTGCAGCAACAAAGAACTAATGCTTCTCATCTCTCTCCTTTCCTGCTTGTCTGTCCCTATCTGTGTGTATGTCTCTTTCTCACTAAGAAAAAAAAAAAGGCATAGGAAACAACAAAATCTAGAGAAATGTAGTAAAAAAAACTAGACAACTGTCTTGAAATGCATTGAAAAAAAGGGGGTGTTGCCAACAATTGTGTTTAAAAAATGCTAGTATACAGAAGTCCACGGCAGATCTTTCTGTGGGGGGTATGCAGACAATTCAAACTCCAGGGCCTGCTTCCAGGATGTGCAAACTGTGCAGTCAGAGGAAGCTCCACATGCCTTCTAAATGTTCATCCAACTGTCCGCTCTTCTCCATTTCAACTGCTTCTTCTCATTGACTCCTCCTAGACTTAAGCAGCAGCCTAACTGGCCTTCCTCCTTTGATTCTACTTTACCAAACTATTTTATAAGATGAATTTCTAAGTGACATATCTAATCTGCATAAAATCATTTCTCCTCTTAATCTAGGCTACCCACTGACTTGAGCAAGGTATAGTAAGCATATCACTTTGTGAGTTCAACACCTGTACTTCTTCTAGAAACATTATTTCTCTTCTGGGAACCCCCCCTACTGCCATCCCCTGAAACATTTACTTCCCATGCGAGCTGGCACCTGCCCTAAGCTGGACAAATCAGAGCCTTTCCTTGGTATTTTGTTAGGATGAAAGAATCCGCCAAATGTCAAAACCCAAAAGCTGTCAACAGCCACGATTCCTGCCAACTAGGGAAAGATGTTAACACTAAAAAAGTTAGAAATAAAGAACGGAGAGTTTGGCAGTTTGATTTCCTGGTTCAGCTTGCAGAGGCCCAGCTGGCATCTCTATCTTTCTGTTCAACTCTTGCTTAGACTCTCTGAGCCAATCAATTCCTCTTTTAGTCTAAGTCAGGCAAACCTGTATTTCTGTCGTTACCATTCCCATCATGTCACCCCTTGGAGCCTCACACACATATTCTACAATAAAATGCTTAATATTCCACTAATTCCACAAGCTGTTCCACACCTCTTCTTCTGCACACACACGTCTCTGCACCTCCAGTTCCAACTTGGGGGGTCATCTTCTCATCTTTCCTGACTCCTCTGGTCAGAGCCAGGTACCCACATATTGCTTTCCAGCAGTCTGTGCAAGAGGTTCAAGCTCTTAACACAATGTCCTCCAGCTGCCCTTATGGGTGACTAACTTGCCCTAGGTAATGGCAGTTTGCAGAGCCCACTGCCAGACGCCCCTCAGACTCCTCACTGAGTACCAGCGGAGTCTCTACGGGTCGGGCAGACCTCTCTGTGCCTCAGTTTCTCATCTGTGAACAGATACCAATAATGCCTACTTTATAGGGTTGCTGTGAAAGTGAGACATGATGAGAACTTAGCAACGGTGCCTAGCACTTCGTAACTGTTAGCTACATAACCCTGATCCTTGAAAATAAAAACTAAGTAACTCCTATTTTTGTATTCCCAACACCTGGTATAATCTAGTCTGTCCCAAAGAATACGACTACCTATTTGTTTTCTTGACTTTGAAAGAACAAGCCATGGGAGAGCTGGATATGAATGCAGCACACCTAACAGGAACTCATGGATGAGTCATGGCACAGAGCTTCGGACCCACAGTCTGCCAAGGCTGCTGGAGGCTGGGCCTCCCTGACCCCTTCCAGGCGAGTGCTAGCTGTGGACACAGAGGAGGCACTCGTGACTAACGGGCTTTCAGATGATGCGGGTTCATCCCTCTGGCAGAAGCAGTTTCCTGATTTTATCAGAGCTCCGAATCTCCATCACACCGAGCTTTAGAAAAGCGTATTCTTGGCATCTGTTTCCCGGGAAACCTCCCTAAGCAGGCGGAAACAGGATGCTCCCACGGACTAAGCTGCGTGAAGAGACCACCGCCTGTCACCTGGCTCCCTGGAGCCCGCCCTGCGCCCCGCACAGGCCAGGACGCTAGATGGCCAGTGACCCCCACTTCATCCTCAGCGGGCGAAAGCACAGCTGCGCTCCCATCCTAAGAATCTGGGGTCCACCCTAAGAGTAGTAGGAAGTCATCACCGGTGGCCACGGCTTACAAGTGCTGGCCGGGAGTCTCACTAATTTCAAAACGAATTACAAGGACTGAAGAAGTGAGAGGCGCGTTTTGCTGTTTTGGCAACAACGGAAGAGGCGAGAGAAAGGGAACTGAAGAGTGCGAACCGCACAGACCCGGAGTCGCCTCCCCGGAGGCCGCCGCCGCCACAGAGCCCGACGCCCCAGGGCGGCCGAGACCCGGGGCGTCCGGGCAATGCGGGTGCGGCCCCGCCGGGCGGGGCTTCCTGGCAGGGGCGGCTTGCTCCCTTTCCTCCCGTTCCCACCCGGCCGCGACCCTGCCGCGAGCGACAGTACCTGCGGATAGCTCCGGACCCGCGACGCTCAGCTCAGCCCTGCTCGCGGCCTGCGTGACGAGGACGAGGAGAAGGAGGAGAGCCATGCTGCCCCGGAGAGACTCCGGGTGCGGCCCCGAGCGGGTGCGGGTGTCCGCCGGCCCGGCCCTGGGCCTGGGCCTGGGCCTGACGTCACTTCCGCCGCCGGAACCAGGGCTCCAGCGGGACGTCGGGACTAGACCGTGAGGCCGAGATTTTGGATGGGGAGGCAGGACTAGTTCAGGAGGCTCGAGGTGAGAGGGGGGACGGGGAGGGGCCAGGACGGGAGGCGGGGCCAAAACGGGAGGCGGGGCCAGGACGGGAGGCGGGGCCAAGACGGGAGGCGGGGCCAAGACGGGAGGCGGGGCGGGGTCAGGCGTGAGGGCAAGAGTGAACTGAGAGGCAGGTCTAAGGTCTGGGAAGGGGATCTCGGGCGGGGAGGGTGAACTAGTAGGACAAAATAGGCGAGGACAGGCCAGTTGCGAAGTACCACGACATTAGGGGCACGACAGACGATGGTCGCGACCTAGGCTCAGCGATTTGTGAGGAACTTGGGTCCAAAGGTTATTATTATGTTTTTTTCCTGCTTGGCACCACCTCCCGCGATTCTACTTCCTATTTTCTCAGTATCCTGGGTTCGCAGAACTTTGCCCTAGCTCTCAACCCAGCCACAATCATTTTACCTCATTACACTTTGCCATCAGCGTCTGGGAGTCTGAGAGTTTAGAACAGGAAAGAGCTGTTATGTGCCTCCTCTAAATCCCTGCATTTGTTTTTGAGGAACCTGAAGTTTCGCTGGTGAAATGTTTTGTGCAATCTTCCTCAGACCAAATCGATTTGGCTTGGCCGAGAACTACACTATTATTGGGAGGGGGAAACAACTTGTATTATCTTTTCAGCAAAATCAAATAGGAATTTATTAAAAAGCCTCTCATCATGAGATCTGTCCACTTTCTCATCTGCTATTACTCTGCCTTACTCCCATCCCACTCCAGGCACAATAGATGTGCATAAAGCTAACCACCTCATCTGCAAGTCTCTGCTTATCATGTGCTTCTGCAAAAATTTGAAATTACAACCCACCTTCCCTTCTTTTTATCCTGCCCTACTATTTTTTCATGAGCACCTTCCTTCCCACTCTACAATATGCATATTGATCATTTTTTTCTCTCCATGTTAGAATGCATGTGTAAAGCCAGTAGGCATGGCTACCACCACAGATGCCTGGCCCGTGCAGGTTCTCATTTGATTCGGACAGGCGGTAATGAAACAATGGAGCCAAGAACTGGTGGGCCATTAGCTTTTATCCTAGCTTGCACCTGGCAGGCAAGAAATACACACAATGGGAAAACACTTCCCTTTCCATTCAGGGCTCCCAAAGCCACTGACTTAATCCAAGTATTCCTAGAATCAAAGGTTTCTACCTCACCAGCCTTATTCACCTCTGTTCTCCATCTCCTTCTCTCTGCACAAACTGAACAAATTGGCTTCTCCTTCAGCACTCCGCCATCTTTTTTTTTTTTGGTATTTTTCCAAAGCTGGAAATGGGGAGAGACAGTCAGACAGACTCTGGCATGCGACCGACCGGGATCCACCCGGCACGCCCACCAGGGGCGATGCTCTGCCCCTCCCGGGCGTCGCTCTGTTGCAACCAGAGCCACTCTAGCGCCTGGGGCAGAGGCCAAGGAGCCATCCCCAGCGCCCGGGCCATCTTTGCTCCAATGGAGCCTCGGCTGCGGGAGGGGAAGAGAGAGACAGAGAGGAAGGAGAGGGGGAGGGGTGGAGAAGCAGATGGGTGCTTCTCCTGTGTGCCCTGGCCGGGAATTGAACCCGGGACCCCTGCACGCCAGGCCGACGCTCTACCACTGAGCCAACCGGCCAGGACCAGCACTCCGCCATCTTGGCTGCTTCTCCACTCCTCCACGTGGCCTTTCCCTGCTCTTGTTTTATAGTGTAGAAATCAAAATCTTTAATTCAATATACAAAGTCACTTATCTGAGGCATAGTGGGATTCCTCATGAGAGTGTACCATCCCACATCATGCAATAGTCAAGGGTGCAGGGAAAATCTTAGTTTTAAAAAGATCTTAGTATTAAAAGGGTGGGAAAGGCTTAGTCTTAAAACTAAGCCTTAGGCTATAAGGACCCTGCCTGCTTACAGCCTGTCCCCCACACCCAATGCAAACTATAAGCGAGCAAACATATATATCATATTTACAAATTTATTTGACCAACATTTTCTACATTTGGCGTAGTCTGTGGCAGGATTCAAAACAGATTGGTATGGAGTCACCACCACCTTTGAGCAGTGGAGTAGAGGACTGGTTGCTGTTATGGTTCCCCAGGCTATCCTTTTGGGGACTGTAGGCTGTATGTCTTTTACAGCCATGTGTGAGGAAACCAAGAGCTCTGTGGAAGAGGCTGCCCGGGACCTGCAAACTGAGCAGTGGAAGGAGCTGGAGCAAATGTGGGAGAAAGAGATGCCAACCCTGGAGCTGGAGCAAGCACCAAAAAAGGCCGACCAGGTTCGTGAGATTCGCTTGGAAATGGAGCAGCTGCTGGAGGAGGATTCACAGGTTCATGACTTGGAGATTGTCCTAGACATTGTGGAGAGCCAGCAGTGGTGAGAGGCCGGGACTGAGGCTGGGGCCTGGGCTGCAATGCCTGTGGAGCAGAAGGCAACAGCGGCCCGGGGCTTAAGCATGGCAGCAGAAGCTGATGTTTTCAGTTCATCTTTGGAGGATGAGGAGAATTGGGCTGGAGTTGCAATCTGCAGTCCAGAAGGTGAGAGCCCAGCAGCAAGGAGTACCTACTATGCCCTGGGTAGGTTTATGATTTTGGGACATAGGGGTGGATGCCATCATGCTCTCCAGAGCAGAGATGGAAATGCTGATTGCCATTGCCACGTGCTCCTCTTTGGGACAGTGTAAGACCTGCCAGGACGGCACGAATGAGGGGGGTGGCTGAGGCCCCATGTGTGTGGACTGATTCCTGGACTATGACCACAGTGGGCACTGGCTCCTTTGTTGGATGGACTTATGGATTTTGGACAATGTGAAATACCCTGATGGGGGTGGGGGGAGGCTTTGTTGGAGGCCCTCCTTCTGCCCAGGGAAGCTTTTCAAATGGCTAGAAAGAAGGCAGAGGACATTTTGTGCTTTTGGCAAAGTGCTCAGAGACTGGTGAAACGTACCTTTGTAATTGTTGAAATTGTATGATTTGTCATGTTGTTGTACTTTGTATAATGTGCCTAATTTCCTTGTGCAGGAATACCAGTGCTTTAGATTGTGAAGCGAGCAAAAGGGGTGGAATGTTGGTCAGGTAAGTTTGTAAATATGATATATATGTTTGCTTGCTTATAGTTTGCATTGCACCCTTTCTCTTTCTCCTGAGGTCTAAGGGGCACCAGGAGACTTGCAACCAGGGGAGCAGTGGGCAGCGGCAGCTCCGCCTGGGCTAACCCCTGAACCTGTCACCAAAGCCCCCTTTTCTCTGACTTCCCAGTGAGCCCAGGCAGCCCCACCCAGGCCCACTTCTTTTCTGCAACATTTCTAGGGAGCCAAAGCAGCGCACCGAGGCTCTCCTGGTGCTTCTATCCTAAGCCCTTCCTGGTTTCACTGTCCCCAGCTTTAATAAAGTTCCTCTCAAAATCACCTGGGCTCACGTTGTGAATTCTTTCCTGCCTGAAGTCAGGAACCCACACTCTACCAGCCCGCCCTCGGTGGACCCGCTCTGGGCCAGGTCCCCTTTCCAGTAACTGTGAGTTTTTAAAAACCCAAAAGAACCAATGTAGGGTGAGGGGTGGATAATTCCGAGGCCAAGTGCAAATTGAAGTGCTGCTCAGAAACAAGGCTACTGTTTGTAGTCCACACTCAACACAGCCTACAGGAGGGAAGTTAATTAGCAGCTATTTGAATGAGAGAGACTGGGTGTGCAGCAAAAACTGTATCTGTGTCTCCTGGCACTGTGTATTCCCTTCCCCTCTTCTCTAGGGCAGAAATATCTGCCAGCTTCCCTTTAAAGGAGGCAGATTGAAAAGTTTGCAGTGCGCAGTCAGGGTAGCTCAGTTGGTTAAAGCTTTGTCCTGCAGTTTGGAGGTTTGATCAGTTTGATCCCCAGTTAGGTACATACAGGACAGACCGATGTCCCTGTCTCTCTCTTTCCTTTCCTCTCTTGCTGAAATCAATCAATAATTTCTTTTTTCAGTGTGGCATTCAGTTCTAAATTCTGAAATTCTATAAATTATAACCAAACTCCCCTGCGCTCTCACTCATCCATGCCTCCACACTGCCCCTTTCTTAGAAATATATTTGTCATGACATGTATCATTCATAAATGTATAAGCACTGAAATTGAGGTAAGCATTACCCAAAGAGAACTGCACTGAGACAAGTGCCAGTCATTCCATTAATATCAAATACATATTCAATATTTTGCAAAGTCTTCTAGTAGATGGCTTGTCTTTGGGCACTGTCTATAATAGATGCCACATACAAGATAGTGAATGTGACACATTTTTAATTACCTGACTGCTAATAACCTTTCTCAATATTCTTCTAGCTTGCTGCCTTCCTACTGTAGAGGTTCTAAAAGCCCAGTACTCATTTTCCCAATATGCACAGTAGTTAGGCATAGTCATATGACACAGCTCCAGCCAATAAGACATAAGCAGAAGTCTTCCTGTGTGTGCGCTTGCATGTGCAACAGATGCAACAGAAGAGCCTGTGAGCCTTGCCCCTTCCCCAGTCTGCCTGCCTTAATTTGACACGTGCTGCCTGACTCTGCAGCAGTCATCTTGCAGTCACGAGACAACACTCACGGCTGAGGGTGAAAAGCCACCAGTCAAATGGAAGAACAGAAAGGTAAGCCAGAGGTGTTGACATTAGCATCCACCCGCTGAACCAATGTCTGCAACCACCTACCTCTAGGCTTTGTTATGTAACAGAAAAATAAAGTCCTATTGATTTAAGCCACAACCAGTTTGGTTTTCTGTTAATTGAACTGAAACTTTTTCTCACTCAGTGCCAGACCAACCTGAATAAATTCTCTTTCAGAGAGCTAGAATAGAAACCACTATGGAAGCAGAGATGGCTGGGGGCAAGGCGGAAAAGAAAAAGGAAGAAACAACCAACTCAAGAATAGAAAGTAGAACACTAGAATAGCAAGCAAAAAATATTCCTGTGTGTGTGTGTGGGGGGGGGGGGGGGGAGGGACAACAAGAAGGACAGATCTTGGAGCTGCAGCTGTATCCAGGGGCTTGGTAGCACTTTGTATCCCCTGAATGGTGTTCTGTCACTGTGGCCCCTGAGGACCAGCTCACTGGTGAGTGTTTCCTCTTCTGACTTTCCCACACATCTGCACCAGAATCTCCTGCCACTAAAGGTAATCTGAGTGTCTCTGTCCCTTGCAACTAAAAGAGCCCACCTCGTATTGTCATTTCTAGCCATGTGTGGTTGGTCTCATAAAGAATAGCTACCATGTTCTTTTGGAAAACACTTCTCAACATCACATAAAACACTAGACGAGATAGACTGTTGCTAAAAAAAAAAAAAAGAACCAAGTATTGTAAAGAAGCAGGCAATTTGTCCTCACACCTCACACTTCCTCTTTCAGGGCTTCCTCCTCTCCCTGTACGTGCTTTCCTTCACCACACCAATGCCCAGGGCCATCTTGCTGCTTTTAGATACCCACAGTTCTCCTAGTTTAAAAACAGGAACTGCCCTAGTTCACAAAGCTTAAGGCTTCTCTCTATCTTGATTTTTGGTCAACATTTAAGTGCACAGTTCTGTAATCTGCAGGCAGATGCAAAAGGAAAAGGATTCTGGGTTCTCACCCTTTGGGCTGTAAATAAATTTCTCCACAGGGAAGACAAGACTGAAGTATCCAGCTTTACAACCCAGGAAATGTCTCCATTGTCCTGCAGTGGGTGGAGGTGGGGAATCTTCATTGCTCCTTGATATAAAACAACAACAACACACAACTCTGGGGCAGTAGAGCTCTCTGCAATTCTTATTAGATAATCACTCATTAATATTCATTTCCATGGTTGTTCTTTTAGCTTAGATCCTAAATGTCAGTAAAATTTGCTCAGAAAATTTAACCATGCAGAAACAAAAATTTTCTCTATAGCCCACAGTTCCCCAAGTTGAATCACAAGCCCACTGCCTCGATCACCACACATGCTGCTTAATTGATGCTACCTTCTTGATTCCTGTAGGTATTTGCATTTGGGACAGCTACCTTGCATCATCCTTTAATTAAAATTAACCTTTAATGATACCTGTCACCAAGCTGTCACAATCAATACTTTGATCAAAGAATGTATATGCGCTACCATACAGACCTTTAAAAAGGGAATTGAAATATGTTAAATTTGTATAAATGAAGAATTTATAATATATTTTTTTTGGAGTAGAACTCAAACCAAAATGAAAAGATAATTTCTTACGACTTACTATATACTTGGGAGAAAGTCTGTATCTCCCAAAATTCATATGTTAAATCCTAGCTTCCAATGTGATAGCGTTTGAGGCTGGGTCCTTTGAGAGGTGATTAAGTCGTGTAGTGAATCCTCTAGAATGGGATTCAAGTTCTTATAAAGGAGATTCCAGAGAGCTCCTTTACCCCTTCGCCAGATGAGGACACAGTAAGAAGAAGGTAGCTGTCTGTGAACCAGAAAGTGAACCATCCCCAGACAGCAAATCAGCTGGTACCTTGATCTTGGACTTAACAGCCTCTAAAACTATAAGAAATAAATGTCTGTTGTTTATAAACCACTGAGCCTATGGTATTGTATTATAGCAGCCTGAGCAGATTAAGATTCTATTTGAAATTATGTAGAAAAAAAATTTACCTACATGGAAATTTATTATGTGGATAAGTGTGTTTGTTCATCTATTCACAAAATCCTAACTAGTGGTTAGGAGTGAGCAAAACAGTCTTTTCTTTAGTCAGTCCATTATCAGATATTTTATGAGACACTGTTATTCATTATTTATTTATGTATGTATTTATTTATTTTTGGAGAGAGAACAAGAGAGAGACAGAGTGTAAGAGAGAGAGATGGGAAGGGACAGGAAGGGAGAAAGAGTTTGAGAAGCATCAATGTGTAGTTGCTTTAATTTTAGTTGTACATTGAGCTTCTCTTACTTACTTTGACCAGGACTGTACCAGTGTCTCCTTGCTCAAGCCAGAGACCTTAGGCTTTTTTTGCCAGTGATCTTTGGGTTCAAGCTGGTGGGCATTGGGATCATGTTAAGGTGACCAATTGTCCTCCTTTAGGGAAGACAGTCCTTCTTTTGTAAGTTCTGTCCTCCTATATGTCCTCCTTTTTGATATTGGAAGACTAATCTGTAAATGTCCGTATTCGATCGATGCAGAGTCGATCCATTGCGCGTGATGTGATGTATTTGTATTTGACATGATGATTCGTCAAGTCAGTGTGGCATACAGTGTGGTGAGATGCGATTATGAGATGCACCCGCTCCACATGGGAGACCTTGAGAGAGCGTGTGATATACCAAGCGCACAAATGGCTTTGTGTACTTCTTATTGAAACATGACATGGCACATGCAACATTGTAGACTCACGATTATTTCTTTCTCAGTGAATATTCAATCATAGACAGGTAAGCACAATTCATGTAAAATTCAATATGAAGAATACTTCTTGTTCAGATATTTCCAATATATTGTTACAAGATGATACATTGACAAAAAATATTCATTCAATGGAAATAATACTATCTAAATGAGTACTTTTTTCTTACAATTATTAAAAATTAATAAGCATGTAAGCATAATTACAATATAAAATATTAGAAATGTTTTTATTATGCATTTATCATATTATAGTGTATTATTGTTGCAATGAATAAAATGTTTCTTTTATTTACGATATTGTTTTCTTCCATTTATTTTTGTCCTCCTTTTCATTGTAAAAAAACTTGGTCACCTTAATCATGTGGACAATTCTCCCCATTCAAGCCAGCGGCCCCATAATAATGAGCCCAAGCTCAGAGCTAGCAACTTTGGGGCTTTGAACCAGTCACCTCAGTGTTCTGGATCTTCGCTTCAACCCCCGTGCCACTACCAGGAAGATTATGAGAGACAGTTTAGTACAATGATCAAGCAAGAGGCTTCTGAAGTTGGGCTGCTTGGATTCAATGTGTCTATCACTACTGAATGTTATCTTGGGGAGGTTACTTAACATCTCTGTGCCTCCATTTCATTACCTGTAAAGTGAAGATAGAATAATGTGTACCACACAGGATCACTGTGAAGGTTAACGATCATTATGAACAATGCTTAGCCCATGCCTGATAGTTTAAGCATATAAACATTAGCTGTATGTTATTATTTTCTAGATACTATCTGCCGCAGTGATTTAAAGAGTTTTTTCAGAAGGAATTGATGAGAGAGAGAGAGAGAGAGAGAGAGAGAGAGAGAGAGAGAGACTCAAAATAGCATTATACCTTTGTCTTGCAATAGAAGTTGTGCCAGCTTTAATAAGGACACAGAAGGGGTGGAGAGTAATCAGGAAGTTATTTGCAAAAGGTGCAGACCTTTGAACTAAATCTTGAAATCAGTTTCTACTCCCACCTTGGGCCCCTAGCAACCACCAGATAGCGGTGAAGGAAAGAAAAGAAAAAAATTTAACACTATGTCTTTTTCTATTGATGAATAAGAAACAACTATGCCTGACTAGGTGGTGGCGCAGTGGATAGAGCGTCGGACTGGGATGCAGAAGGACCCAGGTTCGAGATCCTGAGGACGCCAACTTGAGCGCGGGCTCATCTGGTGTGAGCAAAAAAAAAAAAAAAGCTCACCAACTTGGACCCAAGGTCGCTGACTCGAGCAAGGGGTTACTCGGTCTGCTGAAGGCCCACGGTCAAGGCACATATGAGAAAGCAATCAATGAACAACTAAGGTGTTGCAATGAAAAACTGATGATTGATGCTTCTCATCTCTCTCTGTTCCTGTCTGTCTGTCCCTGTCTATCCCTCTCTCTGACTCTTGCTCTGTCTCTGAAATAAATAAAAATAAAAAAATAAAAAAAAGAAACAACTACATCTTTGACAAAGAAATGCTTGCTGGCTTAGATTTTTTTTTTTTCTTTTTCATTTTTTTGAAGCTGGAAACAGGGAGAGAGAGTCAGACAGACTCCCGCATGCGCCCGACCGGGATCCACCCGGCACGCCCACCAGGGGCGACGCTCTGCCCACCAGGGGGCGATGCTCTGCCCATCCTGGGCGTCGCCATGTTGCGACCAGAGCCACTCTAGCGCCTGAGGCAGAGGCCACAGAGCCATCCCCAGCGCCCGGGCCATCTTTGCTCCAATGGAGCCTTGGCTGCGGGAGGGGAAGAGAGAGACAGAGAGGAAAGTGTGGCAGAGGGGTGGAGAAGCAAATGGGTGCTTCTCCTGTGTGCCCTGGCCGGGAATCGAACCCGGATCCTCCGCACGCTAGGCCGACGCTCTACCGCTGAGCCAACAGGCCAGTGCTGCTGGCTTAGATTTAATGATTGCAAATAACAAATCTGTTGGCATCATCAGCTTGCGTTTTCCACATTTTTGCCTTTTATAGCTCTGCACGTATAGACTCACAATCTCTGCATCTCCACCGCACCCCATTCTTAGTCATTCACATCAGGTTTAAGCATATTAGCAATCTGGTAGAAGACTGTAAGAAGAGCTTGCTTTTTAAAAACATTGAGTTATAATTGACATGTAACTATATTAATTTCAGGTGTACAACATAATGGCTCAATATTTGAACATATTGTAAAATGATCACCACAATAAATTTAGTTAACATCCATCCCCATACATAATTGCAATTTTTTTCCCTTGCGATTGAACTTTTAAGGTCTACTCTCTTAGCCATTTTTAAATAGGCAATGCAGTATTATTAGCTATAGCCACCGTGCTGCAAATTATACCGCCATGATTTATTTATTTTATAACTGGAAGTTGGTACCTTTGACTTCTTTATCCATTTTGTGTACTCCTCACCAATCTGTTCCCTGTATTTATACAGGAGCTTGCTTATTAAAATCTAGATATAATAAAGCCAACACTATCCCTTAGGCCAAAAGAGGAAGGAATATGTTTATTGTGACCTAAGGGTAGACATTAGCGTACTTTTTAAAAAAAAACTACATCAAAAGAAGAGGAATGGTTATGATGGACATGCAGAAAAAAATGTAGAGTTCAGGGATGCAAAATTGTTCAGTTTGTCTCCAGTGGAATCCCAGAAAGGATGTCCTTTCCTAATTGTACACATACCTAATTTCTTCTCCAGAGGGTACAGGGATTAATTAAGGGTGTGGGAAACCAGACCACCCATGTTCAAATCCCAGCCTCATTATTTCATAGCTTTGTCACTTTGGATAAGTTATGATACCACTCTGTGCCTCGCTCTTCTCTGTGAAATGTGGATAATAGTCATATTCACCTCGTAGGGCAGGGGTGAGAATTCAGGGAGTATGTGTAAGAGTATGATGCGGTGCCTGGTACAGAGAATATGCTTAAGGAATCATAGCTAATATTTCTCTTTTCTCAGCATCATCTGATCATGGTTTTATCCTCCTTCCTCTGGCCCTCAATTCTAACACACCATGTACCCAAGCCAGTGCCATTTTGATATTTCTGCTGTTAACTTGGCGTTATTTAGTGGGGGCTGAAGCTGAGACTCTGGTGGGTGGTGTTGGGTGAAACCACTTGCTACAGCTCCTCAGAGTGCATGAAACAAACGAGCCCTGGATGGTCAAAAAGTATTGGGGACTTGCTGACTGTCATGAACTGTTTAGGCGCCTTAAAGAGGTGGTAGAGGACCCACGCATGATAGACAGCAGGGCCAGGCCATGAGTGGGGCCTCATTCAATCAGTTTGGAGTCTTAATAGAACAATGAGTGACCTCCTCCTATAAGAAGGAATTCTACCATCAGGTCTTTGAGCTTGAACTGAAACACTGACTCTTCCTTGGGTCTTCAACCGGCCAGCCACCCTGCAGATTGTAGACTTGCCCAAATCCCTAACCACATGAGCCAATTCCTTAAAACCAACCTCTCTCCACACACAAATCTATTTGGTTCTATTATATGGGGAGTCCTGACGTATACAATCATGCTCAGAGTTTCACAAGTGTGAGGATCCACTCTAAACATTATGGTTGTCTCTTGTAATGTCTACCTCAACCTCCCCTGCTGATAGCAGTCATGGGTTTTGGGTAGACTGGACCTCAACTCTCACTCTAGGGCCACCTACATTATACAGGTCAATTTGCTTTACTCAAATTCTGACAACTTAAGTGTAAATCTCATCAAAAAACAATCTCTCAAATTGTCCAGAATAATGTTTTACCAACTATCCAAGCATTGTGGCCCAAACAAGTTGGCATATAAAATTAACCCATCACAACTACCCTGTTTGTTCTGCGAAAGTGAAAAGGATGCATTTTTTTTTTTATTGGTTAAGACAGACACTAAATACAAATAGAGGTTCCAAGCACTGTCTCAGGATAATACAATCAGTGCATGGATACACAGGTTTTTCCCACTCTCTCGTGTATTGGTTTATGGCATAGGCAGAACTGGGTCCTCCTATTTGCCTGGGAGTACAGTACTCTGAGTAGGTTGAAGAAGGAGATTGGGACTGACACAACCATTTCACAGAAGCAGGCCTGGCATAGTAAGAAAAGACCTGACTATCTAGCAACACAGTTGAACTTGGCCCCAGTGACCTTTGGAAGCAAAATATCAAGCAAAAAACAAATTAATATTCTCTGCTTCAGGAGGAAGATACCAGGACAGTTATCCCAGGCATTCTGCGGGTGATAACACAGAGAAATTGGAAATCTGAGACAGAGAAGAAATTAGGGAGGTGAATGGTGTCTTCATCTTGCCTTATAGGTCCTGAGCCCCATATCTGAGTGGGTGAGGGTGAAGAACCCCTCCCTACCCCAATCTGTAAGCCACTGTTGGCTGTGCTCAACCTCAGGGGGCGGAGATTCTGAGTTTTTGTCTTATTATATTAAAGTTTTCCACAAATCAGAAGGTTCATTATAAAATGATTATTGAAATGTGTTTGCATTAAATTTGTTATCCAGGTATTTCTTTCAGAAAAATGAATACAAAAACAGAAATAATCACTTGATGGTAAAATTTGTTCTTCTTTTCTCTGTCGAAAAATATTAGGGAGGTTTTTGAAGTAGAGCCTAGAGGTTTAAATAGCTATAGATCTGAGTTTCGTTTTTAGAAGGTGTTAAATTCTAACCATTACTTCATTATTACGTCAAAAGATTTGTTTTTTCAACTCTGTGGTTTAAAATGTATGTTGAAGTGTCAACACAGGGAGCTGGGCAGTTTGTTGAGCTATAATTGTGGTTTTTCACTACAACACTCACTGTGAACATTGCTTTAATCCAAATTTATGTGAATAAACTCTTTCAAATAGATTTAGAAACAAAAAAAATGGTTTGGGCATACAATTAATTTTTTTTCATACAATCTATTTTTAAAAGATGAAGATTTGTATTAACAATAAACATCTGTAAACCTAGTGCAGTTTTGAGGTTAAATGAAAAGAGCAAAACATCTAAAGAAGTTTTTAGCATCTATATTTGCCTCTAGCTACATATGGCCACTGAACCATTTTAAGGTGGCAAGTCCAATTTGAGACAAGCTGTAAGTGTAAGATACATATTAAACCCATGTTGGTCAAATAAGTGTGTAAAATATGATTTTTATGTTTGCTCGCTTATAGTTTGCATTGGGGGCTGGGCAGCACCAGGTAATTGTGGTCTGTGATGTTGCAAATTACGTTCCTGCTTGGGAAGAGCCATTGTTTTGCTAATGTTTGCTGGAGGAGAGGTCTTTGTGGGCCATCAGTCAAATAAGTATGTAAATATGATATATATGTTTGCTGGCTTATAGTTTGCATTGGGTGTGGGAGACAGGCTGTAAACTGGCAAAGTCATTATAGCCTAAGGCTTAGTTTTAAGAGTAAGTCTTTCCCACCCTTTTAGTAATAAGATCTTTTCAAAACTAAGCTTTTCCTCACACCCTTGACTGTTGCATGATGTGGGGTGGTGCACTTTTATGACAAATCCCATTTATGCCTCAGATAAGTGACTTTGTATCAGAGACTCCCTAATTTGTATATTGGCTTAAAGGTTTTGATTTCTACACAATAAAATGGGGCAGACTGGGGGCGCTCTCTCTCTCTCTCTCTCTCTCTCTCTCTCTCTCTGTTCCTGCTATTAGCATTTCAGAGGAGAAGCAGCCGAGATGGCGGTGTGCTGAAGGAGAAGCCAGTTTGTGCAGAGAGAAGGAGATGGGGAACAGAGGTGAATAAGGCTGGTGAGGTAGAAACCTTTGATTCTAGGAATACTTGGATAAATTAGTGGCTTTGGGAGCCCTGAATGGAAAGGGAAGTGTTTTCCCACTGTGTGTATTTCTCGCCTGCCAGGCACGAGCTAGGATGAAAGGTAATGGCCCACCAGTTCTTGGCTTCGTTGTTTCATTACCCTCTGTCTGAATCAAATGCGAACCTGCATGGGCCAGGCAGCTGTGATGGTGGCCGTGGCTACTGGCCTTACATGGGCCCAGGTAGTTTTTGTGGAAAAGAGGGAGAAGAAAGAGAAGAAGCAGAAAAGAGAGAAGCCATATTCGCAGAGAGGAGCAGAAGGAGGAGAGAGAATGCAGAGTGCTGAAAAAGAAGCCATTTTGCAGAGCGAGAGAAGGTGTGCAGATGGGGAACCAGAGGTGAGGGGCTTTGCAAGCTCTGCTGAGACTGGTGAGGCCTTTGATCAGAGGCTTTGTTGGTTCTTTTGTGTGTGTGTGTGTGTGTGACAGAGACAGAGAGAGGAACAGACAGACTGGAAGGGAGAGAGATGAGAAGCATCAATTCTTTATTGCAGCACCTTAGTTTCTCAGTGATTGCTTTCTCATATGTGCCTTGACTGAGAGGCTACAGCAGACTGAGTGACCCCTTGCTCAAGCCAGCGACCTTGGGTTCAAGATGGTGAGCCTTGCTCAAACCAGATGAGCCCACGCTCAAACTGGAGACCTCGGGGTTTCGAACCTGGGTCCTCTACATTCCAGTCCGACACTCTAACCACTGTGCCACCGCCTGGTCAGGCTGAGGCCTTTGATTATAGGAGAAACTGGAGAAGATTCTTCTGGTGGTGTGTAAATCCAGGAGCCGCCATTGTGGCCATTCACATGCAAGTTCCCACTGGATTCGGGCAGACAGTAAAGAAATGGCGGAATCGGAGGATGGTGGGCCATCCTATTTATTGGTGTCTCACCAAGATAGGCAAACCACAAAAGAAGACAAGGGAAAAGCAGAAAACCAGCTTTTCCCATGAAGGGCAAAGGATCAAGGGAAGCCCCTGCAATCATGATAGCAGGAACTGTGTGAGCAAGCTCCTGGTCTGTCCCACTTTATAGTGTAGAATACCAAAAACCCTTAATCCAATATACAAATAAGGAAGTCTCTGATACAAAGTCACTTATCTGAGGCATAATGGGATTCCTCATGAGAGTGCACCACCCAGATCATAGAATCAGTCAAGGGTGTGGGGAAAAGCTTAGTCTTAGAACTAAACCTTAGGCTACAACGACCTTGCCTGCTTATAGCCTGTCCCCCACCCCCAATATAAATCACAAGCGAGCAAATATATATATCATATTTACAAACTTATTTGACCAACATTGTGGAACCAGAGAATGTGTCAGTGGTTTGGGGAGCCCCGTGTGTGTTTGCTCGTCAGCCAGTGCAAGACTTTAATAAAGAAACCATTTTTTGACTCCACTGTTTCTTTACTGTCTGGCCAAATACAGTGAGAACCTGCATGTGCATGACCGGGATGGCAGCAGCCCCTGGCCCTACACCCCAGAAGACTTAGTAATAAGAAAAGTAAAACACATCACTACCGTTTTTTATATAAATTCATATGAATGATTACATTTTGAATATAACACAACAAATAGCATTATCAAGATCAATTTCACTTGTTTCTTGTTGGTTAAATAAGTTTGTAAACATGATTTTTGTTTGCTCGCTTATAGTTTGCACTGGGGGCTGGGCAATGCCAGATGCAGTGGTCTGTGAGGTTGCAGGTTGCCTTCCTGGTTGGGAGGGGCCATTCATGGTCTTGCTAATGTTTACTGGAAAAGAGAGTGTAAAGCCAGGAGGCAGAGCCAGGGCCACTACTATCAAAGGAGCCCAGCCCATGCAGGTTCGCATTGGATTCGGACAGTCGGTAAAGAAACAGCGGAGCCAAAAACTGGTGGGCCATAGTCTTTAATCCTAGCTTGCACCCAGCGGGCAAGTAAAATTACACACTGGGCTCCAAAACCCAATCACATTCAGTGCTCACAAAGCTACTGATTTATCCGAGTTTCCTAGATTCAAAGGTTTCTAGCTCACCAGCCTTATTCTCCTCAGTTCCCCATCTCCTTCCTTATCCCAGATACAAACTCTACACAAACTGGCATCTCACTCTGCACTCCGCCATCTTGGCTGCTTCTCCTGGCCTCCTCCACGTGGCCTTTCTCTGCTCACCTCTGCTCTCTCTTCTAATGATAATCTCAGGAACCAAGAGCCAAATCCCATTCTGCCCCCATTTTACAGTGTAGCTTCACAACCTTTAATCCAATATACAAAATAGGGAAGTCTCTAATACAAAGTCACTTCTCTGAGGCATGATTGGATTGTACCGCCCCACATCAAAAAGGGTGGGAAAGGCTTAATCCCAAAACCAAGCCCCAGGCTACAACAATCCTGCCTGCCCCCAACACACATTAATATCACCTGGGTGACGGCCTCCTTGTGTCATCTTTAACAAAGTGAGCATAATACATTTTATCTGCCCAACAGAGAGTCTGCCCCACCACCTAGAGGTGTGGGCAGATTACTTTTTATTTCCTCTCCCCGATCCTTTGCCCTCCATGGGAAAAGCAGGTTTTGTACTGTTGGGCAGATAAAATGTATTATGCTCACTTTGTTAAAGATGGAGGCCATCGCCCAGGTGATATTAATGTGTGTTTAGAATTCTTGTAGCCTGGGGCTTGGTTTTGGGATTAAGCCTTTCCCACCCTTTTTGATGTGGGGTGGTACAATCCAATCATGCCTCAGAGAAGTGACTCTACTGGAGACTTTCCTATTTTGTATATTGGATTAGAGGTTGTGAAGCTACAGTATAAAATGGGGGCAGAACGGAGTTTGGGCTCTTGGTTCCTGAGGTTAGCATGAGAGAGCGGAGAGAGTAGAGCCAGCAGCTAAAGGAGGCCACGTGGAGGAGGCCAGGAGAAGCAGCCAAGATGGCGGAGTGCTGAGTGAGATGCCAGTTTGTGTAGAGTTTGTATCTGGGATAAGGAAGGAGATGGGGAACTGAGGAGAATAAGGCTGGTGAGCTAGAAACCTTTGATTCTAGGAAACTCGGATAAGTCAGTGGCTTTGTGAGCACTGAGTGTGACTGGGTTTTGGAGCCCAGTGTGTATTTTTACTTGCCCGCTGGGTGCAAGCTAGGATTAAAGACTATGGCCCACCAGTTTTTGGCTCCATGGTTTCTTTACCGACTGTCTGAATCCAATGCGAACCTGCATGGGCCAGGCGGCTGCTGTGATAGTGGCCCTGGCCCTAGCTCCTGGCTTTACATGTACTTTTTCCATGGCTTGCCTGTCTTGGTGAGACACCAATAAACAGAATGGCCCACCATCCTTCCACTCCAGTGTTACTTTACTGTCTGCCCAAATTCAATGAGAACCTGCAGGTGAATGGCCACAATGGCGGCCGCGGCCCCTGGCCTTACATTACTTTATACTTTTTTATAGATAATATGACTACTAGAAATTAAAATGACATCTGTGACTCACTAAAATCTATTGAACTAGAATATGATGTCCTTCATTTTTGCCATTTTCTCTACATATCTATGGCCACCAGGTTTTTCTCAGGCTCTTTTTTGGTAACAGCCTGCCATTGGCCACCACATTCATCCCCAACTTATTCCATTATAGGGGAGGAAAAATAGTTTTCCTTCTATCTTTCTAAGCTCTTCTGGCTGGTCTAATAATTAAATTGGCATGAGAGAGATGAACAGGAGAAAATAACTCAATTTTTTACATATGAACTGTAAAGCCAGTAGTCACAGCCTCCATCACAGCCGCCTGGCCTATGCAGGTTTGCATTGGATTCGGACAGTCGGTAAAGAAACAATGGAGCCAAAAACTGATAGGCCATTTTCTTTCATTCTAGCTTGCACCCGGCGGGCAAGTAAAAATACACACTGGGCTCCAAAACCCACTCACATTCAGTGCTCACAAAGCCACTGACTTATCCGAGTTTCCTAGAATCAAAGTTTCTAGCTCACCAGCCTTATTCTCCTCAGTTCCCCATCTCCTTCCTTCTCTCTACACAAACTCTACACAAACTGGCATCTCACTCAGCACTCCGCCATCTTGGCTGCTTCTCCTGGCCACATGGCCTCTTTCTGCTGCTCTCTGCTCTGCTCCCTCTGCTCTCTCATGCTAATCATCCCAGGAACCAAGAGAGCAAGCTCCCGTTCTGCCCCTATTTTATAGTGTAGAAATCCAAACCTCTAATCCAATATACAAAATAAGGAAGTCTCTAATACAAAGTCACTTCTCTGAGGCATGATTGGATTGTACCACCCCACATCAAAAAGGGTGGGAAAGGCTTAATCCCAAAACCAAGCCCCAGGCTACAAGGATTCTCTACACATTAATATCACCTGGGCGATGGCCTCACGTGGGCAGCGCCATTTTTAACAAAGTGAGCATAATACATTTTATCTGCCCAACAGGTCCCATATTTTTAAAGAATCTCCATATGTTCATGTTGGGCAGATAAAATATATATTATGCTCACTTTGTTAAAGATGATGCTGCCCACGTGGAGGCCGTCGCCCAGGTGATATTAATGTGTGTTGAGAATCCTTGTAGCCTGGGGCTTGGTTTTGGGATTAAGCCTTTCCCACCCTTTTTGATGTGGGGTGGTACAATCCAATCATGCCTCAGAGAAGTGACTTTGTATTAGAGACTTCCCTATTTTGTATATTGGATTAAAGGTTGTGAAGCTACACTATAAAATGGGGGCAGAATGGGATTTGGCTCTTGGTTCCTGAGATTATCATTAGAAGAGAGAGCAGAGGTGAGCAGAGAAAGGCCACGTGGAGGAGGCCAGGAGAAGCAGCCAAGATGGCGGAGTGCTGAGTGAGATGCCAGTTTGTGTAGAGTTTGTGTAGAGAGAAGGAAGGAGATGGGGAATTGAGGAGAATAAGGCTGGTGAGCTAGAAACCTTTGATTCTAGGAAACTCGGATAAGTCAGTGGCTTTGTGAGCACTGAATGTGAGTGGGTTTTGGAACCCAGTGTGTGTTTTTACTTGCCCACCGGGTGCAAGCTAGAATTAAAGAAAATGGCCTATCAGTTTTTGGCTCCATTGTTTCTTTACCGACTGTCCGAATCCAATGCGAACCTGCATGGGCCGGGCTGCTGTGTTGGTGGCCGTGGCTTCTGGCTTTACAGGACCTGAGGACAAATTTGGGCAGTTGAGTCTTATATGCCATTCTGAATTAAGCAGAGGGAGTCAGGGGGACTGGGACTTCAAACAGAAAGTAGGTAATTTATAGGTAGGGAGAAAGATCAAACGCCTGGTGAACAAATTTCTGCTGGACCACCCAGAGACAGTGGAAAACAGAAAAAAAACTTTGCTCGAGTCTTCCCTGCCTGCCACATTTAGTTCATATTATGATGCTAAGGTGATAGCTTCTTTCCTCTAGCATCTAGCCTCTCTAACAGGTTTTTCTATGTCAGTTTTTTTAGGCAGGTAAGGAGTGTTGGGCAGATAAAATATATTATGCTCACTTTGTTAAAGATGGCGCTGCCCACGTTGAAGCCTGTTGCCCAGGTGATATTAATTAATGTGTGTTGGGGCAGGCTGTGGGCAGGATTCTTTTTTTTTTTTTTTTTTTTTTTAATTTTTTTTTTTACAGAGACAGAGAGTGAGTCAGAGAGAGAGGGATAGACAGGGACAGACAGACAGGAATGGAGAGAGATGAGAAGCATCATTGCGCGCTGCAACACCTTAGTTGTTCATTGATTGCTTTTTCATATGTGCCTTGACCATGGGCCTTTGGCAGACCGAGTAACCCCTTGCTGGAGCCAGCAACCTTGGGTTCAAGCTGGTGGGCTTTTGCTCAAACCAGATGAGCCCGCGCTCAAGCTGGCGACCTCAGGGTCTTCCGCATCCAACCTGGGTCTTCCGCATCCCAGTCCGAGGCTCTATCCACTGAGCCACCGCCTGATCAGGCCAGGCAGAATTCTTGTAGCCTGGGGCTTGGTTTTAGGACTAAGCCTTTACCACCCTTTTTGATGTGGGGTGGTGCAATCCCATCATGCCTCAGATAAGTGACTTTGTACTAGTGTAAAGCCAGTAGCCATGGCCACTATCACAGCAGCCCGGCCCATGCAGGTTCGCATTGGATTCGGACAGTTGGTAAAGAAACAATGGAGCCAAAAACTGATGGGCCATTATCTTTAATCCTAGCTTGCACCCGGCGGGCAAGTAAAAACACACACTGGGCTCCAAACCCCACTCACATTCAGTGCTCACAAAGCTACTGACTTATCCGAGTTTCCTAGAATCAAAGGTTTCTAGCTCACCAGACTTATTCCCCTCTGTTCCCCATCTCCTTTTCTCTCCCTGCACAAACTCTGTGCAAACTGGCTTCTCACTCAACACTCTGCCATCTTGGCTGCTTCTCCTGGCCTCCTCCACGTGGCCTGTCTCTGCTCTGCTCTCTAATGATAATCTCAGGAACCGAGAGAGCAAGCTCCTGCTCTGCCCCCATTTTATAGTGTAGATTCATAACCTTTAATCCAATATACAAAATAGGAAAGTTTCTAATACAAAGTCACTTATCTGAGGCATGATGGGATTGTACCACCCCACATCAAAAAGGGTGGGAAAGGCTTAGTCCTAAAACCAAGCCCCAGGCTACAAGGATTCTGCCTGCCCACAGCCCGCCCCCAACATACATTAATATCACCTGGGTGATGGCCTCCACGTGGGCAGCGCCATCTTTAACAAAGTGAGCATAATATATTTTATCTGCCCAACAACTAGAGACTTCCCTATTTTGTATATTAGATTAAAGGTTTTGATTTCTGCACTATAAAGTGGGGCAGACCAGGAGCTTGCTCTTTCTCGATTCCTGAGATTAGCATTAGAAGAGACAGCAGAGAAAAGAGAGCAGAGAAAGGCCACGTGGAGGAGGCCAGGAGAAGCAGCCAAGATGGTGGAGTGCTGAGAGAGAAGCCAGTTTGTTCAGTTTGTGCAGAGAGAAGGAGATGGGGAACAGAGGTGAATAAGTCTAGTGAGCTAGAGACCTTTGATTCTAGGAAACTCGGATAAGTCAGTAGCTTTGTGAGCACTGAATGAGTGGGTTTTGGAGCCCAGTGTGTGTTTTTACTTTCCCACCAGGTGCAAGCTAGGATTAAAGCTAATGGCCCACCAGTTTCTGGCTCCATTGTTTCATTACCGTCTGTCTGAATCCAATGAGAACCTGCATGGGCCAGGCAGCTGTGATGGTGGCCGTGGATACTGGCTTTACAAGGGGAAAAGTTCAAAGTTGTTTTTTCTTCCTGAATCTTTTGCTTCTTGAAAATAACCATCTTGAAACAATCAGTATCCCAAGGAATATTTTGCGGTGACAACAGTGCTGCTTCCTCTCAGATGCCACTGGTGGCTTCTTATTTTTACCCATGAGTCTGTCTCAGCTAAAGGTGGAGAATAACACTTGTTACAGTCTGATCTAAAGTGGAGATGTTTAGCTTGCGGCCGTGGTCCTACTGACTGTATTTAACATTTCTGTTAATCTTTCACATTGCAGGTGGCCTGAGCATACACACCATCTCTTACTACTGACCGACGGGACTGATATAATAATAGTAACAGGAAATTATTGTTTGTTTTACAGCTTAGGGAGCACTTTTAAATAGCCATTGTATTTTCAGACTCCCACAATTGTAAGCTGTAGATAGCACTATCATTGGTTATTATCATTTTTATATAAGCAGTGCAGAAACTAAAAAGAATTAATACTTTTCTTCCCACTTTCTAAGTTCTAATAACTGATCTAACAATCAAATTAACAGAGCTTAACAAGAGAAATCAAATTTTAGTGCATGCACACAGGTCACTCACATATGCGTGAAAATTCCAATGATAACGGGGCAACATTGGGTATAGATGACATTTGGGCATAGGAGAAAATAGGGTTGAACGGGGTATTAGATTTCAAAAGTTACAGGTGACAGAGGAAGAGTGGAATGGCGCTCTTAATACATGGCAGGTAAGTTCTTGCTAGGCAGCTCAGAAACAACGGGACACAGAAGGTATCTAATCAACAGGCCTCTGCCTGAAGCTATGTTATTTACTGCAGTGAACACCTTAAGAGCTACTTCTTGGCCTTAGCCTTTCCATCTGAATCTCTTAGGCACAAAGGGAGAGGGTCAAAGGTTCTTTCTGAGCTTTTTGTTTCTAATAAACAGCTTAAACTCAGTATCCATAAAAGGCAGCTTTAGGGTGGCAGAACTTTGGTTCACTTCGATGGTAACAGGTGTAGATGACCTAAGTGACCTTACCGAAGTCTCAAGCCAGGTGACTTGGTTAGCTGACCATGAAGGCTGGGCTCTTGACCAAACATCCAGGACTCTTTTTACTCTTCCAGAATTTCTACTGTTGGTCAAATAAGTTTTTAAATATGACATGTATGCTTGCTCGCTTTGGGTGTGGGAGACAGGCTGAAAGCTGGCAAAGTTATTACAACCTAAGGCTTAGTTTTAAAACTAAGCTTTTCCTCACACCCTTGACTGATTGCATGATAGGGGGTGGTGCACTCTTATGAGGAATCCCATTATGCCTCAGATAAGTGACTTTGTATCAGAGACTTACTTATTTGTATATTGGATTAAAGGTTTTGATTTCTACACTATAAAATGGGGACAGACCGGGGGCTCACACTCTCAATTTCTGCTGTCACCATTGCCGGGGCCTCCCTGATCTCTTACCCTTGTCTTTTCTTGTGGCTTGCCTGTCTTGGTGAGACACCAATAAACAGAATGGCCCACCATCCTCCGACTCCGCCATTTCTTTACCGTCTGCCCGAATCCAATGGAAACCTGCATGTGAATGGCCATGATGGCGGCTCCTGGCCTTACACCTACTACCATCTTTCTTCAGGAAGATCTCCTGGGCTCTGATCTCTGGAAGAAAACATATCTTTCAAAGTTGCCAAATAACTTGGTTGGTCTACTTTCTGTCAAAGGCTTCCATGAATCATGAGAAGAGGAAAGTGGTAAATTGTGCTAAATAGATGAGTCATTGTTTCAAGATTGAGGAAGCCAAGATTTTATCTTGGGGACTTTTCAGGAGGATGATGAGAGTTTCTTGATGTTAAAAACAAATAAGCAGAAGAAAGAAGGAAAATAGACGCCAAGTGTTTATTTTCTCTTCTCCCTTTTGGTGCACATATTTCCTAGTACGTTTCCCACTGGCCTTGTTTCTTACTCACTTTAACAACTTTTTCTTTAAAATGCTCATCAGTTAAAAATCATTTTTATTTCCCAATATTGTAGTTAGTTCTCTCTATATCATATCCATGAAGGGGACTCAAGTTTTGCCACCCTGAAGCTGCCTTTTAGGATATTAATGTTGACCTATTTATTAAGAAAGAAAGGCCTGACCAGGTGATGACACAGTAGATAGAGAGTTGGACTGGGACCCAGAGGACCCAGGTTTGAAACTGCAGTTCACCAGCTTGAGTGTGGGCTCGCCAGCTTGAGCACAGGGTTGCTGGCTTGAGCATGAGATCAGAGACATAACCCCATGGTGGCTGGCTTGAGCCCAAAGGTCTCTGGCTTGAATCCCAAGGTCTCTGGCTTGAGCCCAAGGTTGCTGGCTTAAGCAAGGGGTCACTCACTCTGCTGTAGCCCCCCCCCCCCATCAAGAGAAAGCTATCAATGAACAACTAAGGAGTTGCAATAAGAATTGATGCTTCTCATCTCTCTCCCTTCCTGTCTGTCCCTATCTGTCCCTCTCACTGTCTTTCTCTGCCTCTGTCAAAAAAAAAAAAAAAAAAATAGAAAAAAGAAAGAAAGAGAGAGAGAGGGAAAGAAAGAAAGAAAAAGGTTTTGAGTTTTAAGTTTGTAAAATATAATTTTTGTGTTTGCTTGCTTATAGTTTGCATTGGAGGCCGGGCAGCACCAAGTATATGTGGATCTGTGAAATTGCAAATTACCTTCCTGACTGGGAAGGGCCATTGTTTTGTTAATGTTTGCTGGAGGAGAGGTTTTTACCCCTGAAAGTTTTAAAAAGAAAGAGTAGAAGGAGAGGAGGGAAAAAAGAGATCACGTTTGCAAAGTGAGAGCAGAGAGAGATGCAGAGTTCTGAAGGAGAAGCCATGTTTGGCAGAGAGAGAGAGAAGGTGTGCATATGGGGAACCAGAGCTGAGGGGTTTTGGGGGTTTTGAGGGTTTTTGATTCTAGGAGAAACTGGAGAAGATTCTCCTGGTTGTGGAACCAGAGAATGTGTCAGTGGCTTTGGAAGCCCTGAGTGAAAGGGAAGTGTTTTCCCTGTGTGTTGCTCATCGGCTGGTGCAAGACTTCAATAAAGGAATGGCCCACTGTAAGGCCAGTAGTCACGGCCATCACTGCCAGGCAGGTGCAGGTTCCCATTAGATTCATGCAAACGGTAAAGAAACAGTGGAGCCAAAAACTGGTGGGCCATTCCTTTATTCCAGCCTCGCACCCAGCAGGCAAGTAAAAACACACAGGGCTCCAAAACCCACTCATTCAGAGCTCACAAAGCTACTGACACATCCAGGATTTCCTAGAATCAAAGGCCCCCACCAGTCTAAGTCACCTCTGGTTCCCCATCTGCCATCATGGCTTCTTACTCTGCAAAACTGGCTTATCTCTCCTTCCCTTCCATCTTGGCTTTTTTTTTCTTCTCCACCTTTCTCCTTATAAAAAACTACCTGGGCCCACAAAGACCCTCCTCCAGCACACATTAGCATAACACTGGCCCTTCCCAAGCAGGAAGGTAATCAGCAGCCTCCCCCGGGCAGCACCATTCATGAGGGCAGTGGCCATCTTTAACAATAAAAGTGCGCAAACTCAGAAAATACAGATTTTAAAGACTCATTTGCCCAACAACCACCATTTTTTGGCTCCACTGTTTCTTTATTGTCTCTGAATTCATTGGAAACCTGCATGTGCATGGCCGTGATGGTTGTTACTACTGGCCATACGGAAGGAAGGAAGGAAGGAAGGAAGGAAGGAAGGAAGGAAGGAAGGAAGGAAGGAAGGAAGGAAGGAAGGAAAGAGAGAGAGAGAAAGAAAAGACTCACAAAGAACATTTAACCCTCTTCCTTTTCTTGCCCAAAGAGACTCAGACAGACAACCCGTTTTATGAAGGGAGCCTTGGCTTAATCACCTTAAGAATATACACCCTAGCATAGGTCAGAACAACTCCAAGCTTTTTACCCCTGTGCTCCATTGTTTCTGAGTTGCCTAGTGAAAATTTTCCTGCCTTGTATGTGCCCTCAACAACCTGTAAATTGCCCATTCTTACTTCTGAAATCTAATACACTGCCCTTTCCTTTCTCCTTTGTCCAAAATGTCATATATACCCAATGTTACCTCACTGTCTTAGAATTCACATGCTTATGTGAATTACTTATGTGCATGTATTAAAAATTTTATCTCTTCCTGTTAATTTATTAACCTAGTTAGAAGAACTTAGAAGTGAAATGTAGAAAAGAAAGGCTCTTAGCCTAAGTAACTTTTAGCAGAACTTACTGTTGGGCAGATAAAGTATATTATGCTCACTTTGTTAAAGATGGTGCTGCCCATGTGGAAGCCTATTGCCCAGGTGATAATATTAATTGCCCTTCTTGCTTGGAATGGGCGTGATTATATTAATGTGTGTTGGGGGCGGGCTGTGGGCAGGCAGGATCCTTGTAGCCTGGGGCTTGGTTTTAGCACTAAGCCTTTCCCACCCTTTCTGATGTGGGATGGTGCACTCTTATGAGGAATCCATTATGCTTCAGATAAGTGACTTTGTATCAGAGACTTCCCTGTTTGTATATTGGATTAAAGGTTTTGATTTCTATACTATACAGTGGGGCAGACCAGGAGCTTGCTCTCTCTCGGTTCCTGAGATTAGCATTAGAGAGGAGAGCAGAGAAAGGCCATGTGGAGGAGACCAGAAGAGGCAGCCAAGATGGTGGAGTGCTGAAGGAGAAGCCAGTTTGTGCAGAGAGAAGGAGATGGGGCACAGAGGTGAATAGGCTAGTGAACTAGAAATTTGATTCTAGGAAACTCGGATAAATCAGTAGCTTTGTGAGCACTGAATGAGTGCATTTTGGAGTGCAGTGTGTGTTTTTACTTGCCCGCCGGGTGCAAGCTAGGATTAAAGATGATGGCCCACCAGTTCTTGGCTCCGTTGTTTCATTACCGTCTGTCCGAATCTAATGTGAACCTGCATGGGCCAGGTGGCTGTGATGGTGGCGTGGCTACTGGCCTTACACTTAGTTTCTCTAAAACAAAGAGATTTTTAGCAGAACTTTCTTTTTCTAAAAAAGACTCCCTACCCCTGGCCTTGGGGCTAGTTTTGCAAGATTGCAGATGTATCCAGAATGTTTCTCCCTGAATTAATTCTATAAACATTGTGAATGAGTTTGTTTCACTGCTTTGTTTTACTGCTAGGCTCCCCCTTCTCCCCACACCCTGGTCAGAATGTAATTTTGCCTTTAAAAGTTTGCTTCTGAGTGTGTTTGGAGCCGCAAGTTTTTGGAATGCTAGTTCCCTCGTTAGTCACCAACTTTTTGTAATAAAGACTCCTTAATTTGACTACTTAATTGTGTGGCAAACGTTTGTTTCTCACTGTTCCAATGTAACAGAGGTGTAAAAAAAGTATTCATTTTTTTTAGCCTCTACATCCTTAATTAACTAATGTGATATGTACTCTTCACCAGGTAGTTTTTCAGGAAAACTTTTCTACTAATACTCAGGTGTGACATTGCTTGCTTCTTTTCTTTCTTTTGCTTATGGCTGTCCTCATTCTCCTCCAGCATTTTATCCCTTTGCAGAAAAGGGTTACTTTACCTCCAGGCCAATAAGGAAAGAGCCATGAATTTCCTCACTGGTAGAAACACATGGATGAGTCATATGAATAGTGTTAGAGTAGGCAGTTAGGTATTAATGAGAGAGAAGAGAGTAAACAGAACAGTCATCTCAAGGAGTAAGTAAGCCAGCATTTTGCTACCAGCTGGACAAGAAGATCTGACTTGGCAGGAAATAGAGCTTTATAGCCACTCCAGGTGTGTGTGTGCGTGTGTAGGGTGGTGCGGTGGGGGAATAACTGGCATCTTCACCAGATTAATGGGGGAGAGAGAAAACGGCCAGGGGGAATTCCTTTTACCGAGTGCATGCGCAGTAGAAGCCAAATGATGAAGCAGAAATGTGAAACGTGCACAGTAGAAGCCAAAACTGCAACCATAAGATGGGTGGGCAGCACTAGCTTGAGAAAATTTAGGAAAAAGGAACTGGATAGGAGGGGGGCACAAGCCCAAGCTCTGGAAAATCCTGGGAATACATTGGATAGTTTGAAAGAAAGCCTGCTTCCTCCTGAACCCAAGGAAATATACCAAAGCCTGATAAAGAACTCAGTGCCTGCCCTCGGAGCACGCCTGTGCCCTTCCGTTTTGGGGGCATATATTTTTGCCTTCTTTTCTTTAAGGGTCCTCACGAGACTTGCAACCAGGAGACCAGTGAGCAGCAGCAGAGGGCTCTCCTTATGCCTCCGTAACTTCCTTTCCTGAGTCCGGGCAGCCGCTGCCCTCTTGCCCGTCTGCTCTCTGCCTCTCCAAGAGTGTACACTTTTTGTGTTAACAAATCTTGCCTCTATCAATTCAGACACCTCCTATGTAAGAGTTCCTGAAGATTTTTTCCCCCATGACACTGTTGAAGAACCTAGTTCCAGATGATGCTGGGTTAGACCTGCCTTGGTCCCGGTCCTTCTCTGGCAACAATAGCATAATTCTTTTCTGTATATGTATGTGCCCGAAACATTTTCTTGCCAGTCTTTATATGTTTTGGGGGCAGTTAATATTAATGTGAAAATCTGGAGGACTAGTTAGTATTAAGGTATTAACTGTCATTATTACTATTTTTTATTAATTTTAATTTATTGTGTTAACATGGATTCAAAGTGTCCCACTGAATATAACTCCCCCCCATGTCCCTATTTATACCCCCTCTCCTCCCCTCCCCCTAACTCCCTTTCCCCTTCCCTCTGGGATTTGCTGTCCTGTTATCTGTATCTCTGTGTTATATATATATAATTTCACTAATCCCTTCACCTTTTCTAACCCCATCCCCTTTGAACTGTTATTATTATTATTTTTAATTAATTGATTAATTTATTTTTTAAAGAGACAGAGAGTGAGATAGACAGGAACAGACAGGAACGAAGAGAGATGAGAAGCATCAATCATTAGTTTTTCATTGCATGTTGCAACACCTTAGTTGTTCATTGATTGCTTTCTCATATGTGCCTTGACCACAGACCTTCAGCAGACCGAGTAACCCCTTGCTGGAGCCAGCGACCTTGGGTTCAAGCTGGTGGGCTTTTGCTCAAACCAGATGAGCCCGTGCTCAAGCTGACGACCTCGGGGTCTCGAACCTGGGTCCTCTGCATCCCAGTCCAATGCTCTATCCTCTGCACCACCGCCTGGTCAGGCTGTTATTATTATTTTTAATTTGGTTACTTATAGTGAGATGAATTAATTTCTTTACTGAGAAAATAGATTAATTAGACAATATTTTTTTAATTACATTTTACTTTCACCATTATTTTGTATTTGTTTCTGATGTACAGCATAGTGGTTAGACAATCATATTACTTTACAGAGTGTTTCCATTCAATATTTTCCATACCTTTCTGGCACCATATATAGTTATCACAATATTATTGGCTATATTCCCTATGCTGCACTTGATACCCCCCAGACTATTTTGTAACTGAAAATTTGTATTTCTTTTCTGTTTTCTTTTTTTTTTTTTGTATTTTTTCTGAAGCTAGAAATGGGGAGAGACAGTCAGACAGACTCCCGCATGCGCCCGACCGGGATCCACCCGGCACGCCCACCAGGGAGCGACGCTCTGCCCACCAGGGGGCGATGCTCTGCCCCTCTGGGGCGTCGCTCTGCCACGACCAGAGCCACTCTAGCACCTGGGGCAGAGGCCGAGGAGCCATCCTCAGCGCCCGGGCCATCTCTGCTCCAATGGAGCCTCGGCTGCGGGAAGGGAAGAGAGAGACAGAGAGGAAGGAGAGGGGAAGGGGTGGAGAAGCAGATGGGTGCTTCTGTGTGCCCTTGCCGGGAATCGAACCCGGGACTTCTACACGCCAGGCCGACGCTCTACCACTGAGTCAACTGGCCAGGGCCTGAAAATTTGTATTTCTTAATTTCTTCACCTCTTTTACCCTGTCCTCCAAACCCCCACCCCCCTGGAAACTATCATAATTGGACAATGTTATGTTTGCACATAGTTTTATGAAGACATCAAGGATCTTTAAAATATTTAATTTTGCCTTTTTCTGAAAGAGAACTATAATACTTTTTCTTTAAAAAATTTTAGCCCATGCCTGACCAGGTGGTGGCGCAATGGATAGAGCATTGAACTGGGATGCAGAGGACTCAGATTTGAGACATCGAGGTTGCCAGCTTGAGAGCGGGCTCATCTGGTTTGAGCAAAGCTCACCAGCTTGGACCCAAGGTCACTGGCTTGAGCAAGGGGTTACTGAGTTTGCTGAAGGCCCACAGTCAAGGCACACATGAAAAAGCAATCAATGAACAACTAAGGTGTGCAACAAAAAACTAATGATTGATGCTTCTCATCTCTCTCCGTTCCTTTCTGTCTATCCCTCTCTCTGACTCTCTCTGTCTCTGTCTCTGTAAAAAAAAAAAAAAAAAAAAAAAAATTTAGCCCTGGTAGGTGGCTCAGTTAGAGCTTCATCCCAATATGCCAAAGTTGAGGGTTTGAATGTGCCCCTTGGTCAGGGCATATTCAAAAGGCAACAAATGAATAAATAAATAAGTGAAACAACAAATTGATGTTTTTCTCTCTATGTCTTTTTCTTCCTCTCATTTTCAATAAATAAAAATTTTAAAAAATTTAATATACACATAAGAAAGCATATATATCATAAGAAAGCATAATTATTATTTTTGTGTGTGTGTGACAGAGACAGAGAGAGTCAGGGAGAGGAACAAATAGGGACAGACAGACAGGAAGGGAGAGGGATGAGAAGCATCAATTCTTCGTTGCAGCACCTTAGTTGTTCATTGATTGCTTTCTCATGTGTGCCTTGACAGGGGTGGGGGCCTTCAGCAGACAGAGTGGCCCCTTGCTCAAGCCAGCGACCTTGGGCTCAAGCTGGTGAGCTTTGCTCAAACCAGATGAGCCCGCGCTTAAGATGGTGACCTCGGGGTCTGGGTCCTCTGTGTCCCAGTCCTATGCTCTATCCACTGCAACACCGCCTGGTCAAGCTAATTATTCATTTTTAAAAACTAAATATACTCAAGTAACCAGCATTCAGAAGAAACAGAACATTACCAGCACCCCATAATTCCCCTTGTGTTGTTTGCCCAAAAGAGAGAGAAAAAAATGGTTTAAAAATAGTTTAATGCCTGGCCTCTGGTGGCGCAGTGGATCAATAGTCGACCTGAAAATGCTGAGGTTGCCAGTTCAAAACCCTGGGCTGCCTGGTCAAGGCACATATGGGAGTTAATGCTTCCTGCTCCTCCCCCCTTCTTTCTCTCTATCTCTCTCTCTTCTCTCTAAAATGAATAAATAAAAAAAATTACAAAAAAATAGTTTAAAATGGTACCTTCTAAGATATAGAAGGATATATATATTTATCATTATAGATTAAATCTGTGGTTAAAAGTAGTGTTCACTTTCTTTGATTCACATATATTCCAGGTGCTTTGGGCCTCTTGGAATTTATAAACACTCAACCTTGGCATCACTTGTTTATTATCAGCTTTAACCTTTCAGTGTAAACTATAGAGAGTCCCTAATGAAGACAGCCCCTCCCTTTCTGGCAGTTACTCATTGTTTTCTGTGCCCATTCCCATGATCTTTGGCTCTCCATATTTCCCTCCTTAGCCCCAGAAGAACTACTGTCCTGACTTCTAACACTAGAGATTGGGTAGGCCTGTTTCTGTGCTTTATATATATAAATGGAATCATCTTGTGTGTACTCTTCTGTGTCTAGCTTCCTTTATTAACCATCAAAATTTTGAAGTGGTTTTTGATGTTGTTTTCAATACTTTCTCATGTACGAAGGCTAAAATGTGCAGAAAAGAGTAAAGAAATGGAAAAATAATAAGCATGATATTACCACCTATAGAGAAATACTAAAACTTTTGGCTATTTCTTTCCAATCTGTTTTGTATAAAATGTTTTAAAAATTTACATAACTAAGATGTGCTGAGTATTCAGTTTGAGCTCTGCCTTATTTTGACTTAATATTGTCTGGTATTTTAGCATTTTCTTTTGCATTAGTGATTCTTCATAAATATCATTGTAAAAGGCTGGGCATCGTCATCTCATAAATGAACCATCATGTCGTTACTCATTGTCCATAGGGTAAACATTTAGTGTTTCCAGTTACTTACCAAGCAAGTAATGCAGTGGTTCACATCTCCATACCTAAACCTTTTTCTGCATTCTCAATATTTACTAGGTATGTTAACGCAGAATAGACCATTGTTAGTGCAAGAAAAGGGGAAGGGAAACAAGGAGGGTTATGTCATCCACTAAATAAGGGAGTCAGTAGTCCTGAGACTAGACAAAACAAGGTAACCAAGCGTCCTAACAGTTACAAGAAAAAACTGCAAAGGGGAACCTTGAAACCCTGTCTATTAGCCCTGATAACAGGAAAACAAAGCCTTGAAGCCTAGAATATATAACTCCTAAGACCCCAACAGGCAGGGTGCTCAGACTAGTTGAGTTTGTCCGCTTATGCCTTGTGCCAGTGTATATCTTTGCTTAATAAACTGTTCGCTTTGCTTGAATGCTGCATCCTGTCTTCCAGCTGAACTCTTTCTTGTGAGAACGTGACAAGAATCAAGGAGGGAGAGGCCCTCTTGGACTTGGTTCTTCCTTGGTGACAGGTAGCTATCTAGATGTAACATTACTTGTCAAAGTGTCTGAACATTTTAGATTCATTTGCTAAACATATTAAAAAATATTTTCATGAATATTGTACAATTTATACTCCTGTCAGCAATATAGAAACGTGCCCCTTCTGTGGCATCCTTATTAGTACTGCCTTTTATATTACTAAAAAAGATGTCTGCTTTAATGGGGGGGAAAATTGAATCGATTCAGCCTTAAAATGAAGTTGAGTATTATCTCATGTTTACTTGTTATTTGCATTTTTTTTATTGCAACAATCAATGCCTTTCTCCCATTGTATGATTTGTAAAATATTGGTATTATTTCTCATAACTCCATCTCAGTGATTCCAAGCATGGGCATTCAGAAATCCCAAGAGGCCCAAAGCATCTGGAAGATAAGTGAAACAAATGAAGGGAACACCATTTCTAAATAAAGATTGAACCTATAATGATATAACCTTCTGTATCCCGGAAGCCACCATTTCTAAAGGCACTTAGATCACTACAGGGTATGAAGCTGCGAGCACCTTTTCATGTGCACTTTTCCTTACCTCCATTATGCTTGGCTGCTGTCACTCTTGAAACTTGCTCCTAATTGAGACATCATTCATACACTGTACCTTGAGACCACAAAGAGACCGCTTTTCTTCAACTTAATATTCCAAAGTCTGACACATAACATGCTGATTAATGGAAAGCAGTTTTAGGATTTTATTTATTTATTTATTTTTGCTACTGAAACTCATAATGTTGGTTTTTGATGAGTCTGTGTAGAGAAATCAAACTTTGAATGACAAGTTTTAAACTCCTCGCTTAAATAATTTAAACAGAAAAAGTCTACTGTTATATGTAAAGGTAACTTTGTTCTATATTCTTTTACACTCCTGATCAATTTAAAAAATGTATTATAACTTTTCTTCTTTTATTTATTTTTTTTGTATTTTTTTTGTATTTTTTTTTTTTTTTTTGTATTTTTCAGAAGCTGAAAACGGGGAGAGACAGTCAGACTCCCGCATACGCCCGACCGGGATCCACCCGGCACGCTCACCAGGGGCAATGCTCTGCCCTCCCGGGCGTCGCTCTGTCGCGACCAGAGCCACTCTAGTGCCTGGGGCAGAGGCCGAGGAGCCATCCCCAGTGCCCAGGCCATCTTTGCTCCAATGGAGCCTCGGCTGCGGGAGGGGAAGAGAGAGACAGAGAGGAAGGAGAGGGGGAGGGGTGGAGAAGCAGATGGGCGCTTCTCCTGTGTGCCCTGGCCGGGAATCGAACCCAGGACTTCTGCACGCCAGGCCGACACTCTACCACTGAGCCAACCGGCCAGGGCCTCTTCTTTTATTTTATATTTGTATTATCTCATCCAGAAGTGTGTATAGTTCTTAATCCTTATTTGTGTTCTAGAAACTGGAAAGAAGGCTCTATTGACCACAAAATCTAAGACAAACCTTACTCTCCGTTCCAGAGCATAAAAGAAATTTTAAATCAAATGTTTAATAAATTGGGGCTCTAAGATGAGCTACATACTATTTCCAGAATTTTTGTATTAGGGAGTCTTGAAAATGTTCAAACTAAAATCTAGAATTACACCTTCCTTTCCTACCCTTCTAACTCTCACTTTCTGTCTTTTCTTTTTCCTTTATTTCTTTTTCATTCTCACATTTCTATCTTCTTTCCTTCTATAATAAATACTGGCCCTGGCTGGTTTGCTCAGTGGTAGAGCGTCGGCCTGGCGTGCAGAAGTCCTGGGTTCGATTCCCGGCCAGGGCACACAGGAGAGGTGCCCATCTGCTTCTCCACCCCCACCCCCTCCTTCCTCTCTGTCTCTCTCTTCCCCTCCCGCAGCCAAGGCTCCATTGGAGCAAAGATGGCCCGGGCGCTGGGGATGGCTCCTTGGCCTCTGCCCCAGGCGCTAGAGTGGCTCTGGTCATGACAGAGCGACGCCTCGGATGGGCAGAGCATCCCCCCTGGTGGGCGTGCTGGGTGGATCCCGGTTGGGCGCATGCGGGAGTCTGTCTGACTGCCTCCCCGTTTCCAGCTTCAGAAATACTTATGTGCCAGTTACTGTTGGTCAACGTAGAAACATCAAAACCAGCCTGGCCAGGCGGTGGCGCAGTGGATGGGGCATCGGACTGGAATGCAGAGGACCCGGGTTCGAGACCTCGAGGTTGCCAGCTTGAGCGCAGGTTCATCTGGCTTGAGCAAAAAGCTCACCAGCTTGGACCCAAGGTCACTGGCCTGAGCAAGGGGTTACTCGGTCTGCTGAAGGCCCACGGTCAAGGCACATGTGAGAAAGTAATCAATGAACAACTAAGGTATCACAACGAAAAACTAATGATTAGTGCTTCTCATCTCTCTCCATTCCTGTCTGTCTGTCCCTATCTATCCCTCATCTATCCCTCTCTCTGACTCTCTCTCTTTGTCACTGTAAAAAATAAAATACAATAAAATAAAATAATAAAATGACAAAATGTTATCTTTAAAAAAAAAAAAGAAACATCGAAACCTATAGAAAACGTTTATGACCTAATTTGAGCCAAACTAAGGACAATTGCTGGGAAGTAAAACCTCAACAAGTTGAGAAAAATGCTCTATAGAATGTCAGTTTTGCAGCTTATTTTATACGTTAGAATCAAAGGAAGGGACGTAAGGCTGGTTGGGTTACGTGAAATTCGTTGGTGGTCGATTAAAGAAGCAGAAGAAAGCTACGTGGGGAAATCTCTGGGACCGAATAAAAGGTGAAACAGAGAGACACATAGTTCTTTTACATAGGTGAGGACAAGGTAGTAAAAAATGAACATTTACAGGACATAGAGATGGTGTGCAAGGGAGGGAGGACAAGATAACAGTGAGGGGCTCTATGGTGTCCTGCTCTGGTGGGGAGGTTGTTCCCTGAGGGGTCTAGAAAAGAAGATTACTCTGCGTTTCAGAGGTATGTTATCTTAGCTGCAAAAAGATTTTTATTGATATTTTGGCTGCCTCTTATAATCGGCTCACTTAAGACAAAGGCTGACCCTAGTGAAGCAAGCTACCTGCCCAGGAGTTGGCTTGCTGCCCTGACTGCTCTTAGTTAAGAGTTTTTCATGTTCAACCACCCTCTGTAGTTACTTTCAGTCTCTGAAAGTGTAGGACCGGCATCCCCTGACCTTGTTCTAGATGTCAGGTGGAATTAAAAAAAACAAAAAAACAAACAAACCAAAAGCAAGTGAGGGAAAAATACTAAACACTTGTCTATTCTTACACAATTACCTGTTGAGCTGAGAGTGTGACATTCAGGATAGACACCCCTAGCTAGAATTTTAAGGATACACAGAACAGTCTGGGTGGGATAGGCTAGACCTCACCAACCTGCAAACTCTTGCAGGTTAAGAAGTGTCCTGATTCTAAGATGCTCATTTGAGAGGAATGTTTTAAAATACAATAGTTAAAATAAATAAAAGAATATATGGAGGAAAGAGCAAAGGCCTTTGAACTTGTTTTCTGAAAATACCTATAGTGAAGGGGAAAGAGAATTTCCTAAAAGTAAATGAAATCACTGATTCCAGAAACAGATCTGGTTTTGATTCTTGGCTAATTCATTTATTTCATTTATTAGCTATGCAACCTATTCTTCAAGCTTTCTTTCCCTTACCTGTAAAAAGAGGGTGATAATGATGATTTTTTTTCATAGTTTTTGGAAGAATAAATGCAATAACTATATAAAGCAGTATAGTGCCTTGTGCATAATAAGCACTTAATAACTATTATTTCTATAACTTACAGAAGGAGGTATTTCATATCAAAAAGTACATAGCCTGACCAGGTGGTAGCGCAGTGGATAGAGCGTCAGACTGGGAAGCAGAGGACCCAGGTTCGAGACCCCAAGGTTGCCAGCTTGAGCACGGGCTCATCTGGTTTAAGCAAAGCTCACCAGCTTGGACCCAAGGTTGCTGGCTCAAGCAAGGGGTTACTCGGTCTGCTGTAGCCCCACGGTCAAGGCACATATGAGAAAGCAATCAATGAACAACTAAGGTGTCGCAACATGCAACGAAAAACTAATGATTGATGCTTCTCATCTCTCCATTGATGCTTCTCATCTCTCTCATCTTCCTGTCTGTCTGTCCCTGTCTATCCCTCTCTCTGACTGTAAAAAACAAACAAACAAAAATACATAAAGCTACATTAAAAAATGTCCCTTTTTCCGTAGTCCCAGCTTTTAATTTATTATTTTCAGTTGCTCCACTTTAAGGATGTTGGTTGTACATGCTGAGACTGTGGTTTGGTCGGTGGGAAGTTACACAATGTGCTTTATTTATGCTGACCATTTGAGAAATTCCTCTGTTGCTACAAGGAGTTGGCATTTCTGAATAACCTAAAGCATGGTTTAAAAATGAGAATTTCTGGGTATTGAGAATAACGAGTATGCCTCCGAATTATTGTTCAGCTGTCCTTCCTGTTTACAATAGAATGAGAAGTGTTTTAGATTGGCAGCCTGTTCTGGTTGTTGAGACTAGAACCCACAGTATTTCTTGTCTCCTTTACTTTGCCTCTAATTCTTATACTGGATATTCATTTATCAAAAACTGGAGGATAGTCTTATTCTTTATTATTTAATAGACAGATTTATTAGGGAGAACTTTTTTTATTGTTTTAAAGTTAGCCACAGTGAGCCAGCTGTGCCACCTGCTGAAGCTGGTGCTTGTGTGTGGGGCTCTGGCACACCCGGCCTGGCCAGCACCACGTGTGCGTTCCGTGAGGACTGGTCCCGTGCTCAGCTCGTGCACGAGTTCTCCGCCAAGGACATCCATGGACTCGTGGTTAACCCGAACAAGTACCAGGGCTTCCTGTGCATGGCCATCACCGTGGCCTTGGAATGAGGCAGAAGGGATGTAAACTACTTCAGCTCATGGGCCTGCATGCCCGATAAGCTGAGTGTAGCTTACTGAGCCGGGCTTGTCCTGGCACAATTCAAGAGACAGGAGCTGTAACCAAAAGAAATGACCCACAGGTTTTTGGCTGCCTGTGCAACAAAAGCCTACTCGTGACACAGGTGCTGGTGAGAAGGAAAGAGGTTCATTCAAGTGCCAGCCGCCTGAAATGATGGGGGCTCCTGTCCTCAAACACCCGTCTTACTCTTTGGTGCAAGCAGGGGTTTTTATAATGAAAGATGGAGTGGGGAATGAACAGGAAATGGAACGAAGGAATTTAAAGGAGGGGGTTGAGAGTTCTTTGATGGGGGGTGGGGAGCTACATGCAAGCTTGCCCAGTGCACTCTGATAACTGACGGGAAAGCCAGCACATCTCCTGGCACTGACATCTCTGAAGGCTGGAGTCAGTTCCCTGGGCTGTCCCAGGAACTGAAGCTAGCAAGTAACTTACAAATTAGGGCTTTTGTTCTATGTAGGAAGTCCTCACAGGTTCCCAAAGTCAGGTTGTTTTCTTGGCCTTGAGCAAGAATTAGAACTGCAAGCTTCAGCATGGTGGGAGGGAGGAGAAGAGGAGGCCAAGGTATAACACCTGCTTATACTTATTCTTCTTGCTTGCATGTTAACACTTGATGTGCATCAGCCGGGGGGAACAGGCCTCTTAACTGTAACACAAACTTGGTCATAGGTGAAAGCACAGGATCGATTATATACTTCGGATTTGTTACACGATATATAAATGTGATCACTGAACTAGTGATAATTGAATCATGGTTATAAGAGCAGCATATCAGATATAACATTTTATAAAAATCCTATTATAAGCTCACTCTTTAGTAATTCTTATTTAGCTCTATTTTCTGACTAGTCAGACTAATATCAGTACATCAATAATATAGCATATTCTCAGTTACAGAGCCAGGGACTAACATTAAGATCAAAGAATTTGCCGCTGGGTTTAATGCCCAATTTGATAACTATAACAAGATTTGTGTTGTCGAGAATGAAGCCCATCCAGTGTGGAAGTGAGTGAAAGTCCAGCCCCAAAGGAATGACATCCTGGGAAATGCCATCAAATAGAACTTGACCAAGTTCCCCATTACTAAAAATGGCTGTCTGGTGAAGAGGTCGGGTCCCATGGAAGAGCCCCTGATCATAGAGAAAAACCTGCCCTGCTACCTTTAGCTCCACAAGTGTGCACCCTCCATCTGAGCCCACTGCCCAGGCCCCTTGGAGCCTGCCCTCGGCCCTCAAGGTAGTCTGTCTAAAAACCAGCTAGCTGGTGGGGCAGACCCAAGAACTCCGCATATACCCCTGCCAGAGGACAGCCCCTTGGCCCAGCCTGGCTCACAGCTCAGCACCCCGACCCCTGGCTGCCTGTGGGAACAAAATATACAAGTTGCCAGGGTGGAGGGATCAGCCATCGTTATTGATAAAGAGAGGCTATAACGCTCTTATTCACACTTCCTTAATTTTTTCATTCCAAAAGGTATGAAGTTTAGATTTTGGAATAATGTCCTAAATTAGTTAAATAAATATTCTTTCAGCCACTAAAGAAGTCTTTATTGAGTCTTTATTTTAAGGACGTGGACTGTTTTTATGGTAATAATTAAAAAAAAAAGTTTCTCACTGGATTCCTTGTGAAAACTGACTGCTTACTAGCAGCAGCTGATCAGGAAATAGGACATTAACTGTAGTCACCGAAAGTGAAACAAGCCAGCGATGAAAGAGGTCCCTAGCTAGCTAGGGACGACAATGTGGGACCGTTTGTTCTTACAGTATCTGGTGTGCATTAGTCAAATATTTGAGGGAACAAACCATAGAACTATGGTGGTTTTCTGGAAGTTCCTTTTACTTTTCGATTGTCCTGATAGGCTGTGACAATTTCTATCACTCTGTGCTTGCTAGAACGTACCAGCTCAGTGCTGGGAATACGTGTGTACTGACTGAAATGAGAATGATATGTCAGAATCAAACTTGCCTTGGTTCCCGGTCCAAAGGAGGAGTCATCACACTAGAGCTACGACTCACATGGCAGTTCTGCCTTTTTCCTGTCCTGTGTTTCTAAGCAAATCATAAAGCCTTAAGCATAAGCATGATTATTGGTCACTATGATTATAATTAGGACAAAAATCAAAGAAATATAAATGCTTAAGTATAATTAATGTTCTCTTACCTGTTTCATAAGTACTCATTCTTCATTGTAAAAAATATTTTTAAAATTTCCCATTAAATTTCAATACTTCATGACTCCAAACTCTCCCATGTGACAGATAGTTTCAGGGCTTGGAGAAGTCTACCCAGTCTTGAGTAAAATCCCTAACATTCTTGCAACTTTCTGACTGTCAAATATTTAAGTCTTGCCAGTTCATTCCAGCCTTTCCTCAAGGTTAGAATGTAAGGCAATTCTCAGAGGGTTTTTTTTTTCTTTCCTTTTTTGCATTTTTCCGAAGCTGGAAACGGGGAGGCAGTCAGACAGACTCCCGCATGCGCCCGACCGGGATCCACCCAGCACGCCCACCAGGGGGCTATGCTCTGCCCATCCGGGGCATCGCTCTGTTGTGACCAGAGCCACTCTAGCGCCTGAGGCAGAGGCCAAGGAGCCATCCTCAGTGCCCAGGCCATCTTTTGCTCCAATGGAGCCTCGGCTGCAGGAGGGAAAGAGAGAGACAGAGAGGAAGGAGAGGGGGAGGGGTGGAGAAGGAGGGGTGGAGAAGCAGATGGGCGCTTCTCCTGTGTGCCCTGGCCGGGAATCGAACCCGGGACTCCTGCACGCCAGGCCGACGCTCTACCACTGAGCCAACCGGCCAGGGCCTTCTCAGAGGTTTTTACATTAACTTTTTCTCTCTGTCTTTCTTCCATAGGGCAGTAAAGGGGAGATTGTGTCTGTCTGTGAAGGACTTCACAGTTCCCTGGATGAACTTTTCTCTCTCTTTCAATCCCAGCTCCAGCTTCATTATTTTCTAATGCACATTAAATAGTCTCTTCACAGCTATCTTTCTCAGAGAGTCAACATACAGAAAACACATTTATAACAAATCTCTACTTTAAAAAATATATTTAAACACTATATTTTATTTAAAATACAGTAAGATTTGAAAACATATATAAGAGATAACCACTTACTGGCCTGTTTTTTTTGTAAGTACCATAAAGGTAGTTACAGAGCCATGTGTGTGAGTGTGTGTGTGTGTGTGTGTTTTGTTATGTATTATTGTCTTTCTTCCCTTCAGTTTTGTCCACTTTTATTAACTTCTGTATTTTCAGCATCTAGAAGAGTACCTGGCACATAAAAGATATTAAAATATTTGTCGAGTGAATAAATTAATGTCTTTTCCTTCCTTTCTAGCTCCTATTAACATGAAAGGGTCCTGCCTTATTGAATTGTGTTTAAAAGATGTATTTGAGTGAGAGCTAAGAGGTTCCAAACAAGGAATTCATAGATTTTAACTGAAGTCACCAAAAGATAGTTATGTGATAGACATGTCTTATCTTCTGAGAATTCTTCAGAGGAAACCTGAATAAGGTGTATTTATTTCATATCTCACAGAAATGTAACAGTTTCTCACAAGAGATTAAGTTGGTGCAAGGGTGTAAAGTCCTGGATTTAGGGTCCAGCTCTCTCTCTTATTATGCCCCGGACCATGAGCAAATTTACTTTGACTTTTCTAGACTTCTGTTAACAGTATCACCAGATTGGATTAATATCTCCATGATTTTCACCCAGCCACAGTTCATAGCACTGTGGGTATACACTATGTCTTTCCCACTTATCACATTATTTTGAATATATCTATGTACATGTGCTTCCCTCACTAGATCTAAGAAACTTGGACTCTACTTCATAAAAATAATTGCTACTATTTTTTGAGTACTTTAAAGTGTCATATTCTACTTAATTGAATGCTTTTAAGAACAATATTGAACATATATCTAACTTCGTTATTTCAGAATAGGAAATTTAAAACTTTGAGAACTTAACCAACACACCCCAGGTCTGTAAATGTCTGGGATTCCAACCTCTACTCTGACCCAAAAATCTCTGCTCTTAACCACCTTTCACTTGATCCTCCCTCCCCTCTAAAAGACGACTACCATGTACTTAACACGTACAAAGTGTCAAATACTTCAACTCTGTGTCTGTAAATGGCTTGCATCTGGGGGCTGAATGAGAAACTATGTTCTTCATTGTAACGACTTAAGTTATGTTTCTATTCACTAGTCCTAATGGGTTTTAAAAAAAGACAAATAACTATAGATGTACAGATATATATATAGCTTGCAATATTTACCTTGCTGATTATGTAGAAATGTGGTTTTGAATTATTTAAATTTAAAATAGTTTTGTGCAGTAATCTTTTTCCTTTATTTTTAAAAAACAATATTGTTTTTATGATTTTATTCATATTCTTTCTGGATGTTATTCCTTATGGAAATGCATAACATTTCCATACCAGATTTTGCTGATTTATTTATTTCTCTAGTACCAGACACTTGTATTGCTCTTAACTTCCTGTTCGGTATAGGGTTCCTGAGTGCAGACCACATGTCTGTGGACCTCCGTGGAGGCCACCATAAGAATATACTCAGGTGTAGGATTACCTGTTCATGGTCTGTTCATCACCCACTACTCCAGTAAGTACTGGAGTACTCTCCTGAATTGCTAAAACACTATTGTCTCACCTGCAGTGCATAATCATTCTCACTTCCCTGTTTTTACTAAAATTTAACATTTTTTTGATTACCTACTTTTTGTCTATCTGATGTTTAGTTTATGTACCTCAATTTACGTCAAGTTTAGTCTTGTTTAATGTCACTAATTTTTTGTAGGATTGAGCATGTATTTCTAGACTTGTTAGCATTTTGTGTTCCCTGTCTATAAATTGCATCGTATCCTTTATTCGTTCTTCTACTGTATTTTCTTTCTTTTGTTGATTCATATATATCCCTTCTCTATTTTAGACATAAATCCCTTTTGGATGTTTAGCTATTACAAATATTTTCTCTCAATCTGTCACTGATGAGTTTATCTTGTCTGTGGTACTATTTTTTGGCAAGAAATCTTGAATTTTAATGTTAATCTATCTATCTATCTATCTATCTATCTATCTATCTATCTATCTATCTTTCTATCTCTCTATCATCTATCGACCTTATGACTTTAGTATTTGAGTCTTATTAAAAACATTTCTTCCTCCCTTAAATCTGCAAATATATTCTGTTACATTTTTTCCTGTTGACTTTATAGTAAAACCAATGTGAGAAGTAGAATCCCGGGAGTAGAGTCAGAGGAGGTGAGTGCCTTGTTCATGAAAAACAAATAGATCTTTACAAGGAAATGGAAAAATAAAAATAAATGTAAACAAAAATATGCATGTTCATCAATAAGAGGTGCTCACTGGACAGATATAAAATGTGTAAATTTTAGCCCTGGTTGGGTAAGTGGATAGAGCAGTGTCCCCATGCACGGAGATCATGGGTTAGGTGCCCAGCCAAGGTACGAATGAGAAGCAACCACTGAGTGCACAACTACATGGAACAACTAAGTAGAACAATGAGTTAATGCTTCACTTTCTCTCTCTCTCTCTCTCCTTCTTCCTCCCCCTTCTCCTCTCTCTCTCCCTCTCTCAAATCATGAAAAGCATTTTTTTAAAAGTTTAAATTTTAAGACAAGGAAGTTTGAACTAGCTAATGAAGAGTATAACAGAAAAAAAAAGAGACAGAAGCATGGGCAATAGGAAATATAAAATACAATCACTGAAGATATCCTAATATCAATACAATAGTCATTACATTCCATTAAAAAGGCTCAAAGTCATTTATCAAATGTACAAATTTTATAGAAAAAAAGAATGTAGGAAAGGTGAAAGGAATAAATGAGAAGAGATATACCCCGAAAACATGAACACCAAAGTAGCAATTTTAGGTTAAGTAAACATTTAATGCAATAAAGCTCTTAAATGTCAAAAAGAGAGATATTATACATGAGAAAAAGAAACTAGCTCAAGAATAAAACTATACATGCACCAGTCAATTTAGCATCAAGATACATAAGGGAACAATTGTTCTATTGGGGTGAAGTGCTTAAGGTTCATCAGCCCTCTTATCATGTATTTGGCCTTCGCTGGTTGTGTGTACCTGGCAGGGGACAAAGGTTTAGCTCCTAGCATTTGTCCTTCCAAGTGCATTTAAGGATTGAACATGGGGGGACTTTCCTCAGCACAGAGTTCTGATGTGAGGTTCCATTTATTGTTTTCTCAAATCTCATGACCTCATCTCTCAGGGACCTCCTTGAACCTCAGCCCAACACTGCCCTGTCCCAAAAGCCACTCCCCTGGGCCATCATCTCCTGGATCCCGTGGGTGTCCTGGTCAGGGCTGAAGGACAAGGATCAGAGAGCAGCTGGTCTGCCCGTTGCTTTCCATCCCCATGGTGATGGGTTTCTCAGCTGTCCCGATGTGACATCACAGCCCCTGACAAGTGCTATGGGCCCTGACTGGCAATGATCCAGCCGAGAAACACGGGGCAGAGAACAAGACAGCACAGGAAAGCTCCCGGCGGGCAGTCCTCTGTTAGTGCCACTGGTTTTCTGCTCCAGCTCTAGGATCCAACCCCTGTGTCCCCCCTGGATTCTCTCAGACTCTTTGTGAATTGTCTACCCAATTTCTTTTCACTATGGCCTTTCTGGGCTCAACTTTGGGCGGAGTGATGGTATCAACATGAGTTCATCATTTTCTGAAGAAATAGAAAATCTTATGCTGCCTGGCTTGTGGTGGCACAGTAGATAAAGCACAGACCTGGAAAACCGAGGTCGCCAGTTCAAAACCCTGGGCTTGCCCAGTGAAGGCACATATGGGAGTTGATGCTTCCTGCTCCTTCCTCCTTCTCTCTCTCTCACTTTCTCCTATCTAAACATGAATAAATAAATTCTAAAAAAGGAATAAAAGATCTTTCTAGAAAAAAAATCTTATGCTTTATTCCTTTACAGGTATTAGATGCATAAGCTATGTTTGCAGCAACATTGATCTGAACTGTCTTACCTACCTCCCAAGTTCATTACAAAAAACAGTTACGTTTGAAAATTATAAATAGAAATGTATAATACACTGTACTTAAAATAGTATGACTTAGCATCTAGTAACTATTTAGTGAATACGCACTCAATAAATATTAATTTGGATGAGCAATCAGAGTAGACTACATTCCACCATGATAGAATTCTTTCCTATGTGCTATGCTTCATTTGCAGAAAAGAAAAAGATTACTTCAGGTCAATGTTAACCAAATCTTTTAACACAATTAGTAGTTGCTTGAGATTCGTCATTTCAAAAAATTTTTAACTTCCCAATTTTGACCAAAATCTCACCAATTGTGAGTGGGCTTTGCAAAATTAAATGCAGAAGTTTTGATCATGAAGTGAAAGCTCTCTCTGACCTTGTGTTAAAGAAAATTTACATGTCCTTCTTCGTGATATTCTAGAAAGAAAAAGGAGAAGTGCTCTCTGGAAGTGAATTTTCACTCTCCTTGTGTTCCACCTCCTTGCAAGAGTAGACTTAGTCCCCACTTACTTGACAATCAAAACATGCTCCATAATTTCCAAATAAGGAGTAAAATTTGCCATGTAGACGTCTGGTACCTGAAATCTGTGGTTCTAGTTTCAGTTAACACAAACAATATCCGTATCCTATGGAGGCACCAGGAAGTTCAGTTTGGAGTTGACCTAATTAACTCATGCAGAACACGCCACTGCGCTAACTGATATTTGACAAAATAGTGTAACTGAAATATGAACCATTCCACCCTTTGTAAGATTTCAGTTCTAGCCCTTTATCAGATTAGACCACCATAATTAATCTATCTGGTCTGAATTAGTGTAACTTTGTAAAACTGAAATTGCCCTCACTAATGTAACTTTATTGCTGTTTTTGGCATTCTTGAATGTTGACGTAAAAAAGAAATGGTCCTGTGGAATTAAGGTTTCAGCACCATTTTAGATGTCTCCATTGCAAAGATTAATAGTCTAGCAAGAACTGCCATTCAGAGAGTACTCTGTATTTCTAGGCACATGCTTTACTGGATCTCATTCTCACTATAATCATGCTAAATGGATGTTATAATCTGCCCTTTATATAGATGAGGAAACCCAGCCCAACTGAAACAACTTGTCCACGGCTGAGAATTCCAACCACAGAATTCAAATCCAGGTCTGCTTGATCTCAAAGTCTGTGACCTTAAACAAAATTTTGCATTGTTACTCTGCTACCCAGTTTCCCTAAAATAAGGATTCCAGTAATCGATTATTCTTATAAAATGGCAAGAGGTTATCTGCAGAAGGGAGAAGCTACACTTTAGTGCCACAATTCTGGTTGAAGTGGCAAGGCACAACCAGGACGATCTGTGGCACATGCAAGATTGCCTGGAACTTCCCAGATTCCTTTTGGCAGGCACAAGAAAAGACTGGGCTTTGGTTAGCCAAAAATGCTGGGAGACACCAAGCCTTTGGACATTTAAGAGAAATTTGCTTTTACAGGCAAAGACTTCTGGGGCATTTAGATGATGCGTATACATGAGAGTTTACCTTTGACTTCAGAATCTTTAATAAACATCTTTTGAAGATCTCTTGATCTACACTATGTATTTTCTGGTTTTTCTTGGTTTTAAGGAAACCTGTATCAAATAAAATACTCAATTCTAACAGTCTCCCAAATATTCTTATGTGAGTTGGTAGATTTCAAATTGTGTTCTGTGTAGCCCTTGGGGTTCCACAGCCTCCCTCAAGGGGTACCCTGTTGCTAGGGTAGAAGGGGCAGGGACAGAGCTTTGGCTAGGCGCATCACACCTCAGTCGGAGCAACTCCTTGGACACAGGTGTAAAGAACATAAGCTTAGATCCACTGTTTAGCGATTTGATTTCTTTATGCCTCAGTGTCATCTGTAAAAGGGTACTAACAATCCTACCTGCTAATGATTAAATGACTATATATAACTTATATAACTGACAACAAATAAACACTTATTGTTATAACTGTTGTTTTATTATGCTTCTTTATGTAATTGTGTTATAATCAAGAGTGCTGAAAAAATTTTAAATCACTTTCTCTTTAATCACTGAACTTCTTTGTGGCAAGGCACAACCTGTTTTTTTGTGGCAAGGCACAACCTTTAAAAATTTAAATCACTTTCATCTGACCTGTGGTGGCGCAGTGGATAAAGCGTCGACCTGGAAATGCTGAGGTCGCCGGTTTGAAACCCTGGGCTTGCCTGGTCAAGGCACATATGGAAGTTGATGCTTCCAGCTCCTCCCCCCTGTCTCTCTCTCTGTCTCTCTCTCCCTCTCTCTCTCCTCTCTAAAATGAATAAATAAAATAAAAATTTTAAAAAAATAAATAAAAATTTAAAAAATTTTAAATCACTTTCTCTTTAATCACTGAACTTCTTTGTGTTTAAACTGTTTTTCAGTCTATTTAATTTTTATTTGTTATAATTTTCTTGGTAAATGAGATCTAACTTATCTCCAGAATACCACTTTTGAGGCAGCAAACTGCCCTTTCCAAAAATGACCAGTTGTCTCTGTAAGAAATTTGAAAATCATGTTTATTTCTTGGCTAGATGATCTGAGGAATGAGATTGTGACAACTTAAAATATTTTGCTGCCCTTTCTGCACCTGAGGGAAAATAGAAGTAAAGGAGTTGGCCAACAGCAAAGGAAAAATAATGCCTATTGCTATCATTTTAATGTTTTTTATTTTCCTTGCTCCTCATTTCTATGTTTGAAACACCTTTAAAGTAATTTTCATAAGAAAAAAATTCCACTATTTTTATTGTACTTTTCTTCACGTTTGAACTATAAAATGTATTACATATACAAACTTGTGTAATTTACTAATTAAAAAGAAGACTGAAATGAGCCCTATTGTGTAGATATCTTTGTTTGCCCTTCACCTTGACCCCATTGCTCAGGCGAGCTGATCTGTATGGTCTCTGCCTACAGCCTCCTTTGCCTTCTGGAGACCAACGGTGCACTGCATGAACTCATTTTCTACACACTGCCCCTACCTTTGTAAGTAATTCCTTTAGCAACTTCCCTTCAGATTAATTTCTGTGCCATCTGTTTCCTTTAAGAACCCAACCAACTCCCCAGGGAGCACCCTCTTCCTTCTAGAGCAGTGGCCCCCAACCTTTTTTGGGCCACGGACCGGTTTAATGTCAGAAAATATTTTCACGAACCGGCCTTTAGGGTGGGAAGGATAAATGCACAAAATAAAATTATGCAATTGACGTAAAAAACTGTGATATTTTTAGGCCCTGGCCGGTTGGCTCAATGGTAGAGCGTCGGCCTGGTGTACAGGAGTCCCGGGTTCGATTTCCGGCCAGCGCACACAGGAGAAGAGCCTATCTGCTTCTCCGCCCCTCCCCCTCTCCTTCCTCTCTGTCTCTCTCTTCCCCTCCCGCAGCCAAGGCTCCATTGGAGCAGAGTTGGCCCGGGCGCTGGGGATGGCTCTGTGGCCTATGCCTCAGGCGCTAGAATGGCTCTGATTGTAACAGAGCAACGCCCCAGATGGGCAGAGCATCGCCCCCTGGTGGGCATGCCGGGTGGATCCCGGTTGGGCGCACGCGGGAGTCTGACTGCCTTCCTGTTTCCAGCTTCAGAAAAATACAAAAACAAAAACAAAAAAACTGTGGTATTGTTAAATATAATTGTCGAACTTACGAGACAAGTATCAAGAGTGAGTCTTAGACAGATGTAACAGAGGGAATCTGGTCATTTTTAAAAAATAAAACATCGTTCAGACTTAAATATAAATAAAACGGAAATAATGTAAGTTACTTATTCTTTCTCTGCAGACCAGTACCAAATGGCTCATGGACCGCTACCAGTCTGCAGCCCGGGGGTTGGGGACCACTGTTCCAGAGAACTATGTACTAGTCTAATCTTTGTGCTAATCATTTCCTTGATTTTTTTAAAAAAAATTCATTTTTCTATATATGTATATTAAAACATATTATTTAGTTGCCTTTTTAACTTACATAAATGCATTGACCTAATGTCCCCCTTGCCATGTTCCATTTTCTCTTTCTGCTAATTTGGAAATTATACATTCTATTTCTATCTTTAGTAGCGACTATAGATGTATTGACATTCAGGTTGATGATCCTGCACTCAAGCCAGCAGCCCTACACTCTAGCTGGCAAGCCCAGGCTCAGGCTGGCGACCTTGGGGTATTTTGAACCGGCGACCTCAGTGTTCCAGGTCAATGCCCTATCCACTGCACCACCATCATTCAGGCATTCAATTCTATTTTTTCCCAGCATTTTGGTTCTGCCTTATTTTTATAATTCCAAAAATTAGTCATTGTTGACATTCTTATTTTACATAATCAGTGAATCTCTATTAGCCACATCTTTACCATTTTCTTTACTCATCTTTCCACCTTTCACCTGAGATCTTCTTTCTGGGATCATTTTCCTATTTATGGGAAAACACACTTAGAGATTCTATTTTTTTTTCATCTTTGTCTACCAATGTTTTTATTTTACTTTTGTTTTTAAAACATAGTTTCACTGAGTATATAATTCTCTTAGCGCTCTGAAGGTATTACAATCTTCTGGCTTTCATTCCTTGTTAAGAAACAGCTGTTAATCTAATTGTTAATCCTTTGGAGGTTAATATCTTTTCTCTTTGGCTAATTTTGGAAACTTTTAGGGTTGTTTTATTTCAGTACATTAGTTACAGCAATAGCTTTCCTTTTATTAATTTTGCTGGAGGTTCTTTGGACTCACTGAATCTGAGAATTGTTATTTTCCATCAATTCCAAATTTTTCTCAACCATTATCTCTTCCAAATTTTTCTTTCTTGTTTTATTGGCTCACACTGGGAAACTGATTAGATACACTTTACATTTGCTCATTCATTGACCCTAAACTTTCAACCTCTCTTTCCTAATTTCCATCTCATCGTTTTCTGGCTGTTTTGGGGTTATCATCTCTTCAGTTGTGTCTGATCTGTTTTTTAATCATTCACTGAGCCCTGGCCAGGTAGCTCAGTTGGTTAGAGTACCATTCCTAAGCATAGATATTCCTGGTTTGATCCCTGGTCAGGGCACATACAGGAATAGATTGATGTTCCTGTCTGCCTGTCTCTCTCTCTGTCTTCCTTTTTCTCTTGCTAAAACCAACAAAGAAACATTAAAAAAGAAAAATCGTCCATTGAGTTTTGTAGGGAAGAAGAAACTTTTCTTTACCATCAAGGTTCCTCTGTCGGGTCCAATAATCAAATACACATGAGACAAATTAGCAAAAGAAAACAAGCAAATTTAACACATACATACAAATAGATGGGAACCCCGCATACAGGAGAGTCAGAGGCCTCCACATGCAGGAAGGAGGTTCAGAGACAGAAAGACAACATGGGTATGTAAGAAGTTCTGCGTGAGAGATAAAGTAAGGTGCCTTAGAGACTTCAAAAGGTCATTGCCCGGTGATAAAAAGAGCAGACCTTTAGGCAATAGAATGTAGGTCAAAAGAATTTATCTTTGATAATCTCATATGAACAAGGCCTCTAATTAAAAGTAGGGAGCAGAGGAGGGACAGAATTTTTTCTTGAGCCTGCAGCTAAAGTTGCCTTTAGCTCAGAACAATCTGCACATCTTGGGGTGACTCATTCACAGAGTCTTGGAACCTCCACAGATTCCAACTTCAAATATTACCTTTTAAAATTTATATTTGATTACTTTCAAATCTGATTAGTTGTTCTTGATAGCCTCCTCTTTATATTATTTTTTATTCCTTTTGTTATTTCTTTAAAACATAGTAAACATACCTATTTGATATCCTGTATCTGATAACTTTATTGTTAGCAGGCATTTTGTGTCTCATTCTGCATTTTTCTATTCCTGCTGACTCTTGCTTTTGGTGGCTTGCTTTCTTAATGGCTTGAGGTCATTATCATCAAATCATGCCCCTTGGAAAGTTTCTGTGGAATTCCTTAATGTCTGGATTTAAAGTGTATTCTCCTAGAGCAAATTTATACTTGGGCTAAGCACCTTAGTATACTATCAACCTAGAGATTTTTAATTAACTTTTCAGCTTGGCTTACTAACACAGATTATTTGGATTTCACAAACCCACATAAATATTGGTTTATGGCAGAAATTCTCTGAAGAGATTCTTTCTTCTTTTCTTCTCCGTTCATAATAAAATATTCCACCTTTCTCTATTGCAATTCTTGGTGGTTAGTTTTTAGCTCTGCTAGCGCTGGGTGCACTAACTCAGGTCTATAGCAAAGTTAGTGTGGAATAAATAATGAGATATTTTGAAAACTTTAATAAAAGCCATGAAATGAAAAAAAAGAAAATATTTTGGTTTTGTTTGATTTAAAAATTTGAAAATATGTGTAAATATTAGTGTTTTAACAGTAGAATGAAGAATGTGTCTAGTCTTATCTATCATAGTCTGAAGCAAAAGTCCCGTTGATGTCAGTTATGAGAAAAGAGAGCAGGTTTATATCTGCATGAGATTTCAGGGCCAGGACCTATGTGAGTAAAACATCTGGGAAAATTGCTTCTCTCGCACCTTTTTCTAAAACTGCACTGAGTTAATAGCAAAATTCTCAGAGGTGCGCATCCTCATAGCCTGTCATATTGATGGGTTCACTTCCCACATTTTGTTCCCTAAATCTTAACGACAATGCCTCTTAGAATGGCAGCTGAAGCAAAAATTATTAAATTGTAGGTGTAAATTCCCAACTGATAGTAACTCTCTTCTTTCCTTTTAACCCTTACTTGATGAGGAAAAAAAACTCCCAAATTCATTAAATTAACTCTAAACTTAATGCTCTTTTCAGCAAAAGGGCAAGTCTTAGTAAGTGTAATTTTCTGCCTAACTGGATGTGTCTGAGTTAGTGACATTTAATGAACAACAAGCCCTATATTGGTGGAGGATAAATTATTACTCTCCATAAAAACTCTAAACAAAATTCACTTTTCTTGAGACTACTATGTATTATTTTAAAATTTCCTTTAAAAAGAGGTCAAATCAGAGTATTAAATGAATATACCTCATTTGCATTAACCGAAGGTATTTTATGTAAAATTTTCTTATAACTATGGATAGATATTTTTATATTGAGAAACTATGGATCAGTGATGTTGAGTCATTTGCCCAAGGTGACACAGCAATTAAGGAGCAGAATTGGGATGTGAAGCATCTCATAATTCCCTCTATGTTTTATTATGCCATGCCAATGCTTCTTCAAGCCTTAAAGATCAGACTCTACATAAATGTAGAAGATTGAAGCAGGGAGGAACTTCTACAGCAGTTCTGTGGTCTGACCTCCTAATTTTACAAATCTAGAAATTGAGACCCAGAGAAGTTAAGTAAATAGTCAAGATAATACATTATTTAGAACCTAGATCTTTTGAATTTTGGACAACTGATGGTTTCTCCATACAAATCTGCAATTTAAAATTCATGAACAGTGAATTAAAAAGTTTTTTGATAAACGTTTATAAAAACCCAAACTTTGGATGCTGTTTTAACGCCGAGATATATTGAATATTTGCCACCTAATATTGATTCTGATGTTGTGAAGGAGTGGGGATGTGGTGATGGAGAGTGAAGAATAACAAGGCGCTGGCCTTCTTTCCTGGAGGCTGACCTGCTCTAGGACAGGAAGTCAATCACTCCTTCTATCCTTTCCATCCTGGCTCAGGGCCTTTGCACGTACTGCTCATTCTGCCTGGTGTGCTCTCCCATGTGCCTCATAAGCCCCATTCTTCCTTCAGATTTTGGTTCAAAGCATTATTTCCTCACAGACATCTTCATGAACTTCCCTGGTTAGGGATATGCCCTTACCAGACACTCATAGCACCCCACCTTGCCTTTGGACAAATCACAAATATACTTATTCTTGTAACTGTGGCATTTTGTTTAATGTCTGTACTGCCAGTAGCAACCTGTAAGCTCCACGAGGGGAGGGCTCATGCATGTTTAGTCTCTTGTCATACTCCTGCCTAGAGGTACTTTAACATCTATTTGTTGAATGAATGAATAAGGAAACTCAACTAATATTCATTGTGTACCTACTCGGTGCTTTGTGGCAGGCACTATGACTACCTATGAGGCCCTATGGAGAGGTCCTCTGTCTTAAGCAGTTTACCGTATAGTGGGGGAGAAAAAAATACAATGCTCAGCTGGAAGTTACGCATTGTTCTGGGGAGTTTAGAGATTGTGCAGGGGAGAAATGGCTTTCAAAGGCTGAGATTAGAGAAAGTTTATGGAAGATTTTTGTGCTGGGTATGAAAGATGTATTTTAAAATCTGCCTTTGAAATTCTACTGTCAATTACCTAAGATGGCACTTGAATTAAGTACAAGGTCAGCTTTTTAAAAATTGAGATATAATTGATATGAACATTATATTAGTTTCAGGTGTACAAGAGAGTGATTTAATATTTGTATGTGTTGTGAAATGATCACCACACAGTCTAGTTAATAACCATTACCACACAGTTATAATTTTTTTCTTGTGATAAGAACTTTTAATATCTAAGCAACTTTCTAGAAAGCAGTATTATTATTTTTTTAAGTGAGAAGAGGGGAGATAGTGAGACTGATTCCCACATATGCCCCTACTATGATCCACCCAGCAAACCCATCTAGGGCTGATGCTTGAATACCAAGCTATTTTTATCACCTGAGGCTGACACTCCAAAGAGCTATCCTCAGTGCTCAGGGCCAACACTTGAACCAATCAAGTCACTAGCTGTGGGAGGGGGAAAAGGGAGAGATGGGGAAGAGGAAGGGGAGAGAAGCAGATGGTTGCTTCTCATGTATACCCTGACTAGGAATCAAACCTCGAACATCTATATGCCAGGTCAATGCTCTATCCACTGAGCCAACAGGGCAGGGCTAGTATTATTAATTCTAGTTACCATGCTGTACATTACATTTCCAGGGCTTATTTTATTTTATTTTACCTTGTCATTTTTCCACAATATTTCCAAGGTATTTATATCCTTTCATTGTGATTTCACTGCACAATGTGTGAGTATTCACTTAAAAAGACTTGAATCCCACCTCTACCATTTGTAAGCACTGTGATCCAGGTAAATTAAGTTACTTAACCTCTCTAAGCATTAGATTTTTCAGCTGTAAAATGTGATAGCAATATGCACCACAGGACTGTTGTAAAGATTACATTCAATAATGAATATAAAGGCCTTCTCACAGTTCCTGCTACTGAACAAGCAATGACTGGTTGCTGTTATCGTGCTGAGTATTATGTCATTGATGCCTATCACTGGCACCTCCCCAGTCAACAGTCTAACCCAGGGCTCTCTGCTGAACTTCAAGTACAGACATCTGACTGGCCCTGTGGCTCAACCTGTCCACAATCAGGCTTTTTTTTTTTTTTTTTAAATCTTAGTGGTGTCATCCACTTCCTGTCATTCAGACAGAAACCTTTCCTTTTCTCTATCTAAGCATACTGGTAAGTTCTGGGGCTTTTACCCATCTCGCTACACCTTAGTAACATCCCTAGCAAGTGACTTCTCTTCATCAGTTGTGAATTCCAGCATCACCAACATATTAATAGTTGCTTCATCTTATCACACAGACTTCTTTTGGTTGCATGACTGTCAGCTTGTCTTTTCTAAGGTGCAAATTTATTCATGTTGCTGCCTTGTTTGAAACCCTTCACTGCAGCATGGAATACAGGGTCCCTCCCAGACTTGCCCCGCCCCTTCTTTCCAGAGCACTCTTCTCACCTCCCTCCTTCCCTTCACATGCACTTTGACCCCACAGAGTGCAAGGACCTCAGGTTCCTGAATCAGCCACACCTAGAAAGTGACTCAGACAAATATCTGCCCACAATGCCACCCTCTTCCTTTCTATTCCTGGAGGCACCCCTAGGGCACCCTCTTCACCTGGAAGGCACCTACTTATCCTTCCAGACATGGTTTAATCATTACCTCTGCTTGTGAAACTTTCCCCCAGGGTAAGAGTGACCATGGTGACTATTGTGTCCTCCACATTTCCGTCTGGGCACCGGAAACACTACAGCTCTGATCGCACTGCCAGACTGTGGCTAGGTTTTTCCACTCTTCAGCCAAAAGAATGGTGAGGAATAAAGGGTAGTTGTTAAATGAATGCTTTAAAAAAGAAAATCAAATCACTGAAAAGTGTTCAATTCATATTGAAACTATGAATGGGAAATAGGTAGTATATATTTACAGCTTCTCTGAACAGAAGAAGGTTCTCTGTTGAATGTGTAGACATAGTAATAACGCAACTTTGTTCACACAAAATAAATTTTCCACAGCAATGTGATGCTATCCAGTGTCTTTTAGATGACACACTGTAAATATTTATTTCATGCCATGTGCTTTTTCATGCAGGCTTTTAAAAAGTCTTTGATCATTTTCTGTTCTCTCAAAGAGGATGAAGTCTAGACTAGGTGTTGGCACCACTGGGGCTGTCAAGAGAACCTATCTTCCTGCCTGTGCTCAGCTCATGGTCTCCAGGGCCCCATGAAGCCCCTCCTCACACCTGACTGTGTTCATGGCCAGGACACATCCTCTCCACCTTGGGGTCAGTGATGATGTCCGTGCTGTGCTGCACCGGGGTCTTCTCCCTTCACGGGACCCCAGGGTCCCAGCACTTAAAAGTCCTCTAGCTAAACATCTTTATTTTTATTTTTCTGTACTAACACCCTTCCCTTCCTAACATTACTGTTTTAGTTTCCTTTTGGTGTTCGAAGAAACTACTATAAACACAGCTGCCTAAAAACAACACAAACTTATTATTTTACAGTTCCGGAGGTTCAGTGGTCTTTCGGAGGCTCTAGGGGACAAGTTGTTTATGTTTTTCAGCTTTTGGAGGCCACTTGCATTCCTTGGCTCATGGCCTTCTTCCTCTACTTCACAGCCAGGAGCTAAAGGCTGAATCTTTCTCACATTTTTTACTAGAATTTTTTCTGCTACCTTCGTCTTCCACTTGTAAGGATTACATCGGTTTACCTAAATAACCCATCATAATCTCCCTGTCTCAAAGTTTTTTAATTTTATTCGCATCTGCACTGTCCCTTTTGCCATCTAAGGTAATACAGCATAGGTTCTGATCATTAAGATGTAGACAGCTTTGGCCTGACCTGTGGTGGCGCAGTGAATAAAACGACCTGGATTTGGTCTCTGGTTCAAATCCCTGGGCTTGCCTGGTCAAGGCACATATAGGAGTTGATGCTTCCTGTTCCTCCCCTCCCTGTGGACATCTTTGGGGGTGGGGCACTCTGCTGCCTACCACACCCATCATTTCCATGGTTATTGCCCTTTTATCACCCAAATATATATATAGCAATCTGATTATGCTCCATTCTTTAGTAATTAATTCATAAATTTAATAGATAGTTATTGTTTTGGTTATAAAGATGAGTTAAAATATCAGTCTAATAGGAAACATATGCGGCCAAGCAAATAATTACCAAACCACATGAAGAGTACTGCCTTAAAAGAATGTCGAGTTCCATGGGTCAGAGAGGAAACTGTTCCAATTTTCCCTGAATCAGGCAGGAACTTGGAAAGTTAGGGGAAGGCCTCTAAGGGCCGCTAATTCAGACAGTCTTGAAGAATGTGTGGAATGCACCAAACAGAAAACAGAGAAGAGAAGAGAGTGTACCCAAAGGCTCCGGACTGGGAGACGGCGCGTGGAGTTGGGGGACGGTTATTAGGCCAGCATCTCTAGGACTTCGTGCGACGGTGCAGATGTTCGGTATCCGTCACGCCGGCCATGGCTGCCACTGCCCACAGGGGCTCTTGAGCGCTTGAGATGTGGCTAGTTGACAGCAGACTCACTTTTAAATTTTATTTAGTTCAATGAATTCAAGTTTAAAGAGTTTCATGTCGCTAGTGGCCACCGTAGTGTCAGCCTAGCTAACAGAACATAGGGACCTCTGAGGGGTTAATGGGACCCCTCCAGATGAAGCTGGGGAGGTGAGTGGGGGTTGGGTTACTGGAGACCTCTCTTACCCTGCAGGTAATTATTAATTTATCTGTTAGAGGTGTGGTTTTCCAGCTGTGTCTCGTGGAGACCAGTGATTTCACGTGGGTGTTCAGAGCTGCTGCCAGGGCTGCTGGTGAAGGCGGGGGAGACGCAAGAAGGCCGGGTGGGTGCGGGGAGGTCTGCTCCTCCCCCTCCCATCAGCTCACCTCATCAGTCTCCTTCAGCTGTGCAGCTCCCGTTTTATATCAGTTTAATATGCTATGGTTTTCTATACAGTATTATGGGGAGAAATGACTGCTTGAGGGGGTGGTGAGAAATGGGGCGATAGATTTGCATTTCTAATAGATCACTCTGGCTAGAGGCTGGATTTCAACTGTAAGGAAGGGGTTGGGGGCAGAGAGCAGACCCGGGAGTTGGACTTCCGGCCAGGACAAGGCGACGCTGCCCGAACCGGGCGGCTCCAGCAGCAGGGGAGAGGAGGGACAGATTGAAAGGGGAACTTTGAATAGACATGAGTCGAGTGAAGAGAAATCTTCAGGGAAAACAGGAAGAGAAAAACGTTCAGAGAGCTGAGATGATAATGCAGGGCCCTGTCCATTTACATTTCAGACTACTCAGTTCTTGAGTAGATTTTTATTGTAGTTAAGAAACTGATAGCCAGAGCCACGTGGGCTGCTGATTACAGACTAACCCTTTCCAGGGTCACCTGGACTGTGGACGGCACCCTGCTGTAAGAGGGAAGGTGCAGAAATCACTTGGAGAACACGCTGTGGATGCGTCCGCCTGACACTATGCAAATCAGCAACACACCAGAGAGGTGCTTTCCAGGTGACCTGTGGACCTTCCACCGAGACCTTCAGCTCAGAGATGTCGACGGGGTTCAGGAGTCTGCATTTTCAACAGCTCACCGAGTAATTCTTATGCACCGTGGGACTGGAAACCCAAATCTCTAGAGATGGTTTGCATAGACTTCCTGTCCTTAGAACCAGATAGAAACTCAGGTCGGGGTAGAGATTTTGAGAATCAGTTAACAGGATAATAATATCAGGTACCCGGCAACCCGCACCTCCTGTCTGTGTTCACTGAAGGAGCAGCAGCCAGGCCCGTTCTGAGCCCCAAGGAGGAGAAGAGCTGACCTGAGCCCCAGTGCCCTCCATAGTATGAGTAGAATTCAATTGTTTGCAAGTAAGCCCATGTGAGACACACATGTTGATCACATGAAATTTACCAAGAAGCCTAAAATCTGCTTGAGTTGCAGAGAACAATTGCCATGGAAACATGAGTCATTCTTGCTAATCTGACCTCATCTGCCTGTTCATCTGGTGAGGTCTGGAAGAGATCCATTATGAGTATAGAGACAAGGAAGCTGAGGTTCACCGATTCTAGGTCTGTTTTTCAGTGTTGTCTAAGGAAACACAGCTGCTGGATGGAATTCTCACCCAGGCCTGACTAACTTTTAAAAGGGAGGTTTTGCTACCGTGCTTCTACCTGATAAAGACATTCAAAGTCCTTCTCGTGGCTTTGAAAATATTTAGAGAGGAGGACGCTCTCCAAGTTTGAACTCATTGTTTTGTTTGTTCTTGGCAAAGCTTCTTAGGAAGCTTCTACGGTCCAGTTCAGAGTAGTTTGCAAACCGAGTGAGCAAGAGGTTTAGTCATTATTGATGCAGGACTGAGGTCAGATACACTTTGCTCAAATTTCCTTTCTACTTTTTCTCACAATAGTTTTGGAACTTATTAATGCAATTCTTATGTAAAAGAAAAGAGGCAAAAACAAACAAACAAACAAAAAAACAGGGCCAGAAGGTCAAATCTTTATTATTTCCCCCCAAACATTTCCTAAAATTTAAATGCTAAAATGTAGAGCATTTAACCTCCTGTATAGGTTTGCAGAGTAGCTTGGGTAACCTTAAAAAAAAACAAAAAAGGGAAGACTTGTGTTTTAAATGAGGAGAAGCAAAGCTGTTTCAATTCTTTGTAAATAATTGACCACTTCCCTGCAAAAAAAGTTTTCAGATTTTTCTAGAGACCAGGTGAATCACAGCAACTAACCTAAATATACTTTAGTTTTGAATAAGCAAACAGCTCAAGGTAAGGTGATGATTATAATAAAATGAAAAAAGAAGATGTAAGAAAGAGGCTTACCAAGAACTTGTCAAGAACTAATGAGCACTGACTTTTCTTTTGGTAATTATAAAAATGTTCTGAAATTAGATGTAGTTGCATAATTTCGTGAATCTGCTTAAAACTACTGACTTCTACATTTTAACAGAATGAATTTTGTGTTATGTGAATTACATTTTAACAAAGCTGTTATTAAATAAAATAATAATAAGAGAACATAAGAAGATTCAACAACAAAACACACAAACACCCACACACACCACAACACTTTCTATCTAAAACTAAAAGGTTTTAAATTAAAATATTAAAAGATAAGATATGGTCACTGGTGAAACCCTGATTAGTTATCTGGGAGAATTTTATAAATCTAAAGAGACAAAGAAAATGTATAAAGAAAAGGAAATCATGACTGAAAAAAAAAATTAAAACTTGTAAGAGATAATTAAAAATAACACATAAATAACAAATTTCCAGAAGAACAAAATACATGGGATTTAAAATTCATATAAAAATGCAAGGGGCGCATAATAGCCAAATAATTTTATAAAAGAACAATGTTGGAAAGTTTATTCCTACTTCAAAATTTACTGCAAAGCTACAGTAATCAAAACAAGTAATGTACTGGTCTAAGAAAAGCATGCAGTTAAGAACCCAGAAATAAATGTATACATTTATACTCAGTTGATTTCCGCAGGGTGTTAGGACAATTCAGTGGGGAAGTAATAATCTTTCCAAAATGTTGATGAAACACCTGAATATCTCTATGCAAATGAATAAACATGGACCTCTTTTTCATGCCATAAACAAAAATTAACTCAAAATAGACCATGAAAGTGATCAAATTATAAAACTCTTAGAAGAAGGCATAAATCATTGTGACTTTGGGCTAATCAATACATTTTTTATTTAAATTTATTTTTTTAAATTGAATTTATTGGGCTGACATTGGTTAATAAAATTATATAGGTTTCAGGTGTACACTTCTATAATACATCATCTATATATTGTATTGTGTGTTCACCACCCCAATCCAAGTCTCCTTCCAACACCATTTATTCCCCCTTTACCCCTTCTACCTCCTCACACCACAACTAATCACAAGTAGTCACCATTCTGTTGTCTGTATTTATGAGTTGGTTTATTTTTTTTGCTTAATCCCCCTACCTTTTTCACAAAACCCCTCAATCCCTCTCCCTTCTAACAGCTGTCAGTCTGTTCTCTGTATCTATGATTCTGTTTCATGTATTTCCAGAGGTGGAGTCACTGGGCCATAGGCAATTTTATTTCTAATTTTTTGAGCTAACTCTCCACAGTGGTTGCTCTGATCAGCATTTCCACCGACAGTGTGCGAGAGTTGCCTTTTCTCCACATCCTCACCACACTTGTTTGTTGATGTATTAATGATAGTCACTCTGAAAGACGTGACGTGATAGATATCTCATTGAGGTTTTAACTTGCAGTTCTCTGATGAATGATTTCTTAAATATGACACAAAAACACAGCAACAAGAGAAAAACTAGATAAACTGGATTATATCAAAATTGAGAACTTTTGTGCTGCAAATGATGCCATCAAAAAAGTGAAAAGACAGCTGACAGAATAGAGAAAATATGTACAAGTCATATACCTGAGAAGGGACTGTTATCCAGAACATATAAAAAGCTCTAATAATGCAACAAAAAGACAAGTAACCTGTGACATTCGAATAAAAACTATAAAATACATTAATAGGCTTGGGAAAATAACTTAAAAAGAACTGGTCCAGTAAGCACAGCACATTCCCGGAATAGATGAGACCAGACACCCAGGATGAATAAGACAGATGAGTCCTAGAGATAGGGAAGTCGATAGACTCCCAGGATGACTAGGAGCTGATGAGTCCTTGAGATACGGAAGTCGTAAAAACTCCTAAGATAGTTAATGTGACCACATCCTAAGGGATAGATAGGGACATTTCCAGCTGGGGGCTTTCAACTGTATGACTGGTTACTAAGGCACATGACTAAAATTTGATTTGGAGGAGCCAATTGCTAAACGCCAAATTCGCTTCTGTATGAACTGCTTGCTTGCTACGCTATAAAAACCCCTAGATTGTAGGCGCTAGGTGTGGCCCTTGTGACTACCACTTGAGGGTCCACCCCTGCGCAGGTTTATTTTTTTGTTTTGTTCTCTTTTTCTCTTGGCCATAAAAATTTGTCTGAAACTCTCCAAACGTCTCCAGTGTCTGTTTTACCCGGCGAGTGTAACATTTTATGGGGGCTCGTCCGGGATTACCCATTACGGGAATCTTGACTGGGGACAGGCGGAACAGCTGTTTGTGTTTGAGCTGGTGAGTATTTTGTTGTAGAATTTCTTGTTTTTGCAATCTGGCTCCGGAGCACTTACAGTCTGTGGTGGCAGACAGGACGCTGTCAGTGACCCGCCCAGACACTCGGGCCAAAGGGCAGGACGCTGCCGGCCGAGGTTTCTGTTTCTGTCTGAAATCGATCGATCGTTTCGAAGTAGTGAGCTCACTCGCGCCGCGCCGCGCTGCTGTCTGGTTGTTTGTTTAGCCTGAATGACTGTGTGGGAAATTTTGTGTATTGCATTGTTGTGTTTGGTGTTAATTTGTTTGCCAGTACAGTGTGATCAACGCTCATCCATCTAGATCACCCTGCTTATAGGGTGGGGAATCCTGTGTGTTGTCTTTGTAGGACTAGAAGCATACCTGGCTGAGAAGAACAAGCACCGCGAGATGGGACAGCAAGAATCTACTCTTAAATCCCCTCTTGATTGCATTTTAAGTAACTTCTCTGATTTTCAGAAGAGAGCTCAGGGTTATGGGGGACCTCCACCCGATCGAGAAACTCTCCGGACCTTAAGCCAAGTAGAGTGGCCATCTCTTAAGGTTGGGTGGCCATCTGAAGGAACCTTTGATCTACCCATAGTTTTTGCAGTAAGAGCCATTATATATCAGGTGCCTCACCCAGACCAATATGTGTATATAGATGTTTGGATAGATATAGCTACAGACAAACCTGGGTACATTAAGAGGTGCATAAAAGCAAATCAAAAGATTAAGAGAGCTATTTGTGTGAGCGCTGCGGACATTAAGCCTCGCCCTCCCTCCGCTCCACCTGCACCTGAAAAAGAGCCTCCCAAATCGTATCCGGTCCTTTCTGATGTTACTGAGGATATAGCAGACCCTGTAAATTATCCTCCCCCTTATCAGAAGCCTAGGGAGCCAGATTCAACTGTGCCCGAGAATGTCCAGAGTCCTCCCCACACCCGGGGGGGAACCCCTTATGCTCAACCTTCCTTTGCCGGAGGTGCCCCAATGTTACCTCTTAGGGAGGTGTTGCCCCCACTAGATGAAGGATCACATGCACCATCCCGAATGATTTATATTCCTTTTTCTACTAGTGACATTTATAATTGGAAACATCAGACCCCGTCATTTTCAGAGAAACCTCAGGGGTTAATTTCTTTGCTTGAGACTGTTTTCAGGACCCATCAACCAACTTGGGATGATTGCCAGCAGCTTTTGCACTCTTTGTTCACAACGGAAGAAAGAACCCGCATCAGCCAAGAAGCTGAAAGAGTATTTAGGGAAGAGGGGGGCACTGAAAGGGAACTAGAGAGGACGCTCCCCAGAAGCCCCCCCAGTTGGGATCCAAACAATGACAGGGATAGGGAATCGCTTACCCAATATCGCCAGGCTCTATTAAGGGGAATAAGGGCAGCTGCTAAGAAACCAACCAACTTTAGTAAGGTAGGTGAGGTAACTCAGGGGAAGGATGAGTCCCCTGCTGCATATTTAGAGCGGCTAATGGAGGCCTACCGGGTTTATACCCCTATTGATCCTGAGGCAGAGGAAAATCGCAAGCTAATAAACATAACCTTTGTCACTCAGGCAGCCCCAGACATTAGAAAGAAGCTCCAGAAAATAGAAGGATTTGAGGGAAAGAATAGGAGTGAATTATTAGAAATAGCACAGAGAGTCTTTGTCAATCGTGATGACCCTGAGTTAGGGAGAACAGCTGTAAAACTACTCTTGGCACAGCAATCAAAAGGACAAAAAGGGAAACAGCAGCCCTTTAAGGGAAAGAAGGGAACTTTTCCGCAGAAGCAACTAGATAGAGACCAGTGTGCTTATTGCAAAGAGAAAGGTCACTGGAAGAAGGATTGCCCTAAGCTACAGGCCGTAAATCAGGAACAAGGCTCACAAGTTTTGCTCCAATTAGATTGACGGGGCCAAGGCTCCATTTCTGTTGGCCCCCAGGAGCCTATGGTCACACTGTCAATTGAGGGGAAACCAACTACCTTCCTAGTTGACACGGGGGCCACTTATTCCGTCCTAAAGAGACCACTTGGGACATTACAAAAGGAATCCACAAAGGTAATAGGGGTCACTGGCAAAGCTGTCTCATATCCTCGAGCCACTGCACGGATTACAGACCTGGCGCGAGGGACTATTACTCATTCATTCCTGATTATTCCAGACTGCCCTTACCCGCTGTTGGGACGAGATTTGTTGCAAAAATTTCAAGCAACAATAACCTTCAACCAGGAGAAGAATGCAGAAGGCAAGGTATTAGTGACTGTGCCAATATCAGAAGAATACCTGATTGCCTCCCTCCCGGAAGGTAAGAGCGGGTTTACGGGCATCCCCGAGGAAGTAAAGCAGCAGGTTCCTGGAGTTTGGGCAGAAAACAATCCTCCGGGATTGGCAATACATCAGCCGCCTGTAGTAGTGCTGTTGCGGAGCGATGCCAGCCCAGTACGCATCAGACAGTATCCTGTGCCTGCTCGGGCTAAACAAGGTATAGCACAGCACTTGAGGCGCTTATTAGAAGCTGGGATTCTCCGGGAATGCCAATCTGCCTGGAACACTCCTCTGCTGCCAGTACAAAAGCCTGGAACTCAGGACTATCGCCCAGTGCAGGACCTGCGTGAAGTGAATGCTCGGGTAGAGACCATACATCCTACTGTGCCAAACCCCTATACCCTATTAAGTTCATTGCCACCGACTCATGTTTTCTATTCAGTATTGGATTTGAAAGATGCCTTCTTTTGCATTCCATTAGCAAAGCAAAGTCAGGAAATGTTTGCCTTTGAGTGGAATGATCCTGAGAATGGACTTTCAGGCCAATACACTTGGACCAGGCTCCCTCAGGGTTTTAAGAATTCCCCAACCATATTTAATGAGGCTTTGTGCAAAGACTTACAGGAGTTTCGAGCCGGCCACTCTTCAATTGTACTGCTGCAGTATGTGGACGATCTCCTTATCGCAGCCCCAAACCAGGAGAGTTGCCAAGAAGCTACGTTAGAACTACTCCAAGAATTGCAACGGATGGGCTATCGAGTATCTGCTAAGAAGGCCCAAATTGTCACCCAAACCGTGAGTTACTTGGGGTATGACTTGAGGGGAGGACAACGTAGTTTGTCTAGCCAAAGAATTCAGACTATATTACAGATTCCTGAGCCTGTAAGTAAGAGGCAAGTACGAGAATTTTTAGGTGCTGTGGGATATTGCAGACTTTGGATACTGGGATTTGCAGAGCTGGCCAAACCTTTGCATGAGTTAACACGGGGAAAAGAGGAACAATTTGTATGGACAGAGGAGGCACGAGAGTCTTTTCAAAAACTTAAGGAGGCCCTAGTTGCAGCCCCAGCATTAACCCTGCCAGACTTGTCTAAGTCTTTTCAACTATTTGTGACTGAGAAGAAGGGCATTGCTCTAGGGGTCCTCTGTCAAGAACTGGGACCTTGGAAAAGACCAGTAGCCTATCTGTCCAGAAGACTAGATCCTGTGTCATCAGGATGGCCCAATTGTTTGAGAGCACTTGCTGCTACCTCCATCCTTGTTAAGGAGGCCAGTAAACTGACTCTGGGTCAAGCCATTCAGGTCATTGGAGAGCACTATTTAGAACAAGTGCTGCGGGCTCCACCGGATAGGTGGATCTCGAATGCCCGACTAACACAGTATCAGGCACAGTTGCTGAACCCCCCTGCAATACAATTTTTGAAAACAACGGCCTTGAATCCTGCTACATTGCTCCCGTTGCCAGACTCATCGGTGATCCATGACTGTAGACAAGTATTAGATACCATTACAGGAGCCAGACCAGATCTACGGGATCAGGCCTATGAGAAGGCAGATTTAACCCTGTTCACAGATGGAAGTAGCTATGTTCGGGATGGGCAAAGGTATGCTGGAACTGCGGTGACCACTCAAAATACTGTGTTATGGAAAAAGGCACTGCCTAAAGGCACATCTGCACAACGGGCTGAGCTTATCGGACTCACACAGGCCCTTAGAATTGCTGAAGGGAAAAGTGCCAACATCTATACAGACAGTAGATATGCCTTTGCCACTGCCCATGTACATGGCGCCATCTACCGGGAGCGTGGGTTGTTGACAACTGCAGGAAAAGAAATTAAAAATAAGGATGAAATTTTAGCTCTATTAGAAGCCATTTGGTTGCCTAAAAAGGTGGCAATAATACATTGCAAAGGACATCAAAAGGGGGATTCCCCTATAGTAAAAGGAAACCACTTTGCTGATCGAGCGGCACGGAATGCAGCAGAAGAGGAGGAACACACTAACCAACTGCTACTCATCCCACCCCCTACTTTACAAATAGAACCGAGGTATGAGCCAAAAGAAGAAGAGAAAGGTAAGCAACTAGGGGGTAAGAAAAGTAAACAGGGATGGATAGAATTACCAGACAGCAGAATATACCTACCACAAGGAGTGTTAAGACAAATAATTCAAGAAATACATAGCAGCTCCCACTTAGGACAACAAAAACTAGAACATCTAGTAAGAAAATATTATGAGGGAGCGGAAATCAGAGATATCATACACTCTGTTGTGTCTAGGTGTCAGGCCTGCGCCAAAGTAAATGCTGTCAATAAGAAATTACCTCCTCTCATCAGGCACCGAGGAAAAGCTCCTGGAGAACTGTGGGAAGTAGACTTTACCGAAATGACTCCAGGGAAATTAGGCTACAAATATTTGCTTGTTCTAATAGACACCTTTACTGGATGGACTGAGGCTTTTCCTACAAAAGGAGAAACTGCTTCAACAGTTTGTAAAATACTTTTAAGAGAAATCATTCCACGATATGGCATTCCCATTGCTGTAGGGTCAGATAATGGACCTGCTTTTGTGTCCAAAATATCACAGGAATTGGCAAAAAGATTAGGGATCAATTGGAAATTACACTGCATTTATCGGCCTCAAAGTTCAGGGCAAGTCGAGAGGATGAATAGGACCCTTAAAGAGACTATAATTAAGTTAAGAGAGGAGACTGGCGAAAATTGGGTAGAGCTACTCCCTTTTGCATTATATAGGGTTCGAAATACACCTTATACAGGAAAATGGACTCCTTATGAGTTAATGTATGGGCAACCAACTCCTTTGGTTCCACAAATAACAAGGGAAGAAATTGAGGGTTCTAATCAAAGTTTTCTAAAGTCCTTACAGGCATTACAACTGATACGTGCAGAAGTACGGGCGCTTAGAGACCAGCAGAAGGACCAACTCAAAGGACTTCCACTGCCAACTCCACCGGAGCCAGGACAATGGGTATGGATTCTTAACCACCGTCGCGGGAACCTTGACGCTCGGTGGCAAGGACCGTTCCAGGTACTGTTCAGCACGCCCACGGCTGTGAGGATAGCTGAAAAACCTTACTGGATTCATCTATCGCATGTAAAGTTAGCTCAAGAACCGAGCTTGAAGGAAGCAAAATGGAGAGTCGAAGCAGATCCCCACAATCCCTTAAAAGTGCGGTTCTTACCCGAATCGTAGCAATAGTTTTCTTTTGTATGTTGTTCAGTATTAAACCAGTACCAGCTTTCCAAGAAACCCTGAATCATCCAGAGAATTTATGGGTGGCTTTAGCACGCACCCTAAATGTCTCATCGTTTTGCCTTGAACAGGATAGTCATACTCATTTCATGCTAGGAAAATGTCTACGCCCGGTATGTAAACCGGCAGCTGATATAAGGAATTTAACTTTCTTCTCCAGTATCCCCAATAAGACTGTAACTTATCTAGATTTAGCAAACTGGGGAAAAGCTTCTTATCAGTTGCCAAGCCATGCCTTACAGATTCATACTCCCCATAGCATTATTGTACCCAATGATACTTGTGTTCTTTTTGTTAATTGTAGTAAAAATTGTAAGACAATCCCTGGTTTTTTACCCTGTAATAATACTATCAAATACCCTTCCATTTATGGCTATGTTACCTTGCCTACTGGATGGTTTTTTACCTGTAATTCTATGACGTATAATTATATTCCCCCTAATCTTACTGACACCACTTGTTGTTTATCTAGGATTGCTACTTTCTTACCTAACAAGAATGATTTGTTACTTCTAAAGCACAATACTACTCTTCGCAGCAGGCGTGCTGCCTCCCTCCCTGTAGGACCTAAATGTCATGATGAAGTACGATTATTGTCAGAAGCTGAAGGATATGCCATAATTTTAAGTGTTGTAGGGAATCTGGTATGGGGTGCTTACAATCATAGACAAATCCAGCATTTAGCTTGTAACTTAGCTAAAAGCATCAACGAAACGTCTCAAGCATTGACTCTTTTAAATAATGAACAGCAGCAATTACGTCAAGCTATTTTAGATAATCGGGCAGCTATTGATTATCTATTATTATTTCACCACCAGGGTTGTGAAAAAGTGAAAGGGATGTGTTGTTTTAATTTAACTGATAACAGCAATGAAATCCAGGATAAAATAGATAAAATAAAACAATTAGCAGAGCATATTCAGCAAAATAATGACAATTTAGATTGGTTCACCTCTATATTCAAACTGTCACCTTGGCTAACTACATTGATAACTACACTAGCAGGACCATTGTTAATACTGTTGTTGGCCCTCATTATTGGACCCGTAATCCTTAACAAGTTATTTGCTTTTATCAAAGAAAAAATAGAAACAGTTAAAATAATGGTTTTATCTCAGCCGTACCAACGTCTTAGTGCAGCCGAAGAATCTTCGTTATAGTTAAGGATTTAACTAGGACAAAGAAGAGGAGGAAATGTGACATTCGAATAAAAACTATAAAATACATTAATAGGCTTGGGAAAATAACTTAAAAAGAACTGGTCCAGTAAGCACAGCACATTCCCGGAATAGATGAGACCAGACACCCAGGATGAATAAGACAGATGAGTCCTAGAGATAGGGAAGTCGATAGACTCCCAGGATGACTAGGAGCTGATGAGTCCTTGAGATACGGAAGTCGTAAAAACTCCTAAGATAGTTAATGTGACCACATCCTAAGGGATAGATAGGGACATTTCCAGCTGGGGGCTTTCAACTGTATGACTGGTTACTAAGGCACATGACTAAAATTTGATTTGGAGGAGCCAATTGCTAAACGCCAAATTCGCTTCTGTATGAACTGCTTGCTTGCTACGCTATAAAAACCCCTAGATTGTAGGCGCTAGGTGTGGCCCTTGTGACTACCACTTGAGGGTCCACCCCTGCGCAGGTTTATTTTTTTGTTTTGTTCTCTTTTTCTCTTGGCCATAAAAATTTGTCTGAAACTCTCCAAACGTCTCCAGTGTCTGTTTTACCCGGCGAGTGTAACATAACCCAACTTTGAAAAGGCAAAAGATTTGAATAAACACTTCTTTAAAGAAGATGTACCTGTGGCTAAGAAACAATGAAAAGATGCTCAGCAATATTAATTATTAGGGAACTACAGCTCTGAACCACATCTGCTAGGATGGCTTAAAAATAAAAGAACAATAACAAGTGATGAAGATGTGGAGAAACTGGAAGCCCCATACGGTGCTGGTGGGAATAGAAAATGATGCAGCCACTTTGGGAAACAGTTTGATGGCTCCTCATAAAGTTAAAGAGAGTCAGTGTTAGCCAGAAATTCCACCCTTAGCCTTATATATCTTAGAGAAATTCCACACACAAAAAATTATATTCCATGTTTACAGCAGCATTATTTATATTAGCCAAAATTTGGAAAAAACACAAATGTCCCTCAACTGATAAATGGATAAATAAAATCTGGTATACCTATACAAGAATGCTATTTGCCAATAAAAGGAATGGATATTGATACATGTTACACATAGATAAACCTTGAAAACATTATGCTAAATGAAAGATATCAGTCACAAAAGACCACTTATTGTGTGATTTCATGTCTATAAATGTCCAGAATAAGCAAATCTAAAAAGATAGAAGATAGATTAGTAGATGCCTAGGACCACGGTGGGGAAGAATAGAGAGAGATTGTTAATAAGTACTAGTTTTTGGCCTTGGCTGGTTGGCTCAGTGGTAGAGCATCGACCTGGTGTGTGAAAATCTCGGGTTTGATTTCCGATCAGGGCACACAGGAGAAGCAAACATTTGCTTCTAAACATTTGCTTCTCCACTGCGCCCCCTTCTCTCTCTCTCTCTCTTTTCCCCTCTGGCACCCATGGCTTGATTGCTTCGAGCTCATAGGCTCCAGGCACTCAGGATGGCTCCGTAGAGCCTCTGCTTCAGGTGCTAAAAATAGTTTGTGTGTGATCATGGCCCCAGATGAGCGAGCATCGAGCATTGGCTGAAGATGAAGATTGTGGGGTCAGTTCCATCGGGGTGCATGTGGGAGTCTGTCTCTCTATCTCCCCTCCTCTCACTTGGAAAAGAGGGGGAAAAAGTATACGATTTTTTGTGTGTGTGATTCAAAATGTTCTAAAGTTAGATTGTAAAAGTGTCAGCAAAAATCTGTGAATTTATTAAAAAATATTGAATTGTATACCTTATGTAATTATAAATTCAAAAATACCTTTGAACTTTACGGTATGTGGCATATGTTAATGAAGATGTTTTAAAAACTTAAAGAAAACTGACAGTAATGCAAATTATGCAGTTATTTTACTTTCTAGAATCCCACTAATTAAAACGCCTATGACTTGCAAATTCTTTAGATCATTAGGCCAAATGGTAATGAACCTGTGCTTAACTAGGCATTTCCTGGACACACTCCAGATGAGAGCTCTTCAGCTAGGCAGGGAGCCTTAGAAACTCTGCACTGTCTTTTGATCAATAAAATTGGTAAAAAGAATTAATGATTAGTTCAGAAATACAGGGTTTTTTTTGTTAGAATCTTTCAAAACTTATTGTTAGAGGAAATTAATAACAGAGATTTTTGGTAGCTGCAAACATTGGGAACATTAGCAAGGCATGCGGGAGACAATACCAGAGCACAAATGTAGTTGACAGGCACTAACTGCGCATCCACTGTTTGCCAGTTGTTAGGCACTGGAAAGAAATAGTTGCAGATTGGACACCTGCCTGGAAGAAGCTTACAGTCTAGGGAAAGAAAGAAACACATTCAAGATTCTATGTCAATGCTGCAGGGAGAGTATGCACAGAATCTGAGGGCACAGGGCAGTCAGCCAGTGGCTGGGAGAGCAGGGGAGGCTGTTTGGAGGGTTTTCTAAGAATGAATCAGGGTTGGGATCTGGCATCTGGGTTGTGCATTTCAGAGAGGAGAAAGGCACTATGGATAGGGAGAACTGACGTCTGAAAACCCCCACAAAGGATTGTTCTCTTCTGTGATTCTGTGTTTGAGTTTCTTTGAAGAATTACTTTAAGAGGCAAAGTATCTGAGCTTGAGAAGGAAATGCCTTTGACTCAGTGTGACTTCCTCCTTGAGAAGTGTCATCTCAGAGAACTGCCAAAAAACGTATACTAGAAGGAAAGTGATGTTAGTCTTCCTTTCCTCCTCCTTTATCATGTCTTCACATTCAGGTGAATTTAAAAAAACAAAGTTCTTCACTATAAGAGCAGCAATATAGTTTTCAGAACGTAACACAAATTTTTACATTTCCTTTAAAAATGTTTTCCTTATTTCAAACATACACAGAACAGTGTAATGAAACCTCATATTTCCTGTCTAAAGAAGGGAAATGCTACATACTTTATAACTACATATATAGTCTATATTAGTATTTGCTTTCTGCTTCTTAAATTGAATGACTATTTACTATGGCCAAAGCTATATTTAGTTCATGTTTTCTTCATAGTTCTTGAAATATTTATCTAATTTACTTCCTCTTTGCCTCAGTTTTCATAACTGAAAAATTACTGGATTGAACTAGAGGTGATCTTTAAACTGTCTTTCAAATTTAACATTGTCCTAACTAAAAGTTGAGAATATCTCCGATCTTGTAATAACTGCTTTAATCCACCAGATGTCGATGCAACATAGCGACCTATTTTTGGTCATTTTCTTTATCCTAGACTTAAAATCAGGAGAATAATAATAATTTTTTATTTATTTTTTAAAAGATAAATGTAAAATATTCTTGTTTAAAAAAGACAATAAACGAGCCTGTTCTACTTCAGAGATTATAAGTACAACTCTACTTGAGTAAATGTTTTGCAAAGCTCTCCTATTCTCATTGTTCGAGTTTAAAAATTCAGTTTCTTTTCTAATATTAACACTTGGAGACTATTTCCTATCAGGTAAGTAAGTGGCATAAAAATTTAAAAGTCACTAAATTATTTAGTCACTAAATAACATATAAAAGTTTGAGCTGCTGAGAAGAAAATGTTCGATATAACCAGCAATAATGGTCTCTGAAAATAGTAATATATACAGAGTTAAATTACATATTAAATGTAAACTATTTATTAAACTTTCAGTTTAACAATCTGCCTCATGACAGATTTTGAATTCCTTAAGATAAATTAATATTTATTCTTCAGAAAAAATAAATGTATTTTTGCTCCTTGTAAAAAGGGATGATATTAAAAATAATTTAAAATGTATATTAATGTCATGTTTAAATCAGAATGTTAGAAAAAATAGTTTATTTTTTTTTCATTAAAACTTCAAGTGCAGCAGAGTGAGAAAACTGCAGGTATTGTAGGTGTTTAATTTTTTTAATTCTACCTTTTGCTTGCATCCTATTATATATATTATGTTCAACATGTTTGAATTTCAAGCAAACATGCACACACACATGCTCAAGGCACATAGCTTTTCCTATTAAGAATTGTGAAAACTAGGAAAAGCCCAACATTAAAGAAAAACAATACCAGTCATTTCTCAGTCCCCTAAAACAGAAGTGATCAGGGTTGTAATAGAGAGGGAGCTAAATAAATCGGTAATTCAAATAAAAAATCATTTGCATTGAATACCTGAACTATTTGAGTTTATGTTACAATCTCAAGTGTAATCTGCTGATAAAAAAGTTTTCAGCTTAGAATTATTCATTTCCAGTTAAGGTCAGAATAGTAATCTATACTCAATGAGATCACTTTTATCTTTCAATAAAAATAAATCCACATTTTATATTCTTTTATTTCTGAAATCATTATTAAAATAATGAACAATTTAACAAAATGACATATTTTTACTGTAGCATTAGATTGTTGCTTGTACTTTAAAATACTGTATAGACTCAGCTTTTAGGCTGCAGCTCTGTTGTGGAAAACTGCATTCTTCTTGATAAAGCACATAATATATAACACTCAGGAATTTTCCATTACTTTCTTGTACTATTATATGGGATCTAAGAAGTCAATGAGCCCTGGCCAGTTGGCTCAGCGGTAGAGCGTCGGCTTGGCGTGCGGGGGACCCGGGTTCGATTCCCTGCCAGGGCACATAGGAGAAGCGCCCATTTGCTTCTCCACCAGCCCCCTCCTTCCTCTCTGTCTCTCTCTTCCCCTCCCGCAGCCAAGGCTCCATTGGAGCAAAGATGGCCCGGGTGCTGGGGATGGCTCCTTGGCCTCTGCCCCAGGCGCTAGAGTGGCTCTGGTCGCGGCAGAGCGACGCCCCGGAGGGGCAGAGCATCGCCCCCTGGTGGGCAGAGTGTTGCCCCTGGTGGGTGTGCCGGGTGGATCCCGGTCGGGTGCATGCGGGAGTCTGTCTGACTATCTCTCCCCGTTTCCAGCTTCAGAAAAATACAAAAAATGAAAGATTCAGAAATTTAGGCTTTTTCTTAAAAACATTTTATCTATATATAGTTTTATTTTATATTTATCTTAATACTCCTTGCGCAAGTTAACGGTGAGCTATTAACAATCTCCAGCCTTCTCACAGGAAGGAAAGGTACATATCAGTGGTGAGATTCAAATAATTTAACAACCGGTTCTCTGCCCTAATGACCATTTTAAGTATAAAGAAACAGTATACTGAAAGGTAGTTTATTATTTCATGCATTTAATACTTAAATAAGAAAAATAAAAGAGATACACAAAACTAGATTATAAGAATTTAAAAATATTAATGAAAAAATGTTTACTAGTACCTGACAAAAAACAAGTAAATTCTTATTTAAGATATTTCCATATTGCTTCTTGATTGGCATCCTTACATGCAATTTTTTTTTACCTACGGACGGAGTGAACATTATTACTACAGGCGCTTAGAATACGCTGTTGCGCAGATGAACGTTAAAAAGAGTAAGGAATGTAAATTTGTGATTTCCACATTGGGCGGCTGCCCAGGCACCCACCTTAGAGAGAACCCTGATGACAAGTGCCATTTTAACAACCAGTTTGCCGACCCAACAAAAAATTAAGTACCAGTTCTGCCGAACTGGCTGAATCCTACCACTCGTACATATATATGCTTTAGTTATTTCCTTTTACAGAGAATTCTGCCTCCCAGAAACGGTTTACAAAGGCTTTCTGTGGTCCTGACAGTTTACATTTAGGGCAGAAAGCAACCTGAGAGGCGGGCTGGGTGGGGTGGGGTGGGGCACCCTGGCGGGCATCTCCAGGCTGGAGCCCCTCCTGAGGCCAAGCCGGACCAAATGAATGTCATTTCACATGAAAATCACAGGGAAGCCCAGGAACAGTATCAGGTCTATGTAGAACTGACAGTGATATTTGTATTTATTTACAAAGAATCTAAAGTATCCAAAGAAGAAGAAGAAATGGCGGGTAGAATGGTGGTTATCAGGACTGCAGGTTTGGGGAATTAGGGGAGGTGTTGGTCTCAGGATACAAACTCTCAGTTAGAAGCTGAATAGGCTCTGGAAATCTAATGCACGACACTGTGATTATAGTTAAAAATACTGCATCACATACTTCAAAGGTGCTAAGAAACTAGATCTTACATGTTCTCACCTCAAAAAGGAAATGGTAATTATGTGAGGTGGTAGAGATGTTAGCTAATGCTATGGTGGTATCACATTGCCTGAATAATACTGTGATACATGAATGTATCAAATCAACATGCTGTACACCTTAAATGTACACAATGTTATATGTCAATTATATCTCAATTTTTAGAAATTAAGAAAAAATGAACAGTAGGGAGGAAGTAAGTAAGGAACTAAACTACTGTCAAGTTTTATGGAACCTTATTTAATACAAAGGGAGAAAGCAATGGCCATCCTCAGTTCCAAATAACCTTATAAGAGGCCCCTGGCGGGTTGGCTCAGCGGTAGAGCGTCGGCCTGGCATGCGGGGGACCCGGGTTCGATTCCCGGCCAGGGCACATAGGAGAAGCGCCCATTTGCTTCTCCACCCCCCCTCCTTCCTCTCTCTCTCTTCCCCTCCCGCAGCCAAGGCTCCATTGGAGCAAAGATGGTCCAGGCGCTGGGGATGGCTCCTTGGCCTCTGCCCCAGGCGCTAGAGTGGCTCTGGTCACGGCAGAGCGACGCCCCGAAGGGGCAGAGCATCGCCCCCTGGTGGGCAGAGCATCGCCCCTGGTGGGCTTGCCGGGTGGATCCCGGTCGGGCGCATGCGGGAGTCTGTCTGTCTCTCCCCGTTTCCAGCTTCAGAAAAATACAAAAAAAAAAAAAAAAAAAAAAAAGAATAACCTTATAAGAGAAAATTAAACACATGAGTAAATGCTATTTAAAATTGGTTTAATGTAACTGTTTATTGGTGATTTTATGATATATGTATGTGTATATACAGATATATAATAGCACATTTATATCTATGTTTATATCGGTTGTATCTATCTAGCAATATAACCTTAACTATTATCTCAATAATTCAAATGTATGAAGTTGTCACATCTTCAAAAAATTTAAAGAAATTTTATAATATAAAAGGAATATATAGCATGGCAGGACACACGGAAAATACAAAAAAGAAAATAAAAATTATATTTAAGCTTACCAGTATTTTGATTTATTTCCATTTTTAAATGTTTATTTGTTTTAGTAATTATACAAGTATAAATTTTGGAGTAGATTTTAATTTAATATTTTTTTTTAATTTTTTTTACAGAGACAGAGAGAGAGTCAGAGGGATAGACAGGGACAGACAGACAGGAATAGAGACAGATGAGAAGCATCAATCATTAGTTTTTCATTGCGCATTGCGACTTCTTAGTTGTTCATTGATTGCTTTCTCATATGTGCCTTGACCGTGGGCCTTCAGCAGACTGAGTAACCCTTTGCTGGAGCCAGCAACCCTGGGTCCAAGCTGGTGAGCTTTTTGCTCAAGCCAGATGAGCCCGCGCTGAAGCTGGCAACCTCGGGGTCTCGAACCTGGGTCCTTCCACATCCCAGTCCAACGCTCTATCCACTGCGCCACTGCCTGGTCAGGCAATTTAACATTTTATCATGAAAATTTTCTAAGTTTTTAAATATGTTTTAGAAGCATCATTATAATGGCTGCATAATATTCTATCAAATTCATAAATTAGAAATCATAATTTATTTTGATATTTACCTACTGTTAGACATTTTGATTATTGGTAATTTTTCAGTATTATAAATAACCTTACAATGAACATCTTAACATATACATATGGGAACCTATCTGTGATTATTTCATTAGAAATAAAATTAGTGATTTAAGGGCCATAAATATTTTTGAGGTAATTGTCAGCTTGCTTTCTTAAAACTAACATCAACTTATATTTTTACAAATAATGTATGAGTGAGTACCTGTTAAAGGGAACATTGGGAATTAACATTTAAATTATATTTTGTCAATTGTGTAGATTATAAATAGCATCTTTATGTGGTTTTATTGTATATTGCTCTAGTAACGAGTTTGGTAATTTTTCTTTTATACTCATTGCAATTAATGTTTTTCCAATCCGGAATTGTTGATTCATGTTTTTATTAGAGTATTAGTGATTTTTAGAGCCTTTTATTATCAATATTTATTAAGGATAGCTGCCTCGTGTCAAAGCTATTTCTACCCAATTAAAATACTTTTATATTTTATTATTTTGTGGTGTTTTTTTTATTTTATTTTTTTATTTTTCTGAAGTTGGAAACAGGGAGGCAGTCAGACAGACTCCTGCATGCACCGGACTGGGATCCACCCAGCATGCCCACCAGGGAGCCACGATCTGCCCATCTGGAATGTTGCTCTGCTGCAACCAGAGCCATTCTAGCGCCTGAGGCAGAGGCCATAGAGCCATCTCCAGCGCCCGGGCCATCTTTGCTCCAATGGAGCCTTGGCTGCTGGAGGGGAAGAGAGAGACAGAGAGGAAGGAGAGGTGGAGGGGTGGAGAAGCAGATGGGTGCTTCTCCTGTGTGCCCTGGCCGGGAATTGAACCCGGGACTCCTGCACGCCAGGCTGATGCTCTACCACTGAGCCAACCGTCCAGGGCCTATTTTGTGGGTTTTTTAATACACAGAAGTTTTCATTTTATTGTAATATTTTTTACTTTGTGATCTCTTATAGTACATTTATCTTAGAAAATCCTTTTGTGCCTTCATATCACTTTTAAAAGATGTACCTCTTTTCATACAGTATTTTAGAGGTTCATTGGTTACACTAAAATCTTTAATAAATTCATTAATGTGGTATGAGTAAACAACTTATTTTAATTAATATTATACAAAGGGAAGATAATTGGAATTAATGGAGAATAAATTTGCTGAGCAGTTAAAGAAAATTGAATAAACAATATTCAGAGAGATTCTTAAATTGTTGCAAAAAGGCATATATAAGGTAAATAATTTTTTTTAAGGTAAATAATTTTTTTTTTTGTATTTTTCTGAAGTTGGAAACGGGGAGGCAGTCAGACAGACTCCCGCAAGCGCCCAACTGGGATCTACCTGGCATGCCCATCAGGGGGTGATGCTCTGCCCATCTGGGGCGTTGCTCTGTCGCAACCAGAGCCATTCTAGTGCCTGAGGCAGAGGCCATGGGGCCATCCTCAGCGCCTGAGGCAACTTTGCTCCAGTGGAGCCTTGGCTGTGGGAGGGGAAGAGAGAGACAGAGAGGAAAGAGAGAGGGAGGGGTAGAGAAGCAGATGGGTGCTTCTCCTGTGTGCCCTGGCCAGGAATCAAACCCGGGACTCCTGCACGCCAGGCCAACGCTCTACCATTGAGCCAACCGGCCAGGGCAAGGTAAATAATTTTTGATAAACTACATAAGATAGGGTTCTAACTAAAAATAATTTTAGATGCATTTATATGAGAATAAATTTGAATAAATCATGCATGTATTTCAGAATTAAAACTTCTACATGCTTGAACAATGTAAAAATGACAGAAATTGCGTCTTAAATCCTTCTGCTTGTTTAATACTTAAAGTTCTTGTAGCAAAAATGTTTCCAAGCACACTGTCATCATATTTTATATCTTGAACAATGTCAGTAAAATTTATTGTTGTTTACTTAAAATAAAATATGTAAATAGTTCTATATCTGCATATTCTCTGGTGCAAAATATATTCTTTATGTTTCTGATAACATGTCTGAAGGGATATCCAGTGTTTTGGTCATTGGGGTTTTGGAAACTGATATCACTGTTAATTAACTAGGGCTAAAAAAACAAAACAAAACTGCATTTGTCATCTTCTCAATAAAACAAAGCTATGTACTTATTTGCACAAAGCTGCAGCACCAATTACTTTGAGTTCAGTTTGGAGATAATTCACAAAACTGTTAATCTCATAGATAAAACCATAATGGTTCTACATTTCACACTAAATAGTTTTAGCAATTATTATCAGATAGAATAGGTAATTTTATGTGCTTTTCCTTTTGGTTAGTGTCTACATGTTAACATATATTTTATATCCAACATGTTGCACATAATTATAGTCACATATTGAGATATAGTGAGAAAAAATTTAAAATCTTAAAATATAAATAACTCGAGCAAAGAAATACTCTATTTATAGTATGTAGGTAAATAAAATTCTTATTTTAATTAAAATGCATTCAATAGATAAGACCAAAAACAAAACTCCTTCACTTACATTAAAATCTAACCATGGATTTTAAATTCATATCATGGATTTGAAATTAATATCATGGACTTAATGCATTATATTATGAATAAATGCCACTATACTTAAGATTTATTATCAAGAGGTTTCCAGGGCACACAGGAGAAGCGCCCATCTGCTTCTCCACCCCTCCCCCTCTCCTTCCTCTCTGTCTCTCTCTTCCCCTCCTGCAGCCAAGGCTCCATTGGAGCAAAGTTGACCTGGGCGCTGAGAATGGCTCCATGGCCTCTGCCTCAGGTGCTAGAATGGCTCTGGTTGCAGCAGAGCAACACCCCAGATGGGCAGAGCGTCGCCCCCTGGTGGGCGGGCTGGGTGGATCCTGGTCGGGCGCATGCGGGAGTCTGTCTGACTGTCTCCCCTTTTCCAGCTTCGGAAAAATACGAAAAAAAAAAGACTCAAGAGGTTTAAATTACCATGTAAAGCTTTTATAAGTAATTATATTTATAATGAAATGTGAATAAAATAAGAATACAGTAAATTATTTTTAAAGCTACATGTTTTTAATATAATCTATGGCTCAATTTTACAAATTAAAAAAATTCTAATTTTTATATTCTATTTAAATTCATCTTACAAGGTTTTGTTTGTTTCTTTGTGTTTTTGTTCATCTATTTGCAAGCAGTTTTTATTTAAGGGTTATTAGAAATGTACTGGACTCTACTTATCACTGAATTTATAACAATACATAACAGAACCACACATCCATATATGTATATATATGTATAAGATATGGTAGATAATTATTAAGCTAACATCTAGCTATAATTTAGCAAATTTTAGAAAAATACTGAATTTCTTTTTTTTCTTTTTTGGCAGAGACAGGGAGAGTCAGAGAGAGGTACAGACAGGAAGGGAGAGAGAAGAGAAGCATCAATTCTTCGTTGAGGCTCCTTAGTTGTTCATTGATTGCTTTCTCATATGTGCCTTGACTGGGGGATCCAGCAGAGTGAGTGACCCCTTGCTCAAGCCAGTGACCTTGGGCTCAAGCTGGCGAGCCTTGCTCAAACCAGATGAGCCCGCGCTCAAGCTGGCAACCTCAGGGTCTCGAACTTGGGTCCTCCACATTTCAGTCTGACACTCTATCCACTGTATCACTACCAGGTCAGGCGAAAAATACTACCTTTTGTTCTTCTTTTTAAAATTGATTTTAATTTATTGTGTTTTCATAGATTCTAGTGTTGCCCGGAATGCATCCCCCCTCCCCCATATTCCTGTCAACATCTCCTTTGCCCTTACCCCCATCCCATCATCCTCTTTCCCTCTATTGTCCTCTGGTCCCTTTGATCTCTCCTCTGTGTCAATTCCGTTCCTCAGTTCACATTGTTCATTAGATTCCTCAAATGAGTAAGGTTATATGATATTTTTCTTTTTCTGCCTGGCTTATTTCACTTAACATAATAGTTTCCATGTCCATCCATGTTGTTGCAAAAAGTAAGATTTCCTTCTTTCTCATGGCCCCATAGTATTTCATTGTATATATGTACCAAAGCTTTTTAATCCACTTGTCCACTGACGAACACTTGGGCTGTTTCCAGATCTTCGCTATTGTGAACAATGCTGCCATAAACATGGGGGTGCATTTCTCCTTTTGAAACAGTGCTATGATGTTCTTAGGGTATATTCCTAAAAGTGGGATGGGTGGGTCAAAAGGCAGTTCCATTTTTAATTTTTTGAGGAATCTCCATACTGTTTTCCACGGTGACTGCACCAGTTTGCATTCCCACCAGCAGTGCAGGAGGGTTCCCTTTTCTCCACATCCTCGCCAGCACTTATTCTCTGATGTTTTGTTGATGAGCGCCATTCTGACTGGTGTGAGGTGATATCTCATTGTGGTTTTAATTTGCATTTCTCTAATGATTAGTGATGTTGAGCATTTTTTCATATGCCTATTGGCCATCTATATGTCCTCTTTGGAGAAGTGTCTATTCATTTCTTCTGCCCATTTTTTGATTGGATTGTTTGTCTTCCTGGTGTTGAGTTTTACATGTTCTTTATAAATTTTGGTTATTAACCCCTTATCAGTCGTATTGTCGAATATGTTCTCCCATTGTGTAGTTTGTCTTTTTATTCTGTTCTTATTGTCTTTAGCTGTGCAAAAGCTTTTTAGTTTGATATAGTCCCATTTGTTTATCCTGTCTTTTATTTCCCTTGCCCATAGAGATAAATCGGCAAATATATTGCTGAGAGATGTTGGAGAGCTTACTGCCTATGTTTTCTTCTAAGATGCTTATGGTTTCATAGCTTATATTTTAGTCTTTTATCCATTTTGAGTTTATTTTTGTGAATGGTGTAAGTTGGTGGTCTAGTTTCATTTTTTTGCAGGTAGATGTCCAATTTTCCCAACATCATTTGTTGAAGAGGCTGTCTTTACTCCATTGTGTGCTCTTACCTCCTTTGTCTAATATCAGATTGTCCATAAAGGTATGGGTTTATTTCTGGGTTCTCTGTTCTGTTCCATTGATCTATATATACCTGTTCTTATGCCAGTACCAAGCTGTTTTGGGTATAATGGCCTTGTAGTATAACTTGATATCAGGAAGTGTGATACCTCCCACTTTATTATTCCTTTTCAAGATTGCTGAGGCTATACATTTTCTTATTTGGTTTCATATAAATTTTTGGGATATGTGTTCTATATCTTTGAAGTATGTCATTGGTATTTTAATTGGTATTGCATTGAATTTATAAATTGCTTTGGATAATATAGACATTTTAACGATGTTTATTCTTCCTAACCATGAGCATAGTATATGCTTCCACTTGTTTGTATCTTCCTTGATTTCTTTTATCAATGTTTTATAATGTTCAGAGTACAGGTTTTTAACCTCCTTGGTTAAATTTACTCCTAGGTATTTTATTTTTCTGGTTGTAATAGTGAAGGGGATTGTTTCCTTAGTTTTTCTTTCTGACAGTTCATTGTTGGAATATAAAAATGCATCTGATTTCCGTGTATTAATTTTATTCCCTTCCACTTTGCTGAATTCATTTATCATGTCGAGTAGTTTTTTGACTGAGACTTTAGGATTTTCTATATACAGTATCATATCATCTGCAAATAATGATAGTTTTACTTCTTTTCCAATTTGGATGCCTTTTATTTCTTCTTCTTGTCTGATTGCTGTGGCTAGGACTTCCAGAACTATGTTGAATAAGACTGGTGAAAGGGGGCACCCCTGCCTTGTTCCTAATCTTAAGGGCATTGCTTTTAATTTTTGCCAGTTGAGTATGATGTTGGCTGTGGGTTTGTCATAGATGGCCTTTATCATGTTGAGGTATGTTCCCTGTATTCCCTCGTTGTTGAGTGTTTATCATGAATGGGCGCTGGATTTTATCAAATGCTTTTTTTGCATCTATTGAAAGTATCATGTGGTTTTTTTCCTTCCTTTTGTTTATGTGATGAATCACATTGATTGATTGGCAAATATTGTATCAGCCTTGTCTCCCCAGAATAAATCCCACTTGAACATGGTGTATGATTTTTTTCATATATTGCTGAATCCGGTTGGCTAATATTTTGTTGAGGATTTTAGCATCTAGATTCATCAGGGATATTGGCCTATATTTTCTTTTTTTGTGTTGTCTTTGCCTGGTTTTGGAATCAGAATTATGCTCGCCTCATAAAAGGAGCTTGGAAGTGTTCCTTCCTCTTGAATTTTTTGAAATAGCTTTAGAAGGATAAGAGTTAGTTCTTCTTTGAATATTTGGTAGAATTGACTTGTGAAGCAATCGGGCCCTGGGCTTTAGTTTGTTAAGAGTTTTTTTGATAACTGTTTTGATCTCATTTGTTGTAATCAGTCTGTTAAGGTTTTCTGATATTTCCAGATTGATTGTTGAAAGATTATATGTTTCAAGGAATTTGTCCATTTCATCTACATTGTCTAATTTTTGGCATACAGTTCTTCATAGTATTTTCTTACAATCCTTTGTATTTCTGTTGTGTCAGTTGTTATTTCTCCACTCTCATTTCTAATTTTATTTATTTGAGTCCTCTCTCTTTTTTTCTTGTTGATTCTGGTTAAAGGTTCATTGATCTTGTTTACCTTTTCAAAGAACCAGCTTCTTGTTTCATTGATCCTCTGTATTATTTCTTTAGCCTCTAAGTCATTTATTTCCACTATGATCTTTATTATTTCCTTCCTTCTACTACCTCTGGACTTTACTTGCTGTTCTTTTTCTAGTTCTTTTAGATGCAGGGTCAAGTTGTTTATTTGAGCTTTTTCTAGCTTCTTAAGGTATGCCTGTAATGCTATGAACTTCCCTCCCAGGACTGCTTTTGCTGTGTCCCATAAATTTTCAGTCATTGTTTGTTCATTATCATTCGTTTCTAGAAATTTTTTTATTTCTTTTTTGATCTCATTGTTCACCCATTCATTATTTAATAACATGCTGTTTAGTTTCCAACTGTTTGAGTATTTTTCAGTTTTTTTGTTGTGGTTGATTTCTAGTTTCATGCCATTGTGATCAGAGAAAATGCTTGATATGATTTCAATCTTCTTAAATTTGTTGAGACCGCTTTTGTGCCCTAACATGTGGTCTATCCTAAAGAATGTACCATGAGCACTTGAAAAGAATGTATATTCTGCTGTTTTAGGGTGAAAGGTTCTGAAGATATCTATTAAATAGAGTTGATCCTGTGTCTCCTTTAAGTCTGCTGTTTCTTTGTTAATTTCTTTCTTGAGGTTCTATCCATTGATGTTAGTGGGGTATTAAAATTCCCTACTATTAGGCCCTGGCCAGTTGGCTCAGCGGTAGAGCGTCGGCCTGGTGTGCGGGGGACCCGGGTTCGATTCCCGGCCAGGGCACATAGGAGAAGTGCCCATTTGCTTCTCCACCTGCCCCCTCCTTCCTCTCTGTCTCTCTCTTCCCCTCCCACAGCCAAGGTTCCATTGGAGCAAAGATGGCCCAGGCGCTGGGGATGGCTCCTTGGCCTCTGCCCCAGGCGCTAGAGTGGCTCTGGTCGCGGCAGAGCGACGCCCCAGAGGGGCAGAGCATCACCCCCTGGTGGGCAAAGCATTGCCCCTGGTGGGCGTGCCGGGTGGATCCCGGTCAGGCGCATGCGGGAGTCTGTCTGACTGTCTCTCCCCGTTTCTAGCTTCAAAAAAATACAAAAAAAAAAATAATAATAATAAAAAATAAAAAACAAATAAAATTCCCTACTATTATAGTATTGCTGTTGATCTTGCCCTTTATATCCATCATAGTCTGCTTTATATATTTAGGTGCTCATATATTAGGTGCGTAGATATTTTTAATGGTTATATCTTCTTGCTGGATTGCTACCTTTATCATTATGCAGTGACCTTCTTTATCTCTTACTATAGCCTTTGTTTTAAAGTCCATTTTGTCTGATATAAGTATTGCTACCCCAGTTTTCTTTTCAATTCCATTTGCCTGAAATATTTTTTCATCCTTTTATCTTCAGTCTACATGCAGCATTTGTTTTAAGGTGTGTCTCTTGTAGACAGCATATGTATGGATCCTGTTATTTTATCCATGCAGCTACCCTATGTCTTTTGATTGGATCATTTAATCTATCTACATTTAAGGTTATTATTGACATGTAGTTGTTTATTGCCATTTTATTCTTTAAAGCTGCATTCCTTTTTGCTATATTCTTTTCCCCCTTTGATCTGTTTACAACAGGCTCCTTAACATTTCTTGCAGCATTGGTTTGGTTGTAATGAATTTCTTGAGTTTTCTTTTTTGTCTGGGAAGCTTTTTATTTCTCCTTTAATTTTAAATGATAGCTTTGCTGGATGAAGTAGTCTTGGTTGTAGGCTCTTGTTCTACATTACTTTGAATATTTCTTGCCATTCCTTTCTCATCTTAAGTGTTTCTGTTGAGAAGTTGGATGTCATCCTTATGGGGGCTCCTTTGTAGGTGATAGCCTCTTTTTCTCTAGATGCTTTTAATACTTTCTCTTTATCACTTAGCTTTGGTACTTTAATTATGATGTGTCTTGGTGTAGATTTCTTTGAATTTCTCTTTAATGGAATTCTCTGTGCTTCTTTAACTAGTGTGAGTTTTTCCTGCATCAATTTAAGAAAGTTTTCAGCTATGATTTGATTGAACAAAGTCTCTATCCCTTGTTCTTTTTTTTTTTTTTGTATTTTTCTGAAGTTGGAAACGGGATGCAGTCAGACTCCCGCACACGCCCTACCAGGATCCACCCGGCATACCCACCAGGGGGTGATGCTCTGCCTATTTGGGGCGTTGCTCTGTTGCAACCAGAGCCATTGTAGCACCTGAGGCAGAGGCCATGGAGCCATCCTCAGTGCCCAGGCCAACTTTGCACCAATGGTGCCTCGGCTGTGGGAGGGGAGGAGAGAGACAGAGAGGATGGAGGGGGGGAGGGGTGGAGAAGCAGATGGGCACTTCTCCTGTGTGCCCTGGCTGAAAATCGAACCCGGGGCTCCTGCATGCCAGGCTGATGCTCTACCACTGAGCCAATCAGCCAGGGCCTCCCTTGTTCTTTTTATTCTTCTTCAGGAACCCCTATGATGCAGATGTTATTTCTCTTCATGTTGTCACAGAGCTCTCTTAGAGTTTCTTCAGACTTCCTGAGTCTCTTTTTTTTTGCTGCTGTGCTTTCATGCCTTTGTTTATCTTGTCCTCTAACTTGCTGATTTGATCCTCAGCTTTATCCATCCTGTTATTATTTCCTTCCATTGTGGTCTTCATTTCGGATATTGTATTTGTCATTTCTGACTGATTCTTTTTTATTATTTCAATGTCCCTTTTTATACTTGCTATCTCTTTTTAGTTGTTTGTTATGACCATCTGTTGTTGTTCTATGATCTTTGAGCATCCTAACAATCATTATTTTAAACTCTGCATCCGGTAATTTGGTTATATCTGAATCATTCAAGTCCTTTTCTGGGGATTTCTCTTGATTCAATTGGGTTGCATTTCTCTGCCTTCCCACTTTGTTTGTGTATAAGAAGGGTGTGGCCACTGGAGTCCAATGGGTTGGCCTCTGTGTTTCCTAGGTGTGGTCTGTCTGTAGGCCTGCCAACCTCTCTTCTGCTGCCTTGAGTATTTCAGTATGGGTGTTGCTGGGGCCAGCTGGCTGCGGCTATCACTGTGGTTTCTGCCTCTCGTCCATGGGAGGGGTTGTGTTCACATGCCTGGGTCTACAAGCCTCGGCCGTCATCCCGTCCCCACGGGTGAGACAGCACAGTGCACCCAGGTCCGCAAGCCTCTGCATGGCACTGCGGGCAGGGGTGAGCACCTTTGCTCAGCTGCTGGTTTCCGCCTATTCCCAGGCTTTTGCCCCGCCCCCGTGGGCTGAGCTGTGCTCATGGGTCGAGCTGCAAGCCCCAGTTTTGCAGGTCAGGCAGGGCTGCATGCCTGCGCTCAGCCATGGGTCTCTGCATTTCCCAGGCTTTTGCCTTTCCCCTGTGGGTGGGATTGCAGGTGGACCCGCAGCCAGCTGGACCACTTTCGTGCACCCCTTCCGCCCCCATCGGGTGAGATGGTGCTCATGCTGGGCCTCAGTCATAGCTAGCCCGGCTTCTGCCCATGCCGACAGGACCACGCTTCTGCCTCCTGCCCCCACCCACCCTCCTGGGAGCTCTCAGCCATGTGGGTGGGGGTGCTGCTGCTCAGACCTCAGCACTCAACACTGTATTCCTGAAGGCTCCCTCCTTCTAAGCAACTCTGCTCTGAGTGCCAAGGGAGAGCTTGTTTGGCTGGTGTCCTGCTTCCCTTTGCTGGTATTGCTGGTTCCAGGGGAAATATTCACTTCAGATTTGGGCAGTGACTCAGCCCAGGGGTTAGGGTGGCTGTCCCTCAAAGTGTTGCTACCTGTGCCTCCTAGATTGATTACACTCTCTTCCTGCTACTCTGGTCCTCTCCTCTCTCCCCATCCCCTGGGGCCCCGGGTGAGTGGTTTTGAAAGAGATTTTCTGCATGGTCCCTTTAAGAAGAATCCTGGGTCTGAGAAATCTGTTTCTCACAAACAGTATCTTGACTTGTTTTGCAGCTAAATACTGTCCATATGTTTCTTCTAGGCTCTGGGGCTGTAGGCTGGGGCTTTCTTCCTGAGGCCCAGGACCCTCCCCTCTCTGCTAAACTCACTTCCTGCCACGCAAGTCTCTCCCAGCTGCCGTTCACTCCCAGGAGCTGGGCAGCCCTCTCCACATTTCCTCTTTTCCTACCAGTCTCAGTGTGGCTTCTTTGGTGTTCCTTGGTTAAAGAGTCCTGTTACTTTAGTCCAAAGTTGATTTTTCCAGATGATCGTTCTTAAAATTAAGTTGTAATCCACTTTGGTTCTGGAAGGTGGAAGTTGGTACGTCCGTCTACTCCATCGCCATCTTGCCGCTCCCTGACCTTTTGTTCTTAAAACAATATTACAATGTTAAGCTAATGTTATTTCTACTTTTGTTGACAATTTTGAAATAAATACCCAATGCAAGACTATGCCTTTAGCCAACAGTCTGTGTTTATTCTTAGAAGAAATTCAAATAATTTTATAGTTGGAAGGCTTTTCACCAGCCCAGTTTATCAACCTTTTCTTTGAAAGAAAAGGAGCCCAGAATTATCTATGGATTAGATAGTTTTTCAGGTGCTAGGAGTTACTGAGAATGAAAAGTTTGGAGAGAAGAGTTGGTAGTGCAAGGTGAGCCTCACTAACTTGCCTTGTGTGTGTCCATATGAACAAGAATCAATTGAAAACATAGAATCTTTGTGGGGAAAAATAAGGCTAATTCTATTTGAAAGGCCCATCTGAGCTGAGTCTGTTGTTATAAGCTGGTAGCAATTTCAAAAAGCAGGGTCTATAAAACTCAACTATTTGTTTAGATTGATAGATGCATTTATATCACAACTTCGTATCATTTGATAACTTTCTGGTTGGGCTTCTTTTAATACGCTGAAGAACTAGGGTTTGGATCCACTAAAATCATTTTTTTTACCTGTAGTTTTCAAAATCTTAGAACCTGTGAGTAAAATAGATAATATTTTTCCATAAAATCAGCCATGAACTTTAAATAAATGAATCCTTCAGCCTCCTCACACTCCCCAAAGTCCCTGGTGACTACAGAAGAGAATTGTCCACCACTGCTTCTGTGAACACATGGTTCCCTTGGGGAACTGTTCAGCAGATAAAATGTATTATGCTCACTTTGTTAAAGAGGCCGTTGCCCAGGTGATATTAATGTGTGTTGAGAATCCTTGTAGCCTGGGGCTTGGTTTTGGGATTAAGCCTTTCCCACCCATTTTTGATGTGGGGTGGTACAATCCTATCATGCCTCAGAGGGTGACTTTGTATTAGAGACCTCCCTATTTTGTATATTGGATTAAGGGCTTGGATTTCTACACTATAAAATGGGGACGAAGCGGGAGCTTGCCCTCTTGGTTCCTGGATGATTAGCATGAGAGAGCAGAGGGAGCAGAGCAGAGAGCAGAAAGAGGCCATGTGGCCAGGAGAAGCAGCCAAGATGGCAGAGTATTGAGTGAGAGGCCAGTTTGTGCAGTTTGACGCTGGAGAAGGAAGGAGATGGGGAACTGAGGAGAATAAGGCTGGTGAGCTAGAAATCTTTGATTCTAGGAAACTCAGATAAGTCAGTGGCTTTGTGAGCACTGAATGTGAGTGGGTTTTGGAGCCCAGTGTGTATGTTTTTATTTGCCCGCCGGGTGCAAGCTAGAATTAAAGACTATGGCCCACCAGTTTGTGGCTCCGTTGTTTCTTTACCGACTGTCCGAATCCAATGCGAACCTGCATGGGCCAGGCGGCTGCTTTGATAGTGGCAGCCCTGGCCTTAGATACTGGCTTTACAGGAACATTCTAAATTTGAACTCCCGAAGAACTTTAAGACCATTTTTGTTTTAATGAGAAGGCATCAACTTCTAGAATTTATTATACTGCATAATTTCTTTCTTTCCTAAAAGCAATATTTTACATTCATTTTGGGAATGTCTGATTGGGTTTTAGTGATTTCCCCCACAGTGATGTGCCTCTCAAGCTCAAATCGCATCCCAGGTAGTATTATTTCACTAGGATCATGGACACTGGCCTCCCAGAACGCGTTTTAGAAAAGTCGCCAAATGGAGTTCTTGTATAGACTTAAGATGCATGTTGAAGACATGCAAATGAATTGTAGTCCAATTAACTCCTTAAAAAAAAATAGCCTTAAATATTCCGTTAATGAACTGCATTCAGACGATAAAAAGACATTCCATCGTGATGGGATTATAAAGATCCTGCCCTTCATTATGAGTTGTAAAAGCCACTTTCAGGTAGAAATAAAGAGGGTAACAGTTGTTCAATTAGAGGTGAACATTCATCTAGGAGAGGAAGAAAAAGGCCTTTCTGTGATAAGACCCAGAAATCTTGTTTTTCTGCTAATGCGATTTCATACATTTTTGTTGCACCCTGGGCTAAGCAGCATTCCTGGTCTGTTGCCTCGGATGGGAATTGTTCAGCGCTGTGTCACACATGGCCGTGCCCCGAGTCCTCATGCTGAGCGGTGAACTGATCCCATGGTTGCAGTGACAGTTGCTGGAGAAAGCCAGAGAACGCTAATTCATTCTCAGCCTCCTCTTCCCATCTCTGTCGCCAGCCTCGCATCCTTTTCAGGTTTATTCATGAGCTCATCACGTGAGAAGAAAAAACTTTATTTGCATTATAACATTAGGTTTAAAAGCTATAAATTATGCAGAGCTATAAATGCTGCCCCCTGGTAAACACCACCTCTCATAAAATCTGTGTTTGTGCACGCGCACACTCAAGTTTGGTCTTTGGATTTTCTCTCTATTCATCTTACAACTCTTCAGTCTTCAACAACCTGAAACAGCTGTTAAAACAGTGATAATTAAGGTTCGCTTTCTTTAGATGGAGAGGAACGAATTTGGACGTGTTTTAAACAAGCTGGGATTCTGAATGGAACATGGCACCAGGTATATTCAAATTAAGGACTGTCACCATTCTACAATAAAAATATTGTTGCAATAATAATGTATCTGGAAAGTTAAAAAACAGAAGATCACTTCTGTTCTATACTGTTTGTCCAACAGAGGCACAGGCAACTGACCTGATAAACAAATTTTCACCAGCTTTGTCACCCCAGAATATTTGTCAAGTGCTTAATACTCAAGCCAAACTTTAAATCATCAGTATAATAATTACTACTGGTCAAATATGTTCAGAAACTGAAGAGTTGATCATTTGAGAAGAAGTTAAACTTTTCTTAGGTCGAATACAAGAAAGTCATGGCTCCATATTTCTCACTGGAAGAAAGTCTGTTATTCAGATGTGCACGCAAAGTTGAATTTGCCAAGAATCCTTGTGTCTTTGCATCCAGTAGTCCAAGCACTTGGAGATGCAGCTGTGTAGGAGGCAGACACGGGCTCTTAGGTTATTGTGTCTTCGGAGCAGCCTGAGTCAAGAGTGGGTTGAGGGTGACCCAAGTGGGGTTGGCCCAAACTTTTTTCTCCTGAGTGAAATACACATTGTGTCCTGGCTTGATTTATTGATTCTAAGTCATTGTGAACCAAAATATGAACTACAACTTTAGAAAGATTATAGGCCAATCTTCTTGTTTAAAAATAACATAATCATATCCTTTATTCTGGTATTGTCTTATTATTGCAGAAAAGCTCCCTCATGTCCAATTGGAATCTTTCTTAACTCACTTTTAAACCCAGTTTTGCTTGCTTAATCCCAAGTGAAAATCAGTAACAAATTGAGATTACTCATGTTGTGATTTTCCTAAACTCAAACATTTACGTTTGGGGGAGAAGGGGTGTAGCTATCAATCTCATTCTACAACAAGCATGTAGGAAGCTTGTTTATAACTGAAACAGATTCCAGTGAAAATGCCTCATTCTTTTGGGTGGTAGAAAACAAATTCAGTCAATTTAAGATGTCCCCAACTTTCTTTGGTGTTGTGCCACATTTTGTTTTTCTGTAGCATCCTGGGGGAAGGAACTCCTTTCTTCCCTTTTTGTGTCCCTGACTCATGCTATGCTGGGCCTGGGGGTGAACATGGCAGTTTCTGGCTGCTCTCCTTGCTCACCACAAGGTCTTCTCTTCTGCTCCTGTGCCTTTCTGGTCAGGAATCCTAGGGTCTGAAGCTCCACCCTTGGGCTTCACTGACTTAGGGCACAGGTCCTCCTGGTATTGGGATTCCCACATGTAAAGCCAGTAGCCACGGTCACCATCACAGCCACCTGACCTGTGCAAGTTCGCATTTGATTCAGACAGTAATGAAACAATGGAGCCATGAACTGGTGGGCCATTAGCTTTAATCCTAGCTTGTACCTGGTAGGCAAGAAATACACACAGGGAGAAAACACTTCCTTTTCCATTCAGGGCTCCCAAAGCCACTGACTTATCCAAGTTTCCTAGAATCAAAGATTTGTACCTCACCAGTCTTATTCACCTCTGTTTCCCACCTCCTTCTCTCTACACAAACTCTGCACAAACTGGCTTCTCCTTCAGCACTTTGCCATCTTGGCTGCTTCTCCTCTCCTCCATGTGGCCTTTCTCTGCTCTCCTCTCTAATGCTAAACTCAGGAACTGAAAGAGAGCAAGCTCCTGGTCTGCCCCATTTTATAGTGTAGAAATCAAAATCTTTAATCCAATATACAAACAAGGAAGTCTCTGATACAAAGTCACTTAGGGTGGGAAAGGCTTAGTCTTAAAACTAAGCCTTAGGCTATAACAACCCTGCCTGCTTACATCCTGTCACCCACACCCAATGCAAACTATAAGTGAGCAAACATATATATCATATTTACAAACTTATTTGACCCACACTTACCCACTGGTGCAGTGCTCAGGGACCGCTGCTGTCTGAGATCACTCATGCTTTCTGGAGCCACTCTTCTCTCCTCAACTCAAATCTTCCGAGAGTCTCATCAGGACTGAGTATTTGAGACTCAAAGGTTAAACATCTGCTCTGGCATCCCTTCCGGGAAGCAGTAAAATAGGCAGGCACTTTTAGGCTAAGTAAAGGAAGAACTGTGAATAAAATAAAATGCAGGGAAACAATTGTTATTCTGTACTTTTTGGTAAACTAAAGAAAATTAGTTCTTTTTGTCTTTTCTCATGAAGGCTGCTCTGCAAACAGTCATCATTTGATTGCTCTTGGTGCCTTCCCTACTGAGTTCAAAATGAAGCAAGGGTGGGAAGGTGATGTGGTAGGGGAGGAGAAAGCACCTTCTAAGAAGAAGAAACGTAATATGGAAAATACAGAGAGGGAGGACGTGGCCTCCTGACAGCAGCTGTGTGCCCCAGGTGGACTGTGCAGGTGAGGTCAACATATGACCCTGAGGCAGTTACTGTAGAGCCTTCTGTGTTGCACTGAGGAGTTCCCAAATTGTCCTACTGGTGATGGGGCCAGTGAAGAATATAAGCAGGGAGGTGACATGATGAGATTTGTGGCTGGAAATTCCAGTTTGCTTATTGTGCAGAATGGTGAGGTCAGGGGCAAAATGGAAGGCATTTAAGAATTGTTCTTGGAAAATTAGCTGACCTAAGACTGTGGAGGTTGGAATGGAGGCAAGGAGACAACTTGAGAGATGAGGTGAAAGAAGAAATGTACTGACTGAAATAAAGGAGAAGTTAAGGATACTGCTTCTTAAAACTTTCTAGTCAAGTGGAACATGGGATAGCAAGACTCGTCCTTGGAGAAAGATCATAGAGCTCCTGGAGACACAAAACTCAGGCCTCAGGGTCAGTGGAAACATACCCTGAAGGGTATTAGAGGAAATTTTATTCCATGCATTTTTCCTTCCTTGTACACCTTGCTCTTCCTTCCTTGGTAGTGGTTCTGTTTCCTTGGGGGAAGAATGATACAGCTGAAATAGGATTTTTAGCTCTGAGAGTTCCCCTTAACTTTCAAAAGTTTAAACCCAGAATGTCCCAGAACATCAAGTTGATTCACCAACATTAGATTTACACCAACATTTGATGATGGAAGCAGTCTTCTGGCACAGGTTTAGTTAAGAGTACTTGGGTTAGGGGAGAAAGGGAGTTGGGAAGGGACTAATGGACATTGGATGTGGGCAGAAAGAGCTGTGCTCTCTGATTCCTCAGATACCAACATCTCTGCCCTGCCTTGCACCATGTTAAGTCCCCAAGGTGGCATACACACATGTCTGGGGACCTGGAGAAACAGGGACAACTCAAGAGCACCGGGCACTCAAGACTTTCTCTCAGAGTAGAGCCCAGAGAGGGAGTAATCCAGATAGATTCCCTTCTGTTTGGTACTTATGGGGTAAAGAGACTAGAGATGGTTGCACAAGCAGATATGCAGGACAATATCAAGAATCTCTCTGCATCCAGCTGGAAATATCACATATCCCCAATACTCTGGAATTGAGGCTTCTTGGAATTGAACTGATTAAAACTAAATTTATAGAGGATGAAGAATATTACATTTCTTGAATATTTGAACTTGTGTTATACAGGGATAGGAACCAAGCATAGAGTTAATCGGAAATGACAAGAAACAAAGTAATTGCAGACAGTAGACTAGGGCAACCAGATTAACAGGAAGGAAGATGGGAGAAGCCAGTGAGATTCCCAGAGGTGCTGCAGTGTGAGTTCCCAGCACACACTGAGCAAGGAGGCAGGTCAGACAGCTTCTGCTTCTGGTTTGTGTGATGGGGGACATGGTGCTGGCCCTCACTACCACGGAAAAGCAGAAGGGGCAGAGCAGGTATGCAGGGGTGAAGATGAGTCCATTCTAAACATGTTGAATTTGAAGTGTCCAAGTAAGGCTGTAGTACTGCATTCTAGCCATCCAACAGAATTATATAGTAGTTAGAAGAAGTGAATTAGAGAAACATGTATTAACATAGATGGATCTCCAAAACATAATGCTGAGCCAAAAAACAAATAAACAAACAAACAAAAAAATAAAAACCCTCAAAACCAACCAACGAAACAAAACTGTAGATTAACACTCAGAGTATGAGTCACAAAAGTTAAAAAACATATAAAACAGTACTATTTTTCTTAAGAATATATAGGTATGTAGTGAAAGTATCCTTACAAATGATAAAACACTCAAGGATTGGTATGGGAAGGAAGAAAGAAGAATGGAACTGGGAAAGGAATAACAAGAGTTCCATAGTATCAACAGTATTGTATTTATTAAAAATCTCAATATGATAAAAAGGTGAGATGATAAAGATGGCTAACATACCATGTTCGCATTTTTTTTTAAATTTTCCTAAGTGATAAGCATGTGGGGGGTGGGGTGGGGGAGACAGACAGACTGACTACCACATGTGACCCAATGGGATCCACCCCGCATGCCCACCAGGGGGCAATGCTCAATCCTCTGGGGCATTGCTCCACTGCTATCTGAGCCATTCTAGTGCCTGGCCATGGAGCCATCCTCAGCACCTGGGTCAACTTTGCTCCCATGGAGCTGTGGGAGGAGAAGAGAGAGATAGAGAGGAAGAGAGGGGGAAGGGTAGAGAAGCACATGGGCACTTCTCTTGTGTGCCCTGGCCAGAAATCGAACCTGGGACTTCCGCATGTCAAGCCGATGCTCTACACTGCTGAGCCAACCAGCCAGGGCCGTATTTGCATTTTCACTATTCTCAATACTTTTACCATGTTAGAAATATAATGAAAATGATCAATTAGTTGTTGTTGTTTTTTGGTCTAAAAAATGGGAATAGTTATACTGTTTTTGTCTATTCCCTTGGTTCTTATAAAAATGATTTTGGACAACACATGTGAGTGCTATACAGAGGGTCCTACAGATGCTGCTATTCTTATATGACTTTCTACTTAAATCAAGATTCAAAAATACAATTCAATTGATATCCAGACGAGTCTTATATTTTACATTAAAAAATATAATGTATTATTTTAATAGATACTCTAAACATTTAAAAATATGTTAAAATCATACTTATTTTCATAGTGCCCCAGTGACTTACCTTTCATGAGCTTTTGATCTTGCCAACTGTGCTTGGCTACCTACAGTCCCTATTTGTATTATAACCCTTGAGACAGGCAAGAGATTACTAGAGTTATTGTTCCCTCTCTGAAGAAGTTAAGCAAAATGATATATCAGAATAATTAGGGGGAAAAATGTTACATGTCCAAATGGAGTCCTGAAGAAGGAAACAAAGGACTCTGGTACATCGATCTTCCCCATGAAGACAGCTGACCCTGGTGAGGGTGGTGACAAGGCCAGTCTGGTTGACTCTCACAGGCCCAGGGATGGAATAAAGTGACCAAAAAGAAAAAGCGTGTACAGCTGGAGCCACATCAATTAAAAAAAGTATCTAATTGAATGGTAGAAAGACAAAAGATAACCATTTATTGAGAAACTGAGAACCTACTGTGTGTGTGCCAACCATTGCTCAGAAATGAGCTAAATGGACAAAATTGTACCCTCATGGCGTTTCTACGCTGGTGGCCTCCCTCCCACTGCCCAATTATTACCAGAACTCTGAGTGTGGAAATGGACAAATGAGAGGAAAATCCAGCTGCTCTGAGCCAGCCCTAGCTGACCAATGGAGGGAGGACTATGGGACTGGGAGATGGAAGCGCCATGTCCTGGGAAAATCTTCCCAGTGATGTTAAGTTGGCTGTCCACAGGGAAGAGTGACCTTCTTTACTTAGCAAAACAGCCCATTTGTGAGGCCAGGGGATAAGATTAATTTCCTGACCTTGCCTCTCCCCTCTTCTTTCCAACAAAATATAAAAGAGAAGTGAGCCATCCTTGCTCCCAAGAACCTTCACAAGGGGTTGAGTTTCAGGGCAGTTGTAGTGGAAGTTACCTGAGAAGAAATATCAGGAGACCTTGGTTCTGGTGTAAATTCTATTGCTAACTTAACCATTTGCTGGTATGTCAAATGAGATTTGCTAATGTAATCACTAAAGTCTCTCTCAGTCTAAATTCAGTATAAGCAAGAATAAAGCCAATCTCTCGTTTGTGAACATATATCCTTTGGTCTAAACTTAAATCTTTACTAGTAGAATATTAATAAATGGTTACTAATAGAATAAATAGAAAATGCACAGAAATATCTATGTATAACAGTATTCCTATATATAAGAATATAAGTTAAAGTACCCCTATAATATTTTTATTATTAATACCGAAACTTCATGGTATGAAAAGTCAAAATAATTTTTCAATCTAAAATCAATCTATGAATGGCCAATTTTTTTTCCATGTAACAACCATATCTTCTTGCTTACTGAATCTCTATCTGAGATTATATCTTAAATATTAATTATGGCCCTGGCCGGTTGGCTCAGCAGAAGAGCATTGGCCTGGGGTGTGGAAGTCCTGGATTTGATTCCTGGCCAGGGCACACAGGAGAAGCACCCATCTGTTTCTCCACTCTTCCCCCTCTCCTTCCTCTCTATCTCTCTCTTCCCCTCCTGCAGCCAAGGCTCCACTGAAGCAAAGTTGGACCAGGTGCTGAAGACCGCTCCGTGGCCTCTGCCTCAAGCACTAGAATGGCTCTGGCTGCAACGGAGCAACACCCCAGATATGCAGAGCATCGCTCCCTGGTGGGCATGCGGGGTGGATCCCGGTGGGTCACATGTGGGAGTCTGTCTGCCTCCCCACTTCTAACCTCAGAAAAATACATAAAAATAATTAATTTATACATGAAGTTTCTAAAATTCTCAGTCAGAATGAATTTTTTCTTTTCTTTTCTCTTAGCACTAACTTTATTGTTTTGTTGAATCACTTGACATACCCAACTGGTAGTAAGGGTGTGTGTGTGTGTGTATATGTGTGTGTGTGTGTGTGTGTGTGTGTGTTTGTACATGCACATAATTCTCACAGCTTGTCAGTTCTTTGAGGGTAGGACTTGTATCTTACTCATCATTCTGTCTAGGCAATTAACACAGTATCTTGCACAAAGTAAATGGCCAATGCATGTTTGTTGGATTGGATTCTTTGTTTTCTGACCCACTATGCCAACTGTCTGGCTTATGCAACTTCTCAACTTCCTCAATTCCTAGGAAACTCAGCTAATAGAGATAAAACACCACAGACTGTAGAAGAAACATGAAATAAAACACACAGATTGTGTGAGTCTGGAAAGGACACATTACAGATGGAATTGATATTGGCAAACACCAAATAACAGAAAAATGTGTTAAAAGTAATTAATTCTGCCCTAGTAAATAAACAAGGTTACTTTACCTTCCCCATTAGTCACAGGCATATTACTCCTGGTCTAAACAGGGATGGATGCTTGCAGGGTTATCAGGGCATTGGAGAGAGCCATATGACCAGAGAATAGATAAGATGGACCTTGTTTGGGAAGGTTCCAGTTTCCTTGTCTTGAGAGAAAGTAAACACTTTCCTTTTGTTTCTGTTCATATATGTATATAAACAGTTGATTTCTTCGCTGGATCTCATGGATGGTCTTCTTTGCTTAGTGAAGAAAGGAAGCCCCCAAGCAGAGGCTGCAGGCAGCCAGAATGTGCTCTTGGTGTTAGATCCACCACTTATCATTATTACACCAGGATTCATCTTTTAGTAAATGATTCTTTGGTATAAACTCTAAGCCAGCTCAGGTTACTGCAAACCACTTATTAAAGACTTTTAATGATGTGGCAGGGAGAGGTTGGCTGGTGCAAAGTGAAGGGGAGATAAGACTAAGATGCATAAAAAATAATTCTTATTTTTAAGGTTGGATATAGTCTGGGAAAAGATTGACTTGTGCCCACTAGAAAGGGAAGTGGTTTGTGTGGGCTGAATGTGGAATTTAGGCAATTTCTAACTTCTACATTTAGTCCTCAATTCTTTTCTTTTAGTTATTTGCTTCATCAGTCAATAAGTTCTACCCAGGAGCAGGTGAAACACACACAAGTGATGAAGTTATTGCCTTTAAGGAGAGTTTATAAGCATCTTTTGGTGGAAAAAAATGACTCTGTGAAACAGAAATTGTATAAAACAATCTTAATTGCTATGTTATAAGACAGTAACACGAGGTGCGACAGAATTTCATGTATAAAGAAACCTTGGTGCTGGCATGAGTAATGAGAGATGTCATGGAGGACATAGGACTTGAGGCAGACCTTGAAGAAAGTGAGGGCGTACAGAGAGGAGGGAAGCCCCAGAGAGAGCTAACTCATTAGCATCACAATCCTATTGGGTAAGGAAATCCTTGGTTCTCAAGAAGCCTTCTGTTTTCACAAATGTTTGATAAAATATTGATTTTAATTGAGTGGTTGGGCAAAAGGGGGTTAGAAACTTAAGTATTTTTCCTGCAGAAAATTCAGTTTTAAGAGTTTTATAGATGTGTATTTTACCATAACAAACTAAAATAAAGTGGATAATCAAAATTTAGAAAAAAGTAAGCTAATGCTACACACGATAATAAGAACAGCACCTTAAGACCAGAACAAAATGGATGAACTTCTAGATCATTATTATTTACCATTTTTGGCAAAATTCCCCATTGATATAACCTGGTTTAAAAAAAAACCCCACAAGATTAAAGTAAACTGTAGCATAGGTTCCGTGCCTCAACCAGCTTCTAACCACTCTAACAAGAAGCTGTGTGTTCCCAGACAGCTGTTTTCTCAGGGAGACCATTCCAATAACTTGATTAAACTCACATTCTAACCAGCAAGTATGGAATGAAATGAATGCAATTATTTAATGAAAGTATATCTATTTCTCACTAGAAAATCTTAAGCTGTAGGGGAAATGTCATGTTTCAGGGGCAATCCTAACCGGATCTGACTCCTAAGTGCTTCCAAACAAATCACCTGTTGAATTCCTCGGATGGTTGTCAGGGGTAGGCAGACTTCCAAGAAGACTCACCATGATCCCTGCCTCCTAATGTTCACATTTTATGTCATCCCCTCCTCTTCAATATGAGCTGGGTCAATAAACTTGCCCCTAACCAACAAAATATGGCAGAAGTAATGGAATGTCATTGAAGGAGAACAAAGTTTTGTCACCTTCAAATATGCTTTTTGGGATATTGATTTTTAAGCTGGTTATTTTAAGAAACAAACAATTCAAAAAGAACTTTTGATCCTCTCCCTTACCTGCCTAAATGAATTTAGATGAAAAAAAAAAACTGCTTAAAAAAGGGAGCTATCATCTTAACATAATATAAACGATGTGGCATGTAGGACAATCTAGCATCTGCTGTTTCTTAGACTCCCCTCTGCGTCCCATTACCTCTGGGTGGCCAAGCAAGAATTTGTCTATCAATTATTTGCTCCTTCTCATCTACCTATGAAGCACCTACTTTCCTTTGACGTCCCAGACCCCTGCCTCTGCTTAGTCCAGAACGGAATATAAGCCTTAACTGCCTACCATGTCCTTGGGTCCCAAATTCTTATGGAGTCTCCATATGTACATACATAATAAATTTGTTTATTTTCTCCTCTTGTCCATTGAATTATTAGGTTAGCCAGAAGAATTGAGAAGGAAAATTAGTTTTTCCTCTCCTTCCAGTAGAACACTGTGGGCAGGAAAATAATGGTAGATAAGGGTTAGTTAGGTTTATTACATAGATTCCTTTGGTGCCTGATACAAGTCCAGAGTTGTCGCCAGTGATTAATTTCTGTTCTTCCTGGTAGAGCGAGCTGAGGGGACACCTTTATAAATGTGTGTCCTGCTTTTAAGCAAATAAGGAGAGGGTAGAGAGCTTTTATTGTATGTTTCTTTTTAATTGCCTTCCGCTCAAAATAATCCTCATGCTAAGGTGAAATATTTGTGGGTAGCATATTCTGTTACCCTTCAAAGCAACAGATAAGTAATATAGTCTGTAATATGGTAAGGGTTAGTGATATCTCCACTTTAGAACCACACTTGTATGGTTCAGAGACATTAGGTAACTAGTGTTCAGTAGTACAGAGTGGTCAACCTAAGATGACTGATTCTCCACTGGGTGATGTGTCACCGACTCCTCACACTATCTTCTTCAGACACTTATGGACTGTCCAACAACGTCAATCTTCCTTGTCACCTCTCTTTCCTCTTTACCTATTAGTGCTCAGCCCAAGACAATTTGCAATGAGGATATCTTTTCCTGTCCCACATTATAATCTATCATTGTGAGGAATATAAAAGGATCCTGGGATGCTGCTTTCAGATCAAGCCACTTCACTTTGGTTGTGGTAGCTAAGCATTGAATTCTCTCTCCAAATTCTAGCTTTGTGGCTTTGAACTTTGTCATTTGAAAAATAAATTTATTAAGTATTTATTCATAGGCAGGTGTGATGAAGATTAAATAAATTCAGCCTTGTTATGTGTTGTTAAAAAAGCCAACTTGGAGTAAATTTTAAAGTTCTTAATGGCTTTATTCAATGATTCATCAATCAGGCAGCAATCAAGCTAGTAAATAAAATGGTGCTCTAGAAAGCTGTGCTAAATACAAGACTTTTATAGGTAGAAGGAAACAAGAATGAGAAAGTTATATTAGACAAAAAAGCAAGTTGTTTATTGCAAAGTTACTTTCCTTTAGGGCAGGGGTCCCCAAACTTTTTACACAGGGGACCAGTTTACTGTCCCTCAGACCGTTGGAGGACCGGACTATAAAAAAAAAACTATGAACAAATCCCCATGCACACTGCACATATCTTATTTTAAAGTAAAAAAACAAAACGGGAACAAATACAATATTTAAAATAAATAACAAGTAAATTTAAATCAACAAACTGACCAGTATTTCAATGGGAACTATGGTCCTGCTTTTGGCTAATGAGACGGTCAATGTCCAGATCCATATTTGTCACTGCTAGCCCTAACAAGTGATAGGACGCGCTTCCGGAGCCGTGACGCATACGCCCCACGTCACCGGAAGTAGTACTGTACGTGAGCGACACCGTACTTTACTTCTCTCACTGACCACCAATGAAAGAGGTGCCCCTTCCGGAAGTGTGGGGGCTGGATAAATGGTCTCAGGGGGCCGCATGTGGCCCACGGACCGTAGTTTGGGGACCCCTGCTTTAGGGCATGATAGGCAGATTACCTAACTAGTGTTCATCAAGTAACTCCTGACTGGTTGGCTTGTGATCCATTTTGGCGACAGTTGAAACTGTAGTTAAGTTTCATTTTGGTGACATAGGCCTTAACATAAGCCACTCGATTTTGGGCCTGTTTTCTTATGTTAATACAGAATCTTTAGCATAGAAAACATTTTATAAATATTAGGTCCTGTTAGCTTCACTAAGGATTTTGGAGGAGGGAATAAACAAATAACTTCTAAGATAATCTAATGTAGAAATTCAAGAAAAGTTCACTTACGAAGAGTTTTATTTTAAATTTATTTTTCTGTTAGAGTTGACATGCAATATTATATTAGTTTCAGGTCTACGACATAATGATTAGACATTTATATATATTACAAAGTCATCAAACAGATAAATCTAGTACCAAGAGAAGTTTAATTTTATAAAGGTGTATTCAGGGTGTATACTTTAGTATTCTCATGGAAGTAAATTAGTTTTTCATGGCAGAATTTAATAGGTCTAGCTTCTGAAGTACAGATGTGATGGAACTTACTAGCTATTAAGTCTTTGGTGAAATCATATTTTATTTAGAATAAATTTAAGAGTTAAATTTTTGGCCCTGGCCACTTAGCTCATTTGGTTAGCTCATCAACCCCATATGCGGAAGTTGAGGGTTTGATTCCCAGTCAGGGCACATACAAGAATCAGCCAATGAATGAATGAATGGGTAGAATAACACATTGATGTTTCTCTCCATCTTTCTCTTGCACCCTTCCCCTCTCTCTAAAAAATAATCAATTAATAAAGAATTTTTTAAAAGAGTTGAATTTAATTCAAAACCCTTCCCATGATCTTTTAACTACTATGTAACCAATCAAATTTAACAAAAACAAAAAAGTTTTTAAGGTCTAATTTGCAAAAGATAGCTCTTTTTCTGTTTTCCTTGTTTTCAGAGAGATATGAGAGAGAAGCTCTGATAAAGGTATTTTGTTTATCATGAAAAGGAAAGGTCAAGTTATTCTTCTCATCTCCCTAACTGTGGGCTCTGTAGCTGTCTAAGGAAGGAACCCTGTAGCTTTTCCTGAGATCTAGGGCCTGCCCAGAAGGCAGAGTAAAGATAATAGCTCTGTAGTTCAGCCTCCTTTGTCAAGAGCCAGCCCTTGGTCTTGGGAACTTCTGGTGGCAATTTTCAAATGTCTGTGCTTGGAAGAAGACTGTGGTGCCTTTTGTCCTTGAACCATAGGAGGCCTGATAGGGAAACTGGAGTGTGTCATCTCTTACTACTCTAGTTTCCAAGCAAGAATATTATGGGTAATTTTTCAGACAATATCCAACACAAATATTCAGAGTTTAATCTATTCTTCTAGATACAAATAATAAGTAGTTCTACATGCTTTCCTGCAAACCTACTGTCGGAAAGCCTAGGGAAAACACAGATGCTTGACCAAATTAAAGTCTGAGTTTCTGTAGGGCATGAATAAGAGGTTCTAACCCTCTTTTGTATCACCCTCCACGTCCTCTACTCTACCATCCAACTTTTATTTCTCTTTACTGGTGTCCTACGAACCCTATGTAAAGTGACCAAATCAAAACTATTACTTTCACTCTTATATTAAGTGACTAGAAATTGTAGACTTTTTCTTCCAAATTGTTTTCCATGTGTCTTTTCCTCTGTCTAGGAGCTTAGGAAGTACCCCAATAGAAAAAGAGAAAAATCTATCTCTCTTCAGTAGATTTAGTTTGATACCATTGGAAACCATATTTTACAACATAGATTATCTCTAAAAGAATCATTTTGGGGATCACTGTGTTATTTCTGTCATTTCGCGGGGCTGGTAGTCTCTGGGGTAAGAAGCATTGGCAGCCTTTGCAGGCTTCTGTGGTTTGGAGGATTATAGATAGAATTTAATCATTGGATAGGACTCAGAGATTTTGCAAATTGATCGTGGCCCTTGATTCAGTAGAGCTAACTGGCTACACCAGTGTGTTGCAGACAAATAACTGTACTCCTATGGCTCTAGTTGTAAAAGTCTCTTGGAAAGTAGTTCTCTGTGGGTAGTTCTCTATGGTTCTTTCATGTTCCTTGTTACTTGCAAGTAGGCACTGGCAGCTCTTGTTCTTGGTCTGGATTATCTTTTCAAGGATGTTTGTATAGCCAACACCCTTGGAACATGGCAATAGAGCCCATCTACAGAGCAGATGGCAAATTCGCTTGCTGTCTAATATAATAGCATCTCTCTCTGGAGCACCATTTGGGCAAGTTTGAGTATAGCCCATTAAAGAGGTTGAGTTTCCTGAGCTTGGAATTCTTCACTCTCATCACCACAGTAAGACTTAGGGAAATAAGAGGTTGCTGTAAACATGAAAAATCCATGCTTGTTATTGTCCTGGAAGTAATAGACTCCTTTGTCTATAATCCGGAATCTCATGTCTTTTGCCATCATCCACGAAACTGGCAGGCTCAATTGTTGGCCTAAGTAAAGGGCAGAAGTCTCAGATACTTCACAGTTCTCGATCAGCAAGATATTGGGGCAAGGCTTTAACATCATCTTAAAGGTGCCTTTGAAAAACACACCTGGAGTTAGCCATTGTCTGGGTAAAATGGACTTAATGATTTACTCACTGCCTGATAAATATTGATAAAAAAAAAAAAAAAGAAAAGAAAAAGCTGACAGGTTTCTCTCAAATCACTCAAGAAGTCATTGTCCATAGCAATGACTACACAGGGGGACTATAATTTTATTTACAGTATATAAAAGTTGAAAAACATAGGGCCATACAACAAAAAAAGTGTAATTATATTTTATATCCAAATTCATTTTGGACTCAATTTTTCATCTACTTCCATTCAAAGTTTAAATAATCAGATAAATAAATAAGGTGATCAGTAAGCTATACATGAATTTGCCATTTTGTTTTTCATATTATAAAGTGAAAGCATAGATTGAATTGAGCTGGGGATAGAGAGCTATTAATAGCAGATTTCCTTTTAACATTAATAGTCATTTTAAGTATACCAAGAAGAATATGCCACCCTGGAATTTATGAGACTTGCTTGAATTGCTACAGCTTTCCTTGGGAGAAATTTCAGATTTATGAGAGAGACTGGAATAAATAAACATTAGTTAGCTTATCGGATGAGCATCATAATACTTTGGATAAGACCAGAATTACAGAGCTAAGTTGTCTGTGTTGGAATTCTGGCTCTTTCACTTACTATCTGTGTGCTTACTTATCATTTCTGTGCTTTCATTTCCGCATCTGTAAGATGGGGTTAATAGTACCAAATTCACATGCTGTGTGTTTGTGAAAATTAACTGAGAATATATGCAAACATGTAATTATGCTTAGAACAGAGTCTCGTATGTGTACACTCCAGAAGTTTGGTGTTGTTATACATTTATGTCACTGGCACATAGGCCAAGACTAGTAATTCATATAATCATACCAAGAATAAAACCTGAAATAACAATTATGTGATTTTGCCCCTTTCTGACTAAATAGCTGTTAACTTATTTGCAAATAAATATTAGTACAAAATCTCTGGCGTATACAGTAGTCATTTGTAAAGCCAGTAGCCACGACTACCATCACAGCCGCCTGGCCCATGCAGGTCAGCATTAGATTTGGACAGATGATAATGAAACAATGGAGCCAAGAACTGGTGGGCCATCATCTTTAATCCTAGCTTGTACCCAGCGGGCAAGTAAAAACACATACTGGGCTCCAAAACCTACTCATTCAGTGTTCACAAAGCTACTAACTTATTCAAGCTTCCTAAAATCAAAGGTTTCTAGCTCACCAGACTTATTCACCTCTCTTCCCCATCTCCTTCCTTCTCCCTGCACAAACTGCACAAACTGGCTTCTTCCTCAACACTCCACCATCTTAGTTTCTTCTCCTGACCTCCTCATGTGGCCTTTCTCTGCTCTCCTTTCTAATGTTAATCTCAGGAACCAAGAGAGAGCAAGCTCCCGGTCTGCCCTACTTTATAGTATAGAAATCAAAACCTTTAATTCAATATACAAACAAGAAAATCTCTGATACAAAGTCACTTATCTGAGGCATAATGGAATTCCTCATAAGAGTATACCACCCCACATCAAAAAGGGTGGGAAAGTCTTAAAACTAAGCCCCAGGCTACAAAGATCCTGCCTGCTTATAGCCTGTCCCCCACACATTAATATAATCACACCCATCTCAAGCAAGAAGGGCAAGTAATATTATCACCTGGGCGACTAGCATCCACATGGGCAGTGCCATCTTTAACAAAGTGAGCATAGTATATTTTATCTGCCCAACATCATTACTCTGTTATTTCATGCTGGACAGGTTGAACTGAATAGATAAAATTATAATAGTTTTCCTTTGCAGTGTTGAGGGTTTTTAACCCTAATCATCTATTATTGAATATATTTTTATTATATACCTATGTAAAAAATTACATACTAGACATGATTAGTTCAAAAAGATTGTTTCCTGGAGAAATACTTTGTAAAACTTTTTGTTAACCACTAGGGCATAAAAAATATTGGGTTGATCATGTAAGTAATTATTTCAGGATTCATGATTACAGGCTTTTAAAATCTGATTCTCCTTGTTTTTAAAGACTATCTATTGCTTTATCTTTAGCTTCTAGATAAAGAGTCAGCATATTTTTATTTCTTTTTAGAATTTGAGGAACATTGTGATCAGAAACCTTTTTTTTTTTCCTCATTTTGCAACTTAACTTCCTCCTTAGGTCTGGTGTGGCATAGCCTATTTTCTAACACCATTTCCTTCCTTTCTGTGTTATATACAGGGGTTGGCAAAAGTATGTTTACTGTGCCCTTGTGACATTCTTCTGAGTTAATAAAACTATTGTAATAATCATAGCCTGCATGGTTTTTTCCATAGGAACAACTGTAAATCTACTTTTGCCAACCTCTGTAGTGTCTGACTTTGTAGGACTCCACCTGATAAATGTTAAGTGGTTGGTAATCTATGATATCAGCTAGTTTGGATCAAACTTAGAACTACCTAGATAGTGCCTCCATAACACAGCTGACATAAAAAATGCTAAGGTTCTTTTAAAATATATATTTATATGTGTCAGACATTTTATAAGCAAAACAGTTAAATTGTTTTTTTGTTTGTTTGTTTGTTTTTTGTGGCAGAGACAGAGAGAGTCAGAGAGAGGAACAGATAGGGACAGACAGACAGGAAGGGAGAGAGATGAGAAACATCAATTCTTTGTTGCGGTTCCTTAGTTGCTCATTGATTGATTTCTCATATGTGCCTTGACCGAGGGGCTACAGTAGACTGAGTGACCCCTTGCTCAAGCCAGAGACCTTGGGCTCAAACTGGTGGGCTCTTGCTCAAACCAGATGAGCCCACACTCAAGCTGGTGACCTCAGGGTCTCGAACCTGGGTCCTCCGCATCCCAGTCCAATGCTCTATCCATTGCGTCACCTCCTGGTCAGGCGCAAAACAGTTAAATTGTATTAAAAGCACCCAGTTATTAGGAATCAAATAGCTGCAAAAGACTTCTAATTGTCAAACTCAAGAATTATGAGTATTACATATTATGCATTATGCTGGGTTGGATCTGAAGTCCTATGTAGATATTGCTTAAGCTAATATTTCCTCCAAGGCAAAGTATAAAACGCAGGCCAAACAGTCAAGTTTAGTTCTATTGGCACATGGAACAAGGATTAAAGCATTAGCTATTTGGAATTTATATTCATAGAAAAAAAAGCCACAGGAAATTACATTTCTCATCCAGTTTTTGCTAACTTTATGTCAAAAATAATTTTTACTAGTATTTTTTAATAAGAAAAAGAGTATATCTATGGTTTAAAAAGAGTATATTCTCTCTATATCAATGTCAGTGTCAATCCATAAAAGGACATGATATACAAGTACCTTTCCCATAGTTTCTTTTATAACCCAGGCTACGAGTTTATCATCTGATGTCCTGTGGGACTGGTGGTGTTTGTTTTATTATTTCCAAGCTTGGAGGTGTTTTGAAAAGTCATCTAGTTATATTTCCTTGTTCTATAGATGGTGAAAGGAAGATCCAGAGAGATAAAATTAACCCAAAGTCACTGAAGAATAGGAAAGAATAGTGTAAACTCAAACTCCTAGAAAAGATCTTCCTTCATAATTAATTTGAAAATTCCATGTCTAATCTGGAACTAAATATATTCTGTAAAAGAAAATTCCTTGAATACCATGGATAATGCATTCTAATATCTAATAACCTTTCTAGTCAGAAGTGTCATTCTTGAGTGTAATAACCTCTTTTCATGCAAATTAAGCTATTTCCACTTGTTAGATGCTTAATAGAGATGGATGATAGGCACTTCAATAATTACAATCTTGCACATGTATTACAATATTTTTAGAGTTAACTTACTCTCCAGTATTTCTTTGAACACATTAAAGAATCCAGTATCTTCAATATTTGAAGATAAGTCTTTGCTGCCCTTCCCCAGTTGTTTAGCCAGATGTCTAGATATCATGATTCACTCCTCTATTATTCTGTTTTATTTTCTTTCACCTCCATTTAATTGCTAAGGCCTTTTTGATTTTACTTCCTAAAAAGCTTTCGACTCTCCCAACCTCAATATCACCACTATAATTTATGCCACAATCATTCTTTATCTGAATTATCAAAACATTTTACCTGATCCATTATTCAATAATTATTGTGACAACAAGCAATCACAGAATGTTAGTTGCTCCCACTACATGAGAACTATAATTTGAACGTGAGCTTGGCTGGGCTTAGCTGCGCTTGCTTGGGTTCCATGTTTCTTTCCATTATGGGACCCAGATGAGGACTGGCTCCCATCGGGGGGTTTACTAGTCTTATGGCCAATGGCACAAGCTTAAGGGATCTAAAACCATATCAGACCCATATCAAAGCTTCTGCCTGGAGGTGGTATATGTCATGTCCTTCAAGACTCCGTTGGCCAAAGTGATTCTCTTGGACGAGCTCAAAGTTGTTGAAGTAGGAAAGTCTACTGTGCTCATAGATGAATGTGGCAAGGGTAGAGAAGGGCAAACAATTCTGAACACTCAGTAATGCCTACAGTTGTGTTCCTCTCCAATTCATTGTCCACACTGTTTACCTTACAAATAGGATCACACAATGTTCAATAGCTTTAGGATTATTAAGATCTGGGGTGAGGGAAGAATTCTCCTCTTCAGAGAAATGAACCTTGAGAGATAAATAGAATATTCTGGAAGAGGAGAGGAAAGGAAAAGCATCCTTGACTGAGAGTTCCCGAGAACATTGTTCTGACTGATTAGTTTTTTATTTCTCTAAATCCTAGAACTATACAGAAAGATCTTCATTAGATGGTTTCAGTTGTACTGCAATGACTTGTTGTATCGTCATCGCTGTAGCCTGTCCCTGTACAGCTGTGAACTTCTTGATGGCAGAAAATCGTTTGTCCTACATCTTTGATTACTGAACACCTAGCCCAGTGCCGCCAATGCAGTAGGTACTACAAATGCTTGAGAGGCACATTCTTATGTTCAAAAAAATCTGGTTTAGGTAATGGGGTCCTCTTGATCATTCTGCCGGTCTGAGACTGATGGACAGTAATTGGCAAACAGAGTGTCACTATCTAAATCTCATGGCATGCATGGTTACTACTTCTGTTAGCTCATCTTTAAGTGTTCCTATATGTCCTCTCCTTATGTGTCTTTTCTTACTTTTTTTTTAAACATTGCTTCCTCAGTTCAAGGCATATAGAATGAGTCTGCTTTCCTGACCTGGCAGTATCTGCGACCCTAAAGGAACTCATTATTCAGTCTTTCGTACAAATGCTTCATACCATGTCAGAGGCTGACCTTTAACTGTACACTGGATTCACACTTTCATCCAGCTTTAGAACCTAACCTACATTTTCTTAAAAAATAAAGGCGGAGTCCATTACTAAGATTTTCATTCCAGGCCCTTTACAGCCCTTTGCCCCTTATGTTTACAGCTCTTCTTCCTCACCTTCCTCCACTGACCACAAGTCTCAGCCAGTTATGGATTCTTCTTGTTCTCCAAACACATCCTGCTCTTCTACACCCCTGACTTGGCTTTTGTTGATCCCTTTGCTAGGAAACTCTCTCCCTTGGCCTCTTGGAGAAAAATTCTACTCATACTTAAAAGCTCTACACTGTGAAGAGGTCATTAATTCTGCCTCTACCTCTTCATCATTGTGAAATGAATGAATAAATGGTTTACTTGACAGTTCAGATTTTTTTCATATTAATTTTCAACTTCTCTTTTTTTTAATAAGATTTATATCTTGGGATCAATAATATTTTAGCCACTTTTTTTTCAATATCATGATGAGTATTTAATAATAGCTTCCTTTGCAGATATTCTTATCTTCCTCTATATGGGAGCTGTTGGTTTTACCTATTTATAAACCCAATGCTGGCTGGGGCTCTAGTCTTTATTTATATTTGTGCACATTTAGGTTTCCATCTTCTGAAAAGACAAAACTTAAAATAGACATCATTCTCTCTGACAAGTCTTAATTTGATTCATATGTCTCTAATAGTATAAATTTCAAAGAAATAATATGTTTTTTAAAAAGTACAGATGGGTTATTATGGAAAATAAGAGGAAACGGAATTGTATCACTCAAGAAGATGGGGTGAGTAAGAAACTACTATCTGACTTGCAGTTTATCAGATAGGCCTAATGATTCAGTGGAAGAGAGTGCGTTAAGAAGTCTCAGTTCTAGTGGAGACGTCTTAGCCTTGGACCCTGGAATCAGCAGCTTTGGTTTGAATCTCAGCTCCACCACTTGGCTTGAGCAAGCGACTGAAGCTCTTGGTACGTCAGTTTCCTCACCTGTAAGATTGGAGGTAATAAGTGTGTATATCATAGGGTTGTAAAGCCCATGATTGAGTGTTATAAATTATTATCATTTCTGCTTTGGAACTTTTCTCCCTTTTTTAAGTTGGAGAACAAAAATCCTTGTTCTCACACTTCTGGATTTCAACTGGAAAAATTTTATAAACAGCATAAGGCTTTGAAGTTCTCAAGAGATGTAGCTCATCACCATACATTCCATCCTAGGCTCCTTTACCCCTTCCCCCACCCTCAATCATTTGAGGATGCTGCCCTCTGGTGGTCATTCAGAACTGCTGTATAGCTCAGGCTGACCCAGGCCAAGGTTTTCTTTGTCTCCACCTCCCCATTACTTAAACAATAACAGATCAGAAGTTAAACTATTTTCTTCTGGGTGTTGATGGATATGTAGCTGCTAAGTCACGGGAACATATATGGATTTAAGAGATTGGAATAATAATTACATATTATAATTTTATTTTAATGGTTAAAAACTATCAGAAGATAATATATGCAATTACAAAATGTATTGTCTAAGTCTTTTTATTAATATATTTGAAAATCAGATTAATAGCCAGATACCTGAGGATCAAGTGGATATCTCTTTAATATTGATTTAGACATTTCTTTTAGAAAAAGTTATGAATGCTAGTTTAGATATTATATTTTATATTACAATTTAAATTCTTTCATTAAAATTTTATTGTTTTGGCAAAATGTTTTCCAGAATCGAGGAGACAAAAACAAGCAATGAAAAAGAGAATTTGTGCATGAAGTCTATAAAATTATAGATTTAATGATTTTCATAATCAAGCATTTTTATTCAATGCTCCAACTGCCTAAATCTATTTCTTCTGGAATCTCATATACAGACATTTATTTTGAAGTGAAATTATGAAAAACTATTATTTGTTAATTCTTTTGGAAACTTACATAACTCTGGAGTGTAGTCTGAGGCAGTCAGCTCACCTCTGCTGGGTGAACTGTTATGTAATTCCCAGCACCAAGAAAGAAACATCAGAAGATCAGTGACTATTTATTTACATATTTGTTATAGCTCCTACTTGAAAATAAAGAATGGGTTTGAACTCTAAAAGCTGAGCCTGCAGGAAGCCCCATCAGTCTCTCCACACTTCTGCTGTCATTTCTATTGTAGGGGAAGCATTATTCAAACCACAGGCTCCAAACTCCCAGGTAACTGAAGCCAGCAGGAAGCTCTGTTTGATATCAAGTATGTTCTATATCAACCTTTTTGTTGTGATGAGGAGAAATGAACTAACTTTACTTTTATCTTGCCCTGTTTTAACATACCCAGTAGGTGAATGCTTTATTGGTGTGTGTTGGCCAAACTCTTTGATATCTGCTGACTTTGTGGTCATAAATTTAAATAAAAAAAAAGAAAAGCTTTTCATCCATTCATTCCAATCAGAAAGTATTACATATTCACATGTTTTTATTAAAAGTGTATTGGAAATTTTGCTTATGGGACCTGCCACATGGAAAACACAACTTGATTTTTCTTACTGAATTCTGGGAGACAGAAGCCCCTCGGCCATCACACAGAGAATCAAGCATAACAATGCCATCTTGAACTTTGGGGTCAACGTTATAGACTCTACCGAACATTCAGTCTCAATGCTTTTTTGTATTAGACTCATGTAAAATAAGAAAATAAAGGGTTTTTATGTTTTTCCTCCACAAATAGTTGATTTTCAATGAGCAAGCTAATGGTGCTTGTATTGTCGAGTTTGTTAACAAATGCACTTCTAATGCTCATATGGTTTTTGATGTACCATTAAACCATACATTAAGTCTCTACTTCGTTCTTTGTAGAATATTATTTGTGTAATCTTGCATTCAGTATCAGTGTTTTATTGGGAAGGAACACATTTGAACAAAATGTAGAAGCTTTAAGGAATACAGACTTAGGATACTTTTGAAATCATGTCTTTATCTTTTCTGCTTTGTTTTCTGTGATATATAGTTTCTTTTGGATGCTGAATTAATTACAAATCTTCAGAATCCAAATAATTTAAGGCGAGGAATTTAGACTCTAACGGGAAAAAAAAAACCAACATGAGAAAATTTTACTATTTTATTTTAACTCAACATTTAATATTTCATAGTATCCTTTTCAATTTAAAGTTCATAATGTATTCAAACATCAATTATTTCAGGGCTTTCTTCCTAATAGCCAGCAACTTGTTTTAAAAACTAAGCCATTGTTCAGTTTTAGAGCCAAGATAAGCCACCTTTTAAAGCTGAAATCACAAATTCGCAATTACTCCTGCACTAGTTCCTAAATTTCAAGTCCTTGCCAGTATTGGAGACATTGCATATATTTAAACAAGTGTTTATTTATCCACTGTCTTAAGGAAGGCCAATGCATAGTTGGCTGAAATTTGATTACAACAAAAGACAAATAAACAAAATAGTAACCCTGTTTATAATAACCCAAAATGCACTGCTAAATTTAGAATTGTTGTTGGAATCTCTTTCTTTCTTATCTTCTTGGTAAGGTTCATATTAACCTTCATTCTGTTAGCTGAGAGGTTTATGCTGATGGGAGTTAAGTTAAGCATATTTAGTAAACCCTGTGCTTCTTTCTGTGGCTCCTGGCTACTCTTTCTCCCCTTGGCTACTTTGACATTTGTGTCCTGTGTTTAATCACTAGCAGCAGACAAATGCCAAAGTAGATCCGTCAGAGAATCCTTCAGCTGTTGAAAGTAGACTTTTGACACATCTGTTTTTGAAGACAACAGATATAAGTTATAAAAATTGAAAGCAAATTATTTTTTCCCAAATGAAACACGTATTTTCAGATCAGAAAGATGTCTGAATAGAAGAGTGAGATAAAACAAAACAAAATTTTAAGGTGCCTGCATTTCTTCCAGGGAGATTTTTTTATTTGGATCATTCCTAGTGGAACATGACAGGAAGATGTCTTGGTATTGGAGGCCACGCCCAGAACAGAGAGAAAGCTCTGTAGTCTCTGTGAGTGGGGTTCCCTGTTGGCACAACTCCCTGTTGCGTGCGTCTTCACCTTCCCAGGGGCACTGGGCGGGGCAGGAACCTTAAGGAGACCTCAGCCCCTGGCGTCTGCAGCCAGAGGACGAGGCGGAATGGTTTCTGTAGCAGCAAAGGACAGATCCCCTGGAAGGGTGGTGAAATCATCTAAGGACAACAGGAAGGTGTCCAACTGAGGTTTTCTTTCCTCCCATTCCACTTTGCCTCTTCATATTTTTTCAGCTTTAAGAATGGCAATTTTACTCTCAGACTTATGTCATTCCAGAGTTGGAAGGCATCTACATTCAGAAATTTAGAACAAAACAAATTCCTCTTTAAAGTTTATGGAAACCTTTGTCCTGGAGGAAAATCTTATGTGGAAAACAACTTAAAAAAAAATGAATCCACATTGTCAAAGCTGAGTGGGTGTTCACGGCTGCAGGTTGCCGAGATGCGTTCGCACTCGGATGCGGATGCTCACCCCTTGAACAGCACGGGGCTCCCTAGAGCGCTGCGTCCAGCCCGTGGAGGAGAGAGCCCTCGCTGATGGGCAAGCTGCCACTGGCAAGGCTCAGTGTGATGCCTGGGGCCACACGGGTCTCCTGAGATGCACCCTCACCGCACTGAATCAGGTAGGTCACTGGCTCCCAGGCCTTCTCCGCTGGGATTTCAAATCTCGCAGGCTATGGGAATGAGGGGTCAGAGTTGTGGGGTGTGGAAGACTCCATTCTGGTGTTTTCATACAGGTGCCAGGGGCTTCTAAAATGCTTCCCAGAGATTCAGCTAAAGTCATAGCACGTCTCACCAAGTAACTTACAGAAATATTTGTTGTTCTTCATTTTCAAATTGTTGCCTGCAGTTTGTCCAATTCTTAGAATAGTGTTCCTGTGTGGCAACATTTGTTATCACATACACATAGAGAAAAAGAAAGGCCAAGGCATGAAAGGTAGAAATTGCCACCAGGTGGAGGGCACGTCAGAGCATGCATCCTTGTGATTTTTTGACTATCAAGCTCAAACAGCATTTCTGAACATTTTTAACTTACGAGAGACAGTTATGCTGTCAGTTTACATTGGTAGATGTGGAGATGAAAATTGAATTAAGATGGAGAACATACCAAACAAGAGGGAAAATGTGTAAAAAATTAATAGACAAACTGAGGTTGGGAGGGTGTTGTAAAGACCATTTATGTGTACTTTGATGGAGCCAAATAAAATATAGGCTTAACTTATTGGAAAAGAATTTTGGGTTTTATAGAAAACCACTACATAAATATAAAATTACACATTTATATTTATATGTGCTATTTTTCTATAAACTTTAACATCTGTTGTCTGTGTTTTTCACTATCATTTATTTTATTTATATTTAAATTTTAGTGGCTATACATGCAGAATAACTGTCAGATTTCAAATTCTAAATAAATTTTGTTAATTTCAAATTAAACTTATTACTATATACGGGATTTCTGGCAAAAGGTAAAAGACAGATATTAATTTGCTTTCCAAAGAAATAGTAATTTACCTGATTTGCTAGTGGGAGCTTAGAGACCAACCACAGTATGAGTTCAATGCTTATAATACCATTTCTCATTTCATACCTGTGATTCAGAAATCCCTCCTGCTCATGTATATTGTGAGAAATATATTTCCAATCACAATAGTAACCATTTATTTATAAGGACATTGCTGAAATTGAAGTACAGTGTGTGTGTGTGTGTGTGATATATATTAAGACTAATATTATCCCAAACCTAACAGGGAATTTGGAGAGACTGGCAGGGTAAAACACCTCCTGTGCTGATGGTCAGCACACAGTCTGAGAGTCTGATTAACAGCTTGACCGGACAGCCTTTGGCACCCACAGTGAGCGGCTCTGGCCACAGCTCTCAGGCGTGAGAAGTGGGTTCTTCCAAAAGCAAACAACCTTCGACCCATGGTCTTCATTTGGGCCCATCAGGTCAACAGTTGTTTCACAGAACATCGGCAATTGTCTTTCTCCTTGTGTCAGGAGCCTCTTGAAACATTATACGAGGATAATTAAGTGGTGAATAAGGGTCAATGTGGACAAATAAATCAAACTGATAGTTTGAACACAGACTGATTGAGCAAAAACAAGGAATTCTGCCATGCCTGTTACTGCAGTGCTTGATGTTAACTGACTTTGTTAACATTACATCCAAAGGCAGCAAGTGGGAAAGCTTTGTTTGGAATCAAAAGCTGAGCAAAGAGACATGGGATTTAATTGTTCAGCTTTAGTTTTGAAATAAAGACATGCCGCGCATCCGTTTAGTTGACTTTAATGGAGCACAAAACCAAACCCATTCTTTGCATGCTAATTGAGTTAGAAGATGCTTCCCTCCTGGATAACAGAGACGCAAGAAATGCCAGTGGACTCATCAGACTTTTAGAGCAAAAGTTCAGAGTTATAACTATGATGAGAATTTGTCTTTGCATCTGTCGAGGTAGATTAAATATACTAGTAAATGTAACATAATCTTATGGATATTTTAAATCTAGTGGTATATGTATATGAAACCTTTAAAATCAAATAGAGTAATATATAGAGGAAATTTCGTTAGCTGAAGGGCAGCCTAGAAATCAGAAAACAAACAAGAGAGAAGAAGAGAAAGACAGAGAGAACGCTTAAAAAGTCTGCTGTGTGTCCACAGGATTGTTCTAAGGGAAGAGATTATTAGAAAAAAACTTAAAGAAGAAATCTATCTTCTTTAGATTGTTTAGTAAGAATAAAGAGGAACAATTTCTTTTTGTTTACTAAAAAAAGAACCTAGACTATTTTATTTGGATATTGGATTTCAACTTTCCTTAGCAGTTAAAATTTTACTTCATTACCCACCTCTAATGTTGCAGAAATAAACATGTAGTTTAAACTATTACTTTGTTTTGTTAATTTTCTGAGTTGTTCTCTAACACTATTGTCCTAACTTACCATGGAGAGCTTGTATCAGACAGTGCAGGACACTGGGTTTTACAATATATCATATGTATCTTCACATATGTACAGGATGGTCTTTATAAAGAGTGACAATTAATAGTCTCATCTATAAAGTGAGAACAGTTGTTTGAAATATAAACAAAATATATACAATATTTTATTTATATAATTATATACTTGTCAGGCATTAATGATTAATTTATTTATTAATTTATTTTTTTCATGAATAAAATCATATTTACAATCATAGTCGATAGAAAAATTTTTAGAGAGAAATGAAAAATTACTTCTACTCCTCTGTGCATTTTTTATTTTCTATTTAGATCTCTTGAAGGAGTTGGCACTATGGTGAATAGAGATTGCAAACAGTTACTTATGAATTTAAAGACATTTAAATGGCATTTGTTTGGAAGCATTGATTTTTCCATCCATTTCCTTATCTAGGCATCCGTCTTCATTTTCTTAAAAACATTTAAGCATAGTCACAAATACTAATATGATTAGATTAATGAAAACAGCACTCTTTGTCATTAATGTTGGTTTTGAACTGTGTTAATATAAAATGACTATCAAGAACAAGTTATATGGGGGAAGGTGGCTACTTACTGCAGTGCTCCTGGAGTTTCCTTCCCCCCATAAATAATTTCACATAAAGAATCTAAGAGAAGCCCATCTATGTGCTGCCTACCCTGAGAAAGTGGGCTGAGAAAGGTGTAATGGATTATGGAGGGAGATGAAGGCGAGTTTACACCATATCCAATCAGGCTTTTTCTTAAAGGTCAGGACATTCTGTCTGGGTCCATTTGCGTTTTTGATTCTGCCGTTTCACTATTCAGGAACACAATGTAACTGTCAGTCTCGACAACAGTTCCTGGCTCCACTGGCTCCACCGCTCTCGGGGTAACATACAATATTTCACATCCACAAAACAATTCGGCGTCTGCGTGGGCAAACCATATGATGACCACGGGGAGCAATATGGTCACACCCTACTGAGCACTCTTAAGGAGATTCTATAAAGAACTACATCTAAAAAAGAATAAGGCTTTGCTCCTCTGGGCTTTGGCATACTTGCCAAATAGCATTTTAATGTTTCATTTTTATCAGCAGAAGTCAAATGCAAATGTTCGCCCCTCTGCTCCACACCAGTAGATAAAGGCAGCTTTACTGCTATGCAAAACATTTGCAGTCCTGGAGTCAGGAGGGTGATAGATATTAGAAATAATTTAGCACATTAATGATGGCCTTGTTGGATTTCCCCCATGTGTGTTTTGTTATGTTATTTATTTCTCTTTCCAAACAAAACCAGACACCATCTTCCATTGAGAAGGGCAAAGGGTGGGCTGTGACAGTCCGGGGAGAGCAGGGAACCAACACGCTGTCGAACATAATTTTCAACCAGTGGGACCTGCCCTGAGCTCTGGAGAATGAACACATATGGCCCATTTTCAAAGGAGTTGGCCCGGAATACGACTTTTTTGACCAGCCGATTGATTTAAGGCACATTCCAGTCTGTCGTTTTACTCAGAGGAAAATTAAATAAAGAAATTATTTACATAAAAGGACAGCAAAGGAAAGAAACAATAAAGAAAAGGCTTTTCTTTTTAGACACACAGATCAGGCTGTTTCTCTCCTCTCTAATATTTATTCTTATGGCTACATTTTTTATTTCTATTCTTTTTATTCAAATTTCATCGTGGATTCATTTTTCTTCCAGTGAATTTATTTTTTGAAGACTTAAGAAACTTGAATTTTTCTAACAACAGAAACATTTTATATGTGTTTCCTAATGATGTATATTCCATTTCTGTCCTCAACATTTCTCCTATGCCTCTGAAGATTTCTTCAAGTTCATTAACACTTAATTTACCAGAGGCATTATTCATTATTTCATGATTCCTCTAATTGTGCTAAGTTGAATTATGCTTGAAAGCCTTATTTCTAGTTCTGTGTTAAAAAAAACACATGGTGATTGTGTGAGAACATGATGATTATGTGATTTTTCTTTCTGGGTGGTTGCAATCTATGATAGTAAGAGCCAGTGAAACTTTGAAACCACAAATGATTTACCTTTGGCCCCAGAGTGCATTTTTGGTGTTTGCTTAAGTACTGTTCTGTCATCTGATGTCATCAGAACTTACCATGCAAATTTTATCTGTAATAAAACTGAGATATGAAAAACTGACTCAGGAGAAGCTAGAAAACTGTCCAATATCTCTCATTTCTCTCTTATCCTGAAATGTTACTTCCTGTTACTCTACAATGGAAACAGCTACTACCTTTAATATGGATGGAAAGTACCAGTCTCAATGAATCCAGGTTTTTAATTAAACTGACAACTCAATCCTTAGTAGAAATTATGGTAAAGGGTATTTAAAAAGCAAAGGAAAAACTAGAAAAATTAAATGAAGGAGAAACTCAGTTAATTGTGCAGAGGTAGTAAGCCGGTAAAGGGGTGAGCCCGTGAAGAGTTCTTAGCTCACTTCCCTACAACAGTTCCTCTTAGCATCAGAATTGAAGTTGAACACTAGGTTACACTGTGTGTAACCCAGGGCTTAAAAGCTGGAATGTGTGCAAAGGTCATGCCAGGGCAGGAGGGATGCAGGAGGGGAGCTTGGGCCTGAGCCTGGTGGGCCCAGCACCTGCCACAGCTGAATGCCGGCCTGTGGCCAGGTGCAAACGTCAGTCTTGTGTTTTTATCAGAATTTCCTTTTTTTCCCCCAAGAAAAGTTATATGGTATGCCACAGTAATGAACTGTGTCTGGGTGCCCGTTTCAACCTGCCGATGCCATTAGGAGATCTGGGGTCTATCAGATATGACTTTTCATATCTTATGATATACCTGGTGGGGCAAATGTAGGTTTACAGTTGTTCATATGGGAAATGATACAATAATTAATAAATGACAGAAGAATAAACTGTGTTTCCCATAATCACATTGTAAACCTACTTTTGCCACACCTTGTATATTGATGCCATTAAGTTTTGTGTTATTCAAGTTATATGGCAAAATGGTGAATTATCTTTTCATAGCACTTGCTTAGTTCTTCTAAGTTTAAAGAAATTTGTCCTCTTTTCTAGGAAACTGGGCTGTGTAATAGCTTCTTCCAGGTCTTTACTCTGCAGCTTCCTAAGCTGTTTAAATACACATTGAATTATAATTCCCTGTAATATCAACATGGTGCTGATTGCTGGTTATCTCCTCAAGCCCCGTCTCACTTTTCCCTTGGGTACACAGCTACATAGCTTGAAACTGCATTCCCCAGCTCCCTTGCCACTCGATGTGACCATGTCCTTCCTAATGGAATGTGACAGGATGTGATATGTGCCATCTCTAAGCCTGGAGCTCTAGACATCATGTTGTTTTGTCCATGTCCTCTTCCTTTTTCTACTGGCTGAATCTAGACATGGTGGTGATCCAGCTTCAACCATGGATAACCGTGCACTAGAGCTGATGAAGCAACATAGAAGGTCCTGAGTCTTGGAAACCTGTTCAGAACAGAATTGTACCGTGTACCCTGGAAGACTCACTGTAGAAGTATTATAAGACAGAAGCAAGCTTCTACCTTTTTAGAATCATTGTAGCTTGGAATCTCTTTATTACAGCAGCTTAGCATTACTCCAAGGGACACATTCATGTATATCCATTTTACAAAAAAATTACAAAAATATAATTGAAAGACAAAATGGAAATAATTTGTGGCCAATATATATTATTGTTTTCCATCATCATATAAAATTAAAAGCTGATTGCAGTCCATTGGGGAAGAGACAATTTTTTTTGCAAAATATAGAACATCTAAACTAATATTTGTTGAATATGACTCAGAATTATTTTCTTGTAACTTTTATAATGCAACAATATTTATCTGCCTTTTTATTTCTAAAAATTGAGCAATTTCCTGGAAATATTTTTCCAAGATCTGTTGAATACAAATTTTGTATAAATTTTCTCAGCTGTTTTTAGTAACTGGTTATTTTTCCCTGGGGAAAAGCTGAAGGGATATTCCACAGTATTTTTCTGGCCAGATCACAAATCACCATTGTTGACCATCGAGTAATGCCAGAATCAAGAGGAGTAGAACCAGTCATTTTAAACACAGTTGTATTTCTTCTCTTTCTTCTTATACCATTGGTTCCCACCAGGTCTGTACCTTTTCTAAGACTAATTTCAGGTGGCAAAAGGCAAGCATGGAGGAGTCAAAATGGGTATTCACCAACTAAAATGGCAGGGCCCTTTACAGGTGATTCACGTTAGAACAAAGGAAGACCTATCATTGAAATCATGACTAAACATCTCTGCGGGATAAAGACCTTGGAGGTGAGATCTCATCCATTTCCACCTCACGGACGGACTCCCAGTCCACACTCCTGCCTGTGTATGAGCAGTGGGTGTGTCTGTTATTTTGAAGAGCCTCAACCAATGGTATAGTTGATGTAGGAAAGCAATGATAGCATTTAGCCATCATGTTAGTTGACTGTGCGTGCTTAGGTACATGTGTCAGTCTGGGCAGAGAAAGCACTGCCCCGATGCTATACAACAGGACCTGGTGGCCTGGTAGAGGATGCTCCTTCTTTTTTAATCCCCGCCTTCAAATCTGTTTCCCAGGGTGCACAACATTTTCATGCCTGTGCTCATCATTAATAGAGTAAGCAGATGGCTTATTTCCACTGACCTTCAGCAAAGGCATCGATCAAGGCAGCTTTTCCCAGATCAGAATGGTTTGATGACCATAGGAGAGGATGAGCTGTTTTGTTTTGTTTTCAATATTGGAAACAGAAAATAAGAAAATGCATTCCTTCTAGAATTCCTTGAAATTCCTTTTCGAACTGCTCTCTTGAAGTCCATTCTTCACCTCTGTAACCCTCTTAGTTCTCTCAGAACCAGGTCTTTTGCTAGATCCTTAACCCTTTTCACTGATATGTTTCCAATTCTACATTTAAAATTATGAAAAGTACTATAAACTACTATCAGAGAAAGCTGGGCTCTGAATATTAGCCTTGGCTTTCCACTGTTACCTACTGTATAATCCAGAAGATATGGAAACATCTAGCATTCAGTGCCTCCAACAATGAAATAAGAGAGCCAAAGATAACCAATCCTAAAAAGATTCTATTGAGCAAAGATTTTTACTTAATCTGTCAGGGGATAGGAAACAATGTACATTGTTCTCATATTAATTGTTTGTCCCAGGGGCACCGGACTTAAAGGATCTTGGGTGCCACATGGTCAGCCACCTTATGAGGTAGGACTTATTGTTATTTTTTAACTGATAAAGAAGTTGTGAGTATAAGGGGCTCATTGAAATCCTCAAGATTGCCCACCTGTTAGGTTGCATAACAGAAGCTTAAATTTAGAGCTACCCACTCTCAAGCCCATCATTTTCCTCTCTTCCGTGTTCTTGCACAGGGCCAGGCAGGCTATTGTGTGCACAGTTCTGGTGGGTGAACTAGAACTAGGCCTTTTTGAACCTGAAAGTAATATTTTGTTACAACTTTCACTGCCAAAATGGATAGAACTTGCTTAATTGATATATCTATCTATCTATCTATCTATCTATCTATCTATCTATCTATCTATAAATAGATAGATAGATAGATAGATAGATAGATGACTTTGAGTGGGCTTATTTTATTATTATTTTTTTTGTGTGTGTGTATTTTTCTGAAGCTGGAAACGGGGAGAGACAGTCAGACAGACTCCTGCATGCGCCTGACCGGGATCCACCTGGCACGCCCACCAGGGGTGATGCTCTGCCCACCAGGGGGCGATGCTCTGCCCCTCCGGGGTGTTGCTCTGCCTCGACCAGAGCCACTCTAGCGCCTGGGGCAGAGGCCAAGGAGCCATCCCCAGCACCCGGGCCATCTTTGCTCCAATGGAGCCTTGGCTGTGGGAGGGGAAGAGAGAGACAGAGAGGAAGGAGGGGGGGTGGAGAAGCAAATGGGCACTTCTCCTATGTGCCCTGGCCGGGAATCGAACCCGGGTCCCCCACACACCAGGCCAATGCTCTACTGCTGAGCCAACCGGCCAGGGCCAACCTTTATTTTCTTATTGTCCTGTGTTCATATACCTTGTTTTTCTAGAATGACTTTTCTTCTTTCTGCTTAAATAATGTTACTGAACTATCTTTCAATTTGCAGCTCATATCCTGCTTCCTTTATAAAGTTCTCCCTAGTACTAAACCTGGAGTGACCTCAAGTTCTCATATGTTCCCACAATGCTGTGGCTCTTTATTACTCATTTGGTATTTAACCTTTGGTGTCTTCTATTAAACTAGTGAAATGTGACAGAAAAGTTTTGGCCTAGGTGTCAGCAGACCTGAGTCTTGGACTTGACACAGGATATATCACTTGCTCATTGTAACCTTGATTTCCTTGTCTATAAAATTGAGGTAATAATACTCAAGTGAATAGCTTTGACAACCAGAAGAAATGTTAAACCATTTTATAAGCAATAAAATGTTATACAAGAAAAAGTATTATTATTATTGCAAGCACATATGTCTTACTGCCTCCCCCCAAATATTCAGCACAGTGTCATGAACATACTAGAAATAAAATGAATGAATAAACCAACTAGGGTTTTGATAAGCTGATCACTGGAGCCCATCCTGCTGGCTACAGGACCTTCAATTTGGCTTCCAAATTCTATTAATTTTTTGTAAAATGAGAGAGTTTGTCTAGAGTCTAGACCAATGGGTGTCAACCCTGGTTGCATATCAGAAACACTTGGGGAGCTTTTAAAAAATGCAGATGCCTGGGTCTCACCTTAAATAATGCCAGATTCTTAGGTTCATGAATAGGTATTAAAACCTTTTGTTTTTAATTTTGAAAAACTATCAACTTACAGAAAAGTTGAAAATACAGAATAAATGACTCTTAACCCTGAAGCATTTAGAGTGAATTTGCCATATTTAATGATCCATCACTTCTAAATACTTTAATGTGAATTTCCTACAAATAAGGACATCCCCTAACACAAACGCAACATAACTATAAAAATTAGGTGGTTAATATGGGTACATTCACTCCCCTTCAAGTTTTACCCATCACCTCAAAAATATCTCTTGTAAACTGTACCTGATTAAAATCATATCTTGCATATATGTTATCATGTCTCCCTAATCTCCTTCAGATCAAAACATTTCCTTAGTATTTCCTCTACTTTTAGGATCTTGACACTTTGGAGGATTATAGGCCATTTATTTTGTAGAATTTCCTTTAATTTGGGTTTGTGTGATGCTTCCTCATGATTAGATTTTTTTTTTTTTTTTTTTTTTTTTTTTTACTACAGAGTCAGAGAGAGGGATAGACAGGGACAGACAGACAGGAACGGAGAGAGATGAGAAGCATCAATCATCAGCCCTTCGCTGTGACACCCCAGTTGTTCATTGATTGCTTTCTCATATGTGCCCTGACCATCGGGCCTTCAGCAGACCGAGTACCCCCTTGCTCAAGCCAGCGACCTTGGGCTCAAGCTGGTGAGCTTTTGCTCAAATCAGATGAGCCCATGCTCAAGCTGGCAACCTTGGGGTCTCGAACCTGGGTCTTCCGCATCCCCAGTCCGACGCTCTATCCACTGTGCCACCACCTGGTCATGATTAGATTTTTTAGTGGAGAATGATATTAAAGCTAATCTCAGAGGGCTAGGTATGCACATCACTACTGAACTGTCAAGTGGCTCAGAGCGCTCTCAGTGGGTACCGGTGGGGAACGCATGCATGTGTGAATATGTGCGCACACACTTTTATATATATTTTTGTTTGTACCTCTATGAATATATTTTAACACCTTGAGTTTGTGCTAATTCTAATCTTAAACCTACAGGGTTTATCTTAATTTTTTCTTTGTTAATGTTTGTAACTCTTCATCTTCAGGAGTTTAGGAATTTAAAATAAAGATCAACAAGAAAATCCTCTCGAGATTTTCTAAACTTTCATTGCCTGCCAGACTAAAAATTAAAATCACAACATTATTAAAGCAAGATACATCTCTTTTTTGTAGCTCTGTTGTATTGTTTCTTAAATTTTTATTTTATTTTATTTATTCATTTTTAGAGAGGAGAGAGACAGAGAGGGAGAGAGAGGAGAGAGAGACAGAGAGAGAAGGGGGGAGGAGCTGGAAGCATCAACTCCCATATGTGTCTTGACCAGGTAAGCCCGGGGTTTCGAACCGGCGACCTCAGCATTTCCAGGTCGATGCTTTATCCACTGCGACACCACAGGTCAGGCGTGTATTGTTTCTTCAAACACACGTACGTGTGTGTGCAGCCCCCACATATGCACGCGCGTGCGCGCACACACACACACACACACACACACACACAGTCATATTCACACATTTTTGAAGCTGAGTAAAGAGCATTCTATCAGACATTTAACTATTGCTTTTTGCAGGGTTATGAACCTATGCCATCCTTTACACTTATTTAATTGTATTTAAAGTATTGCCTTCATGAATAATTTTTTAAAAGTTATAGGAAAAAATGGCATTCCTGGCATTTTTAAGCCAGAGCAAGATGCATAAATAGATTTGTCTCTTGTCAGGAGCAGTGGAGTGGAAGCCCTTCTACAAGATGGGAAAAGTGGTGCAGTAAGCAATCCGTGACGAGCACATGTTGAGCCAGACAACACCATGCTGGAACTCTGCCTGCCTGAGAGGCATCCAGAGATGGGATTATTTGTGTTGGGAAAGCTTGTATCAGTCACTGCGGAAAGGGGGTTGCTCTGTGGACGGAGACTGCCATCTGAGAATGCTGTATCATGTTAATTGCACTGTGTTTCTCATGCCCTTTGTTTTTAATATATAGTTCCCTGGTCAGTAGACCATATTTCCATTCAGAGGTGTCACACGTCTTGTTCACAGATTTCTAACCATGTATTCAAACTCAGCCTATTCTAGCTAGAATAAGACAATGTTCCATTTTAGACTTGGAAAAAAATTTGATATGTCTATTAAATTTTTAAATATCCTAGGGATTGTCCTTTCTTCTTCTCAGGGTCTTTTCTGACCTATTGAGAAAAGGGGTATGTCAAAAGTAGCTTTGTTTATAAGAAAGCCTCTCTTTTTTCACTTTTTTTCTTTCTTTGTTTTTTGGTATAAAACCAGTTAAGTAGAGAACATTGCATCGTGCGTAAGAGAATCTTCCCCTGGGTGCGTCTATAACCGACGACAGAGTACCATCCACAGACTCTAACAGATGCCCAACAGAGGAATTCCAGGCCCTAACCTCCCTCTAGTCTCTTGTGTTAATGAGGACTCTTGATGCAGTTTAAGGCACACTGGTGAGCAGCTCTAAATCAGAGCTCGTCCTGCAGAAGGAAACTTTACAATGGGTGCTGGGGCCAGTCGGTTAGAATTCCAGATGCGGGCCTGTACCCTGCCCCTGACCAGCATCCATTTCTGTGCGCCACAGCTGGTCCCTGTAAAAGTGCCATATTGCCGCCCATCTGCTCAGAGAGCGCACAGTGGCACATCTCTCTCTGACAGTGGGCCGTTTTATTGAATGCTATAAATATTGAAATTCATAGGCATGAAGCAGCAGATTTTTAATGTTACTTAGAGAGACATTTGAGCCACAACCTTTGGCAGAAGCATACACTGTTAGTATCTCAGTACACTGTGCACCATTTGGTTCAGACTCATGAACAACTTTTCCAGGGATTTCATGGCTCTCCAATCCCAGGTAAAATGGAGTACAGACCCTGAGGGATGATATTTAGTGTGAATGTCACCCTGCACACAATGTGCATTTGGGATATGGATTTTCCAGCCCTGTGCTGTGTTAAACCATATGTTAATGTTTTTATACTCAGAAAAGATTAGTTTGGGGACCAATAAAGTTTCAAAACTACAAATAGTAGGCTAACCATTGAGAAACATGAAACATTCTTTCAGTTGATTTTTTCCCCCAAAGTCTCAGCAATTTTCATTTTTTGAAAGGCAGGGCTATATTTTGTTATATGAAACCAGCTTATCCATATTTTATCAGCTAATATGTGAAAATTTTGGACCAGAGGATAAACACCCCCTATTAATTTAAAATCACTGGTATGTGAACTGGAAAAGAAATAGAAAATTGCTGTGTGGTGTTCTCTCCCCTTGACCAGAGAATCCCAAGCAAACTTTGAGTCGAGACACAGAAATAAAATGAGTACAAGCTACCTTGTGTGGTTTTATTTCTAGGTTAATATTCTTTGTCCTTGGCGAACTGTGAGCCAAGGCAATGCTGTTTAAGACAAAACTAAACATGGTGTTTATATAAAAGCCCCTCTACTTTTCCTTTGGTTCTATTGTGAAAATGCTAAAGAAAACCCAAACAAACCAGAAAATGCCCTGCTAACAATTATCAGGGTTTTTAATGACAGAAACAAGCCATTTATTTAGAATAGTAAGTAGCTGGAAAAGGACAGGATAATGTTCCCTGTTCGGCATTTGTTTACCTCAGAGCCGTTTAACAAACCTAATGTGATAACTATTAAAAACCACTTTTTTTTCCTGCCTAATTGATATAAGGACTCGAACACGATCAAAATCCAAACTGAATTTCAATTATTCTGGCACGTACGGTTGTCAAGACTGTGATGCTTTCTAACTTCGCTTCATTATCATTTTCCAATTGCTCTGCAGTCGTGTGTGTGTGTGTGTGTGTGTGTGTGTGTGTGTGTGTGTGTGTGTGTGTTTAAATAGGAACTCGCATCTTTATTACTGAAGTTGTAACACTGCAACAATAAGCTGTGTCATTGCTCCAACATTTCCCCGAGTTCCCAATCAGCAGAGTTATGTAAGGTGGCAGGCAGGTTAATAAATGCGACACGCTGAAATCATTTGTACCAGATTATCTCTCCTTCCAAACTCTGACAGATGCTAAGTCCAGCTGGTAAAAAAAGTTTATAGGCGAGTTGGATCTGGGGTCTTCACACACTCTACAATGTTGGCTACCAATGCTTGTTTTAATGAGTCACGGATTGCCTGTTTATCTTCTGCTCCCTGCTGTTTCTGCATTTTCTCTTCCAGAACAATCCTAGAAACACATGCTGCTACAGACGCTGGAGCAATGTGTGTAGACATTTGAGCCAAATTATTATAAAGAACTCTTTCTTCTCTGATATTAAAAAAAGGAGCGAGAATTGCACATTGCCTAGCAAATCGTTATCTCAGATGTTCGCTGTGACATACTCAATATGGCCTACCAGAAAAAGTTGGAGACATTTGAAACCTTAACAGCTACACGAAATGACACTGTAATTGGCGGGTTTTGTTGTTCATGTTCTGGCTCAGCTAAAACTGCTCTAAACACTTTGTTTAATGATGTTACATTATGACAACACATGGCTTCTATACAGTAGGCCATCATGTTTAACATGCAACTACACAGGAAAAGTAGCAAGTGGCCAGGAAACTGTACCAGGAGTCACTCTTCAAAGTTCTTGCCACAAACTAAAAAACAATAAGCTTAAAGTCTCCAAATAACGCCTTTTGCCACTAAAGCCTCACTTAAATCAGGCTCCCAAGCCCACTGTGTGAGGGTGACTTTTCTAAGAAAGCTATTAGTTTGAGAGAGAGAGAAAGAGAGAGTGTGTGTTGGTGGGAGAAGAAAGTGTTGCCATCACAATATTTTATTTGTTTATTAATTAAATTTATTAGAGTGACATTGGTTAATAGAATCATATAGGTTTCAAGTGTAAATTTTTATGATAAACTATCTGTCTATTGCATTGTGTGCCCACCACCCAAAGTCAAATAATCTCCGTCACCATATATTTGGTCCCCTTCACTCTTTATTATTCTCCCACCCCCTTCCCTCCAGTAACCACTATACTGTTGTCTGTGTTTTTGAGTTTCAATTTTATATCCCTCATATGAGTAAAATCATGTGGTTCTTGGCTTTTTCTAACTGCCTTATTTTGCTTAGCATATTATTTTAAAGGTCCACCCATGTTGTTGCAAATGGTGGTATTTCATCTTTTCTTCTCTTTTCTTCCCCTTCCTTTCTCCTTCCCTTCCCTTTCCTTTTTTTAAGTGAGAGGAGGGAAGATAGAGAGACAGACTCCAGTATGCACCCAGACTGGGATCCACCCAAGAAGCCCTGTACAGAGTGGGGATGCTCTGCCCATCTAAAACTGTTGTTTGGCAACCAAGCTATTTTTAACACCAGAGGGGAGGCTCCACTGAGCCATCCTCAGGGATGGGGTTAAACACACTCAAACCAATTGAGCCATGGCTGTGGGAGGGAAAGGGAGATAGAGAAAGAAAAGGGGAAAGAGGAGCAATAGAGAAGCAGATGATTGCTTTTCCTATGTGCCCTGACAGGGAATCGAACCCTGGACATCCATAGGCCTGGCTGAGGCTCTACCACTGAGCAAACTGGTAAGGACCATTTTATCTTTTCTTATGGCTGAGTAGTATTCCATAGAATATTTGTACCACATCTTTATCCAAGACTCTATCAAAGGACACTTTGGTTGTCTCCATGTTTGGCCACTGTAAATAATACTGCAATAAAAATAATCCATCACAATATTTAATATTTAACTGAGATCTGAGAAATAAGTTCAAAAAAGAAATAGAAAAACACACAAGCAAGATCATGTTTAAACAAACTGCTGAAATTTAGGCATTTTCTTTTGAATTTCAAAAAATATTGTTTAACAAGAATGTACACATCCTCCTTTAAATAGATTTGTTATGGTTGTATTCTTCCCCATTTTAACAAAGGTTTTGGTCATCGGAATGTCTAGCTTTTGCCATCTTTGAGGTAAATATACAATATTTCAGAACCTCCTAGTTTTCGTCTCCAACATGGCACCTCCATATTTAAGAAAGATGAGCTTATGTGCCCTCTTGTTGGAAAGAAGAAGGTGTCTGGTTATTTTCGGCTTGTCTTCCCTGTTCTTGCCCTCCATCTTTGCCTCTCTCTGCTCGCCTGTGTGTCAGGAAAGATGAGCCCCTGCAGACTCTCTCTCAGGCTTTCTTGCTGGTTGGCTTCTGTTGATTTGGTTAATGGGAGACACCAGTAGAAAGAAGATGAGCATTTGGAAGGTGAAGGTGGGGGCATTTCCTTCCTCTCCCTCTTTGCTCTGTGCCTCGTGATTCCAGGTTGGCAAAATTCTGGCTCTCATGGGCTCTGATTGATCCTCACTGGTCCTTTTTGCACCTAAGGGAACCCAAACTAGGGTTGCTTGTTTCTGGGTGCCTCCCCATTCGTTGTTGTTCCCTCAGCTCTGTGCATGTCTCTGGAAGTCATGTCCACTAAGAGATTTTGTTTGGGCCACTTCTGTAAACAGGTAGGGCCTTGGCTGACTCAGCAGCGTCCTTGCACTGACCTCCTTGCTTTCCCCCACGAGAGCCCTTGTTCACTGGCTGCTGCCCCCACCCCTGCATTTGTTACTAAAACCTGGTGAACACAGAGATCATTCTTTCCCAACTTACCCAGGACCCAGCGGGCCTCCTGGCTAACAAAGGCTATCTGGACTCCTCTTGGCACGTAAACCCCCACTGAGCTTCCACCTCCTTCATCCCTGGGTTCTGGTTTAGGCTGTGAACGGCACGGCATCTGCTCCTAACGCCCGGGAGCCCCCAGAGCTCACTGACCTCAGCCTGGAGAGTCCTGTCTTCAACCTATCCAACGTGCTTCTTTTTCTAGAATTCCCACTTCAAGAGGGGATTGTGGAAATACACAGGTCACCAACTGTTTCTCTTTTTTCTTCTTATCATTCCGTGGGGGCAAATGTGATAACTTTCCCTCTCCCCCTAACTTTATTGGAATTCTCTTTGATGTTATATTCTCTCTTTTTTTTTTTTCATAGTAGCTATTGTCTTTTCATTTTCCTGTGGCTTAAATGACAGCGTTCCTTCTAGAGATTATAGGAAAGAGGGTAAAACATACATTAATATCATATTTTCAGAGTATTAAGGTTGTCTGGAAGCTAGAGAAAGGAATTTAGTCAATGGACAGGAAGGAAAGATTCTAGCATTGTAACAGAAGTGCTGCGGCGACGCTCTATCCACTGGGCCATCTGATCAGGGCTGAAATTATTCCAAAGTTTTGAGGAGAAAACTGACTCAGACAAGAAAGTCACATGGTAGCTAAACAATGGCAGAGCCGTCTGTCCCGGGTCTGTCTGGTTCGAATTACTCTTTTCTCTCTGTCTGACTCATCTGAGCAGCCCTTCTACCAGAACATGACCTGAGCATTGCATCCAGGTAGGGCAGGAGCCCAGCCAAGTCCTCTGTCATATGTCATCGGCTGTACTATGTGAGCTCAGGACTGAAGCTCAACAGTGGGAACCAGTGCACAATGTGGACCTGCCTCCTTCCAGAGCCAGATTTCTTTTCAGACTGCTGGGAAGGGTCAGCAGTAAAACGCCACCTGGATTCTTTGTTTTCCTGTACTTCAGGATGGTCCCATTGCAGGCTCATAATTGGGTTACATCTTTCCACAGCATGGCTTCAAACAGACAAAATGATGTGTTGACACTTATTTGAGAAGCAGTTAAGATATGGAATAATATAGACTTTGGAGTCAGACAAATTGGGTTAAACTGCTCTGTGACTGACTGTAGAACAGTTTAGCGGATTCTGTGAGCTTCAGCTTTCTCAGTCTTACCAAGAAGAGAATGATTTAGTCCTTACAAGATTTCTGTGAAGATTGTGAGTAATGATGTATGTAAAGCACTTAGCATAATACTGGCACTTAACTCATTTAATGCTCACCAGAGTCCCTGCAGGGTAGGTATATTATCCACCTTCTCTCTCAGGTTTGAAAACTAAGGAACAGAGAGGTTGCACACTCTGCCTAAGGCCACACAGTGAGAATTAGTGGAGCAGGAGTGTGAGCCCAGGCAATCTGATTCCGAGAGCTTCTTTCTTAGTCACAGCCAACAGTACTCTCATTAATACTGTTTCCAGTAACACTCTTCTAAACAAGACAACTCGTAAGTCCCCTTTTCTTACTTTCAAGATGTTTTGTTTTCATGGATCACCTATTTTTAGTATAGCTGATATTAACAAGTCAAAGGGAAACACAGGATCTTCTTTAAATAACTATTGGCTTAAGTGTGACATCTCTTGTGAAAGAGTTGAAATTATTTCTATGTGAAGAAATAATTGTGGCTTAATTGTGACATCTCTATGTGAAGAGTTCATTATTTCTCCTTCTACTTTTAACTATTTTCTTCAATTCCTTCTGTCACAGATCTCCTATGTAAACAGGTTGCATCTGACTTCTAGGGGAAGACACATCTTAACACCGTTTTCTCTATAATTAGGCCCAGAATTATGTTATTTAGTATAAATACCATGATACTTGGCAAGAAATGATGAATTATTTGCTATTAATGAAAAGAAACATCTTAACGCTATCAGATTTTTAAAAGACCCATTTTCAGCCTACTGATGGATTCCATGTGCTGGGATTTAATATGGGAAATACAAACAACAAGCATTTTCAACCATCTTAAAATTATTTATAGAAAATTTAAATTTTTTTTTCTTTTTCTTTCAGCATGTGAAAGTGTGTACCATCTTGACAAATGTCAAAACACCAAATTTATGTCCATCCTTTTCAACAATGGGTGTTACACATTGCTAAAAAAATATTTGACAGGGAGATAGCCTGTAATCTTTACTGAATATTTCGCTAAGAGAAATTTTGTTCCAAGTAGTCCACACATTCTCCTAAAGGAACCATCATTAATCTAAAAAGTGTCTTTTTTTTTTCCTCAGCTGCTTCTCTTATGAATGAAGAAAACTGTGAACTTTACATCATTCATGCAGGGATAATTATTTATAGAAATCTCTGATGGCTATGCTCTCGTCGATTTAGCTGTTTTAACAGTATGCTAATGACAGGAAGAAAACATACATATAAAATATTGTAAACATCAGGACTTGGTAGGAGAGAGTAAGTCTGGCTTTTGACCATGAAATCTTATTCTGTGGTTGCCTTCTTAATGGCATCTCTTGAGGCCAGTGGCTTTGAATTCTCCCAATTGTATGGGGTCACTCTGGCAGCATTGACCAAGTAGAAAGTATTCAGCCGAGAACACAATAGCAGAAGTCACCCTTTAAGTGTCCTGCCTTCTATATCATCCAATTGGCTCCAAGGCTCCCCACGAAGATGTCACAGTTTGACCAGTTTGCTTTAAAACAGCTTAATTAGCTGAAAGGAAAGCTGTGTCTGAGCATGTTTGCGAGGGAAAAAAACAACAACAAAAAGATCTCTCCTTTCAGAAAGCTCTTGCTCTATCTTGTCGGAAACCTATGGTTCTGAAACAAAACAACATTCCTTTCATTCGCAATCAAGTCCTTGACAACAAATTTTCCTGGATTGGGAAATAAATGGTCTGGAGTGATCTCCATGCGGTCATTTGAGTTCAGGTTCCATACATGTGGGTCTGTGTGGAACCCAGACCCAGTCACCTATGGCATTGCTAGAGGTACTCTTGCCACTGGCATATGTTTATTTCCTGTAAGCAGCAAGATCTAAAACTGACATTACTGCGTAAAGACTATGTAGATGTTCTTATCAGAATCTATTGGACTTCACTGTAATGTGAGTAACGTCAAAATAACTCAAGTGCTCACATTGAAAACCACTCATACCATTTGATTCATTTAAATAGTTAAATTTTTTTTAAAAAAAATCATTCATAAGAAATAACCCAGATTTCATTCTTGGGAAGCTATAGCAAGAAAACCTTTGTGATGCTATGTGAAAATATTCCCGATTCAATGTGGACCTCCTTCCTACGAATGCATGCATACCATCTGCCATCTTTGGACTTGGAGCCCTGCAGTGACCTTGGGAAGGTACATTCAGGGCCCATTTCAAATTCCTTAATGAAAGAGGAATTCAAGGGCTGAGAGTAAATTACACTTGTCCTTTTATGGGGGGCATGTCTTTTTGCGGCTAAACCCATCTGAAAGACACAGGAAAACGCTGTTCTGTCTTTCAAGGCAAACTGACAGGGAATTGTTTGCATTCTGAGGGGGTGTGTGGAAACAGCTACAGAAAGCTTGAATCCATGTCAGGTGGTCCCACAGACAAACTAGTAAATTGTTGACAAAAGGGAGGACCACTTGCCCCTCTGCCGCCCCACTCCAGAAAGCTTTGTGGATTTGTTCTCTTTATTTTTATTTTTTCAAAGTGGCAGAAAAAATCCCCATGGTCCAAGCAATAACCAACTGTAAAAATCAAATACTTCCAACAATTAACCACAGTGGTGTGGCCTGGCTATTCATCCAACTTCTTCCACAGTCTCTCATCTCAGCAGTAATTACCTGATGACACGTATATCCCAGGCAACTTGGGTTATTCTCACAACTTCTAAATTGTAATGAACACCCAATTTCAACCAATGTACACTTGGTGTTTTGTTGGTTTTTTTTACTATGCTGAACTCTGGAATTTGGTTTAACTGTAAATAGGTGTGTGTGTGTGTGTGTGTGTGTGTGTGTGTGTGTGTGTGTGTGTGTTTGGTGTGTTGTGTGTTTTGCCCGTCTAACCAGAGAAAGTCAAAATTACCTTTTGCAAAAACCCCCAAAGATGATGACACACTTCCTAAAGAAACATTGGATTTTAATCTCAAACTGTATCCCCACTTTTTTTTTAATGAAGAGAGAAGTATGACTAAATTAGAAAACGCGTCTATAATTAGCGGTATAAATCTTTCATCGATTTCAGGAGGTCACCAGATGAACTGATGCAGACTTCAGACACATCTGCTCTTTTGGCAACTGCTGCCTCTTCGAGCCTTCCCATTGGCCCGTGCTAGCCATATGCCAGGCCTCCTGGAAGCGATTTGTGCCTCCCAGGCTGAAGCCGGGCAGGGCCAGGAGCCACGCTGCATTGCTCAGCTCCAAGTAATAATGCCGGCGCTGGGCTCGGAGCTGCGTGCCGCCTTCAAGAGGCCAAGCGTCAGGACACTGCAGCAGAGCGCGACGTGGCTGGGGGTGGGCGATAGGAATAACTTTGCGAGGCTCCAAGGAGCACGTTTCTCAAGCCCAAGAAGGCTGGCGGGCAGCTCCATGTAATGAGCTGTTATTTCCAGAAAAGGATTAGTGCCCACAAGGTGGCATCGTTGGCGTCAACTTCAGAAGGTGGCCCTTAGCTAATCTTTGGAGTTCAGGTGCTGCTGTGCAGGTAAAACCGTGCAAAGACGGAAAGGGTATGCTCGTGAAATAACTCAAACCTTAATGAAGTTGTTTCTTCTAATGTGCATAAACAACAGTGAGGAAAATGGGCAAATAGTGTTGCTTTAACTCCCTGGCTATTGTGCTGTGAGGCTAGAGGCCAAAGGCCAAGTGCCTTGGACAGCACTGGCCATGAATTAATAATAGACACTAGACAAACACTGTACATTTCAGCGCACTTGCATATAAATGACTGTGATTGTAAACTATTGCTTTTCTCAATGGCTAATGATGTGATATGTCTTAGGTTCCAGGCTGAGCTTAGACTGTGCATCTGCAAATTCTGAACTGGGAAAGGAATAAGGTTACTTTTCTTGAAAGGGCTGCAAAATACTGTCTGCGTGTAGAGTGACCCAGAAGAATAAGGCACTGGAGTCTTTTTACATTAATGCAGACTTGAGAGGCGAAATGTAATCCAAGTGCAATATTATTCTCCACATTCACACCAGGTTCCTTGCTTTTCACATTCTGGTAAATCCCCTCTTCATTAAATGGTGATTTTCACCTTATCTGTGAAACTTTCTGATGATAAGATAAGATCAGCAGCCTCCCAAGTGATGCAGATGCAAGATGTGCATATATGCATCTGGTAAACAATTCGTCATATTTACCAAGTACCGGAAAGATAACAAAGTCCTTTGTTCCATGTTCCTTTACTGATAATTGGGCATTTTGTGCCATCTTGCATTTAAAAGTATATGTGTCTGTTTTATGGGGTTGTTGGGTGTTAACTGAAGCTGATCACTAAACACTCTGGTCCATGTCTGAAGGCGGAACAGGCAGGAGTCACAGCTGATTGCACACTGCGTTTGGGAATGGGACGGGGGGAGGGCTGCTGGTGGGGCGCACTGGAGTGGGGGAAGTTTAGAGCCCTCCCAGCAGTGAAAGGCCTCAGAGCAGGGGTGATCCCTGGCTGAGCATCTACTGAGTGAAGCCCGCAGAGCCTTTGTGCCTTGACACTATTCAAGAAGGGGAAAAAAGAAAGAGAATAAAAAAGATCTACTATTTTGAAAGTTCCCCTCATATTTTCCTACTCTATTTAACTCCTCTCCCACCTACTCGTATTCTCATCTCTCCAAAAACAATGAGTTTGAGAAGACAATATAGCTGCATGCATCTAGTGTCCATATATACTATATCTCTTAAAGTCAAGGATATTGCTAAGACATCATGTAAACAAAAAGTGTATTTATGCAATAATATGTGCTGTCTCAGAGTCTTTCAAATACCAATAAAATGCTACTTCTGCTACTTTCTGGTAGGCTATTGTTTCAGATCCCAAAGTTACACATTTCTAAAATTAATATTATTTATGTTAATGTTACCTGATCATATACCCTGATCTCTGAGTTATAACATCCTCAAAAAAAGAAATTATTTTAAAATCTTATCTTTAGTAAGTTATAACATCTATGTCCTCATTGAGAATAGGTCCTCTCTTTATCACCTTCACCTGAGTTTCTCAAAGATAATTACAGAGAAAAGTTAAAGAAACTGTTAAGAAAATTGTGGTAATAGGATGGGGGAGAAATATGCATAGAATTTTTATTGGTATTTCTAGGTTTATTTTTATTTTGACTAAGATTTCATGAATATGATTTGGTATGCAGAGGGTATTTTGTGACCTTAGGCTGTCTACTTTAAAAGAAACTTAGAAAATTCTCTTTTTTCCCCAGTTTTTTGAGATATAATTGACATGTAGCACTATAGACGTTTAAGCATAATGACTTGACATACATATACTGAGAAATGACTGAGAAACTTAATCTTGACCCAAGAACACAAATATATGAAAGTTAGAAATTAAGTAACTGTGGCAATGGTTGTATTTTAAGGCTATTTAAAGAGATCATTTTAACCAGCTGTTAATTTTGTTAAATTGAGGAGATTGTGAGATGCATTCATGCCCACCTTTTTACTGGTCAAGACTTAGCTATACGACATGTATAATAATGTACAATAGTGAATGCATTAGGTATTTTTGAAATATCTCTATGCAAACTAATACAATTTGACCTCAAGATTATTCACTTGCCAAAGAAAAATACTAAAATATTTTACATTTTTTGGTGAGTCTGACCTGGTGATAATTTGTATAAAATATGTGTGATAGAGTGAATTGAAAAAATTAAAATGTTAAATGCAAGACTATAAGAAACATGAAAGGGCAACCTATGTGTGTTTAAATATATTTTTTTACTACTTTCTCATTACGAGTAAGACATTTATTTATTTACACATTTAATCTTAATAAAGAGGATCAGATTCTATTGCCTTTGTTGCTTACTTTGATTCTAAGTTGAATTTTCTGATTTTTAGAGATTTCTCAAGCCTACGACACAGTCCAATCATTTTAGAGCAACAAAAGAATTTTTTTTCCTTGGAACAGCTAACTACAGAATAGACACCAAATTAGCTGAGTGAGTGAATCAAGGTTTGGGTAGCAGGACCCAGTGGCGTGGGGGGTACCCTATATGCAGTATCTGACTCACCTCTATAGAGTCCTCAGAACCGAAGAGGTTAGACAGTCTCCTTCCCAGGGTCACCTGATATCAATGGTCTGAGATCAAATGAAAGCAGCTCAGGGTCTAGGGCAGGGGTCCCCAAACTACGGCCCGTGGGCCACATGCGGCCCCCTGAGGCCATTTATCCGGCCCCTGCCGCACTTCTGGAAGGGGCACCTCTTTCATTGGTGGTCAGTGAGAGGAGCACTTTGACCATCTCATTAGCCAAAAGCAGGCCCATAGTTCCCATTGAAGTACTGATCAGTTTGTTGATTTAAATTTACTTGTTCTTTATTTTAAATATTGTATTTGTTCCCGTTTTGTTTTTTTACTTTAAAATAAGATATGTGCAGTGTGCATAGGGATTTGTTCATAGTTTTTTTTTATAGTCCGGCCCTCCAACGGTCTGAGGGACAGTGAACTGGCCCCCTGTGTAAAAAGTTTGGGGACCCCTGGTCTAGGGTGAGAGCTCTTGCTTCTCGTAATTAGTGTTTCTTGTGCCTCTCAGCCCCTGCCAATGCCCCAGATAGCAGATTGGGTCTCCTTGCAACTTACACAAGGGAACCCCACTTTCCTAAGACACTTCTTGTGGTTTAAATGGAGGAGGAGGGCCTGACCAGGCAGTAGCACAGTGGATAAAGTATTGGCCTGGGACACAGAAGACCTAGGTTCAAAACCCCAAGGTTGCCAGCTTGAGCATAGGCTCATCCGGCTTGAGCGCAGGCTCACCAGCTTGAGCTCAGGGTCTCTGGCTTGAATCATAGACATGACCCCATAGTCACTGGATTGAGCCCAAGGTCACTGGCTTGAGCAAGGGGTCATAGACATGACCCCATAGTCGCTGGCTTGAGCAAGGTGTCACTGGCTCATCTGGAGCCACCTGGGTCAAGGCACATATGAGAAAACAATCAGTGAACAACTAATGTGCTGCAACAAAGAATTGATGCTTCTCATCTCTCTCCCTTCCTGTCTGTCCTCATCTGTCCCTCTCTGTGTCTCTGTCTCTGTCTCTCTCACTAAATAAATAAATAAATAAATAAATAAATAAATAAATAGAGGAGAAGGTCCATGCCTAAATTCCTAAGCTTTGTCTGTGGGATGGGACTGCACACAATGGGAATTAAGCAGGTGTAAAGGAGCTTCTCTTATTCTTTGGGCATTTTTTTTTTCTCTTTTGAATTGCCGAGGAAGGACGGAAATAGATACTTTCACGATGCCTACACATGTAACACTTCTTAAACCAAAAAGTGAAGGAAAATAGATAAAGGAGCCTGGCATGAGAGGAAAGAAAGCCACCAAAAGAGCTTCTAAGGTATCAATTTCTTTCCACCTACGGTGTGCCACACTTTGGTGTAAATAAAGATGAAGGCCTAGTACCTGGCACAAACCAAAAGAGGAACCGGTTCTTCTTTCATAGAGTGGAGATGATGCTAACTTTGCTGAAATGACCTTGACAATACCTTCTGTATTTTATATGGAAGGAGAAGGCATGAAAGATGAATCATCTGTGATGTCCTGATGTCCCTTGTCTGTAGCAGAAAGGGAAAGTAATTTACTATCTTTTGACTCAACCTATAGAAAGGTAAGAAAATAAATTTGAGGAGGAATAACATGGAGAATACACATTCAGCAGGCCCACAATTTCCCAAGCATATTTCCATTGGATCTTTTTATGAAAATGGTCCTTTCATAGCGGTGTGACCTCTCACAATAAGGCACGATTTCTAGTCAAAACAAATGTCCGCTGTGATGCTGACAGCCGCCCAGTGGGATGGGGTCATATAACAGCACTGCAGGCATCCAAGGGACATCGGTTCTCGACCCCTGTGTCAACCTCCAGAGTTCCCAGGGTCGGGTCAGCATCCTAAGGATGCCTGTGGCCTCATTCGGGGACACCTCTGGGGTATCCCACAGAACAGGGCATTCTTTGCCAAAAAGCGTTCCCAGCCCTATTTTGTGGCTTGCTTTGTAGAGTGATGCTGTGGATCATGCAAACAAAAATGCCTGGGGAGCGGAGCTTGGGGCAGAGACTGTCAGACCATCGAGAATGCTGGAAAAGGCAGGCCTGCTCTCTAGTGCGGCTTTGATGGGAATTATGGATTCCTACCAGAGGAGTTTGAGATAAAGGATGCTTTCTTTAGGCAGCCCATCAAATCAGTGAGGCACACAGAATGCACCTGGGTACATGTAGTTGGAAATTTTTAATACCTTATTATGCTTTAAAATTTCTTTTCAGAATGAATTAATATATAGTTACTAAAAATGATAATAATCTGCTTTTATGAGGTTTATTTATACAAAGTAGAAATGGAATGTGTCTTATCCTGTGACAGTAAATGCATTTTTTCTGAAGGTGGCAGTGGACTTTGCTTTCTTACTCGCTGGAACGCCTGAGAGAACCCATGGACCAGTTTTACCTCTGAAAGTAATGCTTCCAGGATGCAAAGCACTGCTCCCCACCAAAGCTAATTTCAATGTCGAGTTCTAGAAACTTAGAAAAGACTATTCGAAGTACACTATTCTAAAAATCAAATGGAAACAAAATCACTGTTTCAAAAAGATACCTGCACACTACTGTTCATTGCAGCATTATTTACAATAGCTAGGACATGGAAACAACCTCAGTGTCCACTGATGGATTAATGGCTAAAGAGGATGTGGGAGATAAAGATGTATACACAATGCAATGTTATCATTCATAATGAAGAAAATCTCACCATTTGTGACAATATGGATAAACTTTGAGGGCATTAGGCTAAGTGAAATAAGTCAGACAGAGAAACACAAATACTGTATGATCTCACTTATCATATATATATATATATATATATATATATATATATATATATATATATGGAATCTAAAAAAGAAAAAAACTAAACACACAGATACAGAGATTAGATTGGGTTTTGCCAGAGACAGAGATGGAGTGGGCAAAATAAGTGAAGGCAGGTGGTCAAAGGTAAAAACTTCCAGTTATAAGATAAATAAGCCCTGGGGATATAATGTTTAGCATGATTAACAATATTGTATTGTGTTTTGAAAGTTGCTAGATGAGTAAGTCATAAAAGTTCTTATCACACAAAAATAAATTGTAAGCTTGGGAGATAATCGATGTTAACTAAACTTATCTTGATAATCACTTTACAATAAATATGTATATTGAGTCATTATGTTATACACCTAACATTAATGTTATATGTCAATTATGTCTCAGTTAAAAATAAAATAAAAGTTTGCAAAGTCTTCCAAAAAGTCAAGTGGTTAGAAAAATAATATTGATAGAATTCTTTTGTTATTCTGTCATGTCATCAACAATGGCTAATGTACATGAAAGGAAGATAAAATTTACTCATAAATCCCTTAACCAACTATGTTTTGCATATGGCAGGGTTTAGGGGTGCAGGGTTACTTTCAGCCTTCATGACATGAATTTCCAACATAGATCTCTTGAACTGCATCAGTACTATTGAATTGCTAGTGCTCACCTACTTCTGTTGGCTAGTCTTACATATTTTTACTCTTTTAATTCTGATGATTTTCATGGGAATTTAGGAATCCATTTACAAGGCTCTGTACTGCGTGCATATTTATTCATGCAAAATAAAAACACGTGTGTCCTGTTAGTGTGTTCCACCTGTCAATGCCAGCCACTGGTTCCAGGTCTGGGCTTGCAATGTGAAGTCTGGTTCTCATGCATGCTCCTAGGTAATTTCTGGGGAAATGAGTGTATCAGGTGGGTCTAGGAGTGACTTTTTATTTGAGACATCAAAAAAGTCTGATTCCCAAATAGAGTAATTAGAAAATTTTATATCATCTCGAAAATAGTAGTAATATGAAAGTGAGAAGCTAGCACATAAACAAGAAGGCAAAAGGACGGAATAAACGGAAACACGTATGTACATGATTTTTAACATGGAGGCTATTTGAAGCAGATTCTTGGGTTTGCTTCAAATCCATATAAGCTACCTCATCGGTTTGCATCTCCATCAAATATTCCCTCTTTCTCCTAAGCCTCATGTCAAGTCTAAAACTTCCTCAAATGCCTGTGTCAGATGTGTCCTATGTATCTACAGCCTTATTTCTAGATGGTCAATGAATGCTCCTTCATAACAGAAGCTTTCTTTGACTTTCTGATAACCAACCCCCGCGAAGAGGAAAGCACGTGGGCATGGGCATGTGTTTTAGATCGGAAAATCATCTGAAGAGCCCCCCTGCTCTGGGCTCTGCTTTGGAGACGTAAGCTCCACCCATTTCACAGAGGCCGTTGAAGCTCAGGGTAGACAGAAAGGAGAGCAAAGCAAAGTGGGTACACACAGTGTAGGCCTTCTCTCTCTGCTTGTGCCAATACTGATCTGTTACCCATCCCTGTATTATCTTAGGGGCATGTTAAAATCTGCTCTTGGGGGGAGGGTGATTTTTGTAAAATGAGAATAATATCTGTTATCTGTCTGCCAGGACCTGTGCAAGCCTTGAAAGGAAAGGCTACATGGAAAGTGATTTTTGTAAAATGAGAATAATATCTGTTATCTGTCTGCCAGGACCTGTGCAAGCCTTGAAAGGAAAGGCTACATGGAAAGTGACTTTTGTAAAATGAGAATAATATCTGTTATCTGTCTGCCAGGACCTGTGCAAGCCTTGAAAGGAAAGGCTACATGGAAAGTGATTTTTGTAAAATGAGAATAATATCTGTTATCTGTCTGCCAGGACCTGTGCAAGCCTTGAAAGGAAAGGCTCCATGGAAAGCTCAGTAGCAATCTGCTGTTCTCACGTTACAGGTGGTCATGAGCTAGGCCTGCAGTGCAGGGAGAGACAGTGTCATCTAGCTATTTTAAAAAAAATGAAGAACTTTTGAACTCTAAAGAACCTTAAAGATAAAAACCTTTGCCTCGTTGCTTTATAAAGGAATAAAGTAAGGCTGAGAGAGGTGAAGTGCCTTGCCAAGGTTACCTGCTAGTTAGGGGCAAGAACGAGATTGGCATCCATGTCTCCTCGTTCCTGGTTCAAATCTTTCCACTGTGTTACAATATGCTTGGTTTTTAATACATCATATTTAGCTATTTTGAAACAAATGTCCTGGTAGACGTACTCTAAGACAACCTTGGGGAACAAGTTGCATTTTTTAGAAAAAGTGTTAGCTTCTGGGACCACAAGAACTTGACTTCACAAATTGCTTCTGCCGGACAGTTCAACACAGCCACTGTTCTTTTTAATGATTTGGTGGAGCAGGCCGGCGTGTCTGAGAGACCAGTGTGCACTCTCTGTCGGAGACCGCTCCTCCCAGCCAGACCCAGCCACGATGCCCCCACCTTTCAAAGAAAGCCCTTAACGCACACACAAAAAAATAGGCATTGCATAGTGAAAACGAAACATCAACTAACAGGTGAATCTCTTCAACATCACACAGTGACTCAAGTCTCTGGATTCTAGGAGCAGAAGGAAGTCTGCTTGCATGTAGGCATCGTAAGATTAGGGTGAGAGTAGATGCCCTTGAGAAAGGGAGAAACAGGACAAACAAAAGAGTGTGAGAAAATTAGCTCAGCTGATCTGATGTGAACATCTGCAGAAATTGTTATTGGGCACTATGTCTAATTAAATCCATCAAACATATGCATGCCAGTCATCTATAGAATGGTGTTCTTCTCCACGCAGCACCTGTTGCTGGCTGGGGTAGACTTGCATCCTATCATGTGCAGTGTCAAAAGGGTCCAAGGGAGATGAGTTCGAGGCTCTAATCTGATTCACTCAGAGACAAGCACCTCGCCAGTGGGAGATAATCATATTCAGAACGCCAATACCTACTGAAAAATGCAGATACATTGAAACCTCACTCCTCTCCAGATCACCCACCTGGAGCTAGCTCCTCACCATTCTGACCCAGAGAGTAGACAGACCTCTGGGAGATGGAGCTTTGAAAGACACATTTATACTGTGATCCATATATCAAAGAGATCATTCAACCTGTTCCGAGGCAGGGCAAATATTTAAGTTTATATCAGCCTCTACAGGCATACAAATATCTGCTATTGAAATAACAAATAGTCTTTGTACATCCCAACAGGTTTGTTTTCAGCCGATGTTCCCCTGGTGATTCCACATTAGCTTGTGTCTAGCTATGTCCAAAGATGTTCCTTTGTTAAGGTCTCCGCTAATGCAGACAGAGCATCTCCCCAGTGAAGAGGGTGTTGGGCAATCCAGCCATTGAGTTGCCAGTGGGGGCAAGTTGCACTGATAGGCAGCAGTGGTTACTAATACGGGCTCTGGAGTCAGTTCCAGACCCCACATGCTGGCTAGGTGACCCCCCGAACGAGTTACTTTAGCTTTTAGGCTAAAGTTTCTCATCTGTTAAGGTGAAGACAATGATGGCACCCACTCCAGATAGCAGGTGCTCACAGTTACACTGGCACGGTGGGAGTGCCCACTAATGTCAAATACCGGGTGGGGCAAAAGCAGGTTTACAGTTGTGGGTACGCAAAACACAGGAGTTATTCTTGTTATTATTATTTATTAATTATTGTATTGTTTTCCATACAAACAACTATAAACCTACTCTTGCTTCAGCTTGTATTTTCATTAGTTATTAATGAACACGTTAATCCCAGAAAGTAACAATTGTAGGTGAGTGCTCAGTTTCTTCTTACCAAGGATAGAAATACAAATTGAAAACTAAGCCTGAGGCTGAGTAGTTATTTTGAGACCTGTAATATTATTTGGATCCATGTCATTTATCTCAGTTCTATATACCAATAGGCACTTTAGCACAACCACACCCTTCCTCTCTCTCCCACACATAGATACACATAGATACATGTTCATCTGCTGATGTGATTTGGTGAATTAAAAATTAGGCTGATAGGGCCTGACCAGGCGGTGGCGCAATGGATAGAGCATCAGACTGGCATGTGGAGGACCCAGGTTCGAGACTCTGAGGTCGCCTGCTTGAGCGTGGGCTCATCTGGTTTGAACAAAGCTCACAGGCTTGAGCCCAAGGTCGCTGGCTTGAGCAAGGGGTCACTCGGTCCGCTGTAGCCCCCCAGTCAAGGCACATATGAGAAATCAATCAATGAACAACTAAGGAGCCACAACGAAGAATTGATGTTTCTCATCTCTTCTTGTCTGACTCTGTCTCTGCCACACACACACACACACACACACACACACACAATTAGGCTGATAGGAAAGTTATGTTCTTGCTTAAATTTTTCCATGCATTCTGTGAAAACGTGCATAGTCACTACGGCTTACTTAAGTTTTAAGCTAATGATATAACAAGAGAATGTTTTAAATCTAGTATTTCCTCATGGTTTAATGAAGAAATTCTAGAAACTTGATCCTTGGGGAGAAGTAAAGATGTGGAGAATTGGCAATAAGTGCAAATGGGTTATCTCAGTGGTCCCCAACCCTTTTTGGGCCATGGACCAGTTTAATGTCAGAAAATATTTTCATGGACCGGCCTTTAGGGTGGGACGGATAAATGTATCACATGACCGAGACAAGCGTCAAGAGTGAGTCTTAGACAGATGTAACAGAGGGAATCTGGTCATTTTTAAAAAATAAAACATCGTTCAGACTTAAATATAAATAAAACGGAAATAATGTAAGTTATTTATTCTTTCTCTGCGGACCGGTACCAAATAGCCACAGGCCAGTACCAGTCTGTGACCCGGGGGTGGGGACCACTATCTGCCTACCCCTGCCCTTTTCTTCATGCCCACAGACACGATCCCAGAGTGATATAACCAAGACGACTGAGAACTCGGTATGAAGCATTTCGGGGTCTTAGCAAGAGGTATAGAATATAAGTCGAAGGATGCCATGTGCATGCAGATAACCTCGCAGTTAACTTTCACAATTACTGCTTCAAGGGCAGGGAGATATTCTACCGCAGATGCTTGAGATCACTGTAATTGACACTGGACTTTCCATAAGACCTTTTACTGGATACTTCTTATTTTTATCTCTTCACTTGCTTTTATTTCAGTTTTATAAAGATCTGAGTGGTGATTAAAACAATTGTTTGAAAACACAGCGCACTATTTCTATCACAATGCATTTGAATTTTAATTTTCAATATGTATTTTAAATTTCTTCCTTTTGTTTAACATAAGTTATTTCTTTAGACTTGTAAATAGCAGTCTATGATGTTATAAATGAATATGTTGTTTTGTTTTTGTGAGGCATTTAGAACATTTATAGAGTATAACGTTAGACAGAAAATATTGTGTGTCCGTAAAGTCATGGTGGACTTTTGACTGGTCACAGAAAAGCAACAAAAGACGATAGAAATGTGAAATCTGCACCAAATAAAAGGAAAACTCTTCCAGTTTCATATCTATTCAGTGCAGTTCGATGTGGGCTCATGCACAGATTTTTTAGGGCTCCTTAGGTAGCTATCCCGTATAGCCTCTACAGACTCATCACTGACTGATGGCCTACCAGAACAGGGTTTCTCCACCAAACTGCCGGTTTCCTTCAACTGCTTATCCCACCGAGTAATGTTATTCCTTATGTGGTGGCACTTCATTATAAACGTGCCGATATTCACATTGCATTTTGGTCACGGATTCGAATTTAGCGAGCCACAGAACACACTGAACTTTCCTCTGTACCATCCACATCTCGACTGGCATGGCCGTGGGCTGCTCTGCTGTATACACGGTGTTACGTCATCATCTGTGCATGTGCACATGCTGCCACATCATCCTACAGAAACTGGGAGGGTTTTCCTTTTATTTGGTGCAGATTTCACATTTCTATTGTCTTTTGTTGCTTTCCTGTGACCGGTCAAAAGTGCACCATGACTTTACGGACACACTGTACACTAAATAAACATTAACATTCACACTCACATCTCTTCTATATCATGTCTGAAAAATTTCTTCTCAAATTAGCCACCGTAGGGTAAAAGTCTGTGTAAACAGATGGACTTTGCACCTTGTCCTAAAGGTCAGCAGGCCGGAGTTTGTGAGTTTGACAGCAAATCCCCTCAGCAGGAACCTTCTTATAAGAAAAACTTTGTCTTTATTTTAATTCAAGTGACGTGAAGAGGATTCAGTTTCCACCGCAGACACAGCATTCAACTAGGCTTCCAAAGAAATCTTTTAGCGATGATGATGATAGTTGTAGGGGTGAAAAGCATGTAATATTTTTCCAATGCACTTTCACATGTGTTCTCACAACTGAACTTTACAATACCATAGCGTGAGAAATGCACATGCAAAGTAATTTTTTTCCAGGATAAAAAAAGGAGAGAGACATAATATATTCAATCTGGGTTCTTGAATGTGAGATTCTTAAAATGTGTTTGAATACATCTTGGAAGAATCCAATTTTAACAATTTTCGATGTACACTCTAACTAGTAATAATACCAGCAATTCTGTTTGGGAATCATAGAACTCACAAGCCATTTAAATATGACATACTTTGAGCCTCTTGACTGCCTCTGCCGTAAGAGTAGCCAGCAGGAAATAAGGCCCTCAGCCACGACTGTTAGGCAGTGATGCGTGCTGCGGGTGCATTGTTCCGGGGGCATAGGAAAACTCAGGAATGCGGCTATTGCCTGTCCTCCTTCTCAGAGTCCTTAGACAGTACGCATTTTATGTTTCTTAAGGGAAAATGCTTGCTTAACCGTGTGTTCGACAGAGCACAAAATGTGTTTCTAAACCGAGTGCCTATTGTCTCTTCTCTATGGTCATAATAGTACAATTCAAAAGAACTTTGTTCAGGATTTGGCTAATTTTCTTTCTCTTTCTCTCTCTCTTTCTTTTCTCCCCCTTACAACCATTGTTGGACTGTCAAACGGGCATCTCTCTCATCTCTCAGATTGATGGCATCGTCTAGGACTTCCCACATAGACAAGATAAACGAAAGGCTTCCATGGACAGGTAGGTAACTGTGGAGACAGCAGCACTGCAGAAGAGGCCTCCGGATCAGCAAGAATGCCTGTCCCACAGTCAACTCTCTGGCTCTGCAGTCACCTTTGACATGACTTGCTGAATAGGAGTTTGTTTTCCAATTTCCATGGTTCAGCCATAGGCCGTGCAAAGTAAATACTAGTAAATGAGCAACAGTAGGTACAAAGGAACATGAGACTAGAATCGCTCCTCCTTTGGGAGACAGTTTGGGTAGCATTCACATGTGAATCAATCTGTTTGGGGTCTTTGAAGTGACTTTGATTAAGAGTTGTGGCCCAATGGTAGTGAAATGGGCAGGGCCATCAAAAGAATTGGCAGTTGCAATGCCGACACCCGGCGTGTGCACCACATCCAGACAGAGCCCCAGGTGATGGGGTGGGTTTTGTTTTTTCCAGTCACTATAAAACTTGCACCTGTCTCATTTATATTTTTCCACTTAACTTAATATTTTCTTCATTTTCAAGTAAAATTTACTTCCTACTATTTCATCCTGTAGAACTAGCTTTTAATTCTCAAACATCGATTAATTCGGGGCACCAAACAAAAAGGAAATACTTGAAACCAGCAATATAATTGGAAGATTGGAAGAACATGGGCTTTGCGATCAGACAGAAAAGAATAACTAAGTGACATGAAACACTTGTCTCACCTTCAGAGCCTTAGTGTCAACCCATAAAAAGGGGGAACATAATAACTATTGCTGAGTCACTACAAAGATTAGAAACAAAAAAATGTGAACCATAAACTGTGAGGTTATTTGTTCCAAAGTGGTCATTATTATTATTGAATTTCTTAGGCCTATTTTCTGATTTTCATCAGAAATACCAGTTTCCTCTTTGGTTGGTGCTGTTTTGTCTTGGGGCAGGTACATGCTTCCAGTTTTCACGAAATTTGAATCATAAACACATACCTGCACAATTGATTTTAAATTAATTTCTCTTAGGGTTGGTCATGCATACCATTAATACTATAAAGAACACATTCTAGAATAATAGTTTAAAATGGTCATGAAAATCAGAACTATATAGTGACTCAAAGTATAAATGAGGGCAAACACATTCTATTCCAACAAGAATATTTGAATGGCTACCCAATTTGATTCAGAAGGAGTGAGAACTCTCTAGCTAGTGTGGGAAGGTCACAGTCCCCTTTCCCACGCTGCAGACATCTGAACTACATTATAGTCTCCCATCCTCCTGACTACTCCTAAGCTACCATTTCTGGTTGAGACTCTGTTTCCTTCTCTTTTTTTAAAGACTTTATTCATTTTAGAGAGAGGGGAGAGAAAGAGGGAGAGAAAGGGGAGAGGAACAAGAAACACCAACTCCCATTTGTGCCCTGACTGGGCAAGCCCAGAATTTCAAACCAGCAGCCTCAGCATTCCAGGTTGACACTTTATCCATTCCAGGAGCCACCACAGGTCAGGTTGGTCCTTTCCATCTATGACCAAAAAAGGAGCAAATGCTCCTTAGCAAATTATATTTTCTAAAAAACAGAAACATTGATCTACATTGTAGGAAGACAGATTCACTAAGTGTTCAGTAATCTCTAAGAGACCCTGAGGGCCCCGGAGGACTATTACTAAATAACTTTATAGCTACTGAGCAAGTCTTATATATTCATTAGCAAGCCACTTACTACCTGAATGCCAAAACTTTGATCTTTCTAAGTCTGAGACCTAGCAGAGTTGGTGGCTAAGGCCTTTCTGCACAAGCTGCATGAATGGAACCTGGATCAAAAGGTTACAAGTTGCATGTTTACAACAAATTTATGAAGAATAGGAAAACTTAGAAAACTTAAGACTTTTCATAGAATAATATGTCAAGTGAATTCATGATGGTATTCCTTCCCTGGGTATCAACTTATTGGTTGGCCCCCATCGATTCCCACCAATGCACGCCATCAAAAATGTGAATGCAGACTGTGTCAAAGACAAAAATTACCTTGGGTCCTAACATCATCCTGCTTCCAAAGATAAGTATTTCCTCTAAGGAATTAAGAATACCTTCTGTAATTCACAAAACACTCTTGCTAGCAGACACTTGATTCATTAAGATAGGAATCATACTCTTATTTTTCTCTATCACATCTTCATACTTTCACATATCAAAGTCTATTTTTTGAAGAGCAAAATATCAATATTTCAAGTTGCTATTAGAAGTTTTGAGGGAAGAGATCAGACAATAAGGGTGAATCACCCTTTTACACACTTTACTAGTCAGATAAGAAATTCTACTCTCAATTTGGCAGAGACCAGAGTTGGGGAAAGATCCAAAAAGCAGAACATCTAGAGACAAAAGTCAGTGAAGCAAGGATCAGAAGAAAAGAGACCCAAAGAAGTAATTGTCGCTCAAGAAGATAAAAAAGGAGAATTTAAAAAGATTTTTTTTTTTTGAGCGTGTAGCCGAATGTCATCACCTAAAACCAAGAAAATGGGAAAAAAAAATCTCACATAAAGCAGGAAACTGAAGAGAGAGGGCCTTTTCCAGGTAAGACTACATCACAGAGATGAACCATTAGCTTTAAAAAAGATTAATTTGAGCTTTATTTGTGTTCATCTGCTTCAATAGCTCAAGGAATATTTTTATTTGAGTTTTATTTGGCAATTAATTACCACTTCTAACTGGTAACCATTCATACTTAGTGAAAACTTAATTACTATTTGCTGCTAAACCAGACATTATCACAAAGTAACCTCTGATTCTAGTGATCCTTCATAATTCTAGTGCTTTTTTTAATATAATGGTTAAGTTTTAAATGTCTGATAATGCCCTACATCCTGTAACATGAATCACTCATTACATTAGATTTGATCAGGTGTGGTTCCACTTAATGTGTATAATTCCTTTTTATAGTTTACAAAATGATTTCATGTGCATTATCTTAATGATAGATAACATGCTGATTTTATACATAAGTAAACTGAGGCACAAAGGAAGTATATATAAATACAGGAATTCAAACCAGCCCTTTTGGCTTCAAATTTAATACTGCTTCCACCAACTAGTGCATAAATTAAATCACTGGATATGAAATATGCCTTCTATTGTCTGCCAAAAGGTGCCATGGTGACTGTTATTGGTATTGAGTGGGCAGAATTTCCTAACACTGCCCAAGTCTCTTACTAAAATTTGTCCTAAAAGCTATTTCAAGGGTTGGGAAGGCCACCATCCTTCAATGCTTGAATGATGTGACACCCCTGATTGACACAAACCCAGTTCAGACCTCAGAAAGAGTGGGGGAAAGACAAGCCAAGTCACAATCCAAATTAGTGCAGCTGCTCCTGCAGCTAGAGAAACACAATGTGGTCTTTGACTAACCTTTCAAAGTTCCGTGTAGCTTTAACTCTGATGGTGCTTGTTAAAGAAGAGCAGGGCGGTGCCGAGTTGACAGCCTGGAACATTGACCAACATGCTGCGACTGACGTGTAAATAACCCTCTGACTAGGGGTCCCAAACTTGGAAAAGGAAATGTCATCTCCAGACTTTGCCCATCATGTGTGCATGCAAAAATGGTCCCTCTAGGTGCCTTTCTCCACCTTTGCAGACAAGTGACATAATGCTGGTGGAGATAATATCTTTGGCATTTATTCCCAAGACTGGCTGTAGATTTTAAAACATTCTTTTTATCTGAAATTCAAACATGTTTTTTCTCTCTTAAAGTGCCACATCTTTCTATATCTAGAGGCTAAAAAGTGGAGAACATATCTAGTCAATGTATCAAATACACCACTGTATTACATATTGAAATATATCGATATACGAATGCACCAAATTTATCAATGCATCAATATATCACTGCTCAGGCTGAAATTCCTCTCTGCTGAGCTTCTTCCTGATGCAGAGGATTTGGCCAAGATATAGCATCCTGAGATGTTTAATCTACCTATGTGATTTATGAATTGCCCATTCTTTCTCCTTTTAGAAATTTCACTGATTGTTAACTAGGGAGTGAGAGAAATAAAACTGAAAGCCAGCCACACGGATAGTAATTTAGCTGTTCTTGAAAGTATTAACAAAGATAAAGTCTACATACATGGTCAAAGGGGACAAATGTCTAGTTAAGAAATAATTAAGTCATGGAGATGTAATGTACAGCATGGTGACTGTAGTTAATACTGTATCACATATTTGAAACTTGCTAAGAGTAGATCTTAAAAGTCTCATTACAAGAAAAATATTTGTAACTGAATGATGATGGCTGTTAACTAGGCTTATTGTGGTGATCATTTCACATTATATATAATTGAATCATTGCAATATACTTCTGAAAATAATATAATGTTATATGCCAATTAAATCTCAATAAAGATGTTTGTCTAAAATAAAGCATTTTGTCTTCTCTATTTTAATTCCTAATAACATGGCCAGTCAAGAGTTATTTATGTCAGTGACTCTTAAACATGTACATTAATTTCCTGGCTACTTTTGATTCAGTTAGTGTGGGGTAGGGTTTGAGATTCTGCATTTCTAAGACTTTGCCTGATGATACTAATGCTGTAGGTCTTTGAATTACACTTTGGGTAGCAAGAACCTGTATATTATTTTATAGAGATTGGCAGAGCAGAGAGTATGAGACGGTAAGTATGATAAAAGTAATATAATTCATATTCTTCTAATAATTTATATAGATTTGGTAAAAATAGAGTTTATACTACTGGAAATCCAATTATGTTTTAGGAATGCCTATCAGTCTCTTTAGAATCAATAGAATATTAAAATAAACTAAATTAAGTGTGACCTAAATTTTGCTTTCCTTAGTTTGCAAGACACAGACAATACTAAATTCTCTTGGTTTGTAAACAAAATACTAGGTTGTTCTCTTAAAACAGATTGTTTACTGAATAGAACTCAGATTGGAATTGTGGAAAATTAAAAGCTAAATCGAGACTTATGTCATCCAGAAACTGAGTACAGCTATGGGACTGTCATCACACCCTTGAAGGACTTTCACAGAGACCAATCAGGCCAAATCAGTCACACTCATCCTTAAGAGTAGAAGAACTATTTCCCAAAACAGCAAGTATTGTTTAGAATATTGTGCAAATCTAAGATGAGAATTTTCATGGAAAAAAAGAATTCCTTTGTTGCTGTGAAAAGCAATGTTTTTGGTTAAATCACATCATCATATCATTCCTTAATATTGCATTCTATTTCAGAGACATATATAGAATGCTTTTTAATTCAACAAATATTTATATATCAGGCCATTTTGCTAGGGGCTAGGCATATAGGGTGAAAAAGAGACATCATTTTTGCTTTCATTAAGAAGTCAGTCTGTACTTGCTCTTTTTTTCCTATCAAATATGTTTTTTTATAATTTTGTAACCCCCTCTCCAAAAACTTCTCTATTTTTTAAGGACAAAGTTAAATCTTGAACCTTGATCCAAAATTTTAAAACATATGTGCAATTGGAATATTTGTAAATGTTTCTGCAGTTGGAAAGATCATGAATCTTGCACCTCTTTTTTTTTTTTAATGTGGTTGTCTAATGTACATGTAATAAGCTATGGCTTCTGCCCACACACTACCTTGCAGCTACTGCTGATTTTGTATATGATATTGTATTGCAATTACTTGTTTACAAGTTGGTCTCCTCAAATAGGCTGAAAACATCTTAATGGAACCACCACTATCCACTGAGTAGCCAAGCCAGAAACTGGGCCTGTCTGGGCTCACTAATTCATGTTGAGTGAATCTTGTGAACATCTTTCAAATCACCCTTTCTTAGGTGTTTGAAATCTCATTTACAATTACAGTAGCCTCTTTACTTGTCTCTGCTCTGGGTCTCTCCCAAACCCTCATTTTATACTTCCAAGCTGATATTCTCAGTCCCTAGAGGGAGCTCTCTAAAATGCTCATGTCACTCCTGGCTTGGGTGGATTCTCATTACCATCAAGATAAATCCAAGTCAGCCCTGGCTGGATAGCTCGGTTGGCTAGAGTGTCATTCCGGAGCATGCAGGTTGCCGGTCGATTCCCTAGTCAAGGCACATACAGAAGTGGCTCAATGTGCCTGTCTCTCTTTCTCTCTGCCTCTCTCTCTGAAAAAATAAAAATTAAATTAAATTTAATTTTAAAAAAAGATAAATCCAAATTAGTATACAAGTTCTATGAACAAGTGCATGTGAAAAATGTTGCATTCTACCTCCCTCCTTGGTTTCATAATATTCTAAGAAGACCAGCAGTTAAACAGCATTCTTTTTTTCTCTCTCTCTCTTTTTGGTCAGGTTTATTGAAATATAACTCACATACAAAATAGGCTAATTTTAAGTATACAGATAAATATTTTGAAAAATATATACATTTGTATGACTACTGCCACAATCATACTGTAAAACAGAGATTGGCTAACTGTAGCTCACAGGCCAAATCCTCTTGTCACTTGTTTTTGTATAGTTTGTGAACTAAGAATGGTACTTGCATTTTTGAATGGTTGGAAAAAATCCAAAGAAGAATATTTTGTAACACAAAAGTTATATGAAATTCGAATTCTGTTGTCCATAAACAAACACGATCATGTCCATTCTTTACATATTGCCTGTAATGGCTTTGCACACACTAATAGGCAGAGTGAGTAGTTGTGGAACTGACCATATCACCCCATAAAGCCTGAAGCATTTACTATCCGACCTTTTACAGAAAAAGTTTGCTGATCCCTGATAGAGAACATTCCATCACCCCAAAAAGTGCCCCCTAGTCTTTTGTAAGGAGTCTCTTCACTGCCATCCCTGACAACCACTGATCTGCTTTCTTTTTTTTTTTTTAATTTTATTTTTTTAATGGGGCGACATCAATAAATCAGGATACATATATTCAAAGATAACATATCCAGGTTATCTTGTCGTTCAATTATGTTGTATACCCATCACCCAAAGTCAGATTGTCCTCTGTCACCTTCTATCTAGTTCTCTTTGTGCCCCTCCCCCTCCCCCTTTCCCTCTCCCTCTCCCCCCTCCCCCTGTAACCACCACACTCTTATCAATGTCTCTTAGTCTCACTTTTATGTCACATATACACTATGGAATACTACTCAGCCATAAGAAATGATGACATCGGATCATTTACAGCAAAATGGTGGGATCTTGATAACATTATACGAAGTGAAATAAGTAAATCAGAAAAAAACAGGAACTGCATTATTCCATAGTAGGTGGGACATAAACAGCATTCTCTAGTTATATTTAACCCAGAATGTCTCAAACCCATTTAACTATGGATTATTTCCTTCTGGTAATTCTTTTTTTTTTTTTTTTAATGTTTATTTTATTGACTTTAGAGAGTCACAGAGGGAGAGAGAGAGAGAGAGAGAGAGACGCAGGAACTTGATTTGCTCCTATATGTGCCCTGACTGGGGATTGAACCAGCAACCTCTGCACTTTGGAACAACACTCTAATCAACTGAGCTATCCAGTCAGGGCTCCTCCTGGTAATTCTTATCAGCACCCTCCCAGGTGGCTCTAGGATATATTTTAGTTTACTTGATGATCTGACTGCAAAGCACTGGCTCATAGTTGCCTTTTTGAAGGACCCTGAGCCCGTCCTCAGAGTAACTGCATTCAGCTGCCATACTTGATTAAAGACAGCTGGTTCACTTTAAGATTTTTAAAGCTAGATTTTTTTTAAAACCCTCTACTTCTTTATATTTTTTACTTTTATTTATTTATTTATTCATTTTAGAGAGAAGAGAGAATAAGAGAGAGAGAGAGAGAGAGAAAGGGGGGAGAGAGAGAAAGAGAAAGGGGGGAGGAGCATCAATTCACATATGTGCCTTGACCAGGCAAGTGCAGGGTTTTGAACCGGTGACCTCAGCATTCCAGGTCAACGCTTTATCCACTGCACCACCACAGGTCAGGCCTAAAGCTAGATTTTTAATTTCAGACTTTTAAAATTATTGAGCACAGTTCTATAATTATCATTTTTCTAGAAGCCACAAAAAATAAAAATAATTTGAATATGTTATTCAACTTAACAAATTCAAATGATCTTTTCAACATGTAATCACCATTAAAAACTATTAATGTGATATTTTGTATTCTTTTTTTGTATGAAGTTATTGAAATCTGGTGCATATTTTACACATACAGCACAGTTTGATTCAAACTAACCACACAGCAAGAGCTCATTAGCCACTATAGCCAGTAGCTGTCGCATCAGACATCACAGGGATAGAACATTTCTATCATTTCAGAAAGTTCTGTTGGACAATGCTGACTCAGAGTGGTGGTTCTTAATTGGGGATGATTTTTCTCCCCAGGAAACATCTGGTGATGTTTAGAGACATTTTTGGTTGTCACAATAGATGGGGAGGTTGCTATTGGCATCTAATTGGTAGAGGCCAAGATGTTGCCAAACATCCTACCATGCATGGAACACTCCTCCCTGACACTACAATAAAAGATTATCAGGCTAAAAATGTTAATAGTGCCAAGATGAACTGATGGGCTAGCGAGAAATTATAATCTACTATTATAAAGGCTCGCTCTCATTCATTCAGTCAACAAATATTAATAGAGTTTCAAATACCAATGGCTACTGTGTTAGTACTTTAGATATAAAGACACATCAAAAACCATAAACTATGGCCAATAGATACAATAAGTGTTATACTATATAGGATTCAGAGATGGGCCAAAGGAAAGAATAATCAACATTGTTTTTGTTTACTATAGGGTTAGCATAAGGTTTTACATATGGATGAGTGGAAAGGGAAGGGAAGGGAAGGAGGAGGGGAATGAAATGAAGGCAAAGCTAGAAAAATCAAAGGAAAAAGGTATTTAAAAGAAAATAAAGATGAATAATACACTAAGCTGAGAGACTAGGATGAAAATCAAAGGTACAGCAGAGGGAACTGGAATCTAAGTAACGTGAGGGAAAACAGGGCAAGGCAGTGAGTGACCTTGGCTACAACTGTCCATGCTCTAATATTCTATCTGTTTGCTAAGGGTTTCCCCTCCCAGTCCCCATGACCGTTCCTAAAGGAGTCTCTCTATGACTACCTCCAACAATCAGTTTTCCTTTTTTTCCCCCTTGGAGAGTAAAAGGAACTTATTTTCTGGAAGGATATCAAAGTTGCTCTATACTGAGATTGGAAGGCAGGCCGATTGGTGATTCAACGGGGTCAGTGTCTGGACAGCAATCTGTCACGAAGCCAAGCCTGTCATAGACAGCCCCAGAGATGAAGACAAAGACACATGACCATTATTTTCCAGAGGGAGCCTTTAAAGCACCTTCAGGCCGCAGTGCTTCGCGGGGCCTTAAGCTTCCATGTTGGACCACCTGCCAGCAACTGTGCGTTGGGCTGACCTCTCCCAACCCAATGTGAATGACTTCCGAGAGGTAGCCCCACATCAGGGCAGGGGCTGCAAGCGGAGAAGAAAGAGAGGAGATTTATAGCTCTAGAATATCTCTTCCTTTTGAAAATGAAATGGCACATTAGGGGGAAAATGGGGCTGGGCTGAAAGGGCCTATCCCCAGGCATGACCAGTTCAATGTTCATTACCCAGCGCAAAAGCTTGGGTCAGTCCAGGCGAGTCTGCAGAGAAAAGAAAGGATTGGTGTGCTCAGTAACGGACAAGCAGAGGCTCCGTCAAACCTTCTCTGATCCATTTTTTAAAAGCTTTACTTAACTCTCAATGACTGTTTTCTCAGAAAGCCGTGTTTGCCTGGAGCCTTGGAGTGGTCATCCTCACGACAGAGGAAGAATCAGACTAGCATCTAGAAACAGGTTAGATTCTATACTAAAGTGTCCTGGGATCTGGAAAAGAACTCTGTATGCCAGTAAAAAGCTCCTTGAAACAGAGGAAGAGCTAGATCTTGCATTTTGTGGTCATTTAGATTGTTTTAATCGCTAAGAAATATTGCCTTCAGTCTCTTAAAAAGCCCAATGATCCTCTTAAACCCTGATGCTTCTTTTAACCACGTATAAAGGATCACCTCTTTCTAAAAATAAGATGATGGTGGCCTCCTTGACCTCATCCCCTCGACGACATAGAGTTACATAAACCCCCACGTCATCACTGTGTTGTAATGACAAGCAGGAGAATGAGTTTCACAATCAGAAAATAATCACATTCTTAGTGGACAGTGTTTTCTTCAGAGTTCGGGAGGTCAAAGAGGAGGTCTGGGCAGAAAGACTGCGGTGCAGTTTCAGAGTTCTACCAGCACATGTCCGAGGCTGTACCAGGGAAATCCATACACAATGCAAACACAGACAAGGGGGATTTGCACAGCTTTTAACTTAGGTCAAAAAAACATGTAATTTGTTAAGTAAGAAGGCACCAACACGTGCCATGTCACGCTAGATTTTCTTGAAAAATAAGAAAAAAAATAAAAAGTTAAACTTTCAGTCAACCTGAAAATATTAGCTTTTTATGGGGGCAGGGCGGAACGAATGGAACAGCAGCACTTTTTTTTTTTTTTTTTTTGATTGTCCATTTTCTGAGTCTTCTCAGAGAAAGTGATAGGGGGGTGAGGCAGGCAGACGTAGGCATATGGGGAAATATTTAGAAAAATATTAAAGATACAGCACAAGTAAAAATGTTAGTTCTCCATGGCTAGTGACCAAAATATATGCAAGGGCACAATTGAGAATGCTGTTTCTCTGAGATTGGAATTTGACATCTTTTAATTGAAGGAAAAAATATGCAAATGAGCCAGTAGCATATGGAATGTTATAGACCATGTAGATTGACCAGTTCTGACACCAATAGTGGCAAATACTTTTCCAGAAATATAAATTGAATGGGTTTAGGGAAGAAGCGATTTTAATTTCAGAAAACTTCCCTCTTTCAACCATAAAACAACACTTTGGAAGAAAGAGTAGGGCTTGCCCACAAGCGTAAGAGCAAAGATCAGTATCAGTATGCCAGAATAATTCTTATTCCTCAAAACCCGAGAGAAAGCAGGGTATGCAAGACACTGTGAGAGAATCAGTAGTGAGTTGGATATCTCAGTGTACACAACCAATGTTTACTAAATGCTGTCGTTGAATTTTTTCTTTATCTTATTAAATACAAATTATACCACCAAACTTTAAAATTTCCTCCATCTGTTTTTTTAATTATCTTGATTTCTTTCTTATCATTGTTTATGAGTGTTTTGTCCTAATAAAAAAAAACTCTATCTTCTCTGAATATCTTCCCTCTGATCTAGAGGCAACAATCATGTGCTTTCTAAAATAGACTTTTAAATGATGATGAGGAGGATAATGATGCTGAATAAGATGTTTATAAGGATATTTAATGTCTTCTTTTCTAAGGTTAATGGATGCTAGTTTAAATTGGAAACAAACTCTAATTCTCTATCATTAATTCCCTTCACCACAGTTTCAAATATTCTATCTGGTCTTGGCAAAACTGGGATCAAAGAAATGTCAGTTCCGTTGATGTCCCGTGTTTTATATTGGGACATAAGTAGTGGGGAAATAGGGGGACACATGAATAATCTTACACTTTTGGCCAAACGAAAGTTCAGGGACAGCTTACTGTACTTCCACTCCTGCCTCTTCTCTTCATGGTCCTGGCAGGAATAGGGGGAGGGGACAACGCTGACCCCCGGCGTCCACACAAAGAGCTTTGGACAATAAAGAAGGTTGACTCTTTCTATACAGACCTGCCTTTGTGCTCAGTGTGGGGCTTGATCCTTGCGGCCCAGAGCTCAGTGGATGCCAGGGAGATAGATGTGATGTGTTAGCCTCATCCAGGGCAGCAGCTGAACCACTTTCACACAGCCAGGCAGGTACAGCCGAGCCTGGTAACAGATGAGAGCCCCTGGGGAGCCCTCGACTATGGAGAATGAAAACTCAAAAGAAACCATATTGGACACAGATACAAAGGGAGTCCCCCTGCTCCTTTTCTCTCCTCCCTTGTTCCCTTTCTCCCCTTCCTTAGGAAACCTCAATGAATGTGGAAAGCTGTCTTCCCCCTGGAAGCATCTGAGTGCGCTGGGACTCCAGATGCTATTCTATGCAAATGCTTTTCACCCTTTCCTGCCTGCGGAGACGCGCCTGCGGAGACGCGCCTGCGGTGATGCGCTTAAGCCCATCTGCATACCCACTTTCTTCGGTCTATGCGGCCAGGGAAAGGTAAAGGAGGGGTGCTAACACCTTCCAGGCAACTGCTTTTTGGCTTCACTCCGGTGGCGTGGAAACGTAACCCCGAGGAAGTGCGTGCGGTCAAGGTGGCTTTGGTTGCCCATTTGGGGGCATCAACGCCAGCATCTTGCGTGGGGGTGATGGGGAGACGTTAGGGAGCAAGACTCTGGAGGGAGTCAACAAAGTGCCCCTGAAAAGCTTTAAAAATACAGGTGTTTTCCCTCAAGTTTGGAAGTAGAGAGTGCAGGTATTTGAAAAGACCCAACACCCAAATTCTGTAAGTAGTTTCAATGTCCTATAATTACATTTTATTACTCATTGTTAAGGGCCACCCGCCTCTACTTTCCTTATGTGCTTTCAAAGTACGGCAGCATAATTTAAGGGTTCTTTTTGCTGTTTTATTTATTTATTTTTTTACATTCCTTCTTTATGCATCCTGCTCACATGACTTTTAAAATTATTTTTAAAGTACAAAGTATAACAACCCATTACCAGGACACCGTGAGGTTAAAACACGGTTCCAGCTGTGTGGCAGGGGGGACTCCAGGCGCGTCCGAGTGTGCCCCTCAGTGCTCCTCGTCCTCAGCCCAGAATGACGTTAAGTCATACTTAGAACGAAATCTCAGATGATATTCGAATCAACTCAATATATATACTTGAATGTTTAAGAGATATTTTTAAAGTATTATATGGCTGGTGCACATATTTGCCTCTTTATTAAATATGAATTAAACTAATACCCTGATGAAATGAGACACATTTATAGTATATTTTAAAATTTAGGATAATTGTACTTGATTTTGAGGCTCTGGTGTCATTGGTCTACCATTCTAGGCTGATGTTATTACTTACAAGGAGTAAATAACTCACTGTATGATTTCACTCATATGTGGAATCTAACAAGCAAAATGTAGACAGACTCATACATAGAGCACAGACTGAACACTGGGTAGGGTGGCTGGGGGCAGGAGGGGCTGTGTGGAGGGATTGAGCAAAAAATAAAAAATAAAAGAGAACATTGTGAATTATTGAAAGATTTTCGTTGTACAAGTTAGTATGTAGAAATAGGTTGATTGAGGCTTGTGATCATTTTCATATTGAAATATAAAATTCTTTTATTTTTACATAAAAATTAGTAAATTAATAAATCTTTTAAAGGGGATAAGTGCTTTCTTTGCCACTTTATCTTCAAGTACACGTACATACACATCTCTCCCTTACCCCCAACATTCTAACTCTGTCTTGAAAACAATACTCTAACAAGGAGTTTGTGATATGCAAAAATCCTTTGTGCTAAAGTTGAAACACACAAAAAAATGCTTTTACTATGGACCAGCCTACACTCCCACATGTGTATAAGATTCTGATGTTAACACAGCAGTGTAGCAGATTTTGTGTTTTTTATTTTCACTCTTAGAGACATAAAACTATAGTTAAGAAGGGAGTACTTAAAACGGTGATAAAAATAATATCCAAATTCAGGTCCTGAATCAAATTAAATAATGATAGACTAATCTAAAGATACAAAATATGGAGCACATGTGCTCCCTCCCATACTCGTGTCAGACATCAACAATCAATCATGACACTTTACACTCAGCTGCAGCCTCAGAACCTTTCTCAACAATAATGTAAGGAATCACTACTATAAATCAAGCAGGCATATAGGGTCAGAAGACACTTTATTTGCCATACTTGGAGTAACCTCCTAATCAGTTTGTGCCTCAGTTTCTCTGTTAGGTAAATGATTGCAAAGATTAGAGTCTTGCATGTATATAAAGTTGTGAATTTTTAGAATAGGTTATTGATTTCATTTTTTTAAAGGAAAAGTAATACAGGAAATGCCATTATAAGAGATTTGGGGTTAATTCCATCTAAAAAGAAAAAATTATGTTATGCATAATATCTGAAAACCCATCCATTTTTAGAATTTTATCATGGCTGTCTCACCTCAAGAAACTGTTGGTCATAATATTATTGGTAATCAAGTTGTATTCATAAATCTTAAATTTAATACAGTAGAATTTCATAGCCAGAGAACACTTCTCTAAGTATGTTTATTGCATAAAAGCATTGAGTCTTTTACTGAGTGTCAGTATCTTTTCTAAATACATTCCTGCATAAGTTAATATATGACTATTCTACCTGCCCCCGATACTATACCTTTCTCCTCTTTACCCAGTTGGCCTTTGTCTTATTTTGTCTTGACTGAAATGTCAGAACCCTAGAGATGCTTATACTTACTACCCGATCCAAAGTAGATTGCCATACTACTATTACTTTATTTCATAGTATTCTATTTTTTTTCTCTATAACATCTACCACAATTAGAAAAAAAGCTAGCCCTACCTGTGCTGGTGCAATATATAAATATAAAGCATTGACCTGGAATGCTCAGGTTACCAGTTTGAAACCCTGGGCTTGCCTGGTCAAAGCACGTATGGTAGTTGATGTTTCCTGCTTCTCCTCCCTTCTCTGTATCTCTTCTCTCTAAAATGAATAAATAAAATAAAAAAAGTGAAAAGCTATCCATCCATCCATTTTTTTCTTCCTTCCTTCCTTCCTCCCTTCCTCCCTCCCTTTCTTCCTTCCTTCCTTCCTTCCTTCCTTCCTTCCTTCCTTCCTTCCTTCCTCTTTCTTTCTTTCTTTCTTTCTTTCTTTCTTTCTTTCTTTCTTTCTTTCTTTCTTTCTTTATTTTCTCTATCATCTATCTATCTATAGCTATCTTATTTATCTAAACTTATTGTCTTCTCCAAAAGTGTAGATAACATATATATTTAATTTTTCCCCACCACCTAAAACCCTGCCATATTCTGGAAACCTTGCCTGCACATTAAAATCACGTATGCAGCTTTTTAAAAGTCCCAGTTCCCAGGCCAAACCCTGGAAGAATTGTATCAGATGGAAGAAAACCCAGGCATCTGTGTGTTTGAAAGCTCTATTCCAACATGCCGCTAAGACTGAGAAATCACTATTGTGTAGGCAGAAACAACAATGTAAGTTTCCACAAGTCCAAGTTTTTTTATTTTAAATTATGCCAAATCATTTTAACAGTAAATTACATAATACTGTTGAGCAGCAGTGAAAGTGATGGGAAATATTAGGATCTAATCCCACACCATCGAAAAGGGGTGGAGGTGTGGCACAGATATACTGACCATCCAAAACAACATTTTTGCTCTGTGTGCCACATTTTTGTACTGGCGTGTGATGGACTGAATTCAGAAACAAGACACTCACTTTTCAATGAGCCTAGCAGTTTGCCAGTGATGAGTACAAAAGCTGGGGAAAGGTTTTATGCTCATTCACAACTGGAACTAAACTGGAGGGATCATATCTCTCGTAAGTGTCGCTAGAGGCAATTAAAAACAAGAGGAAGATTTAAAGCTTGATGCCTCCTGGACATTAATGGGAAGTAAGTCGGTGAGTCCATTTAAATGCAGCCACCTGCCTGTAAGACATGTATTTAGAGAAAGATTTATGCAGAGTGTCTGATTGTCTTTGTTGGCAATCCCCAACAAAGCAGGAATTGGTAAAATTTGGGTGGGCAGCCCAGAGCTTGGCCGCAATACTCTGTGCAGGAAGCAACTGTTGGGGTTAGGGGATACAGACTTGGGTGAAAAGACTGATTTGGGACATTGCTATGTCACTTACCCCCTTGTAACCATGTGGAAGTTACTCATCCCTTGTGTTTTCATCTTCAACGTCAGAAGTAATGATATTTACCTGAAAAGATTGTCATGAGGCTCAGCTTTAAGGCCCTATATAAACACCGGCTATCATTGCTAAGTGCCTGCAGCAATCACCACTAGACTTCTCCAATATTCCTTTTATACAGTAAGGGCGAGACCCACCTGCTTTACCAGAATATTATGTAGATTACTAGATAATATCATTCTGCTGTTTTTTGCAAAAAAAATCTTAAAAGCACTAAATTTTGTCAAGTTATTCAATAAAGATCATTTGTGATTGAATTAAAAATCATAAAGTAAGCACAATCTCCAGCCTCCATTTCCTTCCTGAAACACTAAAAATATAAGAATAAAAGATAAAAACAACTAATAAATCTGGGAATCAAAAAGTGGTATTTCAGGCAAATTAGAAATTCTGAAGATACCATAAAAATTGGAAAAAGAGAAAAAAAGATTATATTTCTTTTCTTTTTTTGTGTGACAGAAACAGAGAGAGGGACAGATAGGGAGAGAGATGAGAAGCATCAATTCTTCAATGCGGCACCTTAGTTGTTCAATAATTGCTTTCTCATATGTGCCTTGACCAGGGGGCTACAGCAGAGCAAGTGACCCCTTGCTCAAGCCAGTGACCTTGGGCTTCAAGCCATCGACCTTTGGGGTCAAGCCAGTGATTATGGGGTAATGTCTATGATCCCACGCTCAAGCCAGCGACCCCGCACTCAAGCCCGCAACCTTAGGGTTTTGAACCTGGGTCCTTTGCATCCCAGTCCAATGCTATATCTATTGCGCCACTTCCTGGTCAAGTGAAAAGAAGATTAGATTTTAGAAGAAAACCAAAGACCAGAAAAAATGTATGAAGTAATTAGCTCACAATGTAAGAGTAGCCTTGAGGGTCCTCCAAGCTTGAACCTGGCAGATACGAGGAGCTGAATGAACATCACAATATAAGCAGTCAGGCAACCTGGCCCTCCTTGCTTCCCTGCTGGTTTCAAGGAGGCAGGTGAGAAACCTTCCACAAGTGGGATCAATGACTGTGGATATTTGTGCTCAAGGGATGAAGTGATGGCAGTGCCCAAAGTGGTTGGTCAAATTCATGGGTAAGAAGCTCCCAACATGAGGAGGACTAACCCCTGGGCAAACCCAAATAGCACATTCAACCTCTCCACCAAAATCACTGAATAAATGACACAGCATTCACAGAGACAGCATTCGTAGAAGGACTTCCACATGCCAAGATGAATATCCAACTAAGACTCATAAAGTGATTGGACAAAACCTATATTAGGTACAGGAAGTGCCAGGCTTTACAAATAATTAGTAAGCAATAAAGCAAACCAAACAAAATATTAGGATTAAGTATGATTATAATCCCCCAAATTGATTGGAGAATATTCAGTACACTTTAAAAATTAAACTAGATATTTTGAATTAAATACTTGAGTGTTGAAATTAACAGTTGACAGAAGGGCTAAAGAATGGAATAGAAACAGTTCGGAGGTTTCTCAAAATACTAAAAATATAACTATTATACGATCCAGCAATTCTACTTCTGGGTACATTTCAGAAAGAAATGAAGTCAATATCTTGAAGGCATATTTGTACTCCTATATTTATTGCAACACCATTCACAGTAGCCAAGATATGAAAACAACGTAAGTGTCCATCAACAGATGACTTGATAAAGAAAATGTGACATGTATACGCCATTTGTGGACTTCACCGTTACTGTGGCAAACACGGCTGTCCGTATGATTGCAAAGCAGAAGCTGCAGCCAAAATCAGAAAAGAGAATCCAGTTGTCATGGCTGAAAACATCTAGAGTATGTAAATTACTACTTGAGAAGAGACTGAATGTTGTTTTAAATGTCAATATAGTATAGGAAAACATTAAAGAGCAGATGCGTGTTCAAATAAAGTATATATATGAATGTGAAATATTAGCCTTACAAAAGGAACCCTGTCACTTGTGATAATATAGATGAAACTGAAGAGCATTGTGATGCTAAGTGAAATATGCCAGACAGAAAAACACAAAGGTTTTTGTATAAAATACACTAATACATAGAATCTTTTTAAAAATCTAGTAGTTGAATATATAGAAGCAGAGAGTAGAATGGTGGTTACCAGGCTAGGAGCGTAGGAAAATGGAGATAGACTGGTCAAGGCATACAAACTTTCGTTTGTAAGATGAGTAAGTTTGAGGACCTAATGTACAGCATGGTGCCCGTAGTTAATAATACTGCCTTGTGTACTTGAAATTTGCTATGAGAGTATTTCTTAAGCAGACAGGAATACACTTAAATCATAGTCATTAAAAAAAATCTCCAGGGTTTGTTTATTTGTTTGCTTGGGGTTTTTTTTTGCTATTCCTTCTTTTATTGGGGGAATGGGACACTGAGGAAGGGGAGCCCCAGGCCCATTTTTTAAAATTTTTATTGCATGTATTGAGGTGGCATGGGTTAATACAGTTGTACAGGTTTCAGGTGCACAATTCTATAACACATCATCTGTATACTGCATGGTGTGTCCAACAGCCCAAGCCAAGTCTCCCTCCCTCCACCTATCCTCCCTCAACCTCCTGCGCTTCCTCCCACCCACCTTTTCCCCCTGCAGTACTCACACTGTTGTCTGTGTCTGTATGCTTTTTTTTTCTTCTTAATCCTTTCACCTTTTTCACCCAGCCCTGCAACCCCCATCTCTGCTGACAGTTATGTCTGTTGTCTGTATCTATGAATCTGTTTCTATTTTGTTAGTTTATATTATTTAGTATTTAGGTTTTTCTTTTTAAGATCTTATTGCATTAATTTTTTAAAATAAATGTGTCACATTTATTTATATATATATATATATATATTTTATTTATTTATTTATTTATTTATTTATTTATTTATTTTTATTTTTCTGAAGCTGGAAACGGGGAGAGACAGTCAGACAGACTCCCGCATGCGCCCAACCGGGATCCACCCGGCACGCCCACCAGGGGCGATGCTCTGCCCACCAGGGGGCGATGCTCTGCCCTCCGGGGCGTCGCTCTGTCACGACCAGAGCCACTCTAACACCTGGGACAGAAGCCGAGGAGCCATCCCCAGCGTCCGGGCCATCTTTGCTCCAATGGAGCCTTGGCTGCGGGAGGGGAAGAGAGAGACAGAGAGGAAGGAGGGGGGGGGTGGAGAAGCAAATGGGTGCTTCTCCTATGTGCCCTGGCCGGGAATTGAACCCGGGTCCCCCACACGCCAGGCTGACGCTCTACCGCTGAGCCAACCAGCCAGGGCCTACATTTATATTTTTAAAAATTTATAAAAGCGCTAAAAATAAAGAAACTATATTATCTTTGGAAGAAAAATACCACCCTGCTCAAATCATCACAGACTATCTCACTGGAGACTCAGATTCCCTTTTACTTGTTTGCTCACCCAAATGATTGACAGCTACACAGCAGATGATTTTCTGAGCATCCCCTCCATGTCACTGAGGAACTGACTCCCGTGCTCCCCATCGGGTCAGGGTCAGGCGAACCTTGTCTTCTGCCCGTATGAACTCTGTAGTACCATTACATGAATTTTTGGGATGACAGGCAAATGTCTGTGTCAGAGAAAAAAGTTTTAATGTTTTTATTGCTCCCAATCACCTGATTTTATGTGTAAATGAGAAATTTCTGGAAAAAAAATTATTATTATTTTTTTTTGCATAGATCAGACAAGCCTTGGCCCAGGCCCTCTTTGCCTATAAAATTAGTGTCACTGCTAAACCTGAACCTCCTGCTCCATCACAGTGCATTCCCACCTTCCTCCCATCCTGTCATCCCATGACCCACTGTCTTGTTTTAAGAGCACTGTCACAGAGAATCAGGGACAATGGAATGCAGTGTTGTTAACCTGGGAGAGAAATTGCCTATTGAGATGGTTCATATCTTTCTTCCAAGAACTATTCAGAACCACAAAGAACACATAACTTCTGAAAGGCAACGTTTTTTTTTTTTTTTTTATAAATAAATTTTTATTTTAATGGGGTGACATCAATAAATCAGGGTACATATATTCAAAGAAAACATGTCCAGGTTATCTTGTCATTCAATTCTGTTGCATACCCATCATCCAAAGTCAGATTGTCCTCTGTCACCTTCTATCTAGTTTTCTTTGTGCCCCTCCCCCACCCCTCCCCTGAAAGGCAACGTTCTGACTCATAAAGCTTCCTTAAGATACCCTTTTTGGATGGAGTCTGCAGCACACCCTCCTTATTTGGAGTACGTACTTGCTTATCCTCCTGACGTAGTTGCATCGAGGTATCCAAGCCCTATGTTTCTCTCACTCAACACTTAAAGTAATGGTCAAATCCAGAAGGTAAAACAGATGCCCCTGTTGTCCTCGAGATCTTGCTCATGTACCACCAGGAAGTCTAACGTTCCCTCCTGTCTTTGAGAGAATTTGCATGTAATAGCACTTCCGCAGCCCAACCAAGGGCCACCTTTTTCTATAATGTTCTCCCAGCCTAATTTCTTTACAATGAGTCCCTTGTCAATTCTGATTATGAATTTAGTCCACTTTAATCTGATCCAACAGCTCGATAAGGATAGCTAAAAGGATGATGAGCTAAACACCTGTCCTTGTCCCTGCCCAGCTGAGAACCAGATCTAGCAACCAGTGAAATTCTGTTTTGTGTAATAATCTTTTGCTTTCTTTTTAAAATTTTTTGTTTATTATTTTCTTTATTTAAATAGCAGCTTTATTGAGATATAATTCATACATCATCAGGTTCACCCTGTTAAAGTGTGCAATTTAGTGACCTTTAGCGAATTCACCAAGTACATTGATCACTACCATCTAATTCCAGAATATTTTCATCATTCCCCAATTGCGTAATAGTCTTATCCTTGGTTTTATCTTATTTTTCTACATCTATTTTCCCTTCACCTTGATTTACAATTCCATTTATTTTTATCGTATTGTGTATTTATTTATAACGTATTTCATTCCTTTTTGGGGATGGCCACGCGACGACACGGTGAGAAGGCCACCTGAAAGCCTAGGAGAGAGGCCTAAGAAGAAAGAAACCTGCTGCTACCATGATACTGGACTTCTAGCATCAATAATTGTAAAAAAAAATCTATTGTTTAAACCACCCAGTCTGTGGTACTTTGTTATGGCAGCCCTAGCAAACTAGTATACATGAGTAGGGTTAACCATGGGCAGAAGAGTTTGACCAAGGCAGAGGAAATCAAGACCTGTGGTAATTATCTCATAGCAGGTAGTCCCCCCAAAAAAATCATTCAAGGTGGCAGGTGGTCTTTCTCTGTGCTCGTGTGAAGAGAGCTCTCGACAGATATGGGAGGAAGAAGCCAAGTCGCAATGAGCTCCTCTGTAGGTACTAGTCAGGGAACAGAAGTCTGCGTCCTTGGGTAGTGTTTCTAAATACGTATTTAGAGAAGTATCTTAATTCCCCAAAGACACAGAATTGCATAATTAGCAAAGTTTCTTGAGGTTCCCAGTAAGAAATTGGATCAAATAGGGAAAGACTAAACTAGTGAGGATAAAAGCCACAGTGAGTCTGGAGACCCGGGTTCCTGGGAGTTGTGCTGGTTTCCTGCCCGCCCGGCATCTCGCTGACACCACATTGTCGCTTGATGGTACACTTTGAGCTCTAAACTGTGACTTCAAATGTCCAGATAACATGTAGTCATGAGAATCCATGTCTACCTGAAACGAAAGGTGCCTAGCCAGGTCTAGCACTCTGACTCATATCTCAGGAAGGGTGGATAAAAGTTGCATCAAGAAACTTCATAAGGGACTAACCCAGATGACTTGCCCTGGGCCATTGCCATCACTTGATGTTCTCCTACTCTTACCTCAGCATTTCTAGAATTACATACTATGTTAAGCATAAGCCCCTTGTATTTCTCCCCTTACAATCACTCTGATGTAAGAGTATAGACCGAGCTTAATTAATAGAGAGAATATAATTATCAATGGTGACAAGGTCTTATAAATCCCCATGTCCCTCAGAGAATCTACATCATTGTAAAACCACAGTCACGGGAAAGGAAAGAAAGGGACATGAGAAATTTTCTGATGCTAGAACCCTCTAGGCCTCTTTGTCGTTTTCTACTGACTTGTGACTTATTCCAAGGTGTTTTAAGTATTTTTCTTCGGACAATGGCCAACTCATTCCCATTCACTCCTGGTTCCTTGTTGGAAAACCTCTGATTTTTCCCCCCACCCTGCCAACTTTTTCTGTTTCTAAATTGGTTAACTTGTTTGTTTTCCTCCATTAGTTTGCAACATTTAAGAGTTTATGTACTGATTAATATGCTCACAATCTTTTAAATATTTCTATTCCATTTGCTCAATAAATGATCAAAGTAGGATCAGATTTGTCTTTATATTTAAAAGAGTATGTTCTTTCCAGTTAGATCAAAGTTAAGCCAAAATTCAACTTAAAAATATATTTAGAGTAAAATAGATCAGTTCTCCCTGGTATTCCTCTTCTTTCTTACTGCTGATATTCCTTTTTGTTACAGCTTTGCAAAGGAATTAGGAGGAAACGTGAACCAGAGTTCCTGAAACCAGGCATTAAAACTTGTATTTCATCTTATATTTACGTGGTCGAACATGAGCACAGAGATTAGGTGCTTTTAATGGGGAGAGGGTTGGGGTTGCATTGTGCTATATTTAGCCAGGATAGATAAGTCTTTGGAGCACTTAGCAGCAGGCTAAACAAATTGTCTTAACTGCCTTGAATGCTCTGAGCAAACTTGCCATTTTTATTCATGGGCCTCTGAGCCATGGCTCCCAATGGAACCATGAAGATTAAATAAATTATGTCTCCAATCATTAGTGAGCCCCACTCTCTTTTTAATGGAAAAAGTAGAGCAGGCAGTGATGCTGTGGACAGAATCTTAGATTTACATCGGCAAAAATAAAGAGTGTGTCTACACCCCCATTTTGATGCAAAAGGGCTATGTAGTAAATTGAAGATGGTGCCCAACTCCGCCCATCCAGCTGATGGGGCATGGTGAGGACAAGGAAAAGGGGGTCAGGGACCGTCTGGTGACTGCAGGCACGAATGCTCATTGTCCTGCAGCAGGGAGCCTCTCCTTCAGCTGCAAGGGAAGGGAGAAGTGGAAGAGAGCCCCTCCTCTCAGTGCTCATGGGACATGCTTTCCTACAGGATGAGAAGAACAGTGGTACTGGGAAAGATGTCCACCCCTGCAAAGACCCAAAGTGCCTTTTTTTGAGATGATTTGTGGCTTTATATTATCTCTCCAAACCAAGGCCCTCTATGCATCTGCCTCATCCCTTTGGTCTGATGAAGACCCCAAGCCTGGACCAATGATTGGGGTCAGCAAGGAAATGGGAAATCTATTCTGACAACTGCCACTTCCTCGGCTCTCTCTGCCCACTTCTGTCCTCTTCCCAAAGGTTTGTTCGCCTGTTAGATGTCATGTTGATGATTCTAACTCCCAGATGTGTCATGCTCAGTTAGTGAATAACACACTGTCAAATAGAGCCATAAATCTTGCTGGGTGACTGCCGTGCAGAGCCGCTATGCCATAGAGCTCACATACCCACTAATTCTGTGTGATGAGTGAGGCTGGCGGCAGCCCCGCATTCTCCAGGGACTGGTATCAAGGTGCAAACATATTGAGATGGGATGATTGCTGGATCAGTCCTGCTTTGCTGCCCCCCCCCCCCAGTTCATGACTGGAAATCCAAAGGCAATCTGCCATGTGAGCATTGCTAATTGTGTTGGCTCAATGCCTCTTTGGAATCTCTCTCCTCCCTGAGATTCTGACAACTTTTTCAGGGAATAGCATGGTCCTGGCAAACTGGTGGTTTGGGTTGGTGTGTGAGGATCTTTCTTAATGCTGGAATTCTTTTCTTTTTCTTTATTGCATAATAAGAGGTGGGGCTTTTGTATAATTCCCTTCCCAGGGATGAGCCGTACAGAACACTGGGGATTTCCTTTCTTCTTGTAGGTCTGCTCCACTCCTCGGTAGGGGAAGCACTGAGTTGTCTTTCATAAGGACCAGGAAACAGAAGAGAAAGGACTCACAGGATCCAGCTAAAACTATCACCAACCTCATAGTACTTTGCCAGTTGTATTTTTCCTTATTCTAGATTCTGAGATTGTCTCCAGGGAAGGGAAACAGAGTCACCTATTGCCATATGTGCCACTAACTGATGATGACCCAAAATGGTAACAGGAGGATTCTCTGCATATCTGCATGGGGAGTAAGAACTATTTAGACTCTTATCTGAGGTTTTAAACAGGCACTAGGGTTTGAATATTTGTTCTGCGATGTGACCCTGAGCACGTGACTTAAATACTATAGGCCTCACTTTTCACAGAATAAAATTAGCACTTACTTCAGAAGTCCAGTGGTGTGCCAAATAATACAATACCTCTAACATGCTTAGCACTGTGCCTGGTACATAATAAGTGTTCAGAATGTGATAGGAATTATTAGTATAATAACACAGTTGATTCAGATTGTCGCTCTTGGCTTATTATTTTACCTTTGACAGTTATTGACTCTGATACATGTGTGTGTGTTGTATTATATATTTTTAAATCAGCATTCTATCAGTCTATAAGGACATAGGGACAATGTCTGCTTGGTGGTAGGCTACCCCACTTGTACATCACCCTTATCAGCACTGTTATTTTTATCAATTAAACCCAAAAACAAAATCAGCAGAAACTTTTGACCAATCTTTTTAAAACTGAGGTTGAGAAGCAAATACCAGCCTTTGGGAGTTACTAAACCACCTTGACCGTTGCTGTCATCTTGAGCTACCTCCTGGCCCAGCCAATCTTCATTGTATATATGTTCTAGACTAAAAGATTGCTTCATTTTGTTATTGCCAGAAGACACAAAAAATGCTCAGTCCATATATGTATCTTTCTTTATTCAGTGAGAGGAGGGTAGGCAGAGAGACAGACTCCTGCTTGCATTCCAACTGGGATCCACCTGGCAAGCCCAGTAGGGGACAATGCTCCACCCATCTGAGGCGTTGCTCTATTGCTCAGCAACTGAGCTCTTCTTAGCACTTAAAGCAGAGGCCATGGAGCCATCCTCAGCTTCCAGAGCCAACTCACTCCAATCAAGCCATGGCTTCAGGAGGGTGGGGGGAGAAAGAGAGAGAGAGAGAGAGAGAGAGAGAGAGAAGCGGGATGGGGAGTGGTAGAGAAGCAGATGAATGCTTCTCCTGTGTGCCCTGATTGAGAATCTAACCTGGGACATCCACATGACAGCCTGATGCTCTACCACTGAGCCTACTGGCCAGGGGCAGTCCATATACATTTTAAAAATAAATTAAGCAATCTATTTTTAACTTGACATCATCCCTCGTGGGCTCTGCGATGATTTTTCCCTTTTCCCAAGTCTGCATTCATGCCTTGGCTGGAGCTTTCCAGCAAGTGCTTGCAATTCTTTGCAGCCTTTCTTTTTCATTCTACTTTTAAATGAGGTAATAGTTTATTTATCGGTATCCTCCTCTCACCTTGGGATCCAGAATGAGCTAAGAATTCAAGGGGTGACGGAGGAGTGGAGGAGTACAGACTTCAGTGAGCATGAGTTGTGGTTATTGTCTCAATAATTTTCTTTAATTTAAAAAGCAAGACCCAGTCAAAAGGTTTCAACCTCTCCACTCCTCATGGAGGTGAAATCCCTTGAGTATTTTTTTTCTTCCCCAGTCACCCATGGTGCTTAACTACTTCATGATGTGAGATGCCAAGCCATCCCAATATTGTGTCATGGTTCATTCCTACCTGTTAGTGATATATACATGCGTACATACACATCCTTGCATTGAGGTCAATGGGAATTGGGTTTATTTATTTTAAAAAGATCCACTTTTGGGATTGTAAAAATTAGCAAACAGAAACCTCATTTAAAATCAAACAGGAGGGCTTATAAGAGAAGCTCCCAAGTCCTACCTCTATTTATTAGGAAACACAAAACAAGGAGAACTCTATCTGTAACAGCTCTTTCAACCTTTTCCCCTCCCCTCCACTGAAGCGTTTCCTCTCCTTCATTTAAAAGCAGACTTGCACATGGTCCACCATGGTTACATGTTCTAGATTGCAATTCTTTGTTGTTCCTAAATAAACCTATTTTGCTGGAGAAATATCTGGCTGACTTTTTGTTTATGGTAAACAGGTCAATGTACAAATTTTTAGTGAACAAGTTTATAATGTTAAATTAAAAAAAGATTTTAAGAACCTAGAAATCCACAAAAAACAATGTAAATTTTTATTTGTTATTTACATTAATTATAAATTATATTTAAATTAAAATATAAAAATATATTGAAAATAGAATCATTTTATCTTCTACATGCTTGCTTATTTTTAGTGTGGAAATAAGGGGATCATGTCATTCCCTTGAAAATTAACTTAGAATTATATGACAATTCAGAAATCACTAATTTCAAATTCCGGCTCCTTTTCAGCCTTGATGACTTGCCCAGATTCATACAATTTCCATTTCATGGACTCTTATTTATTATCATTGTGGCTTCTTCTTGTCTTTAAAGAAAATCAGAAAAAAATGAAGATATGTTCTCCAGAAGTAATAAATTTAAATGGAAAAAGCCAAAACTATGATCTTTCCAAATTTTGATTGCAGTCAGTGTTCATAACCTTTCTTCCCTCCAAGTCTATTATGAAATATAAATATTGTGAAACTGGCTTTCTTAAGTATAATCTTCTCTTAGTTCCCCTGAACTTAAAAGACACTTGGAAAAAGAGAATTTATTCAGGTATTAATTGTAAAAGTAAATAAGTGGAAGGGGAAAAACTTCCATTAAAAGGAAACTCATCAAATAAAACTCTATTATTCCATGCCTTAAAAAATATGATTTATGTCTATAGATTTTAACATGGAAGATGACTGTAATATATTTTCTACCCTTGACCTTATGTTCTACAGCACTCACCATTGCCTTAATCACATTAGTCTTCTTTCAGTCCCTTAAAATTCAGGGCCTTTGCATCAGTTCTTCCCTTTGCTTGGGCCACTCTTCCTTGAATTGTCACCTGGTTGCCTCTTCCTTATCATCTTGATATTTGCAGAAATGATCTTCATAAAGAGTTCTTCTTTAACCATCTAGATAAAGTGTCAGCACCCCTTCGCCCACGCCCAGCAAGCTCCCTAGCTTCTTCACACCTTTCCCAATTTTGAAATTACTTTATATGTATGTTTATTGATAAGCTGTACTGTCTGCCTCCTGTCTTTAGAATATTTTATCTAAGGTCAGGGTCTCAGTCAACTTTTTTGTTGTTGTTGTTACAGAGACAGAGAGAGAGAGAGTCAGAGAGAGGGATAGATAGGGACAGACAGACAAGAACGGAGAGAGATGAGAAGCATTAATCATCAGTTTTTTGTTGTGACTCCTTAGTTGCTCATTGACTGCCCACTCACACATGCCTTGACCATGGGCCTTCAGCAGACCAAGTAACCGCTTGCTCATGCCAGCGACCTTGGGTCCAAGCAGGTGAGCTTTTTGCTCAAGCCAGATGAGCCCACGCTCAAGCTAGCGACCTCGGGGTTTCAAACCCTGGTCCTCTGCATCTCAGTTCGATGCTCTATCCACTGCGTCACCACCCGGTCAGGCAGGGTCTCAGTCAACTTTGCCCACCATTCTATCCCCAGTGCTTGGGAAAATCACCTTTCAGGATATAAGTGCTTGATCAATACTTGTGAATACATTAATAAATAGAATCAATGACTATCACTTTGGAGAGGTTGCTGATGCTGCCTCCATTTCCTCATTGGTAAAAGAAGGATGAATAGCACCTACTTTTATGATGATGTTGCAAAAATTAAATAAGAAAATGGCCATGGAATCTGATACCATGCCTAACACAATACAGCTGTTTGATAAATGTTAGTTCCTTTCCCATCTTCTCTCTTGATTTCTAGGGTGGGCCCCAGAGCATTGCAAGAAGTAGAAATGTTTCTCTCTCTCTACAGCCCAAAGTTACTCTTGTAATATATATAACCCTTATTCCACAAGTTTAGGTATGCAAGGATATAAGATATTATTTTATCTTCTATTTAAGTTGTATTTTGAGCCTGCATTTCTGCTGGGTGATGTAGACTTATCTCAGTCACTTGATGTTTTATTATTTATTTATTTTTCATGATTTACTGAACAGCTCATCTTTTGCCTATTTATTTGTAGTTCCCTTATATTCATGTCATTCTCTGAGCTCTCTTTTCGATTTCATTGGTCTACTAGTCTGTTGTTGAACCAATACCATGATGTTTTTTATTTCTGTGGCTTTGTCATACACTTAATATTGAATAGAACAAGTATCACTTCTCATCCTTCTTCATAGAAGTGGATTTCACTATTTGTGAACCTTAATTTCTTTCATACGCATTAGAATAAGTTTATTAAATCCCAACTGAGGTTTTAAACTCTCTTTTTCCACTGAGCTATGTATAAATTTCAAGAAACTTACAGAGTGCTAAAACTGGTAGAGGCCAATGGATTCATGGTGTTATCATTGTCTCCCAAGGCATCCCTTTTCCACCTACTGCAAAGGAAGCAGAGAGATTTTAGGGATACTGGGAAGAGGAACAGACCATGTTTGTTAATGGACTTACACTAAGGATTAAGGAAGGAGAAGTGTAAAGAAAGATCTTTAGTTATGTAGCTTGAGTAGTGAAATGGATAATGCTGTCATAAGGGAGAGAAAAGAAAAGATAAATCAGAAATTTAATTCTGGGCATATTAAGTTAGAATTGTATATGTGACAGCCAGGCAGAGCTGTCCAATAGGTGGTTGGCTATCCAGTAGGAGCTGCTAGAGCAACTAGAGTCTGGAGCTCAGGGAAGGGATGTGAGTTGTACAAGCACTACCCAAAGGAAACACGTACACAAGTGAAGGAACAACTAAGCAACTAAGTCAATAGTGACAAGTGCAAGAGTTAGATGGACTTTAAAAATAAATATTTGTATGATTATTTATCTATTTATTTATTTATTTATTCAGTGAGAGGAGGGGAAGCAGAGAGACAGACTTCCACATGCGCCCTGACCAGGATCCACCCAGCAAGCCCACTAGGGGGCAATTTGCCCATCTGGGGCATTGCTCTGTTGCTTAACAAACAAGCTCTTCTTAGCTCCTGAGGCAGAGGCCATGGAGCCATCATCAGAGCCCAGGGCCAACTCGCTCCAATCAAGCCATGGTTGCAAGAGGGAAAAAGAGAGAGAGAGAGAGAGAGAATGAAGCAAGAAGAGGCAGGGTAAAGAAGAAGATGGACACTTCTCCTGTGTGCCCTGACCAGGAATTGTATCTGGGATATCCACATGCCAGGCTGACGCTCTACCACTGAGCCAACAGGCCAGGGCTGTATGATTTTTCAAATCATTCAAAGCAATAGATTCTATTAATATCTCACTTTGTCTTATGCTACTAACTGGAAGTGCTCATCCCAGCCTCTACTCAGGCCTGCCTTTGCTTCCTGGGAAGGTAAGGTGTGCTCAGCACTGAGCCATGCAGCATGACCTGCCTCCAGTCATCTGGTAGGTGCTTCTTAAGCCAAACTCAATCCTCATGTCAATGATTTACATTGTCGATAAATGTTCTGACATAAAAATCAAATAAAGGTATAGTTTGTTATAATTCCCAAATGCCAGATTACACACATCAGTTATGCTAGACCTATCTCAAAGTAATAACTCAGGAAAATCCTTCATGTACATTGTATAAAGGTCAAAGCAAAAGAAAATGGAGGAATTTCTAACCCCCAGGATCAGGATCCTCTCAAGAGTTAAATTCAAAGAACCTCTTCCTGGAGCCCATGGAGAAAGGCACAAACCAAGTGCTCTAAGTCTCATGCCCTCTCCCTGACCGTGTGCCCCCACCCCACCTTGTTTCAGAAAAGGGCTTTATTGGGCTTACTTGGGACAGGAGAGTGACCATGCTTTTGTGCCTTGGAAAGTACTCTTCTTACAAATAGGACGCTGTGCCAACAGTGCATGGGTGGGCTTTTTCCTTCTAGTTTTCTCCCACTAGATAAAGCTAGGATGAAAATTATGATAGATGGAAGACAAAATCCATTGGTTTGAAGTCAATCCAGATGCAATCTGTTAGTATAAATAACGGTTAAAATGTGGTGAGAAAGCTATCTGTCACTTTAAGGCAAACACACAGTTACTTTTTTTAAAAAAGAGTCTCAGGGACACTAAATTCATCCCAAGACTCTAAAGGTTGGAATGCATTTGGAGGAGTGCAGCTGAGTTTTTCTCACCCCGAGGATAAATCATGTCAGGATTCCAGGCTTGGTTGGGCTCTGTTTTGCTATCATGCAGGGTCATTCGGGTTAGAGCTTGCACCCTGTGATTATTCTGGTTCCACCAGGCTATTTGAGCAGGTATGATTTTTAGTGAGGCAGCATATGTTAGTTAGCTATTGTGTGCCTATGCATGTGTTTAGGCCGTATGTAGCACACACACACACACACACACACACACACACACACATGCACGCATGCACGCATGCACGCACGCACATCTTTTCGCTTCTAAATCCAAACCCTCCGTAAATTAAGTGAGCCCAGAGTGTTGGAAAGACAACAGCAGCAAAAGGCTGAAGCTTGCAGCAACTGCTTAAAGCTGCATATGACATAAAACTGGATTATAATGTCATTCGCTAACTGACAGATCATTTAGTGTCTTGGAAGAGCCTGTTTTCACACTGCTGAAGCTCTCACGGGGGAATTCCGTGTGGGCTCCTTATTGTCAGAGCTATTTTTCACCCAATTTGTTTCCAAATGATGTCTAACCTGAGGTCTTCCCACTGAGAGAGGTTTAAGCCATGATTAATGGGGAGTGTTTGGCCAGGCCCACCTGGGAAATGGCCCATCTGCAAACTCAGGTAAGGCGGGGAGGCCTACAAGGCATCAGCTTGTGAATGGCAGGCGGCTGCCGGCTGCCCGTGGCTCGGGGCCTTCTCACAGCAGTGGCAAGGTGTTGGGTATTAGCAGCATAATGTTTCAGGAGCGCTGGAGAGAAGTGTCACTCTTGGCTATTTTTTTCCTGAGATGTTTCCGAGGAAGTGCTGGCAGTCTTGGTACTGAAAGAAAAATTTCCTGTTTCTCGAGTTCATTTATTCTCATAAAAGCTTTGATACACATAAGGCAACATAACTCAATACACATGTACACAGAGATAGAGCTTTGTCTCAAAGGCCAAGATTATTAAGCAAGCAGGACTTAGATATATAATATTGTGGCCTCTTTGGACGTGGTACAGGAACCTCTATGATCATCTTTTATTTCGTGTGCCTAAAATAAACTGTTCTTTGTTATATTCAAATATACCTGGTATTTATTTTTAAATAAATCCTTTTCTCTGTGAAATAAATACTGGAATGTATTTGTTTTTGACCAGGTGAGAAGATAGTCTCAATCATCTAATAATTTGAATAATTTAGGATCTTTGTAAAGGAAAAGCCTTTCACTAAAGGCATAGAATAACAAAAATATACAGAATATAAAGCCATATTTGTGCCAAGACAAAATTATAGAGCATACATTGGATAAAGAATTCTAGATTCTTTAAAAATGGCTAATTGAAAAAAAAAAAAACAAGTGAGTAAGTGGAATATAGTCTTTCTTCCTAACCAAGCTCGTTTTTTCTCTCATTTAGCATGCACATTCTAGGCTCTCTCTCTCTCTCTCTCTGGACTGTCATTAAATATGACATCCCATAATTCCGTCTGTCAGGACTAAAAATCTAACTGATCCAACTGTCTCCAAACGAAACAGATTGTTTGCTAGGAACATTTATGACCCATAAAGAGTGAGAGTTTATCCTGGCAAAACAGTCCTCCTTGTAAACACCAACATTCCCTGAATCTCACCAGCTGACTTTGCAGCCATCTATTTCTCACTTGGCACTTGGTTTCATCCAAAGATTCTTTGATGGCATTTTAGACCCAACTGTTGTGCAAAAGCCGCTTTCCATTGAGGTGGTTCTACATTCAGACACCAACATAATCCCACACTTTCTTTAACTACTTCTGTTGCCAGCAACATGTTTACCATGATTTAGATGTCTATTATACGCATGAATGACTTGTCTACTTAATTTCATCAAAAAAATGAACCCTCGTAAGTGGCACAGATGCTGGTATGATGGTAATCAAATTAGTTTTTGGACAGGTTTATGGCCACTTGCTGTCAGTTAAGCTCTCTTTGGCTATCTTCACTCCTAATACAGCTTTGATGGTGATTAATGGCCCCATTAATACATGGTTTGTGTTATGATAGACCTAACATTATGGTCTCATTTTCTGACCACAGATGACAATATATTTAGTAAGATTCAGGCCCACAACATATTAGCTATACATCTAATGTTGAAGTGTTACTTCCTTGGGCCTGGTGAATATGTTGGCCCAATCAAAATGATCATTCTGTTTGTGCCAAACTTCTTTTTTTTTTAAGTTACTATTCCATTTTGTGATCTTTTTCTTTCCCTTTCTTTGTTACAGGTATATTGTTGCTCTAAATTATTCTCACTAATCCAATGTTTCATCCATATCCTTTTTACTCCTAGTCTTACTTGTTTCCACTTCTATATTCTTTAAATCTTTGCTGTTAACAAACTTTTAGCATTTTTATTTAAATTTTTTTATCTCTTCTTTTGCCTGTTTGAATAATTTTTAAAAACCTCCAATTACATCTTCTGCTAATCTTTGTCTTTTAACTTTTTCTTCCAGACAGTGCATGTGATCTTATTCATGGCTCTTCAATTCTGTTTCTTACATTATTCTAAGAGTAAATTTTAAACTGAAGTCTCTTGTGAACAGCACAAGTTTATTTGTATTTGTTTAATTGGGCTGCTAAAAGGATGAGAACAAAATGGGAGCCTTGTAGGCTAAACTACGGTAAGCACATGTGGATTGTTTACACAGCTTTTTTATGTTTAAACAAACATGTTTTTTTATAATAAAATTGAGTTTCCTCTTGCCCATATTTGATTTTTATGTTCATCTGTGCACTTGCCTTAGCTCCTCCCACTTGCTGCTATGCAAATACAGATTATGCAAATTTTTGTTTTGAATTGGATGAACTGAGCAGATGCCCATTTCACCATAAACGGTCTTCAGAAAAACGGCTTGAACAGACAAGTATCACTGTAAAAATAACTAAATGGGCGTAAAGATTAATCTTTCTTTTCACATAGACAAAAATGATAAGGATGTCTCTTTCGTTCTTATAAAGAAAATCTAATGTGATTTCATAATCAGGCTAAATGTTAAATTCAATTTCTCATTTAATAGCAAGACTCCAGACTAGGCCGCATCTACTGTGGTGGATCTTTGAATTTATTCATTTATTGGAATCCTCCCTTCATTTAAGTAAATATGATCCCAGCTGTCTAGTAAATTACTGTTATCTAACACTGGCATCTCTGTTGGCTGGGGTTTTTTTAGTTGTTACCACACGGATTTAACAGTACAAAAATGATTTCATCTGTATTTATTTATTTATCTATTAATTCTTTAAATCCCTTTATTGAAGTATGATTGACCTAAAAAAGCTCCATGTATTTAATAAACACAACATGATGAGTTTGAAGATAAGTATATACCCAACCATGAGACCATCAGTATGATCTATGCTATAGACCTAGTCATCACCTCCACCAGTTTCCTCTCATCTTCTTATTTCTTATTATTAGTCTTTTTGTATGATAAGAATATTTCACTTAAGATCTATTCTCTTATAAAATTTCTAAGTATATAGTATAAGATTATTAACCACAAGCACTATGCTGTGTATCTCTGGGATTCATAGTTGACCCTTGAACAATGCACAGGTTAGATGTGCCAATCTCTGGACAAGTGAAACTTCACGTGTAACTTTTGACTCCCTTAAAAACTTAACTACTAATAGCCTATGTTGACTGGATGGTTTACTGATAACATAAACAGTCAATTAATACATATTTTGTATGTTGTTTGTATTGTATGTTGTATTCATAAAATAAAATAAGCTAGAGAAAAGAACATGTTCTTTAAAAAATTGTAAGAAAAATACATTTACAGTGCTATACATATTTATTTTAAAAATCCACACGTAAATTAGACCCATGCAGTTCAAATCCATGTTGCTCAAGCATCAGTTGTACTCATCTAATATAACTGAAACTCTACCCTCTTTGATTAATACCCACCTGTCATCTGTATTTAATGAATATAAATTCTTGTAAATGCTGTAAAAGATGAAATTTCTTCTTTTTTCTGTTTCAGACTAAAATTGTTATTATTAATTGATATCTGTCTAGTTAGAAACAACACAGGTGTTTTTAAAGTAAAAGAAAATGAACAAAAGGGAATAATTGGGCAAATGGAAGCTTTCACCAAGCTTGGGTGATTTAAGAATACATAGGAGAAAAATGTACCCACATAGAAATGACTTTGAATATGGATTCCTACATATTGTTACCACTTGGCTGTAAATCTCAAGGCAGGCACTTGAATAAGATCATGTCTTTGCAAACCACTGAACCATCTATCTGAGAAGCAGTACCAACTCAATAGTGTCAGCTTCATAGGGGTAAGAGGGTTAAGACGGACTTAATACACATCAGAAAGAAACAAAGTCTGTATCTATTGCAGAATGTATTGTACTATCAATATACACCATCTATCATGAACTTTGCTTTGTTTTTCTCATTTACTAAAATCTGTGACAAATTCTTGAAAAACCTTTTGGAAACTCCCTAATATAGACACATTTGGACAACTCTCTGGCATTGGACCTGTGTCTCTTGTATTTGCATGCACAGTAACGGGCCAGAGAAGATAGTCAATGAATGTGTTAGGGATAGCTCTCCAGGACATTTTAGAAAACACACTTAGTGCATGAGGCAGAGTTTCTAATGGATATAGTGCCCAGGAGTCCATCTCACTGGCAGCAGTAAATGTTGGCAGGCCAAAAATCCCTTAGGCAGTCAACATCACAAATGGGGTATGACATCTGTCCTTGCTCACTGTCACTCAGGAGCCACCGAGATCTTCATGGCTGCCTTAGGGTAGGCAGTCTGGCCTAAAACAATTTCTAGTACCCTTCTGGTCTGAAATCAATGTCTGAATGTTCTTTCAGGGTGACCTGGCCTGGCTCAAGAACTTAATCATTTACCAAGTGAGTCCTATTGTGGTTCCTTGAGGATCCTTATAAACATAGCTTCAGTCTCATCATTCATTTATTAAGTCAGCCATCCATTTAACTAAAAACCAAACATCAGGTTTTGTGCTATGGACAGGGAATTAAAAAAAAACAAACAAACAGAAAAAGTCCCTGTCCTACCATAATTCAGTGTTGAGAAAAACTCAGCAAGCATGCAGATAAACCTAGTAAAGTCAATGTTGTAATACAGTTGTGTGCCAGGTGCTGGGAGGGGGGATGAAAAAAATAGATAACCCCAACTCTTTTTGGGGAATCAAGGTACTTTTCTGGGTGATACTCTTCAATGGAGAGTGGGTAGGAGTTTCTAGGTAAGAAAGGCTTGAAAGAATGTACCCATTCCTCATCACTTTTCCCACCCCCACCCAACCCCCAAAATACTACCCTTGAAGATTTCAATTCTTTCAGATAAATAGTTGCCGATCCTGGGTTAGTAAAGGACTTGATCAAGCATTACCATGGTCAAAAACAACTTTCTATAGGCTATCTTAGTCTGGATCTTTCTCTACGGGCCTGACTTTGGGGGTATAGACTGATTAGGTTTCACAACCTGTTAGCAGTGAAGGATCAAGGACCAGGGAAGTACTTGTTTTACTGGCTCATTTTTCTCCTAAGAACCAGGCAAAATTTAAGGGCAGGGTTTGTAGCTCAAATGTCTCATTTGTCCTGAAGATCCCTTCTCAATGCCTTAAAAGAGACTGTTGATCTAACCTAGAGTTTCTGGTGCTCCAAGGTTATAACAAACCTGTTGAAAGAACTGAACAGTGATGTGTTAAATGATGTTTTAGTGGCTTGAAAATCATAACACATTTCCAAATTTTATCGTTTAAATCACACAGCAGGCAAAAATAAATTAAGCCTAGTGAAAATAAATTGAAAAGTGAAGTGAATTTTTTTTTCCATTTTAAAAGTCCATTTACTTAAAATACTCTATCTACAAATAAGAGCTCTGATAACCTTGTGAAACTCATATACTAAAAGAGTTAATAGGTTGTGAATCAAGGGTTGTGAATAAAACTACAGTTTTCTTTTTGAATAAAGAGAGAAGTGTCATAGCTGATTGTTTATGTGTATGATCTCAGCATGTTTCATCAAAAGGTGCAATCTTGAGGACTACATTGATATACCACATTTTCTTTCCCAACTCACTTCACACGCACATATCAGGGATATGATGATACAATACATATGATCATTTCTACTCTTTGTGCCCATCTACAAATAAAATATTTGTTCTGAAGTCTTATTAGTGTTTATTAATTTGTGTTCCACCAAGGCAAAAAAATGTGTTTTACTATGTTATTAATTTTTTTTTTTTTTTTTTTTCTGAAGCTGGAAATGGGGAGAGACAGTCAGACAGACTCCCGCATGTGCCCGACTGGGATCCACCCAGCAGGGGGCGACGCTCTGCCCACCAAGGGGCGATGCTCTGCCCCTCCGGGCGTCGTTCTGTCGTGACCAGAGCCACTCTAGTGCCTAGGGCAGAGGCCAAGGAGCCATACCCAGCGCCCAGGCCATCTTTGCTCCAATGGAGCCTCGCTGCGGGAGGGGAAGAGAGAGACAGAGAGGAAGGAGAGGGGGAAGGGTGGAGAAGCAGATGGGCGCTTCTCCTGTGTGCCCTGGCCGGGAATCGAACCCGGGATTTCTGCACGCCAGGCCGACGCTCTACCACTGAGCCAACTGGCCAGGGCCGTAATTATTTTTTATTTGAAAAATTAGTGGCTAAATCTCAACCTAATTCATTCTATTATGTTGTTTCTGCCTTTGATTGGCCTCCTTGGGGAATGGTTTTTATATAGAGTAGTTTGGGCTTCAACCTGGATATCACATTGAACCCTTCTTGTTCATGTATACAATGCAGTGAGAGCACCAGTCAAGATGCCATAAAATGTACTTAGGTCAGTTATTCTTAGGGAAGCTAAGTGAGGGTCAGTACCAAGCGAGAATGAGAAAATCTTATCATCTTATGATAGATACATTCACTGATTCTAAGAACTACTGAGATAGCTATACTCTGAAGTGTCGAGGAGAGCACACTCTGAAAGATTGTTGGAGAGTAATCTGATGTCTCACTTTTGCTAGAGCAATGATAAATAATGGACTCAATAGATCTTTAGAGGCACAATACACAATACTCTTATGTCTGGATAGCTGTGTCAATAGGTACTGTACAAATGTGATAAAACTGATCTAATAGTGACCTGAAAATTAAACCAACTCAGCAACACTCCCTGAACTTCTTGGAAGAATAAACAGCAACCATCTAAAAATGGGTGTCTAGTCTACAGAAAGGCAAAGTGACAAAATAGGCTTCTGGCTGCTGAAAAACATAAACAGTATCTAATTATCCCTCAAGCCCATATGAGAGGCTCTGTGATGACAAAGCTCGTGTGACACGTGTGAGACCATCATGACCTGAGATCAGAGAACATTGATGACAGAATTCCCCTCATCAAGGAGGAAGACATTGAGAGAATAGAAAAGAATAAGCATATAAGAGGTGCAGAAGTGCCCTTTAGCTCCTCACACCTATGGTATTTGACTCATACCTGTAGCCACCCAATAAAGAAATCTAAGTCCAGGTAATGAGTCAGTTAAATGGTTCATTCATTATACTCCTTATGACTTATATCATTGTCCCCTCCTTGGCTATGGAATAGTTCCATCATCCTTATTATCACTCCATTTTAAAGACACCAGGATCATTATTTTTCAAGGAATAATAGTAGAGAATTGGACCTAGCTACCTCAAAATGGTTATGTTCCTGTACTATGAGTAGCAGCTCAACCCAGCAGAGAGTCTGCTCCTAAATCACAAGATAAGGACCAAAGTGCAGGCACAGGATTTATTATCAATGGACACCTAGGATAGTGCAGAGAAATGACACAAATAGCTTGAGAGTTGGGAGGGATCTAGATTAAACAGCAATAAGAGCTGTACCACTGACAGATTCATTGAGGCCAGTTCACAGAGTGCTAGACAATCCTGCCATGTGGTTCCCCATGTAGGCTGGTAGCAGTGGATCTGCTTTAGGGTTGGCAAGTCTTATGACTTAAGCCAGGGGTCCCCAAACTTTTTACACAGGGGGCCAGTTCACTCTCCCTCAGACCGTTGAAGGGCTGGACTATAAAAAAAACAACTATGACCAAATCCCTATGAACACTGCACATACCTTATTTTAAAGTAAAAAAACAAAACAGGAACAAATACAATATTTAAAATAAAGAACAAGTAAATTTAAATCAACAAACTGACCAGTATTTCAATGGGAACTATGCTCCTCTCACTGACCACCAATGAAAGAGGTGCCCCTTCCAGAAGTGCGGTGGGGGCCGGATAAATGGCCTCAGGGGGCCGCATGCGGCCCGCGGGCCGTAGTTTGGGGACCCCTGACTTAAGCCTTAATCCTTTGCCTTCTCTCTGTGTCCTCTTATGAACAGTTACCTTTTTTTTTCATTCCTCTCATTAGCAGGGCCCTCCACATGCCTCTGTCTGTCAAATTCATCCTACATCCAAGACCAAATCAAAACCTCATCATATCCATAATGCCTCCCTTGGGCTCTCTCACCTGACCTCTCATTTTTCAGAACTCCAGTGGCATTTTTCTATGTCTTCATTTGGCATTTATCAAATATTCTTTGACCGTTATTTCTAGATTTCTATAAGTTTTATGCTTTCTGTACTTAATAATATGGCCAATGTTTTTATGTCAAAACTAAATCTTCTTTGGTACCTTTTTTCACCTAAGCAATGACTACCCGCCATAGAACTTCCACACCTGGCAAAGTCCAAACTACATGTTGATTGGAATATATTGTGATCACAAATGTATAGTTCAATTTCCAAAAGCATGTAATAATGTTAGTATGTTGGTCTGTGGCGGGTTTTAAGGAAATGTGGCTACCCAGAGACATTGACTCAGATCCTAATCCTTTTCCTCTGTAATGTACCAATTATGTCAGAATTGATGTTCTGTTTAATTCATTCTCTGTCACCAAGAATTTACTTCTGGGCTATAGATTAGGTTCAGTTTTATTAAATCTACCCTACTAAGCCAGGATCTAGGATGCAACAAAAAATCTAGACGCTAGTATTAAACTTCTCCAGGAAAGTATTCCAACCTGACACTATGAATACCATTCAAGTCCCTGATATAGACTGGCTCCTGGACTCTCTATAGACAGTAAGTCATGTCAGAGATTATAGGTAAGTTTCAGACCCAACACAGTTAGAAGCTGGTCATTAATCTAAAGGAGTCAGTCTGAAATCAGGGAAAACTTTATTCAATATAAACTTTCTGCTGAAAATACAAAACTAAAATTTGTTACTTTGGCAGTACCTTACTTCTGCGAACCAGGGCTGCTAGTAATTGTCCAGATCCTGAGTGAGAATGGTGCAAAATGAATAAATAAACTCAGAGAGAAAAAAGGATGGGATCAGGAGGTCTCTGCAATGCCTTTAGCTTGCAAGAGCAAAGCAAAGCCCCCAGTCTGCTTTATTATATAGTGTAGACTCAAGAATTAAAGCCTTTAAACCAGTGGTAGTCAACCTGGTCCCTATTGCCCACCTGTGGGCATTCCAGCTTTCATGGTGGGTGGTAGTTGAACAACAAACATATAAATAAAAAGATAGATTTAACTATAGTAAATTGTTTTATAAAGATTTATTCCACCAAACTTAGCAAAAATCCAACATAAAGCACTTGGTAAGTAATTATTATTATATGCTTTAACTTGCTGTAACTCTGCTTCATAAATTTTATAAAGTTACTTCCCTACTTTATAAATCACCATTACTGTGGAACTGGTGGGCTGTTAGAAAATTTTACTACTAACAGCGATACAAAAGTGGGCGGTAGGTATAAAAAGGTTGACTACCCCTGCTTTAAACCATATGCAAATAAGGAAGTCTCTGATACAAAGTCACTCATCTGAGGCATAAACGGGAATCCTCATAACAGTGCACCACCTCCTACCATGCAACAGTCAAGAATGTGGGGAAAAGTTTACTCTTAAAAAGGCTGTTAAGAAGATCTTAGTATTAGAAGGGTGTTGAGAAGATCTTAGTCTTAAAAGGGTGGGGAAGAACTTAGTCTTAAACTAAGCCCTAGGCTAGAAGGACTTGGTCAGTTTACAGCCTGTCTCCCACACCTTACCAAATAATGCCAATATTAACCAATATGTAAGAGACAAAATTCCATGTCAGACCATTCTGTTTGTGGCTGCAAGCAACAAACTGAACCAAAGGCATATCAAAAAATGGCAATGAGGCCTGACCTGTGGTAGCGCAGTGGATAAAGCGTCGACCTGGAAATGCTGAGGTCGCCGGTTCAAAACACTGGGTTTGCCTGGTCAAGGCACATATGGGAGTTGATGCTTCCTGCTCCTCCCCCTCTTCTCTCCCTATCTCTCTCCTCTCTCTCTCCCTCTCTCTCTCCTTTCTAAAATGAATAAATAAAATAAAAATAACTTACATTAAAAAAAATGGCAATGATTTTCTTCCTTTGTGGAGACCAAGTCTTAAGGTTACCAAAATCTCATGCATAACTGAAACTTGCAATGTGAAGATCCAAAAATATAGTAACCCACCAATACTCAAGTCATACCTACTGCCATTTCTACTAACTTGAATGTGTCTACATCCTATCAGAAAACCCTAAAGGAGTACTTTCTGAAGCACTTGTGTGAGAAGAGGACAGAGAAGGAGGGTCTCTTAGTAAACACTGGTCCATCAGCCTTATTGCAAATGACAAGATTTATAAGATTTTTGACAATTACAAAAGCTTTGAATTCCCTTCATGGGCAAGCAGGCTCCAGGCAGGTTTGAGTGTTAAGTTACTGCTGACTCTGAGGTTGAATAATAGAGTCAAGGGAAGTTGGAAAGACCAATTCAAAAATGAAGCTAAAGGTCAAGGACCCTGTAGTCAAGACAAAGCATTTTTCTGAAAGAATCATACAGGAAGAAAAACCATAGGCATGAAGCAATGGTATAGCAACCAGAGATACCTAGGAAAGCTAGCAGGCACTAATGACAGGTGTTGGGCAGATAAAATGTATTATGCTCACTTTGTTAAAGATGACACGAGGAGGCCGTCGCCCAGGTGATATTAATGTGAGTTGGGGGTGGGCTAAAGGCAGGCAGAATTCTTGTAGCCTGGGGCTTGGTTTTAGGATTAAGCCTTTCCTACCCTCTTTGATGTGGGGTGGTACAATCCAATCATGCCTCAGAAAGTGACTTTGTATTAGAGACTTCCCTATTATGTATATCGGATTAAGGGTTTGGATTTCTACACTATAAAATGGGGGCAGAATGGGACTTGGCTCTTGGTTCCTGGGATGATTAGCATGAGAGAGTAGAGCCAGCAGCGGAAGGAGGCCATGTGGAGGAGGCCAGGAGAAGCAGCTAAGACGGCAGAGTGCTGAGTGAGATGCCAGTTTGTGTAGAGTTTGTATCTGAGATAAGGAAGGAGATGGGGAACTGAGGAGAATAAGTCTGGTGAGCTAGAAACCTTTGATTCTAGGAAACTCGGATAAGTCAGTAGCTTTGTGAGCACTGAATGTGACTGGGTTTTGGAGCCCAGTGTGTGTTTTTACTTGCCCGCCGGGTGCAAGCTAGAATTAAAGAATATGGCCCATCAGTTTTTGGCTCCGCTGTTTCTTTACCGACTGTCCGAATCCAATGCGAACCTGCATGGGCCGGGTGGCTGTGATGGTGGCCCTGGCTGTGCCTCCTGGCTTTACATTTGGCGTAGTCTGTGGCAGGATTTGATACAGATCGGCAAGGAGCCTTTGAGCGGTGGAGTAGAGGACTGGCTAGTGTTAGGGTTCCCCATGGCTGTCCTTTTGGGGATCGTAGGCTGGCTGACTTTTACAGCCATGCGTGAGGAAACTGAGAGCTCTGTGGAAGAGGCTGCCCGGGACCTGCAAACCGAACAGTGGAAGGAGATGGAGCAAACGCAGGAGAAACCGATGCTGACCCTGGAGCTGGAGGAAATGCTGGAGGAGGAGGCCGACCAGGTGTTCGAGATTCGCCTGGAAATGGAGCAAATGCTGGAGGAGGATTCAGAGGTTCGTGAATTGCAGCTTGCCCTGGATGTTGCGGAGAGCCAGCAGCAGCAGGAGGCCAGGGCTGAGGCTGAAGCTGAGATCGGGTCCGGAGCTGCAAGGTCTGCGGAGCAGAAGGCTGCGGCAGCCCAGGACTCGAGCCCTGCAGTGGGAGCTGGTGTTTTCAGTTCCTCTTTCGAAGATGAGGAGAATCAAGCTGGAGTTGTGATCTACAGTCTCCAGAAGATGGAAGCCCAGCTGGAAGGAGCACCTACTGCGGCCCCGGTAGGTCTGCGATTTTGGGACATAGGGCTGGACATGCTATCCGGAGCAGAGATGGAAATGCTGACTGCCATTGCCATGTGGCCCTCTTTGGGACAGTGTAAGACCTGCCAGGATGGCAGGGATGAGGGGGGTGGCTGACGCCCCATGTGCACGGACTGATTTCCTGAACTACGACCAGAGTGGGCATTGGCTCCTTTGTTGAATGGATTTACGGATTATGGATTTCGGACAATGCGAAATACCCTGATGGGGGTGGGGGGTGGCTTTTCTGAAAGCACTCCCCTGCCCTGGGAAGCTTTTCCCGTGGCTAGAAAGAAGGCCGAGGACATTTTGCACTTTGGGCTAAGTGCTGAGAGACTGGTGAAATGTACCTTTGTAATTGTTGAAACTGTATTATTTTTGCTGTTGTAATCTGTGTAATGTTCTAATTTCCTTGCACAGGAATGCTGGTGATGTAAATTGTGGGTAGTAAAGTGAGCATAGGGGTGGATTGTTGGGCAGATAAAATGTATTATGCTCACTTTGTTAAAGATGACATGAGGAGGCCGTCGCCCAGGTGATATTAATGTGAGTTGGGGGTGGGCTAAAGGCAGGCAGAATTCTTGTAGCCTGGGCTTGGTTTTAGGATTAAGCCTTTCCTACCCTCTTTGATGTGGGGTGGTACAATCCAATCATGCCTCAGAAAGTGACTTTGTATTAGAGACTTCCCTATTATGTATATTGGATTAAGGGTTTGGATTTCTACACTATAAAATGGGGGCAGAACGGGACTTGGCTCTTGGTTCCTGAGATTATCATTAGAAGAGAGAGCAGAGGAGAGCAGAGAAAGGCCACGTGGAGGAATGAGGGGGGAACAGAGGTGAATAAGTCTGGTGAGCTAGAAACCTTTGATTCTAGGAAACTCGGATAAGTCAGTAGCTTTGTGAGCACTGAATGTGACTGGGTTTTGGAGCCCAGTGTGTATTTTTTACTTGCCCGCCGGGTGCAAGCTAGGATTAAAGGCTATGGCCCATCAGTTTGTGGCTCCGTTGTTTCTTTACTGACTGTCCAAATCCAATGCGAACCTGCGTGGGCCGGGCTGCCGTGTTGGTGGCCCTGTCCATGGCTCCTGGCTTTACAACAGGGTAGCAGGGGACTCAGCTGTTTCCAGAGCGCTTCATATGGGGACCCAGTGACTCACCCATGGCTAGGAAGGAAATGATGAAAGGTGCTGAGTCAATGTGTACAAGAGCATTGATCTTGGATATTTTTGAAAGCAGCATTTATTTCTTTTCTAGCCTTCTGAGAGAACATAAAAACAGATTATTCGCATAGAAGTGTTCTTGGAACAGGAACCTTGATGTGAGTTATCACGTCTGGAGTTTTGTTCATCTGTATTTGACTTCACCTTTGCATATTCCCATACATTTGTTTCCAGAAAATGCTTTATGCTAAAATCCTTTACTATTTGATTAAAATATTTTCACCAGTTATCTTACCCACATACATCTTCACAGATGGCACTATGACAAATATAATACATAATTTCTTAAGCAATACTACCTATGCATTCATCCAACTATAAGAAAAAGACTTGACATTTTAAAAATTCATACTCAGATGTGTTTATTAACTGTGTCATTTTTATAAGAATACATTTTTCAGACTGGTAGCCTCTTTTTGACCTAAACAGATTTGGAAATATCTATCATTTAGTCTGTCACCAATTTTTCATATCTTTTCCTTTATCTCCCTTCAATTTTTTATTATACCACATTGTGTACCCTCCACCACAAAGTCTCTTTCTGTCCTGTAAGGCCAGTAGCTGCGGCCACCAACACAGCCACCTGGCCCATGCAGGTTGTAAAGCCAGAAGCCACGGCCACCATCACAGCTGCCTGGCCCATGCAGGTTCGCATTGGATTCGGACAGTCGGCAAAGAAACAACGGAGCCAAAAGCTGGTGGGCCATTATCTTTAATCCTAGCTTGCACCCGGCAGGCAAGTAAAAACACACACTGGGCTCCAAAACCCAGTCACATTCAGTGCTCACAAAGCTACTGACTTATCTGAGTTTCCTAGAATCAAAGGTTTCTAGCTCACCAGACTCATTCACCTCTGTTTCCCATCTCCTTCCTTCTCTCTGCACAAACTGGCTTTTCACTCCACACTTCGCCATATTGGCTGCTTCTCCTGGCCTCCTCCACGTGGCCTTTCTCTGCTCTCCTCTCTAATGCTAATCTCAGGACCAGAGAGAGAGCAAGCTCCCGTTCTGCCCCATTTTATAGTGTAGAAATCAAAACCTTTAATCCAATATACAAAATAGGGAAGTCTCTAATACAAAGTCACTTATCAGAGACATGATGGGATTGTACCACCCCACATCAAAAAGGGTGGGAAAGGCTTAATCCCAAAACCAAGCCCCAGGCTACAAGGATTCTGCCTGCCCATAGCCCACCCCCAACACACATTAATATCACCTGGGTGACGGCCTCCACGTGGGCAGTGCCATCTTTAACAAAGTGAGCATACTATATTTTATCTGCCCAACACAGGTTCACATTTGATTCGGACAGATGGTAATGAAACAACAGAGCCAAGAACTGATGGGCCATTACCTTTAATCCTAGCTTGCACCCTGCGGGCAAGGAATACACATAGTGGGAAAACACTTCCCTTTCCATTCAGGGCTCCCAAAGCCACTGACTCATCTGAGTCTCCTAGAATCAAAGGTTTCTACCTCACTAGCCTTATTCACCTCTGTTCTCCATCTCCTTCTCTCTGCACTAACTCTGCATAAACTGGCTTCTTCTTCAGCACTCCGCCATCTTGGCTGCCTCTCCTCTGCAATGCTGATGACAGGATTTGCACTAGAGTGCCCCGGTCTGCCTCATTTTATAGTGTAGAAAATTAAAGCCTTTAAGCCAATTTACAAATAAGGAATTTTCTGATACAAATTCCTTTATCTGAGGCATAATGGGATTCCTCATTAGAGTGCACCACCCCACATTGTGCAAGAGTCAAGGGTGTGGGAAAAACTTCGTTTTGAGAAGATCTTAGTATTAGAAGGATGTTGAAAAGATTTTAGTATTAAAAGGGTGGGAAAAGCTTAGTCTTAAAACTAAGCCTTAGGCTATAAGGACCTTGCCAGCTTACAGCCTGTCCCCCACACCCAATGCAAACTATAAGCGAGCAAACATATATATCATGTTTACAAACTTATTTGACTAACATTTCCCCATTTTCCCGGCTTTGCCCACCTCCACCTTGTGCCCAACCTCTTTTCCCTCTGGCTGTTGCTATACTGTTGTCTGTGTCTATGTGCTACATTTATATATTTTTTGGTTAATCCCTTCACCTTCTTTCCTTCAGTCTTGATTTTTCCTTTTCACATATTTCCAATTATCTCTTCATATTCCTTTATTTTTCTTCAAGTTCAGAGATTCATTTGGACCCCAATTCTATCTGTCACCTTCTTAGGAGTAAAAATACTCCATCTTTATCTAGATGTTATCAAGAAAATTCACTAATAATTTAATCTTTGGAAAAAAGACATTTTTCTTCAAATTTATCCAATATATAATGCATTTTCTGAATGTAACTGGCTGAATTGGAATACGTTCCAAAGTCAGCTGTGGCATTCTGGTCTCTGCCAGTCTAAGAATACGAATTTAGCCTTGGCCGCTGGAAATTCTGTCACCTTACAGAATCATCCCTAAGGGTTCTCCCTAGTGTGGAGCTCCGGTCAGATACCCCAGAAGTAATAGCCCTGGTGGCCATTGAGGTCTCTTCTCACAACTCAATGACTATCAGTTATTCTCTGGAAGAGGATGTTTGAGTCCAGCATCTAGCTGCACTCTAAAACAAGGCACCAGTACCAGAAAGTTCATTAGAAAGGAGATATTCTGAAAGTTAAGAGTTGCTTTTGAGTGGCACTGTTTCCCGAAGTTAAGAAAGCAGTGTGAGTTAAAATCCTCACATACCAGGAAGGGAAGGGGCCACGGCTAGTGAAGAGGTGGAAGGACAAGAAGATTCTGACTTCAGCCATTTGCTTATTACTATGTTCTCCTCCTTCACCACCCCTCGGCCCCCACACAAAAGCAAAATTAAAAATAAAGCAAAACAAAGCAAAGCAGAAAAGTCCCACAGGTTCACACACCACTCCCCATAACTCAAATCTCCAGGAGAAAATCAAATTTGGAGGCTGGGGGAATACAGATGCCAAACACATTTGGTACCATCGATCTGGATCCCGGCATTTGTCCTCTCTGACTCCCTCATCTGCCAGTCCTCTGGGTGTGACTCACGTCACAACCCACACACAGTCGGCAGGAACCTTGATTTGAAGGAGTTTAGTTTCAGAGTTGAAGTTATTGAGTGAAGAGTAGTGTCATATGGTCAACGTGAGGTTTAAGGGCGAGACTGAAGCTCAGGGCTGGAAATGTAGTGTGTACCTTTCTGACGACACAAAGGGAAAAGGCGCTGTGTTGTTCTCATGGCTGCTCAACTTCATTCCAACAAGCAGGTTAGGGTAACAAGCTGCACACTTGCAGAAAGCATCAGAAAACTGTTCAGAGTCCTGAAGCAAATGCGAGTGCTTAAATGTATATGAGAACTTGCACTTGAACTTTAGTGCCTTTGGCCATTGTCAAGTTTCATGCTACTCAACACACAGAAAGAAGAACCACTGGACTCAGTACAAGTTCAAAGTACCTGATGCTGGTGAGCAACATGAAAGGCAGGTGTCAGCTAGAATTTCTAGACACCTGAAGTTCAAGGTTACCTGGTCTCTTCTGAGGCAAGCAACAGGCTCATAGAGCAGGTGGAGACACCACTAGCCCAGGTTGGTGTATCGAAAGTGCAGCTTTTCACCCTGATTGTTCTAGAACTTGTGTGTCCTTTCAAATTCCAAAACAGCTGGGCTGCCCAAGAATTTCAGGTGAAGAGCCTCTACTAAGCTGGCCATCATGCAATGGTGGAAAAGAACAAAACCTGTGATGGTAATCATATAATTCAAATATGCAGCCCAATTGTCATGTAATTATTTATATAAATAACTCTTTAAAAACTTTAAAAAAATCTAGTTCTTTCAGAACATGAATTATTTCTTCTTCACGATCTAATACACTATTCATTCTAATTTTTAAAATTATTTTTTCCTTTTCAATTCCTCTTTTTACTTTTTTTAAGTTAGAGGTAATATTTAGTTTTGTGATTTGTCTGTGATGATTTGTTTCGAAACAAATTAAGAACATTAATTTGGTGTATATACACAGGATTACATTTAAAACAAGTAACTCATTTAGATAGTGTTCCTATTGTAAATTTACTTTTTATTAAAATACTAAATGCTTTTGTGATATTATGTTTACTGAGCTTTGGATTAAGAAATTACCCATTTTTACTTATATTCATTAGTCAGAAAAAAAATCGATTTTTCTTTTAAATACTACTTGCTTAAGACACTTCCTCAAGTAACCTAGGCTTCCTTATTTCTTGAGTTACCAAAAGTTTGTCAGTCTTTTCTAAGTTACTGTCAAAGTATCATTGAAACTTCCATTGTCCTCAAAGAGCTACTGAAGTGCCTGCTGGCCTTTTACTTTTATTTATTCTTGATTTTTTAGTGAGACGAGGGGAGGTGGAGACAGACGCTTGCATGCATTCTGACCAGGATTCACCTGGCAAGCCCACTAGGGGGCGATGCTCTGCCCATCTGAGGCCCTTGCTCCATTGTAAGCAGAGCCTTTTTTTAGCTCCCGAGGCAGAGGCCATGGAGCCATCCTCAGCACTGGGGTCAACTCACTCCAATCGAGCCATGGCTGTAGGAGGGGAAGAGAAGAGATAGCAAAAGAGAGAAGTGAGGTAAGTGGAGAAGCAGATGGGCGTCTCTCCTATGTGCTCTGGCCAGGAATCGAACCTGGACATCTACCTGCTGGGCCAATGCTAGACCACTGAACCAACTGGCCAGAGCCTTTCTACTGGCCTTTTAAATTTGTTTTTGCTTTTCGTGGAGTACTCTAACCATCATCTGATTAATATTTGGAAATTTTAGTTCTTTCTGGGGTCAAAAAATGTCAGTGTTCATTATTTTGAAATTCCTCACATAGATGCATGTTTTGTCAAAGATGATCTATGAGCAGTACAGATGGTCGTTTGGTCTTGGTCTTGGTTCAGGAGTGGGAGCTGCTGAAGGTGGATTCCAAAGCCAGTTATGCTGGGAAGGAGGGCAGCCGCCATCGCTCAGACCTCCCCCGCCTGGAATGGCCCCAGACCCCTAAAGACGGGCTGCCATTCTGGCTGCAGCTGTCGGCTCAGAACAGGCGGAGAGGGGAACGAAAAGTGTGGCGTGGGAGAAAATGTACTAAAATATTAAAGATTTTTGTTGAATTGTTGAGGAGATCTATAAAGGGCATTTTTGCTCATCTCTAACAGTTCAGTGTGTTTTATAATCTCAATATTTAGATCGCAGATTTTGAGCTTTGCCTTTAATCAAAGCATTTTCTCTATAACATATTTCTATATATCTATAAATGTACTTAAATATAATTGTATTGCTAAATTAAAAAGAAACTTTTTAGCATCTTCTACCTGTTTCTTCTTATTTTTATGTGTCAAAAAATAAATGTTTTCCTTAAATGGCTAAAGAAATCTCATGTTTATTACAATCTTTTATTAATTATTTTCTTGAACACAAAATTTAATGTTGTATAAGTCATAAGCAGCAATGACAACAATCCATTTCTAATCTAAGAGGTTAATGGGAACAGACATTCGTGTGTTTAGGCTTGGGTCTTTACTGGCTCCTAGAGTCATCTTTGTCCTGAAGACGATGTTTATTGAGGAACCAGATTCTGAAATGTGTTTTGATATACTGTTAATGTCCAGATCGGTTTATGACCATATGAAACAATTAAAACGTTTTTTTAAAGGCCAGAAAAATCCTTTCTCAAATTGCCATTGACAACAAAAGCTTTAACTTTTGGCACCCCAAAGATTAGTTTTTGCTTCTTCCATTGTTGGCCCTCGTGGTTTCATCTGTAGTATGTGTACTGATTGTTTGCAGCCTGGCAACAGCTCGAGGAGTGAGGGGGGGGGGGGCTGGGAGACTCTAGCCCCCTGTTAGCTGCAGTCCAAACTTCAAAGGCTTGGAGAACATTGAACAGACAGGTTTCAGCAGCCGATAAAGCAGTCATGCAAACAAAAGGCAGCTTCCCCTCTCACTGAGGTGTCTCCAGATCCAGGGTGATTTTCAATCCACTTTTTTCTTTTATTTGTGATGAAACTCCTGGCAATGAGAAAGACGCATTCTGCCCACGGTTGTGTGCCCCCTTGATTCGGCATCAGAGGGAGAGATGGGCATTTATGGCACCATAAATCAAGGGATAAACCATACATGAGCAGCTGGCACATGTGCTAATAACTATAATTATTAATCATGTCAATTTCACACCCTTCAAATTTATGCTATGTGCTTTCTGTAGGAAAGCCATCCCTGGCGCCTTGAGCTGTTTATGGTATGAAAATATGATGTGCTGATGGTCTTTGATAATTGTCTTATGACAGTATTGATCTGCCTACAATTGGGTTTGTGGGGCATCGAAGGCCTGCAAAATGGTTGTCCTTGTCTCCTGGTATATATCATTGTCACACATCCCCCATTGTTAGTGAGTGGCGTGAATTACTTCTAGCATTTGGCCAAGTCTCTAGCTGCTAGGTCACCATTATTCTATCCTTATGTCACTGTGAGGACATTTACTTTGATGTTTCCTTTGTACCTCTTCGAGGGCAAAAATCCTTTAACTTCAGAATGGTAGCCTACAGCAAGGTTTCAGAGAGGAGAGACACTACAGGTTTGGGGTGGGTGGAGGCCAAAAATTATGAAAAAAAAAATACTCCCTCAAAGAAAGGCAATTTTTTACTTTTCCTTCCTTGTCCTTGTCAAAGCTGGTCTGTAGCAGAGGAGGTACGGGGAAGGGGGAACCGAAGACTCCAATCAATTGCCAACTCTTGTGCTCATTAAATAGCCCCTTTCAGGGCACCCCAAAGTTGCCGCCACACAGCACATTATGAATCTCTGCTTGTGGCCCAGATGGTCAAGTTAAGAAATCAGACTGGCTCTGAGCGAGCAGTGAGTTACCTGAAGCCAAAGTGGCTACTTTCCTCCAAGTGATTCAACCACTGTAAAACCATAACGTATCTTAAAGACGAACCCCTTTAAGACCAAGAGCAAAGCAGCACCTTGCTGGTGTATCTGCATATTAATTTGACCTTGCGGCCAATCAGCTCTGAGAGGCCTGCGAGAGTGCAGAGTGCATGGGACTCGCCCCACTTGTTCGGAACCCTGCACAGCCCTCATTGGGCAGCGTCAGAATCGCTCCTGCTGTCTCTACAGCTGCTCCGTTCCAATGACCCCTGGAAGGTTCTGGGGATTGTTCGAAGAGATTTCTATTAATCAACTACAAACCGACTGTTACAATTTCACACTTTTTTTCCCATCATTTCACACATTTAATGAATTTGGGTGTCTTTTAAATTCAAAACATTTACAATCGGGCCAAAAAAAAAATCCCTCTTTAACACAATAGGCAGCAGCAAGGGAGCAAGTGCCCATCAAGACAGAGTGCCTAACACTGGCCCTTTAACTAAGAGCGCCTCTATTCCTAAAACTGTTCCTGGGCAGCAGCAGATTCGGCAACATTTCGGTAAAACATCCACAAGAAAACATAGAAATTGTCTGAAGTTTTGGATTGCTTGTTGTTAGTGGGGTTGTTGCAGGGTGTTTTTTTCTAAGCCAGACTTGAGTTCAAATTTAAATCTTGACTTTCTTAAAAACAGCGGCAAAAAAAAAAAAACCCCAAAAAACTCACACCCTGAAGAGCAAGCAGTCTGAGACTCGGCTTTTCATTCAGGGAAGGGCTTCAGGCTCACCTGGGAGAGTGTCGAGTCTTCCTGCTCCTCATTCAGACTTCCCAGGCCATCTGTCAACAGATAAATGGGGTTTACTGGGGCTCTGAGATCTAACACCCAGGTATAACTCTCAAAGAAAAAGAATCTTCAAAAACAAGGAACATCAACAACAATGTGTTTGCTTCTTAATCTCTAAAGCCGGAATGGCTTATTCTGCACAGCAGATTTGACTTGTGGGTGGTGCAGCCAAGGCCTGACCATCCACCCACCACGGCTTTAGTTCTGGCTGGGGGTTCCTCTCCCCAGCGCCGACTTGCGACATCTGCACAGACACTGGGCCTGCATTGTTCTCTAGCAACCCCTGCTGGTTGCCAGTGAACACCAGAGACTGACCCAGAGGGGTTTTCAGTCCCACCAGAAGGGAAATAAAGGACTTCAGGGTCTGGGGAGACTTAGGAGCACAGGAAAAGGTGGGTGAAATGACAGGGTAAAAACATTTAGAGTTCACTTTTTCTAAATCACTGAGAGAAGAACAATCAAATTAGATTAATGTTAATATTTGGTGTGATGAAACTAATTGGCTAGCCATCTGCGAGCATCTATACTTTTTTCTGTAAAAGTCATTAGATTTCATTGCTAATTGTAAGTCATTAAATACAATGTCGCATTTATAAGTTTGCTGGTTACATCTTCCTTTATTTTTGTGTTCTTTCTATTTTTAAAACCTGACTTCCTCAGGGCAACATTAATACTTCCGTGGTACCTGGGTACTTTCGTCTTCGTGAGACCTTCCCACCAAAATAATATCAACATGTTAGAATATAACTTTAAAGGTGTTAAACTTTTCTTTTTCCTTAGGGAAAATACAATGGATTTTTGGCGCTCCTAAAAGTATCATAGGGACTGTGTCTGCTAGCAAAGAATGCAGTCCCCTAGGGCCCTGGAACACTTTTCTTCTTCAAGTGGCCTGTGTGTCTAAAGCAGGGGTCCCCAAACTACGGTGGTGGGACACATGCGGCCCCCTGAGGTCATTTATCCGGCCCCCGCCACACTTCTGGAAGGGGCACCTCTTTCATTGGTGGTCAGCATCCATATCCTGTGCTCCTGGAGTACTGTATGTAGCAGCGTTGCTCATGTACAGTACTACTTCCAGTGACGCGGGATGCACGCGTCCCGGCTCCGGAAGCGCCTCATATCACTTGTTACGGCTAGCAGTGACAAATATGGAACCGGACATTGACCATCTCATTAGCCAAAAGCAGGCCCATAGTTTCCATTGAAATACTGGTCAGTTTGTTGATTTAAATTTACTTGTTCTTTATTTTAAATATTGTATTTGTCCCGTTTTGTTTTTTACTTTAAAATAAGATATGTGCAGTGTGCATAGGGATTTGTTCATAGTTTTTTTTTATAGTCTGGCCCTCCAACAGTCTGAGGGACAGTGAACTGGCCCCCTGTGTAAAAAGTTTGGGGACCCCCTGGTCTAAAGCATAGTGTTGTTTTGCTTGTTAACTTGGATACTGGTTCTTATTGAATACTTACATCTTAGAATCATTTCCTCATATGCTATAGTGTATATTTCTGAGCAAAGCATTGCTCACTGGTGCGCAGGCCACTGTAGGAGAGGAAGAAGTTTTCCTTGCCTCTCTTAAGGTCTTTGGCTGGGTCTGAAAACTAAACTGAAAAATACAGGTTAATGGGAAAAAAGTATACAGATTTATTGAATGTAAGTTTTGCATGACATGGAAGCCTCCAATAAGGAAATGAAAACCCCATGAAGCAGTGAGACCCGTGTGTTTTATTCCAGGTTTGATGAAGATTGGACACTGTGGAGCAATAAGAAAGGTTAGGGAGTTTGAACTAAGTGCAAACTGGAGACCCTTAGCAAGGCCTGTTTCTTCAGATTCTTCTTTGCCTTAGGAGATAGGGATGCTCCTATCCCTTGGGTATACTGAAGGGAATTCTCAGATGAGAGTTTTAATTTCTTGTTTCAGGAAAGAAGGGCAGGAGAAGGTTAGCGCAATCTTCCTACTTCTGCTTAAAATATTCACTATGACGAGGTACCACATATTGGGTGGGGTAGCATGTCCTAAACCCCATCATCACCCAAGCAGCTACAGTCACAGGCCCTGGATTTTCTCTCGCTTCTTGAATTGAAGCGCTAGATTTAAGTCCTGCAAGCGGTTCACCCTACCTGGAGATACTACTAATGAGGATACTCACACACACGCATGTGCACACCTAGTTACGTCCATTAATTTGATCTGAAAAAAAAAAAAAGAAATCTAGTTTTTCTTTTAACTTTCCCCCAATGAAACTGCTACATCTGGGACTGTTAAACACTATATACCAGGTTTCCCAAATGGGGCTGGACTATCTGATCTGAAAAAGTTTGTTGAAACTGCAGTAGTTTTCACTGAATTCAAGACAGCATGCATAAGCATAGATTTTGAGATTGAAACCCCAATTTGCAGCTTCTCTGGCAAAGACCCGCAACACTGGGCAGCACTCCCGTGCAACCAAGGCCTCATCGGATGGCCTCACAGCCCCTCAGGCCCCAGTCCGCGCCTTGCCTGCACGCTCACATTTGTGACCTGCTTTGTGACATCGGATCTTGAATTTCTGATGCCTGTTCTATACTCTACACCTTCCCTAAGAGTTAGGATGACACATTAAAGATTCTGGGAATCTAGTTAACTTGGTTTAATCCAGTATTTCCAAACTTTATTTAAAACCCAGGAATAAAAGACCATTGACATGCCCAGTAGCATTCTGTGAAACAATACGTGGGGATGTGGTACAGCACGTGGGACACAGAATTAGAAATGGGACTTGAGTTCTACCCTAACTCTTACCAGTAACACTGGACAACATTAGGGAGAATTGTTCTTTCTGCCTGAATTTTTACCTTGGATATAATTATTTCCCTACTCACATCAGAGTATAGTGACAATTCCAATTCCAATGGCATGTTACTTGTGAGAAGTCTGAAAATGGAAAACACTACAGAAATGCAAATATTTTTTTGTTGTTGAGTGTGCAGTAATAGCAGATCTAGCATTAGTATTCAGTAAATAATTTCTGTGGTGTTGCATTCATAAATCTGTTGCTATATAGTACTTCTTATTTTCCTTTTTAAATGTTTCTATTTTGGAAAAGTTATTATTGGGTATTCTGAGTATCATTTTATACTGTAGAAAATAATTTGTCAATAACTGAGAGGAAAGATGGGTTAGAAGAAAGGAACAGGAAGTACACTGTATTTAGTTAAAATTAAATTCTTTTCTATTAGCATATCAATTGTAGGATGTATTGAGTTTTGTTTCCAGCCCCTCAAAACAGTTGAGATTCCATTTTCTACGATCTGTCTTGGGTATTAGGACATGGGTATAATTAAGACCATATATTTAAACTTAAGGAATTTTGCCCATCTTTAAGAAGTAGCAGAAGCAACTTTCACTGATGGCTTTAAAGATAATGTTGTGAGTACATGAAAGTGTGAAGGTCTCTTAGTTTCCATGTATGCACACTCACCAATAGAAGTGTTTGTCTTCATTTAAGAGAAAGAGAAGACAGGAAGGATGGAAGGAAGGAAGGAAGGAAGGAAGGAAGGAAGGAAGGAAGGAAGAAGGGAGGGAGAAAGGGAGGGAGAAAGGGAGGGAGGGAAGAAAAGAAAAATGAAAGAAAGAAAGAAAAAAGAAAGAAAGAAAGAAAGAAAGAAAGAAAGAAAGAAAGAAAGAAAGAAAGAGAAAGAGAGAAAGAGAGAGAGGAAGGAAGGAAGGAAGGAAGGAAGGAAGGAAGGAAGGAAGGAAGGAAGGAAGGAAGGAAGGAAGGAAGGAAGGAAGGAAGGAAGGAAGGAAGGAAGGAAAGAAGAAAGGAAGGAAGGAAGGAAGGAAGAAAGGAAGGAAGGAAGGAAAACTCAGGAATTTGATTTCTTAGAAAAATGTCCACAGGCAAATCAAGAAGCATCATATCACGTATGGTTGTCTGAGCTGCTGATGCTGCATGAGTCAGATGAGCCCTGTGAAGAGAAAGGCTGCAAAGTGGCTGTGTCCCTGGGAATCTGCACGAGATGTCAGCATAGCCACCCAGAAAAGGGCTGGCGAAGGGCATGGGAGGGCAGGACCGTTTTGACACTGAAAATGCGATATCAAATTCAACAGGGACTTTTGTCTTTCCCCCCCTCTTCCTTTTGAGGATGGCTCTCCCTGACAAGAAGCAGCGGAGAAAAGCACAGCTTCCTTCAGCTGTCCCTGTCTGGGAGTTTTCCCACACGAAACTGTGCCCGGGCTGCCGCCATGCACTTTGTTATTATGACAGGAAAAAATGAATTTCTAATGTGCTACCTCTACCAGCTGCAAGGAGTCTGTGGGTCTTCAGTCACCAGGCACCTTGAGTGAGGGTGGGGTTAGGGTGGACACCCAGTTCAGAGAACATAATATTTAAGTTAAAAAATGTATTTTTTTTTCACTTTGAGATTGGTATGGAGATAGTCTTAAGAACAAAAGCAAACTTACAAAGGCACATTGCATGGAAAGGGCCGTATAATGATGTCTCTTACGAAGCACCTGTCATGCAGGTTATTGCAATAATTCTCAATACTTTTTTAGTTAGTTTTAGTCCCCTATTTATATACTAAGAAGCTGCAGAGCAGAGAGTCCAAATGTTCTGTCCAAAGCTGCACAGTTTGTTAGTAAATGGCTGAGCTCTGGCCTTCCCACTCGAATGTGCTCTATTTTAATCATGTATAGCTTTGTGAACAGGAAGTTGGTTTGCCTTTACCCTGCCATGTCAAAGCAATGACGCTGTGTGTGCTCCTGACACCACTGGGTGTTTGATGAACACCCACTGACTGCAGGCTCATTTTAAAAAATTTGTTTAGAATTCTCGAGAATCAGCGACTCCCGAAAAGAAGCAACAACTCATATCTTAAAATACGGATTCAAAGAGTGAAAAAAGGTCTTCAAGGTCATTGTCTTTCAACTCTTACTTTATCTCTGAAGAATCACTAGCCTTCAATACTTCACAGTTGAATGACTACAACAGCTTCTCAGCCGGTGCTTCTGTCTTCTGTCTTCCTTTCACACCGAGTGAAAATTTTAAAACCTGAGTTTTATTATCTGTGCTACCCTTTGTTTACCAAATAATTCCACCAGAGTTTTTAGCACCCGCAACAAACTCCCTTTGTGCCTCAGATCCATTTGCTCTTTCTTCCTGGACACGCAAGCCAAACGAACCCCAGTTAGAGACCACCTTTCCTTGCTCCCCTGTGACCATGTGGTCATATGACTAAATTCCTACCAACAGAGTAAGCTGAAGTGACATGGACACTTAATTCAAAGGAAATCGCCACCCTGGCCATTTTTTTCTTTCCTTGTCCCGTGAACTGAAACATGGATATAGGCCTGACTCAGCTTCAACCACGTGCATAAGGCCAGTGCCCCCGGGGAATGTGGAGCAACGAAAAAGAAGGAACCCACTCTCTGAACACACCACCAGGAGCCAAGCCATCGTTTCCCACAGAGCTATTACTTGACTCAGAAATAATTTCTGTCTTCCCTAAACCGCTACCTTTTGGGGGCTGTTGGTTCCTACAGCTTGGTGTTTACCTTAACTAATACAGCATTAACCTTCTCAATGAGATTTCTGCCTCCCTTTCAATTTCATCGGTGGCTACACTTCCAAATGCTCCCTACTCTCCAATTATAAATGATAAATCTTCCAACTATATAAGAAGACCATACATAAAAACACTTTGCAGCTCTTTTACAGAAGATACTGTTAACTGCCTCCACATCATACATCCCTCCTTTCCTGGCAATGGTATTTTGATGAGGAACTTGACTGTCCCCCACTCCCTGCCGTGTAATTGAGATGGGACTGGCCTACCTCCAGTTTTAGGATCGTTATAGCCTGGCTGAAGCCATCTCTCCTTTCCATCAACTGCAATGATAAATCCAAGCTAAATGCATAACCCGGTCAGGTTTCATGAGCAAAAATGAATCCCAAGACATATCACATTTCCCCTGGACAATGATGAGCATGGATATAAGGTTGTCTGGAGCTGCTGTTGTCATTTTGCTTCCATGAGTGGACACAGCATGAAGATGGAGCATTGCAGACCCTAGAAAGTCACAGAAAATGGAACCAGAACTCCATTTTCTCATTTCATCATTTTTCGGGTGGTTTCTCATTTCAATCCACTTGATTCTATTTTTATGGTAATGAAGTAAAATACAAAAGACCACAAAATTAGAAACTCAAAAGGCTAGAAGAAAGATGAAAGCCATTACATTAAAATGTCACTGAGATCTGCCACCAAAACCATGTTTCTTCCCACCAATGTATTCTTTCTTATTATGGGAATATACAGTTTTCCTAACAATTAATACCCCTCATTTAGGATCATTTAAGAATACTACTTTGGGGGGAAAAACGAGTTAAGCACAATTACCTCTGAGGTTTTATTGTTTCAGTCCTGGGTCCAATGGTTACATCACTAAAAGATGTAGAATATTGGTGAAAACATTTTGGTGAAATAGGCTGGGATTCTGGCAAGCCCAAGGCCAGGGAGAAGGAGGGAATCTATGCACTGGGCATGGGAGATCAGAGCCTGGTCCACAAGGACGGGCATGTCAAGGTTCAGTTGTTCAACAAGATTCGGTTCCTGCCTAAGTTATAATTGCCTGGTCCAGCACAGCAAAGGAAAGCTAAGGTGGGCAACACATTCCCAAGCGAAATCCCTCTTGTAGTTCTGCCAAAATGTGACCCAGTTTCAACAAAGAGGAAGGATGCTGACATAAGAAAGATGAAGGCAAGAACTGGACCTCAACCAGTCACGTTAAGGTTCAGGGGAGGGCGTTCAGACCTCCAGAAAGACTGGGCAGGCCATGGAGTGGGGCCCACTCAGAGAACCCCAGTCATGAGAGTTGGAATAACCCAGGAATTGGAAATGGTACAACTTGGAGACAGTTGAGCCCCATGCCTCACCTCTAATCCATATTGTGATCTAGGTGTGGTTATAGTAACGTGTACATATGCACATATGTACTTCAGATTGTATGCCTTATTTTATATTGACATATGGTTGATACCCCTCATTTTTAGGTGTTCAGAGAAAGAGGATTTGTGACAGAGACAGGCTTAACTCATTAGTACCTTTTCTAATTAGGCAGCTAGTTATCGTGATTTAGTCTAGATTTGCTTGATACTAAGGTGTCAACAATAAAATAAACATGACCATACATAAAAAAGTAGGTTTTTTCCATGCATGAGATTCCCTGCCTCATTTGTCTAAACTGTCCAATGTTTGATTTTAAATAGTGATACATCATAATTTTAAATAGATACAGAGCAAATCTCACCTTTGATTGGCCTAACCCTGACCAGTTGTCATGCAGAAGAGCAAAATCACCAATCTCTCTGGGAATTCTGAAGATGAAGACTTTCCTAGAACTTACTGGCTTTAGCAAAAAAAAAAGAACCAGTATGTAATACCTTTGGAGCCCAGAGCATAGCTTCCACCCAACTGGGAGGGGACTAACAGCCAGCTGTCAGGCCTGAGTGACTGACTGACCATTGGCTGGGTCCCTGCAGGTGGTGGTGACATTGATGGAGAATGATGGATGACTCTAACACAGCCCCACCCCACCCACTTACCCATATGCATGACAGAAGGGCTCCCAACCTAGAGGTCCTGGCTGACAATGCTTCCAAGTAGGCATTCAGATGTGTAAAAACAATGCATTCAGGTCCAGCAGTGATTCAGTCACAAACATGGAGGCATTTAATGAGTTGCTAATGTGAAAATAATTTTCTTTTCTGATTCTTGAATTGTTGGAATAAAGACAGATAGAGGGAAGTCATACAACTGGTAATGACTCTGCTGAGAAAAAAGAAGCGGCTTTCAGGAAATGTAAAAAAGGTGGACCCATCCCTGTCAGAGGTTGATAGGAGTTTATTGATACATCTCCTCTTTATTTTTTTCTACTCCCTCGCTCTTCTCTCCTCAACCCACCCTGCTTTGTACTTGTGTGTATTCACTATCCGCTCCTTCTTTCCTCAGCTGAGCTGGATTCTCCCTACCTCTTTGAAGCAGTTCCTCACTCCCCCTTCACTCCTTAAGCCTCCCCTTTCTCCTCCACTACCTCTGCTCTCATTGTTCACTCCTTCTCTAGTAATTCCTCTCACCATGTCCTTCTCTCAAACATATAGTTTTTCCTCCTTCATTTCTTTTTCATATGTCATCATCATTTTTGCAAGGATTTCGGGGCACGTGTGTCTTTAGACATAAAAACCAGGAAAGTTATAATATAAAAAGAGCAGGGAAAACTAAGAAAGGATGTTTCAAACTTAAAAGCCACCTTGGGAACCGAGACTGGGATTAGTGACTCAAGATTGTGCCTTCTGCTGTCTATCTAGGAGGCCTGATAAGAGAGACTCTGGGGGTTGATCAGCTCATTGGGTGACATGAATAATGGGGTGCCACTTGCACTGACACCAATATGTTCAGATGGGAAACCTGCATATAACAACAGCGAGTCTCACTAAGAACTCATTGTCTGCAAGGTTCTGTTTACACTAGGGAAAAGTATGATTTATAAAGCATTTCTGAAGAAATAAACCCTTATTACTTTTAAGGACATACAGTAACAGAACGATTGTCTTCTCTAGTGATAGCTTCTAGGAAATTAGTTTTATTGACTAGACACTAGAGGATAACATGTTAGCAACAGATAAACTCTGATTGTGACACATCAGTTGTATATAAATGAGCATTTCTGCTAAGGTTTACTTTCATAATTAACTGAAAAGTACTTCCTTCAGTTTGGCTTATACTACCAATGCAGGTGGTAAACTTCTTTTTAGGAAAAATGAGGAGCCACTGCGCACTTCACCTGCAGGTGTTGTAAAATACCAATAGCTGCAGAATTAATATTAATATTTTAAGAGGCTTGAAGAACATTTTATTAATTTGGGTTAAGGTGTGCAGATAAATTGTGAGAATAGTCTCTGTACTGTGTGATTGGCCTAAAGCCAGGATGGCCCTTGGCATTGTATTGTAAATGCAAAGGGAAGAAAAACATGGATTCCCTGACATTCCACCACACCTGTGGGGAAAGGGGTGAGTGGCTAGCCAGGTGCAGGAAGAGAAAAGCCAAAATAAACCTTTTCTTATAGTAATGAGCCATTTGTGGGCATTTGTCCCCACGGAAACTACCTCTCCTATGTGAATGCATGTGGTTAATGTGTGTGACTCTGGACAGAGAGATGGCGGATAAACATTAGAGAATATAGGAATGCCTTTTAATATGTAAAAAGACATCTTTCTACTATTGTGTTGACTTGTAAATTTTGTTTTCTCCAAAATGATGTATGGCTTGCAAATTGAACATGGTCCTATCATGTTAAAGGACATATGACTATAACCAATAGTGGTAAAGGACACCTAATTGCAATTTTTGCTTCTGTACTTCCCACTTGCAAAACTATAAAAACTAAGTAGAACAAAGGGCCGGCACGCTCTCCCTCAGATTTCTGTCGGAGTTGCCACCGCTTGGACAAGCTAGACAATAAAACTTTGGTGTGGAGTCCATGGATTTTGTTCACGTCTTCAATGTTTCAAGTCCCTCCGGATAAGGCTTAACAAAAATATCAGGTTAAACTTGATCCCAGCACAATTTCAAGCAATCATAAACTCTAACTTTGTGAGGTATGTATTCATGAGTCTTTATTAGCTTTGAATAATCTTGGCTGTGACCACTTAAGGACCAGAAGTATTGGTCAAAAATATTGTGGACCTGACCAGTTGGCTCAGCAGTAGAGCATTGGCCTGGCATCTGGAAGTCCTGGGTTTGATTCCCGGTCAGGGCACACAGGAGAAGCGACCATCTGTTTCTCCCCCCTCCACCCCCTGTATCTCTTTCTCTTCCACTCCTGTAGTGTGGGGTCACCAGTTTGAGTGTGGGATAGCAGACATGACCCCATAATTGCTTGCTTGAGCCCAAGGTCGCTGGCTTGAGCAAAAGGACACTGGCTCAGCTGGAGCACCCCAGTCAAGGCACGTATAAGAAAGCAATCAATGAACAACTAAAAATGACGCAACTATGAGTTGATACTTCTCATCTCTCTCTCTTCTAGTCTGTCTGTCCCTGTCACTCTCTTGCTAAAAAAAAAAATTGATTAATTAATTAAAAGAAAGCTTATTATATGTTTCTCACTACTTGGTTTAAATTCTCCATAATGAAAAGCTTGAAATTTTTAATAAAATGTTTATAATGTGAGCAATGATAATTGAATTTACCTCACAAGGTTGTTTTAAGGATTAAGTAAATCACTATATATGTTGTTCTTTGGCAGTTTTGGCTCACAGTAAACACTATGCAGGTGGCAGGTACTAATATTATTAATGTTGTTATTATCATTTGACATCAGGTGTATCCTCACACCCAGAGAGCATAATAGTAACTTGACTAATAAATAGTAAGTGTGTCAGCTCATTTCCACAAGCCCATTCTTTTTCTATTTTGACTACTCAATATTTCAGGTCACAGTCTGTTTCTTTTTCTCCTAAAGATTTCTAATAGCTTCCAAACTGTTTTCTTGTCTCCTGTGCTACCCTCCACCTCTTTTGACACAAACAAATGCAGGACAGAGGTTGAAAGAGCAGCAAGAGGTAGGATCTTCAAAGAATAGGCTTGGCTGGAGCTTAAGGTACATGTAGAAATACAAAGCTATTGATGCTGCAAGGGGCCAGATCAGGGACTGGATGGCGATGGGAAACGAAGTCACCCCAGAGGCTGGAGTTGTGCTCCACGAATGTGACCAGGCGAAACTGAGTCATGACAGGAGAAGTGGGGAGAAGATGGAACTGTCAGAAGAGACAGAATGCTACATTCAAGACAACTCTGCTTTATGGAAATAAACTGAAGATAAGGGTTGAGAAAGAGACAGAAGCACAGGATGACTTCAAAGCTTTAGATCTAGATAAGTAGCAGAATGGTGATGACTTTCAATTGAGTAGGACCGCAAGTGTAATAGGCAGAACTGGAGTTGGTTTGGGGGAAAAGATGGGTTTTGTTCTATAGGGAAGAAAAAATGTTTTTCTTGATCCTTTAGGATCCCTAGTTAACCTCTGAAAATTAAACTGACAAAGACAGGTTAACAGAGGGGGGAAATCTTAATTTATTGAGTTTAAGTTTTATGTGACATGGGAATCTTCCTAAGGAAATAAAGACCCAAAGAAACAATTAAACCCAAGTGTTTTTATGCCAGGTTTGATGAAGAATGGAGAGTCATGGAGGAAAGTAATAAGTCAGGGAACATGAGGTAAGTGTGGTAAACTGAGGACAGTTAGCAAGGCTTCTTGGTGTCTGTCACTCTGTCTCAGGATGCTCCTCCCCTCTGAGTCTATAAAAGGGACCTCTCACATGAGGATTTTCTGACCTGCTTCAAGGGCAAGGGTAGGAGGCAGATCAGAGAGACCTTCCTGCTCTGCTGTTTCTCAGACTCTTTCAGCTTAAGATATTCAGTATGCCGAGGGTGCCACATTTTGGAATCCCGTATCCTGAACCCCACAGGTTCTAATGAGTTAAGTTTGTGACATATCCTAATATTAGAGAATTACAAGGAGGCCAATAAAAATGAGAATTTGGATCATCATTGGTCTCCTATTTCTGTGTTAAAAATATATAAGCTTCTTCAAGTTGGGGGTAATTTGAATAAATAAAATAGAGGGAAAAAAAGATCAAATTAAAATGTTCTTCTTGGTATGTCAATGCTGAAAACAACTGAATCAAAAAAGAAATTTAATTCTAGGAAAAATACTTATAGATAAAAAGTTGAATTGTGTATATACATGTGTGACAACTATATTTAGGTTTTTTCCTCCATCCCACTCCCATTTATGGTATCTCTCTCTCTTTCTGTCCCTCTCTCTCTCTGTCTCTGTCTTTGTCTCTCTGTCTCTGTCTCTCTCTCTTTCTCTCTCTCTCTCTGTTTCTCTCTCTCTCTCACACACACATACACACACACAAATAGAAATTGTTTTCCTTATTCATCAATGTAGCAGAGAGACACCATAGTACTGAAGACAGAGTAGGTCATACGTAGCCTCCCTATTTGATTAATAAGCCACAGAATCCTGGTCCAGTTTTCAGGGAGCTCTCCTATCATGGTTGTAATCTCTGGAGAGCTCAAGCCTACAAAGCGATAACATCTGGTGCCCATTATTTTCCCAGATCTGTTGTGATTAGTCCATATGATAAGCCTGGCCAATTGCTATGGGCAGGGGATTGCTACATTCCCCCATCAGGGTACTGGAGCTGTCACTTCTGGTTTGTGGCCCCTGCTAATTTGCCACCACAATTTCCAATATCTGCTAGAATTCCACAAGGAAATCTTAATGCCTTGCAGGGGCAGTAGGCTGTGTGGCTGTAGACAGAAGGCTAGCACTACTAATAAAAAAGGAGAGGTTTATCAATTAACTCAAGCAGTGCTGTGCAGACAGTGACTGGCTGTGCACCCTCACTTCCGTTTTGCCATGCTGATGAAATGGTCCAGGAAGACTTCAGGTTTGCTGACGACAGACAAAGTGAAGCATCCAAAAGTCAGAAGGAAAAAAAAAAAGATAACAATAAATAAATTCTCTTTGGTATTTAATACATTGAATTTCCTGGCATTTCAAATGCTTTTCATTCTCCCTCCTTCACCCTCCTTCACAAGAATGATACAGAACAATAGTTGGAGGCCATCCAGGTGGCAGAATGGCTTGTCATTTCAGATGGGGAAAGAAGATGTAAGGCCCTGAGAAGGGCAGTTACACTATTTGATAGAACTCATTAGCATCAGAGCTGATTACTGAATGAAGTGTCCCCTTAAAAACTTTCTACAGAAGTTTTAAAAATTTATTAGGAGCAATTATGGAACGACAGAAAAAAGTGAAAAAAAAAATGTTGTTGGTCAAATAATTCTAGTTCTTACAAAACACTAATAATAATTGAATAACTTTTTTCTCTGAAATGAATGTTAATTTTGTCATTAAATAAGTTCTAAAGATGAAATTTGGAACATTTCACCAAACAGATAAAAAGGGATTAAGTTAAGTCTTTCTATATTTTTTTTTGTGTGATCTTAGTTATCATTTAAAAAGTATGTGGTTCAAAAACATTTTTAGAAGTATGTGCTTCTTTTGATACCTTCGAAAATCATGTCAGCTAAGAATTCAGAATTTGAAATTAAACAGTAAAATGTAATAATTTGTTACCATTTATTCAATAGAACCTAAGGCTTCTAACTAGTCACATGCCAAGTGCTGTGACTATATGTTGTTACAAATAGGTTAAATTCATTTGTCACTTAAATTTGCATGAAGGAAGTAAACCTGTCCATTTATAATCATGTGAGAAAAAGATAGTGTGACAGATGCCAGAATTTCTGCTCTGCCGTCTAAGTGTTTAGCCACTATGAAAACATCAACCTCAGGTCTAGAATGAAAAAAGGTTTCTTTAGAACCAACATCGAAAGTATTAGGGGCGACACACTGCTATGTCCTTAACCTCGTGAACAAAGGTCAGATTTCCACAGCCAGAACCTCTCCAGGAAATGCAAAGTTGAGTAAGATAAAATAGTGATGGAAAAACAGAGGGAAAAAATTTGGCCTGAATCATTAAATATATTTATTTATTTTTTCATTAACAGCAGTGTCCAGAAAAAAAACATAGTAATGTTGATTTAAGACAAAATACAAACTGTCTTCCAACATTACTTTGCCTAAGCATAGATGGTCATTTTCTTTCTTTTTTCATTTTTGGTTTAGAAATCTAATTCTAGTCTTTCTTGGCTGTCCAGCATACCTTTAACTATGGACTGCTGGCTGGACCCTGGAGATCATTCATCCCCCTGGTCCCACCTCTAGCCAGTCCCCCCTTCATCCACCTCTCAATCTCTGGCTTTTCTTTAGAGCTCAGCGATCCCCTCCCATAAAATGAGCAGTTCTACTTGATAAGGTCACGCAACATTAATGGCAAAGCTGTTATTCCCTGAATTGTAGAACCTAATCATTTAGGTCCCAACTGGGTTTGTAGAGGCTTGAATGTTATCGATTAGTGGTGTGCAAAGAACATTCCCTCAGTAATTAACTTTTTTCCACTTCACTTTGAATGCTGACAATTTAACCAAGAGATGCCTTGTAGGCAGGTCGCTAAAGGAAATAGAAAAATCTGTCCTTAATGAAGTTACCTCTTGAGCTAGATCTACAAAGACAGATCCTGGCTGGTCGAAGTCAAAGCTGAAGGCAGATAAGTACAAAATCCGGGCTATAAATTTAAATATAATAATTTAGACTCCAAAGTCATTCTTCAATCATGAACTTCTTCCCATCGTTTGAATTACTAAAGGATGTAGCATATCCTTCAAAGAGGAATTATCTACAAAAAGTTTTTCCTATTAACATGGGTAAATCAAAGTGTAAAACTGATTAACAGAGCTGTGTAAATGATATAAAAATAGATTCCTTTTATTGCTCATTTATTTCTTCTCTCAAAAGGAAATAATTTAATAAATGTAAACATAATAAAAAAATGAAGAAAGCCCAGGAATTGTTTTCATGGTGGCTCCAAATAACAGTACCATTTTTCCAGCAAATTTGTTTTGCCAACTCCTCTATTGTTTCTGCTGACTCATTGCTTAAGAGAGCAAAAGCCAAACCTCAGAGCAAAAAGTGAAGAATGAATTCAGTTTGTATTCACACCAATACAATTCGGAGTGTGTGTGTGTGTGTGGCTTTGCTGTAATCAAGCACAGACATTCTGCTGGTTTAAAATATTTTAAATTAATAAATAGTTTATTCGTTATACTTTTGAAAATTATCTGTATTTGAGTGTTGTCAGGTACTTATGTAACTTTGCTAAAATTTATATTTGCAAATTAAAATTGGAGTTTCTCACGGGTGGAGACGTCATCTTCCAGTTCAAGCACAGACTCACAGTTCCACTTGACCGGGCTTACAGAGGAGCCGGAAGAGGTCAGACTCTCTCCATCGACACCAATGGACCGTTTTATGCAAAACTGTTCATTTTTCTGAAGGGACCATGTCTGACTGGTGGGGTGATTCACAAAAATCACTTTAATAAATGGATGCTCTTCATGCATGGCCTTATTCCCTTTGGGGGCGGGGGACCGAGGTGGGGGGGTTGGAGGTGTGAGCCACGCATGGATAACCAAGGAGAGAGAGCTTGTCTCCACAACGTGGTGCAAACTCAAGTTTCAGTTCCTGCTTCAGACATTGACATCCTCGGGCTGCGCAGGCTAAGGTCAACCTTGCAGCTGCATTTGTCCCCGGAATGCCCACTTCCATGCAAGTGATCACTGCACAGAGTACTCGAGCAGCCACTCGCAGAGGACAGCACCGAGAACCCGAGGCTCACACCCACCCTGTTCATCTTTTCCCCACTTCTCCACCGAGCAGCAAACGGTGCTGTTCATGGCTCGTGTGGCCAGTAGAACCTCGAAGTGGGACCCCCGGACAGGCCCTGAGAACGCTCTTCCCTGCCAACCTGGGAAAACAGTAGAAGCTAAATAGTCTGCACTGTCGAAAGAACAATGCTCCTAGAAATTCTCTCACAGTCTCCAGCTTCATGGAAGTCCAAAGACATGAATCTGAGAAGAGGAAGGAGCTTCTCTGGTAAGGGAGAAGAACCAGGGACTCTTGAGGTCGGGAAGGCAGAACGGAAGTAAGAGGACGAGGAGCTGAGATGCTGGTTAGAACATGGTGAAAATGCAGAGGCATTCTGGTACAGCTCATCTAAACCCTCTGAAGGTCCAGGCGACACAATTATCTTTACCCTTGAGTCACTCTGTTCTCTGGAAGTTGCCTTGTGTATTGGAAGTCGGTTCTTCTAGCTGCAAAATGCCGCAGCTTCTCATCAGTCTGAATGGTGATTCTACTTCTCTGCTCAGGGAGTCTGTCTCAAATTACTTTTCATCGCCTGCATTGGGTTTGGTGATACCAGATTTCAGTTAATGTTCAGAGTCTAAATCCTCTGACCTTTCAATATACTAAAAATGAGTTCTCTGCCTTTAAGAGCGTCATGGCCAGTGGTCTGTGAAAGGTCCATTTTGCTGTGATTTGCACAGCCCAGGATAGCTCCGAGCTCAGCTGCACCAGGCTAATTTCCATAAGCATCATGTGGTGTTACAGAAACCACATTTTGCCAAGCTGTCAACTATACAGCCTTCTCTTTGCTAAACAGACTCCCATTAAAACTGTCTGCACAATTTGTCAGTTAAATGAGGTACAAGAGGGACGCTCTATTTGCCCCTAATTAGCTGCGCAGACTACCTTTGTCTGTTTGATTAAGCATTCACATTATCAATTTTGTTTAATCTGATTCATTTCACACACCTCCCCTGGGACAAAGCCCATACGGTTAACTAATCTCTGATATCATCTCTCATATCAGGCAGCTATCATCTCCCCCAGAACACATTCTACCCACAGGCTCCGTGATCATCAAGCTCCGAGGGGAGTTGTTCTGGTGCGGGACAGAAATTTAGCTCCGGAACCGGAGCCGAACCCTGACATTCTTAACTTAAAGAATACAACAGATTTTTTTTCCTCAGTGTCATCTGTCCACTATCATCCATCCATTCACTTATTCATATTTACTAATTCATTCATTCAGGCAGGAAGCATATTGTCTGCCTACTACGCACCAGGGGCTGAGCTGGAAGCTGGGAGGGATACCAAACTGTATTAGATAAGGTGTCTGCTCTCAGGTTGCTTATTAGCTCAGCCCTGGAGAGAGTAGCAGTGAAAACTGTTCACCAGCATGAAAAGCACACTTTCTCCCTGAGGCCAGTTCCATTTATCTCTCAGGCATGGTCTATTCGGCTCAGCTATGAAACAACTCTCCAAAGAAGGATTTTTGGATAGAGGCATAACAGCAAGTGGTCATGGCTTCCCAAAGTTATCTCCCCTCTCACTTCCATTTGCAAAAAAAAAATAATCAACAATGGCGAAGGATGAATTTAAGAAATTAGAATGAACAGATCACTTGATCATAAATAGTTCTGAAACCTCATTAAATCTGATAGCCTCACTGAAGTCACTGCTTAATGAATCTAAACTAGTTACATTCAAACTGACATCTTAGTTTGACAGGAGAGCAAATATAAAGTGCTAGTAAAGCACAACTGAAAGGTTTTGAGAGGAAAGGTGATTGACTTAATTTAGAGGAAAGTATAAGACTATTCTGGAAATGGGAGCAGTTAGACAATATGCAGGTATTCATGGTTCACAAAACCCTTGTGTTCCTAAACAGCTGCATCAAAACCTTCTGCTGATTAAGTTTGCAACCTCAGCTCAGACACATATTCTAGCTCAGGAGTCGGGAACCTATAGCTCGCGAGCCAGATGTGGCTCTTTTGATGGCTGCATCTGGCTTGCAGACAAATCTTTAATAAAAAAAAATAACTTTAAAATATAAAACATTCTCATGTATTACAACTCATTCATTTCCTACCACTTATGTTCAAGGTTGCGGGTGGCTGGAGCCAATCACAGCTGTGCTCCAGGACAACATCAAATTTTTAATGGATAATGCATAACATACATGGATTGTTGTGAGGTCAGGAAATAAACTTTCTTCCTTTTAATCAAGTAGTCAGCTAGCTAATTGCAGAAACCCTTTTGACGAAGAAGATGGCTAAAGAAAAAAAGATGAGGAATATTGTACTTTTCAGCAGGAATGAACAGAGGAATTCACCTTTGAGGAGAGAGCAGGTTCTGCAGTATGTCTAATATACAATGATAAAATGGCATCAATGAAACGGTCAAATATTAAGCCACACTTCGACACATGCCATACTACATTTGCATCGAAATATCCAGCGGGGGACAGCAGGAAGAAAGCATGTCAGGAGCTACTGTGCAGGCCCTGGCCGGTTGGCTCAGTGGTAGAGTGTTGGCCGGGCATGCAGGAGTCCTGGGTTCAATTCCCGGCCAGGGCACACAGGGGAAGCACCCATCTGTTTCTCCACCCCTCCCCCTCTCCTTCCTCTCTGTCTCTCTCTTCCCCTCCCGCAGCCAAGGCTCCATTGGAGCAAAGTTGGCCTGGGCGCTGAGGATGGCTCTGTGGCCTCTGCCTCAAGTGCTAGAATGGCTCTGGTCGCAACAGAGCGGCACCCCAGATGGGCAGAGCATCGCCCCCTGGTGGGCATGCCGGGTGGATCCCGGTTGGGCGCATGCGGGAGTCTAACTGCCTCCCCGTTTCCAACTTCAGAAAAATACAAAAATAAAATAAAATAAAAGAGCTACTGTGCAGAGTGCAAGCTAGTCAGCAGCAACTCCGTGTTTGGACCCAACAAGGTGACTGGCATTCAGCTAGCTTTGCTGGTACTTTAGCAATTGTGAGAAACTGAAAGCCATTCACAGATGGGGAATATGCCAAAACATTCATGCTTTATGTTGCCAATGAACTTTTGACAACTTTTCTGATAAAGACAAGATAATCAAACAAATAAAAACATGCCTCTGTCAGCAAGAACTGTTCATTATCGTACCATCATGATGGCAAATCAAATTGAGGCAACACAAGTAAAGGACATAAATGCAGCACCATTCTTTTCTCTCGCTTTGGATGAGTCAACAGATGTAAGCCATTTATCCCAGTTCAGCGTGATTGCAAGGTGTGCTGTCGGTGACACACTACGTGAGGAAAGTTGCTGTTTTGCCTATGAAAGAGACAACAACAGGGGAGGATTTGTTCAAGACTTTCACTGAGTTCGCTAAAGAAAAAAATCTACCGATGGATAAACTTATTTCAGTGTGTACTGATGGTGCCCCGTGCATGGTGGGGAAAAACAGAGGATTCGTAGTGCTTCTTCGTGAACATGAAAAGAGACCCATCCTAAGTTTTCACTGCATCCTACATCAGGAGGCGCTTTGTGCTCAGATGTGTGGCGAGCAGCTTGGTGAGGTGATGTCGTTGGTCATTCGGGTGGTCAACTTTATTGTTGCCCGAGCTTTAAATGATCGCCAGTTTAAAACAATGCTGGATGAAGTTGGGAATAATTATCCTGGTCTGCTTCTGCACAGCAATGTGTGTTGGTTGTCAAGAAGGAAGGTGCTCAGCTGTTTTGCGGCTTGTCTGAGCAAAATCCGGACTTTTCTTGAAATGAAAAACATCAAGCATCCTGAGTTAGCTAACACTGAGTGGCTCCTAAAGTTCTACTATCTCGTGGACATGACTGAACATCTGAACCAGCTCATTGTGAAAATGCAAGGCTTTGGAAATATAGTCTTATGCCTTCAACAAGCAGTGTTTGCATTTGAAAACAAGCTGGAACTCTTCATCGCTGACATTGAAACAGGTCATTTACTACACTTTGAAAAATTGGGAGAGTTTAAAGATGCATGCACAGCAAGTGACCCTGCTCAACATCTTGATCTCACCTGACCAGGCGGTGGTGCAGTGGATAGAGCGTCGGACTGGGATGTGAAGGACCCACGTTTGAGACCCTGAGGTTGCCAGCTTGAGCGCGGGCTCATCTGGTTTGAGCAAAGCTCACCAGCTTGGACCCGAGGTTGCTGGCTCGAGCAAGGGGTTACTCAGTCTGCTGAAGGCCCACTGTCAAGGCACATATGAGAAAGGAATCAATGAACAACTAAGTTGTTGCAACAAAAAACTGATGATTGATGCTTCTCATCTCTCTCCCTTCCTGTCTGTCTGTCCCTGTCTATCCCTCTCTCTGACTCTCTCTCTCTGAAAAAAAAAAAAAAAAATTAACATCTTGATCTCCAGCAACTAGCGGGCTTCACATCTAATCTCCTGCAGTCATTCAAAGTGCGCTTTGGAGAATTTTGTGAGCGCACTCAACTTTTTAAGTTCATCACCCATCCACACAAGTGTGCAGTGGACAGCGCCGACCTGAGTTATATCCTGGTGTCTCCATCAGAGATTTTGAGCTACAAGCTGCTGACCTGAAGGCCTCAGACATGGGGGTGAATAAGTTCAAGTCACTGAATGAGGATTTGGAAAGACTTGCACGACAGCAAGCAGAGTTGGCGAGCCAACACAAGTGGGGAGAAATGAAAAAACTTCAACTCACAGACCAGCTGATTGTCAAAACTTGGAACGCACTTCCCATCACATACCACACACTGCAGCATGTGAGTATTGCTGTACTGACAATGTTTGGCTCTACGTATGCACGTGAGCAAACTTTCTCACATCTAAAGAACGTTAAGACCAACCTACAATCACGTTTAACAGATGGAAGTCTCAACGCCTGCATGAAGCTTAACCTCACCACGTATCAACCAGACTACAAAGCCATCAGCAAAACCATGCAGCACCAGAAGTCGCATTAATGGTAAGAAGTACTTTATTCGTCATTGGTTAGCAACAGCATAACAACGTTATTAAAAAGAATTCAGAGACTTATTGTACTTTAAAAGTGTTGGTCTTTCATAAAATGCACACATTTACTTGTATTTAGTGTTAAACATATTGTATGGCTCACACAAAATTACATTTTAAAATATGTGGTGTTCATGACTCTCTCAGCCAAAAGGTTCCCGACCCCTGTTCTAGCTGAAAGCTTTTGGGCCCTGGTGATAAGGATTTGAAAATGAGTAGAAACCTCAGAGTTGAAAGTGAAAAGCCTTAGAGTTTATTCAGTGCAATTCTTTATTTGGTCTTGGAATCTTTTGGATGACCTTCTAGGATAAATGAATTGTTGAGTTCAACAAAAGTGCCTCCATGATTGGGTTCCACAGTCCTGCAAAGCTGCCTGCCCTGCCCTGGTCAGTTGGTTCTGACTGCCAGAATAGTCATTATGTTGAGTTGAAATCTGCCTCCTGTGAAACTTCTACTAACTGACTATGGGGAGTGGGTCTATGCATGTGAATCTAACCCAGGCGTGGCCAACAGTTTTTGTCCCCGGGCCAGATTAGAAAGAAAACTTTTTTCACGGGCTGGACAAAATATTAAAATTAAAAAATGTTAAAAAGAAAAACGATTTGTTTAAGTAAACAAAATTTTATTATGTAATTTCTTTATGAATAAATGTGAGTCAAAAATTTTAATATACAATATTATTTTAATAAAAATATAATTACATACTGTATAAATATCCAAACTGTATCTCAATCAATCAAAACAATATTTAATTAATAGAATGAGCTTGGAGGGGTTATATCACAAATAAAACAACTATTTCGTTTTACAAACAGTCTGGACACGTTTTCATTTATCAACTGCAGCTATTGTCTGTGCTACAATGCCACTTGATTCAGCACACTTGACCACAAAAATAACGAATTGTTTGACCTTGGGTGCACACTGGCAAACTCCGCCTAGCAGAATGTGGGTTTCACATCGCCGCTAAACGTCAAACAGTTTGTATCTAGTACAGACGAGTACAAAATTTGTAAATCTTTATAATGGAATTTTTAAAAAAAATAAAAAAGTATCACAAATCTATTTGACCAGTTATTGGAAGTTAACCCTAGATTAGTCCACACGCGGAATTCTTTTCTGCATATCACTATCTTCTTAAATATCTCGATTTCTAATAATCAAAGACGCTTCTGCTTCTGAGTAGCTGAGATTTTAAAGTAGCGGAGAATATTAAGAATTTAATCACTGGCTGCATAAACTCATTACGTGGGCCGGATCCGGCCAGCGGGTCATATGTTGGCCATGCCTGGTCTAACCCCTTCCCCATGACTGAAGAAAGCTTTTTATTGAGCAGATAAAGGAAGAGGAGGAAACTGAAGGGAGGAGAAAGATAGGACAGTTCTTTGACTCTTCTGCATAGACTAATATATGTATTTATTTACAAAATAATTATAACAAATATTTTATTAATTCTTATGCCTAAGAGAGACTCATTATATCGTAAATTATTCTTTTCATGCTTGAATATCTGGAGACCTGAAGACAGGGTTCTTGCTTATCATCACATTTCAAGCCTTCATCTTCACATAGAAAAACAGAGATATTTCATTCTCTCTTTTTTTGAGAGAGAGAGAGAGGAAGGGAAAGGGAGAGAGAGAAAGAGAGAAGCATCAACTCATTGTTCTGTTTAGTTGTGCACCCATTGATTGATTCTCATATGTTCCCTGACCAGGGCTTAAACCTATAACCCCAGGATTGTGCAAGCAATCTCAGTGCTCTAGGATGGTATTCTATTCACCGTGCCACCAGCCAGGGCCAGACACATTTCTAATATAAAATTAAAATTTGAGCCTGACCTGTGGTGGCACAGTGGATAAAGCGTCGACCTGGAAATGCTGAGGTCGCCGGTTCAAAACCCTGGGCTTGCCTGGTCAAGGCACATATGGGAGTTGATACTTCCTGCTCCTCCCCTTGTTCTCTATCTATCCCTCTCTCTCTAATAAAAAATGAATAAATAAAATATAAAAAAAAGTAAATAAATAAAAAAAAATAAATAAATAAAATTAAAATTAAAATTTGAGGTGCTTCTAATGTTCTGAGAGTTGATATTTTATACTAAAATATAAGAAGTAAGTAGACATATCACCTTCTCATTAACTATAGGATAGAAGCAGAACACATATTTATGTCAATAGAATTTTTTTATTTATTTTTTTGTATTTTTCTGAAACTGGAAACGGGGACGCAGTCAGACAGACTCCCACATGCACCTGACCAGGATCCACCCGGCATGCCCACCAGGGGGCGATGCTCTGCCCATCTGGGGCGCCGCTCTGTTGCAACCAGAGTCATTCTAGCCCCTGAGGCAGAGGCCATAGAGCCATCCTCAGTGCCCGGGGCCAACTTTGCTCCAATGGAGCCTTGGCTGTGGGAGGGGAAGAGAGAGACAGAGAGGAAGGAGAGGGGGAGGAGTGGAGAAGCAGATGGGCACCTCTCCTGTGTGCCCTGGCCGGGAATCGAACCCAGGACTCCTGCACACCATGTGGACACTCTACCACTGAGCCAACCAGCCAGGGCCTATGTCAATAGAATTTTAAAGTAAGATTTAACATAGACAAACTAAATTAGGTCTATTAACTTGAAGATAATCCAGAGTTAACTACAACCTAGTCTGTCATATGTACTTTATTTTGGGATAAATAAGAAATAATTGCTACCACAACAGTAGCAGTTCACATTTTTAGAGATATACAGTTAGTATTCAGATTAAAGACAAGAATGATATGACCGTAATAACTGTCCCTTTGTTGGTCAATAGTGTTTCAAACTATTTGCCAAGACACATCAGCATCCTCAAACTTTGCTTAGTTTAAGAAGTTAATCTTTTCAAATGGGGTAAAGAAATAATGTCATTTTGAAGTTTAGAACATACAATAGTCATTTCTCTTTACTCATAAAAGCTCTCTGTACTATTTCTTGAAGTACAAGTCTGCTGATGACCAGCTGCCTCATGATTTTTCTGAAAAACATTTATTTTTATTTTTCTGTGGGGGGTTTTTTTTGGCTTAAAATAACTAACATTATTTTAGTTTCAGTGAATCAGAAACTTGAGAGCTAGATGATCTTGCTCTGGGTCTCCTGTAACTTCCAAGCTGGCAGTCATCACAAGGCTTGACTGGGGCTCAAAGATTCTATTCCAAGCTCACTTTACTGACTGTTGGATGGTCTCAGATCCTTGTGTTGTTAGCCAGAGGTTTCCATTCTACACGAGCCTTTTATGGGAAGATCAGAATGTACTCATGACAGAACCGCTAGATTACTTCTAAACAAGTGACCCAAAAGAGCTATTTTCCTTCCTTCTTGAAAGATATGTTTGTATAAAATTCTAAGATGGTGGTTTCTTTCAGCACCTTAAAGAAATCTTTCTATGTCTTCTGACTTCTAGGTTTCCTGCCAATGATCTGATCTTGCCTCTTTGAAGGCAGTGTCTTTCTATTTTCTGGCTGTTTTCAAGATAATCCTCTTTGATTATGATATGATTGTGTGTGTTGTCCTTTGAATTCATTGTGCTTGGTGTTTGTTAAGGTTTTTGGAATTTGTCCATACAATTCTTTCATCAATTTTAGAAACTGCTCAGCATTTTTCTTAAATTATTGCTTTGGTTTCATTCTCTCTACTCTTCTTTCTTGGGACTCCAATTATATATGTTAGATAGTTTTTAAACATTTCATTTTTCTCCCACTCTATTTTGTTTTGTTATCTTGTTTTCCTTTCTATGCTTTAGATAAATAATTTCTGTTGGTTATTTTCTACTTCTTTATGACCTCAGCTTTTTCCAGTCTCCTGTTAAACCCACAAATAAGATCTTTTTTTTTTTTTTTTTTTTTTTTTGTATTTTTCTGAAGCTGGAAACGGGGAGGCAGTCAGACTCCCGCATGCGCCCGACCGGGATCCACCCAGCATGCCCACCAGGGAACGACGCTTTGCCCATCCGGGGCATCGCTCTGTCACGACCAGAGCCACTCTAGCGCCTGAGGCAGAGGCCAAGGAGCCATCCCCAGCGCCCGGGCCATCTTTGCTCCAATGGAGCCTCAGCTGCGGGAGGGGAAGAGAGAGACAGAGAGGAAGGAGGGGGGCGGGGTGGAGAAGCAGATGGGCACCTCTCCTGTGTGCCCTGGCCGGGAATCGAACCCGGGACTTCCACATGCCAGGCCGATGCTCTACCACTGAGCCAACTGGCCAGGGCCTTAAGATCTTAATTATAGATATTGTATTTTAAATTCGGGAATGTTCATTGGATTTTTAATATATTTTAATTTTTTATTGAAATTCTCCAATCTTTATTTATTTTGCTCCTATTTTACCCTGTTTTCTTTAATGTATTAATCATAGATTATTTTGCATTCCTTCTCTGCTAACCTCAGTATTTTGATTGTGTCTGTATCTGCTTCTCTTAATTATTTTATGTCTTCATCAATGGTAAAATTTTATTTTTCTTTATATTCTTGTATTTTTTTTTAATTGCATGTTAGGCAACTTGGATGATATATTGTGAAGATTACAGATTATTTTATCCTCCTTCAAGGAGTATTGAGTTTCTTTTTTGTTTCTGACAGGCAATTAAATTATTGTTTATTACCTTGACTTGCCAGATGTTGTTGCTAGGCTTTACTAGGGTGAGTCTATTTTTGTTTTTCTCTCTTTTTAGGGTGCAGCCTTTACTCTTAGTACAGAGTGTTTACCTAGGTCTATCTCTTCTGACTAAACCCAAACTCTGACATCAACCTACAACTCTGAAGTCCTAACATCTTTTGCAGAACACTCCAGTCTTTCATAGCTATGTTCTGCTAGGTCTCCTAGAGTCTTACTCTGGCCATATGCTGCTTACAAGTCAGCCACGGAAGACACATTCTGGGACTTCATCTGCAGCTCCCTTCTTTCAGGTACTCTGGCCCTAAATCCTAGGAGTTTGGGCAACCCTCATGTCTGCTTTCTGCTTCCTCCATCCAGGGAGACTATCACTCTCTGTCCGGACTCTGTTTCCTGCACCACAGTTCAGAAAATACTTTTAGGGAAAAAGCCAAGGTGAATGGTGGGCTCACCTCAATTATTTTCCTTCTCAAAGATTGAAGCCCTGGCTTAGTTGTTGATCAGTACATACAATCTATTTGAAAGAATTTGTGCTATCCATAAGAAAACCTTACTTGGTAATAATTAACTATAATCAAGTAGTGAATATTACCAAAATTCAAATGTATTTAGCATTAGAACATCTACAATATACTTTTCACAATAAGAAATTAAAAAAGAAATGCAGTATGATTATTTCCATAGATTCAGGAAAAACCATTTGATAAAATTTAACATCTATAATTATTTAAAAAAAACAACCAAGTGAAATATTTGAAACATTTAAAATCAACAAGACAAAATCTAATATCACTATTTTCATTCAACCTTAGATCTAAACTAAGGACATAGACAGCATAAGAAAAAATTAAAAAGGTATAAAAATTAATAGGGAAAAGTTTAGATTGTTTTAATTCACATAATTCTATGTGAATCAAACAATGTAGTCCATGGACAAATTATAAAAATTGAGATATTAATCTACATGGAGACTATAAGGACAATATATAAAATCAATTTTATTTTTAAAATAAGTAAAACTAATTAAAAATTTATCTTATAAATAATAATAAAGCACTTTAAAGTAGCATATATAAAATGATCTTATTTAAATATTTTAAAAGTATTTTGTACATAGAGATTTTGAAAATATCAAATTTTAATCATGGCTTTCTATAGTCTTGTCTGATCTTTTTTCTTTCTTTTAAAACTTTTCTATATAGCTTAATTTTTAAAATAAATTGATTAATTTTATTTGATAAATATTAAGAATACTGTATATAATCATTAAATTTTTTAAATTAATTTATTTTTAGTGAAGGGGGGGAGAGAGAGAGGAGGGGGGAAGAGCAGGAAGCATCATCTCTCATATGTGCCTTGACCAGGCAAGCCCAGGGTCTCATACCGGCGACCTCAGCATTCTAGGTTGACGCTTTCTCCACTGAACCACCACAGGTCAGACCTGTATATAATCAATTTTTAAAATTGTATTCTTACTTCAACTATTTATAACTGAAAAATAAAATGTGAATACATACCCAAGGGTTAATATTAGCATCTACTACACCACCAAAACTCATTTGAAAAAGTTCTATTTCTAACTGATGAAAACAAATTGTGAGAATAATTACTTAATGTCATAAACTTAGACTGTTGGTTAATTGATTTAATATTTAATTTTAAGCAGCTTTGTGAACCTCTTAGAACATTAGAGAATCATCTAGTTATTCAATTAGTGTTTGCTAAAAATTTCAAAAACTTAAAAGTAGACTTTTCATTCTTTAGTTAAAATGATTAAAAGAAAAGACAAATTTAGCTGACGGGTTTAGCCAGCAGTTGTTAAGAAAGTGTGTTGTGAGATCACTTAGAGTCAGCAAGTAGAGTTTTATTCCCATATTTGCTTTCATTTCAGTGTTCCCTCAACATCTACTTGTATGTTTTAATTTTTAATGTAAGTATTCAAAGATCTCTTATTTCCCAATAAACAAACTGACTAATTTACATTTAAGACCATCACTAATTCAAAATTCCAACCTCAAGAACCACTAGATTGTTCTTCCTGGTATTAAACTTCATGGAATAAACATAACTCAGATGCTTATAAGCAGCCAAGAACATCTGGCTTACAGTCCTAATTTAAAAAACCTTAAGTTAAGAAACATTTTTGTAAATGAATCCCCAGAAAAAAACTAACTTCAAATGGGTCCAATTTTTGCCCCATTTATAAAAATGAAAAAATTATAGTTAAAAATTTAAACTATTTAAAAAAATTAAATGCAAAAATATTCTGTTTATAACAGAAATATTAGAAATAAGATTAATGTAAATGGATCAGCCAAAACTTCACAGAAATGGCTTAAATTAATCAGTCCTTCATTTATGAATACATGAATAAGTTTTTTAATAGCTCTACATGCTCTGCCCTGGGAATCCTTCTGACTCATTAGTTTCTTTTATTTGGTGCTATTATGTATCAATACTTACACTCTTTGGCATTGCCATAGATTTTATATCAATCTAATTAGTATCCCTATATGTAGTCATGTCAATTAAAAAGGATAACAGGTCTCAAAGATAGAAGCTTTGTTCTCCTTCATAGTATTTGTCCAAAGCATTACAAATGGTTATGGAGAAGTGCAAGAATATAAATTCATTTTGCAAAAAGAAGCAAAAACTGGGAGGCAGCTAATTTTTCTCTCCCTTTGCAAAGAAAGTAATCTTGTAGAGGCAGCTCTATCATATTCTATGTTTGAGTCACACAACATGAAAAAAATTGAGGGTTTTTAAAAAAATGTTTTCTTTTAATCCAGTTAAATGGATTAACCAAACCATATAGTCCTGTCCCTAAAGTAGAGGTATACTTTTTAATCCCACATAATCTGTCATGTATACTTTTAAATGAAATCAACTAAAGTATATCTGGATCTCCCTATAGTTTTAATAGATTATTGATGATTGGTTTGTTAATTTATTTGATGAGCCAAGATATAATGACTATTTACTAGAGTGTATATTTTGAAATGGTTAAAAACCTGCTCCTTTGAGCCAGACATTTGAGTTTGTATTCTGCCTCTTCTACTTTTTAGCTTTGTGTTTTGATTTCCTCATCTGTAAAATGAGGATAATAATGGGAAAAACAATAAAATCATTATCAATAAGTTAATATATGTCGAGTGTTTAACCTGCCATAGCTTATCATTATTGTCAGCCAGTCATATTGAAAGTATTTAATTAATATTAGGTATTATCAAATGTGCTAAATACTGTAGACTCAAATAGTCCTTAATATTTAATATAATAATAATTTTAAACTTTAAAACTCCTTTGTATGTACTGTCACTAGCATTAATCATTCTCATGTTGTGTTTCCCAAATAACTTTCTCTGTATGCACCAATATGCATGAATTTGTTTTACATGATTGTTTTGTTCATATTCCTTTGGACTGAATTATAAATTTATTGAAAATAGTAACTTTTCAAAAAAAATTCTTGAGTTAATGAGAGAAGTCCCTCAATCCTCTTTGTGATCTAAATAAGTGAACCAAAACTAATTTGTTAGGGCACAAGTTCAGCATGCTGGAAGTTTGGATTTCCCTACAGAGTGGAGGTTCCTTATCACAATAAAGGTTTGAAGAGGCTGCAGGTACATCCCCTGCCTCCAAGGAAAGAAAGCTGGAGCACATTGTATATGCTACATTGCTACGTTTTATGAAATTCATTAAATCCCAGGCAGCAGTGATCCAGGCTATGACAAAATACAGAAACGATTCACTGAAATGTTCCTTGGGAGTGCTTAGACGGCTTTTACAATTGGAGAGCAATCCAGCCATCATCCAATAGATTATTCAAAAACATCATTTAAAAACTTCATTGTCAGCAAATCCTTGGCTTTGTTTTCTCTTATTTCCTGTTCATTTTTACCATGGTGTTCAAATATCAAGATCACAGATTAGTATATTTAGCATCAAGCTGATTCCATTTTGAAAACATTTCTTAACTTGAGGATAGAATTAAGAAACTTCATGTCACTCAATTAGGCACCCAAGGGCATGCTCTGAGTCACATAACAAACCAAAAAAATTATCTGGGGCCATTCTGATCAGTGAAATAAAACTGGACTTATACCATCATAATTTGTTTCAATTGTTGTACTTCTAAAGTGTAGTCATATTTGTCAAGATTCTTACAATTCTTTCAATTATCCTTTAGAGAAAATACATGTGAGACTTTCCAATCTTATTAAAATGTTGGTAGAAAACCATGAGTAACAATGAACATCATGTTGAGATATTCATTACTATTTTTATGAAGTTACTCCATGATTCTGTCACAAGCATCCAGTAACCCAATTAAGAACAGTTACACTTTTTAAAATAATAGTTTAAAAATAGTAGATAAACTAGTACTTAGACATTAGCAAATAAAACACATAGTTAAGCTGTCCAGTAAAGAGCCATTTAGTAGGACATCAGATACCAAGTACATTTTATTTTTTTATAATATTCTAATAGGAAAGATAGGCTAAATTGATTTTTATTAATTCATATATAGAAATGGTAGAAAATGACTGAAGAATTATAAAAAAGAAATGGTCTTCTCAATTATATGCTTTAAGAAGATTACTCTTGTAATTAGAGGTAGATCAATGATGGAACCAATTCTAGAAACAGAGAAACCAATCTTGAAGATTACCTAGGAAAGAAATGTTTGGATCATCATTTAAGGTAGGATTTGGCAAGGTTCGCTGTTAGGGGCGAGATAATAAATATTCTACTGTCTGCAGGTCATATGGTCTCTGTTGCAACTACTCAGATCTGCTGCTGTAGTGTGGAAGCAGCCATAGAGTGAACATTAATGAATGAGTATGGCTGTGTTTCAATAAATATGCATTTATGGAGCCTGAAATTTGAATTTTGCATATTTTCACATGTCACACAATATTATTCTAAAATAATATAGAATAATATGGAAAAAGTGGTTTTCTCAACAACTTAATATAAAACTCATTCTTAACTTTCAGGTCACATAAAAATAAACAATGAGCCAGAGTTGACTTACGGCTAGAGTTTCCCCAATCTGAGATAGTAGCAGTGGTACTAAAGGAGAGAGGAGGGAGTTAGTGATATTTGGAAGACAGGTTTTATAGCATTTAATGACTAATTTATGCTGGAGGCTGAGGGAGCAGAATAGCTTTGGATGAGTCCCAGTATTCTGGCATGGTTAAATAGTGTGGTTCACTGAAGCAGAGATCCAGAAATAAGCTAGACAGCAGGAGGGAGCTAGAAAGTGATATGGAGGAGTCAGCGACTTTCCTTCTTGCAATATTCATCTTCCTTCCCTTCCCTCAGGAATTCTGCCAATAACAACAGTACCTCTAGGATATATTAAATTGTTCTTTCTTTCTTTCTTTCTTTCTTTCTTTCTTTCTTTCTTTCTTTCTTTCTTTCTTTCTTTCTTTCTTTCTTTCTTCTTTCTTTCTTCTTTCTTTCTTTCTTTCTTTCTTTCTTTCTTTCTTTCTTTCCTTCTTTCTTTCATTTTTTTTTTTACCATAACTGTGTCTTAATGCTATTTCTCAACAAGAAAATAATCATACAAAAATGATGTGGGGAAATGGTCTAATGCTCACAGAACTAACCAATAATGACATACACCCCATTACTTAGACACTGGTTTTATACAACAATGGAATGTCCTATTGAAGATTCAGGTTAGTGCCATCTGTGAGACAGTACTTAGCAAAGTTGGAGTAGTTGCTTACAGGATGCAGTCTATATTCCAAATAAATACATAATATACAGTATTGTTTTCACATAGCCAGATTTCATTGATTGTGAAGATTAAAATTTTTACCAAGGGGTGGCTTTCTCACTATTACACTCAATGACTCACATTTTTGCAATGCACCCTTATCTTTAGGCACTACATATTAATAAGCCTTAGATCTAAAGGAAATATTTCCACTCAGAATACTTTCATTGAATTAGAAGTTGGGTGTTTTGAATATTCACAGTAATGGTCAAATACTAAAAAAACAAAACAAAGCAAACACCCAAACACAGAATTTCTGAGTCGACTGATTGTTAATTCAGTTTCTCAAGAATAAACAGAATTATTTCTAAGTAGTGCATCCAAAAGGAGAATGTCTTAAACTCAGAGATGCTCTCAATGTTAAAATTGAATGGAAAATTCTAGCACCATGCAGCAAAAGATGCCTTGAAAATGAAGACTGTATCATCACAGCCGGTAAAGAATTTTGCTTGGGTAAAAAATTTATTGTAGAAAAATCATGTAATGAGGAGACCATGCTAGTAAGTAGAAACAAGTCTATGCAATAACATCAAGGTTCATGGCTAAAATAATATACTCACAAGGAGCAAAGAAAGGTACTGCTGAGCAATGTTCTCCAAAGTGTATTACTCTTTAGCCCCATGCAGATCTACCAAAATGGTGTTACCAATACGCAGTAATACATGTGAAGCAATCACCAAGTGGACTAGATTGGACATCAGTCACAGGCTCCTGTCTAAAATCATTTGCCTTTGAGTTATTATGAATCCTGCTTCTTCGGATAAAATATCAAAACTACATTTTCCAGCCACTTGAAAGCAGGCAGGTACTGGTTTTCACCAAGCAGATGCAGCCAAGAGACACAAAGTTTGGAAGAGAGAAAAGAAAAGTTCAACAATTCATGCAGTAATGGAGAAATGTTGTAAGTTACAAGTGATAAGATTCATGGGATGGCCAAGGCCATGCTAAAGAATGTAAATCCAGTTTCTTCAAATGTGGGATCATCTCAGTGATCTCATGTTTGGAGTTCCCACTATGGAGGTATGTGATGGGGACTGACTGTTCCAAGGTGAAGATAAACGAGATGGGAAGAAAGTCAGTAAGACAATAGGCCCAGGTCTCCAAGTAAAAAAGTTTAAAGCATTTATTGGTAGGGCTTAAGATAACACAATGGACTAGAAAAAAAATAAATGAAATGGTGATTGGGTTAAGATAATAAGCACCTAATAAACGAGAGGGAAAAAAATATTTAAAACAAAAGAGATACACATGCAAAAATAAATACTGTATAAACAGCTTGTTTTAGTGACTCCCCAATATTCGGAATTACTGTTCCACTTGTCCACTTCTTTGCTGCAATTTCCAGTGGGTCCCTGAGAATGAAAAAAAAATCCAATGACAAAACTTTCCCTTTTCACTCTCACTTTAGAACTGTCTCTCTCTGATTGTTCTTAAGAGAAATTTTTTAAATGTCTATTTTATTGATTTTACAGAGAGAGAGAAAGGGATAAAGAGAGACAGACAAAAACATTGATATGTTCCTGTATGTTCCCTGACTGGGGATTGAACTCACAATCTCTGAGCTTCAAGATGTTGCTCTAACCAACTGGGCTGTCTGGCCAGAGTGGGAAGTTTTTGCCCATTATTTTCTCTTCTTGTTACACATCAAAATCTAAATTGAACAAAATCTCTAGGGGACATACCTCTTGCAGTAGCTGGCTCCAGCTAATACATTCTTAGAAAGGCCCCTGAGAATCCATACTCCCAGTTTTCATGGTGTCTGTATCATGAACTTAGCGTTGTAGAACCGTTGAAGCACAAAGTTGTTTAAATTGACAGAAAAGTCTTCCTAGAAGAGGATCAGAACAAAGATCCATTTATTAATTAATTTATGCCCCAAACTGCTTTTTTTTAACCAAAATGTGGCCAATTGAAAATGAAACTAAAGAAGCCACAGTCTTTTACACTCCTTCCATTAAGAGCGGAGGTCTGTCTTATTCTCTTATATTCAACTGGGTTGTGTCACCATTTTGTTTGACCATTGGAATACAGTGGAAGTAGCAGTTCTGGGTCCAGGCCTTAAGACACTGACAGCTTCCTTCCCTGGCCGGTTGGCTCAGCAGTAGAGTGTTGGCCTGGCATGTGGAAGTCCCAGGTTCAATTCCTGACCAGGGCACACAGGAGAAGCACCCATCTGCTTCTCTACCCTTCCCCCTCTCCTTTCTCTCTATCTCTCTCTTCTCATCCTGCAGCCAAGGCTCCATTGGAGCAAAGTGGGCCCAGGCACTGAGGATGGCTCCATGGCCTTCATCTCAGGCACTAGAATGGCTCCAATTGCAGTGGAGCAATGCCCCAGAGGGAATGAACATCGCCCTCTGGTGGGCATGTCGAGTGGATCCCCGTGGGGCACATGCAGGAGTCTATCTGCCCTCCTTCCATTCCTGGCTTCTCACTTCAGAAAAATACAAAAAAAAAAAAAAGAGAGAGAGAGAGACTGACAGTTTCTATTCCCTCTCTCTTAGAACACTTGCTCTTGGCTCCTATTGGCTACCTTCACCTCCAGGTAAGAAGTGCTAGTACGCTACTGGAAAAACCTCATGGAAAGGTTCTGACACTACATGGAGAAGCTGAGCCCAGTCAACCAACCTTTTGTCCAAGACTCCAGGTAGAATAGTGAACTGTCTCTGACCCTCCAGACCAGCTCAAGTCACCAACTAAGTACCACTGAAAGACCCATGGTCAATGCCATGTGGGACAGAAGTGCCTAACCATGTTCTCCCCAAGTGCCTGATACACAAAATCATTGGCTATACTTAAATGGTTGTTATTTTAAACCACCAGTTTGTTACATAGTCATAGACAATTCAAAAATAAGAAATTTGGCTGAAAAGCTGGGTGTAAAGACTTTGTATAAATTTTTCCTTGATTTACTTTATAATCTGGCAGGGGTCCCCAAACTTTTTACACAGAGGGCCAGTTCACTGTCCCTCAGACCATTGGAGGGCCGCCACATACAGTGCTCCTCTCACTGACCACCAATGAAAGAGGTGGCCCTTCCGGAAGTGCGGTGGGGGGCCGGATAAATGGCCTCAGGGGGCTGCATGCGGCCCGCTGGCCATAGTTTGGGGACGCCTGAAGAGCTACTTTTTGTTCTTTTTAGCTAGTACTTTAAGAATTGTTGTCCACTAAAGCCCTTCTGTTAAGAAATTATGACCTGCAAACATAAGCTTGTACTCATCTGAGAAGTCCATACTTAAAGAAGCAATAAAATAAATAAATTTTAATCAAAAATAATATAAAACACAGCCCTGGGTGGGTAGCTCATTTGGTTACAGCATCATCTCAATATGCCAGGGTTGTGGGTTTGATCAGGGCACATAGGAGAATCAGCCATAGAGTGTATAAATAAGTGGAACAATAAATCAGAGTCTCTCTCTCTCCCCCCCCTTCTTTCTCTAAAATCAATCAATAAGAAAGAAATCAAATTTAAAACATCTATAAAACACAAATCTACACTTCTCTCTTGTCCTCAGTCTTATTTTAGCTACTAAGCAAAACATGTGGATAAAGCATTTACATCCCTCTGTTCTATCATTTCTCCGACACATTTTTTAAAAATATAGGAGAGTAACACTCCCCACAGTGGCTGCCCTCCAAGCTCACAGCACCTAATGCCTATAGGCAGAGTGGGTGAAGCTATTTGAGGATCTGTAAAACATTTGGGATCCTCCTGGGTGAAATGTGGTGTTGGCATTATAAGACCATTATCATTAACAATTGGCAGGAGGCTCCTCTCATTTCTCCTGGAGAGATTACAGGGGTTGAAGGATGTTTCCCTTAATCACCAAACTGACCTCACCTGACAGAAGCTAGTGCTACTTGAAAGGGAGCCCAGCTCCTGGAGGTCCGAGCATCCCCTCGCTCAGAACAGCCGGGGCACAGGCTAGGGTAAAGAAATGAAACTCCTTTGCCAGACAAAATGGTTATGGCAGTTGGTGGTCATTACCGAATATATTGCTTCAGGGGGAATTAAATGTGAGAAATGTCACAGAAGGAAAAAGATACATTTAGGACAGCTTCATCAATCTATGCACGTACCCCAGACCTTCTGGTACATTTCTGACCCATATTTGAGTTGACATATTTGGCTGCACAATATACACTTGTGTTCAGTCATTTAGTAAAATAATAATAACTATAATTACAGAATGCTTAATGTATGCTAGGCACTCTATATACTTTTTCTCATTTAGTTGTAATGGCATTTCTATAAATTATACGTATTTTACATTACAGAGATGAGCAACCGAAGGCCGTGAGAAGGTTACACCGCTAAGAGATGGAATAAGTAGGATTCAACCACTTTCTGATACAGAAGTTATTGTTCTTTCCACCTCTATACGCTAAATTAATAATACGACCTCAGAATTTAGATTCATCTGTTTAAAAAAATAAGCAATAATGAGAAAAAAAAAATTTTGCTATAGTGAGCATTCTAAAAGTGTTAGTTCCCAATGAGGAGATAGCCATAGAGCACTACAATGAATACTTAAGAAAGCAGTAAAAAATAAAACCATACATTTGTAGAGTGCTTACTATTGTCTAAGTACTGCTCAAAGTACTTATATGTTAACTTAATTCATCCTCCACATCAACTCTATTGTATAGGTACTATTAATAGCCCATTTTACAGATGCAGAAACTATGGCATTAAGATGTTCATTTGCCCAGTTTTACACAATTGGGAAGTAACAGAGTCAGGTTTTTGATCAGGAACATAGCCGTAGAGTCTAGTCTTTTAACCTCAAATGCATTGGCCAGAGAAGGAATGCTGGTTCTGCACTTTCTAGTTTTGTGACCCTACAATGTCCCAAAGTCGTGATTTCCTCATCTCTAAAATAGGGATGATAGTACCAGACTTATGAAGATGTGGGAAGGGTTAATCATGCACCAACACCACCAATGTGATGCCTGGCCCCTAACAGATTAGAGTTCCTTTCAAATTCCTGGCTAGTTCCCATCTAGATTCTCTCCTCCTTTCTCATTCTCGCTCTTTCCTCTTCTCTCATCCTCTCTCCTTTGGTTTTTTAGCTGCTGCCTCACGTGCTCCTGAGCTGTGAGCATCCACAGAGGTTTTAGGGCCGCACACCTTGTGTTCCAGCTGGGGGTGGCACCCAGAACAGCAAGGACAGCTGCTCGAACCCTTTATTGCACTCTCTTCTTCCTCCCCCTGCACCTGAGGCCATGCCATTAACAGTCACTCCATTCTGGAGTCTGATGGAAGCCCCGGGGTGGGAAAATATCTGTTGCTCTAGAGATCAAAACTAGCCCAATAGAGAGTTCCAACAAGTCACTGCGGGAAGTGCTGGTACCAGAACTGGGGTGGCTCCAACAGTGTCTATTAAATGACAACACCATTGTCGTCAAGTCTGCTTTAGAATCTGTCTGCATTAGGCCCATAGAACCAGAGCTGAGGAAACATCAGCTGGGCTGGCACAGTCCTTATTTCTTTCATGTCCCCCTTGTCAACAGTTTGAAAGTGAGATGGCTAATTTTGTGCCTGACAAGAAAGGACGGATCATTTTCTCAGATGCTGTTATCAGCAGAGTCAGAGCTGGTACACTCTCAGAGGGAGTCCCTGAACCACAGGTTACTGGCAGGCAGACAAACACTCGCTGACAGCCATTTGTGACCAACTATGAAACACCATCTGCTGCGGCTGGGGGAGAAAAGGCTCCAGCAAGTGAGAGCTACTGTAGAACCCTCCCCGGTGTTAACTCTGGGCAGCCTGTAGGTAGCCCTAAAGGACAAGCAATTTTGTAGTCCTGGATAGTATGTCCCATCCAGATTGTAGGCATATAAATTATAGAATATTGATGTTTTATGTGAAGGTGAAGAAATTTGAATCTGTCTTTATACTAAAATGCAAACATTAAACCACTGAATCCAGCAAAACAGTATTGGGAAATAAATGCAGTCGAGAGCTAAGTAAGTTCCTTTGGAGAGTTGAGCCAACTTATTTGTGGACATCATCCAAACGAAAGCAGTATTGATATGTTTTTGATGTTTCAGTTTAGGATTTTAAAAGCATCTTATTATTTCTGCATTGGGGAGAGGAGAGAGGGCAGTTCCTGGAAAGAGCTCTACTTAACAATTCAAGATAAATGTTAAGGAAAGGACTTATTTATAATGTGTAGTGAATACATTATTTAGAAGAGTAAAGATACTTTACTGCACAGAAAGATTTCAGGTCTTTAAGATACTTAGGAAAAGGGAGTCTTTTATGTTCATTAACTTTAATAAGGCACACAGCCAAAGGCATATGCCAACCCCTTCCCTCTCTGGTTGGAAGTCTGGGTTTTCATTTTTAAGAGTCTTAATAGTCTTGTGTCTCATGATTAAGTAATGAGAACTGGCATCATAGTATCTGAAGTTTAGCTGAGCTTGCAGTTATCCTTATAGGCCAGGAAAGATCATAAAATCAAATGTTTTAAAGCCAAATATTCAAGCAAATATAGGTAGATGATAGATAGATAGATAGATAGATAGATAGATAGATAGATAGATAGATAGATAGATAAAAATTGCCAATTCTTACTGACTCTGCTTAAACTCAGGGGCCTTGGCAGAGAATACAGGATTTGCTGGTAGGTAATACTTTTTACAGATTAAAATATCTGAGTTCTATATTTTAGCTCCCAACTGAAGAGTCAATCCATTATTTAACCATTCTGATTAGAACCTATTGGAATGCCCACGCTATGTTCTTTTGAAGTTGTTAAGATGGAAGAGATAACAGAACAGGCTATGTGCCTTTGCATTTCAGTCTCCTAGGGCAGGAGAGGAGCTTCTGTTTCGAAGCTGAAATCCAATAACCTCAAGTGAAGAATCCAGATCGTCCCTGAAATCTGTGCCTTGGAGAGAGGGGAGGGATGGGGGTGGCAGGCCAGGCCTTTATGAATCCCATTACACCAAAGCGTGGATACGACCTGCTCATGGGAACATAACACCGCCGTGATGGAGGATAAGGAAAAAAGATTTAAATATGCTTTCACTTATGGCCATGCAATATGAAAAACAAATCTAAACATTTGTCTGTAGAATCAGGTGATGATTGGCTGTCTCCTGTCTCAAGGGGGGCAGGAAAATGGTCCATGCACCTGCCACCTAATTCAGTTTAAAACCTGACACATTTACCAAGAGTGGGCTGGCATAATGAAGTTCATTCAGGCTGTCAGTGGAGTCAATAACTTATCCCCAACTGCTTTTGTTTCAGCAGAGGCAGTGCCTCTGATCGGCTGAGGTACTTATTCAAGTAAAATTTATTTTCAATTGCCGGCCATAATGCCACGGGCACAAGCCTGGCTTTGACAGAACCTTTTGCTCAAGGCTACACTATTGTTAAAGTTTGTGTCCATTGTCTGGGGTCTTTGATCTGTCAAAGCTGCTTAACAAGCTGGTTAAAAACTGTTTCAGATAACAGGTGTGTCCTTTGAGGGCACAGGGACATTTTTCAGCCCTTTTAAAAGAGTGGTTTTGAGGATTGACAAATATTTACAAGCTGGTTGGTGGTGATATATGTAAGGCATTTTTAAAACAAGGAACAGATTTAATGTCTTTAGTTCCTTGGATTTCGGCAACAAGCCATCTTTTTGAATGAGACATTTAAGAGACATGTTGTTGTTTCTTTAATCAAGTCAAGTGCTAAATTGTTTGTATGTAGATTTGTATGGAATTAGGGCCAAAGTTCAATGTGCACTAGAGGTGTGAAAGGCGATTGCAATGTCCCTGAAAAGGCCTCAGTGGTTGGCTGAGGGTCAACCAATTACTTCCCAAACATTGAAAGTCATCTAACTTCCAGAAAGGGCACTTTGACAGTAGAGCGGATAGGCATGCCATAGAGAGAGTTAGAAAGTTACTCCTCTTCCTAACTCTCCTGCTAGAAAGATCAAAATTAGATAGATATTACAAAGGTGCTCTTTGGGAGCCAAATTATTTCTTCCTATTAGTTTTCAGCAACATCCTCAGATTTTTCTGAGTGGAAATTAAATACACGTTCAGCTGCCTCTTTTCAAGATTATCATAAACTGACTTCATCCTCCGGCAGTAATTTTGTTTTGGCTGAAGATTAATGGGGCTAAAAAGAGGTGGGGCTTGAATCAAGGGGCACCATTGGGTCATTCACATTATTCATCTGCATAAAGCTGCTTCAAGCTCACCAAACCTTTTTGGGGAAGAGTAAAAATTAAAACGAGTCTTAACTCAGATTGGAAACATTGGCAAAATCCTTTCCAACACACACTTAACTTCTTAGATATTTGTAAAGTGGGTCAGAAATAATGAGGAAGAAATTCAAGAAGCCAATAGAATCTTTTTAGTTTAAGATCATTCCTGAAGAACAGAATTAGCAAAATTTAGCTAAAATGATTATGTATATCAGTCTTTTTTCTAAAGTAATTAATTATACTTAAAAGAAGTTTTTTTAAAGGTCTCTAGGAGTGGACATTAAAAAATAAAATAAGTAGAGTTTGACCTGTGGTGACGCAGTGCAAAAAGCATCGACCTGGGATACTGCGGTCACTGGTTGAAACCCTGGGGTTGCCTGATCAAGGGATATGGGAGTTGATGCTTCCTGCTCCCTCCCCCAACCATCACTCTTTCCCTCTTTCTCTCTCTCTAAAATGAGTAAATAAAGTCTAAAAAATAAAATAAAACAAATAGAAAAATTTTATTAAAAAATATTTTTAAATGAGCTTCTTATGCCCCAAAACAAAGCAAAACAACACAAAATAAAGTAGGAGAATAATATGCTTACTACATGTAAAAAAAGTCCTTACTAAACTTCTTTCGGCATCTCAACAGACAAGCAGACCAGACACAGAGCACGTCTGTTCTTCACAGGAAGAGTGACTCTGGAGGGTGACCTGCAGGGCAATTAAACAGTAATATATCAGGACAAAAAAACAGCTGATGCCAACCCAAGAAGACCTAGAAATAACACAACTGAAAATTGGAGGCAGACAACAAAAAGCCTATACTCAACCAGCCCTATAAACAACACACCCAAACACATAGACATAATGAGAAGACAGAGAAGTGCAATCCAAATGAAACCACAAGAGAAACCTCCAGAAAAGGAACTGAGTGATATGAAAATAGCCAAACTACTGGATGCAGAGTTTAAAATAATGATTGTTAGGATGCTTGGGGATCTTAGAACAACAATGGATGGTCATTACGAACACCTAAATAAAGAGATAGCAAGTATAAAAAAGGACATTGAAATAGGAAAAAAGAATCAGTTGGAAGTGACAAATACAATATCAGAAATGAAGAACACAATGGAAGGAATTAAAAGCAGAATAGATGAAGCTGAGGATCGAATCAGTGAGTTAGAGGACAAGATGAATGAAGGCATGAAAGCAGAGCAGAAAAAAGAAAAGAGACTCAAAAAAATCTGAAGAAACTCTAAGAGAGCTCTGTGACAACATGAAGAGAAATAACATTTGCATCATAGGGGTTCATGAAAAAGAAGAGAAAGAACAAGGGATAGAAATTTTATTTAATCAAATCATAGCTGAAAACTTCCCTAAATTCATGCAAAGAAGGGTCTCACAAGTTCAAGAAGCACAGAGAACTCCATTAAAAAAAAACCCAAAGAAACCTACACCAAAACACATCATAATTAAAATACCAAAGCTAAGCAATAAAGAAAAAAATATTAAAAGCTGCTAGAGAAAAAAAGGCTATCACCTACAAAGAAGCCCCCATAAGGATGACATCTGACTTCTCAACAGAAACACTTGAGGCCAGAAGGGAATGGCAAGAAATATTCAAAGTAATGCAGAACAAGAGCCTACAAAGAAGACTACTTTATCCAGCAAGGCTATTGTTTAAAATTGAAGGAGAAATAAAAAGCTTCCCAGACAAAAAAAAACTCAAGGAATTCATTACAACCAAACCAATGCTACAGGAAGTTTTAAGGGGCCTGTTGTGAACAGATCAAAGTGGGAAAAGAATATAGCAAAAGAGGAATACAGCTTTAAAGAATAAAATGGCAATAAACAACTACATATCAATAATAACCTTAAATGTAAATGGCTTAAATGATTCAATCAAAAGACATAAGGTAGCTGCTTGGATAAGAAAACAGGACCTGTACATATGCTGTCTACAAGAGACACACCTTAAAACAAAAGATGCACATAGACTGAAGGAAAAAGAATGAAAAAAAATATTTCATGCAAAAGGAAATGAAAAAAAGCTGGGGTAGCAATACTTATATCAGACAAAATGGACTTTAAACCTAGGCTATAGTAAGAGATAAAGAAGGTCCTACATAATCATAAAGGGAGCAATCTAACAGGAAGATATAACCATACTAAATATCTACGCACCTAATATAGGAGCACCTAAATATATAAAGCAGACTTTGATGGATATAAAGGGTGAGATCAACAGCACTGCTATAATATTAGGAGATTTCAGTACCCCACTAACATCACTAGATAGATCCTCAAGAAAGAAAATTAACAAAGAAACAGCAGACTTAAAGGAAACACTAGATCAATTTGATTTAATAGATATCTTTAGAACCTTTCACCCTAAGGCAGCAGAATATACATTCTTTTCAAGTGCTCATGGTACATTCTCTAGGATAGACCACATGTTAGGACACAAAAGCAGTCCCAACAAATTTAAGAAGATTGAAATCATATCAAGCATTTTCTCTGATCACAATGGCATGAAACTAGAAATCAACAGAAAAACTGAATAATACTCAAACACATGAAACTGAATAGCATGTTATTCAATAACGAATGGGTTAACTATGAAATCAAAGAAGAAATAAAAAAATTCCTAGAAACAAATGATAATGAACATACAACAACTCAAAATTTATGGGACACAGCAAAAACAGTCCTGAGAGGGAAGTTCATAGCACTACAGGCACACCTTAAGAAGCTTGATAAAGCTCAAATAAACAACCTAACCCTTCATTTAAAAAACTAGAAAAAGAACAGCAAGTAAGGACCAGAGGTAGTAGAAGGAAAGAAATAATAAAGATCAGAGCGGAAATAAATGACATAGAGTCTAAAAAACAATACAGAGGATCAATGAAACCAAGAGCTCGTTCTTTGAAAGGGTAAACAAGATCGATGAACTTTTAATGAGACTCACCAAGAAAAGAAGAGAGAGGACTCAAATAAATAAAATGAGAGATGAGAGTGGAGAAATAACAACTGACAAAACAGAAATACAAAGGATTATAAGAAAATACTATGAAGAACTGTATGCCAAAAAATTAAACAACCTAGGTGAAATGGACAAATTCCTTGAAACATATAATCTTCCAAAAACCAATCTGGAAGAATTAGAAAACCTAAACAGACTGATTACAACAAAAGAGATCAAAACAGTTATCAAAAAGCTCCCCAAAAACAAAATCCCTGGGCCTGATGGCTTCACTGGTGAATTCTACCAAATATTCAAAGAACTAACTCCTATCCTTCTCAAGCTATTTCAAAAAATTCAAGAGAAAGGAACACTTCCAAGTTCCTTTTATGAGGCGAGCATAATTCTGATTCCAAAACCAGGCAAAGACAACACAAAGAAAGAACATTATAGGCCAATATCCCTGATGAATTTAGATGCTAAAATCCTCAACAAAATATCAGCAAACCAGATGCAGCAATACATGAAGAAAATTATACATCATGATCAAGTGAGATTTATTCTGGGGAGGCAAGGATGGTACAACATTCGTAAATCAATTAATGTGATTCACCACATAAACAAAAGGAAGGAGAAAAACCACAGGATAATTTCAATAGATGCAGAAAAAGCATTTGATAAAATCCAGCACCCATTTATGATCAAAACTCTTAGCAAAGTGGGAATACAGGGAACATACTGCAACATGATAAAGGCCATCTATGACAAACCCACAGCCAAACATCATAATTAATGGACAAAAATTAAAAGCAATTCCCCTAAAATCAGGAACAAGGCAGAGGTGTCCCCTTTCACCACTCTTATTCAACATAGTACTGGAATTCCTAGCTACAGCAATCAGACAAGAAGAAGAAATAAAAGGCATCCAAATTGGAAAAGAAGAAGTAAAACTATCATTATTTGCAGATGATACTGTATATAGAAAACCTTAAAGTCTCAGTCAAAAAACTACTGGACCTAATAAACAAATTCAGCAAGGTGGCAGGATATAAAATTAATACACAGAAATCAGAGGCATTTTTATACATGAACAATGAACTGTCAGAAAGAGAAATTAAGGAAACAATCCCCCTCACTATTGCAACAAAATAATAAAGTACCTAGGAATAAATTTAACCAAGGAGGTTAAAGACTTGTACTTAGGAAATTATAAAACATTGATAAAAGAAATTAAGGAAGACACAAACAAGTGGAAGCATATACCGTGCTCATGGTTAGGAAGAATAAACATCATTAAAATGTCTATATTACCCAAAGAAATTTATAAATTCAATGCAATATCAATTAAAATAACAATGACATACTTCAAAGATATCGAACACATATTCCAAAAATTATTATGGAACCAAAAAAGAACAAGAATAGCCTCAGCAATCTTGAAAAGAAGAATAAAGTGGGAGGTATCACACTTCCTGATATCAAGTTATACTACAAGGCCATTGTACTCAAAATAGCTTGGAACTGGCATAAGAACAGGCATATAGATCAATGGAACAGAACAGAGAATCCAGAAATAAACCCACATCTTTTGGACAATTGATATTTGACAAAGGAGGTTAAGGGCATACAGTGGAGTAAAGACAATCTCTTTAACAAATGGTGTTGGGAAAATTGGACAGCTACCTGCAAAAAAATGAGACTAGACACCAACTTACACTATGCACAAAAATAAACTCAAAATGGATAAAGGACTTAAATGTAAATCGTGAAACCATAAGCATCCTAGAAGAAAACATAGGCAGTAAGCTCACCAACATCTATTGCAGCAATATATTTGCTGATTTATCTCCACAGGCAAATAAAATAAAAGACAGGATAAACAAATGGGACTATATCAAACTAAAGAGTTTTTGCACAGCTAAAGACAATATGAACAGAATAAAAAGACAAACTACACAATGGGAGAACATATTCGATAATACATCTGATAAGGGGTTAATAATCAAAATTTATAAAGAACTTGTAAAACTCAATACCAGGAAGACAAACAGTCCAATCAAAAAATGGGCACAAAAAATGAATAGACACTTTTCCAAAGAGGACATTCAGATGGCCAATAGACAGATGAAAAAATGTTCAACATCACTAATCATTAGAGAAATGCAAATTAAAACCACAATGAGATACCAACCACCTCACACCAGTCAAAATGGTGCTCATTAACAAAACAACACAGAATAAGTGCTGGTGAGGATATGGAGAAAGGAGAACCCTCCTGCACTGCTGGTGGGAATGCAGACTGGTGCAGCCACTGTGGAAAACAATATGGAGATTCCTTAGAAAATTAGAAATGGAACTGCCCTTTTGACCCAGCCATCCCACTTATAGCAATATATCCCAAGGACACCATATCACCAACTGAAGAAAGAAATGTACCCCCATGTTTATGGCAGCATTGTTCACAAAAGTGAAGATCTGGAAACAGCCCTAGTGTCCATCAGTGGACGAGTGGATTAAAAAGCAGTGGTACATATATACAATGGAATACTATGGGGCTATGAAAAAGTAGGAAATATTACCTTTTGCAACAACATGGATGGACCTGGAAACTATTATGTTGAGTGGAATAAGCCAGGCAGAGAAAGAAAAGTATCATATGACCTCACTCATTTGAGGAATCCAAGGAATAATGAGAACCGAGGAACAGAATTGAGACAGAGGAGGGATCAAAGGGACCAGAGGAAAAGAGGACAGAGGGAAAGGGGATGATAGGATGGGATAAACCTGAAGGGAAGGGGGGAGGGCGCTGCAGGGAGAGGGGCAAGGGAGATGTTGAGGAGAATATGGGGGAGGGGGGATGCATTTGGGGTGACCCTAGATTCTATGTAAACGCAATTAATTAAATAAATTTTTTTTTTAAGTTAAAAAAAAAAGTCCTTACTATATGCAAGAAAGTCCTTACTACATATGAATTGAGACATCCTCAATAATGGAAAAGGGCAGGGAAAATCAATAAATCTTTTGGGCAAGTGTGGGTAATTTTGAAGGGGAAAAAAAATCAATATTAGTTCTCACCCTGCAACATTCTTTAAAATAACTCCCAGGTGCAGACACTGTACTTCACATTTGAGTGAAGGCTATTTAAATTTGTGCAAGTGTTTACTTCTCTAAGACTCATTTATAAACTGCTGCTTTTTCATAAAATGAGGACAATTAGTATAGCCACCTCAGGACTGTTTTAGAATTAAGTATGATAATTTTTTTAAAGTGATCCTGGCCATTGATGAATACTAGCTACTATTATTTAGTCACATTATATAATTACTAATATAAAAGATCACTGATTATCAATTTCTGGGTACAAAAGACCTTGCTAAAGCATAAAAGTAATCTGAACTAAATGAATTTGTTATTACTACATGTAACTATAAATTACAATGGAGCAAGGTAGGGCTAAGGGACAGAGAGGTGGGTGTGTGGGTCAAACCATGCTCCCTTCAACATTCATTTCCACTCGGAACCTGTGAATGTGATGTTACTTGAAAATAAGGTCCCTGTAGATGCAATCAAGTTAAGATGGAGGTCCTACTGAATTAAAATAGACCTTCAATCCAATGCCTGGTATCTTTATAAGACGATAGAAAGTTGGACACAGAAACATGGAGACATAGAGAGAAAATATCATATGGAGACAGAAGCAGAGATTGGAATTATGGAGCCACAAGCCAAGTAACACTTAGGACCACGAGAAGCTGGAAGAGGCAAAGAGGGAGTCTTCCCTAGAGCCAGTGGAAGGGCATGGCTTTGCCAAAAGAATAGATCTTAAAAGCCCTCATCATAAGGAAAAAAATTAATGATAATTGTAAGTTAGTATGGGATGTATATTAAGTAGACTTTCTATGGTGATCATTTCACAATATATGCCAATATCGAATCATTATGTCATACACCTGAAACTAAAAAAAAAAAAAAAAAAAAAGGACAGTGCTGAAAGTGACAGTGATTGCTGATTTGGGAGGTTTGGATGAGGTGAGGGGACCCTAGCACTCTCTCATGAGTTGCATGACTAACCAAATCTGACTGCTAGGGCTATATGTCTAAGTCTGATGGTCTCACCAGGAGATCAGTAACTATTTATCCTGTCTGCCTTCCACTGGCTCTCAGAGAATCACAAATGATTAGAAAAGAAAAGAACCTTAAGAACATTTGTTCCAACGCCCTCGTTTCATAGAGAAAAAAACAGGCTCAGAAGAGGCAAGTATGCAAACTCAGGTCACATAGCTCTGCTTGGGTAGAACTGGCACCAGAATCTTGTTCTCCTGACTCCAAGTATCATTCCCTCAGCCAGTAAATGTTTGCACATTTTCTCTGATGTTCAGAGTCCTGATCCCAGCATTTAAGGAGATTTAAAAAGAACAATGAGGCCCTGACTGGTTGGCTCAGTGGTAGAGCATCAGACTGGCCTGTGGAAGTCCCGGGTTCAATTCCTGGTCACAGTGCACAGGAGAAGTGCCCATCTGCTTCTCCGCCCTTCCCCCTCTCCTTCCTCATTATCTCTGTCTTCCCCTCCCACAGCCAAAGCTCCATTGGAGTAAAATTGGCCCTAGTGCTGAGGATGGCTCCATGGCCTCTGCCTCAGTCACTAGAATGGCTCTGGTTGCAGCAGAGCAATGCCCCAGATGGGCAGAGCATCGCCCCTGGTGGGCATGCCGGGTGGATCCTGGTTGGGTGCATGCGGGAGTCTGTCTGACTGCCCCCCTGCTTCTAGCTTCAGAAAAATACAAAACAACAACAACAACAAAAACAAAAAGAAACGATGAGGCCTGATCAGGCGGTGGCTCAGTGAATAGAGCGTCAGACTGGGATGTGGAGGAAGACACAGGTTTGAAACCCCAAGATTTAAGCACGGACTCACCAGCTTGAGCCCTAGGTCACTGGCTTGAACAAGGGGTTACTCCATCTGCTGTAGCCCCCCCCCCCGCCCGCACCCAGTCAAGGCACATATGAGAGAGTAATAATGAAAAGCTAAGGTGCACCCAATGAAGAATTGATGCTTCTCATCTCTCTCCTGTCCTGTCAGTCTCTCTCTCTGTCTCTGTCACCCAAAAAATAAATTCATTAATATAAAAAGAACAATGAGGCAGTCTAGCTTTGTGAAGGCAGGGGCTGAGTCTCTCTTTACGAATCACACAGTACCAGTCAGAATTCTCCTGAGAGACATAGAGAGAGAGAGAGAGAGAGAGAGAGAGATTTATTTTAAGGAATCGGATTATGTGATTGTGAGGGATGCTAAATCTGAAATCTGTACACCAGGTCAGCAGGCTGGAAACTCAGGCAGAATTTCTCTGTTACAGTCTTGATGCAAAACTCTTTCTTCGAGTAACCTCAGGTTTTGCTCTTTGAGCCTTCAGCTGATTGGAAGGGGCTCACTCACCCACTATGGAGAGTAATCTTTTACTTAAAATCATTGATTGTAAACATTATTCATATCTACAAAATGCCTTTACAGCAACATCTAAAAAAAGTGTTTGACCAAACAACTAGACACTGTAGAATAACCAAGTTGACCCAAGTCAAACTCAAGATGTTCTGTTGTTTGAATTTCTTTATGTTTTTATGTCTATCATGTCTATCTTATTCATTCCTTTGTTGTTGCATGTTTATTTTCTGTTTCCTCCCTAGAATGAAAGCAGGAAGTCTTATCTGTCTTGTTCATCACTTTATACCTAGAAGCAGCATATTACAGTGGATAAAAACATGCACACTGGAGGTGAGCTGTCTGAGCTTGAATTCCAGGCTTGTCTCTAAATAGCTGTGTGACTTTGGAAAAGTGATCCAATCTCTCTGGGCCTTAGTTTCCTCATCTTTAAAACAGAAATAAAAGCAGTAATTAATTCATAAGGTTGTTGCAATGATGAAAGGAGTTAATAGCTGTAAAGTAAGTGGAAGAGTGCACGACACATGGTAAGTGCTATGTGTGCAATCGATTTACTATGATAGTAGAAACTTAGTAAATATAAATTAAATGATAAGTAGATTCCAGTGCCTCTCAGAGACTGGCTCCTGTCTGTCTCTGCAGCACCACATCTTGCTTTGTTCCATTTTAACTCCATTCATACACAGAATTCTACACTCCAGCTAAAACTTCCTTCAGATTCCCTGTGCTCATTCAGTAAACCCTACCCTGGTTTTGTTATTTACTTGATTATTTTCTCCACTGGGCTAGAAGCTTTCTGAGTGCTGACACCACATTCTTTTTATTTCTTACTGTACCTTAATAACCTAGTACAATGTTTCCTACTGAATAAGACACTGTATAGTAGATATATAAGGATGTAGAGTAGGTAATGTAATAGAATATAATGATAAGCATTATCTCTGCACCTTTATAATTAAGAGGAAGCTTGCTTCTAAACTAGCTTAGACTAATGAGGCACTAAACTGCTTCAAATAGGGCACCAGAACACTTGAACATTCCTATCCACTATTATTAACATTGAGGATAAGGAAATAGAGTGGAAAAAGAACAGTATTATAATAACTCCAAGAGGGTTACGCCCACACATATATCTTCTACTAAATCTCCTCCACCTAAAGCAATAGTAGATAAAAATTTTATAATAATATTAACACTGCATTTTGAAAAATCATTATTCTGATGGCTTAGAATGTATTCACTTTGGGGACAAATATGATCATCTTTTACAAAATTTATCCTCCCTGGACTCACTTTACCAAGTTTTAAGATGTAATTCTAGCCTGACCAGGCAGTGGTACAGTGGAGAGAGTGTGAGCCTGGGACATGGTGGACTCAGGTTCAAAACCCCTAGGTCACTGGCTTGAGTAGGGGCTCACCAGCTCGAAGGTGGGATCATAGACATGGCCCCGTAGTCACTGGCTTAAACCCAAAGGTCACTGGCTTGAGCAAGGGGTCCCTGGCTGGGCTGGATCTCTCTGGTCAAGGCACATATGAGAAAGTAGTCAATGAATAACTAAGGTGCCGCAATGAAGAATTGATGTTTCTCATCTCTCTCCCTTCCTGTCTGTTCCTGTCTGTCTGTCTCTCTTTCTTCCTCTCACTAAAGAAGGGGGGGGGGAAGGATGTAATTTTAAAATACAATAATAATACAATAATATTGGTAGTGGCTTAGAAACAGACTCATATACCAATGGCACACAACAGAGAAGTGAGAAGGAGACCTATGAATAAACAGAAATTTTATATAGAATAAAGATGACATCACAGATCAATAGGAAAAGGACAGACTGTGTAACAGACAATGTTGGGAAAATTGGGATACCATATATAGAAAAAAGAAAAGTTCATAAAACACAAAATTAAGATATTTTCTTAATGGGAGAAGAAAGTTCATAAAACACAAAATTAAGATATTTTCTTCTGGGAGAAGAAAGTCATTATATCTAAAACTTTCATTATTTGAACTATACAAGGAACTCTCAGAAGACAAAAAGAAAAAAGGGTAATCTGGTAGAAAATTAAAGAAAAGATATTATTAGTTATATATCTTGAAGAGATGGAGAGGCAAGAGGATATAAATATATGTTTATTTCAGTGTTACCGTAACAAGGTGCTGGAGCAAAGCTATGTTTCATTAGGAGGGAGAAGAGAAATGAAACGTGAGGGACACACAGTATAAAATACTTGGCAGAAGTCAAAAGTCAGGAACAAGATTAACAGCAAAAAGGATAGACATTAAAACATAATGCCAGAAGAAAAAAGAGTAAGAAGCAGAAGAACTATACTACAATCAATGGAAATATTTTAAATAGGCACACACACAAAGTAACTGCTTATATGACAAGGATTCTTATACTTCATACATGTTCAAGAATATACATCATGCCTGTGTGGGGGAAGGGAATGGAGTAGACAGTGGCCTTGTCTCAAGCAATGATGTCAGTATGCCAATCTCCTAACACAAGCTGAGTGAAGATACTGAAATAGTTTTTGGAGGCTTCCTGGACACCAAAACTGCTTGGAGCAGGAGGCAGATTGTGTGGGAAGATGAGAGGGATGCAAACTCCATTTTCCCTAAAGCAAAGAAGTGGTGAAATGGAAGTGGATAAATAGAATGGAGCGATGAACTGGGATGGGAACAAAAGCAGAGACTGGATGGAATCAGAGCAGAAAAAGAAAGTAGAGAGCAAGATGATGAGATGATTGAGAAAGCAAGATAGAGAAACAGGAAGGAAGGAAAATTGGGAAGGAAGACTGGAGAAAGAGAAAATTGCTCATAAATCTTCTATCTCTAGGAAGTAAGCAAACATAAACTTTTTTTTCTAAGCAGTATCTTAAAAATCTAAAGCATGTAAGTACGTCCAACAAACTAGTAACAGTAACTCTTGATGCGTTGTATATCAGCAGAAATGTTTTGCACTTTCAAAGTGCCCGCTGTATTTCTTGCCTTACCTGCTTCAGTTAATATATCCATTTCAACCCTGTTCTGCAGATTCCAGCTCTCCATCTCTCACTGTAATCTCTTTCAAGTGTAAAGTGTAGAGAAACATTGTATATTTCAGTGAACCTAATTCTGGTTTTAATAAACACTAGAGCATCCTTTTATACCATAATGGTATATACATATTTTAGATTAAAAATAAAAAAAACTTTAAATACAATTTCAAGAAAGTAAATTATAATTTAAAAAAAGACTCTATAATGTCAAGTAAATAAGTATTAAGAAAAGCCTCTCACCTCTTCCTATCCCTTTAGATGAGGTTTGGGGTCTCCACAGTGGGAGTGCATAGGAACCACAATTTTAAAAAGTAACACTCTCCTACTTACCTCTCCCTCCTCTCCATATTCTTCCATACCAACAGCATCAGCCACTTCAAGGTCAAGTTATCATTTGGTTGAGGTTTAAATAAAACTGTTGTTTTTAAAAAAATGTTAGTTTGCTCCATTTTAAATATATTTCAAAGTGTTTATTTACCCTGACTATTTTCTGTCAAGTTACAGCTCTTTTACAAATCCCTTGTATTGAGATCAAGTGTGTGCTGTGAAAAACATAGTGAATGTGTCTTAGTATTTTTTATTAAAAACTTGACCATATCAATAACGCTGGAAGGTACTGGTGACAAGTCAATGTATGCTGGCCCCGAAGAGAGCAGATGTCTCAGAGAAGAGCCTGGAAAACAACACTCCTAGAGAATCAAATACCTAAGGGTTAAAAAATGGGGAAAATTTCCAAATTAAAACACCCTGGTGAGAGAAGCATTGATATTTGAGTGCAGAGGGAGAAAGAAACTAACCCGTTTCTACATTGTGTGGTCAGCCAGTATAAGTTCTAAAACTGTTCTTGGAGTCTAATGTATTTATAATATAATTCAAGTAAAAATTGGCAACCAATTTCCCCCTTTATATCTAGTATTCCCCATGGACTATTTAGCCAGAGGAGCATTTCCCCATTTTTCACGTTTGTTTATTAGTTGTATATACTGCGGGAAAGTCAGGATCATGAGGACTTCAGTGAGTAAATAGGTAAAGATGGCCTTTGGTATGGGTTTTATAGAAAGAAACAACACTATTTGGGCTACCCAGGTTATACTGTCACTCTGTGTCTAGATCTCACTTCTCAGATAACTGGGATGAACAGCTAGCTTAGCTGTGCAGAAAGTCAAGACAAAAGTTCAGTGTTGACTGAGGGCCATGCTGAGTTTAAATGATGGATCTCTCTGATTCACTAGATGATTTTTCACTTTTCCAAAAGAAAGGAAAGTGTGTGTCTGCTACCATTCTATATGAAACAAAATTATGGGCACAATTTAATGCCAGTCATACCTCTGACCTAACCTCCCTCTTGTCCATACCTTGTCTACATTGTGTGGTCAGCCACACAATGTAGCTCACACACCACACAGTGCCCAGTCACCTATTGCAAAGAAGGCAAAGGAAGTCAATCAACACACGACCCTTAGTGTCACTTCCTTAAGAAGTAATGAATGGTAGATGTGGCAAACTGGGTAGCTGGACAGTCTTGTTGCTATTGCACAAATCAGACAAAGAACTAAATTTCAAAACAAACCACATTCACATTTTTTATCACTTTCATGCCTGATACCTATCTCTATAGATGCCACATTTTATCTTTCTGCAATGTTTCATTTAAATGGGCCCACAAAGGTCAAATGTACACGAAATTGAAATCGGTACTTTCTAAATTAGTGCAGAACATGTTTATGTTCTTCCTTAACTATGTTCTATTTAACTCTCTCTGATGTCAAATTAACTGAATTGTTCAGTTTTTCCTGGACTTAAGTAAAGGTTTTAAAGTTTTTTACTTTAACAATATATTTAATTGCACAATGCAGTCGATGCCTTACAAATGTGAAAAAGTCAGAGAACATCCCAAACCTCTTTCTTATATTTTGATTCCTTGCTCTGTCCTTTTTTACTATGACACTTAAAATGTGCCTCCTACATTGAAATCATTTCTATTGAAACACCTGGAAAAGATGACCAAACAAACCAAAAGTGTATTAAATAATGAAACAAACTGTAATTAGTACAAAAGTAGATTAGATTAAAGAAGTAGGAAATGAAAGAGAGAAATTTGACACAGGAGAATAAGGGGACAAAAAAGTGGAACAAGTTTTTTTTTAAAAAAAACTTTTGTAGAGGAACCCCTGGTTTGAAGCTTTAAAGATTACCGGAAGCCCCAAAGGAGCTCCCTCCTGTCTTCTCTGAGGATCCGCCGAAGATTCAACAATTGTATGCTGAATCTTTGTGTTCTAGGTAGGATTATTTATCAGGGATTTTGTTTTGTCTGGGTTTTCAATGGCCCAGCCCCAGCTGTACGTTTAGGGGACAGACCACAGCTTCAATGAACAGAGGGCTTGAGCAATCCTTTCGGAAGCTTCCCTCCCCCTGCAGGGATGGAGTAATTAACAGACCATTAAGTCAATTCTGCTTTATTGAGGGGGATACCGTGCAGGTCATTTCTTTGAAAACTTTTGTTCTCGAAGGAAATTACAGGATTGTTTTATGTTTAGAACAGAGCCTGGTGAACTCAGGAGTCGAGAGGCAAGCTTCTGAAGCCCAGAGACCCACGGAGACAAGTAGGATAATGACTCTAATCCCATTAAAAAAAGATTTCTCCCAACCTTCCCCCCTTCTTTTATTTATTTATTTCTTTTTAAAACCAGTTAAAAGAAAAAAACGATTTGCTCATTTGGTGATAAGTAATGGGGACATGAATTACGGAGATGCCCCCAGACTGAAGTTTTTCTCGGCGTCGATAAATCTCTGAACAACTGCGATGAAACGAAGTACTGCCACCATTACTTCTTTTTATTTCCATATTAATCAAAGGCATCTGCTCCTGGAATCTACTAGTAGGGGCGAATGGGCAGTGAGTTTCCCGGCATCTGACAGGACCCTGGGCAAGGACGCGCAGGCAGCGCCTGGGTTCTCTGCGGCCCGCCGGGTTTTTATCATCGGATTGAGGTGACCTGGGTGTTCCCTGGAGGCTCCGATTACCCTAACCGCAGGGGACGTTTCACACGCACTAGAATATATTACCTCTATCGCTGGTTTGTTCTTTCTTCTCCAGGGCCTTTCACAGTGCTTGGCACATCGAAAGCACTCTGAAAGTGTTCATTGATGACGTGGAGTAAGAAGAAAAGAAACTCCAAAGGAAGTCATATCAAGGCTTACATTGCTGGGGGGCGCACCAAAGCGCTGTATGTTTATATGTGGGTTCAGAGGATGGTATGAATTCTCTTGTTCTTTTCCAGGGGTAGATGGGACAGGGGTGGGGTGGGGGGAAGAAGGGGGCAGATAAACAACCAGGAGGGGAAGAGAGTCTTCTTATAAAGTGCACTCGTTCCCATTTTCATTCCCTCCCTTGGAGTTAGGGATGATGCCTGTGGCAGAAACGCGTTCTCCACCCAGCAGCGAGCTGGTGGGAGGGGAGGAGGGGAGGAGCGCGTCTCAGCACGCGGCTTCTGTTTTCCAGGCCCAGGGCAGAGGAGGTCTTCTTGAGAGGTTGCATTTCGCAAGTAAACTGTGGCGCCCCCCAGAATCAGATCTTCCCTGACTCGCAGTTTCCCAGAGTCAGGCACAGAACGCCAGGAAGAGGCCCTGTTCAAGTCAAGGCCAGACAGAACCCTAAAACTTTGGGGGACAGCTATCCCAAGTTGCCTTGCGCCGCACCCTCCTGGCCTTCGGGAACGAGAAACCCAACCACTCCGCCCGTACCCGAACCTCCGGGCGCTGCTGCGAAATCCAGGCCCGGACCCTGGACGCCCAGATTGGCGTGTCCTTCCCTCTGCACTCCGGGGTCCTCGGCCCCGCAGGTCTCCGTCCCCCCGCGGCCCCTCCGAGGGCCGATTGGGCTCCCTTCCCCGAGGGCCGGCCGCGGACCGAGCCCACACTTTCGGTGCAGGAACCGGGAACCGGGCCCGGGCTTGGATGAGAAGCAGAGCTCCGCGCCAGGGGCTGTGGCCGGCGTCCTCCGCGGAAAGCCAGGCTGCTGGGCCCTCCGGGGTGGCTCCCCTGGACGGAACGCGGCCGGGGAAGGCGCAGCCGCCGGGCCTCCCGGGCCAAGGACGGCCCGACACGCTTTAAAAAGTTTACAGTGTCAGCGCCGGGCTGGGCTTCGAAGGGCAGGAAACAGAGAGAAGAGAGTGCGCCCGCGGCACTCGGCTCGGGTGTGGATTTGTGGTTTTTACTGTGACTGTGGTTTCTCCCTCCCGGTTTCCGTGAACGCTAAGACAGTTCGAGGCTTTCCGAAAGGGTTGACGCAGCCTGACCCCGGCCTAGCTCCGCGATGTCCCTCTCCGTGCGCCCTTCTTCTGTCGCCTGCGCCCCCTCCTCTCTGGTCCTGCAGAGCGAACTGCGAGGAGTCGGGGATTCGGCGCGGAAACCGACACTTCTCCCGGGAGGCAGCCCCAGCCTGAGGACCCCCGTTCCCTGTGGGGCCGCCGGCCGGCTCCGCGGAGGCCCCAGAGCGCAGGGAGAGCGCGGGGCCAGCTCTCCGCTCCCCTCACCGGGCGCGGGGAGACCGAGGGAAGCCACACCCCCAGCACCCCCAGCGGCTCAGGCTCGGGAGGGACCCGGCCGGAAGCCCTGGGGCCCAGGAGAGCGCTGGTTCCCGCGGGGCGCGGGCTCTCCTCCTTGGTGGATCTCCGCACCCAACCTCTCTGGCCCGCGTGGCAGCCCCGCCACCGCAGTGTCCCGAGAAAATGGCCCTGAACATTTGACAAAACTAAACAGCGAGACCCTGCAGACCGTCACCTTAGGTGTTTGCCTCCTCCCGGCTCCTCAGGAGGGAAGCGGGTACAGGAGAGGCCAGGGGACTTGGGGGTGGGGAGGGAGGGCGCGCGTTCTCCCGCAAGTGTGCGGCGAGGCAGGGAAGACGCAGGTGCGCCCGCGCCGCCAGAGCCCCTCCCTTCGTCGATTTCTTTCCAAAGTCGCTGTCAGCGCCCTTCGGCGGGGTTCTTCCTCCAGCCTCGCTTCCCAACCTGCAGAGCCGAGACCCGGCGGGGCCGCGCTAACAGGAGGCTCAATCCCCAGCGGCCGGGTTTGGCGCCGGCCCCGACGTCCCCCTGCACAGCTGCCCAGTGCAGGCCGGGAGCCGCGGCCTCGGAGAGGTGCCGCGCGAGCCAGGGGCCACCCGTCCCCCCCGGCCCCGTCAATTCCAGAGGAGCCTCCGGAGGTTGAGGCTGAGCTCCCGCGGGCCGTCTTCCTCGTGGCCGGGGCTGAGCCTCCCCCGGGCCTGTCCCGGGCGCCACAGCGCTGCAGAGCGCCGGGGGGCGCGCCGCGGCGGGAGGACCAGGAGCGCACCTGGGACTCGGGCGGCGGGAGGACCAGGAGCGCACCCGTCCCTCGGGCGGCGGGAGGACCAGGAGCGCACCTGGGACTCGGGCGGCGGGAGGACCAGGAGCGCACCTGGGACTCGGGCGGCGGGAGGACCAGGAGCGCACCCGTCCCTCGGGCGGCGGGAGGACCAGGAGCGCACCCGTCCCTCGGGCGGCGGGAGGACCAGGAGCGCACCCGTCACTCGGGCGGCGGGAGGACCAGGAGCGCACCCGTCACTCGGGCGGCGGGAGGACCAGGAGCGCACCCGTCACTGGGGCGGCGGGAGGACCAGGAACGCACCTGGGACTCGGGCGGTGGGAGGACCAGGAGCGCACCCGTCCCTCGGGCGGTGGGAGGACCAGGAGCGCACCCGTCACTGGGGCGGCGGGAGGACCAGGAGCGCACCCGTCACTGGGGCGGCGGGAGGACCAGGAGCGCACCCGTCCCTCGGGCGGTGGGAGGACCAGGAGCGCACCTGTCACTCGGGCGGTGGGAGGACCAGGAGCGCACCTGTCACTCGGGCGGTGGGAGGACCAGGAGCGCACCCGTCACTCGGGCGGCGGGAGGACCAGGAGCGCACCTGTCACTCGGGCGGTGGGAGAGGAGTGAGGGCCCGAGGTCTCTGGGAGGGGCCTAGAAAGAGCAGCGAAATCTTAGCTGAGAGAGGTGCTCAGAGAACCCACCGCCCTCCCTGAGAGAAGGGGCTTTTGAAATTTCTGCTAAGCGTATTTGTGAAGACAAAACCTTGCTCGACCCAGCAGCTTGGAAACAAAGTTTGAGAAAACTCAAGACTTTGGGCTTCCTGGGCAGCTCAAGTCCCACCCTTTTACGGGGCATAAACCCCAAGTTCCAGAACCCCGGGTGGAAGGAGACGGTCGCTAGAAACAGAAGTCTCGAGGCCTGCCTTCTCTTCTTCAGTGTGACTTCCTCTCCCTTCAAAGTTCGGTCACCAGCTGGAACCTCGCCGAGGGTTCCGTGCAGGCTTCTCAGGAGACCTCAGCCCACGAGGCTTCCGCTGTCCTTCTAACTATAAAGCAACGTTTCTGTTGGAACGAAGATGAAATGAAAAACTGGGTGTTTCTAGATGAAATTAAAAACTGCTTGAAAATTCAGAACTTTGGAGAAAGTGGCAAATTCACAACGAAAATAAAAGTTCTCCCAAATACCATCCTCATCTTCGCGGCCTGATAGCATTCATTTGAGAATTTAACGGGACGTGCAATTGAAAGGCTCCTGCGAAGTCACGTCCTAAGTTTTCCCGGTGGCATCGCCGCAAGGCCCTGCCGGGGAGACGAGTGGTGCTTGTTTCTACCCAATAAATCAAGAAGCTCCGACGACCTGGCTCCCAAGTCGCCTTCCTGCCTGAGTTCCTGCCCTGTTCTAACCCTTCCTCCCAGTCTGCGGAGGGGAGGACTTTTGTAACCGAGGGGAGGACTTTTGTAACCGAGGGGAGGACTTTTGTAACCGAGGGGAGGACTTTTGTACCCCAGAAAAGAGCTCAGTCGACTTAGGAGACCTCGACGACGTTGCAAGGAGGCCTCTTTTCCCACTTCTGGACAAACCCGGGTGGCGTTCCCTGGGCTCAACGTCTTTGTTTGTTTTTGGTTTTTTGTTTTGTTTGTTTGTTTTGTTTTGTTTTAGCGCAGTGACCCACCCCAGTAGAACTCACAGCTCTTTAAGTTGCCCGCTGAAGATAAGTCACAGGATTCCTGTCCCAGCAGCAGGGCCTCAAGAGCCAGCCTCGCCCTGGGAGAAGGAGTGTGGCCTGACATCCCAGAGACGGGGTCGAGCCCGCCGCTCAGCCGGTGGCCAAGCCTCCGGTCTCTTCCCAGGACAAGGCCTTTGGAAACAGGACTCCAAGAAGCCAGCGGCCTAGGGGAGAGTCGTTTTCCTGACCGATGAAACTTCTCTGTCCTTTCACCTTTCTATAAATAATAACCTCACCGGGCTGCCTGCGCTGGTTTCAAATAAATCCTCAAGAGCCCTTTGCTCACCAGAGAAATGAATCATCCTTGGGAAACCAATGATTATTCCTCCATGAGTCTGCCAAAACCCAGAGGAAACAAGCAGCCCCCACTGTGGACCCTCACTTCGGTCTTTCTCCCTGGCAGTGGGGGACCTGGAGGTGGGGGGGGCATGAAGAGATACGGAGGAGAATGAGTTAAACAGAGCCAAGACCCGCAGAAATGTCCTCCCAGGAAGGGGCAGCATTGGGCGGTCTGTGGAGGCCCCAGCAAAGAAAAGGCAGGTGCTTCCTAGATGTGCTGTCTTGGCTGGATGCTGGAGAAAGAGCTTATTGTCCTGGGTGGACACCTCAGACCTCACCCTCTTGAAGGAGAGCTTAGGCCTCAGCCAATAGGGAGATGATGTGACATCTAATCCGGAGGCCAATTTTGGGGTGCACATCTCAATCACATTTTTCTCTTACTCAGTGGGAAATAGAGGCCCGTGCCGTTGGAATCATCATCACTCAAGCTTGATTTCTCGTCCTCTGTAGTAAACAAACAAAACCTTCTTGCTGGATTACTTTCGCTTATGTGCACTATTTGTAACTATTATGGGATGGAGGGATGAAGAGACTAAAATTATTGCTTTAAATGACCAATAATGGCTGTTTTAGCAATCATTAATGTAGCTTTTTCTCTTCATTCTCCACTCCCCATCCCACAAAATACTTGCAAATAGTTTGTATTTATCTAAAGACCTGCCATCTTCTGAGGACAGAAAGGAGAATTGCCCTTATAAATCTACAAGATGCTAGGGGGTCACTGGCCTCACTCTGTTCACCTTAAAAGCAAAGCAGCCTCCCCTTTCTCTGAGGGGCTGCTTCCCAGGGAGCAGGCAGGGGGCTGGGTATTTGATTATTTTCTAGGGACACTCTTTGTTGGCTTTTAAAACATATACTGCATTTTAACCTGTGTTTTTTTTTTTTTTTAAAAGGCCACACGGTCAATTTAAAGTGAAAACAAATTAATTTACTGCTTCATTCTCATCTGTTGTCAACATAGCCACCACAGTCACTACTCTGCCTCTAATTTCCTGTCATTTTGGGGTTTCCAGATAACTCTTTAAAAAAATCTCAGTTGCTGAGTTTATGAGGGTCTGATTACTGCAAAGAAACAAGGAGCTCAAATGTCACAAGACTGCCAACTTGAACAGTGCCCCCATTCAAAGGACGTTTAGTTGTAATAATTAACGCTAATTTATCTGACCTTTTTACCTGTAAATGACCAGAAAAGAAAAAAAGAAAAGAAAAATTCTTCACATCTGCCACCTATTCACACCCTCTCAATCAGGCCCAAATACATTTCCTGGGTCCAGATGTTCCCTACCCACTACCCCATCTTCAAAAATATTTAGGCAAAGGCAAAGCCAGGATTTAAAGGTTCTTTTTTATTTGAAATCTCATCCAGAAACACTGGTTATTTAATAAATATATCATAGTTATCAAGAATATATAAAAAATAAAGACAGGTATTGTCTTTGAAACCCTAACAAAATATTTCAAGCAAATGTTCAGGAAAATAAAAAAAAATGGCAGCCCTCCCCAAACCACGGTTAAGTGTTCAAAGCTGATGGTGTCGAGAGCCAACCCCGCATGCAGAATAGCTGAGCAAGGGGGAGGGGCGAGCTAGAGCGAGGAGCCCGGGCTCCGGCGACCGCCGGTCTCCAGAGCAGCCCGGGAGGGTTGGGAGTGGAGTTCGAAGGGGGTTGGGATGGAAGCAGAAGCGTATGTGCTTGAGTTCGGGTCTTTGCACTCTGCCCCCGTGTTCGTTTCATACAACCACAGACAGATACGGAGTACTTGGGAGAATTCACTAATAGATCCTTGTTACAAGGAAAAGGGCATCACGGCCTGCACAACATGTTTAGACAAGATTCATTGAGAAGCGTGCATGCATTCTTTCGACCTACACTGCGTCTTAAGAAAAACCCACAGAGAGATGCGTCATACCCTGGACCGGAGGGGAGGGGAGATTCAATACTTGGGCCTGGATCTTTTTTCTCTTTCTCTCCCGGTTGTCTCTAGAAGACAAAACAGCTGCGGAGAGGGTAGCGACCGTCAGCACTGCACCCGTCTCCAGGAAGTATGTACATTCGTTTGGCACCAAAGGGATGGTTGTCTTTTCTAAGGTAAAACACAGAGCCAGAGGAAGCCAACTCTAAAGTCCCGCAGCAAGTTTTAACGACGCCGATCCCCCTCTTTCTACAACAAGCGCAGGTTTGACAAGCGCGTGTGGCGGTGAGAGAGCCTGGCGCGGCCCGGGGAAGGGGAGCATGCATGCAGGACTCGACGTCTGGCTCGAGTCTCCCTTCCTACCGCCGAGAAACGGCGGTTTGGTTTTGACCCTTTCCCTCCAGGGGCCAAGGGGGGCTGGAGAGCGCGCAGCCGGCGTGGGAGGCCCCGGGCCCCGCGCCCGCCCTCCCGCAGACCCGGGGCCTGGCCGCCCCCGTCCCTCCCGGCCCGGCGCGCGGCCCTCCCGCCGCGCCCCCGCGTCCTCCGCAGCCGGGCCGGCCTGCCGCTCACTTGAGCAGGTCCTTGGACTCGGCCGACAGCCGCGCCATGCCGGCCGTGGAGAGCGCGGCCAGGTGCGGCGGCGGCGGCACCTGGCAGACGGCGCAGGGGCAGGGCAGCCCGGCCCAGTGCTGGAAGCCGCCGCCCAGCTGCAGCGCGGGCGGCGTGGCGGGCGCCTTGAGCAGCGAGTGGGGCGGCCGGATGGAGCCGAGGGCCGGCAGCGAGGCGGCGGACAGCGGCGACGAGGCGGTGCCGGCCGACAGCGCGCCGCCCAGGATCGGGTGCACCGGGTGCACGGCGTTGGCGGCGTGCGCCGGGTGGCCGGCCGAGTGGCCCACGGTCCCGCAGTGGAAGGCCGAGTGGTGGCCCCCGTAGATCTCTCCGACCAACCTCTTCATCTCCTCCAGGGAGCTGGTGAGCATGAGGATGTAGTTTCTGGCCAGCAGGAGCGTGGCGATCTTGGAGAGCTTCCTCACCGAGGGCCCGTGCGCGTAGGGCATGACCTCGCGCAGCCCGTCCATGGCGAGGTTCAGGTCGTGCATCCGCTTGCGCTCGCGGCCGTTGATCTTCAGCCGCAGCTGCTGCAGGTCCTGCTCCGACAGCTGCTTCTTGATTTTGTACTTGGTGCTCTCGCCTGCGGCCTTGGCGCCGGCCCGCGAGAGGCCTCCCCCCGGCATCTTCTGCACCATGTCGCCCTGCGTGGAGGAGACCGAGTTGAGGCGGCTCTCCTGGTGGTGGTGGTGGCGGTGGTGGTGGTCCCTCAGATACATCTCATCCATGTCCGGAGAAGAGGCTCTGCTAGAGACAGAGCTCGAATCAGAATTCATTTTATTACAGGGGGGTGCGTCCCGACCTTGGGGAGGCTTTAGGCGGGAAATCAAGAAAATCTTGAATTAAAAAAAAAAAAAAAATCTGCACGCCCAGCAACCCAGTTCTCAGCGACAAGACGTGAGAAGAAACGCTGAGGCTCTGCCTTTCCCCGCCTTTCTCCCTCCCCACGCCCCTCTCGGGCTCGGCTCTTTCCTGGACAGCTAGTTGGCGCGTGCTTGAACTAACCTCGCGCTGAGGAAGAGGGGCTTTTATAGAGCTGCGGCGGAGAAAAGAAACAAAAGAAACCCTCCTATCTGTCCTGGGCTGGTGAGGATGACGTGCCATCCTTCAGGGCGGTGCGCTTTGCTGTCCCATTTAGCAAGGACTCCCATTCATATTCATGGTGGGGCCGCCCGGGGACACCTCCGCTCCGAACCGCTAGGAGCCCCCAGGCGCAAAACCCGCTGATTGACACACTCGCCGCTCCAGCTCGCGCCTGCCCGGTTTTTGTTTTATTAAACTTGCCTCCACTCCCAATCCCCTTCTCAATTTCTCTAAGCAAATCACGCCCAAGAAACAGAAGGAAGGGAAGGAAAGGGATTAGGAAAGTTGGCGGAGATTCCTCTGGGTTTGGAGAAAGGAACTGAAACATTCTTTCTCTTTCCTTTCCTAGCGACTCTCAATTTTTTGGCAGATGTGGGCGAAGAAGTTCTGACGGAACGGTTTCTGGGAGGGACGCGGGAGGAGGCAGGTCCAGCGCGCAGGCGTGGGTGGCGGCGAAGGAGACTGCAGTACACGTGCGTTCTCTCGCGGTGTGGGTTTTTCTTTAATAAGTTATCTTTTCCCTTCCGTGTACTGGGCCCTTCGGTGTGGCTTCAAAGGGACACTCGTGTCTGGTCATGGTTTCCCCCTGACACTGCTGTGGGGATGGGCCTCTTCCTTTCGGTGTCTTTTTTTTTTTTTTTTTCGTTTTAAAAATGGATTACTGAAAGTGTTTCATCTTCACGCAGTTTTCTGACTTAGACCTGGAACTGTGGTGATGGTGCTGGGGGCGGGGGGGGTCCCAGTGTGACAGAAAGGGCCCTTTACGAAAGGGAGGGGAGGGAAACAAGCCGAGGCAGGCGGGAGGGAGTCAGGGGTCGGAAAGGCCCCCGGGAACTCCGCAGAGAGCGTTCTTGCTTAGGCGTCCCCGCGATCGCGGGGCCCTGGTGACGCGAACGAAGGTGGGGCAGTCCCGGGCCGGAAGCTGGGCTGCCTCTGGCCGCAGTGCGGACTTCGGGAGTTCGGGGCGAGCCGTGGACATCAGTAGCCCAGGGTCGAATAATCAGCTACATTGGTGTGTGTGTGTGTGTGTGTGTGTGTGTATGTGTGTGTGTGAGAGAGAGAGAGAGAGAGAGAGAGAGATTGAGAGAGAGAGAGGGAGAGAGAGAGAGAGAGAGAGAGAGAGAGAGAGAGAGAGGTCCTGGAGAGCCCCTGTGCGCGCGCGCGCGGGCACTGCGGCCCAGCGCAGTTTTTCTGCGGATACAGAGCAGGCCTGGAGTTTGGAGATTTCCGTGCGAGTGCCTAGGTCGTGCCGGTTTTTCTTCCCCCTTGCTGTGTTTTTGTCAATCGGGAATCGCTAAGCAGCGTGAGGGGTGGGAAGGCAGAAGTCCCCAGAAGGGAGAGAGCCCGGGGCGGCTCCTAGGAGGACCTAAGCTCCCCCACACTCCCGGCTCCGGGCTCCGAGGGACCCAGGATGGACGCTAGGTTGTGCCGAGTGTCTACGCGCAAAGTGAGAAACCCAAACAATCCAGGGACCGCTTGTAGTTTGGCCTCAGTCTGCGCGGCAGAGTCACTGCAGGTCTCTATGTCCGCCTCTGGGGAGGAGGAGGCCTCACTTTCCAGGGACCCGAAGAGACCGGCCAACAGAAGAGGGAGGGATGCCAGGGTCCTGAGTTTGCCCGCTCTGAGAGTCTGACTCGTGGGCAGTCACACGGCGTGAGAAGCGCTGGCAATACCAATCGATTGGGGAGACAGGCGCAACATTGGAAGGGATGCTTTTTCTTCATCAGACTTTGTAAAGAAGAAGAAGAGGAGGAGGAGGAGGAGGAGGAGGAGGAGGAGGAGGAGGAGGAGGAGGAGGAGGCCAGGACTTCAGTGCCCTTGAAGTTTGGACACAAGCTTCTTATCCTTCAATCACCTCCATCTCCATGAAAGAAAACTTTCCTAACACTGAGAAGCCAGGAGATTCGATTGATTGTGGAAAGACTGATGTCCAAACTCACTCTTCATATCTAAGCCAAAGCAATGCTTAACTCACCAGACTCGCCCATTTCAGCTCAGTGACACCGCCCCCCCCCCCCCCCAGCTGCTCGAGTGAGAAAGGTTTCCAGAACAATCCACAGACAGAAGCTGAGAGTCAGGGCAGGGCTCCGAGGACGTCCCTCTGGGACTGGCCCGCGGATGCTGTAGCTGTGGGGGTGGAGGTGGGAGGTAGGGAGCGGGCACTGCAGGAAAAGTGACTCCCCGCCCTTGGGCAATGCATGGGACCCACCCACCCAACACACACCCCCTGATTCCCCTCGCTGACCCTTGGGAATCCAGGTGTCTCTCTGATGCCAAACTGTGAGTGCTGCTCTACAGTTCTGATTTTGCGAAGTAACCAAAGTTTGTGTAGAGCAGAAGGTGGCAAGTGAAGAAGTAGAAAAATCTTGCTGATGATAGATATTCTATCTTATTAAAGATTTTCAAGTTTGGCCTGGCCTGTGGTGGCGCAGTGGGATAAAGCGTCGACCTGGAACACTGAGGTCGCCGGTTCGAAACCTTGGGCTTGCCTAGTCAAGGCACATATGGGAGTTGATGCTTCCTGCTCCTTCCTCCCCCCCCCCGTCTCTCTCTCTCACTCCTCTCTCTCTAAAAAATCAATAAATAAAATATTTAAAAAATAAAAAAATATTTAAAAAAATTTCAAGTTTCTTAGAGGGCATTCTGAAATAAGGTGTAAAATTCGCCCGAATTAATCGAGAAGGTTGCAGGGGAAAGACAGTGTAGGGAGAAATACAAGCTGAACTGTTCAGTTTAGTTCCGGGGCTGGAAAGACCGGGGCCGGGGTTCTGGGAGTCGGAACCAGACACCTCTCCTCCCTGCCATCTCCTTTCCATCAGGAGGGGGACGTCCGCCGACCTCGATCAACTCCGGGGGGTGGGGAGCTAGGCGGGGAAGGAGCCAGGGCCTCTGTCTGCGTCCACCGGAGCCCCTCCACCCCCACAGGGTTTTTATGCAATGCTTGAAGTGCCCGGTCTGTCGCGTTCAGGTTCAGGACCCAAGGTTGCATCCCGGGCACAGTGTGTCCCTTCCTTTCTGGTTGCCTTCTGGTCTCCTGAAGGGCAGTTGTGACCGTGTGCTGTGGCCCAAGGTCCAGGGCCTCAGCCAGACCAGCATTTTCAGTGAGGCCTTCCCGCAGTCTCAGACCCTCCTAGGAGATTTGTTCCTCCTTCTCTCTCTCTCGGAGAGATGAACAACGAGAAGAGGAAGGGTGGGTGAGTAAAGGAGCCACACTTGGCTCGCTATAAAATGGGTCATACCCACCAGGCCCCCAAGGAGAAGGCTCCCGCCAGGCGGCCCTCTCGCTGCTCCCCAGTGCTGGCCTCTCCGAGTCGCTTCCGACCTTGAGGGTTCCCCGCAAACCCTCATCAGTCCCTCGGGATACGTCCGGAACCCGATGAGGAGAAGGCGCGGAGGCCGGGAGCGCGAGCAGACAGCTTTCCTCAAAGGGGCTCTCTGCCCTCGCGCACCGGCCGTGAGCAGGGAGGAGAGGAAGGACGCGGTCTGGGCCGCCGCCGCCGAAGCCGCCCGAAGGGGCGCTAGCCGCAGCTGCGCCGTGACCTTGGCCCGGGCCCGGGGCCGGTTCAGGGGCTCCGACGAGCGAGGAGCCGGAGCGAGCCACCCAGCGGCCGCAGCCCGAGTCCTCGCAGTGCGGCAGCCGCAGCGGCCGCGGCCGCGCGGAGATCGGGGTCGTTCTTTGGCAACAGGTGTGTCCCCAGGCTTTCGCTCTGCTTCCCGACCAGCCCCCTCGGCTCTGGGAAGAGCCTGGGAGCTTCTCGGCCCTGGGACAACGCAGGAGAGCGGCGGGTCGGCGCGGGGACCTGGTCGGAAGCGCAGCCCAGCCTCCCCCGCGCGCCCCGGGCGCACAACCTCCGCGCTGAGACTCCGGAGACCGCGCACTCCGGGCGCTCTCCGCGCTTCCTGACCCCCCTTCACCCCCCACCGCCAGGGACCACCCCTTACCCGGTGCCCGGTGCGTGCCCTCGGCGCCCGGCGCCCACCGCTCCGCAGCCCCAGCCACGGGCTCGCTCTCCAGCAGCTGCCGGCGCTGCCAACGGCCGAGGAGGTTTGGGCTCAGGAGCAACTCGACCCCCAAACCCCTCCTAAGAGGCCGGCGGCAAAGGTCGCACTGGCGGGCCTGCCGAGCTGCTCCCGCCAGGGGTCGGTCAATCAGCGACGTCCAGGGGGCTCCTGTCTATCGTCCAGCCTCAAACTTGACCGGGAGAAACTTTGGCTGAGACCGAACGGCGGGAGGCTGCCTGCCCCGTGGGCCTCACCTTTTAACCCAATCACCCTTTCAAACCCAGAAAGATAGAAGGGAAACCCAGACAGCTCTAAAGATGTGCCTTCCTGTGCAACCGGAGAAAGAGCCTAAAAACTCTAGTTGACCACGAAGGAAATGGTCAAAAAGTAGTTTTTGCCTTTATCTGAGTAACAATTGCTTCACAATAATAGCAGCGGGGTCGAGGACAATCACAACTGTTAGGCTGATCAAAGAAGCCGTTATCAAAAAGAAAAAATGATAAGTTTTCAAAAAATTAAATGTCAATACAGATGACAGCCAAGCCGGAATGATCTTCTTTCCAAACAGCACATTCTGGCTGACGGCGTTGTGGCTAGGAACTGAACCCCCAGCCCCCAGCCAGAGGTCGGCCTCGAAATCCCAACACTGCAGGTGCTAGAAGGACCCTAGAGGGCGGATCTGGGCCGGCTGACCAAAGCGTTTGTTTTCTGGGTTGCTCCATATTTTACACAAGATCTTGAATACTCACTGATCTGTCCAGTAGCTCTTTTCTTTTTAAAATCTGATATTCATGTAAAAATAAAAAACACAGTAGAAATTGAAAGACAGCAGAATTTTATGAGGAGAGAGTAACTGCTTTCTGCAATATTAGATTTGAGACTGGAAGATGCAAGGAAGTTCCAGCATAGCATAAATCAATGAGGTGCTAATTATGTGAATATATAGGTAAGTTAATACATTGGCAGAAGAAGAAGTTTGATTTTAATGATGCATAAGTAGCAAGTCTGGCTAGAACTTACAGACACATTACAATTATTTAAAGACCGACTAAAGTCAAAGGAGATATGAATTTCTGGGCTTCATTTATAGGATTTTGCTTAATTAGTGAGCATACTTCAGTACTTTTTTTTTTCTTTCCCATTCTGGTAACATCTGCTCAATTGCCAAAACCTCACTGAGCTTCCCTCCTAAGCCTACAAATTGAAAACAATTTTTCCTGAAACTAGAATGTTTAGTTTGATATAAATATCACCAGTGATCAATCATATAAACCAATGAGTTACATTAAAATTTGCATACTTATATACACATTCTTGGCATGTGTCCTGACATTGTAGATTTGTAGTTCCATTAATATCAATACTTTAAGAACTACTAAGTAGCTAATTTCAGATTAGTATTTTATTTTTAACTTAATTCTTTTATGATTTTATAGTTAAAGTCACTGTATATAATTTGATATCTTAACATAAAATAGCACAGAATACTAAAGTCTGCTTTTTATTTTTGAAAGTTATTATAGCATCTCCTTGATACATTCTATTAGAATTAGATAGTTAAATATTGCTCTACTCTTTGCTAAAGTGCTTAAGGTATTTAATTTTATTTTTAGCGATAGTTACTTTAGAGATAAATGTCTCATGTACCATATATTATTTTCATTTTCTGTTCAGTAATATTCAGGTTTATATAAAATGTATATAAATAAATGATACTACAAAGCAATTAGAATGTAAGAACCTATTTATAAAGCAATAGGATAAAAAAAGGTGTTAACACTTGTGTCATCAACTTATGCTACTTTTTTATTATAGGTATATATACATGTATGTTCTGTTCTGAAACATACATGTACGTTTGCATAAAGTTAAATACATTAAAATGTTTATTTGAGGCCTTTGAGTTCTAAATAAAAAGAAATGATATTTTTAAATGATAATAAAGACAATATATTACACATCTGTTCATAAATAGAGTTAATTTGAAACATTATAGTGACTGCTAATAAATATAGATTGAAACATTATATTGAAAAGATGATAATTAAAGAATATGCTACTGAATCTTAAAATCAAAATGGCAGTTTTCAAAAATCAACATTTCCATGGCTGGTTGATGTGATACAGAATCTGTGGGGTGAACCAGATGGACTCAGCTTCATTATTTCTAAGAACAAATGAAAATGTAATATATGATTGTGTCTCATTAGCCCATTGTATTTTTTTTATTTATAGTCATGTTTTATTTTGTTTGCATAACACTGAGAGTCTGAATGAAGTTTCTAAAACCAAATTGTCAGTGTTTACAACATTGGCTGAATTTTTATCTTCATCATTACATCATATTATAATATATGATAGAATAAAATTGAAGCAATTATCCAGGCAATCCAAACCTCAGGTTCTGTTTTTATTTTATTTTGGTGGGGTAGAGGTATGAAGGGTAGAAAGGGAAAAAGCAGATAGGAAACATACTATCACTCAAAGTTTCTATGTGTTTATCATTCTATCTTTTGCCATGCAGACCAGTCTGAATCTCCTGTTTAACAGCTGAAATGATATTCACAACAGTACTATCAAGAACTGGCTGTAAAACAGTCTCATACATTTGGAATATGTTAATTTTTACAGCATAAAATGATAATAAAATAAATATCTTTTCATAACAAGACATTATTTAAGATAGTGATGAAAGAAACTTGATAATTTTCCAAGCCTTCATATTTTCCTAGTAATTTTGATTATCCTATAACTTTTAATAATAAGAAATAGCAAACTACTGAACTATTTATATTCACAGAGGTGATTACTTCAATTAGCCACTTTAGACCTCTGTTTAGCCTTCTTTTTTATTATGGCAAGTATAATAAACATGAGTAGACTTACAGAAAAAAAAATACCCTCTGAAATGAGAAGGAAAAAAAAAAGAGGGTATAGAAAATACTGTGTGCATGTTCTTAGCTCACAATACATAACCTTAATCCTACCCTTAAGTGCATTTTATGGAGTTGTTTGTATAAAAGCACTTCCCAAATATATGTTTATTTTATAAAGTTATGGAAATTGTAACACTGATGTTAATATCATATTCTAATATAAAATGCTTTTGCAACTGTTTTTCCAAAGTCAGAGCTAGAGCCAGTTTGCTGATCTTATTTCAATGCCCAGTGGGCTCTCTGGCATTCTCAGTCACCATTCATTTCCTGCAATACATTAAACCCGCCTAAGTGTCTGAGTTACGGTGGTGAGAATGAACACTGAGTAATTCTTGGGGGCTATACTTCTGAGCACTAGGATGTCTCAGAAACTGCTTTAGAGGGGAAATGAGAAACTGACAACATTATCAGACTGCAGCCCCGCAAAGAAATAAAATTTTTGAAAGTCAATACTATAGGTATCCTAGTGCTGTTGGTCAGAGTTTCCAAAGAAGTTCTTAATCTTTTCAATGGCCAAGAAGAAAAACAAACAAACAACTTTCAGCTTTATATTGAAGGAAAATTTCAGTGTCCCAATTGCTCATAATGCAATATGCAATGCAGTGACTTAAATAAGAATATAAGACTAAAAAATTCATACTGAGAAAAAGACAATTTTTATTTTGTCACAATGATTTATTTTAAAATGACTTCCAGAGTCAAAATTCTTTCTCTCTGAAAGAAAATAAAGCTTTTGTGTGATTCATTTGTATTAAAAAAAATCAAATGCAATTAATTGGGTATATAACTTTTAAATACATTTGCTATAATTGCCCTGTTTCTTCATCTTTATCAAAGTTTTACCTCCTGTGGAAAGTAAAGCAGGGGATGATGACTCCTCTGCTCCCATTAGATTTATTAACAAAAGTAATTACATTAAGTGAAAAATAATGCCTTTGTGGAAGTAGTGCCAAGAACAGGCACCTATTAGAAAAATATTGCTAAAAGATGTATATGGCTGGAGAGATGTTGGCCAAGAGTCCATAACCAGTTCAGCTTAAGAGTTTCAAGTAGCTGCAAAAACTAAAAACAAGAGGGAGTATGAAGATTGGGGTTGAAAACCATTTATTTAAAGACAAGACTAGACTAACAAGAGAGTAGTTCCTCTCAATATTTGTGGTGTCCTTCATGTCCATTTGATAAAGACATCAACAGCAAAGGAAATGAAAATAAACATGAGCAAAGATATAAATATATAAAGCACATTATGTAAGTTTTTAAAATAAGTCGTCTTTTGGCTAAAGCTTGAAGATACCATGGGAGGATTGTAGGAAAGATGAGCTCTTATAGCGCTAGGAATAAGAGATTTTTTTTTGGTAACTCTTAGGTTGTAAACATAGAAATGCCACTTCCCCATTGATGAGAGTGCCCTCTTCATGGCATGAGGACCAGAGGCAGATTTTTTTTTTTTTTACTTTTACACAGGGACAGAGAGAGAGAGAGAGAGAGTCAGAGAGAGGGATAGATAGGGACAGACAAACAGGAATGCAGAGGGATGAGAAGCATCAATCATCAGTTTTTCTTTGCAACACCTTAGTTGTTCATTGATTGCTTTCTCATATGTGCCTTGATCGTGGGCCTTCAGCAGACCGAGTAACCCCCCTTGTTCGAGCCAGAGACCTTGGGTCCAAGCTGGTGAGCTTTGCTCAAACCAGATGAGCCCGCACTCAGGCTGGCAACCTTGGGGTCTCAAACCTGGGTCCTTCTGCATCCCAGTCCGACGCTCTATCCACTGCGCCACCACCTAGTCAGACAAGAGGCAGATATTTTACATAAAAGAGTTCACAACCCATCAAATTTCCTAGATAGGATATACTGCTTACCACAAATTTCTTACTATTTCTGAACTTTAATCATCTGCATAATAGAACTAACACTTGTGATATATGCCATTATGAGGATTAAATAATAATATCTTGCAAAGCTTTTAAAATCACTTTTGAAAAAGAAAAATTTTCAACCTGTCTTCTATGTATATTCTTCCCACCTACAATATTTGTTCAGCTTTATTCTTATATAATTTGCCTTGTAAAAATAGTATCCTGGTAATTTTTTACATTTTTCTCTTATCTCTCCTCACTGTTAAGGCAGGGACCCGCTCTTTTCTGTGGCCCCCACCCCTGGCCAGTTGAGAATTGGTAATGTAAGCATACCAAAGCACCTCTTAGATGTTGGAGCAGGTATCTGGAAAGTGCCTTGACTCTCAGAAATAAAATTGAAATATAGAATCCACTAGTTTTAGAAGGCAGTATGACAAGATCTCAGTCCCGCTAAGTAACATGGTAGGAAAAAAGCCAGTTGAAAACAGAGCTTTAAGGAGAAGGCAGCAATAAGCAGTGTTGAATTCTTTTGATAGGTCTGGTGAGAGGGAGACCGAAATTTACCAATATGGAAGACATTGCCAATCCATAATAGACCAATTTCAATAATATAATGGGGTAGTAGTCAGAATGGAGGAAATCTGAGGGAAAAAATAGGATGGAAGAAAATAGAAAATGTAAATATAAAAACTCTTTCAAATAGTTTTGTTAAAAAGAGAAACAGAAAAGTGGTACAATTCTGGAACAGTATTTCTTTTCTCTTTTTTTTGTGACAGAGACAGAGAGAGGGACAGATAGGGACAGGTAGACAGGAAGGGAGAGAGATGAGAAGCATCAACTCTTCGTTGCCGTACCTTAGTTGTTCATTGATTGCTTTTTCATATGTGCCTTGATGGGGGGTGGGGTGGGGAGAGGCTATAGCAGAGAGAGCGGCTCCTTGCTCAAGCCAGCAACCTTGGGCTCAAGCTGGTGAGCCTTGCTCAAACCAGATGAGCCCGTGCTCAAACTGGTACCTTGGGGTTTTGAACCTGGGTCCTCTGCGTCCCAGTCCAAGGCTCTATCCACTGTGCCACCACCTGGTCAGGCGTATTTATTTTCTTTCTTTTCCTTTTTTTTTTTTTTTTTTTTTTTTTTGAAGCTGGGAGAAATGATAGAATGCTGTATATTCTTGTGAATGATCTAGTAAAGAGAAGAAACGGACCGTGCAGACAGGGGACATGCTGGATCCATGCCCTTGCATAGGTGAGATGGGCCGGACACGATGCACAAGTGGAGAGCATAGGTCTTAAACAGGAACACAGGAAGGATAGCATGATGGAAGGCAGCAAATAGACCCAGATGCAGGAAGGCAGGTAGAAGAAGGGTGGGTGCTTTCAGAAGATTTCTTCTTTTAATCTTGTTTTCTCAGTCATATAAGAAGCATGGTCATAGCCCTGGCCGGATAGCTTGTTTGGTTAGAGCATCGTCCCAAAGTACAGCGGTTGCCAGTTCAATTACTGGTTAGGGCACATAGAGGAACAGCTCAATGTTTCTGTCTTTCTCTCTCTCCTTTCTTCTGTAGCTGAAATTAATAAATACATAAAAAAAATTTTTAAAGCAAGATCACAGCTGAAAGTGAGAATTGGGGAATGAAATATTCGGGATTTGAAGAGACAAAAAATATGAAGCAATCTTTTAGGAGAACGGAGAGTAAATGTGCTGAGAAATGTAGAGGGGTTGCCACATCACACACACACAGGTGCACTGCAGGGACGCAGCAGCGATGACACCAGGGCCACTGCTAGTTAGTCACCCACTGAGGGTAGGAAGGACCGCGATGCCGCGGGGTCCCGGGCCTACCACACAGATACCACCAGTTGCCTGTGCAAGTCACTCTTCCTTTTTTCCCGTGTAAACAGATGTGTAATTTTTTATATTTGACAACGTTCTCACACTGAGAGGATGACTCCAGGTCGGTCTCAGCGATGGTCATCTATCTCCATTTGTCCAGTCTTCACTCTCTCTATCAGCAATGGAGGTACCATAGGAGAACAAGGGACAGCCTACTGGAGAAGCTGTTTTCTTCATTTCTGACAAAAAGAAATCTTTTTGACTTCGACTCTCTGCTTCTTCAGGATAAAAATGACTAGAACTGTGGCGGCCGTTTTGTTACTGTGAGGTCCCATGAGAATGAAAAGCCAGCCTATTGACAGAGCAGAAAGGAAGCTAAGGGCAAGCACTGATTAAGCCCCTAGACCAGACCTGCATCAACTTCCCAGACACCTTTGTATTGAGTCTAATGAATGTCTCTATATTGTTAGAGCCATTTACTTGAGTATTCTGTAACTTGCAGCCATATGCATTTTAACTGATGGTATTCCTAGGTTCAAAAATGATAACCAAGTCCTGGCTGGATAGCTTGCTGGGTAGAGAGCATCATCCCAATATGCAAAGGTTGCAAGTTCAACCCTTGGTCAAGACCCATACAGGAACAGATTGATGTTTCTGTTCTTTCTACTTAAAATCAACAAATAGCCCTGGCCGGATAGCTCAGTTGGTTAGAGCATCATCTGGAAGCACAAAGGTTGCCAGTTTGATTCCCAGTCAGGGCATATAGAAGAGCAGCTTAGTGTTTCTTGTCTCTCTCTCCCTTTCTTCCTCTCTCACTGAAATCAATAAATAAAAATTTTAAAAAATCAACAAATAAAAATTTAATAAATGATAACCAACATTTAAAAAATTTATATATGGCCTGACCAGGAGGTGGCGCAGTGGATAGAGTGTCGGATAGGGATGCGGAAGACCCAGGTTCGAGACCCCAAGGTCGCCAGCTTGAGCGAGGGCTCATCTGGTTTGAGAAAAATCTCACCAGCTTGAGCCCAAGGTCACTGGCTCGAGCAAGGGCTACTCGGTCTGCTGAAGGCCCACGGTCAAGGCATATATGAGAAAGCAATCAATGAACAACTAAGGTGTTGCAATGCGCAATGAAAAACTAATGATCGATGCTTCTCATCTCTCCGTTCCTGTCTGTCTGTCCCTGTCTATCCCTCTCTCTGACTGTCTCTGTAAAAAATAAATAAATAAATAAATAAAAATTTTATATATGATGTGTGGCTATATAAAGAGAAGACCCAGTTCCTAATTTCACCCCAAATAAGGTATATACAGTTCAAAATATTACCACTATTCCACTTTTGGATACATTTCCAAAGAAGTTGAAAGCAAGATCTCAGAGAGAACTCATGTTCATAGTGTTAACTCATGAAAAGCCCGAGTGGAGGCACCAACATGTAATTGGTGAATGAATGGATAAGCGAAATGTAGTAGTTACATATAATGGGGTATTAGTCAGCTTTAAAAAGGAAGGGAATTAGCCCTGGCCAGATGGCTCAGTGGTAGAGCATCGGCCTGGCGTGCAGGAGTCCTGGGTTCGATTCCCAGCCAGGGCACACAGGAAAAGTGCTCATCTGCTTCTCCTCCCCTCCCTCTCTCCTTCCTCTCTGTCTCTCTCTTCCCCTCCTGCAGCCAGGGCCCCATTGGAGCAAAGTTGGCCCAGGTGCTGAGGATGGCTCTGTGGCCTCTGCCTCAGGCGCTAAAATGGCTCTGGTTGCAACAGAGCAACGTCCCAAATAGGCAGAGCATCGCCCCCTGGTGGGCATGCCGGGTGGATCCCGGTCGGGCGCATGCGGGAGTCTGTCTGACCGCCTCCCCGTTTCCAACTTCAGAAAAATACAAAAAAAAAAAGGAAGGGAATTCCGACCTACGTTACACTGTGGATGAATCTTGAGGACATTATATTAAATGAAATAAGGGAGCCACAAAAAGATAACTAATGTATTAACTTACCTGTATGAGGTATGTTGAGTAGTCAGATTCACAGAAACTTTGAATGGTGGTTGCCAGGGGTTGCAAGAAGGGGGAGAATGAGAGTTAGTGTTTACTTGGTATAGAATTCCAGTTTTGTAAGATGAAAACATCCTGGAGATTGCCTGCACAACTATGGTATGTGCTTAACACATCTGAACTGTATGCTTAAACATAACTAAGATGATAAATTTTATGTCATGTGTAGTTTACCACAATGAAAAATAAAAATAAAATATAATACTGAGAAATAAGATAAGTATAACTCACAAAGAAAATCATAAAGCTTATTGAGAAATTATAGGACTCATGAAAATCAAGCACGCTATGTGAGATTTTTATAATGACAAATATTCAGCAGAAGTTTTTTTTTTTAAATCATTCAAATGTGTGAAGTAATTGGAGTACATTGAGAAGCAAGTAAAAGTATAAATAAATCAATCAGAAGGTATTGACTTGCAAGTTATACCAACATATTATAGCTGTATCACATATAAATTAATTTTTTAAAAACAGAATTGTTTTAATTGTTTCAAAACAGAATTGTATATGGAAAGAATAGAGCTGTGAAGTTTCAATCCATTAGGAAACTCCTAAGTGGTAAGTTCAACAATACGTCCTTTTGAAATATATTTTTACTTTATAACAAGAGCTACTTAATAGTTGCTGACCACCTACAATATATTAAGTTCTTACATGGAGTATTTATAAGCCCCCCAAAAAGCTTCCAAGGTATATAATATCCAATTTAAAGATGGGAAAACTGAAGCTCAATAAGGTTAGGTAGCAAGTATATCCTAACAGACACACTGTAAAAAAGTGCGAGGCCAGGATTCATCTGTGTTTTGTCTACCATCCATTCTGAATTATTGCTGTCAAAATCTGATTATAGGAAGCGGAGAGTCTGGACTTATGTCTCCACCCAGTGGCAGAGTTAGTGTCTCTGTTCCACCTCCTCCAACCCCCTTCCCCCACTGGGCTGGTTTCCACACAGTTCTGCTGATAGAGGAGATTTACATAAGATCCAGAGTCTCATAACATGAATGTCCAGAACACACTGAAGATGCCTTATCATACCAAAAATCAGGAAAGCCTCAACTTGAATGAGTGAAGAGTCAGCAGACACCAACACCAAGATGACACCGATGTTGAAATATGTGACAAGGACTTAAAAGCAGCCATGATAAAAAATGCTTCAATAAGCAATTACAAACACACTTGAAACAAATGAAAAGAAAAAAAAAAGAACACAGCATAAATAGAAGAGATGATAAGAACCAAATAGAAATTTTATAACTGAACAATATTATAAGCACAATAAAAATCTCATTAGATGGGTTTGAGAGAAGATAGAAGGAAGAAGCAATGAATGTGAAAATAAAACAATTGAAATCATCCAATTTGAACAACAGAGAGAAAAGGGCTGAAAATAAAAATATGATTAAAAGCAGAGAGTTGTAATTTGGCACCACACAAGCGTTTTGGTATTTGAGATCATGTCTTACAGAGATGGTGCCCCATTTAAAATATATATTCCAAATAATTCCTGCTCTGGAGCGGTTACAGGTAATTTGTTTGAAGGTAACTTTTTTTTTTTGTCATCTGAAGATGTGACTTTTCTATGGCAGAGATAACATAAGTGGTTTTCTTTCCAAATGATTATGAAGAGAAAAATAGAATATTTAAGCTCAAAAATACTTTAAAGAAGTATGTAAAAGCAGTTTATAAATTGTACAATTTGAGGAATACAAGCTATTACTGTTTTAGTCCAATCCTTTTATTTTATGCATGAGGAATTTATAGGCAAAAAATACAAAACAAAACAAAAGTGACTTGCTTAAGGTTAATATCTAATTAATAACATATTTGAAAATGGACCCCAGGTCCAATAACAACTACTGTGAATCTTTTCCCATTAATAAAATGAATTTAGAAAGAAACTTATTTCTAAGAAAGAGGTATGCTTTTTAGCACCACTTTGCCTTTGAAAGTAATATTCCAGAGTTTATGAGAAGTTAATCTTTTTTTTTTTTTTAAAAAGCCACATTATTGGAAAAGATGTCAAAGAACTACCAAAATACATCAGAATATAATCTTACAATCAAAATTTCCTGTTGCTAAGTAAAAATATAATATAATCTAGAGCAAAACTTTTCTTACATATTTGCTAATGGGAGTTATGGAATCAGCTGTGATACAATATAACCTTAAAAAGTGATAATTGTTTTCTGTGACATTTTAAACCTTTATAAAGAAAAACAGGCCTTTATAGGAATAGGAAGCTGGGGGTGGGGCAATAGAATGATCGGAAAAACAATTCTGTTTTTCCGGGGGTGGGAGGTGCCTACTTCTGTCTCCACAGCAAGTATAAGAAAACAATTTCATTATTTCAACAACGTTTTTCAGATTTCAAAACTTACTTTCCATTATCCAGAACACCCCTTAATCCCCAACGCCAACAAATGACACCAAATCAAACCCCTATCAGCTATAAGTCATTGCCGCAAAGCTGAGTGTCACTGATACACCTGTGCAAACAGTCATGACTGTTTTGCAAGGGAGACCCTGCAGAAATGCCTGGGTATAAAACAGCACATCACAACAGGGAAAGGAGCCCGCCGCACCGACGCTCTGCGGCGTGTTACTTAGAGCACCAGCCTCAAAATGCAGAAGAAGCCTGTAATTTCAGAGCCTGGGAGCACTGCTGTTTGTCTCCCCAGATTTGGGGCCACGCAGGCTGGACCGGATTAAACCGAAGAGGAATCTGTTTATCCCTTCGGCTTTAAACACCAATCAAAAAGCACTGTTCCTCTCTTGAAGGTGCTGAAATGCAAAGCAAGCTCCCCGTTCCTTTTCTCTCTCTTGGTGGCATTTGAAAGTGTAAAGCTTTGAATACCAATTGCTTGAACTGGACATATGTGAATCTGTTCTAATCCTACTAATCCTGTCCCCAAGTGCTTCTTTGTATGTGGAGGCAGCACACATAGATCTAAGTAAAAGTGGCCATAATCCTGGAAATGTGGAAAAATGCCCCAGTGCGAGAGACGCGGGAGAGAGAGCTCCGTGGCAGAGGGACCTGCTGAAGAAGCTATTGTGTCAGTTCAAGGCAAAGAGAAGCAGCGCAGGGGCCCTCTCACCTTTCTGAGCTCCCGGGAGGAGAGCAAACCCACGCAGCGGGGGTCCCCCCTTGCAAACAGCCTTCACGCACTTGAGCAAACTCACAGAACTGAGACAGTTTCTAAAGGCTGAGAAATTCACCCGGGCGGCTGCTTTTCAGTGTCTTGAACCCAGCAGGCCAGGCCTGGCGATGTGCAGACTTCATTAAGCCCCAGAATTTCCTTTTAAACAGCCGGCGTGTTTACGGCTTTCTGAGCTGGTGCTCCGGCTGCAAACAGGGCCGAGCGCGGCTGACATTCTTGTTGGAAACCCGAGAAATAAAATAATCCTACAGACACTACCTTGTCAAGTAGGCAGGAGATAAGACAGTAAGTTTCCAAATTACTCTGTTTTGCGAAGACCACTTGTAAGTCCTCTCTGACTTAGCATTGTCAGGGAGGAACATGGTAGCTTGTGAACTTTCTAAAGGAAAAGAGTCTCTATCTCCACCCTCAGGAAGAATGCCTCAATCCATCCATTCACAAGTAATAACTTCTGCAAACAGACTATTTCAAACTTTGCAGAATATTTAATTACTGATTTTTGAGTCAAGTTATATGGGCAGAGAGCTGATGAACAATAGAAGTGTCGCAATTTTTTTTTAAAAAAATTAAAATTTTCAATTTTACAAACCTTGAGAGAAGGATGATGTAGATATTGCCATTTCCGTTTGGTGGAAAAGGTTATCATAATTATATATTAAATATGGTTTGTTTGTCTAAATGGAAACTTTTCTTTTCAATTCAAAGGGGCCTAAAAAATGTTTAAAAAAACCATCAGTACAATACCCTATCCAGGTGGTTACTACAATTTAAAGTTGTATCAGGAGACACAATTCAAACATCTTTATTTCTTCTACATACAATACTTTGTTGAATTCATCGTTGTTGTTGTTGTCCATTTGTTCTTCTTAAAAAGTACTGTTATTAAAAGCTAGGTGAAAATTTTTAGGCAGACAATATTCCCAACAGCCAGGACTTGATAAATAAATGGTCTTATATAACACTGAAAGAGAAAATTGTGCCATGAATAAAATAAAGAACTGTGAAAAACAAGAAACAAGCCCCAAATGGAGTCACTTATTCTAAGCCTGTCATCACGGTTTCAGAGACTTAATCACAGTTTTAGCTGTCCCAGAATTGAAAACTCAGCTTATTATTACCTATGTAAAGTGGCAGCAGGAAAGTAGTATTGCCCTGGCTGGATAGCTCAGTTGGTTAGAGCATTGCCCCAATACACAAAGGTTGCTGGTTCGATCCCTGGTTAGGGCACATAAATAAACAAGCTGATGGTTCTGTCTGTCTGTCTGTTGTCTGTCCCCTTCCCCTCTCCATGAAATCAATTTTAAAAAAGAAAAAAATAGTTTTAAAGGAAGAAAAATATGACATCTGGTGGAGGAAATGAAATGAAAAGCTAATGGACATCTAGTTTCTCTCATCCACGCTTCTTACAGATAGACAGGAAAAGAAGCTCACAGGGAAGATAAAGCTCCTCCATCTTCACTGCTCCCTTTCCTACATTTTCTTTTGACCACCTCTGTGAAATGGGGAACACAGACCCTCATCCAAGAAGCTTAGTTGTTTTCCCCTAAGCAAAAAGCTCACCCACCATGTGGCATGGTTTAACACCCCTTGTTGGTGTTATTGGAGTATATTTCAGAAATGCTAATGAACTTGGATGCTTCAGACAAACAGAATCTGCTGGCATTATTCATACTTGCTAATGGTTGACTCTCTGGCTTTTAAACATGCCTGAGCCCACCCCTAGAGGTGGCAAGGAGTGGGGCTGAAAAGCAAGTAACTAGCTCCCCATAGATGAAGCTTGTAAGTTTATCAGTTTGAGGTTAAACTGGTGGCTGTTTCAACACCACTTACTCAACACAGAACTAAATGTGTGTCCATAAAGTCATGGTGCACTTTTGACTGGTCACAGGAAAGCAACAAAAAACGATAGAAATGTGAAATCTGCACCAAATAAAAGGAAAACTCTCCCAGTTTCATACCTATTCAATGCAGTTCGATGTGGGCTCACACACAGATTTTTTTTTTTAAGAAATACTTTTTTTTTTTTTAAGATTTGTACTATTCATTTTTAACAAATTTTTTTTTCATTTTTTTATTTATTCATTTTTAGAGAGGAGAGAGAGAGAGACAGAGAGAGAGAAGGGGGGGAGGAGCCGGAAGCATCAACTCCCATATGTGCCTTGACCAGGCAAGCCCAGGGTTTCGAACCAGCGACCTCAGCATTTCCAGGTCAATGCTTTATCCACTGCGCCATCACAGGTCAGGCACACACAGATTTTTTAGGGCTCCTTAGGTAGCTATCCTGTATAATGTCTACAGACTCGTCACTGACTAATGGCCTACCAGAACGGGGTTTCTCCACCAAACTGCTGGTTTCCTTCAACTGCTTATCCCACCGTGTAATGTTACTCCTATGTGGTGGCACTTCGTTATAAACACACTGATATTCATGTTGCACTTTGGTCATGGATTCAAATTTAGCAAGCCACAGAACACACTAAACTTTCCTCTGTACTGTCCACATCTCGACTGGCATGGCCGTGGGCTGCTGTATACACGGTGTTATGTCATCATCTGTGCATGCGCACATGCTGCCACATCATCCTACAGAAACTGGGATGGTTTTCCTTTTATTTGGTGCAGATTTCACATTTCTATCATCTTTTGTTGCTTTCCTGTGACCGGTCAAAAGTGCACCATGACTTTATGGACACACTGTAGAACAAAATGAACGGCAGCCACCTCTATCAGCACCACCTGTGCGATGATGGGCAAGCATTTACTAGGCATGCATTGTGTAGAGTGTTGTGCTAAATGTTACCAGACAAAGTCAACAGACACAGTCCTTGGCCTGAGGCTTTACAACCGCAGAGGGTAGGGGCACTGGAGGTAAACATGAATGATTAAACACAAATACGCCCTGTCCACTCTGGTTCCAGTGCTCAGCAGACAGCAGTGCAGGAGACACTTTTAACACCTATTGAACACCTCAAGGAACTTGCTATCTCTGACTTTTTTCTTTTTTAAAGGAAAAACACAATAAGTAAGCACATTTCTCCCCTCTGTTTTCTACATGTAAAATTGGGGCTTTATCAATTGTATTTGGTTAATTCCAGGGATCATAGGTTCTGAGATCACAGTTTTATCTGGACAAATCCCAAACTCAGTGGCTCTATATGTTTATATAAGGGTGAAGTTGTTTCAGCATTAGTTTTGCTTTGAAGCTTGCATCGTCTTGACATTTTTACTTTCTCAGAGCAACATCCCTGCACCCCTGCTCTCTACACTGTGCTCTTGTTTTTCTGTCTAAGAAGAAAGTTTTGGGGGACTGTGGACCTTGAAGACATTATAGCTTACTGGTACTTCTGTGCTTTGGGCGTTTATTGTCAGGAAGTTATTCTGTTATTCTGAGTTATCCATGGTGGGGGTGGGGGAAGAAGGCTCAGTGTTCTCAGAAGTAGCAGAACCAGCAGGAGTTAATCCCCTCTACAAACATGATATCCTTTCATGACCCGTGTATGCAATGGAGTCGAGGGTAAGAAGGTCCTTTTCAAGCTTTCCTTTCCTCCTTTATTTGTGTACCTCAGAATGTAGACTGCTAACCTCAGCTTTCTGATGAGGGGCTCCCAACTAGCCAATGTGGAAGATGCTCAGTGGTTTGGGCAGGTTTCGGTAGCAGTTCTCCCCAGCCCATAAGGGAGTGTCCCAGTGGTGGGACTCAAATAATTTGACAGCTGGTTCTCTGCCCTAATGACCGTTTTAAGCATAAAAAAAAATGATATACCGAAAGGTAGTTTATTATTTCACGCATTTCATACTTAAATAAGAATAAAAGAGGTACACAAAACTAGATTGTTATAAGAAAGATTTTAAAAATGTTAATGAAAAAATATTAAATAATACCTGACAAAACAATAAAACTATTATTTAAGGTATTTCCATATTGCTTCCGATTGCTGTCCTCACTTGCAATTTTTTTTAATCTATGGACTGAATGAACATTACTACGGGCACTTAGAATACACTGCCTTGCAGATGAATGTTAAAAAGAGTAAGGAATGTAAATTTGTGATTTCCATATTGGGCAGCTGCCCAGGCGCCCATCTTAGAGAGAACCCTGATGACAAGTGCCATTTTAATAGCTGGTTTGCCAAACTCAACAAAAAAATTAGATACTTAGTTTTGCTAAACCTGTGCAGACTGGCTAAACCCCACCACTGGAGAGTCCATTATCAACGGGTTTGCAAGGGCTCGAGTCTGGAATTCTTAGTATTTTCTTCATCTTTTTGATTTGTTTGTTTGTTTTTTTAAAGACTTTGGCTTATAAAGATTATTATCTGGCCTAAATAATATTAAATTACATTAATTAAAATATCAAAAAAATAAATAGTAGTTGATAGGTAACTTATAGGGATAGGTTCTTCATATTGGGTAAATTAAAATGTTAAATTATTAAAATATTTTTTATTTTATCCGAGCTCATGCTTTGATTGGAACAGTGCAAGTGAAACTGTCATGCTATTTTGAGGTTAATACACAGCGTCACCAGTAGAATGGTTACCATCAATTATTTCCGGACAGACAGTAAATTCTGGCAGCTACTTTTTTAATAATAAATTTAAAAAAAGGTGCTTTATCCCAAAAGCCATTTGCTTTTCACCATATTAAACTTATGATGTTGTTTGGACATTCATATAATATAAACTTGGTAGTAATTCATTTATTGTATGTAAGCTATAAACAGGATGTTGACAACTTTTGTAGCACTGGATATGATATATATATATGAATATATGTGTATTTGTGTGTGTGTGTGTGTGTGTATATATATAATTAGGAGATGTTACCATTATTTAAACTGTAGTGTGAACTTGTACAGATTTTAATGCCATCATGTGCCATTATAGTCATTTGAATATATTGTTTAAACACAGCAAATCTATCATGATGGAAGTCAGCAGCTTTTCATCAACTTGGTTTCAGATAAAGAAGTTTTAGCTCAGGAAGTTTAAGCTGGTTATTTGATGCAGAGAAGAAAATTGAGTCACAAATAAAATTTTGGACTCACATATACCACTGTCAAATAGAGAGTAGACTCTTAAATCCTGACCCTTATAAATCTCTGCCAACTTTAGTGTTAAAAACCATTTAGAGCAAATAGCAAACGATACTCCATTCTTCCAGAGTATTCTTTGGAGCTTTTCTTCACTTACGAAAAAGACACAACAGTATTTGCATTTATATAATGCTCTCTACATCCTCCATGAGTACCATGAATATCACTTTACAGGTGAAACAGAAGTGATTCAAAGAAAGGTGCTCACTAAAGTTTTAACACCTGGTAGAGCAGACACATAGCATCACCACCATATCTGGTTATGACAGGAGGAGGGTGCTGGTTTTCTAGAGGTCGAAGTTTCAAGCAGAGGCACTTGCTGGTGGTTTGGAGTGGTTTTCTTTTCCCCCTTGGCCTTTCTCTTGGCTCCCTTTCAGCTCTGTTCCCATCCAGCTTTGATATTTTTGAGTGTTTGGCTCATTCTTCCCAATAATCTCCAGGAATGAGAAAGAGGTCAGTGGTTGTTGTGTGTGGCTTTTCCCTCTTTCTCCACCTTTTTTTTGTTATTCTTTTTCCCCCAAAGAGAGGGAAGAGGGAGAGAGAAAAAAAAAAAGAGACTAAGATGTAAGCTGGCTAGGTAAACCCGTGACCTCTTACAAGCACCAGCTCTGAATGAGGGAACAGGACCTAAAGGCGGTTCTGCATTATTGGAGCCAGAGTGAGTTTGATAGGAGAACTAGCGTGATCGTGGGTCACTCCAATCATTAATTACACATTAACTGTGTGCACCAAGTAGAAGGTAGTAGATAAAAAAGTGCAGATGTTTCTGCAGCCTCATCGAAGGAGAACCACTCCTGATCCTGTCAAAGGACATCTTGAACCAAAGGAGCATCATGGAGGCAAAGGAAAGAGTTTTGTGGTTGAGTGCTATGGTGTGGCGGAAAATGAACATCCACTGTCGTGGCCACACCAGTCAGGCCATCCAACCTGGTGACAAGGAGGGCTTTGCTATGGGGGAAGGCACTAAACAAAGGGAACAAGCAGGCAGCACTATGGAATGCGCAAGGTAGCAGCCGCAGTGCATCACACACAGAGAAAAGGCAGCCCAGGTTAGTTTGCTCACATTGCTTTCTGCTGCGACATCCTTTTACAAGCACCTGGTACCACGAGCGTTGGTATTTTACAGATGTCCAGATCCCTGCTTTTGTTTCCACACAATGTTTTACTGGGTCAGTTTAATTTTTACTAGTCCTTAAGTGACGGTTACTTAGGGCAGTTGGTTGGAAACGCCATTCTACATCACTTGTCTGCAGCTGCGGTAGAGCCGTTGGCTTGTCTGAGAGGTGAGGTTGCGTTTCCCCTGTCCTGCAGTTAGACCAACCAGCCAGTCTGTGCCAGACAGTGGGGTTTGTAGGAGACATCGCTTCTAACTCCACTCTTGAAAAGGAACCTGCATTTTGGCTGACCTTATAACTACAGGTTCTCAACCTTTTTTCCTTCCCTGACCATTTCCCAGGACGGAAGTTCCACCATTCTTTTCTCCTAGAGTCTTCTATTATGAAAAACATTAGCTCTTCTAAAGCAGCTTTTTCACTTTTCCCAACTGGAACTCTGCATCTGTTAAACGCTATCTCCTCATTCTCCCCTCCCCAACTCCATCCCTAATCATCATTTGACCATTTGACTTTCTGATTCTGAGTTTGACCGCTCTAGGTAACTTATGTAAGTGGGACTATGCAAGGTTTATCCCTTTGTCATTAGCTTATTTTACTCAGCATGAAATCCTTCAGGTTTATTCATGTTGTACCATGCATCAGAATTTCCATTTCTTTTACGGCTGAAAAATGTTCCTTTGTATGAATATACTGCATTTTGTTTATCCATTCATTTATCGATTGACACTTGGGTGGCTTCTGCCTTTTGGCTGTTGTGAATACTGTTGCTATAAACATGAGTGTACAAATATCTCTTCAAGTCTCTGATTTCAATTCTTCTGGGTATATATCCAGAAGAAAATCACTTGATCACATGGTAATTGTATGTTTAATTTTCTGAGGACCACAATACTGTCTTTTGCTGTGGCCCATACCATTCATACTTTTCCAGTAGTAATACATGAAGGTTTCAATTTCTCCATATCTTTGCCAAAACTACTTACTTTCTGGTTTTTTGTTTGCTTGTTTTATTTTATTTTTCTTATTTTTATTCATTCATTTTAGAAAGGAGAGAGAGAGGGAGAGAGAGAGAGGAGAGAGACAGAGAGAGAAGGGGGGGGAGCAGGAAGCATCAACTCCCATATGTGCCTTGACCAGGCAAGCCCAGGGTTTCAAACCAGTGACCTCAGCATTTCCAGGTCGATGCTTTATCCACTGTGCCACCACAGGTTAGGCTGTTTGCTTGTTTTTTGATATAGCTATCCTAATGGGTGTGACGTGAGTAATATCTCATTGCGATTTTAATATGCATTTTCTTTTCTTTTCTTTTTTTGTATTTTTCCAAAGTGAGAAGCGGAGAGGCAGAGGGACAGACTCCTACATGCGCCCGACTGGGATCTACCCAGCATGCCCACTAGAGGGTGATGCTCAGCCCATCTGGGGCATTGCTCCATTGCAATGGGAGACATTCTAGCACCTGAGGCAGAGGCCATGGAGCCATCCTCAGCACCTGGGCCAACTTTTGCTCCAATGGAGCCTTGGCTGTGGGAGGGGAAGAGAGAGACAGAGAGAAAGTAGAGGGGGAAGGGTGGAGAAGCAAATGGGTGCTTCTCCTGTGTGCCCTGGCTGGGAATCGAACCCAGGACTTCCACACACCAGGTCAATGCTCTACCGCTGAGCTAGCCAGCCAGGGTTTGCATTTACATAATGTTTAGAAATGTTAAGCATCTTTTCATATGCTTATTGGTTATTTGTACATCTTCTAGAAAAAAAATGTTTATTAAAGTCCTGTGTCCATTTTTGAGTTAGGTTGCTGTTTTTGTTTTTGTTTTTAATTGTTGAGTTTCAGGAATTCTTTATAGATTCTAGATATTAATCTCTTATTGGATACATGATTTGCAAATATTTCCTCCTTTTCTGGGTTTTCTTTTCACTTTGTTGATAGTGTCCTTTGAAAAGTTTCCAACTTTAATGAAGTTCAACTTATTTATTTTTTATTTTGTTGCCTGTGCTTTTGGTATCATATTTTGGGAGCAAGAAATCATTGCCAAAACCAATACATAAAGGTTTCCCCCATTTTTCTTCTAAATTTTGTAGTTTTAGCTTTTACATTTATGGTTGAGATCACACTGTTTTGACTACCATAGCTTTGTAGTAAGTTGTGACATTAAGAAGCATGAGACCCCCAGCTTTGTTCTTCATTTTTCAAGATCACTTTGGCCATTCAAGATCCCTTAAGTTTCTATATGAATTTAAGGATAAATTTTCTATTTTTACAGAAAACATCATTGAAATTTTGATAAAGATTGCATTGAATCTGTACATTGTTTTGGGTAGTATTGATATCTTAACAATATTAAACCTTCAATTCCATAAGCACAGAATGTCTTTCTATTTACTGAAAAACATTCTCTCAGCAATGTTTTATAGTTTTCAGTGTATAGATCTCACCTCCTTGGTTAGGCTTATCCCTAAGTATTTGATTCTTTTTGATCCTATTGTAAATGGAATTGTTTTCTCAGTTTCCTTCTCAGATAGTTTATCTAAAATAGTTTTTAATAAACAAAAAATAAAACTTTTATCAAATTTCCACCCAAATCTCATTGTAAAGTCACTGGTAGAATGGCCAGGTTATAAGGAGGCTGACCAAAAACCAGTCCCCAGACCAGGGGTCCCCAAACTACGGCCCGCGGGCCACATGAGGCCCCCTGAGGCCATTTATCCGGCCCCCGCCGCACTTCCGGAAGGGGCACCTCTTTCATTGGTGGTCAGTGAGAGGAGCATAGTTCCCATTGAAATACTGGTCAGTTTGTTGATTTAAATTTACTTGTTCTTTATTTTAAATGTTATATTTGTTCCCATTTTGTTTTTTTACTTTAAAATAAGATATGTGCAGTATGCATAGGGATTTGTTCATAGTTTTTTTTATAGTCCGGCCCTCCAATGGTCTGAGGGACAGTGAATTGGCCCCCTGTGTAAAAAGTTTGGGGACCCCTGCCCCAGACCCTCCCTGCCCTCTGATTGATTGTGTTTCTGATGGCAGGAAGTCACTCATGAAAATGCATAATGAGTGGAATGGGATGAAGGGAAGGAAGAATAATGTGGAGGGAAGATCCATGGGCCCAGAGGTACAGAAGCTGGATCTGTGAGCATAGAGAATGATCTGTGGGTACAGAAAGTTATGCACAAGGCTTAAAGCCTATTGGATTTTTCCCTGCTGGATTTCAAAATTTCTTGGGACTAGTAAGCTCCTTCTTCCTTCCCCTTTTTCTTTCAATTTCTGCTATGTAAACCTATGCCACCATTTTATTTTGGAGGCAGATTACTTGTTTTCCAGTTTCACAGGTCCACAGGTAGGATGGACTGTTACCTCAGGATGGAGCAAAGCCAGACTCTCACCTATACTCAATTCAGATGATTATATTTTGGAGTTCTGAGGTGTTGATATTTAGAAAAAAATTTGGGCTTGTGTTATGCTCTAATGGGTTGGCCTTCATGGATTTAGGAATGGCATAAATACATATTTCTTGAGTGGTGGACATGATTTTTGGGGAGCGAGTGACCAGCAGCTGAATCATGGACACCCAAAGATATATCAGATCCTGATTCTTCTAAACTGTCAATATTGTCTAATAAGGAAACAAAGTTTTAGCAGACATGATTAAGTTAAGGATTAAAAATTTTTTTTTTTTTTTTTTTACTTTTTTTTATTTAAGGAAGAGCAAGGGATGCAAAGAGACAGATTCCCACATGAAACCAAGACTGGGATTCACTCTGCAAGCCTCCTATGGGACAATGCTCTAACCATGCTTGTTGCTTGGCAACTGAACTATTTTTAGCACCTGCTGTGGCCATGGGGCCATTCTTTGCACCAGTGCCTGGGTTAACTCACTCGAATCAATTGAGCCATGGCTATTGGGGAGGGGAATAGAGGGGGGAAATGTGGAGAAGCAGATGGTTACTTCTTCTGTGTGCCCTGACCAGGAATCAAACCCAAGACATCCACATGCTAGGCAGATGCACTACCACTGAACCAACTGACCAGGGCCAAGTTGAGGATCTTAACATGGAAAAATTACCCTGGATTATTTGGATAGCCCTTACTCCAATTACAAGTGTCCTTAGGAAGGTAGAGGGAGATTACACTCAGAGAAGAAGAGGCAATGTGGTCAAAGAGGCAGGGACTGGAATAATGTAGCCATAGGCCAAGGAATGTTTACAATCACTCTGTGCCCTACAAAAATCAGATAGCTCATAGCAAATGACAGTGGATTACTTTGAGTGTAGCCCTAATTGCAGGTGCCTTTCCAATATAATATTTTTATAGCAACAGATCTACACAGGCTACTAATTTGCAGAAAATCTTATTTTTTATTCTATTAAAAGAGATAATAAAAATAAGTTGGCCTTTTCCAGACACTGACACCAGTATATATTCACTCTCTTTTCCCAGAGCTATGTTAGTTCTCCTGCTTGCTGATACAGTCTTCAGGGACCCAATTCCTTCACAGTCCACAAAATATCATGCTTGTCTATTATATTGATGGCATACTGCAAATTAGTCTCTTAAGAAAGAAGTGACTAATGTCATGGATACCTTAGTAAAGTTTTATAGACTAGAAGATAAATACAGTGAAGATTCAGGGACCTGACATATAAGTAATATTTAATGGTCCAGGGTCTTTAATTGCCATGCTAAGACAATTCCACTAAGATAACATGGTTAGTTCACGTTAGTTTCCTCAGAGTAATGTTGCTTCCTATAAACAACAACAACGAAGTAACAAAGCCTAATGGTGGAGAGAATATAAGATATTATTCTCTTACACATTGCTGATAAGAGTATATATCAACAGGCAATTTGGAAAACTGTTTGACATTATGCTGTAAAGTTGAAATTCACATATCCTTTGACTTGACATTTCCTCTTTTAGCAAGGTGTCACACACAACTGGAAACATGCAGAATATGTTTTGTGCACATTAATTATAGCAAAGAAAAGAGACTGTATAAATTTGTATAAATTAATTGCATATTTATCCAATGTAATGTCATGTAAGTCATACGAGTGACTTACAGCATTGCTACACTATGGATAAATCTTAGCAAGATAATGTTGAATGAAAAAAAAAAACAAGTTTCCAGAGATAACGTAGAGTACTATAAATTATAAATTAAAAAATAAGCAATATCGTTTTAGAAATACATATAGATGTGATAAGATTATCAAAAATCACCCAACAAGATTTAGGATAGTTGTTGACCGGCTTGACGAAGACAGGAAAATAACATAGAGGAGAACAGCATTGGTAATAGAAGTTTTAAACAAAATTCTAGTTCCTATGTTTGGTGGTAGGCTCATGGTGTTTATTACATTATTAAATGCAAATAAAAATATATAAATAAAAGAAAGCCTTGTGTGGACCTATGATGAGACTGTGTCACAAACCAGCTAGCTCTTGTGATTGTCTCAGTTCTCTATGAAATAAAGTCCCTTTTTTGGATTAAACTTTGTGTTTATAAAAATTCTCATTAAAGCCTGAATATCAACCTGAGGATCACTTTAAGCCATTGTTCTTCCCCTAACACAAGTATTTGAAAGTTTATGTGTTCTGTCACAGAGTGGGATACTGAGATTGAGATGCTAGGCAGGTGAGATTTGATGAGGAAGGACCTGTGAAAAATGGAAGGGGAGACGTTTCTTGTGAAGGAAAGAGAGAGGAGTGTTGGGTAGGATGGAGCTTTTTGGAAAGCATGCAAGATTACCTTTCCTTTGTTTAAAAATATTATCTAAACCTACCCTTGTCCCAACATATTTAGTTTCTAATTAATTATTTATTTCCTGAATAGAGGATTTCACAATCTAAACAAAGCATAACTATAAGATTCCAGGGTTTGATTTGCACTATTTTGAACAAATATTAGGACTCTAGATTTGACTTACTCTATTTAGAAAAAAAGATAGATGAAAATAATGCATTCTACAGAGAAAATATTACCCAAAATTGTTGACAATAATTTTTCTCTTTTTAACCTTTGAAAGATGAGGGAAAACATTCATTTATCTCCTGAACTATAATTTAAATAATTATTTCTAACTATGTTTGTTTTTTAATTCTTATGGGACAATTTTTCTTTTCATGTCTTCACAAAATTAATATTCTATCCTTAATGACACAGACTTTCTTGTAAGTACTTTTTAATCTTTTCTGTTGATATAGTATTCAAAATTGGGAAATGGATTACTCTCCAATAAGAGAATTTTGTAGCATAAAATCTCCGTAAGACAAAAATTTTTCTGTTTTCACAATACTACATAAAAGTTTCGAATATCCATGCATGATTTTAAAATAACAGAAACCAACATGCTGTTTTGAAATACCCTTAGATTTCATTCACTTGAAAGGAGTACAGATGCCAACATTGGTTAAGAAATCTTCTGTTTATGTTTGGGTCATGTTTATAACAGTCATGATTTTATGAAGCCTTGGAGAATTTGGCTTCTCTTCACAGCAAGACTGTGAGTCAAGTATAATGCTCCTCTTGGACCTGTAGGAGTGTGAACAAAAAAGATGAAATCCCCTCACTTGCTGCACTTTATTCTCTCGTCACAGTTAAAGCAATATTTATTTTCCTCCTCCCTGCTTCTTACAGGCCTCGAGTAAATCAAAAAAGTAAACTCTTAGGTTCATTGTGTAAGGGGCTTACTTCTAGGCCTCTACAGTTGCCACAGTAACTAATTAGAAATTTGCATCTCTAAGAGAATTATTTGATGCTGATGTGTAAGCCCTTTTATTCTCTGGAGCTTGGCCTTTTGCAAGGAAGCTCCCAGTAGATGTTGGGCCTCAAGGTCATACTGTACAAGCTCTGAACGTAGGTGGCCCTGGTTTCCTCTTTTTATCTGGATGATTCATACCCAGTGAAGAAAATGTCTTGCCAGGTCTTTGTTGAATGGTGGGCATCTGAAAGGCGACACTTGATTCATTTAGGCGCCATTTGTTTTAACCTGTAACTTCTTCCCCACTGCTCATTAGCTAACTCTTGTGTAATTGAGTCATGCATGTTAAACTAGTGCAGTTGAGTTATGCCAACCGACCTACTGAGAAGAATCCCTCCTTCAACTTGTCATAAAGCCTAAGTAGATGATATTGCTGTAATGCAAAATATTTAGCAGATCTGGACCACATGGAATAGTAGAAATGCAAAATGTTTTGCAAAGTTGGACCATGTTTAATAATAATGAGATGAACACTTCCTTTGAACAGCTGCTTCTTTTCTAAATTTAAACCCGTTTTCCCCCAGTGTAGGAAGAAGAGAGAAGCTCTCCTGTGGTGCAAAGTCGGAGGCAAAAGGGAAGGTGTTGGGAACTCCTGCGAAAACTTGTTCTGAATCCAAGAGGTGCTGACCGCTTTCAAAGCTGCCATCCTATGCTGTGGGCACATGTGGGAGATGTGGCTTAGGTCAGGGCATGAAGGAGTAGAAATGTGTTCAGTCTGTCTCCATCCCCCAAGCAGCTACTCCCACCGAACTGGGAAAGCACCAAGTTTACTGCAGCCAAATGACAAAACAAGTGTACCTTCCAAGACCTGTGATTGAGAGTTAAGCACACTGTTCAATGCAGTATCATAGGCAAAAGGTGGAAGGAACCCAAGTGTCCATCAACAGATAATTGGGCAAACAAAAAGTGGCATAAACATATAATAGAGTCTTCATTTTTTTATGACAGAAATAGAGAGAGGGACAGATAGGGACAGACACAGACAGGAAGGGAGAGAAATGAGAAGAATTGATTCTTTGTTGCTGTACATTAGTTGTTCATTGATTGCTTTCTCATATGTGCCTTGACCGGGGGGCTACAGCAGACCAAGGGACCCCTTGCTCAAACCTGCAACCTTGGACTCAGGCTGATGAGTCTTGCTCAAACCAGATCCTGCGCTCAAGATGGTGAACTCAGGGTTTTGAACCTGGGTCCTCCGAGTCCCAGTCTGATGCTTTATCCACTGTTCCACCACCTGGTCAGGCAATAGAGTCTTATTCAACCTTAAACAGGGTGAACATTCTGACACATCCTACAATATGGGTAGACCTTGAGGACATTATGCTAAGGAAAATAAGCCAGTCACAAAAAGACAAGTACTTTATGACTCCACATATATTTATATGGTATATAATATTCTGAATATTATATTCCCCTAAATTCATCTGTTGAATCCTGATTCCCAATGTGAGATGGCATTTAGAGGTAAGGCCTTTGGAAAACGAGTTGGTCATGACGGTGAAGGCTCTTGTGATCATAATTGGTGTTCTCATAAAAGAGACCCCAGAGAGATCTCTCACCCCTTCCACCACATGAAGACACAGCAAGAGGTCAGCAATTTATGAGCTAAAAAATGGGTTTTCAAAAGACACCAAATCTGCCAGAACTTTAATCTTAGAATTCCTGGCCTCAAGAACTGTAAGAAACCAATGTCTATAGTTTATAAGCCACTCACTCTGAACTAAGACGATAGAATAGTTAACTTCATAGAAACAGAAAGAAAAATTGTGGTTGCCAGGGGCTGGGGGTGGAGGTGGCGGATGGGGAATGGGAAGTTATTTGATAGGTACAGTTTCAGTTTTGCAAGATGAAAAAATTCTAGATATCGGTAGCACAACAATATGAATGTACTTAACACTACTAAACTGCACACCTAAAAATATGGTAAATACCACAATTAAAAAAAAACACAACAGACTAGATTCAACAGAACGGTGAACAGAGCTCTTCTTTGAATGGAATAACAAAAAGGTGATCACCTCATGCCCTCTAATACATTAGTTTTGCTTAATGTAAAAGGAGGCAGAACAGGCCCAGAAGGTACTGTCTTCCCCTGTAGACAGATGGAGGGAACCGACCCCAGGCCTCGGCTATAACCGCCCTGGCCACAGAACTGGTACATCTGGGGAAATGAACATCTTAAATACAATCTTGCACATGTCTGGAGGCGGGAGGAATTCATCTTCTAGTTAATAATTGTTTCTTAGAAATTTTTTACATAAAATGTTTGTGTCTTTTTAAAAAAAAAAAATACTGCTATTTGAGTAATTTTCTGCAGGTTTGTTTCCATCTTGACTCTATTTCTCCAGCTCAAGAAAGGCAATTTTCTGTTAATAAATTTGAATAATCTGTTTAATTTAAATATGAAATGATCTTACCTTAATTTTGCTATATATATAAGGCATCATTTAATGAGTTTTAAGATCATTACATTCTTAGTTCCAGTGCATTTTCCTTAAGTTAGGAGCTATAGATATCTTTCTAAATGAATGACTTCAAATTATTTTTTGTAGCCATACATTGTGCATTAAAACACAATCAACTGTACTCCAACCAGTCAGAGTTATATTTACTTTTAACTAAGACTTCTTGCCGTGAGTCTCTATCTCAAATCAATTTCTGCAAAACACCAGTAACTTTGCCACTTAATTCTTGTACTCATTTCTAGCTCACTCAAAAGTTTGACCAGTAATTAATTTATCAGGCTTAGAACATTTTCTGAAAACATGCAATGAATCCATGAAAAACACAAAGAGATACATCACGTATGTCAACACAATATATATTTTATTTTAAGAAATAGTAAAATAATTTTAAAGGTTGCTTTTAAGATATGGCCCTCCCTACGACACTCAGTGGAAATGTCCTCATTTCACAGCTGACCATGAGGTTTCAATTAGTGTAGCTAATCATGGGCTAATGGAAAGCTGGGCCCTCAGGGATCGATCAGTTCCTCTAGGCTCAACGTCACTTCATTAACACCTACATGTCCAAGCCTAGGGAGGGCGGAAGAAGTAAATGCGTGTAACTGATGATTAGAAACGATGGAAAAAATCTGGAATGTCAAAGTCAGAAGCATAAAAATTATCAAATATAGCCTGACCTGTGGTGGTACAGTGGATAAAGCGTCGACCTGGAATGCTGAGGTCGCTGGTTCGAAGCCCTGGGCTTACCTGGTCAAGGGCACATACAGGGCACATACACAGGGTCAATGAACAACTAAAGTGAAGCAGCTGTGAACTGATACTTCTCGCTCCTCTACCCCTCTCTCTCCTCCTTCTGAAAAATCAATAAAATCTTTTTTAAAAAATTATAAAATATATCACTACAAATATAGTCAATAAAATGCACTAAAATGTTTCTAGGAAAATTTCATATTGATTCATTCATTTTTTCATTCATCCTTTCATTCAGTCAATCCCATCTTCACCCATTAGAACAGGGGTCCCCAAACTTTTTACACAGGGGGCCAGTTCACTGTCCCTCAGACCGTTGGAGGGCCGGACTATAAAAAAAACTATGAACAAATCCCTATGCACACTGCACATATCTTATTTTAAAGTAAAAATACAAAACGGGAACAAATGCAATATTTAAAATAAAGAACAAGTAAATTTAAATCAACAAACTGACCAGTATTTCAATGGGAACTATGCTCCTCTCACTGACCACCAATGAAAGAGGTGCCCCTTCCTGAAGTGCGGCGGGGGCCAGATAAATGGCCTCAGGGAGCCGCATGCGGCCCGCGGGCCGTAGTTTGGGGACCCCTGCATTAGAATCTGCACCATGACACTCCTGATGCCCTTCTATCTCTTTCTTTCCTAAATATATACAAACACTTTTCCTCTTAGAGTAATTTATCCTATGAGAACAGTTTCTATGTTTTGTTTCATATTCCTGTTCTGAACTATGCTTTGTTCCTTACTGTACCTTCTGCAGGACTTGACACAATACCTTGCAAGTAAAGATGTCTGATATCTGTTACTGAATTGTGTTTATGTGTATGTCTGAAATGCTTTACTGTTTGCTGCGTTCATGCACAAGGATAAGTAACCGTTGCTAGACTAAAAATTGTACATACTGTAATTATTTTTTATTGGCAATTACCTAAAGATTTTGTTTCCAGAAAATAACGTCATTCAAAAATTGTTCATGAATTTAATATTCAGGAAGGTTGACCAAACCATCTGGAATTCAAAGCAGTAAGTATTTAGAAAGTGAATTTGATTAAAGAGAGAAAAATTTCAGTCTAGACTTTGTCTACTAGCACAGCACAGCACAGCACAGCCAAGCAAACAAAACAAACTAACCTACATTCAGATGTGTGAAAACTGAAGAATGCACTATTTCCTATATTGCTACAACAATGACTGTGGGAAAACAGGCCTTCTTATACATTACTGATGGGAGAGCTGATGGTATAAACTTTAATCAATATTAGCAGTGCACATACCCCTCACCCCAGTGCTTTTGATTTTAAGAGTTTATTCTACAGATAGACTCACACATGTGCAGAAGGACAGCACGAAGCTTCTCATTGCTTTGTTGCTTCGACTAGCAAAACTTAAAAATAATCTAGATGTTTGTCAGCAGGAAATTGTTTAATAAATTGTTACATACATACACTGTAATAAGCAGCTGTTGAAAAATAATTAAATTCTGATATTATTAACTATTGATGTGAGTAATCTCCAAGACATTAAGTAAACAAATAAACAAACAAGACCCACGAAATGCAGGAAGGCATACATTCTATGCTACCATTTGTGTAAAAAGAAAGACAGAAAATAATATATATTTTTTTAATTTTGTTTAAATATGCATAATATATTTCTAAAATTAAAAATAAAACATAAGAAACTGACCCACTGGTTACCTCTGGAGCTAACTGGGTGGTTGGAAAACAGGAGAAGGAAGGAGATGTTTACTCTATAAACAAAATAATTTATTGAAGTACAATTCACAGAACTCAGAATTAACCACTTTAAAGGGCACAAATCACTGGTATTCTTTTGTTCACAATGTGTGTAACCACTACCTCTATCCAGCTCCAGAACATTTCCGTCACTCCAGATTAAACCCCTTCCTCGTTAACCTCCTCATCACCCCAAGCCAATCCCCGCAATCGCCAGCCTCCCTCTGTCTCTGTGGCTTTATCTATTCCGGAGATTTTATACCAATGAATTATCTACCCTGGGTCTGTTTGTGTCTGCCTTCTTTCACTTAGCATAATGTTTTAGGTATTACTTTTTCTTTGCTGCATTTTTGAAAAGTGAATTTTGCTGAAGTATTATGTATTCAAAAACTAAAAATAAAATAAAAATAAAACACCATGAGAACTAAAAAAAATCTCCAGCCTAGATCAGAAATGAATATCCTAAAGACTTAGGAAGAGAAAACTACCCCTTTGACCAAGCAACATTTTATAATCCCTTTCCAATCTGAGCTCTTTTGAATCACCATAACAGTACATGCTGAGGGAGCGGACAAATTTGGAGAGTTTGGTTTTACTATGAGTGAACTTTCTCATTACCTTGCAGATTTTTGTCTAGAGCAGTGGTAGTCAACCTGGTCCCTACCGCCCATTAGTGGGCGTTCCAGCTTTCATGGTGGGCGGTAGCGGAGCAACCAAAGTATAAATAAAAAGATAGATTTAACTATAGTAAGCTGTTTTATAAAAATTTATTCTGCCAAACTTAGCAAAAATCCGACATAAAGTACTTGGTAAGTAATTATGATATATGCTTTAACTTGCTGTAACTCTGCTTTATAAATTTTATAAAGTAAAGTTACTTTCCTACTTTATAAATCACCATTACTGTGGAACCAGTGGGCGGTTAGAAAATGTTACTATATACTAACAGAGATACAAAAGTGGGCGGTAGGTATAAAAAGGTTGACTGGCCCTGGTCTAGAGCAATACACTCGATTATTTTATGGGGAAGCTCAGCTGCTGGTGAAACTGCCCATCAGCCAAGGGCCCTTATCTCCCCTGGTACCAATGCTTGTTCTTGCTTTCATCACCTTATATACGACACAGTCGGTCAAGAAAATAGCATTGTTACCTAGATCCTGTCTAGCAAACCATAGGAGGCTCAGATATAGGGATTTCTGTTGCAGATAAGGAAATGTGGAAATCTAGGAGAACAATGCCACAAAATTTTTGTTGAACAACTTTTACTCTAGGCTTTGTCATTTAAGTGGAAAACCCAGAATAATTTATTAATTTTAATTGGGATGTTTCTATTACCTAGAACGCTGGAGTGGAAACATACTTCAGAAGTCATCTGGGTTCACCTTTTAATTATTCATATTAGAACTTGCTCTAACACTGCCAGTTGACTATTGAGTAAAGCATTGAACTATGCTTTCTGTGACAGGGAGCTCACAATTCAAAAGTTGGTATACTCGGTCAATATTATTTCAGCCTGGAGAAACCAACACATGCTGGTTTGCCTGGGATTTTTCAGGTTATAGCACTGGTAGCTCCATGTCCTGAGAAACCCCTCAGTCCAGGGCAAACCAGGATGGCTGGTCACCCTATTCCAGCCAGGAGCAATGACTTGTGATTGCTAGGCTGGGAAGGATGGATTGGCTTTCCAAACTTAGGGAGAGATCAGAAAAGAAGGGCATTGATTGACCTCTGCATTTCCTTACCTCACACGACACGATCTCTCAGCAGTGAGTGTCATTTCTAATTCATTCATGTGTGTTTCCACTTTAGTTTTGGATCCCTAATTTGGAACCATAGTTGGCAGGCAGCAACGATCCACTTACATTTGTCAGTAGGGTTGTGACAAGATCAAAGATGTCTTCTAGGGATATTTATCTTGGGGTAATGTGCATGGTTATTATGAGAATTCCTGGAGTCAAGAAAATGAGGGAGGAGGCTATGGCAATGGTTCAGGTGTGAGGGAGACAGATACGAAGTGGGTTGGGGTTATGAGGATAATGATGATGAAGGGATTTGGGGACAACATGTAGGAAATAGATGCCATTGGGCTAATGAGGAAGGAATTGCAAGCTGCCTAAAAGAACATGGCTGCATACCTGGGGAGGATTTAAAAAAAAAAAGAAAGAACTCACGGATGCCTGGACCTCCTCCAGGAGATTATGAGTTCATCAGCTTGTGGGGCCCAAATAGAAGTATTTTTTAAAAAGCCCAGGTGATTCTACAGTGCAGCAAGGGTTGAAACCAATGATTTAAAGATTTTTAGGGTGGTTTATTTTGCTTTTATAAAATGTTTGTCTTTTTGAAAGACTCAGTTACACATTTTGTTGTGGCCATGTTAAGCCTGCAAAAAATGCCCATGGTTTCAGAGAAGGTGAGGGGGATTCCAGCTGGTTCTAGAAGGGTAAATTGTTGAAAGTACAGGCTATTTGTAGTGTCTGGTATAAAAGGCTCTGCCACTCTCCTCCAAAATGTTCAAGTAAATGAACATGAAAGGAGCAAGTCATTTTACAGGACTGATCTCATTTCATGTTTCCTCTTAACCATCCCTTAGAGCAGTGGTAGTCAACCTGGTCCCTACCGCCCACTAGTGGGCGTTCCAGCTTTCATGGTGGGTGGTAGCAGAGCAACCAAAGAGTAAATAAAAAGATAGATTTAACTATAGTAAGTTGTTTTATAAAAATTTATTTTGCCAAACTTAGCAAAAATTCAACATAAAGTACTTGGTAAGTAATTATGATTATATGCTTTAACTTGCTGTAACTCCGCTTTATAAATTTTATAAAGTAAAGTTACTTTCCTACTTTATAAATCACCATTACTATGGAACCGGTGGGCGGTTAGAAAATTTTGCTACTAACAGAGATACAAAAGTAGGCGGTAGGTATAAAAGGTTGACTACCCCTGCCTTACAGTACGATTTTGTTCCCATTTTACAAGTGATGGAACTGAGGCTTAAAGAGGGAAATGAGTAAGAGGAAGAGCCTGGGTCAAATCCCCATTGCTGTGTCTCTAACCATCAGGCCTGCCCATTCCAGTAGCCTAGGGCAGTCACAGGGAAAGGAAGACCCACCTCTTGACCTTTCCAAACATCTGAACAAGTCAGCAGGACTGAGTACCTCCTTTACGAAGAGACATTTGATACATTTCTTCTATTCAAAGAATATGAAGTTTCAACGAAGAAGAAGCTTCAGACTGCACAGCAAACAAAAATTAGTTAACTTCTGTTTAGGTGAGTAAGGAAGGTGTTTTCTAGATGACTGGTCTAGTACGTGTTAGATTGGTTAACACCAGAGGGGTAAGAAATATTTCATATTCTAAAGGAATTTTACAACAGAAATCTTTTTTTTTTTTTCAAAGACAGAGAGAGTCAGAGAGAGGGATAGATAGGGATAGATAGGAACAGAGAGAGATGAGAAGCATCAATCATCAGCCTGTCGTTGCAACCAACACCTTAGTTGTTCATTGATTGCCCTCTCACATATGCCTTGACCACGGGGCCACAGCAGAGCAAGTAACCCCCTGCTCGAGCCAGTGACCCTGGGTCCAAGCTAGTGAGCTCTGCTCAGACCAGATGAGCCCGCTCCCAAGCCGGCGACCTCGGGGTCTCGAACCTGGGTCTCCTGCATCCCAGTCCGACGCTCCATCCACTACGCCACTGCCTGGTCAGGCACAACAGAAATCTTAAATGTGACATAGAATAATTCGGGCAGGGGAATTTCTCCTTTATAATACACAATGGTCCACACATGTTAAAGAGCCACATTTCTATTTTTGGCAATGATAGCAAAGTTATTATTCTAGAGTTGCACTGCTTCTGCAGCAGTCAAGTTCTGTATCTGAAGGCATTTCCAAATGCTGGGCCAGCACAAGGGGAACTATTAAGATTCAAGATGTGTTCTTATGGACCAACGTCACCCCATTACATTTAATTTCTAAAAAAAAAAAAAAAAAAAAAGATTAATGATGTAATTTTTTTTTTAAATAAATTTTTATTAATGGTAATGGGATGACATTAATAAATCAGGGTACATATATTCAAAGAAAACATGTCTAGGTTATTTTGTCATTAAATTATGTTGCATACCCCTCGCCCAAAGTCAGATTGTCCTTCGCCACCCTCTATCTAGTTCTCTGTGCCCCTCCCCCTCCCCCTAACTCTCCCCCTGTCCTCCCTCCCCCCACCCCTGGTAACCACCACACTCTTGTCCATGTCTCTTAGTCTCATTTTTATGTTCCACCAATGTATGGAATCATGTAGTTCTTGTTTTTTTCTGATTTACTTATTTCACTCCTTATAATGTTATCAAGATCCCACCATTTTGCTGTAAATGATCTGATGTCATCATTTCTTATGGCTGAGTAGTATTACATAGTGTATATGTGCCACATCTTCTTTATCCAGTCTTCTATTGAAGGGCTTTTTGGTTGTTTCCATGTCTTGGCCACTGTGAACAGTGCTGCAATGAACATGGGGCTACATGTGTCTTCACGTATCAATGTTTCTGAGGTTTTGGGGTATATACCCAGTAGAGGGATTGCTGGGTCATAAGGTAGTTCCATTTGCAGTTTTTTGAGGAACCACCATACTTTCCTCCATAATGGTTGTACTACTTTACAGTCCCACCAACAGTGAATGAGGGTTCCTTTTTCTCCACAGCCTCTCCAACATTTGCTATTACCCGTCTTGTTGATAATAGCTAATCTAACAGGGGTGAGGTGGTATCTCATTGTAGTTTTGATTTGCATTTCCCTAATAACTAATGAAGCTGAGCATCTTTTCATATATCTGTTGGCCATTTGTAATGATGTAATTTTAATTAGAAAAAATAGAGTCTACTGCTCACTTATTATTATACTTCAGAATCCAGAAAAGTCCCCAAGCCTTGAATTTCCCTCTACTGTCCTTAGTTAAAAGCCAGTTCATTTCTAAAGGTGATGTTGACTCGTACAGGTCATAGCATTTAATTTTACTGTGAACGTTTCCTACTGAGCCACAGAGGTCTCAATAACAAGATTCCAGGAGCTCAGATTTTGCTAACTAGTACTTTAGCTTCTGGGGCGACCTATTGCAAAACTCTGGAACCTAACCAACTCCCTCTGTGGCCAAGTCAGGTGATTGCCCGTGTATTTCCCTTCCAAAGCAAAGAATTCCCGTTCGCTGCTCCCAACTTTGCTTTTCCTTCTTCCATGATGACTTCTTTTATTTTTATTTTCTTGAAAACTTTAGGAGCCCTAAATAACCCATGAAGGCATTATAAGATTAATGGAAGGTAAATGTAAAAAGCAAAAACAAAACGCAACAGCAAAATAAACAATCACAGCAATATGACAAAAGCAAACTCCAGTGCCACCCACCCTGTGTACAGAAGAAAATGTACAGCTCCTCCTTATAAATAAGGGGTTTGCAATGTGTCGTTCCTTTTCTGTAGGGGAGGGGTGCTTATTGATGCTGCATCTGTTTTGTCAGAGCGTCAGCTAATGGAGAAAGTTAATTGTGTTGGTTGTACGGCCACCTGTCACACACATGCCTCATTTCCATACTAATGGTCCAGCAGTGGCAGGCAGTGTGCTCTCCGCAGTAACAGCTACTGCCTCTTTGGAAACGTGGGCCAAATGTGCCTATGCAGCAACTGTAGGCCTCGTATGTGAATGCCTCTAGTATTGTGTTGACTAGGGCTTATATTAACCCCCTACTGGCGGCTCCGGACTGGATTTGCAGTAAAACTGGGGATGCTGTCAAGGCTGCTCTAGAGGAGGACAAAGTCCGTGCTGTACCTACTGACAGAGGCAGCTTTCTGGCTGGAGGGTTTTAGAGAAGAATCCTCTGTATAGCCTACCTACCCCACATTAGTGAAGAGGGAGAGAGAGAGAGAGGGAGAGGAGATTCTTGACACTCAACTTTTCCTTTAAGAACAGCCTGGATATAGCATTCTGTTCGGTGAGCATCTTCACCTTACCTTCCTTTGCCTTTCCAACCGGTTTGCATCCCTGGGAGAACCTGCAGATATACCTTCATTCACAAGGCAAAGGCGAGCGCTGAGTAATTAGGTTTTCAGTTCTGTTGTCGAAATTTTGGAAAGCAGCCTTGACTTTTTTTTTTTTTTTTTTAATATTACTTTAAAACCTAGCCTTGACTCTGGATTACGAGGAATTGCACCCTGGGCAGTACTTCATCCAGCAGTACTTTTTACAAATCACTTGAATCTCGGGCATAGTTGAGGAATCCATGTCCCCGAGAAGAGGTTGATGAATATTTTAGCGAGAAACTATTAGATGCAATTTGAGAGAGGTGGCTATCCTCTCAATGAGGCAGGCCAATAAAATTGAGAGCCATTTCTTCCCAGCTCCTAATCCCAAGGATGTAGAAAAACACCAGGTTTTGTTTCCTTGGGATCCCCTTTATATATGGCTTTCTGTGACCTTACACAACTCTCATAAAGGGACTTGGGGCTAAAAGCCAAATGCAGCAGCACGGACTGCTCTCAGAGAGATGGGAAACACATGGGCCAGGCTGCTTACATTTTTTAATGGCCAATTTTAGTTGAATTGGTGATTATTTTAGGCTGGGTTATCTCTATTCTTGTATTAACAAAAATTTTAGAAGGGCTGTCACAGTCATTTGGAGGAGGCTCAAAGTCAGGTAGTAATGGTTTTGACCACATCGCAAGTGGAATGTCCTAAGCAGCAACATTCTTTTTGGAATATGTCCAGCCAGAGCTGCTCAGCTAGATAAGGGTGTGCTGTCTTCTGGAAGCATCTTCAGAGGAGCCCAGGGAACAATTCTGGAGTCTGCAGAGTTTTGTATGCGTCATTAAGGGCAAAGGACACAGAAACCAGGTAAATTTCCTGATTGACCTGTTAGGTTGGATTTGCCAATGTGCCACAGAGTTTTCCCAAAGCAAATCAGAAGAAGGGGGTTTTGGTCCCAGTGGAAACCTATCACTAATTCCACAAGAATGGTAATGAGGGAGCCACTATCAATTACGGGTCTACCACCTCAGCCAGGCCATCGATGCTATACAGAAATCCTGCATGTCCGGAGCTCACACCTTCTCTTGTTTCCAACATAACTATTTCAAGATTTTATCACTTCTGCCAGCTTCCCACTCAGAAGACAACTTTATTTTGCATTTCACGGAGAAAATGGGGGTAACCAAAGAAAAAATCTCTCCTAACTTTTGATTCCAAGCATACCAACAGGCTGATATTCTTATTCTTCTCCTACTCCCTCTCCTCCCTTCCCATCCCTTCCCTTCTCATCCCATCCTCTTCCTTCCTCCCTTCTCCTCTCCTCTCCTCTTTTCTCCTTTCCTCTCTTCTCTTCCTCTTTCCCTCTCTCTCTCCACACTTGCACCCTTCCACAAATAAGTACACATAAGTGTGCACCTCATGACAGATTAGCCTGAGGATGAATAAGAGTGTGCTTGGAAAAATATGAGTTAGGTAAATTATGGTTTGTCAGAAATTGACAGGAAGGGCATATATGTATTTTATTTATATTTATATATACATTATATTATATATATTTAATGTATTATATACACACACACATATGTGCAATTATAGTTGTCTGACAAGTGTCACATCCAGCAGTGTAAGAACACAAGAGAGAGATGTATAATCAGATTGAGAGTTAGAAAAACACAGTTAAGTTTTGAACGATTTGAAGTGGATGACCAAAGGAAAGAAGACAATTTGAGCAGCTGAAACAACAAGTATGAAAGTGTTTAACCTGTCCCAGGATCTGCCGGCATTTTGGTTTGGTGACAGAGAGGAAATCCTGGGTGGTAAAGTACAGACTAGAAATAAGTCACCAAGAGTCAATCATAACAGACTTGAATTTCACCTTATGAGTTGTACAGAATCATTGAGGAATCCTAAATAGGGAAATAAAGTGGTAGTGATGTAAAGGTTAGAAGGGAACAAGGTCAGGGGGGTGAGTCATTGCAGTGTCCAGGTAAGAAGTTTTAAAAAGGCCGGGTGAAGGTAGGAAGAGGGAAAACTGACTGCCAAGTTACTGACTTGGGCAGCTGGGTGGATGGTGTTAATATTTTGATACTACAGGAGACAGCATATTTTAAAAGAAGATGCTCGGTTCTCTTTGGACCATTTGTTCAGCAGGCTGTTATTTGAGCAGAGTGGCCTGGCCTGGGAGTTCTCTGGAATGGTGGTGATCGAAGCCATTGCAGATGGAATCACTGAAGATGAGCGTGGCTGAGGTGCCCTGAGAGCTCAGGACAGCTCTGGCGAACACTGTTAGGGAGGAGTAAGGGATGAATGAAGAGTCACCAAAGAGAAAAGGAACAATGAAAGAGGTCCCAGGAAAATTAGGAAAAAGGAGTTTTCTGGACGCAAAGGAGGAAGAGAATTTTTAGAGGGAGAAAGTAGCCAACAGTGTCAAAAGTTATGGAGAGTTTAAGTGAAATCAAAACCAGAAGGTGATCCTTGCATTTGTCCATGTGTAAGATAATGGTGTCCCCTGCCAGCGTCATATGCGCTTGGGTGGCTTGTAGAGCCGAATGGCAGGGAATGGGAGGTGAGGACAGAAAACCACAAGCCTGCAGAGTCTAGCACCATACCTGGTACCTAGTTGTTGCTCAAGAAATGATTGTTGCATTAATGACCAAAAGAATGACTCTCTAGAACCATCATCTCCTCCTTTACCCAACATTCCTGAATCTTTCGAGCTCTTCCTAGTCTCTTCGCAGTGCCTCCTCTACCCCTCTTCTCTAGCGTTCTTGTTACCTCCGTAAGTTCTGTTTTCTTCTGCTTTCCCTTAAATGGAAATGAACATTTTGGTTTATCATAATAAGTCAGATGAAAATAGAACAACATAGACACATGTCAAAACTTCCCTTGTTCCAGTGCCATGAGCCATCTCTTTGCTGAATTGAACCAAAGTTTTTGAATGCTGGAAGAATGGTTCACCCTTATTAAAGATGGGTGCTTGTCACTGTGTGAATCAATTTAAATAAAGTGCCTTATTTAATCCTTACAACTCCTATAATAACTACCATATTTTCCCTCTCAGTTAATGAAAGAGAAAAGCTTGGAAAGAAAAGACAACTTGGCCAAGGTTGTACAATTCCAGACAGGCAGAGCTTGGAAGCTGATCTAGGTCTGTCCGATATAAAACCTCTGTTTCTAACATGGCCTCCTGCTAATTTGTTTATGAATCATCCTTGAATCGAAGACTGTATTTTGTTCTCTGTAAGTCCTTTGGTTTAAACAATTGTTGTTGTTGTTGTTTTCCTTCTAAGTTGAGAATGAACATTCAACTTGTGACCACTGTGTTGGTGCAGAGGCCCAAGACGGGGTAGGCTAACTCCAATCAGGAACAGGAGCAGCTTCTGAGTGTCTGCTGTGGCATTAAACACATAGTCTAGATTTCTTATGATGATCTTGCCTGGTGTTATCCTAGTTTGGCCTGGTTTTTAAGAACAAAATACAATGGACTGGGTAGTTAGTGATAAGAAGAAATTTCCTGCTCACAGTTTTGGAGGCTTCAAGCCTGAGACCAGAGTGTCACGTGGAGTGAGCCCTTTTTCCAGATCATAGACATCTCACTGTGTCCTCACGTGGTAAAAGGAGCAAGCTAGCTCTCTGAGGTGTCTAATGTAAGGCCACTGATCCCAGGCATGAGGGCTCCACTCTCGTAAATTAAACACCCACCAAAGCCCTCAACTCCAAATACCAACACGTTGGGTGTCAAGTTTTCAAACATGAATTTAGGGGGACACAAACGTGCAGAACATAGCAGTTGTCACTACACTCATCTCCAATGGAGAAAATGGACAGTCTGAGAGGTAAGTCTTAACCTTGCAAGTAGCCAACAGAGATTCCTGTTAGGTGTCTGACCTTAAAGTTTCCATTGTCTCCATAGATCCAAGCTGCTTTTCTCCTCAATGTCCCATAGTTAATACCTGAAAAATGTGAGAAAAGTACGACCTCTTTCTTGTGTCTTATCTCCCCTCTTCCTTAGCTACAATGCTGCCATGTTACTGAGGACACAGCTAATTATGTAAACCCCACTAGCTCTGCTAACTCCTCATGGGGATGCTCACAAACTCAGAACCCACAGTGGACAAGCGGCAGGGGGATGAGTTGGAGAAAGAAGCTCAGAACCCTCCAAGTCCCAACCTTGAAGGTCCCAGGCTCCTAATAACAGGGCAAGGGGTTAAAAAAAAACCCTAATATTTACTGTGCTTATATATATTTTTTGTGTTAGAATTATTTTGTTTCATAGAGCTACTGTGGGACAGATCTCATCCTGGCCATGTTCGGCCTGCTCTCAGGTAATTTACAAAGATCTACTAATTCATTATAAAGGCAGCTACACATACCATTGTAATAAAAAGCTAAAAACACAGTTTTTATTCCTCTTCTGAGAGAAGTGAAGGTGCTTACCTAAACTGGTCATCAAAGTAAAAAAAAAAATACAGCGTCATTTTTGCTCACTGAGTAAGCTTATTATTTTCCACTTCTGCAGATTTGTTCCACCTGGCTCCTCCACCTAGAATTCCCATCACCTCCACTCTCCAGCGTGTGGGGGGGATGAGGGATGCCTTGGCTCTGACCCACGGCAGGGACTTGGAGCGATATCTGTTTCTTCTCCCATAGCCGAGCAAAGGAAAACTGGTGTCCCTGCTCCTTATGAGCAAAAAGTCAGGTCTGAGAAGTAGGACAGGAAGCAAGTGAATGAATGAAAAAAATCAAAGTCCAAGTACTTAAACGCTACACCTGAGGACAGGGAGGGACCTGGTTCTCCAGACAATAGTGTTCAGGAGAATAGAAGCTTTGGTGCGAAGCACACGTCCTGTGGTTGGGTGGGCTGGGTACACTGAGACTGAGTCTTGCACCAGAGCAAACCATCAGTTAGATTGGAAACACTGTAAAGTCCAGGAGGAGGTAAAAAACACATTTCCTGAAACAATGCCCCAACATTATTTTTCTGTCAGGTAATTTGGCACAAATTACCTTTGTGCCAAATTGAGGATCTCCAAGACATGTACATTTTCTCATTAATCAGGTAGAAACCATTTGTATTCTAATTGTGAAATTGTATTCGATATCATGGCCCTAGTGGTGTTTTCTCACTGATAGTTGAATTAAAAAAAATAAAACTGACACTTATATGTGATTTCTATATCTTTAAAAGTCAAGAATGCAGACAGAAAGTATGATTTGTCTGTTATGAGCATCAGTTCTAAGATCAACTCCTCTGCTCTAATGCCTCCAATCATGTGCTTGAATAAGTTAAAACTTGAAATCTCAACTTTGGCTGTTACTCCACCGGGCTGTTGGACAGATTAAATGAATCCATTGGGCCATGCACATATTTTAACACAGTTTCAGACTTTATAAATCTTAGGCTCATTATTATTCATCTAGGGCTGAGGGCTAGGTTTTTGAAAATATAGAATTTGAAAGTGCAAAATTCATACTTTCTTTGCCCCTGCTTAATTAAGCCTTCTCTTAAGAGTGTATTTTTTCAGATCTCATTTAAGGAAGCAATATATGATTATCAGGGTCATGATTGCATACTCTCTCTGGATAAGGTTTTCTTCATTAATTGTTAGGTACCTAGATTTTGTTTTTGACCATCTACATAATTGAGTTCCATAATTGATTTAATTTTGGTTATAAAATTTGCTTGTATTAGTCAATAGTCCACTTGAAACTCGTGGATGTGGTGAGTGAGAAACGTGTGCTCTTTCCTTTTGTAGATACAACCCCCTCCCCGGCTGGTAGTTCACTCCTGCATCAACACATGGTTCACCAGAACCACCTTCATTCATTCAGTAAATAGATCCTGAGTGCTCGCTGTGTGTTGGCTCTGGGTTAGGTGCTGAAGCAAACTGTGAAACAGTTGCCAGACTTAGCATATCAAAACAGTGTATGGGATACAATTATATTTAAAAGAATTGCTATGTATTTGAAATTCAAATCCACCTGGCTATCTGCTTGCAGTCTTAAGTTAAGTTCTCAGTTTTCACAGGGTTTCTCACTGAGCGAGGGATATAGTCAAGAAGCCCTCGAGTGATCGCCACACAGTGTGGTGAGAGCTATGAGGTCTAAGGGTGTACCAGAGAAAGGGGCATCAAAACTAAGATCTGAAGGATGCATAGGAGTTCGCCAAGCAAGTGTTCTGTTTGGGAAAGTGCTTCAGGCATAGATCAATCAGTCTGTTGGAAAGTTCTGTGGCAGAAAGCAGCTTGAGGAGGAGTTTGTCAGGATGCTGCATAATTTAACAATTCACAGAGACCCAGAGAGAAAGGGAGTGGGCAAGGTTCCCAGGGAGGCCCATATGCATCTCCTGATTCTTGAGTTACCACCCTATTCTTTTACTTAAGCTGGTCTGAGTGCATTTAAATTATTTACAAGTAAAAAAACCCACTTAAATGAAAAAAGTAAATACTTAGTAAATCCTGAAGGAGTGAAGGTAAGTGGAGGCTCTAATCTTTTCAAGGGTAAGAGAATGGAGTTAGATCATAGAGTTGACTTATGATGAGAAAAATCTCATACTGCTAAAGTTTCCCTTGAAAAAACATCTCTTAGATGACCCACCAAGACTCACGCCGAGCAGCATTCTGGAGGGAGACAGACCCAGAGCCCGAGGCATGGTTCGCTCTCCTGCAGGTCCCAGGGAGTGGGCGCTGGGGCTGGAAGAGCAGGCCACCAGCCATTCTCACTCTGCTGCTTCTGTTAGCTAGTGGATACTGCGGAATTCGTGTTGGGTAGATTTGTGTAAGCTGAATGAGAATTCATTGATAGTTAGTGGGTGAAGATTATTGTGGTCACCCCCACAGAAACAGAATGGACCCCTCCTCCCTTAATTTGGTTCAGATGTCAAGACTGATGATGCCACCTATGCACCAGGAAAGCCTGGAAAGGTTTATGACTCCCATCATGGGGCTCTGTGGGGATAGCAGGGCAGCTTTGCAAACAGGTCTGGAATGGCTGGAGAAATCAGGGAAGGACACTGGCTGGCATTTAAGGTGGGTAGTTTGTAGGCCGTTCCTGGGCCCAGCCAGGACTTGTGTGATGTGAACTTCCTGAACCCAGGGGAGGGAGAACTTAGGCTTTCGGGTGGGAGCACCTGGGCTTTCTAATTAGTCTGTCGAGTTAAAGGGCAGGAAAGGAAGATAGAAGATTAGGGCTTGAAAGTTGTCTGCTAACATAAAAAATGGAGTCTGACTCTATAAGAAAGCAGTTTTTCTGCTTCTGATTGATAATAGTTTCAAGGAACTTTTGCATTAATATATAAATATAACTTTGTATCAACATCTACACTTGCTGTATGGAACAGATTCAGACAGGAAAGAAGTAGAACATGCAAATATTCAACTCCTCAAAGAGAGTTTAATAAAGAGGCAGTGAGCAAAAGTGTGAGTAGGGTATATAGAAACAAGGCACTCTGCAGTACTAGGGACCAACTCCAACTAATCCCCACTCTTGGTGGGGGAGGCAAAGGAGAGGAGACCAGTACCCAGAGTGGGAGGGAGAGAGAAAGAGAAAGATTTGTGTGGAGAGGGCTGCTGAATAAGAGCTGAAATTAGGTCAGTGAATCAGCCACTACAGAGATGCCAAGGAGCTAGCAATGAAAACCCCAACCATACTCTCCTACTCCATCTCATCTCTTGCCAGTGCCCCCATTGGCCAAACCCAACCAGAAGTCAAAAGGCATGAGGGCTCACGGCCCCAGTCCCTGAAGTCAGGCTCCCAGAACATGGAGTAGGGAGGATGTGATCTGGAGAGCCGGGAGATGTCCAGTGTAGGAAACCTCATTGGTTTTTCCCTCTGACAACAGGATTGAAGGAAGCCCAAGTCTGACTGTAGACAACATGGTCAAAGAAATGGTTCCTTGCTCCCCACTCTCCTGGGAAAAGCGATAGGTCTTTGTAAATAACATACAGAACAAATGATGCAATACAACATTGCTGCTACTTTAAACAAGTGATTTTCATGGCATGTAATACAGCAGTAATTTGGAACTTAGTAAAGGAGCACTCATTCTGTCTTTTGTTTTGACTTTAAATAATTTTTTATTTTTTAATTATGATTGACATACAATATCATATTAGTTTTAGATATACAACCCAGTGTCTCTTTCTTTTAAAATAACATTAGAAGTTCAGAGAAAACAAGAGCTAGGATATGACAACATGTATATCCATATGGTAACATGCACCAGAGCCTTGCTCATTGTGATGGCTCAATAAATGTTTACTCATCAAATGATTGGCAGAATAAACAGCGGACAACCTTCTGTGAGAAATGTGATGAATAAGATGAATAATTTCAGCTGCTGTCTTGCAATAATCAAGCGGTTTGTCTTGTCCATACCAAAATCTAACTTCCTTGTCACATATCCTGTGTATTTGCCACACACGATAGCTAATTGATTTTCTGTTTGGGAGTAGGTGGACAGAGCACATGAGCCCTGAGGCTAACTGAGCCATAAAGCAGTTGTTTGGTGTCATCTACCTCCATTCCCACCCAATTCCTATAGAGTTAAAATTTAATGCCAGCCCAAATTGAAAACAACATAGCAGCTTTTCTGAAATTTATTATCCGTTCTGAAATGCATTTGCATTTTGGAATATTTGCTTTTGGCCTCAGTTTTCATGCAATTTTGTTTATGTCACTAGAAATAGGGCAATGCGACTTTTTGTTTCTTTTATTACTCCAATCTGATGCCCAAAGGGAAAAAGTCAAAATCATTAAGCAAATGGCAGAAAGCAATCAATGTTCCCAAATAAAAGGTCACACAATAAGGAAAGATGAAAGTGAACTGAAAAAAACCCCCCCAAAAAACCCACTCATTGCTTTGGCTTGAAAAACCTTCAAACTGTCATCAATCTACAAGTAAAACATTGAAATCAGAACCATGGCTGTCAGTCCTACTTGCTAACTATATGATATTTTCAGTGAGCAGTGGACTGTGATTTTGTTGCTGGATAGCTATTTTTGAAAAATCTCTTAAATTAGAAAAAAAAGAATAGAAAAATAAACTGGTTAAGGACGAGCCTTTCCTTTTATGTGCCCAACAAAGCGCCCCCAAACTATGAAAGGGCAGACTTCCTGCCTAGCACGTGGTCAATGACACCAGAATTAGTGCCGGTTCAGCGCTAGGATTTTCTGAGTTAAGAATAGGGCTGTGTTCTGGAAACAGAAATAACTGTGTCTCAGGGTGTGTCCTCAGATTTAGGAATCTTCCAGTAACTTCAGGACAATGCCCTGAAAGGCTTCTATGCTTAGTTTTCAAGACAATGACCACAGGTGTGTGTGGTATGGTTTTAAACCCCCCAAGCCTGGCAAGCCGCTGAACTAAAGGACGCCTCTCAATGTGCTGATGTGCACAGGACTCTGTTAGCGTCAGATCACAATGAAATAAATATACGTGGTAATGCCTTTCTCAGAGGCAGCTGTCATTGAACGTGTTGACACAAAATGTTTGCTTTCTGTTACATACAAATTGAACTCTTTAAAATGCCCTTAAGTAGGCCCTGGCCGGTTGGCTCAGCAGTAGAGCATCGGCCTGGCGTGCAGGGGACCCTGGTTCGATTCCCGGCCAGGGCACATAGGGGAAGCGCCCATTTGCTTCTCCACCCCACCTCCTTCCTCTCTGTCTCTCTCTTCCCCTCCCGCAGTGAAGGCTCCATTGGAGCAAAGATGGCCCGGGCGCTGGGGATGGCTCCTTGGCCTCTGCCCCAGGCGCTAGAGTGGCTCTGGTCGCGGCAGAGCGATGCCCCGGAGGGGCAGAGCGCGATCGCCCCCTGGTGGGCAGAGCTTCGCCCCTGGTGGGCGTGCCAGGTGGATCCCGGTGGGGCTCATGCGGGAGACTGTCTGACTGTCTCTCCCCGTTTCCAGCTTCAGAAAAATACAAAAAATAAAAAAATAAAAAATAAAATGCCCTTAAGTAAAACACTACATTGGATGGGAAAACTGCACCCAGCACACCTTGAATATGCATTGATTTCGCCTGAGAAATCACACGTTGAGCACACATGCCCCCGCTGCTGATGTGGAGAGCCCTCTGACGCCGAAGACCCGGGGTAATTGCGAGGCCAATTGCAACCTTTATTTGATTCCCCCAATCATTTTATATTTTTGTTGGGCAGGAATAATCTGATGGAAAAATAGAAATCTGGGTTCCCAAGCTATATTTTTTAAAAGCATTCTTCTCTTGCTAGCTATGTAACAGAAATCTTCTATTATTAAGAAATAATACAGTCAATAGAAACTAATTATGAATGCATTTTGATATTTTTCATTCACATATTTTATCCTTTCTTTTAAAGAAGATTAGGATCCTTAATATTTTGTTGATGAAAAAAGTGAATAACTCTGCTTCCTTCCCCTACACACACTCTCTCTCTCTCTCTCTGCACTCAAGGGGCGGGGCTTACAAGAATGTGTGGAGTAGATGTATGAACTTGATGTCTGATAAGGGCTGACTTCAGTTTCTTCTCCATTACAATTGACTGTTGGCTTATGCAGAACAAAGGCCCATAAAAAAAAATAACTCCCAGGAAGCAGAGCCTATAATTTTAAATGAGCAGATGTTTTACAAACTTAGATAGTTTATAGACAAAGGAGACACTTTGTGGTGCTATGGATGGTGGGAATCTCTAACAACACCCTTGCTCCCTTGCTATGGCTTTCTAAGAAGGTTCCCGAATTCTCTTTTCTGCTTCCTTCTTCATTCTGAGCTTATAGAAAATGTAGCCTGAATGGAAGAATCTGTCACATGGTGTAGATTAGATTTATGCCAAACAGGGAGAAAAATTTCAGTCATCTATTTTGTTCCTTTTTTATTCTGACATTTAGGAGAAAAAACCTGAAATTTATCTGACAGAATTAGGAAAAAGCAGGGTACAGATGATCTTAAAACCAGTTAGTGTGATTATAACTTCATAATGTCTTTCTAGTTGAAAAGCATAACTAGACATAAAGGAAGTGTTGACTGATAACAGTTGAGGAGAGGCATAAACCTTTGTGGCACTGTTCTCTTTAAATTATTCTAAGGTGTCATAAGGACAGGTAATATATAAACAAAGTTAATTATTATTTGGTAAATATTTGTACTGTTTGTAAATTGCTATGTTTTTGTTGAAAAAATATGAAAATTAGTCTGAACATAATTTTAATCTCACCTTTTTTATTTATGCCTGAACTTAAAGATGATCTAAAATGTCTCCACTGTTACCTGCTGGTAGTCTTTGGAATTGCAGAAAGAGTGGCTAAAAGGAACCAACAGCTGGAAGACATGATTTGCAGATTCTAATCCCTTCAGTGAATACATTTACTATAAACCCTTTCACCCTTTGGGCTTCCACAGCATGCAATATTATCTGAACACTGCCTTTATTGTTGTTAAGGACACGTAACTAGTTGTTCTCAATACTTTTTTTAGTATTTAATCTATGCCACAGCTGTATTAGATATTAGAGAATGTGGGTTTAAAGTTTGTGAGTGCAAGATATGAATGAGTCACTAGACCTTAGTAGAACAAAATACTGAAAGGCTAGGGTTTTGAATGAGTCTTCATAACAGTGAAGAAGAAAGTTTTAAACCAGATACTGAACATAAAGACCTGAACATAAAGGGGAGGAAGAGTAGATATTAGCAAAAAGGATGGGTAAGAAAATGATACACCAGCTCCTTTGAGCAAGAATTTTTACATCAAGATGGAAGATATGTGGTCTAGACGGGCAGTGCTGCATAAGGAGGGTGGACAGCATGCCATCACCCTGGCACTAGGAAGCGGAAATTGTGCATCTTCTCCTGGAAAGAGGAGCAGGAGAAGCTTTATTCCCTGAGGTGAGCCAAGGGCCCAGCGTGTTCAGTGAAGTGCTTGAGGACAAATATAAATCTGTTCTCCTTGGAATTAGAGTTCCACAGAGCGGGATGAAAGATTAGGGGAGAGAAGAATGCAGAAGGAAGCTGATTCAGGAGAAAGGAAGGGGGTATATGCAGGAGGGGGATTGATCTCTGAGGAGTTTGTTTATTTATTTATTTATTTAATCTTTCTTGAAGCTGGAAACGGGGAGAGACAGTCAGACAGACTCCCGCATGCGCCCAACCGGGATCCACCCGGCACGCCCACCAGGGGCAACGCTCTGCCCACCAGGGGGCAATGCTCTGCCCACTATGGGGCGATGCTCTGCCACGACCAGAGCCACTCTAGCGCCTGGGGCAGAGGCCAAGGAGCCATCCCCAGCACCTGGGCCATCTTTGCTCCAATGGAGCCTTGGCTGCGGGAGGGGAAGAGAGAGACAGAGAGGAAGGGGGGCGGGGGTGGAGAAGCAAATGGGCGCTTCTCCTATGTGTCCTGGCCGGGAATCGAACCTGGGTCCTCTGCACGCCAGGCCGACGCTCTACCGCTGAGCCAACCGGCCAGGGCCTCTGAGGAGTTTAGATGCTGGGTAGTAATCAAGGAAAACAGAGATGTATGTGAAGAATGGAGGATTTGGCTGGGTAGAACAATTTTAAATAATTAGACTTAGCAATGTTCTGATGAAAGTCTTGAATTTAGAAGTAGAAAGTCACCTGTGTCTCTTGGGAGTCAGCCTTGGCCTGGTTAGTTACACACTCAAGCGGTTCCTCCAGCCTTGGCTGGGTAGGGTCAGTGATGGTTGGGACAGAGGCTTGGGCTCAGGGGTAGAGTGCTGTTGTTGGAGAGCTGGTGGGCTACTTAGTAATGTATGCCCAGGGTGCCAGGGCAGCACATCGAACTCAATCAGGAGCCCACACCCCGTGTCCGCATCCACACACGTATCTCTTTCTCATACCTGGGCGCGGTGATGATGTAGGGTGGACCGAAAAGCAGGGCAATCAGGTTGGAAGTTACTGGGGAAATTGCTACACTAGGCACTTTCACAGTTAATCTGCAACATCAGTCTCTATCTTGAGGATAACAAGTGGCATTTCACAGCTGTCAATTTTCCGGCATCACAAGCCATGAGGGTTTTAAAGTCCTACTGTTGACAGTCCAAACAGTCCTTGTGCAGGGGTTAATTGGCCTGGCTGGCAAAATCTTTAGCCTGCAATCCCTTAAAAGCTTTCTTTGGAAAGACTGTTCTTCCCCAAGCCTCCTTGATCTACAGGTACTTGACCCGGGCCGGGTCCTCAAAGCTGGAAGCACAATTGTGGATGCTTTTCTAGTGCATCTCTAGAGCTCTCATTTGTATCCTTTTGGGGGCCCCCTTGAAGGCACAGGAACATCTGCATTTCCTATACTGTGGAAGCAACACAATGCTTTAAAGCCTCTCAGAAAACGTACAGGACAGTTAATATGATTTAAGCCTATATTTAAATTTTATGAGACTCATTTTCAAGGCTAATAACCCAGTTTACTGTGCACAATATCAAATGCAAATTTTATTACTGACTTGGTAAAAACCAAGCCGATGGTCATTAGCATATTTCTCTGCATCACCCTTTTTTACCCAAAAGGTACACCAGGAGTAACAGTGGGGGTTTTTATATGTGTTGTAAATTACAGTTACTATCTCATTAGATAAACACATTTAAAATCGGGTTATCATTCACTTATATATCAGAAAGTTGTTTGTTCAATTGCAGCTAGTCTCATATTTGAACATATGGTGCATGAAATTCTTAGACTAATAAAATTTCAAGGTACAGGGAGCTGGTGTCTTGGAAAAAACTGTTTCTGTTCCACAAATGGCTCGATATAATCTGTAATTGCTTTAAAACAATTATGTAGCATGCTGTTTTGTACTTAATAGTATTTACATCCTTGGTTTTATTAGCAACAAAATGCGAGTGGAACTTGTGAAAGAGAAATTAATTTTTTCACGGAAGATGTAAACTCTTAAATGAAGGCTCCCGCAGACTAAAACATGAGGACCGAGTGCTTCCCAATTTCCTCACTTTCTTCTTACTGTGACGCTATCTGTTTCTCACTAGCATATCAGGGCATGCATACAACTATAAAAAACAAAGCAGACCAGAAAACACTGCACAATATCCAAGCTTCTGACTTCAAATTATATTTTCAAAGGTGCACAGTGTTCTAGAACTTACAATGCGCAGTTCGTATCATCAAACCAGGTTGGTACTGGAAGGCTTACATTGTATTCCTTTCTCAAAGAAGCAAAGCGCAGGTTATGTATAAATGTATGTAGATATTCTCATATATCTTAACACCCATCTTTTTCTTTCTTTCTTTCTTTCTTTCTTTCTTTCTTTCTTTCTTTCTTTCTTTCTTTCTTTCTTTCTTTCTTCCCTTTTTTTCTTTATTAGCAAGCAAGAAAGAGAAAGACAGACAGACACACACACTCAAGGAGAGAGAGGAGAAGCATCAACTCACAGTTGAGGCACCTAAGTTGTTCATTGATTGCTTTCTCATATGTGCCTTGTGGAGGGGGAGGCTCAAGCCGAGCCAGTGACCCCTTGCTCAAGAAGTCAAGCCCAGAGACCCTGGGCTTCAAGCCAATGACCTTTGGGCTCAAGTCGGTGACCATGGGGTCACGTCTATGAGCCCTCACTCAAGCCTGTGACCTTGCGGTTTTGAACCTGGATCCTCAGTGCCCCAGGCTGACACTCTGACCACTGTGTCATCGCCTGGTCAGGGTTAACACCCATCTTAAAGCAAGCAAAAAGATCAGTTTTCTTTGAACCTAGGAGTTCTCATCATGGACAATGCATAAAGTAATTTTTCTTTGTTAGAACATTTTCATGAAGTTCACATGAGTCTTGGAACTGTCTCGGCAATGCTGCATGTTAGGAAGACTATGAACCTCAGTTCATTCATCTGTAAAATGAGGGCACGCATACCAAACTCTCTGAGTTTTTCTGAGAATTCAAGTAACTGCAATTAAAAGCAAAGCGTTTTCTAAGCACTAAAGCACTGCACAAATGTTAGCCATCACAAATGATTCCTAATTCATTTTTTTGAAGTTGTCCAGGCTCATAAGCAAGCATAGTACTTCATGGTTTCTAGTTTACCTGTTCTTTCTGGGTAGATCTTTATCTTTGTCACATGACCCATTTCTGGATATTTACTAATGTGGCACAAGATTGAATTTTGTTTCTTTTCTTTGTATTATATGTTTGGCCCAATGATATATTTTCTAAGATGTTAGCATTTATACTGAATAAAAAATGAAATTATTTTGGTAACTATTTTCTTATATATAATGTCCGTTCATTGTAGAAAACTTAAGAAACAGACAAAAAGAAAAACTAATTCATTCATAATTCTGTATCCTAAAGTTAGCTCATTTTGAAATATTTGATGTTTTTTTCTTAATTTATATATACGTAACATGTGTTCATGATTTACATAATAAAAACCACTCTCCACTTATTAATATACCTTGACTTTTCCTCTTAGCATTAGGTAATGAACACTTTGATATGCTGCCTTAAATTATTAGAAAAGATTAGTTTTAATGAGTGTGTATAATGAACAAAATAAAAATATAAAATTTTGTATTACATTGGGATTGATTATAATTGATTTGAATTTTGCAATATTAAAGTTTTAATATAAAAGTATGCAAATCAGAGAATATCTTCCAAGATGCCTATGCTAATAATACAACAATTAGTTTGTATCTTTGTCAAAATGTAAGTCACATTTGGAAGTGGAACTTCCCTCCATTTCTCTCTCACAAGGACTTGAGAATTCTTTTGTAAAGCCAGAGTGTTTCTACCTAGGACAGTGTCTTTTTGATGAGGTATAGTTTTCTGAAGGATTGGTTTGGAAGATTATGAATGAAGGGGCACATGAACTGAGCTAGTAAAATCAGCCAAAGCCTTCCTGGCTGTCAGGAGATTACAGACACCCCTGAAACCCCCCTTCAACATCCTTATCATGTTTTATAAATGTGAAAAGACTTGAGGCCCCTGGTTTTTATTTTATCACTGTTACATGAAACTTGTTTCACCAGGACTGAATTATTTTATTTGAAATAACATTGAAGCTAATACTAAGAAACTTGGCTAGACATATTCCATTGCTTAAAAATATACAGTTAAAACAAAGAAGTTTAATGTTTTACCTGCATTTTAATGAAAAAAAAAAGAATTTTGCACATCACATGTTATGCAAAGATATATACCACCTTTCCCAATTATGAAAGGATCAATTTCACTTTTTTAATTGTAATGTCAGACACTATTTAAAACAGTTAAATGGCAAGTGAAATCAATGTTAACAGGAACTAAAGAGCTCCTCAATTGAAGATTTATTTCTAGCCATCTATTCCTGTCCTGGTATATGCTTTTTATGTCTTTTAGAAAGGCTTGTACTTTGATTTTTAAACGTAATGTCTAGTTAGTCCTAATTCAGGTCTTTTCAAATCCTCTTCTGCAGTTAAAGATAACTACAATATCTTTAGGCGTTCCACTGATTTCTTAATGTCACTAAGCTATCACTTGATGTATTGTGACTTATACTCTGCCACAAACCACATTTATATAAATATGAAGATACCATCAATCGGTTAATGATCAGCAAACTTTAACAGCAATTTCCAGAGGGAATAACTTAAACACCAAGAAAATTTCTTTTACTAACTAATAGAAATTAACCTAATAAATATTATTCAGTTATAGCTTTTCTAATGGTTCTAGGTAGAACTAAATATTTTTTTAATCAATTCTTCTATTATATGGTTTTCATTAGTCAATGCCAGACAAACATATTTCTCCATTTTAGTGCAGAAAGAGCATTTAATTCTAACAGAGCAGTTCTCCCATTATATTATTCTCAACAATAGGCTTTCTGGGGGGAAAGCCCTGATTTTTAGGGGCTGCTGATTTCTGTGGTGTAGCACTTCCACCATGGCTCATTTTAAGCTACTCAATTGTTTTTACTGAACGTGAAGTTGTTCATTATATTAATTCTTTACAAACCGTCCTCTAATTCTTCTTATTTTATATAAGAGTGTAGTGTCTCTATTTTAAAAAAGGTAGCCTTTTGTTTTAAAACAAGAACTACAATATAGTCTTGATCATAATGCAAATTCTGGAAAGCAATTTAGCAAAACGGGAAAAAAAAAGTCTTTAAAATGCTCATTCAGTCTCATCTAGTAACTCATTCCCAGAATTCATTGGACTCTATCGAAAGGAAAAAAATCAGAAAAACAGTTACATATTTTTGTACAGAAAGAACCAAAGCGTTATTTATATAGTGACACTTGGAAATAAGCTAAGTTTTCAAGAGTGAAGAATGATGAAATAAAATATGTTCTGTGCCTACAATAGATTATTTGGTACTTATATTAAAATGCTTTCAAAAAGAATACTCATAACAAGAAAGGCATACAGTGTGGTTCGTGGAAATAAATAGCAGATAAAACCATATTTTATAGATTTTAAAACTTCATTGACAATAAGAATAGGCAGAAGAGGTCCCTAAAAATGCAGATTTTGAGCCTCGTTTTAGGAGAGTAAGAAAGGTTTTTATTCTTAGCACTATTCTGTTATAGTTTGTCATCAACTTCTCTAGCAAAGTCATTTTTTTGTTTTGTTTTGTTTTGTTTTTTGTAATTTTCTGAAGCTGGAAACGGGGAGAGACAGTCAGACAGACTCCCGCATGGGCCAGACCGGGATCCACCCGGCACACCCACCAGGGGCGACACTCTGCCCACCAGGGGGCGATGCTCTGCCCCTCCGGGGCGTCGCTCCGCCACGACCAGAGCCACTCTAGTGCCTGAGGCAGAGGCCAAGGAGCCATCCCCAGCGCCCGGGGCCATCTTTGCTCCAATGGAGCCTTGGCTGCGGGAGGGGAAGAGAGAGACAGAGAGGAAGGAGGGGGGGGGGGTGGAGAAGCAAATGGGCACTTCTCCTGTGTGCCCTGGCCGGGAATCGAACCTGGGTCCCCCGCACGCCAGGCCGACGCTCTACTGCTGAGCCAACCAGCCAGGGATCAAAGTCATGTTTTTGTGTGCTATTTAAGCTTTTCAGGAAACATTTCAGGGACTCTGAAGCCTTCATCCAACAGGACTAGCTGTGTACCACGCTCCAGGCCGGTCCTAGGCCAAAATTGTTCTGGAAACCATGAATAAGACAACTGTTTTCTTCCTTGATCTTACTAACCTTGGCAGAAAAGACTGGGAAAAGAAGTCTCTGCTGTCTAATATCTTACCATTTCAATGAGAAGACGGTTAAACAAGAACCGGCTAAATTACAATGCAGTTACAATGTGATTAAGAACAATAAAAGTGCCATAAACGTAAGTGTCACAGGAGTTTGAAGGAAGGGAGGATTAGTATGGATTATAGCAATTTGAGATGGGCTTATCAATTTAGTGGCATTTAAGTGAGCCATACAGGATGCATAGACATTCTTATTTAAAGAGAGGAAAAAAGAATAACATTGCAGTTTAAGGGACCACCACTAACATAAAAGGACCTGCAGACAGAAGCTTTATACCTGAGCACCCTTCAATTTTGGTCCTTTAAACATAGCATAACTATAATTTCCTGTATACCTGTGACACCTGTGAAATGTTATAAAAGAATCTGTTGCCTTGTTATAAAACAGCATGGATTGCTAACTTTTTAACCAAGTTTTCTTCTACAGAGCAGAATTTCAAGACTTCAAAAAACAAGTCTTTGAGATCTGTCCAAAGCTTTCCTCTCCCATACCCTTAACTGGACCTCCATAGAGAAGCTTTGAACGAGGCAGTAGCAATGAATTATCATGGAGCCAACATTTATTTAGTGCTTTAATTCTCACAAAGATCTGACTAGGTAGGTATTCATGGGATATTTCCACATGTAAGAAACTTAAGACAGGAAGTGAATTGTCAACCACTCATGGTGGAGTTGGGTCTCAAACTTGGTCTGGCTAGCCATAGAGTCGATGGTTAGGGATTTCTGTACAGAGGTAGACATGGGCAAGTACTCTACTCATCCTGGGTCCAGATAAAAAAACAGAATAGTACTAGTGTCCAAGAAGCTGTCCTTATGCACCTCTCCACAGACTACTTACACCAACAAAGAGAATCACTACTCTGACTTCTAAAAGGACATAGGTTAGCTTTGTCTGTTTTTGTACATAATATAATTCCAAATCACACAATATATATTCTTATGTCTAGCTTCTTTTTCTTTTTAAAATATATAAATTTTCTTTTAAGCACTGCTTTAGCTGTATCTTGCAAATTTTAAGCTCATATGTGTTTCAAAAATGTTTGAAATTTCCTTTGTGATTTCTTTTTTGAGCCACAAATTATTTAGAAATATGTCCTTTAATTTTTCAAATATCCGGAGGTTTTACATATATCTTTTGATTACTGATTTCTAATTTAATTTCACTTTGATCAGATAATATATTTTGGCATGATTTTAATTCTTATAAATTTATTGAGACTTTTTTATGGATCAGATTATGGTCTATCTTGGTGAATGTTCCCTGTGCACTTGAAAAGAATGTATATCCTACTAATATTGGAAGTGATGTTTTAAAAATACTAGTTTGGGAATATTTATTGATAGTTGTTCAAATCTTCTATATCTTGATTATTTTTGTCTATTTGTTTAAGCAACTACTGAAAGAAATGTTTAAGTTCACACTGTAATTGTAGACTTATCTATTTCTCCTTTTAGTTTCTTTGGTTTTTGCTTCATGTATTTTGAAACTCTTTTATTAGATGCAAACATATTTAAGATATTTAGGAATATTGTTTTCTTGATGAGCTAGTCCTCCGTCATTGTGAAATATTCCCCCTTATCTCTGCTAATATTTCTTGCTTTAAAGTCCACATTGATGCCTGGCCAGGAGGTGGCGCAGTGGATAGAGCGTCAGACTGGGATGCAGAGGACCCAGCTTCGAAACCCCAATGTTGCCAGCTTGAGTGTGGGTTTATCTGGTTTGAGCACAGCTAATCAGCTTGAACCCAAGGTCTCTGGCTTGAGCAAGGGGTCACTCAGTCTGCTGTAGCCTCCCAGTCAAGGCACATATGAGAAAGCTACCAATAAACAATTAAGGTGCCACAACAAAGAATTTATGCTTCTCATCTCTCTCCATTCCTGTCTGTCCTTATCTGTCCCTCTCTCTGTCTCTCTGTCACACACACAAAAAGTCCACATTGATATTACTATAGCTACCAGCTTTTTAATAATTAGTGTTTGCATGGTATATATTCTTTCATCCTTTCATTCTTAATTTATCTTTGTCATTATATTTAAATTGTGTCTGTTGTAATCAACATATAATTAGGCTTTGATTATTTTCAATTTTGAGAAGAAAGAGATGTAACACAGGGAACTAAATGCTTATACAATCATTGGAAAAGAGCAGGAATGAGAAGTCACCATTAATTTCCTGTATACCCTGCTAGAGTCACAATGCAAAGGTCAGGACATGCTGATACCAGAGGCAAAAGGTACCTACCTACTATCGTGCAGATGCCATATCCTCCCAGTTGTAACCACTTAAAATTTACAGTGAGATGGTGTCTGACTCAGTTCCGTTTCTCTAGTCTTCCTACTGCAGTGACTTCAGTACAAGAAGGCACCCTAGAAGGAAATGTAAACAAAGAGTGCATCCACTTCAGGAAACCTATACATACTCCTTCCACTGGGAACGTCTTTCTGTTACCCATAATCCCCACTCCATCCCAGAGCTGTCAGTGTTTTTCAAACTGCGGGTTATCACTAATTAAAGGGCATAAAATTAATAGCAGCAAGAAAAAAAATGTGTAGGATCAAATGAAAAGGAACAGCATAGAAACGTAAAGTGTTGTTTCATAAAATGTCTATTTCAGTTTTGTGTGAGCATGTGTATGTGCATGTGGGCATTGGGTTGCACTCTAAATCATATTTCTTAGTGCAAAACATAATAGTCAAAAGGCTTGAAAAACATTTCCTTGAGTGCAACCCCTTTTTCCTGTGTGCTACTGGGAACCCTACTCTCCTCATTTCTGTTTGTCTTCATTTTGTTTTATTTTTTTAAATTTATCTATAAATCAGTTTATAGAACAATTTCTTATGTTATATATAGGTTCAGTGTCTGTGTGTCTCCTTAGACTCCTGTGTCCAGAGTCAGGCGCTGTTCTTGTCGTGCTTTCCAAAACTTTGGCATGGGGTCTGTCACATAGTTGATTTTTAAATAGACTTTATTTTTTAGAGCAATGTTAGGTTTACAGCAAAACTGAGCAGAAGAAGGTAAAGATTTCCTATATACTCCCAGCCCCACACATATAGAGCCTCCCTACTGTCACTGTCCATCACCAGGGTTGGACATTTATTATTTTTATTTATTTATTCATTTTAGAGAAGAGAGAGAGAGAGAAGGAGGGAGGAGCAGGAACCATCAACTTCCATATGTGCCTTGACCAGGCAAGCCCAGGGTTTTGAATCGGCGACCTCACCATTCCAATTGATGCTTTATCCACTGCGCCACCACAGGTCAGGCTGGACATTTATTGCACTTGATGAACCTACATGACGTGTCATCGCCTGAAGTCCATAGTTTACACTAAGCTTCACTTGGTGTTGTACAGTCTATGAATTTTAGAACCCTGATAATGACGTCCTTCTACGATTACAGTATCATACAGACTAGCTTCAGGCTTTTATGCAGCAGCTTATCTGCTATGTAACTAAGAAATCTTTACTAAAAATATGCCCCATTATTTTCTTTATCATTAAGAAAAGCCTCCCCCACACCAAATAGGCTGTTACTTAAATTATAGAGAAATGCTTTCTCATTTCCACATAATTATGTGTCTGTACCAATAGAGGCTTCAGTGATGTACTCTTTCTTTAAAAGTGCTCCTTTGGCCTGACCAGGCGGTGGCGCAATGGATAGAGCGTCAGACTGGGATGTGGAAAAGTGCTCCTTTGGAATTTTCTTCAAAGTCTCTGATACCCATTGATGCTGATTAAAAAAAAAATCTATCTCAAGTAATCAATAAAAAGTTCTCCAACGACAATCAAGCAAACTTTAACAACAGCTCAACTCATAGTGCCAACCAAGCACAGAAAAAAAGTTGTAGTGGTAATAACATAACACAACTCTGGCTAGACTCGAGCATTGCAGCTAGTGACAACCACTTCACAAAAGCCAACATGAGTGATGCTAAAATATACAATATTTTTAATGTGCGTTTTAAAAGCAAGAAAAAAAAAGAGAAAGGTGTGTTTCAAAAAAAACTTTTCAGCTCTGTAGCATGCCCAAGAAAGTGTTTGTACTGCATTACTCACTAGCAAGGGACTGGTTTTTCTCTGTAAGTCACTGAGACTCAGTTCATCTCTCTACGTAATCTGTGCATTGGGTAACCTTTTAATTCTTTTTTCCCATCAGTGTTCTGCATGCTCTGTGGGAAGGCAGAGGTAATGTTTTATATATATGCTTTCAGATGTGAAAGAAGAGTTACTCCTTTCTGAGCTAGAACATGTGAAATGGTTCTCTTCACCAGCTTGTCATACAAATGAAGCCACATTTTTTTATGGGTTTTTTTTTTTTCCAATAAGTACCATGAGCAGGAAATCTTCTTTTTTTTTTTTTTTTTTTTTTTATAAATCTTTCAAGATTTTTTTTTTATTGTTATTCATTTTTTTAGAGAGGAGAGAGAGAGGGAGAGAGAGAGAGAAGAGGGGAGGAGCTGGAAGCATCAACTCCCATATGTGCCTTGACCAGGCAAGCCCAGGGTCTCGAACCAGCGACCTCAGCATTTCCAGGTGGATGCTTTATCCACTGCGCCACCACCGGTCAGGCCAGCAGGAAATCTTCTTATTGAGACCTCCCCACTCCTTGAATTATCCAATAGCACTGGAGGTAAATTACTTAATACAGATCTTTGGCTTTTATATACCAGGTGGAAAGTGAAGAGGAATCATGTTAATTCCAGGTGCTGTCTTGCATAGTTGCCCACAGCACTTTCCTGGCTGAGGTGGTGCTTGCAGGCCCAGATCCCTAGTGAGCTGCAGTGCCACCCAACTTGGGGGATTCCTGGTCTTGCTCCTCCGGGCCATACCCATTTGAGAAGCAAATTGATCCTGTGGAGGCAGCTCCAGTGTCAGCTTCCAAACCCAACTACACATGGTGCCTGTATGGGACTTAGGTTTAAGCCCTGACTTCTACTTCCAACATGAGAGTTCTACTTCAGAGACTCTGAGGTTCTTTACAAGCTGTGGACCTCATCTGGGACCATCTCAATTTCTCAGTTTGATTTTAATCATGTTGATTCTGAAAAGAAAGTTCACCAGTGTTTCAATCTTTCTCCCCAAAGACTCCTGATTCTTAAACAATTTCAAATTTGATGTTACATCAAGTAATATTGTGAGAGGCAGTATTCGTCAATCATGACAGTTTCTGTTCTATTGCTGCCTTTGGAAGATTGGTACTTGCTCATCCTAGAAGATGTATTTGAGAGGCCTCTACCAAGTGATTCTTCACAAGTCTGCCAAGGTGGCTTGCTATGCCCATCTTCCTGACAAAGAATTCCTGGCCAGTTACACACACACACACACACACACACACACACACACACACACACACAAGCATACCTATACATAGAATGATTTTGTACCTCCTCATTTGGCATACACATCAGATGACATGACACTTCTTGGTTAACTGTAAATCTCATCAAGCATCCTCCCCTGATCATATCATCTTTCAGGATTTTTAATTTAATATTTTATGCAGCTTACACTAAGTAATTATAATGCATATGTTACTAGTTAGCTCAAAATCAAAGCCAAACTACTTAAGCAAACAACTTTTTCAAATTTAAGAATGAAGAGAGCCATACAATACATATTTTCAATTACCTTTGAAAGGTACAATAGATAACTCCTCTTCCCCACTTTTAGATGGGTTTAGATAATTAAATGTTATAAAAATCCATGTTGGTACATCCATACAATGGAATATTATTTGGCAGGAAAATAAATGAGCTGTCAAGCTATGAAAAGACACCGAGGAGGCCCTGGCCGGTTGACTCAGTGGTAGAGCGTCGGCCTGGTGTGCGGAAGTCCCGGGTTCGATTCCCGACCAGGGCACACAGGAGAAGCGCCCATCTGCTTCTCCACCCCTCCCCCTCTCCTTCCTCTCTGTCTCTCTCTTCCCCTCCCGCAGCCGAGGCTCCATTGGAGCAAAGATGGCCCGGACGCTGGGGATGGCTCCTTGGCCTCTGCCCCAGGCGCTAGAGTGGCTCTGGTCGCAACAGAGCGATGCCCCTGAGGGGCAGAGCATCGCCCCCTGGTGGGCAAAGCGTCGCCTCCTGGTGGGCGTGCCGGTGGATCCCGGTCAGGCGCATGCGGGAGTCTGACTGTCTCTCCCCGTTTCCAGCTTCAGAAAAAAAAAAAAAAAAAAAGTAAGAAAAAGAAAAGAAAAGACACCGAGGAATCTTAAATGCCTATTACTAAATGAAAGAAGTCAATATGAAAAGCCCACCTAATGTATGACTCCAACTATATGACATTCTGGAAGAGGCAAAGCTATAGGGACAGTTAAAAGATCAGTGGTGACCAAGGGTTGGGGATAGAAGGTAGAATGAACAGGTAGAACTTGGGGTATTCAGGGCAGTGAAACTATTCCATATGATCTTGTAATGGTGGATATGTGTAGATATGCATTTGTCAAAACTCATTGAACTGTATAACACAAAGAGTAAACCCTAATGTAAATGATGAATTTTATTGAATAATAATGTACCAATATTGGTCCATCTGTTGTAACAAATGTTCCATACTAATACAAAATACTAATAAGAGGGGAAACTATAGGAGGGAGTAAGGGGATATAGGGAAACTATTTGAACTTTCTCCTCAATTTTTCCATAAACCTAGAACTGTTCTAAGAATAAAGTCTATTAATTAAAATTGTTAAATATCAGTTGACTATAAAATATTCCTCTTTAAAGTTCTAAACTAAAAACTATCTCTAGAATACTGTAATTTGTATGGAGGAAAATATTCATTAAAAATGATTATTTAGGCCCTGGCCGGTTGGCTCAGTGGTAGAGCGTCGGCCTGGAGTGCGGAAGTCCAGGGTTCGATTCCCGGCCAGGGCACACAGGAGAGGTGCTCATCTGCTTCTCCACCCCTCCCCCTCTCCTTCCTCTCTGTCTCTCTCTTCCCCTCCTGCAGCCAAGGCTCCATTGGAGCAAAGATGGCCCGGGCTCTGGGGATGGCTCCTTGGCCTCTGCCCCAGGCGACAGAGTGACACCCCGGATGGGCAGAGCATCGCCCCCTGGTGGGCCTGCCGGGTGGATCCCGGTCAGGCGCATGCGGGAGTCTGTCTGACTGCCTCCCCATTTCCAGCTTCAGAAAAAATACAAAAAAAAAAAAAAAATGATTATTTAACTTATTACAACCCCAAAAAATTACCAACAAAAATATAATATATATTCTAAGAGATGTCTTCTTGAGATCAGATTTTTTCTGTTCTCAGTATGCCTACATTTTAATCATTCCACTTTCTTCTAAATAAATGTGAAGCTTGATATTCAGCAGTGGCTTACCAGATCATGGGTTTTAAGAGAAACAACTAGTGGCTTAAAAGAGGTGTTTTTTTTTTTTTTTACAATAAAGCAGAAGTTGTTCCAATAATGTAAAAGCAGAGGTATTCCTGTAGGAATTAGCCTGTGTCATTTGATTTTTATGGACGCTATTGTCTAATGAGAGTTAATGATTAAACACATTTGGAGGCACTGTCTTTTGGTTGTTAACCCACTCTTCATAAATTTCACTACAAAAAGAAAAGAAAGAAAAAGAAATGCATTTTACTCCCAACATATAGGATGGTGCTATTATAGAATTTATTTCTAACTCATCTTGAATTTAATATATTACACCTTAACAGATATTTTAAAATTTAGCATTATTTTATGTAAATAGAAATCTATGAATTCATAGTATCGCAATTTCTTTATAGTAAATAAAAGGAACCAAAGGCAAAAGTAACTCAGAAAACACTAGGAGACCACTTTGCTTTCACTGTGCTTTGTGAATCACATTAAAACAACAACAACAACTAAACATAATTGGTGAAATTCAAATTCAACTTTTCTTTTTTATTCCTGTCATGACTGAGCAAGTTGCTAAATCAGCTCTGATCCTGCTCCTTTAATGGGAAAGTAACTACAGTCAGGAGCACAAAATTATGAAAAAAAAATTTGCCAAATGGGATTTCATTTTAAAATGCAGATCCTATTTGAAGAGCTTCACAAAGGAATACTGCCTCTGACAAGTGGGGAAAATCTACCTTCCAAGCTAATTGTGGAATTAAAGCAAGTACGAAAGAAAGAAAAATGGCATAAGCTATTAAAACTAGTTTTGTGACGCAGACCCACTTTTTCATGGAAACAGTAACAACAGCCTCCAGGGTGTGGAGGTGGGGGGAGAGGCTGTGTGTGGAATGAGCAAGAGGGAGATTCTTCCAGATGAATGAACAAATGAATGCATGCTTAAAAAAAAACCCAAACCAAAAATTGTTAAAGGTGACTAATTAAGACCCCCTCTTGGAAAAGCTGTTGCTAGGTAAACAAAACTGTTTAAAACATGTTCATCATTAGTGTCCCCTGACAGAAGGATGAGGTGGCAGACGTGGTGACAGAAGGGAGAAGAAGAGTGGCATATGGCCCTCAGTCCTGTCCCCTGCTGACAAGCTGCCTTGATGCAAGCTTCTTTTGCTCTGTATTCTGTGCACACAGCAGATTGCTATGCCCCGACTTTCCCATCTGTACCCCAAACTCACGTCCCAACAACGTGGCTGCCATGCAGTTTGGAGTTGTGCACCCTGTGGGTGGCTGGGGGCTGGAGGGGGGCAGGAGCAAGGGCTTCCTTGGGGTCTGGGGGAGGATGGGAAGGGAGATTAACAAGCAATCATCACAATGCTGTCCATAATGCATTGTCTCCACAACATTACATGGTATATTTCCAGTGGGGATTAGCTCATCCATCACAGGCCTTTATTGCCCCCCTTTCTTGTTGTAGAAAGCCCAAACACTGTCGTAAAATTCTAAACTGCTTAATTGCTGTGCTGTAAAAATTTGCATATCAGAGATATGTCATTCCATCATTAAATGGCACTAGGTATTTGTTACAAGGTCCTAACAATCATGCCAGTGGCCCCCCAAAGAAAGGTCATTTATTGGTATTATGCAAAATTTACTGCCAGATTCAAATCAGCAGCAATTAGGGATTTGGATACTGTTGGACTCAGTGTATTTTGATTTCCTCTGGTTCAAGGCTCAGGGCATGCTGACCATTCTTCTTACATGACCAGAATGTTTAAGCAACATCTTCTGCCAGTTTGGTCTCTGGACTAACTGGTCCTTATAAGCTTTTCACATTTACTAACTGATATACATTGGGCCGTAAACTGATTTTTGCATCCCAGATTTTGTCTATCATCAAAATATCAAAGTAGCAACAGCTAGGCTGCTGACAGTGCTAAACTTGGGCATGTGTACAACATGTTTGTAAAACTTAGGCAGGGTTGGTGTTCAGTAAGCATGCAGGTTCTGCATGGTAGATCAAGATTTTGTATCAGCAAAATGCCCTAGAAGTGGCGTTCCACCTCCACAGGTCCTCACTTGGGGAGGGGGTGCCAGTGGGTGGAGTCAGCTGGGGGGGGTCAGTGACACCCTGCATTTTCCCAGAGACTTTGATCCCTACAGAACTCTTCCTCTCTGGTGGGATGATTTACAGAGCCCACTCGGCAGGACTCCCTTCACTAAAGGCAGGCACTCCTGATTTACCCATGCCTGCACCCCTCCGCCCAGGGTCAGAAGAAGAACTAATGAGTAACTAATCCAATTGAAGCTACAACTGAGACCCTCAAACCATTGAAGCTTCAGCTGGAATTCAGCCAGGACCCTCCAACAAATGCTGCATTTAATTCCAGCCTGACAACTTTCTAAAACCTGAAGACCAAATGAACAACTACGTCACCTGCCCAGAGCAGCAGAAGCAGGGCCAGCATGCAGGTAGAATAAGGTGTGTGTCGGGGGGGTGGCGGTCACCCTTTGCCTACATCTCCCAAGGAGGAAAGTTTCAAAGATAAACAAACAATAAATATTCATACAATGGTTATGCCTTTATTATAAATGACTTTTACTTTCTTCTTTATACTTTTTTGTTTTCTTTCCAAGATTTGTAAATACAATGTGCCTGTGTTAATTCTATAACCAAGAAAGAACAAAGTTGTTTTTGTAAAAACAACAGAGGAACTAGTAGCGTTGGCATTCTTCTCTGCACCCCGGGGAGGGTATTGGCGTGGACTCAGAGAACCGACAGCAATAGAACTTCCCTAGCAGACGTTTCCGGGGCTTCTTCAAACTAGCAATAAACATAACTCATTTCAGATTACACTGTTGTTTCTTTGATAAAATGCATAAAGATGAGGCCACTGCAAAACTTTGCATGAACTGTCAGAACTGGGGTGCTCACCAAGGAGGGGTGGCAGGAGGAAGTAAGGAAGCTTGGAGGAGACAGATAAAGAATACATGCAATGCCCTTGTTGGGTGGCTTGGTTAGTCAGAATGTCCTCTTGATACACAAAGGTTGTGGTTTTGACCCCCAGTCAGGACACATGCAAAAACAGATTGTTGTTTCTGTTTCTCACTTCCTCTCTCTTTAAAAATTCATAAATAAAATGATAAAAAAGAATACATACAATAGTCAACAAATGAATGGATCAAGAAAATGTGCTATGTACAAAATAATATTATTCGGCTTTAAAATAGAAGGAAATTCTATAACTTGTCAACATGGATGAACTTAGAAGGCATATGCTAAGTGAAATACACCAGATGGAAAAACACAAAGACTGCATGATATCAATTATATATCAAATCTAAAAAAAAAAAAATAGTGGAATTCAGAAACAGTAGAGAAGTTGTTGTCAGGGTTTGGGAGGGGGCGGTAACAGGAAGGGGTAGGTGAAGGGGTACAAACTTTCACCTGTACAATGAATAAGATCTGAGGATCTAATGTGTGACATGATGACTGCAGTTAACAGCATTGTGTTGTATTATTTGAAATTTGCCAAGAGAGTAGAACTGAAATGCTGTCATCCACACTGAAAAGGTAAATATGTTAGTGAAAGATGTGATAATTAACTGGATGGGGGAAACCCTTTTACAATGCATACACGTATTCAATCATCATCTTGAACACTTCAAATATCTTACAACTTTAATTGTCAATTATACCTCAGTAAAACTGAAAAAAGATAATACTGAAGTTCAAAAAAATAAATGTAATGAGGGTACTTAGTGAGGAGCAATAACAGTAATAACAATAAATGATAGCTGATACTTACCTATAGTGCCCAGCATGGTTCTAAGAAATTTACATGTATTAAAGTCACTTAACATTTGTAATAACTCTATGATGTAAGAACTGTTATCTCATTTTACAGATGAAGAAGCTGATGCACGGAGAACTTAATAACTTGCCCCTGCTCACATGCGTAGTGAGTCTAACACCCCAAATCCAAATCTCTAATCCAGACTTCCCCTCTAATCCATAATTATTCAGCTTGTGAAACAGCTCTATCTGCAAAGTCCAAGAGCACTTTATATTCAAAATGTTCAAACTGATCCTGAACAGGCAGTGGTGCAGTGGATAGAGCATCAGACTGGGATGCGGAAAGACCCAGGTTCGAGACCCTGAGGTCGTCAGCTTGAGCGCGGGCTCATCTGGCTTGAGCAAAACTCACCGGCTTAGACCCAAGGTCGCTGGCTCGAGCAAGGGGTTACTCAGTCTGCTGAAGGCCTGCGGTCAAGGCACATATGAGAAAGCAATCAATGAACAACTAAGGTGTCACAACGAAAAATTGATGATTGATGCTTCTCATCTCTCTTCGTTTCTGTCTGTCTGTCCCTATCTATCTCTCTCTCTGACTCTCTCTCTGTCCCTATAAAAAAAATGTTCAAACTGAAATAAACATCTGTCTCTAATTTTTGTTGCTCCTTATTTCATTCACTAAGATAAGTGGATGGCACTGTGGACAGTTTTGTCACTTAGACCACAAACCTCTGGGTCTTTCTTGGCTCTTCCTTCTCCTGCATCTATATGCCTATGACCGGTACTTTATTAACATCTTTCCAATCAGTTTCCTTCTGTGTGTCACACTTTGGCTAGCATAGATTAAGTCCTCGCCTCACCATCACTCAGACTACTGTAAACGTCCCTTCTATTGATTTGCCCATCTCTAGTCTGGACTCCTTTCAACCTGCTTCCCACACTGTCACCACAGTTTTCCTGAATACCCATCTTATCCCATCACACTCCTGCACAAATTCCGAACAGCTTTCACACTTCTTACAATGACATTAAGGTTCTTATCGTTATCTACCTTTATTTCCACTGTTACAATATGCCATAATGTTTCACACATTTTGCTATTTCACAAATTCTAGCTCCTACCTGGAATGTGCCATTGTCCGCTGGAAGAGTTCTACTCTCTCTCCAATCTGAACCTCCACTATGGTGTTTTCCCTGACACCTCACCCACCCCACCTAAGGCAAAACTACTATCCTTTCTCCACATTCTTGCTGTACTATGTAATCTAAGTCACATCTGCTAACCCCTGTACATACCACATACATCTAAGTCATATCTGATATCTTCTGCGCATACCATATACATCCAAATTACACTTAGGTTGGTGTCCCAAGAGACAGAACTGTATCAGATGTACTAAGAAGCTAAGTTGTGTCCAGGGGAATCATTTCCAAGAGAAGGGAATTTTAATAGGGAAGTTTATATGCCCTTCAGGAAAAATTGTCAACAGTATTCAGAATAGAATTCCCGAGGAGTCAAGGATTTCCTAGGTGGTTCAGTCAAGATACATTGGACACCCCTGCAAAGGGAAGACTGTAGGAGGGTGAAAGGAGAGAGAACAGACCAGGAGCATGGAGCAGGGCATGGCTAGTCACACCATCGGAGCATGCGGTCATGGTGGAAGGGGAAGTGTTCGGCCCTCGGAAGGTGCAGCAGTAGACCTGCCTATTGAACATCTTGCTGGGAAACTTGAGCTTCACCACTTTTGACCACTGCTGAAAATATATCCATTTGAGCTTTCTCATTCTTTCATTCTTTTTGAGATTTACTAGAAATTTAGGGATTTGTTACCAGCCTATTGCATTTTATAGATATTGGTCCAGGATTCTGTCAACGGCTGAGCCAAGAAGAATGTCACCCTCTGTGAAGAGCTCTGTGTACCATGGTCATCCCTGACACAACAGTTACAAGTGTGATCTGAGGAAATTAGAATACTTCCTGTGTCTCCGGAGAGCTCCGTACTTGGCCTGATGACACAGTGCCTGCAAGCCTCCAAAATCTGTACCCTACTCTGGAATTAGAAATAGTTTCCAAAAATCCCTCCTGCCAAAATTAAAATGCTATTTGGGAGGAATAACAGATTGGCATTTCAGAGCACACTAAGCAGGAATCCTTCAGCTCTGCTTTACAAACATTTATCCAACAGCTACCGCGTGCCAGGCACTGAGACAGGTGCCAAGCATGCAAAGAATGGCCCTCGTTCCCTAAACTGAAGAAGCTTGAAGACTGAGAAGGAAGCCCTGGCTGGAAGGCTCAGCTGGTTTGAGCGTTGAACCAAAACGCTAAGGTTGCAGGTTTGATTTCTGGTCAGGGTACATAAAAGACTCAAGCAATGAAGGCATAAATAAGTGGAACAAGAAATCGATGTTTCTCTCTCTCCCTTCTTTTCTCTCTCTAAAATTAAAAAAATAAAAAAAGACTAAGAAGGGGTAGTTACATGTGCCAAGTAATAAAATGGAGATTTGAATAAAGTACAGAAAAGGTGATTTCAGCCCAAATTTCTTTTTTATTGCATATTAAACAAACAAACAAACAAAAGCCAAAGCTCCTATGAGAAGGTTTCTCAAAGGTCTCTCCTGAGCTAAACACGTATGAATTATCAGATGAACCAGCGAAGGGGCGGTCCCGGAAGAAGTGGATTTGGGAGGAGTCTGGAAGTGAACTAGCTGAGGAGAGGTCCCTGAGGAAATACATTTGGGAGGGGTCTGGGGGCAAAGACAGGCAGCAGAATGTACTGTTTGCAGAAATCTGTGAAGGACCTGGGGGTTAAGCAAGAAAATGAGTCACCTCTAAATGGAATTGTTGTTCAGGTACTAAATTCCCACATTTGAACTACAGTCACCAAAGATGACATGAAAAAGATCACTGAAGCCAATTTCTCTAAATAGTTTTAATTGCTGACATGACATCTGGTCCCACTGAGGTAGTCAACCCTGCAGAGGAAATAACCAATAGACATTAAAGTCCATACTGAATATAGTTGGCTTCAAATAGTGAGAACTCTTTTTTTTTTGGGGGTGGGGGGGCTATCATAGGTTTCCTAAAAGATGGTACTGATAATTCTCCTGTTTATTTATTTTTCATCTTGCTGAAGCATTGCATATTTGGCACTTTGGCAGAATAGAAAAATTAATGCTTATTTTCATAGCTGATTTTATGCTTGTCCTAAAACTTTTGTATGAGGTACTGAAACTAAGGAAAGCCAGAGGGAAAGAGGGGCAAAGCCCCTCCAATATCTCTCAGGTTATTCTTAGAATCACATATATTTGATTTGTGAATGGCCACACTGTGGATGTTCTCTATGAGTCAGGGTCACTGGCTGAAGCAACGGAAACTGACTCTAGTCATGTTAAGGAGAAAAGGAATTAATTAGCAGAATAGCAGTGACTCACGCAATGATGGGAGGATAGAGACAAGACACAGACTGGGGAAGTGGGCAGGAACTGAGGCATCTCTGGGGATGGAGCAGAAGGCTTATCATCTGTCTCTTAGTGTAAATAATCGATCCGGTCAGGACCCCAGCAGCTGTCCTGTAGCTGTACACTGCCTCTGGGATCTGCAAATACAACCTGGTTTCCTGAAGGGGTCCCCAGTGCTCCTCTCACCTTTGCAGGACCTTTATGGAGTTGGAGTCCTCAATGGATGAATTTAAGTCACAGACTCATTTACTGGTGGCCTGGGACATGGTAAGGAAAATCCTTCCCCTTTCCTTCCACTTCAGTAACGAAGGGCAGGACACGGTGTCTCTCCAGTAGAGCCCATTATTATGAAGATTCCTTCCAAACAGTAAAGGGTTAGGATATAGGCTGTTTGCTATACACCCAACCCTGAGAAACAGCCTAGAGAAACAACAGTGAAGGCCTTGAATTCTGGGCATGCCCAGTCAGCATGTGCTCAGAGCTCATGGCAGACTGCCTTTCCAACACCTGCTTCAAGGGTGGTCTGATAAGATGGCAGTCACATTACCCTCACATGCTGTTGCTTGTACCACAGTGGATCCAAGCATCTGGGAATGGGGCTGTCTGAGGAACTACCTTCACAATGTACTCAAAACCACTTCTCTCATTCAATAGGAGCTTAGTTACTAGGTCAAGCTCATCTCCCTAGCTTGTTTTATTGGGACAAGACCTTTCACAGAAAGTTCATCAGATCTCAAGTAGAAGGACTGTAGTTAGGTGTCCCCATCAGCTCAGGGATCACGCCCAAACATGCCTGTCCAGCTGCAGTGTCTGCATTCTAGTCTCAAGCTGAGATCCTAATACATACACACTTTACAGACTCAGGGTCAAATTATATTTAATTTTATATTCTGCCATTTTTGCTAATCATTTTATATTAGATTGTCTCTAAACAAAATTTAAAGTGATCTTCTGAGTCACAGTTTGTGTTCAACCATAACTTATAAGTAAACCCGACCAAATACCTCAGTCAAGCTATAGAGAACAAAATTATCAGGGCTCAAACAGATTAGATATTTTTTAGCATCTCTGTGATGTTGGAGTTACCAGTGGCCAGACTTTATTTAACTACATGATTAATCATTGACCCTACTCACATTTGAGGCATATATTATCATCACAAACAAGATGCTTTGGGGGGGGGCTTTACACAATTTATTCACTTTTAGCAAAATTCTATATATCAGACCATGGGTTGGCAATTTTTTTCTGTAAAGGACCAGAAAGTAAATGCTTTAAGCTTTTGCAGGCCAACATGTTGATTTCTGTTATAATGGTAAATAAATAGGCATATGTGCTCCAATTTGATCTCTGCAACTCATAGCTAAGCTTCTTGGGAGGAGGGATTCAGTCACTCATCATCAGTCGGAATAACCAGAATTGTTCCACATTACGACAGTGGTGTTAAACCTGAAGTATGTTAGACTGAAAAATTTGCTTTATTTTGAATGCAATAACGCTTGACCATGTTTCTGGAATGTTGGTATCTCTTCAGGAGATTTGTACCACAATCCATACTCATTATGCTGTCATTATCTCAATAATTTTTTCTCTTGTGTAAGCATTTTTTTTTAACCAAAAGGATTGTTTATTAAATTAAGATGAAATGGCAATTAATTTAGAACATTATCAAAGACAGGAGCATGCATTTGTCTGAATCTTTGTTTATAAACGTCAACAGCCTATTAATGTACTCATATTTAGGAGGGCAACATGATAAAAGGGTTTCCTACCTCTGTTAGTTCATTTTGTATTAACATATTCCTGTCAGCCATTAGGCAATTAGAAGAGACTAAAGGTGTACTTCTCAGCCAGTATGCTGGGTCAACTTTATTTCTAGGAGCTCTCTAGTGCCTTTGCAATAATATAAGTGATAAAAGTAAGTGACCTCTTTGAAACACCTCCTGAGATTATTGCGGAGATGGAAAGAACAGGAAGTCCATTTCTACATGGCTTTGTTGTAAAGTAAGTGCTCTAGGGAGATGGAGAGAAAGGGAAACAAATTTTTCAGAAAAAGCAATACAAAGGATACAAAACGGTTTATAGGAGGTGTCAACTTCTTCAGGGATGATGGTCATTCTGGGGGAAACAGCTGCAACACAGCTCACCACGTGGCGAATTTATGCAGGTCAAATGCAGCTGTAGTCCCCATGTACAATCGTATAGAGTCAAGCTCCTGTGAGTTGGTTAAACCACGTGCTGGCCATATCCTTTGACATCAGTGTTCGGGAGGGTCTTCTATGCTATCTTTGCCCCTTTGTATTCTTTGTTTCACTCCCAATGAGTGACTATTTTTGAATATAAAGTCATTGTTACCAAAAGCAAACTGGAATTGATTGAGCCCATTAAGTAAAACGTGGGAGAACAGAGTTTAAAAAGTTTCTGAGACCTTTGGTGCCGACAAGACAATAGAAAGAAGCTATGGCAAATCAAGTGTCAGGAAGAGTGAGTAGCTGGGATTCAATAACAGCACCAAAGTGCAGAAAAAAGTTCTGCAAGTGTCCTATTAACATACCAGCTACGATTTGACTCCATTATATTTCATCAAATAGTTTAGAAAGCCCCCAGCATAAAACATCATCATAATTGTAATCATATATTTGGAGATTTAACGTGCACACCATAATGTACCATTAGTTACACAAATAACTAATAATTTGCTAATGACAATATTATGTTAAGTCAGTTTAGGGGCAATTAAAGTGAGTGATATTTACATATGCCTAATGAATCACAGTCGATGGCAGATTAAGAGATTCTAATGAATATTCATCCAGACATTCGCAACCAGCTTCATAGTTTATAAACTGAATTATGGTTGATTTGCCCTTTTAAAAATGAATATGTGAGTATCTTCTGCATGGAGAGAATGAACAATTGGGCCTGACTGTAAAATTTTTTTAAAGCAATGTACTGGTCAGAACACAAAACATTTTTATGCACTCTCATACCCTCGGCTTCGCTGTTCTTTTTTATATCACAGATCAGTGTTGATGAACTATCTCCATTTTCATTCTAATCTATGACATGAAATATAGAAATTGTTTGGTAGAAGATTAAATGGGATTCCGGTTTTATGCAGTCCCACTGAGGAAATAATTACAGGTAGTTGTGGCTGTTGAAACAGTAAATACAAACTCTTTTTCATGTTCAATCTGTCCTCATGCAACTCGGAAGGTTGTTTCTGTAGCTATACTTTGTCATGCTGACACTGGCATAGATTTATGATCCTTTCAACTTGGCATTTCAAAATCTAATAAACAAAAAGGTACCTTACTTTGCCACCGTGAATGCAGGTTAAAACTAAACAAGGTTATGGCTTGAGTGTTTACTTCTTTCTCAAAACTGCCTTTACTAGCTGTCCTTCATAAATGTTGTGAGTCGTATGTAACCCTGTTGCAGAGATGAAGGCCGGGTTCTCTTTGTCTTCCTTGAGATCCCACAATCGGTCTATGAGAGACCTGATGTCTATAGCTCCCATTTCTGTTTTACCTTAGATGAGACTAGATTGTCTCGGGGCTGTTTGAGATTATGAAGGTATTAATTATTGTGAGTATTTTTTTCTGTGGAGGGAGTTAGAGGCTAACACCAGAGCATCTTGGCCCATGGCTGTTCATAAGATAAGTGAGTAAGCACCCCCTGGATGGCTGGTCCACATAAGATGTCAAATTCTTAGTCAAACCAATATTAAGGGAAATCTCCCAAAATAGAAAAGTGTTTTAAAGACACCAGGGAAAACTTTGAAGCTGAGATTTCTGTTTGCATGTTTTCATACATGCTTTAATCATTTCATTGTATATTATTAAAACTTTAAAAAGTCAGTTTGACACCTGTCTGAATTAACATTTTGTTTTTCAAAAATAATCTCAATGTAGTGCATTACAGGTAGGATTAGAAAAGAAATTCTCTCTCTCTCTTTCCCTTACTCTCTCTCCATTTGTCAGGTGTGCATTTTTTTAATGTAGGGTTTTGCACTTTCAAAATCTTATAAGCTTTCCTTTAGTCTTACAAACCTTTATCTGTAAGTCTTATAAGTATTTTATAAGGAAAAATCATTAATGTAATCATCCATGTAACATTTAAGTGTTCAGACTTTCATATCAGGAGGAAGACATCAAGACCTTAGAAACATCTTGGAGTCCTTCTGGACAGAGTCCAAGGCACCTGCAAGATGGGGCCAGTTGCCCTGGCTGGTTGGCTCAGCGGTAGAGCGTCGGCCTAGCGTGCGGAGGACCCGGGTTCGATTCCCGGCCAGGGCACATAGGAGAAGCGCCCATTTGCTTCTCCACCCCTCCGCCGCACTTTCCTCTCTGTCTCTCTCTTCCCCTCCCGCAGCCAAGGCTCCATTGGAGCAAAGATGGCCCGGGCGCTGGGCATGGCTCTGTGGCCTCTGCCTCAGGCGCTAGAGTGGCTCTGGTCGCAATATGGCGACGCCCAGGATGGGCAGAGCATCGCCCCCTGGGGGGCAGAGCACCGCCCCTGGTGGGTGTGCCGGGTGGATCCCGGTCGGGCGCATGCGGGAGTCTGTCTGACTGTCTCTCCCTGTTTCCAGCTTCAGAAAAATGAAAAAAAAAAAAAAGAAAAAAAAAAAAAAAAAGATGGGGCCAGTGGCATTAACCTAGACCCGCCCCCCCTCCCCTGACAAAAGTACACCCTTGCTGGCCTCTACTTAGAGCCACAGGGCCTAGCCGGTGGCCATTTAAGCCAGATTAAACATTATATAATCTCAGGGAAGTAACACATTGGCAAGCTAATACGTTACTATGGACTGCTTTATCTGATCGACCTGGTAGCATCCTCTATCAATTACAGGGGCAGGGTGCGGAGTACTGATGTGCATATTGGTGAAGATCAGGAACCACGCTTGCACTTCTGGGCCTCTTAGCTCTGAAGCAGAGGTCTCTGGGCAGCCTGGTGACTGGGCACCCAGGTGAATGGTTAAAACCAGTGAAAGTGCCCCCAGGGACCCCCGGGGATGGTGTGGAGACTGAGCAGGCCGAGAGCTAGTCCTGCATTGCATGCCGGGTAGAATTGCTCCACTGCCATCTCTTCTATATGTCAGAGTTTCCTGTGAGGCTTCATTTTGGAAACTGTGGCATTCCTTATAAGGAAAGAGTGGAGAAAAGGCCAACAACACCCACAACAAAAGTGTCCAGAGGTTTGAAAATTACTAGGGTAAAAAAGAACACTAAGAAAAAAAAAAGATTACATTTAAGGAAGACTTTAAGACTTATTCTACTTGGAAGGGGTGTCCAATGGTAGGTATAAACTAAGTGTGCTTACTTCCTTCTTTTTAACTGGAAGAAGTCTCTAGTAACTGTCAGAGAAATGGGATGTTCCTCCCCAGCTTTGCCCGTGCTCTCCTTCAGGGAAGAATCGCCACCTTTCACTGTGGTGATTATCACCTATCCCAGACACCACCCCACCCGCGCTAAACACACACAGAGGTTTACAGCTGTAAGGCATTCCTCATCTTTATCACATCCTTCCTTCTTACTCTTCATTGTCCTATTGGACACTGTGGGCTGAACTATCAAATCTCATCTCAGGATTTGAGAAGCTAGTTGTTCACCATCTACTTCTTAGACAAGTTTTGTTTTTATCTTATGGCATTTTCAGAGAACATAGCAGGACAGTGTTGAAGGAGTGCTGCTTTGCTCTCCCCATGAGGGAAACAGTAAGGAATAAGAACGGTGGTCCATTGAGAAAGAGGTTTGCATGAGTAAATACAGGCACATTCATAAATTTGAGAGGCACCATCATCTGGAATAGGCATATGTAGTTATGCTGTTTCTGTGTCGATGAAACATTTGGCTCTTTGAATTTCATAAGTCATAGACTGATCTTTCAGATAATCATTTGCTCTGTAGTCTTTAAAGTTAGGAATTCTTTTATATCTCTTCCAGACTAGACTGATATATGCCGTCTTCTCCTCTCTTTTTATTTTTATTCAAATCAAATACCACTCCTTTGCCAGGCCTACCCTGGTCATTAGACACCGTCTTCTCTTAATCCTCACGTTCTCTGTCATTTACACCAGTAACAAACACTACGCTATGATTGTATGCCACCCCAGTTTGTGGCATTTCAACTAGATTTTCAGTTCTTTGAACACAAGAACTTTTGTTGGTTTGCTTTTCGGTCACACCTTAAGTGATCAAAACAGCTCTTAACACAGAGTAACCCCAATAAAAGCCTCCCTGTTTCAAACACATATTGGCATTGAGATGAATGAGTAGCTGCTAATCCCTGGGAAATATGAACATAGTTCTGAATTGGAAAGAGGTTAACATTTCCCTTATTCTAATTGCTCTTCCATTGGTTCTCTTGACATTATTATAAACTCTTTGTCTTTCCTGAGTCTTCTCAGCAAGAACTCTATTGTTTTTTATTCACACTTCAGTTCATAACCTTTAACCTTTCCCAGACCTTTGTTCTTCAGGAACCTGAACATGTTCTCTTTTTACTCTCTGACTTGCAGACTATTTAAATTCTTAATTTAGTTTTACCACTTTCCTGGAACTTTCTCAGAATTAGATGGTTTGTGAGTTTTTTGGTTTTGTTTTTTTTTTTTTTTTTTGTATTTTTCTGAAGCTAGAAGCTGGGAGGCAGTCAGACCCTCACATGCTCCCAACTGGGATTGACTTGTCATTCCCACTGGGGGGCAATGTTCCACCCATCTCGGCCTTTGCTCCATTGCAGCTGGAGCCATTCTAGCACCTGAAGCGGAGGCCATGGAGCCATCCTCAGCACCCGGGCCAACTTTGCTCTAATGGAGCCTTGGCTGTGGGAGGGGAAGAGAGAGATTGAAAAAAAGGAGAGGGGGAAGAGTGGAGAAGTAGATGGATGCTTCTCTTGTGTGCCCTGGCCAGGAATAGAACCCCGGACTTCGACACGCCGGGCTGATGCTCTACCGCTGAGCCAACCAGCCAGGGCCAGTTTTAGCTTTGTGTATACCTCTTCCCCACCACAAGAATTTATTTTTGCATTTTTAAATCTGAATTTGTCATTTCTACTTGTTGCATGGCTCTGGACAGATGGTTAAGAGTAATCTAGTCTTGGAGTGTAGAGCATGATTATCTATTCACTCCTTTCTTTTTTTAGCCATGTGTACCATTAAGTTGTCCTGAATTCCTCCTTCTACTTCTGTCCTAGAATTCCTGCTTCATCTCTTCCTCCTTGCCCTCCCCAACATCCTGCTGGGAACGGAGGCTGCTGTGGGCCCACTGTAACTGTACTGTCCTGATGGAAGGGAATTGCTACTGCTTCTTACAGACATTTGACAAGCACTGGGGACTTGGATTTGGGGTTCTTGATTTTATTTTTCTCTTGGTCCTGAGAAGTCACCCAGAGGCTCTTCACCATTTCCATGGATAAAAGAACCTGGGTTTAAATGGCATCCTTTCAGTTGAACATGGCCATTCCAGTTCTTTTTGCTTGGCAACCAAGCTATTTTAGCACCTGAGGTGAGGGCATGGAGCCATCTTCAGCCCTCAGGGCCAACTTGCTCAAACCAATTGAGCCATGGCTGTGGGAGGAGAAAAGAGAGGGGGGAGGGGCAGGAATGGAGAAGTAGACGATTGCTTCTTCTGTGTGCACTGACCAGTAATTGAACCTGGGACTTCTACACACTGCCGGGCTGACTGTCTACCACTAAGCCAACCAAAGCTTGGTCACTCCTGTCCTATGGGAAAAGTTTGACTAAATATGAGGTAGATCAAGGCAGTCCTAATAGAGAGGGGAAGCAACAGAGGAACAGGAAAGCAGAGACCCTAAAAGAAAACAAAGCCTATGTTTTCCATCCCCCACCTCCGGCCAAGGCAAGTAGTAAATGTCTGTCCTCTGATAAATAGTTTATTCATCTTTGTGTTCATCACAATCTATTGCTTCAGCAATGAATTCAGCAAAACATTTCTAAATTTCCAGGTAAGTTAGAATCTGCTTACCTCCTAACTTCTGCCTCACAACAAAACTTGAAATTATAAAAATCCTGCAGTATAGCCATATTTTCAGTTCCTGTGGCTGAAGCCTATGTTTGAGGGCCACACTGGTACTGAAGGAGAGCGTCCACATTCACTATGAGAACAGTAGGATGGCTGGGGAACCAGGGTGATTCAAGAGGAATCGAGGGTGGGCGAATTAGAGCCAGAGAGAAAGGATAGACAGCCGTACCCGAAAATGGAAACAATGAGCAGTTCTGAATGGTCTTATCCCTTAAGTTTGTTTATCTGTATTGACTAAATTTTCTACAACTATGCTGTTGATTTTTAATAAGAAATAATGTTGTGCTTAACTCAATTGCAATACAGTCTGCATTGTTTATCTTCTTAACAGGCTATAATTGCTTTAAAAATTAAACAATAACAATTCAAACACTTTTAAATAAGTGATCGAGAGAAGCACCAGAAAGAAACAAGCCATTTCTAAGCTAATTTGACTAATCGCTGATTTTGGGGAGAGCAAGTAATTGCCTGACCTCTGAGTGAAATCCTCAGAATGGGGAGTGAGGAAAGACAAAAGGGTTCCAATTAAAAAAAGAAATTCTACCTGTATTCTTTCATTTGTCCATCCATTCATTCATCAAGCATTCCAAAGTATGTATTATTTGGTAAGGATATGAGGTAAAATAAGATATGTCTCTATCATCAAGGAATTTAAAGTCTAGCGAGGGGGGTGAAAATTCACACCCCTTTCCTTTCATGTAGAGAACAAAATAATAAAATATTTTAAAAACTAAAAATACATCACCACCCTCAAAATCAAGAGAACATCTGTGTGATCTAGAAATAAAACCATGAGGGATGGTGGAGGTTCCAGTGTCCTGGGCACTAGAATAGGCTGTAGCTGCTGGAAGGTCCCTGTGCTCAATGGGAACAGACCCCAGTGTCTTCCAGCATGGAGCTGGGCTGGCTGTGTGACATAGAGGGCCAAGGCAAGGCGCTTTTCCTAAGAATAGGGCATAAAACAAGCTAAAGATATCTCATGGGGTCCAGGAGAGAGAAGCAGGTGTCCCCCAGCCAGAGCCTATGCCACGAAGCATATGCTGGCTTAGAGGTGGGATTAGTAAAACTCACCTGGACAAGACACTCAAACTGCCCCCAGTGCAGCTTGGTTCCAAATAAGGATCTCTGCCAAATGAGGACAACAATAATTTCCCAGGCACAGGGAGGTGAGTAAGAAAAGAAGAGAAAAAACACCAATGAAACGAAATTTCTACTCAAGATAATATGGTGGTTAAAATCTTAAAATACAGACAACAGAGTAGGGATTGCAGGAGGTAAAGAGGGTAGGAGAGGCAGAGGTAGAGGGATAGATGGTGTTGAGGGAGACTTGACTTGGGGTGATGGACACACAATGCATCATACAGATGATGTGTTATAGAATTGTGACCCGAAACCTGTATAATTGTTATTAATCAATGTCACCCTAATAAATTAAATTAAATTAAACAAATAAAAAATATAAAACACAGAGAAGAAACTTATGTCATAAATGTTAGCCAAAATATTCAACAAATTATGAATTTGTTCTTGAAAGACTAGAAATAATTTAGCTATCTGAAAACCATTGTAAAAACTACCAGCGAGCTAAAGGAAAAAGTATCTCCCAAAATAATAAATTATAGGAAAGAATTATGAAACAAAAGCATGTGGATATGAAAGACAACCAGGAGAAAATCCTGGGAATAAAAACCATCGTTACTAAAATGAGAAAAAATAAAAACTACTCTAGATGGACAAAGCCAATTAATGAATTGGAAGGCATGCTGGCAGTTCACTCAGAACACAGAACAGATTAAAAATATGAAACAAAAAAAGGGTAGATTCAAGTTTCCAGAGATAGATATAACATAAGAATTCCGAAGTAAAGAATTGAGGACATGGTGAATATAGAGTATAGCTGATAATTTTCTAAATACCCAGATTGAAAGCATACGTGAACGAGTTTGTTTTTTAATAGGGATTGTTAATGTTAACGCACGCCCAGCTGCAGTCCCACGTGAGAAGCAAAAGGAAACAACTCAGCACTTTCTGTAGCTCTCGCTCTCCCCCCAACACTCACTCAGACACACGGAGTCTGCGCAGTTGCCTCCATAACTTGGCGCCGGACTCCTCCTCCCTCCCCGTCTTCCCCAGCAGTGGGAGTCTTCCCCAGCGGTGGGAATACTATGCAGCAGTATTCCCAGGGCTGGCACGGTGAAGCGTGGTATGCCTCCGGTTGCACCACTCTTACTGGTATGTAAAATACACTCTTTTAGTTAGGTTGTAACACCGATTGGCAAAGACACTCTTCCCAGCTTAATTTCCTCCCTCCCCACCTACCCCACTTCATGTCTCTAATCTGGGTTGCGGGAGAAAAGTGTCAGAAGGGGACCAACTCTTGGTTAACTACAAAATAGACACCTGCAGCCGCAGGGGCCTGTTTCCCTGCACCCCACGGCAGCCCGCATGCCTTTTGTGTGATATTTGCACCAAGCGTTCCCCCACTTCATCAAGCAGCAACATTTAAATCTCTTGTTTCCGCACTTTACTGGCTGACGGTTATAAATGTTTTATGAGCAGCTGAGCTTGCAGCATTACTATTTTATTAGAAGGTGGAATATCTCTTCTTCATAGCTGTGTTGTTAGTGAAGTTGTTCTTTCCTTTAAAAATGTTAACTTCATGCGTGTTATGAAATAGAGTGGCAGGATGTTCTAAGTAATGTTCAAAAAATGCTTTGGTGCATTTGAAAGCAAGCCTGGTAGCAGCACTAGGATTATTTGGGGGGGGAGGACTACAAACAATTTTAGGGAAAGTGATTTTTTATATTCTAACAACTTGAACCAATATAGTCTTTGTGAGCTCAGTCTGTAATTGCTGAGATATTTGGACTTTGGCAACAGTCCTAAACGTCAATTAAGAATTTCTGTGGGCGCCCACCAGAGTGAAGCAGGCAAGATGGAGAACTCAGTTGCTTGGGTGATCCTGGACAAGCCACTGAGCAGTGTCGTTCAGATTTCTCATCTGTCCTGTCTCTCACATTTCTCACTATGCCTTTGTCCAAAGTCAAAAACCACGTAAGTTGGGAGAAATAGAGTGGGGAGAAATGACCTCTTCTGGAAAGCTACATAGAACAGGACTGGGCTTCTTGTCCTCCGTGGTGGAAGAATATTGTTACAAATAGAAATCCTGGGGCCTGGCCGGTTGGCTCAGCGGTAGAGCATCGGCCTGGCGTGCGGGGGACCCTGGTTCGATTCCCGGCCAGGGCACATAGGAGACGCGCCCATTTGCTTCTCCACCCCCTCCCCCTTCCTCTCTGTTTCTCTCTTCCCCTCCCGCAGCCAAGGCTCCATTGGAGCAAAGATGGCCCGGGCGCTGGGGATGGCTCCTTGGCCTCTGCCCCAGGCGCTAGAGTGGCTCTGGTCTCGGCAGAGTGACGCCCCGGAGGGGCAGAGCATGGCCCCCTGGTGAGCAGAGCGTCGCCCCCTGGTGGGTGTGCCGGGTGGATCCCGGTCGGGCGCATGTGGGAGTCTGTCTGACTGTCTCTCCCCGTTTCCAGCTTCAGAAAAATACAAAAAAAAAAAAAAAAAGAAAGAAAGAAATCCTGCTCTTACCAACTAGGACTGGTTCACATCATCTCCAGTTTCTCAAAGGGAACCACACTGACCTCTTCCTTTACTCTCTCTTGTCTTTGTTCATACTGCCTGTGCGCCATGACTCTGGAGATGAAAAGATAATAAAATACAGTCTCTACCATTAGGCTCACCTTCATTTCCGCATTACGTTTGAGTTCCCAAGAATGATTTGTTAAGGATGAGAGCTTACTGAAACCGTTTTCATATCTCGGCGCTCACCATGGCCAGCACACAGTAGTTGTTCGTAGGACATTTCTTACATTGATGTGAAAGGGAGAAATTGAGGAGTAGGATCCTCATCCTAAAAATTATGCTCCGTGGGCCATATACTGGGAGGCCTCCAAGATTTAGATCAAAAAGATCCTTTCCGTGCTAAGGGTTTTCTTAGGCTTTAAATCAAATCACATGTCTTTAGTTTATTAACTCAAAAATATTAATTATTGTGTTCTGTGTTAGACATTAAAGAAAAAATAAATAAACAATATATGTAGTAATATGTGTCTATATACATATAACAATATCAAATATTATGATTATTGTTGTTATTATTACATGGAAAACTTGTAACTTGTTCCTCAGCACTTGACAGAGTTGTGAGAAGAGTTTATTCTGTTAAAAACAAAGAGCTAGCCTGACCAGGCGGTGGCGCAGTGGATAGAGCGTTGGACTGGGATGCTGAGGACCCAGGTTCGAGACCCCAAGGTCACCAGCTTGAGCGCAAGCTCATCTGGTTTGAGCAAAAGCTCACCAGCTTGGACCCAAGGTCGCTGGCTCGAGCAAGGGGTTACTCAGTTTGCTGAAGGCTCGTGGTGAAGGCACATATGAGAAAGCAATCAATGAACAACTAAGGTGTCACAACAAAAAACTGATAATTGATGCTTCTCATCTGTCTCTGTTCTTGTCCGTCTGTCCCTGTCTATCCCTCTCTCTGACTCTCTCTCTGTCCCTGTAAAAAAAAAAAAAAAAAAAAGAATACTTGATATAAGACCGAGCCTGCTGATGCAGAAGGAGTCAAGTACTTAACTAGGCAAATGATTTTGAAACTTTTCTTCTTTTTTTTTTTTTTTTTTCTTTTTTTTTTTTTTTCTGAAGCTGGAAACAGGGAGAGACAGTCAGACAGACTCCCGCATGTGCCCGACCGGGATCCACCCGGCACGCCCACCAGGGGCGACGCTCTGCCCACCAGGGGGCGATGCTCTGCCCATCCTGGGCGTCGCCATGTTGCGACCAGAGCCACTCTAGCGCCTGAGGCAGAGGCCACAGAGCCATCCCCAGCGCCCGGGCCATCTTTGCTCCAATGGAGCCTTGGCTGCGGGAGGAGAAGAGAGAGACAGAGAGGAAAGCGCGGCGGAGGGGTGGAGAAGCAAATGGGCGCTTCTCCTATGTGCCCTGGCCGGGAATCGAACCCGGGTCCTCCGCACGCTAGGCCGACGCTCTACCGCTGAGCCTCCAACCTAGTAAAAGGGGGTCCAAAACTGCATAACCAATAGGTATGATATTGTTTCCCCTGTAACTATTAGAATAAGACTAAATCTCAAAAATGTATGTTATAGAAAGTTTCCCTGAATAACAGCTCCCAATATTTACACTTAAAAAATGACTTTGTCTGTACTAAAGTAGAGAATTCTTAAAATATTATGAATTACTTCATTTTGATACTGAAATCATCCTTGAGGGCAGCACTCCTAAACCTTATTTATTTACTTGCCAGGACAGTGTTCACAACTCTTAGCAACATTGAGCTTATGTTTATGAAAGTACTTTGCAAATTCTAAAAGTACGCTGTAAGGTTAGGTTGTACTAACTACTCTATTAAAAAGTAAGAAAAATGAACTATACTACAGCTGGGCAAGTGCCCATTACTGACCTGCTCTGTCAGTACAGGCTTCCAAAACATGGTCTTGCTCGCTCCTGAGGTGATTCTGGGCTCGCGGTGGTCAGAGAAGCACTCGGGCAGTATGTGGAAAGTTTTAAAGGGCAGATCAATACTCCAGCCTCCACTCTCGCCTCTGAATGTGTGAGGGCAGTACGGCACAAGCCTAGGAAGGTAGCCAGAGTCTAGAAAGTTCAACCTCCATCTGTCTTTGTTCGGATGGACTACATTTGTTTCCTACTGCCATGAGCTGAGGGCAACCATCCTAACGGATTGCATCTTAGACAATTAGACTTAAAGTGCACTGTCGAAAGTTGATTTATTGTTTGTTCCATGAAGCCAACTACTGAGGGATAGAAATAAAGAAATAATATGCCCTAACCTAAACTATAGAAAAGTAGGTGGGTAGAAATGGAGCTTCTAAAGCAGGTAAAACTGACCCTTGAACAACACGGGGTTTAGAGGCATTGACACCTGTGCGGTAGAAAATCCACATTATGACTTTTGATGCCCCCAAATGTAACCAGTAGCTGACCGCAGACCAGAAGCCTTAACAATAACATAAACAGTCGATTATGTTATATGTAATAATACATATACTGTATTCTTACAATAAAGTAAACTAGATAAAAGAAAATATTATTAATAAAATCATAAGAAAGAGAACATACATTTACAGTATTTATTGAAAAAAAGAGAACAACTAAGGTGCTGCAACAAAGAGTTGATGCTTCTCATCTCTCTCCTTTCCTGTCTGTCTGTCCCTATTTGTCCCTCTCTCTGACTCCCTCTCTGTCTCTGCAAAATAAATAAATAAATAGAAAAAAATTCTGCATGTAAGAGGACCTTATACTCCAAACTCATGCTGTTCTTGAGTCAATTGTATAGAATTCTTTCTCTTTAGTTCCTTGACAGAAAAAGAAAGAGAGGGGGGGGGGGGGGAAAACCAGAAGCCATTGCAGATATTTCACAATGTGGGCATTTGATAAAGGGTAGTGGTGACTCTGAAGACAGGAGGGCCGAAAGCCAAATAGAGCCAGTGAGCACCAGTGAGCTGCGTTCCTTCCTGAGGTGCTGGGGCCACAGGGTGCGATGGGCCAGGGCTGGGCAGCAGGCGTTGGGACAACAGTGAATTATATTAATGTAAATGAATATACAGATTCATTGTCATTTATTTTCCACTCAAGTTTCATTTGTGATCTGAGAATAGGTTCCCTGATTAAGATGAACTACTGAACCAGAATTTTGTTATGAAGGACAGGCAGTCCTGATATCACCTGGCAAAGTGGAGGAACCAGTAACAGGACCCTGCCACTGTCAGGAGCACCCATCCAGAGGTAACCCGGACCTCCCAGAAGCCTTTTCCTTAACAAACTCACCGCCTAATCCAACTTCTTAACCTTAAAGGAAACGGAACCTTGGTTTACGCCTGGAATGTGGCAGAACTTCTAGGCCAGGTCCCTCCATGCCGGTGTCCCCCACTTTACAAGAGTTTAAAAGTTCGCTTTATGAATGACCTGTTTTCACTAACCCAAAGAAATAAAAAAAGGATGTTAGCTTTTATTAAAAAAAACAACAAAAACAAACAACCAGTCAGTGTTTGCAGTGAGCTATTATGGAGGCAGCTTACATTGGTTAGTGAAATTGCACTGTACAAACATTATTTCTACTTTATACGGGCTGGGTATTTATCCTATGAGTCCTGCTTTTACTATGTGTTAATGTTATTTTGTATGATTGGGTAGGTTGTTCTAGGGATCTGGGAATGCTCAAAAAATTCCCAATACCGTATTAATTAATGGTGATTGTTTCCTCACTTTACGCCATTTTGGCTAACGGAAGTTGTCATAAGAAAACTCTATTTTCAGGTAGCAAAGGAAATCTGTATGCATTGGCTTTCCTGTTTGGGAGCTGAGCTCTGAAAAGAGGATTGGAAAAGCTGACCAAACACAAAATCGTTCATTTGAAAGTAAGTTGAGAATTGAGGTAGCATCTTCCCATTTTTGTTATAGCCAAAGTTTTAGGCCAGCTCAGGAAATCCTTACTAATTGATAGTGCAGCTAGCTGATCTATAGCTCAAATGCGAGTCCAAACCAGAAGCCAAGAGATTTAGGAGGGAGAAGAAAAACACAAGTTGGATTCCCCTGACCCAGATATAGAGCAGGTCTGAAAGATATTTTTTTTGAAATGTGTTGTCTTTGACACCCTGTTTATATCACTTTTGAGCCATCATAGAAGCCCTTTGCCCAGAGATCTCTCAATACATCTGACCTGGTCTCCCATACCAGCAGCCCAAATCATGCTGAAGAATGATATTGTCTCTTCTTTAAAAAAAAAAACAAGACAAACAAACAAAAACAAAACTACAATGACAACCAAATCAAATAGACTGGATATCTTTTCCTTCACTACATTCACTGCAGTTCATAATAATAATTAGTATTTATTGTGTGCTTTCTATACACCAAGCATTCTTCTAAATACTTTATAAGCATAAACTCATCTAACTCACACAATTCTACATGGTAAATTGTATTATAATATCCAGCTTATAGGTGAGAAAATTGAGACACAGGAGGTTAAACAAGTTTTCCCAGGATGACACAAATTTGAAAGTCCTGGTGCTCCAACTCCAATAAATGGTTTTAGTCATGACATTAGATCCCCTCTGTTATAGTCAGGAGCTAAGAGTAAGCAGATTAAACTAATTCACACTTAGCATGAATAACTGATAGTTATTACTCCTCTCTGAGAAGGCTGTACTTTTAAAAGATGGCCACAAACCAAAGGAATCTCAACGAACAAATTTTTACGAAGTGCCTGCTATGTGCCAGCCTTGTGCTGAGTGACAGACATCCAAAGAGGAATCAATCACAACCCAGACTGTTGCTTTCATTACAACAGACAATTTGAATCCCAGCTCTGCCGTCTATCAGATGTTGGCCTAAGCCAGTGGTCGGCAAACCATGGCTTGCGAGCCACATGCGGCTCTTTGGCCAGCTTAGGAGTACCCTAATTAAGTTAATAACAATGTACCTACCTATATAGTTTAAGTTTAAAAAATTTGGCTCTCAAAAGAAATTTCAATCGTTGTACTGTTGATATTTGGCTCTATTGACTAATGAGTTTGCCGACCACTGGCCTAAGCAAACAATTAAAGTGATGTAGACTTTAGATCTCCTCCCCTGCAAAGTGAGATAAACCAGTAGCTTTCAGAGTGCACTAAATGAAATAATGGTTGCGAAGGACTTAGCAAGCAAGCCATTACGTAGTAAGTAGTCAGTATATGGTAGCTATTATTATCATGAACTTCCCTCCTGTAGACATGTACGCAAAAATTACAAAGTGGCCTATAAATGCTATATGGAAGAGTAGAGTGAAAAGAATAGTATGGTATGGTGGTTTTTAAACTGTTCCCCACAGATTTCTGGGCACCCACAGACATGCCTTGGGGGCTGTGGGGTGGGGGTGGGGTGTAGAAAAGAGAAAGAGGGGATGACACCCTGCACCGCTGGCCACCCTGCTTTCATTTCAACCAGAAAAGCTCCACATTTGTCTTGTGTGTATATGTGTGTATGAGTGTGTGTGAATGTGGCCTTTGCTGTCACATTGCATTGAAGAATGAATTCTATCTAAAATTACCAGTGAGACTAGGAGTCTTAAACCCAGTTTTCTAATCTTTTTCTCTGGAGAACCTTGGGTAAGTCCTTTACCTTACCTGACTTCTCTTTTCTCTTGTATAACATGGAGTGAATTCATTTATGGTATCTTCCGGGTATAAAATTCTGTCAGATTTTGAACATATGGGTAAACTACCTCAAATAAACACCTTACTATAGAAACACCATCCCTAAGTCAAGCACATTTACTATTAATAGTTTGTTGATTCATTTCTTTGCTTGTACTACATTTCTACTTCTCTACACATCTGAACTCAGACTCTCTAGAAGTTTCCAGGATGTTCACAGTAGCTCTCAGGGAAGCAGGAAGCCCAAAGTGTTCTGGGATGTAGGTTTTGGAGTCGTTCTACACACTGGTTAACTCTAGTGAAAGTATTTTTGTCTGGAGAAGAGATTCTCTAATGAGAATTTTCTCACTAGTCTCCTTTCCAGACTTACTGCCGGGATCCATTCCAATCCATCAACTTAAGGTGAGTGGGTAATAACATCTATTTTTAAAAATCATGGTAAAAAAACACATAACAGTATTACTATACATATAATAATTCTAAGTGTATAGATTAGTTAGTGTTAAGGATATTTGCATTGTTGTACAACAGATCTCTGGAACTTTTTCATCCCTCAAAACTGAAGTTCTAACCCATTAAACAACTCCCATTACCTCCCCCCTTCTCTAACCTCCTGGAAACCACTTTTCTACTTTCTATTTCCAAGAATTTAGATATATCCAACGAGTGGAATCATACAGTATTTGTCTTTTAATGACTGGGTATTTTACTTAGGATAATGTCCTGAAGGCTCATCCGTGATGCAGCATGTGGCAGGATTTCCTCCTTTTTTAAGGCTCAATACTATTTCATTGTATGCATAGACTACATTTTCCTCATCTGTCCACCCATTGATGGGCACTTGTGCTGCTTCGACCTCTTGGCTCTTGTGAATAATGCTGCAGTGAACATGGGCGTGCAAATACCTCTCCAAGGTTCTGCTTTAAATTCTTTTGGAAATATACCTGGAAATGAGATTGCTGCATCATATGGTAACCCAACTGGGTCTATTTTCACAGCCTGCTGAAAAATGCAAGGAAAAATTTGAGAACTTTCAAGCAACTCAAAACTTCCTGGTTTTGTTATATCCAATTTTATCAGGAAAAGGCTCCTCCAAGAAGACATTACAAGGCTGGGAGCAATGCTTTGCTCTTTTGAAGTCCCCAGCATGCTGCATGTGACAGGAGCTTATGAAAACTACATTCTTTCTGACTGCTCCTTTGGCACAAATGCCTGGGGCATTCTAGAGTTGGCTCTTACAACTAGAAACCACAAGAATGTCCATAATGTAATTTCAAATATGCCAATTCTCACTCCACTTAATCTGCAAACTAAACTATCATATTTGCATAAACATCCCGGCAGTCTCCCCTGCCTGGTCAGTGGAAGCTTAACAACTGAAATCATCGAGCTTTCAGTGATTTGGAAAATAATTCAAGCGCAGTTTCTTGAACACCATGCCGCAGCATTATATAGAGTTGATTTTGTTTAACTGTTTACTCACAACACTCAATAATTGAACCACTAGGTGCCATGGTGACAGAAATGAAGGTAAATGGATGGGAGTTATAGAATAACAATGGTCCCCTGTCTTTAATGTTAATTAGTTGGCCCTTGCCATATATTCCATCTGTTCACATACTGTGACCTCAACATACATGCTGCATGCAGAAAACAAGAACAAAATATACATTGAACAGTTTTCATCAAATATGGATTTTTAAAATATTCATCCAGAAGGCTGATATTTAGAAAAATATTACCTTTTCCGTCTTATACAGTGGTTGTAGATTTTTTACTTGCATTTCCCGCTTTTTTGCACTTGGTGAGGAGTTGCATGAATTTTATGATGAATAAAACTTGAGTTCAATAACTTTAATACATTTTTTTTTCAAATTTCGGGCTCCAAAATTAAGGTGCATCTTATCCATGGGAGCATCTGATACATGGGGAAATATAGTAATTTAAAATATAAAATTATTAATAAAGAAAGGATATTTCCATGTCTCTTAGTCTCGTTTTTATGTCCCACCTATGTATGGAATCATGCAGACTAAGAGACAGGGACAAGAGTGTGGTGGTTGGGGGGGGGGGGGGAGGAGAGGAGAAGGGGGAGGGGGGGGCACAAAGAAAACCAGATAGAAGGTGACGGAGGACAATCTCTCTTTGGGTGATGGGTATGCAACATAACTGAATGACAAGATAACCTGGACTTGTTTTCTTTGAACATATGTACCCTGATTTGTTGATGTCACCCCATTAAAATTAATAAAAATTTATAAAAAATAAAATAAAAAGAAAGGATATTTCTATTTCTTAGCTATTTTCTTTTCTTCAGTAATCATCACTTACACTTTATAGGAGAAGCCCTGTGGATAGTGACCAGTCAGTCATTGGCCGATCGGATTTGAGGACCACTGCCTTGATCCAAGTACCACTGCAGGGTCTAGCTGTAAAGGACCTTGGATTCTGAGTGGTGCTCCTTGTAATTGTCAAAGCAGTGAATCAATCAGAACACCAGAATTGGGTGAGACTACTGGCCAGGGTATAGGTTTTAGAAATGACTTAGTTAACTCTATTAAGTAAATGTCTTGACATTAAAGAGCCTTTTAAATATAAAAACAGTCTGGTTTGGATGAGTGTTTTAGCCTCTGAGGAAGAGAAGAATCAGGAGTTTGGAAGTATGAGCTTCAAAAAATTCTATGTATAAAAAAAGAAATGACCAAGAGGGGAAATTGGAAACAAAATAAACATCTCTAGAAAACCAAGCAACCAAACAACAGCAACAAAAACAAAAAAATCTTTGGATCTGCAAAAGTCCATATAAAAGTTTATTCCTTTTTGTAAACCTTAAATACCTACCTTACATTGCTTGTAGAAAATAAAGAGACTGTGAAAGCTCTGACTTCTTTTCATGGTGAAACAGACATGGGTGGCTCTGTACCTCCAGTGTGTGTGTGTGTGTGTGTGTGTGTGTGTGTGTGTGTGTGTGCGCGGCAGGTAGGCGGCTGGCTGTTTTCCATGAACCTGGGCCTCATTGGCCAAATGTACAGTTGAATTGTATTTAGAGGGGAAGGGAGAGGAAGGAAGGAGGAAGAAAGAGAGAAAAATCCTTCCTGGGATAAGGAAGCTAGGGAAATGCCTTGGCCAGGGTTGTAGATACCCAGAAAAGAAGGCATCAAGAGAGTTGTGTCATCACTATCTGAGCTCATGAATTAAAGAAAAACAATGGCTTTATATTATATAAGAGGCAATACAGCGTAGAGGTCACGTGCATAGACTCTGAAGTGAGGCAACTTGAGTATAAATCCTGCCTCTACCACTGTGCGCTCTTGGACAAGCAACTCATCGTTCTGTACCCCAGTTTCCTTACTTCTAAAACAGGCAGAATAGTATTTCTGTAGCTCTTCAGGTTGTTGGGAAGATTAAATAAGGTTCTGTATGTGACACTCCGAGAACAGCACCTTGTACTCACATGCCCTGTGAAACATAAGCCGTCTGTGCTAGCGGTCAAAGCGGGTAGGGGGTGCGCCCTCTGCTGAGCAGCCCTGACGGTAGATCTGAAACGTGTAAGTTTGCCATAACGCTTGAAGAGCACAGGGTAGTTGGCTTCTTATCTACAACTTAAAGACGGCTGTCACTTCATTAAGCCACTTGGGCCTGAACTAATAATCTGGGTCCATTCTTACCAGAGTCTTACAAACATCAGAAAATAAAAGACAAAAATGAAATTTAACTGCGAATCAACTAAGACAATCCTATTTTTGTTTCTATTAAGGACTAAGTCTTTCAAAGATCTCTCCCCAAATCACCTTCATTAGTCAGAATAACTATATATTTATATATGCGTACACGGGATCACAGACTACAGCATCCCTCCAGCATGCTAAATAAACCACATTCAGGGTTGTTTCAAAGTCATCACCTGTGAGAAAAAACTCACTTTGCTAAGCATAGAAGTGAGAAAAGGAAGTGTAACATGGGGCGGGGGGCAGCTTAGGGGAGATAATAAAAGGGTTCACTCTTTTCTAGAAGTCTGAGACAAGGGCTCCAGTCTTGGACCTGGGCCTCCTGACCTGCAGGCTTGGTAAGTTCTTCTGAAAAGGAAAGTAATCTATTAGCTATGTGTGTTTTTCTGCGGATAGGCTTCTCAGCTTTGTTGGATTTTTAAGAGTGTCACCAAAATTATTAAGATCCACTGGACTGGCAACATATTAAAAAACTGAGAGGAACAAGTGTAGAATTTCCTATTATGCATTTTCCTGTGTTATGTATCACTATGGATAGTTCCAGATGCTCTGCTTAAATTCCCAAACCATCCTCCAGCTAAAATGCAGTAGTGCCACTCAGGTGCAGACCAAATTTTTCTCTCTCATGTTTTCCTGACAGCATTTATCTGAGTCCCAAACCAAATAATCCTGCCTATATATCATGTGACAAATACCAAGAAGTTCATTTTTTAGGGGAAAATATCTTATCATTCATAATAATCTACTCTTTCTGAAAAGAATATTGATGTAGAATAAAATAGCAGGAGGTTAGAACAGAACGCACATATGTCAGTGGCAGACACTGATTTCCAAAGTGCCCGGAGGTAGTAGACACAGAATGAAGGTCTCACCACAGTGCTGCTGCTCCTCGGTGACTGTCTCACTGATGCTGCTGTCTCCTAATGCAGGTCTCTGGTCTGCCTGCTTGACCAGTTCTTATAGCACTGATATGTGGACCAGCTATCTGGATTTTACACGGTTTAGACATTTGCTATCACCGTCCTCATCATCTTTGTCAGAAGCAGTGGCTCTGAGCTCATGAGAGCAGTCACCTGACCATGACGTTGGACCTGTGCACACGCGCACACACACACACACATAACATTCACATACACCACAAAACCTTCACATGGATGTTTATAGCATCTTTATTCATAACTGTCAAAACTTGGAAGCAACCAAGATGTCCTTCAGTAGGTGAAGGAATGAATAAACTGTGATATACTCAGACAATGGAATATTATTCAGCACTAAGAAGAAATGAGCTAGCAAGCCATGAAAAAAACAGGGAGGAACTTTAAATGTATAATAGTAAGCAAGAACAGCCCATCTGAAAAGGCTACATACCGCATAATCCTAACTCTGTGATGTTCTGGATCAGGCAGAACTCTGGAGACAGTAAAAAGGTCAGTGGTTGCTGCGGGCGGGAGGGGAGGGGCGAATAGGCAGAGCTCAGGGGATTTTCAGGGCAGTGAAATCCTCTGTGTGCTACCATCCTGTTATACAACTGTCCAGATTTTTAGAATGTACACTAAGAGTGAATGAACCCTCATCTTAGCTATGGATTTTGAGTGATTATAATGTGTTAATGTAGGTTTATCAACTGTGGCAAACGTACCACTCTGGTAGATGCTGGTAACGGAGGACGCTATGCCTGTGTGGGGGCAGAGAGTATGTGGGCATTCTCTGTATCTTGCCCTGATTTTACTCTGAACCTAAAACTTCTCTAAAGAAGTTAAGGCTTTTTAAAAAAAAAAAAATACACACAAGCATGTAATCTAACACATAACATGGAATCTAAACACATGGGCTCTGCAATGTGCACTGCCTTCCCTTGGTTTACAGATGTAGTTCAAGTCTTTGGACTAAAATGGAATGTAAACATTAAGCCCAGATTGGCCAAACTCTTTACAAAGGGTTCAAGGCCACCTAGGTTCTGTGTCCCTCTTCCTTCTCCCGGCTTCTGACCCTCCCGGCCTTTTCTTCCTGCACACCGCCTCTTCTCCTTCCTGTCCCCACCACAGCCCTGTGCTCCCGCGGTGGCAATGGACTCTCTAGCACACCAAACGCACCCCTCGCCTCTGCCCTGTGTCTCTTCTACCTGAAATTGCCCTCACTCTGCCACCAGCACAAACTGACAAGGTTCATCTCAAACGCCCCTCAATTCTTCCACTCCCCGATCTGGAGGCAGAGTCTTCCCCCTTTTAGGCACTTAATGCATTCCTCTTTTACCACTTGTGAAAGTTTGTCCTCCCATTTGGACATTTGAGTCCCATCTACTCTCCCTTCCCTCCTCCTCCCTCCTCCTGCCCCTTGCCTCCCTGAGGCTCTGAGCGTAAGTCTTCACCTACTGAACATAGAGGGAGTTCAAGAGATGCTGGGGAAGTGAACCAAGTTGAATAGTGAGCCTTGGGGATACAAAATACTCAATTAGTAATAATAAGATCATTTTTAGTATTTCATTTTTCTTTATTCTACATTCATGAATGTATTTTCCCTGCTGATCCTTGAGAAAACAATCAACCAAAATGTGTATACTCACTCCATCTGAATGAACAATAGAAATGCGTTGTTTATATGTAGATAGCTAAGTTAGGTTATACGTGGTACACACTGGCTCGTTGTCATTCGCTTTCATCCTGGGCAGTTAAATTCATCTTCATACAGAGAGGGTTTGGACACCAGATGGGTCCTTGCGTGGCCATCTGATCCTAAGTATTTATTTTACTAACAGGTACACAGAGGCCACAGAGAATGCAGCTAGTTGGAAGCAGAGCTTGGTCTGTTAATGCTTCTCCTGCAGGGCAGGGATTTTTGTCTTGTTCATTTTGTCTTAGCTCAGAGCCTGGCACACAGTAGGTGTTTTGGAATATTTTCTTCCTACTCTTTCATGTTGTCTTCATTCAGTAATGAAGTTTTACATATTTTTCTTTCCTTCCTTCTTTCCTTTGGAGTGATTATACTGACTCTTTTGTTACTGTTGTTGCACACGCTAGAGTAGGAGATGACACCAAGCCGAGCAGGGCAGTTCCCGCAGCTGCTGGGCATGGCTTCTCTTTCCTTAGCAGATGCTGCCCTCTTCTGGTCCCCAGGCAGGTCTTAAAAGTAGACTTGCTGTACAGAAGACATATACCAAGTGTTCTGTCAGGCAGAGAGAGAACACGGGGTAGATGGGCAACGTAACCTCCCGACACCAGTAACCTCATCAGTTAACTTTCTAGAACTCCTCAATGCTACCTTTTATACTGCTAGTGATTCCAAACATTTTGCAAATATTCTCCAAATTCAAAACTCTTAGCATTGTTTTTCTGTGTAAAGTTTGATGAATAAAAGGTGGTCCCGATATTTCAGTCAATTTTTTGCTTACTTTCCAGTTTCACTTAAGGCTCTTTGGTGTGCGTTGCTCTTTGTTGTTTTCTTAACAAGCTGTGGGCAGTTACGCCGAGGCTCTGCCAATTATTGAAGTGATCGTGGTGCGGGACGAATCATTTCTGCTCTTGACTTTAGTTTCTTCATGCAGATGTGGTTCCAGAAACACACTTACCATGCCTCCTTCACCAGGTACAATGTAAAGGTCAAATGAAATAATTGTAGGTGAAGTCATCTGGAAAACTCTAAGATGCTGCACTCATATGAACTATGTATGACAATTATTTTCAGATAAAAAGACTTTTAATAAGAGATATGGGCTATTTATAATAGCAACTGAAGTGCAGTTTTAGAAAGATTTGACTTTTAAAATTTATGAACTATTTAAAGAAATACGAATATAGAAAATATTTGTTTCCCTCCCAGAAACCTGTTAGAACAGAGATTTTCAACCTTTTTCATCTCATGGCACACACAAAAACTATACTAAAATTCTGCAGCATTCCAAAAAATATATTTTTTGTCAATCTGATAAAAAAAAAAGGGTTTTCGTTTCAATTCATTCACACTGAATGGCCATTGTTGTGTTGGCGGTTGCCTTTGTGTTTGTTTGTTTAACAATCTTTGGGGTAAGAGGTCAGTGCCCACTGACTAAATAGTCAGGTTTTGCATGTTTTAAAAATTCTTGAGGAGGCTCCATTGGAGCAAGGATGGCCCGGGCGCTGGGGATGGCTCCTTGGCCGCTGCCCCAGGCGCTAGAGTGGCTCTGGTCGCGGCAGAGCGACCCCCCGGAGGGGCAGAGCATCGCCCCCTGGTGGGCGTGCCGGGTGGATCCCGGTCGGGCGCATGCGGGAGTCTGTCTGACTGTCTCTCCCCGTTTCCAGCTTCAGAAAAAATACAAAAAAACAAACAAACAAACAAAAAAAATTCTTGAGGGACACCAGTTGAAAATTGCTGTGCTGGAATAATACAGGAAAAATGACTCATTTTCTTGAGGAAAAGGGCAGGAGATTTAATTTAAAATTTAGAGAGTTATTTTAGCCCTATAATTTCATTTTTTTAAAGTATAGGAATAACATTTCATCTAATATTAGTTTACAGTCCTTAAATATGTTTTATATCTTTAAAATAAAAATAATAAAACTACATGAAGTGTGCATCTATAATGGTCATATACAAAAGACTTCATATACATTATATCACATTATGTCCTCAAAATAATCTTACTTTATTGTTTTATCTAATAGCCAAGAACACTGAAGTTCAGGAAAGTTAAGAAATACCTAAGGTCATATGACTAGTAAGTGACCATCAGGATCCAAACTGCCTTGGATGAGCTGAAGAGTCTGTGTTTAACTGGTATTTGTCTAATTTATGCCACATGAAGAAACTATCAACAGGAAAGTGAAACCTGGAGGGAAGTTAAACAGTCACTGGATTTCTTAGGAATTGTCCTACCCATCCCTGCTTCCCTCTGTTAATTTAGACTTGACCAAGAATTGACTTTTAAATTCTGAAAAGGATAAAATTTGTGACTGTTATTTAACAAAATTAAATACTTATTAAGTAAATTGAGGGGAAAATGCCCTATAAATGTAATTGAGAAAAATGACACTCTAATTTTAAAAATTAGTCAAACATTGTTATATATCTCTGCTTTCAACTCTTTTGAGTATCATAAAATCTCTAGCCCTTTAAGTATGCTTTCAAATGTTAGGAGCAATTGAAACAACTAATTACAGAGACATGAATGCATTGAAGGTAGAATTATACTTAAAGGTTAAGTCCTGGACTGCTTTTACCTAATTCTTAGTGCAGGTGTGAACTTGACTCTCCAAATTTCCTGTAAAGAGAATGTAAACTAATCTTAATACAAAGCCAACAGGATATAATAAAATAAGTCTAAACATTAAACAATATGTAGATGTATTAAAAAATCCACATACATTATCTCATTTACCTTCACTGAAACTCTTTAATTTAGAAAGTTTTATCCCTACTTTACAGATGGGTAACCCCAGGTGCCTTACCTAAGGACCCGCTGCTAGTTAATGGCAGAACCTGGACACCCAGGTTATAATATGGTCAATCAAAGGACCTGCGGCTCTAGCTAGTCCTGATACCTACCCACACTTCTTCTAGTCCTGGTCTTCAGCCAGACTCTTTCCAGTGGCTTTTTAAAGATGGAGTTCTCGACTCTTCTGTCTAGCTTGAAGTTGTAAACCTGTCACACTCTCTCCCAGCTTGATCATTGCCCTGGATGCCTGCTTTCTGTCCAGGGGTTTGGACAATGTGGGCAGAGGACCACCTGCAGTGTGCTTTATCATGTGCCCAACCATCATGAACAGGTTCATTGTGCACCTGCAGCCCTAAAGAAATCCATGTACCTGGACCCTCTGTAAAAATGATCTTCACACTTCTAGCCTGGATGCTCCTTCCATTTTAAGAAATTTCCTATTGAGTCAGAGGTTATGCTGCTCTGTCTTTTATAGCACAACCCTGAAATTCTTGAACAAAGCTTGGAAGTCCTCAAACATGCATAAAATGGAAATCTTTTTATTACATTATATATAATATAATTTTATTAGGTGCAGGAAAAATAAGTCTCTATGGTTTTCTGGGCAGGCCTTTAGCCATCCTAGAAGCTCTCTACGTCCTTAAAACAATTCACTTTTGCTTAAGCTATCCAAAAGTTGTTTCTTTTGTTACAAGCCAATCCCCCCCCCCCAAAACCAAAAAACAAACAAACAAAAAACCCCTACAGATATCACTCCTCTCTCACTCTGCATTTTGTAACCTTTGTGTACTTCCCCAGGGGACGGATGGGTATTTGTTCATATTTATTTTCCCCAAAGTGTTTCAAGTTGTTGCTAAATGTTAATTCAATTGTTTGAATCTCCTTTTCCCCCTTCTACATTGGTTCTTAAATTCTTCTTTATATTCCCTGTAGTTCTTTATCAATTAGTCTTTTCCAATGGAAGTGAAGCTCCTGGGACAGATCAGTCCCCTTTCCATGAATTCAGCTTGGGTTTCTCGTGACACTCTCTGTGTTGGGCATGTCATTGGCTTTTTTGGATCACTTCTCTACATTTGTCCACTCTGCTTTCTGCTCCAGAGTGCTGACCAGCATGAACCCCATCAGTGGCCCCACCACGGGGGGAAGCTGGCAAGAGACTGGAGGAATGGAGTGAGGTCAGGGATTCATTCTCCTGCTTTTCTTTCTTTGGGTCAAGGAACTAAACCTCAATTTCCATTTCCTTGTTTATAAAGTGAGACTGATGGTGTTCGCCTCAGAAGGAGCTGCCGTGAGGACCAGATGAGGTGATCTCTGCAGAGCACAGTGCCTAGCTCACAGTAAGTACTTAAAAACGTTGGCCATATCTCTGAAGTAGAGGAGGAAAATCTGTGCAGTGCCTTTCACCACCTTCAGAAAGCAGACAGACGGACAGAGACAGTGGGAAGTGGTAGGAAAAGAGAAAGGGAGAAGAAGATGAGTGAATGAAAGAATATGCAGTCACCATTTCCTGTAAGACTCCTGTGGCAGGAATTTTTCAGAATATGCATATTAATGGAAATTCCATCATTGCACAAACCATCAAATGCAGGCTGAATAAGCACAAGTGGGAACCTTTCAGTCTGAACTATGAGCCACTGGGGAGGAAGTGGGAACACTCCGCGGTCAGTATCAGAGCTCTGCTATAACAGGCAGTGAGGGCGGGGAGGAGGTGGGAGGAGCACTCCCCTGCACCTGCTGCCTCACCTGGGTAAGGTGCTTAACCTTTCTGTGACCCGCTCTCATCTGCTATAAGATGGGGCCTATAACATCACTTTATTTCGGGGGGCATTGTGATGGTCACAAGAGTTAATACATGCAAAGGGCTTAGAACGTTGCCTGGCACATAGTAAGTGCTATATAATTGTGTTATTATTGTGAGGGTATGTCGCCATGAGTAATGGACTAGTGGGCAATCCCAAGGAGGGTCACTGAACTGTAGAGACTCAGAATTATTTAAAAGTAAAGCTCTCTCTTTCTTTCTAAAAGTCTCTTTCTTTCTGTCTGTCTGTCTCACTATGGATCTATGATACCTAGCTGTCTTATCTAACAGAGATGGATAATTATTTACATACATTCAGTTGAGTTCTATCTATCTATCTTCATAGAAATGTTAGCTCTTGAGTGTTAAAGCTCACCATCTAAATACAACCAGGAGCATACCTACAGGGAGGATGGGGAGCAAGGGCAGGAGGTGGGGGAGGGGGAGGAGGGGGAGGAAGAGGAGGAGGATAAGAAGTCAGGTTCATCTCGCTTGCTACTGCAAGGAGAATCCACTCCAAAGAACCCATGCAGCATCTCTGTAAGAGAGAGCCGAGTGATTCTGAGGAGGGATGATCTGGGAGGAAGATGTTCTGGATTGAAGGTTGCCAGGAAGGGAGTCAGTTCAGCAATCTCAGTCATCTTAGTCCAGGCATCAGGAGGAACACAGGAGACCTACACGTATCATTGGTGGGAAAGCAGCGAGCACTCGGAGCAGATCGGGAGTCATTGTTGCAGCTGTGGCCTGGCCTTCTAGAAGAATGCTGTGTGTACTCGGTCTCATCCCATTGGTAGTGCTGCTTCTGTTCTGTTAGAAACATCACAGGATGGCTACCAACAGAGCTATTTTCCTTTCTTATGAAGGGAATGCTGTGTGTGTGTGTGTGTGTGTGTGTGTGTGTGTGTGTGTGTGTGTGTGTGTGTAATTCCAAATAATAAGTGCCTTTCATAAGGTCTTTATATTTGCTGGGCTACACAGTTTATATACATTAACTCTAAACTGCAAAGCTATTCTCTCAGGTAGATGAGATTATCTTCCTTCTGCAGATAAGGAAAGGCAAAGTTCAAGAACACATAGCTAGTTAGCAGCTAGCCCAGATTCTAAGGCAGGCCAGCCAAATCTGCCTGTCCCTATTCTCTGGTCTCTGCTGGCTCTCTCCTTGGCCTTGGCCCCTACCCCTTTCATCAGCTGTCTATGTAGTTATCAAGCTATTCTAATAATATCTCCCTCCCTTCTTCCTTTCACAGACTTTTTTTTTTTGTATTTTTCTGAAGCTGGAAATGGGGAGGCAGTCAGACAGACTCCCGCATGTGCCCGACCGGGATCCATCCAGCATGCCCACCAGGGGACAATGCTCTGCCCGTCCGGGGCGTTGCTCTGTTGCGACCAGAGCCACTCTAGCGCCTGAGGCAGAGGCCAAGGAGCCATCCCCAGCGCCCGGGCCATCTTTTGCTCCAATGGAGCCTTGGCTGCGGGAGGGGAAGAGAGAGACAGAGAGGAAGGAGAGGGGGTGGAGAAGCAGATGGGCACCTCTCCTGTGTGCCCTGGCCGGGAATCAAACCTGGGACTTCCACACGCCAGGCCGACACTCTACCACTGAGCCAACTGGCCAGGGCCCTTTCACAGACTTTTAATGAGGCATCCTGACTGGGACTGCATTATAACATTTTTTAAAGCTGAAAGAAATTTGCCATTTAAAAGTTACAAACTCACTTCTGCCTGAGTTGAATTTACTTCTGGGGCAGACTCTCCCTGACTCTTTTCTCCTGAGAAACCCAGTGCACAAATATGAAGTCAGTACACACCTATCAGGTGTGGAAAGGGTGGGGACCAAAATGATCTGTCACCTGAACACAGGTGCCTTTGGGAGGGTAGCTCTCTTTCACTGGTGTAATGCCAGCTCAGATCTCTGCTGACCACCCGCCAACCTGGGTTTTCCGCACTCCACACATATTATCTATGGGCGTACAGGGGTGATCTGATGGTGGATTCCTCACTGCCCAGGTCATGGTGGGTTGTCATGCCCCAGGCATATGACCTTGGTTTTTATCTTTCAGTAATTTCTTTAGTAAGGGGTTTATCTTTGCCTTAAGCAAGCACTGTGCATTGTTCTTGAGCATCTAGGTTCACACGCCTTTGAAATAAGGGTAACCACCCCCAAGAGCGCACATAATCTTGTTAACTGTTGTAATCCAATCCCTGCCCGCCCTGCTTCCTCCCACTTCCATGTAATCTTCCTCCTGTTCCCTCCTTTATTTCAAATGCATGAAAGAAACTGCACAAATGTCCTTTTCCTGAACATCCGAGATCTTGTTGTGCTTAGTTTTGGCTCAAATAAACTCTTACAAGAATTGTCTACAGAATTGGACGTTTCTTTGGTCAATGTAAAGCCAGTGGCCAAGGCCACCATCACAGCAGCTTGGCCCATGCAGGTTCTCATTGGATTTGGACAGTCAGTAAAGAAACAATGGAGCCAAGAACAGGTGGGCCATCATCTTTAATCCTAGCTTGCACCCGGCGGGCAAGTAAAAACACACACTGGGCTCTAAAACCCACTCACATTCAGTGCTCACAAAGCTACTGACTTACCTGAGTTTCCTAGAATCAAAGATTTCTAGCTCACCAGACTTATTCACCTCTGTTCCCTATCTCCTTCCTTTTCCCTGCACAAACTGGCTTCTCACTCAACACTCCACCATCTTGGCTGCTTCTCTTGGCCTCCTCCACGTGGCCTTTCTCTGCTCTCCTCTCTGCTCTGTCCTCTAATGTTAATCTCAGGAACTAAGAGAGCAAGCTCCCCTTCTGCCCCCATTTTATAGTGTAGAAATCAAAACCTTTAATCCAATATACAAATTAGGGAAGTCTCTAATACAAAATCACTTATCTGGGGCATGATGGGATTGCACCACCCCACATCAAAAAGGGTGGGAAAGGTTTTGTCCTAAAACCAAGCCCCAGGCTACAAGGATCCTGCCTGCCCACAGCCCACAGAGACACACATTAATATCACCTGGGCAACGGCCTCCACGTGGGCAGCGCCTCCTTTAACAAAGTGAGCATAATACATTTTATCTGCCCAACAGTCAACATACTCATATGACTTCAAGTGTATCCTGTGAAGTGGAAATGTTATTCATTTAAGTTTACAAATGAGGAACATGAGTGTATGGCTAGTAGCCACGGCCACCATCACTGCCACCTGGCCCATGCAGGTTTGCATTTGATTTGGACAGATGGTAATGAAACAATGGAGCCAGGAACTGGTGGGCCATTACCTATAATTCTAGCTTGCACCCGGTGGACAAGAAATACACGCAGTGGGAAAACACTTCCCTTTCCATTCAGGGCTCCCAAAGCCACTGACTTACCCAAGTATCCCTAGAATCAAAGGTTTCTACCTCACCAGCCTTATTCACCTCTGTAAAGCCAGTACCCACGACCACCATCACAGCTGCCTGGCCCATGCAGGTTTGCATTGGATTCGGACAGTCAGTAATGAAACAACGAAGCCAAAAACTGGGGCCATCATCTTTAATCCTAGCTTGCACCCAGCGGGCAAGTAAAAACACACACTGGGCTCCAAAACCCACTCATTCAGTGCTCACAAAGCTACTGACTTACCTGAGTTTCCTAGAATCAAAGGTTTCTAGCTCACCAGACTTATTCACCTCTGTTCCCCGTCTTCTTCCTTCTCCCTGCATAAACTCTGCACAAACTGGCTTCTCACTCAGCACTCCACCATCTTGGCTGCTTCTCCTGGCCTCCTTCATGTGGCCTTTCTCTGCTCTCCTCTCTAATGCTAATCTCAGGAACAGAGAGAGAGCAAGCTCCCGGTCTGCCCTACTTTATAGTATAGAAATCAAAACCTTTAATCCAATATACAAACAAGAAAGTCTCTGATACAAAGTCACTTATCTGAGGCATAATGGAATTCCTCATAAGAGTGTACCACCCCACATCAAAAAGGGTGGGAAAGGCTTAGTCCTAAAACCAAGCCCCAGGCTACAAGGATCCTGTCTGCCCACAGCCCACCCCAACACACATTAATATAATCACACCCATTCCAAGCAAGAAGGGCAAGTAATATCACCTGGGCAATGGGTTTCTACATGAGCAGTGCCATCTTTAACAAAGTGAGCATAATATATTTTATCTGCCCAACAACCTCTGTTCCTCATCTCCTTTTCTCTGCACAAACTGTGCACAAACTGGTTTCTCTTTCAGCACTCCGCCATCTTGACTGCCTCTCCTATGCAATGCTAATTTCAGGAACCGAGCAAGAGAAAGCCCCTGTCTCATTTTATAGTATAGAAATCAAAACCTTTAAGCCAATATACAAACAAGGAAGTCTCTGATACAGAGTCACTTAACTGAGGCATAAATGGGATTCCTCATAAGAGTGCACCACCCCACATCATGCAACAGTCAAGAGTGTGGGGAAAAGCTTAGTGTTGAGAAGATCTTAGAATTAAAAGAGTGGGAAGGGCTTAGTCTTAAAACTAAGCCTTAGGCTGTGAGGACCCTACCTGCTTACAGCCTGTCCCCCACACCCAATGCAAACCATAAGCGAGCAAACATATACATCATATTTGCAAGCTTATTTGACCCACAATGAGAAACCAGTAGTTGAGTGGCTTGTTCAAGGTCACCCTGCAATGAAGGGGTGGGTGGCAAATTCAAACTCAGGGTCTCTGGATGTCAAGCTCTCTGTGTATATAGCAAAACGCTTCCTCTGCACAGATGGAGATCAGCAATGCACACCCGTGTGCTGGTGTAAATGGTGTGTAAGGCTGATAGTGGGGCAAGCACTGGAATGTTTTAGTGAAAAGAAATTGCTGCACTTGGACCCAAAGGTACAGCTGTTCAGGCCCGCGGGGCTCGGGGACAGTGGCCCTGGAGTCAGGCTGGAGTCAGGTAGGGAGATGATTCTATAGGGGTTCTGAGGACAAACCTGGGCTGGTTGGGCTCTCAGAGGGATGCCGTGCCTCATTGAAATAATGTCGGTTGTGCTCTGTGTGCTGTTGTTCCCCTTCAGGTATCCCTGAATTCTTAGTAGAACGATATTTGAAGATACCACTGGCTTCTGCTGCACTGTGAGCCCTCAGGGGCAGTAACCGCCCCATGCTCGGGGCCAGAAGGGTGGTCACCATGGAGAGCCATGATGACAGCTTCCTTCTCACATGTCTAAGATAGCAGATGTGGCAAATGTGGTAGGAATAGACTAGAGTAAATGCCTATTCCAGAACTCTCAGAAAATCTAAGGAATAGCCTCAGGCTGGCAGCCAAACTGGTGGAGATTTATCCGTGAGGCCAGCATACATGTTTTTTGTTTGTTTGTTTGTTTGGGGTTTTTTTTTTTTTTGTATTTTTCTGAAGCTGGAAATGGGGAGAGACAGTCAGACAGACTCCTGCATGCGCCCAACCGGGATCCACCCGGCACGCCCACCAGGGGCGACACTCTGCCCACCAGGGGGCGATGCTCTGCCCCTCCGGGGCATCGCTCTGCCGCGACCAGAGCCACTCTAGTGCCTGGGGCAGAGGCCAAGGAGCCATCCCCAGCGCCCAGGTCATCTTTGCTCCAATGAAGCCTTGGCTACGGAAGGGGAAGAGAGAGACAGAGAGGAAGGAGGGTGGGGAGTGGAGAAGCAAATGGGCGCTTCTCCTATGTGCCCTGGCCGGGAATCGAACCCGGGTCCCCCACATGCCAGGCCGACGCTCTATTGCTGAGCCAACTGGCCAGGGCCCACACATGGTTTTTTATCTTGTTAAGAAGATGCTTGAAGAAGAAAATGAAGGAGGAAGAGGAGAAGGAGGAAATAAAAAAGAAGCGAGCAGTATGTACTAAAGCTGAACACAACACACCCTGTGACCTAGCAACCCATTCCTAGGCGTTTACCCAATAGAAATGGGTACATACGATCACTAAGAGACTGGTGTGTTTATAGTTGGGCTTTTTGGAATAGCCCCAAACTGGAAACTACCCCAATGTACAGGAATATTTGTCAAATGGAATGTGATTCAGCAATGAGAACAACAGTTTAGGAACAACACACAATTGCATGGGTGAATCTCATAAGCATGTTGTTAAAAAAAAAAAAAAAAAAAAGAAGCAAGACACAAAAAATATGCAGGTTGCGTCCATTTACATCAAGTTCAAAAACAGGTCAAAAGACCTACGCTGGGAGAAGTCAGGGTGGTGCCGATTCTAGTTGAGAGGAAGGGGGAGGTTTGGAAGAGGACAGGAACGGAGTATCTGGGTGTGAGTCATGTTCATTGCTAGATCAGTTGGTGGGTCGGTTGATGAAAATTTGTGGAGTGGTATACTTCCATATGTGCACTTTTCTGCTTGCACATTGAGCTTCAATAAAAACACATTCACTGAAAAAAAATAAAAGGTGTCTGATCCCTCAACTATATATCAGAATGCCTGGCAAGGTCATGGCACTGTCACTGTCTGGACCATGAATAGCCGACCACATTCTGGGGCCCAGATTGAGAGCAGGCACTAGAGTGAGGCTTCCCCCTCCTCTGGGTGACACACATGTCCTGAGAAAACAAACCAGGAAGGGGAGACTGTCTGATCGCCACATGCCAAGTCCTGTAGAGTTGTATAGGTCAGGGATGGGGTGGTGTGGGAGCGCTGAGAGATAGGAAAAGGAACTTCTGGGAGCAACTATAGCTCCAAGGGCATGCGGCTTAAAATGTGAGTGTATTTGATCTAGAAGGGACCTTGCTCATCATGCTATATAATCAACTGTCAAATACAAATAACTTTGTATTTGGAGAACGGAAGTCACAATCTACTGAAGTAGTCGAGGCCTTGTATTTATGATCCAAAAACCCTGTGTAGCCTCTCCATTGATTGAAAACCTTTCAGTTGATATCATTTGTGATATCATCTTTTTGGAATAAAATACTTCCCAGTAAAATGAGTAGGATTTTCCTGAATCTTTGACAAACCGCGGTGGCCTGTAGTGTTTCTTATTGTTGCTCCAGGCTACTGGAAAAATAAGGTCATTTTATTATTAGCTTCATAATTCTTTTCCATTATGTCAGTTAGAAAAACATGGTGGTGACTTTTCCAGTGAGACACTGAACAAGATTAGAGACCACTGTCTCCCACAGCTTACCCAAGAGTCAGCTGAGATCACTACAGAGAGCTCTCAATGCGAAATCAGAGTCTGTGGGGGTGACTCATGACCCTGATCACTGTTCAGCTTCTGGAAGGATTTGGGGGACCTGTTTCTTAGTGTAAAACAAAGAAACATGGTACATTTATGCCAAAAAAAGGTTCTGAGAAGTGTGATTTCATTGTAATATGTTTTAAATGGAGCAGAGGTGGTCAACCTGCCCATGAAAAGAGAAAGATTGGATTGCTAACAGGTTTCTCCTTGATGCTGGAATTGATGTATGACTTGTTAGCCTTGCCCTCACAGTTTTGGGTTAAATTTTCATTTAGCATACAATTATGAGCTTAAGGTGTCAGGAAGGCTACCGCCCAGAATGAGCCGAGACTTGAAAAGTATCCAAAACTCAATAATAGGAAAATATGAAAGGAAATTACAAAGGGGGTTTTAAGTTTTATTTGAGCAAGAAGAACAAGGAAGGGATCTGCTCGCTGCCTGCGGCAAGTGAGGTAATGTTGATGAGTTTTAGAGAAAAAGCAGAACAGCCCCAGTTCAGGGTTCTCTACAGGAAAGGGTGTGCGGGGAGAGAGAAGTGCGTCTGTGGGACCCCCAGATTTGTAGGTAATTTATGAAAGAGATGAAGCTGATCACAGGGAGCCGATCCAAGGTAGTCAGGTTTCTGTGGCTTTAGGCACATGAGGGGAAAACAGAGAGGTTTCTGCCTGGCCTAAAATGGTTTTTGAGCAGTCATAGATAGCAAGGTAGGTGTCTCACAAATAGAAACACATGATATACTGATTTGGTCTATAGTCATAGATAGCAAGGTAGGTATCCCCCAAATAGAAACACATGATATACTGATTTGGTCTATAGTCATAGATAGCAAGGTAGGTATCCCCAAAATAGAAACACATGATACATTGATTTGGTCTCTGCAAACTATAGATCAGTGTGACTGATGTTAGGACCAGATAAAATCCTAGAGCAGTACTGTATATTAAAAGGATGATCTGTGATGTAATGACATGGTGGGCCCTGGGGGACACAGTGATTTCTGGAGACAGCATCTGGTTCATTAGAACACATCCATCTGGACAGTGTTCATTTCCTTAATTGATGGGTTTACTAAAGAAATAGAAACCATGAATACAGATTTTGGCAAGACTTTGACCAGGAATCCTGGGACATCCTTGCAGACAAGGGAAAAACGTGTCCCTCTTGATGGATTCATAGCTGTTTGCACCGATGTAGCTCTCCCGTGCTGGTGAGTGCATCCTGGGTGGAGGTCTCTGGTGGGAAGATAGCCCTGATGCGCCCTCCTGATCCACATTTTTACAGCTCTTTGGAAAGGATTTATATGGTGTCCAGATCCCATCTGTCACTGCTAATGAAAAGCTGACATTTGTGGTAGGAAGGAGAATGAGAATATATATAAAGAAAGACTGTAGACTATAGACTAGGCTGATAGACTGAGAATCCTAAAATGGCTTTGAGAAGTGGATCTGATCTAATCTATCTAAGTCTCAATTTTCTTGCCTATGACATGGGGATAATAATATTCCCTTTCCAACAGGGCTGCTGTGGAGATTCAATTAAGATGATGGATTCAAAGACAATGCATTTAGCTGCATGCTTAGCACAGCTCAACTATTATTTTCTTTGCTACTACCAATAATACAGTTACACGCAATGAGTAAAAAACAAAAATTCTGGACTTAGATCCAAAAATCGGCTCTATCTCTACAGAACCAGGAAGGTATAAGTTAATAGAAATGCATTGGACAAATGGATTGACCTTAAGCTCAATCTGAGCCCAGAGTATACATACCTGTCACTACAATCCTGTGTAATTAGGTTGTCTCAGTAGAACGTCAGTGTCCAGAACGAGGAAAGTAGCTACTCTATCTGCTCATTGCCCCTCTCTCCACACTAGAGGTGCTGATTTCAGGGTTGGGACACTCACTTTTGGAGAGTCTCAGGCGTAGCTGCAATTAGAATCACGTGGGGAGTGTTGAAAACGACCAATATCTGGGTCCCAATCCAGAAGAATTAAATTTTAGAGTTCTGAAAATGGTGTTGAGAACGACTGCTTTCAATGACATATTGATCCGTAAGAGCTTCTTCTTTAGTGATAGGATTTGAAAGTCAGCCATCTGAAGAATGATTAAACAAAGAGTCCAGGTTTATTTCAAAGAGCTGGAAAGGCACCCCCAACAATGGCGGGGCTGTGGTAGGGGAGGATGCGATGCATTACTCCCATCTCCAGACGGCACAACTCACACCGCCGTATGGGTTACAAGGAAATAAGTATTTGTTTGACATAAATGATATCCCAAACAATTAAGTTTGCCAGAAAATAAAATGAGTTACTTTGGAAAATGATTAAATTTGCAGGACTGTTGGCATTCAATGTTTTCATCACTACTTTCCAAGGATGTTGACAGAAGGGAGTTGTATACATAAAAAAAAAAAGCCTTTATATTTTAGTTAATTAACACATTTATGATTTTATTAAAAATTATAATTCCTTTTAGTGATGAAATTGATCACATTGACTAAGTAGCCGGGGATCACACGTTGGTATTTTTAAATAGCTCCTTAGGAACCTTCCCAGCTCCTCGACTACAATTACCATTGAGGATTGCAGCCATCTGAGTGCTGTTCTATTAGGCAGGGGCTTGTGGGATATGGTCCATTACCCTCCATTCAGAGTGCACCTGGGAGAGACTTTACATGCAGTTAACATAACCACGCCTCAAAGATTCAGGTAACAGTGACAAAGTGAAATGCTGAAGCTGGGCTTCCTCAGTAATTTTCTATCGCGTTTTCTAATATTCCAAGCTCTAACAGGCAGATTGGATTCTGATAAAGGTGCTTCATAGTAAAGGTCTTTACCATTTCACCAAAGACTTTTGATCTTCACCCAAGTATATATTTATTGACTGTTTATTTGCAGTCAATACAATTGAATTCCAGTAAGATAAAAGAGGTGGTTAGTCCCTTGGAGGTTCTGACAAGAAAGGATTAAGTTTGTACCCCAGGGCTCAAAGTCCCACAATACCAACTGTTTAGTCCACCCCTTTCTGTCCCTATCTTTAATGCGTTGTTCTTTTTTAATATGAATAACATTTCTGTGCTAAGAAGTCTGCATTGCTGTAGGTAAATGATTATTAGTTCATCAAAAGGGTGGAAAAGCACCTTGGCAATGAAGGGAGGTTTATTTCATCCTGGTTATTCATTAGTGATCAGAGAACAAGAGCCATCACATTAACTCTCTGAAATTCCGACCCATCTCTTTGTTTCACCGCCAAAGGCTGAGAACAAGAAGGGCCTTTCCTTTTAACCCTTAATCTCAGTCTCTAGACAATTTGTTTTTAAATTTTGAGAAAAGCCTTCTCAGTCATTAGTGGGACCCAATAAATGCAGGAACTCTGTTCCAATTTGATTTCTCAACATCTTTGTTTATCCATCTGTTTTATTTCTATCAACATAACTTTAAAAAGAATTGACTAGTTTTGACCAATCCAATACACCACCCGAGGATATTAAGCTAGACCTTCATGATTTAAGTTAGATTGTCTAGAATCAAAAATCAAAATGGGTCGGAGTACACTTAGACCTAGAACACTGTGAATGTTAACAAAACGTTTGTCATTAGTGGGTAATTCCCATTATACTAACAATTAAAAAAAATTTTTTTACCTCCATTTGTTCTTATGATTCATTTTATGTCTGAGAGATTCTCTAGCTTTGTGGCACACTTTGTTAATTGCCTTCTGTAAAGCCAGTATCCACGGCCACCATCACAGCCGCCTGGCCCATGCAGGTTCGCATTGGATTCGGACAGACGGTAATGAAACAACAGAGCCAAAAACTGATGGGCCATCATCTTTAATCCTAGCTTGCACCCAGCGGGCAAGTAAAAACACACACTGGGCTCCAAAACCCACTCATTCAGTGCTCACAAAGCTACTGACTTACCTGAGTTTCCTAGAATCAAAGGTTTCTAGCTCACCAGACTTATTCACCTCTGTTCCCCATCTTCTTCCTTCTCCCTGCACAAACTCTGCACAAACTGGCTTCTCACTCAGCACTCCACCATCTTGGCTGCTTCTCCTGGCCTCCTCCACGTGGCCTTTCTTTGCTCTCCTTTTTCTGCTCTCTCCTCTAATGCTAATCTCAGGAACCAAGAGAGCAAGCTCCCATTCTGCCCCCATTTTATAGTGTAGAAATCAAAACCTTTAATTCAATATACAAAATAGAGAAGTTTCTAATACAAAGTCACTTATCTGAGGCATGATGGGATTGCACCACCCCACATCAAAAAGGGTGGGATGGCCCTGGCCCGGTGGCTCAGTAAATAGAGCGTCATCCTGGCATGCTGAGGTTGAGGGTTCAATCCCCTGTCAGGGCTTATATGAGAATCAACCAATGAATGTACAACTAAAAAAGGATGGGAAAGGCTTAATCCTAAAACCAAGCCCCAGGCTACCACAACACACATTAATATAATCACGCCCATTCCAACCAAGAAGAGCAACTAATATCACCTGGGCAACGGGCTTCTACGTGGGCAGCGCCATCTTTAACAAAATGAGCATAATACATTTTATCTGCCCAACACCTTCCCATTGTTCCTTCTATTATTTCTCAATGGCCAACAGAACCCCAATTCTGTTTAGGGCAGCAATGTGTATATTTTCAGGAATATACACTGACTGGCCACTGCTAGAAGGCCTTTGATGCAGCCCTAGCCACTGAGAAGCAAGCTCTACCTGCTGGATGTCTCTAAGAAACTTAGCTTCTGAATCTCTTATTGGAAGGGAATGGATATGAGTCAATCCACCCTATTTTTCTGGTCTTGAACTAAACAACTCAAACACCCATCTTGTGATAATAAGGGAGAAGCTGCAAGAACTGAAGAGCCATTAGCCCTGATGTTGAAGATTTGTTATTCAAAAAAAGTCACAGCACATCTCATGCATGTGCTGTGTAGATATGTACTGGGCCTGATGCACGGTTTTGTTTAGAAGTAGGTCGCTGAGAAATCGATGCTTAAATTGTGAATTCAGGCAAATAGAAGAAGAGGATTCTAGCTTTATATAAGGGCTGAGAGGCAAGAAGACATAACGCATTCTTAGAATTTTCACTACTACTTGGAGAGACTGCTGAGTGGACCAAAGACAGACCCAGGTGAAAACAACACGGAAGGACTAATGATGAAAGGAAAACTGAACACACACTTCAGTTCCACTCAACTGCTGATTATTTACCTTAAAATATTATTCAAGCCTAACAGAAATGTGATTAAACTAAAGAAAAAGAAATAATAAAAATTAAAGTCTCTTTGTAATTCATTTAACATTGTATGCAGCAATACTCATCTAGCAGTAAAAATTATAGCCAGATTTTTCCTTGGTTAACTCAATGTTTCTATTTCTGTTGATTTCCTCTGTGGTCATTCTACGATTTTTTAGTGGGGAAATAAATTGGTTGTTATTAATTTTTTTTAAAGAATCACATTTAATTTCTCTAAAGCAAAAGTGAGAACATTTTTTTTTTCCTGTAAAGGGTCAGATAGTAAATATTTTATGCTTTTGGGCTACAGAGTCTCTGCTACAATTTTGCCTGTCTATTGTTGCCTGTTCTCTCCTGGTATAAAATGAGAGCACTAAGGAAACTTTTGTAAGACTCCAGAACAGACCATGAGTAAGTTCAAAAACAGAAGTATATTCATAAAAAAGGGAAGAAACAATGAAAGGTAAAATATGAATATTTTACTATTGTGACTGTATAAACTCAGATATGTGTAGAACATGTAAACATCTTTAACACCTTTATAACCTTTCAAGACGTAGAATCAGTAGTTATAGATTCTTAATATTTTCAAGTTCAAAGCAAATAATCATTCTACCCCTTTGTTTCACAGATAAGGAAATGGACTCAAATAAGGATAAGATTCATACCTAGCTGGAAGTAGAATTCTGGGTATTTGGGAATTCCAATTCAATTGTTTCTTCACAAACATCATTGTCTGTATTCTCAAAAGAATAACACATTTTTAACACTCAGGAAAAAGAACATGCTTCATAATTTAGGGAACGTTGGTGCTTTTAGAGGAAATACGTCAAGTTAAAACATGATGTTAATGTTCGAAATTTTTTTTTGAACTTTGTTTTTGAGTTCCAGGAGATTCTACAGGTTAAACACAAGTTGTTTAGCTGATACTCTTTTTCATTAAGCAGAAATTACTGGATTCCATACTGAACTCAGAGAGGTAAACAGTTGTGAGCTCTTCATACAAGTGTGCAGACCGTAGACCAGTTCCTCATCTGTCTCCCAGAAAAGCTCCATGCATCCCAAAGCCTGAGACAGCGTTAGCCCATCGAGGGTTCAAGACTCATCAGCGCCCTGGGGCTTCCTGGGCAACTGTTAGCCTGGATCTCTAAGAGAGAACTCTGATTTCCAAAACTAAAAAGGAGATATTATAGGCAGTAGATTGATGGGTGACAGGCAAGAAAACAATGAGTGCTAAGCTCTGGAGAGTGGGAAAAACACTGCAGTTATTTACTTTATTCAAGGCAAAAAGAAAATACAGTCAAATAACATTTATGCTCATGTCCAGCTTCTAAATACACCGAGCTTATCTTCAGTTCTCAGTTCTTCTAGGTTACTTCATGTCCCAAGTTAATATTTGCACTACTGTCCTCTGTTGGTTACAAATGGAACTTCATTACAGTGTCTTGTTTCTCTTGCTGGTCAATTTAAATCAGAACGGTTTGAACTGAACTCCAGTTCCATCCAGCTCCCAACCACCAACTCAAAGCCAAAATTCTCCAGAATTACGGTTTTGTTTTTGTTTTGCCATCATGGAAACATCGATGGCTGTTGTGATTCTAAAACCCGTGCACCCTACTTTACATACGGGACAGATATAAAAAGCATTAAGGTAGTAATTTCCAAACTTCTTTTTTGGTAGCTAAATATATTATTCAAGCAAACTCTTGGATAAGTTCCTTAGTGTGCACCTAGGGCTCATTTCAGCCACTTGCCAGCCCCTGGAGCCCGCCACAGAACCAAAGCACTCAGCTGAGAACAGTGGGGACAAAACCCACCCTGAGAGATCTTGGGTTTAAACAGAACCTAGGGGGAATGCTTTCCAATTATCTTTCTCTGTTTAAAATTGCTTTTTAATACATTTCTTTTTATTTTTTTTTATTTATTTATTTTTCAGAGACAGAGAGTCAGAGAGAGGGATAGATAGGGACAGACAGACAGGAACGGAGAGAGATGAGAAGCCTCAATCATCAGTTTTTTGCTGGGACTCCTTAGTTGTTCATTGATTGCTTTCTCATATGTGCCTTGACTGCGGGCCTTCAGCAGACTGAGTAACCCCTTGCTCGAGCCAGCGACCTTGGGTCCAAGCTGGTGAGCTTTTTGCTCAAGCCAGATGAGCCCGCGCTCAAGCTGGCGACCTCAGGGTCTAGAACCTGGGTCCTCCACATCCCAGTCTGATGCTCTATCCACTGCGCTACCACCTGATCAGGCATAAATTTCTTTTTAAACCAAAGTACCTCCCCACCAAAAAAATTAAGGTATTAATTTTTTGGCTTCCTCGGAAAAATATTCTGCTGCTTAGTGATCTATGTTCATATATAATGTTATGATTATCAAAAAACACAGGAACATTCTGGAATGTGTAGAAGTTAGAGGAATATATACTTATCCACACAAAGTGGACACTGGAGCTATCTTGTAACATATTTATGAGGTACTATTTGTTACCTATTTAGTGATAAATGTCTTTAGTATCTTTTCAGGCTTAAAAATGAATTTTCTTATTTTCCAATGATGAGTTTATCTCTTGGAGCAGACCCACCACAAGCAAGAATCAAACTTTTAAAAAGTTAAAAGAACTAACTTATAATGAAAAATATGACAGTTACTCAGAGCATTCTCCACTGCAGCAGACCTACCAAGCAGGGGTCCCCACTGGTCAGCGCAAGACTAACAAAAACAGATTTGAAGTCTGAAAAATTAGTCTCACTAATGAACCATTGTAATGAGAGAGACTGTATCCCAGAGAAAATGGGAGGCTTCACATCCAGTTAAAAAAAAAAGTATACACACACACACACACACACATTATATAAATATATAATATATATTATATAAATAAGATTTGAGGAATATGTGCAAGTAAGGTTAAAAATCAAATGCAATGTTTTGATAGGCTCAAAGCAAAACAGAACTGTGGGTAAAGGGTCACCATCAAGTCTGGACCATGACGTGGACCGGGAATGCTGTTGTTTTGGAAACCACAAAGTTAAGCTAGATGTAGAATATCGTGTCCAGACACACTTTCCCTGAAGCTCTGCATCTGAGTTGAAAACTGAGGCTGCTTCACTGTATCAAAGTGACTGAGACCAACAGGCAAAATAAAATGTTGTATCCTTCTTGGTGTGATTTCAGATAGTGATGTTTCTGATATTGGTGATATTAGAGAAAAATGTATCTCAGTAAGGAAGCAGTAGTCACTCAAAAAAGAGGGTTGTAGGATGCTTTATAAGTATGAAATGTCTGTGGCAGAAATACTGTTTCCAAAAAATTGTGCAGTAGGCTTTCTTATATCTGTTGTTCCAACTTAATGGCTGTTTATATTATTTGTCCAAGTTAATTTGTCCATTCTCGGTGGATGGCAAATGACTATCCAGGTTAGTTGGGTGAGCATGCGTGCAAGCTACCAGAGCAAGACCGTGGGTGATTCTGACGTTTGAAAGCATCAGATCAGGAGAGGTAGTCACGTTTCCCTTACGTTCACCTCCGCCTCTTACTCCTTTTCTTTTCTTCCATTGCTCCTAGGTCCTTCCCTATTTTCCCCTGTGGAGCATATGAGGGGTGGCAAAAACTCTTACTTGACATATTTTTCCTTTAGATGTGCTAATACTTTCAGTCAAACTTTTCTGCTTTCTGTTATGGCCCATTTTGTGTTATTCTTCCAGTTTAACTCTCAGAGAGGAATGAGGGTCATATCTTATTTCTGAATCATTGGAGAGAGAACTTACAGCTTGCCCAAGATGGGGTTCAGGACATGCTATCCTTGGTATACTGAATATTTTACACCAAAGGAGTTTGAGAAAACAGCCAAAGCATGCAGGTCACTCTGACACACCCAAGGACTCTAAACACACTTTCCCCCCTGAAAGCAGAAAGTAAATCTTGCTGTGAAAGTTATCCTCCCTGCACCAAAAAGAAAAAAGACATCCTTATTAGCAGAGAAGGAAATTCAGGGCTGAGATGTCTGTGTAAACAAACCTTGCTGTTTTTCACTGTTTCACTAACCCCCATGCCATGTTAATTCTTCACAGATTTATTGTTTCTTTGTGGAAAAGGATAAAAGCATCCTCCTGTGGTCACTTCTTTGGGTCTTCATTCTGGTGTGAAGGCTTCCACGTACATGCAAAAATGTAATAAAATGTGCGTGCTTTTTTCTCTTGTTAATCTGTCTTTGCCAGTTTACTTTTTAGATCCATCCAGGGACCCTAAGAGGGTTGAGGAAAATGTTTTCCTTTCTCTACACCCTAAAATATAGCTGAAAACTATATTTGTTTAACATGAGTAAAAAGGGACTTAATAATATTTGGTAAGATTATCATTTTGATTGATGCTAAAATTTGGTCTCAACTGAGCCAAAATAAAATACTGAAAACAACTTCTGAGTTTACTTAGTAGTGTGGTAGTTTATTGTGGCTTAACTCTTTGCCAAACTAAGTGAAAAAAGTTATTTTCGGCCTTGTGGCTTTTTTTTTTTTTTTTTCCGAAGCTGGAAAAGGGGAGAGACAGTGAGACAGACTCCCGCATGCGCCTGACCAGGATCCACCCGGCACGCCCACCAGGGGGCGACGCTCTGCCCACCAGGGGGCGATGCTCTGCCCCTCCGGGGCGTCGCTCTGTCGCGACCAGAGCCACTCTAGCGCCTGGGGCAGAGGCCAAGGAGCCATCCCCAGCGCCCGGGCCATCTCTGCTCCAATGGAGCCTTGCTGTGGGAGGGGAAGAGAGAGACAGAGAGGAAGGGGGCAGGGGAGAAGCAGATGGGCGCTTTTCCTGTGTGCCCTGGCTGGGAATCGAACCCCGGACCCCTTGCACGCCAGGCCGACGCTCTACCACTGCGCCAACCGGCCAGGGCCCTTGTGGCTTTTTTTAAAAAGTAGATGCTTATATAGACATACTTTTAAAAAAATGTATAGGAAAATTAATAAATGACTCTTGATTAACTTTCAAATCAAAGATTTTCTTGATGCGACTTCTACATAATTTTCTGAATTTTCCAAATGAGGTAGAGCTGAAATCCCCAGGGCAATTCTACCCATGGAAAAGCTGGATAAGCCTGGACTTCCCAAGTGATGTCACGGTGAGACCTGAGCTTTGATAATCAGGGATTTCAACCCAAGAGAGTGTCTAAGAAAACAAATGCGAGAAGTTCTCTGTGAGAGGTTCAATTGAAATAACAGAGTCCTGTGTTCATTAATTGCATATTTAAATAAACTCTGAAAATATCTTGCTACACAGTTCTGAATGTCTTGAAGAAAACATTTAAAAAGCTACATAGCAAGATGTTTACACTACAACATTTTTAAGTGATGAAAACAAGTTTCAGAACAATCTGGATACTACAATCTCAGTTTGGCTGAACCGAAAGAAAGAAAAGAAAAAGGAAAAAAAATACCTGAGATGGTTGTGTGTGTGTGTGTGTGTGTGAAAAAGGTATCAAAACTATCTGGATATCTAAAAAGAAACCCATCAGACTTTTAGGTAGTTACCTCCTGGAATATATAGAGAGGGCAGAAGACTTTTATTTTTTTACATTATGACTTTTTGTGTTGTTTACATTAGTTATAATTAACATTATTATAGTTATTATTTAAAAATTCAATTAGAAAAAGGCCAAGTTCTAAAACATCACATGATTCACTTGACTCACAACTTCTTTAGGTTTGAATATCACTAATTTTTGGCAGAAACATGAATGTAAATTGTTTTTAATTTCAAAATCAGTGGGCTCATAAAGCTTGTTCTTAGACATTAAGATATAAAGGAATTGTACTGGACATTATAATCTATACTATGAAGATTGTATAATATATAATGTTATATATGATAGACAATATTAATATATAATATGAATGCTGGAGTATCCAAAATTGTGAGAAGTCTAATCCATTTGTGAATTTATTCATTCATTTAATAAGTATTTAAGTACCTTTTATGCACATGGCTCTGAGCTAGATGTCCAGGCAACAAACAAGAGAAAGTCCTGGACCTTATTCCTGAAGAGTCTGCTCCATGGGCATGGGCCAGCACACAGACAGTGACTGATACACTATGAGAGGCGTTATAGTAGAGATGGATTGTTTTAAAAGGATGTGAGAAACACCATGTGAATGGAGGACAAGGAGGCCTCCTAGGAGCTTACTTCAGCTGGAACTTGAAAGATAGAAAGTTTTTCAAGGAGAGAACATGGGTAAGGACACTTCAGGCAGACTAAATAGAATGGATGAAAGAACAGAGACGTCAAATTTCCTATCACAAAACGGGACAGATAAACCTTTTGAGGGTATCAGATTAGCTTACAATGACCTCACTTCCCTGGAAAATGCTCCCACATGCACTGAGTTGGTCTCCTGGTAACTGTGCTTATATGACATCTCCATGTCACCTTACCCTCAGCTGTATTAAATTAGAACAGATACATACTTTCATAACAATAACATTTTAAATATATACATGTCTGCAAAGCTATAATCTTTATATAATTGAATGTTGGCAAAACTTAAAGACAAGTGAAGTGTTATTATGCATGTTAATGTATCTAGTTGATAAGTTAGTAATGAAATGACAAAAATTCATAAATTATTATTTATTTAATAAAATATATGTTTCTTTCTATTTTGTTGAAATTAATAACTATTATTATGATTCAGATTTTCATGAAATTTGTATTCTATCAACAATAATGCATGAAATTCCTTGAGTCATAGTTCTCAGTTTTTATTAGTTTCAATTTGGGTCAACGTGACTCCTTTGAGGCAGTAGCAACAGGAAGTGTTGATAAAATTCTTAAAGCAATACTTAGGTTCAGAATGAAAAATGACATTTATATATGATTATATGCTTTTTTAACCATTTAAAATATTTGAGATATAATTGACACATAATTACTGGAATGAGACAACATATAATAAATTACCATGATCACAGAATCTACTAAAACTATTTTAATTTTATATGTTACTATCATTTACACAACTTCCATAGTCTCTTTCAGCAATATTCCTACATTACTTCTTAATTTTTTCTTCTTTTAAAAATTTCAATATTGTAATATTATTAAAAAATGAAAAGTAGCAGTAACATATTGCTCAATTTATTGAAATCTCTCTTCATTCAAGCCCATAGCTTAACCTCTAATATGCTTAGAAAATAATCTCTATAGATTGGTTTAGAGACTAAGTACATGAATCTTCTTCATAGCTAAATGCTCTCTTTTTTTTTTGTATTTTTTTTTTTTTTTGTATTTTTCCGAAGCCAGTAACGGGGAGACAGTCAGACAGACTCCCGCATGCGCCCGACCGGGATCCACTCGGCATGCCCACCAGGGGGCGAGGCTCTGCCCATCTGGGGTGTCGCTCTGATGCAACCAGAGCCATTCTAGCACCTGAGGCAGAGGCCACATAGCCATCCTCAGCACCTGGGCCAACTTTGCTCCAATGGAGCCTTGGCTGCAGGAGGGGAAGAGAGAGACAGAGAGGAAGGAGAGGGGGAGGGGTGGAGAAGCAGATGGGCGCTTCTCCTGTGTGCCCTGGCCGGGAATCAAACCCAGGACTCCTGCACGCCAGGCCAATGCTCTACCACTGAGCCAACCGGCCAGGGATAACTTTTTTTATATTTGAATGTTACATTGCTATTTATATTGCATACAGTTTCAAGTCAGAAAAACACATTTTCTATAAACTCTTAAGAATATACAATTAATTTTTAAAAATTGAACCAAAAGTACCTGTTTGAGTTTCTTGTAAGTTTTTACTATCATAATTAGTAGCAAATAACAACCAAATACAAAATTAATTCATTTTTTGTCAAAGATTATTTTTCTTTATTTCGGCTCTTTAGGTGTTTTGCCTTCCTCTTCTAGAGTACTTTATATATTTTGCTTGAGTAAAATCAAATCACTGTAGCAGCATTTTACAGACCTTCTCATTGTGTGTCTAAGTGTAGCGGTAAGGTTATGTTTGATGGGCAGACCCAGACAATATATAATCTAATAATTGAATTGTCTTGCAGAATATCTTCACTCTCAAGCTACTGACACAGTGGAGACCCTGTCTTAAGTATCAAATTGGAACTATGCACTACATGGTACAAAGAATATTTCTTGAATTTAGGCCAAAATTCTGATTCGCTTGTTTTTTAAACCTACTATGTTTGTGCCATTGTAACAGATCTGCATAGGTAATCTTTTAGATCAATGCCTAACACTGAAAATTGTATTTCAATATTTATTTATTTATTTATTCATTTTAGAAAGGAGAGGGAGAGCCAGAAAGAGAGAGAGAGAGAGAGAGAGAGAGAGAGAGAAGGGGGGAGGAGCTGGAAGCATCAACTCCCATATGTGCCTTGACCAGGCAAGCCCAGGGTTTCAAACCGGCGACCTCAGCTTTTCCAGGTCGACGTTTTATCCACTGTGCCACCACAGGTCAGGCGAAAATTGTATTTTTTTAAAACAAGAAATGCATTTGACCTTTGGTGGCGCAATGAATAAAGCATCGTTCTGGAATGCTGAGGTCGCTGGTATAAAACCCTGGGCTTGCCAGGTCAGGGCACATATGAAAAGCAACTAAGAGTTGATCTCCCCTCTCCCTTTTCTCTCTCACTCTCTTCTCTCTCTAAAATCAATAAATAAAATATTTTTAAAAATTCAATATATACAGAATTTGTAATATCGCATTCATAAGTTTTATGTGGACTATGTTTACTATACCTGTGGTCAATTTCATTGAGAATTTAAATATTTTAAGAAAATTTGAAGATTTTCTATTTCTCATTTTCAGTTCACTTCTACATTTTCTACATTTTTCATGATTTTGAGGTGTAGTCATTCTTAAAGACCTAAAGAATTAAAAAATTAAATGTGATTTTAACTTATTTCATCCAATATTGCCATTAAATACATGTATAATTTTTAATTAAATGTACACTACTTTAGAAGTATTTTTATAAAACTTATAAAACATAAGCATCTTTTTCTCCAAAAGTTCTTTTTCTTCTAAATAATTTAAAATTGTCTATCAAAACTGAAAAGCAAAACACAAATTTTAATTAGTTATTATAATTTTAATCAAGATTAATAAAATTAAGAATTAAAACATTTTTTGTAAATTTGAAAATTTTTATTTTATAAAAATATAAGTATTTGCCATTTTAAGATTCAACATTCAACTAGTTTTTAAAAAAAAGTGCTTAATTGATGTTATTTATCTATATATATTAAGGTGACCAATTGTCCTCATTTAGGGAGGACAGTCCTTTTGTAAATTCTGTCCTTCTTCAAAAAGTGTCCTCCTACTGGTCCTCCTTTTTGATATTGGAAGACTAATCTGTAAATGTCCGTATTCAATCCATGCAGAATTGATCCATTGCATGTGATGTGACCTATTTATATTTGTCATGATGATTCGTCAAGGATCAGTATAGTGCGGTGAGACGCGATTATGAGACGCATGCACTCCACATGGGAGACCTTGAGAGAGCGCGCGATATACTGAGCACGCAAATGGCTTTGTGTATTTCTTACTGAAACATAACACGGCACATACGACATTATAGACTCACGATTATTTCTTTCTCAGTGAATACTCAATCATAGACAGGTAAGCACAATTCATGTTTTATTAATTCATTATCTATTTAAAAATTTCCCAAATACGTATAATTTTATTTACAAGTATTTTCCCGAAAGTCGAGTTTTAAAGTGGAAATCTAACCTCAAACCATATCTATTAATAATGCACTTTGATTAAATAGTTGCACAAAACAGACGTTTTTAATTCAGAAAATGATAAATACACCCGAATATCACTCCAAAATAGTGATTTTGTTTGATATTTAGTTATACTAAATGAGTACTTTTTTTAACAATTATTATTAAAAATTAAGCCCTGACCGGTTGGCTCAGCGGTAGAGCGTCGGCCTAGCGTGCGGAGGACCGGGGTTCGATTCCCGGCCAGGGCACACAGGAGAAGCGCCCATTTGCTTCTCCACCCCTCCGCCGCACTTTCCTCTCTGTCTCTCTCTTCCCCTCCCGCAGCCAAGGCTCCATTGGAGCAAAGATGGCCCGGGCGCTGGGGATGGCTCTGTGGCCTCTGCCCCAGGCGCTAGAGTGGCTCTGGTCGCAATATGGCGACGCCCAGGATGGGCAGAGCATCGCCCCCTGGTGGGCAGAGCGTCGCCCCATGATGGGCGTGCCGGGTGGATCCCGGTCGGGTGCATGCGGGAGTCTGTCTGACTGTCTCTCCCCCGTTTCCAGCTTCAGAAAAATGAAAAAAAAAAAAAAAAAAAAATTAATAGGCATGGAAGCATAATTACAATATAAAATATTACAAATGTTTTATTATGCATTTATCACGTTATAGTGTATTATTATTGCAATGAATAAAATGTTTCTTTTACTTACAATATTGTTTTTCTCAATTTATTTTTGTCCTCCTTTTCATTGTAAAAAAGTTGGTCACCTTACATATATATAAATTAAAATTGCAAAATGCTTCTCCATTGCCACATACAAGTATTATGAATACCACACTAAAGTCAGGGGTGCCTCTGGAACTACAAATGTAACATTTAGAGAAATAAGGGAATAGAGATTCTACACGGCTAAGAAACAATATTTCATTGTAGAGGGATCTATTTTATTTATGGTATCTGAGAAAGACTTGACAAGCTTTTTCTTTCTTATGTGGAAGAGACACCCAAATCGATGTTTATTTCAAAGAAGAACAGAACAATCCACATAGCCTAATGTAGTCCAAATGTGGGTTCTTTATGGTAAGACACATAGAAAAGTGTTCCCCTGAGGATTTACGATTATAGTTTGTGCCACACCAAGAACTATAAGCATGATCCCAGAAGAAACTTTATTTGTGTATGTGTGGGTTTGTGGTATGCAGGGTCCTCTGAAACATGGAGCCCCGGGCAGAGGTCTGCCTGGCCTGAGTTCTAAGGGAAATACTGGCTCAGTGATGTAGAGTCTTCTCAAGCTTTTGGAATTTAAATTCAAGCGTGTGTGGGAGCTGACTCATGTTAATGACAAAAGGATGGAACTTTTCTCTTTGTAGAAGTTCTTGGATCTTCCCAGGGGCTGGGGGTAGGGGAGTTACTTCTTCCTTGGATTCCATGAAATATGCTAATAATGTTTTAATAAATGCCCTTTTTGTATAGATTAGCTTGTTTGGTTTCTGTTGCATGTAACCTAAGGAAGGAATGTAGGAATACACTGGTCTACTGGGCGGAGGGGGCAGGTGAGGGAAGAGGAGAAGCTGGAGCGCTGGCTGGACTCAGATTGTAGAGACTCCGACACCTTCCTACTGGGGAGGGAAACACGGCACATGAAACATGCTGTCTCTTTCATTTCCCAGATTGCTTTAGGATTATTGTATAAATCTTTTCCAGCACTTTCCTTTGTTTCACATATGATCCTATGATGTCATTGGATGAGCTCTGAGCAATCCGTGGCTTTGGGTGTGGGAAGAGGAACTTTAATTGTCTCTTTTGATTGTCCTGGCAGGCTCTGACAGCTTCTGACTTTCTGACTTGTGGGTAAAGATGGAGATTCTGGATAGTTATCTGTCCCGAACTTGTTTAAGTCAAGTCTTTCCTGTTTCAGGGAGGCAGAAGCTGGCACAACAGTCTCTCTCTTTTTCTTTTCTTTTTTTTCTTTTACAGAGGAGAGGGAGAGACAGAGAGAGGAGAGACAGAGAGAGAGAAGGGGGGAGGAGCTGGAAGCATCAACTCCCATATGTGCCTTGACCAGGCAAGCCCAGGGTTTCGAACCGGCGACCTCAGCATTTCCAGGTCGACGCTTAATCCACTGCGCCACCACAGGTCTTTTTCTTTTTTTCAATATCAATGCATCCACAAGGGCGGCGATAAATTCAGATAGATGACACGGTTCAACCTGCTTAGATGTGCACACCTGAGGTTGGAGAAGGCCTTCTGCTTTCTGAAAAGTCATGCATTCCTACAAACACGCTCTAACACATTCCAAGCAATGTTTCCTCATTTTTTAAAAGTCAGTTCTTCATTCATTGCCTCTTGTATAATTTGTCGAAGCAAATAATTTTAATAATGACTAGATTCATTAGGAATGACCTGCAATTAATATACTAATTATAGATCATTTTACTGAAGTCATTTATTTCATTAAAGGTATTTTGTTCTGCTAGATTTAGTTATTGTGTGTCTAAACTGAATTTTATATTGCGAAAGACATTATAAACTCTGAAGCATTAAAAATGAGATTACTTAGTTGTAAGCAATAAAGCTAGTTGTATTTTAAAATAGCTTATCAAGCCTGACCAGGCAGTGGCACAGTGGATAGAGCGTTGGACTGGGATGCTGAGGACCCAGGTTTGAGACCCCGAGGTCGCCAGCTTGAGCGTGGGCTCATCTGGTTTGAGCAAAAAAAAAGCTCACCAGCTTGGACCCAAGGTCACTGGCTCGAGCAATGGGTTACATGGTCTGGTGAAGGCCCGCGGTCAAGGCACATATGAGAAAGCAATCAGTGAACAACTAAGGTGTCACAATGCGCAATGAAAAACTAATGATTGATGCTTCTCATCTCTCCGTTCCTGTCTGTCTGTCCCTGTCTATTCCACTCTCTCTCTCTGTCTCTGTAAAAAAGAAATAGATAAATAAATAAAATAAAATAGCTTATCAATTGCAAAACTGCAAAAATCACTAGCTTTCATGTATATAAATAATAACCAGTTAGAAAATATAGTAGATGAAAAAATCTATTTATGATAGCAATAAGAAAGATAAAATATTTAGGAATAAACTTACAGAATGTTCAAAACCTAAATAAAGAAATTTTTAAGCATTCCTGAAAAATATAAAAGTGTTGAACAAATTAACATCTTAGGTTCTTATAGAATGTCTCAATGGTATGTAGATGTCAGTTCTCCAGGGAACCCCCATCAGGGCACAGAGAAGCAATGATTTTACAACTAAATGTAACAACTAAGTGAAATGGTGAGTGGATGCTTCTCTCTCTCAAATTCATGAAAGATTTAAAAAAGAAAAAATATATAATAAAATGAACAATTCCCAGAAAAGATATAAACATGATCTTTAAACATACAGCTTCACACATTAGAAATTAAAATTGAAACCACACAGAGGTACCATTTCTCACCCATAGATGGACAAATACTCAAAAACTTGATCACATCTGATTTGACAAGATTATAAGGAAATACACACTCCCAAGATCCACAGGGGAATTTGTCCTTATATAACAAACCCACAGCAATCCTACTTCTAGGAATTTACCCTGAAGATAAACTTTAAAATATGAAAATGCACAGTACAAAGTCCATTGCTGCACCATTATTTATGATAGCAAACTATCAGGAACTACAGGAATGTCTGGGAGTACTTCACAAAGGGAGTGCTAAACCATGGCAAAAACATTATTTTTCTTTATGAACTCTAGCCAAAATTTAGTTTTTTTAAAAAACTAATTGCAAGAGTAGATACAACCTTCTGTGTAAGCAAGAAGATATAAGAAAATACACAATTCTACTTATTTTTTGGAAAAAGAAACACAGGAACCCAAACCCAGAAAACAGTGAGATTGCCTACCTACAGGGGTGAACGAGAACCGGGCAGAAGCGTTGGAGAAGGGAGCAACACTTCACTGAATATACATACCTTTGGGAAGTGATAGCCCAAGTATACGGAGAGGCGGTGTCGGGGAGAACAACTCAAGTCACTTGAGAACACAGTAATTTTGAAAACATACTCTTACTCTAGGGAAAAAAATAAAGAGCTGCAAATGCATTTGAATTTCTTTTTAGTGGATTTGATATACATAGTGATTTGGGTATAGCCATTTTGAAATGATGCTTTGTATGCTGTGGGACTGGGAATATGAGTCAGTATCTTGATATTGTGAGAAGTCACGATTTTCACTGTGGAAGATGGGCACTACACAGCTGGAGTGGGGGAAGGGAACAAAGAACCTTGTGAGCCAGACTGACATTGAAGGTACCAGCACAACTTTAAAATTTACATTACTCATACATATAGACAACCCCCTGTGTGTGTGTCTGTGTGCTTGTGAGTGTTGTATGTGCATGTGTGTTTATTTTCCTAGCTCTGTCCTCTGAAAGGACCTGGAGGCAAAAACACTTTAGCAATGAGCTAAGTTAGTGCTCAGTTGGTTTCTAAATATCATTCCCCATTAAAAGGAGACAGAGGTCCTTGGAGAAAGAGCTAATTCTAGGGCTGGGGCAGGGAAGATATTGATGAGCCTGAAACATCTTGAACTAGAAAACAGAAAATGGCTTTAAAATAATTATGAGAGCATATTAAAAGTATACAGGAGCTAGCTTAAACGGAAACCAACTTGCCTAATCTGGGACAAAGCAGCATTAAAATGAACAATGACAGGAATGGAGTATAGCCCATGTAATAAAATAGGAATTTATAGACTCATACTAATAATAGGTAAGAGGGAGAGAAGAATGCAGAGAGAGAGAGAGAGAGAGAGAGAGAGAGAGAGGCATTACTTAAAGAAAGAACACCTAATGACAATTGTGATTGGACATGGAGAATTGACACAGTACGATCATAGGAAAGACTGGTTTGGGTGAGAATCAGTAAGTTTAGAAAGAAAATTATGATGAGGAGCAGAACACTTGGATGGGCTTAAAAACTCTCCCCACAGATTGCTTACTAGTTGCAAGAGAGAAAATGGAAACTACAGTGGAGAAAATGGACACTTTTAATCAGGTGATTACATTTAGCACCACAAATGACTGGCAGATGGCTTTTACCTGGGACATCTGAGAAGGACACATCCTCATTTACATAGTTTAGTTGTCTGGCTACGGAGGCGAAACTGAATCTAATCACAAGGAAACATCAGCTAACCCAAATGGAGAAACATTCTACAAATTGACTAGACTTTGTCATGAGGGGCAAAGAAAAGAGTAAGAAACCGTTCCCTGTTTAAAAAGAATGAATAAACAGCTAAATACTGATTGCTGGAGGAAAAAATCTTATAAAGAACATTATTAGGATAATTGAAATAATATGAATGGTAGATTAAACTATTGAATCAGTGTTAAGTGTCTCAAATTTGAAGACTGTACTGTAGTATGTAAGAAAATTTTCTTATTCTTATAAAATAATTAGGAAGTAATGAGGTAAAGAGAATTATAAAATTATAGCCATTCATATGGTGCAGAAAAAAAATACAGACATACATAAATTAAAAAATGATAAAACAAATGTGATAAAATGTTAAAATTTTTGGGAATTTGGGTAAAAGATGTATGGAACATCTTTCATGTATTATAATTTTTCTGTAAGTTTAGTTATTACAATTAAAAAGTTTTAAGTGTATGATTGAAAGATTTTACTAATTCACACTGTTCTTTGTCCAATTAGTTTGATTTAGTAAAAAATAGCTCAGTCTTGGCTGGCTCAGTGAATAGTCGGCCATGCATAGGGATGTTCTGGATTCAATTCCTGGCCAGGGTACACAAGAGAAATGACCCTCTGCTTCTCTTCCTCCTTCTCCCCCTTCTCACCTGCTTCCTTCCGATAGCCAGTGGCTCAATCGGTTTGAGCATGTTCCTGGGCGCTGAGGCTAGCTTGGTTGATCCAAGTGCATCAGTCTTGGGTGCTAAAAATAGCCTGGTTGATTCAAGCATAAGCCCCAGAGGAAGGCTGCCAGTGGATCCTGGTCAGGGCATATGTGGAAATCTGTCTCACTATCTCCCTTCCTTTCAGAAAGAAAAGAAGGAAGAAAGGAAGGGACGGAGGGTGGGGGGGAGGAAGGAAGGAAGGAAGGAAGGAAGGAAGGAAGGAAGGAAGGAAGGAAGGAAGGAAGGAAGGAAGGAAGGAAGGGAGGGAGGGAGGAAGGAAGAAAGAACAGAGAAAGAAAGAAAGAAATAGCACTAATTTGTTCAGTAGTAGCCTACAGCCTGTTAAAAATTTCTATACTGGTGCCCACCTCGTCGTTCTGGGTGAATTATAAGCCAGAAATGCCTGTTGTGTGATTCTACTTGGACTTCTGACTGATAAAAATTTGAGGGAGTATGTTTGGGAAGAAAAGCAGAAGTTTCCTGCTACTTAAGTGTAGAACAAAACAACTCACACATTTATATTTTAGAGGTAATCAAGTAGAAATGTCAATGGGGAAATCCAGGTCAACTATAATTCTCATTATGACTAAGTGGCATAAAGACTCATAATACAGTGACCTAGAACTGACCTCAGGAAGAAATCACAGTAGAATCAGGATCACTCATTTCCAGGATCCATGGTAAAGGGTTGTTGACTCAACAATTCATATATCTTATCATTTACAATAAATACAAACCTAGGTTACTCCATACGTTTTGATCTCTTGTACAAATATTAAGTATAATACCAATCTGTTTCTCAGAACTGCATATGGTATTCATATATTTTTAAGAAGAATAAGTTCTAGTAGAGAAACAATTTACCAAATATAAAGGGAATGTGTATGATCACCTTAAATATGCATATCGGACATTGGAAATCTAGTTTGCTCATTACCTGTCTTGGATTTCTTAGCTCTGGAAAATAGTATATTCTTAGCATAAGCTTAGCATATTCTTCAAAAGCTATCATTTTTAACTAAGAAATGAAAACAATACTAATTTTCTTCAAACTTGTTCAATCCTTTTGGTCAAAAGGCAGATATGCTTTCAATTGAAAGATACAGCAATTCTTCTCATAGCCCCGGGATGTTTTAATGTACAGCATTAATCTGCAGGAAAAAAAATGTTGATACCTTGTGAATCAATTCATTGAAAATAATGATGGGTAAAAATTTCAGCTTTTATGTCATTGATTGCATGATTTGGGGCAAATTATTTATTCCCTTAGCTTTTTCATAAGATAGAGCTTCCCAAGAAGAGCAAGCAGAACAAGGAGGGATCCAAAAATCACATCACTGACAGAATGGTTAAGAGAACTGGATACCATTACGCACCTATAAGAATGGCCAAAATCAAGAACACTGACAACTCCAAATGCTGACAAGAAGGTAGAGCAACAGAAATTCTCTTACATTACTGGTGGGAATGCAAGATGGTAGAGCCACTTTGCAAGACAGTTTGGCAGTTTCTCACATAACTAAACATACTCTTGCCATACCATCCAGCCAACATGCTCCTTGGTATTCACCTAAAAGAGCTGAAAACTTATGTCCACACAAAAACATGCACATGGATATTTACAGGAGCTTTTTTCATAATTGCCAAAACTGAGAAGCAACCAAGATGTTCTTCTAAAGATAAATGAATAAATAAACTGTGGTACATCCAGAGAGTGGGTATTATTCAGCTCTAAAAAGAAATGTACTATCAAGCCATGAAAAGACGTGGAGGGAGTGTAAAGTGTAGGGAGTGTAAGTGAAAGATGCTGGTCTAGAAAGGCTACATACGGCATAATCCCAAGTATATGACACTCTGGAAAAGGCAAAATTATGGAGACAGTAAAAGGATTAGTGGTTGCCAGGGGCGGGTGAGGGGACTGAGGTTGGAGATGAATAGGCAGAACACAAAGGATGTTCTTTTCAGCTTTTAATTTTTTAACTAATTATTTTTAAATTAAATTTATTAGGATGACATTGGTAAGTAAATATATAGGCTTCAAGTATACAATTCTATGCACAGAGGATTTTTTAAGCAATGAAAATGCTCTGTATTATATTATGATGTCCATCATCTGACAGATATATGTCACTCACTATACATTTGTCCAAACCTATGGAACGTACACCACCAAGAGTGAACTGTAAGGTAAACTATGGACCTTGGGTGATTATGTGTTGACGGAGTTTCATATATTGTAACAAATATATCAGTCTGGTGGGGAATATAGATAGTTGGGGAGGCTATTCCTCTGTGAGGGCAGGGGCATATGGGAAATCTCTTTACCTTCTTCTTAATTTTGTTGTAATCCTAAAGCTGCTCTTAAAAAAAAAATTAAAGAAAAGACAGAGCACTGGAGAGATTTAAAGTCAGACCTGGTGGTGATAGTGAGGGTGGGGGTGGAATGAATTAAGCTCCTCAGGTATAAGTGCCAGGAAAGTAGATAATTGATAAAAGCTTAAAATGCTAAAAATTACCTAAAGAATGAGCTGCACTACATAGAAGGGACTCTGGATGATTCAAGATAGTAAAAGTCTACACCATGCAAGAGACTGGACTTCTGAAACCCAAACACCCGACTCTAAGTTAATGTGATGCTTTATTTACTTCAGTCTAAGATTGTACTAGCTTTTTTTTTTTTTTTTTAAAAAGCCCTTGACTTTTATTAAGCTTGAAATCAATGAAAGCCCCCAGTTCTCTTTCACAGGAATGCCTGCCAAGTCAGACTTCCCCCAACCTCTACTGGTACAGTAAGTTCTTTACTTTCCTGAGTGATGTAAATGGGGAAAGGTTTAGCATAGATAATTGTCAACACATGAAAATTAGGCAACTGAATAGGCAAATTATATAGCATGTACAGGTGAATCACCAACTAATTACATCTGTTAAGCTGGTCAAACATTATAACTTCTTGGGGTGGCTACTCCAGGTTTGCACATTCTTTGGGGAAGTCTTTGAAAACTGTTTGTACACTAGTAGAAATCTAGGATTCTCCCTAGAGTTATATTGTGTCCCAGTTTCATTTTCTACATGTTTAGCCTCTATTGTTTTATCACAAGTCAGGTAACTTCAATTACTCAACAACTAGGTGACTTGGAACTGGAGAGCATAGATCAGTCTCATCAAATCAATAAAGATTTATTAAGGGTCTACCACAGGGGTCCCCAAACTTTTTACACAGGGGGCCAGTTCACTGTCCCTCAGACCACTGGAGGGCCAGACTATAAAAAAAGCTATGAACAAATCCCTATGCACACTGCACAGATCTTATTTTAAAGTAAAAAAACAAAACGGGAACAAATACAATATTTAAAATAAAGAACAAGTAAATTTAAATCAACCAACTGACCAGTATTTCAATGGGAACTATGCTTCTCTCACTGACCACCAATGAAAGAGGTGCCCCTTCTGGAAGTGCGGCGGGGGCCGGATAAATGGCCTCAGGGGGCTGCATGTGGCCCGCGGGCCGTAGTTTGGGGACCCCTGGTCTACCACATGCTTTTCTTGGCTCACAAGGGAATACAAAAGAGTGAAAGACATTAATTCCTGCTTTCTGATAATGTGTCATTCACTTGCGGATATATAAATATAACTTACAATGCAAGCAGTCCATGATAAGAGTTAAGAGAGTAGAGGAGATGATAAAAATTTATAGAAATTGAGGCAATACAATTCCTTGGGCTGATGTGATTAGGGAAGTCCTCACAAAAGAAGCCAGATCTTGAAGAATGTGCAGATAATGATCAGACCTCATTTTGGTTTTTCTTTTACTTTCTCTTATCAGTAAGAGGGGGATTCATTATAAAAATAGTGGTGTGTCTTAGAACTCCAGCCAGGCCTCTGGAAGCAGCCATAACAAGCTTTGGAAAGCCCCAAGGCTTCCTTTGCCATGTCTCCCTCTGCTTATCTCGAGCTACTTGCTCCATACTCTTCTGCTTCTTTGGTCCATGAAGAGGCAATCCCACAACTCTGCAAGTGCAGTTACCAATAGAGAATCCCAACTTAAAAATTTGGGGAAGAAGAGAGTAAAGCTGTTAGTTTAGAATAAATAATTTAAAAGATGCAATTTAGAAATAATTGGGGGGGGTTTTGTTGTGTTTTTTTTGTTTTGTTTTTTTACAGGGACAGAGAGAGAGTCAAAGAGAGGGATAGATAGGGACAGACAGACAGGAATGGAAAGAGATGAGAAGCATCAATCATCAGTTTTTCTTTGGGACTCTTTAGTTGTTCATTGACTGCTTTCTCATATTTGCCTTGACCGCGGGCCTTCAGCAGACCGAGTAACCCCTTGCTGGAGCCAGCGAACTTGGGTCCAAGCTGGTGAGCTTTGCTCAAGCCAGATGAGCTTGTGATCAAGCTGGTGACCTCGGGGTCTGTTGGGCAGATAAAATGTATTATGCTCACTTTGTTAAAGTGGCGCTGCCCATGTGGAGGCCGTTGCCCAGGTGATATTAATGTGTGTTGAGAATCCTTGTAGCCTGGGGCTTGGTTTTGGGATTAAGCCTTTCCCACCCTTTTTGATGTGGGGTGGTACAATCCAATCATGCCTCAGAGAAGTGACTTTGTATTAGAGACTTCCCTATTTTGTATATTGGATTAGAGGTTTTGAATCTACACTATAAAATGGGGGCAGAACGGGAGCTTGCTCTCTTGGTTCCTGGGATGATTAGCACGAGAGAGCAGAGGGAGGCCATGTGGCCAGGAGAAGCAGCCAAGATGGCGGAGTGCTGAGTGAGATGCCAGTTTGTACAGAGTTTGTATCTGGGATAAGGAAGGAGATGGGGAACTGAGGAGAATAAGGCTGGTGAGCTAGAAACCTTTGATTCTAGGAAACTCAGATAAGTCAGTAGCTTTGTGAGCACTGAATGTGAGTGGGTTTTGGAGCCCAGTGTGTGTTTTTACTTGCCCGCCGGGTGCAAGCTAGAATTAAAGAAAATGGCCTATCAGTTTTTGGCTCCATTGTTTCTTTACCAACTGTCCGAATCCAATGCAAACCTGCATGGACTGGGCTGTTGTGATAGTTGCCCTGGCCTTAGATACTGGCTTTACAGGGTCTCAAACCCGGGTCCTTCCACATTCCAGTCTGACGTTCTATCCACTACGCCACCGCCCAGTCAGGCTAGAAATAATTGTTAAAAGAGGAAGAATGTAAGGTTCTCAGTTCACCACCAAATCTCCCAAACATTTCTCAAAGACTGCTTTTTGTTTCCCTGTTTTTTTAGACTGTTTCGTAACCAGGTTTTGAGATGTTGTTTTGACTGTGGAACACTGGGCAAAGGAGCCATCAATTAAGTACATTAGCATCAGCTTCTGTCTATAAGCAGATAATAAAGAGTTGAATGCTCACTTCTTTACTAAAAGGCTGTGTCTTGTATCCTGATAGTGCACTATGAGCAGTGGCTCGTGCAGATGATACATCTTCCACTAGACTCTCAAGTGATCAATCCAACAGATGAGTCAATTATTGCTTCTACTCTGCATCATTGCTTATAGAGATGGAGAACATTTTGTTTTGGATTATTTGTAAGGAAAGGCTAAGTGGGATTGAGGGGGTAGTCTAAGAAATAAATCAAGAGTTCTGTTATGATGTATGAAATGTTTGGAGTTGGTTTGTACAAATCTCTAAACAATTGAGGTCCAAATATTGCATTTGTAATTAGGCTTTTTAATTCTCTTTGACTGCAGGGTAGTCCATCCTCCCCCTTCCCACCTACCTCATCTTATTTTGTCATGAATTTATTGAAGAAAATAATGCATCATTAAAGATCTTAAGGGTAGGACTGTCTTGATAAAATATGTGTTTAAGAAGAAATACTCTCACAGAGTGACTAGCACATTGAAAAGAACATAAAACTAAAGTCTGGGAGAGTATACTCAGGAAAGAATTTCTGTAATCTGGGCAAAAGATAATGGTGGTGTGAATTAGATAGTTGGAGCAGGCAATGGAAGGAGAGCATCTTAGATCCAATCCAAAGGACAGTTCCAAATTCTGAAGAACATTATAACAATTATCCAAGATCTGTCGCAATCTGAAAAGTGAGAATAATATTTAATAAGCTTTTATTCCAATATTTAGGCAATATTTTTAGGTGGTAATGTCTTCCAAGAAGTTTTCGAGAAAAAGCTAGATGACTAGCCACTGGGGATGATGTAACTTTAAAGCAAAAATATCTTGTCCCCTCTTCCTTATTTTCAACAAGTGATTGCCCAACCTGTATTTAAAGGGTAAGAATGAGGAGAAACACACACAGCTTTGGGAGGCTGCCTTTTTTTTTTTCCTGAGCATCTGTAAATATTAGAATATTTTTCCTGGCAATTAGCCTCAAATCTACGTAGTTGGGCTTGGTTTTACCATCTAAGACTATAGAAAATAATCACTTTCCTTATCATTTTCTCTTCTCTGGGCTAAACCTTTTCAGTTCCTTTTCCTGCTTCTCATTTCCCATCTTTGTTCCTCTTTTCTGGCCATGCTCCCAGTTGTCACTGTCTTTTTTGGACTGTGCACTCAGCATTGAATACCTTCTGAGAGGTATAATCTAACCTGAGTAGAACAGAGAGGCTTTGAACTCTATAGTTCCAGGTACTGTATTTCATTAATGCAACCAAAAATGACAGTAATGGTTTTAGCAGTTCCTTTATTCATTTTACTCATTTTGAGTCAGCAAAACTCCCAAAGGTATTCTTTGCATGTACTTCTATTTGAATATACATACCTGTTTAGCTCACCTTGGAATCTAATTGTAAAACTTTATATTAACCATATCATATTTCCTTGTTGGATTCAGGTCATTGTTCTAATCCATTATGTTTTTTCTTTTTCTTGACTCTAAATCAAACATCTAGTGTTTCTTTCATTCCCTTCAATCTTGAATCATTTAAAACTTTAATTAAAAAGCCAATGTAGCCCATATTAATTGAAACAAAAATATTGAATAGGGTAGAGCTGTGGATGAAACCTTGTGGAGATCTGTCTCCAAGATGACAGCATTTCCTTGGTCATGGTTCCTCACTAGTTACAAACGCCTTAAATCAGCCATATTCTAGCCCCCAAATTTCCCTCTCATCTCCAAATATTTTTTTAAGTGAGAGGAGGGGAGATACAGAGAGAGACTCTTCCATGCGTCCCAATAAGGATCCACCAGTGTGGGGCTGATGCTCTGCCAATCTGGGGCTGCTCTCAACTGAGCTATTTTTTTAGTGCCTGAGGTGGAGGCTCCACAGAGCCATCTTTAGTGTTCAGGGCCGACATGTTCAAATCAATGGAGCCATGGCTGTGGGAGCCATGATGGATTAGAGAGAGAAGGAAGGGGTTGAGGGGGGGGAAGCAGATGGTCGCCTCTCCTCTGTGCTCCGACTGGGAATTGAACCTAGGACTTCCATTTGCTTGGTTGACACTCCACTGCTGAGCCATCCAGATAGAGCCTCCAAAGATATTAAAGACTTAATATTCTCTTCCAACAGCATTCTGTTAGTCAGCCCAAATAAGAAGTCTATGGTTAAAGAGATGAGTCCAGCATAGCTTGTTTATAGTAAATTTATGCTGATTCCTAGTCTCTCCTGGACAAGCTTGCTGGACTGTGGTTCACAGACATCAGCTTCCCCCCCTTTGAAAATCAGGATAGTATATGCCAAACTTCAGGTTTTGGGAGCCTGTGTCACTCTTCACTGTCACAAATGAAACCAGCAATGTGGCTTTTCTGGTGACTTCTCTTAAGAACTTCATTAATCTAGGCTAAGAGACAAACCTACTTAAAGCAGTTGGGTTTCAAGAGTCTTTTTTACTAGCATTTGATCTAACATTGCATGTCTAAAAATTTTGCTCATTGATGAAGACAATGGAAGCAAACTCGACCAGTTTATTTTTCTCCCTGTATTCTACTGACGTCACACCATCTGTCCTTGCAGTGCATCTTTGCCTTACGTGTTCTACTTCCTGCTTTGAGCACACCTCTGTCCCCGTCCCCACCCCTACCCCCCACTGTGCACTTCAGCACTTTCATGATCCTTACTTCCTGCTAAGCTTTAGCATTACAGTTGCTGGATGTAGCCTGACTTGAACATTTCTCCTTCGTTATGAGATTTTCTACCTTTCTTATGGGTCTTTCTAAAATCTGAGTGAAGTTCTGTGGGAGCCATAGCTGCTTCTGTGCTGACTTCTCCTACTCTACTTGGGCTGGGTTAGTGCAGAGATCATTCGACACCCAAACATTTTAAGTCATCTCTATGTTATAGCTGAAGTCTCAGACTTATACCAACATTGAACTGAACTTTTTCTGAAATGAATGTCTTTCTGGGTCTTGTTTAAATATCTGACACCCTTCAGGGGACATGGATATTTTCTCTGAAGAAAACAATGTGGTAGGTCTAAACTCTGTTCTGAGTCAGGACTTTGCTCAAATCCTGCACCTGCTCAGACTTGTTGGGTGAGTTTAGGCCAGTCCCTTAATCTCTGAGGCTAAGTGGAGATAATTATGCATCACCTCACAGGGGCACTCTGGCATCTCATCTCACTGCATCTTTAAGGTGAGACGATATGTTACATGCCTTGAGTGATACATGTTAGGTTTCAGGAAGTGCTTGCGCTCATCCTCATTGCTTCTCGCTCTCTCCCCTTCAGTTCACCAACCAGTTCTCACTTGTTTTTCATAATTCATTAGGGTAGCAGTTCCTCTCATAGGTTTTTTTTGTTTTTTCTTTTCCTTTGGGGAGATTCGATGTCCAGCCAGGTAAGTCAAGAATTTACCAAGCTTCTGCTTTCAGCTTGGATGAATCTAGCTGTCAGTGTAGTAGAAAATCCCCCACCAATACCACATCTTGCCTGTTACTTTTGCAATCTAGGTCATTTCCTCCATCTGGTTAGGTGTTAACTCTGGAAAAAAATGTTTAGAAAACATTTTAAATGTTTAGTTCTTATGTTTAACCTTCTATTCCAAAACACAGTCATCTTTTACATCACAGGGATGGTTCTTCTCACCCTTGAGAACTCATCTCTGAGGAATCTGGATGGAAGAATTCGATGGAGCAGCCGAAGCAGAGTTCCTTCAACAGTGCCTGGCATGCTGAGAGACACATTTGCACTTGGCCATTTTGACTTGGGTGCCTCATAATCACTAGTCTGCCTTCATTTCCAGATGCAGGGCTAAGCTGAAGTCTTTCACTTCTTCATAGGCTTCTTTGACTTTCCTTACTTCCTGCAGTGAAAAATGCTCCCATTTCGGGTTTGAAAGGGGACAGCTATTCACACTAAACATTCATCACTCCTATCTCACGTTCTCTTCTCTCACTCTCTGGTTCATTTCTTACCTGTTGTGTTTTCTTCAAGATGGACCCGATGCGGACAGCATAGGCCACCTTTCCGAAGAGGCCTGGAAATAAAGCTCCTTATTGGGCAAAATATACTTGTCAGTTTCTGGCCCAAGTGTGCATCAGCCAGGTGACAAAGAGAGAAGCAGGAAATGGGAGGGGCACACATGCTCCTATAACCGGGGGATTTCTTTAGTCTTAAGACAGAGCCTGTGAAATAAGGGCATGCCAAACCTCACCTACTGGTGCCACTTTGAACTTTTATTTTAGGGCAGACCCTTACATGCAGCTGGACATATAATGACCATCATATACGTAACTCCCAACAGGAGTTACGCTTGGTGTTCTGTGTTTAAGTGCAGATTTAAAATGGCCTTTGAAGAATGCTAGCATTTTTAAATGAACTTTGTTTTGGTTTGCAGATTTTCTCTTGGATGTGTTTGAGGCAAGCCTCCCACCTCCATTCCTATTCAGTTTAGAGTTTTAATCAAACTTTCAAAAATTTCTTCTGGCTACTGGGCTGTAGTTCTGTGATGAAAACAGAAAGTGAACTCCAATTTGATGATGAAGGATTCATAAGTAAGTTTTGAACTTATACATTTATATGTGACAGTCTATATAGTCTTTGCTCCCAAAATGAAAGAGTCTGTTCTCCTTTAAACATTATCATTCCATTCCTGGTAGAGCACCCATCTCACAGGCGAGTGCCTCCCTCATTTTTATTTGCTCTTCAATTGCTCCTCTTTGAGTCACTTTAAGTTTTTTTTCCGTGACAATGGCCTGCCAAAGCTCATGGGTTGTTGGGAGTATCAACAACATATGACACAACATCTTCCTGGGTTAATTTGGCAGCACAGGCCCCAAGACGGTCCTTTCATTTGCTGTGGCCTGAATGTCTACAAAAGAAAGAAATATTTATATGCCCACATATTTTGAAAGTAGAAGGATGCAAGTTGTATCAGTGGCCAAATCGAAGGTCAGAGTTGGATGGGATGTTTTGTTCCCGGGCTACATCAGTTGACCTTCAGGGGACACACAGCAGAGGCTGGTAGGAAATGGGCATGGAACTCCCCACCATCCCATGCCAAGTGGTGGCCAGAGCAGATGCGAGCAGACTGATAAGCACAGGGCCGCACAGCAGTGGAAGTGTGGAAACTAATTTGGAAATAACTGAAGTAGAAAGGTCAGAAAAAATGTCAACATCTCTGTGTGGGTGAAAATATGTCCGAGAAAGACCGCTCCCAGAAACATGAGGGTCAAGGGAAATGCGTTGGAGTCCGAGTGGACGTGCTGGTAGCGCCTTTACCCTAGTTGAGTGCAGACTTGGGGACTCCGGGCCTGACGGACTCTAATCCACAGTCTGTGTGCTTTGGTGTAAGTAGCCTTGTTGCTATTTGTTTTTAGAAACTTGGTGAAGCTGCTGCTAATGAACTGTTTAGGGGAGAAAGTTCTTTGGCAATGAAAAAGACAAAATAACGTTTTTCCCCTCTTGATATTTTTAAGATCCTCAGGAAAACCTTGGGAAAGTAATTTTGAGCTGATTATTCAATATTCATTATTTCCTCCTCAGTTAGTTTTGATGTTTCTCATTAATTCACTAACATTTATTAAGTATTTGCTTTGGGCCAGGCTCATGGGAAAACTTATGATCAGTCATGCATACCCAAGGACCAATAAACTGCGAGTTGAGTGATTTATGAGACCAGTGACTCAGGACAGCAAAGATTGAGAATAAACTGATAGTGTGAGCACAGAGCTTAATATCACACACAAGTGCCCTAAAAAGCAGATAAGGGTGGTAGGGTTGGTGGAGAAATAGAAAGTCTCATGGTTTAATAGCTTTAGGCCTCAGACTTCATTGTACAAGAACCCTTTGGATTCTGGTTGCTGTATTGTACCCTTAAAAAGAAAACTGCCACCTGTTTCAATTAGGGCACAAAACAACCAGGTTTTCCAGTACTAGCAATAGAGCAAGACCCCTCTGTCCACTGTGGCAGCTGGGCCTTGCACCTCTAGCTTGCTTCTTCTTGGAAGTTTCTTCACTCCTCACTCTTACCACTGTCATAGTCCTTGACTTCAGTACCGCTCTCTCCTTTACATCCTTGTCTGGGAAGAAAATAGAGCTTAATGCCTTAGCCTCTCCTAGAAGAGCATTTAACAGCAGTAATGAAAGACAGAAATGCTATGAACCAGACAGTGTGACTAATAATGTGCACTGACCATCTGGGACCTCCAGCTCTTCCCAGCCTATCTCATGGCTTATTCCCATCCACTAGACATCATCTCAGTGCCCAGATCCCATGTCCCAGTGTGAAATACTGGTTCAACCTTTGTCCACGAGATCTTCAAAGGTTAGGGGTTGAAACTGAGCTTTGGAGTCCAATAAACTGGATTGAACCCTCACCTACTTCACCACTTACTGCCCGAGTTTCATAGCTTTTCAGCTACAAAATGGTGTTAATAATTGGGTGGTTATGAGCATTAAACGGATTAATTTAAGTAGACATTGAAATTGGCTTGGCCTAGATTTAAAGCTCAATAAATCTTAGCTCCAAACTCCATGATAATTGCCATGTCAATTAAGGCAATAAAATCTATCTAGCAGCATCACGGTCATTTCCTTACAGGTTTTTCCCCCCTTAAGAAATCTCATGTCTTGTAAAATCCTTTGTAGCAAGGTTCTGCTTAAGTCAGACTTTCCTTAAGCATTGAGTACTCATTTGTCTTCGTAAATAAATGTGATGTGAATTTAAAGCTTCTCTAGAAAATGAAGTTTATTTAAAAATAAAAAAAGAAAGAAAAAAGAAAGCCCTGGCTGGGTGGTTCAGTGGATAAAGCATCATCCTGGTACTCCGAAGTTGCAGGTTCAATCCCTGGTCAGGACACCTACAAGAAGCGATCAATGAGTTCACAACTAAATGGAACAACTATGCTTCTCTCTCTCTCCCCTTCCCCCTTTAAGTCACTGGGAAAATTTTAAAAAAAGAAAAAAACACCAATGAATGATTAAAGCAGAAATCTCTTTCTTTTTTTTAAAAAAAATTCATAGTGATGATTGAGTCTGGCTAATCAATACATGTATTATGGTGGGATGAAATATTCACCTGGGAGTAACCCCAGCCTTCCTCCCTTCTCCCACCCGCCAGGAGGCTCACTCATTGCTAGTACCATTCCCCCTGGTGAAGATGGGGTGTCTCTGGCTGGGAGAGTTGGCAACAGGAGGTGCAGAGGGAGAGTGTGGAATGGGCAGGAGAGACAGATGGCCACTCAGTGCCGAGGGTGGGGAGAAGGTTTGGCAGGTTGTGGGGAGAAGCAGGCCGTGTGGGAGGCGAGCTGCAGAGGAAAGGACATTGTCATCAGAGGCTGCTGTTGTGTGCTTAGATCCCTTTCACAGTTTTGTTTTTTCAAACCATTCGAGTCAAGGACTAATGTAATCTTTGAACAATTTCTTTTGGTCACCGGCCTATATTTCTGTAACAACATCAGCATTCCACAAAAACACGAGGCTGAATCCGATGGGATAAAGGGTCCAGAAATAAGCTTTTGAACTTGTAAATCCAAATGTGATGGTCTATAGATTCTCTGTTCCCCAAACAGCCCATTCTGTTTTAAAATTTGAATTCCCTTCCTGTTAGAATATCACGGGTCCAACTTCCTCCCCCGTTCTCATCCTGTCTTCAGCCTCTCCCTGCCAGCTCAGCCTCAGCACTATCGCAGGATATTTTCCCAAGAAATAAACGGATTACAAGTATTTGCATCTCTTAGCTCCTCCGTGGCTCCCTCTCTCCAAGAGTATAGAATTCAAGCTTCTCAGATGGCCCTGATTTCTACAATCAATCCTCCTACAGCTCCCTGCCCCACTCGAGCCTCAGAACACTACCTGCAATGCCACGTGAGCCCTGAACACTACCAGCAATGCCCCAAGCAGCTGGGCAGCCCTGGCCCCTTGGCCTTCATGCATGCTACCACTACAGCTTGGAATGTGTCATTGCCCTCCCCAACTACAAAATTTCTACTAGGACTCCCATGGAAACATGCCTGCCTGTCTATGAGCTATCCCACCTGCAGTCCAAAAGGGAGATCACACTTTCCCCTATGGTTCCCTGTGCCATTCGTAAATTCTGAATTTTGCTATAGACAATTAGCTGTGTGTTTTTAAGTTGTACCTGTAGCATCTGATTACCATATATCCCCATTGCTTTTAACTCAAACATGTTCAAAAGCTGTCCATAGAAACTTTCTTTTTTTGTGTGTACACCCCCCCCCATTTTGATAAAAATAAAAACTGTGTAAGCTCACAGTTGAAGATCATTTATCAAAATGGGGGGGGTGTGTACACACAAAAAAGAGGCAGTGGGTCTCAAAGTGTGCACCAGGGTGCACTAGTGCACCCTAGAAGATTTCCAGGTACGCCCTATGGTATTCTAGAGAAATATGTGCCTGTTGGAGACCAAAAAACAAACAGGGTTTTTGGAGTTTAGATTTCTGGGGGACAGAGGTGTGGGGAACTGACCGTAGGCTGACAGTTGCCCAATCCCCCACCTCACTTGCCTGATTAGGTTACAAAAGGCTGTTAAGCTGTGGTGCTGGATTGTTTACACTACCCCCCATGTTCCCTGGAAAGACTGGAGGCAAGTTTCTTCTATCCTTTGTTTGGTGTAAAGCAGGGGTCCCCAAACTACGGCCCGCGGGCTGCATGCGGCCCCCTGAGGCCATTTATGCAGCCCCCGCTGCACTTCTGGAAGGGGCACCTCTTTCATTGGTGGTCAGTAAGAGGAGCATAGTTTCCATTGAAATACTGGTCAGTTTGTTGATTTAAATTTACTTGTTCTTTATTTTAAATATTGTATTTGTTCCCGTTTTGTTTTTTTACTTTAAAATAAGATATGTGCAGTGTGCATAGGGATTTATTCATAGTTGTTGTTTTTTTTTATAGTACAGCCCTCCAACAGTCTGAGGGACAGTGAACTGGCCCCCTGTGTAAAAAGTTTGGGGACCCCTGGTGTAAAGTTAAGGTGATATGTATTGTGGGGGTTTTCTGCACTCAACACAATTAAGAGCAAAAAGAGAGGAATTTCCTTCAGTGTACTGACGAGAAAATGGGAGTTTGCCTTTCATATATCTGCCCAAATATTTAAGAAATTGCTAGGACACATCAGGCTCATGTTTCTCATAAACACAAGAATTAAAAAACTTAACATATTCACTCCAGGACCTGCCAAATTTACTAAATCTTATTAAGAATATATCTATATATATAAAAAGATAACTTTTTTGTCAGTTTTTTATTTTTAATCCCTCTTTTCTATGAATTCTAAAAAGCATAACTCAAAAAATGTAACATAAAAATGTTTTTAATGTCAGAATAAATTTAATTTTGTCATATTTATTTCATTTAATTACCATTACTTGTACTTCATATTTTTTCTTTAATATTTGACTTAATTATTATAACATATTTCTCAGAAATTTGTATATAGTGCGCCTACAATTATTTGTAGGATTTTAAATGCTCCCTGACTTCAAAAAGTTTGAGAACCACTGATTTAAGGCCGTGAAGCCATGGACCCACCAGGAAAGCCTCAGAATGTAAAACCAAACTAGAAGACACAAAAATACTGTTCTATTTTTCTAGGAACTTATCAGTGCCTCGCACATGGTAGACATTTATTAACATTAAACTGAACTAATGCCTAGAAGACAATATGATCCCGGCAGAGAGAAGAAAGGAGAAGCCCCACCTGAGAAACCTGACGCGTAGCTGAACGTCACTGTTCATCTCGTCCACTGCTGCTCTGGGGCCGCTGAGCACAGCTGGAGAAAAGTCACCTGAGGCAGTGGTCCCCAACCTTTTTTGGGCCACGGACTGGTTTAATGTCAGAAAATATTTTCACAGACCGGACTTTAGGGTGGGATGGATAAATGTATCACGTGACTGAGACAAGCGTCAAGAGTGAGTCTTAGATGGATGTAACAGAGGGAATCTGGTCATTTTTTTAAAAATAAAACATCGTTCAGACTTAAATATAAATAAAATGGAAATAATGTAAGTTATTTATTCTTTCTCTGCGGACCGGTACCAAATGGCCTACGGACCGGTACTGGTCCACGGCCCGGGGGTTGGGGACCACTGACCTAAGGGACCAAATGGTGCTGCTGTTACCTCCCAGGCCCTCAGCATTCCTTCTGAATTTCTTTAAGACACAGTTTTCCAATTCCCCACTTTCTTCAAATCTCCCTTCCCTCTACTTTCCTAACAAGAAAATACAAGTTTGTAGATGGGAACCCTAGCAATGACCTGCCTTATTAAGCTGTCAAATATTTCTGAGGGATGCTTTCAGTTACAAATGTTAGAACACCTATCTCGACTGGTTTCACCCATGTATGCCTCGTGTTCCGTTATTGAACGGGAGTGACGTGGAAGGTATTTATACCCTCCTGTTCTAGGTCTTCGCCGAGGTCTGGTTTTTCACACGTCTGCCTTGAGGGCACATGTGATCGTGGGGTACACAGTTAGTCACTGCTGCAGATACCGGTGTGATTTAAATTTTCAGAAAATTTTTGAAGAACTGATTTCACAAATTTTAATCCTCTGGCACAAACAGCTGAAAAACAGTAAGATAACCTTGTCGGCTCACATATTCACAAGTGTTGCTGCAATGCCTTCAAGTCTGGTTCTTCCATAGCTCAACAATGGCATCGAGGACTGGGTTTTTTCCCCCATCTCTCTTCTCTGAGCTTCGGCACCTCAACAGGCTAGCTCCCGCATCCAAGTTCTACATCCATAGATGGCAACTTTTGGAGAAGATAATCATTTCCAGAAATATTCCAAGCTCCACAGCAAATTTTTCCCATCACATCTATTTGAGCAGAACAAATCAGATCACACCCTGATGAGCCGAATGGTGCCTCCATGTTTGGCTTCTTACAGTTACAATGAAGCTGAGGATCAGGTTCTCTTTGTGAAGGGGCTGACAACTGGAAAAAATGGAAGGATAAATCTACCCCCACATCCATCCCTCTTGTCCTAACGGAAACTATTAGTTAGATGCTGCTCTTCCCCTGCACATAATAGAAAGCTTGATTAATATAAGTTGAATAAAATAAAACTTGTCTCTTTGCCTTGGCCCTGTCACTAACCAGCTCTGTCATTATATGAAATTAGTTGAATTTCTCAGGGCCTCAGTCTCATCTTCTGCAAAAGGAGGGGTTTTATACCCTAAGCTGAACTATTTCCATGACTCCTTTGTGAATGAAAAAGGTAGGCACATCCTATGAGTATCTAGTCTGCCCGGGGAATTGAGAAATTGTCAGCAATTATTGTTATTGATGACAAGAGGTGCAGTTGCAAGAATCGTCCAAGTTCAGCTGTGGCTCGGCGGGCGGGAGTCGTACACAGTACTCTGAACCAGTCTTAGTTTCAGCTCAAGGGAGCAGACGGACAAGGAAGCTTTGAGGAACGCAGGTTAGGCCCAGTCCGGCTACAAAGACCATCCCCCCTCTCAGCTGCGCAGTTGGAAAGTTTATCTCCATAAGCCATTGTTTTCAAAGCACAGGGCTCTGGACTTTCCCAGGAATTCCACTGGAATGTAAACAGTCTTCAGCTCCCAGGCAGAAGCGGCGCATTTCCTGAGCTGTCACGAAATCGCACTTACTGGATCCCAAGGATTTGATGCCTTTTTTTTTAAACATTTTTTTTTCTCATTAGGTAAATTTTTTTTCTATCTCTAAACATATATGTGACATACGTTAATATTAATTACCCAAAATAAAAGCATGAGTCAACTGAATACTGATTCTGTCACGTAGATGTCACACACATAATTTGATACATTTCTTGACTCCAGAAACTGCTCGAATCACAAGCTCATCAGATGTCCACCTTTGTACTGGCTCAGAGGGAGAATCCAATCCAAGTTTATCTTTTATTAAATGCAGATCCCTCCTCTGGCCTGTGGTAGTGCAGTGGATAGAGTGTTGACCTGGAATGCTGAGGTAGCCAGTTCGAAACCCCGGGCTTGCCCAGTCAAGGCACATACAACAAGCCGCAAGGAAGCCATGAACAGCTAAAGGGAAGCAACTATGAGTTGCTACTTCTCACTCCCGCCCCTCTGTAAAATCAACAAAATAAAATATTTTTTAAAAATACAGCTTCATGTCCATTCTGTGTCTCTGCTGTCCAGAGCAGCTCTCAGGTGGAGCACTTCCGAGGCTGGTCTGTCCCCACAGGTTAATGCCACCCTGTGTGTTGCTGATGACTCTGCTTGTAATGGTTTTTGTTGTCATTCATTTTTGCCTTTGTCCCTAGACTCTCCCTGTGTCCCCGTGAGGCCCAGAAACACATCTTGTGAAAAGATCACTTCAGAGCCAGGTAGACCAGGGTTTGAGTATCACTTCTGTCCTTTCAGGCTTGCTCCCACGATCTGGGGCAGGTTACCTAACTTCCCTGGGCAGCTGCTTCCTTTCCGTCAATGGAGGATAATAATACCCCCCCAGGGGGGGGCAGATGAGGAGATTCAATGAGAAGGCACATGTTTAGCCTCTCTGATGGCCTCACACAGCAGCTCCCTTCTCTCCTGTCCACAGCGCCGCTTCCAGGTGAGACCACGTGACACCACCTGTAACAGTCTAAGAAACAGCCTCAGTGTAAAAGCGGCTTCCTTCTCTGCCAGAGGTCGCCTTACTGGAATAGTCAAGCCCGGTGAAGCATCATCTGGACCTTTATACACTGTGGGAATTGGATAAAAAAAAAATTCGACTTAAAAAAAAAAAAAGCAATTCACTAGAAGACGGGATACACAGTCAAGAGTTGACCACATATTTTTTTCCCTTTTTTGGTTTCCTTTTCCTTTGAAAACTTGCAGATCTCTGAGAGGTCCTGCTGCTGCCTTCCTCTTTTAGAACCTTTCATATCCTCCTTTCTGTGCTGGTGGGTGGCCACCAAGGCTGCGTGATGCTATAGAACTCCCGGGCTCATGGTGATGGTACACCAGCCCCTGACTCCAAGGTGGGCGAAGTCTGGGGCTGCCATTTCACTCACTTCTTCTCTTCGATTTCTTGAGATCCTCAGAGGCCTCTAAGCCGGAAATGTGGAGTCTGAATAGTCTGGTCAGATTGGTATACAAGGACATTTTGGTGGGGACTCAAGCCTGATGAAACTTTTCTAGTAACTTGGGTCTTTTGGCTTTTTTTTTTTTTTTTTTTTTGCAGGGGTGGGGTGGGCAGAGTGAGCTAGGGTCTAGTGAGACACAGGTGAAGCCATTTCAGTCCAGGCCCTATAATAATAATGATCGAAAAGTCTTTCCTTGGATCTTGGTAGTATTTTGTCAAGCAGATAGCTTAAGAAAATTGGAGAAGTAATATCCTAATGCATTTGCATTCTATAGTTAGCCAAAGCCAGGAAGAAAAATGGTGGCTCAGAGTTCAATCCCCTCCCTCTCCAACCTTATACACCAAAGAGTCTTGTTCAGATCAGATATAACCACCTTGGTGAATCAGAGGGGTCCTATAGAGGCTGCCATTTCCAAGGACCCTGAAAAGTTCTGACTCACTGAGAGAGAGGAAGTGAATGGAAGAGAGAAAGGTAATCTCAGAGAAGGCCAAGTCTGAGCCGTTGGGCCACCATTGTGTGTAGAAATGGCTCATCTGAGGGCCTCCATCTTCTTTAGCCCAGTAGGCCTGTGCATCCTGCCCTCCCTTCTAGGATGAGGAAATCTCTAATGAAATTAGGGTTCTACATCAGTAGTTCCCAGATTTTTTTTTATAATGTAGAATTGCTTTGAGAATGCCAAAATAAGGGCATTAAGAAAAAGCCCCCAAAACTCCAAATAATCTAGAGCCATGATTTCTTAATAGAGATAATAATTTGTCACAAAAAAAGGAAAAAAAAAGAAAGAAAAGAAAAAGGAAAAAAAGGTAGAAGGGCATAAATCTAAAAATAAAGGCGAGTTTAAAAAAATGTAGCTAATTCACATTTAGAAAAACCTTTCTAAATTGTCCTCATTTCATGGATTGAGGAAACATCATCCCAAGTCAGAACAGAGAGTCAGGAGCTCTGAGTTCAGATTGAGACTCTGATGCTATTTAAGTCTTTTAGGCAAAGTGATTATTCTGTTATTTCCTAAGTGAGGGGATCATGTTAGTTGGTTCTGTGATGGCCCCTCAGGTTCTAACTTCCTCTGAGCTCCTATTTCCCTGATTATAATGTGGAAAACTGAGACCTGTGTCTATCTCTACCTAATCACACATTTTAGGTACTATTTCCTAGCAAATTCTGTTTCATCAGTTTTCCCATTTGCAACCTAGCTACCAACTCCCCTAGAATTTGTGAAGGCTTATCATATCATACAAAGCCCAGTAATTTTCCCACTGCTCTGGGAGTTTCCCAGGATTTTCTGCCAAAGATTATTTTGGTGTCTAACAACTTTTATGAGCTTTCCGTCATCAGTATTATCATCCAAAAAAAAAAAGTTTCTTAGGTTAACAAGAAAAGTACTGAATAAAGACACAATTATATAACAAGTGAAAGTTCACGTAGCATCTGAAAGACTCTCACTGTCCTCGCATCCTAAACTCATCAAGGAGCTAGATGGGATTGATGGTGATTCTAATGGCAGCTTTGATGGCTATATATTGAAGCAGTAGGTGTAGAGAGAGGCCAGCATCTCCCTTCCAATCAACTTAACAAGCACCATAGAGAGAACAGGATCACCTCAGGATGAGGCAGTTGGAGGGGAGGAGGAGTGAGACCTTATAGGGCAGGATATCAGAAGGCATTCCACAAACTAAAGCTTAGACTGATGCTCTCTAGTGGGAATGATGTTGCCCCCGGGTGACACTTAGCAATGTCTGTATACATTTTTGGTTGACATAAGAGAGTTCTGTTGACACCTAGAGTATAGAGGCCAGAGATCCTGCAACACATGGCTGTCCTACAACCCACGGGGCAGCCCTTCGCCATAAAGAGACACCCAGCCCAAAATGTCAATGGAGTTCAAGTTGAAAAATCCTGCATTGAGAGTAAATTTGGGAGTGAGAATGAGATTAAGAGCCAGAGGACATTTAACAGAGGAGTAAGAAAACAAGAAAGGTGACAATTTTGAGACAGAGGAGAGTGAGCAGGTAGCTTTTTTCTTGAAAACTGTAGGCCTCCCATTCAAAATCAGTAGTAGGAGGCATAGATGACCCAGAACACGGGCGAGGTCTGGTGCCACAGCAGCGGAAGCGTGGAGTGGGGGTGGGGAGCTGAGCTACCGCCCTGTCTCCTTGATTGATGTCTCCCAGTGGCTGTGCCGGTGTGAAGACCTTCAGGGCCGCTCTGAAGGAGAAGGAATGGGAGCCGGTGTGCGGGACGACGTCACCAGACACAGGGGCAAGGGAGGCGGGGCAGATTGCTCCCTCCAGATGTGCGTACCTGGGCCAGTGCTTTCCCAGCCCTGGCAGCTGCGCCTGGGAGGACGGACCCACCTCACCGCTGCCTGGGTTTAGCACATACAAATCCCTGACCTGAAACACTCTGGGTAGTTAAATAAAACCAAGGTCGTTAAGCAGTCCCAAGAGATGAAAAATTATGGACTCCTAGGAAACTTGTCAGGTCCTTAAAATCTCATGATGATTCCTCTTTTGTATTTCTAATATGTACTAGAAGCCTGTCTTGTGCCAGGCTTGTCTAGGAGGTGGGAACAGGATTGGAAGCAGAAACAGGGGAAATAATAATGAAGTACTAACACAACTGTCATAAAATCATACCTCGGAAGCTTGCTCTGAAGAAGCACAAACTATGAAGTTTAATAGGGTCATCTGTTAGCCCTGGGGGAACCAGGGAACCTTTCTGTGAAAGTGGGGTGCAAAAGGCCTTTCCACTATGGAGGCTTTGCAGTAAAAAAAGCTATAAATTTAGACTCTTGATTAACTAGACTCAGAGACTCCCTGAGAGCCTTGAGGGAAGCTGTCTCCCCCAGAAATTTACTTTATGCTCAGTTGTCCCCATCGCAGTCGATGCCAACTCAATCTTTCATACGTAGGCCAAAGCCTTGGATTGTCCTTGACTGCCCTTTCTCACAACTCACAATAGAGCTACCCAGAGACCTGGCTGGGACTGTTTTCAGGTTGCATCCAGGATCTGGCCATCTCCCATCACTTCCGTGGTGAGCCCCAGACGAGCCTCCAGCTTTTCTCAGTTTGGTTACGCCATCTAGTCTCCTATCTGGTCTCCTGGCTGCTACCCTCATCCCCCATAGCCTATTCTCAAGGTAACAGCTAGCATAATTCTTTAAAATGCTATATCAGATCACATTCCTTGTTTGGCCCCAACCTTCAACGACTCCTCATTGCGCTCAGGAATAAAAGTCCACAAGCCACCCGCCGAGCCACTGTCCCTGCATTTCCTCTCCAACTTCATTTTCTCATAGTAGAGATTTCTCACCTCTCCTACCTCACATCTGCCACACTGACCTCCTCCATTTTTCCAGGAACATACCTGCCTCAGGGCCTTTGCACAGGTTGCTTCTCTTGTCTGGAATTCTCCTCTTCATACCCACATGGCTAATTCCGTCAGGAACTGCACATCTCTGCTCAGATGACAGCTTCTCCATAAGGTGAACCCTGACTACCTAGCTCAAAAGTACAACACATCCTTCACACACATTTCCCATTCCCTCTCTCCTTTTTCTATAATACTTGTTGTTATTTCCCATGTTATATATTTAATTGACTGAACTAGTTTATCCACTGTGTATCTCCTCATTAGAATGTATGCACTAGGGTCAGAAATTTACGTCTCCTTATTTCCCTGATGTAACTTGGCATACACACACTCACATACACACACACGTACATATATGTATACACACATACACACATCTAGATAGATAGATAGATAGATAGATATAGCTACCAAGCATGCTGCTTTAAACTTGTTTGCCATGCCTATTTATTCCATTGTTATTGTGAGTTTTGAATTAACATCATAAACAAATACTAAAATTATTGTATAATGATTAACACAAATTGCACTTGTTCATAAAAATGGTACTTTTTTCAGTGTAAACAATTTTTTTTTTTTTTTAGTAAACAGGTCCCCTTTAAGAATGGGGGCAGGGCCCTGATGTCCGGCGTTCCTCACTAATAAATAAACACAGGGTAGTCACAATGGCGCAGCATTTGTAATTCACACACTTCCAAACAGGCCAGGACTATGTGTCCTGTTTGAAAGCTGCCATTTGCACAGAACATATGGTAATCTTAGGAGACCCATGAAGCAATCCGGAAGATCTAATGGGTGGGAACACTGTGTTCTTTGAAATTCTTCTGACAGGAGCACAGAGTTCCTCCCTCAAACCATCCTGAAAGGGAAGTATGTTGTCTTGGATGGGGTGGGAATTCCCCTTCCCTTTGGTCTGCTTACCAGACAAGCCTCATGAAGGTGAAAGATGGGTCATTCCCATCCACGAGATGCTTTAACTTGAAGTCATGGCTTCCTGGGAAATAAAATGTTGAAGAATAGTTGAAATTAAGTTTAGTTGCCCCCCAAACAAGATTTTTATAAAAACAAGTAACATTAAAAATTGCCAACTCTTAAAGCACTGTTGTTTGACAGTGTCACCAATAGATGGCAGCACATGATTCGTCTTTCTCACCAATTAGTGGATTCAGCCCCCCCCTCCTTTTTTTTCTCCCAGTGAATGTCCCCTGAAAATTCTGCTCGGTTCTTCTGCTCTTCAGACACCAATTTGAGGTGTGCAATAAAATATTGGGTTTTCCTCCTCTCTCCCTCTCTAGATTAAGCATCTCAGCGACCTCAAACCACAGTTACTAAGTCAACTGTGTTACTGTGTCCAGGAAAAAACAGCGAGGCAATGAAAGATGAAACAAAACAAAAACCATCCAGTGAGCTTTTCACAAGAGAATCACATCATGGAAAGCAGGTAGTCAGCAAACTAAGTCAGAGACCAGACACGTTCAGAAGAGTCAAAAGACAGCAGGGCCAATTTTGTAATTTGCCTTTTTAAGATTGCTGTATCCAAACACCAAGGGCTTTAATACAAACACTAATATTTAGGCGATGTTTACTGCTCTGACCACTGCAATTCCTTCTGGTTCCAAATTTCTATCTGTCACCAAAATAAAGCTTCAACAGATAAATTTCCAAGAGAATAAAATTATTTTCCCCAAATATTAGCCAAAGCTAGTATCTGTATGCATTTAAAAATAAAATCAAAATAAACAGTTCTTTAAGTTCATCAAAATATTTAACAGGGCCCTGGCCGGTTTGCTCAGTGGTAGAGCGTCGGCCTGGCGTGCAGAAATCCCGGGTTCGATTCCCAGCCAGGGCATACAGGAGAAGCGCCCATCTGCTTCTCCACCCCTCCCCCTCTCCTTCCTCTCTGTCTCTCTCTTCCCCTCCCGCAGCCAAGGCTCCATTGGAGCAAAGATGGCACGGGCGCTGGGGATGGCTCCTTGGCCTCTGCCCCAGGCGCTAGAGTGGCTCTGGTCGCAACAGAGTGACGCCCCGGAGGGGCAGAGCATCGCCCCCTGGTGGGCAGAGCGTCGCCCCCTGGTGGGCGTGCCGGGCGGATCCCGGTCGGGGGCATGCTCCCCGTTTCCAGCTTCGGAAAAATACAAAAAAAAAAAAAAATTTAACAGGAAGGAAACCGAAAAGCCTGCTAGAACAGTGATTTTTAAACTACAGCTATTTATTTATTTGTTTATTTACTTATTGGAAATCAACGTGTAGGCCATATGAGCATTGTAGGACAGAAAACGGCATGGGATACAGTACAATACAATACAATGTAACACATCAGAGAGTATTCCTGAGTACAGAGTTCTAAGGTAAAAATCCTTGCTCTGGGTCATGGCCAAAGAAAACTTGGTACACTCTGCCATGGAGGACTGCACCTGCTTTTAACCTGTATACTGCTTATAGTATAGTACCAATAAATTCCTCACTATAAAAACAATCTACTGTAACAGACTGAATTTGGAGTGAATGGGCGTGGCATCAGACAACAAGCTCAATCAAAGGTGTCCCCAATGGCTGATATACAAATATGGGGAATTAGGCCACTTACCATTATTATCCATATAGCCGTGACTTCCCGAAACAATTCTACTTTCATGCACTTTGTCCTGTTCTTCCCCAAACACATTCATACTCATGATACTATATGTCTTAAATTTGAGTCTGGAAAAATCTAGCTAGTGGTCAAACCAATAAGGATGGGGTCAAAACTTAAATGTCTAAAGGAGTTGAGAAGGTAAAATAACTGAGTGAAACAGGCCAGGAGTAGTGTAGAGCCAGTAGCCAGGGCCACTATCAAAGCAGCCTGGCCCATGCAGGTTCACATTGGATTTGGACAGTCGGTAAAGAAACAACGGAGCCACAAACTGGTGGGCCATAGTCTTTAATCCTAGCTGGCACCCGGAAGGCAAGTAAAAACATACACTGGGCTCCAAAACCCACTCACATTCAGTGCTCACAAAGCCTCTGACTTATCCGAGTTTCCTAGAATCAAAGGTTTCTAGCTCACCAGCCTTATTCTCCTCAGTACCCCATCTCCTTCCTTATCCCAGATACAAACTCTGTACAAACTGGCATCTCACTCAGCACTCCGCCATCTTAGCTGCTTCTTCTGCCCTCCTCCACGTGGCCTCCTTCTGCTCTGCTCTGCTCTTTCCTCTAATCATCCCAGGAACCCAGAGCGCCAGCTCCTTTCTGCCCCCATTTTATAGTGTAGCTTCACAACTTTTAATCCAATATACAAAATAGGGAAGTCTCTAATACAAAGTCACTTCTCTGAGGCATGATGGGATTGCACCACTCCACATCAAAAAGGGTGGGAAAGGCTTAATCCCAAAACCAAGCCCCAGGCTACAACGATCCTGCCTGCCCCCAACACACATTAATATCACCTGGGCAACAGCCTCCACATGGGCAGCGTTATCTTTTACAAAATGAGCATAATACATTTTATCTGCCCAACAAGTAGCAAAAGATTGAATATAGGTTTTATAGAAAATGTATAATTTTTTAAAGTTGATAAGTAACATTTAAAAAGAAAAAAATGAAGAAGATATTGTGCGGGGCGAAACCAGGCCTGCTAGTGAATTGAGGGGGGTCCCCCTACAAATTCAAATGTTGACACCCGAATTTCCAATGTGGCTAGATTTGGAGACAGGGTCTTTAAGGAGCAGTTAAGGTTAAATGAGATCCTAGGGGTGGGGCCTAGTCTGATAGGACTAGAAGAGAGACAGAGATCGCCCTGCCCACACGGAGAGAAAGGCCATGTGAGTACCTAGTGAGAAAGGCAGCCCTCTACAAGCCAGCAAGATCCTCACAAGGGACCATATCAGTTAGTACCTGACGCTTGGACTCCCATCCTCCAGAACTGTGAAAAACAAATTTCTGTTGTTTAAGCCAACCAGTCTGTAGTACTGTTCTAGCAGCTGGAACATTCTAACATAGGCCTAAGACCGGTGTAGGCCCAGGGTTCCTGAGGCGGCAACCTTTCACAGGTGTAGTTCAGACTGAATGAAGCGCAGCCTCCTCTGAGGTCAGCCCTATTTTAAGTTTCAGTCCTCACAATGCCTTTGAAGTCTCAGTGCAACATTGACAGGATATTGATTCATTGAACAAATATTTCAGGGGTATATGATTAAAACTAGTTTGACTGTGAGTAAAGTGGGCAAAAGACCAGTGACTCTGAGAACACAGAAGGGAAATGTGACCGTTTCCCGAAGAGGTGCCCTCCCTAGTTTCAGGATGAACATTTTAGTTACTCCCACGCCCCCAGGGCTGGAGACGGCTGTCACCTAGCAGGACAAGGGCTGCAGGATTTGGCTTTCACTTTCTTCTCTTCCTGTTACAAGTCACTGTCTCTTTTTTTCTCTTGTAATTCATACATTATTTGATTTAATTCTCTTGGTTTTTCAGAACTTTGCTCCTTTTTTGGCAATTATTTTTTAAGTATGTGCTGTGTGCCAAGCACACATCTAGGTGCTGAGATACAGCAAGATATATCAGCAAAGAAAACAGGTGAGAATTTTTGTGCTTGTGCCACTTCCAGTTGGGAGAGACAGTCAACAAAATAAATAGGTAAAACGTGACATGCTAGAACGCCGTAATGTGCATGGGCAGCATTGTCTGAGAATGTTCAATTCTGCTGTAGAAAAAATAATTGGGATGAAGGGAACTCATACTTAAGCACAGAGAAGTAAATTAATAACATGCAAGATGTGTTAGAAAGATAAAGTAGAGAAAATGTGCATAGATCAGAAAAAATGGCAGGACCAGAATACATGACAGTGAAGACACTTGTGACTATGAGACACTCAAGATTCACGAGTTCTTAATCTGGCCATCCATTTGAAAGATGCATTCTGGCCCCAGGTAACCTTTGCCCAAAAACACAAATAAAATCCTAGCTGCTCAGCTGGCTAGCTGGCAAGCAAGAGCCATGGTCATGTGCTGGCTCCAGACACCTTCTCTGTCTGCTGAGACTCGTGAGTAAGTTCAACTCTGGTCTTGGTAGCTGTCAGAAGAGGCTGGGGTGGGAGAGAAAGACACAGACATCTGAACACTGTTGTAGCGCTAGACCCAGATACTGTGGTTCTTTGACCAATTTGCTCACTAGGTTAAGCGTATTAACTTATCCCATTATTCTCTCTGTGTGAGTTTTAATTGATTTAATAAACCATGTGATTCAATCATCTTAATTCGATTTGTGAGCCTTTCTGGGCCAGCTTGCCTGGCTGGGGACTTAGAGGCTGTCATAGCAATGAACTAATTTTTCATGTGACAAAGACAAAGAGTGCCTGCAGCATCAAAAATAGAGCCCAGGAGGGAGATGGGGAGTATTTTAAATAGAGTGGTCAGGAAAGGTCTGAGTGAGAAAGTAACATTTATGCAAAGACTTCAAAGAATTGGAGTAGCCAGGCATGCAGATATTTCTGAGCAAGGTCATTCCGGACCTAGAGAACCACACGTGCCGAGATCCCCAGCTGTGAACTTTTCTGGCCATCTGCGGGGAGAGCAAGGAGGCAGGTGTGGCCCGAGCAGAGCGGGCAGGCCTGAAGGCGGTCGTGCGGTGCCCAGGCACACCAGCCCTGCGGTCCTCGGAACAACCTTGGCATTTACTCTAACGTGGTTTCCACAGGAAGGTTTTGGACGGGAGAGGGGCCGAGTCTGCATTCTAACAGAATCAGTCTGGCTGCTATACACTGGCAAGGAACTGGCCGGAGCAGGAGGTCGGCTGAGACAGCTGGAATGATCCACGCAAAACATGATGGTGGCTCTGACCAAGGGGGTGGCAGTGCAGTGGTGAGCAGCGACGGGCTTCTGCATACATTTTGGAGGCAGAGCCGACAGGGTGTGCTCTGGGACTGGATGGATGTGGGAGTGAGAAAGGAAGGCGTCAGTGAGGAACACAAGGATTTAGGTCGTAGCTACTGAAGGTGGCGATGCCAGTAACTGTGGCAGGAGAAAATGGAGGAGGAGAAGTTACTATCACTTAAGAAGAAAGTGAGAATTAAATAACTTATCCAAACTCACATAGGAAGTAAATTGTTCAAGCCAAGAATCAACTCAAGCTAGGTTGTATTTCCAAGTTCATGCTCTTTCCGTCTCTCAGCCCACTGAGAAGTCTGTACAGAGAAGGGAGTACACAGAGAGACAGAGGTATCTTGAAAGACGGGTATAGAGAGGATTCCATAGGGAGAAGGGTATACAGGCAGAAGAGCATCCTGGGAGAAGGGTATAGGGAGAGAAAAGGATAGAGAAGAGTATCTAGAACGAGGAGTATCCAGGGAGCGGGGTCTACAGAGAACAGGAGAAGAGCCAGTTCTGACTCATTCCTACTGCAATGGGAGATCAAAGGTTTCACAGAGGATAACTTACAGCTGGGGCTTTCGGGTGCCCCGGTGGGGAGACAGAGGGTAATCCAGGCAGACAGCAGTGTGCACTGGACTGGGAGGTAGAGAGTGTAGGGAAACCTCAGAGACTCCCAGCCAGCACATCTGAAGGTTGGGTGACACCGTTTCAACAGTGTTACCTCAACTCAAAAATTAGCATATAAATCTTGGGACATGATTTACTTTTTCATATAGACTCATTGCATTACACAGGGGTCAAGAAAAAACAAGGTTTGCCAGGTGAAAAAGTGTCTTTTAAACAGACTTTTCTTGCTGTGCCTGCTGCCAATGCTTGTCTCACAAGGAATGTCAGGGCGATTCGAGACACGATAACCGTGGATGTGCAGAGATTATCCAGCCAGTGGCAAATAGGTGTCCCAGGCCAGCAGCTGAAATTGTTTGTAAATGCGAAGGCAGTTTGATATTCCTTAATTCAGTGCTTCTCAGTTTTTAAAGAGCGTGTAAATCAGCCAATGCGAATTCTGGTTCACGGAGGCTGAAATGGGGCCTGAGTGTCTGTGTTTCTCTCCAACTCCCGAGTGACACTGATCCTGCTGTTCTGTGGACCACTTTTTGAGGAGCAAGATCTGACCCATTGGAAAGTGCACCAAAGTCAATGCCATGTGACGGAAAGGCTTAGAAATCAGAAGAGATGAAGTCTAGTCCCGTCAGTGAGCAAGCAGCATTGAGCAGAAGTTAATTCGTTATTTTAGAGGAGGGAAAGAGATCAAGTTTAGTTAGTGGAACCGAAAATGTAAACTCAGGGAAATCAGAAGGACAAGTTCGGGTCATCACAACCTTGAGGAGGAGAAGACAAAATGAAAAGTTAGAAATTGCAGAATATTTGTCTTTTCTGCTACCACCAGTGCAGGATGAGCCACATATCCAGCTGGGGTTGACCCCGTGGAGCAGGGGGGACAGTTCGACACTGACCTGAGCATGGATCATCCCTGTGGCCTTCACGATGGGCACCTCTCCAAGACTAAGAATGCTCTAAAGGGCAGAACCATGTGAAAATGAAGTGAGACTTCATTACAGATAGCGAAACTTCTTATCTAGCCAGCCATGCTTTGAGAAAGTTCCTATAGGTATTTGGGACATGTTTGTGTAGCGAAGGGGTGAGGTCAGGACAGGAAGAATTTCATTATGTAAGAAGATGTCTGGGAGGCTCTGAATTCCAGCACAGTGTCAGCGTGCATACCCGGCGGCTTCAGTTACACAGCGGAGGTATGACGGGGCAGTCCATGTTGTCTCTTCTGCTATCTTGTTTTGTCTTCTGCTATCCTGGCTGGAAGGAAATCCACAGTCACATAGCTCCTGCCATCTGTTCGCTATGCAACTGTGGGCCATACACTGAATTTCAGAGCCTTCCACTCATCAAAATGACAAATGACTCCCAACGCAGCCTAGCAGCTGTAGGCCTGGGCTTGGGAACCAGACTTTCAGGCCTCAAATTCCAGCTCCACCATTTATAGCTGTGTGACCTCAGACAAGTAACTTACCCCACTGTGCCTTAGTTTCCTCATCTCTGAAAATGAAGATACTAACGGCACCTACCTACCTCATGTCATTGTGACGAGGATAAACTGAGCTAAGACTTGTAATGTGCTTAGAACACTACTAACATGGTGGGCAACCCCATAAACTTAATAAATGAAATGAGACTCACAGACCCTTAGTTGTTGACAGACACATTTCCCCAAATTCGCAATTTTTTTTTTTTTTTTTTTTTTTTCTGAAGCTGGAAACGGGGAGAGACAGTCAGACAGACTCCTGCATGCGCCCGACCGGGATCCACCCGGCACGCCCACCAGGGGGCGACGCTCTGCCCACCAGGGGGCGATGCTCTGCCCCTCCGGGGCGTCGCTCTGCCGTGACCAGAGCCACTCTAGCGTCTGGGGCAGAGGCCAAAGAGCCATCCCCAGCTCCCGGGCCATCTTTGCTCCAATGGAGCCTTGGCTGTGGGAGGGGGAGAGAGAGACAGAGAGGAAAGAGGGGGGGCGGGTGGAGAAGCAAATGGGTGCTTCTCCTATGTGCCCTGGCCGGGAATCGAACCTGGGTGTCCCGCACGCCAGGCTGACGCTCTACCGCTGAGCCAACCGGCCAGGGCCCGCAATTGTTTTTTAGTCTTCACCAAACTCCATGTTATTGTCAGTTTATCTTGGACCATCTGGATAACTGCCTTATGAGGGCCGCCATGCTGTTTCCGTGCCCTCGTGTGCACTTGTGTGCTGCGTGGACAGAATCTCATGCACACTTGTGTGCTGCATGGACAGAATGTCTCCCTAGTGGAGAAGCAGTGGGAAAGCTTGACCTCCGCCCAGCTCACAGTGGAAGAGGCAGGCATGTGAAGCTGAGTGGTGTGTGGGCAGGCAGCCCCACTGTCACGTTACAAGCAGGTGGACAATGCAGATCTTATTTTTGCATAGGGGGAAACACAGAAAGGACACATTTTATTTCTGCTCGCAAAACTTGGATTAGATACCCACTTAATATGTATTGAAAAATTGCTGCAGTGTGACCCTATTTTCAAGTGAATAAGACAGCTTTGTAGAATTATAAAGTGACACTTCAAACCCTTAACAGGGGACACTGCTCAGGTCCTGAGCAGGTACGATGAGACTAGTTGGGGGAGGGAGCGGGTTGGAAACAAGCTGGGAGCTGGCATCAACAGCTGCTGCCTGGGTGAAGAGTCACTGGTGGTGCCTGCCCAAGAACCACACAGGGAGGGTCCGGTGCCTTCTCCTTCTCCCCTCCGCCCTGCCTCTGCTCAGGGTCCCTTTGGCAGAACCCAACAGGGAGATGACACAGGAAAAGTAGGGTTTTCAGAGTTACAGCTGAGACTCGTAAAATAGGGTAGAAGTGGGTTGGTTTGGAACTGAGACATAATAGTTTATTATCCACTACAAGCAGTAAGATAAGGATAATAATCCCTGCCTCAGAGATCAGATTAGATTATAGATGTAAAAGTACTTATCAAATGTGTTCTGCATTGAAAAATAACATGACTGAGACTGGCTTTGGAAAGTATTATTTGGGATGGTAGTAAGGATTAATTTTGTGTCTAAGATTTTAATACTTTGCTTTTGACTACTAATGTATATATGTAATAGTCTGCTTTTAACCACTAATGTATATATGTAAACAAGTAGATAAAGTTAACTTGAACTTCACACATTAACTTTGGAAAAGGTTCAAACTGTTTTGTTCTAGACTTTTGGATCCAGGGTAAGAGATGGCCAATGACCTAGCTATAATAACTGTGTGTGTGAGGGCCCCTCTGACACGCAGAACGGTTTTTCTAGACTAGAAAAATCTCATATCCTGAGCCTGGGAGGCGAGGAGATATCTCAGACTTGCTGCTGCTCAACTAGTAGCCTAGGAAAAGCTGGGTTATGCCACTGGAGTGCACGCATGTGACATTGATGGAATATAACATAAAAATGCTTGTGTTTATTATTTATGCTAAACATTGGTATGTATTTTGATACGTTTTTTCAGCATAATTTACCACAAAGCCCTCAAACATATTAATATTTTCATTTCTATTGATTTGTTTCACAGAAACAAGTCTTGTATTAATGTGTGCATTGGCTCACAAGAACTTACTATTAAATTATGTCATTTCTTTGTGAGAACCCATGAACTCTTTTCTTTCATTTTGTATTTCGTGAGATGTGCATTTATTGCAGATTATATTGATATATTTATTCAACAAATAATAACTGAGGCTTACCATAGATGCAACCCAACGCTAAGTGATCAGCCCAAACATTACTGTCCTTGATCTCATGGATGTTACAATATATTATGATGAGAAGCAAGAGATAATTATATAAACATACAAAAAAAAAAAAAAAAGGTGTTCTATGGAGAAGAATTTATGAGAACAGGATGAGGAGCCTGGGAACCTAATTTTGTGTGTATGTTTAGTAAAGCCTTTGAATTAAGACCTAAAGGATGGATAAATAAAAGTCAAGTGATGGGTGGGTGAAGGAGATGATGTCTTAGCATAGCTGAAAGTAGAGGGGAAGGCTGCAATATGAAAAAGAACTTGGCACATTGAAGAAACTGTCGGAAACTCAGTATGGATACCATACAGTGAGAGGTCTCGTGAAGCTGAGGTAAAGCCAGATCTGGCATGGGTTTGGATTGTAGTCTAAAGCCAACTGGAAGCCTTTTGGAGAATTTAAACAATGGAGTGATATATACGGATCTGACTTGTGTGAAGCATGGGTGACCGGGCAGGAATGGAAGGAGGAATTTAATTAAAAGGCAGCTGCAGTGGCCCATGTAATGTCACCAGGTGGCTGTCTTCAGGGCTTGGCATTCACCTAGAGAGAGAAAATTTTATGCTTGGACTGGGGGAGAATGGCAAAGAAAAAGAAGGTTAGATTTGAGATCTATCTTGAAGGTCTAATCAGCAAGACTGAGTTACTAATTGCATCTAGAAGAGGACAATTCTGGGTTCCTGTCTTGAGCAGCTGGGTGATAGAAGAGGGTGTTCAGAGAAGAAAGGGCCTTTGACGAGAAAAAGAATGGAGGAAGGGAGGCCAAAAAAGACAACAGGAGTGGAAGGCATCATACAACAATCAACAAATGCCTATGATACTCATAGAACTGCTGTTCCTCTCTAAAAGAACTCACAAACCAAAAATCAGTGGTAAGTAAGTGACTCTTTTTTTTTTTTTTTTTTTGTATTTTTCTGAAGCTGGAAACAAGGAGAGATAGTCAGACAGACTCCCGCATGCGCCCGACTGGGATCCACCTGGCATGCCCACCAGGGGGCGACGCTCTGCCCCTCCGGGGCCTGGGGCAGAGGCCAAGGAGCCATCCCCAGCAGCCCGGGCCATCTTTGCTCCAATGGAGCCTCGCTGCGGGAGGGGAAGAGAGAGACAGAGAGGAAGGAGAGGGGGAGGGGTAGAGAAGCAGATGGGCGCTTCTCCTGTGTGCCCTGGCCGGGACTCCCACACGCCAGGCCAACGCTCTACCACTGAGCCAACCGACCAGGGCCAGTAAGTGACTCTTGAAGACAGTATCTCTTTACTAAAAACTGAAATTTCTGCTCATAAAAAACTTGAAATAGAGCCATGAGTTTTTCTGTACAAACTTACGAAGGTTAATTCACTGACATTTAAAATAGTTAATGCCTCCTGGGGGAAAAAACATCTCAGGAACAATGACAAAACCTTAAGGCAGGGGTCCCCAAACTTTTTACACAGGGGGCCAGTATACTGTCCCTCAGACCGTTGGAGGGCCAGACTATAAAAAAAACTATGAACAAATCCCTATGCACACTGCACATATCTTATTTTAAAGTAAAAAAACAAAACGGGAACAAATACAATATTTAAAATAAAAAAACAAGTAAATTTAAATCAAGAAACTGACCAGTATTTCAATGGGAACTATGGGCCTGCTTTTGGCTAATGAGATGGTCAATGTGCTCCTTTCATTGACCACCAATGAAAGAGGTGCCTCTTCCGGAAGTGCATCAGGGGCCGGATAAATGGCCTCAGGGGGCCGCATGTGGCCCGTGGGGCCGTAGTTTGGGGACCCCTGCAAAGCATACACAAGCCAGTCCTCAGGTGTCAAAAACCTCAGCACAAAGTCATAGCTGTAATTTCTTGGAGAAGAAATAGCCTTCCTTAGAGGCAATCTGTGACTTTTCAGAGGTCTTATTGGTTCAGAAAATGGCAGAGCCAGAATTAAAAACAAGGGAGAAAATAAAAAGAACTGAATTCTTACATAAACTGGGGCAGATGGTCAGAATAATCCAAGATGAATGAGTCCCTTGGCTTCAGTGACACTACCGAATGACTCAGAACATAGACTCAGGAGCCAGATTGGCTGGGTCTGAATTCCAACTTCCCTCCTACCTCCACCAGATTTCTAGCTAGGTACATCAATACTCTGTGTCTCAGTTTCCTCATCAGCAATGCGAGGGTAATAATGTACCCATCCTTAGGGTCTTAACTGAACTGAATGACATGCTATGGATGAAGGGCTTCCCATGATGTTCATCTTGAGCGCAAGCACAAACGCACTCACTCCCTATAGCTGGGCAGGAGGTGGTGTTTGTTTGGGTTTTGGCTCTTCAAGAGTGAACCACAGGAGGATGTGGTGACTGATAAATGGGGCGGCCCTCAGAGCAAATGTCTGCACCTAATTCTTTATAAAAGCATTCCTGGGTTGTATTAGAACCTAAGCACTAAGAATATAAATAGATTTATCTTGCACAGGAGTTGATCACGTTTGCTCCTCTTGACTATTATTTTTAACTTAACCGATGGTGAGATCTATATTCAAGATGCTTATCCCATGTAAGTATCGTTTAAGAACTTGGAAAAACAATAAAGGATAGCTCGTGTGTTAAAAATTAATTAGTATCTATCAGGAATCTGCCACATGGAAAGCATTTGGCGAGGCTTTGAGAAGGAATGCAAAAATTCTGTAAATATGACTGCTTCCACCAAAGTAGCTTATGAGAGAGGTGAGTATACATTCAGAAAATAAATGAATTAAGCTGGGTCGTGGCAGCGCTGAATGCAACGAAATTTAAGCTTTCCAGCCTTGGGTGCCATATTGTGATGCTGAAGTTAGAACCCAGCAGCTACTTTTAAGCCCCAAGAACATGCCAGCGGAGGGCATCCTCCTGGAGCCTGGGTGGCAGGTTATGGGTGGGAGAGCAGGTCTGACAGAAGAGGCTGCTTTCAAATCCCATCCGATGCTCTGGCAGTGGTGGAGGGTCTACCTGGCTGATCTTGTAGAGTCAAATGAATAATAGATGTATTTCTGTGACATATACTTTGATTTATAGGAACTTACTGTTTCATAAGAGAGATCGGACACAAGCCAAAAAGTTAACCATTACACTCCCAGCTAAAAACACTTTAATGTCCTTCAGGACAAAAGCAAGTATATAGGATTGTTCATGACTTAGTCCCTACCTGTCAGTGTAAGTTAAGGATGCTCTCAGGTGCGAGTAGTAGAACATTCGATCCACAGTGGCATCGGTCAGTGCTTCTCAAGCTCTACTGCACTTTCCAATCACCAGGGTGTCTTAGGAAAATGCACATTCTACTTAGGGAGCCTGGGAAGGGGCCAGAGCTTCTGCATTTGTAACAGGCTCCCAGACAAGCTGATTCATTTGGTGTAAGGTCTGCAATTTAAATAGCAAGACATTTAAAAATTAGACTTTTCCCTCCTTCATATACCAAGAAAGCTAAAAGTAGTTCCAGATTTGGTTCAGGTCAATGATGTCAGTGTTCCAGAACTGGCACATGTGAACTTGGCATATAGTGGCCAGAGGTAAAATCTAGCCCACTGACGATTATTGTAAATAAAGTAGTACTGGAACACAGCCAAGCTCCTCTGTTTATGTTGCCCATGTCTGCTTTCACGCTAGAATGGCAGAGATGTGACAAGACCACAGGACCCATAAAGCCTAACCTAAAATATTTACCTTCACCTACCTCTTTACGAAACAAGTTTGCTGACTCTCAGCTTAGATACTATTATCCACTCTGGGCTTGGGCCCATCACCTCACCTCTCCCAAACTCGCTGAGGACTCTGTTGACATGGGATAAAGGCAATATGGCTGAACCCTGACTTCTCTCCCTCCCACCCTGGCACCCCCTGCCGTGCAGCTCATCTTCTGTTCTCCAAAGGGATCATGCTTCGTTGTGGCTTCAGAAAATGCCAAGTGTCTCTCGAGGACATTGAGAATGTAGCAGAATGTGCCGCCTAAGCCATGATAAAGGCCTGCAGCTGAGCGGGTGGACGTGGGAGTGGAACGGAGGGCGGCTCCAGGTTCCAAGCTAAAGAGTTTGGATGCACAGATCAGTGAGGTACCTTGCAGGTTGTTAAAGCATGGGATCAAGTTAGTGTTTTATAGATACAATCCTGATGACATTGTGTAGAATGGCCTGTTGTATTAGTCTGGTAGTCTAGACTGCCATAACAAAATACTGTAGAGTGGGTGGTTTAAACAACACAAATTTATTACCTCACAGTTTTCCAAGCTACAAATCCAAGACCAAGGTATAGGGAAATTCACTGGTGAGAACTCTGTTCCTGGTTTGTAGACAGCTACCTTCTCTTTCTGCATTCACAGGGCTGCTTATCTGTGCTTAATGAGAGAGAGAGCGTGCACGAGAGAGAGAGAGAAGATAGAGGATGTCTCTGGTGTCTCTTCCTTTTCTTATTGGACTAGAGCCTCACCCTTATGACTTTTTTGACCTTAATTACCTCCCTAAACTCCCCTTCTCTAAATATAGTCACATGGGCTGTTAGGGTTTCAACATAAGAATTTATAGGGACATAATTTAGTCCGTAACAGCCAATGGAAAGACAAACTTAGGCAAGAAGACAGGTTGGACCATCGCTGAAACATTAGAAGCTGAAAAGACAAGGGCCTGACTCAGAGCAGTGGGCTATGGGAAGGAAAGGAAGGAAGGAGTGGTGAGAGAGGGTGGGAGAGAAAAATCAGTAGGTCTTGGTAACAGTGAATTTAAGCAAAGACGGACTGTTTCTGACAGCTGTGCTTATAGCCTGGTGATTAGAGAATGGAGTGATATGGGTCAAAGAGCTTCTTTGGGCAATAACACTAGTTTGGGATCTAGTCAGTCTGAGGAACTGTGAGGTTATCCAGGTGTACTTGGGGGATAGTTAATTCATCCCCTCCTTCTTACCCGAATGGTCATTAAAATACCTTTTATCATGACATTTTTCATATTAATTTTTAAAAAGTCGTCACACTCAGCCCTTAAAACTGTTTGTAAGAATGATCATCAGGTTCTTCCTTATCTAACCCAAACGCACGTTAGTTAGGATTTATACCAAGTGCTTTTATTCTGATTGATGGGGATGATTCCATCACCACAATGTCACACATACCATTCTCTAAATAAGTATTTAGTGAATATTCATTCATGCACACAATTAAGTGATAATTATATAGTAAATATAAACCAACGAGAAAACACTGTTCTAGGCACTGGGGACTTGAAGGTAGTTAAAAAGGAGCTAGCTAACTGTAGTCTGCTTTGGAAGTGAACTTAATAGTTCTGCTCTAAAAAATGTTTACTCATTTTCTCATCTAAGCCTTTACTCTCTTCAGTTTTCTCTGTCAGGAAAGAAGGTGTGGTAGCATTCTGAGAAGGTCTCAGTATGCTGCACTAAAGTTTAAAAAGAGACTTGTAGAGGAGTCAAGCCAAGTGACAATACCTCTAAGAGTTGATTTGACAGCCCTACCTAGTAGGAACTGGCTCTCTTAAGAAGTGAGACAGAAATACGGTTTGAAAATTGGGGTACATACACTATACAAACCCACATAATCATGTCTAGTGTTTGCTCTACTTGTGGAGATTGTAGACTCAGGCACCATTGTAAAAGTTTCACCCCAGCCTGTCTTTTTTAGTCATTGGAAAACACATGTCAGAGCAAAAGACCTTCAGGATCCTTCTAGCTGTTCCCGAGGCACTATCATTTCTTATGATGTAGCCACTTTACTGTTTGAACTTGATGCTGTGAATTCCAAACGTCTTTAACAATACAGTCTGTCTTTTGAAGGCTGGAGGACCACTTGAGCTACTCTGCTTTCCTTCAGTAGCCTTTGCAACTTTTTATTTTTATTTTTTTTTATTTTTAATGGGGTGACATCAGTAAATCAAGATACATATATTCAAAGATAACATGTCCAGGTTATCTTGTCGTTCAATTATGTTGCATACCCAAGCTTTTGAGTACAAGAACCCCACCCTAGTGTGTTTTGACTATCTCTACTTTCCCATCAACAAATATTTACTGACTCCACATGGCATGCATGACCTTGGGCCAGGTGCTGTGAGTTAAGAGGAGAGAGACTTGGACCTCACCCTTAAATAATCAAACCAGCCAAGGACAGACAAAGAGCACAGTTATGCAGCTGGGCGCTCAGCTCTGGTCTCAGTAAGACCTGAGGTGGAGTTCAGCTTCTCTACCTACCAGCTTCAGCAAGTTACTTAAATTCTTCTAAGTTTCTGGTTTTGCCTCCACAAATGGGCAAGATAATGAGACTATCTGCCTCATAGGTTTATTGTGAAGATTAATTAAGTGATAACTGTATAGTGCCTAACACAAAGAATGTGCTTCTTATAATTTAGTCTTAATATCATGATGATCATTATTTTGATTGAGAAGAGGGTACTTAGACTTTTCCCTTTGAACTCACTCCCGCCCCTGCCTTTTTTTTAAAATTCTATATCATAACTGCACGAGGTTCTCCAGTTTTAAGAGAGAGAAAGATGCTGTCTCTGCAGAGGACCTGCAATCCAAGCAGAACCCTGAGTGCAGGTGTACAGGGACCACAGATGATGAGGTGGCCCCTCCACTTAATCTGCTTTGATCCTGGTCTTATCTTCACATTCATGACTTGTAAGAATCATTAGTGTAGAAAAGAACAGAGAACCCCATTACACAGCCGATAATCATTCTTGAGATATTTACTCAATAAGTATTTATTCTGCAATTTCTGTGTGCCAGACCGAGTCAGCGCCGGAGATAGTGTGGTGCACATGGCAGCCATGTGCTCTGACATCTTGGAACACACAGCCCAGCAGATGGCAAACAAACACTTAAGGGCAAGCAGAGCTCTAGAGGTAAATGGAACGAGGCTCAGCCTAGGCTATTAAGCACAACCTTGACCTTGCTCCTGGGACCACATTGGGAATCTCATGTGCAGGGTGGCAACTGTCAATTGCCCAAATTGGAAACCCAGGGTGAAATAAACAATTGAAAGTTAGAAAACTAAGCAAGGGATTGCACAGCAGGGTTGTTAAGGCCAGTTATGTCATTGGTTTTAAATTATAAAAGAATTGCAAAAGATTGTGGATGAAGAGACAGTTTTGACCTCTCCAAACTATTTTCTAGCCAAGAATGTTAGTTCAGAAAAAGTCATTTGATGATGAAGGGGTGATCGCTGATATCTCCTGTGCCCTTCTCAGGATGACAATTCTCAGGAAACCACCAAAGATGAGTAAACTATGATTTGGAATCAAAATAATGGTACACAGTGAGAGGGCGTCAACATCATCAATTGAATGAATGACTGGAAGTGCTTTGAATTTGCTAAGTTAGCAAGTCTGGGCCAGTCTCCATGAAAATGGTAATTCTCATGGTCACAGGCTCTGCAGTGATTTTGTATAAAAATAGCATCCAGCTGCCTAGCCATCCGGCCAGGATCTGATTGCCATCTCTTGAGATTCAGGAAGTCATGATTGTCAAATTACAGCTAGACACGGCTGGAGGGAGCGTGGGAAATGGGGGCCTGAACCCTGCTGTTAGAACTATCTTCTCATTGGCATGAGTCAGCTGCTGGGTCAGGGACCAGCTGACCTCAGATTCAGTCCCTCATACACCATTCACCCTGTGATGGCAGAGGCTGCCCAGACCCACAATTCAACAATGATGGATGCAAGTGATGGATGAAGCAAACCACCAGGCATTCCAGAATTCTGGGGCAAGGTTCTAAGAAGAGGCAGCATTTAAAAGAATTAACATTTGTTGAACACTTGCTCTGTGTCTTGCAGAGCTGTAAATTCCACTTGAGTTACCTGGTAACCACGATGCTCGGTGGTTAACTCGGGGTAAGTCCTATAGAACAGGGAGTGGGGAGAAGTGCTCCACTAATAAGCATCCTTGGAAGATCTAGATAAGGATATAGAAACTGAGAACAAGACAAAGGTCCAGCTATGGGAGCCAGTGCCCTTGAAGAGGAGCTGGCAGTCTTGGAGTTGCCCGAACTGAAAGGCTGTGTAAAGAAAGTCAAAGAAGAAGAGAAGTGAGAAGGAGGCAAAAATGGACTTGGACAATGAGGTGGGACGTTAGAGGTGGGGTTGGTTCCGGATCGCAGGCCTGTCTCAGAGATTGACTCTGACTGGCTGCTGAACGTCTACCAGGCTAGGAAGAGGGTTTGGGTTGCTTTAACGCTTCCTGATTCATGACTCCGGGGTTAGCAGCTGTGGCCAGCAGAGAGGGCAGGGAGGAGATGGGATGGGTAGGCTGGTTGTAAAGGGCAAGTCAAAGGCTGTCATTTCCTGGAAAGGCAACATTGACTGCAATGCAAGGAGGGGTGCTTCTGAGAAAAAATTAGTATTACCTCAGGCTTTTGGAGAAAATATACAGATTTTCATTTTTACCAATTAACATTCTCTCTCCCTCACTCTAAATAGATGTCCCTCCCTTTCCTATCCAGGACGGGCAACTGACGGCACAGGGAACCTGTGAGACTGTCATTTGTGGGAAAGGAAAGGACTCCCGGGTCACTTGTGCAGTGCAGCTGTACGCTCAGAGGACGGCAGGTCATTGTGCGGTGCAGCTGTACGCTCAGAGGGTGGCAGGTCATTGTGCGGTGCAGCTGTACGCTCAGAGGGTGGCAGGTCATTGTGCAGTGCAGCTGTACGCTCAGAGGGTGGCAGGTCATTGTGCAGTGCAGCTGTACGCTCAGAGGGTGGCAGGTCATTGTGCAGTGCAGCTGTACGCTCAGAGGGTGGCAGGTCAGCCAACCAGCTGACCACTCACAAATGCGAAACTGCACTATCAAGATGTAACAAGGCCTGACCAGGCTGAGGCGCAGCGTATAGAGCGCCGGACTGGGATGTGGAAGACGCAGGTTTGAGATGCCAAGGTTGCCGGCTTGAGCATGGGCTCATCTGGTTTGAGCAAGGCTCATCAGCTTGAGCCCAGGGTTGCTGGCTTGAGCAAGGGGTCACTCAGTTTGTTGTAGCTCCCCAGTCAAGGCAGATATGAGAAAGCAATCAATGAACAGTTAAGAAGCTGCAACAAAGAATTGATACTTCTCATTTCTCTCCCTTTCTGTCTGTCTGTCTCTATCTGTCCCTCTGTGTGTGTGTGTGTGTGTGTCTCTGTCACACACACACACACACACACACACACACACACACACACACACACAAAAGAAGTAACAAGAACTGTTTGGAGCCCCATCTTCACTCATCATTGGCCAAGGAGTTTGACAGGCAGCATGGTGGGGGTTGGAGAGGGGATATTTTATAGTCGAAACTGCATGGGTTTAGGGTTCTGACATTAGTGCTGCCAACACCTGATTTATAGTTTAGGGCAGCAGACTTGCTCTCTCTCAGCCCCACGTTTGCATCTCTAAATGAGGGGTTGTATGCTATGATGCTGAGGGATGTTGGGATCAGATAAGAGGATGAGAAATTCTTTCCTCCCCCGCATTCCCAGACACTCCAGCCAGAAACCAGGTAGTCAAGGGAGACACCTTGCTCCTTTGTTCCCACCTCCTTAAACCCATCCCTTCCTTTCTCTCCCAGTTTCCCCTGCCTTATGTCATGCTCTCATGCTCGCTCACCTGCACACACTGGTTCTCACTGTCCAACTTTACCCTGGTTGTGTATCAGCCCCATCCACTCCCACCCACCATTATCTAGAAGCTTCTAGAAAGGAGGTATTCTTTTTTCCCTGCATCATCAGTCTCAAGGGTTGTAATACAAAATAGGCTCAAAACATTTGACAAATAACTAGGTAAAGGAATGAACTTGTTAAACAGCATATGCAAACACTTTTTTTTTTACAAGAGAGTGTATGAATGTAAGCTATTCTTCCCGTTCAGTTCGATAAGGTATATACTGTGGATGTGGCACTGTGCTGAGTACTGAGGCTATCAAGGTGAGTTAGCTAATGTCCTTGGCATTCAAGTAAGCTGAAGACCTAATAAAGAACTTGCTGTTGTAGTTCTAGTCTTAATGTAGTCTGAGTGTGGAATTTCCCCCTTCCTCAAGGGACCTCAGATTTTTTTCTCCAATGGCCTTCAGCTGACTGAATGAAGTCCACCCACATGTTGAAGAGTAATCTGCTTTACTCAGATTAATGTAATTTAAATGTTAATTATAGCTAAAAAATGATTTTGCGGCCCTGGCTGGTTGGCTCAGCGATAGAGCGTCGGCCTGGCATGCGGGGGACCTGGGTTCGATTCCCGGCCAGGGCACATAGGAGAAGCGCTCATTTGCTTCTCCACCCCCCCCTTCCTCTCTGTCTCTCTCTTCCCCTCCCGCAGCCAAGGCTCCATTGGAGCAAAGATGGCCCGGGCGCTGGGGATGACTCCTTGGCCTCTGCCCCAGGCGCTAGAGTGGCTCTGGTCTCGGCAGAGCGTCACCCCTGGTGGGCGTGCCGGGTGGATCCCGGTCGGGTGCATGCGGGAGTCTGTCTGACTGTCTCTCCCCATTTCCAGCTTCAGAAAAATACAAAAAAAAAAAACCCAAACAAACAAAAAAAAATGATTTTGCATTAACATTAGGCTGTGTTTGACCTAACACCCTGATATCAAAGCCTACTCAAATTGACACATAAAACCCATCCCTCAGATACACAGGTTATGAATGACAACACAATGTCTATCTACTGTTGTATGCCTGTAAAGTAAACTAGGTCTTTCCTCCATGAGAGATTTATCTATGCTCTTTGATATTTCAAGTAACATTTATTAATGACTCTCTCTGTATATGCCCAGCACTCTACTAGGTGCTTCCATCTATATGTGATTCATTCTTCACCACAACTGGGGATGTAGGTTTTATCATCTTTTAGAGATGAAAGTGGTCTAAATAACTTGCATGAGTTTCCACAGCGAATATGTAGTGGAGCTGAGGTTTAAGGAAAGGCCTTTCCCATGCCAAGTACAGTGATTGTTTTACTACATCATGATACCTTTAACAAATATCTAGCTTGAAGCCTTGCTTTTCCTCCAAGAAGCATTTGTTTTGCCAGAAATACTGTAGTACCATTAGCTTTTGTAACAGAGACTCTCTACCTACAAGGATGTGAATCAGTGCTCCCAGCCCATTCCATCATAGCTCTGCATCTGGGAGAGTCCATGATTGGTCACAACCATATTGGATGATAGTGAGTAAGTAGATGAAGGGGAAGCTTCCCAGATATCATGGTCATAACTGACTTTTCACACACACACACACACACACACACACACACACACACACACACACACAATTGTGTCCTTAACTTTAGGCCAGACTCAGAGCATACAGCCACAAGTCTTTCTCAATGGAGAAGATAGGATTGTTAGTACTAGAGAAATCAGTTACAAGTCTGCTCAACATATAAAGAATATTCTGCTTTAAATTTACCAAAATTAAGTAGAAATTAGACTACAAATGAAAAATGCATTGTCTCTGGAACTCCAAATTTCAGTAGGAAAAGAAGACACATGGTATGTAAATGTAAATTCAGTCAACATTTACTGATGATCTATCTACTAAGGTCCAAACAATGTTGGCCTTCTTAGGAATACAAAACAAGCAAGGCATAGTCTTTTACCTCAAAGACACAGATGTGGAGAAGGGGAGAAGCTACCCTGTTCACAAAAATTAGGTGATCAGGGAAAGTGCAGACACTCCAGTACTTTCAGCCTTTTGTATACTGCATTTTCACCAATGAAATAAAAGTTGGTTTTGCATCTCATTTGCATAATCAACAACATTCTCTGACTTGTGGTTTGCTTTTTTGATGTTCTTGTTTAATAAAAAAAAATCAAATGTTTCTTTTTTTTATCGTTTCATATTCATTTTGAAATATCCCCTAATTTTTGTGAGCAGTATATATTTCTTGAGTGGCTATTTGGTGGTAGTCATTTAAACACACTGAATCTTCACAATAATCCCTGAAGTAGATAGTACTGCCTCTTATAGAGGAGGAAACCTTGTCATAGCAAAATGGAATGATTTGCTCAAATCATACAACTGATGAATACTAGAGGTGGAATTATAACCTACCTCTCTCTAAATCTAAACCAACGTTTTTGCCTTCCTCTTTGCTCCCGAGTCCCAGTTCTCTCTGATTCTGAGTACTTTTTTCTCACTTTCTCAATGATCAGGGAAAAAAATTGTCTGAAAATGGGTAATGCATTAAATTTCATTCATAAGATAAGTTCTTTCATCAGAAAAAGGAATTCAAAGACACTTCAATGATAATTTAAAATTTGGAAATAAAGTGAAAAATTAGACATTTATCTAAATAATTACGTTTTCCATATTTGCTGATTGAAATGCCTTTCTTTCACCTTTTCTCACCTTTCCTGTGACCCACCCAGCCTACTTAAACTTAGTAAGGAAGAGAAAGATAGAAGCTGAAAAAATTCTCCCATCTTTGTTGAGTCAAACACTATCGCTGAAACAGGCCTGCACGTTCAAGGACACCCTGCCTATCTGAATCAATTGTGATGTCAACTTGAATGGGTAGGGTGTTAGTCCATGTAATGTGCAGGAAGACATGCAGCCTGAGTGAATACATTTTTTAAAATTGATTTTATAGAGAGAAGAAGGAAAGAGAGAGAAGCATCAATTTGCATTCTACTTATATATTCATTGGTTGATTCTTGTATATGCCCTAACCCGGGATTGAACAGCAACCTTGGCATATTGAGACAATGCTCTAACTAACTGGACTACCCAGCCAAGGCCAGGTGAATAAGTTTTATTCAACATGAGATATAAGAGGGCTATCTGTCCAACATGGTACTGTGAGTCTCATTCCAGCCTCATGACATGGCATCAGGTTCCACGACTCGGTCAGCAATTGTGCTCCAGTTGTTTCTTCTACTAACTACAGGCTTTTGCAAGCCTGGAACTTCCACCCACGCAGAGCAGATTGTTGAAGCTTATCTGGCGTTTGTTAGTGAAGAGCTCATTGCACTGTCATGCACCCTCTGGTTTAGACTTGATTCAATTGTTTTATAATCCAGGGGGGCAAATGAAGAGCTCTGTGTACTGATCTGCATGTAATTTCAGCTTTTCTATTGTTAGTGCTCTGTCTGCTTGGGAATTCCAGAAAGTGCTACTTAATGATAATGTGGTGGGTTGGGGCAAAGATCTGATGTTAAAGCTGTCAGTCATCAGGGAAGACTGAAAAAAACAGTCCTGGTTGCTGGAAACTGACTAGCTGCCTTTGCTTGGTGCTGACATCAGAATCTCATTTGGAAGTAACCTTGGAGGTCAGTGAGTCCAGTTGCTCATTCAAAGCAGCATTGTTGGAATATGGTCTTTCTGGTTCAGGGAGCTGGCTGCCTCTTGAGATAGGGCTATATTATGAAAGCTGAAATTGATATTAGGAGTTATTATTTGAGTGCCTACTGTGTTCTAGGTATTGTGCGGTTTCTTTAAATGTTCTTAAAATCTTGAATAGCTTTCACGAGCCTGCTAGGTAAGTCTTCTCATTCTTGTTTTTCTTTTCATATAGGAAACAGATCGAAGTTCTATGGAGCTGGGATTTGAACACACGTATGTGGGTTTAGAAGACAACAGAAGTAATTTCTCTCCATTCGCATTCTCTGCTGGATCGCCAGGCCTTGTGTCACTCAAAAGTTCAGTCAACTTCCCTCTGGGATAACAGAAATCTACAGCTTCTTTCACAATATTACAATTAACAATAATAGATTTTAAAATAATTTGCAAATATATCAATTTTCTTTTCTTTTCATACATATCATAAAATAGAACAGGGAGTTTACAGTTAAGTTTACAGATAAGGAACCAATACTCAGATAACTAAAATCCCTAAATCACAACTAAGCAATCCAGGATTCAAGCCCAGGTCTTCTAGTGTGGAGGCCAGTGGTTCTCAGAGTGTGGCACCTGGACCAGCAACCTCAACAGCATCTGGTAATTTGATTTACATGCAAATCATCATAGCCCACCACAGACCCAATAAGTCAGAAACTCTGGGGGCGGGTGCAGCAATCTGGGACAAACGAGCCCTCCAGGTGACTGTGATGAACAAGTGTGATCTAAGCTAGTGCTTCTGCCATCGCTCAGCATGACATCTACACCAATCTCCCGTACCCCTACTCAGTGGTGATTTCTGCAATGCATGGAAAAAGATGACTGGTTTTACAGAATCTTTTGTACCTGAAGTGATTTTCTTCAGCAACTTTTTAAGATTGTGCTTGGGATTCTTGGTCTGGAAAAAAACAGGTCTCAGCCCTAACAGAGGAAGGTCAGTGAAGCCCATTAAACTTAATTTTCTCAAAATGACCCGAAGGGTGACAATCTCACAAAATGGAGATTGCATTATTTTTTCTACTTACAAAATTTTATCTTAAGTCCTGGCCGGTTGGCTCAATGGTAGAGTGTGAGCCCGGTATGTGTAAGTCCTGGGTTCGATTCCTGGTCAGGGCACACAGGAGAAGCGATCATCTTCTTCTCCACCCCTCCCCCTCCTTCTTCATTCTTTCTCTCTCTTCCCCTCCTGCAGCCATGGCTTGAATGGTTCTGAGCAAAGTTGGTCCCTGGGCGCTGAAGATGGCTTTATGGCTTCACCTCAGGCGCTATGATGGCTTCATTACTGAGCAATGGAGCAATAGCCCCAGATGAGCAAGAGCATCGTGGGTAGGCACCTTGCCAGGGGGATCCTGGTCAGGATATATGTAAAAGTCTGTCTCTCCGCCTCCCTGCCTTTCACTTAATAAAAAAAGAATAAAAAATTATCTTACCTCCACAATATTGCACTTGTGAAACATAACACCATTATAATCAGATGGAATGGCTCCTAAGAGATTTTTGTCTCTGACAGGATTTGCCTATGATCATTAAATAAAATATTTTCCAATAGACTGTTTGTTACAAATTAGCAGTATGCATCTACTATTAAATCTAAGATGGTCATTAAGTGACCAGTGAAAACTATAAGGCCCAGAAAAATGGTTAGGTGAACAATTGGAAAGTTGAGAAGTGACAACTATGACTAAACAAATGACCATCAAGGTCAGTAGAAATACCACTTATTAAAAATCAGTATCTACTGGGGGAAAGGATTGCATAGAGCACAAAATCATGGCCTTTGAAGTCAAATGGACCTGGCTCCAACCACAACTCGGTCACCTCTTATCAAAAGAACATTACCTGTCTGTCTACCTTCATCCTCATGTTATGCATAGTCAACCTGGTCCCTACCGCCCACTAGTGGGTGTTCCAGCTTTCATGGAGGGTGGTAGTGGAGCAACCAAAGTATAAATAAAAAGATAGATTTAACTACAGTCAGTTGTTTTATAAAGATTTATTCTGCCAAACTTAGCAAAAATTCGACATAAAGTACTTGGTAAGCAATTATCATTATTATATGCTTTAACTTGCTGTAACTCTGCTTTATAAATTTTACAAAGTAAAGTTACTTCCCTACTTTATAAATCACCAGTACTGTGGAACTGGTGGGCAGTTAGAAAATTTTACTACTAACAGAGATACAAAAGTGGGTGGTAGGTATAAGAAGGTTGACTACCCCTGAACAGTGGGGATCATATTTGAACCCACTCAAAGTAATGTCCTGTAAATTTTATAAGCTCATCTATGAAAAACACTTAAAACATAGTAACTAACACAAAATAAAGACTCAAAAGGTATTAGAAATTATTTTTATGTGTTAAATATATATTTTTGCCAGACATGTAGTAGCTCAGACGCCAGAGATGTAGTCATGACTACGCCATGAAACTTGCCCTCTGATCCTTCAGGTCTCACCCTCTCACTGTATTCTGGCAAAGTCTGCTTTTGGCTTGTCTTTAATGCAGCACTTGGAACATATCCTGAATTCACCATATACCCTGGTGGGGCTGAGCACCGGTAGACTTCTTTCATAAGTACCGCATTTCAACAAATCTAAGATGTTCTCATTAGAAGATGCATTATTTTAGGTACTATTCAGAAATCAAAAAACACTGCTGAGCACCATTGTAAGATGACATTGATGGCCAAATACTCCCTAATTTCAATTCAAAAGGTGAAAAAAATATATATGTTTTGGAATTAACGCAATACGGCACTTCTGTTTCCTCTTTACTGCCTAGAATCTACGAAGAGGCACTCTGCCTGGACTATGTGTGTGTATGTGCTAACAGGATGAAAGGAGAAGTGCCTCATCAGAAGGACGTTTCACAATAGACGGGAACTGGCTCGGAGGGAACCGCACTGAGCCAGAAAATAAATAAAACATCAGTGCGATAGACCTTGCACCTAGAGACAGTAAATTCCTGGGCTGCCTATGAGCCACATCAAAATGAGTGTGACCAGGTCAATTAAAGATGCATGTATCTGGTCCCTACTATTTACCATTCACTATTAAGTGTAGGTCTACAGGCAAAATAACATTGATTTTTCTTTTTTTTTTTTTTTTGTATTTTTCTGAAGCTGGAAACGGGGAGGCAGTCAGACAGACTCCCGCATGCGCCCGATTGGGATCCACCCAGCATGCCCACCAGGGGTGATGCTCTGCCCATCCAGGGCATCGCTCTGTTGCGACCAGAGCCACTCTAGCGCCTGGGGCAGAGGCCAAGGAGCCATCCCCAGCGCCCGGGCCATCTTTTGCTCCAATGGAGCCTTGGCTGCAGGAGGGGAAGAGAGAGACAGAGAGGAAGGAGAGGGGGAGGGGTGGGGAAGCAGATGGGCGCCTCTCCTGTGTGCCCTGGCCGGGAATCGAACCCGGGACTTCTGCACGCCAGGCCGATGCTCTACCACTGAGCCAACCAGCCAGGGCAACATTGATTTTTCTATAGGGGTTCATATACTAGTGGAAGAGATAGATATATAAGCAGAATGCAAATCTATGGTTCAATATCTTGAACTTTGCACAAAATCTAAAAATAGTATCGGGAAAATGATTCATTGGGGGGCCCTGAGTGTGGGAGAGTAGAGGGAACACATGGGAGAATGCTTCCTGAGAAGGCAATAACTAAGCAACAGTTTTGAAAGGTAACTTAACACTGAAAGAGTAACTAGTGAGAGCAAACAGAATTGACAATGAAGTGTGGGTGTCCCTAGGGCCATTGCAACCGACTTTGTTTTTTCACAAGCTGTCGATTGTATGCCCCTTGCTCAGCTAGTCGGAGTGAGCATAAGGCAGAGGACATATGTCCCTCCACCCAAACCAGTGACTGCGAGCTCACACGCAGTACCTCATTGTTATTATACACGTACACAAAGAAGACAAAATAAAAAATCCTGGCACAGACTTCATATTATGTTTTTCCCCAAGGAATTGACAAATTGTTTTACAAAAAGCAACCTTAGGGACTGTGTTGTAAGAAAAAATTGAGCTATTCCTTTTCTTTTTAATCCCCCCTATTTTATTCTGCAAGAAAAAATGAAGGGATAAATACATTGTAATAAAGGATGAGGAAATCAGACTTATCGGGAAATTGATAGAAAATACAAGTGAGTGAGGGAGATGGAGGAGCAGGTGTGACTCTTCTCAAGGAGGGATTTTGCTATATATTCGGGAATGGTCTATGTTAGCTGGGAAAGTGTATACAACACTGGTTCGATTTTTTTCTGGGTGCTTATTCAACTTGGTCGCCTTTCTGTTGCCAATCAGTGCTGGTGGTGCAGTAAAGTTTTTAATATTTGGAGAAAAAGAACTCTGGCCAACCTTGACACTTCTACAGTTAGCAATTTCCTTGAGCCTATCAACTTGTTACTGCCAACATAAGGTCCTTCCTTATATGACAGAGTAGTTTGAACAAGAAAGTTAGTGCTGTTCTTTCCTTGTTTTTTTTTTTTTAATATCTGTCATTTATCAAATTGCCTTCTTCCTGCATCTGCCACCTACTCTACACCCTCATTTGCACTCGAATCAACAAACCAGATAACACTAGATCAACCACAGACGCATGGACCAGGGCACACATATACCAGATGACTCATCTTGGGACTTTCTGGGATTTCAGGATGAATTTATCCAGGGAGCTCAGGCTCCCTCTGAAATAAAATACTAGATCAGTTACACAATTCCCGGGAAACTGATTGTGGTTAGGCAGAGATAGACAGGACCATAAGGTTATAGTTATAATCAAGGAGACCTCAACCTGTATCAATATCTTGGAATGGTGATCACAGAGGCAAAGCCCTTAGCATAGTGCCTGGTCAGAGAAACCATCAGAAAGCTAGTTTCTCCTACCTGGGGCTGTCTCAAGGGCATCCCATCCTAATCTAAGATGATAGGTACTCTGGAAGGACCTAAAATATATATAGAAGAGGAGAAACAGAGAAAAGGGGAATTTTGTTTTTGTTTGTTTTGTTTTTATCAGAACTTGTTTTAGCTTAAAACAGGGAAAAGTCAAGCCTGAACATCTTCCTTATTACTAAACTAGCTTAGAAAGCCTCAAAAATCTCTCTCTCTCTCTCTCTCTCTCTCTCTCTCTTTTTTTTATCACACTTTGGTAGATCAGAAAATGCAGTATGCTATGTATCAATAGAACGTAATGCTTGAGTCAGACCATAAGAAACTCTTTGTGTGTACATAATCTATATTGTTTATAAAGCCAAAGGAGTGATATTTCCATCAGAAGCTTTTTTGCAAAGTCAGTTCCAGATTCTTTCTTCCTTCTTCAGTGTCTGGTGTCAGGTCATCCTGTTTCACGACGGGGAGCACTGGGGAAATAACAAATGACAGAAAGGATAGGGAACTGGTGGGTTTCAGTTTATGCATGACACGTAGATAAGTCGTATGTCTTTGACTCCGTGGATATGTGGTTAAACAATTGACTTCTTTGACTCCATGGATGAGGTGGTTAACAATTACAGTAAAGCCCTGGCCGGTTGGCTCAGCGGTAGAGCGTCAGCCTGGTGTGCGGGGGACCCGGGTTCGATTCCCGGCCAGGGCACATAGGAGAAGCGCCCACTTGCTTCTCCACCCCCCCCCTTCCTCTTTGTCTCTCTCTTCCCCTCCCGCAGCCAAGGCTCCATTGGAGCAAAGATGGCCCGGGCGCTGGGGATAGCTCCTTGGCCTCTGCCCCAGGCGCTAGAGTGGCTCTGGTTGTGGCAGAGTGACACCCCGGAGGGGCAGAGCATCGCCCCCTGGTGGGCAGAGCGTCACCCCTGGTGGGCGTGCCGGGTGGATCCCGGTCGGGTGCATGTGGAAGTCTGTCTGACTGTCTCTCCCCGTTTCCAGCTTCAGAAAAATACAAAACAAAACAAAACAAAACCAATTACAGTAAAAAAAAAAAAAAAAATCAAATACAAGTGATTACTTTTCCCTTCCTCCTTCTCCTCCCCTGCTTATGCCCGTGACATCCTTTCTATCAGGTTTGTAAATAAACCTTTCCATGGATCTGAGGATGGTAGAAGCAATCTCCAATCAGTCCCAATGAAATGTCATCGTGGTGTTGAGTATCTAGAAAATGGTCTTTTTTTCTGAGAAAGTTTATAGGGAGTGTGTTAGGAAATTAAATAATTAATACATTTTGAGCCTTCGTTAACAAGTAGTTATTAAAATAGTATTTTTAAATAAATCATTACACATATAACAAATTACATTTCAATATTTAAATTATATTTATGGAGAAATATACATTTGACTTCCTTATTCAAGTAAAGGGCGCTCGGAATAATTGTGTGCTTTTCAAAAACCACTGAAAAGTTTAGCCCTGCGTGGATAGCTCGGTTGGTTAGAGCATCGTCCCGAAGTGCAGAGGTTGCCAGTTTGATGCCTGGACAGGGCACATACAGGAACTGATGTTCCTTTCTCTTGCTCTCTCCTTTTCTCTCCCAAAAGTTAATAAAATAAACATTAAAAAAAATATTGAATACTTAGAAGTTTAACTTAATTAAAATTTTAAAGATTGGGAAGATCTTGGGCATTGATTAGCCTGCTACTCTATTTGTTTTCTATAACAAAAATGGATCTATATCCTAAATGCCTCATTCAAAAATACTTAACCAGCCTGACCAGGTGGTGGCACAGTGGATAGAGCATCAGACTGGGATGTGGAGGACCTATGTTTGAGACCCCGAGGTTGCCAGCTTGAGCGCCAGCTCATCTGGTTTGAACAAAGCTCACCAGCTTGGACCCGAGGTCGCGGGCTCCAGCAAGGGGTTATTCGGTGTGTTGAAGGCCCGTGGTCAAGGCACATATGAGAAAGCAATCAATGAACAAGTAAGGTGTTGCAACAAAAAACTGATGATTGATGCTCCTCATCTCTCTCTGTTCCTGTCTGTCTGTCCCTATCTATCCCTCTCTCTGACTCTCTCTCTGTCTCTGTAAATAAATAAATAAATAAATAAATAAATAAATAAAAACAAAAATACTTAACCAGATAATAGTTGAGGGATATGTTGAGGAACCTTTGTATCTCATCATGATATCCTGGACTCAACTCCATGGATATATTATACTGAATCATAAATATTTTTTTACAGTGTAACAGAGTCTAAGGATCTTATCCAATATAAATACAATTTGCCAACATTTTCATTGACATTCTAAAGCAACAGGATCCCAACTAACAATTATTTCTTCATATTGTACTTTTGTAACTGTCTAGTCTACCTTATTACCAACTCCGGCATTACCCTTTAGCATCTAATTAAGTGCCGAAATTTGACTCAGACAATGTCCCTTGCCCGGATCTGTTTCCATGGCTCACCAATTCATTCCTCAGTTACCACAGCCTCTTCCCAGTGCAGTTCTTTTGCTAGCAATGAGAAGCTGGAGCACCAAAAAGAATATGTTCTGTCCAATCAGAAGCAAAAACTTCTGTGAATTTCTTTTGATAGTTATAAATCCAGTTATTCACTCATTCATTCATTTAAGAGTTCTGTCTGGGACACATCTTAAGTCCCAGGCACTGGATTAAATGTTGTGGAAATTTAGAGCTGAATGAGACACTGTCCCTAGACACATGGTGTCCTCAGTCTGGTGAGGGCAAGATGTGCACACCAGACCCTGTGGATACAGGGCAGAGGAAGCAATAAATAGAAATATAAGGCGGTGCTTTGGGGAGTGAAGAGAAAGGAGCCATATCTGGGAATCATAAGGAAAAACTTTATCTAAATATGCAAAATCTAAGAAGTCAAAGCCTAAAGGTGCTAGAACTCTTCCAGGAACAATTCCATCCCCCTGCAATGGGGAAAACACAGCCCAGCTGAGAACCAGCACCTGGGCATTCTGATCATAGTAATGTCAACAGTCATTGTCAGGCCACCAAACAGAACAGGGGGGTGGGCTGCAGGATCCCTGGGATTCAGATAGAAGGTCAGAATTAGAGAGAATGGGTCAAGGGAACCTACTCAACAATCAACCCACCCATCTATAAGCACTTGAGAAACAGTCAGTTTATACAGATCTGGAAACACAGTCTCAGCTGTTCAAGCAGGCAGGCAGGTGAGCCTGGGCTGACTCTGAAATAGTTAAACAGTCGCAGGCACATTTTGTCATTTTAGGCCCATTTTAGTCAGAGGGGTACACTATCATTTTACACAGCGGAGGCTGAGGCGTACAACTAGCACTTTATCTTTCCTGGAGTGGATACAGCCCCCAACCCAGTCACTGTGCTTTAACATCCCTGTGTGTGCCTGGGAGGTGCTCAGATTGCTGCATTGCCTAAACCTTGCACCCCTCAGACAACACTGGGTGCCTCTCAAGGCCAAGACTAGGATAAGACCAGGGAGGCAGCTAGGATGCAAATACAAGGAGACAGTCACCGTCAGGAGCCCACCCTCCGCTTGCACCAGCAGGAGAGAGAGTGCTTCCTTAGAACCTATCTCCTCCACCATTATCCCCAATTCTAGGAAGAGGAAGGGCTTCAACAATTCTATGGCAGGTAGATACCATCAAACACAAGTGTGAGGTGCAGCCCAAGTGTCCATCAGTAGTGCCCATGAGTCGATAAAAAAGCTGTAGTACATTTACACAGTGGACTACTACTTAGCTATGAAAAAGAAGGAAATTTTACCTTTGTGACAGCATGGATGGACCTGAGAATTATTATGCTAAGTGAAATAAACCAGTCAGAGAAAGACAAATACCATCTGATTTCACTTATATACAAAATCTAAGGAACCATAACAAACAAAATAGAAACAGATTCATAGATACGGAAAACAGACTGACAGCTGACAGAGGTGGTTTGGGGGCGGGGTGAAATGGTGAAGGAATTAAACAAACAAACAAAAAATTCCTCATCGACTCAGACAACAGTAGGGTGATTATAAGAGAGAAGGGGAGTGGGCAGAGGTAGAAGAGGGTAAAGGGGTAATAAATAGTGATGGAAGGAGATTTCACTTGGGGTGGTGAACACAATACAATATACAGATGATGTATTCTAGAATAGTAAACCTGAAACCTATATAATTTTATTAATCAATATCACCCTAATAAATTTAATACAAAAACAACAACAAAACATATGTGGGACAATGAGTAATCTGGTCAGTTTCCCAAGGATCTGTGATTAAAAATTCCTGTTGACAGAGTTATTATAGAGGCAGGTGCTCCAAGCACCCAGTCCAAAATCACAAATAGGGGTTTTCTGATTTCTTTGTCAAGGGGAAGATTTGATTCATCCCTTAACTTGCCTCCTTCCATGAGCTCCCTTCACACCTCCCTCCCCAACTGAAAGACATTTCACAGCCTCTTCTCACTCTGTTCATTGAAAACAAATATTCAAATATACAGCCCAGAGAAAAAGATATTTCCACGTAAGATAGTTTTCTCATTCCGTTGTGGCTTAAACTTTGGTTTTAACACCTAAGTCCTACTAAGGAAGGCCAGCTGTCCTTTTCATACACTATTTTAGGATTAGTGCATATCGATTACAATAGTCCACCTTCCTGAAAGAGACTTGAAATTGGCAGTCACTTTCATAAACAGCGCGATAACTACAATATATCCAACGAGTTAAATACATGTATGGTTTAACAACTACACAATCCAGGTTGGAGCACCATGAATTTCTGTCCTTTTTCCCTTTCATCAAATTCCCTTTCTCCTGTATGTTCACTTATACCCAAAATAAAAATCCTATTTGAGAAAGAGAAACTTCTACAAGACAGAAGAGATACATGTTATTTACATACCACCATTACTCCAAAAGAAATAGGTACATTTTCCTCAAAGAACAAGAAAATAACTACATATATTTCACAGAGGTCACCAATCCTGGGATACAAAAAGGTGAAGTCTACCTCAGACAGAGCACACACGCTCTTTCATGAATTAACCCGCAGAGCTCAAAGAGTCACACAAAGCCTTTCCAACCCAGTTGATAACGAGCTCCGCAGGGAGAAGTCCCCAGGGCCAGGCTTCCAGGCAGAGGTCATTTTCCAGGGAACGTGTGCAGCCCAGCCAACTCAGAGGTTAAGTAGAAGGCTCCAACACACGGAAATACGGGCCTTTCCCTCGGTGATTCATCACTGTCGGCAAGCAGGCTAGCCGTTGCCGAGCGTCTGAGCGTAAATTACTTCACCACCGTCAATTTTAATTTAAAACCAATTTAAAGCCCTTTGATGTGTCTGAATGAAATTGAGGAACAGCTAGCTCATTTGTCATGATTAACTCTAGGATATTATATGTAGTTAAGAACAGGAAGACAGAACGAGTGATAAAATATTATAGTTTATCCAGCTATAACTTTAAGAGAAATCCTTAAATATTTAGAGAAAATTTTAGATTGCCTAGACTGCTACATCTGATCTTGTATAATTTGTTAATAACATCCATCAATAGCTATGGGTAGAAGAAGAAAATTGAGGCAGTAATAAAAAATGAAAAACCATAGCCACATAATATTTTATTTTCTTGGATCCTCACAAAATTTAGGGTTGATATTTTATCCCTGTTTTGCAGATGAGAACGCTGAGATTTGAAGAGATAAAGAACCTTGCTCCAGGTTCCAGTTCTGCTTAGTAACTGAGCTGGGATTTGAAGCAGGAAATGTTCTGAATTCAGAATCACACTCTTCCTAATAGAGTAGGCTGTTTAATCTAGATGACGACTGAGTTTACTATGGATCTGCATGCTCAATGGTAATAAATAAATAAAATTAATCTTTGTAGCAGACAATGTATTCCTGGGTGTGTGTGTGTGGGGGGGGGTAACCTCATCTTAGAAGCATGTACCTCTTTGAAAAGCTGGCCCTGAGAAGCATGTCAGTGCTACAGTCAGTTGTGTAAGCATCACAGCAGGAGAGAAAACTGATATGTGAGTAAACCTAGTTGTGTCGGAAATTGTTTGCTTCCAGCACTTTCCATCCTTTCCACCTGCTCTCTGCTTTGGGAGGCTGACCTCTGTGAACTATATTAAGGCTAACCCGCCCTCACCCTCTGGGAATCGGTCCAGCCAATAGAGGTGCTGGAAGGGACGGGGGTGGGAGGAGATTGTGTGGGTTTTGAGTTTCCCCTCCCAGTTTCCTGCTGGCTGAGGATTGGCAGCGACTGCTTGTCTTCTCAGAAGGCTGTGGTTTGTTTGTTCTAGCTTCAACTCAAATTCTCTCTTTCTCTCTCTCAGTCTTTCCTCAGAAACCCCACAATCCCCTTGCACTTGCTGAGCCTGGGTTTCCCTTAAAGAAAGGAATGAAATGAAGGCTTGTGTGCAATATATGATTTGGGAACTTTTGTCAGTGAACAGGACTATCTCAGAGAGGCAAGGAGAGCGAAGGAGAGAGAAGTAAAACGCCAAAACCAGGACAAGTCGTTGATTTCCCACCGCCATCGACTGGTGCTCGATGCCCCTTAACCTTCTGAGGAATTTTATGAAAAATGTCACAGAACAGTCTGCAAGGGAAGAACGGGGTGGGGGGGCATGAGTTGGCTCCCATCCTCCTTTCTTCAAGGGTGGCACAATACGAACTCACCCATTGTGAGGTGCTTGAATGTCACCCAGTCGTGCATGCTTGAACGTCAGGCAGGACCCCACGGGCAGCCACTGCATCAGAGAAGCCCCAAGGCCGGAATAGAGAGGTATCCCAAGCAGGCCAATGGCAGAGAAACTGGTCAAGGGCCGACTGGTCTCCATGGTGGTGGGAGGAGGAGAAGGCAGCGGATTTGTGAAAATGGCACCCTGCTGCTGCTATCTGGCGCTCTTCACCACCCTCTTGGTTTTTTGTTTGTTTTTGCTTAATGTCTCCACTCATTATAAAGAATTTCTTCTTTAAAATCTCAACTACTGCATTCGGGATGACTGTTTCTTGTTATAAGCCAGCCTGCTCACTAGTATGCTGTACCCTTTCAAGCCTGCCCTCAGAGACAAGTCCTCTCCTTTCCTCGGCATTCTCTTTCCTCACACAGTAACACCTAATGGCTTTTGCTCCCCTCTTGTATTGGGTTGAATAGTGCCACTCCCTAAATACATGTCCTTCCTAGAACCTCAGAATGTGACCTTATTCGGAGTTGGAGTTATTGCAGAGGTAATTAATTCAGTGAAGATGAGGTCATACTGGAGTAGGTTGAGACTTGACTCAATAGGTCTACTGTCCTTACAAAAAAGTTGGAAGAGACACAGAGACACGGGGAAAGCAGCCTGCGAAGATGGAGGCAGAGATGGGGGAGATGCATCTACAGGCCAGTGGACACCAAGGGGGGCCGACCTCCACCAGAAGCTAAGAGAAAGGCATGGAACAGGTTTTTGCTCAGAACACCTGGAGGGAACGAACTCGGCCAGCACCTTGACCTCAGATTTCTAGCCTCCTCCAGAACTGGGAGAGAGTCTTTTTCTGTTGTTTAGGCCTCCCAGCTGGTGGTAATTTGTTATGGCAGCCCTAAAACACTAAGGTACCTCTTCATTAAGTTTCTCCTTCAAAGTCACACAGAGGTCTAAACATGTTTTATTTACTCTCAACCCGTGAAAACTTATCTGTCCTGAGAGTGTCCCTCCAGGTCAGAGCCTTTACCAGCTATGAGTATGTGAGGAGACTGAGGGTCTCTGTGTGCTTTAAAAATTAGCTAGTATGATGCCCAGCAACACACACCCCCCTTCTAGTTAAACTCTCCTATCTGCTTACGGAAGCGTTTCATAGCCCATTGGTGGAGAGTGATTTAGGTTACTCCTCAGACCATGCCTTGCAGGATACCAGCTGCCATTGCTCTACCAGCTGGAGTGAGAGGCTCAAACTAGCGTGGGACTCTCTAAAAATGCCTGCCACCTACTCCTGTTAGTTATCCCAACAAGAGCCACACAGGACCCGGACTGCCTCAGCACCATGCAGTGATGAATCAGCTGTGGACCAGCTGGGGTGGGAAATAGACAGCACCGTGGGTGGTGGCCATTCTCCATAAGCACAGTCACCTCTTGATAAACACTTGTTCATTATTCCCTTCCTGTCCTCTTCCCTCACATTTTCTTGAACCCAGTTTTGGTACACAATGAACTCTACTCCAAGAAGAAAAGGTCAAGAGAAAGAGGATGAAACTAGCTTCTCTTGGGTTTGTTGCTTCGATGTAGTTTTTTTAGTTGAAATATCAGGTTAAAAGGAAATTTTTCCTGCCAAGGGTTGTGTTTTGTTTTTCTTGTTAGCGTTTGCATGTGGCAGAGAGTGGACACTTGAGCCCCCATGCTCCTCTGCTTCTCTGCTACCACCAAGTGTGAACTTGAAAAATGAGCAAGTCCAGCCTGACCAGGCGGTGGTGCAGTGGATAGAGTGTCGGACTTGGACACAGGGGACACAGGTTCGAAACCCCTAGGTCACTGACTTGAGCGCAGGGTCATCCGGCTTGAGCACGGGATCAGAGATGACCCCATGGTTGCTGTCTTGAGCCCAAATGTTGCTGACTTGAAGCCCAGGGTCGCTGGCTTGAGCAAGGAGTCACTTGCTCTGCTGTAGCCCCCCCTGGTCAAGGCACATATGAGAAAGCAATCAATGAACAACTAAGGTGCTGCAACAAAGAATTGGTGCTTCTCATCTCTCTCCCCTCTGTCCTTTTCTCTGACTCTCTCTCTGTCTCTGTAAAAAAAAAAAAAAAAAAAGCCAGCCCAGCCCAGCCCAGTTTGCCTCCAGCCCCCTCACCAACTGGTGACCGGAGCAGGACAATGAGTCTCCTATAGTATCCGCCTTCTGACCCATGATGAGGGGCGAAAGGCCCCCTCATCATGAAGTTGTGAGGATTAAACAAAAGGCAGGCTGTCTCTTCTACCTAGCCATTCTGCTAGTGCTTTCCACTTCATACCAACACCAGTCTTATTTTGGCCAGCACTTTTGGCTCAACAAAAACTTATTTTTAAAAAACATTTTTTAATTGTGGAAGTTAAAGATTTTTAGTTTAACAATTGGTAAGAAATATATCCTATGTCATGCCCAGCACACTACATACACACACACGCGCACATGCACACACACACGTGAAACAAAAATTCCATAAAACTTACTTTGAGTGATGCAATCTGATATCTAGTTCATGAAAGAAAAGATGCTAGTCATGACCCACTAATTGATTTTATGACTTATTGATGAAGGGTTGACCTACATTTTTAAAAACTCCATTCTAGACTGAGAACAAAAGTTCTCATTCTCATGATTAAGTTACAAAAATTGTCCCTAAGTCTATTTATAAGTAGAAAGCATGTGATCCTTGTTGAGTGTGTTGCACAAGACTCTTGTCTGATAGATGTTTCTTTTCCAAGATCCTTTTCACGATTTTAAGATTCATGCCATTTGCACTCATAGCAGATTTTTCCTACTTTCAATTTGTTCTATTATCTCACATTTTGGTTACTTTGTAATCTTCAAGCTCCTCTTAGCCTCTGCTCTATCACTCATCAGACTCACTAGATTAGTAGAGTAGAAGAGTGCCTAGAACAGAGCGTGAACACAGGAATGGGCGGGAAGCTCAGGCTCCAGAGGAGAGAGAAATCACCATTGGACTCTCATCATCTGTGTTCATGCAGATTTGAAAGTGAAGGTGCCTCTCTTGGTCTGAGATTTTTCAGTGGGTTTTGCCCTCATTCCTCTTATAGCCCCTTTGCCTGCAGGGCTCTCATGTAGGAGCTTGAGCATGTTGGTGAAGCCAGCCATGCACCTGAGGCCACTCTGCTAAAATGAAGAAAGCTTCCTCCATCCTTCCACAGCCCACAACTCCCTGGATAATCCCAAAGAAATACAGCTCCGTGCTCCCAGTGGCTCAAACATTTTGTGGGGGATCAATAGTCTATTCATGCTAATTATGCAAAAAAGAAATTGGGGGCCAGCAAGCTTAAGTAATGTGTCCTTGTTACACCACAAATTGAAAGGTTGGCACCCAAATTCACATTGCTGATTTTCCTGTGCGCTTTGCCCTAAGTTTAATGTATCTTCATCCTTTTGCAAAATGGCCAAGGGCAGGACCTGTGTATCTTCAAAGAAAATCAAGAAAAAAATCTACTCAAAAATTTTTATGGTTCTCTGAAGACAACAAGCCCTAATTTTGTTGTAAATATCGAGAAAGTTGTGATCTGATCTTTCTTTTCTCATAATTCTGTTGGCATTTCTAGCAACCCCCTCATCCATTCTCACCCCCACCATCATAGCTTACGTTCCTCACATTTAAAATGAGGAAACTGAACTTAGAGCTCTCTGGTTGAACCCCAAGGGCTACTGTTTTCCTTTAAGACTAAAACTCTTATCCTGTCCTGAGGTAGGTGGCGCAGTAGATAAAACACCGACCTGGAATGCTGAGGTCACTGGTTCAAAACCCTGGGTTTGCCTGGTCAAGGCACATACAGGAGTTGATGCTCCTCTTCCCCCCGCCCTCTACTCACTAAAATAAATAAATAAAAATAAATTAAAAATTTTTAAAAAGGAAACTAAAGCTCTCACTTTTTATACTTTAAATCTTTCTGAAATTAGACGAGAAAGGATTGATTTGTCCTTTTGATGTGGTATGTTTCTTTCCTAAAAAAAAAGCAACAAAAATGTTTATTTAAATTGATGGTGCTTTGTAAAATCTGTAGCACCTTAAAATCAGTATATATTAATTTTATTAACATAAATATATATTAGCATAGTATATATATATATGTGTGTGTGTGTATATATATATATATATATATATATATATATATATATATATATATGACTATCTCTGAAGTGTCCATATTTTAAACAGGTCAGAAATTACAAAAAAAATCTTATGAGTTTTCTAGCATTTCTAGAATTATATTGGGAACAGTTTTCAAAACTTAACATGTTTTAGATGGAATTGTAGATTTTTCTCTTATGATTAAAGCTTCTGTCAAGAATGGCTGACTATTGAACCTCTCTCTCTCTTACTCTCTCTCTGCTTCTCCTGGTTCTCACTTAAGCATCTCACATTCCACATAGTTCTACATCAATGTTGTTGACCAGTTAACCTTCTGGCCCTCTGCAATAGTCTTCAAAGGCCAGAAGGTGAGCACATCCCTCTCTTGAGTCCAAGTCAATGCTTCACGGAAACTGGCTGCTGTTGGGGGAACAGGAGAAGTTAAGGGGTTTCCCTATAATTGCACCCCTGAGGGCACTATTTAATCCTTTTGGAAAGCCCCTCTGTGAGAAGTATTTTAGCCTTTAAAAACAAACGTTTTTGCTTCTGTAGTGTTATAAAACCTTGACATTTCAGACCTGAAAGGAACAAAATTCAATGACCCACGAAAAAACAATGATGAGAAAATAAGTAAACCAAGCTTAGTGTAAACAGAAACAGAAAAATATTTTTAATTACAGAAATAAGACTTTTAATGACAAGCAGGGGTAAGATTTAACAAAAATAAGAGATTTTAAAGAAATTACTTGGCAAGATTTCCTTGGCCAGCTTACACTAGCCAACAATTTATCTCTGGTCTGTGAAATTATTGGTTTGACTCAAAAGGGTTTTGTTTTATTAATAAGTCTAAAAATTATGTAAATTCATAAAATTAATAAGTCTAAAAATATCAAATAATAGCATAAATTTATACTCATTAAAATATTTCCTGGTAGACCTACAAATGACTTCTTTGTGATGTGGCATTTATAGTTTGCTAATTTTTTAAAGTGCTACTTTTTTGTTCAGTGATGAGTAATAGAGAACTTAAATATAGTAGCTAGAATAAATATAAGTTTACTTATTCTCATGTATCAGGAAGTTCCTGGGGTGGTTGCTGGAGCTGTTTCAGTAACTCAACAATGTCAAGGCCAATGTCGCTGTGATTCCCTATCCCTGCTTCTCTCTCATGATTGTTAAATGGCTGCTGAAGCTCCAACTATCAGGTCTGCATCCAAAAAGAAAAAAGAAAAAAAAAAAAAAAAAAAGGGAAGATATATGCCCTTTGTAATTATGCAAGCAAACTTTCCCCAAAATTCCCAACATATTTTTTTACTTATATTTCATTGGCAAGAACTGTGTTACTTGGTCATTTCAAAGAAGCATGAACAGTTGAGTAGAGACAATAAAGGGGAAAAAGGGTTAAAAATGGGTGATGGATAAGCCAATGTATCATATCTGCCTGAATTTTTGTCTGTATATTTCTGATACATGGTAATACATAAAGAGTCTTGAGAATGAGCAGCTTTGATGATTTTGAGTCAACTGACATTGAAATTCCAATGTCACCATTGTTTTTTTGTTTTTTTTTTATGAAGATATGAAATCTTAAAAGTGGTTGGAGTAGATGACATGCATCATGGTACTTGGAAGTGGGATGCTGCTGTGACGGGTACCTAAAATGTGGAAGTGGTTTTGGAATTCAATTGTAGCTAGCATTCTTTTTTCTTTTGTCACATGATAGGAAAAATCCTAGACTGCATGGTAAAAATATGGATTCTGAGACTGTTGCTGAGAGTTTACAAAGAGTTAAAGTCTTAGAAAATGCCAAAATCATTATGAAGACCTGTTGACAGAACAATGGATGGTAGAAGTATAACTAGTGAGAGCTCAGAGGGAAATGAGGAACAGGTAATTGTATCCTTTCCATAAAGCAGAACTCGTAAGTGATGAGCGTAACTGGTATAATATGGCAGTCCCACTATTGCACTGTGGGAGCAAATAACTTGTTTTCTAATTTTCTAGGTCCACAGATGTAGAGGAATTTTGTGGCAGGCTGGCTCATATCCAGAGTCTCACCCATTCCCTTATTTAGAGACTTTCAATGATGAGATTTGGGGCTTTTGAGCCGATAAGATTTAATGAGATTTGGGGCTTTGAGTTGAGCAGCGCCAGGTGGACACATTTAGGCATATTGGAATGAGATGAAATGTATTTTGCACATGGAACAGACCTGAATCTTTGGGAGCCAGACAATGAACTGTTGCAAAAAGAATAATGCCCTTTTCCTCTGCCAAAATGACCACATTCTAATCCTAAAACCAATAAATATGTTACCTTACAAGACTAAAGGGATTTTTTCAGATATAATTAAATTAAGTTTCCTGAGATGAGGAGATTTTCCTAAGTTATCTGGATAGGCTCAATGAATAACAAGTTGCCTTGAGAAGAAAGAGGAGACTGGAAAGTCAGAGACACAGGAAACTATGTGATGATGGAAAGAACAGACACAGAGGAAAAGGGGAGTTGAAGATGTTACACTGCTGGCTTTGAAGATGTAAGAGTGGTCCATGAGTCAAGGAAGGCTGCAGCCTCTCAGAGCTGGCAAAGGCAAGGAAGTGTCCAGGGGTTGTCAAACTTTTTATACAAACCTCCCAGTTTTGCAGTGCTGGTCAACCTGGTCCCTACTGCTCACTAGTGGGCGGCCCAGCTTTCATGGTGGGCCAATCGCAGCACTGTTTGGTTGCTCTGCTACCACCCACTATGAAAGCTGAAACCCTACTAGTGGGTGGTAGGGACTAGGTTGACCAGCACTGCAAAAGTGGGCGGTTTTTATAAAAAGTTTGACGACCCAACCTAAGCTCTTTCTCATACCTTTTTAAGAGTAAGCTCTTCCCCAACCTCTTGGTTATGTCATTGTGGGGGGGGGGGGGTGCACCCTTAAGAGGATTCTCATTTATACCTTAGATATGTGACTTTGTATCAAAAACTTCCTTGTTTTAAAAATAGGTTTGTTCTCTGCACTATATAATAAAGCCGGCCAGGGGTTTTGACTCTTTTTTTTTTTTTTTTTTTTTTTTTTGTATGCCCTCAGCCTACAGAGGCCTCCGGGTCCCATCCTTTTTCTTTCTGTGTTTCTTTCTTGATCTCCCACCATTCTCCCTCAGGACTTGGACAATTACGAGTCACGCTGGTTCACAGCAGAAATGGGTTGTCCTTTTTGTGCCTCCTGGAGGAATTCAGCTCTGCTGACACCTGAATTTTAGGACTTCTAACCTCTAGAATTGTAAAATAATTAATCTGTATTGTTTTAAGCCACAAATTTGTGATAATTTGTTACAGAATCCATAAGAAACTCACTGTGGCCCAGATCAAATTAGAACGGAAGCTTCAAATTGCTTTTAAAGAACAAAATTAATGTTTTGTTGGAGTATGGCTACAGGGCACAGGATTATTTCAAGTGCGAAATGCAAAATAGCAATCATAATCACCAACACTTTGAATATTTACTAAGTCATGGGAAGATGCAAAGTGTACTGTAGGCATTTAATTTAACCCTCACCTGTGAGGTACACACTAACAGCATCTTTCTTTGTTTCTCAGCATGGGTGAACAGCTTGCCAGGGGCCGGGGGCGTGTGCAGCCGTGCTGGCACAGCTGGCAGATTATTAGTAAGGAGCACCGGGGGCAGTGCGCAGACTCATCAGGCTCCTTAGAGTAGTTGTCTGTTCTATCAGTGGCTGGAAACTCACAAGACCACACAGTAAACAGAAGGTCACTTAGGGGACTCGCCTCCTTCTTTTCATGGCCATTAGGAAGAACTTAACCAAGGACCATCATTCAAGCTGGAGCACTTAGTGGACTGTTGAACTGGGCAGAGAGCTCTTTGTGTTTGTCCTGCACTTTAAGAGTAGCCCAAAGGCCAGTATTAACAGAGGAAATATATGTTCGTTAAAGGCCATCTAAATAACTTCTTAATAATTTTAGGAAAAAAAATGCTACCGTTATCAGAATACAAAGGTACCTAAAAGTGATGTCTGAATCCTGATGAGGTTAAAAAATATTGGTAAATAAATAAGCATGTTGCAGCTCTCGCTTTGCTGGGTTCTGAGATAAACAAGTTTCAATGGACTCAGTTGACAGCGCGTGCAAAGCAAGGGCTGCCCGTGTCAAGTTTTCAAAGGAGCCAAAAGAAAGTGAGGCCCTAAAATAACTGTTCTGTGTCTCTGGGGGCAGGATCATCAAGCTGATCTCTGGGTCCTGATTGAAAGGAAAGAAAGTGTGTCTCATTCTCAGGGAACGGAAGGGGCTATACAACCAAGGGAATTACAGGATGAGATGCTGAGGTTCAAAAATAAACCAGATGAAGTGTCAGGCAGCTTACGTGACTGATGGACGGATGGTTATCTGAGATCTTTGTAGTTCAGAATCTTTTAATATCATCATCCTTTGTCCCAGAGGATGACAGTCCTGGCTGTTACTTCCTGTGTATGGAGGGGTGGCTGAAAAGAATGAGGCATAACCGGCCGCCTCATCCCTGTTTCCTCCCATTTCCATGTCATATTCGGGTTGTGACCACAGCTTCCAGGACCTGCGCTATTTCTGGTGATGCCTCAGACTTGGCGCTATGGGAAGATTAGAACTTAAACAGTAGTTTTTCCACTTGACAGACTTCTTTGTCATTTCCAATTCTTGTCACCTGCATTGTGTGACTTCTAATTGTGCTTAGTACACACTTAAAGGATCTCTCCTGCCTATTTTTAGAATGTTCCAGTGACAACCTTTTTTTCCCCCCTAACTCAACATAAGACTGTTAAGCACACACTTGAAAGGATTAATAGGCTATAAACAAAACGAGACAAATCAGGAACGATTACCATGCAACCACTAGCACTGCATGACAGTGTCTCTGTGTGCTTTTTAAAACCATTCTTACCACATTTGGCCCTGGCCAGTTTGCTCAGTAGATAGAGCATCGGCCCAGCATGTGGAAGTCCCGGGCTCAATTCTTGGTCAGGACACACAGGAGACACAACTGTCTGCTTCTGTTCCTCTCTTTCCTTTTCTCTCTCTTCCCCTTTCTTAGCCAGTGGCTAAATTGGATTGAGCATGAGCTCTGAGTGCTGAAGATAACTCAGTTGGTCCAAGCATCAGCCTCAGGCACTGAGGATAGCTCAGTTGATTCAAGCATCAGCCCCAGATGGGGATTGCCAGGTGAATCCAGTTGGGGTGCATGTGGGAGTCTGTCTCACTACCTCCCTTCTTCTCACTTATAAATAAATAAATAAATAATAAAATAAAATAAAACATTTTTGTACCACATTCTTTTTGTCACATTTGACATAGAGTCCCGGTTTGTGGGTGGCTGTTTACTGCCCTGATAACATCCCTCTATAGAGTCACATGTTCCTGTTAACAGGCCTTAACACATTTTAGTGTATCATCTTTAACTATGTCTCTTACCTCTCACCTGATCTACTCCACATCATCTGCAGAGCTTGGCTCAATGTTCTCACTAGGAGACATTACAGAAATAAATTGATCACAATTTGAAGATCTACTTGTGGAAGGTTCTCAGCACACCCTTTCCCCCACAGCTTACATGAGCTATTACTAACGTATAACACTGTGGGAGGCAGTTAGACAGACACGAGCAGAGCAAGGACTATAGGTTCTAGGCACAGAAGGCCACCAGGGGGAAAGCCCCGGGTGCCTAGCAATGGGCAAATCTGGGAAAATAAGGACCTCATTCCCAGGGGGACCGTTTTTCCTCCCTTAGCTGTTAATGTCGATTAGACCCTCTGACTTCATGTCACTGGTCATGAGATTTGGACCCTTGGCCTTTCCTCCCCTGGCATATTACTAGTCATGTGGTTTTAGGTCCCCTCAGAGGAGGAACAAACAAAAAGCTGAGAACAGTGCTTAGGCATTAACCCCTAGCGATAACATCTAAGCCTCAGTGTGTTTCAGCCCCAAGCCCAGGAAGGCAACAAAACCAGACAAAGAAAAGCTGCAGCTGACGTCAGGACAGCTGTACTGACTAAGGCAGGGGTCCCCAAACTTTTTACACAGGGGGCCAGTTCACTGTCCCTCAGATCGTTGGAGGGCCCGACTATAAAAAAAACTATGAACAAATCCCTATGCACACTGCACATATCTTATTTTAAAGTAAAAATAACAAAATGGGAACAAATACAATATTTAAAATAAAGAACAAGTAAATTTAAATCAACAAACTGACCAGTATTTCAATGGGAACTATGCTCCTCTCACTGACCACCAATGAAAGAGGTGCCCCTTCCGGAAGTGCGGCGGGGGCCGGAAAAATGGCCTCAGGGGGCCACATGTGGCCCGCGGGCCATAATTTGGGGACCCCTGGACTAAGGCCTCCCTGCCTTGACGTCAACCAATCAATGAAGACCACGACCCTGAGAGACACAGCCGGAGAGCTGACTGAGATCTTCCCCTGGAACTCCTCTAAAATCCCCACCCTGAAATCCCTTAGGATTGAGGTCCCAGGGCACTCTCCTCTATAGGAGCATGTTGGTGCCTTTCCCTTCCCCCTCTTCCTTCTCCTTTTCTCCCCTCAAGTGCATTTTCCTTGCTCCTCTCCTTCTCTTAAGCTTTAAGGAACCCCAGGAGACTTGCAACCAGGGAAACAGTGGGCAGCGGCAGCTTGTCCCAGGCTAATCTCCTGAACTTGCCGCGAAGATCATCTCTCCTCTTTCTTCCTGCATGACCAATAGACTGTACCTTTACTTGCTGTGCTTTGTCTCTTGATTGAATTCTTTCTCTCAAGAAGACAAGAATCGAGGTCTTGTCACTCCCCTTGTAACAACATCGTGTAAGTTTGAATTGTACAATGCGATGCCTTGATGCACATATATATTATGTAATAATCACCACAATAAAATTTGTTAACACATCTATCACGTCACATTGTCACAATTTTTTTTCCCGTGGTAGAATGTTTAAGACCTGTCTTAGTAATTTTCAAGTATACAATACAATATTGTTCATTGCATTGATTTGAAAACTGGAAATTTAAGCCCTTTGACCAACAACTGCCCATTCTCCCACCCACAAACCCCTGGCAACATGCATTCTGCTCTCTGTTTCTATGAGTTTGTCAGCACTCATCTGTGGTTCATCTTTTGAGAGTTACATAATATACTGAATTTCCACATACTTTTTTTCCGGCTTCCTCCTCCCTCACATTCAGCCTGGAATGTGAGATTGAGGGAGATACAGCTCAAAGCAAACCCTTTGTGCGTGTGGAATGTTCCCTTTAACAAACACCTCTGAGAATCCCATTGTGTGCAAGTCAGAAGAAAATACTTGTTTTTATTCACTTGCTTCGAATTACTACAGCTGAAACTGAAACACATCAAGCCCTGGTTCAGACTCTGGCAGCGAGGCTGTTATGCCATTTGTGATTTTCTGGTAAGAGAAGCAGCAATCTACGAGCTGTCCGCCTGCCCAGCTTTGTCCATTCCTGCGGTTGGACTCCAAGACAAAACCAGCCTGAATTCAGTGGTGATAACGCTGCTTGGAGAGAAATTTTCTAAGGTACTAAAACTAAGACGTAGTAAACACTCATGTGTCAACGTTCTATACTCAATAATTTATTTCATTGTGTTAATTTATTTCATCCTCACACTTTTATGAAGCAAGTACTACTGTATTATTACTTCCATAGAAGGGCACAAAAATGGCACAGTAAGCTGTGGTCATGTGTTGACTGAGTAAGGAGAAGCTGGGGTCAGAAGGAATGATGACCAGGAGCTGGTCCTGACCATTGGCATAAGATATATACTTAGAGAATGAATACAGTGGAAGGCACAGAAATATAAGACAATATTTGAAAAGGAAGACCTAGGCACATTGAGATTAGCAAATAGTAGTTGACTATGGTCTCGGAGAGATTGTTGAGGGAGCAATTTCTGGGTCTGGCAGGCAGGTAGGACTTGTGGATATCAAAGAGCATTTCAGCAGAGAGCGCACTTGGTTGCCAGGTCAGGATCTAGTTTCCAGTGATGAAATGTGAAAGCCCAACATCAACTATGGTACTGAAACAAATCTGGATTGTTAAGATTCTGATTCCAGAGCTCTGACTGGTGGGCTCAGTGGATAGAGTGTAGGCCAGGTGTGTGGTCATCCTGCGTTCAATTCCCAGTATGAGTACACATGAAAAGTGACCGTATGCTTCTCTCCCCTTCCTTTTCCCTTCTCTCTCTCTTCTCCTCTTATAGCCAATGGCTTGATTGGTTTGAACATTGGTCTTGGGCGCTAAGGATAGCTCAGTTGATTTGAGCATTGGCTTCAGACAGTGGTTGTCAGGTAGATCCAGGTCAGGGCACATATGGGAGTCTGTCTATCTTCCCTTCAATCACTTAAAAAAATATTCTGATTCCAACTAATTCCGAAGTGTGTGTGTTTTTTCCTCATACAACCAAGCAATTTCCTGATACCAGGTGGGTGTCCTATAATTCAACTCAATTCTGACACTATCTACCTAGAATAGTGTCAGATCCCATGGTTAATGGCTCAGTCCTACCATACTGTTCATTCCCACCCACTCAGTTCAGATGCCAATCCCAAACCCAGGGCGTCACACATGCTTCTTACCAATGAGCTACACATTGGAACTTCCAACAACTCTTACTTTGAGTTTGACTAATTTGCTAGAGTGGCTCATAAATCTCAGAGAAATATTTTACTTACTAATTACCAGTTCATTATAAAAGGATATAACTTAGGAACAGCCAGATGGAAGAAATGAACAGGGCAGGGTATGGGAAAAGAGCTCAGAGCTCCCATGCCCTCCCCCCCAGTGCAGCACTGTCTCCAGTCTCCCCGTGTTCAGCAACTGGGAAGCTCTCTGAAGCTTGTCTTTTTGTGTTTTTATGGAAGCTTCGCTACACAGGTACAGTTGATTAAATCATTGGCCATGGGTGACTGATTCAAACTCTAGCCTCTCTCTCCTTCTCAGAAGTCAAGTTTGGGGGGAGGAGAGAAGGGGGGACTAAAAGTTTCCATTTCTATTCAAGGTTGGTCCTCCTGGAAACCAGCCTTCTTCCTTTGGTGCTTTCCAAAAGACACCTCATTGATATAACAAAAGACACCTTGATCGCTCTCATCACAGGAAATTACAAGGATTTTAAGATCTCTGTGCCAGAAATGAGTTTGAAGACCAACATATATTTCTTATTATGAATCACAATCTCACAGTTGTCTATACAGCTACCAGAAGAGGAATTTGAGAACTGGAACCAAAAGAAACCAAGCCATCGTGAGGACTGGTCTAAGGAAGAAGTGGGAGGCCAGTTATCCAATGGGAAAAGGAGGCCAAGAGCTGAAGAACAGTCAAGGAGACATCCGAACATCACCTCCAGCTCGATCCTGGCCACTTGGAGCCCGCCAGAGCCTGTCTCTACCCTTCCAGGCCCAGTTGTGGTCAGGTGGCTCAGTTATCTTTCAGTAGGGAAAGAAACAGCAAGCTGAAGCTGATGTATGAAAAAGGAAGGGGAGTGTCTGAAAACAGGGAGACCAGTTGGGAGGCTGCTGGAGCAGTTCCGATGAGAGACCATGGTTTCTCGAACTAGCCTTGTAGCAGCAGAGAGGGTGAGATATGGTTGGATTTGTTATCGGAAAGGGAACCTGGCCCTTTGGGTCTGCCTAGGGCCAGCCAGTAGTGTGTGGGTTATTGACTTGGTGCAGGAAAGATTTTTATTACAGCTGGGGACAGTGACACAAAGGAAGGGCCTAGGGCAGAAGAGCTACGGAGAGGGCTGAGGTGGTGCTCTGCTTTGGCTCTCTGGGTATAGAAGTGAGCCAAAGCAGGGCTGCTGTCAGCTCACCAGAAAGTCAAAGAAAGGGGGGGCCTAGGAAACAGGTTCAGGGGGTAAGCCCGGGACAAGCTGCCACTGTCCAGTGCTCCTGGTGGCAAGTCTTGTGAGGACCCTTAGAGTTTAGGAGGAAAAGTGAGACAGGCTAGTATGAAGCTAGGAAAATTCCTTGGCAAGTAGAATGGGGAAACTGAACCAGAGAGCTGAATAAACTAGCCCACCAATTTACAGCCAGATGCAGAGTGTCACCTCCTTAGAGATAACATCTAGGCCTCCATTATGTTTTGGCTGCAGATCCAGATGTGCAACAATCTCAGAGATAATCCCAGCCCGGCTGCTCAGAGGCTGGCCCGATCAGTGGAGATGAAGCCCTGGGCACACCTGGAAAAACTAATAATATTCTACTGAAATCTTCCCCTAAACTCCCAGTCTTTAAAAATCCTCAAAACAAAGGACCAAGCATGCTCTCCCTTCCCCTTCCCCTTCTTCTTTCTTCTCCCTCTCCTCCCTCACCTCCAGGCGTGCATTTCCTAAACTCTAATGTGCTCATGAGACTTGCACCCAGGGAAGCGGTGGGCAGCTGCAGCTCATCCACTAACCCTCTGAACTGGTCTCCAGGTCCCCTTTTCTCTACCCATTTCTTTCCCATTCAGTTTCTAGAGAGCCAAGCAGCCCGGCTTAGGCTCTCTCCTGTTGCTTCTTCTATTCTAAGCCCTTCCTTGTTTCCGGCTTTAATGAACTTACTTTCAAGATTACCTGGACTTGTGCTGTGAAATTTTTCCTGCACAAAGAACCCACACATTACTGGCTGGCCCTGTGTGACCCAAAGGGCCACGCTTCTGTCCAGTGACGAATGGAAGTAAAAAGTTCACGTCTGAGAAGGGGCATGGGTGTGCTCTAGACTAGAGCTAGTTAGCACCGGGTCTTTGGAGGGTTTTTCTCTTTTTTGCAGGCAAGAGTCTTAAGGGAGGGCCCCAGCAGAATACTCACTGGCTTTCTCAGTATGTCCTTCAACATCTTGATTCATCAAAATGAGCATAAAAGGGAGTTTGAGGTTATTCTTTGATCAGTTTTACTTTTATCTTGGGTCTGTCTGATGCCAAATGGAATTTTGTCATTTGTTCCCTGACTTTATCCGTCCTTGGATTTGGCTGACACAAGTGGCATTAAGTGGGTCTCTGTCCTCTATTTCCCTGGCAAAAGTGACTTAAGCTATTTATTCTCTGGTCAGAGAGTAGAGGTATAAAAAATTATTCTCAAGTGTCCTTGGTTATGGATGATAAGGTCTTATGGTTCACTAACTGCCTATAAATTGGTCAAATTGTTTGACCTTGTTTAATTATCTTGTCTCAGTTTTCTCATCCCACTTGCCCAGGAATTATCCTGGCTTCTTATTATCCTGCCTCAGATTGAAAATATATTTTGGAGGTAGAGCTGATAGGACTTTCCAAAGGATGGATGTTAGGAGAAGATCAGGCTGATCCTCAGACATTAGACTTGAGCCACAGACCGAATGGTAATGCCATTGCTGAGATACTGAAAAAGGAGAGGAAGAAAAGTTGGTATCAGATATCTAAGTGGAGATGCCAAGCAAACAATTGGACATACAGTCTGGAGGTCAAGACTACCCGTATTTCCCCATGTATAAGATGTTCCCATGTATAAGATGCACCTTAATTTTGAGGCCCAGAATTTGAAAAAAAAAAAATGTATTACATAAAGTTATTGAATTCAAGTTTTATTCATCATAAAATTCATACAACTCCTCATCACTGTCAAAATTGCCATCCATTAGCTTGTCCTCATCTGTGTCTGATGATGAATCACTGTCTTCAGCTATTGTCTCGTCCTCAGTTCCATCTATAGCATTTAAAATTCCACAACCACTGTATAAAACACACCCAGTTTTTAGACCCAAATTTTTCAAAAAAGGGTGTGTCTTATACATGGGGAAACATGGTACTTCTTTTGCCTGACCTGTGGTGGCACAGTGAATCAAGCATAGACCTGGAATGCTGAGGTCCCTGGTTTACAAACCTGGGCTTGTCCGGTCAAGGCACTTACAACAAGCAATCAACAAACAGCTAATGTGAAGCAACTACTATATGTTGAAACTTTTCTCTCCTCACCCCATCTTTTCTCTGTAAAATCAATAAATAAAAAAATTTTAAAAGACCACTTCTGGCCCTGGCAGGTTGGCTCAGTGGTAGAGCGTCAGCCTGGCGTGCAAAAGTCCCGGGTTCGATTCCCGGCCAGGGCATACAGGAGAAGCGCCCATCTGCTTCTCCACCCCTCCCCCTCTCCTTCCTCTCTGTCTCTCTCTTCCCCTCCCGCAGCCAAGGCTCCATTGGAGCAAAGATGGCCCGGGCGCTGGGGATGGCTCCTTGGCCTCTGCCCCAGGCGCTAGAGTGGCTCTGGTCACAACAGAGCGACACCCTGGAGGGGCAGAGCATCGCCCCCTAGTGGGCATGCTGGGTGGATCCCAGTTGGGCACATGCAGGAGTCTGTCTGACTGTCTCTCCCCATTTCCAGCTTCAGAAAAGTACAAAAAATAAAAATAAAATTAAAAAGACCACTTCTAAGAGACAATTTTTGTATAAAATATAATGTAAACTTGCATTATGCAAATGTCTAATTCTGTTTTACAAAATTGAAAAAAAAAGTTTAACCCTGTTAACAAGGAATATCACTGTTTCTCATGAAATTATATATTCTTATTTAACTGACTCTCCTAAGCTATCTTTATTGACACACACTGTTGGCTCAGTAGAAACCATAGTTTCTCTTTGGTCAACAATACCTGATAGAAGCAAGTGATGATTCAGTTGCAGTATCAGAAACATGGTTTCCATATCAACAAAATTCTAACAACATGCAGTCATTGTTTCTAGACAAATTCCTGCTTCATTGGTTCATATCTTGTGATGGGTGTAGTCAAAATTCTTTCTTCTGGGGAAAAAGAAAAGAAAAAAGAAAGACACCCTAAAAGTTGTATTTTTCTTAACAAATCTAATGATATTCAAGTTGGCCCGTCCTAAGGCTAATGCATTGCCATGACCTCAGAGTTGTGGTATTAAGTGATAAATACCACATGTATGTATGCTACATACCCTAACTCTCAGTGCGATGAGCATCAGGCAGTGACAAGAGTTACCTGACTTTACTCAAACACCCAGTTAGATCTGTCTGGAGAAATCAATTATTTGTTGACTGCTAATTAGAGTGACATGTCCTATTAATTAAATGTCTGCTCTATGCAAGGCATTTTTACTTTATTTTATTTTATTTGGGAAAAAGGAATGGGGAAAGAGAGAGAGAGAAGCATCAACTCGTTGTTTCACATAGTTGTGCATCCATTGATTGTTTTTTTTTTTTTTACAGAGACAGAGAGAGAGTCAGAGAGAGGGACAGACAGGGACAGACAGACAGGAATGAAGAGAAATGAGAAGCATCAATCATTAGTTTTTTTTGTTTTTTTTTCGCTGAGACACCTTAGTTGTTCATTGATTGCTTTCTCACATGTGCCTTGGCTGTGGAGCTACAGCAGACCGAGTAACCCCTTGCTCAAGCCAGTGACCTTGGGTCCAAGCTGGTGAGATTTGTTCAAACCAGATGAACCCACACTCAAGCTGGCCACCTTGGGGTCTTGAACCTTGGTCCTCCGCTTCCCAGTCCGACGCTCTATCCACTGTGCCACCGCCTGGTCAGGCTTGATTGCTTCTTATAGGTACCCTGACCAGGACTCAAACCAGAGGCCTCAGGGTTGAGCTGGTACCCTTGGGGTAGAGCTATATATTGTCTTATTTTAATCTTCATAATAAATTTGAGAGTTTTTATTTTAGAGATAAGGAAATTGAGACTCAAAGAGATTACTTGCCCAGGGGTAAAATGTGAATTTATACACACAGCTGTGTCTGTATCTAAATGTCATTTTCTGCTTACTCTATTATATTGTTTACATCAGCGAGATAAGCGTCATAAAGACAAGCTGAAGATATAAAGGTGAATTGTCACAATGACTGCAACTGACTTTCACATGGTTCCATAAACACAAACAGTTGATTCTCCTTGTTTGCAGTAATTATGTCCTATGAAGTCACTGGGAACATTGAATTAGCAAATGTTGAACCCTTGTTCCTAGGGGAAATACAGTGTTAGGTTCCTATAAGCCTCTTTTGTCACAGAATTTCCAACAACCAATCAATACATAATCTTGTTTGATGTGTGTTGCTGTTCAAAGACACCTTGTTTAATATATATTGTTGATTCACTAGCACTGATCTCATGACCAACAACACTATATAACTCATACATGTACAAAGCTAACCTATGATCTCTATTTTCTTCATAAGGCACATCCCAGTCTTCTTGTGCCTGGGAACACTAAACAACACTTGAGCACTCTGATTAGGGACCAGTTTAAACAGTGACATCACCAACAAAAAGTACAAAAAACATGATGCTAAATAGACCATGAAAAAAGACACCTGTTGAGATGTGGGGAGTTTATAAGAGGTAAAAATACATGGTCTTTGTCATCAGGTAGCTTCTAGTCTATTAAGAGAGATAAGATTAACACAGATGCAAGACAACAAAACAGAGTGTGTGAATAAGATGAGTCTTTTATATTGATTTTTGAGCTCTTGGTTGCTTTTATCCTGCCCTTCCCAGACTTTTAAAGTACCAATAATACTTCCTATATGAGCTATTGTTAGGGGAGAACAGATCAGCCTAAAACCAAAAAGTCTATGAAAATTGTGACTGGGGCTTTTTATCTGTAAGAGCCAGGCTTTATTGATAGAAATAAATAGGCTTCATGGAATTCTAAGAGCTGAGCTATAATAAAGAACCAAGTTTGATGGACTGAACACTGAGTTTGCACTAACTTCACAGAAAAGTGCAGAATGCCAGTTAACATACCTATCTTCCTACCCAAAAAGGAAATGAAGATTTACCAGTGAGAAATGATTCATGGAGAATAAGACATGGTGTTTAATAAAAGTATGACTGCTGGTAGTAAAATCTTTTCTCTCCTGAGACAAAAACTTACATGGATTGGTAAAGATACTCATTATGTTTAGGGGACTCCTAATAGTACTTTCCAAGGCAGAGAGAGCCGAAGGAGACAAGCAGTCTCATAGGAAAGCTTTGATTTGAATGGCATTGGAGCAACATGGCTCTTGGGTCATCATTAGCAATGACTGAGGAAAGTAGCTAAACGGACAGACCGATCTTTGCATTGCTTTGCACAGCCCTGTGTACTATAGAATAACAAGGATAGGCAACTGCGTGTTCTGTAACACAAAACATGGGTTTAGAGGGGCTGCAGGAGTTGAGTCATAAGAGGTCTAGAAGCAGGGAAGGAAGAGGTAAAAATGTGGTCGTCATGGTTGATCAGAGCCCAGGTAGAGAGCAGAGTCATGAGCAGCAGCTGCCAGTCCACCGCGTCAAAGACCAGGCAAGATGGTTGATGCCTAGGGGTACCAGCCACAATACCCCAAAGCCTGGAGCAGGACAACACAGCAGGACAAAGGCAGACGATTACAGAAGAAACCAGATGATTCCTAAACCTTCTGCATACCAACTAAGGTCACCCCTCGGAAGAACTCTAAATTTGACTGCATCCTTACTAGAAAAGGCAAAATTTTAAAACTGGAACTAAAAAGGTTAACTTAACATGGAAAGTTGAAAAACTTTAGGGTTAGTAAAAATGAAGCCTACAAGTGAAGCTGAGCTGAGTCTAATTACAGAAAAAAATAATTGTTTTTTCTAGTTACATTCCTTCCCATCTGATTTTTGGTTATAAAATTTGAACTTACTACATGGCCAATCGTGATGCACCAAAAAAGGCCCCAGAGTATTTCAAAGTTGAGTGGCATGTGTGAGGCTAGTTGAGTGGCATGAGTGAGGCCAGAAACGGGCAGGTAATGGTTGGGAAGGAGGTGGAATAAGGTGGCTTCCAAGGCAGATTAGGCCCAACTAGAGGGAAACAGCAGGGCACTGAGTCAGAGCCCTGAGCTATATAAGTGAAAACTTGCTGGGTGTAACAGACACCTGGGGTCATCAGAGGGCTCCTGTGAAATGTATTGCATGCTGGGAGCTGTAAGCCTTGTAGCAGAGAAGGCAGTAGATTCGCCTTTCTTGCCCTGCCCATACTCCTTTGACAGTTCGCTCCTAAAGTCAGCACCATGAGCCCCGAGCTTACCTGCCTTCACATGGCAACCTCAGTTGAATGGACCAAGGGTTATACACACCAGACCCAAAAAGGCCAATCAGGAACCCTTCCCCAGGAATTTGGAATTGGGACACAAGGACTCTAGTTCACTGTTGCTCAAAATTCAGTGTATGTAAGAATCATGCGAGATTCCCTCGCTCTGCCTGCGTATACTCTTGACTGCAGTTGAAGGATATTTGAGCTTCAGGGCCTGTGATTTTCAGGATGTGCCTGATGTAGCAGGTTTGGAGCCTAGGATGTTTCCAACAGTTATCTCCAGTGAACCTAAAATAGGAAGGCCATGGATCATAAATGAGAAACAGTGCTAAGCTGTTTTAGCCACATAAATGGTGAAGCAGAAGAAGAAGGTCTAGAGAGAGAGAGAGGAGCATAAGGTGGACATGCAGAGAAAGATAGTGTGGCAGGCCGTAGGCTGATGCATCAATCACCTTTCCCACCTTCCTCCCTTGCTTACCTCACTCGCTCCAGTAGAGATTAGAGAGTCTAAGCACCTGGGTTCAGTCTTCTTTGAAGCCAGGAGGTCATATGACATGCTTTGGGCCAATGAGAGGTACATAGAAGTCTGCTTTGTTGAGGGAGAACATTTTGGGAAAGCTGTTCTGTTTGTGATAGAAAGGTAGCTATTGAAGCAGCTGCCCATTTTTGCTCTTCTTCCTCCATTACACCTGGAGGATAAGCCATCTGTAATAATGAAGCAACAGACACCAATAGAGTCAACACATGATAGATGCAGAATGGGAAAAAGGCCTTGAGTGATGGACCCAATGCCCCACTCTTGCTTGTGGGGCATGAGTGCAGCAGAATATGTTTAGATCTTTAGTGACTTCACAGAAGTGTAATCAGGACCATGAGAATAAAACTGTGGGTGAGCACACCCTCCAGGCAGACCTGGAGTTGAATCTGTGACAGGAAGAACCCTTCACTGTGTCTGGTATCAGGTGATGACCAAATAGAAACAGTTGCGAGCAAGGAGGCATGAGTAATAAAGCAGTTCAGAAGCAATCTCAATAGGAGCATTCTAAAGTAATTAAAAAGAGAGCTAATTGCCCATGCAAAAAAAATGAATCTATTAAATTTTTCTTGTTGGTATAATGAATTATCAGTAAGACATACATAATTATTCCATAGACTGTCGCTTTATAGTTATAGGCCCAAAAGAACTTAAAAACACAAAGTCTTGTCACCATCCCCCAAAAGACTCCACAGAAGTTAAAGGGAAAAGCAGTCAAAATGCAATGACAAAAATCAGAGAGCATTATTACAGAACCTCAACCCAAGAACAGTGGCTCAGATTTAAACCACCTTGGCCTATACAACCAAGTTCTAGGACCCAACCAAGTTAGAAAGTCAACAAACCCAAAATGTGCAACCTCACCTGACCTGAAAATCTTTTAAGCTTGGGATGGTACAATTGCTGAAATCCCAGGAAGGTAAACTTATTGAAAACCTAAGGAGACCCTGGCCAGTTGGTTCAGTGGTAGAGCATCGACCTGGAATGTGGAAGTCCAGGATTTGATTCCCATTCAGGGCACACAGGAGAAGTGATCATCTGTTTCTCCCCACCCCTTCCCCTCCCACAGCCATGGCTTGAATGGTTCAAACAAGTTGGCCCCCGGCACTAAGGATGGCTCCATGGCCTCACCTCAGGTGTTAAAATTGCTAAGTTGCTGAGCAACGGAGCCATGCCCCGAATGGGTAGAACATAGTCCCATAGAGGGCTTGCAAGGTAGATCCCAGTCAGGGCACATGTGAGAGTCTGTCTCTCTGCCTCCCGCCTCCCACTTAATAAAAACAAAAACAAAAAACAAAACCTAAGAAAATGGAAAATATGATTAAGAAACAAAATCAAATTCATCACACTTTATTAACCTGAAATGATGAGAAAGTTATTCTAACAGTTTTGTAACCATAGTGACATTTTATGGTAGTTTGTTTTCTTCTTAAGGTGCTAAAAATTTTATTAGTTTCCTGTTTCTACTGTTAAAATTACCACAAACTTGATGGCTTAAAACAACAGAAATGTATTTTCTCACAGTTCTAGAAGAGGCCAGACATCCAATATCAAGGTTATACTGCCTCTAGCAGCTCTAGGAGAGAATTTATCTCTTGCCTCTTCCAGCTTCTAGAGGCTGCTGGCATTCCTTGACTTGTGGCCACATCATTTCAATCTTTGTCTCTGTGTTTATATGGACTCTTCCTCTTCTGTGTGTCTGTATAATCTCCTTCTGCCTTTCTCTTATAAGGACACCTGTGATTGAATTTAAAGCCCAGCCAAATGATAGAGGATAATCTCCCCATGTCAAGATCCTTAATCACATCTGCAAACTGAAGTGACATTTTTTTTTTCCTTAAGAGATAATATTTCTAGGTCTTAGGAATTAGAAACCATTATATTTGAAAGGCCATAACTCAGCCGGAAACAAAGAAAATCTGATATGCTTAACTTGAAATTTTAATCTACCATTTAGATATGTTTAAGTTTATAATTAATATATGAGCGTTTAGGAAATTAGCACAACTAAGTGGAAGAACAAGTGAATGCTTCTCTCTCCCTTCCTCTCTCTGTCTCTCTAAAATCAATTAATGAATAAAAAAAAAGTTTAGGGAATTATTATTTGGTAAGGTATGCGAGTATTTAAAGAAATGTTGCTTGTTTTTAAAGTGAATTTTTAAATAAAGTCAGTAGATTTATAAATTAGACTTTAATCAAAGTACAAATGATAGTGCATAATCTTCACACACACAAAATCTCTTGGATTTTAATAAGTTTAGATTTTTTTACTTGATATCTCTCTTGATTTACTCTGTGTGTGTGTGTGTGTGTGTTAGCAACCCTCAGCAGACTATTTCTTACTCGTACCCTAAGAGATGAGAAGGGAGTTGGATTTTTGCCAGAAGCAAACATGTGCACACCCAACTGCATGTCCCACGAACAACAAGCGCTAAGGTGAGCAAGGACAGGCAACCAACACCACTGGGTCATTCACAGAAGTAGGCGGTGGCCTCACTGCGAATACACGAGAACAGACTCTGAGGTCACCAATGAACCGGAAAGGATAAAGGGGGGCAAATACATATATAAAAACAACTGTTGTTTGCCTCATATCGACTCGTGTCTTGTGCTTGTGGTTTTTGTTCCTTTAAGCAGTGGGTCACTGAGCTTCTACAGAATGTTTTGTTTTGTTTATTTTCATTTACCTTGCCCAGTGTGTCATAAGTTTTGAAGCTTTCTGACGAAGGATGTTTTCTGAGATGTATTTTTTTCAGTATTCTCAGGAATTCCCCATATTTATCCAGTTGAACATTAAGACAAGAAAATTCTGGGGCTGGGCAGGGTGGGGGGGGGGGATAAAGCACCTTCCCCTTCCTTCAGTATATCCAGTTCCTAAAGGCTTCCTGTCCTGGTCACTGTTCTTCTTTTCCTCCAAAGATTTCCCACCCCTGCCACCTCAGAGATTTCTGCATGCTGGAGCAAAGATGGTCCCACCTCATAAAATTTGCATTAAGTTGCGTGATATGGGGTTCTTCTGGAAAGCGGTGCCCGATCAAGACACCTCAAAAGGCACTTGGAATGATTTTCACCTTCCCTACGTGTTCCCCTTTCGATTATTTTGTGTCTGCTGAAACCACATCCACCACTGAAGTATACTTTTCCTTTGGCCCTCTTTCAATTTGCTGTGTGGTCAAAATGTTGGGCCAACTCATTGTATGCTACCTTCCTTTTTGAGAATGACTTTATTGAATACAATGCACAGGATGAGTCACAGCTATTTAAGGCCATTCACTCTATTGGTTGCACCAAGTACTACAAGCTGTTACTAATGATGATGTGCAATGTATGGCTTTTGATCTTCAGGATATGTTATAAATAAGAACTCAGTCACCTTCCTTACAGTGTAATCAGTTCAACATACCTGGCCCCGTTTTTTTTTGCAACTGAGGAAACTAGAGGGAGGTAGCTTAAGTAACGTACCTTGGGTCACAAAGAGGCGTCTGTGTCAGAGAAGAAATATGTTCATTTATGATGACTAGATGAAACATAAATCACTTCAAACTAGAAACACTTTACTACTGCCAAATTAATATAGTTTTTAAGTCACTAGAACAGCATTTTCTGAAAACTATGGGAGTTTCCTTGCATACCTTCCACTGGAATACAAATAAACCCCAACTCAATGAAACCTTTGAGAAGAAATGAAGTTATGAGAAGTCTATATGACATTTTTTTTTCAGGTATGTGTTGACAGGTTGGAGATAAAAAGTAGGTTAGTCAAGAGCATTCCACAAAAGAGGGGAGAGGGAGGGTGATGACTGAGACAATTCTAACTGGGAAGGTGATAAAGTCTATTTCATTCCTAATAATATGTACGCCTTCTAATGTGGAGTCTTCTAGTTTCTTCATGAAAATGACTGTAGAACATTGGAGAGGTTGTGAATAATAGCATGTATTTGGAAGACTACAGGGAATTCCAAGTTCCTGGTTGAAGATCCAATTTAAACACACCTTGATCTGTTTAGTCAATTCATCGCCTGGCCTTTGTGGGTGTTTGTTTTCCGTCTGCCTACAGCCTTCCTCTGTGGAAATTTCTTTTTTGTGCTATTAAGAGCAGTACATATGAAATCTCAAAAGTCAAAACAAAGGAGAGTGACTAACTTGAAATTTCTTGAAGAGAAAATGGGGAAATTTCACAAAGGTCCCACCAGGGTTGGAAAAATAAAGAGTCTAAAAGTTTTGGGAACTGATCACATAAGCACATAAAATCAAGTAACAGATAGAGTGGGAAAATCGATTCTCCAGGGAATCCCGATGGCAGTGATGCTGAATCATCCCAAAGCCTGAAGTCTGTGTCACCAATAAATCCCCAGAATGGACCTCTGTTACCCTAGAAAACATGACCGAACTCACTGAGAAATCCTCACTGTGTCCGGGAAAATGCATTTCAAAAACACATTGTTTATCCTGGCCAATTTGCTCAGTGGATAGGCTGTCGGCCTGGCATATGGGTGTCCCAAGTTCGATCCCCAGTCAAGGCACACAAGAGAAGTGACTATCTACTTCTTTCTCCTTTCCTCTCCCCCTTCTCTCCTTCTTTCCCTCCTGCAGCCAGTGGCTCGATTGGTTCAAGCATTGGCCCAGGGCTGAGGATAGTTCAGTTGGTCCAAGTGTCAGCCTCAAGCACTAAAAATAGCTTGGCTGATTCAAGCATTGGCCCCAAACAGGGCCTGCAGAATGAATCCTAAATAGGATGCATGTGAGAGTCTGTCTCACTATCTCTTCTCCTCTTGCTTAAAAAAACAAACAAACAAAAACCATATTGATCAATCGGATTAAAATTTTAAATACATATGTCATTGGATATACACACACATCAGTATAGATATCCATATGGAATATAGTGTTAAGAACATAGAATTAAGAGCCAGAACACCTAGATTTAGAACAATCTCACTACTTCTGTCACCCTGGAGATTCTTTGATGCATTGAACTTTAATTTCCTGTTTGTAATACAGGATAATATTTCTTTCCTTACCTCAGTTGTTATGAAGCTCAAATGAAGAAATAAATGGGAAGGCCCTTTTTAAACTAAATAATTACTCAAATATAATTTACTATTACTATGTCCATCATTATAAGTAAATTGTATATTGGGAAAGCCTCTATATTTTCTGATGCTATTGTTATACCTACAAAGCACATGTAAGCCAGGACTAACTCTAAAGCTAAAGATAAGGGGGTGGCAGTAAGGGACAAAGACATAAGATGTCTTATTATTTTATTCTCTTTGTTGAACAACTTAAAATAAGGCAGGAGTTGGCCCTGGTAGGGTTGCTCAGTGGATAAAGCATCCTTCCAGTGTGCAGAGGTCATGGGTTTGACTCCCAATCAGGTCATATAGGAGAAGCAATCAATGAGTATACAAACACGGAACAACTGAGTGCAACAATGAGTTGATGCTTTTCTTTCTCTCTCTCTCTCAAATCAATGGAAAATTGGGGGAAAAAATGTGTGGGCTTTAGCATCAATTTGAACTTAGGTATAAGTTCAAATTCTGGTTTTGCACTTACTAGTTGTGTAGCCTTTTAAAGATTTCTTGACTTCTTTGAGTCTAATTTTTCCCATTTGTGAAATAAAGATGATAACTGTTCTTACAGAGACAACGCTCAGTAAATGCTACTAAGCCATAGTTTGAATGACTTCAATCAGCTAAGAAGAATGACAGTAAATAAGGAATATTTTCCTTCTTTATATCCCTTGAATTGGTCAATTTGCTCCCCAGAGCAACTCAGCTGCCAGTCCATACAGTGCCCCCACGCACAGCAGGGAAAGGTACCCAACCTCAGGACACCATCACCCTCAGCAGGAGGAGTCTCTAAGACAACAGTGCAACTGGAATCTCCCAGAGCCGGGCAAAGAACCACCTGCCCAGCCTCACATGACAGTCCCATCTCTGCAACTGTCTCTTTCGTGGAAAAAAAAATATCACTTGTTGAGTTAGAACACAATTGTAACCTCAAATCCTAAAGAAGTTGTGTGTTTTTTCTTTCAGGTCTTTAGATTGCCTTCAGGGTCACAGACCTCATTCTCGCTGAGGGCCTTCTATTGGACTGAGAAGAGAGAATGAACCACACACAGCGTCATCTCAGGTTCTTGGGGAGTAGGACAGACAAGAAAGCATTTTTCAACACAGAGCTGGCAAGGCTTGCATTTTCTGGCCAGGTTAGCAGCACCCTTCCCACAAACCTTCTTCCACAGAGAACCCAGCTGGTAAGACATGAGGAGACTCGGGTCTTCTGGCGGTTCAGACAAGAAATAGAGTCTTCAACTGAAGCAAGAATGACTTTTTCACCTCTCATCCTCATTAGCTAATGCAAAAAAAAAATCTATTTAAAAAAATTTTTTATTGATTGATTTTAGAGAGAGAGGAAGGGAAAGAGAGAGAGAGAAAGACATTGATTTGTTGTTCCACTTATTTGTGCATTCATTGGTTGATTCTTATATGTGTCCGGAAAGGGGACAGAACCTGCAAGCTTGGCATATAAGGATGATGCTCTTACCCAACTGAGCTATTAGGCCAGGGCTAATAACTGTTTTTGTTTTTTTGTTTGTTTGTTTTAAAATTTAAAAAAAAAATTTTTTAAAGACTTTATTTATTCATTTTAGACAGGAGAGAGAGAGAAAGAGAGAGAGAGAATGAGAAAGAGAGAGAAGGGAGGAGCAGGAAGCATCAACTCCCATATGTGCCTTGACCAGGCAAGCCCAGGGTTTTGAACCGGCGACCTCAGCATTCCAGGTCGACACTTTATCCACTGCGCCACCACAGGTCAGGCTTGTTTTGTTTTTATATTGCATATGATGTCTGAAAAAAGAAAAAGTAGTGAAAGTCATTACTTAACAATGTAAAGTAATGGAGGGAGGGATCTATGGAAAGTAATCTCACAGGGTGATCTGATCATAAATTCCTAACTGGGCAGGTCATGGTGAGTAGTCACACCCCAGGCATATAACTTTTTCAGCAAAAAGCTTATCGTTGCCTTAAGCAAGCCCTGTCCATTATTTCTGTGTATCTCCCAAATAGATTAACACACCTTTGAAATGCCCCTTTTCAGACCCCTCCTTCTAAAGCGTATAAGAGAGCCCAGAGCCTGACCAGGTGGTGGCGCAGTGGATAGAGCGTTGGACTGGGATGCGGAAGACCCAGGTTCGTAGACCCCGAGGTTGCCAGCTTGAGTGTGGGCTCATCTGGTTTAAGCAAAAGCCCACCAGCTTGAGCCCAAGGTCGCTGGTTCAAGCAAGGGGTTATTCAATCTGCTGAAGGCCCGCGTTCAAGGCACATATGAGAAAACAATCAATGAACAACTAAGGAGTTGCAACGCGCAACAAAAAACTAATGACTGATGCTTCTCATTTCTCTGTTCCTGTCTGTCTGTCCCTGTCTACCCCTCTCTCTGACTCTCTCTCATTCTCTGTAAAAAAAAAAAAAAAAGAAGAAGAGAGCCCAGAATCTTAACTATCCTGTAGTCTGACCACCATCTTGCTTTCTCCCACCTTCTTCTCTTCTTAATCTCAAAAGCATAAAAAAAAAAAATACAAAACTGTTAGAGCCTTGAGATCTTGCTACCTGTCATGTGTCATCAGTTTGGCTCAAGTAAACTCATAAAAATTCTTTATAGGTTTGGATATTTCTTACATTGATGATGGTATTTAGGAGTAGTAGGAGCAGGACCCAGGCAGCTGAGCCTACTGCCCTTAGGGTCCCAGCTAGACAGGACCTTGCTGCCACCAAGGAGACAGGGTGAACCTCTCCTGCTTCTGGCCACTTCTCCAGCACTCTCTGATGTATCCTGGCCCTTTCTTTCTTTCTTTTATTTATTTATTTATTTATTTATTTATTTATTTATTTATTACAGAGACAGAGAGTGAGTCAGAGAGAGGGATAGACAGGGACAGACAGACAGGAACGGAGAGAGATGAGAAGCATCAATCCTTAGTTTTTCATTGCACATTGCAACACCTTAGTTGTTCATTAATTGCTTTCTCATATGTGCCTTGACCACAGGCCTTCAGGAGACCGAGTAACCCCTTGCTGGAGCCAGTGACCTTGGGTTCAAGCTGGTGGGCTTTTGCTCAAACCAGATGAGCCCGTACTCAAGCTGGCTACCTTGGGGTCTTGAACCTGGGTCCTCTGCATCCCAGTCCAACGCTCTATCCACTGCACCACTGCCTGGTCAGGCCTGGCCCTTTCTTTCCATGCCTCTTCTGCCATCACTATTGTAAGGAGCTGTTGCTTCTCACAGATCACTGACCTGCAATGGGGCCACCTGCTTTTGTACTTAAGCTACTGAGGTGAGCCATGGTTAGCCCCTTGGTACCTCTGAGGCTGGTTTAGCAGTTAAGCCTGGGCCTCAGCAAGAAACGGAACCAAGAAGTTCCCTTCTCACAGGACTTGTAATTTGACCTCCTTCTCAGAACAGCGATAAGAGGGATGTGGTTTCCACTTACTGGCCTAAAAGCACATCATTCAGTCATTTCACAGAGGCCCAGAAATGGGAGCCCCAGAAAGACTGAAAACTTTATGAGAAATTTTATAAGGAGAATCTCTCAGCCTGTCTTGAAACCCAGAGACTAGTGAACTACACCTGAGTGGCAGGACTGCCAGGAATTTCCTGAGACATATCAAAGAGATCTGCACACACACATGGCCCTGGGAAGACTGAGTGTGTGGTGCAGATAACACCTAAAACAAGCACAGTGCTGGTTTACAAAGGACTTTCATTTTTATAAGCTTTTTTGATCTACGTAACCTTAGGAGGTATTATCATAATTCTAGAGATGACAAAATGAATGCTTCGAGAGGCAAAGTGACTTCTAAAGTCACACAGCTGATGAGCGGTGAACAGGGTAGACCTTGCGCTCTTGACTTCTAATCTTCCTCTGGAATTTCTGGTGGGAAAACAGAGCAAGAGAATGCTGTTAGTAGCTCTACCTAATGAGCTGCTGCAGCAAAGTTGCCCTCTGAGCACTGTTTACACAAGTACCCCAGCCTTAGGCTCCCACAGTGTCTATAGAACTTCTCTCTGGGGGAGGGAGAGATGTACACGCCTCTAGGAGCTGTGGTTGTGTCTGGAAGTCTCACCTTCAGTTTCTCCTCTAGTTCACTGCATTTGTGACCCTTGATGACACAAAGGTATCTGGGAACAAAACACATGATCCATTGTCACACCCTCCTGAGTCACCAACCGTGTACTACTTGGCTGCTCTGTGCCAGGCCCTTTGCTAGGTACATGGAACATATGACCTAATAAGGGTTAAGTCAGGAGCTAAGTGAAAGGGTGGGAAAATGGAAATGAGCAAGTCCAGAATTGTGTACAGAGGACAGAGGTGGGAAGCATGGCAAAGGAGAACATCTCATCCAACACATGATCAATTTCCTTAACTGAGAGTAGAAAGGGGGTAGGTTTTTTTTTTCTTTGTTTGTTTTATTCTGTTTTGTTTTTTATTGATTTGAGAAGGAAAGGAAGAGCGAGAGAGAGAAACAGAAACATTGATACATTTCTGTATGTGCCTTGACCAGGGATCGAATCAGCAACCTTTGAGCCACGGGTCCCCAAACTACGGCCCACAGGCCACATGCGGCCCCCTGAGGCCATTTATCTGGCCCCTGCCGCACTTCCGGAAGGGGCACTTCTTTCACTGGTGGTCAGTACTGCAGAGTACTCCTGCAGTGCTGTATGTGGCAGCGCTGCAAAGTGCAGCATCGCACGTACAGTACTACTTCCGGTGACGCAGGATGCACGCATCACGGCTCCGGAAGCGTGTCATATCACTTATTACGGCTAGCAGTGACAAATATGGAACCAGACATTGACCATCTCATTAGCCAAATGCAGGCCCATAGTTCTCATTGAAATACTGGTCAGTTTGTTGATTTAAATTTACTTGTTTTTTATTTTAAATATTGTATTTGTTCCCATTTTGTTTTTTTACTTTAAAATAAGATATGTGCAATGTGCATAGGGATTTGTTCATAGTTTTTTTTTTATAGTCTGGCCCTCCAATGGTCTGAGAGACAGTAAACTGGCCCCCTGTGTAAAAAATTTGGGGACCCTTGCTCTGAGCTTGGGGATGATGCTCTAACCCAGTGATTTTCAACCTTTTTTGAGCCGCGGCACATTTTTTACATTTACAAAATCCTGGGGCACACCACCTACCAAAATGACACAAAATGACACTCTAACACAGTACATATTATACATAGTTAATAATATAGTTTCTAAATGTATTTATACTCACTTAGTGTGAAACCTGGGCCTGTTTCGATGAACACAAAAGGGATATCCTGGCAGGAATGGTAGAAAAACACACACGAAGCTCTTCCTCAACAGTTCTCAGTCTCTCTCTGTTTTTAGTTTTTATCGCAGTCAAGCTTGAGAAGCTCAGCTCACCATAGATATGTGGTTGAAAATGGGAGCAATGTCAAAATAACTTTGTTGGCCAGAATGGGGAACTCCTTGGCAACAGATAACCAAAAACTGTCCAAAGGAAGATCAGCAAACTTTAGCTTTAAAGTTAGATAACACTGTGATGCTTTGTGATGCATTGTATATCACCCTCTATGGGGGCCTCTTTTATAAAGAAAAAGGTCAAATATCTATATACATCATCAGGATAGATATAACCAGCTGAGGCTTCAGCTTCATCTAGTGGTGGCAACATTTACCTCCAGTCCTGACCAGGATTAGAAATTGGGACCATGGGGAGGAGTAGCAGCTTCAACTACTCGCCACGGCCACACAATGACAAGTGCTTGGCAGCCCGAGCGGGACCTTCCTGGGTGTGGATGAGAGGCGGCCTACTATTGGCTCATCGCTAGTGGTCGGGATGAATCCTAGAAGGTGATTGGTCAGTGAGCGTTCCCTGTGCCTCCACTCTTCCTGTCGCTGATAGCTGGAGGGATTGTGAGGGGAATGTTTATATTTGGATGGAGGCAGCTGCCGGCGGGCAGGATAAATAGTCCCCCCCCCCCCCCCGCGAGCCGTATCTGGCACGTGGGTCGTACTTTGGGGACCCATGTTTAATTTCCCCATGGCACACCTGACCATGTCTCACGGCACACTAGTGTGCTGCGGCACACTGGTTGAAAAACACTGCTCTAACCAACTGAGCTATCTGGCCAGAGCAAAAAGGGATAGTTTCATACTTAGGATGGCTGACATTTTCAGGTCCCCAGAAGACAGCTTAGAATGAAGGGTAGAAGATTCTTATAGAGGGACAGCACTGTGCTGACCAAAAGGAAGCAGGTTCTGGAGTCTGACATACCTGAGTTCAAACTGGGGCTCTACAATGAACCATGAGGCTCATTGCAGCTGGTTATGGTCCTCTCTCTACCTCACTTACTGGTATATAAAAAAGTGGGGCTGGAGTAATGCCTACAGCATAGTACTGTTGGAACACTAAGACAGTGGGCTTCATTTAATGATGGGTTCCCAAACTGGCACCACCCCAACTCTGGATGTTGGATAAGAAAATTTATTTATGCCTCAAGGGTTGCATCTATTAAACTACCTGTTGGTCAAATAAGTTTGTAAATATGATGTATATGTTTGCTTGCTTATAGTTTGCACAAGGTATGGGGGACAGGCTGTAAGCAGGCAAGGTTGTTACAGCCTAAGGCTTAGTTTTAAGACTAAGCCCTTCCCACCCTTTTAACACTATTATCTTTTTAAAACTAAGCTTTTCCCCACATCCTTGACTGTTGCATGATGTGGGGTGGTGCACTCTCATGGGGAATCCCATTATGCCTCAGATAACTGACTTTGTATCAGAGACTTCCTTGTTTGTATATTGGATTAAAGGTTTTGATTTTTTACACTATAAAATGGGGCAGAGGAGCTCATGCAGGAGGAGAGCAGAGAAAGGCCACATGGAGGAGAGGAGAAGCAGCCAAGATGGTGGAGTGCTGATGGAGAAGCCAGTTTGTGTAGAGAGAAGGAGATGGGGAACAGAGATGAATAAGGGTGGTGAGATAGAAACCTTTGATTCTAGGAAACTTGGATAAGTCAGTGGCTTTGGGAGCCCTGAATGGAAAGGGAAGTGTTTTCCCACTGTCTGTATTTCTTGCCCGGTGGGTGCAAGCTAGGATTAAAGCTAATGGACCACCAGTTCTTGGCTTTGTTGTTTCCTTACCGTCTGTTCGAATCAAATGTGAACCTGCATGGGCCAGGTGGCTGTGATGGTGGCCGCCACTACTGGCCATACATTTGGCATAGTCTGTGGCAGGATTTGAATCAGATTGGTATGGAGCCTCCACTACCTTTGAGCAGTGGAGTAGAGGACTGGCTGCTGTTATGGTTCCCATGGCTGTCCTTTTCGGGGCTGAAGGCTGGCTGACTTTTACAGCCATGAAGGAAAACCGAGAGCTCTGTGGAAGAGGCTGCCCAGGACCTGCAAACCGAGCAATAGAAGGAACTGGAGCAAATGTGGGAGAAAGATGCCGACCCTGGAGCTGGAGCAAGCAACAGAAAAGGAGGACAACCAGGTTTGCGAGATTCACCTGGAAATGGAGCAGCTACTGGAGAAGGAACCACAATTCATGAGTTGCAGCTTGCCCTGGACTTTGTGGAGAACCAGCAGCAGCGGGAGGCCAGGGCTAGGGCTGCACGGCCCGCAGAGCAGAAGGTGGCAGAGGCCTGGGGCTCAAGCCTGGCAGCAGTAGCTGGTGTTTCTAGTTCCTCTTTGGAGGATGAGAAGAATCGGGCTGGAGCTGCAATCTGTAGTCTCCAGAAGATGAGAGCCCAGCAGCAAGGAGTACCTACTACGTCCCTGGTAGGTCTGCAATTTTGGGGCATAAGGGTGAATGCCATCGTGCTCTCCGGAGCAGAGATGGAAATGCTGACTGCCATTGCCACATGCTCCTCCTTGGGACAGTGTAAGACCTTCTAGGATGGCAGGGATGAGGGGGGTGGCTGATGCTCCATGTGCATGGATTTCTTGGACTAAGACAGGAGTGGGCACTGGCTTCTGTGTTGGATGGACTTATGGATTTTGGACAATGCGAAATACCCTGATGGGGGTGGGAGGAGGCTTTGCTCAAGGCCCTCCTATCCCGGGAAGCTTTTCAAATGGCTAGAAAGAAGGCCGAAGAAATTTTGTGCTTTTGGCAAAGTGTTCAGAGACTAGTGAAGTGTATCTTTGCAATTATTGAAATTGTATGATTTGTCATGTTATTGTAATTTGTGTAATATGTCTAATTTCCTTGTGCAGTGTTGGTCAAATGAGTTTGTAAATATGATATATGTGTTTGCTCGCTTGTGGTTTGTGTTGGGTGTGGGGGACGAACTGTGGGCAGGCAGGGTCGTTGTAGCCTAGGGTTTAGTTTTGAGACTGGGCTTTTCCCCACACCCTTGACTGATTGTATGATCTGGGTGGTGCACTCTCATGGGGAATCCAATTATGCCTCGGATAAGTAGCTTTGTATCGGAGACTGCCTTGTTTGTATATTGGATTAAGGGTTTTTGGTTTTCTACACTATAAAGTGGGACAGACCAGGAGCTGGCTCACACAGTTCCTGCTATCACGATTGCAGGGACTTCCCTGATCCCTTGCCCTTCTTGGGAAAAGCTGGTTTTCTGCTTTTCCCTTGTCTTCTATTGTGGTTTGCCTGTCTTGGTGAGACACCAATAAATAGGATGGCCCACCATCCTCCCACTCCGCCATTTCTTTACCGTCTGCCTGAATCCAATGGGAACCTGCATGCGAATGGCCATGATGGCGGCTCCTGGCCTTACAGTGCGTATCTGCAACTGAATGGGGACAGCTGTCCGATGCAGGAGGGCCTCTACTGGAGCTGGGCTTCCCCGTCGAGGTCGCTCATTCAAAATCCGAAGTACTGTCCATAAGCGGCGTGTCCATCCGGTAAGAGAGCCGGTGCCCCCCTCCTGTCACAGTCCCTGCTTTAAGAGTCCATTATACCGCTCAATGATACCAGCAGCCTGGGGGTGGTAGGGAACATGGTACTTCCAGTCCACCCCCAGCTTTTGAGCCCATTGCCTAACCGTTGAACCAGTGAAATGGGTACCATTGTCACTTTCAAGGACCTGTGGTCACCCGTATGCAGCACTCAGGTGGTCCAGAGCCTGTATGACTGCCCTCTGGTCAGGGTTACAAGCAGGGTAAGCAGCAAGTAGCCCGATGGCAGTATCTACACAAGTGACTGCATACTGGTACCCTTCTGACTTTGGTAAGGGTCCAATGATGTCTATCTGCCATCGTGTCAGTGGAACATGACCCCTCTGGATCTGTCTAGGTGACACCAGTGGTCTCTGAGGGTGCTCCTTGGAACATACTGCACATTGCTCACAGGCTGCAAGTACCTCTGCATAAGACACAGGCAAGTTCCAAGCCTTAACCGTAGCCCACATAGTTTTCTGTCCTGCATGGAGCAGGTGCCGGTGGAGCCACTGTGCCACATCACCTGCAGGTGCAGTCTCCAACCATCGCACCCTTGCCAACGTATCTGCCTCATCATTCCCAGGATGAGCTAGAGGGGCATGCCTTGTGACATGATATACTGTCACCTGCTTCTGGTGTCCTATTTCCCATAAGTCCTGCCACATGGCCTGACCCCATAGTGGACGGTGCATTACCATCCACTGGTTAATGTGCCAAGTAGCAATCCAAAGGGTCAGTCCACAATAGACAGCCCAACTCTCAGTACAGATCACCAGAGGTGAAGGTTCATTATGGGCAACTAGCCAAACAGCTCTTAATTATGCCCATTGGCTGCTTTGGCCTGTACCCGTGTCCATCCAAATAGTCTCAGTGGCCGGATGGAAGGCGATAGCCATCCATTTGGCAGGTTGGCCCCTGCTGGAACCATCAGTATACCAGGCATCCTCGGGGATGGGCACCTGCCCCTCCTGGTAGGGACTGACCTCAGGTTCTGCCTCCTGAGCCCCAGTTGCACCTGACTCTAAGGTCGCATAGGTGACTGGACCCAAGACTTCCTGCAGTTCTGCCCTCAACGGGCTGGTGCTAAGAGCACAGCGTTGTTGCAGATAGGCACCCCACTTGGCCAGGGTAGACATTTGGGCCATACCACTATGTGGTTTAGTTGCCCAATCTCTCACCCATCCAGCTATAGGGTATGTTGTTTTGACTGTAACTGGTGTTGTGGTTGTAATACTCTCAGTTGCCAGGAGGGCAGCATACACAGCTGCCAGCTGCTTCTCTACTAATGAGTAACGAACTTCAGCACCTTTCCACAATTGGGACCAAAATCCAATAGGTTGCTGTAGGTGCTCTGTCCGCCGCCACAAGTCCCATCCAAACCCCTCCGAGGTTACATGAACATCCAGCTCACAGGGCCTGGCAGGACCAAACACATTCAAGGCCTGTGCCACCTTGACAGCTCTCTTAGCAGCTGCAAATGAACCTTGCGCCTGCTCAGTCCAATCCCAACGAACCCCCTTTCGAATAAGGTTGTACAAGGGGCATAGTAACTGAGCCAAGTGCGGTATAAATGCTCGCCAATACCCCAACAAACCTAAGAATTCCTGTAACTGTTTTACCATAGTGGGCACGGGGTATGCTTGAATCTTATCTATAACTGCATCAGGGATAACTTTTGTCTTACCCGACCAGACAACTCCCAAGAATTTAACAGATAACCCAGGTCCTTGTAATTTGTTCTCGTTAACTGCCCAGCCACATGCTTTCAAATGGGATAGCAGGGTAGGAACTGCTTGCTCCAATTCTGGAAGAGAATCACTAGTTAGCATAATATCATCAATATAATGGTACATGCAGACTACCTCTGGCTGTTTCCATTTAGCCAGGTCAGCAGCCACCAGCCCATGGCACAAGGTGGGGCTATGCAAATAGCCCTGGGGTAACACTGTAAAGGTCCATTGCCGCCCTTCCCAACTGAAGGCAAATTGGTCTTGACTCTCTGCGGCTATATCAATAGAGAAAAAAGCATTGGCCAAGTCTGCCACAAAGTGGTAGGTCCCCAACTCATGACTTAGCCGATCCATCATGTTAGCTATCAAGGGAACAGCAGCATGCAAAGGGGGAACAACTTTATTAAGTTCCCTGTAATCTACTGTCATTCTCCAGGTTCCATCTGCTTTGCGCACAGGCCATACTGGGGAGTTGTAAGGACTGTGTGCTGGCCGGATGATCCCCACCCTTTCTAGTTCGAGGATTGTCCCTGTGACTTCTTCATAACCACCTGGCAGGCGGTACTGCTTGGTGTTAGTCCCACGCTGAGGGACGGGTAATTGCAAAGGGGAATGTGATGCATGTCCCCGCAATACGGCCTTCATGACCCTGATCCGTGGCCGAACTCCCCAGCTGTAGTTTCCAACCACAGTCCTTGCAAGACATCTACCCCCAAAATATATTCAGGAATAGGAGATACATACACCTTATATGACTTAGGAGGCAGTCTCCCTATCCCCAATGGAATAGTTATTGGCTTCACTTGAACAGTTTGGCCCCCATAACCGTCAATGGTCACTGGGGTCCCAGCAAACCGCTCTGGGTTTCCATAGAGAAGGGAACATTCTGCATCTGTGTCCACCAAGGCCAACACCTGTTGTACATTGGAAGGGGACCAGTGGATAGCCAGTTCCACATGTGGCCTCCGGTCCCCGCCCATCCCCGTTAGACGGGTCCCTCGGCCTTTTTCCTATTCAAACTGGTACAATGGGTCTTGGGAGTTCTCCTCTCCCTCGGCCGTCTCTATCATATAATCTTGTAACCGAGCTGTGCGCACACCAAACGTTTTATTGGTAGCTGCTGGGGCCTTTCGTCTCAGTGGCTGGAACTTCTGTTCTGGTCTAAGCTGCCGCCAAAGCTCCAAAAGAATTTTATTAGACTGGCCATCCAATTTCCCCTTATCTGCTCCAGCCGCAATCAAGTCTACCCACATCTGCGTTCGGGTAACCTTTACAGGCCCGTTTTCCTTGTTAGTTGGGGGGGCAACATAGGCAGCAGCCCTCACTGCTTTATGATCCCGAGTGGCCTCCAGCTCTCCCAAATCTGCTACCATCTTTGTAACTGCATTGATGGGCTGGCCCACATAAGGACCCAAGATAGCCACAAGTGACCCAAAAAGGGCTGACGGGGCGCTAGCAAGGACAAATTCCCTCATTTTTGCTGTAAACACTTCCTCATCTGGCCCTCAAGACCCAGGGTTGAAAACAGCATTCTTCATACCTAGTTCCTGAAGGGCCTTTACTAACTCACTGTAGCACTGCCACCGACTCATTGCCCCCGGCAATTCTCCAGCATTCTGCCAGACCATACGAATGGCGGCCATCACCCATTCTAATAGGGTATGGTCTCCTGGGTTGCCATGGCAGTTCTGAAGACGCTGCCTCAAGGAAGAGTGTGTGGTAATGGCGGCCAATTTCTCCATCTCTGTTCCGGAGAGCATGATGCCATCCACCCCTATATCCCATAATCGTAGTAACCAGGTTACCAGGGATTCAGTAGGTTTCTGCCTAAATTGTGCCCCCAACTCCATCAGCTCTGCCTGGGTATAGGGCCGGACCACAGAGTGTTCCATTACCTGGGCGGGAGGCTGTGGCTGCCCCTGAGGGACTCTTTGTTGCTGGGTTTTTACCTTCTTGGCGACAACTGGTCGGGCTCTCAGTGTGCATATGGCAGCTTCAGCCTGAGCCTTCTCATCCTCAGAAGAGGAGTTGTAAGCGCCTGCTCCCACTGACTCAAAGCCAATCCACCGGCACGGATGCTGCTGCTCCTTTGGTGACCGTTTAGGCTCCTGTGGCTGCTGGCTTTTGACCAGAAGCTGAGACTCGAGCTCTTGAATCCGCAGTTGTTTCTCCAACAACTGCAGGTGAAAACGTTCAGCTTCCAGGGTAAACTGCAACTCTCGAACACGTAATTCCTTCTCCAGTGCTCGCTCCAATTCCAGCCTTTTCTGCCATTCTATTTGCAATTCATACTAAAGCTTTTGACCTCGGGCAGCTTCTCGCAGAGAACTCCTGGTTTCCTCTTGAGTAAAAAACATGTAGCCCATGGCCCCTAAAAGGACAGCCATGGGGAGCCAGAGCAGCAACCAGTACTCTATTCCACCCATCAGGGGTGGCGGCCCCATACCAATCTCTGAATCCTGCCGGAAACTACGCCAGTTGTAAGGCCAGGAGCCGCCATCGTGGCCATTCACATGCAGGTTCCCATTGGATTCGGGCAGACGCTAAAGAAATGGCGGAGTCAGAGGATGGTGGACCATCCTATTTATTGGTGTCTCACCAAGACAGGCAAACCACAAAAGAAGACAAGGGAAAAGCAGAAAACCAGCTTTTCCCATGAAGGGCAAGGGATCAGGGAAGCCCCTGCAATCGTGATAGCAGGAACTGTGTGAGCCAGCTCCTGGTCTGTCCCACTTTATAGTGTAGAATACCAAAACCCCTAATCCAATATACAAACAAGGAAGTCTCCGATACAAAGCCACTTATCCGAGGCATAATTGGATTCCTCATGAGAGTGCACCACCCAGATCATACAATCAGTCAAGGGTGTGGGGAAAAGCCCAGTCTCAAAACTGAACCCTAGGCTACAACGACCCTGCCTGCCCACAGTCCGTCCCCCACACCCAACACAAACCACAAACGAGCAAACATATATATCATATTTACAAACTCATTTGACCAACACGCACCAAGAACATTTTACTCAAGCCAGGTTTCGGACAGCAGGGCAATGTGCTCTTGCCTGCTCCAACAGCCCTTCTTAAAGGACAATGGCTTCAATGGACTTGGCCCTGGACTGTACAGGCCCCCCATCTGAGATGGGTGGCCTTGTTGGCACCATGGGGAAAGGGGTTAGAGGTAGACCTCCAGTTAACTCCTTGGGCGACCAGCACCTGGCCACCTAAGGTAGAAGTGTATTATCCCTTGAGTGCTCAAGGGGACAGCATTTTGAAGGGCACCTTTGTCATTTCTTTATGGCCAATAATGAGTTCTCCTATTTTAGTACACATAGAACCAGGAGATGCTGGTGTATTGGCCAATAAGGTTTGGTATGCCCGCTCAGGGCAGCCTCTGGTGCCAGCTACGGTGCTGTCTGCAGACAAAACTCTGGCCTGTATTCTGCCAGAGGGAAAAGATTTGCCTCTCTTGGTGCCACTGACAGCTCTCTCATTTCGTCCATAGCTTTTGATCTGTTAATCCTATTGCTGTAGTTGGTACTATTTCTGTTTATGCAATGTATCCCACTCCTTGCACAGTGACCATCATGGAAGATACCTGTGGTTTAGATTGTAAAGCGAGCAAAAGGGGTGAAATGTTGGTCAAATGAGTTTGTAAATATGATATATGTGTTTGCTCTCTTGTGGTTTGTGTTGGGTGTGGGGGACGGACTGTGGGCAGGCAGGGTCATTGTAGCCTAGGGTTCAGTTTTGAGACTGGGCTTTTCCCCACACCCTTGACTGATTGTATGATCTGGGTGGTGCACTCTCATGAGGAATCCAATTATGCCTCGGATAAGTGGCTTTGTATCGGAGACTGCCTTGTTTGTATATTGGATTAAGGGATTTTGGTTTTCTACACTATAAAGTGAGACAGACCAGGAGCTGGCTCACACAGTTCCTGCTATCACGATTGCAGGGGCTTCCCTGATTTCTTGCCCTTCATGGGAAAAGCTGGTTTTCTGCTTTTCCCTTGTCTTCTTTTGTGGTTTGCCTGTCTTGGTGAGACACCAATAAATAGGATGGCCCACCATCCTCCGACTCTGCCATTTCTTTACCATCTGCCCGAATCCAATGGGAACCTGCATGTGAATGGCCACGATGGCGGCTCCTGGACTTACATGCAGGAATACCTGTGCTCTAGATTGTGAAGTGAGCAAAATGGGTGGAATGTTGGTCAAATATGTTTATAAATATGATGTATATGTTTGCTCGCTTATAGTTTGCATTGGGTATGGGGGACAGGCTGTAAACCGGCAGGGTTGTTACAGCCTAAGGTTTAGTTTTAAGACTAAGCCTTTCCTACCCTTTTAATACTAAGATCTTTTCAAAACTAAGCTTTTCCCCACACCCTTGACTGTTGCATGATGTGGGGTGGTGCACTCTCATAAGAAATCTCATTATGCCTCAGATAACTGACTTTGTATCAGAGACTTCCTTGTTTGTATATTGGATTAAAGGTTTTGATTTCTACACTATAAAATGGGGCAGAGGAGTCCATGCAGGGGGAGAGCCATCTGCCATATGTTATAGTGTAGAAAATTAAAGCTTTTAAGCCAATAAACAGATAAGGAAGTCTCTGATACAAAGCCACTTATCTGAGGCATAAATGGGATTCCTCATAAGAGTGTACCACCCCCCAGCATGTAACAGTCAAGGGTGTGGAGAAAAGCTTAGTTTTGAGAAGATCTTAGTATTAGAAGGGAGGGAAAAGCTTAGTCTTAAAACTAAGCTTTAGGCTATACTGACTTTGCAAGTTTGCAGCCTGTCTCCCACACCCAAAGCAAGCAAACATATCTATCATATTTACAAACTTATTTGACCAACAAGGAGCCTGCCAGTCCCCACACATGACTTGGTGCAGGTCCCAAAGGTCCAGATCCAGGGCTCACTTGGCCTGTTTGCTTCCACCCTTCCTGTGGATTTAATATGAGACTGTCTTAGGAGGAAACTCAAACCACAGTGGGCACTGGTCTCACAAGGTAATGGTTGAGAGCACAGCTCACCAACAGCCAGAATAATTGTCCCCATTACTATCCTTGTTATCCTTGTGATCACCATGGATCCATGGTGTGGTGAAGACGACCTTGAAGCAAGCTTAATGTTCATAAAAATAAGGACTGTGATTTTTAGAGTTTTCATATAAACTCAAATTCAGTGTTCCTTAAATTTGTGAGATTCTAAACAAGTCCCTTGTTGGGCAGATAAAATATATTATGCTCACTGTTGGGCAGTGTTGGTCAAATAAGTTTGTAAATATGATATATATGTTTGCTCGCTTGTGACTTATATTGGGTGTGGGGGACAGGCTATAAGCAGGCCAGGTCGTTGTAGCCTAAGGTTTGGTTTTGGGACTAAGCTTTTCCCCACACCCTTGACTGATTGTATGATCTGGGTGGTGCACTCTCATGAGGAATCCAATTATGCCTTGGATAAGTGACTTTGTATCAGAGACTTCCTTGTTTGTATATTGGATTAAGGGATTTTGGTTTTCTACACTATAAAGTGGGACAGACCAGGAGCTTGGACACACAGTTCCTGCTATCACAATTGCAGGGGCTTCCCTGATCCCTTGCCCTTCATGGGAAGAGCTGGTTTTCTGCTTTTCCCTTGTCTTCTTTTGTGGTTTGCCTGTCTTGGTGAGACACCAATAAATAGGATGGCCCCCCGTCCTCTGACTCCGCCATTCCTTTATCGTCTGCCCGAATCCAATGGGAACCTGCATGTGAATGGCCACGATGGCGGCTCCTGGCCTTACAGGCAGATAAAATATATTATGCTCACTTTGTTAAAGATGGCCCTGTCCATGTGGAAGCCCATCGCCCTGATGATAATATTAGTTGCCCTTCTTGTTTGAGATGGACGTGATTATATTAATGTGTGTTGGGGTACAGATAGTAAGCAAGCAGGATCCTTATAATGTAAGGCTTAGTTTTAAGACTAAGCCTTCCCCACCCTTTTTGATTTGGGGTGGTGCACTCTCATGAGAAATCCCATTATGCCTCAGATAAGCGACTTTGTATCAGAGACTTCCTTGTTTGTATATTGGATTAAAGGTTTTGAGTCTACACTAGGGATAGTCAACCTTTTTATACTTACCACCCACTTTGTAAAAAAATTTTAGTAAAAATTTCTATCCGTCCACAGGTTCCACAGTAATGGTAATTTATAAAGTAGGGAAGCAACTTTACTTTATAAAATTTATAAATCAGAGTTACAGAAAGTTAAAGCATATAATAATAATTACTTACCAAGTACTTTATGTTGGATTTTTGCTAAATTTGGCAGAATAAATCTTTATGAAACAACTCACTATAGTTAAATCTATCTTTTTATTTATACTTTGGTTGCTCTGCTACTGCCCACCATGAAAGCTGGAATGCCCACTAGCGAGCAGTAGGGACCAGGTTGACTACCACTGATCTACACTATAAAGTGGGGCAGACTGAGAGCTTGCTCTCAGTTCCTGAGATTAAATTAGAGAGGAGAGCAGAGAAAGGCCACATGGAAGAGGCCAGGAGAAGCAGCCAAGATGGCAGAATGCTAAAGGAGAAGCCAGTTAGTGTAGAGTTTGTGCAGAGAGAAGGAGATGGGGAGCAGAGGTGAATAAGGCTAGTGATCTAGAAACCTTTTATTCTAGGAAACTCAGATAAGTCAGTAGCTTTGTGAGCACTGGATGAGTGGTTTTTGGAGCCCAGTGTGTGTTTTTACTTGCCCACCGGGTGCAAGCTAGGATTAAAGGCAATGGCCCACCAGTTCTTGGTTTCGTTGTTTCATTACCGTCTGTCCAAATCTAATGCAAACCTGCATGGGCCAGGAGGCTGTGATAATGGCCGTGGCTACTGGCATTACACTTTTACACTTACTTTGTTAAAGATGGCATTGCCCAGGTGGAAGTCCATTGCCCAGGTGATTGCCTGGGATGGGTGTGATTATGTTAATATGTGTTGGGGGAGGGCTTTTACGCCAAAAGGTTTTAAAAGGAAGAGAGATCATGTTGTTCCGGGAGAAGAGTGATTACATTCTAGGACAAACCCATGCTGTAGGAAAGCAGAGAAAGGCCACTTGGAGGAGGCCAGGAGAGGCAGCCAAGATGGTGGAGTGCTGAGGGAGAAGCCAGTTTGTGCAGAGTTTGTGCAAAGAGGAGATGAGAAACAGAGATGAATAATGCTGGTAAGGTAGAAACCTTTGATCTTAGGAAAACTTGGATAAGTCAGTGGCTTTGGGAGCCCTGAATGGAAAGGGAAGTGTTTTCCCACTGTCTGTATTTCTTGCCCACTGGGTGCAAGCTAGGAATAAAGCAAATGGCCCACCAGTTCTTGGCTCTGTTGTTTCATTACTGTCTGTCTGAATCTTATGTGAACCTGCATGGGCTAGGCTGCTGTGATGGTGGCTGTGACTACTGGCTTTACATCCCTGGACAAGAAACAGACAACTAGAGGCAGCCATCTCTGCCACACAAAACAGTGAGCTATAAAGATTGAGTGGACATCAACAGAATTTAGAGTGTATCTCAAAAGGAAAGCAATTCTTGATGACTGCTAGCCACTGGCACCTCACCATAGCTTCCAGAAGGCAGAGCAGACCTAGCACAAGACTAGGCTGAGATCATTTTATATTTGGTGCCATGGAGCATAGAACTGAGGTCAAAGATCTGCAGAATGCAATGACCCAAGTTCCAAGAGACTGCGCTATTGTGCAACAAGAGTATTTTCCTGGATCACAGAGACTCCCTCCTCTCCATCTTTATATTCTCAGTGTTGAGCTCAAAATAGATCATCATAAATGTTAGAGGATGGTGACAGATATTCCATGTTTCAAACAAGAAATATTTCAGAGATAATGTTTTTATATGGAGAGATGTGTATATAGACATATTTGGGTATAAAAGATAACTACATGTGTGAACATATGTGGATATAGTAGGTAAAGATATGAGTTTGCATTTATGTTATAGGACAAAGACTGAACTGGTAGGTTCAGTCTACTGAGGAACTAGTATTCTTGTGTCTCTCTCTTTACCATTAATGGTAAGAATCATTAGCCACTGACTTCCTCTGAGAATAACTCCAGCACATATATTCTAAATGAAGAAGGAGATCAGTATTTATTTCCAGGATGACTAAAGAGCCTGTGTGTGCATAAAGGTTTATTGTATAAGGTCATGTAATTCACAGGAAATTATATCTGGGTAACTACTGATTATGCTATATTGAAGAATCATTTACTGTTTTAATTGTACAATCCCATTTTCACCATGATTTTTCCACATAAGTAGCTGATTAACCTGCAAGGGTTGATGCAGCTGTCTAAGAAAGTGTCATAGTAACTATCCAAAGCCAAAAGCATTTCTCCTACAGGCCCAATGTCTATCTCCGGCGAGGGAAAAGGGAAAACACACCTTCTGGAAACTAGAGCCTTCTCAGCGTGCTGCATTGAAATTCATACTTCATCTGAGCACCTGAAACTTAACTGAAATTCCTACTTGTTGAGAATATTATTTTCCTTTTGTGAGTTCATATTACATCAGAATCACTCTCATTTTCTGGCATTAGAGGGAATGGGAAAAGTTTGAGGAAACAGAAATACTAAATTGGCATCCTTTTCTTTTTTAAAGATAGACACTGAGTTCTACAGAACAGTGAGGTAATGCTTATTCTTGGCAAATTTCCAAAACCTTTTTTTTTTTTTTTTTTTTTTCTGAAGTGAGAAGGAGGGAAGCAGAGAGACAGACTCCCGCATGCGCCCAACCAGGATCCACCATCTGGGGCATTGCTCCATTGCAACCAGAGCCATTCTGGCACCTGAGGTGAAGGCCATGGAGCTGTTCTCAGTGCTCTGGCCAACTGTGCTCCAATGGAGCCTTGGCTGTGGGAGGAGAAGAGAGAGATAGAAAGGAGAGGGGGAGGGGTGGAGAAGCAGATGGGTGCTTCTCCTCTGTGTGCTGGCCAGGAATCAAACCTGGGACTTCCACATGCTGGGCCAGTGCTCTACCACTGAGCCAACCAGCCAGGGCTCCTAAATCTATTTTTAAGCATTTGGTTTGGTAGCAAAATTTTTTTAATGCAGTTATTCCCAAGGGCTAAATATGGGTTTTTAGAAGCATAGTATCCCAAAATAAAGTAATAGGCTTTTTAAATGGCAGTCCAGAATGGTTGCTTTCATGCAAGAGTACTCATAAAGATACTGCATAATTCAAACTCACAAAAGGTGTTTTTGAGGGTGTATTAGCTATACTTGTTTAAGTGGTCTTCTCAATTATTTCCTGGTTTTCACAATTTCTCTCTTTCTCTGGTTTTGTCTTTTTGTAATAATCTCTAAGTTTGAAAACCCCATTAACTGTAAAATAGTGATTGTATTTTGAAGCTATTATGTCAATGAGGTTTTCATTCCCTTCCCTTTTTCCATACATCTTGTATGTGATGGCCAGGCTGCCATTGTAGTCCAAGGAGAATGGGGGAGAGTGAGCAACAGTTCAGAAAAGCACAGCATTGGGACCAGGCCCATTGGACATCAAAAGGTCCATTGGATATTGTAGAATTTACAGATTGTAAAATAGCTCAAAGTCAATCGAAGGCAGAGATAACCCAGATGGGTATACTAGATAGAATAGCCATCTTTTCTGCCAATTCCAAAGTCTTTCACAATTTTCCCTGATATCTGCTAGCATGGGCTAGGATTCTTGCAGAAGTTCAAATCAGTTATAGAAATTAAAGTTACATATTCTTTGTATATTTTTAAAGTTATGTGTACACTTGCAACTCTGTGAAATCACCTTCCAGGGACACGACCACCATCTGCCAGTAACATCCATCTGACAGATCCCTCATCAGTGCTCTGCAGAACTAAGGGTGACGTACTGAGCCAGACTCTCAGAACCTGAAGTGCTCCTGTGAAGGGCCCTTTAATTCAGTGCTGCCAAGGTCTGAACTTGGACAAAGTGAGAAAAACACTTCTCTCCAACCTGAGTGCCAACCTCACTTATATAAAAGGACACGACGAACCCATGCTCCCCGGGCTTGCATCATCTTAAAGAACTGTCCTTTAGATTTTGTTTTAGAGCTCCTCTCCCTACAACTCCTGCTAAGAGGCGGATTTAGGTCGATTGAGGCTCCGGGTGCAGAAGAAAACATTGGTCCCCTTAAAAAAAGAGAGAGAAACAGGGAAAATAAAAATACATGTTAACCATAATTTTAAATAAATAAAAAATATTATGTACTATTAATGTTAAAATTGCACATATGAAACCAAACTTGGTGTCATTAGAAAAAAAGGGTAAATTTGGAGTTTTGCAGGGCCCTTCAGAAGTCGGGGCCCAGGGCGCGCGCCTGGTGCGCCTGCAGTTAAATCCGCGTCTGCTCCTACTAAGATCTTGTAGACCAGTCCAAAAGGCCATCTGAGTGATGGGAAAAGATAATGAGATCCACCCTTTCATTCTTTGGTACTCTTAAAAGTCTTCTGTGATGGTGTTCAACCCATCAATCTGTCCACCCATCCAGTCTTCAGAGCAAGCCAGGCACAGGGCTAGGCTTACCACAAATTAGTAGAAGCTTTCTAAATTTTATCAAATGACTGCTTTCCAAGGAGTTCTGTTTCCTATCCAGGGTGATAGCATAATGGCTCAGGGAAAGAGCAAAGTGTAAGAGTCAAAGAAATCCCACCTTATTTGCTCTCTCTCTCTCTCTCTCTCTCTCTCTCTCTCTCTCTTTAGGTAAATTCCTACCATCTGCAGAATATGGAGATATAATTCTCGCCATCTGATGATCTCCTGGGTCCACTATGCAGCTAGGTCTCAGGTTCAGGCTGACGGATGGTAACACATACTCTCTTCCTCTCGGATTCTTATTTTACTTCTGCATCGGTCATTTGTGCAAGTTTTACATTTTCAGTTCTTTCTGGTAAGGTTCCTTGCAGGATAGTATTCTTTATCTTATTACAACCAATACTATTAAGTCATAATCCTGTTAACTTACTTGTCACCTAGTTAAATGACTGCTGTGGACTAGATCTCATTCTTTCTCCTTTCACCATACACTTGTCACGAATGATTTAATCTATTCTTAGTTTTTATCACTTTCTTCTCCACTCCTGATTGCCAACCGGGTTTTTCTAATTTGTAATTTATAGCTGGGGTTTTTTATATTATCAAACCCGAATTCATCAGCCTTTCCCAGAATCCGCTCCTTTTATTTCCAAACTTCATTTTTGTGACCCGTAAGGCATCCCAACTTTCCCGTTCGTTCAAAACCGGGACCTTTTCCAGGTTTCTATTGTTCTGCGAACATCGTTCTTTATAAGGCTGGTGCTGAGGCCGGAAATATAAAGGAGATAGAATACCTTCCAGATGTTCAAAGGGCTTAGAAATAGACAGACATTTACTTCAAGACATGGAATAACTTTCTTAAATTTTTTAGGCTCTTCCAGGACGTGGTGAGCTTTCTTTTCCCTTTTAGCCAAGGCTAACAGACCATCCTACTGGAGTGGGAGAGGACATATAAAATAGCCCCAAGCATCGATGTTTCTTGTTGGTTACCTCATGGGAAAACAAAGGACCAGCTCTGACCAGGGTAAGGAAATCAGCCCCTGAAGCTGCCTCCTTCTCCCTGACCATTTAAAGAGAGGCACCCTAGATGTGCGAAGTAGGGACAGATGGTAATTGGAGAAAGATGATCAAAGGAGAAGTCCTTCATTCTGGTGACATTCACCTAATGATTACCATAAGACTAGAAGAGCCCAAATGAAATTTCCATTTGGGAACACAGGATTTAAATTCACACCCTTCATCATTAAACAAATGTTTACCCAGTCCCCATGCTGTGAAGTGTCTAGTACAGTCTAAATGACAGATGTTTGCAAAGAACATAGCACATAACAGCCCAGTATGTAAACAATGACTAGGAGTTCCCTTTGGCCACGGCGCTGTGTTGTTGTCTCACTACTCTGGGAAAGTCCTGCTATTTGATTTGAGGATTAGCAAAATCGAAGTCTCTGTCTTACTCCTTCAAATTAAAATTAAAAGCCTGTCTGATCTTTAATTACTATGTTTGTAGCATCATAGATTTCTGTAACAAACCGCTCCTGGGTAATCTGTGTCTGCAGTGGACCGCGCCCCTTTAGCAGTGAGGAGGTATTTGTGTGTGTTCTTCCACGTGTCCTAGAGATAGTATTACTTCCCTGAGGACAAAGATTATCTTTGGATTTGCTTTAAGTCTAGCACAGAGCCAAATATATTAAATGATTATAAAGATATTCATGAAAATGACAGAGGGGACTTTCCTCCATGCAATGCTTGTCATTTTTCAATCTTACTCTAGTTACAAATGAAAAACAAAGCGTTTAATCAGTCTTCATTTTGGTTTGCTCTGCAGAAGAAAAAAAATATGTGAAAAAACATATATGTTTGACTTGTACGTGAAGCACTCTTATCTGGAAAGGAAGATGACAAGGTTAATGATGAATTCGCTGAGGAAACGCATTCGATAAAGCAGATTGTCATCTTTCGTTTCAGAGCATGCAAAAGGGATTGGGGGACACTCCTAACCATAATGTGTCAACCAGAAAGGTACTTTACAGGTTCTCAGATATCATATTAATGATTGCAGCTGTTTCCCAGCAGGCTCTAACCGCTGATTATTACTAAAAACAAAGAAAAATGAAGACGTCTAGCTTTATGATTAATTTATCAGCATCTCTCCTGTCATCGTTTCATCATGTGCAGCACAGCTATGATCATTCTTGTGTCTGGCTACCCCCAGGGTGTTTATTAAGGGCAGTGGTATGACGTTAGCAAGGGACATCCATTTCCTGGTTACCAGCTTCAAAGGAAGGAAGCCTGAGCCATCAGTGACACAACCGGGTGGCATTCCTAAAGTGTCATAGCAGGAAAAGGAGGCTGCAAACTCAGTGGTAAATGAGGCAAAGATGAAAGAGTTCCAGAACTCTGCACCCTGATGTCTCAGAGCCCACCTCTAAGTATGAGACACGTGGCCCCTTAGCAGGGGGACCACTCAGGTTTCTCAGCTGCCTCCATCCTGCTGGCCATTCTGCTGGCTCCCAGCTTGACCTCAGGGCCTTATGGAAAACCATGAAGGGGGGAAACTCTTCTTGTGCCTCTTCTCTCTCTGTGAGCTTTTCTTCTTCCACCGGGTATCCTTTGACCAGGACCAAGTACATAATTTTGGAGGCCAAGTGCCAAGTGAAAATGCTTTGTTCAGAAATTGCTAGGCAGTTCCAGATGGTGAGAGCAGAGCATTAGACTGAGTATGGGTACTCTGCAGTGTGGGGTTCCATGCAGATGCCTTGGCCACACGTCCATGAAGCCATCCTTGCCTCCCACTCCTCACCAGCACAAACCCCTGTTAGAAGCCTCCCCCTGGCTGCTCCAGGGGGACTGCCTTCCCTACAGTGACTCGGGGGCCCCTTCTCCCTTTATTTTCTTCCTCTAGATCCCTGTTCTCCATCCCCTGCTTACTGAATTCATTTGTGATAAGGTGTTGATACCCAACCATGGAATCGTGAGTAGTGAGGACTTTGCTTTGTACCTCAGCACAGAGTCCTCGACAGAAGAACCTCAGACCCTCCAACAATTTTCCTGAGAAAGGCATTTGGGCTTTTTCAATCGCTAAGCTCTTGCCTTTTCTCACCTATGGGTTGGCCACGAGTGCTGGGATGTTTCTTATCCCTATACTCATTTAGTGTTTACTGAGTACCTACTAGTGGGCAGGCATTATGCCAGGCTCAGAGAATGTGCTGGTGAATGACGCTTGTCCTCAGCCTTCGAAGAGCTCCCTTTTGCTGGGGTCAGCAGGCACACAGGGGACAATCGTGGAGCAGTGAGTGACTTTGGTGATAGACACAAAGCAGTTTGGTGACACTGAAGAAAGAGGTACAGATGATGAGAGGAACTAGGATATTCTGTTTGTTTTTATTTTTAACCTAATAGGTCAAAATTAAGCAGTTATAAGACAGATATGTACAGAAAACATGTTGTTTTGTTTCTAAAATTGACTCAGTGTTGCTGTAAATCTCGTGTCCTGCCTGGTTCAGGGACTTTTCCTTGTACCTTCAATGTGCTAAGAAGACCAGAAATAGCCACCTCTAAATATCCCACATTGGTATATTGATTGAAGGCAGCTGAGAAACAGCAGATGCAAAAAGCAATCTCTGAACTGCCCCCCCCCACACACACACATACCCTTTAGTCTGTTAAAAAAAAAGGAATAAATTTCTCACAAAATAGAATACTTTGGCTTTGGCTGGTAGCTCTCAGTGGATAGAGTGTCAGCCAGGCATACAGATGTCCTGGGTTCGATTCCCTGTCAGGGCACACAAAAGAAGCAACCATCTGATTCTCTCCCCATCCCTCTTCCTTTCTCTCCCTCCCTTCCCCTCCCACAACCAGTGGCTCCGTTGGTTCATGTGTTGGCCCTAGGTGCCAAGGATAGCTCAGTTCATCAGAATGCATCAGCCTCAGGTGCTAAAAATAACTCCATTGATTTGAGCATTGGCCCAGGCAGGGTTGCTGAGTGGATCCTGGTCATGTCATATGTGGGAGTCTGTCTCACTATCTTCCCTCCATTCACCTAAAAAAAAAAAAGAAAAGAAAAAGAAAAAAGATAACTTTATGTACCAAGAAGAGGAGAACACTTTCATGACTGGAGATGAGGAGTCAATGCCAAGGCGAGTCTGCACAAACAGACCTTCCTGAAAGAACCCTCACTATCCATGCATTTCTCTCGGACATTTCCTAATTCCTTTCCCATATGCACCACTCCTAGAAGCCCAGTTTGCCTTCTCATTTGCATTGTTACCTCTCCACAATCTATTGCTTTGTTTAAATAGTATAAAAGCATTGGGCCTGTTTTGGGGAGATTTAGTTCCTTTCTATGAAGGTTCCTGATCCACGTAAAAAATATTAGTATCAAGCAAAAATGTTCTGCTTTTCTTCTGTGAATCTGTTTTCTGTCCATTTAATTCTCAGGCTGACACAGAACCTAAGAGGGCTGAGGGAAAGTTTTTCCTTCTACACAGCATCTAGACAAATCAATAATTTTTTCAGCCAAATTTACATATTTTATCTCAGTCATTGTTCAATTCAAGCATTATCCTTCTGGGAGTAAATACCTTATGACTTAAAGATTCTTCCCAATCTGCCTCTTTACTTGCTCTTTTCTAAGTTTTTCGGGGTGGGACAGGGATCCTGTGTTGTCCTGTGTTAAGGAAGGCGATTCTCCAGTACCCGCCCACTGCCAGCTCATCTGCATCCTCTCCAGATGTGGCCTGTCTCCTAGAACCTCTGCTGCTGTGCAGTGTGACCCATCTGGTCACAGGTCAGCCAGATCTATGAAGGTAACAGGGCCTGACCCATCATCAGACTCCAGCAGCAGATCCCATAGGTGACCTCACACTCCTCCCCTTGGTATCCAGGTTCTGCACTCTGGCTTCACCAAGGCGTGCAGAACTCAGTGAGGGTGCCACGGGACCCCCATGCCTCAGGACCTCTCTCAACCACTAGCTGTGCAGGTAGAGTGCCAGGCCCACACCTGCTTCTTTGGAGGACCTGCAGTCCCACCAGCTATCCCAAGGAAAACAGGGTTCTAGAACATTCTCATATTTCCTCATAATTGCCTGCACTTCCCTACCCTCACTTCCCCCACACTCCCCAAGTTCTGTCCGTGATGGACAAGCCAGAAGATTCTCCTCTCCTTTCTGGCCTCTTCCCTGCCAACCCTGATCCAGCCTTCTTGGGGCTTCTCTCCCCCTGTGACAAGGGAGGCCAGATTCCTTGTATCCCACATTCTTCCAGGTCTGCCACCCACTCTGTGGTTAGCTTTGTTAAGTTTCTTAATATGTAGAAAGCAAGCTATGATCCTTCTCAGAAAACTCTGTTTCCTGAAAGCCTGAATTCCAAGAATATTATCCTCTAATGAAGTTTAGCATCTAAACTCAAATCTAGATAAATGGTTTCTTTATTCCAGCTATTTGTGTCCTCTCTCTCCTTGATCAGGTCTTCACAGTATAAATGCTACTGAGGAAAATTCAGAAATACAGAGAAGAGAAACAGATCTATTCCAGATGCTCCACTCTGTGGAGAGAGTGGAGCTCTATCCTTTCAACAGTAGATGCCATTATGACAGGGGTCGGGAACCTATGGCTCACAAGCCAGATGTAGCTCTTTTTATGGCTGCATCTGGCTCACAGACACATCTTTAATAAAAAAAATGTTAAAAATATAAAACATTCTCCTGTATTACAATCCATTCATTTCCTACCACTCATGTTCATGGTTGCGGGTGGCTGGAGCCAATCACAGCTGTCCTCTGGAACAACACCAAAATTTTATTGGATAATGTGTAACGTACACAGGTCGTTGTATGGTTCTCACGGAATTACATTTTAAAATATGTGGCATTCATGGCTCTCTCAGCCAAAAAGTTCCCGACCCCTGCATTATGAGAAGGGAAACAAACATGGCGACCCTCTGCTCATTCCAGGTTTCTGCATGGAGGCAACTTTCAAACCACAGACTTGAGGAACTTAGGCAGAGCTCAGGTGCCTCTCTGAACAGAGTAGACATATGCAGGAGACTGAGAAAACTGAGGTATCTGTCATTTTAGGGCAGAATTACAGAGAGGAAGTAATTAAACAAGAGCCCCAAGGAGTCACTTAGATTTGAATACTAATAACTCTTGTCTGAATACTAATCTGTGCATGGTAGGCTGCATTGCCACAACTAGAAAAACCTCCTGAGCACCATAGGCTGAATAATTTCCTGAGTTCATACAGATCTGGGAGAAATTTGAGTTTCTACCCACAGGAATGTGAGTCCTCACTGCATATCTAGTACATTCAGAGAAGACCCCAGAAGGGTCATGTCTTAGCAGGCTACACTAGCTCTAGAGTAAAGACTACTTTAGACTCTTCCTAACAAACCTTAATATAAGTCTCTAAATTCAAGCTGACAGCAAGTAACATTCAACTAACTGCTAAACAGGTAACATTCTTTATTGAAAGACAAAAAAAATCTAAACACTCAACAGTATAACATTTATAACCTGTAGTTCAATGAAAAATTACTAGCTATGCAAAATAAAACAACAAAATCTATAGCCAGGTAGAAAATCAGTCAATAGAAACAGAGCCACCACAGGTGACAGAATTAGCATCTAAGGATTTTAAATATACTCACACATTTAAATAAAAGAGAGATACAATGAGTTTTTCAATAATTACACTAAATATAAATGAGCTCCATTTTATATTTTGCTCTCACAATGCATATTTATATACACTCCAATTAAAGGGCAGAGATTGCTAACCTGGATGAAAAGCAAGACCCACTCACTGCAAGCTGCTACAGGTAATATCTTTACATTTAAAGACAAGGATAGATTAAAAGTAAAAGGATAGAAAAATTATATTGTGTCAACACTAAACACAAGAATGCTGGAATAACTATATTAATGTCAGACAAATAGACATCAGGAAAAAAAATTAACAGGGGTCAAGGAGGTCATTTTGTAATAATAAGAGGGGTACTTCATCCTGAAGACATAATCCTAAAAGTATAGACTCTTCAAACCATGTGAAACAAAAACATGTAATGGATTAAGAGAAGAAATATTTAAATCCACAGTTATAGCTGGATTTGAATTTGGAATATCTCAAAATATTTGGAAATTAAATACACTTTTGAATAACTCATGTGTCAAGAAAGAAATTATGAAAAAAGAAAACACAGTACAGACAATCCTTGCTTTGCACAGGTTCTAATGTACACTGATCTCAGTTACCACAACACCATCAGTCCTCCACTAACAGGGCTCATGTTTCAGTCACCACATTTCAGTTATCATGGTATAGTAACCCTGAGTAATTTTATAAAGCATAGACTTCATTTTAAGTTCATCTGTCCATGAATCATTATCTAAATAATTGATGAGCATCATAGTCAGTGAACGATTACATCACTCTTCCAAAATCCATTGGTGATTCATTGCTGTGTATATATTATTCGGTTTACATGCATATAATAAAGCTATTTCTTTCTTGTCTCCCATTGAGACAAGAAACCACATGACATTTTTCAAAAATGGTTATCCCAAAGAAGCAACTGGCCAACTAAGAGAAAAGTACATCAAACAAATAAAAAGTGAGCATTCTGGAAGCACAATTTGAATCAAATGCAAATGGAATACAGAAGAAATAGCTAATGGAGGAATGTTAATATTGCAGTTTTTTGAAAGATCATAAATTTGCAGTCTGAAGAACCTAGTAATGAAGGTGATATAAATGAGGAAAGTGCTTATAATGAAAAGGATAAAAATGTCCCAGAAGAAATGACAACAGCAACAACTTACATTAAAGGAAAACTCACATGTTTCATACCATTGGAAGTGAAAAGGATAAAATGTTGGAAACACACAAAATGAGAAAGTTCTGAATGTGACAATTCACAGAAGAATAGAAAAGACAATTACTCTACATCATAAAGTGTACAGTGAAGAGGCAGCACGCACAGTTCAAACTACTCCTGATTGATTTTTTCAGCATAATAGCATATACATAAAATTTACCACTGTACCATTTTTAAGTGTACAGTGAAGTAGCATTAAGCATTTTCACATTGTGCTACATCACCACCATCCATACTGAGAAATTTTTCATTTTCCCAAACTGAAATTCTGTATGCATTTCCTAAATATTTTTACATAAAAATAAAACACTTTAATTCTCAGTGTTTCTTTAGAAACACTTTGTTTCTAGTATTTTTAATTTCAGTAAACTAAATAAATATTATTTTTATTATTTCTCCATTTTCCTATGCATTTATAACAGAGTTTTTAATGTCATGACAAAAAATTTAAAAAGTCACAGAATGGTTGTAATTTTTCCATTGATTATGAAGATTATTTTGCATGATTTTATTTGCATGGTCATGTTTATTTTCTTTCACTGCTATGTAAATCAAGGCTGGCCCATACGTTAAAATTTGTGAGGTGAAGTCAAAGGGGTCCTTAAAGGCAAATTTGTAGTTTTACATGCTTACATTAGGAAATAGGAGATTCTTGAAATATACACATGTATCTAATCTTCATATTATATACCTTAAACTTACAATGTTATATGTCAATAATATCTTGATAAAGTTGGGGGGGATAAGAAAATTCTCAACTTTAATTATCTATTTTTTATGTTAAGAACTAGAAAAAGTACAAATTAAACCCAAAGTAATTAGAAGGAATTAAATGAAAAGCAGATACAAATGCAATAGAAAATTTATAAATAATAACAGAAAAATCTCATCTAACCTTTGTTCATAATATCCCCCAAACTGCTTTGGCCAGATGGCTCAGTTGGTTAGAGCATTATCCCAAAACACGAAGGTTACTAGTTCGATCCCTGGTGCGGCACATACAGGGACAGACTGATGTTCCTATCTCTCATTCTTTCCTTTCCTCTTTTTAAAATCAATAAAATAAACATTAAAAAAATATACATAATATCCCCAAACTGAGAACACAAATGTTCATCAAGCAGTAAATGACACCCTTCCCCCTCTCGCTTCTCTCCCTCTCTCTCTCTCTATTCCCCTCCTGCAGCTATGGCTCAATTGGAGTGAGCTGGCCCTGGGCACTGAAGATGACTTCATGGCCTTTGCCTCAGGCTATAAGAAGAGCTCAGTTGCTAAGCAATGGAGCAAGCCCCAATGGGCAGAGCATCACCTTGTGGTGGGCTTCCTGGGTGGATCCCGGTTGGGGTACACACAGGAGTCTGTCTCTCTGCCTCCCCTTCTCTCACTAAAAATAAAAATAAAGTTTAAAAAAAGAAGTAAATGAATAAATTAGTTGTGGAATATCCATTCAATGAAATATTGCTTTGCCATAAAACGGAATAAGCTAGTACTCATTTATGCAGCAACATGGATCTTAACATTTTGAAAGTATTGTGCTGTGTAAAAGAAGCCAGACACAAAAAGGTGCATACTATAAATTCTATTTCTGTGCAAATCTAGAATGAGCAAATCTGATCTATATTGTCTGAAAGCAAATCGGTGGTTGCCAGGTGCCTGGGCTGAGGTGGAGAGATTGACTAAGAAACAGGATAGGAAACTTTATAGGGTGACAGAGATGGCCTATATCTTGATATGGTGGTTACTTGGGTGTCTACATTTGTCAAAACTCAGGTTTAACATGTGTGCATTTTATTGCAAAGAAAATACATTATAAACATAAATTTATACTGAACTGTGAGTTTGAAGGATTGTTTGTGTAACTTTGGATTTTTGTGAAGCAAGGGGAACTGGACACTTTTAAAATGATGTACGTTTTCGAATTTGTGTGCACATATGTGTGTGCATGTGTGTTTGTGTGTGTGGCAATAGTGGTAGAAGGTGGAAGGTTTATTTTCCTGCCTCCTACCATTCTGCCTCAGAGGAAGCACCCCTTCTCCACTTTGTTCTCATTTACCTCTCTAGGTGCTTCATTTCCAGCAGGCAGAGCCTTTGTGATGAGTATTTATATTTACAGCACCCACATTCAGTCCAAAATAAAGGAAACTACAGCCTTCTGTGTTCTCCTCTGTATTAAATGGCTGGACAGACACAGAGCTGAAGAAAGGCACATAATGTACAGCTGATATATTACTGCAAGCTGTGTTTTTCTCCCCTAGTTCCCAAACAATAAGCTGACTACTTCCTCAGGGTTTTTTCCAGGAACTAGGTCTTTCAGGCATATTGGAGGGTGATAGTGGCCTCCTCCCCACCCTCCCTTAAAACACACACACACACACACACACACACACACACACCGCAGTACTTCCTGGGGGAATTCAGACCCAGTCTGAACTAGTTTGAGCGTCTGACAGTTCCTCCACAGCCTGTGACCACCTGAGAGGATGTGGTGCTGCCCTGGCAACCAGAAGCCACAACGGAGAGCAAGCAGGACTCAGATGGTTTCCAAACAGTTTCTAACTTTAACAGGCAGCCCTGCTTTCTTTGAGTCTTGGCTCCAGAGCATAAGGTAACAGGCTTTTTGCATTTCATTGGTCATTTCTCCTGGGCCCAGCAAACCAATGACAAGGAGTGGGTTAGGCAGAATCTGCCCCTCAGTGTCCCTTCCGAAGTCAGTGACCTGGCCTGGGCTTCCTCAGGACTGGACGTTGGTCTATTATGCTCTCTGCTGCTGCAGGCACATGTGGGCTGAGAAATCTTTCGTGGGCTCTGCCTCGCCGATGATTTTTTTGTTTTGCTTCTCCTCATTCTCCCCTGTAGCATCATTTGCCAAGCTCAGAGGCTGTCTAACTCCTCTCCTGAAATGCCTCTTTCACAAGCCACTTCTTTTAAGTGGTTGTGTGTGATATTCCATGGTTAGATGCACTTAACTGGGCTGCTTCTTGCCACATGTTACAAACTATTGAGCTTGGCAAAAGTCACAGAACGTTTTGTTTTTATAAACTGCCACTTATACAGAGATTAAGTACTAGATGAGGATAAACTACATCTAATCTTTTGAGCCATAAAATTTTATGATTCAAATCGATAATACATAATACTAACATTCAATAATAGTTTCCCAAACCAAAAAAACAAACAAACTATGAGTTGCTTTTTTTTCCAAGTTCCAGTTCTGGGGTACTATTGTGACATATGAGAAAGCCTGGTCTCCCTGTGTGAGGCCGAGTTGAGTGTGGGTAGTGTGCCCATCACACAGCCAGACAACAATATGGCTATCTGCATGAAGCGGCCTCCCCTTGATGCAGTCTACAGCTTTCCACTGGGGATCTAAACTTAACTTCTGAGCCTCTGGCTCACCAGTCAAACCCAGTCCATTTTAGTAATTTCCAACTTCCTTCCACATATGTTTTTTTTTTTCTTTAGTAAGAGAGAAAGAGAAAGGGAGAGAGAGGGAGAGAAAAGGAAAGAGATGAGAAGCATCACCTCTTAATTGCATCATTTTAGTTGTTTACTGATTGTTTTCTTATACGTACCTTGACTGAGGGGCTCAAGCCAAACCAGTAACCCCTTGCTCAAGCCAGTAACCTTGAGCTCAGGCCAGCCACCTTGGTCTTCAAGCCCATACACATTGGGCTCAAGCCAGCGACTATGAGGTCATGTTGATAATCCCACGCTCAAGCCAGGGACCTTGCATTCAAGCCAGATGAATCTGTGCTCAAGCCAGCCACTCCAGGGTTTCAAACCTGGGACCTCAGGGTCCTAGGTTGATGTTCTATCCACTGCACCACTGCTGGTCAGGCCACATGAGCTTCTTGAAATTGGATTCAGAGAGGCAGATAAATGATCTACATATTGGTCTAAGAACTCAAACTATAAAGTTTAATCTAAATCTTAAGTTTATTTCTTTTATTGCAACAGAATTTATTTTGCTCCCAGAAATACTGGCCCAAAAATGTTAATCCAGTTCTGAATTAAACAGAATGTCAGAAGTAAAATTTTTAATTTGTTAATCAAAGAAAATGTCTTATATCCTTTGCTCACTTATAGTGTCAGCTAAGTCTTCAGCTTGGAAAACATGTAAGTTGTTTCATATGTCAGAAACACATATTAAACAAAATCATGTGTGTTTTGAAAATATTTACATCATCTAAAATTTTTGTGTTGCCTTTATAAAGTATTAGTTTTCAATCAATCATTCATAGGATTACTTAATCTTTAGAAAGCATCTGATAATGAACCTTAGATTTAATGATAATATTAATAGTTTTATAGTCTGATTAAATAAGCAGCATCTCTTGTAAACATAAATTCCCAGCAAGGTTACAGAAATAACTTTATAGCTAAGTAAAATAAGAATAAGTAAATATATTTTATAAGAAAGAAATGCTTTCTTCTCTCTGCATAGCATAGTAGGTGCATTACAGAAAGGTTTTCTTCCCCTGGAAAATTATCAGATTGAGTATTAATGGTATTGCAAGTGGCAACAACCAAAAACTTAATGGGGTTATTGTCAGCCATTTTCTTCCCAATGATGTTAAAATTTTTCCTAAAACTAAAATATGCATTAATATCACTCTACCTTTAAACCAGAGTCCTCTAAAATGACCCTGACAATGAGCTCTGATTAGGTGCTGGGGTAACTGACAGGAGTGGAAAGTGGATGGAGAGGGGAAGGGAACTCCACTCAAACCTTATCTCTGGAAGCACTGATGACTGGTAGATTTCTTGAACCTCTTCATAATTTGACATAGGGATGCTGGCAGCATGAACAGAAGAACAAAGAATCAGTCCAGAACAAAAACAAACTGCAAAATGTTCCAATTCCTCTTTTAGATAACTAAGAGATTGATAAGGTAATTCTTCTTAATTAACCAGAAGCTAATATTGGCCCACATAGATATGTGTTTGAGTACACCAAACATCCATTATTAAAATGGTTCAAGACCATGTTTAATTATCTACTTAAGCACTTTCATATAATATTCCTGAAAATGCTACTTTTTGCTTATGAAGATACAAGAGCTTACAGCCAGTAATAGGCAAATAAAATTCAGCATTTGTCAATGATCTTCAAAATATTCATGACATTGGCTTTTCCTTCTAGACTGTAAAAGGAAATCCAAGCAATAGGGTCCTGACTTCCATTATAAAACAAGAAATAGGCCAAGTAAAACCTCTGGGCATGATGTCGGAAAATCTCAACCAAAGTCACATTATCAAGAATAAGGCTGAATCAAGTCATATAAGGAATGAATAACCCCACAGGATTGATGGCTTGTCATAGGGTCGGAGTCACATTCCAAACCAAATCCTACTTAAGATACGTGAGCTTAACATTTGCCACAACTGTGTACTGTTCTTCAGAAATGAAAACAGGCTGCTTTCTTTACATGTACTTAGGGTACCAGGCCAAAATACTCAAGTAAGCACTGGAACCTGCCAGAAATAAAGAGAAGTTGCTAGTTGCTAGAACATTGCCAAGGCTGACAACCAAGATTGTGGACATGTTTTAAAGCCACATATAGGTTTGATTTGATGGTAGAAATAGTAACGTCTGCCAGCTTGTGAAATGAAACAACTTCAACCCACTCCTTTGAGCAATGCCATCTCTGTTTGTTACAAGGCAATATGATGAAACTTAGAAGAGAAATCCCGCATTGAGCATGCCTGCAGCCCCCACTATAATTTAGATAGTAAAGTAGGTCAGAGGGATGGGAGTGGGATTAAAGGTTTTTTTGTTATTATTTTTTTATTTTATTTTTTATTTTTCTGAAGCTGGAAACGGGGAGAGACAGTCACACTCCCGCATGTGCCCGACCGGGATCCACCCGGCACGCCCACCAGGGGGCGATGCTCTGCCCCTCCGGGGCGTCGCTCTGTTGCGACCAGAGCCACTCTAGCGCCTGGGGCAGGGGCAGAGGCCGAGGAGCCATCCCCAGCGCCCGGGCCATCTTTGCTCCAGTGGAGCCTCGGCTGCAGGAGGGGAAGAGAGAGACAGAGAGGAAGGAGAGGGGGAGGGGTGGAGAAGCAGATGGGCGCTTCTCCTGTGTGCCCTGGCCGCGAATCGAACCCGGGACTTCTGCACGCCAGGCCGACGCTCTACCACTGAGCCAACCGGCCAGGGCCGGATTAAAGTTTTTTTAAACTCCAAACTCCCTAGAAACTTTTTGCCTGAAATTGTAAAAGTATTGGTAATTTTAAAAGAAATTACTCTATATTTTACAAACACTACTCTCGAGAGCTTTGTTTTACCAGAAGCAGAAGTATCGGGTATTGTGGGATAACAAGGCCCAAGGGTATTTCCAACCAGACTGGCAGCAAGAAGCAATACAATCATCTGGCAAAGAAAATATCATACATTACCCCAAACTTGCTTAGCCCCAACAAGCTTAAGTAAAGTGAAGGAGCTTTAAGGGAATGATTTGGAGACTGACCGGCCTCCAGACAGACCCCATAAATCAACATTTACTTGAAGAACTCACCACTTCCCCATATCTGGTTCATAATCTGGTAGGTGCAGAAATGATCTTTAGTGTTGCAAGGTTGGCTAGACTTGAGATTCTGACTCATTTAAACATAGCCCAGAAGAAAATGCATAAGGGTAGAAGGTTGCTTTAGAATTTTACATTCATGGTGGCCTGAGTAGCTCACTCTTTCCTTTGAGACAAGTCACCTTATCACCAAATTGTTTGGTGAATATGAACAACAACAAAGATAATCAGGGCACAATGGCACTGGCTTCTGATGGCCTGTTCTGTCCATCCCCATATTAGAGATAAACTTGTTGGATAAATACAGAGTCACTGAAAGGGTCCTTTTCATGGACACATGCCTTTGTGAGTCTCTTTTTTCTGTGTCCATTGTTGATGAATTTTTTTCTAGCTGACATTTCTTTTTTCTTTAACTAGTGTGACCTCTTTCCCTTATTTACCAATAGTTGCTCAATAGGGTTATTCTCTATGGCTATGCTGGTCTGGTAAGCTAATTTCTTAATTTAACTCACAGTGCCATCTCATTTCACGTTGGTAAGAACACTTCCCCAGGTGCCACCTACATCAAAGAAGAATGCAAAGATATTTGATGAAAACCCAAAAATCGTGTGGTTTTGTGTGTGTGAGAGAGTTGGTAGTTCATGGGAGAGGGTATTGTTCAAGAACAAAATAGAAAAGCTGTTGCCAAGATGACTGTATATTTGAGGGGTTTTATCCTTAAAGGAATATTGGGCTACAAGATCACCAAGGTGTGACAATTGAAGAAGGAAGAAGGAAGGGGGAAAGGTACAAACCAACACCTGCAGTTCGAAGGTGCGGCAACCACAGGGTGGTTCTTACCTGACAGCTTCTGACTCAAGAGCAGGACCTTACTGGGCACCTGTCGCACTCAAGGTACAGAGCTCTGCACTAAGATACTGTCAGGGAAAATGAGGACAATTTGTTACAGATGATTATGAACTTTGCTCTTTTTGGCTTGCCAGCATATCAATTATTTTCCTCATTGGCCTGAAATATCTAGAGGCAAGGAAAGCAGGGGTGAGGAGAAGGAGATTAGGGAGATTGATAGGGAAGGAATTCAAAAGGAAGGAAGATAATAAGCACCTTCCAGTGGTTATAATCACATTCCATGTAGGAATTTTAGCTTCACAACCTTGCCTAATACCTTGAAAAAAGATTGTTCCCATGTCTTTACCTCAACAATGAGCCCGCCTGGCCAAATAGATCCCAGTTTTACGTAAGAAGTTCAAGAACAGGAAGTGGGTTAGTGAATGCTAGTGTGTGTGGTAAGGATGAAGGACTGTCTCTTTCTGACCCCTGAGATGTGGGAAGGAGAAAAAAGAAGAAAGGGAGTGTGGGAGATTGATAGACAGAGGAATGTCCTATTTGCCTCTTCCTGGCTTTTGACCTAGAGTTGGATTACATCCATTAATCTCCTTAGTCACTGTAGTTCTGTTCCATAAAATTATTGTCAACACTGAATTAGCAAACACTGGACCATTGCTCCTACGAGAGCAGTTCATCAGGACCTCACCCAGAAGATCTCATTTGACCTCGATTATCTTCCTAAATGTCCCATCTCTAAAGACAGCTACAATGGAAGTTAGAGCTTCAACACACCAATTTTGGAGGGTGTAGCATTCAGTCCACATCACATGCATCTTCTCCATGAAGCACTTCACAGCAGCTCAGCACTACATTTGGGGGTCATTTTAAACAGCAAAAGCACCAGCACAAAGCACAAAAATATAAAAAAATTGGCATTTAATATGCCATGAAATGCACACTTGTTTACAGTGTGAGTATGGAAACAGAAAGGCAGAGTGTCACTTGTTTGACTTCAGCTGGGAACATGAGCAATGGGCAACTCAACTTTTTGCCATGCTGCAGAAGTTCATGACTGACTATGAAAGTGTACAAGTGTAGATTTGGGGGGTAAAATAAATTTTAGTAGGTAGGCAAATTCACAAAGCAGGAATCTATAAATAATGAAGATTAACTGTATATATTTATAGATAAATTGAAGGGATCATTTAGGGAAAGGGTTGCCTAACGTGCCCATTTGGATCTTAGGGAGAAAGCTATAGTACAGAAGGCCCATGTCAACATGTGGTCATCTAGGTACTTAAGAGGGTGGAAGGACATGCATAGTCAGAAGAAGTCTAGCGTGTGTAGGAGTTCAGGAATAGTCACCCCAAGATGTGCTTCTGTGGTGTGCAGATTGTTTTGAGCTAAGGGCGGCTTTGGCTGCAGGCTCAGGGGAAACTTCTGCCCTTTCCTTGACTACTGGAAAGAATTTTAATTAGGGGCCTTCCTGGTAATGGGATATTATCAGAGATTACCTATTTTGACCTTCTTTAGAGTGGGACAAACTTCTATTTACTAAATATATACTCTTCTTATCATTCTTCAATGACCCTTTGAAGCCCTCAAGGCACCTTACCTTATCCCTAGCTCAGAATGTCTTGTATACTCATGTCCCCTTTCTGTCACTGGACCTCTCGTGCATGTGGGGTCTCTGACTCTCTCACGTATAACGGTTCTCATACTTACGTATGTATTAACTTTGGTTGTTTTCTTTTGCTAATATGTCATGTGTACTTGATTATTAGATTGGCCCAAAGAACCTTGAGGGTAGAGAACAATTTCTTCCTCCCCCACACTGGCAATCTAGAACCTCTCTTGTTTCTCTTGCCCCACAGAATGCTGAGCTGAGAGTCAGAGGACCTGCCACCAGCCTGCTGTGACAAAGCAAGATGACCCCATAACAAACGTTTCATGTGGATAATCAGGCCCAGGAGCTGAAGGGAAAAGAGCAGAAACCTGGGGGTCTATGTCTCATGTGAGTTGAAGAGGGGCAGAGTCAGTGAGCAGGAAATGCATGGCAGTTTCTTTCCAAGAACACTGCTGGAGCCGGAACTTACCAGGGGCTGCCTATTGGAAATGAGCCAGTGCAACCCATGAACGCTCATGAGGCCAAGGTCCAGTCCAGATTTCACCAACACTAAAGAGAACCACACCTCTTCCATGCCTACATCTAGACTCCATCAAGTAAACTAGGTTGAAATGTGGGGGGAAAGCCAGGCTAACTGAGCCACTGAGCAGCTTTATCCAATGATGACTTAAGATAGTCTAAGGGGGTTTAAATTACTGGAGCTTTGAATCAGATTGGACATTTAGCTTTTTTCTCACTTACCAATGGATGGAGACTTGGAAAAGGAGCCAGTTTGTTAAAGAAAAGATAAAGATATTATAGCGTGGCTGTACTATGAGCTAAAATACATAGCCCAGTTACGTTAAAAAAAAATTTTTTATTGGTTATTTGAATGATGGTCATAATCTAGTGAGGGAAATAGGGGATCCATCATTAACCATAAGGACAAGGCAGTTTACAATGTGTGTTCCAAGAGTTGCCACATTGATGTGTTTTATCCAGAGGGCGGTAGTGAGCTTTGGCAATACTGGTAGCAAAGAATGACATTGCATTCGTGTTTTGGAGAGCTGGTGCTACTGAGTCAGACAAGTGCCTTCAGAAAACTGCTACAGCACATTCAGGTGTGATGCTCGTTGTTTTCGATGCTGGTTTGGACAAATTAATCTGTCAGGTGCACAAGTTCTGGAGGCCTCACTACGATCTTCTTTTCTCCTTCTCACACTCTCTTTCCTCCACCACATCCTCATCCCGAGGCCCAGACACCTTGTCTGGGACATGTTGTACAACTGATTCTCTTGGTAGTAGCTACTGCTTCCCTTTTGGTGTATTCACTCTTTGAATTGCCCAGCAATTCTTCATAGTGGTGATTTTGACCTTAAGATTTAAAATGTGCTGGTTATTTTTCATTGCCAATTCTGTATTCCCATTCATTTATTGTCTTTCTCTGCCTTTTTTTTTTCCTGATGCCTTTGAAGCCCTTGGGGGAATGTGTTGAGGATTCTTGCTGGCTGGTTTCCAGCTGGGTCCCACTATGGAAGACACCTTCCCTGCTTCCTTCCTTCCGTGCAGAGTCTCAGACATCTGCTGCTCCCCTCTTTGACTGCAGCCTCTTCTGGGGGCATCCTCATCAGCCCACCCCTCAGTGGGAGGTAGTGATGGATGCCTACTCCCCTTGCTCCTTTAGTCCTGCTGCTTGGTGACGGCCTCCACTGTTGCCAGTCTCTGAGTGCTCTATCTAACCCTCTTATTTCCCTGCCCAGACCCCCATAAACATTTCTTCATTAGCTTTCTTTCTTCAGTCCCAGGGGTTGCATTCTGCTTCCGGATACTCCCAGTCATCTCCGGTTCACTCTGTGCTGCTTCCTTCATGTCTTGTGCTTTACCTGGTTCAGCCCGCAGACTACCTGCTTTCAGAATCATTGCTAGTTTTTTCTAAAAATGCTAATTCCTGAGACCTATCCCAGCAGCTTCCCAGTCAAACACTCTGGTAGGGCCCAGTGAAGGCTCATGACCTCACTGAAACCACAGAACTTAGAACCAGGTTCACCTCTGCCTGGAGTCAGCTGGCACCTGAGTATTTTTTTTTTGGCATGTCAGCAGCTTTCCAGAACCCTCTGATAAAGCCCCTCTTTATTCTTTAAGGATAAATCAAAGATTAATTACACATATTTCAAGTGATTTAAACTTTTCAAAGATAAAGGTATCCATAAATAAGATATTTTTGAGCCAAACCCACTAAATGTTTGGAGGCTTGCCTTAGATGAGTCCCTTGCTACACCCTCGGGAATACCCAAAGCGTGTCCACTGAAGGGGAACAGAAATGCTCAGGCCAGTCTGCTCGCCTATGAAATGGTCTCTATGACGAAGCCACCCCTATTCCTCTTGCCCTCACTGTTTGGGGTCCTGAGAGAGTTCAGAACAGCAGTAAACACAAGAGCCTAGTTACCAGCTGGTTCAACTCACTAACTTTACAGAAGGAAAACCGAGTTGAAAGGACTCGCCCAGAGCCTCTCGCCCTGTTGGTTTATTTAGTGTATTTTTTGATTTGATAGGTTTTTCTATTGCAAAAAAAGGCTTTAGGTGCTGCTACATATAGGCTGTGACAGAGTTGACCCTCTGGGTCAGGTCCTTCCACTGACATTTGGTTGATTACCTAAGAGTAAAATGTCACCTTTTTCTTTCTTTCTTTCTTTCTTTTTTTGAGGCCTGTATTAATTTCTTATTGCTCATAACAAACTACCACAAAATTTGTGGCTCATAACAACCATCACTGATTATCTCTGCCATTTCTGTACATCAGCAGTCCAGGCCCAGCTGAGCTGGGTCCTCTACTTAGGGTTTCACACAATTAAAATAGAAGTGTTGCCAGACTCCATACTTTTATGGAGCTCAGGGTGAGCTCAGAGTCCTTTCCTAAGTTTATGTGTTTGTTTGGCAGAATTCCTTGTGGTTGTAGGACTGAGGTGCCTGTTTTCCTGCTGGCTGTCTGCCAGGGTCACCCCAAGCTCCTAGAGGCTGTCTGCAGTTCCTTGCCATGTGGCTCCCTCCTTAGGCCTTGTCTTGCTTCCAATTGTTCTGAATTTTTTCTGCCTCTGACTTCTATACCTAGATGTAAAGGCACATATGATACAGTCAGGCCCACTGGATAATCTCCCTTTTAATGAACTCAAAAGTCAACTGATGAGTGGCCTCATCCATGTGCCTGCATGTGCAGAGCTTCTGCCCACACTCGCAGGCAGGGAACTATACAAGGACTCTATACTAGGGGAAGGAATCTTGGGGCTTTCAGAAGGCCTTAAAGCAGCAAACATTGACTGAGTGCCACACATTGGTCTGAACCTTCTTAAAAGATACACTGAGACAAATCTTAAGAGTTCATTTGAGCAAAAATCAATTTTAGTTGGTAGCACCACACTGGAAGTGGTTAGGAGTACTCCTGGGACAGGAGCTGAGGGAAAGGCTGAGAGAGCCATGCGCTGCGTAACCACACTTCAGAAAAAACCAAGAACTACAGGATTCCATACACTGGTGGGACATAAAAACGAGACTAAGAGACATGGACAGGAGTGTGGTGGTTACTGGGGGTGGGGGGAGGGGGGTGCGGGAGGGAAGGAAGAGAGGGGGAGGGGGAGGGGCACAAAGAAAACTAGATAGAAGGTGACTGAGGACAATCTGACTTTGGGTGATGGGTATGCAACATAATTGAATGACAAGATAATCTGGACATGTTTTCTTTGAATATATGTACCCTGATCTATTGATGTCACCCCATTAACATTAATAAAAATTTATATATATATAAAAAAGAACAGATTGCATATATGACAGTGGTTCCATAAGATGATAGGGCTGAAAAGTTCCAATTGCTTAGTGACATTATAGATCCCACAACATTATTCACATGTTTGTGGTGATGCTGGTGGAAACAAACTTGCAGCCTAGCCCGTCATGTGAAGTACAGCACACACAATTATGTACAGTACATAAAACTTGATAATGGCTATATACTGGTTTATATATTTACTATATATATACTTTTATATATAAATACTATGTGTAGTATATAAAATGATCTACATATTTGCCATACTATACTTTTATCATTATTTTATAGTGCATTCTTTCTACTTATAAAAAATGAGTTTGGTGTAAAACAGTACACTGTATTCTGCCAGCAGCAGCCTCACACTTCTCGTTTACAACGTCTTTTGATTGCATCATTTTCTCTTCTGCTTGATTTAATCTTGTGTTGTTTTGTACAGAACCGTGCCATACAGGTTCACAGCCTGCAAGCAATAAGCTATACCACGTAGCCTAGGTATGTAGTAGGCTGTGCCATCTAGGTTTGTGTAACTATACTTGACAATGTTGGCACAATGATGAAATCACCCACGGATGCATTTCTCTGAATATATCCCTGTTGTTAAGTGGCACCTGACTATTATAGAGAAAGAATGGAAGCAAAGAAAGGAAACTATTTGATTGGCTATAGCTTAAAATATAGTTAACTGTGACTGGTTGTCCTTAACATTTTGATTTTGTAACCTTGAGACATTTAAAGGCTTAGATTTTGGTTTGCCCACAGCCTTAGAGCCACCATAGTCAACAGGTCTCCTTGTGTAATTAATTTAACAACCTTCTACATGTTTTAATTCACATAATGTTTACAACAGTTCTGAGAGGGAAATACTATTATTATTAACATCTTTTTATAGACAAGTAACCTGAAGTGTATAAAGGCAAATACAAATTAAAAATAAGAGGTTTAATTCTCTCCGTTGAAAACAAGGGAAGAGACTGCATGTCTTTCAGAAATTTTTGTCCTTTTTAAATGTATGTGAACTTTTTTAATGGCCAGTCTGACATCTCGGGAATGTTTTTGGACCGAGAGCCATCTCTCTAACTTGTATTCAAAAAGAAAAATTAGTGTCCGGAAAAGAGATGGGCCTACTGGTCACCTCACTCCAAATTGCAAAACCCATGTAATGTAATGTAATGAGTTGGATCTCCTTAGCTATATGAAAGAGTAAAATTCCCTTCTGTCTTTTCAATCCCTTTAGCAGATGGTCTGTGATGTATATCATGTTCTGAGTTAATGTTTATTCAATAATAAAAAAAATTGTTTTCTTTCTATTCTACCACCATAGTGAGGTTTTCTGAGTTGGGAGGAGATCTCATTGTTAATTATATTTTCCCACTAAGTACAGAGAAGTTGACTAACTTGTCAATGACGCCTTGCTGCTGAGTGGTCGAATTCAGATTGTGAACTCAGGTATGTCTACCCACCTCACTGAATTGCTATTGTTTTACCAGAAATGACTTGTAGTTTCAAATTGTTCTTTAACTGAGGCTTCTCCATATACTGTTCTATCACTATTGAGGCCTCCACATTGAATCCTTAAGATCATGGTTCCTCAATCTTAGGAATGTTGACATTTAAGCCTCATGTAACTCTTTGTGTAAAAGCTGCCCTGTGCATTGTAGGATGTTGAGCAGCATTCCTGGTTTCTACCCATTAGATGCTAGTCGTACACCCAGTTGTGGAAATCAAATGCATCTCTAAACGTTGCCAAATATTTGTGTGGAATGGGACAAAATAACTCCAGGTTTAGAACCACACCTCTTTAGTAAAAGAAGTAAGGAAACACACACACACACAGACACACACACACACACACACACACATTTCTTTAGCAGGAAGCAAGGAAGGAAGAAAAGAGGAACCATAGATGAAAGAAGAAAGGCTTTGACTCACAGAAAGGCTGATAGTCTGATAGTTGAGGGTACAGTCTTCTAAATCTTGTTTTTTTTTTCTGAAACAAGAAGAGAGCAGAGTTGAGTTAACAGGGGCTTCATTATTCTTTCATCATTGTCTTATTATCTGGTTGGCTGAAGAAGTGTTTAAGAAGAGTAAGTCACAATGAAATCTGTTTTTTGGGTTTTTTTTTACCAAAGATTTAGCCACTTCTAGTTTGTCTTGTATTTCCCTATCTTTAGGGAAATTTAAAATTTTGTTAAAACTTTAAAGATCTTTTTGGGGGAAAAATTAGTTTGGTCAAAGAGTGCTCTTCAGACTCTATACAGCTGCAGACCATAGCACAAAGGTGACTTCATTCTGGAAAATCCTCAACTTAAAGCCTGGGAACAATCACATAAAATTTTTTTTTAATTAAAGGGATTATTTTCTGCTCCAGTCAAAATTTTGTGTCTTTTGTGTACTAATGAGAAGCGCACACACATCTTTTGGAGCAAGATAATTTAGGAACTGAAAACCAACCTAATGCACTTTCACCTCTCTGCCTGAACATTCTGTACTTTACATGTACTTCAGAACCAATGCTGTCTTTGTTCTGTGGTCATTTCCTTCTAAGCTGTATAAAGGACTCTTCCTTTCATGTAGTCAGCAAATAAAAAGTATGTGTAAGATCAGATATCTCTCTAGGACTTTAGGAAAGACAAAAAATCCTAAGACTTTGTCTCTTAGGTCACGGTTATGAGAAATTGGTTGGCATCTGAACAGGGAAAGAATCTGCCAAATTTTCCAATCAGGAATTTTTCTACTCACAAACAGGTTAGGTTTCAAAAATTTAATCTTTTTGTTTACAAGTAAATGTTATTTAATGTTGCCTTACTTCTTGTGTATATTTCCACTAAATAGGAGAGAGAATGAGTTCTTTCATGTTTTAGAATTTGACATGTTCTTTTTCTCTTTACTTGGATATGTTGCTATTGCATCAGGCATCTTTTTTTCCTAAAATAAAGCAGTTTCAACTAAAATGAAGATCTATTGACAAAAATGATATTTCACTTGGTGATCTTTCTAATGTTCTGTGTAGGAAGAATTTCTTCTCCACCTTTCTGAGTTCTTTGGCTGGTTTGAAATTAAATCATAATGAGACAGATTACCAAGAGAAAAATAATCAAATTTAATTACATGTGTACATACAGAAACCCCACATACATGAACAAGTCAGAGACTCCACATGCATGAGAAGTTCAGAGACAGAAAGGTAAAATAAGGTGTCTATGGCACCCCAGGTTAAGGACGAGGTAAGACTCCTGGAGGCTTCAGAGGGGAGGAGACAAAAGAAATCAGATGTTTGCGAATTAGAATTTGCCATGCTCTCTATGTAAGTTGTAAAAAGTTATTTCTGGTGTAACCTCTTATTTTGAGCAAGACACCAAATTTACTATCTCTAAGGGCAAGGAAAAAAGTTTCTTTTGAGCCCAAAAGGCCTTCAACTCAAAATTATCTACATTCCAAAGTAGCACACCTTAGGGAGGCCTGTTCTGAATGCTCTCAGTTCTATACTACCCCTTAGCAATTACATCTTGATCTCACGTAAATCCCAACAAGCATTAAATTTATGAAAACCTCTGTCACATTTTGACCATGCTTAAGCTCGGAGTTATTGAATCGATACTTTAGACGTCTCTTAAACTGGCCTTATGTTACTGCGTATGTAGTCTCCATGTCTTGACTGGATGGCCTGGTGGATCCAACACAAGAATCAGGAACTTTCTAACTTTGAAGAAATCCCTGCTAAACTGACTATGACAGCACTGACGTTAATAAAAAGGAAGGCTGACCTGGCCTGTCTCCATCTCAAAACCCAGGTTCCTAGAAGACATAATAAGGTATAGAGGAGGAAAATTTGTCTCCTACTTTCTTAAGTTCTTTCTCTGGAGCCTGTGAATTAAACTAATGGAAGGAAACCAGAATATGTCATTCCAAAATGAGCCATTTGCCATTTTGATCATTTTGAATGGTAGTCATTTAAGATAACAGCAGGTACAAGAAGACACTCTGATTTTCCTTTTTCTTCCTGCTAGAAAGAGAGTACTCCCATATGAAAGTTACCTTTCCAGTACCAGGAAGGAGGAAGACCTTTTTATCACCAGAGACAGGGAATTGAGGGCCAATAAATCTGCACGAACAAACCTTGTTAAACTATCCTTATCTTCCCAGTTACTTCTTCTCCATTTACTACCCTTACCTAAAAACCCTGTTGTTGTGTTAATTCTGTATAAATTTATTTGTCTATCTAAATATAGAAATGATTTAGTAGAAAGGGATTCTGTTAGCTTAGAGGTAGTTATACCTATAATTCATTGCTAATCTTCTCCTTGTTTCTTAGAAGGTAGTGTGGTGCAAGGGCACCAAGGATGGACTAGGAATCAAGGTATTTGCCCTACCCCACTGCTCAATTTGGTCACATTTGAAATGAGAGGGTAGACTAGACTATTTGAATTTTGTGTTCCAGTGCTCAGATTATATAGAATATGATTCAAGGCCGTGCATTCCTGTTCAATCACAAAACTTCTATTTGTATGCAGTATACAATGTTAGCTGTCTTATGCAAAGGATATCAGAAAAATTGTCACTGTTGGAGAGTGAATAGTGCAGTAGAAGATATCCTATCATATAGGATAAATAGCAATAAACAATGTACAAAATGATAAGCACCGCCAGAAATAATTTTTACTCAGTTTGTGGTCCATTTTGGAGAGTTGGTTAAAATGCTACCCCTTAGTTAGATTGCTTGTATAAATGAGACTGAAGACAGAGAAAAAAGTGATTTAATTAATTGGTTGTTTAAATGATAATTTTTGTAGTAATAAAAGTAGTAGATGAGAAAATTGGTGAGAGACTTGAACAGGCACTCACAAAAGGCCAGTCAACATATGAAAAGGGGCTCAGTCTCATTAGTCACCAGGGAGATGCAATTAACCATCCTGAGACATCATTACACACTCACTCACCCAAAGGGCTAAGATAAAAATGACTGAGAGTTCCAAGGGTTCATTTAAAAGTTCAACAATGGGGACTTCCATAAGCTGCTGCTGAGCGTGTAAATTTATACAATCACTCTGGAAAACTGTTTGGCATCACTACTAGGGCAGTTGAACATATGCCTACTGCAGGATCCAGATATTCCACTTTTTAGTTCAAACCCAACAGGAATGTGTATACTTATGAATGAAAAGACATGGAACAAGAATGCTCAGAGCAGCATTATTCATTAACAACCCCAAACTGAAAACAACTCCCAGGTCCATCAACAGAAAAATGGGGAGATACATTTTGGTAGATTCATGATATATATATATATAATTATATATAATTTTACCCCTTAAAGCATACACTGTAAATACTATGGTATGGTTTGTGTTTTTTTTACAGAGACAGAGAGAGAGTGAGAGACAGACAGACAGGAATGGAGAGATGAGAAGCATCAATTATTAGTTTTTCGTTGTGCGTTGGGACACATTAGTTGTTCATTGATTGCTTTCTCATATGTGCCTTAACCGCGGGCCTTCAGCATACCGAGTAACCCCTTGCTTGAGCCAGCATCCTTGGGTCCAAGCTAGTGAGCTTTTTGCTCAAACCAGATGAGCCTGAGCTCAAGCTGGCAACCTTGGGGTCTCGAACCTGGGTCCTCCACATCCCAGTCTGCTACTCTATCCACTGCGCCACCGCCTGGTCAGGCACTATGGTATGTTTTTTACAGTCTTTTTTGGTGCATATGTAATATTAATAATACACACTCTGCATCCTTTTTATAAAATGCAATAATACGGCACTTCCTCCTAAAATAAAAAATTATTTGTAAACGTTTTAATGGTCACAGAATAGTTGTCCTTATTCTTGTTATAATGACAATTAACATGCACTATATGTCAAGCATTATGTTAAGTGCTTTATATAATTTATCTGACCTAATCCCTGAGGGCTGTGTTCCAACTCAACCTATTATGTTCCATCATCTCCTATGGCTGAAGTCTGGGCCATCTGCTTCTGGGCTAAAGACCCAGCCTCTGAGGCCTTTGGTCCACTAGCCATAAAAACATTCCTTTATGTCTTTACCAAACTGTCAGCAAGCTGGACCACTACCTTAGGCTCACTGCCTTAGACAATTTCACCTACTAGTGCAGGGGTCCCCAAACTTTTTACACAGGGGGCCAGTTCACTGTCCCTCAGACTGTTGGAGGGCCGGACTATAAAAAAACTATGAACAAATTCCTATGCACACTGCACATATCTTATTTTAAAGTAAAAAACAAAATGGGAACAAATACAATATTTAAAATAAAGAACAAGTAAATTTAAATCAACAAACTGACCAATATTTCAATGGGAACTATGCTCCTCTCACTGACCACCAATGAAAGAGGTACCCTTCCAGAAGTGCGGCGGGGGCCAGATAAATGGCCTAAGGGGGCCGCATGTGGCCCGCGGGCCGTAGTTTGGGGACCCCTGTACTAGTGCAATGCTAATCCCTGGGACAAGGTAGACATGGTGCCACACTCACTACTGCCCCTTCTCCAGAACCTCTATTCCTTTCTGGAAGTTCCTACTATATCACCTCACTCCTACCCTCACAATTCTGCCTTAAAAAATTGACCAAGGTCAGGAGAATAAAAACCCTGATAATTTACTTCCATGATTGTTTTATTCCTGTTTTATTCCACGGTCTTTCAGGCAAGAAGGAGCTAACTTGTCATTTCTTCTTATTGGCTAGAGCTCCTCTTCCGTAGGACAGTAAAACCTTTTGATCTAACAATGATAGGCCAAGGGGGATCTTTTCTATGCCAAGGAAGGAACTCTATGTTCTGAGTCCTTCAGTCTCAGGTGTTGATATGGAACCAGGAAATACAGCAATAATAAACACCCCAAACAAAATACATTGCTCTGCTATCCAAAAATGTATAACTTTGTCACAGAATTATTATTTTTAGTGTAGTGTGAGTGCCTATCTTACATACCTATTCTGACCTGTATTTATATTTTTAATCACTACATTTATAGGCAAAAAAGAAGAAAGTAAAAGGATCTTCAGCAATTTTAATTTGTACATTTTAAATTTCTAACGTTGAAATGTTTACCACTTATTACCAATTTTTATTTCTGCTTTTATGAAATGTTCCTTTATTTTTTAATATTAGATTTTTTTCACATATATTTAGTTCCATTTACTTTGAAAAATAAAAAATAACAACATCTGATTTGTCTCATTAGTTGAAGATATATTTCCCAGTTTGCTTGCTTTCTAATTTGGTTTATGTAGTTGGTTTGTTGAAAAGAAGTTTTTTGTTTTTTGGGTTTTTTTGTATTTTTCTAAAGCTGGAAACGGGGAGAGACAGACAGACTCCCGCATGCGCCCCACCGGGATCCACCCCGCACGCCCACCAGGGGAGACGCTCTGCCCACCAGGGGGCGATGCTCTGCCCATCCTGAGTGATGTTGCGATCAGAGCCACTCTAGCGCCTGAGGTAGAGGCCACAGAGCCATCCCCAGTGCCCGGGCCATCTTTGCTCCAATGGAGCCTTAGCTGCGGGAGGAGAAGAGAGAGACAGAGAGGAAGGAGAGGGGGAGGGGAGGAGAAGCAGATGGGTGCTTCTCCTGTGTGCCCTGGCCGGGAATCGAACTTGGGACTTCTGCACACCAGGCCGACACTCTACCACTGAGCCAACCGGCCAGGGCTGAAAAGAAGTTTTTAAAAATATTATCAAATATATCAGTTTTCTGTTTCCTTTAAACTTGAAAAGTATTTCCACATACAAAGATCCAATAAATATTTACCTACAGTTTGTAAAATGTTTGTGGTCTGAAATATTTATAACTAAAGCTTTAAGTAAAGTTAACTAATATATTTAAATTTATTCATTAAGTAATATAAACTTCTAAATTGGAAACTTTTTTATGTACTTTCCACTATGTGCCAAATATCTTATATACATTTTCATTTACCCTATACCAAAATGCTTACAGATAGACATGATTATCTTCCCTTCCGAGGTGACACAGCTCAAGATGAGAGAGATCTAACAAAAACTTGTCCACAATAATACAAATGTTAAACCCAGGTGGGCTTGGCTGCAGATGCAGCTGTCTCTGAGATCATGCTGTGGTCAAGACATTAGCTCAAACAAGCATCTAAAGAGCTAGCTCATGGCTGCTGATGTTCAGAGAAAACTGACTTCTCCAAGTTTCCTTTTTCAGTTTCCAAATTCACAATGCCACTTGACATAATTTAAATCAGAGTGAAGAAAACAACTGTGCTACATTTTGGGGCAAGACAATGTTTTTCTTTTCTTATAATCTCTAGTCCAATTCCCAAACCATTTTATTAAAAAACAAAAGAGGAAATGCTCCCCTATGTTTATTACAGCATTGTTTACAATAGCCAAGATCTGTAAACAGCCCAAATGTCTGTCAGTGGATGAGTGGATTAAAAAGCTGTGGTACACATACATGGAATACTATGCGGCTGTGAAAAAGAAGGAAATCTTACCTTTTGCAACAGCTTGGATGGACCTGAAAATTATTATGCTAAGTGAAATAAGCCAGGCAGAAAAAGACAAATATCATATGATCTCACTTATATGTGGAATCTAATGAACAAAGTGAACTGAAGCAGAGGCAGGGTCACAGGGAGCAGAGGGACAGCAGTCAGAGAGAAGGGGGATGAGGGGATGGGATCAGAGAAGGTAAAGGGATTCGTGAAGTTATATATACATCACACAGAGATACAGATAACAAGACAGCAAATCCCAGGAGGGAAGGGGGGAAGGTATTGAGGGGAGCAGGAGAAAGGGGGGTATAAAAGGGGACATGGGGGTGGAAGGTGAGGGAGTTATATTTAGTGGGACACTTGAACCCATGCAAACATAATAAATTAAAATTAATTAAAAAAGAAAAAAAAGCAAAGACAACAATAAAAATTGTCATGAACCATTGTTCTTGTCTAGCCACACTACTGCACTAAAGTCTGTACTAGTACTGTCTAATAAAATTTTCTCTTTTTTTTTATCGAGTTTATTGGAGCAACATTGGTTAAGAAAATGACATAGGTTTTAGGTGTACAATTCTATAATACATCACCTGTATATTGTATTGTGGGTTCACCAACCCAAGCCACGTCTCCTTCCATCACCGTTTATCCTCCTTATACTCTTTTCTACCTCCCCTTAGAATTTTGTGACGATGTCAAGCTTCTGTATTTGCATTGCCCAATACATTCATGTGCCACTGGTCACATGTCTATTTAGTGTTTAAAAATATGTGCAACTGAAACTTCTAAAATTTTGTTAACCCAGTGCCACTCCAATAAATTTAATAAAAAAATATAAAAAGACCCTTTTTCTTAATAAGTTCACATTCTGAAGTTCTATAGGTTAGGACTCTAACATAGTATTTTTGGAGGACATAATTCAACCCATAACATTCTTCATAGCTGCCATGGTGATTGACACGGAGCTGTCAATAAATATTTAATAGACTTTTAAAAAGTAAAAGTACAAAATTAATTGAATTAAACTCATACTGTAATCATGAAGAAAAATTTTAAAAATAAAAATGTGGCTAGTGTGATTGACAAACTAAAATTTTAATTTAATTTAATTTAAATGTATCAGGCCACATGAGGTCAGAGTATTTATTGTACTCAACAGGGCAGGTCTATAGATTAATTCTTTGAAATTAAGTACCAAAGACTTTCAAACCCTAAACTTTTATCTAAAATACCTTTCTTCATATTAGTCCCTTGTGAGTAAGATAAATGTAGCCTATCTAGCACCTGGTTCACTTTGCAGAATGAAATAGTCACATCTAACAGCAGAGTGCTGGTAAGCACTTTCTGATGGGCTGGTGGAGCACTGTTGTCACTAAGGAAGAAAACACATAGATTTTATGTAGCACATGTACAAGTTCAGTTAAAATAACTTGCAATGAGTTATTCAAGTGGGAAGGATAACTATGTTCACCACTGTTGAATCCTGACTCTTACTGGCCCAGGGTTTTCACATCTGTATCCACATCTCCCTGGAATCCTAAACAAAAATGGTAACTGCCACTAGAAATAAATTAAATAAATGAAGGCCTAGAGACTCCTTCATCTCTTTAAATATCCAAGCTTCTAGCTTCAAGAAAACAAGCTTCTAGAAAACAAAGGTCATACGAACGAAAAGCAAGAGGAAAAAAAAGCAAAGCAAAGCAGTAAGAGTGTACAATAAGCTGGCAGAAAAATAACACTTTTCTGAATTGCACTGGTTACCAACAAGTTTTCTGGTTCAATGTAGGTAAGGTTTCTTTTTGTCCTGGTTCTCACCTTCCCTCTGGCCCACGTGGAACTTGGTCTTTCATCTATCGGTTGTGGCCCAACATTTCCACCCTGCTTCTCCAAGCCTTTAAGTTCAGCTCTGGTCCTTGAAGGTGAAGATCACTCTTCTCTCTGGTTCCAGAGTATCCACCTTTGGCTTCAAATTGTAACACATTGTTCTGATAAAGCTCACTTCATTCTATTCCTAAGGTTTTGCTTTTCCTGCAGCTCCTACCACTTTACCTTTATTCCTGTCCCATTAATAGGCACACTGAGTGGTTCATACACAGCACAGTTAAGAACCACTTGTGAAAACAGTTTACTTCTTCCATGTTTGGAATGAAGGAGCTGCTGAATAAATATTTTGTGAATGACTCATAGACCCGGGAACATTGAAGTTGCAGAATTAGTGATCAAACCCCTCCCAAGCAGGGAATTGATGTCACTATCACCCACCTCACAATAGTGTCACAACTACCAAACATCCGTAACTGGGATAACATTTTTGAGACATTAAGTCAGTATCTTTTTTGTTTCTGGTGATTCCTTTTCCGTAATTTGTCCTGCCACTGGGCTCATGGGCAGAATTTGATGAGAATGAGAAACGTCACTGCACTTTTTTTGAAAAAGACTTCTACTTGACTTGGGGGAGGGGGTGAACACACAATGCAATGTACAGAGATATGTTGTAGAATTGGGCACCTGAAGCCTGTGTAATTATGTTATCCAGTATCACTCCAATAAATTCATTTAAAAGAAAAAAAAAGCTTCTTAAAAGATTATGGTTGGACAAGTCTGAAAACAAACACTCCCTTGTTTTGCAAAAGCCAAGCCTTACTGAGAAAAAAGGTTACAAAGGAAACGTGTGTGGTCTGATAAGCTGGATGTTGGAGGACTGGTTCGAGGGCAGAAAAGAGAGACAGGCCATTCCCAGTCCCAAGAAAAGACTAATTCACTACCCTCCCACCCATGACAGCCTTCCTGGGCTGTGAAAGGAGCTGAAGGAAAGGAAAGTGTAAAGGGAAAGGGCCAGACCTGGTCCTGGAGGCAATCGGAGAGGCTTGAGGTGGGGGCAGGGATATGAACACAGTGTGAGTTAGGAAAACAACCAGCAACTTACAGACATCCAGAAATCTTGACCTGGGTCAGCGCCCCAGGGTCTCACATATTGCAGCATGGCAGTAATATGGCAAGGGGAAGATGGGATGAGGAAGAAGATAAGATAGAGGTGCCAAAGGGACCATCTGATTGGATGAGGCCTGGGGCCAGAGTGTGGAATCTACAGACCCATGGAGACAGTGTGAGCAGACCCCTACACATCAGCAGGAGACGCTAATGGGGCATTAAACTGATCTACCCTCTATGAACAGCAGAGCCCAGGAAGCTGACTTCTCTGCAGAAGATTAGGGACTGCAGAAGACAAAATGGCGACCAGAGGTTCTTCCCACCCCGCCTGACATACAGTCCTCTAGTCTAGAACAAAAGAAGAGGGAGAAGAAAATTCTTGGAAGAGGAAGAACTGCCCTGAAAGAGGGTTTGGACTTTGAATGGACTCAATAGTTACCCCAAAGAAACTTTTTTGGCATGGAGGAAGTAGAAATCATCAAGGAAAAGATACCCACCCTGTCTTTGGAGCAAACAGGCTCTGAGCAAGATGTACTCATGAAGGAAAAAAAGATGCATTCTGTATTATTTATTTATGCATGTCTGATTCATGTGGTATGAATTTTGATCCTACTACAAATACATTAAGCATTTTTCCACCAAGGTTAAGAGAAAGAACTATGCTTCCCACTCTCTGAATTAGAAACAATGATTACCATATTGTGTCTTATATTTCACCCATTCTACAGATAAAGAAATAGAGATTTCTCTGCTCAACAGAGAACCAGGACTAACTCAGATCTTCAGACTCTTGTACCTGCACCGCCATCTTGCTTAAATACCTACCTTGAAAACTGCCATTTCTGGGGTAACTTATTTGGCCTTGGCCACTTATTTCTAGACTCTGTCTGCTTTAAGGTGGGGTGTAGTTCTCGATCAACTGTTTGCACACAGGCTTCTCTGACCAACCTAGTCCATATTAACCTCTCTTTCCTCTCAACTCCTATAACATATTCTCTGCACGCAGCCACTTGATAATCCATCATATTCCTCCTTGAAATAACTCTTACTCACTTTTCAGTGTGTTTACATCCGTAACTGGGATAATATTATTGAGACATTAAGTCAAAATGACCCCATGACCCCAATTACATGAAGATCCTAAAATATCTTTTCCTAGTCAGTCTTCCCACACTCCCTTGCAGAATACTAGGTACACCACAGGTCGGCATGTATTCCCACATTTGTTGATTGACTGAAACAGTTTATGTCTTCTTTATTAAAAAAAAAAAATGAAAAAGGACCTCATGAAATCCCTGGACACCTGGCACAAGAAAAGAACTCCAAAGAGCAGGCAACCCCACTGAAAGGAAAGATGTCCTGCTTCACTATTTTGCATACGATCATCCCTGCCAAAACCCTGGCAATTAAGTTATTATTTAATTCAGCCCAGTGAAGATGAGGTAATTTTATTCTTCCAACAAGAGTGCTGTTCTGTATTAAATGACTAAAACGTATGTGACTAGCTTGCAGGTATTACAGTAATGACTTTTTACACAAATCAATAATACATTCCCAGGCTACTGCCTTGCAGAGGACCATCAAGTGTAATCGGGCTTTCTAACCTTGTGACACAGCCCACCAGCTACAGGGTGCCTTCTTTATTTCCTTTCTTAAAAAGTACACACAATCTACTCCGGACTTTCCCGTCTGTCAGTGCAGCTTGAGGTGACTTCCTGTTCTGTCAGCTGACCATGAGTCAAGTCGTGGTTTGTTGCACGTTAGTAAGGCTGCTGCTTCTGCATCTTCAGCAACCAGGGAAGGAGGATAGGTGTGAGCTATCAGACCTCCCTCGGGGTGAAATCACTCTTTTTTCCCTGTTTGTTTAAAACCTCATAGTTACAAGCTTTGCTCTGCAGCTTCTGGCATTGTGATGATGCTTCAAAAAACAGGAAAACCAGTTTCCTACTTTCCAGAATGAAAATGACGTTTTAAAAAAAAAATCCACTTCTGTAGTGAATGAATCATGTATCTGGGCAACCCCTTCTCCAAGGGGATCCTTCCTTTGAGCCACTTAGGGGATGTCTTCAGTGAGGCAAACGGCAATGACGGAAATCCTAGCCCTGGGATTCAACTGAGGTTTCAAAGGAATTCCAAAATCACACGAAAGGAGCTATGAGGGTAGATAGAGAGAATGCAAAACACAAAGAAGGAGGCTTTCTGGGTTAGGGAAGCAATTGGGGCAACATCATTGGGAAGTTGGGCTCAAGAACAAGCAACATAGGCCCTGCCTGGGTAGCTCAGCTGGTTAGAGCATCATTCTGACGTGCCAAGAGTGTGGGGTTCTATCCCCTGTCAGGGCACATACAAGAAACAACCAATGACGGCATGAATAATTGAAACAACAAATTGATGTTTCTCTTTATCTCTCTGTCTCTCTCCCTTCTTCTCTCTTTAAAAATCAATAAATTAATTTTTAAAATAGAATAAGCAACCTAAAGGAAGTTGGAGGACTCTGGAAATGGCTTCTGCTTTCTGCAAATATCTTGCATGTTATTTCATTACCTGAGGGTTTCAAATCCTTTTTGTTAGAAGAGGACAAGGGAACAGTGACACTAGTCTATCTCATCTGATGCTTTTAAAAAAGCCAATAAAATATTGCAATACACGCGTTAGATTTAAGTAAATTAGACATGCATTTTTTTTTCAACTAGTCAAGTGACAACAATCTAGTCACATTGTTGTCATCTCTAATTTACCCAGATTTATGGCTCATTAGCAACACCGGTATATTGCTTCTTTTTTTCCTTGTTTTTGTTTTTCCTTTTTCCAAGAGTTGTTGACATTAGAATGATTTGGAAAAATAAAAAAGACAGGTAAATTAGAATGAGCATAGGTTCTCATTTACAGATCCTAACAAGAAGTATGGCTGATGGGGTAAAATCTGCATTCTACTTATTCAGTGCCATTGCTGATTAAACTACCTTGAACCATGCTAAGCTAAACACCACCACCCCAACCATTGACATATTTGCAATAGACAGTTGGCAAGCTTCCACTCTAAACTCTTTTCAAAGTTATCTCAGTCCATTTGTTGAACCATGCATCAGATCAATAGCCTGATATTAATTTCAGAAAAAAAAATGTGTCTTTTTTTTTTTTTTTTTATCAAGAGAAAAAAAAACTAAGGCTCAATCAAAGCAGTAGGTGATGAATTAATGGGACTAGGCTATAAATTAACAGTGATTTAATATAAGATAGAAGTCTAGTTTTCTCGTATAAAAGTCTGAAGGTAGAAACCTAAGACTTTTATACCTAAGTTGCTATGGCAACTCTGATCCCCAGATTTGACAGGGAGCAGTTTCCTTCCAGTAATCTCTTCTGCTGTCTCAAAGCTATAGTCCTAGAGTTCTGGTCCAATGGGATGTGGGGGGGTCCCCACCATCAGTCATACACAAAAAGTAGCAAGAGGGGGGTAAGGAAGATAAAGGTACTTGGAGTGCTCATGCCATTAATCTTTGCCAAGGAGAGTTCCCAGAAGCTACCACCCACATGGTACTTCTCCTCATATTCCATTAGTCAGAAGTTTATCACTCAGACACACCTAGCTGCAAAAGAGTTAAGAAATGCAAACTTTTTCTGCATAGCTATGCATCTAGGACTGAGGAAGGAGGAAAGGTAGATATTGAGGTAATTTTCTGTCTCAGCCACAGAACCAAAAGAGCATGATATATCACTTAGATAGGCGCTATGCAGTGCGCTCGTAAAGTCATCAGCAAAATGGAAGAAGAGTTTGTCTAAAATCAGGAATAATGATTCATACTCAATATACTAGTTTATAGATCATTTGAGGGATTCAAGACAAGACATAGTCACCTATTAGCTCTATAATATCATGTATATATCTAACTATTTTTATCCTAACCTATTTTGGTTGGTAAGATTATAGATTTATGTTGGAGAAATAAATGCAATCATTAACATCTTACATCAGCACATTTAAGTCTGAAAGAGAAAAGCATGCAGGCAGGTCAGGGTTGTATGTTTAGAGCATTCATTGACATTACATATTCTTGGTCTCCTATTTTGGAAAAATTCTGATCTGTGCTATGTTTACATACAGTATCTTGCATAAGTGAAATATCTCAATTTTCTGTATTCCTTCCCATAAGTCTAGTGATATATGGTCACTCTTCAAATATCCAATTCATAAAAGCTAAAAAATTTCAGTCATATAGATTGGGGATTTAATATACTGGAATAAATTGTAAAGTTCAAAATTTTGTTTAAGAAGAAGCTTTACCAATTACTTAAAGTAAAATACCCTAAAACCTCTGCTATAAGATTTGAATATCTTAGTTGTTTCTAATTACAGATGAAACATGGTGAACATGGTGAACATTCTATAGGCTAAACTTTTTATTCCCAGAAAGGAAATGAATAGCAACACCTTAAACTGAACTTGAAGTAGAATCTAAAGGAAATAGCTTATGAATGTTTCAATTACAACAAGACTTCCTTTTTAAGATAACATATTTATAGGATATTGTTTATAGGTCCTTAAATATGACTTTAGAGAACTAGGTCCAGTGACTAAACCCCAAAACCAGGGAAAAGCTAAAATTCTGCCCTGACTCAAAGGCATAATTCCACTACCTGAGTCACCTACAACACTTCAGTAGCACCCTGGATTTTCCTGAAAGGATCCCCAGCCAAGGACCAGGCGTGTTTAGACATGTTCTCTTATGAAAGTAGCTGATGACACAGTCACAGGGACTGTGTAGCTCAAAGGTTATGGGTTGGGTTAGTGCCAACCTGGGATGATGCCCTCTATTCAGTACAAAGAGCTCTAATCTCTTTCAACATCAAGATGCCTTTTAATTCAAACATCTACGTGGTCTGCTCATGATGAAATCACCACTTTTATCTCTAATATTTTTGAGCTACCTAAGGGTATTCAGTCCACCTTGGCTCAATTCTGTCCTTTTCTGATATTTATAGAAAATATATGTTCATTTCCAGGGGCACTTGCTTATTTGCTTCTTTTTAAATTGAATTTATTGGGTGACATTGGTTAATAAAATTACACCGGTTTCAGGTGCATAATTCTATCACACATCCTCTGAATATTGCACCGAGTGTTCACCACCCCAGATCAAGGCTGCTTCTATCCTTATCTATCCCTTCTTTACCCTCCTCCACCTTTCCCTCCCCCCTTCCCCTCCTGCAATCCTCACAGTGTTATCTATAAGTTACTTTTTTCTTTGCTCCTTCTCTCCCTGGTTTGCTTCTAAATCAAGAATCATTCTCAAAATCACACCACAAAATCAGCTTAGCCTGAACAGTGGTGGCACAGTAGATAGAGCATCAATGTGGGACACTCACTGAGGTTCTATTTTCAAAATCCAAGGCTGCTGGCTTGAGTGCAGGCTCAGCTGGCTTGAGCACAGCCTCACCAGCTTAAGCGCAGGCTCACCAGCTTGAGCATGAGTTTATCAACATGATCCCGTGGTAGCTATCTTGAAGCCCAAGGTTGCTGGCTTGAGCCCAAGGTTGCTGGCTTGAGCAAGGGGTCATTGGCTCAGCTGGAGCTGACTGGTCAAGGCACATAGGAGAAGCAATCAATGAACAGCTAAAGTGCTGCAACTACGAGTTCATGCTTCTCATCTGTCTCCCTTTCTCTCTCTCTCTCTCTCTCTCTCTCTCTCTCTTCGTTTTGAAAAAAAGAAATGTCGGCCTTAAGCAGTCACATCTACAGGAGTCTGGGAATCTTAAACTTAAACCACGTTAAAGCTAGAAGGGTCATTAAAGACCCTTCTTAGGGTCTTTAACATAGCCCATACTTGGTGTAAAAAAGCTAAGGTGCCCATGTCAACACTCAAACACTCAAATGCAGTCAAGACTAAGCCCTAGTTATTTTCAATGAACATAACTTTGACCTATCAATCACACATATAGGAGTTTAGTCTACAAAACTACACTAAATAGATATATAAAGATATAGGCACAAATACTCCCGTAGCATTGTTTGCTTCAGTGTGAACATTTCCCAGCTTATGAAAATATGTTTACCACAAACTAGTAAGTTTGCCCCTTTCCCTTTTGTCCAAACAATATATTCAACATTCTTCACTGTTAGTTAATGCTGAAACTGTGAATTTTAAAAGATTCAGTATGATAGAAAATGAGCCATTTCCCTACCAACACTTCCTGCAGCCAGTTAAGGTCATAGTCCGCTGTGGAGGTCACATAGGTGATAATAGAGGGTTTTGATAAAAATGTGCTCTTTCCTCCCTGACTGTGGCACTCCATCGACGAAGCAGTTATGGACCTCTGCTGGAACGTCTTTCTGTCCCTGCACATAAGGATGAGTCCTGGCCATGATAGTATCAACACTGTAATTCAAGTTTCCTCTGGGTTTATCCAAATGTACAGATAACAAAGACAACCCTAACTCAAGTTTCTCTGGTTCTTTCCAGAACCTGGGGATGGTGGATCATCAAACCCCTGAAGGGTATCTTTCAAATATTTCTGGAGGTCCCTAAAAGGTACCTTCTATGTGCTGCTGAATATGATCCCTCCATCAAGCTAGTCAGCCATCTGACAGCCATCACTGTCTCCTGCTTCACACTACCTTCTCTTTCTGCAGCTCAGGACCCGGAAATCAAAGATGTCCAAGTTGCATGGCACTCTCTTTTAGACAGGAGAAATGTTTCCTTCTCCCACCCCCATGTTCAACCCAGTAAGGGTATTTAGTAGCGTAGTTTTTGCCCCAGTATAATACAAAATTATTCATGAGTCAGAATTTCAGTTTCCTTTTGTACTTCCCCTACTGTTCAAAGGACTCAGGCTTTCATTCTTAATTACTTATTGACTACCTGCTCAATGTAAACACATAATATATATATAATGATGAAAAAAACAGCTGAGGACCCCGCTATTGTGGAATTTGTCATTTATTCACATAGAAAGATAATGAACAAGTAATTAAAGCAAATAAACAAATAACTGAAAATTGATATCAGTACAGGGTATGAACACAGAGAGGCGTGAGAGAAAGTAACAAATAACAAGTACTTTAGATCGGATGGTCAGAAAAGACCTCTGAAGTAGTGACTGTTATATAACAACCAAGACATTGAAACTCTTGATTTGGAAAAAGGAAGGGGAAGACAAAGGAAGAGGTTGGGGGACTAGGAACAGAAAGAGGGAAAGGAGCTGACTTTTTTTTTTTTTAAATATTTTATTTATTGATTTTTTTGAGAGAGAGAGGAGAGAGAGAGAGAGAGAGAAGGGGGAGGAGCAGGAAGCATCAACTCCCATATGTGCCTTGACCAGGCAAGCCCAGGGTTTCGAACAGGCGACCTCAGTGTTCCAGGTTGACGCTTTATCCCACTGCACCACCACAGGTCAGGCGGAGCTGACATTTTAAATGATCAAGATCCAGGAACATTCTAGGAACTTGACATATATTGTATCTTTCCACCCTATCACAATCCTATGAGGTAGGATTAGCCCTACCGCCCAGATGAGTAAGTGAAGCATGGGAAGGTTTAAGTAGCTTGTCCTTGCCACACAGCTCGTGAATGGCAAAAAGCAGAACTTGAACCCAGGCAGCTTAAGATCCTAAGGAAGGAAAAGACTTTGGATTGTTTCAGTCACTTCAAGTCCAGTGTGGATGAAGCAGAAAGAAGAAAGAGGAATTGAGGATGACAGGAAGTTGGCAAGGCAGGCGGGCGTGCTTCATCCTCAGAGTAAGCCATGGTTGTTAACACTGCTCCATAGGAACAACACTGTGCTGAGGAGCCAGAAGTGGTCATGGAAACAATTATCACTTATATCATTTTAGTAAGCTGTGATTTTAGAGAATGAAGTGTTGCTCTCATGTAGTGAAGAACACCGAACACTGGGATCCTGGAGATGGAATTACTATTTCGGGCATGTATGTTAACTTGATATACAATTTAGGAAATTGCACCGTCTCCCCCTACCTACCTGCAGCAACCTGTCCCATGTATTATAGATTAATGGGTGGCCAAATCAAGCAATACTCTAGTTGGAACTGAATACTGAGTTAACACAGAGTTAATATAGGGGTAAAGAAGGGCAAGGAGAACCAGTTACCAGAGTGAGTTGGTCTCTCTAGGCAGCAAGGAAGTCAAACTCACCAAGAGCAGCTCCGGCTGATACTCTTGTTCAAAGCCACTGGCTACAACCTTGAGCTTTTGTCTATGCTACCTGACTTGTTCAATAAGTCCTGGAGATGACAAAGTACCACTGTCCAGTGCACCCCATGCAGAATAAAATTTAAAAAATAAAAAACAGGTGAAATGACTGATTTTTAAAAAATTCTGTAAGTTAGATTAAAAGAAAGAGTAAAGAAGTAACAATTTTTTAATCCTCAAAATCCTGCTTTTCGGCCCTGGCCGGTTGGCTCAGCGGTAGAGCGTTGGCCTAGCGTGCGGAGGACCCAGGTTCAATTCCCGGCCAGGGCACACAGGAGAAGCGCCCATTTGCTTCTCCACCCCTCCGCCGCGCTTTCCTCTCTGTCTCTCTCTTCCCCTCCTGCAGCCAAGGCTCCATTGGAGCAAAGATGGCCCGGGCGCTGGGGATGGCTCCTCGGCCTCTGCCCCAGGCGCTAGAGTGGCTCTGGTCGCAATATGGCGACGCCCAGGATGGGCAGAGCATCGCCCCCTGGTGGGCAGAGTGCCGCCCCATGGTGGGCGTGCCGGGTGGATCCCGGTCAGGCGCACGCGGGAGTCTGTCTGACTGTCTCTCCCTGTTTCCAGCTTCAGAAGAAAAAATGAAAAAAAAAAAAAAAAAAATCCTGCTTTTCCTTGCTTTCTTTCTTCAAACCTTTTAGCGAATTCCTGCAACTCTAAGGAATTCTGAAATTGCCAACAAAATGAGAAGATGAACTCAATCTAACCACATAAGCTGAGTCTAACCTCAGCTCTAGTCACATAAACTAGGAAGAACGGAGAGGGGATTTCCCAAATTCTGTTTGTTTGTCCTGGTAACCTCGTATTGGTTAGCGTGCTCTGCATCTTGTGGCATGGTGGTCACAACCCTTCTCCACTGCCCCTCACTCCTGCAGCCCCTCAATTTCTGTTTGATTTTTGAAAAGCTAATTCCATCTTGGTGAAAGGAGGGAACACATGGCCTAGGCTAGGTCATTGGCATATTTATCTCTCTGGCCACAGTGACTGTGACCTAAGCAAGTTGGTTCAAAGTGACTCTCAGGACTTTTTGCAGGGATTGCAAAATAAATCTTCTCTGTCCCTCCTATTGTATTTAAATAAGAAGCCCAGGTGCTAGAGCCTTATTTAGGATAGAGCCAACACTAAGAAAAACAAAGTGGACAATGAAGACAATGAAACACTAGGTCCTGGATGACATCATTGAACTGAAGATCTAGGCTTTCCAGGGTTTGAGTTGATTAAATTGAGTTCAACGAATGTTTAGTGAGTAGCCAGCTACATATGTGCCAGCTATAGCAGCAGGCATTTAGAGTACAATAATGCATAAAACAAACAAGTACCCCTGTCCTGCAGAGAAGGAGACAGACAACAAGCATAACAAGTGTAAAGCCAGTAGGCACAGCCACCATCACAGCCGCCTGTGCAAGTTCGCATTAGATTCGGACAGATGGTAATGAAACAATGTAGCCAAGAACTGGTAGGACATCACCTTTAATCCTAGCTTGCACCCGGCGGGCAAGTAAAAACACACACTGGGCTCCAAAACCCACTCATTCAGTGCTCACAAAGCTACTGACTTATCCGAGTTTCCTAGAATCAAAGATGTCTACCTCACCAGCCTTATTCACCTGTTTCCCATCTCCTTCTCTCTGCACAAACTCTGCACAAACTGGCTTCTCCCTCAGCACTCCATCATCTTGGCTGTTTCTCCTCCCCTCCAGGTGGCCTTTCTCTGCTCTCTTCCAGCATGGGTTCCTCTGCTCCATTTTATAGTGTAGAAATCAAAACCTTTAATCCAATATACAAACAACGAAGTCTCTGATACAAAGTCGCTTATCTGAGACATAATGGGATTCCTCATGAGAGTGCACCACCCCCTATCATGCAACAGTCAAGGGTGTGGGGAAAAGCTTAGTCTTAAAACTAAGCCCTAGGTTATAACCACCCTGCCTGCTTACAGCCTGTCCCCCACACACAATGCAAACTATAAGCGAGCAAACATATGTATCATATTTACAAACTTATTTGACCAACAACAAGTAAAATGATAGTACGTCAGAGGGTGATAAATGCTTGGAAGTAAAGAAAAAGAACAAGGTAGGGGGTAAAGAGTGGGCAGCATAAGCAAGAAACGGGTTCTCCATTATGGAAGCTGGTGTGAGTCAGAGGGACCTTGACTTGCTGTCCATCCCTTGCAAATAAAACTACAATAATTTGGGTCACTTAAAATACTTGTAACACTCCCCACCCCTCCCAAATGCACACTCAGCAGAAGTTATAACAGACTGGGAGAAAATGAATGTTAATTAGATTTTTCTAAGTTTCAGTAGCAGGAAAATTGTATTTGAGTTCAGAATAAAGATTGAACTAATTCATTAAGAAACAAAACAAACAAACAAAAAAACAGATCCACATTTTTGGGCAGGGTGTGAGGAGACTCTTACAACAGTTCTATTTAAACCATGTAGCACTTTGATATTAATTGCAACCCTTTCCTAAGGCAGCAAAATTCTTTTACTTCCCTTGTTCCCGCCTCTTGAAATTCAGAAATACCTAACCAGTTGTTTCTGTTCCCAATGTTAGACAGATGGAAGATGCCGCAAACTGATACATACAACACTTCAGAACTTGAGACATGAAATTTAATTTAATGACTATTTTTCTCAGGGACCAACTGGCAAAAACTGTGATATTGTGTAATTGAGTCGAAAGCCAACAAGGCAAGAAAGGAAGGGAGAAAGAAAGCAGGAAAAAAAGAATGAAAGAGAGAAAGAGCGCAAAAAACTCCCACCCACCTTTCTGAGTGCAGTGGCTGGTGGCTTCCTGTAAAGGAAACATTTTGACAGCTCTCGTCTTAGTTCAGACTGGCATTCCCCCTTCGTACAACCGTGCCCTGTTGTGTAAAAGAAGAAACCATCGCCATGGGATCGGGTCTCTTGAACAGTAGAAATGGCTGCAGATATACGTTCTGTCTCTTGCCATGGCCCTTGCTTTTTCGTGGGCCTCAGTTCCTAGGCTGTGTTTTTAGATCCAACGCCAGAGAAACTAAAGCTATGTTCTGGTTCGACATTTATAAACATGACTAAATCAGCCTGGTGGGTTTTCATGCAAATGCCCCGTGCCTCTCCCCGTTTCAGGTTTCGACTCCAACTTTCCCTAGATGCCTCAGAGTTGACTGCAATGATGTTAACTGCTGCTCCCAGGAGGCAGAGGCAGGGGGAACGAGGGGCTAGAGGAGACGCAGGGGGTTCCCTGCCCATATGTCCCTCCTAAAAACTGAGAATGGTGGAAAAGGGCCTGGCTCACTCCAAGAAGACAAACTCAAGCTACACTAACATTGCTTTTAAATTAGTAAAGGGAAACACCTTAAATCATTGGGATAGGAAAGATTATTCAACAGGTCATGCTGCGACAATTGGTCAGTTCTTTTGGCAAAAGATTCTTCCCACCTTCCAGTAAATTCTTAATGGCCGAGACCCAAGGACATATGCCAATAAATGTCCACACACAAGTATACACACACACACACACACACACAAACACACACACACACCCCAGAAGCTAGAAAACTTACTGTATACATGACAAGGAAATTAGCTGAATATTTATTTTGTCACTAGTGTTAAAAAGCTCTCTTAAGTTTAAGAGTCATATGAGGAATCCCAAGGGAAATAATGACAGACTTGACCACATAAAAATGTTAAATTTAAGAAGGACATAAGATGAAAATACAAATATCTAAATAGAGGGAGAAATCCATAATGCATACAATGGTGATAACCTAACATCTTTCAAAACATAAAGGGCTTACAAGAATCGATTAGAAAAACATGAAAAGTCCAGAACAAAAAAAGGCGAAGGACACCAAGACAATTCACAATAAAGCAAATATAAGTGAATTTTTAAAAAGACACTAAAAATGTTCATCTCACTACTTAGGGCAAAAGTTGAAACAGCAGAAGAAAACCTTTTGTACTCTCAAGTTATCAAAAATAATTTTTTTCTTAATAGTACTGATAAGACTGCAATGAAACAAGAAAGCTCACTCCAGATAGGAGTGTAAAACCTTCAGGAAAGCAATTTATTGCATTAAAATCTTCATTACGTTAGCCATGTAACCACTGATTTTTAAGCCTTTGTAAGAAGGAGCTTATATTTCGACTTGCTTTCTTGTTTACATTGTGGGTCATATGGAAATTTAACCAAATTAATTAAGAATACTCTATCAAATAAATCAACTTTACTTCTTGGGTCCTCTTAACCTAGGCTGAAGATAAAAAAAAAAAATAGCAAGGAGTCTGACCAGGCGATGGCGCAGTGGATAGAGTGTCGCAGTGGGACGTGGAGGGCCCAGATTCAAAACCCCGACGTCGCCAGCTTGAGCGTGGGCTCATCTGGTTTGAGCAAGGCTCACCAGCTTGAATCCAAGGTCGCTGGTGTGAGCAAGGGGTCACTCACTCTGCTGTAGCCCCCAGGTCAAGGCACATATGAGAAAGCAAGCAATGAACAACTAAGGTGCTGCAATGAAGAATTGATGCTTCTCATCTCTCTCCCTTTCTGTCTGTCTGTCTCTCTCTGTTTCTGTCACACACACACACACACACACACACACACACACACACACACACACACACACACCCCCCAAAGCAGCAAGAAGATGCTGCTGTTATCTGGTTAAAACTGACAACAGCGAGCTTTATTGGATGGCTGTCTGCAAGTTTAGAAACAGGAAGCAGAGCTTGCTGCACTTGCTGAAGGGCATATAAACCAAGAAAGTTGTTATGTAGGAAATCAAGATCAGAGGATGAACTCAAAGAAGCTCTTTGAGAACAAAACAGTTTGCGGTGACAGGCAGTGACGTGAGGTCATGTTTATGTGGACATAAGCCCTCTCATCCCATGTCTGGTGACTAGAATGTTTTCTTTCCCCAGTACAACTTTATTGTCAAAGGGCACCATGCTATTAATTGTAGAAGCCTGTCTGTCACGAATAATGTATCAAACGAAGGTCTTGATATTATCTGCAGCTGATTAGCTGATTAGGTTTTACCCTCAGGAAAAGCCTGGCCACAGTCTGTCACAAGCCGGCCACACATGACGTACAGAGGAGTCCTTGTCACACTCCAGGAGTGAGTGATGCTGGCAAAAAACACACCTGCTTCCAGTAGCTCACCATGGCAACAGGGCTGCTTGTTGGGCCAGATAATGAAGATCCATCATCAGGAAGAGCCTTGTCCCGTGACAAGAGGGAGTTTTGAAAGCTAACACGTCAACAACAACGCCTCAACAACGGCTGTTTGTTATTGCTGTAGACAAGGATACAAAGCCAGGGCAAGGCTGCCGAAGAGCTCGTAAATGGAACAGGAGATTCCCGCCCTGGAAGAAGAACAGAGTAGATAGGAATATTCCCTGTTTCTTCAGGGAAGAGGGCAAATATGCATATGCTGAGCTGGAGCCTCTGTTCATCTATACTCTTTATCAGATGAGCAGAACATTCCAACACCTTGTGGGAGACATTCACAGCTCTGCTGTTCAGGTTTGTCAGTATTGAGTAGAAGAGCCCAGGGAAGTAAAAGAAGGACAGCCAAATGAGAGGGAAGGGAGTTCTGGCACCCTGAGTCCTTTCCGAAGGGAGCTGAGTCCCTGCCCCTCTGGGCTCCTTGGGTTCCTTCTGTTGGAAACTTTTTTGGATGTCTATCCCCTCTGTAGTTCTCGAGGGCAGGATTATGGTATCTTTTTCATCTTTGTATCCATGGTACGGTGCCTGGCATAGAAGAGGAGCTCAATCAATATTTACCAATTGCTGGTGTCAATGATGCTGGTAGTGGTGTGAAAAAGCAGGGCGAATAGAAGTACAGCTAAAGCTTCTTTCTAGACTCCAGTCTGCTGTGGGGGTCCCTGGGAAGTTCAGAACCTGGAGGAGGTCCTTCAGCCAGGCTAGTCAAGAGTGGGACTTTTCCTGATATTTTCTCTCAGAGTGGCGGGAGAGCCTAACTGTTTCGAGAGTGGGCTCTGGTGTTGAACAGCCCACAGTTGAATCCTGGCTTCATTCCAAGCTCTGTGAGCTTGGGCAAGTTACACACTGTCTCTGAGCCTTAGTGACAATGAAATGAGTTTATTAGAATGGTGCCTAGTGTCTTAGAAGAGCTCTTTAAGGTTTCATTGTCACTACGCCTGACCTGTGCTGGTGCAATGGATAAAGTGTTGACCTGGAACGCTGAAGTCTCTGGTTCAAAACCCCAGGCTTGCTCAGTCAAGACACATGTCAGAAGCAGCTACTACAACTTGTTGCTGCCTGCTACCTTCCCTCCTCTGTTTCCCCCGCTGCTCAAAAATAAATAAATAAATAAATAAATAAATAAATAAATAAATAACCAGTCGATAAAGTTCAGTTGTCACTATATCACTGCTTTACATTAGCCTTGCATCTCATCCTTCAGGCGCCTCTGCCAGATGGAAGATGGGTCTGGTGTCTAAGCTGCTCCCTTGAAGCTCTTATTAAGACCATGCCACTCACTATAGGAGTGCTTCTGATTGCCTCACCTAACCCTACAAAGGGGACATTTAGTTTGCCCTTGAATTATTATCTCCTTTCCAAGTATGATTGCTACTTATTACCTTGAACCTTGTCAGATACTGTGCGGGTATCATAAGCAACCAACACTCCATGGAATGAGGAGTCCAAAAACTAAGTTGGGTAAACAGTGTGAATACTGGGTGATTAATAAACATGTGTATCCAGAGAGTGGGTATATTATCCCCCAACAACCCACCACCACCACACACACACACTGTGAGCCTACCATGTTCCAAGGATCCATTAACACTTAAGGGAATATATGGGAAATTTTTTGAAGTCCATGAAATAAGGTAATCCATAACTACAAACCAGCAGTAAAATATTGCCTAGAGAAAGGCCTCTGACTCTCTTTCACCTAGACTGCCTTGAGCAAATTCTCCTGAAAAAGGAAAAAAAGAAAGAAGTGAGGGAAGAAGGAAGGAAGGAAGGAAAGGTGGGAGAGAAAGAACCATTGAGATGGTTTATAGATAAGGGTATTCAAAGGTTAAAATTTTCCGCTAAGAAATTTAAGACATTAATACAAGTGTCCTTCTTATCCAGGGTTGTATTCCTACTGCATGACTGCATATCATAAAATAAGAAGAGTCAGCTACCTGTCTTTCAACTCAGCTGTAAATATGCTGAGATATGTGTGTGTATTTATATATTTATATTATATATGTATATACATATGTAAAGTACTACTCTGAAAATAATTTTAAAGTGATATATATAAATAAAAGGGACTGAAATTTTACATAATTTATCCAGAACAAGGCTTTATATAAACTAAAAATACAATCATTTGACTATTGTTTCTTGATGCTCTTCAGAGACAACTCTACAACTGCCATCAGGAACGGTGTGTATTATTACTACTACCCAAGAAGGTCTCTCTCTCTCTCCCTCTCAATGAACTGTTTATCTTAGAACGATTTCAGATTGATAGAATTATTGTAATTACCACAGTAATATTATAGAAATTTCCCATTTACACCATGGCCGATATTTCTTATTATTGTCCTATTACATAAGTAATGTACATTTGTCACAATCAAGGAACTGATACTGATAGATGACTCTCTCTTCCCAGTTGTTCTTTTGTCCCAGGATCCCATCCAGGACCCCACATGACATTTAGTAGGCATGTCTACTTAGGCTCCTCTTGGCTTTACCAGTTTTTCAGACTTTCTTTGTTTCTGATGACCTTAACTGTTTTGAGGATTACTAGTCAGATATGTTGTAGAATGTCCCTCAACTGGTATTTGTCTGATGTTTCCGATAATTAGACTAAGTTAATGTTTGTTTAGTTTTATTTTTCAATTACAGTTTACACTCAATAATATTTTGTATTAGTTTCAGGTGTATAGCATAGTGGTTACACTATCACACGCTTAACAAAGTGTTTTTCCTGGTATTTCCAGTACCCAACTGGCACTATACATAGTTATGACAATATTACTGACTATATTTCCTAGGCTGTACTTTACATTCCTGTGACTATTTTGTAACTACCAATTTGTACTTCTTAACCCTTTCATCTTTCTCACCCAGTCCCTAACCCCCTCCCTCTGTCAACCATCAGTTTGTTCTCTGTACCTATGAGTTCGTTTAATTTTTATTTGTTCATTTATTTCGCTTTTTAGATTCCTATTTATGTGAAATCCTATGGTATTTGTCTTTCTCTGACTGACATGTTTCACTTAGCAGTGTTGATGAGAATGTGGAGGAAAGGGGACCCTTGTGCACTGTTGGTGGGAATGCAGACTGGCGCAGCCACTCTGGAAGCAGTATGGAGGGCCCTCCAAAAATTAAATATGAAATTAACTGCCTTATGATCCAGAGATTCCACCTCTGGGTATACAACTGAAGAAATCCAAAACACTAATTCAAAATAATAGATCCACTGCGAGGTGCATTGCAGCATTATCTACAATAGCCAAAAATATGGAAGCCTGTCAATAGACGAATGGATAAAAAAGCTGTGGTATATATACTCAATGGAATATCACTGAGCCATAAAAATAAATAAAATCCTACCATTTGCAAAACCATGGATGGACCTAGATTAATGTGTTTTTGCAAGGAATACCACAGAGGTAAAATGCCACTATCACATTATATGAAAGGTACATACTATGAATCGACTAACCACTGTTAAAAGGTTCTTTTTTATGTCTATAGTAAATTCCCTTTTGTTAGAGGAATTGTTCTCATGTGTGGTCCTCAGATTGGCAGCATCAGCATCACCCAGAATTAGTTAAAAATGTACATCTTTTGGCCTGGTCACAGACCTACTGAATCAGAAACGCTAAGCACGAGGCCTAGGAATCTATGTTTGAACAAGTCTTTCGAGTGGTTCTGAAGCACCTGAAGTTTAAGAGCCATTTTGTCAGAGGTTGTCTAACTCTTTGCTCTCACTGTATACAAAAGACTTTTTCTCACTGCTCAACCATTAAGCAGTGGCTCTCAACTTTATCAAATATTATAAATACCTTTCACCAGACACCATCCCCAGAGATTCTAATTTAATTGGTTTGGGGATAGTTTGTTTAAAAGCTCCCAGTTAATTAGAAGTCTAGACAGGATTGAAGGCTCCTGCATCTGGCCCTTTGCTAAGAGAAGACCTCCCTCTTCTTTTCACACTTTCCATGCCTCTCATGCTCTCTTCCCTTTCCCCACTGACTTCAGAAGAATGGATCAACCAGTCATCTGATTTCTTAGAAAACATCAAGCAAGATTTAACACTACAGAATTTCAGAGTTGGTACTAGCCATAAAGGTCAACTAGTTAAGTGATTTTTAAACTTTATTTTTGAGATCTCTTTCTTCAAAAGAACTCTTAAGGGGAACCCCAATATAGAAAAAGAGAGAAAGCAGAGCAGCTCTGAGCGAAGGGTAAGAGGGCTCGAGGGGGCTTCTGGTCCTCATGGCACAACTGTGCCATTGCTGACTTAGTTCAACATTCTTGGCTGATGATTGTCTGTCGAACTTCTCTTTGATCACCTCCAGTGAGCAAAGCTTCTTTGTTTTTGTTTTTTGTTTGTTTGTTTGTTTGTTTAAATATTTTATTTATTGATTTTTCAGAGAGAGAGAGAGAGGGAGAGAAGGGGGAGGAGCAGGAAGCATCAACTCCCATATGTGCCTTGACCAGGCAAGCCCAAGGTTTCGAACTGGTGACCTCAGTGTTCCAGGTCGATGCTTTATCCCACTGCGCCACCACAGGTCAGGCGCAAAGCTTCTTTGCCACTATTCACTTCTGTTTCCAATTCAGCTCAAAGTGATCAAACATTCTTCATTCCTCAGAGCCCAAATCTGCCTCCCTATCTCTTCTCATCACAGAAAGGAGCTAGAGAAAGGAGTCCCTCTCCCATCCGAAGGGTCTTCTCAGTTCACAATCAGGCCCGCTGCCCCCTAAACAGTTCTTAGCTTGACTATGGATTGCAATCACCTGAGGAGCTCTTAAAACTCCAGGTATACAAGTTGTATCCTAAATCAATCATTTGATATCTCTCTAGTGGAGTCAGGTAGGGGGACTTTTTGAAGTGTCCCAGATAGATACAGTGTACACTGGAGCTGAGAGCGAGCTACAGTGACAGAGCCTCCCCTGCCCAGAGAACCATGCCCACTTCTACCTGATCATCAGCTGACATCATTTTGAACCTTCTCACCAACCTCTCTGCTTTCTTTTTGGAATGCTCCATTGTCTGGATCCAAACTACCAAATTCTTTCTTGTCCAACGTAATTAAAATAAAAAGTATCTATTCCTTCACAACTCAACAGTTTAAGTCCTATCCACCTCGGTCCCCCTGCCCTGTACAAGACAGATCATACAAGCCCTCTTACCTTTTGTTAAGAAAGCCTGGTTTTGGAAAGAAAAAGAAAGAAAGAAAGAAAGAAAGAAAGAAAGAAAGAAAGAAAGAAAGAAAGAAAGAAAGAAAGAAAGAAAGAGCAGGCATTCCCTTCACACCTAGTACATTTGCTTTCCCCTGGTTTTATTAATAAAAAGGTAGATGATGTGAAGGTTTTTGATGAATGACTCAGGCAACTCTGCCCAAATGGCCCAGTTTTCTTTTTGGTGAGGATTCTTCTCTCCTCCTGGGCCTTACACCTATTAGTCAATAAAGAACTGAGCTGCACAAAATACAAGCTGCATAGGTCGTCAAGTCCACCAGCTCTCAAGTGGCCCTTCTGAATCCTCCTCACCATATTTCTTGAATGAAGTTAAGATCATATAGGCCAAGAGCTGAGTAGTTTTGCTAAGACAGCAAGGTGAAGTGCACCCTCAAATAATCAAGAGCCAATGACAATCACTGGTCTCCATCAGGCTGAAGAACACACTAGCAGCATTGATGAGAATGTAGAGAAAAGGGGACCCTTGAATCAAGTCGTTCCTATCTTGATTCATTCATTGGTTTCCTCTTTATTAGGTGGCTCATTACATCCAAGGTAGCTTTAATGCCAGTGGCCAAGGACAGGCAGGTTCACAATGGATCCGGGCAGATGGTAGAGAAACTGCAAAGCCAGAAAGTGTTGGGCCATTTCCGTTTAATAGGTTCTTGCAATGGTGACGAGCAAACAGGCAGGGGAAAACAGCTTCTCATGGCAGCAGGTGAACAAACAGCAAAACGTCCCCTCACAGTGGCAGGCAGGGAATTCGCAATCCACCCTCCACCCTGAGGGCAAGCACCCGTAGCCTTACACAGAGTATGCACACGGGGTGCTGCCATGTGCTCACATGCTAATTAGGCAAAGTACAAGGAAGCAAGCCTAACACAGCTGTTTTCCCAACAGGAACTCAAGGGGATAAAATGTGCTCAATCACTGGATTCCCAGACGAGGTAAACTCAACCAACCGCTCAGGCTACAGAGCATTGCTGAGACGGGCACATTGATTGTGCTGACAATTCCATTTCAAGCTCAATGGACCATCCTCAGTTAGACCCTCAACTCTCCCCTATAATTATTATTTTCCCTTACTTAACTCATTACCCTTTGCCCCACAGCTGTGTCTCAGAACCTCCTTCCAAAATTTTAGTTTTCTCATCTCTACAGCGGGGATAGTTGTAGCATCCACTACCTGGGAAGGCTGTTGTGGGAATTAAATGAAATAATGGACATAAGTTTCTAAACATGTGATATCATAACTACCTTACAAATGCTGTTAGTTTTTATATATTATATAGTTTTTATATTATATATTTTATATTATAAAATATACATGCTATTGTATATTCTATATGCTGTTGTTATTATTATGTAACATAAATACTAGTAAAATATAATAACTGTATTATTCTCTGCTCATTTCAGAGTCAAGTAACATTTTCTTTTTAGTGCCAACTATATGCCAGTTATTTTGACAGGAACAGGGGTTTTTATAAATTAATAAGACGTAGTCTTTGTCCATCGCACAAGGAAAGAGGTGTGTGGCATGCTTTGGGTTGACACAACACTTTGATCTCTACCTTCTGATGATCGCCGCCATCTCTCTCTCTCGCTTTCCCTCCTCTTGTGGTCTTTTCCTGCCTCACTAAGATCAGAACAAGTCAGAGGAAGCCTGCCAGTGTTCCTCTTCATCACAGAGTGTCTCCATGTCATTAGGGTTCTTGTTTTTCTGTCCTTTTGTCACAGAAGCCCAGGTCTGCTGCACTCCTGAGCCCTGGTTCTTGCAAAACTCAGAGCAGTGACCTGAGAAGATGTCCCCTAAGCCACTGCTGTAAGAGCCAAGCACTGCAGCCCACAGGTTTAAAACCAAGTCCTTTCTCTTGATGTGATTATAAAGAGCTGAGACAACTGAAAAAAGAAAAGAAAGTAGAAAAAATAAAAAAGGCAACCTGCAGAATAGCTGATAAGAAAGGCCGTTGAGTCATTCAAGAATTAAAAAAAAAAAAAAATAGTTCCACAGCCTTCGACAGGAAAAAACCATTGAACTCCAGTTGGGAAAAAAAAAATACTATATTTCCAACAGGAAGAAAGCTAATGCCCCCAAATTTTATAACCATATTAATAGCACTTTAACATCTTATAGTTTCTGTAAAGTAAATTTACCAAGATTGTTTCTTTTTAGCCACTTTGGTCAGTGAGAAGGGTTAAGAAATATGCAGTCAATTTCACAAATGATGAAACTGGAGCTGAGAGGGACGGGGTGGTCAGGAGCCATCCCAGGGTGGAGAGGTGGAAATGCCGGAGCCAGGACTCGGGCTGGGTCTGGGAGCCCTCTCCGTGCCTCTTCCTCCTGATTCATTAACACTGGTTCGCTTGTTCGGTGCCAACATTTTGTTGGGAACCTAGCATTGTGTTTTCTCACCTATCCTTCACAACTCTAGAAAGTTAATCTGACTACCGGCATTTAGAGATAAGAATGACTGTGTGAGCAGGTGTGGGAGAGAAGAAGGGAGCTTATTGAGTAACTTGCTGCAACTTCCACTGCCAGCAAGCTACAGGGTTGGCATATAAATCCAGGCTCACAAAACCTAAATTCTATGTATTACACTGTAATTCCTTAGGTGTTACAAACTTTTGCAAAAGATAATACCAAAAAAGAAGAAAAAGAAAAGAAAAGAAAGCTAAAGTTAGCACAAGTGGCAGTGACAACAGCTAAAAACGGAGACACCAGGCATGGTTAGGCAACCCGCCCTGCCAAAACGGGGCCATGGCACAGAACGGAGAGAAGGCTCTCAGTAATGGCCGGAAATCCTCAGCTATTATAAATACTAATTCCTAAGTTATTTATAAAGGAAAAAGTATTTAATTACCCCCCGGTCGTTTATTGCTCTCTGTGATAACATGAGATCCTTTTTTAGAGACTTTAGTGACTAAGGTGCCAATGCAGTGATCTCTCTGTATGCCCATTCAGACCTGTCACTCACACAGCCTCTAACAAATGATTTGATGGCTTAAATTCTTCAAATAAATTCAGTTGTTTTGTATTATGTTGGACATGTAGACATCTTTAAAAAGTAATTGATTTGAAGCTTAGGGTGCTGAAAAAAAAATCTCTTTCAAAGAAAAACAGAATATACTATAAACCAATTTCATATGTGTTCGACAAACTATATGAATATAATAATACTTAATATAGTATAAGGTTTATGGCAGCCTCTTTAAAATTTTAAGTTTAAAAATATTTTGATTGGTTAAATCTCAAAATTCTAAAGCATGATTGAATAATTTTCTACTGGGTACGCTATACTTTTATGAGGGGTGTGTGTGTGTGTGTGTGTGTGTGTGTGTGTGTGTGTTCAGGCTGACCTGGTTGGTGACTCAGATGACCTAGGATAGACTGACTAGTTGTGGTTTGAAGAGTATCACTTCAGAATTTTAATCTCCTTTGTCATGGACCATCCCTGGGGATTTCAAAGTGTTTCCAGCCCTAAAGGAACTCCCCTTCCCCAATAACCACAGCTCCCAACAAGAAATGAGCAACTTTTGATAGTGACAATGGGATATTTTAGCAGTATTAACTAATATTAAAACCAAGTCAAGAAAACACTCTTTGAAACCCACTATTTACCATATTAGGAAAAGATGCAAGGGAGATAGACAAAAGCTTCATAAAAAGTAAATTGGATTACATTTGTGAAAAGCTTAATCAAAGATTTTTGTTATTACTCCTTTTTACCTATACAATTTATTAAAGAGAAATAAAGAGATGATTAAAGAATAATCTATATTAAAACTCATTACCCCACTTTTGGGGATCAGAGACAGTAAAAACAATCACTCCTAGATATTCCTTAAGCAAATTCAAGTCTGATTAATGTTTACAAGTACCAACTATGTGCCACCTGTGTTGACAGATATTGGGGAGTGTGTTATGCAAGGTCTTTCCTTCAAGGAGCTCACTGTGCAGTGGAGTTCCTACTATACTCAAAAACCTTTTAATATTTATTATCAGATTTATATCCTCAGAATGAATAAATGAGAGGACCCAGTGACATGTGAAATCCAAGTTCATTATACTTCCTCACTATGAACTTCCATTTGTGGCTTTATACTTATTTTTATTAATTCATTTTAGTGGAGATATATTCATTTATTAATAATACTGTCAGTACAATGTGTACATCCCAGAAAATACAACATACTTATTTTCAACTCAGAAACTTAACTCTCAAAGAGTAAAAGACTGATTGGGATCAAAAAGGAGCTTATATAAAAGTTTAAAAAAGGATGCTTGTCAGAAAATCATCAGAGTGCCTGAAACTAAAGTTAGTTAATTCAAGCCAAAGATTTCCCAGATGTGCCTAGTGTCAATATATTGAATGCACAGACTGAAATGGTGTAGGAGTTTGTTCAAATAATTTTCTAGCAAAGATATATTATATGTAAAATATTTGAACTTTTACAATTCAAAATTCCCAAGTAAAGAGGGATTAGGGACCTTTTTAAGGGACTCAGTGATTTAGCTTGACTATCCAACTTCATTCACTGAGTGCTTAAAAAGCAAACAAACAAAACACACAGACATACAACTTGCCTGATAATGTTGTTAGTAATGTACTCAAAAGCACCCACAAAATTAGTACATTTATAAGATATATCAAGTAGTCGCATGGAGAATTTGGTACTGAATTTTCTATTTCCTTTGATTCCCTTCACAGTGAGGAACACAGTCTTATTACCACCACATTCACATTTAGTGAATATACATTTCGAATGAATAAAATAAAGAAAAGGACAAAAGGAAGGGAGGGAGGGAAGGAGGGGGACAGAGAGAGAGAAAGAAAGAAAGAGAAGGAAGGAAGGAAGGAAGGAAGGAAGGAAGGAAGGAAGGAAGGAAGGAAGGAAGGAAGGAAGGAGGGAAGGAAAGAAAGAAAGAAAGAAAGAAAGAAAGAAAGAAAGAAAGAAAGAAAGAAAGAGAAAAAAGAAAGAGAGAAAGAAAGCCTCTATAGGCACAGATGTATGTGTGAGTATATGAGTGTGAGAACATGTGATTTTTTTTTTTTTTTTTTTTTTTTGTATTTTTCTGAAGCTGGAAACGGGGAGAGACAGTCTGACAGACTCCCACATGCGCCCGACCGGGATCCATCTGGCACGCCCACCAGGGGAGACGCTCTGCCCACCAGGGGGCGATGCTCTGCCCCTCTGGGGCATCGCTCTGCCATGACCAGAGCCACTCTAGCGCCTGGGGCAGAGGCCAAGGAGCCATCCCCAGCGCCTGGGCCATCTTTGCTCCAATGGAGCCTTGGCTGCGGGAGGGGAAGAGAGAGACAGAGAGGAAGGAGGGGGGTGGGGGTGGAGAAGCAAATGAGCGCTTCTCCTATGTGCCCTGGCCGGGAATCGAACCCGGGTTCCCCGCACGCCAGGCCGACGCTCTACCGCTGAGCCAACCGGCCAGGGCAACATGTGATTTTTGACCATCTAAATTCCCCATCAGGAAATTATAACAAACCTGTTCAATGCATTTGAAACTTGCCTGCTTATAAGAATCATCAGAGGCCATGTGTTAAAGCTACCAATTTCCAGACCTCTGTTGTGGAGATTCTAATTGAGAGAATGTTAGAAATCTCTACGTTAATAGGTAGTTCCCAGTGATTCTTGTTATCAAGCAGATATAGGACATAGCCAACTAATTGATTCACTACTCTGCTGATGATATCTTATTTGTTTGATTGAGGGGTTTTGTTTGGGTTTTTATCATGAGCATTCACAATTGTCTCTTTTTTAGCCCCTACCTCCCTACATTTTCCTCTCTTGGAGTCTCATCTACTCCCTTAAATGATGGCCGTGTAGCCCTGTCCAGAACTATATCCCTGAATCTTTAGCCCATTCCCACTTAAACAATCATCACCGATAATAATTCTCTTAGAATCCTAATGATCAGAGTAATATGTATTCATTTCTAAACCTTTTAAAATCTTGGAGAGAGGAAACAATTTTATCTTAATGGACATCAGGAAATTTTGGAAAAAAGGAAAAACCAAAACCACAAAACCTTGAGGAACTGAACAATGTCTAAGGCCTGAAGTCAGGGAATACACCAAAGGAACAAACCTCCAAGTTCACACTTCCTCCAGACTCTCTTATAACTTATTTACACATTCTGCTTTGACCAAAGTTTTCAGATGGCGTAGATGATATTTATGTATTGAAGATAGATCTCGACTCTTGTGGAACTTACATTCTAGGGAGGACAAAAAAAAATGAGTTAACAAAAAAGTTTTTAAAAATACAATTTTGATACATGTAATTAAGAAAATAAGTATGAGAGAGTGAGGTCAGGGGTGGGTATGGAAGGAAAAACTACCATAGACAGAATGTTCAGGGAAGTGTTGAGAGAGGTAGGTTTGCTTTGTTTTAATTGGAGAGACAAAGCCCATTAGTAGGCTATAAGGGAAAGTCAAAGTTGAAAAAATAAACAAAAATGTGGAAAATGGAGGAGCAGTAATTTATGGAGCAAAGTACAGAGAAACAGGATCACGTTAGATCCAGGGCACTGAAGTTGAAGTGAATGTTGGAAAGGATTGGAGACACTTCCTCCTCCAAACAGGATTGAGGGAAGAAAGAGAGGAGGCATAAAGATGTTTCTCTGGAAAGAAAGAAGAAGGATGTTGAAGGAGACCCCATGAGAAGTTCATCTCAGGAAGGTAGACTGTGGGATCATTTGCCAAAACAGAGAGATTGTCCTTCGGTGTGGTGATGTCCTTCAGGTCAGGAACTGTGCTGAGTACCAAGCGTGCAAAGTCAAGTAATACACAGTTCCTGTCTTTATAGAGCTTAGACTGGCATATTTTGTTTTATTGTACCTCATTGATATTGTACTTCACTGATATTATGGGGGGTTTTGTTGTTCTTTTTTTTTTTTTTTTACAAATTGAAGGTTTATGACAACTCTTGTGTTGAGCAAGTGTATCAATGCTGTAAAGATTGTAGAAATGACAGCAAAGGATTTAGAATATTATACAAACCTACTTGATAAAGCAGCAGTAGGGTTTGAGAGGATTGACTCCAATTTTGAAAGAAGTTCTGCTGTGGGTAAGTGCTATCAAATAACATGGCATGCTACAGAGAAAGCATTTATAAAAAGGACAGTCAATCCATGAGGCAAACTTCATAGTTGTCGTATTTTAAGAAATTGCCACAGCCACCCCCGCCCCTGGTAACTACCATGTTGATTAGTCAGCAGCCATGAATATCAAAGCAGAACCCTGAGAGCTCAGATAATAGTTAGCAATTTTAGCAATAAAGTATTTTTTAATTAAGGTATGTACATTTTTTTTTAGACATAATACTATTGCACACTTAATAGACTATGGTGTAGTGTAAATATAACTTTTTATATGCACTGGGAGACCAAACATTTGTGTGACTTTCTTTATTGCAATATTCTCTTTATTGTTGTGGTCTGGAATCAAACTGGCAATATCTCTGAGATCTGCTTGTAACCATTTTGAAGAACAGAAATTTGAAAACAAATTATTGCCAACTAAGTAGAATAAAGTCTGTGATAGAAAGATGCACTGGGTGAAGGGGGGCATGGAGGAAGGAGAGAACAGGACGACTGAAGGAGGGAAAGAAAGGGGTTCAGAAGAGACTTCCTGTAACTTGTAAACTGAGTCTCAAAAGATATCAAGTATCTGGGGAGTGACCTGGGTGGAGAAAGACCGAAGGAGCCATGTCCCCAGGCATACAGTAGTGTGGCAGTTTAAAGAAACAATGCAAGTTTGAATGAACAGAATGGATACGAGGTCCAAGGTTGGAAAAGGACAGGAGGAGGAGATGGCACATCTGAACAGAGAGGCTGGAGCGGTGGGCAAAAGCCAGGCTGCCGAGGGCCCTGCTCTGTATATACGGGGTTAGACTTTCCTCCTTTAGGTAATGGGAGTCAGTGGAGAATTTTTTTTTATTTATTTATTTTTTTCTGAAGCTGGAAATGGGGAGAGACAGTCAGACAGACTCCCGCATGCACCCGACCGGGATCCACCCGGCACGCCCACCAGGGGGCGACGCTCTGCCCACCAGGGGGCGATGCTCTGCTCCTCCGGGGCGTCGCTCTGTTGCGACCAGAGCCACTCTAGCACCTGGGGCAGAGGCCCGGGCCATCTTTGCTCCAGTGGAGCCTCAGCTGCAGGAGGGGAAGAGAGAGACAGAGAGGAAGGAGAGGGGGAGGGGTGGAGAAGCAGATGGGCACTTCTCCTGTGTGCCCTGGCCGGGAATCGAACCCGGGACCTCCACACGCCAGGCCAACGCTCTACCACTGAGTGGAGAATTATTAAAACTACAGTGACAGGGTTATGTTTCACTTCTGAGCCCAGGTGAAAGGGTAATTGGAAGAAGTCCAGAGGAGAGGTAAGGAAAGCTATAATAAAGCAAGGAAAGTGAGAGTGAATCTGGGAAACAGCTACTGGGAAAGAGAGAGGGAAAGTGATTAAGAAAGACGAAATCGGCACGGTGAGTGGGGTTTGGCCACCGTCTGAATGGGATGGTGAGAAAAGAGGGGTCCAGAGGACTTCTGTGTCCCTGGCATGGGTAGTGACAAGTTGGGTGCCAGTCCCTGAGACAGGAAGCAAATGTGGCTGAAGATCAGGCTTGAGAATTAAGATGAGAAAGCTTTAAAGCATCTGGAAAAATTAAATAAGCTATCAATCAAAATTGATATTATCAATTGGCAAGAGAGCCAAGTGGCATGAGAGTCAAGTTGATGCTGACAGCACAAATCAGGAGTAAAGTCACCTGGGAGTGACCCCATTTCTGAGCAAAGTTCAAGGGAGGGGAGGAGCAAACAGGCTCATCTTGACTTCGGCGTGGCGTAGGGGATAGGGGATAACGGAGCCAAGCAGGAGAGCTCTGTCCTGGGTATTGTATGGAAGCCAGAGAAGAGCCCAGCGAGGGAGCTGAGGGGTCAGGAACCGTGAAGGGGCAGACAGTGCTCTCAGGTCGAAGACAAGCTGGCGGGAGACGAGGCCGAGCGGCTGTGGCCACCAGGAGAAAGTCAGCTTTGACGACAGCGTAGCTGGTGCACTTTCACTTGCCTTTAAAGTGAAGTGTGGCCCAGCTCACCTTCAGCTGGTTGGCACGCAGTGATGCAGTCAGTGTGAGGAGCTGCTGCTCAGTGTGGGTGTGGAAGTCACTGAGGGCACCCCGGGGGCCGGAGAAGCGTCCGTACTGTGGTTTCCGAGGCCCTGCCATGTGTCTCCTCCTGGTCTCCTTGCGCAGTTCGGGCCCACAGCAACTCCGGCCGGCTGGCTTTCTTTCAGTTCCTTGAATGCTCTGGACTCTCTTTCACCTCAGGGCCCTTCCACGTGTAATTTCCTCTTCTGAGAATTTCTAACACCCTTCAGCCCCTACTCTCTCTTCCTCCACTGCAGTCAGATCTCTTTTTGAATGTCACTTCCCCAGAGAGACTTTCCCCAAATCCTCAGGCCACAATGCGTTCGAACCCTCTCTTAGACTTCCCCATATGACCTAGTACTGCTTAGCACGTAGCACCATTGCAATTATTTCTTTAAAGATTTTATTTATTGATTTCAGAAAGGAGGAGAGAGACACCACACACAAAAATGTGACGCTGGAAGCTTCTGTTATGTGCCTTGACCGAGCAAGCCCAGGGTTTTGAACCAGCAACCTCAGCATGCCAGGTTGACACTCTATCCACTGCATGTCAGATACAATTCTAATTATTTTTGTAATGATTTGCTCACAGCCAATCCCTCTCAATAGATGAATGCACTGAGGGCAAACACAGTATCTGCCATGTTTACCAATGCAACTCTGTCCCATGTGTGTATTTTTACCTGCCCTTGGTCCAAGGGACTGGAGGTGGCACAGTGCAATCGTATGGAGTGTCTTGATATAAAATATTAAAATATTTGCATTAAACAAATGTAAAACATTGGATCAGATGTCTAATGTGAATGTGAATGTAACTGATTTGCTGAGTAGCAAAATGGCTAATCCCCCAAATTAAGGCACTACAGTATATAAAAATTATAAGAAGCTTCTACCCAAAGAATGCCTTTTCTATCTCTCCGAGGACACCCATTGTCAAATCAGTCTTCTTTAAACACACCTGTCATCAAAGCACTTCCTCGCTTAAAGTTTTCCTAGGCTCCCTTTTCCCATCCCTGACAAAGTTAACATCCTCTGGTGATTTGAAGTGGCCTCTACAATGTGACCAAGCCAAGTTTTTTTCCTACTCAAGTCAAGCCAGTTTTTCACTTTCCTATTAACTTGCTGGGCTCATTTCCCACCTCAGTGACGTGGCCCACTTGCCTTTCCTCTCCTGGAAGGCCCTGGCCTTTCTCCAGAATCCATCAGACATTCATCCCTGTCACGTAGACCTGGCTCTGCTCTCCGTGCCTTCAGAGAGCGTCAAGCTCTGGCCATTTCTTGCCTTGTTGATTTATCTTCATTTGGATTTCTATACTATTTGATCATCGGAACCATGAAAGGGTACTTAATTGTATACTCTCCTGGATTGTTTGATACAGATTCTTGGGAGTTACACATATCTCAGTCTTTCCAAATGGATCGTATGTTCCTCACCTAACCAAAGGGAATCGAAGGTAAAGATATCCTATATTACCTTTGTGTTTTCTTGGATGATGATGTTGGCCAGGTTATCGATTTATGAAATGTCCAATTACCTGTAGAAATCATTCTGCCTCAAGGATTTCTTTTCAAATTTTAAACTTTTTAGAAAATATATTTTACCAATCCTTTTTCTATTTTTTCTCCCCTAGTCTCGTGTAAGCAAGTATTAGTTAATTGGGTACTTTGGGATTAAAAAACAGTCACTTTCTAGAACACAAAATCAACGCTTTATTGCCAGAAGGATCCGTCCCCAGTCTGTGGTATTATAAGTGAGGCTGGACTGAGGGTAGGAATTCCTGGTATTCTGTGTATTTTTCTAATTGATTGCTCCGACTTTCCTAACATGTTAAGAAAAAAAAAAAGTTTTTTTAAAGCAATTCAGGAGTTTTTCTATGATTTCCATTTAACTAAATAACCTTTTTCCGATGATTTTCTTGGCTGCTTATTACACAGAAATTAGGCAAGCTGTCCTTTGGAGCCTCTCAAGGCATGTTTCTTAGAAAACGAATGGATTCCATTAAAAAAAACAAACTCTTAGTATTAAGTCAGTATAAAAGAAAACTGAAAGGAAAGCTATATCTCAATTGCCAGTTAGTTATGTGCCTGGGTGAAGTCATTACATTAAAAAAGATATTATGATCACAGTAGCATATAAAATTATATTAAATTAATAAAATGTTAATTATGTGCAAGGCCTGCATCTAAGATATATCTATTAGTCTATTAGAAATAACACATAGCCCTGGCCGGTTGGCTCAGCGGTAGAGCGTCGGCCTAGCGTGCGGAGGACCCGGGTTCGATTCCCGGCCAGGGCACACAGGAGAAGCGCCCATTTGCTTCTCCACCCCTCCGCCGCACTTTCCTCTCTGTCTCTCTCTTCCCCTCCCGCAGCCAAGGCTCCATTGGAGCAAAGATGGCCCGGGCGCTGGGGATGGCTCTGTGGCCTCTGCCCCAGGCGCTAGAGTGGCTCTGGTCGCAATATGGCGACGCCCAGGATGGGCAGAGCATCGCCCCTGGTGGGCAGAGCTTCGCCCCTGGTGGACGTGCCGGGTGGATCCCGGTCGGGCGCATGCGGGAGTCTGTCTGACTGTCTCTCCCCGTTTCCAGCTTCAGAAAAATGGAAAAAAAAAAAAAAAAAAAAGAAATAACACAGTGGCACGCAGCCACTGATCAGCTAGAAGAATTCTTTGGAAAACCTGAGATTGTTTTGCTTCCACTGGGAAGGCTGATGCTGGATCACAGTCAAGGTTATGAATGCTGTTTTCTATAGGCCGGAAGGATTTGTCGTTCGTATTTTATTCTTTATCTCTTGAGACAAGGTAACAACATGACATTGCCAGGTTCAGTGTTCCTCTTGCAAATTAAAAAGAAAAAAAGAAAAAGGTGGTAAAGGCAATTCTGGAAGATCCAGGAATCTGATCTCATTAATGAGGAAGCTACCAAATATGGGCACACACAGTGAGATCATCTTCCAGCCCAAATTCTCTGAGGTGCATAGATAGAGTTGGGAATGCCCTTATGAAAAATTTCTTTTCCAAATTTAGTTTTAAAAGACCTGTTAAATTGTTAGAATATAACTGATGGGAAATAACAATAGTCATGATGTGGGGAATCACATAAAGTTGTCTATAGACTCATAGAATTCAAATCATTAGAGGCACTAATATCAGGAGACCTAGTTCAAGTGGCATTTCCTTCTGATCCATAACGGGCATCTTTCTGTTTCATATTTCCTGTGCACAGTCCACATATGAGGCCAGAGCCATCACCCATGCAGAAAAGAGACAAAAATTTGAGTGCTATCCCCACCTGCTTCTGCAAATAAATCTACATTAAGATACAGAGTAGACTCTCAACTTACACTGGATGCTGTATGACTAGGGCAGGACTCTGACTGGAGTGATTAATGAATCACTGTAAAATAAAAAGACAAAAAAAAAAAAAAGACTACTTCCAGTTCCATATGAATCAGATTTGCTGTCTGTCATCACCAAGGGACACAAAAGAATTAAAAAATCCCAGAGTCCCATTTGCTCGCTAGGCAAAGATCCCCCACCCCACGGTCCCCATACCCTGACAAGCTAGTTTATCCGGAGAACCTAAAAAGCCTGAGTGAAAAACCTCCAATGTTAAGAACAGACCTTGTTGGCCCCTTACAAAAAGGGTAGCCTTAGGCATGTTACTTATTCTCCCTTTGTCTCAGTTTCCTTATCTGTCAACTGGGGATAATAATAGTGTCTACTTTATAAAGTGATTGTGAAGATTAAACAGATCACTGCTCATAAAACAGTTAGAACATTGCCAAGCAGAGGGTAAGTACTGGGTTAGCTATTAGTTGCTATTACTAAATGAATAACAACTATACCAATAGTGTTCTTGAGCCATTCCTTCGCCTGCCCCAAATAGACATCTCTGTAAGTGCTCTGTACTGCCCTCGTCCCCACTCTGCATAGCTGCTCGGAGCTCTCACTTCCAGAGAGTGTTTTCCTCAAAACTGGAATGCTGTTTACATCCCAGCAGGAGGATCAGCAAAGTCTCTCTCACAGAATCTTTCAGCTGGCCACTCTGAGGTCCCATTAGGTTCCGGTGGACTCTTGTTCTCACATCCTGTTCCAGTCATTCCTGCTAACTTTACAATTCTAACATAACTCATCTCTGCCAGGTGTCCTGAAAATGTTGTGTGCATTATTGTTGGGCAGATAAAATGTATTATGCTCACTTTGTTAAAAATGGCCACTGCCCACATGAGGCCGTTGCCCAGGTGGTATTAATGTGTGTTGAGAATCCTTGTAGCCTGGGGCTTGGTTTTGGGATTAAGCCTTTCCCACCCTTTTTGATGTGGGGTGGTACAATCCAATCATGCCTCAGAGAAGTGACTTTGTATTAGAGACTTCCCTATTTTGTATATTGGATTAGAAGTTGTGAAGCTACAATATAAAATGGGGGCAGAACGAGAGTTTGCTCTCTTGGTTCCTGGGATGATTAGCATGAGAGAGGAGAGAGCAGAGCAGAGAGCAGAAGGAGGCCACGTGGAGTAGGCCAGGAGAAGCAGCCAAGATGGCGGAGTGTTGAGTGAGAGGCCAGTTTGTGCAGTTTGATGCTGGAGAAGGAAGGAGATGGGGAACAGAGGTGAATAAGTCTAGTGAGCTAGAAACCTTTGATTCTAGGAAACTCGGATAAGTCAGTAGCTTTGTGAGCACTGAATTTGAGTGGGTTTTGGAGCCCAGTGTGTGTTTTTACTTGCCCGCCGGGTGCAAGCTAGAATTAAAGACTATGGCCCACCAGCTTTTGGCTCCGTTGTTTCTTTACCGACTGTCCGAATCCAATGCGAACCTGCATGGACAAGGCTGCTGTTTTGGTAGCCCTGGCTTCTGGCTTTATAATTACCTCACTTCTTTTTGTCTTCACAATAACCCTGTGAGGTAGGTCTTCTTTTTAGTCCCATTTACACTTGAAGGAACTAAGACCTTAAGAGAATAAAAGGTTTTCCCAAGTCACCTCACTGAAAGTGACCAAGGCTCTCACAGAGGGGAATCTGATCCCAAGGCCTGTGTTCTCCTGTCTCAGGGACCTGTCTGCCAACCTAGCATGGCTGGTCACGAGCTCACCTTGGCTATCTTTTTTTTTAAAGTTCGTTACTCCTACAATATCAAGGCCACTGAATTTGCAGCTGACTGGAGTCTAGAAACTATGGCCCATGAGCTGATAATGGTTTTTACATTTTTAAATGGATGAAAAAATAAAATAAAATAAATACTGATTTGTGACACTTAAAAAGTATATGAAATTCAAGTTTCAGTTATAAGTAAGTTCTATCGAACATGGCCACACTCGTTTATTTACATATTGTCTGTGGCTGCTTTTGCACTGCCATTGCAGAGTTGAGTAGTGTGACAGAGACCGGCTGTCTCACAGAGCCGAAAACACTCACTCTCTGGGCATCCCTGCTCTAGACTGTTGCTACGTACCACATGGTTCAGAGACCAGCATCTTCAGCATCCCTGAGAGGTGTGAGGAAAGCAGAGTCTTGGGCCCTGTCTCAGATTTTGAACCAGACTCTTCATTTTAACCAGGTGACTCGTCTGTATGTTGAAGTCCAAGCAGCACTGGTCTGGAAAGATGGCCACGTCAGGGAGCTACGGGGAAAGATTGTGGATTCTGGGCCTGTTATTCTTGCTCCAACATTTCCTGTCTATGTAGCCTTGGGTGTAACCCTGAACGTGTTCCTCAGGTTTCTCATTATAAAGTGGATCTAATAACATCTATCCTTAAGGATTACTTGGAGTGGAGTCTACAATATTGACTCCGTGGAAACTGAAGAAATTGGCAAAACTTTTCAGTGTATTTGATCAATAGTAAAGACCATGTTTGAGTCTCCACCAAATCCATATGTTGAAATCTAATCCCCAATGTGTTGGTATTTGAAGATGAGGCCTTTGAGAGGTAATTACGTCCTGAGGATAGATCCCTGATGAATGGGATTAGTAATGCCTTAAAAAAGAGATCTCAGAGAGCTCCTTTGCCCCTTCTATCTTGTGAAAACCCTCAAAAAGAGGGTCATCTGTGACCCAGAAAGTGGGCTTTTATTGGACACTGAATCTGCCAACAACTTTATCTTGGACTTCCCAGCCTCCAAAACTTGTAAGAAATAATTTCTGTTGTTTATAAGCCAACCATCTTTGACATTTTTGTTATAACAGCCTGAACAGCTAAGAGAGTGTGCTTGATTAAAAGTGAAAGCCTAAAAATAGTGTAAAGCTGTCTAAGAATGAGTAAGAAAATACCTGCCTACTCTCCATTCTTCAAATTCCTCCCCACCCCCACTTACACCCCTATTCCTTGGGCCCTTGACCACCACCTGCAGGTTCAGCCCCACCCTAGGTTATGGGATAACCATGTCCTTAGTCAGTGTTCAGGTGACTCAACGTCAAGTAAACCCCATTCAGATACCAGCTTGCACTACATGTCCTACATTCAGAGACTGGATGCTTTCCTTATGCCTCATATATTCACTCAACAAATATTAAATTGAGTGCTAAAAAGATGGCCGTGGTGCTCAAAAGAGGGCCTCCTGAAGAACACAGCAATGAATGAGACAGACATATAGTTCCTAGGCACCCGCCTTCCACTTATACCTCAGCGAGTCAGTCCTTCCCCCCAGCATCTGCCTTGCTAAAACACCAAATACTCCACTTCCTCCAACACTAAGTCCCAGACTTGCTCTCCACAGTTCTTCTAAAAGTGAGATCTTCTGAGACCTACTCCCACCAGGATCTCATGCCAATGCTATAACTCTGTGGGTCTCCACATACTGCTTCTCCCACACTCCAGGCCTTTCTATTGGACCTAACTGATGATGACATTCCACATGCCAGTTTCACTTGTCCAATGGTGAGTCCCAGGCCACATGCTCTCTATACCTGGTTGGAGCCTCCTCGCTAACAGAGCATCCCTTTGGCTGCTTTACTGAGAGTCTCTCATTCTTTAGCATAACACACCTCCCCAGCCTGGGTGAAACAAGCCCAAGCTGATCACATCAATGGAAACTATAACAGGAACTCTGGCTTTGTTCATTCACCTTTCTTGATCATGGGATAGTCCGTATGTTCTGTGACTCACGTTGAAAAGCCTGTAGTGTGCTCTTCCCTGAGCAGTTTCCCCTGATTCATGGGCCATGTGCTTTTCCCTTGGGGAGTCAGTAATTTGCTGGATCATCGTTCACGTTTGCTGAACTATGTCTCAAAGGTTGGCTAAGTTAGCTGGGAAAGGCCACATAGAGATGTAACACAACCAAGTTTTCTATCAAATGAAGGCATTAAAAAATGAAGACGAATAATTGGCTAAGTTACTCTTCTGGTATTGCTGCTATGGCACGTTCAGATCACATGAAAATGAAAAGCTTGTTTTCTGAAAGCAAAGGCAGCTGAAAACATAGGTTAATTTTCCCAGGATGTTTTCAGGCTGATTTTCAAGAAGGACAGGGAACTGTAGCTCTCGATTGAGCTGTGATTTTATTAATAGGAAGACGATTTACACTACTGATGCCTAGCACAGTAATGCTACCACTACAGACGAACGAGCGTACTCTGACGTGCAGTCACACAGTATTCTAATTATTTTTACAGTTTATTTTGTTTAACTTGTTTAAAATCTGCTAAGTTAAGCATTGTGGTTAATAGCATAGACTTTGAAGACAAGCAAATCTCCAGTAACAGTATTGTTGTCAGTTTTTAAATCTGTGACCTTCATCCTCAGTTATTTTATCTCTAAAATGGAATAATGAATGATACCTACCTGGGAAGATTAAAGGTAATAAAGCAAATAAACCATTTAACTCAATACTGAGCATACAGTGAGTATGCCATAGACTCTATGGCACAGAGGATGTGTAAAATACATAGACATGGGGCACTGAGTACCAAGAGATGAGAATCTAGATTCTTCATTTGATTGACAACTGAGCAATGTTAATTAAATCCCCTACTGTCTTATGGAGAGAAACTCTCTACCTTCAAAACAGAAATAAAATAGCTTTGGAATCTGTAAAGTATTCTGGCAATATTTTTTACCCTGTTGACAGTTGTAAAGAGAGATATGAAACATGAGTCCTATCCAGTCACGTCTTCTTGGGAGGTGATACCTTCCTTAATAGGCAGGGCAGTCATAATCTGGTTAACTCTTATGTCCAACTAGGATGCCACAGATACTCCCTCATCAGAGGTGAGTAGGGCATAGGAATAATGGCAAAGGTAGGAAAATAGTTTCTATTTCAGGGTGGAGCTAAGAATGATTCACTATCATGGAAATTTCAAATTTATTGAGGAAATTATTTGCCATATTGGATTAGTCATGCATACCTCAGGATATGACAATAAATTGTGTGTTTGTCACACATTACATTTGTTGAGCATGGTCAAGGGACAGGTACTGTATATTACATAATTATAAAAATAAACTTCAAATAGATCAAATATTTTTTTTTATTTTAATAATTTTATTTTTAATGGGGCAACATCAATAAATCAGGATACATATATTCAAAGATAACAAGTCCAGGTTATCTTGTCGTTCACTTATGTTGCATACCCATCACCCAAAGTCAGATTGTCCTCTGTCACCTTCTATCTAGTTTTCTTTGTGCCCCTCCCCCTCCCCCTTCCCTTCTCCCTCTCCCCCCTCCCCCCGTAACCACCACACTCTTATCAATGTCTCTTAGTCTCACTTTTATGTCCCACCTACATATGGAATAATGCAGTTCCTGTTTTTTTCTATAGATCAAATATTTAAATGTGAAAAACAAAGTCACAAATATTAAAAAGAAAATTGGGAGATGTTTACTTTTTAATTTGAGAGTGGGAAAAACATTTCTAAATATGATGAAACCCCAGAAGCCATAAAAGAGATTATTAAAAATTCTGCTTGGAAAACTAAACAAAGTTAAAAGACAAAATTGTGTTTGTATGTGTTTATGCATACAATTTAAAATTCATACAGCAGACAAAAGACTAATTTCCATGTACACATACAGTTCTTATACTTTGATAAGAAGGCCAACACCTAAGAGGAAATGCACATACAACTTGAGCAGTAATAGGAAAAGAAATAAAAATGGTTCCTTAAAATATGAAAGGATGCTCACCCTTAGTGGTGACAAGAGCAATGCACATAAAACTATAAGATACGATTTTCACCTAATGGCCTAACAATGATCTCCATGAGGATGCTGGGAGTATAAAGGAATAACCACAATGGAGAGCAATTTGGCACAATCCATACAACTTTCAAATGCGTAGCTCTTTCTACCTACCAATCCCACTTACAAGTCTATTCCTCACAGAGACTTATTCCCATGTGTGGAAGGACCCACCCCACTGAGGCGTTGACTCCCAGAGCAAACGTCTGGAAGCAGCCTAAATGACCATCAATGGAACAGCTATGTAATGGAGTGCTGTGCAGTCATTTAAAAATAATTCTTAGATCACATGTGCATCATGATATGGGACAAGGCCAAGATATTTTTAGTGAAAAACGATGTAAGCCTGAGGAAAGAGGCTTTGAGAAGTTGAGTAACTTGCTTAAAATAACATTGCTATTGAGTAGGGCAGTTGGTGCTAGAACTCAGCTCTTTCTGAGCACAAAGCCCTGCTCCAGTGGGCTCTGAGCACTGCTGTTCTGTTGCCATGGGGAAGTCACATTGTTGATGAGATGGGGAAGGTCAATGGACTGCATGTGTTCTGTGACTTGATGGACCCACTGTTTCTTTGGGAAGTTTTTCAAGGAGTTAAGGGATGGGTGGAGGATTGACTGCAAGGCTTTGGTTTACTTCATTGTTTCTTCAGCATTTTATGAAAGCTTTCCTCTTAACATCTGTCAGACATTTCTGGGACTAGCAGGGAAGGTGTGACTTATTGCGTCCTCCCTGGCACAGACCTGAAGCTGAACAGTCTAGTGTTGGGAAACATGAAAACTTGCCCTCTAACCACTCTGCTCCTTGGAAAGCATTCTGTACCCCAAAGAAAGCCAAGTACTTAGGGCCAAAGCTTTTCCCTTCTGAAGGGAAAGACATTTAGCAAACTAGGACATTAACAGTGCTTAAAGACCTGTGGCAACATCACAATCGGGTTCACAAAGGAAATGAAGGCAGAGTTCTTATCTAATTAAAACAGCTTGGGAAAAGAAAGTGGGCAAAGGGTAATTACCTAACTTGGCATTTCGCCCAGAAAAAGAAAAGTTAGTATTTCTTTTCTGGCAAAAAACTATCAGGAAACTTCAAATTATAGTGCTTGCTTTAGAGTCATAGGGAATATTTCACCCCTGAATCCCATGATACTTGACACATACGAATTATTTGGCCCTTGAGATGCTTCCTTAAAAAAGCAATTATTCATTTTTTTATAGAGAAGTTAAATTTGATTGAAGGTTCTGAAGATTTTACAAAACAATCTAAAGGCTCCATCTCTAGTATCTAATTTAACTCCTAAATTTAATTCCCTTGATATAGTCTTTATCACTTTCATCAAGTGGGAGAAACCCAGCTTGAGAAAAATGCATTGGTATTTACTGGAGATACTATGGAGTTTTTTGGTTGTTGTTGTTTGTGAGTTTGTTTGTTTTTACTTTCTTCTGAGAGTTTCCATGGTAGCGCAGTGCAGAATGTGGTCTGTTGAGCAGTAGGGAACGTGGGTTGTATCTCTGCTCTGCTGTTTACCTGCTTTATGTCCCTGAGCGTGTCAGTTCACTCTGCTGAGGTTTGGTTTCTTCATCTGTAAAATAAAAAATGTTGTGTCAAATGTTTATCAAGACATACAGTACATAAAGTAAAAGGAAGCAAAGCCATTCTGGTGGATCTACACTAGAGACCTTAGAAACACATCCTTCCTGGCCCATCCTACATAGCCTCCAGATGACTTCCGAATCATCTCCAAGTACAAAGTGTCAGATATAAGATGAATAAGTTATGGAGAGCTAATGTACAGTATGGTGACTATACTAAGGTGGGGAGGTGGAGAAAGCAAGGAGAGATTGGTCAGGGTACATAGTTTCAGTTATATAAGATGAATAAGTCCAGCGCTCTAGTTACAGCATGATGACTATACTTAAAACGGTACTGCACACTGAAAATGTGTTAAGAGAATAGCTTTCAGGCACTCTCACCACATACACACTCACAAAATTTTAACCATGTGATGGAATAAGTATGTTAATTAGCTTGACACTAGTAATTATATCACACATATATATATACCAAAATTGCATGGTGTACACCTTAACTATATGCAATTTTAATTTTTTAAGTAAATTATAATGTAGACAAGAAATCAAGTCATTTACATAATATTGATCCTGATAAAATATATTCAGTGAATTAAAAATAAAAGTATATTCACTCTTGATTTATAAAATTGATTTAGTGTGCTTTTTTTTTTTCCAAAGGGAACAGAAATGAAAATATCTTATTGAAAAATAATTATACTGTTTTGGATACTTGAAATTTGCTATGAGAGTAAATATTAAGTGTTCTCACCAAACACACAAAATGGCAGCTGTGAGATAATATATGTGTGTTAATTAGCCTGGTGTGGTAATCATTTCATAATGTATAAATATATCAAATAAGCATGTATACCTTCAGTATACATAATTTTTATCAATTATACCTCAATAAAGCTGGAGGAAAATGTTGACTACAAGAACTACAACATTGTCAAAAAAAAAAAAGAAAATCATGAGTCCTGATGGTTTCTAAAGATCCTGTCACATGCTAACATTTAATAATTCTGTAATTTTATATTTGTAAAAAAAAGTAAATGTCAAAAAAAATTTGCACTTCCTTGCAAAATAAAATAATACTCTTTCCCAATAATATGTACAACAACCATGAAAAGCTTTGTTGTGCTTTTTAAAATGAATAATTCCAAGCAAACCTTCGAATGAAAAGATTTGTCTTATTACTAACGCAAACAGATAATGATAGCTAACGCTACTCTGTGCCAGTCACTGCTTTGAGCATATCAGATGTATTAGCTTATTTAATCCTGCTAACTTTCGATCCCATTATTATCTCCGCTTTTCAAATGCAGAGCTAAAGGCAGAGAAGTGAAATTACTTGCCTGAGATCATTTAGTTAGTAAGTGGCAGAACTGAACTTTGAATGGAGCAGTTCAGTTATACTCAGATTTCTGTATTAACTGGAGCCCACTGGGATATTAACTGATGTACAATTTTTTTTTGATGGAACCATAGAAAGGTAAAGTGTTGAAGTTGGAATGACTCTTATGAACCAGTGCATCCAAATTTTTCAATTTATAAGTGAGACCAATTTAAGAAGGGAAAAGATAATCCTTAGTCTCAGTTGAAAGTTCTATCATTTTTCCTAAAGTTTCTCAAAGTGATTTCTATCAGAATATACAATTTAAAGGCTTACATTAAAACAAAAACTAATATAAGTTTTAACTCAGAAAACATCAGACAAATAGATGTTTTAAGGCTTAGAGTAAATGATCATTAGCTTGGGGGTTATTTACATTTTCTTATGGTGACTTTTCAGTTCAAATCATCTGATTTAATTCTAAAAAGGCAGTTTGAAAACATGGCGGCATCCAGAGTTCTGCATGGATAGTTCAGTTATTATAAAGAAACCTACTGTAATTGGGGTATAAGCCAGAACAGGTTGTATATTTCTTAGTGATTACAGTTAAAACACCCAGGGCTAAGAATTTTTCAGCCACCCAAGCAGTACAATAATATTCCTGAAGTTCAAAGGCAAGAATGTACATATGAATTAACTTTTTTCATTAAACAAACATTTTTTATGTCAAATTCCACATTTCTCAAGTTTGTGATATTTGAGAATGACTGTTTGGTTCAACAACCAGAGAAGCCGAGAACCAACCATGAAAGCATCAAGAATCAAGGTATTTCTTCTTAAGGGTTTCTTTCGAGCTGAAAATAACAAGTTGAGTTCTATTTGCGGAGCTTGGTGAGGCGTTTACTTCTGTAAGATACCATGAAAGTTACTTATTTCAGGAAAAAAACCCTACATTTCATTCTAGAGACGAAGCATGATGCCTCTCTAGCTATTCTCTCTAGAGCGGCACATGTCCCTAGACAGGCTGAGCAAACATATTTCAAGTATGAAAACCCAGGCCGCCCCCAAAGCATATATTTAAAATATGGCAATTGCAAAACTTGCTTCTGAGTTTCCAAATGCTTTCTAAAGAAAACTAGAATAAAGAGAGCTAAATTCTGAGACTTTTTGAGAATGGAACCAGTTCAGAAAATAAAAAGTGTTTTTCAGTAACATAAAACAAACAAAATTAATATTTTTTGCATATGATAAGCTCATTTACAAATGAATTTTTTTGAAACTGAAATGCATAGAAAACATTTTAAAAACTTCTAAACATTCACATACAAAAAAAGTCAACTTCACTGTAATCAAGAGAATGATGGGCATGCATAAACATACACAATAAATACACCTGGCAGAGGGTCAGTGCTTCCTGTCTTGCTGGTGTTCATTTGTTTATATAAGAAAGAGAAAAATAAATGGCTAATCAATCTCAGGGACAAACACTCTCATTTAGAGCCAGGCTATGTCTTCTTCAATGAGTTAGTCACTTAGTAGTACGTTTGGGGACTTAAAATTTAAAAGGAGCACCTTTTCTTTCCTGATTTTCTCTTAATTCCCTAACTTGCTCAATAAGATAAATCATTTAATTGGATTAACTCAACAGGCTCCGTACACTGAACTGAAGAATTGAACAAAATGGAAAGAGCAGGCTCAGTAAACTAAACTGATGTGTTTGGATTCCCAAAATACTGTGTTTCCTTTATTTTATGACACTTTTCTTTTTTAACACAGTGACTCATTTAAAAAATTCATGCAAAAAGACTTAAGTGCCAGGGTTGAAGTGGTACAATTGTCATTGCTTGTGCCTTTACAAGCTTAGAACTGTAGTTAGAAACGTTCTCTCTTTATTCATTTCCTTGATCATTTCATTCATCTGATAAATTCTTATTTGTTGAATGCCTACTATGTGCAAGGCATTTCTTCTGAGCACAAGAGATTCAGAGATGAACAATGACAGGTGAGAATCCTGCTCTCATGGAGTTACATTCCAGTAGGGAAAAAATCATAAACAATTTGGCCAATAAATAAAGAATTGTCAACTGTGATCAATGGTTCCAAGAAAATAAAACAGAAAGAGTGAGAAAGGGGGTAGTCAGAGAGGCTTCACTGATTAAAAGACAGGCGAGCACAGGGGTTGGGAACCTTTTTGGCTGAGAGAACCATAAATGCCACCATATTTTAAAATGTAATTTCGTGAGAGCCATACAATGACCCGTGTACGTTATGCATTATCCAATAAAAATTTGGTGTTGTCCGGAGGACAGCTGTGATTGGCTCCAGCCACCCACAACCGTGAACATGAGCAGTAGGAAATTAATGGATTGTAATACATAAAAATGTTTTATATTTTTAACGTTATTATTTTTTATTAAAGATTTGTCTGCGAGCCAGATGCAGCCATCAAAAGAGCCACATCTGGCTCGTGAGCTGTAAGTTCCCAACCCCTGGGTGAGCAGTTGGGAGGGCAAAACAAGAGGCTTTCTCCAACGTTCCCTTCCCTGCCTCAGGACCAATCCTTCCAAAGGCATCAGGTATCATCAGTCCCCCAGGGAAGGTCAAGTCTTATCAGTGAAGAGGAGACTACCATGCCTCCCATCTATTCTTCCAAATGCCCAGTCATCTTCCCTGAAAATCATGTGCTGTCCCCTAAGTTGCCTACATCTCCCCTTCCCTCTCTTCTGTTAGGTATATAAATTGTCAAATCTCACCAATTATTTGAGCATTCACCTTTCTTCCTTTGATGCCCTCATGCACATAATATCAAAAGTTAATACATTTGTATTTAAACAGAAACAAATTCATAGACACAGAGAACAAACTGATGGTTGACAGGTAAGAGGGGTTTGGGGAAGTTGGGTGGAAAACGTGAAGGTATGAAGAAGTACAGATTGGCAGTTATAGAAACAGTTATGGCGATGTAAAATATAGCATGGGAATATAGTCAACAATACTGTGATAACCATGTATGGTGTCAGGTGGGTACTCGACTTACCAGGGTGATCATTTTGTAAGCTACATAAATGTCTGATCACTAAGTTGTACACCTGAAACAAATACAATATTGTATGTTAACTGTAATTAAAAAATTAAAGAAATTATTTTAAAAAATACATTTGTATACATTTTCTTCTGTTAATCTACCTGATGTCAATTTCCTTCATAGACCTAGCTATTGAGCCTGTGAAGTTGCAAAGTCTTTTCTCTCTGACAAAAAGAAGAGGGATGCAATAGATGTAGACCTTTGTCAGTGATAAAGGAAGGAATGTGTGTACATTTGATATTATAATGTTGTTTTTCCCACCCATCACGTTGTTATTAAATCTATGGTATGTCCTACAAACATGGGTTCTCAGAATCGTGGAACTATCAGCTTTTTATACAATCTGCTAGGGTGCTTGGAATTTCCACCATTAAGCCCTAGGAAGTTCTAGTTTCAATAGGAATGTTTCTCAAGAAATATAACATAATAACACATTGTAATCTGTTTTCAAAAATGAATATGAATTGCCTGACCAAGCGGTGGTGCAGTGGATAGAGCTTCGGGCTGGGGTGCAGAGGAACCAGGTTCGAAACCCCGAGGTCGCCAGCTTGAGCGTGGGCTCATCTGGTTTGAGCAAAGCTCACCAGCTTGGACCCAAGGTCACTGGCTCGAGCAAGGGGTTACTTGGTCTGCTGTAGCCCCACGTTCAAGGCACATATGAGAAAGCAATCAATGAACAACTAAGGTGTCGCAACGAAAAACTAATGATTGATGCTTCTCATCTCTCTTCATTCCTATCCATCTATCCTTATCTATCCCTCTCTCTGACTCTTTGTCTCTGTAAAAAAAAAAAAAAAAAAAAAGAAGAACATGAATTACCTTTGGTGGCGTAGTGAATAAAGCATTGATCTGGAATGTTGAGGTCGCCTGTTGGAAACCCTGGTCAAGGCACATATGGGAGTTGATGCTTCCCGCTCCACCCCTTTCTCTCTCTCTCTCTCTCTCTCTCTTTTGACTCCGTCATCCTCTTCTTCTCTCTCTACCCTCTCTAAAATAGTAAATTAAAAAGAAAAGGGGTGCACTGAAGGCCAAATTTCACAATGGCCTGCACTATTCCAACTAACAGGAACTAATTTATTCCAGTTAACATCCTGCTTACTGGTAAACCCAGCACTGCTTACCAGTTGGTTCTTAATAACACCCATTTCAGATCTTTTGTCATTGTTCATGTTTGATCATTAACAGCAGCCTCCACAGAAAGGGAAATGAAACTACTAGTTCAATATTTATATTCATGACATAAAACAAAATTACTTTGCAAGCATTTCATCCAAGTGTTAATGGAACATGAAACCAGAATTCTTGGGGTAATAGGTTTAGTAACAAGTTTTAGATTTCAGCATCCCATGTTTTCAGACAAAATGGGATACTAGAAGCTATACTTGGCATTAAACTTACTCTCTCCCTTCCAGCAGAATGTCTTTGTTCTTCTTATGAGTAACTCATTGGGTTACCTCAGTTCAGTCCCTCCACCCAAATGGGTCTTGGTTTCTCCATTCACTCCAGATAATACCTATATAGGATGAGGTCCTTAGATGAGAAGTAGCATTTTAGGAGAATCTGGCATTCATATGATGATAAAATCTATGACAACATTATCCCAATTCTCCTCATAGCTCTAGCTCACAAAGAGTTTCTATTTTCCTCTCAGCACTAGCCCTTAGAGCAGCCTCGACAGAGCAAACATTACTCTTTAGTAACTCAAAGCTCAGCCAAGGGTTGGTAAAGTTCACAGAATTCGAAGCTGCCCAGTAATAACTGGACTGTCAAACTTATATACAGCTGCTTCAAAATATGCTTAACATGGACATTCTTTTTTAACAGTGCACAATGCTGGGGGAAGAAGAACAATTGTACAAGAAACACAAACTGTTAGATTTTAGTTCGAGCCAGTGTTGCCATGCTCTGAAATTCCATACATTCTCAGGATTACACTGTCGCTGTTTCTTGATTTCAAGGCTCCTCAAATGTGGTTTGAGCTGATCCAGACTTGGGCCCCCTTCCCCTTCTCCTTTTTTTTTTTTTTTTTTTTTTCTGAAGTTGGAAACAGGGAGGCAGTCAGACAGACTCCCGCATGCGCCTGACTGGGATCCACCCGGCATGCCCACCAAGGGGCAATGCTCTAACCATCTGGGGTGTCGCTCTGTTGCAACCAGAGCCATTCTAACACCTGAGGCAGAGGCCACAGAGCCATCCTCAGTGCCCAGGCCAACTTTGCTCCAATGGAACCTTGGCTGCGGGAGGGGAAGAAAGAGACAGAGAGGAAGGAGAGGAGAAGGGGTGGAGAAGCAGATGGGCACTTCTCCTGTGTGCCCTGGCCGGGAATCGAACCTGGGACTCCTGCACGCCAGGCTGACGCTCTACCACTGAGCCAACCAGTCAGGGCCAGGTCCCCTTTTCTTTAATTGGGTTTCTCCTGCTGGCCCTCCCCATTATCTTGGGCTGCCCATCTTCTTCATTATAATATAAGCATACAGGTTCCACCACAGACCCACAGACTTCCCAGTTCCAAAAGGTCACGTGCACTCTTTACAATGCGGTTCATGATATGCGAAAGCTGTCACCATGGTGAGAGCAGCTCATAACTCAGAAAAGCTCCAAAACACTCCACGTAACCAAATTTGTTCTTCCCTTTAATAAGACACAGTTTTTTTCTCCTTTGCGTCTGCTAGATGTTAATAAATATTGCTTCCCCTTTGCAGAATTCTGTTCATCTTGATAAGCTCTGTTGCAGAAATTAAAGCTCCTGGCCAAGGCTTTTGGGCACTCTACCTCTCTTTGGCCTCAAATCGTTTCACAAATCTTCCCAAATTTTCTATTTCCTTTCACATAAGGAGCCTTTTTTTCTGCACTCTTCCTCCTCTTCTACTCTTCTAGTTCACCACCAAGAAAACGCTTGCCCGCGTGGTATTAGAAAGGGAATGTGCACGGCCAAAGCCCTGATTTAGAAGGTAGAAAGGACAGTGAAAACTAGGGAAGGGCAGGACTAAGTATGCCTCTTGAGAGACCATCACTTCAATAGTAGAATTATGGGGAAATGGAGGTGGAGCAAAATTGAGGGTTATAGACAGACTACTTCTGCACCTGACTGCTATTCCCTTGTCACAGACTCTGGTAGGCAAGACGGTAGAGCACCTACCCGAGGACAATCAGATATGCACATGGTTTCTCAGGCTTGCCACTCCCACTATTACATTCCTAGCTCATCAAGTCAGAGAATAGATTTCAGCAGGAAAGAGGGCAAAGATAGCTACAGGAGGAGGTGAGGGGTCAGAGTGCAAGAGATGAAAGACAGCAGGCAAATTCTGTTTCAAAGGAGCACCAAGGGAGAGCAGTCTGAGGACTGAGGATGACTCCATCTTTTATCATCTCAATGAGCCCAGCAAAATGTCCTGAGGATGGAACTAGAACAATCTAGCCCCCAAGCCATCATTCTGGCCCTGCCTAGGGTCCATGTTTGGCTAAGTGATAAGTGATTGCTGATGTCTCTGAGAAGCTGGGGGCAAGGATATAAATGGGAGCCCTGAGACTCAATCCTGTAGAATCTTTTCTGGGAGTAATGTTTTAATAGTTAAAACTTAACAGTGTTTGGAGTAAGTTTGGAGCAAGACAGGCCCAGTGGCAATCATGGCTCTGCCACTTATTGATTGTGACATTGAGCAAATGGCTTAAGCTTCTTTTTTAATTAATTAATTATTTTAAGTGAGAGGAGGGGAGATAGTGAGACAGACTCCCACATGTGCTCCGATTGGGATTCACCCAGGAACCCCCATCTGGGGCTGATGCTCAAATCCACTGGGGATCCTCAGTGCCGGAGGCCAGTACTCAGACCAATCAAGCCACTGGCTGTGGGAGCAGAAGAGAGAAGGGGAAGCCGGAGGGGGAGAGAAGCAGATGGTTGCTTCATTGCTTCTCACGTGTGCCGTGACCGGGGATCCAACCTGGGCTGTCCACAGACAGGTCCAACACTCTATCCACTGAGCCAACCAGCCAGAGCTGGCTTAAGTTTTTTTTTCTTTAGCAAGAGAAAAAGAGAGAGACAGAGACAGACAGGAAGGGAGAGAGATGAGAAGGATCAAGCATCAATTCTTTGTTTCTGAACCTTAGTTATTTATTGATTGCTTTCTCATATGTGCCTTGACCAGGGGGCTCTAGCAGAACAAGTGACCCCTTGCTCAAGCCAGCGACCTTTGGGCTCAAGCTAGCAACCATGGGGTCATGTCCATGATTGCACGCTCAAGCCAGCAACCCCATGCTTAAGCTGGTGAGCCCGCGCTCAAGTCAGATGAGCCCATGCTCAAGCCAACGACCTCGAGGTTTTTAACCTGGGTCTTCAGCATCCCAATCCGATGTGCTCTATCCATTGTGCCACCGCCTGGTCAGGCTGGTTTAAGCTTCTTAACTTCAATTTCTGCAGCTGCAAAGTAGAGTTGTTATGAGGTTTAAATGGTAGAATGCATGTCAAACACCTAGCCTAGAGATTGGCTTATAGTAAGGATTTGACAAACATTGTTATTATTATCACTACTATTATTGTATTACTAGCTTGACTAACCATTGTTTGAGTATTAGCAGCTAAAAACATTTGTGAATAAGAGAACAAATATCAGGAGATTTGGATTTGGAAAACAATTCTGGTCTTCAGTTTCAAATGACCAGTATTAGCTTTGGGATCTTGGCCACTACTTTCTGCTCTACGTGTCCCTTTGTCAAAAAAGTGCCAACCTCCACCCAAACCCCTCCCGGTTTCTCTAGGTCCTTATTGGAAAAAGGGCATGTTTTTCTAGTTTGAAACGTGAGCTACAAGGTCTGACAAGTATACTTAAATCTAGAAGGGGACAATAGTACAGAATATTTTGATCTGGTTCTAGTTCAGCCATTCTAGGAAATGGGCCTACGAAATGGGCCATTGGCGGTAAAACGGACCTGATGCCCTTCCGTCCACAACTCAGGCATCTCCATTATCCAGGTGGCCGACACCTGTTTCCACAGGACACTCTCTGGGTGAAGGCAATGAGTTACCAGTTATTTAATACAGGCGGGAGGGGGTAAAAAGTATTACCATCCTTTGGCACCTTGAGTGATTACGAGGACATCTAAAAAGGCTCCTAATAAGATCATAGGGAGAAATAACAAGGACAGTAATGGACTCGAAGTGATTTCTAAACTTAAATTCTACCTGAATGTGACACCACGGAGGCACCCGCTGTGCAGAAATGAACAGGGGGAAATCATCAAGTGTGGGATGGGGTTGGTAGCTGATCAGATTCCTAAGGTTAGCCTTGTTTCAGTGAATTTCAAGATCGCAGGGCCACGGGGTCTGATGTCACCTGGGACCTGCCTCCCATCAGCCTGGGGTCCTGGGCTTGCCAGGCACTCCAGGCGTGGGGACGGACGCTGTGCCTGCTTCTTTTTCTTGAAATCCCCGCGGGGGCCCAGAGTCGGGAGCTCCCCTCCGAGCGCATCACGTGCACAACCGAGGCTTTTCAAACCGGCTCGGAGGCCTGAGGTCCCGGACGCCGGGGTGATTTTTAGGGTTTTCTTTCTTTATTATTTCCCTTCTTGTTCTCCACAGTTGCTGATTTTCTTCAGAAAACGGCTGAGAAAAAGAACCTATTTCATTTCCAGTTCCCATCACCACGATTTCCACATGGATGTGACGTGGGCCAGCTTCCGAAATGCCCAGGTGACTCACGCGGGGACACCCCGGGGCGGGGCGCAGGAGTTTCTCGCGCGGCGGGCGGAGCGGGGCTGCGCGCCCCCTGCCGGCCGCCGGCCGCCAGCCACCGCGGCCGCGGACTCCCAGCGCCGGGCGTCACGTGACTGGAAAGTCCCTGGAAATCCCCCTGGCCCCGCGGTAAAACAGAAAGAGAGAAAAGAGAACTGGCAGACAGCAGCCTTCGCGGCGGCCAAGTGCGGAGCGCTCAGAACCCGCGGGGGCGGAGCGGCAGGAGAGGCCGCGGCAGGACCACGGCGGCGGCGGCGGCGGCGGCGGCGACAGCGGCGGGCGCGCTCCACACCCCCGGCCGGCCCTGCCAGCCAGCGAGCTCCGAGCCCCGGCGTCCATGGGGTGCCGCCTCCGCCCGGCCACGACCCCCATCTGCGGCGTTCGCCTGCTGTGACCTGGGCTTGGGACTGCGGGAGAGCATCGCGCCGCCCCGAGAGGTATAACCCCGTGCCGTCTGCCCCGGGCTTTTTCCTCTGCGCGGCGCGTTTGCAGCGACTCGCGGCCAGGACCGCTCGACCTGGCGTTGGTTTTGCAGCCGTCCTGCAGGGCAGTGTCTTGGCCATTTGTGCCCATTGTAGGTTTTGAAATAGTGGGAGTTGAGGTCGCCGCGCCGTGTGTTGGGATGACAGCCCTAGATTCATCCAACCAGCTGTTCCTTTCAGATTATGCAGAGAGCTTAAAATGCAGGCCCGCTTGGTCGGGTGGTCGTTTATTCTTTGCTTCTTTTAGTGGGTTTGTTTGTTTTGTTTGTTTGGGGTTTTTTTTTGTTTGTTTGTTTTTGGAACCAAGGGCTGCATGCTCATGGCCACGTAGACCTTGCAGAACGCTGTGACTTCTTCCAGATTGTGCAGAACCAGCATAACGCGGGTGTGATGTCTCAGGGGCAACAAAACCTGGCGGGAGTGGGAGGCCTAGGCAGCTAACCTTTCCAGGGAGGGCTTGCAGACACTCCAAAGAATTCTATGATGGGGGGTGGAGGGGTCGCGGGACCTTGTCAATCACTGTCGGTTGCAGCTTTGTAAGAGAAGTGTGAACGAAGAAGTGGGTCGTTGGCCTGCCTTCGGGGGCCTCCAGTTTAGAACAATCTGCAAGCTCCTGTCCCAACCCCGACCCCACCACCAGACTAATTGTCAGCCGGGGTCGTCCCACATCCTGCCACCTGGCCTCTCTGAGACCGCTTTGTTTTCAGTTCTCCCTGCATCTGATCTTTCCTTGGAAAGTGGGTCTGGTCAAGACTTGGGGAAGCATTTCTGGAGAACCACCGTTCATAAAAGGCTGTCTGGACCACGGCCCTTAGGGCCCAGATCATCAAGCAGCCAGTTACTGCTCCATTCTTGTTGTCTAGGTGCTTCTTTCATTCTTGCAGTTATTTGTACAATTTTTAAATATTTAGAAAGGTATTTTGAGGCATTCCATGAGGTATTGGTTGACAAAAAGTCAGTGAGGTAACAGAAAAGTAAGAGAAATGTTAAGAGTAATATTGTATACCTTTGCCTATAAGCATAATATAATCATAGGTCAGGAAAATGTATTCTTTAATCTTAAGTGTGGAGAAGTCCATGTTCTGGGAACTTGCATGGTGGGTTTTGAATTAAACAGGCAATTCTATAGGCTGTGCAAGGCTAACCTTATGAATGAAATGACACTCAGCTATTGAATATTGGCATTTGCATGTCTTGCATATGGTTTACAGCTGTATTTGAGAGATCTTTAGGTTCAGAAGAAAATAATAGAAGAGTCAGAAAAGCACAAAGAGGCTCCACCTAGCTTGTTTAAAATCTTCCTATTGCCTGTCTGCTTTTATCTGGAGCAGTAGGCATTGCCACTGCAGGTATGGTGGTATGAGAATAGCAAGGGGCTGGTGTTGAAGGACCCGGCTTTGAGGCAAAGCTCTGCCCCTCCGCGGTGTGGGACCTCATCAGGACCCACACTTCTGTTGCTTAGCTGCAGACTGAGGTGGTCATGTGATTTCAAGACAGGGAGTAAGGTCATCTTTGATTTTTAACCCCAGCATCAAGCATGGCCGTCAGCAGATGGGCAGACAGTGCTGGTAGACTAATGGACAGATGAATGAATGATGTCATAAAAGAGACTTTTGCCAGGCCACAAAGGGGAGATCTGTGTGATGTTTTTGCCACTTCGTTGTGTCTGTGGTCCTGCTATAATTTTGCCCAATTCTACCTGCAGGGAATTGTTGACATCAGAGGAGAGATTACTATCTGACCCAGGAAATGACTTCTCCCAGGCCTCATCTGGCAATCAGATTAGGAATTCTGATCTAAAACTACTACCAGAAAATTCCTCAGAAGCAAACCTTGGCGCCATTTAATCCAACTCTCTTCTTTTAGCAGGCCCCAGGATTTAGACACCTTGACAATAGCTTTAAGAGGGCCTAGACCCACCCACCAGTGACTTCCCTAATACCTAGATTTCTTCTCCCTCTTACATCGATTTAACTCTTTTTCTCACGTAGAGGCCTGTCCTGCCTGGCAAATAGTCTGATGCAGGAGTGGAATAGCAATTGCTATGAAACTTTCCAGGAAAGTTTCTTCATTCTCTGAAACATCTTTGTCTTCGTCTTGGAAATTAGGGGGTGTAGTGAGGCACCTACTAAGGGCTAGTGAATGAGAGCTGGCTCGCCACACTGCAGAGATCCCACATTACATCAGTTCCCATCATTCCACACTGTTGGCGTGGGTTGTGGATGCTGGGTCCCCCCCCTCCCCATTTCATATGTCCTGAATAGCCCCCTAGATGAAATTTCTTGTCTACTTCCAGACTTTTATTTCCTTCTACTTGTTGATCATGTTTAAAGATTTCAGGGTCAAGATGGGGTGGGAAATGCATGAGTGTTGGTACCTGGAGGATGATAATAAAATTGGGTTGGCAGTTGCATTGAAGTAATTGAGCTCCAGTGTCTGCTCTTGTCGAATTTATTGTTCTATTATTGTTACTATTTTATTCCTTATTCTGATGTTTGAAGTTCAGTGGACAGGTTTGAAAAGAATGCTGATTGCTTGCTCTAAAAATTTCAAAGCATCTTGCTGGACATAGGCTTTTTTTTGTTAGTGATAAAGCATTCAGTTTTAATCTTTATAAATATTATAATAAAGTTTACAAGTAAGCTCTTTGTAAATATTCCTCTTTGGGACTAAAGAGGAAACTCCAGTTAGGTGCCCAGGGGACGGCATAAAATTGCAGGATTTTTCACAAAATATTTACTGTCTTTTCAGTACAGGGTTATTCCCCTCCTCCTCAGTACCCACTCCCCGCCTTCCTTCTCTTGTTTAGACTAATCTTTAAAAGTGATGTAATTTAAAACAGTCCAGTGTGAGTTAATCTTTGAGGCCAGCTAGTATCCTGGGAGTAGAGGTGACTAAGATCTTTTGCCTACAGATTAGGGTAATGACAAGATCAAACACTGGGATTTCCTGCAGGCAGGTATATAGGAGCAGCATCAAAGTCTGGCTAACGGAATGGGTTTTTCTCCTCCTCTTCAGGTGTTGTGGAACAACACGATGGCTGAACAACTCCTTCCTCTGTCTTTGTATTTGAGCAACATGCGGAAAGCTGTGAAGATCAGAGAGAGAACTCCAGAAGATATTTTTAAACCTACCAATGGAATCATTCATCACTTCAAATCCATGCACCGATACACACTGGAAATGTTCAGAACTTGCCAATTTTGTCCACAATTTCGGGAGATCATCCACAAAGCTCTCATAGACAGAAACATCCAAGCTTCCCTGGAAAGTCAGAAGAAACTCAACTGGTGTCGAGAAGTCAGGAAACTTGTGGCTCTAAAAACAAATGGTAAGACATGTTTTTGTTTGGAGGTGGCTTCCATGGTGCTGGGTCCTCATTCTTTCTTGTTTAATAGCACTAATTTCTTAAGACCGTTGACACCTTAGGATAGAAACTCGGTGGGGGCATGTGGTGGAAGCCAGCTTGTTTTATTAATATTTTTATTAAGGATATTTTCTAGTTGTGTATATTAGAGAGCAGAATGCATTGAGACTTGGAGAATGCATTTTTAAACATCATGCCCTTGTTAGGTGACTTATGTATCTGATTCTTGTGACTGTTTAATCGTCTGTAAAATTCCCTTTCCTCAGTAATGGAAATATTAAAAGAAAAGGAAGGCATGGTGTGAAAACTGGTATTACTATTGTTTCCCACTGTCATTAGAAAATGCTTGTGCTGGCTCTGGCTGGTGGTGGCTCAATGGATAGAGCATTGGCCCGGTGTATGGATGTTTTGGGTTTGATTCCCAGTCAGGGTACATAGGAGAAGCGACTGTCTTCTTCTCCCCTCCCCTCCCACCCCAATCCTTAGCCAGTGGCTCATTTGGTTCAAGTGTCAGCCCCAGGTGCTAAGGATAGTTCCATTGGAGCATATCAGGCACTAAAAATAGCTTGGTACTTGAGCATCACTCCTTGATGAGGTTGCCTGGTGGATCCTGGCCGGCACATGCAGGAGTCTGCCTCACTACCTACCCTCCTCTTAACTGAAAAAAAAAAAAAGAGAAAGAAATGCTTGTGCTGATGGCCTTATACTTCTTGACTTGATGGCATTTCACGGGTTAACCAGTGAATGGCTTTTGAGGACAAGCGGGGTTCCTGTTGTCTGCTCCTCCCTTACCTACGTTCTATTGCTTATGGCCCCATGATATGAGCTAGAAAGATACTTGAGATTTTGGGCGCTGATTTTAGACCTCTGTTATTTTTAGGGTGGTACTGAATTTCTTGTTGCCTGTGCCTTTCTGCCCAAGGGCCCTTTACCACTAGTAGCTGTTTCCTGTTTTGAGCTATACTGTTTTGTATTTTGATTATTTCCTTTGAGCAAGAGTATGCACATCCCAGAAACATCTGAGCATACTATTTCATGCAGATACAAATTCTTCGTTATAGATGTAGCTAATTATTACATGAAGCAAGTAGCCTAACCAAGATAAACTAAATGCTTATAGTTTAGGTCAAAGCAGGAATCTCAGATCCTTAGAGCAGGAATAGTCCTAAACCATCCCAATCAAAATAATACAAATACATACATCCATGTGCAGAAAGTTCTGGTGAACAAAGAGGTGAAAAGAATGTTAACTTAAGTAACTTAATTGTTGCATTAACTTTGGCCATTTTTGACTTGAGGAACTTGGTGTGATTGAGGACGTGTTTTTATGCTTTGGTTCTGGGGGAGTTGTGCACCATCTCAACATCTCGCTTATATTTGTGAAGCATAGATTCTTAGAAACAGAAGAAAAGCTGGCGCTAGCTAGTGTTCCCATTACTCTTGGCATTAAATCAAGTGATGCAGAGAAGTAGGTAATTATGTTAAGTCATCATCAAGGGGTTTATATTCCTGACAATTTGTGGTTTGAACTCCGTCTCTTTCTGTTACAAAAAAGGAGATGGAGTCCGCTTTGGGAGAGCTGGAAACACAGAGGTTCTGCCAGGTTAGAAGTGTGGTAGGAAGAGGAGAGCCTTATTACCATGAACGGTGTTAAGGGGGGGATTTAGGGTGAACTTGCTCTATTTCGTCAAGAAAAAAAAAATGTAAGCACTTGTTTTGCAAAGATTTGCCATTTAAATCAACAAGGATGAACCCTACAAAGAAAACTACAAAAGCCAGTGCATTTTGATAACATTTTCTGGGAATAGGGATTTGGGGGCTCAGCGTCCTTTCAACTTCCCCACTTTCAAGAAAATATCTTAAGTTTCTGGAAAAAGGAAGAAAAGATATTTAGAGGAGGGCAAAAATACTGACTTTTCCTCTCTGATTTTTACTAGGACCTTTTTTTTTTTTTTAAAGCCTTTCTCCTATAGGTGGGTTCTATAAAGTCAGTGGTCTGGGGAGGGGGTGATTCACAAGTTTGCATTTGAGGATATGAGACTGTGGTGAATGAGGAAGGGAGTAGGTGGCATCAAGTTGAAACTTCATGTGAAAAATTCCAGCGTCTATTGGCTGCAGCGATTTCACTTGTATAATGAGTAGCCTATTCCAGCTCACCCTGACCACACCCACTTGGAAAGTCCAGGGTGCACTTCGCAGTTTAAATGTCTACACACCAGAACAAAAAGTACAATAGCTGTTGCTCAATTGCTAGTCAAATAACTTAGCACGGGGGAATTCCAGATGTTACTTAGGGAATTTTATACTGGTGCATCTCAATAAAGAACTGAAAGTAAGCACAAGAAGAAGAAAAAAAGCCTTATCTTTGCTCTAGATTTTGCAAAGGGGAAATTTCAACAGAATGCAATTGTTGCCACACTTCTGCCAAGACACAAGGCTTGGGCGATCTTGTTCGGTTTGTTTGAATAGTTACATGGCTAGTTTTTCTAAGTGTGTAAATTGAGGGCATGCTGACTATGGAAATGCATTTCAGGGTTTTTGTTAATTTTTTTTTGTTAGTTTTTTACAGTTTGACTATAATGAAAATTTGATAAAATTTCAAAGAGCTTTATTGCCCTACTTATAGAAAGAAAGGATTTGAACTATTCTTTCAAAAACTATTGTGCACTTGCTGAAAGAGATTAAGGAATTAACTTTTGTGTGTGTGTTAAACATCCCATTAAATGTTTATTGTTTGGAGGTTGGAAAAGTGCAGTCTGTTAAATTGTGGCTACTAACCTATAGAAGTAACAAATTAATAGAATAAAATGAGATCTATCTTTTACTCAAAGTGCTCAAAATTCTTAAAATGCCAGCCCTAAACACTGAAATATTTTCAAATGCAGAATCTAGGCATCCTTAACTTTTAAAAAGGACTGTCAGTTTTTAATAAGCGTGTTCACATAAGGCATTTCTGGGGGTCAGTGACTGTAAAGAATTTGGTGTTCTCAATCCACTTCACAAACCAGGAGAGGAAACTCCAGGCCCCAAAAGCTACAGTGGAATGGTCCAGTCATTTATCACTGAGTCATAGCCAGACCATCCCTGTCTAGTGAGTGGAGACAAGCCAGCTTCCTGGTTTGTGTACGTTGCCCTGTGTGTACTCTCCTAGAGTCAGAAGGTAATAGTGCCAGTGTCTTAGAATATTAGAAAAGGTGCAGACTTTAGAGCTTATAATCCAATGCCCGCATTTCACAAAGAGGAAAAAGACTCAGAGAGGTTAAGGAATTTCCCCCAAGGTCACCTAAACTAGTTAGGTGCAGAGCCAGGCTGGTACCAAGGTCCAGTGATTATCTGTCCCTGGTATCAGTCATTAAAAATAAGGACTTTTCCCTTAAAGCTGTTCTCACCTTGTGAAATGTTATCAGTAGGCCCTTTGAGAAACCATTTGCATTTCTGCCAGGCCTTGTGGAGTCTCCTGCGTTAGCAATAGGGCTCCTTTATTCAGAGAGCCTTTGCCAGGTTTGGATGTGGATTGCCTGAATTTGCTTGCCTCGTGTCCCCAGGTGATGGAAACTGCCTCATGCACGCCACGTCGCAGTACATGTGGGGTGTGCAGGACACGGACTTGGTCCTGCGGAAGGCGCTCTTCAGCACCCTCAAGGAGACGGACACACGCAACTTCAAATTCCGCTGGCAGCTGGAGTCCCTGAGGTCCCAGGAATTTGTGGAAACGGGGCTTTGCTATGACACCCGGGTATGTGTTGTTCCCCCATTAAGCATCTATTGACAGAGCTCCATGGGGGGAAAGGGTGCCTTAAGCCAGCTCCTGCTCTCAGAAGCATATGACTGACTAGGTCACATGAGCTTGCCTAAGCACAACATCATCGATGGAAAACACCAGAAAGCTCCCGTGGGATGAACCGAGGCTTTGTCACTGCTGGGAGGCTTCGGGGCAGCAGATTCCCAGCGGGGTGTCTCCTCACATTGGCTGGATGATTCTGATCTTGGCCTTCCCGATGGCATTTTGGCTCTTTTTCAGTTTGATTGTCCTTTGCCTGCTTTACTGAGCCAGCCAGTCAGACTCAGACCTGGCCATTCTCAGTCACAAGTTTGGAATTTTTATGTACATTTGGACGAGGGGCTTCAGCTGTAATGCCTCATCAGGGAGTTTTTTGAAAGCAGGTGCTGTCCCCGTCGGCCTCCCCCACCTTAGAGTTTGCCTTGAGTGGAAAATAATAAAGGAAGAAAACCAAAATGGGGGAGAAAAGGGTGATCATTTGAATGAGGATTTCCAGAAAGGGGAAAAGCAGGCTGAGTTATAGAAATGAATAACCATAGAGTGAAGTCAGAATGTTTTTTTTTTAATGCCCAGTACATTCAAACACTGCTCCCTCTTTCCCCACCTCTCCCTTTAGAATTGGACCGATGAATGGGACAACCTTATCAAAATGGCATCCACAGACACACCAGGGGCCCGAAGCGGCCTTCAGTATAATTCGCTGGAAGAAATACACATATTTGTCCTTTGCAACATCCTCAGAAGGCCGATCATTGTCATTTCAGGTGAGAGGCCTGCAGATTGCTTGTTTGTATGTGAGTGCTTTCCAGCATTAATGCTTCTGTTTTCTTAGGAAAAACCCAGGCTACTGAAGTCTCAGGCCACAGGAACTAAGCGGAATCTGATGAAAGTCACCCGAGAGCCTTATTTTTTTTTTCTTTTTCTTTTCTTCAACAGACAAAATGCTGAGAAGTTTGGAATCGGGTTCCAATTTTGCTCCTTTGAAGGTGGGCGGAATTTACTTGCCTCTCCACTGGCCTGCGCAGGAGTGCTACAGATACCCCATCGTCCTCGGCTACGACAGCCAACACTTCGTACCCCTGGTGACCCTGAAGGACAGTGGCCCTGGTGAGAAAGCAGAGCGTTCATGTCACATCTGTAACTGCGGGTAGTTAGTGGTACACCCTGTTCCGACTGAATGGCAGGGTTTGCTCTTTTGCTCCTAATTGAAATAGTCTCATCGAAGTGTCTTATTTGTATTTAAGTGCAGAGTTCTGTCATTTGCTTTGTTAGCAATAGCAGTAATCCTGATACCCCCGTACCTTTTGTGTATGACTTCAGAATTACTTTCAGCAGGTTAGTTGCAAGTAGGAGATATATGTATACATCTTACTACTACCATTTCTATTAATAAATGACCGATTAAGGCACAAAGATTCCTTAATACAGTGCCCGGCGTGGAGTAGGAAAATGTCTATCAGGTTAGCTATTAGTACAATAGCTTAATGTGCAGTAGGCACTTTGTAAGTGCTTCAGGGATATTACTTTATTTCATTCCATCCCCGCAGCACCTCCATGGGCTATAAACATTGCTAAACTTATTTTGCAGGTGAGGCAGGGGAAGCTTAGAGGGTAAATAACTTGCCTTCTGTCACAGAGCTGATGGTGGCAGAATCAGGATTCGAACTCGGGTCAGCCTGATGCTGAAGTGTGGGGATTTAACCGACAGGATCCGCTGCCTCCAGGCTGCTTTACGCTCTCTGAGCTTCCTGGAAACAATGCATGTTTAATGTTAGAGTTTAGCAGAATTTGTTTCCCCATTTGAATTTGTGGCTAGATAATTGCTTTCCATTCTGTAATTGTATCCTTTCTGCATTTTCAAATTTTAATCCTTATGTGCGTAGCCTCATACATCATCCCGTTTAGTAGAATCATATTTGACTTAGGTATTATTATTTTTTCCCCCTCAGAAATCCGAGCTGTTCCACTTGTTAACAGAGAGCGAGGAAGATTTGAAGACTTGAAAGTTCACTTTTTGACGGATCCTGAGAACGAGCTGAAGGAGAAGCTCTTGAAAGAGTACTTGATGGTGATAGAAATCCCAGTCCAAGGCTGGGACCATGGCACCACCCATCTGATTCATGCTGCAAAGTAAGCACTTTATTCCTACCTCTGTCCTTTGTCGTTTTTAACTCTTTTTAATTCAGCCACACAAGCTGCTGCCACCCCAAAGCTCAACAGTAAAGCTTTTGAACGCTGTTTCGTCCAGTATGAAACAGACACAGAGGCTGGCCAGCGTCCGAGAGGGTCACTTGAGGCATTACTAACTTGACTTTCAAATGAGAACAAGTAATTTACCCATAATGCTTTTCCTGTGTATCTGGATGCTGAGAGTCAGAATTGTGGCTTTTAAAAGTTTGTTTACATTGAGGATAGTAGTTTTTCTTACATTTCTCTAGTGCTAGACTAGCAAGTAAAAATTCTTAGAAACAAAAGCCCTTTTTTCTCAACTTCTTGGTAAGGACAGACACAGGCTGGGTTGTAGAATGTGTTTATGTAGCAACCACGTGATTTTACCACAAGGAAAAGGGGGGGAGACATCCAGAGTGCACAGTGTACAGGTGTCCAAATCTTAAACACTGGCTTCAAGTCAGAGACATGCCTGTTTCTTAGAACGTGAAATGCCCAAGAGGTGACCTCCAAAAACTGAAGAGAATTCGTTTCCCAAAGTGGGGAGTACACATTAGAGAGTCAATCAGTCAGGCCTAGGGGTGTGCCTGCCTCTTCAGTACTGTTCATGGCCGTGAGCTCCAGCAGAGACCAGGCACTAGTTTAAAAGTAATAACAGCAAAGTACAGAACACAAAGCTCCCAAGTAGTTTGTACCGTAGAGTCAACTATTCCCAGAAGAATACGCTGAGTCGTCTTTTACTAGATATTTGCTCTCTGAGAAGTTGGAGAGTCAAGGCGACTTTTTAATAGAGGAATAGAGGCACGGAGCGTAGAGCAGCCCCAGCGTAGCCCCTTCTCTAGAGCTGCCCGTAATTTGGGGTGGACCAAGATGGCGCAGAGAAGACCGCGAGTCTCGACGTCATGACGTGCGGGACGGCATCATGCGGGAGGTGCTCACTCCTCGCGGAAGAGTTGCGTCTCAAAGACTGGCCCCTGACTCCACATGCTAAACGTGTGCTGTCATGAGTGTGTGTGTGTGTGTGTGTGTGTGTCTGTGATGTCTCATCGTTCTCCTTTGGGCTTGTAGGTTGGATGAAGCTAACTTGCCGAAGGAAATAAACCTGGTGGATGACTACTTCGAGCTGGTGCAGCACGAGTACAAGAAGTGGCAGGAGAACAGCGAGCAGGGCCGGAGAGAGCTGCGCGCCCCGCACCCTCTGGAGCCTTCCGTGCCCCAGCTGTCGCTCATGGACGTCAAGTGTGAGACGCCCAACTGCCCCTTCTTCATGTCCGTGAACACGCAGCCTCTGTGCCACGAGTGCGCAGAGAGACGGCAGAAGAGCCAGAGCAAAGCCCCCACGCCGATCCCCCAGCCAGGCCCGGACGTGGTGCTTGCAGCCTCGCGGGGCGAGGCCTGGAGCCCCGAGGAGCCCGCCGGCGGCCCGCGCTCGGCCCCTCCGACGGCGCCCAGCCTCTTCCTGTTCAGCGAGACCACCGCCATGAAGTGCCGGAGCCCCGGCTGCCCGTTCACGCTCAATGTGCAGCACAACGGATTTTGTGAGCGTTGCCACAACGCCCGGCAACTGAATGCGGGCCACACCTCAGACCGCACGAGGCGTTTAGATCCTGGTAAGTGCCAAGCCTGCCTCCAGGATGTCACCAGGACATTTAATGGGATCTGCAGCACTTGCTTCAAAAGGACTACAACAGAGCCCTCCTCGAACCTCAGCTCCAGCATCCCTCCTTCCTGTCATCAGAGGTCCAAGTCGGACCCGGCCCAGCTCATCCAGAGTCTCTCCCCCCATTCTTGCCACAGAGCCGGGAGCGAGGTCCCCTCTGGCTGCCTCTCTCAGGCCACACGGACTCCAGGGGACAGGACGGGGACGAGCAAGTGCAGGAAAGCGGGCTGCATGTATTTTGGGACTCCCGAAAACCAGGGCTTTTGCACACTGTGTTTCATCGAATACAGAGAAAATAAACGTGAGTGAAACAATGGCTCTCCCAGCCCCTGTTTTGAAACCCTGTCTCAAAAGGGTTTGTTCTTGAACTTAGAGAAAGGGGCCCTTTTGGGCAGTGGGGTAGAATGTCACACAGAGGGACAGTCACTCTGGCTCTGCTAGCTGCCCTGGAAGCCAAAGGCACAGGAAACTGCGTTCGAAATGCACCCTGTAGATAGAGTTCATAGAGTTTGTTTCCTTAGTGTATTGGGTGTTGTATTTATAAGGTAGAATTTAAACTAGACCAGGGGTCGGGAACCTTTTTGGCTGAGAGAGCCATGAACGCCACATATTTTAAAATGTAATTCCGTGAGAGCCATACAACGACCTGTGTATGTTATGCATTATCCAATAAAAATAGGTGTTGTCCCGGAGGATAGCTGTGATTGGCTCCAGCCACCTGCAACCATGAACATGAGCGGTAGGAAATGAATGGATTGTAATACATGAGAATGTTTTATATTTTTAGCGTTATTTTTTTATTATTATTAAAAATTTGCGAGCCAGATGCAGCCATCAAAAAAGCCACATCTGGCTCGTGAACCATAGGTTCCCGACCCCTGAACTAGACTCTTTTTGAAACTTTGGCATCACTGAGAAAACTCAGAATCTGAAGAGTAGCAGCTGGAGAGAGGGAAGTCCCTACTGACATTGTCAAAGAGACATCTGTGATTTTAGCAATCTCTTAATTTGAGAAAAGAACGAAGAGTTAACATGCCTGTTCAGTCACTGCAACTGACTGCTGTGGCACGTTCAAAAGTGAGAGATTTGTGAAGTCAAAGGTGTTTCAATGATAGTAGTATATCATATTTTTTATTTTGCTGAATTTATAAGAGGCTGCTCTGTGTAAATATTGAAGGCTGACCTACTCTGCGTTTGGAACCTGTTTCTTTCTCTCGTGTTGTTGTCGCTGTCCTCATGGTGGCCCATGTGTGGTGCTGATCGGGTCCCAACTCTCTTCCAGACTTCGCTGCTGCCTCAGGGAAAGCAAGTTCCGCAGCCTCCAGATTCCAGAACGCAGCGCCCTGCCTGGGGAGGGAGTGCGGCACCTTCGGAAGCACCGTGCTGGAAGGATACTGTCAGAAGTGTTTCATTGAAGCTCAAAGTCAGAGACTTCATGAAGCCAAAAGAACTGAGGAGCAACTGGTAAGACATTTGGAGACACTCCCCCTCTCCTGTGGGCCAGTCCTCCTGGCTGGAGCAGTGCTATTGATTTACGTGGCCGAAGTATGCCTTCAAATTCATTTGAAAAAGCAAATAAAATTAGCCATAGAATAAAAACCTTTTAAAGCCTCTCAAAGCCAGGTGACTTTCAGAGACCTCTTGGAGTTGTGGTAGAAGCACAGATATCTAAGTGGCCAGCGGACTTTCTTAAATAATCCTTCACCAAGAGGAGACAGGAGGACGAGGAGGCAGAGTATCTAGGTGCCTCCTCTTAAAGACATAGAAAAGCAAACTGCCTGGCCTGTGGTGGCACCGTGGATAAGTGTCGACCTGAAATGCCGAGGTGGCCGGTTTGAAACCCTGGGCTTGCCCGGTCAAGGCACATACAAGAAGCATCTATGAGTTGATGCTTCCCGTCTTCCCCACCCCTGCCTTTCTCTCTCTCTCTCTCTCTCTCTCCTCTCTCTAAAATCAATAAGTAAAATCTTTAAAAAAGAAAAAAGAAAAGCAAGCTTTGACAGCTGCCTCTCCTGTTGTTCACAGAACAGTAGGGATCTGTCTAAATAGCGGCAGCTTCATCTAAACAGGAGCGAGCGGGCCCAGCGTGTGCAGGCCTCTGCCTTAGCGTTGGGGCTTCTGTCGGCATCCCTGGGCCCAGGTCTGCGTGTGTGGGATTGGGAGGCAAGTGCTTAGAGTTCTGTTTCCTTGGTCAGGCAGGTGCTCTTGTAGCATCCACACTGTGTTCTGAGATGGCACGGAGAGATGTGAACCACTGTTCTTTCTTCCCTTTCCCCGCAGAGAACAAGCCAGCTCAGAGACGTGCCTCGAACCACACAGAACGCCTCCAGACCCAAGTGCGCCCGGACCTCCTGCAAGAACATCCTGGCCTGTCGCAGCGAGGAACTCTGCATGGAGTGCCAGCACGTGGGCCAGCGAGCGGGCGCTGGGGCCCACCGGGCTGAGCCGGGCTCTGAGGAACTCCCCAAACCGCGCTGCCGGGCCCCCGCCTGCGACCACTTCGGCAACGCCAAGTGCAACGGCTACTGTAACGAGTGCTTTCAGTTCAAGCAGATGTATGGCTAAGGCGAGACAGGGGAGCCGGCCCCAGCCGTTAGCTGACGTGGTGCTATGCTCGCCGAAACACTCTGGTGCCCCTGGAGGGTTGGTCCCTGCCACAGTGGGCTCAGGGCTGTTTCTGAGCAGGAGAGGAAAGATGAGCTCTCGGTCGTAGCCTTGAGTTTGGTATCCTGGGAACGTTCCCAGGTGGCCTGAGAGCACAGCTAGCTCCTGGCTGGCAGCAGGCGGTGCTGGATTCAGCCTGGGGCACCTCCTCCTCCTCCTCCAAGCAGAAGGGCAGGAACTTGATGGACTCGGGATGCGTGCCAGGACCGCTTCATCGCCTTTCAAGCAAAGGGACAGAACACAGAGCCAGCACGCCTGCCCCGTCGGCATTGCTCAGGGGCGGAGCTGAGTCCTCGTGGCCCGTGGCCGGCCGTCTGTGAGAAGGAAGGTCAGGAAGCCCTGGGGGAAAGGACATTTTCAGAGGGTCCGTAGTTCGTGGGTTTTCCCTACCTGCCTCATCCCTGTGCCGCGGACTGTGATTCTGAGGCTGCTGAGACTGTTGATCCTGTAAAGCAAACCGGCTGCTCTTTACGACATGCTCCTTGTGAAAATCAGAATATTTGAGTGAGAAGGCGTGTAACAGATGTGTGACAGATTCCTGGTTATGTGTGACAGCTTCCTGCTGTTCTGAAGAGGCTGGCTTGAACTGAGGCCTGCATGAAACATGTGTACATATATCATGTACCCTTTGTGTATGAGGGATATTTTTTCCTGTTTTGAAATGCTGCCCTTGAGTAAGAGAAGACTGAATAATAATAACCTATTTTCTGGTTGTTGTCGGGGCACCACCTATGTGTACTTTCACGAACTCAACCGACTGCCTTGTTAAGGGTGTTGTTTTTGAGAGTTTGACTTTATTTATTGTACTGGAAACTTTAAAGTTATTTAAATGAAGTTGTTTCATCTGCCCCGGGGAGCATAACTGTAGTGTCTTCTAGAGATAGCGTATTTTGCCGTGGCTCACTCTGGAGCCAGGCGAGTTCCTGACTGCAGTGGGGGAGTCTGCCTCTCGGATGCACTTTGCTTAGCTTGCATTGGAAAGAAGGAATTGCCTCGATAGTAAGTTTATTAAAATCTCATACTTCTTCTGAATGGAACTTTGGCCAGAGCCATTTTCTAGCCACCCATCTATAATTGTCTCTGACTCTCCTACCTCCTTAGAGATAAGATCAGAAAGGATCAGGGATGAAACTGGAGAATGTCACAGGGTAAGATGTGGACTTTAATGATGGTTTTATTTGCTGTGCCCCGGGGAGGCAGGGCAGTGACCTCGTGTCCAGGGTTTGGGGTAGCAAACCCTATAACCACGAGTATGACTTCTTTCTGTCCTTGGGCTGCAGTTTCTCTGTGTGACGAGGGGAAAAGAAAAAAAAAAAAAGGAGGGGAAACAGATTGTTTCCAGAGGTGTATCAGATGCCATTTTTTTTGGCCTGAACTTATGACAGGAAAATATTGACAATCTATAACTCTACGTGATATTCAGTGTTTTCATCTATTTCTTTTAAAGTTGGTTATTTTAATATTTTGTGTAATGATATTCTTAATGTGAAGAAACAGAATTATTTATACGTCTCATAGAAAACATTTGAAATTTGCACATTTAGTTGTCTTGGTAGACTCCTGTTTACTTTGTTGAGTTTATTAAAGTTTTCTTAAATAATTGTAACTTTTCATAAAAGTCAATATTAAAAAGTAAATTATTTAAGAACAAATTTTGATGTTTTCTATTTACAAATGATGAAAGAAAAAGGCCCAAATATTTATATTAAGATCGCGTTTCCCAAATAGCTTTCTTTCAAGGTATACCTGGGCAAGGGGACATCTCTCTCATCCACAGCTGCAACAGAGCTTTGTAGAAAATAATAACTGTGTTAGGGTAAGACATCTGGTTTCATAGCAAGACACGGAGGCCCAGGTAGGAGTGGGAAAGGCCTTTCAGTGCCCATTCCTGTGAGGGGCTAGGGCACTGTGGTTCTCCAGAGGCTCCTGCCCTAAACCTTAATGTGCAGCAAGAGAAAGCAAGGGGGCGGGGCCGAGAGACAGGAAGGAAACAGGCGTTGGGGAAGGAAGAGTGCTGGGCCCGACCTTAGAAGAGGCAACCTGTGGCTGGGACTGTGACAGCGATGAGGACTGACTGACAGTGTCCCGGGAAATGATAAAATGACACAGTCTCCTACTCGAGACAGAGGTACCCGGAGAGGATTGATTCAGGAGGAATGGAAAGCCCCTGGGCTCTTTTTAAATGTTATTTTATTGGGGTAACACTGGTTAACATAATTATACAGGATTCCAGGGCCCAATCCGACAACACAGCTCTGTACGCTGTATTGTGTGCTCACCCCCCACCCCGCCGAGTCAGGACTTCATCCATCGGCATTTATCCGGCTATCCTCTCCGCCACCAAGCCCCGCCCCTCGGCGATCTCCACACTGGGGTTTGTGTCCATGAGATTGTTATTGTTGTTGTTTATTTTTTTTATTTATTTATTTTTTTTGGTCCTATTTTGGAGATTCTGATCATCAGCCAGATTTTGGAACCACACTTTTTAAAAAAATTTTAATCTTTTTTTTAATTTGTGGGAAATTCTAATATACAAGAAAGTAGAGTATAATGAACCCCCTTATATTCATCATCCAGTTTCAACAATTACCAACATTTTGCCAAATTTGTTTCATTTCTCACCCCCTCTTTTTTTCTGGATTATTTCAAAGCAAATCCCAGATATTATGTCCTCACACCTACAAATGTATCTGAGTACATCCCTAATGGAACAGTATGTCCTTTTTATATAACTACGATATTACACCTAGCTAAATTATTTTCAGTATCATTCAATGCTAAGTGTGTACATATTCTAATCTCTCGGATTGTCCATGGTACAAAACATCCTATTGCTTTGGATTGTTAACCAGTTCTTAAAGCTCTTTTATTCTGTGACATTCCCTTTTCATTTTTCCTGCTATTAATTTGGTAGGGCAACTAGGTCATTTGTTCAGTACAACAGCCCACATTGTCATTTACCTTGTTTTTCTACACTTCTTACTGGACTCTGGTTCAATCAGGCAAGTATTATTTGCAGGTGGTACTGTGTGTGCCTGGCATCCCATTCTGTTAAGAGGTATGAATACGTACTTTGAGGAATCACGAAGACAAATTGACCTCTTTGTTCTCTATTCTTCCTTCCATCTCTCACCCAGCATTAAAAATTACAATTCTTTAATCAGCATGATGGACATAAGCATTTGACCATAAGTCATCAGGGTTTCTAAAACAGGAAGTGACTTATACTTAGCAAGTTATCTCTGATTCCGAAGAATGGTTCCTAGACAGGGTTGGAGCCATGGGGGCAGGGCTGAACCTGGAGTTCCAGATGGACTTCTGGGGATTGGGGACCCTATAAAACACATGCGCAACTTTATGTTGAGGCGTGTACATCATTTTTATAAAGTGCTCTAGCAAAGAACCTAGACATAAAAATAAGACTTGGGAAGAACTGGCTTTGCTTCGGTTTGTCCAGATCTTCAATTCCAAAGCTGTGGAATGTCACCTTCATACCACACAGGGGTGAAAGCTTAATATCGTCCAAAACCAAACCCGTTTTTGTCTCTGCCCTCTTCTTGCCATGCTCAGGGAAGGCCACTATCATCTTCCTACCCACCTCTAGATGTTTCCACCCTTCTACCACAAACAAACTCCCATGCCTCCAAATTGTCTCTCAAATCCATCCCTTCCCCTCTTGCCTTCTGCTGCTCTATCTGAGCCTCTTTCAGTCTTTTTCCTCTAGTCTTCTCTTTCTAGTTTGCTCTTTCTGTGTGCCTTTACTAGTTACCTGTGCCTGTCAATCAGAGCCCTGGTGATGCTTCTCCTCTAATGAAAACTTCCTAATGCCTTCCTGCTGCTCCCAAAGCTTGGTGCATGCAGCCAGGAGATGCAGGAGGAAAACAGGAAATGTCTGAGTTTATTAACTAATATTTAATTAATGAATTACTACTGATGTTCTCCTTTTGTCAGCATCAGGGAGTTACTGTCACATGAACGATCCTGAAGTCACTATGAGCTGCTCAGCTCAGAGAGAGCAACTAGCAGTGCCACCTTCATGCATTCACACAAATCACATTTGACTGGTCCCTTGTTAGGGGATTTTATTGCCAAAACCAATGTAGCTGTGCTATCAACTCTCTTATCTGCACACTTAAATTTTGGAAACCAAATTTTCTAGTGTGTTTAAAAATTGAACAAGCAAATACTTCCAGGCTTTTTAAACCCATTTATTGGAAATGTCAACATAGCTACACCTTCCCAACTAATCCACATAAAAAAAATTGGAATTAGCTACCTGAATTTCAACAAAAACCTTTGCATAATTGATAGCTGGCAATAAAATATAATTCATCATGAATAAGGAAATGCAATGATGTTTTTCTTTCTATCTATGTTTTTTGTTTTTTCTTAAAAAGTGGAGGACAGAGAGACAGACTCCCACATGCACTCCAACGGGGATCCACCCAGCCCCCTACCAAGCAATGCTCTGCCCATCTGGGTCCATTCCTCCATTCCTTGGCAACCAAGCTATTTTAGTGTCTGAGATGAGACCATGGAGCCATCCTCAGTGCCCAGGGACAGTTTGCTCCAACAGAACCATGGCTGCAAAAGGAGAAGAGAGAGACAGAGAGAGTGAAGGGAGAGGGGGAGGGGTAGAGAAGCAGATAGTCACTTCTCCTGTGTGCCCTGACCAGGAATTGAACCCAGGACATCCATATGCTGGGCCAATGCTCTACCAGAGCCAACTGGCCAGGGCCCCATCTATATTTTTCTATCTTCTGTAGGTCTTTAACTTTTCCTACAGTCTTTAACATTAAGAATCACAATAAAGTGAATTTAGAACCAGACTTTGAAATGGCTTTATCACACAGTGATAGATGATACCTTTTTAAATAATGAAACATGTTTATTAATTTTATTTCTTATTAAGAGCACAATGGTTTTTTACCATTAATAAAAATAATTCAAATATTCCTTAATTCATCTTTATTTTAGTATTTTAAAATTCTTATATTTTGTGATTTTTATTATTTTATATAATTATAAATTTTAATTGATTTAAAAGAACACATGTATTGTGAATTCAAGCTCAAAAATGTTTTTAAAGATGATATGACAACAAAAGCCTTTGGAGTCCAATTTTCAGCACGTTATGCAATTCTGTTCAGAATTCAAACCAACCTAAGTCTTCATTTGTGTCTCCTGCCGCTGTATCATCTCTGTCTCATGGCCTTCTAGACTCTCTTCTATGTTCTTCTGCACCCTCTATAATAGGACCCCTTTACACTCTAGAGAGCTTTTGTTTACGTGTGTTTTATCTGTTTGTATTTAGCATTTTAGAAATTAAAATTTTTTTAAAAATCACAGCACAGAAACCCCAAGCAAACATTCCACTAGCTGGCAGGATGATGACATCATTCTGTGTCACGGAGCCTCTGGAAGACAGAAAGGAAAGACTGAGAGCAAGAAAGGCCAGTATCACCTTAGTGTTGTTAGGAACATGTTTTTGACCTTGTGGAGTTCTTTGCAGCGTCTCAAGGACCCTCAGACTTCTCAGACTTCACTTTAAAGATTGATACTCTGCAACAATGGGTCTAACCAAGGGTTCCCATCACCACACCAGTAACTAACTCCTGCAGAAGGTTTGGAGGACACCTTCGCCTATGCCCTGCCAGGAGCCTGGTGTGTGCCGGTCCGAGTCCTGGGCAGATCTGACTGCACTAAGCCCTGGCTGACATCTTCTCTCAACAAAGGATGCTATGCTTTTTTGATGGTGTTCTGACCAGTGGAACTTTTTTGAACATGTACTCCTATTATATGTATGTCTATTTCTTTTTTTTAATGCTTATTTTACTGATTTTAGAGAAAGAGGAAAGGAGAGAGACAGTCAGAGACAGGAACATTGATCTGTTCCTGTATATGCCCTGACCGGGGACTGAACCAGCAACCCCTGCACTTCAGCACAATGCTCTAGCCAACCGAGCTATCCAGCCAGGGCGCATGTCTATTTCTTTATAAATTATATACATATATCACCATATTAGTGTGGTCTGTGCTTTGTAAAACATTCAAGAAATTAAGAGATAGAAACTAAATAAAAGAAATGCTACCATTCTTTCTGCCATGCCCACTTCAAAGACAGTGGCTGGAGAACCATCTGCACACATCTCTGCCCTTTAGCCTTTTATCAGAAAGTCTTCTGGGTGCCCCTCCGCCTTCCACTGTCCTCTCTCCTCAATCTTCCGCAGAACCCCGCACAGTTCCTGCCTTCTGTTCTGCCTTCTCCCAGGTATCATGGAAAGAACTTGGTATTTTGTAAAAATAATTGTAGGTTCAAACTCTCCCCACTGACTGTTATTCAGACTTGAGCAAGTTGCCTCATGTCTCTGAGTCAGGTTCCTCATCTGTAAAATGCTCACTCAATATTTTAAATATATATATATATTGGTTCCCCACTCCCTCTCACCCTACCAGAAAATGTTCTTTCCTATCAATAACCAAATAAATGGTTCTCAAACCTGGGGACATGTTAGAATCACCCAGAGCGCTTTTAAATTGAGCCAATGGCCAGAGTCCCATGTTTACTTGTCCAGGAATGGCGTTCTTGATTATTGGATTTTTAAAAAAAGTTCAGGTGAATTTAATATGCATCCAGGGTTTAGAATCACTAGAAGCCAAAGAAGTACAATTTTCCCTGAAGCAATGAAGAGAAGAACGCAGGTGTCTTCTGCAGGTGACCAGCTTGTCATCTACACTCCCAGTGGGTGACATTGATTACCATTGTAAGTCTTCTTTGGCATCAAAGTGGCATAAACCTCCATCGTCCAAAGACAATATCATACTCCCTAAGTTCAGACATATGCTACCGTATTGATAATTTATGTGAGAACAACTTAGTACCAGAGAGGTACAAACACTTGCACCTTTTGTTCAGTGCACCAACCTTCTCGGGGCCTCAGTCCCAAGGACTCTCTATTATCAGGATACCTGGTGAGCATGGACTCAGATCATAGGGAGCCAGTAACTGGCTTCATGTGATGGATGCATTTTTCTGTATATTGGGACAGGCACCTCTCTAGGTTCCAACAGGTGGAGTCTTCATTCTTTATACAGCAGTAGTCCATGCAGGATGCTGTGTCCTGCATGTGATGCTTGGATGGACCATGTCTGCCACTGAGACCCTGCCTGGTCTGTGTTATCATCCCTAACTTCTGATTGGCCCACTTTCCTCTAATCACGTCAACACCTTTAATTAAGCAGAAGACTATCTCTTCTGATGACTTTGTACATTTCTGAGCTACTTTATTATTCAACTCCTAGAGGCAAATCCTATTTCCAAGCTATAACCCCCTCCACTTAACTACCTAAGAATCTTGAGTTCAAAGGTACTAATTTGGGAAATCCTGAGTTTGTTAGGTGATTTGAAATAATACTACTGTACTTTCAAATATTAGCATTATATATTTGTATATTAAAAATAGCGTCCCCCCCCCCCCCAAAAAAAGACATCTAATGGTCAATCTATAGAAGAATCAAACTAAGAGAAGACATTATTTACAGCATGGGGAATCAGAGCAAGCACAGCATGTAATGCTTACCAATTGAGCTATCCAGCCAGGGCCATGTAATGCTTAATATTAAGTAATGAGGAGCCTGAAAGATCTAAGGAAAGGAGTGGAATAAATCCTTCTGTCACTGTCCTCCCCCGATCACCCCCCTTCCTGTTTTAAAGCACCGTTCATCTGTTTATCCGGGCATCCTCACATCTTTCGGTCCTGTGAGTCAGTGAAACTCTAGTTGGGTTTTAGGGACCAGACTTCATTCAAGTCCTTGATCCTGAAATCTTCCAAGTCCCAGTTGTCCTCCCACGCCCTCGCACCAGCAATTTTATGAAAGTAAAATCAATTAACCTGTTTGTTGAATGCGGAACTAATTTCACGAGTATATAATGCATCTCTGTGAATTCCAGTTTTACAGTTAGATTTTCCAGTAGATCATTGAGTCAGAAAATAGGAAGTAGCTAGCACTTCGCATGATAACCTTTACGAAACTTAAACTACAACTGACTTTCACTTAAGTTTAGAAAACAAACTTAAAATGACCAGGTCGAAGTGAAGCCTACTGGTGATTTTATGCTTTCTTAAGAATTTAAAGTCATCATCATCAGGTTTGCAGTTTTAAAGCAGACACTTGAAAGTAAAAAAGAATTGTCGCATTACTAGCTACCTTTTTCAGTTTTCAAAGCATTATGTTTTCTAATGCCTGCCTGATGCTACTTTTGATTTAAAACACCATATTCAAAATGGAAAATATTTTTAGAATAGTAGACTGACATATTTTTTTTTAATCTGAGGCTGAGATCTCCAGCCTTCCAATAACCATAGACAGACTAGAAGGAAAAACATGGCAAAATTACTGCTGTCAAAAAAAATAAACAAATAAAAATTAATAAATAGATGTTGAAAAGGAACAATCTTTTTCACAGTGAAAAGAAAGTGCCGATGAGTGGACGGGAAATTGTTGACACTGAGGCTTCTGGATCTGCGAAAAAATCAGCCCCGTTGGCTCAGTGCAGCCCAAGCTAAACACAGCCTTTCCAGGCAGCAGGATATTTGTGGATCTGCGGACAGTGAACCGCAATTATTTAGCCACAGAATGCAGAAACATATTACTTAAACTGACTTTATGCTTCTTTTATTGTCTATGTAGGATTTTGTATTTTTGAGAAAAGAACAATTTGGTATTCCATGTCTGAATAAATATACTAATGTCTCTTCCATCCCCCAAATATACAGAGAATGATACCAGATTGTCAGAGAATTTGCGAACAGGTGTCATAATAATAAAGTAGGCATGTGTTCCAAAACATCAGATGAATAGAGAATTATCCTATAAAATGTTATTTAATACAAACAAAGATAAATTAAAAAGTGAGCCAGAATTTTTTAAATAAAAATATTTCTTCATCAAAAATAGAGGAGAATGGTTATAAAAAGTCTATTCATTTAGAATCTATTAACTTTTCTAGGCTCTCCTGGACCACCACACCAGCTTGCAAACTGGTCTTCTGGCTCTTAATTATGACCACAGCAAACAATTCTCTCCATGGCGACCAGTGGGATCTTTCAACATTCATCCAATTATGCCCCGCCACACACACTTTGGGGCCCATTAAAAACCCTAGACTTGGAGGATTTCAGAGGCAAGGACTTGAATGAAGCTTGAAGTCCTTGAACTTTGAGCATATTTTTCACTGAACCATAGAGTTGCTTTTTAATGGCCCACCATGGACTTTCAGCCTAGTCCAAGCTCCTTAGCAAGGCTCACAAGGGCCTCTGTGATGTGTGTTTGTGGCTCTCTGCATATTTACTTACCCACATAGAATCCAGGCAGCTTGCCTCTGCCATTTCCTCTACCTGCACCACCATTGTTCCCTCGCCAACTCCTACACAGCCCTGAGGACTCAACTCAAGTGTCCCTTAGTCCAAGAAATGCCTCTGTTTCACACTCTCCAGTCTGGTCTGCTTTTCTTAGGTGTTCCATTAAATTTTATGCACATTTTATCATTATTTTGTAATTGTGGTTAACTTGTTTATCACCAATGTGGATTCCTTAAAGTAGAGAAATTCTTTCTATGGCCCAAATGTTTAACTCAATGTCTGGTACAGTTTGAACTTTCTCTGGAAGCAAATAGTGAGAAAAAGTTTGAGAGCTAACATGTCCATTAGGGATCAGAAGTTTATGTTTTGCCCAGGGTCAGCCTTCTACCTCCAACCATGGGCCAAAAAATCAAATGTATATCTGTAGTTTATTTATTCAGTGCTCTCTGTATTGCAAGCATTGGGATACAAAGATGAATAAGACACATTCACGTTTGCAAGAGCTCCCATCTAGAGAAAAACACAAACATGAACACCAAAATTATACCACCATGGTGAAAATGCTGTCATTGCTCACACTTAGTCAGGAAAAAGAAACACTAGACATTCTAAGCAGGAAGGGATTTAATATAAGAACTGTCATGTAAACAAAACTGATCAAATTGTTGGGGGAGAGACACTCACGAAAAATTGCCATTGAATTTCAAAATGAAAATGCAATCTTCGCATTTTCATTCTGCCTACATCAACTACTACAGCTGTCACCAGCGGACAAAGGTTTTCTCTTTTCTTTTGCTTTTAAATCTCTGGTGAATTCCTCTCAGAAGAGCACTGTCGTTTCCAAGCCTTCAGTCCCTACACTAGGAAAGATGGTAGCAACTAACAATGCCTGCACACTACAATCATGTGCCACTTAACGAGGGAGATACAGTCTGAGAAATGCTTGTTAGTCAATTTTGTCGTTGTGCAAACATCGTAGAGTGCATTTATACAAACCCAGATGGGATAGCCTACTGTATAACTCAGCTGTCTGGGCTAGGCTATTGCTCCTAGGCTACAAACCTGTACAGCATGTTCCTGTACAAAACAACACTAGATTAAATCAAGCACAGGCGAAAAATGACGCAATCAAGAGACACAGCAAACATGGGATGGATGAAGCTGCTGCCAGTGTAACATGGCACAGTGTTCTTTTGTAAGTAGAAATAGTACACACAATAATAATGATAACAAGTATAATATAGTAAATAAACCAGTAACAGTCATTTCTTTTCATTATCAAGTATTAGTACTGTCATAATTATACATGTTATATTGTCACATGACTGGCAGCACAGTAGGTTTGTTTACACCAGTATCACATTGTAGTGCAATGTGAGAAAAGCGTTGCAACATCACTAAGCGAAGGAACTTTTCAGCTCCATTATCATCTTAGCGACCACTGTCACATATTCAGTCTATCATTGACTGAAACGTTGTTTTGTGTCTCTTGACTGTGTAGGTGTGTGTGTGTGTGTGTGTGTGTGTGTGTGTGTGTGTGTGTGTGTGTGTGTATAGATGACTTCTCTACTTCTAAAATACCCAAGGCCCTGGCCGGTTGGCTCAGCAGTGGAGCATCGGCCTGGCGTGCGGGGGATCCGGGTTTGATTCCCGGCCAGGGCACATAGGAGAAGCGCCCATTTGCTTCTCCACCCCCACCCCTCCTTCCTCTCTGTCTCTCTCTTCCCCTCCCGCAGCCTTGATGGCCCGGGCGCTGGAGATGGCTCCTTGGCCTCTGCCCCAGGCGCTAGAGTGGCTCTGGTCGCGGCAGAGCGATGCCCCAGAGGGGCAGAACATCGCCCCTGGTGGGCAGAGCGTCGCCCCTGGTGGGCGTGCCGGGTGGATCCTGGTCGGGCGCATGCGGGAGTCTGTCTGACTGTCTCTCCCTGTTTCCAGCTTCAGAAAAAAAAACAAAAAAAATAAAATAAAATAAAATACTCAAGTCATCTTGGATCTACCAAAATGCTATACAGAGCTCGATAGATGTGTGCCTAATAAGAACCATATTCTCACATGGGTGCTGGCCTTATATACAGGAGATCAAGAGAAATTCAGAGGATGTTTCTCAAAGGTCCTTCTCATCCACTGGTTTTTATCCTACTAACTGTAACAGTATCTGATATTTATACCTGTTGAGTAACTATTTGGGGGTTCAAGTGTTGTGTTGGGAAGCCTAAGACATCAATCTTTCACGCTGGAAAGTTAGCTACCTCTTGAGATGAATTGAAGGTCAATTCAAAGTGGAGATTAGTCATCTCCAACCCCCATCAAATGGAAAGAACACTGAAATAAGAGACAAAAGGTCTGCACTGAAGCCTTAGAGAGGCCATTTATTAACTACATAAACATAAATAAGTCGTCTGACTTTTTGAAGCTAATTTCCTCTTCAGTTACAAAGAAATTTAAGAAACCTCCCTCCTATCTCACAAGGTTATTTTAAGATTTAACACTGGAGTGGGGAAATATAGTATATGAAGACATTTTGATAAACTATGAATGTCGTGAAGGTCAGAATCCGAGAAAGCTTACCCGAAGTCTGCTAGGAAGCAGAGATGATGAGGGAGGAAGCCAGAAACGACGGGGACCACCCTGGCTATAGAAATGGGTCTGAATTTATAGAAGTGGGTGGCCAAATTTTCAAGTTGTGTCCAAAAGAATATCGTAAACTTGATTATCGCATCAATATCTAAGAGGTCCAATTTGGGGCAAAATCAGACTGTCCAGGAAGATGTCATTTTCGTGCCAGAATTAGGAATGTGGCAGAGTTGACTTGGGTCTCTCTATTTTGCAGTGGGATCTCAGCAGCAGATCAAAGTCCAAGCAGTAGCATTCCCCAATAGTAGTTTGGCATGGACTAGACAATCAATATATTTTTGTTGACTTGACCAACTGACTAACAAAATAAATGAATAAACATCCGGCAGTAGGACACAGTGTTATCAAGGCTCCAGAAAACTTAAGTACAGTTCATGACCTGAATCCAGGCCCGTATGGAGAATTTTGGTATGAATCGGGCCAAGCTGCCCAGTGACATGGGCTGAGCAAGCCCAGAGTAGCCCAGAAGGAAGGGAAAGGCTGGGTCTCAACGGGCTGAAGATAGCAGAGCCCACCCAGGCACGGCGGCTTGGTTTCAACACAAATTCAAGATGGTACCTATGCGTAAGGTTGGAGCACCTGCTGTATTTCAAAGCTTGGTCAGGCCAGCTGGGTCAGAACTAGGATGAAGCTAAGAATGGAGGTGACAGGTGTCTGAAACCTAACAGGAAATGAAAATATACATTACTATAGTATTATACTGAGTTTTTAAACATTATTCACCTAAAAATAAATAAAAATTTTGCTTTGGTACCCAGAGGGAGTTTAATGTGGATTCATTTTAATAATTAACTTTAATATTCAACTACTAAAATTCCTGTTTTTGAAGACTATTTCATGGCATGGGGAAATGGTAATGGAGTAGTGAAAGAAGTAGATGAAATAGTATGTGCTGCTATGATCATAATTCTGCGTGTGTGTGCATTATGTGTGTACACACATCGATATACACATAGGGAGACTGATAAAGAGCAAATTGAACACATCCTGCAGAAATTGGCAAAAAGATCTAGATGGAAAAGTACCAAAATATACTTAGCAGTCAATTAGCAGTACTTCCTAGGTAATAATGCTATAACTCATTTTTATTTTAAATTTTTGGGTTACTATTGTATTTTATTATTACATTTTATAACAGTGGTCAGCAAACCATGGCTCGTGAGCCACCTATGGCTCAATCAGATTGAGGACATTTTTAGCAAAGGCCAGTTTAGGAGTACTCTAATTAAGTTAATAACAATGTACCTGCCTATATAGTTTAAGTTTAAAAAGTGTGGCTCTCAAAAGAAATTTCAATCGTTGTGTTGTTGATATTTGGCTCTGTTGACTAATGAGTTTGCCAACCACTGGTCTATAATATTACTATTTCTGATAATGGATACATATCATTTTAAATTTTTAGAAAAAGTTTTCTTAAGACTTATCCCTCATATCAGCCCCATAATTCAAAGAGAAAAAAAAACACTCCACACTATATTTATGAATTTAACATGATCTTGCTACCAAAATTAGGCAAGAATGGAATGAGAAAGGAAAATTATAGGCCTAACTCAACCAACAAATGTGAAATAAACTATTAGAAAAGTAAATTTAATGTATAGAAAGATAATACACCTTGATCCAGCTGGATTTATCCTAGAAGAACAATTAATAGTAAATAATACAGTTTGGTATTGGCACAGAAACAAATTTTCAGTGGAACAAAATAAAGAGGCCAATTAAATGGGTGTAAAATGGTATCTCAAGAGTCTTGATTTTCATTTCCTTGATCATCAGTGAGGTTGGGCATCACTTCGTCTGACACATGTACACACTGTGGGGATGACATAGCTGAGTGTAGGGAGAGGAAGGAACCTTTAATAAATATAGTTGAAAACCCAAATATAACTGTGGACCAAAATGAAGTTGGAACCCTACCTCACACCACACACAAAAGTCAATTATAAATAGAGTAAGGGTGCATGTGTCTGAAGCAAAACTAAATCTCTGAGAAGAAAACAAGGGTGAATATTTTTCTGAACTTGAGGATAGAAAAGAATTTCTTCCTTTTTTTTAATAATTTTATTTTTAATGGGGCGACATCAATAAATCAGGATACATATATTCAAAGATAACAAGTAAGTCCAGGTTATCTTGTCGTTCACTTATGTCGTATACCCATCACCCAAAGTCAGATTGTCCTCTGTCACCTTCTATCTAGTAGAAAAGAATTTCTTAAAAGAGACCAAATGCCCTCTCCAAAAGGGAAAGGAAGATTGAGAAATATGATCAGCGATTACAGTCTTCTCCAGCTCTTCCTTCCCAAGTCCTAAACCCAGACTTTATCATGTTGTTCGACAAAATAAAAGTACCTTATTACCAGCACACATCCCTCATAAAAAGCAATGCAGTTATAAATAACGCCAAAGTCCTGTACAGCATCTATTTTTAAACACAGTATTAAATCATAAGAATTATCTGTCCACCTTCCCCTGTGTCAGGAAAGGCTGTGGGAAAGAATCAAATGCACAAGGTTGAAATGTCCGTTTCTTCTGCAAGTAAATGTTAGTGTTGTTAAGAAAAAGTAGAAGCTGATTTTTTAAACAGTGGAAACATACTTATAACTGGACAACAGAGTATATATATTCAAGTATTTTACATGTAGCTTCTATGAAATGCATTTAATGGCTGGGATCATATTGATCTGTGATATCAAAATCCAAGGCAGGGGTTTCCCAAAGGAGGTAAGAAGGTGACAGGACTTCTCACTGCTATTCTGGGCACAAAGACCTGAGAACTTCTCCTCAGAGGAAGAAGGCAGTTGTCCAAACACTTGTCATATCTAGGCTTCCTTATTCCTTTGTGAATGAGCAGCCTTTGGGCACTTTCTAGAATGTTCTATCATGTGTGGGAGAACAATAATAGTGAATTTCAAGCAGTCCCAGAGTCACATTTTGGGGATTCTCTTATTCTCTGCTTTGGTAGACAATCATCCTATGTAACGGTCAATCCAGTTGTACTCTCTATACAATACTTTGCCACCTACACCCCTGTCCAGGTTAGGGAGTCCTGTGAGGTTTTAGTGTAAGGTACTGATTTTACTCTAGTTGTCTAGAAGAATTCCTATTGCCTGTGAGTGGGAAGCTCACCTCCTGGAAATATATCTCCAGTGGCTGTCATCCTGAGAATGTCAGTGGATGACTGACAAGACTCAATGGGACATCCCAGAGTCCTCCGCCACACTACAGGTGAACAGGATTTCCTCTGGATGTGCATGTGGCTCTAGAATAAACATTTTGTTTTTTGAAAACCCAGAAAGCAGACAAGAGGACTGGAAATTGAATGTATTATTAGACCGTCACCTCAGAAACGTGTAGGGCAGGAAAGTCAGCATGGTGCCCCAGAGTTCCTGTCTGGTCTGTGGATTGTTGGGGGGCACTCCCAGGGGGTTCAGGTGCCACTGATACTTGTGCCAGGCCACAGTGGAAAAAGTCTCACCGCTATTCTTATGCTGAGGCTCCTCAACCACCCGGGTTTCTCTTTCCAAGCCCAGATAAGGCAGTTATATTGAAACTGTTGCATCACCTTGCTGCAGTCATGTGTGATTAAATAGATATGCTGGAAGACAGAGGAAGGGGCAGAGTCCAGAGCTGAAGGAGTGTCATTTATGGTAAAACACATTTTTCCTTTACTTTGTAGTAAAATCAATCATAGGTGGTGGTAATTGCTACAGCACGATTTTCGTATTGGTTTGATTTCTACATTTCTAGATAGTATTTCCCATTTGGGTTTTTTTTTTCTTTTAAGTGCCCCAAAGTAATCTAAAATAAAGTTTTGACTGAGGGCGGCAAAGGGAACATGGAGTGTGATAGTCACTTTTGTTCCAGTGTTAATTTTCAAAAACTCCGGATGTCTAATATTGAAAGCCAGTCCAGAGTGTGCAGAGTTAAAGACTCGCTGCCTACCCCTCCTCCAGCCACGGGGCTGAATCACAGAGGAAAGTCTGCCTCACAGAATTATTAATTCACTACTGTGATTTCTTTCTCTGTTGCTGAAGGGGACCTGGGGGAGGGGTGTGGTAAGTTGAGTGGGCAGCCAGGAAATGTGATATTTGTCTTGGTTCCTTGCGATTGGAGGAAATTCTGCCTTCTTTTGGTTCAAAAGTTTTAGCAATGTAACTTTTCTTTATAAGTAGTTTGACTTTTGTCAATGGGGGCTACCCCACGTCCACTTTTCTGGGGTGGTAAAACCAATTCTCTTTGATATAATTTTATCAAATGATGTCATCCAGATGGGGTGCCCACATAAAAACCATAACCTCCAGAGGAGCTGGGCCCCTGCCTGCCTCTAAATCCTTGTGTAATTTAAGGCGGTTCTTCTCAGCCGAGTCTGCTCAGACCTGTCGCCTAACAGTCTTTGAACTTTACCTCCTTTGCTCCTTTATCTTCTTTTGATGGTGTGTACATGAATCTGAGTGATCTTCAATGTCTGCTGTCTGAAGACCCATCATTCTCAGTAATCAAGCCTACTGTAATGGACAGAATGCAAGTGACATGTAAATGTCCCCTATAAAATGGGCTGAGGGAAAGTTCAGCTGATGTGTAGCAATTTGTTTGAGGTTTGTTTTTGTTTTTTTTTTAAGATAAAACATATTCCTCAAATTTGGGAACAATATTACAAATAATGCAACACTGATTTAATATAACCTCAGTACATTTCATTTCAAAAGCCGAGTTGTCATTCCTATTGCTTCCTATTTTTAAAGAAATTTTTAATAATACTAAAACCACATACCTTTCTTACTTACTATAATATGGCGGTCAATGAGGTGGGCTTAAAATGAAAACCTCTTATTTAATCTTAACAATACATTGTAAGTTAAGTATTATCCTCACTTGACAAATGAGAAAACTGAGGTTTGGAATGTCACATAGCCAAGCTTGCAAATGCTGCTTAACCAGCTCAAAAATCCACGCCATACTGTCCAAGAAGAATAGTTAGACTGCTCAAACTAGCTTCAATAAAGTTTTCTGTCATTTTCAATGTTTTTATTTTTTAACAAAAAACCATACATAAATACTAAAAATCATATTTATAGCTTATGTATAAGGTCTAAAGAATAATAATTAAATGGATACTTATATACACACTGCTAAGTTTCAGAAATCAGACATTGGCAACACTTTTGAAATCCCATGGACTCTTCTCCAATCCCATAATTCCAGATACTTTCAGTTTTAGTGCCTGGGAGTGATCAATCTCACCAATTAGAAAGTAGGCTTCTTGAGAAAAGAACTGTTTTTCTTACTGTTGCTGTTATGGGTTCATGACTCTTGTTTTTCTCCCTTGTTTTACCAGATACGTATTTACCGCTAAACAAGGAATTGCTTCATTTTGTTTGGGTTTGAACTTGATATAATTAATCTTCTGTGACTTGCTGTTTTCATTCAACATGATCTGTGAAGAGTGTAGAGTAGGCATCTTCATTTTCACTGTGACATAGTACTCAGCTGTATGCATATACTACATTTATTTATCCATTCTCTGTTTATCTGCATCTGTGTTGTTTCTGGCCTTTGCTGTTAAGAAAAAAAATAACGAACATTCTGATCCAGGTCTTGAAGTATACATGAATTGAAATTTACTTTGGGTGTATATCCATGAGTCAAATTGATAGGTTGAAGGGTATGCCACTGTTCTGTCTAACATGATGATTTCTAATGAATTTGAAAACTTTTTTCATATGCTTATTGATCATTTTTATTTGATCTTATGTGATGAGCCTGCTCAAATATTTTGCTCATTTTCACATTGTTTTTCTATTGTTCTGTTTGATATGCTCTTTTTGTAAAAAAACAAAGTGGATTTTTTAAAATTTTTTTTATTGATTTCTTAGAGAGAGAGAGAGAGAGAGAGAGAGAGAAAGAAAGAAGGAAGGAAGGAAGGAAGGAAGGAAGGAAGGAAGGAAGGAAGGAAGGAAGGAAGGAAGGAAGGAAGGAAGAAAAAGAAAGAAAGAAAGAGAAGAAAGAAAGAAAGAAAGAAAGAAAGAAAGAAAGAAAGAAAGAAAGAAAGAAAGAAAGAAAGAAAGAAAGAAAGAAAGAAAGAAAGAAAGAAAGAAAGAAAGAAAGAAAGAAAGAAAGAGGGAGGGTGGAAGCATCAACTCATAGAAGTTGCTTCTCATATGTGCCTTGACCAGGCAAGCCCAGGGTTTCAAACCAGCAACCTCAGTGTTCCAGGTTGATGCTTTATCCACTATGCCACCACAGGTCAGGCTTCTCATTAATTTGTAGGCTGCATTTATATACTCTTATCACTATTTTTTCTTTAGACATTTATGTTACAAATATCTTCTCCAAATTTTTGACTGGATTTTTACAGTCTTATTTTAATTAACTCAAATTTAAGTTTTCTCTTTATTAGCAAAAATCTTATTTAAGAAATCCTTTCCTTCCCAGAAACCATATATATATATATATTATCCTATGTTTCATCTAAATATTTTTAAGTTTTGTTTTTCATATTTAAATATTTACTATATCAGAAATTTATTTTGAGAGATGAATAGTGAGATTGTTTTTTTTTTCTGTGAATTCAGGGGAGCCACATAGTCTGAAGTCAGACCACTGGGTTTGATAATTAAAATGTACTATATTCTCTATAATATTCTGGCTCCTCTTTTGAAAGAGGTATTTCTATGTACCTTATGTTTTTTGTTAATTGCTTTTGTGACTACTGTGTTTTTAAAGTTCCTTTTCTTAACTTGTTTGCTATTATATAAAATACAATTGACTCTTACATTTAGATTTGTGTTTTAACAAATTATCTGTAGGTATTTCTGGGTTCTGTATAAATACAATTTATCATCAGAAGTGTGATTTTCAAGATGTATGTATGCACATACATGTGTATAAAGACTTAAAAATACATTCTTTATTTTACTACTTAAAAATTGATTTCATTTTTGTATATTAATTCATTTTGCATATTAATTCTTTGTCCCTGTATATAAATTTTCTATATTATAAAGTTATTTGTTTCTTCATTTTAAGTTAATATCAGAAAACCCAGAAATAAAACCACATATATATAGTCAAATAATTTCTGATAAAGGGGCCAAGAACACACAATGGAGAAAAGAAAGCCTCTTCAATAAATGGTGCTGGGAAAACTGGAAAGCCACATGCAAAAGAATGAAACTGGACTACAGCCTGTCCCCTTGTACTAAAATTAACTCAAAATGGATCAAAGATCTAAACATAAGACCTGAAACAATTAAGTGCATAGAAGAAGATATAGGTACTAAACTCATGGACCTGGGTTTTAAAGAGCATTTTATGAATTTGACTCCAATGGCAAGAGAAGTGAAGGTAAAAATTAATGAATGGGACTACATCAGACTAAGAAGTTTTTGCTCAGCAAGAGAAACTGATAACAAAATAAACAGACAGCCAACTAAATGGGAAATGATATTTTCAAACAACTGCTCAGATAAGGGCCTAATATCCAAAATATACAAAGAACTCATAAAACTCAACAACAAATAAACAAACAATCCAATAAAAAAATGGGAAGAGGACATGAACAGACACTTCTCCCAGGAAGAAATACAAATGGCCAACAGATATATGAAAAGATGCTCATCTTCTTTAGTTATTAGAGAAATGCAAATCAAAACTGCAATGAGATACCACCTCACACCTGTTAGATTAGCTATTATTAACAAGACAGGTAATAACAAATGTTGGAGAGGCTGTGGAGAAAAAGGAACCCTCATACACTGTTGGTGGGAATGTAAAGTAGTACAACCATTATGGAAGAAAGTATGGTGGTTCCTCAAAAAACTGAAAATAGAATTTACCTTATGACCCAGCAATCCCTCTACTGGGTATATACCCCAAAAACTCAGAAACATTGATACGTAAAGACACATGCAGCCCCATGTTCATTGCAGCATTGTTCACAGTGGCCAGGACATGGAAACAACCAAAAAGCCCGTCAATAGATGACTGGATAAAGAAGATGTGGCACATATACACTATGGAATACTACTCAGCCATAAGAAATGATGACATCGGATTATTTACAGCAAAATGGTGGGATCTTGATAACATTATACGAAGTGAAATAAGTAAATCAGAAAAAACCAGGAACTGCATTATTCCATACGTAGGTGGGACATAAAAGTGAAACTAAGAGACATTGATAAGAGTGTGGTGGTTACGGGAGGAGGGGGGAGAGGGAGAGGGAAAGGGGGAGGGGGAGGGGCACAAAGAAAACTAGATAGAAGGTGACAGAGGACAATCTGACTTTGGGTGATGGGTATGCAACATAAGTGAATAACAAGATAACCTGGAGTTGTTATCTTTGAATATGTGTAACCTGATTTATTGATGTCGCCCCATTAAAAATAAAATTATTAAAAAAAAAGTTAATATCTGTTACTTGCAGAAAACTTAGAAAATAAGCTTAACAAGAATCAAAATACTCATTAATTCTATCGCACAATTTAACAAATCAACAACATATTTTTAATAGCTTACTATACATCCAAATGTAGCTACTTGTTTCCTATTTTTAATGACCTTGCTTTCTAGTAAATAACTACTATAAAGTTTTTGATGTTATATTGATTGTCTTTCTTCTAATAATAAATACATACTTTAATACAAATGAGGCAATATCATACATACAATTATGTAGCCTGATATTTTTAATAAAAAATATATGCAACCATTTTTTCACATTACTGAAGATTTTTCTGCAACATTTTTTTATTTATTGTATGTAGAATTATATGTTTGCATATTATATTTAATTATTTTATTTTGTTACATGTAGTCTGTGTTCAATTCTTTTGCTAACTGTAAATAGTTATAACTTTCTGTCATTCCATGGTGATGTCCTCAGGAAAACTTTCTGGAAATGGAATGCAAAATACTACGTTTGTTTGTTTTTTTTAATGATATTGCCAATTGTGTTCCAGAGATTTTGTTCTGATATGAGCTTCCACCAACTGTGTAGCTGATCTAGTCTATAATCTCTCTCTCTCCTTCTCTCTCTCTCTCTCTCTCTCTCTCTCTCTCACACACACACACACACACACACACACACACACACTCTAAACTTGAATCATTAAATGGAACAAAAAACTTCCTAAAAGTTTTACTAAAACTACCTGGGAAAACTTTTTGCAAAATTACCCACCCTAGAAATTGTTGTGCTTGTTCCCACTGTGTTTGAGAGAAAAGTTTTTTTCGGGCACTTTTCAACAAGATCACTAGAGCATAAAGCTTACTTTTTCTTTCTAAGGTAGAGAGCTTTTTATTTTAATTTTATCATGTCTGATGGAATTCCTTCAGATATTTATCGCTTTGTTTCTAAATATAAGTGTGACAAGCTCAGTGCCGTCTGTGGTTACACAGGGATTTTTGGAAACAATTTTAACTTTGGGCATACCCCTGAACGTGGGCAGCGCCTACACATTGTCATTTCAGCCTCCTCTTACCCTTTTGGGAAGTCCTGATACCCTCATGAGGAGATTTTTTTTTTCTGCTTTATTTTACTATTCTCAAATCAATGGGGGTTTCCTTATCTCTCCAGCCCAACTTTAACTTACACAATTTTAATAACCAGTATTTTATTGAGAATGTATGTTCTAGAATACTGGTACTCACCTCTGACTACACAATAAAATCACTTAAAGCGTTTTTAATATGCCCATATGTGAGTCCTATCCTGATTTTCAGGTTCAATATTTCAGGAGTGTCCGCCCAGTCATGGATGTTCTCACTTGGGATCTATCCTCCACCAGTCCAGACCATCAAAATGGGCCCTCCAAAGCCACATGAAGCTAGAGAAGAGAGAGGAACTGAGCAGAGACAGGATACCCATGAAACAGGAGAGAACGTCTCTCTCTTGTAGTAATACAAGAGAAGAAGGTTAAATCGTGTTGGTTTATGAAAATGAGATAGTGTAAGAATTTCATCATTTCATCATCATGGTTGGTATGTACTCTTCAGCTCAGTAATTCGCTTAATAAATCATGAGTATCTTCAAATCGTGGTACAGTTTCATAGTGTATTATTTTTTATTTCCCATTCAACAGAAGGAGTGAAAGAGGGAAGAACAGAGAAGAGGGAGGAAAGAAAGGGAAGGAGAGAGAACGCAACAGATGTGAAGGACACGAATGAGGGAAAGAGGGGAAAGTGTGAGTCAGACCAGCAGGAGAGCAGGAAAGTACCCACAGACAAATAGCAGATCAGTTGCAGAGAGGAGACATCCTGTGATGGGCAGACAGGGATGCTTATTAGACACTTGTCCAATGGAAAATTGATAAGAAAGAAGAAGGTCAAAGCAGAAGACGATTGATAGAAGAGGAGGAGGAGACACATGGAACACCAAAGCCTAGGGCTCATCTCAGACAAAAATATGAGCCAATATGTAGAAAACTAAGAGCACAGCCTTACCATTTGCTGTATGCTGCTACTCTTATAGTGCAAGTGGATCTCAAAGATAAGGTAATTCAACCTCCAACTCTCAAGCAGGACCACAATTACTAAGACACCATAGATGGAGATGCTATAAGTTTCCTTACTGATCTGTTTATCTCATCATTCAATTTTTCTTAATTCTTCTCTTATTAATAATGTCTATGCATTTACAAATTAAAAATAAACATTAGCTATTGATCTCTTTTTATACAACATTAGCAAATATTAAAATGTTTTTTATATAACCTTCACCTACCTTAACTCCAGTGGTGAAAGGGAAGCTGTGTGTTTAGGGAAAGGTCAATATGAGAAAATCAATTCTCTCAGCTGATATTTTCCTTCTTCCTTCTACACAAATTAGGGATGTTTATAATGGCACATATAAGAAAGCCCATGTTTTCAGTTGTATTGTTTACAAGAAGTCTAGAGTAGGCACTTCCGGAGTTCATTAGGTGGCTCGATATCTATTAGGCTCCCAAGCCCTGTGTCTTCCTGCTCAGCCAACCTCAGGGTGGTTGTCTTTGTTCTTCTAGTTTTGTTTCATGGTGATAAGATTTTGTCCTCAGTTCAGCATCTCAAGCAGGAATCAAGGGCCAGGGAAACTTTTTGTCCTTTTAATCAGAAAGAAAAATATCTTTCCCAAAAGTCCCTCTGTAAATCTACTTAATGCCTTCTTCACCAGAAATGGGTCAAATGAGTTCTCTCAGTTCCAAGGGAGTGTGGGAAAGAGACTCTGTGGCCGTTTCGCCTACATAATGTGAAGATAAACAGGAGAGTGGGGATGAGGATGGTTTGGGGAAGCAAACCAAAGGGACTTCACACCCTCATCTCTCTTTCGGCTGGTGTCTCTTTCTATGCTCCTCTCCTCTCTCTTGTTTTCCAGCACAACTTCCAAAGTATGTTCCTTTTATTAAAACACAAGTCTATAGAATTTCCACCAATTAAAATAAAGCGCAGCTCATCTATATGTATTTCTTAATACCCCTACTATGTTTTCCTGGGGGTATTACTTACCTAATAGTTTTTCCAGGTCCCTTACCTATTCTTTGGCATCTACCAGCTTTGAAACGCTTGCTTCAAGTGTAACGTGGCTGAAGCTATTCTTGCAGTATGAACAAGTCATTGGGGGATTATTTATGGCTTTCATCAGTTGAGTGATGTATCCACAAATTCTCTAACTTCTTCAAAATCTTTCTACACCCCAATAACCATTATTTTTAGCAACAGGGAATTGTCTGTTTCTGTTTTATTTTCCTATCCATAAACAAAAGCTCATTTGTTTTCACCCTTCAAGAATACCTTTTATGGGCCCTCAGTGACCACCAAGAATTCCTCCATGAACCCCCAAGGGCCCAAAGGCTGGGCAGGGTTGGAAACTGGGCCCTGGGCCCTCACTGTGTTCTCATAGTTTCCCATGTATTATAGGTACGACAGTGCAAGCATGCTGTGTTCACTTAGTAATCCCTTGAGCCCAGCATAATCTCCACATTAGAGCAGAACTTCAGTATAGACACTGGACAAATGCTGATTATATTGACATGAAGTGAAGGAATCTGAAATGCTCCATCTGGCCAGGTGACCTTCAGCTGGTTGCAGCTGATATGCCCCGACCAGGTGCCAGTCTCCAAAATAAGTCCCTCTGTAGCTTCAGCCAGCCACAATCTCTCACCAGGCTGTTCTTCATCAAAAAAAACTCCCCTCCCACCAAGTCAAAGAGAAAAATTAGCAGATTTAGGAAATGAATGACAGTGAGGATTGATGACTAAAGCTATACTCCTTCTTGGCATCTTCACAGCTCATTTGTTCTGGGGAAACACCTTTATGCTACAAAACAGGTCCATTGGCAAGAGGACAGGTAGGGAATATGTTAGGGAAACAACAGAAACCTGGAGCCAAGTTGTCTCTCCCCTGCCCCTTAAGCTCTTCTTCTTTGGTGGCCATTCTTTCCATTTTAATTCATTTCCTATTTAGAGATTCTTCATGGGCAGGCCCTGAGGGTGTCCTAACAAACTTGTCCAGCCAGCACAGTTGCTTCCTTTTTTGTCAGCCTACCCTATTCTCTATCATTTTTAACTTCCTCTTAATCGAACTCTTTGAAATCAAATTGAACTACATCCAAAAGCAGCCTCGTCTTTATCAGTAGAATTGAAAATGTGCCTCTTGCTGGAAGACTCTAAGTAGTGCATCCTAACCTTTTTTTTAAATTTCAATGGGGTGACCTTGATAAATCAGGGTACATATGTTCAGAGAAAACATCTACAGGTTATTTTGACATTTGATTATGTTGCATACCTATCACCCAAAGTCAAATTGTCTTCTGTCACCTTCTATCTGATTTTCTTTGTGCCCCTCCCTTCCCCCTACTCTCTCCACCTCGTAACCACCACCCTCTTGTCCATGTGTCCGAGTCTCATTTTTATGTCCCATCTATGTATGGAATCATATACTTCTTAGTCTTTTCTGATTTACTTATTTCACTCAGCATAATGTTATCAAAGTCCATCCATGTTGTTGTAAATGATCCGATGTCATCCTTTCTCATGGCTGAGTAGTATTCCATAGTATATATGTACCAAAGTTTTTTAATCCACTCGTTTACTGACAAACACTTGGGCTGTTTCCAGATCTTCGCTATTGTGAACAATGCTGCCATAAACATGGGGGTGCATTTCTCCTTTTGAAACAGTGCTATGGTGTTCTTGGGGTATATTCCTAAAAGTGGGATAGCTGGGTCAAAAGGCAGTTCAATTTTTAAATTTTTGAGGAATCTCCATACTGTTTTCCATAGTGGCTGCACCAGTCTGCATTCACACCAGCACTGCAGGAGGGTTCCCTTTTCTCCACATTCTCACCAGTACTTATTCTGTGTTTTGTTGATGAGCGCCATTCTGACTGGTGTGAGGTGATATCTCATTGTGGTTTTAATTTGCATTTATTTAATGATTAGTGATGTTGAGCATTTTTTCATATGCCTATTGGCCATCTGTATGTCCTCTTTGGAGAACTGTCTATTCATTTCTTTTGCCCATTTTTTGATTGGATTGTTTGTCTTCCTGGTGTTTAGTTTTACAAGTTCTTTATAAATTTTGGTTATTAACCCCTCATAAGACGTATTGTCAAATATGTTCTCCCATTGTGTAGTTTGTCTTTTTATTCTGTTCTTATTGTCTTAACTGTGCAAAAGCTTTTTAGTTTGATATAGTCTCATTTGTTTATCTTGTCTTTTATTTCACTTGCCCGTGGAGATAAATCGGCAAATATATTGCTGCCATAGATGTCGGAGAGCTTACTGCCTGTTTTCTTCTAAGATACTTATGGTTTCACGGCTTATATTTAAGTCTTTTATCCATTTTGAGTTTATTTTTGTGAATGGTGTAAGTTGGTGGTATGGTTTCATTTTTTTGCAGGTAGATGTCCAATTTTTCCAACAGTATTTGTTAAAGAGGCTGTCTTTACTCCATTGTATGCTCTTACCTCCTTTGTCACATATTAGTTGTTCATAAAGGAGTGGGTTTATTTCTGGGTTCTCTGTTCTGTTCCATTGATCTATATGCCTGTTCTTATGCCAGTACCAAACTGTTTTGAGTACAATGGCCTTGTAGTATAACTTGATATCAGGAAGTGTGATACCTCCCATTTTATTCTTCCTTTTCAAGATTGCTGAGGCTATTCGTGTTCTTTTTTGGTTCCATATAAATTTTTGGAATATGTGTTCTATATTTCTAAAGTATGTCATTGGTATTTTAATTGGTATTGCATTGAATTTATAAATTGCTTTGGAAAATATAGACATTTTAATGATGTTTATTCTTCCTAACCATGAGCACGGTATATGCTTCCATTTGTTTCTATCTTCCTTGATTTCTTTTATTAATGTTTTATAATTTTCTGAGTACAAGTCTTTAATCTCCTTGGTTAAATTTACTCCTAGATACTTTATTTTTTTGGTTGCAATAGTGAAGGAGATTATTTTCTTAATTTCTCTTTCTGACAGTTCATTTTTGGTGTATAAAAATGCCTCTGGTTTCTGAGTATTAATTTTATATCCTGCCACCTTGCTGAATTTATCAGGTCCAGAAGTTTTTTGACTGAGACTTTAGGGTTTTCTATATACAATATGATATCATCTGCAAATAATGATAGTTTTACTTCTTCTTTTCCAATTTGGATGCCTTTTATTTCTTCTTATTATTTGATTACTGTGCTAGGACTTCCAGAATTATGTTGAATAAGAGTGGAGAAAGGGGTCACCCCTGCTTTGTTCCTGATCTTAAGGGAATTGCTTTTAATTTCCACCCATTGAATATGATGTTGGCTGTGGGTTGTCATAGATGGCTTTTCTCATGTTGAGATATGTTCCCTCTATTCCCATTTTACTGAGAGTTTTGATCATGAATGGGTGCTGGATTTTATCAAATGCTTTTTCTGCATCTATTGAAATTATCATGTGATTTTCCTCCTTCCTTTTGTTTATGTGATGAATCACATTCATTGATTTGCAAATATTGTACCAGCCTTGCCTCCCCAGAATAAATCCCACTTGATCATGATGTATGATTTTTTTCATATATTGCTGGATCCAGTTTGCTAATATTTTGTTGAGAATTTTAGCATCTAAATTCATCAGGGATATTGGCCTATAATTTTTCTTCTTTGTGTTGTCTTTGTCTGGTTTTGGAATCAGAATTATGCTCACCTCATAAAAGGAGCTTGGAAGTCTTCTTTCCTCTTGAATTTTTTTAAATAGCTTGAGAAGAATAGAAGTTAGTTCTTCTTTGAATATTTGGTAGGATTCACTTGTGAAGCCATCAGGCCCAGGACTTTGTTGGGAGTTTTTTGATAACTGTTTCGATCTCATTTGTTGTAATCGGTCTGTTTAGGTTTTCTGATTCTTCCAGATTAATTTTTGGAAGACTATATGTTTCAAGGAATTTGTCCATTTCATCTAGGTTGTCTAATTTTTGGCATACAGTTCTTCATTGTATTTTCTTAACAATATTTTGTATTTCTGTTGTGTCAGTTGTTATTTCTCCACTCTCATTTCTGATTTTATTTATTTGAGTCCTCTCTCTTTTTTTCTTGGTTCATCAATCTTGCTTACCTTTTCAAAGAACCAGCTCCTGGTTTCATTGATCCTCTGTATTGTTTTTTTAGCCTCTATGTCATTTATTTCTGCTCTGATCTTTATTATTTCCTTCCTTCTACTACCACTGGGCTTTACTTACTGTTCTTTTTCTAGTTCTTTTAGATGCAGGGTTGTTTATTTGAGCTTTTTCTAGCTTCTTAAGGTATGCCTGTAATGCTATGAACTTCCCTCGGGACTACTTTTGCTCTGTCCCATAAATTTTGAGTTGATGTATGTTCATTATCATTTGTTTCTAGGAATATTTTTATTTCTTCTTTGATCTCATTGTTAACCCATTCATTATTTAATAACATGCTATTTATATATCAAGTGTTTGAGTATATTTCAGTTTTTCTGTTGTGGTTGATTTCTAGTTTCATGCCATTGTGATCAGAGAAAATGCTTGATATGATTTCAATCTTCTTAAATTTGTTGAGACCGATTTTGTGCCCTAACATGTGGTCTATCCTAGAGAATGTACCATGAGCACTTGAAAAAAATGTATATTCTGCTGCTTTAGGGTGAAAGGTTCTAAAGATATCTATTAAATCCAGTTAAACATATCTATTAAATCTAGTGTGTCCTTTAAGTCTGCTGTTTCTTTGTTAATTTTCTTTCTTGAGGACCTATCTAGTGATGTTAGTGGGGTATTGAAATCCCCTACTATTATAGTATTGCTGTTGATCTCACCCTTTATATCCATCAAAGTCTGCTTTATATATTGAGGTGCTCCTATATTAGGTGTGTAGATATTTATAATAGTTATATCTTCCTGTTGGATTGCCCCCTTTATCATTATGTAGTAACTTTCTTTATCTCTTACTATATATAGTCTTTGTTTTAAATCCATTTTGTCTGATATAAGTATTGCTACCCCAGATTTTTTTCATTTCCATTTGCATGAAATATTTTTTCTTTTTTTCCCCATCCTTTTAACTTCAGTCTATGTGCATCTTTTGTTTTAAGGTGCACCCTAACTTTAAGATTACCCTTTAATGCAGTGGTCCCCAACCCCCGGGCCACAGACCGGTACCGGTCCATGGGCCATTTGGTACCGGTCCACAGAGAAAGAATAAATAACTTACATTATTTCTGTTTTATTTATATTTAAGTCTGAATGATGTTTTATTTTTAAAAAATTACCAGATTCCCTCTGTTACATCCATCTAAGACTTACTCTTGACGCTTGTCTCGGTAATGTGATACATTTATCCATCTTACCCTAAAGGCTGGCTGGTCTGTGAAAATATTTTCTGACATTAAACTGGTCCATGACCCAGAAAAGGTTGGACACCACTGCTTTAATGTATCTTCTTAGCATTTATATTCCCAATGTCTTCTTTCAACTTTTTATAGAGTAGGAGTGAATGATCTTCCCAGTTAGAAAGTTGACTTCTTGAGAAAAGTACTGTGTTGTGTATTGCAATTTTTTTAAAAAATCTTCTATTTGACAATATTGTTCCCCCACTAATGCACTCACCATTCTGTTGGTATACGCAATTAATGGGCTTGGGATAGATTTAACCTGACCATCTCACAGACCAATTCTGACATTTAAAGTACTTGAATCCGTATTTCATAAATACTGAGTACCACTAAGTGTCTGTTAAAATACAAAAGGTTATGTACATATACCAGGTCAGATGATCACAAAACACATTTCTTAAGTGTGTACTCTATTTGGTTATTGAGGATGGTCACAGAAAAATGAAAAGCTTTATTTGAGATTTGATGTAATAACTGGGTAACTTTACCCTTAGTATACCTTTTTCTTCTTTGTTCTTGATGTACTCCTTATTACTGATGCAGTGTTTATAAATTTGTTGGACTAAGTGAATATTAACTGAATGTACCAAGATTTGAGAAAGTCAATGGGCAAGATCTCTTTCTTCAAAATTTCAGTCCCATTTTACCAATATAACTTCTTTACTTGGGTCCTGTGGATAGGTCCAGTGGTATCCTAAATATTATATAATATATATATAGTCCTGAGAAAAATGTATTTAATGATCAGGGAACTAGAATTGGAGAAGGGAGTTTAAGCGGTCACTAGGCTGGAGTTTTTACACATAGGAAGAGGTGGGGCAAGAGATAAAATGATATCTTTATAAAAGGTTCCTAAAACAGACAACACTTCAACACAACTTCCCAGCCCTTTTCTCCCTTGCCAGTCCTCCATTACAGAAACTGGAACATGTCAGAGAATCCAAGTAGCATGGCCATAGCCAATGAGCTGTATAAAGGAGTCTGTGAGAGGGCCTCTGCTTCTTTCCTCGTAAAAGAAATAGACATGGCAGGTGCATCCTTTCTCCCTTCTTTCTTCTTGGACTGTAGATGTGGTGGTTGGCTTGGCAATATTTCTATCATGAGCCAACTAGCATAAAGATCAAAAAGCAGCTCACTAAAAATTAGGGAACTCAAAACCTGAGAGTGTCAGTGTCCTTGATAATGATTACATGTCTCCAGACTCTTGTTATGTGACATAGTTTAATTTAGGCTTGTTATTAAAACAGTGCCTCATTCACAACTTTTTTGGAGTCAGTTTTGGTTTTTATGGTGTCCTTTTCATTTATTAACAGCGGATTTAGTAGACTACTTGCAAAAGTTAAGCCCTGTATTTCTGTTATACAAATGTGAGTCTCAATATTTTATTTTCCCTTAGATAGCTCTTTAATTACAAGATAAATTCTACTCCAACATGGATTTTGGAGTGGAAGATAGACTTTGCAAAACCTTCCCCCAAAGCATCTTCATTTCAGTTTGAGAAGGAGCACAGTATTGGAGAAAGGTTTTCTTAAGTTTAGAGTGGGGAAAGTACTAACCTTGGAAAGGAATCATAAGGTTTAAAAATAATGTTCATGCCTGACCTGTGGCCGCGCAGTGGATAAAGTCAACCTGGGACACTGGGGTCACTGATTCAAAGCTCTGGGCTTGCCACGCCAAGGCACATATGAGAGTTGATGCTTCCAGATTTTCCCCCTTCTCTCTCTCTTTCTCTAAAATGAATAAATAAAGTCTTTTAAAAATATGAAAATAATGTCCTTGAAGAGTCTGGTATACAAGCAGTACTCATAAAATGTATCTAAACACAGATCTTATACTTTTCACAAAAATTAACTCAAAGCAAATCATATACCTAAATGTAAAACACAAAACTATAAAACTTCTAGAAGATAAACATGAAGATTTAGGTGACCTTGGGTTTGGCAATGACTTATTAAATATAATACCAATAGCATGATTCATGAAAGAAAACATTGCTAAGGTGGACTTCATTAAAGTTAAAAACTTCTACTCTGTGAAAGCACTCTAAGTCACTTCTGGTAAGAATGCCATTCTGGAAGATAGTCTATCACAGGGGTCGGGAAACTATGGCTTGTGAACCAGATGTGGCTCTTTTGATGGCTGCATCTAGCTTGCAGACAAATCTTTAATAAAAAAAATAATAACGTTAAAAATATAAAACATTGTCATGTATTACAATCCATTCATTTCCTTCCGCTCATGTTCATGGTTGCAGGTGGCTGGAGCCAATCACAGCTGTCCTCCGGGACAACACCAAATTTTTATTGGATAATGTGTAACGTACATGGGTCATTGTATGGCTCTCACGGAATTACATTTTAAAATATATGGCGTCCATGGCTCTCTCAACCAAAAAGGTTCCCGACCCCTGGTCTAGCAGTTTCTTAAAAAAACTAAACATACTCTTACCATATTGTCTAGCAATCATGTTCGTTGGTATTTACCCAACTGAGTTGAAAACTTGTATCTACCAAAAATCTGCACATAGATGTTTGCAGCTGCTTTATTTATAATTTACAAAACTAGGAAACAGCCAAGATATCCTTCAGTAGGTGACTGGATAAATAAACTGTGGTACAGTCATACAATGGAAAATTATTCAGTGCTAAAAAACAAACAACAGCTTATCACGCCACGAAAAGACATGGAAGAAACTTAAATGCGTGTTGCTCAGTGAAAGGAGCTGATCTGGAAAGGCTACATATAGTAGGAGTACAACTATTAAATTTTGAAAGAAGGAAAAGTATAAAGACAATAAAAAAAAGGATCAGTGATTACTAGAGGTTTGGGGGGAGGAAACAGATGAAAAGAGAGAGCACAGAGGATTTTTAGGGCCGTGAAACTATTCTTTTTATACCATAGTATAACGGTGGGTTCACGTCATTACACATTTGTCAAAACTCATAGAGTGTACCACACAAAGAGTGAACCCTAATGTAAACTATGAACTTAAGTTCATAACAATGTATCAACATTGGCTCATTGATTATAACAAGCATACCACCCTAATGCAAAATGTTAATAAAAGGAGAAACTGGAGGGAGGCGAGAGAGTATCTGAGAACTCTCTGTAGTTTCTGCTCAATTTTTCTATATACCTAAAACTGTTCTCAAAAATCCAGTTTATTAATTTAAAAAGTTAATGTGCGTGGAGGGTCTGGAACACAGGGAACACTCAGTAGATAATAGCTATTATTATTCACTGTCTCCCTTGTGAGTATGTCCATGACACATTAACTTCCAGAGCTGGCTGAGGGTGCCCCTCATGTTAGTTTCTCGGCTTTGGTACTCTTGGCATCTTGGACTGGATAATTTTCTTACTGTGGAGAGCTGTCCTGAACCTTGTAGGATTTTAGCAACATCTGTTCCTTCCCAGATACAGACAGCCTGCTTCCCACCCACACCCACACCATCCACATTCTGTGATAAAAATGTCTCCAGACATTATAAAATGTCCCCTGGGGGAAATGAAATGCCCCCAGTTGAGAACCATTGCATTAAGTGCTTTGGAGGAAAAGCGAAGGGGCTCCAAGGATCTAAAGCTTTGCCTCTGTCACATTAGACGAATGTTTCCAAACTCCGAATGTAAACTGTCTGCTGCTGGAAATAAATTCTATCTGCTGGGGATTTTTTATTTTATAAGTTAGGCCTTGGGACCAAAATAGACTGGGGACAGATCCTGGTTTGGCATTATTTGAAAGCTGGGAAGCTAATCCGTCTCTGCTTTTAGAAGTTTCTGTCCAAACTGATCCAATAAAAGTAAAACCATATGGCCCGACGGGGATATGACGCACACCTTCCCCCCATTCCTTTTGAATAAACACGGGGCCAGGAGTGGCAAATCCCTTTGCCAGAGATCACTTTCAGCTTCGTTTTGTTTTGTTTTGTTCTCTTTAAATAACTTCTTAGGACATTTTGATACATCGTAGCATTTTCTTCACCACCCCCCCCAAAAAAAGTTTTCAGATTAGTAATATTTTTCTTCACTAATCTCAGTCTTAGCCACTAAACCTCAATCAAAGGATCTGGAGAAAAGCGAAAGACCCCGTTGTTTGTTATTTGTTAGGCTAAAAGGGGGATTTTATATGTGTACCTTATTTGGGTGGGATACCCTATGACTCTCTATTGAAGTTTGAAAGCTGGGAGTTTCCAGGAGATAGGCTGAACTTGATTTGCCTGTATGAGTTTTTACTAGGTACCAGCCAAAAGATTTTATTTATTTGTTTATTTATGTAAAGAAAGAGGGATTTTGGCAACAGGCTCCAGTCCAGGGGAATTCACGGTTCAATCAAGACTGACATCCCAGACAGGGCTAGTACTTCCCCCGCTCGGTTTCTCCAGATTCGTTATCAAAGGAAAACAGGCCTTCTAAGAATGAACTTCAAATGAATAATTGCTTTCCACCGAAACTTCCTAGCCTGGCCAAGAGATACTCTAGCTGGTTTGGGAAGGGGGAGGGGGAAGGGAAGGTGGGTAGGGGATAAACGGGGGGAGGGGGGGTTCCATCCTCTGGGAAGATGGTGTCTGTGCTGCAGGCAGGCCCACCTCTCTGAGGGTTGAGCTTCCGTGGGACTTGAATGGCATCAGTTGTTTTGAGTGATTAGGGTTACAGGTTGTATTCTAGGCCAGCACTAGGCGACAGACCTGAACCCACAGAGCCACCCGTGTGTTCTTCAATAAACTCTGGGCTTGCTCAAGCACGGGGCCAGGGTGATGATTTCACACTAAAGAAATCCATCCCATGGGTGAGCTATGTCACTCCTCCTCAGACTTTTCTGTGAAGGGTGACAAAGGACCAGCCAGCTCTAGCCGAGAGCCAGAGCACCGATGGAATGTTTTTTTTTTTTTTTTTTTTTTTTTTTTTTTTTTTTTTTTCACTTTTCTGAAGCTGGAAACGGGGAGAGACAGTCAGACAGACTCCCGCATGCGCCCGACCGGGATCCACCCGGCACGCCCACCATGGGGCGACGCTCTGCCCATCAGGGGGCGATGCTCTGCCCATCCTGGGCGTCGCCATATTGCGACCAGAGCCACTCTAGCGCCTGGGGCAGAGGCCACAGAGCCATCCCCAGCGCCCGGGCCATCTTTGCTCCAATGGAGCCTTGGCTGCGGGAGGGGAAGAGAGAGACAGAGAGGAAAGTGCGGCGGAGGGGTGGAGAAGCAAATGGGCGCCTCTCCTGTGTGCCCTGGCCAGGAATCGAACCTGGGTCCTCCGCACGCTAGGCCGACGCTCTACCGCTGAGCCAACCGGCCAGGGCGGAATGTTTTAATATTACGGACACCCACCTCTGCTTTAGCTCTTCTTAATCAGGTCTCTCGGGGTAGAGTTCAAGCATCAACAGTAGCATAAGGTTGGTAGCCAAGGTGATGTAGGCTACATAAAAACCATGGTGACAGAAGGTCATCCAACTGTGAGTTCCATTTGGACCCCTGGTGTGTAACCCCCTGTCCCTGATGAGGACACCACACAGAGAACAAAGGGCGCTTTTCTTCCTTCATTCACCTTGAATAGCCAACTGCCTAAACTTTCCAGGTCATAAATCTTACTCTCTATAAAACTGTTATCATTATCAGCCTCCTCTTTGTGCCTAATCTATTAACCAGTGAAAGCAGTAGATAATTACTCCATTCTCTAAGTCCCTAGTTTAGTCTTCTCCATCAGAGCCTGAGTAAGTATTAAAAGAGGCAACAAAAGTTTGAGAGTCCTGAGGGACCTGCAGTAATCTCCTGCAGGGAAAATAGTTGTCACTGTAGCTTAGATGTGTGACACCTGGAAAAGCCCTGCCAGAAGGTGACCTTTATAGGGAGAAGTTGAGCACATTCAGAACTTAAAAGGTCTTTCTATCTGAACGAGTATTCTATGTGAAGAAAGTTTAAACTTTTCATTTAAGAAGATTTATTTAAAATTGAATTTGAAAAACTGCATATTAAGCAATAGCCCTTTGGCTGGGATTAGTAAAGAAATGGAGATGCCATCTTTCTTTCTTTCTTTCTTTCTTTCTTTCTTTCTTTCTTTCTTTCTTTCTTTCTTCCTTCCTTCCTTCCTTCCTTCCTTCCTTTTGTGTGACAGAGAAAGAGAGCGAGAGACAGAGAGAGGGATAGATAGGGATAGACAGGCAGGAAGGGAGAGAGATGAGAAGCATCAATTTTTCATTGCAGCTCCTTAGTTGTTCATTGATTGCTTTCTCGTATGTGCCTTGACCGGAGGACTACAGCAGAGCAAGTGACCTCTTGTTCAAGCCAGTGACCTTGGGGTCATATTTGTGATCCCACGCTCAAGCCAGTGACCCTACACTCAGACCGGATGAGCCCGCACTCAAGACAGCAACTTCGGGGTTTTGAACCTGGGTCCTCTGTGTTCCAGTTCAACACTCTATCCACTGTGCCACCACCTGGTCAGGCTGAACATGCCATCTTTCAAGGTAGCAGAAGAACCAGCCATCCTATTTGCTTCAAATGTGCTACTCTTAGCCTGCCCCATGATGCATTGTGGCCCCTGGTGTTCAGAATCCCATGATACATAGACAAGTTCTTGATGCTGTCCTATAGAAGATCTGATAGGGTGCTAGGATTCTCTACTGGGCAAACTCTGCCTCTGCTGTAGTGTTGTGTAACAGGGCCACATAAATGGGCACTTTGAGAGTTCAACTACTATATTCAGTTGTGGTGGAAAGTTACCTCAAAGGTCAAAACATAATCACATGGATGAGTTGTGGTTCTGCCATTAAATAACCCTTATGTGACCTTAGGGATATTAATCATTCATTTGTTCATGTACTTATAAAGTACTTATTATGTGCCCAGAGGTGTGTTAGTAGTTGGAGATACACCAGAAAGCCCCATGTCCTTGCTTGGTGAGGAAATACACATGAAAAAATCATTCTACAGATATGTGTAGAAATGCAACTTACAATCAGGACTGAGAAAGAATTGTGTATGGGGGGACCGTCTGTTGGAATAAGGGGTCAAGGAGACCTATCTAAATAATGAAGCTGAGGCCTAAAGGATAATTAGGATTCAAACAAAATGGCTTGGAAAGAGGATACCAAACATGGATAACAGCAGGTGTGCAGAACGGTGTTAAAGGGGAGTTGGAGATGTGGGCATGGGAGTTACAAACATTTGCCTCGCAGTGATGAAAAACAATGGCCCAAGGGTTCTGAGGCATGAACGGAGGAAAGGAAAGGGGCGGGGCTGAAAGAAAAAGGAGGAGTGCTGCCTGGTGATCTCTGTGGTGGCCCACAGCTGATAAGGTTGAGAGCCGTGGAGGGAGGGAGCTCCAGCCTGCATGCTCAAGGGAAACGAATTTCTTCTTGGAGAAGTTTGTGTTTGAATAGTCATTGAGGCAGCAACCAGGAGGTGGCAATGGGAGTGGATGGCCAAGGTGCCGGTGGAATGTGCTGGCAACGAGGAGATCATAGAAGAGAGCCTGTCGAATGGGCTCTGTGTTGGATGGGCCTCTGGATATTTGTGTTTCTTAGGCTAAAGGCTGATCCAGGTGCTAAAGTCATCAGTGAATGAGGGGAAGTGACCAGGAGACTTGCAGACGATCTTCTCATGCCCCTGGGACCCTTAAGATCTTTGCCATAATCAGTAACAATATTCACTATTTTCTCAACTCTCATTCATGAAACCACACTAGACTCAAAATCAGATGATCCAGGTTCAAATCCTGGTCCTGTGACTCTCTAAATGTGTCCTTTACCTTGGCCATGTCACCCTGAGCCTTTGAGTCTGGGTTTCCTCATCTGTGAATTACCGGTATGTAAGTGACCTTCAGAAGGTAGGTGGGAGTAAGGAAGGCATGTCCTGCCTCCCTAGGAAGTACAACAGAATTTCTAGGGTGGTAGTTTTCAACTCTCCTCACACATGAGAATCACATGAATCTGGTCTATGGTGGGTGAAGCTTTGGAATTTTTTAAAAGGTTCCCCAGTGATTCTAAGGGTCAGAGCTCGGGAACCACTGCTCAAGGGAAACAGATGTCATTTGAGAAGTATCTTCAATATACACCACTAGAATAAGCCCTGTTTTTTGTTCACTGAAATTACCCTGGTGCTCAAAATATCTGACACATAGTAGGCACTAAATAAGCTGTGTTTGGGAAGTATGATGATTATAAAGCATATCAGAGCACTGCCTTAGGGACATAAATAAAGTCAGAATTGTTGAATATCTCACTTGATTACTTAATTCTCTGGTCAATCCTGGCCATAGAACTGTGGGTGACCCTGTAACCCCAAACATAATTCTAAAATATTAAGTTGGATTTGTTTACATATAATAAATCTTCTAAAGAATGTTCCCCAACACACACATGCTCATGTGGTTTCAATCTCATGAAAGGTCTGTATTCGGGGAATTTTTCATCACACCCCAGGGAGACTGAGACAACTTCTACCTTGAGCCTGTTTCATCCCTCAGCAATCACAGAGTATAGAGATCATCTGTTTGTGTGTCTCCCTCTATCTCATTCCTTTGCATGAAGTTCCCTGAAGACAGGCAGTCTGTATTTTTCCTTGTAACTCCAGCACTCGCTGATAAAAATGATGATAACGATGTCCCTGGCATGGAGACAATATTTTATCATTTAATGAACAAATTTGTACACTGTCTGGGACATACTTGGGGATTTTTTTTTCCACTGAATTTCCTCTCAAATAGGGAAAGAATCAGGATTAGACCACAGAAGCCAGCCAGAAATGTACTTGGTGGCCAATCGTGAGATAACTTAGATGTTTATACATTCCTGAGATAAAGATAAAAGGAAACAGGAAAACGAAAGGTTTGGTGGGCATTGGCCCCGAGGACAGGCTGGTGGGTTCAGGGTATTGGCCTTTTCCCAGCCCGTTTTGGAGAAGTCAGCCAACAATCTTGGCAACAAAAGCACCATAATAAAATTTAAAAGGTGGGCCTCTCATGGAGTCAGAGTTGTCCCTAGCTGCAAATTCTTCCACTGTGTGGTCTCCTAGAAATAGCTGGAGAAAGAGACTTTGGAAACTCCATCTCCAGTCTTCTCATTAACCAGCTGAGCGGTATTGGGTAAGTCACTTAACCATCTATGGGTCAGTATTTTCACCATAAAAGGAATGGCTAAAAGTTGTTGCCTTACCCACAGTGTAGTAGTGAAAACAAAAACTAGGCAATACCTATAAAACCTTTCCACCATGAGCCTTTTTATGTGCTACACAAAGTAGTACAGATAGGAAGGCGCTGCTCATACTTATTGGTCACTTAGGTGCCCGGGAGTTAGCCACACAAGTGCCATGGGCAAGGCCCTTGTGAGCAGCCCCCAAAGCTAGCACAGGACCTGAAGGTAAGCATTGGTACTGGATCATTGCCCACGTTGCCTGTCGTTTTAACTATAAATGTGCTGTTGTCTCTTGAGAGAACAGATAAGAGCCCAAGAGAATCTTGAACTCTCCAAGACACTTTAAGCCTCCCAGCTACAAGGTATTAATCTTTGAAAATGTTAAATTACCTGCATAAGCCTACTAGACCTGCTACCCGTGAATGTAGTACACAGCTCTGAGGGACACTGAAGGGCTAGACATCATCCCAGTGACCTTTGCCTGTCCTTGTCCTTCACAGCGATTTCTCCACACTCACTTTTGCACATGATTACAGCCCCTAGCTCTTCCTCTTCAACTCTCTCAATAAAATCCAAATTGCCCAATAGCTGTTCATACAGAAGAACGATTCCTTGTTCAGAGAACTATCCTTAACCAACTAGCCGCGAGGCTAGCTGACTCCTGCCTACCTCCTCCTGCTTAAGCCCCTAACCCAGTCCACTCTCCTTCTCCAAGTTAGAAGGCTTTGGGGGCATCTTTCATTCCTGGCATTCTATATAAAAGCTTCTGTTCATCATGTTCTTGTAATTTTTCTTTCTCTGCTTTAAGGGGCCTGGATTCTCTTTACAGTAAGTGGGTGCCAGAATAGGAGGCCATGGTATTTCTTATTTTATTTACTTTCTTCCATAGTCAGTAGAAAAAAAGTGTGTTTCTTTCTTTTTCTGCTGTTATTATTTAAATGGGTCTGAGCTTTGTTTAGGAGGAAAAAAAATATTTTTCTTCTCCCCATCTTAGGTTCTTCAGCTAAGGGCTGATGAAAGACAAGTTAACAAGAGGAAAATAATCAGAAGTTTATTGACATGTGCATCACACACTTACATGTGGGAGCATTCAGTAATGAGTGACTCAAAGAGGTGGTTAAAATGTGAGATCTATATATCTACTTTAGTAGGGGAAAGGTTGGAGGGAGGGCAAAAGCAAATGATTTTTTTAAAAGATAAATGGGCTCTTAGGAAAATAGATGGGAGATACAATAATTTGTAAGATGTCTGTCTGGGTGTGATGTCAACTCTTTCTCCAGGTAGAGTCACCCTGGGAGGAGATTTATGACGGTTATTTTGGAAAGCTTTGCTTTTCGGCAAATAAGGGATTTCAAGAGGTCAAATGCCTTTAGCTCAGACAAATTCTTATGTCCAAGTGGTATATATGGAGGTGGAATAACCAACTCCCTTCAACCTTCTATACCAAATTACTATACTTTGTGTTATAGGATTGACTTTTAGGACTAAACAAGTTGTAGACCTTGCTTAGGGCAGAGCTAGAACTAGAGTGAGACAAGTAGAACTCACCTGGTTACAAAATGCCAGGGAGTGGCCCAAAATTCAGTTAAGATCATTATTTTAATGCAATATTTAAAGATATACATATATGCAAAAGATCCATGATAAGAAAAAAGTAAAGTTTTAGCTTAAGCTAGGATCAGTATTATTAAATACAGGTCACTGGCCTTAGGGATCTATTGCTGATATGTACACACTATACTGAGCACTTCAGTGTCTGGCATCTACTGCGGGCGGGGATTTTCCTAAGCCACAGCATCCTTGCAAGTCTCCAGTGTGCTTACCTCTTCCTTCACCTCTGATTCTATCCTCATGTGCTTTGTAACAGCAGCCCACATTTCTCAGCCACGAGTCAGGCACTGAGCCAAGACTTCTCATTCGTGTATGTCAGGGGAGCCTCACAAATCACCATGGGTACCAGTAAAGTAGGTCCTGGCTCAGAGTAAAGTGGTTGGGCTGGGGAAAAACAAGGTAGGATGGAATCCCAGCTTCAAAGAGAAGATCACTTCAGCACTTCATAGTTCTTGTTTGTTTTCATGTACAGTTCTGGCTGCCAATCTCTGTCTCTTGATGAGGACCACCTCTGTATGGAGAGGTCCTCCAACATCCAAAACCTCTTTTTATCCTGACTTGCCATTTCCTTTCCACTGAGTAAGTTGCTGTGACAGCTATTAGAGTCAAAAATAGCAGGAGACTTAACAAGGCTTCATTTAAAACCTCCTAAATTCCCTCTCTCTCACTCCTAGAAGCTCATTCATAGACTAACTGGTCAACCTCTTAGAATGTGCGTTGGAAGAATAGAATGGATGAAAAGAAAAATTTCCATGAGGTGAGAAGCAATCCAGAGTCTAAGAGTAGCCAGGAATGGCTCCACTCTCATTGGAGGTTGGCAGGCTCAGTGTTCGCATTGTTAGTGATGGTTCCCAAATTCCAACCACAGGGGAATGTCGTCTGAGGTTTGCTTAGAAAAGCTGCCCGCTGGGAATGTTCCTGCTCACTCTGCAAATGATTAGAAAGTTAGAAGAAAAGAACCAGAACACTTGTTATAAAACCTTCTGTAGAAACTTGATGTGTATGTGTGTGGGGTGAGGGGGAGATTGCACCAAAATAGAAGGAATTGGTCATTTTAAGTAGATGATGTTTAAGTAAAGGTGACACTTTAAAATACTTGATGGAAAACTAACCACCAACCTGTGAATTTGGTGTCACTGTTCCAAAGGTGACGACCGAAGGCGAATGGGACTTCTTTGTCTTCCGCTTTTTAAATGGAGGCCAAGACTCAGCTTCTGTGAATCCTCAAGTGGACAGTGAGAAAGAGGTGTCCCCCTCAGTCCTGGTCTTGTCCCATCAGCTCCCTCCTTGTGCTGCTAAGCAGCACAGAACGTTACAGTTGTACAAAAAGTCGTTTGCAGAGAGGATTGGAAATAAAATGGAAATTGAATGGGCTGACCATGTGCCTCCCAAATCCAAAATTAAATCTACAACCATACATGGCCCCTCTGCCCCGCCCCTTGCAGGGCAACTAGAACACACCGAATAACGACCCCTGAACTCTTTGTGAGCTATCAGCCAGCCCCCAGGCGAAGCCCGTCTTCGAAAACCAGCCTTTCCTTGTGCCTTTTTGCATTTTAAAGGGAATTTTTATTTTCTGCTTTTTAAAAATTAGTTTCTTTTTTACTTTTTAAGAAAAAAAAATGTTCGCAATAGAATTTTTTTTTCTTGATGCTATTTTTGCACCACTTGTAACTGATATTCTAGGTTGCAGAGGCTCCTGAGGCTCTCAGCTCCAGACTGAGTCTTCACAGTCCCCCGCACGGTGTAACCAGAGCACAACTTCACAAGTGAGCGCCCCCTGAGAAACCGCTGCCCAGATCTGGGACATCTCCTGGGTGAAAACCACAGTCTAGAAAATTTGACAAGTACAGAGAAGCCTAAAGAAGAAAAAAAGCCCCTTATCATTTCACCACTTTCAGCATTTTGATAAAAATACTTTTTTTTTTCAGTGCAATGGTTGCTTCATACATTTTAAGAAAGCCTCTTGATTGCAGGGTGGAACCTCCAAGGTAAATTAGGCCATCTCAGTGTTCAGTGTTGAGGACTTATGTGCCGTGTTGCAGGTGGACTTGAAAAGCCACTGGGGTGGGGGTGGGGGGAGGAAAGCTTCTAAATATAACAAACTTCCCAAAAAGGCAATCTTAAACCTAACTGAAGTCATGCTATTTTTGAAAATGGAAATCCCCTCTTTTCACCACACAACTCAGTGGTCGAGCCATCTAAGAATTCAACTTTTGTACATCCTTCGGTGAATGCCAGGGTCACTCCTCTTCCTTCCTGTCACCACAGGGTCAGTAGCAAGCATCCGTGAAACATGATACCTGGTGCCCACAGGTTGCCTCTCCCTGCGACAGTGAGGTTCCCACCTATAGGGGATGTTCCCTTTGAAACATCTCTTTTCAACCCTCATTTGGGCTCTAGACTCGTTTCTGGATCTTTGCCAGCACTCCTCCGTGAAACGGCTTGTAGTCGCTTAAAAAATTTTTTTAAAGGCTTATATTTTGGAAAATATACTTCATATGTGTCTCTAACCTTTAACGTGGCCTGAAGGAGAAATGTGGCAGTTTCTTTTTGTAAATGTTAAATACAGGCGAGATATCAGTCACTTTATCAAGAAAGCCAAGCTTGTCCACGTCCTTACACTCTCCCTCAAAGTTCATTTTCACGTTCAATTTGACTTGGGCTCCACTGAGGGTGTCAATTTAGGGTGTCATTGCCCGGGACATTTCTGCATTTTTGATGTTCAAGGCAACATCTGCAGAAAGTGGTTTCCAGATGAGCCCCGCCCACCGACAGCAAAGGTCCTCATGCTTCCCCCTCTGTATGGCCCCTGAGTGCGGGGAGGGGGGGGAATGCTGCTGAGTGCGGGGGCGGGGGGGATGCTGAGCACAGGACTCCATCAAAGCAAACTGCTTCTGTTCCGCACTTCCAGACGTTTTTGTAAGACTTTATTTTTCTTAGAGCAGTTTTAGGTTTGCAGCAAACTTGAGAGAAATCTATAGCTGTTTCCCATATACCAATCTAGGCAGTGTCGAAGCAGCTGTCCCTCACTTCTCTTCACTGCTAAGCCCCGACATGATATAGTAATACCAGAAAGCCCCTAAGTGTTAAGAGGAAAAAAAAAGATCACATTTTACATCATTGAAAACAGGGGCCTCTCACAGCTTATTAATATTTAACACTAAAATTCTTTACTTTGTAACGTGCTGTATGTTTCTGTTGTTAGACTGAGTTCCTGACTTATGCAACCAAGGATGGAAAAATATCAGAATGAGGTAACCGCACAGGGAAGAACATATGTAGCCCCTCAGTCCACACTGTACACTCTTTCATATTAAGGGTGTGTTTTTTTTCTTGACTATGTAGGTAATTCTTGTTTATTTTGGAAAGTTTGGAAAATATTAAAAAGAAGAAAATGAAATTACCAATGTAGATGATCTCCCCAAAATTGTCATTCTAAACATTTTGGGAAACATTCTTCTGTCATTGTTTTGTTTTGTTTTTTCTGTGCTTACAAACACACATGGCCGCCCCCCACTCATCTAGTTAGAATCATGTGAGACATACTGTTTTATAACATAATTTTTCACTTACTATATTATAATTATTTTTCTTTAATTAATTTTATTTATCTGTTGTGTTGTCATTATTAAAAAAAATAAAAACACAGAGAAAAATAGCCAAGGCAGTTACTAGCCCCATTTTACAGATTAGGGAAATGATGCACAAAGGTGACTATATTAAAGTCAGAAAGCAGCTCAGTGTAGGCCTCCTGACTGCCAACACAGAGCTCAGCGTAGGTCTCCTGACTGCCAACACAGAGCTCTTCTCCTACGTCAAATTAAAAGCGCAGAAAAGCACAAACTGAGGTATCATTGATGTTCTTTTGCAAGGATTAGAGGTACTAATAATAGGTAGTTTTATAGTGACCTCTTGTAGAAAAAAAAAGCTAGATAAATGTTTCTAATTAGAATAGTTGTGGCTATAAAGGTACTAGTGAGAAAGAATACAGTGTTTTCAGGAATTTATAAATATATTTGGGAAATGATAAAGATTTGAAATTCTTACCCATTGCTGGTGGGAATAACATTTTGTACCACCACTTTGGAAAATGGTAAAACATAATGAACATACCACCATCCTAACGCCCAGCATTTCTTATCCTAGAAATATCTCTAAGAGCAGAGCAAGGTGCAACAGACCATGGTGTGAAGGCCAAATCTGGTCTTCGTAAATAAGGTTCTATTAAAACAAAACCACATCTATTTGTTTCCGCATTGTATAGGATTGTGTCTGCATTACGGCAGCAGAATGGAGCAATTATGCCAAAGACCATATGACCTAAAGTATTTACTATCTGGCTCTTTACAGAAAAAATGTGCTGCCCCTACTAAAGAGGGAAAATGCACATATTCACAAAAAGACATGTACATGAACATTTATAGCAGTTCTATTCACAATTTCCCAAAACTGAAACCCACCTAAATGTCTACCAATAACAAAACAAACAAATGTTGGTATATTTATATAACAGAATACTCTAAAAATTAAAAAAGCAAAACTATTGCTACCTACAATAAATAGAAAGAACATGGATGTATCTCACACCCTTAATGGTGAGTGGAAGAAAGCAGACACAAGAGAATATCTACAAAGTGATTCCATTAGCATTAAGTCCAAGAACATTCCAAAATTAATCTGTGGTGACAGAAGTCAGAGTACACGGTTAGGACATAGTAGAGAGACTTCTATATCTTACTCAGGGTGGTAGTAAAATGTATGCACCCATATTTTTAAAATCCATCAAACTCTACACTTGAAAGTATGTTAAATTTCAAAAAAAAAATTTTAAAGAAAAATTTAAAGAAAACTTATAAAAGTATTAGAACTTGTCCAAAGAACTAGTAAAAGCAATACAGAAAAAAAATTCACTGTGATGTGGCCAGACCTGAAGGTTCCCACTATATGACCAGAGAGATCTCTGATTAGCATAAAGTGACTACATTGTGAGCAAAATTAATGGAACAACATGAATGCGATGAAAGAAGGTCACATTAACAAGCGATTAGTTTGTTGGCCTTGGAAATGTTCCTCATTGAACAACATGAAGGGCCCAGAGCCTGCTCCAGGATTGCGCGAGATCTCTGCGCTCAGAGGCTGCCTCAGAGGATTCTGGGGCAGACAAAGGGGAAGGAAAAGCACCGAGAGGAGGGGCTTCTTTGATGCTACTCAAACCGCTGTCTGCCCGGCAGATCTGTATGGACTCACGGATGATTTTATGGAGAAAATAAAGACATTATTTGCCCAAATCTCTGAACTCCATGAACACCCATGATAGACCAAAAGAAAACTATCTTTCTGATAATTGACAGGTTCACACAACCTCCTAGATATTATGGACGTAGGGTCCCATGAGTCGAATATGTGAATGAAGAAATTCGGCAGTAAGGAAACGATAAACCTTGGGAGAGAAAGGCACAGTCTGCACTCATTCTTCTTTTATCAATTTCTTTTTTCTTATTATTCAAATATATTTGACACAGAACATTGTGTAAGTTTAAGGTTTGCAACATTTGATCTGCTACATTTATATATTACAGTTTGATTGCATTGTAGCCTTAGCTAGTAGCACCTCTCTCCCTTCACATTATTATCATTTCTCTTTTGTGGTGGGAATAACTAATCTAGTCTCAGCAAATTTGATATTTATAATATCATCTATAATCACTGTACTGTGCATTAGATCTCCAGAACTTACTCATCTACTAGTGGCAAGTTTGTACTTTTTTTTTTTTTTTTTTTTTTTTTTTTTACAGAGACAGAGAGAGTCAGAGAGAGGGACAGATAGGGACAGACAGACAGGAATGGAGAGATGAGAAGCATCAATCATTAGTTTTTCGTTGCGCGTTGCGACACTTTAATTGTTCATTGATTGCTTTCTCATACGTGCCTTGACCATGGGCCTTCAGCAGACCGAGTAACCCCTTGCTAGAGCCAGCGACCTTGGGTCCAAGCTGGTGAGCTTTTGCTCAAACCAGATGAGCCCTCGCTCAAGCTGGAGACCTTGGGGTCTTGAACCTGGATCTTCCGCATCCCAATCCGACGCTCTATCCACTGTGCCACTGCCCAGTCAGGCAAGTTTGTACTCTCAACCAACTCATTCCCCCATCCTTCCACCCCTGGTAGCACCATTTTACTTTGTTTTTATGAGTGTGGCTTTTTTATATTTATATTCAACAAGTACTTTATTTTTGTCTATTTGTATGTATTTGTATTTACATTGGCTCTTTCCTATGCCTGGAACTTTCTTCTCCAACACACAAATAGCCACTCTTTCAATTCCTTCAAGTCTTTACTCAATTTTCACGTGCCTGTCCAGACCTATATAGATCCCTTATTTAAAACTGCAGCTTTTACTACCATCTCAATATTGCAGGTTTTCTGGCCTTGGCCATTTGGCTCAGAGTAGGGCGCATCAGCCCAGTGTGTGGATTTCCCAGGTTCAATTCCCAGCCAGGGCACACAGGAGAAGCATTCATCTGCTTCTTCACCCCTCTCCTCCTCCTTCTCTCTCTCTAGCTCTCTCTTTCTCTCCCGAAGCCACAGTTGGAGCAAGTTGGTCCTGGGCACTGAGGATGGCTCCATGGCTTTGCCTCATGCACTAAAATAGCTTGGTTGCCAAGCAACAGATAACCAGTCCCAGATGGGCAGAGCATCCCCATAGGGGGCTTGCCAGGTGGATCCTGGTCAAGGTACATGAAAAAGTCTGTCTTTGCCTTCCTGATTCTCACTTAAGAAAAAAAAATACTGCAGATTTTCCTTACTCTGCTGGGTTTTTTCTCAGTTATACATATCACTTGCTTATATACTATGCATTTCACTTATTTATTAGACCCATTGTCTGTCTCTCTCCCAATAAATTGTGAACTCCATAAGAAGAAAGATTTATTTCTATTTTATTCATGTCTGCACCCCTGGCATAGAGTAGGCACACAATAAATATTTGTCTCATGAATAAATGAGTTAAGATGAGCATCCTTTCAGACACTAGTATTTAGAATTACTACTGTGGTCCATAGATTCTTCCAAAAAAGATTACAGCTACTCATAACTAGGAATTTTTTGTACTTTCAATTAGTAAATTTTTTATTAACATTGCATGTTATCAGTCTTTTTAATTGTGTACTATTTGCTAGAGGCAAATAAACTTCATCAGTCGTTTAAAATTTTACATGTTTATTAATCATTTGCATTTTTACATATGGAAATTGCCTAGTTATGTCATTCGGTCACTTTTACTTTGGACTGCCTTTTTTTAACTTAAGCATCTTTATGATTAAATAAACTTAATCTTCTGTCTATCAGATATAATCTAAATATTTTATTCCATTCTCTTTGTTTTTTAAACATTTGACTTGAAGCATGTAGATACTTTTCTGATCAAAGAAATCTAAGAATATGAATGCCCCATTTTATTATCTAGATGAAACAAAAGATGTTTATTTTACTGCCAAGCTTTATGATGTCTTTTTGCAAGGAAGGATTATTTTCAGGGCTCAAGGCTCTTAAATTGCAGCTATAGTTAGTAGCAGGGACAGGAAGCTGTCAACAGATGACTTGGCACAAAGTCTTGCCTTTCAGGAAAAGGGAAAAGGGAAGATGATGGCTAGGCTAGTTTTTGAATCATTTGACATATAGGACAACTCTTTATAGTCAATGGAAAGAGACAAATTTGTTATTGTATTTTTTCTTTCTTTCTTAGTAAAACAGAAAACCCAGTTAGTTCCAAGATAAACCGAGCAATGATTCTGTGAGCACAAAATAACAATTTTATAAAACAATATTTTATTTGTATAATGACTTCCTCTTTCAATGTGCTGTCATAAATACTATCTGAATTGATCCTCAAAAACACAACCATCTTACAGAAAAGTAAATCAGAAGTTCATATAAGTTACCTCTGGCAACCAGGATCCCAAGTTGACTTTACGATAGAGCCAAACCCCAGGGGTACTATGAAGTATTTTCTACTTAGCTGAATTATTTAGAGTTTTAGTAAACAAAAAAGTTAAAGCAACATGATACTACAGGATTAAGTTGAATAGGTGGGGCCTAAAACCATATTTCTCTCTTTATTAATTTTAATTTTTAATTTATTGTGTTGCATGGTTTCAAATTCTTTTTGTTTTGATTTAAAAAAGAAACTTTTAAATTTTTGTGCATCTTTTTTTGTTTCATAAAAAACACTGATATTTACCTAGTGTCTGCTATTGCCCTGGGTCAGTATCTACCATTCACATACTATATACAAGTCAACAGCGCCAAGAGAAAAAAAGCTTCTGGCAAATCTTACTCTATTATTTTATGATCTCTTAAATTTTGAGAGCCTTATTTCTCTACAATATATTCTTCTTGAGTTAGTAAGTTGGAGAAGTTTGTTAAAAGATATAAAAGAATATCAACAACTTGTTAGATAATAATCAATGTATTTTTATTTTAAAAGTATAAGAGATTACAAAATGAGGCCAGTAGACATCTTTGAAAGCTCTTGAATCATATTCTAGTATATATGGCAATCCTATTTTACATACTTCTATTTTCTCCTTAAGTAAGTCATAGTAAAGACCATAATGAAGCTGAACAGAAAGTTACCATTACAAGTATTCCTGGCAAGGTGTTAACACCCCTGAGATTTGCATGTAGGCTACAACAGTACGTATTTCTAAGGGAGGGCTCATCTATATACTCTGAAACGTTTTGTGCTCCCTTAGCTTTTCAGAGCAAACTTAAATCCGTATCTACCCACATAGTGCTCACTCAGCTGACCCCTGACATTCTTAATTAATCCAGTTTGTACCGGATATTTTTAATCTTTTATTCTATCTGTTTCCAAACCCAGTTTTGTCAAGTCCTGGCTGGGTTACCACGCCATTCATCCTTTCTTATTTTGCATCTCAGTTTTTGATTGTTGTGTTTCAGCATTCGTGTTTCATTACTTTGAGTTACAAACTCAGCAGAGGCACCAGCTCTCCCCTTATTTCAAATATTTCTGGCCTTGGGCACTTCCTTAGCATTTTGCCTGAGACATGAGAAGACGTTTGTGCGCCAAACAGGAGAGCTGGCCAGCCAGGATGTGTATCGACCTCAGTCTGGAGACCAACTCATATAACACTGTCTCGTGCCAATAAGGAAAAGACTTCCGGCAGTCCAAGGGGGAAGTTCAGAGAGCTAGAGTGTTTTTCTTGTGCCATAAGTGAACAGGGGTCTTTTGGCTTAAAACTGCATGTAAGACTTGCTTATGCGAATGTGATCCAGAATCTCTATATTTCTACCAGTAACGCCCTATCAAAAAAATTAAAATGATATGTAGATGTTTTCTTAGGCTGCCTACAAGTCACTTTCTATTAAAATAGCCTTCTGCTTGCATAACTTGTTTTTCTTCTAGAGAAAATTTGTTAACACATCTATTTCTGAATTGTAGCTGAATGCAGTGCCCATCCTGGTCAGCAGAAATTTCTTTGGGATGATAGCATGGCAAGAAGATTGAAAACCATATTGTGGTTAAAAAAAAACACCCAACTTTGTTGTTTATAGAGTTATGGCATTCCTCAATCCAGTTCACTGTTATCTGCCTAGGATTGAACCGACTAAGGCAGGGACCAGATCTGTTTCATTTTCTTTACCTGAGATCTGCCCAGGACTCAGAGGTATTATGGGAAGACATTATTCAAATATTCAACCATAGTGACTTGTGCTTTATCAAATTGATGAACAGACTTCTTGTATTATGCAAAAGAATAACAGAATTGATGCTTCTCTCTCTCCTTATGATATAAAGGCTTTTCAGTATTCTACTGACCTTGTCTTTTTTAATATGTCTCACGAGTTTTCCTTTCTCAATTTTTTCTCCCCTTAAGCAAGACAAAACAAAAATCCACCAATCTAATATCTTCATTTCCAGGAGGGATTTTTACCAAGATCATGCCTCCCCCCTTTTTTTGAATTAGCTGGTATATATACCTAGGTGCTCACCCTGCCTTCTCCACCCCACCACCCCATTCCCTAACATCCCTTATGTAAGTCTGGCCCCTTGTGTTCTGCCATGGTTTGTGCAAAGTGAAGACAAAAAATTCAGTAGACTGACATACAATTCCTGATCCTACTTGAAACTACCTCTGCTTTAAACTGTAAAATAACTTTCCTAGTGGTTTTGCTGAGTGCGGTCACCTATTAGAATCCCGAGAAAAATAAGGTAAATGTCCGCCCCCTTTTCCTCTTCTTTGAAATGGATCATTGAACTTGAAGTGTCTGACCCTGTGTACTCACCAATAAGTCATCAGTTTTTTTTTTACAACTGAGACTTCTTGGTGGTTTAGGGGGACTCCTCCCACATCTTCCCTAACCCCTATTTTAGAAACGGGATTATAGGGGAATTCTAGTTTTAACACCCCCTCCCCAACCTCTTCCGGAAGCTGCCAGTGTACTCTAGATACCCGAGGCAAGTCTGAGAGCCCCCTGAACCGACCCCTCCCAAGCTTTCAAAGGGCTCTTATAAGTCAGATCATGGCAGAAGTTTCCAGTCACTTTTTGGTCTGTTTGGGCTTAACCAAAATCACTAATAAATATGAGGTCAGCTTCACAGAGCCTTTTCTGTCACAAATGCTTCTATCCTGCACTGAACGGAAATGAGCCATGTTTCCAGACTTAGTTCAGCCCCTCCTAAAAGAACCTGAGAGGCCAGGATCCGTTCAGGAGACTTTTCTCAAACACACTACAGGAACCAAGGAAATAAAGGGCCCCAAGACAGGCGGTCCCTGAATGTACGGTGGTTCGACTTGCGGTTTTTCTACTTCACAATGGCATGAAAGTGATGGTTTTCAGTTCAAAGTGTACGTTGAGTCTTGAATCCTGATCTTTTCCAGGGCTAGCGATGCGCCGTACGCTCTGCGGATGCTGGGCGGTGCCGTCAGCCTCACGGTCATGCGCATCAACATCCGATACTTAGTGTAATTGTTACCGGATTATTTTACCCAAATGTCGCTAATGTAAGTGATCTTAGCTTGTTTAAGGCAGGCTAGGCTCAGCTACGATGTTTGGTAGGTTTGTTAGGCGCATTAAATGCAATTTTTGACAACGATATTTTCAACTTACAATTGGTTTATAAAGACATCACCCCATCTTAAGTCAAGGAGCACCTTGTATTGGAGGACATCTCTTTGTTGGAAGCGTCTGGGCCACAGGAGGGAGAGTGAAGTATAAGCAATAATTCACAGGGAGAATTTTCACATACATTTATATTCACAAGATTTGGGCAATGAAGTATTCTGTTTAGTATTAGACGATAGCTTCTTAGTTAGAATATTGGTCCGGCTGCAGTAACACTGAGATTCAGCCAAACAGTGGCTTTAAAGACACAGACAGGCTTTTGTGTCTCTCCAATACAAAAGTGCAGGTTGGCAATCCCGGCTACTGAGGTGGTCCCCCACTCTTGTGGCTCTTCTTTTTGTTTCTCTTTCATCCTCCAAAACCAGTTCCATGTGAAGGCCCAGAGTGGCTGGTGCAGCTCTCATCTCCACACCTGCTCCTCAGCCACAGGAAGGAGCACCGGCCGGAAGGCACCCCCTTCCTCTCCGAGCACAGAGAGCAGGGGCACACAGCACTTCCTCCCACCGTCCACCAGGCAGGACCAAGTTCCTGGATCTGCAAAGAAGACTGCAAAATAAGAACTTTGGCTGGGTATCTGCAAACTTATCTAAAAGGAGAGAATGGATATTGGAGGGCAACTATTAATTTCTGCTGCCACAATCTAGTTTCCAAGGATTAAAATACATATAATATCTATAATTAATAAAGAGGATGGTTCTGATATGACCTTCCAAACCTCTGACTAAGGTGAAAAACAGCCTGGAGTTACTGTTTTCATTGTTATGACTCCAGATATGTTTCCTAATCCTTGTCTGTGGCCCATAGATGTTTACAAGCCATGTTGCTCTAAAGAGGTATAACCATTTCTTTACATACTCTTATATACTTTTATACCAAATATAGACATTTGTAGTCTCTCGGTTGAAAATTTCTAAATGTTCAGTTTAAGGTATGACTTTTCCTTAACTGCATTTCTGGAGGTACGGATGATCCTGGTTTAAGAGCAGCAAACAATGTGTGAGTGTTAGGGAGGCAATCTGGATTGATACAAACATTGCAGGGTGAAGAGTCAGATTTCTCTCCACCAAGGCTCAGCTCCACTTTTTACTGATTGCCTTTCTCTTAGACAAGTTAGTTGATCTTTCTGAGCTTCGTAGTTTTGGTTTTAAATAGGGGGTTGAAAGTATTTCCTTGCAAGGTTATTACAAGGTGTAAACGGTCTATTGCATAACAAGTGTCTACACAGTGCCTGCTCCATAGCAGGTGCTCAGTAAATGGTCGTTCTTTTTGCTTCACTTCTTTACACACCTCATAAAATTTCCGCCATGGTCCTTCATCTCGATTGCCCTCTCTCTCTGCTCTGTACTGTGAAGAGTTAGGACAGCCCTGACTTTTTGGTGACTCAATCACCATTTTCCAGTAGTGTATTGTATGAAGAATTCTTTCCCAGAGTGCAGAAATCCTTTGCCCTATGAATTTAAACTTGACCATTTCTTTCCCTTTTTAGATATTTTAAATTAATTTTTGGGGGAGGAGAGAAAGGAAACATCAACTCCCATGTGTGCTTTGACCGGGCAAGCCCAGCGTTTTGAACTGGTGACCTGGTGACCTCAGTGTTCCAGGTCAACGCCTTATCCACTGTGCCACCACAGGTCAGACTTGGCCATTTCTTACATTTCCTTCCCCAGTGGTTACACGAGAGCTGCACTTTGCCACTTCATTGTTCCATGACAAACGTGTATGACCTTAGTGTGCTCAGGCAAGATAATATAGTTACTTACTAGTTTATATCATTTCTAAACCTAAAAGGAATTCCAGGCAGCTTATAAAGATACATCTAGTACAGTAAGATAAAAAATAATTAAAAGAAGAAATTAGAAAAATGAAATAAATGAAAAACAAAGAAAGAAAAAGAAGCAAAGCTAGAAGTGAAATAAATTCTCAAATATATACCCCAGAGCTCTTAGACACCTCTGTCTGCCATTGGACTGAACATTGTATATTATTTTTCTAGGGTTGCCATAACAAAAACTACAGAGTAGACTTAAACAACAGAAATTCATTGTCTCGCAGTTCTGGAGGCAAAAAGTCTGAGATCCAGGTGTTGGCGGGGTTGGTTCCTTCTGAGACCTGAGGGAAGGATCCATTCCAGGCCTTCTCCTCAAATTGTAGACAGCCATCTTCTTGTTTATCTGATGTTCTCCCTGTATGTGGGGTTCAGATTTCCTGGTCTTATAAGGACAACAGTCATATCAGATTACAGCCCACCCTAATGACTCCACTTTAATTTGATTGCCTCTGGGAAGACCTTATCTTCAAGAAAGGTCACAGTCTGAGCTTAAGGGGGTTATGACTTGAACACATATATTTTTCCGGGGACACAATTCAACCCATAACACACAAATTCCAATGGAACAAGCTTGGAACTGGTTGTTTTGTTTCACTTTGTTTTATGAAACAGTTTTTAATTTTTCAGAATCTTTCTTTGGGATTTGACCGTGTCTCAAGATGATTATTTAAACATTAATTACGGCATGGAGGGCTAGACAGAGACCCCGATCGTGTGGGCTTGCTCCCTCCTTGGGTGAATTACATACCAAGAGCCACTGGTAATAGATGCTTTCTCAGATGTCTTGTTCTGTATCTCTTTACCCCTCCTTTATAACAAACATAAATAGAATTTTCTTCCACAATATTCCATTGCACTCTTTGGCGTTCATGACTAATTCTTGTATTCTAGTAGTTTCCTAGTTGTTTTTGCTGGGTATAATAATGTATCAAAATATCTATAGAATTTGAGTAAATGCCTTTTCACACCACTGAGAGAAATGTCAGTCAAGAACCTGTCTGGATATCCCAAAAGAAGGAGAAAGGTTTTTGCCTTTTTAAATTTTAATCACAATAACAAGACACCGCAATCCAATCTTTGTGGCAATAATGCCTCAACACTCTTCAGAGAGCGAGAAGGTGCAATAATCAAAATTTTAGAGCCAGAAGGCCTTCAATGTCATCTCCTCCATCATTTCCACGAGAGAAACTGAGGCCAAGAAAGGTGAAATCTCCCGGCTCCCTATCCAGTCATCTTTCTATTACGCTTTCTTATCCTTGTGAAACCCAGATATCACCGCTGCAAACACCACCTACAAACGGAACAGAAGAACACAGGACCGGTGCCCTTTACCTGGAACCCTTCTGACCATGTTTCTGAATTCAGAAAGTGCTTGGATTTCAGAAAGACAATTTCTTTTCCATACCATATATCCCATAAGATCCTCAGCTGGGCTGGGGCAGCACCTTCTCATCAAACACATTACTATTTCTGAAATAAGCATGTGAATGTTTACAATTATGTGCAATAAATAAAGATCATACATGGCTTCTTGGCACGTCGTGGGTTAGATTTTTGCCTCCAAACTGATTTATGAAACAACAGTTTTCAGTCTCCTTTGGAGGTCAGGCTTAAGGAAAGGGGATCCTCAGCTCTCCTTCCTCTACTAGAAAGATTCTCAAGGTTGAAGAGCAGAGAATGTCTTGGGGTGCCCTTGCTCAGAAGCACTGAATCAGATTCTTCGGGGTATGGCCCGGGAATTGGAATTTCTGACAAGCCACCCAGATGAGACCGATATGAACTGCGGGGAAACACTCTGAGAAACACTGCCTTGAGCGCAGAGCTAGAGCATGAGAAACAAGTGGGAACCTCGACAGGGCTATTTTTATCACCTGCCTCTCCTGACACCTCCCTGTGACATTAGTGTGACCCTGCAGTCAAGTTTCACAGAATCTCTCCATGACATTTTGATGGGAAGTGGGTGTCCAAAGGGTATGCATATGCAAATAATCAAAGGGGCTGGAGAGCAAAACAGAGTTGAATGAGGAGAAAATGGCTATTCTGAGAATGTTTGAGCTACAATCTAGTCACCAGATTATGTCATACCTATTTATTCATTATTTTTTGAGAGCCTACTCTGGGTCAGACACTGGTATAGGTACTTGTACAACCACAGACTAGTTCCATACAGAGTAATCTGGTTTGGGGGTTAATTAGGTTTGTTTTGTTTTTGTTTTTGTTTTGTTTGTAATTTTCCTCCTCTTTCTCCATACCTCTTTCCTCTTTTTGTTACGATTTTTTTTTGAGAGGTGGGCATCAGCTGTTGACGTATATTGAAGCCCTCCAGACTATAGCTCCATCTGCTGGAATATAAGGAAATTAGCCAGTTCTTTAATATAGATGATCCTTTGTGTGCATTAAATCATAATTCACTGTTTGACCCTGTCAGTTGTGCTAACGAAAGTTATTTGATTGTTGGATGTAGGTAAGCATACGAGAGAATCATCTAGGTATCCCCCTCAGAGAGCATTAACCTAATCTACACAGCTGAGAAGGCTTTCGTGGTAAATAGGTTAACACCCACTAAAACGTCCCTGATATAGCCTGCACTTGGCTGGAGAGGAGGAATTGACCTTCTTTGCAAGAGCCTCCCTCTGAGCCTGGGCACCTGAGAAAATCCCTGCATGTGGCTATTGTGGCTTCTCAGTCTTGGCAGTGGGTGATGAGCTGAGCCCGTGAGCACTGAGCACCACCAAAAGCAGTCTGAAGGACCGTCTGGGTTTAGCCTCCATATCACCATTCATTTTCTCTACACCACTCATTACTCTCCTTAAATTTCTTTTTTGTTGGTTTGTTTTACTCAGCAAAGTTCATGTTCTCAACCCCTCCTCCTCTGAGGAGCTGTTTGTCTAGGTTTCTCCGTTTGTATCAGTTTCACGTGGAGATATGATTATCTCTGCAGAGACTTCTACGTTGATGTCTGTTTGGAGCAGGAGCTCTGTAGGTAGATGTGTATCTCCGTGGGAGGGAATGGAGGTGAGATGATGTTTACATTTGGGTATATCAGTGCTTGAATGTGGGAACATAACAGATGCTCTATTTAGACTGGCTGGCTTCTATAACAATATTTGAGTAAGTGAAGTGGAGGAAAGAGGGCAAGGAGGAAGAATGAACATTTGTGAAAGGGGAAAAGATACGACCCATGGGAGAGCCCATGAGAAAGCTGGATTGGAGAGATCCCTTCCCCCATTGTCAGCTCCACAGGAGCAGGGACTTAACCTATTTTGTCTTTTGGTGTCTTCTCAAGAGCTTTATCAGGGCCTGGTACATGGCAAGCACCCAATATTTGTTGAATGAATGAATGTTATTCTTGTAATGGTGACTGATGCTTAAAACAGCACCCTATAAGTATCTCTCTACAACTTTATGAGTTGTACAGTGTTTTTTAGTCCAAAATATTTAAGGGCATCTGTGGTGCCAGCACTAAGTGGGAGAAGTAAGAATGAATCGATTAGCTCTGAATGCCTGACGAAGAAATTTGAGGGTGGAGAAGCTGCAGTAATTCCGGTAGTGGGGCGGGGGCTTTCTGCGTGCCAGACTGCAGGATTCTTCCTAATGTTGCATCGGGAATTGTAGTTGAGCTCCATACTAACAAGGTGACTGGAGACAGGTGTCTCTTCTCTTATCTCTGAATTTCTCTTCTCTCTCTGACTTATAAATTACAAATGTTAAGGTTTCTCAGTGCTCCGATCTAACGCGCTTTCTCTTCTCTATGTATATTTTCTCCTCCTGGCCAGTGGCTCTAAGAATCATGTATATGCAGATAATCCTGTATTTTTATCTCTAATCAGAATCTTTTTTCTTTTTTTTTTTTTTTTTTTTTTTTTTTGATCAAGTGAGAGGGAGGGAAGTGGAGAGATAAACTACCACACGTGCCCTGACCAGGATCCACCCAGCAACTCCCTGTCTGTGGCCGATATTCTGCCCATCTAGTGTTGTAGCTCCATTGCTCAGCCACCAAGCTATTCTAGCACCTGAGGCAAGGCCATGGAACCATCCTCAGTACCTGGAGCCAACCCCCTCATTTGAACCATGGCTGAAGGAAAAGGGGAGAGAGAGTGGGCAGAGAAGCAGTTGGTCACTTCCCCTGGGTGCCCAGACCAGGAATCGAACCCAGGACTTCTACATGCTGGGTCAACGTTCTACCACTGAGCCAACTGGCCAAGGCCTAACCAGACTCTTCATTTGGATGCCTGTCATTTTATTTTTTTAACATGCTTAAAATCTAACTCTTGATTCCGTGTCCCTTTTTCTCTTTCTCAAAATCTGCTCTGACTCTGGTTCTCCTGACTCAGTTACTGACCCTGCCATTGTCCTGCTTAAGCTAGAAACCTCTTTCGGGATCGTTCCTTGTCTTCACTTTCCTCCACATCTGCCAGCAAGTCGCAAAGCCCTGCCCCAACAACAACAAAAAGCATCCCTCTCCACTCACTCCCTTAGCCCCAGCCCCATCTCCTGCCTGGATGGCCGCAGTGGCCAGCCGTCTGCCCACCCATGTTTCACTCTGGCTCCCTTAGAAGCCTTTCACCACACAGAAGCCAGAGCGATATTTTACATTTGAACTGAGATCAGTCTTTTCACTGTTGTGCTTGAACTGTCTTCAGTCCTCCTATTTAATTAGAACAAACCCCGAACTCCTTGCCGCGGTGCACCAGCATCTTCATCTCCTGGGCTTCTCCCACCCCATTGCCCCCCATCCCCCACCCCGACTTTGCTTCAGTCCTGATTGTCTTCCATCTTACACATGCCCGCTCCTTTCTAGTTCCAAAGACCATGCACGATCTCCTCAGTCCTTTCATGACTGCGTCCTCTCTCACCCCTTACAACTCAGCTTAAATGTCACCGAATTTGGGATGGATTCTTTAATTATTCTTTCCAACGTAAACTAGTCAACCTCATTCTCTCTCAGACAGGACTATTGTTTACTTCACAGGACTCTTCCACCGTCTGTAATTATTTTATTTTTTGACTTAGTTATCCCCAGTGAGGATGTAAGTTCCAGGACCCCGTTTTATATACCAGTGAATCTCAAGTTCTTAGAAAAGTGCTTGGTACAGACTAAGCATTTAGTAAACATTTGTTGAATAAGTGGAATAGCCTCTGTAGGCCTCATGATCTTATTCTGTAACTTAAAGATAAATTACAACCTGCTTCATAGAGTTATTAGGAGGACTAAATGAAAAAAATATGAAGAGATCAATACATTTGGTCAGTATTATTATTACTAATACTGTTCTACCATATTATTACTCCTAGCACTAATAGTCATAGTAGTAGTACCATGATTCTTTTCAAAAGCCCTTAGGGGCCCTGGCCGGTTGGCTCAGCGGTAGAGCTTCGGCCTGGCGTGCGGGGGACCCGGGTTCGATTCCCGGCCAGGGCACATAGGAGAAGCGCCCATTTGCTTCTCCACCCCACCCCCCTTCCTCTCTGTCTCTCTCTTCCCCTCCCGCAGCCAAGATGGCCCGGGCGCTGGGGATGGCTCCTTGGCCTCTGCCCCAGGCGCTAGAGTGGCTCTGGTCTCGGCAGAACGACGCCCCTGAGGGGCAGAGCATCGCCCCCTGGTGGGCGTGCCGGGTGAATCCCGGTCGGGCGCATGCGGGAGTCTGTCTGACTGTCTCTCCCCATTTCCAGCTTCAGAAAAATACAAAAAAAAAAAAAAGCCCTTAGGGGGTAGTTAAAATTAACTACAACTGGCAGATAGGAAAATGAAGATCAGAAATGTAAATAGCCTCCTCAAGATCACTTAGCTAGTGTGCTTTCAAGCTTGAATGTTAAGAGTGAAGGGCTGTAAATGACTACAGATCTCGAGCCTGAGTGATAGGACAGGTGTTCCCAATGCCATAAATAATTTGGACAGAGGTGGCCGTAAGGAGAAAGTGTGTTATGCTGAGTGGGTAGCTGGATACCTAAGGTGAGAGATAATAAACTATGGAAGATACAGAACTTTTACTCAGATGAGATCAGATGAGAAGTCAGGAATTTGAGATTTCAGCATCAAAAAACATAGCTTCTCCTCTGTGATTACAGCACTGTATCTGGAAAGCTGTGCAGTTAGAGTGTGTTAGCAGAAAGACACATGAGTGTGCATGCACACACACTCCCTGCCCCTGAGAGATGGTGCATTCTCAGATGGGCGTCTCGTTCTCTCTACCCACTGAGATTTTCTTCAGTATTTCCTACTCCTACGCCCTATGGTGGTATCCCGTATCTATTTTGGAAGCTTACTACGAGGTCCTCAAGAATGTGATAGACTTCAGGACTCTAAAGTAGGTCCTTACCATCTAATGTAGGCTCGTGCTTGGGTGTTGTGAATTTTTTAGGTCAAAACAACAAAACAAACTATAATGACAAAACTCTTTCTCCTCTTATATTGATATCTCTAAAAATAGCTAAAGTTTTAAAATAAAAATAGTTGAAGTTTATATAGCATTTATCATATATGCCAGTCACTATTCTAAATACTTTATACATATTAAGTAATTTGTCCCTTATAACAACTCTGTGAGGTAGATGCTATTATTTTCTCAATTTTACAGTGGAGATTAAGACAGAGTGGCTAAGAAACCTGTCTAATATCACAAAGCCACTAAGGAAAGCTGAACTTCTAACCCATGCAATAGGGTTTTAGCATTGCTGTTCTAAGCCATTAGGCTGCACAGTCTTATAGTGTGGGCTCTGTCTCTCCACTCATCTCTCCAAAGACCCATTTTTCATCTGAGATGAGGAGGACAAAGAAAAGAGTTCTAGGGAAAGCTCTTCTGCCACAAGTGCATTAATGTGATGCCTGAGTTCCTGAAAATAAAGGGTAAAATTGAGAAGAGAAACCAAGCAGCTGAGTAAACGGCCGGAAAATGTTTTAATTAGAGAATAAGGAAAAGAAACCCAATAAATAAAGGAGACAGAATGAAGAATAGAAGACTGGAAAACACAGGAGAGTGTGGATAATGTAGTGTCCTGGAAATCAAACACCTCAAGGAGCAGGACGTAGTCCATAGTATCAAAAGTCTCTTAAATTGAGGGAAGAAAATTAGGTTCACACTGCCTGACTGGTGGTGGTGCAGGGGACAGAGCATCAACCTAGGACACTGAGCTCCCCATTTAGAGGCCCAAGGTCACCAACTGGAGAGCGTGAGCATGGGATCGCAGGATCATCAACTTGACCCCAGGGTCACTGGCTTGAGCCCAAAGGTCACTGACTTGAAGCCCAAGGTCACTGAGTTGAACCCAAGGACACTGAATCTAAGGCTTGAACAAGAGGTCACTGGCTGGGCTGGAGCCCCTGGTCAAGGCATATATGAGAAGCAATCAGTGAACAACTAAAGTGATGCAACTATGAGTTGATGCTTTTCATTTCTCTCTTCTCTCTCTCTCTTTCTCTCTCTCTCTCTCTCTCTCTCCCTCCCTCCCTGTCTCTCTCTATATTCAATACAAAAAAAGTGAAAAAATTAGAAAATAAAGTCACTTAAAAATAAAAATTAGGCTTACATATCACTTCAGAGACATGTTTTAATACAATAGAGAATTAAATAAAGCTGGATTACAAGCAAAATGAGTGATGAAATATAAGCTGAAGTATACACTCTCTTCCACACATTTGATAGCATACAGAAGTAGGCGAGTTGCTAGACAAGACAGAAAATAAAAGAAAATATTTGCTCCATTTGAGAAACCTATAAATAGTGAAAGGTAGAATGCATGAAGTAAAGGAGGTGGGAAGGGAGAGAAGATATACAGGGGAGAAATTAGCTACAGGCACAAACACTGAGCTAAGACAGAGATCTGGAGATGGGGTTCATAAATATGGATGCACACTGGAATCACCTGGGGGCTTTAAGAACAGTTGATGCCTAGATCCTGCCCCCAGAGATTCTGATTCCATTCACCTGGGGGTGCCTGGGCATAAAAATATGTAATATTCCTTACATGTCCTAACATGCAGCCACACTTGAGAACTGCTGATGTAGGACACAGAAAGACTACCTACAGTGTGGCCGTAAAGTCGTGGTGCACTTTTGACCGGTCACAGGAAAGCAACAAAAGACGATAGAAATATGAAATCTGCACCAAATAAAAGGAAAACTCTCCCAGTTTCATACCTATTCAGTGCAGTTCGATGTGGGCTCCATTTGTTGCCCTACATACATCCAAACGATAGTGAAGTTTTTGCCACACATGGGTAAGGACGTCTGGTGTAACAGAGTGAATAACATCTGTGATTCTCTGTTTTAAGTGATTAATGTCATGGCGCTTCATTATAAACATGCCGGTATTCACATTGCACTTTGGTCATGGATTCAAATTTAGCGAGCCACAGAACACACTGAACTTTTCTCTGTACTGTCCACATCTCGACTGGCATGGCCATGAGCTGCTCCGCTGTATACACGTGTTACGTCATCATCTGTGCATGCGCACATGCTGCCACATCATCCTACAGAAACTGGGGGGGGGGGGGTCCTTTTATTTGGTGCAGATTTCACATTTCTATCATCTTTTGTTGCTTTCCTGTGACCAGTCAAAAGTGCACCATGACTTTACGGCCACACTGTATTCTTGAAATGTGAAAACGAGAACAAAGAACAAGATATAGAGAAAGGTCATTTAAATTGAAGACAAATTTAATTGATGAAGCTCACACATGCTGGTTTGGATCATCTTGGTAAAAAAGAAAGGAAGAATAGATGGGTGGTTTGAATATCTATGGGGAAGGAAGGAAGGAGTTTAAAGACAGAGGACCCTCAAATAGCCACTGTGAGAACACTGAAGAGGCTCCTTCAGCAGGGAAGTGATAGGCAACGTGGAGAGGAAGGGGCATTGTTGCGTCTGAGTCTTCATTGAGCCAGGAGTTCACACTGGTCCTCTCATAGCTGTGCTTCATAGACAGTTGGAGATGTAGAGAAAGCTGATGGGGGGTGACCCACGGTTGGGTTGGGCTCAGGAAGGTCAAAGAAAGAGGAAGTCATTTGACCATGAAGTCCTGTGTTACGCTATTGTTGGTTATAAAAGAAGTTGAGTGGATTTGGGAAGTGGGAGAGAAGCTCAAGATGGATGTTGTGGTTAAAGAAAGAAACAATTACAACTGAGATTCCCAAATGGGAACTAAGCCTTTGGGATCCCTAACTTTTAGGACACATAAAAATACTAAAAATACAAGTACCAAGAGGGAGCCACTTTGTAAAGTATATGATTGTCTAACCACTATGAGGTACACCTAAAACTGATACAAAATAATATCGAATGTAAACTATAATTTAAAAATTAAAAGATGCGACTACCATGTTGACTCTAAGGTTCAATGAAGTTTGGTAAATGAACAGGAGACACAAATTCTTAGATCCATGACTAGACATAGCTCAGTCAACAACCAGCTATGAGATCTTAAGCAACTTCCTCTGTAGAGCTTCAGGGCCCGGCATCCTCATTGATACCAGGAGTGGGCTTGCTTAGATAACTTCTCAAGACTTGCATAGTTGAATTATTACATCAGCTTGTGAAGTTGCTTAGCTGCATACATCATCAACCTAGAAAAATATTCTTCCTTATCATGAGTTTCTTCCTGTTCCTTCCCCACCCCGAAACTTTTTCTCTTGCCTCCATTTTCCCATCCCCCAAATGGCTGTAAAAATCTTGATATTAGAAACAGGCACCTTGAGGGGAAAAACTTCAAGCTTCTCATTTGTTTTCTAGCATTAAAGCAGCACCAGCATTTACTGGTAATCCACTTAGAGAGATGGAGCCTTATTAAAACCAAAAACAAGCAGCTCATGGGAAAGCTCTCGTGCACTGAAGCATAACTCCTCATTTGTGTCAGCCAAAAGTCATACTGCCTGACATTATCAAACATCGTAACCAAATTAAAGCATCACATTATCATCACAAGTTTCACAATTTGTATCCTAGAGTTTTCATCTTCTTCTTCTTTTTTTTTTTTTTTCTTTTACGGAAAAGCTGAGTTTAAGGTAAGACTTCTACCTGCGAAGTGAGCAACTCCCCTAGCACACAGTCAGCTGACCCACTTGTTTCATTTTAAATGAAACTAACCTTTGCTCTAAATTCTTTCTTCTTCTCTCCTCTCCCCAACTCTCACCTGCTTCTTGGAAATGTCATTAAAGTCAGAATTCTCAGATGCAGCTTGAGGTGGTTTTATCTTCCTAAGCAGGGTAGGCAGCATTTGGGACTGAGTGGTACTGTGGCTGTAATGTTTAGACACAGTTTTACAAGTGAGTAGAATCTAATGACAAAGTCTTCTATATAATACAGACATCACAAAAATTTTGAGTTGCTTTGTTACTAGTGAGCTTAGTTATAAAAATAGAAACTACCTATGTGTATATATCATCCCACTAATTTGCAAATGAAATCTGCTAAAATGCAAAGGAAATCTTATTTAAAAGTTACACTATTACTAGCAATAGTGATAATGATGATTTACCAGGGGTCTCAAACTCAACTCAGCATGTGGGCCGCAGAGCAAGATCACAGCCATTCGGCGGGCCGCACTAGGTCTACAAAAGGCAACTGTTACGCAACACTTTTCTTGAACTTCGTGGATTAGTCTGCGGGCCGCACAAAATTGTTCGGCGGGCCTCATGCGGCCCGCGGGCCGCGAGTTTGAGACCCCTGATACTATTCCATACACTTCCATATATGCTGGGTATGTGTTCTTTATAGTGGTCCTCAGACTGTGCAGGAGCTGGCTGAACAGTCACTCATTCACTCATTCGGTCAGTCAACTGTCTTAGCCCGTGAGAGGGGCAAAAGGCCAAACTGCCCTTTGAGCCAAATGGACAGATAGGCTGAGGAAAGGCCAGGTATTCACAGGGGCTGACGGCATCTTGGGGCTCAGAAGGTCAAGAAGTGATGCACAAAGCACTCAGAAACCTCCATCGTAATTCATGCAGATGATTTGCACTAGAGTAAACAGCACAAGGTTTACAGAAACCTGACAGCTAGACAGGGAGGGTGCTATTTCAGAACCACCAGTTGGGCTGAATCCCACCCCCTGGGATTCACTGTTGGCCACTTGCTGGCACAGCATATTCCCAACTTTTAAAGGAAAAAGACCCATGTTTAACATCAAAATATTCAGAGATTTCCAATGCTAATTCTCTGTCCTCTTTGTATCTCTGAATTCAGAAATGCATAATGATAAAAATCAATGAGGAATCACTAAAGCTTTGAAATAGAGTTATACTTGAGTAATGCCAGCGGTACTGAGCCAGTTTTCATTGTCCTGCCTCTCCCTTCCATAGCTGCTCTGCACATGCAGACAGCACCCTTTAGGCATCTCGCCTTTACAGTGAGCACAACGTGAGCTTTGTCTGTGAGGCTACGCACTAGAATGACTGTGGGAGGACAGGAGTTTCTCTTCCTGTTTCTGGTGTGCACCATTTTGCTTTTTCTTGTTCCTATTGCATGATTAGCCAGTGGTGCCATGTGTAGGGCCATCCAATGGTGTTCTGCCCCTGCCATATGCCCAGAGGTACGGTCCCTCAGCCACTACTCAGCCCTAGCCTGTGACTACCTTTGCACAGCCCTCCAGCTAAGGCACTGCATGCTCCAGGCCTCACGTCCACAGAGGAGACCAGCTCCTTCTGTGCCTGACTCTGTGCTCCCACCCATAGGCCAGCTTGCCTGTACCCTAGAGAATGGTTCCCCACAGCCCTCCCAACAAATGCACTAAGCATTCCTGGTCTTGCACTGTCTTAGTTCGAGCTACTATGACAATACATTGACTGGGTGGCTTAAACAATGAACATTTATGTCTAGCAGCTCTGGAGGCTAGAAGTCTGAGATGAGGGTGCCTGCAGGGTCAGGTTCTTGGTGAAGTACTTCTTTCTAATTTACAGATGACCTGTCTTCTTGAAGAGAAGGTAGAGGAAGAAAGGGCTGGCTCTCTTCCTCTTCTTGTAAGAACATGAATCTCATCATAGGGGCTTCAACCTCATGATCTACTTATCTCCTAATGACCTCACTTCCAAATAGTTATGCGCCACATAGTGACAATCTAGTAAAGGATAGTGAAGGACGGATCACATATACAACAGTGGTCCCCCAAGAAAAAGAAAACCCCTAAGAAAGCTCACAGTGAAGTTTTCGCAGAAGCTTTTGCAGATCTCAACAATCCCTTTAACAAGTTTGAAAACATGGACCCCAACACAGAAAAGGTTTCATTAATAGAGAGGAATGTTCAACAGCGCATCATCTGCTCACAAGCAAAATTATGATGAAATTAAAAAAAAAAAAAAGCAAACCAGCATGGACATATTCTGAAAAGAGTGACAGCTCCTTGAGAAAAGACATTGGCAGGCCCTTCTGAAGGTTTTCTGGAGGAAGGCATTGTCATCGTAAGAGATGAGAGGTCACCTCATTCCTAAGTAGGAATTCCTCTTTGGCACACTGCTAATATCCTCAGGGCTTACTATAAGGGCTGTGATAGAACGTTTCCATCATTTTCTATGTTCTGAAACAGATTAACCAGCATAGAATCATCTACTTTTTAGAAGATACCAATGAAATTAGTCTTTCAAAATACCTGGATCTGACTTTGGTATGATTAGATTTTAAGGAATGTGGACAAGTCCTGCTGGGGGTGAGGACGACGGAGATGCAAAGACCCAACTCCAGGGACCAAGTTCAGTGACGCAGATCCACTTTATTCAGGAAGTAAGCTAGCTTATATACATGGGTTCAGCCTATAGGATGTTACAGCATGTCCTTCATAGCCAATGGCTGAAAAGATCAGGGAGCTGCGTGGTTGGCGCTAAGTCACTTCCTTATAGCGAGCAAGCTCCCTTCCTGGGTGTGCCCAGGAGGCTTCTGGGAGCTGGAGTATTCTCACAGCATTGCATCAGCCACAGCTGCTAGGAACGTACGTGCTCTGCACTCCACTCACAAAGGAACACATTAAATTCCTCCTAGATTTACCAACTAACAGGGTTTTTAACAAGCCATTTCTTAAGTCAATATTAGAAATTTACAATGACCACAAAAACTATTTATTATATATACTTTTAATTAATTATATATAATTAATTGGTGTGCTTAATATTAGAAATAGTATTTAATGTCTATGGATCCTCTGTGTCTTTGGTCAAAACCTATTTCTCACATCAAATGATGTTATTGTGGAGTTTTTTTCCCTTTTCTTCCTGGTCACAAATGCCAAGGATTTGCTTATTTAAGTCTTTTCATAGAACCAGCTAATTTTTTTCCAAGCCAGTTTTGTTCCATGGCATTCTTTTCTTTTCTTTCCTTTTTATTTGATAGGAGGATTCTTACAGGGAATCTCAGGTGCAAGGGTTAATCATATTCTTTCTTCTTTATAACCAACCCACTATTATAATTGTTTTGTATCAGACTCCCTCTTATAATTATTTTATTTTATTTTTTACTTTACTGTAGCCTCTATTTCCATTCCCTCCCCCTGAATAGACTACTTACAGCTCTTGTATCAGGGTGCATCCTAAACAAAGATTATATTTTTTAATTTACTTCACTCAACTCTGTAATTTAAAAAAGAAACTCTTAGATTAGTTTCCTACTGCTGCTGTGCTGAATTATTTCAAATTTAGAGGTTTAAAACAACAAAAAACCATTACCTAGAGTTTTGGAGATCAGAAGTCCAAAATCAATATCAACCACCATGTATTGCGCTGAGCTGGAGTCAAGGTGTTGCCGTGGCGGGTGCTTTCAGAGGCCCTGAGCGGAGAATCCGTTTGGACTTTTTCACCTTCTAGGGGCCACCTGCCTTCCTGGCTCATAAGTCCTTTCTTGTTTCACTTTAGTCTCTTGCTTCCTTCCTCACACTTCCTGCTAAAGTCATCCTACTGCCTACCTCTGGTGGCTCTTACTTCATTGGGCCCATGTGGATATGATACTTTTCCCCATCTCAAGACCCTTAACTTAGTCACATTGGCTTAGATTCTGGGGACTAGATGTGGTCATTATTAGGTGACCATTATTTAGCCTACAATACTGCTCATCTAATTCATCTCTTCTGATAGCTGTATAGTATTGCATGCTATACATACACTATACTTTACTTATCCATGCCCCTAGGGATGGACACTTGCTACCGTGTGCATCTCTTTGATGACTATCCTATATCACCTCCCCTTAAAAATTTGTGTGAAAGTGTTTCAGAGTTCTATAGAGCAGGGTCAGGAACCTATGGCTCGCGAGCCAGATGTGGCTCTTTTGATGGCTGCATCTGGCTCGCAGACAAATCTTTAATAAAAAACATAATGTTAAAAATATAAAACATTCTCGTGTATTATAACCCATTCATTTCCTACTGCTCATGTTCATGGTTGCGGGTGGCTGGAGCCAATCACAGCTGTCCTCCAGGGCAACACCAAATTTTTATTGGATAATGCGTAAAGTACACGAGTCGTTGTACGGCTCTCACAGAATTACATTTTAAAATATGTGGCGTTAATGGCTCTCTCAGCCATAAAAGTTTCCCGACCCCTGCTAGAGGAATGATGAGGGGTAGGAGGAGCTCCACAATCTGTAAGGGCATAGAGCATGGAGTGTGTACCAATACAAATCCCATGTAAAGATTTTTCACAAGCCCACCCTTGGCAGAAGACCTGAGAACAATTTTACCTACAGGGCCAAAATTCTACTCCATATCCATGGGTTATTCCCAGAACTGTGGCTTGCTGTAGTAAGTAGAAACATGCCATTTCTCCTAATCGTTTCTGGGTTTCTGTCCAAAATGACGACATCAATTTAGACTCCCACAAGCAGTGCATAAAGGCTTTTCTTTCCCCACATTCCTGCCAACACTTGGTGAGACTGTTGCATCCCGTTTTACAGCACTTTGCTTTACTGCTCTTCAGGAGAGTTGAGTTTTTTACAAGCAGAAGGCAAGACCCTCCACCCAAAAAAATATCAAGACTCCAAGACTCACTTTATTGTGCTATTCGCTTTATTACTGTGTTCTGGAGCCAACAACACAGTGTCTCTGATGTATATGCTTCTACCTGATTTTCTATTTATTGTTCTGGGAGTAAAATGTTTTCTCATTGTTTTCATCAAATTCCTCCAACTGTCAGTGAAACAGATCATCTGCTGATCTACTTTCTTCTTCTAGGAATTTTTGCTCATTTTCTTCCCAAGTATTTTATTTGTTGTGGTTGATTGTGTTATTTTTACTTGTTATTTTTACTTAGTTCCTTGTGTTTTCTAGATTTATTACTTGTCAATTATAAATATTGAAAATACCTTTTCTAAATGTATATGTCTCTTAACTTTTCTATGGTGTCTTTTATTTAATGAAAATCTTTCATTTTGACATAGTAAAACTCAACTTTTTACCTTTGAGTTTGGAGACCTGCTTTCTTATTCATTAATTTATATATTTATTTTTTTCTTCCTTTTATTTTGTGTTTACTTTGTTTTCTTTTTCTTTAGAATCTTGAGTTGAATGCCTACTCAATTTATTTTCATCTTCCAGTTTTTTAAATTTACTCAGTTGAATGTGAGCTAATATTATTGCTTTGGTGAGCAATATTTTGAACTTAATAAAAGTTTACTTAATAATGTAATATATTTTACTTCAAATCTCTAGCCAAGGTGCTTTTCTCCTTTGAGCTATTTCCTACCTGTTACTTTACAGTTGTCAAGTGCATTTACAAAAAAATTATTTTATTGTAATTAGACTATAATAAGTATATTACTGGAAGTCATGGTCTGCATCTCATAATGAAAAAAGGTAGGGTTTTCATTAGCAAGTGAAAAAGGCAATTTAAAGTATATACAAACTGTAAAGCCAGAAGCCAGGGCTAGGGCCATTATCACAGCAGCCTGGCTCATGCAGGTTTGCATTGGATTCGGACAGTCCGTAAAGAAACAACGGAGCCAAAAACTGATAGGCCATTTTCTTTAATTCTAGCTTGCACCCAGCGGGCAAGTAAAAACACACACTGGGCTCCAAAACCCACTCACATTCAGTGCTCACAAAGCCACTGACTTATCCGAGTTTCCTAGAATCAAAGGTTTCTAGCTCACCAGCCTTATTCTCCTCAGTTCCCCATCTCCTTCCTTATCCCAGATACAAACTCTGCACAAACTGGCATCTCACTCAGCACTCCGCCATCTTGGCTGCTTCTCCTGGTCACATGGCCTCTTTCTGCTCTCTGCTCTGCTCTCTCATGCTAATCATCCCAGGAACCAAGAGCACAAACTCTCGTTCTGCCCCCATTTTATAGTGTAGATTCACAATCTCTAATCCAATATACAAAATAGGGAAGTCTCTAATACAAAGTCACTTTTCTGAGGCATGATTGGATTGTACCACCCCACATCAAAAAGGGTGGGAAAGGCTTAATCCCAAAACCAAGCCCCAGGCTACAAGGATTCTCAACACACATTAATATCACCTGGGCAACGGCCTCACGTGGGCAGCAATATTTTTAACAAAGTGAGCATAATATATTTTATCTGCCCAACACAAACAAAGCCCGGCCATTTCTTCTTACCTTATTTCTCATTTTCTTTCTCTAAACTGTTAAATTTTAAAATTTGGGATAATTTGAGGGGTTGGTTTCACTTTTTTCTTATATTTATTTGCTTGTTTGATGATGATGATGATGATGATAATTTTGTGGGGACATGAAATCATTTGATATAGAAAAGGTAAGAGTAAAGAGGGAAATTGAGTCATTTTCTCAACTCATTGTTATTCAAATTTTTAATTATTGCAATCAGAATAAACTCACTCTTATGGAACGTATATTTTGGCCAAGGCAGCAGATACAAATTGCAATTTTAGAGAGCAAAAGAGATATAGAAGCTGAATTATATTGTATTTGTTGGGCAGATAAAATATATTATGCTCACTTTGTTAAAGATGGCGCTGCCCACGTAGAAGCCTGTGGCCCAGGTGATATTAATGTGTGTTTGGGGCAGGCTGTGGGCAGGCAGGATCCTTGTAGCCTGGGGCTTGGTTTTAGGACTAAGCCGTTCCCACCCTTTTTGATGTGGGATGGTGCACTCTCATGAGGAATCCCATTATGCCTCAGATAAGTGACTTTGTATCAGAGACTTCTTTGTTTGTATATTGGATTAAAGGTTTTGATTTCTACACTATAAAATGGGGGCAGACCAGGTAGCATTAGAGGAGAGAGCAGGTTGGAGAGCAGAGTAAGGCCATGTGGAGGAGAGGAGAGGCAGCCAAGATGGTGGAGTGTGAAAGAGAAGCCAGTTTGTGCAGAGTTTGAGCAGGGAGAAGGAAGGAGATGGGAAACAAAGGAGAATGAGGTTAGTGAGCTAGAAACCTTTGATTCTAGGAAACTCACAAAACTCAGTAGCTTTGTGAGCACTGAATGAGTGGGTTTTGGAGCCCAGTGTGTTTTTTTACTTGCTCGCCGGGTGCAAGTTAGGATTAAAGATAATGGCCCACCAGTTTTTGGCTCTGTTGTTTCATTACCATCTATTCGAATCTAATGCAAACCTGCATGTGAATGGCCACAATGGCGGCTCCTGGTCTTACAGTATTCATTTGTTCATTTAACAAATTTTTATTAAGTGCCTACCAAGTGTCACTGTTCTGAACACTGGAAATAGAGTATAGTGGTTAACAAAGCAGACAAGAGCCACAGTCAGCTGAAGCTCTCCAATGAGAAAGACTGCAGTAGACAGACAAATAAATAAGGTATTTTAATCACAGGTATTTCCCAGGAAGTAGATAAAGCATGGTGGCCTCTGAACCAAGAACCTACCCATAAGAAGAAGATAGCACCATGAAGGTCACCAGGACAGGCATCTGGATGGAGTCACAGCAAATGAGAATGAAACCAGCAATGCCCTCTCTTCTTTCTCCAAAATGCAACAAGAAACACACTTATTAGATTGGATTGCTGTAAAGGAGAGAAATCATTTTTACCACATACCTGTTTATCACAAAATATTACACAGAGAGGCTTGACTACAACATGCTTCAGCCACGATTGAAGATACAACAGGCAGAAGTGAGCTTTGTGCTGGAAGGTTAATTGTAGAAACATAGAAATGTTCATAGGTTGTTTATGAGAGGTAGGGTGTGGTGTGAAGGGAGGAATAGGTGCAGATATCTATAAAGATAGATTTCTTAATCAGTACTGGGGTAGGCAGTTGGACAAGATCAGAGCCAGGACCAGCGGCCAGGTACAGAGGCCAGGAGCTTAGCAATGGGCAAAACTGGAAAAACAAGGACCTCTTCCCCAGGGTGATGTGTCCTCCCTTAGCATATTGCTGGCCATGCAGTTTATACCCCTTGACCTTTATTATCACCAGTCATACTGGTCAGATTCTCCCTCTGACCTTTCCTCCCCTGGCATGTTGCTAGTCACGTGGGAGGGGGAATGACAAGGGGGCCAGTCAATAGCCCTTAGGTATCAAGCCCTCAGGACAATGACGTTCTGAGCTGCATCAGCTACATCTAGGCCTCAGTGGTGTCTCAGCCCCAGGCCCAGAAAAGCAGTCAGTCCTGACCAGCGATGCCACAGCTGACCTCAGGACCCTTGCGTGATGACCCCCTGCCCTGATGCTGACTCCTTCCACCATCACCACCACCGGGCATTTTCCTCGCCTCGCTCTGTCCCCTAAGCTCCAAGGGGCCTTCTTTCGCCTCTGTAACTTGTTCCCTAGAGCCCATTTCTTCTACCTCTATGACTTTCTAAATAAACTTTCTCTTCTATTGGGAGTCTTGGCTCTGAATTCCTTCCTAGGCAGAACTCAAGTACCAAGGTTGCCGAACAAAGGTCCAGTCTGACCTCACTGGTCTAACACCTGGTGCCATCTTCCCGCTGCCACCAAGAGGACAACCATTTCACAGGGGAGTCACAGAGGGTTACTGTGGCCCAGCTCTCAATACACAAATTCAAGTGTCCCGATGCAACCTGTTCCTTCTACCCCCTAACTTTCCATCCCATTAGGGTGTTTTCTCAGTCCTTCTCCCTCCAATTTCCAGCTCAGCTGGCTCTAGGCTTTCACATTTCAGAATCTTTCCCCAGGTATCCTAATCTCTCTTCTCTTTTTTTCCAGAACAATTTATTTCACCCAATCCAACCTCTTCATAATGTGCTCACATCTAGACCCTCAGCAAAGCACAGGGCATTTCAGATACTAAGGTACCCTATAGAAGACAGTGAGGAGTTAAAAATTACAACAAAACCTTTCTGCAATTATATCTCCAATTGTGCTTTGGCATTCTACTGTGTCTAATAACAATAGTTCCTTTGTGTTGTTGAGGGTTTAGAAGCTACACTAATAACATGAGTTACAGGAACTATGGTTCTGACAAGGGTCTGTACAAGTTTTGTTGCCTAAATTGGTTCTGAAGCTGATTCATTTTGCCTTGACTGACCTTATCAATTACTTATTTGTAATACATAGTTTGTCTCCTGGTGCTTCTTACTGTTTTGTTTTATTTTATTTTATTTATTTTATTTTTTGTCATTCATATGATTTCAACTCTTTAATTTTATTCAATTAAATTTGCAAATATGCAGCTGTAATCATTCATAAAACATTTCCTGGACATATTTCTCTTCCTTAAGTGTATGTAAAACCCTGATTAATTTTCGCAAAGCCAATAATCCAAACCTGTTGAAGGCTTTTTTCTTTAGAGCACGTATCATGAGGCAATTTTTTAATTTCAAATCACAGAATTAAGAATTTCATAACTCATTAAAAGGTATAAAATAACACACATACATATATTTATAATGACTTATTTGCTTTCCTGAGGTGCTACTGTGTGAGTTGAGAAGGCAATAGATATACACATTTCTGAATGGATCTTTATGGGGTAAACATTTTTGAAATGCCTTGTTTAAACAGTAGCATTTGTGGGAAAAGGTAGAAGGTAAATGGGGGAATAAAGGGTGATGGAAGGAAACTTAACTTTGGGTGGTGAACATAAAATACAATATACAGATGATGTATTATAGAATTGTACCCCTGAATCCTATATAATTTTACTAACCAGTGTCACAATAAATTTTATAAAAAATAAAATTAAATTAACTATAGCAGCACAACAACAGATCTTAAGAAAGTTAAATGAAACTCTGGCTAAAGTTTTTACCTACTTTTGGCTTCTGAGTTTTACTTTCCTTTGTAACTGGAAATATTAAATTCCCGAAATATTTAATTTTGTAAAACTAAGTTTTGAAATGTTATTAGCCTTTCACATCACTTCCAATATCATAAAAAAGTAAATACATTATTTTATATGTTTATTTACATCTGTGGTTACACATATTTGCATAAGTAGTGGTGCATCAGCATGTAGAATTGTATTTTTAAATTTATTTTTATTTATTTTATTCATTTTAGAGAGGAGAGGGAGAGACAGAGAGAGAGAGGGGAGAGACAGAGAGAGAGAAGTAGGGGAGGAGCTGGAAGCATTAACTCCCATATGTGCCTTGACCAGGCAAGCCCAGGGTTTTGAACCGGCGACCTCAGCATTTCCAGGTCGACGCTTTATCCACTGCGCCACCACAGGTCAGGCAGAATTGTATTTTTAAATGACAACTAATCTGAAAGTAAAATGGTACAAGAATCACATTTAGAGTAGCATCTAAAAAAATAAAATATCCAGAAAAAGTCTAAAAATGTGCAACTTTACATGAGAAAATTTTAAAGTCTTCATGAAGAATATAACAATAGACTTTGAAGGGGTTTAGGGTATACCACCCTAAAATATGCTACTCTGACATGGGAATTAGTGGGGGCTAAAAGGCAACTGAAAAGAAGCAAACACACAAAAATCTTCTCTGCCCTCCCCCATCTACAAGGAGGGGCAGAATGCTTCTTAATCAACGGAGACAACTCTGGACTCTTATCAGCTCAGAGAATCTACAGAACAAACCTTACTAACTCACCCTTATCTCCCATTAGTTTCACAGAACATTTACCTTCCCACAGTTTGCCACCCCTAAAAACCTAAACCCCTTTACCTTTGTTCTGTAACTTCGTGATAAATTTATTGTTTTTTTGTTAAGATACTGTATGAGCTCATATTCTAACCACACTTTGAGTCACTCGACACTGAGGTTTTTCCCACATGATGAACTCAACATGTGTTAATAAACAGTTTGTTTTTCTCTTGTTAATCTGCCTTTTGTCAGTCTTATTTGCAGGTCTCTGCTGAGGAACCTAGGAGGAGGTGAGAAGTATTTTTCTTCCCTTCAGCTTCAATAAATATAAAGACATATCTTGAATATCATTGTTAGGAATGAATACTCAGTAACCAAAAGGTGTCAGTTAACCTCTAAATGTAGCATCATACCATAAAGTTTATGTGCAAAAATAAACAAATTTAAATAGCTAATAAATAAATAAATAAATAAAAGATAAAAAGGAATATGAAAGATCCAGTTGACCAGATAATTAAAACCACCACAGAGACTTAGCAATTAAATGCCTGGTATAGAAACATGAACAGAAAGACCAGTGGAATAGATGAAAATAAACTTTTTTTTTAAACATAAATACATTCAGAAATTTGGAATATAATAAAGGTGACATCTCATATCAATAAAGATGAATATTTAAATTAATGGGACAACCAATTATCCATCTAAAGGAAAGATAAAATTGGATCTACACCTCATATTGTATATCAGGGTATCACCTCACACCAGTTAGAATGGCGCTCATCAACAAAACAACACAGAATAAGTGCTGGTGAGGATGTGGAGAAAAGGGAACCCTCCTGCATTGCTGGTGGGAATGCAGACTGGTGCAGCCACTGTGGAAAACAGTATGGAGATTCCTCAAAAAATTGAAAATCGAACTGCCTTTTGATCCAGCCATCCCACTTTTAGGAATATACCCCAAGGACACCATAGAATGGTTCCAGAAGGAGAAATGCACCTCCATGTTTATAGCAGCATTGTTCACAATAGCAAAGATCTGGAAACAGCCCAAGTGTCCGTCAGAGGACGAGTGGATTAAAAAGCTTTGGTACATATATACTATGGAATACTACTCAGCCATAAGAAATGATGACATCGGATCATTTACAATAACATGGATGGACCTTGATAACATTATACGGAGTGAAATAAGTAAATCAGAAAAAAACTGAGAACTATATGAACCAATGCATAGATGGGACATAAAAATGAGACTCAGAGACATGGACAAGAATGTGATGGCAACAGGGAGTGGGGTGGAGGGGTGGGGAAGGGGCAAGGAAGGAGAGGGAGAGTGGGGGGAGGGGAGGGGCACAAAGAAAACCAGATAGAAGGTGACGGAGGATGATTTGACTTTGAGTGAGGGGTATGCAGCATGATCAAAAGTCAAAATAATCTGGAGATGTTTTCTCGGAACATATGTACCCTGATTTATCAATGTCACTGCATTAAAATTAATAAAAATAAGATTAAAAAAAGAAAATATTTTAAAGTAAAAATAAATAAGTAAATAAATAAAAACTGTAGAAGAAAATATGGGTGAATTCCTAGCTAACTCTGGAATAAGGAACACCCTTATGTGACTAGTAATTTAGAAATTATAAAACTAAACAAGGTATATTAAATTATATAATCTTTTAAAAACATTGTTAGCATGACAAATACACCATATACAAAGTAAATGACAAAATGATAAATTGGAAAAAAAAATAAAAATTATATCAATGACAAATACTGTTCTTCCAAATAGATAATAAATTCCTAAAGAGCTCGCAGGAATTAAGAAATAATCCAATAAAAAAAGAAACAAAGCATATGAACAGACATTTCACAGAAAAAAAGAAATATTCTTGGCCAAGTAAAAAACAAATTATTATGAGAAATACAAATTAAAACACCATTACTTTACGACAAAGGCAAACATGGTCCAGCACTGTGGAAGGAATTCACAATACCTACCAAAATTACACGTTTAAGGGTCGTTGGACCCAGCGACCCCATATCCAGGCGTCTTTCCTACGATCAGATATGCACACATGGTAAATGAAAATGTACAAGGCTACTTATTGTGGTAGTTGGACTCCAATAAACCATGACTCATTTACATAATTAATGTACAAAAATACTGAGGACATTTTCTGTACTGATATACAGAGATGTGCAGGCTAGCCTGTCAAGCAACAAAAACAACATGCAAAACAATGGATAGTGTATGCTATATTCTGTGTACTAAAATGAGAAATGTGAGTTAGAATATATTCTGTTCTTACCTATTTGCATATGCATTAAGAAATATTGGAAAGATAGGCAAACAAGCCAATACACTAGAACTAACACAAAGAGTAAGGAGTGAGAGAAAATAAGACAGATGGGGACAGATGAGGAATGAGACTTCTAAGTGTCTGCCCTTTTTTATCGTCTTGAATTTTATACCATGTAAATGTATTAACTTGGAAAAAATACTGTGCTCTTTGAAACAAGTGGTTATTTTCATTGCAAGTGAGACAAACAGCAGGGCTATGAGCCCAAATCCAAATAAGACCATTCTTAATTTCCATAATTTACAACATGATTTTTGTATCTGTTTTCTTCTTTGAAATAAGACATTATTGACTTTTTTTTTTCTTTTTGTCTTTCTTTTTTTAATGGCATGAGTCATGGTGGATATATATATATTTAATCTCAAAATAGCACATTCATAAATACACTTTACCCCCAGCATTCACCTCCCCCAGCCACCGTGTCCCCAGAGTCAATGCGGGCCCTCACCTGCCGACCTCCGCCAGAGCTTGACCCAGCTGTGTTCACTACTTCATCAGATTTGTGCTCATTTTGCATCATGCTGAATCCAAAGCGGAAAAGCCACCACTCTCATATATGTCCAGGATAAAATAAAGAGGAAAACCCCCAAAGCTTTAGTGTAACCAAAATTCCTCAACAATGAGTTAGAGTAAAATTATACAGTGAGGGTTGTCATTGATCCTCTTCTATCTCTCTTTCTAAAGATCACCTGCCACCTGGTACCAAAGCGTCTTGTGAGCCGTCATCTGTAAGAAGAGCTCCAATGTGTGGAATCCCACCTAAGGTAGGTGCTATTTAGCATGTACTCATTTATTCTCTCCCTACGTGATGCCAGTGACTGCTTTAAAAGCTGGTAGAATTACTTTCCTACACTTTTGTGTAAACAGAACCAGAGGGCCAGAGAAATAAGTAAATTCCTAAGTTAATATCCCAAATGCTGAAAGTAGCAGAATCAAGTTTGGAATTCAGGTAGGCCTCATGCCTAAGCCCACCCCTCATGCTGCACCCATTCATACATTCTCCCCATCTCCTCCTCGGGGAGCCAGGAAGGTTTCTCTCTGTCTCTTGACTGTCCGATAACCTGGGGAAGCTGCTGCTGTGGAAATCAATTGGATCCAATCAATGTGCTCTCATGATAATGGCTAATAAAGACTTATATATTAATAGCCTATTGTAATAGCTAAAGTTTATCAAGTACCCACGATGTGCCAAGCTCTGAGCAAAACGCTTTATTTGTGCAATATTTTAATCACTACCACATATTGAGGAGGTAGGCATTATTACTGCCTTCATTTTATAGATGAAGGCATTTAGGCACAGAAGGCTGAATGCTTCCAAGTCACATCAGGAAGTGGCAGAACCTGGATGGAACCAGGCAGCACCTTTGGAACCTGGGTGCTTGGCCATCACACAACTCTGAGTCCCTCATTCGCACCTCCGGAGACCCTTGTAGCTCAAGAAGATGATCTCGGAGAGCACAGCTTTAATCACAAGAACTAAATTTGTATCAGGACCTTCTAGCCTCCAGCTGGGAGAGACTCTGATGCATGGAAGAGACTTAGCAGTTTCCCAGGCTTTCCAAATACGCGTGCTTCCTCGGTTAGTAGGCTAGTCTTGGTTCCCCTGAAATCATACTCTACTTGAGTTTTTAGAGTGAATCAAAACAAGGCCTTCTTTCCCCTGAGGTCTCAAATGAGGGGCCCATGGCTTATGCCTCCAAAGAGTTCAGATCCACAGCAGACAAGCCGCCTCTCCACAATGTGGGCTCGGTCGGCAGCTTCCAGGGCCAGCTGGTAACGTTTTCAGCTCCAGGTCCTTTCTTCCAGCGCTGACGTTTTCAGTGTAGTTTTTCCGGTTGGTCAGAGAAGGGGTGTAGAAGTAAGCCAGACAAGCAGTTTCTCAAGAACGTTCCAAGGAACTGCCAGTCCAGAAGACACTGTGCCCCCTCCCGAAAGTGCAAGTTCAGTCATTCGGGAAAGAGCCTCTAACGGAAAGGCACCAAACATGCATTTTCCCTGCCTCCCTGTTCCTTATTTCTCCTCTGTTTAAAACTCGACTTGGTCTCCATCATCACAGAAACAGAAAGACCACCGCTAATAGGCAGAGAAACAACATTACTTCGCTGCCACGACTCCATAGGCGCAGCTACACCGTGTACTGTAGCAGGTTATTTCCCTGCAGCAAGCAGCTGCTATTGTTCAAAGTGTCGTTTTGGCTTTATGCTACTTTTGACTCTTTTTTGTCTCCTTTTAGAGCAGGCCATTCTTCTATTTCTGTAAATGCAGTTTCATTAGAACATGGACACACCCATTTGTTCACATATCATCTATGACTGCTTCCCATGACAACCATCAGTGAGACAGACTCCATATGGCCCACAAAGCCAAATGTATTTTCTATCTGGCCTTTTACCCACCAAACAGTGGCCAATCCCTGTATTAGAACTTCCCCTCCCTCAAGACAAGATCCCACCCCAGTGTTTAAGGGTTTTCCATGCTGAAGTCAAAGCAAACCTCCCGATTAGACTCCAGGGCCACAGTCCTGTTGGCTGTGCTCATGGCCACGTTCCCTAAGCCTTTCTAAACTTTAGCTTCCTTACCTGTAGAACACTAGCTACACGAGCAGCCCTGACTCGGAGGGTGCCGAGGGCTCAGTGAACTACCACACAGAAAGCAGAAACGATAGTATTGGAAAAGAAGCAAGTTCACAATAGGTTATCAGCTATTATTATAAATATTATCATTTATATTTCATCAGTATTTTTATTAAACTTTACCAGCCTGTTAGCATAATTAAGAATCTAAGAGGAATTTTAGGAATAGGAAATGTCCCTTTGTTTACCCTGTCATTTCCCAAATTTCCAGGACAAGGAAATGAGTGCATTTGCAGTACTCCATGGGGCCCCTCCAGAGACACTACCCTGCCTTATGTCATTGGTAGAGGAGTCTGTCTTCTCGGTCCCACCTCTCCTCTTTTCTCTCCACCTTTCCTTTGTCTCTTGCCCCTTACTTTTCTTTCATCCCTGGTCTAGCTCTTCCCATGAAATGCTGAGTGTTTCAAGCTTCAATGTTTCTTACCCTTTGTTTCCAATGAACTATACCTGTCCTGAAATTCATTCCTTGGGAATCCCATTCCCAGACAATTGAAAGCCAGCCAGTGTGACAGATGAGCTAGCCCTTGCTACATACTAGTGTCTGAAGATGTTACCTTTTTGCATTCTAATAGAGCCTTCTGGACACATAAGGCCTTACCCAGAGCAATTACTCTAATGAATCTGGGAACTTCAGGCATTAGAAACGTTAGTTAAGACAGACAGTTGTTTGGCACTCTTCCAATTCACTGTGCACATCTGTCTATAAATAAGACTAGCCTAGGAAAATTGCTAAAGGAATAGTTGAGCATTTGTTTTGGTTGGGGAAAGTAGGAAGGAGACCCAGGAACAAATACCCATCGCCACACAGATGCTAATGGCACTTTGTGGAGCCCTCTAGAATTACACTGGCTTCATCATATCCCACCCCTACATTTCTCCCAGCAATGTACCCCACCCTGCGCCCTTAAACTATACACTGGATCCCTCACCTCCAATTCATAACATTTTAATAAATTCTTTTTCCATGTCTGTGCGCCTCTGCTAGACAGTTGCCTCCGTTAGAGCAAGTGTCAGATCATGTCCATTTTAGTATCTCCACGGTGTCTGCTAATAACAGGCACCAAGGAATATTTGTGGAAGGAAAGGATGTGAAAAGGGAGGGCATTAGTGGGGGAAGGAAGGGAAGGAGGGAAGGACGGATAGAGGGATGGAGTGAAGAGAAGGAAGGACAGATTTACTTCTTTGGGGATCTCTCCTCCCCAAGTTTTTCTTTACTTGAGGCTTTCCTAGACCTGCTTTCACTTTGTGGCTAGGCAGGGGACAGGAATTATATATGAGGTCATGTCTGACACAGATGGTATAAATAAGTGGCACTTTAAAGTCTCAGGCTGGGCCAGAAACTGGTGAGGACACGTGCCCTGGACCAGGCCCGAGATCCGGGATGTGAAGTAGCTGTTGCTTCCTGCCGTAGTCAGCCCTTGACGCCCTAGCTGTATAGACTCCTGACCCAAGCTGGGCTTTCTTCCGGGGATTTGAAGCTTTGGTGACAATCCCAGTACTGACACGCCACAGATGAGGAAACCAAATCTCAGGAAGATTAAGTACCTGCTCAAGTTCCCCCAGTCAATAAAGTGGTCAATCTGGAATTCAAAGTCAAGCCTGTTGAACTCCAAGCCCCCTCCTCTCCTTTTTTTCTTTTTCACATCTACCACTTGGAAAAGATGATTTTAGCCACCGGTGAGAGACAATTGGACTCCTTATCCACCTGAAAAACTGAATTCAATAACACAACTACTTCTTTAAACATCTATGATAGCGGGACTAATGCGCGGGATATGCTCATCCTATAAATTCAACACTTTATTATGATCTTGCCCAGGTCCTGTAACGCGCAGTGCTCCAGAATAAAAGAAAAGAATAGACAGTTGCTCATTCTGCCTCAGAACACTCCATGGGTCCGTTTTCCCACAACCGAGCTCCTGTGCTAGGTGGATAGCTCCTACGAGGCAAGGGCCATGTCCTATGTACCTGGAGTTTCCAGGCTCTGAACGCATGGCCATATTTTCTTTCTTCTGCAGGGGAGCAAGTAAACTATTTCTATTCCCGTGCTAACAATTCCTCTTGTATTTTCCTGAGCCTGACCTAGGGTGTTTAGAATAACACAGTCTAAAAGAGAAACTACAACATAAAATAACAGACCAGGACACAATACTACTCAGCTCTTTGGATCTGCAAGACTTTATTAAATGCCTACTTTGTGCCAGAGACACAGAGAGGAACAAGACTTTGTGCGCATAATTGAGTTGCTCAAGGAATATGAAGGTAATGAAAATAATTATAGAATAATGAAATAAATATTGTTAGAAAGCACAAAGTTCGCATGGTGCAGAGCAGCAGTCTTCACGTTGGAGTGTGTGCCCCAGGGCATGCACTTCCTGAGGCCTCATGGGTGTGAATTGTTAGGAATAGATGTCTGTTTCTTCAGTGGCCACACTTCCTCTTTCTTAAAGTTGATCTGCTTGGGAGTGTGCTTTTGGTAAAAGTATCATGTTGTGTTTCTCTTCGAACATAAAATAGTCTTACATTGTGATAAACATCTAGGGAGATACTGAAATGAGAGTACATGGTCAAGGGAACAAAAGGGAATTTGTAAAGCCAGTTGCCAGGGCCACCATCACAGCTTTCTGGCCCATGCAGGTTCGCATTAGATTCGGACAGACAGTAATGAAACAACAGAGCCAAGAACTGGTGGGCCATCATCTTTAATCCTAGCTTGAACCCAGCGGGCAAATAAAAACACACACTGGGCTCCAAAACCCACTCATTCAGTGCTCAGAAAGCTACTGACTTATCCAAGTTTTCTAGAATCAAAGGTTTCTAACTCACCAGACTTATTCACCTCTGTTCCCCATCTCCTTCCTTCTCCCTGAATAAACTCTACACAAACTGGCTTCTCACTCAGCACTCCACCATCTTGGCTGCTTCTCCTGGCCTCCTCCATGTGCCTTTTCTCTGCTCTCCTCTCTAATGCTAATCTCAGGAACTAAGAAAGCAAGCTCCCAGTCTGCCTCCATTTTATAGTGTAGAACTCAAAACCTTTAATCCAATATACAAGTAAGGATGTCTCTGATACAAAGTCACTTAATCTGTGGCATATGGGATTCCTCATGAGAGTGCACGACTCCACATTAAAAAGGGTGGGAAAAGCTTAGTCCTAAAACCAAGCCCCAAGATAGAAGGATCCTGCCTGCCCACAGCCCGCCCCCAACACACATTAATATAATCACGCCCATCCCAAGCAATCACCTGGGCAATGGGCTTCCATGTGGGTAGCGCCATCTTTAACAAAGTGAGCATAATATATTTTATCTGCCCAGCAGAATTGTACAAAATTCCCATCTGCTAAAGTAAACCTTGCCTATGTATCATTTTTCAAAGGATGATGATGAATGTCATATGACACAGTACTGATTTTCCATTGTATACATTTTAAAAAGTGATGTGACATTCTATCTAAACATCTATTGTTGACAATATGCAAGAAGTTCACCCCTTGCCCACTATTTAAGCTTATGAGGACAAATTTCAGAAAGTCAAGCTGAAAATACACAAAGCAGTACATAGTTTTTAAAAATGGTTCTAGGGATCAAAGTAAAGATGTCTGAAGCTCGGTGGTGGAGGAGGAATGACACATATGTTAATCCCGAGGACTGGGCCAGAGAGTGGGGAGGATAGCTGGAATGTGGACTGGAGGAGGTGGGGACTAGTGGTCTCGAGGACACGGGGTGACTGCCATACTAGAGCAGGGAAGGACTTTCCTGAGGGAGACCAGCATGTGCTAAGGCCCAGAGGTAAGAGAGGGTCTAGAGTAGTTTCTATGACTGTCATATAGCTTAAACACAGGCCAATGGCAGAAAAGGAGACCAAGAAAGATGGCAGCGATTCACACACGGAAAAAACAACCTATTAATTTCCTTTGTCACAATTCTGGGCTCAGGGTGATGATGGAAATGAACTTGGGTCCAATGAAGCTAGGATTGCATCCCAGCTCCACTCCTACAATCTGTAAGAAGTTGAACAAATGATCTCCCATCTCTCTGCTGTCCCAGTCCCAGCTCTGTCCCCGTACAATTGTCTCTGCTGTCTCCAGTCTCATGTTTCTGCAGTACTATCAGTGCCTGGGATTGTCAAACATTTGATGATTTTATTTTAAAAAGATGCAAAAAGACTCAACATAGCCCTGTCTGAAATGACAAGTCTTGATTGAGGTATAGATACTCAGTATAGTGAAATAGAGGGAAGTTAACAAGTGGTTTTGAAATATGTGGTTGGAATTGCCCCAATCAAAATATATTTTAGTTCCTTTTCATTGCCTTTGTTTTCTATTTTATTTTATACTGTTTAAGGGAGATATTTTCCGATGGGAGTTGGAGAGATGAGAGGGACAGCCATTAGCATTAGTCTTACCCTGCTTTTTAAACACTGCCTTTCCAGTTTCTTCTCTCTGCTAACAGAGAGAAGGCTAATAGCTTCGTTTCACAGATGGTGAAAAGGCCTGGAACCTAGAACATGTAGTGTCCTGCCTCTGATCTCAGCTCTTCCTGTGTGTGTGTACAGGGGTCACAGGAGGAAAGTGGCAGAACTCATTATCCCTGCCCCAACAAATGCCCATGATACCCAAGCTATAACAACAAAAACGGAAAGGTAGAGGACATTTCAGAAACATCTTAGGAGTCTGCTTTAAAGGAATGAATATTTGATGAAATGAGACAGATAGGGGAAGAAGAGATACCTAGAAAAACTCCCTTGTCTATAGCTCTAGTGACTGAAGGGGTAGCTATACCAGTTACTGAGACAGGTGTTAGAAGTTCAGTTTTTTAACTTTTATATTTGAAGTCCCCACAAGGTAGTTAAGTGAGGATGGTGAGCAGGCAGCTAGATATATGTGTTTGAAGAACAGGAGTGAGATTAAGGCTACTGATAAAGATATGGTTGTAATTAAAGTTTCTGCCTATTGATAAGCTTGCCCAGGTAGAGTAGATCATGTTGGGAAAAGAACAAAGACAGATGCCTAGGAAATTGTCTCATTTAAAGATAAGAAGCCACAAAAGAATTGACATATGATTAGAATAAACGCCAGAGAGAATATTATCAGAGAAAATACTAGAAGATTTTTTTTTTAAAGAAAGACATGGCTGAGTCAAATGTAAAAAAGGTTGAGAATAGGACTCAATCATTCATCCACAGATTCATTCATTCAACAAACACTAAATGTCTAATATGTTCCAGGGATTGTTCTAGTTGCTGGGAATAAAAGTAAATATGAAATCATCTTTCACTCAGGGAACTTAGTTTATTAAGTAAGACAAAAGAAAATAGGCAATTACATTAAATATATAATGAATAAATGAAGGTGTTATGAGATGACATGAGTGTGACTGAGACTTAGGGACAGCAGTTTCAGTGGTGTGACAAGGGCAGGCACAAGCTTGTGCAGATGTTGTTTTCAAGGAACTTGAAGTAAATAAGAGGCCTGGGGTGAGAGCTACAGGTGAACATGGGGTGGGGAGAGGTGTTAGTTTTGTGGAAAGATGGAAACTTCAGTTTATTCAGGAAAGGGATATATTGGATATCAGAAAATAAAAAGAATTTACTCATCAACAAAGGATCGAGAGAAGAAGGAAGGGACAGGGTGAGGAGGGTATCGGAACCAGAGCATAGGTGAACAAACTAGCCTTGTATAGAAGGAAAACCTGTCTTTCATAGAGATAGCTATCAACAAAAGGATAGATGGATGAAGGAATGGATGGATGGATGGATGGATGGATGGATGGATGGATGGATGGAATGATGGATGAATATGTAAATAAACTCTGGAACCAGAATCATAGGTTTTTAAGTACTAGAAATGATCAATTAACAGATAGAATTATTAATCTCATCTTTCCCCTCAACTCATATGAAAAAAAAAAATAGTGAGTAAAAGATTCTCTTGAATGAGCAACCTCAAATGCCTTTCAAAGAATCTGGTAGACTTTGCTGGAAATACTTTAATCAGCAGCCCAAGGCATGAGAACTGAGTCTGTGGGGCTCTGCTGGGAAGCGCCTGACTGCCTGGGCTCAGTCCTCAGAGGAGGGGGGCTGCCTCTTTCAGCCACTGTGAGGCACAAAGGTCACCGGGCCTGAGGAAGCTGTATATCCATTTCCTCCCCCACATGTTTCCTCTGTAACACTAGCACTCAACCTCCTGCTCAAACGCTTCATCGAAACTTATCCCTTGAAGGTCACTAATGACATCTTTATTGCAAATTCAAATGGCCTTTTCTTCCACCCTATTCTCATCATCCCCCATAGTCTATTGTTTATCAAAGTCATTTCAACGACGGCTGACACGGTTGACCTCTTTTTGAAACTCTCTCTGGCTTCCATGACACTGCACTACTGTGATTTTTCTCCTACTCATGAGTTAAGGGTAACTCCTAGAGGATGGAAAGACAAAGTTTACAGTATAACTCAATGAAGGATGAAGCCAGTCTGACAGACCAAGTTCTTACCATGGCCATGAGGCCCCACAAATTCTCACTCCCTTTCCTACTAGTCTCCATTCACCCACTCAACCCACCCAGCCACACTGTTCTTGCTGTCCTGGAGACACACCAGACACGCTTTGGCCTTTGTCATATACTACCATCTATGCTCCTCCCTCTGATATCCTCATGGCTAACTCCTTCACCTCTGTAATGTGTGTTTGAGACTTTATGTGAGAATATTCAAGTGCGCTCTGAAAGATGAGGAAAAACAATGGAATGAATAAAACTCCTAAGATATGTTAAAAATAGTGAGTATGCTATGAGACATGTTAAAGGCAGACATAATGAGTGAGATAAAGGATTTAAAAACCATAGAATTATCAAGACTGTTATTCCTACAAAGAAAAGGATGAAAGGACCAGGTAGTAAGGTACAAAGCCTGGCACTTACAGGTTGACAGCTCTGTCATCTCAAATTGGCCACCCTATGGTGATATGTATTATGGTCCCCACTCTGGCTTCATGTGTGCTCTGCCTAAGAGGGCTAGAAAAAACCCATAGCTGCTCAAGAGAGTAATATATGAACCACAGTTGTTAGCCAAGAGCACTTGGCCCTGAGTCTCTCAGACAGAACAAGTGTATGTTGGACCCAGGTAGCTTTTGTCTCCTGAGTCCTTGGGTAAAGTTCAAGTATGGTCCTTACGATCTCACCATCAGTGAAAAGGCTGGTGTGTGTGTGTGTGTGTGTGTGTGAGAGAGAGAGAGAGAGAGAGAGAGAGAGAGAGAGAGAATATATTAACATTGCATAACCAAGGGTTCATAAAGTATGAGCCTTCTACCTACTTATAAATTATCTTAAGTATGTTAACCTATACCATTTCTTTCCTCTTGCTGTTCTCCATGTGTTTTGGGTTGATTCAATAACCTATATGATCTGAGCAATTTAATTTGGTCTGTTAGCCCTTCTGTTCCATTACAGAACAGTTTGCCTGGTGCCTGGAGGTTCCCATGGCATCAAAGGCATTTCCCACAACAGCCTCTTTCAAGGCTTTGTTTAAATGTCACCTTCTCAGTGAAGCCTACTCTGGCCACTCAGTTAAAATTGCTATCCCCACTACTACTCTTACTCCACTCGACTCTTTTTATCCTTCACAGATAACATTTTCCGACATCTATAATTTACACACTTATTAGGTTATTGTCTGTCTCTTCCAGTAGAATAGAAATCCTCTTGTTTCTTGTCTGTTCTTCAGTGAGAACCCACATTCACAAAACAGTGCCTGAATCATAGCAGGCTCTTGAAAATATTTATTGTTGGGTTGGGTTGTAACAAACCAGGCACGAATACAGGAAATGGCCTAAGTGCCAGTGTATATAGGTTGGTACTCAGAGTGTGCAAAGACATAAAAACCACCATCAGCTCCAGCCCCAAGAAACAACAGTGATGAAATATACACAGTGACCGGAAAAGGCTAAACAACCAGGAGTGATTTCAGTAGAGGAGACAGGGTTGGAAGGAAAATCTAAGAACAATGCTTAGATATACAGAGACTTATTAAGTGGGCCATGCTTTTGTCTCCCATCTCTAATGGACTATTAGGAAAAAGTAGTAGATTTTTAATTGGTATTATTAAGTTAATTTTTTGAAAATACCTTTTTCTAAATTTAAGTGCAAATTCCACTGCTTAAGGGACTAAACAGGGGGCTAAGCAGATAATTAAATGAAGCAAGAGGCAGGTAAAGAATAGGGCATGGGCCCTGGCCGGTTGGCTCAGCGGTAGAGCGTCGGCCTAGCGTGCGGAGGACCCAGGTTCGATTCCCAGCCAGGGCACACAGGAGAAGCGCCCATTTGCTTCTCCACCCCTCCGCGGCGCTTTCCTCTCTGTCTCTCTCTTCCCCTCCCGCAGCCAAGGCTCCATTGGAGCAAAGATGGCCTGGGCGCTGGGGATGGCTCTGTGGCCTCTGCCTCAGGCGCTAGAGTGGCTCTGGTCGCAGCATGGCGACGCCCAGGATGGGCAGAGCATCGCCCCCTGGTGGGCAGAGCTTCACCCCTGGTGGGCGTGCCGGGTGGATCCCGGTCGGGCGCATGCGGGAGTCTGTCTGACTGTCTCTCCCTGTTTCCAGCTTCAGAAAAATGAAAAAAAAAAAAAAAAAAAAAAGAATAGGGCATGGTGTGGATTTGGATGAACTGGGGAGCCCATACCCCACAGCACCCTCTCCTCTGCCAAGACTTGAGATACAGGAATGCAGGTCCAATGTTGGCATATTCAAGAATGTTCAGAACCTAAGGTTTTCTTTTTAATTTCTCAGGGGTTTTTTTTGTATTTTTCTGAAGCTGGAAACGGGGAGAGACAATCAGAAAGACTCCCGCATGCGCCTGACCAGGATCCACCCGGCACGCCCACCAGGGGCGACGCTCTGCCCACCAGGGGACCAGGGGGCGATGCTCTGCCCCTCTGGGGTGTCGCTCTGCCGTGACCAGAGTCACTCTAGCGCCTGGGGCAGAGGCCAAGGAGCCATCCCCAGTGCCCGGGCCATCTTTGCTCCAAGGGAAAGAGAGACAGAGAGGAAGGGGGGGGGGGGGCTGTGGAGAAGCAAATAGGCGCTTCTCCTATGTGCCCTGGCCGGGAATTGAACCCGGGTCCCCCCCACGCCAGGCTGACGCTCTACCGCTGAGCCAACTGGCCAGGGCCAATTTCTCAGTTTTTAAAACACTGAGCCAAACAAAATCCATTAATTTCGCCTACCAGATTACTGTTTACTCAAGGATCCCTGTCATCTGTTACCAGCCTCCCTTTCCAACCTGTGTGACCTCGTTTTCAGCATGGATCATTCACTCCTTTTAGGCACCTCCACCTTACTCTCGGCACCCTCTGCAGGTCTGGTGTCCCCCTTCGTAGCCTGGAACCCTTCCTGCCCATCTTTCCAATCTATCTCTGTAACTCTCCACTCTTTATGGACATGCAGATAAAGACTCGCCATGTCCTAACAATTTCTCAGGTCCCTCGAGTCTACAGCAATTCGTTTTGTCATTTTTATGGCTTTTGTAATACCACTGTATGAAATTACATGTTTCCTATGTAGATGCATTGTTCCCCTGTTGGGCAGATAAAATATATTATGCTCACTTTGTTAAAGACGGCGCTGCCCACGAGGAGACCGTCGCCCAGGTGATATTAATGTGTGATTCTACCTCGTGGGCAGGTAGAATCCTTGTAGCCTGGGGCTTGGTTTTGGGATTAGGCCTTTCCCATCCATTTTGATGTGGGGTGGTACAATCCAATCATGCCTCAGAGAAGTGTCTTTGTATTAGAGACTTCCCTGTTTTGTATATTGGATTAAAGGTTTGGATTTCTACAATATAAAATGGGGGCAGAACGAGAACTTGCCCTCTTGGTTCCTGGGATGATTAGCATGAGAGAGCAGAGGGAGCAGAGCAGAGAGCAGAAAGAGGCCATGTGGCCAGGAGAAGCAGCTGAGATGGCGGAGTATTGAGTGAGAGGCCAGTTTGTGCAGTTTGACGCTGGAGAAGGAAGGAGATGGAGAACAGAGGTGAATAAGTCTGGTGAGCTAGAAACCTTTGATTCTAGGAAACTCGGATAAGTCAGTAGCTTTGTGAGCACTGAATGTGAGTGGGTTTTGGAGCCCAGTGTATGTTTTACTTGCCCGCCAGGTGCAAGCTAGGATTAAAGACTATGGCCCACCAGTTTGTGGCTCCGTTGTTTCTTTACCGACTGTCCGAATCCAATGCGAACCTGCATGTGAATGGCCACGATGGCGGCTCCTGGCCTTACATTCCCCAACTAGATTATAAGATTTTTCAAGGGTTAGTGTCTGGGACCAGAGCAGACACAGACCTTGGTGTTAGAAAGATCAAGTTTTAATCTGGCCTTGGCCATTGATTATTAATTTGACTCTGAGCTAATGACTGAACTTTTCTCAGTCTGTTTTCTCATCTATAAAATATAGCTCATGTTTCCTCATAGAGATGATGCCAAGTTTAAATGAGGGAAATATAAAATGGACATTGTCAGTGGATAGAAAAAGTGTCTTCTACATAATAAGTATTCAACCAGCATTTGTTGTTTATATTTCTATAAAAACTCTTGTGTGCCATACAGTGCCTGGTTGCAGGATTTTGCTCAATAGAACATTCGCAGTAAATATCTGTTTATTTGTTTCACGTTGGAAAGATTAACCTGACTCTGAAACAGGCATTTTTTGCTGGGATTTAATAGTTGGAAATCTCTAACAGAGACTCGAGAACGCACAATTCTCTGATGATTCACTACGAGTTTTGCCCATGAACAAGACAGTAAGATAGACAGAACATTTCGGATTTCCCTCAATCCTTAAATTACAGTTAATATAAAACAGTGGTCCTCAGAAAGGGAGGTGGGAATAATTTTGTTCCTGGGGACATTTGGCAATGTCCGGAGACATTTTTGGATGTCAGAATTGATGGATGCATACCAGGAATACTGTCAAATATCCCACAATGGTAAGGACAGACCTTACCCACTCCCCACAAAAAGATTATCTGTCCCCAAAAGTCTTTAGTGCTGTGGTTGAAAAACCTCAATCTAAAGATTCTCAATGCCTGAAGCCATTTCTAATATCTCTCCCTTTGTACAACTCTCTGCTATGCCAAATTCATTAGGCAGAGAGCAAGTACCGGTGTTTGAAGGGATCAACAGTGGGTCAAGTAAGTGATGGGTGGTCAAGAGAATCAAAGAGCCACCTCTGGAAGAATTCTCCTCAGTTCAAGGGACACTGTACCTATGTCAGCCTTTCCTTTCCATCACTTCGAGGCATCACTGTCAATGTATGTCTGAATACAGTTCCTTCCTTTTCCAATAATCTCTCTCATTTTCCCACACAATTAAAAATGAAAACCATCACAAACAACCTCTCTGAAGGATACTGAGCAGAATATGTCTGGAATCCAAGCTAATAATTATGCTAATATAAGACTTAATGGAACCGGAACCCTTTGTCAATTTAAATTCATTTTCATAGTTTCCCAAAGAGAAGCTTTTATAAGGTCAAATGTCTACCTTATACTCACACATTGAGGCTCTGAATAAATGTGGTTATAGCACTGGTTTCCTCTCTCAGAAATTTTCTACATTGGTGGCTTGGTTATTTTCTTTTTTCTGGTTAAATATAATCTAACTGAATGTTTGTGAATTTTTTTCTTTGTTCTTTTAATTCCTTTTTTCTTTGCCTCTCCTCCCTCCTTTCCTACACCCCACTTTTTCCTTTTCTTCCTTCCCTTGTTACCTCCTTCCTTCCTGCATTCCCTTTCTCTCTTTCTAATTCCATGGACAAGAAGAAAAATTCTTAGTTATAATTCCCTCCCACCCCCTATCTGGGCTCTAGAAATAAATTTGGCTATTATTTTATTTAAAAAAACAACAACAACATTGTGCTGCCATCTTGTGGTCAGTTAAGACATTCAGCTAGTCAAATAAATGCGGAGTTCAAAATTATTAAAATACCCGAAAATGCACAACCATGCATTTGGGGCCCTAGTTAAGGAAGAATCAGAGTTATCTCACTTCCTGGTATAAGAGTCAGGGTCCAAAGCTCAGGCCCCCTCAAGCCAACATTCCTTATTCCTCCTAAAGCCATAAAGATTTCTCCCCAGGAAGTAGGCAAACTTATTGTTCCCAAACTGAGTATAGAGCACTATTGAGTGTAGAAAAATTTTTAACATAGGTCTATGGCATGTTTTAGGTCTTTAGAGGAAACTTCTCAGGTTTTGAGTATTCAAAATTATTTCCTCTCAAATCATTTCTGTAAACCTACTGATTAGCATTGGGGATCAGTAGTACTGTATTAACATGTTAGATCTTCTTGAATTAACATAGGGGAATTGCCCAGATAAATCATGATGATGATGTTAACCTAAATGAATAACAAAAAAGTCAAATGCTTTGGAAAAGACCAAAAATAACACAGAAAGTTAGCTTAATATTTTTAAAAGTCAAAATTATATTTGTTTAATAAAACAATACAAATGTCTATTCTCTTACTGTGGCAGGTGAATTACACAAAATACAAAGTCAATATTTAATGAAAGCTCTAAACCAGGGGTCTCAAACTCAACTCAGCATGTGGGCCGCAGAGCAAGATCACAGCTGTTTGGCGGGCCGCACTAGGTCTACAAAAGGCAACTGTTACGCAACACTTTTCTCACTGCAGTTGAAAACAAAAAAAAATCAGTACAACAAGCACAATCATACATGCAGTTTACTCAGTGTCACAAAATGACCAGAAACTGTAGTTCGCATCACAACTGCTGTTAACTAAGCTAATATCTAGCTAGGATGCTAGAGAAATGAAAAATACAAGTAGGCCCCTAGGCTTACTTAATTTTATCCAAAATATTTTGAACTTCGTGGATTAGTCTGCGGGCCACACAAAATTGTTCAGTGGGCCGCATGCGGCCCGCGGGCCGCGAGTTTGAGACCCCTGCTCTAAACAGTCTGGATCCCTGAGGTAATGCTAAGACCTCAAACTCAGCAGGTCCAAAGTAGTATTCACTTATCCATTATTTTATCACCAGCACCCCCGCAATCATTATTACATACACACACACGCATACACACACAGGCCCTCACACTGGTCTCCAGGATGCAGCCAGAATAACTTTCTAAAATGCAGATCTGACCATATCACTATCCTTTTCTTTAACTGATGTATAATTGACATACAATATCCTTTTACTCTCAGGTGTACATCATAGTGATTTTATGTTTATACACATTGTGAAGTCATCCCCCAAAATAAGTCTAGTTACCATCTGTCACCATATAAGGTTATCACAGTATTATTGTCTATATTCCTTATACTATACAATACATCCCCATGATTTATTTATTTTACAACTAGAAGTTATGACCTTCATTTGTTTCACCGCTCCTTTTTCCCCCCTCTCTGGTAACCACTAGTTTGTTTGTTGTATTTATAAATCTTTTTCTGTTTTGCTTTATTTGTTCATTTGTTTTGTTTTTTTAGATTTTACATATAAATGAAGTTATGTAGTATTTGTCTTTCTCTATATGATTTATTACACTTAACATAATACCTTCTAGGTTCACTCATGTTGTCACAAATGGCAAGATTTTACTCTTTTTAAAATTACATAGAATAATATATATCACATTTCCTGGTTTCATACATACTATAAAGTTGTAGTAATTAAAACAGTATGGAACTGTCATAGAAAACAATAGATCTAGAATAGAATAGAATAGAATAGAATAGAATAGAATAGAATAGAATAGAATAGAATAGAATAGAATAGAATTAGAATAGAACAGCCCAGAATAAATCTATGCACATATTTTCAATTAATCTATGAAAAAGGAGGCAAGAATATACAATGGGGAGAAGGCAGTTTCTTTAATAAGTTATGTTGATGTTGTGAAAACTGGACAGTTATATGCAAAAAAATAAAACTGAACAACTATTTTATACCATATATGTATCACCTCTATTCATTCCTTTATTGATGGACACCCAGGTTGCTTCCATATGTTGGTTTTTTATAAATAATGGTACAATAACCATAGGGCTGCATACATCTCTGAATGAATAATTTTCATTGGATAAATACACAGAAGTAGAATTGCTAAGTCATAAGGTATTTTTATTCTTAATTTTCTGAGGAGGCTTCATACTGTTTTCCATAGTGGTTGCACCATTTTACATTCCCACCAACAGTGTACAAGGGTTCCCTTTTCTTCACATCCTCTTCAACACATGTAAACTCAATTAGTTTTTTTGTCTGGGAAACTATATTTTTTTCAATTCTGAGTGATAACTTTGCTGGGTAGAGTATTCTTGGTCATACATTTTTTTCCTTTCAGCACTTTAAGTATATCCTGCTACTTCCTTCTGGCTTTGCAAAATTTCTGCTGAAAAATCAGCTGATAGTCTTATGGAGTTTCCCTTTCATGTGCCTAGTTATTCTCCTCTTGATGCCTTTAATATTCTCTTCTTATCTTTAACTTTTGCCATTGTAATGATATGTTTTAGTGTGAATCTCATTGGATTCATTTTCTCTGGGCCTCTTTGTGCTTTCAGGACCTGGATGTCTGTTGCTTTCCCCACATTAAGGAAGTTTCTAGCCATGATTTCATAAAATAAGTTTTCTGCCTTTTTCTCTCTTCTCTTTCTTGGATCCCTATAATGCAAATGTTAGGATTCTTGATGTTGTCCCAGAGATCCCTTAAACTTTCCTTATGTTTTTTAATTCTTTTTTTCTTTTTGCTGCTCTTATTGGGTGATTTCCTCTATTTTGTCTTTCACATTACTTATCTATTTTTCTGTATTACCTAATCTGCTTTTGATTTCCTCTAGTGCATTTTTTTATTTTAGTTATTTTATTCTTAAGCTATGATTGGTTTTTATTCCTTTCTAACTCGTTGTTGAACTTTTTACTGCGTTCTTCCATTCTTCTTCCAAGTTCGTCTTTATGACCATTACTTTGAACTCTTTTTCAGATAAATTACTTACCTTCTTTTCACTGGAGTTCTTTAGAGGCTTTATCTTGTTTTTTTTTTTGTTTTTTTCATTTGCAACATACTCCTGTGTCTCTTCATTTTGTTTGATTTCTGTGTTTGTTTCTATGAATCAGACAAAACAGCAACATATTCTGGTCATGAGGGACTGGCCTTGTATAGGAGCAACCTTCGAATATACTGTGTGCCAGGTGGCTTTGGCAGGCCAGCTGGAGCAGGAACAAGCACTAATTGGGGTGGGGGTGAGGGTGAGGTTGAGGGTGGGTTCCCAAGGTCTCCTTGGTGGGACAGCTGGATCAGGCACAAGTCAGGGGTTTCCCTGAGCACTCACAATGGGACCACTTATGAGGATGGCTGGAGCTGCTGTGGACCAGGTGTCCCAAGCACCCTGGGTCAGCCTTGCCAGGCCTGCTAGAACACCTGGACCATGCTTCCACTTATGTTGCAAAGATGGGGAGGGAACCTAAAAATGGCACGTGCCAGCACCTCCAATCCCAAAGTGAGGTCCAACAGTCCCACCCCTGTTTGGCCGATGCTCTAGGCTTAGTAAATGGGTTTCTTTTGCATAAAGTCTAGGTATCCTCTAAACTTTTTCTTTCTCTGTGCCCCAAGACAGACAAGAATGCAAGTGGACCCCTCAGTGATGTCTCTTCCTACTTTAGGTTGTTGCATTGAGGGTGGGGTTCCCATCATTATCGCATCTCTATCTCTCCTACCCTTCTCTATGTGGTCCCTCTATCATTTGTTGTACAGAAATTATCCAATCAGCTCTCAGCTCTCCTTCACGATGAATTGCTCTACATGTAGGTGTATATTCAGTGTGTCCATAAGAGGAGGTGAGTTCAGGGTCTTTTCCTACACTGCCATTTTGGACCCACCCACTCATATCACTATTCTTAAGTCCTTTGTTGCTCTCCCTTGTCTTCAATACCCACCCTGGAACTAAGCTACTGTTCTATTCTCTTGCCCATTGTGCTCATTTATATTTGCCCTTTTTAGTTCTTTAAAGCGCTGGGCTTTCTTTTACTAGGCGGGTTTCCCTTTCTATGTACTTCTGTAGTTCTCACTTTGCAACAATCCTCATGCTGATCATTCATTTTTTCATCTCTAGTTTTCTTGTGATTAGAAGATGTTAGAAACTATAGCCATTTTCTCAGTCTACACTGAATTCTCAGAAATATTTATTTAACGTACCTCTAAACATGGTTTTCAGCAGTAGTTTAAAAAGACAGGATTTTAGAGTAAGGGAGACTATTGGTCCCCTGCTGTAATTTCTAGATAAGAAATAAGCCCAGTGTGTTGGGCAGATAAAATGTATTATGCTCACTTTGTTAAAGATGGAGGCCGTCGCCCAGGTGATATTAATGTGTGTTGAGAATCCTTGTAGCCTGGGGCTTGGTTTTGGGATTAAGCCTTTCCCACCCTTTTTGATGTGGGGTGGTACAATCCTATCATGCCTCAGAGAGGTGACTTTGTGTTGGAGACTTCCCTATTTTGTATATTGGATTAGAGGTTGTGAAGCTACAATATAAAATGGGGGCGGAACGAGAGTTTGGGCTCTTGGTTCCTGAGATTATCATTAGAGGAGAGAGCAAACCGAGCAGCGGAAGGAGGCCACGTGGAGGAGGCCAGGAGAAGCAGCCAAGATGGCGGAGTGTTGAGTGAGAGGCCAGTTTGTGCAGTTTGATGCTGGAGAAGGAAGGAGATAGGGAACAGAGGTGAATAAGTCTGGTGAGCTAGAAACCTTTGATTCTAGGAAACTCGGATAAGTCAGTGGCTTTGTGAGCACTGAATGTGAGTGGGTTTTGGAGCCCAGTGTGTGTTTTTACTTGCCCGCCGAGTGCAAGCTAGGATTAAAGACTATGGCCCATCAGTTTGTGGCTCCGTTGTTTCTTTACCGACTGTCCGAATCCAATGCGAACCTGCATAGGCCAGGCTGCTGTGATAGTATCCCTGGCCGTGGCTTCTGGCTTTACACCCAGCAATCCTTAATAACTTGCCAAAGGTCCACTCACTTGTCTAGTGAAAGGCCTGGAATTAGAATCCAGTTATCCCATCAACCAATTCCAAGGACTCTCTAAGAGGAGAGGTGAAAAGATAGGACGCTTTCTTTGGCACAGATATTAAATGTAATAAGGAATTGGGGAATGAGTGTGAGTCTGGTTCGTGATGCTTCCATTAGTGTGAAGCATCTACTTTATCCCTGTGCTTTGGGAGATTACCCACGAGTTCCCTGGTTCTCTTTGTTAGTAAGTTCAAAATAGTTCAATTTATGACTTTTTGGTTTGAGAAAGGCCATTAAAGAGTAATTTTGATGTGCTATGGAGAAAGTAAAGGAAAAAAAACACTAATGTGCATGTTTCCAGCACTTACAGCTACTCCATAAAATATCTGTTACTCTCCCCCGATTTGAAGATGAGGAGATTTCGGTCCAGAGAAGTTAAGCAACTTGACTGAGAGCCCGTAGGGAACATGAGCTGTGATCACTGAGGTCGTCAGGGTGCCCAGCTGGACTTCCAGGGAAGGGGTTTGTCGCCCTCAGAACTGGGAAAGGGGGCTCTGGGGAGACAGTGGGGAGAGGAAGGAAACCTTTTTGTTGTTGAGGTTAGATTAATCATTGGGAATTAGGCAGAAGCTTTTATTCCTCACCTGTGATACTATGATTTAAAATAAGAAACATATATAAGTATACTGGGTCTCATCTTGTTTTTAACACAGGGTTCTTGAAGCCCTTGTAAATTCCTAAGTGATAAGAGCACTAGAGGCATCTTTGTTCTAATGAGGCAACTCTGGGTGGGTTCCTGGGTGGGGGTTGATCGCCACAAAACCAAGCCATGTGAGAAGCTTGGAATTTTGAACCCCACTTTTCCTACCCCAACATTTCTCTACAGAGGTGGCAGGGTCTGGAAATGGTGTTAACAAAATTCACTATGCCTACAGAATGAAACCTCTCTAAAATCCAACACTACGGGGTTTGTAGAGCTTCCAGGTTAGTAAACATATCCATGTGCTGGGAGGGTGAAATATTCCCAACACCATGGGGACAGAAGCTCCTGTGGTCGGGACTTTATCAGACCTTACCCCAGGGGTCCCCAAACTACAGCCCACCGCACTTCCAGAAGGGGCACCTCTTTCATTGGTGGTCAGTGAGAGGAGCATAGTCCCCATTGAAATACTGGTCAGTTTGTTGATTTAAATTTACTTGTTCTTTATTTTAAATATTGTATTTGTTCCCATTTTATTTTTTTACTTTAAAATAAGATATGTGCAGTGTGCATAGGAATTTGTTCATAGTTTTTTTTATAGTCCGGCCCTCCAATGGTCTGAGGGACAGTGAACTGGCCCCCTGTGTAAAAAGTTTGGGGACCCCTGCCTTACCCTATGTATCACTTCATCTAGCTGTTTTATCTAGACCCTTTCTCATATCTTTTAAAAAACTGGCAAACATAAATGTTTCCTTCAGTTCTATGAGAAAATAATCAAAGTTAAGGGTGAGAGAATCAGAGGAACCTCTGACGTGTAGCCAAGTTGGGAAGAAGTTGTGGGTTGCGCGGGGGGCCGGCTGTGGTGGAGGGGTTGTCTTCTGGGAATGAGCCCCCAACCTCTGGGATCTGATGCTGCTCACAGGAGGACAGTGTCAGAATGGAATTAAATTTTAGAATACCCGGCTGGGAAAGCCCCCCACACAGTTGGTGACCAGAAGTGTCAGAAGTATTTTGAGTGTGGTATTCGTGTGAGAGCAAAGGAGGGAAACACAGAAGGGAAGACTGGGTGGTACTCTGATTCACCGTAGCAGGTAGCAGCCCAAACCGTAAATGGGACCATAGTTAAATCAATTTTGTTGGCATTTTAGAAGATCTGTATTATGCCAATTTTAGCTATCTGTGATATAGTTGCTATTTATCTTATATATTTGTGAAACACAATACAGCTTTTAGAAATGAGAAGGGCCTGAGGACTTATCTTCAGAGATGACTAGGAAGGGCGGAAGCTGGGGAGGGGGCAGAGCGCCTGGCTCCCAGGGGACAGTAAGGGTCAGAAAGCGGGCTGAGTCACTGGAGCCTGCAGCGAAGGAAGAACGAAAGAACCCCGGGGTGTGTACTCAACAGGAGGCCCTGGAATGAGTAAGAAGTAGAGAAGCTGTGCAAAGTTCTCTGACAGGTGCAGGGCTGGAGAGGGTGGAACTGGGGTTCCCACCCGGTGCGAACACTAACACACCTCTCAAAACCTCTTTTCCATAAAGGAAGGGCTGCCGGAGGCCAGGTTTGCTATGTGAATAGTGTGCAGATCATAAAGGGTCAGGGTCTTTGGAAAGCAGGACTGTTCTTGTTTTTAAGGCCACGTGGACCGCGGCGTCTGATAAAGTTGTCACAACCTGTCCCTAGTTCTTTGTCTTCAAAACTGAGGATTGGTGGCCACTGGACTGCGCTACGGGTTCAAAGGTAAGCAACAGTCAACAAAAGCAATAGCCTGTATTTCCCAGGTGCATCTTGTTCCCTTTGTATATATTTATTGCACACGACACTGTGCATTTAAGGGAGAAGAAACCTCTAAGGCATGCCAGCAGCAGCCTTCCTGCTACACCAACCTTCAGGAAAGAATTCGAACTTTGCCCCACAACAGTCTGTCTCCCTTTGTAAATAAACTCCTGAACACCTACCACAGTGCCTGAGCCACCATCTCTCTTCCTCACACTTGCCTGGCAAAACCCAATCCTCATGACATCCAACCCTCTGTCACTCTGTGCCTGCGACCCTGCAGCAGCGGCACGTGGCTGGAAGAAACACCCAGCTGTGGCAACTGGTGTTATTTATTTTTTTTATTTTTTTTTTTTTTCTGAAGCTGGAAACCGGGAGAGACAGTCAGACAGACTCCCGCATGCGCCGGACCGGGATCCACCCGTCACACCCACCAGGGGCGACGCTCTGCCCACCAGGGAGCGATGCTCTGCCCCTCCAAGGCATCGCTCTGCCCCGACCAGAGCCACTCTAGCGCCTGGGGCAGAGGCCAAGGAGCCATCCCCAGCGCCCGGGCCATCTTTGCTCCAATGGAGCCTTGGCTGCAGGAGGGGAAGAGAGAGACAGAGAGGAAGGAGGGGGGCGGGTAGAGAAGCAAATGGGCGCTTCTCCTATGTGCCCTGGCCGGGAATCGAACCCGGGCCCCCCGCATGCCAGGCCGACGCTCTACCGCTGAGCCAACCGGCCAGGGCCGGCAACTGGTGTTATTTTCAATTTCAGCAGTAAATATCTACGTTTCCCTTAGGCCCGCAGAAGCCCACACAGTTATACCGTATTTCCCTAATCAGCTCACCATCGTGAACTCTTAGATGAGGGTCATATACCTCCTTCTGTCTACAGTCTTCTTGTTGTTTTGTTTTCTGTCTCTCCAGTCTTCTATTTTCTCCCCCTTTCTCTATTTCATTGCCTGTTGTGCTCATTGTTTAATCCCCAGAGCCTGGAACAGTGCAGAGTCCCTGATGGGGGCCCAGAGGATGTTTATTATATGAATAATAAATGAGCGGATATTCAAACACTCACGAATACACAATGTAATTTCTGTTTCAAAGTGACCTCTTAGTCACAAATTGATCCCCCAAGCATCTAGTACCCAAAATTATAAATTATTCTGGGTGTGAAACTATTTAAGCATAGCTGCCTACGTTCATTTAGAAGAATCCAGGACCTTTCTCAATGTTCTCTTCTACTAACTCTACTCTCTTTGGAAAATTGGTACGTAAGAACAAATTCTAGATTAATAAGTCAGGGTCACAATTCCTTATTATTTTTTCTTTTAAAAAAAGATTCTATTTTATTAATTTTAGAAGGAAAAGAGAGAGAAGGAGCGGGGAAGCAGGAAGCATCAACTCATAGTAGTCGCTTTCTGTATATGCTTCGACCAGACAAGCCCAGGGATTCAAACCGGCAACCTCAGCGTTCCAGGTAGACGCTTTGTCAGCTGTACCACCACAGGTCAGGCCCTGTTGTTTTTTTTCTTAAGTGATTTGATGAACAAAGAGAAGTAAAGCTGTTGCTCCGAAATGAAACTACTTTGTCCTTCCTAGCCTGGCATCAGACTGCCTCCAGATGGCGCCAGAGTACAGCTAATTTCTACCAACACCTAAAGCAAACTGAACCAAAATGGGTTGTCCTGACATGGGTTGTGCATAGAGTGCGTCTACATAGCAAGGTAAACCAGGGTTTGTCCATCTCTGAATTATTTTCACCATCTTTAAAAATTTCATTTTAGTATATTCAATAATCTGGGGGGTTTTGTCCAGTTTAAAGAGAAAGGAATTGTGAATGGTGATGTTTCCCTGACAATAACTTCCTGTAAATATCAGCTGTTCACAGGCATATTTCTTATAGTCCAAGTTAAAATACACGCTCCTTGGGGGCAGGTTTTATTTCTGGTTGTGTATTTCCCCAGCTCCTGGTTAAATAAAGTAAATGCTCAGAAATCTAGGTTAAACTTTCAAACGATGCAGAGATGTGATGCGGGACAATGCAGAACAGTCAAGCCGGGGGCTTTTGTGATTACTGAGAAGACAGCAGAACGAAATGCAGTGGAAAGGCTACTTAGTGAGTAAGAAATAGGTAAATCAAACTGTGTAATTTAACATGTATTTTATTTCAAAATGTTATTTTTATAGCAATAATGTCTATTCAGCACTTCTGAGAGTTCACAGCCCATTCAACAGCAAAAGTCAAGTCTATGTACATTCGCCACGTTATACCCCAACAGTGCCTGGTGTAGAGCAGAGTCTCAGGGTGGAGTAGATGAAAACATGATCAGAAAGTCTTCAATGTCAGTTTGAATTAGAAGTTGTAAGGCTTCAAACAAGCTGCCAGGTGTATTTCCTTGTGCATTTTTATATATACTAATCCACTTATTTATATCTCTTATATTACCTAATGTCTCTCTCTCAACCATACCTTCGGGTGTATTGCGAAGCATCTGGAGGCTCCAAGTATAGGTTTTTCTGTTTCTGGTTGAAGATCTTGTTGAGTTTTGGGGGAGATTTATCGATATCGCTTCCTACCCCACCATTACTCTGACGTCATCCTCTTCTCTCCTCTCTACTTAGAGCACGTTTACCCAAAAGTTACACACTTTCTGCTTTTAAGCAGAAAGTACATCTTCTCAAAGCATCATATAATTAATGAGACTTTGGGAAAATTCAATACTACTTTTATAAAGAATAATTTTTACTGTATAATAGAGTGTATTATAAAAACTTCACAGTTTAATAATAATTATGCAAACATATAAATTACACTGTGTGTGAAACTGTATTTAAACATATTATATCTGACCAAGTGTATTTAGAACATTTTATGACATATTCTTTTATGTTGAATATGTTCTTTTAACTCATCAAATCCCTAAAAGATGACTCGCCGCTGGCCAGCTGGGGTGGGGAAGACCATAGAGTTAATCATTTAATCAACCATGACTCAGTCACTGGGCTGGAATTAGCTGAGCTCTTCTTTCTATAGTAAACTGAGATTTAAGCTGTATTCAGCAAATGGGGACCCAACTGCCTTCAAATTTTAAGTATTTATCTTCGGGGAAGTACTGGTGACCAACTGTGTGCCTCATGGTCACTCATTCAAAACCAATGAGTGAAGTATCCATGAAATTTGGGGTGGGGTGGCAATGCAATGATGGAGTGCTTTACACACAAAATTGCAGTGGGCGGGGCCTTTGGGAAGGTGGCAATCCCTCCTGGAGAGAAATATATCATAAAGGAGAGTAATGAACAGGCTATTGAGCCATCTTGCCTTCAAATATTAAAACAATATTCTTATTTTGGTTAGTTTCAGGAATTCCCTGAACAATGCAGGCAAATTCAGATAGAATCATATAAAAGGATTTATCGAATATATTCTCTAACGAACAAAGGTTAATTTGAGATTTAATTTGATATTTTAATAGTAATTATGCAGTCTTTTATTATTACTACAGTCTTGGTTTTTTGTTTGTTTTTATTAAGTGAGAGGTGGGGAGGCAAAGACAGACTACCACATGCGCCCCAGTTGGGATCTACCTGGCAAGCCCCTACCAGGAGATGCTCTGCCAAGCTGGGCTGCAGCTCCATTGCTCAGCAACCAAGCTATTTTAGGGCCCGAGGTGAAGCCATGGAGCCATCCTCAGCGCCCAAGGCCAACTTTGCTTGAACCACTTGAACATGGCTGTGGGAGGGGAAGAGAGAGAGAGAGAAATAGAGAGAAGAGGAGGGGTGGGGAAGAAGATGGTCACTTCTCCTGTGTACCTTGACCTGGAATCAGGAACCTGGAGCTTCCACATGCCAGGCCGACACCTTAACACTGAGCCAACCAGCCAGAAGAGGGGAGAAAAAACCTGCTACTAAGTCCTGCTCAAAATAAAGACAGTTGCACAGAGTTTTTCAAAAGGCACCTCCCCCACAAACCATCTTGCTCCACCCCAAGCAAGGATATTGCAAACACCATGAAAATACTACAGAGTGTTGGAAATGCTGGGGAAAGACTGACACCCGTTGGTTAGAGTACAGCTTCTCAAATAGGAGTGACGGGTGAGGTCATCGTGTGTACTGTGGCTATTCCTCCAGAATATGTGGTTTTCTTTTGAGGCTCAATGTCACTAAAAGCCTGATTCGTCAAAAGACAAACAAACAAAGCTACCATTCTTTACCTGAGAGAAGTTTTTTAATTGATCAGTAGGATGCAAGCATAAACACAGAAGCGTCCAGTGAGCATGGGCCCTGTGGTTTTCTTCCTGCCGGAACCTCTTGTGTTCTTTTCTGATACCAGTCCCAGCCTTTCTCAACCTTTCCCTTTCTCGGTGAGCACAGACAACAGGATTCACACTTGCCGGCTTCTCAGACGTTTTGAGGGCACTTATGGAAGAAGCAGATGGCTGGCCCCACCTCAGACCCATGAAGGGAAGCTCTGGAGGTGGGGCTGCAAATGCTCGGTTTAGACACACCACAGACTCACTTCCCATGTCCAAGTACTAGTGAGAGCAGCGGCCTAGTTTTCCTCCTCCTCGCCATTTGTCTATCCACTGCCTTTGACGAAGGAAGGAGTGACTCACAGGGGTGCTTCTCAGATGTACTGTGAGTTGAGTCACTGGGGAATCTTACTAAAAGGTAGACTTGGGTTTCATTGGTCTGGGGTGGGGCTTGAGCTTCTGCTTTTCCAACAAGCTCCCAATGGGTGCTGATGCTACTTGTCCTTGGACCACACTTTGAGTAACAAGGGCAAGAAATCTGTAACCTTTTACAGAATTTGACCCAACTCCACACCACTACCCTCACTCGCTACTGCACCCCACCCTCCATCATCCCCACTGGGGAAAACCTCCTCTTACCTAATGTAACACTGAAAATGTTTCTGCTCGGACTTTTTTATTATTATTATTATTATTATTATTATTATTGATTGTTAGAGAGAGAGAAAGGAAGCAAGAGTGTTCCTGCATGTGCCCTGACTGGGGATCGAACCAGCAAACTCTGTGCTTTGGGGCAAGGCTCTAACCAACCGAGCCATCTGGCCAGGGCTACTTGGCCTTTTGAAAATTGTGGATTTGCTTGTTCAGTAATAAATTCTGAAGGCCAGGCAGGCATTGACATTACACTATGCAGTGGTTGGCAAACTCATTAGTCAACAGAGCCAAATATCAACAGTACAACGACTGAAATTTCTTTTGAGAGCCAAATTTTTTAAACTTAAACTATATAGGTAGCTACATTGTTATTAACTTAATTAGGGTACTTCTAAGCTGGCCAAAGAGCCACACTCAAGGGGGTAAAGAGCCGCATGTGGCTCGCGAGCAGCAGTTTGCCGACCACGGCAAGGTAATCAAATAAAACTTACAGCAAAATTAGCTATTATTTCACAATGTACCATTAATAACGCACTGCATGGCAATTAGGCATGACTGCTAAGCAGACCACGTAATTGCCATAATTAATATTGCTTTTACACCAATCACATTTGAGATTTTCTCTTCTCAGGTGGTCATTTCTCTCCCATACAAAATCGTGTTCTCACTCACCTGATGATGAAACTGGAGTACAGATAATTTTGTGACATCATTTTGTTTTTGACATGCGAATAGTTTAGGAAAATAGAGGTGTTTGAAAGCTAAATCATTAAAGAGAAGAAAACAGAGTCTGAGAAAGTTAAAATCAAAACTTTCCAGATTTACAATCTCGTCTAGGCTGACTTTCTCTTCACGAGGGCCGCTGAATGGCTCAGCTACTTCCATGATAGGGAACTTGAACATCTTCAGAAAGACGGGGTCAACAGCTGGACACTGCTGCCCACAGAGAGGAGGGGGCAGGGACAGGGGCTGAGGAAAAGGGTACCGATGGTGAAACACCCACGTGAAAAGAAGCTTTGTTCAAGCACATTTTATGTCTTCCGTGGATGTTTAAGGTTGGAAGGTATGGAAGGAGAAAAGTGACCCTGGGAACAAAACTTCTAGGTTCTGCCTGGACCTGCAGTGGATGGAGGGAGGAGAGGACTCAGGCACAGCGCTGCCAGGGAAGGCCACTGTCAAATAAAACCCAGGAAAAACAAGAAAACGGTCACCTTTATTTTATTTGCATTTTCTTCTCCAAGATTCTATTTCAGCAATGCACTCTGGCCCACCAGTTAGAACAAGAAGAAATGGTTTATACAGTTGAAGGGCAGCAGAACGTTGTTGTTGTTGTTGTTACACGCTGTTGAGTTGGCTTTGCCTCCTGGCGACCCTAGAAAATTAATGATGTCCACAGCAACCTCGTTCAGCTCTTAGAGACTCATGCCTGGGGCTTCTTTTCTGGAGTCAGTCCAGCTCATGTTTGGCCTTCCTCTTTTCCTGTTGCCTTCTATTTTTCCCAAAATGATTATCTTTTCCAAAGTACCCTGCCTTCTCATGATGTGCCCAAATTAAAACAGCTTCTATTTTGCCATTTTTGTCTTCGATGGTGTTTCAGGCTTAATTTGCTCTGGGACCACACACTTGTCCATCTTTCTGGCAACCCAGGGTGTCCACAGAGCTCTTCTCTAACACCATCTTTCAAACAAATCATTTTTATTCTATCAGTCTTGTTCACTCCAGCTTCTGCATCTACACATAGGAATTGGGATTATGCCACCCTGGCATATTGTTTATTTAGAGCTAAAGCAATTAAGAAGAAGATACAAGAAGAGCTCTCTGCCCTCCCCCCATTGGCCTAAAAACAGGACATAAATTTGTAAAGATTTCTCCCATCCCTTCTCTATAAGAAGTACAGAAGTAAAGACAACTCTAGATCCTCATCAGCCTAGAGACAGGACCACAGAACCCATGTAACAGACTTTGTTAACTAGCTCTGATCTACCATTCATTTCCCCATATATTTATTTATCTTCCTGCAGTTTGCTGCTTTGGAAACTCAAATACCTTTTTCTCTGTCTGACCCATCTCGACACATTTATTGTTCTTTTGTTACAACGCTCTACAAGCCCCAGAGCTGACCACTGCTTTGAGTTACTCATCTGAGTGCTCTTATACTGCACAGGTCGATATACTTGTTAATCTGCCTTTTGTTAGTCTGATTTATAGGGCTCCCGACCAGAGAGTATCTAACATGGGTAGAGGAAAAAGATGTTTTTCTTTTCTTCCCCTACTCAGCTGACTGCAGAGAAAATTACCTTATGAAATTTAACAACTATAAGATAGTTTCTTAGAGAAATCAGTGAAGACTGTAACAGTACAAAGTGATTGCTAAAATCACCCAAAGATAATCACTGAGATGCGTTTTATTTTGTTGTAGAGTCCAGAAACACTGGGGGGGGGGGGGATAAGAGCAGTAGCCCAGACACAATAAAAAAAGAAAATACAGTAATAAATGACTGGTATGTGGTGGCCTGTAGACAGAATAGGAAGGACATGCTTCCTTGAGGGCCCAGCTTGCAGCGGGCTGAGCTATCTGGTCAGTTCCTGGCCCTCCACCTGAGCACTGATGAGAAGGGACAGGATGACATTTACAAGGCATGAGAAACCATTCGTTAAAGAGTCAGATCAGGCCCTGGCCGGTTGGCTCAGCGGTAGAGCATTGGCCTGGCATGCGGGGGACCCGGGTTCATTTCCTGGCCAGGGCACATAGGAGAAGCGCCCATTTGCTTCTCCACCCCCCCCCCTCCTTCCTCTCTGGCTCTCTCTTCCCCTCCCGCAGCCAAGGCTCCATTGGAGCAAAGATGGCCCGGGCGCTGGGGATGGCTCCTTGGCCTCTGCCCCAGGCGCTAGAGTGGCTCTGGTCGTGGCAGAGCGATGCCCTGGAGGGGCAGAGCATCGCCCCCTGGTGGGCAGAGTGTCGCCCCTGGTGGGAGTGCCGGGTGGATCCCGGTCAGGCGCATGAGGGAGTCTGTCTGACTGTCTCTCCCCATTTCCAGCTTCAGAAAAAAAGAAAAAAAGAAAAAAAAAGAGTCAGAACAGAGGAGGGATCAAAGGGACCAGAGGAAAAGAGGACAGAGGGAAAGGGGATGATAGGATGGGATAAACCTGAAGGGAAGGGGGGAGGGTGCTATGGGAGGGGGGCACGGGAGATGTTGAGGGGAATATGGGGGAGGGGGGATGCATTCGAGGTGACACTAGAATCTATGTAAACACAATAAATTAAAATCAATAATAAAAAAATAAAAAAAGAGGCAGAGCTCATACGAGAAATTTCCCTCGCTTCCATAATTTAGTCAGTAGAGCTATTCTATTTATTGGCACAAAAACATTCTTCAGAAGTCTCTACTTAAAACTTTTCCCTGCAAGATATGTTTTAATTTATAAGTTTATCATTTTTTTTTCATTCTCCCTCATCATTATACATTTTCAGATAAGAAACATATTCTACGAGGAATTTCCTGTTAAGGTATTCAGGGTGGTGTTTGAGCAACAAAGCTTAGACAGAAACCTATTGAGAGCATTTGAGATCATCTCCAATGGTAGCCCAGCTCCCCCAAAGAGCCCCAGGGTCTGCACATGAACCAGGGCAGCTTCTGTAAGACCCCGCTCGAATGCTGGCAGTAGAGAGCAGCCCTCCAGCCCCCTTCCGCCTCCTTCGGCAACGACCATCATGGCTCACTAGCTTTGACAGCTCTCTATGGTCCCCACATCACTTTGTGAAGAGAGCTCTTCCTGACTCTTCATGGGCCTGCTCTGTCCTTGGAATTTCCAGGTCGCCATGGGGCATTGCAAGTCTGCTGAATCAAAGTTTCTCCAGCCAGACTTGTACATCATGTAGTGGTAGTTTTATTTGAGTTAACAACGTAGTCTACTACACCCCGCAGAAGATGACTAATGTGGCCTATGAGAGAGGAACAGATGGGCATTTTGTAGTGTGTCTTTATGATGCAGAAATGTCACTCTGAGTCGTTCTACTGTGATGGTATGGCGATGTACTTAGAAACACGGGTTCTGAGGATGGACTACCTGGGTTTGAATCTATTTACTTACTGTGTGACATTAGGAAAGCTACAAAACCTATGTCTAGTGTCCTATTTATAAATTGAGGGGGAAATACATATATATATCATAGAAAGGGGGGGGAAAGTCAGTCTGATGTGTAGTAGCTATGGTGAGACTACCCTAAGATGGGGTGGGGTCCACTTTACTCAAATCAGATCCAGCCCAGGGAGTCGGACCTAGCAAATTACACCACAGACAATTATGCCTCTAAACAAGGAATTAAAATCTCAGGAGGGGGTAATTAAAGTTCCTAATTGCACGACATCCTTCAGAGATTCCCCCTCCTTCCATGAATTAGCATGCCTCCTTAGGTCCAGCCCTAAAGGTAAACTGAAAAGACTCAGCTAGATGTAAAAGAAATCAAATAGTGTGCAAAGACGCTCATTCTGCTTTTAGTTAAAAGCAGAACCACGATTCTCCTCAGTCTCTGTACTTCACTGCAGCCCACTGACACCGTGGGAGGATGCTGACCACAGGCAGAGTTAGGTCGACCGGGGAACCCAGGACACTCTGTGTCAGGACACCGTAGGTCACAAGGCGAGCTTACTTGTGACCATACAGCAACTCTTAACGTTGGCTGCCCACTGGAAACATCTGAGGGGTTCAACTACCCGCAGTGGTACGCTTGGAAACCGGTACTCAGGGAAAAGCTGGTTTGGGATTTGTACTATGTGCCCGTTGCTACGGGGAAAATGCTACCTGATGGCCAATCTAAGCCAACAACATAATGTCACTGACAGAGAGTTGGGAAGAGAAGCCCAGCAGGGACTGCCCAGCTCCACGCGGCTGCAGTGATGGGGCCTCACAGGAGGCGTTGTTTTAAATGGTGACAGCTGAGGCCTGAGCGGGCAGGGCCGTTGAAAACCCACCCCATAGAGCGTCGGCCTAGCGTGCGGAGGACCCGGGTTCGATTCCCGGCCAGGGCACACAGGAGAAGCGCCCATTTGCTTCTCCACCCCTCTGCCGCGCTTTCCTCTCTGTCTCTCTTTTCCCCTCCCGCAGCCAAGGCTCCACTGGAGCAAAGATGGCCTGGGCGCTGGGGATGGCTCTGTGGCCTCTGCCTCAGGCGCTAGAGTGGCTCTGGTTGCAATATGGCGATGCCCAGGATGGGCAGAGCATCGCCCCCTGGTGGGCAGAGCGTTGCCCCTGGTGGGCGTGCCGGGTGGATCCCGGTCGGGCACATGCAGGAGTCTGTCTGACTGTCTCTCCCTGTTTCCAGCTTCAGAAAAATGAAGAAAAAAAAAAAAGAAAGAAAACCCACCCCAGGTGATTCTAACGTGTAGCCATGTTGGCAAACCGCTGACCTAGTCCACATAGCTTTCTGTCTGGCTGCTTCCGCTAGTGCCTTTTCACCAGGCACCTACCGATCACCAGGTCAGTACACTACTTGTAAAATACTGTGGCTGGCGCGGGCCGGGTATTCACTTGGTCAGAGCTTCCTCCAGAGACACTGAAGTTCAATCGCCCCCAGGGTGCATACTAACAGCAACCAGTGAATGCCTAAATAAAGTGGAACAACAAATGGATGTTTCTTTCACCCCACCCCATCCCCTTTCCTCTCTCTATAAAATCAGTTAATTAAAAAATCAAACACTGTTCTATTTTAAGCTAATGTGCTTAGGGGAAGCTTCACCTGCTCACTCCCTATTCATTGCTCGTTGGAGGTGCGGGGCAGACGGCCTTTAAAAGTAATTCATTTATTCAAACACATACATTATGTAATGTGTTCGAGGCACGTGCTGGGCCCTCAGGTACCGGGTTGAAAAACACTCTAACTTCCAGAAGCTTCCAGTCTGGAGAGGGCGTGGTGCCGGCCGGCAGTGTGTGGGGGTGTGGTAGAGGGGCACAGTGAGGGGCACGGTGAGGGGCACGCGCAGACGCTGTGTGGGGCTGCCCCAGCCGCTTCCCACGCCATGCACTCGGGAAAGGGACTGGAGAGGCAAAGGCTCCCCTCCCCACCCGCCCTTGAAGCTGGGAGAGGCCATGAGATGGTTCTACCAGTGAGACAGCTATAAGCCAAAATCAGCTGGCACCTTCAGAAAGGCTTTTTCTTTTTCTGTTTTTTTAAAAAGTAAAGGCCAGCCTGACCTGTGGTAGCGCAGTGGATAAAGCGTGGACCTGGAATGCTGAGGTCGCCAGTTCAAAACCCTGCACTTGCCTGGTCAAGGCACCTATGAGAGTTGATGCTTCCTGCTCCTCCTCCTTTTCTCTCTCTCTCTCTCCTCTCTAAAAAATGAATAATAAATAAAGATAATATTTAAAAAAAAAAAAAAAAGTAAAAAGCATCCCGGATGAGCACCCCCACCCCCAAAAAAGAAAAAAGCAAAGCTGGGACAGCCTCTTTGCCCCACAGCCTGTCTTAGTTCTATTTGGACGCCAAGTCTGCTGCAGCCGTTTAGTAACCATGAGTTAAAAGCCAAAAGAAGCACAGATACTGTAACTATGGCGCCCTTCAGTCATTAAACTAGGTAATATGAGAAGCTTTCACTGGTTGCAGGCAGGCTTGGAAGTCACGTTTTCTCTGATTAGGGGCTGAATGGAACCTAAACTGGCAAACTGGCACCGCGACATACCCAGACTGGAAGGTGAGGATGCGTGCTTCCTAGCATAAATAACAAGTGAGCGGAGCCTTAGAGGACGAGACAAATTAGTAGTGGGGGAACGGGGAGAAAAGGGTTCCCAGCAGGAGGACGGGATGAGCTGAGCATGACAGCATTCGGCACACTTGCCGCCAGCAGCAGCAGAGGCTGACAGACCAGACCGTGGAGGGGACCGGGGCGGGGAGGCGGTGGAGCTGGGGAAGCCCGTAGACACCAGGCCCTGAGCATCCTCCGTGGCCACTGGGAAAATGAGGACTTTCTCCTACGAAGGTTAAATCTAGAAGAATTTTAGGCTGAGAAGGTACATGATCAAATTTGTATTTTAAAAAGATAATATGACCCTTTAATGTAAGTAAGATGTTAAGATGTTACTTCTAAGAATTTTTTTATTCAACTTTTTAAGATTTATGATAAGGAACAAAAATCAGACAAAAAAAAAATTTAGATGTCACCAAATAGGACATGGTCAAATAAATTATGATATCACCCAATGATGGATTTTTTTGCACCCATATTTTTAGTGAGTGTATTGTTATTATAGTAATATAATAACTAAAGAAAATGCACAGTATAAAATTATGTAGCACAAACTGTCTTTTTTTTTTTTTCAGGGGAAAAAATGGAGAAAAAAACTAGAAAAAAATTATGAAATAGTAATAGCCATTCTTGCTAGGTAGTAAAAATACCACAGATATTTATTTTCTTCTTTTATAATTTTTATTTTCCAAATTTTCTATGTAAGCATTTTTATAATGGGGGGCGGGGATGGGGAACTATTGGGTAAAAGGTAAGACTGGCAGCTAAAGGGTGGCCAGACCAAAAGCCGAAAAATCTGTTAGTTGGCGTTGAGTGTACATTTAATTTCTGAGTGTTTGTGCTGGCAGCTCGAAGTTGGAAAACAGTATTCTAGGAAATTATCTGACCTGCTCCCCTCCCAGAAGCCTACGATGGCCCCCCTCAAGACTTCCTGCTATTCTGGAGTCCTACGCTGTCACTTACAAGCTGAGCACTCCTAACTGACCTCTCCCTCGGCGGCTTCCGCTGCTCCGTCTTTCCCACTGCGCTGGGTAAGCCTCCGCCTCACTTCTCTTGGGAGTGAGAATTCTAACTTTCCTTACATCCCAGGATCAATGTGGTCACATGTTTGTGTTCCCACATTAGTCACAGTTTCGGCTCTGACTGTGGCTTCTGTCCAGTGCAGCCCTGGACAGCCCTGGTGTGTATCGTGGGACTCTGTATTACCCATGAATGGTAACAATTGAACTGCAGTGGCCAGGCTGGGCACTGACTCAAGGGCAGTTAATCAGTGGGCTGGCATTTTAACCCTGAGCCAGGCCCGTCAGGTTCTTCCCTCGGGGACTTCAGTTGGGAGGTACAGAGAGAACCAGGCAGTTAGCAGGCACTAAGGGTGAAGAGACGCATAGATGAAGCCAGGAGGGAAGGCTGTGGTCATGATAAGTCATGGCCAATCTGTCATGAGAAAGCAGAGACTATGACTATGCAGATTCAATGATGTAGAAAAAAAATGTGCAGAGGAGAGGGGAACAGTGAGAGGTGAACAGAGTAAACCTCCAGAAAATAGCAGACCTGCCCAAATGGGAGAGAATTAGAGTGCAGGTTCACAAATCCCAGCTATTGAGGTTAGCTGTTGTTGCCTTAATGAATGCTGGCTGACCTTCTGTTTTGTTATTTTTTATTTTGGCTCGTTGCCCTATGTTCCATGTGTTTCCTTGTAAGAATAAACCTTATGCCCCACTTTCCTTTGACCTTTATTTGACTTACAAAAGTCTCGTTTCTGGAAATCAGAAGGGCTGAACTTGAATTGTGATAGATTCATTTATATATTAATTGAATTGTTAATTCACTTATTAGTTCTTTCATATAGTCTACACAATACATAGAAATTGTGCCAGTATTCTATTTACTAAGGGTAAAAAGATGTATATGCAATACCAGCCCTTACTGACTATTCAGTATTAGCTCTCATGGTGGTGATAGATAGAAGATAAATATGATAGGGAAATGGGAGGATGGAATGGATATGATTGAACATGGAGTATGGGTGACAGAGGATATAAGGAGAGCAAAGGAGAAGAAAATTGTTTCAGGCTTCTGCCTGGGTCATTGAGATAATGCCAATGTCATTCTCCATAGTAAAAAACAAACAAACAAACAAAAAACACATTGATTTAAGGATATCCCAGTCTGGATCCAATATGAAGCTATAGAAAGAGTTTATAATTTAGCATAGGTTTGGGGCCAATAAATATTACCCATACTATACATATTTGGACCTGTGGCTTTTACAGTGAGAAGAAGACTAAGAACAAAATTCTGGGCTACACTAATAATTAAAGACAGGCCAAAGAATGAAGGTCACAGGAAGGGAGCCAAGTAGCAGTGATCCATTAGTAGGAAAACCAGGAGAGCAATATATTGTGGACACTGAAGGGCAGGTCACTTCAAGGAAGACATGATATCTAGTGCAAATGCCACAGAGATGGTGTAAGGAAGATATGGGCTGAAAAATGCTCGTTATATTTATTATATGGAAGTTACTGGTGACCTCGATGAGAGGGCTTAGTGAGAGAATCATGAAGACATCAGCGAGCCGAGGATCAAACAGTACGCATGGATTATCCACTAAGTAAGCTAGACTCTAACGGGTAGGAGAGAGGCAGGAGCTCCCCAAGGTGGATATGTGCGGGGATGTACAGTCAGGAATGAATGGGGTCCTTTTATGGAGCTTAGCCACTTGTTTCCACCATTTCAGCATAAGGTGGGAAATTTAACTCTCAGATTCTAAATATCCACCCAGAATTGCTCCCTTGTGTTCTGGGCTCCTCCCCACTTTTCCCAAGTCCATTGTGAGCCCCTGCATGAGCTCCTGATGCTGTCTCTTCTACCCAGACCTCTCTTTCTGCAAGACTGGAACAGAATCAACCACTCTTCAGCTTGTACCCTGTCTCTGGTCCTCCCAACCACTATACACCTGACTACAGGATGCACGTGTCATTCTTTTTTAAAAATTATAGAAGTAAAGTGAAAAATATATTGTATAGGAAGTCACTAAAAGCTGTGCTCAGAGTGGGGTTGGGGAAGGGGAGGCAGGTGTGGCCGAGAGTGAGCACAGGCCCTTCGAGTTAGATCCCCTTCTGGGCTTCCCTGCATGTGCTGGCCCCTACTCACATATCTCCCAAAACCAACATTAATCTCCAAGGACAGACTTATAAAGGGGAATAAAATACATTTTCAACTCTTTGGTGATTTTCAATATTTCATTCTGCGAGGATACACAATATGATATGTAATCCCTGTTTACACCAGTGAGATCTTGTGATGAGATACTTAAAAAGAACTCAAATGTTAAACTTTGGTGAGGATTCTCCTCAGTTTCCATGTGGGGAAAGGGAAGGGAGTGCTTCGTGCCTAGCCTGGCTCCGCAGGCAGGAGGGAAAGGAAGGGATGATCAGGGAAGCCCGTCCCAGGAAGTAGAAGGGGCGGGGCTTGGAGTGAATAGCTCCACTACTGAGGCAGGAGGGAAAGGGGCGGGGCTTGGAGTGAGTAGCTCTACTGAGGCAGGAGGGAAAGGGGCGGGGCTTGGAGTGAGTAGCTCCACTACTGAGGCAGGAGAAGGATGAAAAGGTTGTTGGAAGGGTTATTGAAATAGAGTTTGAAATGATGTTGAAAAGTAAGTACTTGTGATTCTGAAAGTAAAAACACTGAAATACAATGAGGAAGATAAAGCTAAGGTCAAAGAACAGGAAATTGTGTTTGCAAATTTTAAGTGGGAAGCAATTCTGAAAATTTGTTAGAGTTCAACCTCACCAACCTGGAGTGGAGGTGAATGTCCTTAGACTTTAAAAGCACAAAAAAAAAAAATGGAAGAACTCAGATACAAAATGAGATGACTACTTATATATTTATGTATGTATGTATGTACTTATTTATTCTATAAAAAATGAAGTATAGACGTTGAATTTTTTCAGAATGATGGGAAGTCAGGCTAGAAGAAAATACGATACACAAAAACATGTATCTGCAATAGCCGTGCCCAGGGCTCACATATTTGGTGTGTAGAAATAACAAAGAACAGACTGTTTTGCAAGAAGCAGCCACAGAAAACGAAAAGAGCCCATGTGGCTTAGCGCTGAGAGTAGCGAAGAAGGCAGCCCACACCAGAGAGGGCTGCAGGGAAGCATGGAGTCCTGCAAGGACAAGGCCAGTTTTCTCGAAAGCTGGGAGATAGCATAATCCTTGTGGGATGAGCTTAACTCGTGCAGGAGACTGGGGTCATGTATTTAGTACAGGGATGAGAGAGAGCACAGGAGGAAGATAAGTGACCTTGGATGGGGCCAGGACAGGAGTTACGAAGTAGTACGGGAAACATAGTGAAATATTTCGTTGGTTAATTTCTTTAGACTCTTCTTCCCTTTCTCTTATTTATTCAGTCATTTATTTTGTCACTATGGTCTCATGAACCTTATACTTTAGGTTATAATCCAATACTTAATTATTTATTTTGTTGTTCAAATTGTTTGGCTTACTTACACTCTGCCATTACTATATTCTTCTGTATTTCCTGCACCATCCCTAAGATCAGCCCTTCCTCCCAGAAACCCTAGTTCCTTAGATTAGAGGATGAAACCATGCTATTAGAAACCAAAGTCCAGGGGCAAAGTGTGCTTCTTAGTGGAGTGTCATTGGTTGTAGGCCCATTCCGCAGACCAAGCTCAGACATACGTACATATACTAACCAACAAACACGCATACCTATATTTTCTGTATCTATACATCTGTATCTTTATTAAGCTAGACTTTAGTTCATTCTGATATCTCCAAATCCAATCCCGTCTAACATGGTTAATTCTAGCCTTCTCCCCAGCTCATTTGAGGCCCCTCTCTCAGCAGGGAGGAACCTGACTCCCACAACCCATCATTCACTTACTTATTGTTCTCTCCAGTGTGTGTGTACAGATGTTTCTGAATTGTTCACATGTACCTCCCCCCAAAAAAACACAACATTAGCCATTGGAGCACAGTGTGCTTATTTACAGTTCATTTTGTCTTTAGTCTTACAGTTTCCTGTCAAAACTCCGTTTTCCAAAGTTATTTAGTCACCTTTCTCTCCATATTCTCGTTGGTTAAATTTGAGTTTTCTGTACTTATGTTTGGCTATGGGATTATCAAACAGCTTTCTATCTTACAAGCATTGATATCTATCATTTCCACGAGCCTAACTTTTATTTTAAAAAGCAACATGCTCCTTTATTTTTCTTTTTTTCTTTAAAGATGTACTATGAAGATATCCAGCATTAAATTATATTTTTTTAGTTCAAAATATAAATATAAACAAAATGTCATTGTAAAAAGACAGATGTATGTAATGGAAATTGATTGAAGAACATGATTCATAAGGACCCTATGCCAGCAGACAGTGATTGTCAGGTCAGGGACAGAGAACAAGGGTAAAGAACTAAGAAGACGTTGGCAGTGATGGCTGAGAGCGAAAATGATGCACTGCCTTGGGTGTTATGTGCTTTGGGAGGAAAATATGCCTCAGTGTTATATACCTTGGGAAGAGATTAGGCAACAGGGGATTTGAGTAATCCATGGCTTTCCAGGAAGCCTGAGGGGACAATGGAGGTTTGGCCAGTACCACCAAGAGAGGATAGTGGAAATATAGTTCTTTGGTTTCTATCTACTGAGGGGAATTCCTGATTCCTGGCTACTGTCAAGACTCAGCACATGGTGTGGATGCCCGGGAGACTGGGGGTAAACATATAAACAGATACACATCATTTTGCAGACTCCTTTGGGACAATGGCAGGTGTAAAGCAGTCTGCCAAACTCATGTTTGGTCTATGTATTGAATAGTGTTTCATGTTAAACTCTTAAATATCAGTTTGTTAACAGAAGGCTTGCTCAGTATTTTTGCTTGTTCAGTATTTTTGCTAGGAAAATGGGAAATGCTCTACCACAATACCCCGCTGAGTACCATGGAAGTTACATAAAAAGCTGTACGTGTAGATGTGCTACTGCATGTCTAGAGTAATCTACGGGTAGGCAAAATTTGCTATCCCGGTCATTTCTCGACATTCCATAGAGACCCTGGTATCCAGGATTACAATTATGCTAATGTTCAAGAAGTCATCATAAAAATCATCTTTAAATGCTCTAACTGGAAGGGATGGTTGTAGCTTAACCTTCTGATTCCTGATCATGGAACCAACTGGAAAAGAACTTGTAAAAGGACATTAGAAGTAAAAAATAATTGGGTTTTATCAGATGTTTGGGAAAAAGTAGTAATCTAATGTCATGCCTTTTGGGGCCATGTCTTTAGACTACCTACCACATCAAAAGACCTGGCATTCTACGCAACTGAATATATATTAAAGAGTGTCAGTAATGTGAGCATTGTGCCGGGCTTTGAGGGTTTCATGCAAGGATGATTCAAACACACTCAATGCTCATAAGGAGCTTACAACCCATCAGAGCAAACAGGAAACACACACACAGGTGATGGTTGCATCAACTTTATGGTGTAGGTAATCTCAGGGATGGGCCAGCCTTCAAGGATGAGTGGAATTTCACAGGGTAAAGATGAGAAGGACAGCACTTTAGACCAAGTGACCAACAAGGCACAGGTGTCAAAGATTCAGAGTATTGAGGGAAGATTTACTAGTTCAGTTTGGCAAGAGCAATGATTTTCAGAATGTGGTTCCTGGGCCATCAACTTCAGCATCACCTGGGAACTTGGGAGAAATGTAAATGGTCAGGTCTCACCATAGAGTCACCAGCAATTTCTCACTCAGGTGTATATTCCAAGAAATTCAAAAAACCTATGCCCACACAAAAATTTGTACTTTGGTGTTTATAGCAGCATTATTCATAATAGACAAGAACTAGGAACAACTCAACTGATAAGTGGATAAATAAAAAGTGGTATATCCATTCAGCGAAATACTGCTCATCCATAAAGAGGAATGAAATACAGATACATGTTACAACATGGGTGAACCTTGAAAGCTTTGTGGTAAGTGAAAGAAGCCAGTCACAAAGGACCACATGTTGTGTGATTGCATTTATATGAAATGTCCAGAATAGGCAAACTTCCAAGGACTTGGGAGAAGGGGGGGGATGAGAAATGTCTGCTAACGAGTTTCTTTTCAGGTGATGAAATGTTCTACAATTAGTCATAATGGTTCTACCACCTTGTGAACAAATGAAAACCACTGAATTGTGTACTTTAAAAGAGTCACTGTTGTGGGATCTAAAGTATGTCTCAATTCAAAAAAGAAAAAGAAAAAATATCCCAGGTCTCATTGCAGTTCTGAATCGGAAGCCCTGGGGGTGGGACCCAGCAGCCTGTGCTTGAGCCAGCCCTCTGGGTGGTTCTAATGTCCTACACAAACCATCTGCATCTCAGTTCTGGATAGATGTTATTATTATTTATGGAACTTAAAAGGTTATCTATTTCTTGGACCCCATGCCTAGAGGTTCGCATTCATTAGGCCAGGGAATCAGTCTTTTTTGAAAGCTATCGTGTGACTGTCCTGTGCATCACAGTTGAGAACCACTGGCCTGGCACCTAAGGCATGTGCGGGTGGATAATGAGTGATGGTGCAGGTGGAGAATGGAGAGAGAGGTCGTGGTCTCACTGTACAGGGCCTTGAAAAACAGCCTCCAGGGGAGGGAGGAGGAGATTGTTGTATCTGCATGGTTAGATTATTCTGGCAAAAGTGGGAGTGGAAGAATTGGTGTCAGTAGGCACTGAAGGCCAGGAAGATCAGTTGGGAAATTTTGATAGAAGCAGCCAGTCCCATGCAGGTTTGCATAGGATTCGGACAGTCGGTAAAGAAACCATGGAGCCAAAAACTGGTGGGCCATAGTCTTTAATCCTAGCTTGCACCCGGCGGGCAAGTAAAAATACACACTGGGCTCCAAAACCCACTCACATTCAGTGCTCACAAAGCCACTGACTTATCCGAGTTTCCTAGAATCAAAGGTTTCTAGCTCACCAGCCTTATTCTCCTCAGTTCCCCATCTCCTTCCTTATCCCAGATACAAACTCTGCACAGACTGGCATCTCACTCAGCACTCTGCCATCTTGGCTGCTTCTCCTGGCCTACTCCACGTGGCCTCCTTCTGCTCTCTGCTCTGCTCTCTCCTCTAATGATAATCTCAGGAACCAAGAGAGCAAACTCTCGTTCTGCCCCCATTTTATATTGTAGCTTCACAACCTCTAATCCAATATATAAAATAGGGAAGTCTCTAATACAAAGTCACTTCTCTGAGGCATGATTGGATACAGAGAAACCCAGGGTGAAATCAGAATTGTGATGGGAGGCATAAAAAGGAAGAATTTAAGTGCAAGAAACATGGCGATCAGTATACAGGATGTGAAAACTGAGCCGGGGGGGGGGGCGGGAGAGGGAAGGGTCCAAAGCTGTCGTCAGAGTTTTAAGTTGATTGGATGAAGATTGGATGAAGGTAATGCTATTAAAATAAATAAGAAGATCAAACATTTCTGTTGGTGTTAAGAGCTACCTTTTTTAAAAAAAAAAGCACAAGCACTACAACTATTCCAAGAGCAAATCAGTTTCTGTTGTATTTTTCTAAAATTATAATTGCAAATATATTTCATCAGTTATTGGAGCCCTTATTAGTTTCCTATTGCTGCTAAAATAAATTACCTTACTCTTAGCAGCTTAAAATCAACACAACTATTATCTTACAGTTCTGTAGGGAAAGTGTCTGAATGGGGTCTCACTGGGCTAAAGTTAAGGTATTGACAGGGCTGCATCTCTGTCTGGATCTGGAAGGTCTAAGACAGGGGTCAGGAACATTTTTGGCTGAGAGAGCCATGAATGCCACATATTTTAAAATGTAATTCCATGAGAGCCATACAATATGTGTAACACTAAATACAAGTAAATGTGTGCATTTTATGTAAGACCAACCCTTTTAAAGTACAATAAGTCTCTGAATTCTTTTTTTTTTTTTTTTTTGTATTTTTCTGAAGCTGGAAACAGGGAGAGACAGTCAGACAGACTCCCGCATGCGCCCGACCGGGATCCACCCGGCACGCCCACCAGGGGCAACGCTCTGCCCACCAGGGGGCGATGCTCTGCCCCTCCGGGGTGTCGCTCTGCCGTGACCAGAGCCACTCTAGCGCCTGGGGCAGAGGCCAAGGAGCCACACCAGTGCCTGGGCCATCTTTGCTCCAGTGGAGCCTCAGCTGTGGGAGGGGAAGAGAGAGACAGGGGGGGAGGGGTGGAGAAGCAGATGGGCGCTTCTCCTATGTGCCCTGGCCGGGAATCGAACCCGCGTCCCCTGCACACCAGGCCGATGCTCTACCGCTGAGCCAACCGTCCAGGGCCTGAATTCTTTTTAATAACGTTGTTATGCTGTTGCAAACCAATGATGAATAAAGTACTTCTTACCATTAATGCAACTTCTGGTACTGCATGGTTTTGCTGATGGCTTTGTAGTCTGGTTGATATGTGGTGAGGTTAAGTTTCATGCAGGTATTGAGACTTCCATCCGTTAAACGTGATTGTAGGTTGGTCTTAACATTCTTTAGATGTGAAAAAGACTGCTCACATGCATACATAGAGCCAGACATTGTCAATACAGCAATACTTACACGCTGTAGTGTGTGGTATGTGACGGGAAGTGCACTCCAAGTTTTGACAATCAGCTGGTCAGCGAGTTGAAGTTTTTTCATTTCTCCCCACTTGTGTTTGCTCATCAACTCTGCTTGCTGTCATGCAAGTCTTTCCAAATCTTCATTCGGTGACTTGAACTTATTCACTCTCATGTCTGAGGCCTTCAGGTCAGTAGCTTGTAGCTCAAAATCTCTGATGGAGACACCGGGGATGTAACTCAGGTAGGTGCTGTCCACTGCACACTCATATGGATGGGTGATGAACTTAAAAAGATGAGTGCGCTCATGAAATTCTCCAAAGCGTGCTTTGAATGACTGCAGCAGATTAGATGTGAAGCCCGCTAGCTGCTGGAGATCAAGATGTTGAGCAGGGTCGCTTGCTGTGCATGCATCTTTAAACTCCCCCAGTTTTTCAAAGTGTAGTAAATGACCTGTTTCAATGTCAGTGATGAAGAGTTCCAGCTTGTTTTCAAATGCAAACACTGCTTGTTGAAGGGATAAGACTGTATTTCCAACGCCTTGCATTTTCACATTGAGCTGGTTCAGATGTTCAGTCATGTCCACGAGATAGTAGAACTTTAGGAGCCACTCAGTGTTAGCTAACTCAGGATGCTCGATGTTTTTCATTTCAAGAAAAGTCCGGATTTTGCTAAGACAAGCCGCAAAACGGCTGAGCACCTTCCCTCTTGACAACCAACACACATTGCTGTGCAGAAGCAGACCAGGATAATTATTCTCAACTTCATCCAGCAGTGTTTTAAAATGGCGATCATTTAAAGCAGTGTTTTAAACTGGCGATCATTTTATTGTTGCTCGGGCAACAATAAAGTTGACCACCCGAATAACCAGCAACATCACCTCATCAAGCTGCTTGCCACACATCTGAGCACAAAGCGCCTCCTGATGTAGGATGCAGTAAAAACTTAGGATGGGTCTCCTTTCATGTTCACGAAGAAGTGCTACGAATCCTCCATTTTTCCCCACCATGCACAGAGCACCATCGATACACACCGAAATAAGTTTATCCATTGGTAGATTTTTTTCTTTAGTGAACTCAGTGAAAGACTTGAATAAATCCACCCCTCTCATTGTCTCTTTCATAGGCAAAACAGCAAGACTTTCCTCACATAGTGTGTCACTGACAGCATAACTTGCAATCACACTGAACTGGGATAAATGGCTTACATCTATTGACTCATCCAAAGCGAGAAAAAAGAATGGTGCTGCATTTATGTCCTTCACCTGTGTTGCCTCAATTTGATTTGCCATCATGATGGTATGATCATGAACAGTTCTTGCCGAAAGAGACATGTCTTTTATTCATTTGATTATCTTGTCTTTATTCGAAAAGTCGTCAAAAAGTTCATTGGCAACATCAAGCATGAATGTTTTGGCATACTCCCCATCTATGAATGACTTTCCGTTTCTCACAATTGCTAAAGCACCAGCAAAGCTAGCCGAATGCCAGTCACCTTGTTGGGTCCAAACACTGAGTTGCTGCTGACTAGTTTACACTCTGCACAGTAGCTCTTGACATGCTTTCTTCCTGCTGACCCCTACTTGATATTTCGATGCAAATGTAGTATGGCATGTGTCGAAGTGTCGCTTTATATTTGACCGTTTCATTGACGCAATTTTATCATTGCATATTAGATACACTGCAGAACCTGCTCTCTCCACAAAGGTGAATTCCTCTGCCCATTCCTGCTGAAAAGTATGATACTCCTCATTTTTTTTTGTTTTAGCCATCTTCTTCATCAAAAGGGTTTCTGCAATTAGCTAGCTGACTACTTGATTAAAAGGAGGGAAGTTTACTTCCTGACTTTACAATGACCCGTGTATGTTACGCATTATCCAATAAAAATTTGCTGTTGTCCCGGAAGACAGCTGTGATTGGCTCTAGCCACCTGCAACCATGAACATGAGCGGTAGGAAATGAATGGATTGTAATACATGAGAATGTTTTATATTTTTAATGTTATTATTTTTTTATTAAAGATTTGTCTGCAAGCCAGATGCAGCCATCAAAAGAGCCACATCTGGCTCGCAAGCCATAGGTTCCCGACCCCTGGTCTAAGAGATACTCCATTTCTTTGCCTTTTCTAGCAGCTAGAGGCCATTTGGATTCCTTGGCTAGTGGAGCGTTCCATTTTCAAAGCCAACAATGGTGAGTTGAATTTTCATTTTACAACACTCTGACTTCCCTTGTCTCCCTCTTTCACTTTCAAGGGACCTTGTGATTGCATTGAACCCACCCAGATAATCCAGGATAATCTCCCTATTTTAAGCTCAGCTGGTCATCAACCTTAATTCCAGTTACAACCGTCATTTTCATTTGCCATAGAACAAAATATAGTCACAAGTTCTGGGAATTAGGACATGGACATCTCTGGAGGCCATTATTCTGTTGATCATAGAATTATTTCTTATTGTTAGACTCATCATGATACAAATTCAATTTATGACATCCAAGTCCATTTTAGTATTTTGTAACATAGATAAAATTTTGTTTCCTTTTTACAGAGTCCTTACTTTATGATTTGAAACTAACTACCATAAGTCAGATAACAGTGAGTTTATTTATAGCTTATAATTCAACATAGAGGAATAAAACTAACTTGAGTGTGAGTATAAGCAAATTGCAAGGATTCTTTTCTGTTGTTACAGAAATTAAGAAATTTCTTACTCATTTCCACTATTTTTCTTCAACTTTTGTCCTCTTTATGAGACTTGTACTTCTCTGCTAAGGCTGCAGTAACGAAGGACCACAGGCTGTGGGGCTTAAACAACAGCAGTTTGTGTTCTCACAGTTCTGGAGGCTGGAAGTCTGAGATCAAGGAGTTGGCAGAGTTGGTTTCTTCCTAGGCCATCGGGAAGGCCCTGTTCTAGGCCTCTCTCTGTGGCTGGTGGATGTCTGTCTTTCCTCTGTGCCTTCAGTCATCTTCCCTCTGTATGTGTTTGTATCCAAATTTCTTCTTCTAAGGACATCAGTCCTGTTGGATAGGGCCCACTCTAATGCCCTCATTTTAATGTAATCGCCCCTTTAAAGATTGTCTCTAACTACAGTCACATTCTGAGGTGCTAGAATTAGTGTTAGATTTTCAACATATGAACTTTTGAGGGAAACAAAATTCAGCCCGTAACATAATAGGATAATTATGTTATTCCATGCTAGGTAAACTTATTACAAGAGGAATCTCATGTGCCCCCTCTGGTGATTGGTGCATCTTTTGGGAAGGATTCTGAGGGCGTATCTAGGTGTGGTTGGAAAGAGCACTGTGACAGCAATCATGGCCATGGTCACCAGCTGGTGGTGTGGCAAGTAGTCTGTCATGGATTTGCAAACTTTCTCAGTGACAGTTACCACATTGAGGATGAGAGTTCCGTGCTATATACAGAGTAGACTACCATCCAGGAAAAAGAACATTGGATGTTCATGTACTGAGCCATCAGTTAGATTATAACCTAGAATTTATTGTCCCATCTCCACTAGAAGTTTTTATTTATTTGTTTATTTTATTTTTTTATTTTTTTGTATTTTTCTGAAGCTGGAAACGGGGAGAGACAGTCAGACAGACTCGTGCATGCGCCCGACCGGGATCCACCCGGCACGCCACCAGGGGCGACGCTCTGCCCACCAGGGGGCGATGCTCTGCCCCTCCGGGGCGTCGCTCTGCCGCGACCAGAGCCACTCTAGCGCCTGGGCAGAGGCCAAGGAGCCATCCCCAGCGCCCGGGCCATCTTTGCTCCAATGGAGCCTTGGCTGCGGGAGGGGAAGAGAGAGACAGAGAGGAAGGAGGGGAGGCGGGTGAAGAAGCAAATGGGCGCTTCTCCTATGTGCCCTGGCCGGGAATCGAACCCGGGTCTCCACTAGAAGTTTTGATATTATTTGTACTATATGGTTCCCGACTTGACCAGTGTCTAAGTACGTACGTAATAATTAGACAAAGTGCCTGTTTAGTGCCGGTCTCAGCCTAACTCTAACAGCCAGACATGCCTCGGGGCTCTTACCTGGGCAGTGAGCTTCCCAGACGTCTCCCATTCCCAAACCAGTGTTACAGTAGACTCACCCTTGTGGTGCTTATTATGATTGCATGATGTCCTTTAGCAGTCAACATTAGGAAACTTTGAAGAAGAAAAAAAGAGTTGATTATTTACAGGCCCTAAGTATGCAAGGCATGCCAGGGGCACACGGCGAGGGCGAGGGTAGAGAGAGGGAGGCAGAGTACAGGGGCCCGGAGTTCTGCTTTTTCTTGCTATTAAGAGTTGAGGTAGAGCGTCGTCCTGGCGTGCAGGAGTCTGGGGTTCAATTCCCGGCCAGGGCACACAGGAGAAGCGCCCATCTGCTTCTCCACCCCTCCCCCTCTCCTTCCTCTCTGTCTCTCTCTTCCCCTCCCGCAGCCAAGGCTGCACTGGAGCAGAGTTTGCCCGGGCACTGAGGATGGCTTCTTGGCCTCTGCCTCAGGTGCTAGAATAGCTCTGATTGCAGCAGAGCGACGCCCCAAGGTGGGCAGAGCATCGCCCCCTGGTGGGCATGCCAGGTGGATCCCGGTCGGGCGCATGCGGGAGTCTGTCTGACTGCCTCCCCGTTTCCAGCTTCGAAAAAATACCAAAAAAAAAAAAAAAAAAGAGTAGAGGCCTAGGGTTTTGTGCACTCACTATTGGTGCATTTAAAATATAAGAGTGGGGATTTATAGCACAGGAAGAGAGGAAAAAAAGTGGCCTAAATGGTTAGTTATCAAAATCAACCAAGATTTCTAAACTAATGGAGACGCTGTGGGGGGAGGAGGCCTGGCTCTTTGCTCATGTGACTGTTGATACGAACTTCACTGAAGAGGGTGCCTCTCTGCAATGCGCACCTGGGCAGGTAGAGAAGAAAAGCCAACTTCCGGGACTACCACTACGCTGCGGGGCGGTACACGTCGTTGACCAGCCGTTAATGTGAATTATCCATTTATGAAGGAGGGGTGTTATAGGAAAAATGAATCATTAGAGAAGATAGCCATTCATTATGTAACAATAATACATTTTGACATTGCCCACAAAAATGAATTTAAAAACTTCATCTGGGAACCTGGTATTGTTTTCACTGAAAGTGACAAAATATTATTATTCAAGGATTAATATGGCTTTTATAAGATTAACTTTGTGCAAAAAAAAAATGGGCTATCATCTCTAGAATGGTCCAATTATTATTAGAACTCTGCTTGAAAACCACAGCTTCGAGTCAGCCGTTCACAGGGCAAGCTACCTGGTACTATCACTGCTGAGAGTGAATCTGTAGCTGAATTTAAGAAAATCAAGGTTATATACAGATGATGTATTGTAGACTTGTGTAGCTGAAAGCTGTATAATTGTATTAACCAATGTCATCCCAATAAATTTAAAAAAAATTTTTTTTAAAGAAAAGAGGGATTAGAGCCTTATCCAAGTCATCCCAGTCACATGGCTCTATTCCCACATACCCACCCGGTCTGCAAAGTGGTCCTGACAGGAAAAGTGGTGCCACAGCGTGGCTAACGGCTTTGGCTGAGACTTGGCGTTATTCGGTAACAGGAGTCAGTTACACTGGGTTACTGATGTTTGACGACTCAAATCCACAGACTCCCAGAGATTTTACAAGATAAACTCGAATGCATGCCGATGGACTCTACACCTTGTTACCTTGTTTTTCTTTACCACAAAAGTTAATCTTTGCCAAGAAGTACAGAGTGGGACCGAGCTGGCTTCCTGCCACTCTGCTTAAGATCATGGGGAAGGTGTCGTGTGAGGCTGGAGCACAAAAGAACCAGTGTGACATTGCCAGATCTGCCGACATCAGCGCCTTCCTCTCAGGGTGACCTGAAAACCGGGGAGCCAGGACTGACTAGAGTTACCAAGGAACGGCACAGGTAATCACTCCTGTCTGTTCGCAGACAAATGGAGAGACATCGCCTGGTACTTCTCACTATAATTTTAAGTGCTCAAGTAACATATAAATATGAATTATTGTAAACATATACATATATGAGTCATTTTTAAAATATTAATACACAAGTGTAGAAAAGTACAAGATATGTAAATATAGATATCTACATGTACATATGTCTCAAATATTTTACCTATTATTCAGCAATTTGCTTTTTTTTTTTTTTTTTTTGTATTAATATTTTTCCAAAGGTAGAAGCCGGGAGGCAATCAGACAGATTCCCGTATGTGCCTGGCCAGGATCCATCCAGCATGCCCACCAGGGGGCGATACTCTGCCCATCTGGGGCATTGCTCTGTTGCGACCAGGGCCATTCTAATGCCTGAGGCGGAGGCCATGGAGCCATCCTCAGCGCCCAGGCCATCTTTGCTCCAATGGAGCCTTGGCTGCAGGAGGGGAAAGAGAGATAGAGAGAAAGTAGAGGTAAAGGGTGGAGAAGCAGATAGGCATTTCTCCTGTGTCCTGGCCAGGAATTGAACCCAGGACTTCCACATGCCAAGCCGACGCTCTAGCACTGAGCCAACCAGCTGGGGCGAACTTGCTTATTTTTCACTTAGCACTTTGCTATATTAATCCATAGGTGTCCCTCTTCTTTTAAGTTGCTACATAGTATCATAATATAGTATCTTATATAATCACTTTTTCTATTGCTTGCCATGTGGTCAGTCCCAACTCTCAGGCACTAAAAATGCCATTGTGTATAAACTCCCTTTTCCACAACTTATTCTGACTACAAGTGGGAATTTTCTCTACAGTAGAGTCAAGAAAGAGCAAACGTTGAAGAAAGCATATGGTATTTTGATTTTAATGAATACTGACAAGTGGCCTCCCCAATCACGTTTCTATCACATTACAACTAGCAGTACATGAGAGGAGAACCTTTTTCCCTGTGCACTTTCCCAGTAGTTATATTGCCAACGCATATATTGCAAATGGTATCCTCCTGTAGTTTTAATTTGTAGTTCTTTCCTCTAGTGTTTGTATGCTTGCTAATGTAAAACAGGAGCATCCTTGCATGTGCGTCTGCATGCGCGTGCATGGGAGATGCTGTGGGGACGGAAGTGCATGTGAAGATTGGAGACCGGGTCTGGAAGTGAGTGGTAGCTTACATTTGTTCATCTACATTTTCTTGGCCAGAATTCAGTCGCAAATACCTGCTAACTATAAGGGGGCTGAGAAAGAGTCTTTCGTTGTGTCCAGAAACACACATATCAGTGAGCAACAACTTTCAGTGCCACAAGGTCAATGTCAAGACAACTGAAAAGTTTGCCCCAACCTTTCCCTGATGCTCAGCAGTGCAAATCCACAGAAAAAGAGAGATGCACAGTTCAGTTTAGTCTACCACCACCACCCTACAATTTCAGATATGGAGGGGAATACATGTATATGAGGATAAAAAGCCTGGTTTGTGATAGAGTTGCAGCAGTAACCCAAATGTCTGGATTCCTAGTTCAGTGTTCTTTCCACTATAGCACATGTCTTCCAAAAAATTACAGTATTGATAAGTAGTATAGAGGTTTGATTTAACATGGTTTAATTCTGGAAGGCAAAATGAGAACCAAGCAGTTAAAGTGAAAGAGAAATGGTTTGTGCTCAATCTATAATATCATGTTACCCAAGGGGGAATGGACTGACTAGTAAAATAATGAACTTACCACTAACAGAGTAGTAAGTGAAAGCTTCGTGGCTAGTTCTTGGGATGTTGCCGAAGTAAAAACTTCTATCTGGTGAACTCCGTACTTGTTTCAGCCTGTATAACATTGCCTTAGATCAAGGAATCTTTATAACAGTAAGGCCGCATACAGTTAGCCACATGAACACAGTATCCACTGTTCTTGTCTTATACACCATCATTCTGAAGCACTTGGCTTAACAGAATGGCAATCTGTTAAAGATTAAGACATGGAGTCAACTCAGTCCTCAAGCCCCAAAGATTTAGGGATGATATTTACTTCTGGAATGTGGTAGACATATTCAAACAAAGATGGATATAGACTGCTACATCCCCAATAGCCAGAATATATGGGTCCTGAAACCCAGTAAGTAGTTCAAGAAGAAATGAACCTTCTTACCATCTTTCTTGGTATTTCCACTTATAGGATCTATGTTTCCCTTCCTTATAGCCCTTGATCTGCTAGGTTAAAAGTCTTAGTTCTTTGGGAGCAACCTTTAGCCAGAGGATACAATAAAATCTCCATTGAACTTGGAGTTATAACCACCCCAGATCATCTAGCAATGGACCAGCAACCATATAAAGGACTCATGCTACCATGGAAGTAATGTCTGAGTAACATGAAGTTCTAGGGTTTCTTCTATACCTAGGTCAGGAAAGAGTACATTTAGAAACTAGGAGATATATTGGAGCATCTCTTAGCTATTCCATACCCTGTGAGACTAATAAGTGGATAACTGCAGCTATTTTAACCCAATGGAAGCAAGGCAACCTAATGTCTCACATTCCTTGAGGATAAAGATCTGGGTCACCATCAGGCAAATCATCCAGGCCAGTTCAGTAAAGGTTGAGTAAAAGAGATTCTAGAATGGATAATGAAGAGAGATTATGAAAATCAATTATGGCCAGAGAACCAGTTTATGTCACTAATCCTCTTGCTTTCTGTCCTTTCCAAGACATCGCTACCACCTTGAAACAGGCTCTATGAGTGACTGAATTTGTTCTTCCTCTCTTGAAGAATATGTGAGAAAATCTTGTTCGCATCTGAATCTGAGTGGTGCAAGTCATGGGCTGTATCAAACACTTCTTAGGTGCTACTTCAGATCTTTTGGCCTCACCCATCTCTGAGGTCTTTACCATGTTTTTCACATCTCTGTATGTGCCTGAACAATTTCAACCTGCCACTTCCCAACAGTACGTGTCTCATGCCAGTACCACGTACTTTTGCTTCTGCCCTGGCTTGCCTGTTGAGGCAGAGGCATCAAGAAACCAAGAGAACTTCTCAGAGGCTCATACAATCCTGACCCAGAAACTGAGGAGAATTAATGTCCCATGGGACCTACATGTAACCAATGGGAAAAGGGGGCTGAGTGAATTCATTAATCTCCACCTATTTCCCCATACCCCCCAACCCCACCCACTCCAACAATTGATACTGACAGTGTCACTCACTTGAGAAATCCCAGATGACCTCCCCATCACCCCATGCAGCCTCAGTGGCTTGTCTTTGAGCCTCAAATAATTATGGTAATTATATCAGTGTACAATGGTACTTAACAGACTCCAATACTCCCTATACATCAAAGCCCCCTAGGCAAGGCAGGATCATGTAAAAGAGCTTAGTTTTTAAGTTCTTTCCAGCTGTGGAGAGTGTCCAAGAGACTCTTCCTCAAATAGCCAATGTAAATCTTCCCTGGGTTTCCTACATTCTGGGCAGCAAATCAGTATTCTTTTTCTTCTAGCACTGGCTTTGCTTGATCCTATTTCAGGTTTCCTCTTGGTAGACATGGTTCTGATGGTTAGACAGGGATCCTTAGTAAACGCCCTGAGCTCCCGGAGCCATCAGACAGGTAAAGCCAGTAGTAGAGCAAAAGGGTTTCCCAGCCCTGAAGCCAGTGACCCAATCCTATCCAGGGGCCCGCCTACCAAATGACACCACTCCCTGGGGGCCACACCTTGTTTCGTTAGTTTTGAATGCCAGACACTTCTACTCATATGTATTTCATGTGTACCATATGTGTGCAGTTCTAAACTTGACATTTCTTATCAGCTTAACTCCCTATATGAATCCCAGAAACATCCCCCTACACCCAATCCCCCTTGTTTCCCAAGAGTGAAAAACAGTAAAAAATGCAGTTAAGTGAAAAGAATGCCTTAGGGGAAGGGAAGATGTGATCATAATTATTATTTTTAGCAAAGGCATCAGAAGGTCTTGCAAAGGTTGTTGGTGACCAGTGCACACAGCCCAGGGCTTGATAGAATGGCAAACTTTAGGACTTGCTCCCCTGAAATCTGGTTGACAACTGCCTCTATAACAGTGATTCCCAGGCTAGTAAAATTTCAAAACCAAAAACAAAATTTTAGGGAAAGTATTACCTTATAGTAATGTGTTTTTAATAACAAAAACTATGAACTTACTAAGAAAACTCAATGTTAAGGAAAATTGTTAGAATTAGAAGTGTAGCAGGAAGTGACCCAACAGAGGATAGACACTCAGTAACTTAATCAATGAAGGAAGAGAATTTATTAAGCCGGCGGAGCATATGAGACTTGTAGCTTTAAAACACAGGCTCCACAAAGTTGATTTTCTTACAGGTTATATACCTTTACAGTAACGAAGCAATGGGCATGTGATTTCTTTGTTTAAGGTTTCCCAGGACTCAAGGAGAGGGGAGGGGGAGTTTCAGTGGGGTCAGCAAGGGGGAAGGGATTACCAGATCACTGGCCATAGTTACATACAGATCCTGCTGTTCTTGCTTTGTACTGTAAGTGACTCTAAGCACCCATTTAGAGACCTATGGGATATAGTTAATTTATCACTGGCTGACTCCATTACCCCTCTTGGCTCCTTTCCCTTGTATTCTTTTGTTTCTTCCTTCTCAGGGAAAAGGAGGCCTGCCCCTCCTTCCTCTGAAGGGCCCCACAACGTCATGGAGTCCAACTCACCACGGTTCAGAAACCCCTGCTACACACGGCAGCCCTCACTGGTGCCACGCGGTCTGCCTGGCCCCCGGGGCTGCTTTCTGCCTGTGCCCAGCTTGTACCCTATCTCTGACTGCAGCCATGGCCCCGGGCCTAGAACCTGAAGTCTCACGTAAGAAAACTACTGCCATTTTAGTTTCAACCCAGAATTCGGGGAAACATAGACTTCAGCCCCATGCCCTCAAACCAAATGCTATCCCCCCAAAATCTCTTCCCTCCACCTTGAGTTACACAATGGAACTTCACGTGTGTACCCGGCTGACAATAACTATGAGGAAAGGAGAGGGTGTGGAGAGGGAAGATGGGCCCTGGCTCAGCCACCAAAATCCCCTGCTGCGTGTGGGATTCCATAGAGGATCTCCAGGAGCTATCTCCATGGGAAAATTAATGCCAAAGTACAAAAGAAAAGAACAAAAGCATGAAGAGCAAAGTCAGGGGTTTGGCTGGGTGTTTAAGGCCTAATCCCAGCCCGCATGAGATTCCAGGAGAGTGTGTGTGACGGGCAGGTGGAGACAGGCTGTGCGGGGAGGAGACCCTGGAAGGAGGCCAGAGCCGGACTGCCGAGGGCGTGGTTGCTGCCATTTGAAATTTGTCCCCAAGCGACTGACTGAGTGGTTTTGCACTGGTGCAGAATTTTTCAGTCAACTTGCACTTTTAAATTTCTACAATCATTAGCCAGAAGTATGGTTATTCTAGAGGATAATTCTGAGACAATTTTTCTGTTTTTTCCATAACATTATGAGATGTTTTTTTTGTTGTTGTTGGTTGTTGTTGTTGTTGTTGTTGTTTTAGCTGAGCTGTTCGTTCCTTCTGGCTCCACTGGCTCCTTTTTGTACCTGGTTGTTCTGCAATACATTCGCTCACCAGTGCTCAATCCAGAGGTCTGAAAAATGGATTTTGAAAATAGCCCTTCTTGTGAATTTCATGTCGGAGGAGGAAAAATCGAGCTGTAAAGTGTCTCCTGGACCCCAGCTCTGTGTTTGGCCTGATACTGGCGGAACAGCTAGAATGTACTTCTTGCTTATGGTGCACTAATTTTGAATTTCGGGTGAGGCAGACAGATACTGTGGAGCAAGACTGGGCGGGTCTACGCATACCATTTACCAGTAGGGACAGAAAGTCCCCAGAAGAAGGAAGACACTATTGAGACAACACAGTTATAGGGCAGTGCTGTTTGAGAAAAGAGGAAAGGAAGAGTCTGAAAAATTGTCTAAAATTTTCCATTACCCGAACGCTCTTAGGCTGTGAAAATCCCAGAAACCTTCTAAGCTAAACCAGCACATTTTACGAGAACAGAAAATAAATGTTTTTTTGTTTGGTTCTCTGTCAAGTTTACTAAGAACTAAACAACAAACTTGGCAAAGCTGTGACAGGACTTGTGACCAATTCAGGTGACTTGAAGAAGGACAATTCCCAGGATAGAAACTTTTCCCATATTATAAGACTGGTATGAGTAACCATGAGCAAGGCACAACTCAGGGTTTTTTTCCCCATTTCTACTAGCTGAGCTGTACAACTCAGAGTGAACTATAATGAGAGATAACTGTATGACGTTGTCAAGAGGATACAAGTTTTGGCATGAAATTATTCCTAGAGCATCTATGGCTGTGACGAAGTCAGGCAAGAAGTCACTACTATGCAGCTAGACATTCGGTGGCTTCCCAGCAGGTCCTGGCTTTCAGGTACTCAGCATTTTAACACCCTTCACTACTGCTCTTCCTCACTGTATCTTTTCAATGTGGCTTCTTTTGTTTCACTCATTTGTTTCTTGCCCATAATTTTGGAACCATATATTTAAAAAACACCCTGTAATAATGACTTGTGATGGAACACTTTAAAGAGGCTGAGCTTATTAAAGAACTGATAGCATCGGGAACAGGCTCAAGAGCAGTGATGTCAAAGACAGCACTATCCCTGGCCGGATGGCTTGAGTGGTTAGAGCTTCATCCTGAAGCACAGAGGTTGCTGGTTCGATCCCTGGTTAAGGCACATATAGGAACAGATTGATGTTTCTGTCTCTCTCTCTCCTTTCCCCTCTCTCTAAAGTCAATAAATAAAAGAAATTTTAAAGAAGACAGCACTAGAGAAAAATGCAGCTGAGCTGGAAAATTATTTTATAAACTTGCAAGAAGTGAGTCCCTCAAGCTTTGCATGCCTGCATCGTTCAAAGAACAATTGACCAAGAAACAAGGTTTGATTAAAAAAAAAAAAAAAAAAAAAAAAAAGGCGGGCCCTCAAAATTAATATCCTAACCTGAATACCAGGTTTAATTCTGACTCTGAAATAACTCAGTCATGTGGCAGTCACCTTAGAAGAATAGACACCATTCCAGAAATGAAAATTGAATAAGGCACTTACTCAAAAGGGCCAGTGAATATCGTTGGAAACATGCTGCGAATTCAGGGTACCCTGGACCCTCCAATTTACCTCACAGCCAGCAGTCCCTGCCGAGCCCTGCCTTAAGCCAGAACTCCTGGGATTGTCCCTCTCAGCAAATGTTTTTAGGAATTTCAAAACTAGCTGTTAGGGCCCCTGGGCTAGATCGGACCACCTCAGAACACACCCAGGCAAGTCAAATCCAGCCTAGGCAGGATTATAACATGGAAGAGAAACAATATAAAGGGGGGAAAAAGTATGACCAATTATACCTGACTCCCTGTCTAACTGTAGCGAACTCAGGATCCATCTAGGAAAGATCTGGACACCACTCTTGGTGTGGCCTGCTTTCCATAAGTATGGTCAAGACCCATAAAAAACACAGGGGAAAGGATAGCTGTCTATCCCTCTTCCTAACCCCCCATTTACAAACCTACCCTCGTGTCATGAGTGAACCAGAGTCAGAGAGCTCATGGGGCTGCCCCATTGAGTGATGAGTGTGGAAACCATGAGAAGACAGCACAGAATATCCTAGGCCAGGAAAGGTGCTCAGATTTGGGTACCAGAGAATCTCCACTGGTGACAGAGACCAAAACAGAGTGGTCCCAGCCCTGGCCAGTTAGTTTGATTGGTTAGAGCGTCCTCCTAAAATACCAAGTGTTGGGCAGATAAAATATATTATGCTTACTTTGTTAAAGATGGTGCTGCCCACGTGGAAGCCCGTCACCCAGGTGATTGCTTGGGATGGGTGTGATTATATTAATGTGTGCTGGGGGTGGGCTGTGGGCAGGCAGGATCCTTGTAGCCTGGGGCTTGGTTTTGGGACTAAGCCTTTCCTACCCTTTTTGATGTGGGGTGGTGCACTCTCATGAGGAATCCCATTATGCCTCAAATAAGTGACTTTGTATCAGAGACTTCCTTATTTGCATATTGGATTAAAGGTTTTGATTTCTACACTATAAAATGGGGGCAGACCGGGAGCTTGCTCTCTCTTAGTTCCTGAGATTAGCATTAGAGAGCAGAGAGCAGAGAGAGGCCACATGGAGGAGGCCTGGAAAAGCAGCCACGATGGTGGAGTGTTGAAAGAGAAGCCAGTTAGTGCAGAGTTTATGCAGAGAGAAGGAAGGAGATGGAGAACAAAGGAGAATTAGGCTGGTGATGCTAGAAACCTTTGATTCTAGGAAACTCTGATAAGTCAGTAGTTTTTTGGGCACTGAATGAGTGGGTTTTGGAGCCCAGTGTGTGTTTTTACTTGCCCGCCGAGTGCAAACTAGGATTAAAGATGATGGCCCACCACTTTATTGCTCCATTGTTTCATTATTGTCTGTCCGAATCCAATGCGAACCTGCATAGGCCAAGCAGCTGTGATGGTGGCTGTGGCTACTGGCTTTACGCCAAGGTTGTGGGTTTGACCCCTCTGTCGGAACACATACCAGAAGTGGCCAGTGTATGCACAACTATGTGGAACAACAAATGAATGCTTCTCTCTCTCTCCCTTTCCCTTCCTCTCTCTGTCTCTCTAAAATTAATCACAATAGTTAAAAGTCAGAGCGAGCCCTGAGGCTGTGTTAAGCAGACTTGTCCACTGTGAAGTCGGTGCACAGTGAATCTCAGCCAGGCCCAGTCTGACCTCCAGGAGACATTTGGCAATGTCTGGAGATGTTTTTGGTTGTCACAATGGGGAGCATGCTCCTGGAGCCTAGTGGGTAGAGGCCAGAGATGCTGTTCAACACCCTCCACACAGGGCAGCCCCCTCAACAAGGAATTATCTCGCACAAAATGTCAATGATGCCAAGGGGGAGAGCCTGCTCTAGAGTATGCCGCCAACCCTACATTAGTGGGAAGAGAAGACCACAAAGTGATTACTGGCCCTCAAGAAGGCAGAGCTTTTTCGTGCATGGCAGTTGGCTCCAAGGAAAGAGCACTGTTGGGTATTGGTGCTTTTCAAAAGAAGGCAAGTAGTTATAAGGTGGTTGGCTCTGTCCTGGCTATGGCCATTGCATTGTGCTTAGCATCTGCTGCTTCAATCCTTGTTAACGATGATACAGAAAAAAATAAATAACAAGGAATACTTGCTGCTCCCTTACAGGGCAATTCTGAAAATCTTTTTCTTTATATAGTCAACAGAAGAAGGTAGCACTCTAAGGAACCATTAACAAATACTTCTGACAATAGAAAATAAGCAAGGATCCCTTAGCCTATCTCTGAAATTATGATAAAGATGCAAGTCCAGAAAGGGAAGGAATTGGAACACCCCCACGCTCTGGAGGAGGTGGGGGAGTCTCGATGCTGAGAGGTGACAGGTGAGTGGGTTCAGGGACAGCAGTGGTCTGCCGGGCTCTCCTCCCTGCTTCCTGAACTCTCATCGTTTACTGTCAGCCAGGCTCCGCCCTCTCGGCACCCACGCCACCAACCCAGCCATGCCTCTGAGCCTCACTAGGGATGAGGGCTCTCCTCCCTGCTTCCTGAACTCTCATCGTTTACTGTCAGCCAGGCTCCGCCCTCTCGGCACCCACGCCACCAACCCAGCCATGCCTCTGAGCCTCGCCAGGGATGAGGGCTCTCCTCCCAGCAACTCGGCTTCACTTTGACCTGAACCCGAATGCTGGGTTTCTCCTGACTCTGCACTCCAATAACACCAGCTGCATCCCAGCTCCTCTAAGCCAGCCACCTCCTTAGCTTCTGTCAGTCCCTTCTCTCCCTCCCAGGATGAGAGCTTTCCTTTTGAATCCATTTCAGGTATATCTGGTTAGCTTCTGTCAGACCATCTGCCTGGCCATGCCTCCACAGGTCGTCTTCACTCAGCGACGACATCCCCACACTCTGCCTCCCCCGACAGCACTCTAACCTGCCTGGCTAGACCTTCCTCATGCCATCACCTGCTGCACTGCCACCTGGCATTAGTTCCCACCCTCTCACAGGCTCTGCCTGCCTAGACTGCCCACTGCTTGCAGCTCTGTCTGCCGAGACTCTGCCCCGCCCCGCTGGGACCTGTGTGTCCAGTCCCCAGATTCTCTCTTCTGATCTGCCTGGGGCAACCACCTCCTGAGAGCCGAAATCTCAGTATGTCATGGCTTAGAATGAAAGCTTGACCCCTGTTGAGATCAACAAAACTGCACTTCTATTCTCCACGCCCCACAGAGAGCGCTGTTACCACCTTGCAATTGTGAAGGTTTTTCTAAATTCCCCCAGGACCAGTTGACCATCATCCTTGGTGAATCCAGAGTATGCTGGATAGATTTCTATGAGGACACCTGTCACTGTAATATTTTTTTTCTAAATATACTTACCATGATAGCCAATATTCTCTTCCCTAGTAGCAGGTATGAGATTCCTCTTTGGGCAAGAACCATTTTTGTTGGGAAAAAATTTCTTAAGATCCCTTGGGTTGAGTGTGTTCCTGAAGTAAATAATATCATCCTATCCTAAGCCTTCAGTGAAAAGGTCAAGATGTTATGAGACAAGGAGGAGAGGCACTTGTTTGACCCTCAGAGCAACTGGGGAGTATAAAGGGAGGAGAAACCTGGGCTGGGAGAGAAAACATGGAACCATCAAGAGACAAAGGCCACACAATCTATTTTTCTTCCCTCTGGAAAAGCCAACCAACCTGAAAAGAAGTAAATTATTGTCAAAAAAGCGGCAGTGAGTATGGGTTTGGCATCTAGTTGTATTTAAAAAGGATCTTGGCCCTGGCCGGTTGGCTCAGCGGTAGAGCGTCGGCCTGGCGTGCGGGGGACCCGGGTTTGATTCCCGGCCAGGGCACACAGGAGAAGCGCCCATTTGCTTCTCCACCCCCACCCCCTCCTTCCTCTCTGTCTCTCTCTTCCCCTCCCGCAGCCAAGGCTCCATTGGAACAAAGATGGCCCGGGCGCTGGGGATGGCTCCTTGGCCTCTGCCCCAGGCGCTAGAGTGGCTCTGGTCGCGGCAGAGCGACCCCCTGGAGGGGCAGAGCATCGCCCCCTGGTGGGCAGAGCGCCCCTGGTGGGCATGCCAGGTGGATCCTGGTCGGGCGCATGCGGGAATCTGTCTATCTCTCCCCGTTTCCAGCTTCAGAAAAATACAAAAAAAAAAAAGGATCTTAAGTAACATGTGTAGACATGGACTGACAGACAACGGAATCATGGAATTGCAAACCCTTTGGAATGAGTTGTATGTATAGCTATATCTTTTTATATTGATATGCATACTGATATATAGAGAAGAATGATATCTTGGGGAGACGTAGGGCTTCCCAGTCATGAAGTGGAGGTCAAGGCTCTTCCCCCTAGATGTCAGAGGTGTGCAGAGAGTAGCATGTGCCTCCTCTATTAAGCATAAAACTCCTTGACACAAAGATCACATCGTCTTCATCTTTGTTCAGCCTTTATTTAACACAGCGACTGCCTGGCCCACAGGAGGTGCTCAGCGGATGTGCTATGAATTGGTAAATGACTGCAGCTAGTCCAAGAGCAGCTCTACATTGCTGAACTTATGCAAGACGTCTTTGTATCTTCTTACACCCCTAAGAGTCTGGAAACCGTCATCTGCATAAGCCTTTTCACACCTTATGAGAAATCATTCAAGAGAATTACCAAGCCAGTAAATAATTTTTTGCTGCCTTGCTTGTGTAGGCAGAGGGCATAGGGGCCTGGACAGGGGGTTGCCATATTCCCAGGCCTCCAGATATCTCTGAGGCCAGCCTTCCTGCGTCAGCTCAAGGGTGTGGCCCCCGTGGAGGGCCCGGGGTGAAGGGTGGGAATGCTGTCAAAACCTGGGTGGGGAAGGATGAAGTAGGGTGGGGAGGAGTCATTTTAGCTTCTGTGTGTGCGTGTTTGTTTAGTTCTCACAATTATTCTCCTAGACTGGAGGCTGAGTGTGAGAGCAGTGTATAAAAGAAATGGAAAGGACTCCAGATGAGGCAGAAGAGCTTTGAGACATTCAGAATTATCAGCCCGACATAAAAACTCACACTTGGTTCTGTTTTGATGGGTACCACCCTTTACCTGGCACTGGAGACCCTATGTACCTAGCCAACTGATTTCCCAACATCAAAGAGAGGCTTTCTAAGGTTGACCTTACTTGCTAATTTGGAAGACATGTAGGTTGGCCCCACGAACAAAATTTCCACAGAAATCATAGGGACTCTGAGAGACAAAACCCTAGTCTTGTGATTGAATGAGCTACCCATTTATAGCTGGGGTTCTTAATCACTTACTACTATGTGTTCTAACCAACAGATGAGGTACCCTTTATTTAAAGAGCCAGTTCATCTGATTTCTCATCAGCTGATTTGTGTGCAGTTACACAAATGAGTATTTACTTACTTTCTAGACCATGTTACTGTCAGGTAAAAAGCTCAAACAATACTTATTATGTGTTATGTACTAACACATTATTTTCCTGGAAACAATTAGAGTAAATGCTACTTACTTCCTCTAATGAAAACACGTCAGTCTGTACATCATCCCAGAGGGAGGGATGACAAAGAGATCTTAACACGCCCTGCAGAAGGCTCTGTGTGACCCTACCTACATGGCCTCTTCACAGTCAACTGAGTTTATGGAAAGAATCAACAGTCACTCTGGGTTTTCCTTGAGCCAGAGGCTGATGTCATGGCTCTTGAGGCTGCACTGTGATGATATCCAAGTAGCAATACCTGGAGTCATGTGAGAAATATTTGTACTTAACAGCCTGAAGAAAATATCTGTATTAACAAAGCACTTCGGATTCTCACAATTCTACTATGCGTCTCTAAGTTTGAACACTGCCTTGCTACCCAACGCCCCACTACTACCACCAGATATTCATGACTTAGATTTTCAAGCATGTTCTCTAAGCAGGCACCGTGGTTAGGGCTCTCATGTATTGACTCATTGAATCCTCACAACCCTATGACTAGGCACACTTACTATCTCCTTTTTTTTTTATTTTAGAGAGGAGGGGGGGGAGAGAGAGAGAGAGAGAGAGAGAGAGAGAGAGAAGGGGGAGGAGCAGGAAGCATCAACTCCCATATGTGCCTTGACCAGGCAAGCCAGGGTTTTGAACCGGCAACCTCAGTATTTCCAGGTTGATGCTTTATCCACTGTGCCACCACAGGTCAGGCACTATCTCCTTTTGACAAACAAGGAGACTGAGGCTTGGGCATATTAAGTAGTTTGCCCAAGGGTATAGTTAGTAAATTGCAGAACCTGAACTTGAATTCAAAAAGCTTGACTCCAAGAATTATGTGTTTAAGTGATATGGTACTCCAAAATCAGAGAACAAGAAAACTGAGACAAGGGGAAGAATAACACTGGGAACAAAACTTTTGTTGCATCCACAAAAACACTTGTTCTTACCTAATTCGAGTGTGCTGATCTCAAATCTGACATTAGTCTTTCTCTGTAAGCTACAGTTTTTTTTGCAATTCAATAATTTAGGTTTTCATTTTATTATAAAATTTTTAACATTTAGTTTAACATAATGAAGTAGAATGTCTTCTTGGGCATCATCTTTGTGAAAATATAATTTATATAATGCAGTAAATATACTAATACACTAAAATATATGACTGCATCAGAATTTGTCTATAATTTCAAAATAGAACATATCAAAACACTTATTTTAATCATACAATTTGCGCAAAACTTATTTAAATTCTATTCAGGCAAAAATTTGCGTTTGTAGCTCTTACGTTTGTGTACTTATTGAGGACAATCTTGTTTGATGCTCCAGCAGTAGTCTGCTCAACACTAACAGCTGCAAGATTTTCAGGAAACTTATCAAGGTGACTGTTCAGGAAGTGAATCTTAATGCTCATGTTACATCCAATGTCACAAAAAGCCAACAGCATCCTTTGAACCAGAAGTTCATAGTTTTCTGCTTTTCTGTTGCCAAGGAAGTTATTTGTAACTGCCACAAAAGACTGCCATGATGCTTTCTTCTCCTTATTCATCTTCCTGGCAAATTCTTTGTCATGTATGAGGGTTCGAATTTGAGGTCCATCAAATACACCTGCTTTTATCGTCTTGAAAGACAAGGCAGGAAAAGCAGAAATAATATGTTGAAAGCATTCACTTTCTCTATTCAAAGCCTGAACAAACTGCTTCATTAAGCCAAGTTTGATGTGAAGTGGGGGGAAAATGATCCTGTCTTGATTAACTACAGGTTCATTCATACTTCCAGAGCTTCACATTTCGGCCACTCCTTCTGTGTCCAGTGTTTCTCCCAAGCTCAGCTGTCCCACAAACACAGAAAGTAAGGATTCTTTGTGAAACTTCTCTGTTGTCCTAGCAGGAAATTTACCATTTTAAGATCTACACAAATGATCCAGTTATGCTCCTCATACTTCAGAAAGTCGAGGACAATTTTTATGTCATTATAATCTTCTCGCAGATGAGTTGAATAACCAATTGGAACTGCTGAAAATAGGCAATATATGCACATGTCACAAATGATGAAATATTGCACCTTTGATGTTGAAGTAACAGCCACATATATAACAGAAGGTGTAAGGTCTATTCTGACATTTACTCCTACTTGAAGAAACCATGATTAAATCTTAAAACAAAATAAGAGGCTGTTTTTATCAGATAATAATTTTTTACATTTAAAAACAACTACAATTATGTAAAAGTGATGTTTGTAAAACATTAATTGCATTGTGGTTATGTTCAATCCAAGAGTCGTTTCCCTTTAACTCCAACCAGTGCATGCCATTAACTGTAACAAAAAGAAATTAAAATTGCATAAAAACTAGAGCATGCACCAAAAAACGGATTTCAGATTTGGAATCAGTGATGAAGAAATATTTAGAAACAGTTCTAAAACCTCATGCAATATAAAATGAAAAAAAAAATGTATTCCCTGTGTAATATGTCAATGGACTATATAACCAATATGAGGTAAATTGTCTGAACAAGGAAAAACAAAACAAAAATTTCAGAGAAATAAATTTAGTAGCTATTCTCTCCTATCCTTTACTATAGTTCTCTCCATTTAAATATGACCTTGACCTGCATCATCACAGGGGAATGGAGGCCACAATTAAATACAAGGAGAAACTAAAAGTTTGTTGTGGAATTTTAATGTTAGGATAATGAAAGAAATTTTCAATGGAAATATGATTATCTAGTGGTTTTCCTTGTATGCTCAGTTTAGATGCTAGCCTCCTAATAAAATGGCTCCATTTCATTGCTGTGGCTGATTTGGAGCAGCTCTTGTACCATTTCTTTCATCACTGACTCACTGTTCAAAGGCATCATGAGAACCACCAGCTGTGTGCCGGGTTGGCATTCAAAGCTGTACTTTCTTTCTATTGCAGTAGCAAGGATTGTCTTGCTACATGAGTCCTTGTGGCAAGGACTAGGCTCAGTAAACATTGTTTTAGACCTCACAAAATAATAGCAACTAAATAAAAACAAAACAGATTTGCAGTCATACATTGACCACAACTCTATTAAGTATTTCACACATTAATAAGGACAGATTCATGCAGAGCTTATTAGTATCGTCACTCAACTCTGCAGCAAAACATCTGCCCAAATACCCAACATTAACTATCCTTTCATGCTGAAAGCCTTTTCCACTGTGTAATGTCCCTAGTGTATTTGATGAAAGCATTTTGCCAAAAGCGTGTTGGGCCCTCTTTCTCAGCACAATGTAATGACTAATTATCTTTGTAGTAGGTTTTAGAAGCTTCTCATAAACACTAAAGCTCAAACTGTTTTTTTTTCTAAGAAGCTCATTTGGTGTCAATCTTCAGATAGAGAAGAGGGGCCCCAGATGGGAAGCTGAAACTATAAAAATGTGTTTAGGAACTGAGGAAGAAAGGTCAGTCTCTCTTTTGGTTTAGGCTAGTGGTTGATTACCATACTTCAGAATCACCTGAAGAACTAGAAAAATAAAAAAATGATTCCCTATGCCTGACGAGGCGGTGATGCAGTGGATAGAATGTTGACCTGGGACACTAAGGACCCAGGTTCGAAACCCAAAGCCAAAAGCTTGAGCACAGGCTGGCTCATTTGGCTTGAGAGCAGGTTCACCAGCTTGAGCCCAAGGTCACTGGCTTGAGCAAGGGGGTCACTGGCTTGGCTGGAGCCACTTGGTCAAGGCATGTATGAGAAGCAATTAATGAACAACTAAAGTGATGCAAATACAATTTTATGTTCCTCATCTCTCTCCCTTCCTGTCTTTCTCACTCTCAATCTCTCAAAAAAAAAAATATAAATAAATAAATAATCAGGGGAGTATCACCTAGGAGCAGCTGTATACATTGAGCCTACTCTTATCAGACATAACACTCAGCTTCCTGGTTATCCCTAACTGATAAACTTCAAATGTACCATATGACCCAGCAATCCCTCTGTTGGGTATCTCCCCCCAAAACTCGAAAACATATTGGTATGCAGACACCTGCACTCCCATGTTCATGATAGCATTATTCACAGTGGCCAAGACATAGAAACAACCCAAGTGTCCCTTGATAGAAGAATGGATAAAGAAGATGTGGTACATATATACAATGTAATACTACTCAGCCATAAAAATGATGACATAGTGCCATTTACAACATGGGTGGACCTTGAGAACACTATACTAAGTGAAATAAGTAAATCAGAAAAAGTTAAGAACTATATGATTTTACACATAGGCGGGTTATAAAAATGAGAATCATGGACATAGATAGAAGTGCGGTGGTTACCAAGGGGAAGGATGTAAAGAGAGAAAAATATACAGTGACAAAAAATGATCTGACTTTGGGTGATGGGCACACAACACAATCAACAGTTCAAATGTTATGGAGATGTTCACCTGAACCCTATGTACTCTCATTGATCACTGTCACTCCATTAAATTTAATTTTATAAATAAAATTAAAAATAAAAAAAGAAAAGAAGATGAAAGTACCTTAAGTGCTCTCAGCAGCCTAATAATATACTGCTGCCCTATTCACTGCTTTCCCAGAAGTCAAAGTATGTGGGAAATGGCAAGATAGAACACATCACAAACCAGCAATGTCAAATGTGAAATTGACTTTTCTTGCTCTATCCTACTGTTTCCTCAGTGGTGGTGACTATAAACATGTCAGTCTCACATCAGATTCAGAAGATATCTTCATAAAGTATTTGGCCAAAATATGATTTCTCAAACTTTATGGGAACATACTTAATAAATGTATTTTATTAATTAATTTGATTATTGAATCTTAGTGTGTGTTGCATTAATTCAATTATTGATACCTGCTGAGAAACAATGTTCTGATTAATTTTGAAAAAGAGGTTTCTTGGGCGATGTATCATCCCTCCAACCACCACTATGAAAGTAGCCCACTGTGGGCATCTCTTAGTTGTATCAAAATATCAGGACTGAATTCCTAAAAGATTGGATAATAATATGGTATCTGCCGTATGTACTTCAACTGGAAGCTGGAAAGGAAGGGTGCAATCCAGGATTTGTCTTTCTTCCTCATTCCACAAGCAAAGGTACGTGTTCAAACCAAAGCTACGTTTATTTTATAAGCCAGGTTATCTAGCCCTAGACCCATCGTGTCTATTTCCCACGCCATCCCCTGGTATCAGTAAAGCTTCATTTGAATGTTCCAGCCTGACTCGGCCAAGCTTCAGGAACTGGAGGGAGAGTCCTATGTCCCCAGGAACTGGATGGGCGGAGAAGAGGGACTTGCTCAGAGGCAGGGGCTGTGGTAAACTCAAGCTTGAGGGGAGAGGAACTCTCAGGATACAGAACAAAAGAGGGAAAGTCCAATGGGGCCTCCCCTTCAAGAAATTCTTCTTTGAACAAAACCAACCAATTTAGAGGTTTAACATTTTTTTCTTATTAAGTAAAGTGGATTATCCTACAAAGATCCCCATCTTAGATGAGAAATAACTGAGGCCTAAGGAAGTTATGCGTTTTTTCCCCAAAACAATGCGTCTACAACTGGTGGTACAAGAAGTGGAAATTAGACCTCTTAATGGGTCAAACTTTGGAGAATTCTAGCAGGCTTTTAAAATCTTTTTTAAAATTGTAGTAAAGTATATAAACAGCATTGCCAATTTAACTATTTTTAGGTATACAGTTCAGTAGTATTAAGTATATTCACACTGTTGTGCAACAGATCTTTAGAACTTTTTTATCTTACAAAACTGAAACTCTAAACTTATTAAGTAACTCCCCATTTTGCCCTTCCCCATGGCAACTACTATTTTCTGTTTTCATGAATTTGACTACATCAAATACCTCATATAAGTAGAATTACATCGTACTGTATTTGTCTTTATTTGACTGGCTTATTTCATTAACATAGTATCCTTAAAGTCTGTCTATGTTGTAGCATATGATAGGATTTCCCTCCTTTTTAAGGCTAAATAATATTTCATTATGTATGTATATATTATATGTGTGCATATATATCACATTTTGTTTATCCAGTCTTCTGTTGATGGACAGATATCCTTCTTTTGTATATCATGTGTAATGCTGCTATGAACGTGATAACACAAATATCTTTTTGAAATCCTGCATTCAGTTTTTTAGAGTGTATACCCAATAGTGTAACTGCTAGATCATATGGTAATTCTATTTTCAATTTCAATTTTTTGAGGAACTGACATACTGTTTCCCATAGTGGCTGCATCATTTTCATTCTCATCAATAGTGCACAAGTGTTCCAATTTCTCCACATCCTTACTAACACTTGTTATTTTTGTTTTTATTTTTATAATAGACATCCTAAGGGGTGGCTATTATAAGGTGATATTTCACTGTGGTTTTGATTTGCATTTCCCTCATGATTAGTAATGTTAAGTATCTTTTCTTTTTTTTCGTCATTTATATATCTTTGAAGAAATATCCTTTTTTAATTGGTTTATTTGGTTTTGTGATGACTTATAAGACTCCTTTATATATCCTAGACACTAGCCCTTTATCAGATATATGATTTGTGAATATTTTATACCATTCCGTAGGTTACCTTTATACTCTGTTAATTGTGTTCTTTGATGCACAGAGGTATTTTTTTATATAGTTGCATTTATCTAGTTTTGCTTTTGTTGACTATGCATTTGGTGTCACATCTAGACATCAGTGCCAAATCCAAAGTCATGAGTTTTTCCTCTATGTTTTCTTCTAGAAGCGCTATAATTGTAAGACTTGCATTTAGGTTTTTAATCCATTTTGATTTAATTTTTGTAAATGGTGTAAGGTAAAGATCCAATTTCATTCTTTTGTATGTGGATATTCAGGTTTCTCAACTGTTCGTGGAGAAACTATCCCTTCTCCAGTGAGTGGTCTTTGTTCCCTTATTGAAGGTACTCGCTGCCTCAAGGAGGCTCACTTAAAAACTGACCAGTAGCCCTGACCAGTTGGCTCAGTGGTAGAGCATTGGCCTATAAGTGGATGTCCCAGGTTCAATTCCTGGTCAGGGCACACAAGAGAAGTGCCCATCTGCTTCTCCACCCTTCACCCTCTCTTTTCTCTCTGTCTTTCTCTTCCCCTCCTGCAGCCAAGGCTCCATTGGAGCAAAGTTGGCCCAGGCTCTGAGGATGGCTCCATGGCCTCCACCTCAGGTGCTAGAATGGCTCCTGTCACAGCGAAGCAATGACCCCGATGGACAGAACATCAACCCCTGGTAGGCATGCCAGGTGGATCCTGGTTGGGCGCATGCGGGAGTCTGTCTCTCTGCCTCCCCCCTTCTAACTTCAGGAAAAAAAAAAAAAGGCAAAAACAAAACTGACCAGTAAAGCCCACACATATTTTAGTAAACATAAGTTCTTTCTCTGATGTAAATTTCTTTGTTATTCCTTTACTTCTTGGGTGTGCATTTTAATGTCATTAATTATAGCAAACCAACAACACCTTATGCATTTAGCATCATGTGGTTGGAAGGCAGTGACAGGACTGAGGTTCATCAGTGTGCCTCAGCATGCCAGGTGAGCACCAGATGCCCCAGTGTGGTCTCTCAGGGAAGGTACTTCTTGGAACTTTAAGAATATTTTGCCTATTCTTTCTAAGCTGAAAAATTACATCAATATAATTAAAACATTAAGCTTTCTGCCTTCTGTGGAAGGTGTTCCCATTTTAAAGCAAAGTACATAAATAGGACCAGACAATGACTGCCACTTGACCCATGAATTAGTAGGAAGTATGATGCTCAAAGTATCTTTTTGGGTTTTTTATCTTTATTTATTGATTTTAGTGAAAAGAGAGGAAGGGAGAGAGAGACAGGAACCTCAATCTGTCCCTGTATGTGCCCTGACCAGGGATTGAACCAACAACCTTTGCACTTTGGGATGACGCTCTCTAAGCAACCGAGCTATCCAGCAAGGGCACTCAAAGTGTATTTAGCTGAAGCCTAGGCCAATTCATCTTGGGTTTTTCTGTGCTCCTCAGAAGAACGAATTGAGGCACGAGTAATTGGGAATTGGGAAGTTTGGTGTGATGCTATTCTGGTCTAGGATGTATTACAGACAGAAAGAGACATCAGCAACATCTCCAATACAGACAGGCCTTGTGCCATTGAGGTGATGGGCATGTTCTACTGTGCTCTGCTACTGTTCTTGTGCCTGTCCAAAGGCAGCCCAAAGGATAATAGCAACTGTCCACTTATACACCAGCCATTAGCCCATTCACCTAGCCGCCGTGTTTATTGTCTCTAGTTTTAGAGGTGTGAAATTCAGGTCCATAAAGATAAACTGCTTGGCCAGAAAACATAGAATACACATTAAAGCATGCCACCCAAATTCAGATTCCTAGATTAGCAACTGGCTTTCTTTACTATGCAGTTTTCTTGGTTTTAAACAATTATCAAAAATCTTTCATTAGCATTGCTCCATGGCCTTTCAATACACAATTTTTCACATATTATATCTTTTTTTTTAATCAGCTGCCCTGATACTATGCTCACTTCATTTTCCTCCTTCTCTATTGGTGGTTCCTTCTCATCCTCCTTTTTCACTTCTAGAGGTTGGCAGACTCCAAAGCATCATCCTTGCTCTCCTTATTTCTCTCTTTTTCTATGGAACCTAATGCCGTCCTTGGCTTTAAATAAAACTGTGATGCTGCCGGTTCCTCTCTTCTCTTCTGAACTTCAGGTAGATGCATTCACCTGCTTAGTCAGCTCCTTTCCTTGGATGTCTGGTGGCTCCTCATACAGAGTAGGTCCAAAGTGAGTGTTTTTTTCTCCCCCAAGTCTGCTTCTGCCTTGAGCTCTCCATCTCACCCAACATCCGGTTTCTCAGGCTGAAAATGGAGGAGTCATCTTTTATTACCCAGTTTTCCTCATCACTCCCCATCCCCACCAACAGTAACTATATCCAAGCAAGTACTGTCAACTCTGCCTCTGAAATGTGCCTGGGCCCAGCCACCCTCTCCCCCTTCCCCACTGCGGCGCTAGTCCACGCCCCAGCCACCCTCTCCCCCTTCCCCACTGCGGCGCTAGTCCACGCCCCAGCCACCCTCTCCCCCTTCCCCACTGCGGCGCTAGTCCACGCCCCAGCCACCCTCCCCACCTTCCCCACTGCGGCGCTAGTCCACGCCCCAGCCACCCTCTCCCCCTTCCCCACTGCTGCGCTAGTCCACGCCCCAGCCACCCTCCCCACCTTCCCCACTGCGGCGCTAGTCCACGCCCCAGCCACCCTCCCCACCTTCCCCACTGCGGCGCTAGTCCACGCCCCAGCCACCCTCTCCCCCTTCCCCACTGCGGCGCTAGTCCACGCCCCAGCCACCCTCCCCACCTTCCCCACTGCGGCGCTAGTCCACGCCCCAGCCACCCTCTCCCCCTTCCCCACTGCGGCGCTAGTCCACGCCCCAGCCACCCTCTCCCCCTTCCCCACTGCGGCGCTAGTCCACGCCCCAGCCACCCTCTCCCCCTTCCCCACTGCGGCGCTAGTCCACGCCCCAGCCACCCTCCCCACCTTCCCCACTGCTGCGCTAGTCCACGCCCCAGCCACCCTCTCCCCCTTCCCCACTGCGGCGCTAGTCCACGCCCCAGCCACCCTCCCCACCTTCCCCACTGCGGCGCTAGTCCACGCCCCAGCCACCCTCTCCCCCTTCCCCACTGCGGCGCTAGTCCACGCCCCAGCCACCCTCTCCCCCTTCCCCACTGCGGCGCTAGTCCACGCCCCAGCCACCCTCCCCACCTTCCCCACTGCGGCGCTAGTCCACGCCCCAGCCACCCTCCCCACCTTCCCCACTGCGGCGCTAGTCCACGCCCCAGCCACCCTCTCCCCCTTCCCCACTGCTGCGCTAGTCCACGCCCCAGCCACCCTCCCCACCTTCCCCACTGCGGCGCTAGTCCACGCCCCAGCCACCCTCCCCACCTTCCCCACTGCTGCGCTAGTCCACGCCCCAGCCACCCTCCCCACCTTCCCCACTGCTGCGCTAGTCCACGCCCCAGCCACCCTCCCCACCTTCCCCACTGCTGCGCTAGTCCACGCACCAGCCACCCTCTCCCCCTTCCCCACTGCTGCGCTAGTCCACGCCCCAGCCACCCTCTCCCCCTTCCCCACTGCGGCGCTAGTCCACGCCCCAGCCACCCTCTCCCCCTTACCCACTGCGGCGCTAGTCCACGCCCCAGCCACCCTCCCCACCTTCCCCACTGCTGCGCTAGTCCACGCCCCAGCCACCCTCCCCACCTTCCCCACTGCTGCGCTAGTCCACGCCCCAGCCACCCTCTCCCCCTTACCCACTGCGGCGCTAGTCCACGCCCCAGCCACCCTCCCCACCTTCCCCACTGCTGCGCTAGTCCACGCCCCAGCCACCCTCCCCACCTTCCCCACTGCGGCGCTAGTCCACGCCCCAGCCACCCTCCCCACCTTCCCCACTGCTGCGCTAGTCCACGCCCCAGCGACCCTCCCCACCTTCCCCACTGCGGCGCTAGTCCACGCCCCAGCCACCCTCTCCCCCTTCCCCACTGCGGCGCTAGTCCACGCCCCAGCCACCCTCTCCCCCTTCCCCACTGCGGTGCTAGTCCACGCGCCTTTCCCTGTGCGGGACTGTCCACATGGGCTGTTGACTGGCCCCTCTGCTTCCGGTTTATCCCGGGCATATCCTGCTGGTCCCAGTCCATTTTCCAGTTAGCAGACGGATGATACCCTAGAAACATAAATTATATATAATTTCCTGGTGTCCTACAGTGCAAGTAAGATACAATATAAAATCCACATAGCCTGACTATTGGTTAGCTTCATAAGTTAGTGCCCACCACGTTCGCCTTATTTCTTTTATCCCTGCTACACGGGCCTTCTTTCGGTTCCTCAAACATGCCAAGTTCAGTCCTGTCTAGCTGCTCCCTCTGCTAGGAACACCCTTCTCTTGGCTGTCCTCTCCTCAACACCCTCTTCTCAGCCCAAATGTCCCCTTCTAATCAAAACCTTCCCTGGTTCACTGAAAGGAGTTACTGCAAACCTACCATCCTTTTTCCTGACACCCAGATTTTTTTAAAATAGCACTTGTTTTCTGCCTAAAAATCATCTTTTTAATTTGTTTGCTGTTTCCACCTGTCAAACGTTAGTTTCATGAGGGTAAGAACTTCACCTGTCTTAATCCCCTCTGGATCTTCAGTGCCTGGACCAGTGCCTGTCCCAAAGCAGGTGTGCAATGAACATGTTCTGAGGCAGTCAATGGCAAAATGGACAAAGAAAGAAAGTTTTCAAAACATGCAAGATCATTAAAAACATTTTTAACCTCATTATCCACTCTATCTGCTTTTAGTTCTGTTCTTTCAGTCTTTCCCTTTCTCTCTCTCTCCCTCTCTCTCTCTCATTGTGTATGTGTGTGTGTGTGTACACATACTATTTTATAAGCTGCTTTTATCCCCTGACAATAAATATTATGCATCCATATCATCTTCATAAAGAGAAATAAAAAACATATATTCATATCAATAATAATTTTAATGAATAATTATTATATTTAATTATAATTTTTATAATTATTTCAAGTTTAAATATGCCTGTTAAAAAATCAAAGACTAAAAAGTAAATAATAAAAGTCATACCTCACTTAAATAACTGTTCCCCAAAATAACTACTGTTAATATTGGTATATATTATATCATGGTTTTTCCTTTGTCTCTCTCTCCCTCTCATGGTTTTTCTTTCCTCTCTCTCTCTCTTTCTCTCTCATACATACACACACATACAAGATGTTATAAAACATATATAGATGTGTAACTATATATGTAAATATAAAAATATATATAAAAAAATGAGATCATGGAAATCAAACTTGCCTTTTTTATTTTTTAACTTGAAACTATATTGAGATCTTTCCATGTCAGAACTCGTTGAAATTTGTAAGGGCTTTTTACTCTTTAAAATGGCTGCAGGGTGGGGAGAGAGGGAAGCCAACGTGAAGCAAGCTGATTCCTGCTTCGGAGGTTCAGGAATTAAAGACAAATCATACCTCTGAAGGCAAGGACTCAGGGAGGAGTTGAACACATGAGAATAGATTCCAAGTCTTCACAAGACTTTGGGCACATGTGAGTGTGTGTGTACCTTCGTGTGTAAGGGTGAGTGGTATGAGGCCAATATGAAACTTAAAAATCAGGTAAAAAAGACATTGTTTTAAAGGATGAAAGTAAATGAAGAAGCAGCTAAGCCATTCTCCCATGGTTGCTTCAGGAGCCCGGACACGGAGTGCAGACAGACAGGCTGCGGAGGGCTTGCTGCTTTCACAAGCGCTCGGCGGTACATGACTTTTTAACTCAACAAGTGTATCACTTTGACTTGTTTTTTATTTTTCTTTAAATTGAATTTATTGGGGTGACATTGGTTAATAGAATTATATAGGTTTCAAGTGTGCAATTCTATAATACATCATCTGTATATTGTCCTATTTCTGGACAAGAGATCCAGACATAAGGAAGTTTCAGGGTTGGTTAGTTAACTCATCAAGGACTCATATGCTTTTGATCTCGTTCAAGCTCAACTTGTCAGCTTTCCTAAGCTGGCTTTCCTCCTGATCATGAGATGGCTCCCAGGTTCCAAACATCACATGCAGATACTCTAATATGCAGCAGCAGATGACAGTCAGCCATCTCTTTCTTTTTTCTTTTCTTTTTTTTTCTTTTTTGAGTGACAAACCTTTTCCCAGTTGTTCTCACAGAATACACAATCTCACCTCTCAAAGCCTTTGCATGTGCTACTTCATCACAAAATCACGGATGCCCCTCCCACATACTTAACCTGAGCTGGGTCACAAACCAGCCTTTAATCCAATCACCTACAAAAGGGACTAAGATGGATGATTGGCTTGGCTTGGCTTGGCCGGCCATACTGGAGATAGAGTCCTTCTTCCTGAGGGTTGGATATCTGGAGAAAATAGAGTTCTCTGAGCAGAAAAGGGGCAGAATACTTGTTGGGTACGGCACCCAACAGTGTCTGTTACAATATGGAATCTGGTGCATAGTAAGCATTAATTATGTTAGCTATTGTTTTTACCTCTTACCCATTTTGTGAACTTATTCAAGTCACATAACTCATAGACTACCAGATTCTTCATCTATGAAATGGGGAGCACTGGGGTGTGTTCTAAGCCACCTGGCAAGCTGAGAGCTATAGCTCCCCCCCCCCCGAAATTCTCAGCGGGAAGCAGGTCACATGATGCCACACACATCTGCATGTGAGGAGCCTCTGTCCTGCTTCTCTGTGATTTCTATCCCTTCTTTGCTTCCTCTCCTCACCCCAGATTTTTATTCCAAGAGCAGGAGTGGAACTTTTAAGTCCACTCATCTACTGTCTGCTTCCTTTCACAATTGCTCTTTTCTAGAAGGCTTTCTTGCTCTTTTTGTTTAGTGGGAACTTTACACAAATCACATCCTGAGCTCTCTCTACCTAAGGCTTAGAGTAAAACTTTTTAATCAGACCTCTTCATTATGTCAGGGGAACTTTTGAGTACATAAAATCATTTTCCCTCCCAATTAGGCTGACTTTATAACACAAGTGACTCAAGAAAGTCAGCTTTGACATTCAAAGCTGGCAATGACATCTTTATTTTGGCATTTGGATATCCCTTCTCTAAAACATGAATGCTACACACACCCGTACACATTATTAGTTTCCTCTCCATTTTTCTCTAACTTCGATTCCTCCTTGATTCCTATTCTCAACCCAGGGAGAGCCCCAGTAAAACATGGTTTAGGAGGAAAATGGTAAAAAAACGTTTCAAAAAGATATCCCCAATATATATAAATAACTATAGCTCCAGTTTGTGGAATACTTGGCAAGTGTCAGGCATTGAGCTGAGCTCCCCCCCACAGAGAGAAAGAGACAGAGATAAACAGAGACAGGAGGTGAGAGAGGTGAGAAGCATCATCTTGTAGTTGCAGCACTTCAGTTGTTCATCGACGGCTTCTCATACATGCCTTGAACAGGGGGCTCCAGCTGAACCAGTGACCCCTTGATTAAGCCAGTGACCTTTGGCTCAAGCCAGCAACCTTTGGGTTCAAGCCAGCAACCATGACATGATCCCGCGCTCAAGCTGGTGAGCCCACACTCAAGCTGGCAACCTAGAGATTTCAAACTTGGGATCTCAGTGTCCCAGGTTGACTCTCTACTGCTCCACCATCAGTCAGGCATGTGCTGAGCTGTTTTTATATATTCTTTCAATTAATTCTCACCACAATTATAATTATCACCATTCTACAGATAAATAAACTGAGTCTTAGAGATAATAAATATTTTCTGAATGTCACACAACTAGTAATGAGCAAAGGTATCTGATGCCAGTGTCTACTCACAATCACTGTGCTATTTTGCTTTACAGATATGTAATGATATGAAGTAAAAATGATAATATGTAAACCTGGCTGGGCCAGGCCTTGGCTGCTAGCAGGTGGCAGGGCTCCAGAGAAAGCAGAAAACAATTCTAGGTATGCTAAAAGTAGAATTCAGATATTTTTGGAGAATACAAAAGGGAAAGAATGATAGATAAATGAATGATAAGATGACTGAGCTGTTCGCTGTGAACACTTCTCAAGCTCTCCCCCAGATCATCAGTGACGGTCATGAACCTTGTGAAATTTTTGGTGCTTTTTTGAGATCTTGTAGAAAAACTGAAATCTCTTTAGTTCTGCACCCAGGTGGATGGATACATATATATTTAGAGAGAGAGAGAGATGTATGTACATATACACATACATTGAGAGTAACAGATGGACAGAGATTTATCATAAGGAATTGGCTCATGTAGCCTTGGAAGCTGAGAAGTCCCAAGATCTGCAGTTGGCACACTGGAGAGCCAGGAGAGCCAAGGTATAGAGCCAAATCTAAATCCAGAGGCCTGAGAATGCAGAGAGCCAGCAGTGTTAGTTCTAGTACAAGTCCAAAGGCGGGAGAAGACCGGTGTTCAGCTTGAAGACAGCCAGGCAGAGCTAGTAGATGCTCCGTTCCTCAGTCTTTCTGTTCTATTCAGGCCTTCCATGAGTTGAATGAGGCTCACCACTTTGAGAACAGCAATCTGCTTTACTCTATCAACTGATTGAAATGTTTAGCTTCTCCAGAAACTCCCTCACTGACACACCCAGAATAATGTTTAACTAAGTATCTGGGCACCCATGGCCCAGGCAAGCTGACACCTAAAATTAACCATCACAGATGGACAATTCCCAAATGGTGTCTGGCTGAAAAATAAGATATAGAAAGAAGGGCCCATTTGGTTAGGGGAGGTGGTTTCCCAGGAGAGCTGCCTCACCTACATAATGACAGCTGGGAATGGGTGGGGGAGCACACTGATTTTTATTTTTTCAGTATTTTTTATTATGGTAAAATAGATGTAATATAAAGTTAACCATTGTAACCAGTTTTAAGTGTATAATCCAGTGGCATTAAGTACATTGTTGATGTTATGCAAAAACAACCACTATCCAGGGATGTCTTCAGTAGGTAAAAAGAGCGTGAAAGGTCATTATTGGCAGAGGAAAAAGGTAAACTAGCATAGAGAAATAAAATACCAGGAAACTGCAAAAAGTTGGCTGTGGCTGGAATGTAGAAGGCAGTGGGGTGTGTGTGTGTGTGTGTGTGTGTGTGTGTGAAGACAGTGGGTGAGAGTCATATCTTGACTTTCAAGATATGAATGTAGAAAAACAGACAGAGCCAGATCATGGAAGATTTTGTAAACCATGCTATTGAGTTGCAATTTAATCTTATAGACCAGGGGTAGTCAACTTTTTTATACCTACCGCCCACTTTTGTATCTCTGTTAGTAGTAAAATATTCTAACTGCCCACTGGTTCCACAGTAATGGTGATTTATAAAGTAGGGAAGTAACTTTACTTTATAAAATTTATAAAGCAGAGTTACAACAAGTTAAAGCATATAATAATAATTACTTACCAAGTACTTTATGTCAGATTTTCGCTAAATTTGGCAGAATAAATCTTTATAAAACAACTTACTATAGTTAAATCTATCTTTTTATTTATACTTTGGGTGCTTCGGTACTGCCCACCATGAAAGCTGGAACGCCCACTAGTGGGTGGTAGGGACCAGGTTGACTACCACTGTTATAGACTATGAGAAGCCATGGCAGTGAATGGGGTAAATGATCCAGAGAAGTGTTTCCTAGCCTGATTTCTGTTAATGATCATAAGTGTGTGTAGCAGATGCCTTTTTTTTTTTTTTTTTTTGTATTTTTCTGAAGCTGGAAACGGGGAGAGACAGTCAGACAGACTCCCACATGCGCCCGACCGGGATCCACCCGGCACACCCACCAGGGGCTACGCTCTGCTCACCAGGGGGCGATGCTCTGCCCCTCCAGGGCAGGGCATCACTCTACCGTGACCAGAGCCACTCCAGTGCCCGGGGCAGAGGCCAAGGAGCCATCCCCAGCACCCGGGCCATCCTTGCTCCAATGGAGCCTCGGCTGCGGGAGGGGAAGAGAGAGTCAGAGAGAAGGGGGGGGGCTGGAGAAGCAAATGGGCGCTTCTCCTATGTGCCCTGGCCAGGAATCGAACCCTGGTCCCCCGCACGCCAGGCCGACGCTCTACCGCTGAGCCAACCGGCCAGGGCCGCAGATGCTTTTTATGCTCACCTTGAATGCCCCTTGGCCCACTTCTGAGCACCCCTGCAGCTGTGTCTCTCTGTCTCTTTGCCTGGGGGACTTGGCCAGCTCGCTCAGGCCATGCACCGGGCTCCTCTGAAGTGCTAAGGACTTAGCACCTCAAGTGAAGCCTCAGCCATTAAGAGACAGGTCAGTTAAATGTTCCAGCTTCTGCATCTTTTCTGGGACAGCTGTGTAGACAGTTCTATAGCAGGTTCCAGATGGTGCTCAGAGGATTGGTAGCAGGGTTGAGCCTCAGTTGCCTACAGTAGTCATCAGTAGTAGTAATATATATATTAGATTTTATTCATTCATTTTTAGAGATAGACAGAAAGAGAGAAAAGGGGGGAGGAACAGGAAGCATCAACTCCCATATGTACTTTGACCAGGCAAGCCCAAAGTTTCGAACTGGCAACCTCAGCATTCCAGGTCAACGCTTTACCACTGTACCGCCACAGGTCAGGCCAGTAGTAGTAATATCAATATATACTCTATTGGTTTTTCTCCCCTCCCTATATCACTTTCGTCTCTTCCTCATTTGGGATTCCTGGGATCCCCTCCCATATACTACCTCCACCCAAATCTTTTGGAGAAAACCAATCTAAAACAAGTGGTTCTGGAAGTGGTCTCAGAATGGGACCTGCAATTGGCTCACTCCAGTTATATGGCACCAGAAAGCTTTCTACCCCAGTGTCCATCTTTCTGCCTCTTAGAATGAGAGCATTCCTGGCACCGTAAGAGCTCACCCAGCCCACACACGAACAATGAAGAACAGCAGTCACTGGATAAATAACCCAGTGCCCCTGTCCTTCAGTAGGACTATTTTGGGGTCCACTCTGTATACCTCCTAAGAGGGTCCCCAGAAATATTGAGCTCTAGTTGCAGGGATATGACTAGAAGCACATGCTTGATTGTCTTTCTCCTGAACTGGCCTACTCTTCTCATTCCGTATTTGTGCCTCCTGGGCCCACTTGCCCAGTGAACTACCTAGCTTCCAGATCTGATCTCAGGAATCCGAATTAAGGCAATGTGCCATGAAACAAAGGGAAGTGTTTTGGTGTTAAAACCTCCTCTTGCTGACTTACAATTCATTTTAGCACATTAATAGTGCTGAAATTTATGTAGTAATTTTAGAAAAGCAAAACAAAATCTTTTAAAGCTTATATATTGGTGTACGGTGATGAGAAATACAGTGTTGGAGAAGAGCTCTACAGAACCTGGGCCACCAGAGAGACAAAATGGGTCCTAGGGCAAACTGAGCCTGAAATACCACTGGAGGCAGAAATGACAGAATGGAGGCTGGCCTACCTCAGGCACATCGTCAGAGGCAGGCTTCTTTGGAATGATAGTAATGTTGAAAAAAAAAATTGAAAGCAGCAAAAGAGAAAGAACAAATACAAGACAGATTGACTCCACAAAAGAAGCCATAAGGGCCTGACCAGGCAGTGGTGCAGTGGATAGAGCATCGGACTGGGATGCAGAAGACCCAGGTTCAAAACCCCAAGGTCGCGGGCTTGAGCGTGGGCTCATCCGGCTTGAATGTGGGATGATAGGCATGACTCTACTGTCACAGGTTCGGTCCCAAAGGTCGCAGGCTTGATCCCAAAGGTCTCTGGCTTGATCCCAAAAGTCACTGGCTTGAGACCAAGGTTGTTGGCTTACACAAGGGGTCACTTGCTCTGCTGTAGCCTCCCGGTCAAGGCACATATGAGAAAGCAATTACTGAACAACTAAGATGCCACAACGAAGGATTGATGCTTCTCCTCTCTCTCCCTTCCCAACTGTCTGTCCTTCTCTCTGTCTCTGTCTCTCTCACTTAAAAAAAAAATGGGCCCTGGCCGGTTGGCTCAGCGGTAGAGCGTCGGCCTGGCGTGCGGGGACCCGGGTTCGATTCCCGGCCAGGGCACATAGGAGAAGCGCCCATTTGCTTCTCCACCTCCACCCCCTCCTTCCTCTCTGTCTCTCTCTTCCCCTCCTGCAGGGAGGCTCCATTGGAGCAAAGATGGCCCGGGTGCTGGGGATGGCTCCTTGGCCTCTGCCCCAGGGGCTAGAGTGGCTCTGGTCGCGGCAGAGCGACCTCCCGGAAGGGGCAGAGCATCATCCCCTGGTGGGCAGAGCATCGCCCCTGGTGGGCGTGCCGGGTGGATCCCGGTCGGGCGCATGCGGGAGTCTGTCTGACTGTCTCTCCCCGTTTCCAGCTTCAGAAAAATACAAAAAAAAAAAAAAAATGCCATAAGCATGAGTCTGCAGGAGCTGAGCTGGGTTATTGAAGGCAGGACATTGTGAACACCCCTCATTCAGAGGGTGGCTAGGAGTCAGCCAACTCAACACACACATGATTAGGAGAAAGAATTTTGGAATTAAACTAATCTGTTTGATGGCTCTATTATTTACTTTGAAAGCCACTAACCTCTCTAAGCTTCAGCATCCCTAACTCTTAAATGGAGATAATAATGTATTTACCTAGTGGGATTGTTGTTAAGATCAAATGAAATAAAGCCTGGCATATAGTAAGGGAGTGATAAATAGTAGATATTATTGTAACTACTCTACCATAGAATCTTTTTAGTTACATCTATTAATATCTGGACATGAATATTTTTGGAATTTTTCATGTGCATTCCTCTAAAGAAAATATAACTTCTAATCTTGTGCTGAGAATATTCTATCATAATTCTATACAGTGACGACAATGACTTTTTTTTTACAGAACTCTTAAGAAGCATTTGTAGAACTCAAAAGGAAAAAGAAAAAACATTCCTATCAGTTAATTCGTGCAAATGAAAACCCTGTGTTTAACATGTCGGCTTGGCGCAGACTATGAGCCTTCTGCAGCTTCTCTGCGGAGCCTCATTTTGTCTGTTTTTACAAGCTTTGTTCGGTGATAAAGGGGTTGCAGGAGAAAGTGCCATGTTTTAGCATGTGGAAGTTGTCTACCTTTGTCTGCCAGTCCTAACTCATGTCCTGATGACTCACTCACCCCCAGGGTGAAGGAAGGATTGGGCTGCTCTGTTGCTGAAACAAACATAGCGACCAAGTAGTGCTTCTCTCGTTGGCCTGCATAGAAGAAAGACCACAGGAACTGGGTGGTTTGTGTCTAACATTCTCCATTCCTGTTTATTTCCCAGAGCAGTCCGAGCATTACACAGCTATAAATTTTGAAAACTTTTGACAAAAACAAAAGCAACAACAACAACAAAAACTGTCATGTAAAAGAAGGTGAGCAACTAGGCATGTTTTATACGTAAACTGAACTGGGCTCAGGTGAAGGGCTGGAAGCAGGGGTTGGCTGGAAGTGGCTTCCCTTTAACACGGCTTTAACATGATCCAAGGATAGTGCCCCTCTATGCCCTCATGACTTCATCCATTGATTTGCCGGGCCCCTGGGGCAATGAGGCTATGAACATCACTTGGACCTGAAAGTTATTATGAATCAGGTCGGTCAGGAAGTACAGCAGTAGCATTCTATGCTGAGAAATGTAAAGGTAGTATTTGTTTGTTTGGTTTTTTTACAGAGACAAAGTGAGAGTCAGAGAGAGGGATAGATAGGGACAGACAGACAGGAACAGAGAGAAATGAGAAGCATCAATCATTAGTTTTTTGTTGCAACACCTTAGTTGTTCATTGATTGCTTTCTCATATGTGCCTTGACCGTGCACCTTCAGCAGACCAAGTAACCCCTTGCTCAAGCCAGCGACCTTGGGTCCAAGCTGGTGAGCTTTGCTCAAACCAGATGAGCCCATGCTCAAGCTGGCGACCTCGGGGTCTTGAACCTGTATCCCCAGCATCCCAGTCCTCTATCCACTGCACCACTGCCTGGTCAGGTGCATTTGTTTATTTTTAAATATAGCATAGATTCCCTGGAGGTGCTGGTATTTGCAGCACGTGAAAACAGAAAAAGGCAAATGTGACTTGACTCAGCTTCGACTTTAGTTGGTAATGTCTCTGAATATTGAATTTACTCTTTTAAGACATAAATTGGAGGATGGGGCATGTGTTCACCCCGGTACTAAATTCCTGTTACTGAAATAAAAGCTGCCTCTGTGTTTCTGAGCCTTGTAGGAGAAAACCTGGGGAGGCAAGGATAGGGGTGTGTGCAGTGGGGACAGGCGGCCTGACTTCCTTTCGACAGTCCCAGGGCTCCTCGCTTGTGCCAGGCTGTTGCGCGTGGGATCTGCATGTCCTGACCCCACAGCCAGGCGCCCAGTGGGGCGGTGACACTGTGCCTCATCAGGGCACCGAGCCCAGGGTGCTCCTTGCTGATGGCTGCATCAGCTCTTTTCCTAAGTTCTAAGAGTTCTACTGGGAACATCTCTCCAGAAGGAGGGCCAGGGGGCTTCCTGCATGGCTAATGCACTGTTATAAGACAGAGGAATTTGTATTTGTTTGTGGTTGGTTGGAAATTCATTTTATCATGTTGAAGTCAACTTCTGACCGCCTAGACATCTTCAGAAGAGATTCCTCCAATGGTAAATTTTATCCGCATGAAATTAACCATGGCAAATGAGTTTCCTATGCAGTCTTTAGTTCATCTCTCTTCAATATCTGCACTGAAACCGGTTTAGTTTTCCTTGAAGAAAGGGTTAGGCATTGAGGTGTTGCTTGTCTAGCAATTGGGTGGGGTGGAATTTGGAAATAGGAATTTTCAGTGAAGCATTTCAAATTAAGACTACCCACTGAGTAACCGGAACGGACAGCAGAGAACAGAGAAACAGGATTTAAATATGGAACTTCCAAGTCCCACTCAGCAATTTACTTTCAATGATTCAATTCAGAGTTTCTATTTCAAATCTAAGTGTTCTCTCTTAAAAGTAACTTATTCAAAAACAGTTGGTAATAGCAGGTTAATTACTATGAATCTTCATACTGGAATAACTGGCTGGACAAACCATTATACAACCATTAATTATAATTATTTAATGACTCATTATCACTGAGACAATCTTATGCCATTTAAATCAACAGGGTTTCAATTCTTCACCAGTAAACTGTCTTTAAATACACATACACACACTGCTGAGTTTTCCTTTATTTCTGCAGCCAAAGAGAGTTAGTTGTTGAGACCATGAATGAGGCACAGAATAGTACAAGCCGAACATCATGAATGTGACAGGACCTGAACCCGTTTTAATTTCCCTTTTCAGCTGCCTTGTCCCACACCTGAGGTGTGTTATTCTCTCTGCCACACCCAGATACTTACCAGAATTGAAAAATCCAGGAACAAAGGGTGTTGTATATGACAAGGCAAACCAAGCTCAGAGAATTATTTCAAAAATCAAAGGGCTCTGACCATCCACTGGTGGGTGCCAACCCTAGTCTGTCTTCAGGAATTTTAAAACTTGAAACCACTCTACAGAGATAAGATAAAGCAATCGACTGACCCTCAGAGACCTGTCTGTAAAACTCCACTGCAGAAATAACTACTGCAGAAAGAGATGGGAAGAGTTCAAAAGAGGTAGCTGACATGGAACCAATTCATCCCAACTTCCCTTGCTCTGCCCTGGCCTGGCGGAGGCGTTAACAGAGCTTCCAGCGACCTCCTTGCTGAATTAATTGTATGAAATATCTATGTTCAGGGCCATCTATCGCATTGCAATTTACATTCCAAAATTCTTTGAATTCCTCTTACTGGTAATCCTTTGAATACCTTTCTATAGAAGGAAATTACATATTAGAGAGCTATGAAAATTTTACTTGTATCTGCCTAAATTAATGTCAAGGTGTCGGGAGTACAGACAATTGCTTCCAAGGAGAAGTCTTTCCCAAATGTGATGAGCTTTGCTCATATCTGCTCTATTTCACTGGAAGATTCGTGGGGGGAGGGATGGAGGGTTAAATAATTAACTTGTAATTTAAAAACATTTTTATATTAAAACAAGCAAGCCATATTTCAGATTATATATTTTTACATATATAAAAATGAAGATAAAATACGGGGATCATGCATTCATTCTTCTCTGTTTAGAGGACTTTTGTAAAAGAAATCTAAACACATGATGCACGAAAGTGAAAAGGAGCCCTTCTTCCATGAGTTTCTATTTCTGATCAGGAATGTAGTATACTATAACAAAAGCAAAAAGGATGGGATATGGTGTGTTTCTATCTAAGCACTCTGTTCTAGCTATGTGAATATCATGTTTTCCATGGCTTTTTTCTTCTTTAATACATATTTTAAAATATCCTATAAACAATAATAAACACAATATTATACACAGTCTATCAATGATACCAATGTCTAAAAAAAATGTATTTCAATCAGGACCTGTTATCTACAATATCGAAGTAGTACATTTTTTTTTTATTTATTTTTATTTTTTTGTATTTTTCTGAAGTTGGAAATGGGGAGGCAGTCAGACAGACTCCCGCATGCACCCGACTGGGATCCACCTGGTACGCCCAACAGGGGACGATGCTCTGCCCATCTGGGGCATTGCTCTGCCACAATCAGAGCCATTCTAGCACTTGAGGCAGAGGCCACAGAGCCATCCTCAGCGCCCGGGCAAACTCTGCTCCAATGGAGCCTTGGCTGCGGGAGGGGAAGAGAGAGACAGAGAGGAAGGAGAGGGGGAGGGGTGGAGAAGCAGATGGGCACCTCTCCTGTGTGCCCTGGCCGGAGATCGAACCGGGGACTCCCGCACACCAGGCCGACACTCTACCACTGAGCCAACCGGCCAGGGCCGAAGTAGTACATTTTAGAACACAAAACACGAGTGCTTCAGAAAGATGCTACCAGGTTTTTATTCACAAGGTCTTCTCCATCAGGCCACTGGGTCAAGACACACTCTAATTTCAACCAGACCCCTGGGATGACCTGGAAAATGGCTTATAATTGTAATGCTTATAAAGTAATTACTCACATGGTCCAGTCACAGAAAAGAGCTCCAGAAGAAGATAATCTAATCGTAGAAACTCAAAACAACGGGATTTAAAACACTGTTTTAAAACACTATGCAGTGATCATAAGTTTTTTAACCCTCCCTCCCCGGTTTTCATTTCTTTTTCCCATTTCCTTAGGCTGCCCGTCTCATTTCCACTTTCCCTGAAGAACCAGTGCCGACCCAGGTTCAGTCCTCCACTCCCCTGGCCCTCCACCTTCCCCTACAATCCACTATGCAGTGCCCCCAAACACAGTGGGAGGCTGACCCTCCCTGTAGCATGGGTAGGTGGGAGAGGTTGCGGGACCCACACCCATACACGGGGAAAGGGAAGGCCTGAGAACGCTCAGATGGGAATACTACCTACTACACGATGCTCTCCTGCACCAAATGCCACAACCCGATTTTATTTCTATTCTTACTCTTATTATTTACTAGCTGTGTGACCTTGAGAAAGTTACTTCTCATTCCTATGCATCCATTGCTTCTCTGAATAATTAAATTCATAGCACAGGGTCTAGGCGAAGTTTATATGAATTAGTCAAGGTGTAGCACTTAGAAAAGCGCATGCTCCTTGGAGAGCATAATCATCACCTGTGGGTTTTGCCTACAGCAAAGTATTTTAGGCCAGCTGTTCCACTCTGTAGATTTGAGGTGGGAGTCTGATGGAGGAAGGGGAGACCAGAGCAGGCCATTAACTAATCCCCCGGATTTACACCTCCCTCCTTTCCCATTCCTATTCCCCGTCCTGCCGACTCCCAACCATGGCACCTCTAGCACTTACCAAACAGCCCAGCTCTTACTTACCCAACGGCAGACTTGAGTCTATTCTGGGTGGGGGCTTCACTGTGCTGTGACACTGTCACTTACTTTTCATCTTCCAAAAATCTGACAAAAATCTCAGGTCAGCTAATGGATTGCTCTTGAGTGATGGGTTTATTCCTTCGGTACTTGTTTATCCTACACTTTTTCCTATACTGGTCGGAAGTAATTATTTAATAGCGTTCATGCTGCCATCTTGAATCAGAAGCTCTCAGAATACAAATAAAGTTTTTTCTTCTAAGCTTCAGGGTTCCATATGCTCATAATTTAAGTCTACATTCACTTATTTAGTTCTTTCAACTAAAGGAATATTCTTTAATTTTGAACTAAAGAAAACATTCTATCATAATAGGAAGATTTTAGTCATTGTTTCTAGTTATGAAAATCAATCTGAAAAAACATACACAAAAAGCATCATGTCACCCCTTTTCTTTTTCCCAAGAATATCTGAGTAAATTAATGAGCAGAGACACATACAAGCACACTGAACCAGAGAATTTTGAGGGATCATTTACAGTCATTTTACAGATAAGGTTAGGAGACCAGTGGGAAGGTGAACGGCCCAAGCCTGCACAGCTAGCAAGAGCCAACATTGAACGAGACCCAAATATGCCCTTTTCAGATATGCCTAGAAAAATAACGCAAGTCAGCTCAGCTTTCCTGTATATTCCGTTAATAGGACTGACTTTCAGCAGGAGTTTGTAGCAAAAATCAACCTAATTATTATGACTATATTCTTTCATTGTTTTCTTTTCCTTAAAAAGGAAAGCTTATCAAACTTTATTGTCAGTAAAGCAGTACATGGTTTTGAAGCTAAAAATAATTACAACTCATAGTTACTTTGTGGGACAACTGAAAGACCTTGACATATTACTTCTTTGTTACATTCAACAGTAAATGGCACTTAGCATATCTGACTGCTGTTGGTGTGAGTGTGAGATAATTGCTTGGGAACCTAGCACTGCTTATTTAAAGGGAGGGGACTCTTAATTACAGAGCCAAAAACCACCTCAGCTTTACCATGGGAAATCTCACACAATGCATTGTTCATCTTCAGATGGCTTCTCAGTCAAATTCTTCATTAGTCTCCAGAATTCTCGGGAATTCTCCTGCTGTTTATGACATAAAGGTATCTATCTTGGTGAATGTGAACCAAGGAAAGGAGAATCTCTACACTTGAACAGGGCTGAGAGAGGCAGAACATTTTAGCCAATGTAATGACAGTGTGTCTTTGTCCCAAATATTCCAGCTTGAAATGCTTGTTACATTAGCTCACTGGTCCCAAGAACTTATAGTTTTCCTAAGTGTGCATCATTGATATATAGTGTGCTATTCACTGAAGAGTGGAGCAAGGAAGTTGCACAGGGAAAAAAAATTCAAAAACAAGAGTGCATGTCTTAGAGAACCTTGTATCCAAGAGTCACTTTCACGTACCACGAGAGACCCACTGTCTTAATCTCTAGATGTCCACTATCTTCTTGAATTAGTTGTGCTGTCATTTTATAAGATGGCATTTTTAACACTGTGTGTTATCACTTTAAATCCCCCAGCAGTCATAGAATTAAAAAAAAATAGTGTTAACAATCACTCAGATCACACGTCCTCTAAATTGAGGATGAGAAACATTTACCTCATAGTTTGAGAAGCATAGAAGAAAAATTTGCTGCGAAGGACCAAATGGCTAACAACACTAAGAAAAAATATCTCCCTTCTCCTACCACGCCACTCTGCAATGCTTCCTAACATTATATACACCCTAGCAGAATGAACCTATGCCCCATGGTGGATAATAACTCTCAGACAAGGGACAAGGAGGGGGACGGGGCACAGGAGAACAGAGACTACTTCCTGCACCACCACCTGATAAAGAAGGTCCCATCTCGAGGAAGATGTGATTTTTCATTTTATCCAACATTCTTACTGTCCCACTCAAGGCATTTTAAAAAATTCCCTTTCCCAGATTTGAAATAAGAAAAAAAGAAAAGAAAAGAAAACACAAAGAATTGCAAACTAGAAACAAGATTAAAACACCTGGTTTATTGGGGGGAAATTCATAATAAAAACTGTAATGGCTTATTCAGCAACTTACAAAATAATAATTTGATATATCAAATGAATTGGTTTTCATTATGTAAGTACAAATGGTAAAAAAATAATAATAATAATAATCCATGTGATATATCTTATATTCCCCATTCAGAGATCTCACATCCCTGAATTCTCCTGTTGCGGGTTTTACATCAGATATTTTAAATCAGTTTACTATGTAAAACCAGGTTTTTAACTTTAAGTTTTTGCTTTCGACAAGCTTCAGATGCTGTGTCTACATGATGAGAGCCTAGTCAACTGAGATGAAAAATTCAAGCCATTTCTTCTCCTAAGGTTGTTTCAATGTTACTTTTGTGGTAAAAAACGGCCTTCCTGATGCTTTACTACACAACCTAATCATACCTGTCAGTCCTAATCATACCTGTCAGCCACAAAGAATTAGACCCAGTCTATCTTTCAACTCAGTCTACCCTGGTCCTGAACATAGAGACACAGCTTTACAGACTAATATATCATTTTCCCACATCCCAACCCTAGAAACCACATTAAAAGAGAAAACCTCATCTTAAAATTTCCCTGCATGAGAAGGCCTTACTATTGTAACAGGTTTTGGCCATGAATGACTACTTTCCTAAATGACATATCAAGTTAACATGAAGCTTAGCAAAAAATCAATTACTTAGGATAGTAATTAGATAGTCTCACAAATGATATGCATTTAGGAAACTGTTTTTGCTTCTTTAAATAGCTGAAAGCTGGAAAGACCTTTATTATTTATATTTCTTTTAGAATATTTGGTCACTGACAATTTTTACCAATATTTCCCTCTTTTTCTTCAATAGACCTCCATCCAATGAATCTGGGAAAAACAGACACTTGATCAAATTACTTATATCTTTGAAGACTTCTCATTTTGCCTTATAAAATGGTAAGTTCCCTATTCATAGTCTTTTATAAATGTAGTGTAAATTGTATGGACAGGTATTAAAGAAAGATTGGCAGATTACAGGTCATTAAAAGAGGGAAGTTATAACTCTACAAAACATATATAAAAGATGAATATGAAACTATAACACTATGTAAGAAATATTTGACTAGTCTAACGATATGAACACTGCCCTCCAACATAGGTTCAAAGTATCTGGGGAAAGAGGTTCTCCCTCTGGCGGCGATCCTGGTAGCAGGAATCCGGCCCCGCCTTAGGCGGATGTGTAGAAGTACCGGGGCTTGGCATTGCCCAGGAGGTCGTCTTCGTAGTTGGGGAGGCAACAGAAGAAGAAGGAACAGCCAATCAGGATAATCGTGGCCGCCCACCCAAAGCCGTAGGCCCAGTTATAGATGTAATTGACAACAGGGTTGAGATGAAGGGTGAAGGTCTGGGTATACTTCACGGGGTAGATGACCAGGGAGATGATCTGGAACACAGCTAAAGGAAAGAAAAGAAATCCCGAAGTATGAATGCAAGCGTGCATGAATGAATGAGTACATGGAAACAATGGCGTTACTCCCTCTCCCAGTGTTTTTGCCTTTAAATAAGTGTTAAATCCACCTCAACAATAAAAAGGGACTGGAGTGTCTAGTTAATCATGAACCAAAAAAGAGTACTAAATATTGTGTGTCTGAGATACCGGGCACTGGGCGGAATACTGAATGCAGGAAATACAGACAGATGAAAGGGAATCACTTTACTGTCCGGGTACAAGTATTAGACAGACTAATGTAAAAAGTGCAGAACTGCGGTGGAGGAGAGAAAGCAGGCTGGCAATCAAGTGTCTATTTTTTTTTTATCTTTGTGTTTCCTGTGCCAAAGACAGGGTTAATATTTTCAGTGTTAGCAAAAAGTATACATATATACATACACATACACAAAAATTATGTAATATATACATACATATACACATGTGCATGCACTCACACAGGCATATGACTCCATTCAGAACACACTATTAGCATATTCATTCAATAAATGAATGCCTAAATGAAATGATGAACCAGTGATGCAAACGATCAACGTGGAGAATTGCCAGGAAAGCCTGCAAAGGCAACGAGAGAGAGTCGGAAGGGTAAACAGAAATGGAGAGATGGAGGGCGGGGCGAAGAGCATTCCAGGCCCAGGGAGCAGAAACGAAAGCGGGGCTTTGGGGAAGTGTGAGAGGATGGAAGAAAGAGAACATGTGTCAGGATTTCTAAACTCTTTGGTATAAGAGTCACATTATCACAGTGATTACTTACTAATCGTGTCAAGCAACTTGAAAATAACCAGAACTTAATCTTCTTTTATAGTCTTTTTCAATGAACACGAATACCAATAAGGCTACCCTGAGTACATACATGCTGTGCCATGTTCTGCACTTTTTTTGACTTCATATTTCATACGTGCATTGCCATGTCAAAGGGTCTGAGCAGATTCTAGTTCCGTCCCATCACTTTTCACAGAGAGGGGTCCGCTGTCTGTGCTCTCAGGAGTGTGTCAGGGACTATATGGTCCTCAAACAATTTGCATTCACCTTAATTTTTTTCTACAGGCTCCAAAGAGAAAAACTATCCTAAAGGTGTTTTCTTTTTCCTCTTTTCTTTTTAACTGCTACAAAAACAGAAGATGTTTCCACATCTTGATTTGTTGCTTCTATTTCTCAATTCAAAATGTTCCTCTTCTCTATCTTAAATATGTCTCTGCTTCTTATCGACCTAAAATGGCAAATTCTTACTAGTTAAACGTTTCTCAGTTACTGCAAAATATTACATAAGTGGAAAGTAAGCCTTCTCTATGTTATTCTCTAATTTGCCTAGCCATAAATATTACATATTGCAATTGACCCAATTTGGTTCATCATCCATGAAGTTTTTATAATGGTTTGGATCAATTTCTGCAAAACCTAAGATGTATTCATTTTTTCCAATGTTAACCCAATAATATATATATACAATTAAAAATAGTTACTGCTGTGAAATGTATCTTAAACATCAAGTAGGCCTTATTCAATATTATTATCATTAAAGATGTATTGAGATTTCCAGGCTTATTTTTCTACTAACATTCCTGGTACAATCTGTCAGACTTTCAAGGAGGGGAGTTTTAACCTGTAACGTGAGAACACAGGGCCACTTGGCTGTCCGCCTGTGGGAGCTCACTGCAGCTAGTTTTCTTTACAACTTCTGCAATCCTGTCAGCTCGAAATGGTCATTATTATATCTTTTTATTTATTTATTTATTCATTTTAGAGAGGAGAGTTAGAGTGAGAGAGAGAGAGAGAGAGAGAGAGAGAAAGGGGGGAGGAGCAGGAAGCATCAACTCCCATATGTGCCTTGACCAGGCAAGCTCAGGGTTTTGAACCAGTGACCTCAGCATTCCAGGTCAATGCTTTATCCACTGTGCCACCACAGGTCAGGCTTAAAATTTTTTTGTTTGTTTTTATTTTATTTTTTTTAATTTATTCATTTTAGAAAGGAGATAGAGAGGGAGAGGAGAGAGAGAAGGGAGGAGGAGCAGGAAGCATCAACTCCCATATGTGCCTTGACCAGGCAAGCCCAGGGTTTCAAACCGGCGACCTCAGCATTTCCAGGTCGACGCTTTATCCACTGCGCCACCACAGGTCAGGCCTATATCTTTTTTTTTTTTAATGTATTTCTTGATTTTAGAGAGAGGAAGAAAGAGACAGAGAGAGAAACATCTATTGTTGTTCTACCTATTTATGCATTTATTGGTTGATTCTTTTAAGATTTTATTTATTCATTATAGAGAGGGGAGAGAGAGAGAAGGGGGGGGTGAAGCAGGAAGCATCAACTCCCATATGTGCCTTGACCAGGCAAGCCCAGGGTTTTGAACCGGCAACCTCAGTGTTTCCAGGTTGACACTTTATCCACTGTGTCACCACAGGTCAGGCCTCGGTTGATTCTTGTATGTGCCCTGACTAGCAATCAAACTGCAATGTTGGCGTATCAAGACGAAGCTCTGACCAACTGAACTACCCGGTCAGGGCCCATTAATAGATCTTAATGTTTTAATGCTAAGATAGACACAAGAGTTTTTCCTAGGATTTTTTTTAAATTGTAGCAAAATGTATACAACATAGTATCTACCATTTTAACCACCTATTAAGTATACAATTCAGTGGTATTAAATACATCCACAGTATTGTATAACCATCACCCCTATCTATACCTAAAACTTCTTCAACATCCCCAGTATAAACTCTATCTCCATTACCCCTCCCCACAGCTCCCAGTAACCTCTAATCTACTTTCTGTTTCTACGAACTTGCCTATTCCCGGTACTTCATATAAGTGAAATCATAAAATATTTGTCCTTCTGTGCCTATCTTATTTCTCTTAGTATAATGTTTCCAAGGTCTATCTACAATATAGCATATGGTAAAATTTTATTCCATTTTATGGCTATAATATTATATTGTGTGTATATATATGTAGCACTTTTTATTTTAAATTTATCTATTGATGAACATTTGGGCTGTTCCCGCCCTTTGCTATTGCGGGCAATGCTGCTATAGACACGGGTGTGTACATGTCTGGGTAAGTCCCTGCTTTCAGTTCTTTCGGATCTAAGCTAGAAGTGAAATTGTTAAGTCAGACAATACTTATTAGGATTTTTTCAATGAATATTGATGTCCTACTGCGTCATTTCTAATGGTGATGAGAACAGGCATTTAAAAGCAAGACATATAAAAGTAAGATATATCAAATGTGTTTCTTGTTTTATAGTAAGGCCTTACAAAGTTGAACTACGAAAAGCCAAACAGAAGAAGTGGGATTCAACAAGGTTCCTCAGATCCTTTGTGATTCCAAGTAATTTCTGATTTTAAAATATTATTCCCAAAGCAAACCTCCAAATGTGAGGAACACTGGAGGAAACGTATTTAAAATCAAGAGGAATTCTGAAATGGACAGGCAAGGACCAGTTCTCTGGGGCCACCTCCTTCCTCTCTGCGGGGCCTCTGGCCCCTCACTTGGCCCACCCTAGGCTCTGAGAACACCTTTCTGAGCTCAGGGCACCCGGCACAAAGCGGCCTCCCTCTGGGCTCATGCTTGATCTTATGTCATTGTCAGGGGTCCTCTTTGTGGATTGGACACTCCCACACTGATGTCCACTGAAGGTCTGAATGAAGAACTGCCCACAGTCTTACCAGCCAGGGCCAGGAGGCCTCCGATCACTCTCAGGAAGACAAGCATCTGGGGTCCGCAGAGGGCGAAGAAGGAGAGGATGAAACAGATGACCAGGATGATGAAGCCGCAGAAGAGCGTGGCGGCCGCGGCCCTCCCCCACGCTGCGGGAAGAGGAAACGGTGCGGTGAGATGGGTGTGCCGAGTTCAAACAATCACTTAGCAAAGATCCATAGTTCTTTTTCTTTCTAGTAAATCTACTTCTGTGGAAGAAGTTTTTCTTTTGACAATACTTAAGCATCTTCATATTTCAGGGGGAAATCGGGCACTCCATATATAGGACATTAACATACAGACATGCAGTAATGCCTCTGTCCCCTCGGTTTTAGAAAAGATGTTTACACCCCTGAGATGAAAGTTAAACTTCATTAAACTGTTTCTCAGTTCATAAACTGGCCATATAAACTGGAAATTTAAAAGATTCACTCAAATTCTAACACAACATGACCATAATAAACAGCCTTTTTGGTGTTGAACAACCCAAGCTGCAATCTCTTGAGGAAGTTTTCACACACCTCTAGAAGGATCTTTGCTTTGTCTCAATATTTGTTCACGTGCAAAATGATCTTTAAAAACATAAACTTATGACTAGGCAGAGATGTTAACTAAAACAATTAATTGAAAAGTAGCTGTGATTTATATGTACATCTATATATACACATATATGTGTGTGTATAACACAGTCTTTCTAGATTTTTGCCTAGATTTTAACTTTTGGAATATTCAGAACTTACTGCGCAAGAGTTCTTAGTTATCGATGTTGGCCCTAAAACTGAAGATGTGCAGAGGCACCCCCAGCCCTGCGGCATGCTACTCTAAACCAGTGGAAGCAAAGACCCCTAAACCCAGGCTAATGATTCCAACCAGTAATTCCCATTGTTCAGCCTGCTCTGGTGTGCAAGATTTCTTCCCACACAACCTTCCCTCTGGAGGTAATAACTAACATGCATGAAGTAATTGCCCTCTGCCAGGCACTGGGCTAGGAACTTGACATACTAAGCTCACTGAATCCTCATGGGAACTTGTTAAGGTTCGTACTAATATCATTTCTTTAGAAATAAGGCTAGATCTCTAGGAAGGTTTTGAGAATTCAACCAGTCTGCCATAGCCACACAGCTAGTATGTGATTTCATCAGCATTTGGTGGAGAGCTTGCCTCAATCCAAATCATGACTCTTTTTTCAGAAATAATTTACATACCATAAACTTCACTCTTTTCAAGTATACAATTCAGCGGTTTCTATATTCACAGGGTTGTGTGACCATTACCACTTACGATTCCAACCTTTTTATCGCCTCCCCCAAAACCCTCACGTCCTTCCATTACCCCTTTCTCCAGCTCTGACAACCACTAATCTACTCTCCGTCTCCATAAAATCGCCTATTCTGGACATCTCATATAAATGGAGTCATATGCTCTGCGGCTTTTTTGATGCCTTCTTCCATTTAGCATAATGTGGTCAAGGTGCATCTATGTTGCAGCACGTATCAGTACTTCATTCTATTTTATAGCCAAACTATATTCTACTGTACGCATATCCCCCATGTTGTTCACCCATTCATTCATTAACGGATGAACATGCACTTTTATCCTGTTAATCTTTATTGTATTTGAAAAAGAGAGTCACATGCACCTCTGCCCGGGTTTTACTCCAACTCCGACACAGCTTGGCTGACAGATTTAAAGGTCTGGATGGGGCTAGCAGAAAGAGCAAGGGCTTGGGAGGCAGAGCTGGACCCCATTTATACCCTGCCTCTGCCACCTATAAGCCACGGCTAGTCTGCCCATCTGTTGACCAAAGCTAAAAATACCTTATTTCAAGATTATTTTAAGGATGGGAGATTTTGTGTGAAAAGTCACAGAGCTCAAAAGTCCCTCCCGTATTCCTATGATTTTTCTCCACTAACCCAAGTTTTCATTCTATTCTGCATTCACAAGGTTCCACCCAGGTACACAATGGTTGTTCTTCAGTTGCCCACTGCCTTTTCAGATGTTCATCTATTACAGACAAACCTGGGCTAAATCCTCTGCTCCCTTGACCAGCCCCCAGTTCCCTCCACAGCTCCCCCTGGACTCATGGGTGACTGGTAATTAAAGAGAAGACACATTTTTATATGCTTAAATACCATATTCTCACACACACTACCCCTTAGTGGCAGTGGTCTCGATGGGACTGAGACAATACATGAATGGGCATGGTTTTATATTCATAAATTTTATTACATCCCTCCAATTCTTCTTTCTCTTCCTGTGAAATCAATAAGAGATTTTAGGGCCAAGGTAAAAATAGAAATGTTTTCCTTTAAAACCAAAATGAATAAAGTCAAAATGTAAAATCGAGTAAGTCTCTTTTCCCACTTTTGCCTTGTCCTGCAAGTAAGGTAACTTTCAAGAAAAGAGGAACCAGGCTTTGAAAAGAACATGAATGAACTGGCTCATCTCCAAGTCTAACCCGTTAAAATCATCAGTGAAGTTTTTTAGAAATGTAGATTCCTATGCTTCCCTCCAAGCCTACGGAATCAGAGCTCCAGGGGTAGCGCCCAGGAATCGGCCTGTAATCTGTGAACATATAAACACACACCATTTTAAGATATTCTCCTATGCTATGTTAAATTTTCCTATACTATGCAAAACAGACTCAGGTAATGTCTTGCTTATTTACCATAAGCAATGCTGAATCATCAAAATGGGAAATCAAGGGCATTTCGTCCTGACAAAAGCTGCCTTGGGAGCAGACCTGTAAAACCTGCTCCTGCAGCCTGGAAACACCCACACTGACTCATTTAACTATCGCTTAAGAAAGAGAACTTGGCGCGGTTCTAAAGAGACTATTCTGCCTGATGAATGACAAGCAAGGCAAACTGCCTTCTCAGGTCAATGACTATTTCGTTGTACAGTGAGGAGATGGAGCCCACCAGATCTGTGCAGGGTCCTCCCAGCCCAATCTTCTGTCTGAGAAGGTGACCGATAGCCATGTAGACATAGGACATGGCATTTGTCCATGACATACATTTTGAAAAGTTAAGTCTGTACCCTCAGTACCTTTGGTCTCATTTAATTATCCAGAATGAGTCTAATATCTAAAAAAAAATCTACCCAACTCTTTTGGGAACTATTTATATTTCTATATTGTATCATGCATGGTCTACATTGTACCATATTTACCAACCCTAATGGAAAATATCACCTTTTAAAAGCTTCTTCGTCTATGATTCAACAGATAATTCTCAGTTCTTCAAAGGCAGACTTGATCTATTCTGAAGACGAGTCTGTCCCTCATTATTTTATGCACTTTAAATTTTATTGCCTTTCCTAATTGTGTCTGAGTGTGTGTGTGGTGAAGCAGGTGTATTCTCGTCAATTATCATTCTCTGAATCGAGGCCACAAAAGCATACACTATTGCAGGTAAACAGAATTTCATGGAGGAAAGCTTTTTATTTGTTTGTTTTGTAAATTTGGTGCTTTATATACATAATCTATCATGTCATAAGTTTATTTTCTAAATACCACTTGGAGAAGTTTATCTTATCAGAGAAACCAGCAGCATTATAAACCCACTTTTAAATATGATTAATTAAGGACCCATTGAGATGAAGAATGGCTTAGCAAATTTTGCTCTGGCTTGCAAAGATTCAACATTAAATCAACAACATAGAAACCCTTCAATGATCACTAAAGAAATTCTAAGCTTTCCCTAGAAAATTTTTTAAAGTTTTTTTGAATGAAAATTAATGCTATATCTTTTCCCAGATATTACATACAAAAACACAATGTTACAAGGCAAATATGGCTAGGAAAAAATGAGTCAAGTCGACTGATAGGAAAAGAGCACAAAAAGTGAAATAAATACCTTGACTGTCAAGCTAGAAACCATAAATCAAACTGAAGTTTGTGAAAAGAAAAAATATAAACTTTTTTTTTTGTATTTTTCTGTAGTTGGAAATGGGGAGGCAGTCAGACAGACTCCCGCATGCGCCCGACCGGGATCCACCCGGCACGCCCACCTGGGGGTGATCCTCTGCCCCTCTGGGGCATCGCTCTGTTGCAACCAGAGCCATTCTAGCGCCTGAGGCAGAGGCCAAGGAGCCATCCCCAGTGCCCGGGCCATCTTTTGCTCCAATGGAGCCTCTGCTGTGGGAGGGGAAGAGAGAGACAGAGAGGAAGGAGAGGGTGTGGAGTGGAGAAGCAGATGGGCGCTTCTCCTGTGTGCCCTGGCCAGGAATCGAACCCGGGACCCCTGCACACCAGGCCGACGCTCTACCACTGAGCCAACCGGCCAGGGCTATATAAACTTTTAAGACAAGGCAAGTATTGCTGATATTTTAAATATTGTTGGTAATATTTTAGAGACTGTCACTAATTTTTCCCTTAAAGTTAGTCTTTCTTTTAATGGTTTTGTTGCATTCTTCAGTAGTTTTACATGTGGGCACCAAACATTAACCAAAACAGTCTGTGGTCTAGTCCCTTATTCAGTGCCCTGTAGACACCAATCTGTTACCCAACTAGAGTGGGGTCCCTTTCCAGAACAAAGGATTCATCTATTAATAATACCAAAGGCTCCCCCTACTGAATCTGAGACTTTGTCAGATCCTTCACATTGTTTCTATAGGATTCTTTTTTTTTTCTTTTTTTGGTGACAGAGAGAGTCAGAGAAAGGGACAAATAGAGACAGACAGACGAAGGGACAGAGAGATGGGAAGCATTAATTCTTTGTTGCAGCACCTTAGTTGTTCATTGCTTGCTTTCTCATATGTGCCTTGACCGAGGGGCTCCAGCAGACCAAGTGATCCCTTGCTCAAGCCAGCGACCTTGGGCTCAAGCTGGTAAGCCTTGCTCAAACCAGATGAGCCCACACTCAAGCTGGTGACCTCAGGGTCTCGAACTTAGGTCCTCCGCATCCCAATCTGATGCTCTATCCACTGCGCCACCACCTGGTCAGGCTCTACAGGATTCTTTATATGATATATGGGCAGAACGGAAAACTGGATAAAATCATAATTGAAAAATTTAAAAAGATCCTATCTACAAAGAAATATAAACATGGGCGAAAATTATATTCAAAAAGACTGCTGCATGTTCAATGAAGAATTAATCTGCAGGAATATCGGCCAGCACTTCTGAAACTGAAGAGTGCTTACAAATCACCTGGGGATCTTGTCCACATAGATTCCAACTCAGAGACACTGAGTGTCCAATAACCTCCCAGACAAGGCTGATACGGCTACTCGGAGACACTCTGGGTCACAAAAATCTACAGGACAACTCCTAACAGGCCCAGAAAAGAAGCTACCTGGGAAGAAGCAGTGTAGCAGTTTTGGAAGGCAGGACTGGCTTTAAAGGAGGATTGGCAGTGTCACCCAGGAGAGTTCCACATTTGGTGTGAGATTCCTTACATGCTCTGCATTCCCGCCGCCCCCCAATCAGAGTCAGATGATAACCATTTACCCCTGTGTTTTTACAGACCTGTGATACTCCGCCCTTACACGGTCTTTTCAAGTGTGAGTGGTGAAACCATCCCTACACAGGAAGATGTAAAAATGGAATTTTAGCCTGAATTCACACAAGGTAAATAGCAGTGAATTTAGAATCTACCCTTAAATATTTTCAAGTCTGTCAGAGAGAAGGCTGGAAAGGAGAACTTAGAGGGAAGCACATTTCAACTCCATCGGTAGAAGAGGGTGTAGGAGATGTGATTTTAAACAAATAGCATCATCAAGAGAACTGAACAAAGTTGCTGCACAAAGGGAAGAAGCTCAGACCGGTCATAAAGTAGTGATGGTAAGAGCACTTAATGCAAGCTTGAACAGTGCACTCCTGTTCTCTTCTAATTGTCTAGGAATCTGTGTTCTCCCGAAGGAGAGAAGTTAGGTCACTAACCAGGGACGGAGGCTCTCGGTGGTTGATGCTCAGTCCAGCAAATGTGGAGTGGATGGGGCTGGATCACGGCTTCCTAGATGTCTATATTTTATAAATCTATATAAATATATATTTTTTTAAACTATGAAAATCAATCGACAGTGGCCGCTTTTGAATTTTGCCATGTAAGGATGTGAACATGTGCCTGGAAAGAGTAATCTATCTACCAAAGCCCAATTCCATAAAAGAAGAACATTTTAACACTCACCCTGCCCCCTCCAAAAGCCACGAGATCACTATCTCAAAGTGAAGTCCCTTAAATGGAATTTGTCCTAATGTAAACCTGTTCATTTCAGGCTTATTTTTTTCATTTCCTGTGCATTTAAGAACCACAGGGCTAAATGATCTAAAAATATTTCATCTAATACTCTGATTCTTTGACCTATCCAAGAATGATGTCATGTAAAAAAAAAAAAAAAAAACATTTAGTGCATTCTGAGGTCTCAAAGGATGTCTTTGGTCTAAACAAGGCTCTGCACTTTGGATCCAAAGCAAATGCTCTTCCACAATGAGTCTCATCCTGTGCACAAAAAGTCGTCTCCATTATTCTCCCACCTGACAAGCTGGAGCTTGCCTGGGGTTTGAAATCCACATCGCTGATGCTTAAAATGTCCTCCCGATGTGTTTTTTTCCCCTTAAAACTTAAAAGAAGGTACCAGTAGTGCAAACATTGCATGTGTGAACATGCATTCAAATTTAATTTTGCATTTTATTTATACATGGGATTTGAATGATTATTTCAATGTTTAAATCTATATTTTCTTTTCCTGTTTTGAGAAACAATAACCATGACTTTTTAAAAACTGAAACAAGTATCTTTAGAGTTCGGTATTTATTTAATTGTTACTATCATGAAAAAAACATACTCAGCATTTAATTTGGTTGATTTATAGGAAAAATGAAGTGATATGGCAATCTGAAATTCTTAAAAATCTATAGATAACAGTAAAGAATATTCTGCTTTTTACATGATATTAAGAAACTATTTGCTTTTATTTTAAAAGTCTATATAATTTAGTATTAAGGCCAATACTTGCCAGAAATATCCTGTCTTTAATACCAAAATTAAGATATTAATATTATGAATATCAATTAATAAAAGAGATAGTCAAACACTTTGTAATAAAAAGGTAAACTTATTATTTACAGTGGTAAATCATAATGTTTATTTTCTAGTACATATCAAGAAATTGATATACCATATAAATGGACATGCCCAACCAATTCTCCATAGTAAGATGCCATTTTAATTACAGCCTTCAACCTTAGTCCTTGTTGTGTTTACACATAATGTGGGAATGTGTATAAACTGCTTACTACTTTTCAGATAAAGTAGAGCAAACATTGTTTTCAGCAAGGCCTTACTGAGAGTCATGCGGGAGGTGGAGCAGAAGTATAATAAACACTCCACTCACCTTTGACTACAACAGCCTGAGATGATCCTCTCTTGGTGAATTCATATCTATTTCTCTCCTTCCCGTAGGCACTTAATAATGGTGGACCCTGCCTTCATGATTTGAGTCTAGGTCTTGAACTAAAGTTATGTCTAACACATTATTGGCACTCAATTATTTTTGCGAAGGTCACAGAAATAACTAAAGTGGGGTGTGAAGGCTGCCGCCTGTTTATGAAAATCAGCCTGGCTGCATCATAAAGGTAGTAATAGATTTACGACGCACTTGGAAAACTAAACTTTTCCAAAGACCAGTTTCTCTACTAAATTGACCTATATACACTGGATCAAGTGTTTTCTTTACAATCAAGAATTAACGCGCCTGACCAGGCGGTGGTGCAGTGGATAGAGCATCGGACTGGGATGTGGAGAACCAAGGTTCAAGACCCCAAGGTCACCAGCTTGAGCGCAGGCTCATCTGGTTTGAGCAAGGCTCACCAGCTTGAGCCCAATGTCGCTGGCTTGAGCAAGGGGTCACTCGGTCTGCTGTAGCCCCATGGTCATGGCACATATGAGAAAGCAATCAATGAACAACTAAGGAGACTAAGGAGCCGCAACGAAGAATTCATGCTTCTCATCTCTCTCCTTTCCTGTCTGTCTGTCCCTGTCTGTCCCTCTCTCTGACCCTCTGTCTCTGCCACAAAATAAATAAATAAATAAACACATTAGACTTCTAATTTTAAAAAATTAAACTGAGAAAGAAAACCTGCTTACTCCCTTCCAAATACAAAGCACTGTATCCCTCTGAGGTTGGAAGAACCACACCCTGGGGAGGTGAGCTCATCCTGCAAGTTAAGAAAAATAAAAACTGTATTGTGCGTGTTGCACAAGAGGGCTGTGATCACAGCCAGGGCCTGGCAGGTCAGGACACAGCCCAGCAATAGTGCTGATCAGGGTTCTGCCAGCACCCCAGTCCCTATGGGGCAGTGACTTCTTACTGCATGTGCCAAGTATTGCTAATAGTCTTGGGGTCTGTATTAGTCTTTGGAGTGAAGCATGATTATCAGTTTGTTTAAAAACACACCTATTTAAACAGACCTATGAAGTCCCCTACAAGATACTGAATTTGAATGCATTTTAACTACAAAATACAGATATACTATTTCAAAGAAATTAATTTTCTTTAAAAACCTAAAAGACTTTTCAATAATACAAACCTGGCAGGAATGCTGTTTGTTTGTTTTTGTTTTTTTTTTAAAAAAAAAAAGGAAAACACAGACTTGAAGGAAAGCAAGAATTCCATTCAGTCTTTAGCTTTTGTGGCCTGCTGCTAATGAGAACCATGCCTCCTTTCCGAGAAAAGTTCACAGGCGGGACTTCCAAACAATTCTATAATCCATAAGAATCAGCACCAAGCCCCTGCTAGAGGACCCGAGAAATAAACAGTTCACTCAGTTCACTCGGAAGCCGTGGGCCAGCAGGGGTGTTAAGTCAACCTTCCCAGCAGGAAATGAAAAAAAAGGCAGGGGGACCTTCTTTGTCTTTCTCGGTTTAAAACTATTAAACTCAATTGGTAAGGTCCCAGGTGTGTAGAACTTGGCTTTAAGCTTCTGATTATGTTCATACTTAAACCCAGCTGTTCTTCACATCTACCGGTTGGCAGTGGCTGGCGTCAGACAAAACCATGCCTCCTGTCAGGTCAGGTCTATCTATAGTCAAGCACTGACATTTCCTCCATGCTAAAAAAACAAAATACTCCATCTGCAACATATTGTGTCGGTTAACTCTGCTTCTATTTTACCGGTGTAGAAGATGGGTTTGCTTTTCCAATTTCAAATTTACATTCAAATCAAGTTTTCTCAACAGCAAGAGCTTAAACCAAAAGGACACCATCTCAAGACAAAAACAAGAACAAGCCTGAAGTGTTAAGTAGTACAGTATTGACTGAAGTCGTAACTGCTGAAATTATGACTGAGACAGCTTTTTTAATGGAAGAAGAGCTGCTTTCACTTAGTTCAAGTTAAACAAGTAATACACCAGCATTAGGGAAGGCCTGTATTTTAATACTGTATTCATATTTTAATCTTAAAAACCAGAGGAGGAGGTGGAATGAGAAGAAATTTCAGGGGATCCCCAAAATATATACTTTGTTCATTATATTTACTCATCAGACCTTTTCAAATGGCTGAAATCATTTTTTGCACGAAACCGACAAACCCTACAAAAAAAATACAATGTTTGAACTAGAGTCATTCTCTTCCTGTGTTGAGCCTAGCTTTGGCCACTCAAAGCTGTTACTGCTTTGTTTTGCTAAGGTCGGATGCATGGTACTAAATTTTGAACAATTTTTTTTTTTTAATTATCCATTATCCCTGACCCTGTTCAGCCATAGAGCGGCTTCCAAAGGCCGCGCACTCTTATTGCGCCGGCGCACGCCAGGCTGTGACCCGGAGGACTTCCCGGAGGCAGCGGCAGGCGGCACTCACCGTAGTCCATGAGGCTCTCGCAGCCATCCGCGGTGGACCCGCTGCCGCCGCCCTCGTGGAAGCATCGCCACCACAACGAGGACGTCTGGATGTGGTCGCTCGACTGCAGCCAGCCGCGGCCGGCCAGCGCGATGATGTCGAAGGCGATGGCACTGAGCAGGAGCAGGGGCAGGATCCACCTGCAGCGCTCGCAGGCCAGGCCGCAGCGCAGCATCTTGACGGTGGCGGCGCAAAGGAGAGGGGCGCGCGGGGCTCGGTCGGCGGGGGAGAGTGGCCCGCGAGCGCGGGCAGTGCGACAAAAGACAAGAGGCGGCGGGGGCGCGGCGGCCCCGGCCCCACCTAGATTCCGGTGACTCAGAGCGCACCGCCCCGACCTGCCCGCCCAGGCCGTGCGCGGGGAGAGGCGGGCCCGGCTCAGGTTACACCGGGTCTGGGAGCCTTCCCTGCCCGGGGCGGACCTGGGGGTGCCCGGCCCCGGGGGCCAAGGCTGGTGGCCCGGGCTGCAGCCCGGCGCACGTCTGCGCGTCCCACGGCCTTATTTCCCTCTCCCGCGCTCTTCTCACTGTAAATATTTTCCTTCTCAGTGTTTCAACGTGTGCACGTTTTAATCTGCTCAACACCAGCTCAATTTTTAACCCCTGATGTCGGATAATGGCCTGATTTTCAACAAAACCGTAATTAAGTTTCAGACACTTGGGGATGGGGGTTCAAATTGTGCCTGTGGGTCAGCGCCACACTCCGTGCGAACGTGTGGAGCAAACGCAGGAGCAGGCCTCCGACCCTTTCGGGTGGGCGGAGATAGACACCTCCTCCCAGGCTCCACCTTTGTACCTTGGCCCGTGGCTCCCCTTCGTCCTCTTATCTGTTTACAGGCCCGCCTTTTCCGCTGGGTTGCCGGCTCTTTGACAGCAGAGGTCAGGTTTTGTTTGTATCCCTGATGTCTAGCACTGTGTGTGGCTCCTAAGGGAGCTCGGTAGACATTTGACGCGCGAGCACAGAGTTTAACAACTGCTGGCTGGCTTCGGTCTCAGGAGCCCTTCCCCAGACTTCCCCACATACTTTTACGTTCTGTCTGCTGCAGTCTCCTCCCTATCTCAGATCTCTGCCGATTTAAACCTCACTTTATCTTTTTTTTTCATTTACTATTGAAATTTTTCCAAATAAAAATCATACGTTAGTATGCATGCAGAACCTAAAATCCCACCTCGGTGTCCTAGCCCTGCTGTTACCACATGACTCAGGTGGAGTAGCAGCCGGGTGTGGCACTAAGGAGGAACAAGGTCCCTGTGTCAGGCACCTTGGTGGCCTTGGGCAAATCATGAGAAACATCCAATGCAGGTCACATCTTGTACCAGAGATTTCTCTGAGTCCCTTGCTTTTTCTATTAATATAAAAGAAGTGGGCAGTACATAGCGACATTTAAAATGTGGTCCTCCGTATTTCAGTTTGGCATTCTCAATAGAAACAGAATACTCTTTTACCTCTCTCAGTTCTCTGATGATTTTTGAGGAAGAATGAAAAACAGTACTATTGGGCAGTTAAAATATATTATGCTCACTTTGTTAAAGATGGCGCTGCCCACATGGAAGCCCATCGCCCAGGTGATAATATTAATTGCCCTTCTTGCTTGGGATGGGCGTGATTATGTTAGTATGTGTTGAAGGAGGGCTTTTGAGCCAAAAGGTTTTAAAAGGAAGAGAGATCACGTTGTTCCAGGGGAAAGAGTGATTATGTTCTAGGAGAAGCCCATGCTGTAGGAGAGCAGAGAAAGGCCACGAGAAGGAGGCCAGGAGAAGCAGCCAAGATGGCAGAGTGCTGAAGGAGAAGCCAGTTTGTGCAGAGTTTGTGCAGAGAGAAGGAGATGGGGAACAGAGGTGAATAAGGCTGGTGAGGTTAGAAACCTTAGATTCTAGGAAACTCGGATAAGTCCGTAGCTTTGTGAGCACTGAATGAGTGGGTTTTGGAACCCAGTGTGTGTTTTTACTTGCCCGCTGGGTGCAAGCTAGGATTAAAGGTAATGGCCCACAGTTCTTGGCTCCGTTGTTTCATTACCAACTGTCCCAATCAAATGCGAACCTGCATGGGCCAGGCGGCTGTGATGGTGGCCATGGCTACTGGCCATACCAGTACTGAGAAGGTATCTGAAACCACATGAAATAATTCTCCAGCCTTCATTTACACAAACATCACATATTTTCATTAAAAGGCAAATCTTTTCACTTCCAAAGAAGAGCACAGAAGGGTATCTTGGCGAGCACTAACTGCCTATGGTGGAGATTATGTAGAGAAAATATGCTCTTACGGTTTCAAAAGTAATGAAGTTTTGTTTAATTAGCTGTGTACAATACAGTAATGAGAAAAATCATATTCTTACAAAACAAATAGAGGACTAGCTGTGAGAAAAGCGGTTCCAGACGAAAAGAGTTTTATTGGCATCTTAATGTCTCTGAACAATTTTGGACTAGGTATAACTTCGTTTTCTTATTCCAGTGGGTTTGAGGAAAAGAGCTTCTTAATGATGAGATGAAAACAAGGGAAGTATTTCTTCAGATGTTTCTGGAGGAGACTAAACCAACCGTGGTTAGGTTCCAACAATAATGCCGCTAACATGAAGACAGGCTGTGGAACCAGATAGCTCAGGTTCTGATCATTGCTCAAACAAGCTGCGTGACACCGGTCCCCTTTATTTCTTTGTGCCTCAGTTTCCTCATCTGTAAAATGGATAGTGCTCACCCTATAGTGTTGTAATGAGTATTAATAAATATATGTAAATGGCTCAGAATCATGCCTGCACATAGTAAGCCACAATATAAGGGTTGATGATGATGATAATGATGATTTTCTCATAGGTTTCTCACTTTAATAAGTTTGGGAAGAGGCCTTTTAATGTTTATAAAGAGCAAATGCTATATATTAATATCAACTGTAAATCCTTAAATTTAGACAATGGAATCATTCATCCTAGTCATGTTCCTGAAATGAATTATGGTAGATAGTAGACAGTTCAATAGCTTCCCCTGCTGGATAACATAAAAACTGCAGGACACTTGGTAACGTAAATTATACCTGCAAAAATTGTTTTAGTTTTATAAATTTGGGGGGTTTGTGGTTTTAAAACCAATGAATAGTATAAACATAAATACATAATTTTAGAATAAAAATTTTCAGCTGCTTTATTCTCCCATCTAGAGAAAATAATAGTAATAGTAACATTTGCTGGGAGTCCTATGTGTCAGTGTTTCGCACTCACCTTATGAGCTCTGTGCACTACAATGACTTTCCTATAGACAAGAAAACTAGGGCACAAAGAAATTAAGTAGCTTGCTCAAGACTACACAGTCCCTGACCAGGAAAGCCACACTCCACCCTAGGCAGTTTGACACCAGAGATAGTATTATTCATAATAACCATTCATAAGAGTTTAGGATACATTTCTCCCTAAATTTTCTTGTTTTCTCCTCACAAACCACCAATCCACTACCAGTTCTCTTCCAAGCTGTTATGAAATGACCCCCTTACAAGCTGCTGTGCTCTTACTAGTAATCCAAAGTGACAGTACAGTAGAATAAGCACTCTATTCTTGTCCAATCTCTCTTCTCCCCTGCAAGCAAACTTTTCATGCTCTCTACTTTCTCACCCCCTTTTCCTTCCTCCACTGACTGTAATCCTCTTCTTCCCTTGATGTAATAGTGATGGCATAACAACCAACTTTCTGAAGAAAAATAAAATCCTTGATTTATAGCAATTGCCAATTTCCATAGTGTAAATACTCCCCCATGGCTGAATTCCAGATACCAACTTGATGTCACAGAACACCCAGGTAAGAAGAAATATATGTAATCGTCTGTCTCAGGCTAGTAAGAGTACTCTACTGCATCTACCCCCATAACCTACAAAAACTGCTCTGTTTTTCAAAGGTCACCAGTAACCTCCTATTTGCCTAATTCAATGGATATCACTGGCTTCTTTTTTTGTACCGGGTACTTTGATATTTCCTTCCATGAAACTTTTTATATTCTTGACTTAAAGGTGTTAAAGCCCAGTGCCCAAAGACCACCAGGAACACATCTTTAGTCAAAGTTAGATTTATTAAGTCACTGTAGCAGTCTCTGTTTAGATCTGATTATGGAGTGGTTTGTTTTTGTCTTGTTCTATCAAAATTACAGTGATCTCGTCTCATGTTCATAATCTATGAAATTATTTATGCTCAACATTGGATCATCATGGCCTAGCTATTGGTTGTCAGGCCAACTACCAACTATCAGAGATCATTTCTTTTCTTTCTTTCTTACTGGTTCTCTATTGAATCTATCCACCCATCCTCCCCTTTCTCCCAAATGTGCTAGTCTTTCTCTGTCCCCCCACCCCACCTCAGCTCTCACCCAATGTTGGGTTCTCTGGGTTTCTATCCTTGCATAACTCTTTTGTTCATTCTACACATTGTCTTTGTGTTACACCACCCACTTTCATGATTTCAGCTCCTACTTGTATATTCATGACTTGCACTCACTTTTCCTCTGTGCTTCGGACTTTTATATTTAACTTCCAGCAAGATGGCACCACCTGGATTCTCCCTCAAACACTTTAACCTCAACAAGTACAGAGTTCAAATTGCTCTCTCTCCTCCTAAACCATTCTTGTCTTTCGGAAGTCTCTATAACACCTCTAGAAACTCATTCACCAAAACTGAATCTGAGGTCCTCCTTCACTCTCTCTCTTATATCCAGTTTAAATACAGTAGTTGGAAGTTTTGCTATCTACCCTACTTCTCAAATGTTTCTGTGGTAATACAGACTGTTCCATCACTGTGACTCCTGCCCTGGTTCATTTGCCTTAACTGCCCGTCTGCCTCCCACAGCCCTGCTGTCTGCAGAACACTGCCCTTCTCCCAAGTCCATCTTCCCCAAGACTCCTGCAAAGACCAAGCTAAATGTGCATCTGACCCCAGTATTCCCGTTCACACACCTCACTGATTCTTCATCATGTCTACCATCAGGAACACAATTCTAAAAGTGACACACAAATTCCTCCCTGGTCTGGCCCCTGTTAGCCTCTAGCCTCACCTGTCACCTCTGCTTACCATACTCTTTCTAGTCTTTTTTATTTTTATCTTGCATACATGCTACTATTTTTGTCTTTATTCCTAAGGTTATTTCTGGAATACCTTTCTTTCCAGTCCTTGCACTATTTACCTAGTTTCTTCCCCACTGATCTTTTAAGATCTCTTTCAGATCCCATGTCTCCCAAGAAAACTTCCCTGAATCTTGGCGTGTTCCCATAGTCCCACTTCCACCCTCAGTTAACTGTGTGCTCTTTTTCTACCATCGCAGACCTCCTGAACATATGTGCCAATCACTTTGTTATGTAATAATCTGTTTTATGTCCCTGTTGGACTATGAGATCCTTGAAGAAAGTTACCAGGTCTTATTCATCTTTGTACCAACAGGACCTTTTCCAATGCAGTGTGGATGGATGGATGGATGGATGGATGGATGGATGGATGGATGGATGACTATGCCAATAGCTATTCACTTGTGAGATTTGGCCTCTCTGAACTACAGTGTACAATTCACCGATTTGTTGAAGTGGTTAAAAAAATGAACATTAAGAAAATTCTAAGAATCAAAATGGAAAACTATAAATTTATTCAGAACAGTAGATGGCAGTAGAAGGTTGTTTTTTAGCATAGCATTGGCAAGGTTTAAAGTTGACCAAGTAAGTACTCATTGAAAAGCCCACAGTCACACAGTGTGATTTTTTTAAATGCCTCTAATACTTTAGTTCATAATACTGTGCTCATATTGGTTCATTAATTGTGAAGAATGTACCATACTAGTGTAAGATGTTAGTAATATGGGAAATGAGTGCAGTGTGGGAACTCTACAATCACAAATTTTCTGTCAATCTGAAACTATTCTAAAAAAAACAGAATAGCTACTTTTTTTAAATACCTCTCTATCCTTTAGCATATAACTTTTCTCACACAAAGAAACTCCAATATCAATCATTTTCTTGGTGTAAAATTAATTAGGAAAACCTCAATATCAAAAATTAATCTTCAAGTTTTAAAAGTAAGTTTTAGATATAAAAATAAAGGTTATTTTTTTTTGTATATAAGTGAATAATACTATTTAAACACTTTATTCTATTGCTATCATTTTAGAAAATCGGAAAAAGACAGAAAGTATAGTGAAGAGTAAGTCACCTATAAATGATTGCTTTTTATTTCTTTTAGCTTTTTTTTCACCAGAGAAACTTGCTACTAATTTTTTGCCATCCTTACAGACGTTTTTCTCTGTGGATTCTAACTGAGAGTCTCCTCGGCAAGACACGGTCTTCTGGTCTCCTCCTGCCCTTTGGCAGATCTGAACTCTACCCTGGAGTTCCTCTGGGCTCGGTCTGGCCCCCTTGGTCCCGCCGCATTTTCCCTTCAGGTGGCTTTAACTGTTTCTGTGGCTTAGATACTATGCTGGAGACTTCGAAGTTTATTTCCACTCCAGACTTCTAACATTCACCAAGTCCAACGCCTCACAAACATCTGGAACTTAAAACGGCCCCAACCGAGCTGCTTCACCCTAAAATGTATTCTTCTTCCCGCTTTAGTTCCTTTTCCATATTAGTAAAGGGTACCAGCATTCGTCAGCTTCTACCCACCTTCCCCACCATCTAAGCCATCTGGTTCCATTTACCACTAACATTATTTACTACCTGTCTCATCCTATTTACCTTCGCTATCTTTGAGTATTTTTCCTGGTTGGATCTTTATATTTCTGTGCAATACTGCTTATAACTTTCACTCTTCTCATACCCACAGCCCTGTGCCAGGAATTCGTCCGGGAATACAGAGAGACCCTTAGCCAGCCCTCCAGTGCTCAGGCTGCTGGGAAACAGCCCCACTCCACGATGCTGAGGCCAGTGCAGGGCTGTGGTGAAGGGCTGTGCCCAGGGCTCTAGGGGTAGAGAGACGGGTGCATCACTCCCTGGGCCCGGAGCAATCAGCACAATGACTAGGAAGGGGACACGATTGGTTTCAGGCTCTCTGTCACTTAATTCTAACTAAATTCAGCTCTAACCCTCTCCCCGGACCAGCAGAGCAACATTCCAAAAGGGATTCACCGACAGCCTTCTGTCGGTGGGAGGAATGAACACTTGTCTAAAATTGCTATGCTCCAGGGAGTCCGCAAGGTTATGTTACAAGTAATACCTCTTCAAATTCTCACAACTCCCTGCGAGTTAGATGGTGCCCACTTACAGTTATGTCCATCTACAGATGAAAACAACACAAAACTGAAACTTAGCAATTAAGTAAATCACTTTAATAAATAAGGGGATTCAAACTTTGATCTCCTTGTTGTAACGTTCGTGCTATGTTTACTTCATCACATTGATGTTATGATCTCTGAGTTGAGCTAAAAGGGGTTTCTTAGGTAAACGTGCGCGCACGCGCGCGCGCGCACACACACACACACACACACGGTACGGATAATGGTTAAATCTCAACATCAGTTCCAAGCTTTGAAAGTCACTGGCTAAACAGAGAATGAAATACCAGGCTTAAATAGTGTCTTCTGAAACTCCCAAGTTTAATTAGAAATAATAAACACTAACATTTATTGAACGCTCTGAGCTATGTGGCACTATTCTCAGTACATGAGATGTATTCGTTTTTTCTATCCTCTGAACAACCCTCTAAGGCAGGTACAGTTATTATTCCTACTTTGCAGATATGGATACTGAGACACAGTTTAACTTACTTGTTGAAGTCACTCAGCAAGTTGGGGTTAGAGGTGGGACCAGAGCCCAGCCTGACTTTCTTGGTCTAAGCGGCTTCAGCACCTGACCACTCGGCAAATGATAACAGCAGCTGGCCCTTACATAGCATGTACCTAACTGCCAGTGCCTGTTGTAAGCACACATTACTTTCTCTTATCTTCACAGTATCATGAGCAATGTACAACTATTGCTCCTATATTACTGATGAGGAAACTGAGGCACGGGGAAGCTACTTTTCGTAGCTAGCATAGCTTGTACACGGCAGAGCCGGGCCTCACACCCAGGTGTTTTAGCTGGAGAGTCTGTAAAATGAACTCCTAAAACTCAATTTTAGTGTGCATACTCTTAAATTTATTGCAGTCTATTTCAAACGTGTGGAGCAAACCCAGTTGTCAGTATATATTTTAAGACTGCTTATCTCCCCACACCAAACCCAGAGTGGGTTCACTTTCTCACTCTCCCTCTCTCTCTTCTCTATAAATATGATTATTGTGCTCCTGGGATGATCATTAAAATTCAGGTTGTATATTCTGGGGTTGGAAAATTTCCAATAAAAATTCAGCTAAGACCCAAACGTGTAAATGTATGCCCTTAAAATACACTGCTTAAAAATACACCCACAAGGCAGGGAAAGGGATGAGAAAATGCTGGTCCAGGTGGGACAGAGTTATATTAAGAATTACAGAAACTTGTTTTGTTAATGAGCTAAAGAGGCCATCAATGTTCAGGAGACTTTTGTATGTGAAATTCACACATTTCGGTCTGTTTCTGTATGACCTTTTACTTTATTAGGAGCTTTCTATACCTTCTTGCCTGCTTACATCTGAAATGCCACTCAACCTAGCCCTGAATGACCTCTCCAAGACCATGTGGTCTTGTCTCCTGCCTCACTCTGGTCTCCACATCATCTTCGAGACTGAACTGAAACACCCCCAGAGAATACAGAATTCTCTCTGTCCCTTCAGCATCTACTTAATCGTCCAGTCTCCATTGTCTCTCAATTTCAGAAAATGTGAGCGCCACATAATAGATTAGGGTACCATATGGATAGAGATGAGAAAGAGAAACATACTCTTGAACGTATGAATATTATGTATTAGTTAGCACCTCTGTTGAGGAAAAAACACTCAGTCCCAAACTCGGGACATCTGCGCCGAGTCAGCTGTCTCTGCTGTGCTGAGAGACGGCATGGAGCCCCAGTCCAGAGGCTTATTAATTTAGTCATTCTTAATCAGATAGTGTTGGAAAGAAGTGTGTTGGTTCTTAGAACTCGCGTAGAATATTAAATAGAGTACAAGAATATCTCCACATCTTTTTGACAAATTTTTAAGATTTCATTTTTCCTGAATCTGAATGTGATATTCTCATCCATGATTGCTTTGCTGTCGTTGTTTCCACGCATTGGACTCAAACGAAGACTTCTCTGATCTAACTGAAGCAGAAGCCCCGGGTCGTCCTCTCATCCCAGTGCCCTGTTCACACACGTGCACATACTCACAAATACGCAACCTGTGAAATCAGAATGCTACGCTTTGTTAAACCAGCAAGCCCTTTCTGCTATAAGAAATCCAATAAACTTATGACTACGTTATTTATTAAAGTTATAGAAATACTTATTTATCTCATGGCCTGGGCATGTAGTTAGAGAAAACTAGTGGGCTTAAGAAAAATAGAAATCATTGAAATCTCAAATGATAAGACAAATTAATCATGGTTATTTGGGAGGGGAATATTTTTGTGTTTGTTTTGTTTTGTTTTATTTTTAGTGCTTACAAATCATTTTAAGAGTCATAAAATACTTTATAATTGACGCCGTTTGATTATAGTTACTTTGTGATAAGAGAGTTACTGGTACACGAGGATTAGAATGGGTTCGGGCCAGGGGTCTTCTGAGAAAGATGCCCAGTGCTCAGCCTGAGTCAAACCATTACTGACATTCCAGGCGTCTCTCTGGATAAGAGCAAAGCGAAGAGAGACTAGAGAACAGAGATGAGCCCAGAGGAGAGGGCAGGGGGAAGAGAGGCTCTCTCAGTGTGCCTGTCAGTAATGGTAGAATGGATTTTATGTTCCCTCCAAGGGTCTGGATGACACCATCCCCTTTAAATGCAGATTATGCACCAGATTTGCTCTGTCCCAAAGTCTTGGAGAAGTAACCCAGATCTCACCCTTCTGCATTTATCTCTGAGTAACCATTACGGTATGAGAATTGGACTAGGGAATAGCTGGAGTCTCAGGCTTGATTTTACAACTAAATCTATGACTTTGGAAAAAACTCAAAGTCTCTCTGGAATTCCTTTCTTCAACTTGTAAGATGCAGGAGTTGAACTAGCTGACAAGAGCTATACAAAGGGAGTATAAGGTGATATCAATTATCCTTATCATCTGAGCCTGAGTACTTCCCCTGAGATATCCAGAAAATCAGGGCAGACATGTTGGAGGCTTTTCTAGGTAATATCATAAATATCCCTTTTTATCCTGATATGTTTATATGCAGTCAATATACAGTAAAGTCTTTATTGATGGAAAAATAAACACGATATCTGACAGACTTATTCCTGAATAATTCAAGACCCTGGGATGAGAATAGGAAGGCAAGCCAAATGCCATATGTCTAAAATATTGAGAAGTTATAAATCAAGGCAACAAACTCTGAAATGAAATATGTTCTATCCTCCTGTCTTGACAAATAGGCTTTTCTAACAATCTGGAGGGGCAGGTGGGAATTTAGAAATCATAGAAAGTCGACTCCCAACCCATCCTCGTTCTTCTCCCACCTCTGGCTGGTCCCTGTCCTGCCCGCACCTCATGTACCCCAGTGGGCACACTCTACCCCACATCCCAAGCTCTGGCCAACTCCTCTGCAAACAGCTGCCCCTTGGCGACCACATAGGCCTTCAGGGACACACAGCCGCAGTGCCTTTGGACCTTGGGAGGTGAGTTTAGGCTTGGGCTGATGAACAGGGAACTTGTGGGATGTAGGGACCCCGAACATGGCCCAGAGGGTGCTGGATGGTCACATCCCCTTATCCTTGTGGGATTCTTGTCTTGTGGGAGGGCACAAAGTCTGGCTAGTGTAGGAGCCTAGAAAGCCAGGACTAAAAATCTTTGCTGCAGATCTGACAGATTTCTCCATGAGGACTGACACCTGCACACCTGCGGACGTGGGGAGCACACCCTGCAGAACCCCACTGCACTCAAGGGAAACGTTATCTGAGAGGCTGATGACCCCGATGCCTGCTTGGGCCCACGTGACTCTTCCCACCCTATGGGGGGGGCACAGCCTGCCCTCCCCCTCCCTTGTTCCAGGACATCTGTTCTGCCATCATTACTTAATTGTACCTTTTCATTTGGTCTGGAGAAGTTTTCTGAATTCTGTTTAAAATGTAAAACATCACATGTCTGAGAAAGGACTGGAAGGATATAGGATATATGTTAACAATGGTTACATGTGGGTGGTAAGTTACAGATGCTTTCTACTTTTACTTTCTAACACGTCTATATTCTCTGCAGCAAAAGTACTAATTCATTTAGGAGAAATAATCACACGTTATATGGTTTCTCTCAAAGATTATATAAGTACATACAAGTATACAATACACAAATGGTGTGATCTGATACATAAAGCTTTGCTTCTTGACTTAATTTTTTTCAGTTCTTGTTGACACAGGTCAATTTCATGCCCTTTTCATTATGGGTCAGAATCCCAAGATGTAAGGTAAGCATAATTAAGTCAACCGTTCTCCTACCAATGGATATTTAGTTCATTACCAGGTTTTTGCTATCATCGGCAATGCCACACGAACATCCTCGTGTATAATTCTGCAAGTATTTCCTTGGGATAAATTTCTGACAATAGCAATAATGGATCAAAGATAATATGCAAATGGTACCTATTAAGAAATTGCCTTCCAAAACGGTGGCACCCATTTTTATTTGCACTAAAAATGTGTGGGAGTTCCAATAAATGCTTGCCAACAATGCATTTTACAAATGTTGACATTTTTGCCAGTATAATAAATGAAAAGAACCTTGATTTGATTTCCAGCTTATTTTAAATGATAGGGAACATATATTTGGGCATTTGTATTTCTTAACATTTCAAAATAAAGACTGCACAGCTCTGAACTTCGGGTTGCTACTACTCAGAGCAGAAAATATGGAGAAGAAGTAACTTCGCCCGTCTCTGAATTTGTATCCAGTTATTTGCTGCTGGTTGTTTCTTGTAAGATCTACATGCCTTTGCAACCTATGAGCCCCGTCATAAAATTGACTTCACATGCCTCAAGTTAATGAATATAGTAAAAAAAAAAAAAAAAAAGCAACAGAAACAGAACTGGGCGTAAACTTACCCAGCAAAACTTATTTGTCTATAATAATATCCAACCTCCTTTCTGAGGCCCAAAAGCCTCTCATGATCAGACCCTTGCTGGCCTCGCCAACCCCAGCTGGTGCCACATTGCCTTCCCAACCAGCCTCCCTCCTGGCCTCCTTACTGGCCTTCCAACACACCAACCACTTCACTGTCCCAAAGGCTTTGCACTTACTTCTCCCTCTACTAAGACAAGTCCCTAAGCTCTTCACATGCTCTACACACACAGTCTCATCCGTCAGGCATCAAATTCATCCCCATCCTAACTGGGCACCCTTCCCCCTGACTCAGTTACTCTAATACATCAGCCGTTTATTTCATCTAACCTGGTCTCTGTGTCCAGGGTCCCCAAGACCACACTCAGACTCAGTACTTCCCTAGAAGGGACCACAGAGCTTAAGTAGTTGTAGTATTTATGGCTGTGGTTTACCACAGTGAATGGACACAGATTAAAATCAGCAAAGAGAAAAGGTGCATAGGTCCCGGTGCCCGCCCAGCGGGGTCACACAGAAATGCCCTTAATCCCCCCAGCAACAATGTGTGACAACCGGGGAAGTGCAGCCAGCTTTGGTGTCCGGGGTTTTATTGTGGGTCAGTCACACAGGCTTGCAGTGCCCATGGGACTGACCTTGCCCACGGGACTGACCTTATTATTTAGTTTCCAGAACCCCTGCTCCCCTGCCAGGGGTCAAACTGACAGAGCATGGCTGAAGGCCTAGGGATCTAAAAATACTCTTATGAGGTAGAATATCCTACCTGAGGTGGTGGTCGCGGACCAGTTCTCCTGAAGACAGGCCTTCCTTTGGACAACCTGGGCCTACTGGGCTAACGCTTTACTGAGCAGTCTGAAATGTCCTTGTTTACTCACTCATTACTTGTTGGCTGAGTATCTCCTCTAATAGAAGATGGAAGGACCTAGTGTGTGTCTTCCAGTGCTGCACACACAGAAGTGAGCCCAGTGCTGGGCACAGACAGAGACTCAGTAGGTATTTGCTGAAGGAATAAATGAATGAGTAAATGGAACATCTGAATACACATGTATGGTAAATTCCTCTTATCTTAATTCTTGTAGAAATTTGGTCACATTTATATACCTTGAGAGCTTGGAGGAAATTATAAAACATAACATCTTCACAGGGAAAAACATCCTCTACAGTTAAGTCCTTTTTAACATAGAATTCCAAGCATTTCTTCAAGCAATGTTTAAATTTCATCATTATTTGACTTGACATGATAATTCTATCTAAATATGTCAGGAGTTTGAAAAATAATTTTGGCTTTGTAATGAATTTCACTTTATTGCAAAGCCCAACTTTCTCAAATTATAGTTATAATTCTACTGTAGTATTTTCTGAATCATTTATAAATTCCTTTAAGTTAAATTTTGGTAGCATTTTAATCTCTTGAACTCCCTAATATGGAAATATATTTTTATCTAATGTCATAATTTCTTGTGATATATTCCAGTAGGGTAAAAATCCTTTAGTAAATGTAATTAGTTTCCAATACAGAACATTCGGCTTTCTTCGGGGCAGGGAGTGTTTTATGATTACATTACCTGATACTTAGCTTTTGCCATCTGCTCTGCCCACTAATTATAAACGTCAGGAAAAGAACTCACAAACATATAACATAAAAATGATTTAAAATCCCCATATCTGTTTCTTTCATTAAAAATGCTGCTAAGAAGACATTTGTATTATTCATGATTATTCATGATTCAGGCACAAATTATAAAACGAACTGATTATACATGACAGAACAATTTGTTTCTTGGACTAAATATTTCCTGAACCCAATATGATGCTAGAATATGATTATATTGAATATTTCATAGCATCTTCAGCATTGTGGCACAACAGAAAGTAAATTTTTTGAGGGATGATGCTTATGGTAAGGGTGACCACACAGAGATAAAATAGTTTCAACTACAGTCGCATTGTGGTTTGAGATGAAAGGGATTGTGAGGCAGAAAGAACAAGATGTAAGGATATATATTTATGCTCTGCAGACTTGCATAATCATGATCATAATAAATCCTGCTATAATAGGATAACTCTTACTGTGGACAATGAATTTAAGCTCTAAGCAAAGCCCTAGTCTCATGATAGTCTCACTGTCTATGTTTACAAAAAGTGTAGGTTCCTTGCTTTTAGAAATATCATTGCCCTGGGAAGTCAAATACTGATATAGTAGACTCTATATTAACCATACACTTTGCTAATAATAATCATCACCTGGGTGCTTAACATCACAGCTTTCTTATTTATGCATTCATTGGTTGATTCTCGCATGTTCCCTGAGTGAGGATTGAACCTTCAACCTTGGCATATCAGGATAATGCCATAATCAATTGAGCTACCCAGCCAGGGCAATGCAAACTTTTAAATAAAGACTAATTATAGGTTTTCAAATGCTCAAAGCCACTGAAAATATATCATTTGCAATGATATTCTTGCAAGTGAAAGCCTAAAATCTTACCCAAAAAACTTTGGATATACAGCAAATGAAGTTGTTGATAAGACCCTCAAATATTTTCAAAGAAAAAAAAACCCCTAAATTTGTTAACACTATTTCATGTAAGTTAATGAGAAAGTATTATTATCATATTTGGTTGCATATGTGTGCCAAAACACCAAATTATTCAGAGAGTTGCTGAAAAAAATATTGTCAGCATACATGGGTATAGTGAGTATAATTTTTAATGATAAATCAGCTGAGAAATTGGAAACTATACTTCTAAGAGATAGCACATTCTCTTAACAAATACTAGTTCCACAGAAGAACAAATAAAATTAGCAGATGTGAACAGAGACAGCTTGTATGAGTCTACTTGATGAGAGCCCTAATACTTATAGTGTTTATTCATAAGTTACTAACCCTTTATTATGCCAAATATATGTGACAAGCTAATTTTTTTATAAGGGAGGTATTGTCTTGTTTAAATTTAAGTTAACACATAACTGGTTTCAGTAACTGGATAAAATGGGAGAAATTAATTATTTGAAAAACATAAATTAAATTGCTAAATTGTAGTGAATTATAAGTGATTCAGAAATAAATAAGACCAGAAAACAAAGAGTAATTTAAAACATTGTTAGAAACTACCATCGACATTACTTATTTGTAATCTGTTTCATGCATTGTAAAGATGTGGCATCCTAAGAATGCTACCAAATTTCTTGAACTTGAAAGCAAAAGTAATGATTCTTGTTTAATTTCATTAAGAGAAACTTTTACTTTTTGATATGTTTAATTCAGAAATTGGAGCTGTGGCTGAGATCAGCAGTCACTCCCAAATCCTCCTCCCTCTGACGCAGAAGCAGAGCTATGCAGGTGCGCTGGGACCCAGATGGACTTTACAACACAGGTGTGTCTCTGTAACTGTCCTCACCAGCAGAAGACAATAAGGGATGTGTGTGACTTCTATATCTGAGGCCGAGGCACATCTCTTCTCTTCCTCTTTTTGTGAACTAGAACATAGTCTGCCTAGGACACACCTTTTATTACCCAAATCGAAGGGAACAAATCGCTAAGGGATGATCATCCTGGAACTGCTGAACTGACGTGGACCACTGACTCAGGGCTTAATTTAAGTGAGAAATGAAAGTCTATGTACCATATCGCTGGGTCTTTGTTAAAGCTGTTTAGCCTTCCCATTATCTAATACATGTATACTATATCATATTGAAGTTATTGGTTGTTATGAGGAAATACTAAGCTTTATAAACTCAAGAATGGGAGTCACTTTTCTTCTGTTTATTAAAAATCTAATTTATTCGATAGTTAACATTTTTGAGATGACATTTCAGCAACAAAATTGGCATATATAACATTTTTTTCATTTTTTTAAAGCTTTTTTTAAATTTTTTTATTTATTTATTTTTTTTTTTAGAGAGGAGAGAGAGACAGAGAGAGAGGGAGAGAGAGGAGAGAGAGACAGAGAGAGAGAAGGGGGGAGGAGCAGGAAGCATCAACTCCCATATGTGCCTTGACCAGGCAAGCCCAGGGTTTCGAACCGGTGGCCTCAGCATTCCAGGTCGACGCTTTATCCACTGCGCATTTTTTTTCATTTTTAAGTAACTAAATTTGGATCTACAGGGAAAGAGTAACAGTGTATTTCAAGATGTTGAATATATCCATCAGTTAAAAAATACATTTTAAGTAGTCACCATGGTACTACTACCTGTCTTCAACATTTTGCTACATAGAAGAGATTATTCTTAATGAAGTCACTTTGAATTGAATAAAATTAAAGATGTTAATGTTGTTGCAAGTCTGTTTTGAACTTCAAACATTTCCAAAAAAAAGAAATTTGAAATACCAAGGAAAAGCATCTGTATAAAAGATTTGTTTGTTTTTCAAAATCCTAAATCCACATCTAAATTAAAGTTGATGCCCAAAGAAGAAAACAAATTGTTAATGCTTTTATTAGTATTAAAAAATAAATTAAAATACATTGAAGAATGGTTAAAAGTTCATCACCATTTTAGATTAAGATGAAAGAACTTGTTGAAATTTACCATTTCAGTTGCTAAGTGTATTTTTATTAATGGCATCCACAGCAACTTATTTATGTGAACCAGAATTTTTAACCAAAGTAACTAAAAACTGTGGGAGGAAATAGACATCAAAGCACAAAGCACCAGAGTTGTGCAGGTAGCATTGTCCTCATGTTTCCAGCCTGGAATGAATTTAAGAATAGGCAAACATGCCTGCAACAATGAATAAAGTTATACTTAATAATAACTCTATCATATTTAACAGTAAGTATTGTTTTATAAATAAAACCTTTGTTTCCATTTTTTTTTTTTTTTTTTTTTTGCATTTTTCTGAAGCTGGAAACAGGGAGAGACAGTCAGACAGACTCCCGCATACGCCCAACCGGGATCTACCTGACACGCCCACCATGGGGCGACGCTCTGCCCACCAGGGGGCGATGCTCTGCCCATCCTGGGCGTCGCCATGTTGCGACCAGAGCCACTCTAGCGCCTGAGGCAGAGGCCACAGAGCCATCCCCAGCGCCCGGGCCATCTTTGCTCCAGTGGAGCCTTGCCTGCGGGAGGGGAAGAGAGAGACAGAGAGGAAGGCACGGCGGAGGGGTGGAGAAGCAAATGGGCGCTTCTCCTGTGTGCCCTGGCCGGGAATCAAACCCGGGTCCTCCGCACGCTTGTTTCCATTTTTAATCAACTTATTCACGATCTATGTGTATATTGGGTGGTGATAAAAAGGGTATTTCGCACTGTAAATTGTCGTTAAAGAAAAGAAAGCGTTTTAATGTTTCTCTCACTTTTCTTCATAACCAGCATCTTGAGTGGGTCGTTTATACGTGTGTTTCTACCTGCTCTTCATCCACTGCACCAGGCTCTCTGCCCTCATTATTATACTGGGGCAGGCTTCCTAATTAAAGTTTCACATCTGTCAGATCATTTTCTGTGTTTATCTATGTCCCTTCTGCTGCCGTTGACCTTGTTGCCTGATTATTTTTATTTCATTTTTCCACCACCACACTTTGAAATTATAAGAGTAAAAATGTTAAAGGGACAAGTAAACTCACCGATAACCCCACCAGAGATAAACATTATTAATATTTTATGTTTGTTTTCCTGTTACACATATGTATAATTTTTTAACTTATGTGTACAGCCACAGTAAATATTTAAATAATAAAATTGAAATCATTTAATACGTAGCACTTTACAATCTGCTTATTTAACTATACTGAAACCACTTTCCATGTCATTCAAAATTCCTTTCCCAAATTATTCTTTATTTTGTCAATTTTATTTTTAGATTATAGTTTACATTCAATATTATTTTGTATGAGTTTCAGGTCTCCCACATTATTCTTCAAGGCTATATAGTATGCTGCTTTATGGATACATACATCATAGATTTTTTATCCATTTCTCTATTGTTGGACATTTATTTAAATAGTTTTCAATTTTTTTTAAATGATTGAACAACATATTGAAATGCTTGTAGAAAAATCTTTATCCACTTTCATAATTACTTACTGAGTTCCTAGCAGTGAGATAGCTGGGTCAGAGCTATCTCACTTAAATGTAAAAAATATAAATACACACAAAATTAAAAGGTGATTTACTATCTTCTCTCTTTCAAGCTACCCATCAGAGAGTCATTTTCTTTTTAATATCATATTGAACTTTTGACATACAGGTTCTACATATTGAAATAATCAAATCTATTTACCTTTCCTTGTTACCAGTTCCTGGATATCTATGCTGTGTACATATCCAGAATCCCTCCGGGAATATGGGACCAAGTTACCCGTCCACCAGCACCTGTGACGTAAGATGACCTAACTGGCCAACTCCTCACTAACTGGGCAATAGCAATAAAAAATCTGTTTGCCAATTTGATTGATTAAAAAATTTTATTTAAAAGTTTGTGCTCTTTTGATTATTTAGTGGTGCTTGAACATTTTTCATAAATTACAAGTCAATTGTATTTCTTCCTCTGTGAAATAATTTTATATTCACTGCTTTTTATTTTAGAATATGCATCTATTTTTAAAATCTTGGTAAAAACTTATTTTACAATGCTATTCAAACTTTTATGTTTCTGAAATGGTTATATTTTTTCTAGTTAGTATTGCAAGCAGACTTGTTTTTAATTATAAAGGTAACAAATATTCTTGGCACTGGCTGGGTATCTTAGAGCATCATCCCAATATGCCAAGATTGCGGGTTTGATTCCCGATCAGGGCACATACATGAAGCAACCAATAAATACATAAAATTAGTGGAACAACACATTGATATTTCTCTCTCACTCTGTCTCTCCCCCTTCCCCTTTCTCCCTAAAATCAATAAATTTTTAAAAGATAACAAATGTTCTTTAAAAATGTAAAAAATATAAATACACACAAAATTAAAAGGTGATTTACTATCTTCTCTCTTTCAAGCTACCCATCAGAGAGTCATTTTCTTTTTAATATCATATTGAACTTTTGACATACAGGTTTTACATATTGAAATAATCAAATCTATTTACCTTTCCTTGTTACCAGTTTCTGCCTTGGCTGATTGTTAGAAATAATCTTCATGCAGTAAGATAAGTATATTCACTTACATTTTCCTGTAAACCTTTTATGGTTCAGTTATTGCATTTAACTTTATAACACATTTGTAATTTATTTTTCTATATTGTATAAAGTTGTGATCTGTAGCCCTGGCTGGCTGGCTCAGTGGTAGAGTGTCGGCCTGGCATGTAGAAGTCCCAGGTTGGATTCCCGGCCAGGGCACACAGGAGAAGCGCCCATCTGCTTCTCCACCTTTCCCCTTCTCCTTCCTTTTTATCTCTCTCTTCCCCTCCTGCAGCCAAGGCTCCATTGGAGCTAAGTTGGCCCCGGGCGCTGAGGATGGCTCCATTGCCTCCATCTAAAGCACTAGAATAGCTCTGGTTGCAATGGAGCAATGGCCCAGATGTGCAGAGTATGGCTCCCTAGTGGGCATGTTGGGCAGATCCTGGTCGGGCACATGCAGGAGTCTCTATCTCTGCCTCCCTGCTTCTCACTTCAGAAAAATACAATAATAATAATAATAATAATAATAATAATAAAGTTGTGATCTGTATTTTTTTCAAGTAGTTAGTAATGTATTCTAACATAACTATATTATCTACTACAATGTTTATAATGATAATTATTTTTTGCAGCACTGGAAACCTTTTTAAAACATGGCTTCATGGGATGTAGATAGTGAGTAGCAGGGTCCTTAAGGGCTGGGACTTACCACGTTTTGCTTCCTCAGTACCGACCCTGCCCTCCATCTGCTGGACACTCTCATACGACACTCCTCTTCCCGGCTGCCCTCCCACACCCTGGGTTCTGGTTGCTGCTTCGCAGCCTCCTCTCCAGCCACTTGCTCCTCTGCCTACCCTTTGAGAGTAAGAGGTCCCCAGCTTCCTCCCTGGCATCCTGCTCTTCCCATTCCATTCACTGCCTCCCAGCAACCTTTGCCAAACCTTAGGCATCAATAATTCTCAAAACTTGATGGCTTTCAAATCCTCATTTTCTATCACAGAGCCCTCTTCTGAATTCTTGCAGGTAAATAAAACACCCTATGGCTATCTCATTATCATTTCAACGCAGTGGTGGGATTCAAATAATTTAACAATTTGTTCTCTGCCCTATTGATCATTTTATGTATAAAAAAATGATATACCAAAAGGTAGTTTATTATTTCATGCATTTAATACTTAAATAAGAACAATTAAAAAAGTACACAAAACTAAATTATATTATAAGAAAGAGTTTTAAAATATTAATGAAAAAATGTTAAATAATACTTGACAAAAAACAATAAAACTTATTTAAGATATTTCCAGTGACAGCTTGTCACCCCCTGGTTGTTTGGCACTTTTTCTCTTTACATTATATGTTTGTTTGCTGAAGTAACAAGCCTGAGGGAATTAAAAGGTAGTATTTCATCAAAAGTAAAAGTTTTATAAAATGAATAAATAAATATTACAAGCATAATTCTGTCAAATTTTTTTCACCTATAGACGGAATGAACATTAGTATGGGCACTTAGAATACGCTGTTGCGCAGATGAATGTTAAAAAAGAGTAAGGAATGTACATTTGTGGTTTCCACATTGGGTGGCTGCCCAGGCACCCACCTTAGAGAGAACCCTGATCACATGTGCCATTTTAACAGCTGGTTCACCGAACTCCACAAAAAATAAGTATTGGTTCTGCCGAACCAGTGCGAACTGACTGAATCCCACCACTCTTTCAACCTGACCATGTTCAAAACTGAACTCAAAAAGTCTCAGATTCCAAGCCACACTCTTCCTCTCTTCTTTAACTTGGAGGACCTTCCATTTTCCCAAACAAACCTGGAAGTCATCCCACAGGACTCAGTAAATCCTACTGCTTCCACTCTCTAAGTATCTCTTGTTATATTTTTCTCTGTTCCTTTCCACCCACCATTGGTTTAACTCACTTCTAGATTACCACAGAATCTTCTTACTGTTCTCCCAGGGGGCAGTCTCCTGCTCTGCAGTTTCTCTTCGTCAATGCTGCTACAATTACATTTCTAAAGCAAAAGCATTATGCTTCATATTCTTTCTTGGCTCCCAATCACAGCTTTCAAACAGGGCGACAATGAGAGTTCCAGTGAGATATCCGCCTTTCCTCTCCTTTCCCTTCAACAACTGACCTAGGGCCTTCATCAGGGAATGACTGAGTTCCTGACACACAGGGCACTCTCTCAAGATCTGAGGCCCTGGCTCACACTGCCTTCCCGGTCAGGCCACCCGTCTCTCTCCCAACTTCAGCCTAAGGGTTCCTTCCTGGAGAAGCTCGCCCTGTCCACCCTCTCCCGCCCACATCCAAGGCAGATGGGTCCCAGTGTGCCTATTTCCTGCCCCCCGCCCCTGGGGAAAACAATTCAGCCCAAGAAAGGAAGGGAAAGGGAGGGAAGAGAGATTTTTATAAAAGGGTTTTGGATTCAAGAATATGTTTTGAATTCAATCTTGTTGGTTTGGGAAGTAACTTAGCCTCTCTGGACTAGGTTTCCAATGTGTACGATGGGAATATTAATACACGCACGGGGGGGGGGGGGGGTGATGTTGTATATGTGTTGGGCACAGTCAGTCTAATCACAGGTAGCGCCTGGGCCAGACACAGAGATGATACCGAGAGTGGCCCGGAGGAGCTGATCACCAAATAGTAAAAGCACAGACCAGGGGATGCTGCGGGGGACACCGCACGGCGCGGGGGGTGGGAGGGCGAGGACAGCGGATAGGTCCCTCCCGGCTGGTTGCCCGCCGGGGACCGGAGGCTCCTGCGGGCCGAGCCCTGCCAACTCCGGACATCCGCCTCCACCTTTCCGCGAAGCCTCCCTGCCCCCACGGGCTCGCCTCGCCGCCGGGTCAGGAGCGCGTCATTCCCGCCTCGGCCCGAGCCCCCCGTCGCTGTCGCTGTCGCCGTCGCCGCCGCGCGGAGCGCACCTGACCCCGGCGGGCGGGCGGGGCGGGGCCCCGGGACTGACGTGGCCGCGGCATGGAGCGGGCGTGATTCATCAGCCGCGGCGCGGGGGCCGGATGCTGGCGAGCGCAGCGGCCGCCTAGCGCGCGGGGCCCGAGCAGCGGCGGCGGCGTCCCCGGCCCGGCCTTGCGCGCTCCTGTCGTGGTCGGCGGCCGGGCTCCTGTCGTGGTCAAGATGGAAGAGATCCTGAAGAAGCTGCAGAAGGAAGCGTCCGGGAGCAAGTACAAAGCCATCAAGGAGAGCTGCACCTGGGCCCTGGGTAAGCTCACGGCGCGGGGCGCGGGGCACCTCCCGCCCGACCGGGCGCCCCTGCTCGCCGCCGCCGGAGGGCCGCGCGCGGGGGCTGACACGGCCCCTGCACCTAGGGCGCTTTGGCTGAGCATCTGTTATGCGTGCAATCTGCGCAGTTGTGATAGTTGCCTTCGTGAATTGATGTGCGATTTGAGAATCTTGGTTCGGGGGTTGACATCTGTCCGCCACCACTCTGGTCTGTTCGTCCTCTTCCAAACCTTAACGAGGAACCGCTCTCCTCCTCAATGGTTGGGTCCCTCCTCCAGATCCCCAGCACAGTGAGCCGTGGTCACCCATCTCCGAGGGTGACAGGACCACAAGTCGGTGCGAATCCAGGGGTCTGATTCTAAAGCGCCGGAGGGGAAGAGGGAAGTTGGACCATCAACCTGTATCTCGCTACACTGTCAAGTGTGACCAGGAAGGAATGACTGTTTAATTTGATTTTCCTGATAGAGGCCAGTTTGTTAAGTGTCAGCTTTCATTTTTATTGTACATGAAAAAGAACATACGGGTGGGATTGTGTTACCTCTGAAATTCTATTGTGGTCTGCCTTCAGACAGGTGGGATTGGGATGTGTGAGCTGGGCAGGCACTGAAATAAGTTCCAGGTAGCAAAACTGTGTTTCCGTTAGTCTCAGGTTGCAGAGCTCCACCTCGGAGAAAGCTGAAAGACATTGCACTCAGGCAAGGCTTTGGGCAATCAAGGTTGTTTGGATGGGAATGCGAAGAGATCAGGAACACACTTTGGGTACTAGTGATGCTGTTAAGAAAGGCAAGGCCAAGGAAGAACCAGGGCAGCTCTGTGGGCCCCTGGCTTTGCCCAAGCCTGTCTGTGATTCCTTATTTGCCACTCAATTAAAACATAAATTTTAAATCCTTTCTCTCTGAACCAAAAACAATCAATGCTTATCATGACATTCTCCTAGAGTACAGCCTGAAAAGAGATAGAAAAGTACCATTAGCAGGTTGTCTACTAAGCATAAATTTCTATAGTACATTAGGCGACTCTTAATATTTAGGTCTGAATTCACATATATTTGGGTGTGTTTGTACAGACAATCATGGTACATCATTTTGTTTTACATCTGCATATTTTCACAATATTTCATAGAATATTGTCTAGGAAGTTGCTCTTGTGGGCAGAACCAGAATTTGACCATTTGTTTACTGTCAGAGAAAAATGGACCCAATAGATAAGTGTGCAGCAAGGCTCTTAAAGCGACAGTACTGTTTTTGCATTGCCATTGTCATTCAGCAGAGCGATTCAGAGCTAGATCCCCAAATGCCTCTATGGAAAGGTCACAGATGGCTGGCTAACATAATAAAGCAGGGCTCGACTGCACTCTACACATGCCATTCCTTGTATTCATTACTATTTTGCTGTAATTTAAGCAGACTTAGATAAAATGGAGGAGAAGAGTATTCTAGCATTGCTAATGTTTGAACTTGGATGCTCAGCATCTTGTTCAATTAAACCGCAATCTTACTGAGTTCAAGCAAAGAGCCTGGGGTCCAGCCTGACTGTAAGAGTACCTAGATTTCCTTTCCCTAGTTGGCAAGATGAGACGTGAGTACATGAAATAGTTAAATATCAGTGCAGGGCACTCATTGTGTAGGCTGAAATGAGTAAACCAGGAAAGCAGATCAAAGAAGACAAGATGATTGTGAGGTCAGGGGTGTTGGAGAAGGGGGGGAGGGGAATTGGTGTGAGCTGATGGGACTTTTGAAGTAGATTTGACTTGAAGAACGGGTAAGCTGTGGGTTCCTTCTTTTCTTTATTTAATTAGCAGACATTTATTTATTAAGACCTCCCTTGTCCTGAGCAGTGAGATATAAGAATGAATACAATTCTTCCACCCTGTAGAAGTTTGTTAGAAGGTCATGTTGGAGGGAGAATGCAGCAAAAACAAAGGCGTGGGAATAGGGTTCCCTGTTCTCTTTCCTACTTCAGTCTGTGCTCCACCATTCCAGCCATTTTCTTTTTACTACTATAAAACATTTTTCCCTCCTCACCCATGTAATTAAAGTGTAAGTTCCTTAGAACTCTCTTCAGAATCTAGCCTCAACCTTCTTTCTTACTGTTTTCCCACCAAGAGTTCAACAGTCTATAGGAAGCTGCAATACTTTCTTTTTTTATTTTTCATTTTTATTTATTGATTTTAGCAAAAAGAGAGGAGGGGAGAGAGAAAGACAGAAACATCAATCTGTTGCTGTATGTGCCCTAGCCAGGGATCAAACAGACAACCTCTGTGCTTCGGGCTGATGCTCTAACCAACCGAGCTATCTGACCAGGGTGGAGGCTGCAATACTTTCCTGAGCTGTGCACTGCTCACTTCTCTGCCTTTGCTCATGCTAGTCCTTCTGCCAGGAATTCCCCTCCTAGTCTCCTAAGACCCAACTTACTTAGGAAGCATTTATTCCCTGAGTTCCTCTGTTGAATCAATTGGTCCTCCAGGTTCAGAGCCCTACCCTTAAGACTCTCCTAGAGCACCTATTACTTTGGATTATAATCAGTTGTGTGCAGAACCACCCTTCAAGGGGCAAAATAATTGAGTTGAGTTCAAGAAACAAACAAACAAACAAAAACCCACGAAAAAAAAAACAACAAATTGACTTAAGCAAAACTAAATTTATTCACTCTGTTTAAATACCCCTTGGAAGGCTGTGGGTTGAGTTTGGTTCAAAAATTAGACTCTGTTTCAAGGACTCTGCTCTGCTCTTTTTGAGGTAACTAACCGGCTCTGCATGAGTCTCCACAGCTTTTGAGCTCATGAATCATCACATTTAGAACATCTCGTGTAAAAGGGGCATCAACAACCTTAGACCATTTCAGGAGAAAGGGATGATCTCCCACTTAGACCATCATGGGAGAGAGGGTGCATCTCCACACTTAGTTCATCTCGAGAGAAAGGGGTCATCTCCCACTTGGACCATTATGAGGGAGAGGGGTCATTATGACATTTAGGCCATCACAAGAGAGAGGATGTCCCACTAAAACCATCAATGAAGAGAGGGGGTCATCTTTCCACTGAGGCCATCACAGAGGCCTAGGTCATCTCTCACTAGCCCGTCATGAGATCCACTCCAGAGAGTGGAGCTCCTGCAGTCATTCCTGTTCAGTCTTAGGTTTCACTTGTTCTCTCTTGGTCCCAGTGGGCCAAGTGTGTATACTTGAACCAGTCTTCTAGCTAAAGATTGGAATGGGGTAACTGGCCTAGGCCTACGCTACAAGGCCCAATGAAATCCTAGAGTCAGGGAAGGATAGTTTCATCGAAACAAAATTAGAGTGCTGCTTCAAAATATGGGCAGTGGATGCTGGTCAACCAAAACCGCAAGTGGCAGTGGTGCAGAGGGGAGCATTGTGAACATAGGGATTATTGTTGCTTATGCTTCTTTGTGGCTTCTGCACCTACAATTTGGGAGACAGATGTTCAGTAAATAAATCAACATGTTAATGACTTGCTTGAGTGTTAAGTGATATTTATTTTTTTTCTATTTATAAGACTTATGCATATTCATTTTAGAATACTGAAAAATATCTGAACAGTATCAGGAAAGAAATTAAAATCACCTGTAGTCTCATGACCCAGAGTTAACACCTCATTTTGGAGTGTTTCCCTTTGCAAAGGATGATATCCTATATGCTGGATTGCCATTTGTTTTTTAATTTTTGTACTTTCTTTTATATCATCAGTACATCTCTAAAACTTGGTATTTTTTATAGTGGCATAATAACTGGCAAGGAATAAATATGTCTCTCACCTCAATTTTGAGCCATCTAGTTTGTTAGATTTTTTTGTTGTTTTTGTTGTCAGTAGGGAATGGTCTGAGTCGGCAATAGAAAAGCATAGAGGAGGGCTCAACTTGTAGAGAGCCTGAAACACCAGCCTTCTCTTTCAAGAACTGGCAGTCCTGGGGGCCTGGGAGCTGGGAATAACAGGGTGGAATAGAATGGCACAACATTCAAACTGGAAGGGACCAGGCCCCCATTTTAGAATTTTTTTCAGTTATATCAAGGACTCATGTAGAATGGATTTGGAAAATAGAAGAGAAGAGAAAGAAAGTTAGAGACTGGAACACCAAGTAGAGGATGAAGGATAGTCTATGCAACCACCATCCTTCCCTCCACTTCCCACCGACCTTTCCTTCCAGCCAGTTACTGTTGCCTTCACGGTCAAACTCTAAAAGAGCATCTGTAGTGAGTGTGTCCACTTCCTCCACTCACTCTTCAGCTCACTCCGATCTGACTTTCTCCTCCATCATTCCACCAACTCTCAGTGAAGAATAGTGTACACAGATCGTCTAGCAGACCGTCCTCACACCCATCTGGTAGGTCTCCTTGGCTATCCTGAGCATACCTGGCACCTGCTCTACCTTGACCTCCATAACCACGTCCTTCCAATCTTATTGTACCTCCAGAGCTGCTCTGTCTCCTTTGCCAGCTTCAGCTTCTCTTTCCCCTCTAAACATTTGAGTGTCACAAGAGTTATCCCAGAGCCCTCTTCTCTTACTCCCAACCCTACTGCAGTTGAACACATTCATACCCACAGCATCAGTTCCATTTCTGAGAATGTGATGCCCACATTTATATCACCAGCTTACACCTGTGCTCAGACCTCCAAACCCCAGTGCGGCTACCTACTCAACATCTCTACCCGAATGGGATGGGCTCCTTATGACTTCCCTTTCTTTTTAGCCCTTCCTCTATGTTCTTCTAGCATTTGTAGAGTTGGGCACTGTTGCACATTCTGAATCAAATATAAAGCCTTCTCTCTAGTGATAAAAATCATGACAATCTGGTTATTTGGTGTCAGAACCTCCCTGTGGGAAGTATCATCAAGTTGTCGTGGATGCTGGTCCTATGGTGCTGACTGCTGGCCTGCCGACCTGTGTGGCTTTTGAGCTGCTCCTTGCCCCTGGTGCTCAGGACTTTGTCTTCTTGTTATCTTTTGTCATCTTAGTGACTGACCTCGGTCCTTTTACTTCTGCCATTGGCCTTGTGGCCATAGCACTACTGTCCCTACTGATTCCATCTTTCTGTTTTACGGATTGCCTGGCTTACACCAGTATTTTGTCCAGTGTGGGATTCAAATAATTTAACAACCGGTTCTCTGCCCTGATGACTGTTTTAAGTATAAAAAAAAGGTATACTGAAAGGTAGTTTATTATTTCATGCATTTTTTTTTTAATTTTTTATTTATTCATTTTTTTTTTTTTTTTTTTTTTTTTAGAGAGGAGAGGGAGAGAGAGAGAGAGACAGAGAGGAGAGACAGAGAAAGAGAAGGGGGGAGGAGCTGGAAGCATCAACTCCCATATGTGCCTTGACCAGGCAAGCCCAGGGTTTCAAACCGGCAACCTCAGCATTTCCAGGTCGACGCTTTATCCACTGTGCCACCACAGGTCAGGCTATTTCATGCATTTAATACTTAAATAAGAACAATAGAAGAGGTGTAAAACTAGATTATGTTATAAGAAAGAGTTCTAAAATATTAATGAAAAAATATTAAACAATACCTGACAAAAAACAATAAAGCTGTTATTTAAGGTATTTTTATATTACTTCTTGATTGGCATCCTCACTTGCAATTTTTTTCACCTATGTAGGGAATGAACATTACCACTGGTGCTTAGAATACGCTGTTGCACGGATGAACATTAAAAAAGAGTAAGGAATGTCGATTTGTGGTTTCCACATTGGGCGGCTGCCCAGGTGCCCACCTTAGAGAGAACCCTGATTACAAAGTGCCATTTTAACAACTTGTTCACTGAACTCAACAAAAAATTAGGTATCAGTTCTGTCAAACCGGTGCCAACCGGCTGAATCCCACCACTGAGTTTGTCCCATTGGTCAATACAAGCCCAGATCCATCCTGTTTTGGTCTGTCCTCACTCCCCAGGCTCAGGGATACATTTGGTGTCCGTTGTTCCTTCTGCTTTCTTAGCAGGGCTGGGAGAGATGTTTCTCCCTCCCCAGTGAGAATGGCTCGTTCACTTGAAGCAGTGAGGAGAGGACTGATCGCAGTTTGAGCTGAAAACACTGGAGACTGGTTGGAGCTATTGAAATAGAACAGTGTTTTCTGGTTTTGTTTCGTTTTTTTGTTTTTTCTTGCAAGAGAATAGTGACCTTTTCATTATCTCTGCAATTGGAGGCAGCAGTTGTGTGAGTAATCTACAATAATGGTAGAGTATTGAACATCCAAGTTGAATTAATGAGATTTGGGATGAGCCTCCCAATCAGGATTTCTAATTATAGTATTATTAAAAAAAAGGTTTAATCATCATGTCATAAATGTGTGCAAGGATAATGAGATGTCTGACCAGGCGGTGGTGCAGTGGATAGAGAGTCGGACTGGGATGCTGAGGGCCCAGGTTCGAGACCCCGAGGTCGCCAGCTTGAGGGCGGGCTCATCTGGTTTGAGCAAAGCTCACCAGCTTGGATCCAAGGTCGCTGGCTCCAGCAAGGGGTTACTCGGTCTGCTGAAGGCCCACAGTCAAGGCATGTATGAGAAGGCAATCAATGAACAACTAAGGTGTCGCAATGCGCAACAAAAAACTAATGATTGATGCTTCTCATCTCTCCATTCCTGTCTGTCCCTATCTATCCCTCTCTCTGACTCTCTCTGTCTCTGTAAAAAAAAAAAAAACAATGAGATGTAATATAACATGGTTTGTGAACTTGAAAGTCTCTCAGCCTGACCAGGCGGTGGCGCAGTGGATAGAGCATCGGACTGGGATGCGGAGGACCCAGGTTCGAGACCCTGAGGTCGCCAGCTTGAGTGCGGGCTCATCTGGCTTGAGCAAAGCTCACCAGCTTGGACCCAAGGTCACTGGCTTAAGCAAGGGGTTACTCAGTCTGCTGAAGGCCCACGGTCAAGGCACATATGAGAAAGCAATCAATGAACAACTAAGGTGTCGCAACAAAAAACTGATGATTGATGCTTCTCATCTTTCTTTGTTCCTGTCTGTCTGTCCCCACCTGTCCCTCTCTCTGACTCTCTCTCTGTCTCTGTAAAAAGAAAAGAAAAAAAAAGTCTCTCACATGTAAGTTACTCTTTAAGGGTATTGATACCAGAGTTTCAAGGAAACAATTTTTATTTCTGTTTTTATGGCAAGAATAAGGTATTTTAGTCAGTTACAACTAGATTAAATTGGCATTCTGGTTCAGGTTAAGAATTTAACAGTTCATTCTGTGTCTCTGTAGGGAAATACATCCTAGTTTTTAACCTTCCCTGGAGAAGTCTCCGGGGCTGTCAAGAGAGAAATATTTTTAGGTAGGAATGATTTGCAATCAGAGAATTGAGAATTGACTACTTTATATTTATAGACATTTCTGGGGGGAAAAAGAAACTAACAATGAAATGATGTACAATGCAGATTCTAACTTTGTACATATTTATTTTTAACTTGGTAATTTTCCTTTTGCAGAAACCCTGGGTGGTGTGGATACCATTGTCAAGATCCCTCCACACTTGCTGAGGTAAGGAAACTGGACTGTGGGAGAAAAATCGCCCGCCGTGTTTCCCTGAAAGCCCGGATAACCTCTTTGGTTTATAGCTTGATACTTGCTGACTGATGGGTTTTTAGCATGCGTGAACTGGGATATTTCATGAGATTGGCATGATAGGAACCTTATTGCACTGATTTCCACCCGTCTGTGGGGTAAGAGATGTCTGTGAGCAAGAAGAACCAGCTGTGGAAGTCAGAGACGGAAAGGTAATGATCAAAGAGAGAAATGACTATAACCTAAATGTGGGTGCGGACAGTGTCCGTGGATTAGGAAATGGCGCCCCCTTTGGGGGGATGCAGCACTACACCGTGTGGGATGGATTCAGCCTGGCCCTGGCTCATTGGCCCTACACCATCCATCTCACAAACTGTAGCCCCCTGCAGCTGCCCTGGAACAGTGAACCTATTTCCCTGCCTTCCTCCGTGCCCTCATTTCTTTATTCTCCCTCAGCGCTAGAAATACATATACCCTTTGTGGAAAATTTGAAAAGAACAAATATGAAAGTAGTCCATATTTACACCGCCTAAAGATAACCACCGAAAATAGTTTAATAAATTTTTAACAGGCTTCTTTTTTTCCACATGCACATTTCTTGACAAATTAATGTGATATTTTATTTACAAGTTTGTTTCCTGCTTGTTTTTTTTTTTTGTCAACATCATATGAAGAACATTCTCTAATGTCAATATATGTTCTTCAAATTAAAATATTGCAATTTCTTCCATTGTATGGCTGCTATAACATACTTGTGTGTAGCTTTCTTATTATGAGATATTTGGATGGTTTCCAGATTTTCTTTGAGATTATTAAAAAACATTGAATTTACAGTCTTTTGTTGAGCATAATTTCTATTCTGTCAGGACACTATGATTTATTAGGTGTTTTCTCCTTTTCAAGTAGATTGAACAAGAAATATGTTTCTGTCTTTTTTAAAAATATATATTACTTCTCGTGTAGACCTGCGACAGGCTGATGTATTATAAGGGAACCCATGTGTTAATCAAAGCGAGTGCATTTTTGTGTGCATAATGCTTTGAACTGGACAGCCTGTGCTGCAGCAATGTTCTTGCCTCAGAGAGGAGAGTGATGCCGGCCGGGTACCCATGCACACGGGAGAATGTGGAGCCTCTCCAAGGGACACAAAGCATGGAGAGTTTAGGGGGGTGACTTCCTGGTCCCCAACCTCTACTGGTACTCTTTCTGAAAACTGTCTTGCTTGCAAATCGATTCGCCACATCTTCTTTTCCATCTCAGCTCCTCCAGCCCCCCTTCCCCTGCCTGACAGAAGAGAGGCGCAGCTGTTCCCCACCCTGCCCCGAATCCGCGGGGTGCTGTCCTGGGGCACAAACCACTGTGAAAGTATTAGTGTCTGTGCCGGTGAAGGCGTTGCGTATAAAGACTAGGGAACACATCTTTTTGCAGGTTAGTTTTTACTTTTTGGCCTCCAGCAAAATTGAGGAGGATTGAATCTGGTTGTAAGATAATAGGTAAGGCTGTGGCCGGTGGCTCAGTAGATAGAGTGTTGGCCTGCCATATAGATGACCCAGGTTTAATTCCTGGTCAGGGCACACAGGAGAAGCAACCACCTCTTCTCCCCTCTCCCATCTGCTTCTCCCCTCTCCCATCTGCTTCTCCCCTCTCCCATCTGCTTCTCCCCCCTCCCTCTCTTTCTTCTCTCTTTTTTTCACTTCTCTCCCTCATCCCCTTTTCTCTTTCTTCCCCTCTCTCCTTCTTTCCCTCCAACAGCCAGTATCTTGCCTGGTTCAAGTGTGGTCCCGGGTGCTGAGGATGGCTCCATTAGAGCACATCATTCTCAGGTGCTAAAAATAGCTTGATACTCGAGTATCAGTCCCAGATGGGGTTGCCGGGTGGATCCTGGATGAGATGCATGTAGGAGTTTGCCTTACTCTCTTTCTTCCTCTCACTTAAGGAAAAAAAATAGGTAAAAAGGTTTTTTTGATGTTTCCATTTAGTTCTTATTTATTTTTCTTAGGGTTTCTTATTGGTTATATCTATAAAACTGAAAAAAAAAGGTATGAAATTGATGTTAAACCCTACCTTCTTATAGCAATAAGGAATACTCATACTTAGGTATATGAACTGATTGAGGAGAGCAATAAACTAGCTCTATTCATTTCTTTAGAAATGCATTTCCAATCAAATTGTACTTTCCATCCTAACTAGATTAACATTCTTATAGGTAATTATTAATGTTTGGATCAGTCATGCATGTTAGTAATGATAGCTCAAACTTGAAGAAAATTGAGCACTTTTAGTTTTGTGGACAAAGGAAGTTTCTTAAAAATCACCTTATACACATTTTTTGTTATAGAGAGTATAATGGAAAGATTAATGAAAGTCTCTCAAGCATTAAAATGTAATATTGAGAGAAAATTCTTTGGGGATGTGGAATGGAAATACGAGTTCAAGGAGAAAAAGGAACAATGCAGCCTATTTTTTACCATTAAAGGAGCGTTTGTGCATGTATTTTTTTGATAGATGAAGGTGGTTTTAAATGGGTGTGGTATTTAGATTTCATTACATCAAATGTTTTAATTAAAATTTTTAATAATTTCAATATGCCAGAATTATAACCTTTGCAACAAATTAAAATTATAATTAAAAATAAAATGTTCATTAAAAATGTGTAAAAACCAGAATTTGAAATTTAACTTGGGGGCTAGAAGAGCAAAAATGTTTGATAACATTGCTCTGTGGCTTGTTTCCAGCCCAAAGGGTTGTTGAGCCTATAGCAAATCTTCTGGTCCACTAGTTGAGAATGTTCATTGAAGACAACTGGCATTATCCAAATCATGGTGTGCGTTTGTGGCCAGATGAGTTGGATAACGTACAGTGTAAATGAGCCTAAGGACATACATGTTGTCCTCTGACAGACACTTAGCTTTATTTTTGTCCATGGTCTTTAGACGTACCCCAAAGCCAGCCAGCTATCTTATACAAACCATAGGAGGGAGTCATGAAATTGGTGGAAACATGCTGGATGAGGAACTATAGAGAAGTATATATATATATATATAGTGGGTATCTTTATAGGTCTTCACCATTAGTAGAAATATAATTCAGAGTTTTTATAAAGAGCTGGTGATGTCACTCTTGTATACAAAGGAATGTGCATTATTGTATTCCAGATGTGCAGTGAGGTCTGCCAAACATTCTTCTACAGACAATGGAATCATATGAACAAGACAGCAGATGTGAGCCTTGCACGCAGGGACTTTTGTATTTTGAGGGAGGAGGATGAAGACATACCTAGCTGGAAAAGACTGTTATGAGGTTGCAGGTGTATTTATTGCAGAATTTTATCCATATAAGGAGGTTTCAGTTTGACTGTGATTTGAAATAGTTGGAAGCCTTTTAAAGCCTCATTTAAGATATAGGAATAAGCCATATTTCGAATAAAAAAGTTATTGAATCAATAGTGGTCTGATTTATTATTTTACTTTTTTTATCAGGAAAATGATATAATGAGGAAATAGACAGTAATGGGCTTTCCTCCCCTGTTATAAATCAGTCCTTTAGTCTTCCTTGCACTATTAAATGCTGAGAGTACTTATTCTGTCCATTCATTATGGTTTTTTAAAATTAGATTTATTGCGTAGTCATTATATATCATATGCCATCTTATTATATGAGCACCTGATCAAAAAATCTAATTACTGAAAATATTTGCCCATGGGAAAGAATTTGGATATGTTAATTATTTGAATTTTTTCTTCTGTTATATTTAGTATTTGAAAAAGAAACCAGATTCATGAACTATTTCTTGTACTCTCTTGCTTTTATATTCAGACTGTTACCATTTCTGTTGCATCATTATCTAAAAGTGATTATTTACAGATTTTTTATCTTGCACGTTTTAAAAAGGGCTATAGGGAATAATTCAAATAACAAATACCTTTGCTGTGCTGTCATTCTAATTTTTTTTTATTGGCCATTGATTGACTGACTTTCATGTTAACATTGTGATAAATAATCACTGATACTGTCTTGGTCATTTGTGTCCATTAGTAATGATAACTCAAATCAGAAGAAAATTGAAGCCCTAGAGACCTGAGGTTGTAGTGCCTTTTTTTTTCTCCTTTACCATTAATTGCTTTGAGGACTTTTTGTACAAACTAACGTCCAGATGTCATGTGAATGATTTTAGTGGCTCTAGTGACCGGATTCAGTTGTGTGTAGGACAGCGTAGGGGAGAATCCCATAAAACATTCTAGATGGATTTGAAGAGTTGTCAGGCATTGCTGGTTTCTGCCCCAGGCTTCTTCACTGAGTGCATGCCCACTCCCCTTGTTGACACAGGGAGCAGCTTTAGCACCAGGTATAGACGTTCATGCAGAGTGCACAGTGAGGATCAGTGTCAGGACTGCAGGAAGGCCCGGGAACCTGTTATAGACAGTCATGTGAAAATCTTTCCACCTAACTGCCCTTACCCTTGCTTTAGATTTTGGGATTAGGTATTAAGAGTCTTTATTTTCCTCCATGAGGAGTCTGTACCCTCACTGTCTTTGCTCCATTTTTTTCCCCTTAAGCTTTAGGTGTTTCACAGGGTTGACTAAAACCTGTGAATGAGTGGGCCCTCACAGTGTCTCTACACTCGAGAAAAAGGTCATCATTAGCTCAGGTTCTCCCTTAGATGGTGGTACCATTTGCATGCCCTCCTTGTTTTAACAAGCAAAGGACAATTTGGGGTACTCTATAAGTCACGGATGTTGTAAGATATCTCCAACCAAGTCAACACTCATAGTCATTGACTCCATTGTTAGCCACCAGTTTCCTGACCAAGAAATAAGTAAGACCTGGAAGCTACCAATCAAGAACTATGAACATTAATGACATGAGATGTTTTCTATTCTTTGACATTCTTTCTGCTTGCCTATACTCCTTGCTTTTTCCCTTGTGGTTTTAGAATCAAGTGATATAACCAAAATGACCTTGTCATTTATAGAATTTTAAGGGTTGTTATGGCTTTTGTTAGGAATATCCAGGGTTGATGTCTGTGTTTTATGAGGCTGTCACTAGCCTTGCCTAGCAGGGAGCACCTGGCTTAAGCCCACCTGAGGTACCACACTATCTGTAATGTTTAGCTTCTTGCAAGTTGATATATCACCCATCTGCCTCCATGCCCCAGTATCCTTGTGATGGCTTGGTTATGACGATGTCTAGATCTATGTGATCGCTTTGCTCTCTGAACTGTTGAAAGAGCTTATATTTTATTTACTCCTTTGTAAAAAGGAAAAGAGCTTATGCCTCTTCTGTGGAACTTTCTGTATAATTGTTGTTTGCAGTCAGTGATCTCCAGAGCATTCTTGATGTGCTGGCACATCCCAGGGAATGTTCTTCCTTGTCTAATGGACTCCTACAGTGTTCTGCCGGTGAGCGTTGGTTGGGAGCTCTCAGTCGCTCTGCTGGCATCCGGGCCAGAACGGCGTGCCCCTGTCCTCTCCAATGGACTTGTAACTATAAATTCCAGTGGCCCTTGGTCTGGACACCTTCACGTGTCTATATCAACCTGCAAGGAGGTTGCTTTTCACCACGTGCCAAGGCCAGAGACCATAGGCCTCTCCCACTTCAGAGGTCTTGGCTGAGCTGCCTGGCTCTCTGACATGCTACTCGATCTTCCCTATCAGATTTCCCGGGGTTCAGCCCCCCAGGACCAGGACCAGGATGAAGCGAGTAGGCTGAGTCACACAAGTGTGGGGCCAGACCTAATCTTCATTTAACATTTGAATATTTTGCTCATTACCGAATTTTTGTGTTAATCTTGACTTTCTTCATTGTGACATTAAAATATTATTCATCTTAATGACTAAAATTTTTAGTGTTCCCTTATATATATTTTGTGCCCCAGGCCAGTGCCTCACTCCCTCACCCGAGAACTGGCCGGCACTCCACAGCTGTCGGAGGGCTCCCAGCTGCGGAGACCAGCCACACTCCTGTCGGGCTTGATTCTGCCTCCTCCAAATGCCATGGACTTCCTCTTACTAAGGACCTCGGTCTGTGTCCTGCTTTGAGTGGAACCCCAATGGCATTCATCATCAGGGAAACAAGCTCTTTCCCAGGACCGAGGCCATGGTCTGTAAGTCCCTGCTCCCAGGATACCCTCCCCCATGCGTATTAGGATTTTACTGAAGACACTTCCCAGCCCCCAGCCATCCCCCATCCTGGGCCCATCTCATAAACTGAATAGAGCATACTTGTTATGAGTCCTCTTCCTTCTGCATGCTAAAGCTGAGACCAAAATAACAGGTCTGGAGGTGCTGGGTTAGCAAGCCAATGCTCCCCTGTATCTGGGGCTCTAACATCCTAGGGGGAGATTTCCTGAGCTGCTCTCTTCATCAGATTGTCAACTGTGTGCCTCATAACGTGCAACCTTTCTCTCTTCCTCGTCCTGCCTATCCTTGAAGATGGAGCTGCGACTGATGGGAGTGAGCCTTCTCTCCTTAGTGGCCCCCCTGGGCTCTTGTATTGACGTGATTCTGTCACGGCTCCCATCAGTCAGGCTGGTGGCTGTTACGGGTTCTGTTCTTAGGCTGTATCCTCAAGGAGCTCACGCACATCCATCATTCATCTTCGCGCCCCCTCGTTCAGTGCCTTGTAAACGTAGGATAAAACTGCTTCTCTGAACTCTGCATTGCTTATCCCGGGGAAGCTGTGCCCTTGTCTCCTACCTTCATGGAAAGCGCAGTGTGTAGAAGGACCCGTGCTAGAATGGAACCTCAACTTTGCCCAAAGAACTTCTACGATCTCACTGACTGAAGGGTAGGTCCCAGAGAGTAGACCCAGAAGCCCAGCATTGACCTCTGTTAGTATCGTACTAAATTCCTTACTCTCTACTCCACCAGAACCCTGACTGGCAAATGTGTATTAGATCAGGGGAAGAGAGTTGGGACCTTGAGTCATGTTCTATGCACAAGGACATTGAAGGGTCTTTGGCTCACCTGGAAGGGATGTGCTGTCTGCCCTACCCCACTCCTCAACGGTAATTTGACTTGGGGCATTTCTGTCCTAAACAACTACAGAAACTTCACCCCCACCCTATTTCAATCCAAGATTTCCCCTTTCTCTTAGCCCCGGTCGCTTACTCACAACAGGATGGGTCCAGATGAGAGAACACGGACAAGAGAATTCTTGAGCTCTCTTGTTAAAAGGCAGCCATTGGCAGGGAATCTCCTGGGCATTTCTGAGTGCCCCTTGGGAGCAATCCCAGCCATTTTCCAGCCATGGCCCCGCTGCCATTGTGTTCACCTTCTTCGTGATTCTCCAGAGCCAACGTCAACCTCATTCCTTTTGTTCTGCCAGCAAGAGTTCCCTGAAAGGCTCTCACAGCCCTTCTTCCCATTAGTCTCTGGATGAGTCCCGAGGCACCCCCTGTGCCCATCCTGGCCAGCCTCTGACCAGCCCTCCGCTTCATTTGCCTGCCTGGTCCAGATAGTTCCTTCAGCCCAGATGCTAACTTGTTCCTCCTTGTCCTGATTTGGGAACCCCCTGATCCTTCATGCAGGGCCGGAGCACATTCATCAGCATTTTGTTTCTTGGAGAGAACCATCCATAACAGTCTCCCATTTTATGGGTCTGGTTTTATTTCAATTGCTTTTCTGCTGCTTTTTATTGAGTATTTCAATGCTTTCGTTCTCTGGAGCAACTTCTATAGGATGTCCAACTTTTTTGTTGTTTGGTTTTTAATTGAAGGAATAAGTACACACCTATATCACTCAGGAAGAAGTATGATATATGTGATTTAAAATGGATGAGGACAGCAAATACCTCAATAGCAGTTTGGGGCAGGAAGTTTTGATCTCACCATTGTTATTTCTGCCTCCTGGTCCATGGAGAAGTGTTGGGCTCCCCTTGGTACCTCCCACTGTCGAAAGGAGGAAGCAAAGGATGCCCAGGTAGAATGTCTTCTGCTTGGAGGCTGTTCACATAGATGCAGGGCACATCCTTCTCAGGACACTTCCGCGCGATTGTGGGTGAACCGCAAGCATCTGCGTTACCCCCGGATGTGACGTCACCCTAAGGTCTCCTCTGTCACTGGTTCCTGCCTTGCCTCCCTCCACAGATGACTTTTATTGGCAAAGGCACACAAATGTAAGTTTTCGCCCTGTTGATCTTTTGCTTGGTTCTGCACCAGAAAAAAAGATGTTTCAGACACTTTGGTTAGTTTAAACCTGGCTCATTTTCAGTGTTAGATGATTTTTTTTTTTTATCTGAGAGAGTCATGAAAGGAAATACCATGGGAGACGTTAGCAACCTTGCAGGGGTCAAGGGAACCGTTTAAGTGAACAAGGTCTTGTGCTGGGGTCACCTGAACCGTCCCAGCTTCCTGAAATCAGGCTTACCCTACACGGGCGAGCAGAACTGTCATTCTCGCATTGGTCACAAAAACCAGTCTGCGAGGGGGACGCGGAGGAGTCCTTAGCAGAGATCTGTGTTAGAAGTAAAGGTGCTTTGTAGATCTTGTTTCTCTTTTTCATCTCCCTACTGCTATGAATGACGAAGAGTATTCCTGTCACCTTTTCGCATAGTATCAGTGACAATGCTATACTATTTCCTAACTTACCAACAGCTGCTGCTGTGTGTTAGCAGCCAGCCTGTGAGCCACTCCTAACGGTTTTCATGTTCTAGTCCCTTTGCTAAGGGAGACCTACAATTAGTTCTCAATGGTAAACCTTCTCCTTGCTGATAGCCCCTGACCTAGAAGCACTTTCAAATGATGCAGTCAATTGAAGCAGCACATAACCCACCCAAGCTAGGAGGTAGGGATGTCGGGCTTGAGTGATATTTTGTGATGTGAGCAAGATATCTGTGTTCAAAAACCAGGCACCGGCCACCTCTTCGTCCTTTGTGACAAGTTGTTGATGTCTTTATTTTATAGCACTTGGCTCTAAAGGGAAGTGTTAGAAGGAAACATAACTCCATTTTGAGAAAGTGTAACAAACCAATTCTGAATTCCCTTTCTTAGGCCCCTTTGTTCCTTTTGAATGGGACGAAGGTAGGATCTTCGATGTGCAGGTTATTCTGTGCATGGTTTTCATAATTAAACTGTGTCTTACAGGCACTATACGTCCAGATGTCCTGCTTTCCTTTCAAACTGTGCCTCTGATAGATTGTTTATTCTGATGGGTTATAAAAATGGATTCCAAAAGATGGACAGGGGCCCGAACTGATCGGTCAGTGACATAAACGTCTCAGTGAAGTGCTGGTATCCCTCTTCTTCACCCTCTGGGACTTCCCTCCTGGAGGAGGCCTGGTGCAAAGACTAACATCCTATTTACTTGCTTTGGACATCTTTATTAAATATTTTATGTTTTGATTGTATTTATATTTTACAGCATATTTACGTATAGTTGAACTGTTTGTACCACGATAGCATTCTGTAACTATACAATACCGGGTGTATCTTTTTCAAGTTCAGGCCAAGAAATTGGCCGCCAGAGCTCCCCCTTTACCTATCCTATAGTCCCGTACTCTGTAAATATGATGCTTCTTCGCAACCTTAGTAACCTCGTGATTCCCATTTTCCCAACTCAATTTGGGACACATCGGAACATGAGCTACTGGCTTTTAAACCTTTACGATGTGCCAGGGACCCTGTTAGGTGTGATACATGCTGGTCTCAGTCCTGACAGCACTCCTGTGAGGCTGGGGAAGTGCTGAAGCTTACAGCGACCCCTGCAGCCAGCCCGGGGGAGAGCCAGACTGTTGGACTCCGAAGTTCATTTTCTTAAACCGTTACAGAGCACTACCTTTCCCAATATAAATGTAACACAGACGTTTATTTTTTCTTATTTGTAATTTACATGAAAGGCTGAGACATATAAAGCTAAATTTCATGCGGTAAATTATGTATTTGACGAAGCACCGTTATTACCGAGTTCTTGGGAAGTCTGCTGTCTTTAGCCACTGCTCACTTGTGAGTGCACCTTACTGTTGGAATCCATGGAAGTCCAAAAAACCCAAAATAACAGGCTTTATTTAAAGGAAGAAAGGAACCCTGCCGGGCACTTCTCTGGGGAGAAGGGCACTGGTTACAGACTAGGGGCGAGTTTTATAGGGTTTGGGAGAGCCTGAGGGGGTACTGAGTCAGAAGTTCTGGTATGTCCCCTTTTATGGTTTTATGGTTTCAGCTTCCTGGAACGCTCCTTCTTGAGGAGGTTGACCAGCTTCCTGGAACTCTTCTGCCTCAGGGGCGATTGTCCAGGAAGTCAGGGTGAGGTCAGGCAGCCAGGCGGGACAACAGAAGGGCAGTTGGAAGTTCTGGTAAATTCATATCTCTATCACTTACTAAGGTAGGAATATGGATAAGATCACCTGGTATTGGAATAACTTTAAATGCAGTTTCCAAGGAACCAGAGCTTTTAAAGGAAGGCAGGGGAGGGGGTATGTGTCCTCTATTCAGATTTAGGGGAGAGCCATGAAATGAGTAGAGCTATACAGGTTAGTGTATACACATGACTTTGCCAAGAAAAGACCTAAGTTGACTTTTCCTTCTCTGTAAGGCAAAAGGAAACCTTAAGAAAAAAGAGACACTAGACTGGAACTGATGTGAATGCCCAGTGGGGAAGCCTGAGCAATTATGTAATTAAATAACTAACTCTGTTGTTTCCGAGCTTCTGACTGAGGGAAAAGGCCGGTGGCAACCTGGGGGGGTCCCTTTAGGGAGGGTTAAGAGGAGCAAACCTGCAGAATGACCAAGAGATTTTGTGGGGGGCTTATTAATAGGCCTAAATGAAAGGAATGCATCTAGAATAGGTCCTATTCTGAATAGGAGCAAACCTGGTCTAATTTTGAACTTCATGAAGTGCAGAAAAAAATTGTTGTATTTCAAAGATGGTTTTTCTTCCCCCTGAAACTAGGGCTTCCCCATGTGCTTGCTCTATTTTGTAAAACCCATTTTGTTTTTCTGAATTTACCAGCTGGAAGGAAAATCCTTTAAAGACAAAAGGGATTCTGTATGCTTATTTCGGGGACAGTTGGTAAAGAAGAAATGCAGCCTGACCTGTGGTGGCGCAGTGGATAAAGCGTCGACCTAGAAATGCTGAGGTCGCCGGTTCAAAACCCTGGGCTTGCCTGGTCAAGGCACATATGGGAGTTGATGCTTCCAGCTCCTCCCCCCGTCTCTCTCTCCTCTCTAAAATGAATAAAAAAAAAAAAAAAAAAAAAAATTAAAAAACAAACAAACAAACAAAAAAAAAAACCTGTAGAATTTAAAAAAAAAAAAAAGAAGAAATGCAGGAACTGTTCAGCTGCACGTGGGTTGTGGGGGAGGACCGGAGGGACCGGGCCAGACACAGAGCCCCCACCAGGACTGAGCCGCTGGCCGGACGCAGAGTTCCGACTCCAACTCTGAAAGGAACCCGGATGCGGAAGCAACACCAGTAACATGACATTTGCTGAAACGGAGGAGGGAGGCGCTCCTGTGTTTCAGAGGTAGAAACGTATCAATGTAATTGAAAGTCAACAGGCTATTTGATTATGAAAGAAAATGATTGTTAGTTTAAGATGGGTGCGCCCAAGCATGCACTACAGTGGACGCCTTTGTAAATATTTGTTCCCGATGATTGCCTGGAGTGTGGACGTCTCTATTGGAGACTCTGGAGGGGGATGTGGGCTCTCAGGCAGGAGGCAGTGGCAGGTGTGGATGGCTGTCCTGGGTTTGGACTCAGAGCCAAGTAAGCAATATTCTGTGTGCTGAATACACAGTGGGGAACAAGGCACACACTCTCTCCCCTCCAGGAGCTCACCACCTGCCGGGGGGAAGTAAACATAATCAAAATACGCCAAGTCCCGATTCTCCCATGTATGACCATTGGACCCCAGCTACTCATTTTGCTTGCCAGCTTCTATACATGGAGATGGGCACCGGCGAGGTGCCTCTGCTTCCCCAATGTGCTCATTGATGGACCAGCAGATGCAGAGGCGATAGATTCAGAGACCCCATTGCAGGCCACAGTGCAAACTGGGTCTCTCCCATGGGGCTCAGCATGCCTGCAGGCCACTTCCTGTCTAGAAGAACCTGTTTTACTTCCTCCATCAGCTCTATTGAGATGTAATTGACATATAACATTTTGTAGGTTTAAGATGTCCAATGCGGTGATTTAAGTGAGATGATCTCCACAATAAGATTAGTTAACACATTCATCAGCTCACATAGTTACCGTTTTGTGTGTGGTGAGAACTTTTAAGATTTACCGTCTTTTCTTAGCAACTTTTAGGTATACAATGCAGTATTATTAACTAGAATCACTCTGCTGTACATTAGATTGCCAGAACTTATTCATGTTATAACTGGAAGTTTGTACCCTTTGACCTCCTTTGCCCATCTCCTGCACCCCCACCCTCCACGTCTGTGACAATTACCAATATACTCTGGTTTGATTTCTTTCTTCTTTCTCTTTTCTTTTCTTTTCTTTCTTCTTTCTTTCTTTTCTTTTCTTTCTTCTTTCTTTTCTTTTCTTTCTTCTTTCTTTTTTTTTCTTTTCTTTCTTTCTCTTTCTTTCTTTCTTTTTCCAAGTGAGAGGAGGGGAGATAAAGAGACAGACTCCTGCAATCGCCCTGACCCGGATCCACCCGGCAACCCCCATTTGGAGCCATGCTTGCAACTGAGCTATTTTTAGCACCTGTGGCAGAAGCTCCACGGAGCCATCCTCAGCACCTGGGGCTGGTGTGCTCAAACCAATCAAGCCATGGCTGTAGGAGAAGAGAGAGAGAAGGGGGAGGGGGAGGGGTGGAGAAGCAGATGGTCGCTTCTCCTGTGTGCCCTGACTGAAAATCAAACCTGAGACGTCTACACACTGGTCCAATACTCTAATTTTCTATGTGCATGGTTTGTTTGTTTTTTAATTCTATATATAAGTTAGATCATACTGTATTCGTTTTTCTGTCTGACTGCTTTCACTTAACATAATGCCCTCAAGTCTCATCCATGTTGTATGACAGGATCTCCCTCTTTTTATGGCAGAATAATAGTTTGTTGTGTGAATATATACATATATAGCAATGTGATACTGTGATTTATAATATTTTTTGGCTTTTGTCCCTGTTGCTGGCACAGAACCCCTAAAACTCTTGGAATTTTCTAGGTGATGGGAGCAAGGAAGGTGTCTTTTGTTATGCTGATGCCGTGACATTTAGAAAGTCCATTGGCTAGGGACTGGGGAGCCAGACATGTGATGAGAGGGCTGACTTTCTCAATCCCACCCCCTGACCTCGAAGGGGTGGAGGTTCGAGTTTGTGGCCGTAAAGCCAGTAGCCGCGGCCACCATCACAGCCACCTGGCCCATGCAGGTTCTCATTGGATTCAGACAGTCGGTAAAGAAACAATGGAGCCAAGAACTGGTGGGTCATTAGCTTTAATCCTAGCTTGCACCTGGCAGGCAAGAAATACACACAGTGGGAAAACACTTCCCTTTCCATTCAGGGCTCCCAAAGCCACTGACTTATCCGAGTTTCCTAGAATCAAAGGTTTCTAACCTCACCAGTCTCATTCACCTCTGTTTCCCATCTCCTTCTCTCTGCACAAACTGGCTTCTCCCTCAGCACTCCATCTTGGCTACTTCTCCTGGCCTCCTCCACGTGGCCTTTCTCTGCTCTCCTCCAGCATGGGCCCCTCCTAGAACATACTCACTCTTCTCCCGGAACAACATGATCTCTCTTCCTTTTAAAACCTTTTGGGCCTGACCAGGCAGTGGCGCAGTGGATAGAGCGTCGGACTGGGATGCGGAAGACCCAGGTTCGAGACCCCGAGCCCCCAGCTTGAGCATGGGCTCATCTGGTTTGAGCAAAAAAAATTCACCAGTTTGGACCCAACGTCGCTGGCTCAAGCAAAGGGTTACTCGGTCTGCTGAAGGCCCATGGTCAAGGCACATATGAGAAAGCAATCAATGAACAACTAAGGTGTCGCAATGCTCAACAAAAAACTAATGATTGATGCTTCTCATTTCTCCATTCCTGTCTGTCTGTCCCTGCCTATCCCTCACTCTGACTCTCTCTCTGTCTCTGTAAAAAAAAAATAAATAAATAAATAAAAATTGCTTAAAACCTTTTGGCACAAAAGCCCTCCCCCAACATATATTAACATAATCACGCCCATCCTAAGCAATCACCTGGGCGACGGGCTTCTACGTGGGCAGCACCATCTTTAACAAAGTGAGCATAATATATTTTATCTGCCCAACAGTGGCTAATGATTTAATCAGTCAAACCTGTGTAATGAAGCCTCCCTAAAAACCCTCAAAAAACAGGGTGTGAAGAGTTTCTGAGTTGAAATCGTGCAGTGCGGAGAGAGGGGTCACCTGGAGAGGGCTTGGCAGCTTCATGCCACCTTCCCGCATGGCTTGCCCTGTGTGTCTCTTCCATAAGGCTGTTTCTACATGACATCCTTTTACAGTAAAGCCAGTAATATGGGAAGTAAAACATTTCCCTGAGTTCCGTGAGCCGCTCTAGCAAATTACCTAAGGAGGGGGTCATTGGAACCTACAGTCTGTAGCTAGTAGGTCAGAAACAGGTGATAACCTGGGCTAGGACATCTATCTAGGCTGAAGGGGTGGGAAGTGTTCCGGAGCTGAGCCCGTAGCCTGTGGAATCTGACACTGTCTCTGGGAAGATGGGGTGTTGAGTTGGGTTGTAGGACCCCGAGCTGGTGTTGGGGAACTGCTGGGTGGTGGGGAACTCATTCCCCAGTGGTACTGGGTGCTCAACCCCTTTAATCACACATGTTTTTTATCCACTGGTCATATTAAAGCACCAGTGCACAGACATTTGGGCCTCAAAACCTTTTACACTATTAAAAATTACTGGGAACCCCAAAGAGCTTTTAAAATTTCTTTTGGATTATAATTACCATGGTATGCATTAGAATAGTAATTTTTAAAATGTTTTTAATTTATTAAAAACAAGCCTATTATGTGTTCATTTAAATGATTTTTTAATGAAAAATAACTGCTTTCTAAACAAAAAAACTTAGAAGAATTTTCCTATTTTTTGGCTAATTTCTATTATCTGGCTTAGTAGGAAACAGCTGGGATCTCGGCACTGCTTCTCCATTCGGTCTGTTCCCATCTGTTGCTTTGGTTGAAGTGGGCAGAGAAAATCCAGTCTCTGAGTTTCAGTGGTTTAAAGTAGGAGGGGAATTTTAGTTGCCTTTTGAAATGTGGATATTCTTTTTTTGATAAGCTCCACAGGGTACTCCTGAGAAATTGAGAATGAAAATCGCTTTGACTTCATGGACCCCGCAAAATGGTCTCAGGTGTTTAGGTGATGCTTTGAGAACCATTTCTTCACCATTGAAATGTCAGGATCTCAAATTATTCTTTCTTAGGAGTCAGCAGTCCTTTCCTCTTACGTGGAGCAGAAGCTGCTCTCAGCCCTGCTTCTCCGGGCTCGCCCTGGGCTCCCAGACCCTCAGGCTGCACGGCTGTCCTGCTGCTGTGCTTTGGAGGGAGGAGGCTCTCGGTTCTCCGTCTCATCAGTCTGTGGAACTGGGTCACATTATTATATTTCAACCATCCCCTTCACTGTGGAAATAGCCCTATAATAGTCCTGCAAATACTGTGCTCCTTACTGGCGTCTTATGAAGATTACATAAGATATCAAGTAAATTGGTACTTTGCAGAATGTGCAACAAGTCATAAGTGAAATATCACTGATAAAACAGCTCACGATGTCCTGGTAATTTGCATCATGATTAAAGTGCCCCCTCACCCCCGTGCTGAGTTTAAAAGTGTGATTTTAGATAAGAGAACAAGGTTCTGAGAACAAAGGAAGGGATAGAATCTGGATTGAGTAGTGTTATTTCTGTATCCTGTAAGAATACAAAGAGGCCTGATTTGTCCTCGGGAATTAGAAACAAGTCAGTCTGAGCAGGCAAGGTCTGGAAAACTCCACTGTTGCAGTTTTAAATGTTCTTTACATTAAATCCTGGCGTCTGAAATAAGGGAACTGGAATCAAATGCCACTCAGTCGGTGGATTCTTCCTTTGTTATTTACAGACGCCAGGCTTTCCTCTAATTGGTCTCTTTGTGGCAGTCCACGACGGGGTTGGTTGTTGATGGAGTTACACACGTGGGTGAGGGGAGGACACCAAATTTCCAGGAGTGTTGTACTCATATCTACCTAAAGGTAATGCTTTTGTTGTTGTCATTAACCAGAAATGCAGGGCTTTTCTTTACATTTTGGAGGTAACTGTTGGTGTTCATAAGGGTTTTGGACCTTTGATCATTTTCCTCTGGAACAGAAACCTTTGGTTTCCTACTCAACATCCCCTACCTGCAACAGGACAGACCCGGTATCAGCATCTGCCTTTGTTACCAGCCCTGCTTTACCAGAGAGGCTGCCCCGTTGCAGGCCTGGCTGGCTCGCCCGGCATGGGCTTGTCCTGCATCAGGTGTGTCTGAACGGAATGTGGGAGGGATGCTCTCTCAGTCGTGTGCAGGTGAAGTTCTTCTTCCCCTGCAATTTAACACATGCAAATGATGGTTAGAGGGGCTTCAGCTATTTAGTAGCTGGGAGGGGAGCCAGCCAGGAGGTAAAGCTGACACCAGAGGGTGGATCAGCAGAAAGAGGGAAAGAGCCAAATTTAGCGAAAATCTGACATAAAGTACTTGGTCAGTAATTATTATTATATGCTTTAACTTGCTATAACTCTGCTTTATAAATTTTATGAAGTAAAGTTACTTTCCTACTTTATAAATCACCATTACTGTGGAACCGGTGGGCAGTTAGAAAATTTTACTACTAACAGAGATACAAAAGTGGGCGGTAGTTATAAAAAGGTTGACTACCCTGATTTAGGGCATTTGCAGCCAAGCCTTGCAAGATGGCTGTGTTGCATTTGCTCTTTGTGGTCTCGGATGGATACTGAATGCAGAGAATAACATCAGGCCTACGTTTGTTAACACCCCTGAGTAGGAGGATCCAAGCAGCGCCCCCTGGTGTAATCAGAGCTCTCAGTCCGTTGCTGTCTCATTGTCAGGCCCTGGGCTGGGCTGTTGTCAAGCAGCTTTTACTGCCTGAGTTTTACTATCCTTTGCTCTTTAATCATTCCACTAGTGACTAAAAACAGCCTACTACTGTGCATTAAAAAACACTGAGCATATTTGTTTTCCTCCTAGTCCATGTTTCATTTAGTAAGGTCATGTGGTTATATGATAGATTTGATATTAACCTTGCGCAGAATAAAGCACCTTTTTGCTGATGTATTGTTCCAAGGCAGTTTCAAACAATCTGAAAGGTAACTGTAGTGTCTGGTCACAACCCCGACCTTTACAAACCAAGTTATCCTGAGAAACAGTCCTGTTTTCACAACAGACAGTGTCAGACCCGAGGCTATTGAGTAGCAGATTCGTGTAGATCTTATTCAGCTGACTCTTCAAGCTGGCAGAGAGAAATAGAGAGTCTATAATATATTTAAAGCAGACAGCAAATGAGGAACCAAACCAACCTTTTTGGCTTTCACCCAAGGCGTACTTTTAAAATGTGCTTGGTGTGCAGAATCTATTGGGATATTCAGTTGTTGAGACACCACAAACTTACTACTGCTGGGAAAAGTTGCTGTTTATGTGAAAATAAAATTTTACACCATTGTTCTCCATCTGATGCTTATTGCCAAAAAGAATTGCTTAAAGGAAGTGATCTCTATACATGGACGTTTGAAAGTGATTTTCAATGCCTGTGGAGAAAGAACTGCAGAACTCTTCACAGGGGACAGAGAATGTAACTTCAGAATATAAAATGGTGTCTTCTTGTTCCCAGCCTCATTGAGGTATAATTGACAAATAAAATTGTACATATTTAAGGTTTACAATGTGATGATTTGATATTGTCAAATGATTACCACCATAATCATTTCACCATTTCACCACCTCACATAGTTACAATTTTTGCATGTGTGGCGAGAACACTCAAGATCTACTTCCTTAGTATATTTCAAGTTTATAATACAGTATTATTAACTACAGTCACCATGTTGTACAATGCCTGTCTGGAACTTATTTATCTTATAACTGTAAGTTTATAGTGAGAATACAAACATTTCTGGTTCCCCCCACACCGGCCTCTGGCAACCGTTATTCTACCCTTTCTATGAGTTTGACCTTTTAGATTCCACATATGAGTGAGATTATGTAGTATTTGTCCTTTGCCTCCGGCTTATTTCATTTGGCATAACGTTTTCTGGGTTTATCTATGTTGTTGCAAATGGCAGGCTCTCCTTCATTTTCTGGCTGAATAATATTCTATTGTATCCCTATCTTATCTCTCTAGATCTCTGGGTGATAGATATTCACATTTTCTTTATGCATTCATTATTCTTATTAATTGAATTATTAGGGTGACCCTGGATAACATTATACAGGTTTTTATTGTACAGGTTGTAGAACACGCAATTCTATAACTCATCTCTGTATACTGTATTGTGTGTTCATACCCCAAGTCAAGTCTTTGTCCCTCACCGTTCCCTCCCATACCCTCCTCCACCTTCCGCCCCCAGCAATCACCTCACTGTTGTCTGTGTGCATGAGTTTTTTCCTTTCTTTTTTTGTCCTTTTTTGCTCAATCCCTCCACTCCCCTCCCCCACCACCCTGACAGCTGTCAGCCTGCTCTCTATGTATGAATCTGATTTCCCTTGTATGTGGAATCTGTTCCTCTTCTGATGGAAACCTAGGTTGCTTCCATTACTTGGCTATTGTGAATAACGCTGTCATAAACATGGGAATGTAGCTATTTCTTTGAGGTGCTGATTCTGTTTCCTTTGTGTATATACCCAGAAATAGGGTTGCTATATTTAGTTTTTTGAAGTCACTCCATACTGTTTTTCATAATGGCTATTCCAATTTACATTCCCACCGGCAGTGTATAAGCATTTTCTTTTCTCTACATCCTTGCCAAAACTTATCTCTTGTGTTTTGATAATAGCCACCCAAACAAGTGTGAGGTGACATCTCATTGGAGTTTTTATTTGCATTTTCCTGATGATTAGTGATGTTAAACGCTTTTTATGTACCTATTGTATGTCTTCTTTGAAAAAGTATCTAGGTTCTTTGCCCATTTTTAAATTAGATCATTTGGGGGGTTTTTGCTATTGAGTTTTATGAGTTCCTTATATATATTGGATATTAACATCTGCCAGATACATGGTTTGAAAATAACTTTTTCCATTCTGCAGGTTGCCTTTTATTTTGTTAATTAGTTCTTTTGCTGTGGAGAACTTCTAAGTTTGATGCAGTCCCAACTTGTTTATATTTGCTTTTGTTGCTTGTGCTTTGTTGTCACATCCAAAAAATTGTCACCAAGCCCAATGTCAAGGAGCTTTTTCCCCCTGTGTCTTCTTCTAGGAGTTTTACAGTTTCAAGTCTTACATTTGTCTTTAATCCATTTCAAGTTAATTTTTGTGAGTGGTGTAAGATAGGTATCTAAAAAGTATAATCTTGACCTATGATATAAAAACCAATAAAACATTTATTTAAAAGAGAATGCACAAATGCAAATAATGCACTCTGGGAAACAAAGTAATATTTTTATGTTGTAAAGTATGTTCTTTCTATAGGAAACTCAAAAACCTAGAAAATATAATTATTAAAGGACAATGCCATGTTGAACTATGTGGTAGGTTTCATTCCATCCCTACTTTGTAGATGAGATTGAGGCCTACAAGGGGTAAGGCCCAGTGATGACTGGTTAACTCTGAACTCTTAACAATTGGCTGTAAAAGTCAGATCACCTGGAGATAACATTTGGTTTATTTCCTTAATGTATATAATAAAAATTAGGTCACGTGGTAGGAAATATTTTGTAACCCGCTCTTTCACTTACTGGATATAAAACATTCTTCAGTGCCATCAGGAGTTCTTTAAAAACATATTAAGGGCCATTAAAATTTTATCAAATTGATGCACTATAGGAAAAAACAGTCATGTCCATACTTGCCTCATTCCAGTTATGATTCTGCCAGTTGGTCAGAAGTTGACATAAAGTCCTGGAGATCTCTTCTTTGAAGGTATGGTCTCAGTTTTAAAATTTAGTATGCCATTGTAATACTAGGGAGGTAGTTCACTTGCTTAGTAGGGGATTTCACAGGGAGCATTCATTACCAGTTGATTGTGAGCCAAGAAGAGTTAATAAATATTCCTCCACAGTTATTTATCAGTATTCCCCACTGCCTATAAAACCAGCCACTGTATGCTGTGTTATGGGCGTGGGGAGGCACTAACCCTGCCAGGAGGGGCTCTAGGAATGCTAGAAGGGTCAAGCAAAAGCATGGGGGAGGGTGGCGTGAGTAAAGAGATGGATGAGTGTGGAAATAAAGAGGACATGAGCATGTGTTTGGTGGACGATTGTTAGCCTTGAATGGTATAGTCTACGTTGGCACAGAGGATTCAGCTTGAAGGCTCTCTCCTTTCCCTCGCCATATATTTAAACTAACCTGATGCTTAGTTTTTATATCTTGGGCTAACTTTGACAACTTAGTGCTCGATGTTATATTGCTATAGATAAAAAAGTCAATAAAAGAGTGAAGAATATAGACTCTTATATTTTCTGGGACCGACAGGCCTGAACATTTTATATCTGAGCTTGCTATTCAGACAGAAGCAGGTCTTGACTGTATTGTCCTGAGAGAGGTGGGGGTTTCTGCACTGGATTTCATGTGTGGGGAGAGAACATAAGACAGATGGAAGATTAAAATTTGTATTGCTTTGGTTAATTTGCAGGGATGCCTGTGCTTATTTCCGTGTTGTGGATGCTTTCTTCCCCTTCCCCTCATAGCTGCTTATGATGAAGAGGTAACATTGTGCTGTGGAAAGAGTGTAGGCTTTGTCTCATCTAGTCCTTACATCTGAATCTGAGCCCATCTGCTTACCAGCTCTGTCCATGGGCACATGACTCTGGGAGCCCCTCGTACTGTGAAATGGAAATATTAATGCCCACTGTCCCAGTTCATGTGAGGATTAAATGAAATAAAATAATGAGAAAGTTCCCAGCTCACAGCTTCCTCTGACGGATGGGCTCATTGCTTCTCTTCCTTTCCTTACCTCCTGCTCTAGAGCAGTGACCAAAATGTCCCTACTTTTTCACTAGTTTTAACACTAGGGTTAAGCTTCTAACAGGACTTAATGCTTTATAGTAGTGAGGACATGGGACAGAGTGCTTACATCCTTCAGCCCGTTGGCTCATTGACGACATGGAAATATATAGTCACCTGTTACATAGGGTTGTAAATACTAAATTAAATGATCATGTATGTATGTCAAGTTCTGGTGTGTGGCGCAGGGTGGGCCCTCAGTGACTGGTAGGCACTCCTACTGAATGGTCTTCCTGAGCGTCACAGCCTCCTCTGACCTTTCCTTTGCTTGTGTCTTTTCTTCTCTCCACTCACTCACTCGCTGGAAGGATTTTTCTAAGCTCTGCCCTTCTGCTTTGCACCTGTACGTTTCCTTGGAAGTTTCATCCATTTTGAAGACTTTTGCTCTCACTTTTAGATGACTAATGTCTAAAATTTTTCCTGAGCCTCAAATCATTCCATCTAATTTATACCTGTTTGTACTTGGATGCCAAAATATATAAACATATAGTTATTACCCTTCCCATGTCCTTCCTCAAAATTCTTCTCCTAGTAGGTCCTGTATTTCGTTTCTGTGCTATCTCCAGTTCTGCTTCATTCTTTCCATTCCTGAATACAGGCCTAATTTGTTCTTCCAGTAATAGGTCCTTACAGCAGAATGTAGGCCTGCTGCCCATGAATAATGATGACAACAACAAAACTCTAATAACAAGACAGTGGCAACAGTCTTGTACCATGAAGATAGTCATTTGTTGAGTGTGTACAACATGCTAGGTACTATCATACTACCCTAAGTTCTGGGCAAGGTGAGACCCTATCCTGGGCCCATGTTATAGAGTCCTCATTCTTGTCTTCCAGGGCTGAGAAAATATTCCCACCCAGAGTCCACCCAACATCCTCCATTCATGCTTTGACTACTTGGGACCTCAGAATTCCCTGCTTAGATTATGCTGGGCCTCTTTCCAGAAGTTGTATATGGGCCTTTTCCCCAGCTCTTTCGTTCACAAAGCTAATGGTGACCCAGGTGCTTGCATCTCTAGGGCCAAGGCTTGGCCATAGAACAGCTGTTTTCATGCGTTGTGGTCTTAGAGTAGCCTGCAGTCTGGGGTGTCTATACCTGTACTTGTGAGATCCCTAAAGGGGCAGGACAGAGCCAGGGATCTGAAGAGAAGGGGTTGAGCCAACAGCATTCAAGGAGTACTTAAATGTTAGGATGGCTCTGGACAATAGATTAGAAATTTTTCTAATGTGGCTTCTTATCTAGTCATAATATTTCTCAAGGTAGGAGTATTAGTTCCATATTTTTAATTGAATAAAAGAACTGAAGAGCTTAAATACTCAGTGCACAAGTTGTAACTGACAGAGCCTGAATTTGACCCAGATTAGTCTGACTCTAAGTTTTTTAATATAATCTTTCTATTCATTCTCTACCTTGTAGCCAGAGTCCCTTTTGTAGAAAATGTCAGAGATCATAATCCTCCCTTGATTAAAAGTCTTCCATTAGCTCCTTATTTTCAAATTGCTGAAGGCCAGTATCTCTGGCATGTGTACAAGACCCTTCAAATCCTGGCTCGAATCTACCCTGTCAAACTGATTTCTCACCAGCCTTTCCACCAGGGCTTATTGGGCCACAGTGGTATTTTGGCTTTTCCTACTCTTTACTTTTGTACTCACCGCCTCAGCTGTGTATGTCCTTTTCTTCTGCTTCACCAGCTGACCCCATCCCATACTGTCCCCACCATTTTAAGGCCCAATGAACATTACCTTGTTTATGAAGACACTTGCATTTTTCTAGACAGGATTTCTCCCATTGCTGTTATACTTTTAGAGTTGGTTATATATACCTTAATACAAGTACTTTTTGCCTTGCATTTATGTTCGCATATTATCCCTTGTCTATTACCTCCCTTAGGCTGTGGGGTCCATGTGGACAGCAGCTGTGTGTCTTCATCATTATATGCCTGCCATTTCAGACAAAGCCTGTACACATCATAGAGGAGATAGTTGTTTTTTTTTTAAATTAAAGTTCTTATTTTTAAAAATCTTAGTACTTCACACAAATAGATTATTAGTCATTCTGGAATACAAATTTTGGTTTCTGACAGTTGTATTGATCCACTAATAGACGGTTTTTACAGGCATTTTAACATCCTAACTGGAACTTCCTATTTCACAGGAAAATTTTATATTTAGTCATCACGGCATTTAAGTGGTGAGAAATCATTATGATAAATGTATATGGGGATTACTTTTGAGCATTAATAGGCCAGTGAGTGTTGACTAGAACAAAAGCAATTGTGTGTTTTTTTCTGAAAGGGTCCAGTTTTGCTTTTTCAGTTACCTGTCTTTGGTTATATGGCCTTTTCTGAAAGCTATTTATGCATTGCTATTTTTTTAAGGGGTAGATATACATTTGCATAAAGTTATCAGCACATAAAAAAGATTATATTATGTTATTACCTAGCTAATTTTCTCTTCTTCCCCAAGATTTCAGTATTTGAATTAAAAATCTTTTTTTTATTGTGGTTTATTTCTTCTTACCTCTCCATGATAGAGAATCTGGGCAGAATCCAACTCCTCAATTGCCAGATGGAACATTTTTTTAAACAATTCTATTGAATTTATTGGGGCAGATGGAGCATTTTCATCATTAAAAAAAAAAATCATTAAGTAGCAAAATGCATGTGGTTCTGTGTTTCAGAGCCGGGTGGCAGAACAGTGAGTGCCCAGAGACGTGCCGCTTGCTGTTAGTATATTCACCCCCGAAGCAGAAAAGCTTCATTGTAAGGAAACATATCACAGAAAGATGCAATTTAAATCAAGCATGCTGATTTGAGATTATAGATATATGACAAAGGTAATTATATCTTAGGGTCAAAAGCAAGCCTGTTTTCAGTCAAAAAGGCATTCAGAAGGAGAAGTAAGAATTCAGTAAGAATTTGAAAGACGGAAGAAAACCAGATAGAAGGTGACGGAAGACAATTTGACTTTGGGTGATGGGTATGCAACATAATCAAATGTCAAAATAACCTGGAGATGTTTTCTCTGAACATATGTACCCTGATTGATCAATGTCACCCCAATAAAATTAATAATAATAATAATAAAAAAAAGAATTTGAAAGATGGTAAGGAAATGTCTTAGGGAAAAGGATAAGGCGAACGATTCCAGAAATATGGTCCAGTTTCTGATCGAGGGGGGAGGGTGGTGACTTGTTAGAGGAGATGAAGTGAGCGCAGAGGAAGTTCAGGAAGAATCAGACGGAAGCAATCCCAGGGAGCGTGGCCACTCAGGGTTCCGGGCCAAATGCTTTTTTTTTATTTTTTGTATTTTTCTGAAGTTGGAAACCGGGAGGCAGTCAGACAGACTCCTGCATGTGCCCAACCGGGATCCACCTGGCACGCCCACCGGGGGCAATGCTCTGCCCATCTGAGGCGTCGCTCTGTTGCAACCAGAGCCATTCTAGCGCCTGAGGCAGAGGCCACAGAGCCATCCTCAGCGCCCAGGCCAACTTTGCTCCAATGGAGCCTTGGCTGCGGGAGGGGAAGAGAGAGACAGAGAGGAAGGAGAGGGGGAGAGGTGGAGAAGCAGATGGGTGTTTCTCCTGTGTGCCCTGGCCAGGAATCGAACCCGGGACTCCTGCATGCCAGGCCGACGCTCTACCACTGAGCCAACCAGCCAGGGCCACCCAAACGCTTTAAAGGAGAGGGAGAGCGTGTTCATACACATATAGGATGGGGGTAACTCCACTTTTCCTCTAATTCTAACACTACTATATTTTACTCTTCAATTTAAATATAGAAATAAAAATAATAAAACCAAAATCATCCATATTCCCAAAAGGCAGAGATTGCATTTTGGAGGTGTTTTGAGTAATTGTGTCCCAGCCTGTCCCTCCTTCACTCTCCTGTGGGTAAATGTAATTCTCTGAGAGTGAGACCATAATATAGTATATAGGCTACATTGTGTTGCATCCACTGGGTATGAGAAAAAATGTTGGAGACTTTCAGGAGTTTAGATGTTACTTTATTGGCCAGTTTAACCTGTGCAGGGGCGAACTCCCAAGATGTCCAGAGACACCGTACTCACAAGGAGCTGCAAGGCCCTGGCCGGTTGGCTCAGCGGTAGAGCGTCGGCCTAGCGTGCGGAGGACCCGGGTTCGATTCCTGGCCAGGGCACATAGGAGAAGCGCCCATTTGCTTCTCCACCCCTCCGCCGCGCTTTCCTCTCTGTCTCTCTCTTCCCCTCCCGCAGCCGGGGCTCCATTGGAGCAAAGATGGCCCGGGCGCTGGGCATGGCTCTGTGGCCTCTGCCTCAGGCGCTGGAGTGGCTCTGGTCGCAATATGGCGACGCCCAGGATGGGCAGAGCATCGCCCCCTGGGAGGCAGAGCACCGCCCCTGGTGGGCGTGCCGGGTGGATCCCGGTCGGGCGCATGCGGGAGTCTGTCTGACTGTCTCTCCCTGTTTCCAGCTTCAGAAAAATGAAAAAAAAAAAACAAAAAAAAAAAACAAGGAGCTGCAAACGGGAGTTGCGCCTGGCGCTTACAGCTAGGTCCTTATATATCCTAAGTGAGCAAGCATTATACAGAAGCAGATGTGGCAGTTAGCTATTCGCTAGGGAGGTCGCACACAGCATAGCAACAGGGGCCGGATTTAGCTTAGTGGCGAATTTCAAACATAAACTTCTGATAAGGGTCTCTGACCTTCTTTGTTCTCAGCCTCACAGGGGCCCTATCAGCACTCCCTATTCCTGCCAGCACTCCCTGTTCCTGCTCCTTCAATAGTTACACTCTGGCAGCCACAGCACATCTCCCTGAATCTAACACATTGTATTCTCATATTTTTACTTGTTAGCATAAGATTTTCAAAGCATTTTCCTTTGATAACAAAAATTTTCAAAGTACTTTTAATTATTGTATATTATTCCATTCTGTAGATGTACCACTATTTATTCAACCTTATTTACATTATAAATAGAACTGCAGTAAAAAGCTTTGCATCTAAAACTCTACTACATCTGTGATGGCTTCTTTAGAAAAGGTTCATAGAAAGAAAATCCTAGGTCAAACATATTAATTTTTTAAGCTCTTGGTATCATTATGGGAAAATTGTTTTTTATGAGTCTTAAAGAGCAAAACTTTCCAGGGAGCCACAGGAAGTGGTTAAATTGGAGGAAGTCAGAGTGTGTTGATGGAAGTGAGGAGCGGTTTACAGTGTTTCGATTTGGAAAAGCACAAAAGTCAATGTGTAAATGATTGATATGGACATAATGTGAGAAGAATGTAAGGCTGGATTAGCAATGGTCAGAAAGAAGAGAGTTTCTTTATAAAAGCCCTTCACAAGCTTCAATGCTTAAACCCAGTTCTTAGAACACGATTTGAGAGTGGCAGACAGTAACCATTAAGGTTACACATCTCCAAGGAGCTTGAGTTCAGGGGTCTAGCTGCTGCTTCAGCTCTTGTCCAGTAGTGAATAGTCCTCTCTTCCCTTTGCTTTTCTATCAGTAGATGCCAGTGATGTCCGTCCCTCCTCACTGGGTTGCGGTGAGGATGAAATGAGATCATGTTTGGAAGCTCTCAGCCTGGGGTCTGGCACACTGAAGGCTTTCAGAAATGGCACTTCTGTGACTTCCGTGGCCACTCTCCCTTCTGTCAGTTAGAAATCCTTTAGCTGAAAGTGCCAGGAGAGTCTATCCAAAGAAAAATGCCAATATGTTGTGTCCAACACAAAGCGTTGTTTCCAACGGAGTGAGAAGGCTATTTGCTTCAGTCTCTTTTTTTATTGGACTTGTTCATTTTCATAGGTTAAGCCATCCTTCAGATGGCCCTGATGTGAACACTTCTCATGCACTTCCTGTATTTTGATTATCAAGAGGTGAGTTTACACTTGCCCTTATCATGGACAGAAATGCTGTCTGTTTTCCTTGTTTTATACTCAGTGCCAAGTGCAGTGCCCTGAATATAATAGATACTCAGTACTTGTGGAAAAGGATGAATTCCAGAATAATTTCCCTTATGATTATTATGGATTTCAGACATCTTCTTTTTCCCTTTCGAAATTACAGTGGTACCTTGAGATACAAATTTAATTCGTCTTGTAACCGAGCTCGTAAGTCAGTCAACACGTATATCAAACTGCCAATACTGGACCTGTGCGCCAACGCGCCAACTAGCGGCAACTTCCAGAATCACGACTCGTATCTCAGAATTTCACTTGGATCTCAAACAAAAATACGGACCGAGTTGCAGTTTGTACCTTAAAAAATTCGTATGTTGGTCTGTTCGTATCTCAAGGTACCACCCACCGTATATGTATGATATATACATATATTGTATATGTCATGCTTTCCCATGATTATAGAATTTGTATCTTATATTTGCAGGTGAAAATATCAAGCTGTTAGCCATCTTTATTTTTTTTCAAAGATAAATTAAGTCGGGGGGTGTAATGTACAACTTGGAGATTATAGTTAATAACACTATATTGTATGTCTGAAAGTTACTAAGAGATATCTCAAAAGTTCCCATCACAAGAAAATAATTGTTAACTTTGTAACTCTGGGAGGTGATGGATTTTAACTAAGCTTATTGTGGCAGTCATTTTGCAATATATACATATATAAATCATTATATTGTACATCTTAAACGTATACAATGCTATATGAATTATATCACAGTAAAACTCTCAAAAATTTTCTTCAGCAATAGTATTTTGCATTTTTTAAAATATCACAAGAATAGTAGGTGAAAACTTTAAAGTAAAAAACCCATTTTCCTATGTTAATGTATCAAAATATTTTTGTATTTATGTTACTTTTTATTCTTTTGCAGCTTATTTTTAGAACTAGACATATCAAATAGAAAAGAAAATCTAGATAGTACTTAAAATTTGTCAGATGATTGGTAAGACTATTTAATTGCCAGCAGTTGTCCTTTTATTACAAAATCAAATCTATTAGAATAGTGAGGTCCATAATGTAATTGAAGTTTGGTTTTCTTTATGGACAAGAACAGTGAGTATAGTAACTATAAAGAATACATGGGTTGTCACTGAAAGTACCAGAAAGAAACGGAATAAAAAGAGTTCCATATTTAATATTTTACTGTACACATGCAAATTCACTCTTTTTTTTTTTTTTTTTTGAGCTCGGCAGGAGAAGGAACTGATGGCAATTTTTATGAGGTGCTTATGGCTTTGTAACTTTAAAATATATTTGTCAGATTATGCTGGTATTCTCTAGAGTTGTCATATAAAAATTGATACAAATAGGAAGTATAAAAAGAAAAGAAAAGCTCTCTTGTGCCATTGCCTAGAAATACCCATCGTCAACATTCAAACCTGCTCTTTCTTAGATAGAGGCGTAATTGATTTTCAGTGCTATCTATCCCTTTGTACTATTCAGATATTTTTATGTTATACATATGCCTTTTATAATAAAATGATATATAATAAAAGTTTATGTCTTGAGGGAAAATATGAGCATAACCACATTATATTATTTAGGATTTTTAAAACTAGACTGAATCATATAAAATTGCCAATACATAACCCTTTCCAATCTACAAAGATGGTAATTTCATTCGCTCAACTTAATAATTGCAGTAGGCGTGCTAAGAAATCTTGAAGGCCTGCAGCAGAAAAAGGATTTTATGTTGTTTTCAGCTGTATCTCTAGGGTGTAAAACAGTTCTTGAAGCATGACTCTAATTTTTCTTATGAAATATAAAAGGATTGATAGTGATAAAAATAATTTTATTAAAATAGAAATGAAATGGAAACATTTTAACTGTACTACAGTGAAAATCAATTCAGGAACCAATTCAGTGCCAATCACCTCAACAGAATGGCTCTGGCAAAGCTTAGCCAATGGAAACCCAGCCATGTTGATACCAACTGTTTAAAGCTCCAGTATCCGGAAATGGGCGTAACAGCATCCGCAGTGTCACAACAAGGGGGTGAGAATCGTTCAGCACTCAGATTAGGCAACATGTGACTACCAGGAAAAGCATGCCTACATCTTGAACCCAGCAGCTGGCTCAGAGCCACATTTTGCCCTCCCTTCAAAACTGCCTGTCGGTTCTCAACTGCATTCCAGGCATCAAATGTGATGCACTGCTGCACGCAGGCAGGACCGCTCAGAATTAGGTCATTTACACGACTTGTTGGATCCCTGTCCCCAGTCTTTTCACCTAGTGGACATTTGAATTGCTGTTATAAAGTTTATTTTTCAGTGACAGTTGACATAGAGTAGTATATTAGTTTCAAGTGTACAACATAGTAATTAGACATGTATTTACCTTGCGAAATGGTCACCCAATAAGGCTGGGAACTATCGGGCATAATTACATATTTATTACAATATTATTAACTGTATTCCCTGTGCTGTGCCTTACTTTGGAGTGCTATTTTTAAAGCAGTGTGCCATAGGCCAGGGTCGGGGGTAGGTGGTTGGGAGGAGCTATCTGCTGGTATAGACATTGTGGTGGAGGCCTAGGAACATGGGTTTTGAAGACAGATGGTCTAAGTTGAAATCACAGCTGCTTCCCACGAGTGCATCTAAGGGCATCTAACATTCAGGAATGCATGTGGTTTTACTTGAAGTTCATGTTTGTGCACCTATTGAAAGGTAATTTTGGGGAAATGCTAACTTTTCCCCTATCTATCTATTTTAATCGCCCTGTATCCACTGTTATCCTCCAGCCCAATAAAGCTGGTCTGTGAACCGTGATAATGCTGTAAAGGCAACAGGCTCAGTCTCCTTGACACGAGCAGACACCGTGTCTCAGGACGATGTCTCCCTCATGCATATGCAGCACTGCTTCTTATTCTGCTTAAAGAAATAATGGCATGTCAGGACATGAAACCTGGGGCCACTGCCTTTATTTAATTATGCAAGAGCGAATTTGCACATGTCTGTGCATAAAAAATCATCGCTTAATGTAATTGACTATTGGTTTTTGGAATTCCCTTTTCCCAGTGAGGCAGCGCCTAGAAAGATCAAAGAGTGCTTTATTCTAATACTGCGTGTACAAAGGGAACTGTGTGTGTGCATCTTCATTATAAATCTCATTCTAAGGTGCAGTTAACAGGCCCTGTTATTCTCTGCTATTAAAATCACCTTTAAAAAATCGGGCAGCAGGGTCTTTATGGTATCACAGAACATGCAGGGAAATCAGTTGTGCCCACGGGCTTCATTCATTTCCTGCCTGTGTTCCTTTCTTATTGAAATCAGGACCTGGATCTAAGGCTTGTGATGCTGATACAGGACTATGAGCCTGAGGGGAGTTAGTCATTCCCCTCACCTCCTGCACACACATACACACTCATGCACACATGCGCGTGGGGTACCACCCACCTTAGTGGAGCCCTATCACCTCCTGCACACACATACACACTCATGCACACATGCGCGTGGGGTACCACCCACCCTAGGGGAGCCCTAAGCCCAGCCCGGAACGTAGCCTTCTTCTCTGAGCCAGACACTTAAGTTTCTACCATGTTAGGCAGGGTCCTGTCCTTGTGGAGTTGGGGTTTGGGGAGGCTGTGATTCCCTGAAATTATTTTCTAGGAAGAGGGTCTTTTGCCAGATGTTTGTTTATGATTCAAAAGAGATTAAGAAACAGATCTGTTTTAGTTTTGCTCTGATATTTTGAGACCAAAGAGTGTCAGAGTTTGGTCTTGGGCATCTGATAGATTTGGGTTTGAATTTGTTTCCAAGACATTGTAGCCATGTGGCCATGACATGACCAGACAGGCTATGAAACCTCTCTGAACCCCAATTTTGTCAAATATAAAACAAGGTTAAGAATGCCTATTTAACGTGGTAGTGACAGATCAACTAAACAGAGAAGTGATCAATGTTAACTTTCTTTCCTCTCTTTCATCTCAGGAATAGAATGAAAGCAACTATTCTGCCTTGTTCCCTGCCAGGCTTTCCTGAGCACCATCATACTTTGTGCCCAGTAGACACTCAGATGTTGGTTGGATGGATGAAGTGAGTGCCTTGGTTTAGTGCCCAGAAGAAATCTCTCAGCCTGCTTCCTCAAAGCACTTCTTTCCTAGGAGAGATGTCAGTGCTATAATTGGTTCTGCTAAGACAACCCTCCCAGGACATTTAGCCTTGTGTCCTACACAAAACCTTTCTGAATACATATGGCGAGAGTAGATCTGCTTATCCTGTACTGAAAAGTATGTGTGCTGGGCCTTTGTCTGTGTCAGGGCTAGGCAAACTACAGCCCATAGACCAAATCTGTTGCCTGTTCTTGCAAATAAAGTTTTATTGGAACATAGCCATACTCATTGATTTACATTATCCTCTCAGATTGCTTTTGTGCCATGGCAGAGTTGAGTAGTTAGGACAGAGACCAAATGGGCTGCAAAGCTTAAGATATTTACTGTCAGTCTCTTTGGGGAAATAGTTTGCTAAACCTGGATATATGTTATCGATACTCCTTACTCTGCAAGATTGATCTTAAGATGCCCTTTTTATGGACTGAAAAGCTAAAACGTACAGAGCTAAACATCATATCTGAGATTATAAATGGTTAGGGTTGGAATCCAGGTCTGTGTGACTCTACAGCCCCTGTTCTTTCTACTAAACACTGATACCATTCAATTCAGCCAAAACCTAACTGAACTAGTCACTTCTTCCAGACTGGTGACCATGACTGGCATGGGAACAAGTCAGTGATGTCCCCTGGAATCCTGGTGGCAACCTGGCGGTCCTGGCATTTGTCCACAACCTGGCTCAGGTCTGCAGTATGAATTGTGTGGATGTATAAATAAACAGGAGAGAGAGTAGAATGAGGATTTCAAGGACTAATGCCGCAGATGGCAGAGTAACACGGGTATGCACCTGTTTATATGCATACATAATGCTGCTTCCCAAGGGTCGGCAGGTCCAGCAGTGTCCCTCTTGCTGCTGAACGTGGCTTCTACTCTTGTTTGGTGCCCTTGGTGAGCAATATTTAATATTTGTGCATTTTTAGCATATAGCCACTCAGCAGAGACTTTCCCTGCTCCCGGCCACGAGACTATGCAAGCTTTGGACTTCCACACTTGCTTCCTGGTTCTGTGTCCTCATTGGCAGGTCTGACTCTAAAGTCAAAATAAAAGTTCTTTTGCAGTGAATTAATCCTGATGGGAATTTGAGTGATTCAAGAGTTTACAAACATCTATTGGTTCTTCTGTTGATACTCCAACTGCCCGTTATTGCTACTTCTCACTCCACTTCACCCTTCCAATTAATTTTTCCAAGCTTATAAACTGGTTATGATTAAATGATAGACACAACATTGGAAAAATCAGCTCTTCTTGCTTTAATTGAGTGCATAGCAGCATTACAAGCTGATGATAGCAATAACAGTTACAAAATTATAGCCACCCAACTGAAAGTAACACAGTTGGGTAATTTATCCTTCTGTCAAAGGACATCTCTAAGGAAAAATGGCTGTAGCGGTAATCAAGTGTCCTGTAACAGTGGGGATTGTAACAGCCAGTTAGTGAGAGGAGAGGTGAAAAGGATTAGGAAGGCAAGTGCTCTGTAGGGTCGCGCCTGTCTTTGTTCTGTCTTTGTTAGCAGCATTGGGGAGTGTCTGTGACTCTCACTTCCCCTGTCATGGTGCTGCCGATGGAGGATTCCTTGGAGAAGCAGCAGAGCTGCAGGGGGGACAGGAAGGGATCAGAGCTCTAATTAAGTTCTGTGTCATTGTGCTCTCCAACAGCGACCCTTATTCCTCCAAAGACGAAATCCCGTGGTCTTTCCCTGTGGCTTTCCCACCCTCTAATGTCGATGACTCTTTCATTTTATAGTGAAAATATAAAACAGTTAATAATGGGGCTGCCTGGTTTAAGTAGGGATGGAAGAACCTGGTAGAATGAAGTAACATTTCATTTGTTGTACCAGTGTAACTCCATCGGGAAATAATGGGTTGATTAAAATTCTTGGTCTATTGTTTAATTATTTAGAGTGAATGCTTCCAGCGGATATGTTTCTCTTTGTAGTCCTTTTGGTTTATTGCTAACATGTTCTAGTGTACAGTTATGGTTTTTTTTAAGCTTTAAAATATCCAAGCAGCTCTCCATGGATTTTATTGCTTTCATGACACCAGGTACTTCTTATTGGTCAAAGTTATTGATGATTAATTTGTATTTTTATATCAGAAATGTGTTTATTAAGAACCCATCAGAAATTCAGATATACTTCCTACTGGAGACTAAAGAGAAAAAAAATTTAAATTATAAATGACTATTGAATACTTTGATTTGGGGAGAAATGGAAAAGTTAATAAAATTTCAATGTATATTGATGAGGCCAGGTTGTGGTGGTGATGTGGTCACTTCCTAGGTGAGGGAGAGGAATGAGAAAGGGGTAGAAATCTGTATAAACAGTGTTCCCTAGAGTTGTTCATCCCAGGTGTAGTGGGTACAAGCAGTTCTACTAATTTAGGAAAGAACAAGGCATGTTCATGGACTATTGAGGTCCCATTATGTAGTAATAGGTTCACCGAGACAAACTGTTGGCGCGTCTTTGTGTTTGTTCTTCCTGGAGCTGTACTAAGAATGCACGCTGTTGCTATGCTATCGTTTCTGCACATTTTTTTTTTCTGTGTGTGTCTGTGTGTGTGTGTGTGTGTGTTTTATGCCCATGTGCACGTTCATGATTGGCTATAGTTTTCTACGTGTCCGTGTGGCAGTATTTGGGGGGTGGGTGTACATAAGGCCTGTATCACTTGACTGCCAACTTCACTGAGCTCCATCCATGTTGTCCTTATTTATGTGTTTGCCAGGGAGAAATGCCTGCTGCCTCTCCAGTTGGCTTTGGAATCCAAGAACATGAAGCTGGCCCAACACGCCTTGGCAGGGATTCAGGTACGGCTCTCGCTGATCTCGCTGAGTGCACTGGGGGCGACAGAAATGGACGGGCTGCTTTGGCATGAAAAGAGCAAATGGTTAATATTTTAAAACTGGTTGTTTAAAGACCTAGACAGAAATTTTATTGAACTAGGTAATAAGCCTAGAGGATAACAGGGTTTTAAAAAATATTTATTAGCATCTTTCTCTGTCCAGCATTATCTTGTCCTGATTCATGGGGACCCAGCTAAACCCACACAGAAATAAAATATTTCATGTGATATCCAATTTTTAGGAGAATAAGGGATCCGAAAAGAGATACCTCAAGCTCCATAGAAACTCAAATGTTGTACACACTCACCGTCTGTAGTTCTGCGTCATGAAAATTGGTGGTAAACCTGAAAGATTTTGTTTTGTTTTCTACTCTCCAGTTAGGTTGGCAAATGAATTACTGTGTTTTGTTTTCAGAGCAGGATTGGGAAGGAAAAAGATATTTGGTCTAATAAGAAAGGTTGGATTGCTTGAATGCCTTTCCTTCTCTAGCATTTGTTCATTTGTGTTTTACACGTTACATAACAGATCTCATTCCAGCAGTGGGAAGGAGATGGCTATATACATACATTGACATTTTAAGTGGTTTGGTTTCTAAGTGACAAGCACTGTGAAGTTCAAGCCTGTGGGGGCGTCTTCAGCAGGGCCAGGATTAGCAGCATTTGTAGGATGTCTTTGCACATCAGTATGTACGATTTCACTGTTAGCTCTCTAAGTTTAGAGAGGTCCCTATTATGTTTTGAGTTAACACATGAAAAAGTAAGAAAAATATGACTCTTTTTTCCCCACTGAATTGGAATTAGAAAAAGTATACTTTAATATGCAATAGCATTAGACATTTGTAAACCTTATCCATAGTGTTGTTAAGAACCTTTTGCTTTTCTCCAATGTAATTGGCCAACCATAAAAATGAATCGTAAGTTGCCACTGATGTCCCTTTTTCTCTACTATTGTATAAATTTTTCATGTAGTTACTTTTTTTTTTCTAACCCTTGAACACTCTACTTGTAGGTACTGTGATTTCAGCATCAGTGGCCAGATGGGCATTGAGCTTTCTCTGGCCATTTCTTGTTACCTCCCATTCACTTCAGGCACTTCTTAGTCCTCCCAGTCTTTATCGTTGTAATTAATAAGAGGTTTGTATGTTCACCTTAACCCCGGGCTGCCCTGTGCACACTAGAGGATAGTGAAAGTCTCTTTTGAGAGAATGAAGGCAGAATGTCCAGGAGTCCTAAGAAGGTCTGCCCGACTGTCGTCCCGCTCTGTGGTGGCGTTCAGCTAAGGAGGGAACCATTGCCCTGGCTGAGGCAGAACCAGGAGTTCTTCACAGCAGCGACTCTGCACTGGACTGGCCAAGGACAGATTGAGCAGGACTTAATATAAAGTCCTTCACTGGGGCCTCACAAACCAGCTGCCCCAGGACAGAATGAGGGGGCAGTTTAATTCCCACCCTGTGAATAAGAATTAAGGGTTTCCAGGTGAGTCAGCACAGAATGTGCTGTGCCTTACAGCTAAGCTGTAATTTGACCTGAGAATGTGATTAACACTATGAAGTGCTATTTGTTGGTTTTTTTGGTTTTAGGCAATAAACACATTTAATTATTTTACATAACTAGAATTCTAGAGGTGGGCAGTGTTAGGTTTGTTATAGCAGCTTACTGGTGACTACCAAAGACCCCATTTCTCTGTATTATTCCCCTCTGCCATCTTTTTTGAATTATCATTTTTAAAAGACATCATTATTTTAGAGCAGCTTTAGGTTAACAATGAAATTGAGAGGACAGTGCAGAGATTTGCCGTAACCTCTGCCCCCATATGTGCACGGCCTCTCATCAACATCACTCCCCAGAACCGTATGTGGTTCTCTCTCTCTTTTTTTTTTTACCAATGCGGAGCCTACAGTGACACATTATAATCACCTGCAGTGCATAGTTTACCTTAGGCTGCACTGCTCCTTAGTGTCCACCACACCTGAAGTGTTGCACTCACTCTGGAGGCCACGTGGTCGTAGGCAGGAGAGCAGCTGTGAAGCAGTATCATTGAAGGTGCCTGAGGGGGGTCAGTGTGGAGAAGAGGAGACTCGGGCAGCCTTCGGAGCTGACTTCAAACATTTTAGAAGCTTGATCCAAGTGGCTCCGGGAAAGACGAGGGAGCAGAGGTTGTCGGCAGGTGGCCTTGGGAACACTGTAAGAAAATAAATTATGAAAAGCAAGAGTTGTTCTGAAAGAGAAGGGTCATCCTGTGAGGTGCAATAACTCCAGGGAAACCTCCGGACCGTGAATGGCTTCTTGTTGAGGTTTTTGTAGGATTCGTTTTCTAATGCAAACACGTTCAGATTTGTGGATTCATGAAAAATTCCTGGGTCAATGACAGTCCCGGTAGTAAGTAAAAAGGTGAGCATCTGAAGAAAGGAACTTGTCTGCCAGACTTCTCCTGTTCTATGACAGCGCTCCATTCAGAAAGAGTGTGTGTGAGCATGGCCGTTCTCAGGGGTAGATTCCCCCTGGCATACTCATCCTCCGCCCCCATTGCACAGATAACCTTTGTGCCTGTCACGTTAGAATTTCACTTGATAAAATTTGTAATGAATTACCTAAAAGCAGGAAAATGACTTTGCTAAAATACTGTTTACCAAGGGTTTGCTGTGGGGGTTTTTTCTTCCTTTTAATGGCACATAACAGGAGTTCTTTCCTAATGTAGTTCTTTCCCCAGCTACATGCCTCCTCAGAATAATATCCTCAATAACATACTAAGATACAACAGAATAAGGCAGTGGGGAAAGCCTATCTATGATCACTGCCTGGTGCCTCTTTGCAGAAGCTTCTCTCAGAAGAGAGGTTTGTATCCATGGAAACGGACTCTGACGAGAAGCAGCTGCTCAATCAGATCCTGAATGCTGTGAAAGTGACGCCGTCCCTCAATGAAGACCTGCAGGTGGAAGTGATGAAGGTTGGTTTGACGTGGCTACCAGTTTGCGTCATTGGCACAGAAGCAAACTGTGACCCTGACCCCCCCACCCCCCACCCCCCAGCCCCGGTTCTCATTGCTTTCTGGAAAATGCTTCTGCCTGGTGGTCATGCTATTCATTTGGAATATATGGTTATTATCCTTGTTTACGGTCCCCCAGAGTCACCTTGATTATTGAACAGAAAGGACAACTAAGTAAAAAGGTACAGTTTCAATACATCTATAAGATAATTGGCCCAGTCGTGCATATCAAATGTTAGGAAATGTATTTATCGCTTTTTGACGGAATGTGTGTGAGTAGTTCTAGCTTGGGATAGATCTGATTATCTGGGTATTAAGCAAAGCCCTAATGAAGTTTTGACATACACTAAGGTTTTAGAATAGTTGGTTTAGGGGATGGAAGACCATAATTAGGAACCATATCAGAATCACATCTTTCTTTTTGTCCCATGCTCAAATGATGTAACACTAATCTCCCACGTTCCAGTCACCAACTCCCCTTCGGGGTGGCGCCTCTCCTTCCCCTTTCCCTTCTCCCTCCTTGTGAATCACCATGACTGGGAGCCCTTACACTGACACTGACGTGTGTCAGATCCTGTGAGTGAAGACTGAGTTCGGATGGAAATCTCCTCCCAGAACAGCACCCTGGCCAGAGTAACGTAGCTAGCTGGCTTTTCATAATGCCATGTGCTCCTTTTCTCCCTAGAGGAGTGCTGAAGAATGGCTGGTGTCATCTAGTGGTTGGTTCCTTCCTGGAAGTGCACTGGAGGATTTTTGTCTGGGATCAGAGACTTCACTTCTCTGGGTTTCAGTTTCTCCTCCCAGAAGAGAAAAGATTGATTTCAGTCCTGACTCACCTTTAACCCTGTTGGTGGGTAGTTTAGTGTAGAGATTAACGAAGAGCCAGCTTATCTGGGTTTGAATCTTTATCCATTTCCTAGCAGATTCATTTCCTTGGGCAGATTCCTTAACCACTCTGGCTTGGTCTTCTTATCTGTAAAATGGGGGTAATAGTAGCACCTACCCATGAGAATTGGTATGAGGCTTAAATAGGGTGATATTTGTAAAGCACTCAGCTCAGTATCTTGGCACAAAGCAAGTGCTTTCAAAGTGTTATGTATTACCACTCCTGCCACTGCTACCTACTGCTGGTGAGTCAGCATCTCAGTGGTGGGTCTAAGAGTATATTCCTACACAGTAAACACTGAGAATCGCTGAGCTGGCTGATCTTGAAAATCTCATTCGCCTTTAATTCTCTTCAATTCTGGGATATATGTGTTAGCCCTATCCTTTGACATAGGTTTGTCAGTTGTGCCATCATAGGAACCGAAGCATAACCACCGCTAGACTTGTTTTAACTTCTCTGCCACCTCTTGGCCCCTGTTGCAAGAGAGTCAAGGCCAGCTGTCATGTTCATCACTTGTGACATCCGTGCCCAATCTGCCAAGTCCTTCTTCTGCTATGAAGGCTCCAAATACTAGAGGGTGAGCACTGGTGTCATCCTGAGAGATGCACCTCACAGATTCCTTATTTTTCTGGACTTCTCCTAGGCACACAGATTTTGTAAAGTACAGAAACTTGTATTAAAAATCAAAGTGAGAAAGTACCTGTTTTTCTAGGAGCTGTAGAGAAGTAGGATGTTTGATGGTCATGTCAACAGTAACACCTGTTGTGAAAACTTAGGCTTGCTTTAAAAAATAACAGCCCAGTGGTGCCTTCTGCCAGCCTGGCTGAGGACAGGAGTTGACACATGTTAACTCGACTGGAAATTCTGGGAAGCCATCATCATGGACTTTTTAATGACACTATGATAGACCGTGATGCTGTAGTTAATGTCTGGAAAGAAATCAGACATTGTCAGACAAAAGAAAACAGTCTGGGCTGCCATTCTTTACAGTTAGATTTCCAAAATGCTTAAAAAGATAAGGGTTTTTTTTTTGCATGCTGTTCTTTTTAACTAGTTCAACATTGGAATTGGAAAAAATACTTTTTTAATTTAAGTATAGTTGGTATATAATATTATATTAGTTACCTTAGTTTCAGGTGTAAAATATAGTCATTAGAAAGCTTTATACCTTACAGTGAGATCATCCCACTTAATTCAAGTAATCATCGGTCACCATGCACATTTATCACAATATTATCGACTATATTTTCTTTCACCTTTTTTCCCCATTCCCTCACTTCCCTCTGGCAACCATTGCTGTGGTCTCTGTTTCTATGAGTCTGTTTTTGTTTTGTTTTGTTCTGTTCATTTTCTTTCTTTTTTAGAGTCCACATGTAAGTAAATTCATACAGTATTTGTCTTTGTCTGACTTATTTTACTTAGCATAATACCCTCTAGGTCTACCCATGTTGCTACAAATGGCAAGATTTCGTTCTTCTTACTGTGTACTTTTCCACTGTGTGTGTGTGTGTGTGTGTGTGTGTGTGTGTGTGTGTGTGTGTGTGTGTGTATGACATCTAACCATCTATCGACGAACACTTAGGTTCCATCCATATCTTGGCTATTGTTTACATGATGCTGCAATGAACATAGGAGTGAATATATCTTTTCAAATTAATGTTTTGATTATCTTTAGATAATACTCAAAAGAGGGCTTGCTGGGTCATATAGTAGATTATTTTTAGTTTTTCTGAGGAATCTCCATACTGTTTTCCATAGTGGCTGTATCAATTTGCAGTCTCATGAACAGTGCACAGTCAATTCACAATAAACCTAGCCTTAAACTGATTTTTTTGGTACTATACTTTTAGACAAGCATTTTTTAGCCAAGAGCTAGAAAATTAATGATGAGGTAACGAGACTTTAGAGTGATATGATTATTAGCGTCAGATGAAACGTTGGAGATGGTGGCTTGACTACGATTGCCCACAAGCGAGTGTTCCATGACCTTTCCAGTTCCTGAGATTTAGATTACTTGTTTGTGTATGAAGATACATTCAAAGTATAGTGTTTCTGGTTTTACAATAAGTTTTACACTCTTTTCTCTATGCAGGAGGAATTTCTATACTTCCTTGAGATCATCTGCAGAAGTGTGCACTCTTTTAGCTTTTCATTCTGTACTACTTGTAATGACCCAAGTAAAAACTCTTAGTAAGTCCTGGTTCTGCTAATATCATTACCATATTAAAACGTTTTTATCACTTGTTCTCCAAAAATAAATTTATTTAAAAACAAGATAATTGGATGAGTCCTCAGAGGCAAGACTGGATTCCCAATTACATATGAAGAATTATTAATTTATTCTTGTTGCTTCTACAGAACTTATTCTCATGATTAATTACCTAAACTAGATATTTCCTGTAAAATTTTTCCATCATTTTATAGAAATACATTTTAGGAAAAGTAGTCCCCTCTTATTCGTGGTTCAACTTTCTGTAGTTTCAGTTGCCCATGGTCAACCACAGTCCAAAAAATATTAAATGGAAAGTTCCGGAAATAAACAATTTATAAGTTTCAAATTGTGTGCCATTCTGAGTAGCATGATGAAATCTCAAAACATCCCACTCCATCCATCTAGGATGTGAATCATCCCTTTGTCCAGCATATTCACTCTGTACATGCGCCCTGCCCATCACTTAAGTGACCATCTCAGTTATCAGATCAACTGTCATGGTATCACAGTGCCTGTGTTCAAGTCACCCTTATTTCACTTAATAATGGCCCCAGAGCACAAGAGTAGTGATGCTGGCAATTCAGATATGCCAAAGAGAAGCCACTAAGTGCCTCCTTTAAGTGAAAAGATATGTAAGCACAGGAAAAAAAACATAAGTATATATACTGCTCACAAAAATTAGGGGATATTTCAAAATGAATATGAAGCGATTTAAAAAAGAAGTGTTTGACATTTTTTTTATTAAACAAGAACATCAGGAAAGCAAACAATAAGTCAAAGAAAGTTGTTTGATTATGCAAATGAGATGCAAAACCAACTTTTATTTCTTTCTTTTTTTTTTTTTGTATTTTTCTGAAGCTGCAAACGGGGAGAGACAGTCAGACTCCCGCATGCGCTCGACCAGGATCCACCCGGCACGCCCACCAGGGGCGAGGCTCTACCCACCAGGGGGCGATGCTCTGCCACGACCAGAGCCACTCTAGCGCCTGGGGCAGAGTCCAAGGAGCCATCCCCAGCGCCCGAGCCATCTTTGCTCCAATGGAGCCTTGGCTGCGGGAGAGGAAGAGAGAGACAGAGAGGAAGGGGGGGTGGAGAAGCAAATGGGCGCTTCTCCTATGTGCCCTGGCCGGGAATTGAACCCGGGTCCCCCACATGCCAGGCCGACGCTCTACCGCTGAGCCAACCGGCCAGGACCCCAACTTTTATTTCATTGGTGAAAATGCACTATACAAAAGGCTGAAAAGACTGTAGTTTCTGAACAGTCCCTGATCCCCTCATTTTTGTGAGCAGTGTATATAGAGTTCAGTACTATTGGCAGTTTAGATGTTCATTGGGGGTCTTGAAATGTAGCCATGCAGGTAAGGGGGGGAATGCATTATAGAAAAATCTCCAAAAATGAGATGTGGTAGGCATTTTCAAATGTTGGTTTTAATACAGTATTCAGGAGATCCCACACGATGCAGTGTTTATGTTTGTCCAACCATGGCATAGTACATTTTTATAACAGATCCTAGGTGCTATTTTTAAAAAGGTATATTGTACATTTTACTCATCTCTTGCTATCTACTAGTGTTTATAAACATGAGAAATTGAACCATGTCACACTCTCAAGAGTGTGTAGCAATTGTATTAAATTCCTGGAGATATAATAATATGGTTTCCTCTTTTAGAGATTTTCCTAAGATTAAACAGAAACCAATAATGAAACCCAAGATTCTGATGATAGTGTTCTCATTTATTAAAAAAAGACCCTAGGCCTGACCTGTGGTGGCACAGTGGATAAGGTGTCAACTTGGAATGCTGAGGTTGCCTGTTGGAAACTCCAGGCTTGCCTGGTCAAGGTACATCTAGGAGTTGATGTTTCCTGCTCTTCCCCCCACCCCATTCTCTCTCTCTCTTCTCTCCAAAATGAATAAAAAAGGGGGGGGAAAAGGCCCTAAACTTTCCACTGGAGGGTTAAAAAAAATCAAATATGTTTACTTCTGACAAATCTAATGGAAATGAGGTTAGATCACAGTCTCGGAACTGTTCTACGTGGTTTTACTATCCAACACGAGGGGAGAGAGGAGGCAACTTGATTTATTAAAATGGCCATGAAATCCAAATAAAAATTTTATAGCTTGAGCAAATAAAATGTCACAATTGTAGAGAATCAGAAAGTAGGTTCCTCTGAAGATAGATTACCTTTGAATGAATTAGCAAACAGCAGGGAGACACTTAATAGGTTAAATCCCTGTCTGCTTTGGTAATATTTTCCCGTGGTGTGTGCCATTTCCGTGAATGCCATGCAGGCTTAATAGATGTCAGGTACATAACTAATGACAACTCTGACGAGGGCAATTGGGACTCCCCCCTTCTTTCTGATGGATAACCTTTAGTGAGGTTATTAACTGATATAGCTGCTGAGTCTTCAAAGACTACAGGGAATTACGGCTGGCCTTCTGCCTCTGTAAGTGTGTCAGAGATGAGAGCATCTATGTGCAAAGAGCAGGCTAGCTTTGTAGATAAGGCAGGACGTGAAACTAGATACAGAAAGGTATTTGATGAATGTTCTGTTATCAGACGTCTTATTTTATGTGCATCTTTGGGTAATAGAAATGAATATTGGTAGAGGGCTTTACAGTTTTCAAAGGAGAAATGACAGGAGCCAATTATTTAACATTTATTATGCATCAGACACTCTGGTAAGTACTTGACATTCAAGTCAGATCACACACCTACTTAAATGGTGGGGCCAGTATTTGAACTATAATTCAACCAAATCTGTACTGTTAAACAGTGGATTACGTTGCCTTCTTAGTCTATCCTAAAAGACATTTTAGAGATGATTAAACAGAAAAGTGAAGTCACAGGCCAACAAGGGGCAAAGCTTGAAGTGGCTTGAAGTCCTGTGTGTTTTCTGTTCCTTCCCCTGACATTATCTTTCTGTACTAGTTCAATTAGCTAGATTCAAAGATGAAGAAAGAATCAGTCATTTTACCACCGAATTAGCTAATGGCTCTGGGGTGGGTGGGTGGGCAAGTGTGTGGTAAAAGAAAGAGACAGGGAGTAAGGGAAAGAAAGTGTTATTTACTATTGAGGTGTTTTTATATTTTACAACAACAGCAAACCAAATGTCTACAGAAAATACAAAGGTGAATGACTCAAAAGAAAAATAGCTCACTATCTGTAGAACTGTAGACCTAAACTTCAGGGTGTTCATTTAGAACTCTGGTCTTACGACGGGGAGGAGCAAGTGCTTTTAACCCTTTGAGTAGTACGAATGTTCATGTATGTCCTCACTCAAAGGGTTAACAAAAAACTCATTACCCGAAGGGTTAACTTATGTACCAGGATTGCAGTTTGTGCATTGGTCTCTAAGAAACAGGCCAAATGGCAGGAACATTTCTAAATCCCTTCTCAATACGATTTTAATAGCAGAGTTTCATATTTTGGCCATTTATCCAAATGTTTCTTAACTCTGGGCATTTGGTCTTCTAGAGTACCTTATGGGAAGAATGATCATTAGTGAAGTTTGAAGGTAAACTGGCTAAATTGTTTTGCCTTCTCATAACAAGGAGAAATCTCTTCTTAGTCTAAAGCTTCTGAAACATGTTAAAGATTTGCAGCACTTCTAATATTAAGGAAAAAATCCAGTGTTTGATAAAATTTTTTCATTTCAAAGGTATAATTATTGGAGGTTGATCTGTTATGATTACAAACATATTGCTGTAGTTAATTCAGAAAAATGTCTAGAATATGTGGTTCTGCTAAGAAAATGGTTCTCAAACAGTCTTCTCTCTTCCTGCTGCAAAGAATGAAGATAATTTTTTTCTACTTTGTATACACATTGATTAAATTCTTACTGTTTTTCTTTCAAGCTTTACACACCCTTGGTGTGACTGCATTAGACAGATAATAAAAATTATGAAAAAGTGAGAAGAAAGCATTGAAAACTTAGAAATGTGCTTTTCCTTTAAATACAATAGTTTATGCATTGCTTTTTGAGATGAAGATATTTTCATATTATCTATTAATTTTATTTTAATGCACCACAATATCCAAATGCCATGCCATTTGAATACACTTGAGAACAACCCTGCTAAGTGTTTTAAAACTTTTTCTTGTGGTTTTTGTTAAGCAAGTACAGATGCAGAAGCCTTCAATATTTGCAGTGAATGTTTTAGAGTTCCTAGTAGAGTGGGGAGAGCCTCTAATTCTTTCAGTCCTTTATTCTACAAATGGCTATTGCTTCCTGTATGCCAGGCACTGTGCTAGGCACAGAAGATCCCGTGGTAACCAAAATGAAACTAAAAGCAAACAAAAACAGAAGCTTTGTCTGAACTTCAGGAATGGAGAAAGAATTCAATGGGATACATAAATACACATAAACTGTGATAAATACAATGATATGAGACTCATGGCTATAGACAAAAGTGAAGTGGTTACCAGGGGGAAAGGGTTATGGGGGAGGGGGGAAGGGGAGTAAAGAGGGACCAATATACAGTGATAGGAAATGATATGACTTTGGGTGATGAGCGCATAACACAATCAACAGTTCAAATGCTATAGAAATGTTCAGCTGAAACCTGTGTACTCCTATTGATCAATGCCACCCCATTAAATTTAATTTTCTAAGTAAAATTTTTTTAAAAGTCTTGACAGTCCTCTTCATTTAGTTGTCTTCCATTCTCTCTCTAACTCACTTATAATCGAGTTCCACCCCTATTATGCCACCAAAATTACTCTTACTAATTACTCTTACTAATATCACCAACAGATGAACCCAATGAAAAAAATGTTTATAACTTATGTGTATCTTTAATTCTAGTTCATTAATTTTACCTCTGAAAAATAGCAAATTATAAAATTATATGATTATTAAAAAATTTAAAATAACAAAAATGTAGAACACTAGGAAGACTCAGGCAAGAAGGATAGGGTTGGAGAAAAGGAAGAAACGATTACTGTACTAGGTAGGGTTCATTCTCACTGAAATAAGGCAGAAGTTTATTTTTCTTTTGTATAATCTTAGGTTAGTATTGGCTGAACCACATTATCAGAGATGTTTGTTTCTTGGATTTGTTTCCCTAGCTTGTTGTCCATGATGGCGCCCCCTCCTTAGTCAACACGTCCACGTTCCAGACAACTGGAAGAAGGAAGGGAAGAAGGACACTTCTGCTTACATCCCAATGGACAGAACTTGGCCATGTGGCAACACTCAGTTGTTAGGAAGGCTGGAAAGTATAGTCTTTATTTTGGACAGCCATGTGCCCCGAGTTCTATTCTTAAGAAAGAAGGGGACAGTGTTGAGAGATAAGTGGCAGTCTGCCACAATCACTTATAACATGAGAATCATAGTCTGATATATTTTCCCCCAGCGAGAGGCAGCTGGCACATCATCCCTTCTGCTACCTCCTGTTCCTTCTTTCTCCCGTCCTTCCTTCCCTCTTTCCTTCCTTCCCTCTTTTCTTCCTTCCTTCCTTCCTTCCTTCTGTCCTCTCTTGCTCTTTCTCTCTTTCTCTCTTTCTTTCTTTCTTTCTTTCTGTCTTTTTCTTTAACTTTTCTCAGAGGGAAGGAATTACAGTGCACTCAGAGAGGTGTGAGGTTAGCTGAGATCTACTAGTGGATACCTGCAATGGCCTATTTGGGTGAACCACATTATAATCTCTCCAGCCAGTTAGTTCCAAACTCTTGATTCAGGCATGACTACAAAATTTCACTAGGCAGTAAAGTGAAAACTAATTACATACTGTTAAGTATTGTTTTTTATCCCTTTGGTGCCTGGCAGAGCATCTGGCATATGGCTTAATAATTGCTTGATTCACTTATTGACTAATGGAGGAGAAGGAAACACGTGGTAGTTTTCAGTGGTCCATCAGGATAAACAGCAAACAAAAGAAACTCAAGCTGTAATTATAGGTAAAAATCTGTGGAAGTTCAAAATTGAGAAAGAACAACATGGACTTGGACTTTACAACTGAAGTCACCTCATCAGATTTTTCTTTTTGTAGGAAAATTGAAGTTGGAATGGTTCAGTTACTTGGCGGGACTTACACAGTTGTTGGTAGCAGAATTGCTTTTTCTTTTCTTTTTTTTTCATTTTTCCAAAGCTGGAAACAGGGAGGCAGTAGACAGGCTCCCACATGCGCCGACCGGGATCCACCAGGCATGCCCACCAGGGGGCGATGTTCTGCCCCTCTGGGGCGTTGCTCTGTTGCATCCAGAGCCATTCTAGCGCCTGAGGCAGAGGCCATCCTCAGCGCCCGGGCCATCTTTGCTCCAACGGAGCCTCGGCTGCGGGAGGGGAAGAGAGAGACAGAGAGGAAGGAGAGGGGGAGGGGTGGAGAAGCAGATGGGTGCTTCTCCTGTGTGCCCTGGCCGGGAATCGAACCCAAGACTCCTGCATGCCAGGCCGACGCTCTACTGCTGAGCCAACCGGCCAGGGCCCAGAATTGCTTTTTCAACCATTTAAATATTCCTGGAAAGTCTTTGTGGCAAAACTAGAGGTTGACCTGGTCTTTGGAAGTGTGGTATTGGAAAGGTGGAGAAGAAAACTTTCTAGACTTGTGTGTGATTTTAACTGCAAGGTCAATGTGAGTAATATGGCTTCTGAAAAATAATGAAACACAATGAGAGAGGAAAAATGTCTTACAAGTATGTAGAAATTCATTGAGGAACCTTTAAGTGGCCAGGTGTGTCTGTGAGAGTATAGAATGACATGGTGAAACTGTCCTAAGAAACAATCCTTACAGTCTACCACTTTTAAATTTCTTGTTGCTTTTTCTTCTTTTCAAAATATATTGTAGCAGAGTGGTAAAAGTGCAGCTTCTGGAGTTAGAATGCTTGGTGATCATAGGAAAGGTGCTTAATTTATTTGTGCCTCAATTTTCTGATCTGTAAAATATAAATAATAATGATGTATGCCTCCTAGAGTTGTAGGGATTTGTAAATGAGTTAACATAGAAGTGCTTACAGCAAGGCATGGCACAGGGTTGGTGTGAGCTCTCATTTTTCATTGCAGTTCTTAGGAAAGAATATATGTAGCATAATAATAAAATGACTATCTGTGAACTCACTCAAAATATGAACCAGAACATTAGAAATACCATTGCTTTCTGAGTTTCTTTATCTTGTCTTTTTTCTTCCTCTGTTGCCTCCCTCAATAGAAGCCCATAACAGGGTAATTTTCTTCTATAGTAATGAAAGAGTATATATTTCATCATATATATTTCTGATTCCTAAAAAACAATCTCATCTCGGCCTGGCGTGCGGGGGACCCGGGTTCGATTCCCGGCCAGGGCACATAGGAGAAGCGCCCATTTGCTTCTCCACCCCCACCCCCTCCTTCCTCTCTGTATCTCTCTTCCCCTCCCGCAGCCAAGGCTCCATTGGAGCAAAGATGGCCTGGGCGCTGGGGATGGCTCCTCGGCCTCTGCCCCAGGCGCTAGAGTGGCTCTGGTCGCGGCAGAGAGCATCGCCCCCTGGTGGGCAGAGCGTCGCCCCTGGTGGGCGTGCCAGGTGGATCCCGGTCGGGTGCATGCGGGAGTCTGTCTGACTGTCTCTCCCCGTTTCCATCTTAAGAAAGAAAAAAAAAAAAATTAAAAAAGAACCTCACCATATTTACTACTGTTGAATTGTAGCTTAAAAGAATTCTGTAAATTAATACATATCAGTTATCCACTCAGATATACTTTGATTTCTAACCATTAGCCAAGAATCCACGGTTTACAGAAAATACCCCTACTATTTGTCTAGACCAGTGGTTCTCAAATGGGGACCATTTTGTCCCCCCCAAGTACATTTGGCAAACTTTGGAGACATTTTTGGTTGTCACATCTGGAGGAGGGGGTGCACGGCCATGTAGAGGGTAGAAGCCAGAGATGCTGCTAAACACCCTGCAGTGCATGGGACGGTCCCCCACAAAAAAATTATTTGACCCAAAATGTCTGTAGTGTTGAGGCTGAGGAACTTTTTGATGGAAACAGTGCTTATCTTGGGCATCCACATTTTAAAAATAAATGGCCTGACCAGGCGGTGGCGCAGTGGATAGAGCTTCGGACTGAGATGCGGAGGACCCAGGTTCGAGACCCCGAGGTCGCCAGCTTGAGCACGGGCTCATCTGGCTTGAGCAAAAAGCTCACCAGCTTGGACCCAAGGTCGCTGGCTCGAGCAAGGGGTTACTCGGTCTGCTGAAGGCGCACAGTCAAGGCACATATGAAAAAGCAATCAATGAACAACTAAGATGTCGCAACGGAAAACTGATGATTGATGCTTCTCTTCTCTCTCCATTCCTGTCTGTCTGTCCCTGTCTATCCCTCTCTCTGACTCTCCCTCTGTCTTTGTAAAAAATAATAATAAATAAATAATAAGAAAATGTCCTCTGAAATTCTAGAGATGTGTGCTTTGGAACAGCTCCCCGCCTCCACTCTAAAAATACACACCTGCCAATCCGCAGGACACTCAGCCCGCTTTGTTGCGTGTCCGTGGGCCGTGAGGGAAGGAATCTGTGACATTAAAAAAAATGGAATGTTTCTAAAGATAAGGAATTATACAGTTACTTTTCATCTTATGAAGTTCCCAGCTAATACTTACTGTACATACAAGAGACCAGAAGGACATACGCATTAAGTAACAAAGCTCAGTTTCCAGCCAGAACTAAAGCTGGGGCTAGAAATGCATCGACACGAAGGACTCGGGCAGTCTGCCTCTCCACGCACCGACGGATGGGGCCTTCCAATGTTTGGGTCCTTTTTTGAGCTCTAGTAGATTATTTTATTTGGTTTCACGTATAAATAATATCTGGTATTTGGGAAAATGAAACTACAATCACTTCAAGAAGCACTTATATATAAATTAAGATAACTTTAACAGTTTAAGGAAAAGGAAAAGGAGAATTCTTAGTTTTTTTCATGTGCCCCCATGTCCTCCATGTGCTTTTGGGTAAGTTGACTCCCCCAAATCAACTTGCTTCTTAATGGAACCTTTGTCTTCTTCCCTGAGTTCAATTTATTAATTGTGTGTGTTACAGCATATTAAACTCAGACTTCCATGAAAAGATAGAAACAGCGTTACAACTAGTGTGCTGTGTGTTGGCCCTGATAAGCTTTCCCAGAGTGCAGTGTAGCTTTCCAAGCCTAATGCTCAGTATGACTTATTATAATTCCTTATTTTATGACTGTCTTCAAAACCAGATGTTACATTCAAACAGACAAGTAAGTAGGGAGGTAGGTAGATAGATAGATAGATAGATAGATAGATAGATAGATAGATAAATGGATAAGATATAGACATGAATATAGATATAGATTATAGATTTAATTGATTCTAAAGGAACTCTGAATTTTTATTTATACAGCCTTGATTAACAGTAATCAAATTGGTCTTTTACTTCATTGTAAGTTTTAGAACCCAGCATTTCCACAGTTGTGGTATTTCTAAAAAATTATAAGCCTTATTTTTTCAGTAAAATAAAATTTTAATAGACTACAAAAAAAAACCCAACAAAACCAGGTGTTAACCCTGCAAGATCGGAGATCAGGGTGTCCACTTTGTTCACTGTATGCCCAACACCTAGTGCTAGATCTGACCCCTGGTAACACCTCAGTGCATATTTGTTGTTAAGTGGATGGGAGCCTGAGTAATGCAGCACACAGGGGGAATACAAGGTGGACATGCAGTTGCTGTCCACTAAGTTCCAGAATCACTTCTTTATACCCGGCAAATGGTCCTGCTGGAGACACATTGGGAACTTTAGCAGAAACGAGATATTTGAAACATAAATCTTGGGCAAGTTAGCATTTATTGTGTTAAGTGCCAGAGTGCTCACGAGAACATAGCAGAAGATGTCAGGCGGGGAGAATGTTCCGTAAGTCTCATGGGAGACGCCCTCCGGATAGTAGAGCTGGTTTTCTTGCTCTCCAGAGTGAGGTCCTGCCAGATGGCTGGACACCCTGAAAAGAGGCTTACTAAATTTGACTGACCTAACCAGACGTCTGTAACTTCAGTATGTGGTTGCAAAAACTGTAGCCAATCATTCCACCTAGATCTGCCATTCAGATTCCCAGGGCAATTTTCTTCTATAGAACTGGGCTGTCTTATCACGTCGTCTACACATTTTACGATAATGACTAGACACATACATACCCAGTCCCACTGACCACTGATACTCTCTGAGGCTGGCTGCTCATTTGGACAGTGCCTAGGAGGGACTGAGCCTGGGCCAGGCCCCACCATGCCTCCCAGGGCCCAGCAAGGATCTGTAAACATGGCGGGCATCAAAAAAGTCAAAACTTACTACTAAGAAGCTTATGAATCTACGGGGGGGTGGAGAAGGCACACAGATTTACGTATTATATCTAAACTGTTCCAAATAAATGCTGCAGAAATGCCTTTTACATTTTCTGCTTGTTCTGTGGTTGTCACCTCTGTAGCAGTAGTGTCTGTATTATGCACTTTGAACAAGGGATATCATTGTTCTTCAAAATGTTACTTTACTAATCTCTCATATAAACTATGTTATTTCGTGAAGCCCATGGGAATGGAGGAGTCAGGAGAGATTTTAGGCAGGCGGACTAGGATGTTGGGGAATAGGTGGGGAGAACAGGGCCAGGATGAAGCCGGTTTCAAATACGGCGACCACTGCCATCTGCTTTGGCAATTCCCTGCATCCCTTTGCCAGTGCACCCCGTCGGTCCATTTCCACTGGGGTGACTGGACTCTGTCTTTAACCTCATGGACATCTGAGTAAGTGTCTGCGTTATCACTTTGATGTCCAATTTGCCTTAGTATGATTAGTTTTAGTTGTGGTTTGTTGGCCCTAAAATAATCCATACAAAACACTTAACACGGGGCGTTTGAATTGAGGTGCAATAAGGTTCCGACCTACTTTCTAGCATCATCTCTAGCCTCTGCCTTCTCACTTCCACGCCTTTACTCTGCTTGGTGCATCTCTCTCTCCCTTGTCACTCTCTTCCCATGCTTTGTCATGTCATCTCCTCTGCAAAGTCTCTCTCCTCCAGTTATGATGTCTTCTAACCTTTAAAGTGATTATATACAGTAGCCCCTACCACCACTGATATATGAGACATCTATTCCAAGAGCCCTAGAGGGAGTCTGGAAGCTTGGATAGTAACGAACCCTATATATACTATGTTGTGGGTTTTGTGTGTGCATAAAATACCTTTTCACTTCAATGAAGCGCTTTACGGCTCCTCTTGGCATATCTGAATTGCCAGACTCTTTTTACTTGTGCCAGTTCTTAAACTAAATCAGCTTCACTTTCTCCTTTCCAGTCTAGTTTTTTTTAAATCCAGCGTTTCTATACACATTTTAAATGGAGCTGAGGGCGGGGCTTGCTTCTTACACATACTTGCTCTTCAATTATTGTTTTTAATGGTTGGGAACTTTGTAGCCTTTGTAATGATTTTTCCCTTTTCGTGGAAGACTTTGAGCCTTTCTCCCCCCTAATTTCTTAGCTCATTTATAGAGCCAGTCAGTGCCAGCAAGCTAGATTGCAAGAGGCTGCCTGTCACTCCGACTCCTGCTGCTCAGGGACAATGTTGTCAGTATGCTTTCATGACCCCGTGAGGAGTGTGTTTTTAATGGAATTGCCCTCGATACTGAGGTGCTCCTGTTTTCCTTGAGGCCAGCGTGCTCAGAATATTAACTTAACATTTTTGCCCTCTCATTATGCAGTGGAAGGCAGACACTTTAAATTAATTTGCTGTCGCTCTAAGTTTCCTTCCACCCAGTCAATGTTTTAATCCGGTGAATTAATGCTTGCTAGGCATTGGGCCCACCAGCGGCTTCTCCACTGAGCACCTTTGGTAAGTCAGTTCCGTCTGCTGCATCATCCTTGCTAGAGGCTGGGTGCCCTTTATATGTATCTCCTGTGAGTCATGGGGGACCTGGGCACCGTCAGCCCTGATTAAAACCCGCTGTGCTTCCAACACAGCAAAATGTTGGCGAGTTTAAAGAGCTAGCTGCATCACTGCGCCTCACTTTCCTTTCCTTGTTGTTTGTTGTGCTTCGTTTTTGCACAGAGCTCAGTGAGTCTTTAGGTATCAGTGGCCAGGCATCAGGTGTGGAAGAGCCTTTCTTTGAAGATCTTTTGAACAAAATCAGCCCTGGGCGGGTGCAGGGAGCCTGTCTGCTGCAGACTCTGGCCGCACAGCCCCCCTAGGCATTTCCTGACTTCCTGCGGGCCAGGGCAGTGAGCCTCCCTGTTCTCCTGAGAATCTTGATTACCAAGTACCACCAGCTCAGCATCCTTCACGATGATGCCACCATAGCCACTGCCGCCAGAAAGCAGCTCTTGCTCCCAGAAAGCTGGGTTGGGTTTCTGATCCTTTCTTTTGAAACTTACTTTTGTGCACCTTGTGCAAATGTACACAGAATGGAAGGCAGAAAGTCGATCATTCATCCTCTAAGAAACATTTTTAACCATTGTTACTTTTACATTGCAAAGAACTGCCAATGTCAGTCTTTATTGTGACTACCTAAAAAACCAAGAACCCAAATGGACCAACTCACCGCCCACCTCCGCAGACCACCACCTCTACCAGCTGTCTCTCCTGCCCTCCCACCTGCCGGCCATAAACTTGCTGGGGGGAAAAAGACACTCAAGGAAAGGAAATTGTGTGAAGTAGCAAAAAACTACAGTAAGAAAGCTTCATAGGGGAAGCCTGAGTGCCTTTCAGATGCTCAGTGGCCTTTCAGATGCTCAGTGTAAATAAGTAAATCACTAGTTTATGAGACTGGCACCCACTCTGAAGTAGATGAAACAGGGATGTGAGAGGGGCCGTGACGGAGAGGGTGTTCAGGGAAGGAGGCACACCTCTGAGGGAGTGACATTTGAGTGGAGACCCAAAAGAAGCCAACTAAATGAGCGACATAAGGAACAAGCATGAGAGAGGAGTAGAGGACAGAGGAGAAGATGTGACCTCTCCCCAGGCCAGATGGGTCCTGGGCACTCTGTGGTCCACAGCTTCCTTTCACACTGAACCCCAACCCCACAAAGATAGTCATTAAACAGAAGAAAGCCTTTTCCCATGAGGCTGTAGAGCAGTTGCTCCCATAATCCCTCTCTTCCAGCCAGCATGGCATTGAGATGTTGTTTTTAATCAGGAGTCTGTCTGCTCTTGGATATCGGGCACCTTTAAGGATCAAAAGACTGTGGAGCAAACTCACAATTAACTTTTCTAAGCTTGTGATTAAAATAGGCAAAAAATCCCCTTTTCCTTTTTAAATTCCCACATTTATTTATTTTCTTCAAAGGAGCGACTATTCCTAGGACTGGTCTGGCTGGTGTCTCAGGAGGGGAGATGAGGAGGGATTCCTTGTCCCTCTGACAGGTGCCCTCTGGTGTGCTGATGAAGTGTGTGCCCTGTATTAGGTAAAGTTGCTAGGCTTCCGTGCTCTCTCAGGAATTAGGCAGAACTGAGAGAGAAACATCCCCAGGAGGCTGCCACTGACAGGCCCAGGTGCAGGCCGGCCACAGCTCTTGGGTTTGGGATCAAGGGGCAGACACCGGCACCTCTATATCTCAGGCTACCAGCGAGCAAAGTCGCAGCGTCAGAAGACAAGCGGACAGGGGGAGAGTCTGGCGTCTTATCTCCAAAATTAGAAGCAATTCTTAAAATGCCACAGGCTTTTATTGATCTGTTCTCTAAGAGCTCTACAAGTAGAAAGTGAGATTTTTTTAATGGTCGTTAAAATTCTTGCAAATGTCATCGACTCGCTGTCTGTCTGTCTGTCTCGGACAGTAAGGAGAACGTGGGACTAATCAGTAAATCCCAGGCAGCGTTCTGAGGAGGAAAGAGGAAAGTGCCCATTAAAGAAGGTCTAATCCCCTGTGGATCTGGGGAGGGGACAGAAGCAGAGAAGTACCGTGATGCTTGGGTCTAGGAAGAAGTAGAGACTGAACCACAAAGTGGTTCAGGGCATGGAGTCACATGACTTGGGTTCAAATCTCAGCTCCACAATGTTACCCAGGTGATCTTGGGCAGCTTATTGAATTGCTCTGAGTATCAGCTTCCTTGTCAGTAAAATAATAATAACACTACAAAAGCAATCTGGAGCCTTCATGCACGGTGCCCATCACTGAGCCGGGCCATCTGGCTTGCGTTATTATTGGGTAGACCTGGAGGTGTTGCGAAATGCCGTTCCCGGCCTGTCTTGCAGCGGTCCTCCGCTGGGAGGGAGGATAGCGGCCTTGACTTTTGTAAAGTATCCGTCTTTATTTTATTGGACAGTGTGTGGCTCCTAATTAGAGAGCAGTTGGTGGAACAGCAACATATTTGATAAAACAAAGAACAAAGGAGTCAGGAACAGACCCTCCCAAGGCCGTGTGGAATGAAAACGACTTTCTACATTTTTAACCCCTTCTCTCTTCCTTCCTCTCTCCCTCACCTCCTGGCTGGTAAAGGTTTTACTCTGCATAACCTACACCCCGACGTTTGACCTGAATGGGAGCGCAGTGCTGAAGATCGCGGAGGTGAGTGCCCATTGCTCCCAACCCCCAAGTGCTGCTTGTTAGCGCTGCCGCTCACTGCTGCTCTGCCCCGCTGGCTGGCGGAAAGCTTGGGTGGAGTGGAACAAACCCTTCTCTGATTATGACTGTGGGGAGTTTCCCCTAAAGACTGGAGCTGTGGAAACTAGCCTGTGGGGTCCATCGTCCTAAGTCATGGTGCTCTGCATGCTTGGGTCTACTGAACTTCAGGCTTTAACCGTGGAAATAACAGTACTGGTTCTCCCGACCTTGCCACACTTCAGAGATTACACTGCAGATTGCATTCTTAGTCTGTCTTTCCTAAACTTAATTGAAAAGCACTTAATTTTTTTTTAAAATGGGTTTTAAGATACCAAGTATGTGATTTAGAGAGATATTTATTGATGAAATCCCATTCCTGTCTCCGAACCCCTGATGAGTGCGTTTTGGAGCAATCATCGGCAAGCCTTCTCTTTTCCATCTGTACTGCAGGCTAGAGTAAGAAGTACCTCCCAGCACGCCCGAGGGCATGTCCAGCAGAACACTCGGCTTCTTGTCTGTCTGGCATAAGCCTTTGGTTTTTGGAAACCTCATCATTCTGAAGCTGTACTTTAATTTGCTTAGAATAATTTTCTTTCTGTTTCTTGAAAAGAATATCTTTAGGATTTGTATGTTTTGATAAGAGTGCACATTCAGACCTCAACAAGGCAATGACATTCTGAATTCTGAAATTATGGGGATAAAGCCTATTAGTGCTTCTGAGTATGTGTTTTTACCAATAATACACAGGGTCAGCCTTTAAGAAAGAGGATAGATAACCCCCACTCAATCCCTATTTTTGTAATCTGGCATAAGAAGAGCATGGAGCAGATCTCTTTATGTGACAAGCATGGCAACAATTTATATTATAAACATAAGTATATAGCTATAAATATTAGATTATTAAATGAATAATGTATAGGTAATTCAAGAAAGGATAATAGAATTATCTGAAATCATTGTTTACTTCAGATACATGAGACAGGAATAAATATCTTTCTTATAGGTGTTCATTTTGTACTTTATCTTTTTTTTTAATTTGCAAAATAGCTTAGTCTTTGGTTTTTCACCATAGAAATTGCTTGAGAAATGCTTTTTCATCACCGCGAAGTGTGAATGACAAAAGAGAGTTATATATAGTTATAAAACCACAAAAAAAATAATAGTATTCTGCAGACTAACTGAAACCCAGTGATTTTTGCAGGCTCTCAAGTGCTTTTCACTCGTTAACTTAGCCTTTGAAAAATCTGCATCTCTTTTTTTAAAGCGGGACATTTCAGCCCTAGAGCTATCACTTAGCTCCGGAAAGTTTTCTTGGTTGTATCAGTTGTATCCGAAGTTTTCATAAAGATAAGTCTTTAACTTGGGGGAAAAAAATAGCCTTTTCTCCTCTTGTCACTTTTAATATAGCTAGGGAAATGAATTATAAAAAAAAAACAAAAAACACACACACCTTAAAATAACCCATTTAAAACTGTTGTGGACATGTTGGGAAAGAATCCAGACATTCTTTTCTCTCATACTCTGGTCTACAATGACCTTTACTCAAGATGAGCGCTTAGCCTGAAAACTGTTGATCGAGAACCGGGTGTGTACTTAAGTATGACAAATGAGGCTATTTCCCCAAGGTACTGCAGAAACTACGAAGGGATCATTAAGTATTTACAATGTAAATAAGAGGGCAGCAGCCTTCATCTGTGTGTCTAACAGAACTTGCTTAATTAAATTGCAGTAATGCAAGTGTTTTCAGTGCAGGGTCTTCCACCATCCAGGAAGAATTAGAAATGTCACCAAAGTTAGAAATGCATAATTATGAAATGTCCAACATGTGTTTCCATTCAGCTTTTTGAATTATCATTTCTAAAACTCCATATGGATGCATAATTCTTCTCATTATTGATTGAAAGCTGGGCCCAAGGTTTCTCTTCCCTATCATGCCCAAATGAGCAGATATGTTGAGTTTTCTTTGGCTCCTGACTGCCAGATGGGCTTTGAGCCAACTAATTTTTTCCAAGGAATTTTCACACTTCCCTTTAATCTCTGACCTGCATGGCTCTTGAATAACTCATTCGGAGTTAGAAAACTCACAGAGCGATGCAGAGTTCCTCTCTCCTTCATTTCGGGCTGGTTTAGAGGGCAGAGGCTAGAGTCTGGCAAAGCCTGTGTAGCCCAAGCAGAGGCTCTGCCTGAGAAGGTGCAGGGATTGATGGGTGGGGTGTCACAATCCATTGTACTATGTCAGCTAAGCCAAGAAGAACATGGAAGAGGAAGAGGAAAGTGACAATCAGAGTTGTCCATATGTCTGGGCACTTTAAGAATTTCCTTTTACGTGAGATCCAAAAGGAAAACCAGCAAAATTCCCTATCCGAGTCCGGTAATCAGACTTTCAATTCACTGAGTGCGCGTGAGTGCGTGCGTGCATGCGTGCGTGCGTGCGTGCGTGTGTGCTCCTGTGTGTTTGCGTCAGCAGGACCCATTTGATAAGATGCCTTGTGTTTTATCCCCACCTGTTATTGCTGTGCACCTGGAAACAGCCTGGTCACTGAGTTGTCACTGTGATTCAACATAGAGTTTAGACTTGTAGCGTTGATCACAATTTTCTTTAGTTCTCATGTGATCAACAAGCAAGCATTCGTGGTCTTCCTTATATAACAGACAGGTCTGCTTTCTTGTAGCTTATTTTCTGACCCTTTTTATTTTCATCACCATGAATTATTTTTATTTCCAATTGGAGACCTGATAGCTCTTCTCTTTATGGAACTTATAACTCAGTATCATGCACTGTTTTGACCAAGCTGTGCCACTAACCCCATTCAGATAGGAAAGAGAAGGTAAATGCATTTTTGCACAGTTAAGCAAATTTCTATTATGGAAGCTTTTTAAAATTACCACTTTGGCCGGTATTGAATATCTGTTACATCCCACTAGGCTGCTGCATATTTGATAATAGTGATTCCACCCTGGGTTTAACCTCGTACTGTTATTTATCAGTCTACTTACTCGATGACATAAAACTTTTATTGCTATGTATGGCTTGCAGACTTGGGTGTTTTTGTTCTTTTTCCTTCTGCTCTTGGGGTTTGTTTTGCCTCACTAACAATTTGTTTTTGCCCTCAGTTCTGTTTAGCATGCCGAAAAGCTGGATGTCCACAATTGCATGAAATGATCAAAATGTCCATTACGAAACTCCTCACTGCCCTGTGTCTTCGTGTGTCCCCTGGTGATCAGGGGCCTATGGCTTTTCACAAGGTATTTGACTTGGTCCTTGGGGCCTCTGGCAGAGGTCCAGGACTGAGACTTTTTAAGTGTCAATTACATTACGAAAACAAAGGGCATGGGACATAGAAGTGACACTGGAGATAACAAAAAGAAGGATATGATGAGCCCTTTCCCAGAAACTCAGCCTGCATTTGAACTTGGTGATCTCTTAGCTTCTCTGATCCACTGTGCTCGTTGTGGCATTGCCCCATAGTAGAAAAAGAAAAAAACATTCGCAAAGTGCAAAATCATTGGCCTTTTAATACAACAGTCAGGTTTATTATGGAAACCCTCGTTCTGTGAGCCTTCCCATTTTACCAGTGTATTATTACTATAGCAAGTGTAAGAAACTTTTCTTTAAAAGATGCCAGGATAGCTGAAAGCAATTCCTTCTGGATGCTAAAGGATGTCTAAAAGGTAGGAAGATTATCACACACATGCTCATTTTTATATTTAAAAAAGATACCCTTTGGTCACATGCAGTATATTCCCAGCTTTGTCAGAGTGCCCTTCTTAGATTAATTCTTTTTTGAAAAAAGCAGAGTAAACACGCTTGCCTTTTCCTTTAATAAAATGCCGCCTGCAATAGGTCCTTTCCACTGTTATATCTCTAAACACCAAAAACAGTGGTGACGCCAAAAGTTGAACAAATAGCTGCGGTATTTGGGAAGTTGTTGCCTGTATGCAGCACTGTTGTGTTACTGCAAATCCAGCTCCTCACGTGTGCTTTCTTTCATGGGTCTAAAGTGACCACAGCTTTTTAAAGAAGGTCTTTGAGCAGGCATGGCTCTTAGTAGTCAGTAGCATTGTGTTTATATTAATAGAAAGTGTGTAGTTCAGCTCTCAAAACTCATTCATCTTTAATGCTTCTAGCTTAAATTTCTTATGAAATTTAATCTCAGCAATCCGAAAGATCAACAGTTATAAAGATTCCTTGGGAAAATGTAAGATTTAAAGACAACTTGGCTTCTGAGGAATAAATAGCACCAGAGTGCCTAACTACGCTGTAGAGAATTTGGTTTCATCAAAGTGAAACAGCGCATTCGTATTTTCACGCTCTTAAACCATGGTATCACATGCAAAAGTAAAGGCCTTTCAGGATTAGAACACCTTTTTTCTAAGTGTGTATAAATAGTACCTTCAAGTACATCACAGTCCACGATCATGTGAGAAAGTGAATTTAAAGTTCACATGCCCTAAATGGTAGTTTGAAAAATAAGTATTTTGGAACTCCTTCTTAACTTTTTTCACTTAAAATGAATAAATCCAAACCAACTTTCAAATCCACCTTTGAGTTTTAAATGCTCATTGGGAATATTTAGCATTTAATAGGAGATCAAATAAGCTGTTAGAAAATATTTACTTTTACCTAATTTTACCAAAAAACGTGATTACAGTGAGGCCTGGAATGAAACTCTAGCTTAAGCATTAGCAGCAACAAAGGATAACATTTAGTCTCTCTCCCATCTCAGTTATGAGTCATCCAATTAAATTTGCATTTGGGTGACAACCCCATATTTTCAATGCAGATAACCTAGGAGTAAATTCCTAGAGAAATAATTTGGGTATGCCACATCCCTTCTTTTTCTCTTTGTAGGTCGTTCAGACCGACACACGCTGGGCAGAATGGAAAGGGTAACATACCTTATGGAGGGGAAAGTGGGCCAGTTCCAAGAACGCATTTCTTGTCCTGCCCATGCCTGTCTCTTTCAGAGAAATCAGAGGCAATGACGCTGAGCATCATTGTCTTCAGATAGGGATTTAGTTTTTTTCAGATTGGGATTTCTCCACGCTGGGGCCATCAGGGAGCCTCGCGGGTTCCCCTGGGCATTCCGACTCGCAGACCCCAGTAGGAAACAGCGGCCCTGTACTCTCTGAGCAGGGTAGAGGACAGGGAGCAGACACAGGTCAGGGGCAGGCATGTGGCACTGCCACCAGTACCGAGGGTAGTCTCTGGCTCTCAGATACCAGCTTTGGAGCAAGAAGATGAGAACCACCTCGTGGGGGAAGTCACCTTGGCCTAGGAGCCCCGTGTGTCGACTACAGTTGACCCTAGAACAATATGGGAGTCAGGGGCGCCACCCCCTCATGCAAAAGAAAATCCTTGTATAACTATCGACTCCCCAGAAACTTAGCTATTATTGATGGGAAGCCTTGCTGATGACAAAAGAGCCGATGAACACATTGTGTCTTTTATGTATCACACAGTATATTCTATAGTAAAGTAAGCTAGAGAAAAGAAAGTGTTATTAATAAAAACCATAAGGAAGAGAAAATACAATTACAGTACCATGCTATACTTATCAATACCATAAGTTTAAAAACAGTTTGTGTGTTAAGTGAACTCAGGCAGTTCAAACCTGTGTTATTCAAGGGTCAACTATATTTGGCGGCCAATGTCTCTGTATCTCCATGAACAGAACTCACAGAGTTCCCTCAGAGGACATGATCAATGACAAGCATCACTCAGGGAAGCCCACACCTGTGACTCCTTACCAGAGTTTTAATGGTCATTCACAGTTTTCCCAATTCAGATACAGTTTAGTAATCAGGGGACATTTTACCATAAGCCATGCTGCCTAGCAACGCAGCTGACGTCCACCTTTATCAAGTTTCCAAGAAGACACAGGGAGAGAGTTAATCCAAGGTCACGCTTGTTTATAGAGCAGAGGAAAGGGTTTCACTAACTCTCTCCTCACACCTCGTAACTCAGGAGTTAACAAGTTCTGTTCCTGTGCTACCACAAAGGGAGCTTTTCCTGGTTAATCGCCGGGCACCTGAGTTCTAAAAATCACTGAGTCGCATTCTCCTCCGGTGCTCAGAAGAGTAAGCTTCTAAGAGGGATAATCTTGAGGGAAATATACTACTTTCCCTACACACTTAAAACATAAATGCCCAGCGATTTTAAATATATGCAGGACTCATGGATAACTAGTTCTAATCAGGCTGACTTTCTGTTTAAGAGGGATGTCATATCCTCTCTGGTTAATTCCAAAGCACGTTGGTAATAAACTGATATGTATAGAGTGTGTATGTTGCTATCTTATTTCTTTACCAGGTGTGCATTGAGACATACACATGTAGCTGTCACCAGCGTAGTATAAACACTGCTGTGCGGGCAACTCTCAGTCAAATGCTGAGTGACTTGACTTTACAGTTGCGACAAAGGCAGGAGAATACGGTGAGCCTTGCGACACCTACACATTCCTCACAGCCTTGCCAATGTCTCTGTGTGTAACTGCATGTTGTGTGTCCCACATCCTACATGTCCCCCACCCCACGTGCCCCCAAGCCCCTGCCAGGGCTGCTCCCTACTGAAACAATAGGAAGGGTTGGCTCGGTTTGGAAGAACATTTATTTATATAAATTAAGCTCCTTAAATATGTATTTGCCTGTGTCACTCCAAAGCTTTGTGAGGGTATTTTGGGTTTTTCTTTACTTACAGTTTCTGTCATTTTTAAGTCATTATTTTAAAATTCACTTTTTTAATCTTTTATTTTTAAACTTCTCAGCTTAACAAACTTATATAAGAGTATTGTGACATATTAACAAACACCAGAAGTAAAGTCAAACGTCATAGCAGCTCATTACATGTTTTGAGGTTTGGAATATGCGGGTTTATTTGTTAACTGAAAGATTATGGCTAAAGGTCCTTTTCACCTGCTGGTGCCATCAGGGTGAAGCTGGATTTGTCTTTGTTCTGTCCTCACAGCCCATGGGGGCTTTCTGTGCTCAACTTGACCAAGTTGTCTAATATGAGCGTTCCTGGGAAAAGGAAAAGTAATTGGCTTCTTGTATAAATTATCTTCTGGGAATGTGAATGAGATGATGCCTTTTCAAAATTGATATTTTTTAAAAAAAATCTGCCTCTGTAATAATTCAGATTAAAGTTCTTTTTAAAACATGCAAGAAGTATTCTGAAGTGAACACAATTTTTTTTTTAGAATAGAAAATCTCAGGGGCAGTCTGAAATATCTCAGAAATAAACTTCACAGAAATTAAGATTTCATGTGTAACTTCTAATTGTTTACCTTCAATTATTACATAATGCTTTAGAAAATCATGGAGTTGAGTGTAACTTCTGAAATGATCTAGTCACATTCTTTTAATCTTCATAAAAACAGATGAGGATGATGAAGCCTAGAAAGATGAACTGAAAACTAAAGTTAATAAGCTTACCAGTGAAAAGGCCCAGAGGAAACGCCTCGTCTCCTAGAGTCCAGCCTAGGATATTAATATGAGCTCTGACGGCCAATATTAATATGAGCTCTGACGGCCAATGTTGAAAAACACCGCCACTAATCTGATAAAAACTAATACTAATTTTTTTCCTTTTGTTTGCTATATCCAAAGCCCAAGTTTCTATTTTAAAAGTAATTGTATTAATTTTAGTTACTCTGATTGTATTAGATTACTCTTTTGTTAAAATTATTTCATTTTTGCTAGCATTTGCATATGGCGGTGTGGCAATATTAGTGAAGAGAAATTCAAATATATAAATAGACAACATATTAAGAGAAAAAAGTATTTGTAATGAAAATAAACCTAAGATGTTGAGAATCCTCATGTTAATATACAGTCATCCATCATCCTTGCTAAATGACAACATGATGAAATACTATAATGGTAATGATATCTTAATGTTTTGAGATGAAATAGTTAAATAAAACCTTGTAGTTTCAATTATATTAGTCATTTAATCTTCTTTTTAAATTTTTAAGGAGGAGAATATTAGGTTTCAAATGACAGTCTGTCAGCTTGTGTTGCCTTTTGTAAGAGTGGCAACAAGTATAGTTGTAGAGGGCTGGATAAAACCCAAAGGTTCTGCCTCTTCCCCGTGTACTATGTGGCTAATTAGCCTTCTGGTCCTGCTTATCACTGACCATCCGGACTCAGCCCAACCGGAAGCAAGATCCTAAACTAGGTAGAAAGTTAATGTTTCCTGTTATTTCCTTTCTATTACTCATGCAAGTCCCTGGAGAAGTTTCCATGTCCCAAAAAGACAGAGTTCTCAGTATGCTAATATTTGGTGCATCTGTGATGTCTACTAAAGAGACTCAGTTTTGCCATCTAAAAATGGTTACTTTTAAAAAGCTGTTAAAGGGGAATGGGGAGGTTCCCTCCAAGGAGGCTCTGCATTCTCCCATGGGACACCCAGCATTACCCGGGGAAGATGTATGGTGTGCAGCATGGCCCATCACTGGAAAGATATTGCAGGCCATCTCAGAATTAGGAACACTTAAATACAATGGAAAGAAAATCGACCCAGAATGGCAAAAGCATTGGCATGAACTGTTACTTCAACTTCATGTCTATTTGCATCCCACCCACCACCCCGTGCTGATTATGCAACTTTTGATTTAGCGTCCTCAGAAACCCGGAGTTATTATCAGCTTTATTATTGAATTATTTAAATACAAAAGCCATGGTTAAATTGTAATTTCCTCACTTCAAAAAGAAAAAATGCTACAGGAATATAATTGGAGGTGGAGGGGAGTCGGTGGTGGTGGTTCTCCTGTCCTTAAAAATGGTTCAGATATATTTCCTCCAGAAAATGTTGTTGTCAACTTGTCCTTAGCCATGCACTGAGCTGTTTACACTGACATAGCATTTCACAGAGAATGTGTGGAAGCAGCTGAGATGGATAACTGCTAAACAGAGAATAGTAGAATATGTCCCCATAACAGTTATCTGAGAAAAAAGGAACAGTGCCACGGGATGACTTGTCTGGTCAGTGATCAGCATGAAAATGCCCTCTCATTATCGCCTAGCACTAAGGGGAGACTGCGGAGACCCCTTCCTATTCTCCGCTCAGTAGTCACTGAATTCTCCCTGCAATGGCAAGTTAGTCCAACTATTTGTAAATATCTTTCCCTTTTTATTCTCCCTTTCTTCACGGTCTTCTCTCTACCCTGATAGTTGTGGATCTCCCAAGCAACAGCCTAGATTGCTGGGTCTGGTCAGACAGTTGGAAGTTAGTATGCTCCCCATCAAATAGGAACCCGTCATCTCTGCACCTGGATTTTGAAGTCCAGAAGCCTGGTTCTTCTATGACTGAGAGTCTGTATTGCTTAGGTACCAGAGTGTAGTCAGTGACCTTGGGAAATATTATCCGTGCAAAGGTAACTCAGCTATTGAGGTGGGTATTGCACCCAGGTAGCTCAGCACCCTGGAATGATGAAGTGTACCACAGAGCTTGAACTTCCAGGGAGGCTGTGGGCTCTTGAATTAGTTTTGCAACCAATACGCTCAGTTCCAGACATATATTTTCATAAGTACCGTGAATAATGAAATGCTATACAGACCTGGAGGGTGAACTTAGGTGAGTTAGCTGAGCCCAGAGCTCTCAAAATGACATTATGTTTCCAAGAATTTTCCATTGTTTAAGGGTCAGGATTTTTTTTTTTTGCTTGAATCTACTAATTGTCCTGTATGTGTGTTTCCCTGACTAGATAATTGAAAACCCAGATGTCCCACAGGAATTCAGGAATCAAGGTATTGAATTTAATTTTTTGCTAGTTCATTTTAAAAAGCGGGTATTAGAATGCTTTCTGAGTCCTTGGTGTTGGGGGTGTAGGGACGAGTCTCGGGACAGCTCACCACTCTCCTTGGAGTTACTGTTTAGCTTAGCCTCATGTGGTATGATTTAACCAGCTGTTGTCTTCCTCCTGCTCCTGCACACCTGTGCCACCACACCTATTCTGTTCCAACTGTGTGAGAGAATTTAACTCTTCAGATTTTCCTGTTGGGGCTGGTGTTTTAGTTACTTTGTTCTTTGTGAAATCAGAGTTTTTTTCATTGTTAAAATGAGAATTGGTTAGAGGGTTGTAGAAACCGGATTGGTACAAAGTGCTATTGGGCCAGAGTGTGTTTGTGAAGTACCAGTTTATTGAAGAAAAAAAAAAAAAAGTCATCTCACAAGGAATCTTGCAGAAGGACAGAAATCAAGTGAAGGAACTTTCATTCTGACCTACCGGAAAAGAAAACATGGAGATCCACTATAACTAACAAGCAGTTTGATTTTTTAAGAAAATGTTTGGTAGCCTGACCTGTAGTGGCGCAGTGGATCAAGCATCAACCTGGAACGTTGAGTCAAAACTATATATTAGTGAAAAATTGATGGATTCATTGGAAATTTATCTAAAATTGAGTTTAAGGACTACTTACGGGTTTTATTTATTTTGAACCATGTTTTATCATTGTATCTTCCCCTTTCTCATTTTTTCCCTGAATTTTAGACCATAAATTCTGAGGATCAACCATTTCTCTCTTTCCTGCCATCTTCCAATTACTCTATTTTCTCTCTTACACTCTCGCCATTTTTTCCTCCATCTTCCTTAACTTTATGGTTATTCATTAATTCATTTATACATTTGTCCAATACTTAGCCACATGTGTAGATCTTTACAGGTTTTTATTAATAAAAAAAAACAAATGTTTCCACTTGTTACTTCACCTGGCCCAATTATTCTGTGTAGTTGGTATTAGTTATCTCATTTAGCCAAAGGAAAACTGAAGTTTACCTCAGCTCATGCAATCAGTAAGGTGGACCTGTACTTAAGCAGATCCCAAATGTCAGCCTTCTCCCAGTATACTCTAGTGCTTCTGTGGGAGTCTTGTTGCTAGTTTCTGGACATGAACATGTTTTTACTTTCATTTATTTTCTGACATTTGCTATTGCTCTATTAAGACCATGTGCTGGATGCTGGACATATAACATGGGTAAAGATGGTGACCAAATTGCCGACTTTCTTTAGCTCTCTAGTTTGATAAGCCCGCTTTCTTCCATTCTGCCATATTTTATCTCTTTGGGATACAATTCTGCTCAGAAAGCCAAGAGGTCAGAATAGGGTTACTTGTATAGTCTACAGGCCTAACTATAATAATAAGAAAATCATTGTCATTTGTGTTGTGTCTTAACCAAATATTCTTTCATTAAGTGTGAATGAATTTTATAGGACACAATCTATTATTTCGTTTTCTGGACTATCTTTTGAGTGTTTGATTTTAGAAGGAATTACTATATTTAAAATACATTACATTTTGGTGGCCGAAGGAAAGCTCAGCGTCTGAAAATCATCTCTTCAGTCCTGAACACATCAGAACAGGAGGGTGGGAAGGACTGTAATGGGAGCACCTAGTGCCCCTGCTGATGTCTAATGTCTTTAACTCCTCTGTTTGAAGGGTCAACAGTAGAGGCCCTGTGCGACGACCTTGTCTCTGTGCTCACTGTTCTGTGTGAGAAGCTGCAAGCCACCATCAAGTAAGTGCCGTCAGCATCGGTGCTCTGTCCACTACCGATCTACTCCTGAAATAACTTGTGTCTGTGACTTCATGCAAAATGGCTGAGTACAGGGACAGCAGTTCCTCCCATCGGCATTCATTTCTGAAAAATAAATTCAGCAACCTTAGGCAAGCCTCCATTACCCAATACTGTTACTGATGGCTATAATTTTTCTGATGAGAAAATGGGAAAACAATACCTTGCAAAGAAGAGTTAGTTCCTGAAGCATGGATCTGAATGGAAAGGATGTTGGCTAAGAGGTAGCTGATGTGAAGGCCAGTCCTAACACGGACATGTCCCAGCTGCAAGTCTTCTCATCGAACTGTTGCACCTTTCTCCTCTGTTAAATGGCAGAGTTAGATTGTCTAGTCTTTTTCTATTTTTTTTTTCAAACATTTCCAGAGCCTCTGAGCTCACGTTCTTTTCTTTAAATAGAACACGTTACTCTGACTTTTATATACTTATCATTTTTTATGCTATTTTACTCAGTGATGTTAGTGCATTTCAGTGAGGTCACTGGTCCAACTCTCCATGCAGTAAGTTAATAAGATAATGTACGCATCTATAGTAAAGCCAAATATAAAAAGACCAGACTTTCCAAGATGAGGTGAAAGTCTCTTTGGCTGCATGTGTGTTAATTGCAAAATTCTACAACACAGTAAGATTGTGAAGTGCCCTTTGAGTTATGAAAAGCATTAAACTACCTTTCACTGGTAACAAGAACATTTGATAATTTAGAAAACTTCTACTTGTAGAGTTTTGTACACAGTAATAGGAAAAATACTCTAGTGGCAAATAGGAGTGAGGTCTCTCTCTCACTTTGCTAGAAACATTGCAGAAAGTGGCTTTTGTTATTGATTGGTCTTGGTTTTGTTTTTTCATAAACTCAGGATTACTTTTAAACTTCGCTTAGAACTATTCTTAAAAGTTGTAGTCATTTGGTTCCTATATCAGTTGATCTAGCATTCCTCCAGATTACCTGTATATTTTGATCAAATTAAGCTTTCAATATCAAGCCCTTAAAAAATGAAGAGAGACCCTGGCCAGTTGGCTCAGCAGCAGAGCATCAGCGCGGCGTGTGGAAGTCCCAGGTTTGATTCCTGGCCAGGGAACACAGGAGAAACACCCATCTGCTTCTCCACCCCTCCCCCTCTCCTTCCTCTCTATCTCTCTCTTCCCCTCCCGCAGCCAAGGCTCCATTGGAACAAAGTTGGCCCAGGCACAGAGGATGGCTCCATGGCCTCCACCTCAGGCTCTAGAATGGCTCTGGCCACAACGGAGCAATGCCCCAGAGGGGCAGAGCATCGCCCCCTGGTGGGCATCCGGGTGGATCCCAGTCAGGCACATGTGGGAGTCTGATTGCCTCCCCGCTTCTAACTTTGGAAAAATAAAAAAAATAAAATAAAAAATGAAGAGACTGATTTACTATGCAGGTAGTATGAACCAAAAAGAAATAGATAGCATTTAACTCTCCTCACAACCCTCATGTTGTTTATGCCCTTGGATCCTAGGCAGGCTGTGGGTCTGGGCGTTATTTTCCCTCAGGAGGGATGCATCTAACAGCACATGGGATGGAAATGGATCCTCCTGGACCCTGCTCAGGTTCCCGTCCTTTCTGACCATAGAGAGTTGGAGCAGTAGGGTGGGACTCAGATTATTACTCTAACCTGAGAGCTCTAACACCAACTATAGTGGCCCCACCTGTAGGGCCCCCATGTGACCTGATTTTCTTGAGACAGTTCCAAGGTATGCCCATCGTGTAGGATTGTAATCACCCTCCTGGCTGGGATAGGTATACCTGCACTTCACTTATCGGTGACCAGGGTTTTTAAATCTCTTCTAGTGCTTCTCTCCACCCTGCCCAGACCTCTCCATTGTAGCAGAGCCAGCTGATACATCAGAGCTGGAACGTGACTATCATTGGCTTGTTTCCTCCTAAACTGTAATCGTGTGTGGGGTATTTGCTCCTGGCTCAGTTGTATTGTCTTTCTTGGATTAGTTGGGTAAAACTTCTGTTCTGCCATTTATTGACTCTTGACTTTGAGCAAAGATCTCAACTACACTAAGCTTATGTTTACTATAAGATAATATTTATTATTATAATTATTATATAATGTTTTATGTAATATAATTTAGTAACATATAATTTATTGAGGTTTTCATAAGGATCAGATGAAAGAACTCCCTTGAAAAACTGATGATCCCAACAGCCAAAGATCACCAGGAACACTTGAGGTTAACAGAGTCAGGTTTATTAACTGGTAGTGAAGGGGCCTGCACACTATGGAAAGCCATGGGGTGTTCAGTAACAGAGCTAGGAGGGCCTGTTATAGAGCTTGGACTTCAGTTAGGTGAGCTGGGGTGGGTTAAGAAGGGAGGATCTGTCCAAGGATTGGTTGCCGTCAGAAAGTGGAGAAAATCCTAACATTGGGCATCTTTGTTTGTTTGTTTGTTTCAAGGGATAGAGCTGTCATTGGAAAACAGCAGGAGTCACTCACGGAGAAAGATGATATTTGGTCATTTTTGTGGTCGTGCAGAGTTTTTTTAAGTCTCTGCTCAGACATGATTATTGATTGGCTTTCATCGTGGTCTACCTCCATCATGGAGAGACCTCATGTGATGCATTAACATTCTGTGAAATGGTTTATGTTCCCAGCGGAGCACCGCAGCTGGCTGATGGCTTACGGATGGCAGCTGTCGGGGATGCTTCTTCCCTACCCCACCTCTCCTCCACCCCCTCAGGTCTCAGCATTATTCGGGAATAAAACAAAGACCAGTAAAACTTTGAAAAACATGAAGGCTGCGTTCACAACTCTGCAGGCAAGGGAAAACCAATAAGCTAAACATATATTTTTCTGAGTAGTTTACTAAGAGAAAACTGAAGTTTTTAAGTATTAGAAAAGTTGGGGAGCTCATAATAATTATGCCATCAGAATAAGTCAGAATGAGTCTATGGGTATACACATAATAAATTTAAAATATATCTTTGTTGGTTAGTCGAGAAATAGTCTTTAGCTAGGTCCAGTAAGGACTGTGAGTTCATGGTTCTTTAAAACCTGAATGGCCCTACCATCAGCTACAGGGACCCCCATCTACGGAGTGACCATATGAGCTGGTGTACCTGGGCCAGTTGAAGTTTATGCCTGTTGTAATTACTATAAACATTCATTGTTGGTATCTTCTAAAAAGTACTGGTGTAAGTGGAATACTTTAACTGTGCAGTGCCTCGCATGTAGTAACGCCTTGATAAAGATTAGCTCTAAAATGACTCATTTACTTTCTGTGTTGCCAGTGCTAACTCTAGTTTATGATGCAGTCAGAAATTTGACTGTAAATTGTTAGGAAAAGACATTGCACAAGCATTCACTGCAGATGCACACATACACAGATTGTAAACTAAAGGTCATAGACTTCTATCAGTCACTAAAAAAAGAATAGTTTCTGAACTACATGACTTAAGGATTGGCTATAAATGGGGGAAATAACTCATGTGACATGTAGGTATGTTTCTAGGGTTTCTGATTGGACACTGGGTCAAACTCCTTAAGGTGTATTGTTGCATACAGCTTAATAGTTTCTATAGGATTCTCACCACCTTGCTTGGTTTTTCAATGCACTTCTCCAGTAATTCTGCCTCTAGATGCTGTTCCCCTTGTTTGAATCTGGTCTTTCCCTTCATGATTCCATTACCTGAACATTGGGGTTCTGTGGTTAAAGAAGCTGGGGGTACAGCATACTTAATATGGCTTCAATAGGAGACCTTTAAGTCCACCTGGTCAGGAGGTACCACGCCCTTGGCTGCTGTCACTCTGGTGGTTCTGTTCATGTTCATTCTCCTTGTTAAAGTTAGCATACCGGCCCTGGCTGGTTGGCTCAGCGGTAGAGCGTCGGCCTGGCGTGCGGGGGACCCGGGTTTGATTCCCGGCCAGGGCACATAGGAGAAGCGCCCATTTGCTTCTCCACCCCCACCCCCTCCTTCCTCTCTGTCTCTCTCTTCCCCTCCTGCAGCCAAGGCTCCATTGGAGCAAAGATGGCCCAGGCGCTGGGGATGGCTCCTTGGCCTCTGCCCCAGGCGCTAGAGTGGCTCTGGTCGCGGCAGAGTGACGCCCTGGAGGGGCAGAGCATCGCCCCCTGGTGGGCAGAGCATCGCCCCTGGTGGGCGTGCCGGGTGGATCCCGGTCGGGCGCATGCGGGAGTCTGTCTGACTATCTCTCCCCATTTCCAGCTTCGGATAAATACAAAAAAAAAAAAAAAAAAAGAGAAAAAAAAAAAAAAAAAGTTAGCACACCTTTGACAATTGTTTTCTGATTTTACTTGCTTAACACCTGGTAGTTTTGTTAGCTAAATTGGACACCTCTTTTACTGTCTAAATGTTTTCTTCCTCTGAAATCACGCTATGGTCAGTACGTCGCTCAGCAAGCATTTCGAAACATATGCTCAAAGACCTCATAAGGCTTTAGCTCTGTCGGGGTATGCATTCATGAGATGTTCAGCCTGTCAGGAGGTTCCAGAAAATGCATTCAAGTACTCAGAATAACTTCACGTGCCTTGGGGATACGGTATTAATAGAATTCTGTATTAGGCAAGTTGAGTTACATGATGTTTAAGGAATTTTTGGAAGGATAACTGGGCAGAGGAAGATATTCCTTCACTCTCTCCTTGTTCGTTCCTCACCACCCTCTCCCCCCAGCACAGACTGTCAGGGAGGGTCCTGTGCCAAAGCAGTCTTGGCGTCAACGAGGCAAATTTAAGTGTTCATCTTGAGTGTTCTAATTCCATTCCACCGCTTACTTGATCCCTCTCTCCTCCTTCTAACTGAATTTGAACTGTTTTTAAGGGAAGCAAAGTCAAAATCAGGCGTCCCCAAACTACGGCCTGCGGGCCACATGCGGCCCTCTGAGGCCATTTATCCAGCCCCTGCCGCACTTCCAGAAGGGGCACCTCTTTCATTGGTGGTCAGTGAGAGGAGCACTGTATGTGGCGGCCCTCCAACGGTCTGAGGGACAGTGAACTGGCCCCCTGTGTAAAAAGTTTGGGGACCCCTGGAAAATGGTTTGAAAGTAAACAAAATTCTAGGAACTCCAGAGACCGAGAACGTGCCGCCCAGTTGTGTCGGCAGAAGGCAGAAGCCTCGTCAGGACGGGCAGCCGCTGAGCCCTCACGCCCCGGTCCACTCCCCGGAGCTGTTCTTCCTGGGTCATGTGCTTGGGAAGAAATTCAGAGATGAGCCGAAAATGAGACCAGCAGATACTCAGCCTGCCAGCCACGAAATGCTCACACAAAAGGCCAGGCAAAGTGACTCACACCCCTTGTAGTAGACAGATTTTCCCTACTGTGTTTTGAAAGGGTTGGCTGGTTTCTAGGCTCCCTTCTGCCTTGTGCTTCCACATACTCGTCTGTCCACAGTGAGACAGAAATGAAACACACATGCGTGCACTGGGCACATGCCTGAGTGTGTCTGGTGAGAGGCATGCACGGACGGTGCTTACATTTCAAACAGCTCCTCTACATGACATGACTCATGTAAAGTCATGAGCACCTGTTTCTCCAGACTGCTGCAACCCACAGGAAGGCTGCCACGGTCGGTCTCCAAGGAGACTCCTGGGCCAGTTACCTTGACAATGCGTTCTCCCCCTCATCCATTTCGATGCCTGGGGGTTGCCTGGCACACTTTGCAGATACTCCTAGGAACCTTGACTGCTCAGAGGTTTTTCTATAGGTTTATTTCTAGTGATTCCGGGAGTTGAGAATCTTTATTGTCTATATAATTATTTTAGTTTTGTGATGCTAGTCTGACCGTTAAGAGATAAAGAGATAGTTTTGAATAGGGGCATTTAATAATGACTTTTTAAAATAATGAGTCAGGCAATTGGTCAGAAAGATTAGCCTGGGAGTGTAGCAAAGGCAGTCTTTTCAGAACTGATTTTTCAAAATGTGGTTTATAATTGGTGGTGTGGCCTTTCTGTGTTGTCCTCTCCGGTCTGCTAATTTGTACAGCATCCAGAATGGTCGTTTTGAAATATGAATCTGGTCATGTCGCCCTTCTACTTGCAAAATAAAGTCCAGCCATCTCAGCATGGCCTGCAAGAGCTCTCCTGACCTGTCCCCTGCCCACCAGTCCAGCCCCTCATCCTGCTGATGACATCCTCACATGCTGTACTCCAACCACAAACCTCCCCATCCCATCCCACCCTCCCCCAACACCTCCTGTGAGGCTCCTATTTGAACTTTAGGTCTCGACTGAGGTACATTTCTTTCTGAAATTCTTTCTGAATTTCTTTTGGAAATTCTTTCTGAATCTTTCTAAGGACAGTCAGATGTCACTTCTATATGCTCTTGTAGAACCTTGTATTAGATCATTCATTTATAGCTCTTCCTGCACAGTGTTTTGTGTTCCTATCTCTAGTCCCACATGAAGGAAGCATGTGATGTTTCTGGTCAGGAACTACGTTTTGTTCAAAAGTGTAGGGAAGCTGTGGGTGTAGGTGTACAGACATGGAAAGTCTCTTCCCAGCTGAAGTGGCTAATCACATGTTGTCTGTCTTATTCTTCCCCAACCACAACTTTCCTCTTGGCAAAGAGGAATAATTATTGTGGACACTCAGTCTTGACCTCTGTCTTCCTCCACCCTCAGAGGGTGTTGTAGAGAACATCCAAATAAAAGTGGAATTCTCTTTTTCAAAATAATGGCATTATTTTAATTATTTTACTGATCTCTCTGGACAAGGGAGATCTATGAGACAGCAAACCTTTTCTGTAAAGGGCCACCTGCTCTCTCTGTCTCCTGTGCACTTTTGATTTGGTTTGATTTTGTTTTACAAACCTTTAGAAATGTAAAAAATCTCTTAGTTCACAGGCCATGGCAGGATTTTGCCCTTCGGGGTATAGCTCGCCAACTTGCTTTAAAGCATAATATCAGTTTCACCAAGCCCTATCACCAAGGTCTTTAAGATAGCACTTCAATGAGGGGCCCTCAACCCCCATCTTACCCTTTCTCAGTTTGGCAGTGGTATGGATGTAACCTCTGGGCTTTGGGGCAGTCCGGTATTCTCTTCCTTTCTCTGTCAACTTTCTCGTCTGCCTGTCTCTGGTCTTTCCCGTTCTTTTTGCCCCCCTTCTCCTGGGAGTCGACTTGAAGGAATTAAGCTTTTCGGGTAAAGGGCAATATTTATTTTCTTTAAATCAGTAGAAAAGAGAGATAACAAAAAATATTTTTTAAAATAGTGTCTCTTTTTCCTAACATTTCCATTCTATTTAGGATTTCTGAATGAATTCTCTTAAAGGTATTTACTGTATATTTGTAGTCAAGGTTTCCTGAACATTAACTTGTTTCTGACTTAAGTCTTGTAGGTTGGGCAATAACTTAATCTGGATGTAAGAATGTGCATCCCATAAAGTTATCTGGTTTTTATTTTTTTCATCTGGACCGTTGAGTAGGCAATAACTCTGAGGAAGATAATTTGCCCATTGAAAAATCATGTTGCCTTCAAAAAATAAAGAAGAAAAGTCAGGTGCAAGTTCATAAAGCACTGACCATTTTAAAAATAATGTGGCAAGTGCTCTTTTGAAAGATTTACACAGTTGAACATACTAAGAATTGGCATTTTTGAATAATCTGTGGAACTTTTCAATGTATCTTTTCAATAATATATCAATTTTTGTTCATTAATGGTAGCAAACTTCCCATACCAATACAAGATGTTAATAAAAGGATAGGCCCTGGCAGGTTGGCTCAGTGGTAGAGCATCAGCCTGGCATGCAGGAGTCCTGGGTTTGATTCCCGGCCAGGGCACACAGGAGAAGCGCCCATCTGCTTCTCCACCCCTCCCCCTCTCCTTCCTCTCTGTCTCTCTCTACGCCTCCCGCAGCTAAGGCTCCATTGGAGCAAAGTTGGCCCGGGCGCTGAGGATGGCTCCATGGCCTCTGCCTCAGGCGCTAGAATGGCTCTGGTTGCAGCAGAGCAACGCCCAGGATGGGCAGAGCATCACCCCCTGGTGGGCATGCCATGTGGATCCCGGTCGGGTGCATGAGGGGGTCTGTCTGACTGCCTCCCCATTTCCAGCTTCGGAAAAATACAAAAAAAAAAAAAAAAGAAAAAGAAAAAAAATAACAGGATAAACCATGTGTAAGGCTGAGTAAAATATGATAACTTTATTTCATGCTCAGTTTTTCTGTAAATTGAAAATAGTTCTAAAAATAAACTTCATTAATTTTTTTTAAAAATCACCCTAACTATTCATTTCTAGGGCTACCATAACAAAGTACCACAAACCAGGTGGCTTAAAAGAAACAAACTTATCGTCTCTGATTTTCGGTCGGAGGCTAGCATCTGAGATCAAGACGTCAGCAGAGCCAGTTCCTTCTCAGGGCGAAGGAAGGATCTATTCCAAGCCTCTCTTCTTGGCTTCTTTATGGCCACCTTCTTCCTGTGTCTCCTCACATTATCTTCCCTTGTATGTCTCTGTGTCAAAATTTCTTCGTTTTATAAGGACACCAGTCATACTGGATTTGGACCCACTCTAATGGCCTCGCTTACCTATGTAATGACCCTGTCTCCAAGTAAGATCACATCCTGAGATACCAGGGATTAGGACTTCAAAATAAAAAAATTTGGGGTGGGAAACAGGATTCAACCCATAACACTAACCCCCTCTCCCAAAATGAACATTTCTGTAATGCCTCACATTTTCCCAGGCATTTTCCATGTATCACATCTGTTAACCGGGCCTTTTCTTCCGCAGCGATAGTCAGCAGCTGCAGCTTCTATACCTGGAGTGTATTCTGTCCGTGCTCAGCAGCTCCTCGTCCTGCATGCACCTGCACAGAGGCTTCACCGACCTGATCTGGTGAGCACACTCCCGGTGTCCCCACCAGCCACCGGGCTCGCTCCTCCCGCCATTGTGGTGGTGGGCCCCTTCCCACAGCAGCCGTGACCCACCCGCCATTCCATCTGTCTGTAAATGTTTCCGAGGGCAAGATGCTTTGCTAACATGCACCAGAGAGAAACTGACAATTACTGGGATAGAACAGGCTTCCAAAACCCTCTTGCATTTGTTTACATCAAAGGATCCTAACAGTCAGAAATGAGGAAAGGATTAATATTTTCTAGGTCATTCATTTGCTGTAAAAACATGTAAAGGCTCTATAAAGTTATAGGGGGTGAGGGGCCAGAGACAGTGAACGTTATTCTTAGCCGTGCCGAGTACATTCTCCACCTCAGCCTGAATACCAGTCACTTAGTCGCAGTCAGAGATTCACACGAGTGACAGGGCCTGCAGGCAGCCAGTGACTCAGTCGCTCTGGGTTCCTGGGCTTAGACACCAGGAGGACTGAATGATGTGTGTCAGAATTTTAAATTAACTTCTCAAAATAACTTTGTTACTTATAGTAAAATGAAACTTTATAACTGAGCCAGTTCCCATTTTGAGTCAATTTCTTGACATAGGTCTGTTTTCCTGATGTTTCTTTTGATATTTGGTTAACCCTAGCTTGACTTATGAAATAAAGTATTTTATTCATACACCCGGAAATGATGGAGAAACACAGCAAACTGGGGCTGGTCATAGCCAGAAAAGGCAGCCGTAAAGAACCCAACACTGACAGTCCCTTGTGTAGTAGCATCTGGTCTTTGCACTAGGGGTAGTATTCACATTTATCCTTCGGCTTATCCTGAAGCATTTTTTTCTCCCCCTCTCTTCCCAGGAAAAACCTTTGCCCTGCTCTCATTGTGATCCTGGGAAATCCAGTTCATGACAAAACCATCACCTCTGCTCACAGCAGCACAGGTGTCAGCATGGAGTCGGACTCGGCGTCCCCAGGAGTCTCTGACCACGGCCGGGGCTCCGGCTGTTCCTCCACCGCGCCTGCCCTGAGCGGGCCCGTGGCTCGGACCATCTACTACATCGCAGCAGAGCTGGTCCGGCTGGTGGGGTCGGTGGACTCCATGAAGCCCGTGCTCCAGTCCCTGTATCACCGCATGCTGCTCTACCCCCCGCCCCAGCACCGGGTGGAAGCCATCAAAGTAATGAAAGAGGTAGGGATGCACTGAAGAACACCACCGCGCCTGCCCGGCGGACTGAGCACACTGTTTTATAAGCAGGAGGCAGTCAGAAAATGTGTTGCCATCACCTGTTAGAGCTTAACTGCTACCACACTATATCCAGTAACAGATAGTCTCTTTAGGGTTGAGGTGTGTGTGTGTGTGTGCGTGTGTGTGTGTGTGTGTGTGTGGTGCACACGTGCATATGTGTGTGTGTGTTGGGAGCCGGCGTCAGGAGAGTTGTTGATAAGTGCTTGCAGGTACAGAGCCATTTAATATTTAAGCTGCATATATCTGACTGGGCTTTGGGCTAAGATGTCCTTCTGTCCCGTTAGGTGCTGTTTGCACAGATATATGTAACTACTCACCTTTGCCTAAACTGGATTTCAAAACTTTATACTCAGGTTGTACATAACCCAGAAAAGAGCATTGCTAACCTCTGATTAGTAGAAGGGAGCCCTCTGCCCCCTCCCTGTCTAGGCCTCGTGTCTCCCAAGCATCATGACCCCAGCCAGAATGTCAAGTTTGCTCAGCTGGCCCCGGCCCTCCCAGCGTGCCTCTTCTTGGTTTTGAGGAGGACTGGGGGTTGTTTTCAAGGTACTTTAGACAAGGATTTCTCCGCTTTCTGTCAACCAAAAAAAAAAAAAGTGATCAACATTTTTTTGTGTTTGCAAACTTGTTTGTGAAGGGCAAATTACAGACGCTTTTGGGTGCCTAGCATCAAAAACAACAGGATAAAAAAATTCCCTTGTTCATGATTCATTTATTTTAAGCAATATTTGCTACTCACCATTTCTAAAAAGCTCAATTTGAAATGCTTCGTGGTGGTGTTTTAATGAGATATGACTGTCATGAATGATGGAAAGTTCTGACCCAATGTTTCTAGAAATAAAAAAGCAAGCCAGTATTCATTGCAGGTGAAGAAAATCTGTGAGCACACAATAATAAACACATTTCTCTTACCTACTGTATGCCAGGCACTTCACAGACATGAGCTTTAATATTCATGATAACTTTGCGACCTTGAATACCATCTCTGTAGGCAGTGGAGATCGAAGGGTCACTTGAGTAACCAATCCCGACTAGGTTGGTGAACACAGTACAGTTTGGGGGGCGGGTGAGACTAGACTACTTTGTCACCACCCAAACAGCAGTGGCCCTCCCCTGGGGACTCAGCCCTGCCTGTTAAGCTTGTCACCTGGGTGGGAGAAGTGAACTTTTTCTGAATAGACAGATCTTTAAGGAAAAGAAAGAGTCATGCTCAGCTCCTCCTCCACTGGGAGGAAGTGAGAGAAAGAGAGGAGAGAGGCCCAGAATTTTGTTCCATTGGATGTGCCTCCTCATAGAAACACGACGTCAGGAAAAAGACATTCTCCCCCCACAAAGAAACTGAGTCTTCAAAGGGTTAAATGATTTGCCTAAGGTCACAAAGAGAGAGAGAAATGGTACAAACCCTGGTCTCTCTGAGCCTAGACCTAGACCTATGGTTCTTTCCTGCACCACACTTACTACTGGGCTTGGCTTTGACATTGCACTGCAGATGATTGTAGGAGCTCCTTTGCCTGGCCAGCTCAGTCCTCCTTTCATAAGCCTCAGCGTAGGAGTCAGGGTTTGAATCCTCTCTCAGCCACTTACCAGCTACATTATAGTAGCTGAATCATCTAGCTCTGAACTTACAGTTTTTTCATTCTTACATCATAGTAATATGCAAAGGGTGCAAGTTCAAAATATGAAGTTTGTATAAGTATGTTGTAGGTACAAAGTGCTAAACAAATATTTGGTGTCCTGATTGCTACCCTAAGGAAGAGAAAAACCAAACATGGAGACTGGAAAGAGCTGGTCCTCGTTACCTCCTGCCCAGAGCAGCGTGCCAGTTCTAGAAAGTCTCTTTATCTCCTGCCCAGAGCAGCGTGCCAGTTCTAGAAAGTCTCGTTATCTCCTGCCCAGAGCAGCGTGCCAGTTCTAGAAAGTCTCTCTATCTCCTGCTGCTGCCTTTCTTTTGTCTTTCTAGACTTAGGTTCATAAATCACCATTGTTGACAGTTTTTTCATTCTCCAATGGTTCCTTATTATCTCTCAAGTTTGAACTACTCTTCCCAGTTTCTAGGCTGTTCTGTGTTCATTCTCATTTCCCATCTTTTCCCAGAATCCCCCTTGTTCCATCTGACCGGCCCTCCTCTGTTCAATTCCCAGCTTCCTGCCTCTTTTCACACTCGCCCTCCCCTGCTCTTGTTGGCCACTTCCGCTTAGCTGAGCGGTTGATTACCATAGCTAGGCACTGCTGGCACCTCACCTTAGCTCATTTACAGTCTCCCCTAGGAAGAAAATGTGCCCCGTTTCCAGATGGAGAAGTGAGGCTCTATGAGAAGTTGGTACTTGCTCCAAGTTCCTGTAGAGTTAAAACATGAACCCAGCTCATCTAAATACAGCTGCATCTTTGCTCTCAAGATCCTCTTCTTCATGGCTTTGCTTCCTCAGACCACTGATTTGCTCTGCTTAAGATCCCATCTCACCAATGACAACTTACAACAAACTACAGGTGGCAGCAAACTGTGTCACAGGTCCACATGGAACAAACTTCTCATCTCCTAAATATATTCTGTTGCTTTTCTATGTTTCCCCTGATACTTGGCGCTGTAGTACTTGAATCAGAATAAGCATTTAATATATTTTTGATGGTGACGGATGGACGTGAAGACAGACTACCTGCAAAGAGGGCATTTTGTAAGCAGCAGCAAACTTTCTTTCCCCCTCGGAGTTGACAGGCACTGAGCTTGTTGCTGCCCACAGTAGAGCCCCATGATGCCTGGATGCTATATAAATACTTTGCCTACAGGGTATGCAGGTGTCTAAATGCATTTTAAATAACTTCCTTACTGCTGCAAAGGAAACGGGTATTATGTTTTCCCCTTCTTCACAGCTGTCCTAGTTTGCCAAGGCTATTTCTCAGAGCAGGGCTGGACTCAGACACCAGCCTAAGTAGCGTGTCCAGGCAGCGCGACCCCATGAGTGCAGCAGACTAATGTGGTCCAGAGGGTTCTGAAAAGCAGTGCCTCCACCTACATACGACAGCACCCAGGATTTGGGAAGGTTGGTAACCTAGAAACCAAAATGTGCTGGGTTTATGCACACAAAGAGAACCACTGGGCACCCAGGATGTTTGTTTAGCCTTTTGGAGTTTGAACTTCCTGTTCTCTTTGTAATTTGTTACAGTGCTATGTGTACTGGGTACCTATTAATCAAAGACATGCAGGACCGTTTGTTTTTCAAAGTATATTTACTTTTCTGTTTCCTCTTTCCCCAAAATGAACAGTAACCAAAAAGTACACCTTGCTTCCTCTCCTCTCTCCCATGGTTCGGCTTTCGAAGGAATGTCCTGCCCCTCATTAGACCTGTGCCACCCAACCCTGAGCTCGTACTCCTCCTCCCCACTCAGAGAAGCTGCCGCTAAACGCGTCTTCCCTCTCTTTAAATATTTGTTGTAGGTTTTTCAGAAGCTTAATGATTCAGTCACCTTTTCTTCTAGATTTGGAAACAGCTGAGCAATAAACACAAGATTAATGTGGGAATTAGTATATCTAATCTAATCTATTACTGGTAAGGCTACATTAGAGAATGTAATGGCTCCCAAGAAAAAGTGGTATTTCCCACTCCATTTCCCCTGACATGCACTTACCTTTCTAGCAGCCACTTCACTTAGACGCAGGCCTGGCAGTGTGTGTGTGTGTGTGTGTGTGTGTGTGTGTGTTGGGGGAGGGGGTTCCAATGTCAAAGAAATAGCATGTGGAGAAAAAAATAAAAGCTTCATTTCTCTGCCTCCTAAAGAGCAGGAATTCCCAATTTCTGGGGTAAAAAAGGAAATATGAAAAAATGGGAAGAAGAGTGCCCCTCAAAATATAACTTTTTCTACTTAATATACATTTTCCTGCAACTGTGATTCACTTTGAAAATAATGAACACAGGGCTAGGGATCTACTCCAATACACTTAAGTCACCAATCTTTCCTTGAATTAATTTAGCCTCAAATTGAAAATTTCCATAAAGACTTCTACCATATGGAAATAAAAAATCCATACTGAACAATTATGAAAATTCTATACATGAAAACTTATAAAATGCAGCCATCCACCACACAGAAGGATATGTATAACTTCAGTGCATAGCTTCTAATTCTCCAATTTAGGTTGTTGGGGGAAAAAAAGCAGATTAAATTAAAAGGAAGCAGAAAGGAGGAAAAACAAGGATAAAACAGAAAGTAATATGATAAAGAGCAAATATAATATAGTAGATCAACAAGGTAAAAAATACTAGGAATCTGAAAAGACCAAAAAAAAAAAAAAAACTCCTGGCAAAAGCAATAAAAAAAATTCCAGAATTGATAAAAACAAACAAAAAGAAGAATGAAAAAAAAATGCATATAACTATAGATGTTATAAACTTCAAAGAAAGTATTAAGACAAATAGGCCAGTAAATTTGTTAACTTAGATAAAATTAATTAATCCCTAAGAAACAACACAACCTTTAAAAAGCTGTCTCATGAGGATGTTGAAGACCTAAATAGCCCCATTATCTTTAAGGAAATTGAATCAGTAGTTAAAACCATTCCATTAGAAAAAAATTACCCCATACAGCTTTAGAAAGAAATCAGACCAACATTCAAGGAACAGGTCATTCTAACACATGAACTGTCGCAGAGAGTAGGCAGAAGGAATTCTCATCTCCACCAGTACGGAACTGAGGAACTAGGAACCCAGTGTTCACTCTTCATCAAAACCTAGATCAGTTTTTAAAACCTTGTGCTTTTTTTTTTATAATAGTCACTGTTCCATTATTTCTACTTTATTATAGCTACTTGGGAGCCCACAGCGTCTGTGTGATTTGGCAGGACCCAGCTCTACTGAACCCGAATCCAGAAAAAGATCGATTTCAAAAAGAAAGTCTCATCTGGATCTTCTCAAACTGTATGATACATTCTCCTTTTTACATCTATGTTGCTTAGCAAAGGCTGCTTCTCTAAATACTCTTAACCTTGTTTTGAAATTCTTGAAATGTTATGAATCTACATTATATGAAATGTTAATATTTAATAGCATACACACAGGCCATATAAGATTTTATCCCAGTTTATTATCATCAAATAACTTTCCATATTTTTGTATTGACAAAAAAACCCAGTGTACAAAATTAAATGTACAAAAATGATTCATTGGGGTTACTTTAGGGAAAAACTTTTTAAATTATATTACAGTAACTATAGGATTCCTCCTTTAGTTATAGGATTCCTTTTAGCTGTAGGATTTCCTTTTCCCCTTAGAAAACTAAATATTATTTGATTTGTAATAGCTGTATTCACATGAACTATTTAGGAATATGTCTATTCCATAGAAGATGTGCACATTATCATAATCATAGTCATTATAACTATTTTCTGTTTGAAAACTGAACATAATACAATGGTGAGACTGCTGATTGCGTGTCCTGGTGAAGATTATAAACTCCCATCTGGAGTTTCGTTTGTACCCAAATAAACCAGCCAACCCTGATAGCGTGATTCAAGGTGGGCCGCTTTACTGGGAGGTTCTCCTTCACCAGCCCCAGAGTGTTTGTTTCAGTTCCTTTTCACGCGGCCCATTTAATTTCAGGTAAATTAGAGGACATAGTTTGAATACGGGCCTGTTCACCAGTCTGACAGTTCTTGTTCATTTTGGAGCGTGTTCCAACATTTCTTGTGTCGGTGGCGTTTTCTCCTTTGCACGCTTTCAGCATCATGGATGGCATGACGGAAGCGTGCATCAAGGGTGGCATCGAGGCTTGCTACGCCGCCGTGACCTGCGCCTGCACCTTGCTCGGGGCCTTGGACGAGCTCAGCCAGGGCAAGGGCTTGAGCGAGGGCCAGGTCCAGCTGCTGCTCCTGCGCCTGGAGGAGCTGAAGGACGGGGCCGAGTCGAGCCGAGACTCCATGGAGATCAACGAGGCCGACTTCCGCTGGCAGCGGCGGGTCCTGTCCTCGGAGCACACGCCGTGGGAGTCGGGGAACGAGAGGAGCCCGGACATCAGCATCAGCGTGACCACGGACACGGGCCAGACCACTCTGGAGGGCGAGCTGGGGCAGACCACACCCGAGGACCACTCCAGACACCACAAGAACGGCCTCAAGTCCCCGGCCAGCCAGGAGAGCAAGGAGACGCTGAGCAAAGGGTCCGAGCCGGACGCCGGAGACCAGCCGGACGTGGTCCAGAGGAGCCACACGGTGGCGTACCCCGACATTACCAACTTCCTGTCGGTGGACTGCAGGATGAGGTCCTACGGGTCGCGGTACAGCGAGAGCAATTTTAGCATCGATGACCAGGACCTTTCCAGGACGGAGTTCGATTCCTGCGATCAGTACTCCATAGCAGCAGAAAAGGATTCGGGGAGGTCCGACGTGTCGGACATCGGGTCGGACAACTGTTCGCTGGCCGACGAAGAGCAGACCCCGCGGGACTGCCTGGGCCACAGGTCCCTGCGGACCGCGGCTCTGTCTCTCAAGCTGTTGAAGAACCAGGAGGCCGACCAGCACAGCGCCAGGCTGTTCGTGCAGTCCCTGGAGAGCCTGCTTCCCCGCCTGCTGGCCCTGCCCAGCGTGGAAGAGGTGGACTCCGCCCTCCAGAACTTTGCCTCTACCTTCTGCTCAGGTTGGTATGAACAGTATTTGCTGTGGAGTCCACGAGAATATGCAGTCATTAACAGGCAATGACTATCATGCTTGTTTGAAGTGCTCCAGGCACCTTAATGAATCTTTGGGTTTCTTAAAGAGAGTGGAGGAATGTCAGACTTACTGGTGGTGGTTCGTTTGAATAGTAGGTAATTGATGGCTGGAATATATTCTCTTGAGGGTGATAAATGTACTGCTCACAAAAACTAAGGGATATTTCAAAATGAATATGAAGCGATAAAAGCATTTGATTTTTTTTTTATTAAACAAGAACATCAGAAAAGCAAACAAGCAAAGAAAGTTGTTCTATTATGCAAATGAGATGTAAAACCAACGTTTATTTCCTTGGTGAAAGTGCACTATAGCAAAGGCTGAAAGTACTAGAGTATCTGCACGTTCCCTGGTCCCCTAACTTTTGTGAGCATGTATATTGTGTGAAGTGAGGAGTGAGAGGCAACTGCGTTCTAGAAAGCAACTGCTGACTAAAACAAAACGGCAATCTGTGGTTCCCAAAACACTGGATTCTTAATGTGCTTCTAGGTCTTGGTGTGTAAAAATCATAGCGAACACACTTTTGGTATATCAGTGTACAAACTGTTTTGAATGAGGTCTTGGATGAGGTGGAGGTTGGGCTCAGGTAGATGCAAGCCATCTTTCCAATGTGTTCTCAGTTCCCCTGAACTTCCAAATAGTGTGTGATGCTCTGGTGTACTTGGGAAACAGCCCGTTTTTCCAACCTCAGACCCTTCCTGTCTGTAAAATGTGAACTTTGTGACCCAGACCATATTTGAACAGGAGAACTGTGGGGAAAGTGTTCTGGAAAGGCATGCTGGTTTTAGCAAAGGGCGGACGATAGCCACCTAGAATTCTGGTGAAGGAAGGAGAAGGAGAGTACAGGGAAATAGCGTTTCACACAGTGAGTGGTAAATATAAACATAATTTTCTTGCAAGGCACTTGTAAAGGGAAAACCCTGTTCTTTCCTACTGTGTGTTTCTTCCCTGGGGGGTCTCCTTAACTAGTCACACAGGACACTTCACTTTTGACACTTCTGGCCACCAAATACGTGGACGTTTTTCCCTGTAATAAGCAAGTCTCTGACACCAGCTGAGTGTTCGGTTTAACTCAATTCTGATGCCTTTACCCAGAGAGAGTGTCATATCTCAAGGGTAAGGGCTCAATCCCACCAGACTACCCCCACCCCCATTTCAGATGCCTGTTGCAATCTGTGAATTGGAGGTTCCCATCACCCCCTCTTAGATTTAATTAGTTTGTTAGAGCAGCTCACAGAACTCAGGAAAATACATATTTAGGTTTACCAGCTTGTCAAAGGCTAGGCTGAAGGGCACGGATGGACAGCCAGGTGAAGAGATACACAGGGCCAGGTGTGGGAGGGTCCAGGTGAAGAGATACACAGGGCCAGGTGTGGGAGGGTCCAGATGAAGAGATACACAGGGCCAGGTGTGGGAAGGTCCAGGTGAAGAGATACACAGGGCCAGGTGTGGGAGGGTCCAGATGAAGAGATACACAGGGCCAGGTGTGGGAGGGTCCAGGTGAAGAGATACACAGGGCCAGGTGTGGGAGGGTCCAGGTGAAGAGATACACAGGGCCAGGTGTGGGAGGGTCCAGGTGAAGAGATACACAGGGCCAGGTGTGGGAGGGTCCAGGTGAAGAGATTCACAGGGCCAGGTGTGGGAGGGTCCAGGTGAAGAGATACACAGGGCCAGGTGTGGGAGGGTCCAGGTGAAGAGATACACAGGGTCAGGTGTGGGAGGGTCCAGGTGAAGAGATACACAGGGCCAGGTGTGGGAGGGTCCAGGTGAAGAGATACACAGGGCCAGGTGTGGGAGGGTCCAGGTGAAGAGATACACAGGGCCAGGTGTGGGAGGGTCCAGGTGAAGAGATACACAGGGCCAGGTGTGGGAGGGTCCAGGTGAAGAGATACACAGGGCCAGGTGTGGGAGGGTCCAGGTGAAGAGATACACAGGGCCAGGTGTGGGAGGGTCCAGGTGAAGAGATACACAGGGCCAGGTGTGGGAGGGTCCAGATGAAGAGATACACAGGGCCAGGTGTGGGAAGGTCCTGTGCCTAAGCCCAAGAGCCTCTGTCCCCATGGAGTTGGAGTGCATGGATATTCACCAGCCTGGAAGCTCCCCAAACCCGCTCCCATTGGGGTTTTATGGCGGCTTCCTCACATAAGCATGGTCAGTTATTAACTTCAGTTGTAGCCCCTTCTCCCCTCTCTGGAGTATGGAGTAGGAGATGAAACTGAAAATTCCAAGCTTCTCATCATGGCTTGGTCTTTCTAGCAACCAGTCCCCACCCAGGAGCCCACCCAGAGTGACCTCATTAGAACAAAAGATGCTCCCGTTTCTCTTATCACTTAGAACTTTACAGGGGTTCCAGGAGCCCTGTGTCAGGGAGGAGATCACAGACAAGTATGAGAACAAGAGATGCTTCTAGTATTCTTACTTAGGGAACTACAGGGGTTTTCGGACTCTGTGCCAGGAACAGAACAACATATATATTTTCTATTATCTCACAGTAATACAGGAAAAAGCAATTAATGGGTACAAAAAGTTTATGGTAGAAATCAATGATTGCCTGACCCCAGGGTTCTCAACTGTACCTTCCCCTGAAATTAAAGGGTCTCTTGACCATAGAATGCTGAGGTGGATGGACCTCCCTGGGCCTGTGCTCAGATGAAAAGGACTAATGGTCCTGAGGGCCAACAGAGAACTGTAACAGCCAAGATCACCATTTGACCTTCCACCGCTGAGCTTTGAACACGTGTTCGTCATTGTGCTGACTACATTTATCATTATTTGTTGATATATCCATCGTCCCCTCTATACTTTCAGCTCCTTGAGACTTGCAAACATGTCTAGCTCATGACATCACACATGCACACAACTTCCAACAAAAAGTACATCATACATAAACCCAAAAATATTCTAACCCAGTTACTGAGACTTGGTCAGAGCTGACTGCTGTGTTTAGAGGTAGCTTAATACATGTCTTTAAGAAGCTGATTGAGCCTGGCCTGTGGTGGCGCAGTGAATAAAGCGTCGACCTGGAATGCTGAGGTCACCGGTTTAAAACCCTGGGCTTGCCTAGTCAAGGCTCATATGGGAAGCAACTACTATGAGTTGATGCTTTCCTGTTTCTCCCCCTTCTCTCTCTTCTCTCTCTCTCCCCACTATCTAAATATCAATAAATTAAAAAAGAAAAAAGAAGAAGCTGTTTGACCAGATTATCCTTTGCAAAAAGGACAAAAAAATGTACTTCAACACAGTTATATTTAAGGAAATACAGAGAAGATATAGAACTTCTAATCCTGAGCTTCTCAAATAACTAACCTATCTTGGAGTGTGGAAAAAGATCTATAAATTCTCAGCTTTCATAACTGCACTGTGATTCTTTTTATGACCTGAAAATACCAGTTTTAGAGCCTAGTTGACATTTTTTTTCTCAATATTTTTCCTTTGTGAATTAGATATAAAAATAAAGTTTGGATGTTTGATTTCCATGAAGGAACTCACACACATACATAAAATTCATGTTTTGCTCAAAGACTGGGAAACACGTAAATACTCTTCTTAAAAATATTTTTTCCTAATATCTTTTAGACTATCATCATTAAATTTGACATCTTTTATTGGAAGATTCCTACTGTGTATGTTTGTGTGTGTGTCTCGTTTCTCTCTGTCTCCATGTTTCTCGTGCTGACACACACACAAAGCTGCATCTTCCGTAAACATATAGAGAAGTTTTTCTGTGCTATATGCTAAGGGACCCAAGCTATGCATGGCTTATTCCCAATAGATATTTATTGTCTGCAGATTGATGAATTTGCTTATTGGTTCCTAAAGAGGTGAAATAGTTCCTAGACTGAAGGAGTCATGGGTGGAGCCTGAATTGGAAGGAGAGTTCACAGCCCTCTGGAAGGGTCTGTTAGGGCCTAGGAACCTGTTTTCTTCCCAGCTGGAATATTCTTTTTTTATTCTTTTTTCTGAAGTTGGAAACGAGGAGGCAGTCAGACAGACTCCTGCATGCACCGGACTGGGATCCACCCGGCACGCCCACCAGGGGGCAATGCTCTGCCCATCTGGGGCGTTGTTCTGTTGCAACCAGAGCCATTCTAGCACCTGAGGCAGAGGCCACAGAGCCATCCTCAGCGCCCGGGGCCAACTTTGCTCCAATGGAGCTGCAGGAGGGGAAGAGAGAGACAGAGAGGAAGAAGAGGGGGAGGGGTGGAGAAGCAGATGGGTGCTTCTCCTGTGTGCCCTGGCCGGGAATCGAACCCGGGACTCCTGCATGCCAGGCCGACTCTCTACCACTGAGCAAACTGGCCAGGGCCCCAGCTGGAATATTCTTGGAGAGAGGAGCTCGACAGCTGGCTCTGCCCGGCTTGGTGTTCTGGCCTCAAGGCGGACAGACTGGCAAACATTGCTGAGCCCCAAGAACAGCAGTGTATCAGATCCCAGCGCTGCCTGTAGCGTCAGTAATAATGTCCTTGAGTCACCAAGAAAGAGTTAAATTAAATTTAGGGCCTTCTATTTAAAATTAACATTATCCATACAAAATAACTCAGCTGCAGAAGTGTCAGCATTTAAACAGGTAAGATTTGGCCCTCAAATAACTTAATGTTTATAAATAACATCCCCCAATAATTCCAGATAAATGAGTTGTCAAGTGGTCAAGACTGACTTCCGAGGGCCCTGCCTCATTTCCTACAAGAATTAGGAAATATGATCCTAGCAAAGATTTTATAAAAATTGAAGCTAAAGCAAATCTTGGCCTTTGTGTTCTTGTGCCTTTCAAATCAATATTTACAGTGCGTGCAAAACAGGGCTTGAGTGAATGTTTTATGTGGCCCCATAAGTCATAGAAACTGCTCACATTTAGAGGTCTATGAAATGTCCCATCAGGTGCTTTATGTTTGGGCATTAATTTTTTTACATATAGAAATCAATACATTGAAATTTATAAGTAGAAACCGATAATGTTGTGACATTAATTTTTACATGCAGAAATCAATATATTGAAATGTCAAAATCTTTTGGTTTTTTTCCAAATATGATTTTTATTGATTGTCTGTACCTATGTTAGTCACTGGTCTTTTCATTGTGGTGACCTCCACAGTGCTTTTACCAATTAAGACTTCGTCTGTTACCAAATGACAGACCCCTCGCTCTGTGGTTCAGCTGCCAACAGGCTAATCTCAGTTCCCACTGTGGTTTAATGGAGCACATTGACTCCACTGTGGGTCAGCCACTGGATGCTGGCCTGGTCTATCACTCCCTCCCCTTGCAAAGATTACCTCCAAGATGAGTAAAAGAAAGCCCTGGCCAGTTAGCTCAATTGGTTGAGTGTTGTCCCAAAACGACAAGGTTGCAGGTTTAATCCTCGGTCAGGACACACATGGGAAGCAACCAATAAATGCACAACTAAGTGGAGCAACAGATGGATACTCCCATTCCCCCTCCTCTCCCTCTCCCTCCCTCTCTCTGTCTCTTATTAATGAATAAAAAATAAAAAAAAAGTAAGCCCTGGCCGTATAGCTCAGTTGGTTGGAGTGTGCCCTGTAGCAAAGGTTGCTGGTTCAATTCCCTGGTCAGGGCACATACAGGAGCAGCTTGATGTTCCTGTCTCTCTCCCTACCTCTCTCTCAAAAAAAAAAAAAAAAAAAAAGATTCAAAATTAACATCAATATGTTAATACTCATCTCAAAATGGTATGATTGTAGATTTTCTTCTTTGTACCTTTTTCCAAATCACTAAAAATGTTTTCTTATAAATTCTATCATCAGACTCAGCCTGACCAGGCAGTAGCACATGGCTAGAGCATTAACAAGGGATTCTGAGGACCCAGGTTTGAAACCCTGAGGTCACCGGCTTGAGCACGGGCTCATCTGGTTTGAGCATGGGCTTACCAGCTTGAGTGCAGGGTTGCTGGCTTGAGCATGGGATCATAGACATTACCTCATGTCTATGAGCACAAAAGGTCACTGGCTTGAAGCCCAAGGTTGCTGGCTGGAGCAAGGGGTCACTAGTTCAGCTGGAGTTCCCCTTCTAGTCAAGGCACATATGAGAAAGCAATCAATGAACAATCAAGGTACTGCAACTGTGAGTTGATGCTTCTCATCTCTCTCCCTTCCTATCTATCTGTCTCTGTCTCTCTGTCTCTCTCTCTCTCACACTAAAAAAAGAAAATTAGAATCATAGGCTTAAAGAAATCTGTTTTCAAGAAAATCATATAATCTGGGTATAAAGGTTTAAAAAATTGATGATGCCCAGCTTGCTGAGTGGGTCAAAGAGTGTTCTTATACATAGTTGGAGGAAGAATTGGTATATACAACTATTTGGAAGATATTTTGGCTCCATCAGACTTAATATTATGTCTTTATTCTACTCTTAGGAATTTATCCCATACATATACTTGCAGAAGTGCTAAAAGTTATTTCATTCTTTCAGCTTTTTTCATAAAGAACATCTTAATAACAAAGGGAGAAAATGAACTTTATAGAGCACTGGAAATAAAACAAATAGCCAGAATATCTTTAAGGGTGTGGTTTGTATAGTTTGTCACCCCAATTTGAAGGCTTCTATTACATTTAGAAAAGTATGTCTTTATGTGTTACTGTAAAAAAACATCCTATATGCACCACTGCATCTAGTTCTCATAGCAAATTTGTTCATTCATTCTTATCTGTTCATCCAGCCAATATCTTTTCAGGGTCGACTATATGCCAGGCACTGTTCTAGGCATTGGGGTTTGTCTAGTGAACAAGACTAACGAAGTCCCATCCTCTCATAGATCTGACATAACCGTGGGTAGTAATAGTGGTGGTAGAAGATCAGTATACTAATATAATGCCGGGTAGAATAAATGCTGTTGAGGCAATGGGAGAACTCAAGGTGAGGAAGAAGAGTACTGTAAGGGGGAGGTCGGTGGGGACTTTATTTTAGATGGAGATAAAAGGGAAGGTCTCTGAATAGCTGGCACTTCAGCAGCCACCTGAAGGTACTGAGGGAACCAGTCATCCAGAAATCTGCGGAGACCGTTCTGGTAAGTGGGGAAAAGGCCCGAAGCAGGCCCCGGCCTGGTGAGGTCAGGTGTGGCAGCAGGGAGTGGAAGGAGAGAGGAGGGAAGTGAGGTTTTATTGTGACAGGAAGCTGTTGATGCGTTTGAGCAGGAGATACACGTGGTCAAATATTCTGCCCATTTTTGGGTAGAAAGCTGAAACTTTGAGGATTTGAGTGATTTTAGCAAAGTGGCTGGTATGTAACACAAGATTTGCCCAGGTCAATGGACTCTACCAGGCTGGCTGGGGTGTGTAGCTGTCCCCAAAGACATGCCTTGCTGGCTGCCCTTGCTTTCCAGAAATGTCCCACCTGGTGCACGTTCCCATCTCTAGGGCTGCTTCGTGGCTCTGCGGAAGCAGTCCTGCGAGGGCAGTGTGAGCAGCCCCTCGGGGCTCTTGGTCCTCCCCCTCAGGCATGATGCACTCGCCCGGATTTGATGGGAACAGCAGCCTCAGCCTGCAGATGCTGATGAACGCGGACAGCCTGTACACGGCCACGCACTGCGCTCTGCTCCTCAACCTGAAGCTCTCCCACGGCGACTACTACCGCAAGCGGCCCGCCCTGGCTCCCGGCATGCTGGTGAGTGCACGTGCTCCACTCGGACCTCTGGGGACAAGCAGAGCCGGCAAGCTGAGCTTCGGTGCCCTGTGGGGGACAGCGCTGTGGAGGGTGGAAAGAGACGAGATGCGATTTGCACAGTACAACTAGCCGCAGAGTATACCTTGCTCCAGAGAGTGCAGGGCCCCGAGTGGCTGCCAAGGGCCCAGTGACTTCATCTGGTGGCATTATTCAACACACACATAAGACACATTCAAAAACACTTGATCAGCACGTTAAGTAGCAGCAGAAGATGTGAAGGGAACAGTCCCTTTTGCTAAAAATGAAGGTGTCTTTTACAAAAACATTTCATTGTCTTCCAAAATGTACCAAGACCTACTCGTGACCGAAAGCTAAGCTTGCTCATTGTCCACAACAAAGCACCTTCCTTCTGGAAGGTGTGGGATGAGAAGGACAGTGCTCACCCTGTGGTCAGCTCCCCTGCCTGCACAGGCCACTCCGTGGTGGACCCTAACGTAAGTCCGGGAGCCTCTCCGTGGAGCTGCGTGAAGGGTATAGGGAACCGTTTGTCTGTTTGATGAAGTTTAAATTCCCAAGGGTCAGGTGGCCCCATGAGTATAAAGATCTCTCGACACACCCGTGTGTTTTCAGGGAGCGTTCCGTCGCGGCTGCTGCAGGGCAATGGGAAGGAGCCTGGTCAATATTTCTGTGCGGTTTCTAATCCTCCCACACATCAGAGGAGACAAAAATATAAAATTCAGTGTCCCTAATCCCGCAGTAGGCTTTCTTAAAAAGAGATCATCGATGGAAGGAACTTCATGAAGCATGGAACTTCTCCATCTCAGGTTTCCCCGAGCCCGGATCAGCAAGGTTTCATTCTTCCTAGAGGCACGGGCTCAGGGGACGTGGGAAGGGAGGGGGCAGCGGGGAGCGGAGGAGCCCGCTTGTTTGCAGGGCGTCAGCTTTGGTTCCTGCTCTGTGCTCTTCTCTGCAGAAAGAGTTCATGAAGCAGGTCCAGACCAGCGGGGTGCTGATGGTCTTCTCCCAGGCCTGGATAGAGGAGCTCTACCACCAGGTGCTCGACAGAAACATGCTGGGCGAGGCTGGCTACTGGGGCAGTCCGGAGGACAACAGCCTTCCGCTCATCACCATGCTGACCGGTCAGTGGCTCCTTACGCGGCTCCACGCCCCTCGGCGGGGCGGGCCCGCCCACTCTGCCAATCTCCTCTCACAGAGTCCGCGCATTTGATTCTAGCGGGTCTTAAAATGGCACCCACAATACTTCCTTGGTGGTTGGTGACAATTTCAGACAGGTGTCATGAATTCACCTCCCAATAGTTTTCTGTCCTTTTTGTGGTGGGGCTGCAGAGCTCACTGCGCCCCATATGTTAGAAATTACTTAGCACCTATGTCTGTTGGTGGAAAACCATAGGCCTCCTCTGGGATGTGAAGTACTTTCTGGGCACAAAGCCCAGAATTATTCCTGGAAACCCTCGTGTACTAATAGACAGTTATCTAGATTATGTGATATCATTCGGTGCTCCTGGAAATTTGCCCGTAATGTAAAGTGATTGATTTTAACCTCGGCTTCATTCCCATTCTTGTCCTTATCAGAGGCCCTCCCTTCCTTTTCCAGCTGTATCAGAATGAAAAATAATGTCAAGTGGCTGCCCAGTATCTTTGTCTTCAGGGCCCAGAGTTTTTAAATCCTACTTAACTATTAGACATTTCACATGAGAGCACAGCCAGCATCACGGGGTGTGGTCATGAAGCAACGATTTGGCAAAAGCAGCCATTCATGGCTTTGCGTGGCTTTCCCATGATGTCGGGGAAAGATCCGAGTGTGCTCAAAAGTTTGGTCTGGTCCTCAGGAGCCTTAATAAATCAGCTCTCCAGGCTTGTCCTCCCTTTGCTCTGAGTGCCCAGACCGGTCTCTGGTCTGCGTGCGGCTGCCCTGGCTCCAGCGGGCAGGGGTGTCGAGTGTGGCCCTGCCCGCTCTGTCGTGCCACGTGCCCTCACACAGCCCAGCACGGCTCTGCACAGGCAGGGCGCACGGCAGGAAGGTGCAGGGCGGGGCCGGAGCAGCACGGCCCAGCGAGGAGGCAGGATCTCCTGCCCAAAGGGTATGGTATGGTGCCTGCGGTTGGTATTAGAGGCCCTTCCACAGGTGGCAGAATGGCCCACTGGCAGGTGAAATCCAACAATGAGGAATTTCGGGGCAACTTAAGAATCAGGCAGGGAGCCTGACCAGGCGATGGCACAGTGGATAGAGCGTCGGACTGGGATGCGGAAGGACCCAGGTTCAAGACCCCGGGGTTGCCAGCTTGAGCGCGGGCTCATCTGGCTTGAGCAAAAAGCTCACTAGTATGGACCCAAGGTCACTGGCTTGAGCAAGGGGTTACTCGGTCTGCTGAAGGCCCGCGGTCATGGCACATATGAAAAAGCAATCAAGGAACAACTATGGTGTCGCAACAAAAAACTGATGATTGATGCTTCTCATCTCTCTCCGTTCCTGTCTGTCTGTCCCTATCTATCCCATCTGACTCTCTCTCTGTCCCTGTGAAAAATTTAAAATAAAAAAAATTAAAATTAAAAAAAAAAGAATCGGGCAGGGAATCACGGCACAGGGTGAGGTCTCTCCACAGCTAGCAGAGTCCTGGTCATTGTCTGGTGTTTGGAACCCTGATTCCAGAACTAGGTTGGAATTTAGAGGAAGCAAGGCCGGGCCCTAAGCCGTGGGGATCAGGATCACTGGACAAGTGACCAATTTATATTTTATTAATCATGATGACATTTACATCCATTTGAAAAATATGAATTCTTCAATGTGTGACGCATTTATTCATCCTACCTATAAGCAGCTCTTGGTTTCCATCTATCTTCATAAGCTCCCTTCAATAGGGATTAAAGGTACTACCCAGAGCTTAGAAGTGCCTTGGAATTTGGGTGAGGCTCCTAAGCATGCCAGGTTTAATTTTAAAATACCACACTTTGTGCCAAAATTAATCTCTTAACTGAACGTTAATAAAAGGAGACATTTAGTGGATATTAAAAAAATGAAAAATAATAAGCTATTTATAGTAGTCATATTTATCACTCATCACTGTTCATCAGCCATCTCTTTTATAACAGAACAATAAGCTCGGTTGCTATGTCCATAGGAAAGTTATCTGACTTTAGATTAATGATAGAAAAATAGGCTTTTCATAAGAATTAGACAAAATTAGCTCCTGTGATTCTTTGTAGCAAATGCCAGTTATGAAATGACAAGTGGATTTGAGCCACAGTCATCCTAGAGCTTGGAAAACTTCCTTGTCATCTTTTCCTTATGTTCAAGGAAAAGCTGTAGCATTCATCTGATCACCAAACACTGCTAACTGTGGCCATTCCCGATGTCATGCTCTGTAGAATTGCGGAATCTTCAGGATTGGATAAGCTTCTCATTGCTTGTACTCATCAGTCTAAAGGACTAGCACGCTGGCAACATTATAACTTTGACAAGTGGCAATTTCTGGTGAATGTCATTAGACTGTTTGGCCATAAATCATATTAACTTCAGTGAAACTGGCCTGTTCCCACATTGGTAGTAATGTAGATTTTTCCCTGCTTTTCTCCACTCCAGTTTTATTGAAATGTAATTGATGTATGACACTGTATTAGTCCAAGGTGTATGCATAATGATTTGATATATATTAATATATATTTATATATATAAATATATATATTGCAAGAGGATCACCATAATACATTTAGTGCATGTCATTTACCTCACGTAGTTACAGATTATTTTCTCTTCTGATGAGAATTTTTAAGATCTACCCTCTTAGCAACTTTCAAAGAGATGTGTTGCCAGAAGTCTCTAGGCTTCGTGGAGTCACTGTAAGAATCAACAATATAATGAAATAATTTTCAAACACCATCCCTTGAGGTAAGGGTAAAGTTCTCAAGTCAAGAAACAAACTTAGGCCACGCTCTTCTCCCATCCCCTCCCTGGGTTGCATTCAGCTGTGTTCGTTGCATGTAAGTACATAAACTTCCACTCTACGGTCATTTCTCCAATGGTTACTTCCTTTTACGGAGGAATTTGGGGCCCAGAGGATGGAGTACCTGATTCGGGGCTACCAGGCTACTTAATTCACAGCCAAAGCTAAAGCCTAGTATTCCCAACCCCAAGCCAGTTCTTCTTGCCAGTGAGGTAGGGATTGGTTTGTTGAACTCATTCTATAGACGAGGGCTTAACGAAAATTTAAACAAGGTGAATTAGGATGCCATATTGAACTGGAGTTCGGTGTCATGGAGAGAGGTCTGGATGGGAGTCAGAAGACATGACTACTGAATCTAGTTCCTTCCCTTACCAGCCTTGGGCAATTTACCCACTTTGGGTATTTATTTCCCCTTCTGTGAAATAGGAATAAACAATACCTAGTCTGCCTATCTACCTGGAGTTGTTGGGCAGATCCAATGAAAAAGTGCTACAAGTAAACACTTTGAAAAATTGTAAATTATTATTAAGATATCATTAAAGTACTTTGGAATCAGATTATAAAATTGTCTGACCAAAGAGACTTAATTTGTTCTTCATACTTCTAAGGAAGCTCTGAAAGACAACCCCTTGTTGAGGTATATACATCTTTACATCAGAGCTTCCTTATATAAAGTATACATGAAATTTTATAAGCATATATAAAATTTGGAAAAGTGCCACTATTTTAAATAAAAGTATTCAAAGTCATAATATTCTAAAATAATAAATATTCTAAAGAGATAGCAGTTCATCCTTATTTTTTCAATAAAAATAATAAACAGCAGCCTACCAGAAGAATGCTCTGGCAATGAAAGAAACCAGGACTGAATCAAAGAGAATTTTTAATATTCTGATCAAATATTACTATATACTTGTCACATAATAGATCCAAGGGATATTTGTTGGAAACAATGAATATTTGTTGGAAACAAAAGGACTACTATGTATGTCTTTGACTAGCGTGTTCTAATCAAGGAAAACCTCGCTGTTGTCCCTTGGCAGACATTGATGGCTTAGAGAGCAGTGCAATTGGGGGCCAGCTGATGGCCTCAGCGTCCACAGAGTCCCCTTTCACCCAGGGCAGAAGAATCGACGACTCCACGGTGGCAGGTAAGGGTCTTGAGGTTATAAATACACACGTCGCATGTGGCCCGGCAGTTTCTGGTGCAGACATAAATGAATTAAGGTTTTATCTTTGCGGAACCAGTGCCTGGTGGAAGTTACTTAGCATCATCCGGCTGATGAGGGGACGTTCATTATTTATAAGCACTAAGTGAAATCCATTAATTCTATTTCCTATAGTGGAATTGCACACAGGTCCGCATTGCTACTTTGATGGTCAAAGAATCCCGTGCTGCCGCTCACTGCCAGGTTGTTTTTGTCTCTGCAAAGTGACCCATGCCCCTTCACGTTCCAGGTGTGGCATTTGCCCGCTATATTCTGGTTGGCTGCTGGAAGAACCTGATCGACACTTTGTCCACACCCCTGACGGGCCGCATGGCGGGGAGCTCCAAGGCGCTGGCCTTCATTCTGGGAGCCGAGGGCATCAAAGAGCAGAACCAGAAGGAACGCGACGCCATCTGCATGAGCCTGGACGGGCTGCGGAAAGCCGCGCGACTGAGCTGTGCGCTAGGTACCGCGGGAGCGGCTCCTCGGCCTGTGGCTCGGGGGTGTCCCTGCGGGAGCGGCTCCTCCGGCCTGTGGCTGGGGGGTGTCCCTGTGGGAGCGGCTCCTCCGGCCTGTGGCTGGGGGTGTCCCTGCGGGAGCGGCTCCTCCGGCCTGTGGCTGGGGGGTGTCCCTGTGGGAGCGGCTCCTCCGGCCTGTGGCTGGGGGTGTCCCTGTGGGAGCGGCTCCTCCGGCCTGTGGCTGGGGGGTGTCCCTGCGGCACACGCCGGGAGTGGCCCCAGTGGGGAACGGGTCTTTTGGGAGACTTCTGCAGGGTGCATGGTTAGAGAACAAACTCGGATAAGGGGTAACCTGTTGGTTTTCCTCTGAAGGGGTTGCGGCTAACTGCGCCTCAGCTCTTGCCCAAATGGCAGCTGCCTCCTGTGTCCAGGAAGAGAAAGAGGACAAGGACATCCAAGAGCCCAGTGATGCCATAGCACAAGGTAACGGCTGAAGGGCCCGAATCCACCTGTCTCATCTTGTATGCGGCGTGCACGCACCTGCACGGGCAAGAGCAGACACTCATCTCTATTCCATGTGTGATACATGACACATGTTTACCACTGATCATGAGAGCCCACAGGGTCACAGGTGTGGGTCTGCTTACATGGGTGACCCAGCAGGCTGCTTACAGAGATCCCTCTGGACAGCAGAGGCAGACTGCTGCTGGCCACGGGGCTGCTGACGGGCATCGTGTAGCACACCAGAGGCCCGCCTGGCTGCACTGGTCCCACCTCTGTCATCTGGCCACTGGCTTTGGCAGTTCAGAGTGCACATTTGAGGACATCACAGGTGACCGTGGGGAAGGAAGAATGGCCAGTGTTCTGAAGGGGGAAATAGAAAACAGGTGCAGAAACCTCCCAGAGGAAGCTTGGGAAGACTTCGCTCTTGTCAGAGAAAAGTGTGAGCTTAGTGAACTCAGGAGAGAGTTGATCTTTACTTGTTAAAATCAGTCAGTCAATGAAGTGGATGGAAGTATAAAGAAAGAGAATGGTCTTCCTAATAAAGAAGAAAAATGGCAACCAGAGGAATGGGAAGCTGGTCCAGTTTATACTGATACTCTGTATCAGGTGTCCACAATAGGCAGCAACAGGAACACTTGGCACACTTTTTTTTGTCTCTGTATTTTTCCAAAGTTAGAAGCTTAGAAGTGGGGATGCAGTCAGACAGACTCCCGCATGCGCCTGACTGGGATCCACCCAGCATGCCCACCAGGGGCAATGCTCTGCCCATCTAGGGCATTGCTCTGTTGTAGCCAGAGCCATTCTAGCGCCTGAGGTGGAGGCCATGGAATGGTCCTCAGTGCCCAGGCCAACTTTGCTCCAATGGAGCCTTGGCTGCAGGAGGGGAAGAGAGAGATAGAGAGGAAGGAGAGGGGGTAAGGGTGGAGAAACAGATGGGCGCTTCTCCTGTGTGCCCTGGCCAGGAATCGAACCCCGGACTTCCACATGCCAGGCCAATGCTCTACTGCTGAGCCAACCAGTCAGGGCCATGGCACATTTTTAAAGCCTGAGAAAAAGAGGGTAGTTCACTGTTCCTCAAACCTAAATACTAGGCCCTGGCCGGTGGCTCAGTGGTAGAGCGTCGGCCTGGCGTGCAGGGGTCCCGGGTTCGATTCCTGGCCAAGGCACACAGGAGAAGCGCCCATCTGCTTCTCCACCCCTCCCCCTCTCCTTCCTCTCTGTCTCTCTCTTCCCCTCCTGCAGCCAAGGCTCCATTGGAGCAAAGATGGCCCGGGCGCTGGGGATGGCTTCTTGGCCTCTGCCCCAGGCGCTAGAGTGGCTCTGGTCACGGCAGAGCGACGCCCTGGAGGGGCAGAGCATGCCCCCTGGTGGGCAGAGCATCGCCCCTGGTGGGCGTGCCGGGTGGATCCCGGTCGGGCGCATGCGGGAGTCTGTCTGACTGTCTCTCCCCATTTCCAGCTTCGGGGAAAAAAAAAAAACCTGAACACTATAGAGAGAGCCATGTAAAAGCAAAGCAGCACGCCCAGATCCCAGGGTCAGTGGAGAAAGGGTGTCACGGTGTTACTTAGTATGTACATCCGTAAACCCTATAAAAATCCTTACTTTAACGAGTTTAAAACTATAAAACAAATATTTAAATTATATACAGATAAAAAACAAAACCCATATCACATCCATGTGACAAAAGATGCTTTGCTTTGCTAATAGCCCACTTGCCCTTCACGGCAGGAATACTGTTGACTTCCTCTGAAGGGAGGGATTTCTGTGTTCTAACCCATCACTCGGCTATCCCACCAGGCTTGTCTTCCAATGACTGGACACCTTCAGCTCAGGGACGATGTCATTTAGCTTTGCCTTTGCATTTTACATAACTGACATGTTAAGTCACCTTCTGTATTCTTTCTCATTAGTATTCCAAAATAAAAAAAATTATTATTTGAAGGTCGCAAATAGAAATGGAAAGCTGGAGTGAAATGATATGGTAATTGTTGGTTATAAAGCAGTCATCATGGCATTCAGAGTGTAATACCAATGTTGATTTAGGTGATGAATGTGTTATCATTAAATCTCAGACCTTGCAGAACATCAGGAATTCTTCCATATTATCGATTTGAGTACACAGGGGCAGGGGTCAGTACACAAAGCCCATCTCCAGGGCTCTGCCTGACCCGGAACCCAGGGGTGGGCCTAGAGGAACCATACCCACGAGCTCAGGTTCTGTCCAACCTCTGAAGCCATGGAGCTGGACTCCCCGATATCTGTGAGGCCCGAGGAGGGCTGGGGAGTCTGCATGATGAACCACAGGGACCTGCCATCTAGGAACGTGCTGCCGGTGATGTCTACAGGCTCCCTGCGCCCTTGCATGACAACACATTCTTTCCTCTCCGTCCTTCTCTCCCTTTGTGTCTCCCTCATTCGGAATGCTACTTTAATGAACGTCTCTCCGGCACAGTGAAGCTAAAAGTGGAGCAGAAACTGGAGCAGATCGGGAAGCTGCAGGGGGTGTGGCTGCACACTGCCCACGTCCTGTGCATGGACGCCATCCTCAGTGTAGGCCTGGAGATGGGGAGCCACAACCCGGACTGCTGGCCACACGTGTTCAGGTGCGTGACGGGATCCCCACCCCTGCATGGCACCCCCTGCCGTGGGAGCTCGGGGTAATGGAAGGGGTAGACTCCAGGGTCTGCCAGCTCTGAAACAGATGGCGATACTCACCGAGTTTGGATAATCCCCAAATGAAAAATTAAAAAGAGGAGAGGGTAGGGGGCCCAACTGAACGTGTGTCTTAGAGAACAGAGTGACAGCATTTGATTTAGGGAAGTATGACTAGATTATTGACATTGTCTGTGAGAGGCAGATGTGTTACACAAAGGAAGAAAAACCAGTTTCTTAAATAGTGGCTCATAAAAGCTGTGTAAGTGAATACCATGCAGATCTAAAGCTGGTCGTGTGTCAGAAATAGAACATTGCTTATGTTTATTAATGTCCTCTTCATCTAAAGTAGGATTTTGGATATCTTACATGTACACATCAAGTATAAGATGCCTACTTTTAATTTAGCTAGACAGAGGAAAACATGGTGCCAAAGACAGACTGAAAATTCTATTCCAAGCTTTGTAGTATCAAAGTGAAAAGAACCCTCCCCCCAATCAGTTACACACTTCAGAGCACCTGTAAACTAGAAGCAAAGAGACAGCTCCACAGTCCTCCTACAGCTGAGACAGAGAATGCCTCCGCGGGCATGGCATCCAGGCAGACCTGGGACAATGCGAGCCCAGTGCACCTAGTGCAGGCCCAGGCCCGGCTGGGCTTCTCTTACCCTTCCCGGCACATGCGCACTGCCCACCCGGTGCAGGCCCAGGCCCGGCTGGGCTTCTCTTACCCTTCCCGGCACATGCGCACTGCCCACCCGGTGCAGGCCCAGGCCCGGCTGGGCTTCTCTTACCCTTCTCGGCACATGCGCACTGCCCACCCGGTGCAGGCCCAGGCCCGGCTGGGCTTCTCTTACCCTTCTCGGCACATGCGCACTGCCCACCCGGTGCAGGCCCAGGCCCGGCTGGGCTTCTCTTACCCTTCTCGGCACATGCGCACTGCCCACCCGGTGCAGGCCCAGGCCCGGCTGGGCTTCTCTTACCCTTCTCAGCACGCACGTGCCCCCCGCCTCTCACTGAGCTCAGTGCCTGCAGAGCAGTTATGTGCCATCCAGAGCAGGATGACGGTCACAGCAGGGCTCAGTCACCCAGGTCTCGCCCAGGGCACTGGCCAGACCTCGATTCCGTTTAATATCCTAAAAGCAAATACAATCAGGAGTGCTTGTTGACTTCCAAAGTGAGAAGCACGCAGATCACTCAGGGGCTGAAAACCCCATCCTGAGAGGAACCCGAGAAGGGGCCGGCAGGCTGGCCCTCACTTCATCGCTCTCACAAGCAGGAAGGGAAGAAGACTAAGTCATACCCAGGCGATTTATATGGAATCAGAAAACTGTCTGAACGTAGAATATCAGACTGGATTCTCCAGGACAGTCCTGACCGGTATCTAGACTTATTCTGGAAAGAGGGCTCTCTCCTGAACCCTCTTAGCCCAGGTGCTATTGAGAACAAACAGTGTGGAAGTTGGCAGCGGTAGCACACATTGAGACTTTTCCCTGTGTTTACCGTGATCTGGGGACAAGCCCACCCAGCACCCCAGCATTAGTTACATGGGGCATGGCTGCACTGGACAGGACCCCCGAGAGAGGCCCAGTCTGATCAGAGGGCCTCTTAGCCATGTGCACACACATTCCGGGACCCCAAAGTAAGGAAACACTTCCCAAGTCCTCATCAGAGCACTGGGGGGTGGGGTGGAGGACCCCTTGGGAAAACCCACTCAAACAGCCAAAGTCCAGAAAGCCCGTCAGCCAGACAGAAGGGATGAGCAGCACTTCGTTATCCACCTTTCTCCCAGCAGGGGGCAGGGCAACCTGAGGAACCCTTACCCCGGTTCCAGGCTGTCTGGTCCAACTCAGAACGATACGTATAGTGAAGGGAGAGATGGCTGACACCAGAGAAAGGAGAAATGTGAGGAGCACTATAAAACAGCTGAATTTCCTTTCTGTCTTCCTGTGGGATTACAGAGCTGGTCCGGTGGAGCTGCAGCCTCTAACAGCCGCTTGTCTGTGCCCCTCCCTAGGGTCTGTGAGTACGTGGGCACACTGGAGCACACCCACTTCAGCGACGGCACCTCGCAGCCCCCCCTGACCATCAGCCAGCCCCAGAAGGCACCCGGAGGCTCGGGACTCCTCGGGGACTCGGAGTGTGAGGGCTCAGCCCAGGATCAGAGCCCGGAGCAGGAGAGCGCCCTGAGGATGGCCCCCGTCCTCCTGCCCCTCTCCATCCAGGAGCTGGTCAGGGAAGGCAGCCGCGGCCGGGCCTCCGACTTCCGCGGGGGCAGCCTGATGACCGGGAGCAGCGCCGCCAAGGCCGTGCTCGCGCTGTCCACGCAGGCCGACAGGTGTGTGCGCCGTTCTCACCGCCCCTGAAAGGCGGCTCCCCACACAGCGCCCGCGGGGCAGCACCGCGCCCATCTCTTCGGCCTCACAATCACTCCCAGGATGACTTGATTTGTTTGCCAGTCGTTTAAATCTTAGTGTTTTTTTTTTATATCACTGTGTCTCCTGCCACACGCCACACTTAGAATGAACTGTTGTCTGATGACTACATTGGAGGCAGGCAGCCCATTCTCCATGACTGCAGGCAACTTCGTCTCTCTTCCTTTATCATGAAATCGGGTCACAAAGTAGCTCTCTCGCGCGGGGTAGCCATGAGGGTAAATTAATCAGCACACTTGAAGCACTTAGGACAGAGCTTGGCAAATAGTAAAACCCCACTATTTTTATGATAGTTAATGTTTTATAAATCCCATACCCCAGAATATGATATATTATTAAGTGATACCCAAAAGCCACATTAAGTTTTGTGGGGGGGAAATCAACAATAGAGCTAAGTGTTTGGTGACACTGCTTGATGTTGAAAGTGCTTTTGGCTGCCAGTCACGATATACCACCTCACTGCACTCTCCAGATTTGATGTGCCCCAGACTGCCCAGCACAGGTGCAGTGAACTTTACAAGGTGAGGACAGACAGAAAGGGAGGGAGCAGTGGGCAGTTCCCTCACTGGCTGGGGCTCGGAACACCTGCCTTTGACACCAACCAACTGCAAGTTCATGTCTATATAAATAGCTGTGCTGAGATTTGGTTTCTTCTTCATCTACTAACCCAGTACATATACTAACTCAGTACATAATCTATTTCCTGTTTCTTCAACAAGGTAGCTGTGAAAGTATTTTGGAATCTGAATACAGTGCCAGGTGGGATATAACATTCACCACTGTTTTTTCTTGCTAGGAAAGAAGAAGGAATGGTTCATGAGATCCAGAAACCAGGTGGTATTAGAATTACAGCTTGACAAGTGGTAGCATACTGGATAGAGCATCTACCTGGGACACTGAGGTCCCAGATTCAAAATCCTGAGGTCGTTGGCTTGAGTACAGGCTCATCTGGCTTGAGTGCAGGGTGGCTGGCTTGAGCCAAGTATCATCAGTGTGATCCCATGGTTGTTGGCTGTAGGCCTAAGGTCACTGGCTTAGGCCCAAGGTCACTGGCTTGAACAAGGGGGTCACTGGCTCAGCTGGAACCTTCTGGTCAAGGCACGTATGAGAAGCAATCAATGAACAATTAATGTGCCACAACTATGAGTTGATGCTTCTCATCTCCCTTCCTGTCTGTCTGTCTGTCTCTCTCTCTCTCTCTCTCTCTCTTTCTCTCTCTCTCTCGCTAAAAAAAGGAGAAAAAGGGGTGGGGATAGAATTACAAAACAGCAGGAAAAATGTGTTTGTTACAATAATTTGTGACTGAGTAGTTCACTGATTTGTGCCTCATACTACTCCTTCAAAAGGGACTTGGTATTCCATTTCTATTAGAGACACTCTCCCTTCCCCAGCACGTGACACCTCAGGGCCTGCTTATCCTTCTGGTGTCACCACAAGGTTGGAGGGCAGGCATCAGATGACCCCAATGTAGTGGAAGGCCAGCTTGCCTCATTTCTAAGGTGACCACATACAGTTTATGAGATTGAAGCTAATTCTAAGGACTCCATTCCCATTATTCAGCTTCTGGGAGCGATCATTTGTCATCTTTCAACTTGCAAAATTTTTCAGGAGTGCCTCCAGTGGCTGAGCGAGGCCCTAAGAGACAAAGATTTAAAATTATATTTATATATATAGCCTGTGCCCTACAGATTAAACCCTCAGAGGTAGAGTTTACTTCTAGAAAATCATTTTAGATATGGTGATATCATAATTTCTTCAGTGTTTACACATTTTCATTAATCAACGTCTAACAAAATGACCACGTCTAACAAAATTATCATTCTGCCATACTTTGCTGAATTGCTTCCAAGCACCAAATCTTTTCGTTGCATGCAGGCTCTTTGAAGACGCTACGGATAAGCTGAACCTCATGGCCTTGGGAGGTTTCCTTTACCAGCTGAAGAAAGCATCGCAGTCCCAGCTTTTCCATTCCATTATGGACACGGTTGACTACTCGCTGGCAATGCCGGGTAATTCTTTCCCCAAAGAGCCTGTGCCAGGAGGTTATCAGGGAACAGCCCAGATATCTGATACCAAGAGCCTGCCTGAAGGCTTGAATCCAGTCTTCAGGATTCAAGACTAACCCTGGCTAATTTGTCGTCTAGTTTTAAGGCAGGATGAGTGTATGTGCGGGTGAGGGGTGGGATTATTCTTCGTGAATGGCAAGGCTGTTGCTGCCACTGGCCCTGGGCTAGGTTCTGCTAAGTTTGGGCTTGTGATGTGGAAGTCGTGTGGCTGTTCAGGGTGCAGACAGCTCTCATTAGGGGGGACTCCATCTGCATGTCACAAACCACACCACTCAACTCAGTCCAGTCAACTTGCAGTATTCCAGAATGGATGGGGGAGAGGAAACTGGAAGGAGCAATCGAAGCCTCGTGCCACTTCGGGAAGAACTGCTCTCAGGGCATACCCCTTTCGTGATGGGTCATTTCTCTGTCTTCATTCATGAGGCCAGACAAAGGCCCTCTTCAAGGCCAGACTGGAAGAGGGGATAGAGTTGTACTGAACTGTCCAGTGGTTCCTAACGGGTAGCAGGCTACCCATAAATGCAACTGTCCATCAACAGCCCGGGTGGGTGTGCTGCAACCTCAAATACCTTGTTCCGATGAGTTCAGGCAGAGGCCCCGAGCCCTGCGCCAGGTTGGAGGTCCCTTCCGTCACAAGGAATCTGAAGTTCTAAGTGTTATATATTTGGCCTTTTGATCCTTACTGCAGATTCTAATTTGAGAACCACTGTTCATTCTTCACTAGTTTTTAATAGACTTTAAAACCTTGGCTATATAAAGCAAGCCTTCCAGCACCGTCAGACTTCTGGGCATCTCTGAACCCAGGGCAACCATCTGAGCCTTTGGCATTAGAGAAACCAGCAGACTGAGCTTACAGAAAAGCATGAGCAGAGTTAGGAAGAGGCAACAGACCCAGGAGGAGGAAGCATTGGCTTTGAAATCAATCAGATATGAGTCAAAATGCTGCCTTCACCATTTATCGGATTCATCGTCTTAGAAAAGTCAATTCACCTTTCCAGCATTCCATTTACTGATCTGTAAAATGGAGTGATTACATTTCTTTCTTCAGGTTTGCTTTAAAAATGGAAATGGTTAAAGGTACAAAGAACCAACACAATGTCTGACGCAGAGTAAACATTCAGTAAATGTCAATGATCAGTATTACTGTCATTGTGAAGTCTATTTGATACCACGAGACTAATTAGAAGCATTTTGGTTGGAAGAGTCTGATACTGATGAGCATTTTGCAGGCCGCAAAGGGGAAGCAACAAGACAGGAGCGAGAAGGGAATGGGGAGGACAGAGGTGACCGTGGCGGAGAAAGTAAGAGGTCAGAATGGGCAGGGACTGTGCAGAAGCAAACGGAGCAGGCCAGAGAGCAGGCCATTGGGTCGCAGAGGGGCCTGACTTGCTTGGCAAGGGCTTCAGAGGTGCCACAAAGGATTGGCAAGGTGGATAATGACCACAGAGGGTGACGATAGAGACAGTCGTGATAATAGCTCAGTGTTGGTCAGGAGGTATGCGCCTGTGTTAAGCATTTTATGAGTACTATTACATTTAACCCTTAAAGTAACTTTCAGAAATAGGTGCTATTAGCTCCACTTTTACAATGAGAAGCTGTGGATTAGAGACCCATATCTCTGGCCCAGTCTAACCCAAATACTAAAAGGTGAAGACAGGATTTGCGCCCAGGCAGCCCGACTCCCCACCCCTTTTATTCATCCACTACAATCAGGCGTCCCCTAACTATGGCCCCGCGGGCTGCATGCAGCCCCCTGAGGCCATTTATCCACCCCACCGCACTTCCAGAAGGGCCACCTCTTTCATTGGTGGTCAGTGAGAGGAGCACTGTATGTGGCGGCCCTCCAACGGTCTGAGGGACAATGAACTGGCCCTCTGTGTAAAAAGTTTGGGGTCCCCTGCATTCTCTCTTAGCAGCAAGCACGGCTCACACGTGTCTCGGCTGCCCCTGGGAATGTAGTGGTGAACGGGAGAGGCGCGCCCGGGCCTTGCGGAGTGAACCACCCGTCTCTCTGGAACCCAGTCTCCTCCCCTTTCTTGGTTAGCACTCAGCAGATAATCCTGCTGGTCCGAGAGGATTTGATTTGCATCCTCTGTCTGTGCTTAAGCAGGTCAAACTATTTCTGAGTTGGGGCTTTCTGGCTTGTACGGTCTTCTCTTCTTGTAGGAGAAGTTAAATCCACCCAAGACCGGAAAAGCGCCCTGCACCTGTTCCGCCTGGGGGATGCCATGCTGAGGATCGTGCGCAGCAAGTCGAGGCCGCTGCTCCACGTGATGCGCTGCTGGAGCCTGGTGGCCCCGCACCTGGTGGAGGTGAGTGCGGGGAAGGGGGGCGCTCAGGGGACTCCTTCAGCAGAGCCAGCTCTGGGGTCTTCATTTGAGGTGGGGACAAGGAGCACTGTGGCCACAGCACAAGGGGAAGGTTCCCATCACCTGGTCACAAGCATCATGGATCTCTAATTATACCTCTCAGCATCTAAAGAATCACCCCAAAGGGCAGCACGACCCAGGTCTCCCTCTGACGCTCTCCCTTTACAATGTGGTTAGGGGCCTCACACAGCCAGTTTTCATTCTTTATGACCTGGCACCCACCTGCACCAACAGTGCCTTCTCCTGCGGGCCTCTCTTTTCTGATACCTAACCATCCTCTGGGCAGGACCCTTCAGGCGGGAGAACCATACTTCCCGCTTCTCCTAACAACATGCATACTACAAAAAGCAGTTTGTATGATCGATTATATGGTAATTCTTCATCTCAGCATCTCAGTACATGGTGACTGGCTACTTCTAAATCGGTGGGAAAATTGTTGCCTTGTTCCGCAGTGATGATATTCTTAAGAGCTCTTTAGTGTTTTATGTTAGTAGAGATATGTTATAAAGTATTTGGGGGGAATTTAATTCACAAACCTGAGAACATGCTAGTAAGGAAAGGAGTAGAAAATAATAACTTGGTTATGGAAAAACAGTATATCAGTTGTCTGTTACACAATAATAAACCATTCTAAAAACCTAGTGGTTTAAAATGACAACCATTTTTTTTATTTAGAAATTAAATGTAATGGGGTAACATTGGTCCATGGGAATGCATAGGTTACAGGTATACATCTCTGTAGGAACGCATAGGTTACAGGTATACATCTCTGTAGCATGTGAACTATTCATTGCGTTGTGTGCCCATCACCCAAAGTCAAACCACCTTCTGTCACCGTATATTTGGCCCCCACTTACTCTCCTCCCCCTCAGCCCCTCCCTCCTGTAACCACATCACTTTTGTCTGTGTCCATGAGTCTCAGTCTGTATCCCACCTGTATGTGGAATCATCTGCTTCTTAGCTTTTTCTGATTTACTTATTTTGCTTAGCATAATATTCTCAAGGTCCATCCATGTTGTCGCCAAAGGCAATATTTCATCATTTCTTATGGCTGGGTAGTATTCTATTGTGTAGATGTACCACATCTTCTTTATCCAGTCCTCTATCGAGAAATACCTTGGTTGTTTCCATGTCTTGGCCACAAGACATGTATTTGTGTATGACAGTTTTTGAGATTTTCAGGTAGATACCCAGTAGAGGGATTGCTGGGTCATATGGTAACTCTGTTCTTAATTTTTTGAGAAACTGCCGTACTGTCTTCCATAATGGCTGTACCAGTTTATGTTCCCACCTGTAGTGAATAAGGGTTCCTTTTTCTCCACTACTTCTCCAACACTTATTGCCTGTCTTGTTGATAACAGACAATCTAACATGTGTGAGGTGGTACCTCAGTGTAATTCTGATTTGTATTTTTTAATAGCTAGTGAAGGTGAGCATCTTTTCATCTATCTATTTGTTGTTTGTATGTTATGTCTTCATGGGAGAAGTGTCTGTTCAGGTCCTCTCCCCATTTTTAAATTAGATGTTTGTTGCTGAGCTTTGTGAGTTCTTTATATATTTTGGATATTAACCCCTTATCTGAGCTGTTGTTTGTGAATATCATCTCTCATTTGGTTGGCTGCCTTTTTGTTTTGTTGTTGGTTTCTTTGCTATACAGAAGCTTTTTAGTTTAATATAGTCCTGTTCATTTATTTTTTACTTTACTTCCCTTGCCTTTGGGGTCAAATTCATAAAATGTTCTCTATGGCTAAGGTCCATAAGTTTAGTATCTATGTTTTTTTCAATGTAATTTATTGTTTCAGATCTTATATTTAGGCCTTTGATCCATTTGGAATTAATTTTTGTGCATGGCGACAAACTGTGGTCAAGTTTTGTTCTTTTGCATGTGGCTTTCCAATTTTTCTAGCACCATTGATGAAGAGGCTTTCTTTTCTCCATTGTGTGTCTCTGGCTCCTTTGTCAAAAATTATTTATCCATATAAATGTGGTTTTATTTCTGGGCTTTTACTTATAATAACCATGTATTTAACTCATGATTCCCTGGGTCAGAAATTTGAGCTGGGCTCAGCTGGGCACTTCTTCCCTTCTCAGCCAGGCTTGGCTGATCTGAGCTGGCCTTACATATCACCTGTGGTCAGCTAGCACGAAGTCTGGGGCCAGCTGCACCAGGATGACCTTGGTGGGGAAGGTTGGACAGAGGGGCTCTCTCATCCTCCTGAAGACTAGCCCCAGATGGTTCACCTGGCATTTTTAGAATTCCAAAGGACAGCAAGAGAACAAACCCCAAATCACAACAACTTTTTAATTCTCTAAGGTATAATATTTGCTACTGTTCAAAGCAAGCCGCACATCCAAGCCCAGGGTCAGGGGCAGGAGGAGAAGATTACTCAGGGGACTGGATACAAGGAGCTTGAACAATTAGAGCTCTAATGGTACAATTGGCCCACCGCACTGAGGGACAAATGATGCCTCTGATCTTTATGTGTTCAGGGGACAGCTAAGAATGAGACCACGGGCAACTCTAATGTCTTTACACTCTGATGTTCTATACCACCCAAGAAAACTGTCATGTTTCAGAGAAAAGAAAAGAAGAAATTACTAGATAATCTTATTTTTTTAGAAACATTTAAGTGAAATTGGAGTTGCATCTGCTCAGTTTGCTAGATTACTAAAAATACCATTTCATGTGCAATAGTTCATCTATGAGAATCCCTCGAAATGACTTTTACTTTAACAGAATTGCTGCGTCCACCTCCCTGCTGTGCGGTGGGTTGGGAAAACCATCAGAAACCAGTTTATCACTGGCCTGAAGCTCTGAGGGTGTTCTGTTCTCCTGTGAATCTTGCAGGCTGCCTGCCATAAGGAAAGACACGTGTCTCAGAAGGCTGTTTCCTTCATCCACGATATCCTGACGGAGGTGCTCACCGACTGGAACGAGCCCCCTCATTTTCACTTTAATGAAGCACTCTTCCGACCATTTGAGCGCATTATGCAGCTGGAACTGTGTGACGAGGACGTCCAAGACCAGGTCAGTGTGTCCCGGTAGTCAGCGTTGCCATCAGCAGCGTGGCCAGCTCTGACTGAGTGCGCTGGCAGGCACTATTCTGTGAACTTCATGGAGTTCGCCTTTCCTATAGTCCTAGGTGGAATCTATGGCAAAGAAAGGCAGATCTATTTAGCTGAAGATAAATGATCAGTGTTTGGTGCAACTGTTGGGGATTTGAACCTAGGTAATTGGGCTGTACTGATCTATACTCTTAACCAGGGGTCCCCAAACTACGGCCCACGGGCCGCATGTGGCCCCCTGAGGCCATTTATCCGGCCCCCGCCACACTTCCAGAAGAGGCACCTCTTTCATTGGTGGTCAGTGAGAGGAGAATAGTTCCCATTGAAATACTGGTCAGATTGTTGATTTAAATTTACTTATTCTTTATTTTCAATATTGTATTTGTTCCCTTTTTGTTTTTTTACTTTAAAATAAGATATGTGCAGTGTGCATAGGGATTTGTTCATAGTTTTTTTTATAGTCCGGCCCTCCAACGGTCTGAGGGACAGTGAACTGGCCCCCTGTGTAAAAAGTTTGGGGACCCCTGCTCTTAACCATACGCTCAACTGGGAGACATCGCAGCACTTCTCTCTAAGTAGTTTATAAAACAACTAGGTGGTAGATCACTAAAGATTTAGAACACTCTACCCAACAAAAGAACACAGATTCTTTTTAAGTGCACATTGAATACTCTCCAAGATGGGTGATATGCTAGCCTTGGTACATTTAATAGAATTGAAATTATACAAAGCATGTTTTTCTAGCCACAGTGGAATTAAATTCAAAATAAACAACAGAAAGAAGTTTGGGAAATGCCTAAATATTTGGAAACCAAAGAAACTCTAGAATTCTAAATAGTTCTTGGGTCAAAAAATAAGTCACAGGGAAAATTAGAAAATATCTTGAATGAATGAAAATGAAAATACAACATATCAAAATTGAAGGAATGCAAAGGAAATTATAACTGAAAATGCTCCAAGAAAGATCTGAAGTCAATAATCTAAGCTTTCACCCAAGACCCTAAAAGAAGAGTAAATCCAAAGTAGGTAAGAGGAAATAATAAAGACCAGAACAGAACCCATCAAATAGGAAAAAGGAAAACAACAGAGAAATATCAATGAAACTGCAAAGGACAACATCAAGAACAGAAAAGGAAACATCACTGAAGACACTACAGAAATTGAAAGAATTATGAGACTATTATGAGCAACTTTATGCCAACAAAATTGACAACTGAAGCCAAATAGAAAAATTCCTAGAAAGATACAAATAGCCAAAACTTTTTTTATAAGAAAGAATAAATCCAAGTAGATCTATATCAAGTAAAGAAATTGAATTAGTAGTTTGAAATCTTGCCACAAAGAAATCCCATGCCCTGTAGGTTTCCCTGGTGAATTTATAAACTAATTAGGAAAGAAAGAATGCCAGCCTTACACAAACTGTTAGACAACAGTGGAGGAAAGAGCATGCCACACGCTCTCGGAGACCAGTATCACTCCATACCAAAGCTACAAGAAAACTACAGAGACCGATATTTCTCACAAAATTAACTCCAAAAAATCCTTTAAAAATTATGAGAGGCTAAATCCAGCAACAAACATATAAAGATCGAACACTGTTGCATATGGAATTTATCCCAGGAGTGTAAGGTTGGTTTAACAGCTTAAACCAAAATTAATTAATATAACATCATATTAGTAGACTAAAGGATTGAAACCACATAATCACATAAATAGATATAGAAAAAAACAGAAAAAATTTAGGACACATTTTTTAGCAAGTGAGAGAGACAGGCAGGCATACAGGGGCAGACAGACAGGGAGGGAGAGAGATGAGAAGCATCAACTTGTTTTTACAGCACTTTAATTGTTCATTGATTGCCTTCTCATATGTGCCTTTACCGGGGGGAGGGGGGGGGGGCTCCAGCTGAGCCCATGACCCTTAGCTCAAGCCAGTGACCTCTGGGCTCAAGCCAGCGACCGTGAAGTCATGTCTATGATCTCAACGCGCAAGCCAGCGACCCCACGCTCAAGCTACTGAGCCTGCACTCAAGCTGGATGAGCCCATGCTCAATCTGGTGACCTCAGGGTTTTGAACCAGAGTCCTCGGTGTCCCAGGTCAACACTCTATCCACTGCGCCACCACCTGGTCAGGCTGTTTATGTTCAATTAGTTTTTGACAAAGATGACACTGAAATTCAGTACAGGGAAAGGGTATTATTTTCGGCAAATAGGGCTTGAACGTATACAATAAAAATGACTACACTTTTACCTGTCAGTATACACAACAAATAACTAAATATGGATCATAGGCTTAACTATAAGAGCAAAACCTATAAATGTTTCTAGAAAAAAAATATAGGAGATGATCTTTGAGATGTTGGGTTAGGCAAAGATTTCTTAGAAATGGCACCAGCATGATCCACAGAAGAAGAATTTGATGGCGCTCACTTCAGCGGCACGCGTGAACACTGAAACAACTCAGAGAAGATGAGCACAGCCCCTGGGCCAGGATGGCACACAAGCTCGTGAACCAGTCCCTATTCTGTGCAGTCCCCGGCATCCCGCCACCCTTTGCCAGTGCACACAAACACACGTACAAAAAAAATCGGTGAATTGGGCTTCATTAAAATGTAAAACTTTTGTTATTCCAACACCATTAAAAAATAAAGACAAGCCCAAGGCTGTGAGAAAAAATATTTGCAAATTATATATCTCAGGAAGAATTTAAATCAAGAATACATAAAGAACCCTAAAAAAAAAATAAAAAGACAATAACGAGAAGACAAAAAACCCAAGCGAGAAAACAGCAAAGTATTTACAAATGGCTAATTATAAGCTTAGGAACATTTGCTCAGCAATGTTAGTCATTAGTAAAATGCCAGTTCACGCAATACGACTGCTTAATTAGGAGATTTTTGTGTGGGGGGTTCTTTTTGTTCTCTTTCACTAAAATTAACCCAAAAAGAGGAAACAGAAAAATACATCCCCCTTGCCAGAAACTCCCCTGCTTTTTTAAGAAAAGGGTTTTGAATGCCACCGCCACCTCCTTTGCCTCCGCCAGGTTGTCACGTCCATTGGCGAGCTGGTGGAAGTGTGTTCCGCCCAGATCCAGTCGGGCTGGAGGCCCCTGTTCAGCGCCCTGGAAACGGTGCACAGCGGAAGCAAGTCGGAGGTGAAGGAATACCTCGTCGGCGATTACTCCATGGGTAAGACTGCGTGCTGGTCTTAGATCCCGAAACTTGACTGAAGTTCTCTGTTCTGACCATTTCTGTTAGAGTCTTTTAAGATCTTCTGTGTGTGAAATCATGACGTCTGCAGACAGGGTTTACCTCTTTCTTTCCCACTTGGAGGCCCTTCATTTCTTTTCCTTGCCTATTGCTCTGGAGAGAACTTGAATAGGAGTGGTGAGAGTGGGAAGGCTGTGTGGGTGATTTTTGCTACAGAGCATCAACTTTGCCAAGTTTCACGCTGTCAGAGGAAATTGAACAATAGGGAGGACCAGCATTCAGCTGTGCTTTGTCAGCAGGAAATCGGCCAGGTAGCAAGGACACGAGTTCCGTGTCTGGCCTGCAGGCTGGGAGCCCTGAGCACCATCAGGCCCTGCTCTTCCCAACAGACTGGACGAAAGGCTGGGAGACTTCTATTATTTCACCTATACATATCTGTATCGAGCTAGTTCCTAAAGCCAAAATGAAAAATGTTATCCACTTGCTAGAAAGAAACAGAAAACTATCATAACACAGGGAAATCCAAATTAAGGCAATTGGGTCTGACTGGGAAATGGATGGGCATTTATAAAGCATACCCAGAACCAGGGGTGTGGGGTTAGGTGTCCCCAAGACCATCCCGCACATTCCAAGACCCACCAGGAGGACACAGGATTTGGCATGTAATTATGCTAAGATTCATTACCTGGCCCAGAATTTATTACACTGCTCATAGCTAAAAGGTATTATGGCAACATAGTGAGGACGAGCCAGCTTATAAGGGGGGAGGACAGGAGAATGTGGGGAGTCCCTGCGCAGGCTTCCCTGTGCTCTCACCCTCCCCTGAGGGGTCCCACAGAACACACTTTGCCGCCAGCAGTGAAAAATACAGCAATGTGAGCATAATGTTTCCGCCCAGGAAAGCACATCAGACACCGAGCTGAGGGTGGTCCTGGAGGTATCTTCTGCATAGCATATTCCAGAGTTCCAGACTCCCCGAAGGAGAGCAGGTGTTCAGAAGGAACCACATTGTTTGCACAGTCTAGGCACGGTGAACTACCCTTATTGGTTAGCTGTTGCCCGGAATATTCTGAGAGCCAAGTTCCCAGGCTCCAGCCAAGGGCCAACTTTGCAAGCAAGCCTTTCTGACAGCAGTCTCAGTCCTTCTACATTAACTCTTTTCTGCAAAGGTTGTGAATAAATTAGTATATGCCATCAGAGATTTATCTATAAACCTTCCCTTTCCTATAATTATGTGGGCAGAAAGAAGATTTCCAGGGGCCTGTGTGTCACTGCCCCATCAACCTGCACATGGCCTCAGCCCTGCGTTCTGCCAGCTTTGTTGCCATCTCTCCATTGAGCTCATTGTAGGCTTCCTGCAGCTCCCCCTGCAGGCAGAGCTAAGAAGCACAGCATTGGAGCCAGGCCAGCTGCTCATTCAAAAGGCCCTGACTTTTCTCCACATTTTTCCAAGGCCCCGTGGAAGGTGCTGGGAGTAAGGGCAACTTGAAGGGTAGGGACTTAACTTCCTTAAAATTCTATCATCTTCCTCCCACAGGAAAAGGCCAAGCCCCAGTATTTGATGTCTTTGAAGCTTTTCTTAATACCGACAACATCCAGGTCTTTGCTAACGCAGCCACTAGTTACATCATGTGCCTTATGAAGTTTGTCAAGGGACTGGGTAAGTGGAGCACTCCTTCTATGCCTTGTGACAGCTGGGGACCCTTTACTGGATGGCTTTGTGCAGGAAGCCCCAGAGACAGGCCCAGTGACTGCCCAGAGCAAGCAGGCATCCTGGAATCGAAGAAACAGAGAGCTTCCTGGCAGAGCAGCTTGGGGTTGTGGCCAGGGCTGATGGTTTTCATTGTGTTCATGGAATAATCTTGTAATGACGTATGTTCTCAATCTATATGTTGTTGTTACTTCAACTTCTTTTTTGAATCTTAAAATATCGACTATTCAGTAGTTGCCTTTATACAGGAAACTGTTCTTCTCAATGTCACATAATTAGATCTTGAGTTTGAGTTCCCAGCTCCTAAACAAAAATTAAGAATGTTTCCCCTAGGGCTTATTAATCATAAAATCTTTTATAAAAGTATAAAAGGTCCCCCTCTTTTGAGGCCTTGTGTATTTCAGAAACTACCTAGCTGATTTTATGCTTAATTCAGGAATACTTTAACTAAATAGAGTCTTGCTACACAACATGACTTTCTGTCACAGGTTTTTATATAGCCTGAGTTTACCCATAAAAAAGGAAAGAAGGGGCCTGACCAGGCAGTGGCACAGTAGATAGAGCGTCGGACTGGGATGCGGAGGACCCAGGTTCGAGACCCTGACATCGCCAGCTTGAGCACGGGCTCATCTGGTTTGAGCAAAGCTCACCAGCTTGGACCCAAGGTCACTAGCTTGAACAAGGAGTTACTCAGTCTGCTGAAGGCCCACAGTCAAGGCACATATGAGAAAGCAATCAATGAACAACTAAGGTGTCACAATGAAAAACTGATGATTGATGCTTCTCATCTCTCTCCATTCCTGTCTGTCCCTATCTATCCCTCTCTCTGACTCTCACTCTGTCTCCGTAAAAAAAAAAAAAAAAAGAAGAAGGGAGGGACCGTTAGTTTAACCAAAATTTAGAAGAAACTTAAGCTTTAAAGTTCTGAAAGTTGCACCATGGAGTGCTCTTAGACCTATAGCCTGACATACTTTCAAATAAGGAAAATGTAAGGTTCATAATATTCTTTTTTGTTTTGTTTTGTTTGTTTTGTTTGTTTTTTATAAATAAATTTTTATTAATTTTAATGGGGTGACATCAATAAATCAGGGTACATATATTCAAAGAAAACATGTCCAGGTTATCTTGTCATTCAATTATGTTGTATATCCATCACCCAAGGTCAGTTTGTCTTCCATCACCTTCTATCTAGTTTTCTTTGTGCCCCTCCCCCTCCCCGCTCCCTCCTTCCCTCCCCCCCCCATAATTACCACCCTCTTGTCCATGTCTCTTAGTCCCATTCTTTTATGTTCTTGCTAAATAACTGACAAATTCCTTTACAAAAGAAAAGTGGATACAAAGAAAGGTTTTTAAAAATGTATTAAAAAATAGCTCTGTGCTATATAGAAGCCAAATAATTTAGTGTCTTAATTGTAAGAAGATGTCAGTGTCTGACCCTTTGCATTATAGTAGAAGATGCTGTTCTTTTTGAAGAAAACCTCACATCTCCCTAGGTCTGCTTTAACCTCACACTACTGCCATGCCCACAGCTCATTCTGACACCAGAAGTGTGGGTTTTCCTCACACCAAGCAATTCCCTGGGCCACTCACTGGGTTTCCTGCAATTCGATTCTGACACCATGCAGAACTCGCTCAGCCCCCACAGACTGTGAAGGGCTCAGTCCCACGACACTGTCCCCCACTTCAGATGCCAGTCTCAAGTTACTGGTCTCTAGGTTACCCACAACTCCTGGCCAGACATCGCAGGTTCCCCTGACACCCCACCCCCTTGGAAACAGCTCACAGGATTCAGGGAAACACTCACTTACATTTACTAGTTTATTATATATATAATAAGGAATATGATCAAGGACACCAATGACCCACCAAAGAGATACATAGGCAGAGGTCGGGAGGGTCCCAAGTGCAGGAGGTCCTGTCCCCCGGAGTTGGGGTGAGCCACCTTTCTGGCATGTAGTTGTGTTCACCAACCCAGAAGTTCTCTGAACCCTGTAATTTTGGAATTCTTATGGAGGTTCATAATGTTGGCATAATAGATGGTTAAGATCCCAGCCCCTCTCTCCTTCCTGGGGGGTGGGGCTGGGGCTGAAAGTTCCAAGCTTCTAACCACAGCTGGTGTTTCTGGTGACCAGCCGCATCCAGGAGCCCAGCAGGTCTGCTTCATTCGAGTAAAAGGCTCTCCTATCACTCAGGAAGTTTCAAGGGAATTAGATCAGGAACCTGGGTCAAAGACCCAGTATAAAACGGGAAGGTGCTCCTGGCCCTCTTCTCGCTGAGGAAATTGCAAGGGTTTTAGGACCATTTTATACAGGTCTCTTGTGGGGGAGTTTTGTCGCAAGAGTAGGTTTACAGTTGTGAGTACGTGAAGCAGCCTGTTGTATTATTAATTATTGTATTCTTTTTCATACGAATAGCCGTCAACCCACCTGTGCCCCACCCTGTATCTTTTCTGTTACTTCACAGCCCTATATTTTATTGAAGAAGCATTGTTATCAGTATCCCGTTGTTCAGTGGGGAAAGCAGTATCTGCTACACAGGCTCGGCAGCCTGGCCATACTATGGGATATAAAGATGAATAAAACATGCTTCCTGCCTGAGAGAAGCTCACCGCCCATTCTAGGAAACAGACACATAAATCAATAATTACAGTTACAGGTAGTAAGATGAATACTCCATAGGGACTAGTAAAGAAAAAAGCCAACTAACGGAAACAGACAGGCAGCTGAGAGGAGGAACGGAGGACAACTCCCGTTCCCCAAGTTTCCTACAAGGACTGATGGTGCTCAGAACTAGGCTATCCGAAAAGGAGAGCGGGTTAGGTGTGGAGGGCAGGAAAAAAGTAATGAGGTCTATCTTTGGACATTGGGTCATGTTGAGTTCCAGTGAAGCATTCAAGTGGAGATGCTTCTCAGCATGTTAGAAATTTGAGATTTAACTTAAGGAGCCGAGACCTGAAAACAGAGATGCAGAATTATCAGTGTGCACATGAAGAATATTTAAAACAAGTAGGTCCTGTTTTGTGTGTGTGTGTGTGTGTGTGTGTGTGTGTGTGTGTGTGTGTGTGTGAATTAAAAGGTGAAATTATTGGTACAGGGCTGGGAGAGGTGAAAACTTCCAAGCCCTCAGGATAGTCATGCTGGCTGTGGAGTGACAGCTCACGTCTCCAGGGGGCGCCATTTGCATAAACTTCTACGTGTACCACAGCAGGGTCAGTAAAAAACTTGGAAATACAGTGCTCAACAAATTAGGAAATGAATTTCTTTTTAATTCCCACTTGGTTATTTCAACATATTTGACCTGGTCTGTGTTTTTGTGCTGTAAGGTCTGTTCATCTAAACCAGGAGTTTGCAAAGGATGGCCCACGGGCCAAATCCAAGCACGGATAGTTTTTATAAAGTTTTATTGGAACACAGCCACGGTCATTTGCCTCTGGCTGTTTTTGTGCTGTAAGGGCAGGCTCGAGAACCTGCAACAAAAAACAGGACCCGCAAAGCCTCAAGTATTTATTGTCTGGCCCTACACAAAAAAAACGTTAGCCAACCTGATCTAAAACATAAAAAAATGTTTATCTTTCCTTTTTCAAGGAGAAAGTGCTTCTTTGTCTGCTTCTGAATTTTAACTAATGCCTAGTAATTATGTCTGTTTACCCACAGGGGAGGGTGCTAGCTGCTATGATTATAGACAATTAGAAACAATTACAGTACCGTGCAGTGATTTTATTAAAAGTCGAGAAGTAGGTTCTTTACATGGGAAAAAAAATGATCATTCTCAACTACAGTTTACCTATAGAAAATCTAGAAGCCCTCTACAGATCTATTAAATCTCTAGGCACATTTTTAAGAAAAGAAAGGAGAAAAATCATTTCAATTCAATTACTAATCTCCATCCCCAAAGCCCAGATGTTCAGAATCGTCCCACGTCCTTCATTTCTCATCACTGTTCATCAGTGCTGAGCACTGGCAGCAAATGAGGCCCTTTTCCAGATGGAGAGAGGCCTGGTGCTTCGTTCCAGCCCAGCGCATGCTGGGCTCCGGCGTCCTTCTCCTCAGCGTCCGCCGTCAGCCGTCCACAGCAGGGCCCCGGGACGTGGGCCAGGGTGCGCTGGTACCGAACAACACTGCCCAGCCACGGAAAGGACTGTGGCAGAATGGGAAAACATGCTCACTGTTTAGTAAAAAAAAGGAGTTACAGAACAAAATAATCGCAACCAAATAAGACAGGGGTCTCAAACTCAACTCAGCATGTGGGCCGCAGAGCAAGATCACAGCCGTTCGGCGGGCCGCACTAGGTCTACAAAAGGCAACTGTTACGCAACACTTTTCTCACTGCAGTTGAAAACAAAAAAATCAGTACAACAAGCACAATCGTACATGCAGTTTACTCAGTGTCACAAAACGACCAGAAACTGTAGTTCGCATCACAACTGCTATTAACTAAGCTAATATCTAGCTAGGATGCTAGAGAAATGAAAAATACAAGTAGGCCCCTAGGCTTACTTAATTTTATCCAAAATATTTTGAACTTCGTGGATTAGTCTGCGGGCTGCACAAAATTGCTCGGCGGGCCGCGAGTTTGAGACCTCTGAAATAAGATGTACAGTATGATCCCAGCTGCGATTAGCGTGTACACATGCAGGGGGACAAAATGACTGCCAGGACTTTTCTCAGGGTTGTACAAGTTGGAATGATTCCTTCCTTCCCTTTCGTTGTTGTTGTTTTAGTAGACATTGGGTGAACTGTGCTGTGTGGATAAACAGGTCTTCTGTTGTAAAGGAATAAACAAGAGTAAGTTTGTCTCCCTGTGCTGCCCCTAGGGGAGGTGGACTGTAAAGAGATCAGAGACTGTGTCCCCGGACCAGCAGCCACGTCCCCAGACCTGTGCCTCCCGGCCCTGGATTACCTCAGGCGCTGTTCTCAGGTACGGAGATGCTCACACAGGGCCCCGGGCCCTGCAGCCTGCCTCAGAGGATACTTGTGGAACACCTGTGGTTGTCTTTGGGACTTAGATTTGGAGTATGAATTTTTGTCCCCACCCCTTCCACGAAGGAGAGAAAGTAATAACAGGATACTAGACCACACCTGTGGATCCTGACATCTTTGGAACGTCTCGTTTATTCTCAGAGGAACTACTGCAACCTCTACATTTGTGTCAGGCTTGGAGGGTGGAGTCACGGTTACGGGGTCATGGGAGGTCTTCTTGATATAGCCAAGTGTGGATGGTGGAGTACAGACAGAGAAGAGAGGCATAAAAAAGTAAGAGGGGTGTATTCAATCAAGAGTCAGTAGAGGCCCTGGCTGGTTGGCTTAGCGGTAGAGCCTCAGCCCCGTGAGTGGAAGTCCCGGGTTCAATTCCTGGCCAGGGCACACAAGAGAAGTGTCCATCTGCTTCTCCACCCCTCCCCCTCTCCTTTCTCTCTGTCTCTCTCTTCCCCTCCCATAGCCAAGGCTCCACTGGAGCAAAGTTGGCCTGGGCATTGCGGATGTCTCCATGGCCTCTGCCTCAGGCACTAGAATGGCTCCAGTTGCAACAGAGCAGTGGCCCAGATGGGCAGAGCATCACCCCCTAGTGGGCATACCGGGTGGATCCCGGTCAGGCACATGTGGGAGTCTGTTTCTCTGCCTCCCTGCTTCTCAATTCAGAAAAAAAAAAGTCACTAGAGAAATAAAATCACCTGTCAGTGTGGACAGTGACCTTAATTATGCTCTATTCAATACTGCTCTGTCCTTATCCCTGTCATATGCCTGTGGAACAATACTGTCCTTGAAGCCCTGTCCCTCTAGGCTTCAGTGACACCTCTCTCAGAGAGTTTTCTTCCTGTCTTCTCAGGTTGTGTCCCCAGGCCTCTTCTCAGCCCTCATGACCATGTTAATCCCGTGGCTGTAGAAAGGATACAGGGCCCTGGCTTCCTCCTCAGCTGCTTCCACAAGGCCCCACGGGACGTGACTGCAGCTCCCTTTCCCTCTCAGGCCCCTCCCTCTCAGTCACTGTGCTCCAGCCGCTCCCCTGCTGCCCCTCAGATGCCCCGCCCATCACACCCAGGGCCATTGCCGCTCTCTCTGCCTGGAGGCCTTTCTCCTCAGATCTCTGTATGAGCCTCCTTATCATCCAAATCTCCTCTGAAACATCCCATCAGACCCGGGCATCCGTGTCTACCTACCCCCTGCCGACATTCCCCACACACCTCGGTCACTGCAGTGCCACCTGTCCAATTTTTGCTGCAGCATTTATGTCAGAAATTGTATTATTTGTGAAAGGATTATTGTAGGACCCACAGGACAGGAGTCGTGGCTGTCTTGCTCACAGCGGTTTCCCTGGTTTCTGGAACCGGACGGGCACAGCAGGCACCGCTGTCATTTGTGAAGACAGAAGGATCCTCGGGAGTTTGTTTCAGAAACAGAGATCCGCGGGGGACTGGCTCCAGTGGAGAGAGGGAATAAGAGCCCAGGCAGCCTGTTCGCTCTGCTTCCCTGACCTTCATCTCTGACCTTGCCTACAGACTCCTCCCTTCCCCCCAGTGTCCGCTCTTTGATGGGGGGGGGGGGGGAGGCATGTGAAGGAGAATTCAGAGGCTGACAGGTGTCACAGTTCCCTTGGTAGGCTTATAAAAATCTGTAAAAAGTCATAAGCAGTTGAAATGCTGAGAAGGTATTCACTGTGTTTTCCCCCTCTACCTTGTTGTTGCCATTGAATGCCATTTCATCTGCTTCCTGGGCTCAGTGCCTCCTGTGAGCTACCTCCTGCAGCCAAATCACAAACAGCCAGCGTTCACCCTTCACACAGTGGGGGCTGTTCGGTTTTCTCTCCCCTTTCTCATACTAGGATATCACTTTAGTGTTCTTTAATACCCAGAATATAGCTGTTTCCAATATATAATTAAAATTTGGCATTTTTTTATTTAGTTATTGGCCAAAATCTACAAAATGCCCATGAAGCCAATATTCCTTAGTGGGCGACTTGCTAGCTTGCCTCGCAGGCTTCAGGAGCAGTCGGCGAGCAGTGAGGATGGCATCGAGTCGGTTCTGTCTGATTTTGATGACGACACAGGTAAGTTCATTGGTTAGACCAAACCAGGTTATTTGCTGTGTGTACGTATTCTAGGAAGCTTAAGCCATGAATTAAGGGGCTTATATTGTAGAATATGAATACTCACCCATTTATGTTACTGTTTATGATTCTAACATACCATATTTTTCACTCCATATGACGCACCTGACCATAAGACACACCGAGGGTTTTAAGGAGGAAAATTAAGAAAAAAAAATTCTGAACCAAATGGTGTGTTAAAATATTTAATAAAATACCATATTTTTCGCTCCATAAGACACATGGGCATTTTCCCCTCCACTTTTGGGGGAAAAACTGCATCTAATGGAGTGAAAAATATAGTAATAAGTCTATCTAAATTTTCCATGGATTCTGCAAAAACACTTTACAATTGATGCTTCCATGCCCATCTTTTTTAGAGGGATGCTTCCATCTAAAACCAGTGCAGATTTGCAGATTCTGCTAAATATAATTTCCAGCTCTGAATTTTCTTGAATTTAGCAAATTGGAATGTGGCTGTATTGGTGCACTGGTACTTAAATTGGCTGGTAATTGTCTTTAATTCCTTCTAGGAGACACGATCATTATATAATTACTTCCTGCAGGACCATTTGGTTAGAGACTGGGGAAATTAAGCCATTTCTGAAGAGAGAATCTATTTGTGACTGGTGAAGCTGAAGACTCATTAGAAGCATAATTTTGAAAGAATGTGTTTCAGATTAGTTCCCTTGTAATTTCCTGTGAATTGGAGTTCCAGCTAGTGACTTTGGCTAGTTTTCAGATCGGTTAACTCATGCTCCTACTTGCTGTCTTCTGTCTCAGGCAACCCTGTCCTGTTTCTAGATGTAGAAATGGAAATGCTACCCTTAGAGGGGTCTAATACCTAGGAATGGTTGTTCCAAACCCTTGCAAAAGACTTTTTAAGGATGGCCTTCTTAAATTTGCTTTTGTGTTTTATATTTTTCTCTTTTTTTATTTTTCTATTACAAATTCATTTATGGGAGTGACTAGATTTATAGTTTTTCATAGAAGTTATAAACAGTAAAACCTCACTAGCTCAAACTAGTTATGAAGAAATATAAAAATACCTAAATAAAATATTAGAGATTGGGTAGCTGTTGCCTAATAGGAGTTTCATTTAAATGACTGATTAGAATAACTCTTATTTAGCATGCAAACCTTCAACCCAGACAATTATAAGCAGCAGGTAATGTTACTTATCTATAATGCAATCTTGAAAACAGTTGTAAATACTTTGTATGTGTAACAGTAAGTATTCCCTTCCTATTTATGCAAGTCATTAATCCAGTTTTTTTCTAGGTAGTCCATCTTTTTATGAATAAAGTTCATCTGAGCATCTATCTAAAGTTTCCCACAGTATGAAGTCATTGAGGGCAGCCCTGACCAGTTGGCTCAGTGGTAGAGTGTTGGCCCGGCGTGTGGAGGTCCCGGGTTCAATTCCTGGCCAGGGCACACAAGAGAAGCACCCATCTGCTTCTCCACCTCCCCCTCTCATTTCTCTTTGTCTCTCTCTTCCCCTCCCACAGCCAAGGCTCAATTGCAGCAAAGTTGGCCCAAGCACTGAGGATGGCTCCATGGCCTCTGCCTCAGGTGCTAGAATGTCTTTGGTTGCAACGGAGCAATGACCCAGATGGACAGGGCATTGCCCCCTAGTGGGCATGCTGGGTGGATCCCGGTCAGGTGTATGTGGGAGTCTGTCTTTCTGCCTCCCTGCTTCTCACTTCAGAAAAATACCAAAAAAAAATTTTTTTAATAAATTCATAGAGAGCTCTAAAGTTAGAATTATACATGGAAACATAGTTAAATCAGAGAAAAGAATAAAAGTAAAAGCTTTAAGTTACTATTAACAATTAACTCTCACCATTGATATATTCTGAGATATTATTTCTCTGGTGTCCAAAGGTAAATAATTACTTTTTCATATGGAAATTTCAAACACATATGAAACTAGACAGAATGGTTTAGTGAACCTTATATATACCTGTCCCCCAGCTTCAAATATCATTAACTCATAGCCAATACCGTATAATATATATCTACGTACTCACATATGCTGTCTCCCCTCCCCCACCAACTTCCTCCTTTCCATGTTGTTTTAAAGCAAATCTCAGACATTAGGATGTGTTCTTTAAAGATAATAATCATAAATTATCACACCTAAAAATTAACAATAACTCTTTAATAACATCCACTATCATGTTAAATTTTTCAATTCTCTTATATATGTCAGTTAATTTTTAGGATTCACATGAGATCCACACCATATGTTTGGCTGATATGTCTCTTAAGTCCTTTCCAATCTCTAGATTTTCTTCTCCACTCTTTAACCCCTTTGTAATTTATTTATAGAAGACGTGAGGTACTTTGTCCTAGAGAGTTTTTCATTTAGAGTTTATTGGCTACACCTCTGCATAGTGGTGTGTGACATGTTTTTCTACCCTCTGAACTTCCTGTAAGTTAGCTTGTCCACACCTGCTTTGACAGGTGGGGCCAAAGTAGGTTTACAGTTGTTTGTATAGAAAGTAATAAATAATAATACAAAAATAAACTCTGTTTCACGTACTCACAACTATAAACCTATTTTTGCCATAGCCACGTTCTGAGGTTCATGAGAATTTATCACCTAATTTGAGTATAATTATTGTTCGTAACTTTGGTTTTGCCTCCTGTTCATGGAGGTATTTAAAACTGGGGAAGTAGTTTTTTTTTAGTGGAAATATTTTTTAAATGCCATCTTCTGATACAGATTTATTTGCAGGAAAATTAAAAGTATTAAAATAAAAATGTAGAGTGGGCTGCTTTTTATATCCTATGCTGGTCCTTTTGTCTGAATCTAGGGAAGTGGAACCCTTTTTCTGCACAGCTTTCTGAACTGTATGTTCACGTAGTTTCAAAGACAGTGGTGTGCAGAAATGCTGGCTCGTACAGTGCTTGCATAAATAGCAAAATAAAGTTATTGGGGTCTGATAAAAAGAATTTCACGTTCTTTCTCTCACCTAGTAATGAGCAGGACTAAAAGCGAATATGTTATTTTAAAATGAAACTCTTATAAGAACAAAGAGTTTTGCACTGAAGTTTGTCTGCTCTGCTGTCCATAGGGCACATGGAAGTTTAGAGCCCTCTTGTCCATGTTGGATCTTGCAGAGCTACTGTGTGATGTTTAACCGAATCTCATGGAGGACTGGCCTTTGCCCCCCAGGTCTGATAGAAGTCTGGATCATCCTGCTGGAGCAGCTCACGGCAGCTGTGTCCAACTGTCCACGGCAGCACCAACCGCCCACCTTGGATTTACTCTTCGAGCTGCTGAGAGATGTTACCAAGACACCTGGTAAATATTTCTGTGTCTGCCATACGGGACAGGCATCATACATATAATGTTTCTGGGGAAGGTATGTCTGTAAGTGCCTACCTGTTTCACTGCTATAACCTAGACAGCATAATAGAGGCTCGATGTTTGTCAAGTGGCTATGGTAGTGATGTTTAAGATGTATCTCATGATTGTTTACAAATCTTCCCACCAGTCCATTTACAAACAATATGTGGTGACAGTTAGTTAAATGTGCTGGAGCCCCACAATAATCAGGCCAAGGCTGTGGTATCAGTGTCTCCATAAGCCAGTTGGCTTTACTCTGTTCCATAAATAAACCTTCCTCTATGACCAGATCTCACATGCTCTTGGCCCCAGAGCTGTCCATAGGACTCACCATGTCTACCACTGATATAAACACTCAAACATATTATATATGTGGTATAAAGATAGCAACTTTTCATTTTTTAGAGAGAGAGAAAGAGATAGGGACAGACAGGAAGGGAGAGATGAGAGAAGCATAGTTGTGGTACCTTAGTTGTTCATTGGTTCCTTTCTCATATATGCCTTGACTGGTGAGCTCCAGCCCAGCCAGTGACCCCTTGCCAAATCTAGCGACCATGGGGTCATGTCTCTGATCTCACATTCAAGCTGGCAACCCTGCGCTCAATTTGGTGAGCCCACTCTCAAGCCAACAACCTCAGGGTTTCGAACCTGGGTCCTTAGCATCTCAGGCCAACTCTCTATCCACTGTGCCAACTCTCTATCCACTGTGCCACCTCCTGGTCAGGCACAACACCTTGATTATGTAAAAGTCATAGGTGATTAGATTTGTAAAAATGCATTTAGTGATCACTTAGTACCCTGGATAGTACAGGAAAAGAATGTCCCTTGGAAATTTATTTCTTGTTCTGAATTAAGATTAGTGCATACACTCATCCAGATTTTCCCAAGGTTAAAGAAATTTCTATAGAAATCTTAGTTACATTAACAGAATTAGAACCACAGAAGAAACCACTAGTATATAATAACAAGAGGGGTTTTGTATGCAATATAAACTGATAAAGACTTGATAACTGATACTGTTTTTAAATCTATTGCAAAGTCTATATCAGATTTTCAGGAAAATCATCATAGCTACTCTCACATATTAAAAAACTAAATACTCTGATAATTAGAACTGTAAAAATTCCTCTTTCTCACAAATATTTTCATTATGGCATTGTCTATAAAGCAAAATAGAGAAATGCCTTAAATGTCAATCGTAAGAGAATGGATCAGTGAACTGTTGCACAAACATGCAATGGAATAGTAGGTTGCAATAAAAATTAGGAATATAAATTTTCTGATGGATTCACCTTTAGCACATATTGTTAAGAGCAAAAAACCAACATGTAGACCAAGGTTTACATTATCCCGTTTATATAAAATAAATAAAAGTCTGTATTCTGTCTCATATAAATATACATACATTTTAAGGGTATTTTCATATATATATATATAGATGTACTTATATGTTTATATCTGGGAACAAAGTAGTTGATCAAGTGATACTTAAATTTTATTAATATTATTTGAATTTTTAATGAATGCATTCATGTATTACTTATATAACTAAAATCATGCAGAAACAAAAAAGAAAAATGTCGTCAGAAACCTATGTTCCGCCCTGGCCGGTTGGCTCAGTGGTAGAGCGTCGGCCTGGCGTGCAAGGGGTCCCAGGTTTGATTCCCGGCCAGGGCACACAGGAGAAGCGCCCATCTGCTTCTCCACCCCTCCCCCTCTCCTTCCTCTCTGTCTCTCTCTTCCCCTCCCGCAGCCAAGGCTCCATTGGAGCAAAGATGGCCCTGGCGCTGGGGATGGCTCCTTGGCCTCTGCCCCAGGCGCTAGAGTGGCTCTGGTCGTGACAGAGCAACGCCCCGGAGGGGCAGAGCATCGCCCCCTGGTGGGCGTGCCAGGTGGATCCCGGTGGGGCGCATGCGGGAGTCTGTCTGACTGTCTCTCCCCGTTTCCAGCTTCAGAAAAATACAAAAAAAAAAAAAGAAAGAAAGAAACCTATGTTCCCCAATCAGTGGTGAATCCTTTTTCCTTGCACCTTGTAAGAGAAGGTGGAAAGACTATACTTTCAGGGATCATTTCTATAGTTTGTAAGAGAAGGTGGAGCTTCAACAGAGAGTGTCAATGCCAAGAGATGGCCAAGAGCTTTGCTGCTATCGCTGGAGAGTTGCTGAGATTGCAGGTCTGATGCTGACTTTTGTTTTTTAGGGCCAGGGTTTGGTATCTATGCAGTTGTTCATCTTCTCCTTCCTGTGATGTCCCTTTGGCTCCGTCGCAGCCATAAAGACCATTCTTACTGGGATGTGGCCTCTGCTAACTTCAAGCATGCCATCGGTCTGTCCTGTGAGCTGGTGGTGGAGCACATTCAAAGCTTCATACACTCAGGTATCTATAGTGCACAAGCAGTTCTCACGGAATATTTCTTTAGTAGGCAGCAATATTGTCTAAAAGTGCCTAGTAAATCCTGAATGCAAATACCAGTGCATGATTTTTGTCCTGGGAATTATTAAAATAGAATTACATGGTCAATGCCAGTCTTCTAATAGTAGGTTACCAAAAAGAAAATTGGTATCTATGTGTCCTATACCAAACAGAATATTTCAAATATATGTGTGACCAAAAATAAAATACCTAATAAGGTCTAGGATATCTGTGCATTAGGAGAGGAGAGGCAAGTTTAAGTATATAACAAAGAAGAAATATCCATGTAGCTTGGGGGTGAGGGGGTTTACCCTGTTGTCCTGCTCCCATGGCTAAGTGGAGGAAGAAGGGTTTCAGAAAAGGCTGAAATTACAGGCAAGAAGGTGCTTAACAGGTTAGGGGTGAAGAGAAGCTTCTTAATATCTGTGGCACTTGGAACAAAATTTGAAGTGGAGGGTGGATAGTATACTGAAGTCAGCAGATAGAGGGGCTGCTATGACTGCGCTGCTACCAGGACGGCAACGTTTGGGAAATGTAGATTCTTACTCATGCTTCTTGCCGTGGGAAGATCTGCAAATCTGAGAGAGGAAATGTTGCTGCTAGCGCTAGAGCTTGCAAAGAAAAGGGAAAAGCACGTGGAAGTACAAAGAGCTGGGGTGAGAGGCTCCCTTGTTGGAGGGGCGAAGGGAAATTAACGAGAAGTTGACCCCAAGGGAGTATCAAGAAACAAAGGTAAGAAATGGTGTCTTTACTAAGCTTAGTAGAAAGATGTGCCCTGAGGTGGGGGGTGAGAGGGACCTAACTGAGAAAGAAAAGTGGCCGTTTCCACAGGTAGGTGATATTGTACCCCTGGGGTGGATACTCTTGCCCAGGTCAGTGCTTGGCACAGCATGGCATCCCTGAGGATGCTGCTGAAAGTTGCTTCTGTGGCATCACAAGGACTTTGAGGAAAAGGATTCGGACGTATTCCTTGAATTGGGCACTGAGAATGTGGTTTTGGGAAGTCTTACTTTCTTTAGCTTGAGGATAGTATGGAGGTTGAAAAGTTCAGGAAGTGGTAGGGGAGGAGAGATTTTTTCTGTTTTCCAACAGCATTTAATGCAGTTTAATTCAACTATCAGCAGTAAGGAGCGTACATTTTATTCTTCACCCCCTTTTTAAAAAAAAATTCAAATTTATTACTAGCTAGTATTCAGGCTGTGTAATAGCATGTTCTATTCTGCTTAAACAGATAAATATATACTTAACGTTGAGAAATGTATATGAACACCTAAAAGTGAACCACATAGTTCATCTTGATATATCAAAAATGGATATTACATATATTTTATCACTCAGATTTTTTTATAATAAATATTATAAAATTTTGCTGTAGTTGCCATTTCAGCCCATGCATTACCATAGCGCTGAGACCTGGCTTTGCTGTCTCCTGCAGACATCAGGTACGAGAGCATGATCAACACCATGCTGAAGGACCTCTTCGAGCTGCTGGTCGCCTGCGTGGCCAAGCCCACGGAAACCATCTCCAGAGTGGGCTGCTCCTGTATTAGGTAGGAAAAGGTGTCTTGGCTGTCTCTGACTTTAGAGTTTCTATTATGGAGCTCCAAGGGAATTAAATTATCTTTTGTGGTACCACAATCTGCATTTTAGATTTTTTTCTTATAAAAATGACAGTGCTAAAAATTTGTCATTTGTTTAGTCAGCAAGTATTTATGGTGTAGGTTTTATACAAGGTTCTCTGCAGCAGAGTGGTGTAAGCCGAGGTCCCCGCCCTCGAGCAGATAGCCTATTCTAAAGGACAGAACCGAGAGTCACGTGAGAAATCATAATCGTAAGGAGTAACTATAAATGCTAAGAAAAGACGGGCGTAGGGTGGTCAACAGGGCTTTTTGTAGGAAGGACACATGGTCATATCTCCCAAGGTGAGCTTTTTGACAGGCGAGGAATTGGCAAGCAGGAGAACAGCATGAACAAATACATGGAGGTAAGAATTACAAGTGACAAAAGCGGTTTTTATTGCTTTTGTTATTTGTAGAAGAGTGGTGGACGACGGGGCTAGCCTGGAAAATCTAGCACAGAATGTATGCAGTCCTCATGCAAGCCTAAGTCTAAACACTGGCCTCTCTGTAACAGAGATCCACTGATCTTTCTACAGTAAAATGGTGTAGGAAGTAGTAGTAGGACCACGACATACCAGACGGACTGAAGGCAAGTGTGATGATGAGACAGCAAGCCTTGTAAGGGAGCTGTGGAGTGAACGTGTGTGTGTGTGTGTGTGTGTGTGTGTGTGTGTGTGTGAGGGAGCTGTGGAGTGTGTGTGTGTGTGTGTGTGTGTGTGTGTGAGGGAGCTGTGGAGTGAACCTGTGTGTGTGTGTGTGTGTGTAAGGGAGCTGTGGAGTGAACCTGTGTGTGTGTGTGTAAGGGAGCTGTGGAGTGAACCTGTGTGTGTGTGTGTGTGTGTGTGTAAGGGAGCTGTGGAGTGAACCTGTGTGTGTGTGTGTGTGTGTGTGTGTGTGTGTGTAAGGGAGCTGTGGAGTGAACCTGTGTGTGTGTGTGTGTGTGTGTAAGGGAGCTGTGGAGTGAACCTGTGTGTGTGTGTGTGTGTGTGTAAGGGAGCTGTGGAGTGAACCTGTGTGTGTGTGTGTGTGTGTGTAAGGGAGCTGTGGAGTGAACCTGTGTGTGTGCGTGTGTGTGTGTGTAAGGGAGCTGTGGAGTGAACCTGTGTGTGTGTGTGTGTGTGTGTGTGAGGGAGCTGTGGAGTGAACCTGTGTGTGTGTGTGTGTGTGTGTGTGTGTGTGAGGGAGCTGTGGAGTGAACCTGTGTGTGTGTGTGTGTGTGTGTGTAAGGGAGCTGTGGAGTGAACCTGTGTGTGTGTGTGTGTGTGTGTGTGTGAGGGGGCTGTGGAGTGAACCTGTGTGTGTGTGTGTGTGTGTGTGTGTGTGAGGGAGCTGTGGAGTGAACCTGTGTGTGTGTGTGTGTGTGTGTAAGGGAGCTGTGGAGTGAACCTGTGTGTGTGTGTGTGTGTGTGTGTGAGGGAGCTGTGGAGTGAACCTGTGTGTGTGTGTGTGTGTGTGTGTGTGTGAGGGGGCTGTGGAGTGAACCTGTGTGTGTGTGTGTGTGTGTGTGTGTGTAAGGGAGCTGTGGAGTGAATCTGTGTCTGTGTGTGTGTGTGTGTGTGTGTAAGGGAGCTGTGGAGTGAACCTGTGTGTGTGTGTGTGTGTGTGTGTAAGGGAGCTGTGGAGTGAACCTGTGTGTGTGTGTGTGTGTGTAAGGGAGCTGTGGAGTGAACCTGTGTGTGTGTGTGTGTGTGTGTAAGGGAGCTGTGGAGTGAACCTGTGTGTGTGCGTGTGTGTGTGTGTAAGGGAGCTGTGGAGTGAACCTGTGTGTGTGTGTGTGTGTGTGTGTGTGTGTAAGGGAGCTGTGGAGTGAACCTGTGTGTGTGTGTGTGTGTGTGTAAGGGAGCTGTGGAGTGAACCTGTGTGTGTGTGTGTGTGTGTGTGTAAGGGAGCTGTGGAGTGAACCTGTGTGTGTGTGTGTGTGTGTGTGTGTAAGGGAGCTGTGGAGTGAACCTGTGTGTGTGTGTGTGTGTGTGTGTGTGTGTGTGAGGGGGCTGTGGAGTGAACCTGTGTGTGTGTGTGTGTGTGTGTGTGTGTGTGTGTGTGTGTGTAAGAGCTGAGTTGTGTGGCAGTGAAACGTTTGGGTTAAGACTGCTGGTTTCCTCCGGCAGGTACGTCCTCGTGACGGCGGGCCCCGTGTTCACGGAGGAGATGTGGAGGCTGGCCTGCTGCGCCCTGCAGGACGCGTTCTCCGCCACGCTCAAGCCCGTGAAGGTAAAGTGGGACGAGAGCTGGAGCAGTGCCAGCCCTCCTAGCTCCCGGGTGCCCCGCGCGCTGGCCCCTGGGTTCCATCGTCCTCCTCAGAGCAGGCAGGCTCACTTGAAGCCTTGCAGAGGGTGAGAAGGAAGTAGTTGAATCAGTCCTTTTGTCCCAGACACGACAGTGTCAGCCCCAAGGCAGAGCCCTGAACCCAGATGCGCCCAGTGAACGGCCGCTGTGTTTCTCCCTAGGACCTGCTGGGCTGCTTCCACAGTGGCACCGAGAGCTTCAGTGGGGAAGGCTGCCAGGTGAGGGTGGCCGCCCCCTCCTCCTCCCCCAGTGCCGAGGCCGAGTACTGGCGCATCCGAGCCATGGCTCAGCAGGTAAGGGCTGGCTGAGGTCTTTGACCACAGGGGCTCTGGAAGCTTGACATTCTGCTGGGAGTCCCTCCTGAAGATCTTAGTCACCAAGCTGCCTTTCATTCCCTTAGGGACCTATACCTGCTGTGTCTGACCTCTTGCCAGTACCGTTCTTTACCAGCAATGACTGGAACCCAATCAGCAGCACTTGGTCCTCCCAGGCATCTCTGGTTTGTTGCATCCTCCAGAGCCTAGACCTGCTAGAGTCCTTTTCCCTCCTGGCCACGCACTTCATGCCTAACTTGATTTGCTTGGAGTGTTGATAAGTATTTGCTTAAATATTGTGGTCACTGCTAGACTATGAGTGCCCAAGGACGGCAACCTCATTTGATAGTTTTCCCTTCTCTCTTACAGAGAGAGCTTCATGCTGACAAGTTGCTTGACAAATTTGAGTTGCATGTAGCCAACCAGTAAAATTAAAATGTACTTACCCATGCAGGTTTCACCATGAGCCTTTCTCCCAGCACAGATCAAAAGTTATAATAAGTCTGGCTAGGAATGAGAACAGGGGAGCCCAAAGGGGCGGCTTCTCTAAGTGAGAAGCCATTATGCTGGCTAGATAAAGAATTTCCCCAGGTGCACACGGGGCTCTTTTCAACCTCATCCCACCACACAGTCAGAACATGAAAATGACAGTGGACTACTGTCCTGCAGTGGAGAAAAACAGCCGAGACCATTCAGTGAATCTTTCACTTCATTTTTCTTCCTCGGTCCCAAACCTTCCTCCTACATGCACTTTTCCTATAACCCCATATTCAATAATCTGAGAATTCTTACAAAATTTGGAAAGAAAAGTTCCTTAAAAACCCTCATATTTTCAGAGGGAAGTAGTGAAGGTAGGTTAAATCGGTGGTTTTCAACCTTTTTACACTCTGGGGCTGCTAAGGCAGAAATCACCCTGAGCATAAGCGAATTAGACTAAGACCATAGGGGTCTATCATCTTCTTCTGGTTAACTCTTTTATAGACTGGCGGTTGGCAAAGACTGAGTTAAATCCTTTAAAATGAAATCATTCGGATCAAAATTCAGGAAGTGGTTACCCTTTTCTTAGTTACTTCTGCTGTCAGGACTAACTAGTCATGTGGCCATGCTGCTCTGCTAGACAGGGGGAGAAGTCCTCTGTATTTTTGTATTGAATAAAATATAATACCAAACAGACATCATAATCAAAGGTAGCCCTTCTTTATTTCCTTTTTGTATTTTTCTGAAGCTGGAAACGGGGAGAGACAGTCAGACAGACTCCTGCATGCGCCCGACCGGGATCCACCCGGCACGCCCACCAGGGGTGATGCTTTGCCCACCAGGGGGCGATGCTCTGCCCCTCCGGGGCGTCGCTCTGCCAAGACCAGAGCCACTCCAGCGCCTGGGGCAGAGGCCAAGGAGCCATCCCCAGCGCCCGGGCCATCTTTGCTCCAATGGAGCCTTGGCTGCGGGAAGGGAAGAGAGAGAGACAGAGAGGAAGGAGGGGGGGGTGTGGAGAAGCAAATGGGCGCTTCTCCTATGTGCCCTGGCCGGGAATCGAACCCGGGTCCCCTGCACACCAGGCCGACGCTCTACCGCTGAGCCAACCGGCCAGGGCCTCTTTATTTCCTTTTAATTAATATTAAACATCAGTGCCTGCTCTTTGGAGTGTAATGAATTATTATGTGCTAGAAGTAGTAGCGTTATAGTGTCTGCAGCTCACATTAATTATTTGCTCTTCTGTTCTACTGCTTTGCCTACGCAATACACATATATTCATTTATTTAACTCTCTGAAAATAGACCAGGTAGGAAACCATGATCAACCTCATTTGTGGGTGATAAAACGGGTGGTGAGAGTCAGGGACTTGCCATGGCCATCTGGCTGATCTCTGCGGAGTCAGGGTGAGGGTGGTGGAGCTCTGAACTGCACCTTGTCTGCCCATACAGGTGTTTATGTTGGACACGCAGTGCTCACCGAAGACTCCAAACAACTTCGATCACGCCCAGTCCTGTCAGCTCATTATCGAGCTGCCTCCTGATGAAAAGCCAAACGGACACACCAAGAAAAGGTAGGCAGCGATGCTTAAACACGTGGGGCGCTTATAAGTGAAGTTCATCTTGCCCATTGTAGTGCAAGCTTTCTCTAAGAATGCTAAAATATTTAGGGTCATTTGGCAAAGGTTTTCATAGAAAATCATTAGCCTTTTAACCATATTTCAGGTTGATTACTTTGTAGGGCTACCACAACCGTGTACCACAGCCTGGGTGGCTTAACCAACAAGATTTATTTTCTTGGTTCTAGAGGCTTTAAGTATTTTATATTCTTGGCTTAGATGCAGGGCCAGTTCTTACAGGATGTAGTAGAAGATGAGTTAGACCTAAGAAAAGTTTGTGTATATGCTGGCCACCTACATCTTCAAAGGTCCATGTTGAAATCACCCAAGGAAGGAACAAACCTAAATTAAATTCAGATTTCAACACTTAAATAAAGAGAAACCTGGGTTTTGTTTTTAAGTCAGTTTGACATCGATAACCCCAAGCTTTACAAATTCACATAATTTTAATGGAGCTTTAAGTTGCACAGTTGACCCTTGGACAACACGGATTGGGGTACCATCCCACCCACGTGGTCAAAAATCCCCACTTAACTCCCCCTCAGATTAACTACTTAGAGCAGGGGTCCCCAAACTTTTTACACAGGGGGCCAGTTCACTGTCCCTCAGACCGTTGGAGGGCGGACTATAAAAAAAACTATGAACAAATCCCTATGCACACTGCACAAATCTTATTTTAAAGTAAAAAAACAAAATGGGAGCAAATACAATATTTAAAATAAAGAACAAGTAAATTTGAATCAACAAACTGACCAGTATTTCAATGGGAACTATGCTCCTCTCACTGACCACCAATGAAAGAGGTGCCCCTTCCGGAAGTGCGGCAGGGGCCGGATAAATGGCCTCAGGGGGCCGCATGTGGCCCGCGGGCTGTAGTTTGGGGACCCCTGACTTAGAGGCTACTGTTGGCCAGAAGCTTTACGGATAATAAACAGTTGATTAACACATATTCTGGATGTTATATATATTATGTACTATATTCTTACGATAAAGTAAGCTAGAGAAAAGGAAATGTTATTAAGAAAATTATAAAGAAAATACATTTACAACATTTGGGGGGGGAAATCCATGTGTAAGTGTTCCCACATGCTCCAAACCCATTATTCAAGGGTCAGCTGTGCCTACAGCTATGAATCTGTTTATCTCTGATACTGACACTGACAGCTAGTATGTCTTAAGTCAGCCACTTGTTATGCAACTAATTCTCAATTATTCAGTCTGGAGACTCGCTTGCCTTTGCTCTTTGCATCAGAAGCAGAAAGGGAAGGTATAAGTTTCAGCGCTTCATAGTCCCCTTCTTAAAGGGCGTGCTGAGAACAAAGTTGAAACACTTGGGTACCACAAACTAAAACGCTATCTGTTGATTTTTGTTTGTCTTAGAAATTATAGATGAGTAAGAGCTGCATATCCATAAAGATATTTCTCTTTCTGGGTACCTTCCTACAATGTTGATCTCTTCCCCACTGCTTCTGGGCCCACTGTTTTCTTACTGCTGCATCACTCAGCTTGAACCTAAAGCATGGGGATTTTCTGTCCTCGTTCACAAACACAGTTCTCAATTTTATATCGTAAAGCATCAAAGGGGGAGTCTCTTGGTTGATAAAGATACTCCATAATTCAAACCCGGCCTTGCATCAGCCCTCTTTAAGTGTTTGCAGGTAAAGGCCTTCCCATTTCTCAGGAAAGGTAACAGAAAGCGTCCTGTGGACTCTGGTGCTTGTACCTTCAGAAGGTGCTCGCACTCTGCCTCCTGGTTGTGCTTCCTGCTTCAGGACTCCAGGCTGCCAGGGTGTGGGGATGATGTGTCAGAGCCATTTCTCAAGGACAGCGTCTCCTCCAGGCAGCGGTCTGTTTGGGCGCCCGCACAGAGGACCAGTGTTTTGCTATTTGGTGGCATGTTTTGTTTGAGATTTACTGAGCACTACTCTCACCAGACTTCTTCCCAGCCCCTGGGCACAAAAAGATGACTCAAATACTACCCCGGCCTATGAGGACTTCCCGGTGTAGTGGGGAAGATGACTCAAATACTACCCCGGCCTATGAGGACTTCCGGTGTAGTGGGGAAGATGACTCAAATACTACCCCGGCCTATGAGGACTTCCGGTGTAGTGGGGAAGATGACTCAAATACTACCCTGGCCTATGAGGACTTCCCGGTGTAGTGGGGAAGATGACTCAAATACTACCCTGGCCTGTGAGGACTTCCCGGTGTAGTGGGGAAGATGACTCAAATACTACCCTGGCCTGTGAGGACTTCCCGGTGTAGTGGGGAAGATGACTCAAATACTACCCCGGCCTATGGGGACTTCCCAGTGTAGTGGGGAAGATGACTCAAATACTACCCTGGCCTGTGAGGACTTCCCGGTGTAGTGGGGAAGATGATTCAAATACTACCCTGGCCTATGAGGACTTCCGGTGTAGTGGGGAAGATGATTCAAATACTACCCTGGCCTGTGAGGACTTCCGGTGTAGTGGGGAAGATGACTCAAATACTACCCCGGCCTATGAGGACTTCCGGTGTAGTGGGGAAGATGACACAAATACTACCCCGGCCTATGAGGACTTCCCGGTGTAGTGGGGAAGATGACTCAAATACTACCCCGGCCTGTGAGGACTTCCCGGTGTAGTGGGGAAGATGACTCAAATACTACCCCGGCCTGTGAGGACTTCCCGGTGTAGTGGGGAAGATGACTCAAATACTACCCCGGCCTGTGAGGACTTCCCGGTGTAGTGGGGAAGATGACTCAAATACTACCCTGGCCTGTGAGGACTTCCCGGTGTAGTGGGGAAGATGACTCAAATACTACCCTGGCCTGTGAGGACTTCCCGGTGTAGTGGGGAAGATGACTCAAATACTACCCCGGCCTATGAGGACTTCCCGGTGTAGTGGGGAAGATGACTCAAATACTACCCTGGCCTGTGAGGACTTCCGGTGTAGTGGGGAAGATGACTCAAATACTACCCTGGCCTGTGAGGACTTTCTGGTGTAGTGGGGAAGATGACTCAAATACTACCCTGGCCTATGAGGACTTCCCGGTGTAGTGGGGAAGATGACTCAAATACTACCCTGGCCTGTGAGGACTTCCGGTGTAGTGGGGAAGATGACTCAAATACTACCCTGGCCTGTGAGGACTTCCCGGTGTAGTGGGGAAGATGACTCAAATACTACCCTGGCCTGTGAGGACTTCCCGGTGTAGTGGGGAAGATGACTCAAATACTACCCTGGCCTGTGAGGACTTTCTGGTGTAGTGGGAAAGACGGACCAGAGGTAGAGGTGTTCCCTTCTGCGTTGGCTCCTATAGCTGTGGACATGAAGCATTAGACCAACCTGGTACTGTTTAGAGGCCTCTTCTTCAGAAAAATACATGTTCAGGGGTCCTGAGACTTTAAGTAATTTACTAAAACTGACTTAAGTAGGAGCTGAGGAGGGAGAAATAGAGAATTATTGTTTAGTGGGGATAGAGTTTCTGTTGGGAATAATGAAAAGGGAACTAGAAATAGATAGTGGCAACAGTTCCCCAACATCGTGTATGTACTTATTGCCACCGGACTATACTTTTTTAAACGATTTAAATAGCAACTTTATGTTAGGTTTATTTTACCACAAAAATAAAGTTACTTCAGTGGTTTGTTAGAAAGGCTCACGGTGTGTGAATGACAGCTTTGCTCCTCCCTCCTTCCATCTCTGCCGAGTGCACTGCTTTCCCCCAGTGCACCACTGCCTGAAGAGCCAGGTAAGGCTTTGAATGCTTTCTGTTCTTTCTGCTGATTAAAAAGAAGAACTCTTTCAGTGACATCAGTGTCAGGATAGAGTAAGACTACCCCTTTGTGTCTCTTCTTCAATCTACAACTAGTTGGACAGCTATAGCCCAGCCGGGGTTCCTCTGCTCAACACACAAGGATGCCCGAGAGATGCACACATTGGTACAGCTGAAAGTGGGCGGAATGGAATGATTAGAGGAAGCAAGACACAGGGAAGGACGGGGATGGCCCCAGAGACACAGCTGCTGCAGCTGTGCCCACTGCCCCTGCAAACACAGTGGAGGAGGAGAGGTGCGCCCCCCCCATGCTCAGAGGAGAGTAACAGGGTCAGTGCCTAAGAATCCGGCTCCCTCCCCCAGTTACAGCAGTGCTCACACCACCAGAAAGACCAGTAGGAGCAGAGAGCCACGCACAGTGGCACCAGCAGCTGCCAGGAAACAGCAGCACAATGGGCTTGAGAAGCCGCTGCTCCCCCTAAAGACTCCATCAAAAGAAAAACTATTAGAAATAATAAATGCGCCCTGGCCGGTTGGCTCAGCGGTAGAGCGTCGGCCTAGCGTGCGGAGGACCCGGGTTCGATTCCCGGCCAGGGCACACAGGAGAAGTGCCCATTTGCTTCTCCACCCCTCCGCCGCGCTTTCCTCTCTGTCTCTCTCTTCCCCTCCCGCAGCCAAGGCTCCATTGGAGCAAAGATGGCCCGGGCGCTGGGGATGGCTCCTCGGCCTCTGCCCCAGGCGCTAGAGTGGCTCTGGTCGCAATATGGCGACGCCCAGGATGGGCAGAGCATCGCCCCCTGGTGGGCAGAGCGCCGCCCCATGGTGGGCGTGCCGGGTGGATCCCGGTCGGGCGCATGCGGGAGTCTGTCTGACTGTCTCTCCCTGTTTCCAGCTTCAGAAAAATGAAAAAAAAAAAAAAAAAGAAAGAAATAATAAATGCAGTAAAATTGCAGGATACAATATCAGTATACAGAAATCTGTGTGTCTGTATATAATAATGAAGAACTGTGACAAAGAAATGAAGTAAACAATCCCATTTATAACCGCAACTAAAAAGGAGGTGAAAGACCTGTACAGAGAAAACTGCAAGATATTGTTGGAAAAAAAATATTGAAGACACAAAGAAATAGAAAGATATTACATGTTCATGGACTGGAAGACTGAACATGGTTAAAACGTTCATATTACCTAAAGCGATCTACAGACTCAGTGCAATCCCTCTTAAAATCCCAGTGGCATTTTTCACAGAAAGAACGAAAATGTCTGGTTCTCCTCTGTCACATGCTGGAAGCACCGAACTTTTTATATAGTATATGCATCTCAAGCATTAACATTTAATCCTAGTAAACTGTTTTGGTCCTTAGAAAGCTAGACTTCAATAAGACTAATAAAAACTTTGGGTTTAAGAAAAAAATCCAGTTAAAATTAATAAAACTCAACATAAATTGAGTGGGGTTTTTTTTCACTTTTTGATTTGCTATGTTAACTTATTACCCATAACTAAGAAAAAATAAAATGTGTCCTATTTATCATTGTGCCTGTATACAACGGTTGCTATAAAACTTGTATTATTTTCCTAAGGCTTGTAGATAAATTGTTAATCATATCATGACTTAATTCTATAGCTCCTAGGTTTTAAAAAGTGTCAGAAATTCCATTTATTATGATTAAATGGTTATTAGGTAATAACGCCTTTGATTAAGGAAGGCATTAAAATACAAGTAATTTAGTTTGTAATTTTGCATACATCATTCTGAATAGTGTAATGCTTTTAAAAATATGACTAACTCCATCCCTTTCTTTTCATTTGAAGCGTTTCCTTCAGGGAGATTGTGGTGAGCTTACTGTCTCATCAAGTGTTACTGCAGAACTTATATGATATCCTGTTAGAAGAGTTTGTCAAAGGCCCCTCCCCTGGCGAGGAGAAGACTATCCAAGTGCCAGATGCCAAGCTGGCCGGCTTCCTGAGATACATCTCCATGCAGAACCTGGCCGTCATCTTTGACCTGCTGCTGGACTCGTACAGGACTGCCAGAGAGTTTGACACCAGCCCCGGACTGAAGTGCCTGCTGAAGAAAGTGTCTGGCATCGGGGGCGCCGCCAACCTCTACCGCCAGTCCGCCATGAGTTTTAACATCTATTTCCACGCGCTGGTCTGTGCCGTTCTCACCAATCAAGAGCCCATCACTGCTGAGCAAGTGAAGAAAGTCCTTTTCGAGGACGATGAGAGGAGCACGGACTCGTCGCAGCAGTGTTCATCAGAGGATGAAGACATTTTCGAGGAGACGGCCCAGGTGAGCCCCCCGCGAGGCAAGGAGAAGAGGCAGTGGAGGGCTCGGATGCCCTCGCTGAGCGTCCAGCCCATCAGCAACGCAGACTGGGTGTGGCTGGTCAAGAGGCTGCACAAGCTGTGCATGGAGCTGTGCAACAACTACATCCAGATGCACCTGGACCTGGAGAACAGCGTGGAGGAGGCGCCCGCCTTCAAGGGCGACCCGTTCTTCATCCTCCCCTCCTTCCAGTCCGAGTCGTCCACCCCGTCCACGGGGGGCTTCTCGGGGAAAGACACGCCTTCCGAGGACGACCGCAGTCAGACACGGGATCACGTGGGCGAGTGCCTGAGCCTGCGGGGCTGCAGCGGGGAGACGCTGATGCTGCCCCCGAGCCCCAAGGTGGAGAGGAAGGACGCCAGCCGGAAGAAGGAGTGGTGGGAGAACGCGGGCAACAAAATCTACAACATGGCAGCTGACAAAACCATTTCAAAGCTGATGACAGAATACAAAAAGAGGAAACAGCAGCATAACCTGCCCACGTTCCCCAAAGAGGTCAAAGTGGAGAAGAAGGGAGAGCCGCTGGGCGCCAGGGGCCCAGACTCCCCGCTGCTGCAGCGCCCCCAGCACCTGATGGACCAAGGCCAGATGCGGCACTCCTTCAGTGCGGGCCCCGAGCTGCTGCGGCAGGAGAGGAGGCCCCGCTCGGGCTCCACCGGCAGCTCCCTGAGCGTCTCCGTGCGGGACGCCGAAGCCCAGATCCAGGTGGGTTTCCGCAGGCCAGCGAAAGCCCGGGCGGGGGTCGTGGGGTGGGAGGACTTTCCCAGCAATGCGGGGGGTTGGGGGGGGACTGGGTTTCTAATAATGGACACGTCCCTCTCACAGAGCACTCATCCACAGTCCAAGATCTGATCGACACCAGTGGGAGACCCGTTTTCCTCTGCAGTCAGAGGACTGCCTAAGGCTAAGACGCGGGCTCTGCCTGTATCTCTCCACCACCGTGAAACTGACATGCTGTTATTAGATAATCTTGGGAATTGTTTTTATGGGTTATAACAGATAGTATTAAGAAATAACATGAAGCTAAAGTTTGTAAAATGAATATACTCTAACTGGCATGCAGTCCTGAATTTATCATTTGGAGATTCCCTGTAGAAATTCTATAGTTATGAAGAATGAAGAATTATGTAAAGGAAAAAAGGCAAAGTGCATAGTATTAGGTGGTTATACCAATGAATTGTTTTTGTCTCAAGTTTTTCTAACCCATCCAGAGCACATAAAAATGGTCATTCTTTAGAGGGCTGTGAGTGTTCCTATTCCTTCCTATTTTAATATTTGTAATTCCATTGTACATCAAAACATGAGCTTGAGAAGAAAACAGTGTTGGTATCGTTTTGTTCAATTTAAGAATAGATCAGATAGGAAAACGAAACAGAGATCTGGAGTCGTGGAGAGCCCTTTAAAAACAGTCTGATGTTTAGCTGAAATCATGGACTCCTGCCTCATCAGTTAAGACAACCTTGGGTCCTAGGATTCCATGAACCTAATCAGAAATGTATTCTTTGAATGAACATAAATCTAGAATTAGTATGAACCTCTTGCAAGATGTGTTATTTTCCTCTCAAGTATAAATATTTTGAATATAGAATTCCTCTTCATAATTCAGAATTTACAAATATCATAGACTAGATCTGCGAAAGTCCAATCAAGCTGTGATGTATGATTATTCTTTAACAGATGAGCTTCTTGACCAATAACATATCTTAATAACTGCCTTTCGTTGTCTTGGAGATTTGCTTGTGACTTTAAAAGTTATCCTCAAGTCAAGTAGACCTAGTTCAAGTTTTCTGGGCTTTATTACAGTGACCGCTGATTAAAAATGTTATGTCCTATGCAAATCTCATTATGAAAATGCAAGCGAGTTTTTAAAACTGAGGAATAAATAAGATTCTTGCAGCTTGTGAAAGCTAAAAATAAGATATCTGTAATGTTAGGTAAGTCTCTGTACATATAATGTTAAAATGACAATTTATTAGTAAAGACTAATTTATTATAGCCTAAAGGCCTGAAAAAACTTATTTGCAAATAGGCAGGGCTTAGTTAGCCTCTCCTGAGTGTTCAAACAAAACCAGAGGAGAAAGCTGATAATCCTCTTAAATTCTTTCCCTTAGGCATGGACCAACATGGTGCTAACAGTTCTCAATCAGATTCAGATCCTTCCCGACCCGACCTTCATGGCCCTACAGCCAGCAGTGTTCCCGTGCATCAGCCAGCTGACCTGTCACGTGACTGACATCCGAGTTCGCCAGGCCGTGAGAGAGTGGCTCGGCCGAGTGGGCCGTGTCTATGACATCATTGTGTAGAAGACTCACACTGAAGAAATTCAATACCAGGGTTAGAGTGTACCCACCAATCAAACTGATAGCAACTTCCCCACCACCAGCCCCACTGAAACCAGTGTCTCAGAGAACAATCAGCCACTCCCTAACTATGGGGCCAATCTGGAGACTAAGGCTGTATCTAGATGACACAAATGATACTCTGATTTTGCACATTACTTCAGAAGCGTCTCCATTCTTTAACACATTTCTAAATTCTTGAAGTTTATTTCCCAGTGCTTTTGCCTGCAATGTTATTGCCAAATGGGTCACTTTCAAGGACCACTCCTTTGAAAACTCTACATTGATCCATTTGATCCATATTTTTTAAAAAATGCAATTGCTAAGGAAATACGTGTTGGTAAGTCAAGCTGATGTTTAAGCACTCAGACATCTAGTACCAGTCTTCATTGCAGAAAGATTTATACGATGATTGCGCGTTTGGTGGAGAAGAAAACAGCTAGAAAGATAATATCTGTGGGTGTCATAATCAAGAAAAGGATGGCTTTCTCTGTAAAATATTCCAGAACATTTCAAAATTACTCTTAAGTTGTCAAGATTTTCTGGTTGGTACTCACCAACTTCTTTGTGTAAGGTACTGTTGTGCCTTTATTTCCCTATTTCTAGTGGAGAAAATTCTTTCCTGGCAGAGTTTTAAGTCCATGTCATGGCGCCTTTGACACAGAGTACCCAGTGATATTTGCTGACACAGATACTGCCAAGAGACAGAAGACTGACCAGCCACCTTGGTGGTCCCATCAGTCTTTGCTTTGGCTCCAAAGGCAAAAAAAAGAAAAGGGAAAGAAAAAAATGGTGCCTTAGTCCCTCGTTGCACAGACATTTCTATGCCCCACGGTTATCTGAACAGAAGGTATAACATTTGGTTTTTAAGAAAATAAAACATTAAAATGCAACTCATTTGCTATCCACACCCTTGGAGGAGAGGAAGTGAGTTCTGCATTCAGTGAGCAGACTTCTCAGGGAAGGGGGCAGAAGTGTGGGGTACGGAGACAGCTGGAAGGGTGGGAAAGGAGATTATAGTGAAATCACTTCAATCTTCAAATAGTACACAGCAACCGTACGGAATTATGGTGTCAGTTACACAGGCTCTAGACTGAGAAGAAAACTCGAGGAGAAGGGCGCGCAGAAGGGAGTCTAGGAAATTAAGTTTTTCAATTTAAAGTATTTCTCCTCTCTGGCAAGTCGATTTACCCCATGTCTGAGGTCCTTTTATTCAGGCCACTATTTTAAGTGGATATTTCTTTTCTTAAATATAACTAGAAAGTTAATCTGGAAACTTTATCTTTTATGTAGAGTATATTTAATATTTCTTAAATTATAATAATGATTGAAACTCCTCAGTCAAGCTCATTCATATATATTCTAGAAAATAGTTGATCTGATACACATTATAAGTTTCCCAGCTCCTAAAAATACAGTCATAATGGACTATGTCATCTTCTAAAAATAGAACAGCAACTCTTTGATATTGAAATATGGATTTAAAATTGACAACTTTACTCAGTGCTGGTGTTTGTAAACTTTGTCTTCCTTTCCTATGAAAACTTACCTACACAAGGTTAACAGGAAGACAGAGCTGACTTATGTAGGCAATCTATATAAAAGAAGAAACTTTACCTTTCAGTATGTACCTAAAGACCACCATAGGATCCAGAAGACATTTTTTTCAGTTCCACAAAACACTCTCTGCCTTCAGTTTTTACTCATTAGATAATTCAAGTTTAGGAAGAGATCAACTATTTGATTGTAACCAGCAATGCATTGTTGGGCTAGCAATGAGCTGTGCTGATGCTTATGAATGTTTATGTTTTGTAAGTAGACTTGAAAGTGACTTTTTTTTCCCTTTAACAAAAGCAGTACACCATGGTCCTGTTTTTTACTATAGCTTCAGTTCAGTTCTCCTTTATGAGCCTGTGAGTACTACAAAATTTACTGGAGAAGAAAGAGTATCAAATCAGAGTAATTACAAAATATTTATAGGTAGCAACTTTTTATGACATATAACAATTCAAATGAAGCCAGTCTCAATTATGAATGTCACGCCCCAGAGTATGTTCACTAATTATTTAGAAATCAGAATTCATCCTCCCCCGTATTCTCTCTCTGGGACCCAAGGCTAGTTGATAAATAAGTTTAGCCCAGACTCGATCCAAACACTACTCTAGTACTAACCCGACTGTGGGCACCAGGAGGGAAGAGATGAGAGAATACGCACAGCTCTTTACCTGTAGTTTTGTAAGACGTTCCGGTCCCTTCCCATCCCCTCTTCTGTAGCCCACCCGAGACCCACATCAGTCTTCAGCCCACCTCTCTTCCCACTGTTCTGTGTGTTCCACATCCATGTCAGAGTTCAACCAGAAAACTAACTGTCACAGCAGTACTTCCCAGAGGTATTTGCAGTTTTCTAAAAGGACATTGCTTGCTGCAAATCTCTAACAAACATGACTTAAGGTCACAGTGAAGTCAGACGAGTCCTTCCAGGGGTGGGAAGAAAGGTAGATAATTAGGAACCCTTGGTAGAGAGAGGTATACTAGTCCAGTGAGTCCCTCACACTCTTCCTGGTGTCTCAGTTTCTGCCTCTCCCCAAGGTCTCTGAAAGACCAAGGTTAAGACAGCCTTTATAGTTAAAACAGTTATTACCATGTATTTACAGATCGAAGCAGAGTAAGATTCTGCACGTTGCCAATTTTTACTACTAAAAGTGTGTGGCCCTAACGTTGAGATTTACTCTCCTTTTCTAATATTTTGGTAAAAGGCACATCATAAACACCTGGAAAACTCAAAGTGTACAAGGATTCCTGACTGAACAGCTCAGCTGACTGTATCACACTCTTCATCAGACTCCTCCTAGCCATGAGGTCACAGATGTGATGGAGGGCTAACAGAGTGTTCATAGGATCTCTCCTAGTTCGTGCATCTTCTGGTCAGCTTTCAGAGATGCTTGGGCTGGCTCTTTATATGATCCCATTCTCTCTCACCTGAAGATTATTCCCTAGCCTTCTCCATCAATACAAAACTAGGCACCCCTTACCATGTTTAGGTTATGTAATGGCTGGCCAAGGCTATTACTAACATACATAACAGCTCATATTAAAGTATTTTCAATCAGACATGACAACATGGTAACATAATTCAAAGGTACCTTTAAATGGAAACTTCTTTATAACAATTTCACTAGGCTTTCTGGGTTTTGTTTGTTTTAAGGAGAAGGTTTATACAGAGTCCATTTAAAGAGCGATATAGCCCTAATTGCAGTTACATAAACGATTACATGAATGATATCTTAGACTTCCCCAGAATACATCACAGTACTGCTTCTGTAGGAAAGGAAAATCATTCACGTCAGTCCCCTCAAACTAAAGAGACCTTTGTTTGGAGCTGATAACAATGGCAAGACTCTACAAACAGCAGAGAGGGGGTGGCATTGTTGAGTGCCACTCTGAATGTAGATCCTTACCTGTATTACCACATTTTATTTTCACAGTAACCTTGTGAAACAGGTATTGTTTTCCTCATTTTTATAGATGAGGTCAGAGACCCAGTGAGGTTAAGAAACTTAACCCAAGATAACCAGTAAATGGCAAAGTTGGTTGCAAAAGAGGTATTCCTGAATTCGAAGGCCAGGCTCCTTCTACGACACCATGCTTTAAATGCAATGTAAACACTTCAGTAGTATCTCAGTGAAGTAAATAGTTAAAATGAGTTAAAAATATTTGATGTCTCAGATCCATAATGTTATGGGGATTTTTCCTAATAGAGTTTTAAAAAAAAGGTAGTTATGTAGAAAAATCATCTATAACAATATTTTGAGTATTCAAAAATAAACAAAATCTAAACTAATCTAAAAGCAGACCTTCAGTGATAATTTAGAAAACCTGCCAATTAGGTGGAAATGATGGAACAATTTTGTTCATGGCCAGCTGTTATGCAGGAAAAACATGGCAGTCCGTGTTTGGAATGACATGCACAAATTGGGAACCTTTTCCAATGACCAGTTAATCACTTAGATTCAAGTGCCCTGTCGCCACCAGTGCCTGTCTACTTGCTTCCCTGGGAAGTATATAGTACTAAATGTGTGGGACATCATCTCAGTTCAGGAACATGCAAGATACATGATAACCATTTTCAAATGCACACTCCAAAGAGGAAGTACTGGTTTAAACAAAATTGTTTCAAGATCCAAGTACTGAGAGCATAAAGGTCAATACCCAAAGTAACCAAGTGCCATAACACCTGACTATTCCTACTTTGCAGACAAGGAAACAGGCAAAAGGGAAGTCCAGAACTTACATGTACTTGGGTGTCACTTAGGTGATCCCAGTCAGATTTAGTGAAGCCTTAAAAAAGTAAGAGACTATTTTTAAGCACTTTTTATTGGGCATATGAGCTTGTTATTGGGCAAGATTTGTGAAATAGGCAAAGAACTCATTTATAATTATGCCTCATCAAAAACAAAACTAAATAATAAAAAAAAACTATCCTCCTCATTCATTAGTGGACCAGTCTAGAAAACTGTGAGATCCTTTTCCTGTGCTTATATTGAAATGTTTGTATTTTATGTGGAAGTAACAAATAATAAAGGTTTTAGACTAGAACACCATATAGATTTCCAAAACACAATTATTACTTATTACTTCAGGGAAGACAGACCAAAAAGAAAAAAAAAAATCATCTCCTAGGATAGTCTAAGAGAAACTCATCAGAAAACAATGCTTGACTTCCTTATAAATAGTGCCACAACCACACCACTAGCACCATATAAAACATTCCTCTCTGTACTAACGCAAGGGGGCTCCAGGGAGGAGACACTTGCTGACACTCTTAGGACAGAACTGCAGTTGATGCTGATGAATCCCATCCAGTTATGGTCCTTCCAGCCTATTCAACCACCAGGCATTGACTGTACTGTTAGTTCCTCTCCTGAAGGTTTAAGTCATGGTTGTCTAGTATCTTCTGACCTTGGAACAATGGTTCTCAGACGTTAGCACACATCAGAATCACCTGGAAGGCTGGTTAAAACACAGACTGCCAGGCCCTTCATTCTGATCCAGTAGGTCTGGAAATTGGCAATTCGAACAAGTGTCTAAGAGGCCAATGCTGCTAATCTGGGGACCACACTTAGGGAATCATCTTGAAAAAATTTCCGACTCTTACCTTTAAGATCAGCTTGCCTTATCAAGCACTAGAGAAAAACTGAACTTGACCTTGGATGGACAACTTGGGATTGGATTCTCTACAGCATTCCTGCTCAATCTTCCCAGTTTCCATTGTTGTCAGACCAATTGTTTTTTGTTGGGTTTTTGTTTGTTTACAAGCTAGAGGACAGTGAATGTATAAAGTTCTATGGAACAGTGAGATCAGTGTAAGCTTCTCGTCTGTGTATTTAGAAACATTGATTCTGTGGATGATCATTTGTATCCTGTTGCCCCTTTGACTTGTACTGAGGTGACTTGAACTATGTGGTGTTTGGGTTTCTTCTGCCCATATAGTTTTAATGAGATGTTTCCATGTCGACTCCATTATAACCTTGGCTCCTGGCTTCCAGATGTTTTTGAATAGTTGCTTGCCAGTAGTTTTATATCTCTCATCAGTCACCAGGATGTCAGCACTTCGAGATGACATTACACTACTTGATGTACCTTCATTTTTCACATAACTACCTGGTGTAAATTAATATTTTAATTTCCTGTAGACCTGCAAACAGTCTACCAAATGGCTTCATGGAAATTTGCAAACATAACCAACTCCCTGTTTTAAAGACTTACCAGTAAATTTGTTGGGCTGTGGTCATATCTGCACAATAGAAACCATATTCATTATTCACCTTCCAAATAATGGGAGAAATGTAAAAAATGCATCAATATGCAGTGGGACTACTGTGAAATCATGTTAACTCAAAGATAGCTGGGGCCTTAGTTTTTTTTTTTTTTTTTTTTTTTTTTTTTTTTTTTCTGAAGCTGGAAACAGGGAGAGACAGTCAGACAGACTCCTGCATGTGCCCAACCGGGATCCACCCGGCACGCCCACCAGGGGCTATGCTCTGCCCACCAGGGGGCGATGCTCTGCCCCTCTGGGGCGTCGCTCTGTTGCGACCAGAGCCACTCTAGCGCCTGGGGCAGAGGCCAAGGAGCCATCCCCAGCGCCCGGGCCATCTTTGCTCCAATGGAGCCTCGGCTTTGGGAGGGGAAAAGAGAGACAGAGAGGAAGGAGAGGGGGAGGGGTGGAGAAGCAAATGGGCGCTTCTCCTGTGTGCCCTGGCCGGGAATCGAACCTGGGACCTCTGCATGCCAGGCCGACACTCTACCACTGAGCCACCCGCCAGGGCTTAGTTTCGTTCTTATTCAATAAAATTAGCTTTGGAAATTCTTTTTATGTGAAAAAAATAATAAACATAGAGGGAATAAGTTAAGAGAAAAAAAATTAACTTAAAATCACCACCCATGTCTAAACTCTGAATTACACACAATTTTTATTTAGTAATTTCTCAAAATACCCTGACATCATTTACTTTATTCTTTTATATGAATAGAAAGCGATGACTATATTTACTAGAATTAATGAGATCAGAAAGTACATCAAAGTGTTAACGGTATCAAGGATTCAAATCCTTGTCTTTGTGGGTGGAAATAAAGTTTTTAGTTTTACTTTTGTGCTCCATAACCATCTTTAGAAATTATGTATGCATTTAATTCTTTTAATAATTTATTTTCAAATCAAAGTTTAAAATTGATCTCTAGGAGTGATTTGTTTTCGATTTATTGTACCGACTGGTGCCAAAATGGGGGAGAGAGGCGGATCTTAAAGCCAATCTTTTGAACTACCACACGAAATACTCTGTTTCAAGTCAGGGAAGCGCCAGCCCCTGACACCAGCAGCCACCGCGGTCGGCCATGGCTACCTCACGATAATGTGCAAGCTACTTTGTCCACCTCCCTCTGATGTTCATTTTTCAGATTTTTGTTGGAAGTAGTTCTCTGTAATAAAAATGTCTCCCACTACATAGGCAACACTGGACTGAGAGGAATGCTTTTGCTCTTTCGGTTTCGCCTTGATGGAAACCACGTGGTAAGGTGGTAGGGTATACGGGTATGGAGTGATGGGGCAGGAGGAGGTGCCTAGAGGGGAAGGACGCTTTCCTTTCGTTTTTATTTTTTAATTTGTGTTTTGGTTGGTGGGTGGGGGGAGGGGTCTAAGAATATAAATGTATTGCCCTCATCATGCCAAACGACTATTCAAGATTATTTTTATGCTTTTCTAAGAGGAATAAACTTAAATAAATTACATTATAAACAGTTCCTCTACTACCACTCTCCCCTCCCCCCTGCAAATAAAGCCAGTGGATGGTAAGGGTCCTTTTCTCCTTTCTTGTATTATGCCAAAGAATCCACTTGTTTTCATTGAAAATTATAAATGAATGAAGCTTGGTACAGCCATAATGATTTGAGTCAGTATACCATTTCATCTACAAAATGCAAACTTCATCACTGCAGCCCACTCACCGGGAGCCTTGAAGCATTTCGTTTACTCCAAAGGACTTGTCAAGGAAGTCCAGTTTCTGTTTTGCCTTAGCATTTAGTCAGTTTGGTCACATTTATTTAAAAAAAAAAACTGATATAACTGTTTGATTTGATATAATCTGTTTGTTGTTTAACCGGTCTCTGTAAGCAAGCTTGCAAGTGTATTTTGTGTACCTTTTATCTGAGGTGAAAATGAAAATTCTAAAGAGAAAATATTTTAAAAGATATTGTATTTATGTTGCTTGTGTTGTAGAATAAAGATTCAAATGCATTTAAAAAAAATCTGATACGTGGAACAATTTTTTTTTTACCAAATAAATATATCAAAATAATTTATGTAAATATCCTATGTTAACAGAATTCTGCCTAAAGAACCAGGTTCCTTTTCATGGCAAGTCATAACTCTGCATAAAGAGCCCCCTTCTCAGTTCTGTAACAGAGATAGTCACTGCTGGACATATGGTATGTGCCTAGAAAATACATTGGAAAAAGAGTGTGAGTGTGTGTGTGTGTGTGTGTGTGTGTGTGTACACACCACTGGTTTCTTTTTTAAAAGGGAGCTTATTTTACAATATTGTTTTGGTTTATTTTTCATAAAAATAAATGTTAAATTCATAATCAGTAGATAGTGTATAATTTATTCATTTAAAAAGCTAAGTTATCCTTTGACTAAGTCCCTCAACTAATAGGAATATGATTATATAAAAGGAACATTCAAAATATAATACAGCCACTTTTAACTTTCTGATCTTATTGGATTACAGTTTTAAAAAATAACTCTCAAAAGCCTGTTAATAGCATAAGCCTAGGAATCCTCATGACCAAATTGTAGAAAACTGCTATTTGGCCAATGAAGGGATAAAAAACATATGAAAGGCTGTAGAGGTGGGCTCTGTTTAAATGACCTTAAATCATGATTATATCATTCTATCACACTCTATGGCAGGGGTCCCCAAACTTTTTACACAGGGGGCCAGTTCACTGTCCCTCAGACCGTTGGAGGGCTAGACTATAAAGAAAACTATGAACAAATCCCTATGCACACTGCACATATCTTATTTTAAAGTAAAACAGAACAGGAACAAATACAATATTTTAAATAAAGAACAAGTAAATTTAAATCAACAAACTGACCAGTATTTCAATGGGAACTATGCTCCTCTCACTGACCACCAGTGAAAGAGGTGCCCCTTCCGGAAGTGCGGTGGGGGCGGGATAAATGGCCTCAGGGGGCCGCATGCGGCCCGCGGGCCGTAGTTTGGGGACCCCTGCTCTATGGTAACCTCAAGAGTTGTATTACTAAGACTTGGTCACTTCCATCTTGCAGACAAAATGAGACTAAAATAGACACTAAGATACTTTGCATAAGAACATCACAGACTTATCAAGTGTGAGTGACCAACCACATTCATGGATGGAGATGGCTGTGGCACAGCAGAAGACTTTGGGCCTTAGCCAGAAAAGCAGAGTGCACGTCCCACTTTCCGTGGGAGTGGGAAGACAAGACACCCTTGGGTACACAGCTCAAGGTTCCATCTCTGCACAATGAATATAAACTCTTACCTCAAGGTGACACCATGAGCCCCAATGTTACAGTGCTTTGTACATGCTAATACCTAATAAATGCTATCTACTATGTGTTGGAGGATAACTCGTTTCATAAAAAGCCCCACTATTTTGCAAGATGATTTATACTTCAGCTCTGATGTATACATTTCCTTGACATTTATATCCATGAATGCACCACAACATAGAAAGCTTAATGTTTTGTGCCAATTTTACATGAGGAGGTTAGTAGTTCAGATACCGGTGAATTTAATCAAACATTTTGGAAATAAATTCTAGCTCAATATAGCCTATTCCTCCATTATTAATATCCAGCAATGAATACAATGTGTGCCTAAATCTATATGTATTTCTGAAGAGACTTGATAACTTCAATTGTTTGGCTTATGATCAAAACTTGTATTATAATTCTGCTTTGATAAATATTTCATATCACCCATTAGAAAATTTAGTTTCCCCATCCGGCTTAAAGCTAGGTTCAATAAGCAAGTGAAAAAAGTGAAGCATAATGCGGTACTGTGGCTTTCATTATTGACCAACATTCCTGTTATCTCAAGCCTTTTAAAGGGCACTTGAAGCATGCCTTTTATCTCCTCTTTGTTTGTTTTTATTTATAGATTCCTAGTTACAACGTCCAGTCATTGGTGCCCTGAGTCTGCCCTGTTAACTTAATTTGGTTGCATAAAATGTTTTCTTGTCAGAGAAACAAAATATCCAGTTTAATGATCTCATCAGAACTCAGAGATAGATGGCAACAACATAATTAAATCCCAGAAAAGTTTATAAGCAGTTTCCAAAACAGTACTATTTCAACATGAAGGGATCAAATTCACACCAGTTTAGAGCTGAGAAATGAAATGCTGAACTTCAGTTGACTTTGATATAGTTTCCTCGTCTTCTCTCCATCCATACCTCATTTTACCCTGCTCCATTTTACTAAGCAACTGAAGCTTCAGTTACGTTGTTACAAATTGAATGCAAGACTCTTCACCAGAAAAAAGATTACAACTCGCTTTATTGCGACAGTTTTTGCTTTATTGCAGTGGTCTGGAACCAAACCCACAATGCCTTCCAGGTACGCCTGTGTATTAATTAATTGCTATATTGAGCTACTGTAAATGGTATAAGTGACATTAGGTAGTGAAACGACATTCTTTGCCAGAGTCTCTAGCAGAGAATAAACTTCAAGAATATAAATGTTAAATGTGATACAGAGGGATCCATTATAACTGGGGAGGGGGGAGGGGACGAATGGGTATTGAAGTTAATTTACCAATTACAAAGGAAAAGATACTGTTGGCTATATTATAGTTAAAAGTTCATATTCCAAGGTTTGTTTTAGTCTGGTCCTAGGATGGCAGTCGAATCTGTAACTACTTGAAGGATTTTCTAATATAACAATGAGTTATAAAAATAACATTCTTCTAAAGCCTCAAATAGATTTATTTTTCAAATGGGAGGCATATATATTATAGACCTCTCTGATCAAAACCATTAAGAAATGGACTTCTTGGAAAACTGAGCATATTTCTAACTGAGCATATTTAACATCTGTCCTAAGCCCTACCGACCAGAGACACGGACAGTATTTACACAACTTAGAGAGTTAAATTGTACATTGTTAAATTGGTAAATATATTTGAACTAGCTTTTATTCCTGGGGTGAAGGGCAGTGAGGAGGAGTCTATAAAACCTTTGGGGATTAGCGCATGGCCTGGGACTAAAAATAACACCTCCTCTTTTCCGGGTGGCTGTCACCCCTGCTAGGGTTGGCCGGCAGGAGCCCTCCCCGCCCCCACACACCCTGCGGAACACATCTGTAAATCGCCTCCTTTCCTGCTCAGGCTACTCCGAAGAATCAAGCGGAAAGAAGTTAACACAGTCGCAGAGTTGTTGCAGAGGCTGCCATCGAAGGATGCACAGAAGTCGCTAATCATCAGGAATACTGGGACTGTCTCTTTCAGGACACTGTGAATGGCCAGTATTCCAGAATGGGCCCAGATGTGGATGAGCAGGACCAGACCCCTGCTCCAGAGATCATGGATCAATGCTACAAGGCCACCTTTCTTCAAGTTTTTCCTCAAAAGCATTAAATAGATCTCTAAGGCCAAAAAGTATATCTGAGATATTAATCTATGTTCCTCTTTTCTCCCCGTATTTTTCCCATTCCTTTCTCCCTATTCAAGAAGATAGTTATCTTGGGATCACTGTTTCACAAGGGAGGGAGAAGATAGGGCAGAATGACCAAAAAGTTACCTGTGACATTCTCTAGTTCTTATATTCCAAAGCCTAAGACATATACATATATATGTATGTATACAATGGTGTGGTGTTTCGTTTTGTTTTCTGCGGGTTTTAAGGGAAGAGTGCCACAGAAAGGGAGAATGTAGACCAGCTCTCCAGGGTAGAAACATGAAGGGAACAAATTCCTTCCGCTTTGACTAGAACTGAAATCCCAGGGCTGGAAGAAGGAGAGGAGGTTCAATAGCAGAAAGGCTGCAGGTCAGGGAGGACCCCTACACTGCCGAGACTGCAAAAGCCAGAAAAGGCCGGCCTGCCAGGTGGCCTGGAAAAACACCCCAGTTCCTGGGCATGGCACGGGACAGAGAAAGATGTCCCCACCTCAACTCATGGAGAAGGAGCAGCCAGCACCCTGGCGGCATGGAGGCTCAGAACACTTTCAGTTGAGTTAGGGAAAAAACGAGGACAATTACAATTTGGTACATGACGTGGTGGGCTGAGATTTACTCCTGCTTTTGTAGTGAAAAATCTAAAAATCACAGTATATCTTGTTTTAGAAGGAAATTCGAATGCTGTTGGCAGGGGGAGGCAGCAGCCTCTACGAATGCAAAGTCTTTTCCAAGCAAGTGCCAAGAGTTGGCAATTGACAAGACCTTCCAAGTTCACCGTCCGTGGACCTCAACATCAAACATGACTGCCCGCCTTGGGAGCCAGGCTGCGCCATCAGGTCATCTTCCGTTAGGGTCCCAAATTCCCTCCGCCTGGATGTGTGTGCTGTTTTGATAGAATGGAGTTTGGCTCCTCCCACTGGGCGGGGCTCCAATTGCTGCATATGAACCAAATGTGTCCCCACCTGAGTCCATGGCCTCCCTGCTACTTGCCTCTGGCACCCCCCCCCCCCCCGCCATGGCCGCAATCGGACCACTTCATGTTTTCTCTAACCAACCAAAGATGCCTCCTACTCCACTGGATTATAGCCTAATGCATAATTTTCATAAAGAACACAACAAGACAATGGCTTTACTAAGTGGCTCAACCTCTATCAAAAACATACCTTCCCCTCACCTACAAATTCTTCTCCTGTCCCAAAGCTTACTTATTTTATACACCTGAACTAGCTAGGCGACCTAGACAGGCTCTGATTGTAACGTACACAAGAACCATTTGGTTGATCGGACTTGCAGGTGTTCCAGGTGTGATAAGGTGCCAAGGAACTGCAAAATTGTTAAAATTAGTATTGTAAAAGGAAGAGTCAAGCCCCCTTACCCCTCCTTTCTGAGGAAGAAAAAACAAGAAGAGCTTAAAGGGGCAAAAATCAGCTAGTCATAGTTTTACTAGTTCCTCTAGTTCTCTGGAAGGACTGATGCCACTTGCTAGACAGAGCAAAGAAGATAGAACCTATCTGAAACCCCTTCCTCTTCTCTTCTCTTAAAAGCCTTCAGGAAACAATGTTTACTTACCTTAATTAAAAATTCCTACACTAATCCTGACTCACCCTCCCATCCTGGAGTCATGAGAGTGAGGTATACTTCTAGACAAAGGGATTACAACCCCACCCCCCTGCATGAAAACCTGTATTCTAACATTTTATATGCTTTCTAATAATCATCATTTTGAAATTCTTTGTATGTACAGAACTTGTAAACTAAGTAAGCGGGGACTAGCTTTAGACTTCCTAATAAGCTAACCCCAACACTCTTCACAAAAGTAACTTCATTTAGCTTCTCTCCTATCCTAAACTAAACATTTCCCACTATTGTGGCGACAGGGATAGGTTGTAAGTCCTAGAAGATTTGGGGATGTCTTTGTCAGGTATGTAAAACATCCATCACTACTGTGGTATCTTCTGGTCTTAGTGTGTAGGAATGTTTTTTCCTTTTGATAGATCCTATCAGTAAATGTTGTAACAAGACAACAAAACTCAATAGGCTTGTTAGTAAATGACTTTTGTAACATGCTTCCCCTCCCCCCCCCAACCAGTATGTGATCATATCTATAAAAGCAGCCTCAGAGCTATATTCTGGACTGCATGATTTGGGATTATGCCCCGTGCATGTCGCCAGCTTAATAATAAAGCTCCTTCTAAAATTTCTTCTATAACCTATCTTGGTGTCTCTGTGGAACTCGTGAGTTAGATTACATTACATACAACACAGGCCTTGCCTCAAGAATTATGACCCAGTGTGCTGGTCAGATAGGTAGCTTGGTTGGTTAGAGCAGCATCTGAATATGCAGAGGTTGCTGGTTTGATTCCTGGTCAGGGCACATACAGAAAGAGATTGATGTTTCTGTCTCTCTCTCCCTCTTCCTCTCTCTCTAAAAATCAATAAATAAATTTTAAAAAATTATGACCCAGTAAGAATGACACAGAACTCAGGATTATGCATTTTGACAAACTTCTGAAAGGATCATGATACAGAGAGCCTATGGGTCATTCTTTGAAAATTGTTCTAAGAAGCTAAGTTTCATTCTTATTCTAAGAATCTTATTCTAAGAATATGTGTATAGTCTGACTGAAAATTAAAAGGCTGTAAATTTAATTCTAAGTAGAAGAGGTCAGGTGGAGGCCCAGAAAAAGGTAGCAGTTGTTCAAGATCCAACCTCCCCAGATTTCTTAATTTGAGAGGAGAGGTTTATAACTTGGGGTACAGAAAGAATTAAGAAGGTCAAGGAACAAGAAAGGGAAAATGAATAGCCTTATTTTCACTGACTTCTGGCTAAGATTTAACATGTTCTTCAATTTTGAATACAGGCAACAAACCACGATGATGATGGCAGGCCCGTGGCTTGTTACCCCAGAAGCGGTAAATCTTCCTCTATCACAGAGCCCTCAAAATTCCCACATATCTGGAGTTGCTTTTAGAACCACTACTAGACCTTGTTATTTAATGTGTTAATGAGAAAGAATATATACACATTATTGTTTTAAGAACTGTATATTCTGATAACTACACTGGTTTTCTTTGTAATAAAATGTATTTTATTGTTTGCATTTAAAGTTATTTAAAATATTTAAAATTATTTTGAAAAGAGACTCATGGGCCTCCCCAGACTCAAAAGGGTCTATGATACAATAACCAGTTTTTTAAAAATCCTGTCCTAGTATTCCCTTAAGGAGGGCTGTCACTGGGGGTAAACTCACCAAATTACATTGAAACAAGTGCATTTTCTCTCTCGTGTCACCTTATATTCAATTGCAATCACCTCGGAACCAGGAGCCCTAATTCCCAGTTCTAGACAAACACAGTGTGTTTGTGGGCATATTGCCTTCCCTCTCCCAGTCTCACTCCCACATCTGGCATGGGCCAGGGCTGGTGAAGTGACCGCCCACATCCCTGGACACAGCAACAGCTGAGCTTCCCTGACCAGCACGGACAGCCAGGCCGCTCCTGCGAATTCTTGAAGGCCCTGCTCTGGGGACACTCAGATGGGACAGCGCACAGCTTTTTTCCTACAGAGAAGAAATGCCTTTCTGCTATAAAGCTTACTAAAAATATTGCTGTATGTTTCATGAATTTCATACAGTTTTTACATATTCCAGGTGGTTTGGGGTGTTGTTGTTTTTAAGTTCTGTTAAAAAAAAATTGAACAAACTAAAATTTTTTCCCATTTCTTTATTTATTTATTTATTTTGTATTTTTCTGAAGTGAGAAGCAGGGAGGCAGACTCCTGCATGCACCCGACCAGGATCCACCAGCCATGCCCACCAGAGGCGATGCTTGGCCCATCTGGGACATTGCTCCACTGTAACTGGAGCCAATCTAGCGCCTGAGGCAGAGGTGAAGGAGCCAGCCTCAGTGCCTGGACCAACCTTGCTCCTGTGGAGTCTTGGCTATGGGAGGGGAAGAGAGAGAGAGAGAGAGAGAGAAGAGGGGGAAGGGTGGAGAAGCAGATGGGCGCTTCTCCTGTGTGCCCTGGTCGGGAATTGAACTTGGGACTGCCACATGCCAGGCCGACGCTCTACCACTGAGCAAATCGGCCAGGGCTCCCTTTTTTTTTTTTTTTTTTTTTTTTAGAGAGAGGAGAGGGAGAGTCAGAGAGAGACAGAGGAGAGACCATATGTGCTTTGACCAGGCAAGCCCAGGGTTTCGAACCGGCGACCTCAGCATTTCCAGGTCGACGCTTTATCCACTGCACCACCACAGGTCAGGCCCTTTTATTTTTTAAAGTGAAAAAGCCCAATGTTTTTGTGTCAGAGTTGGTCCTTTAACATTTTTTTTAAAGAGTAATTCTCATGTAAACTTTAAAAATTGTCTTGAATTAGGAATATTTCAAAAATAAAAAATATTTAAAGATGAAACCAGTGAAATACAAGTCAAAAGAATTTTAAATTCATATCCAGATTCAGCTCCCTGTTAATGACTATAACAATCCTTTAAATGTACGGTACCAATTTGACTACTAATTTCTAAACTAACATTCTAAAATATTCAATAACTAATACTGGCAATGATTTCACTTAAAAACCTGATAAACATTCAAACACATTTATTAATCATAACTCCATATTATTAGTCAACAGACTATGAAAGAAATCTAGGGGAATTTTACTGATTACAGCAACAACGTGACAACCACTATTAAATATATAATCCTTTCTTCATTCATTATTTTCAAGATGAATTTATGAACCACTGAAGAAAGCATTTTTTTCAAGTTGAGACTGAGAAGCCAGAACATTCCAGAAAAGCAGGGGTCTCTGCTCCACCATGTCTAAGCTGTTGTAGAAAGAGTATTTCCTGTGCGAGGGAGCATTAGAGTGCAGAGAACCTACATCAGCCCCAAGTCTACATTCTCGCTCTATCAATACTCAGAACTGTGCTCCACAACTTAGTGACAACGTGCCCTCTAGTTCTCTCCCACACTCTGCCCAGTACGTTTCTCAGGTCACATGGTTCAGGTGGAGGAAGTAAAGCCCCTGAGAAGTGAAATAAGTTGTTCAAGGTCACATGGCTGGCAACCTGCCGTAAGTCAGATCAGTCTGACCACAAAGCCATGCTCTCTCCACTCTAACATGACATACCTTGATGTAAAAATAAAAAATAAATTAACAGTCTGGGTGGGACCTTAGCCAGGACAGCACCTCCAGCTTCAACCAGTTGAAATTACCTATAAATGTAAACTCAAACCTTTTTATAAATCTGTATTTTCAAAATAATTGTCTTACAATATTCCCCACAATAAAACTAAGTCGGGTGTCATGACCATGGAAAATCCAGAATAAACCCATCTGCTGTGGGAAGTAGCAGCATAAAACTCCACCGATGGCAGCATTCAATCTGGTGATCTAGAATTTGTCAAAGGACAAGACGAGAGAGCCAATATGTAAGACAAATTTAAGGTCATTTTAAGTATTCACAATTTTTAGCATTTCTAATTTTATTCCTGTATTAGGTTATGCTGTTGAGAAGCAATGTATTCAGAGCAAATATCTCAACTTCCTTTAGAAATACCTTCACTGAATTAAGATTTAATGCTATGCCCTGAGCTTTTAAAGAGGGTCGATATGAGAAATAGCCCAATTTGTCTTCCATAAATCTATATTAGTAGTAGGTGCCTGATACATTTCCCATTTGTTTTCTTATATTAGGAACCATGAGGCCAGTTTTTTCCAGAAATTCAAAGCCAGGCTGTTTGGTAACAATTACTTGATCTTGTATTAGATATCGACTTTTTTCAAAGTGGAGACTTATTTGTTTTTGTTTCTGCCCGAGCTTCCGGGAAACTGAGCTAAATCCAGGTTCGAGTAAGAGTGTTGTGGGGCAACAGGCTGTTTCCTGCATTTCTTAACTTGCTTCATTTCCTTGTCACAACTCAACAGGGTTGTTTCCATTCATGTCACCTTGTGGCAAGAAATTGTAGGGAGATAACTCTCCGATGGCCGCACAGCTAGGAAACAGGCAGCAGTCAAGCTTGGAGCAATCCAAAGCTTGACTTGGCCAGCCATGAGGAAAGAAATGTTTCACCCTCACTCCCTGGGAGCACCCATACCCCTGCCCTTTAGTTTTTGTTTTTATTTATCAAGAACCTTCACGCCATTTTTGCGAGTGGGTAATTTATAAATCGGATGTAAATAAAATATTTTTTCAAGAAATATGTGACCTAGCTAACTCTACGGCAGGGGTCCCCAAACTACAGCCTGCAGGCCGCATGCGGCCCCCTGAGGCCATTTATCCGCCTCCGCCGCACTTCCGGAAGGGGCACCTCTTTCATTGGTGGTCAGTGAAAGGAGCATAGTTCCCATTGAAATACTGGTCAGTTTGTTGATTTAAATTTACTTGTTCTTTATTTTAAATATTGTATTTGTTCCCGTTTTGTTGTTTTTTTTTTTCTTTAAAATAAGATATGTGCATAGGGATTTGTTCATAGTTTTTTTTATAGTCCGGCCCTCCAATGGTCTGAGGGACAGTGAACTGGCCCCCTGTGAAAAAAGTTTGGGGACCCCTGCTCTACGGTATCACTAGCATATGCACCTACAGATTCTCTTAGCGACACAGGGGCCACACCAGACGCCGGAGTTTTCAGGTCCTGCTCACAGATACTATTCAGTGGCACAAGCCACAGAGTCTAAAGCAGGTGTCCCTCAACCCCACATGGGTTCGTCTGCACTCTTGAAAAGAGGGAAGGACCATGGGGTTTCCAGGCTTTCGAAGATATTCTTATCCAAAGAGTTGAGACCAACAACAAGAGGAGGATTGTGACCCAAGAGCTTTCAGAGCTAAATTTCTGTAAAATACACCAATTCTCCTTGAATAATAGAATAGCATGTCCTATCATCACAGTAGCTACTATTGAGCACTAAGTAGGAAGCATTTACGTGCATTATTTCACATACTACTTGGGACAGTTCTGAGCTAAGCATTATCCCTATTTTACAGAGGGGAAACCTGAAACTTAAAGGAATTATTTAACTCACCCAAAATCATCAATGTTTAAGTGGTAGATGCAGGATTCAAACCAATCTGGTCCCAGAGCCTATGCCTTTTACCATGGGTCTATAGGCCTCATGCTAACCCCATCAGAGCAAAGTAACTTGAAAAATTATAAAGCTTATCAAACAATTACACCCAAGTAGCATTTATGTGTAAATTTTTAAAACTGTTATTAATCAAATATAGATAAAATTCAGTGAGATATAGTAATTGAATATTTAATTCTCATAATGGCACCAGATGTTCTAAATATTTCTCAAAATAAAGATTAAATCTTTCTATTAGTCTATTTTATGCTTAGACCTGAAACCCAATTTAAAACCAGGAGTTATTGCTATATACTGAATGTCTTAAATATTTCTCAAAATAAAGATTAAATCTTTCTATTAGTCTATTTTATGCTTAGACCTGAAACCCAATTTAAAACCAGGAGTTATTGCTATATACTGAATGTCTATGTTCCCCCAAAATTCGTATGGTTAAACTTAATCCTCAATGTGATGGTATTGGGAGATGAAACATTCAGAATGTGATTAGATTATGAAGGTGGAGCCCTCATGAGTGGGATTAGCGTCATTATAAAGGGGACCCCAGAGAGTCCCCTTGCCCCTCCTACTAGGGGAGAAAGACAGCTATAGCCTAGAGAGCAAAACAGGTCAACAGTTTCAAAGGAGAGGGCTTATAAGAGTCCTAATAATGGTCCACAAACAGATGGTGGGGAACCTGGAGGCACGCTCTACTTCTGGACTCCTAGAGAGTTTCAAGGCATATGGAATCATCAAGGAAAAAACAGTTTTCTTAGAAGGTGAGAGGGTGGAGAGAGGTGTCTAGAAGAAATTAATTAGAAAGAGAAGTTTATTGATAATACAGCCGTTATTGATCAACACAGAAACAGAATCAAAAGCAATGTAAGAACAACTCTAGAGGATATCTTAGCATCATTCGGGCTGCTCTAACAAAATACCATAGTTTAAGTCAGCGCTTTACAATCTTTTTCATCTCATGGCACACAAACTAATTACTAAGTTCTAAAGTATACCCAAAAATACATTTTTTTGCCGGTCTGACAAAAAAACAGGTATAATTTTGATTCATCCATGCCGGAAGGCTGCTGTTGTGTTGGCTGTTGTCATTTTTTTATTTGACAGTCTAAAGGGAAAAGAGGTCAGTACCTTGACTAAACATGTCTTAGAAATTCTTGCAGGCCTGACCTGTGGTGGCGCAGTGGATAAAGCGTCGACCTGGAATGCTGAGGTCACTGGTTCAAAACCCTGGGATTACCTGGTCAAGGCACATATGGGAGTTGATGCTTCCTGCTCCTCCCCTCTTTTCTCTCTCTCTCTCTCTCTCTCTCTCTCTCTCTCTCTCTCTCTCTCTCTCTCCTCCTTCTCTCCTCTCTAAAATGAATAAATAAAGTCTTAAAAAAATAGAAAAAAGAAAAAAAGAAATTCTCGCAGGACACCATTTCAACCAGCACACTGGTCAAAAGTCGCTGGTCTAGGCAGCTTACACACAAGAGAAATTTTGTTTCTCACAGTTCTGGAGGCTAGAAAGGCCAAGATCAAAGCTCTGACAGGTTCCGTGTTGACTGAGAAACACGGAACTGTTACTGCTTCCTGGTTCAGAGACAGATGTCATCTTTCTGTACCCTCACGGAGTACACCCACTAGCTTGTTGTCTCACCTTCGTGGCAATTACGAGAAGCCAAGGTCTGGCTCAGTTCAAGTCACACTGTCTGGAAAGCAGCCACAATCTGCTGTCTACCTGAAAGCAACTGCTTGGATCAGTGTCCTTGCCGATGCCCAGATCCTGACCCCTAACCACAGTCAGGCCTAAGAGGCCTAAATGTCTACTAGTACACAGAAAATATCTTGAAGTATAAAGGGACAAATCATATTACCACCAATTTTTAATTTTTTTTCTTTTTTTTTTAAAGACTTTACTCATTTTAGAGAAAAAGGGGGGGGGGGGGGTGGAAGAGCAGGAAGCATCAACTCCCATATGTGCCTTGACCGGGCAAGCCCAGGGCTTCAAACTGGCAATCTCAGCATTCCAGGTAACGTTTTATCCACTGCACCACCACAGGTCAGGCAATTTTTAATTTTTACTACAAAGACACAACATTGTAGTCTAAAATTTCTGCAGTTAGGTTAATTCTTTTTAACTTAGGACTTCCATTAGAATGAAGGCTATCTCCCAGAACAAAGGGAAGGTCCAGCCTAGAAAGCAGAAACTCCTTAAAACCGTCAGAACAGCCATTTTCCAATTTCAAATATGTGTAAATCCAACCTTCATATATGTTTAAAATATACACACATAGCCTGACTAGGTGGTGGCGTAGTGGATAAAGCAACGGACTGAGATGCAGAGGACCCAGGTTTGAGACCCCCAGGGCGCCAGCTTGAGCGCAGGCTCATCTGGTTTGAACAAGGCTCGCCAGCTTGAGCCCAGGGTCACTGGCTCAAGCAAGGGGTCACTCAGTCTGCTGTAGCCTGCCCCCCGGTCAGGGCACATGTGGGAAAGCAATCAATAACAACTAAGGTGCCACAATGAAGAGTTGATGCTTCTGATCTCTCTCCCTTCCTGTCTGTCTATCCTTAATGATCCCTCTCTCTGACTCTGTCTCTGTCACACAAAAAACAAACAAACAAAAATATATACACACATATAATCACATCTATAAACAGATGCACAAATCAGAAGTATAGTAGATACTAAAATAGCAGAGTTGATAGAATCATCTTCATTTTATGCTTGATTTTATAATTCTTTTGCACTGTTTACTCTAATAATTAGAAAAAAAATTTAATTAAAGACTGAGCAGAAATAAGAAGTCCATAGAAAAAAAAGGTAACATACCCGAAGGCCTGCATTACGCTCACTCCGCACTGCGTTTGCGCTTCCTCATCCCAGCACACCCCACCAGCCTCTCGGGGGCTCCCCTCACCCAGGCTGCCCCTCCCAGGCCTCCATTCACACCCATGTCAGAGCAGTGTGCTTCTCTCTCTTCTAAATGCACGTTATATATGTACCTGTTCTTTTTGACAGGCCATAGCTCTCATAGGCTATTGTTAGAAGAAAGTTAATACGCATAACCGTAGCACTGAGGGCTCTACACAATTAGTCCATTTCCTGGCCTCATCCTACCCGTCTCTAGAAATTTTTTGCTCCTAATCTTTATTCTGTGATACTTGAAAAGACTATCATTTTTTAAGCAAACAATAAGTTCTACCATGTGCTGAGCACTGTGATGCAGCCGGGATGTATTATGGTACACAAGATGGACACTGTCCTGTCCTCATAGAGCCTCCAGTCAACTGCTTTTCAAAATGCAACAACTCCTTCAAGCCTTTGAGCCTTCCAACCACCAATGCTATTCCAGGTACATCTCTTATACCACATATTCTCAACAGCATTTTTTCAAAATTCAGTTTTATAGTGGGTCTAAATTACATATAATAAAGTAAACCAATTTGAAGTGTAAACTTTAATAAGTGTGATAAATATAAAACTGTAGCCAACACCCCAGTCGAGATATAGAACTCTCATTACCCAACCATGTCCTCAAGCTGCTTAGCCGTCAATCATCCCCTTTTAATCCAGCCCTTAGCAACCAGTTTCATTTTCTGTCTTGAGGTCTAGAGTTTACTTTTGCTAGAATTTTATATACATAGCACCATGCAGTATATAATCTTTTGTATCTGGCTCCTCATACTATGCATAAAGTTTTGGAGGTTCTTCCATGTTGTGTGTGTCAGTAATTTATTCCTTTATGTTACGGAGTATTTCACTCTGTGGGTTTACCATTCATCAGCTGATGTACAATTTGTTTCCAACTAGAACTTGTATGTTTGTGTGTGTATGTATGTATGTATTTTAGTGAGAAACAGAGAGAGAGGGACAGGCAGGGACAGACAGGAAGGGAGAGAGATGAAAAGCATCAATTCTTTGTTGCAGCACCTTAGTTGTCCATTGATTGCTTTCTTATATGTGCTTTGACCAGGGAGCTCCCGCTGAGCCAGTGACCCCTTGCTCAAGCCAGCGACCTTGGGGTAATATCTATGATCCCACACTCAAGCCGGCAACCCTGCACTCAAGCTGGTGACCTCAGGGCTTTGAATCTGTGTCTTCAGCAGCCCAGGCCAATGCTCTATCCACTGTGCCACCGCCCAATCAATTCAAACTTTTATTAATAACTGCTAATCACTTATGATTTTTTTGTGAATAAAACTGCTATGAACAACCATATGTCTTGTGTGAACAGATATTTTTATCTCTTGGGTAACACCTAGTAGTGACATTGCTATCTTATGGTAAATGTAGGTTTTACTTTTTAAAAGAAACTGTGGGAGTTTTTTCCAAATTTTCAATAGTGTTTTGTGTGTCCACCAGCTAGCATGAGAGTTCTTAGTTGCTGCATTTCCCTAACATCTATATTGTCAGGGAGATTGAAATCCTTTCACTCTCATCCATTCTAAGGAGATATGTGATTCCATTCATTTTTATTTTAATTTGCATTTCCCAACTTGTAATGTTGAGAATTTTTTTACCTGCTTATTTTCCATTTTTACTTTTTGCTAAAATATCTGTTTAATCTTTCATTCATTTTTAAATTGGATTATTTGCCTTATTATGTAAGAGGGTTTTAAAATATATATATATATATATATATATATATATATATATATATATATTATTGATACAGTCCTTTATCAGAAATAAGTTTTGCCAATTACAAACTGTGGGCTGTCTTTTCATTTTCTGAATTGTAAATTTAGATTAAAAAGTTTTAAATTTGATGAAATCAAAATTATCACTTAATTTTCTATGGTTCATGATTTTTACATCTTATCTAACACATCTTTGTATAACCTAAGTTCACAAAAAAAATTGTCCTTTTTTCCTAGCAGTTATGTATTTATTTATTTATTTTTGCTCTTGCTTTAGTCAATGATCCCCTTTTAATTTTTTTTATATAGTGTGAAGTTTTGAGGTTTTTTTCATTGCATATAGATGACAAAATGTTCCAGGACCATTTGTTGAAAAGACTGTTTCCCTATGGATTCATCTCGGTATATATATTTTCTAAAATCAGTAATTACTGGTTTTCTAATATCGGTAGACATGGATTGTGGATTTGTTTCGGGATTCCATTCTCTTCAAGTGATCTGAATGCTATGCTTATGCTTATACTGTACCACACCAACACAATTACTATACCTTCGGAGAAAGCCTTGAAATCACATCGTATAAATCACCCAACCTTTCCCCCCCCCCCCAAATAAACGCTTTGACTATTTCAAGTCTTTTTCATGTCTATATCAATTTTAGAAAACCTCAGCTATTTCCTCTAAAAGGTCTCTTGGAATTAAGGTTGAGGTAGTACTGGATTTGTAAATCAGTTTGGGGATGATTTACATCAAAATTCTTCTGACCCAGCCCTGGCCGGTTGGCTCAGCGGTAAAGCGTCGGCCTAGCGTGTGGAGGACCCGAGTTCGATTCCCGGCCAGGGCACACAGAAGAAGCACCCATTTGCTTCTCCACCCCTCCGCCGCGCTTTCCTCTCTGTCTCTCTCTTCCCCTCCCGCAGCCAAGGCTCCATTGGAGCAAAGATGGCCCGGGCGCTGGGGATGGCTCTGTGGCTTCTGCCTCAGGCGCTAGAGTGGCTCTGGTCACAACATGGCGATGCCCCGGAGGGGCAGAGCATCGCCCCCTGGTGGGCAAAGCGTCGCCCCTGGTGGGCATGCCGGGTGGATCCCGGTCAGGCGCATGCGGGAGTCTGTCTGTCTCTCCCTGTTTCCAGCTTCAGAAAAATGAAAAAAAAAAAAATTCTTCTGACCCATAAATATAAAATATCTTTCCATTTTTAAGTTTTCTTACTAGTTGTTTCAGAAAGAAAACCTGAGCCTAAGGAAAAAAAGGGATTGGCAAAGGATTGGAAGAGAGTGGCGACTGTGTGGAGGAGAGAGAAAGAGCTGATTGAACAGTCATCCCAGAAGACTGTTTTTCACATCTCCCACGGCTTCGATGCTCTCCTTAAAGGTTTCGGTTTTCCTTTGAGCAGACAGCTGACCAAATGCTTCATGCTGACCTGTAACTGTTCATTTGAAGATCTGTCTGACACACAATGACAAGCTTCTTTGGGTAGGGGTTGTTTTATATGCACACATCATAGTGCCAAGAACATAATAGGTACCCAGTAGAAATGCTTGCTCAATAAATAAAAATATTGCCAAGTAGTAAGGGATCTATACCACTTGCTTAATAGTTATTTCAGAATTAGAAATGCTGAACTCAAACTCCACAACCTAAGAATCCCCAAACTCTGTATTCTGTAATTCATTGAGTGAGGAATAAACAGTTTCAAATTTCAGTACAATACTAACTGCTTCTTATATTGTAACAAAGACAACTGATATCTATTTGTGGGTCAGATATTTCAGCAGAAGTCGTCAAAATATATGAGTATAAGCAGAACATATGAAGAAAAGAAACTGAACCCTGGTCAGTTGGCTTGGTAGATAGAGCATTGGCCCAGCATGTGAATAACCATGGTCAAGGGCACATAAAATAAATGTTCATCTGCTTCTCTTCTCCTCCCTCTCCCTCTTCTCTCTCTTTCCCTCTTGCATCAAGTAGCTCAACTGGTTCAAGTATCAGCCCCAGGTGCTGAGGATAGCCCAGCTGGTCTAAGCATTGGCCCAGAGAGGGGTTACCAGGTTGTTCCTAGTTGGGTTGCATGCAGGAGTCTCTCTACCTCACCTCCTCTTGCTTAAAAAAAAAAATTGAAATACAAGATTCAGCAAAATTCTGAGTTATAGATACTGTTTACTAAGGCTTAAAATGGGAATGCAGATTAAAGTTGGCATTTCAAATTCAATGTCCCCAAGTTATATCACCAGTCTCACAGCTGTATGTCAAAGAATAGAACTGTTAAATAATGCACATTTCAATTCAAAGGCTTTCATCTGGATTAATTGAGCCATGAACTTACTATTAATGCTTTGCTCCACTGTATTTCAACAGAAATACCCTAGAGTATACAAATATCTTTCTAAGCCACTTAGCCTAACTATCGGGAAATTATACAGCATATACTCAGAACCAAGAACAATATCTATACCTCTCATTGTTGATAACATCAATCTCGCTTCTCCCTCACCGACACACAGACACAAATCTACGATTTCACTTATATATTTTAACAAATATCTACGCTAATGTAGTTCTTAAAAACGTATCTAATGCTGAGGTACATGACATTCAGGGACATTTTCACCGGGGAAGAAGTGGCTGTTCCACTTATGGAACTTTCCAGGCTTAGAGAGCACACTGCTTTTATGACGTAAAGGATTTTTCCCTACTCTAACACGGGCTCATAGTGAAACACTACCCCAGTCACATAGCTTTAGTCTTCTCGCCTATAAAATGAAGAGGTTGAACTAGAATTATATAGAATTATATAGTTCAAAGAATGTTCCTGGGGAAACTAGATCTTAAAGTTAGTCATCAAAAAAAAAAAGAAGAAGAAGAAACTTTGTGATCAAATAAAAAATCAAATAAAAAATGCTCTATGCTCTATTTGATAGCAATACACAGCATGATACTTAAGAATTGGACATGCAGGGTGAGGTGAAGCTGAAACCACAGCAGGGAGCCGGAAGGTAGAGTTGCCTCAACCCCCGTGGAATTATAAGACTAAACATGAGTTTCCACCAAGGTGTTACAAACTGAATCTGCAACTCCTACATTTAACCCTAACTTTCCAAGTGTGATTACAGTGATCCCAGGTTGGTGGCGGCCCCAGTAGCACTGTGTCCAAGTCATCTGCAGGGAAAACGTCTTTAACTTCGGATCTCAGGATTCCCACAGAACAGATTCAACTAAACATGAACTCTCAGTTTTAAAAGTCACCAAACATACCAGGACCGGGGGTGATCATCTACTCTCACTCTCCTGAGAGAGATTCAGAAAAATAAACAGACTTTTACTTGAAAGAACTCATATTTAAATGATCAGATAGAGAGAAATGAAGTTATATAAAATATTTAAAGAAATTAATAATAGAATAAAAAAATTATAGGATTCTAGCAATAAGCGACTCTAAAAATTACCAACAAATTTTTAGAAGGAAAAAAACCCTAAAACATGTAGAAATGAAACATATCACTGTTAAAATTTAAAACTCAAGGATGGGTGCTTTTCCTAGTTCATTTGATTCAGCAGAGAAAAGAACTAACTAACTAGTTGGTAAGTGCAGAATGTAGCGCAGAGTCAACACAATGGATGTGGGCGGAGGAAGACAGACACTTTCCAAAGAAGACATACAAATGACTAACACGAAAAAGTGCTCTATTATATTATAGGGTGACTATAATTAACACTATCATATAATTGAAATATGCTAAGAGAATAGGACTTAAATTTTCTCACACACTAAAAGATAAATGAGTGAGGTAACAGATGTGTTAACTAACTAGATGAGAATTCTTTTCACAAGGTATTAACCAATGTTACTGCAATAAATTTAATAAAAAATAAACTGTCTGACCAAGCAGTGGAGCAGTGGATAGAGCACTGGCCTGGGATGCTGAGGACCCAAGTTTGAAACTTCAAGCTCACTGGCTTTAGCACAGACTCACAAGCTTGAACACAGGGTCGCTGGCTTGAGTATGGGATCATAGACATGACCCCATGGTCGCTGGCTTGAGAAAGGGGTCACTGGCTTGGTTGGAGCCCCCCCCCCCCCGTCAAGGCACATATGAGAAAGCAATCAATGAACAACTAAGGTGCCACAACTCCTCATCTGAGTTGATGCTCCTCATCTCTCTCTCCCTTCCTGTCTGTCTGTCCCTCTCTATCTCACAAAATAAAATAAAAATAAACAATATATACATATATATAAAATCATCACAATATGTACTTTAAATATCTTACTTTTGTCCACTGTACCACAATGAAGCTGATAAATGAATAACATAGCAAGAGAAGATAAGTTTTAAAATAAAGGGAATGACAGAAAGGCAATGTGGACCGTGTCTAGTCTCCGGGGAAGCGCTTCCCAATTGGCACCCTAGGGCAATAATGGGCTGGCCATGCAGAGGTAACACATTAGGTATCATTTATGTCCATAGCTGATATCACAGAGATTCTAGTGAAACATCATTACTTTGACTATTTTCCCAAGTTTATACTTTGATTAAGAAGGGAATCTCTCAGTACATTGTTGTTCTTTTATTTTGACTATAAAGAACAGAATAAAACCAATTGTAATAGGATACAATAAAAAAGAAGAGGGGAGCCTGACCAGCCGGTGGCACAGTGGATAGAGCATTGGACTGGGATGCAGAGGACCCAGGTTCAAGACCCCGAGGTCGCCAGCTTGAGTGTGGGCTCATCTGGTTTGAGCAAAGCTCACCAGCTTGGACCCAAGGTCGCTGGCTCGAGCAAGGGGTTACTTGGTCTGCTGTAGCCCCATGGTCAAGGCACATATGAGAAAGCAATCAATGAACAACTAAGGTATCACAACAAAAAACTAATGATTGATGCTTCTCATCTCTCTCCGTTCCTGTCTGTCTGTCCCTATCTATCTGACTCTGTCTCTGTAAAAAAAAAAAAAAAAAAAAAAAAAAGGAAGAAGAAGAAGAGGGGATAAATGCCTTGAGGATGGGAATTTTCTCTTTTGGTTTTTGCTTAATTCTATCTATAAAATACTATTTAGAATTTATAGGACATTTTAGACACATGTGTGTACATATTGCCAAAAGGCTCTGATTATTCTTGCATATGTAGAAGTCACTGAAATGAGATAATAAGTAGGAATATTACAATGGGTTAATGAGCCACAAAAAGTGAATGGAAGACAGTATAAATAAATAAAATTCTTCAACAATCCAAAAGGTCCCCCCCAAACTAATTTCCCCTGAAATGAAATTTCCATAATTCTATCTGTAACCAAAGAGTTTATCCTGTTAGCAAACATACATGTTTGGGAGTTTAGTTTTTGTTCTTGTTTGGTCAAACTCATGTAAGTACTGACTGATGTCCATACAGGAAAGAATATTGGGAACCTGTAAATTGTGACTTTAATTGCATAACTACAAAATTTGTTTGTTGAAGAAAGATATTTTTGTCTCAATTATCAGACTTGACATGAAAATAGTCAAGATGTATTTGGAATTCATCCTTCTGGTTTCAAAGGAGAAAATCAATCCATCAAGCATTGCATATCATAATATTTTTAATCAGAGAGAGAAGACCTTAATATAAAGGAAGACTTTCAAAACACATATTGAAATCAGAGTTAGTGGATGTTCTATTTGTTCTTTTCGATGTCCAGAATTAGCTACTGCTTACTCGTGAACTGCTATATACCTAACACATGCCGGTTTCATTATGTGTTCCATTTCAAACTACTTTCTAATTTTCTCATTCAGATTAAAAAATTAGGCTGGTCCGATGGTAGTGGGTTATCAGAACTTATTAACTTAGTGTCAGATTAAAAATTTCCCAAAAGCATTTGGGATGTAAGCGACATTGCTAAAAAGTATTCTATTGGGAACACTTTTTCTTGAAGGGTGGGGGTGATTCTGATGAGCTCAAGTTAATGGCAGCACAGTATACAAGCAACTGCTCAAATTCCAGCACCTGCTGAGTTTGAACGAGCAGAGAGCTCCACAGAGCAGGGCACAGGCCCTGGGACTGGTGTAGATCCAGCAGCTGACAGGACAACTCACAGGGTCACCAGCACACCAAGTACACATGACCCAAAACAAGCCTCTGGGGAGGTTGTCTTCCTGACAGCGTTTAGAGCACAGTCATAGATCACACAGAGACCCCAGGACTTCATTCATCCTGCCCAAAGATTTTGAGTACCTGCTAGATGTCAGGCTAGATGTTAGAGCAGGCATGGCCAACATACAGCCCACGGGCCGGATCCAGCCTGCGTAATGAGTTTATGCGGCCTGCGATTAAATTATTAATATTCTTCGCTACTTTAAAATCTCAGCTACTCAGAAGCGGAAGTGTCTTTGATTATTGGAAATCGAGATACTTAAGAAGATAGTGATACGTGGAAAAGAATTCCGCGTGTGACTAATCTAGGGTTAACTTCCAATAATTGATCGAATGGATTCATGATGCTTCTTTATTTTTTAAAAAAATTCCTTATAAAGATTTACAACTTTTGTACTCGTCTGTACTCGATATGAACTGTTTGACGCTTAGTGGCGATGTGAAACCCACATTCTTTTAGGCGGAGTTTGCCAGTACGCACCCAAGGTCAAACAATTCATTACTTTTGTGGTCAAGTGTGCTGAATCAAGTGGCACTGTAGCATAGACAATAGCTGCAGTTGATAACTGAAAACATGTCTAGGCCGTTTGTAAAACGAAATAGTTGTTTTATTTGTGATATAACCCCTTCAAGCTCATTCTATTAATTAAATATTGTTTTGATTGATTGTGATACAGTTTGGATATTTATATGGTATGTAATTATATTTTTATTAAAATAATATTGTATATTAATTTTTTTACTCACATTTATTCATAAACAAATTACATAATAAAATTTTGTTTATTTAAATGAATCATTTTTGTATTTAACATTTTTAAATTTTAATATTTCGTCCGGTCTGTGAAAAAAGTTTTCTTTCTAATCTGGCCCAGGGGCAAAAACTGTTGGCCACGCCTGTGATAGAGAATGTCATTTAAAAGACAATTCTTTGTGACCAGGCAGTGACACAGTGGATAGAGTGTTGGTCTGGGACACTGAGGACCCAAATAAACCCCAAGGTTGCCAGCTTGAGCACAGGCTCACCAGCTTGAGTATGAGGTCACTGGCCTGAGCATGGGATCACTGACATGACCCCATGTTGTTGGCTTGATGCCCAAGATCACTGACTTGAGCAAGAAGTCACTGGCTCAGCTTGAGCCCCCCAGTCAAGGCACATATGAGAAAGCAATCAATGAACAACTAAGGTACCACAACTACGAGTTGATGCTTCTCATCTTTCTTCCTTCCTGTCTGTCTGTCCCTCTCTCTCTCCTGCAAAAAAAAAAGACAATTCTTTGTCTATTAGTGGGCTAAAGAAAGACTCGCATATGATACCAACACAAAATGTAACGTGAATGAAAGCTTGTTTAGAAGCAGACCAGATTGCATGTATGAGGCCCCAGGTTCGTTCCCCAGCATCTCCACCAAAAACAAACAAACAAACAAACAAACAAACAAAGGAAGCAGACCAGAGGAAGTGGAGTTGCCTGTATCGGGATCAAAGGTCAAATCAGGGAAGGCAGTGCAAAAAATAAAGATGCTACAGGAAGGAGTTCTAAGGCAACTAATTCTTCCTGTGAGGCTTCCTGTCTATAGTCCTGTGACAGTTGTCTCCTCTAGATTTTTGCACTAAGTATAAGGCTGCCATTCCTATTACAAGAAAAATAGTCTTTGTCATTTAAACTTCTTTTGTTTCACAGTGAGGAATAGTTACATTCAGACTTGCCTCCTGGAATTGTATAATCTTGGAAAACTCGGGGAATTTTTCCTGAGAATGTTTAATACAAGCCTTAACTTCCTAATATGCAAATATAGCAATTTAGGTATTAAAGAATGATGTTTTCATCTCACGTGATCTACTTCCTGTCACACATGAATAAAAAATATACATAAACTACATGAGGATTTTTAACAAATATATTTACTTACTAGATCTTTTTTTTTCTTTTTTCTTTTTTGCACATATAAAAAAGAGAGAGAGGGGCAGGAAGGGAGAGAGAGTAGAAGCATCAACTCATAGTTGCTGCACTGTAGTTGTTCATTGATTGCTTACTCATATGTGCCTTAACTAGGGGGGCTCCAGCTGAGCCATGGACCCTGTGCTCAAACCAGCAACTTTTGGGCTTAAGCCAGCGACCATGGGGTCATGCCTATGATCCCATGCTCAAGCTGGTAAACCCATGCTCAAGCTGGCGACCTCGGGATTTCAAACCTGGATCCTCAGCATCCCAGGTTGATGCTCTATCCACTGCACCACCACCTGGTCAGGCTCCTAGATCCTGTTTTAAATTCAAGAATATCAGTTTGATTTCCAAACATTTGTGATCATTATTCTATTTTAAATACATCTAGATTTTTCTTGATTCCAGGTAAACTAAAGGCCAAATGTTTGAAAATATGAGTTCATAACCAGAGAACATCATAAAGTTATAAATTTCATATTCTGTTCCCCGATTTTTTTGAAGAATTAAGATTTTTAAAAAATCCTCGCCCATTTTAGCTAGAAATAAAAAAAAAAGTAGTTGACTAAAAAGAAAGGAAATTTCTGAAATGGAAATGTTTTCTTTCTTTTTCTTTTTTTTTTTTTTTTCTGTTCAAATCTCCAGTTCTACAGTGTTCACATTTTTCCAAAGCAAGCTCTATATCAGTAACTTTTTTTTTATTGTCATTTTTGGTTGGTTTAAAAAAATCTTTATGGGGTCTCTCCCTCTTTTAGTTCATATTTCTAGTGAATTTAATCAAACTGTTTGTCCTTTGCTTCCAGATTATCAGGGCCAAAGTTGCACAAAACCCGTGCCAGACCTGCTGACCCCTACATGAACCCCCAGGTCGCCATGGCACCCTGGTCCAGGCAGAGTGATTCCTCACAGTGCTGCCTGCTGGCCACTGATTAGTTTTTCAGTCGCCCTAATCAAATATAAGCTTATTTGATTCTTATAATAGCATCTTGAGAAGGTACACTGACCAGTTTGCTAAAATTTAAATGTATCTACTCATTTAGAAATTAAATGTGAAAAAGAACTATATTTTATCAGCATCTTTAGTTGATTTGGAACTGCCCTGACCATTCATCTTCAGGGATTTTTCTCCATTATTGACTCGGTGACATGTTGAACACAGCAAAAATGAAACTCCCATAGGTCCAACAGGTAGATCCACATACCAGTATAACTGGAGAACCTAGCAGTCTTGGTAGTTCTTGAAATTACAGTAGCATATTAACAATGTTGAGTTCAAGGGAAGTAAGAAAAAAATAGATTAAATGGGTAAAGGCAAATTTATATATTTTTTAAAAAGAACAAGAGAAGAATTAAGAAGAACTTGGAAAACCTCTTTTCTTGGTTCTGAAATACTTAGAGAACTTTTAGAGGTAACTCATCAAACTTTTAGACTAATTGTAGTTAGTATTTATAATTAAAATCAAGCTATAAAAATCCTAACAGGAGACTCTTAGGTAAAAAGCCCATGGAGCCTTGGCCGGTTGGCTCAGTGGTAGAGCGTCGGCCTGGCGTGCAGAAGTCCTGGGTTCGATTCCCGGCCAGGGCACACAGGAGAGGTGCCCATCTGCTTCTCCACCCCTCCTCCTCTCCTTCCTCTCTGTCTCTCTCTTCCCCTCCCGCAGCGAGGCTCCATTGGAGCAAAGATGGCCCGGGCGCTGGGGATGGCTCCTTGGCCTCTACCCCAGGCGCTAGAGTGGCTCTGGTCGCAACAGAGCGACACCCCAGAGGGGCAGAGCATCGCCCCCTGGTGGGCAGAGCGTCGCCCCTGGTGGGCGTGCCGGGTGGATCCCGGTCAGGCACATGCGGGAGTCTGTCTGACTGTCTCTCCCTGTTTCCAGCTTCAGAAAAATACAAAAAAAAAAAAAAAAGCCCATGGAAATAATGGAAGTGTGGGGGGAAAGTATTGAAATGATGAGGATATATTATGGAGACCTTTAGAAAAAAACCTCTGATTATTAAAATCTACACAGGTATAAATTTCTAGAGTTGAAATAATATAGCATTTTTGCAAGTAGTTATAGCACATTCAGGCTACTGGCTCTACACCCTAATATGTTGAAAGTCATGCCAGAAATCTTATTTTATTTTATTTTATTTTATTTTATTTTATTTTTCTGAAGTGAGAAGCAGGGAGGCAGAGAGAGAGACTTCTGCATGCACCCAATCGGGATCCATCCGGCATGCCCATTAGGGGGCAATGCTCTGCCCATCTGGGGCGTTGCTCCATTGCAACCAGAGCCATTCTAGCACCTGAGGTGGAGGCCATGGAGCCATCCTCAGTACCCGGGCCAACTTTGCTTCAGTGAAGCCTTGGCTGCAGGAGGGGAAGAGAGAGACAGAGAGAGAAGAGAGTGGAAGAGTGGAGAAGCAGATGGGCGCATCTCCTGTGTGCCCTGGCTGGGAATTGAACCCAGGACTTCCACACGCTGGACCAACACTCTACCCCTGAGCCAACTGGCCAGGGCAGAAATCATTATTTCATGCAGCTCTTTTATAAGTCCTTTTCTAAGTCAATTTACCATCCCTCAACTTATTTTTGAATACAAAGCTGACTCATATAATTGCTATAATATTAAGTACCTACCATGCTGTAAGATGCCAGAGAAAATTGTGATTCGTTCCTAATTTTAGTGAAGGACAAGAAACTGTAGGATTATAACAACAACATGACCTTCATGTGGGCCTTCAAAAATGGGAAAATCTTGGAAATTATTACGTCTTGTTTATATGACACATATTCATAGAACAATTATAAAATGTTGGTCAGTAAAAAGAACTGTAGTCCCATAAAAAACAATTCATAATGCCATTACTCAGGAGAAACACTATATTGCTAACATCAAATTTGTTTCTATATTCAGAGATATGTAAATCTATACTATTTATAATAAACATTCTGTTTTCTGACAAGTTCCTCTTAATAGATGGTATATTTACATCTTTCTGGCATTTATTTTCAGATGATAATGTCTTTATCTGTGTATATCTTAACTTATTAAACAATTATCATTTTATGGAATTTTCAAAATTTCTAGTTCTTTGTTATGATAGATGTTTAAAATGTGCTAAAACATCTTTCAACAATCTCCGCATAGTCATCAGATTGTTTCCTCGGGAGGAATTCCTAGAAGAGGAACTGCTGAGGTTGACATTCTGTGTGCTTTTCCCCCCATAACGTGTTAGCGTGCTGTTTCAGTAGATAAGTCTCTGGATTCCTTTTCTCTGTCCAGCAATTGCGTCTCTTCTTCGCTCCCCTTTCAAGCAAAATTAACTCAAGAGTTGTTTATGTTCACTATCTCCAATTCCTCTCCCTTTCTCTCTTACAACCATCTCAATAAAGCTTTTCCCCAACCACTTCATCAAAACTGCTCTTGTCCAAATAATCAATGACACCCCTGCCCCACGTTATTAAATCCAGTAGTAAATCTCACTTCTCATCACACTTGCTCAAACAGCGGCCTGTGAGATCGAGATCATTCCCTCCTTTTAGAAACATTTCCTCCCTTCAATTCCTGGGTACCACACACTCTTGGTTTCTCATCTACCTCACAGGCCACTCACTCAGTCTCTCCTCTCTATTCACACACATTCTCTTGGTGATCTCATTAGGTCTTAGAGGGTTTTTTTTTTTTTTTATTTCTATTTTTCCATTACAGTTGATATTCACTATTATTTTATATTAGCTTCAGGTATACTGTATAGTGGTTAGCCATTTATAATTTACAATGTGATCTCCCCGATAAATCTAGTGCCCACCTAGTCTCATACAGAGTTACTGCGATATTACTGACGATATTCCCCATGCTGTACTTTACATCCCGGTGACTGTTTTGTAAGTGCCCATCTGTACTTCGCAATCCCTTCGCCTTTTCCATCCAACCCCCCTCCCTCTCCCCTCCCATTTGGTAACCCTCAGTTTGTTCTCTGCATCTATGAGTTTGTTTGTTTCTTCATTTATTTTGTTCTCTAGATTCCACATATAAGAGAAATTATGTGGTATTTGTCTTCCTCTGACTAATTTCACTTAGAATACCCTGTAGGTCCATTCATGTTGTGGCAAATTAAGTCTCGTATTAAAGACCATCTCCCTTCCCTGCCCATGAATTCCAACTATTCTCTGTGGTCTAATCTCCACTCTTTTTTTTAAAATTATTTTTATTTATTTATTCATTTTTTTAGAAGGGAGAGAGAGAGAGAGAGAGAGAGAGAGAGAGAAGGGGGGGAGGAGCAGGAAGCTTCAACTCCCATATGTGCCTTGACCGGGCAAGCCCAGGGTTTTGAACCGGCAACCTCAGCAGTCTCCACTCTTAAATGCCAAATTCAAACGTCCAAAGTTCCTGCAACTTACCAGGCCTGAAACTCAACGCCCCATCTTTAAAACAACAGGACAACCTTCCCCTCCTGTCTTTCCCCCTCTCTGTAAATGACAACGGTCAGCCTTCCAGTTTCTCAAGCCTAAAACAGAACCCTTCTTGATCTTTTTTTTTATCCTACATCACGTTCAGTTCAAAAAGTCTTAGGTTTGTCCCTAAATTATATCTAGAATCCCCTCTAAATTATATCAGAACACACCCCCTCTACTGCTCTTCCTCTGGGTCCACTAGTCCTCCCCTGAATTATTAAAATCCCTTAGCAGGTCTCCCTGCGTTTCCCCTTCATTCTTATTTCTATTTCATCCCGAGGCCTGAGGGGTCCTTTCAAAGTGGAAGTCAGATCTCATCACTCCTCTGATCAAAACTCCACGTGCCTCCTCCATGTCACTTAGAGCACAAGCCACATTTTTGACAATGTTCTACAAACCTCACACTCCGCACTGCTCTCCCACCTCCACGTGTCCCCTCTGACCTTACCTCCTGCTCTTGTCCTGGCTCACGGCTCCGGCCACCCTGACCTGACCAGCCATTCTGAGAACTTATCAGAGATGTGAGTGCCTCAGGGACTTTCACTGGCTGTTCCCCTAGTCTGCAATGCTCTTCCCTCCTATCTTCTCTGCTCAGTCCCCTGCAGAGACAGCTTCTTGCCATCACTGTCCCTATGAGATCCTAACTGACCTCCCCTCCCTTCAGCATTTGCTTTGCTCCTTCTCCGTTGCATTAATCACCTTCTGGTATATTTTTTATTTGTATAATTTGTTTTTCTTGGTCCCCAAAAACATATCCATGAAAGCAAGAATTGTTGTCTTCTTCGGTACTGGAGGAGAGTCAACATTACTGATGCATTTTAATGTTTTTGATCCAGACTTCCAATTTGAAGATATTTAAATAACTAAAAAAGGTAGAGAAGGATGGTCCAGGTTGAGGATGTAGTATTGGCAAAGCCACTGACATGTAAAAAAGAAAATAGTGCGCTGGTCATCAGATGCTTCTAGTGTATCAGTGTGAGGATAGAGCATTGACTTAAAATAGAAACACATCAAAAGGTACAAGGCAACATTTTAACTGAAAGCACCACATCAGTTGACTCCACAATAAGAAATAAGAGGAGGAAATGACAAAAGAGTTCCACAGCAGGGTGCTGATGGAGGCACTAGGAAACAGCGTGAAAACTTTTATCCTAAATATTAAGTTTGGCAAAATGCCAAGTTGTAGGGGGGGCGAGCAGCTGTTTTTGAAAAGGTGTTGAAGGCCCTGGCCGGTTGGCTCAGTGGTAGAGCGTCGGCCTGGCATGTGGAAGTCCTGGGTTCAATTCTCAGCCAGGGCACACAGGAAAGGCGGAAAGGCGCCCATCTGCTTCTCCACCCCTCCCCCTCTCCTTCCTCTCTGTCTCTCTCTTCCCCTCCCGCAGCCGAGGCTCCATTGGAGCAAAAAGATGGCCCGGGCGCTGGGGATGGCTCCATGGCCTCTGCCTCAGGCGCTAGAATGGCTCTGGTCACAACAGAGCGACCCCCCGGATGGGCAGATCATCGCCCCCTGGTGGGCAGAGCATCGCCCCCTGGTGGGCGTGCCGGATGGATCCCGGTCAGGCGCATGCGGGAGTCTGTCTGACTGTCTCCCCGTTTCCAGCTTCAGAAAAATACAAAAAAAAAAGAAAAAAGAAAAAAAAGAAAAGGTGATGAAAATTATGAATTATTTCAGGTAAATTGGATGTATCAGCAAAGTTCAGAGTTCAGCACCCCCCAAATCTATCCATAGACCACAGGGGACAGTGCTCAAGAACCCTAATTAAGGGGGCAAAAAAGTTCCAGTGAAGAAATATTATTTCAGCATCATGACAACCATTTGGATGAAATGATGCTTAAATAAGGATGAGAGTAGTTGCAATATCGAATTGTAGCGGTCTGGGCAGATATTTGGAGCTTAAGTTTACTTTCCTAAAGGAAAGAGAATCCAATCGCTGTGTCTTAAATGTTTCCTCAAATATGCAGAATTAAACATCCCCAAATAACTTCAGTAAACCTTCTAACTGAAAGTTTCTTACTTTAAGCTTGATACAAATAATTTTATAAAGTTCACAAGATAATCAGAAAGAAGACTGCTTAGGTATTAGTAATTTGATTTTTTTTTTTTAAATTGAAACCAGCAAACATTCCAGCCAAACAGTCTGTCTGGCTTCTGTACAACTTTATCATTAACATCTTTCATCTAAATAATTCACTAAAATGTTATTAATGAGTCCTGCTTCTCTACCAAATACCCCTTCTCTCTGGACCACAGAGTCCAGAAATAATTAAAGGAATTATTCAGCCTGGGTAGTTCTTCTTGCTCAGCTATACCTCTGGAGGGGATGTGGAAGGAAAGGGGAGGGGTTATTTACATCTAAATATAAACAGTTCTTTCGTGGCTGAGACCATTCGTTGCACTGTAATAATGCCGATGCAGAGAACTCCACTGTCTGCAATCTATTCCATATCTGGTATCGGATGCCAACCTTTGCAATGAGGAAGGCCACAGAAGCAGACCCAGAGGCACTGACTTTAAATAGAGTCGGTCCTGAGAGGTCGCTCTGGTTGGCTCCTTTTCCCTGTTGTCACTCACTGTTGAGTGAGTTTACCCACAGTCATCAGCCCAGCATCTCCCGGCTGGATCCAAGCCAAGCACAAGCAGTGCTGCTGCAATCCGGGCGGCGAGGTGGAAGGGCGAGCAGCGCACCGGTTGCATGAGAGCATGCGAGGCCTGTCCGGCAGCAGCTGGAGGAAGTTTGGACATGCCGACAGGGGCACATACGAGTGGCTACCCAGCGAGCCGAGCCTACCTCTTCAGGAAACCCAGCTGCAGGTCTGTACCCATGACTTCTGCCTTTTCTTCCCCAAAGTATGTCAGTTTTTAAACCAACAGATGCCTGTATGTTTAGGATCTTAAAACTTAGTGGCAACATTTTGCATTATAGGTATGACAAATATATGATTTTACTGATTAGCATGGTCTAAGGGAGTAACTTGAAAGTTGTATTCTTCTAACAATGATAAATTCAAGTGAAACTTGCCGCAAATATATTCTAAGAACACCTAATAGAGCAAATATGTCAAAGAACACTGGAAGTTTGGGGTCAACAAAATATGTCTTGGTTTTACAACTCTGTTCTTTGCTCAGTAAGCCATGTCTACATAAACAAAAATAAGAAACTCCCTTTGACTCTCTGGCTATATAATGACCACCGTGTCTAAGACGTGGCAGAAGCCAGCATCTTACTTCCGAAAGGGTAGCGGGGGGTTAAGGTTTTGTCTCTACTAAGAAATGCGGTAGCCGCTTTGCTCTGTCTGGGAAATCACCAAAGAAGCCTCAATCTGAGACAGCATTAAGGAAAAATATTGGTGGAAACCTAAGAACGCAGAATTAATTTTATCATCAGCAGGGAAATGAATAATACCACTATCCCGTAAGAAAAAGGGAAAAAACCTATTTTCTTGTTTTCTGGAAAATCAACTAATCAGATTGGCATTTAAGTTCTGCAAAACCATCTTTTATAGACAAACACTTACATGTGTACATATAATGATAAAATTTTTCAGCACACTTTTAACTGGATATTTCTTTAAAACATTCTCTAAACAACACTACAAAGAAAGTGAACAAATTAAAACATTTGACTAAACAAGTAAAGACATCCATTCTGCATTTTAAAAAATCAGAACAATTTGAACCCACATATCATGAATTAGTAAACAAGCAAAGTAAGGGTACCATAAGTTTGTCCAATAGCTCTATGCATATCTTAACAGAAAATGAGAATGCTTTATCTCAATAAATTATCATCTTCTGGATTAGATAAGCAGTGCTACTTGGTATTTGAACAAATATAACTCAACCCATGGAAGTTCTGATTACAGGAGGGAACTGTGGTATTTCTCACAAATTTTTGCAACAAGTATCAACAGTACTAAAATTGTCATAATTGGGAATAGGATTTATTATATAAAACCTTTCAAACAGAACATTAAGTGCCTTTATATTTTATGCATATTGAACTTTTAGGGTGTAATAGAGTATTTAAATATTGATGCCCACAACTGTTCAGAAACTATTATCATTTATATAACTGATGGAGAATGAAGAAAAGTCCTGCAAAACGGTCCATGTTTATCAAGATTGAGGAGTGATTGCTTTAAGTACTAAGAGATAATAGCTTTAAATTTTTAAATGATTTATCTGGAGGGAGAAAATAAGTTGCTTCTTGGCTCCCACTTGATTTCTTAATAATTATAGCAATCTATGAGCCCATCTAGTCTTACCGCTTTTGTAATCAAAGTTGAGTACATCACAACAGATTTTAAGTGAATAGTTCTGATAATAAACTACATTATGTGTGAGAAAACAAAGAATTCATAATTTAGAAATAAGAATCACATGCATAAACATATTAATGTTACTAAAATATTTTCTCTGACATGTATCTATTAAAAATATAAATTTAGAAATGCCAAAATTTCCCTTCACTATACCTTTTAGCCATATCCATACATTTCTAGATGACTTCTGGATATTTTTAGTATTTAATTTTCTAGTTAATTTGACTACTTGAAACACCAAGATATAGATATATAAATACCTACTATTCACCAACTGCTATACATACATGGATTTGTTAAATTCTCATGTCAACCATTCAAAAAATGTCATTTTCATCTCAGAGAAGACAACCCAGGCTGAGAGGGTACAAGTGAATGGTCCATGGCCACTCAGGTATGAGAAGGTGTTCTGGAATTAAAAGCCAGAGTTGTCAAACCCCAAAGATGACACTCTGCTTCCCAACAAAACCCTTAATATTTATGCATTTTATGCTAAAATATCTTAACTCATATCTTACCAAAGACAAAATATCCGGCAGTACAAACATTTAATAAACCACCTAATTTTCCGTCAACACACACACACACATACTTGTAAATTCTTTAAGAAGTAAAAATGATTATACAGTTGATGCTGCATAAGCCAGTCTCTTAAGGAGTCATGACCAGAAAAACAATTGTCCTTTCCACCGAAATCAAGAGAACCCCAGCTCTCAGTGTTATTGTTTTATTTTAAATAAGTAGATAAAGAGCTTAGAATTTTGTTTGTTTAAAATACAATCATAAGTAATTTTTAAATTTTCCTCTCAGTAGTGTATACATTTATATTTGTTGCTGTAATGCTTTATATAATAGAGAAGCTTTTTAATATTTCATTATTCCTTAGTAGCTTTATTTAAAGCAACATTTATACAATTTGGAACAGTGTTTATTTTTTGTATTAATCTACCTTGCTGTTGAAATATCATTTCATGCCTATCATGGTATTTGCTCCATCAGGACTCATTATCTTCTGAGCTAACACCGCAAAATCAACACTTTGTAGGCTGCTTAAGAATTTATGTGCAATTATTTTTCTTTAAAGAGGTCAAACTCTTTCATATTTATCCTACAAATATTGCAAGAACAGATTGAAGAAATTTTAAAATCTCAGTCATAATAAGCATCAGCTATCAAATCGGATTTGAAATGTTATTTACACATGATATGAACATGTCAGATTTTGTTCCACTATTAAAGAAATTGAGTTCCCTATGATTTGATTGTGGGAATAAAACATTACTGGTCAAATTCTAAATGAGATACATAAATAGTAAGAATTCTCATTTAAAGAATGAGCAGTAGACCTACCATCTAAAATTTATTAATGTCCGATATCAATGTGTATTTTGGCCATTTTACATTCAGACTTTATATCTTGATTCACTTGATTTCATGTGGGCTCAAGAGCACTGGCATAAATGAATGATTAAGTGATTTTTCAAAGTGAGAGAGTAATGATAAGAATAAAAGATGAAAGACATGCAGGGGACTTCTGTTATCACCATCTAACTCGATTGCGTTCCCTAACCACAGGGCACCCAGAAGATAAGTTCCACCAAGGAAGACGTGGAGCCCTTCCTGTGCATCCTTCTCCCAGCCACCATCGTGCTCTTCCTGGCCTTCCTGCTGCTCTTCCTCTACCGCCTGTGCAAGGCCCCGGGACCCCAGGGCCAGGTCTTCAGCATCGACCTCGCAGAGCCCCCGCCCGCGGGGGAGGAGACTGACTTCCTGCCGGGCTTACCCTGGAGCGGGGAGCAGGGCGTCCCCTACTCACCCCTGCCCAGGGAGGCGGCCTCGCTCTCCACCTGTTTACCACCCACCTATGAAGAGGCCACCAGGAATCCTCCGGGGCACGAGGCCCTGGACTCAGGCCTCCGGTATGAAGAGGGTTCACCTGGGCTGGACGAGCCAGTATAAACTGCTCTTGGAAACTACATATTTAAATCACAGTGCTCAACCCTTAATTGAGCCCACATGAGAGATGGAGAGGGAAGGACTTGAGACGGAGAAGCTGCTATTCATGGGCAGACTCCTGGATGGATGGATGGATGGATGGATGGATGGATGGATGGATGGATGGATGGATGGATGGGACACTTTAGGCTGGGGGAGAGGCTAGACAAGTGTCAGCCTAGTTAACCCACATTTAGGTTCCTTAAGGAAAAATTCCCCCAAAGTGTTCTAAAGATAACTGGACCCTTCTAAAATGTATAACACTCCTGAGGAAGGTGAAAAGGAAAGTTCTATGTGAGCTAAGAAAACCAAATTAGAATTACTAATGAGCATAAGAACTAGCTCTGAAGAGAAAGACAACAGAAAAATACCGATAAGCCAAAGGTAACCACTTTTGCCACCAAATAAAACTTTTCTTCCTACACAGGTGTTTGAGGACCTCATGGTTTTATTTCTGTGTGAGGGCTTCGAGATGGCTAGAGAGTTCTAGAAGGAGGGGGAAAAACACCTTCAGAGCTACAGTGATCAACCATGTTGTAAATAATGGTGAAATATGTTTCAATATTAACAACAAAAATACAGACATCTGCATACCTTTTAGTTTTAAAAAATAATAAAGCTCTTCAACATTATCTCCTTAGTGTCACGCTTGCTTCCCAGAATGGAAAAGGACTCGGCGTTGTCGCGTGGGACTGTCTCGCCCCGGGTCCTCAGGGGAGTCTGGCGATGCCGCTGTGTGAGGACCAAGAGTTGCTGCTCTAACACATTATCTTGGTAAGGACTGACCGTGTGGTCCTTACCAAGCATGAGTAACCGTAGAAACCAGTTTAACATTGGAAAGTAAACATCAAACTCTCGGGTCACAATAAAAACATCAATTAGATCTAACCTTATAGATCACATAGTTCAAACTCTTGCTTCACAGGTGTCAAAACTAGAGCTCAGAGAGGCTAAGTGACTTGTCCGATGTTCAATACCTCAAATGAGCCAGAGCTGGGACCAGAAGCCTGACCTCTCTGTCCTGGGCTGGAGCACCTTCCATGGTAACAGACGTCCTTCCAAGAAAGCTGCCAATGCGGCATTTCAGTCCATGCTCCCGACTGGGGGTCAGGACTCTCAACAGGATGAACACGGCTGAGTCTGCACTGGATACAGCTCAGCTCTCCCTCTGTGATTCTTCTCACGTGGGGAGGTGAGGATTCTTCTCACTCAGCAGGTGGAAGTCCGATCAGAACACCCATGCAGCTGGGGAGGTGACAGGAGGGTGACATGTATATTCCTTAAACTCCTATTCCATGATATAACGTTTTAGGAAAATATTTTCACTTTCTCCACAGTACAGAATGCAAAACTAGACAAGCTTTTGTTGGTTTAAAATAAACAAAAAATAGTGGCTTTTTAAACCATTTTTGATATGAACATTTTGTTTTTGTTTTTTTATACAAGGACAGAGAGTCAGAGAGAGGGATAGACAGGGACAGACAGACAGGAACGAAAAGAGATGAGAAGCATCAATCATCAGTTTTTCGTTGCGACACCTTAGTTGTTCATTGATTGCTTTCTCATGTGTGCCTTGACTGCGGGCCTTCAGCAGACCGAGTAACCCCTTGCTCGAGCCAGTGACCTTGGGTCCAAGCTGGTGAGCTTTGCTCAAACCACATGAGCCCGCGCTCAAGCTGGCGACCTCGGGGTCTCAAACCTGGGTCCTCCACATCCCAGTGCAACGCTCTATCCATTTCACCACTACCTGGTTAGGCGATATGAACATTTTTATGCTAGATGTATAATGTACAGTTTTAGAAAAATAAAATAATCTAAAATAGGATACATTTCTTTTTAAATGCAATCTGATAGAAATAATATTGTAGTAGCTTTGAGGACTGAAGCAAAAAATATAACTTATTTTAGTGAAAATGAATAAAAGTTCTTTCAGGAAAATTATACTGAACAATTCCCTAATGGTCTTTAAGGGAAATAAATAAATGGATCTGAGAGGCTCAGCAGACAGCCTTCTTCGGGTTCTTTTATTTATTTTTTTAATCCTAAGACTCTAGTTCTGTTTGAGAAGCAGTTGATTCTCTCCCGACTGCCATCTCTTTCTTTCCCTTGTTAACGAGACCTTGATTTGCTTCTGGGATCCTGAGGCCATCTATGTAAGGCAGACCAGATCCCTCCAACAGCAGAGGGTATGCGTCATGATAGTTAATCATGGTGATCTCGGTGCCTTCACCAGGGACTGATCTGGTTTTAGGGAGTAAGGGGAGACCTATACAGGAGGAGAGGCTTGTTCTAAAATACGTTAATATTAGCCTGACCAGGCGGTGGTGCAGTGGATAGAGCATCGGACTGGGATGCAGAGGACCCGGGTTCGAGACCCCGAGGTCGCCAGCTTGAGTGCGGGCTCATCTGGTTTGAGGAAAAGCCCACCAGCTTGAACCCAAGGCCAAGGTCGCTGGCTCCAGCAAGGGGTTACTTGGTCTGCTGAAGGCCCGCGGTCATGGCACATATGAGAAAGCAATCAATGAACAACCAAGGTGTTGCAATGCGCAACGAAAAACTAATGATTGATGCTTCTCATCTCTCTCCATTTCTGTCTGTCTGTTCCTGTCTATCCCTCTCTCTGACTCACTCTGTCTCTGTGAAAAATAAATAAAAATTTAAAAAAAAGTTTAAAAAATAATAATAAAAAATAAAAATAAATAAAAGTATATCACATACATAAAAGGAAATACTTTGCCTCTTTGCTAGATGTTATGTGTCTGCAAGTGATGGCTGGGGATGCTGCAGCCATCTTGTAACCACGAGGCAAGACAGCAGCCAGGACTAATATTAAATATAGCATAGTAGAAAGATGGAAAACACTGGGGCATTTGCCAGCTTTGGCACTGTAGAACACCTAAAGTCACCCTGCAACTGTCTATATGTTAATGAGAAAATACCTTTCCTACTGCTTGTCACTTGTAAGGCAGGCTTGTCACTTATAGGGGAAAAAAAGCATATCAACTCCTACAATTTCTAAGGCTATTAAGGAAATGCATTACCATGTTTTAAAATGTTCTGATAAGACGTACTTGAAATAAGTAGTTAATGTTAGGACTCACTTAAGATGTTATCTGGGACCCAGGGAAGGAAATGTTTTCTCTTAGGGAACTGAACCAGAGCAGTGAGCAGATAAACTGTGGACTAGGGGCTGCCAGACTACGGCCCACAGGCCAGATCCCACTCACAACCTGTGATTGCACATTCGCGAGGCCCTAGTTGAAAGGGCATCAGAAGAAGACTATTTCATGGCACATGAAAATTAAATGAATTACAGTTTTGGTCTCCACAAATCAAGTTCCATACCTGTCCCAGACTTGCCTATGTCTTGCCTGGTTGAGTAGTCACAACGAAGACTATATGACTTCCGAACCCAAAATATTTATTACCTGGTTCTTTAACCCTTAGAATAGTGAGGTTTTTTTCATGCTCACTGACCCCCGGGAGTGAGGTGTTGTTTTTTTTTTCTGAAAAATGAAATTAGTTCTAGTTTCAGTTTTATTAACTTAAAGTCATGTTTGTTTGATAACCCATTTATGGAAACAAGAACAACATACATTTGCCTTTTTTTTAATGTTGCCGTATACATTTTTAAAATAAATCGATCATACTCTGGATAGTCAGGAGGCACGAGGACGTATGTGAATGTTCGTACTACTCAAAGGGTTAAAGAAAAGGTTTGCTGACTCTTGGTATAGACCAGCTGTCGGCAAACTGTGGCTCGTGAGCCACATGCGGCTCTTTGGCCCCTTGAGTGTGGCTCTTCCACAAAATACCACGTGCGGGCGCTACCTCGATAAGGAATGTACCTACATCACAACAGACTTTAAGTGAATAGTTCTGATAATAAACTAGATTATGTGTGAGAAAACAAAGAATCCATAATTTAGAAATAAGAATCACATGCATAAACCTATTAATGTTACTAAAATATTTTCTCTGACATGTATCTATTAAAAATATAAATTTAGAAATGCCAAAATTTCCCTTCACTATACCTTTCAGCCATATCCATACATTTCTAGATGACTTCTGGATATTTTTAGTATTTAATTTTCTAGTTAATTTGACTACTTGAGACACCAAGATATAGGTATATAAATACCTACTATTCACCAACTGCTATACATGTATGGATTTGTTAAATTCTCATGTCAACCATTCAAAAAATGTCATTTTCATCTCAGAGAAGAAAACCCAGGCTTAGAGGGTACAAGTGAATGGTCCATGGCCACTCAGGTATGAGTAGGTGTACTGGAATTAAAATCCAGAGTTGTCAAACCCCAAAGATGACACTCTGCTTCCCAACAAAACCCTTAGTATTCATGCACTTTATGCTAAAATATCTTGGAGTTTAAGTTTTAAAAATGTGGCTCTCAATAGAAATTTCAATCGTTGTACTGTTGATATTTGGCTGTGTTAACTAATGAGTTTGCTGACCACTGGTATAGACCAATGGATTCAAACCCTAAATGCATGGTAGAATAGCTCTAGAAACTTTTAGAAATACTGACAGCAGGACCCACTTAAACCAATTCAACAGAAATAGATTCAGTGATTCTAATATGAAGGCAAGGCTGAAATTCTAGGTAATGTGAATGGACCACAAAATACAGGTGAATGGCTGTAGACAGATATACAGTAACAGGTTTAGAGAAAACTAGATTTATAAGTCCAGCTTTGAGCCATCATTTTATAACCCAACATTTTCTGTCCACTCTTTCCTGAAGCCATCAGCCCTACATGCATCTGCAGTCAACTGAGCTCACCAAGCGGAATTTGCAAACAGAATATTCAGAACAACACTGTAAACAATACACCTCTACTTAAATGTTGACACTGGCAAACGCGGGTAGTACTGTGGTTAGCAACCCAAGGGCAGAGTGGAATTTGAGAAAATCCACAAACAAAAGCACTATATTGCTAACAGCTAAGAAGTATTTTGAAAGAAATAATTATAGCCAGAAAAGATTAAGAACTGGGAGGGAGTGCCCTGGCCGGTTGGCTCAGTGGTAGAGCGTCGGCCTGGCGTGCAGAAGTCCCAGGTTCGATTCCCGGCCAGGGCACACAGGAGAGGCACCCATCTGCTTCTCCACCCCTCCCCCTCTCCTTCCTCTCTGTCTCTCTCTTCCCCTCCCTCAGCGAGGCTCCATTGGAGCAAAGATGGCCCGGGCGCTGGGGATGGCTCCTTGGCCTCTGCCCCAGGCGCTGGAGTGGCTCTGGTCGCAATAGAGCGATGCCCCGGATGGGCAGAGCATCGCCCCCTGGTGGGCGTGCCGGGTGGATCCCGGTCGGGCGCATGCGGTAGTCTGTCTGACTGTCTCTCCCCGTTTCCAGCTTCGGAAAAATACAAAAAAAAAAAAAAAAAAAAAAAAAAAGAACTGGGAGGGAGTATAATAGAAACAGTGACTAGAATGTGGACATTTCCACTAAATTCTACCCTGGACCAGAAAACGTTAATGTATCATTAAGGAACCCAACTTCTGGTCTGTCATGTTAGAAGCTTGGAAATCGCCGCTCCGTCCAAACAACAAGGAAAAGCTGAACACACTGAAAATTCAACAGCTCTCCTTAGTTCCAGGAGAGACCTGAGGTCACAAACTGCTGCCCCCCAAACTGGAGACACAGACAGGCAGAGACAGAGAACCACGACTCACCGGAGCCGAACTCCGCCAGCCGAAATCTCGGGAACCAGCCAGGGCAGGGAAATGTGAACGGTAGCTGACGGGCTGCCGGAGGCTCAGGGAGGACCCTCAATGGGATGAAATGTTCCAGGAGGCCCCACGTTCCACGCGTTCTGCCTTCAGGAGCCCACCAGGTTGTCGCAGTGAAGGCCTGAGAAACACCCCCTGCCGCTTCCAGCAACGGGAGGGCAAATTCTGTTCTTCCTAACAAGGCCTGCCCTCAGAACTATTTAAACAGAGCCTAACCTGCCCAGGTTTTATCAGAGCCTGAATGATTTGGGGGAAGGGCAATAGCAGACCCCAGCTGGCTCCAGCCTAACCCTGAGGAAGGAAAACACCCAACTCCACCTGGTCCCACTGAGGGAGTGGAAAACAAAGAGGGAAACCAGAGAGGCACTCGTGAAGTTCACATCCCAGCAGCCCAGGCTTCCTGGCTTGACACCCAACCACAGGACTATGAAGACTCCTCCAGCACACACCCAACCACTGCGTTAGTAAAGGCCTATTTACTGCACTTTCTTTTACCCAGTACATCAAGTCCATGATTCAAGAAAAAATTGTGAGGCATATTAAAAGGCAAAAAAACAAACAAACAACAAACCACAGTTTTGAAGAAACAGCAAGCAGGAGACCAGACTCAGATATGGCCGGGATGTTGTTGGAAGTGTCAGAGAAACTGACACTTGTCTGTAAATATAACTACAATTAATAAGCAAAGGACTCTAATGGAAAATGTAGACAACATACACGGCAATATGCAATGTCAGCAGAGACGGAAATTCTAAGAAAGAACCAAAGAGAAATGCTTGAGAGCAAAAACACTGTAAGAAATGGAGAATGCCTTTGACGGCTTTATTAATAAACTCGACACAGCTGAGAAAGAATCTCTGTGCTTAGCTATCTGTTAATAGTAACTTCCAAAATGAAAATATGATGATAAAAAAAAACAAAAACAAAAGAAAAACAGAACAGAATATCCAAGAACTGCAAGACAATTATAAAAAGGTGTTACAGCCTGACCAGGTGGTGGCGCAGTAGATAGTGTCGGACTGCAATGCGGAGGGCCCAGGTTCGAAACCCTGAGGTCGCCAGCTTGAGCGCAGGTTCATCTGGTTTGAGCAGGGCTCACCAGCTTGAGCCCAAGGTCGCTGGCTTGAGCAAGGGGTCACTTGGTCTGCTTAGCCCCCTGGTCAAGGCACATATGAGAAAGCAATCAATGAACACCTAAGGTGCTGCAACAAAGAATTGATGCTTCTCATCTCTCTCTCCCTTCCTGTCTGTCTGTCTCTATCTGTGTCTCTCCCTGTCACAAAAAAAAAGGTGTTATATACTTGTAGTGGAAATTGGCATTCCAATTCTAAGAGAAAAGAAAGGGAAAGAAACAGAAGAAATATTTGAAGCTATAATGATGGCGAATTTAGGCCTGACCTGTGGTGGTGCAGTGGATAAAACGCTGACCTGCAACGTTGTTTGAAACTCTGGGCTTCCCTGGTCAAGGCACATATGGGAATTGATGCTTCCTGCTCCTCCCTCCTTCTCTCTCTCTATCTCTCTCTTTCTATCTCTCTCCTCTCTAAAATGAATTAAAAAATATTTTTTTAATTATGGCAAATTTCACCAAATTAATGGCAAACCACAGACTCAGAAAGTTCAGAGAACATCAAGCAGTAAGAATAATAAAAACCTATCCCTAAGGATATACATTCAAACTGCAGAAAATCAAAGATAAGAAAAAAATCTTAAAAGAAGCCATGGAGTGAGGGGGTGAGGGGAAACATATCTATAGAAGAACAAAGGTAAGAATTACACCTGACTTCTCAAAACCATGCAAGCAAGTGGAGTAAAATACTTTAAGTGTTGAGAAGAAAAAGCCACCAACCTGAATTCTGCACCTTAAAAAATGTTCTTCAAAAGTAAAGGAGAAATAAAGATTTTCTCAGACAAACAAAAACTGAGGGAATTTGTTGCCAATAGCCCTACCTACCTTGCAAGAAATGTTGTTTTCCAAAGGGAAATAAAATAATATAGGTCAGAAACTCTGATAAAGAAAAGAAAAGAAGCCTGACCTGTGATGGCGCCCTGGATCAAGTGTTGACCTGGAATGCTGAGGTTGCTCGTTCGAAACCCTGGGGTTGCCCGGTTAAGTCACATATGGGAGTTGATGCTTCCTGCTCCTCCTCCCCTTCTCTCTCTCTCTAAAATGAATAAATAAAAATCTAAAACAAAACAAAACTCTTAAAAAAATGGATTACAGAAAGATTAAGTTAAGGTACAATAAACATTTATATTTTTCTTATTCTTAATTGATCTATCATATAACACTGTTCAAAATAATAGCAAAAATGTATTTGATGATTATGGCCTATGTATAAGTGGAATGAGTGATAGCAATGACACAAGGAACAGGAGAGAGGAATTAAACGTATTTTGTTATTATGAAATACTCACACTGCCAGGAAGCAGTATCATATTACTTGAAAATTCACTTGGCTTAGTCGTAAATGTATATTATCATTTTAGGGCAACCACTCAAAAATTTTTTAAAAAGGAAGTATATTTGATATGTAAGAAATGAGAGAAAATGGAATCCACTAAGTGATCACTTAAAGCCACCAAAGGCAGGAAAAGAGTGAAACACAAAAATAGGAACAAAGAAGAAGAGCCATGAATAGAAAATAGTAACAAGTATGGTAGATATTAATCCAACTATATCATTAATCACTTTAAACTTCAATAGTTTAAATACAAATACAAGATTTTGTCAGAGTGGATTAGAAAACAAAACCCAACTACATTTTTCTACAAAACATCCACTATAAATATAAAGATACATTTAAATTAAAATAAAGACATAAAAAAGACATACTACGTTAATATTAATCAAAGAAGTAGTAGCTACCTTAATTTCAGAAACATCAGACTTCAGAGCAAGGAAAGTTATCAGGGATAACAAGGAGCTCACATAATGATAAAGGGGTCAGTTCTCCAAGAAGACATAATAATCCTTAATGTATATATATCTAACAACAGAGTATCAAAATACAAGGCAAAAAGCAATAGAACTGCAAGGAAAATTAATGACTGCACGATTTTAGTTGGAGACTTCAATTCTCTTCTATCAGAAACAAAGAGATCTAGCAGGCAGAAAATCACTAAGAACATAGTTGACTTCAATGACACCATCAATCAACTGAATATAATGGACTTCTATAGACCACTTCATCCAACAGTAGCAGAAAATACACTCTTCTCAAGCTCATATGGAACATCCGCCAAGATAGAGCACACTGTTGGCCACAAATCACATTGTAATATATTTAAAAGCACAAAAATCATACAATGTATGCCCTCAGACCAGAGTGGAATTAACCCAAAAATCAGTAACAAAAATAGCTAGGAACTCCCAAAATTGTGGAGCTTGAACAGCACATTACTGAATAACTCAAGTGTCAGAGAAGAAATCTCCAGAGAAATTTTAAAATATTTTGAACTAAGCTAAAAGGAAAAATCAAGTTATCAAAAGTTGTGGTATGGGCCTGACCTGTGGTGGCGCAGTGGATAAAGCGTCGACCTGGAAATGCTGAGGTCGCCGGTTCGAAACCCTGGGCTTGCCTGGTCAAGGCACATATGGGAGTTGATGCTTCCAGCTCCTCCCCCCTTCTCTTTCTGTCTCTTCTCTCTCTCTCTCTCTCTCTCTCTCTCTCTTTCCCTCTCCTCTCTAAAATGAATAAATTAAAAAAATTTTAAATAAATAAATAAATAAATAAAAGTTGTGGTATGCAGCAAAAGCATTTATTTATATACACACACATACACATAAACATATATACACACAGAGAGAGTTTTTTTAAAAAGCAATATGAAGTTTGTATCAAGAACTGATTTTTTTCTCAAATTACTCCGGAAAACCCACATGCAGAATTTACTCTCCACTCTTCTGATATTAGCATCAGGCATCGTACTCATCCACAATCTCTTGAGCCCCACGGTGTTGTCAGCACAGCGCAGTGCCCTGCAATACAGAGTTAAAATGTAGCTTCTTCTTCTCCAACTTCCTGCAGTTTTCGAACAATACACATAGTTGGATGATTTGCAGGACTAATATTAGTATTCATCTTCTCCATCTGAATGACTTTAAGACCTGGATCTCCTTGGTTCCAATGATTAATTATTTACTTTTTTCATATTAATAAGACTTGCCTCAGAGGGTTGTTGGAAGGCTCCAATGTTGAAACACATGTCTGTCCTCAGGGCACAGTAAGTGCTAGCTTTATGTATTCGTTATCCGTTATCACACATCATGTGTTCCTACCCTCTTATGAAACTAAAACACCTAAATTGTTTGGGGTGGGGCTAGAGCCCACCTGCCATCTGCTACTGCAGGCACCATGACCAGAGCTAACACTAACACTACTTTAGGAACTCATGAAAATGTCTTAATGTCTTTTAAAAATCAGAATTTTAAAAAATTAACCTTTGGAGTCCAAGATTATAATTATCTGTACACCAAAACCATCATTAAATAGAATTTTTACTATTTTTTTTTTTACCCGCCATGGTCATCATGTGGCCCTGGGAGGGAGGCTATCCGAGTTCAGTGAACGTCAACTTTAGGCAAAGAAAAGAGAAATCTAAATTTTTTCAGGGGAAATAAGGACTGATTTCTCTCCTTCCTTCCCTACATGTGCCCAGTGCTTCTAGCTACACTTTCCCACCCTCCCTTCCTCTCAGTTTGCTAATGCCATCTTAACAATAAGTTATCTCGTGATCTTAATAAGCTTTCTGCTATTGACGAAATGTGCAATAACAGCACATGCGTGTTCAGTGGCAGGGGACCAGGTAAGTTCAAAGAACAGATTTCAATTCTTAATGAAATGGTTGAGTCTTTATTCACAAAAGACCACATTAATAACTACCATTCATCAGGACACGACATGAAGACATTGGGCTGAGAGATAACTTGATATTAGTTACCTCTTGGAATCCTCAAAATCATTTAGGGTAAATACCAACCATTTATACGAATGAAGAAACAGATTCAGTAAGGCTGAATCATGTGCCCACGGTCACACAACCAGACAGTAGCAGGGTTGGGATGGAAAGCCGACCTGGGTTTATACCTTGAAGGAGGCACCTTGTTCTGACCTGGGGTAGGGACGCCTCTGTGTGCTGAAGAATGCAGGCTCCGGAACTTGTGACTGTGGCAGGACTGAAACTATGGGAGGCCCAGAAACTCAGTTCCAGTTCACTGGTATTAAAGACTATTTCAACTCGTACACGCTCACAAGTGGAATAGATAATGCACCTGCCACATACGAACGCTTCACTTTGATCACCCTGTGAAGATATAAAAGAACCCTAGCAGCCCTGGCCGGTTGGCTCAGCGGTAGAGCGTCGGCCTAGCGTGCGGAGGACCCGGGTTCGATTCCCGGCCAGGGCATACAGGAGAAGCGCCCATTTGCTTCTCCACCCCTCCGCCGCACTTTCCTCTCTGTCTCTCTCTTCCCCTCCCGCAGCCAAGGCTCCATTGGAGCAAAGATGGCCCGGGCGCTGGGGATGGCTCTGTGGCCTCTGCCCCAGGCGCTAGAGTGGCTCTGGTCGCAATATGGCGACGCCCAGGAGGGGCAGAGCATCGCCCCCTGGTGGGCAGAGCGCCGCCCCATGGTGGGCGTGCCGGGTGGATCCCGGTCGGGCGCATGCGGGAGTCTGTCTGACTGTCTCTCCCCGTTTCCAGCTTCAGAAAAATGAGAAAAAAAAAAAAAAAAAAGAACCCCAGCCGTGACAGCGACATTAACAGATTCCTGGAAAGCAACCTGTTTGTGCCTCATCGATTGAGTTCTCATCCCCAGAAGCAAATTCAATGCATCATGGAATATTCACTTTGAACCTAGAATAATCCCCATTTCCCTAAACATTAAATAAATAATAAAACCAAACTAAACCACAAATTTATATAAATATAATGTATTTAAATATGAATTTAAATTAATGTAAAATCTATATTTGCATGAATTTATCACTATAGAATAACAATAATATAATATGCAAATAATCTTTCTTAAATGTAAATACAAGCTAATTATCCAGAGTGAACCCCAGGGGTATTGCAAGACAGAATGGGTGTGAAACTGAATCAGGCTCCAATTGGACAAGAGACTGGGAAGGTCACTTCAATCAATGCTCTTCAAAGCATGGTCCATGAAATGGTGCTGGCTCACAAATTATTTGTTACCAGTCCAAGATGAAATAATTAGAGAAACTGACAGTGAGTGTGTAGAGACTGCTTAGAAATTTAGCATTTTTACAAAATCTATGCCCATCATTAGTGGACTCATCCCATTGAGCATGGTATAGACCAATTAAATCATTGTTGAGCTTGTGCATTCAGAAACATTTACTGGCAGATACTCTTGAGCAGTAGAATCATAGGTTGGTTTATGATGAACTAGAAAAAAACTTTTAAAGGGCAGGGGGTCCTTTAAGAGAAGCACTGACCTAAATGAGCTGTCACAGGCATTCTTCCATTTTAGAATGAAGTCTTAATCTGCCACTGACCTCTCCCATGCCTGGAATTTACTATGAACACACTCAGGTGTTTAGAATGGCCTGGGGGAACCGTTATGCAGGACACATAAACAAGCAGAGAACTGACTGGTTCACAGGTATATGTTCAACATCGGGGTAGAATGGCTCCTCTTCTTAGAAGGGGGAGCACCAAGATATTGGGACACCTCCGTTCTGAAAGACATTAGGTAGTCCAGTCCAATTCTTACCAATTCTTGAATTTGTCCTAGTCAAGAATAAAATGTAATGATTTATGGCAACAGCAAAAGCCCCATACATAAGAGCAAGGGAACATCTTAGTTGCCTTAAGTTTTCAGAAAATGGTCCTTAATCAAGTGACCTATTAGAACACTTCTTCTCAGCTGCATCAGGGATGCAATTCCTTTTTAGAGCTTTTTGAAAATGTGAGCTGTCCGGTTGTATAGGGTCTTGTGTTGTCTCCTTTGACTTCAAAAGCATGAACCTTTTAAAAACTTATGGGTAGCCTTTCCTTTTTCTGTAAACACTCACCGCAATCTCAGAAGTTGTATCAAGCCTAATATTGATTAGAATTGATTTTTTAATTTTAAAAGACATTCCCAGCTTTAGACCTTAGCTTTCTAATCCTCAACCCCAGATTCAATAAATGTCTCTTCATTTTCTGTGGCCCATGACAAAGGTGGTTCACAGGTGCTTCTAAAAACACCATCACATCTATGTGTCTGATAAATTCTGATTGGCACTCATTCAACATTTATCAAGCAATTATGTGTCAGGAACTGGGCAAAATGCTTGGTATAAAAGGGGCTCCATGCGTTGTTTTGTGTGTCAATAATGAATGAGTATTATAATCCACAGACACACACACACACACACACACACACACACACTCAAGGAGAAGCCAGGCAAAGAAAAGATTACACTTCCTGTTAGAATACCACGTTGTCACCAACTTTACAGCTGTCATATTTGGCATAGCAATAACAGTAAAAGGACGAAATAGTTCATTACATTGTGGGTACAAAAATGACCCCAGAGTAAATAATGATTTGATAGAAAAATAGGTGAAAACCAGGACCAAACTTTGTTCATTGTTACCACTCACCAGCACCTACTACAGCACTATACATAGAAGATACACTTCTAGTTATTATTCCTGAAAAACTAATCACCCAAAGTTACTGACATTCCAATCATAACCATGTTGTTATGCTCACAGTTTCTGTGGCTTCTGTGGTGATAGCTTGTGGCAGCTCCATGACCTCTGTGGTGTCAGCTTGGAAGAACTGAGGCTGTCCAAAGGTGACTCAATGGCAGGGGACTGGAGTCTGAACCCTTGGTCATACATGTGTATGGTGGGTGGTTGATGTAGCTGTCAGCCAGGACCTCAGCTAGGAACCTACACATGGCTCTCCATGGAACTGCTTGGGCTTACCCTTAGCGTGGTTGTTGGGTTTTTAAGAGTAAGTGTGCCAAAGAGAACTAGATGGAAATCTTTAGTGACCCAGTCTAGGAAGTCACACAGTGTGGCCTCTACTGTAGTCACAAACCTGCCAAGTTTCAAGGAAAGGGAGCATGGATCTTCACTTCTCAGTGGAAGGTGTGTCAAAGTCACATAATAAGAACAGCATATTGCATAAGAGATAATACAATATGTTGCAGCTATCCTTGGGAAATAAAATCTGCCAAAAATACCAGGTCGGTGCTTCCCTCAATTATTTGAGTTCTCTGAGAGTACAGCGTGATTGCTGCGCTCTCCCAACCCCAAGGCCCTGTGATTTGCTTTGGTCAATGAAATATGGATGGAAGTGACCGATGAACTTGCTGTAGGAAGCATTGACCGCCAGTCCTCATTATTCATAGGTTCTGTATTTGCAAATTCCTCAACTTGCTCGTATGTATTTATAACTCCAAAAGTAATCCTCACAGCACTTTCTCCATCGCTGGTGGACACGTGCTTGCGCAGAGCATTGAACACTTTGATCCGCTGGATGTAGTTATTCTCAGCTGAGGTTAAACAATGCAACGCTCTGAATTCTCACTTCAGCTCTCATACAGTAAAAACAGTATCCTTTTCAAAGTCTATTTAGTGCCATGTTTTTGGCATTTTTGTGCTTTCTGTTGGTGATTTTGCTGCTTAAAACGGCCCCAGGCATAGTGCTGAAGTACTGTCCAGTATGCCTAAGTATGGGAAGGCTGTAATGTACCTTTTGGAAAAGTTATGTGCGTTAGATAAGCTTTATCAAGGCGTGAGTTATAGTGCCGTTGGTTGTGAGTTCAGTGTTAATGATTCAACAATATATATTAAATGAAGTATCTTTATACACTAACAAACATAACACAAGCTGATGTATTGATTGGTAGATCAAGAGGTTGAAGCCTGCAGGAACCGAACTGTATTTCCTCTAGAAGCAAGGGCTCAGTATTTACTAATTAATGTTCGTGGTGACTTTATAGAACACAGCTGCTGCGGTAAGACTCTCCAGGGCTCTCCTCCCCTGCTGGGGCGAAGGTAGAGGCGCCTGATATAAAATCGTCACACTGCACCATCACCTGCACTGAGAAGCTTAAATAAAATATCTTCTTCACAGTGTCATGTAAACATTGACTAAATAGGAGCTAATATGGTAACAATTTTACCATCGTTAATTAACAAGAAAGCTAGCTAGATTGTTTTGACATATGGATATAGAACTTGAGCCTTCTGAATTTCATTAAATTTGTTCTAACTCAAATCCTATTATTTTGAAATAAATCATTTTTTTCCCTCCTTCTATTCTTTTGTATGACTAATTATCATCTTGTAAATATAACTAATTCAGCTTAGTCACCTGCTGCTATCTTCATTAATTATATATGCCACACCTTATAAAATAAATGTTTCCAAATTTAGCCTCAGTTTTTCTATAAGTAAAAAGCCCCCAAGAAGGCATTGATAACTATAAAAGGTACTCTGCAGATGAAAATAAAAATAAATTTCTTAAACAAAAATCTAAATTCCTTTTTCCCCCCCTTTAAAAAACACTCTAAAGTAAAATTATTTTTTCAATTTTGTAGTCAACTAAGCAATGGATCACATCTGTTACTTAAGTTAAAATAAACTGGCAATTTAAAAAAAAGTAAAAAATCATTAATTAGCCTTTGCTAAATAGTTCAAAGTTAGCTCTCTGTAACAAAAGATTTGGTACAAACACTAGAAAGTGTCATATGTCCACAGACCACTGCCCACTGGTTTGGGCAGGGAAGGGGAAGAAAAAGAGAGGACATCAATTGCTTAGAAAGTACTAGGACCATACAGTGAAATATTATTCAGCAATAAACAGAAATGAAGTGTGTTCTGATCCATGCTACAATATGGATGACTCTTGAAAACATTACACAAGTGAAAGAAATCAGCCACAAAAGATCACATATAACATCCCTTTTATATGAAATGTCCAGAACAGGCAAATCCACAGAGATAGAAAGTAGATTAGTGATATGGGGGGGGGGGGGGGGCAACAGCTAAAATGTATAGGCCATTTTTTTTTTTGGAATGATGGAGCACCTCGGAGTTAGTGAGGATGGTCATCCAACATAGGGAATATACTGAAAACCACTGAATCGTACTCTTTTAAATGGTGACTTTTATGTTATGTGCATTATATCCTTCTAAAAAACAGTAGTAGACCCACCCACTAAGATGGCTTGAATCAAAAATCCAGATAATATCAAGGGTTGGTGAGGATGTGGAATAACAGAATGCTCACATTGTGAGGTTGGTTGGCAATGGGGGAAGGTCATGTGAGAAACCAGGCCCAGGAACTTTGGCTGGAACCGCCCACACCCATGCCCTCCAAAAGAAATTTCCCAGGAACACTTTGGAAAAGAACGACTGTCTGTCAGCCAATGAAATTTCGCCACATCATATTAACCCAACCACCCTACCAACCCTATAAATTACCCCCAGCAGAAGAATCCATGTGACTTCTCTGGCCCCCGTTTTGCGGACCAGTGAACCTCGTCCGGGAAGCGCTCTACTAAATAAAGTTTTTGCTATACCACACATGGTGGCTATGCCCTTCTTTCTTCCTCGGCGGGGAAAATATCTTACATTTGGTGCCAAAACCCGGGAGGAGTTGGAAGTCCACAAGGACCGTTCCTCTCCCCTTCCCTTCCGAGAAAGAACCAGGACCTCTGACTTTCCACCCACTTCGGCACATGGTGCGGTAAGTCCCCTGCCTCCAGCCTCCTCTCAGTTCTTTCTGCCGAGACTCCCTGTCCGTAATCGCAGCTGCGTCAGGGACCACTTATTCATTCCAAGTGCGTATGTGCCTGTGGAGACGTCCCGGACACACCCACTCTACCTAACCATCCGGTGACCAGAGCTTGAGTTGCGGGATGCCAATTCTCATCTCTGACCACTCCGAGGGCTGAGGGCGGCCATGGGGGGCACAGGAATCTAAACCTGACTCAAAAACACTCCTGGAGTGACTTATTCAGAATCTCTCCTTCCCTAAAGAAGAAGAAACTGATCTTCTTCTCCACTGTGGCCAGACCACAGAACCCACTGGATACTTGAACCAGGCGGCCTCCTGAAGGGACTTTCGATTTCAACACTCTCACCAATTTAACTACTGCCAAAGAACTGGGAAATGATTGGAGATCCCTTACATTCAGGGCTTCTAGTATTTGCTCTCCCGTACTAATCTCTGTGCTGCCTGTTCTACAGCGCAGGCCCTTTTTGGCCAGAGAAACCTCGACTAAACCCTCCACTCCTGATCTTTCCCCTTTCACTGACCCTCAACTCTCTCCACCTCTTGCCTGACCCCCAGGGGCGCCCCTCTCTCCAGACCCCTCTCTAGTCCTTCTGCAGACCTCTTCCACTTGAGTCTCTTCCCTTCAAAAAGCCTCCTCCCCTGCCTGCCAGGAGCCCCTCCTTCTCCACTGTGTTCTTAAGCCCCTCCCCCATCAGGCCCTCCTCCGCCAGCCATTGACTCTCACGCAGGTTTGCAGGGCTCTTGACCCCACGGCCCAACCCGGGTCTTCTTGCAGGAAAGCTTGGCCCTGTCCTGCCTCTGGCTCCAGCGTTTCTGGCGGATCTGGGTGCCGGGCTCACCAGGAGCCCCCCTCCTCTTATTATCAGCCCCCAAACCCTTATCCGAGACCTGATGAACATGGCATTTAAGGTTTTTAATGGTTGGGAAGAAAAGGCTGAGGCTGTTCACCAGACCCGCATGCAGCAGAAGGTAACGCTCCAAACCCAGGCTCTTGTGGCAGCCCTGAGGCTGGCAGAACAACAGGGGCAAGGCATAGAAGGTGCCCGATCCAAGTCCGGGCTGCAAAGAGGAATCCCACCAGGAGCTTGCTTTAAATGTGGCAAGGAGGGTCTCTGGGCCTGGCAGTGCTCCTGCCTGCGGCTGCCCACTGAGCCCTGCCCTAACTGCAAACAACCCAGTCACTGGTGGAGCGATTGTCCCCTTTTGGGCAGCAGGTTCTTACAAGCTACCCAAATGAGAGGCCAAGCCAGCCAGGTGGGCCCACTGCTTGAACTCCTAGACCTCATGGACGACTGACGTGGCCCGAACTCGAAGACCCCCATCACCCTCGCCGAGCTCCGGGTAATACCGTAGGTAGCAGGTAAGTCCATCTCATTTCCTGTGGACACGGGAGCTACCTTCTCTGTTTTGCCATCACACTCTGGACCTCTACTTCCCTCACAGGTCTCGGTTATGGGGGTGGACGGGACCCCATATGGTAAAATTGACTACTCCTACTGCAGCCAAACTCCTAGGGCAAACACCTTGGTACCATGTCTCTGGCCTCAAGCTTGTCCCTTCACAAAAAAAAACTCCCATTATCTCTTAACTTTTGTTGATACCTTTTCAGGGTGGATAGAGGTCTTTCCCACCTCTCGAGAGATGGTAGATACCGTTGCCTCCATTCTCATTGAATGTATAATCCCGCAATTTGGACTGCCGACTACCATCCAGTCAGACAACAGCCTGGCCTTCACTGCCCAAATAGTCCAGCAGGTTGCCACCTCTCTCAACATTACCTGGAGACTCCACATACCCTGTCACCCTCAATCGTCAAGACTATCCGCAAAGTTTCTCATGTTACGGTCAAACAGATGCGCCTATACTCATATACACGACTCCCCTCAGAGCCACCACCTTCCGACCTCCCTTCCCCATGAAGCCCCTAACCAGCAGGAAGTAGCCAGATAAATAGTGGCGCCCCTATCTAACATAAAAGGTCGGAATGTGAGGTCGGTTGGCAATGGGGGAAGGTCACTTGAGGAACCAGGCCCGGGAACTTTGGCTGGAACCGCCCACACCCATGCCCGCCAAAAGAAATTTCACAGGAACACTTTGGAAAAGAATGACTGTCTATCAGCCAATGAAATGTCACCACATCATATTAACCCGACCACCCTACGACCCAATAAATTACCCCCCAGCGGAAGGATCTGTGCGACTTCTCTAGCCCCCGTCTCACGGACCAGAGAACCTCGTCTGGGAAGTGCTCTACTAAATAAGGCTTTTGCTATTCCACACTTGGTGGCTATGCCCTTCTTTTGTCCTCAGCGGGGAAAATACCTTACATACATGCTGCTTGTAAAAATGTAAAACGGTACAGCCACTTTTAAAAAACAATCTGCCAGTTCCTCAGAAAGTTAAATACTGAGTTACCATTTGACCTAGCAATTCCACTCCCAGATATTTGCCCAAGAGAAATGAAAACACATGCTCATACAGAAACCTGTACATGAAATGTTTAGAGCAGCATTATTCAGTATAGCCAAAAGTTTGAAATGACTCAAACATCCATCAACTGATGAATCGATAAGTAAAATATTTATCCAATGGAATGTTTTTCAGCCATAAAAAGGAAGAAAATACTGATATATGCTACAATATGGATGAAACTTGAAATATTTTGCTGGGTGAAAGAAGCTGGTAATAAAGGACCACATGATGTATGCTGTGGTTGGCACATTTGTGTCACTCCCAAAACTCACGTTGAAAACCTAAAGCCCACTATGATGGTATTAAGATGTAGAGCCTCTGGGAGGTTATCAGATGGTAAGCACAGACTCCCTCGTGAATGGGATTTGTGCTACTATAAAAGAGATCCGAGAAAGCTCCCTTGCCCCTTCTACCACTGAAGGACACCACCAGACCACCAGCAGTCTACCACCAGGAAGAGGGCTCTCACTTGACTTTGCCCGCGCCCTGATCTTAGACTTCCAGCCTCCAGACCTGGGAGAAATAAATTTTTGTCGTTCATAAGCTACTAGTCTGTGATGTTTTGGTATAGCTGTCCTGACGGATTAAGACAATGTTGTGATTTCATTTTTATGAGATGTCTAGAATAGGCAGATTAGTTGCCTAGGGCTGGGGAATGGGGAGTTGGGGAGTGATGGCTAAAAGGTAAGTTCCGGTGTTTCCTTTATTGGTGGGGGTTGATGACAATGTTGTAAAATTGATTGTGGCAATTGTTGCACAACTGTGAACACACTAAACACCACTGGATGATACACATTAAATGGGTGGGCTATATGGTATGTGAATTACATCTCAATAAGTCTCTTAGAAAAAATAAAGAATAAATCTAGCCAAGAAATTTAAAAAAGCACTAGAATCTAGAAGATGTCTCTCCTCTTTCTCTCCCTTCCCTCAACCCCTTTCCCCCAGCCTGTTAAACCTGGTGGGATGACTCAGAGGTTAAGGGGTCATTGGAGGAGGGGAGGTCAAGAATGGAGGATAGTTCAAGATTCTCTCCAAGCGCGACTGTGGTCCATCCACCTCCTCCCGGTAGGGGCACTAGGCCACCTTCTAGGTGTAGGGCCACTCACCCCTGGCTGGGTCCCCGGATCCAACCCTAGCTTGGGGCTCTCGGCCCCCGGTGGTGCTGGAAAGAACAGCCAAGCTCAGGCTCGCAAGTGAGAGCCCACCCTCCCCCGGGAGAAGAGGCTTCCTCCGCCTTTCACTGGGTGTACCCGAGAGGTGCAGGCCCCCGCTCAGCCCCTCCCAGGGGTGGACCCGTCAGCCGAACCGGCTCCAGGTTCCCGAACCGGTTACACCAGAATCCCCGCCAGCCAGCTGCTCGGCCCTTCTCCACCACCCACTCCGCCCCCTCCACGCCGGCTGCACAGTGGACACCTCTGTTGCCTGCTCATTGGAAAACGAGGGCGGAGGGTGGGCGGGGCCGCCAAAGAAAGCTGAGCCCGAGAGGGCCCGCAATCGTGTCTCCAGCCCTCACCCTTGCAGGGGGACCCAGCAGGGGGCGGCCGGGGGTGGGGCGGAATTGGGGTCCCTCGGGGGCCACAGCGCCTCCTCCCGTCCTGCCGGGGCGGTGCCTGGCGGACTCAGGTCCCCCGCACTGTGGGGGAGGGACTGGCGCCCGCAGCGCCGGGGCGGGGACTCGGGGACTCGGGGACTCGGGGACTCGGGGACTCGGGACCGCGGCGGGCCGGCTGGGCGCGCACACGCAGGCTCCTTCCCCGGATCGTCGGCGCTGCCCATGGCCGAGGTGCTCGAGCCCGAGCCCGGGACAGCGGAGGGCGCGGCGGCCCCAGAGGTGGAGACACCGGGCTGGAAGGCCCAGGGGGACGCGGGCGCCGAGGTAGAAGCCTCCCGCGGGCGCGACGGGTGCGGGCCGGGGTGGGTGGGGGGCGTCTTCGGGCTGATTTGTAGTGAGGCTGGAGGGTCCCACAGATTTAAGTGAAAAGTACATTTTTAAAAAGGTCTGAGCTGTACCTCCATTACTGCACAAACGGAAAAATTCTGTCGGTTAAGTCATAACCCCAGGTATTGGCCATGTCTCAATTTCTTTTCTTTGCCGGGGGTGGGGGAGGGGCGAGGGGGCAGGGAGGAGAAGCGACTTCGTCCTGGAACCGATAGCGGGACCCTCTGGGCCGAGAGGACGTAGCACACTAGTTCTTAATGTGAATGGGGCTGACTCCCCATCCCCCCACCCCGCCCATCACTCCCCCACTACGCCGCCCGGCAAGTGGGACCAGGGTCGAAGAAGTCCCTAAATCCAAGGATGGGAGCCGCGGGGGCGGGCGCCCTGTCCCAGAACCTGGGGCTGGACCCAAGTGTGGCGCTGCCCCTAGGTCCGACGTTCCCAGGTGGACCCGAAATCAAGGCACCTCACGTCCTGCCTTCCTAGAATGGTTTCCTCCAGTTATCTGTTCCATTTTAGCCCGGAAGTTACGAGATCCGACAGTATGGACCAGCCAAGTGGGTCAGCACCTCCGTTGAGTCAATGGACTGGGATTCCGCCATCCAGACTGGCTTTACCAGGCTGAACAGCTACATTCAAGGCAAAAACGATAAAGGTGAAGGCAGTTTGCCCTGTAATTATAATATATACTATGGTTGAGTCCCCTGGCCTATTTTTTAAGTTTTAGCTTATTAAAGAAATATCCTTTAGAATGGAAAAATAACCAGATCCTCACAAAGACTGAATGTTTGAAAACAAGGATTCTGCTCAGGACCCTTAGCAGCCTCAGAGGAGGGTAGTACCAGGTAGTGCTTTCCGGCCTCTGTTCTTCTTGACGCCGTTTCTGTGCATAAGCTGGGCTTCTGTCACTAGTGTTAAGTCCTTTTCATGGCTAATACCTCAAAAACACTTGGTGACTAGTGGTAGGGTGAGAGACATCAGGAGGCAGGTAGGTACAAAGAACACAAGATCCAGAGTCTCAAGATATAAGTTCTGGTTCTGACCCTGCGAATATTCTATAGGTCACCTTGCTGGTGGGACTTCAGCTGCTGACCTGTAAAAAATAAAGAATGGACTGGACTATGGGATCTCTAATGTGCCTTGCTGTCTCTAAAACTTTAGAATTTAGTAACCAAAAATGTGAGTAGTACAGAAAGTGCTTAATGTGGACAGTGGATAATTTATTATTTTATAAAGATGAACAGCTACATAATAAGGGCCTTATTTTTTAAAGATGAAAATTATCTTGAAGGTAAATCCAGGATGGGCAAAAGTAAGTTTACAGTTTGTATGGGAAATAATACAATAATTAATAAATAATAATAGAAGGATAAACCCTGTTTTGTTTACTTAGAACCGTAAACCTACTTTTGCCCCATCCTGTATTTATGCCGATAGCATAAAATAAATCAAGAAACTTGGATCAGAAAATATATCATTTTAAAAGTATTGATAAATACCCTGCCATTTGCCATCACGGTCTCCTTTGTATTTAAGTATGTGTTTTCATGGCACAGAGACGAAAATAAAGATGACAGCTCCAGTGATGAGCTACGTGGAGCCGGGTTCAGGCCCCTTTAGCGAGTCTACCATTACCATCTCCCTGTACATCCCCTCGGAGCAGCAATCGGATCCGCCCAGGCCTGCGGAGTCAGATGTCTTCATTGAAGACAGAGCCGAAATGACTGTGTTTGTACGGTAAGCGGTAGGTAATTTATAGCCCTGCTGACTGCTAGTTTCACTGGCCTGCACTCACTGTTTAGCTCCTCTGCAATTTCAGTAGGCTTTTCACCCTTCCCGAAAAACAGGGCTAATGAATTCTTGTGTGTTTTCCAGCTGGCTTAGTTTTCTATGTTACCAAGGGTCTGTTGGAAGATGTAAGTCATTTAATGCAGAGTCTGTGGCATACCTTCCACAAATCAGACACAGTGCAAATGATTCCCTTCAAAAGCATAAGACTGCCCTTACCTGCCATCTAGTTAAGTCTGAACAAAAATACCTTAACTCCCAACTTCTAAATTCTTTTTTTTTTTCCCCCCCTGAGAGAGGGAGACAGGAACATCAAGCTGCTCCTGTATGTGCCCTGACTGAGGCACATGACCCGGCAACCCCGTTGTTTCAGCTCTTAACTGACTGAGCTAACTGCCCGGGACACAACTTCTAGATTCCGATAACCCCAGATTCTCCCCTTTTTTCCCCAGCTGCTGCTTCCTGAAGTTATTGGCTCTGTGAGTTTACAGGTTTTTTTACTTTTTCAGACTTCTCACACCTGTTTACTTATTCTTTATATTAAATTCTCTGTTAAAATTTAAAAACACACACATGATGCCTGACCAGTGGGAGCACAGTGGATAGATTGTCAGTCTGGGATGCTGAGGTCCCAGGTCCAAAACCCCACGGTTACTGGCCTGAAACTAAAGGTTGCTGACTTGAAGCCTAAGGACGCTGGCTTAAGCCCGAGGTAAATGGCTTGAGCGAGGGGTTACAGGCTTGGATTGAGCCCCCCGGTCAAGGCACATATGAGAAGCAACAAACAAACAACTAAAGTGCCGCAGCTTCAAGTTGATGCTTCTCGTCGTCCCCCTCTTCCATTTTGTCTCTCTCTCTCCCTCTCTGTCTCAAAAAAAGAACAACACACACACACACACACACACACACACACACACACGATAACTGTTCGTATTAGAGCCCCTTTATTACTCCCTTTCTCTCCTTGTCACCATCAACCTGTTCAAGGACTGTGCCTCTGTCTCTGCTTCCTCACCTCCCACATACCCCTGGAACCGCCAGTCTGGGACAGCCCACAGCATCTCTGCGGAACTGCTCCTGCGACCTCCACAGTGCACTCGCGTCTGTTACATCACAGCTCCTTCCCCGTGACCCTTGCAGCCTTTGCATGTTGACCATTCTGTTCCCTGATACGTCCTTCCTACCACTCAGCCTGTGACTCTCCTGCCATTCCTCTCCTCCTCATCCACTCCGTACCCCCCAGATCAGTCAATGCCTGTTATTGACCCTCATGTCATAGCAGACTTGCTCTAAGTGATCTGTTCACAATGCTCGAAATACCTGTGTTTAATGTTTCTCAAATTTAGTGTCTTCAGACCGATTTTCCTACTTGCTGAACATTTCCACGTGGGGTAGGGGGAGGGCTCAATCTCGACAGCTCTGAAAACCACCTTTCCTCATTCCCAATGTACGTACCTGGGCAGTGATCTCAGAGTGCCGGTCCCATCAGCCTGACAGCCTCCCCAGCGAGGACATCCGTAGCCATCGTCAGCACACGTTTCCCGACAACTGTCTCCAGATCTGACTCGTTCCCCTCAGAAATGACCGTGATTCTGTCCCCTTCCCCCCATCCTCATTACTCCCTCAGGTCATCCTCTTAGGGGACCACACCGAAGTCACCTTTGTCTCCGCCAGTGCTGGGCACAATGTCTGACACGGTAGATATTCGCACGTCTGTTGATCTGGATCCTGACTATGCCACGTCAGTACCCTCCGAACTCCTCTCTGCCTGCCAGTCTCTTCCTCTCTCGCGCCACATTGGAACCTGGGCTTTTCTTACGACAGCAGCAACAGAACCCCCAACCTGTTACTCCACTTCAAAATCTCGGTTGGGTTCTTCTTGCTTCAGGGTGAAGTTCGTGTTGTGCATTCACGTGGTACACAGCGCCTTCTATTCTACCCTGTGGCCCGACCCTGCCTCCCCCACTGGTGTGTCCGTTGACTTTCCCACTCTTCACTGAGCAGGCCATGTTCTTCTACTTCTCTTTACCTCTGACATCAGGCAAGTTACTGGACTTGCCTTTCCAAACTCTCTACATTTGGAAAATGTGTATAATCAAAGTACCTCCCTGTGTCATAGAGTTGCCATGGTTAAATGAGTTAATGTACATAAAATACTAGAGCCTGAACATGATATTACTATTACTGCTTCTTTCTTCTTTCTTTAGACAGTCCACTTTCATCATCGAGGACTTGGAATGGCACCTGGTCTGTGATAACTTTCTCAGCTTCTCCATTCAGCTAGCCACTCTGTCCCTCTGGTATTCTAAATTATAATCACTCGTTAATAGACAGTAACTTCCTCAAGAATACAGCAGCACATTCCTCTGTCCATGTCTTTCAGCTCCAAGCAAGACAGCTGCATGTGGGAAGGCTCAATATGTCTGTGTAATAAATAAAGTACGGATAGATCATTGTAGAACAATGTGTATTCAGAGAACAGAAGATGATTTCTAATTAGGGGCTTCAAGATTTGATCCCAAGGAAGAAATAGGATCTGAAAACACATTCTCTTTAGGTAGAACATACCAAGAGTTGGCTATCGCTAAGGAAATAAGCAGTAAATTTAGGAGACAAACTATTTCTTAACATAGTTCAGAATATTATAAGTCATTATGCTGAAAATTATAGAACAGTTTATCAATTTATCATCAATGTTTTATACACATATGCACATAAATTCCTAATACTTATTCAACAAGGATTTAAACATGACTACATTCCAGGAATGATTCTAGGTGCCTGACAGAAACAGACATGGTTTGGTTTGTAGCCTTGAGAGCTTACATCTTTTCTGAAGAAAGGGAGGACTGACCCTTTTCATTGGCTCACTGATAATAAAATTTCTACTAGGGAAGGCATATTAGGAATATATTTATATTTGGTTCTCTGTGTTTCCTATTCTCAACCTTCAGAATCAAAATCATCATGTTTAAGATATCAGTAACTCAGCTAAGTCTGTGTCCTGTCATGATTAAATCTCAGGATATTTTTGTTTGTAGACTATAAAATCTATGCTTAAAATTTTATTCTTTTTTCCTCTTTCACTTTAGATCTTTTGACTGTCTTTTCCTCCTCATCCCCAAACCTCCCATGTATCTCAGCCAGATCTGACCAAGTTACTTTTCTGCTCAAAACATCGTTCTGAGATGTTTTGAGGATAATCCCCAAGGGTCTTGGGATGATGATATATAACGCTCATCCTTCTGGCTCGGACTTACCTTTCTGAGCTCACTTTGGGTCTGGGCCACACTGTGGAAATGCTTTGTGTCTTTAGACTTCTGTTCTTTTTCTTATCCTTCCCCTTCTCTACCCAGCAAAAAACCTCCTTCATTCCAGACCAGCTCACATCACACCCCCGATACTGACTCAAGCATAACCTCAGCGTTCCTAAGCACTAGGGGACCACCTCTGTGAAATCTCTTCTCAGGTTATATAGTGAGAGCTGGCAAAGTGTTTGTCTCTAGCTTTAGACTGTAAATTCACAGGGTCAAACTATATTATATTCATCCATAAACCAGTGACTACCCTTTGCCCAAGGAGAGGAAGGAAGGGGAAATGTTGGACAGGAAATGGAAAGTCTGGAAGGGAGGCTTCTAAGTTGGTAGAAGTGTGGTCCCCTGACCAGCAGCATCAGCATTACTGGGCGCTCGTTGGATACACAGACTCTCAGGCCCCATCCTAGACCTCCTGAATCCGCATGCCAGCAAGATTCGTGCATGCATCAAAGTTTGAGAAGCACAGAGTTAGAGGACAAGATGGTGTACATTCCGAATCGACTTGCCAGCAGACAGGCTGGATCCCTCCTCCCGGCTCTCCTGTGCGCTGAGGTCACAGTGAGACTGGGAACCGCAGCAAGGGAACGCTTGGTCCAGGGGCTGAGCGGGCGGGAGGAGCTTGAAATTGTGCTTTATCCTGCTTTGCTGTATCAGCTCCTGCTTTTCTTTTTCAGACTGACACTAGCACTGGTGTGAAAATCATTCATGGTTATTTACGTTCTCCTTTGCAGGTCTTTCGATGGATTCTCTAGTGCCCAAAAGAATCAAGAACAACTTTTGACGTTAGCAAGCATTTTGAGGGAAGAAGGAAAAGTTTTCGATGAAAAGGTTTACTACACTGCAGGCTACAACAGTCCTTTCAATTTGCTTAATAGAAATAATGAGGTGTGGTTGATTCAGAAAAATGAACCCCCCAAAGAAAATGAATGAGGAAATGGAAAGAGGAGCATCGCTGGGGGCTAAACTTTATATAGCCATCCACACACCTTTATAGTATGTCTCGTATCTTCTCCCTGAGAGTACTAATGTGAATTGAGCTTATTTCCAATGTGCCTTTTTAATGCTCAAAGCTTTATCGGGATCCGCAGATAACAGGAGACAATCTTCTACAAACATGTAAATTGCTCACAACCCTGGTGGTCTTGAGTTCTGTCATGCTCCAGGGACATGTCATGTTGCTTCCCCTTCCTCACTGTATCACCATCATGTTGCCTTTTACTACTCGGATTTGTGTCAGTTTGGTTATTATCCCCTCCAGGTATTATCAATAAAAATTGTTAAAGATTCACCCCGTGTGGAGCCACTAGGCTGTCAGGCCTGGAGCGGTGAGATTAGGGTCGGACGCAGAAATCAAACTGTCTTTTGCGGCCACGGCTGCGGTCCCGAGTCCTCCTCATCTGCCCACTGCCCCCGCCGCACAGGAAACACTCTCCCAGTACCCGAACGTTTTGATAATCTCTTGTGACAAAGAACAACTTTATAAAACTAGGAACTTCCGCCTGACCTGTGGTGGTGCAGTGGACGGAACGTTGACCCGGAACACTGAGGTTGCCGGTTCAAGACCCTGGGCTTGCCCGGTCCAGGCACACAGGGGAAGCAAGGTGATGCTTCCTGTCCCCCTCCCTCCAATCCTTCCTTTCTCTCCCTCTCTTCTCTCTAAAATCAATAAATAAAATCTAAAAAAATAAAAACAACAACAAAAAAACCCTAGAAACTTCCTATCCTATTCAGTAAAGATGTTTTTCTCCTGAACAAATGTATACAAACATATAATTTTAAAATTCACTTAAATTTCTAAATTATTTCATGTAGTTTTTCTGGAGATCATGTAAAAACAACTAAACTAATAAAAGAGTGGGTTGCCACAAAATCAGGGAGGTTGAAATTTTCAGCTGTGTTGGAGAGTGCTTGTCCTGGGAAAGACAGTCACACTCAGATACCTAGAAGCTTGTGCCGGGGAAGGGCGTTAGCTTCACCGCGACCTCCGCTCCTAGAGGGTGACAGGTGGAGGAGGGGAGAAAGGCACGTTAGAGCTCAGTAACTTCCCCACAATTAAAACTGCCCATGAATGACACTTCTAGTTCCCATCACTGTATGGTTCAAGTGGGGACCCCGTGATCACTTAGATAGGAGATCTGAGTATCTAGTGGATGGGAGGATGGGGCTTCAGATGCGTGAAGAGGATGGTGAAGATCCCTACAGCCCCAACATTATATATAATATGTCTTAAAATCAAACTCCCGAACCTGGATACAGCAGACTAACACGCCGATAGTTAATGGTGCCCATAGCTACCACTCACGGATTGCCTTGTAGCCGCACTATCCCAGGTGCTTTACGTGAATTACCACATTCAGAACAACTCTGTGTGCCACACTGAACCGTCCCCATTTCACAGATGAGGACACTAAGGCACAGACAGAGATGTTAGATCACTGGCCACAGATGGAACTGAGAACAGAGGCTGATTCGAGTCCCGGCAGTCTGACTCCTCAGTCCGTGCTGTTAACCACTACGCTCCATGCACACAGCTATCAAGAGTGGGCCAGGGTGGAACTGTGCACCTGAAACCTGTATTTGTTAACCAGTGTCACCCAATACATCACTAGAAAGGAAAACAGAGTGGGCTAGGCCTGGAGGTGTCCTGCACACCATACATGCATAATCAACACGATTATACCTCAGAGCTGCCTTTCTTTAAAAAAAAAATTTTTTTTAAGATTATTTTTTATTCATTTTGGAGAGGAGAGAAAAAGAAGGAGAGAGAGAAGGGGGTAAGGAGCAGGAAGCATCAGCTCCCATATGTGCCTTGACTCGGCAAACCCAGGGTTTCGAACCTGCGACCTCAGCGTTCCAGGTCCACACTTTATCCACTGCGCCACCACAGGTCAGGCCAGAGCTACCTTGTAGGCTGTAATTTTTGATAGAAAACTAACTAGATTTATGGTTCTGGAATTATGGATATAAATTGTAAAATCCCAGGCAGTTATTTTCTAGAAGTATCTGCTTGCATTGACTGTTTATTGATTCTTTGCATTTTCGTGCTTGCCAAAAAGATACTAAATTTATTTTTTTAGCCCATTTACCATCACTAATTGGAGAACACCTAGCCCTCCTGATGAATGTCCACAGTGCTAGCCTCTACTGGTATGAAAATATTTCTAACACTTCCTCTACAGCTTCTATAGGAAATAATCATCTTTTATGCAATAAATCCCATTTTTAATAAGAGAAGCATATTTCTGATTACCAAGATTTAGTTGGGATCTGAAACATGTTCAATAAAAAATTGATTTTTACTGTTCAAGTTCAGGATATCCCATTTCGCCTCTTCTTCCATAATTCATAAACAAAAACATTCTTCAGTTCTGAATGGGTCAATCCAGAGAGCATTTTTCGTGGCAGTGAATCAGCTATTTTAATTATGTGACTGGTTCTGCTTACAAAATATTCCTATGTCATCATTTCTTTTGAGATTTTTCTTATCTATAGGAAATTCATGTCTAGACTTTTTCTTTGCCTAAACCTTCCACCTTTGCTGTCGGTTTAACTCTTGCTCCATCGATTAGCCCCTCTCCTCTCCTCTTCAGGCTCTCCCCACGTGCTCCAACCATTGTTTTTTAAATGAGAGGAGGGGAGATAGTGAGACGGACTTCCAGCATGCACCAAACCGGGATCCACCCGGCAACCCCTATCTTAGGCCGATGCTCAAATAAACGAGCTATTTTCAGTGCCTGAGGCTGACCTGCTGGGTATCCTCAGTGCCTGGGGCCAACACTTAAACCAACTGAGCCTCAGGCTGCAGAAGGAGAGGAGGGAGAAAAGGGGGATAGGGAAGAGGAGAGAAACAGATGGTTGCTTCTCTTGTGTGTCCTGACTGGGAATCAAACCCAGGATGTCCGCATGCCAGGCCGATGCTCCATGCACTGAGCAAACCGGCCAGGGCACTCCAACCATTTTACAGACTCTGCCTGACCACAACTCCCCCCAGATAAGACCCCAACTTCCCCTAGACCCACATATAGGACAGTAATTCCCATCTCTCCTTTGCTGTGAATATGCAATTTCCCTGGAAAGAGTTGTGCAGGAGCCTCCTTGGAGCTCGAGTTTGAGAGGAGGCATCTCAGGGACCATGACAGAGAATTAAGGTGGCCAGCCCACCACCCACCTCTGTGCTTCCCCACAGAGCCACCTGCATGTGTTTATGTGTGTCAATTTTCATAAGATCATCTTTTTAAAAGTCTGAAAAAAATTCATTTAAACTCAGTGCATTCATCCATTTCTTTCTAGTCATCACTTAACCTCCTAAAAATCTTGTTCCCCTCCCCCCCCCAACACTTCCCTGACATGTCATTTAATTTCATTCATTCTTAAGTTAGTCATTATAGAGTCCTTACTATGTTCCAGGAGCTGGAATATGGTGGTGAGCATGTTCCCTCCTCAGTGACTGGAATCATCAAACCCAACGTCTTTCATCCTTCTATTTAATCCACCTCCCACGGAGTGTACAACAGTGAGCAGGACAGGCAACAGCCCTGTCCTCATGGTGTTCCCATTCCAGAGAGCAACGGAGTTCAAGTACAAATGAAATGTGGCAATGGGATGGAGTATCACTTGGCAGAGTGGGAAGCATGTCACATGGGAGGGTCAGGCAAGGCCTCACTGAAGAAGAGATTTTCAAAGCTGGAAGGAGCCAGTCAAATGACAGCCTAGGGCCGTGATGGTGAACCTATGACACATGTGTTAGCACACATAGCCATTTTCAATTACATGCGGCTGCATACCAGAGAAGTATGGGGCTACATGCCGAGAAGGATGTTTCATCCTTGGCTCCTGCACGGCCAGGTGCAGTAGCTGAGGATAAAACATTTGGTGTAGTGTAGACACTCTGTGCCGGAGGTCTGTAGGCCAAAACAACAGAACTACAGCACAGAGCGTCTAGTTCTGGGACTTCCGGTTAGGGCGTTTTTCTCGAAGTGACACACCACCTGAGTTATGCTCGGTTTTTTGGTGAATTTTGACACACCAAGCTCAAAAGATTGCCCATTACTGGCCTTGGGGGGCTGGAGGAGCATCCTGGGCAGAGGTGACAATGTCAAAAGAAGAGGCTAGTTCAGACCCAGAACAAAAAGCTACACATACCATTTGCTGAGCAACAGGGAACCATACTCGTAGAATACAGTCTCCCTGGACAAAGAAAACTGCTGACTTTGTATAGGGTTTAGGAAGCACCGAGTTCAAGGATTAGTGGACTTTCAGAAGCACTCGGGTAGATTTTGAGCTGTGGTTGTGGAGGTGTGGTTACCAGAGCGAGACCTCTGTAGATTAGCACGATGTAGGAAACTCATCATTTATCGTTTCTGGTATTCATTTGTTTTGTGGCCAAAGAATGGTCATTTTTTTCCTGGGATTTGAAAGTTGTAACAGGTGAGCCTACAGAGATGTGCCACTCAGATCCACCTGCAAGAAAGGCCCAGTTGCCCAGCTGCTAGGGGTGTGGTTAGCTGAGGTCTCTGGCTGTGACATTTTTCAGGGGCCACTCCTAGCCTATGATGGAGCAAGGCAATGAGCACTGACAGCGATGTTTTATTTATTTATTTACAGGTGCTGGCATCTTCCAGCCAAAGATTGAGCAAGGTAGAAACAAGGCGGTGGTACAAGAGCCAAACTATTCCTGCCTAGCTCAGGACCGCTCTAATCAACACTGCTCTGGAGCTTCCTGGTGGTCTGGCAGAGACAGTATCAGATCTGTATTGGGAAAAGCCCAATCCTACTTTTCCCTTTTCCTTTCAGAGGTATAACTTTGCCACACATCTTTTGTCCTAAGTCCACTTCAATATTCAACTGGAATCAACTAGATTTAATAGATCTCTTCAGAACATTTCACCCTAAAGCAGTAGAATATATATTCTTTTCAAATGCTCATGGTATAGTCTCTTGGAAAAACCACATGTTAAGGCACAAAAGTGCTCTCAACAAATTTAAGAAGATTGAAATCATATTGAACATTTTCTCTGATCACGATGGCATGAAACTAGAAATCAACCACAACAGAAAAACTGAAAAATACTCAAACACTTGGAAACTAAATAACATGTTATTAAATAACAAATGGGTTAACAATGAGATCAAAGAAGAAATAAAATAATTTCTAGAAACAAGAAAATGAGCATACAACTCCTCAAAATTTATGGGACACAGCAAAAGCAGTCCTGACAGGGAAGTTCATAGCGCTACAGGAATATCTTAAGAAGCCAGAAAAAGCTCAAATAAATAACCCTGCATCTAAAAGAAGTAGAAAAGGAACAGCAAGTAAAGCCCAGAGGTAGTAGAAGAAAGGAAATAATAAAGATCAGAGCGGAAATAAATGACATAGAGGTTAAAGAAACAATACAGAGGATCAGTGAAACCAAGAGCTGGTTCTTTGAAAAAGTAAACAAGATCGATGAACCTTTAACCAGACTCACCAAGAAAAAAAAAGAGAGGACTCAAATAAATAAAATTAGAAATGAGAGTGGAGAAATAACAACTGACACAACGGAAATACAAAGGATTGTAAGAAAATACTATGAAGAACTGTATGCCAAAAAATTAGACAACCTAGATGAAATAGACAAATTCCTTGAAACATACAATCTTTCAAAAATCAATCTGGAAGAATCAGAAAACCTAAACAGACCTATTACAACAAATGAGATCAAAACAGTTATCAAAAAACTCCCAACAAACAAAAGCCCTGGGCCAGATGGCTTCACAAGTGAATTCTACCAAATATTCAAAGAACTCCTATCCTTCTCAAGCTATTTCAAAAAATTCAAGAAGAAGGAAGACTTCTAAGCTCCTTTTATGAGGCTAGCATAATTCTGATTCCAAAACCAGGCAAAGGCAACACAGAAAGAAAATTATAGGTCAATATCCCTGATGAATTTAGATCAGGGGTAGTCAACCTTTTTATACCTACCACCCACTTTTGTATCTCTGTTAGTAGTAAAATTTTCTAACCACCCACCGGTTCCACAGTAATGGTGATTTATAAAGTAAGGAAGCAACTTTACTTTATAAAATTTATAAAGCAGAGTTACAGCAAGTTAAAGCATATACTAATAATTACTTACCAAGTACTTTATGTTGGATTTTCGCTAAGTTTGGTAGAATAAATCTTTATAAAACAATTTACATAGTTAAATCTATCTTTTTATTTATACTTTGGTTGCTTCGCTACCACCCACCATGAAAGCTGGAACGCCCACTAGTAGGCAGTAGGGACCAGGTTGATTACCACTGATTTAGATGCTAAAATCCTCAACAAAATATTAGCAAACTGGATCCAGCAATATATGAAAAAAAATCATACACCATGATCATGTGGGATTTATTCTGGGGAGGCAAGACTGGTACAATATTTGCAAATCAATCAGTGTGATTCATCATATAAAAAAAATGAAGGAGAAAAACCACATGATAATTTCAATAAATGCAGAAAAAGCATTTGATAAAATCCAGCACCCATGCATGATCAAAACTCTCAGCAATGTGGGAATACAGGGAACATACCTCAACATGATAAAGGCCATCTATGAAAAAACCCACAGCCAACATCATACTCAATGGGCAAAAATTAAAAGCAATCCCCTTAAGATCAGGAACAAGGTAGGGGTGCCCGCTTTCACCACTCTTATTCAACATAGTTCTGGAAGTCCTAGCCACAGCAATCAGATAAGAAAAAGAAATAAAAGGCATTCAAATTGGAAAAGCAGTAAAATTATCATTATTTGCAGATGATATGATATTTGTATATAGAAAACCCTGAAGTCTCAGTTAAAAACTACTGGGCCTGATAAATAAATTCAGCAAGGTGGCAGGATATAAAATTAATACTCAGAAATCAAAGGCATTTTTATACACCAGCAATGAACTGTCAGAAAGACAAATTAAGGAAACAATCCCCTTTACTACTGCAGCCAATAAAATAAAGTACGTAGGAGTAAATTTAACCAAGGAGATTAAAGACTTGTACTCAGAAAATTATAAAACATTGATCAAAGAAATCAAGGAAGATACAAATAAGTGGAAGCATATACCGTGTTCATGGATAGGAAGAATAAACACCATTAAAATGTCCATATTAGCCAAAGCAATTTATAAATTCAATGCAATACCTATTAAAATACCAATGACATACTTCAAAGATATATAACACATATTCCAAAAATTTATATGGAACCAAAAAAGAACACGAATAGCTTCAGTAATCTTTTTTTTTTTTTAATTTTATTTATTTATTTATTTATTCATTCATTTTTTAGAGAGGAGACAGAGTGAGAGAGAGAGAGAGAAAGGGAGGAGGAGCAGGAAGCATCAACTTCCATACATGCCTTGACCAGGCAGGCCCAGGTTTTGAACAGGTGACCTCAGCATTCCAGGCCGACACTTTACCCAGTGAGCCACCCCAGGTCAGGCAGCTTCAGTAATCTTGAAAAGGAAGAGTAAAGTGGGAGGTATTACACTTCCCAATATCAAGTTATACTACAAGGTCATTGTACTCAAAACAGCTTGGTACTGGCATAAGAACAGGCATATAAATCAATGGAACAGAACAGAGAACCCAGAAATAAAACCACACCTTTATGGACAACTGATATTTGATAAAGGAGGTAAGAGCATACAATGGAGTAAAGACAGCCTCTTTAACAAAAAAAGTGAAACTAGACCACCACTCACACCATTCACAAAAATAAACTCAAAATGAATTAAAGGCTTAAATGTAAGTCGTGAAACCATAAGCATCTTAGAAGAAAACATAGGCAGTAAGCTCTCCAACATCTCTCACAGCAATATATTTGCTGATTTATCTCCACGGGCAAGTGAAATAAAAGACAGGATAAACAAATGGTACTATATCAAACTAAAAAGCTTTTGCACAGCTAAAGACACAATGAGAGAACATATTCAACAATATGTCTGATAAGGGGTTAATAATCAAAATTTATAAAGAACTTGTAAAACTCAACACCAGGAAGTTAAACAGTCCAATAAAAAAATGGGCAAAAGAGCCTGACCAGGCAGTGATGCAGTGGATAGAGTGTCAGACTGGGATGTGGAGGACCCAGGTTCGAGACCCCGAGGTCGCCAGCTTCAGTGCAGGCTCATCTGGTTTGAGCAAAAGCTCACCAGCTTGGACCCAAGGTCGCTGGCTTGAGCAAGGGGTTACTTGGTCTGCTGAAGGCCCGCAGTCAAGGCACATATGAGAAAGCAATCAATGAACAACTAAGGTGTCGCAACGAAAAACTGATGATTGATGCTTCTCATCTCTCTTCGTTCCTGTCTGTCTGTCCCTATCTATCCCTCTCTCTGACTCTCTCTCTCTGTAAAAAAAAAAAGGAGGGGGGGGGAGAAATAGACACTTCTCCAAAGAGGACTTACAGATGGCCAATAGGCATATGAAAAAATGCTCAACATCACTAATAATTAGGGAAATGCAAATTAAAACCACAATGAGATATCATCTCACATCAGTCAGAATGGCACTCATCAACAAAACAACACAGAATAAGTGCTGGCGAGGATGTGGAGAAAAGGGAACCCTCCTGCACTGCTGTGGGAATGCAGACTGGAGCAGCCACTGTGGAAAACAGTATGGAGATTCCTCAAAAAATTAAAAATGGAACTGCCTTTTGACCCAGCCATCCCACTTTTAGGAATATATTCCAAGAACACCATATCACTGATTCAAAAGGAGAAATGCACCCCCATGTTTATGGCAGCATTGTTCACAATAGCAAAGATCTGGAAACAGCCCTAGTGTCTGTCAGTGGATGAGTGTATTAAAAAGCTCCAGTGTTGGAGCGCTCTGCAGACCTTCAGTGGGTCCCCTGGAGTCTGTGGCTGAGCACTGGTCGCTGAAGGTGTAAGGAGAAACTAGACAAGCCAAGAAATGATGATCTAGGAAGTAGTAGAACAAATGATTCATAGGTTACATATAAGGCTGGGAATAGTGTTTGTTCCCACTGGCAAGAGTGAAAATAACTCACAATGCATGGGGCATCAGGTCGAATCCTCTAAAGGGAACTGACTCAGTAGTGAGGTGGAACTATCCCTAAACCCAAGGCTCCCCTGACAAAGCTCAAAAGTAAGCCTTGGGAACACCAAACTTATTCCAAGAAATGAGGCTGTGCACCAGAATAAAGCCCAATACTATTAAAAAGGAATACAACAAAATCCATCAACAACCTAACATTCACAATTCCCAACATCCAATAAAAAGTTATTACTAGAAAAATATGCAAAGAAACATAAAAATATGACCCATATATAGAGGGGAAACCCAATCACTAGAAACAGATCCAGAAGTGACAGATTTGAAGGAATTAGCGAGTTGGACCGTGAGAGCTGGCAGATCCTATGGTATTGGAAGTGTCAGTGGTAAAAAAAACACACACACACACAAAAAACCAAAATACAGTTGAATGTTTGACGAGACCCAACAGGAGAATTATAACGCAGTTCCCTGTGATCTTGAGGTAAGGCCGTACTAACTGCAGGAGAGGATTACATGCTTTTTCAACAACAGCTTCAAGCGTGTTACTGGGCCCCAGTAGAAATGGAACCATGAGACACCAAGTGCTGATATATCTAGAACTGTCTACCCCAGCCAGGTCCTGTCAGAACCATTAAGTCATAAAGGTGGTGGGACCAGCAGCAGTCCATCCTAAGATGGAAACGATGCCCCCAGCAGCGACCATGAGCAGATCCAGAGCACCTAAGCAAGCTGCATGAGCAGGCAGCCCACACCCCACGGCATCATGGTTGCTCCCACACCCCCCACTCCTCCCTGTGATTGTTCGGAGGACCTGTGCGATCAGTTGAAGGAAGAGGGAGAAGCTTGAACTTGATTTATTGCTGAGTTGGCTTACTATGTGTGTACAGCTGAAAACAGATAGCGTCTTCATTACACCCTCACTCAGGGCTGACACTGAAAAACAACTTCAAGAAGAAAAAAATCTTCAATCTTTTTGCAAGAAAGGGGCAGAATTTTTGGTGATGCACCTGATCGTTCACCTTGCAAGGGAGGGAAGGTAAAATATAGAGAGTATTACGGCAGTGTCAAGTGGTCAGGAATTATGAGGGAAAAAGAACGGGTGATTGAGACAAGGAGACCTGGGCTTAGAGGCATGTGAATGGACATACAGCAGCGGACACAGGACCTGACAAGCATTGTATCACATTAATGTGTACCAGAAAGCACCCACCGGAAGAGACAGTAATCAACTAAGTAGACAAAATGACTTAGCCTGTTGGGGTTAGCTTTGTGGTCCCCACCCAGGGCCGGAACAATGTACACACAGATATAGTGGCAGTGGTGAAAAGGGAGGCTACGTGTGGACCCCCAACAACGTGGACTCCTACTTACCAAGGCCGACCAATACTGCTAATGCCAACTCTGAGTGTCCACCTGGCCAGCAATAGATACCAGAGCTGACACCTGGTGAGTCTGTAAGACCAACTAGTCATTTGATGACAGATTGTCTCTGTTAGGTCTATTCTTTCCCGGAAGAACCAGTAGTATATTTGCACAAGGGTGAACACCTATTCTAGGTATGCAGTTTTCTTTCCTACTCATAGGGCTTTGACCAGCGCCACAATCTCTAGAGGCTTACAAAATCTCTGCCTTGCTGGCGGGGACTCCCTCACTGAACGTCTGATCTACACATCGTAACACCCGATCAGGAGGAGGCCGCTCAGGCCGTGGGATCCACTGGTCCTCTCCCTGTATCAGCTGGGAGGCTGACAGAACACTGAGATGACCTGCTGTAGAGCCTGGTTGGAGACAATGCCTGCCAAGACGGAGCACCAGCTCCTGGACACAGTACACTTACTAAGTCATGGAGTCCATGTGGTGTTGTGTCCACAGGAGGAAGGACATGTGGATCTCGGAAACAAGGAGAAGAAGCAGGAGTGACTCCACTTACCATCACTTCCAATGAACCATTAAGGGATGTGACTTTCCACCCCACAGCTCTGGGCTCTGCAAGCCAGTGGCCCTTGTTCTCAAAGGTGTACACCCTCCCTAGACAACATAGCAAGAGTGCCACTGACCTTCAGCCTTTTGCTGTCACTTGGGCACTTTGATTTCCTTGTGTCCAGAGACCAGCAGGCAAGAAGAGTCACCAATATGTCAGGGATGATCAAGCCTGAATTGCAAGAGGGTTAAGCCTGCTGTTATGTGACACGTGGAACTCAGGGGCCACTGTGGCAGCCCTTGCCTGATTGTAACTGTAGATGGGCCAGAGCTGTGACCTGGTCTGAGAAGGCCTTGGCTTCTAGGATTTCAGAACCCCCAGGAATGAGCTTGGTTCACACCATCGGAACAGCCACCAAGAGCAACAGAGGTGACAGCCAAGGGTGAACGGGACTGAGAGTGAAGCAGGGTGCTGACGAGTCCCAGGTCCCAGCCGTAGCCTGGAGACCACCAACTGCAAGAGGTGCTGTAGATGGTCCCACCAAACTCTAGTTTCTAAACTTCTCCTCAGGGAGAGAAGTCCACCAGAGCCCTGGAGGGGTTCATGGAGAAGAGGAGCCACATGGAAAACACAAGGGCTGGGCTGGGCCAGGCTCGGAGATGTGCCACTTAGAACCCCCCTTCGAGAAAAGACGTGCCACCCAGCTGCGAGAAGTGCGGTTAGCCGACAGCCCCCATCTGTTGCCTTTCTTGGGGCCACCGTGGCTCTCAAGCTGAGCTCATGCTGTTCTCGAGGCCCAGAGAGATGGTAGCCAATGGTTTCACTAAGCTGCGGAAAGTGAGGGTACATTTTTCTCCGGTGGCCTCTTGTCAAAGGCTGAGCAAGGCCGTGGTAAAGGACCCAGCCGCTCCTGTCCAACACGGGACTTCTCCAACAGGGGATCTTTCCCCCAGAGGTCCGTCGTACCGGCAGACTTGTAAGCTAAGGACCACTGTCTGACAGCTCTCCCTGCCTCTTCCCTCCCTTCTCCTTTCAAAGGTGTCACACTCCAATAAAACTTTTTTTTAAATTTTATTTATTCATTATAGAGAGGAGAGATAGATAGATAGATAGAGAGAGAGAGAGAGAGAGAGAGAAGGGGGGGAGGAGCAGGAAGCATCAACTCCCATATGTGCCTTGACCAGGTAAGCCCAGGGTTTTGAACCAGCAACCTCAGCGTTTCCAGGTTGATGCTTTATTCACTGCGCCACCGCAGGTCAGGCTCCAATAAAACCTTTGACAACCCTGTCTGTGTCTACTTCCTGACACGAAATGAACGTAGAAATACAGAAACTTTTCAGAACTTAAAATAAAGGCTGAGGCAGAAAGTAGCTTCTATTAAGGCACAGAAAAGAGGATAAGGCCAAACCTTTTGAGTAAGGGGAACAGTGGCTGGTCTTAAAGAGATCTTATGGCCACAGTGAGGAGTTAGAATCCTATTCTAATGGTAAGAGCCAGTCTTTGGAGGAAGGAGGAGGTTTCAAGTAGGGGAATGCTATCAATTGTTTTTAAAAGCTTATTTTGTAGGGTGAATTGTTTCCAGATGCACAGTAAACATAAGGAGGCCAGTCAGGAGGCTTTTGAGATAATACAGTGTGTCTGTAAAGTCATGATGCACTTTTGACCGGTCACAGGAAAGCAACAAAAGACGATAGAAATGTGAAATCTGCGCCAAATAAAAGGAAAAACTCTCCCAGTTTCATACCTATTCAGTGCAGTTCGATGTGGGCTCACGCACAGATTTTTTAGGGCTCCTTAGGTAGCTATCCCGTATAGCCTCTACAGACTCATCACTAACTAATGACCTACCAGGACGGAGTTTCTCCACCAAACTCCCGGTTTCCTTCAACTGCTTATCCCACCGAGTAATGTTATTCCTGTGTGGTGGTACTTCGTTATAAACGCACCAATATTCACGTTGCACTTTGGTCACGGATTTGAATTTAGCGAGCCACAGAACACACTGAACTTTCCTCTGTACCATCCACATCTCGACTGGCATGGCCGTGGGCTGCTCTGCTGTATACACGGTGTTACGTCATCATCTGCACATGTGCACATGCTGCCACATCATCCTACAGAAACTGGGAGGGTTTTCCTTTTATTTGGTGCAGATTTCACATTTCTATCGTCTTTTGTTGCTTTCCTGTGACCGGTCAAAAGTGCACCATGACTTTACGGACACACTGTAGTTTGGGCCTGACAGGTGGCAGTGGAACGGGTGAGAAGCGATTGGATTTGTGAAGTGCTTTAGCAATATGGTTGACACGACTTACTTATGGTTTAGATATGAGGTAAAAAAGAGAGGTCAGAGGGGTAAGCCTAGATTTGGGGCCTGAGCCACTTGTGAATGGTAATGTCATTAATTGATAAGGTAAAGACATGGGAGAAGTAGGGTTTGGATGTATTAAGGTTAAAACACTTATATATTCAGGTTCTGAGTAGGCAGTTGATGTACTAATCTAGAGCTCATGGAGGCAGTCAGGAGAAGAGATACCCAGGAGTTACCAGTATATCATATACTTATTTAACCCTATAGGATTAGACATAGTCACCAAGGGAAAGTGTGGCTTGTAAAGATTAAAAACCAAGCCAAGTCCCATCATTCCCCTCCTTAAAAACCTGTTCCTTCCCAGTACTACAAAACAAAACCCACATTTTTTAGAATGACATCCCAAGCCCTCTTACATTCTTGCTCCAGGTGACCATTCCAGTCTCATGCCCCACTGTGTTTTACTAGAGACTTCTTCTTTTAGCTACGTGGCTTCCCCTGAACACCTTGCTCTGTGCCCTTGTTCACGTTATTCCCTGCAACCCACTTTCTTCTGCCAACCCACCTGTGCTTGGCAAGTCCTGCTCACCCATGAAATCAGAGCTCGGGTTCACCACAGCCAATGCCTCCCCGTCTACCTGGTCAGAAGCAGAGACATCTTCCTCTGAGGACCGTACCACTCAACTGCGTGTCAGTGAAGAATGAACGACCCCGTGAGCCTGGAGGGGGTCAGCCCAAGGCTGGAGCGGGGACTCCAGACGTTCTCAACGGTTCAGGCTTCCTTCTCCTCTGCCTTCCAGCCTTACTGGTGCTTCAGAGGTTGCGGGAGGACTGTTCCTCCTCCAGCGTCCCATCGTTCTAGGGAGAAAAGGGGGAAGGAAGCCACAGAGGGACAGCCCCTACAGGAGGAAATCAACTGTCCTGACCATAGTGGGGGGCCAGAGGTCCAGGGCTGCAGTTGGGCGCACTGCCAGCCCGAGCGCGTCTCAGGTGTCTGTAGGCAAAGGGGACGCATGTCGGATGGGGTCCCAACAGGGTCTGCCCTGAATGTTCTTCCTTGTCCTCTGACCCTGCTATGTTTTACCGGATAGTTCAGTGTCTTTTCACTAGCTGTGAAGTTCCATAATGATTATCTCATCCACATTTTCTATCTTAGAACTCCCTCATTCTAACCTAGGAGATGAAAAGTATATAATAAAGGGCCTTTCCCCCCCAGTGCTGAACAAACGACTATAGATTGTCTGGTCTTTGTTCTGTGAATAAATGCAGGCCTGTGCGGGAGGTAGGTGACAGCAGCTTGCCGACACTATATTATAGTAACTGAATAGCTTATTATAGAAAAACAGACCCCGAGAATCAGGTCTGTTTTATTCAACCTCTCCTCCCAACAATACCCTAATATCTGCCCAAGTAAACTGTCCTGCTGTGCTCATCTCATGATAGAATCTCAGCAACATAATTATTCACATTCACTTCCAGTACTGAAAACACAGTAAGATGGAACCAGTAAGGCCAATCCCGAGCTTCACCTGTCCCCCCGGGACGCACACCAGAGCTGGGTGTGGTGCTGGTGGGTGGGGAAGATGGACACACAGAAACAATACCCTTTCTTTCCTCATCATTGTGATTCTCCAAACACATATACTCATCCCCACATGAGAAGCAACAATTTTAATCAATGTTCTGCAGAAATAGGAGGGCAGAAATCAGACCGAAGTGGAGACTGCTACCAATAGACAGACAAAATGGGTATTTATTTCTCACCCAACTTTCAGAAAAAACAAAGTGGAAATAATGTAGGCTTGGGGCTTCCACCTATGACTGTTGGGCACTTAGTTTCGGGGTATAAGGGTCATTGTTTTTTGGTTTTGAGAGAAGGGGAGATTGAGAGGCAGACTCCCACGTGTGTCTTGACCAGGATCCACCTGGCAACCCCCATCGGGGGCTGATACTTGGACCAACCACGCTATCCTCAGCACCCAGGCTGATGCTCGGACCAGTTGAGCCACTGGCTGCAAGAGGGGAAGAGGGAGAGAAGGAGGAGTAGGTGGGGAGAAGCAGGCGGTCGCTTCTCATGTGTGCCCTGACTAGGGATTGAACCGGGGACATCTGCACACCAGGCTAAGATCCTATCCACTGAGCCAACCGGCCAGGGACCCTCATTGAGTTTTTTTAAGTATGATATGATCCATTAACAGTAGCTGGCCCCCATAGAGGAATACAGTAGCCAAGCTAAAGAGGCTGTCTGGTTCAGGAATGAGTCCAGATTCTTGTCTCCCTATATTTCATCCGTGTCTGGGAAAAATTCTTGCATCTTTCTACATCCCATCATATGAACTACCAGTCAGTACATTATTCATATTCTATTCAAAAGCCCATAGGGCATTTTTTAGTTGTTTTTCCTTATGTCCTTTTAGATGGCACCATCCAGTGTCTGTGATGTTCCAGCTCCTCTCTGTTGGGTCCCACCTCCCACAGGCGCCTTCTGCTCCTCACTGCTGTTCTGTTTGCATCCGGCAAAGCACTCGACAGCTCTGCACAAGACCTACCTCATTATTCAAAAGCGCATGTACAAGCAAAAAGAAGTAACGTTCAACTATTTACTTTACAATTGTTTTATTCAAAGCAAAATTAAAAACCTAATATATTTTTTCCTTTAAAATATATTTTTTATTTTTTTAAATAAAAAATACATTTTAAAAATATTTTTAATTTTTTAAAAAGTTTAGAATTAGTTTTGATATTGCTTCTCTTACCTTCAACATAGATGATTTGTGTATTATTGTTTTCTGATAGCCACGTACATGCTAATTCTAAGTAGCTATGAGAAGACTTCATATTCAAAAGCCAATACCACCTTTCTAAAGTTTAGAAGAAAAAAAGATTCTTGTTCCCAATGTAGTACACAATTGCTTCTAAAGGTAAAAAGACCTTTGTATTTCAGGTTACATGAAAATAAGTGTTTTGTTTGTTTTTCTCTAAAAAGGGCATCTGGAGTGTAACTGGATAAATCTTATGATGATTTGGCCTGTGCAGTCCAACTTTTAGATGATATTTTCATACCGGCGAAGGTGACAACAGGCAGCTGTCTGAATGTAATCCAAGAATCTCAGTACTGCCGTCGTAGCTCCTTCTAATGAAGAAGACAAGACTCTGACTTTATTTCACCAACAAATCAAGTACACAGCAGTTGGGAGGGAGTGGGGGGGAAGGGTCACAGAATATGACATAAAAATAAATACTTTACACACTTTTTCCCATGTCTAAGTGTTAACATTCTAACTGAAGATTAGAAGGCAATTACCTAACAAAATTATTTATAAAAAATATAAAAACGCACAAACCAAATGATACAAAAAAATTTTTTTTTTAAATCTAAAAACTCATTTCTCAGGGCTAATTAATAGCCAAGCCCTGCCAATTTTTATCAGTTTATTAGACTAACAAGAGCTATCCAGCATTTTCGTCAAAGTAAGATAATATAGAATAGATTTTGATAAGCCTTTCTCAATGAGGACACGATACTGCAGGCAGTTCAAGGAAAAATAGATGTAACTTTTTCTTTGGTATAACCAAAAGGATATCCAAAAGTTAGCAAATGTTGACATTTCAAGTGATAAGAAATTGCCAAATGGAAGTTTCAACTCGGGTAAAAACAGTTGTAAAAGGAAAAGCTCCACCCACAGTCCTGTAGTGCAAGTTTCAAATTTAAATCTGAAAAATAATTTTATTCAGTAGGCAGGAAAGGAATCCCTGCAGTGTCTCAGTCACTCGTCTGGCCGTCCCCACCTCTCTTCTCTCTCTATGTGCACACCCTCATTTCAGTTCCCGAAGGCCCTGGCTACGCAAGGAGGAAATGCCTTAAAAAATGACCCACGTTTCTCAGAGTCAGGCCGAAAGTTGCCATGTCTGTGGCTGCACAGCAGCGGGTACAGCGTGGCCGCTTCCGTGTTTGTCATTTTTACAAAAAAGAAGCAAAGCCTTTTTTCCCCAGAAAAAAAGTACCTGAACCAATTAGTCACTTAGCCCTTTTCCAAGCTTTTGGGTTAACCGCGAAAGCACACCGGTGCGTTTCCCTGCGTGTCCCGCGCACTCAGAACCAGCCAATCTGCCATCCTACTTAGAAGTCCCTGTCCTCCCGCTTCTGGGCCGCGCTCGTTGCCACAGCCGCTCTTTCAATGTCATCACCGCCCCGTCCGGAAGCGCCGTTACTCTACCTAACTTAACTGTCTTCTTTCCCCCTCATAAATCTGTACATACTGTGTGTGTGTGTGTGTGTGTATTTTTTAACATAAAAAGTGTCCAAAATGCATACACACACACACACACACATACACACACACTTACCTGTTCACATCCCCCCAGAATCCTGCAAAAAAAAACCCCAAAAAGCCTTCCCCAGGAAGCACTTTCAGAAGTTAAGCTTCTGCTTCTTGCTGTTAAGCCACAGGGCAAGCGCCAAGTGAGTCCTAAAGTCCCAAATAAGCCTGGTCCACTGCAGTCACGCGAGGGCCCAGGTGCGCTGCACAGGCGCGGGGCGGGGCGGGGTCCGGGCGGGCACCCTGGGCTCCCGAGGGCAGTGCGCTCTGCACCTGCCCCACACCCCTGGCAGGGGCCTGCTCTTGCCCTAACTCTCTTCCCTCAGGGGGCCTCCACACTGTTCCAACGGGCCCCTGCCCTCGACGCGGGCTGCCCCATCTGCGGGGCCCGAGGTCTGTGCCCGCAGCAAGGCGGAGGGCTCCGCGCCACAGAGCGGGCCGCCCTCATCCATTTCGTCCCCCGCCAGGCCGTCCAGTGAACACGCCCTCGCGGTGTCCGGGGCACGGCGAGCCCTGTTGTCCGCCGGCTCCATGGCTTCCCCTTCGCCTTCCGAGATGACGGTCATGGGGCTGCTCTGGATCCGGTTCCGCATGCTGTACCTGCTGCTGGCGGCGGAGGGAGGCGTTCGACTCCGGCCGTACCGGGGGCCGGAAAAGGACAGACTCCGAGGCATCAGGCCTTCGTTCTTGGCCCACTCCTCCTGCGCCCTTCTGTTCTTGCTTGGGGAACAGCTGGATGGGCTGTCAGGAGCGTCTGGCGAAGGCTCCGATTTTGACCTCTGGAATCTGGGGTCTGTGTTCTTGAGCATCTCGGCAGCGGACATGCGAGCACTGGTGTCCGACCGGCTCCCTTTTTTCAGCAGCAGAGCTTTGAAGTTGTCACTGCTGGTGCTGCTCTTCCGGACACTTCTCTGAATCGATCCCACCTGCTTTGGGGAAGCCAGGCTGGGGGCAGCGCCTGTAGGTGTCACTGGTGGGGAGGGAGAATGGTTTCGGGTGTGATCATCATCTGAATCTTTACGGCCAAGGACTTTCCTCTTGGACCTGAGGTTTAATAACATTGAGATGAAGGTTAATTTCCAATGGGCCACTAGATGTCAGCCACAACCACCCCACTTATCTTACTGCACATTCGGGTCACCATCTACTATTTTTACTATGCAAACCTCCAAACACCCACGCAAGAAGAATAGTTCATTGTATTCTCATGTGTGCCCATGACCCAGCTGTAATTATCAATTTATGGCCACTCTTCTTGAAATTCCACCCTCACTGGGCTATTCTGAAATAAATCTCAGACATCCTCTTCATTTACTATGGAAAGGACCATTTCTAAAGTTTTTAATAGCTGCCATTTTTTATTTAATTCTATACTGTATTTCACAGTGCTAACCATTCTTTCTTCCTACTTTTCCTTTTCCTGTTTGGTAATGCCACTGAACACGCCTAACAGATAAGCCAACAGGCAGAATATCCCCTCTACTGAGACAGGCCCCCGCCCAGGTTCTAGAACAATTCCACAAGACTGACATAAAACCAGTCTTCCTGGGCTCTCACTGGGCGGTAGGTCAACTCCTAGAAGTCCAATGTCCAGAAAATGAAAGTGAACCTTCCTTACCAGGTCCTGTTTCCTGAGGGATCTCAGAGAACCTCTGGCTGATCAAGAAAATGTGAGGGCTATGGTTAGAGTGCGAAAGAGGAGGGGCCTTCAGGGAAAGGAAAATGTTTCCTGGGGGTATTTCTTGTCCTTGCTCTCGAGGAACCTCCCTGTTCAGTGTGTTCTCTGCTGAGAATAAAGCAGATGAGCCAAGTGGCCCCTTGTTGGTCTTTTTCATAACTCAGTGTGCAAAGCAATCCCTCAGCAAAGTACAGTGGACTTGCTTTAAGGAAACCTGGAGCATATGATCAAGACATGGGTATCTCCCTTTTTCTGCTGTAAAAGTCGAGAATATGCAGCAGGGAAAGGTTGAGAGGCTGCTATCTGTACACACAGATTCAGAGTCGAACCTGAGCACTACCAACTTCTAGCTGTGTGACCTCGGACCAGTTACTCATCTATGCTACACCTAAGTTTGGGGGACGGTGATATCAACCTCACAGGTTTGTAGAGATTCAATGTGGTAAAGAGCCCATGGAGTCACGTGGACCCGCTAAAGCGCCCTTGCTCTGTTGCCCTGGGTGGGCAACTTAAAGTTTCTGATCCTGTTTCCTATATGAAAAAGGGGAATAACAGTAGATAGCATATACAATAATTTATCAAACAAGGTGAATGCAATAACAGCCATAATGTGTCAGGCACAGAGTAGGTGCTTAATAAACCTTTGAGTGTCACTTAGGAAAATATCATTTCCCCTTCCTGCCTCTCGGTCACGCTTCAGTGCTATTTTCATGTGGCCTGCACAGCAAGGCACAGAGGAGGGTGGGTCACGATGGCTGTCCTAGGCCTGATGCTCCCGGGATCCTCTCCGTGTTTCTGGGCAAGAAGAAGCCACCCAAGTGGAAGCCAGGAACTTGTAAGGGCCCAATTCAGAAGCTGAAGGGTGGCCAGACCTGATGTGGCACCAGCCCTTTTGGGGCAAAACCTGGCCTATGATATTTTGGTTCAATGTTACAGCTCAAGTTGTCAATAAAAGTAATGCTCTAGAGCAATGGTTTTCAACCTCTGGTCCGGGTCCACCATGAATTTCGTGCTGGTCCATGAAAAGAGGTAACCACCTTGAATAGACTATATGATCTTCATACAACGCTGTTCTAGATAAGTTAAATGAGTGACTGAAGGCAACCAGAGAAATAATACCATCTCAGAATTTTAGAACTGGGAAAGACTTTAGATAGTTTGGTCTGAGCAGAGAAAGTAACCTAGTTCTAAAGAGTGAAGTCAGAGCTGAATACGAAAACTAGGACTCGATGGAGTATTTTTCCATTTATTGCACGTGGCCTCTCAATTTATACAAGTTGCTCCCCTCAAAGCAGCTCTGCTCATTTTTGCAGGTACTGGTTTGTGTAGAATTTTTTTGTTTTCTTTCAATGAAAAGGGTGAGCTGAGAGCCACACAGTAAGGCACAGCTATACTTGATCGAAGCGATTGTATTTAATTACAGATTTAGAATTAAGAGAAGTAATAGAGATTTATAAAGGTATTGTTTTTCAAGAGTAGCTGTCCCCTGAAATGAGAATCAAATCTAAACATTTGAATTCTCTACAAGTGTGTATGCACACATGTACACACAACATATATGTAGTATGTGAATGTGTATATTTTTTTAAAAGACGGCTATAAAAAGTGCTTAAACAGTTAACTCTGACTTGAAAACTAATTACCTTCAATAAATATAAAAACTTCACACCTCCACTGGTGTTCTACATTTTCCATCTGGCTTTAAATCGGAAGCGAATTAATTTGCATTTTAAAACTTGAACGAACGCTCTTGTTTCAATTTAGATATTCTTTATTTTAAATTATTAGCCTAGGTACGGAAGGAGACATAAAATAAAGCCCTAAAACCCCACAAACTTCCGGTGGATTTTTAGTACGTGTGCTGAACTGAAAACTAGCCTGTGTCCTTGCTCGCTCTTTGCAGTCCCGTCCTACTGGGCCTTTACTGTTACCTCACGTGCACAGAATAATCCATACTGGCCAATTTCTACATCTGCTGTAGATATGATTATGCTCTAGCTAGAATTCTCTAGTAGGAGAAACCTCGAATTTTTCAGTGCCTTAAAAAGTTTGCCAAAATAAAATACAGAAGAGATCTTTGGCATATTTTTAAGAATAGCATGTAGTAATTTGGGCCCACAACAGTTGGGTTTCTCCCTGAGACCAAGTATTTAGTACACAGAGCAACCAGGCAACATATCTCTGTAGACTCTGTTATAAATACATAAGCCTGAATATTCAGCAACCCAGTGCCCTCCGTACTGAGAGATGTTGAGTCTTGGAAGAATTTCCAAACAGTTAAATACCGATTGGTTTCATTTAATTTAAAAAATATTTATTGAGTGCTTATTATGTGTCTAGCATGGTTAGAGTTAGAAACGGCTGGGTAAACCCCTAGAAATGCCACAAAAGTTGGTTTCAAAGGATGCAGCACTTTTCATTTCTCTGTTTCGAGAAATCGTTTGATAACTAGCTACTTGTTTATTCCTAATGAGGTTAAAGACAACAATCGGACAATGTTAAAGGGGTAGTCAGTTGGGGTCTTCTGGGATATTTTACTAATACTAGAGCCAAGCGGTAAAAAAAACCAAAAACAAAACCAAAAACAACAATACAGGTCTTCACAAACACCTGAATTTGCAGCTTGTTCTTTCCCTCCCAAGTTAGATAGTGTATGTTGCGAGAGGAATTCCGGGTAAGGACAGCATTCTACTTTTCATCATTGCAAGAGTTTTTGTTATTCCAGGAATTGAGAAAACAGTCATGACACAAGTTTATTCACACAACAAAATGATTTTACAGGATTTTTTTGGGGGGGTTTAACAAGGAAAAAAGAGACCTTGATTTAGGGGAATGCACAGGCTTTGGAAGCATAAAGGCATTTGAGAGGGGGAACTGAAAATACTTCGGTAAAGGAATCTAGAATAAAGCGAAGGTTTTACATACAAAGTACCTGCACATCTACAACCTTATCAATTTTTACAATGTTGTGAGGGTACCTGGCTATTTACAACCAGAAAAATGAGGTGATAAATAAAACTTTATTGTTAAGTCCTAGTCACTTAAGGTGACCACGCGTAAGAAGTGTAACAGTTCAGGCAGTTACTTTGAAAAATTTGCTGTATTTTTTTTACACCCAGTAATCGCAGCGGGCAGTAGATGGCACCAGCAGCCCGCAGGAACAGGCAGACCTCAGTCCTGCTGCTCCCGCTTAAGAGAGATGTGCTCTTTTATTGGAACATTAGAGTAACCAAAGAAATTGCCCTATTAAAATCCTGGTTTTCTGTAAAATAAAAACGAAAATAGTAACAATAATACTAACAAAGCACCCTAGGGGAAGGCCCTGTCCTGTAGAGCTAGTCTGTGCTGCTTCAGTCCACAGAGCACAGCATTCCTCATCCTGGACTGGACCATGGCTACACTAATCCAACTCTTCAATACCCTGTCATCTGACTGACACATTGCATTTCCTGCCAGCAACAACAGTGCCGACCAGAAGGCATCACACCGAGCCTCTCTGATCCTCACGTCATCATAAAAGTCAGTGGAACAGAGTGAATCAGAAACTGGGAATCAGAGGAAATAAAAATACAGAAACACACTAAAACAGATCAATAATCAAGTTAGTGAAACCTATTTGGGTGATAGAAGAAACCTTAAAAAAGAAAAATATGATACATTGAGGAGCCATTTGGAAAGGGGGACCCATAAAGTAGACGAACATGAGGCGCTGTGGGTACCTGTGAATAGCTGCAAAGAGGTCTTCTGTGGTCCGGGGTCGACTGGGGGTCATCGCCTCATCACTCCCTTCCTCCTTGGGGAAGTCAAAGGCCCCTGGGGAAGAGCCGGCCGTGTCGGTCTCCGGCACCCCAGCTATGGAGAAGCAAGCAAGCAAACACAAGATTCACAAGTGACTTGAATTTCAGTCTTTAGCCAAAGCTCCCAAGTACAATCTCCTGTCATTCCTGACAACGTGAGAACCACAGGGACAGGCAGTGGGGTCTGTAGTTTGATATTTTACAAAGATGGGGCAGCGTGATAGCCAAAGCTCATTCTTTTCTGTTCAAGCCCAGAACTCCTAATGAATCTCTTAAATTGTGTTGTCACATTTCTTTGCGGCTCTCCAGAAAGGAGATTACTCATTGCTATTTAATACCAGCCTGCTGCAGACCACCCCCCACCTTCTGCCCTTCTGTAGGTTCTACTCTTGGACCTAAATTTTTTTTTTTTAATTTTCATAAAATGCTAAGTTGGTAACCTAAGTGCGAGGCAGCACTGGAAACCCACAGACTGCTGGCTTTAAGGCGAACACGCACCGGCCCTGTTTGTCTCGGCTGCATATGGCTGGAGGGGAACAAGAGAGAAAACCAGACTTACGCCCTGGGTCCTGCAGAGACAGACAGCTCTCCTCCACGCGGGCCCCGCGGTCCGTGCTGTCCTCCACGCCTGGCTCCTCCTGCTTGGGGGCTGGCGAGGCATCGGGCTGCACCATGGGGACATGGGCTTCCACTCTGCCCGGGGACGTGGATCCTGCAGCTCCTCCCTCAAGAACCGAGCTGCCCGAGTCGGTCTCATCGGAACCAGTCCTGGCTGCACAACTCTCTTTGGCCTCTCCCCTCGTGGGGCTGGGCGCTGCCTCACTCACGTTCTCTGCTGGCTCCGCTGTGAAATCTCTCTGTGGGGGTGGCACCACCAGGAACAGTTTGGGCTTCTTGGAAATGGGGGGTGGCTTCTTGCTGGGAGGAGGTCCAGGGGCTCTCTGAAGGGGGGCGGTCCCGGCGCCGGGCCCAGCCTCTGCCTCCCCATCCCTGCCGGGGCTGCGGCTCGGATGGCCACGCTCGGCTGCACCGTCCTGGTGACCCTGACTCATGCTCTTGGCAGGAGTCAGAAGCGAGCTTGTCACGGAGGCAGGCTGGCTTTCACTCTCCATTTCATTTATGCTATTTCGGGATTTCAGGAGAGCAGATGGCTTTAAATGATACTGGGGTGCAACCGGAGTTCGTTTTTCCTGAGATGCTTGTTCATATAACAGCGCTCCCTCGGTTCCTGAGTTCTTCTTCACCGGCCTCAACTGCACCATCTGCAATGCTTCTGTGGTGATCAGGGGCATGGGGGGCCTGCCGCCCTCCTCCTTGCTCACGGGCTGTCTAAAGGCGGACTCCTGGGAGGAGTCTGGCTGGCTGGACTTTTTGAAAGAAGGCCTGGTATCTTTCATCAATTTGGGATCTAGGGGTGGGGCAGGAGGGGGAACCAAGGAGGGTAGAGACGGCGGCGGGCACAGCACGGGGGCCGATGAACCCAGAAGGGGGCTATGTGCAGTGGGGGGAGGGCAGCATGCGTCGGCAGGACAGAAGGGAGTAAGAACTTCCGGTGGTGGAGGGGGGAAAAGGGGAGACTGAGGCAGCGGAGAGCCCTCGGGGGAATCTGCTAGAGGCGGGGGCGGGGGAAGGAGAGGAGACTTGTCAGCAGGACACGGAGACGGAGGAGACGGGAGAGGGGCAGGAGCGAGGAGAGGGGCGGGGCCCGCATCCAGCTTCTTCACAGTTCCGCTCCCTTCCGTAGACGTATTCGAAGACAGGGACGTGGACGACGAGGAGATGGACACCGAGGATACCAGAGAGGACTTCCTTTCTGGTACCTTGGGCTTGGGCTTCCCATTGGCTGGTGACATTGATTTTAAAAACACAGGCACGGGGGTGAGTGCTGTGGGTGTATTCGACTGGCTGGAATACCCACTGGATGGAGAAGTGACTCTGTGGGGCTTCTCCGGCGACGTGATCTTTGGTTTGACTGCGCCGCCCGGCCCTTGGGGCACGGCGGCTCTGGACCCCTCGTGGACATGGCGGACCGGCCCATTTCCGGTGGGCGCCCCATTGCTGGCGGAACAGCCCGCACCGGGGTTCCCTGCGTCCTCCTGCAGGCCCGTGTAGTCAATGTAGTAGCCCCACGGGTCCGTGTACTCGGACTTGACACTGCTCGTGTCACTCTGGGACGGGGTGACCCCACACAGGGAGTAGATGTTGGGGGTGGTGGCGGAGGTCAGGCTGCTGCCCGCGCTCACGGTGCTCTGGCTGCGGGAGCGCGGCAGCCAGGGCTCCTCCAGGTCGCTGCAGGGGCTCTGGGAGGGCGAGAGCTCGCCCTGGCCCGGGAGGCTCAGCTGCAGCGAGTGCTGCAGGGAGGCGATCAGGCTCTCGTTCAGCACCTGCCCGTTCTTCTTGGGGATCCTGCGCAGGGAGTCCGTCCGAGAGGGCGGCAGGGGAGGCTTCTTTGCTTTCTTCAGAGAAATGTGTCGAGAAAGGGATCTGTCCTGGAAATGGGACTGGTCCCCTGGGTTCTTCTGAGTTCTTCCATCGAAAACATTGACCACGCTGTGCCTGGGGTTCCCAAAGCCATTGCTGCTGCTGCTCGGATTCCCAGACCCGAGTCCGGCACCGGTGTGCATAGATGAGTGGTAGCCATCTTGGTCCTCTGCACACAGGGACCTGGCATCGTCTCTGTTGGACGTCTGGTCCAGACTGCAGCTGCTCATGTTACTTAGAGGGGTGGAGCAGCCAGGAGTCACCAGGTAGGGCTTCAGTGGGGACGCCCGCCCGCTGCCCGAGGCACCGCAGTCCCAGGGCTCCCCGCTGCCACAGCCCCGGCCGCCCGAGTAGCCAGACTCGCTCTTGCTGTCCATGTCCTGGGGGTGGGCTGGGAGGCTCAGGCTCCTTCTGCAGCTGTAGGCCATGGCTTGGGACCCATTCTCCAGACTGGCCGGGGTGCCGAGAGAGACGGCCGACTCACAGAGGGACAGCAGTGTGGCCGCACTTGGGGGGTGGGGGTCGAAAGCCTGTGAAGCCATGGCGGAGGGGCCCTCATTCCAGCTCCCAGGGGGGGACCGGTGGTCACCTTGACCCGACGGCCTGGAGAGGAGGCGGCCTCTGGCTCTGACCCTGGCGTGTGAAGACGGGCTGGTAACCCTGCCCTCCAGCTGCCCTGAACTCTGCGCGGGGTGAATGACAATAACCTCCGAGGAGGAGGACAGGGTGGCGTTGGGGATGAGGCTGGTGGAGTAGGTTCCATGAGGGGACACCACACACGCTGGGCTTGTTCTATGGTCACTCTCAAAGTGCCTCAGCTCCTGGGACTGGGGTCTTAAAAGTGTTCCAGTCCTTGAGGTGCCTCCTGACTGTCCTAAGTTTTCATCTACTTGTGGGTGAGGCCTCTGGTAGGGGAACGTGCCGGCCAGGTCTTCTGCAGGGCCCAGGGCGCCCAGCCGGGGCCCGAGGGACGGGATGCTGGCCCTCGCTGCGGAGCGTGGCAGACTGTGGAAAGTGGCGTCGCTGTGGAGGCGAGAAGGGAACACGACGCCCGCCGAGTCGCTCAGCACAGACACGTTCCCGGAGGAGCCCGAGAAGTGGCCCATCTGGGCAGCAATGCCTTGCCCCTTCTGTGCCCTGATTCTTCTCATCGATGGGGGCACGACCTTCACTTCCTCGGTCTGACAGCTGGAGTCCCTGGTTTCGGAGCGCTGCCCGGCAGACCGATAGCCATCAAACCTTCCTAGTGTCGCGTAGTGGTCTGGAGTGTCTGAGTGTCCACCACTGTCGTCCTGGCCAGTGCCTGATGCTAGAGATAGAGCAGAAAGAGCCTTTTACCTAAGAATCAGTGTCTCCATCCATCACCTGCACCCTCACCTCCTCCTGACTCTGTCGTACTTAAAAAAATAATTTGTAGCCTGACCAGGTGGTGGCACAGTGGATAGAGCATTGGACTGGAACCCGGAGGATTCAGGTTTGAAACCCCAAGGTCGCTGGCTTGAGCACAGGCTCATTTGGCTTGTGCAAAGGGTTACTGGATTGAGTGTGGAATCATAGACCTGACCCCATGGTTGCTGGCTTGAGCCCAAAGGTTGCTGGCTTGAAGCCCAAAGTTGTTGGCTTGAGCAAGAGGTCACTTGCTCTGTTGTAGCCACCTGGTCAAGGCACATGAGAAAGCAAACAATGAACAACTAAGACGCTGCAACAAAGACTTGATGCTTCTCATCTCTCTCCCTTCCTGTCTGTCTCTATCTATCCCTCTCTCTTTCTGTCACACACACAAAAAATAATCTGAATTTAAAATCTTCTGATAAATTAAGTGCTGCATGTGGGATTTTCAGGTGCTCCCTGTGAGACTAAGGCTGAGCGCCCTGTGGGAGGTTTACGTTTCCAGTAACCTGCTTTCGGTAAAGATTTCGAGGTAGCCTGTTACCCCCGGTGCCTGCATAGAGCCTCTGTCCAGCAGTAACCGTCTTTCCCAACGATGGACACATGCTGTTCAACAAGAGGGCTACAGAGATACCGTTTATGAAGGCTACTGGTCTAAAACAGAGTTAATTACATTAATTTCTATGTCAGAAGGAAATCCTAAGAAAAAGAAAAATGGTTTACAGGCCCATCTGTGTTTCAGACATTTCATCATCAATCTCAAGTCATTATCATCTGTCTGTCAGTGACATTCAAAATTCAGCAGCAATCTGTTGTGTTCTGGTAGGGAGAAACTGATCCAATGAACGTTCCTCAAATTGGGTTATGCATTTCTTGGAGCTTGACAACTAAACCAAGAGTAGTGTATTTAAAAAAGAAAAAGCACAAGGTAGGTCAAACAGAGAGGGAAGTGGACGAGAAAATATCCTAAGTGTAGATAACAGATTTCGAGCCACCTAGGAAAGAACAGAAGCTTTGAAAAACAATAAATCAGGAAGGCAAGAACGCACCCAAAATGAACAGAGAAAAAAATGAATTCATGCATATCATCATTAGGATAAAATAAGTCTTGAAAACTAGTAGCAAAACTATAGTTCTCTCTATGCTATCATCATCCAACAAGGACTTGAACACAGCTCAGCAGGGCCTGCCGAGTGAGGCTGGCTGCATTGCCAGCACCCCTGCTCACCTGGCAAGAACAGGGGGTGACGGGACTCTGCAGATCCCCCCATCACCCCACGTTAAGTCCTCGACTGCATCTAACGCCTGGTCCGTATCCAAAAAGCAAAGCATTTTACTAAAATGGCAGCGATGTTCTTGGTACAAACTGCAAGGATATGTCACCCTTTGTGGAGGAAGGCTCCCCAGCCTAAAGCCCTGCCCTTCACTGTGATGACGGAGACTCGTTTTTGTACTTGCATCTTTTCCCAGCAGGATCTACTTCCTTCCCCTTCCTCTCTGCCAGGTACCTACTCACTAAAGACACATGCACGCACATGCACACGGACACACACACACGAGGTTCCCCCTCAGAGAGAGGGGACGTAGGCAAAAGGGCAAGAAGAGAAGTAAGATCCACTTTGAGGAAAGAAAAACAAAAGGTACACATTTTGCATTTGCTAGTTTAGAAGGTGGGAGGCTGACTTGATGTCTGTATCAGTTTGTACCAGTTTGATTCCAAACACTCAAGATACCTTATTCCACTCAACAAGGGGTTTTAATAGTTTTTTCTTTCAAAATCGTAGTAGTTTTTGCATGGGGTCAATGGTAAATTTTTAACTGTCTCTAAGGGTCCTAAATGATGTCCTGAGTCTTTCAGGCAACTATTTTGAACATGAAACCACTCTAGATTTCTAAAATGGAAAGAAATATAGCCATTTTTTCACCATCTACAGCCCAGTACAACTTGCTAGTTAAAATAACATTTTAAAAATATTTTCCTAAATACCTTTAAAAATGGAAAAAACTCATGTCATTTAATACAGGAACCACCAAAATTCTATTCTCAAAACAGATCCTCCAATATTTTCACAGTACATAAAGTGTCACAATATTACAGATACAGATGCTATCTTGATTATAATTAAAGAGCAGAAATGACTACAAAAAACCAACCACAAACAGATATAAACCACTCAGATGCTGCTAGCAATCTTAACGGGATTTATCTGATTTTAAAATACGATGTAAAGAATTATGCATATTTTTCTTTTACTTATTATATAATACTATTAGAAGTTTTCCATTTTTAAAGAACACATGTAACCAAAGATAGAAATCTACAAGTCAGTTTATTTAAGATTTATATAGAAATTTTAAAAAGCCTTATTACTACCTGTTAGTTACATATACATTAGTTATATATTAATATATATATATTAGCTATATATATAATTAGTTATATATTTTATATATTAGGTATATATTACTATGTGTCAACTATAATTGAAAAATAAAATTTAAAAATTCTTGGCAGGTTTTTAGTAATGTTTTAAATATAAACAATAAAAAATTATTTAGATATATATATATGGACAAGAGTGTGGTGGTTACCAGGGGTGGGGGGAGGGAGGACATAGGAGGGAGGGAGGGAGAGAGCTAGGGGGAGGGGGAGGGGCACAGAGAACTAGATAGAGGGTGACGGAGGACAATCTGACTATGGGCGAGGGGTATGCAACATAATTTAATGACAAGATAACCTAGACATGTTTTCTTTGAATATATGTACCCTGATTTATTAATGTCATCCCATTAACATTAATAAAAATTTATTTAAAATAAATAAATAAATAAATAAATAAATAAATAAATAAAATGATGTATGGCTTGCAAATTGAACATGGTCCTATCATGTTAAAGGACATATGACTATAACCAATAGTGGTAAAAGGCACCTAATTGCAATTTTTGCTTCTGTACTTCCCACTTGCAAAACTATAAAAACTAGGTAGAACAAAGGGCCAGCGCGCTCTCCCTCAGATTTCTGTCGGAGTTGCCGCCGCTTGGCCAAGCTAGATAATAAAGCTTTGGTGTGTAATCAAAAAAAAAAAAAATTATTTAGAAGGGAATTCCTTTAAGTGAGGATTTTTCTGCTTGGGGAACACATATTAGGGTAAGTTAAAAGTAACCAAATGTAATTATATACCAACAAAATAACCCTATCAGACTCTAAAATAATGAAAACTCACAACATGGTGTTCAAATACATTTCTATGTATGTTTAAGGCAATAACATTAAAGAAAAAATTAAAATTTTGACCGATTCATTTAAATGGAAGGCAACAAATTCTAAGTCATCAAATATACTTTAGAAGTAAACAGAAAATATCATAACCTTGATATTAAAGCATTGTGTATTAGCTAGTCTCTAGAGCCAACTGCTCATGGATTTTGAAGTAAAAGCTTCATATAATTAAGTATAATATAACTCTAATTCTGGAAACACCTCTAGTTGGGTTTTATAAAATCCAATGCCCTGGCAGCTTGGACAGTGTTTAGTGGACAGGGAGCATCCAGTGAATATTTTTCCTGTAGATAATCATTTCCTTTGTAAATCTAATTTATTTGACTCAACTATACTACCCTATGCTTTATATTTTGAGAAGACTTTGACCCTATGCTTTATATCTAGAGAAGACTTCTTTTTTGCAGAAAATAGGAAGTATCTATATTTGGTACTCAATAAATTAGGTAACACAAACTTTCCAAAGTAGATACTTATAAGCACAAAATATTGGGAGAAAGGTCAAGGTTAACCAGAAGTCCTAAAATGAATAAAGAAAAAACATGATCACTTTTTCCCCTAAATTTTTCTATATTTAAAATGTCATTTCCCCTTATTCTATCCACCAATCCTTCCAACTAATCTATCTATAAAACTAGAGTCACTGTCTAATTGTCCTTCCTTTCCTTTTTAAAACTAGCTCTAACTTAGATGCAGCTGTCTCAGTTGCTCTCCAGCTGTGATCCAGGTCACATCACTGTGCAATGACATCAACTGTCTCACATCTGGCAACAATCACAACATACATGCTATGGGGGAAGCCATTTTCTTTCCTCCAGCCTCAGTAGTGGTTCCATGTCACATCCAAAAGAGTAATAAATATGAGATCCAGGGGCTCAAACGTTTATTTAAAAATATCAAAATTACAGAAGATAGGCTTTACCAAGCTGGCCAGATCATTCCGGTAAAGTCCAAGAGGCAGCTGAGTGACTGTTTCCACACTGGCTGGCTCAGTAATAGATGATAAAAGTTCCTAATTCTGAGGTTCTAGAACGCATATTACATACATATAGACAATTCATACTGAGTACTTATGTGTATCTTTATCTGGGCCAAACTATTCTTATGCTCTTTGCACAAAGGCAGCCAGAACCTACCTATTTTGGTTGGAAAGGTACTGAAAATGCAGCCGACCTTGAAACATCAACCGTGTTACCTTACAAAGGGCCTATCTTTAAAGTCATTCATTTTGGTGAAGGCATGACTCTTAAAAGACCAGTTCAAATACAAATGTTACCTGAGTGCTGTAAAGAGATTAGCCCATTAAGCATCTACTGAACATACATATATGTATTCGTTTCTCAAATTAGTTAGCTGTTACTTAAAGGAAGAAAAAGAAAAAGAGTCTGAAAGAATGGGACACAGGAGACCAGCCTACTCAAAAGAGCAGCATGTGGGGGAAGGAATCAAAGACAGCCTTCACAGAGCCTGTGGATGTGATCTTGCCTTTGTTTGTAACAAATCCCTACGTTATGGGGTAAGATGAGCACCTGCACGTCACCTGGGTCGCTGGAGCTACCTAGAGCAGAAGCAAAGCATTGATTGCTCTTCTCATCTCACTGCTGCTACAGTCTGGACGGCAGAGCACACACTCTGTAGACCTGAGTGGCAGTAAAAGAAGAAATGCCAGGGAGAGGACTGAGCAGAGGCACTGGGAAAAAATAGATAGCAACAATGTCTACAGCCCCTGAGAGCTGAAATGCTGCCTCCAAGTGCTCGGATCAACGCACTCTAACTAAAAAACAGATAAGTTTAGAAATAAGGATTCTGAGTTTCTACAGTATAACCTTTTAAAAAAATTTTATTTTATTTATTTTAAATTTTTTTTATTTACTTTTTTAGATTTTATTCATTTTTATTAGGGGGGTAGAGAGAGGAAAGAGATAGAGAGAACAGGGGGAGGAGCAGGAAGCATCAACTCTCGTATGTGCCTTGACCAGACAAGTGCAGAATTTTGAACCGGTGACCTCAGTGTTCCAGGTCGACGCTTTATCCACTGCACCACCACAGGTCAGGCCTACAGTATAACCTTTAACAGCAAGTAAAATTAAAAAACATCCTATGAAAGTAACTAGAATGAGATCGTTCCATAGGTTGGCTGAAGAGAAAGGCAAATTTCAAGAAAGGCAGTCTTAAGTTCCCTGCAGTATTCCAATAGCAGCTATTATGTTTGTAGTAGTACCAAACACCGAGTGCTTCCTGCAGTAATTCGTTAAGTCCTAAACAACCCTCCCTTGGATGAGGATGTGGACTCGGAGAGGGGAAGTAAGCAGCCGGAGGTCACCCAGAACGTTAGTGGCAGAGCTGGGAGTCATATCCAAGCGGCCTGGCCCGAGTCCCTGCTCCTGTCCCAGCCTGCTCTGCGGCCCCTGCAGACCGTTCCTCATGGGCCCATTAAAAACCAGAGAGAGGAAGTGAATACATAAAGAGGAGAATGGAGAGATTATCCACAGTATAGATGAAGATAAGCAGAAACAAATGGGTAAGTGAGCAATGATGCCAACGACCCTCTCCACTAGCAAAAAAACATATTTTTTGCTTTCTGTTTTTATCATAGGTTGAAAATACAGATGCAAAAAAGCAATGAAGTTGTATCACTGGAAGTACATAAATGCACTAACATAAATGACTATTTCTATCATACTGGTGTCTACTAATTGTCCCACACTGCTGTCTCTGATGACAAATGCAATACCGTCAGTATAACTAATGAAGTTCATATTCATAACGTAAAGTTCTAGAATGAGTTTCCAGTTTTATGAAAACTTAAAACATCTAAAATGAAAAGTAAATTTAATTGTGGCAATCTCCCACTGTTCAAGGTACGTCGAGATGATGGCGTAACTAAGCTTCTATCATCCCAGTTAACAGTGTTCATATAAACTTCTCCTCTTACCTTCTCACCAAAATTCGATCTGCATGGGGTGTTAAGATTTGTCCCCAGTGCCTGATTTAGAAAAGAAGCTGGCCCTTTGGGGCACCCAATGGCTATCAGAATGTATCAATTTCATAAGCACCACAGACGAGGTTAGCATAGGAATGCCGAGCAGTAGTGAGGGGCAACAGAGTACAGTTCTGATGAGCCATACCTAGCTCCTTCTGTATGTTGTCTGGGACGCCTGTAATAGTCTTTCTCCTTCTGACTTTCTTCGGTCGTCTTACCAGAGTGTCTGTGTAAATTAGAGACCGCCGAAGGCTGGCTTGGCGATCAAAATTCTCCCCTAATGTAGAGTAGTAGAACAAGCAAAGCAATGTTATTTTCAAGCAAGCTGACACCATGCGCTTTCTTCCAGAAGCTTGTTGTAAAATGATAAGAAGGTATTAATTATGATGTTAGCCAGTCACATGATGAATGAATGCTGAAGGGCAAAAAAAGGAAGGGAAGCACATTAGCATCATAAGGCTATTTTCCAATTTCTGTGTGTGTGTGTCCTTCCAGAGGAAGCACCTGGATCTCATTTTCAAATGAGCTGGAGTGGAAAATGCAAATTTGTTAGTAACACACCAGAAGAGTGAGTCTGCATTATTTTAAAAACGAAGTCATTTTGGAAGTGTTTCACGCAGGTCCTCTGGTCACGGAAATCACTCTTTACATCAGTGTGTATGTGATGATGGCAATAAATATGTCTTAATCATGTAGTCATCTCCCGAGACCATTCAAGGAGGCTGACAATTTGGACAGACTGGAAAGTGCTGTGGTGTGAGATACAACTATAATGAAAAACAAAAAAGCCTTATAATGATAAAGTACGTTTATCCTAATGAGACCCAGCAGCACTGCTGTTGTTAAAGCTGGTCTGTTTTTTTAACTCATAATTACTTGTAAAAGTTGGTCTGAATTCAGATATCTCAGGTAATGCTGCAATGAAACCCAAAAATGTCAGTTCCACAACTTTTTCTTTCTAGAGTGTGAGCTTGCAGGATTGACCCACAATGGGAAAACATTAAAATAATAAAGTATCAGTGTTTAATTCATCTGCTTTAAATTATTTGCCAGTTTAATTAAACAAAGTTTTGCAGCAGTAAACTTGTCAAATGGCTGTCTCCTCAAAAAGTTAAAACCGAAGAACATATATACACACAAATTATATACTTCTGTCATTCTTACATTGTAAGGAAAGTCTAAAAAAATTCACTCTTTTTAGCAATACTGAGAACACATTCAAAGTGGGTATGTTGTGGACAATGTACTTTCTATTTTAATAGGAATAAGTTATAAATGGAAACTTATCTCATTAAAGCAGAGAATAAAAGATCTGAATGACCAAAATACATTTCACCTACTAAAGAACAAACTTAAATAAATGCTTGCAAACTTGAAAATGCTTGACAGTCTGTTCCTCATGGAGGCAAACAGAAATGACTGAGAGGAGACCAGAAGCCACCATCACTGTCATGAATGGCTCACTATGTGTAATAGCATAGATGGTATTTTAGGTCGAGAGTCACAACTTCAATGGTCCATTAGTTCCCTGCAGGAGAGGAAAAAATTTTCTTTGTACCAAGGCATTAAGAATGGATAAAACATTAATAAATAGTTGCAGTTAGTCTCCAGTTTTCCTTCCTAAACAAAAACAGAAGATAAACCACTCAAGCTCCAAGGAAATTAAGAGACAAACCACGAGGCTAGACATCACCATTAAAGGCTCCAAGCTCTCCATCTTGCATTGTTACCTACAAGGGCTGTGTCCTCTGCTGGACTAGACACTTGTGGAGAGTAGGGACCATGGCTCATGTACCTTAGGGTCCCCTGTAGCGTTCAGCTCAATGCCTAACACATAGGAGCTCTTCAGCAAATATCTGTTAAATTAAGAGGAACTGAATCATTCTCTTTCACTGAAAAATGGTATTAGTCAGTCATGGTTACTACTTAGAAATAAATTTAGCTGGCTGAAACATCAATACAAAGCCAGTTTGTAAAAACTGTTCAAGTATGTGTTCCCACTGTTATCTTCCCAGTGGAAGAGCTGTTTGTTATTCCACGTGGCAGATTAGGAAACATACTCATGTATACATTTTATTTTAAACATTTTTTTTCTCTCCAACATTTGGAACATGCTGAGCCCCCAGAGAACTATGACTAAAGGGATTAAATTGATTTCTAGGCTTGCAGCTCATTGTGCTAATGTTCTATCTCCATGCCTGGCAGGCTTCACTTTGAATTTGAAATAATATATTTGTCATCAATTTTCCCCCAGCTGAACCTTATGAAAAATCAAACTAGAGGGTCAATGTTTGCTCAAATAAATGAGCACATGACAATTCCCTACAGGAAGCTATATTTTTATCTCAAAAGCCTGCTAGGGCTTTAGGAAATGTCATTCAAATAGCAGGAAGCTGTCTGACCTATGTCAATTCAACCACTACAAGTGAAAAATTTTAATTTAATGCCTTTTTTAAATACCAGACTAGAAAACTACTCCCATTATGAAATATATGTGTATATCCACGTTTCCAGAAAATGGATCAATAAATATGTAATTAGGTATTGTATTTAATTTCTACATTTCTAAAAACAATCACTCAATTAAAAGTAAATTGCATTTTGAAGTAACTTGCATTGCCATTCACCTTTCCTGTGTGGCATTTTGAAGGCTTCCTTTTAAACTTTATATAATTCCTTTCCACTTACTCATCAAACAAACAGGAGAGAATTAAAGCTAAAGGAAAGGATACTGTCTACTGTTGTGACAACGTATTTCATCGCGTTCACTACTCCTAACATTCTAGTTATTCTGTTTTAAATTGACTAATCTCATGATAATGCATTTCACCCTACTTCCATTAAGGACCGTCATATTTCATAGCACAATCTTTTTATACTATTATTCCTGAGGCATTTAATCATATGTAATTACATTTCTGCTGCATTTAATCAATCAAGTAATGTAATGCATTTTCTTACAGAAAATATGTACCTATGCTTTTTACTGAGCAATAAACATTATACTTTATTCTGAAATATAATTCCTTATAAAAAAAGTCTTTTAATAAATAGGATCCAGGTGAACAAGAATCACATTCAGAAAGACCAACAAAGTTATCTGCAAAAAAATAAAATAAAATGGATTAAAATGCAATGATAGTCCTCCTTTAAGGCTTAAACACAATAAATGTAGAAAAATGCACATGGTATTTAAAATAATTAATGCACTTACTTATTAAATTTCTCTGGAATTCAAAATAGAATTCTAAATGTAATTTTTAAATGTCCTGTAAGGTTTTAAAAAATTCTCCCATAACTATCAAAATGTTATTAGTCCTTTAAATGTGAACCAAGACCACGGCAAAAAGCTTTCCAATGGCAGCCACCAGCATGGCCTCAGGCGCCGGCAAGCGTGCTGTGGGTTTTCATCCTAATTCTCAATGAAAACTCATCCTTACTGGTCACCTCATTTCTTTCAGGTTCTAGCCCCATAGGTCATGCTCTATGGACTGATTATCAATAATGACTACAAGTAATCTATTTCTTTCTAACACATAGTCCAATGGCTGAAGCTATTAACTATAATAGATCACATTTAGAAGATGTCTCTATTCTTTCTAACACATAGTCCAATGGCTGAAGCTATTAACTATAATAGATCACATTTAGAAGATGTCTCTATAAAAATCAAAATATTTTTTAAAAGCCATCAATTAAAAAAAATAATAAAAAGCAAATCAATTTAAAAAGATAGACTTTAAATGAACGGCTGGCCCATTGAGTTCTTGGACACCAACCTTTGGTGACACAGTCTTCTAATTTAAAAGCAATAGCTATTTACAAGTACACACGTATATATGTTTTAGTATCCCTCCACTAGACAAAGATCAGGAAGCCAGACCAGAGCTATTACCTTGGCTGCATAAATGAAATGCTAAGTGCATACAACAACAACAACAGAGCCATAGTCATTCTCCCGCGTACATTCTGAACCTTGTCTGCAGAGCAAAGCATACCGGTTATGTTAATAGGCACCACATCAGCCTGGACTGCTTGGGCTTGCTGTCGCATCTTCTCCTCTGGTGTTGGCAAGGGAAGGGACTTGGCCCAGTTCGTCTGAGTGTTAAGATCAGGGAAGTCACCTGAGGTTGGCGATTTCGGTCTCCTGATGGAAATAAGTCTTTCCTCTTCCGACGAAGAGATAGAACACTGCAGGAGAGGAAGAAAGAAGCCACAATGTGTATGTAAAGAGCTGACAGGAATGTTTAAAAATAATTCCTTTTAAAAAAAATTTAAACGGATTTGAAACGAGCAAAAAACAAATAAAACTGGTCACATTTAGGAACAGGAGCAATGGTTTGCCAGAAAAATGCTCGTCACCCTGAGCATCACCCGTAATATTTATGATTCGCAGAGGCCTGAGTCTCTAAACCATGGCTACAAAAGGTTTTGCTGACCCACGGAATCTTATGTTCTTCCTGTTTATTGTGGTCAGAAAGCTTATGGATTTAGTTTAACATTAGAAGCTCAGAGAAACATCATGACTATGACCATCAGTTTCCATTTTGATTAAAATTTAGTGTGGCTCAAAATAATTTCTAGCCTCAGTCTCATTTCCGTTAGGCTCTGACCTCAAGGACCATTTCAAAAATGACAGAGTGCCTGACCAGGCAGTGGCGCAGCGGATATAGTGTCGGACTGGGATGCCGAGGACCCAGGTTCGAGACTCCAAGGTTGCCAGTTTAGCGCGGGCTCATCTGGTTTGAGCAAAACCTCACCAGCTAGGACCCAAGGTCACTGGCTTGAGCAAGGGGTTACTCGGTCTGCTGAAGGCCCATGGTCAAGGCACATATGAGAAAGCAATCAATGAACAACTAAGGTGTCGCAATGCGCAACGAAAAAATAATTGATGCTTCTCATCTCTCCGTTCCTATCTGTCTGTCCCTGTCTATCCCTCTCTCTGTCTCTGTAAAAAAAAAAAAAAAGAAAAAAAAGAAAATAAAATGACAGAGCTACTATTATGCAACTATCGGTGCTCTTCTGAAGCCATGTATATGGGAAAGAAAACCAGTGTGAAATTGGTAAGTTATAAGAAGCTATCTAAAGCTCTGCTCTGAGCCTTATCAGAATTCCGAGGCCCTGGCCGGTTGGCTCAGTGGTAGAGCGTTGGCACGGTGTCGGGAACAGCAACTAAAAAGGGTAATTGACTTGCGCTGGCAAATGGCAGTTTATAATCAGAATAAATGTATAAGAACAAAGACATGAGTCTATTCACTTTATATCTTTTTTTTTTTTTTAAACAGAGACAGCGAGAGAGTCTGAGAGAGGGACAGACAGACAGGAACAAAGAGAGATGAGAAGCATCAATCATCAATTTTTCGTTGCGACACCTTAGGTATTCATTGATTGCTTTCTCATATGTGCCTTGACCGTGGACCTTCAGGAGACTAAGTAACCCCTTGCTCGAGCCAGCGACCTTGGGTCCAAGCTGGTGAGCTTTGCTCAAGCCAGATGAGCCTGTGCTCAAGCTGGTGAGCTCGGGGTCTCGAACCTGGGTCCTTCTGCATCCCAGTCTGACGCTCTATCCACTGCACCCCTCTGCCTGGTCAGGCCACTTTATATCTTATAGTCACGTGACCTTGAGGCTGTTACTAAATGTTGAAGTCCCTTGCTATAAAATGGGAGTACCCTGCCTACCGTCTTCCATATTCCACTCTGGGTACTCTTAGGACCCAATGAAATGATAACTGTGGAAATGTCTACAACTATTAAATATCATGGACCTAAAAGTGGTGGTTATAGAAATGTGACTTTACAAAAACATAATCATGAACTGACAAGTACCCACTTTTTTTCTTTTATTGCAAGGAGACTACCAATAATAAAGGCAGTGTAGCAGTAAAAAGATAAGCCAGGTATCTCGGTATTTTTAACTTTATAGTTTTTTTAAATTTTATTAAATTTTTAAATTTATTATGTTAACATGGATTCAAGTGTCTCACTTAATATAACACTCTCAATGCCCCATAATGTGCCCCCCTTACATATCCTTTGTCCTCTTCCCACTACCTCCCCCCTTTCCCTCTGGAACATTTCCTGTTGTCTGGATCTATGTGTATACATATATATACACATAATTTGGCTATCTGGCTAATCCCTTCACCTTGATCCTGTAACTTTATATATATATATATATATATATATATATATATATATATATTGTATTTTTCCAAAGCTGGAAACAGGGAGGCAGTCAGACAGACTCCCACATGCGCCTGACTGGGATCCACCCGGCACGCCCACCAGGGGGCGATGCTCTGCCCATCTGGGGTGTTGCTCTGCTGCAACCAGAGCCATTCTAGCGCCTGAGGTGGAGGCCACAGAGCCATCCTCAGTGCCTGGGCCAACTTTGCTCCAATGGAGCCTCGGCTGCGGGAGGGGAAGAGAGAGACAGAGAGGAAGGAGAGGGGGAAGGATGGGCGCTTCTCCTGTGTGCCCTGGCCGGGAATCGAACCTGGGACTCCTGCACGCCAGGCAATTGCTCTACCACTAAGCCAACCAGCCAGGGCTGTATTCTTAATACATAAAACATGTAAAATGACAACCTAGTCTCTTTTTCACATAATGAAAATATAAAATGTTTACAATTAAACTAACACAATTAATCTGAATATATGTTATGTTACTGACATCTTAAATCTGATATCAAATTACACCAGGGGTCCCCAAACTTTTTACACAGGGGGCCAGTTCACTGTCCCTCAGACCGTTGGAGGGCCGAATTATAAAAAAAACTATGAACAAATCCCTATGCACACTGCACATATCACACTGCACATATCTAATTTTAAAGTAAAAAAACAAAACGGGAACAAATACAATATTTAAAATAAAGAACAAGTAAATTTAAATCAACAAACTGACCAGTATTTCAATGGGAACTATGGGCCTGCTTTTGGCTAATGAGATGGTCAATGTGCTCCTCTCACTGACCACCAATGAAAGAGGTGCCCCTTCTGGAAGTGCGGTGGGGGCCGGATAAATGGCCTGAGGGGGCCGCATGCGGCCCGCGGGCCGTAGTTTGGGGACCCCTGAATTACACCATATCCATTCATATTTGATCTGATACCAGTTGCAACTCTACAGATCCTTAAAAAGACAAAGGAATTTCTGAGCTGGCCGCAGCAGCTAAGCTAGGCTGACATAAATCAATTATTTCTGACCCTTTTCTGGTTGTGACACTCTTGTTAAGTTTGATTTATAATACATATTTTCTACTCTTACACTGCAGATGCACACACATAAATTAAATCTAATTTCATTTAAAAATTTCATGACAATTTGTGTAAAGGTCCTAATCTAGTAAATGAAAAGGTCATTCCAATTTTCTGAAATATTTACATAGAAATAATTTCTCAGGCAACCTTGAAATGTAACACAGACTTCAAAGGCCATAAGAAGCAAATCCTAACAGAAAATGTTTCCGAGGAAAAGTGAAGCTCGGCTGGCTGGAGAACGAGGAGCAGGGCGACGTCCTGCGGAGAGGGTTCCATTTCCGTGTGACGTCTGCCGCGGACGGAGGAGCTGTTCTGTAGCGTGCATGCGTCTCCATGGTGGCTCTAGCCCCAGTAACCCACTTTCCTTTTAGTTGTAAGGATTGATAACTATCACAACGAAACAGTACTTCGGTTCGCCTCCTTGCCACGGACGATCACCAGGGACAGCTCCAGTAGGACAACTGACAAAGATCATTTATTTTATAAAGTGCTCCCTTCATCTGCAAGGAAGTTTCCCAGACAAGCAGGGCACAGATAAAGTTATATGCCAAGTACTGTTCTAGAGTGCCACAATCTATTAAAAGAAAATTGGAAAACCAGGATGGTATGACTTCCATAATGACCTGACTCTCAGCCCTCCTCATACTTCTAAACACAGCAGGAACGCAGGAAAAAAACCCTCCTGTACCTCAGTGGCAAACATTGCGTCAATTACTCCGTTAAGACAGACACCATAACGCTCTGGATTATAACGTTAGCCTCTTCACTGGTCTCTATGCTTCCGCCCTGTTGACTAACCTCCCTTACTCCTCCCCCCTCCAATGGGGTATTTCTCAACATGGCAGCCGGAAAATGTAAGTCACATCACGTTGCTCCTCTTCTCGAACCCTCCAGCACTCTGTGACCTACAAAACCCTATATGATCTAAGAACCAGTGCACTGCTAACAATGACCTCATCTCCAACTCTTCTATCCCTTGTTTATTCTACCCTGGTCACACCATCCTCCATGAAGCTCCATATATCATGCATACTACTGCCCCAGGGCCTTTGCTACTTGCTGCTCCCACCACCTGGAATGCCCTTCCCTTAGACATCCACATAAGTAGAACCTTATTCTTTTTTTTTTGTGTGTGTGTGTTTTTCTGAAGCTGGAAACGGGGAGAGACAGTCAGACAGACTCCCGCATGCGCCCGACTGGGATCCACCCGGCACGCCCACCAGGGGTGACGCTCTGCCCACCAGGGGGCGATGCTCTGCCCCTCCGGGGCGTCGCTCTGCTGCGACCAGAGCCACTCTAGCGCCTGGGGAAGAGGCCAAGGAGCCATCCCCAGTGCCCGGGCCATCTTTGCTCCAATGGAGCCTTGGCTGCGGGAGGGGAAGAGAGAGACAGAGAGGAAGGAGGGGGGGTGGTGGTGAAGAAGCAAATGGGCGCTTCTCCTGTGTGCCCTGGCTGGGAATCATACCTGGGTCCCCCGCACGCCAGGCCAATGCTCTACCGCTGAGCCAACCGGCCAGGCCTAGAACCTTATTCTTTAGGTGCTAAGTTTAATCAAGAGTCCCCTACTTGCTGCAGTCTTAGCTGTTCACCTGGCCTGGAATTCTAACTCCTTCCCAAGATTTTACATCCCTCCTCTCTGCTTACTATTTCCATGTAGTAGAAATTACTAGTATCACTCGTAGTATCACTAGTATACAGATATTTTAGTTACTCATCTTGTTTTTCTCTCCCATGAGAATCCCAGTTCTAGGAGGCTTTAAATCGGAACTGGACAGGGAGTTATTTTAGAATTTTAGCTAAAAAAGGAGTCGCGCATCCAGTAACTGATTTCTATATGCCTCTCCCGGGTTACAGCTTTAAAGAAATTGGTACCTCATTTAATTTTCACAGCATTAGCCTCATTTTATAAATAAGAAAATGAACTAAAGTAACTTTGCTTCTTAAAAGTCTACAAGTGGGCAACTGGAATTAGAACCCAGACCTGGTTCCAAGTCTCTCTGTTAAACAGTGTAAAATTACAACTTGGTAATATTTGCAATAAGGTTTTCTGATCTAAACCCACCCCCAAAACAAACTACCAAAACCCCTCTATTTACATCTGTAAATGAGAACAAAACCTACATCTGAAACTAATATAATACTGCATGTCAACTGTAATTAAAAAAATTACTTAAAGTCAGGAAAAAAAAAAACAACCTTTTAGAAATCTGTAAGAGCCCGCAGAGTGGTGCAGGGGACGGAACACTATCATCGAGTAGGAAACACTAGGGACCACACCCTGGTTCCATCGCCTCCGGGCTGCTGGTTCCGAGCAGCTCAAGCTCCCTGTGTTGAGATGCGGGACTCCAATGCACAGTCATGCTTCATGTTAATGCAAAACCTCAGAAGAGAGTGAATTCTTTTTTTAAACGTGGAGTTTAAAGTTGCCTTGCTTTCAGAACTTAAATGTTGTTTCCAAAGCTGTTAGTCAATAATGTTCATCAGTAGCCCATACTCTGGTCTGAGAAGGAACTCAGAGTCACAAACGAAACTTAAGAAAGCACAATTCCTCGTGTCAGATGACTTAATTCAGACCGGGAGCTCACCTGCACAGCAGTAGCTGTTCCGTAGCTCTTGGATGCTGGGAGACCAGCATTTCAGAAGCTGCTAAGTCCCGTCTGGAAACTAGACAACCTCCCACCAGATGGACAGTGGAGCCTGCAATACAGTCTTTTTGGCAAATGGCCAAGTTACCAAAAAGTGGGCTTAACTGTGAAACAGACTAGCTCAGGCTTTTTTTGTTTGTTTGTTTAAATCTGCTATCCTTTCAAAAATTAGAAAATAGAATTATAAACAGCTAAATTTAGCATTCGTTTACCAAGTATTACATAAAAACAGCTGCAGAACAGATGAAAGTACAGAGCACTATTTAAGAGGACACCAGCATACATTCTAGTCCTTTCTGTGGACACTTCAGTCTTTGGTGACTTTTTCTCCCAGAATTAAATGTCTTGTGGGTTAACTCTTGGTTTTCAAGATTCTAAATAGATTTATAAGGTGTCAAAACTACTGGAGTCTTTCTTGGCTATATGCTGCTTCTACCTCAATATACTTAGACCAGGGGTCTCAAACTCGCGGCCCGCCGAACAATTTTGTGCGGCCCGCAGACTAATCCACGAAGTTCAAAATATTTTGGATAAAATTAAGTAAGCCTAGGGGCCTATTTGTATTTTTCATTTCTCTAGCATCCTAGCTAGATATTAGCTTAGTTAACAGCAGTTGTGATGCAAACTACAGTTTCTGGTCGTTTTGTGACACTGAAAAGTGTTGCGTAACAGTTGCCTTTTGTAGACCTAGTGCGGCCCGCCGAACAGCTGTGATCTTGCTCTGTGGCCCACATGCTGAGTTGAGTTTGAGACCCCTGACCCAGGAGATCGTGACTGAACTTGCTCCTGTTCCTCTCCTCTCCCCTGACCCAACCACCACCGCACAGCAGCCCAGGCACGGTGGAGATGCGTCCACACAGCAGCCGCGGTCACCCAGGAGATCGTGACTGAACTTGCTCCTGTCCCTTTCCTCTCCCCTGACCCAACAGCCACAGCACAGCAGCCCGGGCACGGTGGAGATGCGTCCGCACAGCAGCCCGGGCACGGTGGGGATGCGTCCGCACAGCAGCCCGGGCACGGTGGAGATGCGTCCGCACAACAGCCGCGGTCACCCAGGAGATCGTGACTGAACTTGCTCCTGTCCCTCTCCTCTCCCCTGACCCAACAGCCACAGCACAGCAGCCCGGGCACGGTGGGGATGCGTCCGCACAGCAGCCCGGGCACGGTGGGGATGCGTCCGCTCAGCAGCCTGGGCACGGTGGGGATGTGTCCACACAGAAGCCGCGTGCAGGGCCGTCCAGCAACTCCGAGAGGATGGCCAGGAGGTGGTTTGCATACCCACATTATTAAGTAGCTAATTGTTCCTTTTCTCTTATTCAGTATATTACTCCCTTTGTCACAAAACCTAGACCTTTATCAAGGGCTCTAGACTTTCTTAGCATGTATTGAATTAAAACAGTTTGGATTTAAACTATCATATATTAAGTGATCTTTTCCTCAAACTATATGTAATGAAAATAGAGCATACATTTTTCAACTGATATAGTAATTTCTTATTTTTAAACGATCTTTTGATTAGATTATTTTATATATAACATAATGAATATTCGAGAACTCGCTACCTAACCCACACTTAAATATGATATTATCAATAATTTTTTCTACCACCATGCCCTGTCCTGCTTCCTCCAGAGGTAACCCCTCTCCTGAACTGTGTGTTTATCATCCCTTGCTTTTGTTACAAGTGTGTATAAATACGCCTAAATTACATGTTTATATTTATTTTGATTTCTAGAAAAATGGTATCCTTTTCTTTGCAGTGTTACTTGTTTACTTGTCATGTTTCTAAGACACATCCATATTGCTGTGTGAGCCTGTAATTCACTGGTTTCACTGGGGCATCCATTCCATTCCGATACTATATTTACTCGCCCATTCTTTTACTGATGGGACAGTTGGGCTGTAAATGATGTTCTTTATCTAAGTCCCCCCAGAGAGTGACTACGAGGAGAGGGCTGTAGCTACGGCTCAATTCCCTACTCACTGCTTGTTGAAGGGGAAACAAGGGCTCTGAAATCAGCTTTGGATTTAAATCCTGGTTCCCTTGTGGGGGTGATAGATGTGTTCACTATCTTGACTGTGGTTATGTGATCCTGTGTGTATACAGATGTCAAAAGTTATTAAATAATTTAAATACGTGAAGTTTATTTTATGTAAATTATATCTTATTAACACTGTTTTAAAACAGAGAAAGATGTCAGTTTCAGTATTTAAAAGCTATGTGATATTAAGCAAGTGATACAATCTAAGATACAGGCTCTCACCTGTGATATGGGCACAATCTAAGCTACCTGGCATGGTTACAAGAAGTACCACATAGATTCACACACAGCAGAGCCCCGACGGGCTCCTGGGCTCTCCCACGTGCCTGCCGCTTGGCTTCCTGTTAGGAATACAGAGGTCAACAAGACAGGAACACTGTCCCCCACTTAGAAGGAGAGGCAGACATGACTGGAGCCTTAGTCCAGCTTAACAGGGTATTTGAAACAAGAAAAAGTGAAGAAGTTACTCGATACACTCTCAACTCCAGGCCTGAATACATCAAGGCCTGGAAAAGTCAGACCCCAATCCCCTCCTCGCCTGCAATGATACGTAGCAACAAAGGCCACAGAGTAGCTCTGACTCCTCTGTTTCCACTGGATCCTGAAATTACTCAGAGAGAGACCCCATGACAAAGGCCTGCATGTAGGGTCATCATAAATATCTTCTAGCCATCAGCTACTCTATGCTAAGGACTATGTCTAGATATTAAGACCCAGCAGCACATAAAACAGGTTTTGAAAAAACAGCCTAAATAAGTGAACACCAGACAAGTCAAAGACACACTGAAAACGACAATTGCTTGCAGAATGAGAAGGGGTTTGAGTAACTGCGTAATCGCGTCCTTTTATTTAACCAACATGGAGCAATGGAAATAAAATACAAAGTGAGAAGCCCTGTCTTCACATCCTCCCTGATGCGTTCGAGCTGTGTGATCTTGAGAAAGCCATTTCATAATTCCGAGTCCCAGTTCATTAAAATTACAGTAATGATATGACAACACTTATCTCATGGGAAAATGAGATATAATTTGTGAAAAACATTCTGAAAATGTTCTAAAGCATTGTGCTCTTATTATAAAGTTAGTGCAGGTATAACTGCTGGTCGTTCTGCATATAGATAACCTGTGAAGAGACAACAACCAGAATTTTTTTAGTTGTTGCTGAAACCTCTCACATTCATTGCTTTAGGGCAGGAAATTCTATGAGGGTGGAATAAAAGAATCATTGGGAGAGTGGCCAAATTTTCATAAAAAGCAGACATTGTCCACTGAGTCATTTTCCTTGAAGTCTGGTTTGAAAAACCAAGCCGAGTTTAATGATACTAATCATTACTTGAGCATACACTACACGCCAGGCACCAGGCTAAGGCTTTTACAAACATCAATTCACTTCAACTTCACAACATCCCTCTAAGGTAGGTAATGTAGTCATGTAATTTATTATCAAAACCAGAGCGCCTTTGAGAGCGAAGGGTGTGCTATTAATAATTACACAGGACAGCAGCTGTGAACCAGGGTTGTCCTGAGCACACCAGAACATGTGGTTTATAACTCTTTACAGTTGAGGAAACTGAAGCTCACAGAGGGAAGCAATTTCCCCAAGGCCAGCAGCACCGACAGGTGGGGACGGTGTCCCAAACCGGTGCTCTCTCGACCATCATGTCATATAAGCCTCCAGCGTTTGCAGTTATAGAGCAAGGCTGCTATCCGTTTGTCTTCTTCAAAGTCCTCCTTTGATTTATACCTGTCTTATTAACGAAGACCAAAACAGAACCCGAGATGCCAGTTCAAAGAATAACAGGAAATAGAAAAGAAAATTTCAGTTTCTATCAACACCATTAAAGCCAACTGTCATTGCCATAATCCCACACTCATTTAACTGTTTGGGGGTGAATTTTACACAAGAGGTTAAGTAACTCATGACTGACACGCTTTCTGCTGAGATAATGGGGCCTCTATGAGTGTTTCTGTGATTCACTGAACATACCATCACATCTAACCCCCAACAATGGCAGTTGGAGAAATGCCTTATCAACTCACAGGATGCATTTTGGCATCTACAACTGAACTTCCTTCAAATATCTGAACACCCTCTTTGGTAAGTACGTGGTACGCAATGAAAACGGAAAGAACAACAACAGAAAAAATGTCAAGGCTAGAACAATACTAAAGCAGTGACTTACTCTTTGACTTTGCAGATGAATAAAAAGGTATGTCATGGATTCTAAATCCCTCTGCAGAAAGCATTTCTCACGCAGCACATTTAAAATTTAGTACAGAACATATATAGTTGGAAATACTTCAAACAATTTTTTTTCTTGTCACACTACATCACCAGTTTGAAAGATATACGTGCATATTAGCAAAATACCTTTCTCCATACAATACACTTCAGTTGTACTCAGTAAATGTTTTACATTCAATTATTCTAGAATAATTATCAGAATAAATAGCCAGATGTCCCCTAAGTTCTCTGTTCTAATTTATATGTTCTTAACCTTTGCGCCTTATTAGCAACTCTCATTGTAGAAGAATGCTTTCATCGTGTGTGTGTGTGTGTGTGTGTGTGTGTGTGTGAGAGAGAGAGAGAGAGAGAGAGAGAGAGAGAGAGAGAGAGAGAGAGAGAAACAGACAGGAAGAGGTCCTGGCCGGTTGGCTCAGTGGTAGAGTGTCGGCCTGGCGTGCGGGAGTCCCGGGTTCAATTCCCGGCCAGGGCACACAAGAGAAGCACCCATCTGCTTCTCCACCCCTCCCCTTCTCCTTCCTCACTGTCTCTCTCTTCCCCTCCCGCAGCCAGGGCTCCATTGGAGCAAGGTTGGCCCGGGTGCTGAGGATGGCTCTATGACCTCCGCCTCAGGCACTGGAATGGCTCTGGTTGCAATGGAACAACGCCCCAGATGGGCAGAGCATCACCCCTTGGTGGGCATGCCGGGTGGATCCCGGTCGGGTGCATGCGGGAGTCTGTCTGACTGCCTCCCGTTTCCAACTTCAGAAAAATACAAAAAAAAGAAACAGACAGGAAGAGAGAGAGATGAGAAGCATCAATTCTTCGTTGCAGTACCTTAGTTGTTCACTGATTGCTTTCTCATACGTGCCTTGGCTGGGGGTCGGGTGGCACAGGGGGCTCCAACCGAGTCAGAGACCCCTTGCTCAAGATAGTGACCTTGGGCTTTGAGCCAGCAACTACGGGGTCATGTCTATGATCGCACACTCAAGCTGGTGAACTCTCTCAAGCCTAAGGGGCCCGATGGGCCTGTGCTCAAGCTGGCGACCTCGGAGTTTTGACCCTGGGACCTAGCGTCCCAGACCGATGCTCTATCCACTGTGCACCACCTGGTCAGGTGCTTACCTTTTCCTTCTAGACTTGAAACTTATAAGGAGAGAACTGCAAATCCTTGGGTGCCCTTTACCCAGCCTCCCCAATGTTGGTATTACACAATCATGGAATACTTGTTAAAACTAAGAAATTAACTTGGGATAACACTCTTACAGTAAATAACAGACCTTGTTGAATTTATAAGCCTTACCTTCTGATCGGTTTCTTCATCCTCATCTTGATACTCGTCGCAGGGTGGGCTGGAGTTGGCGGCGAAGGTGGGTCCCTGGGAGTAGTACTGAGAGCTCCGGTAGCCATCCCGCCGCAGTTTGTCACATTCTGCGCAGGGGACGGGATGGGACGGAGGAAGGGCATTAGAAACCAAACTTTTCTTTGCTCCTCTTTATTCACCTTTTCTGGTAATATTTCCCTAGGCATAATAAATAAGACTTCAAAAGAATAATATTGAAAATTAAAATGATAAAAATGACTAAGAATTAGAAAAGTACCTACTAAAGAGTACATGTAACGTTAACAGACTTTAAAAAGATTACCTTCAGACCTCACAGCAACCCTCCGAGTCAAGCTCAGGGCAATTGAAGTTGTCCCTCTGCACTGTTATGCCAGTAAGCAGTGGGTTCAGAACTGGAACCCAGGGTCTTGCTAGAATTCTCGACACACAATTGCTTACGTAATTTCACATCAAAAACCACAAGCAATCTTCATGCTATGCTCGCGTCCTAGACTTGTCTGTTGGAAGCGGCAGGAGAAATCACAGGCAATAATGTTCTCGTTTCTACTTCTCAATTTAAGTTTGGTGCCAAATAGCCTATAAACACTGTGCGGAACTTAATATGAAGCTGGTGGCGGTCTGAGATGCCTGCCAGTCCACAGAGGAATGCCTGGCACCGCCGAGTGGAAGGCAGCTAGGGGGCATGGTGCCCTGGATCAGAGGGGGACTGAGGCCACCGGTTGCTTAGAGACAAACTATCTTCAAGGAGGACCCACTGCGCTGATGGCTTTCCCCAGTGGCGGGAGAGCAGCTTTAAAAAGCCCCAGGAGTTTTCCTATTACCTAGATCCCACCTTAGAGGAGCATCCGCCTTGCAAAAGTATTTGCCACAGGGTTCCTTTATGTATCCAGCTTGCTGAAGGCCCTGCAAAATGTGTTTGCTTTCTGGAAAGGTTTCCTTTCTGCACAGCTTTACAGAAGCATGCACGCAAAGGCACAGACCAAAGGAGGGCATCTTCAGAATTCCTTTCTAACGCTAGGATCTATGGTTCTTCTTCAAAGGAAGATAGTAGTTGCTTTCATGCAGGGATAACAATTCTCCTACCAGGGAATAAAAACCCTCTCTCCTTTGCTACACACAGTGGGAGTGGACAGAGAACGTTTCCAATCCGGGGCTGCAAATCAGAGTTTTTAAAATCCCATAGACATAGTCAGGAGCATCTTTTAGAATGCCAAGCTAACTTAAAAGTGCACACATACTCAGAAGACAGCTGAATATTATTTACTCCAGTCACTTACTGGACAAATACTTTGTGGGCTGGGCTGGCAACTACTCTTAATATCATGGAAAATGGAAAAAAAAAATTCTGACACCTCCAGATCACAATTTATTTTTTTAATGAGGATTTACTCATGCTAACAGAACCCTTTTCAGTGAAAGATATTTTCACATCTTCTCTGATATTAAACAATTTCTGTAAGAAAATAAATAGTATAACTGGAGTCTGAACTGTTACTCTGCGGACATACTGTTACATAAAGTACAATTAGTAGTTTTCAACTGCTGTAATCATGCAATTTTGGGATTCTATAAATTTTTGTTTGATTTTCTTTAATTACCTTAAAGCTAGATTTGAAAAAATAACATTCAAGCTCAATAGTTTTACATTTTATTAACTTGTGCTACTGAACTAACTTTTCTGTGGTCCTATAAAACTGAACTCTCCCAAGGACTCAGAGTGAAACTTGTAAAACAAACTAATAAAAAACTGTCACCACTTGCAGCTACTTACCATGTAATTCAGTATTTTCAAATACTTGCCAAATGCAACAAAATACAAAGCGAAGGCCAAAGCCCTTTAAATGAAGTCTTTCTGTTGTTCAAAACAGTAGTTTCCCCCTCGCTAACTGGCCCTATAATAAGTTTAAGAATCTGCATTACATAGTGGATACCCTGTCAGAGATGTTTGAAAAAGAATCCTCTCCAAAGAAATAAGGACTCCTGAACTAGATCATCTCGAAAGCTGATATGAGCTCTGACATCCTTTACAAGAATATTAAAAATAACAAAAATGACTTGATATATATTAAATATTGACCAAAATATTAGAAAATTATTATTCATATATTAAAAGCATAAGTCTTACAATGATAAGCACTTCTAATAATAAAAATGTGCCACCATTTGACCCTAGTTAAAAACACAATGCTTTCTTTTCCCTCAATGAAGTTTATGCCATACAAATGTTTGAACAGTAATATAACAAACAGTAGTATATCAAATAAAAGACGATCTGGGTCTAAGACTAAACCAGGCAGTATAAATTTATGGCAGATGACCAATCCTTTGATTCTTACAAATTTTCTGAAATCTAGTCAACTCCCCAATATCCATGATCATTTTATCATATTACAACTCCGGGGAAATGTAGGAAAATTTCTCTTGTCAAGTTACAACAGCTCTCCGTTCCTAAAACCAAGGCTTTGTTCACTAATAACTGCGTTTATTGTCTGTAGAGTGAGATATAAGTAAGTGCAAGCCATCATGAATAAACAAAGCCTTTTCAAACACTTAACTGAGTAGCAGCGAGGCACAGCAGAATTTAAAGCCGGGTTACTCCAGCAACTACAGGCTAGAAACAAGATACTAAATGTAACAGAAGATCTGTCTTTAACACATACTCCTCTTGCAACAGAAATTAAGAGTAAAACCCCATTATTGTTCTCACAGAGCTGCCTGGATAAAGGTGTCACTGTTCGTTGTGTCCTCTGGTTTCCCAACTACATTTCCTCCTCCTTCCTTACCTGTCAAACTATTTTCTTTAGTGCAAGAACAATGAACAAACATATCTTGGCAGACTGAAGTTTTAAATATAGAAGAAAGAAATAATGTCATAGAATCAGATGGTTCTTTAATCATCTTGTGAACTTAATACTGCTTTGGCCTCCAAATCTTCATGCATTAGAGCTATTCTTTAGGTTTTCTCCCCCCTCCCCTTTTTAAATTAACGGATTTGAGAGAGAAAGGAATACTTTCTGTTCCTGTATGCGCCCTGACTGGGGGTTGAACCAGAAACCTCTGTGCTTTGGGATGATGCTACAATCAACTGAGCAATCTGGCCAGGGCGCCTTAAGCTTTCCATTTTAATATTTTAGACATGTGAAAAGTTTCCTGCAAGATGTTTTAAAGAGTTATTTTCAAAATAATTTTCTCTGCTAGAAATCCTTGGTGAATTTCCACTTTCTATGGTTTGTATTGAATCAGTCACAATGAGCTAGACAGTGTTTTTCAACAACTAGTCTGCAGACCCATGCTGGTCCCCCAGAAATTTCATGCTGATCCACAAAAGGTAAGCACCCTGATGTTGTAAGAAGATTACAGAAGGTCTAGATGTAGCAGTCACAAAGAGTTCCAAAATCTCAGTGGCTAAACCCACCAGAATATTCTCTGTTGCACATTCTCCCCCAGGCTGAGCTAGTAGGGCTCCGCGCAGCATAGTCACGCAGGGACCGAGGACCAGGGACCAGACCTCAGCCTGAGCTTAGACAGTCAAGGCAGTGCAGAAGAACGTGGTGCATTTCACACCGGCTCCAGGAACTTCTGCCAGAAGGGCCAGGGGTGACTTCCACTACTATTTCTTTAGACAAAACAAGCCACAAGGCTATACCTAACTTCAAAGGGGTCAAGAAAGGGCAATCCTACCCCACAAGCAAGGGAGAAAATAAGAATGCTTTAAAATGGCTCTAATAACTCTCCCAAACAGAGGGATAACAATGAATCTAAGATTTTCTAGACCATTGTTACTGTTCTCCTGATTTAATGCTTATTTCCAATCCTTGAATGAGGCCGAGAGGCTTTGATGGGAAATTTTGCAACAGCAATGAAAAGCTACCCCTGCGCATTTCAGGAACAGGAGGTTGACCACAGGAGGTACACTACTGCATGGAGGAGCAGACGAATGTCTGGAGAGGAACCCAGACAGACCTGGCACTGCTACTGACTACGAGAACTCGGGGACAGCATTTGAACCTCCTGGAAACTCAGACCCCACCTCTGGAAAGCTGGGACGTCACTCCCTCTGGGAAGCTGTGGTGAGAAACATTCAACAAATGTGTCCAGGTGCTCCAAGAGGAGCCCAGGTTAAGGGATGCCAGAACCATTCACATGGCGGGTGCTCAAAAACCAGTCATTGAGCCTGACCAGGCAGTGGCGCAGTGGATAGAGCGTTGTACTGGGATGAGCAGGACCCAGGTTCAAAACCTCGAGCTCGCCAGCTTGAGTGCGGGCTCATCTGGTTTGAGCAAGGCTCACCAGCTTGAGCCCAGGGTCGCTGGCTTGAGCAAGGGGTCACTTGGTCTGCTGTAGCACCCCCCCCCCCCAGTCAAGGCACATATGAGAAAGCAACCAGTGAGAAACTAAGGTGCCACAATGAAGAATTTATGCTTCTCATCTCTCTCCCTTCCGATCTGTCTGTCCCTATCTGTCCCTCTCTTTGTCTCTGTCACAACAAGAACAACAACAAAACCCCAGTCATTGCTGGCAGACTTTTCCACAGAAGCTGTAACTACCGCAAACGGCCACTTTTAAAAGGCAGTAAGCAACTCCGTAACAAGACTTGCTTGGCTGCACAATTCTTTAAGATGCTACCATTTTACAAAGCTGTTGGCTTCATATTTACCAAAATATAACTATGTCCAACACATTAAAATGGGATTCTCTTACTGTTAGTGGTCTGCATATTTATTTCTAACTCCGCTCAATCAAAAACAGAGTTAAAAGATTTTAACTGAGCTAACTGCAGAATATATATAAAAAGGTCTACCAGAAAGTTCTGTCTGTTTCTATCACAAGTTTCGACATGTAAGCACATTTATTTGGCGCATGTGTGCCTCTATTTTTATCACTTAATGTATACATACTGACGTAGCAAATTAACTAAAACAAAGTTGATTCACGTTAGTCTTATGTGTGAAGCGATAGTGTACCCATGGCTACTGATAAAGTTCATTTACGCCACTGTATTGTATATGAATTTCAACAAGGAACAAATGCTACAGAAGCATGTAGAAATTTATTGAAAGTGTTTGGTGAAGGTATAGTTTGTGATAGGACATGCAGAAGATGGTTCGAAAAATTTGAAACAGGTGATTTCGACCTTTCTGATAAGCCACGTTCTGGGCGACCATCTTTGATCAATGACGATGTTATTAAGACCATGTTGGAGCAAGATCCTTTTCTGACAACATCGGAGATTGCAGAAAGGCTTAATTCAGCTCAGCAAACCATTTCGGACCGTATTCGGAAGATAGGATTGGTGTGGAAATATATTATTTAATAAAGTTTATTGATGGTAAGAAAAATTTGTATTTTGTTTTATTCCAAAAACGGACAGAACTTTCCGGTAGACCTTGTGTGTGTATGTGTGTGTGTGTGTGTGTACACACTCACTCACTCAGGGACATTTTACATAGGAAGAGCACCAGCCAGGTGCTTGGTAAATGTATCTCATATATCACAATTCTATAGCAAGGAAAGGATAAAGGTTCTTTGATCTGAAAGTATGTGTTAGGAGTTCAATTGTGTCTCCCAAAAAGATAAACGGAAGTCTTAACCCCTGGCAATTGTGAATGTGACCTCAGTTGGACGCAGGGTCTCTCCAGATATAATCCTGTTAAAGTGAAGTCACTAGGATGGGCCCTAATTCAACATGACTGGGGTCCTTAGGAGGAAACAGAGACAGTAGGACAATGTGAAGAGCCGGCCCCACGAGCAGCGGCTGGTCTCCTTTGCCATTCTGGGTCTTCTGTTTGATGGCTGCTTTCCTCACCTCTCCGCCGGGGGTGACTCCGTGGAGGTCACCTACTCCAGGCCGGGCCCCGGGCTGGCGCAGGCTAAGCTTCGCATTAAACACAACACTTCTCTAAACCACCCTCCAAAACAAAACAAAACGACAGAGTCACACAGACAGAGAGGGAAGACGCCATGTGAAGACGGAGGAGGCGACTGGACTTATGTTCCTGCGAGCCAAAGGGGACCTGGGACCCAGAGGAGCTGGAAGAGGCAGGGAGAGAGTCTCCCTGCAAGGCTGGAGGGGGCGTGGCCCTGCCAGCACCTTGACTGGGACTTCTAGCTTCCAGAACTGTGAGACAACACATTTCTGTTGTTTTAAGCCACCCAGTTTGCGGCACTTCGTTACAGCAGCCCGAGGAAATCAACACAGTATGGCACTAGTGGGTGCCGAGCTGTGGAATAAACTCAGAAGGACCGGTCTTCAATTCCCACAGAAATATTTTTGACTGCACAGAATATACAAATAACTTATAGAACTAGTGAATTTAGTAAGATGGTATGATAGAAGATCAATATATAAAAATCAACTGTATTTTTTTTTATCCCAGCAATGAAGAATCAGAAATTAAAATTTAAAAAGTAGTACTTACAACAATATCAAAAATATGAAATGCTTAGGAGTGTATCTGACAACGGATGTGTAAGACTGTACACTCAAAGCCTCAAAACAGAGAGTTTTGAAAGATCTGAATAAATCAAGAGATACCCAGTTTTCTAGGATAGGAAAATATAGTATTAGTAAGATGTTGACTCTATACTTGAGTCCATTTGAGCTGAGTCCAGCATCTTGGAGAAGAGGGCGGGCAGGAAGTGAGATTCCATCCCTTCTCTGTTCAAAGTCTCCTGGTGAAAACCAGAGTCCACATAGTAACCTACAAGACCCCCGACATACACTGTACCCCTCTCACCACCATCTCCTCCTGTTCTCCTTCTTCCCTCAGCCCAACCACACTTCCCTCCAGCTCTGCCTCAGGGTGAAGGGGCCCACTTTCTTCTCTCAGATGCCACCACTCAGTGAGGCCCGTGCCAACACCGCTCCCTGGTCCTTTCCCTGCTTTCTTATTCTCTTAGCAATTAGGACCTTCCAACACCCTACGTAGTTGACCATTTTGTTTGTTTTTTTATGCCCTCATTTAAAACACAAGCTCTGTGGGCACAGGACTTCCATTTGTTCTGTTCACTGTGGAATCTCCTGTTCCTATGCTAATACTCGGCAGGTAGAGATGCTTCACACATATTTGTGAATCAATGGGTAGGTGTGGGATGGGAAGCTTTGCTCTGGAGTTACAGTTTATGAGTAGCTGAGGAAAGAGAATTGTTTTAGGAGCTAGTGAATTCTTGTAAGTATGACCCTGCCTCTTTTGCAGTAGATGCTACCGTACCACCTTACTCCTTTTCTTTGCAAGTTTTTCCTTAAAAACCATCAACTGAACCTCTACACGCTGAGAGGCACAGCAAGGGTTCTAAGGAGGTATGTGATAGGTTTATAAGACACTGAAGAGTTCAGGCTAGCATGGGAGGTTCGAGCGACTACAGAAGGCTTTGTGGAAGAGAGGACTTGAGGTAAGCCACAAAGGAGGGTGGCATTTTGATTAAGCTGTCTTGGGCTCCCTGCAAGCATGGTGGTGGTTCCTGTGGACCTGTACTGCTGTCATCTGTAAGAGTGGGTGATGGTAATGTACGTTATATATTATTATGTGTAATTATATAATTAGTATAAATTTGAGAAGTTTTTAAGTTTTTAATTGATTTTTTTTTTGTAGGGGAAGGGAGAGGGAGGAGAGACATGAGAAGCATCAACTCATTGTTGCTTCACTTTAGTTGTTCACTGATTGCTTCTCATACGCGCCTTGACTGGGCGGGAGAGGGGGCTCAAGCCAAGCCAGTGACCCCTTGCTCAAGCCAGCGACCTTGGGACCATATTGATGATCCTGCACTCAAGCCAACAACCCCATGCTCAAGCTGGTCAGCCTGTGCTCCAGCTGGCAACCTTAGGGTTTCAAACTAGGGACCTCAGTGTTTCAGGTCGACACTCTACCTGCTGCGCCACAACTAGTCAGTCATGACTTTGAAAATGTATAAAGTAATTTCCAGAAGGGATAAAAGGATTTTCTTTTCTATGTTAAAATGCTGAGTCTGCTAACATTTTCATTACCCCTATGTCATATTTTCACCTATACACAGACCTGCTTTGCCACTGATGAAGAATAAATCTTAATTTCAATAGACCTTAAATACCAGTATTCCTTAAGGTCAACATTTACTTATTTCATTTTGTTTCACTTTTTTTGTTGTTATGAAAATGTAAGTGTAGCCTTGTCCAGTTGGCTCAACAACAGAGCGTTGGCCTGGCATGTGGAAGTCCCAGGTTCGATTTCCAGTCAGGGCACACAGGAGAAGCGACCATCTGCTTCTCCACCTCTCTCCCTTTTCCTTTTCACTCTCTCTCGCTCTTCCTCTCCTGCAGCCATGGCTTGAATGGTTCAAGCAAGTTGTCCCTGGGCACTGAGGATGGCTCGATGGCCTTACCTCAGGCACTAAAAATAGCTCGGTTGCTGAGCAATGGAGCAATGCCCCAGATGGGAAGAGCATTGCCTGGTAGGGGGCTTGCAGTGTGGATCCCGGTTGGGGCACATGTGGGAGTCTATCTTTCAGCCTCCCTGCTTCTCACTAAATACAAAATAACAATAAAATAAGAAAATGTAAATGTAGGGGACAATTGTAACAGAACTAGTTAAACATCTTTCCTTTCTAGAAGAGTTCAAGGGCACTAAAAGCCCAAACTGAATGTACTGATTTGCTGAATGAAGTGTTACTAGAGACACTGGGAAGTGTGGCATAGGGAGCCGTGGAGGGGGCAGAGTTTTATCATAAGTACTATAATAGCCTGCAATTTACTCTCAGAAAAGAACCCCAGTTTGGGGGCCAAAATGGCTGGGTTCTAATTTTGCCTCCACCACTTGGAAGTTTCTTTCTGTGTCTCAAGGTTTTCACATGTAAACTGTGGATAATTATAATACCCATCTCTTAGGATCATTGTGAAGAGTAAATAATTCACTGGATGTGAAGTGCTTAGAGCAGTGGCTTATTCATATGGATCCCTCAAAGTAAATATTATAAATATGCAGTAATTACTGTCATGTCTGCTGAGAGCTGTTATTACATCACGCCTTTCCTCACTATAAAGGGGAACTTCTGTTGGGACCTTAGACATTAGTTCCTGAGGAGATGTTTCTTGTCCAGAGTTGCACAGCTTTTCACTAGCCAAATGGGCACTTCTTGATGCCCAATTTCTGTCACAGTTTCTTTCCAAGATGCTCTAAGCTTCTGGCCATAAGAAAGCAGATATATTTGTCTTATGGATTATGAAACCCAGGTGCCAAATTTCTGGTACACCCAGGTTTCCAAACTTCTATCCCAGTTATTTACCCATCGGATTATCAAGAGCAGTGAAACACTAGTTCAGTTACATATCTTTACCCACGGCCAGAGAATGAAGAGCACATACAAGTACATCATGTATGTTCAGAAGAAATCAATTCTAGTTCAACAGCTCTATTGGCTATTATACAGGTAAAGAAGATAGTAATTTAAGCTTTCAAGTAAGCACATAGGAAAAATTTACTGCACTCAAATGCTACACTTTGTAAACATCAGAGAACTTATTTTCCTAATGGAAATCAACCCAAAATTCATTTTAAAATAGAAGGGATTTACTTTCCAGTTAATTTATTGGGTTTGACAATACTTGAAGAAAGATTCTGTCGTTAAGATTCTGCCTTTGCTAGTCACGTATATTGAATTTTCCAAAAGTATATCTGTATTTTCCCTTAATTCTCCAAAAACAGTTGAACATCAATGTGTTTGAACTGTAACATAAGAGACTATACATGGTTAAATGTTTAAGTTACTCAGTTATTTGTAGCATATCAAATGAGTTGAAAAACTATGTTAAATCTTAAAGACATCATGGATTTAATATAGATCTTTTTAATGGATATTTCCCTAGATAATTTGATAGCAATTTTAAATGATGGATTCCAAATAAATATGCCATTTTGGTTTAGCATTATACTAATAATTCATTCTCCCCACCCTCTTTTTTTTTTTTTTTTTTTTTTACAGAGACAGAGAAAGTCAGAGGGGGGATAGATAGGGACAGACAGACAGGAACAGAGACTGATGAGAAGCATCAATCATCAGTTTTTCACTGTGGCACTTTAGTTGTTCACTGATTGCTTTCTCATATGTGCCTTGACCGTGCGGCTACAGCACACTGAGTTACCCCTTGCTTAAGCCAGCAACCTCGGGTCTAAGCTCGTGAGCTTTTTCTGCTCAAACCAGATGAGCCCGCACTCAAGCTGGCAACCTCAGGGTCTTGAACCTGGGCCCTCCGCATCCCAGTCCGACGCTCTATCCACTGCGCCACTGCCTGGTTAGCCCCCCCCCCCCCTTCTTTAAGGTAAGAGTTTATATGTAGTTACATAGAAATGCCTACAATGACATAAAAGAATATCATTATATATAAAGTATTAAATCCAAATTTATCTTCCAATAAGTGCATATTTGGGTCCATAAAACCCCTTTTTCATCAATCATCACTTCAGTGACATTTAGCATCCAAAACACCATAAAACATAAAAGGGTAAGGAGAAATGCATGGCTTTAATGATTAAGTCCAAGTCTCTGAAAGTTCTGGAAGTATCTCCTCTCTTAATGGTGCATATAAGACAAAATGTTCCAGCTGCTACAGTGTAATTTGCTCAACTGTGGGTAATCAGGGCCAACTATTTTATATCACCCAGTGTAAAGGGAAGGGAGTTCCTCTGAAGGGAGTAAGTCTCAATCTACTCAGGAAACCTGCCATCGCCCAGGTAATGAATGACGGCAGTCAAGAGTCCAAACTCTGAATGTCAATAGCTGGGTGTTAAACTTGTATTGATCAAGTCAGGCTTAAGGGATACACTCCAGAATTCAAGTGCTTACAATTTAGCCGAAGGATAAAGAAGTTCACGTTGACAACTTATGAAGGCGTGATACTCAATGATACCCGTCATGCCATCAGTGTTTAGTAAGCACAAGTGAGGAGCATGGGTCGGAGTCAGCATCAATACAGAACTTAATGGGAGGGGAGACCCAATTCTATTTGTTCAAGACATAAGATGAGGGAAGAGCAGGTGGGCGTGGATGAAAAAGGGAAGATGATGTTGAGTGCTCAAATGGCCTATCTCCCCAAGGAAATTTAGTCTTGGTAGAATTTTAGGGAAACTGACCAAATCTAGCAATGAAAAAACTAACTACACATCATGGGTAACTCCCAGAAGATTTCTGTGCAGATAGAAGGGATGTCACAGGAAGCTTCATTTACAGAGAAACCTCCCAGACAAGCTTTGGGGAGGAGCAAAGTAGAAAAAAGCAGCTGGTGATGGAATGCCGCCTTTGAAATAAACGGGTTGCGGCCCTGGCCGGCTGGCTCAATGGCAGAGCATCGGCCGGCATGTGGAATTCCCAGGTTCAATTGCAGGTTAGGTCATACAGGAAAGGCAACCATCTGCTTCTCCACCCCTCCTCCTCTCCTCCTTCTCTCTCTCTCTTTCTCCCTCTCTCTATCTCTCCCCCTCTCTCCCTCAGGCATGGCTAATTTGAACAAGTTGGACCCTGCTGCTGAGCAACTGAGCAAGGAAGGACCCCAGATGTTCAAAGCATCACCTCCTAGTGGGCTTGCCAGGTGGATCCCAGTCGGGGTGTATGTGGGAGTCAGTCTCTCTGCCTTCCTGCCTCTCCTTGTTAGATACATAGATAGATAGATAGATATATGGGTTTCTTTGCCAAGGGAAAGAAAAAGAATGATACGAAGACTGCCAAATTCATCTGCTTAAAAGTTATTTTAGCACAATTCCAAGTGACTTCTCATTCAATTTACAAAGTGTGTTTGGCAAAATAAAGCGATCAGGATGGGGAAGGTGGCCTATTACAGAGGAAAAAAACCACATCAATTGTGTCATCAGCTAACAAACAGGAAATGAGTTTGCTGACGGATGTTTTAACACACTGGAAGGAATTCCTCTTCTACCCCCCATGGCCTGGGACCAGTGACAATATTAAACACTGTAAGGCAACCTCATTTTATGTAGAAGAGTCAAAAAAAATTTTAAAGGTCATTTTGATTAATACTTTCCCTCTATGACTAATTCTTATTAGAGCAGAATAACCCTCCCCCTCCCCAGTTAATAATTAAATATTAAAACTTCAGGGGCTGGATAAAACTGTTAGCTTTATTTTTCATTACAAACCATGGAAAGAACGACTCCTAAAATGTTATTTGGCAAAATGTTATTTGCCATGGCAGAAAACCAAATTTTAACATTTCTTCTCTTCACCTACACAAATTCGTTTCCGGAGACTTGAAGACCTAAACCTGACTGAAACGAAGGCGAAGGCTGCCCGATGCCCCTGACTCACGCGAGTGTGCGAAGGGCGCGCAGGTTCTGGTCGAGCACCACCAGAGCGCAGCCAAAGTGGAGGCGATAGCATTTCACTGTAGAATGAAAAAGCCCTATCACTGGCGGGAGTGGAGCATCACCAAGGTTACTCAATATCAAATAGCCTGCAAAGATTCTAAACCAACACTGGAGACTTCAGTTGTACAGTGAATGATAACAGACCTTATCCACTGTACCTTCAATGTAGCATTTTTATGCTGCCCTGAGCGAAATATAGAGGCCACTCAAGTTACTCACTTTATCAGGAATTAAAATAGAATTGCTGAAACAGCAGACTGGCTACAGACACAAAAACAAAACAAAAGCCTTTTGTTTAAACAATCCGTAGTGCTTTGTTAAGACCTGGATCATTTAAATGACTGTCTCTGCTACCCTAACTTCTCTGTGTTGCTTATCATTAGAAAAGGACACGTCTCTCTACCTCGTGTAAAAGTAATGAGTGTTCATTTTTCCTTTGCTCTTGCACCTCGACTTCCTCTCCCAGGTTATAAACTACTCACTTCGGTTACGATGCTCAGGGTAGTCAGTATTACAAAAACTTTGATGAGCCATCATATCCAATACAAGAAGCTAAACTGCCCGTTTTGTACAGCACTTCCCACTCGTCCAGTCCTTATTTTTGCCTTTGCTCTTCTCTTTTCTCAAGAGAATTTAATCCATTGTTTTAGCGGGTTGAGCAACTTTCCCTAAGGACACACATTCCAAAAGAAATACCTGTATTTCTTTTTAAGACTTCAACGAAATTTTCATTTATCTTTGCAAAGTCCACCTAATTAATTCACAAGCACCAAACAGGAGAGCGCCAAAACGAGCTATCCTTCTCACCAAAGAACTAGGCGCCAATTCAACCCAATGAGCAGCGTCAACATTCTTTTGCTCCGTCTCAAAAAGTGCTTTCTCGGGTTCTCAGTTAGGAGACAGAGGGTGAAACCGGACCTCTGCCTGTGCCCCTCGGGTCCCTGCCTGCCACCTCCTCAGGGAACACTCTCCCATTCTCTCTGTGCCTCTTCCCCTCCGATGGCTCCTTCTGACTACAGTTGTGTTTTAATTGGCTCTAGCTTTTAAAACACCAATAACATTACCTTCACCCTGCCACCACCTCAAAATACTGCCCCTCTTCCCTCTGCTTGACAGCTTTTACTTTCTTTCTTAAAAAATATTCGTATTCTGCTTCTGCTTATAAAAATAATTATCTCATGAAATCTGGCTTTTTAAATCCAGAGACTTCCTTAAAACTGCTCTTTTGAAGGGCACGGGAGGCCACCTAATAATTCAGTAGCCTTTCCTCAGCCTTCTCTCCCCATCCGTGAGCACCGTGATGACTGCCCCATCCTACTCACTTTCTTCTTCCTCAACTCCTCTTGCCAACTCTTTCCCAGCCCTAAAATAAACCTTCCCCGCTCACCCCTGAACTTCCTGCATCCCTAATCTCTCCCGCACACTCACCAGTGGTTCTGTGGCTTTGGCTCTCATCTCTCCCGAATTCTAGATGACCTTCCCAGGACCTGCACTAACCCAGCGGTGGTTATAGCACCCTGCACTGGGCCTCGTGCTGGGGTCACACCAGTGACAGGCAAAGGGCCTGTTCCCAAGGATCTCGCTATCAGGTGGGGAGAGATGTATGTAAATACAATGACGCAGCTTAGTATAAGTAGTGTGACAGAGGGGACTAAGGGCCCGTGGGAATGTGTGGGAATGTGTGGGAAAGCGTAGGAGGCATGCAGGGTCTGCCCTGGGGAGTCTAGGAAAGCTCTGTGGGGACCGGGGCACCCACAAGGTTCTTAACGGAGGAACAGGAGCTGACCAGGTGCGAGAGGCGGAGGTTCAGAAGGGAGAAGGAAAGGACTGGAACCTCCGTGGAGAACAGGCGTAGACAAGACAAGCTAGCGTTCCCCTGGACCTCATCTTCATGTGTGAAGGCACATGGCAAAGCCCTTGGGTGGAGGGCAGAGAAGCAGGGGGAGAAAGGGTGCTTTGGAGATGAAGCTAGACGAACAGGGGTCAGATCATCAAGGTTGTCAGGTGTGAGGATGTTAGGTTTCATCCTGCCAGTGATGAAGAGCTGGTAAAGAATTTTATTTTAGGCCCTGGCCGGTTGGCTCAGCGGTAGAGCGTCGGCCTGGCGTGCGGGGGACCCGGGTTCGATTCCCGGCCAGGGCACACAGGAGAAGCGCCCATTTGCTTCTCCACCCCCCCCCTTCCTCTCTGTCTCTCTCCTCCCCTCCCACAGCCAAGGCTCCATTGGAGCAAAGATGGCCCGGGCGCTGGGGATGGCTCCTTGGCCTCTGCCCCAGGCGCTAGAGTGGCTCTGGTAGCGGCAGAGCGATGCCCCAGAGGGGCAGAGCGTCGCCCCCTGGTGGGCAGAGCGTCGCCCCTGGTGGGCGTGCCGGGGGGATCCCGGTCGGGCGCATGCGGGAGTCTGTCTGACTGTCTCTCCCCGTTTCCGGCTTCAGAAAAATACAAAAAAAAAAAAAAAATTATTTTATTTATTTATTTTTTTGTATTTTTCCGAAGCCAGAAACGGGGAAGCAGTCAGACAGACTCCCGCATGCGCCCGACCGGGATCCCCCCGGCACGCCCACCAGGGGCGACGCTCTGCCCATCCAGGGTGTCACTCTGTTGCAACCAGAGCCACTCTAGCGCCTGAGGCAGAGGCCACAGAGCCATCCCCAGCGCCCGGGCCAACTTTGCTCCAATGGAGCCTTGGCTGCGGGAGGGGAAGAGAGAGACAGAGAGGAAGGAGAGGGGGAGGGGTGGAGAAGCAGATGGGCGCCTCTCCTGTGTGCCCTGGCCGGGAATAGAACCCGGGTCCCCCGCACGCCAGGCCGACGCTCTACCGCTGAGCCAACCGGCCAGGGCCTGGTAAAGAATTTTTAACATAGGAGAGGCATGATCAGAGTTACACTTTAAAGACAACACCCAGGGCCAAGGGCCAGGCTCAGTGATACCACCATCGTCAGTCTGGTACACGAGTTACTCATACATCACCTTATCTCCCCAGCCAGCTCTAGGCCTTCAGCAGAAAGCAGCAGAGGTGTTCATCGCTGACTCACCTACAATATCCAGCCCGGGGCCTCATTGGTAGGAGCCACTTGGAAAACTTTTATGTCAACACAAACTTAAGATTCTCAACAATCCATTTGTCAGGACTGAACGCTCAGCAGTCAATTACATCTTTGTGTCAATAAATTTCACACATATCACCTTTAAGCAGTTAAGTACTGAGAGGCCAATCAGAATTTTAGAGCCCAGATGGAAACTTAGGAGATCATAAACTGTTTTCCAGAAGAGGAAGCCAAGTTCAAAAGTGGGATGACTTTCCATGTCCCACAGGCTACGGGCAGCCCTGGGATCAGCTTCCTGGTCTCCCAGCTCATCTTCTGGAAGTCCTAACAGAGCAAGGTGCCCACACTGCGATGGCTGAGAAAGAGGAGACACCGTACTTCCAGCCTCATTCAGTGGCTTTCTCAGAATAATGTAACACTCCTCCTCCCCCCAGTTCTAGGGCTATCTTTGTTTAAACCAGAAAATAACTTAAAATTCTATATGAATGAATGCAAGTAATTTAATGTTTCTTACTTGTAAAAAATTTAAAAGACTCTTTAACCAGTGATATTTCACCTTCTTTTACAAATCAATTTTCCTGAAGGATTCTTCAGGAAGAACACAAGCAATGAACTAGGGGAAGAGGAGACTCAGTTGGAAGAGCAAAGTCATTGGTGTATTAAATATTTCCAAATCCTTATCTTTCTTTTACTTGTCTCTTTTATAACCGGTGGCTTTTTTCAATCCATTGAGTCACTAATGAGCTATTATAACCCAGTAAGTGCTAGATGTCATCAAGCTGAAGCATAGTTTAGATATTAGTCAGGATGCTTCACAACGAAGCTTCCTTTCCTTATTCCTTTTAAACTTATTTGAATTTTCATGAAATTGGGAAAGAGGGAAGAGATTTCTTTAGCAACTGGGAAGCCACTACCTTAGGCATCCATGAGCTAGCTATTCTGCATTCCCTAAATCAAGTTTGGCTACATGAACAAAATCTGCCCTGGGCTTTTAGCTTCCCAGAGTGAGCCCTGTCCCTAGGACCTTTCTGAAAGCTGAGAGCAGCTGAAGAGGCCTCAACGGAAGGGCCTCTGGGTCTCAGGTCACAGTAGGCCAGCGTGGGCGGAGGCTAGACACTGGATTTCCAGGCCTGGCATGGTCGTCTATATACTGCCCAGTAGCTATAAACTGATCCCATAGCTTCTATGGGCCTTGGTTTATTCACCTACACAAAGTAATGGGGCTCGACTAATGAGAGGACCTGGGAGGACCCTTCCAGGCATCTTTCCGAGGTTGGTGGTGAGTGAGGAGAAAGGCTCTTTGCTTATGTGGAGGAAATGAACCTGTTAACTGTCTGTGGCTGCCACTGTCACCAGATGACGTTTCTTGTTTTGACTATGTCCCTCCTCCCTGCAGCATATATCTGGAGTACAATGGGTGGGAGAGAAAGTACCAGCTAAATCCCGACAGCCATTTGGGAAAGAGAGCTGAAATTTATAAAAAGATGTATCTGTATTTCATTGCATGTAAATTACAATGCACTCTTCCTTGACTCCACAAACTGCTTCCATTTTGAGATAAAAACTCATTTTACTCCCATGTAAGCAGATATTATGATCTTTGTTTTACCGATGAGAACAGCTTGAATGGTTGGAAGAACAAATTCTGAATTAAACTCAAATCAGATACTGCAGTACTATATAAGAGGCAGGCTCTGAACCTAGATGTGACTCCTGTACTTTTCACTAACCCTGGACTTTCCTATTAGAAAGCTAGGACAATGGGAGGTTTCTGGAATTTAGGCTTTATCTAGGTTTTTTGTTTGTTTGTTTGTTTTTGTATTTTTCTGAAGCTGGAAACGGGGAGAGACAGTCAGACAGACTCCCACATGCGCCCAACCGGGATCCACCCGGCACGCCCACCAGGGGCGAAGCTCTGCCCACCAGGGGGCGATGCTCTGCCCCTCCGGGGCATCGCTCTGCCGCTACCAGAGCCACTCCAGCGCCTGGGGCAGCGGCCAAGGAGCCATCCCAGCGCCCGGGCCATCTTTGCTCCAATGGAGCCTTGCCTGTGGGAGGGGAAGAGAGAGACAGAGAGGAAGGAGGGGGGGTGGGGTGGAGAAGCAAATGGGCACTTCTCCTATGTGCCCTGGCCGGGAATTGAACCCGGGTCCCCCGCACGCCAGGCCAATGCTCTACTGCTGAGCCAACCGGCCAGGGCCTGTAGTCTAGTTTTTAAAGCTGATTTTCCAACTGCAGTTGACATAGAATATTAGTTTCAGGTGTACAACACAGTGATTAAGATATTTACATATCTTATGAAGTGACTGCACAGGTCATATTCTATTTTTTGATCAGGAATAGTAATGGTTACATAAATGTGTACTTTATATTTGTTTGTTAAACTGTACATGTTTTATGTATTTGTCTGGTATATACATCATCTTTTTTTAAGTGAGAAGGAAAAAAAAAGAGGAAGAATTTAATATTGTTAGCAAAAGGCGGGGGAGGCAGGTGCTCATCTCCAGTGTGCGTGAAGTGGAAGATGCATCACTCCAGGAGAGAGAGTGCTCCATCAACATCCGCAAGGCTGTGCAGAGAGTCATCTCCCAGACAGCCCTGTGAACAGTGCCACAGGGCCCCCAAGAGGAGAAGCTATAGCCCAAACCACAGGGCATCTGGGACACCCCATGGGCCCGCTGTGCCCAAGGCAGACTGCGCACAGCCAAGGCCCCTCCTCACGTCCAGAACAGAAGGACTGGTCTGAAATCAAAAGGGAATAGGAGACTTCTTATAAAAGAAGGGCAGATGCAGCAGCCCTTGGATAAAGTCTGTGTGTCAGGTATACTGACAGAGAAACCTGGCAACACTACTTGGAAATACGGAAATATACATTCATAATTATAAGAAAGGTACTGTTCCCTAACGTTGAACAGGTTGGTATGTGTGTGTGCGTGTACACATGCACACGCGCACACACACACTGTTTTTAATCATTTGGAACAAATGGTCGTTTCTTCACATGGTAAATCCTCAACTCCTGTATCTCCAGATATAACAAATGTCACCCTCGGACTCTGAGTCGATACAAGCCAGATTCAGCATTCCTCCCTCCGCTCACACATCCAATTCGAGAACCACGGAGCAGACTGACCTGCTAAAATGGATTTCTTCAGAAAGAAAGAAAACTGTGACTGAAGAACATTCCTGACAATAGCAACAGATGCTCTGGGAACCAATTCAGGTAGGAGTGTACACAGACACATAACTATGCTGCCTGTTAAACACACTGCGAGAAAGTATGTTTATCCCTCTCCCAAGCTGGGCTTTTGGGGGCGGAGCCTTAAAAATAGCATGGCTTCATTTCCGCCTTTAATGTGCCCTTAATTTTCAAACGAGGTCTCTAAGTTGTAAGAAATAGCATCCGGACCTCTCACTGAACCTGAGCATGCCCACCCTACCCCTCTACCCCCCCTTTCCCTCTTAATTGTGGCCCTTTTAATAAAGCTAAAAATTGTCCAGACAAAAATGTAGTTAGGTAAAGGTTACGCTCATCATCACAGCTAACACTGATGAGGTTCATGAAGGGTTCAAACAGCTAGGGAAATAAAAGGGGAGAATTCTTCTAGAGAGTCAGTAAAAAGCTAAGTGAATTCTTCATGGATAATGGGATCCATTTTCAGAAATTCACTATTCATTGCTAGCCAGATGTCCTGGTGAGCCAAATATCAAAATACTATTTTTACATCTTGCTATATAGCAAGGTTCTCCAATAAAATAGAAGGAACAAAATGGATTACTCATTGTGACTAATTAGCTATCTTTCTAGATATTTAAGCAAAGAATGTAGAGGTCAAATGAACTTAGACTGACTCCTTATATAACATCATACTTTAATAGTGCCATTTTTTCTTTTTAATCTTCACTGATAATGAGGCAATAAGTACTCTGCACTCGTTTTCTCTGTTTATCTCGGGCTGCTAACATGGTAGAGGTGAAGTGGGACAGACAGTCCTGTACATGTGATTAAAAGTAAATGAAGAAAAAGAGAACTCAGATGTTCTTTCTTATTTCATCTTTGTCAACCACTGTTCGTCAAGTTAATATCTAACTACAATCTCTTAAGGAGTATATAAATCCAGACTTTAAAAGTTGGCTTCACCCTGGCTGGGTGGCTTAGTTGCTTAGAGAATTGTTCCCATACGCCAAGGTTGAGGGTTCAATCCCTGGTCAGGGTACATACAAAAATCAACCAATGAATGCACAGATAACGGAAGAACAAAATGATGTTTCTCTCCCTCTCTCACAAAATCAATTTTTAAAAAAGTCTAGTTCCAAGAATTTTCCGAAGTTATTAATTTTATTAATGGTAAAATCCCTTCGATGAACCATTTTAGGGCATTAAAACAACTACTAAAGCATTTACCTTTTCAAAATTAAATCCAAGTCCAGGCAAAACCAGTGGTGATGGTATTTCATATGGATGTACTGAACAGTCAGAAAGGAAATAAAATAAAATAAAAAAGTCTATAGACAGATGTTGAATTTTCCGAGGGAAGAAGAGAGAAGCTCCGATCTGGTACTTGACACTACACGAAAGGGGGAGGGAAGCACGCGTCCTTGGAGCGCGATCCAAACACGCAGCGCCTGAATATTCAAACTCACACACACCTTTCCACAAGCCTGCTCTCCAGGCCGACCACGCAGCGCAGAGCGGAGAGAAACGTGAGCAACCGTGCTGCCTCGGGGCTGTGTCCTGGGAACAGTGCCATTTAATACTCTTACTAATTATTTGGGGGAGGAAAGTGAGCTACAAGGAAAAAAGGTCCCTGTTGAAATTTACTAAAGATAATCACTAGGAACAAAAGGGCTCTGGAAGAAACTGTGGTTGGATGTAGGTGCACTACGTGACCGTCATCAGGAAGGCAAATCAAAGTACAACTCCAAGGCCATACTCAGGGCCTGACTAATGCCGTTCTTCTTATGTAAGCTTGTCGTCTCCAAGTATATACGGTTCTCAGGTTAACAGGGAGGGAACCAATAATGTCCTCATTTCTGGACAGTTAAATGCCAAGCCTCTAAGATATAGAATAGCGTAATAAGATACATATGAGATCATCTAAGTGTTATAGAAGATTAAAGGGACATAAGTGAGGGCTATGATCTATGGTCTCTATAGTTCTGTTCAGAATACCAAATCTATTGTGAGTCCCCTGATAGTCATCCCTTCTCTCGCTAAGCAGAAATTATCAGCTTTCTCGAATCCTACATAGCAATATTTTGGCCCATCTCTTGAGTATTTTTCACATTGTGATTTGCACTATAAATAAAAGTTTAAATTCCTTGAGAGCCAGGACCCTGCCTTTGTATTCTGCACATCTGTCAGGAGAACAGATTTCTAGCAAATGGCCGTTAAAGGCAATATAGCGCAACAGCTAAGAGTCTGAGCTCTGCAGCCTGAGACCGTCCAAGGGTAAGCGCTGGTTCCCCCCCTAGCTTTGAGGCGCTAGGACAGTTTCTAATCTCCGGGACTCCATTTTCTCACAGGTAAAACTGGCACAGCAATAGTGAGCAGTAGCATTATTGTGAGGATTAAATGAGATAATTAACACCTGTAATGGGCTTAGGATGGTACTTGGCATAAGTGAAGTGTTTAATGAATGCTAGGTAGTAATCGTGGTCATAGTAACAGTACATTAATGAATTAATTACTTAATAAATAACTACTACAACAAGGAAAAACTGTCATAAAAATTAGAGGAGGTCCTCAACCTGGGTTTTCCTGGGTTTGATTCAATAACAGTATTTCTCTCAGACTTAAGTCTTCCATAATTAGGTAAAATATAGGACACACACTTCAATTCAATTTGAGATAAACAAGTACATTTTTAGTACAATTATGCCTCAATATTGCATGGTTGGAGAAAACTGGTATAACAGCTTCCAGTAGAATAAGAACATTGGTTTGCTGTTTTAAGAAGAAGTCTCTAACTCTTAAAAGCCAGTGCTACCTCTTTTAAAACACTTCTTTCTTTTACAACTTCTAGGAAGCCCTCCTTGTCACACATTGACACTTTTTGACAACAATGATAAGTTGAAGTAAAAAAGAGAATTTTGAACTGGATCTAGGAGGACACGCTTTCTGTTCTAGCAGACGAGTGTACTCTGACTCACAGCTGACAAGAACCTACGCTTATAGGAGCCGGGTGGCTGCTGCTCAAATTGATAAATCAAACAATTTATACCCTTTCAAAGTTTATATATAGGTCCCCTTTCCTCCCAACTTGAACTACACAGAAAAAACTATTAGAAAGTCTAGCTTTAAGAAATTTGCGGCCTGACCTGTAGTGGTGCAGTGGATAAAGCATCAACCTGGAAATGCTGAGGTCGCCGGTTCGAAACCCTGGGCTTGCCTAGTCAAGGCACATATGGGAGTTGATGCTTCCTGCTCCTCCCCCTTCTCTCTCTCGCTCTCTATTCCTCTTTCCCTCTCTCTCTCTCTCTCTCCTCTCTGAAAAATTAATAAAGTCCTTAAAAAAAAGTCATTAAAAAAAAAAAGAAAGAAATTTGCTTTGAATACTCACAATGGTTTCAAAAGTGCAGTGGCAAAATTTCCCACGTCAGCAGGGGCTTAATCGGATGAAATCAGTACTGGTGGTTTTAACTCACTAACGGGTTTCTAAACTGTTGAGAGTTCTTGGAGGACATATCTGTGAACAAGCAGGCTTCTACAGAGGTCAGAACATAGTAGGCATGTAGGTTGGGAGTGTTACGATATCTTAAAAAGACACTGCATACTATGTGTTCACTATAAACAGGTTTTCTTTTACAAATACCAATCAAATTTATGCTTTCAATCCTAACGGCTGGTCGTCCAAGAACAGCACCCTTACCCCTCAGGACTGATTTGAGGTTGAGCTTGGCCTGGCGGTGCAGGTCCTCCACGCAGGGGGGTCTCGTGGCCGGAAGGAACACGTTCTCCTGCTGGTGCCATGGGGCCGTGTAGTGGACTGTCCACCGGCTCTCCTCATCTAGGTTGGAAACCGCTGAAGAGAGAGAGAGAGAGAGAGAGACAATCAATTCATCTGTCAAATGAAGCTTTAATGGCTCCCAATATATTATATCAACATGGGTTTTTTGATGCATAACACATCCATGGTAAGGGCCAGCAAGAGGGAAATGGAGCAAATGCTGAGCGAGACTTCATCTTAGAGCGACCCCTTCATCCAGGGGTCCCTCCCACAGTGGTCTGTCTCTAATGGAACCAGTGAAACTCCCCAGCATGTTTTGGTAGAATTGTTTACTCAGTTACGTCCTAGCATTTTCGGCCCTCCCTCTAATCCAATAGAAAGTGACTGACAACATTCACAGAGACCTCCAGTTCTTAATCAAGGCCACTAGGGCAGTTATCTGTCACTCAATCACGCAGTGCCACTGCATCAACAGATGTCAGATCACCAAACCAGAAGCAAAGTTCCTACTGAGAGGATGACACCAAATCTTTCCTCCCTAAAAGATTATTTTATAACATCACGGCTATAAACTCAATTAAATAAAAAAATTAATCATAAATATTTAATGTAATATACTTAAACAACACCTAATAGAAGTAGAAATCAATTCGTGTTACAAAATTTTCTCTCTGTATTTCTTGCTTTCACAAAATATTTTTATATTAACATGTTTTTTGTAATTCCAATTACAATTTACTTTTCCCAACATAATCCAATTCAACTGAGTTTTCCCAACACAACAGTGATGAAAACATTAGAGGGGGTAATGATAGGTGACCATGAGAGAATGCTAACTCTCTACAATCATTTTCCTTTATTCCCCCCTAGGCCTTGAAGACCTCTTTGTCTATTATACTTTCCCTGACAACACAACTTCAAATGGCATACCAGTGGAACAGCAAACAAACCCATCAACAATTGTTTAGTACTTTCTACCTACCTGCCAGCGTAAGCCAAGCACAGGGTAGACTATAGAAGTATGAGAGAAAGACCCTGAGTCATTTACAGGGGGCAACAAGTTTAATGCCTGCGAAATCAGCAGATACTAGAGTTGTGAGTCAGGGTGAGTCTTCTTGAACTCTGAACTAGAGGAAGTGCACACTGGGAATACCCATTTCTACAAGTAACACGTCTCTGCTAACTAGGCCATAAAACAGATTCTCAAAATAAAATGAGCAGGCATGCATGAACTGTTGAACTTTTTATTTGAACATACTTAAAATGAACTCAGTGGACTCCAAAGCACGACCACTAGAGCTATTATAAAGACCAAGTGAACTTATAACAGGTAGAGTCTTAGCCGCAACGGAACTCACGGAAAGCCTGGTTTGGGCGGGAGCAGCCAAGTTACTCGAAAGGAGCAGCTGAGTTTCTTCATGAAGAACCATCATGAAGGAGAAAGTGGGCATTTCCCAGCGCCCAGAGGGACCTGTGCCCAGGTTAGCTCCCACCCCATTATGCCATCTTTTCTATAGCTACTAAATTCTACACGCCTTGCCTCCACACGATTCATTTCATAAACCATCCTACCTTCTCCACCAATTGCTAAATGGAAAAATAAGTATTGAAAACTAGACATCAACTTGAAAGCAGAAATGTCTGGTGTGCTTTTTCTGCTTTTAACGGTTGACAAAGATGCATGCAAATTAAGCAACTGGCATTTCACATGTCACCACTTGTTGAAAATGTTTTGCACGGGCATATAGCTCTCAATCTGAACACAAAACATCCACAAAGACCTGACTTAGTTCTCATTTCCGTATCTGAAAACCTGGCACAGTGCAGAACTTACTGTGTGCCCCCAAAGAGGGGGCACTGGTTAATTACAATGTTTCGTGCCGAGGTCCATTTATCTGAAAGACTGAACTACCATCCTTCATAGTTGAGAAGTACTGAGAATTGGAAGTCTTCCTATTTGCCAGTCACAAATCACATCCAAGTACTGGTATTCGAGTCTGTGTAATCACACCCGGGCCTCAGTGCAGCTACCAGCTGGCAGCTGTGAGCGCAGCTCTCTTCCCTGGGCATCCCGCTCTCACTCTGGCGAGGGGAGATTTTAATCAGTCCACCTGAAGACAGCCTCGGGGGAGGGAGCTGCAGAGCGATCCCAGGGTGCCGTTCTTTGTTGCTTTTTCCAAAGTTTCTCTTACCCAACGGCTCCGTCCCATGCACATTCGTCCAGTTTAAATCACTGGTCCCCAAACTAACTAAAACTAATGCACCAGTACCTCTGTAAAAATAAGACCGTGGGTTTGTAAAAATTATGTTTTCCCAAGCAATAAAGTAGCAGCTGGATGAACGAAGTTTAAACTAATGCTAAGTACACAATGAAGCCACACCACAAAAGCGGTGTACTTCACGGTGACTGATCAGTCTAGACAGAGCTGTCCTCCAGCTCTAAAATACAAAAGAGAGAGTGCCAGAGAGTTTCAGCGGATCATCTCCACCAAAAATATGTGACACATGACACAGAGGTTGCTTGCACAGTAAGGCAAAGAATAAAAAAGCCATACGTCAGGGTGGACATAAGTACCAGATCCCCCCCGCCCCGCCCTTCTTCAAAGGGTTCCTTTTGAGAAGCACAAAAGCAACGAATTCACCTGAAATCTGAGCCATAAATAAATAAAGCACGCTGAGATCACATAATTCCGCCCCAGAGTTACAAAAGTGTGTGGGGTTTGAACAACCTGGCAGAGAATGGAGTTTAACTGGTGTCCATTAGGCTGTGCCGCTCAAAAGGATGAAACAGTATATATAAAACACACACACATACACAGACTGGGAAGAAAAGAAACTACTTACTTTTCTTCTTAAAAAGTTTAATTAAAGACTTGATCTTTGCATTAATGAAGACCACCATTTCCGGGATGCCTACCTAAGGGCTTAGAAATTTAAATCACATTAGCAGCTAAGTCCAGCAGGCAGGTGGCAAGCTGCATCGTTCTGCTCCCGATTCTAACTTCTTGCTCTGTTCTCCTATCACTCGACATCTGCCCAGGCTGATGTAACCTGGAGGCTGAGCTTATTGTCAGGCAGTTACAAACCATTAACAGTCCTTGAACCTGAAAATCTCCCCCCTGAAACCTAATCTCCAAGGCTGAGAGCCGCCAGTGACAACAAGTGCAGAAAGGGAAAGCCAATCACAGTCCTTATCTGCACGACAGCCACATCTTCTTTCTGCCTCCGGGCTCATTGATTCAGCTTTCTCTCCAGCAGATCGGAAGGTCCTCCTCTCTGGAGTCCACAGAGTAGGGCAGCTTTCCTCTACGGAAGTCCAGGGGAAGCCACCGTGCTCCCCATTTTCACTAGGCCGTGACGAACGTCCAGTTCTTTTTACTGGAGCCAAGTCTTACAGCAGGTCTCTGTTGATTCTTTGACTCTCCAGTTAATTCTGGTATTTGAACTGACTTAGGGGGAAAAAAGAGGCAAACTATTGTTTCCCCAACCACGCCCCCGGGCTCTGCCTCCCACACCAAAGGAGCATTTACAAGCAGTAAAACTTTACAATAGGATCTCCATAAAGCTCTAAGTGATGACTGGGTTGCATTTTCGTGCAAATTAGTACGCCCAGTCTTCTCACCCAGTTTGTTGCTTTTTAAGCCAGCGATGGAGAATCAGCATTGTAATTGTTCCAAAGGTTGATGTTATCCCATCTAGCTGTCACAGCTCCCTCCCTCTCAAAACCCCAACTTACCCACTCCAAAGGAGAGTCATTCAAATCTGTATTTTCATTTAATTGTCATCTGAGCACCTGACTCAAATCTCTCTCTCTCTCTCTCTCTCTCTCTCTCTCTCACACACACACACACACACACCCTCCCTGTGAAGAAGAGGGGTAATTTCAAGCAAACATTGACTGGGTTTCTCTTTAATGTGGGCACAATACTGTACTGAGTTCTGGCTCTTCTGTCCATTTGTAATTAACCCAGAGAACCAGGAACACAAAGGGAGAGAGAAGAATCAGAAACGGGGTTTAAGCAGGCACTAGAAAGATACACTTTGGAGTAAAGGACCAGGAACAAGAAGGAAAAGAATACAGACAGGAAATATTATGAAAACGAACAAAGGAAAACAATGCTCCTCACTCCCTCCCCAACTCCTCTGCTGCAAAACAGTTTTTAAAGCATGTTACACAACCTCTTATTTCATAGCTTTGGGCCAGAATTTATAACCGAATGGAAAAATGTAATAATCCACTAATTCAAAACATTTAGTTTATAACAAAAGCTCTTAGTCAAAGACTAAGATTTATATTAGGGGCTCCCTCTAGGAAAAACTTTGGATAGTTCCTCTTCAAATCCCGCCCCCCCCCCCTTAACCTTAGAGTTTGAACAACAACAAAAGCAAAGCAAACAAACAAAAGAACACACTATCATATTACCATACATATATATTACAGATTTCCAATTTGTGTTCTTTCATCCTAGGCATAGCTTTACTTAAAAGTAACTACATGGCCATATGCCATATAAACAACGGAGACTGTATGGTAAATTATATAACTTCCTCAAATGAGTGAGCTAAGTTTCCCTTAGGCAAAGAAATGTATAAGGTCTACTGGAAAGTTCTGTCCGTTTTTGGAATAAAACAAAATACAAATTTTTCTTACCGTCAATAAACTTTATTAAATAATATAATTGCCATTATTATTAATGAGTTCTTGCCAGCGTGAGTGCAATTTGTATATCCCATTTTTGAAAAATGTTTTATCTTTTGATGCGAAAAACTGAACCAGTGCTTGGTTGATATCTTCTTCATTTTTGAAGTTTTTGCCCTTCAAAAAATTTTGTAAGGACAATAACAAGTGATAGTCGGAGGGTGCTAAGTTCGGGGAATATGGTGGATGCGACAGACATGCTTCTGTAGCATTTCTTCCTTGTTGAAATTCGTAAAAATTACAGTGGCGTAAATGAACTTTATCAGTTTCCATGGGTACACTAGCGCTTCACACATAAAACTAACGTGAATCAACTTTGTTTTAGTTAATTTGCTACGTCAGTATGTATACATTAAGTGATAAAAATAGAGAGGCACACATGCGCCAAATAAACATGTGCTTACGTGTCAAAACTTGTTGTGATGGAAACGGACAGAACTTTCCGGTAGACCTTATATAAGCAACAGTAACCTTGCTCTGCTTCAAGAGCTGCCTCTCCAGCTCCTGGCACGAGAGACAGGTAGTAGTAGCATGCTCTGGACAGAAGCCCGCCACACGTTGAATACCACCACACACACCTGCAACTGAAAACAGCATGTAGCTTTTCCTGTATACAGAAACTGCATCCGAACACAGATCCACTCCTTAAAAGGTAAACACTGAGCACATCCTCAATACCACTCACTTGGCAGACATCAGGGAGGTCCCTGGCCTCACGGAGCTTACTTTATTTGACGACAAACTACAATCACAGGATACATTAGAACAGGGGTCCCCAAACTTTTTACACAGGGGGCCAGTTCACTGTCCCTCAGACTGCTGGAGGGCCGGACTATAAAAAAAACTATGAACAAATCCCTATGCACACTGCACATATCTTATTTTAAAGTAAAAAAAAAACAAAAAAAAACAAAACAAAAACGGGAACAAATACAGTATTTAAAATAAAGAACAAGTAAATTTAAATCAACAAACTGACCAGTATTTCAATGGGAACTATGGGCCTGCTTTTGGCTAATGAGATGGTCAATGTCCGGTTCCATATTTGTCACTGCTAGCCGTAACAAGTGATATGATGTACTTCAGGAGCCGTGACGCGTGCGTCCCGCGTCACCGGAAGTAGTACTGTACGTGAGCGACACCGCACTTTGCGGTGCCACCACATACAGTACTCCAGGAGCACAGGATGCATCCTGTGCTCCTCTCACTGACCACCAATGAAAGAGGTGGCCCTTCTGGAAGTGCAGCAGGGGCTGGATAAATGGCCTCAGGGGGCCGCATGTGGCCCGCGCGGGCCATAGTTTGGAGACCCCTGCATTAGAAGATGGTAAGTGCAATGGACAAAAGAAAAAGGTGAGTTCTGGGATGAGCAGGGGGCCAGGCTGCAGTATTCAACAGGAGTCAGGATAGAGCTCAGGGAAAAGGTGCAATCTGGGTAAAAGTTTCAGGAGGCAATGACAGTAAGACAAAAATCTGGACTGTGAGTCCCACCTGCTGTATTTGAAAGAAGGAGACCTGTTAATGGGGTAGAGATCTTCCCAGTGCGCCAGGACTAGACAGAAAATAGACAGTAGTACAAGTCACGCAGGGAGCACTTTCCTTCCTCACTCCAAGTGTTGAGCTCGGTTTCAAATGGCCACGCCGTGTCAAGATAACGCCACTCTCTGGTTCCACAGCGGTCAGGGGTGAGTCCAGGGCTGGAACATGGGCTTCCCTGCCAGCATCCCAGGCACCTCGCCCTCCGTGGTTACTCCCAGCCACCTCGTAACCCCCTCAGTCCACACCTTCAGGCAGCAACCCAGTGAATTATGGTTTCTGCCGTTACATACTGCATTGGGTTTGCGAGAGTGCGTTCATTATACATAAAAATTTCCCCTATAATTTCATCATCCTTCATATCCTGCAAAGAGGCATGAGAACTGGGAAGTGCTTTCATCTTATAATTTGCACTGCCTGGATGTCAGAGTTTTGTTTTTATGGAAATGACTAGTAATTTTTAATTGCTCAATTTATACATTCAGCAGAAAACACAGAAATCCACGGTACTTCCTATTCCGATGTTAGCCCTGTAACAAGAGCAACAGCGAAGTTCTAATTTCCAAACGTGGAAAATGTGTCAGCACAGCACAGGTGGGCAGGCAGCTCCACAGTCACCCCACTCAGGACGCAGGACGCTTACTGTACAGAAAAGTGCCCTCTCCATCCCTCGGTTTTCTCATCTGTGAAATGGGGATAAACACCACTATCTATAACAGGGGTCCCCAAACTTTTTACACAGGGGGCCAGTTCACTGTCCCTCAGACTGTTGGAGGGCCAGACTATAAAAAAAACTATGAACAAATCCCTATGCACACTGCACATATCTTATTTTAAAGTAAAAAAACAAAACAGGAACAAATACAATATTTAAAATAAAGAACAAGTAAATTTATTTATTTATTTTTATTTTTTATTTTTTTTGCATTTTTCTGAAGCTGGAAACAGGGAGAGACAGTCAGACAGACTCCCGCATGCGCCCGACCGGGATCCACCCGGCACGCCCACCAAGGGCGACGCTCTGCCCACCAGGGGGCGATGCTCTGCCCATCCTGGGCATCGCCATGTTGCAACCAGAGCCACTCTAGCGCCTGGGGCAGAGGCCACAGAGCCATCCCCAGCGCCTGGGCCATCTTTGCTCCAATGGAGCCTTGGCTGCGGGAGGGGAAGAGAGAGACAGAGAGGAAGGCGCGGCGGAGGGGTGGAGAAGCAAATGTGCGCTTCTCCTGTGTGCCCTGGCCGGGAATCGAACCCAGGTCCTCCGCACGCTAGGCCAATGTTCTACCGCTGAGCCAACCGGCCAGGGCAGAACAAGTAAATTTAAATCAACAAACTGACCAGTATTTCAATGGGAACTATCCTCCTCTCACTGACCACCAATGAAAGAAGTGCTCCTTCTGGAAGTGCGGTGGGGGCCGGATAAATGGCCTCAGGGGGCCGCATGCGGCCCGCGGGCCGTAGTTTGGGGACCCCTGATCTATAAGGTTATTAGGAGACTTTAGTGATTATTGCTAAAGTCCTCAGAACTGTACCTGGTAAATAGTACGCATATATCAGTTGTTAGATTAATTCCCTCTTTAAGAGGCAGCTAAGTGGCATTAAGCTTCATAAAGGTGTGTCGTGCTTCCACGGGTGGGCAGTCCACTCCAGACCTCAGCTCTCCTTCCTCTTGTCTCCCAGGTGAACTGCCAACTCCATGAATGACAGTTCTAAACCTGTCACTTCCACTCTTTAGACACATATCTTTTTTCCTACAGCCTAAAATTCTAATTATTAAAAAGAAAAAGAGAATTCACAGTGGTCGCCAGTGAACTTCTAACCAATACGGATGGTCTTTTCCTCTCCCCTCCTCTTCCTAGTTCTCTTTGCCATCACACACGCTGCCAGCCCATGACTCGCGCTGTGACACTGCAGCGTCCTACGGTGACCCGAACAACACGCCTGAAACTGCGCACGTCCACCTACATGCAGACTTTTAAAAATACTGAAAATGGCCTGACCAGGTGGTGGCGCAGTGGATAGAGCGTCGGACTGGGATGCTGAGGACCCAAGTTTGAGACCCCGAGGTCACCAGCTTGAGCGCGGGCTCATCTGGTTTGATCAAAAAGCTCACCAGCTTGAACCCAAGGTCACTGGCTCCAGCAAGGGGTTACTCGGTCTGCTGAAGGCCCGCGGTCAAGGCACATATGAGAAAGCAATCAATGAACAATTAAGGTGTTGCAACACGCAATGAAAAACTAATGATTGATGCTTCTCATCTCTCTCCGTTCTCGTCTGTCTGTCCCTGTCTATCCCTCTCTCTGACTCACTGTCTCTGTAAAAAATAAATTAAAAAAATAAAAAATTAAAAAATATATTGAAAATGTATTTTCTCTTCCTTTTGATTTTAATAACATTTTCTTTTTTGTAGCTGACTTTATTGGAAGAATGCAGTATATAACATATGTAACATAAAAATATGTGTTTTTTGTTTGTTTGTATTTTGTATTTTTCTGAAGTTGGAGACGGGGAGGCAGTCAGACAGACTCCCGCATGCACCCGACCGAGATCCACCGGCATGCCCACTAGGGGGCAATGCTCTGCCCATCCGGGGCGTTGCTCTGTTGTGGCAGGAGCCATTCCAGCGCCTGAGGCAGAGGCCACAGAGCTATCCTCAGCACCCGGGCCAACTTTGCTCCAATGGAGCCTTGGCTGTGGGAGGGGAAGAGAGAGACAGAGAGGAAGGAGAGGAGGAAGGGTGAAGAAGTAGATGGGCGCTTCCCCTGTGTGCCCTGGCTGGAAATCAAACCCGGGACTTCCACACGCCGGCTGACACTCTACCGCTGAGCCAACTGGCCAAGGCCAAAAATATGTGTTTTTAACAACAGTTTCTATTATTGGTAAGGCTTCTAGGCAACAGGCTATTAGTAAGTAGTCAAGTTTGAGGGGAGTCAAAAGCCATATACAGGTTTCTGGATTTTCGACAACAGGGGCTCAGCACCCCTAATCGGCGGGTCAGCTGTAGGTCCTCTCCTACATGGCTGCTTCTCTGGATTCTGACAAATGCTTACCAACTTCAAAGAGTCAGTCCTTAAACCTCTGTCCTATGCTGTGAACTTATTACACCTTGAAACTGTAATAGTTTTGCTGGTGTAAGGAGGAGTCAGCAAATTACGGCCCTTGGGCCAAATCCCGCTGGCCTATTTATTTATAAATGGGGTGTGTGTGTGTAAAAGAGTAATTCATGACATGTGAAAATTAGATGAAATTCAAATTTCAGCGGCCACCAATAAAGTTACCCATCATGCAGGGCAGCCCCAGACCGCATGCAAAATGGGGCTGAGTTGCCGTGACAAAGACTGCCTGGCCTGCAAAGCCAAAAAGAGGGACTATCTGGACCTTTCCAGAAAAAAGACTGCCGACCCGTGGGTTAAAACACCCTTCGAACACCCCGCTCAACCTCCATCCCCACCGACTGTCTCGCTGTCTTCCAGCTCCATACTGCCAACCTGACCCACATTATCTCAAACTGAATGTCCAATTTAAACCAACCTGCTTTCCCCCAAAACCCTAGCTGTTTATCAAGAACGTTCTCATTTCTATTCGGGCTACAGTCAATGTCTCAATGACCCAGACAGGTACATGTAATCTCCAGTTAAAAATAAGAACACTAGCATCTTCAGCTAAGGTGAGAATCTGGGTGTCCTGCTCGCTTTCATTAGCACCAAGTTTTGAAAAGATTTCTTTAGTTAGTACATCCACGTTACTATGCCTTACATAAAAGTCCTTGTTAGAACACATAAATAATAAAAAATATTGAAAGCAAATTGTTGGGCAGATAAAATGTATTATGCTCACTTTGTTAAAAATAGGCGCTGCCCACGTGAGGCCATTGCCCAGGTGATATTAATGTGTGTTGAGAATTGTTGTAGCCTGAGGCTTGGTTTTGGGATTAAGCCTGTCCCACCCTTTTTGGTGTGAGGTGGTACAATCCTATCATGCCTCAGAGAAGTGACTTTGTATTAGAGACTTCCCTATTATGTATATTGGGTTAAGGGTTTGGATTTCTACATTATAAAAGGGAGGCAGAACGGGACTGGCTCTTGGTTCCTGAGGTTAGCATGAGAGAGCAGAGAGAGTAGAGCCAGCAGCTAAAGGAGGCCACGTGGAGGAGGCCAGGAGAAGCAGCCAAGATGGCGGAGTGCTGAGTGAGATGCCAGTTTGTGTAGAGTTTGTATCTGGGATAAGGAAGGAAATGGGGAACTGAGGAGAATAAGGTTGGTGAGCTAGAAACCTTTGATTCTAGGAAACTCGGATAAGTCAGTGGCTTTGTGAGCACTGAGTGTGACTGGGTTTTGGAGCCCAGTGTGTATTTTTACTTGCCCGCCGGGTGCAAGGTAGGATTAAAGGTTATGGCCCACCAGTTTTTGGCTCCACTGTTTCTTTACCGACTGTCCGAATCCAATGCGAAACTGCATGGGCCGGGCGGCTGTGATGGTAGCCTTGGCCGTAACTGCTGGCTTTACACAAATCACTGTTCTCTAAAAATGTTGTCAAATACAACAAAGAAAAATATGCTCTGGCATCACCTGGATAATATTGGTGGCTGAGCCTGGTGCAGGCCTTGGAAATTCTTTCACCACTACCTGTATAAATATTGGCATCTATATTTATAAAGTCCCAACATTTCTGCTTAATCTTTCACTGAAATGAAATCTCATTTCTAACCAAATTTTAAGTGTTTTTTCTTCTTTTAGGAATCGTTTGATTATTTCTACAGTTACCTGATTACTTCCCAAGAGTAAGTGCACAACACATCACCAAAGAGGTATAGGAATATTTTGCAAAGTAATACATGTTCTAAAAATTTGGACAGTTAACTACACATTTCTGTCCAACCGTTCAGAAGTTTGACAGTGAGCACTTATTAGCTGGCTGGTGTTAGATGTCTGGGTTAAAAGTAAACCCAACATGATCACTGACCTTGGGAAAGGTCCACAGTCCAGCGGGGATGACACGCCCAAACAGATAAACACAATAAAATAATGAATAAGCATCAGGGGAGATAAGGCCATGCTCACACAGGAAAGACGGCAAAGGGCACACACCTCATTTAGAAAGCAAACAGCCGTTAGGGAACAGAGAGAGGGGGCTCTTAGGTACAGCACAGTCACAGGACCCACGGAGGTGGAGGTCCTCAATGGCTTCCTGGGGAGCTCATCGGAGGGTGTGTGGGGAGGTAGAGAGAGAAGCTGGGCCAGAGCCTGGAGGGCACCGCTTGACGAGAGGGGGGACTGTCGTTGGCGTGCTAGGAAGTCACCAAAGGAGTTTAAGAAGGAAAGCTGTACGGCCAATGTTGCATCAAAAACAAACAAAAGGCCCACTAGGGCTGCATGCTACGCACACTAGCACACTACACGGGCTTGACGGGAGCAGGGAGAGGAACTGGGGAACCGGCTCAGCAGTCCGGGCCGAAGGCAAAGGGGTCAGGTTCCCATGTAGGGTTATTTGTCCACCACTCCCTGGGCCTTATCAGCCGGCATTGAACCGTTTGTCCTGTTTCAGGAACCATTATTTCCTCAAGGTATAATAGTCTACAAAGTAAAACCCTAGCTATTTAATAAAGGGCTCTGTTACTATTCAGATTTCGTCTGTAAAACAACCTTAAAATATACTCATTGTTTTTATTAGAGACAAAAGATTACACGTTTAAACCTAAAAGTTTCTTAAGAGCGGAGCTGTCGAAGGCTCCCGGGACTCACAGATAGGGGTCCATACCCCTCCAGCCCCCACTGCCCCAAGCCCACTTACACAAGACCCCAGGCCTTCCTAGGTGCACCAAATGCTGCTAGGGTATTACGAGTCTTCATTCTGAATCCAAAAACCTTCACACTCTCTGCTGAACAGTCTTTACTAAAAACAAACATTTTCAAATACTGTACATGGAGTTATAGGCAGAAACAAAGCATATTAATATATATACATAAACATTTTGAACTACACAAAATAGAATCCTAGATCAATTGAAAATGGAATATATAATCAGTAAAGATCACTGCGGTCTTCTAAGTTGGAAGGGAGGAAAGAGAAAGAAAAATCAGATGAAATGGAGTTCTTTTCTGTTTAGGGTTATGTACTAAATGATCATTTTAAGCACTTCTCAAATGAATTTTAACCTCAAAAATAGAAAATTTCTCAGTCCAACCTTACCCACGAACAGCGCTTTTACTGACTGTTTGTGTTAGGCTAGTTTAAAATCAAGCTTATCAGCTGAAACAGAAGGCTGTACACGACTAAGTTAATTTAGGTGTACTCAGTATTATCTTTATGAATGAAAATACCTGAAATACAATTTTTTGTTGATTTTAATTTATTGTTTACAGATTCTAGTGTCGCCCCGATTGCATCCCCCCTCCCCCACATTCCCCTCAACATCTCCCTTGCCCCCCTCCCCATAGCTAAAATACAATTTTTAAATCCACAGTCACACCCATTATTTCCTGGGCTTTTCAGATTCATTGGAGCTTTGGGACATATCATAGCAGAAAGTATGCAATATAAGCCCCTGGGCCTATGAAATAAAATGTACATACTTCGTAGTAAGAAATTTTAGACAGTTCTAAAATTAGCTACATAATCTACTTAATAGACATTCACACTAATGCTTTCGTAATAGATAAACGTATAGATAATTGAAGCCTAAGAGGAATGAATATCAGTGTCGCCATGGAAGGACCAGCCTGCCATCTCCTTAATTCAGTAGACACTAATGGACAACCGGTATCACGTGCCCGTGACAACAAAATACCAAGCATAAATATTACTTATGGTAAATCCAAGGTAAACATTTTTGATAACTTAAAATTTTCCAGTTTACACAAAATACAAGAGGTGGAGGACAAAATAAAAACAATCAAACTAAAAGTGAAACACTTTGCTGATCTGGCCTCTCCAGTAAGTCAGTTAAATAATAATGAAATAATAGTAAGAAGAATGTGCCAGATTAAAAGAGAGTTAGGATATCACAACCAGATGCATGATTGTGAATAGGATACTAGTTTTGGATAAATCAACTATAAAGAAAGGCCTTTTTAGACAAGTGGGGACATTTGAATATATAGGTGTCATCTTATACTTTTCACAATTGCACAGTGAGGTTTAAACACATGCACGCACACACACACACATACACACGTTTAAAAGTAATGCTGTAAAAATACTGCCCCCAGAATGAAACATGTCTGGCAACACATGCTCATGAAGAGCTATTTTAACTGTCCCATGACTCATGCCATTTTACAGAAGTTCATTGAAAATCTCCAATAATCTAGAAGTTCATTGGTACAATGATCTTTCTTTTGCTTCTGAATTAATCTTTAATGACGATCATATGGCATATTGAAAACCAGACCAATGGCTGGAGGGGGGAGTGGGCAGGGGCAGAAAGGAGAACCTGAAGACATGATAATGTATCAATTCTTTAGAAGGAACCTGATCCGACACCCACTGTGCCAGTTAATTCTGACACTCAGGCGCACCCTTAACTCTGCATGTGTTGAAGCTAAAGGCTTCTGCTGTGGGTCCTAGTTAATAATTTAATCTAAAACCATTGCTACCATCTGTTCGGTCAATTTCAAAATGTCTGCTACCCCTGTGACTAGTCAAATCACAATACTCATGTGACAAACGTTGAACAAATGAAAGCCGAAGGCAGACAGAAAACATGCTATGAAAAAAAGAAACCCCAATCAAAAGGGGAAAACACAAAAGGAGCCCTGCTGACAGAGCATTCAAAGTTCCATCGTGCAACAGGGACAGAGATGCACTGTGGCCAACGCAGGGCAGTGACATTCCAGAGACCGTCCGGAGCTGACGGACGCAGGTCGGGCAGGAAGGGGGGGCTCTGTGAAAATGGGCCCCGAGCGTGGAAATAATGGTGGGTAGGGTTTCAGTAAGGACAAATTGAAAAGGGAGAGATTCCATAGGTTCCTAGAGAGTTAGAACTGAAAAGGTTGCCAAGGATTACCACATCCACTCCTTGCATTTCACAAATAAGTGGCTTGCAGGAGATCACACAGTTACCCAGCATCTGAGCTAATTTGATCTTGTGCTCAAGTTTTCAGTACATGATGCTGCCTCTTCCTCTGCTGGGGGAGAGGGTGGGTGGGGCAGGATTCCAACTGCCCACATTCGTTCCTGCCTTTGCACTTGATCCCTGACATTCACTTGGCTGGCCCCTATTCATTTTTCAAATGATAATCTTCCTTTAGAAGCATTCCTTGACAGAGCTGCAGTAACTCTTTATTTCAAAAACTATATGTCACTTCACTTCAAGGACAACTTCCTCAAAAGTGAATCTATATCTGCTTTGCAGAAAGAGAATGAATTTCATTAACTGTAAGCCTCTTATACTTGAACCTGCTATTCTTCATGGTGTGTTGGATAGCCCTAATCCATCCACTAAGTAGGACTGATTCAGCTACTTCATCCCACTTAGCCTATATCAGGCACACAAAGGCTTGTTTCAGGAGAGAAATAAGGTATATGAGTAGAACTACGTACCAATTAGTTAAATTGTAAAGTTAACTCACTTTACCTTTCCCAATTCAACTGTCACTCAAATCACATTTTCTAATGCATATTAAGAGTCAAGCACATCATGCAGGAGAGAATAATTTTCATTCACTTGAAAAATAAAATATATTTTGTGCTATTTAACATAATCATATCCTTTTATAATAAAACTAATTTAAAGAGAATCATAAAATTTGAAAAGAAAAAGGAAATTAATGCAATCTTTCTTTTAAAATCTTCAGGGAGAGGGGAAAAAGATCTCATTGTGGAATGAAAAGCCAAAGTATAATATGATGATTTTAGAAATCTAATTTAAGAGAGTCATGTGATTAGCTCAAGTGCTTTATATTCTGGACTCTCTTGTACTTTTTAAATTGGACAATATTAAAATCTACCTGATTGATTGTGTTACAAAACCTACAAGCAATCCATACTGGAGGAGAATGTTTTACTTAGAAAAAAAAAGTTGACATCAAAGGACATTTTCTAATCTAGATTACTAGGTAAAATTGACCAAATCAAGTAGAAGGGCGCCACCTACAGGAGGATGCTGCACATTCAATGAAACACTGGTGTTCAGAAGGATTTCCTACTGCTGTCTCCAGAGGGGCAGGAAAACTTATGAATATTCATAAACTAGTACCTGCAATCCACCTCAGATTAAGGAAGCACCCCCGAGTTATATAAGACATTTCTGAACCAATAAGGAGGTCCCTATATGTATTTGAATAACTAGGCTAAGAAAAAGGAGGTCTCTATCAATTTACAACCAAAAGGTAAATAAAATCTTTCAGAGAAATCCAAAGGGGAGTGTTTTCATTTGCACAGAAGATGATTCAGAAACCATACTGTCCGTGAACATGAAAAATGCTTTATTTAAATGACCAGAGGGGAACCAGATTTATTATCACCTAAATTCTTTCCAATTAATGATCGATGAGTACAAAGACTTGGGGGGGGAGATCATTTGAGCTAATTATTTTGTAAGCTGTAGAACAAGCTCATGAACTGTTCGGTTTTCCTTGTCTCTCTTCCCTGCGATGTCTTATATTGTTTCACATATGGCTAACATGAATGCTACAATTAATAAACTGGTGCCAGCCCTTGCTTTTGTTAAGAAGCCAGCTGGTTCACATGCAAAATGATCATTAGAGAAATTAAGATAGACTGCTTGGGCCTGCTGAGGAACTGACAGCAATACTTGTAGTTAAATGTCTCCAACTGTATTTGGTTTTCTAGTAATGGCAAAGGTTGGTCTGGGCGAGGATAATATTTAACTGGTTAGTGTTTTGTTCTTGTTTTTTTCCAAAAAAAGTGTTTTTACACGGTCTTAAACTACTGAATAGACAGCGGCCGCATTCTTGCAGCCGAGAGCCCAGGGCTCCTTATGAATAAGCAGGAGTGCTGTGAAGGCTCCATCATTACGCCTCCGGAGGGGTCGCAGCAGAAGCAAAGGAAGGTCAGCTTGGTAGACAATGTTATTCCGAATTAGTCTGGAGAGGACAGGCCCTCCATTAACGTCACGCAGTTGAAGACTTTTGAAACTGATAAAACCTTCCTATAAACTCAGTCCCTCATATTCTTTCAATGACTTTTCTTTTTCAGTTCAGAAAGATAAGAGGATTTCTAGTAAGTAAACAAGAAACGAGAGCAACAGGAATAAAAAAACAATTATTGTATGGAGACATATTGTTCAGTGTCTCTAAATTCTAGAAACCTAGCATTTCTAAAGCAAGCACTTCACAGTGTAGATTTCTGAACTGACCGGGCAGAGGTGCCCCCATGGCTGCTGGCACTCCCTGGAACTCGAAGGTAACACAATCAGGGCTCAGCTGGGAGGGCAGGGGGCACGGAGATGGCGGAGCCCACGTAATTAGGCTCACAGAACCTGAGAAAGGGCAAATGGTAATCAGAACGACAATGCTAATCCTAGGTAGCGGCTGCCGATGGCTGTGTAAAAACAGTATGCTTAGCTCTTCCCCGTGTGTGCGTCATGAAACCAGAAAAAAATAACGGAATTCCTTACATCTTAGTAAAAATAAATAAATAAATAAATAAATAAATAAATAAATAAATAAATAAATTATATATATATATGGAAGGACTGAGGTCAGCAGACTTCTTCATGCACCTGACAATAGTTTTAACATTCTGCCAAAAATATGAAGCTTGGGATGGTAAAGAGAGGTGTGACTATTTCATAATTTGTTAAATTGTTGCTTTTTCCACTAAACAGAAAAGGGGAAGGGGGAAGGAAGAATCCACTACAGGAATTTGACCAACAAGGAAGACATAGGCAATCAATGTTTCCGGAGACAGAATAAAAAGAAAAGTAAGATATTTGGGGAGAAAAATAAAATCGATAGGTTCATATAATATAATATAATTTTCTTAAACCTCTCTCAAATTTTATAGCAACTCTTACAAGAGTCAGCTAGATACATTTTTATCACCTAATCTGAAGCACTAATCTCTTCGTTACTGGCAATCCATATAAATCATTACATGACAAAACAAGTTCAAATGAAGCTGCCTCAATCAATTCTTACTAGCAAACTGTATTTAATTAAGTCTACATTAAGGGTATCAAGGGCAGTCCAGAAAGAGCTCTACTTTTCCATACTTGTCTTATGTTCATGTACAATCAGCTTTAATCTGACCAGGACTTGATTATTACAACTGTTTTCTTAAGAGAAATACTCACCAATGGCACCCCACTGGACAGAGGAATCAGTCACAGACTCCAGATGATATATTACATTCATCATCAAAATAAATCCAAGAGCATCTATGGAGAGCTCAATCCAGCAGGACATCCCATGTTGAAATGGGAAAATTCACTTCCTCATTCAGTAACCTCCCTCTTCCTCTTGTCAGTACAATCACAACTACCCACCAACAACGATAACTCTATATTCTGAACTTTTAGCTTCACTCCAATTGTGTTTAACACCACCACTCACTCCCCTCCTCCCAATAGCCTCTTTTCTCTGCAGCTGCTGAATGCCACAAACAGCTTCTTGTATAATTTGACTTAGAATGCACCCCAAACTAGACATGTTGAATGGCAATGTGAATGCTTCATTCAGAGAGAACTAAAATGTGTAGAATGTCCTAAAAACATCCCAGTGGCAAAGAGGGTCCTTTGGAAGTCTTGGGGCGGGGAAGTGCTTTCAGCAGTGGCCTGCAAATTCTTCTCAGGTCCATGCAAATGGCGAGAGGCCGGTTTCAGAAGGTTCCCACAGGGATCAAAGGAGGATCAGCTAATTCCCCGCAGCCGGCACTGTCTAGATGGCGGTTCCCTCAAGTTGCCGCCATTCTCCACAAGAAATTTATTTTTCTTCCTGCATTCCTAATACAATGTACATACCCTCAATCTATTCATGCTCTAGCACTAATTATCCAGTCTTAGGTTAATTTAAATCCTTTTAAAAAATTGTTTGGCTTAATGTTCCGTGTAGTTCACACACGGGCAGCCTCCCTGATATTTTTGTAAGCTCCTGGACAGCCAGAGCCAGATCCATGCAGTTGACTTTGCACAGTGCCAATCTTGGGGCCCCGCAAAGTGAGCTGCTCTGTAATCTGATACAATGTGAGGACGTGTAACAGTCATAGGCACATTCAAAGAAAAGGGATTATCACCCACCTTTATGAAATGGGTGAAGGAGGGAGACCAGAGAATGTAAAAGCATTTGTCCTATAGTGCCATAATCGCCTCACCTCTATGGAAAGTTTCCTTAATAGCTTGCAAATACTAAGCAAAAATTTCCACACAGAAAATGGCTGTTTCCACCTCATGAATGTTAAAAAAAGAAAAGGCACTTCCTTGTATGTTGAAATTGAATTTATTTTCTTAAATATGAGGCATACTGGGAATCAAACAATTACAGGAGCTGACAAAGGGAGAAGTAAAAGTTAAAAAGAAAAACCTCTTAGTTGTTATATAAAAAGGGGGGGAAGACAAGAGAACCTGTAGATTACCTTTACCCTGCTCTCCTCCCATCATCCTTTGGGTCTCGAATGAATGGCCATTTCTCCAGGCAAGCAAACCTTTCCTGTCCCTCTACTACTTACACCTCCCTTTCCTCTCATCAAGACCTGTCCTCTTCTTTCAGAGACTACCACTTGTGTTTGTGTAGTTATTTGTTTTGTGACGGTATCTTCCACTAGAAACACTGGATTCACAGGCTGTGGAGACGGAGCACCGGATCTGATACGCAGTAAGCATGCAATTAATATTATTTTATTAAAGGGATGAATTACAGGAAGAAAAGAAACGGGTTAAACAAAATGTGCTCTAGAGAATTTAGCTTTGTTCTATAGTATTAAACACTAATGTTAAAAGTATCACAGTACCAGTAGAGAGCTTTTAACTAGAGACATAGTTCCTTTCAAAAAATCATTTATTTCCAGCATTGACTTGTTCATTAAAGACACTAGACTCACCAAGCCCTGCTCTAGCACTGGAGACACTGAGGTGAAGACAACCTTCTCTTCCCCTTAGAAGGCCTTCTTTGACCGTTGCATTTCCCATGCCCTCTCCCAGCAGAGTAAGCTATCCACCCCTTTGTGGCTTACCCAGCCCATAATAGTGCTTATCTGCCTCCCGGTACTAGGTAGGACCTTTGATCCCTGAGGACAACAAGAACCTGGCCTTTACTGGCTTTGGAGATGCCAGTAAACTTGTTAACTGAATGACAAAATGAATGAATGAATAAATAATCAATTACTTGTTTTGTAAGGAATTCCGTTGGATGGAAGAAGACAGATCCAATTTAATGGTAGTAAGACATATTCTAAAATAGAGGGTACTCTCTAACAGGGACTGGAAGAAAATAATTATCAGGAAAACATGAGGAAGGAGGTGACACGTGAGCTGGACCCTGATAGGCGAGTAAGGGTTTGCTAGATGGAGGATATGAAACACATTCCAACTAGATAAAAGAGCAAGAGCCAAGGCATACAGAAGAGAATGCGTCATCTGTGTGCCGGGAATGAAACTGAGTAACGTGCGTGCATAACGGATGGCTCATCTTGCCTCTCACAGCCTCCCACAGCCTCGCAGAGTGCACTGCGCGTGTGTGGGTGGCTGTGCGCTGCAAACCACATTTCCCAGACTCCCTTACACCTGGGCTTCCTGCTTTGCAAGTTGGTGCACCTGGTGAGCTTGGCCCAGGACTTGAGTCTACAACACTCCTGCTGTTTTTGCTATTGCTGCTGACAAGTCTAACCGCTGAGGCATTTCAGCAGGAGTGAAAACTGAAGTCTCAGGGTCCAGTCCCTACCTTTGTGGGGGTGACAGGCAGGGTAGGTGGGTTTCATTTTGCAGGGAAGGAAGGCATCTGAGGCAGCATGGTTTTGGAGTCGAAAACTGGGAGCCAGCTTTCTGACTGCAGTAGAGATAACAGGTCCTCTGATGAGCCAGTTCTGAGGGGGTGTTCTCGGTCACACCTCGGAGTTCAGCTTGGGCCTACTTCCCAAGCTTTTCCAGTGACCCTGTAAGTCCCGTCCACCTGCGTGCAATCCTCTTCTGCTTATCCCACTGACTGAACCTGCCTGAGACCGTCGGTCGTCGCAATGGGATGACAGAGGGGGGCTCGCGGGGGTGGCAGTTGGAGACGGGGCTGGAAAAGCACTTCAGGACCAGTTGTGAGGAACCTTGCTTATCAAGTCTAAAGGAGTAGACCTCATCAGCTAGGAATGGTTAAACATGAACAGTTTTCATATGAGATAGTGATCTGTTTTGGAAAAATCTTATAGAGACAGAGGAAAACTGAATTAAACAAGTAGGCAGATTCTATAAATCCACGGTAAACTAACGTTGAAAAACTGAACGAGCCTGACCTGTGGTGGCGCAGTGGATAAAGCGTAGACCTGGAAATGCTGAGGTCGCCGGTTTGAAACCCTGGGCTTGCCTGGTCAAGGCACATATGGGAGTTGATGCTTCCTGCTCCTCCCCCCTTCTCTCTCTGTCTCTCTTTCTCTCTCTCTCTCTCTCTCTCCCTCTCTCTCCCCCCTCTAAAAATGAATAAATAAAATAAAAAGAAAAACTGAACGAAGGCAAACAGTCTGTCCTCCTTATGTTCACAGTTACCCCCCATGCCTACCCTGGGGCCGTATCTTAACACTTGTCTCAATAAATACGTCATTTCAGGCAGAATACCAGCTGTCCAGGGGGCAGGACACAGTCACCTACTGAGTCACCTATTGATTCAGATTAGCCTCAACAGGCTCTCTTTCAATTTCATATTGTTGGGCAATTTTAAGCAAACATTTTAGTTTCTGGTTATATCCTAATTTGACCGACTGATTTTTTCTAAGAGTGGGGTTTGTGTAAATTGTATAGTCACAATCAAAGTCCATAAATAAAAAAATAACACATTCTCTGTATTTATTTTTAAATGCTGGCTTTTCCTCAATCTTAATGACATATGATTCTGAAATAATGCATAAATTCTGATAAAGAACACACAAGAACATCTAATTGCTCTCAGTATTTAGGCAAAGAACATCAGATAATTGAAACAAGACAACCAATACCTTATTAAAAAATACCAGAATACTCAGATGCAAACAACAAAATCTACTCATTATATTATTAAGCAAAAAAGATTTACTAAGGCATAGTAAGGAGCTTTGATTTATTAAGGCATAGTAAGGAGCTTAGATTTATTAAGGCATATTAAGGAGCTTTCAGAATCTCCAGCAGCGCCAGAGTATGCGTACCGCCACACAGCCAGAGTTGATAGTCAAACACTGCTGCTGCTGCCACCTGCTGGTCAGCACCAATCAAGTGCAAGTCTGGATGCCAACTGTCCATACAAGCCAATGCCAGTAGAACAAGAGACCAGTGCTGCCTGGCTTAGCAGTAGATACCAACAACTGATAAGCTACTAAGATTCCTCACTTTGGCATCCAAATTCAATGAGTGGTTCTGGTTAACAGAATCTAGGGCACACACTTGCGATCTAGCTGCAAGGGAGTCTGAGAAATGAATGCATTAGCTTAGCTAACACAAAAGGAGAGGAAGTCAGGCCAGACAAGGAGTTCAGGAAACTAATGGCAGAACTCGCTACAGGATTTATGGCCAAGTTCTTCAGAAAGAACAATCACTAATATGGTCCAAAATCAACTGGGATTTGTAGCCTCTTATCTGTTTTGATTCAAATCCAGAAATATCTGAGCTTCCTGAATCAAGAGCTGAGAAAGAGAATTATTTTATTCAAATTGCATCAGAAGCCCACAAGAATTCACCAAGTAATATTCAACCTGTCATCTACACTAAAGCGTATCAACTCAACAAAGTACAGGAGTGGTTTCTTTCCATGGACTCTGCTTCTTGAGAACTAAAAAATTTATAGCACTTTTTTTAAGACATACTCAAAATCACATTATACATATAAAAAAATAATGGCAGTAGAGGTAAGTTTCACGGAAATTATTTTCAAGAAACCAGAATACTCTGATCTGACATTATTAATTAAAAGAACAGATTCAATAAACTTATTTTCCCAATTATTTCATATAATTAAAATTGAAGAAAAAACCTAGAAAAGTTTGTTTGGCCTTAATTCTCCATGTTCTCACAGAGAAGACAGTAAATTATCTAAGCAATGACATAGTAACTCCAATACTTAAAAAAATTCTAAAATGCCACCGAAAAATCAAACACTCCATAGGTAATAATAGCCTCTACTGAGAAAATATAATTACAACTGCACAAACAAACCTTATTTGCAGGAAGCAGGAAAAAAAAATGCTTTACAAAGTGTATATTAGTATCTTCAAGTAGTTTTTCAAAGTATAATTTATGGTAATGATTTAATAAAAAGTGAATCTTCAAAAAAATTGTTCTGCTATCCAGTTTTTCTTTTGTACTGTGAAGACCTTAACAAAGTTTTATCAAGAAACAAATGGCAAGCAAATGGCATTTCTAAGTATCTCATTACTTGAAAGTATTTATTTCTTTATAAACATCCAGCTATCATAATAAAAGCATGAAATATTAATGTTCCTCATTATTATTTTTTTAAATCAGAGCACTATCCTCTCTTGGGTGAAGAAAATAATTTGCTGGCATCTTGATACATAAATAATTTAATTTTGCAAGGTTAATATGACATTTATACAAGATGCTTTTTTCTATTGTCCGTGACACATGGACCCCATCCAAATACCAGCAGGGGAGCAAGAGAAAACTTCTTAACCTCTGAAAACGAGCACAGCGTCTGCAGGCTGTCGTCTGGTCCTCGTTTTCCCTGTACTTCAGAAAGGACACGCCTCCACACACAGCGAGGGGTTCCTAGCAGCAGCGCTGGAGAAAGATCCAGAATACTTACACTGGCACATTTCCTATTCTCGCCATTGCGGGATTCAGATAGTGTTGGTTACCAAGTCTTTGCTTTACATTTATATTGCTGAAACGCTCTGTTCTTTAAAAACAAACAAACAAAAAAAACAACACAAGCTAGAATCTCTATGACAGAGCTTCAGTGAAAAGTTAGCCATTTCCTCAACTTTTTGTAACAAATACGTGAGCTTTCAGCCAGATCCCTTTGATAGCTGAGTGAAGGACACAGTGCGTAGGGGCAGGTAGCAGTAGGAAGCTATTCTCATGAACTTGGCATGAAGTGATGGGGGCTTGAATTAGTGGCGAGAAATGGAAACGGGCAGATTCAAGACCTATTCTGGAGACAGATTAGATGAGAGACAGGATGAAAGGGAGGCATCAAAGATAACTCCAGTATTTTGCTTAAAGGGCCTGGATGGAGGCTGGTGATCTCATTTATTGAGATGGGGAACCCTGGAGGAGGGCTGGACGGGGGGTGGGGGTGGGGCTGTCTGTTAGGGCGCAAGTGAAAAGCTCACACGGGGTAGCTGCACGTGGGTCTGAAGTCCAGACGAGGCCAGAGCTGGAGACTGAATAAAACTCGGAAATGAGCATATTGAAGGTACTTCAAACCCCGGAATGAGAGTCTTCAGGGAGAGAAGACAACAGATGACTGAACCTGAAGGCTCCAGGTCAGAAGAGCCCTTGAGGGAGCCGGTAAGTGGCCCATGAAGTTGTCTTGGAATCTGCGAAAGGAAACTATTTGGGGGCGCGGGCAGGAAGTAGTGGGCAACTCCCCTGAGCAGGGTAATAAACTGAGGCAAAGACGGACGCGGCCAGTATCCCTGAGGGGAATGTCCATGGGGGACCAGAGAGCCAGGCTCAGAGATGGAGAGAGAGGGGAGGGCAGTGGGGAGATGAGAGATCGGATGGAGACCATCTGCTTGATTAGTAAGCTTTGCCCTGAAGATAAACAGAAAAATGGGTGGGCACCGAAGGATATGTGAGGCCAAAAAGAAATATTTTGAAAACTGAAATAGGTCATTATAACTTCCTTTATCAAGAAAACTTTTGGTTTGTTTCTCTTCAAAGCTCTCTTAATTTGTTTCTGAGCGCACGGGTCACCGAAAAGCCTTGTTTCAGATTCACATTACAAAAGGAGATTCAACCATCTGGGTCGATGAATAACAATAATCTTCAGGCAGAAAGGCTGGAAATTGTTTCCTAAATTAATGAGTTTCATTAATCAAAAAGAGGGCCCCTGACCGCCCATCTTCACCCTTTCAGAATCTCTCTTTACAACTTCTGCAATCATCATCTTCCCACCACAAACAATGGCTGGGCTCAGGTTCCAGAACATTCCTGAGAAGAATCACTCATTGGGTTCACCAAGGACATTACAGACAGTCAGGCCCACAAAGTCTTGCAGCTCACCCAGCACTTATTTATTTGTATTTATGAAGAAAAAATTGACTGAGGGGAGGGGGGATGGGAGAGGCAATGGATTAATGAGAATGCTTTAAGATAAAAAGACTGAGAGGGGAACTCTTGACTAGTTTACTGATACGGAGTTATCATGAATATGAAGTCCTGGAACAGATGAGTAACTGAGAATATGCAAACTTCTCTGAGGACTTGAAACAGGAAACCCAAACCCGCATCTATGCTGTAGGTCCAGCCTGGTGCCAAGTGGCAAGCCTGCTTTGTATTTTATAAGCACCGAGTCATCTTTAGGGAAACAAAGTGAAAATAACGGCTAGAAGTTAATAGTCTTTACTGTGAACTGAGCATTTCACGTCCACTATCTCTCATTTAACTCATATCGCAGCCCTGAGGTGTATGGAGCTGTAATTATGCTCGTTTTTCAAGTTGAGGAAATGGAGACTCGGTATGAAGTAAATTTCACAGGCTATGTGAGCCTGCCAAGTGGTAGGGTGTGAATTCAAACCAGGTCTGGGAGGCTGGAGGCTTCTTCCTAACTACTCACCGGTCCATAGGAATTCTGGGAATAGCTACGGCAGGACTGAGCACTGAGCTAACAGACGGAGAGCTGAGCCCCACATACCCAAAGCAAGAGAACCGAAAGTTAAAAGCAAGCCTGGATTTAAGTACCCTTCTTACTGGGTCCAGAAAAGTGCACACACTGTAAGTGTGCAGCTCAATGAAATGCCAGAGAGGACATCATGGAGCCCACGTCCAGATGAAGATAGAGATGGTTACCAGTGCCCAGAGCTCCCTGCATGTCCCCAACTCCGAAGATGATCAATACCCCACCACAATCACCGGAGAACAGTTATGCCTGGTTGTGAATTTTATGACTGGACTCCTGCTGTTCTGTGTTTGGCTTATGTCACTCAACATTACTGAACGATGATGTTTGTGACGGGCACCGACATGGTTGCATGTGGCAGTAGTTTGTTTGTTATTGCTGTACTGTAATCCACTGCATTCTTTTTTTTTTTTCCCTGAAGCTGGAAACGGGGAGGCAGTCAGACAGACTCCCGCATGCGCCCGACCAGGATCCACCTGGTACGCCCACCAGGGGGCAATGCCCTGACCATCCGGGGTGTCGCTCTGTTGCAACCAGAGCCACTCTAGCGCCTGGGGCAGAGGCCAAGGAGCCATCCCCAGCGCCCGGGCCATCTTTGCTCCAATGGAGCCTTGGCTGCGGGAGGGGAAGAGAGAGACAGAGAGGAAGGAGAGGGGGAGGGGTGGAGAAGCAGATGGGCGCTTCTCCTGTGTGCCCTGGCCGGGAATCGAACCGGGGACTCCTGCACACCAGGCCGACGCTCTACCACTGAGCCAACCGGCCAGGGCCTCCACTGCATTCTTAATGGATATTTGTGAACTTTTTTCTAATTTGTGGCCTTTCTAAATAGTGCAGCTATGAACATTCTCATGCATGCTAGTTGGCAAACAGATTGATACCTTTTAAAAAAAATTTATTTAGAAAGTTAACTTTAAAACGGTGACATTGATCAACAAATAAGAGTACATGGGTTTCAGGTAAACATTTCTATAGCCTTTGAACCATTGATTATGTAGTATACCCATTACCCAACCAAAGTCAAATTATTTTCTGTCACCTTACATTTGTCCCTCTTTACACCCTTACCACCTCTATCCGCCTCTCCCCTTTCCCCTCCCCCACATCCCCTTCCCCTGGTAACCACTTCACTTTTATCTGTGTTCATGAGTCTCAGTTTTATATCCCACCTATGTATGGAATCACATAGTTCTTAGTTTTTTCTGACTTACTTATTTCACTCAATATAATGTTCTCAAAGTCCATCTATGTTGTTGTAAATGTCACTATGTCATCATTTCTTATGGCTGAATAGTATTCCATTGTACATATGCACCACATCTTTATCCAATCTTTTATCAAGAAACACTCTGGTTGTCTCCATGCCTTGGCCACTGTGAATAATGCCATGATGAACATGGGGGTGCATGTGTCTTTATGTACCAATGTTTTGAGTTTTGGGGGTAGATACCCAGTGGAAGGATTGCTGGGCCATATGATTTATACCTTGTGATGGACATATCCCTAGAAGGGAAATTTGCTGGCTCATAGGGTATGAGGATATTTATAGCTTTAGTAGATAACTGTCAAAAAGTTTTCCAAAGAGAAAAGAGTAGTAGAGTGATTTAAATGTTTTCTTTCATAGTAAATTGGCATTTAAGTAAAAAACAGAATTTTAAAATAATTAAAGATATAAAAATTATCCAGGGTCATTCTTACATATAAGAAATAAACTAAAAATTTAGTTTTTATCTTGAAAAATCATCTGAATGATGGAAGTCATGTTTGCCAAAGTTTTGTGTAATAAAAGCAAAAAAAAAATTGTTCGAAAGGGTCTCCAAAGGATTGGTGCAGACAGTATCGAGGCTGGCTACAAACCAAGGTGGAGACAGAGAAGCCACTGGCCGAAGGCTGCAATTTCTCGTCCTCACCTTGCTGTGAGACCTGCAACCTTACTGTCTCTGCGCCTTGTCTTTTTTCCACATTTGTAACGACAGACTTGCACTAGTTGAGTTCTAAGTTCTATTTTGGGTACAAAATTATGTGATATGATAGATAAAATACAGAATGCTTCTGGTCTGTCAGTAACAGCAAGAATTCAGTTCTATACACTCCCTCCTTAATGCAGTGTTTTTCAACCAGTGTGCACGGCACACTAGTGTGCCGTGAGACATGGTCAGGTGTGCCGTGGGGAAATTAAACACGGGTCCCCAAACTACGGCCCTAGTGCCGGATACGGCCGGCGGAGGCTATTTATCCGGCCCGCCGCCAGCCGCCTCCATCAGAACATAAACATTCCCCTCACAATCCCTCCAGCTATCAGCAACAGGAAGAGTGGAGGCACAGGGAACGCTCACTGACCAATCACCTTCTAGGATTCATCCCGACCACTAGTGATGAACCAATAGTAGGCCGCCTCTCATCCACACCCAGGAAGGTCCCCACTCGGGCTGCCGTGCACTTGTCATTGTGTGGCCGCTGCGAGTAGTTGAAGCTGCTACTCCTCCCCATGGTCCCAATTTCTAATCCTGGTCAGGACTGGAGGTAAATGTTGCCACCACTAGATGAAGCCTCAGCCTCAACTGGTTATGTCTATCCTGATGGTGTATATAGATATTTGACCTTTTCCTTTTTAAAAGAGGCCCCCTCAGAGGGTGATATACAATGCATCACAATGTTACCTAACTTTAAAGCTAAAGTTTGCTGATCTTCCTTTGGACAGTTTTTGGTTATCTGTTGCCAAGGAGTTCCCCATTCTGGCCAACAAAGCTATTTTGACATTGCTCCCGTTTTCAACCACATATCTATGTGAGCTGAGCTTCTCAAGCTTGACTGCGATAAAAACTAAAAACAGAGAGAGACAGAACTGTTGAGGAAGAGCTTCGTGTGTGTCTTTCTACCATTCCTGCCAGGATATCCCTTTTGTGTTCATCGAAACAGGCCCAGGTTTCACACTAAGTGAGTATAAATACATTCAGAAACTATATTATTAACTATATGTATAATATGTACTGTGTTAGAGTGTCATTTTGTGTCATTCTGGTAGGTGGTTTGTGCTCCAGAATTTTGTAAATGTAAAAAATGTGCTGCGGCTCAAAAAAGGTTGAAAATCACTGACTTAATGCACCCAAAGCTAGAAGACACAAACCATAGCTATACTTTTGTTGCACAATAAAAAATAAAATAAAAGTTGAGGTTATCTGGGCTGTTACATGAGGAAATGCAGGGGACTCTTAAGGGCAACCTAAGGGAGAAATACCTTAGGGAGAAATATTTTAGGATCTGTTATGAAAGTCTTTAAGAAAAAAAAAGATTTGGCCTGACCAGGTGGTGGCGCAGTGGATAGAGCGTCGGACTGGGATGCGAAGGACCTAGGCTTGAGACCCCGAGGTTGCCAGCTTGAGCATGGGCTCATCTGGTTTGAGCAAAGCTCACCAGCTTGGACCCAAGGTCGCTGGCTTGAGCAAGGGGTTACTCCAGGGGTTGAGAACCTTTTTTGGCTGAGAGAGCCATGAACACCACATATTTTAAAATGTAATTCCGTGACAGCCATACAACAACTTGTGTACCTTAAGCATTATCCAATAAAAATTTGGTGTTGTCCCAGAGAACAGCTGTGATTGGCTCCAGCTACCTGCAACCATGAACATGAGTGGTAGGAAATGAATGGATTATAATACATGGAATGTTTTATATTTTTAACATTATTTTTTTTATTAAAGATTTGTCTGCGAGCCAGATGCAGCCATCAAAAGAGCCACATCTGGCTCGCGAGCCATAGGTTCCCGACCCCTGGGTTACTCGGTCTGCTGAGGTCCATGGTCAAGGCACAGAAGAGAAAGCAATCAATTAACAACTAAGGTGTCGCAGCAAAAAACTGATGGTTGATGCTTCTCATCTCTCTCTGTTCCTGTCTGTCTGTCCCTAACTATCCCTCTCTCTGACTTTCTGTCTCTGTTAAAACAAACAAAAACAAAAAACAAACAAAAAAAAAGATTTAAAAATAGTTGCTCAAAATGATCCCAAGATTAACATAAACTTAAGATGTTCACCTGGGTTCCCAATTGGTAATGTTAAAATGCCATATTTCGCCATATACAGCCCGCAGCTCTCTTTCTTCTTATATATGCCACTACCTTGCCCTCTCTTCTGTTATTTACCCAGGACATCTGTAATATATGGAACACATTCCAGTGGGTAACTATGTTCCCTATACATTTCTTGAGTTCAGAGCTTGATTTCTATTTTTTGTTGTTGCTGGTGTTTAAAAATAAAAATGTGTAAGTTTACTAATTTTCCTCTGCATGCAGTTTTGGCTACATCCATCAGTTTTGAAATTTAACTTTCTTTGCATCACTACTTTCTCAAGATTCTGCTTTTGTACTTAAATATCCTCTTTTACTTCTATTTCTGAGCTACCATACAAATTAATGAAGTTTAAAATTACCCAATATATGGTCTTAAGTTGAATAAAACCCATCTTGATAGTATCCATAAAATGTGTGTCACACTTGGTACATTTTTGAAATCCTCCCAGAACCTATCCTTGCTTCTTTGCACTTGAATATGCCAAACGGTAATACATCCTGTCCTATGTATATCATTAGCTTGTCTTTGCTTTGCAGTGTTTAAACAAGAGAGTAAACTGAGCCAGCTGTAGGAGCAGCACACAAATCATGTCATCTCTCTTCGTCTCCACCTCTTTGTTCTATTGACGTCTGAGGTCGAACCAGCACTATGACGCTGCCCTGGATTTTGTATAGATAAGGATTTCTTTTGTAAACACATATTTTGGAAATTGAAATTAAGTACAGAGGATAAAAAAAAAATGGTTACCAAAACCAGATAGACACTGAGACGGACCATTCTGATTTTGCACACAGACAGCAGTCTGCGACATTGAAATAGAGAGACAAAGAAGTGTCAAAAAAAAGTTTCTTTTCTTTTTGAAATCTTAATCTGAAGTGACAAAATAGTAATAAGGCTTATCAGGCTTGTGGCACCATGAAAACAAATCCCCTCGTTTATATCTGTGAATAGCCAATGAATTTATAGCTCAGGATAAAGGGCAAGTCAGAGTGACGCGGGGCCACCAGCGTCCACACACTGAGTGACACATTCATATAGGAGCAGTAGGAAGAAGTGGGTACCTACTACAACCCTTACCAATCCACTTAGGAAACTGAAAACTCAGAGTGAAAAGGTCCGTTTTGACGCTGCAGTATGACAAAGACCAGTTAGATGTACAGAGCCTGTGGAGTGTTCAACACACACAGATGACAGGGAGAAAATTGGCAGTTACCAGTTATCAGGTCTAGCCGGGTTCCGGCCAAGATTTGCATGCATTATCCCACTAAAAGTGCATGAATACCGTGTAAGTTAGGTGTTTTCAAGATGAAACAGCTGAGACCCAGGGAAGTTAAGTGACTTATCTCATTGTCACCAAGTTCCACGGGCAGAGTCCAAATCATCAGTGATTTGAAAGCCCCACACAAAAGCCAGTGAACTGGAAGCCAAACACTCCTCCTTAGTTACTTTTCTTCTATTCCTCTTGATGTACATAGGCCATTTTCCAATTCATATTTTATAATTCTCTGGGAACTAGTAAATAGTATATATCACACTCACATGAGAAGAGTGTGAAGAGAAAGCAAGTTATATGGCATAATTATAAGGCTTTTAAGTAAATATAATTTCAGATGATTATATGATAAACCTAAAATATCAAGATTTTGTTTCTTGCGTTGCTTCTAAATATATATATATATATTTTTTTTATTCAGTGAGAGCAGGGGAGGCAGAGATAGACTCCCACATGTGCCCCAACCGGGATCCACCTGGCAAGCCCACTAGAGGGCGATGCTCTGCTCATCTGAGGCCCTTGCTTTGTTGCAACCAGAGCCACTGTTTTTTTTTAGCACCTGAGGCAGAGGCCTTGGAGCCATCCTTAGTGCCAGAGACCAACTCACTCTAATCAAGCCATGGCTGCCGAAGGAAAAAAGAGAGAGAGAGAGAGAGAGAGAGAGAGAGAAGCAAGAGAGGGAGGGGTGGAGAAGCAGATGGGCGCTTCTCCTGTGTGCTCTGACCAGGAATCGAACCCAGGACATCCACATGCTGGACTGACACTTTACCACTGAGCCAACTGGCCATGGCTAAAAATATATTAATACCCAGAGAATAACTGTCGTAATAGAGAAGTCAGGTAGAGTGGTAAAATGTAGAAAAAGGGCCAGTTTTTCCATTCAGAAGGAAGGGATGAGAACACATTTAGAAGGGGGAAAAAATCAACAACAAAGCAGATCTGAATGAACAATCACACCAGGTGTCAGGATCAAGGAAGAAAGAAAAGGGACGTGAGAACTGAGGAGCCAGCCTGGCCTTCAAAACACCACTGTGCGGTAAGTTTGCTCGTGCTAAGTCAATGTTTCTCTTGAATAAAGTAAATATGCTGAGACAAAGAAGTAAGACAGGCTAAGAAAAGCAAGAGAATGTAGACAATGTCTGAATAATGACATGAGTGTGCAGTGGAGCAAATAAAACTCTCCATTTCCAAAGTAAGGATTGTATCTCAAATTCATTACACATATAAAATAACCAAAGCAGCAAGGAAAAAAATAAGAGTGTGTCAAGTTTTTAAACTTGGATGGCAGTGATGGTCTATCAAGTCGGCAGCTTGTTTTTCTAATTTCCATTCTTTGACTAGTCAGTCATTCAAGGAGTTATCTACAACCTCATTATTTTGTATTTTGAAAAAAATATAGAATTTGTGATTTGTCCTCTAGGAAGATGTAGGCAGTAGTCAATTTCCATAAAGGTGCGTGATTAATACGTTATCAACGCTGTTCATTTCTGACTCTGCTGTTATCAATCATCCTATGCAGAGACAACTGTTCTCTATTTTGATACAAAGGCAAATGTTTTCATATTTGATATGGACAAATTCACCACACTGGCAAAACATAGCTCAGACTGAAGTCTGTGCTTGTCCTGTACATCACAACTAAAATGAATGGCTTTCAGAATTGCAATAGGAGAGCACAGTACTTCTTAAGTGATGTCAAAAGCAATTCCTCTCTTCCCATTAACAAAAGATTAGTACATTCGAGCATTTGGGGTTTGAGGGGGCCTTTGACAAAGAGAGTGGCTCTCATAAAGGCAACATTAGAAAAACAGTGCTAAAATGAAGCCAGCATCTCAACTGTCCTATTTTTACACATTACTTGGAAAGAGCAAGAATGAACCTTTGCTATTCCACTACCAAAAACAACCTTCATTCCTCCAATTTATTATTGTTAACCTTTCCTGCACAAAGTCAGCATATAATAATGTTACGATCCTTTGGTTGATTTTTCCACTGGAGCCTTTCAAGTCAGTGACATACTCGGGCAGGTCTTGGGTCAACTATGATGTTCCAGAGGTCAGGGAAAGATCATGTAACAGTCAGAAATAAAGACCCCTTACAGCTGTTGGAAAGGTCATTCAATTTTAGTGTTTGTCAGACACAGTGCATTCAATATTAAGGTCCACTGGAAATTAAGTCTTCCTAAGAGAAAGATTCCCAAATCCGAATCCTGTATCCCAATCCCATTTTTGTTTTGTTGTATTCATGCAGCAGTTTTCTACTGCTATTGTAACAAACTACCATGACTTTAGCATCTTAAAACAATACCTCTTTAACATCTCCCAGTTACACAGCCCAAAGGCCAGAAGGCTGGGCTGGGTTCTCTGCTTAGTGTCCCACAGACCTCACTCACGGTGTTGGCTGGCCTGGGCTCTTCTCTGGAGGCTGTGGAGGGAGATTTGCTTCCAAGCTGATTCAGGTTGGATTCAGGCAGAATTCAGTTCTTCTTAAGTTTCCTAGGGGCTCCCTCCCTCCATCTTCAAGCCAGCAATGAATCCTTCTCACACTTAGAATCTCTCTGACTTCCACTTCACCATAAGCTAGGAGAAAGCTCAGCTCTTAAAGCTTGTGTAATTGTATAAAACCCGTCTAGATAATCCAGGCTAATCCCATTATTAAAGCCACTGAGTAGTAACCTTAACTACATGTGCAAAGTCCTTTAGCCATACAGGGTAACATACTTACAGGCATAACATTAGGGCTGAAAGTCATGGGAGCCAAAATTATGACTACCCAGTTGGTAGAGAGAAGTCATTTCCCATTATTTGGATTCATTAATTCCAGAAAAGGTCATTATTTCTCAAAAAGACCAAAATTTCTCAAAAAAAAAAAAAAAAGAATAAGAAGAAAGACCACTTTACCTCAATAAGCAATTATGAACTAATCATTAAATTGTTTACCTGTGCTTTTCTTGAATGAATTAATATTTTTAGTTTCTGCCACCATTCCAGGTAACAAATACTAATACGTCCCTCGTCCTGAACACTCGGCGTTGGCTGACAACAGCCACGTCATTTACTCCTACAGAATATTATGGTTCTGCATTCCAAACACAGTTTACCCAGGTAAAATCTGAATTATTATAGGATTTCTTGGCATAGTTACTTTTTCCAATGCAATTAATCTTACTTGAAATTCTTTGCACATTTCAACTGGTTAGGAATTATTTAGCGAGAAGAGCTGGCCTGACTCAAAGCACTCCCAGGTGCGGACAGTGTATAACTTTATGCAAGGACAGGGTAATACTTCCTGTTTTTCCCCCAGTACTAAGCTGGATGATACGCCAGGACTTGCTCTCATATTTTTCCAAGTACTATTGAAAACCCAACCAACGTTTATGTGATTCTTGGCATAATGAAGAATACACAGTCCCTGCATTCCAGGTTCTTATTGCCTAGCACAAGAAGACAGACAGCTGTGTGACACTGTGATAGGGACACCGAGATAGAGGAGGGGTTCAAAACTAGCTTTGAAATGTTTGTTACAGAGGGCTTCCAAGAGGAAGTGACATGTGAACTGAGCCCTCTCAGTCAAATCTAAATGTTAAGTGAAGAAATAGGAGAAACAGATGTTCCTTCTAGGCTGAGGGTCCTGGCACATGCAAAGACAGACAGACAGGTGGAAATGGGTGGGGGAAGATGATAGTGAGAATTAAGGTGGAAGAAGGCAGGGAGGCATTCTTTCATGAAGGGCTTCTCCATGTCACGTGAAGGAAGTTAACTTTATCCCAAAAGGTAATGGGATCGGGGGGGGGGGGGGGGAGAACGAAGAACGGGGAACCTGAGGAAAAACACGATGAGGTTTGTTACTTACATTCTGGATAGAATTTGGAGAAGGAATTTGAGAGCAATTAGCCTAGAACTGGGGAATTGGGAGGCTGATAATCCAATAAAAGCACCAAATGCTAACAGTCAGCACATTAAGGCGGTGCTGGCCCCGGGGACGGAGAGGAAAGACGGGTTCCAGAACCTGTCAGAGAGGCAGAGTTGGCAGGAAGTGCAGGAGGATGCGAGAGGAGGCGGCGAAGAGGACTGCCGGTTTCCCGCGACATTCGGGGCACCTTAGCTCATCTGACTCCCATAAATCACCGCCTCTGGTAGGCAGGGCAGTCTCTTGGGGAAAATAGCTCAGAGTGGTTCCAGGACTTCCTTAGACTCAGTAAATGACAGGCCCAAGATCAGAAACTCTGATTCCTGGGTTAAGGGGCTTTCTGCTTCTTATGCAGACATTCTACTCAAAGTTAACCACATCATGAAGGTTTCAGGCTCAAAAATCTGAATGTTTATTCTAGTAAGATCTCAACTGGTCCTTAAATGAGGGGGCCATCACTTGCGTTTTTTGAATTGAAAAAACAACCTATAGGTAAAAGTACTTATAGCATTTAATAACTGTAACAGTTTGCAGAGATAAAGGAGAGAAAAAATAAAGTCCCTAATACTGCTAAGCATTCAATCACTCAACAGGTATTCATAGAATACTGCTAGGTGTGCTCTGACACAAGGTCCTGAGTAATAACCAGCTTGTTCTCACAGCACCTCATACAGACACGGAAACATAAGGAGCAAACTGAAAGCAGAGCTAAAGAGAAAATGGGGAACAAGAGTCACAATGGAAATAGAATGAAATGCATACAGGGGAACCGAGTCAAATGGATCCGAAAATCACGGAAAGAACCCAGTGGATCCGAAAATTTAGAACCTGGGATGGGAGGGCCGAATAAAATAAAATTTCTATAGAAATAGAAAAATTTAATGTTTAATTAATGGTTTGCCAAGGGAAATAATCCCATATATCTAAAGATAATTTTACCACTTTTCATCTTTTTGTATATACTCAATTGCCCATTCACCGAACTATGCATTGGAGGTGTGTGCGTTTAATCGAAAACCCAAGAGAAAAAATAGTACATAGATAAAGAGTATGTTTCTCCTTGATGAGTAAATCCCCAATCCTTTAGTCAAGAGGAATAAAACCACTTCAGACAGGTGCTTGAACAGAGCCAACAGGGACCTGGCCATTTCCCTGAAGGTGACCTGTCACTTCAAAGACCAAGAAGGTACTTGAGAAATGTACTCCCTCCCTCAGTGACCACAAAGCCTGGACTCATTTGTTCTGCATGTTTGAATTTCTAGAAACACATTAGCCTTCTTCCTTCTTCATGATCAGCTTCCCCCTCTTACAAGCCATTAATGATTGAAGTCATAGCAGTATATTTTTCTATCTGGTTGATACAGAAAATAAAACCCTGAAAGTTAAAACAAACAAACAAACAAACAAAAAACAAAACCTTTCTTGCTCTGCTATTGCCTGCATATTTTCAGTCTCCTTGAAAGTAGAAAACTCTACTTTTATATTTTAAGTTACCCTCAGAAAAGTCCATTTATTTTCATGGAGACTGATGGCTAAAGTCTTTGTCATATGAACTAGGTTAATGATTACATTTCATTACTTTGATCAACAAATATGGACTGGAGTCTGACCAGGTGGTGGCACAGTGAGTAGAGCATCAGCCTGGGATGCTGAGGACCCAGGTTTGAAACCCTGAGGTTACCAGCTAGAGTGCGGGCTCATCCAGCTTGAGTGTGGGGTCGCTGGCTTGACTGTGGGATCATAGACATGACCCTATGGTCTCTGGCTTGAGCCCAAAGGTCGCTGGCTTGAAGCCTAAGGTCGCTGGCTTGAGCAAGAGGACACTGGATCAGCTGGAGTCCCCCCAACCCCAGTCAAAGCACATATGAGAAAGCAATCAATGAACAACTAAGGTACCACAACTGTGAGTTGCTTCTTCTCATCTCTCTCCCTTCCTGTCTATCTCTTTCTCTCTCTTTCTAAAACAAACAAACAACACAAATATGGACTAGAATTCATTCTCAGTGGTGTCAATGGGCTATGTCCTCAAGGAGCTTAGACTCCAGGAGAACCCATCACTACAAGATGAGGTACATGGAAAATATGCAAATCTCATTCAATGGGGGGCAGGGGGCAGATCCTGCTGTACATTTTTATAAATGAAAGAAAATGTCAGGCTACTATGAGAGTACCTTGCACTTACCATGAGAGGACTGTGTGATACTCCTTTTAACACATCAAAGCTCAGCAAAATAAATATATGTATGAGAATAAAACTGATCTGCTTATGAAACACAAGTTAGCTTTCTAATTTGAATAGGCTCCCTACTGTTTTGTCTTCACTATCATAAAAGCCAGGGAATGAATTTCCTAAAATTCTGACAGAAACTCTCTTATCAAACTTACTTAATAAAGACTAAAGCTGCAGCCTGACCAGGTGGTGGCGCAGTGGATAGAGCACTGAAATGGGATGCAGAGGACCCAGGTTCGAAATCTTGAGGTTGCTGGCTTGAGGTTGGGCTCACTTGGTTTGAGCACAGCTCACCAGCTTGAAAACAAGGTTGCTGGCTTGAGCAAGGGGTCACTTGTTCTGCTGTAGCCCCCTCCCCACGTCAAGGCACATATGAGAAAGCAATCAATGAACAACTAAGGTGCTACAACAAAGAATTGAGCCTGACTAGGCGGTGGCGCAGTGGATAGAGCATCGGACTGGGATGCGGAGGACCCAGGTTCGAGACCCTGAGGTCGCCAGCTTGAGCGCGGGCTCATATGGTTTGAGCAAAGCTCACCAGCTTGGACCCAAGGTCACTGGCTTGAGCAAGGGGTTACTTGGTCTCCTGAAGGCCCACGGTCAAGGCACATATGAGAAAGCAATCAATGAACAACTAAGGTGTCGCAATGAAAAACTGGTGATTGATGCTTCTCATCTCTCTCCATTCCTGTCTGTCCCTCTCTCTGACTCTCTGTCTCTGACACACACACACACACACACACACACACACACACACACACACACACACAAATAAATAAATAAATAAATGACTAAAGCTACAGCATGGTAGCTGCATTAAGTATCACATTTCCACCTGGAATGACAAAATGAGATAGAAAGGTCTTCAGTCCATGGCAGAAAAGATGGAGGATTCTCATTAAAGACAGTGCCTTCTATGCGCTTCGCACAAGAACACAGGCTCACCCGGGACTGCAGTTTTGCGGGAAGCCTTTTGCTTTTCGGCCACACTGAAGGATCCAAGGCAGCTGCATATCCTGTAGCTTCTACAACAATTCTTCTCCTCAATAGTTTAGTTTTGGCCTGTGACTGACATCCCCAAATAAAAGGGAAATTGCCAAGATTTGAGCTTTTACTGTGAGTAAAATGGAGTTTTGAGCAAAGGAGTGGCACAATCTCACTTATGTGTGTAAGGGTCCCTCTGGCTGCTGTGTTGGAAACCGGCTGTCCCGGTGAGCTGTGATGGCAGGCCAGGTAAGACTCATGCAGGAAGGTGGCAGCGGGGGTGGGGGGAGTCAGAACCTGGAAAAGGTTTAAAAAATAGTCAACGGAATTTCCTAACACTCCAAAAGTGGGGTATGAGAGAAAAAGAACTCATATGACTTTCAAGTGGTCTAAGCAACTGGAAGGACGGATCTGCCACCTGCTGAAATGAGGAAGCCGGCAGTGGACAGATGTGGGGTACAGTGGGGGGCAGGGATTTGCACGTGTTCATAAAGCCGATTAGACACCAGGTGGAAATGTGGAGTAGGCAGCTGGATATTCACATGCAAACTTTAGGGGAGAGGTCTCGGCTAGAGATAGAAATTCAGGAGTTATCACAAAGATTAGATTCAGCAAAGGACTCGACGCTGACCAGAGAATTCTCTTAATGTTAGCGTGAGCATTCCCACTGTGCGCTGAGGGAAGCACTACTTTGGCAGAGAGAAGCCTGTTTGTTCATTTCTCTACAGGACGTCCATCGAGTCTGATCTAATTTTAGACGTCACACAGAGCAGGACACAGAGGAAGGTGGCCGCTCTTCGCCCGCAGAGCATGAAGGTCACTCTCCAATGGTGAAATGGGGGAAGGGGAAATTAAAGAAAATCTGGTCAAACACAGTTCAGAATAGCAGCCTGGGAGAACCCTCTGATATGTCATGTGCCCAAGGAATCTCATCTCTTTTAGGGGCTGTGTTTCCTCCTAAGTTCACAGACTCCTTATTTTTGGCAGATAACACCAACAATGGATCTAGTCACCAGTTTCATGAAGGTGAGTGAAGGGTGGAGAGCAAATAAGACAAGCTCATCTTCAGCCAGATTTGTTACCATAAGCCAAAAGCACATAATGATGATTTAGAATATTTGCCATGCCAACATTAACTTTCTGCGGGAGGAAAGAAGGCACCAGACGGGTAAGCCTCAGATGCTCAGTGGGTGACTAAAAAAGCTGTCTCTATAGAAGGCAACTTGTAAGCCCAAGTCTAAAGGTGTTTTATGTTTAAATCATGCTTAAAGCTACCACAAATTCACTTATCTGGCCTGGCCTTTGGTGGCGCAGTGGAAAAAGCATCAACCTGGAACACAGGTGGCCGGTTCAAAACCCTGGGCTTGCCTGGTCAAGGCACATATGAGAGTTGATGCTTCCTGCTCCTCCCCCTTCACTCTCTCCCTCTCTCTCTTCTATCTAAAATGAATAAAATCTAAAAAAAGTAAAGAAATAAATTAATTAAAAAAAATTCACTCATCTGCATTCAAGTCCTTTCAGCATTAAGGGACCCCACACTTTTGGAGAGAAGGATATACAATGTCATCTTCTGAGTCCGCTACTTTTCTAAAACTTCCATCGTCATTTCCCAAGTTTGGTTGGACAACTCTTTCACTAACCAGTTCTGCGGTGAAAAACTGGGCTGCCAGTTATCAACAAAAGAAGGAATACAGTAGGAAGAGAAATTCCCCAGCGACTAAGGAGAGCTCAGAACCAATTCCGCAGCAATCAACCTAAAATGAGGACTTGTAAGAGTACAACTATCTATTCATCCATCCCTCTCATCTGGACAGGGAGAGATTTTGTGAAAATGATACAATTTTATAAAAGGTGCCCTGTGAGAAGTCCATGTCTTGTTTTAAATTTTTATCGCGCACTTGTTCTGCTAGAAAAGTCTAGAAAGGAGCGGTTTTGCCTCGGCGGCGGTGGCAGCGTGCCTGCCTTCCACTGGAGCTGTCGGAAGTCTATCAGGATACTCACACTGGCTTCCACCGCTTTCAGAATATTTGTGTCGCTGCCACGCTCACTTGCCAGTCTGTGTGACTTACAGTATTCTGCATTCATCTGGGCGTAGTCATACAATGTGATTCCAGAAAACTTGACATAAGTTGGTGTAAATGTGCTACGATGAAAAAACGGAAGTCTATTCACCTTTCTCACCGTATAGTTACATCATATTTGCAAATTATGGTACGAACTGGTCTTTATTTTCACAAGCCCGAGGTAAGTCTAGGCAATAACCTTATGAAGCACTTAGAGAGGTCAAGCTTAAATAGCATGACTATGAGACAGAAACACTCAGAGACACAGAGAACGGAGGGGTTCAGGGGGTTCAGGGGACTGGGTGGAAAAGGAAAAGGATTGAGCAGTACAGACCGGCTATTAAAAAATAGTTACGGGGATGTAAAGTACAGCACAGGGAATGTAGTCAATAATACTGTAATTACTACGGATGGTGCCAGGTGGGTACTGGAAATATACTTTACTTTGTAAAGTACATGAAAAGTATACTAAAGAGTATTTGAAAAGTGTTGAAAAGTATTGTCTAACCACTATGCTGTACACAGGAAACCAATACAAAACAATCTTGACTGTAAACTGTAGTTGAAAAGTAAAAATTTTAAAATAAATAAATAGCACAACTACATACAGTGTACTTGTGAGAAAATGCCCAGCATCTTATGTAAGTTGTTACTGAATACCCAATATTTAATCAGGTAGATTTCTTCTCACAGTTAAGGAGATCTTTACTCAAGCTTTTTTTTTTTTTTTTAAAGATTAGTACCATATTTTTTGCTCCATAAGACGCACCTCACCATAAGACACACCTAGGGTTTTAAGGAGGAAAATAAGAAAAAAAATATTCTGAACTAAATGGTGTTATAATATTTAATAAAATACTGTATTTTTTAATGTTTATTTTATTAATTTTAGAGAGAGGAAAGGAGAGAGCGAGAGAGACAGGAACATCCATCTGTTTCTGTATGTGCCCTGACTGGAGATCGAACCAGCAACTTCTGTGCTTCGGGATGATGCTCTAACCAACTGAGCTATCTGGCCAGGGCTCCTCAAGCTTATTTTAATGGACAGAGTTGGGATTTATTACATCTTCTTTACTAGCCTGTCAATTATTTTTATGATTGGGGTCAGGATTAGTAGGGAAACTATTTTTAAAAGTTTTTGGCTTTGCTTTGCTCTCAAAGTCGACCTTGGGGACAGAGGGTGCCCCCTGCCCCGGAGAGGGCACAAGGGGCCAGGAGAGCAGTGGAGGTACGGGCGCAGAGGAACCCGGGCCTGGAAACTGCAGGGCAGGCTCTCCTGGGTGGGGGCCGTGCCTGGCACGTGGTAGGTGCCACCCATATCCAACGAATAAACACACACAAAATTCTACCAAAACATTTTGGTGAGGTTTGATGAATTTTAGAAGTATTTTGGAACACCGATAAGTTTTGCATGAATCTAGATGTATCAATTAGCCAGCCACCTTAAGAATAATATTGGCCCTTTTTTGCATAAAACTGGGTGTTCTCTGATAGCAACACTTTTTCAGAAAAAAAAAGGGGGGAGGGACTACCGCTTTCCTTGTCCTCTTAAAATTAGAAAATGGTCTGGATAAAGCAAAACCCCCAACTTGTACACACTACCCCCGGGGGCTACATACTACCATTGCTCTCCCTAGAGCATTTTCTGAGCCCCCCTTTTCATTTGCTAAGGGACCTTCTTCTCTGTTTGAAAACAAAAAAGTCGCTACTCTTTTTTTTTTTGTGGCAGAGAGAGAGAGAGAGTCAAAGAGAGGGACAGATAGGGACACACAGACAGGAAGGGAGAGAATGAGAAACATCAATTCTTTGTTGCAGTTCCTTAGTTGTTCATTGATTGATTTCTCATATGTGCCTTGACGGGGGGGGGGGGGGGGGCTACAGCAGACTGAGTGACCCCTTGCTTGAGCCTGCGACCCTGGGCTCAAGCTGGTGAGCTTGGGGTCTCAAACCTGGGTCCTCCACATCCCAGTCCGACACTCTATTCACTGCACCACCACCTGCCTGGTCAGGCAAAAAGTCACTACTCTTAAACTCTCATGTCAATCAGTTTCCCCTGCACATCTTCCAGCTGGAATCTCGGGGACTCCAGCCCCTCCCCGGAAGCTGCCTCCAGCAATCTGGTTGGCCCAAGCCTCCCCTTCCTCAGACCCCCTCAGAAGGCAGTCCTCCCCTCACTCCGAACCTCAAGAGAGCAGAGACCTTCGCCCCAACTGCTATTCTAAAAGTTTCAGTAACAGTGAACCTGGTACAGTTTCGCTCAGTGAAATAAGACAATAAAGAGCACGGATGACCTTGTTTGGCCATCAAGATAGAGATTTTCCTCTTGTTTTCAAATGCTGTCTCGCAAAATTTCTCAAGAACACACATCTAATATAGACTCTGACCTGTGAAAACCGTTCTCCACTTAAATAGAAATTCACTTAAATTACATTTCAACCCATGGTACCTAAAGCTCACTTGATGTTCTTTACACCTTTTTGTTATGAGAAAACATTCCAAAGACTGACCATGAGTGCTCTCATTTCTCTTATTATGCACCCCCACCAACGAATTAAACGCAAGTTCAAGTCAGCATGGTTATCTGACTCAGTGGTTCTCAGTGCCAGCCACTTTTTTTGACAGTAACAATAAACATTCTAAACCCAATATAAGTTAACCAACCTGATAAATGTCATGTAATCAGCAGATAAAGGACGAATACTGTTAACATTAAACCAAATAGTTTGTCATTACACTGCCTGTCAAATTAAGATCTTCTGATTTCAAATTCAATTGCTATGTATGATTTTGTAAAAATAATTGACATTTTTAAAAATTTACGAATACCCTTCTTCCCACCTAATACAAAATGTTACCAAGCCGGTTAACCATGTGAAAGCTGTTAACTGCTTAAAGCCCCTCGGGTGGTTTTCAGCAGTTCTTTTCCTCTGATATTTAAAATAGAAAAATACATACCTGGGCACAGCGTGGTGCCTGGTTGACGGTGGGGACCTGCTGTCCAGAGTGGCAGACTGCCTTCATCACACTGCTTCATCTGCCCTCCTCCGCTGACTACCCCCTTTACACACACGTGTGCGGACTACTGAGCACACCTTTGTAACCAGAAGTTCAGTCCAGCTTAGGAATAATACAGCTCCCCCACTGGGCAATCAGAGAACAAGGGAAGAAAAGAAAAGAAAAAAAAAAAAACTAAAAAAGAGAGACCCGAAAATCAGCAAATAAAGGAAATATAAACAGGTAACAATGAGACACGATGTATTAAAATGGAGAATTTAACTGAAACCTCTGCCAATGCTTTTGGTAATTCTAGTCATTTGATTCAGTTCCACTAAATTACGCAGAGCACTAGCTGTGCACAGAGCATGCTCCAAAAACAGCAGCCCCCCGGCTCTGTGCGCTTCCACAGCAAAGCTCTGGTACCTGCTTCTTCATTCCAGAAGGACGGCATTTCCTAGTTTATATTAAATTATCTATTCAACAAGGCAATCTGGCTTCTACTGCAACCTATTGAAAAGCAAGATGTTGATTAGTAATGGAAGAAAGGGAACTGGAAAGAATGACAAAGTTTTCAAGGGAAAGACAAAGGAAATAAAGGGCTAGCTTTGTTTGGTTTATTAAATTTCAAGGGCTTTGCCTGCCAGTTTGAAAAATGCATGATATCACCAGTGTTTAGTAAAAGCGCTACTTTAAATTGCAGATTAAGCAAGAGTGAATTCCCCTTGGTAGCTCTAGGTTATTGACTAACAATTATATGCAATTTTTAGACGAAAGGAGGGGGAAAGAATTAGGGAAGCCCCGCAGGACTATGGGGCTACAGCGACCGCTAATTTAAGTAAAACTCCAAATACAAATGTATGACAGTAAAACGTCCAGATCCACATGCATGCAACACTTTCAGGGCCACTCGCATTTTTAATTGTCCATGTCTTTTAAAATGATGCTCACATCAAAGAGTAAATCAGCATAAACCCTGTTCAGAGCTTACTTGGCAGTTTATTACTGGATTTCAGAAGGGTGGGGAACCCGCCAGAGCAAATGGTTGCTTGCTAGCTAACTTGAAAAATGCACTTGTTTCAGCACAGAAATAACAAATCTGTTTCTGATTCCAGACATTATTTTCCAAATGCTGCCAAGAAAAGAATCTAAGGAATTCTTTTGCATACACAACATACACGAGACAACTGGAAAGAGGCCTGTGATCTGCTCCAGGCCAACGAGGAAGGAGAAAGTGGAGTTTTCTGCATGACCTGCCCTCGCGGGAGCAGAAGCACATGCCTGAGATAGTTCTGGGCTGTAATCTCCAACATAACTCTGCTATTATTAGACAACCTAAAGGCTTTCCTAAATCTGTAACTTGTGAGGCAGAAAAGGATGTCGACGGGACCCTACTACCATGCTCAGCATGCAGGCAGCTGGGAGACACCCACTCTACACAATTCACCACTTTTCCAAACCATGAAGCTAGATTTCTAGATCGTGGACGACACCTAAGAGCGAAGCAAGGGCAAGAATCTAGTCCAACACCAAGGCCAGGTTTAAATCTCTGGAGAGAATGCTGGCCAGGTAAAATCCAATATTAAATTCAGAAACCTGAGGTCCCTGATGCTCATAAAACATGTTAAAAATTATTCTTAAGAGCACAAAAGAACTTATGCATTAATCTTGTCATAAAACTCAACTACACGAAGGTATCCCGCTTTACAGTTTTTAAAACCATGTAATGATCAAGCCAATGATTCAAAAGTATGAAATACAGTATGTATCACTTCTGTTTTATTAATAAAAGGGAGACTCAGCAAACGAATCCACTTCAGAGAGAAGGATCATAGGAGAATTCTGAAAGATTGAGTCACCCAACGGACTGAGCTATCTAATACAACTGTTTAAATTTTTGGCTCACACAGAGTTGACTGCAGCAAACTGAGTTCTGTTTTGTTTTTTGTTTTCTGCCTTCTCAGCAGGATAAGAGTTCATGGAGGAAACCGGACCATTGGTAGAAAATAAAAAGGCAAGGTTTTCTTCTTTTGCATGACTGGTCCAAGTGAGTGTATTTTCAACCCTTGTACCTATACATACAAACCTGTCTGAAACATGCACTGCCATAGTTTCAAATGCATCATCAAAGCGGCTGTGCTGGAGTCAATCTTACGGCTTCCCATTAAATGCACCTGCTATCCTGCTGCCTTCAGTCAATGTGATTTTACATATGGTCCATTGTAATGTGGTCAATTGTTCCCTCAAAATCCATATCTACTGGGAACCTGAGAATGTAACTTTATTTGGGAACAGTGCTTGCAAATGTAATCAACTAAAATGAGGTGCTGTACTGGATTAGGGTGGGCCCGAAATCCAATGACTGCGGTCCATGGGACACAGTGAGCTACAGGGAGACACAATGGGAAGAAGGCCACATGAAGACCGAGCCAGAGATGCTGCAGCAAGCCAAGAAACACCTGAGGCCACCAGAAACTGGAAGAACCAGGCAAGTCTCCTCTAAAGACTTCAGGGGGAACACGACCACACCCTGGTTTTGGACTTTGACCTCTAGAACTGTGAGAGAAGAAATTTCTGTCCTGAGCTACTCACTCAAGGGTTATTTGTTACAGCACCTCTAGCGCACTAATACAGACTTCCCTGCTAACCAGTGCCAGGTGGCCCAGGCTTTGCTTAGCCATCTACAAGATTTCTATAGAAAACGAGAGGTCATGTTGAAGAACTTTTATAGCTGTTTGGCATTGTGATATCCCAACAGCACACAATTTTTATGTTTTACAAACTGTCTGTGATGGGTCAGAAATTAAAAGAAGAAAATGTTTTTCACAGTTAGAGATACACTACTAAAATAATTAATATTTACAAAGATGAACTAGTGTGCTGCCATTAAGAAATTTGCATTCTGAATTGTCTCAAAGAAACTGAAATAGGTTCCATGCAGTATTAGTGGTAAAAATATTTTTTTCTAGTTTTTTTAACAAAGCAATCTATGAATGGTATCTAGCACCTGCACCGTAGTTTTGTCGTTAATTGTATTATATGATTAGCCAGAAGCTAACTCCCCAGACCGTGTTGGATCACTGATTACACAGCAAAGGAATAACACACCATGGCTTTGTTAACCACAGGGACCTTGGCAGGACTTGAGAGAACATTTTCCCAGAGACCGGAAGCTCAAACGTTGCTCATACAAAATGACCTTGGGTGGAGTGGGCGTATGGGAGCCACTTCAATGGCAATAGTAGACAGTGATAGTAACTATATGAGCTGCTACACTGACAAGAATGACAAAGGTGACATCTCTCTTACAAGGAGGCATTTTTTTTCTAGCACCAAATTAACCAAATGACTTCATAAAAAAATAGTCTAAATGGAGAAAAGTCTTAATCAATGTGAAAGGCTATCTGGTATGAATGTTTTCTTTTAACAAAGTAAAAGAAATTCACAGGAATATGATTTAACCCGAAAGAAGGGCAACTACTATATGTCTCCTTTAAAGTCAATGCAGACCCTAACCACGGACTCCATAGCCTTGGAGCCCCAGCTCGGCACAGGCACAGACCAGTTCAGGAAACCTCTGAAAACGTCTCCAGCGGAGGAGAACACAAACACAGAACATACAGCATCGTCACGAGCAGCCCTTCCTATTCCTGTGTTGAAGCCCATTCACCATTACTTTATCATGGGGTTGCCTCATATGTAGCACAGAGGGCAACCTAAAAATCATTACTGTCAATCAGGAGGCTGCAAGTCACAGGAAGAGAGCAAAATGTCAACTGTTTGTCCTGGCTGCTGGGAGATCAGAAGTGGGCTCTAAAAGGGATTGTGTTTTCCTGATTAAAACACACACTGCAGCATAAACATACTCAGTTGTCATCACATGCCATTCACTTGACTTTCTAACATGTCCTAAGTTACCACGGAAACTAAGAGTCCATGAAATTGATAGATTCTTTAATAAAGTGAAATTGCTGTTATGGGAATGGGTGGAGACAAATATGTTGAAGCTGCAAAAGTCATACCCTGCAACAACTCCCCACCTGCATTCAATTAAAAATCCGAAACCTTAAGCTATCATTAGGTCATAATGATTTCAACTATACTGCGGAGATTACACTAGGTCAGCACACGCCCTCATCCAATAATACTGAATGTTGGCTCTTCATAATTACATAGTTTTGGGAAAAAACAACTTTTTTTAAGGAACAGCATCATGAGAACTCATAACCCAGTTCATCTAACATTTTTCAGAAATATTCAAATTTATTTCATCCTTATGAGCTTCCTAGAAATCCACTGCATATAGATAATCTCTATAGTATAAATTAATCGAATCCTTAAGGAGAGAAGGATTTGTTCTTACCCCCTCAGTTTTATCAAATTTGTACCAACTGTATAAACAAATATCCCAAGCTCGGTTTAATATGAAAAGACTTGAGTGGTTTTTAAGGTGTCAAATTAGGGTTAAAACTGTAAGGGTTAAGGCTAGAGAACCCATGTCTATTACTAGTTAATGGACGGAAGACAAGGAAGCAATCAACAAAGAAAGCCAGGACCACTTTATTTCCAAAAATTGAAAAGCTGTCAAGAATTTCACATCAACAGAATGACATACACTGAAAGAAATGAAGAAAATAATCTATTCCAGTTCCACGGAAATTCATTGTAACTCCCCCACTCCAGCAATCTCATAGACAAACACACTCTCAAATGCCTAAATTAATTACATTATGACAAGAGTCGGAAGAAAAACAGAGTTGAAGAAACAATAATTGCCTAAGAAGAGAAAATACTCCCCAACGAATCAGGAAATCACTCTATGGACTCATATATTCACCATCTGACAGTACTTGAGAAGTACTATAATCCACACACAGCTCGAACAAGAGTGTGTCTGCAGCAAAATTCATTTCACCCCTGAACTGGCACATTAAAGGTGACAGCAACAGAACTGTTCCCCCTTTCTAGTCATTCTGATCCTTCCCACGGTCAACTCATCCCACAGAAACGTCTCTAACAGGACTGAGGTTACAACTGTAAACTACTCCTACTTTTATTAAGTGTTCATTAATTCTAAACTCTTAACTACCTTTGTTGATGACAAAACACGCAAAAAACACATCCGAAGGGAGAGCTATCCATTCTGTCTAAAAGAAAATTCCATCTCCCCAACAGGAGGTCTTTCTTCCTGTTTGCAACCAAAGAACAACAATGACTTTTTCACTTTCATACTTAACAAAACTCCCTCAAACTTTGATTTTAATAGAACTAGCCATGTGATTTAGACTCTGATGTTAAGTGACCATTTTTCGAACTACAACCTCACCACCCAGACAGTCCCCAAGCCCCCTCACCTTTCAGGCAGAACATCCTGCAGCAGTCCCATGGAGGGGCCGGTGCTCCGCAGCCCCACGCAGCCCCACGCAGCCTGCAGTGCTAGGCACAGCTGTCTCCCAGCCCACCTCCCCGGCTCTCACTGCCAGAGCGCGGGGCAGCCGGCCAGCGCCTGCGATTACAGGAAGCCACTGCCCAATCCCCAGCCCTCTGGGCTGAGCTGCTGACACCTCCCTATCTCTCACGCCTTGTTTCACACCACAGAATCAGCCAGGATCATCTTGGAAAGTGAGGGGAGCAGGGGTGAGCAGTCACGGTTCATCTAGTCCAGTGGAGAACAGTGCAAGGGCAAGTCCATTTGTCTATCAGCATTTTCCACTGCAGCAGATGGAGCAGCCCTTGTGATCAACAACACAAAAAAGAAATCACTGGATTCAGTTTCACTGTTTGCTATTAATTAAATATGACTATTCTTTGACTTCATTATCCCTTTGCTACTCACACACTTTTTTTTTCTGATATGGGACAACCCATATACTGGTACATAATTAGCAATAAATATTTGAATATGAAACTCTGCACACAGCTGTCTGGGTCTCTATAAATGGGTAAATGCATGTGAAGAGCCCCTAACAGTGCTGGACACATAGTAAGCACTCTGGAAGGGTTGCCTCGCGTTAGTCTTATTACCACTACTGTTACTAAACTTGAGCGTTAGGATAAAAATGTGAAGCATGTTACGCTTCTATGGCACTGCCATTTTTCGGATGAGGAAACAAAAATAAATGCCCTTGCGTTGGCATAAGAGTATAAATTTCCAACTCTACTGCAGCCATGGTCAGATCATGACATTTCCCCTTCTCCACTGGAAAGCTAAATTCACTCGGACGAGTTAAGGTCTGCTTTACTTACAAACTCTTTAACCAAGTTAAAAAGCAAAGGAAGGAAATTTTCCCCCCAGATCTGAAGAGAAGTGGTCTGTGAATGTGGCTCGGGAGCACCCTGCTCAGTGCAGCCCGACAGTGAGGGCCCGCAACCTCAGCTCTGCAGTCTCCTGGTCACAGGAAGTGGCCATTGTTCCCAGGCCCGTTGCTGTGTGCAGGTCTTCCCTTTGACTCCACAGGATGCAGGAAACTGACTCACAGAACCCATCTATCTGTCTGTCTGTGTCCTGGGTTGCAGGCTGCAGCCCTTGCTGTATACTGTCTAGTATCACGGGTTTCAGCACACCTCCCCGTATCCCCAGCAGTGCCCAGTTAGTAAGTGTCCTACCACGAAGAAGTCATTGTCCTCGTTGTCATAACACAAAGAAATATCAGAGGCCCCTAGCCAGAAGCTCACTGGGATGAAGAAAAACCCGCCTGGGGAATGACAAACAGTGATATTAGCTCTTACAACAGAGCTGGAAGAAAGTTAACTCATCTCATTTCGTAGACTGGTTCAGAGATGAGGCGAATTGCCCAATTAACGGGTGCCTGCAACAAGATCAAAGCCAAAAACTACTTGACTCGGCCTTTTCCATCGCACCACATGACCCTCCCACGGATGGCTGGAGTCATACCTTATCCTTTCCTGTCCTGGGTGGTCTTCATGCAATGTATGAATTGCAAAGGTTTTCCTGAAAGTATTCTTATGGGTTAGATACAACTTACAAAATTGCACACAGAGAGAAAAACTCAACAACTTCGAGAGCTAGGACTTCTGAACATAGGTTAATAGTCCACAGGGTTTGGGTGTTTGTATGCTTTAATAAGAAGTCCATGAATACTCACAGTTAAATCTTTTCATATAGAGACAACTCTGTACGCTGCAAAAAAGGTTGAGTTGGAAAGTAAAGAGAACGTGACTGCAGCTGCATCTGTAGCGTTATCTAGCTGGTCTCCCGAGCGGTTCATGACCTATAAACATGGGGACTGAATGTGATGGCTAAATTAACTCTAAGATTCTAGCCTTCTCACCTACTCCATTCATTTTTTACTTTGATATGTTTAGATATGTATATTAATATAACATACAAGCAATTTATTAGGTGTGTTATATCAAGAAAAAAGACAATCCTTGCCTTTTCACAGTTTAGTGCAAGAGGTAGGTGGGTGAATCACAACTGTAATACAACGTGATAACATACAATAGAATACACAAAATTAAGAATGATCAACGACGACAGCTTCTTGCTTATTACCAGATAATTAAGCTGCTCTTTCTAACCAGGTGAAAACATCTTTAATGTAATGTTAATAGATTAAATGGCACCCCCAAATTCCCGTCTACCCAGAATCGCAGGATATGATCTCATTTGGCAATAGGGTCTTTAATGCAGAGGTGCTTAAAATAAGGACCAGGCTGAGATGGTAACGGATTAGGGTAATGTTGAGGGAAGTAAGGGTGTCCTTGTAAGAGAAAAGGACACACACAGACACAGAGAAGGTCCTGTGAAGATGGAAGAAAGATGGCAGTTATGCGACCCCAAGGCAAGGAACACCTGGAGCCAACAGAAGCGGGAAGGGGCCAGAAGGGTTCTCCCCTGCGGTGCGGCCTGCCACACCCTGATTCCAGCCTCTGGCCTCCAGCTCTGGGAGACAGCACACTGCTGTGGTTTCAGGCCACCCCATTTGTGGGGTCTGTCACAGCAGCTCCAGGAAACTAACACACTTAGCAAGGGAAAATTACAGGAGGGGTGGGAGTATGGGTTTTTTTCCTTTTTAAACCAACTTCAATTCATAATTACATGAGCTTAAAACTTGTTTTTTCCATACTGCTGTACTTACTGCGGCTAAATTCTTATGAAAAACAAAACAAAACAAAACTTCCTCTAACACGCATAAACAGCACAAATACCACCTATTCACTTAATGAAATTATGGGTGCCACCATCTGAAAAGTTCACAGCATTTAACTTGAGCAATGGAAACAGAACAGGCTTTTACTAATATCAAATATAAGATTATTTTTTTACAATCCCTCATTTTCACTATCAAGTGTGAATATGCTTAAGAAATAACACATAAAAATGTACACTATAACAATTTTTTTCAAACTAGAAAAAAAAGTATCCATTAAAATTACTATTTGCTAACACTGATCATTGCTACTGAGTTTGAAAAATAAGTAACTAGGAAGACTGGACCCGGGCCAGGATGACCAACACTCACAGAATTTACAGCCCTATGGACACAGACAAAGGACTTTGCCAAACATGACCTTAGAAGAGCAATCACTTTTTGTAATCCTCCCTTGTAGGATTACATCTAGCATCATGTAAAAATTTAACATTATTATTATATTATTATTTCAGCCAGAGTGGTAGGCATATAAACAGCCAAAACTTTTTATTTATGGCCTCCAAACCACTCCAGTGCTATGAAATTTATGTGCTAAAGAAAAATTTTTAATTTCAATAAAATAGTGGGAATATGGATAAATTTGAATTAATTTGCATAATGCATAGAATTAATGAGTCTCGAGTTTTTCAGAAGTCTACTCTGTTCATGGCAAAACACAAAACAAAATTACACAACACAAGAAAAACAGGCAGACCATTATTTCTCCCCAGGCATCCTGACTCTTAACTGAATAGTCAGGCGAAGATGCAAAGCCTGTTCTCCATCCTCATGCAAGAATATGTTTCCCATTAACTAGAAAAGTATTCCACCAGGCAAAGCCTGCTTTCATATATCTGGGTTTGCCTCTCGGTGCTTTAAAAGTCAAAGGAGACTGAAGACATAGTCCCAATCACCACTTTTCATTTTCCCTTCGACTGCAGGAGGCTGAAGGTGCTGAAGTCTCCCAATATTTTTAAGATTAGAAGGACCAGGTGAAGCCAGTTCCCTGGAAAAGCAGCCACTCTGGTGGCCAAGGCTGAATGGCACCCGTGACTTTCATACCGGACACCATCTGACCATCTTATCAAACTGTTAGAATACCTCAGTTTTCTAAACTGTCCTAGAATACTTCAGTTTATACCAATATTCTGGATTTCTCAGCAAACAGAGTAGCTGGGTTTTCCTATGTATATCTTTTACTACTGCACAGAAAGGAAAATCATTTTTAGCATTGTAACTTGGCACTGGTTAATTACCCGTTTTCCCTGGCTCCTTTAACACTGGTCTTGGTTCTAGTGCCCCCACCTGGCCACCTCTGTGGGCAGCACTAGCTCATGAAAGGAAAAGCTGGAACCCAGGTCTTTATTCTAGACTAGCGCTCTTCCACCTTTTCCATCTTGTGGCACACATGCACTAGTCATTAAAATTCTGCAGGACACCAAAAACAACTGTTTTTAACTGATCTGACCAAAATAATAAGTATAATTTTGATTTATTCACACCAGATGGCTATTGTTGTGTTAGCTGTTGTCATTTTTTTTTTTTTAAATTGGCAATCTCAGGGCAAGGAGGTCAGTGCCCCTGACTAAATGGTCAGGTGTTGTATGTTTTAAAAACTCTTGTGGCACACGAGTTGAAAAACCACTGTTCTAGACACTTCCTCCTGCCATCCCCTGACCCTGTATCCTGTTTGATTTTTCTGTACTCTGAAACCACGGGCAGCCCTCATCCTCTTTACGGTCACTTTTCTCTTTGGAGCTATCTGAATCTTGGCTTGTGAAAGGGGCAGGTTATTTCGTTCTGGACACAAACCAACCTCAGAGCCCCAAGGCACCCAGCAGATACTTCACTGGGGTTCTTCAACGGCTTCTGGCCTCGGGTACCCTCATTCAAGTCACTGTATTTCCTCCCAGAACTATGGGAGTTCTACTTTAGCCATTTTAGAGTAGGCTCTCCTGAGACCGTTCTTATGGTTCCTTACATTTTATTCTCCTCACATCCAAGTCTGGACTTTTTAACATCACCACAAGAAAGCAGTCCTCATTGGCCTCTTATCATCAAATCATCCTTAATCTCATCAATGGCACCCTAGTTCTCCCAAAACCTAAATGACTGGATTAAAATAAAAACAAAAAGCCTTTGAGCCTGACCAGGCGGTGGCGCAGTGGATAGAGCATTGGACTGGGATGCAGAGGACCCAGGTTCGAGACCCTGAGGTTGCCAGCTTGAACGTGGGCTCATCTGGTTTGAGCAAAAGCTCACTAGCTTGGACCCAAGGTCACTGGCTCGAGCAAGAGGTTACTCGGTCTGCTGAAGGCCCGTGGTCAAGGCACATATGAAAAAGCAATCAATGAACTAAGGTGTCACAACGCGCAACGAAAAACTAATGATTGATGCGTCTCATCTCTCCGTTCCTGTCTGTCCCTGCCTGTCTATCCCTCTCTCTGACTCTGTTAAAAAAAAAAAAAAAAAAAAAGAAAAGAGAAAAAAGCCTTTGAGACCCTCTGGCTCTGTTTTTCCAGGAAATGTAATGAGTTTCCAAGTTGACTTGAGCTCTTAGCTTAGATGAAATCAGACTCTGCTGATCCCTCTTGGACAGGCCGAGTCGCCTTGCCTCCACTGCTGTCCTCTGGGCTCTATAACTCCATTCACTTGCTTAGGAGCCCAGTCCACCGGATAAGCAACAGCAGCGAGAAGGGGTCTTTACTGTGCAACCTTGCTCTCCATTCATCCCACCCTGACATAGCTTCAAAAGGTAGAGCCTATGGCTGAAAGCCTTCTTTCAGCTACAATAGTCCTTTATACCTCTGTAGTAGTTAATTCTTTCTTTCCAAGGCTGACCTCTTAATCCACCTTTGTACAGTATATTCTGCATCTGAGCTCCAACTGCTCCATTCTTTCCCTTAAGAAAAAAAAAAATCATGTTTCCAACTTATGTAAAAAATACAAGGTCAGGATAAATCCCAAAGTCCCCATTGAGCAATAAAGGCCCTTCTGGACTTGGACTCAGTCCTTTTCCCAACATTTTCTGGCCGTATCTCCCGTTAAGCGGCCCCTCACAGGCTCTGTGCCATATTCCACATGGTCTCGTACCTCCACTGTCCTCGATCAGGCTAGTCTCTCCTGTGTCTGGAACGCAGCCCCCACCCCACAGCCTGGGTATTCTTTTTCTCCCCAACTGCTCTTAAACCTCCTCTGACCATGCTCCTCTCCCCCAGCAGAAACCGACCTCTCCTAGTACTATGTCACCCTGGTACTTTATTTACACCGCTGTTAGTGTCACAATTCCGTCTGCCCACCTAAAATGAGAATTCCGCAAAGCAAAGCAGGGCCTTGCTCATTCACACTTAACCTCCAATGCCCTGTGGGGTACCTGGAACATAACAGAGCAGTGATTTCAACTGGTTCCGCTAGAGGAAAGAAAGAAAACGAAAGAGAGGGAGAGAGAGAAAGAGGAGGGAGAAACAGAATGCCCTCAACTCATAGTAGTTGCTTCCTGTATGTGTCTTGACCGGGCAAGCCCAGGATTTCGAGCTAGTGACCTCAGTGTTCCAGGTCAGTGTTTTGTCCACTGTGTCACCACAAGTCAGGTGTCCACAAGAGTTTTTAAAACATGTGATACCTGACTATTTAGTGAGTGGCGCTGATTTCTTTTCCCTTAGATTGGCAAATAAAAAAATGACAATAGCCAACACAATAGTAGCCATCTGGTATCAATGAAACAAAATTATACCTATTTTTTTTTTTTTGGACAGATCAGCAAACATATTTTTTGGTGTGTCACAGAATTTTAATAATTAGTTTATGTGCTTGAGATGAAAAAGGTTGAAAATCACTGCAACAGATGATCAATGTTCTTAGCATAAACCAGAGTTATCAGTTTAATACCTCATCCAAAAGCAAATAGTTAAAAGAATATGTATAAAACCGGGATAAGATAGCTACCCATCAGCATAAGGATTCCTATGAAGTCATACAAATATTTAACATATTCCTTAAAATTAAATAAATAGATATCATTTCTTTCCTACATAAAACTGTACTGAAACTCATTAAATAATAGTTACTGATCATAAATAGTTCAACTTCTCGTGGAATGCTTATAAATCACAATTTCTTTAAAGATTAATAGATTATCACAATATATACAAATATTGAATCATTATGCTGTATATCTGAAACTAATGCAATGTTATGTCAATTATTTCTCAATAAAAAATGCATTATTAAAAGAATTAATAGTCTACAGAGGCCTCATGCTCAAACCCACAAACACCAGACACCTTTCTTTCTCAAGGCAAGTTTGCCAGAGTGAATTCACGAAGCTGTTTCCGCTCCCATTCAGCCTAAATGAAAAGTTTGAAGGATGATGGAAATGGGGAGGAAAAAGAATTTTTCTGGAAATTCCCATATAAGAATGTTCAAGCCAGTGTGGCCAACTGGAGGAAGGATACCAAAGATGTCATAATGACCCCCCAAACTCGCTAGTGTTTTTATTTTTGTCTTATAGTACCACTAGGTCTAAATTTAATTCTCTTAAAGCTCCGCCATTGTCTGTAGGCTAATATATTTTGGAGAGTCTAGGTTATAGCACACAACAAAACTTCATTTCAATTAGTATTTTAACAACACTGTTTTCCAATCCTTGGAGTGATATATATGTACACTTATTTAGGTCTTGTATAATTTCCCTTTGTAATAATCTTGTATTTGCCACATTATTCATTAAATTTATTTCTAAGTTTGTATTTTGTTGTTTTGTTGTTGTTGTTGTTTTTTTGCTGAAGGGAGCTATTCTCCAAATTTAATTTTCTAATTATTTGTTGTTAGTACAGAGAAATAAAATTTTATTTATTTATTTTTTTTGCGAGAGGAGAGAGATAGGAAGGGAGAGAGATGAGAAACATCCACTCATAGTTGCATCACTTTAGTTGTTCATTGACTGTTTCTCATACGTGCCTTGATAGGGTGGGGGAAGAAGGGGAGAGGCTCCAGCTGAGCCAGAGACGCCTTCCTCAAGCCAGTGATCTTAGGCTTCAAACCAGTGACCTTCGGGCTCAAGCCAGCGACCATGGGGTCATGTCGATGATTCCACATTCATGTCAGTGACCCTGGGCTCAAGCCTGTGACCTCGGTGTTTCAAACCTGGGTCTTCAGCATCCTAGGTTGATACTCTATCCACTGGACCACTACCAGTCAGACATAGAACTGATTTTTGTATACTGATCTCATATTTTGTACCCCTGCAATGTTCACTTATTAGTCTAGTAGCTTTTGGGGGAAATTACGTAAAATTTTCAATATGTACCACCATGTTGTCTGTAGATAAAGACAGTTTTACATCTAAAATAAAATAAAAATAATCCTCATACCCTTTCATGCTGTATATTTCATCAATGTGCTCCTTTGAGGAACTGACTCCTAAAATACCAAATCAATGGCAAGCCCCTCCCCAACAAAAAACAACTAACCTAAAATAAAGAGGTCATTTGTATCATTTTCTCCTAAACATCTGAGTCATCTAAGGAAGTTAAAACAATAACTAACCTTCAACTCCAGAAACAGGTGCAACTAACTCTTCCACTCTCAAAATCCTCATTCTAAACCATTCTCAAGAGAAGTCAGTGTACAGATAAGCACTACTCAAGATCAGGAACCAGCCCGCCAGGAGGAACACAAGCTCTACCATAACCAGAGAGAGTAACTGAGCTATAATTACTTTGACTCATCAGGCAAAAAGATAAAAGTGAAAAGGAAGACATAAAGTGCCCAGGCTCCTGTTAATTTCTTATTTTTGTAATAATTAACTTAAGTAAGCTAAAGTTTTTAAAAATACCTTATTTATTTTTAAGCCAACTCTCTATTTTTAAAAACACAAAGCTCTGTAAAGAACTAGAGGAATTTCCATTAAAAGGTAGTTTTAGCTCTGAAATTGCCCCATTCTCCAACTTTTGACCCACTTAAACCTTGGTGACAACGCTTAACGGAAGGAGCTGATCATTTCCCTTTCAACTGCCAAGTCTTCTCTGAGCAGCAGGCGCTGTGCAACTTCAGGAATCGCGAGTTATTTCAGGACCCAGAGGACTTACAACAATAATGGTTGGAGGAAACCACAGCATTTGGGCTCATTCAGTCTTCTCCCCCTGTTCTTAGGAGGTTAAAAATAAGCAAGAAAATGATTCTTCAATTTGGCCGACCAATTTCAGGGACGAGTCTTGCCACGGTGCATGATAATCACAGAGCTGCAAGGTCCACAGAGGAAAGAATTTTCCATAGAAACAGCTCTTTTCTGACCCTCCTCTTTGATGGCCACACAGAGCTGAGCCTTTTCTTTTTTGTTTTTATTTTAACTCTTCCTCTCTTCTACCTTTCTTCCTTATCCCCCTCCCTCTCTCTCTCTCTGACACACACACACACACACACTTGGTTAACATCAGTCAAGTTCTAACAGAAATCTACAATTCTGTCGATGTCAATGGTAATGGCAGGCATTTTTGTTCAATTTTTGTTTAACGCATCTCTGCAAATAAATTCAGCCATTTAATGATAATAAATCTACAGCCTCTCAAAAGGAAGGAAAAGCTACACGTCAAAAACAGAATACTAAGTTTCCAGTCTAAAACCGCACCTACTTCCTGGGAGGCAGGTGTGCTTCTGACAGCTCCACAGAGTTACCCCGCTGTCTCTGAGGACCGCAGTTGGTACAAAAGAAATGCTGCAGCCCCGGGCCCTTGGGGTTTTGTTTGTTTTGGAGGGTTTTGTTTTTTCTCCTTCACTTCTTTGAAAGCAGAATGAATTTCGCTTTTGTGAGCAGAATCAAAGAGACACCAGAGAGCCTGTTTCCAGGGCTGATGCCCCTTTTTGCCTCAACTCTCATTAGTTAGCTGCCTGTCTCCGGCACGGTCTATTTGGAAAACTTCTGTGTGGTACAGGGCGAGTGAAACGCTTTCCAAACCTGCTCTGAAAGGTCAGCAAAGGAATCTGTCACCTGACCTTCACAGGGCAGTCAGGAATGTCAAAACTCAGGAAACAAATAGAAAGGGACACAGTCTCAACACCAGTGGAGAGAGGACACGGGAATGTAAGGGCACAGCCGAACTGGGCCACTGTCGGCCGTGAGGTCCTTGGGAAGCTAACACACCTCTGGGGTCCCCGCTCCTCAGGACGTCAGACGGGCTATCTCTGAGGTTCCCTGCAGCCCCGACAAGCTAGCCTCGTTCTGTTAAGGCAAGTCTGCTTGGATCCCGTTATATCAATAGCTCCAATTTAGGGATCACCTCCAAATATTTACTCAAATGCTCTCAAATGGCACCAAGGGACAAAAAAACTACATGGTCACTGCTTCCACAGCTCTGCCTCCAGATAACTGCTGAAGTCGGTTTCTCTCATTAGGTACACACAAAACAGAATTCTTTGAAATTTTGCTTCCTCTGGAAAGAAAGACATCTTTACAACTGTTATCATCTCTGAGAGGTTTACATCTAAAACAGAGTAAACATTGGGTATCAATAGCTTTTGCAATCAGGAGTGAGGATCTTTTATCAATTCCCTCATGTTTGCAGAAGGAGAGAAAGGGTCACTGTGGTTTTTTGAAATTGTTGCTTTTCTCTGAGCCTCATTTCTTGAGTCACAGAATAATATTGTTTTTAAGTCTTCACTTTCAACTCGTTCACATTGCATCCAAACATTTTTTGCGGCTCTCCTATGTGTAAATCATTCATTGAGCAACTACTGTAGGCCCAGAATACAAAAATGGGGGCTGTAACATTTCAACACAGACTATAAAAGTTCACGTTGTTTCTGAGTACTGGGATATAGTGGTTTATCAAGAAATTCACAAAAAGGGCAGAGTCTAATCAGTATCTTCAGCCACATTTTATATAATCTCCACTGGTGTCAATGAAGATCCAAACTTATTTCAAGTGTTTGGCTAAAAATATTTAGTAAAGTAGAACTGGTTTTGGCTAATATGAATTATACATAGAAATATGTCGTCTTCACAATGTTTTGACTTTTCCATAAGCACAAAACGTGAAGAAAAGCTATGAAATTGAAGATACAAGAAAGCCATTTCACCCATATGAAATACAAGAAAATGTATTTGGTGTCCAAATACCAGATGGAGAGAAGAGAAGGGAGGAGGAAGAGAGAGAGTGAGAACTTAACAAGATATTAGAGAGAGTGGTTGGTTAATGGTGAAACCAAAGCTTAACAGCTGCACTTGCTTATTAAGTAAAACAACACAGTAATCCTACTTGAAAACTCAAGAGTGTCACAGAAGTGTTTGAGTTTGAGTTAACATTTACAAAAAGGACTGGATGCCCAAATATAGTAACAATTACACAATATTAATGCAAACATGTCCTTTGTTCAACTATACTAAATAAGAAAAGCCAACAAAAGATAAACACGTAGAAAAGCATATTTATACAGTATAGTAACATCCTCGTTATTGAGAGATCACTTTTCTGACAAACGTAACCACTCAAAATATGGCCAAGGAGTCAAAACGGCCTCTGGCCAGATAGCACCATTCACAGGGTTGTGGCTCAGGAGCGCATTATACTCCTCTGGTCAATACTGCTGTAATAAATTGGATTGCCCAAAGCCTCCACACAAGGTAACAAATGAGAAACACCAACCCAGAGGGTGGTGGAGACACAAGAGGCAGGCATGGCTACATGGATGAAGAGAGAAAGCTCCCAGCCTAAGGCCTGAGTGGAATGAGACACACGCAGTGGAGACCCACTTCACCCCGAAACAAAGATCCTTGCAAACCTCAATAGCCACCAAGGTGTCACCAGGTTATTACAAGGTTCAAGCACTATTCATGGTGACCCCGAGGCATCAAAACAAGGTTTAACTGCGCTCTGGGGCTTGAGCAGAGAGGCCCCACAGTGTCATACAAAAAGTGTGAGACTAGGCCACAAAAAGTGGACTTAAATCCTACCTATGCCGTTACTATCTCTATGGCCTCAGGCAAACCATGTCACCATTCAGAGTCTGCTTCCTTACCACGAAGGAGGGTGAGGCCACCTGTCCCGCCCTCCTCACAGGACTGTCACCATGAAATGAGACCACGCATGTGTGACTGCTGGGAAAACCAAGACCTGCAAACAAGCCTCTAGCTGCAGAGCATAGTTTAGAAAGGTTTGGTTTTTTTTATAAAAAAATTTTTGAAATTGTTTTAAATTCTGAAAGATGCATGAGGCAAGCTTCTGTTATATGGAAATGCAAATAAATAAAAGGTATCTTCCTCTGACATTTAAATAAGCTAATATGTAGTCCGTATGATCACAATTTAGAAAATCATCTCTATCCAATCATCACTTCTTTACAACAACTTTGTTGCAAAGAAAACGCAGCTTTTCTTCCAGTTCAGATAGGATCTCTGATACATACAGGCTCGAATCCAACAATTTGAAAGTAAACTTAAAAGCACTGAACTTCTCCACTAACATTTCCCCGATAGGGGATGGGCAGTAGGTCAGTGTTGACAAAGAAATCTCCAGAATACGGTAGAAATTTGACAGACATTGCTATTCACAAGCTTTCCCTGGGGTGAGTTAGCAGGTGCGAGTAGTCCTCCAAGAGCATTAGCCGGGCTCAGAGTGCCGCGCTGCAGCAGGGAACGAGGTGCAGGCCAGACCCCGCTCCGTGCTGCCTGCTCATTTCCCAGCAGCTCCCTTCCTCCAGCGACAGAGTCCCAGGCCAGGAGCGCAGCGGGAAACCCAGACGAGGCCTGACATGGTGAACAAAAGCTTAGGCATTCATTCTCAAACCAGATGCTTTTCTTTTCTTGCTTTTTTTCTTTTTTTAAGAGAGAGAGAGAGAGGGAAAGGAAGAAGAGAGATGAGAAGAATCAAGTCATAGTTGTGGCACCTTAAGTTTTTCCGTCATTGCTTCTCATATATGCCTTGGCCAGGGGAGGGGCTTGCTCAAACCAGTGACCTTGGGCTCAAGCCAGCAACCACAGGATCCTGTCAATGATCCCACGCTCAAGCTGGTGACCCCATGCTTAAGCTGGCAACCCCTCACTCAAGCTAGTGAGCCTGTGCTCAAGCTGGCGACCTCGAGTTTTGAACCTGGGACCTCAACGTCCCAGGTCGACGGTCTATCCACTGCGCCACCAGCAGTCAGGCTAGACCAGATGATTTTCTGAGATACACTAGTAATCTGCATTGCATCTCAAGATTCTTCTGGTGTGTGAGGTCTTTCTACAACACAGACTGACAGGGGACAAGCCACAAAACGCCATCAGTTTCTAACTTCTAAACACTGTGCAGCAGCCACCTGCTCTTCAGCACAGCAAAACCTAACAAAAGAAATGAAGTCTACACATAGCACCATTTTGCCAACCAAAGGCTGTGTGACCTATAAAACCACTGTTGTAGGTCAGGACCGACATTTTCTGTCTAATAAAATAAAACAGGAGAAAATTGAGCATATCACACATAGACATGCAGTAAAGGTATTTTCACAGAGCTTCTGTTTCATTTTATATGTAGCAGGTCCTCGGAATAACTTCATTCATGTCATTTTGTTATTACGTAGATGAGAAGGAAAAAAGCAATCAGTTCCCGGCCACGGCCACTGTCTGTGCGAAGTCTGCGTGTTCTCCCCTGTCCTCCCCGGGTCTGCGTGCGTTTCCTCAGGTGCTCCAGCTTCCTCCCACGCCCCGACGCTGTGCAGTGAGGGGCACTGGGGCGTCTCCATTATCCCAGCTGAGTGAGTGGGGGTGAGCGCGCCCTCTGATGGAAGGGCGTCCTGACCAGTGTGGGTACCCGCCTTGCTCCCTGAGCTGCTGGCACTGGCTCCAGCCACCAGGACGCTGGCTTGGAATCGGTGGGGCTGGCAAATCATTCTCTTCCTTGTGTTTATCCATATCTCTTCGATGTATGTAGAGCTCACATTTATTTCAATGTTTAATATTAGAAGAGTTTGGGGTCTGTATTTAGAAGCGTAGTGCTGTATTTTCGTGACTAGAAATATGCCGTTGGTAAATTAACTCCTGTTTATATCAATTAGCATATGGTAAAACTAGTTTCCTTATATGGGGGGTCCTCAGGTTACAACAATCTCAACATACGAAATGTTCGGAGTTTACAGCGCTCACTCTCATAAAAACTTTAAAAACTTGAGATGTGAGTGTTTTGGCTTACACCATTAACTTCGTATGTAAGGACTACATGGGCAAACTAGTTTGGTTGCACATGGCAGAAGAGTATATACAGTGCAATGTACAGTACAGTATATCTATGTCCTTTTCCTTTTTCTGTGGCTTAGTTGTGTTCCAGATTATGATTTTACAGCTGTGTTAGGATAGGTAAGTGACTTAGGCTAGGGTGTGTTTCGACTTACATCAAAATTCGCACTACATCACTGTTGTAGGAACGGGACTGAGTCGTAACCTAAGGCCCCGTATGTTGTTTCACTTCAAGTTACAGTTTCAAAAGTCACTGACTTTAAAAAAAGAATACAATTAAACCTCCTGGACACTAGGAAACCCAAAACATTCACACCATAAATCCACTCTAAAAGATTCTTTCTCCCATTCCAAACAAGCATCTGCTGTAGAGAAACCTAACTCAACTTTCTCCGAAACTAGAGGAAATTTTACTAATTGAATTGTGTGTGTGTGTGTGTGTGTGTGTGTACCAGAGGGAAAGAGATGAGAAGCATCAATTCTTCACTGCGGCTCCTTAGTTGTTCATTGATTGCTTTCTTATACATGCCTTGACTGGGGGGATACAGCAGACTGAGTGACCCCTTGCTCAAGCCAGCGACCTTGGGCTCAATCAAGCTGGTGAGCCTTGCTCAAACCAGATGAGCCCGTGCTCAAGCTGGCGACCTCGGGGTTTTGAACCTCCACATCCCAGTCCGACGCTCTGTCCACTGCGCCACTGCCCAGTCAAGCACTAATTGAATTTTTGTTCAAATCTTCATTGAAGTTGAAACACAACCTTCAAAAGTCAGTCACATAACCTTCCCCTGGTTACAACAACATACAAACACAGATAACTGGATCAACTAACACGTATCCCTGTGTGTAGCATGTAATCAAGGTCTGATGATCCAAAGGAATGCAGTATAGGAGAAATTCCAACCTCTCCGGCTTCATAAACCATCAATAGCAAACAAGAACAACTCAAATGCAATATAGTGTCTCAAAAACTGCTAATAAATCAAACAGAACTGGGGTCCTTGTTACACAGTGACACTCAGGCATTCATATTTAAGGACAAAAAAAAATTGGAGTTGGAAAGCTAGCAAGGGAAAAAAAGTACTTAAAAGAACTTGTTATAGTAGAAATAGAGTATGTTGATTTACTCCGTAATTAAAGTAAAAATCAAAGTTCTTTTTCCAGGAAGTCAAAGCACTCTATGTACTTTCTACTGGCGAAAAAGTTATGTAAATAAATAACTACAGTCGAGATGACCACCGCAACCAGGCCAAGCACCAGCCACAACCACCCATGAAGGGGAATTCACAAATTGTCCTTTGTATGCTTTGTAAAAGAATCCCAAACCAATCCAGACTGAAGCAACACACACCTGTACAGGTAAGAATTCTGGTTTATCTCCTAATGTAATCCAGAAACACCAGATACCCAGTTTCTACTTTAGCTGAGGCGTTTAGAATTACAAAGTGTAAGAGAACCTTCAGGCACTGAGGTAAGGGAACTGAACCAACAATAAAATATATTTATTCTCACTTTCTCTTTTCAACTTGACTCAAAAGACAAAAACCAAGTGATACAGTTTACTGAAATCTCAACTGCTTGTGGCTTTCACTTACAAACAGGCTTTCCTTAGAAAAAGATAAATACATACGAGACCCAAACCTGACAATTTACTCGTGCCACTGAAATTATTTTAACCAGCTACTAAATTAGATTTTTATCCTTGTCCCCTGCCTCTTCCAACCACATACAGACTTTATTTAGCTATGTCTTAAAAAACAAACAGATCTACGTTATTACAAGTGCACAATTAGTTGTGCAGATAGCATATTCTGAAACTTGACTCCCAGGAGATGACTCGAACTTTATGGATTTGGGAGACAGCGTCAGAAAACTGTTAGCCAAGGGAAGGCGGCACGGAGAAGCGTGGAGATTCAGGGCCTCTTCTCCCCTGAAACTCACCCCATCCTTTTCCTCAGTCCTTTCCCACCTCCTTCCATTATCTTCCATTCGTTACTGCCTTTTGCACAGCCTTTTTCTAAAATTGGCAACAGAAATGGCAGGGTAGTAACTCTCCATTCCACCACCCATAATGAGGGCCTGCTCTAGCGAGGCTGTGTCGGGGCACGCCAGGTCACGCCCAGTGCAAGCCATTTTCACCTTGCGACAGAGAGGCTTGCTTCTCCAGGTGGCTCTCAAAACACAAGAACATTAGGAGCTCTCAAAACACAAGAACCCACAGCACGCACCCAGGACTTGGGAATGAACCTAGCAAAGGACGGGTGCTGGTGGGAGGAGCAACAGCTAACACCCCTCCCGCCCTCCAGGGAGAGAGTCTCAGACAATGCTCGCCCAGACAAGCGCTCACCATGGATCTTGTGTGTTTAATGTCTGTGATGACTAGTCAGTCATCAGATGTCAGCCATCAACGACAGAGAACACTGTGACACTAAGTTTGAAGGTACAGAGAGGAGGTTCTGTTAGGGCGGATGAGGGGCAGGTGACACAGACGTCACTGTAACCAGTTTATGGCCTCCTAGCCTCACGCCGCACATCTTCCATGTGAACAATATGTATGTTGATTGTGCGTAAGTTTTCCAATCAGATTTATTAAGGCAGTGGTCACCACAAATATCGTCTTTAATTAGGAAGATTAGAAATGCAAGGTGAAGGCTACCCATATTTCATAGCACTAGAAAAAATATAACTATACCTTTGAAATCTACAGATGCTGCTGTTGTACAGGAATAAGTCATTATTAAAACCTGTGACTTCCATTAATAAACACAGCATAATACCAAAAAACCTGTTATGAACAATTTCATAGCTGCTTTTCCTCATGTGCCTACATCATCGCTTCACCCAGCATGTGGTCTGTCCTCCACAACCCAGCCCCATCAGGTTCTAGTCCCTGAAGGTTCAACCCATTCTGCGAGCCACAACCAGAGTAGTCTGCCTTCAACATTGCCTTGACCATGTGTTGTTCACACAGCAGATAATTACCTCTGCTCTGCCAAGTGCAAGACACTGGATAAGATACGGGCTGGCTGTCAAAGAAACTGAAGTGAGGTAACATATGATGCACATACCTAAACAGTCTCAAAGAGGAGCATCTGCCCTTAAACCAGAAGTTGCTGAGTTCAAGGCCCTAAAATGTCCTAAGTGCTTTCAATGACCTTTCTCTTCTTGAAGAATGACACTGGGTTCTCTGTCTCATCACTTCCAAGTTTCTCTGCCCAGATTTTAGTTCTTCCTGATAATCTAATCTTGCTTATCAAACCAACTATTACTTTTTATTGAATAATTATGGTATCTAGACAGTATTTATTAAAGGAGTTAATTAATGTAATGTGTTATTTATAGCATCTAGCTGTGGCAAGTCCTCATTAAGTTTAGCTGTTGTTGATACTAACGGGGGGGTTGACTTAGACATGGCGTTCAGTTTAGTATTTTAATCATTTCAGGACTTCACATAAAAAATAAAGGAAGTAGTATCTTCTACTTGGGTTGCCTGAAAACACTATTCTACAGTATAGTCTGTACCAGGATAAAGACATCACTGACCCCAGTGACTTCGATTCTATTGATAGTGAGGCGACTGCCACCCTCACAGACAGTTCCATTAAATACAACCAGATCCAATTTGTAGGCTGATATAGTATCTATAAAACATACACTAATTTACTCAATAAATAAGCTGTACTTGCTACCCAAATGTACGGTAAATAGGCATTATCCCATTTTACAGAACTTAAACCTAGAGTTTAAAAAGATTAGGTGACTTGATTCAGGCAACACAATTAGCCAGTGACAGAAGCAAAGCATCTGGCTTTCCTGACCTAGTGCTCTTTGCATCTTTCATTCTCCCTTTCAACTAAAACTTGTTGAACGCCTACTACAGGCCAGGCTTGGGAAAACATCGGTCATCGAAGCATACAAAGAATCTGTCTTAGAGGTGACGTTCTAGTCTGAGGAGACAGGCAGTACCAAAAATAAATGCAGAATGTATATACTATAGCATATTAAATATATATTCTATTTATATAGTATAGTGCTTTGGAGAAAAATAAAAATAGGGACAGGAAGGTCAGGATGAGGTTAAGATGTGACCATTTTAAATAGGGTCAGTGACATGACTTTTTTCATTTTTCTTTTTTTTTTAGTTAAGTGAGAGGCGGGAGGAAGGGAGGCAGAGACAGACTCCCGCGTGTGCCCTGACCGGGATCTACCCGGCAAGCCCTCTACAGGGCAATGCTCTGCCCATCTGGGGCCACTGTTCCACTGCTCAGCAACCGAGCTCTTTCAGCACCTGAGGCAAGGCCATGGAGTCATCCTCAGCACCTGGGGTCAAACTGCTTGAACCATTAGAGCCATGACTGCAGGAGGGGAGGGGGGAGAGAGAGATGAAGAGAGGGAAAAGAGAGAGAGAAGAGGGAGAGGAAGGGGCAGAGAAGCAGATGGGCGCTTCTCCTGTGTGCCCTGACCGGGAATTGAACCTGGGACTTCCAACTGGCCAGGGCCTCAGTGAGATGACTTTTGAACAAAGATATGAAAGATGTGAAACAGAGAGGGAACCACTGGCACAGCTGGGACTCTAGGACGAGGGAAGGTGAGTGGCCGGGCATGCTGAGAACAGCACAGGAACTCAGAGGACGGTGCTGGGGAAGTAAAGGTGAGGGGCTTAGGAAAGCAGTGGGGTGATGGAGGCAGACCAGGGAGGGCCTTCCTTACAGGACATCGTGAAGACTTCAGTATTTCAACTATCTCAGAAGGAAAGTCGATGAAGGGTTCTTAAGCAGCGACATTACACAGCATGACTTGGGGTTGATGTTTTACAAGATCGCTGAGGCTCCTGTATTAAGTTCAGCCTGACTGCGGTGGGGGTGGGGGAACGAGGGACAATAAAGGCGAAAGCAGGGAAACTGGTTAAGAAAAAGCTGCAGTAGGACTGATCCGTCCTGGTCCTCAGCTCTGTTCACGTGGTTAACTTTACTAAAGGGTCCAAACAGTCACAAACATTTCTGGAAAGCACTTGCTACGTGACAGTCTGAGTGGAGCAACAGGAAACAGCAGACTGCCGCTGAAATTCTGTGCCCACAAACTCTCTCTGGTGCTAAACTCAAAAAGGTCAGAGTTGGGAGCACTTGTAAGGTTACATTCACCAGTACAACTGAGAGAGTAAGCACACAGTGCTACCTCCAACCCACACACTTTAAGCAAAGTTAGAGTATCTGTCTGGCCCAGTGGCCCGCGCAAACAGCACTATTAACAGTGTCCCAGGTGAGTTATGTTCACCCAGGCAGCTACCATTTATTGTGCACTTAGCCTCGAGGATAAAAAAGATAAGGAAGACTTGATCTTTGTCCTAAAATAGTTCACAGTCTAGCTAAAGACACAGACAGGTAAACAAGTAAGGGTAATCCAAACCATGATAAAAGCAATTACTGAGGTATGTAGAAGGTAGAGAAATAACAGACAGAAGGGAGTAATCAGCTCTGCCTTTAGGGGATTAGGGAAGACTTCACAGAGCTTTCAAGAAAGTCTAGAAGGTTAAACTGGAAGTCAACTGGCAGAGGGGGGGACTGGAGCATCCCAGCACAGGGAATAGGAAGGGCAGGGGATAGGAGAGGAAAGTTCTGGAGTTGTGAAAGAGCGATGGGTCTGTTTGCTATGTCTAGAGTTAGAAAGGAGAAGGGACAGGAGTCAGATGGAACAGCTTCATGCTATGTTAAGTGATACGGGCTTCACTCTGTATGCAATGGGGAGCCACAGAAGAGTGACCCGGTACAGTACCAGTACTTTAGGAGGACGGCAATGGGGAGCCACAGAACAGTGACCGGGTACAGTACCAGTACTTTAGGAGGACGGCAATGGGGAGCCACAGAAGAGTGACCGGGTACAGTACCAGTACTTTAGGAGGACGGCAATGGGGAGCCACAGAAGAGTGACCGGGTACAGTACCAGTACTATAGGAAGACAGCAATGGGAGCCACAGAAGAGTGACCGGGTACAGTACCAGTACTTTAGGAGGACGGCAATGGGTAGCCACAGAAGAGTGACCGGGTACAGTACCAGTATTTTAGGAGGACGGCAATGGGGAGCCACAGAAGAGTGACCGGGTACAGTACCAGTACTATAGGAAGACAGCAATGGGAGCCACAGAAGAGTGACCCGGTACAGTATCAGTACTTTAGGAAGACGGCAATGGGGAGCCACAGAATAGTGACCGGGTTCAGTACCAGTACTTTAGGAAGACGGCAATGGGAGCCACAGAAGAGTGACCCGGTACAGTACCAGTACTTTAGGAGGACGGCAATGGGAGCCACAGAAGAGTGACCGGGTTCAGTACCAGTACTTTAGGAAGACGGCAATGGGAGCCACAGAAGAGTGACCGGGTACAGTACCAGTACTTTAGGAAGACGGCAATGGGGAGCCACAGAAGAGTGACCGGGTACAGTACCAGTACTTTAGGAAGATGGCGGTGATTGCGATGTGGACTCAAGGATAGCTCAGAGGACAAGAGTGAAGATAACAAGAAAGAGAGACAATTCAGAAGGCCAGGGAAGCGCTGAGGGCCTGATCTACAGTTCGGGTGAACAGGCCTGTGCAGACACAGCAAACCTTGAAGAAAGAAAACGAACAAGATTGAAGTTAAGCGAAATAACTTTAATTTGATAGAAAACATTATAGTTAAACCCCAAACCCTTGAATTACATGCAAATGTAGCACATTTTGTAAGAGCTGCAAGACACTTACAAAAATTAACCCTAACTAATATGCAGCGTATTTTTAAAATTATTTTTAAAAATTACTGTTTGAAAAGAAAAATCTCAAAATGTTTTCAAAACCCAGTAAAGAGTCTGGCCTGTGGTGGCACACTGGATAGAGCGTCAACCTCAAATGCTGAGGTCGCCAGTTCAAAGCCCTAGGTTTGCCTGTTTGGGACACGTATGGGAGTTGATGCTTCCTGCTCTTCCCCGCTCTTTCCTTTCTCTTTCTCTCTCTCTCTAAAAATGAATGAATGAATGAATGAATGAATAAATAAATAATAGAGTCCTCATTAAAAATAAAAAACCCAGTCAAGACATTTCAATAAAAAAGAATGCAGGCTAGTCACTTGTAAAACTAAGCTCTGACAATAATTAATTTCTTTTTTTACTCTAAGATATTTCTAGTAATCTAAGTATGTCTACTTCTCAAAACAAAATAATGAGTATTACATAAAACATAGTTTCAATAGAACTTCATCAATTTAATAACAAATGAAATCATTTTTTTGCAACAGAACAGGGCAGTGAGACAACAGAGATTCCCAACTTCAAAAGAAAACATAAAGGTCAAAAAAGCGCAGTCCTGGTGAACTAGATAAAATATCAAGTGGCACTTACTGTTTGTGTATTTCACAGAATGTCAATTTCAGTAGGAAAAAAAAGGAAAACATTACATTTACTGCATGAGAATGGTCTTCTCATCTCTCTTATTAAGACTGAGTGAGATAAACTCCATTTAGCTATTTTTCCAATTTACTCTGTGACCTTAAAAATATTAATTAATCTAGTTTTACTCTTAAATTTGGTATGCAACCTTGACATTATTTGTCAATATTTTTTTTGGTTTCTTTAATTCCATGAATACAATTGTCCTCAATTCCCATAATTTTCAAGATTTTTATGGTAAAAAAATAAGTCACAGCTATTTCCATAGAAACAGGATCTTGACCTTGCTGTGCTTGGTCCTCCATGCTGCTTTTCTCCATTGTAACATCTGAAGTCACTGCTAACCTAATTATGCATAATAGGTCCTGTTTTCTGCAACAATGTTATTTGGGAGGACATTGCAATAAGACTACTTTAAATATAGCCAACTCCCACCCTCAACAATTGATAATCTTGTGTATGGATTATCCATTAGCCTTGATACCTAGAGTAAGGCCATTCTGGCCATTTCTGTAGTCCGTGGGAAGGAAGGAACTGAAAGTCAAATGATTCAAATTTAGCAATGTGATAAATACATTTGATAAAGTCTAGAAGAAGAGAGTGAAAGCACTGTTTAAACCCAGGCTCTGCATGTCAATTACCCTCTCTATCCGCTGACCTGCCAATACCAGAATCATCAATCACGCCCCTGCCCAGCTGAACAGAGGGCTGAGAACACAACAAAACATGCTCTGCCCAAGGAGAGGAGACTGCGTTATTATTCCACCTTTTTTATTTTATTTGATAAGAGAACAGGAAATGAGCAAGATAGAAGGAGCACAGAATAAATACCAGTAGTCACTAGTTTCCCTTGAAAACATTCCACAAGGTTAGAAACAAAGCCGGAGCTGATTAAATACTGTTTCAATCAACGCAAACAGCCAGAAAACCATGCAGAACACGAAAATGCTCCAGCATATATCTTCATCTAAACTTTCTCATCTAAGCCATTCATTTTTGTCCTTTTTAACTCCCCTTAATTGTCTTATCTACTTCTCTATTGAAATATGAACTCCATGACTTCAGAGCCCATATGCTATATTTATTTGTGTCCCACCCCGAGTTCTCAGGAAAAATTCCTCTAATACAGGGGTCGGGAAGCTTTCTGGCTGAGAAAGCCATGAACGCCACATATTTTAAAATGTAATTCCATGAGAGCCATACAATGACCCGTGTACATTACACATTATCCAATAAAAATTTGGTGTTGTCCCAAGGACAGCTGTGATTGGCTCCAGCCACCCGCAACCATGAACATGAGTGGTAGGAAATGAATGGATTGCAATACACGAGAATGTTTTATATTTTTAACATTTTTTTTTATTAAAGATTTGTCTGTGAAGCCTGACCAGGCAGTGGCGCAGTGGATAGAGCGTTGGACTGGGACGCGGAGGACCCACGTTTGAGACCCTGAGGCCACCAGCTTGAGTGCAGACTCATTTGGTTTGAGCAAAGCTCACCAGCTTGAGCCTAAGGTCGCTGGCTTGAGCAAGGGATTACTTGGTCTGCTGTAGCGCCACAGTCAAGGCACATATGAGAGGGCAATCAATGAACAACTAAGGTGTCACAACGAAAAACTAATGACTGATGCTTCTCATCTCTCTCCGTTCCTGTCTGTCCCTATCTATCCCTCTCTCTGACTCTCTCTCTGTCTCTGTAAAGATTTGTCTGTGAGCCAGATGCAGCCATCAAAAGAGCCACATCTGGCTCGCAAGCCATAGGTTCCCGACCCCTGCTCTAATACATGCTCTCACAACTGCGCGTGAAAAGATACATATTGCCTCATCTATAACTGACTTCCACTTTTTTACTACATAGACATCTAACAAAATAGTTCATGATTCACTAACTTTCATACTAGAGAGAATACAGATTCACACCTTTGACGTTGATGGCTAATTAAGTTGAAACATCATGTTCTAGTATGGTGGGTCATGTCACACTAAGAATGTAAGAGCTGATCATTGCTGTTACACATTCATTTATCTTCCTGAGTACAAGTGTCAATGCAAGACAGTTTTGAAACTTGCCATGTGCTGGAACGAAAGAAAACATCCAGGTGTTCACTTGTGATTGCTTGGGCATTCAGTATGTATCTTCCAGTGATTTCTGAGGGTCAGGACAAGTAGTCCATTTGGAAAGGTGTCACTCGGAAAGTAGCATGTTATTCTTATAAAAAGTTTCCCCAAAGAGCTCTCTAAAACTGTAATTGTATCCTTAGCTTCTTGAATACAAGTGACAACATTAAGCTGTAAAGCTATAGGTCTGTGTACTGATAGATATCCATAAGGCTGACCACTTCAACACTTTTTTGATGTTTCGGATGAGCAATCCAACATGGAGAGTTACTGTAAAAATAACTTCTTCGATTTTTACAAAACTTGAAAGAACTGTTTTATAAGATGATTGTGCAGCATACTGCCCACATTGATAGTATGGATTCAGTGGGCTAAGAATGCAAAGCAGTATGAGCAAAGCAGGGTGACCTGGACACGGGGCAGGAAGCAGGCAAGCACTCTGGCCTCGCAGCAGCTGATGGACAGGGGGATGGGAGGAAGAAAGATCCACGCTGCAGGGCTGGGAGAGGGGTGGTGGGCGACACAACACATGGGAGACCAACTGCTGAAGTGAGGTTGGCTTGTTAAGTGACACTGTCCTACCGCAAGCTGTCACTGCTTGATGGCAGTGTATGTGGGGAAGGGGAGGAGGCAAAGCAGGTGGCTAGAAACTTGTGTAAATAAAAAAATGTCCATATGAGGTACAGGGGTTGGGAGTAGGCTGAAAGGAAAGTAGATTCAGTTGTATGTGGTCTGGGAAACAGATACATAAGAATAAAAAGATAGATGCTACACAATTCTCATCAGATCAGTACGTCTTCAACGCAGACCACGGCCACTGGGCTGATGAGCACTGACGGGTAATCCTTGCTAGAGTCTTAGCTTATTTGATGCTCCTAAGACAAAACTCCAATCCTGCATGATCTTTCCGAAAGATTTTTTCCTCTTTTGATCTGCAAGTATAAACAAATGTCATTTCTGTATTTCTCCACAACAAAGAATTATGGGGAATAAAGATCAACTTAGTTATAACATGCCTCTGAGACGGTGTGTCAAAGTTGGGAGTCGATCTTTTTTTGTAAGACAAATGTGGAAATACAATATAATACCATGAATATTGATCTATAGACAGCTTTTTAAGGATTTCACCCTTAAAAATGATATTATCCATGCCCTATTATTTCTAAGAGCCACATAAATTTACATTTTGAATTATGTCTCCATTTATCTTCATGAGGCTACTATGTTACTATGTCCCCTATTACCTTGGATAAAGGACACAATCTTTTGTATTATTGCATAAACAAGTCCTCCTTCCCCTTACAAGTCACCCCTGTTCTTTACAATGACTTCTTTATTTTTCACAAGTCAACTGTACAACTATTTGCTTCGTTTCCCAACTAAAATGAACATATGCAAATTCAGAGTCTCTTTCCCAATAACGTTAACTTGGATAAAGTCTCTCTGATAGAAATCCCAAAGCCACATACTCGTATGTATTCAGTTTTTAACAAAACCTTGACAGTGGTTGACTTAAAACAAAACAAGTAATAAAAAACCACCTTTGGCAGAGGCCAAAGGAATCAAAACTATACCCTCTTGCAACCACAGCCCTACTATATCCACCCTTCAAACATGTTTGCTTCAAACATTACAACCTACTCATTTACCAAAACCACAGCTTATGCCTGATTTAGAAAAGTCAAGTTCATGGACTTACTAAACTACACAACTCCAGACAGAAGGCACAAATGCCTTGTCTACGCCTGGCAATTACACAGCATCTGAACTGCAAACCTACATTTTTAAGCTCAGTACCAGCAGACCACTGTTCACCACCTCCTTGACACAATAAACAACTGACATCTTCAGAGAACATTAACTAGTCCCCCTTGTGCCATAGTTGAATACACAAGAACAAACGATCCAGGAAGAAGGGCTGTGTTTGAGTCTCAGCCCATGGAATATAATTACTGTACATGTTTAACTTCGTTTATTTTCTCACATTTCAGCAGTTTTGTTTCCCCCAAGAAGGGAAAGAACAAGTCCCTGAAAGAGGCCAGAGAGGTTTCTTTTGGCAAAGGAAAAATGTGATAAACAGAGAAAACACAAGCACGCAGACTGTATGGACTAGGCTCCTTTGTAATATTTAAGGAGCCCTCCCCTCCTGGGCTCTGCCACAGTAGCGAGTGGAGAAACCATCTTTGAGCCTAACAGACCCAGTCTACAGCAGACATTCTAAGACAAGTAACTCAAATTCGAAATATAAAATAGGGGTATGTTAAGAAATACTGAAATATTTCCCTCTCTCCCACCAGGACTAATATTTTCCCTCTCCTAAAAGAAGGCAAAACATGCTAAACCTGAAAAGAGAGACCAACAGTCGTCTGGAAAGGAATGGAAAGAAATCTGAAAACTCCTTTTGGCCAAGCCCTTCCTTTGTGCTTTAACTTTCCTTGATGTCACCCCAACACCTGTTCAAGCATTCATGTAATTCATCAGTTTTCTTTAAAAAGATGCGAGGGGTCTATCCCTGATTCCCAAAGTTTTCTCAGTGCACTGTTTTAGAAAAGACCTGTCCTGACCCCAAACTGTTGTAAGAGCAGAAGATTCTGTCTATGACAGTGGTTTACCACTGAACTTTCCACAGGTCACAGGAGCGTGAGGCTCTGATGGGAGAGAAAGAGTGCTGAGGAAGAATAACAGCTATTTATCCTTCTCCGACAGCCATGATCTCAAGCTGAATCTAGCTGGAAGAGCACTTGTATTTTAGATATGGAAACAAACAAATGACACTGAATTCCAGTACAAAAAAACAAACAAAAAAACAAACAAAAACTCCTAATGAGACCGAAAGTCACAAAGGGAAATCGGTGCAAGAAACAAAAGCATGCCAAACTTCTAAAAAAAATGTTTAAATGAAACAAGAATCAAGTCACCTTTTCTGGGCTGGGTTCTGTATGTCCAATTTTCATCGTCCGCCTCCACCTGCTGCCCACACACCGAGAGCTCTCCGTCACTGCGAAACAGCCTCTTTGTCTGCCTGGACAAGGAGGAGAAATTTATCCAACTCACAGCACGTGAGAGAGAACCTGCATTTGACTTGAGTCTGAAGGAACCGGAAGAGCCTTCCTTTTTCATCTTCTTTCACATCAGAATCCACTATAGACAAAAGGTAGCCCAACAAACAGAAGCTGGTTTATTTTAAATTGGTCCAGGTCCTTTACACGAGCCTGCTCCTTCCCACTTATTCAGACAATGTTGAGAGTCAGGCACGGCTTTGTGCAAAAAAGATTGTGTCTATATCACCCAATTACAAAGACAAGGAACATGAGGGGTAAAAAACAAACAAACAAACAAAAATCCTAATTTTTGTTTTTACTCCAGCCACATGGTGGTACTTGGTTTCTAGATCAGGGATAGCCACGGTCCCCCACATATAAAATAAAAATAAACAGAAGGACAATCTTAAAAAATCAAGTAGGGTGGTCATTTCAGGAACACTTGTCAGGCCTTTGCGAAGAACAGAACCAAGGCACTCGGACTCTTTGGTGTGCACCTAGCTTCCCCACCTGTAATCCTACCCTCGCCCAGGGATTCTTCCCCGCAAGGGCAGCAGGCCAGCCGTCGGTGGAGGACAGAAGGAACTCCTCAGGCTGGAGAAAGAGACTCAGCGTCAGCCCGGGCGCCCAGGTTAGCATTCACCAGCGCAGGTGACTTGGGAGAAATCACAGTTCCTCTCACTTGTCGCAGCCCGGCGCAGAATCCTAGACCGCCCACTCGCCCCCTTCCCCGGCGGTGAGCCGCTCAGGATCCGCAGGACTCCACAAACAATACAACAGGCTGCGTGGCTACCGCTTGGATTACAGAGTAAGCGCTCCCGGGGAAGCCGATAGGCTCTCCCGACCCCGGAGCCACCTCATTGGAGACGGGAGGCCCCGCCTCTGCACAGCCTGCTCGTCGGGGGCAGCCCAAACTTCTGAACTCCCGAACTCCCGCGAAGCGGCGGAAACGCACGTCTGTGCAGAATAGAGACTTAGGAGGTAAAAAACAACTGTATTATCATAGCACACTTCTGAAAGTGGGGCTTGGGAAAGGATTTTTTAAAAAGAGTATGTCGTGATACAGTATACACATCCAGCCTTCGTAGGTGGATTTAGGAATGTTGTTATCTAAGAAAACGTGCTTCCAAAGAGAGTAAAATGACCCAGCTATTACTCCACTCCCAGCTTTCAGCAAAGGTGAAATGCAACCACTCTGGCACGTGTTACGGCCTCTCCTGTCTCCACCGGCCTCTCCTGTCTCCACCGCATCACTTGCCCCCTGGCCGTCCTCACCCTGGAGTCGTTCCTCTTTGGTTCTGAATGACCATCTGTCCAGGGAGAACCATCATCTGAGAGCCAGGCTAGTAGCAATAGCTGCAGGCTCCAGTTCCCAGAGTCCCGTTTAAACTCTTAATCACGACACGCAAAATACCTACAGCCACAGGCTGGAAGGCATTTGGGTGCAGCATTTCATTCCAGGCCAGCATGATTCCATGGTCTGAGGGCTGTTAGAAAGTCCCTGGAACTTTCCACCATAGAGACTTGACTCTCCTCAGAATGTTATTCCCAGTGAGGCTAATAAGCCACAAGCAGGGAGCTGGGTCCATTTCACTTTTTTTTACTCAGAACTGAGCAAATCTATGAAAACTAACAAGCTGCAACAGAAAATAAACTTTGATTAAAAATGATAAAGCCCTAGCTGGTTGGCTTAGTGGTAGAGCGTTGGCCCAGCGTGCGGAAGTCCCAGGTTCCCATCTGCTTCTCCACACCCCTCCCCCTCTCCTTTCTCTCTGTCTCTCTCTTCCCCTCCCGCAGCCAAGGCTCCATGGCCATCACCTCAAGCACTGGAATGGCAGAGCAACACCCCAGATGGGCAGAGCATCAACCTCTAGTGGGCATGCCAGGTGGTTCCCGGTCGGGTGCATGCAGGAGTCTCTTTGCCTCCTCGCTTCTCACTTCAGAAAAATACAAAAATATAAAGGATAAAAACAGCATTTTGCACCATATATCTACAATTCATTGAAGTTTTAAAAAGGCCCTGTAAGCTTACCAGGGATAGAATATTTGTAAAAAACAAACAAACCCAGAGCTGCTGCAAAGTGGTCCTGGGACGGACAGCTCAAACGACCCCAGGAACCATGAGAAAAGATACCACACCACAGTCTAAGTGGTGCAGATATGGCCTCAGTTTAAAAGCTAAATGGGCCCTCATGAGATCATGTTGTTTAAACCCCTCAATTTACAGATGGGTAAATTAAGTTCCAGAGAATGTATGTGACATGCCCAAGGTCGCAGAGGAGCCAGTAACGGAACCAGGTCATGTCAGACACCACTGGGTTGAAAGCTTCACCACTTAATCAAAGGGATGCTAGCTACATCACCACGTACTCTGCATCTGCTTCAGCTATTAAACTGGAATGATATCTGTTCTTTGATCACCAGTGTAAGGGCAAAAAATGGTAATAATCATGTACAGCACCAGTGACTAACATCCCAGTTCAAACATCCAGTGTGCTTTCTGTGTCAAGGCCACTTTTTTGTGTGTGTGACAGAGAGAGGGTCAGATAGGGACAGACAGACAGGAAGGGCGAGAGAGGAGAAGCATCAATTCTTCGTTGCAGCTCCTTAGTTGTTCATTGATTGCTTTCTCATATGTGCCTTGACCAGGGTGAGGGGGGGCTACAGCAGACTGAGTGACCCCTTGCTCAAGCCAGTGACCTTGGGCTCAAGCCAGTGACCATGGGGTCATGTCTATGATCCCATGCTCAAGCTGGTGACCCTGCGCTTGAATTGATGAGCCCACGTTCAAGTCAGATGAACCCACATTAAAGCTGGGGACCTCGGGGTTTCGAACCAGTCCAATGCTTTCTTCACTGCGCCACCGCCTGGTCAGGCTCAAAGCCACTTTTGAGAATCAAAATATAGAAAGCAAAAAATGGACCATCACGCAGAAAATAACTATCTCAAATGCTGTTTACCATTTCAGAGGTTCATGGCACCCTGACATCCACGTGTGCATTCTGTAAGGTTCCATGGACCCTGAACAAGACACACAGTTGTCTCCTCCTTGTTGTCTCTACACTGCAGCTCCTTTTTTGATTTAGGATTATCTAAGCTCTGAAATAAGCCTTTATGTACAGGAAGTGCTGTGGAATGCTTTGCCTATCTCAGGCTCCTTGGAGTGAGCACACCATCCCATACAATGGATGACCTGGTGTCATCAGCAACCAGTGCCTTTCCTCCCGTACCTCCTGTTCCTACAGCATCTGGAAGGAGCTGGAGGGAGGGGCTGGAGAAACAGTCACTGCCAAGCAACCAGGAGAGATAACTGACAATTCAGGGACTGGACTCCTGACTCTCCCTCAAAGTAAGTACACACTTATGCTGGATTTCAAAAACACTTAATGGATTTCCCATTATTCACAAGACCTATGGATACATTTGCACACTGACTATTTCTCCATCTACTAGTTCTTCCATGTTTCCATTATATCAGGCCATGATTATTAACATCTTTGTTTATGTAAAAAAGAAGGTCAAGTAAGTTAACTACTGTTACAACTGGACCCAAGTTCCCATGTGACAAGATAGAAGATAATGGTTTAAATAAGTTTGGAGGGAACCTTGAGATTTTAAGTAGCCACGTTAGACATGTATTCTGATGAGTTTAGAACATCGTTAGGTGGGCTGCATGAAAAGCTATTACATTCATTCAAACTATATTTACTTGGCAACTAAGATGAGCCACACATTTTCCTCCTCTGGAGTGTCACACCCGGGAGCCCTGCACACCCACCCCGCGCAGCGGCAGGGTCACGGCGAGTTGGCCGTGCGCTTCATGTCCACTATTGCTCACGTTCACAAGAACCCTGCAGTGGAAAACCCCTGTGGGTAGAATATAATGTGGGTTTTTTCCCAAATAGATTCAGCTCTAATCTTCACTTTAATAAAACATCTTAATTTAACCCCTTTTCCCACGGAATACCTACAACAGAGCACCCTCCACCCAGACCTTTCAGACAGGCGTGCTGAACAGATTTCCCCGCGTCCCCCCTGCGCAGGGCTTTGCCCCCTCCCCTCTCGCTGTCGCTGTCGGGCTGTCACACTGAAACTTCTGTTGTCGTCTTCTGTGCCAGCAGCCGCTCCCTCCCCACCACACTCGGCTGCAGCTGAGCTAGAGGCATGGGGAAATCAGAGAAGTGGTCTTGCTTAAATCACATGTTTCGTGAGAGTCGATGAGAGCTCACAGGATGCATACACAGCTTCTGTCCCTGGGCTTTGTCACAGCAGCCCCTGGCCAGCACTTTGTCCTTTCACTCACGATGAAAGCCCGAGGCCTGAAATGGCTGGCGGAGCTATACCAGGCTTATGATTAAGTTCTTAGCCCTTGAGATGGTGAGACGCTTACCCATGACTGCTAACAAAAGGATAAGGAACTATCCTGTATTAGTTCAGGAATGATTTAAGTGATACATTAAAGAAAAGTTAACTATAAGAACTGGGAGGCACCAGAATATATTACTAAAGGAAGTTCTAGAATCACCTTCTTTGAAAATTACTGAATCAAATACCCATTAATTTGGAAAGATTTATCTACAGTTCTACCAAGAGTCAAAGGGATAGACTGAATACATTTGAAAGGTCCTTGCCAAAAGACACAATATTTCATGTTTTAATATATACTCATCCTTTAAAAAAGGAGTTTAGCTTAAATGAAAATTTTTTATTTAATCAAAATTGTTAAACATGACAGGACCCGGGATTAGACAAAGCCCCCAGCCCGCTCAGGCAAGTGATTGGCCCACCTGCCGTCTGATCAAACTGCCAGCCGAGAATGGGAACTAATTTCAAGTGCCATCAGGTTTTTGGCCCCAAAGGCCACCAACGAACACTATGACTTTTAATTTCCATGTGTGCCTTTTCTGCCCTGGCCCTGCCCTTTAAATATGGGGGAAGAAAAGGAGAAAGCAAACCCTGAAGTCAGAAACCAATGAAGAACAGTGCTATCCGTAGAGTTGGTGCGGTCGGTTATCATGGCTGGGAGTGGGGCCCAGGAACGGAACACACACACAGAGACAAGAGTGGGGCAAACCCTCCACAGTAGTGAGGAGAGTCACTCCACACTGTGTCCTGCTCTGAGGCAGCCCTGAGCCCAGGAGCAGTGCAGAGAGCACCCTATCCGATTACCACACGAATCACCCGGACGACCCACAGGGACCTTTAGCTTCCAGAACAGGGCACAGCAGCTTTTCCAACTGTCATCTCTTATAAATAATATAAGAGTAGATTTAAATGGCAATCTTTCTCTGAGCTAATTTGTACATGGTAATAATGAAAGCTTATCCGAACCATACGGAGGTAAAAAGAGTTTGAGCCAGATATGTACTACTAAAAAAGGGAAAGAAAGAAAAATTACCCTCAGGGGCAGAGCAAGCCAACACCCAGAGTACAGTAAATCCTACTTCCTCATCTACCTCCTACCCCCTAAGGAATTAAACAACTGAGTGACTCAAGAACAAAGTCATGGAAGACAAACACAGCCTCTTACCTATTCAGAGAAGGGCCTAGTTCAGGCTTCCCCACTGCTGCAACATGCAAAAGAAAACGAAAAACACTGCCTTTTCACTAAGCTCTAGCTTTAAAAACGAGAAGAGGTCCCTTTCAATGTTATTAATAGTGTTGTATCCCTAAATGGCAAGATTAGATACAAACATTTGTATTTACAGAGGCTCACACACTTAAATCCCACCTTTCAGTGTCTTCACGGCTGGAAAGGCCTCCAGAGCAGAGCTGCCACTCTCAGCCCTCGCCACGCAGTTCCCACAGGGTCACACGATATGGCGGCAATATGGCAGCGCACTGCCGCTCTCAGTCCCCTGGGGCGCGCACTGCGGGGGGATGACACCATCTCTGGGACAGACGCTGTCACTGCTGGGTGCCTTGGACTGTCAGAGGCTCAGTGAGCAGTTAATAACCACGCTTCCAACCTCTGTCCCAACCTTAATGAAAAGGTCCTCACATCCAAGGGGTTCTGTTCAGATGGTCCCTTAAAACAGAACACTTGACCCCCACCAGAGGGATGCTGCCCTTACTCTATCACATCTAATGTCACGCTTTTGCCACAGAAGACTGCCAACTGCCCAAGAGGGGGAAACTGAGGCTTTTGGCGCAGTGTTAGTGCCTGGCTGACAGTAAGGACTAAATCAATGCTTCTTAAACTGAACTAGTCAATGGCATGCCCTTCGCCATATTCAACTCTCCTGCTGAACGTACTCCAGGGTCTTGACTGAGCTTCCTTTGATACTCTCCCACCCAGCGTGCTGGCTTACAGGCAGGGGGCAGCACACTTCTTGGTAGAGCCAGACAATAAATATTTTAGGCTTTGCCAGCTCTGTGGTTTCTAATCCAACTACTCGATGCCACTGTGGCACAGAAGCAGCCAAACAATAGGTTAACAAATCTGGGTGGGCGGGTTTCAATGAAACTTTATTTTATAAAAACGGGTGGGAGGCTGCATTTGGTCCACACACCATAGTTTGCTGAGCCTGGATTAGAAGTGTTTGCGGTGTTGCACAAGCACAGGCGATTCAAACCACTGCTTCCCAAAAAGTGTTCCCTAGGAGCCCTTATCCGAATCACCTCGGATTGGGGTGGGGGAGTTAGGGAGCCAGGAATATGTGTGAAAAATACACATTCCAGCATCCTATTTGGTACATGCCTCTGGAGAGAAACCTGGGAACCCACATTTAAACAAGCTTTCCGATGAGTCTTATGTATAGGAAAGTGTGAAAATCACTAGTTTCAACACCATTACACTATAATTTCAAATAAATATGCAGAACTCAAATATCTGCTCATAAGTTCACTAAAAATGCAAACATTACAAGTATAGATATAATATCAAATAAATACAAATAGACTAGGAGGATATGATGAAGATATTACCAGTGGACGTTGCAAGTGGGATAGAGTATAAATTTGTTTTAACTTTTTTTTTTAATCTTGATAATTTGTATGCTAAGCATATACTAAAGTTTTTAATCACTTAATGTCTAATTTTCACTCAGAATTATTTTAAACACACAGAAGTCAGCACAGATCTACTGGTAAACATTTGGCTATATTTGTTTCAGTTTTTTAAAAATAAAATGGTACAGGTAAATCTCCCTTCCCGTCCGCAGTCTCCCAGTGGAACCCTGATTCTAAGTTTGGTGTGTCCTGCCTGAGCTGTGGTGGCGCAGTAGACAAAAACGTCGACCTGGAACGCTGAGGTCGCAGGTTCAAAACCCTGGGCTGCCCTGGTCAAGGCACATATGGGAGTTAATGCTTCCTGCTCCTCCCCCTTCTCTCTCTCTCTCTCTCTCCCCTCTATAAAATAAATAAAATCTTTAAATTTGGTGTGTCTCATTCCCAAACATGTTTTTCACACATTTCCCACATACCAGTGTGTTTATCAACAAGGCATAGCACTGTGTTGTGTGTTTGAGTTTCAAAAATGATACTGTATGTCCCAAATCATATTTAAAGTTTTTTTTAATAAAATAGTTAATATTAAAAAACTTTTCCACATACTCTACAACTAAAGAAATCATGAACTTCATACTTCTGGTAAACCCATCTACCTGACCCTTCTCCTATGATCTTATTTGGGTGATTAAAGTAAGGATTCACAGCAAGATACTCTAAAACTGGCCTCCAAGTTTCTCCAGTCCATGTGCACATGCGCTTAAGAGCATGATGGCCGTTTGTGTTTCTCCCGTGTTCTGTGTCTATCAAAACTTCACTCGCTGCATAAGAGTATTTTCTTTAAAAGCTTAACAAATGTAAGCTTTCTGGAAGACATGAAAACATAACAGAACATAAAGAGAGCTTTATCCTTACGTGTTTTTCTCTTCCGCTCAACAGTTTTTACAGTTATAGACTCTGCCAACTCTCCCGACCATCATCAAAATCTCTAAGTAAAAAGACTACTTAGAGAAGGAGAATCCAATTTGCTAATGACTACTTCAGCTGTCCCTGTGCAATCACATTTGTCAGTCTTCAAGTAACCAACTTATCACGATAAGGAGAAATTCAGAAAACAAAAGGCCTAGGAAGCACTTAAGACATCCGGAAATTTTTGGTTGAAACACTTGTTCCCCAGGGTCAAAATGGATGTGAAATCAAGAGAACTTTTGTTTCTATAATACACTACTCCAAGAGGATACGCCACCAAAAAGAACTTCAAAGAAGGATGAAGTACTTGCTCAAAATAAACACAAGGCCCTTTCCACTGATGGCGGACTGGAGTGGGTCGACAGACTGGCAAGGACAAATGAAGTCAGGTTACAGAAATTGCCCCCTCTAGCCCCCGACCCCCCCCAACCCAGCCACTCAGTCTCCCTGAGACACAAGGAGACACTATGACAGTGCTGCCTCGAAAGCCACCCAGGCGGGCAGCACCTCTGTCTTGTTCCTGTGCTCAAACCCCTGTACAACAGACACCAGGGACTTTCTCTCTTCAGATGGTTACAAAAACTAAATGAGAAAATGCCAACGTCATTAGCACTCAATAGTTGGTAGGGTATCTGTGTCATCAGCAGCCAAGAGGCAGAATGTCCAGGAAGGGGATGGTGAGCTGGAACAGAGGGCAAGAGTCTGCCAGGGAAACAGTTCACTCGGCCCCAGAATTGTGAGGGAAAGGACGGCTAGCCAGCCACACCTGGAAGGAGGAATTCTCCAGTGACTGCCCCCATGTCAGTTTCTGTAACTGTTAGGCACATTTCTCTTCCCGAAATAATGTGAGGCAATAAATGGTTTAAAAAAATGTGTGAAACCTGAGAAGTTAAAAGGAATGACTACAAAAATAGCACAGGTATAGCTGTCTCAGAAGTAACGGCAGTCATTTAAAATAGTTAAAAAATACAGAAGTCCAAAATTCTTAAAACTACACATAAAGACTCGCTCCCTCTCCTTCCTCTCAAATATGTGTTTCAGGCATTTTCTAATGTTTACTTTGCTGGTAATTGTTCTAGAGAAAAATGAATACAGTAGAAAAGTAGAAATATATACAGCTCCATAAAATATACAGTATTGGTTATTGTAGATAAGAAAACACCTAGCTAAAAGTAAGTTACATTTCAAAATAAGAAAAAAATATTAATGACTTTTTATAACCTTTAATTTATCACATAGAACAGTGCTGCTCATTCAGCATGTAGGAACTATATAGCAAGCTACAGTAGCCTGTATTTAAGATCAGGTCAAATGCCATCAGCTAAGAATTACTTAAGTCACACCACTTTAAGAACTAACACATATGCATATATGCATCCATTTCCAGAAAAGATGATTTTTACAAAATGAGATTACAATGAATCTGAAGAAAGTTCAAAATCTGATTTACCTAAGGTATAGCCTCATACTAATGTACAACTAAAGAAATCAATAGTCTAATAAAATGTTTTGCCACCAGCCTTGTAAAGGCTGATGGGGATGGGGACAAAGAGGATAATCATTAAACATCTGTCAGAGTCCAAAATATCCAAAGCTGAGCACAGCACTTGGGACACTGCAAGTTCCCAAAGGCTTGCTGGCCTAGCACTGCCCACTGACACAGGATGACGGGTCAGGCCTAATGGAAACTGTATTTAGTACTTTGATTCTCAACCCTGGGTGAACATGCAAATCATCTTCTGTAAAAGATTCTTATTCGAGAAGTCATGCACAGATTGGGTTTCGGGGTTTTTGTTTGGCACTTGCATTTTTTTTAAAACTTCATGGTCTAGGTAAGTAAGGTATGCCTCATCCCCCCAGTTAAGAACCACTAATCTTTGTGAGTGTTTACACTTTGTTTATAGAGCCAAGTTACATACTAGTAGTTCACTCTGAGAATGAACTGGTCCTAAGAGAGGTAAAGCAATTGCCCAGGGTCACACATCAGCTCCGGACCTTGAATCCCACCTGTCCCCACCACTGCCTGAAATCACTGGCTTCTTCTGTCCACAGGACAGAGGAGGCACACAGAAAACTGAGATTAACACTGCCAAAGATCTCTCACAATGTGTTGTTGCTATTACCATTTTAACACTTGGGCTGGAAAAAAGTGCTAGAGCGGGGGAAATGAACTTTGTCAGATTTGCAACATTAAGTGTAAAAGGTTTCACTTAGAGCAGATGGCTCCATGAGAAAAAGAGGGTTGCCTCACTTGCGCTCCTTTGAAACCTGTGCAGGAAATCCCTTCTTACATACAGGACCATCCTCAAAACACGACACGGCTTGCCTGAGGTTGACCAGCAGGTGGCAGAACAGAACCACCCGTCGTCCATAAAGCCCCAGCAGCAGGGGAATCACCAGGAGGATCTGGACTCACTCAACAAGACTGGGTTAGGAACCAGCAAAGGATCCTTATTAAAAAGGTACCTTATAAAATCAAAGCATTTTACTGAAAGGTACCTTATAAAATCAAAACATTCAAGTATTCACTCACTGAAATAACCTACAGGGTAAAATTAAGTGTCTTGTGCTTCTTTTGGCTGCAAGGGCGGGAAGCTAAAAAGGAAGTGTTACAGGTGCTCCCCTTCCCGGGAGCATGCTCACGCCTTTCTTCCCTCTCAGACGTGCATCTTTACTTTTCCCTCTGAAACTTCAAGGGTCCCCACGAGACTTACAACCAGGAGGGCAATGGGCAGTGGCGCCTCGACCCAGGCTAACCCCATGAACCTGTCTCCAGGTTCCCCTTTCCTCTGACTTTCCCATGAGCCAGCAGCAGCCCCACCGAGGCTCGTTTCTTTCCTATACCACACCGAGGGAGCCAAAGCAGCCGGCCGAGGCTCTCCTGTTGCTCCTCATATCCTAAACCCTTCCTTGTCTCACAGTCCCCAGTTTAATGAATGTACTCTCAAAAAATATATATATTTTTTAAATGTTAAAGCCTGACCAGGTGGTGGCGCAGTGGATGGAGCATCGAACTGGAACACAGAGGACCCAGGTTAAAAACCAGAGGTCACCGGCTTGAGCTTGGGCTCACCTGGCTCGAGCGCAAGGGCACTGGCTTAAGTGTGGGATCACAGACATGACCCCATGGTCGCTGGCTTGAGCCCAAAGGTTGCTGGCTTGAGCAAGGGTGTCACTCACTTGCTGTAGCTCCCCCCACCCTGGGGTCAAGGCACATATGAGAAAGCAATCAACAAACAACTAAGGTGCCGCAACAAAGAATTGATGCTTCTCATTCTCTCCCTTCCTGTCCCCCTATCTGTCCCTCTCTCTGTCTCTGTAAAAAAATAATAATAATGCTAATAAAAAAATCAAATAAATTAGATTAAAAAAGAAGAAACAGCAGTATGAGAGCGCAGAGTCCAGCTTTAGGGCTCTCACAGTGCCTATATCAGCGTTTCCCAAACCTGCCTAATCATGGACACGATCTGGGGTGCTTATTAAAATACAGACCACAGGGCCTCACCCCAGATGCACAGGATGTCTGAAACAAAGGAACAGAGGGCCCATCCCCTGGGGGACCTGTCAGACAAGCTTAGGGGCTAGTGGCTGGGCACTAATTACCTGGAGGGTACGTATTCTACAACCTAGTGTGTGGCTGTGCAACGGGCACTGTCATAACCTACCCACGGTGGGGGGGGTCGCTTCCCAAGACTGGGGGCCAGGTGAACAAGCAGCTCGCAGTGAGGTGACACTCATTAACCTCTCGGCTCAGCCTAGGGTAGGGGCCCCACCGCTGCCCAGCAAGACCCCACCGTTGCCCCAACCAGCACTGGACCCTCTTTTTACCTCAAAACCCCATTTCTCCCATCTTCCCTCTCCGGGTTCACTTCTGCCTCCCGACTGCTGTCTGCAGCATGAGCAAACTGGCCCCTACTTAGCATTTTCAGTCTTTTTCTAGCTACAGTGCTCCTTTGCCTCTGATCCGCTCCACTTCAAACAAAACGCCTCTGCCTGTCACTCTGCGCCTCAGTTCAGGTTTGCCTGGAGTCGGACAGTCCTGCCTCAGCACTAACTCTTCCTCAGCCCCCTGCAATTTGGTAGTCACTTTGGCTCAGCCCTAACCACCTCCTAAACAGAAAACAGCCTGCCCACCAGTTTGATTGCCCATCCCTACTGGGTCCTCATTTTTCTACATATTCCTGTTCTCACCTTTCCCTCCTGCCTGGCTGTTCCAAACCTTCAGATCTCCCTTTAAGCCTCACTCCCAACTTGGCACTCAAACTCAAAGATGACCTTCCTTAGAACTAACCTGACAACAGTTATGACATCCCTCCCCCTTTGTCCCTTCCTGACAGAAGTGCCCCCAGCCCCCGGCCTGATCCCGCTGTGTCTGATCCCAATAAGCCTGATCCCGCTGTGCCGGATCCCACTGTGTCTGATCCGAATGAGCCTGATCCCGCTGAGCCTGATCCCAATAAGCCTGATCCCGCTGTGTCTGATCCGAATGAGCCTGATTCCGCTGAGCCTGATCCCAATAAGCCTGATCCCGCTGTGTCTGATCCGAATGAGCCTGATCCCGCTGTGTCTGATCCCAATAAGCCTTATCCCGCTGAGCCTGATCCCAATAAGCCTGATCCCGCTGTGCCGGATCCCACTGTGTCTGATCCGAATGAGCCTGATCCCGCTGAGCCTGATCCCGCTGAGCCTGATCCCTCTGAGCCTGATCCCAATGAGCCTGATCCCGCTGAGCCTGATCCCAATGAGCCTGATCCCGCTGTGTCTGATCCCGCTGTACCTGATCCTGCTGTACCTGATCCCAATGAGCCAGCTCCTGCTGAGCCTGATCCCTCTGTGCTTCGTTCTGGCCGGCCTGCATGTGCTGCCTCAGCACCTTCCCAACTCAGCCCTGACCTGCTCCCCTCACCAGCCACCATGCTAATAACCACGCCCAGGCTTCCCAGCCTTCAACTCAGCCCCCACAGTACAGGCCCACCTGCCTTTCTGGACTCACCTCGGTGCCCCCTGTGAAGCATCATTTCTGACTCCAAAGTGGCTGTTTGTATACTTATCCCTCCATCCAGTGGTGGGATTCAGCCGGTTCACACTGGTTCGGCAGAACCGATACCTAATGTTTTGTTGAGTTCGGTGAACCGGTTGTTAAAATGGCACTTGTCATTAGGGTTCCCTCTAAGGTGGGCGCCTGGGCAGCCGCCCAATGTGGAAATCACAAATTTACATTCCTTACGCTTTTTTTTTTTTTTAATAATAATTTTATTTTTTTAATGGGGTGACATCAATAAATCAGGATACATATATTCAAAGATAACAAGTCCAGGTTATCTTGTCGTTCAATTATGTTGCATACCCACCACCCAAAGTCATACACTATGGAATACTACTCAGCCATAAGAAATGATGACATCGGAACATTTACAGCAAAATGGTGGGATCTTGATAACATGATACGAAGCGAAATAAGTAAATCCTTACGCTTTTTTAGCACTCATCTGTGCAACAGTGTATTCTAAGCACCCACAGTAATGTTCATTCCATTCACAGGTGAAAAAAATTGCAAGTGAGGACACAAATCAAGAAGCTATATGGAAATATCTTAAATAACAGCCTTGTTGTCTTTTGTCAGGTATTATTTAATATTTGTTCATTAATATTTTAAAACTCATAATCTAATTTTTTTGTGTACCTTTTATTGTTCTTATTTAAGTATTAAATATATATATGACATAATAAACTACCTTTTGGTATATCTTTTTTTTTTGTTGTTTTTTTTGTATTTTTCTGAAGCCGGAAACCGGGAGAGACAATCAGACAGACTCCCGCATGCGCCCGACTGGGATCCAGCCGGCACGCCCACCAGGGGGCGATGCTCCGCCTATCCGGGGCATCACTCTGTCGTGACCAGAGCCACTCTAGCGCCTGGGGCAGAGGCCAATGAGCCATCCCCAGCGCCCAGGCCATCTTTGCTCCAATGGAGCCTCGGCTGCGGGAGGGGAAGAGAGAGACAGAGGAAGGAGAGGGGAAGGGATGGAGAAGCAGATGGGCGCTTCTCCTGTGTGCCCTGGCCGGGAATCAAACCGGGACTTCTTCTGCATGCCAGGCCGATGCTCTACCACTGAGCCAACCGGCCAGGGCCGGTATATCGTTTTTTATACTTAAAACGGTCATTAGGGCAGGGAACCGGTTGTTAAATTAGTCGAGTCCCACCACTGCCTATCCTAGGAACTTGCCAGGCACGTGAAGCTGGCCATAGAGGATGCTTAGTTTGCCGTTGGTAACCTAGGAGGTCTAGCCACCAGATTATCCCTTCTCCTGTCTAAGCGCACCAGTGATGAGCAATTCATTGAAAAGAAAATGTCTGACTCTGAGGGTATTCAGTAAATATTTATTTAACAGATAATGTAAGATATGAGGCTTCATCACTCACCACCCTCCCCCAAAAAACCATGCTGGTAAAACACAAAGAAAAGCACAAATATTTAAATCAGGCAGAGCTGGATTCCAATCTTGATTTCAACACATTTATTAACAATTAGATCTTGGACAAGCCTCTCTGAACCAGTTTTCCCACAGAAGAGAAAAAGCGCGTGACACACACACACACACACACACACACACACACACACACACACACACGAACAGAAATACTGCCACCTAGTGGGGTTATGAGTTGAGCACACAACACTACAGGAGGCTCTCAATATATAGAAATCATTATTGTTAAACACTTTTTTTGAACTTGAGAATTTGCAAAAACAATTAGAAAAAGAAATAGGTAAGAGACTACTGCTACCCATATTTCAAGGAGAAAAAAGCTCTGGTGTTTAAGCTGCAGGAAAAAAATAGATCAAGTTACAGAAACTTTCAAATATTTAACTTTGGAAGTTACCATTTGAAAATATTTTGGGTTTTTTTACAATTATTTCATGACAACCAATGTGTTCCCATAGCCATAAGAAATCTAAAGCAAGTCAATCATGATCCACAAGAAAATTGTGCTACCCCCCGGCTTCCCAAAACTAAACTAAATAAGCCAGATTATCACTTTTAAAAGATATTTAAAAAGTTTCTGATAGGCACAGCACTGATATTTGAAGGCACCTGTCAATCCATCCTGTGTGAAAGATCACTGAATGAAAATAAGACTGAAGATTATTTTTATACAATAAAAAACTAAAAAATCATTTTAGTGCAAAAACTTTTGGTAATTGGAAGGTATCAGGAATGCAAGTTGCTCTTCTTAAGGAAAATGTCTGTGGACATATTTCAGTAGGGTGATCTAAATATATATATATATTTAATTAGTAGAGCATCTCAAACAGGAACACTAGGAGGAGCTATTTTATAGCTTTTGAAAAGAAATTCACATTGTAGGGCCAGTAGTTGCAGCCATGCAGATGCAGGTTCTCACTGGATTCGGGCACACGGTAAAGAAACAGTGGAGCCAAGACATAGTGGGCCATTCGTTTATTAAAGTCTCGCACCGGCCGACGAGCAACACACAGGGCTCCCAAAGCCACGGACACATTCTCCGATTCCACAACCAGGAGAATCTTCTCCAGTTTCTCCTAGAATCAAAGGTCTCATCAGTCTCAGTGGAGCTCGCAAAAGCCCCTCACCTTTGGTTCCCATCTGCACACCCTCATTCTCTCTATTCTCTGCACAAACTCTGCAAAAACACGACTTCCTCCCTTCTCTTTTCAGTATTTTCTGGAGCGAAAACCTCTCCTCTAGCAAACATTAGCCAATGTCCTTTCCCAAGCAGGAAGGTAATTTGCAATTTCACAGATTACATACCTAAAAGTGAGCAAATTCAAAAAATACAAATTTTACAAACTCATTTGCCCAACACAGATAGAGAGCAACACTTCTGCCTGTAGACAATCGCGAGCCTTTCCCAGCAGTGTCCCCGGCGCATCACGCCCCAGCCACGTGAAATCGGTGCCTCACACCTCTGTACATCAAAGTTTGCCTGTTTCTGTTATGAACTACCTCAGTCAAACTGTCACAGCCGTTCACTTCAAATTTTAAAAATAAAGGTTCATTTCATGGATCCTTGATGAATCCCATCTGCGAGCCATTAAAACATACACACCCACTTCCACACAAACCAGAAAATCAGAATTCAAAGACTCGTTTAATCTTCAAGCTGGAAGTTATCCTAGCAACAAGCAATCTGCACCTCCCACTATGCACAGAAGTTTGGTGGTGAGACTGCTGTCACTGAGATGGTCCAAGGCCCAGCCCGGCCCCTGTCCGGGCCACCTGCTCTGCCACACACACTTCCGGGATGCTCTGAAGCAGCCAGGCCCCCTTGATACTCTTCAAGTGCACCAGTGAGTCGTGTTTCCATGTCCTCCCCCCGTTCCAAGTCGTGTTTAATAGCAAAGTTCATTCATTCACAATGCTGCTCCCTCAGCCGGAGTACTGACACACTTAGGAATTACGACTTACCACGCCACCTTCAAATCGGGGAAGCCAATGGCTAACTGAATCTAAAAATAAAATGAAATCTAGCCCTGAGCGCTTAAAATACTTCCTTTCAACCTACTGTAAAACAACGGCCTATTTAGGAGATGAAAAGTGAGTCCTTTCTTTCATCCAGGGGACAGGCTCCCCAGGCACAAAGTCATGCGCATTATACTTCATGGGGCCTTTTAAATATTTACTTGTTAGCAGTCTTCTTCCTTTCAGGTCAAAGATTATAGTACTTAGCAACACAAAGCAAGCAGAGGGATGTAGTTATGAATTAGTAAACTGCTCTGCCAAGCCTTCCATTTGTTAATTCAGTCCAACTTCAAAGAGGATTTTAAAAGGAGGTTCAGCTGTCAGAAATTAACCCTAAGAAAATTACTAAATCAAAAAGTGACTTGGCCAGCCTTTCCCAAAATGGTATTAAGGGAAAACTGCTCAGTTGTTGGTATGGGAGGAAAAAAGTCTCTTCCTATGCAAATAAGTTTGTTCAACTCAAACAAAGTTCTAAAAAGGTTTTTTGTTTTGGTAACCACAGGACTTTCCCAGCCTTTGATATGCTAATAATGCTGTAAATTTCCAAGGATGGAAATTTCAGTTTATTTGATCACTTATTATCTGGAAGGGGGATTGGGAATAAATATGGGTAACACACTACTACATGGGTTCAGTAACAGAGTGGAGAACGGGCTTTTCTAAAAGCACCCTATGTTTCTGTTCTTCAGTAGCCGGGAACAGTCAGACTCCTCCTATGCACAGTGATTTCAGGGTAAGGTGGAAGTCTCTATTAAGTCAAATGGAAATTGAGAGAAGAAGCCTAAACAGAACTAAATCCCTGAGAACTGAACTTCTCCTTGCCAGCAGGATGGCCAGTTCCCCCGCGGTTCCCAAGGCCCCCTGGCTCCAAGCAGAAACAGTCCCTGTACCTGCTCCTGCACAATGAGTAGCTCTGTCTTTTCCTTGAACTCTTTGATCTGCATGCTCTTGTCTATTTCAATGGCGTTTAAACCACAGCTGTATATCAGAATCACCTAGGGAACACTTAACTCTACAGATGTTGGGCCCCAGGCCAGATCTACAGAATTTAACATGATTCCCAAGGAGCGGCCGCCAGAGCTGAAAACCATTGTTCTGCTTCCTAGGAAGATGAGGTCAATAGACAAATAATTGATTGTGCATGTACTATAAATCAGGCGCATTGACATTAATAAGGAAAGGGCTATGGAGCAAGATTTTCATGACTCCCAAGTTTACAGACAAATCGATAACATTCACAGGTGGCCTCTTTTCTCATGGGCCATTTTCACAAAGAAATAAAAATGCATTACTTTGAGAGGAGTACAGTGCTTAGAACAAAGAGTGCTCCACAAAGCTCGTTCAAGGGCAGATGGCTGGGGCTGCGTGCCTGCTGGTTCACACATGAGCTAAGTCTCAGTTCCCCCACACAACCCACCCAGCACATGACCGTAATCTGGAACTCAACATTTCATTACAAGCCTTGAACCTTTGGAAGTCACCTGAGAAAGTCAAAACCAGAAATGTTCACTGTGCTAAAGCCAAGACTACTGTATGGCACACAGCACAGGGCAGAGGTCTCTGCAAGGGGGGGGGGGGGGGAGTTCATGAGTAGTTCTATCACTTTAAGTGAGATAGACAGTGACTTTTGAAAACCAGTTTTCTCCTAAATTCTATTTACTTAACCTATCTTATACATATAAGCCTTAAGCAGTGTATTTCAGAATAGGGAGAAGGAATGAGAGTTAAAATTAAAAATATATTTTTAAAAATTACTTCAATATAATCAGATATCCTGGAATATATTATGAAGAGTCTCTCCCTCTGTCTTTTCTGAATTTCTTTAATCAGCAGAAAAGGTACCCTTGCACATTAAATGGGTAAGAGCAGTCCAACATAAAGACAGCTGACAGATGGCTAGGAAACGAAGCCCTGAGCCCCGACAGAGACGATGGTGAGAGAGAAGGAGCCCTCCAGAGGTGCCAGGGCTCCTGCCTGCCGCACCTTTGCACGTGACACACACAGAGTTCCAACGTGGACGGCCTTTCCTTACTAACAGCATGGGGCCTTTCTGGGTCTCTTTCCTCTTTAACACATCTCCTTTCCAACCCCAAGGGGGAAAAAAGGTCTTTGAAAAGTTTATACCTCTCTTTGAAAGCTTACACCAAAAATATTCAGATCAAAAGTACCCCTTCCTTTGCAGCTCTCATGCAAAACAAGAAGAAAGCCATTTCTTTGGCAAAACCCAAGTTTTCAGGTATTCAAGGGTCAGTCGGATATAAGCCAAAGAACGGAGCTAGGACTCAGAACTGACCCTGTCTGGCCAGCCAGTCGAGGAAGCCTGAAGAAGTTGCTGAAACCCTGGGCACGTGGCCGTAAAGTGAGGAGGTGAACTTACGGCCCCCGAGGCTCTCCCAGGGTTCCCTGATGCGCCAGCATTGACTCCACTTCACAGTCTCAACAAACAGTGCAACAGCTCAACTGTTGTTCAACTAGAATGGGAGGCCTCCAGGGTCATGCGGGAACCATTTTTTAAATGAAAGCTTTTTCATCAACTACACAAAAAGCACGTAATAAATCTAAAAATAGACTTAAAAGGATTATATGAACAAGTAAAAAATACGATTTTAATGGACCAAGTGGATTGCTGAACTATCATGACATATACAAAAGCAAATGAAGAAAATGAACAGTATTTCAGTTCTTAAAATGCTCACGATTATAAAGAAGTGACCTACACTTGGCAAAAATCTCTACCATTTTTTGAAAGAATCAGCAGCATCACAAAAGGACATTCTGAAGAATTTGTTGCAATTAGTTTATTTTAACAGAGCTGCTCCTAGGGGTCCCAGAATTCAGGCGGCAGGGGGAAGAGGTCCTCAAAGTTTCAACAGGAAGACCCTTTACAACAGCTTCCGGAGGCGGCAGCAGCAAATGAGCCCTACCTTGCATGAGTTAAGTTTGACCTTCCCACCTGAACCCCCCCCCCCCACCCAAAAAAAACCTCAAGCAAAATTCCAAGATTATAGGATTCCCACTTGATTAGTATGTCAATGACATTTCCTTTCTGTGTTGGTAGTTTAATGTCTACATTGCCCTCCTTGCTTCCAATTAGCAGCTGAACACTTGGGAGACCCAGAGATGAACATTATGATCCATTCAAGTCAGTGCAAGAGGCAGGACAAACCAGCTCTACTGTAAAACTGTTCAAAGGGAGGGATCCGTAAGTTACAAAGCAATTCAGTATGTGCCCGCTTCCGTGTGTCCATGTTATCTTTCAATTAAAAAGTTCTAAAGAAATCACAGAACTATGTAACATTGTTCTCTTACATGACATACAAGTACATTATTGTATCAATTTGACAAAGTTACATTTAAATATAAAGGTATCTACTAGGGTTTCTAATAGGTCATTTTGAGTTAAAAATAAGACAGTGAAGAAAAATGCAGATCTGTAACCAAAAGCCAAGGGTAAATAGACATCATTTCTTGTTGTTTTTTTTTATTTTAATTTATTCATTTTAGAGAGGAGAGAGAGAGAGAGAGAGAGAGAGAGAGAGAGAGAGAGAGAGAGAGAGAAGGGGAGAGGAGCAGGAAGCATCAACTCCCATATGTGCCTTGACCAGGCCAGCCCCGGGTTTTGAACCAGCGGCTTCAGCGTTCCAGGTTGACGCTTTATCCACTGCGCCACCACAGGTCAGGCCTAGACATCATTTCTAATAATGTAAAAATCTAATGTAAACTTAACAGTCCCTGTTTCTTGGTTTTCCAACTCCAGATACAGAAACAAAATAGTGTTTATTTTGTTAAGCTGGTGAATCACTGATCAAGTACCTAAAATCCCCTAATGAAGATCATAAGCTCTTCATTTTCCTAACACTTCAGTGTAGCTGCCTGCCTGCGCTACTCTGCCAAACCTTGCTGGAGGCTCCTAACAGATTCCTAACCCTAACAGGGTGAAGAAGATCACCTGTCTTTCCCCAAAGTACTACTAACACACACACACACACACACACACACACACTCCCTCCCTCCCTAAGCATGGGCCCTTTCTACACAATGCGCATAGATCCACATTTGTCCGACTAGACTAAAAGAATGGCCGCTTTTCCTTGTAGTAGTGAGAAACTATACAATTCCACCAATGCTAAATCCTGCTTCCCTTCCTTCTAGGATGACAGCATCCTCACACCCTACGCACTATAATAAAGATGAAATGACAGTAAATGACCTTCTGCCCATTTCTTCTTAATTCAGGTCACTCTTACGTTTTCAATCACTAGATTGTGAAAGGTGCAGGAGTCCAAGTTCCGGGCGCAGAGTTCAGCGTCCCGTCAGATCCTGTTTGATCAGCAGCAGCTCACCTGCGCCCTGTGTTCAAGTTTATCCAGCTGTGAAATTAGGATCAGATTTGTTTACCTCTCAACACAGGGACACACATAACCTCATAAAACATTCTGAGCTACCTAATTGTTTTGAATTCTGTCGTATAATTTTCAAAACACATTCCAAACGGTATGTGTTTTATGGTGGTAACCCGTACTACATGAAGGGGATGTTGGATCTCTTAAGTCTTTTTGTTTTCTGTATAATATACGCAGAAATAATGGCGCTAATGAAATGAGGATTGACTTATCTACCCAAGTGTGTAAGCCAGATACCCTAGCAACCTCCAGTTTCTTGTTGAGTGCTTGAGATACCTTGAGATTATCGCATGTCAGACGTGCAGGTCGGTCCAATCTGATCTCAAGGCAAGGTCTCAGGTTGGGCTAGGTTAGTAGCGCCTGTAGAAGAAACCAGAAAGTAACTTTCCAATGTCACCTACATGTCTTTCCCATTGACTGCTTCTGAAAGAATTAAGTTTTAAATGAAGCACTACAGAGATGTTTTGATGTTCTCTTGCTGCGTCCTTTCAACTTGAATTAGCAAAACTTACTGCAAAAACTTAACAGCATGTACCAGCACTATAAAGGGCCATTGAACTGGGTGGCCGAGTGGCAAATCCTCTCTTCCCATACGTTCTAAATTTTCTATTTGTTAATCCAAAGAAACTATTGCTAAGCAAAATCAATTGTAATCCATGCTTTCTTGGATTCAGACCATTTGTTTCTTATTAAATTACAGTAAATTTCAATGGAAAAATAATTTTTGGTGATTAAAAATCCAGATTTTACTTAAAATTTTCTTATTTTTTCTTTTAAAGATATTATTCACTTTAGAGAGAAGAGAGAGAGAGAAGGAAGAGAAAAGGGGGGGAGGAGCAGAAAGTATCAATTCCCATAAGTGCCTTGACCGGGCAAGCTCAGGGTTACAAACTGGCGACCTCAGTGTTCCAGGTCGATGCTTTATCCTCTGCGCCACCACAGGTCAGGCTAAAATCTTCTTATCGTAATGGTTTTAGTAAACACAGAATTCAGAAATTTAGATCTTAATATCCTCATTAGAATTTATGTTTGGCAATTACAGAGACCAAAAGCTTTAATTTGGGAGAGGGAAAATGATGTTTTAAAATAATACTAAAATCCAGTATTTTATATTTTTAGAAAATTTATCCCACGAAAATAGCAATTTAATTCTGTAACATGATATGTCTGCATGTATCACTGTGTATCACAATACAATTATCTATTGGAAAAAGCTCCCTCTGTTTTTCTATATCATTTGTTAACCATCTGAAAGTATTTTGTCATAAGTATGAAGGCATTAAATTCAATAGGAGACAAAGGATTCTATTCCAACATTATGTGTCTTTATTTACCTTTTAAGAGATTACATGTACATGACAGAATTTCAAATAACTAGAAAGGGATGACTATACAATCTGCTTCCATTATAAATCTAAACCATTTATCCTGGAACTTTGATCTAAAGGATTGTTGGGCATCTTTTGATTCTCTTAGGCCTGATTTTAATTAAGTCTTTCGATCTAACACAGCAAACAAATCCACTGTTATTTTAAAAATCTGCTCAGAGCCTGACCTGTGGTGGCGCAGTGGATCAAGAGTCGACCTAGAGCACGAGGTCGCCGGTTCAAAACCCTGGGCTTGCCCGGTCAAGGCACATAAGGAACTTGATGCTTCCTGCTCCTCCCTCCCTTCTCTCTCTCTCTCTTTCTCTCTTTCTCTATCTCTCTCTCTGTCTCTCTCCTCTAAAAAATGAATAAAAATAATTTTTAAAAATTCCTTTAAAAAATCTCAGTTATGTCCTCTAGTTTTATGTGTACCCAACCTCTAAACGAACACCTAGGTCATTAAGGAAGTGCAAAACATTCTTCTAGCCCAGGGGTCTCAAACTCGCGGCCCGCGGCCCGCTGAACAATGTTGTGCGGCCCGCAGACTAATCCACTAAGTTCAAAATATTTTAGATAAAATTAAGTAAGCCTAGGGGCCTACTTGTATTTGCCGAACGGCTGTGATCTTGCTCTGCGGCCCACATGCTAAGTTGAGTTTGAGACCCCTGTCTAGCCTGTTGGAAAACCCTTTAACCTTTCTTCACGCACTCAACTCCACCCCCGAGCACATGCTGCTATTGTTCAACTGCACCTGGCATGCGGAAAATGTACGTATGTGAGGAACACCGTTCTTTAAAAAAATTACTCTTTGACTATCATAAATGACATTGCAACAAACCTAGGGATGGATATATTTTTTCTAATTAGTGTTTCAGGTTTCTTTGGATCTATTCCCAGACGTGGAATTACTGGGTCATGAGGCAGTTCCAGTTTTAATTTTGTTGAGGTAACTCCATGCTTCTTCCCGCTGTGGCTGTACCAATCTGCATTCCCACCAACTTTTCTCCGCATCCTCACCAACGCGTGTTGGTTTATTGATGACAGCCATTCTGACAGATGAGAGGTGATAGTTCACTGTGGTTTTAATTTGCATCTCTCTGATGATTAGTGATGTTAAGCATTGTTTCATGTGTCTATTGGTCATCTGTATGTCTTCTCTGGAGAAGTATCGATTCTTTACCCATTTCTTAACTAGTTGTTTTTCAGGTGTCGAGTTTTGTAAGTTCTAATGAACAAAATAAGCTAACAAACAAACAAAAAATGCAGACTCATAGATATGGAGAGCAGACTGACAGCTGTCAGAGGAGATGGGCGTTGGGGAGCTGGGTAAAAAAAGGGAAAGGATTAAGCAAAAAAAAAAAAAACACAAAACACAAAACCCCCTACAGACACAGACAACAGAGTGGGGATGGCGGGAGGGAAGGGGTGGGGAGGTGGAGGAGGTAGAGAGGGGACAGATGGTGATGGACAGAGACCTGACTTGGGTGAGCACACAATGCAATATACCGACGATGTGTTACAGAATTGTACACCTGACACTTGTATAAGTTTATTAACCAAGGTCACCCCAATAAATTTAATTAATAGTTTTTAAAATAAAAAATTACTCTGTGGCCTGACCAGGTAGTGGCGCAGTGGAAAGAGCATTGGACTGGCATGCAGAGGACCCAGGTTTGAGACCCCGAGGTCGCCAGCTTGAGCGCGGGCTCATCTGGTTTGAGCAAAGCTCACCAGCTTGAACCCAAGGTTGCTGGCTTAAGCAAGGGGTAACTCAGTCTGCTGAAGGCCCGCAGTCAAGGCACATATGAGAAAGCAATCAATGAACAACTAAGATGTCGCAACGAAAAACTGATGATTGATGCTTCTTATCTCTCTCAATTCCTGTCTGTCCCTATCTACCCCTCTCCCTGACTCTCTCTCTCTCTCTCTGTCCCTGTAAAAAACAAACAAACAAACAAACAAAAAACCCTAAGAGGAGCCCTGGCTAGTTGGCTCAGTGGTATACCATTGGCCTGGTGTATGGACATCCTGGGTTCGATTCCCAGTCAGGGCACACAGGAGAAGTGACCATCTGCTTCTCTACCCCTCCCCCTTCTCTTACTCTATAGCTCTCTTCCCCTTGTGCAGCCATGGCCCAGTTGGAGCAAGTTGGTCCGGGTGCTGAGGATGGCTCCTTGGCTGCCGTCTCAGGTGCTAAAATAGCTCAGTTGCTGATAAACAGAGTAACAACACCAGATAGGCAGAGCATCACCTGGTAGTGGTCCTGCTGGGTGGATCCCAGTCAAGGCACATGCAGGAGTCTGTCTGTCTGCCTCCCCAAACCTCACTTAAGAAGAAAAACAAACCTGAGAGGAACTACTGCCGTGAATAAAAATGAATTCAGTTCACACTGTATCTGCTGGCCTCCATTTCCATTTCTGAAAATAAGAAAGATGCTGCCCACTCGCAAAACAGCTACTTAAGCACGTGTAACTATTAGTTTTAAGCTTTTGCACAGAAATATTTTGCTGAGAGAAGTGTAACAATTTACAGGGGAAACCATTTGAGGGTTTTGAGCATCCTGAAAACACAAGCCCTGGCTGGACAGCTCGGCTGGTTGGAGCATCATCCCAAAGTGCGGAGGCTGCCGATTCGATTCCCCGGTCAGGGCACATACAGGAGCAGCTCTCTCCCTGCCGCTCTCAAATAAACAAACAAACAAACTTTCAAATAAAAACAAAACACTACTCGGAGGTCCAGCCCCCGGGATGCGGTGATCGGGGTTAAGAGGAAGTTTGGTCGTCCCTGCTTGTGGGAGGTCTCTCACCAGACACCTGTGTGCCAGACCCCAGCCAGGGAGTGAGGAAGAAACGTGAATGAGCCCAGCCCCTGCCCTCAGGGGGCCCACAGTCTGAAGGACGGGAGGCTGACTTAACAGTTACCATTATAAATCTTACAGGTACAACCAGATCTATTTTAGTCCAAAATCCCATTTTCTCACTCTGAGTCTCTTACTCTAAGAACAGCTCCTTCCTTTAAAATGGAAACATATCATACCCACTAAGTGCTACCAAGGAGCCCACTAAGTGCTACCACGGAGCACAGCCTACATACAGCAGGCTCAAAGGCAATACAGTTCAATATAAAGTCCAGATCAATTCTAATTTTTCTTTGAGAGAAAAACTGCACGACTGCACCAACCACATGTAGAAGAGAACGTGTAAAATATATCATGAGTTTTAAGCTCTACCTGGAACTAATTTAGAAGACTACACAGATTCTGAGTAGCAGAGAAGTGCAGGCCAGTTGGCCACTTGGAACAGAGGACAACAGAAAGGTGTTCGGGGCCAAGAGCGTTCAGCAGTAGGTGTCAAACCAAAGCTCCTTCAGAAACATTACAGCAGTTTCTTTATTAGTGTTAAGCTTTTGCTAAGCCAGCTGGCCACCACAACAATCACAGCTGTGCTGATTAATTCAGTAGCTCTAAATATTTTAGTTTAGAAAGTCAAACTTTTTAAAAAAATCTCATGTCTTCCCCATCAGTCAACTAAAGAGACACAGAGAAAAGTGTGCTGGATATCTTACGTAGTTCCCCCCAGAGACAACTGCGCAGGGTGCTCAGAGCCCTTAGGAGTTTCTTGTATATGGAAATTTCTTCTCAAAATTCATGTAAGAGAAGTAATAATCCAAGGCACCAGTCTTCAATGTTTGAAAATCTGATGAACATTAAGGACACTTTCCACAGAAAGCACACACACATAAACGCTACCCATGAAATCCACGGGCCTCAGGTTGAGAATCCCAGCTCTACGGGCGGGAAGCAGAGAGGATGGGGCACCCCTTCCTGGCTGATTCCCTGCAGAGGGACCCATCTCCGTCATTCCAAACCAGGACAGTAAGAACTGAAGAAAGAACTGGCTCTAAGAACTCAGTCAAGAGGTGGTGAATGAATGCACTCTGAGTACGCTCTTTGCGCTGTGACTCAGCCATATTTCAAACTAATTCACACTATTTCAAACTAATGAGAACATCTGATTTTCTTAACATTAACTCACTGACACGTCCTCTCTCTCTCTTCTTTTTTTTTTACCTTTTATGTCTAAATAATTATAGACTCACAAGAACTTGCAAAAACCATACAGAGATCGAAGTACCCATCAGCCAGCTTCCCAATGGTGAGATCTTGCATAACCACACCACATTGTCAGAAGCAGGAAATCAATGGGCACAGCACAATTAACAAGACCACAAGCCTAACTTAGATTCTACCATTTTTTTTCATGTGCTCATCTAATTACCTTTGTAAAAACAAATAAAAATAGAAAAATTCATTCTCACCTCAAAAGAGTTTGCCAGAGCCCTGGCCGGTTGGCTCAGCGGTAGAGCGTCGGCCTAGCGTGCGGAGGACCCGGGTTCAATTCCCGGCCAGGGCACACAGGAGAAGCGCCCATTTGCTTCTCCACCCCTCCGCCGCGCTTTCCCTCTCTGTCTCTCTCTTCCCCTCCCGCAGCCAAGGCTCCATTGGAGCAAAGATGGCCCGGGCGCTGGGGATGGCTCTGTGGCCTCTGCCCCAGGCGCTAGAGTGGCTCTGGTCGCAACATGGCGACACCCAGGATGGGCAGAGCATCGCCCCCTGGTGGGCAGAGCGTCGCCCCTGGTGGGCGTGCCGGGTGGATCCCGGTCGGGCGCATGCGGGAGTCTGTCTGACTGTCTCTCCCTGTTTCTAGCTTCAGAAAAATGAAAAAAAAAAAAAAAAAAAAGAGTTTGCCAGAATAAAAACACTGGAACAGCCAAAAATAGAACAGATCTTCATCAGCCCTAAGTACAGTGGGAAGGAAACCCTGAGCAAAAAAAAGACACAGGTGATCGTTGTCTTGGCACTGTCCCAGCCACGCCCACCCTGTCTCCCCACGTCGACGTCGTGATCTGATCGGAAGGGTATTTCTAAGACATGAGGCACAACCACAAAGGCAAATTTCCATCAAAGTGAGACTTATAACCAAAATGACTGCTTCCAGAACGTGAGCCCCACACCTCTTCATCTGATGAGGGTAAGTTTCTGCACCATTAAGGGTTTGTCCACAGCGGTGTCCCCGCTGGAGGAAGCTGCTTGCACAGCGGGGAGGGAAAGGGCCGGGACTGACGTCACTACACAGGAGGGCAGTGCTTTAATACAGAAGGTGCAGGAGCTCCGCAGTCAAACTGGGGCCTGTGCCACACCTTTCCACTTCCAACTGTATATCCTTGAACAATCTCACTGTACTCCTCCGAACTCAAAAAGAATTATTATTGTTCTGCTTTCTAAATAGGGATTTTGTAAGCTCAATATCAATAACACAGGGGAAGGGGCTTCACTAGGAAACAGAGCCGTGGGAATGCAAGCCCTTGGGACATCCTCACAGCCTCTGCCGCCCCCGTGCCCCCCACTACCACCCACCCCCGCTGCCATCCTGCCTACAAAGCACAACCTTCACATGCTCCTCTGTTCCTCCGCGGGGCCTGGAGAGGACACAGTCTGTACCTGCTTTCTCCTCCTTCCCCTCCCACTCCTGCAACCAACCCGTTTCATTCCCCACAGAGAAGGAGCTGCTACCACTGTCTCATTCCCGTTTGCTACAGACTAGGAGTCATTGACTTATCAACCATCAGAAAATTTCAAAACAACAGAATGATACTTGCTACCACAATGTCCATCATGATGGGTATTTTGGATGTTTTCAATGTCTATTCATTTACCAACCGTACAGAGTCATCTGCTTCTTCCAGACATTGGCTTTGTCACTCCAGGTCACTTCTGTGGGCCGGGAACAAATCCACATGATAAGAGCTCTGTCCACTTCACAAGTGTCTGGCCACCAACCCCCTGGCAGAGAGCCCCCGATGCCTATACTCCCTGGCACGTGTCATGCTGTTCACGGCCCCTGTAGTCTGTGACGCACAACGGCCCTGCTCACCTCCACCTGCCTGACCTGCGCTACTTCTGTAACACCTAAGACAGGGCCTCCTCACAGGGCCGGCGCTCCCGAGTTGGATAACACGCGCTCCAGTGCTACCCTGTTCCCAGTGAGTCTGCCTGCAATGCTCCACACTGTTGGGGAATCATTTCCTCTTCTCTATTTCTTTCTTCCATCTCATAAATAACAACAGTAGCTTATTAACCTTTGTATCTCCAGAAACAAGCACCAGGCTGCCACTTGGTAAGTGCTCCAGCAATAAATTCAGCCATTCACTGAATGCAAGCCACAGTGGCAATTAACATTACAGAGGTGAATCAGCAAGTCTCCCTCTTGTATGTGTCTGACATTACTGCAATGAACATTACTTCTAAATACACCATTGTCTGATACCACAACCAAAAGAAAAAGAGTGTTCACATAGATCAGCCCTGAAACAGATCAGATGGCAAAAACGTCTCATCTGGTCCATAAGCAAAAGAGCAAAAACTCTTAGAACAACATGATTACATACTATACTGGAAGACTGTGCCAGTTTCTTTGACGTTGAGTAGGAAGTGAGACGGAATATAGTCGGGATTAAAAGTTTGATGCTCTGCGTTTTTCTCAGTGGACGAAAGCTTGGGGGAAACAAATTGCGTTGCACAGAACGAAAGCAGTGGCAATGCCTCCTAAATGTGAGGACTGTCAGAGGTCACAACCACAGAGGGGTCTCCTGTCTGCTTCCCTCCATCCCACATGGCTTTGCCCTTAAATGCTGAGGTCTGACTCTGAAGGACAACTACTTCCGGGAAACATTCTCATGTCTTTAAACTCATATGTGCTGTAAAATAACAAGTCCCACAATCTGGACTCCACAAGTAAGTGACTACAAGAGAAGGCAGTACAGTAGCCCCTCTGATCCACAGAGATTACGTTCCAAGACCCACAGACGCCTAAGCTGTGGATGGTGCCAAACCCTACATATACCAGGTGTGTTCCTGGACACACTCACTTCTTTACTGAAAGAGTTTGCAGCTTCTCTTTGGCAGAGCCGAATTGCCAACATGACTCCTCTTGAGCTTTGGGCCATTACTGAGTAGAGTAAGGGTGAGCTGAACACAAGCACTGCAATATAGTAGACCTGATCACCAAGAGGGCTATGAAGCAACTGACAGGTGGGAAGCGTCTGCAATGTGCACCGGACAATGGATGATTCACCTCCCGGGCAGGACAGAGCAGCACAGCGCATTCGTCACAATGAGCTTCAGAAGAGCATGCAATTTCACACTGATGAACGGTTTATTTCTGGAATTTCCCATTTAATGTATCCGGGCTGTGGCCAACCACAGGTAACTGAAACCACAGAAAGTGAAGTTATGGGTACGAGGAAACTACTGTATGCCTCTCTTGGACCTCAGAGGTGCAATTCCCTTTGCGTCCTCCGGGGCGGTGCTGCGGTTTACTTGCGCGTCCTCACAGGGGCGCTGCTGCCTCCCCAGCACCCGACCTGACCTTCACCACGGGCACTCTCGTGCACGAGCCAGCCCCAGGGCAAAGCTGCCGCTCAGCAGGGAAATCTATTCTACAAAACTGAGCCCCAGCAAAAGAATTCTAGACCAAGGTACTGCTATGTCCAAGCACATATTTTAGCTCACAGAATGGAAATCATATCAAATGAAGGCTTTACTTGTTTGAAAGGCACTAACATGTCTGTCTGTCAGAAAGCCATGAAAACCACTTTGAATGACATGTTTCTCATACCGAGTAATTTCTGAGATAAAGGATGTCCGTTTTCAATAGCAAACTGTCTCAAGATTTTTAAGTCTTAGCCCTAATAATTCAAACACAAAAAAACTATTATTTCAAATATGCAACAGAATTTTAGCAGTTGGTCTTTAAAAAATAGCTCATTTTCAGAGTCCGTATGTGCAAATCAACTTAAACTGGTATAAGAGTACAGCTGGAAGTTTTATGTCAGTTTGAACGCAATATGTATCTAAGAACCCTACTTTCTCTACAGAAGAGGTATGTTAATAATGTAATACAGGACACACTCATTTCTTTAGTCTATTAGGTTTGATAAAACTTGTGACCCATACTGAAAGCTTTATTGCTACTAACTTCTCTTATTTTAATTAACTTTCCATAAAGGAAATTCCTGGTCCATCACTATAGACCACAGACTGAGGCTACTACTTGAAACAGGATGATCTGGCATAAAAATAAAGCAGAGAGGTCTCTGTCAACTGCCACTATCAACAAAACTCTGTAATTTATAAGACAAACAACTGTGTCAGTTACATCATAATACACAGATACATTCAGTAGAAGCTTGAGATACTACCGGGGCTTTCCAAGGGATTAGGCAGGAACCTTAAACACAGGAAAGATTTTACATAGTGGAAACATTTCACTCATCCCCACGGTATTGTACACCTACTCTGTCCGTGACTATCAAACGCTAGGCATGTGAAGATAAACAGCAGTTTTCACAGTATTTACAAGCCCATGAAACTATGCAAAAATGCGTAAATGCATTTTTCTGCTGGAAGAACAAAGCTTATCCAAAGAGTGCATGATCCCAAAAAAATGAAAACTCTCTGATATAGACAATACATGCTGGAGAGTTCCCAACAAGTATGCTACTTCCAAACAGAGTGACGAAGAAAGGCAGACGAGGAAGTAGATTTTCTATCGGCCGCCAGCGGGCAGTTCCACAGGCCAGAGCGAGGAGCAACGGTGCACTCCCGCCAGGGCGGCCGGGTGAGCCGGCAGAGCACGGACTCCAGGGAGAACTGAGGACACAGCAGGGCAGTTCCACAGGCCAGAGCGAGGAGCAACGGTGCACTCCCGCCAGGGCGGCCGGGTGAGCCGGCAGAGCACGGACTCCAGGGAGAACTGAGGACACAGCAGGGCCAGTCCGGCGAGCTGGAGACACATCACTGAGGGTCACACGCAATCTAAGAATCAGACTGCCTGGGCTCACATCCCGCTATTGCCACTGACCGTCAGACCTTGACCAAGTCTCTTCATTTCATTTTCCTCTATAAAAGGTGATATCGATATCACCTACCTCACACGTTGTTATGAAGATAATGAGTGCAGAGTGCCGGCACATAGCTATGCTCAGTAATTACCACCGTTATCACTAATACCATGATTGCTCCACCAGCTCCGCCACCCCTCAGGAATGCCCCTTGTCAGGGAGAGATGTGCTCGGAGGCACGAAGCCCGGCAGGCTCTGGCACCTGCACTATCTCCCCCGCATCTACCTGAGGGCTCCCAGGACACTCCACTCGCAGCTCTCTTCTTGGTGTCAGCCACACCTGCCTCAACCTGGACAAGAGAGAGAGGTGGGCTCTTTGTCACGACAGGATTCTACCAACATTGTCTCTCAGAGAGTCTAAAACAAGGCTTTGCGCCAACTAAGACTTGAGAAGCAAGAAGAAATCTGGTCCAGAGGCTAAACAAGTTAGGCAGTCAGCAGTAAATACTAGAAATAGAACTTAAACGCAGAAGCAAAAAGGGAAGTATCCAGGGATGAACAGCTCAAAAGACAGGATCACAAAACTCTTCTCTCTCTCACTTTCCTCTGGGTTTCATCCTCTCTCAGAGTCCCAGCCCCAGACCCAAGGCTGATTCTGGCTGGATCAATGAACTTCAGGTGATAATTCTGTGCCAGGCCCGCGACAATGCCCGCAGGCACACTGCGGCTCCTGGAGCCACAGAACCCGAGATGGGACAGGAAGCCTCCCAAAGGAAGATAAAGATATGACCAGAAAGCACTGGGAAAGGTGCAGAAACACACAGCCATGACACAGACCTAGATTCACGCCTTGGAGAGACATGGTAATTGTGGCATTACGTTCCCATTTGTTTAAATGTATCGATTAGAACTATTTGGGTGACACGCGGCAAAAAAATCCCAATTCAAAATGGCTCAAAGCAAAAGATAATTTCTTATATGACTAATGCAAAGACTGCACTAGGAGAGAAATCATTACTGGTCTAATGAGCAAATCTTGAAAACTAGTTTCCCCTGGACTTACTTTCTGACTTCCCAGTTGGCCTGGGGCGTAGAGGCTACCACTGGTCCAGTTCTGGCAATGAGAAGAAAGAGCCAGTCCACCGGGAGCCCTGCTTCCTGTTACACGGGGTCCCCGCCCCCCCAGAGCTGAGATCAGGACGTGAAGGCCTTCAGGGGAAAGTCGGCCCTCGGAAGGCAACCCAGCCTTGCTGACTCACTGAGAAGCCCAGCCAGGGTACCTGAGAAAAACAACACTGCCGTTGAAGCCACTTCAGCTAAAGTGCTGTCCGCGCAGCTGGGCACATTCCTAACCAACCCTGCGGACCAAGGACCCAATTGCTTCCCACCTTGCTTCATCACGTTGTCCTTAGCAGAAGACGGTGGCTCTTACCCGTGGACATCACCGACAGTTACTGGTGTCGCCGTGAGAAACACTGCCTGGGAAATAAGCGTTCTTCCCTCCCGGTGTCTTTTTCTCAAAGGAGGAAATCCTTCTCCGAAGTCCTTATCTGTAGGCTAGAACTACGTCATACACCTAACTCAAGTGGCAAGAAAAACAGAATTTTAATGATTTATTCTTGAACTGGGGTCACTTTTGCGAAGAATTAAAAAAAAAAAGTGGTTCTGCTAATAAGAAAATTATAGGAAGGATAGATGCTTGGTAGACCACTAATGCCAACTGTACGTGAAAATCAACAGGCAGCATTTTAAAGAGCTTTATATACATATATATGTCACTAAAGCAGAGGGAGGTACGCATGAACCAATTTCACTGTGTACTTCGGCCGCTTCAATGGAGCAAAACTGACTTCATACTTACCATCACTTCAAATTAAAAGCATTATTAAATACACATACGTGCTAAATGTAGCCACAGAACATATGTCACGTAATAAAAATGTACACAAAAACTGAACATTAAAGGCTGCCGAAAAACATAGAAAAGAAATGTCATGTAATAAAATACGTGGAAGCTACCATACACTGCTCGGAGGGTACTTTACTACCGTCATTTAGAAAGCAATTAAGAAGGAGCTTTTAAAATTTTATATGTGCACCCTCTATGCTTCAAATATTACTTCTCAGTGTCTATCCTGGTGAAACACGCTCACCTGTACAGAAAGACAAATATAAGAACTACATCACCGTCGGTCATAACCCAAACAAAGACAAAAAAACCCCAAAACAGTGGCAACCATCTAAACGCCCAACCACAGGGAAATGACTGAAACTATGGTGTATCTTAAATACAGAATACTATGTAGCAATTTAAAAAAAGAGAGACAAGGACAAATGGATTCTTTGTAATGACCTTAAAGATACATTATTGGGATCAAACATGCTATGAGACTAGAACTTAATTATTCCAACCACTAAAAAGAAATGATAATTATGTACTGTGATAGAAGTGCTAATTATTACTACAATGGCAATGATATTAAATGTACACAAATGTATCAAATTAACAAGTTGCACACCTTAAACTTACACGTTATATGTCAAAGATATTACAATGTAAAAAAAACTATGTTGTTCTCATAAAAGCAGAAAGTTGTATAACATACGCTATTCTGGTATAGGCCCTTTTAAAGATAATTGCCATGGATGAACATAAATGCATAGTAAAAAGTCCGGAAAGATGTATGACAGAGTAAAAATATTGTTTGCCTGAGTAGGAGACTATAAGGGGGTAGGGGTGGTCAAGGAGAATTGTAACGTTTGAATGATTTACTGTGAGTTGCCATATACAAAAAAGATATTTATAATTGAATTGACATATGAGTCTTTCAATCATTGTCCTTTTTAACCAGTCTGACACAGTAGCATTTACCTTGTACTTATGGACTTTACATATATCTAAATGTACTAAATGCAGGACTTCAATAGCACTAAACAAATTAAATATACACTTAAAAAAATTAACTTCCCTTGCTGATCCATTGCATTTACAAGCCACTTAGCTGATAAAAAAAATTTTTTTAAATCTCTTATTTCAAGGACAGGGCACTAGAGATGCCACTTTTAGTTTCAGCTAGACTACAAAGCATATTTATGCCTTCATGATCTGTCTGTAATTGTATTTGCATCGGATCTCTACTGAGAGCTAATGGAATTAAAAGCAGAGTCAAAGCAAATCCTTAAGAAACCATACACCAGACAATCCCCCGCCTCCTTTTTAAATGAAAAGTTCACTGGTTCCGGAGGGAAACAAGAGGGCTGCAAACAGGTAAGGAAGCCGTTTAAGTGTTGGCTGGTATTGTGCTTTTTAACGAAGTGGAGGAAGATACTGGCTATTAATAAAACAGCCGGTCACAAAGCCCAAGCCAGAGGTTTAAGTAGTGGTTCCCAACGCTGAGACACCTTTTATTATTTCTGATTGAGGGGGAGTTGTAGATGATGACATCTGGCCTCTTGCCCTTCCCCGTTATCAGACCGCTGACTGACGTGTGCTGTAAGCAAGTCACTTCAGGGACGGCCACCACAAATGGGAAACACCAAGCCTGAGTCCAAAGAGCGTGAGCCAAGTTTTCCCCTGCTGACAGATTCGGGCAAGGGCTCTTTTTCCATTTCATCAGCACTCAGCCTGAGAATGGAATGCCAATAAACCCCAGGGAGCACGCAGGCCAACATTTTCGATTAAAGGAGGAAAAAGCAGAGCTAGCCGAGGGCTGGACAGGGGAAACTCCCCAAAGGCACGCTACCTGCCCTCTCCACATCCCTTCTGAGTGACCAGCTGCCCTGCATCCTGGCTTCTGTGCTGGTGGGGCCACCAGACTGCCACTGCTTCCAGGTGGTCCCCCAAAGCACCCTGAATGGTGGGCAGTGGACAAGAGGGGAAATATCTGATAGGGACACTGAAGTCCCTGGAGAAATGATGAGGAGAGAGGTGGGCGACACCGGGGAAGCAGGAGCAAGATGCCGGACGGGTCAGCGCAGGCTCACGTCCAGGACGAGCTGGAAATGAAGGTCGCCGCGTCACTCCACAAGGTCTGCGTATTTCCGTACTTCCTAAGCGGGACCCTGAAACCTTCTTCCTCCAAGGCTCCTGTCTCTGGGGACAGCCATACTCAAGGATGTTTTTCTTGAGTGACGTGGCAGACGCTATTGGTTTGCCTACCCAATATTCATTTCCTACTTCTTCCTACCTTGATGTTCGTGGGGGTGATGATGTGCCCAATTTAAGAAGTTACATTTCCTTTCCTCCCATATAGACAGGGCTACATGAGATACTTTGGGGCAATAGGATGTAAATGGAATCAGATGGGGCTTCTGGGAAATCTTTTAATAAGATGAGGCAATTCAGCTGGTGCTCACCTTTTGCCCATTGCCCTCCTTCTTCTTCCTGCTTGGAACCTAAGAAAGATGCTGGAGACAGAGCAGCCATTTTATGACTAAGAGGTGACAAAGACACACACTAAGAACAGCAGAGTGGAAATCCTGGGTCTGAGGATGCCCTCATAAAGCCACCAAGCCCTGAATTTCTCATTCAGGAAAACAATGAACATTCACATGCGTTAATCACCATTGTTTGGAACCTGTTACTTGTTGCTGAAAGATGACTAAATGAAACAGTGCTTGCTATGTAGCAGGCTTTGTTCTGACGTGAGTTATTCATGAGTCCTCTCAGGAACCACACAAAGAAGCTAATATCTACCCACATCCCCATGTCTAGCTGAGGAAACTGAGACACAGTGAATCTAAATAATATAATATGCCCTAGATCACAAACTTAGAAAACGGCAAAGATGGGATCTGAGCTCAGACAGAACAGGCCCTGGGCTCTGGGAAGAAGTGAGAAAGCCCCGCCGCTCCCAGCCCCCCCAGATCTCAGCCTCCAGAGTTCTGGGAACCTGGGTCCCTGGGCTCCTGCAGAGGTGAGCCAGGCCAGTGACACCCATCCACGCCCTCCAGGCAGCAACCCGACAAAAATGGTGTCGTTGTATGGTTCAGGTCCTCTTACCACGTGTTACCATGTTGCCTTGTAGTCCCTCCCTGTCAGTGCATCTATTTTGTTGCTGAAAATGTTTCTATTCATAAACATACTCTCACTTGTCTATAGCTATGAAAAGACATAAATGGAGGTGGCCAATTTAAGAAAAGTCTTTGATATAGAAATAACTGAAGCACACAAGCCAAGCTCTTAAAAAAATAATAAAATTTAAAAGCGAATAAAGAGGAGGAGGAGGAAAGAAATATGTAAATTCAAATTAAAGTCCAATGACTTAAAATGCAATGCCCACGGTTATGCTAATAACTACAGCTCCTGGTTCTGTCTCTATTGACGTGGAAGCAGACTTAATACTCCACTTAAACATATCTGCTCTAAGCAAATTCAGCCAAGTCCCATAAATAATAGACCTAAAGTCCGGCTTGCTGTTTTTTGAAACAGAATGAATAAATTCATAGACAAGTCTTATTTATCCCTATTTTTCTGAAATACATGCTAAAGGAAACGTGCGGACTCTACTATACAATGTACCACAGCTATTGTTACTGTTGTACAGTTGCTACCTAAAGTTAAGAAAATTTCAAGTATAACTTCATAAATATTAGACACTTAGTTCCAACATGACATCTCTTGAACAAAAACATACTAGTCAATGAACAACAGTTAACAGAGTAGCAAAACTATGGTAGGAGTATTCCAGGCCAATTCTTGCTAGTACAACTTCTCCAGTGAGACCGGTGAGGGTAGGAGGGCGGGATGGAGGGAGTGAGACAAGAGAAGAGACAGAGAAAGCAGGGAGGAGAGAGTTCATACTGTATACCTTCCCATCGCAAGTATTTGGGTCAATGTGTAGCAAGTGCAGAGGTGCTCCCGCAAGTCTGGATGAACCAGACCACAGGGCCCATCTGACAACAAGCTGAACCCGAGGGGAAGGGCCCAGATCAGGTCTTGCGAGACTTACGAAATGCTGGAACCGGTCTGTTTCTCCCTCCTCCCACCAAGACTGTTAGTAATAGGGGAGTAAACTCTCTAGGAAAACAGTCTAGTCAGCAAGAAGCAGGTCAAAGAAACACAATGAATTTAAGTCACACAAGTCACTGTTCTTGGTTGACCCAGTTTGGGGAGCAGAGGTGAATCTGTCCACCATCCATCAAGCCACAAGCTGAAAGGAAGTGGCCCTTCACGCTCTCGGGGAGGGTGTGTGCAGGACCCAGAAGGACAAGCACTGCTCTCCCAGGTGCGAGAGGGACGCAGAAGTGACCTCAACGCAGTGCTGCTCTCTCCATAAGGTTACATCTGTCTGGGAAGATAAAGCACCTCACCCACATAAAGCAAGAAGCAAATCAAGAGAGACTATAATTAAATGCAACAGTGGGCAGGGCAATTCAAATGCTACAGTAAGTAACTCACAGGAGAGGGGGAAGACTAGAGACTCCGGAGGAACGGATGACCACGGGTGATGGTGAGACATGTCTAATGGAAAAAGTTGGCTAATCAGGGCAGGAAAGGAGATCTTGTCAGGCATTGGGAAGGGGCACAGGCCACAAGTACATCAAGTATGATAAATTTGTCCTGGTTTCTTACAAGAACTTCACAGGAAACAAGATAAACTGCAAACCCCACCCTCGTGGAACTCATCTACTTTCCAGGCTCGCTGGAAAGGTCAGTCAATTGCCTCCCCCTTCCTTCTCTCCTTCCCCCACCCCTCCATCCAGAAGCCACCCTCTTCACTCAAAGACATCAAGTGCACCTCTCACCTGCTCCTGCATCCATTCATTTATTCCTGCCTCCCTCCCTTCACTATTTGTCAATGGAGACAGCACGGTTCTCTGGCACATGCGTCTGCCATGTTGAGAAGAACAGTTAAGAAAAGAAAGTCATGCTGGTGTAACAAATAGAGACTGAAAAACAGAATGAAAAGAATATTTATATCTTAAGATACCAGAGAGCCAGCCATTAGCTAAACTTGACAGACCTTCCAAGTACGTCAGGAACCCAGCAGAGCTGCAGCAATGACCTCACTACTGCTAGAGGACAGGCTGAGGTAGGGGAGGAACACCCCCTCCCTGTCAGAACTCAGTGCCGGTGGCCTGCTCATAGCACCTCCCGTCACGCTCACTCTGCGGCTGTCACTGCGGCACAACTTTGAACTCTGACCACCAAACCCTCCTAATAAAGCCGTGTGCCCACTCTCGGGTTTTGACTAAAACTCTGTAGATACAGAGAGGCAGAGCTAAGCACAAGTTTCAAAATTAGAAAACATCCATTAGCAGATTCATTTTTTTAGGGCATATGGATATGACTTTGTACACTGCTATTTAGTAAGCATTCATTGATAGAAACTTAGAACAGGAACTTCTTCCTATAGGGGAGAGCTATGCAAACATTCTCGGTAATGCCAGAGGAGGGACACCTGTTAAATCAGGGCTTCCAGTCAGGGCCGTTCATCAGCCAGTCCCCCCAGAGGACTAAGAGCACATGCCCGGCCCCAACACCTGGTTCTCATTCACTGGGAGGGGAGTGAGGAGCAGGCACGTACAATTTACAGTATACAAAGTTCCTCCCTTTTCCCACACACAGGGAAAACCTGACTTCAAACCATGGTCATGAGTGACGTCGAACCCTGGGCAATCTGTAGGACCCTCATCAGTTGTTATGTTCACATCCTGTCCAATTAGAAAGAGGAAATGCTTTTCAAATAATAAAGATTCCAGGCTGAGGCCCTGGCCGGATGGCTCAGTGGTGGAGCGTCGGCCTGGCGTGCATAAGTCCCGGGTTCGATTCCCGGCCAGGGCACATAGGAGAAGCGCCCATCTGCTTCTCCACCCCTCCCCCTCTCCTTCCTCTCTGTCTCTCTCTTCCCCTCCCGCAGCCAAGGCTCCACTGGAGCAAGGATGGCCCGGGTGCTGGGGATGGCTCCTCAGCCTCTGCCCCAGGCACTAGAGTGGCTCTGGTAGCGACAGAGCAAGGCCCTGGAGGGGCAGAGCGTCGCCCCCTGGTGGGCGTGCCGGGTGGATCCCGGTCGGGCGCATGCAGGAGTCTGTCTGACTGTCTCTCCCTGTTTTCTGCTTCAGAAAAATACGGGAAAAAAAAAAGAAGATTCCAGGCTGAGAGTGAGCACTGCTGGAACATATATACTTTTTGACCAGCTGTTCAGATCACTGAAGAAAAACACTCACCTATAATATTCAGAAGGAGAAGGTATAAAGGAAACTAAAGAAACACCACTATGGCACGAAAGAACCTTTTTCCTCCTTTCTTCTGCCTCTTTTGGAAGAGTTTATGCTCTTCCAGAACACTTTGGTAGGAAAGAAACGCTAACCTGCATGGGGTGACCTGCCCATAAAGAGGCGCCACTCCGATCACACCTAGATGAAACAGGAAGCCCGTCTGACACCTGGCTGTGTGTTAACTCTCATTTTTAACACTTGATATTAAAAATACATATATACAGCCTGACCAGGTGGTGGCGCAGTGGATAGAGCGTCGAACTGGGATGCTGAGGATCCAGGTTTGAGACCTCCGAGGTCGCCAGCTTGAGTGTGGGCTCATCTGGTTTGAGCAAAGCTCACCAGCTTGAACCCAAGGTCGCTGGTTCGCAAGGAGTTACTCGGTCTGCTGTAGCCCCATGGTCAAGGCACATATGAGAAAGCAGTCAATGAACAACTTAGGTGTCGCAATGAAAAACTGATGATTGATGCTTCTCATCTCTCTCTGTTCCTGTCTGTCTGGCCCTGTCTATCTCTCTCTCTGAATCTCTGTCTCTGTAAAAATATATATATGTGTGTGTATATATACATACAAGTCAATTATATCTCAAAGCTAGAGAAAAATTTTAAAATAAACTATAAAAACACATATAAATCATCACCTAAGAAGCCAGTGTCCATGTCAGGACCGTCTCCATCTCTGGAGTCATCTGCCTGAGCCCCTGGGCCTGGGCATCCCTGCACCTGCCTCTGCCTGAGCCCCTGGGCCTGGGCATCCCTGCACCTGCCTCTGCCTGAGCCCCTGGGCCTGGGCATCCCTGCACCTGCCCCTGCCTCAGCCCCTGGGCCTGGGCATCCCTGCACCTGCCTCTGCCTGAGCCCCTGGGCCTGGGCATCCCTGCACCTGCCTCTGCCTGAGCCCCTGGGCCTGGGCATCCCTGCACCTGCCCCTGCCTCAGCCCCTGGGCCTGGGCATCCCTGCACCTGCCTCTGCCTGAGCCCCTGGGCCTGGGCATCCCTGCACCTGCCTCTGCCTGAGCCCCTGGGCCTGGGCATCCCTGCACCTGCCTCTGCCTGAGCCCCCAGGGCCTGGGCATCCCTGCACCTGCCCCTGCCTCAGCCCCTGGGCCTGGGCATCCCTGCACCTGCCTCTGCCTCAGCCCCTGGGCCTGGGCATCCCTGCACCTGCCTCTGCAAGTCCAGGTCTCTGAGCCTGACGGAGGAGGGTACAATAACGAAACGACGAGTGTGTAGATAAAACGGTCTGCCAACTTCCCCAAGGTAGGTGCCTATTTATAGAAAAAAGAACATAAATATGTTATTAAAAGTTTGTTTAATGATAAGTAGAACAAAAAATCATTAACTCCAGCAGTCAGGGAGGGACTGATTGGCTGTTAGTTTTCATATTCACCATTCTCACCTAATTAAAGGACTCGCGAAGACATCCACAATATATATCTAAGTGAAAAAGCAAGCTCAAGCAGTGGTTATAGAGTATGTTTTCCATGAAGTGTTTTAAGGGAAGGGGGGTCATGTAGAAACTTGGGCTCCATGAAGCTCTCAAGGTAGGTATTCCACACTCTCTGGGGAAGGGTTCCCGTTTTTCTGTAAGACACTCATCAGTAATTGTATTCGAGCCTAGAAAGGAGTCCATTATTCCAAACTGTTTAAGAACTACACCTCTAGAAAGAAACTAAAGGTATATCATGAGCTGACAAAATCAAAACCAGATCCCACTTCAAAGAAGTGATTTGGAGATATACTAGTACCAGGTACACAAATGAGTCACAACAATGCGAAAGAAATGCAAGGGCCAAGAAAACTACAGCGATCAGAAAAGTTTGAGCCACTGAACAATATGAACCAAAATTGTAGAAAAATTGTTTTTAATTTCTAAGAATTAAGGGGGACTAGAAGATACATTATTTCGAAGAAATCTTCAAGTTAAAGCCACTCAAACCATAACCTAATAGTCAAGTTTTTAAACTGCCATTAAAAAGACAAAAAAAAAAAAAAAAACCGCACAAAACAAGATATGTCTTATACCTGCCAAGAAAGAAGATGAGATAACATTTAAGATCCAAAAAAAAAAGAATCCTTCAGATTTAGCAGATTTAGGTGAAAAGAAAGAAGAGCTTGAAAGAAAATCTGCACAAAGGAAGTTATCACCACAGGCCCAGAGCAGAGGCAAAAGTCTGGACTCTTATGCAGATAGAAGAAAGTGTTTCATGACCTAAATGATCTGAAACAATTCATCAACAAGCCTAACATCTGAGGTCACAACAAAAGCAATAGAGTAGAGAGTTAATGAAGGACACTCCCCCCCCCAAAAGAATTTAATGTTAGCAAAATGCTATACTTGATCATATCAGTAGACTGTTTTGAGAAGAGCAAGGAGTAACAGCCAGACTTCACAAAGGAGACACCACTATAATGATAGAATACAACTTACTCAAAAAGTTCAACTTGACATCAGTTCCAGAAAAGAGGTCAGGATGCTGGTTACTAATATAAAATAAGAACAATTAATTTAAACAATTTTACCACAAATGCCAATAGGAAAAGTGGAAATATAAGCATTTCTTTTCCATTTTTGCTTTGTTTTGTTTATCATGCTAACCTAAAAACAAGCTGAAACACAAATACCTAAGATTAGAACGCTTACACTTCTGAATTGTAAGGACAGCAGAATCCAGAACCAAACACATATTAGTATTTCCAAAAACGGTTCCAGCAACTACAGCCTCCCTCAGCCCGTGCAGGTCTTGATAATGTTGACTGTCTCGGGGCTGTCGTGATCCCCTTCACAGCCCTGTGAGCCAGTCCACAGTTCTCAAATATCGTCGTGTGTGTTGGGTCCCTAGAGCAGAAGCAGGGAGCAGAGACAGGAGGCCTCAGGACAACCCCACCCCCACCCCCGGCTCCACACAGGGCTGGGGAGGAGAGCTGGGCGGAGTGAGGGCACACCACTGTGGAGGCAGCCTTCTAGACTCGAGAGAAGCAGTGAGGAGGGAAGGCTCAGGCAAATCAGGCCACAATAACACCCACAAGAGTGTCTATGCCCCAAACCGGCATCCTTCATTTCTCCTAACGTCACTGCTGATAGAGTCAATTCAGAGTCCGGATATCTGAAGAAGACTGAACCTTAGATCAAGAGCTTGTTGGCAAGGTTTAACTACCATATTTCCCCATGGAGATGCACCTTTTTTCAAAAAATCTGGGGTCTGAAAACTGTGTCTTATACAGTGGTTGTAGTTTTTTTACTTGCATTTCTCGCATTTCCACGCTTGTTTTTGTGCTCATTGTTGTAGATGAATAAAACTTGAGTTTTATATAACTTTATGTAATACATTTTTTTTTTCAAATTTCCGGCCCCCAAATTAAGGTGCATCTCATACATGGAAGTGTCTTATACATGGGGAAATACGGTATACTACAAATAGTATGCAAGTCAAATATATGAAAAGTTCAGACCTGCACTTTTTTTTTTTTTTTACAGAGACAGAGAGTGAGTCAGAGAGAGGGATAGACAGGGACAGACAGACAGGAACAGAGAGAGATGAGAAGCATCAATCATTAGTTTTCCATTGTGCATTGTAACACCTTAGTTGTTCATTGATTGCTCTCTCACATGTGCCTTGACCGCGGGCCTTCAGCAGACCGAGTGACCCCTTGCTCAAGCCAGCGACCTTGGGTCCAAGCTGGTGAGCTTTTGCTCAAACCAGATGAGCCCGTGCTCAAGCTGGTGACCTCAGGGTCTCGAACCTGGGTCCTCTGCATCCCAGTCCGATGCTCTATGCACTGCGCCACCACCTGGTCAGGCTTGAATTTCTTTTTAATGTACTTGATTACCCACCAAAAAGAACGCATGCAGACTAATAGGGGTCATTCTCAGATGTACCCAGTGTATACGAAAACCGGAGCGGACAAACACTGGCACTTCTCCCAGCACGACCACACTGTTGAGTCAGGCCTACATCCGTGGAGTCCTTCTCCCACGAGGCGTGTGACTTGGGGAAACACGTCCAGCCTTGGAATGCCTCAGCTTCTTCCTCTGCAAAATGGGAGCCGCACCCCCTAACTTGCAGGGATCCCGTGAAGACTGAATGAGGTCAGACACGTGCAAGTGGCAGCAAACTGTGTGGTGGGTGCTCAGAACACACTAGCCATTAGGGAATCAAAGAACCTCAGAGCGTGTGGAAGCAAACCTACCTTTAAATGTTCTGGTCCCCCAGCAAATAAATAAATGAAAAAATATACAAATAGGGAGCTAGCAGCAATGTAAACAAAAGCGGGAAGACTGGGATGACGTGGCCACAGAGAACTACGACAGTAAGTTAATCATGAAATGGCAAGTTTTAAAAAATATTTTCCTGCCCTGGCCAGATGGCTCTCAGAGAATCATCCCAAAGCACAGGTGTTGCCAGCTCGATCCTCAATCAGGGCACATACAGGAACAAATGAAAGCTCCTATCTCTCTCTCACTCTCTCCTTTCCTCTCTCTAAAATCAAGAAAAAAACATTTTTTTTAAAATAAAAATATTTCCCCTTTAAGTCATCTTGCCTTGTGGCATCTGTCTAGCCTCTCCCCACCCTCCATGATGAAATACCATTTCTGTGATGTCTCCTGTCCCCCAGGGCAGAGGTACTCAGAGGTAAGAGGTGCCCAAGTTTGTCAGCCGAGATCAAAGTAAGGAACGGAGAATGTGCCACATGGTTTGGCTGGGAGCTGGCTATCCCTGCCCTGAGCAGAGCCCTTTCTGGGGAGCCAGGCCCCCTCGAATGGGGCGTGGAGGTAAGATGTGCGTGGAAGGGGCGATGGGGAAGGAGAGCTGATAGTTCAGTGCCAGCCAGGGTGCTGGGGGGGGGGGCAGAGGGTAAAGTCTTTCCTGTTTGATCCCCTCGGGGTCAATTACATAGAGGCTGCTAGTATTATTTAGAATTTATTAATTGATTTAGAGAGAGAGAGAGAGAAACATCATTCTGTTGCTCCGCTTATTTATGCAGGCATTGGTTGATCCTTGTCTGTGCCCTGACTGGGGACTAAACCCACAAACTTGGTGATCAGGACAACATTCCAACTAACTGAACTACCCAACCATGGCTCCAGGCTGCTTACTGACTACGATCAACAAGGTGAGGGTGCCGTGGGTCACCACCCTAAGATAACAGTAACTGTTGCCTTCAAATTTTGTCACCAGAGAAAAGGGAGAACTTTCTTGTATTGCTTATTTTATGGGTTTGTTTGGAGGATTCAGTGAATTAATGAAGAATTTGCTTATTACCATGGCTGGCCACAGGAGGAATGTTTGCAAAAACTTTGGCAAGCCCTCGGAAGGATTTCTCGTAGGTACCAAATTTCTAAAATATTTTCAACTTCCTCTTCTACTTTGAATTACAGGTTTTCCTGAAGATCTGCCAGGTAAGCATGAAAAAAAAAAATGACCAAAAACCAGCCAGCCATTTATTTTCCAGAGTTCGTGTCTTTTTCATACTTCCAGTCGAGAACGAACCACCCCTTACTGTGTACCTGATACTTCCAGTCTAGAACGAACCACCCCTTACTGTGTACCTGATACTTCCAGTCTAGAACTAACCACCCCTTACTGTGTACCTGATACTTCCAGTCTAGAACGAACCACCCCTTACTGTGTACCTGATACTTCCAGTCGAGAACGAACCACCCCTTACTGTGTACCTGATACTTCCAGTCTAGAACTAACCACCCCTTACTGTGTACCTGATACTTCCAGTCTAGAACGAACCACCCCTTACTGTGTATCTGATACTTCCAGTCTAGAACTAACCACCCCTTACTGTGTACCTGATACTTCCAGTCTAGAACGAACCACCCCTTACTGTGTACCTGATACTTCCAGTCTAGAACAAACCACCCCTTACTGTGTACCTGATACTTCCAGTCGAGAACGAACCACCCCTTACTGTGTACCTGATACTTCCAGTCTAGAACGAACCACCCCTTACTGTGTACCTGATACTTCCAGTCTAGAACGAACCACCCCTTACTGTGTACCTGATACTTCCAGTCTAGAACGAACCACCCCTTACTGTGTACCTGATACTTCCAGTCGAGAACGAACCACCCCTTACTGTGTACCTGATACTTCCAGTCTAGAACGAACCACCCCTTACTGTGTACCTGATACTTCCAGTCTAGAACGAACCACCCCTTACTGTGTACCTGCTCTGTGTCCCTTGAGAGCAGGATTTCTGAGGAAATCCTAAGAGTAGCACTTTTCTTTCTCCATGTTCTTAAAGAAGAAAACAACGCCGGGAACACAGGGGCAGCTCAAAGTATTTGTTAAATGAATGCTATCTCCTTATCTTAGCTTATCTTACTTAAATTACTGCTGAGGGTGGCTTCCTCCAGCCTTCAGCATCAATGCCACTTCTTGTCCCTGGCCGGAGACACCAGCGGCTACAATCCACAGCTGGAATCAGGAACAGCCAGAAGGTTGTCTCCTGTCTGCCTTTAAATTGAGCAGAGGCTCCCGGACACTGAAGTGTCCAAATAATTCCATTTGACTTCTTCGTCAACAAATCAATGTTGATCTGAGAAAGAACCATTTGGAAGCCACCACCCGGTCCTGGCCTGATCAGTCCACTTAATTTAATCTGAAGGTTTTTACTCAATATTTAGAACCAACTCTTCTAGGTAGGATGTGAAGGCAGAAATCTCTTCCTTCTTAAGGCAAAATCTCCAGACAGCTAACATCATTTTCTCACAGCTGACTCAGTGAAAGGGTTCATTCTGACATACTAGACAATGCTTGTGAAGACGAGGCTTTAATCAAGTGTTAAAAATTAAAAACATCTTTCACGGCCCCTTGGAACTGAGGGCAAGTTAAAATGGTAAACCAGGGTGTGTGCGCCAGCTTCTTCCCTGGTACCCTGGCAGGAAGGGGACCTGGTGGGTAAAACACTCCTCTCTCCCCACTACACCTGACATCCTGGTAGGAGGAGGCAGCCAGGTGTGGAGTGCGCCCCTTCCAATCTCCATGTCTCTTCATCCTACAGCCCGTGTGCGTGTGTGTGTGACAGAAGAGACCAGAAACCAGTAGAGCGTTCCCATTCCTGGCTCCATCACCACCCCCCCCCAGTCTTGACAATTTAAGTCTATGTAATAAATATTCCCTCTCTCCCCCTATGGAACTATTTGGGCTTTTCCTAACCTTTTTAGTCCATTTCCCCAAACTTCCTCTGTAGATGTGTGCTCTGCCTGCCCTTAGAATGACAAATAAGCCCTAAGAGAGAAAAAAAAAAATCCACAAAGATCAACTATATTCTTATACATCAATGATACCCTGGGGGGCCAGGGAGCAGTGACTTTAAAAATTACCACTCAGTAATCATATCCAGTTGATCTTTTAAATAAACTCACCATTTTCTCAAGCACTGACAGGTCTGAGAGGAAAACATTAGACGCACCACCACTATGGAGCTCAGCCCCTTGCAGCCACCCCCGGTCAGCCTCTGGGAGGCACTGGCACGAGTGTAATGATGAGCACAGTCATCTTCCATGGCGGCAACTTCAAAAGAAGTGTTCTCTACTGAAACAATCTCAAGAAGCACTACCGTCTGTACATGTCGGAACAGTTTCCTCATAATGCGACTGAATAAAGTTACCTCTGTGGGGCAGATGCCTTCTGTGTCCCTCCCGTCATCCCTGCCCGAAGCCACTGCTGTGCTGGACAAAGACCAGTAGGTGAGGCAGCATGTCTGCATCCCTAACTATTGCAGAGAAGGCCAATCTCATTGCGACTTAAAAATACCAGATTTATTTATTGCCCCATTTTTTTTTACATCCCCATTAAATCTGAGAAGCAACTGCCAGGATTTTTTTTTTTTAATGCACAGATATAGTTGTGAAAGCAATTGTTACAAAAGCATTTGTGGTAACAATATTTCCTTCTAACCTTACACGAAGTGTCAAACCTTAAGCAAATAGGCAGAAGTGGAATTCTGGGATAGCAGGCTTCAAAACAAGTAGTATAGTCTGGAGAAATATTACTCTTTAATTATGTATTTTTCAGATTTTCTTCACTAGAACTCAATCAGTTTCTCCTGAAAATAATCCGAAATTTCTGTTAAGATTCCATAGTGTAAAACATTGTAAATGATGTACGTTGATAATTCTTTTCAAAGCTGTCTTGGAAAGAAATAATTATGCCCTTGGATGAGCAGCTAAGTGTGTTTTTTCAATATGCTGAAAGGGAAGCAACTCATCCTGAGCTTACACACTTTCCGTTTTTATAATCAACTTCATCTCAGCCACGCTGCTGACAGCAACTCTTAAACAATTTAATATTTGTCAATCTGTGTAAATATGCTTGAGCTAAGAAATGTGTTAGGCTTATCTTAACCTGATTCATTATTTTATTTTCAACAAGAAAAGCATACTTACTGTAAAGGAGGAAGAAAAGTTAAGTCCCAATTGAATCTACATCAAAAGGCAAAGGAAAAAGAAAAACTTTCTATTTAAATCCGCTGAAAGCCTTAAGCATTCAACTGATTTGAGAAAATGAAACTTGGTTCCACAGTTCCTGGTGACATTTGCATCTTTCCTCAGAAAGCCCTCCCAGGACCTTTCACTGCACCGGCTTCCAGCCCTTTCCTGCCGCTCGGTCACTACGGATCAAGCTGAATGTTAATGAGCAAAAGCAGCTGGAATATAGGAAGCGCGGCCAAGAATACTAGGACAGTCAAGAAAAGAGCTCACTATTTTTAAGAAAACATCTTTTAAAGAGTTTTGGGCTCCCAGAAGTCAGGCCAAAACAGAGAGAAACTGCCCATGAATGAGGATAAATAAGTGTGAGCCTTGCCCACAGGGCATGGTAAAAGACTTCGCTTCTTCTTTTGTACCATCTGTTTTAAGAAAGTTAAATCCGGGCTACAGCCGATTCATACTCAATCAGGTTTGTCTGGAGAAGAGATACAGCGAAATTCAGTGTGTTAGTAATCAGGGACTTGAAGAAAATTTATTATTTTCTTAATGGCCATCTGGAAACTGTCAAATTACTCCTTTGCTCCATCTACTCCCAGGAACAGTTAAGGATATTTCCTGAAAATATCTTCAGGATAAAACACATTATATAAAAACTTGAGAATTTGGCTTATGTATATTTCATTCACCACAAAATAAGTAATTGCCACATAACAACGTTTACTAATTAACTGTTTAAAACACTACTGTGTACAACCTTTTTATCCTTATATACAAGCAAATGTTTGAGTTTTATCTGCTGCTTTTTTAAAGAAACTCAGTTGTTGTTGTTGCTGTTTTGTCCAAAATGCTCTATTTCATCATAAGTAACTGATGGAGTTCTATCAGGCTTTCCTAGTTCTCGGCAGTAAGAGTCACTGTAGAACCACAGACCATAAACTTATGGAGAATTCTAAACTGCCCCACCTTGGAACATTTGTGTTATCATGCAAATTGGTAGAGTACGCATTTGTAACCTTCCCCCCTTCTTACTGTGTGTAGTTTCTACTGTCTATATCAAGAATCTATTATGTTAATAGATCTTATTATCTATATCATGTATCTATTAGTTGTTTATTTTTACTGTTTAGGGCATCTTCGCACTCTTCCAGTCCACACCTTCCACGATATAGATAAGAAAATTCTGAGGCCTCAAACTTCCCTTACATTACAAAGCAGCACAGCTAATAAGTGAAAGGAACCTAGTACTCTAACTTCTATGCTGGGAAACAGAATATAGAATGATAGAATAGGATTACAGAAGAACCAAATATATTCTGTAACTTCTTAGCACTCCTCCTTAATATATGCACAGCATCTATCAAAATGCCTAGTGCATAGCAGGCATGTTAAGAAGATTTACTGGTTGATAAAAACCAAAGCCACCTTCCATCTTAAGTACCTCTAAGCACATGGGATGATATACGTATTTTCAGACTAAACTCTCCATATAAACACCATCAGCTTTGCTGACATCAATGGGCAATGTCTCTAACTGGTGAGTAATGTTTCCAAAATATTGTACACCTAGTCAAACTTAGAGTTGAAAAGCAAAAGGGATATAAAACAGTTCTCCCATCTATTCTAAACCCAATCTCAGCTTCTGACCATTCTTGCCCTCTTATTTGAAAGAATACAGGGGAACACCTGCTTCCGATATGCTCACCCAAACCATCCACTCCCCATCACTTCTTCCTTCTTCCACATACATGCACCATTCTTCCCTTAAAAGATGAGTGTCCCTTAACAGTGGCCAGATTCCTCTAAGCCAGTGGTTCTCAAAGTGTGCTCCAGGGTGCACTGGTGCGCCCTAGAAGATTTCCAGGTGTGCCCTATGGTATTCCAGAGAAATATGTGCCTGCTGGGGACCAAAAAACCAACAGGGTTTTTGGAGTTTAGATTTTGGGGGGACAGAGGTGTGGGGAATTGGCTGTAAGCTGACAGTCTGCCCAATCCCCCACCTCACTTACCTGATTAGGTTGCAAAAGGCTGTTAAGCTGTGGTGCTGGATTGTTTACACTAGCCCCCATGTTCCCCAGAAAGACTGGAGGCAAGTTTCTTCTATCCTTTGTTTAGTGTAAAGTTAGGATGATATGTATGGTGGGGGTTTTCTGCTCTCAACACAATTAAGAATAAAAGGAGAGGAATTCTTCAATGTATTGACGAGGAAATGAGAGTCTGCCTTTCAAATATATGCCCAAACATTGAAGAAATCATGAGGACACATCAGGCTCATGTTGCTCATAAACACAAGAATGGAAAAACTTAACACATTATTGCCGGGACCTGCCGAATTTACTAAATCTTACTAAGAATGTATCTCTATCTATAAAAAAATAACATTTTTGTCGTTTTTTAAATTTTATTTTTTAACCCCTCTTTTTTACAAATTCTAAAAAGCATAACTCAAAAAATGTAACATAAAAATGTTTTTTAATGTCAGAATAAATTTAATTTTGTCGTATTTATTTCATTTAACTACCATAAAAGCTTGCTTGGACTTTATAATTTTTTCTTTAATATTTTATTTAGTTATTATAATATATTTCTCAGGAATTTGTATATAGTGCACCTACAATTATTTGTAGGATTTTAAATGCGTCCCAACTTCAAAACTTTGAGAACTTCACAGCTCTAGGCTGTGAAGAAGTGGAGCCCCTTCCTCCTCTAAGCACACAGATAATTCCTCACTCCCTGCTCCCACCTCCCCAGGAAAGGTGGCCTATCATTTTATGATCTCCCGTATCATAAACCTCTATACACATTTCAATGATGCTTCCTACAAAACGTTTTCTAATGGAGTTACAACTACGCCCCTTGATTAAGGAGTCTAACTCAGTATCATCACCTTCTCACCTCCCGTTCCCCCTCAGTTCGCCCTCGGGTGACTAGTTGGGCCTCTACCTCCTTCATTCCAAAGGACTGCTTTTGAGAAGACCCCCAGTCTCTTCCTAACTGGCCAACCAAGCGGATATCTGTAATGGAATCCATGGCCTCCACTGAGCATGCTCTCCTGGTCCTGAAACGCCTCCGGAGGCTGGATGAACCCCGTCTCCTCTTCTGGTAGATGCCCTCAGCCAGCCCCTTCTGCCCAGGGCCCACTCTCTGCCCCATCTGTCTCATGTTTCACCAGCTCTCACCCAGGAAGCTCAAGTCCTTCCCCAGCTTCAAGCACCATCTGCTCTCTGAGGGCTGCCATGGCCCATTCCCAGCTCAGATGCCCTGCCTGTAAGCTACCCACACATCCAAACTGACACTCACATAGGTCTTCCAGGGAACAAACACTTTTTTCTCTCAAAACAGCACCAATTCCCCCAAAGGCTATGCTCTCGCACCTCTGAGCGTTCTCCTGTCCTGAGACACCCTGGCCTTGACATGCAAGCATTTCACACTACAAGCATTCTAACACTTTCTTTCTCCCTCATCCTTCTATCACCATAGAGACTGAAACAAAAAAGACACTTTCCTAGCCTTTCTTGAAGCTAGGGGTAGCCAAGTAACTCAGTTCTTGCTAACAAGACACTGAAGTCTTCTGGGAGGGCCATGGGCGAGGGTCTTTGAGGGAAAAAAAACAAAAACATTTCTTAGAAGATAAAAGGAGAAAACAAACGACAGAAGCTGTGTCCAGCTGCCTGGCCTTCACCCCTCACCGCAACTCCTGCCCCGCAGTCCTCCTGCGAAGGTGGACCGTCCGAGGCTGCGCAGGCTGCGGCTCTCCCAGCATCACTGCCTCTGAGCTGCTGAGAACAAAAAGCTAAAATGAGCCGCCTGACCTGTGGTGGTGCAGTGGATAAAGCGTCGACCTGGAAATGCTGAGGTCGCCGGTTCGAAACCCTGGGCTTGCCTGGTCAAGGCACATGTGGGAGTTGATGCCTCCAGCTCCTCCCCCCTGTCTCTCTCTCCTCTCTGTCTCTCTCTCTCTCCTCTCTAAAATGAATAAATAAAAATAAAAAAAATAAAACAATAAATTTCTAAAATGAGCTAATAAACCTAATCATGTAACTGACAAAAGACTTATATCGAGGATATAAAGGACGCCTACCAGTCATAATAAAAAGCCATCAACCCAATTAAAATGGGCCTAAGGCTTGAAGAGACCCCCTAAAGAAGAAATACAATCAATGGCCAACATAAAATCTTTTAAGAAAATAAAAGGACAGTAGCATTTCAGAAAATGTAGCCTGGCCACGATGCAGAGAGCAGAGCAGAGTGTGTGTGTGGGGGGGTAATTAGAGGGGAGAGGGAGAGGAGGCCAAGCACAAGGAGAGAAGGGTGGTGGGTCACAGAGGAAAAGGGATGAGAAAGAGGGAACTCAAGAGTTCAAAGAAAGACACTATAATTAAAGAGTAACCCCTCTCAAAGTATTTTACCCTCAGATTCTTTCAAGTATTGGATCTGCTTCAGAAATATATGCATCAAACACTCAAATGGTTCTTTCCAAAAGGCTGAAGGACAGGGTAGGAACAGGTAAGCTTAAAATGTTAGGTAGAAGACATCTCAAAAAGGAAAACAAATCAATCCAAAACAAGAGCTAATTGTATACTGTCTAAAAATTAACGGCAGCTACCTTGCACGGAGGGCTGACTCTACTCTAGGTGTTATCACACAGGCAGGCTGCAGACATTGTCTTGACTCCTCACAATTCTGAAGATGCACATAACGTTAGTCCTTTTTTTTTTTTTCTTTAATGGGGAAAATGAGTCTCACTGAATTAAGTAACTAACCTGAGTAAGGGCACATCTTGATAACCAACAGAGTCAATATTCAAACCCACTCTCATCTACAGATGTTTAAAAACTACATGTATTGTGTAAGATAGGGCTGCACCTGCATTAGCACCTGGCCAACCCAGGCACACAGTCTGTCCTACAAATGTATCTCAGGCATCAAAATTATGGTACAATTTGGTACCATTTTAACAGAATCAGAGAATGTACACTATCAGTTGGTGATAAAATATATTCTTTCAAGTTTGTCTGTATTAATCATTTAAAAGAGGCAATCCCAGAACAAAAAGGCAGCAAAATAAATTCTCGAAAAATACTTATTTTCATATTATACTATTCAATCAGAAGCAGTTCCTCCCAAAGTGTCAGTTGAAAAATCCATCTGTATGGAAAATCTGGAAAATGTGTCACACAAATAAAACAATGTTTTCAAAAAGGCGACAGAGGCATTGCTGTGTAACTTCAAAATCTGACCAATTTTGTAGGTGCACAGACTATGAGCTAAAAACAGGTTACTTTTTAAGTTAAAAATTAACAAAATTAATATTTGTAGAGTACCTGCTATGTTTAGGCACAGACTTAAGGAATTTTACATACTCCAACTCCTTTCATTCTAATTAGCTGATGTATGTGGTCTCTAATCTTGAATACAAAGTCAGTAGTTCTGAACCCTAAACATCTCAAAGGCCTCTGGGGCCTGCTCAGGAATCCTGTCCCTGAAGCACTGTATGAGGTAGCTAAGGCCCTCAAAACCATAAAGGACAAAAAAAAAAAATGTTTCAAGGTTGCAACTTATTATGTGGTTCTAGTCTAGCAACATCTCCTTTAGCTGTTGATTCATGATTTGGAGATAAGGTAACAGTGATAGTCAAGGATCATCCAATAGGATTCACAAACACTGGCATGATTTAGCAGCAATCTGGACCAAGGGCACCCATCCAAGCATCCTCAGAGGCCGCAGGCGGAGTAGGCCCCAGACTCCGCTCGGACTCTGCTTGTACCCATCCCGGCCGCTCTGCCTGCTTCTCGCCCTTCCCTCCGCCCTCCGCCCTCTGCCCTCTGCCCTCTGCAGGAAGGCTGTCCCACCAAGCATCTTCCCATACTTCCCCACCTCCTCCAGCTTTGCTCAGAAATCACCTTCTTTTAGGAAGTCTGCATGCTCCATACAAAATTATAACCCATCTCTAGCCTTGATTTCCGCTCCCTCCTTTATGTCTTCCACAGGACCTTATAACCTACGATCTAGAACAGTGATGGGCAATCTTTTGAGATTGGTGTGTCAAAATTCGCCAAAAACCGAGCATAACTCGGGTTGTGTCACTTCGAGAAAAAACAACATAATTTCGTGATATTTATAGTTTAAATAACAAAAATGTATAATTGTAATACTTAACTGTATTTAACAAACCAAAAACTAATTATTTAACTTACCTGCTTAGTGACCTCTTTGTTCATTTGTCAGTTGGTTTCTTTTGTTGGTCTTGATATTATTTAACTTGTGTGGGGTGCTGTGAACTAAGATAAGTGAGGGGGAGGTGGAGTTCTTTAACTAACCTGCCTATTAGTGGCTTTTTTGTTGCTGAATTTCACTGGCTAAATCTTCAATTGAAGGTTGGTGTTTTGTATACTTCAAGCCCAAGCAAGCGCTACTAACTTCATCTGTCAATCTGTTTCTTTTGTTGGTTTTGATATTATTTAACGCTGAGAATAAGGTCTCACAAAAGTACATAGAGGGAAAAATTGTGAGTAAAGCCATTGCTATATTTTTCAGGGTGCTAAAAGTGTCTGGTAATCGGTTCCAGGCACTCCAAATTTCCTGTTCGTAGTGGCACTCCTCTTGATTCTCCAAGCAGCACCTTTCCAGATTCTCAAGCTTTGACCTCAAGTCGACAAACACCTGAGCCCAGATGCTGTCTTGAAATTCTGCAAATTGCATCTTATGTCAATTAAGATGGCTGCCGCTATTTCTAATGGCGGGAAACAGCACCCATAGCACAGGCCCTCGCCTCTCCCAGCCTCCCCCTCACTTATCTCAGTAATGATGGTCAATTAGAAATCCACAACACCCCAGAGCAGTAGATTGGATGATGGTTGCTGTGCCTATGCGGTTGCTGGTAATGGCGATCACAGGGCCCCCAGAGATGCGTCCCCCATGGCATTCCGCTGCTCCCTGCTCCACCAGCCAGAAGTGAGGTCAAAGATCCCCTAACGGCCTAACTGGACGTGCCAGAACTAGATGGTCTGTGCCGGAGTTCTGTTGTTTTGGCCTACAGACCTCCGGCACAGAGTGTCTGCACTACAGCAAATGTTTTATCCTCGGCTACTGCACCTGGCCATGCAGGAGCCGAGGATGAAACATCCTTCTTGCCATGAGGCCCCATACTTCTCTGGTATGTGGCCGCATGTGGCCACGTGTCATCGAAAATGGCTACGCGTGTCAGTGCTGACACGCGTGTCATAGGTTCGCCATCACAGATATAGAGTATCTTCCTCCTGGTGTTGCTTTTATTGTTTCTTCCCTATGCTACAATGCACTTTCCCAACGCAGGAATTTTGGTCTTTTGTGTTCACTGAGGTACCTCAAGAATGTCAGAGGTATCTGGCATAAAAAAAAAGTTAACTATAAATCATGGGCGCCCCGCTTTTCAAAAGTTTGTGTCATGCTACTTTGCTTTTACAAAACACCTATAGTATTAGCACCTGTTCCTACTAACTGAAAGAATCCAAAGGGCAGTTTTGCTTTTGCAAGAACAGCTTTGCAGGGACCCACTAACGCAGGGGCACTCTGAGCAGGGAGGTGGCGCGGCTCTGACTCTGTGTTAGTGCTGTTGTAGGTTTATGTGTTATACAGCTGTGCAGGGACCCACTAACGCAGGGGCACTCTGAGCAGGGAGGTGGCGCTGCTTTGACTCTGTGTTAGTGCTGTTGTAGGTTTCTGTGTTATACAGCTTTGCAGGGACCCACTAACGCGGGGGCACTCTGAGCAGGGAGGTGGCGCGGCTCTGACTCTGTGTTAGTGCTGTTGTAGGTTTACGTGTTATACAGCTTTGCAGGGACCCACTAACGCAGGGGCACTCTGAGCAGGGAGGTGGCGCGGCTCTGACTCTGTGTCAGTGCTGTTTTAGGTTTCTGTGTTATACAGCTTTGCAGGGACCCACTAACGCGGGGGCACTCTGAGCAGGGAGGTGGCGCGGCTCTGACTCTGTGTTAGTGCTGTTGTAGGTTTACGTGTTATACAGCTTTGCAGGGACCCACTAACGCAGGGGCACTCTGAGCAGGGAGGTGGCGCGGCTCTGACTCTGTGTTAGTGCTGTTGTAGGTTTATGTGTTATCTGGTGGGATCTCGTAGGTTATGTGGGAAGCCTGGGAATGCTCAAAAAGTTTTTTCATTTATAGCAGAGACAACGTGTACTTAATTGTTTTTTTGAAATGAATAAAATAGGTGTAATCTGAGCAAAAAGATGAACCTAGAACCCAGATTGATTTGTACCCTTTCAGGTGAGGGGAAAATGGAAACACAAGCATTTACCACAGACTTAGTCAAGTTCCCAAGAACGTCCTCTTTGCCATGTGTTTGCAGGAATACAAAAGCCCTTCTTCTGTGTCTCCTCCTCCAGCACCTTCAACTCAGAAATTCCAGAAACAGCTAAACATTCTCAGTGTGCCACGTAAATCCCTCGTTACACAGGTTTTCAATAGGGAATTATAAGAAAATCTACTATACTTTAAACTCCTACCTCCAAATGATCTATTGTAAGAATCAGAAACAATATATTGCAAACACTCAGCATATTACAGACCATTCAATTAAAAATTATTATCAATACTTCATAGAATTGGGGTAGTATAAAAAAACTGCCGACTAGCCATCGTAGAAGAAATTAGAAAACATAACTCTCTCAAAATAATCTGCCAATCTGGGAATTGTTGACATTCTGACTAACCAGCAACTCCTAGAGGAAAAAAAAAATGATTAAAAAGCTAACTTCATTAATTCAAAAAATAATCTCTGTGGACTTACAAGTACTCGGATGTGTCCTAGATTCTGGGTTGTATAGTCTGAAGTAAAGTAAGACATGATTCTGCCCCTGTTATGCTCACAATCTTGTAAGAAAATGTTTCCATATAAAATTACTGTTATACAATCACACAGAGAATTCCCAAGAGGGAGGGAACGCTGGTGTATTTAAATGCAAACTGTCTGGAGCCCATTAAGAATTTTCTTCTAAACGGGGCATTCCACCGCCTGAAAGACAGTTTATGAGACAGAAAAGTACTTTCATGTGGATGTTGTCCTTCTCGTGTCAAAACAGTAATTCCTGGTTTCACAAAACACCAGTGATGAAAGAATTAAAATCCTGGCTCATCTCTGCATCCGCTAGGGAGCAGCATTCAAGTGTCAGCCTCTTCTTTCTGCACCGATCACCCGAGAATAGTGAGTCACCAAAGGACCAGCACTGGTTACCAAAACGAGTATTTTGTTCAGTAGTTTCCTGTCCCAGAGGCAAAAAAAATGGAGCAACGTACAGAACAGAATATCCAACACAAGGCATCGCGCCAAGAGAGCAGCAGAAAGTTTTCTACAAGAGCCAAAGGCTTCTTGGTTTCTTTTAAAACTCTAAATCGTGACAATTATCTTGATGTTTCTTGATGAATCAGATCTGTCTGCAAAACACAAGCTTGCTCGGGAGTTCTGTGTACTTGGAGGAATAATTATTTCCTAAGCTTATTCACTGTTTTAAGAAAGCAACTTACAGACAGATTTAGAAACTAGTGTGTTTGACTGGAAACATTTGTCATCAGTCAACCTACAGAGGTATTTAGCTTAAAATGTCAAGTGAAAAATAAAAGGGATTCTGGGAGGAAAAGAAACTTAGAAACTCATCCCATCAAAAAAATAATATCTTTAATTTTCTTAAATACATTCCTCTTCCAATGTTGTTGTCTAAAATGTTGCCAAAATGTTCAGTCATCACTACTTTATGAATGTGATGGGAAAGCTTGTATTTATTTAATAACAGCTTTGAGTCACATTCAAATCTCTTCAATGCCTATTTTATTTCTTTCCCTCTTGATTTAACTACATTAGTAAATAGCACATGATACATTGATAAATCAGTTTTAATACCTGATTAACAATAATTTATATTTCACTTTTCTAGCACATAAACATAAATTGTTGTTAACTATTAAAACACATTTTTCAATGTACATCAATCAAGGGGTGTTTTCATGAATCACTGCATAACAAACCGCCCTAAAACTCAATGGCTTCAAAAACAATTGTTTTATTTGCTTACAATTCTGAGATCCAGACTAGACTCAGCTGGACATATCTCTCTCTCTCTCTTTTTTTTTTTTCTCTCTCTCTCTCCTAAGACTTCTCTCCGTGCCTGGATTTCTTTGAGTCTGTGGGGTTGTTTTTAATTTTTATTTTAAATTTATTGTGTTGACATGGTTTCAAATGTCCCGCTCAATATAGCACCCTCTACACCCCACACTGTTCCCCCTGCCCATGCAAAGTCCCTTCCCACCAGTTTCATCCCCTCTGCTCCCTCCCCCTACGCCCACCTCCTTTCCCTCTGGTTACTGCTGCCCTGTGTTCTGGGTCTGTGTTATGTATATAATTTGACTAATCCCTTCACCTTCTTTGATCCTGTCCCCATTTCCCATCCATCTGTTCCCTGTGACCCTGCCTCTGTTTCTATTTTGTTCCTCTGTTTATTGTGTTCATTAGATTCCACATATAAGTGACATCAGATGATATTTGTCTTTCTCTGCCTGCCTTATGTCACTTAGCATAATATTCTCCAGGCCCATTCATCCTGCTGCAAAAGGTAATATTTCCTGCTTTTTCATGGCCATGTAGTATTCCATTGTAGAAATGTACCACAGCCTTTTTATCCATTTGTCCATTGATGGACACTGGGCTGTTTCCAGATCTTGGCTATTGAAAGCAATGCTGCAATGAACATAGAGGTACATACCTTCTTCTGAATTAGTGTTTTGAGATTCTTAGGATAAATTCCTACAAGTGAGATAGCTGGTCATAAGCATGCCTGGATTTTTTAAGGCTCGGGCCTAGAACTGAGAGGGTGTCACTTCTGCTGATCCTGTCAAGTTAAACTCTCAGACCCAACCCACATTCAGAGGGTGGGGCCTACACAGTGGCACATACACTGGGTGGAGCAGTTTATTGGAACTCCTCAATAAAACAGACCATAAGGGCAATTTATTATTCTACCTTCCAAGTTTACACTGTATTCCTTTCAGTACTACCATGGAACAGACAAGAATAAAAAGACCTTTCAGGAAAAGTATTTGAAAGAGAAGTAATAGATAGAGGTAGTAGAGGGACAGAGGGAAGGGAGAATATCCTTAATGCTAAGACAAATATAGTGACCCACAAAATAGCGTAACTAAACAGATTTGATTGGTAAAATCTGTAGCTAAACATATATTTTTATTGTTAAGTCACTTTTTGGTAAAATTGAGACAGAGTGTTACAAAGAGAGGTGCAGCCATTCTTTATCACACATTGTAGGTAGTGCTCAAGAAGCTGAACAAAGAGAGTGATACACCAGCTTATTACAGGAAAGTACACACACACACCCTCTTTTGTCATTAGAATGACCGTCAGGCGACCAAGCAGAATGAGTGGAGACACACTAGCAAGCAGGGGCTCAACCTTTATACCCAGAACTCACTGACCACTGCTCTGGGAGGTGAGGGTTCTGTAAGCTTCTTTTAGACCCTCACAGGGAAAGGCAGAGAGTACCTACACCATTTCTATTTGTTAACTTTACCTCCTCAAGTCAATGAAGCCATTCTAAAACTTGATAACTCTATGGATCCTCCATAAATTAGACCCATATCTATCTATATATCAATAGATTATTATTCCTTCAATATGGCCATTGGAAGGGACCATGGAATTCTATTTCTGAAAGGCTTTGTGTGACTCTTAATATAGCGAGTTAGATTTGTAACACAGCTGTTTTAATTGCCTCATATTTTGATAACATGCCATAAAACTCATCTGTTAAGCCTGAACAACACATGCCAACCAAGTTAATTTAATATCTAATATTTTCAAAGAATATATATATATATATATATATGGCTCACAAAAATTAGGGGATATTTTATCGCTTCATATTCATTTTTAAATATCTCCTAATTTTTGCAAATATATATTACAACTTACTTTTATTGGCATGGCTTTATTTTTTCTAAATGTTGGATAGTCCTTTTCTTTTAATTGGTTACTTAAATTTGGAGAGGGCTTATCTTAGAAAATGAAGGGAAAAAGTAAAAAGGTTGTTGAGCAGCCCAAATAATTCTGTTCAAAGAAACTCACAAAATATGTCTTCCTCAATTTAACATATGGAACATAGTGTTACAACATTAGTTTTCCTTTTTGTTTCTAAACATCTACTAATAACACTTTCTTCTTGCAATATGCAAAATTCTTTCATCAAGCCAATTGGTTAAATTAGCATTGACATCATTTTAAGTTATGACTCAAGTTTACAAAATAGACACTAACGTAGCAACAATGAAACTCCAACGCTTACTCAGAAACCATCTAAACCTTGCCTTCTCTTTCCTGAGTGCAGATTCGTTGGACGGAGGGTGAATGGAAAGGAGTGTTTTTCAAGGAGGAAGAGAGTAATAACATGTATCTAGAGAATAACTAAAAATTCACCTGAAAGGTCACCTGCTTAAATAAGTTTCATTAAACACAGACAGATATGTCAGTCATTATATTCACCACTGGCAAAGAGCTCATAGTACTTGCGTAAGTACACTTTTATGTGGACAGGAGGTGCTGGTCCAAAATCACAACAGGTTATCAGATAGCTTGGTACCACTGAGCTGACACTGAGATGGACGGAGAAACTGGGCCCTGTCCCCAGAATGCCTTCTCATAGATAGGATTAGATTGAATTTATCTCTGGAGGCAGGATCAAAGGGTTTTACCCAAATTTAAAGTAACGTAATAGTATACTCAATGTCAACACTGCCTCTCTATGCCTCATATTAACAACATGGAACATCAGTACCCAATAATACTATGTAGTGCTTGACAGTCTTTAAAAATCTGAACCTCCATCTTCTTTTATCTGTGAAATAAGTTATTATTTAGTGTTTATGCTTACCAAAAGAATGTATCAGTAATACCTCATAAAAGTGGAAAGAAACTAACTTATGGTTACATCACAGAACTTTAAAAGCACACATTTTCTAACAAGATTGCTTATAAATTCAGAAGATTATAAGTTTCCATTCATATTTTTTATGAAGATGCAATTATTGAATAAGAATAATTCAAGTAAATTTAGAATTGGTTGAGGTCAAACAAATGAAAAACACAAGCACTTGGGAAGCACAGAGTACAACACAAATTAGCCAGCATCCTCATCACTGCTGCTCCCTAAGTGATGGAAAATACCCAACTATAAAAAGGAAGAAACACAAAAGTGTGGGCAGAATTCCTAACAGAAAGCCCATTGTTTACCCATAGGTTCCACACTCTAGAAATATGAACACCTGCCAGGTAATTAAATACACCCACATGCAGAGTGTTCCATGGCTTTTCTTTTTAATTACGACCATTTATTATAATCACCAACGGGTAATTTTCTGAGCAATGTTCAGATCAGCGCTGGAACCGAGGGGAGCTGAAGAGTTGAAACGACCTCCAGCTACCACTCTGGGGTGATCACAGGGAGAAACTGGTGAGCGCCGCGACTTCCTCCCCTCCTCCCGCCCGGGCAGCAGCTCGGGCACTGCAAAGTCAAGTGCGGGCACTGCCCTGGAGCCCAGATAAATTACACTGCTCAGCAAAATGACGTTTAGTGGGGCGGAATGCATTTCTTCATCCTGCACGCAAGCAGCCCACTGGGCTTCCCCCACCCATGATATCTCCAAGTCCAATTAGGTGACATCTATCTTTAAGCACTTAAGTCCCTCTAAAAGTCTTAGTCTTTACCCTTTTGCAAAATACTGGTACTCTTGGCAATTTATTTTTTTAATGCCACAACCAAGGATGAAACAGCTGCCTGTTTCAGTTAGGGTGGAAATAAACTATGTTTTGAATAAATTTTTAAAGCTAAGATTCTCCATACCAGTGATCCTCAACCCACAGAGATATGTTTTATATCACAATGCACCACTTAGACATTAAATGCATATACGGTATACCTATACACACATATCCATAAACACACACATTCAAAACATACAAAGGTGCATACGAAATAAGTCACAAAACACGTCCTACCTTTATTATATATGAGACACTCTAACATTTTCTATTCTATTTCTTTTTTTTATGCCTGAAGATCCCTAATTTGGTTTCACCAATCCACTAACTAGGCAGCAACCAGAGTTTGGAAAACACAGCTCCTTCTATATAAATATCAATTCCTACTCTTTATAAAAAGCACTCCTGCCAATCAGTATGACACTCCCTGCAGATGAGAATAAACAGACACTACAAAAAGGGACTGATTTGGAAACAGGACTGTTTCTGAAACACGAATGACAGGCAGCAGGACATCCAGAGCAGATGAACTCCGAGGGCGCATCTCTAAAGCCAATTAGTCACTTACCACGGGATTGAAAGTACTTGATAGCAGGATTTTTTGGACAGGAAAATGGAAATTTAAACACAACTTTATTTTTTCTTATTATGTAGGAAAAATATTTAACTGATGATATCTAGTGTTGAAAAGGATGTGGGAAAATGTGTGCAATGTTATTGGGTTGTGATTTGTACGCGTTAATTTTAAGCATGCATACCATCTAACCCAGCGATTCTTCTAATGATCTGTGCTCGAGTTTTACAGATGCACAGAGATCTATGTCTAAAGACACTCACCATCAATGAAGAAGTATTTGTTGACGGTAACATTTTTTAAAAAGTATATACAGAAATGTTAAAAAGACAAAGTATTTCCATATCACTGTTTCTCAGTGGGATGCTATTGGCATTTGGGGCAGAATACTTATTCATAAAATGTCCCTGCATATTTAAAATATTCCCTGTTGTAGCATTAAGTAGTAAGATACACTTAATGCTACAACAGTGGGTGATCAAGTTTTCTTTTCTTAAATATTTGTTTTTCTTTCTTACCAAAGCACAATGCAAGAAGGCACTTTGGAAAAACCATTATCTAAGCATCCATGGTTCCTGTTTGCCAAGCTATAAAAGGAGGAAGGTGCTTTCATTCATGGAAATATCTAAACTTTTCAATCTGATTTTTGTAGCATGAATTTAATGTCAATATTCCCTTAATATATAAAGAACCTGGCAAAAATGAAACAACCAGCCAACAAACAAACAAATAAGTACATTTTTTGGAGCTTCTCATTTTCTTCTGAAGATTTTCACCCATGTTTTATTACAACAGCATTTATAATCATTTTTTTTTTTTGGTTTACAAACCCTTTGACAAAACTTACCAGTACAACAAATGATCTATTAAATCCGGTGAAACGAGCATCAGTAGGCAAGTACGTAACAAATGCCAGGTCATTTCCCTGTTTTTATCTTTAGCAGTAATTAAAGAGCACTTACTAAGCATTACAGTAAAAATGCTCCCTGGGTAGGATGGTACCAGTCTAGACTGAGGAAAAAAACACTATTCCATGTGCACGGTGAAGAAAACAATCAAGAAATAGGTGTTGCGGGAGGAAAAGCAAATTGCAGGACAAAGCATATGATATGACTGTATTATGAGAACATTACTCGGTCGCCCTCGATGCTCATGAATGCAGGGAATTCAGAGACGTGTGAAGAGAGACTTACACGTTTTCCTCTACGAGTTCTGATCGTTTGATTAAAATAAAAAGAATGTCTTTCTGTACTTGTGGTTAAATTTTATTGCTTAACAATATTTTATTTGGAGAAACTAAAATTCACAATATACTCACAAACCTTAAGTGGCTATTTTGAGAAGTGTGATTGAGTAGTGTCTCCTGAAAGAGCTATAAAACACAGAGGAAAAGAGAGGAAGAGAAACGGACATGTTTCTAATGACCTGCTCGAGTCATAAAAGTCCTTTTCCTTCCTCATTAAAGTGACAAGATCTTTCTTTAATATACTACTTAAACATGCATAAAAAGAATTTAAAATGTGGAAATAAAACAGCAACACTACTATGGTTTAAGTCCCCACTGTCACCCTCTTTCCACAATACATGAAAAATTATTACTTCCTAACCTCCATATCTTGTTTGTATTTCATGCTCCCTTTCATTATAGTTAGCTGGTCGACCTGCCTGTCCCACCAGATCAGAGGCTGGTCCTGTCCAGTGATTACTCTCCACTCTCCCTCAAAAAGTTGATGCTCAGTAAGAGGCTACTGAATGATGTTTTTTTTAACAATCTGTGAAACAAATACCTAAATTGGCGTGAGTATTAACTAGTTGATAGTGATAAGTCAGGAGATGGGGGGCGGGAATGGATCATATTCAATAGCACCAGTTGAAAACAATCACAAAATTACATTGGTCTTCCTAATAAACTGAATATAAGGGTTTTTTTTTTGAATTTTAGTAACTTTGAAACTAAAAGAATTCTGCAAAGCTACATGAAGTATTATCACTTGGTGTGTGGGCAATTGCTTCAAAAGGATTATACTCAAATAAAATCAGCAGAATGAGAGTAGCATTCTGTGGCACACACAGCATTGGCAATCCAGCACCATCCACCTTCTCACACAACACCAATTACTTTCGAGGGCAGCCATGTGCCCAGATAAAGGCATAGACCCCCATGAACCTAGTGGTGGGCATACAAAACATCTTCAGTGTGATGGAGGCAGAAGTCACCAGAAAAGTCACCTCCCAAAAAAGCTTCACTAGGAGAAAACTTTCCCCCTTTTCCCTCTTCTATCTTCTGTGAATAAGTCCTGGAGACCCAACAACCAACTTGAGACTCTAAAAGGGAACCTATGTGAAGAAGACACCACCCCCAAATAGGCGCCTGGTGCTTAATGACATTGCTGAGCAGCTGCATGACCCAGAGCTACCTACCTGCATGACCTTCTGCTACATGAGAAAAGTAAACATCTGTTTACATTGTGGAGGAGTTTTCTGTTGCAGATGAAAGCATTCCTAGTGACATGTAATCTATGGGGGGAGAAGTAATACCACACTCAGCACTGAATCCTGTTGACGAGACAGCAAGAGAATCTAGAATAATATGGGGGAAGAACGACCTGGTCTAGGGAATATAAAGGAGAAGGCAAAGTGGCCAGTGCACACTGTGACGACATGCACAGGCACACCGGTGACCAACTTCTGCCACTCACCCCAAAAGGAAATCAGCTCTCCATTCCCAGGCTTTATATACCGAGACCTCCCCCTTTCTGGCAACCTCTTTTGGAGCTGAACGCTTTTTGGATCGCATCAGTAGCACATCCTAATTAGCCAAGTAAGAAAACATTGTTAAGAAACCTCAGGCAGGTTCTCAACACCACAAATTACCCTGAAGAGGACAACTATGAAGAAAACTTTACATTCCCATTCGTACCATGTTCTTTATTACCCATTTCGACATTTATTTGCTGCAATAATCAATTCTCATTTATAGCGGATTTCAGCCCAAGTTACTTTATCTTTCTTTGAATTGAATTTATTGGACTGACACTGTTTAATATAATTACAGGGGGTCCACGGGTTATGCCAGTTCCATTCCCGTGACAGTAACGTAACCTGAATTTTGGTGCAAGTCAAAACACACCCTAGCCTAACACAAACAGAACACTTGCGCTTTTAAAAGTCCAAAATGGTGTAGGTAAGCGCGCTGGGGTATGCCAACTCCCTACTCATACGCCACGTTACTGCGTTACTGTGCGTTCTTCCGCTGTGCGCGACCAAACTAGTTCACCAACACAGTCCCTGAGTATGACACTAAGGGCGTAAGCCCAAACACTCACGTCTCAATCTTTTTAAGTTTTTATGGGAGTGAGTCGTCAACTTGAAACACTGTATCTCGAGACTGTTGTAACCTGACGACCTGTACACAGGTTCTAAATTATTATACCTTTAATCTGCATGCCGTGCCCTGGCCAGGTAGCTCAGTTGATTAGAGCATCATCCCAATATACAATTGTGAGTTCAATTCCTGGTCAGGGCACATACAAGAATTAACCAATGAATGTATAAATAAATAAATAAGCCCTGGCTGGTTGGCTCAGTGGTAGAGCGTCGGCCTGGCGTGCAGGAGTCCTGGGTTCGATTCCCGGCCAGGGCACATAGGAGAAGTGCCCATCTGCTTCTCCACACCTCCCCCTCTCCTTCCTCTTTGTCTCTCTCTTCCCCTCCCGCAGCCGAGGCTCCACTGGAGTAAAGTTGGCCCGGGCTCTGAGGATGGCTCCATGGTCTCTGCCTCAGGCGCTAGAGTGGCTCTGGTTGCGACAGAGTGAGGCCCCAGATGGGCAGAGCATTGCCCCCTGGTGGGCATGCCAAGTGGATCCTGGTCGGGCACATGCAGGAGTCTGACTGCCTCCCTGTTTCCAACTTCAGAAAAATACAAAAAAATTAAAATAAATAAAAAAATAAACAAATGACAAATTGATGTTCCTCTATCTTTCCTTCTTCCTTCTCTCTAAAGTCAATTAAAAATATTTAATCTGCATGCCTAAGAGTGTGTGGACTAACACACTCTTTCTCCTCTCTCTCTCACTCACTGACACACACACACACACACACACATTTCAACTCGAGTTGATGATCTACTATTAGGACTGCATTTTCGCCATCAACCACACCACTGCCGAGTTGCTCTGAGAGGGCTGCATGATGTACTACAGAAATAACAGGAAGATGCCTCTATCACAGCACCTGAAAAAGCAATACAGGTTTTGTTCTGCTAGAAAACCAGAGTTTATAGAATTGTGTTTACTGCGTTTTCAATTTACATTTGGATCATCTACTCCACAATTTTTAAAAGAAATTCCTAATATAGTTTCAGAAAAGTTCTATAAGCCAATTACCACAGGCCTTGGATGATATCAGAAACTCAGGGTCAAAGACTCCTCTTGTAATATGAAAAAATCATCCCCCCAATGAGGGCCAATGCCCAAACATTTTAGAAGATTAACACTTTCTAAAATAATGTCAGCACTAAAACCAATGTTTAAGCTTTTAAGTAATATAAATTACTGCCTGACCCGTGGTGCTGAAGTGGATAAAGAGTTGACCCAGAATGCTGAGATCGCCAGTTCGAAGCCCCTAGGGTCACTGGCTTGGGCAGGGGGTCACTGGGCTGGCCTGGTCCAGGCATATGTGAGCAGCTCAATGTACAACTAAAGTGACAGCAACTACAAGTTGATGCTTCTCACCCTGTCCCTCCTTTCCTGTCTCTCTCTCAAAAAAAACCCCAAAAACAAAAAAAATGTTAATTACCAAACATGAGAAAATTTACATTTCATTTCTCGTATTCGTATTTAAAAGGATTTACCTTTTGTTACATTTGTTAATAGGAGTAGAAAGTGTTCAGGAACACCAGGGCTGATCCACCCTGTTTCTATGAAAGCATACACTGAATTTCTATGTAGACATTGGAAGTTTCTAGAATGTCCCTGAACTATGTGGGAAAATTAGCTAAATCTAAGTAAGAAAAAAGTCTATAAAGAGTTTCAATGAAAAACAACTGCAAAAAAAAAAGGAAGGGAGTTTTAAGATATAATATTTGGGGCCCTGGCCAGTTGGCTCAGGGGCAGAATGTCGGCCTGGCGTGCAGGAGTCCCGGGTTCGATTCCCGGCCAGGGAACACAGGAGAAGCGCCCATCTGCTTCTCCACCCCTCCCCTTCTCCTTTCTCTCTATCTCTCTCTTCCCCTCCTGCAGCCAAGGCTCCATTGGAGCAAAGTTGACCTGGGTGCTGAGGATGGCTCCATGGCCTCTACCCCAGGTGCTAGAATGGCTCCAGCAGCAAGGGAGCAACGCCCCAGATGGTCAGAGCATCTCCTCTGGCGGGTGTGCCAGGTGAATCCCAGTCAGGCGCATGTGGGAGTCTATCTGACTGCCTCCCTGCTTCTAACTTTGGAAAAATACAAAAAAAAAAAAAAAAGAATATTTGGGAATGTTAAAAAAAGAAAAGTCCTTGAACGTGTGGTTTAAGGGTCTTTTCCCTACAGTCATCTCCTGAAACCGAAGCCTCCAGCTATCCCTGAGCTCTAAGATGGCCTATGCCAGGCCTAACTTCAAATAAGAATTAAAGAATTTTAAGTTAATTTGACAAAATCTATTCTAATGACAAAGGGATTTCTTGGAGCTAGCAGGATGAAAAACTTCTTTGAAAGGGTTTCTTTTGAATTCTTTTAAACTTAAGAATTATGCCCGCATTCTCCCATACATATTTATGTCTACAGCCTCATTAGCTGAGCTGCACTGCACCCAGACAGGGCTGAACAGGCTCCACACTCACACACACCGACAAAGGGCCGCTGAACAAGGAAGGAGCAAATGCCTAATATTCATGAGATACTTCCTATATAGCCTTAATTTTTATCTAATAAAATTACTCTCATACTTCTCCTGACTACTAGTGGAAGTAAAACTAAATCCGAGACATTTCTAAATGGCAACTGTGAAAAAGAATTCCTATTTCTCTACCACCAAAAAAAAAAAAAAAAAAAAAAAAAAAGCAAACCCCAACATAATCCTGGGTTATCTACCACCAAATTATGAATGTAGAGTTATAAGAGAATGATGTTCTAACATCTAACACTTGACTCCCTGAGGATTTCAGAGCACAGGAATTATAAAATAAACCTAGTAGTAAAAATACTTCATGACATTTTGATTTATTATGTTAATTGAATATAATCTTAAATCAGGCAACTAACATAACAAGCTAATAATTACGAGAGCACGAGTTATTTTCCCCTACCACACCCTTTCTAAAATACATAACTTGTATTAGCCTTCCTTCACAGAAAACCTCACGTTCCTGTTACTCCTTTCCTGACTCGAGACATCTTCTGTAAAAGGTCTGCACCACTGAAATCCAGGGGCCACAGGGAGTTAGCCTGGCCGTTTTAATCCCACCAACAGCTGGAGCCACGCCTGCGTAATTCCCCTTCTGAGGTAGCACACCCAGGATGGGCAGCAACTCCTGTTTTCAAATCACTTGTTCACTTTCCACACTTCCTCTACTTGCTAATTAGGCTGTCAAAGGTTTCAATGATCTACAAGTCTGAGCACAGAAAATTTTAGGTTAACATGTGTCTTAGTACTGCCGTTTGAATATTTAAGGAATCAAACTCACAAACTTGATTACACAAAAATGTTTTTATGAAAGTACTTCTCCCTTGGATTCTGAGAGAGAAAAACATAGAACTGTGATTCAAGACACAGAAAGCCAGATTTATTCATGCCCATGTACCCCTTAATTTACAGATGCCATGGGAACTACTTTAAATTTATTGATACATTTGCAAACTTCCAATACTTGTTTAACAATGTGTAATTTAAAAAAATAGCTAAATATGAGAAAATTTATGCTTCATTTCTCGTGCTACAGATTTACCTTATTTTTCCCATTAGTTAACAGTAGGAAACAGAGATAAACACAAAGCCTGATCTCAAGAAACTATGTCTTCATTTTTGGGCTAGAAATGTGAAGTTTCTAGAATGTTCCTGAGCTAAACAGAGAATGAAATCTAGGTAGGAAAAAAGAGTCTTAAATAATTTCAATGAGAAAACAAATTTATTCCTAGAATAAACCTGTTCTCCAATAAGATGATCTGAAAATGATAGTCCTTTACGTTAAATAAATTTAGCTTTCTGAACAAACAAAAAACAAACCAGGAGTACCATAGCTTTCATTGATTCCTTTATGTTCTAAAAGCTTCCTATATTATCATTAAATAACATTACAAGTGTCGTTTAATTGGACTCCATCTGAGAAAAATTCAGTTTGATGCTACAATATTACTACTTTAACATTTCTTGCTAAAGACACATTAAGGTATGAATTAAAATGTTATGATCCTTGTACTTGGGAAAGTATTATTTTTAACTGATAGTTTTATCATTTGTCATATTTGGAATTTTATGACAATATACCATGATTTAATGTGTTATACTCTTATTCCCCAAGGGTTGGGGGTGGGGTGAATATTTAGGTGTTAGATACTGTATCATGGGTCCTTTAAAGAAGATTCACAGTCATTTGACTTGCCTCCTCCCATCTTCCTCATTTCAAACAAACAAGTGAGTCATACATGAATGCTGAAAGACTGGCTACTCATATTTTGGATGCTTGAGCATTTTGTTCAAACAAGCATAGATATATGATGACTATTAATTTATCTTGGTAGAATCACTAATGGGCTTAACAGGTTGAACAAGATCTATGCAGAATATTCAAGACTTAAGAAAAAGCAGGCTGGCCTAGAAAATAAAAGACAAATCAGCCAGCCCCATACCCATATGTGTTTTACGAACATACTTCCTGGCGCTCCTGTACTCCGCTGACATTAATGTATGCTGGAAAAACATTTCTGGGGGGCACTTAGATAAAAGATAGCAAAACCTCCTTCACAAAAGTTGGAAAAAATATATATAAAATAAGATTGGCTACCTATGACCTCGGGATTCTAACAATTCATTCTCAGGAAATAATACCCAAGAACATAAAGATAGATGTGCAAATAGGTTTACTGAGCCCATGTTTAAAACAGCAAAAAGAAATAAAAGAGATATTAAATGTCAAATAATAAGGGAATTAAGTTATATATATATTTCCCTATAATGGAGTACTATGCAGGTATTTATATTGAGTAACAGCAGAAGATGTCATTACATGTTTACTTGAAAAAAAGCAACAAAACATATACAAAATGCTATCATTGTATATGTCTGACTATATTAAAAATTCTAGGCAGATCTACACAAACACAAAAAAAACCTGTGGGTAATAAACTTTCAATGATTTATTTTTCCTTCTCAGTGCTTCTGGCCTTCCTTGAAAGCTTCTCTATAAAATATTTTAAAGTCTAGCTTTACCTGGCCATGACTGGTGAATTCACATCTGAATAAATACTGGATAAATTTAAAAACAAACACTGATCACATAATGGTTCACTGTGGTGTCCAAATCATCCAAATATATTTCACACCTGCCAACCCAGAAAAGACTATTTATTATCCAGAAGATGTTGCCGACCTCTCCTGATGTTTCTGGGTCACACTTTCCATTTTAGTACTTTTTCAACTTCTTTCTAGTATCAGGTCAGAGCTAAACTCTTTCACACAACAGACACAGGTGACAAACTCTTCCATGCTAACCAGGTGGGTTACCCAAGCTACAGGAGCTAGTAGGAGCAAGTCTTAGGCTGAAGAAAGCTCCTGGAGTCCTTTGGGGAAACAGGCTCATGTGCCAACAATAATGATAATGTAATGGCACAAGCAAGGTACACACGGGGTACTTCTGAGCATGAGCAGAATCGATAACTGGGAAGAGAAGTGTCAGCCAAAAGACTCCAAGAATCTGGATGGAGCTAAGTACCAAAGAACCAGCTCTGTAAACAGAAAATATCATTTGACTCCAGTTAAGTTGAAATCTGTATTAGTTGGGGTTCTCCAGAAAAACAGAGCAATAGGGTGTGTATGTGTGCGTTTGTCCATCTATTAATCTCTCTCGAGAGATATTTACTTTAAGGAACTGGCTCATGCACTTGTGCAGTCTGGCGAGTCCACCGTCTGCAGGGCAGGCTGGTAGGCTGGAGACCCGGGAAGAGGTAATGCTGCAGTTCACGTGCAAAGGCAGCCCGAAGGCAGAATTCCCTCTTCCTCAGTGGGCCTCGGTCTCTTTAGCTTAAGAACTTCAACTGGTTCCAACCACATCATGGAGGATAACCAGCTTTATTCAAAGTCTACTGGTTTAAATGTTAATCACATTAAAAAAAAACCCCAAAACTTCCATAACAATATTCAGACTGGAATTTGACCAAACATCTGGGTACCACAACCTAGCCAAGTTGTCACATAAAATTAACCATCACACAAGCCAAGCCAGAAAAGTAGAACAAGAGACAGATGCAATAAAATTAGGAGCTTGTCAGCCCATCGTCTTCAATTCATTTTGTCTATTTCCCAACTTCCCTTTTACTCACACAAATTCCATGTTTACCTGTAGTCCTGGTGCCGCCCGACCTTACTGTTAGAGGAGGACAGCTTCAGAAACCCTGGGCTTCCGCAGCATACCAGAGCCCAGATTACCTAACCTTCTAAGACTCAGAATCTAATTCTTTGTTCATGTTTTACTTCCGTGGCTTGAACTAAACACCTCCACACAGAGTAAACCCAAAAGTTATTTCAGCCCTGGCCGGTTGGCTCAGCGGTAGAGCGTCAGCCTGGCGTGCAGGGGACCCGGGTTCAATTCCCGGCCAGGGCACATAGGAGAAGCGCCCATTTGCTTCTCCACCCTCGCCCCCTCCTTCCTCTCTGTCTCTCTCTTCCCCTCCTGCAGCCAAGGCTCCATTGGAGCAAAGATGGCCCGGGCGCTGGGGATGGCTCCTTGGCCTCTGCCCCAGGCGCTAGAGTGGCTCTGGTCGCAGCAGAGCGACGCCCCGGAGGGGCAGAGCATCACCCCCTGGTGGGCAGAGCTTCGCCCCTGGTGGGCGTGCCGGGTGGATCCCGGTCGGGCGCATGTGGGAGTCTGTCTGACTGTCTCTCCCCGTTTCCAGCTTCAGAAAAATACAAAAAAAAAAAAAAGAAAGAAAGAAAGAAAAAAAAAAGTTATTTCAAAAGAACTCACACTGCAAAATTCTGCTACATACCCTCTGGCAGCTTAATTTTTGTGCGTCCAAAAGCTAACAAAACTGTTTAACAAAACTGTTTCCTCTTTCTTGACTTTTCAATGTCTGTAGTAGCTGCCATCATCACTCTACAGGCCCCCTACTCTGCAAACATGTTCTGCACCCTTGTCTCGTGCTTGTCCTTTGCACCTTACAACCAATGCCTACCACAGTTACTCGTACATCATGTTATGCGAGGAGATAGTTGAGAATAAATCAATGATGGCCCTGGCTGGTGGCTCAGCGGAGAGAGGACGGCCCGGTGTATGGATGTCCTGGGTTCTATTCCTGATCAGGGCACACAGGAGAAGGGACTATCTGCTCCTTCTGTCTCCCTTTCCCCCTTCTCTCCTTCTTCCCCACCTGCAGCCAGTGGCTTTCCAGCAAGGCCCCAAGTGCTGAGGATGGCTTGTTTGGAGTACATTGGCCTCAGGCACTAAAAAATAGCTCACTACTCAAGCATTGGCCCCAGATGAAGTTGCTGGATGAATACCAATTAGGGCGCATGTGGAAGTGTGCCTGTCTCCCCTCCTCTCACCTAAAAATAAATACATAAATAAATAAATGTTCCCAATGACTTGTCAATTGCTGTAAATTCTATTCCAAATATGATCCTTTCTGTTTCTATATTACACAAATACAATTCAGATCATTTTAACCACATTCTTGTCTTTCAACTACTGTCTCAGGTTTCTATTTCATCCTGTACATTCCTATCACTAATCTTAACTAATAGCTACAATCCTGTCACCCCTCTCTTCAAACACCTTTCTTATCCCATTGCCTGTGGAGTTCAGCACCAAACTTTTCTACCTAGTGATCAAGTTCCTCCCAAGTAAGCCCCAGGTTCTCTCTGAGCCATTCCCACTACTGTAATACAATTATGTGTTTAACATACACTGTGTCTACCTGAGGATGAAGCGATCTGTAGAACAATATCAGCTCTCCTTGCTCTTGACCTGCAAGGACAGCACAGTCAAGTATGAACATAACACAATGTGCAGATGCTAAAAGATGGGTAAGTATGGGGTCCTCTGATATGAACATAACACAATGTGCAGATGCTAAGAGATGGGTAAGTATGGGGTCCTCTGATATGAACATAACACAATGTGCAGATGCTAAGAGATGGGTAAGTATGGGGTCCTTTGATATGAACATAACACAATGTGCAGATGCTAAGAGATGGGTAAGTATGGGGTCCTCTGATATGAACATAACACAATGTGCAGATGCTAAGAGATGGGTAAGTATGGGGTCCTTTGATATGAACATAACACAATGTGCAGATGCTAAGAGATGGGTAAGTATGGGGTCCTCTGATATGAACATAACACAATGTGCAGATGCTAAGAGATGGGTAAGTATGGGGTCCTCTGATATGAACATAACACAATGTGCAGATGCTAAGAGATGGGTAAGTATGGGGTCCTCTGAGAGCTGGGAGGCATCAGGGATAGTTCACAGCTCAGCTCAGCCCTCCCTAGAAGTCAGCAGATTGCCTCAGTGGTAGAGCACTGGCCTGGCGTGTGGATGTCCTGGGTTCGATTCCCAGCCAGCGCTCACAGAAGTGCCCATCTACTTCTCCCACCCTTCCCCCTCTCCTTTCTCTTTCTCTCTCTCTCTCTTCCCCTCCCACAGACAAGGCTCCACTGGAGCAAAGTTGGCCCAGGCGCTGAGGATGGCTCCATGGCCTCCACCTCAGGTGCTAGAATGGCTCTAGTTGCAATGAAGCAGCAGCCCAGATGGGCAGAGCACAGCCCCCTAGTGGGCTTGCCAGGTGGATCCCGGTCAGGCGCATGTGGAAGTCTGTCTCTCTGCCTCCCTACTTCTCCCTTCAGAAAAAAAAAAGTCAGTAGATGCAGTCCATAACAGACTGTAGGAAACAGTTTAGGCGATGGGGGAAATAAATGAAGAAAATGAGGAATCAAAATATGTTTGTTTAAACGTTCAGAAAAAAATCTATTAGAATTCAAATTCTAAAGTCGCATCGACTATAATGGTCTAATCAGACCATTATAAATTAAGAAGATGAATGAAACACACACCCCAGGGACTGATATATCTAGATCGATATCATCTCTCAAACTAATGATCTTGGGTCATTTATTCCAGGAATAAGTCTGGAAACTTTCACTCTATATTAAAATTAGAATAGCTAAAGAGTTTGAGCACACATCTTATCACTAGATTTTTGCCAAATAACTTTGTCAAAAATCAAAGCCATGCTCTTCAAAGGACAGTTTTATAGGAATGCCAGATATTGTCAATACTGCTGCACAATAAGGTGGCTACCAGTTAAAATGGGAAAACAGTCCAACTGTCTACCAACAGGAGGAGGATTAAACAACCTGCAGGGGCTGTGAGGACAGACACCAAAATGTTGACCAGGTTTGGGTCTGAAGAAGGGAGTAGGGCTGGTGAGTGTGGGGAATAACATTCTGCAATAGGACTCTTGTCAAGGAGAATTTAACCAGACGATACACGATTATAAACCAAAAGTATAAACGTGCTAACAGATTCCAGATTCAGTTTTTTTTTATTCAACAATGTTTTTTAGCAACACTATATCAAACACACATTCTCTCAACATGACTATTAGGAAAAGAATGCTTTCACTGAAAGGTACAGAATAATATTTTGTCAGTGTTTTTTTTTTTTATGTCAAATTACGTCTATTTGCAACCATTAGTGTTCCAGAGTTGATTCCCTAGGGAAAATCTACGGCCTTCATCACTACTGCTGTCAACAGCCCTGTAATACGGCAATCCCTGAGCACAGGCAGGGAAGGGCAACCCCACTCCAAACTCCATATGCAGGAACAGGCAAGCAGAGTCCCATCTCTGAACTTCATTAGTAGCACAAAGCGTAACAAGGAAAACTGAAGCAGAATTTTTAAATGCCCGTTCCTGGCTGCTTCAGTGTTCCAAACCCAGTACCAGTTTACGGCATCGATGCTTGAGCTGAAGGCCTTTTCTAAGACGATAAAAGGTGTATTCAGCCATATAACAATGTCCTTGCTGAAATTAAAGAGTATTACTTTCTACAATGGGTCAGCAGGAGGTAAAAGGAAGGAAAGAAATGAAAACACAAGGAAACTGCCATTAGCACTGTTAAAAGATAGCTTAAAATAACAGGAAACTTCAATACTTCTACTTTCTAGTCTACAACAAAATTTTGGATTTTCATGTTATGTCAATTTGAGAAATGCAAAAAATATTCAAGTGAATGTATATAAGAAATTAAGGAGGATAGTATGACCATCACTCAACACTACATAATTCCTCTTAGGAAGGACTGAATAGAAATGCATATTCTTGAGACACTATTCTAAAGAACAAGGAAAGAAAAGGCGGATAAAATGTCAATGTTTGGTCAACCACAATGTTTTCAGTTCTCGTCTAGAATTTCATTCACTCACCAAATCCCAAGTAAGTCAAAATGCAGAACAGCTAACAGAAAAAAAAATCTCAGACCCTTGAATTACCTGCTCAAGGAATGTCCCCTCACTTTGTTCATTATCTTCTCTACTTTCATATCCTTCCCACATACTCATTAACATTAATTTAGAAAGGGAAATATCAAATGAGGCACTGATAACCAGTGCCTCATTTATAACTGAAAATATAACTCCCCTTTATTAACCGAAATAGAGAAATGTCAGCTGCTCTCAGTAACCACAGTCATGCCATACAATGAAATCACCAGGAATTCGGTTCTTACCCTACCCACCAATTCTATAGAACATCAGTTTGTATATCACAATTTGTACAGCTGCCCAGAAATTTAAAAACAAGCAAAACAACTATTTTTATTTTGGATCATAGAGATCATGTAATCTCATCCGCCTATGATTCAAATGAGGAAACAAAGGCCAAGAGAGGTGACATCAGTTGCCCAAGTTCATAGTATCAAACACTAGATGGTAAAATCTTGAAAAATGCCAACACTCATTTCAGCTTCACCACTGTCACTAAACACCGGCGAATGTGTGCACATAAAGAAACTTAACAGGTCCTGGCTGGTTGGCTCAGTGGTAGAGTGTCGGCCGGCATGTGGATGTCCTGAGTTCGATTCCAGTCAGGGCACACAGGAGAAGCACCCATCTGCTTCTCCACCCCTCCCTCTCTCCTCCCTCTCTCTCTGTCTCTCTCTATTCCACTCCCGCAGCCATGGGTCAGCTGATGGCTGCTTTGAGTGCATCAGCCCCAGGCGCTGAGGATGGCACCATGGAGCCTCTGCCTCAGGCACTAAAAATAGCTTGGTTGAGAGCATGGGTCCAGATGGGCAGAGCATCAGCCCCATACAAGGGTTGCCGGGTGAATCCTGGTCAGGCACATGTGGGAGTCTATCTCCCCACCTCTCACTTAGAAAAGAAGGGGGAAAAAAGAAAGAAACTTAAGAAGCATAGGCAGCCTAACCTGTGGTAGCGCAGTGGATAAAGCATCAACCTGGAAACACTGAGGTTGCCGGTTCAAAACCCTGGGCTTGCCTAGTCAAGGCACATATGGGAGTTGATGCTTCCTGCTCCTCCCCCTTCTCTCTCTCTCTCTCTCTCTCTATCTCCCTCCTCTCTAAAATGAATAAATAAATTTAAAAAAAAAAAAAAAAAAAAAAGAAGCATAGGCAGCTCCCATTCTTGATGAGTTTGTATTTTAACTGGACCTCAGATATATACATAATAAGAAAAGCAAACTATTTTCTAATTATTATCATTTAAGTAAAAAGGAATGACATTTGTAAATAAAGGGATACTTTTTATTTATGCTCAATTTTTAAAATTTATGCTCAATTTTTAAAACTTATTTTCCTTTTTATAGGATTTATTGGGGTGACACTAGTTAACAAAATCATACCAGTTTCAGGTGCACAATTCTACAACACAACAGCTGTATACTGTATTGTGTGTTCACCACCCCAAGTCAAGTCCCCCCGTACCCCCCTCCACTTTCCCCACTCCCACCCCAGAAATATAGGGATTCTGAACTCTGCCCAGAAAGATAGGTACATTTTAGACACACAGAGTAGGAAGAGCAGCTCATTCCAGGATAGAACATAACTAAGAGAGTCACTCAAACCTTCAACAATACTTTCAGCACAGGCGCCATGTGTGGGACCCTGCCCAATGAGAGCAGGTATCAGTCTTAAACCATTGATCACTAATCCAGTTGTTTATCAATTCTAAATATGTCATTTATAGTCAGAGAACTGTTACAAACTACCCTATCTGGGGGGGGCGGTGTCAATGTTAGAGAAGAGTAGGAGATAAACTTAGACATCCGTGAATATAATTTTTTTTGCTTTGTATGACTTCCAGCTCAGAACATTGTTTTGTTAAGATCTATCTCACTTGATCATCCCCCAGCCCTGGACTTGCTCTCACACCCCTCCCAGGGTGCACACGCTGGGTCTGGGTTCCCAGCACAGAGCTTCCGGGACCCTTGGCATCTCGTAGGTGACACAGGTGAGAGGAGCACCTTTGTTATTATATTCACAGCACGCCCCTTTCACCCATATCTGAGTTTGTATCAGTGAGGTGACTCTGGTGACGGCTGCTTACCAGAGGAACCAACCAGGGACGTGAGGGCTGGGACTGTCAGCCTGACCCCAGAACAACCCCTGGGGAAGACAGAGGGGCTGGAAATTGAGTTCAATCAGCAACTGCCAATGTGCCAGTGCAATGAAGTCTCCATTAAAACCACTAGATGAAGGGGGTCAGAGAGGTTCTGGGAGCTGAGCGCATCCACAGGAGGGGCACACCCCAGCTCCCCAGAGGCCGGGCTCCTGTGCCGGGGTTATTCGGGACCTGGCCACGTGCACCTCTTCAGCTGGCTGGTCCCCTAGGGCCTTTTCTGTCTTCTTCATAACAGACCAGTAAATGTTAGATTTCCCTGAATTCTGTGAACTTACAGAAAATTACCATACCGGAGGAGGAAGCTGTGAGAATCTCCAATTTATAGCCAGTTGGTCAGAAAAACTGGTGACCACCTGAGACTTGCCACTGGTGTCTGAGGTGGCGGGGGGCAGTCTGGTGGGACCGAGCCCTTAATCTGCGGGGTCTGCACAAGCTCTGGAGAGTTAGTGTAAGACTGCTTAATGTGAGGGGGAAGGGGGCTCATACATTTGGTGTCGGAAGTGTGGCTGGCATGCTACTGTTGGTGGTGACATGGCAAAACTGCCAGGGAGAAAGGAAGGGAGGGGCGTCTCCCTTCTGTCAACCCTCAGAGGAGGGTCCACCTCTCCCAGAAGACATCACTGAGCCCTGAGAGGAAAATGATGAGAGATCCTGAGACCCAGTTTCCCTCTCTCTCCTGGATCAGATAATAGGCTCAAAATACGGATTCTCATTTAGGAACGGAGTGAGGCTCGCTAGGACAGGGTGTCAATCCAGCCCCGTCTACTTGGCCACTTGTATGATTTTTCCAAGAACATAGTGGCCCTGTGACGACAGAATAAGAGACACCCTGTTCAGGAAGAGAATGTTCACTGGTTGGAAATGCAATGGGGGAAGCAAGGGAAATGGAGAAGTCCAGTGGACCCCACGTTCTGGTCTGATGGCTAGAACGGTGGAGGAAGCAGGGAGAAAGGGTTCTGTTCAAGAAGACAGGAAAATACACACATACGAAGTATTCAGGGGCTCTAGGCAAAGGAGGTACACTGAACATAACAAAAGCATCAAATCTAGAACCTTCTCAAAGTCCCACAAAAACAAAGGAATTGTTTTAACATGGACAGAATGGGAGAAGAGAAAGCAAGAAAAATTTAGCTGCTGGAATAGGAAAATGATTGAGCAGGCCCCGGCTGGGGACTTGAGAACCCAGTTCTAAACGAGCTTGCAGGCACGCTTAGCTAAGAACCCACACAGCTTACACTGCCGAGTTCTCAAAGTCCAGGCCGCGGTGCTAAGAGCACTTCTGGAGTATTGGTGAACTGATGGTCTCGGAAGGAGGGGAACAGCTACAATAAGCATTGGCTGAAAATTTGCTTAAGCAATCAGAACCCTACATCCCTCGACCAATCTCCCAAACACCAGCGACCACCCCTCCCTCGCCCTGGCAGAAGCCTGGATGGTGATTCTCAGAAGAGGCTGAAACAGGGTTCCCCGCCTGGGCAGATGGAGTAAACACCTGCCCTCTAAACGCTCAGACCCCCAGCCTTGTTCCACACAGTCCTGAAAAGCAGCCAGCCAGGATCTACCCTCTGCCCAGGAGATTAGAAGCATTTTCTGTGGAGGCTCTGACCAGCCTCAATGACCTCAAGTTTCTGACTGACAGCAGGTCCCCCACAAACTCCCCCCCCCCCCCCAGTAAGCAAGCTCGGTCCAAACACGGTCTTCCCCTCAGCCTTTTCGCCCCCTCCCCCACTTAGAAAAAATAGCAGACAACTAAAGACTACCAGACACCTCAGAAAAATCGCTATAACAGAAACCAAAACAGAAAAAACAACTTGGAAGAAATGGTATTCAAGGCGGAGAAAACATAAAACTCACTAATATTCTATAGGGCCAGTAGCCACGGCCACCATCACAGCCGCCTGGCCCATGCAGGTTCGCATTGGATTCGGACTGAAAGTAATGGAACAATGGAGCCAAGAGCTGGTGGGCCATCAGCTTTAATCCTAGCTTGCACCCACCGGCCAAGAAATACACACAGTGGGAAAAACACTTCCCTTTCCATTCAGGGCTCCCAAAGCTACTGACTACCCAAGTTTCCTAGAATCAAAGGTTTCTAGCTCACCAGCCTTATTCACCTCTGTTCTCCATCTCCTTCTCTCTGCACAAACTCTACACAAACTGGCTTCTCCTTCAGCACTCTGCCATCTTGGATGCTTCTCCTCTCCTCCACGTGGCCTTTCTCTACTCTCCCCTCTAATGCTAATCTCAGGAACTGACAGAGAGCAAGCTCCTGGTCTGCCCCACTTTATAGTATAGAAATCAAAACCTTTAATCCAATATACAAACAAGGAAGTCTATGATAGGAAGTCACTTATCTGAGGCATAATGGGATTCCTCATGAGAGTGCACCACCCCACATCAAAAAGGGTGGGAAAGGCTTAGTGCTAAAACCAAGACCCAGGCTACAAGGATCCTGCCTGCGCACAGCCCACCCCCATCACACATTAACATAATCACGCCCATCCCAAGCAAGAAGGGCAACTAATATTATCACCTAGGCAACGGGCTTCCACGCAGGCAGCGCCATCTTTAACAAAGTGAGCATAATATACATACATATATATATATATATATATATATATTTTTTTTTTTTTTGTATTTTTTGTATTTTTCTGAAGCTGGAAACTGGGAGGCAGGCAGACAGACTCCCGCATGCGCCCGACCAGGATCCACCCGGCATGCCCACCAGGGGTGATGCTCTGCCCATCTGGGGCATCACTTTGTTGCAACCAGGGCCATTCTAGCGCCTGAGGCAGAGGCCACAGAGCCATCCTCAGCGCCCGGGCCAACTTTGCTCCAATGGAGCCTTGGCTGTGGGAGGAGGAGAGAGAGACAGAGAGGAAGGAGAGGGGGAGGGGTGGAGAAGCAGATGGGCGCTTCTTCTGTGTGCCCCGGCCGGGAATCGAACCCGGGACTCCTGCACGCCAGGCTGATGCTCTACCACTGAGCCATCTAGCCAGGGCTCGAAGTGAGCATAATATATTTTATCTGCCCAACATATTCTCAAAGAGATGAGAAGATACAGGACATCAAAGACCTAAGAGCAGGCTGTTACATAAAAGACACTCAGAACAACACAATAAGAAACAGTACAAGAAATGTCTCAGAAAGCAACTCAAGACAATGACATGGAAAAGCACAGAGAAAAGGTAAAGTTGAAGGCTCAGTCCAGGAGCCCTAACTTCTGAAATCATAAAAGAGAAAATTAAGAATTCAAAGACTGCCTGACCAGGCGGTGGCGCAGTGGATAGAGCGTCGGACTGGGATGCAGAGGACCCAGGTTCGAGACCCCGAGGTCGCCAGCTTGAGCGCCGGCTCATCTGGTTTGAGCAAAAAAAAGCCCACCAGCTTGAACCCAAGGTCGCTGGCTCCAGCAAAGGGTTACTCAGTCTGCTGAAGGCCCGCGGTCAAGGCACATATGAGAAAGCTATCAATGAACAACTAAGGTGTTGCAACGCGCAATGAAAAACTAATGATTGATGCGTCTCATCTCTCTGTTCCTGTCTGTCTGTCCCTGTATATCCCTCTCTCTGACTCTGTCTCTGTAAAAAAAAAAAAAAAAAAAATTCAAAGACTTTTTTCAGAACTAAACCAATAGTTTCTACATTCAAAAAGCTCATCAAGCCTGACCAAGCAGTGATGCAATGAATAGGGTGTCGTCCTAGGACACTTGAGGATCCAGGTTCAAAACCCCTAAGTTGGCCAGCTTGAATACAGGCTCACCAGCTTGGGTGTAGGGTCACCTGCTTGATCGTAGGATCATTGACATGACCCCATAGTCACTGGCTTGAGCCCAATGTCACTGGTTTGAGCAAGGGGTCACTGGCTCGGCTGGAGCCCCCCCCCCCAGTCAAGGGACATATAAAATAAGCAATCAATAAACAACTAAGGAGCTGCAATGAAGAATTGATGCTTCTCATCTCTGTCCCTTCCTGTCTGTCTTCTGTCTCTGTCTCTCTCTCCCTGAAAAAAAAAAAAGCTCAAGTACCCAAAAATATTAATGAAAACACACATATATTCCAAATGACATCATTGGAAATTTGAAATTTCAGAACACTGGGACTGTTAAACAGCTGACCCTAAAATCAGCCCAGAGGCACAGCTCCACAAGAATGGAGGTGGAGCCAAGAAGAAGGTATCACAAGAGACTAACAGCAGCAGAGGGAACTTCCGCCTCCAAGGTGATAGTCAAGGCGCTCACACATCAGCCATAGGGAAAAACCCATCCAGATCAGATGAGATCAGAAAGCTCTGGGAGAAACTTCTAGAAAGATGACATGGATAGAATTCTTGAGATAAAAAGAAGATACTGATAGGGCAGAGTTTGAAGATGAGATGATGACACATAAAAACATACACACCAAAAGGGACTGTTAACATTGTCAGGGAGAACAGAAGGCATGTAGTGAAGGGAAAGTAATTCGTGTGATGACACAGCTCTGCTCTGAACAGCGTACGCGGCCCTCACAGTCACAATGAACGCCGACCAAACAGACCTGTGTAATGAGTGGACAGGGAGGATTTAGATAATAGATAATACCTTTAAAGAACAACAAAAACATGGTAACAAAACCAACACAATGCTTAGAGATAGAAATTAAATTTCTTAAGAATCAGCTAATTTTAGCCTGACTAGGTGGTGGCACAGTGGACAGAGCATAGCCTGGGATGCAGAGGACCCAGGTTTAAAATTCCAAGGTCACCAGCTTGCGCGCAGGATCATAGACATGACCCCATGGTCACTAGCTTGAGCCTAAAGGTCACTGGATTAATAAAGCCCAAGGTCACTGGATTGAGCCCAAGGTCGCTAGCTTGAGTATAGGGTCACTTGCTCTGCTGTGGCCCCCTGGTCAAGGCACATATGAGAAAACAATCCGTTAACAACTAAGGTGCCGCAATAAAGAATTGATGCTTTTCATCTCTCTCCCTTCCTGTCTATCCCTATCTGTCCCTCTCTCTGTCACTCTGTCAAAAAAAAACAACTATACACAGGTTTCAGGTGAACATCTCCATATCATTTGAACTGTTGGTTGTGTTGTGTGCCCATCAACCAAAGTCAAATCATTTTCCATCGCCTTATATCTGTCCCTCTTGACTCCCCTTCCCTGTCCCTCTCTCCCTGGTAACCACTTCACTTTCATCTATGTCCATGAGTCTCAGTTTTATATCCCGCCTATGTGTGATATCATGTAGTTCTTAGCTTTTTCTGATTTACTTATTTCACTCAGTATAATATTCTCAAGGTTCATCCATGTTGTCGTAAATGTCACTGTGTCATCATTTCTTATGGCTGAGTAGAATTTCATTGTATATATGTACCACACCTCCTTTATCCAATCATCTATCAAAGGACACTTTGGTTGTTTCCATGTCTTGGCCACTGAATAATGCTGTGATGAATATGGGGGTGCATTTGTCTTTGCGTACCAGTGTTTGAGTTTTTTGAGTAGATACCCAGCAAATTTGCTGGGTATATAGTAATTAAATTAACTTTTGAGGTACCATCACACTGTCTTCCATAATGGCTGTACCAGTTTGCATCCCCACCTGCAACGAATGAGGGTTCCTTTTGCTCCACAGCCTTTCCAACACTTGTTATTACCTGTCTTATTGATAACCCCCAATCTAACAGGTGACGTGGTATCTCATGGTAGTTTTGATTTGCATTTCTCTAATAGCTAGAGAAGATGAGCATCTTTTCATTTATATGTTGGCCATTTGTGTCCATAGGCTTTGCACAAGGGCCGATCCCCACCGCTCATTTCCATGACCATGAAGCCAGCTCATCACCCAGGACAATGTGTACAGCATGAAATGAGTCACCACAAGTCCTCCACAGCTATTAAAGAAAAGTCAAAGCAGGTCATCTGACAGTCCCCTAGCAGTCACATCTTGGAATGCTGTGGACAATATATTACCTTTCAAAGTATTGCAATGACTACTGGTCAATAAAGAATTTTATCACTGCCTCCTCCTTGATTTCCCTTCCTCTTGAAAGGTTTTCTGTTGACCACCCATCACTCAACAATAACACTTAAAAATTATTTATTATTTCTAACCAAGGAAAATAAAAACCACAGTATATTAAAAGAATACTTCAACTTGGTCTTAATCCACAATGCCAGTGAGAGGTGATACGGTCTGTTTCTAACACAAAATAGGGTACAAAACAGGGCACAAAAGGGACATACTAGGACATTTAGAACACACTTTCCAATCTTTTCTGAAACAGAGACTCACCATGGCTCAACTTAAAGTACTATATTATAATTCAAAACACGAAGTACATTCCTTTCAAAGACCTGGAAGAGTAAGAATATTTCTAGAGTATTCAATATTATCTCTTCTCTATGAGCCCAAATAATCAAGAAAAAAATAATGTATAACCAAATATGCCACTTTGATTGGAATTTCACTGTAAAAAACTGTATATTTCCTAAGTATGCTAAATATTAAATTTTGGTCATTCATATGTTTTCAGTGAGAAAGCCTGAGGAATGTAGAATTTGTAAAGTGATTTTGGGAGGAATAATAATTAACTAAAAAAAAAACATAAACAAGCGCTATTGTTATTTGCTCCTGCTCCATTAATATAATAAGACATTTATGTTGCTAAGATATGTGACTAGAACAGTTCCCCAGACTCAGCATTTTTTATCTCTTCTTCCCTTTCTCCCTTCACTTTTATAGCTACAGAGAAAACTGTCAAGACTTATTTCTGGCTACAGAGATGGGGAAACCGAGCTCCATACAGCACAATCATTGTACAGTTCTAAAAGTTCTTCACTGAAGAGTTTTCGAAGTTCAAGTTAAAAACCAGAAGTTCATTTTCACTTTAGAAATCAAACTTGAAAGAAAAATGTGACCTCCCAGAAAATAATTCCTTCCAAGGAACTCCCTCAAGAACATAAATTGTTAAGACATGGCCACTTGGGGAAAACATTTTCAAGTCATGTTTGACATGCTAAGCTACATGGGACTTGACAGGAACAACTTTTAACAAGCTCAAGTCTGTCTTTTCTTTGCATGTGCAACACGATTTAAAAACATGTACTTGACCAAAAGCTTGTTGGATTCTATAAACAATTCAGATCCTTTTACAGAGAATGCACAGGGGAAGTGGAAAGGGTCTGTAATGCTTTGCATAGTGTTGTTTTTTTTTAAACCCACAATCTTTGACCAGAAATCAAATGTAAATGCATGCCCATGTAAAACAGAAGTAAAAGCAAAAAAAATAAAACAATAAATTAAATCAGCTTTTAAAACTGATAAAACTGCTGACCTTCATCCATTTAAACTCTCCAAAAAAAAAAAAAAGATAAAATGAGGCACTACTTCAAGCAGCTCATTACTTACAAACAAAAATATAGATGCTCTGCATGCATATTCTTGTGACTGCCCCACATAAACCCGCAGGCTGCTGGTGGCTCCCCGTCCCGCACCTGGCCACCTGGCCTGGAGCGCTCCCCTGTAATGAATGCCTGCTGCCGACATTCTGCTGAGCACCGGCCTAAAGCGCTTCATCTCAGACACCACAGAGACTATCCTACCCCCTGCTTCCAAAGCTTCCTACTCATCGTCCAGCTAGGATGATGCCAGACCACACAGCTAAGGGGAGGGGTTGAGAGGACAGGAAAAAGTGATCTTGTACCTGGCTGTCAGGTATCAGCCACTTTGCTACAGAGAAGTCTTACAGGATGGTGGTATGGTTCTGCAGGTCTGCTTATCTCTACTTCAGGCCGCACAGGCTTGGGGGCTGCCCTGTGCCTTGTCATGCTTACAAGAGAAACATGGTTTATAAGAGAAAAGTCATCCAAGTTCAAAACAACTTGCAAATTATTATAACTTGACAGGTTTCTAAATTAGAGATTGCATATGTGATAAAACCAACTCACTGGAACTCAACAAGGCAAAACCCCTAAACCTGGTTTTATCTGCTCTCAATCTGAAAAGAGGAAAATGACATCAAAACAAACTCATCATAAGAGATGTAATAAAACACTAGTTTTAGAGAACATGTTGGATACAGTTAATGTAATATTCTAGACCTTCATAACTGAATTAGTATGATGTTCAAAACAATGATCTGAAGTCCCATAATAAAACCAATTATGAAACCTAACATCAGCTACCTAGAAACTCAATTAACCAGAACACCAGCACACCCATTAGAAAATTTTATGCTATTAAAGTCCAATCAAATGATTACCAGTAAGTCTAATCCTTTATTCCAATGTCTTCATTTACATTTAGATTTTAAAATAAACTCAGGAAAAAAACCAGTAGAAATAGTTTAAAAAAATTAGTAAGGTCCACTCCAAAGTATCTATCAGCTAATATTTATTGTTTCATTAAGGGCCAGCTACTGTTCTATATATCTCATTTTATCTGCACAACAACCATGAGTACAGTACCCATTCTACAGAGAAGAAAACTTAAGCACAGACAGGTTAAGTAATTTATTCAAGGTCACACAGCTACGAAATCTTATCTTTTAACCACTATGCTCTGCTACCTTTCATTACCTGCTTCAAGTATTTTGACTTCTCTAAGTTATGGTGGATTATACCATACTAACAGCTACTTTATGGATAGATTACATGAATAAGAGAGTAATCAATAGGTAAAGCAAAATAGGATTCCAAGACCAACAACAGAACACCAACTACTCAGTACATTCATGCTCGTACATTTTTTTTTCCTGTTTATTCAAACATTTATGCCTCATCCACAAGTAAAATTTCCCATGTCTGCCTCAAGTTTTCCTAGTTACGTTTTTTAAGAGGCACTCACTAAAATAACGAAATAGAGGTTTTATGTAATCAGCATTTAGAAAGAATAACCATCTCTCCTCGTGTTCTGTTTAGAACGTATGTCCCTACCCTGTGATTGTGGTGAGTCACCTCCCTGCTCTCTGGATGCTGTTTAACGTTCCTGGGAAAGGGGAAATCAGAGAGGCTGCTCTTTGCCCGAGATCCATGAACAATCCAGGGGCCAGGTTACTAATCTCCAACTAGTGCAGGCGCACAAGCACAAATTGGCAGAGACTCAGAGACTCTTACAGCCAAACTCATATTGTCCGACGGTAATGAAGCATTAGTTCATAAACCTGTATTGTCCTGGACCAGCAGCGAAGCCTTTTAAAGGGAACCCTTCGGGAATTTCGTTTTGACAAGCACAACACAGGCCACAAGTTTCTACAGATTCACTCCTCTGGCCCCAGGCCAGCTGATACTGCAGACAGTGGTTCTCAAACTTCAGCAGCAGAATCACCCGGAGGATTTTTGACTCGTAGACTACTGAGTCCACCTTCACAGATTTGGATTTAGTAGGTCTGGGGCGGGGCCAAGAATCTGTACTCCTAGCAAGTTCCCAGGAGATGCCGACCCGGCTGGCCCTGAAATCCCATTTTGAGAACTGCTGATTTAAGTTCACGGTTATGGGTCACGACTGTCTTGACTGCTTAGCCAGCACCAGTAGTTAAAGGTATTTGCCATCAGTAAAGCTAAAAATACCCTGGCTGAGTAGCTCAGTTGGTTAGAGTATTGTCCTGGTACACCAGGGTTGTGGGTTCAGTCCCCGGTCAGGACACAGGCAGGAGCTGACCAATGGATGCATGGATAAGTGGAACCAACAGATGTTTCCCTGCCCCTCAAATCAATAAAAAATAAAGAAATAAAAAGGCTAAAATGTACTAGAGAGTGGAGTGTCAGCCAGCTGGTCTCTGCTTCTCAGTCTCCCTCCGTTACCGCGAACTAAGCCCTGCCCTGGAGGTGAGGCTTGAGCCAGCCTTCAGTGCTGGCACCGGATTTCAATGCCGCAGGCGTGGGGAGAGGAAAAGGAATGAAAGGAAAAGAATTTCCCCTAACATCTCAAATAAAAATAAGCCAGAAATCTCATTTGTTCCTCTATCACCCATCTTCTGACACGGATCATGAATGTCTGGCAAAGAAAATGAGGCCGGAATGATGGGAGGCATTAACAAAAAGACTTTGTTTCTAGCGACCAGAGTACCTTTCGTTAGTGCAGCTCAGAGAACCAGACAAACATTATTAACTGTCTACAGAACCACAACAGCATTGTCACCTGGGCTGCTGTTTCACCTCTCCAGGTCGTGCCATTGGGCTACTAGGGGCATAAGGATGAAAAATAACCAGAATAAAATGGGAAATACCTATCAACCCCTAACCAAACTCAGAAAATTTTCAATATTAAAATGAACTTAAGTTTACAAAAATTGCCTGATAAGGTGGTGGTGCAGTGGACAGAGCATCAACCTAGGATGCTGAGGGCTCAGGTTTGAAACCCCGAGGTTGCTGGTTTAAGCACAGACTCACCAGCTTGAGCATAGGGTTGCTGGCTTGAGCACGGGATCATAGACATGACCCCATGGTCATTGGCTTGAGCCCAAAGGTTGCTGGCTTGAAGCCCAAGGTCACTGGCTTGAGCCCAAGGTTGCTGGCTTAAGCAAGTGGTCCCTGGCTCAGCTGGAGCCCCCCAGACAAGGCACATATGAGAAAGCAATCAACGAACAACTAAAGTGATGGAACTATGAGTTGATGCTTCTCATTTCTCTCCTTTCCTGTCTGTCTCTAAAACAGAGGTTCTCAACCTTTCTAATGCCGTGACCCCGCAATACAGTTCCTCATGTTGCGGTGACCCCAAACCAAAAAATAATTTTGGTGGCTACTTCATAACTGTAATTTTGCTACAGTTATGATTCGGAATGTATTCTCATTGCTTTAGGCGACCCCTGTGTTTTGGTCGTTCAACCCCCGCTAGGGTCGCGACCCACAGGTTGAGAACCGCTGCTCTAAAATAAAAAATTTTTAAAAAGCCTGACTGGGCTGTGGCGCAGTGGATAGAGCATCAGACTGGGATGCGGAAAACCCAGGTTCGAGACTCTGAGGTCGCCAGCTTGAGTGAGGGCTCATCTGGTTTGAGCAAAAAGCTCACCAGCTTGAGCCCAAGCTTGCTGGCTCAAGCAAGGGGTTACTCGGTCTGCTGAAGGCCCGCACATATGAGAAAGCTATCAATGAACAATGAAGGTGTTGCATCGTACAACGAAAAACTAATGATTGATGCTTCTCATCTCTCCATTCCTGTCTGTCTGTCCCTGTCTATCCCTCTCTCTGACTCTCTCTGTAAAAAAATAAAAAAATAAAAAATAAAAAGTTTACAAGAATTAGTTACAATTACAAATAAAGTGTTGAAACACAGAACTCACCTATACCATATTTTGCTCTACCACTTACCAGTTGTGTGACCTTGGGCAAATTACTTTACCTCTCTGTGCCACTCAGTAAAATCAAGTAAAATGAGGGTGATACTATGTCATTCATACAGTTTTTATGAGGATTAAATGAAACTGGCACATAGTAACTATCCAATAAATGCTAGCTATAAATATCCCATAAATGTTCATGTAAATTATTATTAAGATTATTATTGAGCAGACCTTGCAATTTGCAAACAACATATTTAGATTATGTAGAAAGTACTAATGGCACTCAAAGCCGCTTCTCCCCCCAAATTCACACGTCCAGTTCCCGCACTATCGGGGATGAGTTTGCCCAGCCCCAATTTTTCTACAGACTGTATATTTTTCAATTAAACCAGCCAAGATTTAGAATAAAAGAAACAAACTTCACCCTCATTCTTCCACAGCACAAAAACCACAGTTACAGCAAGCTAGTTGATAGACCTTTGTTTTTAAATCTTGGAGTTCATCTAAACAGGCTCCATATGTTGCCAAGAGCCGACACCTGCTGAGGTGAGAAACCTGGAGACAGATGTCCGACTTCCGTTTTGGTGACGGGAACAGAAAGGTTTATTTGTTTTTTAAGGGGAAAAAAAGTAAATTCAGAGGAAAACAAGCAGCATAATTTATTAGTACAACAGGAGCTCTGCTCAACTAAAGAACCAAGAGGGACGCTAAGAGACAACTATCTTTTGACTCAATGATATGTTTGTTGTAAAGATAGAGAACTTTCATGTGCATAAAAATCTTAGATATAAAATGATTCATTTTTTTCAGAAGATGAGAATAAAGACTTAGCAATCCACTGAGCTAACTGATAGAACTCCCACGGCTCCTTTTTGACTACCTGGTGAGTGAAATTGAGAAATTCACCAATAACTGAGAGAAGAAACCCTAGCAGCACCAGAAGAATAACAAACTTCTGTCCTCTCGACAACTCTTGTGTGAACACGCAGGCTACTGAGAACATCCGAAGGACTTTGCTTGGGAGCCAAAGCAAAATAAGAGCTTGTCAGAGAGATTTCCTCAATGCCTCTCCTATTTTAAAAACCCTCTGAATGTCTATGAGCTGGGCGGAAAATCTCACAATATAAACTAAGTTTTAAAAAGTCAGGACACAAAACTAAACAGAGAAGGATGTCCCCTGTTCTGTTAAAAACACCACCTATTACTATCCTTACAATACATAGATCCAAACCTATCAATATAAAAACCAAAAGCAAAAAGAGAAAGAGAGGAAATGGACACTCTCTAGGTCATAATAGTTTTTCTTTAACTTTTCTTCACTTTACAAGTTTGAAAATGCAGATGAATATACATTAATGTTATAATCAGAATGAATTCCTAACATACTCTGTAAGGCTGAAAGCTATTTAATGTATTTTTACTTACATAAAACTTATACTGTAGGGTATGTAGTTCAATGAGTACATTTCTGAGTCCACATAATGCTTTAGTCATTTCACACTAATTCAATACCAACCTTTAGTCTTTTTTTTTATTTTGAAATTAAATTTAATGGGGTGACATTGCTCAATAAGAGTACACAGGTTTCAGGTAAACATTTCTATAGCATTTGAACTGCTGATTGTATTGTATGCCTTTCACCTAAAATCAAATAATTTTCCATCACCATATATCATATTTGTCCCTCTTTACTCCCCTCCTCCCTGTCCCCTTTCTGGTAACCACTTCATTTATCTATGTATACTAATCTCGGTTTTATATTCCACCTATGTGCAAAATTACATAGTTCTTAGCTTTTTCTAATTTACTTATTTCATTTAGTATGTAAAGGTTCATCCATGTTGTCACAAATGGCACTATGTCATCATTTCTTAGGGCTGAGTAGCACTCCATAGTATATATGTACCACATCTTCTTTATCCAACCCTCTACCGAGGGACACTTCAGTTATTTCCATGTCTTGGCCATGGCTGCGATGACCATGGGCTGCATGTGTCTTTACATACCAATGTTTTTGAGTTCTTTGTGTAGATACCCATATAGGGATTGCTGGGTCGGAGGTAATTCTAGTCTTTATTTTTTGAGGAACAACCATAGTTTCTTCCATACTGGCTGTACCAGTTTACATTCCCAACAGCAGTAAATAAAGCTTAACTTTAGTCTTAAGCAAGGTAACAACCAGGAAAAAACATAACTCAAACAACTGCAGCTGCTTTATTCAAATGTCTGGCAGCGAACTACACTATCGGAGCATGCCTGGTATTGCAATCAAGGTGGTTATAACCAACTCAGGGAAATAAAAATGCCAAGCAGACCTCATGATCTAATTCATTTACTTAGCCAACAAAGCCACTATCTCAGAGTGAAACACTCCACACTAAAATTCAATTCAGCCCTATATTAGTAATAGCCCCCTCCCAAGTCTGAAGTAATTCACATGCAGCATGTAGAGTTTCCAGATAAAACAGAGAATGCGGTTTTACATAAACAACTTCCACTGTGCTACTACAGATTCATAACAAACCTCCCTTCTTCCTTTTCTTTTCTCAATACAGGAAAAGCTTAATCATACCTTGGGAAGCTCATATTCAAAATACAGTTAAATCAAAGCATTAGCAATAAAAATAAATTTAAGCAAGTACTTTCATTAACAATTCACTTCAACGTTAATCTTATTTTTCCCAAATTCATTAGGTTCTCTGACAAAAGAAAAAGCTAACTGGGATTTCACAAATAGAAAAGAAACTGGCTAAAAGACACAGAAAAATGATACAAATAAAAATATATTTACAAATAATGAAGAGCAAAGAATAATCCAAAGTCCCAGGTACAACACACGGAGGGTGGAGAACAGAAATGAACACGTTTACGTCGGCAGGATGCGATTCCGGAAGGAGGAAGAGAAACGGGTAAAAGTGGTGGTACTGGGGGAAGGGGAGGACGAGCCTTACAGAGCAGGGGTCCCCAACCCCCGGGCCGCAGACCGGTACCGGTCCATGGGCCATTTGGTACCGGTCCGCAGAGAAAGAATAAATAACTTACATTATTTCCGTTTTATTTATATTTAAGTCTGAACGATGTTTTAGTTTTAAAAAATGACCAGATTCCCTCTTACATCCACCTAAGACTCACTCTTGACGCTTGTCTCGTAAGTTCGACAATTATATTTAAAAATACCACAGTTTTTACGCCAGTTGCATAATTTTATTTTGTGCATTTATCCGTCCCACCCTAAAGGCTGGTCCGTGAAAATATTTTCTGACATTAAACCAGTCCGTGGCCCAAAAAAGATTGGGGACCACTGTTATAGAGGACAGAGAAGGAAGTGGGACTTCTCTGCATGGCTTTTTATATATTTTTTCAACAGTGTAAATGCACTGCCTATGCAATAAATTAAATGAAAATACATGCTAAGATAGTTTGGGCTATATCATAATGTAAAGAGCCCAGGCTGTGCGGTCCGGCTTCTTGGAACTCTCTGAGATGCTACAGCTAGCTACTGAGAACACTGCTATCTCCTGAGAGATGGAGGGCAGTGTCCTTGCCTAGGTGATGGTCACAGCAGCCAGACCATCAGCTGGGAAACAACAGTGCACCTCAACAGTAGTTCTCAGGTGCCAACATAATCAGGCATAATTTGATTATGCATAGATAGCACTGCCCCTACTTAATTCAATTTCCTTTGCTACATATAGAGCATGATCTCTAAGTCTTCAGAACATTTTATCAGATATCTAATACTGTCAGAGAGCTCCGTTATATTTTACCACGTGTTACTGAAATTTAAATCAGCCCCTTATTACATGGTCTTCTCCATATTACTGATAACACCTTTACCAGCTTTTAATCAGAGGAAGGGGGGGTGGCAGAGGAAAGCATAATGAATTTCCCTACATGAATAATCTAAAACAGCTTGTCTAAAAAGCAAGACATTGTTTTTCTACACCAGGAAATTTCTTGTGAAACAAATCAAAATAAGTGAAAATAAAGCAATACAAACAGAAAGAAATTTTCACCATCCACATGAAAGAAAAATCCTATACCAGAAATTTTATATTTGGTTTTTAGAATATTTTTGCATAAAATATGCTATAAGCATTTAAAAACAGTATTTTACATGTGTGGAAATGCCACCATCCCACAAATTTACAGACAAGTCTCAAAAATTAGATTTTTTTTTTTTTTTTTTTTTTGTATTTTTCTGAAGCTGGAAACGGGGAGGGACAGTCAGAGAGACTCCCGCATGCGCCCGACCAGGATCCACCCAGCACGCCCACCAGGGGTTGATGCTCTGCCCACCAGGGGGCGATGCTCTGCCCCTCCGGGGCGTTGCTCTGCCGTGACCAGAGCCACTCTAGCGCCTGGGGCAGAGGCCAAGGAGCCATCCCCAGCGCTCGGGCCATCTTTGCTCCAATGGAGCCTTGGCTGTGGGAGGGGAAGAGAGAGACAGAGAGGAAGGAGGGGAGGGGGGTGGAGAAGCAAATGGGCGCTTCTCCTATGTGCCCTGGCCGGGAATCGAACCCGGGTCCCCCGCACGCCAGGCCGACGCTCTACCACTGAGCCAACCAGCCAGGGCCTCAAAAATTAGATATATCTTCTAAAAATCCAATTTAAATTGGTTATTTAGAATTCAAAAGATTTTGTCCTAGAAATAAGTAAATGACGGTTAATTCTATTAATTATTCATTTATATATTTAATCATCCACACAAAACTGTGAAGGACCTGAAGGAAGGACCCTGTCCTTTTTTCTTTCTTTTTTAAGTGAAAGGAGGGGAGATAGAAAGATAGACTCCCGCATGCGTCCCTACCAGCATCCACCTGGCAAACCCCATCTGGGGCCAATGCTCAATTCAACGAAGCTGTTTTTAGCACCTGAGGCTGACAGGCTTGGACCAACCACCAAACTATCCTCAGCACACAGGGCCAATGCTTGAATCAATCAAGCCACTGGCTGTGGGAGAGGAAGAGGGAGAGAAGGGGTGAGAGAGGGGGAAAGATTAAGATGGTAGCTTCTCCCGTGTGCACTGACCGGGAATAGAACCCGGACATCCATTCACCTGGCCGAGTTCTATCCACTGAGTCAAGTGGCCAGAGCCAAAAGAACCCTGTTTTATTCATCTTTTAATCCTCACCAATCAGCACTAGCAGAATAACCCGAAATATACTTCCTGAATGAATGACTATCCTGCCACCCTCAATGGCCAAGATTCCTGACATACAACATAGACTGGTGTTTCCAAAACTTGGTTAACCAGAATCACCTGAGGGAACCTGTTAGCCAGGCCTGTTCCTGGCCTCACCCAAGACCTGCTGACTCAGAATCTCCAGAATCCTGGGGAGTCTGTTTTTAAACAAGCCCCCTGTGCACCTGATGCTTCAGAAACCATGGGGAACAGGATGAATGAAACAGTGTGAACAAGCCAAGGAATGGATGCCCAAGGAAAACTGAGGTCTAGGCTAAGCCACTGCAGTTCTGAGAGGGAACAGGAAATCAGACAGCAGTCGGGTTTCGGCTGTGACAGCCCCCCTAGGCAACTGAGGCCAAAGAAAACCTAGGGAGCTAAGTGGGAGCTGAGCTGGGTCAGCAGTTCTTACAATAGGAGGAAACGGAGGTGAAAAGGGCTTTGAGAAAGAGGACGTCCACATAAAGACCCCCAAGAGAAGAGCTGGCTCCCTCCCCCACCTCACAGGCCAAACCCCTGGGAGGCAGAAAGAACCCACCACCCTTCCTGCGGTCCTGCAGGGAACTACATCGACTTTATGGATATGCTTTAGGATCCCTGGCCAGAAGGCTCCAGTTTTCAAATCCGAAGTATTTTACGCACAAGTCTGAGACAAGCGGTCGGTCCTCTGCGCTTGGTCAGCTTTCATCTACCAGGCTTCGGCTGAGCTGTGTCACACCGACTGGGCCATCTGTGGCAATATATGGACATCAATGTACACACAGATGTTAACTCAGCCTTCTCTGTCATCGAAACAACAGTAAATGTTAAGTGGATGATAGTTATGAGCCAGGCACGATGCTAAGTACTTCACATGCATGTCTCAAATTTCTTGGCCATCTGCTAGTAGTTTGAGAGGTTTCAAAACAAAAAGCGGAAAAGAAAGGAAAAGACCAAAAGACTTAAGGTTTCTTTCCCTCAGATATCTGACAGGCTTTTGCTGTATCTTCTTGGCATTGGTTTTCCTCATGTGAATACAGAATGTCATAATCAGAAGAGACAGTACCGGAGGGAGGTTAGGAGACGAGCCTGCCTGGGTTCGCAACCCAGCTCTATCGCTTACTAGCTGTGAATGAGAGCAACAGATTCTTAGCTGTGTCATCTGTCAAACAAACATAACAAGTACCCAGCTCAAAGGACTGTTGTACATTTTAAAATACCTGGCCTACGGCAAATGCTCACTAGCTGTCTGTATTATTAGGCAATACAAAGTCACCAAAAATATAACCCAAGACCAGAAACTGGATCGTCTCTGCTGTCCAGATACTGACATCAGCAATGTCACTCACTGATGGCTGAGTGATACTAAATGCTTCCACAGACCTGTTGTTTAATCCACACGAAAGGGGACCAAGACTGGGCCCTCCAGGGCTTTTTCTCAGAAGAGCCTTCACTCAAAAACAGAAGCTTCATCTTTTTCGCTGCAAGTGTCTTAAGTGTTTCTAACAAACCTAACATCAGCATCATCCCGTAGATTTTTAACTTCAAATCCTGCAGAATTAATTCATCCCCGGATATGAACCAATTTGAGGAGAAACGGAATTAAATAATTAAGTCAACTACTAAGTGCCTACTTAGTTGCAAATCACTTTTTTTGTTTAAAACGTGACTTTTTAAAAGATATTAAAATGAGAGCCAGAGGAAAACACTATTATTTTTCTGTTTCTGAATTTTCTTCCAAATAGTAAGAGTCTCAACTATTTCTCTCATCAAATTTTTTTCATTTGCTAGTCTCAATCCTAAAATACACATAGATGAAATCTTAATATTGGCTTTTCCTCTAATATGAAAGAAAACTAGAATGTTGCTAGATAAATCATTTCAGCCTAAATGTAGGTAGCTTTATATACCAGGTTATTACCGTTTCAGTGCCCAGGAGTCAATGAGTCAATTGCTGTTCTGGCTTAAATGATACACTCTCATAATTAAAAAAAAAAAAAAAAAAAAAAAAAAAAAACTCAATTTTTAGACATCTGACACATGGTAATGAATTTAAACAATTATTTTTTTCATAATGATGTATCACTCTTTAAAGATGAAGAGAAGGGCCTGACCGGGCGGTGGCTCAGTGGATAGAGCGCCGGACTAGGATGCAGACGACCCAGGTTTGAGACTCCAAGGTCCCCAGCTTGAGCACAGGCTCATCTGGTTTGAGCAAAAAGCTCACCAGCTTGCACCCAAGGTCGCTGGCTCGAGCAAGGGGTTACTTGGTCTGCTGAAGGCCTGCGGTCAAGGCACATATGAGAAAGCAATCAATGAACAACTAAGGTGTCGCAATGAGCAACGAAAAACTGATTGATGCTTCTCATCTCTCTGTTCCTGTCTGTCTGTCCCTGTCTATCCCTCTTTCTGTCTCTGTAAAAAAAAAAAGAGAGAGAGAGAGAGAGAGAGAGAGAAGGTCATGAATGGACTGTGGGTAGGATATAAAAAATTTGAAACAGTACCTTCATGCTGTTTATAAAATGACTAACCCCTCTAGATGTAAAGCTCCATACACTCCACGCTGGTAAAATGTGAGTTGAAAGAGTCCAGATAGTCATGAAGAGTTTATTTCAGACCCCAAAACTTTTTTTAAGCCCCAGTCATAGGCATTAGAGAAGGACTATTGACCAAAGTCATACATACAGGATTACCTGAGCTACCGCTACGATCAGCTAGCAACCCCTTGTTAGAATTACAAAATGCCAAAGTGGAAAAGGCCAACAGAGGTTCATTTAGTCAGTCTCTATTTTACAGATAAGGAAACTGAGGCCTGGAGGTGTTGAACAAATTGCTCAAGATCTGCATTAGAAAATGGCAGAGATGAAGTCAAACTCAAGGCTCCAGATTCTCGAGCCAGTGGGCTTTCCCATCTATGTCAATGCTCCTCAAGTGCTTAAAAAAGGTGGCTCCACAGGGCTTTGGGAGGGTCTGGGAATCCCTAACTTTACCACAAGCGCCCTGCAATTCTTAAGGTCAAGCAAGTTCGCAACATGCCGCTTCATCGCACTCCGCCTCCTGAACCTGAGGTGCGGCAGCTCAGCTGTCAGTTTCTGTTAATACATTTAGGGCCCTTCCAGGGATTAGAGGAGGGTGGAGACCAGATTCCCAGCCCAGCATCCTCCCTAGTATGTGGTATGTTTCAATGAAAGCAAGTCCTGTGCCAATTTCACCAGAAAAGCAAACATTTATCAGCAGGGAGGCACAAAAACAATCCACAACCTGTTCTTCAAAGAGCAGTTGTCTCCAGTCTCTGTCTTTAGAACTCTGTCTGACAAGCACCTTGCACAGAAGGTTCATTCTGAAGAAGCAAATATATTCTGACATCAGGACCAACCAACCCCAGGGTTGGGTCAAGGGACATTTCCTTTTAAGGGACAACAATGCAGCTTGAGTACTTACTACCCAGCATGTATTAAGGCTCTGGTGTCTGCCTAACACAGACACTAAAAACTCATACCTTGTTTATGCAGAGTGCCCACCTAATCTGTCTGCCAACCAGCTGTCTTCAACACTATTCATCTCACGAAACTCGCTCACACGCTCCCAAGGAGCGCCACGTACAGGTGCACAGGCTGAGAGCCACGCTGACCCTGTAGGAGCACCATTAGCACACACTCACGTGTGAATGGTATCCCCTATCGTTGGGCAACAAAATATATATAAATCTCCCTAAACTTGTACACTTCTAGAATCTAGGAGGAAAAAATCTGCTTTTCTGCACTATAAGAAAAAAAGCCAGAAAGTCATCTCTTCTCCTATTCTGTTTCTTTTTTTTTTTTAATTTTTTTTTAATTTTTTATTTATTCATTTTAGAGAGGAGAGAGAGAGAGAGAGAAAGGCGGGAGGAGTAGGAAGCATCAACTCCCATATGTGCCTTGACCAGACAAGTGCAGGTTTTGAACTGGCGACCTCAGCATTCCAGGTCGACACTTTATCCACTGCGCCACCACAGGTCAGGCCTCCTATTCTGTTTCAACAATTACATTTTATATTCACCCCGGAAGTCTCAAGGTGAAGTGGAAAGAGTTCTGGCCTAGAAATCAGAAGACTGTCTTCTATATGCCTCTTACTGGTTCCACAACTTCCATTTCTTTGTCTGTAAAATGGATATAACACAACTGGGCCTTACTACCTTATAAGGCTTTTTACTCAAACAATGAATCTAAAAAATATTTTTTCATTCATAAAAGCACTACATAAAAATAGTGTTATTATTAATTATAAAAAGAAACAAATCACACGGGGCTAAAAAAAATCAAACAGGACTGACTACCTGCTTCAGTACCTATTGATTTCTATGTAGCAAAGTCTGTTTTGATTGTTTACAGAGCCAACATGGAAACGCTATCCAAATTTCTTGCTGCTGTCACTACTTTCAATGAGAATAAAGTTTGACTTTCACAGAAAGGAATGGAGTGGGGGTTAAGCACAGAAACCTTAAAAAGGTAGACGGTTTATTTTTCATGTGTTTTTAAAACATAATTGTCTTGATCATTTAGATGAGCAGGAATCAATAATCGCAACCCCTCCCAAAAATTTCTGTAGTTATTCTTCCTGACACTGAGCATTAAGAAGCTATGTATTAGTTCAGTTCAAATATCTACTGAGCTGGGCCCCTCCAGGCATTGCTGTGAGCTTCGGTGCCCTCCAGGAACTCGCTGTCTACAGAGGGGAACAGAAGTGAACACACAATTCCAATCCACACTGGTGGAGGCAGTGATGGAGGTACATACCTGACGCCCGTGCCGGATGCCCTGGAGCACTCCCTCCAACCGGGCGATTTAGGGAAAGCAGTAAGGGTGCTTTTAAAGCATTTAAGGATGAGTAGGAGAAAAACAGGAATGTGCATCCTCCCCAATTTATGACAAAAAACTATTCTGAGTTTCTACCCATAAGATTTTGAGGAATGGCAAACTTGATGAAATATTTCTTCGCATCACTGAGACCAGCAGGGCTGGCCCACAGGACCAAAATGCTGTTTCTGTACTGCAAAATTAAAGCCCACAGGTTTTTAAAATAGCTCCACTCACAGTCTGTATTATTGGTGGAAACCCACCAAGCAACGAAATATTGTATGTGCCATTATTCCCCATGTATAAGACACTCCCATGTATAGACACAGCTTGATTTGGGGGCCTGAAATTTGGGAAAAAATGTATTACGTGAAGTTATTGAACTCAAGTTTTATTCATCATAAAATTCATACAACTCCTCATCACTGTCAAAACTCCCCCATCCATTAGCTTGTCCTCATCTGTGTCTGATGACGAATCAGTCTTCAACAATGAATGCAAAAACAAGCACGAAAAAGTGGGAAATGCAAGTAAAAAAAATCTACAACCACTGTATAAGATACACCCAGTTTTTAGACCCAAAATTTTCCCCCAAAATGTGCGTCTCATACATGGGGAAAGATGGTAGAATCCAGGCGCACTCTGGCTTCCGTGAGCTGCTCGGTTTAGTTACTTGCTCCTGGGGAGACTCATTAAAAAGTTTATCTGACAAGAAGGGGTGAAATGAAGTCACGTTATCCCTGGGACTGTTTACTGAATGCATTTGAACTCTGCTTCCCATTTCCACAGGATTCTAAAGGAAAGGACACAGCAGAGGGCCAGCAGGCGAGCCCATCTCAGCACATAACCTGGGCACATCACCTCAACTCTCTTGGGCTCCATTTCCTCTCTTGTTAGGGGCTCATGAAATATAAACCTAAAAGTAATACAAAATAATACTGAACATAAACTGTAATTGAAAAATAAAAAATTTTTAAAAGAGTTCATGAAATAGATGGTCTTTACAGACAAATCCAAATCTAAAAATCTACATGTCCATTACAATAAAGGATGTTACTCTGGCCAGAAAGGGTACCAAAATGACTTCAAAATGTAGTTTTTACTGGAATAGGGTTTGACGTATCTTTTAAAAAGAATCTTGACAGAAGCTAAATGAAAAAATGTACAGGTGTTTCACTTCTTTGTAGCATATAAAAAAGTGTGTGAAGGTGAAAAACCACAAAAACTAACATCTTTATAGTTCAACTGTACTTTCTTCTCTGTACATACACTTCTACTCTTAGATATAACTACATTCAATAAAAGCCGCCTTCTTCAATCATAAAAAAAAAAGAAAAGAAAAACGGCCTGACCAGGCAGTGGCGCAGTGGATAGAGCATCCGTCTGGGACGCGGAGGACCCAGGTTCGAGACCTCAAGGTCTCCAGCTTGAGCACAGGCTCATCTGGTTTGAGCAAAAAGCTCACCAGCTTGGTCCCAAGGTCGCTGGCTCAAGCAAGGGGTTACTCGGTCTGCTGAAGGCCTGCGGTCAAGGCACATATGAGAAAGCAACCAATGAACAACTAAGATGTTGCAACGGCAACAAAAAGCTGATGATTGATGCTTCTCATCTCTCTCCGTTCCTGTCTGTCCCTATCTATCCCTCTCTCTGTTCCTGTAAAAAAAAGAAAAAACAAACAAAAAAACTGATGAGCCAGGTTTTCTGGTGTGAAATCAAAACTATTTAAGAGTCAAAAGATTTTAAAACTTGTGAAAGGTTTTCAAAAGAGCTACTGCAGTCCCTTAGGACAACCTTAGTTTAGGGAATTTGGGGGGGGGGGGTGTATTGGTGCATATGTACACAAAGACAGAAAAGTGGTATGTTTAGAAAACAAAACTAGCAAATGAAAGAGTCCGTGACCTTCAGGGAGTTTTTTCTTGTTTCTTAATTCCCACAATAGATCAGTTTACCTAGATCTGCCTCATCGCATCATTCCTCAAGGGTAAAAGTCTCCTTCACCCACACAGACACGCCACACAGAAAAGGAATAGAAGCAACTAGTGATTAGGGAGATGACGGTGACATTCCACTAGGACAGTATATGCATGAGACCGTTATTCACATTAAGCACGTATCTTCTGCCCGTGTCCAACAAATTTTGAGGCCCCTTTGGTTTTAGCACCACCCCCACTTCTGACAGTTTTATGTTTTGTTTGGGGTTTAGTTTTTTTTGCTTGTTTCTGGGTTTTTTGGTTGGAATTGGGGGCAGGGCGACTCTCCCTGATTGGGAACTGTCCACAACTTACAAGGAAGCGTTGACGGCACAATGAAAGAGTTGAACTGTAAAATGTAAAACCATCAAATGGTAACTTCAGTACTTGAAGATGTATTCTAGCAAGCAACTGCATTTCATATTAAAGTACTGAAAACCTGAATTCAACTCTTCCAGTTGTAAGGTGGTTAAAGTACAGCTAAGTTCTAAGAGGGAAAAACATGGAAAACTAGCTATTAGAGACTGTCTCTGAAATGGTTCTACGACAGTATTTCATCCAGAGTTACTGAAATCTCCGAGTGTGTTACACCAACACCTCCCCTCCCACCCTGCAATTCATCAAGCAGTTTCAATTTATTCTTTATTCTCAGGATCGTGATCAAGTCCACGTACTAAAAAGGGGAGAAAACACACTAACATCAACTGAAAGTTTCTCTGCTTTGAGCCAGCAGGAAATTCCAGTTACTGCATTCACTGGAGCTATGTAGTTAAGCTGCTGAAATGAAATGGGTGCTTAGAGAGATCACTACGTAGGGGCTTAGACTTGATTTGCGGGGTTGGAAGAGGTCAAAGATGAATGGAATTCAGAGTCTAAGCTCAAGGTCAAGGCCCTACTGAGTCACAAAGAGATGGTCAAGGACAGACAGACAAAGATTGATACCAAAAAAGAAAAGCCTAAACTAACTCTGCACTTGTTGGTAGGTGAGAAGACCGGTACCTGGTGGCCAAAGAAGGGACGAGCAGTCCCAACGCTCCATGAGATCCCGAGACTTACAAACATCCTCCTAAGTCTCGGAGCTGCAATCACTATTACCCATACCTACACTGTCCCGTGGCTCTGGAACAGGTTACCTTCGCTGACCCTTTGCCCAGGATCTTGGCTCCTCCTCTGTGTACAGAGCCCCAGGGTCTGTTCTCAGTCTCCCACCCAGAGCGAAGCACCCGGCGGGGGCAGGGCCTCCCCAATTCCTCCTCTCTGCGCCCACTGCTGCTAGGCGGCCAACAACCTCCCGGAATCCCAGAGTCGGAGTGAGTCGGCGAGTGCCGCACGTGCCTGCCACCTGCCCGGCCGCCCTGTCTCGTGTCAGGCTCCCCCCACGGAGAGCCAGACACTCGCGAGGGTCCGGGGGTCCAGGGATCCGGGGCTGCGCGTGGCAGCCCAAGAGCCGGCCCGGGGCCGCCAGGGGGCGGGAGGGAGCAGCTCTCCGGGCACCTCCCCGCTCGTTCCCCTCCCCCGGCCCGCGGGCAACTCACGGATTTTCACTCGGCGGTGGTCGAGGCGCGCGGCGGCGGCGTGCAGGGCGTCGAGGCGGTGGTGCAGCGCGGCGGTGCGGAGGCCCAGCGCGGCCGCCTGGCCCTCGAGCTCGCCGAAGATGTCCCCGGCGCACCGCGACAGGTCGGCGAGCTGCGCCAGCAGGCAGACCAGGGCGTGCGAGCTGACCTGTTCCAGCGAGCGGAAGAGTGGCGCGCCCGTGGCCCCGGCCGCCTCGGGCCGGCGCAGCCGCGCGGGCTCCACGCTCCTCGGGTGGAAGGGCATGGCCGGGGGCGGGCGGCTCGCGCTTGGGCTCGCGGCGACGCGGGCCGCCCGGGGCCAGCAGAGCCCTTAAGCCGCCCCCCGTCGGCGCGGGGCGCGAGTCCGCATCCAACACAAAGAAAAGTCTCGGGCAGCGGCGGGCGGCGAGGGGCAGCCTGGAGGCGCTGCCGCTGGGAGAGCGGGAGGACGGCCCGACGGGCGCGCGGGCAGAGGAGCCGGCGGCAGCCCGGGCGGTCGCGGGGAAGAGCTCTGGACGGTCCGAGCAGCGGCCGCCTGGCGCCCGGCGGCGTCCCTCCGCCCGCCGGGGGCTGGGGGCCGGGGCCGCGCGGCGAGAGGAAGGGCCGGAGCCAGCTCCCGGGCGGGGGGCGCGGCGGCCGCAGTGGCGAGCGGAGCCGCGAGTCCCGCTGAAGTTTGCAGGGAGGCAGGAAAGCGCCGGCGGCTCCTTCCCTCCCTCCCGATTGGAGAGGGAGGAGGAAGCGAGGGAAGTGCCGCCGACACCGGGCGAGAGGGAGGGGAGGCGAAAGAAAGGAAAGGGGGAGGAGAAAAGGGCCGGCCCGGGGAACCACCTGCGGCTCCCGCGGCCGCCGCGCCCTGCGCCCACGGGAGGTGGCGGCCCCGCGCCTCAGCGCACCCTGCCGGGCCAGGCACGGCCGCACAGCCCGGGGCTCCCGCGGCGCCGCCCCGCTCCCCTCCGACGCCCACCGGCCGCTGGGCCGGGTCCTCGCCAGTTCCCCGGGCCCGGCGCGGGGAGGGGTGGGGCGTAGCGTGGGCGCCGCGGAGGCGGAGGCGCCGGCCCGGCGGAGGCGAGCCCCGCTGGGCTGCTCACCTGTGCTCCTGCCCGCGGGGGCCCTGAGTCAGGAGCGCCCAGCCCCACGGGAAACGCCCGGAGGGCCCCATGGATCCACCTGATCTCTCCAAGCCCCACTCTGGAAGGTGCCAAGGCTTCCGGACGCTGGGGGACCTAAAAGAGGACCTGAAATCGTCCAGTAGCCAAGGATTCGGTAGCGGACTAGGTGTCCTCCCGATAGAAAAACCTCTTTTGGGGATTGGTGCGGGACGTGAACGGGGTGGAGTTCAAGAGACGACTTCTTAACAAAGTGGTCTCTAACTGTAAAGGCCCCAGCTGAAGTGTGCCGAATGTAGGTTTTCCCCCAAGTACGAGATTGGGATGGAAAGGGGTGTGTGGAACCCGAACTTAGAACCCTGAGTTTGGTTCCTGGAAGACTGTTAAGCTAAAGGCTATTGATATCATGGTTATGGGATACCCACTAACTCAAACCTTCTGGTTAGAAGTATTTGAGAAGACTCAGTCCAATATCCCGAGGCTCAAGTCCCACTTACCGCTATGTTTGCTCAGAAAAGGAATCTCCACTTCTTTGGTTTCTGCCCCCCAAGTGACCCAAACTGCTGCACTGTTGGAACTGGCTGCAGTTTGGGAATTGGGTGTTCCAAAGCCGTGCTGATTGCACTGCAAAGTGGATTCCCTCTTCGAAGGAAGACAGCGAAATGCAACACAGGCCTGAGAGAGAGAGCATCGCCACAGGAAATTTAGTAGACAGAAATGTTTTTTGGTCTTTCCCTGTTGCGCAGAGATCTTTTTTCACAATATGGGCAAATATGGTCTCATAGTCACTGACCACCTTCAGGGTTGTTATGGAGTACATAGGAGCTTCTGCTGTCAATGAAAAAAAAATGCTCTGAAATGTATCAAGCACTGCATAAACATCAGGTACAGTATAAAAGCGAGCTGTTTCCTCAAGAAATATTTATTGAGTGCCTGTGTGTGCTGGAGATGTGTGCAGAGCTGGCTGGCTCCATCCCTGCCACCATGAGGCTCCAAGCTAGTGGGCCACACAAATCATCTTTCAGTTAGATACCATACAATCCACTTATTTAAAGGGTACATTTCAGTGTTTTTTAGTATAGTCACAGGCATATAAACATCACCATAATCAATTTTAAGACATTTAATCATACCCTCTATCCCCCACCCACCCAAAAGAAACAATTATCTTTAGTATTCACTAGTTTTTTGTTTTGTTTCTATGTATCTGCCTCTTCTGGACAATTCATATAAAGGAAATCACACAATATGTGCCCTTGTGTGTCTGCCTTCTTTCCCTTAACATAAGGGTCACCCATGTTGTACCATATATCAGTACTTAATTCCTTTTGACGGCTGAATAATGTTCCATTGTATGGATATACCAATGTTGTTTATCCATTTATCCACTGATGAACATTTGAGTTTCCACTTTTTGGCTACTATGAATATTGCTGCTATGACCATTCTTGTTCAAGTTTTATGTGGACATGTTTTAATTTCTCTTGAGTATACACCCAGAAGAACACTGCATTATAACTAAGTTTAACTGTGTCAGGAACTGCCAGACTTTTCCAAAGCAGCTAGACCATTTTACAATCCCACCAGCAATGTAAGAGGGCTCCAATTCCTCCATAGCCTCACAATACTTGTCTTTTTTACTATATCTATCCTAATGGTTGTAGAGTGGTATCTTGTTGTGGTTTTGATTGACATTTCCCTGCTGGCAATGATTTTGAGCATATTTTCATGTGCTCATTGGTCATTTGTCTATCCTCTTTGGAATAAGATTGCATACATTTGGAGAACTGTTCATATCTTTTGCCCATTTTTAAAATTCAATTAATGTCTTTTTATTAAGTTGTAATAGGTCTTTATATATTCTACATGCATGTCCTTTATCATGTATAACATTCACTCACTAAACGCTTCAACAGTTTACTGTGGTTAAGCATTGTTCTTTAGTTTATTCACTCATCCTGCTCATCCCTTGAGACTCTGCTTGATCTGAAACAAATATGGTTAACCACATAATCCAATATAGTGTAAAGGGAGCAAGGACTTTCTGTAAATTTGTAATCTTGGGGAAAAATGAATAAAACTTTTTTTTTTTTCTGAAGTTGGAAACAGGGAGGTAGTCAGACTCCCGCATGCGCCCAACCGGGATCCACCTGGCATGCCCACCAGGGGGCGATGCTCTGCCTATCCGGGGTGTCGCTCTGTTGCAACCAGAGCCATTCTAGCACCTAAGGCAGAGGCCATGGAGCCATCCTCAGTGCCCGGGCCAACTTTGCTCCAGTGGAGCCTCAGCTGCAGGAGGGGAAGAGAGAGACAGAGAGGAAGGAGAGGGGGAGGGGTGGAGAAGCTGATGGGCGCTTCTCCTGTGTGCCCTGGGAATCGAACCTGGGACTCCTGCACGCCAGGCCAACGCTCTACCACTGAGTCAACCAGCCAGGGCCAATAAAACTTTTTGATAAAATGATTTCACTACTCCAGAAGCTGAACTTAAACTATATGTAGCTAGAATATTGAATAAACAGGATTCATGAAATGTACCCATAAAAGCAACTTAATTTTTGTTGCCCACTGTTTCTTTAAGAACTTGTACACAATTCAAATGCGATAAGAGATATTTACCTAGAACCTATATGTTCTTATTGATCAATGTCATCCCATTATATTTAATTTTCTAAATTAAAAAAAACAAAAAGCTGTGTAATGAGGTTGTTCTTCCTCTTCTACGGAATGGCAACGCAAGCAATCCCACAACTATTTTGCACTTTCTCAGATAATAGAAAACTACTGTTACTTTAAGAGATAAGACATGCTCTCATTTCAGTACAGATGCTCTGCCTTATGATGGAGTTTCATCCTAAATTGAAAATATCTTAAGTTGAAAATGCATTTAATAGAGGACACTGTAGAGTATCTGTTGCTTACCCTCCTGAACGTGTCGCTGACTGAGAACCATGGTTCACTGGCACTGCCCAGCATTATGAGTGCTAGCCCAGGAAAAAAACAAAATTCGAAGTATGATTTCTACTGGACGTGTATCACTTTGAGTCATAAAATCAAAACATCGTTAAGTAGGGGACCATCTGTAATTAAAACCTGGCCCCATTCCCCAGCCAGGACTTTGTACGGTTAGAAGTCAGAGCAAAGGACTTGGTCCTCCTCCATCTCACCCTCCCCCACCAGCTTGCTACCCAGAGTATGAGGAGGAGGAGAGGACACAGCAGCAATGCATGTACTGGACTGGTACTCTGACAAAATGGCATCGCATTCCCTGGGCCTGGGGAAGTTTGAAGCTGACTCTTCCATAAACATTTTTGTGGGCCCTTACTCGAAATGTTTGACCATACCTACTAAGACACAAGCAATGAATTCTGTTTATACTGCCTCTATGTTGGTTTTTCCTCAGCCCACTCCACAGACTGTCACTGTTGGGGGTCCTATCAACCCTCTCTAAGTGAGACCTTTTAGACAGACTCCCTATTAAAAGTGATCTGAGGCCAGCTTTCCTACTAGAGACTTCACAGATGGTCTCTGAGGTCCCCATACCTGTAAATGCTCGTGGATGAAAGGCAGAGCCATTACTCCCAGGGACAGCCCTCTACTGTGCTGCCATGGGTTGCAGTACCTTCCTCGGGTGGGAGGCTGGCACATGTCCACTGTCAGCCAGGCATATATACCAAGCTTTCTGAGTGTTTCTAGAGAAGTCTTTCTCACTTGGCTTGATGCCAGATGCCAATGCCCCAGCCTTTTGGGGGGTGAGGGAAGGACTCCCACTCCTATCTAAAAATCTTCCCTTCAAAATCCTCCAGTCAGTCACCTGACCCTTTTGAACCCTCTGTATGAATGAGCACCTAACCAGCTCATGACCATTTGAAATTTCCACATCAGTCTTCATCACAACTCATTTAGATACCTAATATCTGTCATTTCTTGATGCATCAGTCACATCTTCCCATTTAACATCCTGAAAAATAGTGTACAAAATAGAATCAAATATACCAACTTATTCCAAGAAGAATTTAATGCCACCTACTAAATGAAGGGAAGTGAGAGAAGAAACTAGTTTGGGAGAAAAGAGGCTTGGTGTGACAGGCAGTCAGAAGTGTCTGGAGCAGGTAAAGATCTGGGGGAGGGATTCAGACAAGGACTGGAAGCCATAGATCTGATACCTAAAGCCATGAGAACAGGTGTCCTGAGGCTAATAGGTGAGTACTGTATAAGGATGGAGGAGCAGAGAGCTAAGGCCCAAGCAAAGGAAAGCCCAGGCAGGTGCAAGAGGAGAAGAAAGGAGCATTGAAGGAAACGGGGAGGAGGAAATCTGAGTGATGACTTTTAACAATCCCAAGGTTAAAGAGGCTTAAGATAGACAAAGTGGTCAATAGAGGAAGAGAGAGGTAAGCAGGGGAGGGGTCATGGCAACCTTCAAAAAAGCAATTGTATTATGACAGTGGGGGCAGAAGCCAGGTTTCAGTGATGAACAGAGAGGACACACAGATGATAGAACTGGAATTTTCACAGAGAAAACCGCCATGCAAAGAGGCTCAGAAACTAGTTAGCAGAAGCAATATAATAAAAACACACAACATTTTTACTCTAAATAGTGCTTGAAAACCAGGTATGGCTGAAACTGCCAGCCCTCCTGGGCCAGCCTCCCTTTTTCTGCTGCAGAACTCGTTCACCAGTGTGTCCAGCCGCTTCAGAGAAATCATCATTTATCTGTCCCAGTCTGTTTGTTTTAAATTTATTTATTCATTTTAGAGAAGAAAGACAGAGAGAGAGAGAGAGAGAGAGAGAGAGAGAGAGAGAGAAAGGAGGGAGGAGCAGGAAGCATCAACTTCCATATGTGCCTTGACCAGGTAAACCCAGGGTTTTGAACCAGTGACCTCAGCGTTCCAGGTTGACGCTTTATCCATTGCGCCACCACAGGTCAGGCTATCCTAGTCTGTTTTGACAGTGATGAGTCAGGTGTGACCCAGTTCTAAGCCAATGAAATTGTAGGGAGAAGCAAGAGCCTTCGGAGAAATGGTCCCCTCCCTGATGAGAAGAGAATCAGGAGAAAGGCTCTCATTCTCATCTCTCTGGTCAGACCCTTGCCTCCTGCCTTTGATGCACTCAGGTGAGGATGTGATGTCTGAAGTTGGGCCAGGATCTTGAGAACCAACAAGGGCCAACCAGGAGAATCAAAGCACCACGCAAACGATGAACTTCGCCCATAAGGATGACTCCATGCACCTAAGGGGTAAATCCTCAAGTCCGGAGACCAGGAACATTTGCACCACTGGGGAGCTTGTTAGAAATGCAGTTTAGTCCCCACAATCTCCCCATACATTGATTAAAGGAGGATCTGCCTTCTCCACCTAACTTATCCTGTGTATTGTCTCAGTTTACATCCCTGTTGGTTGGGCTTCTTCTTTTATAAGAAGAGGTGATCGAGGGATTGAAGAATCTAGAGGGAATTAAGTGAAAATAGAAGGCTGAGACCAAGAACATAAATGAAGTCACCAGGGGGCCTAGGTCTCAGTAAGGAGAAAGCAGAAATCATCTGTGTGGAGTGGATATAAGAAAGAGGAAAGAGAATATCTTCATGACTCAACAAGTAAATAAGAGTGTTACTGAATGAGGGCTCAAGTGAGCTGGGCAGCTTGAGTCAGGAGGGGGCCAGATGTCCGTGGATCTAACTTTTCCTGTACCCTAAAAGCCCCAGAGCACAGATAGCAGATGGCTGCAGATTAACACAGAGGAAACTTCGGGGAGACTAACATCATGATTAAGGTCATCACTTAAAGGCTGACTGGAGTATGAGGTGGAGAGAAAGTGGTAGACAAAGGTATGTGAACGGCCTGGGGACAGAGGGCGGAGAATGTCGTCCTGCCATCCCGGGAGGACCAAGAGCATGTTTAGTGGCTGTAGAGGGCTAACGAGAACGTGGGACATCAGACAAAGCCCAGAAAAGGGGCACCAAATGTGAAATATCAGAGATAGAACAATGACTTACAGTTATGCGAACTGAAAAAACAAAAGAAATGTTCTTCAAAAGAAAGGAAAGCAAACTACACCAATTGGCCAGGAGCTGTGTAGTTCACGTATTCTTAGTAATTATCCAAAAGGTAAAAATTAGAATCTCTCTTTAGTAGAAATAAAATAATTCAATTTATTTGAAAAATGTTTTCTACAGAGCTCAATAAATCTTTTTTTCCCCTGCAGCACTCAGTAAATCATAAAAAATGACTCAAACTTTAAATGATAACAGATAATGGTCTGTCTGTCACTTCGAGGGCTTCAATATAAATTGAAGCCAAATATATTAGTTTCCTCAGGCTGCCATAACAAATTACCTCAAACTGAGTGACTTAAAACAATAGAAATGTATTGTCCCACTGTTCCGGAAGCTAGAAGTCTGAAATCAAGGTGTCAGTAGAGCCTGTTCCCTCCGCCCCCGGAGGGGAGAACCCTGCCTTGCCTCCTCTGGCTTCTGGTATTTGCTGACAATCTGTGTCCCTTGGCTTATAGATGGAAGCATCATTCCAATCTCTGCCTCCACTGTCACACAACCGTCTTCTCCCTGTGCATCTGTGTCTCTGTGTCTCTCCACTTTTAAGACCCCCAATCATAATGGATTAAGGACCCGCCCTACTCCAGTAAGACTCCATCATAACTGACTACATCTGCCAAGATCCTACTTCCAAATAAGGTCATATTCTAAGGTACTGAGGAAAAGGACTTCAACATAACTTTTGGGAACCACAATTCAATCAATGACAGAAACAAACTGTTTTAGGTTAATTATTTAGTCCAAGGCAATCTGCATGCCTGACTTACTTTACTAGAGGCAAAAAATAATGGCACATTACTGCCTAGTCCTGGTTCTGGACCTCTCTGAGTGGGGTACGGGGCACTGGGGGGGGGGGTGATGGGACGGAAACTCTGGGTGATGCTGGGGTTCCGGGCTGCGGTCACGACACTCCTGACGGTCGTTCCTGCGTGGTGTCACGCCTCCTCTACATTGCAAACATTCGGGAAGTGGCTGGGCTCTGTCCCATGACTCTCTTAATCTCTGCTCAACAGTCATCAAGAATGGAGAAAGCAGGACAGGAGGCCGTAGGCCACATCTGTATGTGAATCACAACCAGCACTCCCTATCTCCTTGTCCATTAACATACTTGAAGAGGGAATAGAAAAATTCTATTAAATCAATCCCAAGACCAAACTTGCAGAAGTTTATATATATGCTGTAAAGACTACAAAACCAAGTGGAATGTAAAATAAGTCCTAATGGAGTAGATAGCATTTTCCAATGTTTGATATATAGTACAAATTGTTATTGCATTAGAAGTCTGATGGTTGATGCATTATTAGTATTATCTTATCCAGTAGAGAAGAAAAGCAACAAATTATGACATGAAAAAAATGTAATAGGTGCTACAAAATGTAGCATGTACCATATTTCCCCATGTATAAGATGCTTCCATGTATAAGACACACTTTAATTTGGGGGCCTGAAATTTGAAAAAAAGTGTATTACATAAAATTATTGAACTCGTTTTATTCATCATAAAATTCACACAAGTCCTCATCACTGTTAAAACTCCCATCCATTAGCTTGTCCTCATCTGTGTCTGATGACGAATCACTGTCTTCAACAATGAGCACAAAAACAAGCGTGAAAAAGCAGGAAATGCAAGATAAATATCTACAACCACTGTATAAGACGCACAGAGTTTTTAGACTCCAAAATTTTCCAAAACAGTGTGTCTTATACATGGGGAAAACGCGACATTCTCTGCCCATACAATACGTAGTTCATCTGCAGGATTTGCCAGGGGATAGAAGCTTCTGGCTAGCCACTCTGGAGACCTCTACACAACAGAGGCCTTTCTGCTTCTAACAAGACACAGACAGGCAAGTGGCAATTTCCCCCAAATTAAAAATGACCCTGGTCTTTGTAATCAAAGATCTTCAAATACAAATCTGGTTGCATCAACTCAAAACCTTTAAAGCTTTTCCATTGCCTTTAGGATGATCTATAATGAGGGCCCTGAAGCCCAGAGGCTCAGTCTGGACCACTCTCTCTCTGCCATTGGCATTTCCCGCCTCCGCCCCCTCCTCCTCCTCCTCCTCTCCCTGCTCCCTCTGCCCTGTGTCTTTGTCGTCGTGCCCCCTTCCCACCTTCAGCATTTTTTTTATTTTACATATTTTTAGTTATTCTTTTTTTTTAAAATTAACTTATTTATTTATTGTGTTTACATAGATTCTAGTGTCTCCCCAAAAGCTTCCCCCCTCCCCCCGTATTCCCCTCAACATCTCCCTCACCCCCTCCCAACAGCTCCCTCCCCCCTTCCCTTCAGGTTTAATTCCATTCCTCAATTCACATTGTTCCTTGGATTCCTCAAATGAGTGAGGTCATATGATATTTTTCTTTCTCTCCTGGCTTATTTCACTCAACATAATAGTTTCCAAGTCTATCCATATATTTGCAAAATGTAAGATTTCCTTCTTTTTCATGGCCCCATAGTATTCCATTGTATATATGTACCACAGCTTTTTAATCCACTCGTCCACTGACGGACACTTGGGCTGTTTCCAGATTTTCGCTATTGTAAACAAAGCATTTCTTACACCTAAACTAATTCTTACAGCATGCCACAGGCTCCTCCCTCCAGGACTACAAAGGCCATCTCTCCATCAACATCCTCAGGATACAGTTATTGAATTGTCTACACATCTGTCACCTAAATTATATTCCTACATCTTGTCTATACAAATATCAAAAACCTTACTGAACTCATGCTGCCATTCTTCTGCCCTACAAGTAACCATCTCAGGAAGAAATTAAGGACCTGTGGTCCAAAGAAACAAAACAGCTATAGAAAATAATGTGCACCAAATAAATATCATTTAAAATCTCAACCAGAGCACGTAAAACCAAATTCTTTACAGTTATTCAGATATAATATACAGAGTTTACAAGAACAAAGGCAAACATAAAAGAAAACCTGAATCAGCACTAGGGCAGAAACATTTCTCGTAGCCAGTTTCACCGTCTCACAGAGAAGGAGGCAGGAGTACCAGTAGTATCCGCCATATTATTTGTAGCTGTTATTTTTATGTGTATACTTTAACTAAGTTACCTATTAGCAGAGGTGGATTTATCGGCAGGACACTGGGCTTGCGCTCTGGGCCCCAACTTCTGAAGGGCCCCGCAAAACCCCAACTTTATACTTTTTTCTAGTGACACCAAGTTTAGTTTCATATGTGCAACTTTAACATTAATAGTACATAATTTTTTTATTTATTTAAAAATATGCTTAACATGTATTTTTATTTTCCCTGTCTCTCTTTTTTTTAAGGGGCTCAATATTTTCTTCTGCACCCGGGGCCTCAACCGACCTTAATCCACACCTCTGCCTATTAGTAAACTGTGTCAGCTTCTTTCCATAGACTATTCTCTATAGAATTGTTTTTACCCAATAGCTTTTTGAAAGCTCAGCTGGCCTTCACCAAATGACAACACAAGAAATAGCTTAGAAACGCATTATTTTGTTTGCTATGAATATTGTTTAATACAGCTTCACTTAAGAAATTCATTTTAAAACTTATGGTAGGAAAAGCATTGCTTCCCAGAAGAGATGAGAATGCTTTTTCTCTCACGGTTAATCAAAAAATTTTACGTGACCTTAGTTCCCTTTTCACTTTGGGTTCAATGCAGCTTAAAGGCAAATTCATGTCCTAATGTAGCATCTGTGCGGCCCTCCTGGGTATATGTGTCCTATTTCCAAGTGATACAGGCACCACAATTATTAACCTTCTACTCTATTTCCCATGGCCACACTTTTTTAAAAAGTATTTTTTTACATATGTGTGTATACACACACACACACACACACACACACACACACATTACTTCTGGTGAGCTACCTCAAATGCCTGTTTGCAAAAGGTGAAGTGTGCATTAAATTTAAATTATAAATAAACTAATCCTTTAATATGGGTACAATCATTTCCAATTAACCCTACTCTTATTGTGTGTAGTGTTCTAAGATCACACACATAGTTTATACATTATCAAGGGGGGAACCTGAACTGAGCCCACCCGATAATTACAGTGGCCACCCTGCTGCCCAGCCTGGGCACACCGAGCAAGCCCCGCCCCCTGGGGGTGCGCCAGGTCATCTCAGCCACACAGGAGGCCTTTCTCCTTTCCCGTGCCCATGCACCAAATACGGTTTCATGAGAGAATGAGGAGGGTCAGATGAATTTATCACTCAATAAACTCATATTGCCTGACCAGGCGGTGGCGCAGTGGATAGAGCATCGGACTGGGATGCGGAGGACCCGGGTTCGAGACCCGAGGTTGCCAACTTGTGCGCAGGCTCATCTGGTCAGAGCAAAAAAAACTCACCACCTTGGACCCAAGGTCGCTGGCTCAAGCGGGGGGTCACTCAGTCTGCTGTAGCCCCACGGTCAAGGCGCGTGTGAGAAAGCGTTCAATGAACAACTAAAGTGTCACAATGCGCAACGAAAAACTGATGATTGATGCTTCTCATCTCTCCGTTCCTGTCTATCCCTCTCACTGACTCTCTCTCTGTCTCTGTAAATAAATAAATAAATAATCTTTAAAAAAAAATAAATAAATAAACTCATATTATTTTCCTCCTCCAAATTTTAATTAAGGGTCTTAATTCTATTCTTCTTTCCTTCCTCCCTCTTCTGGCCGTTTAATTATTTCATTCTTCATCTTCAAGAAGAAGAAACGGGCAAACATGACCAAATGTTAGGCTATTTAAAGTGTGCACTACCCAAGAGAAGGAAAAAATTGAAGACCAATTCTCTAGAGTCCAAATGGAAAATTAAGGACATTCCTTTCTTATGTTAGGAAGCTCTAAAAAAAAAAAAGTTTCTTCTAGAATTATCTGTTGAGATTGCTTATATTTCCTACAGTAAACATCTAAATTGTCCACCTCTTTTTGATCACGGAGATCTAAGCAAGGCATGGTCAGGAAAATGTTCCTTTCCCAATTACAGAGATATTATTTTAACTTGAGGCTGCTTGATTTACTTTCTATTCCCCTTCATTTTCAACCTCTAGTTAAAGTTAATATATGTATATAATATTCTTTGAGAAAGTTAATTATGTAAATACAAGCAAGGTATAATTTTCTTACTTATTAAGTCTCTAGGAGAAAAATCTATACTGAAGAAAAAAAATGCGTTCAGATATGTATAATCCTCTGTTTTCATTTTCCCCACATCTCTAAGAAGGGCTACTTGTAATTCTATTTCTTTTGAAAAATGCAAAATGTTAGAATTTTTCATTATTGTATCATGCTTCAATAAGAAAACACTGTCAATAACAGAATAATTCATCATCTTGTGCAGGTAATTGATTATTTGTAATACTGCAAGGACCAAAACCAAAGAGCTTTTTCATTAATTTAGGAAACTGGAGCATTCTCAGAAATTTCCACAATAATACATCTTAGTCAGAGGTGAATTTACTGTGCAGATAATGAAGCTAAGGCCTCAGGAACCATATCAACATGTTCAGAGGGTCACACAGATCGCAAAGTTTGCAAAAGCCAATCCTTTAATTTATTTTTCTTCAAAGATGGACTCCAAAATTGCATAAGCTTCAGGCTGCCTAAAACCCGGATCTATGCCTCATCTCAGTGAAACGCAACTCGGTAGTTTCTTTTTCTCAGCGTAAGCTATAACTACAGCAAATCAGCTCTCCTCTGTAAGATGCTGTTTAAATTGCATAAGACTGAGGAAAAATGTGTGCCTGTGTGAGTCATTTATGTTCGACTGTTTAAAAAGTAATGTGGGAATACAAAAAAATGGCTTTTTTAATATTCATGTAAGTCCGACTGTAATTTCAATCTTTAGCTTTTAACTTCTATTCATAATATAATCATAACTCACATTTCCTAATAGACTAGGAGAACTTGGCAGTAATTCAATATTTAATTACGATTTCACAGACATGACCAGATTTTTAAATATCTGCACCCCTCAAATATACCTCCCTCAACATTTCCGCTTCCAAAGTATATTTTTTTAAAAAAACTATAACAACCATAAAAAATTACATATCCATTATGACCTGTTGGTTTTTATAGAAAACTATAGTTTTCTCAAATCAGAACAGTCACGAAATGTGAACATCTTTTATCAAAGAACACTGTGTAGTTTAAATCTAGCAATTATAATCCTAAATGATGCTTACTAATCTTGGCTACCAGGAAGTTAGAAAGAAAGGTAATTCATAACACAGCTTGGTACCCAAAACCACCTAGATTTTTGTGGTCCATAGTCAATACCTCAAATTATACTGGGAAACAAGCAGGCGGCCCACGGGAAATGTGAGTACAGTTCTGAACAAGTTATGATTTTATTCCTTGTAGCTGGTGGCTCTCGGCTGTAAAGAGGATGGACTGCATGATCTGCCCCTTCCAGATGGCCCCGCAGAGTGTGCTCAGACAACAGGCCTAAAGCTAGCAAAGCACCTCGCATAATACACACCAGGCTGTCGGAGTTTCACTCATAATAAATGCTTACCCCTACATATCCGTGGCTCATGTTCTATGATGATTATGGCAAACCAATACTATCTACTGCTCAGGTGACCTTGACCACAATCTCCACCGGGCTCAACCTCTGCACCCCTTCCACAAAGTCACTTATACACAGTACAGATTCCAGAGTCGAAATAAAAGGTTCAGTGGTGTGTTTCTGCAGCTTGAGATGGAAGAGATTAGGTCAAGGCTGAGTATCTTAACATCTGGGGAGTGGGGGTAAGAGGAGACAGCCGAAAATACCACACTGTGTCCTGATATCGGAGTTACAATAGTGACTTCCTGCTCTAAAAGTGACTGACACTTTCCAGGTACATACCACAAGCTGGGCATCATGCCAAGGCCTGTACATGAATTACTTCATTTAAATATCTACAAACAGGCCTGCGAAGGAGGTTTATTATTACTGCCAGACAGGTGAGTACACAGATTCAGCGAGATGTTGTACCAGCGAGGAGCTAAGGAGTGATGGAGACGCTCTGGATTTAAATTCAGCCTGTCTGCCTCAAAAGCTTGGATATGGAAACATTATGGCATTGTTTCCCAAACTACAGAACAGAATCTCTGGCAAACGGGATTTTATTGGGTGCACAGATGCTTCATTAAATATCGAGAAAGTCATGTTCTTCTGAAAGTCATTCAATCCTTCGTTGCCTATCAAGGAGAAAGACGCAGCCTGGTGCTGTCCTGGCAAACGTCTCTAACCTTGGGCAGGCAGTGGTATCTGGCTGGACTTTAACAATAGTTTCATGGTATTTATTTTGATATATTTTATGTTGATGGAACATAACATGGGTTTTTCATTATGAAGTAAAACAAAATTTTCCTTTTCAGTATAAATACTTAATAGTGAACATATTTAAAGAAAATTATTAAGTAAATGTGATAATCAGCTTTATGGCTAGGTGACAGTACCTCCTTATCACATCAAATGTTAATCTAGGCTATCATATGAAGATATTCTGTAGATATGACTAAAATCCATAACCATTTCATTTTAAAATAGGGAGATTAGCCTGGCCAGGAGGTGGCACAGTAGATAGAGCCCTGACCTAGGATGCTGAGGACCCAGGTATGAAACGCCAAAATTGCTGGCTTAAGCACAAGCTCACCAGCTTAAGCACAGGGACACCAGCTTGCGCAATGGATCATAGATATAAACCCAACGTCGCTGGCTTGAGTGAAGATTCACTAGCTTAGCCGGAGCCCCTGGTCAAGGCACATATGAGAAAGCAATCAATGAACAACTAAGGTGCTGCAACTATGAGTTGATGCTTTTGATTTCTCCCCCTTCCTGTCTGTCTGTCTGTCTCTGTCTGTTTCAATAAATAAATATAAATAAAAATAGGTAGATTATACTGGATTATCTGGTGGGTCCAATGTAATCATGAGGGTTTTTAACAGGAAAAAGGGAGGGGCAAGAGAGAGTCAGAGAAGGACACGTGAGGTCAGAGGTCAGAGTGAGGTAGCCACAAGCCAAGGAATGTGGGCAACCTCTAGGAGGAGGGAAAGGCAGGGAAATGCACTCTTCCCCTAGAGCAGAGGTTCTCAACCTGTGGGTCGCGACGCCGGCGGGGGTCGAATGACCAAAACACAGGGGTCACCTAAAGCCATCGAAATCCCCGCGGGGGTCGCGATCCACAGGTTGAGAACAGCTGCCCTAGAGCTTCCCAAAGAGATGCAACCCTGTGAACATCTTGACTTTACCCTTTGAAATTGACTTTGGACTTTCAACTTCCAGAGCTGAAAGAGAATAAATTTATGTTAAGTCACTAAATTTGTAGCACTTTGTTACAATGGCAGCAGGAAACTAAAACATTCACCTATGATGTTGGTCACAAATGACAGAGTAAGCCAGGTGGTATAAGTTACAACAGCCGCCTAAAAATCCAAGGGTCAGACTGCTTGTTACATGTTAGAATAGCACTCTTCTCCATACATTTGAAATACGTTAGTTTATGTCTGTTAAAATGTTGGCCCTGGCCAGTAGGCTTGATGGTAGAGTGTCAACCTGGCATGTGGAAGTCCCGGGTTCAATTCTTGGTCAGGGCAAACAGGAGAAGCAACCATCTCCTTCTCCTCCCCTCCTGCTCCTCCTTCTCATTCTCTCTGTTCCCTTCTGCAGCCATGGCTCAGTTGATTTAAGCACATTGGCCCTGAGTGCTGAAGATGGCTCCATGGAACCTCTGCCTCAGGCACTAAAAATAGCTCAGTTGCTAGCATCAGCCCCAGACAGGGATCACCAGGTGGATCCCAGTTGGGGCACATGCGGGAGTCTGTCTCTCTATCTCCCCTCTCTCACTTAAATAATAAAAAAAAATTTTTTTTAATTAGTAATGAGTCATCAGCAGGCAAAATAATCATTGTTCCTAAGTGAGCTAAATTCGTAAACTGAATTTCTGACACAAAGTCAGGTTAATAATCATCAGCGGCTCTGCTAAAAAAAAAAAATGGCCCATTGAGACCTGTGAGGTATCCACGGATAGCTTAGATGAGAACAGACTGGACTACATAATCATTCCCACATATCAAAGAGTTACAAAAACTAGTTATATTTCTCTGCTTTTCCAATGTTCTCTGTACAAGAGTTTTTTGTCTGAGGAATTGCAAAAAATGTTTAAATGAATATTGAAATAGCAATTCAATAATTCCAAATTTCAGGAAGGGAATGGATAAAAGCTGAAAACACTTTCAGAAAGGTTTACTAGGCCTTAAAAGGAAAATGTTATCTGAGAGCAATTTAGGCACAATTATTATAAAATGAGGACTGGGAGCTGGGTGCATTGAACGTGAGACGCCACAGCTGGATTACAGACTCCATGAGAGCCGGGAACTGGCCTTCCCTGTGCTCTGGGGCAGGCCTGTCACCCAGGAACAGAGCCTGACCCACTGTAGTTACTAATACAAACAAACTAACCCCAATTAAAAAAGAAAACACATTATTACGCTGAAAAAATACAAAGATAAATATGAATAAGTATACACTCCATGTTCAAGCCCATAATAAATTGTTAAGTAATCCTGGTTGGCAAAATAAGCATCATCACTAAGTGAGCTATACAAACTCTTTAGACTAAATTTTAAAAGACTAACTTAGAAAGACTAAATCATTTTAACCACAAACTTCGTATGTTATTGAGAAATACAAATGTTGAAAGAATTCATCACCAGCAGACCCACGCTTTAAGAAATATTAAGGAAGTCATTCAGGCAGAAGAAAAATGATACCAGATGGAAATATGGATCTAAACAAAGAAATAAAGAGTACTGAAAATAACAGCTACATGGGTTTTTAAACAATTCTTCTCACATCAATTAAGTATTTTAAACAATAAATGAATGTTTAAACAAATATAATAACATGTAGAATTAATAATCAGAGAGGAAAATGTAACCCTGGCCAGTTGGCTCAGTGGTAGAGCACTGGCCAGGCATGTAGATGTCCCTGTTCAATCCCTGGTCAGGACACACAGGAGAAGTGACCATTTGCTTCTCTACTCCTCCCTCTTCTCTCTCTGTCACTCTCTCTCTTCCTCTCCTGCTGCCATGGCTTGAATGGTTTGAGCAAGCTGGCCTTGGGCACTGAGGATGCCTCCATGGCCTCCGCCTCAGGGGCTAAAAAAATGGCTCAATTGCTGAGCAACAGAGCAACAGCCCCAGATGGGCAGAGTGTCGTCCCCTAGTGGGCTTTCGAGGTGGATCTTGGTCAGGGCACATGCAGGAGTCTGTCTCTCTGCCTCCCCTCCTCTCGCTAAAATTAAAAAAAAAAAAAAAAAAAAAGAATTTTCATTATTTTTAACTGAATAAAAATTAAAACACAATTTAGTGGGAAATTTATAGCACTAAATATATACATTCGGAGGATAAAAGGTATCAAGTCAATTCTCCAGCTTCCAGTTTAAGGAATTAGAAAAACAAATCAAAACATAGTAGAGTAAGGAGAAGAAAGGAAACAATCAAGATTACAGAGAAAATAAAGGAAATGGAAAGCAATAGAAGGAGTAGAGAAAAATCAATGAAGTTAAATACAAAACAAATTGTATTTCTATATATTAGCAATGAGTCAGGTATTGAATTATTTTTTTAATGATTTATAATAACATCAAAAAATATTAAATACCTTGGGATAAATCTGACAAAATATATGGAAGACCTCTACACTAAACATAAGGCTGAGAGGAGCTAAAGACCTAAATAAATGACGAGATAACTTGTCATGGGCTCAAACACTTAATATTGCTAAGATGGCAATCCTCCCCAAACTGATATATAAACTCAATGCAATACCAATCAAAACCCTAGCAGGTGATCCACGCTACAACATAGATAAACCTGGGACGCATTATGCCAAGTGAAAGAAGAGAGACACAAAAGGGCAAATATTGTATGATTTCATTTACATGAAATGTCCCTAGAGGCAATCCATAGAAAGGAGGTGGTGGGAGGGTAATGGGAAGTGATACATGCTTTTGGGTGTAAAAATCTAAAATTAAAGAATAGTGGTGATGGTTGTACAACCTTGTAAATATACTAAAAACCATTAAATTATATACTTTAGAATGACTAAAATAGTGAATTTTATGTGATGTGAATTTTATCTCAATTAAAAAATCTACCTAAAAAAATGCCAGCAGGTGGTTTGATAGTAACTGACAAGGTGATTTTAAAATTCAAATGGATGCAAAAGACCTGACATAGCCAAAGCAACTTCGATAAAGCAGAACAAAGTCGGAGGGCTAACTCTACCTGATTCCAATGCTTACTATAAAGGTACAGTATTCAAGACAGCGTGGTAATGAAGTAAAAATAAACAAATCAATGGAACAGAACAGAGTGCAGAAATGGACCAACACACAAATATACAGGTGATGTTCAACAAAGGCGCAAAGGCAATTTAGCAGAGAAAGGATCATCTCTCAGCAAATGATACCAGAATAATCAGATATCCATACACAAAAATAATGTTTCTATACAAACCTTGTACCATATACAAAAATTAACTCAAAACTGATCATTGACCTAAATGTAAAACCTAAAACTATAAACCCTCTAAAAGATAACATAGGGCAAAATCTTTGTGACCTTTGGTTAGGCAAAGATTTCTTAGCTACACCACCAAAATCACAATTCATAGAAGAAGAAAATATTAATAAATTGCACTCAATCAAAACTTAAAACTTGCCTTGGCCAGATAGCTCGCTGGTTAAAGCGTTGCCCCAAAGCACACACAGGTTGCCGGTTCGATCTCCGGTCCGGGCATATACAGGAACAGATCAATGTTCCTGTCTCTCTCTCTCTTTCTCCCTTCCTCTCTCTCTAAAATTAATCCATAAACACCAATAAATAAATAAATAAAATTTCTGCCCTATGGAGGATATTTTTAAGAGAATTTAAAAAACAAGCCACAGATTGGGGAAACAATATTTGCAGAGCATGTATCTAATAAAAAACTTGTGTCTGAAGACCTCTCAAAGAAAGTAGTCCTGCAGTAAAGAAGTGAAACTGAGAAGCAAAGTGAGTCCCATCAGTGCTCTGCCCTCAAGGGCTGGCTGTCCTGAGATGTAGCTAGACTGGGCACTTTCCCACCGGTGGTTACATGTGCCAACAAAGTTACCCTTTCTGTTTTAGCTAGTTCAATTAAGTTTTCTATTACTTGCAACAAAAATATATTTTTAATATGAGGAATTAAATATCAGAGAGGAATGGAAATATCAGAGAGAGGAGCCAAAAGAGGGTATAGAAAAGTGATTTTCTATAAGCGTAACTGTCGACAAACAAAAGATTTGGTGTGATCACAAGGAACTAACGGTACATAATCATGTAGTTGACTCTAAGTTCATTTTTTACCATCCATTAAAATTATAAAGCACACATATTCCAACTCAAGAAATCAACTGCTAGATATCTATCTAGAGATATACCAAGACATATGCAAGAGTTGAAATGTATGAGAATATTCAACACAGCTTCACTGTAACAATAAACGATTACAAACAACTGAAAAGTCCATCAGAAGAGGAACAGTGAAATAATCCATTATAGACTGATATCATGAAAAGCCTGGCAGCAGTCCAAATAAATAGGAGGATGCATTTGTACTAACAGGGAAAAGAGCTGAGACACATTGTTATGTGAAATGAGGAGGTCACTTTCATTCACCAGTGTACTGAAGGTTTTTTTTTTAATATTTTTTGAAGTGAGAAGCGGAGAAGCAGAGAGACAGACTCCTGCATTCACCAGACTGGGGTCCACCTGGCATGCCCACTAGGGGGTGATGCTCTGCCTCTCTGGAGCATTGCTCCGCTGCGGCTGGAGCCCTTCTAGTGCCTGAGTCCAAGGCCATGGAGCCATCCTCAGCGCCAGGTCAACCTTGCTCCAGTGGAGCCTTGGCTGTGGGGAGGGAAGAGCGAGATAGAGAAAAAGGAGGAGGGAAGGGTGGAGAAGCAGAAGGGCGCTTCTCCTGTGTGCCCTAGCCGGGAATCAAACCCAGGACTTCCACACTGTGGGCCGACGCTCTACCACTGAGCCAACCAGCTAGGGCTGAAGTTTTTAAAAAATAAACAACACAACACAAGCCTCTGTATTTCTACATGTGAACATTCATATAAGTAAAAGTGCAGAAAAGAATTGGAAGGTTCCACTTCCGACTGATAATTGAGTTCATCTCTAGGGAGGTAATGAGAATTTGGAGGAGCCTTTCACCTTGCTGGCTTTGCTTGCAGTTTTTACACATAAATAAACACTCTGGAACTTGTTTAACTAAAACAAATGAAAGAGTATGAACTTTTTACTAAGCATAAACTGCACTATTACATCAAATAAGTAAGGTCCCTGCCAAGGGAAAAGGTTAAATATGCACAATTTTAGGGTCAATATGTTAGGGGCATATAGACATCTAAGGAGAAGACCTTTTTAAAAAGGTCGATCAGGATAGAAGGAACACGGTTTTTTTTATTTATGAATACAATATCTGACTTTTTAACATTGTTTTTAGAAGTTCATCTACAGGTTTCTTGTTGGAAACTCAGTGCATTTTCCTATGGAAAAAAATGTTAAGATTTCCTAGTTATGTCACAAATCTATTGTTCTTTGGTAGGAAGTGTTAGAAACACCCTGGAAATTAGGCAGAAGTTTATTGAATGCTACAGAGGGGCTCAGAGAATCCAAGGAGACATGAAATTTCAGCCCCCAAGAACAAGAACCAAGGTGGTTCTGGAAACGAGGACTGCTGGACAGCTGGACAGCTGAGCCAGAACTCTCCCGGAAATCAGACTCTTGACTCACAGATACAAGGACAGAAAAGCAACGGCAAGCCCTGGAGTCCTTCTGCCCCCGCCTCCTACACGCCAGACGCTGCCTGTTTGGGTCCGGAGGATTTTGAGTTTTGAAGACTTTTGGAGTTCACATTCCAGCTGTGCTACTTACTAGCCATGTGACTTTAAACAAGTTACTTAAGCACAACTATCTTCATCTATAAACATGAAGATAAAACTGTACCTATCTCCTAGAGCAGCGGTCCCCAAACTTTTTACACAGGGGGCCAGTTCACTGTCCCTCAGACCGTTGGAGGGCCGAACTATAAAAAAAAACTATGAATAAATCCCTATGCACACTGCACATATCTTATTTTAAAGTAAAAAAAAAAAAAAAAAAAAAGGAACAAATACAATATTTAAAATAAAGACCAAGTAAATTTAAATCAACGAACTGACCAGTATTTCAATGGGAACTATGCTCCTCTCACTGACCACCAATGAAAGAGGTGCCCCTTCCGGAAGTGCGGCAGGGGCCGGATAGATGACCTCAGGGGGCCGCATGTGGCCCACGGGGCATAGTTTGGGGACCCCTGTCCTAGAGTTTTTGAGAGGATTAAGTTACACAATCACCTAAAATTATTGGCATAGAGTATGTATTTAATTAACACTGGCTATTATTTATTTCCTATTCATAAACAGAAATACATTGAAATGATAAGTATTTGTCATAGTGAATGTATGAAGGGACCTTCTCCGTTTTACAAAGTTTCTCTGAGAGTATTTTATTCTAATTGTAAAAAGAAATATTTTTTAATGCTCTGAATTGCAATAATCTGATGACTAAAATTATTGTAGGATTTGCTACTCAAATTATCTATTTGGATGATCAATAATGTTAGTTGTCTTACCTGACCAGTTAGTGGCACAGTGGATAGACCATCAGCCTGGGACGCTGAGAACCCAGGTTCAAAAGCCCAAGGTGGCCGGCTTGAGCATGGGCTCATCCAGCTTGAGCACAGGGTTGCTGGCTTAAGTGTGGGATCATAGACATGACCCAATGGTCGCTGGCTTCAGCCCAAAGGTTGCTGGCTTGAAGGTCGAGATTGCTGGCTAGAGCCTGAGGTTGACGGCTTGAGCAAGAGGTCCCTGGCTCAGCTGGAGCCCCCCACCCACCCCCAGCAAGGCACATATGAGAAAGCAATGAATGAACAAAGATGTCACAACTATGAGTTGATGTTTCTCATCTCTCTCCTTTCCTGTCAGTCTGTCCCTGTCTATCCCACTACCCACCCCTCTCGTGCTAAAAAAAAAAAAAAAAAATTAGCTGTCTTTAATAAAATTTAAATATTTTAGTCATAAAAATTAACAAAATTTTTGCATCCAAAGGAAGACATTACAGAATTTTCTCTTTCTTTCTTTTTTTTCTTTTAGTGAGAGGAGGGGTAGACAGAGACAGACTCCTGCATGTGCCCCAACTGGGATCCACCTGGCAAGCCCACTAGGGGGTGATGCTCTGCCTGTCTAGGGCCCTTGCTCAGCTGCAACCGGAGCCATATTTTAGCGCCAGAGGCGGAAGCCATGGAGCCATTCCCAGCACCTGCGGCCAACTTGCTCCAATAGAGCCATGGCTGCAGGAGAGGAGGAGAAAAGAGAGAGAAAGAGAAAGAAGTGAGAGGGGGAGGGGTGGAGAAGCAGATGGGCGCTTCTCCTGTGTGCCCTGACCGGGACTCAAACCCGGGGCTTCCACACTCTGGGCCGATGCTCTACCATTGAGCCAAGACATGACAGTTTTAATTAGAATTATCTTAATCCAATAAACTCAAGTGAATTTCAAAAGTGTATATCTTATTGTTTGGATCTTTTTTTTCACATTTTCATTATTCATGATGATTCTGTCTTGATCTAGAACAAATAAACACCAGAATATTTAAAAACACTGAACTGTCTGTCCTGGCAAGAAACATATCCCCAGTGACTAAAACCAAAAAGGTCACAAGATGTTTCCCTTCATTTTGTCATTTGATCTTAGATATGCTGCTCTCAAAGCACAAGCTACAATAAGCAGCTATTTAGAGACAAGACAGTCCAAATCTATCATTTTAAAGAGGAAATAAGTGGTGAGGACATTGCATTCTTAAACCAGAACTTCTGAACTGAAGATTTTGCTGAAAACTATTCCACATGACAAGGAATCAGTAAGAGAAAAATTCCCAGTCAGTGGAGGCAGATGTTGTAAACTGGCTCCCTCACCACGCGTGTCCATCACCTTTCCAACCTGCCTCCTCTAGTAGCAAGCAAGCTGGAAAGGGAGACATTTGCTTTCCTAGACTCGCTGGGTGGGGTGGGGTGGCCAGGTGATCCAGTTCTGGCCAATACCGTATGTCAATGGAAGTCTCTGCGTGAGGCTTCTATTGAATAGAAGAGCTTTTTTAAAGACCTGGCTGGTAACTTCCTTTACACTTAGCCCTTCCCTCTTCCCCCTTCTTCCCACTTGTTACACTGACATGATGCCTTAAGTGAAGCAATCTTTCAGCCACAGAAACGAGAGCCACACCAAGACGTTGCTGAGCCACTGCCCTGGTCTGGAAGCTACCCAGAGACCTCGTGCCTTAAAGCAAACACATCCCTTGTGTGTGTAAGCCTCTCTTTCTTGGGTTTTCAGTTGCCTGCAGGCAAACACATCTACAACTCATTAGAGTAATATGCCAGGGAAAATAGATCGCTCCCCAACATCAGTAATTTCTCTTTCCAGAGATTGTAAAGCACCTAAGAAAAGATGTTTTATCAAATTGCACTAAGAATGCCTGAGAAACTTGATTTACGTTTGTGTGACATGAATTTTGCTTTCCTGCGCCTGTTACCAGAATCAACTTAATGAAAAAAATACATTTTTAAAGTTTTATTTTCATAGAGAATGAATATATAATTTAAAGAATTAAAGAATATAAGAATATAAATTATGTTATAAGAATATAAATTAAAGAATACCAATGAAATTCTGACTTGTGGATATATAACCGAGTCAGTTTTTTTCAGTTCTCTTTTCCTAAAGAAGTTAAAAACACTCTTCATTACTAAGTTAAGATATCACAATGAAACAATTACACAATGTTTTTCATTCTGGGGGTGAGGTGGGGAGGGGTGGGGGAGATGCAGTAAGTAATACAGGCAACTCTCAGAACCTAACAGTTACTGGAGCTCAACCACTCCCTTCCCCAATCCTCTACCCATGAGATAATGTGAATTTTGGAGACATGACTAGTTATTTCTAATTTTTATAACCAAAATGACATAATTGGACATTAAACTGAAGAAAAATTCCTACCATCGAGATCAGGTCAATCTCAGCAAAAGGAAAGAGACTTACTTCAGAGCTATACGGAAGGTTTAGCTGCCAGGGAAGGGCATGGTGTCCATCTCTGGGTGTACACTTAGCGATCTCTTTGGATCTTCCAGTTCAGAGTTCTCATCCCCCTGGGATTTAGTGGTCAGTCATCACAAGCATAATTTAGGGCACAGTGTCTCACTGGGGTTGCTCAGGGGCCACTTTGGGGGTGGGAGGAATGGAGGAAAGAAAGGCCTTGTAAGTCCACCATCTCCCCCGCACCACTGCATTTGAACCAGAGCCACTGTGCTTTAGGGACTTCTACTAAAGATGCTTTGGAATAAGTTTTCATTTGAAGCAAGTTCATGTTGCTTTTTTTTTTTTTAAAGCAATGACCACAGTAAGATAAATCATAGTGCCAGGTATACATGTAAATATATTACCCAGGAGAGGTAACGTCAATTCATCTGTCTCCGTATACACATTCAAATTGAGCAGAGTTAGTAAATCTGAGCAGTGGAACGGTCTCGAGCTATTCCTTTGACTCTCAGGTTGTTAATTCTTCAACCGCATTAAATAAAAATTAGTGCAATCCATGAACTTATATACTCACATCACAGCAAGTGCTTAATCAGTTACTTAAGAGTTTCATAAACGTCAGCAAGCCAATTTCTCCAGTCTGTTATAATGGAGCTACCACCTCACCAGGTAAATACCTGAACACGTGTGAAGCATGAAGCACCTAGATGCACTGATCCCCGGTGCCCTGAGCACCAAGTACTGTCAACTTATCCTGGAGCAATCTGACATTTTTCCAAATTGTGAGTTTAGCTCTGCTGAAGCCTTCCGAAGAACTTTCTCAACTCTAACTGCTATTCTTGGAACAACTGTTTTCGGGACAATATTTTTTATCCCCAAATCTGACCCCTTAGCCATTTTTTATTGCTATCCATACTGGATCTCTGGAGATACCACAGAGCTCTTTCGAGGGAAATGCTCACTTGTTATTCCTATGACCAGAGTTTCTGCCTGATCTTTATCTCCTACTCTGTGACTTGGGCTAGACAAGACAGAAACCACAAGTATGTCTCTCCATTAGGCGCCAAGTAGAGCCAGGCCCTCTTTTCTCATAAGCTCAGGGATCGGAGGGTGAAGTCATGAACCAAGAAGAAAGTTTTGCAGGGGAGAGTGAAGCATGACTCAGCATAGGAGAAAGAGTTTGCTAATGCCTTTGTTTTTCCAGACTGGTGGCCCCACTCTGCTCCTCACATCTTTGATGTGTCCTTTTATGTTGGCCAGAGCTTGATGTGAGAGTAGGGAGTGGAGGACCTGTGGCCAACACTGGCTTTCGCAGCCTGCTCCAGTCTCAACTCCCTCAGAAGTAGAGTCCATCCTTCCCTCCTACGGAGTCCTGTAATACTCTTCTTACTGGAGCTCTCATCTGACAGCTTTTATTTGTATGTGAATAATTTTTCTCCTTGGGTAGGTTATAAATTCTTTGAGAATAGGATGGACAAATAAGAACCAGATTGTGAACACAACAAGCACTTGTTGCTCAATGTTTATAATTGATCATCAGGAGGAGGACCCTCTGATTTGGGATAGGCATTTGATGAAGAGATGATTCCTGCCTAATTTAGAAGGAATTTGGATGCCTTCTTATAAATCAACTGATGTGCTAAATATGAATATCAGAATCACCTTTCATCCAGAAAGATGTTGTCCTTGAACCTCACCAGGGGATAATGAGCTACCTTTTTCTTACAGGTATATTCCCTCACCCAAAGCATCATTAGAATACAACCATCCAATAAAACAGGTAAAGTAACATTTATTTGTATATTTATGTATGTTTTTATTTTCTTCTGTGGCCATGAAAACAATTATAGAAACTTGAAAATTTGTATTCTGTAGCTATCAAAAAACAAGTGAATTTTAATGATCTAAAACAGAATGACAGCAAAAGGGCTTTATTCTGAAAAAAATCAGATTTTCTTTGTGACTGCTATGTCAGAACCATCCCTAGTGAGCACAGGACCAGAATTTTCGTCCATCACTCATTCAATTGTGGCACCGTGTGACTTCACAAGCCTTGACACAGCATCCTTACTAACGGGATTATGAACAAACTAGAAAGCCCGGCGGTCATATGAAATGACCGCTGTTCTAGATATTATAAATTGTAATTAAAATGATTTCTGCAAAGGTGTCTGCTAATTCAAACTGAATTACCCAGGGCAGGCGGCGAGGACGCCCCTTTGCTTAGTGCCCCACGGGGTTTCTCCCTTCTACTTGCTTTATTGCTTAAAGTAGAGTGCAGTGAAGGAAACCACTGGCGGTACATTTCTTAAGAGCCACCGCTAGCTCAATAAATAAAGGTGATTTAAATATGTTTTAATCCTTTTTGCCTTTCGGTCAGCATTACTCTGTCGTTTTTTTGCATTTCTCTCCTGCCTTTGTTCAAGGGACTCATTTTGTCGAGACAGGCTTTTTTGTCTTGCATCTGAGGCAAGCCTTGTTTCTCTATGCTCATCAGTCTCATTTTGCCGAGAAAGACGCATTTGCTCTGCGACTGAAGCAAGCCTTGTCTTTCTCTGCTCAGTGGTTTCTTTTTGTCAAGAAAGCTGTTTTTGTGCAGCTTTAGCTCCTTTTCTCTCCTCTTCAGTGCTGTATTTTCTAGGAGGCATTCTTAAAAGAAATTACATTAAGACATAGTTTTTATGTAAAACAGATGATTGCCAATGCAAACAAATGTTCACCTTCCCCCTGACCCGCTCAATTTGCATTCAGCCGTGGCAACTTCACCCCATTGGCTAGTACAGTTATGCAAGCAACCAATAAGCTATCGGCAACAAACAGTCACTTAAGCCGCATATAATAAAGATTTATGAACAAATGATTGAAAATACGAAATAGTTTGTACTTCACACACCTTTGTAATATTTGGACGTCTTTTAACAGCAAGAATATATCGCCCTGGCCGGTTGGCTCAGCGGTAGAGCGTCGGCCTAGCGTGCGGAGGACCCGGGTTCGATTCCCGGCCAGGGCACACAGGAGAAGGGCCCATTTGTTTCTCCACCCCTCCGCCGCGCTTTCCTCACTGTCTCTCTCTTCCCCTCCCGCAGCCAAGGCTCCATTGGAGCAAAGATGGCCCGGGCGCTGGGGATGGCTCTGTGGCCTTTGCCCCAGGCGCTAGAGTGGCTCTGGTCGCAACATGGCGACGCCCAGGATGGGCAGAGCATCGCCCCCTGGTGGGCAGAGCGTCGCCCCTGGTGGGCGTGCCGGGTGTATCCCGGTCGGGCGCATGCGGGAGTCTGTCTGACTGTCTCTCCCCGTTTCCAGCTTCAGAAAAATGGAAAAAAAAAAAAAAATGGAAAAAAAAAAAGAATATATCAACTTGGCTTGACTAGAGTTCCTTTACCTCTAAGTTACATGACGCCATCAAGTGTTTTTTCATTCCTAAGCATTGTTAATTTTTTTTGAAGCTTCCACCTATTGATCTTAGAGAGAGAAACACTGATCTGTTGCTCCATTCATCCACATAGTCACTGTTTGATCTCTGCATGTGCCCCAACTGGGATTGAACCTGCAACCCTGGCATACCAAGGCAACGCTCCATCCAACTGAGCTACCCAGCCAGGCAGCATTGTTCATTTTGAAGTTGAGTGATGGTTACATGCAGTGGTGGGATTCAGCTGGTTCACACGAGTTTGGCAGAACAGATATCTAATTTTTTGTTGAATTTGGCGAACTGGTTGTTAAAATGGCACTTGTCATCAGGGTTCTCTCTAAGGTGGGCTCCTGGGCAGCCGCCCAATGTGGAAATCACAAACTTACATTCCTTACTCTTTTTTTTTTTTTAGAAAGCTTTTTTTTTTTTCTCCTGAAGCTGGAAACGGGGAGGCAGTCAGACAGACTCCCACATGTGCCTGACCAGGATCCACCCGGCATGCTCACCAGGGGGCGATGCTCTGCCCATCTGGGGCGTTGCTCTGCTGCAACCAGAGCCATTCCAGCGCCTGAGGCAGAGGCCACGGAGCCATCCTCAGCACCTGGGCCAATTTTGCTCCAATGGAGCCTCGGCTGCTGGAGGGGAAGAAAGAGACAGAGAAGGAGAGGGGGAGGGGTGGAGAAGCAGATGGACGCTTCTCCTGTGTGCCCTGGCCGGGAATCGAACCCGGGACTCCTGCACACCAGGCTGACGCTCTACCACTGAGCCAACCGGCCAGGGCCTCCTTACTCTTTTTTTTTTTTTTTTTTTTTTTCATTTTTCTGAAGCTGGAAACAGGGAGAGACAGTCAGACAGACTCCCGCATGCGCCCGGCTGGGATCCACCTGGCACGCCCACCATGGGGCGATGCTCTGCCCACCAGGGGGGGCGGTGCTCTGCCCATCCTGGGCATTGCCATGTTGCAACCAGAGCCACTCTAGCGCCTGGGGCAGAGGCCACAGAGCCATCCCCAGCGCCCGGGCCATCCCTGCTCCAATGGAGCCCTGGCTGTGGGAGGGGAAGAGAGAGACAGAGAGGAAAGCGCGGCGGAGGGGTGGAGAAGCAAATGGGCGCTTCTCCCATGTGCCCTGGCCGAGAATCGAACCCAGGTCCTCCGCACGCTAGGCCGACGCTCTACCGCTGAGCCAACCGGCCAGGGCTCCTTACTCTTTTTTAATGTTCACCTGCACAACAGCATGTTCTAAGCACCTGCAGTAATGTTCATTCCGTCCATAGGTGAAAAAAATTGCAAGTGAGGAATGCCAATCAAGAAGCAATATGGAAATATCTTTAACAGTTTTATTGGTTTTTGTTAGGTATTATTTAATGTTTTTTCATTAATATTTTAAACACTTTCTTATAATCTAGTTTTTGTACCTCTTTTATTGGTCTTACTTAAGTATTAAATGCATGAGATAATAAACTACCTTTTTTTTTTTTCTGTATTTTTCTGAAGCCAGAAACGGGGAGAGACAGTCAGACAGACTCCCGCATGTGCCCAACGGGATCCACCCGGCACGCCCACCAGGGGGCGACGCTCTGCCCACCAAGGGGCGATGCTCTGCCCCTCCGGGGCATCGCTCTATTGCTACCAGAGCCACTCTAGCGCCTGGGGCAGAGGCCGAGGAGCCATCCCCAGCGCCCGGGCCATCTTTGCTCCAGTGGAGCCTCGCTGCGGGAGGGGAAGAGAGAGACAGAGAGGAAGGAGAGGGGGAGGGGTGGAGAAGCAGATGGGCGCTCCTCCTGTGTGCCCTGGCCGGGAATCGAACCCGGGACTCCTGCACGCCAGGCTGACGCTCTACCACTGAGCCAACCGGCCAGGGCTTAAACTACCTTTTAGTATCTCATTTTTTTTATACTTAAAGCAGTCATTAGGGCAGAGAACCAGTTGTTAAATTATTTGAATCCCACCACTAGTTACATGTGGATTCATTATAACAATCTTTCTGACCTTATGGATTATGGATTATCTGATACTACCCATAATAAAAAGGTTTTAAACAAGGTACTATTTTGGTAATTTAAATTATGCAGTTCTATAGGGAAATAAGTTTCCTGCAATCTGTACAAGGTTGTAATTTTATAGGATACAAACTGTCCGTCACAATTCCTTACTTTTAAACTTGACACCTGTGTGAAATGCTTCCTTTCACATGCTCATATATAAGGAAAAATCAGTAATGCAATAATGAAAAATAAATTCCAAATAAAGCTGTTTCCTGAAAAACAATAAGAAGAAGAAATGTCACAGAACGATGTCTGGAGGTTTCACCAGACTAGGAAAGTGGGTCTAGAAGAATGAGAAAAACAAGATGCCACCAAAAGAGGAAGTGGGTTTAGAGGTTAGGGACAGGGTCAGCCCTGCAGGCACTGCAGGATGGGACAGTCACAGGAGAAGGGAGAGACTTCAGCCAGGAGGGCTCCACTCAGGCCCCAGGCTGGAAAGCCGCCAGTGGAGAGATCCATATTTGACCCATTTCTGGCGGCCGCCCATGTGCCCTGGGGAATACCTAACTGCGGACTCTGGATCACAGTGATTTGTCTATTGCAAAGCATATGTACACAGTTATTGTTTATCTCTAAATAAAACTTGGTTTTACTACACTGTCATTATTGAACTTGCAAGTGGCACTCAGGTCAGTTTGCTATATTATCAAATGAATAATTTTCTTGGGTTTTGACTTATGCCAAAGAACATGATTTTGGAATCAAAAGGCTGTCACAAACTCTCTGGGCCTGTTTCAGAAATGAGACTATTTCCCATCTCAACAAGTGTCTGCTTCTAGCACTTTACTGGGCACATAGTAGACACTTCATGAATATTAGTTTCCTTCCTTTCTTTATGCCAGAAGTATATCTGGCAAGATGATTATAACTTGAGACATTGATGCATGTTTATACTACAATAAATATTTCATGTAAAAAAGCAAAAGAAATAGCCTGAATGTTCAGAATCACTGAAAACGACAAGAAGGGATTACTTGCTTTAGTATTGCTCTTCTCCTCAGGACATGACCTATTATAAAAAACAAACTGTCTTTCAATTAAGTTCACTTTGTTATGTAATTATTATCTAATCACTTTTCATAAAATCAAATCTAGGAATTCATTTACTTCCTTCTAAGAAGAAAAAAATTAGTCAGACAATACTCTTTTTACTAAATTTCTCATGCATTATTATCCTTTTATATCTACATCATATATAATTTTAATTTTAAATGCTTTTTAAAAGTAATTTTAAAGGGTATATTTGTGGCTGATATTTATAAATAGAAAATTAGTATATTTGGCCTATATTGATACATATTTCTAACTATCTGTTTAGATGTTCTTCTAAACACTCAGCACATTAAAAGGCTATGGAAATAAATGATTTTAAAAACAAACTTAGGCCCTGGCCGGTTGGCTCAGTGGTAGAGCGTCGGCCTGGCATGCAGGAGTCCCGGGTTCGATTCCGGGCCAGGGCACACAGGAGAAGCGCCTATCTGCTTCTCCACCCCTCCCCCTCTCCTTCCTCTCTGTCTCTCTCTTCCCCTACCGCAGCCAAGGCTACATTGGAGCAAAGTTGGCCCGGGTGCTGAGGATGGCTCCATGGCCTCTGCCTCAGGTGCTAGAATGGCTCTGGTTGCAACAGAGCAATGCTCCAGATGGGCAAAGCATCACCCCCTGGTGAGCATGCCGGGTGGATCCCGGTCGGGTGCATGCGGGAGTCTGTCTAACTGCCTCTCCGTTTCCAACTTCAGAAAAAGACAAAAAAACAAACAAACAAAAAAACACACACACACACACAAACCTAAAAATAACCTGATCAGGCGGTGGCGCAGTAGATAAAGTGTTTGGCCTGGGATGCTGAGGACCCAAGTTAAAAAACCCGAGGTCGCCATTTTGAGAGTGGGATTGCCAGAGTGGGCATAGGATCATAGACATGACCCGATCCATGGTCTCTGGCTTGAGCCCAAGGTTGCTGGCTTGAGCAAGGGGTCACTGGCTCAGCAGTAGTCCTCCAGTCAAGGCACTTATGAGAAAGCAATCAATGAACAACTAAGGTGCCACAACTGAGTTGATGCTTCTCATCTCTCTCCCTTCCTGTCTGTCCCTCTCTCTCTCACTCACTCTCTCACTCTCACTAAAAAAAAAAAAAAAAAAAGAAACCTAAAAATACAAGCAAAGCAATCAACAATTTGTATTAGTCTTAAATAGAGCAAACACATACCACTTGTCTATGTTACACATTATAAATACCTTTTGGGTGTAAGTAACTGACACTGATAAAGTTGGAGGACATTAATTATATACACATAACTACATTAAAAATATATATATATTAAGATTACTACCTGTGGACCAGTAATAATCGTTAGTGAGTGAGAAAACAATGTACTTCAATGAACAAACATTTATTAAGCACATATTATATGCCCAGCACTCTGCTAGGTCTTGTTAATCTGGAAGTGAATAAGTCCACTATCTCTTCCTAGTTACTCTGTATATTTAAGTATACATCAAATGATAAAATCATTTACATTTTTGTTTTTTACTGCATAAAACACAAAATTAAAGCTAACTATATTTTAAAATATATTTAAAATACTTTATAATAAAAATAAATCAACAAAAAAGCCAGAATATTGAAACGAAACAGAAACTCAGCTGCAACAGCTACTGAATTTATGGCCATGAAGCTATCTGGAAACTAATCTCTTTCTTTAAAATTCAAACTAGCTATAGAAAGCCTTCTCACTCCCACAGGGCACAGTAGCAGTAGAAATTGAGATCAGAGGGTTGGAGGAGCATAGACAGGGTTCATACAAAGTAAAGCCTTAGTAGGTACGTGTGCTAGATTGGATTAGTCACAGCTCTTCCCTCTCCCCCAGCAATGTAAACCTACAGCACGCTGAGGTTAGTTGTACTCCCCCATCCGACTGATGCTGCACCATGTGACTTATTCCAGTGAATGGAGCGTCAGTGAACATGACGTGCACTAAGGACTTAAATGCCCTTGCATCCTCTGGCTCAGTCTTTAGCACTCCTATGATTGCCATGAAGACACATGCACCAGCTAGTTTCTCCCCCTTCAGTCTGGGCCCCAGAGGAAGATATGCTGGCGGTCTAAATTAGGACCAAAAGCCAGGAGCTGGGACAAGCCAGCCAGCAGCCTGAAGCAGAACTACCGTGCTAATCTGCAGACCTAGAAACAAGAATATTGATGCTTTGTGCTGTAAGGCACAGTGTTTTTGAGGTTCTCTTTGCTAGATTTTTGGAGCAGGTGGTTAATTCACCAATCCTGGTTAAAATAAGCAGTATATGTACAGATTATTGTATCCAACTGAAAAACAGTATGAACACTTTATATGCAACTACAGACAAAGAGACTAAAAAACTGTGCAATTAGTTTAAAATCCCTCACCGAAGTAACAGACCACACCAGTGAGGGAATTGTGGGACACGGGGAGTGGGTGGAAGGCACAGAGGTAGAGCCAAAGAGGAATGACACAGGTCTAGACATCACAGGCTTGTCTAATTACTGAGAATCGGCATGTCCCAATGGCAAATGACATAATCACCACAGCTGAATTCATTCATTTCCTGTTAAAAGCACAAAGTTTCTCTTTTCAATTAATAGTTGAAACATATTTTCATAGATCAACTACTTTAGCTTAATTTAGTATCAATATCATTTGAAAGGCAAGCATAACGATGTTCTTCTTTGTTTTAGCAGCAGAGGAAAATACAGACGCTTATTATGTAAATGAAATATTTGTACCAAGAGAAAGCTGAATGTTGTCACAACAAGCTCCATGGAAAGGTTTTGCAATGGCTCCAATAGAGAGCGGCGATGAAGCATGGTGCCCAACACACGTGTAGGACACAAAGGTATGCAGAACTCAAACCAACCCACACGCACTAGTCAGTGCCCCATTCGCACTGGGAGAAGGAATTTAGTTTCAGTACAACAAAACAAAACAAAACCGTTGTTGATTTGAACTTTCCTGATTTGGTACTTATAATGGCATCTAATTTTAACATTTTTTTGTTTTATACTTAGAATAAATGCTAGAGGTAACAGGCTTTGTCTCAGCATCCTGTTGTGACTGAGAACCCAAACTCAAACTAACTTAAAAAGAAAAGAAAACTGATGTATCTATGTGGCGGAAAAGGCTCGGGGTCGTTTAGTGTCACGAGTGGCTTGATCCAGGCGCTCCAAAAATGTAATCAAAGCCTAGTTTCTGTTAGTTTCTTGGCTCAGCCTTCTGCTGTGTCAGCTTCATTCTTAAGATTCATGTGGTAGCCTCTGGTGTCTCCAGGCTCACATCTTTCTTATGGCTAAAAGTTCCGTGGAAAGACAGAACATGGACCAAGGCCACATGTTCCTGCAGCACAAGCTGAGGCATACGGACAGGTTTCATTGAGAGATCAGGTGGGAGGATACTTCTGCAAATGAAATTAGGATCCTGTTAGCAAAATAAGAGGTGACTTTAGGTGCACACGGAGCCTCAAGCATCTTCTACGGACGGGGTCTGCAAACTATGGTTCATAGGCCAAATATGTTACACTGGCTGTATTTATACAACCCAGTAGCAAAAAATGGTTTTTATATTTTTAAATATTTGGGGAAGGGGCAAATGAAGAATATTTCATGATGTCAAAAGTATGGGAAATTCAAATTTTGGTGTCCTCAAATAAACTGAGAAACAAACACATCTATTTCTTTATTGCCTATACTTGTGCTGATGCTACAGTAGTTACAGCAAAGATTATATGACCCACAAACCCTAAACATATTTGCTATCTGACCCTTTCAGAAAAACTTTGCCAACCTCTTCTCTATAGATTTATAGCTATAGATTTTAATACATTGAAGGCAGCATTATTAAGTGATTTAAGTCAAGATCGAGGGTCTTCAGCAGTGTTTGTCCTTTTATAGTAGATCAAACTCACATTTGAATACTTCATTTTCATCCAAAGAATACTGAATAGCAAAGATATAACACAAAGCAGGATTTCAACTAAATAGAGGAGAAATAGACATCGCCCAGAAAATGAAGGTTCTGATAATGACATTTTTTTTTTCTGAAGTTGGAAACGGGGAGGCAGTCAGGCAGACTCCCGCATGCGCCTGACCGGGATTCACCCGGCACGCCCACCAGGGGCGATGCTCTGCCCATCTGGGGCATCGCTCTGTTGCAACCAGAGCCATTCTAATGCCCGAGGCAGAGGCCACAGAGCCATCCTCAGCACCCGAGCCAACTTTGCTCCAATGGAGCCTCGGCTGCGGGAGGGGAAGAGAGAGACAGAGAGGAAGGAGAGGGGGAGGGGTGGAGAAGCAGATGGGCGCTTCTGCTGTGTGCCCTGGCCGGGAACCGAACCCGGGACTCCGGCACACCAGGCCGAAGCTCTACCACTGGGCCAATTGGCCAGGGCCATGACAAGTAAATTTTAAAATACTTCTGTGACATCACCTCCATTGGACTTAGGCAGTGCTGTGTGATACCACTAACTGTCATCGGGTGAGACATTTTGTTTATAAGAGAAGAATATGGATGCCTGGCAGCCAAACAAAATTGTTTTAGATGTCCGTAACATCTCTTAGGTCCACTGTCTTTTCAAAGGAAATCACCATGTCCTCAGCCCTACTGATGATCCAGCTCTAAGCACATCACCCAGGAATGGCCAATCTATAGTCCAACCAATGCCCTATAGACACCACTCAGGGATGAGTTGGGCTATTATTAGTTTCCTATAAAGTAGTCACCCCTTATGCACAGAGGATACGTTCCAAAATCCCCAGTGGGAGCCTGAAACCATGGATAGTATTGAACCCTACACGTACTCTGTTTTCCTAAACACACCTTTTCACTAAAAGTAAGCCCTTTACAGCTTCTCTTAGGCATATCTGAATTGCCAGCATCACTACTCTTGTGCTTTGGGGCCATTATTAAGTAAAATGAGGGTTACTTTAACACAAGTGCTCTGATACCATGAGAGTTGATCTGATAACCAAGTGACCAATGGGCAGGGAGCATCTACAGTGTGGAGATGCTGGACAAGGGATGATTCATGTCCCAGGAGGGATGGAGTGGAACAGCGCGAGATTTCATCACACCACTCAGAATGGTGCACAATTTAAAACTTATGAATTGTTTATTTCTGACATTTTCCACTTAATATTTTTGGACCGTGATTGACCGCAGTTAACTGAAACTCTACTACAGTTCCCATAATGAATTACTACAAACTGAATGACTTAAAACAACAGAAATTTCTTCTCTCACGGTTCTGGAGATCAGAAGTCTGAAATCAGGGTGTTGGCAGGGTTTGTTCTTTCTGGAAGCTCTCAGGGAGAGCCCATTCCCTGCGTCTCCTCCAGCTTCTGGTGGCTGACAATCCTTGGTGTCCCTTGGCTTGTGGCTGTCTCCTAATCTCTGTGTCTATCTTCACATGGCAATTTCCTCCTGTGTCCCTATGTCATCTCCTTTTTTTGTTGGTTTCTTATAAGGATACTCATCATTGGATTTAGGACTCACCTTACTCTAGGGACAGTGTTTTTCAGCTGCCAGTCCACTGACCAGTTCGCCAGAAATTTTGTGCCGGTCCATAAGAGTTAACCACCCTGATGTCGTAGGAAGATTATAGACCCAATGATCTTAGTAGAATTTGCTTATGCTCAGGGTGATTTCTGCCTTAATGGTTCTCAAAATAATTCTCTTATTTTCATTGGTCCCCAAGGTTACAAAGGTTGAAAACCACTGTCCTAGATGGAGCCAGTAGCAAACCAAACTTATGAGCAAGATGCAGGGATGAAAAATCAGAAATCATAGATACAGGAAAAAATGAGGAACAGAAAGGGTAGAGAACAGATTCTATGAAGCCAGTTGATGGCACAAAGAGAAGTGAAAAGACATTGAGACAAGTAGAGATCAGGAGTATAGCGTCGTGTTAATACCGGAACGCTGAAGTGACCATAAACCATTGCCCCCCTACTGCCTTGGACAGGAGCCAGATTCTGAAGATAACTACTAGTCGTCAGTTTCTCTTTTTGCCAAATATATACTCATGATTATCACAATTATTTTTATTGCTGAAGGAGATCTCTTATTTATAACCTAAAGAGCTTAATATCTTAACTATATTTATGATCATTGTTGAATAAAATTTATGTGGTACGTGTCCCTAGTGAGGTCCTAGTTATTTTAATTTATCCTTTCGCTATATTTATAAAAACTCTGACTTAAAGAACTTCTTCAGGTTATAAAAAATATCTATCTGAACCAGATATACCCAACTGATCATTGCAGTCAAACCATGATTGTGAATAGTTAGCACAGCTTTTACTGGTGAGGCTGCAGTAACAACCCGAAACTCCAACAAAGGATTATTTCTCACTCACATTGCTCATCAACCATGAGTTGATGGCAATTCCTCTCATGCTACATGTGTCTTCCTCAATATCTGAGACATGCTATTCTCCTAACGAGGGAACAGAGAGAGGGGGTGGCAAAAACAACAGTGCTTATCAACACTTCTATCTGGATATAATGCAAGACTTACCTGCTCACATGCCCCTGCCAACACAAGCCACATGGTTAAGACCAACAACAAAGGAGCGAGATGGTGTACTCCTTCCATGGGAGACACTGCAAGGTGTAATGGGAAGGGACAAATAATCCTCTTGCAGAAAGGAAAGTTATTTAGAACAATAATAAAATCTACCGGTTTACCATATAAACTACATCAAAGAGAGAAATCTGTCAATATGCTCCTTTCCAGAAGATGTACAATTCTTTATGAAAGCACACTGAGAACTATAAAATAATATGTATTTTAATATTTAATCATACATATGTGTTCTATATATACTATAATTATAATCATCATTATCTAGCATGCATAAAAAAACCATGCTAGGCAATACTATATGAGTGTATGTTTGTGTGTGTGTATAATAGTTCTTTAAAAAAACTAAAAAAGGCCCTGGCCGGTTGGCTCAGCGGTCGAGCGTCAGTCTAGTGTGCAGGGGACCCAGGTTCGATTCCCGGCCAGGGCACATAGGAGAGGCGCCCATTTGCTTCTCCACCCCCAACCCCTCCTTCCTCTCTGTCTCTCTCTTCCCCTCCCGCAGCCAAGGCTCCATGGGAGCAGAGATGGCCCGGGCGCTGGGGATGGCTCCTTGGCCTCTGCCCCAGGCGCTAGAGTGGCTCTGGTCGCGGCAGAGAGACACCCTGGAGGGGCAGAGCATCGCCCCCTGGTGGGCAGAGTGTCGCCCCTGGTGGGCGTGCCGGGTGGATCCCGGTCGGGCGCATGCGGGAGTCTGTCTGACTGTTTCTCCCCGTTTCCAGCTTTGGAACAGAAAAAAATAAATAAAAAATAAAAAAAAAAAAACAAAAAAAATAGGAATGCTTTCTCTTAGCATACATATTAGTTTTGAAATATTAATATATATTTAAAACAGCAATAGATGAATTAACCCATGGGAAACTCCAGAAACAGCATTATACCTATAAACACACATACATACCTATAAACACACATACATACAGAAGAGGGTGAATTATTAAATAACTGGTGATAAGTGACTAAGCATTTATAAAGTTAAGTCCTTACCTCATAATTTGTACCTTAACAGATTCCAGGTGAATAAAAGAAAATAAATCATAAAAACATTGGAAGAAAATACAAAACGTGTGTCTATATAATTGTGAGGTTAAAGAAAGACTTTCTCAACACTACAGCAAAGACAGATCTCATAAGGTTTTAATAGCTTAGACTGATGTAATACATGCCTCAAAATGTGGTCCCCACTGAAAGGGAGTCCACTTAACTCGGGAGCCAACAGCCCTGCCCCATACCCAGTCCGTAAGACTGCATTCTTGGCAACTATATTGGAACCACATGATCTTGCCCCAGTGGCTCAAATATGTCAGATCAGCACTAGATACCTGACCCAAGCTTAACCGATCAAATTTAATTTTCAGGGAATCTGGACTTGAAACTAACAGCTTCTGGTCTAGTTCCTAAATTGAGTAAGAAACATGTAAACACAAAAGACATGCTGACCTGTGGTGGTGCAGTGAATAAAGTGTCGACCTGGAAATGCTGAGGTCGCTGGTTCGAAACCCTGGGCTTGCCTGGTCAAGGCACATATGGGAGTTGATGCTTCCAGCTCCTCCCCCCTTCTCTCTCTCTGTCTCTCTCTCCTCTCTCTCTCTCTCCCTCTCTGTCTCTCTCTCCTCTCTAAAAATGAATAAATAAAATTAAAAAAAAAAAAACCCCACAAAAGACATGGACGCTCATTTCTCACCCAGCCCACACTTGGGAAGCAAAGAAAGCAGGACTGCCAGGAGCTGAAAATGAAGCCAATACACAGACAAGAGCAGACCAGGGAGTGCTCCATGGGGTTCTGAGCATTTCACCTCACGTACTTGTTGATACCGGGTTGCACGGTTACCCTCGAGTCTCATGAGCTGTATCAGTATATGCACTGGCCACTTGCTGTGCACAGCTCCTTTTCTCACCTCTGATGACGACACAAACGTTCCTCAGAGGCTTCAACCCTTTCTCTCTCAGCATCCCAGCTCCTGAGTGGGCCGCACACTCTTGCTTCCTGCTCTTGCAACACGCTCTGTTGCCTTGGTCAAGGACAATGTAGTGCAGTGCTTCTCATTTTGTCCTTTTGACAGAAGTTTGCAGGTCTCAGCAGTAACACGCACCTGTCTTCTAATAACGTAGTCTAGTGTTGACTTTCCTTGGTCTCTCATTTCTGCTTCTTGGAATAACATCCCAAATAAATTCCCCACATGAAACCCTAGACCCAGGCTCTGCTCTTGGGGAAACTCAGAATAAGCAAGTTAGTATCAGAAATGGCCACAGAAAGAAGACCCCCAAGACAAGATTCTAAAATTGTAATAGCAATTATAATAAGAATTATAGAATGGTTTGGCTTTTGTTAATTGCTTTTAGGTATCAATAAAAAGAAAATGATATACCCATGTCATCCAACTAGCAATTCAAGGCCCAGTATAAAAAGATAAAGTCCTCTACAATGGTATCTTTTTGATAATTGGTGCTGGACCCATTAGACATCTATATGGGAAAAGTGAACTTTGACTTCTTACAGCATACTCCCAAATTAATTCTAGATGCATGATTTATGTAAATAGTTAAACAACAAAGCTTCTAGGAGAAAGCCCCGAAGAACACAGTTCTGACCTTTGGGTTAAACCGAACATAAAAAACACTATAAGAAGATGGATAATTGAACTTCATTAAAATTAAGGACTACTGTTCATCAAAAGATATCATTAAGAGAGTGAAAAAGCAAGATAAAAACTTGGAGTGTGTAGTCAACATGCTTAGATGCAGAATACATAAAAAATTCCTAAAAAATCAATAGGAAAAATGAAACATATACAGACCAATTTTTAAAAACTTCCCCCAAAGTCCTTTTCACAAGGAGGATAAACAAATGGCAAAATGCGTAAGTAAAGACTATTAATGCCATTCACCAAGGAAACGCACAATAAAACTACAACTTGACACTACTCCACTCCCAGAAGAATGACTGCCATGTGAGCTGTCAATACTAAGTGCCCGGTGAAGACGGGGAGTAAGTGGAACCTTAGGTATTGCTGGTGGGGGAATTTAAATCACGATGACTATTTTGATAAACGGCTTGGCAGTACTTACCTAAAATTATGGGTGAATAAGGCCAATAACAAAATAATTCTACTGCTGGAAAATTCTATTCCCAAAATAAATGAGTGTTTAGGTCCACCAAAAGTCACGTAAATATGTGCATAGCAGTTTTATCGTAATAGCACAAACTGTAAATAACCCCACTGCCCGTCAGTAGGAGCATGGAGAAATGAATTACGGTGTACTATGTATGGCGGGCTAAGCAGCAATGACCAAGAACCACTGCTTCACACAACGTGAACGCATCTCACACACACAATGATGAGCAAGGATACAAACCGGGGATCCATTTATATAAACGGAAAGAATAGGAGTAATACTTTTATGATGAAGGCGGTCACATAGTGATACCATTGTGGGGAAAATATTGACTGGGAAGTGGGCATGGAGAAGCCTTCTGTGCTGGAGATGGTCTTTAACTTGATAGGTAGTTATAAAGGTGCATATATAGGGAAACATGTATCAGCTCTACACTTACTATGTATGTACTTTGCTATAATATGTATGCACATTTAAATATATGTAAGTTAGGCCTTGATAAAAAGTAACCAAAAAGAGGGGGAAAATAAAAAAATGAAATGCCCTTCATTTCCTGTAGCTGTAGGGCAATCCATGCTGGAAAGCCAGGCCCAGGATTTAACTGGGAAGGGCACACCTACAAAGGAGAGGGAAGGCACAGCCTCAGCGTCTCCTACGCCCAAGTCACGGCGCTGACAGGAAAAGTCCTATCCTGACATCTGGGACGGTGACATTTGTGTGGATAAACCGAAATATCTCGATTCCCATGAATCCTGTGCCGGAAGCAGCAGCCTTCTCCCCTTGCTGGAGAGAAGCATTCACAATAGCTGGAAGCCACGCAGAAACCTCACCTGGGTCAGGCATCGTTCAGGACAATGCTGTTTTCTGTCCAAGATCTGCCACCATATCCTTCACTGCTCAGAAATAACAAGGGTCTACTGGGAAAATACATTTCCGACTCCGGGAGGAAACAGCTTATACAATCAAAATAATGACAGGACCAGAATAAAAAGTACTGGCAAGAACTGGAAAAGGTGTGGGAGAGTATCCTGAGAGTGTTCAATCCGTGTGGTGCTGAGGGGACAGAATATGCTGGGTGGGAAAAAGTAGGTTTACAGTTGTGAGTATGTGAAGTAGTTTAGTCTTGTATCATTTATTACTTACTGTATTGTTTTCCATACAAACAACTGTAAACCTACTTTTGCTCCCCTCGTATATCCGCATAGCAGAGAACGTGCGGACCTTAGAGCACTCTCCTGTGACTTGGAGGCTAGCCCCCTGGATAGCACATCCGGGTCATCCTACTAAGCTGCTGAGATGGGCGCCTAAAGCTTGGCCATAGGTGCACTACTGTAAATGAGGTTGAGGTGCCAGAACTATTTTGGCAGAATACCGAGGAAAGCCGTAAGGCCCAGAAAGGTACAGACGTAAAAACAGATTACACTAATTACATATGATCCAAGAACCCACTACTTATAGCCCTCAGGAAGTGCTAGTGGACACTGGCTTCACTAAGGACATAAGGAATACACAAGAAGTCTGCACTGGGATCCTGAAGAAACTGAGTAACACATTTCCACTATATGTCAGTGAGATGTTGACTTAAAACTAGTCTTCAAGGATCAATCAAGATTGCAGGATTCTAGAAAGGCAGAGGTCAGGGAGTGACACCTGACAGTGTCAATATGGACATAACTATTATAATAGATAGAAGACTGGAATGGCATTAAGAAATCTGTAGTGTGCTCGCTTCAGCAGCACATATACTAAAATTGGAATGATACAGAGATTAGCATAGCCCCTGTGCAAAGATGACACGCAAATTCGTGAAGCGTTCCATATTTTAAAAAAAATCTGCAGTGATGGTTAATAGATGATGATGTTCCCAGCATCAAGACAGGTGGATAGCCTGACCAGGCGGTGGCGCAGTGGATAGAATGTCGGACTGGGATGCAGAGGACCCAGGTTCAAGACCCCGAGGTCGCCAGCTTCAGCACAGGCTCATCTGGCTTGAGCAAAAAGCTCACCAGCTTGGACCCAAGGTCACTGGCTCGAGCAAGGGGTTACTCGGTCTGCTGAAAGCCCGCGGTCAAGGCACACATGAGAAAACAATCAATGACCAACTAAGGTGTCGCATCGAAAAACTGATGACTGATGCTTCTCATCTCTCTCCGTTCCTGTCTGTCTGTCCCTATCTATCCCTCTCTCTGACTCTCTCTCTGTCCCTGTAAAAAAAAAAAAAAAGACAGATGGATACCCAAAGTGTTACTTGATTTATTTGCCTCAGAAAACAAGCCTGACCTGTGGTGGCACAGTGGATAAAGCGTCAACCTGGAAACGCTGAGGTTGCCGGTTCAAAACCCTGGGCTTGCCTGGTCAAGGCACATAAGGGAGTTGATGCTTCCTGCTCCTCCCCCCTTCTCTCTCTCTCTCTCTCTCTCTCTCTCTCTCTCTCTTTCTCTCTCTTCCCTCTCTATAATGAATAAATAAAATCTTAAAAAAAACCCAAAACACATACTACCAAAAAAAAAAAACCTGCTAAAAAGATGAACATGAGCTACAAAGTAGAAAAATACAATGGCCTCTATACAATATAAAGCCAGTTCATAGACCAAAGCCCATTTACTATAGAAACGACACACTGAAGAAAGGAGTCTTCCCAGCAGACTCTTCTGTTACATGATGGGGTCTGAACTGACACTGAAACAAGCAAACCCAAAATGCTACCACAGACCACTAGGTAAAGTAAGAACTTGTGGAGGCCAGGTGATAAACACAGTCTGGCTCAATTCCATGTCACAGGGAGTCCCCAAACTCTGCAGAATATAATCTGGATGATAGAAAATAACATATTCTGTGGTTATTTCCCCAGTTCTCAAGCATGCAATTTGAATGAACAAATTAATTTGACACAATTTTCCCACTCTCTGACTTACTGTGTAAATTTATGATAGGAAGGGCTATGAAGAAATCCTTGAAGACTACCCCCTCAACCCCTACCCCCACCATAGTCAAAGTGCCAAGATAGTAACTCACACTATCCCAAGAAGAATTTCAGGAATTCACACGACTCTAAATATTTAAAGGATGTAGAGGTGTTGGTTTCCATTATATCCCTGTTTATTTTGCCTGTATGACCCCTGCAAAAACCAAATGGATCACGTTGGTTAACAGTTATCTATTAATAGTTGATAGCTCCAACTACAGTTGATGGACTGGACATAATATCTTTCATAAGAAACGTCAGCACAAACATCTGGTATATGGTATATGTCTCTTGATCTTACAAATACATTTTTTTAGTACTCAATAATAAAGAGAATCAAAAAAATTTACCTTTCCATGAGAAGAACAGTAGTACATTTTACTCTCTTAACTAGGGGCTCTATAAATTCTTTTCCTTCCCTCATAGTCTGCAAAACTTTTGATGATCTGGACATACTCCAAAAAACCTAGCTGGCTCACTATGACATCGTGCTAGGTGAATAGAAAGTTACTCTGGATACCCTAGTAAGACCTCTGTGTGCCCGAGGGTGGGAGATATATACTACGAAGGGTCAAAGGCCACCTGACCGGGCAGTGGCACAGTGGATGGAGCATCAGACTGGAATGCGGAAGACCCAGGTTCGAGATTCTGAGGTCGCCAGCTTGAGTGCGGGCTCATCTGGTTTGAGCAAGGCTCACCAGCCTAAGCCCAAGAATGCTGGCTTGAGCAAGGGGTCACTCAGTCTGCTGTAGCCACCCAGTCAAGGCACATATCAGAAAGAAATCAACGAACAGCTAAGATGCCACAATGAAGAACTGATGCTTCTCATCTCTCTCCCTTCCTGTCTGTCCCTCTCTCTGTCTCTGTCACAAAATAAATAAATAAAATTAAAATGCTAAAAAAAAAGAGAGAGTCAAAGGCCTACTACTTCAGTGAAACTTTTAGAGACCCAATAGGACTTTTTAAAATCAGTATAAAGAGCACACTCTAAAATAACAATAAGTATAGTAAATACATAAACAAGTAACATCGTTTATAATTATCATCAAGTGTTATGTACTATACATAACTGTATGTGCTGTACTCTTCTATGACTGGCTGCACAGTAGGCTTGTTTCCATGGGAGTCACCACAACCCTGTGAATAATGGGTTGCCCTGCACTGTTAAGACAGCTATAATGTCATGAGGTGATAGGAATTTTTCAGTTTCAGTATAATCTTATGGGACCACTGTCACATATGCGGGCTGTCACTGACTAAAACATCCTTATGTGGTGTATGACCGTACAAATGCTCATGGCCACTGTCAGAACCATTAAAGCTGAGAATGGCTGCCCTGCTAAACAGAGCCAACGTGTGTGGAAATAACATCTAAAAATCAGGATACAGTCTCTGAGTGGGTTAACTCTCCCCTCTCCTTCCTAAAAGTTTAGAATCAGATTATAACATTTCCAATGCTCAATACATGGTTATGATGTCAACCTATAAAGATATGTAAGTCTTGCCCCAGCCAGATAGCTCAGTTGGTTGGAGCATCACCCTGAAGACAGAGGTTGCTGATTCATTCGATCTCCAGTCAGGGCACATACAGAAACAGATTGATGTTTCTGTCTGTCTTTCTCTCTCTCCCTTCTGCTCTCTCTAAAATCAACAAAAATAAAAAATTTAAGTTCTCAGAACTTAAAATCACTTAAAAAGATGATGTCAGAAGCCTGACCTGTGGTGGTGCAGTGGATAAAGCGTCGACCTGGAAATGCTGAGGTCGCCGGTTCGAAACCCTGGGCTTGCCTGGTCAAGGCACATATGGGAGTTGATGCTTTCAGCTCCTCCCCCCCCCTTCTCTCTCTCTCTCTCTCTCTCTCTCTCTCTCTCCCTCTCCTCTCTAAAATGAATAAATAGGAAAAATAAATTAAAAAAAAGATGATGTCAGAATACGTAAAAAGATAACAAAGTAATCTCAGTATGTTTGTTTTTTATTGTTACTCTAAGAAATAACCACACACTTAATGACATAAACAACATAAATTTATAATCTTACAGTTTGGAGGTCAGAGGTCTGAAGTGAATCACACTGAGCTAGAATCAAGCAGGGTTTTTATCCTTCTGGAGGCTCTAGTGGGAATAGCTGTGTCCTTGTCTGTTCTGGCTGCTAGAGGCCACCCACATTCCTTAGCTTGTGGCAACCTTCAAAGTCACAATGTCAGGCTGAGTCCTCATGCCATATCTCTCTGGTTCTCTCTTCTGCCTCCCTCTTCCATTTTTTTTTTTTTTTACAAAGAGAGAGTCAGAGAGAGAGAGAGGAACAGACAGACGGGAACGGAGAGAGATGAGAAGCATCAATTATCAGTTTTTCGTTGCGACACCTTAGTTGTTCATTGACTGCTTTCTCATATGTGCCTTGACCGTGGGGGCTACAGTAGACCAAGTAACCCCTTGCTTGAGCCAGCGATCTTGGGTTCAAGCTGGTGAGCTTTTGCTCAAACCAGATGAACCCGCGCTCTAGCTGGCAACCTCGGAGCCCGCACTCAAGCTGGTGACCTCAGGATCTCGAACCTGGGTCTTCCACATCTCAGTTCAATGCTCTATCCACTGCACCACCGCCTGGTCAGGCTCCCTCTTCCATTTTTAAGGGCTCTTATGATTACCTTGGGCCCATCTGGATAACCCAAGATAATCTGCCTACTTTAAGATCACCTGATTTACAACTTTATTTGCAATCTTAATTCCTCTATACCATACAACCTAACATAGTCTTAGGTTCTAGGGATTAGAACATGGACATTTGGGGGTGGGGGCCATTACTACACATACTACACCTAGTAAATGATAATGACCAAGTGAGGTAACAAAATGGTATGTGACAGGAAGATGATGGTGTTTCATGTCACTGCAACTGGGGACAGTCAGGGAAAGCTTAAAGAAAAAGAGAGATTTGTTCTGGCTTTTATCTATTTATTTTTTTACAGGGACAGAAAGAGAGTCAGAGAGAGGGATAGACAGGGACAGATAGGAACGGAGAGAGATGAGAAGCATCAATCATCAGTTTTTTGTTGTGGTACTTGAGTTGTTCATTGATTGCTTTCTCACATGTGCCTTGACCGTGGGGCTACAGCAGACGGAGTAACTTGCTCGAGCCAGCAACCTTGGGTCCAAGCTGGTGAGCTTTTGCCCAAACCAGATGAGCCCGTGCTCAAGGGGTCTCAAACCTGGGTCCTCGGCATCCCAGTCCGACGCTCTATCCACTGCGCCACCACCTGGTCAGGCTGTCTGGCTTTTAAAGCATAGTTTTAAAAGTATGGGGGGTGTCCAGATGAGAGAAAGAATATAAACAAGATCTCAAAAATGTAAAAGGCGAAGTAGGACCAGGGGACAAAAGCTAGAATATGTGGGCTCAGAGAAAAGCTCACAGGGGAAGAAGAGTGGGGACCGGAGCAAGCAGGGCTGAGGAGTTCTCTCCCCCTCCTCTCCTCACGCTAACGCCGAGTGCTGTTTAACAGGAAAATCTATTCACGGACGACCATGAGGAGTCAAACGCTTTATAGTGAAAGAGCATCAGAAGGGCAGTAGATAAGCTGTCTGCCTAAATGAAAGTAGGCAGCTAAAAATGCCCCCTCGGATGATCAGCAAAAATGATCAAAATGAAATATTTCCCCATTTTTAACAGACCTACCTATTAAAAATTTGAAACATTTCATTAATAAAGACTATCTAATGTTAAATAGCTCTCATTTTATATTTTTATTATACAAAATAGCATGTAAAAAATTTAAATGAGATGGGGCTCCTTTTTCCCCATAATGTTGATGTTAAGTAATAATGCTGCAGTTCAAGTCCTCATATCAGATGCTGCATCAAGTCTACTCCTTCATGTGGCTTTCACTGTTGTGTAACACAATAACTACATTTCTCCAGGTCATCATAGCAAAGGGAGTATTGAATATTTTGAAATATCCAGGTACTTTTGAAATAGGTGTTCCAAAATAATCACTATAATATTTTAATAGCTCACTTCCTAATTATTAGTTTCAGTTCTTATTATTTTAAAAATTATGACGTGACCCTGGCTGGTTTCTCAGTGGTAGAGTGTCAGCTCACGTGTGGATGTCCCAGGTTTGATTCCTGGTCAGGGCACACAGGAGAAGTGACCATCTGTTTCTCTACACCTCTCCCTCTCTCTTTTAACTCTCTCTCTTCCCCTCCTACAGCCATGGCTCGATTCGAGCAAGTTGGCCTTGGGTGCTAAGGTTGGGTCCATGGCCTCCGCCTCAGGCACTAAGAAGAGCTTGGTTGCTGAGCAACAGAGCAACACCCAGATAGGCAGAGCATTGCCCCTTAGTGGGCTTGCTGGGCAGATCTTGGTCAGGGTGCATGCGAGAGTCTGTCTCTGCCTCCCTTCCTCTCATTGAATAAAAATATGTACACACACACACACACACACACATACGACATATATGTTAAAAACAATGCAGAGTGAGAAGCCAGTTTCCCTACTTCCTACCCTTGCACCATAGTACCCTATGTTCACCTCCCCAGAGATAGTGACTGCTCTGTCTCAAGTGTCTCCTTGCAAAGAGTATCTTTACGCCCAAGTGGTAGCACACTTCATACATATCACTGTGGACCTTGCCTTTGTCAGTCACATCCCAGCTTTTTAGAAATCACTGGTGCCATTGCTCAGCTACACTTTGAAGTATTCAGCGATTTGCTTTTGGATTCAGAAAGTGCGAGAAACTCAAGAGAGTGTTTGTTTTTTAACTGGCTTCTTTCAGCCTCAGATTCATGAGTATGGTTAGACAAGTTTAACCTATATAAGAAATGGAGTAATATCATAAATATGTGTGGCAGATGGAAGAGGAAACCATCACCAATAAGAACAATAACAACAACAAATCGAGAGAAAACTAGTGACTAGGATGTACTAATCAAGCTTGAAGCTATTGCCAGACAGTCAAGAGTGTATAAGAGTGTATGCAAGATTCTGCGTAAATGGAAGTTTCAAAAAAGAAGTATAGAGGAGCTAGGTTAAGAATGTTGAAAGTATTAAGGGGGGAGCTTCTTCTTATAATGCCCTAAGTCTTCATCTGCCTTCCCTTTTGGAACTCAAGAGAAAGTCCACCTTGTGAAATTGCCCCAGCCCTTCAGTGCGGAAATCTGCACAGACCTACCTGTACAGCGCAAAGTGCTAGTCTGACAAGGACAAGGAGGCCGGGGCAAAGAGGAACTGCCCAGCCTTGTCTCTCCCAGGGTTCCAGGGAAAACTACCAAAAAGGCAAGGTGCTAAGAGTGGATGATGCCAGGTGACCCAAGATGTAGCCTGTGATGGTGGGAAAGACACAAGCACTAGAGAAAAAACCTTGAGAGAACAAACCCAAGAAGCAGCTGTCCTAATAGCACAAAGAGTTGCTAGTTGCCTTGGGTTGCAATCAGCACACCACAATGTCCTGATCCGGAATGAGTTAGCCTTCTTGTGGCTCGGTTTCCTCATCTATGAAACGGGGCTAAATACCTCAAGAAGACTTAGATGACTGTGTTAGCTAACAAAATATCTGTGAAGCTTGAGAAGGTACAGGAATAACTGGGAGTGCCCACTGACTGCCCCACGGACTAGAGCAGTGGTCTTCAAAGTGGGCTCTGGCCTACCTGGCTCTAAGCACCTGCAACCCCGCCCCCACCCCAGCAGTGCCGTTTCTTAAACAGGCAGGCACCATACAGCATCAGGGCACTCACTCCTGTGCCCCCATGCTCCACCCAGACGTCTGCAGGGCTCCTCCCTCTCTCACGGGCTTGCGCAGTGGGATCCCCCCCCTTCTCTGCTTTTTCTCCACATCACATCTCACCATCTCTTACAGCTCATACTTTCCTTGGATGTGTGTGTGTGTTCTTTTTCCTTATTATTGTTTTATTGATTTTAGAGAGAAGAAGGGAGAGAGGTAGAGAGAGAGAAAAGAACATCCATCTGACCAGGGATCGAACCAGCAATCTGTGCTTTGAGACGAAGCTCTAACCAACCGAGCTATCTGGCCAAGGCTGTGTGTGTTTCTCTCTTCTCCTCGCCCTGCTCCCCCCCTTTCATTGAAACGTAAGCTCTGTGAAAGCAGGTATTTTCGTTGTTTACTGATATATCCCCAGTGTCCAGAATAGCACTGCCACTACAGACACTCAATAAATTTTTGTTGAATCAACGAGTGAAGTGCACTTTTAATTTACTATTATTGCCAATCAACTCTCCAAAGTGTAACTTATGCACGTCCCCACCTGTATTGTATGTACCTCCTGTTTCACAATTTTGACAGTCAGACTTTTTAGTTTTTTGCCAATTTGTGTATGAAATGCCATTTTATTTTAGTTTTAATCTGCATCCACCTGCTTACTAAAGAATTTGAATACCTTTTTTACCCCAAAGATTTTATTTGTTGATTTTTAGAGAGAGAGAGAGAGAGAGAGAGAGAGAGAGAGAAAGGCTGTGGGGAGATGCAGGAAGCACCAACTCGTAGTTGCTTCTGTTATGAGCCTTGACCGGGCGAGCCCAGGGTCTCGAACCAGAGACCTCAGCATTCCAGGTAAACGCTTTATCCACTGCGCCACCACAGGCCAGTCTGAACATCTTTTCATGTGTTTATTGATCATTTTTATTTTCTCCTTAGTGAATTACCAATTCATATCTTTTGCCCATATGTTTGATATATTCTTTTGTCAGTTATATGTGTAGCATCTAACCTCTTCAGTTTCTACCATCTTTTAACTTTTTAAAAGTGATTTTTCCTGCACAAAAATTGTCACTCCATTTCTAAAAGGCAAGTTATCCCATATTAATTACTTCTTAAAAACACTTAGACCTATGGGGGTGGGGAGATGCATCCGGGGCAACACTAGACTCTGTGTAAACACAGTAAGTTAAAATCAATAAAAAATAAACAAACAAAAAACCACTTGGCGCCCTGCCACCAAGGCCGCAGTTCCATCCCTGGTCAGGGCACATACAAGAAGCAGTCAATGAGTGCACAACTAAGTGGGAGAACTAAGTGGAATGATGAGTTGATGCTTTTCTCTCTCTCTCTCTCTCCCTTCTTTCTCTCTCTCTCTCAAATCAATAGAAAAAAACTGTTTAAGATATTTAGAAATTTTCTTATAGATGTAGATTTTAAAATATATTTTAGAAAACATTTTCCACTGACTAGCATCTATTTTTTCAGCAAGACGAGTACTGTCATAGATACCCTGTGTTCACGGCACAGATTTGGGAAGATGCTCCCCTAAGAAACGGGAGAACAGGAGGCGCTTGAGCAAGACAGAGACGTGGATGGAGCAGAGAATAAGAACAGAGAATACTGTCACTATTTATTGTTCCCTTTTTGTTTTATGCGGGAAAATTTGCCTCTGCATCTTAAGTTTCCAGAGTTGTTCAAAAAATCTTGACTGATTTATACAATGGCTAAATTTATCATTGCATCTGAAGGTCTCGTTTTGTCAAGACATTTAACCAGGCTGACACCATTCTGCACGCTTGCCTGCCAAGGGGCTATTACAGGTCTGGGAAACTTCTTTTCTGAAATACATTATTGGAAACTACATGCCTAACTTCGTATATGAAAGGTTTAATATAGCTGTAGTCCTCTGGTTATTCTGAAAGATTTAACATTCTGGAATTAATGTGATGGAACTCAGTCAGATATGTTCATTTTAGTTTACCTAAATGACTAATGATTATCAGTTGATCATTAAATGCCTAAACTCTGCTGTGACAGAGGAGACTTTGAGCCCAACTTCCTTTTCTCAGATTGTCAAGGAAACATTCTAGAGTCCTTATCAAGTTTGATCCTTTGAAGATAGTAAGAGGCTCCCTCTTGTAACTCATTTCTGGTCTTCTTCCTTCTCTCTCAATTACAGTCTCAGCTGGACAACGTTGATAATTGATCTTCAATTTCCTCATTGTTTCCCACTTTCTATTCTTTTGACTTCTATTTATATAGACAAAATTCTAAATACTAGAATAATGGCATTAATAGTAAGGTTGCCTAGACATTGTTAGTTGAATGTTAAATATAACTTATTCATAGCAACAAAAAAATATGCTATTAAAACAAACACTCATTTAACTTATATAGACATTATCTTTTCAAACATCTAATTATTGAAAATGTTTTAATGAAAAGAATTACTGAATAATTTCTAAGTAAGTCAACACAATAAGAGAAATTACTAAGGACATGAGTTAAAACCAAAGGCATAATTAGAAAGCATTTGCCTGACTAGGCGGTGGTGCAGTGGATAGAGCATTGGACTGGGATGCAGAGGACCCAAGTTCAAAACCTCGAGGTTGCCAGCTTGAGCACAGATTCATTTGGCTTGAGCATGGGCTCATCAGCTTGAGCAAGGGGTCGCTGGCTTGAGCATGGGATCATAGATATGACCCCATGGTCACTGTCTTGATCTCAAGGTCACTGGCTTGAGCCCATGGTCACTGGCTTGAACAAGGGGTCATTCGTTCTGCTGTAGCCCTCCAGTCAAGGCACATATAAGAAAGCAACCACTGAACAACTAAGAAGCTGCAACGAAGAATTGATGCTTCTCATCTCTCTTCCTGTTTGTCTGCCCCTATATGTCCCTCTCTCTGACTGTCTCTGTCAAAAATAAATTAGAAATTTATGTCAAATTAAATGCCTATAGCTTTTAATTTATAAATGTCAAATTAAATGCCTATAGCTCCACATGTATAAATAGAATATATAATTTTATAATAAATTAACTAGTAAACAAACAAGAGCAGGTTTACTTCATGATAAAATACTTGTTTTAATACTTTATTACAACCTGTAAGCCCCTCTTTTATATAATAAAAAAAGCATCACTTATTTTTCTCTACCAACAGAAATAGCTACTCTTTTATGATTTTTGTAGATTATAAAGAGACCCTAATTGAAAAGTTAATCTTAATACTGTGGTACTTACATCAGGATTCTCTTCAACTTCTAATATATGCTCTGATTCTTGCCCTCTACGCCCTCTCTCTTATCCTATCTTACAGCTTAGGGTCTTAGGGTCCAGTCTTTGTCAGCCTGGACTGGAAGCGTATATCCCTGGGGGAGGTTACGTGATAACTGCAAAGGATGAAGAAGTCTCTGTGAAGAACATACAGGAACTCTTACATGAAACATATACTCTAAATAGCATCACTTCAAGAAAATTTCCCACTGAAAACTGAAAAATGTAATAATCTTAGAGGTCTGCTGGATTACTACCAGGCCTTAAAAACATTTCTATTTTTTTAGACCTTACTAAATGAGTTCTTGCAAACCAAGAAAACAAAACTAAAATATTCAATATGAAAACACATATTTCTTTTCTTTATCTGTAGTGTCCTCTTCCAGTGACAAATTGAAATAACATCATTATGGCTATATAATATATTTATAAATGACACCAAGTTTTAGGAAGTGAAATGTATGGGAAACTTGAAAAAATCAAGGTTTTATTAGAAAGGATATAAATAAAATATTGAAGAAGTATGCAGGGAAAAAAAATTTTGGCAGCTATGACTGATAAGTAAGGTTACAAATTGAAGACAGTTTTGACTGAAAGGAAAAGGTCTGGAATTCAAAACTGTATCTAATTTTTTCAAAAAGCGATATGGGAATATATTAATAATAATATATTACATCTTCTCCCCCCCCCCCAGCTTTAAAGGAACTATTGGGTGGTCCTCTTTTTCAGAGGTGGTAAAGTAAATCCCCACCCACTGTTCTTGTTATCTGAGGGAAACAGCAAGATCCTGTCCAGCCTCTTTCGGTCTAGTGTCCATTACTCTCCTACCTGGTCCGCAGCTCACGAGATGAAAGCCACACCTGTAGATTACATAATGCATACAGGGCACTGGCCCAGGGGATACTATTGCACCTGGTGATGGTGAAACCCGGCTTTCCTAAGCATGGATTCCCCTGTCGCATCACACAATCACTAATGGACTCGGGCCCTCCCTTCCTCCTCCCTCCCTCCTCCCTCCCTCCTCGGAGTGCCTGTTTCTTTAAGGCAGTGCCGTAGACTCTGCACCTCCCCGAGCCTCCTTTTCCACATCTATAAAATGGGAATGATCTCATAGAGTTGTGAAGATTAAATGGAATCAGAGCTAATATTTGCCAGATACTTACAGGACAAAGTGAGTGATGTCATCTCTGTTTTCACAGCTTAGGAAACAGGGGCCAAAGGTTAGAAAACTAATTTCGTAGCAGGGTCTGAACTCTAGTCCCCAAACAGTAAGTTCAGGATTCTTCCCCTCCACCCTCACTCCCTCTCATCCCTTTGGGAGAGGTTAAAGGGTGGACAGTGTACAAAGACAACTAAAGGGGGAGTGGAGGCTGACCCTTCCTTTCGTACATGAGAGACCATCACCCTGAGCAGGGCCTTTGGGAAGTCCACTAGTGCCACCAGTGGCTGATACATGACCCTCAGTTATCACAAATCTGAGCAAGTTAAAATGAATAATATCCCTCCCACTTCTCCTTTCCTACTCATGTAGATAATTATGCAAAGTTGAACTGTCCCCTCTCTGATTTTTCTTTTCAGGTATCAGCTCAGCTATCTGCACCCCAGGAATCTCTTTCTCATTCCCACACTCAAGCACTCCTTAGTCCACTGCCAGCCTTCATTCATACTGATCCAGTTACATCAGCTCCATCTCTCTCCCTCTTTCTGACATCCTTTGTTCCATTCATAAACTCCAAAATAGTTCCATTCTGGTCAGGAAGCAAAATAGTCTTCATAATACAGCTAAATTAAGGAAAGGCCCACTTTGACCTACTCCAGGGTCAGTGAGCAATACAGTGTGCCACCCTAGACAGTGAGCAGATGTCCCTTCGGAATCTTCCCAGACTGTTCACTTCCCTCTCTATTCTAAACTAGGGTAGCTGTGGTATGCAGTGGTTAGTGCAGCTGTGGGCTGCCTCAACTCCCAGCCCTACTGCTTCGAAGCTGTCTATGTGCAGCTATTTAACTTTTGCTCCAGTTTTTTCATCTGTGAAGTGGAATCATAATGAAATCTACCTCCTAGGGTTATTATTAGTATTAAATGGGTTAATTAATTTAAAGCTTTTAGAATGGCTTCTGGCACAGAGTAAGCAAAGAAACAGGTTATTTCCTCAAATCTGAATATTCAATATTCAAAATAAATTTCCTCTATTTTCTACTCTTTAAAATACTATTATTGCCCTGGCTGGATAGCTCAGTTGGTTAGAGCATTGTTCTGAAGCGCAGAGGCTGCCAGTCTATCCCCCATCAGGACACGTATAGGAACAAGTTGATGTTTCTGTCTCTCCCTCTCTCTCCTTTCCTTTCTCTAAAATAAATAAAATAAACATTAAAGAATAGTATGAGCCTGACCTATGGTGGTGCAGTGGATCAAGTGTCCACCTGGAATGCTGAGGTTGCCGGTTCGAAACCCCAGGCTGCCCAGTCAAGGCACATACGGGAAGCAACTACTATGAGTTGATGCTTCCTGCTTCTTGACCCCCTGTCTGTCTGTATCTCTCTCTCCTACTCTCTCTAAAAATCAATAAATAGGCCCTGGCCGGTTGGCTCAGTGGTAGAGCGTCGGCCTGGCGTGCGGGAGTCCCGGGTTTGATTCCCGGCCAGGGCACACAGGAGAAGTGCCCATCTGCTTCTCCACCCCTCCCCCTCTCCTTCCTCTCTGTCTCTCTCTTCCCCTCCAGCAGCCAAGGCTCCATTGGAGCAGTCTGCCCGGGCACTGAGGAAGGCTCTGTGGCCTCTGCTTCAGGCGCTAGAATGGCTCTGATTGCAGCAGAGCAACACCCCAAGATGGGCAGAGCATTGCCCCCCGGTGGGTGTGCCGGGTGGATCCCGGTCGTGCGCATGCGGGAGTCTGTCTGACTGCCTCCCCGTTTCCAACTTCAGAAAAGGAAAACAAACAAACAAACAACAAAAAAAATCAATAAATAAAAAACTCTAAACAAAATTTAAAAAGACAATATCTCATTCTTTGTGCCTGACCTGTGGTGGCTCAGTAGATAAAGCATCTACCTGGAATGCAGAGGTCACCGGTTCAAAATCCAGGGCTTTCCTGGTCAAGGTACATATGGGAGTTGGTGTTTATTGCTCCTACCATCTTCTCTCTCTCTCTCTCTCTCTCTCTCTCTCTCCCACCCTCCTTCCCTCCTTCCCCCTGAAAAATGAATAATAAACATCTTTAAAAAAAAAAGAAAAAATACTATGACTACAATAACCTTTTTTTAAAAAAAACAGTTTATAACTATAAATACAGTGGTTTAGTCATCTGATCAGTTAAATACACTCTCACTGGGTAACCTGAAAATCTCACTACCACTCATAATACTGTCTCTACGAAGAGCTTATTTTGAATTCAGAAATATTTATAAATGAAATTTTGAAATGCATTTTATTTGGAAGATAGGGAACGCTTATGTTAAAAGCAAATGTACCTAAAACTGTGACATATAATTTACCATAAAATTCTTTACTTTTTTGAAGTAGGACTATAAGCAATTCATCCTTTTCTGTTGACATAGCTGGTACGGAGCAGGCACCTCAGAAGTATAAACCAGGGTGAAGGGGCCAGGGCCTCCTCACTTACTCACAGGGCTGGGCTCTTGCAATCAGATTCACAAGTGCCATAAATACTATGTTTGTATAAAATAACTACGGAGGCTGTACCATCGGCACATGCCAGAGTGGTCAGTTTCCTGAAGATAAATTACCTAGTTAAGGAACACTGACCTGCAGAGGAAAAGTACCAAAAGCGTTAAATTTAGACGCCGGAGAAAGAAGCCGACCCTACCAGCTACTTCCTTTTCATCTCTCCAAATAAGGAAACACCTCTGTGCTCTGCAACCTGCTGAAGTCCTGTTTAGTTTGGGATTAAAAACACCAAAATATTTGTTGGTAAGATTGCCATATTTAGTTAAAACACACACACACACACACACACACACACACACACACACACAGCCCTGACCTGTGGTGGCACAGTGGGTAAAACCATTAGACTGAAATGCTGAGGTCACCAGTTTGAAACCCTGGGCTTGTCCAGTCAAAGCACATACGGGCGCCCGTGGTGGGCGTGCCGGGTGGATCCCGGTCGGGCGCATGTGGGAGTCTGTCTGACTGTCTCTCCCCGTTTCCAGCTTCAGAAAAATACCAAAAAAAAAAAAAAAAAAAGCACATATGGGAAGCAACTACTGAGTTGATGCTTCCTGCTCCTCCCCACTCTCTTTCCTCTCTAAAAATCAATAAAATATTTTTTTAAAAACTACACAGGATATCAGTTAAATTTGGCATTCAGATACACAAAAAATATATTTTTTTAAGCATAAGTATATCCCAAATATTACGAGACATATAAATAATGTAATTGTATGGCCAGGGGCTGCCATCGTGGCCATTCACGTGCAGGTTCTCATTGAATTCAGGCAGACGGTAAAGAAACGGCAGAGTCGGAGGATGGTGGGCCATTCTGTTTATTGGTGTCTCACAAGAAAAGCCAAGGGAGAAGCAGAAAACCTGCTTTTCCCATAGAGGGCAAGGCCTCTGCAATGGTGATAGCAGGAACCCAGAGAGAGCGAGAGCCCCTGGTCTGCTTCATTTTACAGTGTAGAAAATTAAAGCCTTTAAGCCAGGGGTCTCCAAACTACGACCCATGGGCCACATGCAGCTCCCTGAGGCCGTTTATCCAGCCCCCCCCACCCCCCGTCGCACTTCCGGAAGGGGCACCTCTTTCATTGGTGGTCAGTGAGAGGAGCATAGTTCCCACTGAAATACTGGTCAGTTTGTTGATTTAAATTTACTTGTTCTTGGTCCTGGCCAGTTGGCTCAGTGGTAGAGCATCGGCCTGGCATACAGGAGTCCCGGGTTCGATTCCTGGCCAGGGCACACAGGAGAGGCGCCCATCTGCTTCTCCACCCCTCCCCCTCTCCTTCCTCTCTGTCTCTCTCTTCTCCTCCCACAGCCAAGGCTCCATTGGAGCAAAGTTGGCCCAGGCGCTGAGGATGGCTCATTGGCCTTTGCCTCAGGCGCTGGAATGGCCCTGGTTGCAACAGAGCAACGCCCCAGATGGGCAGAGCATTGCCCCCTGGTGGGCATGCTGGGTGGATCCCGGTCGGGCGCATGCGGGAGTCTGTCTGACTGCCTCCCCGTTTCCAACTTCAGAAAAATACAAAAAAAAAAAAATTTACTTATTCTTTATTTTAAATATTGTATTTGTTCCCGTTTTGTTTTTTTACTTTAAAATAAGATGTGCAGTGTGCAGAGGGATTTGTTCATAGTTTTGTTTTTTTGTTTGTTTTTGTGGCAGAGACAGAGAGAGAGTCAGAGAGAGGGATAGACAGGGACAGAGAGACAGGAAGGGAGGGACATGAGAAACATCAATTCTTCATTGCGGTTCCTTAGTTGTTCATTGATTGATTTCTCATATGTGCCTTGACTGGGGGCTCGAGCCAGCGACCTTGGGCTCAAGCTGGTGAGCCTTGCTCAAACCAGATGAGCCCACACTCAAGCTGGCAACCTCAGGGTCTCGAACCTGGGTCCTCCACATCCCAGTCCGACACCCTATGCACTGTGCCACCGCCTGGTCAGGCCATAGTTCTTTTTTTTAGTCTGGCCCTCCAACGGTCTGAGGGATAGTGAACTAGCCCCCTGTGCAAAAAGTTTGGGGACCCCTGCTTTAAGCCAATATACAGATAAGGAAGTCTCTGATATAAAGCCACTTATCTGAGGCATAATTGGGATTCCTCATAAGAGTGCACCAACCCCTTATCATCCAACAGTCAAGGGTGTGGGGAAAAGCTTAGTTTTGAGAAGATCTTAGTATTAGAAGGATGTTGAAAAGATCTTAGTATTAGAAGGGAGAGAAAGGCTTAGTCTTAAAACTAAGCCTTAGACTATAATGACTGTCAGCTTACAGCCTGTCTCCTACACCCAAAGCAAGCAAACATAAAATCATATTTACAAACTTATTTGACCAACAGTAATCTTGTGTCTGAAATTCTAATTTGATGAATCATCCTGTATTTAATGTAGTCACTCTATTTGTTGGGAGATCATTTATTTTTTATTTAGACCAGGGGTCCCCAAACTTTTTACACCAGGGGTCAGTTCACTGTCCCTCAGACCGTTGGAGGGCTGCCACATACAGTGCTCCTCTCACTGATCACCAATGAAAGAGGTGCCCCTTCTGGAAGTGCTGTGGGGGGCGGATAAATGGCCTCAGGGGGCCACATGCAGCCCGAGGGCTGTAGTTTGGGATCGCCTGATTTAGACCATTGACGGCTCTCTTGCATGCACACTCTCTCTTTCTCTCTCTCTCACACACACACAGGTTTTCATACTCTGAAGAAATACATGCGTTTTGTAAATAAAGCACACTCATTTGTAATTACCTTCATGGTTTGGAAATTGCTTGAAATAAATAGAGAACTACCAGTAGTTCTCATTTGTGTTTAAATTGGGGAGGAAATCCCTCTCATGTAATTACACTTTAGTTCATAGTTGGCTCTGTACTATTACAAAAATAAGCAACAGAATTGAGTTTTTATTTTAATTCATATTTGTTCACTAAAGTTAAATGGAATCTGGTCTCAAAACAATTTAACATGAGATAATACTGCCACCTAAAGATCAGAGGCAGGTATGACTAAGAATCAACCTGATTTCTTATTCCTGAATAAAACATCTGAGTTATGGTGACAGCTGCTCTAATTAATAGCCATTCTGCCACTTGCCATCATTTGAATCTAATTTTTTTTTCTCATTTAGTCATTCACTTAATGAACATTTGCTACATTTCTACTGTATGCCACAGACTATACTAGGCTTTGGAGAATAAAGATGTATAAAACCTTGTTCCTTTGTGTAGCTACAAACCAGCGGGAGATCCCAGCAGATTATCAGACGTCATCCCAGGCACCCTAGCCCTTTAAGCGTAAACTGAATTAAATATAAGCCAAAAATCCAAATGGTAGAAAACTCGTATCTCTCTTTTTAAAGACTGCAGGCTAGATGACGATTTGTAATTTTCCCATTTACCCTGGACTCTAAACTCCTGCTTCATCGGACATAGTGCCTTTTATGGATTACTTTATTGTTATACACAGATTGCCCTTGTTTGTCACTAAAGCTCCTACACACATAGAGCATGACACTTTTTCCTTGCTTTCCATGATTAATTCACACAAAACTGAGCTTTCAGGGAACTCATCTTGGTGTTTGAAACATAGAAGGTAGGGTGTGTGTGTGTGTGTGTGTGTGTGTGTGTGTGTGTGTGTGTGTGTGTTTACAGCAACACTAACCATTACAAATGGAGTAATAGACTTCATTACTCTTTTCAAAGTCCTTCCCACCTTTTTGCTCTCCTCTCCTACTCTGCCCCCTTTTTTGTTCTTTTTCCCCACTCCACCCTCTACCAGTGAATAATTCTTCCCTTTTTATATATTATACAAGACAATTCAACTTCTCAATCTCATATCCCCAAACTCAGCCTCCTACCTACATGTGCATACGTTGTACTACGGCACACAATGGACCATCTAGTGAGGGCTGAGTCTCATTACTTTTCTTGCCCCTATATAAAGATTCCTTTCTCCACTGACAGGAATTATGACAACCCCTTAAAAGACAGAGTGGTAGCAGTCTAAGTTTTTAATAACATTTAAAAATTTCCTGGTTAGATAGATATAAACAGACTATTATAGGAGTCCTTCCTACTCCTCCCTCCCTCCTACCCTTCCTCTACTTTCTCTGCTATACTATAAAGCAGTGGTCCCCAACCTTTTTTGGGCCACGGACCGGTTTAATGTCAGAAAATATTCTCACAGACCAGCCTTTAGGGTGGGACGGATAAATGTATCACGTGACCGAGACAAGCGTCAAGAGTGAGTCTTAGACGGATGTAACAGAGGGAATCCGGTCATTTTTTAAAAATAAAACATCGTTCAGACTTAAATATAAATAAAACGGAAATAATGTAGGTTATTTATTCTTTCTCTGCGGACCGGTACCAAATGGCCCACAGACTGGTACCAGTCCGCAGCCCGGGGGTTAGGGATTACTGCTATAAGTCATCCTTACAGGTACTTCTTGGCAGTCTTCTAATACTCCATGGTAATACTACTGAACTTGAACTAAAATTCAAAACAATAGAGAGAAAATTGATGGAAGGGTTGTAATACAGTATAACTAATTGGATGGTCCATGACATATGGTACTTTGTTGTCTGATTAAACCTATAATACAAGCCTTCTTCAAAAGCTGGAGTATTCCTATGACAAGAGCTTGGAGAAAGGATATTGGTAAAATGAACCATCCTATCTTGCTGATAATTGTTCCCTAATCCTGTTAACGACCCTTGGCCTTAAAAAGGAAGTGTGAATGTGAAATCGGATTAAACCATCAATTTTGTAGAATCATAAACTGAAACTATCTCAGATATTAAATTTAAAAACAATCACGCAATTACAGTTTACATTCAATATTATTTTGTTTTAGTTTCAGATGTACAGCACAGTGGTCAATTGTATCCTTATCAAATTGATCCCCTAATACTTCCAGTACCCACCTGGCACCATACATAGTTATCAAAATATTACTGACTATGTTCTCTATGCTGCCATTTACATCCCTGTGACTATTCTGCAACGACCAATTTGTCCTTCTTCATCTCTTCACCTTTTTCACCCAGCCCCAACCCCTCCCCACCCTGTCAACCATTATTATGTTCTCTGTATATCTGTTTCTAATAATATCTTTTAAGTATGCAGTTAAAAATGTTTTAATTGATTGATTTTAGAGAGAGAGAGGGAGGGAAGCATTCATTTGTTGTTCCACTTAGTTGTGCATTCATTGGTCACCTCCTGTATGTGGCCTGACCTGGGATCAAACTTTGCAACCTTAGTGTTTTGGGACGATGCTCTAACCGACTGAACTAACCAGCCAGGGCTTCTAGTAACATTAAAAAAAATCAGTCAACAATTTTTCTACACTTTTGGATTAATTCCACCATTAGATCTCCTTGACATGAAGGCTGATGTTAACATAAAACCTTGTCTGGGCATGAGTGATGCCATCTGATTGGCACTGCAACTGGGCCTGTATCTTTGGACATTGGGGTTCAAGGAGAGAATGCATGAACTACTTCACTTCCAGAAATAAAATCAGAGGTGTAAGGCCAGGGGCCGCCGCCATCGTGGCCATGCACATGCAGGTTCTCATTGGATTCGGGCAGACGGTAACGAAACAGCGGAGTCGGAGGATGGTGGGCCATTCTGTTTATTGGTGTCTCACTAAGACAGGCAAGCCACAAGAAAATCCAAGGGAAAAGCAGAAAATCTGCTTTTCCCATGGAGGGCAAGGGATCAGGGAGGAGAGAAAGCAGAAATCCTCCTGCACCTCTCCCTGGTGGGCAGAATCTCTCGCCCAGTAAACATTAGCCAGACAATGGCCCCTCCCCCAGCAGGAAGGCAACCTGTAAGCTCACAAGACCACTGTATCTGGTGTCGCCCAGCACCCAATGCAAACCACAAGTGAGCAAACATATACATCATATTGACAAACTTATTTGACCAACGAGAACTTCATTCATTCAAAATATTATACATATATTTATTGAACACCTGCCTTGTGTCTTGTCCTATGCAATGTGCTTAGATTCAAAATCAAAAAAATATAAGTGCTCTCAAGGAACTTAAGAGTTTAATGAAGAACATAAATATATCAATAAATGTCTAAATCTTTGTAATTTTTCAAGTCTGTTGTTACCTCGTTTGCTTTTTCCAAAGCAGTTAGCAGTAAAGCACAATTATAATGGTCTCTATATTTATTGTTGGTCCCTTTGCTAATCCTTAAGATACACATCTTACACTGTAAAGCCAATAGCCACGGCCACTATCACAGCCTCCTGGCCCATGCAGGTTCGCATTTGATTCAGACAGATGGTAATGAAACAATGGAGCCAAGAACTGGTGGGCCATTACCTTTAATCCTAGCTTGCAACTGGTGGGCAAGAAATACACACAGTGGGAAAACACTTCCCTTTCCGTTCAGGGCTCCCAAAGCCACTGACTTATCCAAGTTTCCTAGAATCAAAGGTTTTTACCTCACCGGCCTTATTCAACTCTGTTTCCCATCTCCTTTTCTCTGCACAAACTCTGCATAAATTCTGCACAAACTGGCTTATCCTTCAGCATTCTGCCATCTTGGCTGCTTCTCTCCTCCACATGGCCTTTCTCAGCTCTCCTCAGCATGGGCTCCTCTGCCCCATTTTATAGTGTAGAAGTCAAAACCTTTAATCCAATATACAAACAGGGAAGTCTCTGATACAAAATCACTTAGGGTGGGAAAGGCTTAGTCTTAAAATAGCCTTAGCTATAATGACCCTAACTGCTTAGAGCCTGTCCCCCACACTCAATGCAAACTATAAGCAAGCAAACATATTTATAATATTTACAAACTTATTTAACCAACATAGACCAAAAACCTAGACCAGTACACTGGCATTCTGTTAGTTCCGTGAACATGCCAAACTCATTAATGCTCTCAGGTGTTGTTGTTTTTACTAGATGTTTCCTGAGCTAGACATGCAAAAAAAAACATTGCACCTGATTTACCTTAGATTAGGTATTCTGGTATAGGGTGGGGGGGTGAGGAACACTTAGTAAATAAGTTATAGGCTTCCAAGTTAAAAAAACAAAAACTGAAAGCCTCTTCCCTATAAGAACTACAAAGGAGCTTGACCAGGCGGTGGCACAGTGGATAGAGTGTCGATCTGGAACACGGAGGACCCAGGTTCGAAACCCCGAGGTCGCCAGCCTGAGCGCAAGCTCATCTGGTTTGAGCAAGGCTCGACAGCTTGAGCCCAAGGTCACTGGCTTGAGCAAGGGGTTACTTGGTCTGCTGCAGCCCCCTGGTCAAGGCACATATGAGAAAGCAATCAGTGAACAACTAAGGAGCTGCAACAAAGAATTGATGATTCTCATCTCTCTCCCTTCCTGTCTGTCGCTATCTGTCCCTCTCTCTGTCTCTGTCAAAAAAATAATAGAACCACAAAGGACAACTAGGAGACGGCTGTTTTACAAGCACCAAGGTAGAGTAGCTACTTGCTTTGGGTGGAGATACCTGCCTTCTTTAGAGTGTCACCTTCTCAAGGGAAAGAACAACGCATGTTTGTAGCTTAACAAATGAGGACATACAGTGGCTTCCAAACCCATTGACCACCTGAGAATCTTAATGAGAAAAGCTTTTATGATTCAAATGAAATGTGAAAAAAATTGTGATACTTACCATGATATTGGAAATTTCAACACTGACTGGATATTTAATAAGATAGGGTAGGGAAAACGTAGGTTTACAGTTGTTCATATGGAAAGCATTACTTTTGTCCCATTCTGTATTAAGTTATTATTACTGTTCTAGGAATTACAGTGACGTAGCAGTTAACTTTTTTTTTTTTTTTTAATTTTTTTGTATTTTTCTGAAGTTGGAAACGGGGAGGCAGTCAGACAGACTCCCGTATGCGCCCAACCGGGATCCACCCAGTATGCCCACCAGGGGGTGATGCCCTGCCCATCTGGGGCGTTGCTCTGTTGCAACCAGGGCCATTCCAGTGCCTGAGGCAGAGGCCATGGAGCCATCCTCAGCGCCCAGGCCAACTTTGCTCCAATGGAGCCTTGGCTGCGGGAGGGGAAGAGAGAGACAGAGAGGAAGGAGGGGGGGTGGAGAAGCAGATGGGCGCTTCTCCTGTGTGCCCTGGCCGGGAATCGAACCCGGGACTCCTGCACACCAGGCCAACGCTCTACCACTGAGCCAACTGGCCAGGGCCATGGTTAACTTTTTTATCTCTCTAATTTTTTCTATCTTTCACACTCTATACTGAAATATTATAGATGAAATGATTTCTGGGATTTGCTTCAATGTAGATGGGGGAATGGTGGGAGAAGGGTTTAAGTGAAACATAATTGGCCATGAGTCAATGGATGGATGGATGGGTACTGGGGGGTTTAATATACTATTCTGTCTTCTTTGGAATATGTTTAAAATTATCTATAAGAAAAAACATATTTTAAAAGATAGAGATTCCTGGGTCTCCAAGAGATTCTGGCTTAGAAGGTCTAAAGCCTGTGAATGTACACATTTGTATCACCATCACTGCCAGCAGATTCACAGCGGTGTTCCTCCCTGCCTACCTACGCAACAGTATGTTAGCACGGAGGGCAAAAGTCTTGTCGATCAAAGCTCTTATTCTCTAAACATCATCCTTGGAAAGAAAGCATCTGATTAATTAACACAAGCTGTGCATTTAACAGTTAATCCAAAGGAGGAATGGTGTTGAGAAAAAAAAATCTAGTAAATCTCAAAGAACAAAAATTCTTTCGGGAAGCACTCTGGATTTCAAGTAAAGAAAATCACACTTGAAATTGTGCCTCTGTGACAATCTCATGCCACACTGTCCCTAAGTCAACACAATCCAGCCATACCAACCTCTTGCTTCCGCAAACCTGCCAAATCCATTTGTGCCTGAAGACCTATGGTTGAGCCCTATTTTGCCAAAGAATGCTCTACCCCTAGATCATTCCATGGCTGGCTCCTATCTTTCACTCATAGCTCAACCCCCAGAGTTCCCCTTTCATGAAGGCCTTCCCTGACACACCCTCTTCAGTACCCCATCCCTTACAACAAATCCCTAGGACCTTAAGCTGTTATTTCACTCAGGCACTTATCACTAAATGAAACTGTTTTATTTGTTTACTAATTTATTGTTCATCTACTTCATCAAGAATATAAGATCGCTAGCTGTAAGGTTCTTATCCATCTTGTTTGTGGATGCCTCCTGAACTCCTATGAGAGTGTCTGGTCTCTCATTGGGGCTCAATACAGAACTGTGAATACCTGAAATATGTACATTTTGAAGGTTCTTTCTTGTGTCCCTACTTTATATTGGGGGCTGCAAACTCAAATACCACAGGGTTCGATGGGGCCTAACGGTAGAGCAATTTAGGGAAAAACTAGAGATAACTGGAACTGATCTAAAGGAGGCAGCTGCTCTTCAGCTTGAACTGTTGTTGCCAAGCTACGGTGCAGATACAGTGTGGGCAGAGCTTCCCATTATTACTGGGATGCCAAATGGATGGGATGACATTCATTTTTTTATTCCTCTAATTTTAACTGTTAGCAACCAATGTGAAAAATATTAAAATAGCATGTAAATCGCCAGTTTGCAAGCTATACTTATACAAATAAGGCAATTCACAGATTAGTTAGGAGACAAGATTAGTTTCGAGAAAAGGTAATGGGAAAATTGTATCCTACCACATTGTTTGTAATAGTGAAAAATAAGAAATAGCCTGGCCCTGGCCGGTTGGCTCAGTGGTAGAGCATCGGCCTAGCGTGCGGAGGACCCGGGTTCGATTCCCGGCCAGGGCACACAGGAGAAGCGCCCATTTGCTTCTCCACCCCTCCGCCGCGCGCCTGCGCCTTCCTCTCTGTCTCCCTCTTCCCCTCCCGCAGCCAAGGCTCCATTGGAGCAAAGATGGCCCGGGCACTGGGGATGGCTCTGTGGCCTCTGCCCCAGGCGCTAGAGTGGCTCTGGTCGCAACATGGCGACGCCCAGGATGGGCAGAGCATCACCCCCTGGTGGGCAGAGCGTCGCCCCATGGTGGGCGTGCTGGGTGGATCCCGGTCGGGCGCATGCGGGAGTCTGTCTGACTGTCTCTCCCTGTTTTCAGCTTCAGAAAAATGCAAAAAAAAATAAATAATAAAATTAAAAAAAAAAAAGAAATAGCCTAAATATCCACCACTATAAAAATTCCTATTAAAATAATTTGTAGCGCCTGGCCTGTGGTGGCGCAGTGGATCAAGCATCGACCTGGAACGCTGAGGTCGCTGGTTCAAAACCCTGGGCTTGCCTGGTCAAGGCACATATGGGAGTTGATGCTTTCTGCTCCTCCCCCCTTCTCTCTCTCTCTCTCTCTCTCTCTCTCTCTTCTCTAACATGAAAAATATATATATATATATTAAAAAATAATAATTTGCAGCAAAATTACTTAATACTAGTTCAATGAAGTCTAGGGGTGTGTGTGTGTATGTGTGTGTGTATAGATCAGGGGTCCTCAAACTTTTTACACAGGGGGCCAGTTCACTGTCCCTCAGACCATTGGAGGGCCGGACTATAAAAAAAAAACTATGAACAAATCCCTATGCACACTGCACATATCTTATTTTAAAGTAAAATAACAAAACAGGAACAAATACAATATTTAAAATAAAGAACAAGTAAATTTAAATCAACAAACTGACCAGTATTTCAATGGGAACTATGCTCCTCTCACTGATCACCAATGAAAGAGGTGCCCCTTCCAAAAGTGTGACGGGCAGGATAAATGGCCTCAGCGGGTCTCAGTTTGGGGACCCCTGGTGTAGATTTCCAAAACACAGAATTGTATGAAAAAGTTAAGTTTTAGATCAATACACAAAATATAACAGCATTCATGTAAAACTTCGAAAGCCCAAAGTCATTCTCTATATTGTTTAGAAATACATAGTAATAGCGAGAGCATATGAAACTTCGATCAGAAAATACATATCAAATTTAAGATCATGGTTGCCTCTCAGAAGGTAAGTAGGTGGCTACTGCTTTATCTGTAAGGTTCCATTTATTTTATTTAAAAATATAAAACAACAAAATGTAACATTCACTCATTCTGGATAGTGGGTTCATGACTGTTTTTTCTGTTATTCTTTTTAAAACATTTCAGAATCTTAAAATACGGATAACTGGGCTCGTCATTGCTCTGCCTCCCTGACATTGCTATAATCTCTAGATTCAGTTTCCCATTTTCTCATTAGCAAATGTGAAAAAGTGTGGTGCTCTCCTAAGTCTCCTCAACCTAACGGAGTTTGAACCCCCACCCCGCCCAACCCTGTACGGGAAGGCTGTCCAAACTAGGAAATGAAACTTCTCTGCCCTCATTCAGGGCAGTTCCATCTCTCTCAAATCGCAATTCCTTCCACAGAGCCAGGCTGTGGACTGGAAAACCTGGCGACAGAGGCGTGGATTTTTCAGCCTTTCTGAGTGTTAAGAGTCCTCTTTTCTAAAACGGGAATTATAACACCCACCCCACAAAACTGTTAGTGACGTTTAGCGAAAACGTAAGTCCAGTGCCTGAAAAGAGTAGCTATTAATAATAGTAACAGAATCGCATTTAGGGCCTTATTAAGCTCAGCATCACAGTTTGTCACGCTGCCTTTCAAGTACAACTTGGTTTACCTTGCCAGGTCCCGACGATGTATTGGAAACAATCCAGAAACGGTTGCTATGGCGACACTCTGGCTCCACCTCCGAACTTGCTCGACGAGCACGCTGGGAACTGTAGTGCGTAGAAGCCCACACGCACCGAGGGGGCGGGGCAGCTTCCGGAAAGGTTACTATCTTTCTCGTTCCTGCCTCCACTGCCACCCCTAATCCTTCCCTGCTTTTAGGTCACGGAACCCAAAATGAAAACCCAGCAGTGTGTCCTCCTTTCCCCACCCGCCGATGGTACGGCTGAAGGGTGTCCAGGCGAGGCAACGCGGTGTTGAGGGCGGACACCCGCGCGGGACTGGTACGGCCGGAAGAGGCGAGGTTCCCGCCTGGTGCACGGAGACCCCGCCTCCTTACGTCACTTCCGTAAACAAAGGGCGCTGTGACGGCGCGGGGTCCGGGATGGGATCCCGGCTCAAGCTGCAGCAGTAGCTTCAGCGGCTGCAGCTGCGGCAGTGGCTTTTGGGCTCCCGCGTCTTCGCAGGTGGAGGAAGAGGACCGGATCCCCTCCTTTCTCAGGTATGAAGTGTAGCAAAGGCTTACACGACGTCCCTCTTCAGGCCCCTCCCAGCACCCTCTCTGGCTCAGCTGGTTCCCCGGCAGTGAAGGGTGGGTAGATTGGGGAAGCGGACTGAAGTGAAGTCAAGAGGGACTCCTAGTGGTCCTGCTTGGAGGCGGTGGGTTCCTGTCTCTGAAAACCAGTGTGAGTAAATTACCAGCTCTTAACGAAGGCCTTTTCTAAAGGGTTTCTTGCTTCTTGGTATTCAAGAAGGATTTCAGTGCTCTCGTGACAAAGGAGATGTTACCTTCGAAAAACGGATAAATTTTTAGCTTCTCTTAGTTTAGACCACTGTTGGTTTATTTGCATTGCTGTACTTCCTGAGGTTTCCGTCTTTTTCTAGCTTCACCAAATGTGTATCAGCATTAAATTCAGAAGCCAGTGTGTTTATATGTATCATAATTTTATACAGCTCCTTGCCACTTTGGAGAACTTAAATCCCATCATGTCTGTTTAGTTTTTTAAAGTTCCATTTAATTTGTTTTGCATGCTGAAACTACGCCAACATGTCTGTTCTGTTACTCAAAATGCTTCTTTAAAGGAACAATCTCTAGCCAAGATGTCGGGATTTTCACTTAGTAGCTGGGATTAGAGACTTGGCCCTAGAGTCTTTCCTTTAAAACCTTGCCTTTGGAGGCGTGGTAGCTCCAATTATGAGCGTCTAAAGAGTCAGCCTGAGCCACCTGAGCTCCGTGATTTAAATTCCAGTGCTAGGGACACTGGATTCCAGACAATGGCAAAATACCTGTTTTTATTATAATTCTCAATTAATTATTATAGGAGTGATGTCAGTGGATTTGAATCTTTTTGAACAGTCATAGCATGATTAAATGCAACTCAACAAACGAAAAATGGCCTGATGCTCCTAAAGCATTTTACGATCTGATCAGGTAAATGGCCTCTAAATTTGTCATCCTAAGATATATGAAGCAATATAATTAAGAATTTAATATTATGGGTAAATACAAAGGAAACATAGGGGAATATTTTTAAATGGATGACTTAGGAAAATAAAGCTGGTTAATATACAGTATAAAGTAAAAGAAAAGTATTGGATAATCAGAAGACCTTACGTGTACTCTCTCTAGTGGGGCCAGCTGTAACTTCATAGTGGAACACCTTTGATGTTAGCAAAATTAAACATAGTAGTTTCATGTTTCCATGGAAGTAGGTAAAGTATATTTTAAAAGTTACAGAATAAGTTTAATTTTACATAACTTCACTTGGTGAAAGAATTAGAATCGGTATTATCCCTAGGCAAACACAGTTTCTGCTTGGTAATTGAAATAAGGAATCTAGTCACTAGTTATAATGCAGATACCCTGTCAATTATACGTCTATTTGAATCTTGTTGGTTCTTCTAAGAATACATTTTAAAAGGGAGACCTAGGCCCTGGCCGGTTTGCTCAGTGGTAGAGCGTCGGCCTGGTGTGCAGAAGCCCCGGGTTCGATTCCCGGCCAGGGCACACAGGAGAAGCGCCCATCTGCTTCTCCACCCCTCCCCCTCTCCTTCCTCTCTGTCTCTCTCTTCCCCTCCCGCAGTCGAGGCTCCACTGGAGCAAAGATGGCCCGGGCGCTGGGGATGGCTCCTCGGCCTCTGCCCCAGGCGCTAGAGTGGCTCTGGTGGCAACAGAGCGACGCCCTGGAGGGGCAGAGCATCGCCCCCTGGTGGGCAGAGCATCACCCCCTGGTGGGCGTGCCGGGTGGATCCCGTTCGGGCGCATGCGGGAGTCTGTCTGACTGTCTCTCCCCGTTTCCAGCTTCAGAAAAATACAGAAAAAAAAGGGAGGGGGGGCCTAAAGGCCACCTGACACTTGAGTCAGACTGGGAATACCATGTGTTTTGTTTTTTAATGTGTTGTTCCCCTTCGATAATGTAGGCTTTTTGAGGGCAAGGACTTTGTCTTGTTCAGTGCCATCTCCCCAATGCCCAGAATAATGCCAAGCAGTTGGAAAAGAGTTAATATTTGTGGGATGAGTGAATAAAGAAAATGGTGGAAAAAAATTGACAATTTGGTTTAGGGCTTCTGTGTACAAGTCAATAGATTAAATTTAAGACATTCTTATTCTAACTTTCTCTAACAACCTCTGAAATTTATTTATTTTATTTATTTATTTATTTATTTATTTTTTACAGAGACAGAGAGAGAGTCAGAGAAAGGTATAGACAGGGACAGACAGGAACGGAGAGATGAGAAGCATCAATCATTAGCTTTCGTTGCACATTGTGACACCTTAGTTGTTCATTGATTGCTTTCTCATATGTGCCTTGACTACGGGCCTTCAGCAGATGGAATAACCCCTTGTTCAAGCCAGAGACCTTGGGTCTAAGCTGGTGAGCTTTTGCTCTAACCAGATGAGCCCGCGCTCAAGCTGGCAACCTTGGGGTCTCGAACCTGAGTCCTCGGCATCCTAGTCAGACGCTCTATCCACTGTGCTACGGCCTGGTCAGGCAACCTCTGAAATTTTTTATCTTTCTGCCTATGAGGTGGGTGTTTGAGCCTTTTTCATTTTGGCATATAATATAACATACATGTATAATTTTGCTTTATTTCTTTAGGTCATAAGAAGCTGGCTTTTGTACAATAAGGAACTAAAAGAAATGGAGGAGCGGAAGGTGAAGAGGAGGAGTCCTAAGTCTTTTAGTGCGCACTCTACTCAGGTTGCTAATGCCAAAAAAAATGCCATTCCAGTTAGTAAAAGCACAGGGTTTTCAAATCCTGCATCGCAGTCAACGTCACAGCGACCAAAGTTAAAAAGGTAAATATTTTTCTTTCATATTATCACAGCAAAATGCTATTAAAGTAAATACTGAATCCTGTCATTCTTTTTTTTTTTTTTTCTTTTTACAGGGACAGAGAGAGAGTCAGAGAGAGGGATAGATAGAGGCAGACAGGCAGGAACGGAGAGATGAGAAGTATCAAGCATCAGTGTTTCGTTGCGAAACCTTAGTTGTTCATTGATTGCTTTCTCATATGTGCTTGACCAAGGGCCTTCAGCAGACTGAGTAACCCCTTGCTCGAGCCAGTGACCTTGGGTCCAAGCTGGTGAGCTGTGCTCAAACCAGATGAGCCCACGCTCAAGCTGGTGACCTTGGGGTCTTGAACCTGGGTCCTCCGCATTCCAGTCCGACGCTCTATCCACTGTGCCACTGCCTGGTCAGGCGGTAGTTTTTATTTTTTAGAAAGTATAGTTTCATTGTTTTGGCAGGAATTATTTTATGTATTATAAAAATTCAAACACGGGAAGAATTGAAAGCAGTGGTTTAAAACACTGAAATTTCATCCCCTGGAAGTAATCATTAATATTTGGTGAGCATCATTTGTCTTCATGCGCTAAAGGAAACAGGAATGCCAAGTTTAAATGTGTTACAGATTACTGTTGCAGAAGTGTGAATGTTTTGTAGAATTAAATATTTGGAAAGCAGGATAACATTTTCTAGAGAAAAAGCAGTCCATAACCATAATTCTCTTTCTAATTATGATGAAATAAACTTCCTTCCGATTGCGAGCGCATCGTGGAGAGTCAGGTAAGGAAGTGATGGCTGTGGCACTCTGGAGCTGTTGGGTCCCCACAAAAGAAGAAATGAGGTTCTCTCCTTGAGGATGGTCTCACACTCTGAGGACACAAAAGGGACACAGCCAGTAAGGATAAAGGGTACATTCCAATAAGGATTAAAGGACAAACAGCAAGAGTTACTAGGGTTTGCTTTGAATAAATTATCAGATTGGAAAGGGGTTTTCCTTCTGGAGTTTAATTTACAGTCAAATTTTGGTTAGGGTTGTTGACAAAAGAAAGCCAAGAGATTTTAAAGGTAATCACTCCTTTTTCTAAATTCTTACAGCAGTTTGTTTATATCTCATTGTCCTTTCTACCTTGTGCTTACATTTCTCTACCCTCTTGTAGAATGTAAGCTTCCTCGTGACGGGGACTAGATTGATAATCCTTTTTGTCAGACAGTACTTACAGTGGGGCTTTGCCCCTACTGGACTTTCAATGAGTGCTTTTTTATTGTTGAATTATTTTAATATAAAATGAGACAATATGGCCCGATCAAAAACATTGAAGTTGCCCTGTCCAGTTAGCTCCATCCGTTAAGAGCATTGTCCCAAAACGACAAGGTTGTGGGTTTAATTCCTCAGTCAGGGCGCATACGGGAGCAGCTTGATGTTCCTGGCTCTCTCCCTGCCTCTCTCAAAAAAACAAACAAGAAACACTGAAGTAGAAATAAACAGCTTTTCATTTACTTTTTAGATAAACTTCTAATGTGAAAGAAAAGGTATACATGTGATGTACTAAAACCTTCAGATTTTAATGTGAATGTGGATGTCTCAGGAATCTTTTTAAAATGCAGATTTCAAATAAATTAATCTGGGATAGGGCTTCAGATACTAATAAGCTCACAGGTGATGTTGATGCTATGGGTCTTAGAACTTTGAGTGGCAAGGTACTAAATACCATTAAACCTAATATGTACATAAGATACAGAGCTTGCTTTGTGCAGAGCTGTTTCCTACTGTCAGCAGCCTGTGTGTTCTAAGTTGCTTTCTTGTTAAAAGTAGTAGTTTCTTTATTTTTTATTTTTCTGAATGAGAAGCAGGGAAGCAGAGAAATAGACTTCCACATGCACCTGACCAGGATCCACTGGGTATGCCCACTAGGGGGCGATGCTCTGCCCCTCTGGGGCGTTGCTCCATTGCAACCAGAGCCATTCTAGCACCTGAGGCAGAGGCCATGGAGCCATCCTCAGCATCCAGGCCAATTTTGCTCCAATGGAGCCTTGGCTGTGGGAGGGGAGGAGAGAGATAAAGAAGAGGGGGAAGGATGGAGAAGCAGATGGGCGTTTCTCCTGTGTGCCTTGGCCGGGAATTGAACCATGGACATCCACTCACCGGGCTGACACTCTACCACTGAGCCAACCGGAAAAGGCCAAGAGTATTAGTTTCTTGCTATGTAGTCTGTTCCTCTTATCTTTATTGTGGTGGGTATACTTGTAGAAAAGATATCTTCATGCAACATTACAAAGAAATTGAGTACTGGCCTGACCTGTGGTGGCGCAGTGGATAAAGCGTCGACCTGGGAACAAAGAAATTGAGTACTGAATATATGTGTATGTCAGGATCCATAATACCTGTTGGGGTTATACAGATAATATATATCCCCTTCTTTCTTTATTTTTTTTGCCTGGGGAACTCCTACTTATTCTTTAAGGCTCCACTCACATATCATCTTTAAACTTTTCTCTGGCTGCCCCTAGACTGAGTGAAGAACTCTTTCTCTGTTACCATAACTACGGTGCGTATAGCACCATCACGCAAGTGTTTGAGACTCAGTATATCCTAGATATGTGTAATAGGAACGAATCTAGTCTAGGACTTCTAAAAAGACCTTCCTGAGGAAATAGCATTCTACTGGAGCCTTGAAGGATGTGTGGGAGGTAGCCTGACAAAGATGGCAGTAAAGAGATGAATGCTGTTGTAGGCAGAGGATTAGCAGGTAGTGAAGCAAGAGAATGGAATTCTAGGAAGCAAAAAAGATTCAGAATTTGTAGAGCAGTGGTCCCCAACCCCCGGGCCGCGGACCGGTACCGGTCCACAGAAACAGAATAAGTAACTTACATTATTTCCGTTTTATTTATATTTAAGTCTGAACGATGTTTTAGTTTTAAAAAATGACCAGATTCCCTCTGTTACATCCATCTAAGACTCACTCTTGACCCTTATCTCGTAAGTTCGACAATTATATTTTAAAATACCAGTTTTTACGCCAGTCGCGTAATTATATTTTGTGCATTTATCCATCCCACCCTAAAGGCTGGTCCGTGAAAATATTTTCTGACATTAAACCGGACCGTGGCCCAAAAAAGGTTGGAGACCCCTGGTATAGAGCATAGACAAGAGAGGATAGGGTTTCTTAAAGCTATAGGGCTTTATCCCGCAGGCAGTGCAAAGCTACTGAAGGGTTTGAATTAAGGAAATTATATGATCTGATTTTACTTTTTTTAAAAAATTGACTTGGCTGCACTGTGAGGAGGAAAGAGGAACAGAGACAACACACAGAGACAGGCAAACCAATCGGAAAGGTGTTAGAGTAGCTCAGTCATGAGACAGCTCAGTGGCAGAGGAAAAGAGAACTAGACAGATTAGAGATAACGTATATCTATGGTTATAATCATAGGACTTCATGACTGCATGTGGGGGTCTTAGCAAGTTGGAGGAGGAGTGGCTAATAGCAGGCTTTTAGCCTGACCTGTGGTGGCACAGTGGGAAAAGCATTGACCTGGAATACTGACATCGCCTGTTCAAAGCCCCGGCTTGCCAAGTCAAGCAAGGCACATATGAAAAGCAACTACGAGTTGATGCTTCCTGCTCCTCCCCCACCCATTTCTCTCTCTCTCTCAAGTCAATAAATAAGATCTTTAAAATATAACCGTTTTTTAGTACTCCATCATATGGTGATTGTGAATTTATGTCTTCCTTTCTCCTAGTCTGGGCACTCTGTGCAATGCCTGACGTCCTGTGCATCTTCATAAGCTGTGGCTGGCATAGTGTCAGCTACAGAGTACGGGCTCCATAACCACTTGTTCAAGAAACGAACAGGGTCAGGTTTAGAAGGGAAAGGTGTACATGTTTACTGAGGAATAAAATATGAAACGTGGGATCGTAAAAATATAATTTTTCAATATTTTGTAGTCGAAAGAATTAGATATTATGATATATAACTGACCAAACTTTTTATATACCTTTGTAGTTCTATTTTATACATTTGTTTGAGACTTTTCACAGCCTGTTCTTTGGTTTCTGGCTTGAAATTACTGGTTTTATCTAGTATTGCATTTGTTTTTATTTATTTATTATTGTTTTTTTTTTAAAGTGAGAGGAGGGCAGATAGACTCCCACATACACCCTGACTGGGATCAACCCGGCAACCCCCATCTGGGGCCAGTTCTCAAATGAACTGAGTCATTCTCAGCGCCTGGTGCCGATGCTCAAACCATTGGAGCCAGTAGCTGTGGAAGGGGAAGAAACAGAGAAGGAGGAGAGGGAGGGGGGAGGAAGCAGATTGTTGCTTCTTGTGTGCCCTGGCCAGGTATCAAACCTGGTACATCCACATGTGGGGCCAACACTCTATCCACTAAGCAAACCAGCCAGGGCCTGACTTCTTCTTTTTAAGGGAAATCCCATTCATTTTACTAATTTTGCTTAATCTAGAACAGTCTGCAAATAATCATCTTTTTTTTTTTTCAGAGACAGAGAGAGAGTCAGAGAGAGGGATAGATAGGGACAGAGAGGAAGAGAGAGGCCCTGGCCGGTTGGCTCAGCGGTAGAGCGTCAGCCTGGCGTGCGGGGGACCCGGGTTCGATTCCCGGCCAGGGCACATAGGAGAAGCACCCATCTGCTTCTCCGCCCCTCCCCCTCTCCTTCCTTTCTGTCTCTCTCTTCCCCTCCCGCAGCCAAGGCTCCATTGGAGCAAAGATGGCCCGGGCGCTGGGGATGGCTCCTTGGCCGCTGCCCCAGGCGCTGGAGTGGCTCTGGTCTCGGCAGAGCGATGCCCTGGAGGGGCAGAGCATCGCCCCCAGGTGGGCAGAGCATCGCCCCTGGTGGGCGTGCTGGGTGGATCCCGGTCGGGCGCATGCGGGAGTCTGTCTGACTGTTTCTCCCCGTTTCCAGCTTCAGAAAAATACAAAAAGAAAAAAAAAAAAAGATTGAGAAGAGAGGAAGAGAGAGATGAGAAGCATCAATCATTAGTTTAGTTTTTCGTTGTGACACCTTAGTTGTTCATTGATTGCTTTCTCATATGTGCCTTGACTGTGGGGCTACAGAAGACCGAGTAACTCCTTGCTCAAGCCAGCGACCTTGGGTCCAAGCTGGTGAGCTTTGCTCAAACCAGATGAGCCCGCGCTCAAGCTGACGACCTCGGGGTCTCGAACCTGGGTCCTCCGCATCCCAGTCCGACGCTCTATCCACTGCGCCACCGCCTGTTCAGGCAGTCTCTTTTTGAAGACAGTTACATGCAATTACGTTTTCATTGCATCTTATTTGCAGAGTGGTGAAAGAAAAGGCGAAGCCTCAGGGTGGAGAAGGGAAAGGCGCCCAGTCGACTCCGATCCAGCACTCCTTTCTCACCGACGTCTCGGACGTCCAGGAGATGGAGAAGGGCCTTCTCAGCCTCTTGAATGATTTCCACTCGGGAAGACTTCAGGCGTTTGGTAAGCAGATGTTTGTATTTACCATTTTTCTTTTCAAGATGTTTACATCCTATTTTCTGCATGGATTTTGCTATTCCTTTTAAAAGTGTCATTTTATTTTGTTTAAAGGAAAAAGAGTCCAGAGATATAAAATGCAATCATCTTAGGTTTTATTTATCAATTAAGTTGTACTACTGTCTATACAATTGAAAATATTACATTGTGCTTTTCATGCTTCATAATATTCTACATGCCTCACAAATATTTTCATATATATTTCTTAAAAGAATACATAATTGATTGCAAATGATTTGTGCTTGAAGTCCCTAATATGACTCTTAATTTCATTGAGATTATTATAAAATATTGGATCACTTCATTCAAATGACAGTTGCTAAATTGGGGATGATTGATTAGATCAGTGGTAGTCAATCTGGTCCCTACCGCCCACTAGTGGGCATTGCAGCTTTCATGGTGGGTGGTAGCAGAGCAACCAAAGTATAAATAAAAAGATAGATTTAACTATAGTAAGTTGTTTTATAAAGATTTATTCTGCCAAACTTAATGAAAATCTAACATAAAGTACTTGGTAAGTAATTATTATTATATGCTTTAACTTGCTGTAACTCTGCTTTATAAAATTTATAAAGTTACTTCCCTACTTTATAAATCACCATGACTGTGGAACCGGTGGGCGGTTAGAAAATTTTATTACTAACAGAGATACAAAAGTGGACGGTAGGTATAAAAAGGTTGACTACCCTTGGATTAGATGATGCTCTTGCTTCTTATATATATTACTATTGAAAAAAAAATCTTTTTTATCTAAGGGATAATTTTTTTTAAAGCTTTCCTATCTGATTTGTTTAGTGCATACAATCATTTCTTAGATTGTTTTTCTGATCAGATATGTGATTTATTATATCCAGAAAATAGGCAATCATTAACAGATTAATTTACAAAAGAAGATAATCAATTTCTTTTGCAGCACCTATAGTTTAAAAGTATTTCCCCTAGGCAGTTAGTTTGAACTATCTAAATCTTTACTAATGTTCTGGAATGTTCCCCCAGGAAACGAATGTTCCATTGAACAGATGGAACACGTTCGGGGAATGCAGGAGAAACTAGCTCGCCTGAATTTGGAGCTCTATGGGGAGTTAGAGGAACTTCCTGAGGAGAAGAGAAAAACAGCTAGTGACTCTAATCTGGATCGGCTTCTGTCTGATGTGAGTATAGTTCCTTTTCTCTATTCTTAATAAATACCTTTATTGAGATCAAATGTCTTGTTTTAACTGTTTTAAAGTACACAATTCAGTGGTTTTTAGTATATTGACAGTGTGTACACATCACCTCTCTGTAAGTTCTGAACATTTTCATCACTCCAAAAAGAAACTCCATTTTCCCCTCCCCCCGGCCCCCGGCAACCACTGATCTACTTTCTGTCTCTGTGAACTTGCCTATACTGGACATTTCATATAGTGGGATCACACAACATGTGGCTTTTTGTTGGGCTTCTTTCATTTAATGTCATGTTTTCAGGTTTTATTCATGTTGTATTTTACTCTTTTTTTAAAAAAAAAGAAATATAGTCCAAAGATATTATGCATATATTCTGAGAATGCTAGCAAATCCTAAAACAAAATATTAGTGTCTGTACATATATGATAAATAAGATCTTAAGATCTAGAAGTTGGGATATAAAAAATTCCTGACATGATTAATACATATTACATTATTTATTTGGGTGGTTACTTATTTTTAAATACAGAATTATGTCTGGTATTTATGGTAATTTAATACAGTTCCATGTATACTGGTTTGCTAGATTTGTCATAACAAAGAACTGCAGACTGGGTGGCTTAAGCCAGTGGTCCCCAACCCCTGGGCCGTGGACCGGTACAGGTCCATAGGCCATTTGGTACCGATCTGCAGAGAAAGAATAAATAACTTACATTATTTCCATTTTATTTATATTTAAGTCTGAATGATGTTTTATTTTTTTAAAAATGACCCGATTCCCTCTGTTACATCCGTCTAAGACTCACTCTTGACGCTTGTCTCGGTCACGTGATACATTTATCCGTCCCACCCTAAAGGCCAGTCCGTGAAAATATTTTCTGACATTAAACCAAAAAAGGTTGGAGACCACTGGCTTAAACAACAGAAATTTATTTTGTCACAGTTCTGAAGGCTCAGAGTTGAAGGTGAGGTGTTGCCAGGGTCGGTTTCTTCTGCGGCCTCTCCCCTTGGCTTGTGGGCGGCCATCTTCACGTTCACATGGCATTCTCCCTCTGTGCATGGCTGCCTATGTCCAGATTTCTTCCTCTTGTCATACTGGATCGGGGCCCACCCTAGGTACCGCATTTTAACTGAATTACCTCTTTAAAGACCCTATCTCCAGAGTCTCTCATATTCTAAGGTACCAGGGAGGGGATAGGACTCAACCACGAATTTTGGGAGGACATAATTTAGCCCCATAACACCACCTGTGATTCTTATACTGAGAAGTGTTAACTAAATTTGCTTCTTTAAATCTTTTTTGGAATAAAAATTGAATTCCATGTCCTTTAGTTTCGGACCAGTTTCCATAGTCACCAGTGACATGCTACTGCTTTTCTCTGTTGGAGAAGTGTATGTGAGGGAAGTTACATGCCATGCTTGAAAAAGGCCAAGCCTCTACTTCCTATCTCAAGCCTGCTGTGTTCAGCATTGCAACTATTTCCTTTTACTCGTTCTCTTAACAAATATAAGCTTATTTTGTAGTACATTTAGGAGAGAGACTGTGGTATGCTGAAAATAACACCAATTTTGAAACCAGAAATCCTTGTTAGTCTGCATTTGTAACTTTGAGCAATTTAACATTTCTGTAACTCAGATTTTTCCCTCTAGTGGTGATTAATTCTACCTCATACTAAAAACTGAATGTCACGTGAAATCTTTTTGTAATCCATAAAGGTTTTAAAGATTTTGATCATTAAAATGGCAACTTTATTTCTTTTAAAAACTGTTATTAGAGATGATTACAGTTATGCATGATTTTAAGCATACTTATAAAATTCCAGTTTTTATCATCTGGTTTAATTCTCTTCTGATATTCTTAATACTTGCTACAGTTACTTTATAATAATTTTACATTAATGTATTTCCCAGTCTGGAATTTTTTTAAGGATTTTCTTTAATATTTTGCTCTTTCATTTAAAAAAAGCTTACATGAAAAATAATTTATATAAAGATGTATTGTTATAATATTTATTGATAGTTATAAAAATTAAAATTAAACATATTTCTTTGTGTTACAGTTAGAAGAATTGAATTCTTCAATGTATCCTTTGCCTAATATCAACAGTGGAAAGTTTATAAGTTATTTCTGTACAGTCCCAGTCAAGTTTTTGTTTTTCTGGGGGTTTCTTTTGGGGAGGGGGTATTTTGTTCTTAAGTGAGAGGAGGGGAGATAGTGAGAGAGACTCCTCCCACATGTGCCCCAACCAGGATGCACCTGCAACCCCTGTCTGGGTTGATGCTCGAATCAACTGAGCTATTTTTAGCACCTGAGGCTGACACACTCGGACCACCCAAGCTTTACTTAGTGCCCAGGCTGACACTCGTACCAGTTGAGCCACTGGTTGCTGGAGGGGAGGAAAGGGAGAAGGAGGATGGGAAGAGAAGCAGATGGTCACTTCTCACATGTGCCTTGACCAGGAATCGAATCCGGAACGACCATATGCCAGGCCAACACACTATCCACTGAGCCAACTGGCCAGGGCCAAGTCATGTTTTAGAAAGATGTAATCTTTAGATGTAGTAAACAAAGACATCTATTATTTACTGGGGTCATCTCTTCACCTTTGGTTTTCAAATGGAATTTTTCTCATTTCTGTTTTTTTCTGCTTTACTTTGTATTTTTATTGTTTTTAAAACAAAAATATTTTTTAATTATGAGAATTAAGGTTTAGTCTAGTTGTCATATAAATTATTCTGTATCATAAATCCTGAGGCTTAATGGCAGTTGGCTATCCAGATATACTATGCTTAATTTAATATTATTATATAAAGTACTTTAAATGCATAAAATTTAAAATGAGAGACATTCAAGGAATACATACCTACATAGCTTGTGAAATGACATTTTCATAATTGAGTGTACAAAGTGTAGTATAAGATTAGCTTAAATGAAATCACCAAGGTAGATGTAGACTGTTCAGGTTTTGACATTTCAATTTAGAACAGTTGTTTCAGGAAGTTTTTAAAATGTATTTTTTGGGTTTTTTTACATAGTGATAGGCACGATGTGAGGTACATAAGAACAATGAGGAAATCCTTTCTATAAAATAATTTCATTTGAGATATAAGACATCCCTTGTGAACCAAATAATGAGGTACTAGAGAGGATACTGTAGAGTCAAGGGATTTAATGTTTGAAATTTGGTCCCATGTTTTGGTAATGTAACATTGGGCAAATTGTGTACCATCTCAGTGTCCTCTGTAATATGTGATAATTGCTACAAATAATGTTGTGTATGTGAAATTTTCCAAACCACATACTTATATATAAGGTATGTATTTATATATATTTATATTTACATATATATGTAATTACTATTATAATATATTCTATTAATTGCTAAATTGTACAGTAATAACAGGGGTAGGGAGGTATATTCAGATTCAGTAATCACAGTTAATAGCTGATCTTTATTGGATACTTACAGGTTGCCAAGTATCCCATGAAGGATTTACCACACAGTCTCACTCGGGCCTACTCTTAGAAGTAGGTGGTGTTATACTCCCCATTTCATAGAAAATTCTGAGAGGCCACATAAACTGGGGGGGGGGATGTTAACGTAAGGTATCATTGTCATCATCACTTAAGAAAGGCTCAAATACAGGGGAAGATCGGAATTAATTAGGGGGTTCTTCTTAGAAGTAGTTCCTGGTTCTTTGTTCTTTATATTTGTTCCAAGCTTTATTCTTTCCAGGCACGTGACATGAAGGATCTCCTATCCTAACCTGAGTTTTTACTAAACGTTCAGGCTGATTTGTCTCACCACTTCCCTCAGTCCAGCCGCCACAGTTACACAAGGCAACGTGGTAGCACGTGACAGCGTGGGCTCTGGATTGCTTGCTTCCAAGTCTTCGTTAGCAGCTGCGCAACCTGGAGCAAAGCCTGGCCACTTCAGTTTCCTTACTGTAATAACTGTCCTCTCTGTGCTCAGATTTTCCCCTCTTCATCCCCTCTCTGTCACCCGTGCCTCAGTTATTTCAGTCTCCAAATTGTTTTTTATTTTATTTTTTTTAGTTTTTATTTATTCATTTTTATTAGAGAGAGGGGGGAGAGAGAGAGGGGGAGAGGGAAAGAGAGAGAGAGAACAGGGAGGAGCAGGAAGCATCAACTCCCATATGTGCCTTGACCAGGCAAGCCCAGGGTTTTGAACCGGCAACCTCAGCGTTCCAGGTCGACGCTTTATCCACTGTGCCACCACAGGCCAGGCCAGTCTCCAAAATTTTTAAAGACTCCATTCGTGACCATAGCAGATATTGCTAATCAGTCATGAGGCTTTCTGCCGTTGAGCCTACCACGGACATGACACTGCTTGCCATCTCTGAATTATACTTTAGCTCTCAGGCATCATTGGTTCTGCCTTTTCGTCTTCCTTCATTCTCCATCCTCCTCACCTGATTCATAACCTTTCAGAATTCTATTTGAACTCAAGCCGCACTGTCCAGTATGGGCGCCACCAGCCACGTAGCTGGTGAGCACGTGGAATATGGCTAATCTGGCTTAGAAGGGGTCGTAAGGGTAATATGGTTACAAGATTTAGTATTAAAAAAGGATATAAAGTATCTCAGTATTTTTATAATGACATGCTGAAATGATTATTTTTTATATATTAGTATAAATAAAATACATTTTTAAAAGCTGTATCTGTGGTTCACATTCTGCTTCTGCTGGGCAGTGCTGCTGTAGACTTTAGATGCTGCCACTGAATTATCCTTCCTAAAATAGCACTTTCCTCGTGCCATTCCTGATCCTTACCAGCCTCTTTACCCTGTCAGACTAAAGGCTCTCAGTAATTTGACCACAGCCTGTGCATCCTGTTACAGTTTTTATTCCCGTTAAGTTGGTTCTCTGCTGCCCGAGAGCACGTCGTGTTCGTGTTCACCTTTATTTATGCCTCTGTTCGGGTTGTACTTCCTACCGAGACCCTGGCCTCCCCTTCTCCTTATCAAAGAACACTGAAGCTGACCTCTTCCATAAAGCATTTTGTTTGTACCTCAAACTAGCATTCTGCTTTTTTTTCATTATTTGTTAATCTTTATATGTGTTGAATCTCAGCCTTCCAACTGGCCAGGAATGTCTGATGGCAGTGCTCATGTCTGTACGTTTTGTCAGCCTCTCCCATACATGGATTTCTAGCATTTAGTTCTCGGTGTCTCCCTGTCATTGTTTGGATTGGGCATTGAAAAGTGGGTACCCTGGGTAGCTGGGGTAGCTCATTTGGTTGATTTGGTTGGAGCATCGTCCCGCTATGCCAAGGTTGTGGGTTTGGCCCCTGGTCAGGACACATAAGGGTCAACCAATGAGTGGAATGACATCACAACAAATCAGTGTTTCTGTCTTCCTTCCTTTCTCTTTAAAATCAATTAATAAATAAAAGTTTTTTTGTTTGTTTGTTTTTGTTTTTTTAAATTTTATTTATTCATTTTAGAGAGGAGAGAGAGAGCAACAGAGAGGGAGAGAGAGAGGAGAGAGAGACAGAGAGAGAAGGTGGGGAGGAACAGGAAGCATCAACTCCCATATGTGCCTTGACCAGGCAAGCCCAGGGTTTCGAACCAGCAACCTCAGCATTTCCAGGTAGATGCTTTATCCACTGCACCACCACAGGTCAGGCAATAAATAAAAGTTTTTAAAAATAGGTTATAGATAGATCATTTAGATCAGGGGTAGTCAACCTTTTTATACCTACCGCCCACTTTTGTATCTCTGTTAGTAGTAACATTTTCTAACCGCCCACTGGTTCCACAGTAATGATGATTTATAAAGTAGGGAAGTAACTTTACTTTATAAAATTTATAAAGTAGAGTTACAGCAGGTTAAAGCACATAATAATTACTTACCAAGTACTTTATGTTGGATTTTCACTAAGTTTGGCAGAATAAATCTTTATAAAATAATTTACTATAGTTAAATCTGTCTTTTTATTTATATTTTGATTGCTTCATTACCGCCCACCATGAAAGCTGGAACGCCCCCTAGTGGGCAGTAGGGACCAGGTTGACTACCACTGATCTAGATGAAGAGGAAAATAAAAGGCAATGATAATGAGAAGGGACTAATAGGTGCAGGAAGTCCATCTATTTTTGATTAAAGAATAATTCAGAGAATTACAGAAAAGGTTTTAGAGCCAAGAAGATTCTCAAGGATTATAAAGTGGTGTTGTCTTCTCAAGTGAAATTTTTTTTTTTTCTGCAGTTAGAAACAGGGAGGCAGTCAGACAGACTCCTGCATGCGCCCGACCGGGGTCCACCCGGCATGCCCACCAAGGGGCAATGCTCTGCCCATCTGGGGCATTGCTCTGTTGCAACCAGTGCCATTCTAGCGCCTGAGGCAGAGGCCACAGAGTCATCCCCAGCACCTGGGCCAACTTTGCTCCAATGGAGCCTTGGCTGTGGGAGGGGAAGAGAGAGAGAGAGAGGAAGGAGAGGGGGAGGGGTGGAGAAGCAGATGGGCGCTTCTCCTGTGTGCCCTGGCCGGGAATCGAACCCGGGACTCCTGCATACCAGGCCGACACTCTACCACTGAGCCAACCGGCCAGGGCCTCAAGTGAATATTTTTAATCCAGTAATTTTGATTATGTTGCCTTAAATTGGCTCCTTACCATGAAAATGATTCTAGTTGCATTAAAAAAACATAATCTTGAATCAGTGATTTTTTTGAAAGTCTTCAAATTCCAGGCATAGTATAATTACTTCACCACAGTTACAATTATCTTAACCACTTCTAAATTTCTCAATAGCAGCAAAAGCAGTTTCCCTTTAAACATTTATTTTTTATTAATGCCTCTGTTTCTTAGCTTCTGAGTGTCATTTCCAGAAATTTTAAAGAAATATTATTATAGAATGAAAATCTTCTTAACTGACGAATTCAGACAGAAGCTCCATTTGGCAGATGCACAAGATGTTCCGAATACTTCTACCAGCTAAAATGAAATGCAGTTGCTTTCTTGTGAAGAAAAGCAGCATTCTTTACTTTTCCAGCTGAATCCAGTAGCAGAATCATCTTCCACAATAAGGAACTAAAGTAATTAAAGTGCAAGTGCAATGATTGTTTCCACTTACTGCGTTTAGTAAATTGCTGTAATTCACCGTACCGGAGGCCTAGGCCTTGGTGAAGGCTTCTTCGGGAAATGTGATACAGAGGTTGTGCGGCTGTGCTTACTATTGTTGCCTTACAGGGTTATACTTGAATCGCATTGTGCTAAGTGTCGTTGATAGGGCTGAAGAATTCATCCTTGCTGAGCTCAACAGACCTCCCCTGCTGATCCCAAGTTGATGACACACAGGCTTTTTGTGGCATCCCGGCTTCAGTTTACGCTAGACAATCAGTACACACGCAGTGTGTTTTCCAGTGGCCAGTGATAACCAGATGTTAAATGAGTATCTGTGAAATTTGCTATTTTTAATAAAGTGATCATTTTAAATTTGTCTCTGTTGTCTATTTTGAAGAAACCTGTAGTCTGTCAAAGTTCTCAAAAGTAGACTGTGCTCCTAAACTGGGGGGTTCTGTGTGTTTCTGGCAAGTGTGCACCTTCAGTGGGGATGTAAGGAAAGGAGCATGGGTTTTCCAGTTAGACCTTGGTTTGAGTCCCCGTTCTGCTCCTTAGCTCTGTGTCCGTGTACAGTTGCGGGTTTGTCTAATTTTTCATCTAGAAGAGGTAGGTGACCAACTCCTAGCGGTGGTTATGAGGAAGTCAAGTGTGCACTAAGGTGCTTAGCACAATAGCTGACACCAGTAATGTTCAGCAAACATTAGCTTCATTTACTCTTCAAACAGATTAATTGAAATCACCCATATATCATAACGTTACCATTTTCAAGTGCACACAATTCAGTGGTTTTCAGTGCATTCAGAGAGTTGTGCACCCTCCGGCATAATCTAATTCATCTCTCCAAAAAGAAAGCCTCTAGCTGTCACTCCCATCATCCAAACCCCCCAGCACTTGGTACCCAGTAATCGACCTTCTGTCTCTATGAATTTGCCTATTTTGGACGTTGTCTACAAATGGAATCATACAATACACAGTCTTTTGTGACTGGTTTCTCTTAGTAGAGTGTTTTCAGAGCTCATTCGTGTTGGAGAATGTATCAGTACCTCATCTCTTCACAGCCGAAAGGTACTCTATTGTATGGGTAGAGCATGTTCTGTTTGTCAATTTGGAGCTCAGTGGCTTTTGCCCTAGAGAAGAGGCCTCCATGCCTCGGTCTTCTGGTTTCCAAGCCATAGAAACCAGCACCTAAGTGGGGGAGGGGAGAGTAGGGACCCATTGAATGACGATAAAAATAAAATCTTGGTTCTAGTAATTTTGGGGATTATGAATTAAAAGAATTTTGATCAATTTATCTAATTGGTCTTTTTAATGTCCCTTTTGAAAATGAGAAAATCAGGCCCTGGCCGGTTGGCTCAGTGGTAGAGCGTAGGCCTGGCATGTAGAAGTCCCGGGTTCAATTCCTGGCCAGGGCACACAGGAGAAGCGCCCATTTGCTTCTCCACCCCTCCCCCTCTCCTTCCTCTCTGTCTCTCTCTTCCCCTCCCGCAGCAGAGGCTCCATTGGAGCAAAGATGGCCCGGGCGCTGGGGATGGCTCCTTGGCCTCTGCCCCAGGCGCTAGAGTGGCTCTGGTCGCGGCAGAGCATCGCCCCCTGGTGGGCAGAGCATCGCCCCCTGGTGGGCGTGCCGGGTGGATCCCAGTCGGGCGCATGCGGGAGTCTGTCTGACTGTCTCTTCCGGTTTCTAGCTTCAGAAAAATACAAAAAAAAAAGAAAAAATGAGAAAATCACTAGAGCATTCAGCACAACCTGGGAACCATGTCAGTGGGTTGAGAGGATAGGGATTGGAGGGGGAAGGGGCTCTCTAGGGTCTGACAGTAAAGAAACTGCCATGCGACATGTTTTTCTTGGATGGATTCTGAGACAGTAAAGCAAAGCTGTTTCCTGTGGGTTAGTGACCCAGGAGCGATTGGCCTTGTTTGTTCATTTGTCCGTGTCAAGGGACCCCATGTGTGTCCAGATAACAGAATTTTAGTTTATCCTATTTGTATCCTTTTACACAAACAAGTTAAAGGCTTAGAATAAAATTTATCATTCAGATGTTGCATATTCCTTGTAGGTAAATTTTCATTTACAGGTGACTTTTAAGAAATCCCAGAGCAAACCAACTTCCAGACTTCTTAAACTTGTTTCTTTACAAAAATTAGATCATGCTATTCATATGGTTTTCTAACCTGCTTTTCATATTAGGAATTATCTTTCCATGATGATAACTATTAACCTACACAGGAAGGAGAAGAAGAAAAAAAAGACTTCACAATAACCATTTAAAGATATTTTGTCCAGAAGCATTAGAAACCAACCAGGAAGGGTGCTTTTGGGTATTGCTTTTGGTACCTCCTGTATAATTCTTAAATTGACAATAAGTATTAAAATATTCTGAGGATTTATTGAACATAAACCCCACCTTTCCCATCACTTGGCCTTAAAATCGCTAGCTTTCTTTGAGACCAAGCAGACGTTGGCTTTGGTATCCATGTCTTCGCTCAGAGCCCGGCAGTGTGGCGTCTTACCCCGGCGTATGGGCTCTCGGGCTGGGACAGCCCAGTGGTCATGCGGATCCCGCCCACAGCCTGGTCCCCGCCCGCAGCCTGGTCCTGGCGAGCCCCGGACCCTAGGCGCCTGGCCCGGCAGGGCGGGGCGCTGGGCCCTGTTGTCAGGTCGCTATGGAGACGGCCCGGGGCCACCTTCTCCACCCTCCACCCCAGGCTGCTGCAGAGGTCTTGCTTCTGATTGTCACTACACGGTCCCAAGAGGAGGCAGCCGCCCTGTGCCGGGTCTCTCGGCCACCTCCCGGAGGTAAAGCCCTTAGCTTCTTTCTGGGCCTCATCTTTTTCTCGGGACGCCACGGGCACAGCACCCGGGCCGTTTGAGTTTCCCCGCGTAGCCGCAGGACGATCCTGAGCTGCACTGAGACAGGGCAGCGTCTCGGCGGACGGTGGAGAACCCGAGCAACTACGTACTATCCAAGACTGAAGTGGCGCTGGGGAGAAATAAAGCAATGATCAGAGTAGGGACAGGCTGGGCTGAGGCAAGTAAATGCTGACCTCTCCCGAGCACTCATTTGGGATGGAAGTCAAGTCAAGTTATGGGATACCGTGGAAAACACTGATTTTCACAGGACTCCAGAGTGACTTACACCATCCAACTCCCTGCACCTGCCAGTTCTCACCCTCTTTCCTGAGTCCAAAACGTGGGCAGTAGGGTGGGGAGGGGAGGGGATCCCCTCACCCCATCCCAAATTAGTACCCGGGACTACGGAAGAGTTCGCTTGTCACAGCCCAGCCCAAACCTGACCCAAAGCAGGAATAGTTCTGTGTCTCCCCAGTGGCGCTCAGTCTTTTGGGAGAATGTGAAACTCCTCAGATTCTCCACGGTCCTGGGTGGGGAGCCCTGTGCCCTGCTGGGAGGGTGGTGACGGAGAAATAGAATCTACCGCGGATACAGTTGGTGGTTATAATTCTATAGCTCTGAGTTTCTATACTAAGAGTTTACGAATAGGATAAATCATAAACTGTGGTACTTAGAAATATATTCCTATTTATATTTCTAAAAGTACATATGCTGTGCTTGTTAATAAAGTTTGCCTAAGCATCAGAGCAGAATATCCTGACATCATCTGTATTAAAGTTCAGCACAACCCAGGCAGCTGTTTTCCGGCCCATCTTGACATTTGTGTACCTCGGGAACCTCAAATATTAGGCTCTAAATATTTCAGTGAGAGAAAGTAGGGGTTAGGAATTTGGAAGTTTTAGAGCAACATAACTGGTTATTTTTCCTGAATGAATTTAAATTGTGCTGATTGTTACAGCTTTAACTTTATAGCTTTACACTAACAAATCCAGCATTTGATTATGTTCAGTTTCGGCTCACAAGTATGGCGTTTCCTGGCACCTCCTGTGCTAGCTGATAACACAGATTTCCTCAAAATGTTCTGTTGCTCCCCCCCCCCCCGAAGTTAGAAGCGGGGAGGCAGTCAGACAGACTCCCGCATGCACCGACTGGGATCCACCCGGCATGTCCACCAGGGGGCGATGCTCTGCCCATCTGGGATGTTGCTCTGTAGTGATCCGAGCCATTCTAGCGCCTGAGGCGGAAGCCATGGAGCCAGCCTCAGAGCCTGGGCCAACTTTGCTCTAATTACGCCTTGGCTGCAGGAGGGGAAGAAAGAGACAGAGAGAAAGGAGACAGGGAAGGGTGGAGAAGCAGACAGGCGCTTCTCCTGTGTGCCCTGGCCGGGAATCAAACCCAGGACTTCCACACGCCAGGCCAATGCTCTACCACTGAGCCAATCGGACAAGGCCCATGCTATTGCTTTTTTTATATGTGTGCATTTAATAAAAATTATCTACTGGTTTATGTTAAAAAACAAGCCATGTTTTTACGTGGCCTGAATAGGACATTTTATTTAACTGAAATAGTCTTTAATTTCTGCTTTTTCATTAATCACGTGTACTTTTCTTTTACCCGGGTTCTTTCCTGTGATCTTTAGAACCAGATTACCTCTTGGGAGGCAAATTTAAGGGCTTCAATTTTTTTTTTCTACACCCCTAGTATTTTATTCCTTCTTCATGCTTTAGCAGGAAGACTCGCTAATAGATTTTTTTCCAATGCATAGAATCTAAAAGTTTCTTAAGGAAGAAATGCCAGGTCCCTATTTCTAAAGGAATTAGAAGATATTGGTGACTGCCAATATTTATTTATTTATTTATTTATTTATTTTTTAAAGATTTTTTTTTTTTATTCATTTTTTAGAGAGGAGAGAGAGAGGGGAGAGAGAGAGAGAGAGAGAGAAGAGAGAGACAGGGGGAGGAGCTGGAAGCATCAACTCCCACATGTGCCTTGACCAGGCAAGCCCAGGGTTTCGAACCGGCGACCTCAGCATTTCCAGGTCAATGCTTTATCCACTGCGCCACCACAGGTCAGGCGGTGACTGCCAATATTTAAAGCATAATTCACAATCTGTCTTCTTGCCCCAGGTTGAGTTCTCATCTCTAATAAGTGCCCTAAAATACTTCCCTATCTTCCAATTCACTAATGTCATGAGAGAATAATCTGTCAGATCTACCTTATACTTCAATTCTAAGCTTATTTTATCAGAGAACTCATTAACATAATGATGGAAATTACTAATAAGATCATATAAGTTGACAAATTGTCACAGTGGTGACACAGTTGTCAAATCCTAATAATCAGTGAAAGAATTTGGCTTTTTTCTTAGCTAGTAATTTGTTTGAAGCCCTTGAATCTGGAAAGTTGGTAGAATGTTAACAATTATTTATCTACTCAGCAAATATGCATCAAATGCCTATTCGTGGGCAGGTGCTATGTGGTCGGCACTTTTAAAATAGTTCCCAATGCCCCCACTTCCTGGTGTCCATGACCCTGTGAACCCCTCCCCTCAGGTGTGGGCTGGACTTGCTTCTAATGCAGGAGTGCCAAACTTTTCTGTAAAGGTCCAGGTAAGTAAATATGTTTGGCTTTGTGGGCCATGTGGTCTCTCCTCATCACTCAACCTCTGCTGTTGTAGTTATTGTGATTGGCTGTGTTCCAAAAAAACTATTTACAAATATGACTGGCAGGCAGTTAAGGCCTGCTGACCAAGTTTGTCGACCCCTGTTCTGACTAATCAAAAGTGATGGTATATCATTTCTGAGACCATGCGACACAAAGACTCTGGCTTCCAACTTGCCTACCCTCTCTTGCTCTTTCACTCACTCACTTGGCCAGATGCCCTTTTGTGAGCTAAGCTATGGGAGAAGCCCCCATAGGAAGGGGGCCAGCCAACAGCTAGCAAGGAACTGAGGTGCTTGTTCCAACAGTTTGTCAGGAGCTGAATCTTGTCAACAACCACTCTCATGAGCTTGGAAGTGGGTCATTCCCCATTCTGGCTTTGGGATGACTTCAACTTCTGCTGACACTTGGATCTTGAGAAAGCCTGAACCAAGGAACCCAGTTAAGCCATGCCTTCTCTCCTGACAGAAACTGTGAAATAATATTTTGTTTTGAAGCCACTAAATTCTGGGACTACTTATTACACAGCACTCTGTTACAACCACAGAGATAACCAATACACACTATGATAGACTCCTATAACAATGAACAAGAGAAATGATGCATACTATTTCCTCCTCTTGGAACTATTAAATATTAAAGTTTTCAAAATATCCTAGAAAAAGAAACATGTTTAATTTTGTTCAGTCAAACCTTTCCCAAGCATATTGAACCATGGATCCTGTTTTCCTGGGAAACAACTGTTAATATTTTATGGAACTACTATTTGGAGAAATAGAAAATGCTTGAATATGAAAAGAAGTCATTCCATTTAAAGAACTAGTTAATTGTCAGCGTGCCTTGTCTACCAGGACTGAATAACTAGTCAGTAAAGTTGACATCTTAGAGAATAAAGATAATCCCCAGTGGAAATTTATCTCATCTATCCATATCTATAGTTATAATATTTGTATCTATATGTGACGTACTGTACATCAGCAATGTTCAGCTCATTATGTAACTTAGTAATCCCTTAACATGAAGGATAATAATTCTGAGAACTTGCTAAATAAAAATCCTTTATGTTGGCTGGTGGAGAATTTCACATAATAACTGGGCATCTGAGGAAACTGATGATTTGTTTTGATTTAATGTTGATTCAGAAGTAGGTATTTAATTTCCCACATTGCCATGAGGTTTTTAATCTGAACTATACATTATTACACTATACTTTGCCAAGACACATCACTGCCTTGCTTTACAGATAAGGAAACCGAGGCTTAGAGTAAATTATTTGTAAAACTTCAGTTTGGGGGCAGTCAGAGGAGGGTTTCAAATTTGGTGCTGTTGCCCTAGCCGGTTGGCTCAGTGGTTGAGCGTCGGCCTGGCGTGCAGGAGTCCCGGGTTCGATTCCCGACCAGGACACACAGGAGAAGCACCCATCTGCTTCTCCACCACCACCCCCCTTCCTCTCTGTCTCTCTCTTCCCCTCCCGCAGCCGCAGCCGAGGCTCTATTGGAGCAAAAAGATGGCCTGGGCGCTGGGGATGGCTCCTTGGCCTCTGTCCCAGGTGCTAGAGTGGCTCTGGTCGCGACAGAGCAACGCCCCGGATGGGCAGAGCATCCCCCCCTGGTGGGCGTGCCGGGTGGATCCTGGTTGGGCGCATGTGGGAGTCTGTCTGCCTCCCCGTTTCCAGCTTCGGAAAAGTAAAAAAAAAAAATTGGTGCTGTCATAGTGCCCTTGTAATATCTCTAAAATTGTTCCTAATATGGTATATGTCTTTTCAAAATATTAATTTTCAAAATGTGCTTCTAGCTTATTGCTGTATAATAAGAGTAGAGGCATTGCGAATGTGTCTTATTCTTGAAATCTTCTCGCCCTCCAATCAAGTTTTCTCGCTGAGTCCAGACCCCATTGTTCTCTCCTTGGAATTTATAGCAACAGATGGTTGTTTGGAAACAGACATTTCTTTTTCTTTTCTTTTTTTTTTTTTAAAGGAAGCTTTTTTTTTTCCTTTTAATTTTTTGTTTTATTTATTCATTTTAGAGAGGAGAGAGAGAGGGAGAGAGAGAGAGAGAGACAGAGAGAGGAGAGAGAGACAGGGGAGAGGAGCTGGAAGCATCAACTCCCATATGTGCCTTGACCAGGCAAGCCCAGGGTTTCGAACCGGCGACCTCAGCATTTCCAGGTCCACGCTTTATACACTGCGCCACCACAGGTCAGGCGGAAACAGACATTTCTGATGCTTGAATCCCAGCTAGAATTTCACTGACAAGTGGTCAGTGAATTTGTGTTTTAAAATCTCCAGTTATGCCCCTCCCGTCCCCCAACCCCTCTCTCTCTCCTTCCTCGCGGACAGAAGACAATTTGACTTTGGGTGAAGAGTATGCAACATAATCAAATGTCAAAATAATCTGGAGATGTTTTCTCTGAACATATGTACCCTGATTTATCAATGTCACTGCATTAAAATTAATAAATAAATAAAAGAATAAAGACTTGCTTAGACACACACACACACACACACACACACACACACACACACACACACATCTCCAGTTATGGACATAACCCCTGAGACAGCTAAGAAGCTGCAGTGGTTGTTTTCCCACTTAGATTGATCCAAAATCTGTCTCTCTGACATCACCCATTGTTCCTGTTTTGTCTTCTGGGGATTCGCAAACCATATGTAATTGGTTTTATATATAAAAACCTCAGATGGTGTGTGTGTGTGTGTGTGTGTGTGTGTGCGCGCGCGCGCGTGCGCGCGCAAGGGGTCCTATTTCTTTTCTCTTTTTTTAAACAGATACTTTGTTTTCTATAAATGGAAAAATCTATCTCTTCCCCTTTGAATTATCATCTAGTGTTGACATAGACATGAGTCTACCTGCTATGTTTCCTTTTGTTCCCCTAGTTTAGAGATCTGTCTCCGTTCTGTCACCACGCCACCCTATGGCTCCAGCTGCATAGTGCGTCTCCATATCTAGAAACATGTCTCCCTCCCTTGTTCTTCCAGACTGTCTTACCTATTTTTGGCCCTTTAAACTTTCATAAATATTTTATTTTTTAATTGTTTCTTGTTGAATTTATTGGGGTGACACTGGTTAACAAAATTATAGAGGTTTCAGGTGCACAATTCTACAATATATTTTCATAAATATTTTAGAATCAGCTTTTCCGGTACACACACACACACACACACACACACACACACCACAATATCTCTTGGGATATTTTTAATTGAATTTGCATTGACTCTGTATATCTATTTGAAGAGAATTTATCTATTCTTCTAAGTCTCTAATTCATAAATAAAACACATCTCTCCATTTATTTTGGTCTTTAAATTGTTTTTCAATAAAATTTTATAATTTTCTCCATAAAGTCTGTTTTTTTTTCTAGGTAGTTCATAATTTTTGATATTATAAATTGCAACTTTTCTAAAACATCTTGATTGAAAGAGAAGATATAAAATATAAGCAAATCGTAAGTGTAGAACTCAGTGAATGAAAGAGTGACTCAGCTGGGATCCCAACACTAGATCCGCATCTCAAAGTCACCTCTTATGTCCCTCCCTGTCATTACCCTTCTTTTCCTCCCCAAAGGTAATCACTATCATAACTTACAACACTACAGTGTAGCGCTTTGTTTAAACTAGAGCATAATCTATAATTTTGTTTCCAGTTTGTTTCATTTAATGTCTTATGTGTGTGAGCCCTCCGTATTTTTGTGTGTAGCAGCAGTCTGTTCATTGATGTATAGCATTCAATTACATGAATATATGACAACATAGTTATCCAACTGTAGGTGAATGCTTGGGCTTTTTCCAGATTGGAGCTATCTGCTGCAGCTGTAAATACTGTTTAGGATATATCTGGTTCACATGTTTATGTTTTCCTGTTGGGTCAAGTATATGCACGTGTTCAACTTTAGGAAACAGCACCAACCAGTTTTTTTGTTTTGTTTTTACAGAGACAGAGTCAGAGACAGGGATAGATAGGGACAGACAGGAACGGAGAGAGATGAGAAGCATCAATCATTAGTTTTTCGTTGTGACACCTTAGTTGTTCATTGATTGCTTTCTCATATATGCCTTGACCTCGGGGCTGCAGCAGACCGAGTAACCCCTTGCTCGAGCCAGTGACCTTGGGTCCAAGCTGGTGAGCTTTGCTCAAGCCAGATGAGCCCGCACTCAAGCTGGCGACCTCAGCGTCTGGAACCTAGGTTCTCCGCATCCCAGTTCGACGCTCTATCCACTGCGCCACCACCTGATCAAGCAGCACCAACCAGTTTTTTGAAGTACTTATATCACACCAACTATATATGAGAGTTCTGAATGCATACTAACACAACACCTGGCTTTATCAGTCTGTGCTGGATAACAAAACATCCTGGCACATAGTAGCTTGAAACAAGAATCCTTATTTTTCACAATTCTGTGGGTTAGTGGCCTCACCTGGGTAGTTCTTCTGCTCCTGTTACAGTCTGGGCTCATTGATGTGGTTGCATTTACCTAGAGTTCAGATAGAAAGGAACACTGGAGATGGCTTTGTTCACACATCTGGGGCACTGGATGGGGTGGCTGACACAGCTGGGGGCTGGCTTGACCCCTCTCTCCCCATGTGATCTCTCACCATTCGGTCACCTAGCCCCCTGGTCAGCATACCACGGCTCGCGAGCCACATGTGGCTCTTTGGCCCCTGAGTGTGGCTCTTCCACAAGATACCATGTGTGGCCGCTACCTCAATAAGGAATGTGCCTACCTATATAGTTTAAGTTTAAGAAAATTGGCTCTCAAATTTTAATCGTTATACTGTTGATGTTTGGCTCTGTTGACTAATGAGTTTACCGACCACTGACTAGCCCAACCTACCTGATTTATTTGCTATCAGCTAGATCTCAGAAGTGCAAAAATAGAAACTGCAAATCTTCTTAAGGCCCAGACCCAACAGGTGCACATCTTCACTTTCACAACATCCTGCTGATTAAAACAAGGCAGCACTAGTGCTGATGGCTGAAGTCAATGTCACGTGCCAGGAATTACGCTGTGGCAATCCTCCTCTTCCTGGTACCACTTTGGTATCAGTTTTTATTGCTGAGTAACAAACCACCCAAAATTGAGAGGCCTAAAACAATACTTATTATTTCCCATGAGTCTGAGGGTCACCTGGGCCCAAATGGACAGTTGCCCTACTCCTTAAGTTGCTCTCTAGACTATTCCTTCCCCACTGCTCTGAAGGCCACCTTTGTCCTAACTCAGCTGGCCATCTATGTGATTCTGTTTCATTGAGCCTTTCTGTTTGTCTATTCCTGTGCCAATATCTCATGCTCTTATATCCACTAGCTGTATAATAAAGAAGTCCCGATATCATGTAGAGTAAGTCCTACCACTTTGTTCTTTTTAAAGCTGTCTTTGATATTCTTGACTCTTTGCATTTCTATATACTTTTTGTATTATTCACTTTAGAGAGGAAAGAGAGAGAGAGAGAGAGAGAAAGGGGGGAGGAGCAGGAAGTATCAACTCCCATATGTGCCTTGACTAGACAAGTGCAGGGTTTTGAACCAGTGACCTCAGCATTCCAGGTCGACGCTTTATTCACTGTGCCACCACAGGTCAGGCCCTCTATATACTTTTTTATAGTGAGTTTTTCAAACACACACTGATCTGCTCAGGTTTTCTTTTTTATTATTTATTGATTTGAGAGAGAAAGAGAGAAACATCAGTTTGTTGGGTTTTGATTGAGATTGTATTGAGTTGGCCCTGGCTGGTTAGCTCAATGTTAGAGCATTGGCCTGGTGTGTGAATGTCCCAGGTTCAATTCCCAGTCAGGGCACACAGCAGAGATGACCATCTGCTTCTGCACCCCTCCCCCCTTCTCTCTCTCTTCTACTCCTACAGCCATAACTCCATTGGTTTGAGCAAGTTGACCCTAAGCACTGAGGATGGCTCTATGGCCTCTGCTTCAGGTGCTAAAAATAGCTCAGTTGCCAAGCAATGGAGCAACACCCCGGATGGGCAGAGTATTGTCCCATAGGGAGCTTTCTAGTTGGGGTACATATAGGAGTCGGTCTCTCTGCCTCCCCTGCTAAAAGAAAAAACAAATAAACAAACAAAAGAGATTGTGTTGAGTTATACAGTGTGTCTGCAAAGTCATAGTGCACTTTTGACCAGTCACAGGAAAGCATCAAAAGACGATAGAAATGTGAAATCTGCACCAAATAAAAGGAAAACTCTCCCAGTTTAATATCTATTCAGTGCAGTTCGATGTGGGCTCACACACAGATTTTTTTGGGCTCCTTAGATAGCTATCCCATATAGCCTCTACAGACTCGTCACTGACGGATGGCCTACCAGAACGGGGTTTCTCCACCAAACTACCGGTTTCCTTCAACTGCTTATCCCACTGAGTAATGTTATTTCTATGTGGTGGCGCTTCGTTATAAACGTGCTTATATTCATGTTGCACTTTGGTCATGGATTCAAATTTAGCGAGCCACAGAACACACTGAACTTTCCTCTGTACCGTCCACATCTCAACTGGCATGGCCGTGGGCTGCTCCGCTGTATACATGGTGTTATGTCATCATCTGCGCATGCGCACATGCTGCCACATCATCCTACAGAAACTGGGAGGGTTATCCTTTTATTTGGTGCAGATTTCACATTTCTATCATCTTTTGTTGCTTTCCTGTGACTGGTCAAAAGTACACCACAACTTTACGGACACACTGTAGATTGGTTTGGTAGAACCAATATCTATAGAGATGTAGACTCTTATTTAGAAAACTTATCTTTTTAGTTAAGAGATCTCTAGGTCAAGAGGGGCTATGTCTGGATCTGTAGAGCCTATTATGAATCATTCATGTTTCCTCGACCTAAACTAAAAATACTGATGACCTGAAACTTCTGGGTTGTCTCCAAGAAAAAGTAGGCGAAAGTGTTTTGCATGTGGGAAAAGAAGGGAACTGACCCAAAGGGTGAATTGCGCTAGATCGTGTAACTGTGTGCTCTCGTGAAATCCTCTGTCCTTGAGTGTAGGCTGGACCTGGGGACTTGTTTTTCGAATAGAATAGAGCAAAGGTGATGGGATATCACTTCTGAGATTAGATTATGAAGAGACCACAGCTTTTCTCTTGTGTGCCCTCTTGCGTTTTCATTTGCTCACTCTGATGGGAGCCAGCTGCCATTGAACTGTCCTGTGGAGAAGCTCACGTGGTGAGGAAGGCGAAGGGGGCCACCGGCCAACAGCCAGAGAGAGAGCTGAGGCCTTCCGTTCAACAGCCCATGAGCAACTGAGTCCTGCCCACAACCACAGGAAGGAGCTTCAAATCCTGCAGGTGACAGATGAGACTGGAGCCCCGGCCAACACCTGGACAGCAGCCTCATGAGAGACCTTGAAACAGAGGTACCTGTTATGGACTTAACTGTGTCCCCTCAAAACTCATATGATGAAGCCCTAACCCCTAATGTGACTATATTTGGAAACAGGGCCTATAACGAGGTAATGAAAGTTAAAGAAGTTTGTAAGGGTGGGGCTTCACAGGGCTGGTGTCCCTATAAGAAGAAGAAACATGATCTCTCTCTCTCTCTCTCTCTCTCTCTCTCTCCTTTCTCTCCTTTCCTCTCTCTCTGTCTCTCCCTCCCAATATGTGCACAAAAGAAAGGCCTTGTGAGAACACAATGAGAAGGTGGCCATTAACAAACCGGAAAGAGAGGTCTCACCAGGAACCAGTCCTGACAGCCCTTCTTCGATCTTGAACTTCTAGCTTTCAGAAGTGAGCAGATAAACTGTTGTTGTTCAGGCCAGCTGGTCTGTGGCATTTTGTTACAGCAGCCCTAGCAGAGACTAATACAGAGCTCCACTAAGCTGGAATCCTGACCCATCAAAACTCTGAGACAAGTAAGAGTTTGTTGTTTTTAGCTGTTAAGTTTTAGGGTAACTTGTTATACAGCAATGGAAAACTAATACATGATATTTTCCTCTGCATTCTCTTTGACCTGTGTCCTCAAAAGACAGGCAGGTGGAGTGGCCACCTTTGTGCCCTTCAGATTCTTACTTTCCAGGGGAAAAAAGTCAAGTCAATATTCCTGGCTGATACAGAATCATTTCCATTTCCAAGTCACCTTCCCAACAAAGTGAAAACAACTCTGGTTTGGATTCACATTTGGGTGCAATTAGATGAGGACAGAGTAAATGACGATGACTCGGAGTACATGACCTCCTTCTGCATATTTGCATGGCTTATTTTCCCTGGATATATATGTAAATGAATCGCTATAATTATATAATTCCTATAAGGATGATATTAATATATTGGGTGTTTCTAGGTCATCTTAACTAAACATCTATTGAAATGAACCTATAGCTTCTAGGACTGGAAAAAAAATCATTTGCTGAGATGTCAGCTGGGGATTCTTCCAGGAAAACCCTGGAAATGGAGAGCTTCCACACAAGATTCAGTGCTTGGACACCATTTAGCAACAAGTCATTAAACAGACAGGTGAGTAACATACTCTAAAATAACAAAGTTTAATGTGAAAGGTTAATTTTACTATGATATGACATATTGGGTCTAATGTTGCCATATATTAAAAAATAATACCCCGAAAGAATTTAGATTTTGAATCACTGTAAACAAAAACAAACCTACATCTGTCTGTACCAAAGACGATTTCTTCTTACGTCCGTCCCCAACACCTACCTTATGGGAAGATCCAGATATGTTTCCCCTTTCCTCTGCACCTCCAGGGACAAAACAGAAACCCCCAGAACACCACTGTTTACTGCAGGAAAGAGGAGAAGAGACGAGGTGCCTTTAGTGGTGTGGAGGGTGTTAATGCATAGGGGTTAGGAAAAGTAGGTGTACAGGTGTGAGCATGCAAACCGTTCATCCTTGTATTATTTATTTATTATTGCATTATTTATTTGTCTTATTTGTCTTACTGTTATTACTATTGTTGTTATTTTGTACCCTTACTTATGTCTTAGCGTTTAGGTAATGATGGCTGGTCATTTAACTCATCCCTGTATATTTCTCTGTATATTTCTTTTTTTTTTTTTTTTTTTTTTTGTATTTTTCCGAAGCTGGAAACGAGGAGAGACAGTCAGACAGACTCCTGCATGCGTCCGACCGGGATCCACCCGGCACGCCCACCAGGGGGCAACGCTCTGCCCACCAGGGGGCGATGCTCTGCCCCTCCGGGGCATCGCTCCGCCCCAACCAGAGCCACTCTAGCGCCTGGGGCAGAGGCCAAGGAGCCAGTCCCAGCGCCCGGGCCATCTTTGCTCCAATGGAGCGTTGGCTGCGGGAGGGGAAGAGAGAGACAGAGAGGAAGGGGGGGTGGGGGGTGGAGAAGCAAATGGGCGCTTCTCCTATGTGCCCTGGCTGGGAATCGAACCCGGGTCCCCCGCACACCAGGCCGACGCTCTACCGCTGAACCAACCGGCCAGGGCCTGTATATTTTTCATCCGCTCTTCCCTCCTGTGCCAACTGGGTGGTTCGATGGCCTGGGGATGTCCCCTTTGAAAGGTAGTGCAGGAAGCAGTCCTTCCCCGGCTCCGTCAGACCTTAATGGGGAAGGCTGGCTGGGCCCTCAGAGCCCAGGAGTGGTTCAGGCCCGTTCACGATGGAAGGAGTCGGGCAGGGACGGAGGCCCGACTGAGTGAAAAAGCCAGTGAGTTCGTACATGTCATTTGAGCAAAGCTGGACTGAAACCCAGGTTTGGGGGGATGCTGGTTCTTGGTGTATGTCTCTCCTAGAGACACATCTAACAATAGCATCTTAGCGATATTTGCTAACTTTCATTTTGGTTGGTGCCGTGAGGATCTAGGACTGTGCGTTAGTAAAATCATACCTGCTACAAACAGCCTTGTTTTCGCAATTCAACAAGGGTAGCCTTCTTGTGTTTTCAAGATGAAATATTTGGAATCCATTTCCCCAGGCCACTTAGCTAAGGTAGAAATAAGAGCCAGGATTCTTTACCTCTTTGTTTTGAAAGAGGCCTCCTCGGGCCCCTTGTAATTATATCTCCCACCTGCCTTTCCCACCAGCCCACCCAACAAGCCTGGGCCTGTCTGTAGCCCTGGATAACAGCAGGTTGAACTGAAGGGAAAGACCTCGTCTTACTACGAGTAATGTGAAAGTGCTTTGTGAGCTGTAAACTGTTGGGCAAACATGAGCTGTGAGGTTGTTATATTGCCTAAGGCTTGCTTAGCAACTAAGAATATATGAAACTATACAGAAAAATGTTATTTTCCCTCTCTATAGCTCTTTCAGGAAAGAGTTGCTCTTATAAGTCATTGGTTTGACCTCTGGACTAACAAGCAACGTCAAGAATTCTTATTCACGATATTTTTACGATGCACTAAATCACAATTAAGGTACATGTAGACTATTGCTGTAATTATCATTGGTTCTTAAAGAAAATAAAATATAGTATAATGTTTATATAACCTTAAGAGCTTTATTTCTCTAGGAAAAAACAAAACAAAGCTATTGATATTTTAAGGTTTATAAACAGATTTTTCTGCTTCTTTTTCCTTGAGGGTAAAAAAGAGATTCTGGGACTTTACATCTTCATACCACCGTGGGATGTTTAGTTTTTGCAAAATCTTGTAAATAGCTTCAGCTGGTGAATTTTTAACATTCTTTTAGTATATTAAATCCTTGGAATTTTCAGACAGACAAGATATATCAAGTAGATTTCTAGCACAGAGGTAGGCACTCCATAAATCTTTGTTACATGAATGGATGGATCTAAAAATATCTGAAAAGTAACCACAGTAGCAACATTTAGGAATAAGGGCAAGACTTCTACTGCAGTGGTCACTGATTGTCAATGGGTCCTTGTTCTTGTTCTTACTCTCCCTTCCTTTTATGTCTACAATTTATGTTGAAATACTCCAGCAGAGATGGTATGATATTTGAAGGTATTAATTGAAATACTGGGGGTAGCTAGTATTCTGATTAGGAATTAGTACTTCAGGGCAATTAGCTAGCACTGTATTGGAAAGATCATAGTCTAGGTTATTAGCAGATATTTGCTAATTAATGTAGTAAAGATCAGACATTAGTTATTATCAGATCAACTAGTGGCTTATTAATTTTTCAGGTGAATGTTAAAAATGGAGGCTCTTTGATGAAATTAAAGATATGGGACATCCTGACCAGTGATGGCACAGTGGATAGAGGTTCAATCTGGGATGCTAAGGTCCCAGGTTTGAAACCCTGGGGTCGCTGGCTTCAGCTGGAGCTCATCCAGCTTGAGCACAGGCTCGCCGGCTTGAACATGGGTTCATTGATATAATCCCATGGTCACTGGCTTGAGCCCAAAGGTTGCTGGTTTGAAGTCCAAAGTCACTGAGTTGAGCAAGGGGTCACAGGCCCGGTTGGAGCCCCCAACCCCTGCCCCAGGTTAAGGCATGTATGAGAAGCAATCAGTGGACAAATAAAGTGGCACAACTATGAGTTGATGCTTCTCATCTTTCTCTCTTCCTCTCTCTCTTTTTCCCTCACACACACTTGGAAGGGAGGAAGGAAGGAAGGAAGGAAGGAAGGAAGGAAGGAAGGAAGGAAGGAAGGAAGGAAGGAAGGAAGGAAGGAAGGAAAAGAGGGAAGGAAGAAAGGAAGGAAGGAAGGAAAAGAGGGAAGGAAGAAAGGAAGGAAGGAAGGAAGGAAGGAGGGAGGGGGGGAGGGAGGGAGGGAGGGAAGGAGGGAGGAAGGAAGAAAGGAAGGAAGGAAGGAAGGAAGGAAGGAAGGAAGGAAGGAAGGAAGGAAGGAAGGAAGGAAGGAAGGAAAAGAGGGAAGGAAGAAAGGAAGGAAGGAAGGAAGGAAGGAAGGAAGGAAGGAAGGAGGGAAGGAAGGAAGGAAGGAAGGAAAAGAGGGAAGGAAGAAAGAAAGGAAGGAAGGAAGGAAGGAAGGAAGGAAGGAAGGAAGGAAGGAAGGAAGGAAGGAGGAAAGAAGGAAGGAAGGAAGGAAGGAAGGAGGGAAGGAGGGAAGGAGGGAGAGAGGGGGGAAGGAAGGAAGGAAGGAAGGAAGGAAGGAAGGAAGGAAGGAAGGAAGATGTGGGACAGATCAGAATATCCTAGAGAGCGCCCTCCAGCGTGCCTGGCCGTGGCTGAAGAGTGCAGCCAGGCTAGTAGCAGGTGCTGGAGAGGACGGTTCCCCAGGCTTCATCCCCCAATAAATGGCCTTGCCTGTCTGGGATTTCTGGTGGCCTGAGGTCACCAATGAAGGTAATGATAAAACCCTGTTTCTGGAACCTGTACTGTTTCTTGTCCTTTCTCAATTGAGTGAACCTTTCACCCGAAGGACAGAGAGAAGTTCATCAGCCTGCCGAAGAGTCTGTGTGAACTGATTTGGGCATCTTTGCTAAGTTTTGCTCAGTAAAACTGTAAGTGTGGCATCATTTGGTATTAGTGGTTTTCCCTACTCCCTGGTGGTGACGTTGGGGGACTCTGGACTTCTTAGGTAGCTACCAAAAAGTAATCGAGAGTTGTGCAAGACCAGATTGACTTAGTTTGGTTTGCATGAGTGTCTCTCACTTTTCCCTGCATCTTTTCCTGCCCATCTCTTTGGACCAGCCATTTCACCTTTCCTACCTACTCGCTCACCGTCTCTGTTGTCAGCTTGCTCCTGCATCCATGTGCACATAGTGGATTGTCAGCCAACTGTCCCTTATGAAAGTCATGGACTCACTGGAGGGAGACAGATACCTTCCTCATTGTGTTGAAAGAAGCTGCAAAAACCAGCCACAGAAAAATAGCTCTTCAGTAAATGCTTAAAAACCATGGAAGGGAATTTTTTATGGTAGCCACTGGCTAGGCTTTTATTTACTCCAACTTGACAGCCTTCAAAATAGGAAAAGAATAGACCAAAGCCATCCATAATTGCTTTGTGGTGTAGTCTCGCATATCATAAACCAAGCAATTTTACTTGTAACCACTAGAGGTCACTAGAGAACTTGTGTATATTTTGTGCCTTATTAACATTAGGCCTGACCTATTGTCACTGGAAATTGCATCCTTTGTCTGGTACCTGAATTCTTCATTCTATGGGACAAGGATATGGAACTAATCTGTTCAGTGAAATTACTTTGCTTTGTTTCCTAGCAGCTGTGTTTCTGCAGAGAGCTGTTTGTATTTCATAATTCCACAGAGCTGTTATTACATATTCTGGGTTGCTGATTTTAGGCGTAGTTGTATGTCATTTTCTGCTCTCTAGATTAGGAATCCTGAACCCATATTTAATGTAGTGGTGGTTTTTGTTGTTCAACCCCGATCAGTTCACTCCTCAAAGCCTGGATTAAGTCTTGTACTAATTCCTCCCCATTTCTTTCAGTCTGCCATTTCTTCTCATGCACAAACCTCTACAGATCCCATACGCCCCTAGTGGAATCCAGTTTGAACTCTGCTCAATTTTAATTAAATCTTAAGGTCCAACACATTTAAGTTTTTAGATTAAAGTTAGTGCAGTCAACTTTATTTTAAACATATTTATTGAGAGGTGATTCACATACAATAAAATTTACCCAATTAAAGGGTACAGTTCAACGGTTTTGGTAAATTCAAAGTTGGGCCACTACCACCACAGTCTAAGTTGAGGACATTTTCATCATCCCAAAAAGAAACCCCCTAGTCATTAGCAGTCACTCCTCATCGCCACCTCCCAGCGCTAGGAAACTACTAATCTACCTTCTGTTTCTACAAATTTGTCTTTTCCGGACTTTTCACATATGTGATCATATAATATGTGTTGTTGTTTTTTGTGTGACTGGCTACTTTCATGTATTACAATATTCTTAAGGTTCATCGATTTCGTAGCATGTATCAGCCCGTCTTTCCTTTTTATTGCCAAATAACATACTGTTGTATGGAGATGCCATCTTTTATTTATTCATTCATCAGCTGATGGGCATTTGGGTTCTTTGTACATTTTGGTTACTGTGAATAATACTGCTTTGAACACTTGTATACAAATTTTTCTATATGGATGTATTTATTTAAGTATATACCTAGGAATGGAATTGCTGGGTCGAGTGGTGACAAGGCAATCAACTTTTAATTATTAAGCATGTCTTTTGAATCATATTTATTCCTAGAGTCCCTGTTTCCTGATAACTGTGAATAAGCTTGTGAATAAATGAGAGAATTTAGCAGTGTTTGAATGCCTGAAATCTTTACACATAAGCCAAGCTATATTTGTGCAAAATACCTTGTTTTCAAGGCAGAGAAGCCATTGTTTTAGATGTTTTGTTTTTTAATTTCTGAATAATATTGTTTTCATTCAGGTAGTTACAGCTATAAAGCTTAAACAAGATATTGTAGTATTGGTCAGAAATATGCTATCACAATTTCCGTTAAAGGTCTCTTCTTAATCTCTATGAGATATATTCAAATATCTATGATTTTTCTTTCCAAATAGATATTCTATACTGTTACAACTTAAGATTTCTTAAATGGTGTTTTATGATGTTTAAGACATTTTTCATAAGTTCAGCTTCTGAAACCATCCCTTTGGCAACTTCTCCCTCTCACCTCAACTTAAATGTCGCCTCCTGTGGAAAGCCTTCCCTGCAGCCGTTTTTACCAACCTCTGTCATGGCTTTTCCCCCAGTATATCACACTTACATGGCCACATGTCTAATGGCTTCCCAGTGGCCTCGTACCCCTGCCGCTTGACTAGGCTGAACTTTCCTGTGACTCCTTAAAGGAAACAGAGCTGTTTGTATCTGTCACACTTGAAGAAACCTCTGAGAAGTTTGCCTCTGTGTGTGTCCCCCCCCCCCCCCCCCCCCCCCCCCCCCCCCCCCCGGGCCACACTGGTGAGACCGGTTTCAGGTTGCCTCTGCTCAGTACCGGGAACGCCCCACACAAAGGCCCTGCAGTCCCCAAGCAGGAGCTGTTCAAACTCGTAGCTTTCCCAGCTGGGCGGGGCAACACTCATGCAAATTCATTCCCGAGAGTTGGATGGATTGTGTGTGTGTGTGTGTGTGTGTGTGTGTGTGTGTGTGTGTGTGTGTGTAGAGAATGATCAGTGAAGGATTCATTCTCATTATTTCTCTCCCTCAGAGCCCCCTGGAAATGGGGGGAAATGTACTAGACCAACATGCAGTTAAGAAAGCACCCCGCCCTCAGCTCCCACTTCAGCCCCCCCCCCCCACTTTTCCCAGGTAGCCCTGGGGCAGGGCAGGTGCTCAGTTGAGGATGTGTCTCTCAGTTGGGAGCTGTGAGGAAATCTTGTATATAAATTTTTCATAGACAACATACTTCTGGGTTAATTTTGAATATAGAACAGCTACATCACTGTGAGTGGCTGGATGTCCACTCGAAAGAGTATTCTGCGTGGAGGCAGTGGAGAGGAGAGAGGAGTATTCAGATGCACACTGGGGTTCTAAATATCGAACAGTCTTGAAAATCGGGGCATCCTGACTCTTCCTTCCCCTCAGCTCCTCGTCTGGACATGTTCCTGTCCTTCCACATAGATCAGATAGTCAGAGGCTCGTGTGAAATGTCAGCATTTGTTGTTGAGGTGGTTTTTAGGGGAGGATGAAGCTAAGGGGGAAAAACCCCTTAAGTTTAAAAGAAAAGGGGAAACCCAGTTAAAAACTCAAAGCTGTCTAACTGGGTGGGGACGGGGACTGAAAGAGAGTGGAGGGTGGGAACTTCATCGGCTTATCTTAAGCAAACCCCTGCATTTGGAGTTCTTACTTCCCGTTTTGTAAATGGTGTCTCTCTACTGAATAATGCTCAACTTACCTTTACAGCACTTAGCAGCACCTGACATTATGTTATATCTTGTACTTGTTGGTATATTTACTGTTCACCTGTCCACCAGAATGTAAGGACTTCTTCTGGTGACTCTCTGTCTCTGGCACTTAGAGCAATACCAGCTACACAATGGTCACTCAGTAAATGTTTGTTGAATGAATATAGAAGTCTAAAACACTCCTGTTACAACAATAACAAAAAAATAATCAGGAAAAAAAAATTTTCTTTTGATAGTTCTCAGGAAGAAAAACTTTTTCAAGATATTACAAGTTTTTGAATAGAGGCAATTACTAATACTTTGTTCCATACAAGACTTTTAATTAATTAATTCAAGACCTCTATAAAGAAATCTAAAGGGAATCTTGCACTGTAATAACACCTAAGGGTCCATGTGACACAAGTCCAGGGGCTGCCATTTCACACTGTCATCTGTGTGAATGGCACCTTCCGAAGTTCATTGCACTATTTCCAAATGCAGCAGCCTACATCAGGGGTCCCCAAACTTTTTACACAGGGGGCCAGTTCACTCTCCCTCAGACCATTGGAGGGCCAGACTATTAAAAGAACTATGAACAAATCCCTATGCACACTGCACATATCTTATTTTAAAATAAAAAAACAAAACGGGAACAAATACAATATTTAAAATAAAGAACAAGTAAATTTAAATCAACAAACTGACCAGCATTTCAATGGGAACTATGGGCCTGCTTTTGGCTAATGAGATGGTCAATGTCCGGTTCCATATTTGTCACTGCTAGCCGTAACAAGTGATATGACGCGCTTCTGGAGCCCTGACGCATGTGTCCCGCATCACCGGAAGTAGTACTGTACGTGAGCGACGCCGCGCTTTGTGGCACCACCACATACAGTACTCTCACTGACCACCAATGATAGAGGTGTCCCTTCCAGAAGTGCGGCGGGGGCCGGATAAATGGCCTCAGGGGGCCGCATGCGGCCCGCGAGCCGTAGTTTGGGGACCCCTGGCCTAGATAATATACCAGCCATTTATAAAATATGTAATACTGCCTTTCAGATCTACCAAGTGTCCTCTTAATCTCTGCATAGGAGGAGTCAAACTCACAGATAGTTTGGGGGAGAATGGAGACAAGGTTCTAAGAAACTGTCTATAGTCAATATTTAAGAAACCCTTTAGGAACTGTGCAGAGGATTAGAGCAGAATTAGTGTAGAATGGCTGCCGGGGGACCTAATGGCCTAGCAAGTCTGAGAAGCAGACGTAGCATGCCTGTTGTACACAGTAAGCATTCCTTGATGTTTGTCATCTTTCTTCCTGTTCTATGATTCTTTTGATTTCACGGTCAGAATGCTTTCTAGTGCAAATAGCAGAAATGGAGTTCAAACCAGCTTAAGAAGAAATGTGAATTCTTTTTTTTTTTTTTTTTTTTACAGAGACAGAGTCAGAGACAGGGATAGATAGGGACAGACAGGAATGGAGAGAGATGAGAAGCATCAATCATCAGTTTTTCGTTGCGACACCTTAGTTGTTCATTGATTGCTTTCTCATATGTGCCTTGACCGTGGGCCTTCAGCAGACCGAGTGACCCCTTGCTCGAGCCAGCGACCTTGGGCTCAAGCTGGTGAGCCTTGCTCAAACCAGATGAGCTCGCGCTCAAGCTGGTGACCTCAGGGTCTCGAACCTGGGTCCTCCGCATCCCAGTCTGACACTCTATCCACTGCGCCACCACCTGGTCAGGCAAAAATGTGAATTCTTGATGTAAGATTTGTCTAACTTCAGGCTGCACTAGATCCTTATAATCCAACAATGTTTGTAGGTCTCTCTCTCTCTCTCTTCTCTCCCTTCCCTTCTTCTCTCCCTCCCTTCCTCTCCTCCCATCCTTCCCTATTTTCCCCTTCTCTTTCTCTCCCTTCTCTAAGTTCTGCTTCCCTGTTTGTATAAAATTAAAAAAATAAGTGTAGACTGTTAATAAGGAAATCACAAATTTGTATTAAAAAATAGCCCTGGCCGGTTGGCTCAGTGGTAGAGTGTTGACCCAGCATGTGGATGTCCTGGGTGTGATTCCTGGTCAGGGCACTGAGGAGAAGCAACCATTGCTTCTCTACACCTTTCCTTTCCATTCTCTCTCTCTCTTTCCCTCCTGCAGCCATGGCTTGATTGGTTCAAGTGCATCGGTCCCAGGCACTGAGGACGGCTCTGGAGCTTCCACCTCAGGTGCTAAATAGTTCAGTTGCAAGCATGGCCCCAGATGGGCAGAGCATCTGCCCCAGAGCAAGGTCACCATGTGGATCCTGGTCAGGGTGCAGGCAGGAGTCTGTCTCTCTACCTCCCCTCCTCTCACTTGGAAAAAGAAGAAAAAATAAATTAAAAAAATTTAAAAATAGAATAAAAAATAACCCTGGATAAGTAGATAGATATGCCATGTTCAAAAATGCCAATTTTCTCCAAATGAGTCTTCAAGTTCAATTTAATCTCAGTACAAATCCCCAAATGGGATTTCCTTATGGACCTTGAGAAACTAATTCTAAAGCTAATCTAGAAAAGAAAATGGACAATGCCTAAGAAAAATATAAATTAAAATTTTTAAAGTGAGTAAGAGTTGCATTGCCAGATTATAAAACAACTTCTGTCCACTTAATAAGCAGTCCTTATAACCTATAAATTTCAGTTTTGGGTAATGTGAAGAAAACAAAAACACCAATTTCAATAGATATTACACCCCTATATTCATTGCAGAATTATTTAAAATAGCCAAGATATGGAAGCAACTTAGGTATCCATCAATAGATGAATAGATAAAGATGCAGTATATATATTCAATAAAACATTCCTCAGTGATATAGTCTTGCCATTTGCAACAACATGGATGGAGCTAGAGAATGTTAAGCTAATTGAAATAAGCCAGACAGAGAAAGACAAATACCATATGATTTCACTTATATGTGGACTCTAATGAACAAAATAAATGGACCAAAAAACACACAAGACAGAAACAGAGTCAGATGCAGAGAACAAACTTTTGGTTGCCATAGTAGGGGAGTGGGGAAATAAGTGGAAAAGGTGAAGGAGGAAGAAGAGGTACAATTTCCAGTTATAAAATAAATAAACCAGGGTGATGTCATATAAAATACAGGGCACATAGTCAACAAAATTGTAATAATTTCACATGGCAACAGATGATTAATAGACTTACTATGCTGATCACACCATAACATATATAAATGCCAAATCACCATGTTGTACACCTCAAACTAATACAATATTATATGCCAACTATGCTTTAATAAAAACTTTAAAAAAAACTTTTAGGTCTTACTGCAAAAAATAAAATGACCTTAGAAAAAGAAAAAGAAATCCCCCCAAGTGCATCTTAAACGTAAAGAGGAACAGGACTGAGATAAAGAAGAGCTTTGAAGGAAAGGGATTGGCATCCACAAAGGTTGGGTTGGTCAGACACTTAGGCAACGGGATCAATTTTTTCTCCTCTTTCTTCAATGCCTACTTAGTAGACTGCTCACTGTTGATTACCCACCTGCCCATGCCATTCACCATTTTCCCTTCTTCTTCCTGACAGAAGCCCTATTTTTCTCCAAGTACCATGTGTTTCAGGAGTATCTGGTTCCCCCACCCCACCAAGGGTGACTCAGGGTTAGACAGAATCATGATAAGTCCACCCCCCTTGGTCATGTGTGGTTTAGAAAAGGGTATGTATATATTAATTTTGTGCAAAGAGACCTAAGAGAGTGGCTGGTATTAAGCTTCTGGGAGTGTTTTCTTCACTCTCAAAGGGACTTAAAAAGGGATGTGAGGAAGGGACATGCCCTCTTCCAATCTCCTAGTCTATGATCTCTGTTGTGTGAGAGTTATGCTCAGAATAGTCATTTGGGTACCACCTCAAGGGATAAGCCTGAAGACCAAAGCAAACTGTTGAGTAAGCCAAGTGAAAATATGAAAATCTTTGGCCTTGATGACATCACTGAGTCCTTGACTTCACTAGCCCCAGAGCTGCCCTGATTTTCCTTATTGTTTAAGAAAAGTGAAAGGAGAGGCCATCTATGGCAAAATCATAGCTAACATCATACTCAGTAGATAAGAACTGCAATTGTTTCTCTTAGATCAGGAACAAAACAGGGATGTCTGCTTTCAACACTTTTATTCAATGTAGTACTGGAAGTTCTAGCCATAGCAATCAGACAAGAAAAAGAAATAAAAGGCATCCAAATTGGAATGGAAAAAGTAAAACTGTCACTATTTGTGTCAGCCCAGCATGTAGATGTCCCAGGTTTGATTCCTGGTCAGGGCACACAGAAGAAGTGACCATCTGCTTCTCCACCCCCCCCCCTTTCTCTCTTCCCCTCCTGCAGCCATGGCTCAAAATTGTTCGAACAAATTGGCCCTGGGTGCTGAGGATGGCTCATGGCATCGCTTCAGGTGCTAAAATGGCTCAGTTGCCAAGCAATGGCCCCAGATAGGCAGAGCATCACCCAGTAGGGAACTTGCCAGGTGGATCCCGGTTGGTTGGGGCACATACAGAACTCTGTCTCTCTGCCTCCCCTCATCTCACTTAAAAAACAACAACAAACTGTCACTATTTGCATATGACATGATACTCTATATAGAGAACCCTAAAGTTCGATCAAAAACTACTAGAACTGATAAATGAACTTGGTAAAGTATCAGGATACAAAATAAGTATCCAGAAATTGGTTGCATTTTTATATACCAATAATGAATTATCAGAAAGGGAAACTAAGAAAACAATTCCATTTATAATTGCATTAGAAGAAAAACACCCTAGGAATAAATTTAACCAATGATGTAAAACACCTGTACTTGGGAAAATTATAAGACGCACTTAAAGAAATTGAAGAAGATACAAGTAAATGGGAGCATTTACCCTGTTCATGGATAAGAAGAGTTAACATTATTCAAATGTCCACACTGCCCAAAGCAATCTATAGATTCAAAGCAATTTTTATCAAGATACCTATAGTGTATTTCATAAAACTAGAGCAATTATTCCAAAAATTTATAGAACCACAAAAGACCCTGAATAATCACAGCAATCTTGAAAAAGAAGAACAAAGTTGGAGGACTCATGCTACCTGATAACAAACTATACTACAAGGTCATAGTAATCCAAATAGCATGGTATTGGCATAAAAACAGGCATATAGAACAATGGGACAGAATAGAGAGCCCAGAAATAAACCCATATCTTTATAATCAATTACTATTTGGTGAAGTAGGCAAGAAGATACAATAGGGTAAAGACAGTCTATTCAATAAATGGTGTTGGGAAAATTGGACAGGTGTGTACAAAACAATGAAACTAGACCACTTTCTTATAATGTACAAGAATAAACCAAAAATGGATTAAAGACTTAAATGTAAGACTTGAAACCATAAAATTCCTAGAAGAAAACATAGGCAGTAAAATCTCATCTCGTGGCAATAATTTTTTCTGATATATCTCTTCAGGCAAGGGGAACAAAAGAAATAATAAAAAAATGGGACTATGTCAAACTAAAAGTTTTTGCACAGCAAAGGAAACCATCAGCAGAATGAAAAGACACTGAATGGAAGAACATATTCACCAAAGATGAAATTGATAAGGGGTTAATATCCCAATTTATGAAGAAATGATACAACTCAACACTAAAAAATGGGCAAAGGACCTGAATAGACACTTTTCTAAAGAGGACATATGGATGGCCAATAGACATATGAGTAAATGCTTGATGTCCTGAATCATCAGAAAAATGCATATTAAAACCACAATAAGATATCACTTCACACCTGAAACAATGTCTATTATCAAATCAACAAGCAGTGTTGGTGAGCGTGTGGAGAATAGGGAACCCTCCTGCGCTGCTGGTGGGCATGCAGACTGGTGCAGCCACCGTGGAAAACAGTATGGAGTTTCCTCAAAAAGTTAAAAATGGAACTGCCTTATGACCCAGCAATCCCACTTCTGGGAATATACCCAAAACAACCTGAAACACTGATTTGAGAGAAGCTATGTACCCCCTGTGTTCATTCAGTGTTATTTATTATAGCTAAGATTTGGAAGCAGCCCGAGTGCCCATCAGCAAATGAGAGGATAAAAAAGCTGTGGTTTGTTTGCATAATGGAATACTCCTCGGATGTAAAAAAGCAGGAAATTTTACTTTCTGGGATAGCATATATGGGCCTGAACAGTATTCTACTAAGTGAAACAAACCAGTCACAGAAAGACAAATACCATATACAATAATTTCACTTATATGTGGAATCTAATGAACAAAATAAACAAACAAAATATACTCATAGATAAAGAAAACAGACTGACAGGCTTGTCAGGGGGCTGAGTAAAAAGTGAAGGGATTAAGCAACAAAAAGTCCTAGACACAGACAACAGTATGGTGATGACCAGCATGAAACGTGGGGGGGGGGGGGTGTAGAAGAGAGTAGAGGGGTAAATGGGACGGAAGGAGACTTGACTTTGGATGAACACATAAGACAATATACAGATGACGTACAGAATTATACACTCGAAACCTATATAACTTTGTTAATCAACAAATTCAATAATTTTTTTTAAAAAAGAAAAGTGAACAGAAGATAAATGTGCTTTAAAATTGTCCCTTTATCTAGTTGTTACTTCTCCGGTCCTATCAGCTTTCCAGAATCTAGCTAGATTTGGGAAAACAGAAAAGCATGTAATAGTCAAACAGATGTCTTTTACACTCAGAAGAGCCTTTCAGATCCTCTGTCAGAGTCTAGGCAGTTAATTAAATCAGGGCTTCAAAAGGAGTTACACATACTCTCAAAACCACCACACATGCATTCAACCCTTTGTACCTGACTTTGGGGTCAGCATCTGAGTCTGCTAGGCTGCCTCTCCTACCGGTGGGAACTCGAGTTCACCGACACTGAGAAGGGGTAGGCCCATCAGAATTCTGGAAGTCTGTAAAAATACAGACTTTGAGTTTCAGCCCACAGAGACTTGGGCTCAATACACCTGGGAGGGGGGTGAGGAACTCATCATTGCCATGTTCCCAGGGTGATAGGGAACGGCCAAGCGTAAGACACAAGGCCTATGTGAACTGACAGCCTGTAAAGCCAGAAGCCAAGGCCAGGGACACCATCACAGCAGCTTCCCGGCCCATGCAGGTTTGCATTGGATTTGGACAGTCGGTAAAGAAACAATGGAGCCAAAAACTGATAGGCCATTTTCTTTAATTCTAGCTTGCACCCGGCGGGCAAGTAAAAATACACACTGGGCTCCAAAACCCACTCACATTCAGTGCTCACAAAGCCACTGACTTATCCGAGTTTCCTAGAATCAAAGGTTTCTAGCTCACCAGCCTTATTCTCCTCAGTTCCCCATCCTTCTCCAGTGTCAAACTGCACAAACTGGCATCTCACTCAGCACTCCACCATCTTGGCTGCTTCTCCTGGCCACATGGCCTCTTTCTGCTCTCTGCTCTGCTCCCTCTGCTCTCTCATGCTAATCATCCCAGGAACCAAGAGCACAAGCTCTCGTTCTGCCCCCATTTTATAGTGTAGAAATCCAAACCTTTAATCCAATATACAAAATAGGGAAGTCTCTAATACAAAGTCACTTCTCTGAGGCATGATTGGATTGTACCACCCCACATCAAAAAAGGGTGGGAAAGGCTTAATCCCAAAACCAAGCCCCAGGCTACAAGGATTCTGCCTGCCCAGAGACACAGATTAATATCACCTGGGCAACGGCCTCCACGTGGGCAGTGCCACTTTAACAAAGTAAGCATAATACATTTTATCTGCCCAACACAGCCCCAAAGTCTTCTTCCACCTCCTGATTCTACTCCTTCTCGGAGGCAGAAAAACAGACCCACGAGTGTCCCACCTCTTGTTCTCAACGCAATGGAACAAAATGATTGGTTCACATTCTACAGCTGCCTTTTTTCGTTTTTCACTTGTGATTCCACTTAATGCTTTTACAGTGTGTTTCATTGTAACTAACACTAAACTTGACACACATAATAGAGGACATCGTTTATCCTCATATAAATGAAAAATCCAGAGGTGGGTTTGGCTGCAGTTGAAGCCCGATCCAGAGGTTTAGTAATAACACCAGTAATTCGTTTCTTCTTGTCCCTCTATTCCGCCTTCAGCAGGTGTGGCTTCATTCTCACCTTTCCTCTATTGTGTCCTGATGAAAATAGAGTTCCTTTTTTTGGGCTGTACTCTGATTGGACTAGTTTAGGTCCATGCCCACTTCCGACTAATTGCTGTGGCCAGGGGACTGACCCACAGGGATTGATATAGCCTCTATCCTGTGCTTTGCAGAGGCAAGGATGAAGTCAGCTTCCATGGAACCACGTGGACCACCGAACTGAGATTATTTTACCTAAAGAAGGGGGAGTTGGATGTGAGGGTGATCTGGCTGCGACATCTGTCACCCCATTGATCACCAGGGTTGATTCGGCTGATCTGGCTGGCTGGGCGGGTGTCCCCTTCCTCACTCACTGCTCCATGTGCATCTCTCCCGAAGCTGCGCTCTCGGTCGAGGAGGACGGACGACCTTCCCCACTAGAGGAGAGGACCGTTCTTCGGTCAAGGGTATACGAGTAGCTGTGCTCCCCTGCTAGAACCCCCAAACAAGTCTCAAGAAGGGGGAGTAAATGATCAGTGGCAAAAGCTAAAGTCTATTCATTCATCATTCAACAAATATTTACTGAGAGCCTACTGTGTATGAGGCACAGTTCTGGGTGCACGGGATTCAACATTAAACAGAGTAGAAAGGGTTCCTGCCCTCTGAAGTTCCTATCTTATAGACTAAGGCTTGTTGTAAATGGAAAAAGGGGAATGTCCATGCCTATCTTTGGTATTTGACAGTGCAAGTTAACACCACTTCACCATTTTTGTAAATATTTGGGGGTGTTTTCCATGTCTCAGAAGTCAGAGCAGTGTGGTAGACTACACAAAACACGAATGGAAACACAAAAATAGTTCTTAGATTACACGACAGTGCCCATCAAGTATAAAGAATATAAGTTTCAGCAAAAAGATAGGAGGTGGCATTAACTAGGGAGTGCTCAGTGAGAGACAGTAAGTAGCCTTGCACAAGGAAGTATTTGGGCAGCAGGAACGGTCAGCCTGACAGGAGGAGTGTTCTGGCAGTACCCCAGAAATAACACCCTAAAAAAACCACTATCACTTTAAATAGTTACCAATATTGTTGCCAAAAAAATAGCTTTTTACTCATTACCTGACTTGGATCTACCATGCTGGTTCCAGATAAAACATCCTGCTCCTTCCCCAGCACCCTGTTTTCTCATTGGCCACGGTTATATATATAATAACTGAGAGAGTCATACTGCAACTAAACAAAACTGCCAAGTCTTCGTGCATGCATTACTCTGCATTTTCCACAACCTGAGTCTGGCCTGGCTAGCTTGAGAGACATAAAATAAATAGCTACAACAAAGGAAAAGTGGCAAAGGAAAAGTCACGATCCCCCTAGTCCAGGGGATCAGGAAAGCCTTGTCTGAGGATTTGAGGTTTGGAGTAGGAGTTAGACAAGCAAAGACGCCGAGGATGCGTGTTCCAGCTGGAGGGAACATGTAGGAAAGCCTTGGGCCTTTTTGGCCTATCCAAGAGTAGTGCCAGGCTTGCAGAAGCATTGGAAAATGGGGATAAACTAAAAGAGGACAATACCAATCACCCCGAATCCCACCACACAGATATAACCTTCTAATTTCTGTGTGTACATGCATCCATATAACTATGAATTGGAATATACAAATTACTTTTACATTTTTAAAGAAACTCTTAATCAGCCCTGGTCGGTTGGCTCAATGGTAAAGCATCAACCTGGCATATGAAAGTCCCGGGTTTGATTCCTGGTCAGGGCACACAGGAGAAGTGACCATCTGCTCTCCACCCCTCCCGATTCTCCTTCTCTCTTTCTCTTTCTTCTCCTTTTGCAGTCATGGTTTGACTGGTTCAAGTATGTTGGCCCTGGGAGCTGAGGATGACTCCATTTAACCTTGCCTCAGGTGCTAAAAATAGCACAGTTACAAACATCAGCCCCAGATGGGGGTTACCAGGTGGATCCTGGCCTGGGCACATGTAGGAGTCTATCTCACTATCTCTGCTCCTCTCACTTAAAAAAAAAATATATATATATATATATATATATATATATAATACAAAACTCTTCAATCTTCCCTTCTTATGGCTTTAACCATATCCAGCTTTGTTCTCTTATTCACTGAAGACTTCAGCACCCAGTTTTCTATTCCTTTATACCCAAGTCCCAGTCATTATTCTGTGTGATATCGGCATCCACCTGGAACCCCATCTAATACAGACCTTTACCATGCCACAGAGTGTTTGCAAAGCCACCAGACAAGACTAAAGAGGTGCTACCTCGGAACCTAGAAATCAGGTACCTCCGCCGAACCCACTTGCCCCTCTCCAAGCTGCTCTCCCAGTCACTTTCATCACAATTTTGGCAGCTTCTTTCCCCTTCTTATCAGAAATTTAAGAGCAGAGAATGAGATTCAAGTCCCATATTACTAAGCCTTGTTATTTTGGCAAAGTACACATTGTACGTTCAGTAGCACACTGCAAAGCATTATCATGAATTATTTAAAGCTATCCTTGTCACAATAAATGAGCAAGCACATTTTGTTCATTGTCTCCTTACATGTTGTTATTTCTCTTCCCAGATTTCTTACTTTGCAAAATTAACTGAAATGCAATGAGCCAGTGTTATTACCGCAAACCACCCGAGTTCTGCTGCTCGTGTACTGATTTTTTTTAATGTGACTGAAACATTTTCTTTCCTTCTTGCTTAAGATTCATTATACTTGAATGAGTCCTTGTAGCAGCACAGACTAGGAACAAATATAAAATATATATAATTGAGGTTTTCTTTAAAAAGTCACTCTCACTCAGTTCTTCTATTTTGCTCTGCTGAGATGGAACAGGAGAGGCTGTCAGGTGGAAAGGGGAGGAGGACGAACACTCCAAAGAGTTCCACCCATCTTTGAAAAAGAGGCTGAAAACATTCCTGTTCTGCATCTTGTTTTATTGATCTGTTTTGTAAGTCCAGTGAGAGCAAATTGTCTGTCCAGGGCCGGTGAAATGATTGTGAAGCCTACCTCTGACAGTAATGAGTTAAGTCAGGATTCCATTGGGATGAACTGCTCTGGGTGTTGGCCCAGTTTCATTCAGTTAATCTCTACCAATACTAAGACGATTGATTCCCCAAGTGACGAGTTTGTTTGTGGACACTATAAGCTTCCAGGACATGTACAATTCCAGTCTTTGCCCTCCTGCTTCTATCACACACACACACACACACACACACACACACACACACACACACACACACACACATACACACACACACACTTTCCCCAGACTCACATGCCAACAGGTTCATTTTAAAACCACTCTGTTCTGTCTCAGGTTGTGACAAGGCAGCATGAACAGGGATCAAAAGAGAGCAGTGACTTAAATAAAGGCAGGGGAGGATAACACACAAAATAATAGGTAATCATTAGACCTTGGAACTAAAGCAGTAACCTCTTTTTAAAACAACAACAACCCTGTTTTTGAAGTTAGGTTTCTTTTATTTTGTCATTGAATTTATTGGGGTGACATTGGTTGATAAAATTATATAGGTTTCAGGGGTACAATTCTATAGTATATCATCTGTATATTGTATTGTGTGTTCCCACCCAAGTAAAACATTTTTGCTCTGCAATAATTTTTAACTTATAGAAAAGTTGCAAAAATGGTATAAATAACTTTATATTGTTTGCCTGAAGTCCTCAATTGTTAACATTTTACCATCTTTTGCTATGTTATTCCAAAGCATTTGAGCATAGGTTGTAAACATGATGCCCCACTAACCTTAAGAATATCACTGTGTCCTAAAAATCAAGGACAGTCTGTTGAAAAATCAACGTACCTCCACCAATAGTAGCAGGAAATCAGCACTGATAGAGCACTACCATCCAACCCACAGACTCCATTCAATATTCCTGATTGTACCAACAATGTCCCTTATAATTGTCTTTTCCTTTTGAGTCCAGAATCCAATCCACAGTCACCTACTGCATTTAATTTTCATGTCTCTATTGCCGCCTTCAATTGCTCAGTGTTTCCTTATCTTTTCTTACTTGACACTTGAAGAGCACAGATGTGTTCCTTTATTGAATGACCTTCATTTTGCGGTTGGCTGATCGTTCTTCAAGATTACATTTGGGTTATTACAATCTTGGCAGGGATAACTCAGAAATGATGCTCTGTTCTTCTCAGTGGCTCGTATTAAGGGCCAACTATGTCAATTTGTCCCATTGCTTGTGGTGTTGGCTTTACCACTTGGTTAAAATGATGGATTATGAAGTATTTAACAATTAAATCTATGTACATATTCTAGTTGACCGATGTTACCCTGTTAAGTTTATCTAAACAAAAATAGATAACTAAAAATTATTTGAATGATTACTTTTAAATTAATTTGAAATGTTTAAATCTATGCAAATATCCTCTTTGATAACAAGTTTGATGCATCCATTGAAGATTCTTATCTGAAGCAATTATTACTTTAATAGCTACCAACTGGTGATTTTCTAATTTAATTCCTTTTACATATATTAGTTGGTGTTCTGTTGCAAGGTAGAACTTGTCCTCCTCCCAAGACTTGTAGATGAGGCTCTAGGTAAGCCAGCATTTTTAGTATATTCAAGGTCAAGACTCTCTCTGGGTCTAATGGGTCTTTAGCAACCTGTTCATGAATGTAACTAAGGTCCTTTTGGTCCCTAACTGGAGGTGCCATTTTCATTTCAAATTGAAACTTTCTGAGGCTCAACCCACTCTATGGGAATTTAGGTCAGAGACTTAAATTTGTAGAATGAAATCTATCCGGAGTCATGACTTTTTCTTTCAGTGAGTTCATCTGTGTCCATTAGGATCCAGTAACAGGGCAGAAGTAGCCACTCAGCAGTAAGAAAAAGTTCTATAGTCTTAATGGCTTGAGGTAAATGAGTCTGATAGGTTCTTATTGCCAAAGTTTCGGATCAGCCGTGAAATTGGTCACAGCTTTCTTGTCCTAGAGATTCTTATTTAGCAATAACCACCTATCCGGTGGCTTGGGACTATAGCAGATGTTTATTGCTAATATCTCAAGAAGGTAATCTTTTTGTTTGTTTGCTTGCTTGTTTGTTTTTATAGTTGGTGGCTACAGGGCCAGCAGTGTATCTTTCATGGACTGTCAAATGTCTCTTAGCGCCAAGACGATCTCTTTGATAGGGCTTGAATTTTGTATTTATTCAAGATTTGTCTGTGCTTAGATAGCTTGAAATGCAATGTAAGAAGTTTTCTTTTTTTTTTTTTTAGGTGAGAGGAGGGGTGATAGTGAGGCAGATTGTGAGGCATGTACCCTGACCAGGATCCACCTGGCAACCCCTATCTGGGACCATTGCTTGAGTACCGAGCTATTTTTAGTGCCTGAGGCTGACATGCTTGAAGAGCTATCCTCAGAGCGCAGAACTGATGCTCAGATCAATTGAGCCACTGGCTGCGGGAAGGAAAGAGAGAGAATGGGGATAAGGAGAATAAATCAGAGGGTCACTTCTCCTGTGTGACCCGACCGGGAATTGAACCTGGGACATCCATATGCCAGGCTGATGTTCTATCCACTGAGCCACTGGCCAGGGCCTAGAACTTTTCTTGATGATGCCTGACTGGTGATGGTGCACTGCATAGAATATCAACCAGGGACATTGATGTACCAGGTCCAAAAACCCAAAGTCATCAGTTTGAGCACGGGCTCGTCTCCCTTGAGCACAGGCTGACCAGCTTGAGTGCTGGGTTATTGGCTTGAGTGTGGGGTCACTGAAATGACCCCATGGTTGCTGGTTTGAGCAAGGGGTCTCTGGCTCGGCCTAAGCCCCTCTCCCATCAAGGCACGTGTGAGAAGCAATCAGAGTTAATACATTTCAAAATTGTTGAAATCTTAAATATATTTTTAATAGAATACAATTGAGATTAATTAAAATATCAAAAAAATCCCCAAATATTTGGAAACTAACTCACTTATAACCTAAGGTTAAAGAAAAAAATCACAACGGAAATTAGAAAATATTTTAAACTGAATGATAATGAAATACAAGATGTCTAAGTGTGTGGGATGCAGCTAAAGCACATCTTAGAGGGAAATATATCATTTAAAAGCTTATATTAGAGAATAAAAGGGGCTTTAAATTAAACCTTAATCTCTACCTAAAGAAACTAGAAAGAATATCAAATAATACCCAAAGTAAAAGGAAAGAAATAATGAATAGTAAAAATCAAGAAAATAGAAAATGGACAAACGATAGAAAGAAATCTATGGAGGAAAAAAAAGCTGTTTTTTGAAAGCAGTAATAAAATTAATTCTTAGCAAAAGTAACCAAAAGAGAGAGAGAGAGAGAGAGAGAGAGAAAACACAAATTATCCAGCATCAGGAGTGAAAAAGGGGCTCTTGCTCTAGATCCTACAAACATTAAAAAGGTAATAAAAGATAATTGTCAATTTTATACCCGTAAGTTCAACAGTGTCAATAGTTGTTTTGTAAATTCCATAGGTACTCATGTTCTGAACTAAATTTCTGCCTCTTTCTTCTCAGGGTTGTCCAAGACTGGTTTGCAGAAAGGATGCACGTGGCCAAAGTGGATTTCTGTACAGTGTTACCACGCTTCCTTTCTCTCCACATCTTTTCCTTTTTGAATCCGAAGGATCTGTGTGCAGCTGCACAAGTCAGCTGGCCCTGGAAGTTTCTAACTGAACAGGTTTACCGCTTGTCGCTTCCTAGTACCAAGGTCTAAATCCAACAGTTCACCTGTAATGAAGCTGTGGGGATAGCTTTCTTCCCTAAAGAGAACTAGGGGTATCTGAACCATAATGAACTATCCTTAAGTTAAAAAAAATGGGGATAGGTTAAATACAGTCATTTATTTTATATGTAAGGGGATATACACCATTCTAATAGATGTACTTTTAATAGTTTTTAAATAGTCAATTATTTAAAAAATATTTAATTTTGCTTAAAAAAAGTCAACTTTTTCATTAAAAAAATTAAGCTTTGGTTTTTATATATTACTATTTTATCCATGATAATTCAGCTTGAACATTGCTGTACAACCACAATTCTTACTGATCTTTTTTCGGCTAGTATCTGTTGAAGCAGATATGTCTAGATCAGGGGTCCCCAAACTACGGCCCGCGGGCCACATGCAGCCCCCTGAGTCCATTTATCCGGCCCCCGTTGCACTTCCGGAAGGGGCACCTCTTTCATTGATGGTCAGTGAGAGGAGCATAGTTCCCATTGAAATACTGGTCAGTTTGTTCATTTAAATTTACTTGTTCTTTATTTTAAATATTGTATTTGCTCCCATTTTGTTTTTTTACTTTAAAATAAGATTTGTGCAGTGTGCATAGGGATTTGTTCATAGTTTTTTTTATAGTCTGGCCCTCCAACGGTTTGAGGGACAGGGAACTGGCCCCCTGTGTAAAAAGTTTGGGGACCCCTGGTCTAGATCATCCATATCCTCTGCCATTAATTCTGCCTCTGGCCTATTTGTCCCCTCATTTCCTTTTGAAAAATTTAATAAGATGTAATGGGAGACATTGTTTCCAAACTAGTGAATAATTTGCTTCTTTGTCCTGTACACTTTCCAGGGTGGGCTTGTGCTGAGATTTTCTGTGACAGGGCCACAGGCAAAAGCTATCTTTGAGCCCTGGGTTTATTGCTATAAAAAAAATCCAGGCTGGCCTGACCTGTGGTGGCACAGTGGATAAAGCGTCGACCTGGAAATGCTGAGGTCGTCGGTTCAAAACTCTGGGCTTGCCTGGTCAAGGCACATATGGGAGTTGATACTTCCAGCTCCTCCCCCCTTCTCTCTCTCTGTCTCTCTCTCTCCTCTCTCTCCTTCTCTGTCTCTCTCTCTCCCTTTCTCCTCTCTAAAAATGAATAAATAAAAAAAAATCCAGGCTTAGTGTTTGCATGTTACATTGTTTTCAGTCTTTCTGCTTTCAACCTTTTTACATCCTTATATTTGAAAAATATGTCTTGTAAACAGAATAGGATGGTGGTGGTGTTTTTTTTTTAATATTTAGCAGTCTTTGACTTTTAGCTGGCATAATCTCTTTTGTTTAATTTAATAAAAACTCATATATTTGGGCCTAAGTCTACTATTTTACTATTTATTTTCTGTCTGTTCCATGTTTTATTGTACTTTGGTTTTCTCCATCTTCTTTTGGAGTACTTAAACATTTATTGTTTGATTGTTAATTATAAATTTAAATATATATTAACTTCACCAGACTTTATTACTATTTTTTTCCTTTTTTAAATTATTATCTTTCAATTACAGGTTACATTCAATATTATTCTATCAGTTTGAGGTGCAGAGCATAGTGATTAGACAATCACATATTTTACAGAATGGCCCCGCTGATAATTCTAGTACCCACCTGCCACCATACTTAGTTATGATACAATTGACTATGTTCCTTAGGCTACAATTTATATCCCCCTGACTAGCCTGTAAGTACCAATTTGTTCTTCTTAATCCTCTCACCTTTTCACCCAGCCCCTTAACCGCCCTTATTACCATTATTGTATGTAATCATTATTTACTTATAAGTAACAACATATTAGCTTTTTGTGTTGCTCTTCAAACCTCCCTCGGAGTTTCCGCTGGGATCATTTTCCTCTGAATTCTCTCCAATGTTTCTTTTCATGCAATTTGCTACTCACAAATTCTCTTAGTTTTTATCTTAAAATTTTCTTTATTTTCACCTTCATATTTAAAGGCTATTGTCATTGGCAATTTGAACTCTAGGTTGACAGTTCATATATTTTTTTATAGTACTTTGAAAATTATCCATGGTTCTCTGGCTTCCAAACTATTTTTTGAGAAGTAGGAAGTTTTGTTGTTTTTCTTTAAAGGTAACATTTCTATTTTCTCTAGCCATAGTTTGGATGTTTTTCTCTCTTTTTTGTGTAACTTAATGATGATGTACATAGAAGGGGTGTGTCTGCGTGCATTGATCCTCTTTTGTGTTTTGCAGTGATTTTTGAATCTGAAATTTAATGTCCTTTATCCATCTGGAAAAGTTCTCAGATGCTGCCTCCTTATACATTGCTTCTGCCCCGTTTCTCTCTTTCTGTATTTATTTATTTATTTATTTTTGGTGTGGGATTCCAATACTTACCTTAGACTGATTTCACTATATCCCATAAGTGTCACGTTCCCTCATATGTCTTTTCTGTCCTTTTGGGCTGTTAGTGTTTCTGTCTAGACCAGGGGTCCCCAAACTACGGCCCGCGGGCTGCATGCGGCCCCCTGAAGCCATTTATCCGGCCCCCGCCGCACTTCTGGAAGGGGCACCTCTTTCATTGGTGGTCAGTGAGAGGAGCATAGTTCCCATTGAAATACTGGTCAGTTTGTTGATTTAAATTTACTTGTTCTTTATTTTAAATATTGTATTTATTTCAGTTTTGTCTTTTTACTTTAAAATAAGATATGTGCAGTGTGCATAGGAATTTGTTCATAGTTTTGTTTATAGTCCGGCCCTCCAACGGTCTGAGGCACAGTGAACTGGCCCCCTGTGAAAAAAGTTTGGGGACCCCTGGACTAGACTTTTCTTCTGGCCTTTCAGTTTACTAATTACCTCTTTAGCTGGATTCTAATTTGCCCTTACACTGGTCCATCAAGTCCTAAATTCAGTTATATTTTTTCATCCTGGAATGCTGATTTGATTATTTTGCCAACACTTTCCACCTAGCCATTTAATTTCTTATTAATCATAGGTTTTGTTTGTTTTTTAATAAGTTTATGTCTGATAATTACAACATCTGGATCTCCAAAGACAAAAGAAGAAATGAATAATTGTCTTTTTGTGTGCCTGGTATTTTTGATTGAGTACCAGACACCAAATGTAGGAACGTAATGTGATGATTTAAGCTTCTGGATGATACTATCTTCCTCCAGAAAGAATTTGCTTTTGCTCCTGGCATTTGGTTCTGCTTAGAACAGATCCCTTAAATCTAATCAGAGAATGAGAGATTTCAAAGCTAGCTTCAGTCCTGGTAATAGTTTATCTAATTCCTTATATTATCCTTCCTGAAAAAGAGCTCAATTGTCATCCTGGTGTAGTTTCCAAGGTTTTCCCCCTTAGTGGTCCATGGGTTTAAATTCATTTTCTCTCTTCCCCACGAGAATGCCTAAAAGTCAGTATAGCTTCTAAGTCTTTCCATCATCACTTTCTGCTCTGCTTGTCAGCCTCAACTTTGCTTTAGAATCGTCAGATTCCCTGATGTGAAAGTGACGCCCACTCCCAGGCTCACCTCTGCCTTTCGCTTCTCTCGCCGTCTTGGCTGCGCAGAGCCTTACTGCATTCGCAGCTCTATAATGACTTCAAATAATGGTTGCATCATATTCTATCTGGCTATCTAATTAGATTAAACCGCATGAAATTTGCTATTTTCTTATATCAAACCCGGTTGCATATTGGCAATATTATATGCTTCAATCAAAGTTGTTCTCAGTGGGAGGATTGAACAAACAATTACACCATCGCTAGAAGCACGAGTCTGAGAATTTAGGGTGAAAGTAACCAAGTGCTATGGGAGCGCTAGAAACATATACAAAGCTGAGTCAGTTTTGCTGCAAAGTAAGGAATGCTTCTTATTCCTTGGAATCAAGGTTAGATGGCAAGTCAGCGGCACTAGACATCTTAAAGTATTAACAAAATTATCTGTGTACCTGAAAGCATTATGTCTAAGAAACTGACCTTTAACAAAACCTCACAGCTCACCTCTGCCATTCCTTCTCTGAAGGATTGCTTATGGATGCCCAAGTGCGTCAAGTTTGGATGGTTCCTGCCTTATACCCCAACAGATCATGAGTATGGTGCTTGGAAGCACCACTACATAGCTTGTGTGTCCAACTTAGACTGGCCGACACCGAGGGAAGCCGCCGCGGTTTATGGGACCCTGAATGAACCCAAAACTGAAGATGAGGAGCTACAGGAGCGACAAAGAGAAAAGTGTCTCAGGAAAATAATTTGGGAGAAAATTGCACTGCGTCAGAGTGAGTAGCATTTTAAAACTTCCCATCTTAGCCAAGTGTGGTAGAAACCCGTGGATGTACATACGGAGTCCCACAGAGGAGGGTCGTGCTGACTCTCTGGGACAGCGTGTGGGTGGCCTTCTCTGAAGTATGTTCAGGACAAGCTCTTTTTTGCCTTCACTGTGCATTTCAAGTTAATTAATAAACAAAGTAAGATTTCAGATGAAATATATGTAGTCACATTATCAGTGACTCCATTTCTGTCCTAGTTTTTTTTCAAATCTATAAGACCAAAGAGAAGGAGGGGAGAGAAAGGTGAACACATGAAAAATAAATAGGTTCAGGACAACTCAGAAGAACTGGGATCCCCGACAGAGGAGGAAAGAGAAAGTGAGAATGAAAGCAGGGAGAGTGGCATATGTTCTTTTTAAGTGGAAAGGGACTTAGGACAAGACACACTTTCAGCCAAGCCTTTTAATTTGTGTGTAAAGGTAATTGGCAAAGGTGATTTGAGTTCTCCTATCTTTCGTTTCCTTTTCTTTCCCTTCTTTTCCCTTCCTTTCCCTTCCCTTCCACTGATTCACCCTCTGTGAGTCTGTAACAAATGGGAAATCACTTGAAGCCAAGAAAAAAAGACAGAAAATGGATTGGAAGCCTATAAATTAACTAGTTCCCACAAGAAAAGAGTCGCTTGTTCTCTGAGCTTTGTTGCTTGACCTGAAATGACTGGGAACTTGCAGCCACAGTGCTGACAGGATAAGAAATCCAAACAGAGTTCATAAAAACGGCCATAATGATTGCCGCTTGGAACGCTGCCCTGGTCCAGCTTTATTTCCCACGCCTTTATCTAGGGAGACTTGGCCCGAGGAGTGCGCAGTGAGCAGCCGGGCGGCCGCTGTTTGTTTTTCAGAGGCGTTATTCAGAGCCCGACCCCCCTGGGGCAGCAGGACCTGCTGCTCCGGGTGGCCCACAGCCCAGTGCCGACCACGTGGCTCCAGGACTCGCAGGGACCGAGTGGGGTTACACGAAGCTTTGGAGAAGCAGCTTGTCTTGGCATCCCTAGAAGCTCTGCCCAAGCGGTAAGCAAACTTCCGCCTTCTGAAGGCTCAGGACCATCACCTGATACCAAGACTTCATTCTAGAATAATCTAGCTAACATTCAGGATCTCTCATGATTATATGGCTCTTATATCCTTTGATATAGAAAAAACAGTGGCCTTCAATATGCCTTCTGAAAAGACAAATATGTAACATTCAAAATTTACATTTCAAATATTCTTGCCCTGCAAAGAGGTTATATTGTGGAGGTAGTATATTTTTTGTATAAAGTTATTGAGCAAAAATGTCATTTTTTCAGAACTGTTTTAGGACATGAGCATAACCACATGGTAATGTGGGGTGGGTGCCTGTGGGGACAGTGGAGAATTTCTTGGAAAACCGTGTGACCTGGATGACTAAGGAATTTTAAATTTCACTGCTGCCCCTTTTCAAAATGTTGTTCTGAACTCCTAGGCAGTGGTGGGATTCAGCCAGTTCGCCCTGGTTCTGCAGAACCCGTGCCTATTTTTTCTGTTGAGTTTGGCGAACCGGTTGTTAGAATGGCACTTGTCATCAGGGTTCTCTCTAAGGTGGGTGCCTGGGTAGCCACCCAATGTGGAAATCACAAATTTACATTCCTTATTCTTGTTTAAAGTTCATTCGCGCAACAGCGTATTCTAAGCGCCTATAGTAATGTTCATTCCGTCCACAGGTGAAAAAAAAAGTGCAAGAGAGGACACCAATCAAGAAGAAATATGGAAATATCTTAAATAACAGTTTTATTGTTATATTATTTAATTTTTCATTAATATTTTAAAACTCTTTCTTGTAACAATCTAGTTTTGTGTACCTCTTTTATTGTTCTTATTTAAGTATTAAATGCATGAAATAATAAACTACCTTCTGGTATATCGTTTTTTATACTTAAAACGGTCATTAGGGCAGAGAACCGGCTATTAAATTGTCTGAATCCCACCACAGCGCCTAGGTATGTCACCACATTCGTTTTAAATGTCCCACAAAAGCTAAGTAAGTTCCAAGAGAACTTTCTGGCATCCCACAGATTGTGGAGCAGGAGGGACCCAGCAAGCGCTTTGGTCTCAACCCCCTCACGAGACCCACTTGCTCTCGTCCCCAAACTGTAGGGCGAGTCTGAGTTCCTGAGGTCACCTGCCTTGTCCACACGATAACTGATGGACACGGAGAATCTATCAACAAAGTCAAATTATGAGAAAATGAGAACTTCACTTATTCCCCCTTTTTCCCTATAGAAGTAATATTTCTGGAAGACATTCCTACCCTTCGTTATCAAAGAAAAATGGGTGTGGAGTTGTTAAAAATGATGACGGCCCATCACATGCCTTCCGGTCGTCACACTTCCTGTTGATATCGTCTCGGATTCCTGCTTATGAGGTACAGAATTTAAGAGCCCAGGCCTCTTCTGAACCAAGGTTTTTGTTGATACTACAGGTTTACTGCAGTCTTTTGGCCACCATGTGTATGAAAATGATTCATCTCCTAAAAGAAAACTGGTCCGATCTAAGTGGAAGTTTCCAGACCCAAACCAGTTTTTAAAATGAGAAGCAATAAAGATAACCATAAGTCAAATTATTAAAAAAAAAAACCCACTCAAGACCTAAACTGTCTTCCATTTAGTAGGTATCCAATAAATTCTAATTGAATTGAATTTGTTGCATTTCATTCGCAAAAGAGCGAGATGATTACAGCTTATTTTACAACTTCTTTGGAATGCCCAAGGAATTTAATAATATCATGTACCCACCATCTCTCAAAAGAATCACGTCAGAAATCCTATTCTGTGATCTGTTTAGTGAGGGTGTCATTAAATTATAATATGCCCTTTCTATAATGAAGTTATATATTTTAATTTTAATATGAATGAGAAAAAGCAAGCACACATATACATTAATACACACATAGGGTCATATGTGAGCAATAACATTTGGTAAGTTATATCCAATGGCCTACTTAAAGTTTTCCCTCCCAAATTCTTATTTGCAATAAAATGTTTGTTTTCAAGATATGCAATCACTTCTGTTTCCGGGCATTTAGGAATTGACCTTGATCATTTCCAACGGCTAGTGAGCGAGTCCACATGGAGCAAGATCAGTTTTGAGCTCCACAAGGGACCACAGGTCATTTCCTTAGTGTTTAGAAATGCATCATGATGGACACAGGGGATAACTGGAGAACACACTGGTATAAAATAAGTCCATTCCCATTTGTCTTTTTTACACAAGACTATGTCATAGTTACTTATTTGATTAAGAATGTGATGGGGGATACGGTAAAAAAGTAGGGTGTAACCATGTGGTAGTTCTCTATTCTGTTCAACTGTAACCTTCAGTAAGTGACATAACTTTTTCTTTGCAAAATATCAATGACTTTAGTGATTTTCTGGCCTGTTTCCTGCTAATCAATTAACTTTATCACAATGAAAAGTTTATTTGGTTGTTGAATTCAAAGAACAGTGTTTTAGGCCCTGGCCGGTTGGCTCAGCGGTAAAGCGTCGGCCTGGCGTGCGAAAATCCCGGGTTCGATTCCCAGCCAGGGCACACAGGAGAGGCGCCCATCTGCTTCTCCATCCCCCACCCCCTCCTTCCTCTATGTCTCTCTCTTCTCCTCCCGCAGCCAAGGCTCCATTGGAGCAAAGATGGCCCGTGCGCTGGGGATGGCTCCTTGGTCTCTGCCCCAGGTGCTAGAGTGGCTCTGGTCGCGGCAGAGCGACGCCCCGGAGGGGCAGAGCATCGCCCCCTGGTGGGCAGAGCATTGCCCCTGGTGGGCGTGCCGGTGGATCCCGGTCGGGCGCATGCGGGAGTCTGTCTGACTGTCTCTCCCTGTTTCCAGCTTCAGAAAAAAAAAAAAAAAAAAAAGAACAGTGTTTTAAATTTTCATTTAGATGAAAAACATGTATCAATATTTATAATAAAATAATTCATAACTAAGAAGAAAACAATCTATTTCAGAAATCTATTGCAAATTAGAATTATCTCAATTTTACAATTATTTTTAAAGTTTTATATATGTCTCTGCGTATGGGTAGAAGACAATAAGCTAACTCTTTAATAGAATTTACCTATGAGTGATAGAGCTACAAATGTATATAATGTACTCCTTTTATCATTGGAAAAGAAATAATTTTTTTTTTAAGTCCAGTGAAGGAGAATGTTTATCTTTCTCTTTTCATAATTCTGAAAAAGAATAGTCTTTACAACTTACAGATTACATATTTATTAAATTTCTTTTATTAATAAATAGTCTAAAGCAGGGGTCTCAAACTCACGGCTTGCGGGCCGCATGTGGCCCGCCCACCAATTTTGTGCGGCCCGCAGACTGGCCCGCAGATTAATCCACGAAGTTTGATTAGTCTGCGGGCCGCACAAAATTGGTGGGCGGGCCGCACGGCCGCGAGTTTGAGACCCCTGGTCTAAAGTAATGGACTTTGGCTCCTACAGCTTTGGTTTTATTTCCCAGATGGTGGTGGACAGCGTTCGGGCAGGTGTCACTTCTGTGGTGTACGAACACAGCGGCATAACCCTGGAGAGCCTGCTGTATCTCATAGACAGAGCGCTGGATGGGCAGAAGGCACAGAGTATAGGAATATTTAGTGATGGAGACAGCAGAGAAATCAATTTACTCCAAGGTAAGACGGGATTGGAAAGAACAGCCAACTGTGCGCTGACGTAGTGTTTGGCCACAGGTACGACCTTCAGAGTACCATTTAAGTTACAATTTGTTGAGAAGGTTGATAACTGAGCCCAGATCAATCAGGCAGGAGTGGATCTATTCAGGCCTCCCACTGATTTAGTGAGGCCCAGTCACATTAGGGAATCTGCTTTACTCTGTCTACCTATTCAAAGCTTAATATCACCCCAAAACACCCTCACAGACACACCCAGAATGATGCTTGACCAAATCTCTGGGCATCCGGTAATGTGACAGGAAAAATTAACCATCATACCATTAAACAATAACTCCCTTTACCCCTTCCCTGAGCCCCCAGGAATTACTGTCCTACTTTTTGTTCCTATGAACATGACTACTTTAGATATGACATAACCGGAATCACACAATATTTGACTTTTTGTGACTGGCTTATTTCATTTAACATAATGTCCTCAAGTTTCATCCATATTGTGGCATGTAATGAGATTTTCTTCCTTTTTTTTTTTTTTGACAGACAGGAAAGGAGAGAGATGAGAAGCATCAGTTCTTTGTTGCGGCACCTTAGTTGTTCATTAATTGCTTTCTCATATGTGCCTTGATGGGGCTACAGCAGACCAATTGACCCCTTGTTCAAGCCATGACCTTGAGCTCAAGCTGGTGAGCCTTGCTCAAACCAGATGAGCCCGCACTCAAGCTGACATCCTCGGGGTTTCGAACCTGGGTCCTCCGCATCCCAGTCTGATGCTCTAGCCACTGTGCCACTGTCCGGTCGGGCTCTTCCTTTCTTAAGGCTGAATAACATTCTACTGTATGTGTATACTACGTTGTGTTTATTTATTCGTTGATTGATATTTGGGTTGTTTCTATCTCTTGGCTACTGTAAACAGTGCTGTTATGAATATAAGTATGCAAATATGTTTTTGAGATCCTTTTTTTTAACTCCTTTGGATATGTACACCAAAGAAGAATTGCTGGATTATATGGTAGTTCGATTTTTAATTTTTTGAGAAAATACCATACTCTTTTCCATAGTGGCTACACCATTACACAATACCACAAACAGTGCCCAAGAGTTCCAATTTCTTTACATCCTGGCTAACGCTTATTCTGTTCTGTTTTTGTTTGTTTGTTTGTTTTTTAAATAGTAACCATACTAATGGGTATAAAGTAATATCTATTATGGCTTTGATTTACATTTCTCTGGAGATTAGTGATATTGAGCATTTTTTTATATGCTTGTTGGCCATTTGTATATCTTCTTTAGAGAAATGTCTATTCAAGTTGTTTGCCCATTTTTTATTTTTTTATTATTTTTTATTTTTTTCTGAAGCTGGAAACGGAGATAGACAGTCAGACAGACTCCCGCATGTGCCCGACCGGGATCCACCCGGCACGCCCACCAGGGGGCGACGCTCTGCCCACCAGGGGGCGATGCTCTGCCCCTCCGGGGCGTAGTTCTGCCGCGACCAGAGCCACACTAGCGCCTGGGGCAGAGGCCAAGGAGCCATCCCCAGTGCCCGGGCCATCTTTGCTCCAATGGAGCCTTGGCTGCGGGAGGGGAAGAGAGAGACAGAGAGGAAGGAGGGGGGGGGTGGAGAAGCAAATGGGCGCTTCTCCTATGTGTCCTGGCCAGGAATCGAGCCCGGGTCCCCCGCATGCCAGGCCGATGCTCTACCGCTGAGCCAACCGGCCAGGGCCTGTTTGCCCATTTTTTAAAAGTGAGTTATTTGATTTTTTGTTATTGAGTTGTAGGCATCTTTATGTAGTCTGAATATTAATCCTTTATTAGATACATAATTTGCAAATAGTTTCTCCTGTTCTGTAGGTTGCCTTTTACTCTGTTGATTATGTCCCTTGATGCAAAAAAATTTTAAGTTTGATGAAAGTGAAACAATTTTAATAGTAGCAAATACCAAGATCTATACCTTGGTGTGCACTAACAACTTTCATTATACTTCTAAATGGCTATACCACGAAGGAAAGGGTATAATATCATTAACTTGTTATGGGCTATATTTTAAAAATTCTAATTGTTACCCTTTTGTGGGGTGGGGAAGAGATGATGAATATTTTAGACACAAGCTTTTAGTTTCTATTCTTCCTCATACTGTAACTTGCATTCTTCCTTGCTTATACCTAAGATAGAATTGTTTTAAATTTTACTAACTTGAAATCGTACATCTTTGTGAGATGAGGGAGAAAGGGAATAGAAAGTCAAGAATGCAGCCGGCCAGAGTGGTCCAAGAAGACACAGTGACCACGGGAATCGCCCATCGAACTGCTGTCTCTGTGGCTGGAACTCGACATACTTGTAATAGCTTCGGTGGATTTTATTATGAGCAAACACTAACTGCTCTTGGTTCAGCTTATTCTTGCTTATTTTTCCTGTGCCTGAAGCAAGCTGTATTCCACATTCAATTTTTATATCCACCAATGGTAAAAGCACAGCTGCTCTCTGGGTGTTTAAATTTATGACTAATGACATCGTGGCTCTAAACTGTCTAAGTAGTAGAGAAGTACCAAGGTCAAGTTGATACTGTTGTAGCAAGTTCAACTATGGAGCAAAAGCGCCCATAGGGTTTCCTGATCTCAGCCTCTTTATTCTCAAGATGAGAAAGGTTTCCAAACACCGACTTTTGTTTTCTTTTATTAAAATAATAGTAATAATTACAAAAATACCTCGGAAGACTAAAGTTTCCTTCTATATAACTGTGGTGTTTTCCCCAAAAGTTTTTTCCTTAAAAACAAGAAATTGAGGCCCTGGCCGGTTGGCTCAGCGGTAGAGCATTGGCCTGGCGTGCGGGGGGCCCGGGTTCGATTCCCGGCCAGGGCACATAGGAGAAGCGCCCATTTGCTTCTCCACCCCCCCCCTTCCTCTCTGTCTCTCTCTTCCCCTCCCGCAGCCAAGGCTCCATTGGAGCAAAGATGGCCCGGGCGCTGGGGATGGCTCCTTGGCCTCTGCCCCAGGCGCTGGAGTGGCTCTGGTCGCGGCAGAGCGACGCCCCGGAGGGGCAGAGCGTCGCCCCCTGGTGGGTGTGCCGGGTGGATCCCGGTCGGGCACATGTGGGAGTCTGTCTGATTGTCTCTCCCCGTTTCCAGCTTCAGAAAAATAAAAAATACAAAAACAAAAAAACAAACAAACAAAAAATACACAAGAAATTGAAATCTCTTGGTCCAGTAACCTGAAGAGGGCCTTCCATTCTGTGTCCAGACCTCTCGGCACGAAGGAGCAGGACTGTTAGGATCCTTGTACCAATCTTGCTTGCGTGGCATTTCTGGGTTTAGGAACTGAGTCTCCAGGACCGGTTCAGATACGGGTCCAGACACCTGCAGGTGAGCTGAGTCATCCCACACATTCTCAGGAAGTGAGAGCTCCACAGCCTGGAGCGTTACTTCTGCCCTGAACAACTTACTTTCTGATTGACAATTGTGGGACACATTTCTGCTTTGGAACTTGGGTCCCAGGACTTGACTGGCCCTCTCCCCTCCACCCTGTTGTGAACCTGGTAACTCACACTTCTTGCTGCACAGTGGAGACAGAAACAACGCCCTGCTAAGCTCCCAGTGTCCAGGACATCCAGAACACGAAGGAGACTGAGGCCACGTTGACGTCCAGAGGGACCTTTTGGGGCCTGAACACGGTGTGGCATGGAAGCAGCGGTCCCTGCAGGTCTTGGTCTTGGGAGTGATGTTGCCTTTTTGAGTTGTGGTTCCATTTTCACCAACAGCTAAGAGTTCCTGTTCATGATAATGTTACAAATTAATATGACTTTTCCATTTTTTCCTCAGGCTATAAAATTGGTATTAAAAATGTATTGAGGCCTGAAGTGAGAGACTTCTGGGAAAAACTAGGAAGCTGTGTGGCCCCTGAAGAAGAAGGGGGCCGTGTGGACCTCTTCGTCCCCCTTGGAGCTTCAGGTCTGTTTTGAAAAGGGGTGGTCATGTCTATTCTATGAGGGTATTTTGTGAATTTGTGACATGCCCTCTGTTCAAAGGATTCTATCACATTTACTCTCTATTTATTTTTTGCTTTATACTTCATCTAGTCAGGCAGTTAGAGGACACGGGCACTGGGTTAGTACTTAAAAGTAATGTGTCCCTGCAGAAATAAAGTCACTAGTGACAAGAGCCAGCGGCAATATTATTTCTATTTCTTCTGGAAAACACACTAAAGCCAGCTTGCACAGGACAGGGGACAGTGCCTGACCAGCACAGGAGCCACACCTGGTCAGTCTAAGGAAGCCTTCCCTGCTGTGTTCTGAACCTGAAATGTGTGAGCATGAACTTGGTGACCAAGGACGTGGACATAGTCACAATCCCACTCATGCCATTTTAGCTGTCTTTGGCAAGTCTGTGAACCTCACTTCCTCCTATGAACATTAGGACGTTAGGATAATAGTACCCTAACTTACAGGACTTGAGAATATCAAAATAACGTAAGAACTTAAATTATACAAATAAATAATAATATAAATACTTAACATTACAACACAGAAACCATGAAGTGCTTCATGAGGATGAGTGTGGCTGTTGACCACTGAGGTTGCTGATAAACTTTTAAGTACCTACCTATTTAGTATCAGCTTCTATAATTCAAAGTCAATTCAGTACTTGAAGGGAAATTTCAGGAACATTAAATCAACTTCACTCTTTAGTTATCTGTTAAACAAAAGCTCCGCGTTCATGGACTCTAGCTTGGTTTGTTTTTTACCAAGCAGTACAGGGGAGAGGGAGTGTGAAGTTAAACCTTTCTCAAATTGTTTCTTATTACCCATTTTTTTTTAAAAACTGTGAGTTTTAAAGTTCTTAATTTTCAAATTTTATTGGCAAACTTCAACCAAGGGAAAGGATAGAAACAAAAAGATGGGAAGGGGTTTAAAAGTAAATGAAATACAAATAATTATTTTTAAAAAGCCCTTTTTACACAGTTAATACAATAATATAATCTCAACTATATAGAAAATATGCATAGAAAAATCTACGAGGAAATATAACAAAATATTAACAAACTCCTTCTTTGGATGTTTTTCAACTGTTCTGCTTTTCAAATCAGTATTAAAAGAGTATGTTACAGAGTGTATAGGGGGAGGGTGCCGGTGGTGAGGTCTAGAGAAAAGGATGTATACCATGGTGTTAACAACAATTGGGTAAGATAAATGAAATTTCTTTCCTTTTATTTTTTAAATTTTATCTTACTTGCCTCTATTTTCTGTAATAAACTAGCATTACTTTATTTTGAGTGCAAAGCAAATTTTCTAATTGGAGTAGAAGGAAAAGGAAGGATATAGGAAAGTAAAATATTGAAAGGCAGACAGTAAAGGCAAAAGGGGAAAAGAACAATAGATTTGGTGACAAAAAATTGTCTCAAGTGAAACTAACTGGAACTCAAACTAGAAATTTCCAACTGTCATTCTGGGCCTTAAAATCATCCCTGAACATTTCGTCAGATGTAACTTCCACCTGGATGAACTATCAAGACCTTGTTTCAGTCAGAAGAACCTGGCTTCTCAGTCCAAAGATCTCTTTGCCACCACCCACGCATCACCCTTGAGCTTGTCATCCTGGTAGCTGATTCACGTCCAATATCTTGGATTTCCAGCATTTGTCTCTCTGAGTACCATATCATGTACTCAGTATTCCCATTCTGCCAGAACTTTGCCTGAAGGCCTCCAACCCACACTCCTACATCCCCGCTCTTTATCACCATAACCTTGTCCTTAGTTCCCTGTTAACCTTGGACTTAACAGTTCATTATTATCATTACTCTCTTGCAAAGACTCTGAACTGCTTTGTATTTTTCCTGGCTAAATCCTGGTGCTGGTTAAAACACAGCCATTTGCAAAATCTACGCCTGCTTGCACTAAGGCAGCTGAGGACTGTTGGAAAAGTAATGCAACTGTTCTTATTGATCTAATTTTACTTTAATGGCATAAATATTAAATGGGATTGCAGCACTGACAAGCAGTCCTACCACATGTCCTTGGTGAAGTCATTTTCACACTCTTTGAGATGACTATTTCATCCCTTCTCTTTAGTCAATCTTTTCAGTACGCTCTCTCTCAGCAGTTGACCTCACCATTTACTTCCCAAACAAAACTCGCTAATTTCCCTCCCAGCACCAAACTCACCACCTAGCCCACCTCTTACCTTCATTCTCCGTCTTCCCTTCTGTTAACGATGGGTGAAGCACTCCTGCTCAAATCAAAGGCCAGCTGCTCCACTCAGACTCTGTATCCCTTCACCTTCCGCCTTCTGACTTCACTTCTAAGCTCAAATCCTCTCGTGTAGCCTCAGTTCTGTCTTTATTGGGTCACTCACATCGAATCAAGAACACCTGCCGAAGCCCCTGTACTAAAAGAAGAGAGAAGGAGAGATCATAAACTTTCCCTCACCACATTTTGATTTGACTGTGCCCGTGATTATCAAACTTGAGTGTGTATTTGAACCACCTAGAGGTCTTGTTGAAATACGCTTTGCTGCGCCCGCCCCGGACTGTCTGATTCAGTAGGCCTGGGACGGGCCGAGAGTTTTTATTTCTAACACGTGCCCAGGTGATGTTGCTGCTGCTGAGCCAGGGGCCGCGCTTTGAGAACCACCGCTCTGTGCGGACTGCTTCCACCTTCCTCACCTGCCGTCCGCTCCTCAGGCTCCCCCAGATGGCCTCATTATCTTTACTGAACCTGCTTTTGGAATAAGTGACTTCCGTGGGCCCGAATCCAGCGGTCCCTTCTCCATCCTCACTTTGCTTTGACTTCTCAGCCAGCACTTGATGCAGAAGAACGCTCCCTGAAACCTCCTTTCCCCTTGGCTTCCCTGGTGCCACGCTCTCCTTGTGCTCCTCCGGCCTGCCTGGCCGCTTGTCTTACCCTCCGTGCTGCTCCCTCCCCCTCGGTGAGATCCTTCAATGTGCCCAGGGTTTGAGCCTGGGCTCGCTCCTCTGCCACGGCCGCGGCACCTTTTCACTAGGGAGTCTCATCTATGCCTAAGACGCAAAATCCAGTCTCTCTGCTGGACGCTCCCACGTTTGTGCTTCCGGCTCCCATATCTCCGAGCTGCAGACTCACATCTAGCTCCTTCTTGACACCTTCCTATGAATGTTTACTCTGCATGTCTCACAGCGTCTCAAAGTTAGCACACCTAAGACTAACTAAAAGGCCTCCCCAGCACCAAACCTGCCCGCCCCAGGCTTCCTCAGTTAAGACGTCATCATTCACCCAGTTACTTCATAAGCCAGAAACCTAACATTCATCTTTTGGGTGTATTATGTTAAATATTTTAAACAGCTTTATTAAGGTGTAATTGACATACAATAAACTGTACATATTTAAAGTGTGCAACTGGATAAATTTTGACAGGTGCAATACCCCGTGAAACCATAAAACAATCAAGACAATGAATGTACTTCAATCGACACAGTGTCACTGGAGAAGGGGTGAAATTACTGCCGTGCTGAGTCTTGACCACGGCATTCCCTTCTGCGTTTAACAGTTTCAAACCTGTCCTTTTACAGGGAGACTTCTCCCCGGAGCAACGCCGTTTTAGAACATAGATGTCGGCTTTTCTGTGTCGTTAGCCTGAGTTTGCCAGATTTAAAAATAAGCACCAGGTCACACTTCTTTTCCACCCTGTGGTGCAGTCCTCATGAACTGAGTGTTTGGACTTCAGCACTCAGGGGTGAACTGTAAGTGCGAGTAAACTAGTCCACGAGGGGCTGGAACTGAGAACCAGCACTGCCCTGGCCTTTCCTGGCCAGCTCATTAGAGCTCCTGAGTAATACCTAACTGTTCCACGCAAAACCTGTGTGTAAACTAATAAAAGTGTTTTTGTGCAGAGGCAGGAATACAAGTTCTCTCTCAGCTGTCTCAACTTACCGGCACGTTATTTACTGCTCCCTCTGGGATTGCAACTGGCTCTTACCAACACAGTAAGTGTACGTGGGACGACCACCACCCAACAACACCCACCAGCTCCGGATCACCAAAAACGCAGCTAAATAACACTGGTCCTGGCTGACGTCAACTACGGTCTTTCATTCCCTCTCTGAAACTGTGTCACTTCCCACCACTCAGTCATTTGCTTAGAAGGGATATTTCTTTATTGCGACTATTTGCTTCGAACCATCATTAGTAAAACTCAGTCGAAAACATCATCTTTAACAGTTAAACAGAGAATGAATAGTATGCATAGTTGCTGATGTAGAGAAATAATACAGAGAATAATTTTTTAGTAAATGTAATGAATATGGTTTCACTTAGAAAAATGAATAAAGAGGTGATTAAGAAGAGGCTTGCTCAGGTTCCATTTCAGTAATATTATCTGAGAGGAAAAGCAGTCGATGATATAATACAGCTGAAAGCAGTTTCATCTAGATACGAAAGCTGAAAATATTGGATCAAAACGCATCATTGGCTGACCAACAAGAGAACCGAATTGCTTTGCCACAGTAATGCTAATTATTTTCCCCCTTAAAACTCCCCACCTCTGGAGGGAGACTTGGGGTGCTGAACACACCGTGCCGTATACATGCATGATATTATAGAACCGTGCACCTGAAACGGGTAATTTCATTAACCCCTGTCACCCCAAGAAGTTCAATTAGAATTTTTTTTTAATTAAAAAATAAACTTCCATCAAGAATTAAAAAAACACTCCTCGCCCCTTATCAGACAAGGTTTGGGGGGATGTGGAAGCCACGTGAAGCATTACTTCTCTGATCCCAAACGCCAAGGGCCTTTCGAGACGGGAAGGCAGCACGACTGGGGAACCTGTATGGGAAATGATATAACAAAAAGCACATTGCCTTAATGCAGTTTTGTAACAGAAGTTACTTGTTAAGTTTAGCTTATACAGCAACATCCCCAAACGATAACCTAGCTGGCCCTGTGGGGCGAGGCATCGCCCAGCAGAGCAGAGCAGAGCAGGGCACAGACTCTGCTGTTTGTGGAACAAGGTCTCTTCTTCCTCTTGTTTGTACTCCTTCTCCCACAAGGAGAACAGGCATAAAGATATAAAGTTATAAAGGACAGTTATATTTTCGCATGGTTAGCAATAAGCGGGGGTAGAGGAGAGTCAGGCAACTCTATCTATCCACTCGGGACAGAAAATCAAATTTCACATGGCACTGCATTCTTCAGGAGTTGACTTTCGAGGAGAGAAACTGCGTAAGCACCCACTGGAGTCATGGCGAGACATTAGTGGAGAGAGAGAGCTGCGTGACATCATGTCAGAAATGACAGGGATGGCTTCGGATGACGTGATGGGGAAGGCAGGCAGAGTGGGCTTTCCCTGTATTTTCATTTTGAGGATAGAAACATAAAACAATATATTCTCACTTAGATGCCTACTCTGCTTTCCGATGCACAAATCCAGCAGCTATACTTTTATTTCAGATATAACATATCAACCTTATCTATCTATCAAAGAGCAGATGGACATTTGATATTATTCGCTATATCCTTTTTGAGTTTCTAATTTTATCTTTGAAAGCAAGACTCTGGGTGTTTAGCTTAGGCTTCTAATGAAAAAGGATAATAAGCCTAATATAAATACAACTAAGTTTTTTATTTTTTTGTACTATAAAAGTAGTAGAATTATTTCACCGGAGCTTATGTCTGCAATAATTAAAAGGGGAAATGATGTCAGTTCTTAGCGACTGGCTGGGACAGCAGCAGGAAAGGGCGCCCCCATCCATCTACTTCAGCGAGTCCAAGCTGCAGGCGTGGTCCCGCCTCACCGACTCCCTGGAAGACACCTTGAAATCTGTAAGGAAACAGTTAAACCCTCTCTTCAAGGAGCTGCAGAAGGACATCAGTGGCAGGATAGTAGGTAAGGACGCTCGCCACCTCTGTTGCAGACTACTTACGGAGTTTGTTTCATATCCAGAGGGAGCACAAGGGCAGGGACGGCGCAGGGAACAGCGGGCTCCTGACAGCTTCAGTGCCGCTCCGTTCCCTTCGCTTTGTTCATCTCCTTTCAAATATAATCAATAGCCACTAAGACTAAGGATTAAATATAGGGATGAATTAATATATTCATCTCCAAAATGCTGATGCTAGTTCCTGCTTTCAGACTCGACCATCTTATAACCCTGTGTCTGTCACTTATTTACCTGGACAAAAGTCGCTCAGTGTCTGCTCGGCCAGAGACTCTGTCCTTTTCCTAGTGTGCTCTCAAAGCTAAGCACCTCTTACACCACAGCCTCCACTAGTTACATTGTTCCGCAAATGTGTTCTAGTTATTTGTTACCTAAAGTGTGTAATTGGGTGATGGATTCCCAGGTCCTCTGCTGAACCTGTTGGACATTATCGAATTTATTTTCTCATATCCATGATCAAATTATCACAATAGAGGCTTTTGGAAACAATGTTCTGTGTCAACGGGATCTTTACCCAAACCAATCCATCCTTTAAAATACTTACGTCTATACATCTTTACATCTATGCCTTATTTCCTTTCCTCCCTTCCCAAGACCTTCTCCTTATTTAACATCTTTTATATCCGCAATTTTCAACCAGTGTGCTGCAGCACTCAGGTGTGCTGCGAGACTTTTTAAAACATGCAATACTGACTCTTCAGTCTTTCCCCTTAGATTGTCAAATAAAAAAATGGCAAGAACTAACACAACAACAGTTATCTGGTATGGATGAATAAAAAAAAAATGTAGTTTTTGGTGTGTTGCAGAATTTTTGTAATTAGTTTATATGTGCTATGAGGTGCAAAAGGCTGAAATCATTGATTTATACAGTCACTGTTCACACAAGAGCTTTAACTAAACAAAAGTACGCGTGCAGGTATTTTTATGTCAGAAAATGGCTTACTGGCTTCTTGGCTTTTAACTACCACATTTAGTAGCTGTTCAACCAATATTTTAAAATAGTTATAAAGGGGAAGAAACTATTTTTCCTTGTGTTTCCTAGATATAAACTAGACAGAAAAGTGGAAAGATTGGTTCTTTAAAGAGAAGTTTTTTGATGATATATGTAAGCAGTAAGTACAGTGTGTCCGTAAAGTCATGGTGCACTTTTGACTGGTCACAGGAAAGCAACAAAAGACGATAGAAATGTGAAATCTGCACCAAATAAAAGGATAACCCTCCCAGTTTCTGTAGGATGATGTGGCAGCATGTGCGCATGCGCAGATGATGACATAACACCATGTATACAGCGGAGCAGCCCACGGCCATGCCAGTCGAGATGTGGACGGTACAGAGGAAAGTTCAGTGTGTTCTGTGGCTCGCTAAATTCGAATCCATGACCAAAGCGCAACATAAACATTGGCGCGTTTATAACAAACCGCCACCACATAGGAATAACGTTACTCAGTGGGATAAGCAGTTGAAGGAAACCGGCAGTTTGGTGGAGAAACCCCGTTCTGGTAGGCCATCAGTCAGTGATGAGTCTCTAGAGCAGTGTTTCCCAACCTTTTTTGTGCCATGCCCCACCTTAACCTTTCTAAAATTTTTATGTCCCCCCCTATGTAACATACATAACTTTTAACATTAAAAAATTGATTTGTTCACTTAATAAACATAAATGATAGGTTCTAGGAAGAAATCACTATGAAATTGTTAACAAAACACAGTAAGTAAAATTTCAAAACATATAATGAAAAACAGAAATTTAAATTCCAAATAATTTTAATACAGATTTTCCTATATTAATTTATTATTTTAATTTAGTGTGATCCTTGCGCTTGATGCTTGCTGCACAGAGATTTTATATTAGGTTCCAATTTGGTTAGCTTTAGTCTCAAGTCTCCACATTGTGTTATATCCAGCCGATTTCTTTTTTTTTACCAGTAAATCATTTACAGCACTAAATCCACATTCAGCTAAAAATGAAGATGGAAATGGTAGCAATAGTTTTCTTGCACATTTGGTTGAATTTGGGTATTTGATTTCTGTTCCCTCACAAAGCCATGCCATCGCTCCTTTGATATTAAATAAAGCTTTAACTGACTCATCATTTTGCAATTCTGTGAGTTCTTCTTGATACTGCATATTTGATATATCAGACAAATCCACTAACATTGGCTGCATCATCCATGTTGGGAAATCAATTTGTTTTAAATCAGAAAATCTTTCTTTTAAATCAGCCGATAGAATATTCAAATGATTGACAATAACAAGTAAAGCGGTATCAGTTACTTCACATTTTTGGAGCCAATGAAACTGTTTAAAGTTTTTGTTGTTAATATGTTTCTGACATAACTCAATATTGGTAATGAAACCAAATATCTTTGCTTTTGCATCGACAAGAGTTTTATTTGTTCCTTGAAGTTGCTTATTTAATATATTTAGTTTTTCAAAGATATCGGCTAAATAACTCACAAATGCTTTACCATCTATTGTTAACAGATACTTCATTTCAGGTTTGTCACTTAAAAAATCACTAAGAATATCAAACAGTTCCATAAATCTTTTCAAACAGTTTCCTTTAGATAGCCATCTTACTTCAGTATGAAGTAAAAGTCTCACATGGTCTTCATTTTGTTCTTCACAAAATAGCTTGAAAAGACGCTCACATTTGGCACTAGTTTTAATAGCATTAACACACTTTATTACTGTATGTAATACTTCATTCAGAACAGGCGAGATGTTTTTAGCTACTAAGTTTTCCCTATGAATAACACAATGCACAAGAATCATTTCTGGATTTGCATCTTTCATCAATTTTAAGCAGCCATTTTTCTTGCCCATCATATTGGGAGCACCATCTGCAGCACAAGATGTTATATTTTTCATTGGTATATCATTGACATCTAAGTAGTTTTTTAGCTTATTATATATATCTTTGGAGGTAGTGGTGCTTTCTAATCTTTTACAGAACAACATTTCTTCAGCAAAATGTCCTTTATCAATATATCTTACGTAAGTTATCAATACTGCCTCACTGTCTCTCAAAGTTGATTCATCCATTTGCAAGGAGAATTTTCTTGTTTTCAGTTTTTCAATAAGTTGTTTTTCAATATCCTCATTCATTTCGTCTATTCTTCTGCTAACAGTATTGTCACTGAGTGGCATAGCTTTTACATCTTTGTCATCTTTTTCAAGAACCGTTTTAAGAAATGCCGATGTTGACGGTTTTATTAAATTCTCTCCTATAGTGTGATTTTCTCCAGTTTTAGCAATGAATAAAGAAATTTGATAACTAGCCTCAAGAACACGATTATTAGTTGAAGTATGAGCAGTAAATAGAGACTTTAATGTTGTTCTTTTTTCAAAATTTTTCTTTAAAGTTTTAAAGTAACTCAAATCTGAATTAATATGAGCACTATGTTTCGCCTTCAAATGCACCTCAAGACAACCTCGTTTAATTGACTCATTGGTCAAGCATTGCTGGCATAAAAGACAAAAAGGAATCCGCTCATCGTGAACAGCGGGTATGAACCCGAATTTTAAATATTCCTCCAAATATTGACGAGTTTTTTTCTTGCTTGCACCACTCATTTTACTATGGGCTATAAGAAATAAAAATAAGATCAATTAAAAACTAATAGTAAAATATGTGTTAAAATATATTCAATGTGACATAGAGTAAACGTATACTAAAAATTCATATTTATTTAAATGTATATAACACATTTACTACACTACCACCACAAATCAAAAGGTATCTATATTTTTTCCACTTGACAAAATTTTCTGGAAAGTTATGCTTCTAAAATTAAAATTGTCGTGCATGCACTATTATAGCCCCAATAATATTTATAAAATATTAGTGCTTTCTAGCCCCGATGCAAGAAGTACTTAATAAAGAGTTTAATATTGATAAAAATAAAATCAAATACTTACCAATTATATCTATACAATATATATATATACAATATATATATATGTATATTTATTAAATCAACGAGCTTTTACAACAGTTTTGACTGACTCTTATTTCAAATTAACACCAACTGAATGATGTGAAACACTACAGAAGTTGCGATGGGCCAATTAGGTGAGAATAACTGCGTTGTTTAGCGAGTTTTTAAAATGTCCGGGGTTCCCCGCGGCAGACGGCATGCTCTGCAGTGAAACCAGGACGAAGTTTACTTGATGACGCCAATCACCCAGCTGATATTTTGGTCTCTTCAAACGAAATTATACTTAATAATTATTTACCGCAATTATTTAAGAATTGCATTTTTTGTTAAATTTGGCACCGATGTCTAGCATTGCATTTAAATGGCCTGGGGCGAAAGAGTTAAAGTCATGTCGAGTCTATTTTCAAATTGCCCCCCTTAACTATCGAAATGCCCCCCTGTGGGGCGTGGGCCCCACGTTGGGAAACACCGCTCTAGAGGCTATACGAGTTAGCTACCTAAGGAGCCCTAAAAAATCTATGCGTGAGCCCACATCGAACTGCACTGAATAGGTATGAAACTGGGAGAGTTTTCCTTTTATTTGGTGCAGATTTCACATTTCTGTCGTCTTTTGTTGCTTTCCTGTGACTGGTCAAAAGTGCACTATGACTTTACGGACACACTGTAGAAGACAGTTCTTTCATATAAATGCATGTTGTCCAAAATGATTTCTAAACGTAAAAGATGTCTGGGTATGTATGTTAGTATGCTATTTTCTGTGGGTGTAACATATTTATGTATTTGCGCACAAAGATAAAGAGAAGTGTAGAGAAATCTTTGGTGGGATTGTGAATCTACAATTTTTAAACATATATAAGGTTCATTTTCTCATGTTTTCTCCTTATTGTCCAAAATAGATTTTAGTCAGCATCAGCTTTGCTGAGCTGTTTCTTCTTGATCATATCTCTTATATAAATTAATTATGGGGCATATGACCTTATACTTACAGGACAGTTTATGTTTGACACCATGAGTATGTCTAACATTTTGAATAACCAAGAGCTTGCACAAGCTCTGGCAGACGGATTGACTGAGCTTTCAAAAGGAAATTCTGTAAGTATTAAAACAAAGCACACAACAAAAAGCTGCAGCACTTAAAATTTTAATTTGTATTTATTGTTTTTCTTAACCATTTTATTCCCTCCAGGGGCACAGTTCCTCAGAAAAAAATTTTTATATTAGTTTGTACAAACACCCACTAGGGGGTTCTGGGCCCAAGATCTATTAGGTTCACAGAATAGACAAATGGGGCATCCAGGTTATTAAAAAGTCGACTTCACTGTGCACTGTGTTCTGTCTTGTGATTAATTTCAGTTAGAAGTGACTTCTTTAAAAAACAGTTAAGTGTCTTTCTGTTTTACATAAACATTATTCAACAGTTAAAACAATAGTATGACAGAAAAATTGAGAAAGTATGAAGCAGTTATAAAAAGAGGAAGGGCAAAAAGCCTAGGTGCAGGGAGGGGAGGACAACACAACAGAACAGAAAGAAGCAGACCCACCATTTGGTTGGGGACAAGCTTGGGGACAGTCTGATGAAGCATTTTTATCAGAAACAAATCCTGGCGACCGTCCCAGAAGTCAGCCCACGTGTCAGGACACAGTGAGGCGGGGCAGTGGACAGGCCACCCCTGCCCCAGGACCATGGACCACAAGGCTACAGGAAAGTGAAGTAAGCCGCTGTTGGTCTGGGGAAGGGGAGAATCGGATGGGAACAGAAGTGATGTTAACATACCAGATGCTATTTAAGCTTTTCAGTTTTCCAAGGAGCGATTCTCAAATCCTTCTCTTCCACTGCAGTAATTTGATTTTGTGGGTAGATTTAACTTTGTCTTTGCACACGTTCTCCTCCTCTATCGTGTGTTGGCTTTGGTTTGCCCCGGCTTCCTGGGCAACCCCCAGCTATCTCCAGGGAGTAGCTGTCTGGTGCAGAGTCTGAGAAGTTGCAATTGGCCATGATTTACCTTCTCTGAAGTCTCAGCTCCTGGTGCTCAGGCCAACCCTGGGGCAGCCCTGTGCTGAAGGCGCTGGTGAGCTTTGCCGATAAAATAATCAGAGATCATCACAAAGATGACCCTGAAGCTTTGAAAATTCTGCACTGTCTCCCAAAATACCAAAGATTTACTGACTATGCTTGGTGTAGGTTCCGTGTGCATACTGCCACCTCATTATTTAAAAATAACCTTGTACGATATAATTTCGGTGGTGCTCCAAACCACAGCCAGAGAGGGAACCAAATTAGAGTGTTTTTCCCAGTAATTCAGATGCTGTAGCTCTTCTTTCAAGCCTTCTTTCTCCTTAAAGACAAGAACCCATCTGTCCCTCCCTCATCTGGCCAGGAGGCCAGTGTGGGCCACTTTGGTTCCAAAGATCTGAGGCCCTCCCATAAAACCTTGGCATCCTGACTGATTTGCGACCACAAGTTGAGAACCAAGAATATACCTGGTAACCAGAATATGTGATTAGCTACAAAGTCCCATTTACTGACTCTAATTGAATAATCATTACTTTGTTTTCTGGACTTATAAATTAATTAGGTAGAAAGCTGAAAACTCTATTTAAAAATATGTTCTCTTTTCTATTGCACTTTCGTTGACCTATATTTCCGATGAATGCTTTAAATATAAATGTTTTGGGGTTGGGTGTTTGGATTTTTCAGGATAAACCTCTGGAATTTTTGTCATATTTCCTGTTGAAGAAATGTAGTGAAAAGAGCAAAGACGTCGAAAGAAATTCTCTGACAAAACCTGACCCAAAGGCAATATCCAATTTCATCACGGAGGTAAAGTTACTGCTGTGTGTTTCTGCCATTGCTTCACTGTAGAGTTAGACACATGTGCTTAGAAAATTCATAGACAATAATGATATTTTTACCTGGGGAGCTTCCAACTGGTCATTTCTTCTAAGAACTTAATAATCTTGGATTATTATTTTTAAAAAGGTGTTTGTAGTATCATGAGTAACATTTAGGCTGCTTACAAGCCTAAGCTGAACCACGTTGACTGGAATAACTCTCTTCGGGTGATAGAGGAAAAATTGGATTGCATTGTGTCTCTTTATCTGTTAAGTCCCAATATAACCTAAAGAGAGTTTCTTTTTTCATTTGCAGCTCAGGATACCTTTTTTTATTTTTTATTTTTATTTTATTTTTTGTGAAACTAAGAATGTTTCTTCTTTACTTAATTGAGATTCAGATCCATAAAGGAAAAAAGATTGGGTTTGAAGCTAGTTCTTCGGGCAATAAAAGAATGAATTCTGCCAGTACTGACTGTATTCAGAATTCATACATTCTTGGTTAAGTGAAATAATCAGGATTCAGGAAACACTGAAAATTGCATTGTCATTCAGAGAGCTGACTTCTATAAAAATGTCATCTTAGAGCCATTTTATGCCCATAGAAAAATTACTCCCTGTGTTGCCCGATCACGGGCTTGAGATACCAGCCCCAGCACAAACTCCCTGTGGAGACCGGCAGTAGGAATAGGTCCGTGAGTTCCTTGGGCAGGTAAAACACTTGTTGCACTATTGATTTCCCTGATATTCTGGAAGCCACGGCAATGGGTCACAGCCAGAATCATAACCGTTCCTGAGCAACACCTGTCATTTTCACAACAGTTTCTGGCCCTTAATCCGGGAAATCCGGGCACGTGTTTTCCAGGACAGGCGCCAGCAAACTGGGATGTCTCTGGAAAAGGCAGCGCCTGCCTGTGCTGTGTCCCGGAGGAAAACTCCTATCACGTGATCAGATGTCTCCCTTATGTGTCACGGAGAGAGCCCACCAACCCCAAGTCATTGTTTTCTTACAAATGTGCGAAGTGTGTTGCTTCTGTTACTTCCCCTGAATTCATCCCTAAAAACAAAATAAGGGATGGCATCTTAATCTGAAAATAATCTCTAAAAGTCCTAATGATTAGATGCATAATATAAACAGAGAACTTGCTTTTTTTTTTTTTTTTTTTTTTGGCTCAAACAAAATTACCATGCCATATCAATTTCCTGTCCACAAAGAAAATTTTATATATAGTAACAATAGCTTCTGCTAAAGCCAGAGGTGAAACAAAGCCCCATGTGAGCAAGCATCTTCTAAAACAACCAGGATAGTCTGGGGGTCCATGCCCACACCTGAATTTTTTTTATTTTTTTTTATTTTTCTGAAGCTGGAAACGGGGAGAGACAGTCAGACAGACTCCCGCATGCGCCCAACTGGGATCCACCCGGCACACCCACCAGGGGTGATGCTCTGCCCCTCCGGGGCTTCGCTCTGTCGCGACCAGAGACACTCTAGCGCCTGGGGCAGAGGCCAAGGAGCCATCCCCAGCGCCCGGGCCATCTTTGCTCCAATGGAGCCTCGGCTGTGGGAGGGGAAGAGAGAGACAGAGAGGAAGGAGAGGGGGAGGGGTGGAGAAGCAGATGGGCGCTTCTCCTGTGTGCCCTCGCCGGGAATCGAACCCGGGACTTCTGCACGCCAGACCGACGCTCTACCACTGAGCCAACCAGCCAGGGCCCCCACGCCTGAATTTTAATGCATGAGCACTCACACTCTCCCTTACAATGGGGTGCTATCCCACCCGGATAAGGGTGCCTCCCTTATTGATGAGATCCACAGTGTGATTCTGTTCTGCTTGGGTTCTCTTAATCCTGGCTCTGACAATTTGAATTTAATCTTCACTTAGCGCCTGTGATCAGTTCGACCCGCACAACCATCTGCATCACCATTCACTGGCTGACGTTGTCATTTCCCTCTATCAATAATCAGCACTATTATTTATTTTGGAAGAAGAGAGTGTTCCACTCAGAGAAATTTTATATTACTTTGTCAAAACTGAAAGATTCCCCCCCGCCCCCAGCATACATATAGACACATGCCAGGCTGACGTGGGACAGCCACAGGTGGGGAAGACACAAGGAAGGACGGGAAGCACTCGAGCTGAGGTGAGGACTCCGCAGGCCAGGGAGAAGCGGTCTGGCTGCAGTCAGGACCAGGGCCCTCACACAAAGCCTGCAGGAATGGTTACAGATACAAAATAAAAATTCATTTTTGCCTCAGTAAGGCAAAAGGAGACTTGGTTGCAAAGGGGTGTTTTTCTTCCAGCCTCCCCCCTGGATTTCAAGATCTTACCATGGGTAGTTTTATCTTTGACAACGCAGAGCAGCAGTAATGACCATTAGTCCTCCTTAGCTCTCCGCACAAGCATGGGACCATCGTTCTATTGCTACAGTGGACCCAGGGGTGCTGCTAGTTTATGTGGAAGCCACAAGAACGATTCACAGGTAAAGTGAAGAAAGAATAAGTCGTACTTAAATGTGGAAAGACAGGTCTAGAAAGGTTAATAGAAGGTTAAGTGAATTGGTAAAAAAAAAAAAAAAAAAGAAAGAAAAAAAAAGAGGTGTTATTGCCATCATAAAAGTAAGATAAGCTGCTTGCCCTGGACTGACCAGAGACAGAGCAGAGGGGGATAGAGGCCTGTGACCAGGACCGCGTGGGGTTCCCTAAGTCTGTGACAAGGCCAGGGAGAGCAGTGTCTCTCCCCTGGCTCCCAGGGGGAAAAGGAGCGGTCCTGAATTTAGTTTCCCAAATAATTCAAGTTCAAAGGAATCTCAAGGGTTTGTTTTTATTTTCAACATAAGATGTGAGAGAGCCATCAGTTCTGCCCAGGGCCCAGTCGCTGTCTCAGAACTCCGGAGCCAGGGCTGTAGGCAGCGCCGCGCAGGGCCTCCCGGGCACAGCACCGACTGCGCACGCAGACACCCGGCACCTGCCTCCGAATCATCAACTCTGCCTTGAATCCTCAGGAAAGAAAGCTTCCGGAAGACGATCCTCAAGACACGAAATCAAGTCTCAGCAAAAATGATCCAGAGTTTGAGGTGCTGGTTCAGCTGGTAAGCCAGTGATTCCGTAGTAAGGCTTTTCCATTGTTTTTCTCCTGATTCTTCCTCGCCCTCCTCCCAGAAATAACCCAACCACTCCAGCCTTTATCCTGGTTAGTTCTTTATTTCTTGACAGTTTCGAGAAAAAAGTTGAGGGGGGGGAGACCCCTAGATGTAACTGGGGGAATCCAGCCGTGGCTTTCTGTTTCGGGTGTATCCCCGTCTAGAAAGAAGCTGAGGCCGAGGATGGAGGGGTCACGTCTTGGGAACAAGAGCCATCTCGGCTACTCCATGCTTTTCTGACAGGAGCCAGGACGGCATTTATAGAAATGGCACATGCCCATAAAGGTTCACGGTTTCTAACCGAGCCGCCCAATCATGATCTGATTCCAAACGCCGAGTGGAATCAACAAAACGCTCAGGGCTCCGTCTCGGATGGGTAGCCCTCGGAAGAGGCCGCAGCGTGAGCCGAGGCTTGGTCCCCACCCAACAACAGCGGGCTCCTTTGCGTTTCTTCAACACATGTCCGTGTTTATTACCATATTTCGTTATGGGGATCCTGTTAATGTAGATATTAGTACCCACATTGTTGTAGACGAGGAACTAAAGTTAGAAGACGTATGGATGCTGTGGTCCCGACCTCAGCCCCCAGGCTGTCCGGGCCGACAACACCCGGCTAGTACACTGACCGCAGGCCGTGCCGGCGGCCGACCTCTCAGGAGTGGGTGTCGGCGAGCACGGCAGGATCGCTCCTGACCCTCGGTAATAATGCCGGCAGCAGATTTAAGACAACAAAAACTTTGACAACTGAAACCTTTAGTCAAAATCATTATAATGTGGGATAGCTTCAATAAATAAAAAAAGATGTAAATACACATAATATATATATATATATATATATATATATATATATACACACACACACACATATACATATATATATAGGCTGAAAGCCAACCTTCAAGTGGGAGGCAGATGGATTTTTACCTCACTAGATATATCTTAAATAGGCATTATATACAGACCATGTCTTTGAAAAATAAAATTAACTAAGAACAGTATTTTTTATAATATTCCAGAGTTTTCTAATTTTCGTTTTAAGTTAGTTTTCCATTTTAACTTTAGCGTAAACTTCCAGTTGACTTGTTTTGGGTACAGGTCCCAAGGCGCTATGCTTCCTGCTGTCCTTTACTACGTACAGGGCACACTGAGGGCTGCAGGGAAGAGAGAACATTGTGTTCGAAGAGTATTCATAGTCTTAGGCTCAAATACAAGCAGAATCAGTTTTAGAAATTTAAATATTATAATTGTTTTCTATTAGAAAGGTGCTCATTTGACCACTTTTGCATAGCACAGATAAAAAGAAAAAAATTACCTATTCCCAGGAAGGAAAACTAATTTCCATGCTGTATAAATAGCACACATAGCAACGGGGTATGGGGTCTCTTCACACCAGTGTATGATTTCTCCCTCTGCTTTACAAAATAAAACCGGACTTTGAAATATAGAAAACAGGCCGTTTGGCAACTTAGCTACTCAGGAGGGATGGGTTCCCAGTTCCCCAGTTAGGCACTTTTTCCTCAATAGTGAAAGATGAGCATGAGTTTCTGTTATTTCATAACATGCCCGTGGGAAGCAAATTACTTGATAATGAGGGCTAGCTCATTTCCGTTCTTCTGCCTGCGGGATAATCAATAAGACACTACTGAGAAGAAGACAGGAGGACAAACAGGAGAGGGCAGCCCGCCGGCTCTCGGCACGCCGTGAAGGCAGGGCTCTGCCTTCTCATCCTTGCACCGCCGGTAGCCGGCACACGACACTGCGCACATATTCCACGGGCAGATGGGTAAAAGTAAATTCTCAATCTGCCCTCTCAGGGCCCCAGATTCAAGTCCCGTCTCTACCAGAGTGTCACACTGGCCTGATGTGAGGGGCTCTTTGGCCATCCTGCGGACAAGCAATGGTCGGTGGGGTCCACCATAGTCCCCTATCAAGATTCTCTCCAACCCCCCATGTCACAGACGAGCAAGGGGCATCTCAGAGATCTCAGAGTGGCTGCCCCACTGCTCAGTACTTCCATTTTTCTGTCTCCTTCCACTTCTGGGCTTTATGAGGCTGGGAGCCTGGAAGAATCATTTGCCCTGAGTTCTGCATGCTTTTCTGCAGGAGAGGAAGCTCCGGACGGACATGGCCGCGAGGCGAACTAGAGTAGTCGGGGAGCTCTTACGGAGCGAGAGAAAATATGTGCAGACGCTGGAAATTGTGCGAGACGTTTACATGGCACCGCTGAGAGCAGCCTTGTCATCCAACAGAGCAATTCTGAGTGCTGCGAATATCCAGGTCATTTTCTCTGATATTCTGCAGATTTTAAATCTCAACAGGTAATTCCTGGGTACCTATCTTCTGAAATACTCATTACGCGGTGGGAGGAGCCCACTGGTACCTGCACAGAGCTCAGGTGGTCTCTGCCTCTCTCGGGGACCCTGAGCACCACACAGAAGAGGGAGAATTCTTGCCACAGGGCTGCCAGTAGTGATGACTCTCAGGGGCTTGTCCCTCCCTCACTTCAAAGCTCTGTACTAGGAGTGGAGTTCAGGGCCAGGGGATTCTGTATTCAATATATTGTCGTGCAAAAGACAAGACAGTATGTTTAGTTGAGCAATGGCAAAGGAACCTAAGGATTTAATGCGACTAAGTCACTAGGATACTTTGCTTAGAGAATCCAAGGTCAGCTTAATAACAGTAGGTATTCTGAGTATGTAACAGGACCCAGAGGAAAGAGGTCATTTGCTCTGGGGGTAAAGGAAGACAAACTAAGCTTGTGCTTCTCTTCCAATAACACTCTAGACCAGTGTTTTACAACTGCCAGTGCACCAGAAGTTTCACGCCGGTCTGAGAAAGAGCTGACCCCCCTGATGTTGTACGAAGATTACAGACCCAGTGATCTTAGTCAAATTTGCTTATGCTCAGGGTGATTTCTTAGCAGTCCCTGAAATAATTCTCCTATTTTCACCAGTCCCTAAGTGTAAACAGGTTGATACCCATTGCTGTAGATGACCGGGAACAAGTTTCTTATCCTCAGTAGGCCCCAACTCCTACAAAATATAGGGGTTGAACTGGGCCTCTTCTAGTTTCCAGGGCCTGTGATTGCTGTACAAGAGATAACAGATCCACAGAGAAAGTGGCCAGGGGAAGGTTATGGCCACGTAATGTGAGTTGAGCACTCTGCTCTGAAGACTGTAAGAAACCTTCCCAGCCTGCCTGGCTGGCCCTGTGGGAATGGGCCAGAGGCAGCCTGTGGCGGCCAGCCTGGGGGAGGCGGCCTGTGGCGGCCAGCCTGGGGGAGGCGGCCTGTGGCGGCCAGCCTGGGGTTCTGACTTAAGAAATTGAGGTGGAGAGGTGGGATTCCACCACTGCCCACCTACTTCCTCATTCTCCAGCTCCTCCTATCCTGTCAAGTCTGTACTGCTCTCTATCAGGTCAGCAGTATTTGACAAAAGGCCAGCCATAGGGGACTAGGCTGAGAGAGGCCGCACTAGTGACAAGCTCTGTCGTTGAGTGTACAGGTTACCGCCGGCCTGTATTTCACGGTCACGCCTTTCTCATATTGCAGGCAGCTTCTCGATACCCTGAGAGACCGACTACGGGAGTGGGGCCCAGCTCACTGTGTGGGAGAAATATTCATGAAATTTGGAAGCCAGCTGAACACTTATACCAATTTCTTCAACAATTACCCTGTTGTTCTGAAAACTATTGAGAAGGTAAATGATTGAGTTACTATCCAGGCATTTATGAAACCTGAGCTTCAAAGGAAGTTCTGTGTGTGATCCAGGGCCTAGGATTAAGAGGAAAGACTTCTTTCCTATTCTTAGCTTCTAGATCTACTCCTCCGGTTTACTGTGAGCTCTGAGGACGGAGGCTCTGACATTTAATTTTTTATCATTCGGGGCTAGCACAGTGCGTGACACAGGAGGACCCAGAAACTGGTTGTCGGACTGAATTAATCCTCATACGAGTTGTCAGATTTCCATCCTCTGCAGACACCCTGTGGCTCCGTTTCAGGGAAACCTGTAACAGTTAGATAGACTGTGAGCTCCGACTCCCCCTGCCACTACAGACGCGTGTGACCTTGACAAAGTCACCTCTTATAAAGTAAAGGAATTCGTAATCCATGTGTCTTGGAATAAGGGTACTCAATTTGTGCTATCATGTATGAATGCGGCATTTCTGTCTTACATTCCTTAGAGCAGTGGTCCCCAACCTTTTTTGGGCCACGGACCAGTTTAATGTCAGAAAATATTTTCACGGACCAGCCTTTAGGGTGGGACGGATAAATGTATCACGTGACCGAGACAAGCGTCAGGAGTGAGTCTTAGACAGATGTAACAGAGGGAATCTGGTCATTTTTTAAAAATAAAAACATCGTTCAGACTTAAATATAAATAAAACGGAAATAATGTAAGTTATTTATTCTTTCTCTGTGGACCGGTACCAAATGGCCCACGGACTGGTACTGGTCCGCGGCCCGGGGGTTGGGGACCACTGCTTTAGAGGGTGCATTGTGACATGTGTTCCGTCATCGGAGCAGGAACATCCGCTTTCCTCTGCATCACTTCCTGTTCTTGCTGGGATCTCTTCTGGTGGCCAGCAAATCCCTCTTTCTTCCAGCCTCAATTTGTATCAAAAGTGCAGCAGGAGAGGCTACCTTGCCACACGGGGGCCCACGTCTGCCACGTCCACTTCTGCTGTGTCTGCACTGAGGTCTCGGCCGATTCCTGACCTCGGACATCTCCCTTCAGAGCACACTTCTCACCCCACCCACAGGGCTTAACACTGCTGGACCATGACATTATGTCTTGACCATGAAGACAAGAATTCAAGTGTCACTCATTATCAGAAACAAATTGGTCCCCAAAGTTTCATAGTTATGGATGATAATGATATCTGTTTCACTAGCAAAGGGTGTACATATAAGGACTCAATAATTGCTAGCTATTAATATTATTGAAATCAATGTATTTGATTTCTGAAAATTAATATTATTGCCTTCTTTTAGGCATGTACTCACTGAGAAAAATAGGTACTTCTAGGTACTTTAATGGTGATGAATGCTTTTAAAATCAATGTTAAACACTATGGAGCACCTTTACAATGTTACCCACGATTAACAGGGTAATTGTGGTTGACAGGTGAACACCATTAATAGTCTTTTTACATAAGGAAATAACTTTTACTCTGTGACAGGCATTTCATGAATGGGATTTATTTTTCCTTCACCTCAAGAGTTGGGTATGATATCCATGAGAAAACTGAGGCTCCAGGGAGTTAAGTCACTGAACAGGGTCACAAAGAATTGGGTAGAATGAGATTAACATTCTGAGTCTAATCCAGGCCTCCCTGGGTGCAAAGCTGTTTTCCTTCATCTGTCCTGAAAGATCAAGTTCAATGAACAGGGTTAGGTCTGGGGTACAAATGTATCACTATGCTTAGTTGACTAATAAGCAATAATAATGCTTTGACAAGATGTCAATGCTGCCCTCTTGCTTTGAGTGCTTCGTGGACCTGGGCTGCCCGGTGGAATGGAAATGCTTTGCAACCGCTGTGTAGAGCAGAATGTTGACCATATCACGCTCACCTTTAGTGCAGAGACATGATACCAGCGTTCAGAGCGTTCCTGAAGAGGCACGATAAGACCACTGTGACCAACATGCTGAGGTCAGTTCTGGGGGGGAGCGCAGCCCAGGCACCCCGAGGGCAGGGCATCCTGTGACCTTCGGAAAGAGACCGTGCCCTTCTCCATGCCTCTCACAGCCTGCCGGAGCTGCTCCTGTACCCATCCCGAAGATTTGAGGAATATGTTCATCTCCTCTATGCTCTGAGGCTTCATGTTCCTGCAGAACACGTTGACCGTAGGGACCTGACCACTGCAATTGATCAAATAAAAAAATACAAAGGTTATATAGATCAGGTTGGTTGCTAGCAAGACTCTGTGTCCTTTAAAAATGTTACAGTGCTCCTTTGGTACTCCAAGATTGTGAAATACTTGATCCTCCTGGGCTGTTCTTCAAATTCTTTCATCCTTTTAATGTGAAATCATTGTGTTCAGAGCCTTGAAGCACTGAAGGCATCTGTTTTAAGTCAAATAACATGAGACAGAATGTTTTCAGATGACTCTACAAGTACAATAAAACCTTTATTAATATAAAAGTTTGAAGAATGGGGTATTTTGATTGATTTTTCTAGAGGACTAAAAGAAAAAAAAATCCTTTGTTTCTAAAAGAACTTCTTAGATTTCCTGCCTGAGTGAATCAGTTCACGGAGTACCTTTAAGCATCTGAAATCACCTTGGTGATGTACATTCTTCTGCATGGGTGTCCAGGCGGAATGTAAACTGATGAAACACTATGCCCAGAAGATGCTTTTTAAAAAACCACAGCCCTGTCATTTGCCACTTTCTTTTAAAACATTGGGAACATGAATTAGATTCTTATTATGATTTATCAAAATACCAAGCCCTATTTCAAGTGCCATGGAATCTTATAAATCTATTTTTATGCATACAAGTTTCATAGTTTTATTTTGCCTAAAATCACTGTTTTCTAGATGAAGCAGAACATCAATATGAAAGATCAGCTGTCAGACATCCAGAGAATCATCTGGGGGTGCCCTGTACGTATTCTGCTGTGCTTGCTACAGCTCGTGCCCATGAATGACCCTCATGTCATTGGCCAAAGGAGACATACAGGCATCAAATCAGCTGACATCTGCTGCATGCCTGCTATGTGCCTGGTGCGCTGAGCTCTCACACTTCACATCCTTCGTATCTGCAAAGCATCTGTAGGAGAAGAGGCACAGGTGGCCTTGACCCTAGCCCTTAACTTTTCTGCAGTCTTAACTCCTTGCTTGGTACTACGGTGATCACGACCCCCTTTGAGGAAAGGGGCCGTGTCTTCTACTGTTCTATATTTCCCTGTGCACACTGCCTGGTGTAGGATTTTACACACTGAGGATACCTGAAAAAAATCTCAGAAATCTTTACTGGCTGTTACCTACAGAATTTCGTCTGGTCCATTCTACCTTCTCTCTTTCTGCTTTTCTAGCACTTTATAAGCAAAACACATGGATCTACTCACAATTCTCTGGTGATGTTAGCCTCTCCTCACACATATTTGCTTTGCCCATACTCTTCCTTGAAAATTACCTTCTCTAGGCCCTGGCCGGTTGGCTCAGTGGTAGAGCGTCGGCCTGGCGTGCAGAAGTCCCGGGTTCGATTCCTGGCCAGGGCACACAGGAGAAGCGCCCATCTGCTTCTCCACCCCTCCCCCTCTCCTTCCTCTCTGTCTCTCTCTTCCCCTCCCGCAGCTGAGGCTCCATTGGAGCAAAGATGGCCCGGGCGCTGGGGATGGCTCCTTGGCCTCTGCCCCAGGTGCTAGAGTGGCTCTGGTTGCAATAGCAACGCCCCAGAAGGGCAGAGCATCGCCCCTGGTGGGCATGCCGGGTGGATCCCGGTTGGGCGCATGCGGGAGTCTGTCTGACTGTCTCTCCCCGTTTCCAGCTTCAGAAAAATACAAAAAAAAAAAAAAAAAAAAAATTACCTTCTTTTCCGACTCTGCTGGATACAAACTCCTATTCATCCTTTACAAATCCAGTTCAACCATCATCTTCCTTATAGTTTTTCCCAACATCTCCAGCTCTGCGTTGCCTCTTCCCAGGTCTCCTGCAGCAACCTGAACATCTGTCACATTTTATTGCAGTATTTTATTCACAAGGCTGGGAATTCTATCAGCTGTGAGCTATGATTTAGTTGTCTTCTAGTGTTTGGCATATAATAGGAGCCCAATGTATAAATTATATTGAGTTAAAGCAGGGGTCGGGAACCTATGGTTCATGAGCCAGATGTGGCTCTTTTGATGGCTGCATCTGGCTCACAGACAAATCTTTAATAAAAAAAATAACGTTAAAAATATAAAACACAGCGGTAGAGCGTCGGCCTAGCGTGCGGAGGACTCGGGTTCGATTCCCGGCCAGGGCACACAGGAGAAGCGCCCCTTTGCTTCTCCACCCCTCTGCCGCGCTTTCCTCTCTGTCTCTCTCTTCCCCTCCCGCAGCCAAGGCTCCATTGGAGCAAAGATGGCCCGGGTGCTGGGGATGGCTCTGTGGCCTCTGCCTCAGGCGCTAGAGTGGCTCTGGTCGCAACATGGCGACGCCCAGGATGGGCAGAGCATCGCCCCCTGGTGGGCAGAGCGTCGCCCCCTGGTGGGCGTGCCGGGTGGATCCCGGTCGGGCGCATGCGGGAGTCTGTCTGACTGTCTCTCCCCGTTTCCAGCTTCAAAAAAATGAAAAAAAAAAAAATATATATATATATATATGTATATAAATAAAAATATAAATATATATATATAAATATATATATAAATAAATATATAAATATAAATATATATATAAAAAATATAAATATATATATATATATAAAACATTCTCATGTATTACAATCCATTCATTTCCTACTGCTCATGTTCATGGTTGCGGGTGGCTGAAGCCAATCACAGCTGTCCCCTTTGGGACAACACCAAATTTTTATTGGATAATGCGTAACGTACACGGGTCGTTGTATGGCTCTCACGGAATTACATTTTAAAATACGTGGCGTTCATGGCTCTCTCAGCCAAAAAGATTCCCAACCCCTGAGTTAAAGTATCAAGTGATTGGAAAGTTATTTTTATTTGGTCAAATTGGGGAAGCCAGATGGAGTTGTTTCATTACAGTTTAGATCTGCATATTTTGGTAGGGAAAGTGGAGTTGATTTGATTACAGAAAGTCCACAATCTTGGAACTCATGGAGTCCATAGAACTTAATCTCTGGATCACTGTTCATACCAAGTGATCACCTCCATGGCTACATCAGTGCAAGGGCCTGACTGCTTAATTTGTAACAATTTGTTTCCTTCCTTTTCTTGATAGATTGCTTCTTGTTCACCACATTCCCACTTTATTTTTGATGCTAAGAAAACATTTATAAATAAAACAATTTCAGTAGTTTAAGAAATTAGACAACACCCTAAAATATAGTTTTTATTATCAATTTTGTTGTCTTCCTAAAGAAAACCTATTTTATGAACTATAGGAACATTCACTTCTTCATATTTGAACTGAGTTCTACTCAACACATATGGTGGGATAAAAAAATGGTACTGCAGTAGGGGGGCTTCTTATTTGCTAAATATTTATGTATGTTTCTAATTTTGTTTTTGATTTCATAGACTCTATTAGAAGTAAACAGATACCTGATTAGAGTCCAAGATGTAGCCCAACTTCACTGCTGTGATGAGGAAATAAGTTTTCCTTTAAGGTAAACATCTAAATACTTACAGCTGTGACTATCATCTTAACCCTGCATCCAGTACAATGTCTGACATAGTATAAATTTACGATAACCTGTGTGTTGAACTGAAAAGTTACACACATACCCTCTGAGATAAGGTAAGATGCTTTACAGCCTTATTTGAATTCCAGGCAAAATCAGAGACAATGAATGGTCTCTGCCAGGACTACAAACTACACAGAAACAGAAATTCTGAAAGTCACTTTCCTACTGAGAGGTGATTCAAGTGTTGTGGAATATCACGTGAATGATCTGCTCAACTATAAGAAAGAGAACACCAGTTCATTATCCTTAGATAGTTATTGTGGTCAGTATTCAAAAGGTCTCACCTTAAGGCCACCATTGTATTGAAGTCTCGCCATATCTACTTTGTATATTGCTCACAGTAATGCAAGAACAAAATCTAGGAAGGTGTCAACTTCTATAAACTAGAGCAGGGGTCCCCAAACTTTTTACACAGGGGGCCAGTTCACTGTCCCTCAGATCATTGGAGGGCCGGACTATAAAAAAAACTATGAACAAATCCCTATGCACACTGCACATATCTTATTTTAAAGTAAAAAAACAAAACGGGAACAAATACAATATTTAAAATAAAGAACAAGTAAATTTAAATCAACAACCTGACCAGTATTTCAGTGGGAACTATGCTCCTCTCACTGACCACCAATGAAAGAGGTGCCCCTTCCGGAGGTGCGGTGGGGGCCGGATAAATGGCCTCAGGGGGCTGCATGCAGCCCGCGGGGCCGTAGTTTGGGGACCCCTGAACCAGAGCCTACTTTTTCCCTGTAGAACAAAGATGGGCACTGTTTTTGGAAAGGGTCAGATAGTAAACATTCTGGGTCTTGCTGGCCAAATAATCTGTGTAGCAACTACTTAACTTTGTCACTGAAGCATAAAATCAGCTATATAATCAATACAATACATAACAAGTACAATCTTTATAAATAAAGTAATACATAAATGAGTGTGGTTATGTTCCTGATTATCAGAATTTATTTTACCTTCATAGAATATATTTTACTTTAAACACTCTTCCTCCTTTCATATAAATTCAAGTTTCTGACCTATATAATTTTCCATATCTCTGAAGAACTTCCTTTAACATTTCTTTCTAGGCAGGTCAACTGGCAATGAATTCCCTCGATTTTTGTTTGTATGAGAAAGTCTTGTATGATCATTTCACTGACTACAGAATTCTAGGTTGGTAGGCTTTTTCTTTCAACACTTTACTCCACTGTCTTCTTACTTGCGTGGTTTCTAAAGAAGAGTCCAGTGTAATTCTTATTCTTGTTCCTCTCTAAGTAGGGCATTTTTCATTTTTGTTTTTTGTATTCTCTGCGTTCTTTCAAGATTTTGTCTTTGATGCTTTGGAGTTTGAATGTGATATGGCAACATGTAGATTTTAAGGTATTTATCCTGTCTGGTATTCTCTTGTCTTCCTGGACCTGTCATTTGGTGTCTGTCAAGATTTTGAAAAATTCTCAGGCATTATAACTTCAAATATTCCTTCTGTTTCTCTTTCTTCTCTATTTGATTCTTCTATTAGACATACATCTTTTGTAATTGTCCCACATTTCCTAGATGTTCTGTTTCCTTTTTAGTTTAGTAAGTTTCTATTGTGTATCTGCAGGCTCACTGATTCTTCCTTGGCTTTGCTGATAAGCATATCAGAAGTATTATTCATCTGTTAAGAGTTTCTGATTTCTAGAATTTCCTTTTAATTTCACAGCATTATTATTTCTATTTCTATTACCCATATATTTTTGCACATTATCTACTTTCCCCAGTAGATGCTTAACTTACTTATCATAATCTTAAATTCCGAACTCTACCAGGTGAGAGCCTGGCTTTGAGGTTTGCCTTGTCTTATCACTGTTTTTTCGGCTCCTAACATGCCGTATGGCCAGTGGTCGCGGCCGTCACAGCTGCCATTCAGGTGCAGGTTCCTATTAGATTTGGATAGATGGCAGTGAAACTGCAGAGCCGAAAACTGGTGGGCCATGCCTTTATTCTAGCCTCACACAGGCGGGCGAGTAAATACACACAGCGGGGAAACACTTCCCTTTCCATTCAGAGCTCTCAAAGCCACACTGACTTTCTCCCGGTTTTGCTGGCATCAAAGGCCCTACCAGCTCAGTTTCTCTGGTTCCCATCTCCTTCTCTGCACAAACTGGCTTCTCCTTCAGCACCCCGCCATCTTGGCTCCTTCTCCCTGCAACAACATGGTCTCCTTCTTCTTAAAACTTTTTGGCACAAAACCCCTCCTCCAGCAAACATTAGCATAACCAAGCCCCTTCCTAAGCAGAAAGGTAATTAGTCATATCACCTGGCAGCATCATCATGTGGGCAGCGGCCATTTTTAACAATAAAAATGAGCAATGCAGCCTGACCAGGTGGTGACGCAGTGGATAGAGTGTCGGACTGGGATGCAGAGGACCCAGGTTCGAGACCCTAAGGTCGCCAGCTTGAATGCGGGTTCATCTGGTTTGAGCAAAGCTCACCAGCATGGGCCCAAGGTCGCTGGCTTGAGCAGGGGTGTGTGTGTGTGTGTGTGTTACTCAGTCTGCTGTAGCCCCAAGGTCAAGGCATATATGAGAGTAAAATCAAATAACACAAACTTTACAAACTTATTTGCCCAACACATGCCTTGTAATTTTTTTGTTGCAAGCCAGACATAATGTGTCAGATAAAAGAAACTGAAGTAAATAGGCTCTTAGTGTAAGATTTTATGTTTACTTGGCTATACGTCTGCCTGTGTTTCCATTTATTATAGCTGTGGTGTTAGAAGTTTCAATTTTTCCAGGTGTCCTTGTTTTTATCTTTCCTGTTGTCACTGGGTTTTCTAGAGATCCTTTAAATGGAGTCTGAGCCTTCCTGTTCTTTTTAGTTGTAACCCCTGTTATTATAAAGAATCCTATTGATGTGGTGATAAAATCTGAGGGGGAGGGTAAGAGTTCTATACTCCTATGATTTGGTCTGTGTTTTAGTGTCCCTGTGCCCCTGAGCTATGACCTTCTCAGAAGCTTCGCAGCTTTTCCATCTCCTCTAAGACACGACAGGGAAGCTAGAAGACCTGGAGTTGGGTATTTCTTCCCCCATGTTGTCTAGGTTCTGGTAAAAGTTTCCCTTCAGGGCAGGCCTTCGTTAAGGAGAATAACACTCTCTGGGCATGTTTCCAATGGTAGCTTTTCTCCACCTTACTGGGAGATGAGAAGATTTTTCTTAGATCTTCACAGTAGGAATCTGGTGGGACTCCTGGAGGTAAAACTGATGCAGGTGGGAAGAGGATCTCCCTGAAGCTAGGCCTTCAGGAGCTTTTCATCTCTTAACAAGCTCAGAATCTCTAGCAATTAGTCAATTACTCTTCAAATATTCTTACCCAATGCCTGCTCTAGTGGGCAGTTTCTGCTTCCAGTAAGCCCAGCTCTCCAGCTTTTAGAGTAGTGGTTTGCCTTATGGCCTCAGCTCCCTGATAATCTAATGAGAGTTGTTGATTCTGAAATTTTCAGCTTTTTTTGTCGTTGTGAGGATGGAAATGATGATTTCCAAGTTCTTTGCATGTACACCAGAAACTAGAAGTCTCAAATATTAGAGTTTAAATGTCTGTCTCCAGTGTTTAAGAGCACATCTGAGAATTTGAGCATAGTAAGGAAATATTATAATATTTTGCACTCTAATTATGAGGTACACTTATAAATAGACACTATAGCAGTGATTTGCCAAGCAATAAATATAAATATAATTTTACAGTAATGTTTGAATTAAATGCAAAACAGGTTTATATTCCAAAAGATATCACAAAATATATACCCTGCAATCTTGTTTTCTGTCATTTTAGAAAATCACATAAAACCCAGGAAATGACATTCCCATGATTTCCATCAGGAATTTCTACTTGGAAGAAACCTGGCTTATATTTATACATACAGCACCAACTCCCATGAGCATAAGGCTTCACAGTTTACCATATACTTTCACTTCTCTTATTTGATATAATTTTTTAATAGTCATTCCATGAGGAAGGTAGGTCTGGAACCAGGTTTATGGATGGGGAATCTGTACTTAAGCAAGTTGTCTGAGATCACACAACCAACCAGTGCTGGTCTAGAATTCTAAACCAGGCCTCAGGGCTCTACCCACTGATCAGACCGGCATGTGGAAAGCTGAGCCAGCCTTCCTCATAATAAATTCACCAATATAGCTGAAATTGCTAAACAGATAAATTACTAATCAATATGATCTGTGAGAGAGCAAATAATATTTTGTTTTTTGTATTTTTCTGAAGCTGGAAATGGGGAGGCAGTCAGACAGACTCCCGCATGCGCCCGACCGGGATCCACCCGGCACGCCCACCAGGGGACGATGCTCTGCCCCTCTGGGGCGTCGCTCTGTCGCGACCAGAGCTACTCTAGCGCCTGGGGCAGAGGCCAAGGAGCCATCCCCAGCGTCCGGGCCAACTTTTGCTCCAATGGAGCCTCGGCTGCAGGAGGGGAAGAGACAGACAGAGAGGAAGGAAAGGGGGAGGGGTGGAGAAGTAGATGGGCACTTCTCCTGTATGCCCTGGCCGGGAATCGAACCTGGGACTTCTGCACGCCAGGCCGACGCTCTACCACTGAGCCAACCGGCCAGGGACTGCAAATAACATTTGCACTATAAATGAAATAATTTGCTCTGGGTACAGATAAAGTCAGAATCATTTTATAGATGGGAAATTCAGAGGTATTTGTCTATGTACACAGCCCACAGAATTTTGGATATATTAAACTTTTAGAATACTTTACGCACCTTGAAACCTTTATTGTTTTTTCAGAAACATCCATTTTCATTTATGTGACTTTAAGTTTGCTGACTTTTTTTTTCCCCCCGAAGTGAGAAGCAGGGGGAGGCAGATAGACAGATTCCCACATGCATCCAACCGGGATCCACCCGACATGCCCACCAGGGGATGATGCTCGGCCCATTTGGGCCATTGCTCTGCTGCAACCGGATTCATTCTAGCACCTGATGTGGAGCCATGGAGCTGTCCTTAGCACCCGGGCCAACTTTTCTCCAATGGAGCCTTGGCTAAAGGAGGGAAAGAGCGAGAGCGAGGGCGAGAGCGAGGGCGAGAGCGAGGGCGAGAGCGAGAGCGAGAGAGAGAGAGAAAGGAGAGGAGGAAGGGTAGAGAAGCAGATGGGCACTTCTCCTGTATGCCCTGGCTGGGTATCGAACCCAGGGCTTCCACACGCTGGGCTGACGCTTTACTAAGTTTGCTGATTTTTAATGTCATTTTGCCCCTATCTATAGGGTCTCCCCAAAGTTACAAAAGTAGAGTCCTCTATGGCTGGTGACTAGTGCCTTGAATTGCCAAGTAGAGGCCAGAGTTTTCTTGAGGAAAAACCCACTACAATGCCAAAAATGCAGCTTCCTTTCCTTTTGGCTTTATCTAAAGAGACCTACAGTCATTTACCATGGCTACTATGCATCAGGGTAAGAGAAAAACCTAGACTTCTCAGGGATACTTAACTGTGGCTCTGAATTGACTATTTTCTTGAGGACCCCAAAAGCCACTATGATCCACTGGTCAGAGTGTGAATGACAGTGGAGGGAGGCTATAGTTCAAGTTAGCTTACAGAACCAATGGTCTACTGTTGTCACTTCATGCCAGAGCTTATATTCTGAAATGTCTTTTAAAGTTTTATGTATTTATAAAAGTTGGGTACTTGGTCTCCTAGGCTGGCTAATGTAATAAACAACAAAATATTTCTAAAGTGGTATTAAGAACTTAAAGTATACTTGACCTGTTCTGTATTGCTGAGTCATTGAACCTATTTGTGAATAAGCAAAGGAATCTTATCCCAGTTCAGGGAAAACACTACCTGCGGAGCTGGTTCTTCTGGATGTGAACAGAAGCAGTTTTCTGAAACCCTAGTAGGACCCATAGTTTCCACTTCTGTGGCTCCATTTTGACAATGTGAAAGGTGAAATTATTTGCTTTTGCATATGTGCAGAAATTTAAAAATTTTTAAAGGTTCTGATATTTTTTGTCTTTGGATGAAAATTGTTGGAGATCTTGGGGGGGCCTCAGTTTAGTAAATAGCTTTTGAAAAGCTTTTTTTTCCTAGAGAAAGCTCAGATGGATATGTATTTTAAATAGCACTCTAATGATCAAATTTAAATAAAAACTTCTTGGTGTGTTTATCTTTACCTGCTCACGTTCTCAGATTACAAGTGGCCTCAACTTCGAACTCAATTAATGTGCCTTCTCCTCCCACCCTGGGCCAACCACTGACCTTGTCCAAGTGGGTCACAAAACTGAAATTCTCGTTCCTTTACATCTACTCTCAATGTTGTCCCTTCCAAAGGAAAAATAAAACAAAACTATTTACTAAAGCAAACACCCCTTTCAAAACCACTTCTTCAAAACATTGTTGTAGGTAACTTCTTGGGTAATTCACATAAAACAGCAAAGTTTTATTGGAGCTTTAAACATTTTCTAAATTGGTTTGATAGAGGAAATAATTGTTCTTCTCAGTGATAAAGTATTGTCAAAAAGGACCAAGAAGGTGGATAGTTTTGTCACCTATTTAAAGTGGCCTTTCACCTCGTGTCACCCATCATATATATTATGTACCTTCTGCTTTTCTTGCCTCCTTTCTCCTTCATCCCAAGTTCTCTTTGATTGATTAATGTCACAATAACTATCAACTTGATGTAGGATATCATCCCTCGCAAGGTATCAGTATATGTGTAGCATCCCATTCCTTTTAGCCTGAATCATAACCAGAGATGAGAAGGAAATACATGAAGAAGAGTTGCCTCTAGTGACTGAATGGACCATTTCTGTCTATCCAAACACCTAACACGACTTGTACTTCCTAACACTCTCCATATAGCTGAACCTGAGATGCAGTATCCCTTAAAAATGTCGGAATCCCTGATCCAGTATTTTGTCCAGCTTGTAGGCATGGTTGTAACTAGTAGGTATCTCACTACTCAGTGTGGTCTGCATATCAGCATGCCAGGGAGTTAGTAGAAATAAACAATCTTGGACTACTCTCCCTTTATTAAATCAGAATTTGCACTTTAACAAAATCTCTAATCCAGATGTATATTAAAGTTTGTACTACGTACAAGTCAGTATCATATAAAGTAGACTCTAAATATGAAATGTAGCAGCTTTTACGGAGAATAATCTGGAAGGTTTTGATAAAAATACACAAATCCTTTCACTGATCAACCCTACCATTAGTAATCCTATGAAAATAGCTCATGTAAATAATTTGTTTATATGTGAGGATTAGTTTATTCCAACATTGCACATAGTGACAATAAAGAACAAATAAAAGGAGAAAGGAGGAAAGACTCAAACCTACAAACAAAGCAAATGCCCATCAAAAGATGAGTTGAATAAATAATGGTCCATCTCTACCATGAATATCATTTAGCTATTAAAAAAAAATGAATTAAAGCCATACCAGTTTATTTGATTTCCATTGCAGAGAAAAGCAGAAAAAATTGTGACTATTACCACTTTTGTAAAATAATGGCAAAGTACCTATAAGTAGATGTATGAATATATATATCTGTATACATGTGACTACCTGAGCAGATAAAAAGAAATTGGGAAGATCTATACTAGTTTGGTATCTTGGGTGACCTAGTCCTAGTGGAGGGATGTGATGTTACTTTAGCATTTACTGAAACTATATGCGGATCTAAATTGACAATTTAAAATTTTTTTAAAAAGGTGAAGATAAGCTTCCTCTGAACAGCTAGTAAACTGACTCCCTTCCTTAAAGCAACTGCGGACTGGTTGATGCTTTTAAGAGAAAATACATTTTTGGTAATCCTCCATCAAAACCCTGGACTTGCTTTACTTCGCCGCTGCTGGTGGCTAGCTCCTCGCTGGAACACCAGTTGGTGCTCTGTTGAGTATTCACACAGATAACTCATACTAGTAGTGTGCAGCGAAACCTGCCCGCCTTGGCTCCGATGCCAAGAACAGCAGGGCACAGATGGAGCTGTGGACCCATTTTGCCTGCTGGTTCATTTGACCACGGTCCTAGCAACCTCAGTGGAAGTCAGGAGCTACTTAAGTCTAACCTTTCATACTGCCGAGGTTACATATCAATTTCCCTCCCTCCAATCAAAACTAGAAATTCATCTTTCCTACCAGTAGTTAAATGCTCTACTTGTCACTTTGTGCCACAATGGTTCTTCACCCAACCTGTTGCCTTTACAGATGAAAGCAAACAAAATTTATTTCCCCCAGATTTGCCTAAATATATCAAATACAAAATATCAAATTTTCCAACGAGCTGCCTGACCAGGTGGTGGTGCAGTGGATAGAGCATCGGAATGGGATGCGGAGGACCCAGGTTCAAGACCCCAAGGTCGCCAGCTTGAACGCGGCGGGCTCATCTGGTTTGAGCGAAGTTCACCAGCTTGGATCCAAGGTCACTGGCTTGTACAAGGGGTTACTTGGTCTGCTGAAGGCCCACAGTCAAGGCACATATGAGAAAGCAATCAATGAACAACTAAGGTGTCGCAATGAAAAACTGATGATTGATGCTTCTCATCTCTCTCCGTTCCTGCCTGTCTGTCCCTATCTATCCCTCTCTCTGCCTCTGTCTCTGTAAAAAATAAAAATTAAAAAAAATTTTTTTTCCCCAACAAGCTTAGAGACACAGCTTTGGTAGGACTTACGTCATAAAGGAGGGAGAGCTGTGTCCGCTCACACCGCGCGTGAACCCTTCTGAAACTGCCCCTTCTCCACTTTAACACAGGTTCTACGAACATTTCCGGGACCTCAGTCTCTTCCTCTTCAATGACGCCCTGCTTGTTTCTAGTCGGGGCACATCTCATACTCCGTTTGAAAGGACTTCAAAATCCACCTACCAGTTCATCGCATCAGTGGCCCTTCACAGGTTACTGGTAGAAGATATTCCAGATTCCAAATGTATGTATTTTCCCTTCCAAGAGTTTAATTACTTTCAAAAGCTACATTCTGTAAAGCTCATTAACTATTAAAACAGAAAAGTAGGAAAGGGGCTGGAATTATAATTTGCAGTTGGTAAATAATTCACCAGGTATTTTTAGGACTTCATTAATGTAAATTTTCAGTTACCTGAAAGAGCAAGAGAAAGATATGCTGGCATCGTCAGATACGCACCCTGGACATTAGGAAGTTTCAAAGTTCACAAAGGGAGGCATGGCCCTACATCAGCGTGAGGGATTCTTGAAGCAGTTGGACAGGAGAGCCGGAGCCCTTAACCACTACTCTGTAGTACGGTTTGTGGATGTTACAGTTTTAGACTTTTACCTATGATGTTTCCATTGTACTAGAACTCCATACTGCCTATGGGTATTACTATACTGCTTACAAAATTAGGGGTTATCTTATTGCTTCATATTCATTTTGAAAATATCCCCTAATTTTTGTGAGCAGTATACGTATTTTAGATTGTTTCCATTCTTCTAGAACTAAGTGATTATTACAGATTGGACCGTATCTTTTCCTAAATTCTTATTTGAGAGTAAAGGAGAGATATCAACAGATTTGCAAAGGATGTAAAAAAGGTATTGTAACAAACATTTCATTCATAATAACTTCAATAGAAATGTTATAAAAAAATTACTGACTTCAACCTAAACCTACTGTGTCCATTTTTAGTTATCCTACAGTCAACTTCCCACGTTTAGAATGACCCATATATCTATTTCCTGTATTTGTTAGGCCAGGCAACCTGAATGGAGCACTCTCATTACAGTATTTTTCATTGCATGTAAAGGAAAGGTTCAAGCTGGAACCAAGATCTCAGAGAAAATACGAATCTAAAAAAGACTGCTTCTCATTAGTTTCAGCCCCATTTTAAACCAGAGCCTGAGAAAAAATGAAAACCAAGTGTGGGGACAAATTTTTACACCTCAAAGACAAACTCGGATAAAATGGGTTACTTGCCTATAATCACTGCATATGTTTAAAAGTGTATGACTCCCTTTAGTCAGCTATGATGTCAGTGGTTTTTAACCTTTTTCATCTCATGGCATACATAAATTACTAAAATTCTACAGCACACCAAAATATGTATTTTTTGCCGATCTAACAACAAAAAATAGGTGTAATTCCGATTCATTCACGCCGGATGGCTATTGTATTGGCTGTTGTCATTTTCTTAAATTTGACAATCCAAAGGAAAAGAGGTCAGTGCCCCTGACTAAATAGTTAGGGAGTCCATGTTTAAAAAATTCTTGTGCCACACTGGTGTGCTGCAACACTGGTTGAACATCACTGCCCTATGTTAAAATACCATCCTGTAACCTAATAGGTAGTGGGCATTCAGCTAAATAGGTGGCTTAATTCTGTCACTGGCCCTCATGCCAAAGTTGTCTAGGTCTAGCTCTCAGCATCTCTGGCTGTATCTGTTAGTAAAGACCCTTATTGGTCCCAGTTCCTTCTGAAGTAGCCAAGGCAAAGAATTAAAGAACACTAAATCATCTATCACTCAGTCTCTATATATGCTTGCTAATTATAATACAGAGAATATTATTTTAAGATTATCACATATTTGAATTACTCAGTAATTTTAAGTTATATCCTAAACTGGATTTGTATTTGAATTCCTTTTTAGTATTCAAAGCTTATTAAAGACTTGGCCAATTCTTGAATTTTAAAACAATTTCTTCTTTGGATTACTTTCAAAGGTTAATTAGTGTACCTCATATCTTTACAGATATCAAGAATGCATTTATTCTTCAAGGTCCAGAACGTGAATGGGTTTGTGCCACAGAAGCTGAGGACGACAAGTTCCTATGGTTGTCAGTACTCCAAAATGCAATCAAAAGTGCTATGCAGAAATGAGACTGGACTTGAAAAAAGAATCAGGGCTGCCCGCTCTCCTTGGCAAAGGTAGACAACATGTATTTTCTGTTTCACGTTGAGATCCATCATGGGATGAGTTAGGGTGGCCCATAAGTTTCTTCCTAACTTCATTATGCTGTTATGTGAAATGCACAATAAAAACAAGGTGAGTCCCAAGATTTTGAACCACCTCTGTTGAAAGTTATTTTTCATGGACAGTATGTTACCTGACTGACAATACCTGACAGAACAAGCATGTTGTGTATTTAAAGTTTTGTCATAGCCCTGGCCGTTTGGCTTAGTGGTAGAGCGTCGGCCCGGAGTGTGGAAATCCCGGGTTCAATTCCCGGTCAGGTCACACAGAAGCGCCCATCTGCTTCTCCACCCTTCCCCCTCTTCTTCCTCTCTCTTCCCTTCCTGCAGCCAAGGATCCATCAGAGCAAAGTTGGCCTAGGTGCTGACGATGGCTCCATGGCCTCCGCCTCAGGCACTAGAATGGCTCTGGCCACAATGGAGCAATGGCCCAGATGAGCAGAGCACTGCCCCCGGGTGGGGATCCCAGTTGGTCACATGCGGGTGTCTGACTGCCTCCCCGCTTCTAACTTTAGAAAAATACAAAACAAAAATTTGTTTTATGCTCTAATAAAAAATAAGAAGAGTGAAAAGGATTTCTTAAATGGTCTAGAGGAATATTTTACTTTGTTGATGACCAACCATCTTTAACATTTTCGTTAAATTGATTTAAAAATATGTATAGGAAATATAAATGACAATTTACTTCAAAAACTTGTCATATATATCCATAATATAAGTGTACTCTCCCAGATAGCATTAAAAATACACCACTAAAGTACTAAAAAGTTTTCTGTAATTTTAAGTGTTCTTTGATTGCAAAATAAAATCCTTAAACCTTCCAAATGAGCTTTAAAAATCTGACATTGTTAAAAAGGCTATTCAAAGAAAAACCTTTAAAAAAAAGCATAAATAAATGGAAGCCTACCAAAACTTACCTGTAATAAAATTTTGTTGAATAAAAATAAATGGCCCTGGCCAGTTGCTCAGTGGGTAGAGCATCAGCCTGGAATATGGATGTCCCAGGTTCCATTTCCAGCTGGGCACACAGGAGAAGCGACCATCCATCAGTTTCTACTCCCTATCTCTGCTCCTTCTTCTTGCCCTCTTTCCCTCCTGTAGCCAGTGGCTCAATTGGTCTAAACATGGCCCCAGGCACTGAGGATGACCTGGTTGGTTCAAGCATGTCAGCCTCAGGCATTAAAAATAGCTCAGTGCTTGAACATCACCCCCAGAAGGGGTTGCCCAGTGGATCCCAGTTGGTGCACAAAGAAGGGAAGAAGGGAAGAGTGGGAGAGAGGGAGGAAGGGAAGGGAAGGAGAAGAAAGAAAGGGTAGGAAGAAAGGGAGAGAGAAATGACAAATGTTTCAGAAAAGAAAAAGAGCAAACTAGGTGTTGGGTAATTAATTTACAGGCCATTCTTTAAAGTCTTCATTTAATTACTTAACAAACTGAAGCATGACCTGTTAGCTACTTGGAAACTTTAGCTAATGTATGGAGTAATAATATTTTTATTTGTTAATGGAACATAAAATTTATATTAATCTAGGAAGCTATTAGTTGTCAGTTTCCTTTTTCTTCATATTCTCCTTTAAGATAATAAAATCTATTACTACACTGTAGGGTTGTGAACTAGATCTTTAAAATTTAAATTCTTGTTAAAAATTATACAAAACTTATTGTTTTATTAGTATAAAATCACACTTTTGGTTGTTATGATATTCCATGCAGCTTAACATCTATGATCCCACAGACAGAATAAACCATTAAAGAGAACATCTGTTATTAATCAGCAATGAATGCAAGTTTACAGATTTGATCAAAATGTACACACACACACACACACACACACACACACACACACACACACACACATCATACAGGCTAAAAGAAACCCTAAGACAGTTTATCATTCTGAATAGGGCACATTTCAGAAACTCCTTGTTAATAGGAAAAACCTATTGTGTACATGGCTATATAGAACAGGGGTCGGGAACCTTTTTGGCTGAAAGAACCATGAACGCCACATATTTTAAAATGTAATTTTGTAAGAGCCATACAACGACCCGTGTACCTTCCGCATTATCCAATAAAAATTAGGTGTTGTTCGGAGGACAGCTGTGATTGGCTCCAGCCACCCGCAACCACGAACATGAACGGTAGGAAATGAATGGATTGTAATACATGAGAATGTTTTATGTTTTTAACATTATTATTATTTTTATTAAAGATTTGTCTGCCAGCCAGATGCAGCCATCGGTTCCCGACACATTATATAGAACGAGTGAAAAGATAGCGGAAAGTAAACGAGAAACCCTAAGGAACTTCTATTTACTCAGAAATTTTAAAACATCCTTACATGAAAATAATTTCTGTAGAGACTGCTTTTAATTGAGTTAAGTGCATAAATCATGCAAAAAGTGGTGATGTTTGCAAGTGGAAGGTAGGTAGGTTGTTTGTGGTTTCAACACGTTCTATTCACATTAGGTTATAATTAAGAAAGGTCTGTCTTCATAGCTATTTCATGAGTTTGCTGCTGAATTAAAATCTCACACACAAATAATTAAATCACTTGTGAAACTGATCAAATTTTCCTGAAGAAAATATAGACTCTTAACCGCCAAGCTGTATGGAAAACCACATGACTTCAGAAAAATGCTGATTACCACAGAGCTTATGGTTAAAGAATGCCTTATCCAGTACCATTCTTTCAAATAAAAATATGAAATAGGAAACTCATTTTAAAGATTTTTACAAAATAAATATAGATGCTTTATGTGAAATATTTAACCTGACAAATTGAGTTTCCTTGTCTCCTTTTGCAAATATGCCTGAGATGTAAAGAGAGCCCCTCTGTAAATCAAATCAGTGTGAAGTTTTGGGCACGTAGGTCTAACGGACCAACGCTCTGTATTATCGATGCCCTGGAAGAACAAGGGTGGGCAGTGCCAACAAACACAATATACCCTCCAGGAAAAGTCATCTTGACCTTTTTATTGTTGAAATTAAAAAATAAAAGATACTTAAATACAATGGTGAACATATAGGGCAAAACAGAATCATAAAATTTAATGTTGAATTAAGCAGTGAGCTGAATGTTTCATTCTCCGAAATGGCTCGAACCCAAAACTGCTTAAAAATGGGTATGTTCACAGTTAACGGCAGTTGGCTTATAGGTGAGAGAATGGTCGGAGTTGTTCCAGTTGAACTTCCAGGGAAATTCTCTCCTCAAGAACATCCTGAAAAAGATGCAAAGCCAAGTTATGTTTCAACATATATGAAAACGAAGGCACATCTAAAAATAGCTCTGCAACAAGAAAACAATTTAAGTTTTTTAAGAAGATTAAGGGATAGTTGTTCATTTTTTAAAAAGATACTTCGCTTTAGAAATGTTTCTTTATGTAATACTAAAATATGCTGTTAAGATATTTTTCTTATTACATAAATCAGGGCAACAAAATGTTTTTTGTTTATTAGAAAAGCCAATATTGACAAATGATGGCTATTATACACGAATCCTGCAGGAAGCATACCCCCTGCAGTAACTGTAGATGAGTTAGTTAACATACAGCTAGTCTCGACTTAGGACCACGATTGGTTCCGACAGACCGGTCGTAACATGATTTGGTCCTAAGTTGAGTAGGCTATATGTACAGTACTGTGAAATGATGTTATAAAAATCTTTAAGTCATATTTCATCATAATTTTCTTTCATTATTGTTATATATAATTTTCTTTGTTCATTTTATGCCATTTGTATCATCTCTACACCATTTTGTTTCTTATTTTTACATTCGTCAGGTTTAAGTAAAACACTGCATTACCAGTACAACAGGTTTAATATTTGCAAAGACAATTTACTCTTGGTAGACATCTTGGGAGGGGTTTGATGAAAAATATCCAAGACACAAAACACAAATTGCTGTACCGAGTCTGGGATAACAGTTGAAATGGTGCACGCGGAGATGGTAGTGCTGCCGGAAGCTGGTCCGCACTGTCGTATGCCCAGCTGGGCAACGCTTACGCTGCCAGACGCGGAGCAGTCGTGGCTAGCGATTGTGGTCATAAAGTCGAATGGTCATAAGTTGCATAGGTCGTAAGTCGATCAATATTTGTACATTCTTTCCCCTAGTGATTATATCTGGTCACAGTAGCTCCTGAACCTCATTTTTAGTTTTATTTTCACAAAAGAAATGTATTTTGCAGTCAGAATTTCTAATCATTAATTCTGAGCAGTCTTATCAGATAGCCGGCAAATTCTAATTTATCTACTTTGCTTTTATTCTCCTCTGTCACACTGACAGCATTATATTTTAACCAAAACTCCCTCTTCCTATTTGGTACCATACTTTCTATTTTCTGTTCTCAGAGATGAGAAAAGTGATTCTTTTTTTTTTTTTTTTTTTTTTTTTCATTTTTCTGAAGCTGGAAACAGGGAGAGACAGTCAGACAGACTCCCGCATGCGCCAGACCGGGATTCACCCGGCACGCCCACCATGGGGCGACGCTCTGCCCACCAGGGGGCGATGCTCTGCCCATCCTGGGCGTCGCCATGTTGCGACCAGAGCCACTCTAGCGCCTGAGGCAGAGGCCACAGAGCCATCCCCAGCGCCTGGGCCATCTTTGCTCCAATGGAGCCTTGGCTGCGGGAGGGGAAGAGAGAGACAGAGAGGAAAGCGCGGCAGAGGGGTGGAGAAGCAAATGGGCGCTTCTCCTGTGTGCCCTGGCCGGGAATTGAACCCGGGTCCTCCGCACACTAGGCTGACGCTCTACCGCTGAGCCAACCGGCCAGGGCGAGAAAAGTGATTCTTAAAATGGCTCCTCTATACCTGTTTCTATGGTTTTCTTTAGTTCTTCAGAAAAACACCCACTAAAAAAAATCTTCATCTTCAGTATAGTAACAAGCTTGTCCTTAGATTTATATTTATCCTTTACAACACACAAAATCTATAATCACAGAATTACAAATATCTGCTTTGATCAAAGAATTCTACAAGAATATTATTCATTCAACAGACATTTATCAAATGCCTAAATTGATAACTGTGATTTGTAAGAAATATACCTTAGTCCAGTGGTTCTCAACCTTTCTAATGCCGTGACCCCGCAATACAGTTCCTCATGTTGCAGTGACCTCAAACCAAAAAATAATTTTGGTGGCTACTTCATAATTGTAATTTTGCTAGTTATGATTCGGAATGTAAATACCTGATATGCATTATGTATTTTCCGATGGCTTTAGGCGACCCCGCTGGGGTCGTGCCCCACAGGTTGAGAACCGCTGCCTTAGTCATTCAGATGACCAAACCATATTTTTCATATATATTTGGTCTTTATCCACAGTTCTTGGCTGAGGACTCCCAAAAACCCTAGTATTTCCCAAGCATTAGGGGACAGGGAAGAAGGTGTTTTTAGTTTTGTTAATAACTTTCAGAAAGCACCTAAAGATGTGAGCTGGTTGCCAGGAGACCCAACCAAACAATTAGAAGGTTGGAACTTTCAGTCCCACCTGCAGGATGAAGGCTAAACCATCAGCCAATGGCTAATAATCTAATCAATCAGGCCTAAGTACTGAAGCTGCCCTAAAAGCCCCAAAGGGCAGTACCCCAAAGGCCAGTCCCTGGAGACCTGAATTTGGGAGTGCATGGCGATGTGGGAGCGTGTCGTCTGCAGAGGGCGTGGAAGCTCTGGTCCCCCTTCCCACACACCTGCTGGCCCTGTTCCTTTCATAAATCACTTAAGGGACCTGTTCTGAGTTCTGTGAACATTTCTAGCAAATTAATCAAACCCAAGGAGGAGACTGTGCAAATCTGTAATTTACAGTCAGTCACAAGTACCGACTAACAACCTGGACTTGTCCAACATTCTTAGTTGGAAGAGGGTCATTGGAACCTCTGTCCACAGCTGGTTGGTCAGAAGCTCTTAACCTGTGGAATCTAGTGTCTTCTCCAGTAGACACTGTCAGAACAGCTAGTTGGTGTGGCGGCACCCCACACATTGTTGGGATTGTGTGTGGGAACCCTCAAGACCTAATGAGCTAGGTTTAAGAAACAGAGACAAGATGGTTACAAGTTCATGTAGGACAACCCAGTTTACCTCTGACGTTCTGGCCTAAGTATTAAAACACTCCCCTCTATATTCTCAAAAGTATCTTGGTTTGGACATAAATTATGCAGTTAACTTAAACAGAAATGATTATGATTTACCCTCAATGAGTTCATTTAGCAGGGCAGACAAGTGTGCCACAGACAGAAACTTCAGGACAGGGTGATAAATGCTGGATGGAGATATGAACAAAATGCTATGGGAATGCACTGACTTCATTTTACATTTCCGTGGGTTCCTTTCTATTCATCTTTGTGGTTTACAACCTTGCTGCTCAAAGTGGGCTCAATGGTCCAGAAGCATCTCCAACACCTGAAAGCTTATTAGAGATGCAGAATTCTCAGGGTCCAATCATTCTTAATATGAATCAGAATTTGTATTTAACATGACCTCAGATTAACTGTTTACACATTAAGGTTTGAGAACCATTGGCTTAAAGACATGAATGCTTAATATTGTTAAGCACAAATGATTTTGGCAGTTAATTTTTATTCATAGGGATTAAAAGAAATCATGCCTAGATTAAGTAAGAAAAAACAAACCCATTCCTCTCAAGTATAGATGACAGAAGTACACACTGTGCCTAAGCACCACTTTTATTTAAGGCTTGTCTTTTCTTTTCCACATTCAAGGTGATCTCTACATTGCCTCCCTCCCTCTTCTTCTTTAGACCTGTTTAAGTCCCTTTAATAGAATCTGAATTACATTTGATAAAAGAGTAAGTTGACAATAAATCATCTCAGAATTAAATAGCCATGCATGTAATCTTAGAGGTACCTGAGGTCACTGTATTTCTTCTCCTGTCTTTCAGTATGAAAAGTTAAGGAACATTAGAAGAATAGTGAAGCCTTATGAAGCAATCATATCAGAAATGAGTATAAAAGGTCCCTTTCGATATTAAACAACTCAAGGCATATAAAACATTTTAGATACACATTTCTCTTGCTACATGGCAGGTGCTATCCTAGTACAAGAATTACTGGATCTTCTCTTAAGTTCAAGTTCAACTCTTGATATGCTCTGAGTCTATGCAACTTCCCAAATATTCAGAAAATACATTACCTTTAATTGTTGCTGCAATTCACTATTCAATCTGGCCAAAACTGTGTTGGTTTCCTTATTGCGTCTAATTGAAGCCTGAATAGCTTTCTTATCTTTCCCAACAGACCTGAAGAGATAAAGAGAGCAATAAATAAATAAATAAATAACCTTCATTTCTTATCTTTAAATTCTCTCCATCCTACCCTGATCTAGCTCTAAACTATAGAGGTTGAGGGAGCATCTTTCGCCTTATTAGTAAAGCTTAACCTCACTTGTTAAGTTTCCGTGGTCAACCAAAAGTATCTAAGCTTCAGAAGCTTAATTGTTGTTGTTATTGTTTTAAGTCTTCTTCTGTAGAATCACCTGGTTAAGTTAGCCCAGAGCGGTCACAGACAGACTTTCTGGAATGGCCAGACAGTAAATACTTGGCTTTGGAGGCCAGATAGTTTCTGCTACAGATTCTTTGTTTTTGTTTCTTTGGTCTTTTTTTCTCTCCTCATTTTTCTCTCTCTCCTCTTCTTTACAAAAATATAAAAACCATAGCTCATGGGACTTAAAAAAACAGGTCACAGACTGAATTTTCCTGATCTAGTACAACTAGAGTTAAAATACCAGTGTTACTCTAAACTATTAAATTTTTAAAAATCTGCTGCAGGGTTGGCAATAGGGTACCAAAATACTGGAATTGAATTTAATAATAGAAAAAGTGGAAATATCCAATCTAATCATAAATAAGAAAACTCAAATAGCAGCAATTAAGAATCTTTGTTCAACTAAAGAACTAGTCCAACCATAAGTTATTTCTGTTGAGTATTTTTTAACTGCTGTGCTTTTTGTTCCTTATAATTAAATGTGTTTACGAATAGCTCTGATTACCTAGGAATAGAAGGCTGAGACGCAAGAACGCCAGCTAAGACACCTGTCTTTTGTGCATGTTCATCAGCCTCTGGCCTTAACTCATCTTCTGATTTTAATCTTCTTCGCACAGGTTTGGGTGGTGGAGCAAGTGGTGTGGTACCTTTGCTCTAGAAGACAATAACTTCATTAATAATAAGCATTTCCTGAAGAGTCATGGTTAGTCAGAACTTTGCCAACATAATTTGCTCTCCTTAAGCCACTTTTCCTTCTTTAAAACAATTTAAAGTTTGGAGCAACAGCTAACTTAAGTTACATACAATAGGAAAGGATGTTCCACTTAACATCACAATTGAGAATGTATCTAACTAGACAATTTTTTTTTTCTGGAACATTGTCTAAGTCTATATAAAGGTTTGTCTCATGGAGGAGAGAGTACCCGAATAGGTTAGACTTTGTTAGTATAGCAAGCTCAAATTGTGTCAGATAGTTTTGCATCTGCCACAGAGTGTTGCTTGCAATTAACTAGACAATTTTTAAAGGGTATTATCAGCTCCCTTGTGACCTGAATCTGACTCACACCTGTAATATTCACAGATTAAACACACTCACAAAACATGCTCAAAATATACTTGTTCAATAAAGATCAAAAGGAGTCTCCAGAAATATGCACCCATTAGCACCACAGAATTTCCTACTCAAAAATACTAAAATACATCATCTTAATGAATAAAAACCATTTATAAAGTGACAAGCTAAGAATTGTTAAAAAGTACTTCATTAAAGGTGTACAATAATTATAATTCATGAAAATGAGTGGACATTTTGTTGGAAACTGTGAATCTACCTTCAACAGAATCAAATATGGTATTTTTTGATTAACCCGAACCTGATTTGACCTGTTAATAAATAAAAAGACTTAACTGACATCCTCTTTGGTTAAAGGCTATTTTTAATTTGTTGTTATGAGTTGACAAAAACTATTAAAAACGCCATAGAACTACTAATGTAGTAAACAATAAAGTGTCCAGAAAGTAGAACGTAAGCATTTTCAGAAAAAAATGCTATCTTAAAAATTATTAGAAATGTCTGGATGGAAACAGAAAAAAAATTAGTAAAATTTTCCTCTCAAGGGGAAAATGTATTGTTATCTATAATTTACTTGAAAATGCAAACAACAGATAAGGATTGATACCGACATAAGAATAGGGAGACATGATAAAGCAAGTATAGTAAAATATTAACGGTACAATAAAGGTGTGGGTTAATCGATATTCAATGTAAAATTATTTAAACTGTTCTGTATTCTTAAAAATTTTCATAAATGTTGGGAGAAAAGTTGAAAAAGAAAACAAGGTAATATTTGACTTTAGAGGGTAGATAACTTTTCCCTATTATACTTAAAAGAAAAGCTAAATTTGACCAATAGGAAGTTCTACTTTATGTATTTAAAAGACTAATATCACATAAATTTTGCAAATTGTAACAAACAATATAGGTCATAGATTATCATCTAGAATTTTTAATAGGAAGGTCATATTCTGAGACAGACTAAATATACTACAGTTAAAGGCAGTGGAATGGGTTTGATGATCACTAATGTTATTTCTGCCATCTTTAATATCTTAAAAGTATAAACAATCTCCTATAAAGTTTTGTATGTACAAAATGATCAGTATTATAAAAGGCGTTTGCATACCACATTGGCAGGAGCACTAGCAGCTGTCTTTTCTTCAATTTTATTATCAGTTTTGGCAACTCGAAGAGAACTTGTAGAATCAGAAGCTTTTTCAACCTAGAGATGAATTATTATTATTAATATAAGTACTATACAATTATGCATAAATATATATGTAACACATCAGAGTGAAATATTTTAAAAAACAGCCATTGTTACAGTAAGGAGTCTGAGATGAAGATGAGAAGAAACCTGAGAAACCCTGTAAAATGACCCCTCTGTATACTGAAGGGTTGAGAGGGGGAGGTTAACAGATGTCAGGGCATGGGGGGGGTGCAGCCATAGAACTGTTTAGGAGGTTCGTGTGGGTGGGGGAAGAACGAGCACCAGTACCCTGTGCACAAGCGTCTCCCCTCAAGCTCTCCCCTGCCGTCATGGAGGAGCAGTCCACACCTCAGTGGCCCTGCTGCGAGACAGAGCTTACAGGTCTGAAGAAGTGGGAACCTTTGGCTGAATCATGCTAGTCAAATAAAAGTGGATTTTGGGATCTGTCAGAGGCTCAATATGGATTGAGACAATCAGAAGTAAGGGTTTACTTCTATTTTGTTGTATTTATGAGGGTGACATTGGTTAATAAAATCATAGGTTTCAGGTGAATAACTCTACAACAGACCATCTGTACACTGTACTGTGCATTCAGCACCCACGTCAAGTCTCCTTGCATCACCATTTACTGCCCTTTCGCCTCTCCTACCTCCCCTCCCCGTTCCCTTAGGTAATCATGATACTGTTTTGTCTATCTATGATGTTTTTCCAAGGTTTTGAATTCCTCTGGTCTCTCCAATTCCATATTTATATTTAGTGAGGTCAAGGACCCCTGGAGAAGTTTTTGCCACTAGAACTAAACAGTCTCCTGGAACACAGTCTGCAAAGACTACATTTTGACATCCTGTAGTCCATTCAGTCTAACTAACGTGACTTGTTCTCATACAAACTGAGTGTAGCTATGGTAACCGCAGCCTGTTGCTACATGGAAATCTTCACTAAATCACAAATAGAAACTTAGCATTAAGATGCAACCCAGAGCAGTGTGTTAGCCAGACCCAGATGGCTGTTTGTGTCTTCTCACACAGCAGCTACACCACCCAGATTCTGACACTTATTAAGCATTATACTGCATTTAGCAGGTGCCAGAGGTCAATTAAAAAAAACCAAGCAGCAATGACCTAGGGAATATAAATCCTCTCAAAGCAGCAGCAGATACTCTGCTCCCCGCTGTTCACTCGAACACCTGCTGTTAGACAGGCAATGGGGGAGATGTGGAAAGAGATTCCCCAGAGAAAACTAGATAAACCCTTAACAACTGACCGGCAAGACTTCTGGATGTTTCTCAGCTTCGTCATCTTGTTCTTCATTTACATTTGATGCAGCAAGTACTTCAAATTGGCTGAAATCTGCGAAGTTTGGTTGTTCTGGTATCTGCTGAGGTGAGGTACTAGTGTGAGTGATCAGGCCATCAGCATCCACTGGGCGATGCACTGCGGGACCAGGAGCCTACACAATGGTTCAGAACAGAGGAACATACATTATATTCATCAGTTACAAAGTAGCCTCCTTTTCTTTGAAAATATTACAAAGAGGCTCTGTTTTATAATCTGTAAATTCATGGAAGTGAGCTACAGTAACGTTTAGCTCTAAAAAACCCAGAAGTGAAATGTTAAGACACTAAAAAAAAATTAAGATATCAAACCCCTGATGAAAAAGATACTTTCACAAAATTCTTATTGCAAAGAAAGTGCATAAGGAGAGGGGAAGCTCTGGTCCTTCTGGTTCTTATTTGCATGTGGTCTCTTCTTAATTGGGGTACTGTACAAATAGTTTGCTCTTTCCATGTTTTTTTAAATGTTTCATTATCTTTCTAAAAAGGTTACTTTAAAATGTGAAAACCAGTGCTCCCAACACTCCAATGTCCTTTCCTTCCATTTGTCCTCCACTCCTTTGCCAGAGCAATCCTTCTACAATCTTCAACTGAAAAATACATTCATTGAGTTAACTACTTCTGGCCAAGCACTATAAATGTAACTGAACAAAACAAATAAGGTCCATGACCTCATAAAGCTGATTATCTACTGCAAGATGAGACATAGGTTAATAAGGAATTAAAGCAAAGTGTGAGTTTTATGACAAAGGAAGTATAGGATGCCACAGGAATAAATCAAAAGTCTCTTCCTTGCTTACCCTTTAAAAAATTTCCATCTCCTTTAAGAACAGTTCTCTCCTTCCTATAATGATATAGGTCTGCTCTGCCCCTTCTCGACCTCTTCAGTTTCCTTTGCTATCTCTCCAGCTGTACTGACCTACTTCGATTTTCCTCAAAGAACATGCCAGGCTTACCTCGCACCTATGGCTTTATGGATGCCATTCGTCTGGTTGGATGCCCTCTCCCAAAGAAATACCACTTGATCTTTCCAGTCTCTCTGTTTAAGTCTTACTTCCTTCACTTGACTTACACACCTTTTCACTGTGATTCCCTGACTTTACTAACTACTAAAAGTGAAGCTAAGCATTTCATAAGTATGTACATCTACTGTTGCACTTCTGATTGTTGTTTTTAGTTCTATCTTGCCTTCTAGTCTGGTTCTCAAGTCAAGAGACCAACTCATTGGGTTTCACAGTTTAACCCTAATAAGAATCTTTTTGATGGCACTTTAGATAAAATAAATACTGGAATATTTAATTTTCAGTATCTTTTATGATTAAGAAACCACTTTTTTTTTTAACTGCAAACACCTAACTTCATTTTAAGACTCCAACTCAAAAAAACCAAAAACCCCAAAACCAACCAAATTTTTTCCTGTAAAAGGTAGTCAGTCAATCACAGCTCCAATCCAGAACCACCTACCTTGGAGCATACAGGACACAGATGGACATCTCCTATCTCCCAATCCATTGTTCTTTTCACTAAACCCTCCTTTGTCAGGGCACTATCATTTAGTTCATTATGAAGTTTCTTTTAAAAAATAACTCAAAGCATTATTGGAATTATCTTTCAAAATAAGACTTATCTTTCCTGAATTAAGTGCTCAGTAAGAATGACAATTAGGTAGCTTCAGAGCTTCGAAATAACTGTAGACTAGAGTCAGATAACGAGCGAGCACGAGGAGTGCACTAGCAGAGGTTAGTAGGAATACGCTGGGGAATACCTGTGCGGGCTGTGGTCTTGGAGGCACTGCAGGAGGATGGGCAACAACTCCAGCCTGTTGCTGTCCTGCGTGAACATACAAGTCCTCTTTTTAGTAACTATGTAACAGAACAGGTTGAATGAATGTGATCAAATGATAAAGATTCCTAAGACAGTCTGGCAAGTACTGGAAAGCACATATCATCTTGTATACCTGTGTAGATGCGGCCTAATGGCTGATCTCGTGGCCTTTTCTCAGAACTCATTTCTTCTGCTGACTGCACAGGGCACTCTTGATGTCTCCTCCTTGTTCCAATTCTCTACATTCTTGGTTTTCTTCCCATATTCTGACTGATCTTGAGCTAACAAGTATGAGGACTTCCAATTTCTTAATTAATACTTCACTCTCCCATTTCTATGTATGATTCTCAAATAATACATCGGTCTTTCTTAGCTCACAAATCTAGTGGCCTGGTGATCATTTCTCCTTTACTCATCATTCCAAACTCAAAATGTCCAAATAGGACATCATTACCCAGTGTTCTAACTTTTCTATTTGGAGAAAAATACAGATAATGACCAGCTATATAAAAATTAGAATTCTGGAGTAAGCTATGGCTCCTATCTCTTTTGTCAGCTAACTTAAGACTTATTAGTCTTACCATCTTGATATCACATTGTTCTTTTAAAATTCCTTGTGGTATCTCTCAGGTTCCCATCTTTATCACTCTCAAATTCAAACACATTTCAGATAGTCATTAAGGAAAAATTTTTCTCTGATCTGATACTTTTTAAATTGAATTTTTTCTTCAGATAAATATAAAAAAATACATGCCGAGAAAATAAAATGTGTGTATTCTTAACTGTAAAATCTAATGATAATGTATGATGGTTCTCTAAACCCCTACCTGTGGTGACTGTAAAGGTCCGATTCATATCTAAAGATGATGATCTAGAATGCGAGGGCTGCGGCCTCGGAGGGGGAGGGGGCGGTGCAGTGCTATCAGGTGACGTTCCCGAATGGGACCTGCAAAATTCACCGCGTTACAGTTGGTCACACTGCCAATCTGGAGCTGTTTTCTTTCTAAGCATTCAAACTTGGCTAAGCAGCAAAGGCTATTTTCTTAAGTAGGTATACAAGTATTACAATGAATAAAGACTACTATTTATGATGTGCATTAAACAAGTGGTTACTTAATGTGGCAAATCTTTTTTATAAAGTATAATTTTGTATTTAACAAAATTTTTAAAAATTTGAAAAGAAAGTTACTAACAAGAATTCAAGGTAGACTGCGAAACTAGCATAATGTTTTCATTCAATTAAAGGTAATATTAATCTGAAATCCAAGAGTTTACAGTTGTTCATATGAAAAATAATACAATAATTAATAAATAATAATACAAGAATAAACTGTTTTGGCCTTGGCTGGTTGGCTCAGTGGTTGAGTGCTGGCCCGGTATGTGGAAGTCCCGGGTTCAATTCCCAGTCAGGGCACACAGGAGGGGTGAACATCTGTTTCTCTACCCCTCCATCACTCTCTCTCTCCCTCTCTTCCGTTCCCGCAGCCATGGCTCAAATGGTTGAAGCAAAGTTGGCCCTGGGCACTGAGGACAGCTCCATAGCCTTGGCCTCCGGTGCTAATAGTTCATTGCTGAGCAACAGAGCGGTAGCCCAGATAGGCAGAGCATCATCCCATAGGGGCTTTCAGGTGGATCCCAATCGGGGCACATGCAGGAATCTGTCTCTGCTCTTTGCCTCTCACTTAATTAAAAAAAAAAAAGAATAAACTTTCATGTACTCACAACTGTAAACCTACTTTTGCCCACTTCAGTATTGATTTTCTAAAGAGAAACTCTTAATTTCAGATATGAATAACTTTCAACTTAGTTAAGGGTGGAGTTTAGTAAGTTGAGGTAGAATCACACTTAGCTACCTGCAGTTCCCATTCCTGTGTTACCACAGTTCATCCCATTTTAGAGGTGACTAGACTCATGCTCAGCTCACCCTAGAGATGCACTTACTTGCCACCAAAATTTTCTATATTCTGAAAAGAGTCTCATGGACTCAGACAATCTGATCTTCACTTACAGGGATAAAAAGCAGAATAAAATCCAAGATGACAGAATTCTAAGAAACACAGGAAGAACTACATGACTCTAAGCTCTTTGGTGATTTATTTCATTTTTATTGATTTGAAAGAGAGAGAGAGAAAGAGAGAGAGGGAAGAGACAGATGAGAAGCATCAACTCACAGTTGCTTCACTTTAGTTGTTCACTGACTCTTTCTCCTATGTGCCTTGACTGGAGGTTCCAGCCGAGCCAATGACCCCTTGCTCAAGCCAGTGACCTTGGGCTTAAGCCAGTAACTTTTGGGCTCAAGCCGGCAACCCAGTGCTCAAACTAGTGACCTTGGGCTTAAGCCAATGATCTCAGCACCGCAGATCAATGATCTATTTACTGTGCCACCACCGGTCAGGCTCTTTGGCCATTCTATACTCCTAGCCTCTTTCCATATCCTCCAGGCAGGTGGGAAACGGATACTTACCACATGTCAGAAGCGAGAGGAGGAAGATGCTTCTGTCCTGCACACAGTTACATGTGGATAACAGAGCCCTTGGAGACAAACCCTGGCCACCCTTACTCAATCTTATACCCTTTTTGCTCGTGCCTGGAAAGTTCTATGTAACACAGCTCTTCAGGGTCAGTGGGTATAGCCCAACAACCAGACTGGGATTATGGATAGCATTTTAAAACACAGAATTCTTTTGGTACTTGCCCTAATGCTCTAAGAGTAAACCTACACGTTTATTACTTAGGCTCTCATTACTTACCTAAATAAAGGGCTGTATTAAATTGCTACTGCAAAGAAGTTATCAGCCCTTCATAAAGCTTCCACAGAATGCCATGAGACAATAAGGGCCCATCTGTTTTCTATTCAAGGTGGAGAGAATCAAAACTGCTTCCCCCCTTTTACATAAACCAATAGGTAACCTAATAGCCTTCAGAGAAGTGAAAAACTAATGGGCAGAGAAAAATATGTAATTTACACTTGGTCTTAAATAATCTTAAATATTAACTGTAGCAAGATATTTTAATGCTTTTTATTGACAAAAATACTGACCTTTGACGAGTTACATTGTTCCCGATTTGCTCTGGGTCTGAAGTAAAAGAGTCTGAACTACTGTAACCATCTGCTGATAAATGGAATATATCCTACTTAATAATAATAATTTCTTCACTTTTACTCTATATGCCCCAAACAATTATAACTGAATTACTGTTTCAAATCAGATATTCAAACACTAGCAGGTTAACAATTCATCCCATTGTTATTATAAAAAAGTAAATGTAAATCAAATAATGGCCTATTTATACAACAAAATACTATGCATATAGAATAACTTATAATCTAGAAAAGCTAACATTTAATAGCAAAGATATTCAAAATAAGTCACATGAAGAAAGTTCACTAATTAGTACATACAATTTCATTTTATATAAAAATATAGCATATGCATAGAATGATTAAGGTTGACAATGAGTGTTAATCATGGTTATTTGTAAAATAGTGAGATTATAAGAAATGTCTTATTTGTATTCCTTTTCTACAATAAGTGTTGAATTCTGTCATTAAAAGAATCATCTTTAAAGAGCAAATTAGAAATATTTAAAGAAAACACTTAGAAATTTAACGTGAAAAGTTAAAAATTTCACAAGGGAATAAAATGTGCTTAGTCAATAATAAAGTTTATGAAATTAGCCAGATGCCCTTAATTTTTCATCTGAGGAAATCATTATCAATTTCCTCAAAGTCTTTTGAAGGAGTAGAGAATCCAGAAGTAGATGATGGTTGTGACAAAATAAAAAAATTTTTAAATAGGGACAATATAAAGGAGTCCTACCTATATAATATACTGTCCAAAGTTATAAATTGAAAGGACTAGTTATTTGGTTTTCTTTCATTTCAAAATGTATCACTTTCCTTTTTCTTGTCAAATCACTCATCTAGTTGGTACAAGAGCGATGCTAAAGCTAACATACAATACTTTCATTTGGATGTTCTAATAGGCATTTCAAACTTAAGATGTCCAAATCTGCACTCCTCCTCTTCCCCCACAAACCTGCTCATATCACAGTCATCCTTAGTTCCCAGTTGCTCAGACCAACATCCTCTGAACCACACTTGACTCTTCTCTGGCACATCCTATATCATACAGGTAAACAAATCCTGTTTTTTTCCTGCCATAATCTGACCATTCTCAGCATGTCTACTGATGCCAGGCCAATCAATCACTTTCGCTTGCCTGCACTATTAAAACTGTTTCCTAAATGATCTCTCCTGTTTGGCTCTTGCCTTTGGTCCACTACCAACAGCAGCCAAAGCGATCCTGTTAAAAAACGTCAGACCATGTCACTTCTCCATTCAAAACCCTCTGATGACTTTTCATCTCACTCAGTGAGAGTCAGTCTTGACTTACTACTCCCATTACTATTCTACCATCTACCTCTGCCTGCTAAGTGTGCTAACTAGTTCTATTCCAGGTGTTTGCTTGCTCTTCCCAGCAGCGGTAAGGCATGTTTCCTAACGGAAGGCTTCACATTTGTTGTTCCTGCCTGCCAGAATGGCTTTCCTTCAGAAATTCACAGAGCCGAATCCCCTCCACTCCTTTAAATTCCCTCCATTCCAAATCTCAGCTTTTGTTAAGGCCTTCTGTACCTAATTTGAAACGTCACTCCCCTTCCCCGTTCCAGCTTTATTTTCATCCAGGGTATTAATCACCTCCTAGGGTATGAGTTATTCCCCCTCCCCTATGTAATGTAAGCTCCAAAAGACACAGATATTTTTTGTTTACTGCTGAATCCCAAGTGTCTACAACAGAGCCGGGCAGACGGTAGGTACTCGATTAACATTGGCTCGAATAACATTGGAGAATATATACATCATTTCCTGTGAGAAGGAAAAGAACTAGCAGGGAAGAGCCGTGGACTGAATCTGGCTTCTGAGAGAAATGGCAAACAGGAGGCCTGCCTTGAAGCAGGTTTGGGCAGCAGTGGGGAATCCTTTATTCATACAGCAGATAGGTGTTTAAAAGGGTTGACTATTTTCTACTTCATTCAGTGAAGACAACATTAAATGGCTATACATTTGCAATATTCAGGCTCTAACTCCAGGCTTAATAAACTTCTACTGAAAGATGTGATGCTGTCTTTTACTTACCTACAGTATTTCCAGAAGCAAATTTCACTGATGAATTTATCTTATTTTCTTCTGAAAGGTCAGATGTTTTCACAAGTAATGGGCTAGTGGGATTAGTATGATCTAGTAGAGAATTAATAAGTAAAAATACAAGATATATGTACCTGAATTAATAAATTCACAAACCTCAGAGTACATGATAAGACTTCATTTATTTTTTATTTTATTTTATTTATTCATTTTTAGAGAGGAGAGAGACAGAGGAGAGAGAGACAGAGAGAGAGAGAAGGGGGAGGAGCTGGAAGCATCAACTCCCATATGTGCCTTGAACCAGGCAAGCCCAGGGTTTCGAACCAGCGACCTCAGCATTTCCAGGTCGACGCTTTATCCACTGCGCCACCACAGGTCAGGCAAGACTTCATTTAGATACCACAAAGTGCCCTGGCTGGTTGGCTCAGTGGTAGAGCGTCGGCCTGGCGTGCAGAAATCCCGGGTTCGATTCCCGGTCAGGGTACACAGGAGAGGTGCCCATCTGCTTCTCCACTCCTCCCCCTCTCCTTCCTCTCTCTCTCTCTCTTCCCCTCCCGCAGCCAAGGCTCCATTGGAGCAAAGATGGCCCGGGCGCTGGGGATGGCTCTGTGGCCTCTGCCTCAGGCGCTAGAGTGGCTCTGGTCGCAGCATAGCGATGCCCAGGATGGGCAGAGCATCGCCCCCTGGTGGGCAGAGCGTCGCCCCTGGTGGGCGTGCCGGGTGGATCCCGGTTGGGTGCATGCGGGAGTCTGTCTGACTGTCTCTCCCCGTTTCCAGCTTCAGAAAAATACAAAAAAAAAAAAAAAAAAAAATAGATACAACAAAGTAACAGATAAATCCACGAGACATAGACAAAATAATATTTTTAATAAAAACAAACATAAACCTATTTATATAGATTCTGTTTTCAGCATAATAGAAGATATATAATATAAAAAAGTCAATCTGCATGTTCACACCTTGTTAATTTTATCCTTTTAGGGCAATTACTTAAACAAAATACCACACAAATGGCTGTAAATAAGTAATTTATGAAGTTAACTTATATAGGGATAAATCTATCTTTGAGAAATTCTAACTATAAATATAACATTTAATCTAAAATGAGAAGAAAACTCAGGAGTTTAAGCAAAGGAATTTCAAAGCCAAAATTTAACAAATGCCTCTTCAGTTACAACTCTAACATACTTAAAATGTAAATTCACCAAACTAATCATAAAAACATATAAAAAAAGTATTTAAAAAGTTGCATTTTCCAAATGTTCTTATTTAAAAATTTTATAATTTAAATTCAATAATTTATTTTTAAAAACTGTAACTTAAACTAACACATACATAAAAGCACACACATATGTGTATAACTGTAGAAAATGCTGTGTTAAGAAATAAGCAATTATGGAAGAAATCTGAACCCTGATAGAACAGTTCATCGTGTACTTTATTTTAGCTGCTAACCTAAAACATATGAGCCTCCAACACAGCCCAGCCCGCCTCCTTACCACTGCCAGTCCTCTTGAGTTCCATTTCCTGCATGTGGATTTTGCTTGGAGTCATACGAATGGGAACTGGATGAACAATAGCAGTATCCTAGACACAAAAGAAAGGAAATACAGAATTTGTATTAAAAATGCCAAGCTGATGCCATAAACTAATAAAAATGAGCAACACTTTAAAATGAGCTAGACCTTCTTATTCACACTAAGGCAAGCAAAAAAATTAATTTTTAAATTAAAAGTTCTATTATATGTAAAAACTCAAGTTCACTATACATGCTTAATAATCTGATTTCTTTGATTAAAATATATTTTAACTTTTGAGTAAAGATTTGAATTAAAAAATGACCTTATAAAAAATACAGTTTAAGACACTATTCAAAGGCAAAGTGTGAAATGATCTGATATAATCATACAAATCAGAACCTCTCAGGTTCAAGTGAACTAAATCGTTTTATGAGAACCCAAAACTAAGTAACGGACTACACTCATTTTCAGGAAACTGATCAGGAAAAATTGACACTTTTCTTTTTCATATATAAAACAAAGTTAATGAGATCTTGCTAATACTATAACAGTTGGCATATTTCCATAGATTAGGTCTATAGAACTTTAAAATGTAGCATAAATCTTCTACCAAGGAATCTGTTTTTTTAAGAGGGATAAGTAACTCCTAAGATTCTAATACTTTTCTTAAACCTTTTCAAGGTTCATTATAGTCTGATATTCCTAAACTTCATTAAGTGGCAAGTCTAGTTAGAAGAGCAAAGAACTGGTAGAATAGGCCTTTGAAAAGAATGGAAGAGTAAGGCAAGGAAGAGAGGAGGAAAGTAACAGGCAGCCTCTTGGAAAGGAAAGGAAAAGAGGAAGACTGAGTACCAGGGAAACCTGACCCTGGGAGCAGAGGTCTCCGGGGAGGAACTAGAATAGGATTAAGCACCAGAATTGGCGTAGTAGCAGACCAGCTGAAAACCACTGCTGGGGGCTCAGCTCCTTCTCTGAGGAGTATTTTGTGTGTGCTGCTGCTAAACACAGAACACAAAATACTTAAATTTCGAATACCCAGTAATGCGTTAAGTTTACCATTTACTGTAAAGGGTAATGACCTTTCAATTTAAGTCAAACACTGTTTTGGTGACAATACTGAGTAACAGCAAGCCTCTGCTAGAAGAAACTAAGTTCCAGCATATCATTTCTTGTTTGATAGCTTTCCTTAGCCTACTCTCATCATCTCTAAATTCAAACAATTTCTAACAAATGAATTCTTTATTGTAATTACATTGATAAATCCATCCATAGCAATTTCCTGCCCCTACACTAGTGAGATGCTGGCCAGGGTCCATGTATTATCCAATCAACCTGAACCAACATTTCCTCTACCACTCTAAAATACAGCTATAAAGATGTTAAGTTAATAAAAACAAGGCTTTAAAAATAACTATTTTCTTAACTTACAGTTTTAACAGCAAATATAACTGCTATGAAAATCAGAATTTTATAAGACAAAATAAAGGAGAAAGAAATGTTTGCGAAACAATAAGTTCTTCTATCACCCCTGCTCCAAAGCAAGGAGAACTTATTAGATGCTTTAACTGAAGTATTTACCTAATATATATTGTATGTATGTCTATAAAATCAAATTTACAAAGCTTGTAACAGTTGGAAATATTAATTAGCCTTTTCATATAGTTCCAGTACAAGAAATGGGAGTACAATAATGAACAAAATCACAAATGTTCTATTCACCAATAATTTGCATAACTTTCTGTGCCAGCAAAGCAATTTGGTATTGCATACTTTAGCCATACACTGAGTGGTTGCTATGAGCCTGCAATAGCTTCAGTCCAGTGGATCCTGCTAGCAGCAGGACAAGGTAATTCCTTGAGGACCAGAGACTAGTATTTCAGAAGCTTCATTTGTGACTGATTTCACATATGACAGTCACAGCATGATAGAGAGCTCTAACACTAGGCATTTCAACATCCAAATGAAGAACCAGGAATGCCCACAAGCCTTTGAGTCCTGAGTCACAAGATACCAAACACTTTCTCTGCTCCAAAGTAGCGTCCCCAAATTTAAAAATAGAGAAAGAAAGTGTAAGACTGACTGGCAGCTTCTGCCCACTTCCTTCTATCATTCAAATCACCCAAAGTCTTCAGGAAACCCATTCCTAATCACTCAGGGCACATCTGTGTCATCAATCTTGGCACCTGATTTTATACAATTTAGCACTTTGTTGGATATTATGTTAATGCTCACACAGCTGTATCTTCTACTTGCTTTAAATTCTATTATCCTGGCCCTGGCCGGTTGGCTCAGTGGTAGAGCGTCGGCCTGGCGTGCAGGAGTCCTGGGTTCAATTCCCAGCCAGGGCACACAGGAGAGGCGCCCATCTGCTTCTCCACCCCTCCCCCTCTCCTTCCTTTCTGTCTCTCTCTTCCCCTCCTGCAGCTGAGGTTCCACTGGAGCAAAATGGCCTGGGCGCTGAGGATGGCTCTGTGACCTCTGCCTCAGGCGCTGGGATGGCTCTGGATGCAACAGAGCAACGCCCCAGAGGGGCAGAGCATCGCCCCTTGGTGGGCATGCCGGGTGGATCCCGGTCAGGTGCATGCGGGAGTCTGTCTGTCTCCCCGTTTCCAGCTTCAGAAAAATGAAAAGAAAAAAAAAATTCTATTCTGTCTGAACCCAGCCCCATCACCTTTCTATTCCTGTGTCAGTTAGCTAAGTTGCTCATCACCTCTCTCTTGATCCCATCAATCCTTTACATTACAGTACTACCCAAGTTATCTCTCTAGCTACCTTTTCCCCACTCCCATTTTATCATGGTACTTCCTGTTAGCCAACAGTGTCTATGAGATGAAGTTCAGTCCTTGGTCTAAATACAAAGGTCCTCCCAGTCTGATTCCAACCACATTCTGGCGCAATTCCCCATACATACATGTCTACCCTAGATTCTCACCACACTGAACTAATTCTGCTCATGACATTCTGCTTGGAATGCCCTTGTCTACTTCTGGCAATTCATGGTTTCGTTCAAAACTCAGCAAACAAACATAAGTTCTTTTGCAAAAACGTTCTGGGCTGACTTAGCCCAGGGTTCTCTCTCTGCCCAGAGTTCTGTTCATGGCCATATATGATAATTAACACAATCAGCTTTATTACAATCATCAGACACCAAACCAGATGAGCTGGCTGGCACAATCCGCGGTCCAGCCCACTTCCTTTGCTCCCGAGTCCCTCAGGAGCTGCACAGCACTCCAGATCAGGCAGAGCACACAGAAGTGCACCACACTTCTCCTCAGTCTAGAGTTTCCTGGCACAAGCAGATTCTACCAGAGTCTATTAACTGATAAGCAGTTCAACAAAAGTAATCAAGTTTCTGGAAATTAGATATCAAAACTCAATTTCATCACACCTCTGGGAGCCTAATAATTAACCATCTCAGTTTGCGAGAGAGGTTACTGCACTGTGTGATACTATGCTCTAAGTGCTACAAAGCAGTTTGGAGATTTCACGGACTTTCACTTTACTGAGCAAATGGCTAATTATTGAATTTTAGCTTTTTAAAAATATTCCATTAAATATTTGAAAACGTATGTTAAATTCAAATTAGAACTGTAGTGGGTTTTTCCTAGGCGATTCTGTTCTAATCTGAACGGACCTTATTTACTTACTTACAATCCTTATCTACATAAACTTTGCAAAGGATCATTTGGGATTGTAGCTACTGGTTGTGTTCTGTATTTAATACTTCAGGTAAGTATTAAATAAAGGTTAAGAAATTCAGACCCTCAGTGAGACTAGGACATTCTCCTAATTTATTATATTTAAAGAGATATTACTTGTTAGGGAACAAAGTTTAAATTTAAGTTTACCACCATAAAAGAAAAAACGATGTTTTAGGTACCAGATTATAAATATTTAAGACTATCAACTCTATCAAATTCAGAGGCCTAAATTCAAGCTTTAAATATCAATTAACCATTTTTAATTTTTCTAGAGCCTCCAGCCACACTAGAAATGACAAAATATTGAGTCTTATAATTTTAAATAGTTAGAATTCACAAATTTACATATTATTTCCAAGAAGTTACAGAACATCTCTGGTATTATGCCAAATATTTCCCTGCCCTTTCTGCCACTCATGAGTCAATTTATTTTGCCCATGACTATGTTTTTATACTTAATGTTCTTTCCTGCATGACAAATAATCATAATACTATGAGTACTTTCATTATCTAAGGATTAGAGAATAGTTTCTTTATTGCTATATCAAAACTTCCTTCCCAAATAAAGTACTTTTACGAAGTACTTTAAATAAAACTAACTTGGCCCTGGACTGTTGGCTCAGTGGATAGAGCACCGTGTGGGCCTGCAGACGTCTCGGGTTTGATCCCGGGTCAGGGCACACAAGAGAGCAACCATCTGCTTCTCTTCCCCTCTCACAGCCAGTGGCTCAACTGGTTTGAGCGTTGACCCTGGGCACTGAGGACTGCTCGGGAGATTCGAGCATCAGCCCCAGACAGGGGTTGCCAGTGGGTCCCGGCTGGGGTGTATGCGGGAGTCTTGTCTCTCTATCTCCCCTCCTGTCACTTAAAAATAAATAAATAAAATAAAACTAACTTGACTGTGTAAGGAGATAAAAATAATATGGAGAAATGAAACAGAGAAAGCTAAGGTAACATTTTCTTTTACCTTATAGCACCTATCACTTCCTAAGAGACCTTAATTATAGCTGCCAATAAGGAGCAAAAATTGTTTCCTTTTTATTTCTCCTTCATTTTTCAGAGACTAAAACCAAAGATAATTTGAACACCCTAAAAGTAGCAAGAGAATCAAAAGGTACCAAAGATCTACATATTAACTGACTCTTAAATTAACAAATTATAAAATATACTTAAAACACACATATTAATCTGTTTGAACTCAATTTAATGGCATCCTCTCTATTTCAAATAGCTATAAATTCTTTAAAATTATAAAACACACCAAAGATTTATTAAACTGTTGATGTACTATTACCTTTAAATGCCACTTCTCCCAAATCCACAATAAATAATAAGACCACTTTTACATTTAATTAATAAATGCTGGCTGTCTTTGATCAGAAACATCTCAAAAGAATGCCTTGTGTCACTGTCTCCATATCTTTCCACCAAATTCATTATTTAATCCTACCTTTACACTCTTCTTCCCTTCCTACTTATTTCCTCTTTTCTTTTTGAAAAGTGCTTATTAGCATGTTCTGTTCTTTAAAAAAAAAGAAAGAAAAGAAAAAGCAGGAGTGAACAGTGAGAAGAATGCTAAGGTTTTGAAATTTTTAAATAACTTGAGGGACAGGTGGGGCATATATGAAATTAAATCTATGGGAATAGAATTATTTTTGAAATCAGGATGTGAACTTTGTAGCATTTTCAGAGCAACACAGTGAACCACAGGAAGACAAGACAGGCTCCTTTGCACAATGGGAATCTTGGACTAATAATTCTGTATTGTTTTGGCAAACTTGATTCTCTTATGACAGAACTCAACATACTATTTATTTAAGTCAAAGCCATACTATCTGGACTATTAAAATAAAAGATGACATTGCATATTTACATACATAATACATATCACATGATGTGTAAGCATACAAATAAAATAGTATTTACTAAGTGTTACTACACTGAAATAAACAGTATGTTTAATAAAACGTACACTCAATTAGTAAACGAAAACAAGTCAACTAAGTCAATTCTCACAAAATGCTTCTTTAGACACATGAACCAGATTTTAAAAACATACAGTTTTCTCTCACCAAAATAACTAGAAAATACAAACAAACAAACAAACAAAAAAGTTCTTTCCACCATTAGGCACACAAAAATTGAAAAGCCTGCCACCATTTCCCTCTAAGCACTCCACTGAATCATGCATATCAGCTAAAAACCATAATGAATGGAAATTTGGGTTAATAAAATTAATTTCAAACAAGCAAGCTAAGTGATTGACTTACAGGATCAGCTGGTGCAATGTTAGAATCAAATTGGGTCAGAGTTTGTGAGCTTGAAGAGCGTTCACTAAATGTCTCCCACTGCTGAACAGACAGAGGAGAGACAAGTCAGCACGATGAGAAAGGTGGAGTAAAAGATCACTGGAGAAGATTTAGCAAAGTACTTCAGAGGTTGCACGGCAAGTTGTGTTTCACAGACCTGACAAAATTCCGCAATTTTTGTTTTTCCATAAACATTTTATTCTCATCTATGCTGGGTCATCTTGTAATGTAAGATGAGCAGCTTCACAAATCAAATGCATAGATACAATTTATTGCAATCTCTAAGAAGAGACTGAAAGACATACAGAATTCAACCTCAAAACACAATACAGGAACATAGTCCAATTGGTACAAACGGCAACAATGTAAAAATGTAAAGGGGTTTGTCTTGACTAGAGAAAGAATAACTTCAAATCCTTCTTTTAAATTTTAAACGTTAATGTACTGATTTGGTGGTGTTAGCAAATCTTGACTACCAAACTTTTGGTCAAAACAAAGCAAGTCAGTGTGACTTGCCAGTGCGACCCCTGAAAGATGATTCTATTATGTACGTGCACATATTTCGTACGTATGCATACTTAATAAAATATAATTGAGGTAAAATGCAAAGAATTCTGGAATTGTATGTTTGAGCTTTTGTCAATCTATAGCAAGTCAACCCCTGCAATCAGCACTACGAATAGGACCATGCCAGACCAAAAGACAGAACTGCCAATCAGGCCCCCCACACCCCATGCTAGAAAAATCAGAATGCGGCCACAATGAGAGCAAATCAAGCATCTGAGTATGTGTTATATATAGAAGATGTATTTTGATGTGAAATATTATTCTTCTAAAAGAGGTACACAAATATCACACCTCTTAAAATAGGGAAGGATAAGCCAATATTAATTTTAGTAAATTCCATTTGTGTTGAAGATCTTTTTAATAAAAAGCATAGAATTTTTATATCAAAACTGCCATTAAAATTTGATTCTTAAGGATTATCAGTTGCACTCTGAAAACGGAAAAACATCTACACATATACAATAAATACAAATGAATGTTTACACACAGACACACCTACCCCATTAACCAAAATCCTATTATAATTCAGTATGGAAAAGTATACATTTTTATGCTTCAAAGTTCGACTTATTATTTAAAATAGTGATATTCAATTTGAGACTTGTAGATATATTAGTAAATTAATTCATTCATGAAAATTATCTACAAAAATAGTTAATACAATCACTCAACTTTGCCTACAAATTAGTCTTAAAATCATGAAAATTAAGATATACTAAGATATACTGATGCAATTCATTTTTATCATGGGACATCACTTCAGGGTGGGGGTGGAAGTGACTTAGCAACATTTGTTGTTCTAGTTTCTTCAATAATTATTGTTGCATGTACAGAAGAAATTTTAAAAATCCTAATAATCTAACTGTGTAGATTTTTGCCAAAACAAAAGGATTTATCTATTTGGTCATATAGAGCTTTACTTGATTTCACAAGACTGTATGTAAGCTACCTGGAGGCAGAAAGACACTCACTCACCTCCGCAGCTTTAGTATACTGGCTAAGAGCACAGGCTCTGCAACCAGCCTACTGGACCCTGGTCATGCTCTGCAACCTTAGGCAAGTTACCTAAGCTCTCTGTGCTTCAGTTTTACCATCTGTAACTTGAGACTGATTAATGCCTATGTCACAGGATTGTTATGAGGAAATAGGGTTCATATATGCAAAAAGCTTTTGAACAGAACTGGCATATCAGAAGTGCTCAGTAAATGTTAAGGATTATTATTAGTGCTATTGTTATTAGTTAGCCCCTACAGAGCCTTATCCATATTCAGATGCTGAATAAATATTTGTTGAAAGACTCGTTCGTGTTTTATAGAAATTAATGTCTCAAAATCAATGTTAGTTTTAACAGACTGATTTTCCACAGAGTAAAAAAAAAAAAAATAACTATGATGTTTATAACCTTATCACAATACTACTAAATGAAATGTGCTAGGACTATCTAAAAAAAAAGTGCAACTGCTTAAATCAGAATATGGAAGAACTTCCATTCCTAGTCTTGAATGACTGCACACATTTTTATTTAGAATGAATACAGGCTTTAGAATTAAGATGCTTTGGAAAGAGTTGATTTTATTTATGAGTTGATACCAATGGCAAAAATACTCTTAACCTGATACCACTTTTTAAAAAATGAGCAAAAACAGTACTTTTCAGAACAATGGCCCTACTCTCTATAAAGCCTCTACTAGTCAATTCTTTCAAGGCTTAATTCCTTCCTCTAGAAAAAACACTCTATACATGGCCTTATATCCGACGGTGTAAGTGCTATGTCTGTCGCAGGCACAGGTGTACAGCTACTTTTTAATTGAAGTTCTACAGCTCACTTAAGGTTTAACAGGGGCCTCAGGCCCACTTCCCTTATTATAGTCAGAGTAGCCCTACTTTAATTGTTTTATACAATAAAGTTCCAAAATGATACAGAGGAGGGAAATGCATTTGTCTCAAATTGTTTTGCATGTTATGCTTGATTTTTTTAATCACTGCATTTATAATCACTGTATTAAATAAAACTAAATTATTATAAATAATAGCCTGATTGAAGAAAATACTTTTTCCACATGGAAAGCTAGATTAGTGACTTCCCCTATCACTTTCAGTGTCAAGATTCCAAATATATTATCACGTATCTTGCTTACAGGAACGAGAAGGTGACGTGACACAGTGGGTGTGGTAGTGGCTCATGTCAAAAGACTTGTGTTCAAATCTTAGCCTTGTCCCTCAATGGCTAGGAACTATCTCAGAGAAGGCAGTTACCCTTTTGACTGTAAACTGCACGTATCTGCACAAGCAGACCAACTCACAGTGTTGTAGGAATGAGTGGTGGAAACCAAATGACAGTGTATATGTGAAAAAGTACTTTAAAAACCTCAGAGTCACATAATTACAAACATTTATCATTGTCCTAATTTATATGTTCTCTTTAACTATGCATACATGCTGAAAGAGCGAGATGCAGAAATGACTGTTTGGAACATCTTACCTTAACAAAGTTAATGTTAATGAAAGAAAATGGAAGCTTTGCTAACCTCACTGCTCTGATTCAGCTCCGGCCAAGTCTGGTTTAATGACGGCATGGACGGCGACTTGCTTGGAGGCGCTTCTGCCGGAGAGCCCGAATAACCTACCTCACCTGTCTGATCCCCACTGTCTGCAATGCAAAAACACAAAGTCTCCATAAGCAAGAGATTTTAGTTTAAGCACTTTACTTATATAAAAAAAACAAACTAGAGACTTTTACAAGCAGTAATTTATAATCAGAATTTCCTTTCCCCCTGCTCCCAAAATAAACATTTTTATATTTAATGTCAACTATAACTGAAAAATAAACATTTTAACAATCAGACAAGTATGCAGTACTTATTCCTGCTATTTATTGTCTACCTGAAACCACAGCTTTCCACGAAAATAAATTCTTGTTAGGAATAAAGAGAAAAAAAGAATGGTGTACATAATAATAATACAATAGTCTACGTGTTTTGAATCATTTTCTGATAATCGGGATGAATTTGTATCAGTTCCCAAAGTGTATTTCATGGAATATGAATCAGTGAGGTGCTTTAAACATTAGGTTCTAGAATCTTTCCTAGTCAGTAAATATGGGGATGCTGTAATACCCCGCCAGAGTACCCACAACCACCCGGAGTACCAAAGACTTGCACTGTCCTAGAGCAAATAAACCATTTACATCAGTTTTCCCTACACACAAACCTTTTTTTATCAAATAAATCCCTCAATATTCTTTTGGAATGTATTTTTGGGACAGTTAATTATACTAAGTCATTCATATTTGCTCTACAAGTCTCCTGTTACCAAAAAGCAGCATATATTTGCATGAGCAAAAGGCAGTCAGTGAGCCCACACGAAACAAACTTTGATCATTAGGCTCACTGGTACTTATAGGCTCACTGAGAAAGCTACAAATCCATGACGTGATTTCAAAGTGGTTTTTAAAGTATTATAGAGTAGCATATTCTACTTTATTTGAGAGACAGAGAAGCAGAGAGACAGGAAGGGAGGGAGAGAAAGAGAGAAGGGAGAGAGAGAGAGAGAAGGAAGAGAGATGAGAAGCATCAACTCTTAGTTGCATCACCTTAATTGTTCACTGTTTCTCATATGTGCTTTGACTAGGAGGCTCCTGCAGAGCTAGCGACCCCTTGCTCAAGCCAGCGACCTTAGGCTTCAAACCAGTGACCATGGGGTCATGTTGATGATCCCACACTCAAGCTGGCAACCCCACACTCAGTTGGTGACCTCAGGGTCTCGAACCTGGGTCCTCAGCATCTCAGGTCGACACTCTATCCACTGCGTCACTACCAGTCAGGCTAGCACATTCTACTTTTAATTAGTTATGTCTTAACTTAAAATAGCTCTTAAATTCCCATTTTAAAACAGAAGAAATTTCAATGGTAACATAACTCTCATTCCAATCTTCCCAAGTTTTAGCCTGACCTGTTGTGGCTGGCGCAGCAGATGAAGTGTCGACCTGGAATGCTGGGGTTGCTGGTTTGAAACCCTGGGCTTGCCCAGTCAAGGCACATACGAGAAGCAACTACTGCGAGTTGATGCTTCCTGCCAACCCCCTTCTCTCTCTCTCATTCCTCTCTCTAAAATCAATAATAAAAATTCTTGCCAAGTTTTACACGGCTTTGAATATAATCCCAGTCTGAAAATGACATTAATTGCCAAATTAAGGAGGAGTACCTAATCTATTTAGAACCTATATCAAAACAAGATTCCAGCATCTATCACTATCTCACTGTCTGACCATAGGCAAGTTGAATAAAACAGGACCTGAATTTCTCCACCAGAAAAAAGACACCTGCCATTAAATGTTAGAACTCTAGTTCAAATTCCCAAATACAAATCCATAATAATTTAGCAATGTATAGGTTTTAACCTTTCAATCTGTTCATAAGTGAGTCCTTCACGTTTTAGTACCTAACACAGAACCTAATATATAGTAGGCACACAAATATGTACTGAATGAGTTGCTTTTTGTGTTCTTCATACAATTCATTCTCCTTTACTGTTCTTTTCCTAGGACAGAAACTAACTACTGATATTTTGAAAAAGTACTCTTCTCTTTGCCCTATTCTGTTACATGACTATCTTAAAATACTTTCTTTTACTTACTCTGACATTATTTCTTTATAGTCATATCACACTGCAAGTTCTACTTTGCAATCCAACGTCATATTTTGATAAATTTTTGTTTTGTGAGAACGGGAACTGTTGCTATTTCTTTCTTAATCCTACCTCTTTCTCAGTAAAAGTATACAGAAATAATAAGAGGCTGACTGGCTTCAGATAATGTTCTACAAAGAGCTTTTAACTCAAAGCACTCTCAGCAAAACTAATGGGGAAAAATTATGATAAATAAGAGCAACAAATTCCTCATGGGAATAGCTTGTGGTTTTTAGTGTGAACAAAAATTATGGACATTTTTTTTCTATGATAACAAAGAGAAAGGATTTAAGGAAAGGAGAATAATGGCTCTAAACTTGACAGTTTACTGAAACTGAAACCCTGTTAGAAGGATGGTGAATGGAGAATTGTCTTTAAGAGATCCAACAAAGCAGGTGTTAAAGAAAAATAAATAGAATTAAAATAGTATTAACTACAGGGTGGTTAATTTTCAAAAGAACCTCCCTACAGTCAGACTACATAACTTAGGTTTTATATGTCATCTTAGGGCAAACTGGACCGTGGTCTCTATTCTCACATCAGCCAAGTTCAGGGCCAGACTGGACCCTATCCCCTCCTTAGGGCAATTATAATGTGGGATAGATTCTGGGAACCTTTGTGAGTCACTGGTACAAAGCTGAAGTGGGTCCAGATTCTTGGAAGTATATTATTTACCCAAATAACTATACAGTGTGTCTGTAAAGTCATGGTGCACTTTTGACCAGTCATAGGAAAGCAACAAAAGACGATAGAAATGTGAAATCTGCACAAAATAAAAGGAAAACTCTCCCAGTTTCATACCTATTCAGTGCAGTTCGATGTGGGCTCACGCACAGATTTTTTAGGACTCCTTAGGTAGCCATCCCGTAGAGCCTCTACAGACTCGTCACTGACTGATGGCCTACCAGAACGGGGTTTCTCCACCAAACTGCCGGTTTCCTTCAACTGCTTATCCCACTGAGTAATGTTATTCCTATGTGGTGGCGTTTCATTATAAATGCGCCGATATTCACATTGCGCTTTGCTCATGGAATCAAATTTAGCGAGCCACAGAACACACTGAACTTTCCTCTGTACCGTCCACATCTCGACTGGCATGGCCGTGGGCTGCTCCACTGTATACACTGTGTTACGTCATCATCTGCGCATGCGCACATGCTGCCACATCATCCTACAGAAACTGGGAGGGTTTCCTTTTACTTGGTGCAGATTTTACATTTCTATAGTCTTTTGTTGCTTTCCTGTGACCGGTCAAAAGTGCACCGTGACTTTACAGACACACTGTATTACACAGGTATTCTAATATCATAGCCATTTCCTACGGTAACAGTTGTCAAACTGTGGACCAAGGACTCCAGGGAATCCCATGACTCCTTTAGGGCATCTGAAAAGTCAAAAAGATTTTTGTAATAATAATAATAATAATAATAATAATAATAATAATAATAATAAAAAAACCCTTTCCTGTGTTGGCATTTGGACTGATGAGACAAAAGCAACGGGGGTGGGGGTGGGGTTAGAATTGCTGACCACCGTGAAACAAGGTAGACACCAAAACATACAGGGTGGGCGAAGTAGGTTTAAGTGGTATGTGAAACAGTTTATTCTTATATTATTATCATTTTCCATATGAACATCTGTAAACCTGCTCTTACCTCACCCTGTACTAGTGATTATATGCTTCACCCTACACATTCCAGTTAAAATAAACAGGCATGGCAATTTCAATGAAGAATGTTTGCAATTGAGTGGTAAAAATATTTTTAAATCTCAGCCCTGAAAACACATATTTTTAATACTGTGTTGCAAAATAGAAAATCTCTCTCTCTCTCTCTCTCTATATATATATATATATATATGTGCAAATTTATATAATGAAATTCCAAAGTAATGGGAGGGGCAATATAAAGATATTGCACTTCTTATCAAAGCACAATGATCATCTCAAAGAAAATAATTGTGTGATTTAATAGTTGATGAACAGGCCACTTTTTTTCATGGAACACAATTTTTCTTTAAAGAACAGCTAATGAACTGTAATTACTTAAGACTCAGGTATTAGGCATTTTCTCAAAAATGAATCAAGTGAACTTGTAACTTCAGGAAAACAACTGCTTTCAGTACTGTTACTAATGACAAACTTTGAGCTTTCAAAAGAAAATTAGAATTTTGAAAAATGTTTATCTACAGCCACAAGCTCAAGAGCTTCCCACTCCTTACAGAATTCTTTGATAAACTAGGTTGTAGTATTAACAAATAGGCTTTTTTGATCTTTTATAATAAAATATTCCAACATTTGAAAGGCCTGTAAAACTCAATAAACTAATATTTTACAAATAATCAATTGTTATAAAATCATGCAAAGATAAAAGATACACCCAAACCATTTCAAAGTGCAAGACAGATCTACAAATTTTAATGTAAGAAGTCCAAATAATTCATTAATATGGTTTCAATTAACCTTTAAGAAATTGCCATTTGCTGACATCTGGTGTAGTACCAAAGAAAATACACAATTATCTAAAATAGTCCTTCCTTTCACTAGGCAAGACCAGATTTGATTATCTTCATGTACTAGGGACTGGCTATCTTTTTCTACTAAGGGTCAGAGAGTAAATACGTTACTATATGGTCTCTGGTGCAACTATTCAACTTGGCTGTTGCAGTGCAAAAGCAGCCATGACAATTAGTAAAGAAATGAGTTTGGCTTTAATTTATTAATAGACTAAAATCTGAAATTTATACAATTTCACAAATTTGAATTTCATGTGTCATAAAATATTATTATTTTCCAACAATTAAAAAGCAAACAACTATAACAACCCCCCCCCCCCACACACACACACCCACACACTTTCTGTTGTAGGTTATATAAAAAATGTCAGCAGACCGAATTTGGTCTTCAGGACTTCTTTGATCCCTAATACCTCAAACAAAATAACATCCGACAGCCTAAACGCAGAAGCAAATATGAGAATCTACCGTCTTCTACTAAAGTAGCTATTAAAGACAGTTACAAAAATGTAAAACAATGCTGCCTTTTTAATAATTATTTTATTTGGGGGAATATAGTTACTATATTTTACTAAAATATCTATGCCAATATTTAAGGGCTTATTGTTATTTTTAAACAGCCATAAATATATAAAAATCTGTAGTTTTAAATTTCTAATAGGGTAACTATTGATAGATCTAAGATACATAAACAGAAGCTCTTGGGTCCACAATAGTTTTTAAGAATGTAAAAGGGCCTGACCAGGCGGTGGCACAGTGGATAGAACGTTGGACTGGGATGCTGAGGACCTAGGTTTGAGACCCCAAGGTGGCCAGCTTGAGCGCAGGCTCATCTGGTTTGAGCAGAGCTCACCAGCTTGGACCCAAGGTCGCTGGCTCAAGCAAGGGGTTACTCGGTCTGCTGAAAGCCTGCGGTCAAGGCACATATGAGAAAACAATCAATGAACAACTAAGGTGTTGCAACAAAAAACTGATGATTGATGCTTTTCATCTCTCTCCGTTCCTGTCTGTTTGTTCCTATCTATCCCTCTCTCTGTCTCTGTAAAAAAAAAAAAAAAAAAAAAAAGAATGTAAAGGGGGCCTGACCTGTGGTGGCACAGCGGATAAAGTGTTAACCTAGAATACTGAGGTTACTGGTTCAAAACCCGGGGCTTGCCCAGTCAAGGCACATATGGGAGTTGATGCTTCCTGCTCCTCCCCTCACCCTTCTCTCTCTCGCTCTTTCCCCCGCCTCTCTAAAATGAATAAATTTTTAAAAATGTAAAGGGGTTCTAAGACTAAAACATTTAAAAAAAATCTCTATCTTAGAAAACCCTAAAATTATTTCTGGAATAACTCAGCAGGATGCTGCTTCTTTTCTACTTCATATACAGAAAAACAAATGGCAGTAGAAAAAGAGCAAACTACCTATGTTCTAGAAACTAACAGTCATGAGTATTAAGTCTGTAAATAAGCTATACCTCCTTCAGCCTGGCTCCCTATTTTGCTCCAATGAAGAGCTTCATGCTCGCCCACAAATGATAGTCTTTAAGACTGATCCTCACGGAGGCAGGGGTGTAGTTTTACTCTTCCCTGATTCAGTGTTCCAACCTAGCCTCCTGCTGGAACACTGTGTCAACCCTGCCTCCCTCCTGAGGGTTCTGCTCTGCCCCGACATCATCAGAGAATCAAGGCTGAAAAGGAAGAGCATGATCCTAAATTGTTAAAAGTCAACCCCAAAAGGGCTTTATGCAAAAAGTACTTCCATGTACAAAAAGTGTGCCTGGAAGATACAACCCTGTGTGATCATACTGACATACTGTCAGTCCACAAAAAAAGTTAGCAACAAGTGCAAATTAAATGGGTGTAAACCATATTTTTAGGCTCACACTAAAAAAAGTAAAAATGCTATCCATAGTTTTCATCATTCTATTGTGCAAAAGCTCTGAAAGGTCCAGATTCAATTCAATTTATTTACTGAAGACCTATCTATACATAAGTACATTAAATAAAAATACAGTATTGAGCAAGAAGACAAGGCTCCCATTTCCATGGAATTGTCTTTCTAACAGAGGAAGACACACTGTTGACTTTTACAACACGATAGTAGAGAAAAAGGCTATTCCTGCAAAAAAAGAAATGTAACATTATTCCCAAGGACTTTTACTAATGCGCAGATATTTAAACTATAATCTCTTAAAGCCACTACTGTGTGATCTTGTAAGAATTTTTCTCATGTATTACAGGGAGTCTTCAGGTTAGGACAGCCTCAACATAAATTAAGATATGAGTGTTCTGGCTTGCGCCGTTAGCATCATACTTACGGACTACTACGTGGGTGAACTAGTTTGGTTCCACATGGCGGAAGAATACACAGTAACATGGCATATGAGTGAGGGAGTTGGCATCCCCAGTACACTTACCTACGCCATTTTGGACTGTTAAAAGTACAAGTGTTCTGTTTTGTGTTCCTTTGGTGACATTTTGGCCCTTATCATGGCTCCTAAATGAAAGAGTATTCAGATAGTAGTGCTTTGAAGGAGAGGAAAACCATCATGATGGATGTCACAGAGCTACTAGCATCACATGGAGAGGAGCTGTCTGCCAAGGACCTCACTCAACTGAAGAAGCAGCTGGCTGAACAGGAAGAGCTAGAAACCCCAGAACCCAAGAGATTTACTACCAAGGGTCTGACAGAAGGTTTTTCTATGGTACAGGATGGGCTGGCAAAATTTCAGGCTGAGGACCCCAGCAATGACAGATTCAGTAAGGTCTACCAGAGATGTTATGGATGCCTTGCAATGCTACAGGCAGATTTTGGAAGAGAAGAAGTCATCAACCTTCCAGAGTAGTCTGCAACAATTCTTTAAGAAGGTAGAGAGGCCTGCAATAGATCCTGTATCCTCCACATCAGCTGCTTCTCAAGATTAAACATCTTTAGTGCAGGTAGAATCATCTCCAGCATTTCCTGCATGTTCCTTAGGCAACCATGATTCACCCGACCCACTAACTCCAGCACCTTCTGCAGCTTCCCTGTCTCTCCAGCTTCCTCCTCCCAATGGGCCACTCTCTCCCACCTTGCAATGCCCCTTCCAGTGTGCACACCAACCACAGGAATAAAGGTAAGGATTTTTTTATACTCATTTTTTGTCATTTTTTTTCTGTTACTATAGTGTAATGCACAGTACATTTATGTCCTTTCCTTTTTCCATAGCTTAGTTGTGTTTTTATGTTCTAAATCAGTGGTAGTCAACCTGGTCCCTACTGCCCACTAGTGGGCATTCCAGCTTTCATGGTGGGTGGTAGCGGAGCAACCAACGTATAAATATAGATTTAACTATAGTAAGTTGTTTTATAAAGATTTATTCTGCCAAACTTAGCAAAAATCTGACATAAAGTACTTGGTAAGTAATTATTACTATATGCTTTAACTTGCTATAACTCTGCTTTATAAATTTTATAAAGTAAAGTTACTTCCCTACTTTATAAATCACCATTACTGTGGAACCGGTGGGCGGTTAGAAAATTTTACTACTAACAGAGATACAAAAGTGGGCGGTAGGTATAAAAAGGTTGACTACCCGTTCTAAATTGTGATCTTACAACTGTGTTAGGAAAGGTAAGTAAGTTAGGCTAGGGCGTATTTCGACACACACCAAAATTTGGGTTATGTCATTGTAGTAGGAATGGAACTGTGTAGTAACCCGAGGACCCCTGTATCTAGCCTTGTTTGTCAATTTTTTGGCTGGGAATTTGAGGGGTTCTATTTATTTTGTCCAATCTCATTAAACTGTGCATCTTTGCCAAATTGTGCAATTGTACTGATTTGTGAGCTGTCACACAACTAACTGGACATAATATGTTAAGACAGAACATGTGTGTGTGTTGTGAGGAGGCCTTGAGAAGTAATTCCTTACTTGGAAAACTAATGATCAAGATCAGTGCACATCTTCGTCAGCAACTAAGGGAACCTGAAGTGAATTCTGAACAACAAAGATTCTGGGTTCTTTGTATAAAGATACATGTAGAAGCATGACCTCTGCAGCAGTATTTTAAAGGTAAAGCCAAAAAACTAGTACCTCAAAATCCATCAGTAAGAGACTGGTTTAAAGTGACAGATCTATAGATGGCAATACAAAGATTTCCAATATTATTTAAAAAACCAATCAAGGTTGTCTAGTGTGAAGACACTTGTGTTAAAACAGGTATCTGAATGTGTTACTTGTGTAAGCTTTTATATGTTAAAATTTTCTGGATAAATACAGGGAAACTCTTAACAGTGATTAATTTACATCAAGGTAGTCTCAATTATAAATGTTTATAGTAAACCATTCGTAAAAAGCCTTGTCCTTATTAATTTATTGATTTTAAAAAAAGACAAAAGGGGAGGGAGGCAGAGAGAGAGAGAAAGAGAGAGGAACACATATCTGTTTCTGTATGTGTCCTGACTGGGGAACAAACCAGCAACCTCTACGCTTCAGGATGATGCTCTAACCAAACCAGTCAAGCTATCTGGCGAGGGCAAAATTTCTGGCTTTTAAAAACATTCATGTTAGAAGTAATTCTAGGAGCCTGGGGATCCATGTTATGCACTATTATGAACAACAATGAAAATGTGCTCAAGTTACTGGACAAAGCAGAAATTACGAAGGAGGAGACAGAATGGGGGACACATTCCTTTCCCCCTTTGAGCACTGAATCAGATATTACTGAGTTGCTCGTGTAAGCATAGTGGTGTGAAGACAGAAAACAGTTTTTAAAGAAGTAGTCAGCCACTTAGTCATTTTAAAGTGTCTACTTAAATCCTCAATTTGCACCCTACTAGGTACTGAGATATAATGAACAAGACCAATCTAGTTACCGCCCACCCAAGAGCCTCTAGTCTAGCTTAGGAGAGACATTATATCAAATAATCACATAAAATACAGATATACAAAATTTCAACTAAGATATAATGAAGTCTTTGGAAACTGGGTTCAAGATGCAAAGCATCTTAACATGTTTGTTTTTTCTTTCCCTTTAAGATGTGGTTTTGTGGAGAGTAGTAGGTCACCCTAATTTTTTTTTAAAGATAATGATTCTAAGACAAACATTCTTTCTGGAATTCAGCTTCAGAAAGCTGTTTCCATAGATGAATTTTTGTATGTTTTCCTTTGTAAGACAACAAAAACCAAGTTTTCCTTTTTATTTACTATAGTTGCCAAATTTAGTGATGTTAAATATTAAGTATTTTAATGATCCTTAACTATTTTATTTGATTTCTTATTTAATCCCATAAACTAGTTAAAGTAATTTTGGAAAAAAAATGCATATCTACCCTGAGTTTGCATGCCTTTACAAAGCCTAGCTTTTCTCCAATTTTAACTCAAGTCGTCACTTTTGCCTGACCAGGCGGTGGCAAAATGAATAGAAAATTGGCCTGGGTTGCAGAGGACTCAGGTTCAAAACCCTGAGGTCACCAGCTTGGGTGCAGGCTCAAAGCTTGAATGCAGGGTTGCCAGCTTGAGTGTGCGATCATAGACACAACCCCATGGTCGTTGGCTTGAACCCAAAGGTCTCTGGCTTGAAGCCCAAGGTCAATGGCTTGAGCCCAGGGTCATTGGCTTGAGTAAGGGGTCACTGGCTCTGCTGTAGCCCCCCTGTCAAGGCACATATGAGAATGTAGTCAATGAACAACTACAACGTGCCGCAACGAAGAACTGATGCTTTTCATCTCTCTTCCTTCCTGTCTGTCTGTCCCTGTCCCTCTCTCTGTCTCTCTCACTAAAAAAAATGTCATCACTTTCACCATCTATTTTTCTATGAGCTATTAAATTGTAAATACAGAATATTTGTGGAGTGAATATGTTAGTATGTCCCAGCATCACAAACATATGAAATACCATATTTTAAAAGATGGAAATATGTCAAGAAAAATAACCTACTTAAAAAGTGGCACACTTTAAGCATTAATTCACTCAGTAATTATTTCCTGAGCAATTTAGTACATGTCTGGGGATACTACAGTAAATATGATGTTTCCTTTTTTTTTTTTTTAAAGAAACTCAGAGTGTAGTGGTAAAAAGAAAAACAAAGAACAGAATTCAGTGTGATGTGTTCCACAATAAACAGCATGTAGGAGAAGTTATGAGAGATCAAATAAGACAGACACTACTTTTGTCTATAAGTCATAAAGGCTCCAAAGAGGGAATATTTATGATAAATTTTCAGGTTAGCAAAAAAACTGCTTGCATGTTTCCCCTTCAACTGTGAACTTCTAAAAACTATTTAAAAGGGTTTTTACAGATCTTGATTGATTCTCAATGTCACGTGACAATTCCATATTCAAAGGGTTTTGTGTCATATTAATTTCAGGCTCATGATAACTTGGAGGAAAAAAACGACTAATCAGTTTCCTAACCACCAAATCAACAAAATTCCAAATTTATCACTATAAGTAGGCAAAGCAATCTGAATTTAATACCATGTGGTCAAATGTTTATAATAAATTTCATTAGAAAAGTACACAGATTATCCTGAAATGGGAAAAAACTATCTGAGTCTTTGATATCTTTAAAATTATAGTTAGAATAATAGTGTATAGATATATGTAGGCAAAAAATGAGAGTGACTCCTCGCTAAACATCTAACAGGAGTAAAAAGACAAAAACCCAGAAAAGCACTACTTGAATCATCAGCCTTCAAATTCAGTCAGTAGATCAACTTTACAAAGAACCAGATTTTATTTAAATTAAACAGAAGGAAAAAAATAAAGATACACAAAAGACAGATTTATCAATCTATATACAACAGAATCAGACAAGTCTCTAGAAAATGACATACAACAGAATAAGCTTGACTTAAGTTATATACTATGCTATCAGTTTTCAAAGGGTTAAAGTCATAGAAAAACTCTAGCCATAGACCTAATTTTTAAATCAATGGTACAGCAAGCCCTGGCCGGGTAGCTCGGTTGATTCAAGCATTGTCCTGGAGCACAGAGGTGGCTGGTTCAATCCCCAGTCAGGGCATCAATCTCTCTCTCTCTCTTTCTCTGTTATTGTCTCTCCTCTCTCTCTCACATGCACACACACACACTCACAAAAACCAGTCAATAAAAATGAAAAAAATTTTTTTTAAACAATGGTATACAAATCTGTAGCTACCACAATGTCTTCCCTTTTGGTTACTATTAAATAAACCAAACAAAGAAGCTCTTTTTATTTGTTAATTAGGTAAATCAAAGTACTTTGATGCAAAATCACCCAACAAAAATACTAAGCTTTCAGCTCAAGTTAGAGGTCAACTGATGCCTAATAACTACCTGAAATGATCAGGAAAATCCTACGATTCTTAGAGAATAATGTTTCTAAAAAACTAAAAGCAATCCTAATTTTTAAAACCAACCTATTCATTGATAAAAGATCAGTGTATAGCTTAGGTCCTGAAATGTGAATGGTATCAAGTCCACATTTAGGTGGAGAAAACAAAAAGAAAAAAATACAGTAAATGGGTAGAACTTGCCCAAGGTCGCAGGAGTACTCAGCGAAACTAGACACACGCTCAGATTCTTGACTCTAAGGAGACCATTCTCTTTTTGATAGTAATAATATGTAGCTGATTTCTACTATATAATTAAGCAATAAAGTCAGATCAGAGGCAATTTTGGGTTAAACAGATGCTGCCTAATGGATGAATGTGCTTTTTAGAGGCAAAGTTTGTTTTAATTCACTTTTAAAAGTATAAAATTCCTTCCATCATAGTATCTAAATTTACATAGAAAAACCAAAGACAGTAATTTAGTTTTAATTAGACTCATTAATTTTTTTTTTATACAGATATTTTCTTTTCTTTTTTTTTTTTTAAAATTTTATTTATTTATTCATTTTAGAAAGGACAGAGAGAGGGGGAGAGAGAGAGAGAGAGAGGAGAGACAGAGAGAGAAGGGGGGGAGGAGCAGGAAGCATCAACTCCCATATGTGCCTTGACCAGGCAAGCCCAGGGTTTCAAACCGGCGACCTCAGCATTTCCAGGTCGACGCTTTATCCACTGCGCCACCACAGGTCAGACTAGACTCATTAATTTAACATTAGATTTCCTTTTATTCATTCAGAATTTAAGAAAAATGTTTTCGTTTTTTATCCGTTATGTTTTTGTTTCCTTTAAAATAAAGCTATCAGTAAATATGAGCATGTACAAAAGCATTCCTGTAAAACATGAAAACAAAGTAGTGTTATCTACATCAAACAAAACTTCCAGATTTCTTTAGAGTCCAAAGAAATTGGCTTTTTAAAGGAAAATACTTGTGGACTGCAATGGTCCAATCTGCTATGATAAACCAGGCATTTCCCTTCAACAATAGGATTTATTAAATGAAAAAATGTTGACAATGAAGACAGACTACTTTACTCACCTCAGACAATGTAAAATGCAATTCAAGGATGGCAAAGTAACAAGACACTGTGAAATGCTCTTCAAATCTGAGCAAGTCACAAATGTGAAGTAAAATAGTGGCATACTTTCTTTATCTTTGTTTAAAGTTGACTAAACAGACAAAGCATCAATCTAAGTTCAGGCTGTACATCTTATTCTAGTAGCAAATCTACATGGCTCTTGATGAAATGTCTATGCTCTTCAGCTAAGTTTTAACATATTGATCTTGCTTTGAGAACCAAGAATGATTATCAAGGCATGCAATCAGGTCTCTTCGAGCTCCTGGATCTTACCTGCTGAATCTTCCAAATCAATCAGTTTGGGCATTAAACTTTCAGGGAGTTTCTCTGGTAAGTCATAGCCATTCTTCCTGGCCACTACCAGATGAAAAGCAGCACAAAACTCGTCCAGTGTCAATGCTCCATCTTTATCAAAGTCTGAGAGTTCCCTACAAGACAGACTTATCATGAATATGGTCATATTCTGCTTTGGATCCCTTCATGATAAAAAAAAAACTTTCTCAGAAAAAATGAAAATAATCAATAACTTAAAAAATGTAACAAAGCAAATATAGCAAACTGTTAACTGCAGAATACAATTCCTTAAACTTTTCTATGTCCTTAAAATTTTCTTAACAAAAACAGCTCCCAAAATAAGGTCACCAGAAAATGACCTTTAACACATATGTAATTAGAAATAGGATTTAGTTGAATTCAGGCTTAGTTAATAAGGTACTAAATTTTTTTAAAACTTTGTTTTTATTGTTATTAAAGGCCTACATGTATGAACTTAAAAACATCCAATACAATTTCAAGGCTTGATACAAAAAGCAACATCAGCCTATTTTAAGGCAATACTGAGTTAAGATCATTCTTGAAAAGGTTACTCTAATAGTTTGTTTTTTAAGTTAAAAAAATCTACCTGCTGGAAACTCCTTTAATACAACCTACATAACCCAACCAATATATACCACACTTACCAAATATGAGAAAGTTCAAGAATAGGAAGTTTTGATTTTGTAAAAAACTCTTTAGCTGCAGATCCTGAAATATTAAAACAGTGCTGTTTAGCATTAGTCTGAACTGAGAGATCCAACAATAAAATGTGGTAAGTCTTACCTTTTTCAATGAAAAGAAAAAAGGTAACCTTAACACATGTTTATGTCATGTTTTTGGTATCCAGTGATTATAAACTCTTTTTAGACAATTTGAGAATTATCTTTTATAATAATTGACCAATAAATTCATGTCTTTGAGATTTTGAAATTCAGACTTTGAACTGTCCCATCTAGAAGAATCTGTTTTTAACAACTCACCTGGAATAAATCCGTTTAGATCAGGCTGAATTGTTTTAAATTGATTTACATAATACTGTCTTTGTTCATCTGTTATTTTCCAGGGATCATCATAACTACTGGATTGCCTACGAATTTCATTGGCAGTTGTAGCTGAGGCTACAGTTCGTACTGTTGTCTGGTCCTGTAATGAAACATTTTTTCCTCAGTACAGTATCTATCTATATGATGACATGGACCAAGAATGGTAGGTTACTTATCACTGAAAGTAAAACTTACTTTTTGTGGATGTTTAAAATATAAGAAGTCTTCACAACTCATCAGCAAACCACATATTTATAAACAGGTTTTTGAATGTTTCTGGACAATGGATTTATACATTTGCAAAATGACAGCAATATGTAAGCAACAGAAAGTTATGAAAATGTGCTAAAAAAGCCAAGCAAATATCTTCCTAGATGCTAAAACCTTTTAGAAGTTCACTAAGGAATTAGGAAGAAAATCGGCCAAAACCTTTAGTGAAACATTTCAATGAGAACAGACTTGAAGGCACAGAGTGGAGTTCTGTTTTGTTTTCATGTAGCGGTAAATTTGCATTTTGCAACAGCAAAATATAAAAATAATGACTGCAGCAATTCTCTGAATGAAGCAAATAAAAACGTAATACCAATAAAATGTCACACCTGGACAGAAGCAGGATGCATGGTTAAAAGAGTACTGGTTGGTGGAGTATCTGCAAAACTGACCCAGTTTTCTTGAGGTGGAGGAGGGGAGTGCCCGGACCACACTGCATCACCAGCAGAAGAACCTGAAAGCAGATGGGTAAACGTGCTGACTCACGGTTTGTTTATTTTAACAGAAAGAGAAAGAGCAGGGAGAAGTGGGAAGCATCAACTCATAGTAGTTGTTTCCCACATGTGCCTTGACCAGGCAAGCCCAGGGTTTCGAACCGGCAACCTGAGTGTTCCAGGTCAATGCTTTAGCCACTGCGCAACCACAGGTCAGGCCATGCTGACTCACTTTTTAAGGAAAAAATGTTGCCAGGTTTTTTATTGTAATAATTTACCACACACATATTATACAAGCATTCTTTCAAGCTTTGAAGAAATGTTAATTTTCAAAACAAAATCTTTTCTGTCAATTGAAAATTATCTCATTTAAATCTTTTAAATTGTTATACTGAGGTTTCCTCATCAAAACTGAAACTAGCCTGGCCTGTGGTGGCGCAGTGGATAAAGCATCGACCTGGAATGCTGAGGTCACCAGTTCAAAACTCAGAGCTTGCCTGGTCAAGGCACATATGGGAGTTGATGCTTCCTGTTCCTCCCCCCTTCTCACTGTCTCTTTCTCTCTCTCTCTTAAAATGAATAAAAAATCTTAAAAAAGAAACACTGAAACTAATATAATATATACCTATATCCTGGGAAATAATCATTTACTCATTTTACCTTCAGAGAATCTGGTATCTACAAACTCCTGTCTAAGCATCACAGATATAAGTAAGTGCAGTGATCACTGTTCAGAGTGACACATCTATTGATACTTACCGATTCTCACAGTTGGCTTCTGCTTTTATTTAAGGAACTTAACTTATAATTAGAAATTGTCTTGGAGGTAATTTTTTTAATGTTTACTTTATTGCCTTTTTTTTTTTTAAGACAGGACAGGAATGAGAGAGAGAGAGAGACAGGATCATCAATCTGGTCCTGCATGCGCCCTGACTGGGGATCGAACCGGCAACCTCTGTGCACTCGGGACAACACTCCAACCAACTAACCTATACGGCAAGGGCTTGGAGGCAATTCTTAAAAAAATGTTACCAAGTTTCCTTCAATTTACACCTTTAATAAATGAATGTTCTTCTAGAACTTCTACATACCTGACTGTGCTTCAGGAAAGGGAGACCAAAACGGCCCAGGTCCTGCAAGAGGCCTCTCACTGTTCCCTCCACTGGGGTGGCGGTTGTGTTTCCTCCACGTGTGCGGAGACGTTGGTGGGGACTGCTGTGGTGATACTACTGGCGATGTAGGCTCCTAGACAGAGCATTATTATTTTTATATTTTAATTTGAAGGTACCATTTTCATTATTAAGGTACTCAGTAAAAGTGTCAGAGTAAGCATCTAATCTACACAGGACATTAACTGATACTACTGACATGCACGTGACTACCTGCTGATCTGCGGATGTCCGAGACTGGACAGCGTCATGGCTGACGGATCCCTTTTTCACTTGCCCCCGTCCAGGTGGGGGAGGAATTACACCAGAATAAGACCCTTGATTTTCAGAATCCGAGTAAGAGGCTGCATGGCGAGATTCCTGTTCGTTCTTTGAAGCAACAAATCTTGGCAGAGGAAGGTCCTTTACTGTTAACCACAAAAATAATTATTATTTTAAAATAAAAAATGATGCACACATTAACTAAAATAGATGTGAATTAGATGGTAGATATTAAAATTTTTGCAAAAACTGACACAGAAAAAACACACACAATGTCTATCATAGACATTTAGACCATCATCTTTCATAGACTGTTTAGGGAGACTAAACTAAAAAGACAAAGTAACACCAAATTGTCCTTCTAATCTAATGGGTTATAAAAATAGCTGTATTAAATGTCCATTTCATGTTTGGCCCCATGTTTGCACTTTAGATTTATCTCATCTCATAACCATATCAACCCTGCAAAGTCCCTATTTTACAGGTAGGGAAACTGAGCCTCTGCAATGCCACGGTTACTGACAGTAACTGACAAAACCTAAACCCAGGCTGGTCTGACCCCAAAGCCTAGACTGTTTCTACTCACACTGATTCTCTAATGTTAGGTGCGAGAGTTCTATTAAAACACAGAATAGGTCACTAAGTTTGAGACTAGATTAATTTAGACATTTTCAAGGCAGAAATTCCTGAAAATATCTTACTGTTGTTCACCTACCAAGGACAGAGTACAAGCTGCTCAATTTATCAACTTTAGTCTGGCTTATTTCACTCCTTCAGGCAGATCACCTACACCCAATGTTAAATAAAGAAGAAAAATGAAGAACTCTGCAGGTCAGTCATAACTCATACTTTTAGACTAGAATAATACAGCAGCCAAATCATTTTTAGAAGAAAAATGTAGCTTGACAGAGTGGTGGTGCAGTGGGTAGAGCATCGGCCTGGGACGCTGAGGACGCAAGTTCGAAACTACAGGTCACCGGCTTGAGCGCGGGCTCAGCGGACTGATCCCAAAGGCTGTTGGCTCAGCTGGAGCCTCCTGGTCAAGGCACTTATGAGAAGCAATCAATGAACAACTAAAGTGTGGCAACTAAGAGCTGATGCTTCTCTTCTCTCTCCCTGTCTGCCTGTCTGTCCCCGTGTGTCTGTCTGTCTCCCTCTCTTATAAAAGAAAATGTACTTCCCTCCACTGCAGTTATGTGCACCTGTACCTCTCTCCACAGAATCTCCACACTAACGAGAAGATTAAGTTTATTCAGTATTTATGTAAAGAATGTAAAGTTATGTAAAAAAATGTAAATGCTCAACACTAGAAGAACATATGGCAAACCAGAGTTCCACAATGAAAACCTCCAAATGACTGAGAAACTAAGCTGCTACTTAGAACTACTGTGTAAAAATTCTAACATTACAGAAAACGCAGTTTTTTTCCCTATGAAAACCACAGAACTCTGCATTTAAGTGCCTACCTTGTAAAATTTCCATCTACGTCAATATCAACACATCTCCAAATAACAGGAAAACAATTATCCTAGGTGATACTTATGAGGCAGTCAGATGTCCGGAACCAGGTTTTAGTCTGCCAATATTTTCATATTGTTTCCATTGGAAAGTTTTGGTTAACTAATACTTTCTAATTTTATACGGAACTTTCCACAGCCTTCACAAACAAGAAAACAAAGTATAATGCTGCTTTATATTAGAAAAAAATGTAAAGAAAGCATATAGGAAAGTCATTACAATTTATCTTGATAAAATTACCTATATTCTGAGCAATTCTTATAGTAAAATTATGCTATAAAATCACATTTTAACAGTTTTATATCACCAAATATGTATGAAGTACATATATGCCCTAATGTTTAAGATAGGTATGTTTTCTAACATTCACAGATTTTAAAAAGGATGGTGATGAGAATAAAGTTATGATACTTTACTCAACATCACAAGAGCCAGTATAATATCAGAGAGACTCAACATTTGTACTGACTTTACTTTTTTCATTTGTGATTAGAAGTCTGTTTTCATTTCAGTTACTAATGTATCCCATATTTACCTGTATTAATACTTTCCACTCTTAGAGGGAAACCAGACTGGGCAACAGCTACAAGTTTCAAAGCAATATAGAACTGACTTCTTCCAAAATAACCAAGTCTTTTTGCACCACAAAGCTCCATAATCTATAAAAGAACACAATGTAACATAAGATTTATGACAATAATCTCTAAATAAGCAACTATCTAACTTATGTAGGTAACTTTTCCAAAATACATAGCTGAAATATTGCTCCCAACTGAAGACCATCTCCCTCTAGTTTCAGATTTATATGTTTGAAAACAAAAAAGCACTGACTTTAAATAAAAAGGTTTCCATTCTCCTACTTATTAAAACCCATGTGATAAGCAATTTAATTTATAGGATAACTATTTATTCTTGAGTCATATTATTTTTTGAAACAATGTACCATCCACCCCTCCATAAACACTGTGCATACAATAGGGCCATGCAACTAACAGATTAGTATGCAGCCATTTAAATAGTTGTAAAATGACGTATTAAGTGGGAAAAAAGCAGGACACATTTGAGCCACACAAACACAAATTTGAAAACAACCAGCTATATATAGATTCTATCAGCAATTTTCTTAGGTGAGATTAAGAGGACTTTTGGCCTTGGCTGGTTTTCCCAGTGGATAGAGCACCGGCCTGATATATGGACATCCTGGGTTTGATTCCCAGTCAGGGCACAAAGGAGAAGCAACCATCTGCTTCTCTCCTCCTCCTTCCCCTCTTGCAGCCAGTGGCTTGACTGGTCTGAGTGTTGGTGCTGAGGATAGCTCGGTTGGTCCAAGCATCAGCCTCAAGCATTAAAAATAGCTAGGTTGATTTGAGCATTGAACCCAGACGGGGGTTGCTGGGTGAATTCCAATGGGGGTGCATGTGGGAGTCTGTCTATCTGCCCTTCTCTCACTTAAAAAAAAGGGGGGGGGTAGAACTTTTTTCCTCTTATTCTCCAGATTGTATTTAATGTGGTTATATTCTTTCCTTTAAAACAACAACTTTTTTTAGGTATTAAGGCTTTCAAGATTCTATACTGATCATTGTAGTCATTCAATGAATATTTCTAAATTGGCTGTAGCAATTAAGTCTCAGACCAGAACGAGAATTTTAGGTTACGACATTAAATTATAACTCCAAAAGCTGGAGTAGATGTCTACTATACAGACATTATAATCCTAAAGTAAAATAAGCACTAAGTATCCTTTTCTCAAATTTTCAAAAAATATTAATTCCTGTAGAAAGGAAACATTATTTAGTCTGTTTTCTTTTCCCCAAAACACTCAAAAGAAGATTAAGGTACCTCAGATATTGTGATATTAAGTCAAAAGTAAAGTGCGTATTGACTAGAACTCTAAAAGCACCTATCAATGGTTATGCAATGTATAACATAACCATTTCTTTCCATACTCAAGAAAAGACAGTAAGTTTTGCTGTGACTGATCAGCACTGGAAAAAGTTCCTGTTGCTTCCACTGTGGGGTATCACTTCTGTGTAACTTGGAAAAGGGGAAGGAGGATAAAGAGGTTAAGGGAACAGGATGAAAAGGAGGGCAAAGATAAGAAAGGGCACACAGCCTACCAGGTTATGCAGGCATTTTGTTAGGATTGTCTTTATTCACTACCTTTTTCTGCCAATTTGATATCCTAAGGAATCACTGCACATTTTAGAAGTTTTTATTTATAAAACAAAGCATCTAAAATATGCCAGGTGTATACTAGCTAGAGGGAGGACCTGAAGGAAACACGTAATTTATTTATCCTTGTTACGTCCCTTCCGGGTGCCTGCAGGGCATTCGGTGGTGGTGGTGGGGGGGGGGAGGGAAGCCCAGAAAACAAATGCAGAGGTAGTGTTCAGAAGGGAGCACGCAGATGAAATGGCCTCCATGCTTGGGAAGCAAACAGGTGACGCTGCAGCTGGCGGAGTCAATGAGATTGCCCGCAAGCCCAGGGCAGCGAAAGGGAACTCAGAAAACACTAAAACCTACAGGGCAAGTATAAAAAGAAGCCTATGAAAGAGGCAGGTGAAAAGTTCCAAAAGCAGAAGCAAACTAAACATCATAAGAACCAAACAGATTAAACTAGTAATGAAAAAACTATATAATAAGAAAACTATATATAAAAAAAGAAAACTATATAGCCTTTAAAACTCACTGCTTATAGTATCAGTGTTATAAAAACAAAAAGCAGGACACAAAACAGTGTATAAATACAATCTCAATTTTATTAAGCTATGTACATATAAATGGCAATGAAGCCCTGGCCGGTTGGCTCAGCGGTAGAGCGTCGGCCTAGCGTGCGGAGGACCCGGGTTCGATTCCCGGCCAGGGCACACAGGAGAAGCGCCCATTTGCTTCTCCACCCCTCCGCCGCGCTTTCCTCTCTGTCTCTCTCTTCCCCTCCCGCAGCCAAGGCTCCATTGGAGCAAAGATGGCCCGGGCACTGGGGATGGCTCTGTGGCCTCTGCCCCAGGCGCTAGAGTGGCTCTGGTCGCAACATGGCGACGCCCAGGATGGGCAGAGCATCGCCCCCTGGTGGGCAGAGCCTCGCCCCTGGTGGGCGTGCCGGGTGGATCCCGGTCGGGCGCATGCGGGAGTCTGTCTGACTGTCTCTCCCTGTTTCCAGCTTCAGAAAAAATGGGAAAAAAAAAAAAAAAAAAAAAAGGCAATGAATATGCCAGTGCTCATATCTGGGTGCTGAGACCAAGGGATGGATATTTCTATGTTTTCATTACCTGAGTCTGTATTTACTACCAAACACTATAATATCATTTAATCAGAAAACTGATAAATAATTTCTAGAAAGGAGAAATAATGGGACCAAATAAAAAGGGGAGAAAAATGTATTCTATATTTTGCAATAAGGAGTTTTTGCGGCTTAAGTAGAGGTTTGCAGTGGGTTAAGGAATAGACAGGAGGACTTGAAGTGGACAGATAGGTAGTAAACTTATTAAGATGCATACTTGGCTCTGAGAGAAAGGTTAGAGGGGTACCTTAGCTTCTCCCTAAATCTCAGAGCTAGTCAGTGGAAAAACTGGCACTAGAAACCGGGTCTTTCTGCACCACGCTCTTTCCATAGTGGTTAGGAGAGCAAACAAGGACCTTTCCACTGCATTAGACGTAACAAAATTTTACCAGTTTGTGTGCCCAAATTCCACCCAGGAAGCACAAACAGAAGTTTGAAAGGGGTGAGAGAGGTCAAAGGCAATATTTGCAGCTATTTCTCTGCAACTGATCCTAGCTGCATCCCCTTAAAAACTCACTTTGTCGCCCAACTCGGGCCTGTGTGTCACCGGTTATCTCTCCAAGTTACATCACCTGGAGCGGCCACAAGCTCTTGAAAGCAGGAGGCAGGGGGAAAGGAGCTGTGACACACAATTTACAGAAATAATTTCTGATGAAACAGTTATCAAGAAGTCTGATTTATCAACACAGTCTTGTGAATTAGTCAAAATGTGTTACTAAAGAAACATCTAGAACAAATTCCTAAAGGCAAAACTGCTGGACCAAAATATTCATATATAATCGTAGGTGCCTACAACACAGGGTGGACATGGGTATTTTTGACATGTGTTTCCATGTTATTTCATGTTATTTGGTATAAGATAGCTTTCCTATCTCTAAAATATGTAATAATTTCCTAAAAATTCTTTTATCACCTCCAAAATTTTCAAATTTATTATTAGTTTAGCATATTATTCAAAATAGTTTCATTGTTTCAATGGACACGCAGGGGTCCCCAAACTTTTTACACAGGGGGCCAGTTCACTGTCCCTCAGACCGTTGGAGGGCCGCCACATACAGTGCTCCTCTCACTGACCACCAATGAAAGAGGTGCCCCTTCCGGAAGTGTGCGGAGGGGGGGGATGGGGGGGTGGATAAATGGCCTCAGGGGGCTGCATGCGATCCACTGCCAGCAGTAGTTTGGGGATGCCTGCATAGTATTTCCCCTTCACTTAAATTTGCATTTTTACACATATTCCTCTTCTCTAACCTAGTGAAACCACTTAAATTGTTAGGTCACAGATTCCCAGACCCCTTCCATTAGATTCTATCTCAACTAGGAAACCTAGCTAGTGGTAGCTAGTATACTGACAGTTCCTATAAACTACTATGCTTTATTTTCTCAACATTATAAAGTTTAGCATGACTACGCAGTGCTGTAGGGACAGAGCATCAGCCTGGAACACTGAGGACCCAGGTTCGAAACCCCAAGGTCACTGTCTTGAGCGTGGGCTCATCTGGATTGAGCACAGGCTCACCAGCCTGAGCATGGGATTATAGATATGACCCCATGATCGCTGGCTTGAGCTCAAGGTTACGGGCTTGAATAAGGGTCACTGGCTCAGCTGCAGCCTCCAGTGAAGGCACATATGAGAAAGCAATCAATGAACAATTAAGGAGCTGCAACAAAGAATTGATGCTTCTCATCTCTCTTCCTTCCTGTCTCTCTCTTAAAAAAAAAATTATAAAATTTACATGTTCATGGTAAAATAAACAAAACGGTACTTAAGGATACAAAAATAAAAAGTTCCTACAATTCAATTCCCAACAGAAATAACAATTCCTTTCATATGTTCTTACAATTTTTTCCACATGTATACAAATACATGAGCACATATATGTAATATACATACTTTTTATAAATAGAGGGCCATACTAGATATGATTTTTTTCACATATTATTCAAACATCTTTTTACACATCAGCATACAAAGGTTTCTTTGATTTCTTTTTAATACAGCATTCCAATGCATAGATAAACTTACTACAAATTAACCAATCCCCTACTGATGGCCATTTAGATTTTTCCAGCTTTCCATTACAAATCATTCCATCAACAATCCTGTGCATGTATTTTTGTGCATGTGTACAACTGCAGAACAAATTTCTAGAAATGGAATATGCTTTAAAATGTACCGTAATCCAAGTCCTGACTGGTTAGCTCAGCAGTAGAGCCTGGGCCCAGCGTGTGGAAGTCCCAGGTTTGATTCCCAGTCAGGGCACATAGGAGAAGCGCCCATCTGCTTCTCCACCCTTCCCCCTTTCCTTTCTCTCTATCTCTCTCTTCCCCTCCTGCAGCCAAGGCTCCATTGGAGCAAAGTTGGCACAGGCACTGAGGATGGCTCCGTGGCCTCCGCCTCAGGTGCTAGAATGGCTCTGGTTACAACGGAGCAACGTCCCAGATGGGCAGAGCATTGCCCCCTGGTGGGTTTGCTGGGTGGATCCTGGTAGGGTACATGCAGGAGTCTGTCTCTCTGCCTCCCTGCTTCTCACTTCAAAAAAATACAAAAATAAAAAAGCACCATAATCCAGTACTACAAACTATGAATGATGTGACATCTTAATGACCAGCACAGAACCCTGGCTGCCTGGTTTAAACAAGAGAGAGGTAAAAATTTTCATTCATTTTACTGGCTTCACAAAGGGATGTAAGTCCTTAATAAGTCAGGATTGATTTTTCTATTGTGTTCCATAATGTTTATCAAAAAGCCACTAACATCTAGGAAAATAAACTAGATTCACTTTAATACCTATAGAGATCAACGTGACTACGGAATCATTCATACAGCACTTAAGCAAGTGATGTAACTTCACAGTGCCTCATTTCCTCTCAGGTAAATGGAGAAACACACTACCCTCATATAGTTGCTGTGAGAATTCAATGAGTCTGTATTTAATAAAGCACTTTAACAACAGTGTCTAGTCCACAAAAGTATCATTATTACTTTTTCTTTATTACTCTGATCGTAATGTGCTTTATATAGTCAGAAACTTCAGAGACTAACTCATTCCTGAAAACCACATTTTCTTGAGAGCTGAGAGCTAATGCCTGTAAGTACCAAGGTAGGTTTTATTATAATTTTTGATGAAAAGTCTTCTAAAATAGAGGATGTTTTCATGCCTTATAAGTATTTTGAACTTTTGATTTAAGACAATACACAGAGTCAATGAATGTACCTCTCCTTTCAGCAATCTTATCAAAATGATACAGGGAATAAAGCCATAAAGCCACAAAAATAAGAAAGAGAGAAGGGAGAACAATAAGCTAACAAGAAATATGAATCAGCCCTGGCCGATTGGCTCAGTGGTAGAGCGTCGGCCTGGCGTGCAGAAGTCCCAGGTTCGATTCCCGGCCAGGGCACACAGGAGAAGCACCCATCTGCTTCTCCACCCCTCCCCCACTCCTTCCTCTCTGTCTCTCTCTTCCCCTCCCGCAGCCGAGGCTCTATTGGAGCAAAGATGGCCCCGGCGCTGGGGATGGCTCCTTGGCCTCTGCCCCAGGCGCTGGAGTGGCTCTGGTCACGGCAGAGCGACACCCTGGAGGGGCAGAGCATCGCCCCCTGGTGGGCAGAGCCTCGCCCCCTGGTGGGCAGAGCTTCGTGGATTCCGGTCGGGCGCATGCGGGAGTCTGACTGTCTCTCCCCGTTTCTAGCTTCGGAAAAATACAAAAAGAAAAAAAGAAAAAAAAAGAAATATGAATCAAATTCAGCAATCAGAAAGCAGATGGAGTCCCACCTAATGCAGTAAAGCAAAAGAAATCAGTGCCAAGGAAAAGCATGGAAAAGAATCAATTTCCTCATCGAAATCCAGGTATGCTAGGTATGACTAAGGGTGGGACTAGGACAGAGGTAAGGATCCTATCTCTACAGCTGCTTACACTGCTAGCAACCAGACTTTACCCCTGAGTAAAAATACAAAAATAAGAACTGGAAGTTATGTTTCTAAAAAATGAAATGTCAGGGAAATACTGGCATGGTTGATATAAATCGGGATTGCTGCCCCAGAGTAAAGCTTCTGTTTCTAGCATTCAGTAATCCAGCTTAATCAGCATCCAACCACTCCTAAAGTGAGGCAGGCAGCATTCTGAAAAGGAGCTATGTCTAACCACAGAGCTCATTTAGTTTTTCTATTGACTCATTAAATATGAACAGATCACCAAGATCAACAAACTGAGCAAAACTTACAAAATGGAAGAGAACTGCCAAATTTATAAATCGGAAGAAAAAACTCTGAGGGAAAGATGTAATTCAGGAATGAAAGAACATAAAAATACTCTAATGGGTATCCTTGACAGATTTAAGGCAACACTGCCTCCATAAAATAATAGCAGGATATATGAAAAGGGGACAGAGAACAAGATGTACAGAAATATGCAAAGCTAAATAGAAATACTAGAAGATAAGATAAAGAATAATTTATCCAGAAGAAGGGTAAAGATGAATTGGAAATTTAAGAGAAAAGAAACAAAGAGGAATTAGAATAACTTATTTTTAATTAAAATGAGGTCTACAGAGAATGCAGGGGAAACAGAAAAGTAATAATTCAAGAACAAGAGTTTTCCCCAAAGCTAAAGGACAAAGATTTTCAGACTGAGAGAGAATATTGAGTGCTCAACACAATGAGTTAAAAGAATTCCTAAATACATTTCTGTGGAACTTCAGAATAACATAGATAAAACAAAGATCCAAGAAGACCGAGAATAGGCTCAGGGGAGGTGGGTAAAGGGAAGAGGCACTTAACACTTAAGACAGTGGTTCTCAAAGTGTGTGCCCTATGGTATTCCAGAGAAATATGTGCCTGTTGGGGACCAAAAAACCAACAGGATTTTTGGAGTTTAGATTTTTGGGAGACAGAGGTGTGGGGAATTGGCTGTAAACTGACAGTCTGCCCAATCCCCCACCTCACTTGCCTGATTAGCCTGTTAAGCTGTGGTGCTGGATTGTTTACACTACCCCCCATGTTCCCCAGAAAGACTGGAGGTAAGTTTTTCTATCCTTTGTTTGGTATAAAGTTAAGATGATATGTATGGTGGGGGTTTTGGATTGATGATTAAACATAAGGAATTATTGGCTTTCTATAAAAGAGGATGTGGCAATATCTAAAAAAGTTTTAAACATTTTTCTACAATTTTCAACATCCTATTTATGTGAATTAGAATTTTCTACCCTCAACACAATTAAGAGTAAAAAGAGAGGAAATGAGAGTTTGCCTTTCAAATATATGCCCAAACATTAAAGAAATTGCTAGGACACATCAGGCTCACGTTTCTCATTAACACAAGAATGAAAAAACTTAACACATTTACGCCAGGACCTGCCGAATTTACTAAATCTTACTAAGAATTACCTGTATAAATAAAAAGATAACTTTTTTGTCGTTTTTTTTTTTTTAATTTTTAACTCCTCTTTTTTACGAATTCTAAAAAGCATAACTCAAAAATGTAACATAAAAAAATTTTTTTAATGTCAGAATAAATTTAATTTTATCGTATTTCATTTAATTACCATAAAAGCACGCTTGGACTTTATATTTTTTCTTTAATATTTGACTTAATTATAACATATTTCTCAGAAATTTGTATATGTAAGGATTAGATAGCACTCGAACACCAGGTGTGCAGGCTTTATTGAAAGGAAGAAAGGAGAAGTGCACCCAAACAGATTCTGAGGCAAATTTTTTATAGGGTTAAGGGAGAGCTCTGAGCAAGTGTGTGTTGCGTCAGCAGTTCTGGTATGCCCCTTCTGTAGTTTTACGATATCGGCTTCTTAGAACACTTCTCCTTGGGGTGGCTGACCAGCTTCCTAGAACTTTCCTGTTTCAGGGGCGATAGTCCAGTAAGGGTGGGGTTAGATAGCCAAGCAGAACAGCAAAAGGGCAGTTTGGAAGTTTTGGTAAATTCATGTATCCATCAGTATATAGTGCGCCTACAATTATTTGTAGGATTTTAAATGCACCCCAACTTCAAAAAGTTGGAGAACCACTGACTTAAGAAATATTAACTGAACAGAAATGACACCTCTCATTAGTAACACTGAATACCAGAAAACAATGAAGTGACATCTTCAAGGTTATAGGAAAACATTATTTTCAACCTAGAATTATATATCTCAACCAGCATAAAGATTATGGAAAAAACAGACACATTCATTCATGCTGAAATAAAAAAAGTTTACCTCCTATGAACTCTCTTGGGAAAATATTTGAAGGTGTTATCCATCAAAATTTGGAGACAGGGGATCCAGGAAAAAATAGATACCAAGAAAATGGGAAATAAGTTGCAGACTGACAGCTGTGAAGGAAAAAGGGGCTATGTAGCAGACCCAACAAGCTCAAGGGGCTACTTGGCAGGTCTAACAAGCTCAGTGACCAAAAGTAACCACACAGGGTGATCTAACCATAAATTCCTAACTTGTCAGGTCATGGTGAGTAGTCTCGCCCCAAGTCTACACCTTCCTGAGTAAAATGTTCATCTTTGCCTTAAGAGCATCCTGTCCATTGTTCTTGTGCATCTAGGATCATATACTTTTGAAATACCAGAGTAATCTTTTCGCCACCCCTAAGAGGTGTGACTAGATTCACTCAAACTCCTGTTACCTTGTTGCCTGTAGACCATCTCTACTTGCTGTAAATGTAAAATGTTAATTATCCTGTACCCACCTATGTTTGGTTTTTATCCAATACCAGAGATTTCCCCACCTTGCTTTCTCCTGTCTGCTTAATCTACCACCAATGGATTTCATGTAACCTTCCTTCGTTTTTCTCCTTTGATTCTAAATGTATAAAATGAACTGCAAAACAGATATTCTCCAAAGCATTTTCTCAATCCACTGAGATGTTTCTTCCAGAAATGTCCTCAGCTTGGCTTAAATAAATTCTAATGAACTCTTATAAAATTGTTTTATAGGCTTTATGCTGACACGGCTACTCAACTGGCCTAGAGAGCAACCAGTCCAGAGTAGAGTAAAATGACAGAAGGTTCCAGGAGAAAGGTTTCAGACAAAAATAAAGAGGAGGGAATTGATAAATGAAGGCAAACAGTACAAGAAAAAAAAGGAAAGGTGATTGAGAAACTTTAGGGGTGTTAAGCCAGTAGCCACGGCCACCATCACAGCAGCCTGGCCCATGCAAGTCCGCATTTGATTCAGACAGATGGTAATGAAACAACGGAGCCAAGAACTGGTGGGCCATTAGCTTTAATCCTAGCTTGCACCCGGCAGGCAAGTAAAAACACACATTGGGCTCCAAAACCCACTCATTCAGTGCTCACAAAGCTACTGACTTATCTGAGTTTCCTAGAACCAAAGGTTTCTAGCTCACTAGCTTTATTCACCTCTGTTCCCCATCTCCTCTCTGCACAAACTCCGCACAAACTGGCTTCTCCTCCAGCACTCCACCATCTTGGCTGCTTCTCCTGGCCTCCTCCACATGGCCTTTCTCTGCTCTCCTCTCTAATGCTAATCTCAGGAACCAAGAGAGCAAGCTCCCAGTCTGCCTCACTTTATAGTGTAGAAATCCAAACCTTTAATCCAATATACAAATAAGGAAGTCTCTGATACAAAGTCACATATCTGAGGCATAATGGGATTCCTCATGAGAGTGCACCATCCCACATCAAAAAGGGTGGGAAAGGCTTAGTCCCAAAACCAAGCCCCAGGCTACAAGGATCCTACCTGCCCAAAGCCCGCCCCAACATACATTAATATAATCACGCCCATCCCAAACAAGAAGGGCAACCAATACCATCACCTGGGCGACAGACTTCCACATGGGTAGCGCCATCTTTAACAAAGTGAGCATAATATAAATATATTTTATCTGCCCAACAAGGGGGAATAGCTGTAAAAGAATATAATCACACTACAATATCTAGATATGCAGTAAAAATATTTATAGTCATAATGTAAGTATTTTTTAATTTTCTACTCTGAAATTCAATCTAAAGTCAAAACATGAAATAATTAGGAATTATGGCTATAGAAGAATGTAAGGCCAGGAGCCGCCATCGTGGCCATTCACATGCAGGTTCGCATTGGATTCGGACAGTCGGTAAAGAAACCATGGAGCCAAAAACTGGTGGACCATAGCCTTTAATCTAGCTTGCACCCGGCGGGCAAGTAAAAATACACACTGGGCTCCAAAACCCAGTCACACTCAGTGCTCACAAAGCCACTGACTTATCCGAGTTTCCTAGAATCAAAGGTTTCTAGCTCACCAACCTTATTCTCCTCAGTTCCCCATCTCCTTCCTTATCCCAGATACAAACTCTACACAGACTGGCATCTCACTCAGCACTCCGCCATCTTGGCTGCTTTTCCTGGCCTCCTCCACGTGGCCTCCTCCCGCTGCTGGCTCTATTCTCTCTGCTCTCTCATGCTAACCTCAGGAACCAAGAGCTGAGTCCCGTTCTACCTCCCTTTTATAGTGTAGAAATCCAAACCCTTAATCCAATATACATAATAGGGAAGTCTCTAATACAAAGTCACTTCTCTGAGGCATGATAGGATTGTACCGCCCTACAGCAAAAAGGGTGGGAAAGGCTTAATCCCAAAACCAAGCCCCAGGTTACAACGATCTCCAACACACATTAATATCACCTGGGCGATGGCCTCTTTAACAAAGTGAGCATAATACATTTTATCTGCCCAACAAAGAAGATGCAAATGCTATCAATATTATGTTGAAGTACAGCTAACAAGTTGAGAGAAGCATCAAGATAAAAAGACATGGACTTCTGGTTTCTAGTCTAGCACATAAGCTTAGAAGCTGACACTCCATCCTTTGATTTTCTCCTGTTAATTTGTGGGAAGGTAGCAAGAAAAGCATTTGATATTCTTTTAGTCCCCACATCTTACTCCTCAAACATTACTTTGGAATGTTAAAACTGGGCAAAATAACCTTTGGTCTGGGCCTAATGCAGCATTGTATTCCAAACAACTATTTGTTATGACTACTAGACTGATAATTAAGACACTCTTTAGATAGCATCCCTAGGCTAGGCTTATCTACACCTATAGAAATTCTTTCCTTCTGTTCAAGTAATTATTCCCCTCCCCTTTCTCATAAATACTCCTTGCCTTCACATCTCAAGCAGAACCCTATTTGAGTTTCTGCATGAATCAATGCTCCCCTGATAGCTATTCTTTTGGATTTTAAATAAGTACTTGTTGCTTTTCACTTCGGCCTTTTATTTTTAGGTTAACAGTATTAACCTCCTCAAAACCAGCGCCAGGAGGGGGAAGACAGAACTATAACGAAAAAGCTGCTATAGCCTCAGAGTATACAAGTCAGAGAGAGAACAACTACAAGGGGACCTAGTCACAGGGGGTCCCCACAATACTGTGAGTCTTCTTCCAGGAGCTCCATCAGGCTCTTACAGTGAACCCTTGTGCTTCTGGCCGAGCAAGTGAAACAGGAACCATTTTGCAATCCACCAGAGCATTCTGTTCTTATTAACAAAGCCTGCCTTCAGGGAAAACAATTTGATCACAACCTAAGCTGCCCAGGTTTTATCCGAGGTGAACTGACCTGGAAAAAGGGAAATACCCAACACCAGCCTATTTTACCCATCCTGTCCCACTTGAAGGGGAGAGATGAGCCTGAGAAGCAATTGTGCAGTTCGTAGCCCAAAGGAACAGGTTCACCAAAAGACTGAGACATAACCAGACTACAGAATGCATACCCTGCGCCCCACCTTACCACCACAGTACTAACGCCTATCTACAGTATTTCATTAACTCAATACACCATGTGTGCAACCATGAAAACAATTACAAGACATCCTAAAAAGCAAAAAACACACTTTGAAGAGACAGAGCAAGTATCAGAACAGAACTAGTCTCAGATTTGGCAAGAATATTGGAATTATCAGACCAGGAATTATAAACAACTATGATTAATACTGAATGGCTACAATAGGTAATGTAGACAACATGCACGAATAGGTGGGCAATGTAAGCAGAGAGATGAAAATTTTAAGAAGAACCAATATAATGCTAGATATTAAGAATACTTTAAAGGAAATGAAGAATACTTTTGGTGGGCTTATTAGTGGACTGGAGATGGCTGAGGAAAGGATTTCTGAGCTTGACGATATTTCAATAAAAACCTCTAAAACTGAAAAGCAGAGATTAAAAAACACTAAAAAAACCCCTCCTAGTATTCAACAACTGTTAGACAACTACAAAAGGTATAACATACATGTAAAAAGGAGACAAAAAAGAGAACAGAAGAAATTTCTGAAACAACAATGGCTGAAAATATCCCTAAATTAATGCCACATACTGAACCACAGATCCAGGAAACTAAGATAACATCAAGCAAGATAAATACTAAAAAAGTACATGAAGGCCCTTTACAAAAATTAACTCAAAACAGATCTGTTGGGCAAATAAAATATATTATACTCACTTTGTTAAAGATGGCGCTGCCCATGTGATATTAACATGTGTTGGGGGGTGGGCTGTGGGCAGGCAGGATCCTTGTAGCCTGGGGCTTGGTTTTAGGACTAAGCTTTTCCCACTCTTTTTGATGTGGGGTGGTGCAATCCCATCATGCCTCAGATAAGTGACTTTGTATAAGAGACTTCCCTATTTTGTACATTGGATTAAAGCAGGGGTCCCCAAACTGCGGCCCCTGAGGCCATTTATCTGGCCCCTGCTGCACTTCCGGAAGGGGCACCTCTTTCATTGGTGGTCAGTGAGAGGAGCACATTGACCATCTCATTAGCCAAAAGCAGGCCCATAGTTCCCATTGAAATACTGGTCAGTTTGTTGATTTAAATTTACTTGTTCTTTATTTTAAATATTTTATTTGTTCCCATTTTGTTTTTTACTTTAAAATAAGATATGTGGCCCTGGCCGGTTGGCTCAGTGGTAGAGCGTTGGCCTGGTGTGCGGGGGACCTGGGTTTGATTCCCGGCCAGGGCACATAGGAGAAGCGCCCATTTGCTTCTCCACCCCTCCACTGCGCTTTCCTCTCTGTCTCTCTCTTCCCCTCCCGCAGCCAAGGCTCCATTGGAGCAAAGATGGCCTGGGCACTGGGGATGGCTCTGTGGCCTCTGCCTCAGGCGCTAGAGTGGCTCTGGTCGCGGTAGAGCGACGCCCCGGAGGGGCAGAGCATCGCCCCCTGGTAGGCAGAGCGGCGCCCCTGGTGGGCGTGCCGGGTGGATCCCGGTCGGGCGCATGCGGGAGTCTGTCTGACTGTCTCTCCCCGTTTCCAGCTTCAGAAAAATACAAAATAAATAAATAAATAAATAAATAAATAAATAAATAAATAAAATAAGATATGTGCAGTGTGCATAGGGATTTGTTCATAGTTTTTTTATAGTCCTGTCTGAGGGATAGTGAACTGGCCCCTGTGTGAAAAGTTTGGGGACCCCTGGGTTAAAGGTTTTGATTTCTGCACTATAAAGTAGGGCAGACCGGGAGCTTGCTCTCTCAGTTCCTGAGATTGGTATTAGAGAGAACAGAGAAAGGCCACGTAGAGGAAGCCAGGAAAAACAGCCAAGATGGGGGAGTGTTGAAGGAGAAGCCAGTTTGTGCAGAGAGAAGGAGATGGGAACAGGGGTGAATAAGGCTAGTGAGGTAGAAACCTTTGATTCTAGTAAACTCGGATAAGTCAGTAGCTTTGTGAGCGCTGAATGAGTGGGTTTTGGAGCTCAGCGTGTGTTTTTACTTGCCCGCTGGGTGCAAGCTAGGATTAAAGCTAATGACCCACCAGTTCTTGGCTCCATTGTTTCATTACCATCTATCCGAATCAAAGGCGAACCTGCATGGGCCAGGCTGCTGTGATGGTGGCCATGGATACTGGCCATACGAGATCACAGACCTAAATATTGTGGATGAAAAAGGGGCCACATACTAAACCTGACAACGCTAATGGGAGGCCTGCATGGCAGGCCTTACAAACTCAAAGGCCTAATGTAACAACACAGAATGGTCTGAAATTAAAGTTTTCTAACTAAAAGCAAGTCATGGTGGGGATCACGTCCTAGGCCTAAAAGCTTGACAAAGGTTAATCTTTACCTAACAGAGGCTGTCTATTGTCTTTTTGCATCTATGATTACACACCGTTGGAATGTTAGAGTAATCCCCTTTCCCCAGACCCCTCAGGGCACAATCTCCCACCGGAACAGCTCTTGTTCTCCAGCAGACTATCTCTACTTGCAGTAAATGTTCACTGTTACCTGTCCTACACCCACCAATGTAAAAGTATGTAACCGTTCTAGTTTTCATCCAGTCCCAGAAATTTCCCCAGATTTCCCTGCGTGGCTTTGACCTGCCTCCCTAATCTACCATCGATCAATTTTATGTAACCCCCTTATGTCTTCTCTTTTGATTCTAATGTATAAAATAAGTGGTGAAATTGCCATTTTCTGGAGCATTTTCTTAATCCATTGAGCTTTTGCTTCCTAGCAACTGTCATCAGTTTGGCTCAAACTCATAAAAATTCTCTATAGGTCTGGATGTTTCTTATGTTGACAATATAAAATGCAAAACTATAAAACTCTCAGAAGATAACACAGGAGAAAACCTAGATGGTCTGGGGTCTAGCAATGACCCTTCAGCTACACACCAAAGCAATCATCCATGAAAGAAATAATTGGTAATCTAGACGCTGCACTATGAAAAACAAGGTCAAGAGAATGAGAAGACAAGTCACAGAGTGAAAGAAAATATTTGTGAAAGACTTATACGATAAAGGACTGTTAACCAAAGCAACAAAAAACTTAAAACTCCACAATATGAAAGCTAACAACTTGATTAAAATATGGGCCAAAGACCTTAACATATACATCTACCTCACCAAAGATACACAGATGGAGAATAAGAACATGAAAAGATGCCCCACATAATTAAGTCATCAAGGAAATGCAAATTAAAACAAGATACCACTATAAACTTATCAAAAGGGACAAAATCCATAATACTGGCAACACCAACTGCTGTGGAGGGTACAGAGCAACAAAAACTCTCCTTCATTGCTGATGCGAACATAAAATGGTACAGTTTGGTGATTTCTTACAAAACTAAACATACTCTTAACATACCATAGACTAGCAATCACGTCCCTGAAGGAGTTGAAAACCTATGTTCACACAAAAACTGTTTTGTAACAGTTTTATTCATAATTACCAAAACTTGGTAGAAAGCAAGATGCTTTTCAACAGGTGTGAATGGATAAACTGGTACAGTCACGCAATGGAATGTTATTCAGGACTGACAAGAAATGAGCTATCAAGTCATGAAAGGACAATGAGGAACCTAAAATGCATATTACTAAGTGAAAGAATCCAATCTGGAAAAGCTACCTATTGTAAGATTCCAACTATATGACATTCTAGAGAAGACAACACTATGGAGACAGCAAAAACAAACAAACAAAAAACAGTGGGAGAGGCAATGAATAATGAGCACAGAGGATCTTTAGAGCAGTGAAAATACTCTAATACCTCAATGATGGAAATGTGTCACTAAACATTTGTCCAAATCCCAGGATATACAAGTGAGCCCTAATGAACTATGGACTTTGGATGATTATGGTATGTGTTGGGCAGATAAAATATATTATGCTCATTTTGTTAAAGATGGCGCTGCCCACATGGAAGCTGTCGCCCAGGTGATATTAATGTGTGTTGGGGACAGGCTGTGGGCAGGCAGGATCCTTGGAGCCTGCGGCTTGGTTTTGGGATTAAGCCTTTCCCACCCTTTTTGATGTGGGGTGGTACATTCCCATCATGCCCCAGATAAGTGACTTTGTATTAGACTTCCCTATTTTATATATTGGATTAAAGGTTTGGATTTCTACACTATAAAGGGGCAGAAAGGGAGCTTGCTCTCTTGGTTCCTGAGGTTGACACATTAGAGGAGAGAGCAGAGAGGAGAGCAGAGAAAAGCCACGTGGAGGAGGCCAGGAGAAGCAGCCAAGATGGCGGAGTGTTGAGTGAGAGGCCAGTTTGTGCAGAGTTTGTGCAGGGAGAAGGGAGGAGATGGGGAACATAGGTGAATAAGTCTGGTGAGCTAGGAACCTTTGATTCTAGGAAACCCGGATAAGTCAGTAGCTTTGTGAGCACTGAATGTGAGTGGGTTTTGGAGCCCAGTGTGTGTTTTTACTTGCCCGCTGGGTGCAAGCTAGGATAATGGCCCACCAGTTTTTGGCTTCTTTGTTTCTTTACCGACTGTCCGAATCCAATACGAACCTGCATGGGCCCGGCTGCTGTGATGGCAGCCCTGGCTACTGGCTTTACAGTGTGTCAATGTACCATCAGTTTTAGCAAATGCACCACTCTGGTGGAGGCCATGCACGTATGGAGGCAGGAGTACATGGAAACCTCTGTCCTCTCAGCTCCATTTTGCAGTGAATGTTAAACTGATAAAGACTTTTTTTTTTTAAAGGAATGGGCTCATAGTCTCAGCTGAAGTTAAAAGGACAAGAAATAAGCAAATAAAATGTCAACAGTAAGAACTAAAAAATAAAATTTTGCAAGAAGAGGAAATGAGAAGTAACTTAATGAAATACTTATTTACTACAGCAGAATAATGTCTAAAATTGATAAGCCAAGATAAGGTGGGTTTTTTTTTTTTAAAAGTACAGAAGTAATCATCAAAGATATAGTTGAATAAGTTCAAAGTAGTTCTTTAAGAAACACTAAGTACAGGAAAGGGCAAGGAGGACAGGAAACTTCCTTTTTATATAAGCCTATTTCATAATCCCTTTGATTTTTTTAACCATGTGTAGGTAATATTTTTTTATGAAAATCAAAAGCATAAACTATTAAAAGGTATACTAGGCATAGACTCACATATTTTTAACAATGTACATTTACTAAACAAATAAGTATACTGTACTATACTCCAATTATGCAATAATGGCCTTTCAGAAAAAGTAGAATGTTTTTTCTTTCACCTTATAAAATAATGCTATTTAACAGTTTTTGTTTTGTTCTTTTCCTTCTAATGATTTGTGTGACTTTTTCCAAGCTCTCATTCCTTGCTCTATCAGCAGTCTTTCCTGTTGTTGCTCTTCTGCCTTGTATGCTATGGCTTAGAAACAGAATCAATCTTTTAAAATGTACATATAAAGGTTTTTAACAATAACTCGAAGACTTTTCCAGTAAGCAAAGTACACGAGTATCATTTTTTACGGGTATACAGATATGGTGAAGATGGTGAAGGTGGTAGTGGTCGTGGTGGCAGGAGGGTGAACATTTGTGCTTAACAATGCTAAGCACAGTACTGTAATAAATACTCGATATGTTCCCATCTAATCCTTAAAACTAATGGCACAGAATTGGTACTATTATTTTACACAGGGAGGAAGAGAATCAGACTGGCAAGTAACTAAAGTTAGAGTATCCAAAAGAGTGCTGAGCTCTAATTCAAATTTATGCCTTTAGTCTCCTACCAACATGCTATACATTGTCCTTTCCCCAGGATAATGTCAGCTTCCTCTGGGCGAATATTTTCAATAATCCTAAGGCATGCTCTTTTATAGTTCAGAGGGTCTAGTACACAGTGACAATAAAAGAGTAATTTAAATGCATAAGGAAAGCTCTTTATCTTATGCTCAGAATGTGAGGGTGCAGGGAATACTAACAGCAATAAAGGTGTATGGAAGTTATGTTTCACTTGAAATAAGAAAAGACCAAAGTGAAGTAGATGCCAAATTATGTATTTAGGATTGAATACATGAGCTAAATTACAATTATAAAAACTCAGAAAAGCAAATGAAGGATATACTGAAACTACACATAATACTGGGAATGACCACAGCAAACTGTCAATATTCTCCAAAAGGAAATTTTGTAAGTTTAATATAATAAAATATAATAGATTTCCCCTTCATGGTCCTAATCGGGTTAAAAATCGGGTGACTCCACTAAGTTAATTTTTATTGCCATTCTTCAGTTTAAGAGGGACTGGGTCAGTGGACATGCTGACTGTATTTTTTTTATTATTAAATTTAATGGGAGTGACACTGGTTAATAGAATATCGGTGTCAGATGCACATCTCTATGGTACATAATCTGTATATTACATTGTGTGCCCACCACCCAAAGTCAAACCATCTTCTGTCACTGTATGTTTGGCCCCTTTTACTCTCTGCTGCCCCATCATCTCCCCCCAAATAACTACAAAAGTGTATTTTTTTTTGATGGCTTAAAAGCTGGGGTAGTTTAGTCTACCTATATGCACAACACTGGCTAGCCAGTCAGTGTAACTTTTATTGTTCCATTAACTTGTTAGACTAGTTTCTACATTTCTCCATGACTCATTAGTGTGATTAGCATGGGAATACTTGTAATGGACAGAAATTAGAAGAAAGTAGGAAACAATTATACTGAGTACCTATTATTAGGAAGACAACTTACTTGTTATCCCACTTAATGCTCAAACAATCCTCTGTTTGCTACCATTATCCTGTTTGCGGGAAAGGAAACTGAGGCTAATGAATGGCAAAGCCATGATTCAAAAAGCCAGGTTAGTCGGAATCCAAAGCCACTCTCTTCCCAGCTGCCTCCAAGGCATCAACAGAACACTTAATACTGACATGCCCATAGAGCAGTAGTTCCAAAATGTATTCCAAAAGATATCAGTCAAGTTAGAAGCTCTGTAGTCAAATTAGTTGAGATATACTATTACTTCCTTGGAGACTTCACAATGCAGTTAGCCTAGAACCGTGATGGCAAACCTTTTTATAAAAACCGCCCACTTTTGCAGTGCTGGTCAACTTGGTCCCTCCTGTCCACTAATGGGCGTTCCAGCTTTCACAGTGGGCCAGTGGAGCAGCCAAACGGTGCCACGATTGGCCCACCATAAAAGCTGAAACACCCACTAGTGGGCAGGAGGGACCAGGTTGACCAGCACTGCAAAAGTGGGCGGTTTTTATAAAAAGGTTCGCTATCACGGGCCTACAAGAAGCACTAAAAAAATACTATCTATAAATGAACCATTTTTTGCTCTAGTGTCTATTAAAATATTTCAGAAGTAGTGGCCCACAGATCATATGCTCTTATATAACACATTTTGGCAATCAATGTTGTAGACTCCAGAGTAGCAATTCTCAAACTCTTAGGATCCCTTATACATGCTTAAAAAAATTGAGGTGTATGTGCGGGTTTATTTTAGGATTGCTCATTTGGTTTCATTGATGTCTTAGTCCATCCTTTCACAAATACTATACCATCTTGAAATCAGGTGATATGCAAGCTCCAACTCTGTTTTGTTTTTCAAAATTGTAGACACAGATGGTTATGTTATCTGTAAATAAAAACAGATTTACTTCTTTTCCAAAAAAAAAAAAAAAATTGAGGACTCCCACAAAGCTTTTGTTTTCATTGGTTATATTTATTGATATTAACCATATTAGAATTTAAACCGGGAAAATTTTTTAAATGTTAAAAATAAATTCATTTAAAAACAAAAAAAAGCCCTGGCCAAATAGCTCGGTAGGTTAGAGCACTGTCCTGAAGTGCAGATGTTGCCAGTTCGATCCTCCGGTCAGGGTACATATAGGAATAGATCAATGTTTCTCCCCCCTACCCCAATCCTCTCTCTCTAAAATAAATAAAAGAGAAAACAAAACAAAATAACAAGAATATTCCTGGCTTCTGGTCAAAACAGTAGAGTAGGTAACACTATACTTGTCTCTTCCCATGACCACATCAAAATTAGAACTAAACTACAGAACAATCCACTGAGAAATACTTGAAGTCTAGCTGAACAGAAGTCCTATACAGATTACAGAACAAGCCAAGTCCAGACTGGTAGGAGGGGCAGACACACAGAACCGGCTGGTTGCACACCCATGAGTGGCAGTTAAGAATCAAGAGAGATCTTATTTGTGATGGTCCCCTCTAGGGAGAGAGAGGTGCCAACAAAAGCCAGGCTCCCCAGCCCAGAATTCCAGTGCCAGGAAGAGAAATCCCCAAAACTTCTGACTGTGAAAATCGTAAAAGATTGTAGCTGAGTGAAATGACGGGCTACTGGAGTCCAAAGTGATCCTGTGATCCTTTTATAAAAGGGCCCATGCGTGGACTTACTTGCTAACTCACTTGCTCTGAGCTCCAATGCTGGGACACCAGTTAAAAAGGCTCCAGGGACATACGAGGGTTGGGGGTGGAGGGCTCAATTGTCTGGCTTCAAAGTGAGAGATGGAAGGGCAGCTTTCTCTCAAAGTACTGTATTTCCCCATGTATAAGACGCAACCTTTTCTGAAAAATTTGGGGTCTAAAAACTGGGTGCGCCATATACAGTGGTTATAGATATTTTTACTTGTATTTCCCACTTTTTCACGCTTGTTTTTGCACTCATTGTTGAAGACAGTGATTCGTCATCAGACACAGATGAGGACAAGCTAATGGATGGGAATTTTGACAGTGATGAGGAGTTGCATGAATTTTATGATGAATAAAACTTGAGTTCAATAACTTTATGTAATATATATTTTTTTCAAGTTTCGGGCCGCCCAAATTAAGGTGCGTCTCATACATGGGAGTGTCTTATACATGGGTAATACTGTACTAGCAGAAGCCACTGCTCCTTAGTTGAGTTCATCCCCCACCCAGCCTGCAGGCCCCATACCAAATCTCCATCAACAAGGCTAACACTGTTGGTGGGCCCACCCAAGCTACCTCCAGTGGCTTTTCCATACAAATGGCCTGTTGTGGCTCACGCTGTGGACTTTCCTACAATATTTCAAAGGTTCACAAACCCCAAAAAGCAGGCATCTGGCCTCAGCATGCCCCATAACTCTTGCTAAGCAGCCCCAAGCCCAGTAATAGTGATAGCTGACCTAGTTCGCAGCTTAGCCTCTCTCTCAGGCACCTCCGAGCCTAGCACAGTGGCAATCAACTGCAGACCACTCTGTAGCTCAAGGGCACAGGCAGTAGTTGACCTCGTAGGCACCTCCCAAGGGGCCCCAGAACTAACACACCCAGTGGCCAGCTTCAGACCACACCAGAGCACCAACCAACCTCCACAAACAATACACTCAAACGCTAGACTCAGCGGCACTGGAGCTGCCTGGAGCACATCCTGCTCTGGAGGGTTAGCTCCTGCACAACAGATCCTCCATGGTCATGAGAACCAGCCTTACAACCAATGACCCTGAAAGCCAATCCCTATCACTGACATGCCAACAGCAATCAAGGCCCAACTGCAACAAAAGGACACATACAACCCGGCTCAGGTGATCAGGGACACTGCATCACTAGGCCTCACAGGACACCACATAAGACATAGCAGCTCTACTTAATACACAGAAACAAACACAGGGAGCCGGCCAAAATGTGGAGAAAAAAGAAATGTGTTCAAATGAAAAAATAGAACAAAAGTCCAGAAAAGTAACTAAACAAAATGAAGACAAGCATCTACTAGGTGCAGAGTTCAGAACACTGCTTATAAGGATGCTCAATGATCTCATTGAAAACTTTTAAAGAGATAGGAAACATAAAAATAAAAAAGCATAAAAGAATCAGTAAGAAATGAAAAATACGCCTGACCTGTGGTGGCGCAGTGGATAAAGCGTCGACCTGGGAACACTGAGGTCCTCGGTTCAAAACCCTGCACTTGTCTGGTCAAGGCATATATGGGAGTTGATGCTTCCTGCTCCTCCCCCCTTTATCCCTCTCTCTCTCCCTCTCTCTCTCTTTCTCTCCCTCTCTCTCTCTCCCTCCCTCCTCTCTAAAATGAATTTTAAAAAAAAAGAAATGAAGAATACAATAAACTCAATGAAGAATACAGTAGATAAAATTAACATATTAGAAGCAGAGAATTAAAATAGTGATTTGGAAGATAAGGTAGCAGAAAACACCCAATCAGAACAGCAAAAAGAAAAAAAAAGAATCCAAAAAAATGAGGACAGTTTAAGAGGCTTCTGGGACATCAAGCATACTAACATTAGCATCAAGGGGTAGCAGAAGGAGAAGAGATGTTGGTCAAATAAGATTGTAAATATGATATATATGTTTGCTCACTTATAGTTTGCACTGGGGTTGAGGGACAGGCTTTAAGCAGGCAGGGTGGTTATAGCCTAAGACTTAGTTTTAAGACTAAGCTTTTCCCCACACCCTTGACTGATTGCATGATGTGGGGTGGTGCACTCTCATGAGGAATCCCATTATACCTCAGATAAGTGACTCTGTATCAGAGACTTCCTTGTTTGTATATTGGATTAAAGGTTTTGATTTCTACACTATAAAGTGGGGCAGACCAGGAGCTTGCTCTCTGATTCCTGAGATTAGTATTAGAGGAGAGAGCAGAGAAAGGCTACGTGGAGGAGGCCAGGAGAAGCCAGTTTGTGAAGAGTTTGTGCAGAAAGGAGATGGGGAACAGAGGTGAATGAGGCTAGTGGCTAGTGAGCTAGAAATTTTGATTGTAGGAAACTCGGATAAGTCAGTAGCTTTGTGAGCACTGAATGAGTGGGTTTTGGAGCCCAGTGTGTGTTTTTACTTGCCCGCCGGGTGCAAGCTAGGATTAAAGGTAATGGCCCAACAGTTCTTGGCTCCATTGTTTCATTACCGTCTGTCCGAATCTAATGTGAACTGGCATGGGCCAGGCAGCTGTGATGGTGGCCGTAGCTACTGGCTTTACAAGAGAGCAAGGAACTGAAAACCTATTTGAAGGATTAATGACAACACTTCTTTAACCTGGCAAAGGAGGACACAGACCTACAAACCAAGGAAGCACAGGGTCCCAAAGAAAACGAACCCAAAGAGGCCCACACGAAGACACAATTAAAATGCCAAAGATTAAAGACGAAGAATCTTAAAAACAGCAGGAGAAAAGCAGTTTTCCTACTAGGAAGTTCCCAGGGGTCGGGAACCTTTTTGGCTGAGAGAGCCATGAACGCCACATATTTTAAAATGTAATTCCATGAGAGCCATACAATATGTTTAACACTAAATACAAGTAAATGTGTGTGTTCTATGTAAGACCAACACTTTTAAAGTACAATAAGTCTCTGAATTCTTTTTAATAATATTATGCTGTTGCTAACTAATGATGAATAAAGTACTTCTTACCATTAATGCGACTTCTGGTGCTGCATGGTTTTGCTGATGGCTTTGTAGTCTGGTTGATACGTGGTGAGGTTAAGCTTCATGCAGGCGTTGTGACTTCCATCTGTTAAACGTGACCATAGGTTGGTCTTAACGTTCTTTAGATGTGAGAAAGACTACTCACATGCATACGTAGAGCCAAACATTGTCAGTACAGCAATACTCACACGCTGCAGTGTGTAGTATGTGACGGGAAGCGCGTTCCAAGTTTTGACAATCAGCTAGTCTGCGGGTTGAAGTTTTTTCATTTCTCCCCACTTGTGTTTGCTCGCCAACTCTGCTTGCTGTCATGCAAGTCTTTCCAAATCTTCATTCAGTGACTTGAACTTATTCACCCACATGTCTGAGGCCTTCAGGTCAGCAGCTTGTAGCTCAAAATCTCTGACAGAGACACCGGCATGTAACTCAGGTCGGCGCTGTCCACTTCACACTCGTGTGGATGGGTGATGAACTTAAAAAGACAAGTGCACTCACGAAATTCTCCAAAGCGCACTTTGAATGACTGCAGGAGATTAGATGTGAAGCCCGCTAGCTGCTGGAGATCAAGATGTTGAGCAGGGTCACTTGCTGTACATGCATCTTTAAACTCTCCCAGTTTTTCAGTGTAGTACACGACCTGTTTCAATATCGGCGATGAAGAGTTCCAGCTTGTTTTCAAACACAAACATTGCTTGTTGAAGGGATAAGACTGTATTTCCAACACCTTGCATTTTCACATTGGGCTGGTTCAGATGTTTAGTCATGTCCACAAGATAGCAGAACTTCAGAAGCCACTCAGTGTTAGCTAACTCAGGATGCTCGACGTTTTTCATTTAAAGAAAAGTCCGGCCCTGGCCGGTTGGCTCAGCGGTAGAGCGTCGGCCTAGCGTGCGGAGGACCTGGGTTAGAATCCCGGCCAGGGCACACAGGAGAAGCGCCCATTTGCTTCTCCACCCCTCCGCCGTGCTTTCCTCTCCGTCTCTCTCTTCCCCTCCCGCAGCCAAGGCTCCATTGGAGCAAAGATGGCCCGGGCGCTGGGGATGGCTCTGTGGCCTCTTCCTCAGGCGCTAGAGTGGCTCTGGTCGCAATATGGCGATGCCCAGGATGGGCAGAGCATCGCCCCCTGGTGGGCAGAGCGTTGCCCCATGGTGGGCATGCCGGGTGGATCCCGGTCGGGCGCATGCGGGAGTCTGTCTGACTGTCTCTCCCTGTTTCCAGCTTCAGAAAAAAATGAAAAAAAAAAAAAAAAAAAAAAAAAAAGTCCGGATTTCGCTCAGACAAGCCATGAAACGGCTGAGCACCTTCCCTCTTGACAACCAATGCACATTGCTGTGCAGAAGCAGACCATGATAATTATTCCCAACTTCATTCAGCAGTGTTTTAAACTGGCGATCATTTAAAGCTCGGGCAACAATAAAGTTGACCACCTGAATGACCAGTGACATCACCTCACCAAGCTGCTCACCACACATCTGAGCACAAAGCACCTCCTGATGTAGGATGCAGTGAAAACTTAGGATGTGTCTCTTTTCATGTTCATGAAGCGCTACGAATCCTCTGTTTTTCCCCACCATGCACAGAGCACCATCAGTATGCACTGAAATAAGCTCATCCATAGGGAGATTTTTTTCTTTAGCGAACTCAGTGAAAGACTTGAATAAATCCTCCCCTCTTGTTGTCTCTTTCATAGGCAAAACAGCAAGACTTTTCTCACATAGTGTGTCACCAACAGCAAACCTTGAAATCACACTGAACTGGGATAAATGGCTTACATCTGTTGACTCATCCAAAGGGAGAGAAAAGAATGGTGCTGCATTCATGTCCTTCACTTGTGTTGCCTCAATTGGATCTGCCATCATGATGGTACGATCGTGAACAGTTCTTGCCGACAGAGGCATGTCTTTTTTCCATTTGATTATCTTGCCTTTATCTGAAAAGTCATCAAAAAGTTCATTGGCAACATCAAGCATGAATGTTTTGGCATACTCTCCATCAGTGAATGGCTTTCCGTTTCTCACAATTGCTAAAGCACCAGCAAAGCTAGCTGAATTCCAGTCACCTTGTTGGGTCCAAACACGGAGTTGCTGCTGACTAGCTTGCACTCTGCACAGTAGCTCTTGACATGCTTTCTTCCTGCTGTCCCTTGCTGGATATTTCGATGCAAATGTAGTATGGCGTATGTTGAAGTGCCGCTTTATATTTAACCGTTTCATCGATGCAATTTTATCATTGCATATTAAACAGACTGCAGAACCTGCTCTCTCCACAAAGGCAAATTCCTCTGTCCATTCCTACTGAAAAGTACGATACTCCTCATCTTTTTTTCTTTTAGCCATCTTCTTCATCAAAAGGGTTTCTGCAATTAGCTAGCTGACTATTTGATTAAAAGGAGGGAAGTTTACTTCCTGACCTCACAATGACCCGTGTACGTGACACATTATCCAATAAAAATTTGGTGTTGTCCTGGAGGACAGCTGTGATTGGCTCCAGCCACCCCAACCATGAACATGAGTGGTAAGAAATGAATGGATTGTAATACATGAGAATGTTTTATATTTTTAATGTTATTATTTAGTTTTTATTAAAGATTTGTCTGTGAGCCAGATGCAGCCATCAAAAGAGCCGCATCTGGCTCGTGAGCCATAGGTTCCCGACCCCTGCATTAGATGGTCAGCTCATTGCTCAACAGAAGGGACTGGCATGAAATATTTAAAGTAACAAAAATCAAAGACCTACAACTAAGATTATTCTCTCGAACAAAGCTATCATTTACAATTGAAGGAAAGATAAAAATCTTCCCAGAGAAGAAAAAGATAAAGGATTTCACCACCAATAAACTAGTATTTAAAGAAATGTTAAAGGAACTTCTTTAAGAAGAAAATAGGACAAAATATGAATAAAATGGCAATAACTACATATGTATCAACAATTACTTTAAATTTAAGTGGATTAAATGCTCAAATCAAAAGACATGCAACAGGTGAATGGGTAAGACCCTTACATGTGCTGCTGTCTACAAGAGACTAACTTCAGATCGAAAGACACACAGAGTGAAAGTACTAAGGGATGGACAAAGACAATTCATAAAAATGGGAACAACAACAAGCTGGGGTAGAAATACTTATGCCAGACAAAATAAGATTTTAAAACAAAGGACAGAACAAGAAACAAAGAAGGACCCACTAATTCCACTTCTGGGTATTCACCCAAGAAAACCAAGACTCAAATTTGAAAAGACATATGCAGGCCCATGTTCACTGAAGCATTATTTACAATAGCCACGATAGGGAAGCAACTAAGCGTCCATCAACAGATAAACGGATAAAGGGGTGGAGAATATATACAATGAAATATGATTCAAGCCATAAAGAAAGAATGAAATCTTGCCATCTGCAACAACATGGATGGACTTAGAGGTACTGTGCCAAGTGAAGTAAGTCAAAGATAAATGCCATATGATTTCATTTATGTGTGGAATCTAAAAAACAAAATAAATGAACAAACAAAACAGAAACAAACTCATAGATACAGAGAACCTTTTGATGGTTGCCAGACGGGAGAGGGGTTGGTGGGATATGTAAAAAGGGTGAAGGGATTAAAGAAGTATAAACTGGTAATTATAGAATAGTCACAGGGATGCAAAGTATAGCATAGGACAGGGTAACAGTAAATAATATTGTAATAGTTATGTATGGTGTCGGATGGGTACTAGGTTTATTGGGGTGATCATTTTGTAAGTTATACAAATGTCTAATCATTATATTATATACTTGAAACTAACAATATTGCATGGCAACTGTAATTTTAAAAAATAAATAATTTTTAAAAATAACAAGACTCCTATTACATGTAACAAAATTTTGTGGAATATTATTTTACAAAATTAAAAAATATGAGTGAAAAGAGTGTATTATTTTATATATCGCCAATCTCCTTAATGAAAATTAAGCTTAGGAGAAGGTCTTCATATATATTTGTTTTTGATTTATTGGGATATGTTGTTCTGTTTAAAGTGTAAGCAGACACTCCCACTTCACACAGACATGTTCTGGAAAACAGGACTATTTAAATAGCCTTTCTAAATAATCTGATATTTTTTGATACTACAATAAAACTTAACAAGTGATAGTTGCTTATTGGTTAGATGCAATATGAAATCTGAAGCCGCATCAGGAACTTTCTTGCATGCTCTTACATTAAAAGCCACTGGTATCTGGTGAACTGCACACTGCACTGGTCATTTGTAAACTACTGGTTCACTGACTTACCGTATTTTTCACTCCGTAAGATGCACTTTTTTTCCCCAAAAGTGGAGAGGAAAATGCCTGTGCACCTTATGGAACGAATGTTCATTTTTTTAGTTGCTGCGGGTTCCCGGACAACTAGAAGAGTATTTGAACATTAAAGTCTCTTCTCATTTGTTAATAACAGTGCTAATGGCTGTTAATACTGATGTTGAATTTACATTGTTGAAATATTATTGTGGTATATTTTATTAAATATTTTAACACACCATTTGATTAAGAATATTTTTTTTCTTATTTTCCTCCTTAAAACCCTACGTGTGTCTTATGGTCAGGTTCATCTTATGGAGCGAAAAATATGGTATGCAGATCTTCCAAATGTTGAAGCATTTCACTTGTAAAATATTTACAAATCACATTGTTAATATCACCACTGATCGCATCAGAAAAGTCATTAAATACTGGGGACTCAAGACCCAGGGTGCAAATAAAAGTATTCCAAAAATCCTAACTTTTGTCAAAAAGCTTGACTTTTATCATCCGTAACAAATAACACTTGTTTTCCTTTAAGTGAGAAGCACACTCTCTTCATTTTCAAGAAACTATCTGTCCAATACCTAAGCAAGCTGTGTCTTCAAGAAAAAGTGTTCCATTTTTTAAAAAATGGACAGGACAGCTCACAACTCAAACAATAAAGTATTTTTCCTTAAGACAATCATCACAGTTCAATACGCAGAAGTGCTTTATGCATACTTCGTCACACAAAATATTAAAGTCATATGCTCAAGGGTTAATATTTGATAAATTTTTTTTCTCCACACAGAATTCTTAAGTGAAACTGGTTTCTTTACTGCATGGCAGTAAAGATATAGTATCAGTAGTTTGGTGACACTGCATTGCTTTATGCTAAGGAACCAGTAGTTTTACCCACACTGCTGTTGCAGTCCCCATGCAAATGTCAATACAGGGGGAGGAAGGCTAATGGTTTCTTATTACTATTATAAAAAATAATTCTGACCTTGGACCAACGGTGTGTAGGCCAAACTCTGAGAAATGCTATTTATTACAGAGCACACCTTTTCTTCCACAGAGTGAAATAGAGAACAGTGGTAGGAGGACTGCTTGCTTTGATGCTACTGCTACATATCCCCTGCCCTAGAGCAGCCACTGAAAACACGTGTACAGGTGCAAGTAACTACCGTAAGTCAGTGAACTGGCCAGGTGGGGGAATGTAGTGAACTAAGGAGAGCAGGTGTGAAGGGAGCAGCTGCTATTCAGCTCCAGCTAATTGCTGCTATAGACCATCTGCCAAATAATGCCATCCTCATATTTTTCTAAAACTGGAAATCTGGACTTTTCTATGCTATGTTCTCATTTTTAAATGCTAGCATGGACTTAAAATAATGTTTTAAAAATAAGCAGACCAACTAAAACAACACTTGGAACACCTATCTACACATTGTCCCAGAGGGTGTTCTATAGCTAATGTCAGAAAAATAGCAATAAAATAGTAAGTGGGAAAAACTGCCATGATGTTCCTTCAGGTCCTCTAGCAAGCAGGGTGGAAACAGGTGAGGCTGAGTTTCATGAAACACAATCATATATACAGGTATTATTATATATTAACCTGTTCTGTTCACACAGTGGTTCTAGAGTATTTCAGCTGTATGAAATTCTGGATGCACAGAAAGACTATTCTCTGACCATCAATGAATCATTATATAATGGTTTATAAGATCTTGTTTTCTGGAGAAGTGACTCAAGGTACCAAGACAACTGAAGAGGAACCTAAGAAATTAATTCAAAGAAAATGCATGATCTCATCCTTCACTGATGTGTCAGGTACAGTCTTTACATACACATTCCCACAGTATATATAATACTAGAATCGAAACACATCTCTTTTCCTACAGAAGGTTAGTACTGCTCCTGTTTCAGGAAATTTGCACTTGCTAGATACTCAGCATGTTTTCCCCTAGCCTAGATCTTTGCTTGGCTGGCTTATTCCGTCATTCAAGTCTCAGCTCAAGTGTCATGATCTCGGAGGCTTTCTTTGAGCCACCCTACTATTTACTTATTTATTATAATCATTTATCAAAAGAATGAGACTCCAGAGAACAGGGAAGACCTCATATTCCTAGCATCAAAATACCTTCTGATGGGCCTGACCAGTGGTGGTTCAGTGGATAAAGTATCAATCTGGAACACTGAGGTCGCTGGTTCAAAACCCTGAGGTCACAGGCTCTCAGTGTGGGCTCATCAACGTGTGGTCAATGGCCTGAGCCAGGGATTGTCCGCGTGATCCCAGTGCTTATTAGCTTGAGCCCAAAGGTTGCTGGCATGAAAAGCCCAAGGTCACTGGCTTGAACAAGGGGACACTGGCACAGCCCTGGTCAAGGCACGTACAAGAAGCTCAATGTACAACTAAAGTGAAAGCAACTACAGAGTTGATGCTTCTTTCTCTCTCTCTCCCTTCCTATCTCTATAACTCTGTCTAAAAAAAACACAAACAAACAAACAAAAAACTTCTGATGCAGAGTATCAATGTTGGTTGGCTGGATGAATGAATGAAATATTTTTGAATCAACTTTGTTGCAGTCTCTATCCACTCCTATACACAGACTACCAGATTGACAATCCTAAAGCATAGCTCCAAATATTTATATTTTCAAGAACAAAAATTTTTTAATTTATTTATTGATTTGAGAGAGAAAGAAAAAGACAGAAACATTAATCTGTTCTGGTGTGTGTCCTGACTGGGGAATGAACCCACAACCTTTGTGTATTGGGACAATGCTCTAACCCAGTGGTCCCCAACCTTTTTTGGGCCACGGACCAGTTTAATGTCAGAAAATATTTTCATGGACCGGCCTTTAGGATGGGACGGATAAATGTATCACGTGACTGAGACAAGTGTCAAGAGTGAGTCTTAGATGGATGTAACAGAGGGAATCTGGTCATTTTTTAAAAATAAAACATTGTTCAGACTTAAATATAAATAAAACGGAAATAATGTAAGTTATTTATTCTTTCTCTGCGGACCGGTCCCGGTTCGCAGCCCGGGGGTTGGGGACCATTGCTCTAACCAACCGAGTTATCCAGCTAGGGAAGAACAACCTTCTAACATTCAGGACTCTCTATTAATATAGCCCCAAACTTCTTTCCTTTTCTTACTTTGAGTAATCTAGACCTGAGCTCTCCTATCTCCATACTTTCGCTTTTCTCTCTCACCAGATTATTACTCTAACTTATGTCTGCCTATTAAAATCATACTCTTCATTCACAACCCACCATAAGAGCCTCCCGTTCCTTTCCTATCCTTCTCAGTCCATAAGCAAATAACGTTTTGTCTCTTTGTACTAGTGCTCCGGGTTTTACCATTTAAGTTACTTGAGTTAACTGTGTAAATATGTTAACCAAACACAGACTCCCTATACTCTGCCCCCTGTCCCTCCACTAAGCTTCTGGGGGACAGTGACTATGACCTAGTCATACTAGAATCCCCTGCAAGACCTGCTACCTTACTTTGCGCAAGGTAGGCCAGTGGTTCTCAAACTTTTTAAAGTTGGGGTGCATTTAAAATCCTACAAATAATTGCAGGTGCACTATATACAAATTTCTGAGAAATATGTTATAATAATTAAGTCAAATATTAAAAAATATATATAAAGTCCAAGCATGCTTTTATGGTAATTAAACAAAATTAATATGGCAAAATTAAACTTATTCTGACATTAAAAAACATTTTTATGTTATAATTTTTGTTATGCTTTTTAGAATTCATAAAAAGGAGGGGTTAAAAAATAAAAAAACAAAAAAGGTTATCTTTTTATGTGTGTGTATACACACACACACACACACACACACACACATACATTCTTACTAAGATTTAGTAAATTCAGCAGGTCTCAGCACAAATGTCTTAAGTTTTTTCATTCTTGCGTTTATGAGAAACGTGAGCCTGATGTGTCCTAGCGATTTCTTCAATGTTTAGGCATATACTTGAAAGGCAAACTCTCATTTCCTCATCAATACATTGAAGAATTCCTCTCTTTTTACTCTTAATTGTGTTGAGGGTAGAAAATCCTAATTCACATAAATAGTATGTTAAAATTGTGGTAAAATGTTCAAAGCATTTTTAGATATTGCCACATTGTATTCTTTTATATTGTAGAAATCCAAAAGGCTTCAAGAGACAATTCCTTATGTTTAATCATCAATCCAAAACCCCTGCCATACATATCATCTTAACTTTACACCAAACAAAGGATAGAAGAGACTTGCCTCCAGTCTTTCTGGGGAACATGGGGGTAAACAATCCAGCACCACAGCTTAACAGCCTTTTGCAACCTAATCAGGCAAGTGAATTGGGGGGTTGGGCAGACTGTCAGCTTACAGCCAATTCTTCACACCTCTGTTCCCCAAAACTCTAAACTCCAAAAACCCTGTTGGTTTTTTGGTCCCAAAAAGGCACATATTTCTCTGAAATACCATAGGACGCACCTGGAAATCTTCTAGGCACACCAGCGTGCACACTTTAAGAACCACTGAGGTAGTCACTCAGTGCTGAATAGCTCCCAGATAATGCTCACACCCTCCTGACTTATCAAATTCATTCTGTTAGTGTTCATTTGAATTAAATCTTTATTTAGAATGATCATGTTTACCCTTCAAGTGAAATATTTTTGCCTGACCTGTGGTGGTGCAGTGGATCAAGCGTCAACCTGGAACGCTGAGGTTACCGGTTCAAAACCCTGGGCTTGCCTGGTTAAGGTACATATGGGAGTTGATCCTTCCTGCTCCTCCCCCCTTCTCTCTCTCTTTTCTCTAAAATAAATAAATAAGTTTTAAAAAATTAAAAAAATATTTTCTAATAATAAACAATGTTTGCTTTATCCAGGTAGTTTAGATTATATATGATCCATACATATCGTGTGCACCAGTGCAATACATTGTGGCAAGGAGAAAAGGTCAAGAAGAAAAGTCAACAGCAAAGAAGATAGGGGCATACATCAAAGCCCACTCATTTCAACATGACTTAATTTTTTTTTAAACACTGCCTGCAACACAAGCTATGTGGACACACTAACCTCTAATGTTTTTCTTTGTTACAAAAACAATCTAATTTAAATACTTAGGTTCAACAAACAAGTAGGTAACTAATATCCATTACTGCATTCATGAAGCTTGTTTGCATTCCTAAATGACTTTAGCTAGCGCTTAGTGACCAACTCCACTGTCAAATTTCCTTACTAAACTCAGGTCTAAAGTGAAATACAAATCTCACCAACCCTCAGAGACACAAATAACACAAGTGAGTTACAGCAAATAACTCACTTTCACTATTAATACTTTCTTATCCAAAACCTTTCATGCTTATTGCTTGGCCTGCACAATGAAAAGATTTTTTATTTTAAGCCTGCTACTCAAGATCACATTGCTTCTTTTGCTTTCTCCAGCTATACTTTTATCTTAACTCTTATGTAATAAGTGGACATTATCTTGGTTCTTTTCTTCCCTTTACTCATACCTTCATGTATAACCTCCATTTCACACATAAACCAATGTCCTATTCTCAGTTAAGGTTGGGTTCTCCAAGACTTTCTCAACAGTATCCTTACATGAAATAAGAAATGTTACACTGTTATGCTGACAAATGGGACACAATTTGCAGACCACCTTTAATACAAGAAATGTATAAAATCTGTCTTAACTACTATAACAAAATAGCAATAGTAGACTTTTCTTGAGACTTTACTATCTATATCAAGCACTGAAATATTAGGTAAGCACTGGATAAGTATTAATCTCCTTTCTACACTACAAACACTGTAAGAAGTATATTTTTTCAATACAGTAATTTTCAGAAGTCCACATATATATATTATTTTCCCCCTACTAATATCATAGAAATTTATCAGATGAACATATTATCTAAATAAAATGTAAATAAAAATGTAAATATTTGTTCAAAATCTTAAATCTCTGAAAGATCTTCACTGATTGCTTTGAAATTTTGACACGTTTCATTCAAATAAACACGTTTTTGTTTTTATATACCTACTATTATATAGGTGTCACACCTGTAACAGGTAAAAACATGCTTTTTTTTGAAAAAGAGCACCATCTGTTGGATATAAAAGCAACACGCTATACTAAATATTTTTACGATTCCATTTCAATGTTATGGGAGAAATACAAATCGCACATGGCTGAAGATACTTTCCGTTGAATACACAAGGAAAATTCAAATATGAACATGGATATCATAGCAGAAATCTACAATGAAGCATTGCTAATGATTGAAGATTTTGCTTAGAAATCGCGAACAAAGTTCTCAATCAATTGGGAATGCCATCACCGAATTGATCTGCTGCTGCTTCGTTCAATGTAGAATTGCATCGTGAACAAAATTATGATTCAATGCGGGTGACCTTTTGTCGTATGTGCAATCAAATATTCCTAAGCTAATGCTTGAGCAAAAAGGCATTTACAATCAAATAATGCAAACTGTCAATAACAGGTTGGAGAAATCTTCTTAGATGCGCCAAGAGGAACTGGTAAAACGTTCCTAATTAGATTGATTCTAGCAGCAATTCGATCCCAAAATGACATAGCCTTAGCTCTTGCGTCGTCCAGAATAGCTGTGACATTGCTACCAGGTGGAAGAATTGCTCTTTCCACTTTGAAATTGCCATTGAACGTGCAATTCATTGACACTCCCACGTGCTACATTTCCAAAGCATCCAGCATGGGAAAAAGAATTGCAGAAATGCAAACTTACTGTTTGGGATGAATGCACTATGGCGCACAAAAAGTTGCTCGAGGCTCTTGATCGATCATTGCAAGATTTGCATGGAAACACCAGACCACTTGGGAACGCACTAATATTGCTTGCAGGAGATTTCAGGCAAACAGTACCTGTAATTCCTCGATCAACACCAGCGGATGAAATAAATGCTTGCCTGAAATACTCTACTTTGTGGTGACACGTAAAGACCTTAAAATTAACTACAAATATGCGTGTCCAGCTGCAAAATGATCGATCAGCTGAGATATTCTCACATCTACTGCTGGAAATTGAGAAAGGAAAGGTGCCGGTTGATCTGACCTCAGGACGAATTTTGTTGCCTCTTAACTTCTGCAATTTAGTGATGTCAAAAGAAGAAATGGTTGAAAAAGTATTTTCCAATATTCAAACCAATTAGAAGAATCACGAATGCCTGAGTAAACGAGCTATTCTTGTAGCCAAAAACAAAGATGTCTACGAACTTAACAATATTATTCAGTCTAACATTCAAAGCGAGGCAGTCACATACAAGTCCGTTGACACTGTTATGGAAGCAGATGAAGCGGTTAATTATCCAACAGAATTTTTGAATTCATTCGATCTGCCAGGGATGCCACCGCACGTATTGCAATTGAAAATCAGCGTGCCAATTATCATGTTGCGAAATATCAACCAGCCAAAGCTTTGCAACGACATGCGGCTTGCAGTACAAAAATTAATGAGCAACGTTGTAGAAGCAACGATCTTGACAGGACCTTTCAAAGGTGAAGATGTCCTCATTCCTCGCATTCCTATGATTCCAACGGATATGCCATTTCAATTTAAGAGATTGCAGTTCCCAATTCAATTGGTGTTTGCAATCACCATCAACAAAGCTCAGGACCAATCTTTAGAATTGTGCAGTTTAGATCTAGACAAGAATTGCTTCTCACATGGACAATTTATATGTTGTGTGTTCTAGAGTTGGCAAACCAGACAATCTCTGTATCTGCACAGATAATAGAACAACAAAAAATATTGTATACCCACAAGCATTGTGAAATTAAATTTATTAGAAACGTGCACTTTCTCTTTTCTTTCTTTTCCATTTAACCAGATTGAGCCACAGCAACGCGTGGCCAGGTACAGCTAGTAACAATATAAATTACTGCTGTAGGAACTAGAAGCTTCATAATATTTAACAGGCAGATTTTATTCTAACTGCTAAAGAAAGGACCTATAAGAAATGTGTTCAATTAAATAATAAACACAAAAGAGGATTGAGGTATATTTTAAGTTTATTAAGTTCTTGATTTGAATTTCTGGACAGTATAGGTGATCAAAGATATTCCTCTTAGCAATATCTGACTCTTAATTCTTTAACTATAAATTTTACTTACTTTGGGCAATATAAACTCCTACTGACAGTCTACTATGATAAGAGTAATACATAGAGACCAATAAATACTTTACTGCCTATAAAATGTCATTAGTTATCTAAACAAATAAAACACTTCTGATAGCCTCAAAATGTAAGGATTCAAAATAAGAACTCTGATATGAAAAATAATATGACTGCCTATAAAATTTATTGGTAGCTCAAGTCCTAAATCTCCAATTAAAATAATTTTTTATATTATCTATATTAATAAAAAACTAAAAAAAAACATGAAAAATAAATTAAAAGGTAAGGAGAAAAACAATAAAAATGTGAAAGTGATTGCAAAAATACCACAAATGATCTAAAATGTAAGCTTAAAATAGCAGTACTTGTCTTAAAAACATACAGGAGCATGGGAATAGTCTAGTAAAATAAATCTGGCCAGTAAACTATACTTAGGGTGACCATAAAAATTAACATCCAACCCAAGACATTTGCAAGAGTGAAAGAGAGCACTATTTATAGATTGCCTGGACAAAAGGTATATGCTGGTATTGTCTCAAGCAAACTTAGACTTCTAAGTGTCCTTCTAAAACCACCCAATGGTAACTGATTCCATTAAACCAATAAGATGTATAAGGTAAAATGAAAGGCCAACATTTACACTGTTCTCTTACAATATGGCATATTAAATATTAATTGATTAAGGAGTACTATTTTTCAGGAACCAGTTACTAGTAATCCAACACTAGTAATCCAACTAGTTCTTATTTGGAGGGCTGACTGACTATTCTAGAGCCTCAGAAACTGCTACTTAATCAAAAATTTTAAAAATAGTAATAATAGAAGTTAAACATTTAAACACTGTGGGCCAGACATCATTCTAAGCACTTTTAAATTAGCTCATTCAGTCTTTATAACACCAAATTTTTTTGCATGATGGGGACCTTTATCCCACTTTTACAGATGAGAAAACTAAAGCATGGAGAAGTCAAGTAACCTACCCATGGTCAAAGTAAATGAGGAAGCTGAGGACTCCAGAATGTGGTTTTACCTACTGCACTATGTAACCACTATTGCTCCTTTAGTGGGAGGACTTCGGAGCCCAGGATTTTTCCTAAACACCTAGACAGAGTGGCGCTGTGAAGTGTCTGCAGTCAGTGAGTAGAATCAGACTGAACAGGTATAAACACCAGGGCTATAATTTCTGGTACATACTCTTTACCAGTGGTCAGGAGACAGCAAACCTTTGCCTGGGAAATTTCTATTATTTGTGACAAAGAGAAATATATTCATCCCACTGTTATTACAATAATGATTTAATCTATGCTATGGGCTATTTCAGGTTATTACAGGGTGAGGATGATGACAATGGTGATAATGGGTAACATAAACAGTGCCAGGTACTGTCCAGCTCAGTAACATATTAACTAATTTAATCATACTAACAACCCTACGATGTAGGTACTGTTTCACACTGGTAAGTTTGCTCAAAGATATACAGCAAGTAACAGAACATGGATCGAACCCATGCTTTTAGCAACGATTTAATTTTATAAATGATCCAACTTTCCCAGGGGTAAATTCATATAATAAAAGGGTTCTATGTTATAACAAAAATAAAGAGTTGTTAGTTTTTGGTGGGTAGACCACGGAATCAAGTTTTGGTAACTCATTGCTATGTAAGTATAGGTATCTCAGCTATCTCAAGTTTCCTAGATAAAATGAAAAGGTTGGATTCCATCTTGAAAATCGTTTCTAGTGCAAATATTATTTGTCTGAATGCAAATTTCATATTAAGTCTATTACATGATACATGTAATTATATAATTATAACAAACTACCCTCAAAAAACTATTTCTGGAAAACAAAACAAAACAAAACTATTTCTGCCAATATACCAGACATATACTATTAAATATGTGCTCTTTAAAAAAGACATAGATGTATATTTAAATATGAACTAAAATGAACAAAAACATAAAGTTAAATTGTTGAGAATTTAAGTGGAAATAATAATTTGTTAAACCTTGTCCTATAAATCTAACTCCAAAAGAACATAATCTGGTGTGAAATTCAAGTATCAGTACAGTATGTTTATTCTGTGAGTGTTTTATCATGGTTTTGTATTAATATTTAATAAAAAAAATTTCTGTACTCTAGTTTGTTACTGTCTTAGGGCCAATATTCCCCTTTGTAGGAAGGGTACCAATTCAGTTATTGAAAAAATAGGGAAATACTTTGGCTTACTATATTTGTTTTATAACCAACATTTTAGCGCATATATATATATGGCTAATAGCTATATAGCACTACTGCAAGGATCAGGGAATATTCCAGTACTTTATGAATTAATTCAGTCCTCAAAACATTCTTATGAGGCTGGTGCTACATTATTACCAATATGCAGACGAAAAATACTAATGCCCAAAGAAACTAATAATGCCCAATGCAGTTAAGTACTTGCATGAAGGTAAGAAATCCTACGAACTAAACTGCATCTTTAAAGTGAGGAAACAAACAAACAAAATGGATGATGATGAAAAACTACCATTTCTAGAGTGGTATACTAGTACTTATTTAAGACAATCCTCAAACAACCCTAAAAAGCAGGCATTGTTACATTCATTTCACAAATCAAAATACTATTGAGGCAAAGAGAAAGTTCTTGCTCAAGGTCATAGATTAAATCAGCAGGGCCAAAATCTGAGGCCAGCTTTGTGAAACTCCAAAGCCTGGTTTTTTCCATCACGCCAGTGTTTTCCAAACTTCAGACACTGGCATATCACCTTCAGAAATTCTACCATGCCCATGGGACATTTGTGCTACTAGGTTCTTAATATTTCTTCTTTAGATCAAGACTTTTTAAAAAGTTAAGTTGGTTCAGTAGTAGAGCATCAGCCTGACATGTGGATGTCCCCCATTCAATTCCCAGTCAGGGCACACAGGAGAAGCAACCATCTGCTTCTCTACCCCTCTCCCCTTTCTCTCCCCCCATCCCCAGCCATGGCTCAGTTAGCTCGAGTGAGCTGGCCCAGGCACTGAGGCCAGCTCCATGGCCTCCTGCACAGGTGCTAAAAATAGCTCAGTTGCGGAGCAACAAAGCAATGCCCCAGATGGGCAGAGCAGTGCCCCATAGGGAACTTGCCAGATAGATCCCAGTTGGGGTGCATGCAAGAGTCTGTCTCTCTGCCTCCGCTCTCAATTAATAAAAAGATAATAATAATAATGTGAATAAATTAGCTGACCAATGGTGGTGCAATGGATAGAGCACTGACCTGGGATGCTGAGGACCCAGGCTCAAAACCCTGAAGTGTTGGTTTGAGTGAGGGCTCATCAACATGATCCTAAGGTCAGTGGCTTGAGCCCAAGGTCACTGGCTTGAGCTAAGGGTCACTGGCTCAGCTTGAGTCCCCGGGTTAAGGAACATATGAGAAGCAATCAATGAACAACTAAAGTAACAGAACTACATACAAGTTGATATTTCTCATCTCTCTCCTCCCTCCCTCTCTCTCCATTTCTCTCTCTCCCTTCCTGTTTCTCTTAAAAAAAAAGTTAATAAATTTTAAAAGGAATTTGTATCACAATATAAATGGAAAATAGTATCAGTTGAAATAAAAAGATAAAAACTAATAAATCCAAGAAAAACAAAACTTATTTAATTTCAGCCAAATATCACTGTCTACAAAATATGCTTGTGACTACATCAAGGCCTACATATTCTTTATTAAAAGAGTAACCTGTGTTGGAAAGGTGTTAAAAACTTGTAAGTACCAAACTTAAAATTTACAAGTATTCAAATCTCCCTAATCAGATTTGAAAACCAAATGAAAAGGGAACAACAGCTTTCTTTCTGTGAGCTTTCACATCTTGTGGGTTCGTATCCCCTTCACCTTGGAAAACAAATCAGAAGGCTGCTCTACTGCCTCCCTTTAATTCAACTGTGCAGCCATGTCTGCAGTCTTTCTTGTACTCACATTTCTGAGGCTGCTCTAATACAAAAAGGAAGCAGAGTGGTTATTACAATCAGTAGCATTACAGGAAACCCTCATCAAAATGTTCTCTAGATGTTCTCAAGAACTTCTAACCTAGCTGTAAACAAAACATACAACTGAAATAAGCTATGATATAATGCTGTAATCTTAAAACATTAAAACGGTTGGGGTCTTGACCGAACACATATTTTGCCATCAGATGGAGCTGGATTTGAACCCTAGCTCATGTCAAACACATAGCTCCTGGAGCCCAGATTTTTCAGCTGTAAACCAGAAATACCTATTCTCTAAGTTTAAAATTAAACATGTCTAAAATTGCTCAATGCCTGGCCCCATAACTGATACTATATAATTAGTACTTGTTACAGTAAGAGTTAAAGAGAGGTTACCACGGGTTGGAAATATTTATGAGGGAAGGGAAAATAAAGCTTGATATAAACCTTAAAAAACAGACAAGTTTTTAGTAAGTCAAAACAAAATGGAATATTGGGGGTTGGGGCTAGCACCAACAGAGCAAAACAGTGTAGTAGTAGTAAATTGGACAGAACTAGATGGTGAGGGCTTTAAACGCCAGGCTAGTATTTGCTGAGCATTTCTGGAAAGCGGTATATAAGTTTTTAGAAATTTAATTAGTTCGGCCCTGGCCAGCTGGCTTAGCAGTAGAGCATTGGCCTAGCATGTGGATGTCCCTAATTTGATTCCAGATCAGGGCACATGGAAGAAGTGACCATTTGCTTCTCCACCCCTCCTCCTCCACCTTCCCTCTCTTTCTTCTTCTCCTGCAGTCACAGCTCAGTTGGTTTGAGAGCCATCAGCCCTGGGCACTGAGGATGACTCCGTGGAGCCTCAGCCTCAGGCGCTAAAAATAGCTAGGTGTGAGCAGGTCCTCAGATTGGGGTGGGGGGTGTTGGGTGCTTGGTCTATCTCTCTATCTCTCCCCTCCTCTCACCTGGAAAAAGAAGGGGTAAAAAAGAAAGAAAGAAAAAAAAAAGAAATCCAATTAGTTCCTTAGCAATTAAGAAAAGCTAGTTAAGATTTAGGAGGCTACTACAGTAATTTAGCAACAAGGTGGTCAGAGCCTGGATAAGTAATGCAAAGGACAGAAAAGGATGATTTACTGAGATCTTTCAAAAAAAATCTGAAGGACTTTGTAGGCTGGATATAAAGAAAGGAGTCAAAGCTGACCTGAACAAGAGCAAGAGTGGGAAGACGGGATACTGAAGACATAAACCATAATAATCTAGCGTCATAGTGAACAAAAACAAGAGATGATATCTACCAAGTACTTCAGTGTCAACTGCAAGGGAGGTGGTAACCGAATAAGACCTAAGATAAGAAAAGGTTATTGTATTTGTGACTAGGATAAAAATGAATTTTGAAAATCTCTTTTTCCCCCCCCCAAAGGATGTGGGGGTAAGAGGAATAAAAAAGATTAATTTTTTGCGCTTAGGGAGGGTACAGGCAACAGAGAAGGTATCTGGGTCATTTGTTATTTGGCAATAAAAGGAAGAAGAAAAATAGGAAGACAACAAATGGATAGGCAGGGTCAAAAGAACAGCACAGGAAGGAAGCAAAAAGAAACACTGCAGAAAATAACCATTATACAATACAATTAGTAACTGACAATTCTGTTTTTTGCCATTTGTTAGGTGCAAGTGGAAACACTAAATTTGCATTTGATCTAGAATCAAGTCTTGGAGAATTGGCACGAATGTGACTAGGGAAATAAAAGACTTCTATCTCTAGGAGTTCAAAAATATGGATACTAAGAGAAAATCTAACCATAAACTCCCTTCCTCTGTTATTAAACCCTCAGCTTTCTAAAGGCAGGCACAAAATATAGTAGACTCTTAGCTTTCAAAGGTTTAACATCTGTAGTTTTCACTATTACTGTGAGATTTCTATGGACCATGACAAGTAGTATAAGCTGTAATTCTGACACGGCACAAGCATCAATGGGCTGTGCTAGGGAATGTGCTAGCCCTGTGATGCCACCGTGAGTGTGCCCAGCGCCCACATCACTGCGTGGGTTTGTGGTCTTCCACTTTCAGCCAGGTACGCTGGAAGTCGACAGTTGTTCATTGTTTTATAAAAGAATGTATAACGCTACACTGCCATGATACCTATCCAGATTCTACCATGACTTATTTCTTTAGTCACCAATAAATTCCTAGTTTTGTTTCCTTTTAAACTTACAATTACTCTGCTATAAAATAATAGGGGAGAAACGTTCTGAAAGAGAAGGAGGGGGAACTGACAATGTTGGTCAGCAAAGCAGCTCAGAATGCTACTTGTTCCTGTTCTTGCCGCCACTTTGTCTACTTCTCAAGCCCAGAATGCCTGGGGTGGGGAGAGAGGACCCAAAATTCTACCAGTGGAACATCCAAGGCTGCAAGCTTCACCACTCCCACTTCTGCTTCCTTGGATGAGGAGCCCAGAATTGCCCTAATTCATCATCCTAACCACATTTATAAATGCAAAGCAAAAGCAGGGCTAAGCAGGTGGCTGGCCCAAAAATGTTCACTGTTTTCTAAACATCTACTATGCGCTTTTGCTGCTCTAGACATCAGGAGGTCATGAAAGAAAACCTAAATTTTATTCACAGCTTGCTTAAAATATTGTTGAGATGTAAATATACTGGAAAAGCAGCTAAGCAATGACATAAATGAACAAAAAGCAATATACAGTGCAAAATATATGCAAAAAGATGGGCAGATCAAAGTCAATGTGAGGTGAGGTTGTTCAAATTAAATTTCCGAAGCCTATAAAAGCTGAGTCACATGTTGAAAAGGGTGGAGGATGGAAGCACAGAAGTTGGGGGAGAGTACTGCGGATGAAAAAAGTAACCTGAAAAACTGATAAAGAGCAAGGAACTGTGAGAAACAGAAAACAGATTTGCCAGGTTGGAACACAGAGTTCATGTAGGAGAATAATAAGAAACATGACTGCGAGATGTGAGGGTGAGTTGGTAGATAATTTTTAAAGCTGGGTAGACATGATCACTCAGATTTGATATGCTTTCCCTATGGTCATGTATTTTATGAGAAGGCTATGCTTTCCCTCCAAAAGAGTCAACCAAAATAAATGAGAAACCACTGATGTGTGTCCTTATTTAAATTCATTGTCTACTACTACCTGTTCATTGTCAAGTTCAAGAACTGGAAATTATACTTCTGAAAGGCAGAGAAACTCGTGAGTTTACTACTAAAGTGAACCATGATATCTTAAAAAGGATTAAAAGAATAGCCATTAAGGTACAGTATCTTAAAGAAAAGTAAATAATATGCATGCTCACTAGTGACTAGAGTTACCTGAACAATGTCAAAAATATTCGTTAACAGATTCACAGTCTAACTGAAAGATCTACACAATCTGGTCTCAGAGGTTCCATATTGTTCAACTGGCTCACTCACTGGTGTTTGAAATTTTTAAGTGGTGTGATAAAACGAAGAGGCTAGGCTAGGAATGATGAACGGACTGAGGAGAAGGGAAGCCCTGAAGTGCCAAATCCACCAGTCCAATATGTTCCGGGTGCCTATCATGAACAGAGCGATCTGAGGGAAACAAACAAGGATAAGCTAACACTTGAATTCGAGCTGCCTGCTACCTATCAAGAAAAATATATTCACCTGAACAGGAGGCTAAAAATATAAGATATATACAAGTGCAAACATTCACAACAGTGTGGAAAGGTTACAGGAGAGCTATATGGTTGAGATCATGGAAAAATTTAAGGAAGAAGTAGGAAAGCAAATGAAAACAAAACAAAACACGAATGGTATTTTATAGTTTTTGAATTATTATTTCAAATACCTTTCAAATTCTATAAGACACAATACAATCATAAAGAGATGTTTCCTGATGATTCAGATAATTCTGATAAATATTATACCTAGGGAAAAATTATGAAGGAAACCAAACGACTATAAAAAATGTATTGTAAATATCTCAGTACAGAAAAGAAACTCATGAGAGCAACCACACAAACTGTCCTCTTTTGTGTCTGGCTTCTGTCACTTAGCTTTTTGATATTCACCTTTGTTTATCACAGTATTCCACTGTGTGGACATACCATATTGTTTAACCATCCACCATATAATGGACATTTTGATTACTTTTCAATTTCTGACTACTGTGAACAATGCTGCTAATAGACATTTACACTTTACTTTGAGTGTCTGTTTTCATTTCTCTTAGGTAGATTTCTAAGAGTGTAATTGCTGGTTCATAGGGTAAGTATATGTTTAACTTTTAAAGAAACAGTCAAACCATATTCCAAAATGGTAGTACCATTTTTATTTCCAAGAGCAGTATATAAGGATTCCAGTTTCTTCACAGTAAGAATACTATGTCGTATCAGTCTTCTTAATCATAGCCACTAGAGCAGGGGTCTGCGAACCTATGGCTCGCGAGCCAGATGTGGCTCTTTTGATGGCTGCATCTGGCTCACAGTCAAATCTTTAATTAAAAAAAAATAATAACATTAAAAATATAAAACATTCTCATGTATTACAATCCATTCATTTCCTACCGCTCATGTTCATGGTTGCGGGTGGCTGGAGCCAATCACAGCTGTCCTCCGGGACAACACCAAATTTTTACTGGATAATGCGTAAGGTACATGGGTCATTGTATGGCTCTCACGGAATTACATTTTAAAATATGTGGCATTCATGGCTCTCTCAGCCAGAAAGGTTACTGACCCCTGCACTAGAGTAAGTGTATGACAGCACATCATTGTGGTATAACTTACATTTCCTTAATGATGAATATTGAACATCTTTTCATATGCTTATTGGCCATTTATATTATCTCCTTTGGTGAAATATCTACTAAAGTCTTTAGCCCATTTTTAATTGAATTTTTCTTTATAATTAAGTTGGAAGATTTCTTTATACATTCTAGATTAAAGACCTTAATTATGTTTTTAATTTAATTTTATGCAAGTATTTTCTGCTAGTCTATAGTTTATCCTTTTCTATTATTCTTAAGTATCCTTTGATATTTAAAGGTTTTTTAAATTTTTAATTAAGTCCTTTTTCAGTTTTTCTTTTATGATTCATGCCTTTGGTGTCACAGTTAAGAATTCTGCCTAACACAAGTCAGAGATTTTCTTCTATGTTATCATTTAGAATTTTTATAGTTTTAGGTTTTACAATTAGGTATGTGATCTGTTTTGAAATAATTTTTGTGTTTGTTGTGAAGAATATACAATAATGTGTGTAAGTTCACTTGTTTAAGCATACAAATATCTAATTATCTCAGCACCGTTTGTGGAAAGACTATCCTTTCTCAAATGAACTGTCCTGGCACTTTTTTCAAAAACAAAATGATCATAAATGTAACAGTTCATTTCTTGAGTCTCAATTCTGTTCCACTGATCGACATGCTTATCCTCATACCAAACACACATCCTGATTACTTTAGATTATAGTTAAGTTTTCAAATTAGCTAGGGTAGCCTGACCTGTGGAGGCACAGTAGATAAAGCATCAACCTGGAGCACTGAAGTAGCCAGTTTGAAACCCTGGGCTTGCCCAGTCAAGGCACATATGGGACTTGATGCTTCCTGCTCTTCCCTTCTCTCTCTCTCTCTCTCTCCTCTCTAAAATAAATAAATAAAACCTTAAAAAAAGCATTAAAATTAAAATAAGTCTTCTATTTCATTTGTTTCCAAAATTGTTTTGGCTATCTAGGTCCTTTATATTTCCTTATAGAGTTTAGGATCGGCTTGACAATTTCTTTAAAAAAGTCTACAGGGATTCTGACAGGGATTGTGTTGAATCTGCAGATCAATTTGGGGAGAACTCTAATTTGAACAACATTCAATCTTCCAACATATAAACACAGACTGTCTCTCCATTTATTTGAACCTCCTTTATTTCTCTCAGCAATGTTTTTAGTATAAACATCTTGCTGCTTCTTGTTAAATTTATTACTAAATATTTTATTCCTTTTGATGCTACTGTGAATATTTTTTATTTTCATATTCAGATTATTTTTTACTACTGAACTGTTAATCTTGCCTCAGTTTGCAGAAAAAGTAAAAGCCATTAGGCTAGAATATCCTAATTTCTTTCCACCAAATCTATTATATATATTTGTACCTACCTATAATGCTCTTACTTTTTCCCTCTTTTTAAAATTGAGGACGATCCATTTCCTACCAAACACCTGACCCTCTTTGCAGTCAGGATCCTGACCTTTCTTGTTTTCTAAAGGACTTTTCTTATCTTCCTTCTTCATTAATCCTAACAACTATAATTATGATGTGGTATTTCCTATACTCAGCAAAGACTTCCTTTATATCCTTGGATACTGATAGCTTCTACCCCTTATCTGTTTCCTTTCATAGGCAAACTTCTTTAAAAAGCTATCTGGCCTGACCAGGCGGTGGAGCAGTGGATAGAGCGTCAGACTGGGATGCGGAGGACCCAGGTTTGAGGCCCGGAGGTTGCCAGTTTGAGCACGGGCTCATCTGGCTTGAACAAAAAGCTCGCCAGCTTGGACCCAAGGTCGCTGGCTCGAGCAAGGGGTTACTCGGTCTACTGTAGCCCCACGGTCAAGGCACATATGAGAAAGCAGTCAATGAACTAAGGTGTCGCAACAAAAAACTGATGATTGATGCTTCTCACCTCTCTCCGTTCCTGTTTGTCCCTATCTATACCTCTCTCTGACTCTCTGTCTTTGTAAAAAAAAAAAAAAAAAAAAAAAGCTATCTGTACGCCAAATTTCTAGTCCTGGGCCATCATGTATCCCCCCCCCCCCCCCGCCCGCCCCAGCTCGAGCTGGTCACTTAAGTCTGGCTTCCATCTTTCCCAGTCCCTGAACCTGGCACATCTTAATTACTGATGACCTCTGGATGCAAAATCCAATAATTGTATTTCTGCCCATATCTTCTCAACCACCTCTTAGCCAGACTCAACAGTACTTGCCTTTCTTGGTATCCATGACATGATCCAGTATACATTCCAATTTCCCTATAATTACACTCTAGTTGTCCTTCTTAAGCCTCCTTCCTAGTGGCCTTCCAGTTTACCCAATTTAAAAATGTGCAGCATTCCTCAAGGTTCTATTTCTAGTCAATCCTTTATTTTCTATAGCCTCTTCCTCAGAGATTTCACCTATTTTCATGGCTTTAAATATCACTAACATACTAGTGATCTTCAAATTGACATCTCCAAGACAAATATGAGTTCCACAAGATTCACTGAGCCTATGTGACAGGGCCTATACTTGACAATCTCACAGACTTCTGAGAACTCAAGATTGACAAAAGGGAACTCTTTTTTTTGTTTTTGTGACAGAAACAGAGAGAGACAGAGAGAGGGACAGATAGGGACAGATAGGAAGGAAGAGAAATGAGAAGCATCAATTCTTTGTTGTAGCACCTTAGCTGTTCACTGATTGCTTTCTCATATGTGCCTTGACTAGGCGGTGGCTACAGCAGACCAAGTGACCCCTTGCCCAAGCCAGCTTGAGCTCAAGCTGGTGAGCCTTGCTCAAACCAGATGATCCCGCATTCAAGCCGGCAACCTTGGGGTTCCGAACCTGGGTCCTCTGCAGCCCAGTCCAATGTTCTATCCACTGCGCCACCATCTGGTCAGGCAAAAGGAAATTCTTGAGTTCACCATTATCCCTCCAACAAAATAAAACAAACATAAAATTCAAAAAGTCCATTTCTTTCCCAGCCATTCAATTATGGCAACTTCCAGCAACATTCCCGAGTTCTTCCCTCTCCCTTAAGTTCCACACCCAACCCATTACTGTGCTCTCCTATTTCTACCGCCTAAATATACCTCAAATATAGCCCCTCCACTGCCACCTCACTACTGTAAGTCACTGTCCCCTACCTGCACTACTGCATGGCCATGGACAATCAACTTCTGCTTGCCCCGGGATTCCCTTCTCTATATAGCGGAGTAAGCTTTAAAAATATGTAATTCAGATGATGCTACCTGCTGAGCAAAATCTTTTAGTCTTTTATAATCCAACCTCCTTATCACTGTGGATAGGCCCTGTAGCCATTCTCGTCTCTTGCTCATAATCCTCCAGCTCTTTATTTCCTCAAACACAGTCAACTTTTCAGAGCACCAGGCCCTGCACATGCTGCTCCCTGTATGTGAAACATCTTGTCCTCTCTCCCTTACTCCATGTCCACGTCTCCTCAGAGGCCTTTCCTTATACCCCAGCAGGTCCCCATAGTCTCTCAGCATTCTCTATTAACTAGACACAGTTCTCTTCCTTTTTTACAATAGCACAAGTTATAATTTATGGAGGCAAGCAAGAGTTCTGATTTTCCACCATTGTGTATATACCGTCAATATAAATAGTAACTATGGAAAAAGTATTTATTGAAAATATCCAAAAATTTAAGAAAGGCATTTGTTCCTTCAGCATGCCCCAGCTCCACCTCTTCTTCCTTCCTTCTTTCTTACTGCGGCGGTCTATGGGATGAGCTCGACTAGGTTAGGGGAAGGCTGGCAACCTCTAACTACACGCAGATTTGGTGTAATTATGTTTTCTAAGCAGCTGTCCAGTGTGTGTGCTAGAACCTCAAAGGAGTCCACACCTAAAAGAGATCAGAAGGAAACACATAATCTAATAAACTCTGGTTTTACCACTTAATAAGATAGACTCAAATTCAACATATAGGATAGTCAATTCTTGAAACAAAATGAAGAAGAGATGTCATATTTTTTAAAAGCCTAGTCCAATAATTGATCAAATACCAATAAACTTTGGTATATGCTATGAACTTAAAAAAGGTTTCTGTGCCAAATTTATTACATCCTGATTTTTATGTCATGCTTATAGGCATGCAAGCCATCAGACATAAATTTCTTACAGAAGTAAAGGAGGAAAAAGACAAATGAAAGTGCATCTATCATAGGAAGACTACAGAAAATGAAACACATATGAAGGAAAACATCAAAACTATCAAGACTTACCACCCATTTAAAATTCTCAGTGGCCATCTACATACCTTGAAGAACTAAAGCACCATGAACTTTAAAACCCTTTGAGATTCTCCTCTTCAAATCTCCCCAAGAATATAAAAGAAATCAACTCCAGTGTCAAAATCATAAAGCAAACAATTTCAAGTCTGTGTGCTACTTTCTTGTGGTGTGGTTAAAGTGGCCATTCCAGACACTATGACACCCTTGTTTGAAAATCCAATCCAATCACTTCAGGTAGTGAGACTAACACCCAGACATTAAAAGATCTGTTCACAGCCACAAAGCTAGCTAAGGACAGGACTGGAACTTACCGTCCATGTTTAGTGTTCTTTACACCAACCTCTCATGCTCTCTCATAGCTCCACCAAATGCTCAGCATGAATTCCCAAAGTACTAAGACTCTAACTGTGGGTTATAGGTTAAGGGTGAAAAAAAACACAATACTAGCACAATAGGATATGAGAGAAATTTTTAAAGTAAATATAACAGTACAGAAAACCATTAAGTGTGACTTTTTTACATACAGTGTATGTTTTCAAGTGTTTATAAGTGTCTAATTAAAGGCAAGATTTTTGTAGTTTCTCATAATTATTTTAGTGAATCAAGAAATTACAAATTAAAATAATCACTACTCTAGGATAGCAAACCTGACATTTATTTGTATTAAGTTATAATTTTCAGTGCATAATGAGGTTATTTTAATCCTATCAATGAGTTCTTATAATTGAACAAATGTTAAGAGAAAGACAAAACGGTTTGTTTCATTGTTGTCACTTTCCCCCATTAAATTAACATGTTCTTCAACTATTCTGCCAAGATAATGCTCAACAGTGATTTAAAAGATTTTTTTCAGTCTCATTAATAGGGTACATTGCTTATAAAGTTCAATAAAGAAACAGTAGTAGAAACTCCCATCAAGTTATTATGCATTCAAAGTTTGTATAAAGTTTTAGAACACTTCCAACATAGAAGTTTTAAGTAAAAGCTAAGAAAACATACTTATTAGTGTGGTAATTTTCGTATCTTCCCTAATCTTTAATAAAATAAATTACTTCTGGAAGAAAAAAATGGTTTTTAAGCCACTGAATAATTTCTTGCACAGCAGACAGCAAAATTCCTTACAATTAAATCCTATGAGACAGATTTTTCTCCCCCTAGTCCTTCTCCTTTCTGGTGTGGAGCACAGTTCTATAAAGAATTAGCTATTCACTTTGTGTATTACCACGCTGCCTCCAAAATCAAACCCTTAAATTCAGAACAGCTTTTACTCTGCTATCCCAAAGTAAGTGTAATTAATGAACATATCTTACGATGTTCGAGGGTTGTAATAATGTAAAATTGTATGTCTGTGTGCCTAGGATGCCAACTATAAGAATCTTCCTAGTTTTCTTTAGTGGTTGTTTCAAGACTCCTACATAAAGGAGAAAATCCATATATAACTCAAAATCAAATAATTTAAAATATCCATTCTTCTTAAGAACTATGGGCAAAACAATCACATGAACTGTGAAAGTAAGAAAAAGCTGAGGTGGCAAGGGATAATGATAAGGAAGAGAAACTCTATTCACTAACAAGTCATTTCATTTCTCTGCCTATCAAGTTCCTAGTTAATAAACAAAAGTAATATCCATTTTAGAGCTGTTGCAAGGACCAAATGAATTCCTCCATGAAAATTATTTGCCCGGTGAAAGGAACATAATAAGCACTCAATAAATGCCAGCTCCTTCCTCCTTCCGTTCTGGGCTCTCTGTTCTTTGTCCCTAGACTCATTCTCCCAGATGACTCAGCCTCCTCATGACTTTTACAAACAAACGCTGAAAACTACTACATCAATCAAAGCCCTGATGTGTAGAAGCATGCCAACAGTGTGCGAAGCTATCTGTCCCCTGCCCCCAAGGCACTTAAGTAATAAAGGAACAAGACCCCAAACACCTGAACTTCACTGTAAGAACCAACACTCAGGTGGACAAACTTCCACTTGCTTCCAACTATCCCCTGGAGATTTGCATTGCCATCTCAGAATGCCTGAAATCAAACTTACCCTTCTCTCTTCAAAAACCAGGCCCTTTTCCAGCCCCTTCTCTAATTGTGAATGGGGACCAAGAGAGAACAATCCTTGTCTTCTTTTTCCCTCATCTAACTATCACAAGTCTACCTTCATAATCTCGACTGTATCTCTAGCCTCCTTTTCTGACCCTCTGTCACACCACGAGTCCAGGTGAGAATTTCTCAGCCTCAGCACTATTAACATTGGGCCAGTAATTCTCTGCAGTGGGGGTTGCCCTGTGCACTGTAGGATATTGAGCAGCATCTCTCACCCTCATCCACCAGGTGCCAGTAACACTGCTCCCTCTCCCGAGTTATGACAACTAAAAATGTTTTCAGTGTCTTCAGACAGTGCCAAATGCCCCCTGGAGGACAAATAATTGCCCTCACCCCTGCCTCCTCCCCCTCCCCCCGCCCCCAACATTTGAGTACCATGCCCTGGTCCCTCACCACTTCCTACATGCAGCACTTAGAGAATCAATACCAAAACTTGTCTCAGTCTGGTTCTTCCCTTTACCTCCCTGCCCCCCCACCCTTATCTCCTAGACTTCCTAAAGAACTGCTTTTATGAGTCACTCACTTCTCCTGTATCTCCAACTCCCTGCTACCTTCACAATTAGTTCAAAGCTCTCCACCCAGCTTTGATAATCTAGCCTCAATTAAACATTATCCTACAAAGCACCTCACAGTGACTACCCAGCAGCCCTTCAATAACACAGCCCCGTTTGTTCATCCAGCCCCCCCTCTTCTATCCTGCTGCTGGCACCCTGGTCTGGATGCCCATCGCCTAGCATCCATGGCAGACCCCTGTACGAGCCTCCTTCCCCAGACTGCTCTCTTCCTCACTCAAAGTCAGAAACTATCAATGAATCCTCACTGCCCACTGCAATATGAAATTGTCCGCCTGGTTTTTTTTTTAGAGCCTTTCCTAATATAGTCTAATGTTCCCTTACCCCAAGACCATACTCTAGCTTCAGCACAACCTTGGAAAGGCTACTACACTCTCCACCTTCTATCATGTTTTCTGCCTGGAAGTCCTCTAAGCCAGTGGTCCCCAACCTTTTTTGGGCCACAGACTGGTTTAATGTCAGAAAATATTTTCATGAACCGGCCTTTAGGGTGGGACAGATAAATGCATCACGTGACCGAGACAAGCGTCAAGACTGAGTCTTAGATGGATGTAACAGAGCGAATCTGGTCATCGTTCAGACTTAAATATAAATAAAATGAAAATAATGTAAGTTATTTAGTCTTTCTCTGTGGACCGGTACCAAATGGCCCACAGACCGGTACTGGTCCGCGGCCCGGGGGCTGGGGACCACTGCTCTAAGCCCATTGCCCTCCCTCCGCACTAATTTCAAGTCCATCTGAACTAATCCTTTCCCTTATGTTACACATGTGCACTCCTGTAATTTACAAGGTCCCCGAGAGCTTCTTCCCCTTCTGAGGCTGTGCAATGCCTAGCCCAGTGCCAGGTAGTTAACTCAACAATACATGTGAGTTGCCCCCAAAATTTCCCATTCGAAAGCCTGCTATATTTTCAAAGAATCTCAAACTCCCTTATGCAAATTTAACCCACATTCCCTCCCCTTTGTCTCACATTTTATGTCTTAAGCCCATTTTTAAGTAAACTGCCTTCAAGATACCCAGAACACTATTTAGTATATACTGTATTACTGTAAGAGTTCTGCTTTAAGGAGTTCCTACAGCTTCCAACTTGTAAATAAATCCTTAAATTTTATGCTATTTAAGCTCTTTATACAAAAAGGCAATGAAAATTTCATTTTCAATGTTAATAAAATTAAGCAAACATAAAAATAAGTGGAATGAATTAAGCCTATTTCAAGCAAAGTTTAATTAATACTAATTTGTTTAGGCTAAATAGTACATTTAAAGTCTTAAAAAAAGTGAGATGGTTTATTTCAGCTCCCCCAAACCCAAAGACATTAACCAAAATAGAATATGGAAGGCTTCTCCTTAATTTTAGTTCTGAAATGACCTGAAAGCATGTTTTATTATTTCTACAAAAATACCGTGTTCTGACCAGACCAAAAGCCCTATGAAGACAGTACAAACCCACACTACCACCACTAGTTTTTAGCAGGGTCAGCAAACTACAGGGCCTGTTTTGTATGCCCCTGAGCTAATAAGAATGGTTTTTACCTTTATAAAGGGTTGTAAAAAACAACAACAAACAAACAATGAAGACTATGCGACAAAGATTGTGGCAGGCAAAGCCCAAAACACTTTTTCCTATCCAGCAACATTAACTTTTCCTCCCAAGATTTTTTAAAAGGCAATATTAAACATACAAGATTATGCAAAAAGATAGAACTCATTCAACTCAGTCATAATTACTGCACAGGTAACTTCTAAAACAGAGGCCTGTCTGGATTTATACTTCCCAGCATCTTTGTTACAAAGAACTTGACTCTCCTTCTATGGACAACACATTTAGGCTTGAAGAGAGAGGGTGTCTGGCCCAAAGTCATAGTGTTAAGTGTCAGCAGTGTAGGTCAAAGACCCAGGCCTCAAAACCAATGGTTCTCTCTGCAGAACACTGCATCCTAACTATGCATTCGGCTTGAAGTTTTGGAGATCTAGAAAACTAGCTTCAACCATCACAAAAAATGAAAGCTTAAAACCTGTTCCCGATATACTATTCAGACAGACTCTTACTAGCAGCTATTAATCATTAATGCCCACCACATACATTAGATAAGAACTTCTAAGAAGCCTTTTCTTCTAAAAACGGATGTGATAGAGAAAGCCTAAAAACTCTGCTTGCTTCTCTACTGCTACAGTTTGAGGCAAATATGTATGTCTGCTCAATACTTTTATCTCCTAACTCAAACTCACAAGTTTCACCAAATGTTATCGAATGCCAATCGAAAACCGATCCCGTTTATATCAGCCATATGTTCTGTAGGTAACTATAAGCACTTTTCAGGTCTTCTTGCGAACTACTAGCTGGAAGTTCAAATTTTTTAATGTTCCTAAGAATTCAGCTTCCTTAGAAAAACTACTTCTTTGATTTCTAAATCTATAAAACTCATTTCATCGCGTCTGCTCGATTAATGCAAGAATTAAGAATCATTTTACCTATCTATACTGATGACCTGACTACCCTGCAGGAGAGTCGAAAAGCTATGTATATACCAGGACTAGGATTCAGAGACAAGGTAACAATCCAAGATCCTTCAGCTGAAGTTCTCTTCCAGTGTTGAAAATTACAGATTCTGAAGGGCAGCCGTGAGAGACAGACAGGTCGGGGCTCTTCAGAGATATCAACAGCCCCCGCCCCCACTGGATCTCCCTCCGCAGGACTTTTGTCCTCCACGAGCGACCCCCTCCCCCGCGGCCGCAGCGCGAGTGCGGGCGCCGGGGCACCTGCGGCCCCGGCCGAGGGCGGCGGAGCGGGGAACCTGCCCGCCGCCGGCCTCGGGGAGCGGCGCCCACTCCCACCCCGCCGAGGCGGGCGCGAGGAGGCCCGAGCGGCCGGCCGGGGAGAGACCCGGGACGCGGCGGGAGACGAGGGCGGCGACCTCACCTGCACGACCACGTCGTTGTGCAGCTGTGCGGCCCGGAACAGCTCCAGCACCCGCCCGTTGGCCGCCACCTTCTTGGTGCTCTCGATGTCGCAGTAGGAGAAGAGATCCGAGTAGTATTTCTGCTCCGCGTCGCTCAGCGTTAAGCCTTCCATCTTCGCCTCGGGCTCGCGGCCGCCCCACCCCGCATGCAACAGCCGGGGCCCGGCCCCACGACCGCGGGACGGCGGGGGCCGCGCGCGCCCCCGAGGCTCCGGAGCCCCGGCCCCGGCCTCCCGCGCGAGGGGCGAGCGCGAGCAACAGGGCCCGGAGGTCGCGAGGAGGGGGCCCGGCCCGGCCCGGCCCGGCTCGGCGCGCCGCCGCCTGCGAGGCCCCGCGCGGTCCGGGCTCGGCGCGCCGCGCGGCTCCGGCCGAGCCGCGGGGAAGGAGGCGGGGGCCGCGGCGGCGCGAGGCACGGGCGGACTCCGCCACCGCCCCCGCCGCGGGTTCGAGTCTCCCCGACTCCGCGCCGCTTTCCCCCTAGACTCTCCGCCTCGCCTTCCCCTTCTGTCCACGCCCCCGGAGCGGCAGCACTTCCCGGAAAGTTGTGGGGCTTCGACTCTAAAGTTTCGGGGTCCCTGGGCTGAGCACGGCCGCCGCTCCGCCTCCCTCCGCCGCCATTTACTGCGCCCCGGCCCGGCCCCCGACGCGCCCGCACCAACACTGACAGCGGCCGCGCTCCAGACCCGGATGTGAGGCCGGGAGGAGAGAGCGCGAGAGGGAGAGAGAAACACCCACCGGGCTTCCTCGGCCGCTCCCGGGAGAGGGGGCCGCAGCGCCCCCTGGTGGCCGGAGCTCTGCGGCGGAGGGCCGAGCAGCCAGCCCTCCGCTGGACGAGCTGGGACCCCAGGGAAGCCAGGACAAGCGGGGAGGAGCGTGCGGCTCCATTCATAAGATCAAGAGACCGTAGAGATATGGATTGCAGTTTATATGGTTTTGAAGCTTCTGTCACCAAACGTTGACTACATACTTGGTTGAGAGGGAACACTGTTCGGGTTATTATTGTATCCCTTCATACTTTTTTGATGTCAGAAGTTTCCGAGAATAAATCCAGCATTTCTGTGTCCTCTGAATGGCTTTGCACACCCAGTCCCTTTGGGAACTCTCCTTATATAGACATTAACACTGAGACTTAACTCCCACTCTTGTTTTAAGCCGTGTTTACCGGAGAAACAAAATTTGCTGACTAGAGGGAAAATTGGCAAGTTTTCTTCTTTGTACAAGGTCGTTCTGGTCACCAGGAATTTAGTGCTGTAAGTTTATACCATCAACCCTTTAATCTCTCCCTTTGTGAAAGTCAAGGCGCTGCACTATTCTATCTGCACCTATCTGACAGAGGGGATTCTTAAAGGTATCTCAAGTAGAAGATCTTAACAAGAGTTTATACATAACAAATATGAAGTGTTTCAAAAACAGAATTATACGGATTATCCAGTTTGGGTTTTTATTTTGTCTTCTACATGTTGCTCCCTAGAGTGTTGATCTTGCTAATTATTACAGGTCCACAATTTTTTATCTGAAATTCCAAAATTTAAAAAGGCACTGTTACCTAAATGGTGGCTGGGACGCTGAGGTTCCAGGTTTGAAACCCTGTGGCCTCAGGCTTGATTGCAGCTCACCAGCTTGAGCACCGGGTTGCTGGCTTGAGCGTGGGATCATAGACATGATCCCATGGCTGCTGACTTGAAGCCCAAAGTCGCTGGCTTGAGCAAGGGGTCACTGGCTCAGTTGGAACTCCCTTCCCCACCTTCTACCATCTAGGCACGTGTGAGAAACAATCCATGGACAACTAAAGTGATGCAACTACCAGTTGATGCTTCTCATCTCTCTGCCTGTCTCCTTCTCCTTCTCTCTTTCACTCTCATTAAAAAAAAAAAAAAAAAAAAAAAAAAAGCATTGTAAACCCAAAGCTTTTTGGTAACTCTTTGGCAGGGAGGTGCCTCATTTAGTGGCAAACATCTTAGCTCACATGAAGTTATTTATAGTCTTTATATGCCATTTGGTATCAATATTTATTCATTTTCTTCAGGCTTTCATAGGATATTAATATATACACACACTATCATAGGCACTGTATTATCTTTGTTTAAAAAGATGAGGGACTTTGGAGCTGTAAATATTTTTTAACTTGAATAGTAGCATTTTATACAGATACAAATATAACATGCCACTAAATCCAAATTTCCCTATCTCTAAAATTTTCAATTTGCTCCAGACACCTGTCACATACCCCTAACAGGGCACCTGCCAGAGGTGAACAGAGCCCCCCAGGTAGCTTGTCTTCCAAAGGTATAAATGGGAGGAGCCAGTAAGGACTGGCTCGCATTGTCTTCGGCATAGTGTTCTCCACCCCCTTTCCTAAGCATCGAAGGTCTTTCCTGCCCCAGGGTCTTTCTTCCTGCCACCTAAAATTCTCTTCCCACGGGTCTTTGCACGGCTCGTTCTCTCACACCATTCAGGTCCCTGTTCACACAGCACCTCCCCAGAGGACCTTCCTTTGCCACCTGATCTAAAACAGCCCTACCACCGCACTCCAGCCCCTTATCCGAATTCTTTTTTTTATAGCATTTTTTACTACCTGACATTAGACTATATATACATCATGTATATTTTTAACAGCTAATAATTATGGAGTTCTCTCTATGTTTCAGGCATTGTTCTAAAACTTGACACTAATTACCACATTAATCACAACAACCCTATGAAGTAGGCACTATTAATATAATATTTTTATTTGACAGATAAGGAAACTGAGGCACAAATGGGATGAGTAATGTATAAGTCACATTGTTATTAAGTGTCTGGATCTGGGATTCAAAATCCAGACAATCTCAACTCCAGAATCACTTCCTTGTGGTGCCTTTCCTTCTCATTCATTAAGTCTGTCCAGCTACCATCTCTGCATTTACCAGAAAACATTTGTTCATTGCCATAGCTCCAAGGCCTAGAATGTCGCACGTTACTAATCTAGAAGTTGTTGAATAAATAAGTGAACAAATGATGTAATGAGCCAGTCGATGCCATAATCTACTAGCTTGGCTCCCTTAACTCCAACAACCTCCAGCTCCACTCCTCTGTAGGAACCTAAAATAATTACTGGATTGCTTCACCTCCAAGTTCCCGGACTCTGAAATTTCCGTCTCAGTTCATTGTGTGCTATCCTTTTATTCTCACCTCCCATTCCTCGAATAAGCCTGTCCAGCATGATCTTCAGATTCTCTGCTTTCTATCCGAACACATAATTCATGTATTCAAAAATACACTTTGGCCCTGGCCGGTTGGCTCAGTGGTAGAGCGTCGGCCTGGCGTGCAGAGGTCCCGGGTTCGATTCCCGGCCAGGGCACACAGGAGAGGCGCCCATCTGCTTCTCCACCCCTCCCCCTGTCCTTCCTCTCTGTCTCTCTCTTCCCCTCCTGCAGCGAGGCTCCATTGGAGCAAAGATGGCCCGGGCACTGGGGATGGCTCCTTGGCCTCTGCCCCAGGTGCTGGAGTGGCTCTGGTCGCAACATAGCGACGCCCAGGATGGGCAGAGCATCGTCCCCTGGTGGGCAGACCTGTCGCCCCTGGTGGGCGTGCTGAGTGGATCCCGGTCGGGTGCATGCGGGAGTTTGTCTGGCTGTCTCGCCCCGTTTCCAGCTTCAGAAAAATACAAAAAAAAAAAAAAAAAAAAAAATACACTTTGAGCATCTGCGCCTGTATAAACAAATTGCATGATCTTCTTCTCAGGGATCAATCACTTCAGGGACCTTATTGTCAGCCATGCCAAGGACGCTCTGCAGCACCCCGGATTCCTTCATGCACTATCCTCCCCCCCCCCCACCTCCTGCCAAATACTAACACTGAATTGGCCACATGGATGTTACAGGATGTTGAGGGGGACTCTTCCTGTGGTTCTAATGCTCTGTGAGGCTTTCCTAATGGAATAGGACATAGAATAGGAGTTCTGCTGTTGACCAAGGCCACACTGAAGACAAAAATACCACATGTTCGAAAGAAAAACAAGTCAGACCCCCTCCTCTAAGTAAGGGCTTACTAAGAAGCAACCTGATGGGCCCGACAGCCAGCAACCACTGCCTCAGCCACACTGACCCACCCCCAGGGCCAAGGAGGAGTCCTGTGTCTGTGCAGAAGCCCTTCCAGACAAACACCCCCGGCGGTGGGGGCAGAATCTCAAAAATCCAGGGAGGCTTCTATGAAGGGGAGAACTTGGCCCTTAGCTGGATACTGGGTGGGCTTGGTGCTGCAGGATTTGACAGCTTCACAAGTGCAAGAGATTTTTCTCTATGTCTGTCACTTAAATTTATATTTCCAGGGTTGAAGGGAAAGAAATGATTTAACACATGGGCTCTTTGAGGTCAACTCTATTTTCTTTCCTTTACATTTCTAGACATATCAATTTTAAAAAGTGACATCATGAGAAAGCTATTTTAAAACAGATGGTCTATATTATATAGCTACACATTTAAAGATGTTGGTTTCAGGTAAAGATCAAATAGTTGGTTCCTGCCAGCAAATATCAACTGTTTTTTAATTGAAAAGCTTTAAGTTTTTAAAATAAACTACATACAGTAAAATGTATTGTTTCTGTATATAAAGTGTATATAAAAATGTATATTCTTTTATGAGTTTTGATAAACCTAAACAGCCATGTAGCCACCACCAAGAGCAAGATGGGGAACCCTTGTGTGGCCTCCAAATTCCATTATGCTGCCCCTTTGTGCTGACTAAGCCTGCTCTCTACTCTCAACCTTGGTAACCACTTTTTTTCTATTTCTATACTTTCACCTTTTCCAAATGTCATATTAATAAAATCATATGGGCCCTGGCCGGTTGGCTCAGCGGTGGAGCGTCGGCCTGGCGTGCGGGGGATCCGGGTTCGATTCCCGGCCAGGGCACATAGGAGAAGCGCCCATTTGCTTCTCCACCCCCCCCCCCTCCTTCCTCTCTGTCTCTCTCTTCCCCTCCTGCAGCCAAGGCTCCATTGGAGCAAGGATGGCCCGGGCGCTGGGGATGGCTCCTTGGCCTCTGCCTCAGGCAATAGAGTGGCTCTGGTCGCGACAGAGTGACCCCCCCCCCCCCGGAGGGGCGGAGCATCGCCCCCTGGTGGGCAGAGCGTTGCCCCTGGTGGGCGTGCCGGGTGGATCCCGGTGGGGCGCATGCGGGAGTCTGTCTGACTGTCTCTCCCCGTTTCCAGCTTCAGAAAAATACAAAAAAAATAATAATAAATAAAATCATATGGCATGAAATCTTCTGAATCCTTTTCACATGGCATAATGCATTTCAGATTCTTCTATGTTCTTGCTTGTACAGCGGTTCAGTTTTTTATTGCCGAGTGGTATTCTTTTGTACGGATGATTACAGTTTGCTCTTCCATTCACTACCTGAAGGATGTTTGGGTTTGCAATTTGGCAAGGAGGAAGCCCGTGATCATCAATAGGATACTGTAAAAATGTGTGTGCATGTTTTTTGTGCAAATTTAAGTCTTCATTTTTTTTCCTTGGGTGAATATCTAGGAGTGAAATTATTGAGTAATATGGTAAGTAATGTTTAGCTTAAAAGAAATTGCTAAACCGCTTTCTGAAATGGCTGAACCATTTTGCATTTCCGCAAGTAATGTATAAAATTTTAGTTTCTCTTTCCCTCTCAAACCATTCTAACATCGTTGTCATGGACGTGTAGTGGTATCTCACTGTGATTTTAACTTGTATTTCCCCAATGGTAAATACTATTGAGCATCTTTTCATGGGTATATTTGCCATCAGAATATATTCTTGGGTGAAGTGTCTATTCAAAATTTCTCCCAGTTTTTATTGCGATGTTTATTTTCTTATTGTTGAATTCTGAAAATTCTTTATGCATTTGTGATACAAACCCTAGTGAGATGCATGATTTGCAAGTATTTTCTACAGATCATGGCTTGCCTTTTTCAGTTATTTAGCAATATCTTCTACAGATCTGCTAAAATGTAGATTAAGTCCAATTTAGGGGTAACCCTAAAAGACATTAAGGAGGAGAAATCCATTGGATAGAGTTACAGTTAGTGCGCCTGGTCATTCAATTTGTATAAGAGAGGTGGCCCAAGATAAGGATAGACATTAAGCCCATGGGGAATGACAAATGGTTGTGTTGGTAGGGCAGGTTGTTGGTTGGGAGGAGGCAGTTTGGAAGGTCAAGGAGGAAGAAGTCTAGAGGAAAGCATGGGATTGAACCTATGAGAAGGCACATTGCCAGGGTCCAGCCCTGGGGGGAATCCAGGGGTCCCACAGGAAGAGATGGCATCGGTACGAATCGAGTAGAGAGCCAAATTCTTTTTTCTTTAGCATTCACTGCTAGGCATCTCTGCCAAGGGCTGGTCTAGCTTTATTTTGATACACACACACTAAGTTACAACCACATGGTATTCCGAATACATTGATTAATAATTGTTTTTGTTTCACTATGGTTACATATTTCTAGGTAACAGTTAATTCATTTCTATAAGCTATAAATCAGGTGGTAAGTCATTCTGAGTACAGTTATACAATAACTTGAATAGCAATAACAATATTGGCACAAGCTTCTAAAAGGTCAGTACTGATTAATAACTCTACCTTACCTAATGTCCTATTGTCTAGTCAAATTTTATTTATCTACTATATTTATACACTAGTTAAGTTCTAACTTTATTTTTCTCAGAGTGTTCCACCACCTGCAGGTCAAGTATGCAAGAAGAAAGGAAAGTGTCTCTACTCTACCACATGAAAAGGCTAGGGAGGGAAAGCAATGAATTAAATGAAGGCTGAAAGGTGCTTCTATGTATAGTTACTGTTTCCTACCTATTCATAAGTTACAATCTATTTTTTCTAACATTATTAATAAGAAAGAATTCTCCTACAAACTTAACCCTTTTCAAGGGATATCATAGCCAGCCTCTTATTTCTATGAGCCCAGGCAAAGGGGCTAACAGGCTTTTCTGTGGAACTCACACTCTCTGTCTCATTTCCAAAGAAATTACTACCAATCTACAGGGAAAGCATGGTTCTATTATCCCTGTGCCATAAATGATAGCACATACACCCAGAAAAGGGGGGGATAAAAGGCCAAATTAATTCAAAAGGTCAAAGGGGGAAGTATCGTTGTGCCTTTTCTCTGCTGTGACTTTGTCAACCAGCAGTCGTTGATTGGCTTCCGACAGCACATGAAGTGTGAATATCTTTATATTGCATGTTCACATCCACCAGAAAGCATCCGTTATGGAGGAAGCATGAGATAACCAAGTAGACAATATGACTTGGCCAGTTGATGTGAAGCGGCCTCTGCTATCAGCCACCTCAAGGCTTGGCACATTGGCTCAGGAACTGAATAGCTATTGTGACAGCAATGGAAGGTGTACATGGGCCTTACAGTGTGAGTTTCCACCTACTAAGGCCAAATGGCCAACCTACCGGCAACAACTGAGTTCAGCTCAGCTCAGCTTGGTGTCAGCTCAACAGCAAATTCAGTTTCTGATGCAGCGTCACTCTTCAAGGAGATCAATGGTAACAAGTTGATTTATCTTGACTGGAAACAAACACATTCTGGACATAAGTTTGCTTTCCTTTCCACAGGGCCACAGCCAGCACCAGTATCTAAGGATCTAAGAGCATTTTTATCACCAGCCTGGAATCTGCATAACATCACTTCAAACCAAGAGACCCACTTTGCAGCAATAGAAGTCAGCAGTGGATACAAGACCACGGGATTTACCAGACCGCTCACGGATCACATCATCTGGAAGCTGCTGACCTCAGAGTACAGAATAATCTTTTGAAGGTGCAGCTGTTGTGTCTGTCAGCTTAGAGATGATATTTTGTGAATAAGGGAATCCACATTGCAGGATGCAGAATGCATCTTAAATGATCAACCCTGTATGCTACTGTGTCCCTTGTAGGTAGAGTATATGGAACAGGGAACCAAAGGCTGAAATAAAAACTGGCTCCCCTTGCCTTTGCCCTCAGCGACTCACTTGGGGGAGTTTGTACTTCTTATCCTTGCAGTTGTAGGTTTTAAGCATCTGGAGGTCCTGGTTCTCATGGTGAAGTGCTTCCACTAGACAGCTTGTTATTAGTCCCCTTAAAATTTGAGCTACAGTCCTGACTGGATAGCTTGGTTGGTTAGAGCTTCATCCTGAAGCACAGAGGTTGCCAGTTCAACCGTGGTTGGGACACATACAGGAACAGACCAATGTTCCTCTCTCTCTTTCTTTCACTAAAATAAATAAGTAAAAATTTTAAAGAAAACAAGTTTAAGCTGCAAATGTCCAGTCACAAGGCTCCTCATACCAATGGATTAGTAGGGAAAAAAGAATCACCATACTTGTACTGAAGAATACCGAACCTACACATCAAGAGGAAATGGTACTTATTTTACACAGTTAAGGCAGGAAATGTTTCCCATCCAGTTGCTCAACTGTGAGGTTTCCTGCTTCTTCCCTGTTCAGTTTCTATGGCAAATGGACAAGTGTTAAGTGCCACAGTCTAAGACAGGGGTCAGGAACCCTTTTTGGCTGTGAGAGCCATGAACACCACATATTTTAAAATGTAATTCCATGAGAGCCATATAACAATCTGTGTACATTACGCATTATCCAATAAAAATTTGGTGTTGTCCCAGAGGACAGCTGTGATTGGCTCCAGCCACCCGCAACCATGAACATGAGCGGTAGGAAATGAATGGATTGTAATACATGAGAATGTTTTATATTTTTAACATTATTTTTTTAATTAAATATTTGTCTGTGAGCCAGATGCAGCCATCAAAAGAGCCACATCTGGCTCACGAGCCATACATTCCTGACCCCCTGGTCTAAGACATGGTGACGAGGGACTCAGACCACTCAGGGACCAGGGTCTCAGCTGCTCCACAGAGTAAGCCACCTGGAGCAGCACAGCCATCAGATGTGGTCTTGGAGTGAGCCGCAACTCGCAGTTCACCCCATTAACCTTCTCCAGGAAATGAGACCCCCCAGAATCCTGAGGCAATTGTCTCTGTCTAGAGTAAATATTTGAAGCAAGCAGATCTGAGTGATGTGAGTGTGGACTGTGGTATACTACCCAAATGACCCATCCCACCCTCTAGGATTGAGGTACCCATTGTTTTACTGTTAGGAGTGTTGAAATGCCAGGAGCTCACAGCTGATTCTCTCTGCAGGCATTGCCCTTGGGAGAAGGACATTGCCTAACCCAGGGTTACATCCCTGCCCTAGGGACAGCCACATCCGATGACTAGCCAGAGCTGTAGGAGCATAAAGGTCCTTGCATTGTTTTGGGACAATTGTTTAGAGTCATTTTAGCTCCAGAGCTCTTCCAGGGGTTGGTTGGAAACTGTTGTTACTGTATCATAATTCTCCCTCTGCCCAATTATGGGCTTCCTTCACTTCCGTATAGGTGTTGTTCCTGACAACAGTTACCAGGGAACTTCCTGTACCTACATCACTTCAGTGTGTTTTCTTGGGAACCTGACCTAAGCCACCCACTCACTTCTGCTCCTATTAGCTTGAGTTAGTTAATGCTTACCAACCTGTTGTACTTATTGTTGTAATTGTTATAATTGGATTAAATATTAAGTAAACAAATTTGTTATGAAAACAAAAAGATGACTTCTGTTTTATGAAAACCAAGAATGATGTCTTGGGAAGACATAATAATGGCAAACTGCTAAGAAAAGTTGCTGGCGAATTAGCTATGGAATTCATGGAACAAGACTTAGAGTTAGAAAAAGCATCGTGGTATCCACACGTTGGGTACACTGTGTATTCTACATGTGCTTCTTGTAAAGTTAGGAATGTAGTATAGGTTCTTATCTGTAATCAAAATTTGAGGTTTTCCTTTAATTTGGGGGGAATATATTATTTTTGTAAAAAATATACACACTCATTGTAAAAACAAAAAATAACTCAAATAAATAAATAAATAAATAAATAATTATCTTGAATCCTGCCATCCATAGAAACTTTTATTGATATTTTGGTGAATATTCTTCTGGCATTATTTGTTTAAGATACACACCAAAGGCTAGGCATACAATATCAAATAAAGGGATAAAATATATATACTGTACATACATAGACACACATTTATATACATATAGACATACACATGTACACATATTACATTATATATTATATATACATTACTACATATTATATCAAATAAATGGATGCATCACATATATTACTATTATTACCATATATTTATGTATATATTTGTATATATATCTTTTGATATATAATTCACCATTTATTTGATATTGCATTTCTATTTCTTTGTAATATCTTTTGTAGCAGGTCTTTTTCACTCAATTACTGATTGTACTTGTTAAGGAATTGTTCCTTTTTATTTGAAAACATTCTGTTTTGTTGAGACATAATTGACATAACATTACATTAGTTGCAGGTGTACAACATAATGATTTGATATTTGTGTAAATAGCAAAATGATCACCAGAGTAAATCTAGTTAACATTTATCAACATACATAGTTACAAATCTCTTTTCTTGTGATGAGAACGTTTTAAGACCTACTTTCTTAGTAACTTTTAAACATGCAACTTAATATGAATCTTTTTTCTTTTCCTCTTTGGAGTGATTGTAAATGATGTAATAGATTAACTTAAAAAATATATAGGGGCCGGCAAAAATAAGTTTAGAGTTGTGAGTACCTGAAACAGTTTATTCTTATATTATTATTTATTAATTATTGTATTATGTTCCACATGAACAACTATTAACCTACTTTTGCCCTCCGTATATCCTCCAAAAACCATATGAGGCAATCTGTATAATACATTACCAATGGGAGCCATTTTCATTACCTAACTCAAAGAAAATCATAAAATTATTTTTGTGGATGTTGAAATTATAACTCAATGGTTTAATAATAAGGTAAAAAATGCTAGGTAATTTTAAGATCTCATAAGACAACAAGAGTTTCATTGGGAGCAAAGGCATAGAAATCTAAACAAAATTGTTGGCACAGCAAAAATAAGTCAACTCTTTATATAAATACAATTCTCAGGAGAGAGTAACTAAAATGAAAAGCTTTTCTCCAAATAAAACAAATCAAACCAACAGATATTTATTACTTACACTATGCAAGTCAGTTTTTTCTCCAACTTTTCTTTGTAAACATTTTTAATTTAGTGTGCTTTTAGTATTCTGAATGTTTAACATGGGAAAAGTCAAATTCTTCATTGTAACAAATCGTGCAGAGGTGGTTGTAGAAAATGCTAAAGCCTGTTGCTTGCCATCAGTAGTGTATTCTAAAGCAAAAACTGCACTTAGACGAGTCATCTACAAACACTTCCCCTTATTAAACAATTCATTTAACAAAAATAATACAAAGTTATCTGTTCTACTTCTACAATTTATGTTACTATCTGTTATCTCCCCATCGCCATGCCATAAAATATTTTACAGTGTCATGGGTTCCATAAGTTTCCATGGTGCTTAAGAGCTAGAAATTTTCTGCTTTGTGAAGTATTTTCCCCATTTTAGTCCTATGGCATACTTTGCTGTTATCAATATATCACTTTCCAAGGACACTAAGAAGTTATCTCTGTGCAATCTTAAAAACTAAATTTGTGTAAAGTAAAAACGAATATAAATCAATCTTACCGGCTATAGGAAAAGAAGGTATTCCTTTGTAATGGAAACAAAATATCTGTAGTTTGAGGTTAAATACACTTGGGTTTGAAGCCTAATTCTGTAAAGTACTAGCTGGGCAATCTTGGACAAGTTCCCTCTTCTGTAAAATGGGTACTTTATTTGGCCACTGCAAGAACAAGAGAAAATGAATAATGAATGGAAAAGATTGCTATTTAATTGCTTAACAACTGGCAGCTATTATCGATGATGAGCATGATCAATTAAAATTTAGATTGTTTACATTTGTTCTTGTTTGTTATTCAAACAGTTCAAACAACCAGGGAGAATATCCTTTGAGATATAAATAATTGTTTTAATTGTAACTATACTGTGAACTCTGTGGATCGGTGTCTAGTGATTTGGGTACATTCAACAAATGTAATAACTAGTAGGGATTTAGTGCTTATCTAATTCAATTTATCTCTCTCTCTCTCTCTCTTTTTTTAGTGAGAGAGACAGAGAGAGGGACAGACAGACAGGAAAGGAAAGAGATGAGAAGCATCAATTCTTCCTTGCAGCTCCTTAGTTGTTCATTGATTTCTTTCTCATATGTGCCTTGACTGGAGGGCTGCAGCTGAGCCAGTGACCGTGGGCTAGCAAACTTTGGGCTCAAGTCAGTCATCATCGGGTCATGTCTATGATCCCGCACTCAAGCTGGTGACCTCGGGGTTTGGAACCTGAGTCCTCTGTGTCCTGGGCTGATGCTCTATTCACTGCACCACCACCTGGTCAGGCAACTTATCTCTTTTAAAAAAATAATTATTATAATACAGGTACATAAGTAGTAGGGTCAAACATTTTAAACACCATAAGTGGCTTTTTAATTTTCTCTAATGAATATAATCTTCCTCAGTAGAAGTATGGGGTTGACCTTATTTTGTCAATGACCTTATCTTAGGATCTTTCTGTTAAAGTGTAATCATTTACGTAATTCAGTCTCTCACGTAAATACTCAGGCTTTCATATTTCTTCCTCTTTTTTTGTGATCTCCTCCCAGATTTCATGGAGAGGTTTCTGGGGTGGGAGATATAAATTGCTTGTTTGATTTCTTAACTATCAGAGAGAAGGGGCTCAAATCTACAGGAGTCTTTGTGCTGTACTCTGGTTTCATGGCAAGGTGGCTGGTATGATGTGGTCCCCTTGTCTAGGACGAGGAATCCTTAGAGTTAGCTGGTGCAGTCTGCCCTTTAAGAGCATCAGGCTGGCATTACAAAGTCCCCTGTAGCCTTTAACCTCTAAGCATTAATTCTGCATTTGGTGACTGTCCTTCTGTTATTAGTTCCACTGGTCCATATGCAAACTGGCAGGGGTGAGGATGGGGGTTGCTCCTAAGAATTGAGACTTTGGTTTATGCAGGTGGTTTGATTATCTATGGCTGCGTAACATATTATCCCCAAATTGCATGGCACAAAACATGATTTTGTGGGCTAAGGATTTGGGAAGATAACTAGGGAGTTATCTTTTACAATATCTTTATTTTTGTGCATCATCTAGAAGGTTCGACTGGGCTGCATGTCTGAGATCACTCACTCATGTGGGGAGCCATTGATGCTGGCTGTCAGCTGGGCGCTCATCTGGGTGATCTCCTGCAGCACCCTATGGCATCTCCACTTGCTCAGGCTTTTTACAGCACGGTGGTTGGATTTTAAAAGGGAGCGTCTGAAGAGCAAGAATTCCAAAAGATCGAGAAATTAAGCAGCATCATTTCAATGCATTCTACAGATTATAGGTGAATTATGAAGGCCAGACCAGGTTTAATGAGAGGAGAATTATATTCCACCTCCTAATGGAAGTGTCTACTGGTTTCCATTATAATGAATAAACCATGTAAAATGACTTGTCTTTAATTTAATTTAATTTAATTTTATATTTTTCTGAAGTGAGAAGCTGGGAGGCAGGGAGAGACTCCCACATGTGCCCTACTGGGATCCACCCAGCAAAAATGCTTGTCTTTTAAAACCATATATCCTGGCCCTGGCCGGTTGGTTCAGTGGTAGAGCATCCGCCTGGCGTGCAGTAGTCCCGGGTTCGATTCCCGGCCAGGGCACACAGGAGAGGCGCCCATCTGCTTCTCCGCCCCTCCCCCTCTCCTTCCTCTCTGGCTCTCTCTTCCCCTCCCACAGCCAAGGCTCCATTGGAGCAAAGATGGCCCGGGCGCTGGGGATGGCTCCTTGGCCTCTGCCCCAGGCGCTGGAGTGGCTCTGGTCGCGACAGAGCGACGCCCCAGAGGGGCAGAGCATCGCCCCCTGGTGGGCGTGTCAGGTGGATCCCGGTGGGGCGCATGCGGGAGTCTGTCTGACTGTCTATCCCCGTTTCCAGCTTCAGAAAAAAAAACCCAAAACAACAACAACAACAACAAAAAACCCCATATATCCTGTAACTGGTAAAGAAATGAATACAGCTAAACATAGATTTACTTTAAAATTGGGTTTATTGCCTGACCAGGTGGTGGCGCAGTGGATAGAGCGTCGGACTGGGATGCGGAAGACCCAGGTTCAAGACCTGGAGGTCGCCAGTTTGAGTGTGGGCTCATCTGGTTTGAGCAGGGGTTCACCAGCTTGGACCCAAGGTCGCTGGCTCAAGCAAGGGGTTGCTCGGTCTGCTGAAGGCCCGTGGTCAGGGCACTTATGAGAAAGCAATCAATGAACAACTAGGGTGTCGAAAACCTAATGATTGATGCTTCTCATCTCTCCGTTCCTGTCTGTCTGTCCCTGTCTATCCCTCACTCTGACTCTCTCTCTGTCTCTGTATAAAATAAATTAAAAAAATTTTTTAAAAGTTTAAAATTGGGTTTATCTGTCAATCAGTGTCACATCTTTTTGTTGTTGGCATTGTCATTTTGCTACTTCCCTATTAAGATTATATATATTATATTTAAGTCTCCAGAGTAACTGGATTGCCTTTTCTTATTTACTGTGGGGATAATTCATCTATAAAATCATTTGCTATAATTGGGTGGTGGTTCTTTTTTATCAACTTTATCAGTTTCTTCCTAGATTATTAGTATATTCAGATTTTCTTTTTCTTATTGAATGACTTTTATTCTCAGCAATGGATCGATTGCATTGAGATTTAAAAACTGACATCAATATATATTTTTTTAGATTTTATTTATTCATTTTTAGAGAGAAAAGAGAGAGAGAGGGTGAAAGGGAGGAGGAGCAGGAAGCATCAACTCCCATATGTGCCTTGACTGGGCAAGCCCAGGGTTTCAAACTGGTGACCTAAGCATTCCAGGTTGACACTTTATCCACTGTGCCACCACAGGTCAGGTGACATCAATATTCTTTAATGTGCCTTATGTAACTATTTTAACAATAAACCACAATTAAGCTTCAAGGTAGAAGATAAGTTTAACTACTTTCTTAAATTATTTAAAAATAAATTTACACTCTCTTTAATTTAAAAATAAATTTCATTGTGAAAATGTACTATTTGGTTAGAAGCAATAGTACATTGTGAAAATGTACTATTTGGTTAGAAGCAAATAACCAAGGTCAGTTATTTCAGCTAAGAACTATACAATTTACTGCATGTTACTTTCGGGAGCATATGATAGAGAGGCTCATGAAGGTCAGTTCAACAAGAAGTCGATAAGCACACTCAGATTCAGTCTCAGTGGTCCCAGGATCCACAATACCCAGGCTTCTTGGAACAATATTTTGATTTAAAGACAGAAAATTATTTTACCGGAGTAACTCAATAAACCAGTTAAGTCACTCGAAGAGAATAATTTTTAAAGGGCTATTTATGAAAAACATAGTCATTAAAATAACCATTATAGGTACAACGAGAAATAAGAAAGGAAGAGAAATGCAGCTATGGAGTCAAAACCATAAGTTTCCCTGAAGTTGCCTGGTAAACAAAATGAAGTTAATTGTTTATTGGTTAGTCTGACTTGGTATTTGTTGTTGATGATTGTACTTGTAGAATATAGGACCCTTAAGAAACAAATGGTTGCTTTAATTTTCTACCTCAATCTGCAGACTGGAACATCTCTTGCACGTGAAGTTAACTTAATACATGCTCCCTAATTACCCAGGTCATTTCAAGTGACCAGGCTTGAGGAGTAAGTAGTGAGTGATTTTGTTTTAAGAGTAGCTATGAATAATTGGTTGCCACAAATTTAGTATCATATTTTCTTTTCTTTTATGAGTAGAATTCACTATCTTCTTTCCTTCTCCTTCCTTTTTCTCTTTTCTCCCATCATCTCTCGCTTCCCTCCCTTCATTCATAAATTATTAAATACTTATTATTTAATAATAGTCAGGCACCATACTAAGTCTGAGGATTTGAAGAAAACATTTCTTGCCTTTAAAGGGGTAAGAAGCAAGTGAGGATGGCATTCACTGTGAGTAAACAAATGCCGTGTGTTACACGGTCTAAGAGAGAAACAAAATACTCCTAGAATATATAGAAAAGTTGCCCCTCGCAGACCTGGAGTGGTAAGAAGCAAGGTCAACTTAATCTTTACTTGTTGACTGTTCCTTCAAGAGAGAACTGTGTGATGATCATCAATACTTCGGCAGATAGAACAGGACCAGTGACAGTTAACAAGATGAAAGTGATGACACTTCAGATTAGGTCCTTGAAGATGGGGAAATGGAAAATGAAAACAGAAGTGATGTTGAAGGCAAGAGAAAATGAAAGGCAGGGGGGAAGAAAAGGAGGGAAAGGTACAAGAAAATTACCCAAAATGAGTAAGTTCCAGTCACCTGCCATACAATATACTTAAGAATGCTGTACTGTATCCCTGAAAATTTGAAATGGTGGAAACGTATGTTTAGTGTCCTTAGCACAGTAAGTTAGAATCAACAGCAACAGCACTCCCACAATACGAACCGTCGTGTCGGCCAGGCTGAGCCTCAGCTGAGAGCGATACCCGTTCTCTGCCGGCCCAGATCCCAGCCTCCGCTGGACCATCTCTCCTTTGTAATTTCTCCTCTGTTGCCTTCATCATCTTGAGAAGTTTTTGGGAAATAAGACTGTTCCTTGATGTTTTCATGCCTGCTCTATTAAGACCACCCAGAGTGAGAGGAATTGTTTAACAGACGAGCTTTGGAATGGGAGTGTCACCATTTAGCTCCTGTTTTACCACCAGGTACTCTTTTGCCTATTCTCTTTATATTTGTCCTTCTCTTAGTCGAGGACATTCACGGATATGCATTCGTTTAAATGTTTCAATATATCTTTAATTCTTTAAAGCAGTAATTTTTCATCTTTGTTCATCCTGTGGCACACATAATTACTAAAATTCCCACACACACCCCAAAATACATTTTTTGCTGATCTGATCAAAAAAGTAGGTATCATTTTGGATTCATTCCCACTAGATGGCTATTGTGTTGGCTCTTGTCATTTTAAAATGTTTATTTATTTATTTCAATTTTTAAAATAAATTCATTTTAGAGAGAAGAAAGAGATAAGAGGGGGGAAGGAGAGGAGCAGGAAGCATCAACTCTTATATGTGCATTGACCGGGCAAGCCTGGGGTTTCTAACTGTCAGCCTCAGCGTTCCAGGTCAACGCTTTATCCACTGTGCCACCTCAGGTCAGGCAACCTGTCATTTTTTTTTTTTTTTTTTTTTTGAATTGACAATCTCAGGCAAAAGAGATCAATGTCTCTAACTAAATAGTCAGGTACTGCATGTTTTAAAGAGTCTTGCAGCATATCAGTGGGCCCCTTGTAGCACACTGGTTGACAATTGCTGCTCTAAAGATTCAAGAGTTATCTGAGGCCCTGGCCGGTTGGCTCAGTGGTAGAGCGTCGGCCTGGCGTGCAGAAGTCCCGGGTTCGATTCCCGGCCAGGGCACAGAGGAGAGGCGCCCATCTGCTTCTCCACCCCTCCCCCTCTCCTTCTTCTCTGTCTCTCTCTTCCCATCCTGCAGCGAGGCTCCATTGGAGCAGAGATGGCCCGGGCGCTGGGGATGGCTCCTTGGCCTCTGCCCCAGGCGCCAGAGTGGCTCTGGTCGCAACAGAGCATCGCCCCCTGGTGGGCAGAGCGTCGCCCCCTGGTGGGCGTGCCGGGTGGATCCCGGTCGGGCGCATGCGGGAGTCTGTCTGACTGTCTCTCCCCGTTTCTAGCTTCAGGAAAAAAAAAAAAAAAGAGTTATCTGATAGGTGTGGGGCCTGTATGACATCCTGGGGGCTTTGCACATGACTATAACCTGTCATGAAAACCATGTGGTGAATTTAGTTCATTTCAAGTAAGCATTTATTAAGCATTTATGATGTGTTAACAACTGTACTAGATGCTGAGAGCAGAAAGTTGAGTAACATGATCACTGTCATTGATGCCTTTATAACCTTGTGGAGGAGGAGGAGACAAATATATACCGCTTAATTTCTTTGTGTTCTGGGTTATACTTTATAACTGTGCACCTCCCCACCCCCATCGCGCTCCTCTGAGTCCCAGCTTGGCTTTGCTCCTGGTTTGAGGATGTCTGGTTCTCCTTTAATGGCCTTTGATCCCCTTTTATGTGAACATTTTGCAGTAGCTTGTGAACTTTCAGACTGCTTACTATGCAAGCTTTGTTTTCCCTTGCTTGTCTGCACAAAAAAAAAAAAAAAGGATTGCAAACATTTCACCTCTCTTCCAGGGAGGATTTGGAGTTAAGCTCTTCTTGTTCTTAAGGAGAGCTAAATTTTCAGTTTCTAATTAACAAGATGATTTCTAAATGATTAAAGTCTGTTGTGAAAATGCCACAGGAGAAGGTGGCAACATGAAGGGAGACAGGGCTTCAGAGGAAAACAAGAATTAGCGAAAGAGGGATTTTCCGAAGAGAGGGGCTTACCAGACGGCCCCACGGGAGCCTGGGCGTCGCTCCTTAGAGAAGCAGCCTAGAAGGCTTTGGGCCATTGCTCCAGAAAAGCAGGTGAGTGAGTAGACCTCAGAAAAGGGCACCAAGGCCTGACCTGTGGTGACGCAGTGGATAAAAGCGTTGACCTACAATGATGAGGTCGCCAGTTCAAAGCCCAGGGCTTGCCTGGTCAAGGCACATGTGGGAGTTGATGCTTCCTGCTCCCCCCTCACCCTCCTTCTCTAAAATAAAATAAAATCTTAAAAAAAAAAAATAGAAAAGGTCACCAAGAGGGTCACTGTTTCAGGTCCCGATAGTCACAAGTTTCAGAGCCTCCAACTTCATCTTGCCTGCCTAGACACAGGGATGAAGCCAGCCATTTCTTTGTCTACACCCAGCACAGCAAAGCTCCGACAGGTTTACTCCCTATGAGATCACCCAGGTGGAGTCCCCTCACTGTTTCAATGATCTGGAATATTTACACATCCAAGAGAGAAGGGCATGGGTCCCACTGTTAGTTGGATGGGCGGAGAGGTTTCTCCATACTTGATTAGGAGCTGAATCAAAGAAGTTTAAAAGCAGCCTGGGCTGAAATAATAAGTGACTTCCCTGTCGCTCGTTTGGTTCCCTCAGGCTGCTTGAGCTCTGCTCACCCCCGTGCCCATTTGCTACCAATACCACTTCAGTCCTCATAGCAAGCCATTAGATGTAGACGATAAGTATCAACTGAGACTCTAAAAATTGGTCAGAAACACTATTCCTTTCTTTCCCTTTATGTACCCCTCTACCATATCTGATTCTGCCTTTTCTTATACTATCTGCCTTTTCACTGAACTTGACCTTGATATTAGACTCCCAATTTATGCTCCTGTTACTTTTGGCCTTTTGGAATTTGGCTATCTGGCACAATTTTGGCTTTTCCTGCTCTTACAAGCTTCGGTGTCTCCTGTCCTACAGAGAGCACAGTCTAATCACTGCCTCTTGGCGAGTCTCTTAATCAGGCTAGGTTCTCCTTTCCCCTCACCAAATAGAAGGGGGAGATTCAGACCTTGTCCCAGAGCCTTGGGACAAAATCCAGGTTATCGATAGCACTGCCTTATTTCCAATTAAGCTTACCTGTCAAGTTCCTTAGAGTGACCACACAAATTATTGATAGTTTCCTGACCTATCCTAGATTTCTGGCAATTTCAGAGGAAAAATATTTTGTATTCTACTCTAAACGTAGAAAACCAGGCCCTGGATAAGCTGATGTGCCAAGTAACAATGAGAAGTCAGACTTGTGCCTTTCAGACACACCTTTACTCGTCTTCTTGAGCACCTGATTGGTTTGAAAGGGACCCACTTGCAAGTCCTGAGATACCTCATCCAGCTGATGATGGGAAGGAGGCTCAGAGGGAGCCTATGCACACACACCAGGTTATATTACAGACTAAATTTTACATGACTAAATAGAAAATCGGGTTACATATCTGTGCAAGATCAGACAGAATGGCAATTTCCTTCAGCTTCTTGGGGCCTTACAAAATGCAAGTCAGCAAAAGGGACATGGCACCCACTTTCTTATTTTGAAACTATACTGCAACACACACATCCTACCTACTAATTCCAGAAGAGACTGCCTGGCTTCACCCTAGACAAGATGCCTCCCAAGGCCTGGAAGAACACGCTCCATTGTTTAATTACATTGTATATCATAATAATGATTACTACTCATTGAATGATTGTTTTGGACTAGGTAAGCCTTACAATCACCTTATAAAGACAGTGTTATTATTCCTATTTTATATGTGAAGCATCTGGGTGTTAGGGAGATTGAGCCCAAGCACACACTTGAAATAAGAGAGCTGGGATTCTGTCCATAGCCTGTCAGGCACCAAGTGTATACTTATGTGTTCTCACCAGTGTTGGATGAGGATGCCAGCTTCACTGGACCCACTTCTTCCGGTGGAGAAAAAAGAATGTTTTGATAACAAATCACTGAAGAGATTATAAAAAGTTACAGTAAATTTCTAGCTTGAAACATTGAACTGACTTTATTAATGGAATCAAGACATACATACACAATTTACGTATCCTAAAACAATAATCCATAAATTATATAAGAACACGGTAAGCTAATTTTCTTAACTTAGTATGATGAAAGTTATTTAAATAGTATAGATTCACTGAAGCATACAATAAGTTAAATGTTACCATACAGTGAATGTGGGGTGTTTTCAGAACATGTCATTTGGCAATGGCTTATTAGAAATTTATGCGTCCGAATTAAAACTCATGCAAATATGACACATGCTAAACTAACAATGATGTAGTCAACTACAAGTCATTTTTAATTACTCATAAACATACTTAACTATATATATATATATATATATATATATATATATATATATATATATATATATGACCATTATAAAACAGAAGAACAGTAACGAAAAGCAGGAACCATCCTAGGACATTACTGATACTTAATTGAGAACAAAGTAGCTTACTCAATATGGTCAAATTCCAACCCTTTGCTTGCGGCAGTGCAACTAGGTGTGTTGAAACATAATATGGCAACCATTATTACTAGTAGTAGGCCTTTTTAATCTCAATTTTTCTACACTAATGGCTGCCTATCTCATGTATACTAAGACCTCTATACTCCTAATTGATTTGAAAATGAGCCTGGATTTAGCTAGCTATCAGAGGTTCCCTACTGATGGAGGACAGAACAATCACTTAACAACTACAAACTGAAGGTCACTGCAAAGTACTGGACAGGGAAAGTTTGATAAGAGACTTATACAGTCTCAGCTGAAGCATCATCTTGTAGAGTCCTCATCAGAGTAAATGGTTCTCCCACAGCCTGGATATCAGACCCAAAATCCCTGTTAAAGGAGTCACCTATCAAGTTCACAGTAGCTATTCAACAAATATTTGTTTAATAAATTTTGTATTGGTTATAATCATCAATGATAAATATAAATGAACTGACAAAATAATAGTATTAAACTCGTGTATTAGTATAGCATACCTAGTCATTATCTTTCTTTTCTTTTATAAACTTCGAATTCCTATTAATATGTGAGTACTAGATAACCTCTAGGATAATCCAAGTTGTTTTGTCTTTAATTCTGTGACTATTAAAACCACTTACCACTGTGTGAAAAATCAATCTGATTTTGCAAGTATAATAAATTGTGGATGCCCCTCAGTGGACAAAACTAATCTAACTTTTATATAGTTACTGTTGTTATTGTATAATACTATTGATGTTTCAAAGAAAATACTCTATATACTTGGTTAATATTGGAAAGTCTTCTAATATGCCATACCTGGGTGAGCTTCCTGAAACCACCTAACTACTCAAAAAAGAAACCCATCTAGAAACATCTGGATGTTTGAACTTTTAAATTGAAATCAAAATGTTTGAGTGACTTGTCAAACTCTACTGGACTGTATAAGCCCAATGAAGTATTCAGCTATTTCAAGAAAATGTGTGACAATAAGACCATGTTCTGAGTTCCTAAGAAATCAATGAATTGATTGCAACCAGTCCTAAAAAAAATCTCTATTCATCAGAGAATTCTTATGGCTTATTTAGAACATCCCAAACACTTCATTCAACACTGCTAAGAACAAGGAATATGCAAATGTGGTATATGTGACTTCCTCACATATTTTTGTTGTTTCATCCCTTAGTTAAATATGTAGAACAACTGTTAGACTTTAAAGGCTTACTCCTGCAGATATATTTTCTACATTTATGTTGACAAAACATCAGACCATAATTCTGCTATCTTTCTCTGAAATTTCTCTCAGGAAGAGTTAATAAATGTGTCTGATGTTTGAATATTTACTAATCACTGACAGCTATAAGGCAGCTGTTATGAAGAATTTTACATGCATTTAATAATATGTAAAATTCATATCATGTTGTAAATTACAATATCAATGAAACTTTCATTGTGATTACTTTGCATTTTATCCCATTAAAATGTATTAAACTAATTTTTAAATATTTTAGTGGCTTATTTTAATTGAATATGATCAAGAGGCATTGATACTGAGGGCAGAAATGTGAGACATTAATCTCACAATAAAAAGACTGTGGAAATGGAATATAAATGCTGGTAATAATACATACTCAATACATCAGAAATTATATTACCTCTTTCCTAGAAACTTGTTTAAATTTGAGTGAAACTGAAAAAGATATTAAGTCTACAATGTTTAAGCTATTTGGCTTACACATCTAATCTTTCATTTTGAATAGCCCTGAGAGGAGTCAAAAGGTTAGATAGTCAACCCTCAAGTCCACTCAACAGTCCATTGTTGAGCACCCACTCCCTGCCAGGCTTGATGCCAGGCATTGCAAAGGAGAAAAATGAATGAGACACTGCCCACCCTCAAGAACTTTATAGTCTACTAAGAGGAAATGACTATGGAGCAAGTTCCAAAAAAAAATTTAACTAAATGTGTTATTTAAAACAATAGAGCATAGCAATTTTTGTCTCCTTAGATGGTTGTCATAATTCACATGAAAAGAATTTGCTATAGGCTTACTTTCACTGACAGAAATTAATCGTAGAGAGGAGGAAAGAAAGAAAGAAAGAAAGAAAGAAAGAAAGAAAGAAAGAAAGAAAGAAAGAAAGAAGTAGGGAAGGGTGGGGAGGGGAGAGCAGGGAAGGGGAGGAGAAGGAAGGGGAGGAGAGGGGAGAGGGGGAGGGGAAGGGAAGGGAAGGGAAGGGAAAGAAAGGAAAGGAAAGGAAAGGAAAGGAAAGGAAAGGAAAGGAAAGGAAAGGAAAGGAAAGGAAAGGAAAGGAAAGGGGCAAAATTAAAAAGCCTCTTCTAGGTCTTACAAGATGGTCAGGGGTCAGTGAAGGTGTTTTTCAGCAGAGCACATTAGTGAGACTGGAGTTTGGACTAGAAAGCTAAACTACTCTGCATAATAAAGGAGGGAACCAGAGGTTCTGGAGCCTGAGCAGCAGGACCTTGGAGAACAGACAAGGAGACAGAAGGACAGTGCCCCACAGCAGGTGGGAGGCTGGAGCTGGGGGACAGGAGCCAGTGAGCAAGTCCAGAGGCAGGGCAGTGAAGGGACTGTAAACAGGATATCTTGTATTTCATCCTAAATTGCTTGCCTTGCTTTAATGTTACTGGTCTTCATCCTTTAAACATTGGTAAAACCTGGCAGTCCTCAAACATTGAAAGTTAGAATTTGGGGGGGGGGGGTGAAGAAGGGGTTGATGTGTGTGTGTGGGGGGGGGGGGCTGAATTAAAGAAATAAAGCTCTTCATGTCTATTTTGGATGGAAATGGTTGAATATCTTTGAAATGTGATATTAGGGAGCTCAGAGCCAGAGGAAAGCAGGAGAACGTACTTCTAGAGAATTTGCAAACATGTGAGGAAGAGCATTAGACTACCTACAGGATAACCTTGATTTTATTACATTTCAAAGATGATGGTGATATTTGCATTTCATAAGGTGGCATGAGATAACTGTCCTCAAAGATGTCCAAAGTGCTGGAGGACTCTCAAGAGGGGGTTATGGCACACAAGGGACAGAGAGGGGTGGAATGAAGGAAGAGAAACAGAGCTGGCATGCTTCTTACATTGTTCATTTCCCTTCAAATCCTTTTGCAATGAGGAAGGATACTTTAAGAAAGAGATACCATTGTATTCACTTATTTCAACAACCCTGAAAGTAGGGTTTAGTATCTTAGCTTTTAGATTAGAAAACTGAAGTCTGTCAAAGACACATATAGTCAGAACTGTAGCCAGCCAGGGTGCCTGGCTCATCTCTGCCCTAAATGTACATAACACATGGAGTTTTGTGCAAGAGCTGGCATTTGAGTTGGGCCTTACATTTCAGGAGGCAAAGATATGGTGGGAAGGGAGGACTCATCAGGCAGAAGGAACATTCAGAACAAAGGTAAGAAGATGGGGAGTTAGTGGGTGGTTCGAGGCCTGGATGAGAAGAAGGAACAGGTTGTATGCCTAGCACACAGAAAGTGCTAAGTAAACATGTACAGAACAGAACTGATTTCCCATACTACACTGTGGACCAGATGCAGGAACAGGATATAGTTCAGTTTGACTGACTCATGGTTTTTCACAGATGGTTTTGGGTGGTCAGGACTCTGGAGAGTAGTAGGGGCCACATGGTAGAAGCTAAATTATGCAAATAATTTAACAACCGGTTCTCTGCCCTAATGACCGCTTTAAGTATAAAAATGATATACCAAAAGGTAGTTTATTATTTCATGCACTTAATACTTAAATAAGAACAATAAAAGGGATACACAAAACTAGATTATGTTATAAGAAAGAGTTTTAAAATATTAATGAAAAAATATGAAATACCTAACAAAAAACAATGAAACTGTTACTTAAGGTATTTCCATGTTGCTTCTTGATTGGCATCCTCACTTGCAATATTTTTCACCTATGGACAGAGTGAACATTAATTAGTTCAGGCGCTTAGAATACACGGTGCGCAGATGAACCTTAAAAATTGAGTAAGGAATAGAAATTTGTGGTTTCCACATTAGAGAAAACACTGATGACAAGTGCCATTTTAACAACCGGTTCACCGAACTCAACAAAAAATTAGGTATCGGTTCTGCCGAACCTGTGTGAACCGGCTGGTTCCTACCACTGTGTGGGTTTTTAAAAACATGGTGAAATATGTATAGTGTTTGGTTTAAAAGACCATGAGAGGGTACTAAGGGTTTTGAGCCAGAGAGTAATGTGATTAAAGCTGTACTTTCAAAAACTTGCCCTGGTGCATGAAGGACGGCGTGCATGCGGCAGGGCGTCTTAGGCTTGGGTGTAATGCTGTCTCTGTTTCCCTAAGGAATCAAGCTTTCAAGTTCCCTGGTGGTCTAGTGGTTAGGAATCAAGCTTTCTTTTTAACAACCTCTCCGCCTTAGAGACTGACCCGGGGAGGCTGGGTGGGCCTGAGAATCTGAGAACACCATGGAGAGAAACAGTGCAGGGGCAGGCCGGAGGGAAAGCAAGTAGTTAGGAGCGGCAGGATTTCTTCTGTTCAGAGCCTCCGGACAGGAAAAGGAGTTAGAGAAGGAATAGATGACAAACAGGAGGAGCCTCAAGGTAGCTCTTATCCATCCTTTGATCCAGGAAAGGAGCTGAGCTCATGTATTGTTCTGTCCCTTCCCAGCCTTGCTGTGTATGCACGCAAGCGTTTTCCGCTCGTCCGGCTCCTCGCCCACAGCTGATAAAAGGAAATTGAGGCTGCCTGACCCCAGCTTCTCTGAGAGTCCCCGCCAAAGGAGCTGCTGCCCACCGTGCGGCGGTGTTCACTGACTGCTTCCTGAGAGCTTGAGCGTGTGCAGGCTGGGGATCTGAGCCGCAGTTTTCCCTGCCTGGGCCCTGGCTTCTGGCTCTGTTCTTCCCCTCCATCCCCAGCCTGGACCCAGCAGCGAAATCTCCGTTTCTGCTCCTGTATCTGGTCCAGGGTATAAGGAGGGGACGAGTGGAGATCAATTCTGTTCTGTAAATGTTTATTTAGTGATTTCAGTATGCTAAGCACACCACCTTGTACCATTCCCCCCACCCCCACCCCCGTCTCAGGTCTGGAACCTTCCAGATCAGACCCCCAACTGTGAACTGCTTCAGCTGTCCTTTTTAATTCAGTCATAGAACACCACTTCCTTCCAAGAGCCGGTGCTTGTCCTGCATCCCCTGCATCCCCTGCCTCCTGCTGCCACAGACCTCTCTGAGGGTTCCTGTCTCCCTCAACTCCAGCAGCCTGGAGGCACTCACTCTACCTTCCTGGGTAATGGTCATTAGTGAGGGGAGAGGTGACAACGGCAAGTGCTACGGAGAGCTGTAGGACAACAGAACTGGGAACAGACCACTGTGTTGGCCAGTTGGGAGTCATCAGTGATCTTAGACTAGAGAGAATAGCTAGTAAAATTAGGTGAAGGTCGGCCCTGGCCGGTTGGCTCAGCAGTAGAGCATCGGCCTGGTGTGCAGGGGACACGGGTTCGATTCCCGGCCAGGGCACACAGGAGAAGCGCCCATCTGCTTCTCCACCCCTCCCCCTCTCCTTCCTCTCTGTCTCTCTTCCCCTCCCGCAGCCAAGGCTCCATTGGAGCAAAGATGGCCTGGGCGCTGGGGATGGCTCCTTGGCCTCTGCCCCAGGCGCTAGAGTGGCTCTGGTCTCGGCAGAGCGACGCCCCGGAGGGGCAGAGCGTCGCCCCCTGGTGGGCAGAGCATCGCCCCCTGGTGGGCGTGCCGGGTGGATCCTGGTCGGGCGCATGCGGGAGTCTGTCTGACTGTCTCTCCGTTTCCAGCTTCAGAAAAAAAAAAAAAAATTAGGTGAAGGTGCAAACCAGATTACAAGCAGTGCAATACAGAGTGGATGGTGAGGGTTAGAAGCAGCTAATGTGAAGTGAAGAAATTTGTTGAGAAAAAGAGAAAGCAGAAGCTCAAAAAAAAAAAAAAAAGAAAAAGAAAAAAAAAGGCATTAGGATTGTGGGAAGGAACTGTGAATAAACTGGAGGATTTACCGGAATTGTAGAAAGAGAAAGTATTCTAACAGGGACAAAACAGAAAGGAAACTATGTCACTACTCCTAGGGACATTTGCATTTTGAGAAGGGAGTTTTTAAATCTGTAGACAATTTTCATTTTGCTTGGAAGATCTTTTAAAAGCATTTCAATGAATTGCCTCATTTTTTAAAAAATGGGAACTTTATATTTTTTAAAAATCCAGATTTTTTTCTTGAAAAATGGTAAGATCTAGCAACTTTGGGTGCACATTCCCATAGCTGTTTTTATGTTATTTGCCTGTCTCTAAAGGCATTTGAATTTGAGACTGTTTTAAAACAATCTGTAATAATTTAAATTCCAGGTATAAATTATGGTGGTAGAAAAGCTATCTCGGGAGAATGAAACTTTCCTGGTCATCCCTCAAATCTTATAATGAGTCCCTACCTTGTTTAGGCATCAGACTGTCCTCTGCTCATCCTGGAAATACCACGAGTGAGGGGGCCTGGGCACAGACCAGGACAGACCCTTTATGTTCTGTGGACTGAAAAAACATCAGTGAACTATTATAGCTGAAAGCCAGCAGAAGTCCCTTGGAATTTCTCAGCATAACTGCTGTCTAAGCTTGCCCTGGCTGCTGGCTTCACAGGCAAGTATAGATCATTGGTCCTCAACCTCAGCTGAAAATTAGAATTACTTTGGGACCTTAAAACACAGATGTCCCAGAGATTATGATTTAATTAATTTTGGTGGGTTCTGGGCACTGTCTTTCAAAGGTTGGCAAGTGATTCTAATGGGTAGCCAGATTAACTCATTGTTATGCTTTGTAGCATTAACCCCTTATACTCCAGGCCTCTATAACTCTTCAGACAACACCCTGGACATCTGGACTAGACATTGTATTTCTAGGGCCTGTGCCTAGACACCTGACTTCACTGTCATCACACAGCTGCCTGTCTGACTGCCCTTTTCACAGAGCATTTACTCTCCTGTGATTGAGTTCAAAGCTCTAGAAATTTGAACTCTCAGCTGGCAACACTGACCATTTGGCCCATGCTCAATAAAAGATAATGTACCTCTCTACTGGAGCTACAACAAACACTCAGGAAAAAGAAAGTGGAAGAAGTGAAAACCAAAGAAACAAATCTACAAAAGAGAAGGATGAAATATGGGTCAGGTGATCAGTTGTCCTAAATTGACTGGGACTGTCCCAGGTTTTACTTTCTGAGTAACCATTTTGGGGTAAGAATTTAGATTTCTTGTCAGAAAAATAGAAAGCCTAGAACATAGATGATTTATAAAATTTTTCATTGGTGGGTTAAAAGTGGGAGAATAATTGCAAAAAGTAAACAGTGGTTTTCAAATTAAGGGTCTTAGCACTTTTCCAAATTTTGTTGATTGCTTTTCTTGCTTTCTTCTTTTTTTTAAACCATCTATAACAGCTTTATCTAATAGAACTTTCTGAGAAAGTATGACTGTTCTGTGCTATTGAAAACAGTAGCCATTGAGTACTTGAAATGAGGGTACTATAAATGAAAATATGAATTTTTAATATTATCTCATTTCAATTAATTTCAATGTAAATGAAAATATCTGTTCTGGTCTAATAGCTATTTAGTGAAAAGGCAGATTTGTAGAGTTGCTATTATTTATGGTGGATATATTTTGGTGTGATTCCTCTCTCATACCTTATTTATAGAGAAACGATCTCATTTATAGTTTTAGAAAGAGTAGCCTTATTTATTGAACATAGAGGATGTGTGTGTGTGTGTGTGTGTGTGTGTGTGTGTGTGTGTGTTTTTCTGAGGTTGGAAACGGTGAGGCAGTCAGACTCCCGCATGCGCCCGACCAGGATCCACCTGGCATGCCCACCAGGGGGCGATGCTCTGCCCATCTGGGGCTTCGCTCTGCCGCAATCAGAGCCATTCTAGTGCCTGAGGCAGAGGCAACAGAGCCATCCTCAGCGCCCGGGCAAACTTTGCTCCAATGGAGCCTTGGCTGCGGGAGGGGAATCGAACCCCGGACTCCCGCACGCCAGGCCAACGCTCCACCACTGAGCCAACCGGCCAGGGCGAACATAGAGGATTTAACTGGGGCATCTGAACTGGGTCAGTCCAAAATGAGTCAATTAGTTTCTCTCTTTTAAGACTCTGGAACTGAGATCCTGAAAGGCTAAGATTTGCTTGAACAATGGTGCATTGAACAAGTAGGGTGGGCACTAGAGACTGTGCCAAGGAAAACCAAAGCCCTGTGCAACCTGAAGTTATCTGTGTTGTGGTGAAACCAGGTGAAGAGGTGGCGAAGGGAGAGAAGGAGGGAAAGAGAGAAGAAAGCAGGTTGTTTTGTGAGTGATGACTTAATACCTGAGTTTTGCTGAGGACGTTGTTTCTAATTTGGGGGTTAGAGAAGAGAAAAAAATATTTAAAAAGTATATAAAGGAAAGAAAAATAAGACAATATCTTACTGTAAATTCTAGAAATAATGGTGATATCTATTATCTATTAAGGCAGCTTACAGGAGCCCCATTCTTCAGTTGACAAAGAATTCGCTTCCACATGGAAAGGTTGTTCTCTTTGACCATTCTATAGAGATATATGGGGCTTGGCATGTGATTTTCAATAAATATTTGTGGAAGGAAGGAAGGAAGGAAGGAAGAAAGGGAGGGAGGGAGGGAGGGAGGGAGGGAGGGAGGAAGGAAGGAAGGAAGGAAGGAAGGAAGGAAGGAAGGAAGGAAGGAAGGAAGGAAGGAAGGAGCAATGGGGAAATGCAGCACCTTCCTACACTTGATCTTAACCAAAAGGCTGAGAAACAATTCAGCACCTTCCCAAAGAGTCAGATTAACCCTTTATTCCACAGTATTCTTTTTCAGCCATCGTTTTTGTTTGTTCTCTGGTTTGTTCTTTAATTGTTAATTGCCATTAATCTTATCTTTTCATTGTTTTTTCTTCAAAAACATGTAAATTGACATGTAATTCACATACCATAAAACTCATTTATGTGCACAATTAAGTGGATTTTAGTATATCACAAGATTGTGCACACTTTACCACTATCAAAATCCGGAATATTTTTCATCACCAAAAAAGGAACCTCATGCCCATTAATTCTAGTCCCTCCTGCCCTTAGTCTCTTAGCAACCAGGAATCATTTGCTGTAGATATACCTACTCTGAACATGTAATTCCTCATATACAACTAGGAGTCAAATTGTGGGATCAAAACGTAAGATATATGTTTAACTTTTTGAGAAACTGCCGAATTATTTTCTACAAAGGCTGCAGCATTATCTATTTCCATGGGCAATGTATGAAGGTTTGACTTTTTTCAAATCCTCACCAACACTTATTTTGCTTTCTTTTTTTTTTTTTAGGTGAAAAGAGGGGAGATAGGGAGACAGATTTCTGCATGCGCCCCAACCCGGATCCACCTGGCAACCCCTTCTGGGGCCTATGCTTGCCTCAGCCGAGTTGTCCTCAGCTCCCTGGGGAGGGGGCAGGGGGGGCAACTCTGGACCCAATCGAGACACTGGCGCGAGAGAGGGAGAGGGGAAGAGGGACAGAAGGGGGAGAAGGAGAGAAGAGAAGCAGATGGTAGCTTTTCAAGTGTTCCCTGACCAAAAATCAAAACCAGCATGTCCACACACCAACCAATGCGCTATCCACTGAGCTGAATGGCCAGAACCTTCCTCTTATTTTTTTTTAATTATGGCTATCCTAGTGTGTAAAGTGGTATCTTACTATGTTTTTTGCATTTCTCTGGTGACAAATGAACATCTTTTCATGTACTTATTGGTCGCTTGTATATCTCTTTGTAAAAATGTCTATTCAATTTTTTTGCCCACTTTTAAATTGGGTTAATTGTCTTTTTATTATTATTATTTATTTATTATTATTTTTTACAGAGACAGAGATAGGGATAGACAGGGACAGACAGACAGGAACGAAGAGATATGAGAAGCATCAATCGTCAGCTCTTCCTTGCGCATTGCGACACCTTAGTTGTTTATTGATTGCTCTCTCATATGTACCTTGACTGCGGGCCTTCAGCAGACCGAGTAATCCCCTGCTTGAGCCAGCGACCTTGGGTCCAAGCCGGTGAGTCCTGCCCAAACCAGATGAGCCCGCACTCAAGCTGGCGACCTCGGGGTCTCGAACCTGGGTCCTCGGCATCCCAGTCCGACGCTCTATCCACTGTACCACTGCCTGGTCAGATGTCTTTTTATTATTGAGTCATAAAAGTTTTCTGCATATTCTGGATATGAGATCTTTATCAGATACATGATTTGCAATATTTTTCTTCCATTCTGTGGTTGTCTAAAATATATCGATAGTGTCCTTTGAAGCACAGACATTTTAAATTTGATGAAATCCATTTATCTTTTGGGGGGGAGGGTTGCTTATACTTTTGGAATCATAGCTAAGAAAATGTTATCTGCCTGACCTGTGGTGGCGCAGTGGATAAAGTGTCAACCTGGAAACGCTGAGGTTGCTGGTTCAAAACCCTGGGCTTGCCTGGTCAAGGCACATATGGGAGTTGATGCTTTCTGCTCCTCCCCTCTTCTCTCTCTCTCTCTCTCCCCCCTCTCTATAATGAATAAATAAGATCTTTATTAAAAAAAATTAAAAAAAAGAAAACGTTGTCTAATTCAAGATCAAGAATATTTACATGTGTGTCTTCTAAGTATTTTATAAGTTTTTGCTCTTACATTTTTGTCTTTGATCTATTTTAAGTTTTGTATATGGTGTGAGATAGGGGTCCAATTAATTATTTTCCTTATGAATATCTGGTGTCCCAGCACTATTTGTTGAAAATAGTATTCTTTCCCCATTGGATGGTTTTGGTGCCCTTTTCAGAAATCAATTGATCATAAATGGATTTATTACTGGACTATCAATTCTATCATGTTTTCTATATATTTATTCTCATGCCAATTCCGCTTACTGTAGCTTTAAAATCAAGGAATGTGAGTCCTCTGACTTTGTTTTTCTTTTTCAAGACTGTTTTAGTTATTCTGGTTACCTTCCATTTTTCATGTGAAGTTTAAGATCAGTTTGTCAAAAAAAGTTAGAATTTAGACAAGTATTGTATTAAATCTGTAGCTCATTGGGGGGGAGTATTGCCATCTTCAAAATATTAATTTTACCAAGCTGTTAACACAGGATGTCTTTCTATTTATTTAGCTTTTTAGAAAACCATTTTCTTTCAACAATATTTCATACAAATGTATAAGTCTTGCATTTTTTTAGTTTAACACATTCCTAGGTACTTCATTCTTTGCATGTTATTGTAAACAGACTTAACTTGTTAATTTTCATCTGGTTCATTGCTAACATATAGAAATAAAATTGATTTTTATACATTGAGATTATGTCCTGTAACCTTGCTGAACTGGTGTATTGGCTCAGATAGCTTTTCTATGGATTTTTAGCAGACATTCGCGTTTTGTTGCTGATCTTAGGGAAAATGCTTTCAGTCTTTCACCATTAAATATGATGTTAGCTATGAGTTTTGTTATAGTTGCTTTTTATTCGGTTGAAGGATTTCCTTTTTATTCCTAGTTTCTTGAGTATTTTTGTCATGAAAAGGTATTGCATTTTTTCAGATGCTTTTCTGCATCTACTGAGATGTACATGTGGATTTCCCCTTTATTCTGTATTACATTGATTAATTTTCATTTGTTAAACCAACTTTGCATTACTGGAATAAATCCCACTTGCTCGTGGTATATAGTCTTTTTACCATTACTTCTTTCTTTTTTATTTTTTATCACTAAGGGGTGATGCTCTGCCCATTTGGGGTCTTGCTCCATTGCTCAGCAACCAAACCAATTTTTTTAGAGCCTGAGGCAGAAGCCACAGAGCCATCCTCAGCACCTAAGGTAACTCCCTTGAACCACCGAGCCATGGCTGCGGGAGAAGAGAGAGAGAGAGAAGTGTGTGTGGGGGGGGTGGGGGGGTGGGAGAAACAGATGGGCATTTTTCCTGTGTACCCTGACTGGGAATAGAACCTGGGACATCCACACTCTGGGTTGATGCTCTACCACTGAGCCAGTTGGCTAGGGCCTATTATTTCTTTTTCTTTTTCTTTTTTTTTTTTTTTTTGTATTTTTCTGAAGCTGGAAACGGGGAGAGACAGTCAGACAGACTCCCGCATGCGCCCAACCGGGATCCACCCGGCATGCCCACCAGGGGCGATGCTCTGCCCACCAGGGGGCGATGCTCTGCCCCTCCGGGGTGTCGCTCTGCCGCGACCAGAGCCACTCTAGCGCCTGGGGCAGAGGCCAAGGAGCCATCCCCAGCGCCCGGGCCATCTTTGCTCCAATGGAGCCTTGGCTGCGGGAGGGGAAGAGAGAGACAGAGAGGAAGGAGGGGGGCGTGGAGAAGCAAATGGGCGCTTCTCCTATGTGCCCTGGCCGGGAATCGAACCCGGGTCCCCCGCATGCCAGGCCGACGCTCTACCGCTGAGCCAGCCGGCCAGGGCCCCCATTATTTCTTGAGAGCATAAATTCTACTTTCATTTCCTTGTTTCACCCAAAGCAATCACACAGTACTACAACTGGATCAAGAATTAATGTCCAAGATATGCAATCATCATTATTATTACCATCATTGTCACCATTAATATAAGCACAAGATGATGATAGTCAGATCCAAATGAGAAATCTCATTTTAAGAAATAAGATAAAAAAATTAGAGACTGTTATCCACAAGGGATTATTAAATTTCCTAATGTTGTTGAATAATTCTCTGGTTTCAGAGATAAGCGTTGCTTGGTCAAGATGTTCTATTCTTTATTTTAAAAAAAAGTTTTATTAAAATAGAACATAGCCACAGGAAAAATAATATTTATCTTAAGTGTCCAGCTTAAACAACAAATGAACAAAAAAAAAACAAATTCATAAACACATGCAAGAGGAGGGTGGTTACCAGAGGGAAAATGGCATGAGACAAAATAAAGAGGGTAAAGGGGAGGTCAAATACATGGTGATGGAGGGAGACTAGACTACGGGGTATTAGCACACAATGCAATATGCAGATGATAACATAATAGAATTGTATACGTGAAGCATAATATTAATTAACCAATGTCACCCCAATAAAATTAATTAAAAATGCAGCTTAAGGAATTCTCAAAACAAAACATCTGTTTAACCAATACATTGATCAAAAAACAGAACATCATCAGCACCCCGTAAGGATCCTCATGTGCCTTCTCAGTTGCAAACTCCTTACCACCTGAGAAGGATAACTGCTATCCTAATTTCTAACACCACTGATCCTTTACAAAGACTTTTTTCTATGAAATGCAATAGAGACAATTATATATATTTTAAATGAATACTTCAATTTTTTATAAAGCTTTAAATAGGGAATAAATTTTCTTATTCCAGGAACATGTAATATCTTAAGTAAAATTATTAGTATATAAGTCATGCTTTATTTTGGAATTGTTCGTATCTATGCTGACCAATACAATAACCACAAATCTTATAAGGATCTTGAGCACCTGAAATGTGTTGTAAGTATAAAATACACAATAGACTTCAATGACTTAGTACAAAACTAAGAATGTATGATATCTCGGTAATAATTTTTAAATAGTCATCACAGGTTATAACAACAGTATTTTGGATATAGTATAGGATAAATCAAATATATTATTAAAATCAATTTTACATATTTCTTTTTTAATGTGGCTACTAGAAAATTTTGTTGTATCTATCACAATGGACAATGATTATACTATGCAATTAAATAAATGGATAAAGATTGTCTTAATATTTTATATGCACATTACTGAAACTTCTTTTTTGACAAAGATAATGTTGTAAGCTAATTTGTACTCTCTAGGACTGGCACATGCTTGATAGTTAATAAATACTAAACTGTTTAACAAATTTTGTTTTTTGCTTTTTAGGTTAAAATTCCACATTGTTTAGTTACATGGGACTAATATTCCTACAAGATCAAGAAAAGGTGGCAAAAGTCTGTATGAAAACTGAAAGGGTATGAAAAATATTAGTTGGCAAAATTTATACTATGTATTTCTTTCATTAAAAATAACTTCCTTATTGATTAACATGAAGTTTATGTTATGTTTAGCGCAGCATATGTATAAAACAAAGTATTTTAAAAGAATTACCAGAGACACTGTTGGGTGAGAACTGTTTGTTCCAGGCCACCTCTGAGGATGACAGCCAATTTATGGACTGTGTGCTCTAGGGTCACGTGATTACTCTTAATCCAATCATTCATTTGGCAGGGGCGCTTTCTGGGTGGTGGTTTGTACAACCTCTGCCCTAGGAATGGTTTGGGTCACTTCTTTCAGCAGAGCCTTGGTTTCCTTTCTGAAGGGACTCCAGGTACAGCAAGCATACAACACACATAGAGATGAAAACAACAGTGACTGAAATGTATGAATAAGTTGATCGCGTTATGCTGTTAAATGTAGGAAATAGTGAGCGAAGAAAGGAAGAAACCTCTATTGACCCAGAACCAAGAACCAGCTTTGTCTAAGTAAAATTTCTTTGTGGTAGAACAAATTGGTTTTCTTTTTCTTTCTTTCTTTTTTTTTTTTTTTTAAGATTTTATTAATTTTACAGAGAGAGGGAGGTGGGAGGAATGAGAAGTATCAACTCGTAGTTGTTACACTATTTGTTCATTGACCGCTTGTTGTATGTGCCTTGACCGAGCCAACAAATTGGTTTTGAAAATGAGTTTTGTTTTGCAAATTAGACCATTCTATTATTCTGTAGTTTTCTGGAGGCTCCAGCTCCTGGCTTACAGAACCAAAGTAATGTTTCTCTAGATCTCGGAATTCAGCACATTGGGGGCGTTTTATTTCTTCTGTTAATGAGAAAGATCTTGGCAGAAAATCACGCAAACGATCAGACGCCGAGGGTTGAAGACCATTGGCTCGGGGTTGCATGGAGGAAAGGTGGCGGTAATCGAAGATCTGGGTCCGTTTCCCACCTGGCTGGAATCTGTCCCCTTATCGGAGTCGTCTCTCCCTAGTTTCTTCCTCATAGGCTTGTCCCTGGGAGTGTGGGCGGCCCCCTTCCTGAGCGCAGAAACTCTTTCCACCGCCCTCCCCCGTCCTCTTCCTCCTCCTCCTCCTCCTCCTGCACACCAGCCTTTCTCTCTGCCTTAGTCACTTCCTTCCTCGGCCTCTTCCTCCCCAGTGCGTTGAATAAGGTAACTTGCCGGGGCTGAGGCTGCACCAGTTTTTCATTGGGAAAGAAAAGGAGGCGGAGAGGTGAGTGAGTCCCCCTGGGGAGACGTGGCCAGGTGTAAGGGATCGACCGGTGGATCCGGTGGAGGCCAAGCAGCATGGTGAACCGTGGGCTGCAGGTGGAGAGCCAGGACCGGGAGGGGGCTGAGGCGCGTGGACGGTGCCAGTCCAATCGGGCTGAGACTGTGCAGAGGGCCGGGTGGGCGCGCCCCACGTCCCCACCTCTCCTGCAGACTTCCGCACTAAGCCCACGTGACGCTCTGCCGGCCGGGGGCGGACAGCCAGCCGCAGTGTGCGGGTTTTCCCCGCAGTGCAACGTGTCGGCTTTGCACTTGGCGGGGTCAGGAGCCAGTTCTGCAGAGCGGGGGGTGGGGGCGAAGGGCTGCGGGAGAAGCACCCACTGGGGAATCGGAAGGTCTCAGGGCAGCGGGTTTTGCGGCGCGGGTGGTGGGTGCGGCTCTGTACTCTCCCGATTGTACGTGGGGTGGGGTGGGGTGGAGCGAGGAGACACAGGGGCTTGCGGAGCCCCGAGCGGGCCCGTCTTCCTTGTCGGGTTTGGGCGCACAGGGCGCGGGCGGCGCTGGAGGTGTGGAGACAAAGGCTTCCGGGACGCGGCCCTTCCCGGACAGGTCGTCTCGGAGTCCGCCGTGCTGTCCCGCAGCAGGGGGTCGAGCCCCGCGTTCCCCGACTCTGCTCCAGTGCGGGAGGTGATAGTGTGATGGCCTGCAGGGGACAGGGTGTGGGGACCCCTTCCGGGCCAGCTCCCAGACTTGAAGCAGGGGTGACCAAATATGGAGTGTGTGCGCGCCCGCGAGCGGGCAGGAAGGAACTCAGCCGTCTCCGACCGGCTCCGGCTGCTGGTCTCCGACTGCTGCGGAGGGCTGCAAGTGTGGCCAGCCTTCGGACGCAGAGCTGGCTCCTGATTCCCAGACGCCCCCGCTCCGGTCGGCTTTAGTCCTTGAACATTAGAAAATCTCCACGTATGGCCTCCAAACTAAAAAACAAACAAACAACAACCTAACTAAAAAAAACACACACACACAAAAAAAACTAAAACACTATGTGAGGGCCCTTAAATAGATGCATATTCATGGGGGAACATTTCATCATATGCCCAATCCTCTGACATTCCGCTTTCTTTGTGATTCCCACGCACAATGCCTAATTACATTCTGTCACAATGAAAGGGCCCGCCTAGCATCTGCCGCCGCCTTCTCTTGATCAGACCCACCCCCTCACCTCCGCCCACCGCCACCACTCTTGCCCATGGAGGAGCTCTTTCTTCCCCTCTGCTTGCCGGTTTTATGGCCTCTCCTCCTTTTTGTTCTTGCTGCTTATTCCAGTCCCAGGCCCGCGTCCTGATAAAATGCCACGGGCCTTCCAAGGATTGTGTAACAATGAATATTTCTCCCACTCTGTCCCTGCTAAATAATAAAATAAATAAATCATGCCAAATTATGAATGCTAGCAATAGTTCTTAAGCCTGTAATTTTCCTACTTGGAGTGGTCTGGGCAGGGAGCCCTTCTTGCTCTGTAAGTGTTCTGTCTTAGTAAGTACTCAGTTTGTAATATTTTATACAAATACAACTCTTATTACACTCACTGCACTTTGCATAATAACTGCAAAGAAAAAGAACAAGGGAGAGATGGAGGATGTGGTAGAAACAGCATTTAATTGTGGGGAGTCCCCTCTGAGTAGTTTCATCAGTCATAAAATATCATAAAATAGGGATAAATAATAAATACTTTGCAAGGCTGTTAGGATTACATGAATTAACATAGATAAGGAACCTATGTGTAATTAATTATAAAGAAATACTGGTTGCCTTCCCTTCCTTTCTTGAAATGGGATGACCATACCTCTGTTTAATATAATGCAGGTATTCATGCTATCCATAATAGTGGGATTTCCATTTTGAGTCTCACTATTAAAGGAGAGTTATGTCTGAAGTGTATGGAGTGGAGAATGACAATAGAGAAATTTCCAGTGTGAGAGGAAATCACAGAGTCTGAGAATTAGGACCAAAATCTACTTGGACATTTCATTCTCCCTCTGACCAATGTGGGCTAATTTCCTCATCAACCCTCACAGATCCATACTATGCATATTAATGCTTCTGATAAAAGGGTGCCAACTTTATTCATTGTTAGACAGTTTTGACTGCCAGAGAAACTTTCTTATAGGACTCCCAAATCTGCCTTTCTATTAGATCTGTCCATCCCATGCAATACAGCAACACAAAACAAGACTGTTCACATAAGTACATACAAGGAGCTTTAATTTAAAGAAATAGTGGTAGGTCTTCTCTAGGCTAACATTTTGGGTCAGGTGTCTTTAGAGTGGAAGTAACAGAAAGTCATTCAAACAACGCAAGCAAAACCAGGGAAGTTGATATAATTGGAAAAGTCCCTATACAGGTTCAATTATTGTTATGTGGTTGGACTTTTCTTTGTGCCAGCTTTATTCCTGGCAGATTTTTTTACACATGGTAGCTGTTTACATCTGGGGCTGTCAATTTATATCTTAGAGCCCAGCTGGATGTTGTTATTTTACTAATAGTTCTGGCAAAATCCCTGGGCTGAACTTCATTGTTCATAATGGGATCATCTACCTATACCCCAAGTCAATTCTGGCTCTGAATCATTCCTGGAGTTTAGGGTGAGGCTCTATCAAAGAGACATATGTTTAGAGTTAGGAAAGACTTGATTCAAACAAAAATTAGACTAATGGTGTCAGAATGAAGAATGGGTGTTGGGTAGGTAAAAACGACAGTGGTCCACCACACTGATATTTACAGGTTTTTTTTTTTCCTACCATAATTCTCATGGTACGTCTTTCAGTTGTGTCCTCTGGGTGCATTTTAGCTTATGAGTATCTCTTAAACTCTATCTTTTAATAATGAGACTCAAAGTGGAAATCCTATTATTATATATAGTGTGAATACTTGCATTACATTAGACACATTTTTGCTCATCCAATTTTGAGATGGGAAGGCAACTAGCATTTCTTTATGTAAATACATTAACTTAAGATGTTGCATTTTATTGCAATACAAACTTATTAAGTTTTAATATTTGTACATATAATGTAGCAGATGGCAGTTGTGCTTGTAATTATTAGCTGATGGAAAATCTGGGGTTTCAATCAGTATAGTTTAAACATAGATGAAGGTCATTCTTATTTTTCAAAGCTACCAAGAATTAGTTACAATCGTTCTGGATAAAGTTGTTTTTTCCAAAATGCCACTCCAGAGTAAATCATACACACAATCCCACTGTTTTTAGTTTCTTATTTGATCTGGAGAACTCACGATTGGGAAACAGACTATTTGATGCATACTTTGTGATTGCATGTGGTCCTTTTCGCTGTGAATTACTGCCTTCTTATGTAAACTCTTCTTTCACCTCTTTGACCCATGTCAGTCTGGGTTCTCTCCTCCACCTCTAGTGGCTCTCTCCCCTCTTCTTGCCGTTATTCCGCTCCTCTCACATCTGTAGCTGTTTGCCCAGCCCTTTTCTCTTCCCTTTTCTGTCTCTGAGCGCTCTTCCTCGGAGAGCTCCTCTCTGCTCCCTACTTAAATCAGCAGCTTTATGGTGACAAATCCCATAGGTGAAGTTGCACCCATCTTGTGCCTTTGCTCCTTTCAGTCCATGAAACCAGTATTTATGGAACCTGTCTTCTTGGTGCCAGCCAGTCCGGCCGAGAGAGTTACAGCCAGACCCCTGCCTGGTGGGACTTACCACCTGGTGGTGAAAGCCAAGAATGGGATCATTCCTAGCAAATGCAATGAAGAGAATGGACAATTCTTTGGGAAAACTCAGCAGGCCAGCGCTCCTCCTCCAGGCTCCATGGAAGGCTTCGGAGGGATTTATTTCTAAGCTGGGACTGAATGTGTGGAGTTAGCCCCAAGAAAGAGGAATAGTCATAGTATGGCTTGAAGCAACAGTATGTGGGAAGGTTGGAGGCGAGAGATTGAGAGACATTTGGGGAATACAAAAAAGCGCCATGTAGCTACAACCTAGAGTTCAAGAGGGTTGAGTGGAGAAGGCTGGAATGGTAGGCAGAACCCAGCCTGTGGAGGTCCTAGTGAACAGCTCCCATTATCTGAAGATGGATGGTCTTCACCATAGGCTCTTTATTTTAGTCACAAGGAACGGACATGTCCTTGTGTGTGACCTGGAAGTCATCATTGTACTGACCTGACATTATTAAAATTGCCTTGTATCAAGCAGCCTTCCCCACTAGACTGCAGGCTTCCCTAGGGGAGGGAGTGTGTACCTTTATCTGCGTACCTCCAGCTCCTAACTTAATGACCTGCTTTTTCTGCTTTGCTTCTGTCCTTTTGTTCATGCTCTTCCCCATGCATAGAACACCCTTTCCCAGCTGTCTGCCTGGCCTATCCCTTCCCAGTGACCTCCACGAAGCCTTCTGTGAACCCCATAATGCCTTGGACCCATCACTCAAAGAGTGCGGTCTCATTGCTATGCATCTCAGGTCTTTCTTTGTTTCCGGAGGGTGAGTTGCAGTGAGGGCAGGTGTTGTGTCACTCACCTTCATTTTTTTTTTTTTTTTTTTGTATTTTTCTGAAGCTGGAAATGGGGAGAGACAGTCAGACTCCCGCATGCGCCCGACTGGGATCCACCCGGCACGCCCACCAGGGGCGACGCTCTGCCCGCCAGGGGGCGATGCTCTGCCCCTCCTGAGACCAGAGCCACTCTAGCACCTGGGGCAGCGGCCAAGGAGCCATCCCCAGCGCCTGGGCCATCTTTGCTCCAATGGAGCCTTGGCTGCGGGAGGGGAAGAGAGAGACAGAGAGGAAGGAGGGGGTGGTGGAGAAGCAGATGGGCGCTTCTCCTATGTGCCCTGGCCGGGAATCGAACCCGGGTCCCCCGCACGCCAGGCCGACGCTCTACCGCTGAGCCAACCGGCCAGGGCCACCTTCATATTTTTGATGGCTTAAGGAGCACCTTGAAGAGGATGGGCTTGGAGTTAAGCGTGAGTGCAAGGAAAACAGCTGCAGCCTTCCCAATAGACTGCGTCAAATAAAGGGGTCCAGCCCAGAGGAGAAGCTATAGAGATAGAGGGAAAATGGAAGTACTCTAGTGCCAAGTACATCACACAAGTATTTTTAGGAAGAGAAGCATGGTTCATTAATAGTGACAAACACTACGTAAAAGAAAGGACCCTTGGATTTGGCAGGATATGCTTAATGGAATGTAGAAATGGCAATACAGTAATATAGATATATTTTTTTCTCGCTCAGGCAGCAATGAATGTGGATCACGAAGTTAACCTCTTAGTGGAGGAAATTCATCGTTTGGGTTCAAAAAGTAAGTATTATATAGCACAGATACAGATACTTCACAGCAAGTGGGACCAGCTTTTTTGGTAGAAGCCTAGGAAGGGGTCACCAGGCCTCAGGACACGGTTATGGCAGCTCTTCCCTCAGTTCCATGTGACAAGTGCCTTCAGCCACGAAGAATATCTGGAGACACAAAGCTATTGAAGGTATTGTGAGTCTGGTGCAAAGAACAGCTGAGATTTTTCATTATTTTTTTTTTTCAGTGATTTTTTTTTTGTGTGTGTGTTTTTCTGAAGCTGGAAACGGGGAGAGACAGTCAGACAGACTCCCGCATGCGCCCGACCGGGATCCACCCGGCACGCCCACCAGGGGCGACGCTCTGCCCACCAGGGGGCGATGCTCTGCCCCTCCCGGGCGTCGCTCTGCTGCGACCAGAGCCACTCTAGCGCCTGGGGCAGAGGCCAAGGAGCCATCCCCAGCGCCCGGGCCATCCTTGCTCCAATGGAGCCTCGGCTGCGGGAGGGGAAGAGAGAGACAGAGAGGAAGGAGGGGGTGGGGGTGGAGAAGCAAATGAGCGCTTCTCCTGTGTGCCCTGGCCGGGAATCGAACCCGGGTCCCCCGCACGCCAGGCCGATGCTCTACCGCTGAGCCAACCGGCCAGGGCCTTTTCATTATTTTTTGAATGGAACAAAAACTGCTATGCCTATTTAATTTGGCTGCATTGAAATTTGGTGATTGAATCATGCTCAAATTTTTATTTGTCACACTATTAAAATTTTTTTCTGCTTTTCCCTGTCAATGTTTTACTAACTTCCAAATGACTGGGGACTAAAATTGAAATGATACTAAATTGTCTTTATTTTCTTCAGATTCTTGAGTTTTATATAACTGAGTATTTATGTACAAATAAACCATCCTTTAGGTAATTGGTTTTTTAAGTCAGCTTTTTCTTCAGCACTATATAAGCAGTGACATGGAATTAGTGACATATAAAATTGGTTGTATTGGTGTCCTTTTCTTTTTTTTTTTTTTTTTTTTAATTTTTCTGAAGCTGGAAACGGGGAGAGACAGTCAGACAGACTCCCGCATGCGCCCGACGGGGATCCACCCGGCACGCCCACCATGGGGCGACGCTCTGCCCACCAGGGGGCGATGCTCTGCCCATCCTGGGCGTCGCCATATTGCGACCAGAGCCACTCTAGCGCCTGGGGCAGAGGCCACAGAGCCATCCCCAGCGCCCGGGCCATCTTTGCTCCCATGGAGCCTTGGCTGTGGGAGGGGAAGAGAGAGACAGAGAGGAAAGTGCGGCGGAGGGGTGGAGAAGCAAATGGGTGCTTCTCCTGTGTGCCCTGGCCGGGAATCGAACCCGGGTCCTCCGCACGCTAGGCCGACGCTCTACCGCTGAGCCAACCGGCCAGGGCCGGTGTCCTTTTCTTGACGTGAAATGAAAGTAACTATGTGCTTGTAGCTTTGGGAATTTTATATCTCAGGTAAGACATGCAAGATTCGCAGAGCATTTTGAAAATGCGAAAGCAGTAGATATATTCAGCAACAACTAGGATAATGGTACTCACAGTTATGAAATTACATCATACAAGTGAAAGATGGCTTTAAAATGTCTCATAAGAGTTGTTTTGTCAGTATAGCTTGATTCTTCTTCCTTATAGTTCTGTCTGCTTATGAGTCATAAATCATTTGAAATAACAAGACATATTTTGAAAATTCCATTAAGCCATTTGTATAAAATGTCCCCTGTATTAGTTTTCTATTGCTGCCATAACGCTACCACAAACTTTGTGATATAAAACATCACATTTACTATCTTAATAGTAAAATAGGTTAGGAATCTGTCTTAATTCAGTGGTGCTGCTATAAAAAAATACCATGGACCAGCTTATAACGAGCACAGTTCTGGAGGCTGAAGTCCAAGATCAGGGGTGCCAGTATGGTGCGGGTAAGTCCTCTTCCAGGTTACAGACTTCTTGTATCCTCACTTGGTGGATGAGACTAGGGATCTCTTTGCAACCTCTTTTTATAAGGCATTAATCTTTATGACTGATGACCTTAAATCTTTACACGGTCGTTGTCTTACATGTTGTTCCACATGCCCCACCTGCTAATTTCATATCTTTAGCAATTAGGAATTTAATGTAAGTCTTTTGGGGGGACACAAACATTCAGATCATAGCAGAGTCTGATAAGGGTCTCTCTGTGCTAAAATCAAGGTGTTGGCAGGGTGCATTCCTTTCTGGAGGCTTTAGAGACTCTGTTCCCTAGACTTTTTCTAGCTTTTAGAAGCAACCTGCATTCTTGGCTCCTGGTCCCATTTCTCCATCTTCAAGGCTGGCAACAGCTGGTTGGAGTCCTCATATCTCTGAGTTTGTCTTCTGCCTCCTTCTTCCATTTTTGAAGGATGCTTGTGATAACATTGGGCTCACCCAGATAGTCATGGATAATCTCATTTTTGGGTCCTTAATGTAATCAATCTACAAATATGCAAAGGGTTGCATATTCATGAGTTCTGGGGATTAAAACATAGATATCTTTGGTGGCCATTATTCTTTCTGTCACTCCCCTTTTGGTCTTTTCTAGTCACATTACTTCTTCATCACACTGAGTCATCATCACTGAAATATACCAAGAAAAAATAAAGTAGGCAGGTAAAAGTTGATGGACTCAACAACCAAATTTAATCACATGGTCAGTTACTATTTTGGGGGAATCTGTATATGCCAAGTACAAACGACATAAATTATGTTTCTGTCTCTGAAGGATCTTACTACTTAGTTGAGGAAAAGAGATTAAAAACTCACGAGGCAATTACCAGAAAAAAATGGTATGCTGAGCTGTGAAATGCTGACATCCAGCTCAGTATGGTCCCAGAGAAATAGATTATTGAAGACTGTAGCAGTTGAGGGCACTCAATGAATCCTTGACTAGTGTGTAAGTCTTTGAAGGGTAGCACAGGTCAGGTTAGGAGGAAATGCGTGAGCTGCATTTGGGATGTTTGTGGAAAACACTGAGGAGATAGTGGAGGTTGTCATGTATTTACTTCCTCAGTCAAACCAATGAACAGTCTTTCCTAACCCCATTTTGTTCCCACCCACTTCATCGTACTCACTTGGTGGAAGTTTTGTGAGTCTTGTTTTCAACAGTGATGCCTCTGCCTGTGGCCCTTATTTCTACACTCCCGGTTTCTCCTGAGCTCTGTGAGATTCTGTTACTCCTGGGATAGTCCAGGATTGTTTGGTTTGCCAGAGGTATTAAAGATGTATTTCCAAAGATTTATAGCATTCCTTTATCTCTTAGATCTTTCTCCATGTCAGCTTAGTGTTTATTGGTCAGATTCACTGCGTTTACAAGCCTAATCTCCATGTCCCTAGCACAGTGTTACTGTTCTACTAAGGTAAACTGAACCTACACTTCAAAATTACCAGCTTTACAAGCTAGAAGACAACAAAATAATTATCATAATTTCTATAAGGATGAAAATATTTGGAACATTGCAACTTTACCAGGCCTTCTTGACTTACCTGTTTCCAGTAACGGATGACTTATGTGTTGGAAAGTATCTATGGAGATACGTAATCTACTGACATGTTATAGCAAATTATTTAAGTTGTGTCTAGAATAATTTTGATCACTCTATATTATGATATTGATTAATCCTATGCAGACTAATCTAAATCTGATGTTGTAGCTGAAGGTGGAAATTGATGAATTTATTTTTACCCGTTTCTTTTAAAATAAAATTCTTTTCTCATTTTCTACCCAGTAGAAAAAAAAATTAAGTGGATAAGGATTATTTAGAGATTTAAATTCTTTCATTCAACAAATATTTCTTGAGTGCTGCTTTTGTGCTTAAGTGCCGGAGATGTGAGAATAAACAAAATTCCATCTCAGCCCTTGTGGGTCCCTAGGTAGCAGGAAGGCAGGCAGGCAAACTGGAGGCATGTATGGGGAGGTGCTTGAGAGCGTGGGCCCCGGAGTCAGACTCTGGGAATGAATCCCAACTCCTTAACAGGCTTGCTGAAGGACCTTGGGTAATGACCAGACGTGTCTGTGCCTTGGTTTTCTTATTTGCATAATAGTATTCTATTTCGATGGTTCAAAAACAGTTTTTTTCACACTTTGAAATCTCTAAAATAAGGATATATCTTCTAATATATGGTGTGTTGTGGTTAAATTGGCGGCTCAATTGGAACTTAAAATAATGCCCCTTGAAGTCAATTGTATCTTTGAGGAAATGAGGATTAAGTGAGTATTAATGACTGTAAAATGCACTGAACAGTTCTAGCAACACATTAATATCAATAAATGTTAACTGTTATTGCTATAATTGATGGTGAGTGCTTTGACAACTGTGTATTTAATTTTATATGAAGAGCTATTAACGCAGCTGAGGAAATCACAGAGGACTTCTCAGAGAAGGTGACATTTGAGTCTATTGTTAAAGAAAAAGAATTTATGGAGAGAAAGGGTCTGGGGGCTGGGCAGAGGGCTGGACATGGGTAAAATTACCAAGGCAGGTTTTTCATGTCTCCTTGGGTAGCAGCAAGTTGTTCATTTTAACTGGGCCAAAAGGTGTGCGGAACGATGGGGCAGGAGGCCAGGTGAGAGGTGAGGCCAGCAGGCGATGAGCCTGCTCTGCGAGGCTGCGGACTTCACTTCATCTTGAGGGTGACAGCGAGCCCCTGAAAGATTAAAGTAGAAGACTATCAGTCAAGTTTGCTTCTTACAAAGTTGTTTCCACATTTTTAATCCTGTACCAATATGGAGCATGTAATGAGGGTCAACAGGGAGAAAGGGCGGCTGGTAAGGAGTCTTGCAGTTACCACAGGAGCATCAGTTAGGGCCTGCACCAAGGAACAACTTGCCCATGGAGAGGAGAACCTAGAACGACAGGAGACACAAAGAAAGTGGTAGGACTTGTGAGACTGAGGGGTGAATGGGTGGGAGAACACCAAGATTACAGCAAGGTTACTGCCTTCAGTACCTTTAAAATGTTTAACCTGACTTTACCACTGTGGGGCAAATGAGTTTGTAAAATTTGTGTTATTTGAGTTTGCTCACTTTTAGTGTTAAAAATGGTGCTGGTCTGTGAAATTGCTAATTACCTTCCTGCTTAGGAAGGGCCATTGTTATGCTAATGTTTCTGGAGGAGGGGTTTTCCCGCCAAAAGAGTGAAAAGGAGAGAAGGAGAAGGAGGAAAGGAGGAAGCCATTTTTTGCAGATTGAGAGCAGAGGGAATGCAGAATGCTGAAGAAAAAGCCATGTTGGCGGAGGTGAGGGGCTTTTGTGAGCTCCGCTGAGACTGGTGGGGGCCTTTGATTCTAGAAAAACCAGAGAAGATTCTTCTGGTTGTGAAACCGAAGAATGTGGGAATGGCTTTGGGAGCTCTGTGTGTTTGTTTTCTTACCTGCCTGTGCTAGTCTTGAATAAAGGAATGGCTCACCAGTTTTTGTCTTTACCATCTGCCCAAATTCAATGAGAACCTGCACTTGAATGGCTGCGATGGTGGCTACTACTGGCCTTACAACCATATGCTGGGCATTCTATAAAAGGTTTTGCCTATACTGTATTCATCTTTTAATCCTTGTAACAACCCTGTGAGGGGTATTTTTACCTTCATGTTTTGGATGCTATAACTGCAGCTCAGATGGGCCTGCCCCAGGCTGCCCAGCAGCTCCACTTATTTCTGGAATCACTGAAACAGAGGGCCATGCTGCTAGGAGTTAAAAAAAAAAATCAAAGAGGTACATCTTTGCTTTCCAGGCCAACCATGGTCAGATTCTCTGTTTTTCTTTACAAACTTACTCCTTTTTCTACTCCTCTTAGTCTACCTGAGGTGAGTCATGCCAAGACCAGCTCGGCAATGGGTGTGCACGAAACGAAGGCACTACAGGACTTAAGAATAAACACACAAGACACAACATAGAGAGAAGATGGGTACAGGGGACCCCCAACCTCTAGGACTGAGAGCCCAGAGCTCTGTAGCCTCAATTGTATTTAGTCGTTTCTTTAGTCATCAAGCATACTAACAGAGCATGGATTCAGGTGCAGAGAAGGATAATTAACTAATACCTTTCAGGTATGCAGAAAATGGCTATAAGGATTAGCTGCTTCCTTTAAACAACCTTATCAGTCCTAGCCTGGGCAGTGTTCTGCCCCCTCAGGACTTGGTGTTCCAAAGTCTGCACCAAAGACTTGTTTCAGGGCAGCATCTAATCTCTAGCCCAGGGGTCCCCAAACTACGGGCTGCATGCAGCCCCCTGAGGCCATTTATCCGCCCCCGCCGCACTTCCGGAAGGGGCACCTCTTTCACTGGTGGTCAGTGAGAGGAGCACTGTATGTGGCGGCCCTCCAACGGTCTGAGGGACAGTGAACTGGCCCCTGTGTAAGAAGTTTGGGGACCCCTGCTCTAGCCATTTTCCTACAGTCACTCTAGTTACTGTTCCTTCAAGCACTTACCTGCTTCCCCTGGGACTCTGGCTTGGGACACGCCCCCATTTCTCTCATTCACAATTGAACTAATGATCACTGATCGCCTGCTCAGCGGGTGCCCGGCACTGTGTTGTGTGCTTTGGAACTGTGTCCCCAACAGCACTGTACAGGAAGGAGTAATGCCCCAATTGTACAGACGAGGAAACTGAGACTTAGTGGGCTTAGCAAGTTGCCCAAGGCCAAACAACTAGTTGGTGGCAGAGATTTCAATTGAGGACTGTTGCCTTACACTCCCCTTTAAAGTCCAGAACGAGTACTGTCTCCTACACAAAGTCTCCCTTCACCATTCTAGCCCAAAGTCATCTTGCCCTCTTCCAAACTGAAATACAGTATTTATTGCCTTTGCTACTCACTTGACTCCAGTCACATACTGCTTTGCTCTGTTGCTTTATTTGTCAGGTATATATTGCTCATTGTCCTGTGGGATTTGAAGCCATTTCTCTGAACGCTAGAAAGTTATTCTGTACCTCCTTCTAGGTCTCCAGCACCCAGCTCAGTGCTGTACACACACTAGGAGTTTACTAAGAGCTTCAGGTTGGAAGTTCTAGCAGCGAAGACAGGAACCCAAGAACGCTTAGCCAAACAATGGTCCCTTCTCCCTGAGATAGCCAGCTTCTTGACAGTGGACACAGCTTTGGGAGGGAAGAATGTCGAGCAGTGCTGTAGGAAGGGTGGTCAGGGGTTCATCCAGATAGATCAAAAGAATCAACCAACAATGGGGAAGTCTCCTACATCACCCTTACCTGTGAGTTTTCAGTTGATAGATTTCTAGCCAAAGATCCTCCTTTTGTTTACCTTAATTTTAAAAAGAAAACTTTATTTTTTAAGAGCAATTTTAGACTTAAAATAGAGAATGAAGTACAGAGATTTTCCAATTACCTTCCACCCCCACATATGCATAGTCTCTTCCATTATCAATGTCCCCCACCAGAGCGGTACATGTTACAATTGAACAGTACATACTGTATTTCCTCATGTATAAGACGCACCTTGATTTGGGGGCCCAAAATTTGAAAAAAAATGTGTTACATAAAGTTATTGAACTCAAGTTTTATTCATCATAAAATTCATACAACTCCGCATCACTGTCAGAACTCCCATCCATTAGCTTGTCCTCATCTGTGTCTGATGAGGAATCACTGTCTTCAACAATGAGCGCAAAAACAAGTGCGAAAAAGCGGGAAATGCAAGTAAAAAAATCTAGAACCACTGTATAAGATGCACCCAGTTTTTAGACCCCAGAATTTTTGAAAAAAGGTGCATCTTATACATGGGGAATACGGTAACAAATGAATATATATACAGATGAATATAAGCAAAGCCTTTTATAGAATGCCCAGCATATGGTATGGTCAGGTTAAAGATTTCAAAGGTACTAAAGGCAGTAACCTTGCTATAATTTTGGCGCTCCTGCCCATTCACCCCCCAATCTCACAAGTCTTACCACTTTCTGTGTGTCTCCTGTCGTTCTAGCTTCTCCTCTCCCTTGACAAGTTATTCCTTGGTTCAGGCCCTAACTGATTCCCCTGTGGGTAACCTACAGTGACACATCAACAACAGCCCATAGTTTACATTAGGGGTCGGGTCTTAGTGTTGTACATTCTGTGGGTTTGGACATTACATGTATAATGACATGTATCCATCATTATGGTATCATACAGAGTGTTTGCACTGTCCTAAAATATTCTCTGTGCTCTGTCTGTTCACCTCACCCCATCCCAGCCTGTGAAAACCACTGATCATTTTACTTCGTTTTATCTTTTTTTTCATTGTTTTGCCTTTTCCAGAATGTTCTGTAGTTAGAATCATCCAGCATGTTCCTTTTCAGATTGTCTTCTTTCACTTCGTAATATGTATTTAAGGCTCCTCCATGTCTTTGCATGGCTTGATAACTCATTTTTATTTAGTATTTACCTTAATGTTTAATACCTGTATTAAAACCTGGTCTCCAATTTAGATTAGCTAGGGATTTTGATAAATGCAGAATTTTTAATTTGAAGGTCACCATTCCCTCCCTGGCTTTCTGACTACATTCAGAACACATTTAGAGAAACATTGCTCCTGACCTGGGGTTTCTTTTGTATTTGTTATTTTTAATGATTCAACAACTAACATAACAATGAAAAAAAATGCATTTTAGACAGAGAGAAACTGGTCCAGAGTGCTAGTGCTGTAACACATTCACCTTCTGTAAATGTTTCTTGGTTTTCTGCCAGTCTTTGTCCAGATGATATTAAGGCTAGGAGGTATGCAACACGTTTTATTGATTTCATCAGGTTTGGGATCTGGCAAGAGGTTTCATTGAATTTATGACTGTTAAATGTTAAACTGTAACTTTGGGTAACCTATAGTTAGATGTTTATTAAAGATTATGTAACTCTTCCATACATGGGCGGAGGGTAAGACACAGACTTTGCATTGGCTAATATTGTATTTTCTCAAATCAGATGCTGATGGGAAGTTAAGTGTGAAATTTGGGGTCCTCTTCCGAGATGACAAGTGCGCCAACCTCTTCGAAGCATTAGTAGGAACTCTCAAAGCTGCGAAACGAAGGAAGATTGTTACGTACCCAGGAGAACTACTTCTGCAAGGTGTTCACGATGATGTTGACATTATATTGCTGCAAGATTAATGTGGTCGGCATATCATTGTTTATTGTTTTTTTTTTTCAGGTAAACTGGAATATTTTTGAGTCAAAGGACAAACATGATCATACTTAATGTATTTTTATAGAACTTTGTAAACAAAATGAGACTCATTTTAAAAGTCTGTCTTTTTTATATCTTAAAAGAAAATTTATGTATTACACTGTAAAATAAACAAAACCTATTCTTTTTCTCAGGAATCTGGCTGGAAAATGTAGGCACTGAGGCTTTTTGGGTGGGCATGTGAGTTGTTTCATAAATCATTCATAGATGATTGCTAAAGATAATTGACATTCTGTGAAAGCAAGAAACAAACTGAAGACCAGTTCCCACACAGAATATTATAATGTTTATGTAATAAAGATATGTAACTATCTTCAAAATGCCTTACTGTTTTATTTTGTCTTTGAAGATTTAATGCACCTCTCAGAATTGAAATTTCATGTCAAGAATAGGTAACTGCAGTGAAAGTTAATTTAATTTGAAGAAAAATTCTCTTAAAGTTACAGAGTAGTTTTTAAATTATAACGTAGGGAAAGTTAGTGTTATGATTGGGCCCTATGAATAAGTAATTGATTTTGATGCCTATTGTTTGCTTATTATTATTGAGTTGAGGGACACGCTAAAACATGTAACCTAAAAACTTCACTTTATAACTGGGTTAGTTAAACCCTCCTGACACAGTCCAGGATTGTCTATATTAGCATGTTGTAACCTGTAGGACATACGGGACTGAAAATGATAAAGAATCTCAAGGAGGGTAAAATTGGTGACAGCTATGACAGTTGGAAAAGGTATCACAGAGGAGGCAGAATTTGAATGATCAGTGTTGGTTATCCAGCGAGGAAAAATGGGACTGGTGAGGGTGATGACTCAAGGTAAGAGAGAGGGGCATGAATTAGCAAGGCATGCTCTTGTGAAAGGTCAGAGGCTGTCAGGTTGACAGGAATGTTAGGGAGAGAGGTGATTCAGGTTGGGTTATTAAGGTGGAACCCAGGAAGCCAGAGAAGACTGAACAGAACTCGGAGCAGGGAATTTCCATGATGAAAATGATGTTTAGTGAAGGTCGCTGTGGCACCGATTGGTAACTGGGGTGGATTGTAAAGAGTAAAAATTCCGTCAGACAAGCCAGCTGAAACATTGCTTAGGATTCTCAAGAGGCTGGATGATAATGGAAGGGCAAAGGAAGGATGGACCTCAAGCTCATTTTGAAGGAAATTGAAACCATCATTAGTACCCTTTCTATTGTGTGACAGGACCTCAATTCAAACTAGATTAAACAACAGAATTCACTAGCACTTCATAGTCATTGCTAATGTTTATTGAGCATTTACTATGCTAATAATCATAACCTTGTGAGGTAGGAATTAATATTATCTCCCATTTTATAGATGAGGTAAGAGAGGCACAGAAAAGTTAAGTATTTGTCCAGGTTCACCTACCTAGACAATGGCTGAGTTGGGATTTTGTATTTGAGTTACTAATTGGTGATGAGTCCAGGGATGCGATGGACTTCAGGCATGGCTGGCTCTGGGGACTCAAACGATGTTGCCAAAACTCTGTTTTTCCACGTTGACCCTTAACACCTTTAGTTCAATTTCATTATCTTTCTACTCTAAATGGGCTTTCTTCATATAGCTGGGATGATACCTGCTGGTGGTTGCAAATTTATAAACTCCTAGATTAACAACCATGGTGGAAAGCATATTTATTCTCTCTGATGAGTTCTAAGAGGTAGCTCAAAACTACCTCTTTGGCCAATATCATGTACCAGGGGGATGAGACACAATGAATTGACAGGCCTAGGTCACATCTGAGTAAAGGTGGGTAAGATCCTCACCTCAAATAGAGATGTAGTTCCCCAAAGAAAAGGATGAGGGGTATGTGGGAATGACATAAATTCACTATAGATACAAGAGACCTTTAGAAGGAAGTCAAAACCACGTGGCAAGGGAAAGTAGGTAAATGAAAAGGAATAGTCAAAAGCCACCGCCATGTGTGGGCTCAGTGACTGACAGTGTTAACAGACAGGGAAATTGGATGGAGCAAGAGGCCTGGCTTTAGGGCAAGTTTTATTTGAGCACAGTGAGCTTGTGGTTAGAGGAAATGTGTTGTAAGCAGGTGAGGATTTTCTGGAACTCAAGTGAAGGTTCAGGAGTGCAGACAAACTTGAGAATTAAGGTTCAAGTTTGATTTTCATCTCCATTTTGATACATACAGATTATCATTAGTCTGTCTTTATTTTTATCACTGAGTTGAAAAATTAACTGTCATGCACTTAGAAAACACAGAAGACACAGTGCAGGCTTTGTGAAAGCCTAGGCTGAAAAATTGAAACAACAGTTAGGGAAAAGCAATCTTGGAAACGTGTCTAATGAAACTTTTTTTGAGAGGAGGCAGACATCTTATAACCAAAGACTTTAAAAAAACACTACAGAAGTAAGTTGAAATAGTTACTCAGTATGTCACTTTGTTTACAGTCTTCTTGGTGACTATCAAATGAAGTTTGACAGTTTCAAAGCATAATAATTTAGAATTTGATACCTATCTTCCAGGGAGGTTATATCCATGAGATTTCTTGGAGAAAATTGGCAGATTAGCATTCTTATCTACCACTGACTTTTCATAATACAGATATTGATCAACTTACGACCTATGCAATTTACGACCATTTGACTTTATGATCACAATCGTTAGCCACGACTGCTCCACATCTGGCAGCATAACCATTGCCCGGCTGGGTGTACGACAGTGCGGACCAGCTTCCAGCAGCATTACCATCTCCGCGTGCACCATTTCAACTGTTATCCCAGATTCAGTACAGCAATTTGTGTTTTGTGTCTTGGATATTTTTCATCAAACCCCTCCCAAGATGTCTACGAAGAGGGACTACACCTCAGCCTGCCAAGAAGGAAAGAAAGGCCATCGATCTCCACATGAAAATGAGCACGGGCTCATCTGACTTGAGCTTGGGTTCACCAGCTTGAGTGCAGGGGCGCTGGCTTGAGCATGGGATCATAGTCATGACCCTATGGTCACTGGTTTGAACCTAAGGTCACTGGCTTGAGCAAGGGGCCACTCACTCTGCTGTAACCCCCTGGTCAAGGCACATATGAGAAAGCAATCAATGCACGAGTACGAAAGAGGAAAGAAAGTGAATGTGATCGCACATGTTTATGAAAAAAACAACTCTGGTAACCCCAACTGCTGTCTCAGATGACGATATCAACGATCTGCAGCCAAGCACCAGCGGCCAACAAAATGTTTCGTACATGTTTATATATTTTGATATGTTTTGCAATTAGAAAAATGTTTCTTAGGGTATTTTTTACACCTGTATTTTGTATTTTTGTATGCACCTGTATTTTGTAATTTTGTATGTTTTGCAAATATTAAACCAGTTGTACTGGTAATGCAGCATTTTACTTAAACCTGATAAATGTAAAAATAAGAAACAAAATGGTGTAGAGATGACAAAAATAGCATAAAATGAACAAAGAAAATTATGATATATAACAATAATGAAAGAAAAATTATGATAAAATATGACTTAAAGATTTTTATAACATCATTTCACAGTACTGTACATATAGCCTACTCAACTTACGACTACATCATGTTATGACCTGTCTCTCGGAACCAATTGTGGTCATAAGTTGAGTACTAGCTGTACAGTTTTATATACAGTGGTACCTTAAGATACATGTTTAATTCGTTCTGTCACCAAGCTCATAAGTCAGTCAACTCATATATCAAACAAATTCCTCCCATTTAAAATAACTGAAATAGATTTAATTCATTCCAGCCCTGTGAAACATCCTGAAACCATCCTAAATTATGAAAAAAGACATGATTTTAATTAAACACACATATATACTTTACCAACACATAACAAAATATATGAAATAAAAGAAAAAAGTGTTATTTAGTACTGTATTTTTACCTTGGAGACAGACGAGTGGGGCTAACAGAGGTGAATGGTGGAGGAAGAGGGAGGGAGGAAAGGATGCAGGCACTGTAGACACATAAACGAAAACTGTACTTTCTTAACACTAAATGTAAACAAAACTGCATTTTCTTTACTTTAAACAAAACTAAAACTGCACTTTCTTTACTTAAAATGAAACCACAAAATTTAATTGTAAAATAATGCACTTTCTTAACTTTAAACTTAACCTAAGCTTAACATTACGTATTTTTCATTTAATCATCACCTGTTTTTGCCTTTTTGGCTACACTTTTGGCACTTTCACTTGCAGAACTTTTGAATAAAAATCTATCCAAAGAGGTTTGCTTTTGCCTGCCTTTTAAAATGTTATGGAAATGTGACAAACAAGTGTCATTAAAAAGTGCTGAAGCACAACCAGTTGAAACTTTTTCTGGGTGTTTCTTTTCAATGAAACTTGAAAGTTTCTCCCACATTGCCAGCATGTCTTTAATTTCACTTGTAGAAAACACTTCCTCCGACTCTACCTCCTCCTCACTACTAATCTCTTGCAGAAGCTCCATATGTTGCATCATCTGTAGCTCCTTCAACTCCTCAGTTGAGAGTTCCTCCTCATGTTCCTCAACGAGCTCATTTATGTCACCTTCATCTACCTCCAGACCCATTGTCTTTCTGAGGGACACAATCTCCTCCAACGCTTCTACCTCAGTCTCAGTCTCTGGTTCGAATCCTTCGAAGTCCCTGTCTGCAACAACATCAAGCCATAACTATTTCCATGCTGAGTTCAAGGTTCTTCTTGTAACCTCTTGCCATGCCAAGTCAATAATGCGTAAACATATCACAATGTTGTAGTGATATTTCCAAATCTCTCGAAGTGTTAGAATTGTATTCTCGGTCACTTCAAAGCAGCAGCAGAACAAGTGCTTTGTGTAAAGCTTTTTAAAGTTGGAAATGACCTGCTGACCTATAGGTTGCAAGATTGAAGTCATGTTGGGTGGGAGGTAGAGGACTTTCACGAATTTGAACTCATCAAGAATGTCATCTTCAAGACCAGGTGGGTGGGCTGGTGCATTATCAAGGATTAGTAATGCTTTCATCGGGAGTTTATTTTCTTGAAGATATTTCTTCACTGCAGGACCAAAGATGAGATTTACCTATTCAATAAAAAAACTGCTGCGTAACCCATGCCCTAGCATTGGCACACCACATAACCTGCAGTTTTTCTTTAAGAATCTTGTGAGTTTTAAAAGCTCGAGGATTTTCAGAATGATACACTAGCAGTGACTTTACTTTACAGTCACGGCTAGCATTTGCACACAAGGCAAGGGTCAGACGGTCCTTTATGGGTTTATGGCCTGGTAGCTTCTTCTCCTCTGTGGTGATGAAAGTCCTCTGGGGCATTTTTTTTTCCCAAAACAATCCTGTTTCGTCACAGTTGAACACTTTTTGGGGGAGGTAGCCTTTCTTTGCTATAAGTGCAGCAAAGTGTGCAATGTACTCCTCAGCTGCCTTAATGTCAGCACTCTCAGCTTCACCATGCCTCACCACCGAGTGGATGCCAGATCTCTTCTTGAAATTTTCAAACCAGTTGTGACTTGTCTTAAACGTATCTTCTGCTGCCTCTTTTTAGGTTGATGGTTCTTTCTTCTTCAAGTTGCTGTAAATAATACGTGCCTTTTCACATATTACAGTCTCTGTCACTGTATCCTGCTAGCTCTTTCTCTTTCACCCACACCAGCAGAAGCTGCTCCATTTCTTCATGGATATTTGTCCTTAATTGGGACAGAATTGTAGTTCCTTTCGCTGGATTTGTGCTTTTGATGGCATCCTTTTGTTTAAGGATGGTACAAATTATAGATGTATTGCAGTCATACAGCCTTGCCAGTTCAATCACTTGTACACCATGCTCCTGTTTTTCTATTATTTCTTGCTTTACTTCTATCGACATCATTCTCTTCTTCTTCTCACCACTGTCCGTTACACTCATTTTCTTTGGCCCCATGATATCACACAAAGAAAGTTAGTAGGCCCTGGCCGGTTGGCTCAGTGGTAGAGTGTCGGCCTGGCGTGCAGAAGTCCCGGGTTCGATTCCCAGCCAGGGCACACAGGAGAAGTGCCCATCTGCTTCTCCATCCCTCCCCCTCTCCTTCCTCTCTGTCTCTCTCTTCCCCTCCCGCAGCTGAGGCTCCATTGGGGCAAAGATGGCCCCGGCGCTGGGGATGGCTCCTTGGCCTCTGCCCCAGGCGCTAGAGTGGCTCTGGTCGCGGCAGAGTGACGCCCCGGAGGGGCAGAGTATTGCCCCCTGGTGAGCGTGCTGGGTGGATCCCGGTCGGGTGCATGCGGGAGTCTGTCTGACTGTCTCTCCCTATTTCCAGCTTCAGAAAAATACACACACAAAAAAAGTAAAAAATGCAAAAATGATGCAAGAATGAGTACAGTGCATGAGATTCCACTTGACTCTGCAGGTAACACGTGAGAAAGAACGAGATGTTGGTGTTGTGCTGCTGATATTAAACCCGTGCGCCAACACGCCAACTAGTGGCAGCTTCCCAAATGACGACTTGTATCTTGGAATTTCACTCGGATCTTGAACCGAGTCACAGCTCGTATCTTAAAAATTTGTATATTGGTCTGCTCATATCTAAGGTACCACTGTACTTATCTTTAGGTTTGAGATTCTTTTATAACAACTTCATATATGGGCAATAATTTTCTCTTATTTGTATCATAGTCTTAAAATTTTTAAATCATAAATTTGTTGTGCGTTTTCTTGAGCCAGATTCACAGTGCAAATAATCTTTTTGGGGATAAACTAAATTCCAGTTAATCATTTCAGTAATGAGTGCTATCGGCTATAGGTGGGTGGGAGTTTATTTTATCCACAAAATGAAAATATATAGCATCTACTTTGAGCAAGTCACTGTAGTAGGCATTATGGATTATTAAAGCAAAGCCAAATAAGAATAAAATTTGATTCTAATATTCAAAGAGTAATAATTTGCACAATGTATATTGAGTATAGAAGCTTTGTGTAAATGATAGAGGAATACAGGTTCACAAATGATCAATTATCCCCAGGGGAAGCTGAGATGAAGAATAGTTTGTCTTAAAACAGACGAATGATTGGGAAGGACTTTACTGGTGGTTGCTAGTGCCTACAAAGGTAGGGAAAGGCAAGTAACTATAGGAAGGAAGAAAGGAGGAATACTGAGCTGGGGCTGGAAAAAATGGTGACAGCATTATTTAGAGCACTTGAGATAGAAAAAAACAATTCTAAATATATGTCTTGATAATGATGAATTGTAAAGAGCTGTGAAAAACTTGTATGAAATAATTTGATAAGTATCACTATTTATGATGCAAATTTAGTTTGTAAATTTGTAAAGCCAGTAGCCGGGGCCACCATCACAGCCGCCTGGCCCGTGCAGGTTCTGGTTTGATTCATATAGACGGTAATGAAACAACAGAGCCAAGAATTGGTGGGCCATCAGCTTTAATCCTAGCTTGCACCCAGCGGGCAAGAAATATACACAGTGGGAAAACACTTCCCTTTCCATTCAGGGCTCCCAAAGCCACTGACTTATTCGAGTTTCCTAAAATCAAAGTTATTTACCTCACCAGCCTTATTCACCTCTGTTCTCCATCTCTTTCTCTCTGCACAAACTCTACACAAACTGTCCTCTCCTTCAGCACTCCACCATCTTGGCTACTTCTCCTCTCCTCCAAGTGGCCACTCTCTGCTCTCCTCTAGCATCAGCTACTCCTAGAACGTAATCACTCTTCTCCCAGAACAAAGTGATCTCTCTTCCTTTTAAAACCTTTTTGCACGAAAACCCTCCCTCAACACATATTAACATAATCACGCCCATCCCAAGCAAGAAGGCAACTAATATTATCACCTGGGTGATGGGCTTTCACATGGGCAGCGCCATCTTTAACAAAGTGAGCATAATATATTTTATCTGCCCAACAAAGTTCTATAACAGCTCTATTTTGTATATTGAGATTCTATAAGAAAATCTATAATTATAGCTTATCATTTTATAGTGACTGACTGGTAATTGAAAAATTGAAGTCACCACTTTTGCACTCAAATTTCCTTCAGTGCTCTTTTTTTTTCACGCATTTCTTTTATTTTAATGTTTTTTTTTTTCAGTGTTCTTTTTTTTTAAAATTTTAATTGGGTGACATTGATAAATCAGGGTACATATGTTCAGAGAAAACATCTCCAGGTTATTTTGACATTTGATTATGCTGCATTCCCATCACCCAAAGTCCAATTATCTTCCATCACCTTCTAACTGGTTTTCTTTATGCCCTTCCCCTCCCCCAACCGCCTCCCTGTCCTCCCTCCACCCCGTAACCACCACACTCTTGTCCATGATTCTGAGTCTCATTTTTATGTCCCACCTATGTATGGAATCATATAGTTCTTAGTTTTTTCTGATTTACTTATTTCATTCAGTATAATGTTATCAAGGTCCATCCATGTTGTTGTAAATGATCCGATGTCATCATTTCTTATGGCTGAGTAGTATATATGTACCAAAGCTTTTTAATCCACTCGTCAACTGACAGACACTTGGGCTGTTTCCAGATCTTCGCTACTGTGAACAATGCTGCCATAAACATGGGGGTGCATTTCTTCTTTTGAAACAGTGCTATGGTGTTCTTGGGGTATATTCCAAAAAGTGGAACAGCTGGGTCAAAAGGCAGTTCAATTTTTAATTTTTTGAGGAAGCTCCAACTGTTTTCCACAGTGGCTGCACCAGTCTGCATTCCCACCAGCAGTGCAGGAGGGTTCCCTTTTCTCCACATCCTCGCCAGCACTTAATTCTGTGTTGTTTTGTTGATGAGCACCATTCTGACTGGTGTGAGGTGGTATCTCACTGTGGTTTTAATTTGTATTTCTCTAATGATTAGTGATGTTGAGCATTTTTTTTCATGTGCCTATTGGCCATCTGTATGTCCTCTTTGGAGAAGTGTCTATTCATGTCTTTTGCCCATTTTTGGATTGGATTGTTTGTCTTCCTAGTATTGAGTTTTACAAGTTCTTTATAAATTTTGGTTATTAACCCCTTATCAGATGCATTGTCAAATATGTTCTCCCATTGTGTAGTTTGTCTTTTTATTCTGTTCTTATTTTCTTTAGCTGCACAAAGCTTTTTAGTTTGATATAGTCCCATTTGTTTGTCCTGTCTTTTATTTCACTAGCCCGTGGACATAAATCGGCAAATATACTGCTGCAAGAGATGTCAGAGAGCTTACTGCCTATGTTTTCTTCTAAGATGCTTATGGTTTCATGGCCTACATTTAAGTCTTTTATCCATTTTGAGTTTATTTTTGTAAATGGTGTAAGTTGGTGGTCTAATTTCATTTTTTAGCAGGTAGCTGTCCAATTTTCCCAACACCATTTGTTAAAGAGACTGTCTTTACTCCATTGTATGCTCTTACCTCCTTTGTCAAATATCAGTTGTCCATAAAGGTATGGGTTTATTTCTGGTTCTCTGTTCTGTTTCATTGATCTATATGCTGTTCTTATGACAGTACCAGGCTGTTTTGAGTACAATGGCTCTGTAGTATAACTTGATATCCAGAAGAGTGATACTTCCCACTTTATTCTTCTTTTTCAAGATTGCTGAGGCTATTCATGTTCTCTTTTGGTTCCATATAAATTTTTGGAATATGTGTTCTATATCTTTGAAGTAAGTCATTGGTATTTTAATTGGTATTGCATTAAAATTTTAAATTGTTTTGAGTAATATAGACATTTTAATGATGTTTATTCTTCCTAACCATGAGCAATGTATATGCTTCCACTTGTTTGTATCTTCCCTGATTTTTTTTAATCAATGTTTTATCATTTTCCAAGTACAAGTTTTTAATCTCCCTGGTTAAATTTAGTCCTAGGTACTTTATTTTTTTGGTTGTAGTGGTGAAGAGAATTGCTTCCTTAATTTCTCTTTCTGACAGTTCATTGTTAGTGTATAAAAATGCCTCTGATTTCTGAGTTTTAATTTTATATCTTGCCAACTTGCTGAATTCATTTATCAGGTCCAGTAGTTTTTTGACTGGACTTCAGGGTTTTCTATATACAGTCTCATATCATCGGCAAATAATGATAGTTTTACTTCTTCTTTTCCAATTTTGATGCCTTTTATTTTTTTTTCTTGTCTGATTGCTGTGGCTAGGACTTCCAGAACTATGTTGAATAAGAGTGGTGAAAGGGAGCACCCCATGCCTTATTCCTAATCTTAAGGGGATTGCTTTTAATTTTTGTCCATTAAGTATGATGTTGGCTGTGGGTTTGTCATAGATGGCTTTATCATGTTGAGGTACGTTCCCTGTATTCCCACTTTGCTGAGAGTTTTGATCATGAATGGGTGCTGGATTTTATCAAATGCTTTTTCTGAATCTATTGAAATTATCATGTTGTTTTTCTCCTTCCTTTTGTTTATGTGATAATCACATTGATTGATTTGCGAATATTGTACCAGCCTTGCTTCCCAAGAATAAATCCCACTTGATCATGGTGTATGATTTTTTTTTATATATTGATGGATCTGGTTTGCTAATATTTTGTTGAGGATTTTAGCATCTAAATTCATCAGGGATATTGGCCTATAATCTTCTTTCTTTGTGTTGTCTTTGCCTGGTTTTGGAATCAGAATTATGCTCACCTCATAAAAGGAGCTTGGAAGTCTTCCTTCCTCTCGAATTTTTTGAAATAGCTTGAGAAAGATAGGAGTTAGTTCTTCTTTTAATATTTGGTATAATTCACTTGTGAAGCAATCAGGTCCAGCACTTTTTTTTTTCCGGGAGTTTTTTGATAACTGTTTCAATCTCATTTGTTGTAATTGGTCTGTTTAGGTTTTCTGATTCTTCGAGATTAATTTTTTGAAGATTATATATATGTTTCAAGGAATTTGTCCATTTCATCTAGGTGTCTAGTTTTTTGGCATTCAGTTCTTCATAGTATTTTCTTACAATATTTTGTATTTCTGTTGTGTCAGTTGTTATTTCTCCACTCTCATTTCTAATTTTCTTTATTTGAGTCCTCTCTCTTTTTTCTTGGTGAGTCTGGTTAAAGGTTCATCAATCTTGTTTACCTTTTCAAAGAACCAGATCCTAGTTTCATTGATCCTCTGTATTGTTTCTTTAGCCTCTATGTAATTTATTTCCACTCTGATCTTTATTACTTTCTTCCTTCTACTACCTCTGGGCTTTACTTGCTGTTCTTTTTCTAGTTCTTTTAGATGCAGGGTCAAGTTGTTTATTTGAGCTTTTTCTAGCTTCTTAAGGTATGCCTGTAATGCTATGAACTTCTCTCTCAGTACTGCTTTTGCTATGTCCCATAAATTTTGAGTTGATGTATGCTCATTATTGTTTGTTTCTAGGAATTTTTAAAATTTCTTGTTTAATCTCATTGTTAACCCATTTGTCATTTAATAACATGCTATTTAGTTTCCAAGTGTTTGAGTATTTTTCAGTTTTTCTGATGTGGTTGATTTCTATTTTCATGCCATTTTGATCAGAGAAAGTACTCGATATGATTTCAATCTTCTTAAATTTGTTGAGACCGCTTTTTTGCCCTAACATGTGGTCTATCCTAGAGAATGTACCATGAGCATTTGAAAAGAATGCATATTCTGCTGCTTTAGGGTGAAAGATTCTGAAGATATTTATTAAATCAAGTTGATCTAGTGTATCCTTCAAGTCTGCTGTTTCTTTGTTAATTTTTTTTTCTTGAGGATCTATCTAATGATGTTAGTGAGGTATTGAAATTCCCTACAATTATAGTATTGCTGTTGATCTTGCCCTTTAAATCCATCAAAATCTGCTTTATATATTTAGGTGCTCTTATATTAGGTGTGTAGATATTTATAACGGTTATATCTTCCTGTTGCATGGCTCCTTTTATCATTATGTAGTGACCTTCTTTATCTCTTACTATAGCCTCGGTTTTAAAGTCCATTTTGTCTGATGTAAGTATTGCTACCCCAGCTTTTTTTTCATTTCCATTTGTGTGAAATATTTTTTTCCATCCTTTTATCTTAAGTCTATGTGCATCTTTTGTTTTAAGGTGTGTCTCTTGTAGACAGCATATGTATGGGTCCTGTTTTCTTATCCATGCAGCTACCCTATGTCTTTTGATCGGATCATTAAATCCATTTACATTTAAGGTTATTATTGATATATAGTTGTTTATTGCCATTTTATTCTTTAAAACTGTATTTCTCTTTTGCTATATTGTTTTTCCCCTTTGATCTGTTTACAACAGGCCTCTTAGCATTTCTTGCAGCATTGATTTGGTTGTAGTGAATTCTCTGAGTTTTTTTTTTTTGTCTGGAAAGATTTTTATTTCTCCTTCAATTTTAAATGATAACCTTTCTGGATAAAGTAGTCTTGGTTGTAGGCTCTTGTTCTGCATTATTTTGAATATTTCTTGCCATTCCCTTCTGGCCTCAAGTGTTTTTATTGAGAAATTGGAAGTCATCCTTATGGGGTCTCCTTTGTAGATGATAGTCTTTTTTTCTTTAGCAGCTTTTAATATTTCCTCTTTATCACTTAGCTTTGGTATTTTAATTATGATGTGTCTTGGTGTAGATTTCTTTGAGTTTCTCTTTAATGGAGTTCTCTGTGCTTCTTGAACTTGTGTGACTTTTTCCTGCATCAATTTAGGGAAGTTTTTCAGCTATGATATGTTTGAACAAAGTCTCTATGTCTTGTTCTTTCTCTTCTTCTTCAGGATCCCCTATGATGCGGATGTTATTTCTCTTCATATTGTCACAGAGCTCTCTTAAAATTTCTTCAGACTTTTTGAGTCTCTATTCTTTATTCTGCTCTGCTTCCGTGCCTTCATTTATCTTGTCCTCTAACTCACTGATTTGATTCTCAACTTCATTCATCCTGCTTTTAATTCCTTCCATTGTGTTCTTCATTTCTGATATTGTATTTGTCATTTCTGACTGATTCTTTTTTATTATTTCAATGTCCTTTTTTATATTTGCTATCTCTTTACTTAGGTGTTTGTAATGACTGTCTATTGTTGTCTAAGATCTTTGAGCATCCTAACAATCATTATTTTAAACTCTGCATCTGGTAATTTGGTTATATCTGACTCATTCAGGTCCCTTTCTGGGGATTTCTCTTGATTCATTTGTGTTGCATTTCTCTGCCTTCTCATTTTGTCTGTATAAAAGAAGGTTTTGTCACTGGAGTCCATTGGGTGTGGCTTCTGTGTACCCTAGGTGTGGACTGTCTGCAGGCCTGCCACCCCCTTTGCTGATGCTGCCTAGGGCGTTCGGGTATGGGCGTTGCCAGTGTCAGCCCACTGGGGCTCTTGTTGTGGTTTCTGCCTCTCCTTCACGGGAGGGGCTGTGATCACGTGCTTGGGTGTACAAACCTCGGTGGCCTGGGTCTTCACCCTGACCCCAGGGGTGGGGTTGTGCACCATGCCCAGGTCACAAGCCTCGGCCTTGAGGGCAAGGGTGAGCACCTTTGCTCAGCTGTGGGTCTTCACCTGATTCTAGGATTTTGCCCTGACCTTGCAGGAGGAGCTTGCTCTTGGGATGACTGCAAGCCTTGGCTCCACAGGCCTGGCGGGACTGCATGTCCACGCTCAGTAGCAGAACTCCACCTGTTCTGGGCTTTTGCTCCACCCCCGCGGGAGGAGCCAGCTCCCTCATCAGGCCACAAGCCTCGGTTCCATAAGCGGGCGGGCGAGAAGAGGCTGCGCTCCTGCACCCTTGCTAAAGGGCTGGTCTCTGACCCTTCCGGGGTTCCCGCCCTTCTCCCAGCAGGCTGGATTGCAGACAGCCCACAGCTAGGCTTGACCACTTTCACACGTCCCCTCCTCCCCAGCTGGACAAGAGTGAGCTCAGACCTGAACCTCAGTGGTGGCCAGCTGGCTTCTGGCCTTGCCAACAGAACCATGCTTCCATGTCCCGCCGCCACCCACCCTCCAGCAAGCCCTCAGCTGGGTGGGAGGGGGTGCTTCAGCTCAGACCCTGAGATTCAATATTGTAGTCCTGAAAGCTCCCTCCTTCTAAGCGATTCTTCTCTAAGTACCGTGGGAGAGCTTGTTTGGCTGGTGTTCTGCTTCCCTTTGCTGGTATTGCTGTTTCCAGGGGAAATATTCACTTCAGATTTGGGGAGTGACTTGTCCCAGGGGTTAGGGTGGCTGTCTCTCAAGGTGTTTCTCCTTGTGCCTCTTAGATTACACTCTCTTTCTGCTGCTCCAGTCCTCTCCTCTCTCCCCATCCCCTGGAGCCCCAGGTGAGTGGTTGTGAGAGAGGTTTTCTGCGCAGTCCCTTTAAGAAGAATCTTGGGTCTGAGAAATCAGTCTCCTTCTCACAAACAGTATCCTGACTTGTTTCCAGATAAATACTGTCCATTCGCCTCTTCTAGGCTCTGGGACTGCAGGCTGGGGCTTTGTTCCTGGGGCTCAGGACCCTCCCCTCTCTGCTAAACTCACTTCCTGCCATGTGTGTTTCTCCTGGCTGCCGTTTGCTCTGGGTAGCTGGGCAGCCCTCTCTGCATTTCTGCTTTTCCTACTAGTTTCAGTGTGGCTTCTTCAGTGTTCCTTGGTTGAAGAGTCCTCTAAGTTTAGTCAAAAGTTGGTTTTTCCAGATGATGGTTCTTAAAATTAAGTTGTAATCCACTTTGGTTCTGGGAGGTGGAAGTTGGTACGTTCGCCTACTCCATCGCCATCTTGTCGTCCTTCAGTGCTCTTTACAGAAAATCCAGCACCGCTTTTTGTCCTGGAGACACAATTTAAAGACAAATTATAGAAATGCTGATTTGAGGAACTTGTCTTAAATGAGCAATAACATCTCATATTTTTTCTATGATCTGAGCTGCTTCCTACAGCTCCAGACAATGAGGAGCAAAAGGCCAGTAGACTGATAGACAAATACAAATGTGATGGTTAAGGAATAAGTTTTTCTGTATGGCATGTGGTACTGGGTTCATTGAATTATAGCCTCTTATCTCTAGAAAAGTCAAGAGAAAGGCAGGTACCATTATTTATGATCAAGTAATCTTGAGTTTTCCTTAGCAAAAGATATAAATAACTCTGCAAAGAAAACTCACTCCTCAGAAGCTTTATATGCTGAGAAATCGAAAGCAAGCATATTTTTCTGGAAGACAATTTCACCCAAAAACCCATATCTTGTAGCTTTTGTTCATTTCAAGCAGCCTTGACAACAACAACAACAACTATATATATATATATATATATATTTTTTTTTTTTCCTGTAGTTCTCCATTTAGGAAGGAATTTTGGGTTAGAGGAATGGAGACTCACTTAGCTGGATATCGGGGAGACTCTCAGGTGTATTCATGGCAATTAGGAAGGGAACTCACTGTAATCCAACAGGGGGACATGTGTCCTAGAGGGGTTTCTGGCGATGTGGGACACCTAACCATAGAGCCTCAGAATGGCTTTTGTAGCTCTTTCAGCATCTAAATTCTCCAGAGATTCTGAGAGAGTAAAGTTGGGTGGGGCCCAAGCATCTCCCCAGGAAGTGTCTCACAGGCTGACTGCAATGAGCAACTCTGGGGAAAAAAATCATTCTTTGGCCTGTTCAAGCTTTCCTGTTAATAACACCTCTCAGTTTGTTTTCATGGATCCAGTTCTGTCTTGGTTTCTCCTCTTGCTTCTGATTAGACTCCACATCCTTTATTTTTTCTCTAATTCAAAGCTTCTACTTGCTCTGTAGTTTGCTCCCTCATTGCTCTGATTTATTAGTGTCACTTGCTTCTAGCTGTCTTATATGCTGTATGTCTGAGTTAAATGCTTCACATAAAGAGTCAGTATCTCAGCTTGTCCCTAGTTAACAGATCTTTTTGTGCCAAGTCACTCATTTGGTCATTTGCCAGTTTAAGGATTGATTGGGTCAGCTGCCCTCCCCTGGTCCAATCAGTTATAGCTGAAAACAAGGACGGGGAAGGTGTGCAGCTTCCAGCCACTGTGACAGGGTCTGTGAGCTCAGTTGTCATAGGTCTTTGGATCTGGTGAGCAGTATGATTGCATTTTAACAAGACTTCCTTCAGAGATTCTCTGTATTGATGGTAGACTGACTATGAACATAGTAACTTCCAATTTGGAGAATATGCATAAAAAAATTCCCTCCATATACTGTTAGTATCCATGATTAAGAAAATATATACTACAAAATATGAAAAGCTACTGTGACTTCAGTAAAAATTTTAAATGAATTTTCATTGTATTAATCATAAGATCAGTATTTATACTTTAAAGATAATGCTGCATATATTTATGTATACAAGGTACATCATTTATCCACAGCAAATGCTTGGCACACGTATGATTTTCTGGATTCCTTGAAATTACTCTTTGGCTCCTTAGGGGTGCTCTGCCCAGAGGTTAGGAATGATTTGTGATATAATAACCACATATCTTATATCAGGAAAGCCTGCATTTGAGCCTCAGGGCTTACTATTTAACTAACTTCATTTCTCGGAGTAAGTGGTAGTTCTACATTTCCTCCTCTGGAATCAGGGGAGGCTTGTAACTGCTTTAACAAATGGAACACAGTAGGAGTAATGCTAGTGATTTCAGAGGGTAGGTAAGTGGCCAACAATGTTGAGAGTGAGGCAGGGCTTCAGGAGTGTCTTGATAAAACAAATCAATGATGTCACCCAAATCCTGTTTTTTTTCCTGTTTATACATCTGCCTTCCGTGATATCATTTTCATCGATTACATTTTAAGTCTGACTTTCTTCCCGGTCAAAAAATAGCTGGAAACAATGCCTGGGGTCACACAGCTCCTGAGAGAGAGAGAGAGAGAGAGAGAGAGAGAGAGAGAGAGAGAGAATGAAAATGGAGCTCTGAGGTGGAAAATGGCGCATCAGAAGTTATCAACTACCTTCTAGTGCTATTGTTGAGAAGTCAGGTGGCATCCTAATTCCTTATTCTTTTGTGACTTTCTTTGTAGTGGAAACTTTTAGGATCTTTTTATCCCTGGTGTTCTAAAGTTTTGCTGTGTTGTACCTTGGTATGGATAATTTTTCTAATCTTTTATTTTGGGCATTGAATTGACTCAATCTGGAAAGTTATGTTTTTTAGTTTTGAGAAGTTTCCTTCTGTTATTTCTTTGATAGTTTCTTTAACTCCATTTATTCTGTTTATGCTTTCTTTCTGGAATTCTTTTTAGTTAGATGTTGGGCACTTCTGAATTGATACTCTACTTTTCTCTCCTATCTTGTGTCTTTTTATTCTTTTTTAAAGAGAGTTAGTTTGATTTATTAAAATTAATAATTACAATTATTATTATTTTTATTCAGTGAGAAGAGGAGAGGTAGAGACAGACTCCCGCATGTGCCCCAACTGAGATCGCCCAGCAAACCCATTAAGTGGTGATGTTCTGCTGATCTGGGGCATTGCTCTGTTGCTCAGCAACTGAGCTCTTCTTAGGGCCAAGGCAGAGGCCATGGAGCCATCCTCAGTGCTTAGTGCCAATTCACTCCAATTGAGCCTTGGCTGCAGGAGAGGAAGAGAAAGAGAGAAGCAAGAGGGGTAGGGGTGAAGAAGCAGATGGGTGCTTCTCCTATGTGCCCTGACCAGGAATTGAAGCTGGGACATTCACATGCAAGGTTGAAGCTCTACCACTGAACAAACTGTCCAAGGCCAATAAGTATAATTCTATTTTTGTATTTTAATTTACATCCTTTTTAAAAATAATACCATTCTGCATGGCCCCAGATAGGCAGAGCATTGGCTTCAGAAGAGGGTTGCTGGGTGGATCCTGGTCGGGATGCATGCAGGACTCTGTCTCTCTATCTCCCCTCCTTGCACTTGGAAAAGAAGAAAAAACAAAGAAAAACATCGCATTCTGTTCTGTTTCATGACTACAATATCTTGTCTCATCTTTCTGAGGATTATTAATCATGATATTTTTCATTGATATTTTTTCTACCCCCTGTATTGTCTCTTTCAATTGATGTCCTTATTTCAATTAGTTTTTATCTCTTTTTTGTTTGTTTGTTTTTGAAGGAGAATTTACTCAAATACCTAGAGATTTTTGGCTGTTTATTAACATTTAATTTAAAAACTGTTAAGAGGCTCTGAATTGGTTGGCAGTTTTTGCCAATTTGGAATAGTGAGCTTTGCTATATGATAATCAGATGGTAAGCACACTTTTCATTATAAAAATCCCAAACATCAACATTATAGATTTTGTGTTTTTTGTTTTTGTTTGTTTATTTTTCTCTGAAGCCATTCATTTTCTCTTGAGAAGAATTCAGCTATCTCCTGCCTGGGTGTATCTCGTGGGTGCTGGCGTTCAGGAAGCAGAGCAGGGCAGAGGCTGGTGGTCCTACTCTCCGATCGGCTTCTCTGTTTTCATCTCTTCTCATTACTCTTGCTCTGTACCAAATCTGGGTTCTCTGGCATAGAATAATTTTTTTTTTTTTTTTACAGAGACAGAGAGAGAGTCAGAAAGAGGGATAGACAGAGACAGACAGACAGGAACAGAGATGAGAAGCATCAATCACTAGTTTTTCATTGCGCATTGTGACACCTTAGTTGTTCATTGATTGCTTTCTCATATGTGCCTTTTTTTTTTTTTTTTTTTTTTTGGTATTTTTCTGAAGCTAGAAACCGGGAGAGACAGTCAGACAGACTCCCGCATGAGCCTGACCGGGATCCACCCGGCACGCCCACCAGGGGTGACGCTCTGCCCACCAGGGGGCGATGTTCTGCCCCTTGGGGGCGTCGCTCTGTCGCGACCAGAGCCACTCTAGCGCCTGGGGCAGAGGCCAAGGAGCCATCCCCAGCGCCCGGGCCATCTTTGCTTCAATGGAGCCTTGGCTGCGGGAGGGGAAGAGAGAGACAGAGAGGAAGGAGAGGGGGAGGGGTGGAGAAGCAGATGGGCGCTTCTCCTGTGTGCCCTGGCCGGGAATCGAACCCGGGACTTCTACACGCCAGTCCGATGCTCTACCACTGAGCCAACCGGCCAGGGCCTCATATGTGCCTTGACTGTGGGCCTTCAGCAGACCGAGAAACCCCTTGCTCGAGCCAGTGACCTTGGGTCCAAGCTGGTGAGCTTTTGCTCAAACCAGATCAGCCCGCACTCAAGCTGGTGACCTTGAGGTCTCGAGCCTGGGTCCTCCTTATCCCAGTCCTACACTCTATCCACTGTGCCACTGCCTGGTCAGGCTGGCATGGAATAACTTGCTCTCTATTTCCCCAGAGACCTTGGTCTCCATGTAGGTGGTAGGAGGAGTAATCATCTGGGAGGGGAGGTGGGACCTGGGAAAGGTCCATCACCTTAGTGTACAGATGACCAACCAACCCACCTCATTTTAGCCCTACATCTCCTTTATGCCTTAAGGGTTCCCTGGAAGTACCACTCTCTGAGCCTCTCTTGGGCTCTGTGTGGGAGGGTTGGCTTAATTCTTGCTCGTATCCCTCTTTATAGGTGCTTAGGTGACAGCTTTCTCAAGTCTATTATTATTCTTCCAACTGCTTTCTAGCTTCCAAAGATTATTGATATTGTATATCAGCTATTGTCTCTTCTCACATTGTATTTGTCCTTATGAAATTTTGACTTTCTTCACTTATTTTCTGAAGTTAAGGACAGGTTCAAGGCTAAAAGAACATTAAAAAGCTGCCCAACAAGACATGGAAACAACCAAAAAGTTCTTCAATAGAAGATTGGATAAAGAAAATGTGGTACATATATACTATGGAATATTACTCAACCATAAGAAATGATGACATAGGATCATTTATGACAACATGGATGTGAAGTATAGAAAAGAAAGGCTTGTAACATAAATAATTTTTGGCAAACTTACTTTCTTTAAAACAAAGAGACTTTTAGCAGAACTTACTTTTTCTGAAAGTAAGTTACTCCCTATTAGCCTTGAGGCTGGTTTCCCAGATTGTGACCTTGGACTAGCTTTGCAAAGTAGCAGGTGTTCTCAGAATGTTTCTGAACTAACCCTACAGATGAATATTGTAAGAAAACTTGTTTCACTGCTTTGTTTTACTGTTATGCTTTCTCCCCTCCTCATTCCTCAATCAGTATGTAATTCTCCCTACAAAACCTTACTCCAAACTGTATTCACAGCCACATTGATTTGAATGACTTAGGTTTCCATGCAGTCTGTGTAGCTGGCTAATTAAAGACTCCTAATTTCTTAATTTGGCTAATTGATTGTGTAGCAAGATGTCTTGTCACACTGTTCTGATACAACAGATGGACCTTGATAACATTATAACGAGTAAAATAAGTAAATCAGAAAAGACTAAGAACTGTATGATTCCATACTTAGGTGGCGCACAAAATTGAGACTCATGGACATAGATAAGAGTACAGTGGTTACCAGGGGGAGGGGGAGGGAGGAATGGGAGAAGGTGGAGGGAGGGGAGGGGTATAAAGAAAACCAAATGAAGGGTGAAGGAGGACGATTTGACTTTGGGTGATGGATATACAACATAATCGAATGTCAAAGTGATCTGGAGATGTTTTCTCTAAATCTACGTGTTATAGTTGACCAATGTCACCTTGTTAAAGTTGATTGTCTAAATAAAACTATTTTAAAAAAAGGCTGGCCAAGTTACCACAGTTAACTGAAAAAATCTTATTTTTTTCTTATTTCTAAACTGTTTTCTCCAATCTTTTTGCTATAAGATTCCTGGAAATCTCAAATGCAGAAAATCCAGTGTTCATTTTTAGCTCTACTTTATTGTCACCTGGGTTGTAGGTCACTGTCATGTCAGTTCCCCAGCGTATGATACATCTGTAGCTCTTTAGAGACAAAACTTAGCCTTATTCTTGCTGTTTCTGAATACTTCAGCCTGCAGGTCTTGCAGCAGGGATGAGGATCAGGAAAGTAGGTGTGAGTGCCAGGAGAGGCCCAGAAAGATGTCATCCTTGGGTCATCTGGGATTTAGATGATTGGGTAATACAATCTAAGTGCATCATATTTTTATTTCATGTGTGTGTGTTCTGTAGAAACAAAAGAGGAAGTGGAAGAAGAAATAGCACATCATATCTGGAAATGGTAGATATTGCAAAATTTAAAAATGGGTATAGAAAACATGAGATAATTATTTGGGGGCAGAATTTATTGGAACAATTTTATCTAATTGCCATGCAAATTAATAACAATCATATATCTCATTAAATAGGTGCCAAGTTAATTTTTAAAAATGTACTATTTGATTAAAATAGTAGACAATTCATACATATTCAATATTTTTTGTGTGTTAATGTTGTAATGAGCAGAGAAGAAGCTTGCTGACATCTGGCTGTAGAGAGTGACAAAGGGTATTATCACCAAGAGTTCATAATAAAGGTGAGGTAATTTTGGAGCTGGAGTTAACCACAGAGTTCAGGACTTCACCATTGCAGCCTTCCAGGAAGCACTCAGCAAATCAAAGAACTAGATCCTTTGCTTGGAGTGGTGGGCAAGTCTAACATCCTCTAAGCCTTGATTTTCCCTCATCTGGAATATGGGAAAATAATAATAATAATACTTAATTCTTAGGATTATTGTAAGGATTAAGTGTCTAAAATGCAGTAACTGCTCAATAATAATCAATTGTTATTATTATTAGTCTTGACAGAGACATTGTTGTTGGGGTTGTAATTGTTATCATTATGTGTTTTGTGCAGTACTGAAAGTAACCTGAGTATCAAGGGTGACTTTTGGCCAGAAAGGAACATAGCCACGATCAAGGTTTCACTGTGTCAGACTTCTAGGAAGGAAAGAAGGCCTACTGAAAGTCACAAGGCTAAATTCAGACAAATTTGCACTTGATAGTTTTTCTTTTGTGGATTTTTTGTTTGAAAGCCAAATCTCTCCTTCCCATCATTCAACATACAAACGTCCATTTTACAGAGACTTTGTCTTTTTGTTCACTGATGAACTCCAGTTCCTAAAACAGTGCTGGCACTTAACAGGTGTTTAATAAATAGTTGTTGAATGAGTGGATGAGTGACAAGGTGTATGGATGAGTTAATTTAGCAGGAGAGCTTGGTTGCTGTTCTGAGCATCAGGAGTGAGCTGATATATTATGGCCACTTACAACTTAAAATAACAAGAAAGAATATGGGTTGGCAGTCACAGGTCTTTGATTTGGCGGTGTGCTATAGTTTTTTTCTTTTTAATCTATTCTGGCAGCTTTTATTATACAGTGTTTGGATGATAAATGAGTACTTTCTTACAGAAAGGTAACACATGGCTCCTGTATTTTATGAAATAACAAACCCTTCACTTCATTGCCAGGTTTTTAGAATATGTTTCATAATTAGAGAAATAAAAATGAGCCTTTGCAAGGCTGTGCCAAAATTGAAAAGTTTTGGGATGAATCCAGAACAATCTAGCGTTAGGTAGTGCATATTTAGGAACTAGAGCCTTATATACACAGGAGCTTGGGATGCCAGAGGAGAAAGGATGGCTACTGCCTTCCCAGAACATTGTGGCCATAGAAGTTTCCACTACAATTGGCCTGGCTGATGAGGCTGTTGTTGAGGAGGACATTCCAAGTACATTGAAGAATAAGAGTAGGGAATGGTAGATTGGGATAAAGGTTTGGAGAACTTTTATTTTGGAATGACAATCAGTTTGGAAATTTGGAGGAGCTTCAAACTCTGGGTTGAGAGAAAAGAAATGACAAAGATAAGACTAGACCATAGAACTAAGAAAAGGGAGCTTATGTAGTGGGTCTAGGGTAGAGATACCAGTGGTGGAGGAACAGGGCAGCAAATGGCCTAAAGGCACAGTTGTTTGCGTATTGTATGTTAGTTAGTACCATGGTTTACAACATGGGGTTCATTATAGGTTCCTTGTAAGGCGCCCACTACTGATCTCAATATGCTAAGTGTTTCTTTGGTACATAGGGGCAAGTTACTTTCATTTTACATAAGGCTAAGAGATGCTACCTAGTAACCTATTAAGGAAGCTAAGGGCCACTAAACCTAGTTGTTTGTATGCTAAAATGAATGTAACTATCAGAGTTGACAAAGTAAAGTTCTGTAGCCTACTGACAAAACTGGCTGGTACTCAGCACCGCACATAGTATAGAGTTCATATTGAATGTAGACGTCATGATGCTTGAAATTCCCTTGCTTTTTTGAAGGGGTATTTTATTAATGGTGTATCATCAATGTTTTATTGAGTTGATCCCAATTACTAATTGCTACCGTTCTGGCTACTTAATGACTAATTGTAGATTTAGCTTTATTTTTTAAAATGTGTTGGTTGTTCAATTAGAACATTGTAAACGGTGATACATATTTGAGGAAATGGTATTTTTGGCCTGTAATTTTCCCTAAAGCTGGACTTTGAGATATGAATATCCCATACTCTATTGTTAGAGTAGATGTATACATAGAGCTATAGTTTATTTTTATCACTCAGTTCTTTCTCCTACTGAAAAATGAGACTATTTAGGTCATTTTCCTTACTTAAATGTACTATGGTTCCAAAAATTTGATACAGTGTTATAACAGTTTGAAAAACTTTTAACAAAGGGCAGCTACTTGTTGTATGTTGGTGACATTAGAAAAATGTCCTGAAAAGCTAAAATTCCTATGAAAATTATTATTTTTCAAAAATTTTTCCATTGATTTGAGAGGAAGGGAGAGAGAGACAAAGAGAGAAAAAAAAAAGAAAGGGAGAGAGAGAGAGAGGAAGGGAAAGAAAAGGAAATAAACATCAACTCAACTGTTCCACTTAATTGTTCCATCTAGTTTTGTACTCACTGATTGCTTCCAGATCATGACCGGGGATTGAACCAGTGACTTCGTCATGATCTGGGATGATGCTTTATCCACTAAGCCACCTGGCCAGGGCCCCCATGAAAATTATTAGGTTATGAAAAGAATCTTCACTTCTATTATCAAATACTTGGAAGTCTAGGTGTTATTATGATTTTGCAATAATTTATTGCAAAGGAGGCTGATAGACCAGTGTCAGGCAGAGGGAAGAGGAACAAGCCAGGAACTGGTCAGCTCTGGGGGTAAGGGACCAAATACCTGTGTGGCACTGGGTTTCTAAGAAGTGGTCATGATATCTGGGTATGAGGGCAACTCTACTTTGACCTAATTATTTTCCTCTAATTCAAATATGTTGACACTGGTGGTTACTTGAATGCAGGATTCTAGACCAGAATCCTAAATCTTCAGTTAGGCAATAACACAGATGCTTCTGGATTATTTGTATTCCAGGCCTAACTACTCCTTGCTGGGTTAAAATGATTACAAAACTGAACTCAACCCAAATCTAAATAGGACAACATGAGAAGAGATGGACAAGGTTGAGGATTCAAGTCTGGGGCCCAGAATGATTTTCTGAATGGGTTCTGGTATTTTCAATGGCTTTTTGTGCAGTGATTCCTGAAATAAAAGAAAGGGGAGAGAGGGGAAAAAATAGAAAAAAATCTCCCCAACGCAATTTACTAGCCCCTCTTTCAAAGTCTGCCAAAATCCAAGATGACTCCATTTGGGGCTATGTTAGTGTTTCTTTTAATCCATAAGACAAAAATGGAAGAACACGAAGAGAGAGTTCTCCTTTTTTTCTCCATCAAGTCAAATGCTAAATGTTTGGGTATGATCTGCCTTGTTTCCAGCCCTCTGCCATAGTGCTTTGAGATGCTGAACCCAGGGCAGTAATGGCTTAGTTGTAGAGTGGACATTTACGGGGTGGACGCATAGTAGTTTTGCCCACCTGGGCACCTGTTCCAGCAATGAGGGGGGGATTGTGACTCCTGTTATCACCTCCTCTGGGGCAGAAATCAAGGACCCATGTAACATCCCATCCTAATTTTCTTTTATTTGATATGTAAATAAAGGTTTCTTTCCAATTTATTTATAGAGACAGAAATATCAAAAGAACAGGAAGGATTTCTTTCAAAAGAATTTTTAAGCAAGAGATTTGCAGGTGCTAACTTTCCCCTTTCATTGGTGCAAGCTGTTTCCAGGGAAGGTGTGAAAAGATCTTGGCATACCTCTTTTACTAATGGTGGTCTGAGCCCATCTGGGAGGAAAAACCAGTACAAATGTGATGCCAGATACCCCCGCACTCCATTAGGAGATATTTCCCATATCTGCCTCCAAAGCTTTGTCTCAACATTCAGTCTCATCTGCTACACCTTCACACTAGAACAGAAACCCCAACAAGGCAGGGTGTTTTTGTTTTGTTTGTTTGTTTTTTAGAGAGACAGACAGGGATGGAAAGGAAAGGAGAGAGATGAAAAGCATCAATTCTTCATTGTGGCACCTTAGTTGTTCATTGATTTTTTCTCATATGTGCCCTGATGGGGGGGGGGGTGTCCATCTGAGCCAGTGACCCCTTGCTCAACCCAGTGACCTTGGACTCAAGCCAGCGACTTTGGGCTCCAGCCAGCGACTATGGGGTAACTTCTATGATCCCGCACTTAAGCTGGTGAGCCCATGCTCAAGCTAGCGACCTTGGGGTTTTGAACCTGGCTCCTCAGCATCCCAGGCAGCCACTCCATCCACTGAGCTCTCCATGACTAGTTTGCATTGCCCTCAAGAAGTTTACAGTCTAGCTGGAAAGATAAATAGATGCATGTGAAGCAGTTAGCCTCACAGTTGTCTTTATCGGTGTTTCTATTTTCCACTCAAGGCAGAGGCATCACCTGGAAATCTTATTACAGTGTAGGTTGCGTTTCAGTCAGTCTGCATTGAGGCACAGACAGACGCTGCATGTCCAATAAGCTCTCAGGTACTGGCCCCAGTCCAGGCTTTGATAAACAAGGGTCCACCCATCCCTTCCCTCCCCAGGCATCGCTGTTGTCAGACTAGGGCAGTGTTTTTCAAGTGTCTTTTAGAAAGTGACTCCGCCTTCTTATTCTTACAATGTTCAGGGAACATAGGATTTGCTCTTAATTTATAATTTTTGATTAAATAAATTTATTTTAAAATAAAAAGTACATTATTTATTTTAAATTCTATTCATTTTTCTAGAACCTATGTCAAAGTGCCTGTCTTATGATGGTTTGCAATCTCTGAGTCTCATATTAATGAACTTCAACTTTATGTTAACATGGAGGAATCTTACAACGATAAAGGTCAAGGAAAAGAAGCTGGACCCAAAGAAGTACACATTGTTTCCATTTTTCTAGAGAATAAAAATAAGCAAAACAAATCTTTGCCCTTGGAAGCCAGGATGGTGGTTACTGTGATAAGGTGCCAAGAAACTATAAAACTTAGCATTAGCAATGCCATTTTAAAGAGGAAAAGTCAGGCCTCTTACCCTCTCCTTTCTATGGAGAAAGGAAAGAGAAGAATGCAGGAGGAGGGGCTTGCAAGGGCAACTGGGTCAGGTAAGTCATAATTTAACTACAGAGCAAGGAAGATGAAATTTATCTGAGAATCCCCTCACTTCTCTTTCCTTAACAGCCTTTAGGAAACAATGTTTATGTACCTTAATCAAGAACTCCTATACTCGGACTCAACCTAAAGTCATGAGAGTGACGAATACCTCTAGACAAAGAGATCGTGAGCCCTCCTTACCCACCCCAACCGGTATGTAATTTTGTGGGTCAATTAAGTTTGCAAATATGATATGTTTGCTCACTTATAGTTTGCATTGGATGTGGGGGACAGGTTGTAAGCAGGCAGGGTCCTTGTAGCCTAAGGCTTAGTTTTAAGCCTCAGCTTTTCCCCACACCCTTGACTGTTGCATGATAAGGGGTGGTGCACTCTCATGAGGAATCCCATTTATGCCTTAGATAAGTGACTTTGTATCAGAGACTTCCTTGTTTGTATATTGGATTAAGGTTTTGATTTCTACACTATAAAATGGAGCAGAGGAGCCCATGCTAGAGGAGAGCAGAGAAAGGCCACGTGGACTAGAGGAGAAGCAGCCAAGATGGTGGAGTGCTGAAGGAGAAGCCAGTTTGTGCAGAGTTTGTGCAGAGAGAAGGAGATGGGGAACAGAGGTGAACAAGGCTGGTGAGGTAGAAACCTTTGATTCTAGGAAACTTGGATAAGTCAGTGGCTTTGGGAGCCCTGAATGGAAAGGGAAGTGTTTTCCCACTGTGTGTATTTCTTGCCCGCTGGGTGCAAGCTAGGATTAAAGTTTTTGGCTTCGTTGTTTCATTACCGTCTGTCAGAATCAAGTGTGAACCTGCATGGGCCAGGTGGCTGTGATGGTAGCCGTGGCTACTGCCTTTACAATTTTGTCTATAAAAGCAGGCCTCTGAACTGTAGGGGGGCTGCAGGGTTTGGGTTTGTCTTACTCCCCTGTAGTTCATCTGGACTTGGTGTGTTTGGGAACTCGCTGTTCACTTTACAACGTTACCTTTGAGGGGAAGTGGTCGTTGGAAGAGGAATCAAGGGAAACCTTCTAAGGTGCTGGAATTGTTTTACATCTTGATTTCGATAGTGGTTACACACATAAACACATGTGTATATACAGTTACACACATACATATTGGTACCCTCATACATGCCACATAATGCTTGGGGGTGCTGGCTTCACAACTCTGCTCAAATTGTAAAAATTCATCAAGCTGAACATATATGATATGTGCTCTAGATGTTTTTCTTCTCTGTAAAAAAGGGAATAATGATGAAAAGACTGCCTACTTCAGATGTTTGTTTAATGAAATACCAATAATATCTCCTCAATAGATATTAGTTTCTTTGCTCTTATTTTCTCATAGACTAAAGAGATGCAGCCAGAGGTAAAACCAGAACTTGCAATGCAACATGAGAACAGCCCAGTCACAAAGTATTAACTTTATGGTATTCACATGTTATCAGAGATGAAAAGCCTGATGTAGGGAGTCACCCATTTAACCTTGAACCCTCTATGCCAGGGGTTGGGAACCTTTTTGGCTGAGAGAGCCATAAATGCCACATATTTTAAAATGTAATTCTGTGAGAGCCATACAACGACCCGTGTATGTTATGCATTATCCAATAAAAATTTGGTGTTGTCCCAGAGGACAGCTGTGATTGGCTCCAGCCACCCACAACCATGAACATGAGCGGTAGGAAAAGAATGGATTGTAATACATGAGAATGTTTTATATTTTTAACGTTATTATTATTTTTATTAAAGATTTGTCTGTGAGCCAGATGCAGCCATCAAAAGAGCCACATCTGCCTCACGAGCCATAGGTTCCCTACCCCTGTTCTATGCCTTGAATTGGAGAGCTTTAGTTACTGTAAAAGCCCTGAGTGAATGTCTCTTGGATGCAAACACCAAGAAAGTGTGAGTAGGTGACGTTTGTGCAGACACTTCTCAACATTAAGCTTTTCCCCACACTCTTGACTGTTGCATGATGTGGGGTGGTGCAGTCTCATGAGGAATCCCATTATGCCTTAGATAAGTGACTTTGTATCAGAGACTTCCTTGTTTGTATATTGGATTAAAGGTTTTGATTTCTACACTATAAAATGGAGCAGAGGAGCCCATGCTAGAGGAGAGCAGAGAAAGGCCACGTGGAGGAGAAGAGAAGCAGCCAAGATGGTGGAGTGCTGAAGGAGAAGCCAGTTTGTGCAGAGTTTGTGCAGAGAGAAGGAGATGGGGAGCAGAGGTGAGTAAGGCTAGTGAGGTAGAAACCTTTGATTCTAGGAAACTCGGATAAGTCAGTGGCTTTGGGAGCCCTGAATGGAAAGGGAAGTGTTTTCCCACTGTGTGTATTTCTTGCCCGCTGGGTGCAAGCTAGGATTAAAGCTAATGGCCCACCAGTTCTTGACTTCATTGTTTCATTGCCGTCTTTCTGAATCAAATGTAAACCTGCATGAGCCAGGTGGCTGTGATGGTGGCCGTGGCTACTGGCTTTACACCTAGTGACGTATTTCTCAGAACACATTCCCATCATTAAATAATGTATGCTATATGAAATGATTTATTTTAACAAACTGGTTTTTGTGATTGTGGGGACTGGTAACTCTGAAATCTGTAGGGCAAGCTGACGGGCCAGCAGGATGGAAACTCAGGCAGGATTTCTATGTGTCTCTCTGTTAGCCTCGAGAAGGAATTCCTTCTTCTCAGGGTGATATCAGTCTTGGCTCTTAAGGCCTTCAATTGATTGTATGAGGCCCACCCACAATATAAAGGATAATTTCCTTTTTTTAAAAAGTCAACCAACTATAAATGTTTATTGCATCCAAAAATTGCCTTTACAGCAACATATAAACCAATGTTAGGGCACCATAGTCCAGCCAAGATGACACATAGAATTAACCATCACAGCGTCTATTAATTTTGTTTAAAGTTAAGACAGTTATGCACTCTGCTAAAATGGTCCTATCTATATATATTTAGTCAGAGCACATTAATCTTCTGGTAGATACTTATATTCTTTTCCAAGTGACATATGATCTTATGTTTAATGTTGCATGGGCTACAGGCAATGATACTACTTTTGGCTGAGGTATCTTAGTTAGAAAGGAGATTAGATTTCCATATTATATAAAAACATCAGATAGCTAGCTAAGTCTTCAGGAATTTTCCAAAATCTTATCGGGTCATATTTCATCAAGAAATCCCTTCCATTTACTGGACACAATGGCATCCTTCAACCAAAGAGAGGGTTGAGTTCCAAAAGCATAATTATTTTTGTTGCTGTTGGAACTCGAAACATGACTTTCTCCCAAATAATATCGGAAATAGTGGTTATTATGTTCCCAGCCTCTCAGAAAAACCTAGGTAGATAGTATTTTTATTTGTACTGTCAGTGTAAGTATAAAGCCAGTGGCCAGGGCCACTATCACAGCCGCCTGGCCCATGCAGGTTCGCACTGGATTCGGACAGTTGGTAAAGAAACAAAGAAGCCAAAAACTGGTGGGCCATAGTCTTTAATTCTAGCTTGCACCCGGCGGGCAAGTGAAAACACACACTGGGCTCCAAAACCCACTCACATTCAGTGCTCACAAAGCTACTGACTTATCCGAGTTTCCTAGAATTAAAGGTTTCTAGCTCACCAGACTTATTCACCTCTGTTCCCCATCTCCTTCCTTCTCCTTGCACAAGCTCTGCACTAACTGGCTTCTCACTCAACACTCCGCCATCTTGGTTGCCTCTCCTGGCCTCCTCCACGTGGCCTTTCTCTGCTCTGCTCTCTAATGCTAATCTCAGGAACCAAGAGCACAAGCTCCTGTTCTGCCCCTATTTTATAGTGTAGAAATCCAAACCTTTAATCCAATATACAAAATAGGGAAGTCTCTAATACAAAGTCACTTATCTGGGGCATGATGGGATTGTACCACCCCATATCAAAAAGGGTGGGAAAGGCTTAATCCCAAAACCAAGCCCCAGGCTACAAGGATTCTGCCTGCCCACAGCCCGCCCCCAACACACATTAATATCACCGGGGCAACAGCTTCCATGTGGGCGGCGCTATTTTTTAACAAAGTGAGCATAATATATTTTATCTGCCCAACACTTAGAATCAAAGGTTTCTAGCTCACCAGACTTATTCACCTCTGTTCCCCATCTCCTTCCTTCTCCCTGCACAAACTCTGCACAAACTGACTTCTCACTCAACATTCCACCATCTTGGCTGCTTCTACTGGCCTCCTCCACGTGGCCTCTCTCTGCTCTCCTCTCTGCTCTCTCCTCTAATATTAATCTCAGGAACCAAGAGAGCAAGCTCCCATTCTGCCCCCATTTTATAGTATAGAAATCAAAACCTTTAATCCAATATACAAAATAGGGAAGTCTCTAATACAAAGTCACTTATCAGAGACATGATGGGATTGCACCACCCCACATCAAAAAGGGTGGGAAAGCCTTAGTCCTAAAACCAAGCCCCAGGCTACAAGGATCCTGCCTGCCCACAGCCTGCCCCCAACACACATTAACATCATCTTGGCAACGGCTTCCACGTGGGCAGCCCCATCTTTAAAAAAGTGATCATAATATATTTTATCTGCCCAAAAGTAAGAAATGTCCAAACCTGTAGAGAATTTTTATAGGAGTTTATTTGAGCCCAAACTGATGACTTTGCTGGGAAGCAAGACCTTTCTTGCTCTGAAGAATGAGAGCTTTGTAGTTTCTTTTATGCACTTGGACTTAAGGAGGGAAGGTAAGGAAGATGACATGGTGTTGGGCGGATAAAATGTATTATGCTCACTTTGTTAAAGATAACACGAGGAGGCAGTCGCCCAGGTGATATTAATGTGTGTTGGAGATCGTTGTAACCTGGGGCTTGGTTTTGGAATTAAGCCTTTCCCACCCTTTTTGCTGTAGGGCGGTACAATCCTATCATGCCTCAGAGAAGTGACTTTGTATTAGAGACTACCCTATTATGTATATTGGATTAAGGGTTTGGATTTCTACACTATAAAAGGGAGGTAGAACGGGACTCGGCTCTTGGTTCCTGAGGTTAGCATGAGAGAGAGGAGAGAGTAGAGCCAGCAGCAGAAGGAGGCCACGTGGAGGAGGCCAGGAGAAGCAGCCAAGATGGCGGAGTGCTGAGTGAGATGCCAGTTTGTGTAGAGTTTGTATCTGGGATAAGGAAGGAGATGGGGAACTGAGGAGAAGAAGGCTGGTGAGCTAGAAACCTTTGATTCTAGGAAACTCGGATAAGTCAGTGGCTTTGTGAGCACTGAGTGTGACTGGGTTTTGGAGCCCAGTGTGTATTTTTACTTGCCCGCCGGGTGCAAGGTAGGATTAAAGGCTATGGCCCATCAGTTTTTGGCTCCGCTGTTTCTTTACTGACTGTCCGAATCCAATGCGAACCTGCAAGGGCCGGGCTGCTGTGATAGTGGCCCTGGCCCTGATTACTGGCTTTACATTTGGTGTAGTCTGTGGCAGGATTCGATACAGATCGGCAAGGAGCCTTTGAGTGGTGGAGTAGAGGACTGGCTAGTGTTAGTGTTCCCCATGGCTGTCCTTTTGGGGATTGTAGGCTGGCTGACTTTTACAGCCATGCGTGAGGAAACTGAGAGCTCTGTGGAAGAGGCTGCCCGGGACCTGCACACCGAGCAGCGGAAGGAGCTGGAGCAAACGCAGGAGAAACAGATGCTGACCCTGGAGCTGGAGGAAATGCTGGAGGAGGAGGCCAACCAGGTGTTCGAGATTCGCCTGGAAATGGAGCAAACACTGGAGGAGGATTCAGAGGTTCGTGAGTTGCCGATTGCCCTGGAGGTTGTGGAGAGCCAGCAGCGGCAGGAGGCCGGGGCTGAGGCTGAAGCTGAGCCCGGGTCCGGAGCTGCAAGGTCTGCGGAGCAGAAGGTGGCAGCAGCCCAGGGTTCGAGCCCGGCAGCAGGAGCTGATGTTTCCAGTTCCTCTTTGGAGGATGAGGAGAATCGGGCTGGAGTTGCAATCCGCAGTCTCCATAAGATGAGAGCCCAGCTGGAAGAAGCACCTACTATGGCCCCGGTAGGTCTGCGATTTTGGGACATAGGCCTGGACATGCTTTTCGGAGCAGAGATGGAAATGCTGACTGCCATTGCCACGTGCTCCTCTTTGGGACAGTGCGAGGATGGCAGGGATGAGGGGGGTGGCTGACGCCCCATGTGCGTGGACTGATTTCCTGGACTACGACCGGAGTGGGCATTGGCTCCTTTGTTGGATGGACTTACGGATTATGGATTTTGGACAATGTGAAATACCCTGATGGGGGTGGGGGGTGGCTTTGCTGGAAGCACTCCCCTACTCCGGGAAGCTTTTCCCTTGGCTAGGAAGAAGGCCGAGGACATTTTGCGCTTTGGGCAAAGTGCTCAGAGACTGGTGAAGTGTACCTTTGTAATTGTTGAAACTGTATGATTTTTGCTATTGTAATCTGTGTAATGTTCTAATTTCCTTGCACAGGAATGCTGGTGATGTAAATTGTGGGTAGTAAAGTGAGCATAGGGGTGGATTGTTGGGCGGATAAAATGTATTATGCTCACTTTGTTAAAGATAACACGAGGAGGCAGTCGCCCAGGTGATATTAATGTGTGTTGGAGATCGTTGTAACCTGGGGCTTGGTTTTGGGATTAAGCCTTTCCCACCCTTTTTGCTGTAGGGCGGTACAATCCTATCATGCCTCAGAGAAGTGACTTTGTATTAGAGACTTCCCTATTATGTATATTGGATTAAGGGTTTGGATTTCTACACTATAAAAGGGAGGTAGAACGGGACTCGGCTCTTGGTTCCTGAGGTTAGCATGAGAGAGAGGAGAGAGTAGAGCCAGCAGCGGAAGGAGGCCATGTGGAGGAGGCCAGGAGAAGCAGCCAAGATGGCGGAGTGCTGAGTGAGATGCCAGTTTGTGTAGAGTTTGTATCTGGGATAAGGAAGGAGATGGGGAACTGAGGAGAAGAAGGCTGGTGAGCTAGAAACCTTTGATTCTAGAAAACTCGGATAAGTCAGTGGCTTTGTGAGCACTGAGTGTGACTGGGTTTTGGAGCCCAGTGTATGTTTTTACTTGCCCGCCGGGTGCAAGGTAGGATTAAAGGCTATGGCCCATCAGTTTTTGGCTCCGCTGTTTCTTTACCGACTGTCCGAATCCATTGCGAACCTGCAAGGGCCGGGCTGCTGTGATAGTGGCCCTGGCCCTGATTACTGGCTTTACACATGGAGATGGGAGAGAGCAAGGCAGGGGTGGGGTTATGAGATAGTTTACAAGATTATGTAGTCTCTTGAGGGTGGTTGCATGTTCAAGGGTCTGGAAAAGGATTTATTCTGGCCTTTCAAAAGAGTGGTAAACTAGCTGCACCAAATGGACAGGGTTTGCTTAAAGCTTTTACCAAAGAAAGTATAGGCCTGGTGAGTGCTTATCCACCATGACCTGCCCAGTTGGAAATTTACGATCAGACCACTGTGTGGGGGTACTTTCAGTTAGATTTCTTACAGTGCCCCTTTTTCACCCACTGTGTACTTTTACAATTCCTTTGGGTAATTGGTTTCACAATTAATTTCCAGATTGCTTCTTCCTTTTTTTCTGACTTCCTGAAAATAACAGAAATGACTGATCAGACTTTCCTACCACAAAGTTATATAGAGAAGTTCATGTAACAGAAAAAATGTTTAATTGACAAATGGATCTGTGGATTATATCTTGCCAACAAAAGTATTTTGTTTTGATCTGTATGTTTAAAAACAATTAAAATTCATTATTGACATTTAAAAGTCAGGAGATCTTTTAAACAAAATAGATTTCTGGATTCTCTTTTGTTGGGCAGATAAAATGTATTATGCTCACTTTGTTAAAGATGACGCTGCCCACGTGGAGGCCGTTGACCAGGTGATATTAATGTGTGTTGGGGATCGTTGTAGCCTGGGGCTTGGTTTTGGGATTAAGCCTTTCCCACCCTTTTTGATGTGGGATGGTACAATCCAATCATGCCTCAGAGAAGTGACTTTGTATTAGAGACTTCCCTATTTTGTATATTGGATTAAAGGTTTGGATTTCTACACTATAAAATAGGGGCAGAACGGGAGCTTGCTTTCTTGGTTCCTGAGATTATCATTAGAGGAGAGAGCAGAGAGGAGAGCAGAAAGAGGCCATGTGGCCAGGAGAAGCAGCCAAGATGGCGGAATATTGAGTGAGAGGCCAGTTTGTGCAGTTTGACGCTGGAGAAGGAAGGAGATGGGGAACAGAGGTGAATAAGTCTGGTGAGCTAGAAACCTTTGATTCTAGGAAACTCGGATAAGTCAGTAGCTTTATGAGCACTGAATGTGAGTGGGTTTTGGAGCCCAGTGTGTGTTTTTACTTGCCCGCCGGGTGCAAGCTAGAATTAAAGATGACAGCTCATCAGTTCTTGGCTCCGTTGTTTTTTTACCGACTGTCCGAATCCAATGCGAACCTGCATGGGCCGGGCGGCTGCTGTGATGGTGGCCCTGGCCCTGGCTTCTGGCTTTACATCTTTGAAAAACAAAACAAAGCAGGAGATCTGGTTATACAAGATAAGATCATGACATAGTAAATACTGGTGGGAGCAAAGTAATGGAAATCCCTGGATTGGGATCCCCAAGTCACCACGCCCTGGCTGGCTTCACTGTTATGTTACTAGTGTGTCCCCATAGGTGTGTGAGTTGTGATCTCTGTCATAGAGACACTCTGTGACATCTTGCTGGAGGCTCTGTCACACATCCAGCATTTGTCAGTGCACTGATACAGATTAAAAGCAGGGGACTGTGCTTGGTGGTGTGAATGAGATGTGGCAAAGGGGACACAATGAGCAATGGCTGTTGTAAAGCCAGAAGCCACCATCATGGCCATTCACATGCAGGTTCGCATTGGATTCGGACAGTCGGTAAAGAAACCATGGAGCCAAAAACTGGTGGGCCATAGTCTTTAATCTAGCTTGCACCCGGCGGGCAAGTAAAAATACACACTGGGCTCCAAAACCCAGTCACATTCAGTGCTCACAAAGCTACTGACTTATCCGAGTTTCCTAGAATCAAAGGTTTCTAGCTCACCAGACTTATTCTCCTCTGTTCCCCATCTCCTTCCTTATCCCAGATACAAACTCTACACAAACTAGCATCTCATTCAGCACTCCGCCATCTTGGCTGCTTTTCCTGGCCTCCTCCACGTGGCCTCCTTCCACTGCTGGCTCTACTTTCTCTGCTCTCTCATGCTAACCTCAGGAACCAAGAGGGCAAACTCTCGTTCCATCCCCATTTTATAGTGTAGAAATCCAAACCCTTAATCCAATATACATAATAGGGAAGTCTCTAATACAAAGTCACTTCTCTGAGGCATGATAGGATTGTACCACCTTACACCAAAAAGGGTAGGAAAGGCTTAATCCCAAAACCAAGCCCCAGGCTACAAGGATTCTGCCTGCCTTTAGCCCACCCCAACACACATTAATACCACCTGGGCAACGGCCTCTTTAACAAAGTGAGCATAATACATTTTATCTGCCCAACAGCTGTCTTTGGAAGGAAGAAGATGTAAAAAGACATTATGCATAACACTGGAAGACAGAGCCCTTTCTGAAGCAAATACACTAGGCTCCGTTTCACTCCAGCTGTGCTAATGGGTGAAGGGAGGTGCCTTTACTTTGTAGATTTTACAGCACATTCCTGGAGCATTGGGCACTGTTGCTTTTGCAGGTGTGTTTCAAGTGAGTATATCATATGATCATTAAAAATAAATCTCCAGGCCCTGGCCGGTTGGCTCAGTGGTAGAGCGTCGGCCTGGCATGCAGAAGTCCCGGGTTCGATTCCCGGCCAGGGCACACAGGAGAAGCGCCCATTTGCTTCTCCACTCCTCTCCCTCTCCTTCCTCTCTGTCTCTCTCTTCCCCTCCTGCAGCTGAGGCTCCATTGGAGCAAAGATGGCCTGGGAGCTGGGGATGGCTCCTTGGCCTCTGTCCCAGGTGCTGGAGTGGCTCTGGTCGCAACAGAGTGATGCCCCGGAGGGGCAGAGCATCGCCCCCTGGTGGGCAGAGCGTCGCCCTCTGGTGGGCGTGCCAGGTGGATCCCGGTCGGGCGCATGCGGGAGTCTGACTGTCTCTCCCCATTTCCAGCTTCAGAAAAATACAAAAATAAATAAATAAATCTCCAGCCCTGGCTGGTTGGCTCAGTGGTAGAGCATTGGCCTGGCATGCAGGAGTCCCGGGTTTGATTCCTGGCCAGAGCACACAGGAGAAGCGCCCAGCTGCTTCTCCACCCCTCCCCCTTTCCTTCCTCTCTGTCTCTCTCTTCCCCTCCCACAGCTGAGGCTCCATTGGAGCAAAGTTGCCCTGGGCGCTGAGGATGGCTCTGTGGCCTCTGCCTCAGGCGCTAGAATGGCTCTGGTTGCAACAGAGCGACACCCCAGATGGGCAGAGCATCGCCCCCTGGTGGGCATGCTGGGTGGATCCCGGTCGGGCGCATGCGGGAGTCTGTCTGACTGCCTCCCTGTTTCCAACTACAGAAAAATACAAAAAAAAAAAAAAAAAAAAAATCCCCAACCAAGCTAAGGAAATAGGTTTTCCAGTCCAATCTTCTTTCTTTATGTGTACATCATACCAGGATTCCCAGTATTGCAGGAAGGGCCTTTAAAGTAGTAACTAATCACTGCATGTTGTAGGGAAACAAAGACTGGCCAGATATTTCAAACTCAGTGTTTATTTTAACATAGTGGAACTTAAATCTGAGTATCATTACCTTCTTTCAACTCTGAGTACATAATCAGCACATAAAGAATGACGGTGCTTGTATTATGATGATTATATGAACAATTCATGTTGTTAGTATTCAAATATCCCCAAACGTTCATTAAACGCTCACATATTGATGGAACTGTGATTAGACCCTACATAAAACAAATTATTCAGATAGGTAACCTCCCAGGCATCATGCATTATTCAAAATAAACAACAATGTACTAATAAGATTCAAAATAATGACACCAGTCTAATCGATATGTTTCTTTAGAAATTACTGGGCTGATTCCATCTTACCAATAGGTTCTATGCAAACATTAACTTCATAAAAGTTATAAGATCCATAACCAACTACATCAGTCATCACAGGATTAGTTATGGTATAGTTTGAGTTAAAATACATATACATGAATTTTTACATGTATAATATATATTTTGCATATTTAGTTAAAAGCAAATTTTCTACACTCATGTAGAGATCGTAGCATTTTAAATCTCCATCTCTCATAAAAAAATAACATGATTACAAAATCATAAATTCTTATTAATCCCTTATTCTCTTTCTCTATGTGTTTTAGCAAGGGAGGGATAAAATTAGGAAAGCCTTCAAGAGAGATGTAAGTTGAGTGTTAAGAGTATCATGTCTGTCATGATGATGTGAAAGGTGAAGGTTATTTTAGGGGAGAGAGGAGAAAGAGGAAGGTCTGGAAGCTACAGACAACTTTGGTGCAGCTCAGTTTGGAGTGAAGAGTGGGAAAGCATGGTCAGAAGTTAATCTAACAAGGCAAACAGGAGTAAGATCATATTCTGGGACTTTGTGTTTCATTTTAAGAAGTTGGTGTTTCATTCTCCGGCCAACAGAGGCCATTTGAAGCTTTGCTGACACGCTGAGACTCTGGTGAGGAAACACATGGCCATCAGAGAAATGGACAAACCGAAAGAAAGGCTCAAACCAAAGCAGTGGCTGTAGGGACAGTGAGAAGGTGAATGATAGTGGAGATAAAATAATCAGGGCATGGATATCAGGTGGATGGGGAAAGTGAGGCAAAAAGTCTTGCAGAAAGGTCCAGATTCCTGGGTTAGCTAAGGTGTCAGGATTGTCTTTGGCCGGCAAAGCTGGCAATGCAATCGCCTGCCATTCCTCAGATGGTGATGTGGGCAGAGTCTGAGGCTCCTCCCAGCCTTCTGCTCCGCCTTCGGTAGTGTGGGCCTTCATCTTCCTGTTGCCATCTCGTTATAGTAGAAGCATGTGCTACTTCCAGCATCACGTCTGCTGCGGTCCAGGGTGGATGGAGAAGAAAGGTGAAGGAAAAAAGGTTGAGTCTGTCCCTTTTATTATTATTTTTTATTATTTTAACACTTTATTCAGGTAATATGAGCTAATAACATTGTATAAATTTCAGGTGCACAACTTTACAATATATCTATATACTCTGCTGTGTTCTCACCACCCCAAATTCCAGTCTCCTCTGTCACCTTGTATTTGACCCCTTCCACCCTCTTCATCCTTCCTCCACCGGTAACCACCATTCTGTTTTCTATATTTATGAGTTATTTTAGGGGGATATTGTTTGTTTTGTTTATTCATTTGTTGCTCTTTGTTTTATATCCCACATAGGAGTGAAATCAGACAGTTCTTGTCCTTTTCCATCTGACTTATTTCACTTAGCATAATGCAGATGTCAACTCTGCCCTTTTAAAAAGAGCTTCCCTCAGCGTCCCATCCTTGTCATTGTAAAATGTATTAGACAGAACCAGTTTGTCTAGCTACCTTTAGTTGCAAGCAAGTTTATAATCTGGGTGTATTGCCCCTCTGAAATAAATAGTGGTTCTGTTGGTGCAGAATGGATATTGGATGGGCAAAAGAAGCATTTTTTCCTACAGGTAATGAAGTGGATGTTGGCTTCATGCTCTGAAACAGGAAATATAGGGTGAGTAGCAAGTCTGAGTGGAAAGACAATTCTTCACTTATGGATGTGTTGTATTTACAGTGACGTCTGTGACTTATCCAGCTGCAATCTGAACATCATGAAGAAGCATAACAGATGGTAATTTGGGGAGTCCTGGGCTTATAAGTGGCAGTTGGCCTTTCTCAGCATGATAGTCATTGTTACTGGTTATATGCTTGGTTCCTTCAGATATCAAAGCAGGTGGGTTTTTTGGTTCTTAAGAGCAGTAGTCTTCAAATTGGGGTACCCTTGAATTTATAAGACTTCCCAAGGGTCACATGAGCATAAATAGTTTTAAGGAGATCAATTTCTAGGTTCTCAATTTCCAAACCCTCACGTGAAATTGATCTGCCTGAGAACTGGCTTGCATGTTTACAAAGGTTCTTCTTTCTGACATCTCCTGACATCTCCTTTCCCGGAAGCCTCTTTCTCAATTTAAGGAGAAAGACATGCTTCTACTCAGCTAGAACTTTATATTCTTTCACTTAATTACAGATTTGTTATGAGAAACAGTATTATTTTCTTGTTTATAATTTATTCTAAAAATAAGAAAATTGGGTTACATCTACATAATCTTGACTTTACTACTGTTAGTAATTTATTTTATAGAATGTGCTTGATATTCACTTATTGAATTTTCAAAATATTCCTTAAAATCCATATTAATGTATTTACTTGAATTGAAAACTGAAGTCATAGTTTTTCTGAAGAAAGTATCAATAAATGTGGTATGACTAACGTTGCCAGTTAGATTAAATGGTGAACATTTTCCCAAATCCAGTGAGCTATATCTATTGTTTTAGATTATCAAAATTTTGACAAAAATATATTTAAAACATGTGGTAAGATAAAAGTAGTTTTCTGATAAATAAAAAAATTTTATTGAAAACTATGACTATGCAAAGATACATAAAAATAAAGACATTTTTTCAACACCTTTTGAATGTATCTTACTTGAGAAAGTAACTTTAAGTAAAAACTAGAATATTTAATTAATAGTCATTTCATAAGTCTTGGCAAAAGCTTTGTTGGCAAAAGTCCTGTTACCAGGATCAAAATTCGGTTGCAAGCCAGGTAGTTTCCAACCCTTTTCTTCTAACAAAATTCAAGGCAAGCCTAATCAAGTTGTCATTTCACAGAACATGAAAATAATTTTATGACAAATTACTAGATGATTTTTGACATAAAACTTAGGAGTTCAAAGAACTGCCATATCCAGGGGTTGGCAAAGGGAGGCTTACAGTTGTTTGTGTGGAAAAAGACAGAGGTTATAGTTATTATTGCAATAGTATTATTAACTCTTTTGAGAACTCACAGCTGTAAACTTACTTTTGCCCACCCCTGTACTCATTTATCTTAACAAGATTTCTTGGACTTTGCATTTATAAGTTGAAAAAAAGATACTAAATTATTCTCATATTAGTAATAATAATATTCATGTATGACTATATGAATTTTAAATGCAGCATTATTCATCTCATTAACATATGCATTTCCAACATTTTCTTTTGTTTAATAATTATCAAAAGTATCAGCATATTTATGTTATTTTGATCAACTGTGTCTTAGTAATTATAATGATAGAAAATTTTTAACATTTAGAGCATAATGGGCACATAAAGAATAAGTTTTTCAACTTATATATTGAAAATATATCCATGTTGTGTTGCAGATAATATAATGTGGTTATCTATAAAAGACTTTCAAGCTTAAAATGATTATTATTACATTTGGATACATTTATGTGGAGGAAGTAGAATAAATTTAGTGCTGGGAAAATTTTCCAGGGGCCGAGAAACCATAGGAAGAGGCTGATATCTCTATTACATTAAAAGTTTATTAATGGAAATTACATATCAGAACCATAGATATCCACTGCACTGTGGGACAGGTACAAAGGGACACGGCAGGATTGATATGGGTACTGGGGCATGACCCACCCCACATAAAGGAAAATGCCTGCCATGCTTGCCCAGGGCAGGGCAACACCTGTTCCATGAACAAGGCCAAAGCAGCACACTGTGGAATAAGGGAAGGGTCGCTCAGAGTCTCTGAGCAGATTTAGGGGAAGCGTCCCTGTTCTGGCCTGGGTCTAACAGGTCTGGCAACACTCAGGCAGCAGTGACATCATGGACCAGTCTTTCCTCTATACTAGCAAGGAATAAACTAAAATTTCTGACTACTGAAAGAAACTTCATGTTCAGACCTTTTAAAAACAGGTAATTGTGGTATCAAGTTGCTAGAATATTTAGATTCCATTGGCTACTTTTAAAAGAGTGATGTCACAGTTGTAACAAATATATCAATATTTAAGGTTTATGATGGGTGAAGTGGCACATAATTTAAAACAATGTTTATATCAATACATAGGCTTTTAGCTTGTGGAGCAAAATGTAGTTTGAAGACCATTACTGTACCTCACTGTCATGGAAACAGGCTCTTCAGACCCTCCCCGCTGCAGGCCTCATGTGGGGGCCCTCCCATTGGTTTCCTGAGCCTCACTCCTCCCCCAGAGCTGTGGTAAGCAACCAAGCACCACACTAACATCAGGAGGGGATGCTACTGTGAAGAGCTTTTGGAGCTCCTTGAGAGTTAGTCCTGAATGCATTCTGAGGCTGAGAGGAATACCCACAGTGGCTGAGGAAGAGAATCCAGGATCAATCTAGTTGCCACCCAACACTGGGGTCTAGCGCTCTGTCTTCTGGTGAAACTGAAGAGCAAGAGAACAGGTAAGTAAGAGCTTGTACAGGTGTTCATGGAAGGAAGTCAGAGGCTCTGAAAATGGAACCTGGCAGTCTCTCCTTGAGTCTTTGATGTCTGAATAAGCACAATGACAGCATTTGGCACAACTAATCTCTTAAAAAGAGAAAGAAATGCTTTTAATGCACAAGAAAATACAGATAATATTATGAGAGATGTTCATGTACAACTCACCAAAATATGTTATCACTTTGCTACACCTGCTTCAGCTCTTCCCCAATTAATTTCTAACTCTATTAGCAATATAATGGAAGTCTTCTAGCTTTGGACAGTTTGATACTTTGATGTGAAATAGATTATAAAAAGAAATATGTGATTTCTCTTTGTATCTTTGAAGCTTGTTTTTTACAGTGAGTTTCTAGTTCTTGGCTGTGTGGTTTTCACAATACACTATAATGGAAGGCTTCTATTTTCACACTGTAAGTTCAGCCTTGAAGTCTTTGTGGTGTTACCAATATGCTCAAGAATCCCCTTTCTAGGTTACTAATTCAAATCGAACTTCGGATCACTAGGTGGTGCAAAATAATTACTATTCATGATGTTCACCGACACATAGTGAAGGCCATCATTAAAGTAATTGAAAATATTGTCTGACTCCAAAATTTTATGATGAGCTCCACTCACTGATCCAGACAGACATCTATTGTCAAGTAAGAGTGGGAGTGGGTGTGATACTGAGTGTTTGTTCTGGGCGACACGTGTCTCAGTTATCTTCTCTACTTTGCCTCCTCTTAGGACCTAACATGTTCAGTGTATGTTGTGGTAATCTGCCAGTGTTGTGATAAGGTGGTGCTGTGCAAACTTCAAATTAGAATCAGAGAATTTCATATTTGTGATCATGAACCACAGGAAGAGATACATTTTTATTGACCCAGTACACACACACATGTGCGTGTGCATGTTTGTATCCTACTGGGTTAAATACTGTCCTCCCTAAATTCATGTTTGCTCATATACCTAGAATTTCAGAATGTAACCTGATTTGGAAATATGGTTGTTACAAATAGGGTTGTAGTAAGTTAATGACTAGCTGAACTTATGGCAAAATCTGAACAACTTAGAAATAAAAGTTAGAATCACGTATAATAATTACCAGTTGTTACCATTAAACCCTATGGGAACTTGCATTTCGGTGGCATCTGTGGGCATCCCTAAGGCACCTTCATTTCCATCTCCTCTTTTGTCTTTTCAGATTCTGGTGTCCTGGTGATCTTTCCATTGTCTCTTCTAAATTCATTAGTGTAAACAGGAAATAGAAGACAACTCACATACATTGAGCACTTTCCCTACACCTAACATTAGATAGGATGTGATGTAGACAGTATTTTCATCTTAATTTTTAGAGGAGAAAGGTGCAGTCCAGTTAGTCATTAACATTTGTATGTGTTTCTGTGGTAGTATAGTAACTGACAAATATTGGAGCACAAGGTGAACTTTGTAACAAAGCAACCAATACAGTGGCTTGAATAGGACAATGGCATAATTCTGTTTTGTAACAGTCTGGAATTAATCATGTCAGGGTTGGTGGGAGGCTCTACCATCTTTAATAAGTGTCTCATCCTTGACATAGTTACTCATCTCCTACCCTGCAGAGAGGGGAAAAGGGCAGGAGATCACACATTCCCTCCTTTTAGGAGTACCACTTTGTGGAGACACAAATCACTTCTATCTATATCCCATAGGCCACAATTTAGTAATATGAAGACACCAAACTGTAGAGGCTACTGAGAGATATCTTTTGTACCTTGCCAGTCATTGGTATAAAAGTTCCCCTAGAATTTGGGAGTTTTATCATTAAAGGGAGGAATGGATTTGGTGAAAAATGAGTCCCTATTGCAATTCTCCCTCTTGCCTACCAAATATGCACACTCCTTTTCCCACACACTGAACACATTCACTCCCTCCCTAAAGGAGACAATTTCAACTTCCTTCCAGTCACTACAACCAGTTCCAAGTCCAAGAGCACTGGGTGAGGTACAGTCCTCTCCAGCTGGCCTGGAAGTGGATCATTTGGTTTGTTGGTCCATAAATGAATAAGAAGGTGTTGTTCCCTCCATCTATGTCCAAAATACAAGTAAAAGTAGAAATGAGGTAACTCCAATAAATATTCTCATTTGGAAAAGAGGACAGAAAGCACATGGTGGTCACTGGTTAGTGGGAATTATAAATATCTGGTAGGTAAGAGATGTGAAAATCTGGGCCCTGGTAATGATGTGAGGTCCTTGGTTAGATCCAGGATCAGCTCCCTGGGAGGAGGGGCACCTCTATCCATTGCTCCCAAGTCCCTGACTGTGCTCTCTTGGTCCATCAACTTCACTGGCTGCATCTGGCGAGTGTGCCTTCCTGGGGCAGAGACCTTCCCCAGCCGGATCTGTTGGTTTATGATTACAAGCCTGGATTGCTTTCAAGGTCCAAGAACCTTATGGATCTGACACTCAAGAGACTGTATTCCTCTGAGACCTGTCACTAGAGCCATGGGTTCAAGAACGCAGATGTGCTGCTGTGTTCCATGGCCAGGAAGCTGGAATGAAGGCATCATCTTTGCTTTTTCAACTGCTCTCATACTCAGGAAGCTGAGAACAAGACCTGGACCATTGCTGTAGGGGAAAAAATGACCAAAAGATGGCAGGGATATGGCCTCTGCCCCATTTCTGCCTTCTACTTCTCACATGATTGTACACCCTAGGCAGAATACACTCATCCAGAACCCTACCTGTAAAGGAGTTTTGGAAAAGTCCTTTTTAGATTCCCAATCTTTCCAACCAGGAAAAGCTGGCTGCTTGTTGAGCTAGCCAACCCACATCATCCATCACAAGGTTTATAAAGAGTGTATTTACTTGGGTTAAGAAGTTTACTATTCGTCTCAATGATGTTATTTTAGGAGATCTTGGTGCATCATTAGAAAACCTTAAGCCCAATAGCTCGGAGAGTGTGTGTTTGGAAAATTCCAGCCCCTTTGTATACTCCAAGGGAATTTTGTGAAAGTCAGTGTGTATCTGTCGGTGCTCCCAACACCTGTGACAAGGGCAGGCAATACAGACTGTGCAAACACAATTCTCAAGGGTTAGCACTGTAGCAGCAAAATGGGAGAGCGGTTTAAGTGGCCCTAGAACTTTATCATCAGTCTGGGGACAATTAGGGCTTCCTAGACCTGTTCTGGGACTAAATAGGAGTCATTTGCTTCTTTCCAGATAAATGGCAGAAGGATGAGATATATGTCTCATGTTCTGGCTTCATAGCCTTAATAATAGCATCTCCATGTAATAAATAGAGTATCAAAATTACTGTTGTCACTACAATGACTGACCATAAACACTATTGTTAACATTACAACCCTTTTTACAATAAAATCTGGGTAAAGTGCTTGCCTCTTTGTCACTCTGAAGTGGCACTATTACCGAATGGTAATTCTTTAGATTGAAAGAGGGAAAAAATTCATTCAGCTTCTCAGGCTCCTTACCATGAACATGCTTGGACTTAAGGATTATCTGGTTCATGTGCTGTTTGTTTCTCATGAACCACATTGAAATAAAATAAATCTGACTGTTCATACTATGTCTTACAAAATTTTCCTATAACCTTGTAAAACTATATATACATACATGATAGGCTCTTTATAACAAAAATATCAGCATATTTTTAAGCCCACAATGTCACAAAATACCCAAAACAACACAGTAGAAAACCATGCATACCTTTCATATGTTGAAGACTGGGCATATCTGTGGTCTGAAAAATGCAGGTCATGAGTTAAGGGAGATTATTTTATGAGAGAATAAAAGACAAGTTCTTTTTGGTGGTCAGAAAAAAATTTGTCCCTTCTATTATCAAATGAATGGAATATTCTGAATCTTAGCAATGGTGACATTTTTGTTCACAGTGGAGCTCCAAATAGGGGAATCTGATTTGGGTAGAAGGGGATGGAGATGCAGAGGACTCCTTCCTCCACATATTGCTCTATTTCTTTCACACACACACACACACACACACACACACACACAATTTTAATCTTACCTATTTTGTGGAGGTAATGTCACTTGATAGTTAAGGATTGGACTTTGGAGTCAAGCTCCACTGTGGCCTAGTTCTGGGATTCTGCTAAAGTTTTTTAACTCCTGAGCTTCAGCTAGCTCAGTGGAAATTATTGTTATCATTTTGTCCTCTTAGAGTTGTCGAAGAAGTACATGAGATAATGTCTACAAGGTGCTCAGTGCAGAGCATGCTACGTAGTAAATTCTCACTAAGTATAAGCTATTTATTTCATTCTCAGAGAATGGTTACAAACTGCACTGTGAAACTTTAATGATCTGAAATTGTGTTTAAATTTTAAAGGGTTCAGTTTTGGAAGAAATAGCAATAAGAACAAGCATCTACCAGTATGTTGTTATCAGAGCAGTTGTAAATATCTCATGATCAAATAATGAAAAAAATGGTGTTTACTCTCAGCCCCAAAGTTCAATTCTATGTTTTGTAGTTAACTTAGATGCTTAAAGAGTAGCACAAGCTCTTTGAACATACTGCAATTATATTAAATATATTAAAATACACATTAAATATTTTACAAAGCTGTTACAAATAAAAATGTGTAACCCTTGCATATACAAGGAAGCAAAGCATAAAGAAGTAAAATTATATTTCAAGTATTATAAAGGGCTTTCTGCAGCAATAGCAGTTAGAAGGCTGGTTGCAAAGTCTGCATATTAAGTAAAAATCTTTTTGTCCCTTGTCCTGAAGCTGTGGAAGAAGAGAGGTCTTTTCAGAGGGGATGCAGGAAGCAACTATAGAGAAATGAACCATCAATTTCAAAAGAATTTAAGATTTCCCACCAAAAACTATAGGAATGGTAGCAATAGCTCTTCCCAGGAAGGCGTGATAAGGGAATTCAAGATTCTAGAAGAATTAGGTTCAGGGAGCCCAGCCACATATAAGGAAATATCAGACGCCCACTGATGGGCTGATGTGATGATAAGAATGGACCAGCAGGTAAAGATGACCATAAAGAGGTCCTGAGCTGTTATAATTAGTTAAATCTCTTTTGGTGAAGGTGATAGGACCCTAAAACTAAGTAGTTTAATTAAAAAAGGAAATTTATTGGCTCATATGATCAAAAAATCATGGGCTGGATTCATGGCCTCAAAAGAAGTAATCAGGATCCTATAATACTGCTTCCTTCTGTGTTGGTATCATAGATTTGAGCTAAGGATTGGTTTACAGGAAGTATATTGAGAGTGTTTGTGGTGTCATCATGCATGAGGAGGGTGAAGAAAGTAGGACTGGGCAGAGGGAGGCAGCTGACTCTGTGAGGAACTCGGGAGCTGGCAAACTCTCTAAAGTTGTTTTGCTTGGAGCAGAGGTGTCTTGGCATTTACAAGCTCTCACCTGCACATTTTTCAGTTACTGGGCCAGGTGGCTATCTTTGGGTAAGCACAATTCATGGAGAGCAACTCAGGTGGCTCTGGGCTCAGCAATTCCCCAGCTGAGAGCCATCAGCAGCTGATATCCAACCAGCTGGGAAAATGAGTGCTCTTGTTCTGAAGGAGTGACCCAGGCAGTGTGCCATACATACAGTTGGTTGACTCATTCTCAGGCACTGCCTTTCCACTTGCCACTAAAGATGGCTCTAGCAGCTAGGGTGACATGATTATGAGCACCTGTAATCTTTCTTGGTGGTTATAGTAAAAGTCCCAGTGAGGGCTTTGACTGGCTTGATTTGAGCCATGTACTCACCCTAAACCAATCCTAATGCCACAGAAATGTGCTTTTCTGATTATTGAAGTCTAGACAATATGCCCATCCTTGGAAGTAGTGATGATTACTGAAATAAGATTACTGACAAGAGGATTTCTGTTCAAAAAGAAACTGCAATGGATGCTGACCAGGTATAACTAGCAGTTGTTATACAACCTTATTATGGGTTGAAATATGTCCCCTCCCCCAATTAATACATTAAAATTCTGATCCCAAGTCCCTTAGAATGAGACTCATTTTGAGATAGGGTTTTTATAGAGGTAAGCAAGTTCAAATGAGGTCACTGGTTGACCTCACAAATGAGCCCTAATTTAACACGGCTGGTGTCCTTATAAACAGTTGAAATTTGGACACTGGCAGCCATACAGGGAGAATGCCATGTGAACATGAAGACAGCCATCGGCAAGCCAAGGGGGCTTGGAACTGCTCCTCCCATCACAGTCCTGAGAAGGAAACAAACAGCCAACAGCTGATTTCCGGACCTCCCGGCCTCCACAACTGTGAGACAACACCTCTTGTTTGTACTTCGTTATGGAACTCTAGCAAGTTGATATAAATCTGGGCCATTAAGTTTTTTTTTTAAATAATTTTTTATTTATTAATTTTTAGAGAGAGAGGATAGTGGAAGAGAGAGAGAAAGAGGGAAGAACATTGATCTAGTCCTGCATGTGCCCTGACTAGGGATCAAACCAGCAACCCCTGTGTTTCCATATGACACTAACCAACCGAGGTATCTGGCTAGGGCAGATTAAGTTTTTTCAGGCCATAAAATTTCCTGAGGTCATAACCCAGATGATAAAATAGGTTACTTATCTCGTAAGCCTTGTTGTCCAGTACTTCATACATTGAAACATCAAATTGCTCAAAGAAAGTGGCTTATTTTGCTTGGTATAGAGGTAATCTATTTAGCTATTCTCCTCTAGCCTTTATCAACTAAACTTTCACGACAGAATTAGCTTTAAAACATTCAGTGTATATAATTACTTAACTTCTCTGTGTTTATAATGGCACTAGTAATGTATTATTGAGGGATAATTGAGAAAATAGTCATTCCAATCATTTCTGTAGGGTTCTCTTTTGTCAAAGAACAACTCTGGAGAAAGACCACTGGACTTAGAGCAGTCTAAGTGCTCTATTTGTGCTACCAAACTCATCTAAGTCATACATTTGCACTGTGTTTGACACTCATATATGCACATAGAAGTTGTCTTGGCTTGACAAGTCAATGCCATTGAGAAGATGCAATGGGAATGATTGCTACCGCCACTGTCTTCTTATAGTACCATGACACTTATCTCACGTTGGGAGTATCCATTTTGATGGTCTAGTGCTGCATCCAGTCTGAGAAAGCCAGGTTCCAGTACAGACAAAAGTGAACAAAATATTTAAAGCCTTCATATCCTATTCCTTGAATAGGTCATTTTGGTAGAGTTAAACCAAGAGTAGAAAACACAAAAGTTAAAATTATGACAACCTTGGATATAAGTATTATCATATTCAATATTAGCTTAGGAATTTGAATTTGAATATCTATATAAGGCCAACAATTTTCTTAGCTCTCTGTTTTGTACCTGGATGTGTCATATTGTAAGGGATAATTTCTCACCCATTTCTTCCTCTAGATAAAAAATACATTAAAATTCAAGAATTGCTGATATCCTTAATTGTCCTGAGTGTCTCTTCACCTAGGATTTTGATATTCTTTTGGCATCACAAAATAGTTTTTACATCTTTGAGTTTATATAATTTTATATTTAGTTTTTCTTAGCATAAGAATTTTCTCTTATTATTAAGAACTGTGTATAAATGTAATTTTTAATGGTTTAATAGCATAGCTTCTAGGAATATGTCAAGTTCTTTAAAATAATTTCTCCATAATTGGACATGTAAGTTAGTTTCAATTTTTACACTTATAAATAAATAATACTATATTAACTTTTTGTGCATAAGTCTGTTTACATTTCAAATTATTTCTTAGGGTAGATTCCTACCAGTGAAATAACTGGACCATAGAATATGGACATTTTCATCCTCATTATTTTTTTAAAATTGCAAATATAATAATTGCTTATTATAAAGGATTCATAAAACACAAGATTTGGCTTATACTTTTCTATTAAGAATTAAGTAGCCTGACCAGGTGGTGGCGCAGTGGATAGAGCATTGGACTGGGATGCAGAGGACGCAGGTTCGAGACCCCGAGGTTGCCAGCTTGAGCGCGGGCTCATTTGGTTTGAGCAAAATCCCACCAGCTTGAACCCAAGGTCGCTGGCTCCAGCAAGGGGTTACTCGGTCTGCTGAAGGCCCGCGGTCAAGGCACATATGAAAAAGCAATCAATGAACAACTAAGGTGTTGCAACACGCAATGAAAAACTAATGATTGATGCTTCTCATCTCTCTCCGTTCCTGTCTGTCTGTCCCTGTCTATCCCTCTCTCTGACTCACTCTCTGTCTCTATAAAAAAAAAAAAAAAAAAAAAAGAATTAAGTAGAAGTGACTTCAGAGAAATGGCGCCGTAAGGAGTGATACCAATAAATCTCCCCCAAAATTCAACAAGATCTTCAACCAGAGACAGAAAAATCTATCCTTTGAGCCTCCAGAAGTTCCACACTAAACGTGAAGGAAGAGGCAGCAGCAACCTCATAGCTAGATCATCAGGCTACTAATTCAGGAAGGAAAGACTAGGAGAGAGGCTCCGGGAACACGGACTCTCTCATTGGTATAGCCTGCAAATGCTAATGAGCCTCGACTGCCAATGAGACTGAAGCCCAATATATGACATCATCATAGAGACTTATCAACTGCAAACCTCTACCTAAGTGTGTGCCTCAGGGGCAGAACCCGGGGTACGGAGTCACCGACCAGAAAGAGGGAGAGAAAAGAAAAAGCAAGAAGATAACCACCTCTAAAAATCAAGAATAATCCACAGACTTTATAACCTATCCCATTTTATTATATTTGTTCGTTTGTTTCTCTTATCTTCTTGTCTTGATTATTTTCTTCCTCTTCCAATTTGGTCATTTAATTCTTTGCCGGTCTTACTCTCTCCTCTCCTTGAACTACACTACCCATAAGTGTTATATCTCCCATTATCTTTTCTTTCTTCTTCTTTCTCTCTATGAGAGTTGCAATCCAAAACCCTTAACTGTCTCTCTCTCCTTTTATTATTTCTTCTTTTTGTGTTTTCCTCTTTCTTATTTTTCTCCCTCTATATTAGTTTCTTCTTTTCTCCTTTACTTTTCCTCTCATTCAATCCTCAATCATAAACAAATTATTTTATCTGGGACTCAAATTTTTCTTTTTGGCACTTTGGGTTTTTTTTACTTTGCTTTTTTAACTCACTAGCAGTGCTCCCAACCCTGGCTCTCCATTTTATCTAGTTCTTGATCCACTAAATACAATAGTAATTTTTTAATTTTTCCCCCTTTTTCCTGTTTCCCTCTTATTCTTCTCATCATATCTCTTAGTCACCCACCACTTAAAGGCAAATCATTTCATTCTTGACCCAAATTTTTTCCTTTTTTGCATTTTGTGGGTCCATACCCCCTTTTTTGCCCCTTTATCACTTCTCCCCAACTCAGGCCTCCATTATAGGTAGTTTTTGTTCTATTTAGCACAATATAATTCACAGTTCACCACAAGGTTTTCTCAAGAAGGAGGGGAGAGGAGAGGAGAAGGAAAAAAAGGGGAGGGAATAATAATTTTTTAAATTATTTTTTATTTTTATTTTTTAAACTTTTTATTCTTTATTAATTCTCATTAATACTATCAACAAAACCACCCTCAGATGCCATTAAGGAAAAAGAAATCGAATATCATGGATACAAAAGACAAAGAGGTAGCCCAGATAGATGAGGAAAAATCTATGGAGAAAAAATTTAATATATTGGAAACCTTGGAGCTAAATGACAGGGAATTTAAAATATAATCCTAAAAGTACTCAGAGATATACAATAAAACACAGAAAGGCAATTTAGGGAGCTCAGAAAACAACTCAATGAACACAAAGAATATATTACCAAGGAAATTGAAACTATAAAAACAAATCAAACAGAGATGAAAAACTCAATTCACGAGCTGAAAAACAAGGTAACAAGCTTAGCTAATAGAATGGGCCAGGTAGAGGTAGTATTAGTGAAATAGAAGAGAAGCAACTTGAGGCACAACAGAGAGAAGAAGAAAGAGACTCAAAAATTAAAAAAAATGAGAAAGCCCTACAGAAATTGTCTGACTCCATCAAAAAGAATAACATAAGAATAATAGATATATCAGAGGGATAAGAGAGAGAAAATGGAATGGAGAACATATTCAAACAAATAATAGATGAGAACTTCCCAAGCCTGTGGAAAGAACTAAAGCCTTAAATTCAAGAAGCAAACAGAACTCCGAGTTTTCTTTTCTTTTCTTTTCTTTTTTTTTTTTTTTACAGATACAGAGTTAGAGAGAGGGATGAATAGGGACAGACAGACAGGAATGGAGAGAGATGAGAAGCATCAATCATCAGTTTTTCATTGCGACACCTTAGTTGTTCATTGATTGCTTTCTCATATGTGCCTTGACCGTGGGCCTTCAGCAGACTGAGTAATCCCTTGCTCGAGCCAGCAACCTTAGGTCCAAGCTGGTGAGCTTTTTGCTCAAACCAGATGAGCCCTTGCTTAAGCTGGCGACCTCGGGGTCTCGAACTTGGGTCTTCTGCATCCCAGTCTGATGCTCTATCCATGCGCCACTGCATTGTCAGGCACTCCAAGTTTTCTTAACCCCAACAAACCTACTCCAAGGCACATCATAATGAAATTGGCACAAACCAATGACAAAGAAAAAATTCTCAAGGCAGTCAGGGAAAAGAAGAATACAACATATAAAGGAAGGCCCATTAGATTATCATCAGATTTCTCAACAGAAACTCTACAAGCTAGAAGAGAGTGGACCCCAATATTTAAAGTCCTGAAAGAGAGGAACTTTCAGCCACAAATACTATACCCATCAAAGCTATCCTTCAAATATGAAGGAGAAATAAAAACATTCACAGATACAGAAAAGATGAGGGAATTTATCATCAGGAAACCCCCACTCCAGGAATTACTAAAGGGGGTTTTTCAACCAGATAAAAAGAACAAAACAAAACAAAACCACAAGTAAAAACTCTACCAAGAACACAATAAAACCAAATTTAAACTGTGACAACAACAAAAAAAAGGGGGGGGGAGAGGACAGAGATTAACAGTAGCAAAGGACGATGAAGTGCAAAAGCACTCACAAGACAGTGCACTACAATGAACAGGGTAGGAACCCTTTTCATTACTTAATGGTAACCACCATTGAAAAAACCACCACAGGCCCTGGCCGGTTGGCTCAGTGGTAGAGCGTCGGCCTGGCGTGCAGAAGTCCCGGGTTCGATTCCCGGCCAGGGCACATAGGAGAAGCACCCATTTGCTTCTCCACCCCCGCCCCCTCCTTCCTATCTGTCTCTCTCTTCCCCTCCCGCAGCCAAGGCTCCATTGGAGCAAAGATGGCCCGTGCGCTGGGGATGGCTCCTTGGCCTCTGCCCCAGGCGCTAGAGTGGCTCTGGTTGCGGCAGAGCGATGCCCCAGAGGGGCAGAGCATTGCCCCCTGGTGGGCAGAGCGTCACCCCTGGTGGGCGTGCCGGGTGGATCCCGGTCGGGCACATGCGGGAGTCTGTCTGACTGTCTCTCCCCGTTTCTAGCTTCAGAAAAATACAAACAAACAAACAAACAAAAAAAAAAACAAAAGAAAAAATCACCACAGAAGCACATGATTTAAAAAAGATAGCAACAGAGGAAAGATGTATGGAATACAACCAAACAAAAACAAAAGATAGAAAAACGAAAGAGAAGAATCAAACAAGACACAAAACTAACAGAAAGCAATGTATAAAACGGCAATAGGGAACTCACAAGTGTCAATAATTACACTAAATGTAAATGGATTAAACTCACCAATAAAAAGGCATAGAGTAGCAGAATGGATTAAAAAAGAAAATCCAACTGTATGCTGCCTACAAGAAACTCATCTAAGCAACAAGGGTAAAAACAAATTCAAAGTGAAAGACTGGAAAACAATACTCCAAGCAAATAACATCTAAAAAAAAGCAGGCATAGCAATACTCATATCTGATAATGCTGACTATAAGACAGCAAAAGTACTCATAGACAAAAATGGTCATTTCATAATGATTAAGAGGACACTGAATCAAGAAGACATAACAATTCTTAATATATATGCACCAAACCAAGGAGCACCAAAATATATAAGACAGCTACTTATTGCCCTTAAAACAAAAACTGACAAAAATACAATCATACTTGGAGACCTCAGTACACCGTTGACGGCTCTAGATCGTTCATTCAAACAGAGAATCAATAAAGATATATTGGCCTTAAACAAAACACTAGAGCACCTCAATATGATAGACATCTACAGGACATTTCATCCCAAAGTGACAGAGTATACATTTTTCTCCAGTGTACATGGATCATTCTCAAGAATTGATCATATGTTGGGCCACAAAAGCAACATCAGCAAATTCAGAAAAATCAAAGTTGTACCAAGCATATTTTCTGATCATAAAGCCTTGAAACTAGAATTCAACTGCAAAAAAGAGGAAAAAACCCCACAAAAATGTGGAAACTAAACAACATACTTCTAAATAATGAATGGGTCAAAGCATAAATAAGCACAGAGATCAAAAGATATATACAGACAAATGAAAATGACAACATGACATATCAGAATCTATGGGATGCAGCAAAAGCAGTGATAAGAGGGAAATTCATATCACTTCAGGCCTATATGAACAAACAAGAGAGAGCCCAAGTGAACCATTTAACTTCACACCTTAAGGAACTGGAAAAAGAAGAACAAAGACAACCCAAAACCAGCCGAAGAAAGGAGATAATAAAAATCAGAGCAGAAATAAATGAAATAGAGAACAGAAAAACTATAGAAAAAATTAATAGAACAAGGAGCTGGTTCTTGGAAAAGATCAACAAAATTGACAAACCCTTGGCAAGACTTAACAAGGAAAAAAGAGAAAGAACTCATATAAACAAAATCCAAAATGAAAGAGGAGAAATCACCACAGAAATCATAGATCTACAAAGAATTATTGTAGAATACTATGAAAAACTTTATGCCATTAAATTCAACAATCTAGAAGAAATGGATAAATTCCTAGAACAATACAACTTTCCTAGACTGAGTCAAGAAGAAGCAGAAAGCCTAAAGAGATCAATTAGTAGGGAAGAAATAGAAAAAACTATTAAAAACCTCCCCAAAAATAAAAGTCCAGGCCCAGATGGTTATCCTAGTGAATTCTATCAAACATTCAAAGAAGACTTGGTTCCTATTCCACTCAAAGTCTTCCAAAAAATTGAAGAAGAAGCAATACTTCCAAACACATTTTATGAGGCCAATATAACCCTCATACCGAAACCTGGCAAGGACGGCACAAAAAAAGAAAACTACAGACCAATATCTCTAATGAATACAGATGCTAAAATACTAAACAAAATACTGGCAAATCGAATACAACAACATATTAAAAAAATAATACATCATAATCAAGTGGGATTCATCCCAGAATCTCAAGGATGGTTCAACATACGTAAAACGGTTGACATAATACACCATATCAACAAAACAAAGAACAAAAACCACATGATCTTATCAATAGATGCAGAAAAGGCATTCGATAAAATACAACACAACTTTATGTTTAAAACACTCAACAAAATGGGTATAGAAGGAAAGTATCTCAACATGATAAAGGCCATATATGATAAACCATCAGCCAACATCACATTAAATGGCATAAAACTGAGGACTTTCCCCCTTAAATCAGGAACAAGACAGGGTTGTCCACTCTCTCCACTCTTATTTAACATGGTGATAGAAGTTCTGGCCAGAGCCATCAGACAAGAGAAAGAAATAAAATGCATCCATATCGGAAAAGAAGAAGTAAAGGTATCACTTTTTGCAGATGATATGATCCTACATCAAAACCCCAAAGACTCCACAAAAAGATTACTCCAAACAATAACCAATACAGTAAGGTCACAGGATACAAAATTAACATACAAAAGTCCATAGCCTTTCTATATGCCAACAATGAAATATTAGAAAATGAACTCAAAAAAATAATCCCCTTCATGATTGCAACAAAAAAAATAAAATACCTAGGAATAAACATAACAAAGAATGTAAAGGACCTATATAACAAAAACTACAAAGCATTGTTAAGGGAAATCGAAAAAGATACAATGAGATGGAAGAATGAATATTCCTTGTTCATGGATAGGAAGAATAAATATAGTCAAAATGGCCATATTACCCAAAGCAATATATAAATTTAATGCAATTCCCAACAAAATTCCTATGACATTCTTTAAAGAAATAGAACAAAAAATCATCAGATTTATATGGAACTATAAAAAACCCTGATTAGCCAAAGCAATCCTAAGGAAAAAGAATGAAGCTGGGGGCATTACAATACCTGACTTCAAACTAATTATAGGGCCATGACAATCAAAACAGCATGGTATTGGCAGAAAAATAGACACTCAGACCAATGGAACAGAATAGAAAGTCCAGAAATAAAACCACATATATATGGTCAAATAATTTTTGATAAAAGGGCCAACAACACACAATGGAGAAAAGAAAGCCTCTTCAACAAATGGTGCTGGGAAAACTGGAAAGCCACATGCAAAAGAATGAAACTCGACTACAGCTTGTCCCCTTGTACTAAAATTAATTCAAAATGGATCAAAGACCTACATATAAGACCTGAAACAATAAAGTACATAGAAGAAGACATAGGTTCTAAACTCATAGACCTTGGTTTTAAAGAGCATTTTATGAATTTGACTCCAAAGGCAAGGGAAGTGAAGGCAAAAATAAATGAATGGGACTACATCAGACTAAGAAGTTTTTGCTCAGCAAGAGAAACTGACAATAAAATAAACAGACAGCCAACTAAACAGGAAATGATATTTTCAAACAACAGCTCAGATAAAGGCCTAATATCCAAAATATACAAAGAACTCATAAAACTCAACAACAAACAAACAAACAATCCAATAAAAAAATGGGAAGAGGACATGAACAGACACTTCTCTCAGGAAGAAATACAAATGGCCAACAGATACATGAAAAGATGCTCATCTTTTTAGTTATTAGTGAAATGCAAATCAAAACTGCAATGAGATACCACCTCACACCTGTTAGATTAGCTATTATTAACAAGACAGATAATAGCAAATGTTGGAGAGGCTGTGGAGAAAAAGGAACCCTCATTCACTGTTGGTGGGAATGTAAGCTAGTACAACCATTATGGAAGAAAGTTTGGTGGTTCCTCAAAAAACTGAAAATAGAACTACCTTATGACCCAGCAATCCCTCTACTGGGTATATACCCCCAAAACTCAGAAACATTGATATGTAAAACACATGCAGCCCCATGTTCATTGCAGCATTGTTCACAGTGGCCAAGACATGGAAACAACCAAAAACCCCTTCAATAGAAGACTGGTTAAAGAAAATGTGGTACATATATACTATGGAATACTACTCAGCCATAAGAAATGATGACATCGGATCATTTACAACAAAATGGTGGGATCTTGATAACATTATACGAAGTGAAATAAGTAAATCAGAAAAAACCAAGAACTGCATTACTCCATACGTAGGTGGGACATAAAAGTGAGACTAAGAGACATTGATAAGAGTGTGGTGGTTATGGGGGGGTTGGGGGGGGGAGGGAGAGGAAAAGGAGGAGGGGGAGGGGCACAAAGAAAACTAGATGGAAGGTGATGGAGGACAATTTGACTTTGGGTGCTGCGTATGCAACATAATTGATTGACAAGATAATCTGGACATGTTTTCTTTGAACATATGTACCCTGATTTATTTATGTCACCCTAGTAAAGTTAATAAAAAATATAAAAAAAAGAATTAAGTAATATACAAAACTTCCCTCCCAAACAATGAGACCATTTCTTGCTGCAATTGTCTGGACTTTTATTTTCCAATGGTCATCATTTTGCTTTTTTATCTTAGGAACTCTTTCTTTGTAATTACATTATCAGCACTCATTTCAACTTAACTCTACGTTTTACAAATTTTCTTGCACCCACTGTTTTACTTCTGTTTTTCATTTTTATTTTTTTTTCTGGTAATGTCTATTTACTTGCTTAATCCACAAGTTACAGGGGGAGCAGCCATTTCTAGACATGACTTTGTCACTCAAGTCACAGTTGACTATATCAGGGATGAACCTCTGACCCAAATTAGGATATGAGCCCTATTCATTGAGAAAGTTATAGTTGAATTAGGAGATTCAAACCTCAGTTTGGCTTCTCTTTTGAGCAAAGGGCTTATAAATTTATTTTTCACCATGTAGAATAGATGCAGATAACTAACACTTTTAATGCTTTCTTGTGTTCATAAGGAAGAAAGTGAAATTTCTAAATTTCAGAGACTGACAGTAATAAAAGCACAAGCTAAAACTATGACAGTTGCAGATTGAGGTATTACTAGATTCATTATCAGTTTAGCAACTTGAATTTTAAATGTCCACATAATGACCAAACACATTCTTGCCAATCTCTTTTCCAAGTATAATTAGGTATATTTTTAATAATCAGAAATTCTAGTTTCTTCATATTACCATTGATTTTCATTTTTAAAAGTTAATGTCATTCATTCCTTTCTCCAGCCAATTTTAAGATCCTGCTCCAAATTCTATAAAAATGGAGACTGGGATTGCAATAAATTATAAATTAAGTTTAAATCACTGACATCTTTATAATAGCTGTCTTCCTGTTTATATGATGTGTTCCTTCTAGTTATTTGTTTCATTTTTTAAAACTTTGATTTAGAGAGTTGAGTTAAACATGCTCCTCCTCTTCATCGTTGGTTTGTTCAAGGCTATTCCCGTATGTATTTTTAATTAGCCTTCATTTTTGAGAAAGTCCATTTGTAGCTTTAGAGAATAAAGCTGACTTACAGGGGAAAAGCTATGCTCTTCCTGGGTCCCAGTTACTGTTTTTCTTTTATTACACAGGTTCAACTACATCTCTATTCCTGGACTCTGTATCAGGAAACCTCTCAAAGTGCATTTCAGATCCTTTCAGCCCCAGTTATCTCGAGTCTTTGGCCAATTGTCCTGATCAGCAAAGGAGTAGCTTTGGGTGGGCTCTAATTCCACACAGGTACAACCAGATGGGGCCTGCTGTAAGCCTCAAGTGCTTACCTCCCACCTCCGTCTTCTCAATGACTTCCTCAATCTTCCCTTTTGGTCCTAAGGCATAAGAAGTTTCAGAATCTCTGTGGCGCTCATCTATGATGGTCAAACCCAAAAGGAGCAAGTACCTCATGGGGTCAGACCATTGTGCTCCAATGGAGTCAGGAGCTGTTGGACAGATTGTCCTGACTTTCAATCATTCATACAACTTCCTGGAAGATATACTTCTATCAGATCACTCTTTGGATACCAAGTGACAAACAGCTTGGGAGCATGCTCTTGTATTGGTTCCCCTTCCTTCCATTTTTGGCTTTCCTCTCACTCCTCCTTGGGCTTTTATGCTCTAATAATAGCATATAAGCTTTTGCTTCAGGCTTTGTTTTCTATGGGACTCAATCTAAGATAGATTTTGTAGAAGAGCTTTGCAGCCTTATAATAACTTGCCTTTTGCCTAAGCTACTCCACATACATTCTTGTTACTTGCAAATAAAATAGATTTAAGTAATAACACCTTTCTGTTACTTATTTTAAATTTTCTCTGGAGAAACTTTAAGACTATTTTTCAAAAAGTGTATGTGGCAGGCAAGCTTTTTCTCTTATATATGTATCACTTTTCTCTTTGCATCAGTATAGTGTGAATATAGAACTGTGGTATCTGCTCTTCTTAAAGGTTTGTGAAATTATGTTTGTGATTTCCACACCCTGTTTAGCAGCTAAGTCTGATGCCAATATTGTTCTCATTACTTTGTTATATTTTTAGAATTAAAAGGTAATTAAAAATTAGAAATTTCACTATTATATGTACAGCTGTACCAGTTGTGTCCTCTGAGAGAAGCAGACCTGAGAAACTGTTGTTGTTTTTTTTTGAATAGAAGAGATTTAGTAGGGAGTAATGCTTGTGGAAAGTACAATGAGAAGGAAGAAGGATAGGTCATGGAGAACATTGAGATCATGGGACATATCTGATACTTATGAAACTGAAGGGGTGAGATTGTCATCTGATAGATCTAACCAAATCTTGGGACCCAACAAAGAGCTCTGATATAAAGTTGCCTATTAGAGGACTTGGATAGAAATGGCCAGCACTAGTACCCTGCCAGGCTCTGCCTTTGGCTGGAATCTCTCTGAAAGCAAAAGTACATCCTGAAGGCACCACTAGCTGGACGCTATCAGCTAACTGCACTCTGTACAGCTGAATAATAAATTCCTTCTAGAAACAAGAATGGAGCAGGTGGCTACCTCCTGTGTCTTTTTTCATTCATCCTGCTGCTTGACACTTAGCCTGCCTTTTTGACATGATGACTTAGTATTTCAGTTCATGGAAATAGTTTTGTATTACTTATTTAATTACACGTCTTCCTATTCTTGATGTTTATTATTTCTGAAATACCTCTTACTCCACTAGACATTATCTATGTTGCTTAACTTTTTAAAATCGTTTTCATCAATGTTTTAAATCTATATTTAAAAAAGATGTCCTCAACCTTATCTTCTTTTTCCTATGTTACCTCTGGTTATTCTGAGATAAGCTCTTCTGTTTGTTCACTTTGACCTACCCTTTACATGCCTCAAATGTTTGGTGATCTTTAAAAATATGTTTGTTTATAAATAGGAGATTCTATTTATAGATGGTTGATCACTCAGAGTGCCTGCTTGAGTTTGCCCAGTAATTGTGAATGCCCATTTCCATCACACACTGTCCCCTGAGTAGAAGGGCTGATTGTAGGGCTCTTTGTACCGTTACACCAGCACTAATCTCCTCTTCACAAGTCATGGAGAGCCTCTGGTGAGGTGGGAGGGAGCAGGCAGTTGGACTTAGAGCAACATCAACTGTCAAATGAAGCAGATTTAATTTAGGGAACAAGATAGGGTGAGAAGTGTTCAATGAGTTTCTCTCCTGAGTGTCACAGTTTTCCATGTGAATTGTATGGGTTCAAAGAAGGCTTGTTCCATGTTTCTCTTTGGTCAGTGAGACAAAATCCTACTTAACTTAGAGAGTTATTCTAGGGGCAAATATCCCAGGGAAGAAGATTAAGAAAGGACGAGAGGTATGTGTAGAGGAGGCTGGCCTAGATGTTCCCAGTTTTTAATTAATTACCATGATGGTTGCCCCATAATTTATCTGGGCTCACTACTTTTTCTTGCTCCAGGGTTGGAGCACTGTCTGTTTCCATTAGATTCTTAGATAGTAGCAGATTTTTCAAATCCAATTTCTATTTTGTGTTGCATGTCTTTATTCTAGTTTCTTTGTCAATTTGATCTAACCTGCTCTCTCTCTTCCAGAAACTCTTTAAAATGTCTGGACAGCTAATAGTACTCTTTCATGAACTCTTTTCCATTTATATGTATTCTAGAATTCAATGGGGTATGGGATGAAATGGTAATAAACATGCATTTAGTCTGTTATTTCAACCTAGAAGTATTTAAGAATATTCACAGTGTTTGTGTGTGTGCATAAACATATATGTGTTTATAAAAAATATATTATACATACACAAATATACATATTTTCCATATACATATGACAATACTGCTTTCCACGATGGTTTTACAAACTTAAATTTCCATTAGTTGAGTATAAGTTTAGTATTTCACTATAACATCTTCATAATTGGTTTTATTAAGAAATATTAAACTTATCTGATATAGATATGACATCTATGTTTAAAGTGCAAAATGGTGATGGTTGCTCAACAATGTGAATTTACTTAATGCCACACTGAACTTTACACTTAAAAATGGTTAAAATGATAAACCTTATGTTATGTAGATTTACCACAATAAAACAAATAACCCTTTCCAAAAAAAAAATAATGTACAGTCATCTTTGTAATGTAAAACTTTTATTTTAACTTTCTACTTGGAAACATTGGTAAAACATACAAAAGTAGAGAAAATTGTATAAAAATCACTTGGCTCATCACCTGGTTTCAACAATTATCATTTATTTTAGTGACAGATGTGAAACATTTTGTTAAATATATAGTAGGTATTATATTTCTTATGAATTATCTGTTTAATGCATCTAACTACTTGTCTTTTGGGATTTTGGTATTTTTGTTCTGAAAAATTAGACTTTCTTAGAAATGAATGTTATTTCCCTTTTGCCATAAATATTGTAAAATATTTCTATCTCATATTTTCCTTGAATCTCTATTTTGTCATACTGAATTTAAATTAAAAAAATTTTTAAGCATGAGGAGGGAAGATAGAGAGACAGATTCCCATATATGCCCTGACAGGGACCCACCTGATGACCCCTGTCTGGGGCTGATGCCCTGCCCATCTGGGGCCTGTCATGCTGAATTTAAAATATCTGTTTGTTTTCTAAATGGAATGAGGTTATGGACTTGCTGTGATTTAAAATTTTTTTAATCAATTTTCTAGCACTACATTTTTTTTTTTAACAGTTTATTTTGGTATAATATTTGAGGCAGGAAAAAATGTGTTTTTTTCTAGATTTTAAGATTTCTCAAAAATTTTTTGGTAACAGAAGTTTATTGCAGCATTATCTCTATAAAAATAGACTACATTTTAAAGAATAAATTTGGATTCACAAAAAAGTTGCAAAGATAGTATAGTTTCTATAAACCTCATAGCTTCTATTATAACCATCTTATATCAATATAGTACATTCATAAAAACTAATGAACCAATTCTGATACATTATTTTTAGCAAAATTCCATATATTATTCTGATGTCTTTAGTTTTTACTTAATATTTTTTTCTGTTCCAGAGTTCTACTATGCTCCATTTGTCTGTAATAGTTTCTTAGAATTTCTTTGTTTTGATGATCTTAAAATATTTTAGAACTTTTCAGGTGTTTTGTAGATGTTTCTCCATTGGAATTTGTGTGGAGATTTTTATCCTGATTAGACTGAGGTTATGGGTTTTAGGGAGGAAGGCCACAGAGGCAAAGTGCCATTTCCATCATAAGACTTACCACAGCTAATACTGACCTTGATCACCTGGCTGAGGTAGTGTTTTTAAATCAGAGCAGAGGAAAACACAAAACTTTCTTGGAGGCACTGTCTTACCATCCAGGCTGAATGAGATTTCCACAGGATAAAACCTGTTAAAACAAGTTCCACATATGCAGAAAGTTATAAAATGAACAGGAAAACAATTTACCATGGGTGAGAGTCAGAGCTCCAACAAATAAGAAGATTCACGCCCCCCAGGAATTTGAAATGCACAATGAAAAATGGAAAAGATGATAAAATAAATCTGAGAAACAAAAAGTAATGTGTATTTGTGGAGTTAAAAACAAGGTAAACTGAGATACCAAGACAGCAGCAGAGTAGGCAGACACATGGACTCCCAGCTCACACCACCAAACTGGGTTACAAATTAATTTAGGAACAATCAGTGTGAAAAACCAACTCTGGACTACAAGAACAGCTCTCAAAAACCAAAGAACAAAGAAGAGGACACATTGAAACTGGTAGGGAGTGCTGAGGCACAGTGGGTCTTCCAGGAACAAAGGGGGAGGGGGAGGCTGAGAGCCCAGAAGGGCTCTCATTCCAAGGAGAAGAGCAGAAAATATCACTCACAGCCACTTGCCTGGGGATGTGGGAATGAGGTGTGCTGAGAGGGCTGGCTTGTCTTCCAAAAGGAAAGTGGGGAGAGAGAGACAGATGGTGATGGGCAGAGGAATAGATGGGATGACCTGAGAAGCTGACTCATCCAGGAGCTGGTCATAGCTGGGGGAGGGGTTAATCCTTCCACACAGCACAAGCCTAAAGTGGTACCGGGTGACCCATCTACAAAAATCTCTCCAGCTCCAATCACCTCAACAAGACACAGCTGAAAACAGGAAGTGGGGAAGAGGGGTAGTAGCTCAGGTCTCCATGGAGATGAGATACACCTCCCACTACTGAAGCAGAGAAAGCACCCTGCTCCCAGAGAGTAGCTGGCAGATCAGGCCTTCAGAGTCTCAGGTTACACCCACCACATTCCTGGATAGTTTCAAATAAGCCCCCTGCTGAGATCAATAAACAAGACTACTACCGAGTTAAGAAAACTGAGAAGAAAACAAACAAATCAAGACTTCAAAGCACTCTACTACAAAAGCCAAATCCAACAGTGGATTACAAACAACAGCTGATGCCAACCCAAGAAGACCTAGAAATAACACAACTGAAAATTGAAGGCAGGCAACACCAACCCTAGACTCAACCAGCTCTATAAACAACACACCCAAACACACAGACATAATGGGAACACAGAGAAGTGCAATCTAAATGAATCAACAAGAGAAACCTCCACAAAATGAACTGAGTGATATGGAAATAACCAAACTACTGGATGCAGAGTTTAAAATAAGGATTATTAGAATGCTGAAAGATCTTAGAACAACAATGGATGGACACAATGAGCACATAAATAAAGAGATTACAAGCATCAAATAGGACATTGAAATAATAAAGAAGAACCAGCTGGAAATGACAAATACAATATCAGAAATGAAGACTACACTAGAAGCAGTTAATAGCAGGCTGGAAGAAGTAGAGGATCAAATCAGTGATTTAGAAGACAAGATAAACGAAAACACAGAAGTGGACCAGCAAAAAGAAAAGAGGCTGAAAAAGTCTGAGGAAACTCTAAGAGAACTATGTAACAACCTAAAGAGAAACAACATCTGCATCATAGGGGTTCCTGAGGAAGAAGAGAAAAAACAAGGGATAGAGACCTTGTTCAATGAAATCACAGCTGAAAACTTTCCTAAATTGATGCAGGAAAAAGTCACACAAGTTCAAGAAGCACAGAGAACTTCATTAAAAAGAAACCAAAAAAAATCTGCACCTAGACACATCATAATAAAAATACTAAAGCTAAGTGATAAAGAGAAAATATTAAAAGCTGCTAGAGAAAAAAAGGTTATCACCTACAAAGGAGCCCCCATAAGGATGACATCCAACTTCTCAACAGAAACACTTGAGGCCAGAAGGGAATGGCAAGAAATATTCAAAGTAATTTAGAACAAGAGCCTACAACCAAGACTTCTTTATCTAGCAAGGCTATCATTTAAAATTGAAGGAGAAATAAAAAGCTTCCCAGACAAAAACAAACAAACAAACAAACAAAACCTCAAGGAATTTATTACAACCAAACCAATGCTGCAAGAAATGTTAAGGGGCCTGTTATAAACAGAACAAAAAGGGAAAAGAATATAGTAAAAGAGAAATAAAGCTTTAAAGAATAAATGGCAATAAACAACTACATATCAATAATAACCTTAATGGATTAAATGATCCAATCAAAAGACATAGGGTAGTTGCATGGATAAGAAAACAGGACCCGGCCCTGGCCGGTTGGCTCAGTGGTAGAGCGTTGGCCTGGCGTGCAGAAGTCCCAGGTTCGATTCCCAGCCAGGGCACACAGGAGAAGCGCCCATCTGCTTCTCCACCCCTCCCCCTCTCCTTCCTCTCTGTCTCTCTCTTCCCCTCCCGCAGCCGAGGCTCCATTGGAGCAAAGATGGCCCGGGCACTGGGGATGGCTCTGTGGCCTCTGCCTCAGGCGCTAGAGTGGCTCTGGTCGCGACATAGTGATTGCCGGATGGGCAGAGCATCGCCCCCTGGTGGGCAGAGCATCGCCCCCTGGTGGGCGTGCCAGGTGGATCCCGGTCGGGCGCATGCGGGAGTCTGTCTGACTGTCTCTCCCTGTTTCCAGCTTCAGAAAAATACAAAAAAAAAAAAAAGAAAAAAAAAAAGAAAACAGTACCCATAAATATGCTGTCTATAAGAGACACACCTTAAAACAAAAGGTGCACACAGACTGAAGATAAAAGGATGGAAAAAAATATTTCATGCAAATGGAAATGAAAAAAAAAAAAGCTGGGGTAGCAAACCGGATCCAGCAATATGTGAAAAAATCATACATCATGATCAAGTGGGATTCATTCCGGGGAGGCAAGGATGGTACAATATTTGCAAATCAATCTATATGATTCATCACATAAACAAAAGGAAGGAGAAAAACAACATGATAATTTCAATAGATACAGAAAAAGCACTTGATAAAATCCAGCACCCATTTATGATCAAAACTCTCAACAAAGTGGGAATACAGGAAACATACCTCAACATGATAAAGGCCATCTATGACAAACCCACTGCCAACATCATAGTCAATTGGCAAAAATTATAAGCAATCCCCTTAAGATCAGGAACAAGGCAGGGGTACCCCCTTTCACCACTCTTATTCAACATAGTCCTGGAAGTCCTAGCTACAGCAATCAGACAAGAAGAAGAAATAAAAGGCATCCAAATTGGAAAAGAAAAAGTAAAACTATCATTTTTTGCAGATGATATGAGACTGTATATAGAAAACCCTAAGGTCTCAGTCAAAAAACTACTGGACCTGATAAATGAATTCAGCAAAGTGGCAGGGTATAAAATTAATACATAGAAATCAGAGGCATTTTTTTTTCAGAGGCATTTTTATACACTAACAATGAACTGTCAGAAAGAGGAATTAAGGAAACAATCCTCTTCACTACTGCACAAAAAAAATAAAGTACCTAGGAGTAAACTTAACCAAGGAGGTTAAAGACTTATACTCGGAAAATTATAAAACATTAATAAAAGAAATCAAGGAAGATAAAAACAAGTGGAAGCATATACCATGTTCATAGTTAGGAAGAATAAACATCATTAAAATATCTATATTATCCAAAGCAATCTATAAATTCAATGCAATACCAATTAAAATACCAATGACATATTTCAAAGATATAGAATACATATTTCTAAAATTTATATGGAACCAAAAAAGAACACAAATAGCTTCAGCAATCTTGAAAAAGAAGAATTAAATGGGAGGTATTACACTTCCTGATATCAAGTTATACTATAAGGCCATTGTACTCAAAACAGCTTGGTACTGGCATAAGAGCAGGCACATAGATCAATGGAACAGAACGGAGAACCCAGAAATAAACCCACAGCTCTATGGACAACTGATATTTGACAAAGGAGGTAAGAGCACACAGTGGAGTAAAGACAGTCTCTTTAACAAATGGTGTTGGGAAAATTGGACAGCTACCTGCTAAAAAAATGAAATTAGACCACCAACTTACACCATTCACAAAAATAAACTCAAAATGGATAAAAGACTTAAATGTAAGTCATGAAACCAATAGGCATCTTAGAAAAAAAACATAGGCAGTAAGCTCACCGACATCTCTTGCAGCAATATATTTGCTGATTTATCTCCATGGGTTGTCTACAGCCATACCATCCTGAACGTGCCCGATCTCGTCTTATCTCCATGGGCAAGTGAAATAAAACAGGATAAAAAAATGGGACTATATCAAACTAAAAAGTTTTGTACAGCTTACGACAATATGAAAAGAATAAAAAGACAAACCACACAATGGGAGAACATACTCAACAATACGTCTGATTAGGGGTTAATAACCAAAATTTATAAAGAACTTGTAAAACTCAATACCAGGAAGACAAAAAATCCAATCAAAAAATGGGCAAAAGAAATGAATAGACACTCCTCCAAAGAGGACATACAGATGGCCAATAGACAGATGAAAAAATGTTCAACATCACTAATCATTAGAGAAATGCAAATTAAAACCACAATGAGATACCACCTCACACCAGTCAGAATGGTGCTAATTAACAAAACACAGAATAAGTGCTGGCGAGGATGTGGAGAAAAGGGAACCCTCCTGCACTGCTGGTGGGAATGCAGACTGGTGCAGCCACTGTGGAAAACAGTATTTTTCCTCGAAAAATTAAAAATGGATCTGCTTTTTGACCCAGCCATCCCAGTTTTAGGAATATATCCCAAGAACACCATATCACTGACTGAAAAAAAGAAATGCACCCCATGTTTATGGCAGCATTGTTCACAATAGCGAAGATCTGGAAACAGCCTAAGTGTCCGTCAGTGGAGGAGTGGATTAAAAAGCAGTGGTACATATATACAATGGAATACTATGGGGCCATGAAAAAGAAGGAAATATTACCTTTTGCAACAACATGGATGGACCTGGAAACTATTATGTTAAGTGAAATAAGCCAGGCAGAGAAAGAAAAATATCATATGACCTCACTCATTTGAGGAATCCAAGGAATAATGAGAACTGAGGAATGGAATTGAGGCAGAGGAGGGATCAAAGAGACCAGAGGAAAAGAGGACAGAGGGAAAGGGGATGATAGGATGGGATAAACCTGAAGGGAAGGGGGGAGGGCACTGTAGGAAGGGGGGCAAGGGAAATGTTGAGGGGAATAAGGGGGAGGGGGGATGCATTCAGGGCAACCCTAGAATCTATGTAAACACTATTAATTTAAAAAACAACAACAAGGTTAAACTAAATATTAGAATATAGTTATGTGTGAGATGGGAGGACTTTTTTTAGGGTATTCGAAATCTGTGTCCTGTCAAGTATCAAGTATGAGATTAAAATATTAATTAAAATTTTGTTAATTATCCAGACACACTTTTTCTATAGAAGACTGATTCTAAATCTTGATGGAAAGGAGCACTTTGACAAGTAAATTATATACTGGTTATATTATACTGTGAGAAGCTCTAAGCCTAGTAGAACATCAGACAGGCAGATATTCAATGAATGTGGCTTCTTGAAACCCCAAAGGCTTCATGGACATGCTTGAATTGGGCAATGGCGTTCTGCCTATTTAAGGTAAAGTAATGTTTACCGAACTTCTTATAATGTGTACCAAAATTTCAACACAATTAGCTTTTATGATTTCAAAAGCTGCATATATATGCCTCTGGGTACAGAAGTTGTGTAATAATACCTAGGCTGTGGTAATATGTAATCACTTATCTCTTGAGTTTCAAGGTTGAAGAGCATTTTAGATACACAAGCTAAACCAGAACCTACCAGAGCATGTTAAAATTTAAGAAAAAGTAAAAGTAAATAGTAATATAAAGGAAGGCTTCCAAGCTAGTTGAAGTATAAAAGAAAATGTAAAAAACTAAATTCATTCAAAGAAGGCAGGGAATGAGAGAGACAGACAGACATGCATACACACACACACACACACACAGAGCAACTGAGAGAGAGATAATAAGTAGTTTCAGGGGAAAAAAAGCTGCCTATAAACAAAACTAAATGTCATTAAAGCCAAAATAGTTTTATAAGCAAGTTCTGAATCTTAAAGCAACAGAATAGGTAATTTTCATCTTATACATAATAACCGAGTAAGTAGGGAGCCCCCCCAATTCATTGATCCTGCTACTTCTCCCGTGCTAGGCGAGCGCTCTACCTTTTGAGCTAATTCCTTGCTCCTCCCCCTACTCATATTATGAGGATAATGTAACCTTGATTCTAAAGACTGAACAAGAAAGGGAAAGTACTGGCTAGTTTTACCTGGAGACACAGGTATAAATGCAGCTGAGAGTGGTTTAAATACATCATTGCCTCTTCCAGCAGGGGGAGCCCACTGACAATATCCATCCTTAGGGCTGCTTCTTTACAATTGACAGTGATGGATCTGGTCCTTAACTTAGAACCTTCCTGATGCTCTTTAGTCTCTCATAATATGGAAAGTCATGCTGGTATCTGTTGTTGGTTGAATTGTGTTCCCCTCCCCCAACAAATATGTGAAATCCTAAACCCCAGTATTTGTGAACATGACGTTAATTTGGAAATGCAGTCTTTGTAGATGATCAAGTTAAGATGAGGGTGTAGTGAGGGCCCTAACCCAATACCACTGGTTGTTTTTTGGTTTTGGATTGCTATTCTTATTACATGGGTGAAATTTGGACGCAGCTACAGTCACACAGGGAGAACACCCTGTGGAGTGATGCTTCTACAAGGTTCAGACTACCAGGAGGTAGGAGGGCATAAAACAGATTCACCCTCAGAGCCCTCAGAAAGAAGCAACTCTGCCAAGACCTTGATTTTGGACTTCTAGCCTCCAAAACTGCGAGACAATACATTTCTTTTGTTTTAAGCCACCAAGTTTGTGTACTTTGTTACAGCCATCCTAGAAAATGAATAGACTACTATATAATTAATAATTTTAATAACTAATGACTTTAGTTTCAAGGCAAGATATTACCCCCCCCACACACACATACCTTATGACATGCTAGAATTGGGCCAAGATAATATAAAAATCTTTCTGGTTCCCCTACTTGGTCTTCCACTGCTGAGTTGCTGGTTTTCGAGGGAACCATGCTTAAGGGTGGACATAATTGTCCAGCCTGCTATTAGAATATTCTATGGATATCATCAGGTAGAGGTTGCAGGAAGAGCATTGTGGGATTCCACTAACTCTCCCCAATACTACATCTTGTCAGAGCACTTCTCTGAGGCAGGGAGGAGGTCTGGCTGGCACCAAGCCTTCCCTCCTGACTCCTATGTAACTCAGAGAAGCTAGAGCAGTGAATCCCAACTGTGCAGTGTGAAGATGAGATACTTACTCTCTTACCCTCTTACCTCTTGCTTTTAGTCATAATTTCCATTTTTTAGCTATTTTATTTTTATTTATTTATTTTAGATTATTTATTTATTTTAGAGGGAGGGGAGGGAGAGAGAGAGAGAGAGAGAGAGTAAAGGGGGGAGCAGGAAGCATCAACTCCCATATGTGCCTAGACCAGGCAAGCCCGGGGTTTTGAACTCGTGACCTCAGCATTCCAGGTCAACGCTTTACCCACTGTGCCACTGTTGGTCAGGCAGCTTTTTTATTTTTAAACATTTAGAAATCCAAAGGAAGTTGCTTTTTCATTTACTGTATTTTGAAATTCCATATAGACTCAGAGGGGTGTGCATTAATTTGCTAAGGCTGCCAATACAAAGCATGACGAACTGGGTGGTTTAAAACAATAGAAATTCATTATCTTGCAGTTCTAGAGACTAGAAGTCCAAGATCAAGGTATCAGAAAGTTTGGTCCCTTTGGAGGGAGAAACCACTCCATACCTCTCACCCAGCTCCTTCAGTGGCTTGCTGGCAATCTTTGGCATTTCTGGCCTTGCAGATGCACCTTTTTATAAGGACAGTCATATTGGATTAGGGCCCATCCTAATGACCTCATCTTAACTTGACCATTTCCAAATAAAGTCACACTCACAGACTCTGGTGATTAGGATTTTGACATATTTTATTTGGAGGGGGGCACAATTCAACCCATAACAGAGTATATGAATTTTTTATGTTTATCAAAAGTAGATAGGGGGTTTAATAGGTGAAAATTTCAAAGCTAAATGGTGTAGCCATCACAGATGACTTTCTAAAATAGATTTAACTTGCTGACATGCATCACAGCCTTTTCAGCTCTTGCTATGAAATTTTTATTCTCCACTCACCCCCAAAAGTCAGCTAATCAGGGGATTTGTGCGTCTTACTGGGGAAGCTTCCACGCTATCAAGTGCGTTTGGGTTCCCCTCACAAACAATACTCAAGAGTAATCACCCACAGAGTTTTCTTGAAAAACTAAGTTCCTAGCTACAGAATAAAAATAATAATTAGCTTTATTAAAAAATCTGAATTATGCTAGCCTCCCCCTTCCCCAACTCACAACGCGGACACACACAGGAGTGTGTGCGCGTGTACACGGTGCAGGAAGACTTTCCCCAAAGGAGACAGTAAGGCACGGGCGGGGTTGGGCCTGCAGAGGTGTTCTTGCCCAGCCTGAGCTCCCTGCACTGGGCAGCAGAGAAGGGTCCAGACTGACTAGAAAAGAAGTCTCATATAACCTAGCTGTGACCTCCTTCCTCTCCAGCCTCATCTGGAGCCTTCTTCCTTGAATTCCTTTTTCTGATTGTGTGCAGGGCCGGCTCCCTCCTGTTAGTCCCTCACCTAACCCATTGTTTATTACCTTCATTGTTTATTTTTCAATTTTGAATTATAATTTAAAAAAGATTTTATTTATTGATTTGAGAGAGAGAGAGAGCGCGCGCGCAAGGAGGGGGGAGGAGCGAGAAGCATCAACTCGTTGCAGTTGCTTCTCATATGAGACTTGACTGGGCAAGCCTGGGGTTTTGATCAGGCGATCTCAGTATTCCAGGCTGAGGCTCCATCCACTGTGCCACCACAGGTCAGGCAATTTTTAATTTCTTTACCTGTTTATTGGTAGTTCCCCCACCTGAACAGTGAGTCCTGTTCAGCATCTGGCACTCAGTGCAGCCTCAGTGTTCACTGAATGAATGAATGAGTGAATGAATGAATGAATGAATGGGTGAATGAATAAATTTATGATTGAAGTATAGTGGCATCAAAGATAAACTGACTGTTTCAATAGTTTGAAGGTCAGATATTACACTGTTCATCCCAACAGATTCCTATTAATGAGTCCACATATCTTATGCTGTGTTTCCACCTAGAGATGATAAGGATGCTTTGTTTAGTTCTGCCATGTCTTGCTACCTGTGGATGATGGCTACTGGTAAAAGATTATTTGATGCTGGGGCTGCAGTTGCTAATCTTTAAGTGATGATTACACCGTTCCTAAGGAAAGATATTACAGGAAGGTCATGTTTGATTTTCAAGCAAGTCTCATTACAACTTCACTCTCAATTAATTAGCCAGTGAATAGTTTCTTTATACAGCTCACGAACTATGCATATTTGACTCTATTCTCTCTAGAAAACAAAAGTGATATTTAAAAAAGGATGAGAAATACTTTACAAATTGTAAAAAGAACTGGGTATAACTCTTAAAGTACTATTAAATTCTAAAATTCAGTGGAAATATTTCATTAAAATATAATCTTTTTTATCCACTACAGTAATGGGACCAGCATCATTGGACGATTAAGAGCTATCCACTATATTTGTGGCTATTGGGAAATTTTATGAGATCTCAAAGTTATCTCACTGAATGGGGTCAGAGTAACATTTGATCTCTGAAAATTAGGAGTAGAAGTTGCTAATAAAAGTATTTGAATAACTTCCATTCATTGTGCTACTGGGAAGATAATATGTGGTGGGAAGGGAGAATGAAGAGAATGATCCTTGGGGTGTAATATTTCTAAATCTTTGAGAGCAGAGCCAGGATTAAATAAATACAGAATTTATTATGAGCTATTTAAGGGATTTCCACTAAGATTATTTTAATTCAATTATAAGGAAATTTAATTACTATTTATTGAGTACCTGGAGGAAACAAGTTTTTGATCATGGGTTTTGGTATTCTTGAATTGTTCTCAGTTAAAAGCTCTGTTCCAACTCTGAACATAATCTACTTTTACTCTTCTAAATCCCTGATCTAATCTTGGCTCCTCGATTCTTTGCTCTCAAATATATTTTTCTCTTTGTAAGATTTTATTTATTGATATTAGGGAAAGGAGAGAGAGAAAGAGAAAAGGGAGGAGGAGTGGGAAGCATCAACTCATAGTAGTTACTTGTACGTGTTTAAGGGAAGAAAAAAAGACTTGAAGTGAACAAATCTCTTTTATGAACTGATGATTACGGAAGCCCAAAGCAGACAGAGGGCATGGTGATGTCCTTCTCCTGTACAGATGAAGGAGAGTTAGAAATACAGTAGCGATGTGAGCCTCCAGGCCCTGGGAAGACTAATGGACTAATGCAGGGACTGTGTATCTGTGTGTGATTGCATGTTCCTCTCAGTTTGAGACGGCAGGAAAGTAAATAACAAAGCACTTTTTTAATTCAGCCCAGGAGGAGAATTACCAGGGCTGCCTACCACAGGAAGAAAAACAAGAGAAGATAAGATCTTAACTAGAGTAAGGAGGGCAAGCACTTGCTTTTAACCTCAGAATCAGGGGAAGTGGTCGAGTTTCAGAATGTTGTTTGCAAATCCTCAAGTTCTGTGAGAGGCTGGAGCAATGCAGATGTCTCCCAAGGCATCTGATTGTAAATGACAATTTCCACATAAAGTTTATTGGGTTAAAAATAAAACAGAAAAAAAAATGCCATCTTTTAATGTTTTCAGGGGAAAAATTATTGGAAATATTGTTTCCCTGTGTTTCCTACTACCAAAACCTTAAACCTGTTCTATTTTAGGCTAGGGAGAATACAGAAAGTATAACATGAAAAACTGAATGGTGATAAATCTTTATTTACATCTTAACTGTATATACTAACTCTTTAATTATACCTTGAATATAAGTTAGAATAATGATTATATTATTTATGTTTATCTATAAAGCATTCTTGAATATAAAAGTATGTATCATACTCCTCCCCCAAATCCTTTTCCCCTTCATTCCAGTTCATGAGTCTCTCACTCCCTGTCTTTCCTCTTCCTTCCTTTTCATAAAACCCCAGCATCCTCCCCTTTGTTGTTTCCACACCTACCTTTCCACTCTTTTGTACATAAAAATGTAACTCACCCCAACTCCTTCTTACCCATCACTTAAAACTATCTTCAGGTAGCGGTTGTTCTGCAGACTTCCTTTGTGCTCAGCAAACAGAAGATCTTTAGTCTGAAAGATCTACCCTCTTTACAGGGTGACAGAAGTCCTTCAAATACTCAGTTTTTATTTCTGTCAAACAAAATGTTGTCAACCTTGGCCCTGGCCGGTTGGCTCAGCGGTAGAGCGTCGGCCTGGCGTGTGGGGGACCCGGGTTCGATTCCCGGCCAGGGCACATAGGAGAAGCGCCCATCTGCTTCTCCACCCCCCCTCCTTCCTCTCTGTCTCTCTCTTCTCCTCCTGCAGCCAAGGCTCCATTGGAGCAAAGATGGCCCGGATGCTGGGGATGGCTCCTTGGCCTCTGCCCCAGGCGCTAGAGTGGCTCTGGTCATGGCAGAGCATCGCCCCATGGTGGGCAGAGCGTCGCCCCTGGTGGGCGTGCCGGGTGGATCCCGGTAGGGTGCATGCGGGAGTCTGTCTGACTGTCTCTCCTCGTTTCCAGCTTCAGAAAAAAAAAATACAAAAAAAAATGTTGTCAACCTTAATATATAAATCCCTGCTGGGTAAAACTTTTAAATAATCTTTTATAATCTTGGCAACTCATCACATGTGTTCAGAGAAGTCAATGCAAATGTTTCTGAATGTTCTCTGATATGGCTGGCAATTAGGATCATCTCTGATTTCTCTGCCAAGTCATTCTCATTTCGTGCGTTTTTACCTGTGGAGATTTAACCCTGTCGTTCATTAACAGGTGTTAGCCTCAATGACGCTGCTAGGGAGGCCCCTCTTCCACTCACCTGCATGGTTGATGGACACTGCTCTGAACCTGTTGAAGAAGCTAGTCATGATATAAGAAGCTGGGAAATACTATTTACCTTTCGCACCTGGTGAATATGGCAGAACAATACTACTTCCATAAAACCAACCACATTCACATTCTCTGTGCTTTTTCTTCAAGACAAATTTTGTCACACCTTTTTATTGAGTGGATTAGAAATCTAAGACTTTTTCTTTGACACCAAATGTGTGCGTTCTTTTAGGCTGAGAACTTCTTTTTCTTTTTTCTATTTCTCTATTATTAAGCAGAACTATAAATTCACTGTATCATTTTTTTTAAAAATGTAGTTTAACATGGAACCAGAACTAACTCCCAAAAAACTCCCTGTGTTCTGTGCTCTTGATTTCTGGCGGAGCCTACTTTAAACTTAATATAACTCTAAACCTCATTGATTCTTCGGGCAACTATTTCTCAGGTAGAAAGACTTTATATTCTTAATTTATTTGTAATTTTAAGAGTGAACTGAGATATGTAAACTACAAAGAAAATGAGAATCTTTTATTAAAAGTGTTTTCGTTTTTTTAATGTGAATTTTGCTGTGATGAGAAATCCCTCTTAAAACATTATCCCACCCATAATAAAAATCTGAGTTCTAAGAGAGTTAGGTGCTTGTAGCAAATCCTACCTATTTCCTTTAGAAATTGAATAGAGCTTACCAGGGCTCCTCCTCGATGATGATATCTGTCTACTCCAACTTTGAATAATGAAGTTGTCATTGTGTCCCCTTGTTCTCCCATAGCACTTGGTGTATATTTCCATCACTGTACATCCACACTGTAATGAAGTTTTCTGCTTAAGTGAACCCTTGTAAAATAGCTTTCACTGAACTCAACTTTGATGATAAGCCATCAGCCCATACTAAGAAGTGCTGTAAGAAATAGCTCCACTCTATTTGCTATAAGGATATTATTGAGCATGGTCTTCATTATATCTCATAATATTACATTTTCAGGATCCTTGTGGGTTTGTTTGTTTGTTTGGCCTTATATCTGGGCTAGTTACATACTAAGCAACTGGTCTGCTTTTATCTGGCAGAACCTGTGGACTGTGTAACTGATCATGATTTTCCTTGTACTGAGATCACTAAAAGGCTTAGAGACAAATTCCTGGAGAATCCTTAGTAAATACATATAGGCCTCCATTGTATTTATTTTGTATATTAGCCTACCTCTATTGTTTGATTCCATCATTGCTTTCACTTTGCCTTCTCTTTCTCACTTGCTTCTAATATAGTTTATTTTCTTGTGTTGCAGATCTCATTGTTCTTATTGTGAGTCCTTTCAAAGAAAGGCATGGGACTACAAACATATCTGCATCTTTCTCTCACCATGCTATGAATTCCTAGAGCAGGGGCCCCCAAACTTTTTACACAGGGGGCCAGTTCACTGTCCCTCAAGACTGTTGGAGGGCCAGACTATAAAAAACAAACAAACTATGAACAAATCCCTATGCACACTGCATATATCTTATTTTAAAGTAAAAAAACAAAACGGGGACAAATATTTAAAATAAAGAACAAGTAAATTTAAATCAACAAACTGACCAGTATTTCAATGGAAACTATGGGCCTGCTTTTGGCTAATGAGATGGTCAATGTCCGGTTCCATATTTGTCACTGCTAGCCGTAACAAGTGATATGACACGCATCTGGAGCTATGAAGCGCGCATCCCGCGTCACCGGAAGTAGTACTGTACGTGAGCAACGCTGCTACATACAGTACTCCAGGAGCACAGGATATGGATGCTGACCACCAATGAAAGAGGTGCCCCTTCCAGAAGTGTGGCAGGGGCCGGATAAATGACCTCAGGGGGCCGCATGTGGCCCGTGGGCCGTAGTTTGGGGACCCCTGTCTTAGAGAGTGGACTGGGTTCTTTATTTCATCACTTTGCATTTAGATCTGACATGGACCTTCATTATATGCTCAGTAAATATATTTGAAAATGAACCAAATGAAATTTCTATTGTAAAATAGAAAAGAGATATCTGGCATCTTGAGCAATGCTTGTTTTCATTTCTGTAGTAAGACTGTGAATCAAATCATCACCTACGGACAAGAAGGCAGAATATATTCTTATGAGAGTCAAGGATGAGTAGATGGACTAAATAAAAAGTCCTTCTTTTCTACCTGTTGATGCCATGGCCATGACATTTGTGGCTTATAAACCAAGAAATGTCTAGCACATCTTCTATCTCAGACTTGACCCTAAAAGTATCTGGGGAAATCTTTGAATTTAGGATTGTTAACTTAATCCAGAGTTGGTACAAAAGACATCTGGCTCACTGGGCAATGTCTTTCAATGACAAAGTGCCCCATTTCACCTAGAACTTTCATGTCTTGACTAATAGCAAATTAATTTTGTTCTTTAAAAGTAAGCAAATCAACATAGGAAATAGTGCGTTCTTTTTACTCTTAAGGACTTTTCTAGAATAGACGAGATAGCTTAGTTGTGACTATTGAAATTCATGGTAGTCATCTAAATGGAATAAGATGTTGGTGTGCCTTTCTTTAAAATCATACTTGTCTGTGGGTTTTATGATTTCTTTGCCTCAAAAACCTTTAAAATAAAAGGTTTTTGTCTTTTGGTCCGATGATTTCTTCTTTCATAACAGCTACCATATACACACATCCTTTCCTTTTGGTTCCCCTGTTAACCACTTAGTCCCAAACTCTCCTGATCCTACCCTACCAATGATAAAATCGATTTTCAGCTGGCTTCCCTGTCACCGATTTTTCTAGCAAATCAGTTCTGAATTTAACTGTCGGACTATTCTTCCAAAAATACTATTTTTATTACATCATTTAAAAAATTAGTAATGCACAATAACTTCTTATATCCACACAACTCAACTCAACTCTTGGGCAAAGCATTGCTTCTCATCATCTTCTCCCATCCTGGCTTCCCGCTGTGTACACCAGAGTGCGCTCTGTTGCAATCTTAGCATCCTGTGTGGGCTCCTGGTTTTGACTGTCCCTTTAAGGTACCCGTATTTGCATGCAACAGGAAGTAGGGTGTGGTTTGTTCGTGGAGGAGATGAAAGTTGTGTCCTGAAAACAGTTTATCCTTGACCTAGAACTAGCGTTACTTTTAGAAAAAAAAAATCTTGTTTACAGTTAAAAGGAGGAAAGTTAAATAGCAAGAGTGATAAACTTTATATGTCTCCAGTAGTGATAATAGGTGCTATTTATTGAGAGCTTACTATGTGTTAAGCACTATAAAAATATTACCTACCTTAACTATGAAATAAATATTACTACTATACTTATTTCACAAATATGTTGCCCAAGGTCACATAGCTAGTAAGCCAAGACTGAAACCGAGGAAGCTGGCTTCATGCAGACTCCTAACCACAAAACTATAATAAGTCTTAATAAAACCTAAATCTAGTGTCCCCTTGGAAACCTGAGAAATGGCTGCTCTAGGAAATAACAAAGAATGTTTTGGACTTAGGTGCTTGAAGACATTCCTTCAATCTAGAAGGAAAAAACATGTTTTCTGAACCAAAGCATGCTCTAGCATGAACCGAAACCTGGCATAGATGGACTCCCCTCACCACCCCTGCTTTCACTTTTGCCTAGCTCCTCCAGTTATTGTTCGGTTGTTTTGTTTCACAAAGAAAACCAACAGTTCAGTGAAGGCAATGTTTTATCCTCAATCAGACCATTTGTCTCAGTACTAAAATTTGAGAGGGTTGTGAGTGTCGTGGGATTAGTCCAAGGGGAGTCCATGCTGTGATCCTCTGTGGGAGCCTCTTAACTAAACCCAATTTGACAATTTTAATGTTTCAAAAATAACACAATGCAGAAAGACAGTAGACTCAATGTCTCATTTAAAAGAGAACCTTCCAACAGCAATGTGACCATATATACACAAGTAGAGTACCCTGACTAGGCAGTCAACTGAACACAGGGAAGGCCCATGCCTAGAATTCAGATTTTAAAAGGTGCTGAACACAGGATATTGCCTCAGTTGCCTACTGCAGTGTAACCTCTACTGGCTCACAGAGCCAACTGTGCATGCTTCTTTCCAGTCTTGAGTTCAGGTCTTATGTTGGTAGCCTAAAACTGACTGTGTTAGGAGTATTTATACAATGGGCAAATGCAAACACTACAAATCAGAGTTCCCTCCATTGCCTCTCCTCGGGGGTTTAACAATAGCAGACCATTGAATCTACTCCAAAAGATGCTTAAAATAGCAGCTATGTATTATTTCTCAGAATTCTATGGCTTGGTTGGGCTCATCTGGGCAATCTGCTCCATCTGGTGAAGCTATGGTGACTCATATGGCTGCAATCAGCTAGAAAAGGATTTCTCAATCTTGGCACTGCATTTGGTGTTGGATAATACGTTGTTGTGGAGGCTGTCCTGTACATTTTATGATTTTAGCAACAGCTCTTGCCTTAATTTATTAGACGCTAGTAGTGGCAACCAAAAATGACCCCGGGGGCAAAACTGCCCAAGCTGAAATCACTGAGCTAGGAGCCTGGCTGAGACCAGAAGATCAAAGATGGCTTCTCATCTTCCAGATGTTTAGAATCCTTTGTCAAAACAATTTTATTCATGACACTTGTTAAAGATACTAAGGTAGATTTTATTTAGGAAACGACTATAATGGGGTTTGTAATAGGGGAGAGAGATCGGGTTCAACTCTAAATCAACAAGGAAAAGTGGGAATTTTGTAGTCAGGGAGCAGGGTGGGGGTCAGTGGATGAATAATTACCAAGAGAAAACATCAGGGGTTGAAAGATTTTGGTTAAACTGACTTGACAGGATTTCTTGCTAAAGGCAGACAAGGGTGGTTAAGACATCAAGGGTAATCTGATACCAAAAGTGGGTATTTCTGATAAACTGACTTAGAATTCTCACTAAAATGGGACTAAGCAGGCCAAGGACAGAGCCCAAAGTGAGCGCCTCATCAGAAAGAGAACTGAGAGGAGCCTCACTCAAGTTTGATCAGAGAGAGAAACTTTGTCACCTATGGTCTCTCATCCTTCCTTAGTCTAGTTCAAGTTCCTTCACAGCATGGCAGCTGGCTTTATGGAACTAAGAGCAAAAGCAAGGATGGGAACAGGAGCAACATCACTTTTGCTGCATTTCTAATTGGTTAAAGCAAATTACAAAGCCAGGTCAGATTCAAGGGAAGGAGAAAACTCCACCTCTTGAAGTGAGGCGTAACAAGTTTGTGGCCATCTTTAATCCATACTGTACCATTTATGTATGCAAGGACTCAGGATTAATATTTTGCGGAAGGAAAGAAAACCTTGAGAGACAATTCTATTCCAGATTAACTCCAGAAGTTAACCAAAATCAACTCCAGAAGCAGACATAACAGTCCTTCCTAAAGGTTATATTAAGATGGTACAATGCAATATATTTCTCAATTCCATAGTATTTATTATTTCAAAGGGTCTTAACAAGAGTTGGAAGTTGTTCTAGTTATAATATTGGTAAAGATGTCTTCGCATTTTAAAAGAAGTTTTTCTCACTAGGTTGCTGATACTAATTTTTGTTCTTTAACGGAACAATGATAGCATAATAGATGTTTCTGAAACTGGAAGCAGTGTTGTGAATGTTCAACTGTTTTACATTATTTAGAATTAGTATTTAATGCATTTATATCATTATAACAGCTGTAGCTTATAGAGTTTTAAAGATATTTCCTAAGGCATTTTTGAAAGAACTGGTAACTGGTTGTTTACAAGAGGGATCCAGTGTCTGCCTTTTCACTTGAATATTCACCATTGCATGAACTCACTTGAATGCTATTGCTAGAAGTAGGTATTTTTTTTTTTGCATGAAGGCACTGTTTCCCCCCAAAAAAGTATTTAGCAGAAATCTAGTTTCATGGAAGTTAATTTTTTTTTTTGTATTTTTCTGAAGTTGGAAACGAGGAGGCAGTCAGACAGACTCCCGCATGCACCCGACTGGGATCCACCTGGCATCCCCACCAGGGGGCAATGCTCTGCCCATCTGGGGCGTCGCTCTGTTGCAACCAGAGCCATTCTAAAGTCTGAGGCAGAGGCCACAGAGCCATCCTTAGCGCCCGGGTCAACTTTGCTCCAATGGAGCCTTGGCTGCAGGAAGGGAAGAGAGAGAAAGAGAGGAAGGAGAGGGGGAGGGGTAGAGAAGCAGATGGGCACTTCTCCTGTGTGACCTGGCCGGGAATCGAACCCGGGACTCCTGCATGCCAGGCCGATGCTCTACCACTGAGCCAACCGGCCAGGGCTCATAGAAGTTAATTGATTTACATGTGAAGGAATTCACAGATTGTATAAAGTTGGAAAATTCTAAATTGAGAGTAAGCAGGTTTCTTGACTGCTGGACTTCTTGGTGTCTTTACTATACTAATGTATATTATGACTCATAACAAATACAGTGTCTTCTAGACTTCTTTAACCACAAAAATAGAGGCATGTCTTATATAACAAGTGCTCCTCAGGATACTCTTGGTAGAAATTGTTCTAAGTGGAAATAAAGGAGAAGGAGGAATCTTGAGAGAGAATTCTATTCAAGATCAATCAAAATTAACTCCAGAAACGCACACAGCAGTACCTTCAGCACTAAAAAAACCCTTTACCTTGAACCAGGTCTTTAGATCTGATAGTGTTCTATACTGTTGTGTTTCTTATAAATATCAATAGTGTTTTGTTTTTTTTGTTTTTTTAAAGGACACACACTTTTTTTTTTAACTAATTTTTTTTTAATTTATTCATTTTAGAGAGGAGAGGGAGAGACAGAGGAGAGACAGAGAGAGAGAAGGGGGGAGGAGCTGGAAGCATCAACTCCCATATGTGCCTTGACCAGGCAAGCCCAGGGTTTTGAACTGGCGACCTCAGCATTTCCAGGTCGACGCTTTATCCACTGCGCCACCACAGGTCAGGCACAATAGTGTTTTGACTAGAGAGGACTGAAACAATTTAAATAAAAATCATTTTGCAAAAATTACATTAAACTCATAAAATTTAATTAGCCAACATCACCAAAAATTGGTCAGTTAAAACAGTAACTTAGAAAGGAAGAACCAGAATTGGTTCATACCTTTTCTCACTCTTCTTGTCTTATTGCTAAATAAAAATTGTATATATTTATAGTGTATAAAGGTGAATGTTTTGATATATGTATATATGGTGAAATGATTACCACAATCCACCCTTCTTGTCATATAAACTAAACTTGAAGCCTTTACGAATTAGAATTTGGATTGCAAGCAATACATTATAACATACTTGTGGTAGGCAGCTCCTAAGATGGTTTCAATAATTCCTATCCCCTATTATTCATGCCCTTGCATAAACATCTCCCCTTGAGGATGGGCTGACCCTAGTGACTTGCTTCTAAGGAATAAAGTGCAGCAAAAGTGGTGGATGTTACTTCTGAGACTGTGTTACAAAAAAGGCTGGTTTCTGCCTTGCTTACTCTCACCCTCTCCTCTCTCAGGTACTCACTTGGATGAAGCCAGCTACCTCATGCAGAGGCTTACATGAGGAGGACTCAGGCCAGCAGCCCTAAGGATTTGAATCCTGCCAATAAGAGTGAGTTTAGAAATGGATCCTCCCTCACTTGGGCTTTGACATATGACTGCAGCCTGTGAGAGATCTGGGGCCTGAGGACCCAGTTAAGTCCTGCCCGGATTCCTGACACAGAAACTGTGAGATCATATGTTTGTGGTTCTGAGCCACTAAATTGTGGGGTAATTTGTTAGGCAGCAATAGATAAGTAGTACAGTATTAAAAGAGGTATTTAGAGAAGGCTAATGCTCTATTATCTAAATCACACCTTGCAGAGAGCCAAAGGAAAGACTAAAGCATAGTGGTTAAATTGTACTTTCGAATGGCAGCATAGAAAAACACTGATTTAATCGAGAAGAAACACAGAAAATTGTAAGGATGAATTCGAGGTGATAATAATCTTTTAATTTACAGGGTCACTCCAAGAGGAGTTATCAGAAATATAAGGTAGAAAGTTGATAATTGCATGGCTACTGCAATTGCTGAAGAAGATATTGCTGTCACATGTCTCCTTGTTATAAAGAACTAGCCTAGTCTCTAACACAGCTACCCCTTTTGGTTTAAATACTATGCTAGCTACTGGGGAAGAATGTTATGTCTACCAAGAACATAGTAATGTGGTTTCAGAAGGCTTCTTTTCCTTCTGGTCCTGTTTGGATTAGTTCTTTTAGGTGTTTTTCTATACCTTCTTTTATTCCAGAAATATGTATTGAACATGTATACTATATGTTAGGAGCTGTTTCAAAGCACTGATGATTCAACAGAGAAATCTTCATCCTTTTGAAACTTACATCCTCGTAAGGAAAGACAAACACTAAACAAAGTGAATAAACAAAAAAAATCATATAATAATAAAAAATAAAAAGTACATAGTATAGTAATTCTGTACTATTGGAGAAAAGAAAGCAAGGAAGGGAGAGAGGGAGGGTGAGTCCTAGCTTCCTTACCAGTTATCAAGGTCTGGACTGTGTGTCCACTAACGCTTCGGTTACATCAATTTGACTGAACTCTACCCAACAAACTCCAGAGTTCTTATGGCTTCCTCTCTCCCCTCTGCATGCTCCATACTTATTCTGGCTTTTTAAAAGACTTGTATTCAAGGCTGTCTCATCAAGCCTTCTTTGACAATTCAAGCCTCCACTAACTCCTCTATTTTCTGGAGATCTGAGCGGACCACTCGACCTACAAAACAATAGGTAATGAAATAAAACAAAATGCAACCTATGCATCTTTTTGTTGTTGTTTTCTTGAAAATTTCAGGTTAACAGTTGACTGATTTTAATTTGTTTCATATTTATTTGTTATTTTGTTGCCCCTCCCGCTGCCATTAGAATTTCAGGTCTTTGAGTTTGGTTTGTTTTTGCATATATGTGGAACTTGCAAGCAAAGTACTCTTGATGGTAGGTTCATTGGAAGAAATATAAAAGATGAAAGATGCTTGGCTTTGGAGAATTTAAAATATACTTGAAGAGATAAACTACTCTCCCCAACGTGAACAGACCACAGAAATAAATTGAATACTGCATGGTATGGTATAGTGTGACTTTTTGATTTTTTAAAAATTTGCACCACAGTAAGTAATGGACCTCATGGTCCTGGCCTGTTGGCTCAGTGGATACAGTATCGGCCTGGTGTATGGACATCCTGGGTTTGATTCCCAGTCAGGGCACACAAGAGAATCAACCATCTGCTTCTCTCTCCCTTCCTCTCCTCCTCTCGCTTTCTTCCTCTCTTGCAGCCAATGGCTCCAATGGTTTGAGTGTCGGCCACGGGCACCAAAAATAACTTGGTTGATTTGAGCATCGGCCCCAGACAGGGTTGCTGGTTAGATCCAGGGCATATACAGGAGTCTGTCTTACTATCTCCCCTCCTCTCAGTTAAAAAAAGAAAAAGAAAAAAAATGAGAAAAACAGAAACGGACTTCACATCATCAATCAATGTGTGTGTATGTGTGTGTGTGTATAATACAGTATATATATACATTACACATGTACAGATACACATCTTATGTGTATAGATGTATATACATTTATGTGTGAGCCAAATTTTATAAAATAACGTTTCACAAAACAATACTTAATTTTTATATGCAATGCATTCTGATATTTTCTATTCTGTTCTAGTTTATAAAAAATGTTAAGAGAAATCCTCTGAATTGATTTTACAACCTGCCAAGAGAATATGACCCAGAGTTTGGAAAACATTGGTGTAGCCAGGTGGTGAGCACATGAAGGTGTGAAGTAGAAGAGAGAGTATGGAGTGGAATGAATGCAGGGAAATCTGTCCTTGGCAAGATTATACTTGATCCATCTCTTGAAAGGAATGTCTGGTTTAGATTATTGATGTCCATGACTGTGTTGATGCTGAGTGGGATGACAGTATTAGCAAAGAAGGCATTGAGGTCAGAGTAAGCAACAAGTTCAGGGGTCACTGAGAACAGAATTCTGATATTTTTTACATGATTACTTTTGTAGATTATAAAAATAATGCAAAAGTCAAACTAAAGGCCTGAAATAAAGATTCTGAGGGTACATATTTGAGAAAAATACACTGCTCACAAAAATTAGGGAATCAGGGACCGTGCAGACACTCCAGTCCTTTCATCCTTTTGTGTAGGGCAGTGGTCCCCAACCTTTTTTGGGCCACGGACCGGTTTAATGTCAGAAAATATTTTCACGGACCGGCCTTTAGGGTGGGACGGATAAATGCACAAAATAAAATTAGGTGACTGGCGTAAAAACTGTGGTATTTTAAAATATAATTGTCAAACTTACGAAACAAGCGTCAAGAGTGAGTCTTAGATGTAACAGAGGGAATCTGGTCATTAAAAAAAAATAAAACATCATTCAGACTTAAATATAAATAAAACAGAAATAATGTAAGTTATTTATTCTTTCTCTGTGGACTGGTACCAAATGGCCCACGGACCAGTACTAGTCCACGGCCTGGGGGTTGGGGACCACTGGTGTAGTGCATTTTCACCAATAAAATAAAAGTTGGTTTTGCATCTTATTTGCATAATTGAACAACTTTCTTTGACTTGTTTGCTTTTCTGATGTTCTTGTTTAATAAAAAAAAATCAAATGCTTCTTTTCTTTATCACTTTATATTCATTTTGAAATATTCCTGAATTTTTGCGAGCAGTATATTAATACTGCTAATTGGGAATAGTTGAATGACAGAGCAGATCTGTGGCATTTAATAATCCACATTATTATTATTTGCATTAGTATTCCATTTTTTGTCAAAGTTATTTATAATGACAACTATTACTATTTTTCAAAGTAACCCGTGGGCATAGGAGAGGCTATTTCCAGAAGAAAAAACCGCTGCATAGAGATAACATACACTGTTCTATGTATATTTACTTGAAGTGACTTTAGCAGATCAGGCTAACTCTAGCCCAAATGACTTAGTTGACCCCCAAGAGTTCAAAAATCAGGCACAAATATGAAGCAAAAAACCAAACAGAACAAGAATACTGAAACAATGACCACTTATTCTGATCCATACCTGGAGATTAGCTTGTCCTTTTACTCAATGATATAAATGATTTACCTTTGATGACCTTTATTTGTTGCTCTGTTTTATTTAATTTTGCAAAGATCTGGGTGATGGAGTAGGAGCTAAAGTTTGGGGGAAGAAAACCTTGGATAGAGGGACAATTTCTTAGAAACACATTTCAGAGCACATGAGTTGATCAGGATAAGTATAGAAAGGCAAGCCAAGTGAGGCTATGCAGAGCATACTGGCTTCCTTGGGTTCCTACAGCTCATCATATTTTTCTTCTGGAAGCATCTGGGGAGAGGGCTTTCTATCACCACTTGCCATCTTTTCTCTTTAGATAGGTTCTCTCTCTCTCTCTCTCTCTCTCTCTCTCTCTCTCTTTCCTATTTTTTCCTCTTTAGAGATTGTGGGGACAAGGGAAGTATAAAAGGGTTAAAGCAGCAGTATTACTATGAAATTCCACATGTTGTATGGAAGTAGGAAGTAGAATCCTTTAACCCCACCTACATTTGGTTTTTAATATCTTGATTTTAATACACTATTTTTGTAACAATAAATTAGAACTTTTGACTAAGGCTAAAAACAGATTAGCAAGGTTCAGCACGGAAGAAGTGTCCCAGCTTCTCCTCTTCATTTTGTTTCTGTTTGAATGAGAAGGGGGTGGCTTACACAATGAACAAGAACAGCAACTGGCTGGCTGGCTGGGAGCTTTGAGCCAATTATGATGTTTTTGTGGGAAAGTTTCCAACTCTTTAAGTCTCCTTATGTAGAGGTGGGAGGCAGCTGGTGTGAATTTCTGCAGGGTACATGCACAATTACTCTGATCCAATATGGTATGACAGCAATGCACTTAGTCAAGAAAATAATTATCTCAACCTAAGCTTCTTTATCCTCACCACTTTAAAAAAAGACACAAATAAAACAAAAGAAGAAGGCCAAAGCCAAAGTCACCAAGGATTTTGAGATCTCTCAGCTACCTCTAGTGAGCGACACCAGTAATGAAATTAAGCTCTGTCTGAATGGGCCGCTTCAACACATCATCTTTGTCCCCAGCTCCTACTGTCTTCCCCCCAAAGTCTCCACTTCATTAACAACCATCATCAATTCCTCCAGTTTTCAGAATTTCTTGACTTCACTCTCTCCTTCATTTATAATATTTGAGTGACCACAAAATCTGGCTGCAATCACCACCAAAGCATTGGTCATTATTCATTTATTCATGTATTTGTCATGAATTTATTAAACACCTACTGTGTACCATGCACTATGCTAGGTACCAAGGATACAGTGGTGATTAAGACAGACAGTTTCTGCTGTCACAGAGCTTACAGTCTAGTGGGAGCCCAGACAAGAGACAAGTAAATAGGCAATTTCAATCCTATGTGTACAAACTGGTGGGGAAGGTTCAGGGAGTACAGGGGCACCCAAGTGGCATTGGGCTGTCAGAGAAGACTTCCTAGAGAATTGATGAGTTAGCTGAGAATTTAAGGTTCAGAAAAATGTAGCCAGAAGAAAAATGCTTCAGGCATCCTCCATTTAACAAAATTTTATTGAGCACTTACTGTGGGTCAGGCTTTACTCTAGACTCCTCAGTTAGTTAGAAAGATAGACACAATCGTGGTCTTCCTAGTGCTTAGAGAATATCAGGTAGGGGGAAAATAGACGTGGAAATATAGGCACAATGCATCTAACCAGCAATTGCTCCCATGTATTCAGCGCTCCTCCCTGCAGCTCCAGGCTCTGTTACAGACTCTGCAACGAATACCTCGAGTTTCTATTAGAATCCCCTTCTTCGGTGAGCATGGGTACTCTTTCCAGTACTTCCCTGCCTGTCTCTATATGCCATGCAACACAGACACAGAGCCTTTACTGAAGAGCTGGGTTAATTAAAGATCATGCTGGCCTGACCTGTGGTGGTGCAGTGGATCAAGTGTTGACCTGGAATGCTGAGGTCTCCAGTTCCAAACCCTGGTCTTGCCTGGTCAAGGCACATATGAGAGTTGATGCTTTGTGCTCTGCTTCTCTTCTCTCTCTGCCTCTGCCTCTTAAAAATGAATTAAAAAAAAAAATCAGGCCCTGGCCAGTTGGCTCAGTGGTAGAGCATCGGCCTGGCATGCAGGAGTCCCGGGTTCGATTCTCGGCCAGGGCACACAGGAGAAGCGCCCATCTGCTTCTCCACCCCTCTCTCTCTCCTTCCTCTCTGTCTCTCTCTTCCCCTCCCACAGCCAAGGCTCCATTGGAGTAAAGTTTGCCCGGGTGCTGAGGATGGCTCTGTTGCCTCTGCCTCAGGCGCTAGAATGGCTCTGATTGCAGCAGAGCTATGCCCATATGGGCAGAGCATCGTCCCCTGGTGGGTATGCCGGGTGGATCCCGGTGAGGTGCATGCGGGAGTCTGTCTGACTGCCTCCCCATTTCCAGCTTCGGAAAAAAAAAAAAAAGTCTAAAAAAAAAAAAGATCATACTATAAGGCAGGGGTCGGGAACCTTTCTGGCTGAGAGAGCCATGAACACCACATATTTTAAAATGTAATTCTGTGACAGCCAAACAATATGTTTAACACTAAATACAAGTAAATGTGTGCATTTTATGTAAGACCAACACTTTTAAAGTACAATAAGTCTCTAAATTCTTTTTAATAACGTTGTTCTGCTGTTGCTAACCAATGATGAATAAAGTGCTTCTTATCATTAATGCGACTTCTGGTGATGCATGGTTTTGCTGATGGCTTTGGAGTCTGGTTGATACGTGGTGAGGATAAGCTTCATGCAGGCATTGAGACTTCCATCTGTTAAATGTGATTGTAGGTTGGTCTTAATGTTCTTTAGATGTGAGAAAGACTGCTCACATGCATACGTAGAGCCAAACATTGTCAGTACAGCAATACTCACACGCAATCAGTTGGTCTGCGGGTTGAAGTTTTTTCATTTCTCCCCACTTGTGTTTGCTCGCCAACTCTGCTTGCTGTTGTGCAAGTCTTTCCAAATCTTCATTCAGTGACTTGAACTTATTCACCCACATGTCTGAGGCCTTCAGGTCAGCAGCTTGTAGCTCAAAATCTCTGACGGAGACACCGGGATGTAACTCAGGTCGGCGCTGTCCACTTCACACTTGTGTGGATGGGTGATGAACTTAAAAAGATGAGTGCGCTCACGAAATTCTCCAAAGCATGCTTTGAATGACTGCAGGAGATTAGATGTGAAGCCTGCTAGCTGCTGGAGGTCAAGATGTTGAGCAGGGTCACTCGCTGTGCATGCATCTTTAAACTCTCCCAGTTTTTCAAAGTGTAGTAAATAACCTGTTTCAGTGTTTGCGATAAAGAGTTCCAGCTTGTTTTCAAATACAAACACTGCTTGTTGAAGGGATAAAACTGTATTTCCAAAGCCTTGCATTTTCACATTGAGCTGGTTCAGATGTTCAGTCATGTCCACGAGATAGTAGAACTTCAGGAGCCACTCAGTGTTAGCTAACTCAGGATGCTCGATGTTTTTCATTTAAAGAAAAGTCCGGATTTCACTCAGACAAGCTGTGAAATGGCTGAGCACCTTCCCTCTTCCCAACCAACGCACATTGCTGTGCAGAAGCAGACCAGGATAATTATTCCCAACTTCATCCAGCAGTGTTTTAAACCGGCGATCATTTAAAGCTCAGGCAACAATGAAGTTCACCACCCAAATGACCAGCGACATCACCTCATCAAGCTGCTTGCCACACATCTGAGCATTAAACGCCTCCTGAGGTGGGATGCAGTGAAAACTTAGGATGGGTCTCTTTTCATGTTCACAAAGAAGCACTATGAATCCTCTGTTTTTCCCCTCCATGCACGGGGCACCATCAGTACACACCAAAATAAGTTTATTTGGTAGATTTTTTTCTTTAGCGAACTCAGTGAAAGACTTGAATAAATCCTCCCCTCTTGTTGTCTCTTTCATAAGCAAAACAACAAGACTTTCCTCACATAGTGTGTCATCAACAGCATACCTTGCAATCACGCTGAACTGGGACAAATGGCTTACCTCTGTTGACTCATCCAAAGCGAGAGAAAAGAATGGTGCTGCATTTATGTCCTTCACTTGTGTTGCCTCAATTGGATTTGCCATCCTGATGGTACGATCGTGAACAGTTCTTGCTGACAGAGGCATGTCTTTTATTCGTTTGATTATCTTGTCTTTATCCAAAAAGTTGTCAAAAAGTTCATTAGCAACATCAAGCATGAATGTTTTGGCATACTCCCCATCTGTGAATGGCTTTCTGTTTCTCACAATTGCTAAAGCACCAACAAAGCTAGCCGACTTCCAGTCACCTTGTTGGGTCCAAACACAAAGTTGCTGCTGACTAGCTTGCACTCTGCACAGTAGCTCTTGACATATTTCTTTCTGCTGTCTCCCGCTGGATATTTCGATGCAAATGTAGTATGGCATGTGTCGAAATGCCGCTTTATATTTGACCGTTTCATCGATGCAATTTTATCACTGCATATCAGACACACTGCAGAACCTGCTCTCTCCACAAAGGCAAATTCCTCTGTCCATTCCTGCTGAAAAGTACGATACTTCTCATCTTTTTTTCTGTTAGCCATCTTCTTCGTCAAAAAGGTTTCTGCAATTAGCTAGCTGACTACTTGATTAAAAGGAGGGAAGTTTACTTTCTGACCTCACAACACCCCGTGTACGTTACACATTATCCAATAAAAATTTGGTGTTGTCCCGGAGGACAGCTGTGATTGGCTCTAGCCACCCGCAACCATGAACATGAGCAGTAGGAAATGAATGGATTGTAATACATGAGAATGTTTTATATTTTTAATGTTATTATTTTTTTATTAAAGATTTGTCTGTGAGCCAGATGCAGCCATCAAAAGAGCCGCATCTGGCTCACGAGCCATAGGTTCCCAACCCCTGCTATAAGAGGAGAAAAATGTAAACTGTCAGCAAACATAGGTTTTCCTCCATGGTTCATGGGAAAAGAAGTTAACTTATACATTCAACAAATACATGCTAGCTGTTCCTTGATGTGCCCAAGACAGAAAAAAATCTACCCTATGGAGCTTTCATTTGAGTGAGAAGGAGATATAAAATAAGATATATATTGACAAAATAATTAGAGATAGATGAGAGAAATAAACAAGGTGACACTTTTGATAACTCTTCCCAGAAGGTGACTCAGTCATTCTGAAGGAAGTGAGGTGCTGAGCTGGGACCTGGGGATGTCAAGGAGTTGACATGCCAAAAGGCAGAAGAAAGTTGTAGAAAAAGCTCATGTGTAACTCTTCCCAGGAGTTCCCTGCCCTCAGGTTACTGCTTCTTATAACAGGTGTCATCTTCAAATCTCCTCCTGCTCACTAACTACATGGCCACCTATCTTTCAGGACAACTCAGTTCTATCCACAAGGATGGCTGGATTTCCCCCCAGGTTGAGGCCTTCTTCTAGGTCACCAGCAACACTTAGTTACATCCCTGGATACTGAGTTCTGTTTGAGTGATCCCTTTCAACCACTAGATTGCAGTTCACTCTCATTGTCTAGAACGCAACCCTATTTGTGCAATTATTGAGTGTTCCTGAACGGCAACTCTCTTCAGTGGATTATAAATTCGAAATCCGAAATGCTTTGTTTTCCATTCCTGTTCTATTGACCTGCCTATTTTTCTGGACCATAGTGTGCTAAACCTCAATTACATGAAGATCAGGAGGCCACCGAACAACTTCAGATGCCATCCGCTGGGCTGGAGTTCTGGGCCATTTCAGGAAGGGCGGTTCCCAGATGCCCCCGAGCTAGGAGGCCCACGTTAGGGCGCCAGGATGACGTCATTCTAAGGTGGCCGACCCAGCGCGGGGCGTGACGTCACGTGGCGGGCCAGTCTGCCGTGAGGTCACCTGGTGGGCGCGGCCAGGCCGAATCCCCAGTGTCGTCACGGCGAGGGCGGGGCCAGAGCGTGTCAGCGAAGCCGAATCAAAACAAGCCCGGGACCCGCCTTTTCCCTCCTGCCCGAGAGCGTCTCGCTCGCGCTCCGAGCCCGCGGCGCCCGCGCGGCTGCGAGCCTCGGTGGCCGCGCGCCGGCTCCAAGAAGCCGGGCAGGGCGCGGCGGCGGGGATGGCGCGGCGCGGGCCGCGCGGCTAGACGGGCGCCGGAGCAGCCGCCGGCCCGCGCCCTCCATTCTCTGCGTCCCGGAGCCGGCAGCGCGCGGGGTCCCGAACGGCCGTGCCGCGCCGCGCCGCGGGAGCCGCCTTCGCTGACGCCGGGCACCTGGACGCTCCCGAGATGCCCAACCCCAAAAATAGTAAAGGCGGCCGCAAAAACAAGCGCGCCAACAGCAGCGGGGACGAGCAGGAAAATGGAGCCGGGGCCCTGGCAGCGGCGGGCGCGGCGGGCGCGGCGGCCGGGGGGGCCCTGGCGGCGGCAGCGGGCTGCGGAGCGGCGGCGGCGGGCGCGCCGGGCACCGGGGGAGCGGCGGGCACCGGAGGCGCGGGGACGGGCGCCGCCAACACCGCGGCTGCCGCGGGGGCTGCCGCCGCGGGCGACGCCAAGAACGGTAAGACGGGGCTGACGGGGCGAGCGCCGACTTCCTCCCCGACGGGGACGACGCGGTGGCAGGGCCCGGGGTGGCGCGGGCGATGCGTGGACAATGCGAGAGTCAGGAAGTGCTCACCCCGCCCCTCCGCCCCGCCGCGGCTGCCCTTTCCTGGTCCCCACGCCTGACGGCGACAGTTGATCTGCGGCCCCTGCCCTGGGTCCGCGCCGCCACTGGCCGCGCGCCCTGGGCCGCCTGCGCCCCGCACTGCGAGGGGCGCCCGGGTGCCCGTTTGCGGCCGCGCTACCCTGGGGCCCTGCCCGTGGTGCCCGGGCTGGCAAAGCCGAGTGTGTGCGCAGGGCCCGGAGGGAGGGAAGGAGGAAGGAAAGAGCTGCCCAAGTTGAGAAGAATGATCCGATTGAAAACTTAGGCACCAGTTCATTCTTCCCTGTGCACCCCTCACCCACCAGCCTCCCTCCCACCAGCCCCCCTCGAGTGAAGAGCCTTAAATCCCAGCAAATCCGGGCTGGCTGTGTCGATTGCCACAGGTGAAGAGCCTCAGAGACATTTCTTTCTTCTTTGTTTCTTTCTTCTTTCTTTATTTTATGTTTTACTGTAGGGCGTGTATGAATATGTGTGTGTGTGTGGGTGTGGTGGGGGTGCTCTTTAATTCTGTTGCTCGCTTGAGGAAGGAAGAGAATCTGAACTTGACTTCCGTTCTCAGCCTGGTTTTTTAAAAAAATCTTCTGTTTAATTCTGCTTCACATTTTTTTTAGAGTTGAAGCCTAATAATCTTAGGTAGTGCCTGAATGCACCTTTTGAGGAGCACTTAACCAAATAGTGAAGATGTGGTAGGATTGCTGATGTCACTAGAGAGACAAGGTTTTTCTTGGAAGGTGCAAGCACTTTACTTACTTGGACAGTTCCTTTGAATTCCTCTGGTCAGCCAGTTTTTCAGGAAGGGAATATAGATAGTTTATAATGGAAGGAGATTAAGATCTTTATTTCTGGCTTTTAACTTGTAGCTTTCAGTTTTTGAATACATTCTTTATGGAGATGAGTCACTTTTTGAAAACAGGGCACCTGCACTTAGAGGAACCCCATGGTGAAGTGTTGCCTGTTAGAAACAGAACAGGAGGCCCCCTTGGTTGTGTCTCTGCAATATGGAAATGGGAAGTTTCCCAGATTTATCACATATGTGAACATTTGACACTACAACATTTAGCCAGACTACCTTCTTCATGTTCTTTTGTTTTCCTAGCCTTAAATTTCATTTTGGTTTTGATGTGACAGAGGGGAAGGAAGACAGACTTTGGCTCAGCCTTTTAGAATTTTGTCATAAGTGATGAACAATGATAACAATCAAGCATTCATTCAAAAAATATTAAGCACTTGCAGTGTAACAAGTACCATGGTAAGTATCAAGAATACAGTGATGGTTGAGAGTGCGCGTGTCTTGGTCCTCATGGAGCATTTATTTTTACATTCCTGTCTGGGGCGATAGTGGCCTACCCTGCTATTTTGGCCTGTCTGGAAGCTTCAAATTGGCTGTTTCCTTTTCTTCTTTGTCCAGAAGATTAGAACACTTTAATGTAGTGTGAGGAAATCTTTTTCTTAGGCTGATGGCATCTCCTCGTTTGTAAACATTGATCTGGTTGTGGTGTCCCTATTCGAACTCGCCTCTGAAGTGATGGACTCAGGTATAGTTAGCAGTTCTGTTTGTGTCTGTGTGAAGTTGTGTATTTTTGCTTTGGAGCTTGTTTTATTAACTGAGTAGGGGGGAAAGGGAAGAAATGGGCCAAAGATTGCCATAATCAGGATTAGAGAAGTTACAAATCTTAGAGCAGTGAGCTGAAGTTTATAATGCCAAATTCTTGATGCTGATGTGGTGTGAAGTCTCAGTGAGTGAACCACCTTAAATAATTTGAAGAACTCTTACTGCAGTTGATAACTTGGATGCTGAAGCCTCTGGTGTGTCAAATGGATAAATAAGGAAATTGCAAATGCTTTTTGTTTTACCGTTTAAAGCTGCGAGTTATAGTGTAGAGGTGGGAGAAGGGGCAGACGTGAATTTTTAAAGGAAGGGGCAACAGATATGTGCTATCTCTCAGAATCAAATGATAAGGCCCAAATATTTAGTATTTTAAAATGACAGTAATGGGATTTCTAAGTATATTTCAATTTAACTGTGATACTAGATTTTGTGATTATGAATATTACAAATAAAATAATTCTTCCAAGGATGTAGTAGCACTACATGATCTTGAACTTTAGAAGGTTCATTCTCACTGTTTGAGTCAGTTGTGATCTATATTGTTTGAGCATACACGCTTAATGCCTTCACTTAAAGTTGATAGTGTATGTTTGTAGTTTGACGTTTACAGAATGATTTTATGTCTTGTAAGGTCTCGGGCAGTGTGGCCAAGGTAATATTAGTACTTAGTTCACTATTTGTCAGAAGGTATAAATAACTACTTATTCTATAAAAGCAGATTACTAGCTAGGGAAAGATTGGGGAAGGTTGGTCTGGTATAGTTGAAGAAGTTGAACCATTTGCAGTTGTGCATCTTGGGTAAGTTGAATATTAACGGTAAGGACTTTGTACCCTAATAAGAAATTTATTAGTATATTTTTAGATAACGTTTATGTATGTTTCTGAAGTTTTTAGCAGGGATTGAAGTAAAAGATTTGAAAGCATTATCCTTCTACATGGTAAACATCTGTCTGCACATATTGTAGCATTTTGATTATAGGTGGACAAATTTGCCAATCATTACTTTTAGGATGTAGTAATCATGCAGTTGATTATAACTGTGTTGTTTCATTCTGGAATTCTAGTTCCATTAGATCTCCAATTTTTTTTTTCCTTTTTTGCTTCAGGCTTTAAAATATATGAACCCTTGATTTTAGTATCTGGTTTTCAATGGGCCTAGATCCCAAATCCTTTTATAAATTCCCATTTTCTGGATGACCATGGTTTATCACTCCATTCCTGACTGCCACCGGAACCCCTGGGCTGCTGAGTCTGCCTCAGCTCATTCAACAACTTCTCCTAGGACCTAGGAGATGGAGCTAGTTTACACAGTGATTGGCTTTGCATTGGGTAGACCTAGATTCACACCCTGGCTCCTCAAAGTACTTATCATATGATCTAATACAAGTCATTTGATTTCTCTGACCCTCAATTTCTGCATATTTAAACTGGGATTATAGTACCTACCATACATATATAGTAAGATATCTATCTCTATTTACCTATTATGTAGTAGCATATATAACATACATATTACATATGTGTGTATATATACAGTGTGTCCATAAAGTCATGGTGCACTTTTGATCGGTCACAGGAAAGCAACAAAAGACGATAGAAATGTGAAATCTGCACCAAATAAAAGGAAAACCCTCCCAGTTTCTGTAGGATGATGTGGCAGCATGTGCGCATGTGCAGATGATGACGTAACACGGTGTATACAGTGGAGCAGCCCACGGCCATGCCATTCGAGATGTGGACGGTACAGAGGAAAGTTCAGTGTGTTCTGTGGCTCGCTAAATTTGAATCCGTGACCAAAGTGCAACGTGAATATTGGTGCGTTTATAATGAAGCGCCACCACATAGGAATAACATTACTCGGTGGGATAAGCAGTTGAAGGAAACCAGCAGTTTGGTGGAGAAACCCCGTTCTGGTAGGCCATCAGTAAGTGACGAGTCTATAGAGGCTATATGGGATAGCTACCTAAGGAGCCCTAAAAAATCTGTGCGTGAGCCCACATCAAACTGCACTGAATAGGTATAAAACTGGGAGAGTTTTCCTTTTATTTGGTGCAGATTTCACATTTCTATCGTCTTTTGTTGCTTTCCTGTGACCGGTCAAAAGTGCACCATGACTTTACGGACACACTGTGTATATCTAGCTAAGTATGTATTTGTGCATGTTTGTGTGTGTGTGTAGGACTCACACACACACATATAAACAGTTCCTGAGTTAGAAAATGAGCTTACTCAGTGTTAGCATTTGTCTTATATTCTGGAATTAGTCTCTGAGATGGCGATTTATGTGCAGGAGGTTTACTGGGGCTGCTTTTAGCATCATTACTAGTGGTGGAGTGAGGGAAGCAGGCTTGGGCAGGGGGAGGAGTTGAACTTGATGCATTTCAACTCCAGCTCTGGAGATGGTATGGCCCTGCAAAGTTCTCTAACCTGGAGACATGGGGCAGGGCCTTTAAACCTTCCCTCCCCTGCTGACTGGTTATTTGTACCTGGGCTGCCCCTGGAAAGAGGGTATGAGCTGGAGAGGTCCTTAGCTGGGGAGCCTCTGTGGAGAGGGACTGAGTGGAGAGCCTCTGGTTCCTAGTGAAGGAGAGCTTCTCTTCCTCTCCTAGTTTTTTATGGGTTTCTTCAGACCACTTGTGCCGTTCACCTGAAATACAGGGGTCGGACAGTTCTCACTAAATAGGCTTAACGGACCAGGCTGGGAGTTAATCACTACCATAACATAGTTTTGATGAAAATTTATGTTCTGAGTTCCATACATCTGTTACAAATAGATATTTGGAGCCACCCCGTTCTGTACAAACAAGATCTATATTTTTGGCATACTTAGGACACCAAATACACCTTTCATAACCCTAGGTTTATAGTATAAGTTTTCTCATTTTAGGTGTTTATTTGAATTCTTACTACATTTAAATTACCTATATTGATTGAAAGGAAAATGAAGAGTGTTTGCCTGCTGTTTATTTTATTTATTTATTTTTATTATTTTTATTTTTTTTTAAGTGAGAGTTGGGGAAACAGAGACAGACTTCTGCATGCACCTCATGAATCCACCCAGCAAGCCCCCTACAGGAGATGCTTTGCTCATCTAAGGCTGTTGCTTGGCAACCAAGCTATTTTAAGCTCCTGGTGGGAGGCATCACCCAGCCATCCTCAGCACCTGGGCCAACTCGCTGGTACTAATGGAGCCATGGCTGTGGGAGGGGAGGATAGGACAGAGAGAGGAGACAGAGTGAGAGAGGGAGAGAGAGAAATGGCGCAGGGGGTGGGATGGAGAAGCAGATGGTCACTTCCTCAGTGTGCCCTGACTAGGAATCAAACCCAGGACATCCACTCACCAGCAGATGCTCTACCACTGAACTAACTGGCCAAGGCCTGTTCATTTTCTAATCAAGGAATATTTGAGGGTCTAAGGTATGTAGAGCACCATTGTGGTCTTGGAAGACATTTTTTTGCCTTTATCTAGAGATTACTTTTGCTAGGTCTTTAAAAATATTTGCTACTTTTGGATCTTGTCTTTTGAGATGGGCATTGGTAGAAAATGTTACCTCATCCTTCAAAGATTCATCTTGTGCACTTCGTTTGAGACTTATTCTGTGCTCTGCTAATGGTGTTTTAGGCACAGCCCTTAACTCTTTCTCTCTTTACTTGTTGTGGGACCTGAGCTTAAATTCTGAAACTAAACCTTCGATGTTTGCTTTCCTTCAGGTCCGAGAATATAGCATTCTGTAAAAATTAAAAACGAGATAAAACTGGGAACTCTCTGTGCCTTAATCCTCCTGTGAACAATTTAAAGAACTTGAAGGTATCAAAAGGAATACTTTAGGGGGAAAAAAAAGTCCTGATTAATTTTGATCATCATCTTTTTGTTTGGTATTTTTAAGAGATTGATTTAATTAAAAATACTTTGTCATTTCATTATTTTACCAGTCATAAAATGGGTATTATGGAATAAAATAAAGAAAACAAAGAAGATAGGCAAAATTCTTTTTGACTTTCTAGTCAAACACATAATCCCAGCGTTGTTAACATTTTGATGTGTATTTTTGTAGACTAAATTTTTTTCTTACAGTTTTTGAAAGAAAAGGATCATATATTTTACAATCTACTTTCTACATGTACAATAGTTTGTGGCATTTTAGCAGAGCAGTAAATTTACACATGCATCACCACTTTTAATGAGTGTATAATATGCCATGATATGTCTGCATCATGGAGAATTTGATCACTCTGCTATTGTTTGATTATTAGGTTCTTATTCTTACATCTCTGGGCATTATCTAATTACATCCTTAGGATAAATTCTTACCTGTAAACTTGTTATGTCAAAGGATATACACATTATTATGACTTTTAATACGTGCTGACACATTGCCCTATAGAAAGGTTGTACCAGTTTGACCCTGCTGTGGTCAAACTGTTCATTCTTTGTGACCCCAGTAGACCCTGGTTCTTATGGTTTTAAAGGCATGCAGGAGAATTGCTTACACCCCAAAATGTGTCAGAAATAGGAGGGCCTCATTTGGATCAACAGCTTGGAGCAGATGTTGCCACACTTAAGGGGACTTTCCAGGGCTGCATTTATTTCTGCTTGGGACTTCTGTGCTCTTTAGTGGTTTGGTGGCTAATAGATTCAACAAAATATCTAATATGAATGATATTTTATCAGTTACTAATAGTGAAGATAAAAGCATAGGCTTTTGAAATTGTTTGTATCATTAATCTAATCTTCAGAAGTAAGACCTAATATTTTTAAAGTTGTAGTCAAAGAGCATGCGGCTTGAGCTCACCTGGTGGTGTAAACCTAGGTGCCACAACTTCCTAGCAAAGTGACCTTGGGGCAAGTTATTTAACCTATTTGTTAAAACTGTTATGCTGTTGAGAATGAGGCACTGAGAGATAATAAGGTGGTCGTGAAGGGTCTGTGAAAATTATTATAGAAAATGATTGGTATATACAAGTTTTGATTCAAGCACTGATTTAACTATAATAATCTTTATTTTTTCCTTATTATCTCTCTCTGATCATAGTTACCCTGGAAAAATCAGATGATTAGTTAAAAAAGAAAAAAAAGTAAAAAGCAAAGTGTGAAAATGGTTATATTTTCATTTCTTCATTCATTCATACCTATCTCGTGTATAATGTGTCTGCTGTTTGTCAGGTACTATGTTAGGCTCTGGGGTCACAAGGGCAAAAGAATTGTGTTCAGAGGTTTTTGGTCTAGGTGGGAGCTTTATAGAAACAAGTGCAAGTAGGTAATTATATGTACTATGGAAGGGCAGCTACTTAATAAAGAGCAGGCTCTCCTGAGGTGGTAAAATACTGGATTAAGTATGGGGATTGAATTTGAAGATGCAGAGAAGTGAAATGAGCTTGTGGAGTTGAAAAGGAGCTGAAAGGAGTTGAGCCCAGTGTGTCCTTTAGGGATCAGCCAGGGCTTAATATGGCTGAGAATTAAACATTACCCTCCTCTCCAGGCAACAATTAGAAAACTCGTTCATTAGTTCACTTGTTCATTTGTTTACTAATCCATTGTTTTTTTTTCATCTGTGTACCCATCCATTTACTAAACATTTATTGTGTGCTTGCTATCATCAGTGACTGGAAGTATAATGTTGAATTGAACTTGTCGGTCAGGGGTCGGGAACCTATGGCTCGTGAGCCAGATGTGGCTCTTTTGATGGCTGCATCTGGCTCGCAGACAAATCTTTAATAAAAAAAATAATAACAAAAATATAAAACATCCTCATGTATTACAATCCATTCATTTCCTACTGCTCATGTTCATGGTTGCGGGTGGCTGGAGCCAATCACAGCTGTCCTCCGGGACAACAACAAATTTTTATTGGATAATGCGTAGCATTCACGGGTTATTGTATGGCTGTCACGGAATTACATTTTAAAATATGTGGCATTCAGGGCTCTCTCAGCCAAAAAGGTTCCCGACCCCTGTTGTAGGTATAAGAATCCACACCCCCGTGGGCACATGGTGAAGCTGGGGTAGAGGCGCCTATGTAAACACTAGGAGCTATGATAATGTGCTGTGGGTGCTCAGTGGAAAAAACAACTCGTCTCCTGGAGGAGGGACAGTTGAGCCAAGTCTTGCAGGAAGACAAGCAGTTAGCTCTGAAAACAGAGGAAGGATGTTTCAAACATAGAGAGGTGGGAAAGAGCCTTGAGTTCTGGTTGCTGCCAAGAGTTTGCGGCTGGCTTGAGGTGCAGCAGTAGGATGGGAGGCTGGAAAGGGCGGGGGCAGGCAGTCCAATCTAGATGCTCTGTAGCCAGTGCAGAGCTGTCCCTGAGGTTTGTCAGCAGGGACAAGGTCAGCTAAACCTGCAGAAGGGAATAAACACAGGTTGTTGACAAGCTTGTGAAGTTACTGTGCATTTTAACAGACTCCCTATCTTGGCAGTTTTTCTTTTGATACAGCCAGCCAAGGATTGGCAGTTCAGCCTGCCAGGGATCCTTGATTGTGATTTTTCAGTAAACCAGTAAGCAGACTGCACACCCTGCTGTCTCTGCACAGCGAGATGGTGGTGTCGCAGCTCCCAACGCTGCTGTGTCTTAATTGTGGGCACCAGCATCCCTGTGCTTCTTAGCCATGGGAGGTTAGCTAATTGAGGTTAACTTCAGAACCACATGCCAAGGGAGGGGTTGGGGCCATCTGAGCAGAAAGGCCAGGCTTTTCTCTGGGGGAATGGGGTGGGGAGATATGTCCCTGTGGTTTGTTTTTCATACTTTGGCACAAAGTGTATATCTCTGTGCCAGGTTGGACTAATTATCTTGGTTTGCCATTTTATTTTTATCATCATCAAATCAGTTTTAAAACAATAATTTGGTGAGGGGGATATCATTGTTTTGTGCAGAGTGACTGCATGTGTGGTTTAATTCTGTGTGTTTGAGAGAGCTCCCAGTTCTCAATGGTTGGTGAAATAGCACCTTGCTTTATTTAATCAACACGGCGTTTTGATTGCTTGTACTGAGAGGTTTTTATAAACTGGCAAAAAGTGAGAAGTATTTCTAATACTCAGCAATTATGTGTTCTGGTTTATCAGAAGTAGAAAGGGAAAACGAGTGATTTGTGCTAAGTTATACTTTAAGTGTAATACTTCAAAACAGAAATTAAAGTTAGAAACAAGAAATATTAAGAGGAAGTTTAAAGAAAAGTGAGGAAAGAGGAAGACTAAAAGAGGAAGTGTTAAAGGTTAATTATATAATTGTTTAGACTAATTAATAATGAATTTAGTTTGGTTCTTTATATATTCATAATACAATATACTGTGTATTTCATAGATTTAAATTGTTAGCAGAAAAACTTTTCCTCTTAGGTTTAGTATTTGGGGGCCTGCAAACTAAACTGACAAAAGATAGAATAGAGACAGAAAAGTCAGATTTAGTGGCAGAAACAATGTGAGTCAGAGGAAGTAGGGGTTAGAATCTGTGGCTTATATACCATCTTAATGGAAGGGGAGGGGAGAACGGCACTTGCAGGAAAACAAATGGCTTCCTAATTGAAGGGGAGGGAAAGAAAGGACACCTATAGGAAAACAAACAACTTTTTGGAAAGATAAACGGGTTCTTAGAGAATAGATGGGTAGTTTTGTGACAGTGTCTGTTTCAGGGCGGTATCTCTGGTGATAAGAGTCAGTGTTCCCTGGTTGCTCCTAGGGAGGGGACTTAGGACAATGGACTTCTTTTGAGAGGCTCTGCTTTTTAGGCTGATAGGAGATTTGAGGAACTCAGATGCCTTCCCTCAGAATCACTTGTAGGCTGTAGTGGCATATTCTGGACCCCTTCAAAATAGAGTGCTGCTCAAATCACAGGACCCCTTAATAGCAATTAGAGAGAGAGAGAGAGCAAAAACAGTTTCATAGTTCAGAATTTTATTTTTCCTTTTATTGGAGATTTATTAGAAATAGACAGCCTTAAGGCATTTGACTTTATAAAGCTGATAAAGAGGATGAATTTAGGCAAAAGTTGCAGGATATCAGAGTGCTCAGATAAGTAAGGGAGATATTTGCTGAATTTAAAATGTATATTTACCCCTAAGGGTAAGCCTAAATTTGTTGATGCTTTAGATCATGTCTCTTCAAGTTAAAACACTCAGGAGAATCTTTCGACATTAATGTTGAAACTGAATCACAAACTACTTTAGGTTTCTAAGTCAGCACTCCTGAATGTGATGATTATTTCGGTATAATATTTAGTAGAACTCTGTTATAATACAATTTCTTTAAGTTAAAGTGACACCCTCCTTGTTATGCCTGACAAAACTCAGTGTCTGGGCAGAAATGGAAACTGGGGAATGTGCAGAAGCAAGTTCTGGCTATTTTTGATTGGCAGCAGGTGCAGTCTGTAATCTGAGAGACTGAGTCTGGGGTGGTTGGTGAGGGCTGTCAGGGAGCAGACACAGAACTGCCAGAAACCGGGAAAACGGCCTGGTGTTGAGAATGGGAAGTGTCCTCCAGTGGTAGAGGCAGAACCATGCTGATGTAACAAGAGGCAACTCAGAATTCTTGCAAATGTTTCCAGCTCCTCAAATCTCTTCTTTACTGGGCAGTACTTTTCTGCAGTAACATTAGCCCTATAGTGATGTGGTCGGACTCTATTAGGTCTTCATTTAGAGGCTCAGATGATGTTTTGCAGTATGAAAGCAAAAGGTTAGCTCCCTGAGTGGTATGTGTTTGTGCTGCAAAACCCATAGAATCAAAAGAAAGGAGAAGTGCCTGTTCCCAGCGATAGCAATGATGATACTGCCACTGCCCTTGATTGATAATTTACTAAGCCCAGGTGCGACACCCAGCAATCCACAGTCTTAACTTTTGAGGACAAGAACGCTAAGCTCAAGAGAGGGACTCTTCTTTTGCAGGAAAGGCATGCGTGGATCAGGGAGGGGGCCCAACCCGATGCCACAGGTGGATCCTATTTGGTGTTGGATTCATCTGGGCTGACACACATATGTGCATAAAGTATGAACATCAAAGAAACAATAGAGCCATTTAAATTACTTTTAAGAGGCCTTCTGCTTGTCATTCTGGCACTTGAACTGAAATTAAATTAGTAAAACAAGAAAACACTTGAGCAAGGAAGTACTTTGCCTACACCTTGTACACTCATGTTGATCTGATTCCTTCTCATGATAGGACTTCCTGCTCTTGTAATTGTGGAGATAGTGAACATTTGAACTAACACTTTCTGTTCTGAATGGGTCACAGTTCATAACTAAGACCTAATTATTTTGGTAAAATCGTCACAAAGCTTGTGGTTGTTCAGGTTGTTTTTTTTTTGTTTGTTTTGTTTTTATAAGACTGACGGACTGCCTGCTGTGCTAAGAGGATGGCTTGTTTTGTTTTAGTGGGAGAGAGAGAGACAGACAGGGACAGACAGACAGGGATGGAGAGAGATGAGAAGCATCATTTCTTCGTTGCGGCATCTTAGTTGTTCATTGATTGCTTTCTCATATGTGCCTTGACCAGGGGACCCCAGCAGAGCGAGTGACCCCTTGCCCAAGCCAGCGACCTTGGGCTTCAGGCCAGCGACCATGGGGTCATGTCTATGATCCCATGCTCAAGCTGGGAACCCCACGCTCAAGCTGGGAACCCCACGCACAAGCTGGTGAGCCCGTACTCAGGACATTGACCTTGGAGTTTTGAACCTGGGTCCTCAGCATCCCAGGCCGGTGCTCTGTGCACTTCACCATTGCCTGGTCAGGCGGTTGTTCAGGTTTACACGCATGTTGCCAAACCATTCTCCAGAAGGGCTTACCTGACCCTGTGTGCCCACACTGGCCCTGCACAGAGTGCTCCTTTCATTACACTCCTCAATGTGGATTTTTTTTTTTTGTATTTTTCCGAAGCCAGAAACAGGGAGGCAGTCAGACAGACTCTCGCATGTGCTCGACTGGGATCCACCCGGCACGCCCACCAGGGGGTGATGCTCTGCCCATCTGGGGCATTGCTCTGTTGCAACCAGAGCCACTCTAGTGCCTGAAGCAGAGGCCACACAGCCATCCTCAGCACCCGGGCCAACTTTGCTCCAGTGGAGCCTCGGCTGCGGGAGGGGAGGAGAGAGACAGAGAGGAAGGAGAGGGGGAGGAGTGGAGAAGCAGATGGGCGCTTCTCCTGTGTGCCCTGGCCGGGAATCGAACCCGGGACTCCTGCATGCCAGGCCGATGCTCTACCACTGAGCCTACCGGCCAGGGCCTCTCAATGTGGATTTTGATAACCATTTTCAGATAGGTGAAAGAAATACACATCCCATTGTTATTTTTATTTGCATTTGTTGGATTATATGTATACTGCTCATTTGCATTTTTCCTATTGAGCTTTTTGTCCATTTTACTAATAGGGTATTTGGGTTTTTATTGATTTGTACAAAGGCTATATATTCAGGATACTTTTTGATGTATATTTCCCCCTGGTTTATGCTTTGTCTTCTCGTTGGTTAGGATGTCCTCGTTAGTTAGAAATATTCCAGTTCTGTGTGATCACAGAACATTCATACAGAGGTGACCCTTAGGAGGCAGTTAGGGAAGAGGGAGGCAGCTGCTTGTGGAATTGGCTGTAGGAGAAGTGGGTGAGCATGTCAGTGACTGGCTCCATTTGGCTATCAGTGCACAGGAGTGCTGCTACACGTGTGAGGTTCTGTTTCCTTTTTCTATTTAATTTGAGATGCTTTTGCACGAAGTGGGTTCCAGCTCTTGCCACCCTGCCTGCCCTCCCGCTGGACCCTCAGCCTCCCCGAGCACTGTCCCCCGTGGAGAGGCGAGCTGCAGTGCTCAACCCCTGTCACGTTTGGTACATTTCTGAAATCCCTTGCAGTTTTTATCCCAGTCACTTCCAAGGACTTGAAACTTGTAGATAAAGGCCCATTATTTTCTTATCGCCTCTTCTCAAGAACCTAGCTGCAGACGGAGGCCTCTTGTAGGCTAAATTGTCGACAACCTTCTTGTGATAGCAAACTTAAATGCTGAGTCATAAGAAAGTTCTCATTTTTCACATTTTGGCACTTGGGTTGAAATTACATTTGTATGTTAATAAAATGAGAACATAGCACTCAATTGAAACAGAGTTTATTTGCACCCCATATATCATGCTGATTCAGTCAGCCCTGGTGCCTTCTCAGATGTCTGTGATTTGGAAAAGGTGCCCAACTGATTGCTTGTTCTGAGGCCTGTGAAATTTGAGATTTGGTTATAGCTTGAGTTCTGCCATTTTGCAAGGCCAATGAACCTTTTTGAGCATAAATGTTCATTTTTTCCCTTTTCTTATTTATTTATTTATAAGAACGAGCAAGGAGCTGACATTTTTTCCCCTTAGTTGGCAGAGAATAAAAATGTTAACAATTGTGAGTAAATGCATTGGGAATAGCAGCACCCTCAATTTTAAAGTTTTTAAAGTTGAATTTATTGGGGTGACATTGGTTCATAAAACCATTCGGATTTCAAGAATACACCTCAACAAAGCATCATCTGCACACTGCATTGTGCATCCATCGCCCAAAGCAAAGTCTCTTTCTGTCCCCATTTGTCCCCTTTGCCCACCCCCACCAGTCCCTGCCCCCTTCCCCTGTGGCTGTGTCTGTGTGTCATAAGTATCTTATCTTTAGAAAGCGAGGATAGCTTGATTGTGTTAGTGACTAAATCTTTGGAAACTGTAGAGCTGTTTGAAAAGCAACAGTTGTGTCACGATTTGGGGTTTTAGTGTTTTCCCGTTGGGTGTTTGGGTTTTGGTTTGTCCTGTGGTAGTGGGGCGCTTCCCAGCTAGGGGTGGCATGCACACTCCTCCCGTTAGTTGGGAAGAACCCCAGCAGACCGTTGTTTTCCCAGGGGAGTTCGCAGGAATGCTTTCCTAAGATCCTTCTTCTGCCTCTTGGGGAGCCTTGAGTATCTCTTTAAGTTCAGATCTAGGAGCTCTTGCTGTGTAGACTTTCCCAGAGTCTCTGCGGCGCTTGCCTGCTGATCTCAGGGCAAGCTCAGTTCCTTGAGTGGGTTGGGTTCTGGAGCTTCTGCAGAAGACCTCTCTGCTCCTAGAGTAGGGAGGGACTGGCAGCTGAAGCCTTGGGGAGGGTTCTTTTACCAGGGAAAGTTTAGCTGACTTGGGGATTGTTTTGTTTTGATCTGAATCATCCTGTCCCCAGGTTTCGTTGTAACAGCAGATTTCTCTGCGATTTTAACCATTTGATCAACAGAACCTTGCTTTTGGACTATTGTACAGTGGAATTTATGACTAGGTGCCTGTATCTGTAATTATGCCTCTCACATAGGTTGTATCTTGATCCACTTCAGACCTTTCTGCTCTCCGCCCTTTACCTGCCTCTAGGGTCCTATGGAGTGACGGATGGACACTGGACTTGGTGGTGAGCATGGTGCAGTACATGCGGGTGTGATTATAACGCTACACGCCGGAAACGTGTGAAATGTTGTAAACCAATGCTTACCTTAAAGAAATGAAAAGAATTGTGAATATACCAAACTGTCTTGTTGAGTTTTACAAAGTAATTTCTCTAGGCATAGGTACTTGGTATGCATGTGTATTAGTGTATATATGTAAATGTATCAATATTTATATTGAATTATTGTTTTTCTTGCCATTTGGTTGATTAAAAAAATTTGTAAGCTTCATCTTTGAAATATTCAAATTTGAAAATTTTGACTTTGGAATAAATCAGTTTTTCTTATAACTTAATTTTTAACATTCTATGAGATACGTAATCTAAAGATTACTTGGAAGAATTTTTAAAGAATTAATTTGAAATGTTTTCCTTGACAGATTTGGAAACACTATAATTCACTTAATATAATCATATACATTTGTATATATTTACATGTTTTGATAGAATTTTATATGACAAATTCTCTGTGGAAAAATTTCTAGATATTTTTTGGTAACTTTTATAAATGATATATTATTTTCCCTCTAATTTACATATGAAGAGTTTTAAGTCTTTGAGAATGGTCATACAGTAAAATTGTATCTGTGTCCCACAAGAGTTAGTAATTGGCAAAGGAATGAATGTCAAATTAAAATGACATCACTGGTGTAATAATAGATCACTGGGGTCTAAATTTTGAGTTGATTTGCAATAGGAATATTAGGAGATCCTCTCCTGAAAACAAGTCACAGTATAAAGCTGTGTTGATGTACTTAGGTGGGGCACTGCGGGGCAAGGACATGGATGTGACTGGCTCTTGAGTCTACTTTTCACTTTTACTGAGGTATGTATAAGACTTAGACACACCTTCTCCTCGGACAAGTCTTTCCTTGTTGCAACAGATTCTCTAACTTGCTTGTTGGTTACTGATGCACAGGCCAGCAGTGTGGCCCTCCGGCAAAAGCTTTGTTTTTCTGCTTAGATCGCATCAGAATTCCTATAAAGCATTTTCCCAGGTTTATTTTGAAGGGTAGGCAGGGGACCAGAAAGTGTATTTTTCAGGGAGTCCAGCAGGGCAGAAAAGGTACATGGAAAACAAGATAGGGAAATGAATTTAGCCACTTTGTACTGGGGTTTTACTGATTTAGGTAGAGTAGTCTTAAAATCATCCTGGGAGTTAGTTGGTATGCCAGTCCATTGACCCAAACAGGGTCCAAGAAATGCAGGCTCAGCTTCTCTTTCTCCATGCCAGTGCTTTTTCTGCTGCCCAGCTTGAGAGTCTCTGTACTGATAGAATGTTTTCTCTCTACATTCTTTCCAAGAAAAATTGCTTTATTCTCATTGGTCAACAAGTAGACCTTTGCTCATGACTTTTTTTTTTTAGGTTCACTAGAGTAGATTGACCTCATTGTCTGTCTTTGTTTGTTATTAAGGTGTGCAAAGATTGGGACCCAGAAACCTTTATATTGTAGTTGGTTTTAAGAACTTGCTTCTTTATTTTGGTTTTCCTTATACCTAGTTTTTAAGTAATTCTGAGAATTCATATGGGTATTTAACATTTTGAATAAACACTTGTATAACCAAATAATAGTACTTGTATAAAACATTATTCCAAATTATAGAACTACTTATGATCTGGTTATACAAAGCTGTTGCTCACTGCCTCTCGCTCTGTGCTCTTCATTGATCTGTGTGTAGTAAGGGTGAGCATGGAAAGAAGGAAGCCACTTACTAGCCAAGTGACCTTGGGCAGCTCACTAAAGGATCACCTGGATGTGGGCTCAGCAAGTATTTGTAGAATCTGAACCATGGGATTGCCTTATTTCTGTTTGTGGAACTTTGGTATTTTTAAAAAACAATCAGGAAAATCTGAAACCATTATCTTCATCCTAATAGCCTAAACCAGGCTTATTTTGGGTCCGTATTCTTTTGGGTCCTGACACAACCTCTGTTAGACAAGGAAAATATGAATTTTTACTTTGTAGTCAATATTAATATATCAATCAGTATTGATACATTGTTATCAGAGTGTTGAGGCCAGAATGGGAATAAAAAATAGATAGACTAGAAACTTATTGACTTCTGTTTAGTTTGAATTTGAGGCTGAGGAGAATAAACTAAATATATTGAGAGAATGTTAAAAATTCAACTTGTTAAGTATAGTTGAAAGGCTCACTTTTTTTTCTTTTGAATGGGAAGCTCATGTTTATTTGGATAGAGTGGTTTGAGCGAAAGCCTTGTGTCTAAACCCTACTCTAAGATAAAAACATGTTTAACCAAATGTAATCGCCATGTACTCAACTTGCACCATTTTGGAGCAGTCTCACCCACTAAAACAACAGAAGGGAGGCTACCCTAAGTCAGAGGTTGAGATGGGTCTGTTTAAGTGAGCTTACTGTGGCTCCTATGCTCATGGAAACAAGCTAACAAAATATTTTTGTTTTAACTCTCCTTTGTATGTCAGACTTAGTGTCTTTAAATTGTTAAAAATTTTATTTTTGTAGGAAAAAAGGTCTCAAAATATTTGAGAAAATTTATTTAAAAACCACTTTAGTGGTTGTCTAAGTAATACACATTTTACGGGATTAGTCCAGTAAAGTTACTATAACAGCAGCACCAGGTGCATCAGTAGAAGGAACTGATTTTCCAAGTTGCCACCGTATGTATTTAAAGTGTCCAGTTTTCAACAAGAAGTATAGGATACTCAAAGAAATGGGAACATATGGCTTATGGTCTTATTCACCATTTGTACCCCCTGTGCTATATACTCTGCACTGGGCACAAATGAGTGTCCAAAAACACTGTTTCAATTGACTTACATTGATTAGTGACTGGTTGTAATTAGCTGATTTTCAAACTCCATATAATTTCTTCTGTAGTAAATGTTTAACCTTAAGACAAACCCTGGTGTTTTTATTTTGTCTTCTAGAGCAAGGTTCTTATTAAATGGTAGCTATAAAATGATAGCCATACATTTGCCCAAATAAATGTTTATTAATATCCTAGAAAATTCGAAGGCTTTTATTTTAGGCAATAAAATACCATGACTCCTGCTAAGAAAACTGACTTATTCACAGCCCAGGTAATTTTGAATGTTTTCTGTGTGAAATTTATCTTTATAGTTTTAAGTTTTTAAAGTATTTTGAGACTATAACTAGTATACTTTTTTTGTAGCTGTCCAGACCTTTAGTGACCTACAGTCAAGGCCTCACATTATCCTGTATATGACTTTTTTATTGTAATAATCTTGTTGTCTCATATCTAATTAATTGGTGTTAAGTCTGTTTATCAGCACATTCAGACTGAAACAGTCTGGCTCAAATCTATAATATTTACAAACAGACTCTTGCCATTTTTATGATCAGTTGTGATGATGGGAGAAATTCAGGGTTGTAGTGGACTGTATTGATGTCCCCTGATTCAGTCCAGGAGCAGAGAAGAGGCAACGGGGGATCCTGATGTCATCACATCTGTGCACAGAGTGTTATCAGTATTTTCTGTTTCCAAATACTCATTTGTGTGTTATTTTCTATATATTTTTTATTATTCTGTTTATTCTCCCATGTCTGAAAAAAGATGAAATAAACCTGCTCGACAGGCAAGCTTCAGAATCCTGTGTCACGGCCAGGGGAGGATGCACCGAGTTTGCACGGGTGCCGAGCAGCGAGGCGGGGCTGATGAGTGTCCTCGGGAATGCGGTCAGAATTCCAGGTGGTGGTGCAGGGCGTGACACTGAACTGGCCAGTGTTCAAGGAGTGGCAGGAGAAGGGTCAGCCCATAAAATAAACAGTTGTTTACTGGCAATTGTAACAAGGCCAAAAACAACTGGGGTTCACAATGGGTCACAAAGTTAGAATTTGTTAAAGAATCTGGTTAGCGAAACCATAACTCACTTTTGAGGACTAGTATGTGTTTATAATAAATTGAAGGCCCTTGTCTTTTCTATTTTATGTTTCATAATTTTCTGTTTGCAAAAAGTGTAAGAAAATAATCAATTTTCCTATGAAGGAGCATATTGGATTTCTTGTATTAGAGCAAATGAAAGTAAAATGCAAAGATTTCTTTGTTGTTCACTGTAGAAATCGTATTGCATCTAGAGTAGATGTGTGCATCTTAACATGTATGCATGCACATGTGTGTAAAATTGCATGGATAGGGTTATAGCTAGTTGTTCATAGGTAATCTTGTATACCCATGTGAATGGGTGTGTCTTCTTTCAAGTGGCATCTGTTATAAACTTATTTTTTCTTATAGTTCTTATATGTATATGTAATTTTTTTGTAGTTCTTATATTTAAGAATTATATTGTTTTCTTGTAATTCTTATATATGACTACATTATAGGATTTCTGGTACCCGCCTGGCACTATACATAATTATTACAATATTATTGACTATATTCCTATGCTGTACTTTATATTCCCGTGACTGATTTGTAATGACCAATTTATACTTCTTAATACCTTAACCTTTTTCACCCCAGTCCTCTGTTCCCCTCCTCTGATAGCTGTTAGTCTGTTTTTTCTATCTGTGAGTCTGTCTCTATTTTGTTAGTTCATTTTGTTCACTAGATTCCACGTATGAATGAAATCATATGGTATTTGTCTTTCTCTGTCTTATTTATTTCACTTAGCATAATACTCTGTAGGTCCATCCATGCTGTAGCAAATGGTAAGATTTCATTTTTTATGGCTGAGTAATATTCCATTGCCTATATGTACCACAGCTTTTTAAGCTACTTGTCTGTTGATTGGTAGCTGGGCTGCTTCCATATCTTGGCTATTGTAAACAATGCTGCAGTGAACATAGGGGTGTATATATTCTTTTGAATTAGTGTTTTGGATTTCTTTGGATATATTCTCAGAAGTAGAATTGCTGGGTCTTAAGGCAGTTCCATTTTTTACTTTTCTATTTTCCACAGTGGCTGCACCAGTCTTCATTCCCACCAACAGAGCATGAGGGTTCCTTTGTCTCCACATCCTCACTGACATTTGTTGTTTGTTGATTTATTGATGATAGCCATTCTGACAGGTGTGAGGTGATACCTCGTTTCTAAGTTGTTATGTTGATGTTTTTTAAGTAGCCACCCTCAGAAGAGGGAATCTGTTGGACTCTCTAGTCAGCAGTGATGTATCCAGCTGCAAGTTCAGATTATGTGGTTACATCTTTATCACTTATCATTGCTTGGTTCGTTGCTTTTTCCTCTGCCTCTCCCCGTAGATATAATTTCTCAGGTAAATATGGGACTCTTTTCATATTTGGCAAAATAGATTTCCAGGTTTGATAGGTGAGGGAGAAGGAGGGCAGAAAAGGAAGTAGAGGATGCTGTTGAGACCTAAGTGGTGACAAGGGTGGGCCCACCAAGGATGACAGTGCCCTGAGGAGTCTAGGCTTTGTGAGTTCGAGCCAAGGAGAGGGGACCCCTTGGAAAAAGACCAGTGGGGTAGATCTGGCAGGAATCCAAGCCCATTTCACTCCTCTTAGTTTCACCAATGAGGCCAGGAACAGGGTGGGGGGTTCAGGGGAACCTGCATGGACCTGGGTGGCAAGAAGGAGTGAGGGGGCTCAGTTGGCTGGCAGAGCACTGAGAGACAGGAGGCACCCTCAGCGGTGTCTGAGAGCAGAGGGAGAGACGGGAACAGGTCCAGGCCCAGGAGTGAACAGCAGAGTCTGGCGCTGAGGCCGCGGAGCCGGGGAAATGGAGGAGGCGTGGGATGGATGAGTGACCGCCTCTAGGGCCGAGAGCACGTGTGCTTGGGCCACGGGGCGCTTCTCTGAGGAGCCAGCACAGGGCATGGCAGAGAGGGTAGCCTTCAGGAAAGGGGCTGTGTTGTGGGCTTTGGGACCCGTGGGGCAGCACTGGCCCGCCCTCTCACTTCTCACCCTTTTCTGGCAGACTTTGGAAGGTGAAGAGGGAGGGAGAACCTTGGCACCTGTCACGTACAGATGTTAATACATAGTAAGAAAAACTGATTTGAAAATTATGAGAAGAAGTGGCGAATGGGTTTTTGTTTTGCTCATTTGTTCCCTCCTTCTTCCAAAAATAAAGTGGCATTCAAAAATACATGTAATACAGTAAGATAAGTCATAAATATGAGAATATTAGTAATAAGAGCAATACTATTAGGAAAAATAATTGATGTCTTGAGTCGTTACAAGAGGCTTTCAGATTTCTAGCACACAGAGGAAAGAGCCAAACAGAAGCAGTGGTATGCTTTACAGTGTCCATTAGATAAAAAAACTAGCCACTTAGCCGTTTATAAGACACTGTAAAATACTGAACAACATCCATGACAATACCCTCTCATAAATAAAACAGATTTATTAGCTCTGCTCCCATCATTAAAATCAGTCTGTCCAGGGAATGAAACAGTGCGGTCCTGGTAACAAGCTCTGTGACACCTGGCTTAGCTGAGGGATAGATTTTAATCTAGCACAGGAGCACGTACTGAAACACCTCTAGGATCCTGGAACATAAACATAGATGGGACTGGGGTAGAGTCCTGATGTCCAGAGAGTACGTGATGTACCTAAAAGGCATTGGATTTACATTTCTTAAGAGAAAACCTCGTACTGACTTAATAAGACACTGCAGACACCCCGCTGGGATTCTGACTTAGAGGAATGTGTGGACATCATCTAGGAAATCTTTCCTAAAAATAGTTTCTCTCAGTGGAGCTTTTGGAAGGTACTGAACATCAGTGAGTAATGGGTTGTGTTCTCTGACAGGTAGCTGGTCTGCAGGTGACCCATTCTGCCAGTTAACCACGCAGCCATATGTTTTATCTGTTGGACAGACTAGGTAGGGAGTAAAACCACTCGTCTCTTCAGCCGAGGCCATTGGGAGTCAGAGGTAAGTGGAGGGCCAGCTCCACTGTGGCTTTGGGCCCCAGGTACCGGTTTTGGTCCCACCAAGAGAGAAGAAAGCAGGCCAGTACTTTGGGGGTGCCGTGCTGTGACTTATGTGGTACATGGGGGTCGTGTAGAAAAAAATAGGAGTTTTGATGATGGCCACATTTTGAATATTTGTGCTGGCAAAGGGGAGGACGTTGACAAGGGTAGTGAATCAAGTTCTGTAGCGACTCAGGAGAAACAAGGACAATGCTTTACAGTTGGAATATAGTACTGAGGGATGGCAAGAGTCTTTCCTGGAGTCTTTAAAGTTTGGATGTATCTGGATTTCTTTTTCCAGCTAAGAGATTGTAATTTGGTTCTGAAAGCTCCTTGAACAAGCTTTCCTTCAGGGTGCGTGCATGTAGTACATGTAATGCTGGGGGCAGTGTAGTTGAGTTCTTCATCATCCAGACCCTCAAGACCAGACGTGGGCAAGAGAAAATGCAGCCTGCTAAGTTATTTTCTCGTACAGTGTGAGCCCATTATATGCAAGTTAAATTATGCAGATTTCAACTAATAAATAATATTTATAGAAACCTCGTATTATGTGCAAAATTTTAGTTGACATATTTTCTAAAATTATGTGTGTTAAGACATCTCATATTTTTAAACCTGCCTGGTCAAGTGAATTATAAAAATGCTTTGTTATCTGAATGCCATCATCTTTTCTTTTTTCTTTTTTTAAAAATTTAAGTGAGAGGAGGCGAGATAGACTCCCGCATGGGCGCCGACCAGAATCCACACAGTGTGACCCCCATCTGGGGCTGATGCTCTTCCCACCTGGGGCCCATGTTTGCAACTGAGCTGTTTTTAGCACCTAAGGCAGAGGCTCCATGGAACCATCCTCAGTGCCCAGGGCCAATACACTTGAATCAATGGAGCTATGGCTGCAGGAGGAGAAGAGAAAGTGAGAGAGAGAAGAGGAGGGGGAGCGGAGGAGAAGCAGATGGTCACTTCTCCTGTGTGCCTTGACTGGGAGTGGAACCCGGGACTTCCACAAGCTGGGTTAATGCTTTACCACTGAGCCAACTGGCCAGGGCCATCACCTCTTCTTATAAAGAGAAAAACCTACTAACCTTTAGCAATATTATGTGAACTTTTTTTTTTTAGAACTTCAAGGATTTTGGTAGAATTTATATTATCATTTTTAAATTAACTTATTATTTAGATCATTATTATAGCTTTCAAAATATCCAAATTATGCTAATACTGGTGCTGAAAAACATTCTGAAAATCAGTTACTTTGGAACACAAATGTGATCAAACACAGTATGATATGCCATGCTATCAATTTGTGAAATGCAACTGAAAAATATTAGAGATAATGCTTACAATAGCAGCATCAGTAAAGCAACAATATAATACAAGGACTGCAGTTTATGTGTTCTGATGATGCCTTCCCCACACGCTACCCCTAGACTGTGGGATAGTCGGTCTTGAATTATGTAAGTTCTTTGGAAACATGTTACATGGATCAAATGAAACCATACTTTATGAATTTCTGCTATCTAGGCTTGGAAAAGGTTGAAATATACATATAACAACACACTTGTTTGTTTGACACTGAGTAGAATCTTTCTAAGGGGTTAGAAGAAGAGAATTTTGCTTCTTTTTCTCTAAAACAAGTGAATTATTTTGTGCATGGTGTTGTCAGAAGTCTATTTCTTGCACCTATTTATGTATGGTAAAGGACGGTCACTTCCTGGTTGCAGCTTTGCTCTAAACGCCTTCAAAGTCCTTTGGTTTTGCATCAAGTGATAGGGCTTTTAATAATTGCTTATATTTAACTGGTGCTCATTATATACAAGGCACCATTTGAACAACCCTAACTTCTTTAATCCTTATGACAGCCCTTTGAAGTAGGTACTTTTCTTTCTGCCATTTTACAGGTAAGACAACAGAAGCACAGGAATGTTAAGTGACTTGCCAAAGTCTGAAAACTAGTAAGTTGCGGTGCTGAGACTCAGATCCAGGCTGGCTGGCCCCAGAGTCTGTATCCTCAGCCAGCATGCTCGGTGGGCTCTCAGGAAGCTGGAGGGGAAGGTCCTCTTGTCGCAAGGGGAACTGGCCCAGCAAACAAGGGGATGTATTCCCATGGGAGAAGAATTATGGTATGGAAAAGATCTGTGTAATGAAATAGTTGTTCAGAACCCCTAGTATTTGCATTTGGTAACTGGATTCCAAAGGAGGATGGAATAGATCATGGAAGGCTTGAGGAGGTGAGGGTGAGGGCCAGGCTCTGCCCCGAAGAGAAGTCCGGGCTGGGTCCAGAATATCGTGGAGGGCTCCTCTGGAACGGAGCCGTGGGCTGTGCTCTGGGGCTCAGCCTTCCTTCCTCTCCATCCTCCGGCATTTGGTCACCTGGAGCACTGAATCCGAGTGGGCCATTCTTTCCTTCAGCAGGACGTTTATGAAACACTAATACGATTTTCACAGTAGTGGGTTTACAAGGATGAATAGGTCCAAGTCCCTGCCTCAGCCCTCCTCCCTGTCAAACCCCACCTGCTTGTGAGGCTTACAGCTATTTGAAGAGGGGTGAAAACATTTCATTTCACAGGTGAAAAGCTGAAGATGGCAGTGCCGGGTCGATGGGGCACCTGTTAGTGTGGATGGGTCTGTTAGGGGCTTGGGTTTGTTGGGCAGCCAGTGTAAATCATTGTCAGATGCTCCCTTTTAAATGTGGAGCGTGGAGACCGAGTTGGGGGAGAGATACAGGCTGTGAAAGTTGGGATAGTGACTGACTTTGCCCAAGTGACCTCAGCCTAGTTATCCTGTTGTCCAGATGTAAACTATTTGACATCGTTGCCCAGAATGAGGGGAACCCTGACTTGTCCCCTTGGGCAAAAGAAGTAGAAGCTGAGTCGTGCATATTTGATCATGAAGCTGTGAAAACAGGCACTGGGGGGCTTAGATACATTTTTGAAAACAGTGCTGACTCTGCATGAAGGAACATTTTCCATGTTGCTTGTTAGGCCGTCACGGCTTAGACTACTGTCCCAAGGGACATGTGTGACACAGCCCTTGGTGAGTGTGGTATTCCGTTCCCCTTCTGCGCCTCCCCCAGCAGAGGGTTAGTTGTAGCATATCAACCTGTATTTTGTTTATACCATTGTAGGACAGCTATTAAGAGCCAGGGGTTTTGTGAATTTCAAGACAGCTTTCTGAAAGCAATCAAATGTTTCTACTTTCTTACAAGAATGCCACCAGTGCTGTTTCTTAGAGTTACAAAATCTTTTCCTTGTATATTTTGCTTAATTGTAAGACTTAAGAAATTTAAAAACAGACATGATGGTATTTACTCACTTTCTGAACACCTATTGTGTGTCTAAAACAATAGATGGAAAAAGTAAGAAATCTATTAGAGCAGTTGGCATTTAGTTGTGAAGCCAGATAAACAGGTAAGGTATAAAGTTATGGTAAGATAGCACAGAAATGTTTCTGTGCAATTTGACAGTTTACAATGTGCTTCTACACGTGAAAGGGTAGGCAAAAGTAGGTTTACAGTTGCGAGTACGTGAACAGTTGTTTCTTGTATTGTTATTATTACTGTATTGTATATATCACAACTGTAAGCCTACTTTTGCCCACCTTTGTATTTGAGGTGTGTGCGGGCAAGCCATTTCATGGTCACCTCACAGGTGAGGAAACTGCCCCGTGTCAAACAGCTAGGCCGCAGAACTGTCCCCTTCTAGATGCCTTTCCTGTGTGGATGGTGGGGGAGAGGAGGGGGCAAGCGGAACCAGGCAGGGAGATAAGTTTGAACCAGGCCTTGAGGGAAGTCGTGTCTGAGTGTAGAGGCCAGCCTGGACTGGAAGCCTTGTCTGAAGTCCTCCACTGTTCCCAGGTCGCACCCTGCTACCACCTGCTCCTGGGGGCCGTGCCCTCAGGCTGCGTTATAGAAGGAGGTGTCTGTTGCACATAGTATTTGGTATTAAACAAGCCCTCGACTTGTATTTGTTTTTGAGGCCTAGCCACAAAGCCACATCAAAGTGGCTGAGATGTAAACAAGCAGGCCTGGCGGGCTGGAGGGTGGAAGCAGGAGAGAGTGGCTGTGGTGATCAGAGACTCAGGGACGGGGACTTGGTGCTGCACCTCCTCTGACCCAGGCAAGCACCTGTGTCAGAGCTCTGAGCAGGACTGGCGACCTTCCAGCTCTGCTATGCAGGGAGGGCTCGGGATTGGTTTAGTGATACATTTGCAGCGTTTTGGGAAAGATTGAAATAGGATTCTTTCCATATTACTCAACCTTTTTTTAATGTGAAAATACTTTTCAAAAAAATATCAAGTTAATATCGCATTTAAATTTTGAAGTTTTGGAAATTGTAAATGCAAAGTATAGTTAGGACATTCTTTAATTTGATTTCATTAGTCCTGGATTAATATCACTTTGGTTACTCTGCCATTATTTCAGAGACATCCCTTCAAGCTCTTTCTCTGAAAGACTGAAGATAAAAGCAACTGAACTTTGTTTAATTGATTAATTAACATTGTAAATGACACTAAAGGTCACAGACCAGGTGACTACAGTTAATTTGCTCAGTTTAGAAACCACTCTCTTCTACCTCTTTTCAGTACGTTCAGATCTCTTCTCTTTGGGAGTACAGATCTCTCTCCCTTATGCGTTGCTAGTCACGTGTGGCCTTCATGTGCCCACGTCATTTTATTGCACCTGTGTTTAGCACTGGTTGTGTGCAAGGCCTGCGCCCAGTGGTGCCAGGAACACAGAGATAACCAGGAGGCGTCCTCTTCTGAGCCATCACCTGGTGGGGACCAGAATGGGAGCTCAAGTGAGGCTCAGGCGGGCTGTTCTGGAGCAGGTCCCCGTGCAGGGTGGAGGGGAGTCTGGTGAGGCCGGTGTCTAGAGGCGGGCCTTAAAAGACGGAGGGCGGGGAGGAGGCTTACTATGCGACAGCCGTGTTAGGTACATTAAGTTATCGGCATTTTTACACAGAACACTGACACAGAGAGCTTACGTAACTTGTCTAAGGCACACAGCCCGTCAGTGGTGCTGCTGGGATCCCACTCAGGCATTCTGGTTGCAGAGTCCATGCTGTGAATTGTTACAAGAGGGGGGGTGGGATTTGGACAAATGAAAATTGAGGGTTGTGGAGTCCCTGGAGGTAGATGTGGAGGCCATAGTGATCAAAGGCATGGAGGGGGACAAGTTGGTTAGGACCATTTTGCTGAGGTCCTGGAATCCCACACCAAAGGGGATGATTGATGGAATAGTATTTATAATTCAGTGGGCAGTGGTGAGGTAGTGAAGGTTTTTGAGTAGCTTCTTCCCTTTCCGGCATCTTCAAGCTGTCCTGAGTTTTTGGCATCCATTCCCCCAGTTGCTGAACATGGTTAGCCTTTGGGTCCTCTGTCCATTCCCCTCCCTCCCTCCCTCCCTCCCTCCCTCTCTCCTCCCTTCCTCCTCCTCCTTCTCCTCCTCCTCCTCCTCCTCCTCCTTCTTTTTTTCAAATGAGAGGAGGGGAGATAGTGTGACAGATTCCTCCCCTTGCCCCAACGGGGATCCACCCGCAACCTCCATCTGGGGCTGATGCTTGAATCAACCAAGCTATTTTTAATGCCTGAAGTGGATGCACTCAGACCAAACTGTTAGCCTCAGCACCAGGGGCCATTGCTCTAACCAGTTTAGCCACTGGCTGTGGGAGAGGAAGAGGGAGAAAAGAGAGAGAGAAAGGGGAAGAGAAGCAGATGGTTACTTCTCTTATGTGCCCTGACTGGGAATTGAGCCCAGAATGTTCGTACACCAGGCCAACACTGTCCACTGACTCAACTGGCCAGGGCCTTTTCTTCCTTCTACAGTTATACTTTTGGTCAAGGGTTTCTGGAGGGTCATCTCTACTGCTTCTACTTTTTTACCTCACTGTTCACTTTGCACCTGCCTCCCCACCCCACTGGACCTGTCCTTCCTAAGATGTCTGTCTCACTGCCCATTCTGGTAAGGACTTCTCAGTCTTTATCTTATCCAGCAGTTTCCAGGCAGGGGTGATTCTGCCTCCAGGGGATATCTGTCAATGACTGGAGACCTTTTAGGGTATCCCAGTTGAGGGGGTGGTGTTAGCGGCCTCTAGCAGGAGTGCTGCTAAATATTAGCAGTGCATAGGACACTCCCTCAACGAGGAATCACCCGGCCCAAAAGTCCAGGTTGAGAAGCACTAATCTTACCTGGCACTCTGGTGCATTTCAGGTCCTCTGTTTTTATAACTTTTCTGACTGCCTTAATAGAATTCTCTCCTGACTCATCTTGCAGCAAATTCTCTGTTCATTTCTTACCAAACTCTGTGGGGGACTCTTCTCCAGGTTTTTAATGTCACTCCCAGGATTCTTTTCCACTCTTCACATTCCTCTTGGGCCAGCTCATCAGTCCAGGGATTTAACCTTCACATGTGGGCACATGACTCCACACCTGTGTTCACAGCACCAGCTCTCTTGAGCTCTAGTGATGTCTTTCTCCACCTCAGTGGTGCACAGACACTTCCAATTCAGCAGGTCCAAACGAGGGCCAGCCCAGAGTCCTCTTCCTAACCTGTCCCTCCCAGTTCTTCAGCGTCTGGCCCCTGCAGTGCGGAGAGTCGTCTTCTGCTGCTCTGGTAGCCTAGACACTTCTCACTTCTCACCTGGATCACTGTGGTTCCTTCCCGCTTCCTCTGGCCTCCCTGCTTCAGCCTCGTGTCCCACACACTGCCACCAGGGTGAGATTTCTAAAACAGCTCTTTCTGAGGGGCTCAGTGGCTTAGTCCTCATTGAGCTTCTTAGCTGCAGCAGATAAAGTCTACATGGAGCATGGCATGTGGACTCCTTGTGATCCAGCCCAGTGGTTTCCAGGTGGGAGGAGTATAGCCTCCAAAGGGGCCCTTGGAAAACGTGATGGATGTTGAAGTATCAGAAACCTAGGGAAATTCCAGTCTCCATAAATACTATTAACTTCTTAGTGAGCTCTCCTTTGTGTCACCAAGTTTCCCCTCCTTTCTGGGAGGCTGTTTGACCTTTTGGACACCCTGTATGGCATGTGGTTAAATGGGATAGAAAAATGGTGGTGTTCCCGCTTTCTGTCTTGATAGCTTTGGAGAATTCTGTTTTTCCTTCTTGACCTAGCAGCGTAATTTGGTTAGAGAAGTAATTAGTTTGACCAAACATTCCTGCCATTAGGTGTCAGGCCATTCTAGAAACAGGCGTGGGGGTTGGGGGGTGAGGCCAGTCTGTTCTCTAGCTCCTTCGTGGTATTCAGGATAACCTACACCCCGTGATTAGGGCTTAGGGCTCTTTCGGAGCTACCATGTGAACTGGTTGGTTAAGTGGCTTCATCATAGTATTTCCTAGTTCACTGGAGTGATTCATCTTTAAAAGAACCCTGGATCTGCCTGTCATTACACCCACATCTTAGGAAACCTTATACTATACTGTTGCTGGTATGATATAGCTAATTGCATTGTGAAAGATTTGGACTTTCTGAAGCTTATTGGTGTTTTTCAGTAGATAACAAATATCAGAAAATAAATTCCCTTGGCATAACATCATACCGGGAGAAAATAGTAAATGTTTTCTAATTTTCCCGGGTGTTACTCCAGTGGTGGGAATCGTGACACTGGAAAAATTGTACATTTGGTGTGAATGGGCTGATGTGGGATGGTAGCTTTGATCTCAGACGTGGTGTCAGCTGGAATCCCACATCCTGCGTGCTGAATTTCTCCCTTCTGTGTGTCTCCCCAGAAGCCCCTTGTGCCACGCCCCTGATCTGCAGCTTCGGGCGGCCGGTGGACCTGGAGAAGGACGACTACCAGAAGGTGGTGTGCAACAACGAGCACTGCCCCTACAGCACCTGGATGCACCTGCAGTGCTTCTACGCCTGGGAGAGCAGCATCCTGGTCCAGTTCAACTGCATCGGCCGGGCCCGCAGCTGGAACGAGAAGCAGTGCCGCCAGAACATGTGGACCAAGAAAGGCTACGACCTGGCCTTCCGCTTCTGCTCCTGCCGTTGTGGACAGGGCCACTTAAAGAAGGACACGGACTGGTACCAGGTGAAGCGGATGCAGGATGAGAAGAAGAAGAAGTCAGGGTCGGAGAAGAACACAGGGAGGCCTCCCGGCGAGGCAGCAGAGGAGACAAAAAAGTGCAGGCCCCCGAACAAGCCCCAGAAAGGCCTGAACCATGACCTGCCCCGCCGGCATTCCATGGACCGGCAGAACTCCCAGGAGAAGGCCGTCAGTGCCGGGGCCTACGGGGGCCGCTCCCCCTGTGGCTCCCCTGGCCAGTCCCCGCCCACCGGCTACTCCATCCTCTCCCCTGCCCACTTCAGCGGCCCCCGCTCCTCCAGATACCTTGGGGAATTCTTAAAGAATGCCATCCATCTTGAGCCTCACAAAAAGGCCATGGCGGGGGGCCATGTGTTCCGTAACACCCACTTTGATTACAGTCCGGCTGGGTTATCAATTCACAGGGGCGGCCACTTTGACACACCCGTCCAGTTCCTGCGGCGGCTGGACCTCTCTGAGCTCCTCACTCACATCCCCAGGCATAAGTTGAACACTTTCCACGTGCGGATGGAAGACGATGCCCAAATGGGCCAGGGCGAGGATCTGCGCAAGTTCATTCTTGCGGCCCTCAGTGCCAGCCACAGAAATGTTGTAAACTGTGCCCTGTGCCATCGGGCGCTCCCGGTGTTCGAACAGTTCCCACTGGTGGACGGAACTCTGTTCTTGAGCCCATCGAGACATGATGAGATCGAGTACGATGTTCCTTGTCACCTTCAAGGTACAGGTGTTAATTCACCTTGCCTGCTTCCTGTGTATTAAGAGCTGGAGCAAACAAGATAGGACTCTGTTCTGGCTCTGTTTTAACTGGTGCTGCTTTTTTGTTCTAGTCAGGTGCCAGGCAGCATTCGAATACACCGGTGCCCCGTGAGGTGGTGGAGGTGGTGGTGGTCTGTTTTTCTCTGATGTCACTGTACTGATAGTACAGTTGTCCTGTTGGGTAATTTTATGTTTTTTTTCTACTGTAATTTGTTATACTTGTGTATAGTTTTTCATAACTGGGAGGAAATTTAGACAAGGAATCGCATAAAAATGTCTCTCACTATAAAATATTTGCCTTTGAAACCGGTGTTAATGAGCCCAGCAAGCTATGTGTTCTTTTCGATCCTTATAAGAATACAAAAGTAGGGGTTTGAGAGGGTCAGGTTGTTTTTAGATTATTTGAATTAATCTTATATTTATGAAAGATGAGATTCACTTGATAGCAACAAAAGGAAAATGGAGGATTATTAAAAACTCAGATATTACCTTGGTGATGAGGGTGGGAACTTATTAATGCTATGGATGACATGCAAGGATGTAGTGACTTTTCACCCGTACGTTGAATGACAGAGGGTGCCTGTAACTCTTGAACTTAAGTGAAGATGGGATGCGGGTCATGTATCTCTGTAACTGTAACGGTGTGCTAAGAAAAGCCTGGTGTGAAAACAGTACATCCCCGCCAATCCTCGTCCCACCACCCCCTGCATTTCAGTTCCCAGAGACAAACACCTTTACGTCTTATGAGATTCTTCAGGTTTTCACCATCATAATTTTAAAAAATGTTATTTTCATTCTCTAATTTTAGATAGTACCTATCGATTTACTTTTAAGGTGAATGACTATGCTTTCACGCAAATTCCCCTCTCAGTATAATGTATCACGATTCTTGAATGACATTTAATGTTCCTTTTTTTTTAACTATTAGTATGGAAATATTTAGTATTGAGCCAAGAAGGATAGGTAATACAGTTCCTGTACAGAGTAGAGTGTGTTTATTCTAGGACACCTTCTGTTTTTACTGAGGTTAGTAATTGCTTCACGTTTCGTTTTCTTAGCCTTTTTTGAATCTTCAGCTGATCGTTCTCACTCTCCAGCAGTAATACAAACCACCTTTCAAAACCATTTCCATGTACCTATGACATTTTATGAATTTTTCCCTAGAAATTACCATCATGGAAACTTTCGTCTTCCTGCTCCTGGTGCAGTCAATACTGCTCTACTGCATAGTTGCCCTTCTAGGAGTTCCTTCAGTTCTTTCCTTTTTTTTATCTTCTGTTTCCTAGATCCCACATTCTCTTTTTCCTTGGTTTATTCCCTCAATTTGTTAAACATACCCTAGGAGCTTTCTGAGAAAGGGGACTTGAAAATAGATATTGTAAGACTTAGAAAGTCTTACAATATCTATAGTTTTCTTCACACTTGATTGCTGTTTGGGTATAGTCTTCCGAGTTACAATTATTTTCCCCTTAGAATTGTGAAAGCATTTCTTCACTGTCTTCTATCTTCCAGTATTGCTATTGAGAAGTCTATTATTACTCCTGTCCCTTTATTTCCCCTATCCCCAAGGGTTTTTAAGATTTTCTCCATAGTATTCTGAAGTTTCACCATGAAATGTTATTAGTTTGGTTTTTTTCCCCATTATTTATTGTACAGAGTGCTTTCTTTGGTTCTTCACTTTGCAAACGTATGGTCTTAAGTTTGGGAGAATTTACTTTTGGTTTACCTTGATTATATATTTTTTGGCCCTGTTGCTCCTCTTCTTTCTGGAAGATTTCCTTGACTCTGTGTACCAGTATTTTTACTGAGTTTAATGGTTTTGTTATCATATTTATAATTTGTAAAGGCTCCTTTTTAATAGTGTTATGTTCTTGTTTTATGGATGCAGTTTCTTTCTCAACAGCGAAAGAGAGCTAAAGTTGCAGGGAGTGATCTCATTCATTTTTTAGAGTTTCACCTAATCCCCTGTGTCATTTAGCCTTTGTTATAAGGCGTACCACTCTAAAACGTAGTGGTTTGAAACAGTGATGATTTATAATTTCTCACGGTTCTGTGGATTGTATGGTTAGGGTGCCCCTCTCACATCTAGCAGTTGGCAGGCTAGTGGCCTCAGAGCCTCCGCTAGAATTGCTCATCCCTGTTCTGCATAGCCTTCCATCTCCCCGAGTCTAGCCTGGGCGTTCCCATGGCATTCTGAGGACGCCATTCAAGAGTGAGTGTGGGAGCCAAAGGTCTCTCCCTCTAGAACTTAAGCTTGGACTTGAGTAACATCACTTATGTCACATTTTATTCCTCAAAATAAGTTTGAAGACTAGCCGCGATTCAGGCAATGATTAAGTAGACTCTCCCTCTGGATGGATAGAGTTGCATAGACTGTGAGGTTATTTGTATACTCTACTGTTTTCCCCTCCTCACCTCCTCCTACTCTCCCCTGTGCTTGCTGTCCAGTTTGAGAGGAAACAATTTATCATTTCTTCACCAAATTTCAGACCTCATATTCTTTTTTTGTGTGTGTGTGGCAGAGACAGAGAGTCAGAGAGAGGAACAGATAGGGACAGATAGACAGGAATGGAGAGAGATGAGAAACATCAATTCTTTGTTGCGACTTCTTAGTTGTTCATTGATTGACTTCTCATATGTGCCTTGACTGGGGGGCTACAAGTAGACCGAGAGACCCCTTGCTCGAGCCAGCGACCTTGGGTTCAAGCTGGTGAGCCTTGCTCAAACCAGATGAGCCCGCGCTCAAGCTGGTGACCTTGGGGTCTCGAACCTGGGTCCTCCACATCCCAGTCCGATGCTGTATCCACTGCGCCACCGCCTGATCAGGCTGACCTCATATTCTTGTTCAGATTTGAGGTGCCTCATAATTTCGTGTAAGATGGAGTTTGTGTTCTTGTTCTTTATACTGTTTGGGGATAATTTTAGAGGGTAGTAAGTTGAAATACCTTTAGTTCACCATTTTTAGACTGGAACTACTCTTTTTGAAGATGAATGAGGTACAAGAATAGAGGGTATATGAGAGTGATGGTGTTCTCTTTCTATTCACGATGGACAAATTCTTTTCATTTAATCCATTCATCAACCAATCAAACTTACGAAGTTTCATGTGTGGGGTACTATCAGTCCTTGCCTTTCATCTGCTTATAATCTTAGGATGTTTGTTGCTTTTACAAAAATATAAATAACTATCAGGCCTATGGCCCTAGCACGTCCAGGGGACCTAGTGACAGCTGCATATTATGTACATTATGTGTCCTAGAATTTCCAAGGAGAAAGGGGCCACTTTGACCTGAGTAGTCAGACAATGCGAAGGCGTAAATCAAAAGGCAGGCTGGTTTTAGGTAGAGGTTCTAGCCGTACCAGGAGTTTGTCGACAAGAAGAAGGAGCAGTGTGCCGAGGAATAGCGGTTCAAGTTAGGAGAGCACACTCGAGAGAGAGTGGGGAGAACCGTTGGCTGAGCAGAGGTTCTGGAGTGGAGGATGAATGAGCAGGGCAGATGGAGAGCAGGGGAGGTGCACTTCCAGGCCGTAGTAGAGGCTTGTCCTGCCTTTGTGGGCCCTTCCCAGTGCCAGTGTTTCTACTGTCACATCTTGCAGTCCACACAGTCTTTTTTATAGCAAGCGAGTGTAAATCATTTCTTCCTCACAGAGCCCCCGCCCTGTATTCCTTAAAGCATTTTCAACTCTAGTAGAAGCTCTGTGTGCCGGGCCACGCATTCCAGACTGCAGTCGATTATATGCTGCTGAAATAACTCACTGTTTCCAGTGCTGGCCCGTGTGGATTGTCACTACCTACCCGGCCTTCAGCCCAGCCTCTGCTGTCTGGCTTTCTGATAGGATGTTTTATTTCATTTTAATAATGTGTTAAGATCGATCCAATTAGGAAGTTTTTATTGCACTTCTTTCCTACTTAGAACCACAGGTGACTGTTCTCTCAGGAATCTGCTTCTTGTTTGATCTCGCACCACTAGAGTTCAGAAATGTAAGCTTCTCTGTATTTTGGAAACGGTAACTGAAACAACTCTAGAGACTACGATCCCACCAGGAGTTCCCATGAGTTTGTCTGGAGGTTAAGATCGAGGCAGATACGATTGAAATCTGGACTTTGCTATTCATTACTTTTATGAACTTGGGCAAGCTACCCAAGTTTTCTCAGTTTCCCTGTCTCCTGTCTAAAGTGGGAGCAACACGCGTTGCTGTGAGGGTTAATCACGTAGCCGCATAGCACAGTGCCAGACCCTTAGTAAACCCTCAGGAGAAGTTCTCTCTCAACTTCACTGTGGTCACTGCTAACACCTGACCTCCGCAGACAGCCGCTCTCCGAGCAGCTGCCTGGGTGTCTGGGTAGTGAGAATTGCAGGGAGGCAGTCCAGGAGGGAGAACAGAAATGAGTCGTTTGCTGGTGTCTTCTGGGTACTTGAATTGGCATCCTGAAATGTCCCTGGGCCATTCTGAGTGGGGATAGCAGGCAGGATGTTTTGTTTTTAGTGTCCTAGAGCAGAGATGGACGTACTGCAAGCTCTTGTTACTCTTCTTATTTTGACATAGAGGCTCCCAGGTTATCACGCCTCTGGCTATTAACATGCCCCTTCCATTCACCCAGCATACAATTATGGAGCACTTTCCACATTTTAGACACTTTGATAGACTCTGAGCCTACGAGAATGAGTAAGACTTAGTCCTCAAAGGGGGACAGAAAATGCTGTAAAAGGTATCTCTTGAGTGCTGTGTACCCTTCTCCAATGTAAGGGTCAGATGGATCCTTAGTCCCAAACAGTGAAGGGCCCTTGTCTGGCTGACGGCAGTGGGCAGCAGCACATTATGAAGAAGAAGCCACTTAGGAGCGTGTATTCTCCTGACAGTAGTTTTTAGCACAGTGGAGCTTCCTGGTTCCCACACAGAGAACAGCACTGTTGCTGTTGGACATTGTCCAGGCAGAATCTGAACTTTCTCTTTCCCAATAATTTGAACCCTAACCCTCCCATATAAACTAGGTGGCATTTTTCTTAAGTGTTAATATATAATGGAGGAATGGGATGTGATTTTATAAGAGCCCAGTAAATAACAAGAGGCTGAACTCCTTTTAAAATACCACTTACAAATAAGATACAATTCTAGTTCCTAAATTAGATGTGGTGATGGCTGAGCAATTTTGGGGACAAGAACAGTTAACATAGTAATTTTGTCTCTGATGTAATTTAGGGCTACCAGTGCCAGGACGGGCTTTTGACTTTATCATGGAATTTTGTTAATGGAGGAGGGAGCCCATGAGTACAGACCAGTGTTGCTGGTTTAGTCTCTGTATGTCACCCGTAGGCTTGCGAGCAGGAAGTCCTGCATGGTCACAGGCTGGTTTTGAGCACCTGAGGCTTGATCGTTTGAGTTTAGCTGTCTGTATTGTAAACCTGGCAGAACTTTTTGGAAAAGTGAATTCAAGCAATATTTATAAGATTGAACTTAAAGTACATGTATCATTGACAGTGGTTATAATTTATCATTGTTCTAAAAGAATAACTCAAGGATGTGTGATATAATCTATTTTGCTTTTTTTATTTATCTAAATCAGTGGTCCCCAACCCCCGGGCTGCGGACTGGTACCGGTCCATGGGCCATTTGGTACCAGTTCGCAGAGAAAGAATAAATAACTTTCATTATTTCTGTTTTATTTATATTTAAGTCTGAACGATGTTTTATTTTTAAAAAATGACCAGATTCCTTCTGTTACATCCATCTAAGACTCACTCTTGATGCTTGTCTCGGTCACGTGATACATTTATCCGTCCCACCCTAAAGGCCTGTCCATGAAAATATTTTCTGACATTAAACCGGTCCGTGGCCCAAAAAAGGTTGGGACCACTGATCTAAATGACAAAATGTTTGCTTATAATTGATGAATGAGCCATTTTTTTTTTATCCCCTTTGGAGACAAAAGGGGATTTCCTTGATGGCTGCTCTCAGCATCGTGTCTTCTGTGCACAGGGAGACTCATGCACCTGTACGCGGTGTGCGTGGACTGCCTGGAAGGGGTTCACAAAATCATCTGCATCAAGTGTAAGTCGCGGTGGGACGGCAGCTGGCACCAGCTGGGCACCATGTACACCTACGACATCCTGGCCGCCTCTCCGTGCTGTCAGGTTGGTATTGGCCCCACAGAAGGAGCAGTGGGTGATACCAGGCTTCTGTCCCCAAGCGAACGTAGAGGAGTTCGAGTCAGCATTGCGGTTATGGTGGGGAAGGCAGAGGGCTTGGGGAAGTGAGTGTTCATGAAAGTCCCCCAAAGTCCAGCAGGTGACTCACTCACTACGGTGCGGTGCAGCTGTTACTGGACTACTGTGCACACTTACGTGGGGAATATTTTCAGTATTTTAAGTAAAAAATATGATTATGAATGGCATATAAGTGGATTATAAAGGCTTCCATTTGTCGAAGAGGGATCTGCTTACCAGCTATCAGATGGTTTCTGGATGTGGGATGCTGAGTGATTCTTTAGTTTCTTTCTTTCTCTCTCTCTCTCTCTCTCTCTCTCTCTCTTTCTTTCTTTCTTTCTTTCTTTCTTTCTTTCTTTCTTTCTTTCTTTCTTTCTTTCTTTCTCTTTCTCTCCCCTTCCTCCCTTCCTTCCTTCCTTCCTTTCTTCCTTCCTTCCTTCCTTTCTTCCTTCCTTCCTTCCTTTCTTCCTTCCTTCCTTCATCTTTCTTTCTGCATCTCACATTTTTATAATGTTTTATATGGTTAACATATGCTAAGTTTCCAATGAACAAAAGTTATTATTTAAAAGGAGGAAGAAAGCTTCATTTTCTGTAATAGATGAGATTTCCTTTTGGTTTCCTTTCTGTGAGACAGTACAATCACCCAGGACTGCCTGCCTTGTGAGGTGTTTGAGGTTGACGTGAAAACTTTGTAACCCTTAAATCCCTGCTAAGAGAGCATCTGAAATTTAGCTGTCATCAGAAAAAGGGGGAAATATTAATATGCAAAAACATTAAATAAGTCCATAGAAACACAGGAGACAAGACAAAATCCTTGGAAATATCTTGGTTTATTTCTAAGTGCTTGGAAAATGCAAGCCCTTGTTCTATAATTCCTTGATTCTCATGGGTAAGAGAGAGGTTTTCCTTTGCTTTTCAGTGTCCAAGCCTGGCTTTTAATAAATTAACAAACACATTATTAGTGTACTACACAGTTTTGCATCTTTAGCATTATGGTTTGATTTTTGTAAAGAGAATATTTTTACTATTTGCGGTTTATTCAGAAGATACCGTGTATCAGTTGAATTAAAATGTTGGCAGAGTCGGTATTTTAGCTGTGTTTTGTCTATGCTAATGATCTTGAAAGTGAAATATAGCCGTGAGAGGCCTAAATGGCCATCCATAGCCTGTTATTTGATTCCAGATAGGATTGACTACTTTCACGCTATTCTAATACATGGGCCACATTTCCATTTTAAAACTTGGCCTTGGAAATGAGATATCACAGTTGTTTAGTTACTCCCTGTAGCGTTCTGTCGTACATTGCCCTAACGCCAGCACTGAGGTGAGAGAAACAAAAGGAGGTGGGTCCTCTCTTCACACTCACACCGGAGAGGGTTATCTCTCAGAGACGCGGGAAGGAAAAGAGTTTGGGCCTGTAACTCGCAGAACGTTAGCATTTGGAAGGACCTGGGAGATCTAGTTCAGCCTCCTCATTTCCCACGTACAGGGGAGGCCTAGGAAATTACAATGTTTGACACCAGTGTGTCACAGCCATGACTGAACTCCATCACTCGCACGCTGGTGTTCTTTCTTTCTCTCTAGTACACCACCCGGCAGGGGGGTTCTCACCTTAGGAAGAAAAGCAGCACAGCCTCCGGCCATGCCCACCTGCTGGTCCTTATTATTATATCTTTATCTTTCTTCCTTAAAACACGCAGGGCCCAGACTCTTCCTTTCTGCCCCCTTCCCTACTGAAATGGAAAACATGTTTGATTACTTTTTGGCCTTTAAAAAAAAAATCAGTTAACTATATTCACTGTGAAGGTACAAGTGTCAGACATGAATAAGCAATGAAGGACCGTCTTCCAATAAGACTTTGAGCCCAAAATAAGCATGACTGGTTATTAGAAAGGAAGACAAGATAAAGAGGGATGGTGGCCCAGAATCTCACCATGTTGTTAAGGAGATGAATCCATTTTAAAAGGGAGGTGTCTCAGGTTGCAGAAAGGTGGTGTAGGTAATGGCTAGGGGCGTGGGCGCTGGAGTTGGTTCAGAACTCAGCCTTCCTGCGGGGTTGGGTAGCTCTGTTGGCTGGACCATCGTTCCGAAATGTAAAGGTTGCCAGTTCCATCACTGGTTGAGCACATACAGAAACAGACCTGTGTTCCTCTCTGAAGTCAATAAATAAAAAAGATTTTTTTAAAAATCAGCCTTTCTACTTCCTAACTATGTTACTTCATGCCTGTTGCATCCCTTTCAGCATCTAAAAAGTAACATAATAGTGCCCACATCACCAGGAGAGTTTTGTGGAAAAAATGGAATTAAACTGTCCGTTTACATTTTTTAAATGAATCTAAATTGAGAGTCTGCTGTGCTTCTCGTTTCTGGTTTTTCAGTAAGGCCTGTGGAAAGCAGCGGTGCTGCGCCGGTGGGGGGTCCGGGCAGGGGTGAAGCCGGCCCGGGCAGGGGTGAAGGCGCCCCGCTGCTGGGTCCCAGGAGCCGCAGGATCGTCAGCACTGCTTCCCGGGGTGCTGCTTTTCCTGGAGCATCTAGGGAAACTATTCTTACACAAAGGAAACAAAAGACTGAGGAAGAGAATGGAAAATGTATATGAATGTTTAAAATAAACTTAGAATCTTCAAAGAAGTTCGTACAGGTTTGGGTGGGGGAAGTCAGTGTTAGTCCCTCCTTGAAAAGGGGAAGGCACGTGCTGTGAGGGGGACTCGGTGGAGAAATAGAGGCAGGACAGGTTTACATTTTCTCACGAGTAGTAGAAACTAGTAGTGGTGCTACATATTAGGAGAGAAATTAGGACTTAATCTTTCAGACTAACCAGTTACTTGAATACATATCATCTGCTTTTCCTACCCTGTTTTTGGTAACGGAAGTACATATATCCTTTACTAGACTGGATTAGGTTCCGGCTGTAACCGCCTTGCATTTGGGTTCGGAGGCCGGGCAGTGGTGCGCGCTCACGGTGCTGTGTCTCCGCAGGCCCGGCTGAACTGTAAGCACTGCGGGAAGCCCGTGATCGACGTGCGCGTCGGGATGCAGTACTTCTCCGAGTACAGCAACGTCCAGCAGTGTCCGCACTGTGGGAACCTGGACTACCATTTTGTGAAGCCATTTTCCTCCTTTAAAGTTCTCGAAGCTTATTGATGAAAGCTTTGCTTTGGTAATAGCTATTTTATTGATATTATTACTTTATTACCGATTTTTTCTAGGGAAACGTTCTGTGATGTTCATTTCTTTTCTAATTTAAAGGAGAGTTCCTTTGTGTATTTGTGCCACTAAAATGGGGCTGCCCCTTGCCCTCTGCTGACTCCCGACTGTTAGTCTGTGGTCATGACCAGAGCTGGTGGCTAATCCTGTGCGTTTGGGTTGTTGGTTCACTATCACAAAGAGTCTCTCTTGCAGGTTTTAAGGTAGTGGGGAGGATGGGGCGAATTTAGGACAGGGATTATAAACTGAGAGCATGGTCAGAGTGGGGAGCATACTCTTACTAAACACTAACTGTTTTAAAGACTGCCTTTTAGATCTTCTTTGGGCCTTGGGGACACCTGTGACAAGTGAATGTAAGCCTGTGCCTGGCGAGCTGATGGTGTGTGAATCCGTCTTGGTTTAGCGTCCTGCAGCGCACAGTGATGTGCAGTCTACACTCCTGACAGATTATTTGAAAGTGGACACAAGTGCTGTTTCCGTCACTGTTGTAATTTACTAATCAGTTTTCATACTGAAAATAATATCCAAAATGTAAGACAAGAAAGCTATTGGTATTGCAAAATTTTTAGGTAAGCTGACCTATAACAGAGAGAATATACTAAATGAACTTGGAAGTGATGTATACTAATTCAAGAGGGCAAAAAGGGCAGAAAATTGGGATTTGAATTTGGGCACATTAGCTCCTAAGGAGAATCCACGAATTACCTAATTTGGGTGACACCAATTTGTATAGGTTGCACTGTCAAAGTGCAAGGTCACATCCTTCTCACAGGCAGTCTCAGCCACCGACCTCACTGGTGAGTTTAAGAATCAGCCCTGGCCCCACTCAGCTTCCCCAGAACTGCTTACAGTGATGTTGTGCCCATGTAATACGGAGTGTCCAGAATCAAAGGTTTGACCCTAGCAAGAAAGGAAATAAATTATTTGTGGGGAGGAGGAAAAGAATAATTTGAATATTTCTGTTTTAAGTGTATTTCATTTTGGAAACATCACTGATTGTAAGATATAATATGTTTGAAAATAGTCTGAAGATCTTCATGATACCTTACCATTGGTGAAAAAAGATGATAATTTATATACCTAATTCGTCAGAGCATTGGGCGTTCCAAATTACAGCTTTCTGTTCATTAGATTTTGGTGATTTAAATAGACATACACCCTATACCCTTATAGAATTGGAATTGGAAGATCATTTCTCAAAAGTGAATTTGATCATTTCAAATATGATACACATATATGTGGATAAATGCTTAAAATATAATAATTATTTTAGGAGTAGCCAAATTTGAGGTTATGTGAGCATTTCTATTATTCAGTTGGTTTATACCATTTTTTTCCCCTCAGAAAAAGTTGTTCTTTTCTCTCAGACGCGTTTGGGCATTATTACAAGTGAGCTTCAGTTCTACATGAAATAGCAATATTTCTACATGAAATAGTGATATTTTGTTGGAAACAACACAGACTTAAAAAGAATCTATATTAATTTTCATCCTTCAGTTTGGATGATTGTAATTTGGTTTACCACATTCAGTTTCGTGTTTGATGATCTGAAAAATGTTTCACAGTGGGAAAATGGTCAATGCCAGTAAGAAGCAGAAAATCATTATTGGTCTGACAGTAATTGATGCAATTGAAATTTGTCTTTAATACACAAAGCAGTAATTGAGAGTTAACTGTTTCTCTGTTGATTCTCATTGACCCAAGCACAAAAGTTTCTCTTGTCTTTGGATCACCATTTGGCTTTTACTTCTGAATTTAAAACGAATAGTAAAATGTTTGTAATGCTGTTCTTTAACCCACCTAAATTTTGTAAGAGAAACCTGCTTATATTGTTGTTCTCAAGCTGGAAGTTTATGTATAGGTTGCATTTGGCAAGCTCCTCAGTGTAAAACTGCTGTGAACGTAGTGTCTGATGCAGTCGGGGTTTTCTCCTTGCATCGTTTTCGACTCCCTACAAGATCAATATGATGAGGTTTTACAGCAATTAGGTAAAATTTGCTTTTGGCCTTTATTTTGATGATAAAGTTAGGATTCAATGGATACTGCAGTTATGTAAAAGAAGAGGCATAGGTTTCATATCTGAGAATATCTTTTGCCTTCAAGGCATTGCATTCTTCTAAAATGGAAAATTTGGTTAATTTGAGAATAAAATATAATTGATTATGCAATAATGTAAAGAATAGAACTTGTTTTGGAAATCTGCTGACCTTAATATTTTCCCCATGCTTTCTCAACGTACTTTGTTCTGAGTATCTTGATGGAAATTGGAATGTCAAAAAGATTATCTTTGTTGTGATTTGTATATTAAAAGATATTAGCCAAGAGATCCATTTTCGGTTTTTCTGATTAATAGTGTTCAATAATATGAACCACTCATAAGTGACTTACAATTTCAAAGTGATATTTCATTTAGTCTAAATTTTTTATCATTTATTTTTAAGTTATACCTTGAACAAATGAAATTATTATCTACTTTTATTTAGTGAGAAGACTCTTTCTGATGGTCTCATCATTTTTCTTCAGGCTAGCCCAGTTCTTCACTTTCTTCTGGTTGCATCTGAAGCAGTTAATATACTGGGTTTATACCTTAAAAGATAGACATTGACCACAAAATTGGGGAGTGGGATCAGTTATCCCATTCTAATTAAGAAAGAGCTTTTCCCTATCTTTATTTTGTAGTTTTTGTAAAAGTTCATTTTCAGAGTAAAATGTATTTTCGTATCTGTTTGGGGCAAATTAATTTATCAGCAAAGAATATTATTAGGTCTTTAAACCCTAAAAACTAACAGATGTACTGATACATAACTTATTAGACCATCAAAACCTGATGAAATCTTTCATTTTGCCCTACAAGACCAGTGCTTGACATACAGTCTGTTCTCCTGTGCCAGGTCAGTAACTGTAGTTTGCTTTCCTCTTTAGTCTCATGGTAGCAGCTGTCGAGTAATTTTAGTTGGAGGTTCGGGAGGCAGGGAGGAAGAAGCGCTTTTGTTTAGTATTTTGGTTCCTGTAACCGGATGTTGCCTAACTCAGCTCATCTCCATGTTCTGTTGATTTTATTATTCCAGGTAACTGAAAGAAAATATGATGGATGGGCACCTTTAAAACCAGCTCAAAAATATATTCTTGTCAGTAAAGATTTCTTGTCAAGATGTCTTGGATTGCACTTTTGTGGAGGGAAGACAGTGTAAATAGTTTAAGAATGTTGATAAAATTGAAACATTTGGTTATGGAATTGTGTGGTGTTAGAAGGTTTCTGTTTGTGAAATGTATGTAATAAAAATAATAAAATTTCAAAAACTAACATTGTACTGTCTCTTCAGTGTATTACATTAACTTTTGAGATTGGAATTGTTGAAAGCAAAGATCATAGAGAAGACTTACTGATGCTTTATTTACTATTCAGGTAACCTTTTCAAAGTCACCACTGCAGTTAATAAAAACTATGAACTTTTTATGCTGTTTGAAAGTGGTTTCTCACAAATAAAATCCCTTTCCACCAAAATAAGCATTCTGTATAACAGTTGATTCCCTATGAATAATCTAAAATTATTGTTCTGGTTATAGGGAATTCTATCAGATAAATGGATAATTCTATTCTACAAATGTTTTCTTTGGTTTCTAGGCTTGTGACATTTTTCGTAATGAAAATATTTGATCATTGTTTCTTCGTTATAAGAAACGGGAAACTGAGTTGAAATTAAACTCCTTGCTGACTTTGAGTACTTTGATCAAGTGTATAGTTTATCTTTCAAATATCCTTGTTTCCTTCATTTCTGTTTTTGAACACTAATCAGTTACTGAAACATTCAATAACATTCAGCATGTATATTTTAAAGCCTAGATATATGCTCAAAACTTTTTGTTTGTTTTCCTTTCAATCATCCCCTTAACACTATCCCCTTTAGAAAACATCAGCCTTTTATCTATATCTGTGGATCTGTTGTTTGTTTTTTGGGGTTTTTTTGTATGCACATGTGCAAATGTGAGAGAAAGAGAGAGACAGGAAGAGAGAGAGATGAGAAGCATAAATTCATAGTTGCATCACTTTAGTTGTTCACTGATGATTATCATACGTGCCTTGACTGGAGGGCTCAAGCAGAGCCAGTGACCCCTTGCTCAAGCCAGCAACCCATGCTCAAGCTGGCAAGCCACATGAGCCTGTTCTCAAGCCAGTGACCTCAGGGTTTTTAACCTGGGTCCTCAGTGTTCCAGGTTGACACTCCATCCATTATACTACCACTGCTAATCAAGCATCTGCTTTGTTTTGTTCTTTTTCTTTTTTTTAGATTCCACATATAAGTGAAACCATACATTAATTGTATTTTTATGTCTGACTAATTTCACTTCTACCATACCAACTAGGTTCATCCATGTTATTGCCCTTCATTTCAAATATTCTCAGCCAGTGGATTGAAATTCATACAATCATTGGAACCTAGGATGAGATGTGGAGACAGGTGAGGAAAGACTCCAGTCTGCCAGTGGAATTAAAGCCTGTCTCACCACTTATTCACTACAGACATCTGAGGCATACATTTTATTTTGTTCAAAAGCTCAAGGACTTGGAAAATTTTGATTTCTACTAGTGTTATTTATGTTAACAAAATTCCTTTGCAATTGTAAGGAAACTACACTTCTTACAGTAGTAGAGAGAAAATAACAGTTAAACAATGATTGTTAAGAATTAAATTTAGCCTACAACTAAGACACAGCAAAAGCAGTCCTAAGAGGAAAATTTATAGCATCACAGGCCTAGCTTAATAAATAAAAACCTCAAATAATCTAACTTTACACTTAACGGAAATTTTAAAAAAATTAACAAAGCCTGAAGTGAGTAGAAGAAAGGAAATAATAAAGATGTGAGCAGAAGTAAAACAGAGTCTAAAAAAAAATACAAAAGATCAATAAAACCAAGAGTTGGTTCTTTGAAAGACTAAACAAGGTTGACAAATCTAAGCAGACTCATCAAGAAAAAAAGAAGACCCAAATAAATAAAATCAGAAATGAAAGAGGAAAAGTAACAGCTGACACTACAGAAATACAAGGGATTGTAAGAAAATGTTCTGACCAACTATATGCCAACAAATTGGACAGTCTGGGGAGAATGGATAAATTCTTAGAAACATACAGTCTTTCAAAACAATCAGGAAGAATCAGAATATCTGAATAGACAGAGTACAACTAGTCAAATTGAAGCAGCCATCAAAATACTCAATAGCAGCCCTGGCCAATTGGCTCAGTGGTAGAGCATTGGCCTGGCATGTGAAAGTCCTGGGTTTGATTTCTGGCCAGGGCACACAGGAGAAGTGATCATCTGCTTCTCCCCCTCTCCCCCTCTCCTTTCTCTGTATCTCTCTCTTCCCCTCCTGCAGCCAAGGCTTCATTGGAGCAAAGTTGGCCCGGATGCTGAGGGTGGATCCATGGCTTCCACCTCAGGTGCTAGAATGGCTCCAGTTTCAATGGAGTAGCCCAGATGGGCAGAGCATCACCCCTTGGTGGGCATGCCGGGTGGATCCTGGTTGGGTGTGTGCAGGAATCTGTCTCTCTGCCTCCCTGCTTCTCACTTCAGAAAAATATAAAACAGAAACAAACAAACTCAATAGCAAAAGAGCTGGATTGGATGGCTTTATAGGAGAATTTTACCAAATATTCAAAGAAGAACTAAACCCGCCCTTTTCAAACTATTCCAAAAATTCAAGAGGAGGGAAAACTCCCAAGCTGTTCTTTTACAAAGCCAAGATTATTTTAATTCAAAAACCAGAAGACACTACAAAGAAAAGTATAGGCCAATATCTTTGATGGACATAGATGCTAAAATCTTCAACAAAATATCAGCAATATATTAAAAAGATCATACAACATGATTAAGTAGGATGTACTCCTGGTATGCAAGTTTTGTACAATATCCTAAAATCAATCAATGTGATACACCACATAAACAATATGGAGGCTAACAGTCACATTATTATATCAATAAATGCAGAAGAAGCATTTGATGAAATCCGGCACTCCTGTATGATAAAAACTCTCAGCAAAGTCAGAATAGAGGGCATATACCTCAACATATTAAAGGCCATGCATATCAAACCAATTCTAACACCAAAGTCACAGGCAAAGACTAATAGTATTTCCCTTAAGATTGGGAACAAGACAGGGTTGTCTACTTTCTCTACTCTTCTTATTCAGCCTACTACTGGAAGTCCTAGCCATAGCAATCAGACAAGAAGATGAAGTAAGAGGCATTCAAATTAAAAAGGAAGTAAAACTGTCCTAACTTGCAGATGACTTGATACTGTATATAGAGAAACCTAATTGATTCCACCAAAATACTAAAAAAACTGATAAATGAAATCAGCAAAGTAGCAGGATAGAAAATAAATATCCAGAAGTCAGTTGCATTTCTATACACTAATAATAAACTATCAGAAAAGGAAACTAAGGAAACAATACCATTTACAATTGCATTAAAAAATACCTAGGAATAAATTTAACCAATGATGTAAAAAACCTGTATTCAAAATATAAAACACTGAAGAAACTGAAGAAGATACAAATAAGTGGAAGCATATACTGTGTTCATGGAATTAACATCATGAAATTAACATCATGAAAATGTTCATATTACCCAAAGCAATCTATAGATTCAATATAATTTCTATCAAGATACCAATAGCATATTTCACAGAACTGGAACAAATATTCCAAAAATTTATATGGAACCATAAAAGACCCTGACTAGCCACAGCAATCGTGAGAACAAAGTTGGAGGACTCACACTACCTGGTATCAAATTATACTACAAGGCCATAGTAATCAAACCAGCATGGTACTGGCATAAAAATAGACATTTATGAACAGAGAGCCCAGAAATAAACTCATGTCTTTATGGACAATTAATATTTGACAAAGAAGTCAGGAACATACAATGGGGTAAAGGTACTCTAGTCAATAAATGGTGTTGGGGAAATTGAACAGATAAATGCAAAAACAACAACAAAAAAACAAAACAAAAAAAAATTAGATCACCTTAGACCATTCACAAAAATAAGCTCAAAATGGTCTAGCCTGACCTGTGGTGGCGCAGTGGATAAAGTGTCGACTTGGAACTCTGAGGTTGCCGGTTCAAAACCCTGCACTTGTCTGGTCAAGGTACATATGGGAGTTGAAGTTGATGCTTTCTGCTCCTCCCCCATTTCTTACACTTTCTCTCTCTCTCTCTCTCTCTCTCTCTCTCTCTCTCTCTCTCTACCCCCTATGTATAATAAATAAATATTACAAAAATGGTTTAAAGAAAATGTTGGACTTGAAATAATAACAATCCTAGAGAAAACACAGGCAGTAAAATCTTGGACATTTTGCATAGCAGTATGCTTTTCTGATGTATATTCTTGGGCAAGAGAATCAAAAGAAAATAAACAGATGGAACTACATCAAACTAAAATTATTTTGCCTGGCAAAGGAAATTATCAACAAAATGAAAAGACTACCTACTGAATGGAAGAATGTATTCGTCAATGATACATCTAGTAAGGGGTTAATATCCGAAATATGTAAAGAACTTACAGAATTTAACCCCCTCAAAACAAACAGTTGAATTTAAAAATGGGCAAAGAATCTGAATAGACACTTCTTCAAAGAGGGCATACAGTTGAGTAATAGCCATAAAAGGATACTCAATGTCACTAATTATCAGAGAATGCAAATGAAAACCACAATGAGGTTATCTCAAACCTTTCAGAATGGCTATCAAGGATGTGGAGGAAATGGAACCCTTTTGCACTGTTATTGGGAATGTAGATTGGTGCAGCTGCTATGGAACGCAGTATGGAGTTACCTCAAAAAATTAAAACTAGAACTGCCTTACAACTCAGCTATTCCACTTTTGGGAATATATCCCAAGAAACCAGAAATACTAATTTGAAAGACTATGTGAACCTCCATGTTCATTGCAGCATTATTTACAACAGCCAGGATTTGGAAACAGCTCAAGTGTTTATCAGAGGAGTAGACAAAAAAAGCTGTGGTTCATTTTCACAGCAAAATACTACTTGTCCATAAAAAATGGAAATCTTACCTTTTGCAACAGCATGGATGGACCTGGAGATTATTATGCTAAGTGAAATCAGTCAGTCAGTGATTTCACGTATATGGGAATCTAATGAACAAAGTAAATTAACAAAATAGAAACAGGTTGTGGTGAGGGGACTGGATGAAAAAGGTGAAGGGATTAAGCAAAAAATAAAAAAGAAGAACCTCAGATAACAGTATGGTGATTACTAGAGGGAAAGGGGGAGGGAGGGAGGGAGGGAGGAGAAGGCTAATGTTGGGAGAACACTTGACCTTGGTTGGTGAACTACAGTATACAGGTGATGTATTATGTAGAATTCTACCCTTGAATCCAATATAATTTTATTAACCAATGACACCCCATTAAATTTAATAAAAAATAAAATGCAAAACAAATTAAATTTAGTGAAAAAAAACTCTTATTTTTTCTTAGGAGTGTTCATTTCTTTGAGTCTTGCTTATAGTGCTTTGATTTAAATTTGGCAGCAGATAGATTGCTAATTATGTAGACTAAACTGTCTCTCTCGTAGAATTAAATTTTGAAAGAAAAGAGCTTGCCTTGAACTTTTTTTTTTTCATGTGCTTTCATCTCTTCACACCTGGGATAAACCTCATCTAATGAGTATGAAATATCTTTGAAAATAGTAAAGTGCTAAACAGTGGTACTATTTGAATGTATTTGTAAGGCATATTTTTTCTTGTAAAGGCAGCCTTTAGCATTGTGATAACTAGTTTATATAAGGTTGATCTGGTGTTGGTAGACCTTAGGGACAGCAAAAATAAAAATAAGGCACTTTGTCTTAATGGAGTTCAGTAGAACAACACTGATTACATTTGTCAGGGTTCAAATATGATTGGCCGCAGTAGCACTATTTCCTGGTGATGGACACCATGCCAAGTGCTTCTGATACACTTGATTGAAATCTTAGATCATATCTTAAAATCAAGTTTAGAACTATCTAATTACATTTCTCATAAGCCTAAAAGTGGAAAAGTCATACATGATACAGAATTTAGAGATGTCAGGATTTAGAGCAAGGGATATGGTTTTTGTTGTTGTATTCATATTATGTTAAATTTCACTGAATAGTATATTAATTTTAGAAACAGAGGTCTAGAGAACTTAAATCTCAAGTTCATGTAGCTAATAGCTCACTGGAAATTAAGTCTGGGTTTCCCTTCCTAGTCCTCAAAAATGAGATCAATGAATGGGCATGTTGATTTCAGTTGTGAGATGACTTTGGCTTGCTTTTTACACATCAACATATTTAAAAGGTATATATCCCTCAAAGGAGCACAGGTGCTATAGTGGAAGTAATTCTGAGAGTCCTCGCTGGGGCCCCTTTATAAAGGTGACAAGCACATTTGAAAGCATCCCCTATTTTTAAGAATCACATACAAAAAACAAAAGAGAAAGATAATATTTGAAATCAATAATTGTGTCCTCAGTCCTCCTTTCTCATGTGTTAATTTATTGACATCTTTTACCTGTTGTTAAGGTCATTGCTCGAGAACTGTGGGTGTAAGGTGACATTTTAACAGTGTACACTAAGAATCGATCATTTTATTCACTTTGAGATGTTTTTCGATTCAAACATGTCAAGCTGTCGTATTTGATAGCATTGATCTAATTTGGGTAGGGTTTTCCTTTTTGACTAAGTTTTCAAACAGTTTCTCTTGGTGTGTTTTATTTTCAATTTTTCACTGTCTTCTCTGAAGTTCTCGTATCCCAGACTATTTTGAGATGTTAAACCTGATCATTATTTATTTGAATTCCACACAACCTCAAGGGAAAAAGCGCTGGTTACAGGTTTGTTTTAGAGAATTAAAATTTTTCATGCTTTTTAGGGGCTATCTTTTGAGCTAACATAACAACGAGTAATATTCCAGTTATTGCAAAACCATGGGTTGGCAATCAGTGCTTTACACCTTCTTGTTATTTTCATCACATTAACAATTCACATATTTTTCTGAAGCTCTGATGACACAGCAAGTGGTTGATGAAGGAAATAAAGCCAGGTGAAGGGTGTAAGGTAGTGTTTGTCTGAGGCTCCAGAAACCTATGGCTCTGGAAAGAGAGTGGTTTGGGCAGGGAGCAGATGGCTCGAGTCCTGGGGGCTTGCTTTTGTGAATATTTCAAAAAGCTTAATGGGGATCATAACATTGCCCACCACAAGACTGCACAGGATATCTCAAAGGTCAGTTTATTTTTGCCAAGAGATATAGCAACCTCGGTTATACTCATACTGCTCAGAAACTCTGGCAGTAGTCTATTTCTTTGATGAATAATATACGAGAACACAAATGAATTATGACTAATAAATGCTATTTTTTATATATATAACCTTTCAAAACCGGTTAGGCTCATACTAGGTGGGGGTGGTAGTCTGGTAGTCCTTGGTGATGACAAAGTTGGGAAAATGCTATTTTTTAAAAAGTGCCTACTTTTTCAAATACCTGTGTGATACTTTTGCTTTCTCTTTTCTGTATACCTGCCTATCTTTCCTACCTGGTCCTTTTCTGTTGAATCAAGTGTCTTAACCACTAGAATACAGTAAGAGTGTCCTGACAAACCCAGTCATAACTTGGTCAATAAATCAAAAACATTAGTTAAAAACGGATGCCTACCAAAAAAGAAATAATAATAAATAAAATCAGTTGTCCACAATTAGCATAGAGATAGTCAATCAATAGAAAGCTAGAGACCACAAGTAGATCCAAACTTGCATATATGCTCAACTGGTTTTTGACAAAAGTGTAAAGAGAATTCAGTGAAGAAAGGATAGAGTAACAAATGGAGCTGGAACAATTTGATATCCATATGCAATATCCAAAACAACCCACCTAACCTGGATCCATACTCACACCGGATTTCAAAAGCTTAAATTAGATCACAGATCTAATCTAAAAATGGATACATTGGGTCATAATAAGAGAACAAACAACCCATTTAAGAAAATGGGAAAAATATTTGAACACACTTCACACACACACACACACAAAATATAAATAAACATATAAGATACTCAACATCATTAATCATTAGAGAAATGTAAATTAAAACCACAACGCAGTACCACTACACACCTATTAGAATGACTAAAATGGAAAAGACAGAATACCAGTTGCTGGCAAAGATGTGAAGTAAGGAACTCTTATACACTGCTAATGGGAAACAGTTTAGCAGCTTCACAAAAAGTTAAACGTATACCTATCATATAACCAGCCATTCCACTTCCATGTATTTACTCAGGAAAAATAGTCTTAGGAAGATTTGTTCATGAATGTTTATAGCAGCTTTGTTTTATAATAGCTCAAAACGAAAATAACCCTAATGTGCATCACAGGACAATGAATGAACAAAATATGTAATATCTATACAGTAGAATACTACTCAGCAATAAAAAGGAACAAACTACTTTTTTGTTGTTGTTTTTCTGGTGTGACTTTGTTTATTTATTTTTAATGCCTAAAAAAAGAACAAACTATTAGTACTGGCAACAATGAGTGAATTTCAAACTGATGACCCTGAAGTGAAAGAAGCCAGAGGGAAAGAAGAGTACATACTGTGTGATTCCATTTAGGTAAAACTTTAGAAAATGCAAATGAATCTACTGTGACATCACTACGCCCAATCCCGGAATGATTTATATACCTTAACACTTTATTTAAATTTAATTTAGGAATATACATATATTTGACAGATTTGGCTCTTTCGTTGTTTTAATGTATAAATACTTAAATACTTGCAGTTGTAGGACCGTGTGCCTTTATTGAAAAATCTTTTGTGATATATTCTCTAACAATACTTTCCATTTGGTTCTCTTTAAAATAGAAGAACTTAAAGACACATGAGAAACAATATACATGTAGAAACACTCTAGAATTTTGGGATTTTTGTCCCCTACTTGTTTACTATCTTATCCCTTACATTTAAATAAACAATATTTTATCTGTGTATAAACTGTGTTATCTTTCCCAAATATCCTACTGAGTTATTGAAATAGTGTTTTCTTTTCATTATATTTAATTGGTTTTTGTACTATTTTCATTAAATTTCATTATTACAGTGACAAGTGTAACTGGCATAAACAAGTTTGGGAACAAACATTAAATTTTGGTAAGTACACAAACTTCGCTAGGGAAAACAGTGCAAACCCGCCAACAGTGAGACCACCAGCCCCCAGCATTCAGGGACTGAGATTATTCATCACAGCACAGTTTTGTGAATTAGAGTCAGTGTTGGCGAAATAAAGGTCAGTTGAGATTCCCACTGCTAATGCTCACTTTCTTCATCTGTAAATATTAAGAGTATCTACCTGTGGGTATGGGTAGTATTAAGGGTTGAGTGAAGTAATGTAAGTTAAAAGTTCTTAGCACAATCCCTGCCGGGGTTAAGTGCTGAGAATGTGCCTTATGATCATGTGTCTTATTTCAGAGAGCACTGTTATAAAGTTAGGGCAGGAAGAACCTTAGATGTTGACCAACTCAACACGTATTTTACAGACAAGGAAAATGGCTCCACAACACACACATCGGCATTTGGGACTGAAGATCTTGAGCCACAGGGACAAGTGGGTAGCTAAGGAAACGCCCCAGGCCGCTTCTTACTGCAGGCTCCTGAAAACCTGGGGAGCCACTAAAACTAGGGAAGGAACTGCACACCTTATGTCAGACTTCAGAAAGCTGAACATCTAATAGCTGAGAACATTTTTTTTTCCATTTAAGATAAGTCTGTGACTTTATTGGCCATTAAGGGGGATGAAGCAGGAGGAGTGCTGGCCCAGATGCCGGTTTGTAGGTAATTGAGAACTATAACCCAGGTAGTGGCCAATTATGTAAGGCTTGATTTCCACCTGGTGAAGGTCTTGGTGTTGCAGATGTCCTCCATGCTGCCCACCATCTCTGGCAGGACAGCTCTGTTCTGCAGGTGCGTCTTCACCACCTGGGGTTTCTTCAAGGGCCGTGTGTTCTTTGTGGCTGTGCGCAAACACTGGGTGGCGAGTGCCGCTTGCCTGCAGGCCCAGGGTCAGCGGGACTGTGGGCTGCGGGGCCACTTCAGAGGTGCGGAGGACTGTCGGGACGCTGGCAGAGAACAGCGTGCGTGCGCGGTAGGTGAGCTTGCGGAGGGCCCGCTTCTCCTGCTCCACCTCTGCCATTTGTCGGTTCTTTAGAAAGCTCTGTGAACATATTTTTTAAAACGTTTGCTAGATTCGCCTTTTGAATTGTTGGTGTTCCTTCATTCACAGGCGGTTTAGAAATTTGTGAAGGCCCTGTTTGCTTTTCCCCCACTTGGGCTTAGCTTCAGATTGAGACGTACAGCAAAAACCTATGTTTTCTTGGGCTGGAAAATGATCCATTTCCTCCTCTTGGTGGTGAAAACAAACAGCTGCCCATTGGTGCTAGTGGCAGCTTTCTTTTCTTTTTTTTTAATCTGAAGAATGTTCATGAAGGATCATCCCCATTCTGGATTCAGTGCAGTGTATGTCACAGGGGATAACACCTGGACTGTGATGGAGGCACCACGGGCAGTCTCTTCTGGCCACGATGCTGCCCTTTAGCTGTCAGCGTTTGCTTCTACTGGCCTATCCAGCCTGGGGCATCTCGGTTGCTAGTCTACTTGCTGAAGTGCTTCAGGGTCCTGAACCCCTGAAGGCCTCTAAACTCAACAGCCAGCCGGGGCCAAGTACCTGGCAAGAGCGCTGGTCTTAGAGGTAGGAGGCCTGGGTTCAAATTGTGCCTCTTACACACCCAAGCAAGTCACTTCACATGTCAGGTCATGCTTTTATTATAGCATTAAAAGACAAATACAACTTTTTAATATTCAGTTAGAATTAATGAATTATAGCCTAAATAAATTTATAAACTCTTCAATGAGAAATAGACATACAGTGTTATTAAAGTGAGCAAGTCAGTTATGATTTCATTTCTAAATTTAAAAAAAAGAGCAGCTATCCCAGAAGCCTTTACGCTTTGATGTGAAACAGCTGTGACTGTCTCACTAAAATTGGTCTTTCACATGTCATTCTTGATGTGCTAAATGCTATCCAATTTAACATTTATTGAGCATATACTGTGTGCATGGGTTGGAGCTAAAAAGAACCATGATTATTTGTTCAGAAGGCTGATTATCTTCAATAGCTGAGAACATCTTTTTAAAATGTTGCCAAATTCTACTTCTGAAGTGTTGGCATTCCATGAGAGGTGACAAGACTCCTTGAGGTGTGGACGCCTAAAATAGTTCTTGCTGAGAATTACTGTATTTATCTGTGATCTGCCACCCTAAAATGAAATTTTAAACATAGATCCTTTCTAAAAAGAACTAATTGAAATTCAAACAAAGCATTTGACTTTATAAGGTTTGTGTTTTTAGATTAAGAAGAATTATATTTGAAAAAATTCAGAAAGAGAAATTTTACTTGTGGTATGGGTCTTATTTACATTTTTTTCAGGTTTATTATTTTGCATGTGCTACTTTGTGTGCAGGGAAGCAAGAATTGAAGAATTGAGTTGGAATCCCAATCATTTTTTAGCTGTCTTTAATCTGGTGTCTATGTGGGTGGAATACGGGCTGTGGTTCTTATTCTCTTGAAATAGGGATTTTGTCATTAAGCATTCATATGCATAGTGTAAGAAGTACTAATATTTTATTATATAGCTTTTGGGGTAAAGACATTGTAAAGGAGGTAACAGGCATATTCTGTTTCTGTTGTTAAAAACTTTGGGATTTCTCTTCAAGCTGATGTACATATTTAGATGTGCATTAGTTGAAATTTTTGAGAAAATATCTCTAGCAGATCACCTAAAGTATGTTAGAAAGCTCATTCAGCATTGCTTAGTTCTAGAAGTCAAAAGAAATGATTTTCTCTAAGAAGGATACCTTAAGTTGAAGGTCTTCGCTACCAGGACTGCCTCTATGTTAAGAGTGAGTACTTTGGCACTTAGTTTTCTGACTTTACACATAATTTTAATTAACAAGATATTGATTATGAGTCTAAAGATTTAAAAATTTTTTCCACAGCCCCAAAGAAAGGAAATCAGGTCTGAAAGTAAATGGGGTTCTTTGCTGTGAAGGTATACTCATTTTGAAAGTAGATACTTCTGGGTCAGATTTCTACTGCGGACCAGGAACTAAGTTTTCAACTCTTCAAAGACAGTACTGTCTTTGCAGCTGTGGGAAGTACAGGGGCAGAGAGGGCAAAGCCAGATGAAAACAGAGGAGTGCAGGATTGCAGGGCCAGCATTTAGCAAGGATGATCCTGTTGGGCATGAGTTGCTTGGATGTGAAGTCCAGAGAAGTTGCTAGGCTGCTGTGCTCTGGAAGCCATGTGACAGGATTCCATGTAGACACCACTGATTTCACTCTCCTCGAGGGCAGGGACTATATTTTTGACATCTTGTATTCATAACACCTAGTACAGGGCCTTACTCATTAGCAGTCTGTTGAGGGAATGTACTGGTAGCTCTGCACACCAGAGACACAAAATAGCTGGTTGTGGGAGAATTCAGTTGCTTTTTTCACCTCTTGTACAATGGTATCCATTATACTGTGCTTCCTGGTTTTGCTTTTTGATGCCTGCTCCTCTGGGGATTCATTTCAGAAAATCAACTATCAAAATATTAAAAGCAACAAAGAAAATACCTGGATTATAAGAACTGACCTCTGGCCATTGGTAAAAACCACTTTATCACTCACATGTCTACCATAAAGATGATCAGGTTTAAAATTATTTAAGGAGTTATGGTTAAAAAATTAGAATTAGAGAATGTCAGATACTGAAGGTACCTTAACAATCCTCTTTCTCAATCCCTTTACAGTATATAGAGAGAAACAGATACAGGGTTGCTTAGCACCAAGGTCTCTAGAGCTGGGTCATCTAGTACAGTAGCCACTAGCCACACATGGCCATTTAAATGAAATTTAAAATAATTTCTATTAGAAGCCACATTTCTAGTTCTCAATAGCTGTATGTTGACAGGCTATCATATTTGACAGTGCCAATTATGTAACATTTCCATCATTGAAGAAAGTTCTAGTGAGCCATGCAAGACTAGACTTACTCACCAAAGCTCTTTCTTCTCCACTGTGAAAACCTTAAATGTGTGGGTGCCTGACGATTGGCCCCTACACTGTATCGCTAAACAGTGGAGCACCCCAGTACTTAGTTCTTGATCCTCTTTTCTCTTCCATCTATACTCATTGTCTTGATGATCTCATCCTGTCTCATGGCTTTAAGTGCTAACCATATAGTGAGGAATTCTCGATTTCTCCCCTAAACTCTAGACTGTATTCAAGAACAAATAACCCCAAAATTTTAGTGGCTTACCCTGACAAACATTTATTTCTTATTTATGTGTTTGCAGTTCAGCTTCATCTCAGCTCCAGGGTATGGGTTGCTCCTTGTTTCATAGGTGAATCTTGTCTGCCTGTCTTCTCAATCTTGGGCCCCAGACTGAAGGTACCACCTCTGTCTGGTCTGAGCTATTCTCTTATAGGAGAGAGCAGGAACAAGGGGGCAGGTGGAAATTTTTGATGCCTCTAAAGATGCTCCATGTCACATCTGCTCACATTCAATTGGCTAAAGCAAGTTATATGTTTGACCACAGTAAATGGGACAGGGGAGTATACTCCTTCAATTGGAAAAGGGGAGAAAGATTTTGAACAATACAATCTAGCAGAATTCCTTTTAGATCTTTCAGGCTTCATGTGTCCCACACTGAGTTCCTGATCTTCCCTTCAAATCTGCTCCTCCTGTATTCCTCCCTGTTTCAATCACTGGTAAGTCCAATGGTTGGACCAAAATCCTTTGAATCATCCTGGACTCTTCTTTTTCATATTCTGTATCCAGTGTTTCAGGAAATCCTGTGAACTCAGCTATCAGAATGTTTAGCATCCAGCCACTTCACATAGCCCGGTGCTACTGCTTGGTACACTGTCTCTGGCTCAGCTCATTGCGATAGCCTTCTAGTTGCTGTTCACTGCTTCTGCCTTGACCTCTCTGTGCTTTCACCATAATGGCCCTGTTAGAAACTGTGTAGTGTTCCCCCATTCCTCTCAGAGCAGAAGTCAAAATCTTTTAAATGGCCAATGAGAAACTACGCGATCTGGCTCCCAACTATTTCTCTAAGCTCATGTGTTACCACTCCTTTCCTTGCTTATTGTTCTCTCTTTGCTATTCCTCACATACCAGACATGTCACCACTTATATTAGTTTTCTATCGCTGCTGTTACAAATTACCACAAACTTAGAGGCTTCAAGGAACACAACTTTGTCTTACAGTTCTGTAGGTGTGAAGTCTGACACAGGACTCACTGAGCTAAAATCCAGGTGTCGGCTGGGCTGCATACCATGTCTTTCTGGGTGCTCTCAGGGAGTGTGTTTCTTTGCCCCTTCAGACTGCAGGGCCGTCCACATTCCCTCCCTCATAGCCCTCTTCCCGTTTTCAAAGCCGGCAATGGTGGGTTAAGTCCAGTAGTTGCGGCCTCTGTCGCAGCCACCAGGCAGGTACAGGTTCACATTTGATTCAGACAGACAGTAATGAAACTGCGGAGCCAAGAAATGGTGGGCCATAGCTTTTATTCTAGCCTTGCAACCAGCTGGCGAGTAAAAAACACACAGGCCACCAAAACCCACTCATTCTCTGGTTCCACAACCAGGAGAATCTTTCTAGTCTTTCCTAGAATCAAAGGTCGCCACCAGCTCTGTTTCCCATCTGCACACCTTCTCCTCTCTGTGCAAACTGGCTTCTTCAGCACCTCACCATCTTGGCTCCTTTCTCTGCAACCACGTAGCCTTTGCAAAAATGGCCTCCTAGGTCCTCTTTTAAAACTTTTTGTCACAAAAGCCTCTCCTCCAGCACACAGCAGCACAACCAAGTGCCTTCCCAAGCAGAAAGGCAGTCAGCTGTATCATGTGAGAGTGTCATCATGTGAGCAGCAGCCATTTTTAACAAAGTAAGCATAAAAATCACATTTTACAAACTTATTTGCTCAACGGTGGACTTCTCACATTGCACCTCTATGATGTCATTTTCTGCCTCCCTCTTACACTTTCAACAAACTTTGAAAGGACATTGGACCTACTCAATAATCCAGAATATTCTCCCTATTTAAGGTTAGTTGCTTGGCAATCTTGATTTCATGTCATCTTATTTCTCCTTTGCCATATAACAACATATTCACAGGTTCAGGGGATTAGAACATGGACACCTGGTGGGGGGCTTATTAACTACCACTTCTACTTCCTGTTGTTCTCTTTCCTTACTCACTAACCCCTCCCAATTATCTGCACATCGTGCCCTCGTACACAGTTTTACTCATGTTTTCTTCTGAGATCTTTTCTGACTCTTGAAAACACAACTCCTATCTAACATTTCTTTTATCTTTTCCAGCTTAATTTTCCTCCAGGACACTTAAGACCAACTAAATACAATATGTTGTATTTTTGTATCATATTTATTGTCTGTTTTCTTCACTAGCACGCGAGCTCCATGAAGACAGACTTTGTCTATATTGTGCACTGCTGTATCTGAGCATCTACAACAGTACCTAACACAGAGTATGAACTCAGTAAATAGTGGTTGAGTGAATGAACAAAGAGTTTTGATTATTCATCAGTGAGAAGGATGATTCATTACAATCAACTAAGGAAATCAATCATTAATTGGCAGATGTGCCTTGAGAATTATGTGAATAGGAAGATGAAAAGCAAATAGACTCTAGTCTAGAAAGGCTCTGACTCACAGGTACCTGTGGAGCCTAAATAGATGTTGAGTTATAAACTCAATATATGAGGCAAAAAAAAAAAATTGTCCCTCAGACAACTCATACCATTTCTCAGTCAGTCCATCTCTGTCAGTCTTTCTTTAATCACTATTTCAGGAGAGCCTACTTAATATCCTTCCCTCCCTTTCTTTACTAAAACCCATGAGTCTATGAAGCAGCATTCTCAGTTGAAATATTACATACATTTTTCTAGTCTCCCTTGCAGCTACAGGTGGCTAATGGGATATATGTGGAAGTCCTGGGATGGTTACTGGGGAACTCTTTAAAGGGGTTCTGCTGCAGGAATGTGTCCTTTCAGCCTTTCCTCCTTTCTCCTTTTCAAAAATTGATGTATGATTGACATTATATTAGCTTTGGGTGCGCAATTCAGTGGTACCTTGAGATACGAGTTTAATTCGTTCTGTTCCCGAGCTCGTAAGTCAGTCAACTCGTATATCAAACAAATTCTCCCATTTAAAATAACTGAAATAGATTTAATCCATTCCAGCCCTGTGAAACATCCCCAAACCGTACTAAATTATGAAAAAAGACATGTTTTCAACTAAGAAACACACATGTATACTTTACCAATACATAACAAAATATATGAAATAAAAGAAAAAAGTGTTATTTAGTACTGTATTCTTACCTTGGAGACAGACGAGTGCGGCTAACGGAGGTGAATGGTGGAGGAGGAGGGAGGGAGGAAGTGATGCAGGCACTGTAGACAAGTAAACTAAAACTGCACTTTCTTAACACTAAATGTAAACTAAAATTGCATTTTCTTTAAACAAAACTAAAAATGCACTTTCTTTACTTAAAATGAAACCACAAAAACTTAATTGTAAAAAAATGCACTTTCTTAACTTTAAACTTAACCTAAGCTTAACATTACGTATTTTCTATTTAATCATCACCTGTGTTTGCCTCTTTGGCTGATCTTTTGGCACTTTCACTTGCAAAACTTTTGAATAAAAATCCAAAGAGGGCCCTGGCCGGTTGGTTCAGCAGTAGAGCGTCGGCCTGGCGTGCGGGGGACCCGGGTTCGATTACCGGCCAGGGCACATAGGAGAAGCGCACATTTGCTTCTCCACCCCCACCCCCTCCTTCCTCTCTGTCTCTCTCTTCCCCTCCCGCAGCCAAGGCTCCATTGGAGCAGAAATGGCCCAGGCGCTGGGGATGGCTCCTTGGCCTCTGCCCCAGGCGCTAGAGTGGCTCTGGTCGCGGCAGAGCGACACCCCGGAGGGGCAGAGCATTGCCCCCTGGTGGGCAGAGCATCGCCCCTGGTGGGCGTGCTGGGTGGATCCCGGTCGGGAGCATGTGGGAGTCTGTCTGACTGTCTCTCCCCATTTCCAGCTTCAGAAAAATACACACACAAAAAAAAATCTTTTGCCTGCCTTTTAAAATATTACGGAAATGTGACAAATATTAAAAAGTGCTGAAGCACGACCAGTTGAAACTTTTTCTGGGTGTTTCTTTTCAATGAAACTTGAAAGCTTCTCCCATATTGCCAGCATGTCTTTAATTTCATTTGTAGAAATCACTTCCTCCAACTCTACCTCCTCCTCACTATTAATCTTTTGCAAAAACTCCGAATGTTGCATCATCTGTAGCTCCTTCAACTCCTCAGTTGAGAGTTCCTCCTCATATTCCTTGACAAGCTCATTTATGTCACCCTCATCCACCTTCAGACCTATAGACTTTCTGAGGGATACAATCTCCTCCAACGCTTCTACCTCAGTCTCGAATCTTAAAGAAATTCTTCTGGTTCGAATCTTTTGAAGTCCCTGTCTGCAACAACATCAGGCCATAACTATTTCCATGCCGAGTTCAAGGTTCTTCTTGTAACCTCTTGCCATGCCAAGTCAATAATGCGTAAACATATCATGATGTTGTAGTGATCTTTCTAAAACTCTCAAAGTGTTAGAATTGTATTCTCAGTCACCTCAAAGCAGCGGCGGAACAAGTGCTTTGTGTAAAGCTTTTTAAAGTTGGAAATGACCTGCTGATCCATAGGTTGCAAGATTGAAGTCATGTTGGGTGGGAGGTAGAGGACTTTCACAAATTTGAACTCATTGAGAATGTCATCTTCAAGACCAGGTGTGTGGGCTGGTGCATTATCAAGGATTAGTAATGCTTTCATCGGGAGTTTATTTTCTTGAAGATATTTCTTCACTGCAGGACCAAAGATGAGATTTACCCACTCAATAAAAAACTGCTGCGTAACCCATGCCCTAGCATTGGCACACCACATAACAGCCACTGCAGTTTTTCTTTAAGAATCTTGTGAGTCTTAAAGGCTCGAGGATTTTCGGAATGATACACTAGCAGTGGCTTTACTTTACAGCTACTGCTAGCATTTGCACACAATGCAAGGGTCAGATGGTCCTTCCTGGGTTTATGGCCTGGCAGCTTCTTCTGCTCTGCAGTGATGAAAGTCCTCCGGGGCATTTTTTTTCCAAAACAATCCTGTTTCCTCACAGTTGAACACTTGTTGGGGGATGTAGCCTTCCTTTGCATTAAGTGCAACAAAATGTGCGATGTACTCCTCAGCTGCCTTAACGTCAGCACTCGCAGCTTCACCATGCCTCACCACCGAGTGGATGCCAGATCTCTTCTTGAGATTTTCAAACCAGCCATGATTTGCCTTAAACATATCTTCTGCTGCCTCTTTTGAGGTTGATGGTTCTTTGTTCTTCAAGTCGCTGTAAATAATACATGCCTTTTCGCATATTACGGTCTCTGTCAGTGTATCTCCTGCCAGCTCTTTCTTTTTCACCCACACCAGCAGAAGCTTCTCCATTTCTTCATGGATATTTGTCCTTAACTGGGACAGAATTGTAGTTCCTTTTACTGGATTTCACTTTAGATGGCATCTTTTTTTTTAAGGATGATACAAATTGTAGATGTATTGTAGTCATACAGCCTTGCCAGTTCAATCACTCATACACCACACTCATGCTTTTTTATTATTTCTTATTTCTTGCTATACTTCTATCGACATCATTCTCTTCTTCTCACCACCATCCTTTACACTCACTTTCTCCAGCCCCATGATAGCACACAAAAAAATGTTAGTAAAAAATGCAAAAATGATGTAAGAACGAGTACAGCGCATGAGATTCGACTTGATTCTGCGGGTAACAAGTGAGAAAGAACGAGATGCTGGTGTTGTGCTGCCGATACTGGGCTCGTGCGCCAACGCGCCAACTAGTGGCAGCTTCTCGAATCACGACTCGTATCTCAGAATTTCGCTAGGATCTTGAATAAAAATACAGACCAAGTCGCAGCTCATATCTTAAAAAAATTTGTATGTTGGTCTGCTTGTATCTCAAGGTACCACTGTATAATGATTCAATATTTGTGTATATTCACGATGATGACTGTGAAGTTGGTTGGCAATGGGAGAAGGTCACAAGAGGTACCATTCACGCTCATGACCGCCAAAAGAAATGGTCCAGGAGCATTTTGAAACTGTCGGCCAATGAAATTTCACCACGACCTATCACACCACCACCACCCTATCAATGCTATAAATTACCCCTGGGCAGGGAGAAGCTACACAACTTCCCTGGCCCCTGTCTTGTGGGCCAGTGAACCTCGCCCCGGAGCACTCTAAATAAAGCTTTTGCTTGTCCACACTTGGTGGCTATGCCCCTTTTTCTTCCTCGGTGGAAAATACCTTACATTTGGTGCTGAAACCCAGGAGGAGGTTGAGTCCTCAAGGGCCACTCCTCTCCCCTTCCCTTCCGATGAAGACCAGGGACCTCCGACCTCCCACCCACTTTGGCACATGGTGCGGTAAGTCCCCTGCCTCCGCCTCCCCTCAGTTCTTTCTGACCCCAAGATTCCCTGTCTGTAATTGCAGCTGCGTCAGGGACTTCCTACCCTTTCTGAGTGCATGTGTGCCTGTGGAGATGTCCCAGATACTCTCACTCTGCCTGACTGTTCGGTGGCCAGAGATAGAGTTGCGGGATGCTAATTCTCATCTCTGATCACCCCAAGGCTGAGGGCGACCTTGGGGGAACACAGGAATCTAAACCTGACTCAAAAATACCCCTAGGGTGCCTTATCCAGAATCTCTCAGAAGTAGATCCCTCCCTAAAGAAGAAGAAACTGATCTTCTCCACTGTGAGCTGGCCACAGTACCCACTGGATAACCAGACCAGGTGGCCTCCTGAAGGGACTTTCAACTTTAACACCCTCACCGATTTACAGAACTATTCCCAGAGAACTGGGAAGTGGTCGGAGATCCCTTACATTCAGGGCTTCTGGTATTTGCGCTCCCGTCCTAATCTCTGTGCCGCCTGCTCTACGGCACAGGTTCTTTTAGCCAGAGAAACCTCAGCAAACCCTCCGCTTCTGACCTTTCCTCCTTCACTGACCCTCTTGAGGAACTCTCTCCCCCTCCTGCCCAACCCCCTCTGCCCTATCAGGGTCCTCCTCTCCCTCTGCTGGATCCTGATTCTCATTTGCCTGCAGATACCAGTCCCTCTCTCTCCTCCCCTGTCAGTGCTCACACCAGATCTTGCTCCAAGCCACAAGAGGGAGACAACATTCTCTGCCCTCTCCGCAAGGGGGCCGGGGCGGAAGGAGTTGTTCAGGTTCATGTTCCTTTTTCCCTCTCTGATCTGTCTGCAATCGAAAGCGTTTAGGCTCCTTCTCTTCTAATCCTACTGCCCATACCAAGGAATTCCAATATCTCACTCAGGCATATGACCTCACTTGGCATGATCTCTGTGTTATCATGTCTTCTACCCTTACCCCTGATGAACGGGACCAAATCCGGACAGCGGCACGGACTCATGCCAATCAGGTTCACCTCACAAACAACCAAATGCCAGTTAAGGTACAGGTGGTCCCTGACACGGACTCCAACTGAAATTACCAGATGAGGCAAACAGGTAGGAGGCGATGAGACCAAATGATTGAATGTCTCATAGCTGGTATGCAGAGCGCAGCCCAAAAGGTAGTTAACTATGACAAATTGAGAGAAATCACTCAAGAGCCTGAGGAAAACCCGGCCCTCTTTTGAACCGTCTCACTGATGTTATGGTCCTCTATACTCGTTTAGATCCTACTTCCAATGCCAGGGCCACTGTATTAGCTACTCACTTTATTTCCCAATTGGCCCCAGACATTCGGAAGAAACTTAAAAAGGCAGAAGAGGGCCCCCAAACCCCTATCCGAGACCTGATGAACATGGCATTTAAAGTTTTTAATGGTCGGGAGGAAAAGACCCAGGCTGCTCGCCAGGCCTGTATGCAGCAGAAGGTAACACTCCAAACCCAGGCTCTTGTGGCAACCCTGAGGCCAGCAGATCAACAGGAGCAAGGTATAAGAGGTGCCTGACCCAAGTTCAGGCCGCAAAGAGGAACCCCACCAGGAGCTTGCTTTAAATGTGGCAAAGAGGGTCACTGGGCCCAGCAGTGCACCTGACCGAGGCCACCCACTAAACCCTGCCCTGACTGCAAGCAGCCTGGCCACTGGCGAAGTGATTGCCCCCTTTGGGTAACAGGCTCTTCCTCAGCACCTCCACGTGGAGGACAAGCCACCCAAATGGGAGGCCAAGCCAGCCAGGCAGCCCATTGCTTGAACTTCTCGGTCTCATGGGTGACTGACGTGGCCCAGACTCGAAGACCCCCATCACCCTCCCTGAGCCCCGGGTAATACTGCAGGTAGTGGGTTAGTCCATCTCATTTCTTGTGGACATGGGGGCGGCTACCTTCTCTGTTTTGCCATCACACTCTGGACCTCAAGTTCCCACATGGGTCTCGGTTATGGGAGTGGATGGGACCCCTTCTTTTTCTCTTCGCACACCACCCCTGACATGCAGTTTGGATGGAATCCCCTTTTCGCACTCCTTCTTAGTTATGCCCTCATGCCCTGTACCCCTCCTGGGTCGGGACATTCTACACAGTCTCAGAGCCACTATCCAACTGACAACATCCCCAACAGCATCTTCCCACCTACTCCTACCACTCCTGGCTGAAGGCTCTCCCACTACCACAGACCACCCTAACCTAATCACACCCCCTATTCCACCAGATGTTGTCAATCCCCAAATTTGGGACACCTCGACCCCAGTGGTAGCGACTCACCACCCACCTGTACACATCCGCTTGAAGAATCCCTCCCAGTTCCCATCTAGACCCCAATTCCCCATTTTGGTGAATCATCAACAGGGCCTTAAACCAATAATTACCTGCCTCTTAAATCAAGGCCTACTCATCCCTATGGACTCCCCCTGTAAGATCCTTATCCTTCCTGTTTGAAAACCCTCAGGGGCCTACCTCCTTGTACAAGATTTATACCTAATGAACGAGGCAGTTGTCCCCCTCCATCCGGTGGTCCCTAATCCACACACGTTACTTTCACACATTCCCCCTGACACCACTCACTTCACAGTCCTAGACCTCAAGGATGCCTTCTTTACCATTCCTCTACACCCCGACGCTTACTTTCTGTTTGCCATCACCTGGACAGACCCAGACCCTAACGCAGCCCAACAACTGACGTGGAATGTCCTGCCCCAGGGATTTAGAGACAGCTTACACCTGTTTGGGCAAACGCTAGCTTCTGCATGCAATCTCAAAACTAGTACTCTCTTGCAATATGTAGATAACCTACTCCTCTGCAGCCCCTCCCTGTCCACCTCAAGGAAACACACCGCCATCCTTCTTAACTTGCTCTCCGTGAAGGGGTATTGTGTCTCCTCTACTAAGGTTCAACTTCACTCTTAGTCCATAGTCTATCTGGGCATTGCCTTAACCCCTACCACCCAAGGTCTCACCCTACATTGAACTCAGACCCTCTGAAGTCTCCAACTGCCTACCACTGCTGATCAGATTATTTCTTTCCTCGGTCTGATGGGCTTCTTTAGACACTGGATTCCCAATTTTGCTCTCTTAGCCAAACCCCTCTACGAGGCTGCAAAAGAGACTCCCACAGGACCTCTCACATCCTCCAACACTATTAAAAGAGCTTTCTGTTGTGAGTAGGGGGTGCAGAGAGAGAGAGATCAGCAGATGAAATCATCAAGGACTAGCAAAGGACCACCACTCCCTCAGGCAAATGGCCCTGAGTTTGTGCTGTGTCCTATTTTTATTTATGAGACTTCAAAAATCTTGTTTACTGAGAAATTGGCATAACATCAAGCATAACTTTTACTTAAAGATACATGGAGTGCACTGCATGATAGCTTAATAACAATATAATATCAAAAGGCATTAATTGCTATTGCTTCTATGGTTCCCACAACATTCCTCTCTTTATCTCAAGGGATAACCTCAAAAGGAACAGAAATCTTATGAGAATGTTTTACTGAGAAAAAAGCCCAGCAACTGCCTTCAGTCACATAGACCTGTTTCAGTGACTCGCCTTCAAGTCACAAAACAATTCTCTTGGCAAAACATTCTTTTCTTGTTGGCTGTGTTCCTATCCAAGGCCATGCAATGGGTTATTCCACTACAACTTTCTCTACCCTTCGAAATGCCCTCATCTCCTTTCTCCCTCTTGCTTTACATGACCCCAGATGCCCCTTCCACCTTTTCACTGATGAAAAGCATGGTAATGCAATTGGAGTACTGACTCGACCTGTTGGGCCTATATACCGCTTGTGGCATATCCTCTAAACCAGTAGTCCCCAACCCCCGGGCTGCAGACTGGTACCGGTCCATGGGCCATTTGATACCAGTCCGCAGAGAAAGAATAAATAACTTACATTATTTCCATTTTATTTATATTTAACTCTGAATGATGTTTTATTTTTAAAAAATGACCAGATTCCCTCTGTTACATCTGTCTAATACTCACTCTTGATGCTTGTCTCGGTCACGTGATACATTTATCCATCCCACCCTAAAGGCCGGTCTGTGAAAATTTTTTCTGACATTAAACCAGTCTGTGGCCCAAAAAAGGTTGGGGACCACTGCTCTAAACAATTAGACACCACCATCAAAGGTTGGCTTTCCTGCCTCTGGGCGCTGGGCATGGCAACTGAACTCAACAAAGAGGCTACTAAACTCACCCTTTCCCAACTCATCACTGTCTTCTCCTCCCACAGGCTCACTGACCTCCTTTTGCACAAATCTCTTTCTCTATTGGGTCCCTCCGCCTACAAGAATTTCACCTTCTGTTCATCGAAAACTTTTCAGTCACTCTTTTGCTCTCTCCCTGACTCAACTCAGCCACTCTACTGCAAGCTCCATTGACATTTCCGGAACCCACCCACTTTTGTACAGAGCTAATAGATTTCCTCAACAGATCCTGTTGGGCAGATAAGATATATTATGCTCACTTTGTTAAAGATGGCACTGCCCACGTGGAAGCCTGTCGCCCAGGTGATTACTTGAGATGGGCGTGATTGTATTAATGTGTGTTGAGGGCAGGCTATGGGCAGGCAGGATCCTTGTATCTTGGGGCTTGGTTTTAGGACTAAGCCTTTCCCACCCTTTTGGATGTAGGGTGGTGCACTCTCATGAGGAATCCCATCATGCCTCAGATAAATGACTTTGTATCAGAGACTTCCCTATTTGTATATTGTATTAAAGGTTTGGATTTCTACACTATAAAGTGGGGCAGCCTGGGAGCTTGCTCTCTCTTGGTTCCTGAGATGATCACTAGAGCAGAAGGCAAAGAAAGGCCACATGGAGGGGAGGAGAAAGGCAGCCAAGGTGGCGGAGTGATAAAGGAGAAGCCAGTTAGTGCAGGGTTTGTGCAGAGAGAAGGAGATGGGGAACAAAGGAGAATGAGGCTGGTGAGGTAGACACCTTTGATTCTAGGAAACTCGGATAAGTCAGTAGCTTTGTGAGTGCTGAATGAGTGGGTTTTGGAGCCCAGTGTGTGTTTTTACTTGCCCGCCGGGTGCAAGCTAGGATTAAAGCTAATGGCCCACCAGTTCTTGGCTTCATTGTTTCATTACCGTCTGTCCGAATCTAATGCCAACCTGCACGGGCCAGGCGGCTGTGATGGTGGCCGCGACAACTGGCTTAACATCTGGCGTAGTCTGTGGCAGGATTCGGAGATCAGTATGGAGCCACTACCCTTGATGTGCATGGTAGAGGACTGGTTGCTGTTATGGTTCACCCTGGCTGTCCTTTTGGGTACCATAGGCTGGCTGACTTTTACAGCCATGTGTGAGGAAACCAAGAGCTCTGTGGAAGAGGCTGCCCAGGATCTGCAAACCGAGCAGTGGAAGGAGCTGGAGCAAATGTGGGAGAAAGAGATGCCGACCCTGGAGCTGAAGCAAGCACTGGAGGAGGCCAACCAGGTTCGCAAGACTCATTTGGAAATGGAGCAGACGCTGAGAAGGAATCACAGGTTTGTGAGTTGGAGATTGCCCAGGATGTTGTGGAGAGCCAGCAGTGGCGGGAGGCTGGGGCTGAGGCCGGGCCCAGGGCTGCAAGGCTGGAAGCAGGAGCTGATGTTTCCAATTCCTCTTTGGAGGATGAGGAGAATCGGCCTGGAGTTGTGATCTGAAGTCTCAAGAAGGTGAGAGCCCAGCAGCAAGGAATTCTTACTACGGCCCTGGTAGGTCTGCGATTTTGGGACACAGGGGTGGATACAATCATGCTTTCCAGAGCAGAGATGGAAATGCTGACTGCCATTGCCACGTGCTCCTCCTTTGGACAGTGTAGGACTTGCCAGGATGGCAGGGATGAGGGGAGTGGCTGACGCCCCATGTGCGTGGACTGATTATCTGGACTACGACTAGAGGAGCACTGGCTCCTTTGTTGGATGGACTTACGGATTTTGGACAATGTGGAATACCCTGATGGGGGTGGGGGGCGGCTTTGCTGGAAGCACTCCCCTGCCCTGGGAAGCTTTTCCCATGGCTAGAAAGAAGGCTGAAGACATTTTACACTTTGGGCTAAATACTCAGAGACTGGTGAAATGTATCTTTGTAATTGTTGAAACTGTATAATTTGTGCTGTTGTAATTTGTGTAATGTGCCTAATTTTCTTGCACAGGGATGCTGGTGGTGTAGATTGTGGGTAGTAAAGTGAGCATAGGGGTGGATTGTTGGGAAGATAAAATATATTATGCTCACTTTGTTAAAGTTGGCGCTGCCCACATGGAAGCCAGTCATCCAGGTGATTGCTTGGGATGGGCGTGATTGTATTAATGTGTGTTGGGGGCGGGCTGTGGGCAGGCAGGATCCTTATATCTTGGGCTTGGTTTTAGGACTAAGCCTTTCCCACCCTTTTTGATGTAGGGTGGTGCACTCTCATGAGGAATCCCATCATGCCTCAGATAAGTGACTTTGTATTAGAGACTTCCCTATTTGTATATTGTATTAAAGGTTTGGATTTCTACGCTATAAAGTGGGGCAGCCTGGGAGCTTGCTCTCTTTTGGTTTCTGAGATTATTGTTAGAGCAGAAGGCAGACAAAGGCCACATGGAGGGGAGGAGAGAGGCAGCCAAGATGGCGGAGTGATAAAGGAGAAGCCAGTTTGTGCAGAGAGAAGGAGATGGGGAACAAAGGTGAATAAGGCTGGTGAGGTAGACACCTTTGATTCTAGGAAACTCGGATAAGTCAGTAGCTTTGTGAGCACTGAATGTGAGTGGGTTTTGGAGCCCAGTGTGTGTTTTTACTTGCCCGCTGGGTGCAAGCTAGGATTAAAGCTAATGGCTCACCAGTTCTTGGCTCCATTGTTTCATTACCGTCTGTCTGAATCTAATGTGAAGCTATATGGGCCAGGCACCTGTGATGGTGGCCCTGGCTACTGGCTTTACAGACCCCGAGATGGATTATCATATTCTCCTTTAAAAGATCCAGATCTAATACTCTTTGTAGATAGGAGCTCTGTACAGGGACCCGACAGACAGCGACAGGCGGCCTACGCGGTGGTCACCACCTCCTCCACCCTAGAAGCCCAACAGCTGCCAGAGGGCACCACCTCTCAGAGAGCAGAGCTAATTACCCTCACGTGGGCACTCACTCCGGCCCAGGAAAAATGCGTAACCATATATACTGACTCTAAATATGCTTTTCTTATCACCCACATCCACTCTGCCCTCTGGAAGGAAAGGGGCTTCCTCACTACCAAGGATCCCCCATAATCAATGCTTCCCTCATTTCTAAACTTTTGCAGACATTACAACTTCCCGCTGAGGTGGCCCTGGTACATTGTAGGGGCCATCAAACCTCTCAGGTGGCCTTAGGAAATGCTCAGGAAGACACGGCAGCTCGAAACCTCACCCTGGGAGCCTCCCCTACCCCACTCCTCTCATGTTTCTTTCCACCTCCCTGAAACCTTCCTACACTCCTGAGGAAGAACAAACCTCCTCAGAAAAGGTGGAGACCTGAGGGAGAACAAACCTCCTCAGAAAAGGTGTGCAACCAGGGATGGATATTTCTCAGAGATAGAATTGCCTTACCAAAAGGCCAGGCTGAAACTCTCCTTTCTGATATCCACTGTTCCTTACATATAGGGCCAAAAGCTTTCTATCAATTCTTACAGCCAATCTTTTTCTTCCCAGGCCTCCAGCAGACTATAGAAAAGGTACACACAGCATGTGGTGTCTGTTCCAAAGCCTTCACACAAGGGGGTTGTGAAGCCAGTAGGCACGGCCACCATCACAGCAGCAGGGCCCATGCAGGTTCGCATTGGATTCGGACAGATGGTAAAGAAACAATGGAGCCAAAAGCTGATGGGCCATCATCTTTAATCCTAGCTTGCACCTGGCGAGCAAGTAAAAACATACACTGGGCTCCAAAACCCACTCATTCAGTGCTCACAAAGCCACTGACTTATCCAAGTTTCCTAGAATCAAAGGTTTCTAGCTCACCAGACTTATTCACCTCTGTTCCCCATCTCCTTCCTTCTCTCTGCACAAACTCTGCACAAACTAGCTTCTCCCTCATCACTCCACCATCTTGGCTGCTTCTCCTGGCCTCCTCCACGTGGCCTTTCTCTGCTCTGCTCTCTAATACTAATCTCAGGAACCGAGAGAGCAAGCTCCCGTTCTGCCCCCATTTTATAGTGTAGAAATCAAAACCTTTAATCCAATATACAAAATAGGGAAGTGTCTAATACAAAGTCACTTATCTGGGGCATGATGGGATTGTACCACCCCACATCAAAAAGGGTGGGAAAGGCTTAATCCCAAAACCAAGCCCCAGGCTACAAGGATCCTGCCTGCCCACAGCCCGCCCCCAACACACATTAATATCACCTGGGTGATGGGCTTCCATGTAGGCAGCATCATCTTTAACAAAGTGAGCATAATATATTTTATCTGCCCAACAGCTGTCTTTGCCCCGCCTTCCCTACTCACCAGCTGAGGGGCACTTACCTGGCCAAGATTGGCAAATCAACTTCACTCACATGCCCCCTCACAGAAAACTCCGCTATCTCCTAACTTTTGTTGATATCTTTTCAGGGTGGATAGAAGACTTTCCCACCTCTCGAGAAACGGCAGACACCATTGCCTCCATTCTCATTGAATGTATCATTTTGCAATTTGGACAGCCTATTACCATCCAGTCTGACAACAGCCAAACCTTCCCTGCCCAAATAGTCCAGCAGGTTGCCACCTCTCTCAATATTACCTGAAGACTCCACATACCCTATCACCCTCAATTGTCAGGTAAGGTGGAAAGGGCCCATGGCATCCTGAAGGTCAACTAACTAAACTCTCCATTGAGACCAGACTCTCCTGGCCAAACCTCCTCCCCCTGGCACTCACTAGAATCAGAGCAACACCGCAAAACCCCACTGGACTCAGCCCCTTTGAGCTGGTTTACAGTAGACCATTCCTAATCAATCACAATTTACCTGTCAAACCCCTCCTCTTGCCACATACCCCCCTTTTCTGTCTTTACTCCACCATCTTCTTAGGGAACATGTGGACTGAACTCTCCCTCTATTGGGCAGATAAAATATATTTTGCTCACTTTGTTAAAGATGGCGCTGCCCACGTGGAGGCTCATCGTCCAGGTGATATTAATGTGTGTTGGTGGTGGGCTGTGGGCAGGCAGGATCCTTGTAGCCTGGGGCTTCGTTCTAGGACTAAGCCTTTCCCACCCTTTTTGATGTGGGGTGGCACAATCTCATCATGCCCCAGATAAGTGACTTTGTATTAGAGACTTTCCTATTTTATATATTGGATTAAAGGTTTTGATTTCTACACTATAAAATGGGGGCAGAACGGGAGCTTGCTCTCTTGGTTCCTGAGATTATCATTAGAGGAGAGAGCAGAGAGGAGAGCAGAGAAAGGCCACGTGAAGGAGGCCAGGAGAAGCAGCCAAGATGGTGGAGTGTTGAGTGAGAAGCCAGTTAGTGCAGAGCTTGTGCAGGGAGAAAGAAGGAGATGGGGAACAGAGGAGAATAAGTCTGTTGAGCTAGAAACCTTTGATTCTAGGAAACTCAGATAAGTCAGTAGCTTTGTGAGCACTGAATGTGAGTGGGTTTTGGAGCCCAGTGTGTGTTTTTACTTGCCCGCCAGGTGCAAACTAGGATTAAAGGTGACGGCCCACCAGTTTTTGGCTCCATTGTTTCTTTACCGACTGTCCGAATCCAATGCGAACCTGCAAGGGCCAGGCTGCTGTGATGGTAGCCCTGGCTACTGGCTTTACACCCTCCCATAGAGGGTTCAAGTGAAGCTCTTCCAGAAGTCCCCCTCCAACTAGGGGACAAAGTTCTTCTAAGGGAGCTTCAATCTGGTTTCCTACAGCCCATTTGGACGTCACCCCACACTGTAATATTGACTATTCCTACTGCAGCCAAGCTCCTAGGGCAAACACCTTGGTACTATGTTTCCTGCCTCAAGCCTGCCCCCGTACAGGACCACTGACAATTGGAACCTTTAGGCTCCACCCATCTCCGGCTCACTAAAAAGCTGGGCCCCGCAGATCCTCCTGTTACTCCTGTCCCTCCCACAGGGCATTTGCCGCCACCTTCCGACCCCCCTCCCCCATGATGCCCCTAGTCAGCAGGAAGTAGCCAGATGAATAGTGGCGCCCCTATCTAACATAAAAGGTTGGAATGTGAGGTTGGTTGGCAATGGGGGAAGGTCACATGAGGAACCACCCATGCCCATTACCTCCAAAAGAAACAGCCCAGGAGCATTTTGAAACTGTCTTGTCAGCCAATGAAATTTCACCATGACCTATCACACCACCAACACCCTACCAACGCTATAAATTACTCCCCTGGCCCCTGTCTTGCAGACCAGTGAACCTCACCTGGGAGCGCTCTAAATAAAGCTTTTGCTTGTCACACTTGGTGTCCTTCTTTCTTCCTTGGTGGAAAAAACCTTACAATGACAACAATAAGTCTGGTTAACATCTGTCACTGTACATAGTTACAAAAAATCTTTTTTCTTGTGATGATAAAGTTTAAGATTTCTCTCAGCAACTTGTAAATATGCAACATAGTATTATTAATTATAGACCTTCTTCCTTCCTGGAAGAAGACTGGGATGTCAGGAGCTTCAAACCACCTTGCACCATGACGTGACTGTAAGGAAAGGAGGCAAGTGTTAAAGATGGTAGATCAGACAGATAGATGGAGCCCGAGAAACATGGAACTGTTCTCTGAGTCCTGAGATACCTACATCAGGACTTGTTATGAGTGTAGTACTCCAGCCTGCTGGGAACTACCAGTGTGGCATGGAAGAAACCTACTCAAGACACAAGTTATGTCAAGAGGAAGAGAGAGGGAGGCCTGCCAATGGAGGCAGAGAGGGACCTCCTGAATTTCCTTCCCCCTTAGCTTTTATCTGAAGCAGAACAGAGGTAACAGGGTTACAAGAGAGGGAGATCAGGTGATAAAGGGAAAGAATGATTAATGGCTGTTTTGCTGACATGGAGAAAAGGCTAATTTGATCAGAACATTCTTTTCTTTTGCTAATTAACAAGCACAAAGGAAAGGGCAATCTAGAACCTTTAGGCTGATTTTCTAAAGCCCATCCACATGCATTCCTTTGCGTCTGCACAAAGGTAACTCACTCACACAGTTTCTTGGTGTTTGCATCCAAGAGACATTCACTCAGGGCTTTTACAATAACTAAAACTCCCCAATCCAAGGCATCGAGGATTCAAGGTTAAATGAGTGATTCCCTACAAATGAGAGACAATTAGTCTGCTGTGTTGGTTATCTTCCTTTTGCAGCCCTCTCCCTAAAGGCCCTTATCCACTCTGTCTTCATGATCTGTGCCCTAGGGGGCTTCCTTGCCCTCTGGCTTCGAGCTCAGTTTGGCCAGTTGAGGCAGCAGATTAGTGTGGGAAAAGAGAACAGTGGTTTTCTCTGTTCCATCCCGGTTTGAACACTTTGGGTTTAGCAGAGACTTCTGCCCATTGCCACTCCTCTCTGGTGCCAGTTCTTGATGGGCTCCAGTACCACCCTGGCACCCATCCCTTCAGCCTATGGGTGGTAATGACTCCTCACTGTTGCTAACCATAGGGAACTTCACCACCCTGTGTTTTCTTAACCTTGTCTCAGCGAGACCTTCTTGACCATGTGTTGGGCAGATATTATGCTCACTTTGTTAAAGTGGCGCTGCCCACGTGGAGGCCGTTGCCCAGGTGATATTAATGTTTGTCTCTATGGGCTAAAGGCAGGCAGAATCCTTGTAGCCTGGGGCTTGGTTTTGGGATTAAGCCTTTCCACCCTTTTTGATGTGGGGTGGTACAATCCAATCATGCCTCAGAGAAGTGACTTTGTATTAGAGACTTCCCTATTTTGTATATTGGATTAGAGGTTGTGAAGCTACACTATAAAATGGGGGCAGAACGAGAGCTTGCTTTCTTGGTTCCTGGGATGATTAGCATGAGAGAGCAGAGGGAGCAGAGCAGAGAGCAGCAGAAAGAGGCCATGTGGCCAGGAGAAGCAGCCAAGATGGCGGAGTGCTGAGTGAGATACCAGTTTGTGTAGAGTTTGTGTAGAGAGAAGGAAGGAGATGGGGAACTGAGGAGAATAAGGCTGGTGAGCTAGAAACCTTTGATTCTAGGAAACTTGGATAAGTTAGTGGCTTTGTGAGCACTGAATGTGAGTGGGTTTCCTAGAAACCTTTGATTCTAGGAAACTTGGATAAGTTAGTGGCTTTGTGAGCACTGAATGTGAGTGGGTTTTGGAGCCCAGTGTGTGATTTTTGCTTGCCCGCCAAGTGCAAGCTAGAATTAAAGATGATAGCCCATCAGCTTTTGGCTCCTTTGTTTCTTTACCGACTGTCCGAATCCAATGCGAACCTGCATGGGCCAGGCTGCTGTGATAGTGGCTATGGCTTCTGGCTTTACATTTGGCATAGTCGGCAGGATACAGAGAGCAGAGAAGAGAGAGGCCACGTGGAGTAGGCCAGGAGAAGCAGCCAAGATGGTGGAGTGCTGAGGGAGAAGCCAGTTTGTGCAGAGAGAAGGAGATGGGGAACAGAGGTGAATGGGGCTAGTGAGCTAGAAACTTTGATTCTAGGAAACTTGGTGTAAAGCCAGTAGCCATGGCCACCATCACAGCCACCTGGCCCATGCAGGTTCTCATTAGATTCGGACAGATGGTAATGAAACAACAGAGCCAAGAACTGGTGGGTCATCATCTTTAATCCTAGCTTGCACCTGGCGGGCAAGTAAAAACACACACTGGGCTCCAAAACCCACTCATTCAGTGCTCACAAAGCCACTGACTTATCTGAGTTTCCTCGAATCAAAGGTCTCTAGCTTGCCAGCCTTATTCACCTCTGTTCCCCATCTCCTTCTCTCTGCACAAACTCTGCACAAACTGGCTTCTCCTTCAGCACTCCACCATCTTGGCTGCTTCTCCTGGCCTCCTCCATGTGGCCTTCTCTGCTCTCCTCTCTAATGCTAATTTCAGGAACTGAGAGAGAGCAACCTTCTGGTCTGCCCCACTTTATAGTGTAGAAATCAAAATCTTTAATCCAATATACAAACAAGGAAGTCTCTGATACAAAGTCACTTATGTGAGGCATAATGGGATTCCTCATGAGAGTTTATCACCCCACATCAAAAAGGGTGGGAAAGGCTTAGTCCTAAAACCAAGCCCCAGGCTACAAGGATTCTTTTGGCCCACAGCCCATCCCCAACACTCATTAATATAATCACGCCCATCCCAAGCAAGAAGGGCAACCAACAGTATCACCTGGGCGATGAGCCTCCACATGTGCAGTGCCATCTTTAACAAAGTGAGCATAATATATTTTATCTGCCCAACACTCAGATAAGTCAGTAGCTCTGTGAATGCTGAATGAGTGGGTTTTGGAGCCCAGTGTGTGTTTTTACTTGCCTGCCAGGTGCAAGCTAGGATTAAAAATGATGGCCCACCAGTTCTTGGCTCCATTGTTTCATTACCAACTGTTTGAATCAAATGCAAACCTGCATTGGCCAGGCGGCTGTGATGGTGGCTGTGGCTACTGGCTTTACAGGCTTTCTATTACATGTGGCTAAATTTAATCCTGACTGATACAGTCTACAGGGACCATGTTATTTAAATAATATCTGTGTTTATACTCTACATTCATACTCAGATCAGCAAAATGATCACATTGTTAGTATAATCTTTGTCTTAATTTCTCTTTGAAAATATATTGTTGGTTAAATAAGTTTATAAATATGATATACATGTTCGCTCGCTTATAGTTTGTATTGGGTGTAGGGGACAGGCTGTAAGCAGGCAGGGACATTATAGCCTAAGGCAGGGGTCCCCAAACTTTTTACACAGGGGGCCAGTTCACTGTTCCTCAGACCGTTGGAGGGCCGAACTATAAAAAAAACTATGAACAAATCCCTATGCACACTGCACATATCTTATTTTAAAGTAAAAAAACAAAACGGGAACAAATACAATATTTAAAATAAAGAACAAGTAAATTTAAATCAACAAACTGACCAGTATTTCAATGGGAACTATGGGCCTGCTTTTGGCTAATGAGATGGTCAATGACTGGTTCCATATTTGTCACTGCTAGCCATAACAGGTAATATGACGCGCTTCCAGAGCCGTGATGCGTGTGTCCCACGTTACCGGAAGTAGTACTGTACATGAGCGATGCAACACTTTGCACGCCGCCACATACAGTACTCCAGGATGCATCCGCATCCTGTGCTCCTCTCACTGACCACCAATGAAAGAGTTGCCCCTTCTGGAAGTGCGGCGGGGGGCCGGATAAATGGCCTCAGGGGGCCACATGCGGCCCACAGGCTGTAGTTTGGGAACCCCTGGCCTAAGGCTGAGTTTTAAGACTAAGCTTTTCCCCACACCCTTGACTGATTCCATGATGTGGAGTGGTGCACTCTCACGAGGAATCCCATTATGCCTCAGATAAGTGACTTTGTATCAGAGACTTCCTTAGTTGTATCTTGGGTTAAAGGTTTTAATTTCTACACTATAAAATGGGGGCAGACTGGGACCTTGCTTTCTCTGGGTTTCTGAGATTAGCATTAGAAGAGAGAGCAGAGAGGAGAGCAGATAAAGGCCATGTGCAGGAGAGGAGAAGCAGCCAAGATGGTGGAGTGCTGAAGGCGAAGCCAATTTGTGCAGAGTTTGTGCAGAGAGAAGGAGATGGGGAACAGAGGTGAATAAGGCTGGTGAGGTAGACACCTTTGATTCTAGGAAACTTGGATAAGTCAGTAGCTTTGTGAGCACTGAATGAGTGGGTTTTGGAGCCCAGTGTGTGTTTTTACTTGCCCACTGGGTGCAAGCTAGGATTAAAGATGATGGCCCACCAGTTCTTGGCTCTGTTGTTTCATTACCGTCTGTCCGAATCTAATGAGAACCTGCACAGCCGGGCAGCTGTGATGGTGGCCGTGGCTACTGGCTTTACAGATATGATTTTATTTGACTTTCTGTTTTAATCCTCCTGTTTTAGGTCTTGCACTAAATTTTTTCTCAGAAACTTCATCCTTCTTTGGCACCTTGATGAAATCTTCTAGTTGCATAAATTAGATATTTTAGGAATTTCAAATTTTAAATGATCCTTTGAGTTCTTTTCCACTTTATTTTACTTTTTGTTAGGCAGGACTTAAACAAATGAACTTTGATTTTCATTTTAAAGCTTCTTTTAAAAATTATGTATATATACATATAGTTCTTCAAGATCTGTAGTGTCACTACACTCCAGATATGGTCTCCATGTAGTACATATAAAGCAGCGGGTTTATTTTCCTTAAGCACTTTATCTGATAATTTAATATCTTCAGCGTTCTCTCTGGAATTTACATTTACCTTGAGTTACTAGTCTTTCTCTCTCTCCCCTTTCAGAGCCTAATTTGAGGAATTATCTGGGTTTTCTGGTTAGTATGTTATCTACTGTGATCTCATTTCTACCCTTACCACTCCAAGGAAACTGCTCCAATCAAAGAAGCCAATGTCCCATTATTGCTAAATACAATAAATGCTTTCATTCCTTAGCTTAACCTCTCAGCAGCACTTGAGAAAGCTGCCCACTCCTTTTTTCTTGAAAGGCTTCTTTCCTTGGTTTCCATGACAATGTACTCGCCTGATTTTCTTTCTACCTCTCTGGATGCTTTGCCGTCATTCTCTACCCATCTCTTAAGTCTTCTATACTACACACTCTGGTAGAGAGGAGAGAGAAATTGTATAGCAGCCTGACAGCTCTCTGCAAAGTCATCCTCACCTACCCATGCGTCCTTTGTCGTTCAAATTTTCTCAGATATAGTCTACAGCTGGTTGGCAGACTACTGGTGGTGGTTTGAGGCTACCTCCTGAGCAATTTCTACAAAGATAGTCTAGATTCACTCTTTACAGTGTAACAGTGCTTTGTCACTTATCTACCATCTTGAAACTTTGGTTGAAATTGGGGCAATTGGCAAAAACCATGCTGTTAGACATGTGTATCTTTTAAAAATGTTCTCATTCGAAGTCTTACATTTTATTCCACATTGTTCTAAACATTAAATGCATCTCTCTACCCTGTTTGACAAGCTAGACAGCTGGCTAAAGTAAAAGTTTTGTAATGTTTTAGTTTTACATTTTTCTTGATGGCCGTGGGAATGTACCTTTGACCAAATGAATTACTAAGCAAGGGATAAGTACTAAATATTTGCAGGAGCCAGGATGATTTAAGGAACAAATCAGGGTATAGCGATCTCATTATATTTCTGGAAATGGTACTGGCATTTGGGGTCTTGGGTGCCCCAAGATATAAATTGAGAGGAAGCCCAGAGAAATTTTCAGACAGATTTTATTAAGCTTATGCTTGAGCCCAAGGGAAGCAGCACAGAGGAAGGGAAGGTCCTCTGAAATCACTCAGGGTCTGGCTGTGCTCGGCTGCTTTTATAAACTGTTGACAAAATGGGGGCAGGCTTGAGGAATTTTCCATTTCAGAGGTGGGTGACTTCCTTTTCCAGTTGTGTTGCCTAGTAATTATATTTGTGCCTGTGCTGTGGGGGCAAGGTGGCAGACTGCTCATTACCGCCACCCTAGGAAGGTCTTATCATGGTAAAACATTGATCAATTGCGAATGCAAGTTAGTAGTTCCAACATCAGCAGTTAGAAGAGAAATAATATCAGCCACCTCTGTGTTTTTGAATAGGTAGTTGAGGGATAGTGACATTCTTGAGGTCAGCTTATCTGCCATTCCTTCTGGCTGCGCAGTATTCTCCATTTCCAGGTCTAAGTTCCTATGTTATCCCAAAAAGGCTATTATGTAGTTCAGAGCTGGTCTTACCAACATTGTGAATATGTGCTTTAACGAAGCTTGACAAGGACTCAATAAATTCTTGTGAACATGATGATATTGTCTTGGATACAAGGACAATTGTGATTGAATGATGGTGTGCAAAATGTAGATTAATAACTGATGTCTAATTAGAAGATTGTTCCTAATGTTGCTGTGTATGTATGCATGTAAGCACATATCCACATGTTTGTTTCCTCAGTGTAGAAGACAGCTTAGTCGGTAGGCGGGAATGTGAGTGGTGGAGCCGGACCATCCTAGGTTTGGATGAGGAGATGTATAGAGAGTACTGGAGTGCATAGCACAGTTCCTGGCACTCAGCCATCATAAATGTCACCTGTGTTTATTACTATGACATCATTAGCTGTATTTTATAAAGACATAGCAAGTATGCTCAGGCAACTTGCAGGTGAGCTATGAAGCATGGGAGATCCTAAATACTTTGAATGACAAAATCAAATTGGGAATGATCATGAGGTGGTATTTGTCAAAGATAAATATAAAATATGCTTTGCAGTCCCCAAAGTCACTTCATGTCATAGGATGGGGATGACACATTGTAGTTATTGAGAGCATTCCATTCAACATGGATTGGGATGTGAGGTGGAAATACAGAACCTATAAGGACACTCTCCACCATGTAGCCACTTAACATATATAGTATGTAATGTAAAATTAGGTAAACAGAGTAAACATTTAGTTCCTCAGTGTCATAGCTATATTTCAAGCACTCGATAGCCAAGAGTGGCTTGTGGCTACAAAGGAGGACAGCACAAGTGTAGAAGCTTTTCCCTTATCTCAGAAAGTTGTGTTGGACACTGCTGCTCTAGACTGCAGGTGGCAGTCATATTCTTTCTACACTGCACTGGTCAAACGTTGTGTTAGAATGTGAGTAACGTGTTTTAGAGGATCATAGACCAAATGGAGCATGTCAGAGTAGAGGGCCTGGAAGGTGAGAGAAATAAAAACGATGTCATTGACATGTTTTGAAGGACCTGGGTGATTAGCTAGGGAAAGAGATAGCACCTTCTCTATGCTCAGTACCATGGCTATGATGTGGAAGAGGAATTAGATGCCCTCATAGCCCAAGGGGTAGAGCAGGGGCTAATCTGTGAATGTTAGAGGAAGCAGGAATCATCATGTTTTGCAAACCCAATAACTTAGAGCGATCCTTGTGTCAAACAGCCTGTGTTAAAATTCTACATTGCCTCTTTTTTTTTTTTTGGATGACCCTGCACTGGTTACTTAAATTCTCTAAGCTTCAGTTACCTCATCTGCAGAGCAGGGTCATATTAGTATTTTCCTCACAGTGTTATTGAGAAGAATAAACAATATTACATATATAAAATAAAGTATCTAACAAATGTTAACTATTATTATTGTGTCATATTATGGCTGATATACAAAAGAATCATCTAAATATTGAATGAGCTGTTTGGAGTTAGTAATTCCCATCACTAGAGGCATTTATTATGTTCATGACTTTTTGGCTGGGGGTGTAAAGGGCACCGGAGCTCTGAATAAGAGGTTGAATTGGAGTTTCAAGGTTCCTTTCTACATAAGCATCTATGGTTATTTTAACCTATCTTGTTGTTTTTCCTGTTTATTTTTTACCAAGGCTATCCTCAAGCCTTGAGCATTATGACGTGGTCAGGTGGCAGTTCCGTGCTGACCTTGAAGGTTGGAGCAGGAGGGAAAGAAGGGAAGGGGAGAAGAGGTGAATGAAAGTTGAGACTTAGCCTCTGTGTCCTGCTCAGTACTTACCAGTCTGTGTACCTCAAAAAAAAAAAAAAAAAAAGACTAGATGAGCTCTGAGGCCTAGCCTCAGAACAGTGCAAACATTCTGGAAGGTTCCGAGAGATGCCCCGCATGTTGTGTGCCTGTTCTCTCAGCAGCTCATCTAATGGCTCAATGTGACTTGTCTCCCCTGATAGCAGCTCTGTGTGCCCGCTTTGAACTGGGAATGACAGACTAAGGCATAAAAGAAAAGTCTGTCAGTCTGGCAGTAGCTGAACAATTGAATGGAGACATCTTGTCAAAACTACTTGCAAAAAAGAAGGGGGGAGGAATGGATGAGAAACATGATGATTGTATGTTATGTGTGGAAATGTGAACGAACATAAGTATCAGGTCTACCAGAAAGTTCCATCCATTTCTATCACAACAAGTTTCGACACGTAAGCACATGTTTATTTGGCGCATGTGTGCCTCTCTATTTTTATCACTTAATGTATACATACTGACTTAGCAAATTAATTAAAACAAAGTTGATTCATGTTAGTCTTATGTGTGAAGCGATAGTGTACCCATGGCTACTGATAAAGTTCATTTATGCCACTGTAATTTTTACGAATTTCAACAAGGAAGAAATGCTACAGAAGCATGTAGAAATTTATTGAAAGTGTTTGGTGAAGGTACAGTTTGTGATAGGACATGCAGAAGATGGTTCGAAAAATTCGAAACAGGTGATTTCGACCTTTCTGATAAGCCACGTTCTGGGCGACCATCTTTGATGGATGAGGATGTTGTTAAGACCACGTTGGAGCAAGATCTTTTTCTGACAACATTGGAGATTGCAGAAAGGCTTAATTCAGCTCAGCAAACCATTTCGGACCATATTCGGAAGATAGGATTGGTGTGGAAATATTCAAGATGGGTGCCACATGAATTAAGTCAGAAGAATTTGGATGATCGAGTCGTCATATGCACATCTCGGCTTGCTCGGAACAAAATCGAGCCCTTCTTGAACTGGATGATAACTGGGGATGAAAAGTGGATTACCTACGAAAACATCATAAGGAAAAGGACATATTGTGAACCCGGAAAACCTAGCCCTTTTATCTCTAAACCAAATTTGACTCTGAATAAGAGAATGTTGTGTATATGGTGGGACATTCGAGGACCAATACATTATGAGCTTTTAAAACCGAACGAAAAGCTCAATTTGGGGAAATATTGTCAGCAACTGGATAATTTAATGACAGCAGTCCAAGAAAAGAGGCCGGTGATGTTCAATAGGAAGAACATTATACTGCATCATGATAATGCCAGGCCACATACTGCTTTGGGGACTCGTCAAAAAATAGCAGAACTAGGCTGGGAAATTCTGTCGCATCCACCATATTCCCCGGACTTAGCACCCTCCAACTATCACTTGTTTCTGTTCTTACAAAAGTTTTTGATGGGCAAAAAATTCAAAAATGAAGAAGATATCAAACAAGCACTGGTTCAATTTTTCGCATCAAAAAATAAAACATTTTTCAAAAATGGGATATACAAATTGCCCTCACGCTGGCAAGAAATCATTAATAATAATGGCAATTATATTATTTAATAAAGTTTATTGACAGTAAGAAAATTTGTATTTTGTTTTATTCCAAAAATGGACAGAACTTTCCGGTAGACCATATACATGCATACTCCTTAAGGTATTGCCCATCTGGACTGTGTTCAAGAGTAAAATCATAGTAAATACCAGAAACTTTAGCAGGGTCTCAAATATAATTCTCTCAGTAGGAGCTGAAGAAAGTTTGGTTTAGTTTGCGAATATTGCCTTATGTCTTTAATCTGTAAATGTTGCATCCAACGTGACACTTCTTTGCCTATTTCCTATCATTTGTGTTCACCTGGTCTGCACCGCTCATTAGAATATGCTTGGAGGGCGGAGTGCACCGCATCTAAAGCCACAGGGTGTCTCAGTCCAGAAGGGACCACCTCCGATTGTTCTGGTTCTACCACCAGCTGCAGATGTGTGACCAAATCACTGTGTATTGTGTTCTTGACTTGACAGGGTGTTTATTTACTAATTCATGTAAATATGTCTGTCTATATTGTAAGATTTCCTGATGTCATTAGGTACTCAAAATGTTTAAAAAGGTATTATATTGATTATGGTCAGGAATGTGCAGAATGTTAGCACATGTAGAAGTGTTTGTGAGGACAGGGAAAGGATTTAGCACTCTGAGAATTGTTCAGGCAACATTTTCTGAGAGGCAGGCCAAGAGGATGCGTGGGGCTTCTGCAAAACAGCTATTTTGAGCACAAAATTTTAACTATATTATTTGTTAATTGGTGGCCTAAAAAAAATAAATTAAAAAGCTCATCATGAATTTTAATTTAAGCTTAGTGACAGTGGTGATAAAACCAAAGGAAAATGGGAAGTCCGGATCCCCCAACTCTCTACTCCGCGCATGCGTCCCGTGCAGTAAATTGTGGCCTCCTCCCTTGAGCGCACGTGGTCAGTTGTGCAATTCAGATATAGACTGATCATTTTTCTGTTGTTTCTCTAGGGTCGATCATTCGTGTACCTATTTCCAAAACTTCCTCGGGGTCTGGTACAGGATAAGGACTTAATAACAGCGCTCCGTGGTAATCTCTGCCTTTGCTGCTTCCCCACTTCTCGCTTAAGTGCAACACAGTCTGGATCCCAACTGCAATTTGCTTTTGTTTGTTCAGGGCAGAATTAACTTCCTTGAGACTTTGTCAGCCTAACCGTGGTAAACAATCACTAAAGTTGGCAGAAGACGAGGCCTGCTTAATCGCTGTACAAAGGTGGTTTTTAGTCCCGTTGCTGGGTGACCAGCAGGTCTGGGCTGGCCGAGACGCTGGCTACATCGCTAGGGTTTCAGTAGGTGGCACTCCTGTTCTCTCTGTGTGGAAGCTGGCGGCCGCGCAGAGGCTGTGTGTGGGCTTGGGCAGGCAGGAAAGCAAACCGTCAACTCACTGCAGCTTTCCGGGGCGAGAAGCGGCACAAAGGCATTATCAGCGCGGTGGCAGCTGCTGCTGTCTGTCCCTACCTGCAGGCAGTTTCAGACTAACAGCCTTTGGAATCTGACTGTGCGAGTGGAGACATCAAGAAGTGAAGCCACTGGTCTAAAATAAGCAGGTTAGGAGCCAGTGACCTGGTTCCCTGCAGACACTTTGGGGGGCTGCGTGCAGGCTGAGACCAGACCGCAGGCAGGCCCTTCCCTCCTGTAACTCTGGTTTGGAACAGTCTTATCAAAAAGGTCACTCTCTAAAGCCCCAACTGGAACTGAATTAGTGAAAATCTAGACTATCTTGAACTGGTGATAATTGTGTTTTTTACACCTACATGCTGGCTTCTGGTCAGTCTTGATTTCTAACGTTCTGTTTTGTTGCTAATGTAAGAGTATTAGCCTTTGTCAGATCATGCCACAAATACCCTCTGTCTCCTGACAGCTGAATCTCAACCAATGTTCTGGCCTGAATATTTATGTCTTCCCAAAATTCGCGTGTTGAAACCCTAACCTCCAGTGTGAGGGTGTTAGAAGATGGGGTGTTTGGGAGGTGATAAGGTCATGAGGTAGAGCTGCCATGATGGGATTAGTGCCCTTATAAAGAGCCCCCACCCAAAGAGCTTTCTTGCCCCTTCTGACGTGTGAGGATACAAGTGAGAAGATAGCCATGTATGAACCATGGAGCAAGCTCCTACCAAACATGGAATCTGTAGGCACCTTGACCTTGGACTTCTCAGCCTCCAGAACTGTGAGAAATAAATTTCTGTTGTTTATAAGTCATCTAGTCTGCAATACTTGTTATAGCAGCCCAAACGGACGAAGACAACTAGCAATGTGCCTCCTCTATCTGATTCCAGCTCAGAAACTCGTATACAAACAAAGTGATGGGAAACCTTGAGCCACTGAGATTTGGTTTGTGTTAGTCTTTTAGTTCATGGAATGAATGTTTATGTTAGTAAAGTTTTGTCCAACTTCAAGCGAGAGGCAATAGCTGTGTCTTTTTAAAATTTAAAAGAATAGAAAGTAACTCCTCAGAGAGATGCATTCACTTCTGGACCGTCCATATGTGTCTGACAAATGCCTAACCAGTGTGCCACCACCACCCCTTTCTAAGGTAAGATTAGGAGCTTATCATGGCACATTCTCCTGCTGGACCATCAGACTTTCTGGCACATGGGATAAAACTTATTTGTCTTGTTTTAACCACGGTTGATTGTTATTATTTTTATTATATTGGATAATAATAAAGGTCAAAGTATTAGCTGAAATAACAAAACAGATCCCTCATTGTTGATTCTGAAAAGAAACAAATTTGAAGGAGACAAAGTCACAGGGAATCATTTAATTTTAGAGCTTGAGTGAAATATGATGACTCTCCAAAATCTTAAAAGGATGAATTTGACGCCCCTCATCACCTGTGCATGGGGGGACTGCTCCCTCTGCCTCCCGCACTTTCTTTTGCCCGTTTGTCTTAGTGCTTTGTATGATTTCTGTTTGTATGCTGAGCATCCTTGCCTTGTACTTACTGTGATGTTTTCTCCCTTCTGTTCTTGTCTCTTAATTTTATTTATGTTTAGTGGTTTTTTTTTCCCTTTAACTTTCGAAGATCATCAGTTTGCTTTTATGGCAGGCAGTTAATTTGTTATAAAAAGTTCTCCCTCTCCTTCCTTTGGGCGTTGCTATAAATTACTCCCAGACTGAATCGGAGGGTTTCTGGATCAGTTTTCTAATAACAGGCGAGGGAGCAGCCAGATGGTCCAGCTATGAGAGCACAGCTAGTCAGGAGCAGATATTTTTGGGAGATGAATTATATCACAGCAGAAATCTCTGTATGTAAAGAATAAGTCATGGGTCTGACTGGTTGGCTGGTAGCATCTGCAGTCAACTCTGGTTTAGCATCTTCTGACTCACTGATTGAAGCATAAATGGAAGGGGTGCTTTCTCTTGGCTTTGGCTTTTAGTTCAGGGAAACATTCTGAGTGTTCAGGGGTTTGGTGTTGGCTGGATGAGAGTAGCAGAGATAAAGCAGACTGTGACTTTGTCTCCGAGGATGCCAACTCCGAGAAACAGTGGCCATGTGAGGAGCTCTTTTCTCAGGTAGAAAAACCAGAATCAAGTTAACTTGTTTGCTACCCTTCTTGTATTCTCTACTCAAGCAGTGGTTGATCTATGTGAAGAACAGCACTGAGAATTTCTCAAGATACACCCATAGCCTTGCCTGAGGGCGAGAGTTGTGAGCCAGTGGTGGTTGTCACCTTGGGCTGGTGGTAGGTACAATTATTTTATGAACAGCTGCCACTACACTAGTAGCCTCATCCACCTGCCTGTTTATTGAGAAGCCAGATTGTCACATAAAACAGAGTGAGCCCAGTGACACTGTAAGTGAAAGAGTATTAATTGTGCACACAAGTGTGTACCAAGACATGAGTCTATAGAAAACAGACTGGTCACAGGACTCACACCACATCTGCAGTGTTCCAGCCTCTCAGTTCCTAGCTCCATCGCTCACGTGCCATAAACTCGCACACAACGACACATACTTACGTATGTAGGCTTGCGTCAATTTGTTATGCATAAATGCAGTTACACAATTATAAGCATTCTCATAGAACTATATATACCACACTCTCACAAACTACATGCATGTGCTGTTACATATTATACACAAATACTCATACATATTCCCACACACAAGTATGCCCTCATACCCATATATAGTCACAAATAACCACACACTAATTTCATGAAACCCTCCTTCCCTACCAGGAACGCAAACTTTTTCACTTAGAAATCTAGGTATTATTTGTAAGAAAAGGCTCAGAGAGGTGTCCTTCCTGAGTTTTGGTTGCTGAACACTGTGGTTAAATGGGATCTGCCAGTATCTGTTGCAGCCCCTTTGTCTGGTACTGAGTCCCTGGTACATGTAGTGGGAAGGCCCCTCAGGCCCCAGTCAAATGACCAGGTGCTCTGCTTCTGAGCAGATGGAGTTCAAAGTAGGGGTGGTCTCGAAGTCCTTTATTTAGTGTTGTAACCACTGCCACCCAAGGGCTAGTGCAGAACGTCACACATAAAAGGCCTTCAATATTTTTTGAATAATCCAAGAATTTATAATTTTTCCCTTAATACTTCTTTCATCTAATTTTTAAAATTAAAAAATATATATATATTTAAATTTTTGAGTAATTTCTTGTCTCCTTCTTCTTGCCTGACTGTTAACAGAAGTGCCCAAGGTTGTGTGTAGATCTCTTAGAATAAAGCCCTCCCTGGAGAGTAGAAAGCCTTACATAACTTCATAAGTCATTTAAAGATTTATTTTTTATTATTTATTTATTTATATTTTTTCTTAAGTGAGAAGCAGGAAGGCAGAGAGATGTAGTCCTGCATGCGCCCCGACAGGAATCCACCTGGCAAGCCCCCTATGGGGCAGTGCTCTACTCATCTGGGAGCATTGCTCCATTGCTCAACAACTGAGCTATTTTTTGTGCCTGAGGTGAGGCCATGGAGCCATCCTCAGCAGCACCTGGGGCCAATTTGCTCCAACCAAGCCATGGCTGCAGGAGGGAGAGAGAGAGAGAGAGAGAGAGGAGAGAGAGAGAGAAAGGAGAGGGGGAGGGGTGGAGAAGCAGATGGTTACTTCTCCTGTGTGCCCTGACCAGGAATCAAACCCAGGACATCTATACACCTGGCTAATGCTCTACCACTGAGCCAACTGGCCAGGACAAAGTCATTTAAAGATTTTAAGTCTCTCTCTCTCTCTTTTTTTTGATTTTTAAAAATTGATTTTAGAGTATGAGAGGAAGAAATAGCAAGAAAGAGAGAAACATTGATTTGTTGTTTCACTTGTTTATGCATTCATTGGTTGATCCTTTTATGTGCCTTTATAGGAGATTGAACCTGCAACTTGGCATATCGGAATGATGCTCTAACCAACTGAAGTACCCAGCCAGGGAAGGATTTTAAGTCTCTTAAATATCGGAGACTCCCAAACCCTCAGTCATCTAGTCCAAGGCTCTCGTGTTACAGATAAATAAACTGAGGCCCAGAGATGTTAAGTAATTTCTCCAAATTTACCCAGCTACTTGGTAGCAGAATAGGAACTAGGGCTCCAGTACTTTTTACCTTGATTAGACTTAACTGATTTTATTCCAGGAAATAATTCCTTGAAAAGAAAAGTTCATAAATTTCTTTACCCAGAACATTAAAATAGTGTATGAGAAATTATACTGGTTTAGGTACAATAGAGCATTTACTATATTCTTATCTAGTCTGTCACAATGATAGTACTCCCATCTGACATATGTTTAGCCTCATGACTTCGGGTGTTATGAAAGGCATCTCTGTTGTACTGTTTCTATGAATTTGAACTCTGATTTTCAAATTTTCTTGTATGGTATCTGGGATCTCTGAATGTTCTCCATGGCTGGTGCATCTGCCTGGTAGATATTAGAGCAATCTCAGGCACACAGTGGTTTTTAGCCTTGTCCTACTTAATAGATAGAACTATTGTTGGCGACCATCATTTCCTTAGAACAACAAAACTGTTGCCTCACTAATTTTGAAGAGTTTGGATTTATTTTAGAACACTGAACTTTATTTAGCCTGCTATGATTTATGATATTATCATGTGTTTCTTGTCACTTCATAAAACCAGAGTTCAGCTTTTCCTCTTGATTTGTTAGTTACTGCATTTGTATTTCTCTAGAGTTTCTGATTTAAAAATATTATTGTGTTTATTGGGGTGACATCAGTTAATAAAATTATATAGGTTCCATGCATACAATTCTATAACACATCATCTGTATATTGTATTGTGCGTTTACCATCCAAAGTCAAGTCTCATTCTGCCACCTTTACCCTCTTTCACCTCCCATTCCACCTTTCTCTGGTGGTCACCACACTGCTGTCCATGTCTATGGGTTTATTTGATTTTTTTGCTTAACCCCTTCACCATTTCATCCAGTTCCCCAACTCCTCTCTAACAGCTGCTAGTCTGTTTTCAGTATCTATGAATCTCTATTTTGTTAGTTTGTTTTGTTCATTAGATTTCACATATAAGTGGTATCATCTAGCATTTGTCTTTCTCTGACTGCCTTATTTCACTTAGCAAATACTCTCCAGGCCCATCTATGGTGTTGCAAAAGGTAAGATTTCCTTCTCTTTTGCAGCCGAGTAGTGTTTCATTACATAAATGTGCCGTGTCTTTTTGAGCAGTGTTAAGTTTAGACACCTCACTCCACCCCTGTCCAGGTGGTTTTCTTGGAAACTTGTATATGTGCAGAGGAACATTGAGTGCAATGCATGGCATAACTTTTTCAAACAATATATAAGAATGCTGTGCATTTATATTTGCACAGGCATGTTTATTCTATAAATAATATATTATACTTCCATATTAAATGGTAAAGTGTATAAAGTTTGAATACACAGTGTAAACTGTCAGATATGGCAGCTGTTAATAGAACGACTGTGCCTTCTTCCAAAGAGAAATTAGCATTGTGTTAAATAAAAAAGATATTTAGATAATTAAAATATACTAGGACATAGTGAACGCTGACAGTGGTTAAGTTAGAGTGATGGAATTATGGGTAATTTTTTCTTTTCTCTATTTTCTAAATGTTTTATGATGTGGTTTTATTATTTGTATACTGAAGAAAATGCACTCATTGTTTTAAAAGACAACAAGAAGACAATAGAGCGACAATGCCGAGACACGAGTGGGTGAAAATCCCCCAGGTTGTGGTTGCGTTGAGGAGTGTATTAAAGGTCATTATGGGCCCTGGCTGGTTGGCTCAGTGGTAGAGCATCGGCCTGGCGTGCAGAAGTCCCGGGTTCGATTCCCGGCCAGGGCACACAGGAAAAGCGCTCATCTGCTTCTCCACCCCTCCCCCTCTCCTTCCTCTCTGTCTCTCTCTTCCCCTCCCGCAGCTGAGGCTCCATTGGAGCAAAGATGGCCCGGGTGCTGGGGATGGCTCCTTGGCCTCTGCCCCAGGCGCTAGAGTGACTCTGGTCACAACAGAGCGACACCCCGGAGGGGCAGAGCATTGCTCCCTGGTGGGCAGAGTGTCGCCCCTGGTGGGCATGCCAGGTGGATCCCGGTCGGGCGCATGTGGGAGTCTGTCTGACTGTCTCTCCCCATTTCCAGCTTCAGGAAAAAAAAAAAGGTCATTATGGCTCTCGCCTCTGTTGCTATGCTGCCTGCCCAATAGGGTCCACAATTTATGTGCCTCTTCCATTTATTGCTAGTCTTAAAGTTTTGCTTTTAAGTTTTCCTTTTATATAATAGCTATCTGAGTATTAGTCCTTTTTCATCTCTTTTCTTTCCCTCTCTTAACATAATGTCTTCTTGCTTGGCTTCTGTGGTGGTTTTGTGTTAGTTGACGTAAAATGTCATCAGTCAGCTGTTAGTTCTGAAATGATGTTTTACACCTAGCTATGTTTTTAATTATAACATGTGGCAATTTCACATAACATATCACTTTTAAATAAACTCAGAGTTATAATGGAATGGACATTGTGTTAATAGAAAGCTGAGGCTCTGAAATCCAGCAGGAAGAAAGACTTGCACCTGGACTTAGCCAAGCTTGATTATGGTGTTGAAGTGATTTACTTCATTTCTTACCTCCTGGTAGAATGAATCAGGTTCCATGAATAATGTTTGTGCCATGAATCAATGAATTTGTAGGTTTAGGTTGCTAGTTAAATATTTCTATCAAATGTCCTTACTCACACTAAAAAAAATCCTATTTATAGTTTGTTCTTGTCTGGACATGTTATACTAGATATCCTTTGAAAATACAGGTGTATAGACTCGCCTACAGCATACCTGACCAGTGGTGGCACAGTGGACAGAGCATCAAGCTGAGAACCCAGGTTCGAAACCCCAAGGTCTCTGGCTTGAGCATGGGATCATCCAGCTTGAGTACAGGCTCACCAGCTAGAGTGTGGGATCATAGATATAATCCCACCATGGTCACTGGCTTAAGCCCAAAGGTCACTGGCTTGAGCAAGGGATTACTTGCTTTACCTGCACTCCTGCCCTCCATCAAGGCACATATGAGAAGCAATCAATGAACAACCAAAGTAATACTATAAATTGATGCTTCTCATCTCTCTTCTCTCCTGTCTGTCTGCCTCTCTCTCAGTCTTGCAAAAAAAAAGGAAGGAAGGAAGGGAGGGAGGGAGGGAGGAAGGAAGGAAAGAAAGAAAGAAAGAAAGAGAAAGAAAGAGAAAGAGAGAAAGAAAGAAGAAAGAGAAAAAGACTCACCTACATCAGCAGCAGAATTAAATCTAGGTCAAATTGTATACATGTGTGTTTATGTGTGTATACTCGCACACATGTACAACACAAATGGCAATGGCACTTACACAACTTCTATCAGGAGACACCACCAATGAAACAACTTCAGGTATTGAGGATACAACTTACCAGGGTTGAGAAAAATGTTTATGACTATCATTTATTCATGCTTCTATTTTAATGTAGTGTCTTCATGGTTGATCTAATGATAACTTTAATTTTCAGATTCTAAAGTACAGAAAAGGAAATGATTTAAATCTTGTATAAATTTAATCCCTAAACCCCACTTGCCTCCTAAATCCTCTTTGCCAGTTTATGATGGGAACACATTTTAGAAACTAAAGTCATCATTTTTATTTTGTTTCTTCTTTTACTAAATTCTTTACATTTCAATTACTTTTATTTTTCCTAAATACTGGATTTAATGACTAGAGTTGGAGAGGCTGAGGAAATTTTCCTGAAATAATCTCTCATATAATAATCTCTCAGTTGTATTGAAAGTATCCTCAGTTTTTCAATGAACATGTAGTACTTGTATTATTGAGAGAGGGAGAGAGAGAGAGAGAGAGAGAAAGCTATAGTATTTAAAAATGTGTGCCAGGCAAAAAAGGAGGAAAAACAGCTGAGGGCAGGGTTGAATCTTTTTTTCCCATTGTAGCTAAGCAGTCCTCCAAGTGCACTAGGGAATGCCACATTAAAGAATCCCTTCCCAGCCTCCACTGGACAGCTTGATTGAATAGAGTGGCTTGACCAGACAGTGGCACAGTGGATAGAGCATCAAACTGGGATGTTGAGGACTCAGGTTCAAGACCTTGAGGTTGCCAGCTTGAGCGCAGGTTCATTTGGTTTGAGCAAAGCTCACCAGCTTGGACCCAAGGTCACTGGCTTGAGCAAGGGGTTACTGGGTCTGCTGGAGGCCCACGGTCAAGGCACATATGAGAAAGCAATCAATGAACAACTAAGGTGTCGCAACAAAAAACTAATAATTGAATAGAGCGGTGTTTTTCAACCACTGATCCACAGACCAGAAATGTCATGCTGGTCCATGATATGCCGAAGTTGTGGGTTCGATCCCCAGTCAGGGTATATACAGAAGCAGATCAATGATCTGGGTTTAAGAGATTAAACAAAAGGCAGAATAGCCGGGTCTTTTTGGTCTTGCTAATGAAAATTCTTGGAGCAGTTAGAAGGACTTGGTAGAGGCAAAAATGAGCTTACATCTTCTCCACTCCCTCCCTTACTCCTCAGAGTATTTCTGAAGGACACAACGCCAGCCTCCATGGATACATAGTCTCCTGAGAGCCTGGCGCTGGAAGGAAACAACAGTCACGTGATAGCTGTCCTTCAAAGTTTTTCATCTCATTAGCCGTGGGCAGTCCTGTCCTTTCTCTCTCTCTTCCTTTCTCCTTCTCTTTCTACACACACACACACACACACACACACACACACACACATACGCACACGCACACACGCACACCTCCAACATTTTCAAAGTGTTCACTCCATTACATTCTACTCAGTGACCAAAAAAATCAGCCAACAGCAGAATGAAACCACAATTTTTGTCAGGTATTGTTGAAACATGAAAGTAACCAAAGTGAACATAAATATAAATGAAAATGAAAAAAATAAAACCACTGCCAGAATATTTGGGAAGAGAAGTACCTTTTTAATGGATACATAAATTACAGTTATTTCATTTAGAAAACACCAAACAACTCTAGTGTTTCTGGGAAGTAGACTTGGCATTTCTAGAAATATTGACATGAACTAATAAAGACCTTATTCCTTCAGGTCTTATGAGTTACTGTTATAATTAGTGAGGCCAAATTCTAACACAGGACTCTAATAAAACATTTGAATATTAAAATAAGTCTCCCAAAGCATCTATTATGTTTTGCAAGTTTCAGGGAAGTTATTGTATTTGAAACTCTACCTAAAATATATAGTGAGTAATATGTTGCTGTGAAAGCTTTTTGGATGAAAAAAAAACAACAACAATAAAAAACAAAACAAAAAACCAACCAACTTTGGCTATAAGAACATTTGATTTGCTGAATTTTGGTTCCTCTCTTGCCTGTTTCTCCTGCTAAACATTCAGATTGAGGCTTCACTATTATCTAATCTTACTCTATTCTTTCAAGTTTAACCTCTGTAAATAGTGGAAAAGAAAACCCTCCTAAATTGTTATGGTGAATATTTGGCTCTGAATTAAATGAATGTTTAAATCTCTAAGACTTCAACTAATGTTGAATTTGGCTGGATACCCTGTGGTTATAATATTTTTCGAGTCTTTAAAAAAAATACATGGGTTCTCAAATAGTGATCTGCTTTTTCCCACCCTGACTAGCATTTTGTTATTTCCCTCACTGTCTACTTCAAACAAATTTTATGCACTTTACAATTCTTGTAGCATATGGTCGCTGCCTACAAGCACGTTGTGTGCCTTGGCAGACAGCCACATGTGACAATGAAGAATGGCTTCCTGCATGAATAGTAGAGAATCTTGCTTTTACCATTTTTCTATTTGAGTTCAACTTTTAAGGTAGGGCTGGGTTAGATGTCTTTTTCTTTCCTCCCTTCTCTTTTCCTCCCTCCCTCTCTTTCTTCCTCTTTCTTTATTGCAGTCGAGTCTCCCTTTACCCTAAGTAGAGTAATTTATGCTGTCAGTATTGTTAGAGCTTCTTGTCAAGCAGTGATAATGTCATATTCATGCAGGCAACCCCAAGTGTATATCTAGCTTTTGTCTTCTCCTGAATCCTTGCTTGTTTTTTTCAAGTCATTTTGAGTAGGGACCCATTTGTCCTTTGCTTTGTACTTCTGGCAGTAGAGAATTCCTCAAAGTAGAAAATGTGTTGTTTTGTAAGCTGCATCACTCCTATTGATACCCTGTTTTGGAAAAATAATAGCTTTTACTTAGCAATAATTGAAACAAGAGGCTGGCTGTGTATAATTTCCTGCTGGAAAGAAGGAGCAGATGCTTTGAGAATACAGACTAAGGCAGTGACAGAGGTAGGGAGGACCCTCTGGACAGAGCGGTAGGTGGCAGAGAGGGAACTGAGGAGTGGCAGGGCCAGATGAATATTCTGTCGCAAGACCTCTGTAGCACAAGAGGCAGAGGATGAGCAGAGCTCTTCGTAGTCTGGGCCCTCGATCACTCTGTGCCCTCGCTGCCTGTTCTGCTCCAACCCATTCCTTGCAGGAAGCTGGGTTGTAAGGCCATGGGCTGAACTGAATAGAAGAAGCAGCTGGAAAAAGTGAGCAGTCTACAGTTGTGATTGTTCCCTGTTTCTGTTTAGGGCCTGCTGTGGTTATCTTTGTATCTATATGCATTCGACACAGCCTTGCAGTCTACCCAACTGCTGTTCTGTCATTTGATCAGTCGATGGAATTTATTGACCTACTATTGGGTTACTTATTTTTGCCCAACATTACATGACCTAAATACTTATGTTCCGAACCTACTTCTGATTCATAGAGCATTAATCTACTATAGTCCCAAGTGCAAGTACGAGATTATTTTCTTTGTGATTACCATCTAAATATTTTGTATGAGAGAATTCCGTAAAAGGATGAAATAAATGTATGTAAATATACACATACATGACATACGCATATGTATATATTTAGACATACATACATTGTATATATTTACATTTGTATGTATATACACACATATGCATATATTATGTATATAATGTTTAAGTGGAATCTGGACATCCATTGCTTACTCTGTAACTTATTAAACTATATATGGAAATAAATAGAATATCACCTTGTCAGTATTTATATGTTGTAGTGGAAGTCTTTAAATACCAAATCTTACTGTTGATTAACAAATTAAATTAAGTACCATCTTAATGGCGGAATAATTTAAATTTTCCATTAGCATGTTTTGTTGCCATTTGGGAAAATTATACTATCAGCCAGTGTTAAATAGAAATGCTCCAAGTCAGTAATAAATTGAGAACAAATAGCAAAGGCTGAATGTGCTCTGCATAACATTTAAAAATGTTTTGATTCTAATTAAGTCTCTTCCATTAGACATCCCTAGCTTTTAATGCCTCTTTCGGAAGAGTCTGCTATGACAAGGATGTGAAGTCAGGAAGAACAGCCTCCGGAGGCACAAGGGGACTTAGTCTACTCCCTCCAGGTTGGTGTCCGCGGCTTTGGGCAGCTGGGGTCCGGCTAAGGCCCCTCCTGGAAGGCCCTCTGCTGCTGCCGGCGGATGCTGCCCACTGGACTCATGCCCAGGCACCCCAGCGGGGTCTGGCTCACCTGCTGGGTCTGGGAGAGCAGGACCATTTGCCTCCATCCCCCATAGGGCGGACCCCACTGGGGCCTGTGGAGCCTGACCGGAAGCTTCTGCTTCCGGAAGGGGCCGCTGATCAGCCGGTCCTCCAGCAGGGAGACCCTGGGCTGGGGGCTCCGCTCTGGGCTGCACGGGCAGCTCCCCGGCTCTGCAGGGAGGCACTGGCCCGCTGCCTCCTTCAGCCTCGGCCTGCGCAGGCCCCCCTGCGTGGCAGGGTGGGCTCACAGAGCATTGTTCTGGCTCCTTGTGGGCCATGTCGCCGCCCCCTTGAGGACTGCTGAGTTCTGGCTGGAATTCCTTGGCCTGGTCCAGGGTCGCCTCTGAATGATGAATGACCATGAAGGCCGCGGCCAGGTTTTTCACGGCCTCGTGAACACTCTCGGCCTTCTGGGCGTCAGTCTCTTCACCCGCGGGGACCGGCGACTCTGGGGACTCCGGCTCCGCGTCCGCGTCCGAGTCGTGCTGACCCTGCGCCTCCTCCTCAGGCATTTTCGCTTCTCTGATTTTTTTGTAGAGTTCGTTTCTCTCTTCCTGCAAAGCTCGACACAGATTCTCTAACCTCCCGATTTTCATCACGAAGCACTCGTATTCTTTGGCTCGCAAGGCTTTCTGTGATCGGAAAACACACACATACACAAGACGTCAAAAAGCAAACTTGGCAGGATATTCTCTGGAGACAAACAAAACCATTTGTCCAGGAATTTGCCTACTGGGCTCTGGGGTTTGACCACTGTTGGCTGGATGGACACGTGGTCAGCAATGCCAATCCTTTTTTTTTTTGCATTTTATGCTAGACTCTTGGTAGATTTTTAGTCACTTCGGTAAAATTTAAGAAAGAGATTGCAAAGCGTCTCTCTGCTTCAATCAGTCCAGGACTCCTAAAATCACAGATGAATTTTTTGCTTACAAGACTTAGAGGGTGTAAGTAAATGCTTGTGGCAAAATGAATGAAATAAACTGGGCCTTGGCCTTCAGCGATGCCTTATCTATTCTATAGATAAACTGCTAGATGCTCATCCAGCAGTGGTTTGATTTATGCTGATGAATAACAAGGTCCTGCGTTTGGAATTGGTTGCAATTTATTTATTTTTTTCTTTTTATTGAATTTATTGGGGTAGCACAGGTTAACAAAATTATAGAGATTTCAGGTGCACAATTCTATAACACATCGTCTCTACACTGTATTGTATGTTCACCACTCCAGGTCAAGTCTCCTTCCATCACTATTGATCCCCTGTCTCCCTCCTCCACCTACCTGCCCCCTCCTCCCAGCAATTACCACAGTTTTTCATATCGGTGAGTTTTTTTCCTCTTTTTTCTTTTTTGCTTAATCCCTACCTCTGCCTCCCCCCCCCCCCCCATAGTGTTAAGCCTGCGGCTCTCTATCTAGGAGTCTGTCACTAATTTGTTTGTTAATTTATTTAGTTCATTAGATCCTACATATGAATGAAATCATATGGTATTTGTCTTTTTCTGACTGGCTTATTTCACTTAGTCAAGCAATGAGTTGTTAGAACAGTAATTATAACCAGAGAAATTCACCATACACAGTAATTCATGATGATGGCCGGCTCAAACTGTTCAATTTTCTTTTTCTCTAGAACTAGCAGTGTTTGTGCATAGTATCATTCCTAATCATCTTCCTCCTTCACCCCATCTTTGTGCTACTCTGAACCCTTTAAGAGTTTTTTCTTACTTGTTTACATAGAGAGACCGTCACCTGTACGTCCTGCTTCTCAGGTCAAAGGCCATGTATCTTTGCCTTTATAGCCTCAAAACCTACTCAGAGCCAGACATAGTAAGTGTTTCAATGCATGCTGGAGAATTTAAACAATATAACTCCATATCTGTCTATAAAATAGCATATACCCTGGGTGCTTGGGCTGGTGTCTTCTTTCAGTATGTTCAAATCAGTGAATTAATTATGTGTCAGGCACTGGGGAAATTCAAAGATGAGTAAGACACTTGTGGGGAATTGACGAATTCACAGTCCAGCAGACCTGCTGTCACTTGGGGGATATCTTTGGGATCAACAAGTAGGCATATGACTTACGAGACAAAGCTCTTTAGGAGTCGGGACCCAAAGCTAAATTACTTTGCTCTCATTACTTTCATTACAATTTCATATATCACATCCCAGAAAAATTCAGCCCTTTTTCAAAGGTAATCATCTGTACTATTAGGATTTAATTTTCCAAGGATGAGCATTTTGACCAGCCAGGGGAAAATAAGCTAATGAGAGAGCTTCCTCACCTCCTCAATCATGTCCAGCAGCGCTTTGTTGCAGTTCTCAAACCTGGCTTTCCACGTGGCCGTGTCCTTCTCCAGCTTCTTCATTTTCTTCGTTGTCTACAGAAATTAGAATGCTTTAATATGAATCCCGAAGAGTTCATCTATCAAAGAAGCTATTACTTCCATATGTGATGTCAAGAAAAGTCCTTTTGTTACCAGCTGCTGAAGCAAACACAAGCTGTATGTGAAGGAATGAGAGAGGGTGGGAAAGTCATGATTTAGTCCTGAATCGTCCACGTCTGTGGTGAACAAACATATTTGCACTGGAGCCAATTCAGGAGAAAGGAAACTACTTGAGAGCCATGCTGTTTTGTCATCGACTTTTCTCTCTTTTAAAATAAGAAAATAGCTTCATTGAGTCCTCAAAATAAGCTTACAATTTAGATAATTCACTTTATTGAATAGAAATGATCAGTGACAAAGTTGCCTGGCTGGTTAGCCATTAAGCCGGTGATAATATGTGGGCATGTCGGAGAAGTAGCCCCAGGGAGGCAGCTTTGCAGTCTTTACATGTGTAGAGTGCAGTGCGGTTCACAGAATGTCATCACACACACGATTCATTTCATCCTCGAAGCAGTCCTACAAGGAATGCTTTGTTTTCACCTCTACTTTGTAACATTCAGGTGTGTTAGTTGAAGGTGGCTGGAGTTATTTTATCCTGTTTAATGCAATGTGTGCAAGTGTCTGCTGGTCACCAGGCTGGGGCTGCATGTGGGGGATACAGAAGTGAATGAAATGCAGCCTGAAACTGCTCATATTACTGGTTGGAGGATCTCCCCTCTGCTTGAATGAAGAAAAAGACAAGGCATGTAATCCAGGTGCAGTGTCCCTGGATGTACCACGGCTGGCACTTCCTGCTCTGTGCCAGTCTGCCTGAGGCTGGGTACCCATGGCCTAGCTGTTGGCCCCTGGGCTCTGTAGAGAGACTGGATGAGCCTCAAGTGCTTTTTCTTTTTACCTTGATTATTTCTTAACCAAGTTAGTAGTTTATGAACTTTCAAAGGTCATTGACCTTTTTAGGAATTGGATGAAGTCTATGGGACCACACTTAGAGAAATGCAAATATGTGATATCAATTTTATTTGGCTAATTCTCTGGTTTACTACTCTAGAAATGAACTCCAGATTAAGAACTCTCTTTAAGATTTATTCCAGGCCCTGCCTGGTTGATTCAGTAGATAGAGCATTGGTCCAACCAATGGACATCCTGGATTTGATTCCTGGTCAGGGCACACAGGAGAAGTGTCCATCTGCTTCTTCTCTCCCCATTTCTCTCCCCCTTATCTCCCCCTTCCCCTCCTGCAGCCAGTGACTCGACTGGTCTGAGTGTAAGCCTCAGGTACTAAAAATAGCTCAGTTGATTCAAGCATTGGCCCCAGAAAGGATTCCAATAGATGTGCATGCAGGAGTTTGTCTCATTATCTCCCCTCCTTTCACTTAAGAAAAAGCTTTATTCCAGTTTAAAACTATATAATTTTGAATTAAAAACATTTTTTTCTGCTTTAATATTTATTTTAATCTTAAAACTCTATAATTAATTTTTAAAAATAGATAGGTCCTTCCAGGAGTGGGAAAGCTATAACCATTAACAAGCATTGGTCTATCTAAGTTTGCTCACTAAACTGTGAAATTCATCTTATTATTTTGTGAAAATGTTTTGAAAAGAATGCTTTATACACTTAAAAATGATTAATGCCAGTGCTTTAGAAACACAATTCTGATGATGCTGATTTTGTTTTGGGAAAATACTGAATTGAATAAGATTTTAATATTATATCCCACAATAATATTTTCACCTTATATATATTTATAAAAGAATTTTTAAAAGTCAAAAGCCCTTTTATAATATATTGATTTATTTGAACTCCACACTCCTATGAAGTAAGCAAGGGAAATTGTGCCTTGAATTGTAGATAAAAATAAAACTGAGAGAAGTTGAGTGAATTGTCCAATGCCACGTGATGAGTGAGAACATGCCCAGAATTTCAATTCAGATTTGCATCTTCTTATTCAAAGACTCTGTCAGTTGTATTCCACTACATGTCTTTTCTCTAGCAGGAAGCCGATGAAATGGCATTTTCTGTCTTTAAATTCTACTCTTGTATATGTGAATGAAAGCTTTTTTTATCTTTAGAAGATTAGATTTTTTAAAATTTCAATGTAAACAACAGTGTTAAACTGGTAACTTATTTTTTTTCTTCTTAAGCTATCCATGGACTAGAAAAAGAAATCTTCCTCAGAGTAAAAATCTTTCCTAGTGTTTTGGGGCTCTCCTTAAGATTAAGTCACTAGATTCTTACCAATAAAAAATATAGCCCAAATCTCATTGGCACCTATAAATGTTTCATTACTGCATGAAATGCACTGGAATATCTTAGCGAGAGAAAAATGAACCCAAAGGAGAATTGCCTGTCAAAATAGAAAATGTCAATATGTTGTGTGGGAAAAGCAATACTCACTTTATCCATTTCCTGTTTGAAAGTGGCAAACACTTCGTTGCTTTTTGTCAGTGTGCTCTGGAACTCTTCAAACCTCCCAGCGTAGAGGGTGAGCTGTGGACGGGAAAGAGTGGAGCTATTGTCGGGCTGCTCTCGGAATGCTTCCAGAACAAAACAACCTGCCATGGTTCATTATTTGATAAGAAAAATGACTTAAGGGAATCCTCAGTACAGTGTTAGTAATATGTTCAGTTTTTTTTTTTATTTACGAGATCAACCCAGGTTAGTGACTATGATCGAAGTACTTCTTTAAAGAAAAATGCAATAAAATATGTTATTATCACTTCATTATATCATAACTTTTACCAGCAAACATTTATGGAGCTCTGAACTTATGCATGGGCTGTATGTACAAAAGCATTTGACATGTGGTTTCCGCTCTTGAGGGACCTGCATTCTTTTTTCTTTTTTAATTAATTAATTAATTAATTAATTTTTTATAGAGACAGAGAGTGAGTCAGAGAGAGGGATAGATAGGGATAGACAGACAGGAATGGAGAGAGATGAGAAGCATCAATCATTAGTTTTTCGTTGCGTGTTGCAACACCTTAGTTGTTCATTGATTGCTTTCTCATATGTGCCTTGACCGCAGGCCTTCAGCAGACTGAGTAACCCCTTGCTGGAGCCAGCGACCTTGAGTTCAAGCTAGTGGACTTTTGCTCACACCAGATGAGCCCACGCTCAAGCTGGCGACCTCGGGGTCTCGAACCTGGGTCCTCTGAGTCCCAGTCTATCCACTGTGCCACTGCCTGGTCAGGCTGGGACCTGCATTCTTCATCACAAGACAACTGGTCTACCTTTTAAAGCATATAAAGTGCCGATGCAGAGGAGCCAGAGTTTTGTGGAGAAGATGGTGAGCCTAGAGCTTGGTCTTGGAGGAAGTAAGAATGTAGACAAATGAGAAGAAGTGATAAAGGAAATCCGGGCCAGACATGGAGTAGGGCCCCTGCCATTATGCAACTTGTGCCACTCTAAGCAATTGTCATTTCCATTTTAGACATTGTGGTTCCATATATTTATGAATATAGTATCCTAGCCGATAGCTCTTAAATGTCCCTTCTCATCAAAATCAGTTTCTTATTATTTCCATCTGAAGAAAATTGATATGAGTTTTTAGGAAGGAATGCCTTTTTTAAAATTTGCACAAAACAACATTGTATGGGTTAGCATTGGCAAGTGTGTGGCTCCCCATGGGGGTATAGCAAAGAGCCTTTGTACCTCCACATCCTTAATTCCAAAGCTTGCCTTGGGGGGGGGGAAGGGCAGGACAGGGAAGGAAAGTGTGTAAATACTTGATTGTTAGTGACAATAATACAATAATAAAAATTTGCTTCTGAAAATAATTTTAAGATAGCATTTTTTGAGTCAGTGATTTAATATGGATGATTCTAGTGAGTAAAGCCTGCATTTTCTTTTTTTTTCTTTTTTTTTTTTTTGTATTTTTCTGAAGCTGGAAACGGGGAGAGACAATCAGACAGACTCCCGCATGCGCCCGACCAGGATCTACCCGGCACGTCCACCAGGGGCGATGCTCTGCCCACCAGGGGGTGACGCTCTGCCCCTCCGGGGCGTCGCTCTGCTGTGACCAGAGCCACTCCAGCGCCTGGGGCAGAGGCTAAGGAGCCATCCCTAGTGCCCGGGCCATCTTTGCTCCAATGGAGCCTTGGCTGCGGGAGGGGAAGAGAGAGACAGAGAGGAAGGAGGGAGGGGGGTGGAGAAGCAAATGGGCGCTTCTCCTATGTGCCCTGGCTGGGAATCAAACCCGGGTGCCCCGCAAGCCAGGCCGACGCTCTACCGCTGAGCCAACCAGCCAGGGCCAAGCTTGCATTTTCAAATGAGTCTTTGGGACCTTTGAGCATCTGGAACAGCCCCAAATATTCATATGGCACCACAGTGTCTTTTGTATGAAAAAGCAAGCTTGCAGCATGCAGTCACAAATAAGAACCTGAGGCTGCCTTTGGTAGACTGGGATGGTTGGGTTATTGGCCAGATGGCAGGTACTACTGACCAGCTGGTGGTCCCTGTGAGACTGTCCTTTGGAGAGCAGAGAAGAACTTGCCAAATGAAAGCCACTAGAATGTCTTAGTCTTGGAGGTGGGAGTTAGAGGGAGTGTGTGGGAATCAACCCCAGCAACTCAGAAAAATCCACTTAGCTAGAATGGCTCATTCTCAAATGATTCAGAATAGCAGAGGTGTTATTGCAATAAAGAACAACAAAATGATAACATGAAACTTTTTCACTGGTAACAAATTTTCTAAACGAAAGTCAAACAACAGTTGACCATTATTTTGAAATCATTCATTAGCACTGTGAGTATGTGGCAGAGTTTGAGGCAACTCAATGGTCTAAAATTGGATTCTGTGGTATACAGTTTAGAGAAAGCTGGTTAAAGGAGGCATCAGGGAATTCATGGCCAGGAAGATTTTACACACACACACTGTGTATAAGACAATTTATGTGCAATACATCCTCAAAACAAATTTAATTCTCTTTTTTCTTTCCTCCCTCCGTCCGTCCGTCCCTCCCTCCCTCCCTCATTCCCTCCCTCCCTCCTGTGCTCCCTCTCTTCCTCCCTCATTTCTTTCCTTTTTAAGTCCTGGCTGGGATCCAATGAATTGATTTCAGGGCCCATAAATAGGTCAAGCCTCTCAATTTGAGAGGCTCTATCCTAGTGTCAGTTTCTGTGGGACTGGCTATGATCCCGTAGTCTAGGGTGAGAGCGTGGGAATAACTACCCCCAATTGATCCTCTTCTCCTTCTATCACAAAATCTGTTTATTTGCATTCTTGCCCAAGCACTCCTCTTATTAGTTTCTTTTTCTTCCTCCTTTTTCTTTTTTCAGCTTTTTAGTAATTCCACCAGAGTTCAGGGGAGTCTCAGATACTAGGGTCTCCTGAGCTGATGCTTGCAATCCCTCTCTTGCAGCCATGTAGCTACAGGTTCAGACAGGAGAGGGCAGGAGTGAGCACACACGTGGTCCATCTCACAGACTTCCTTGGCAGTTCTCGCGGGAGTCACCACATCTACCCTGACCAGCTCTTCCCTTTATTTGGGAAGAATGTTCTTTCTTTTGTATCAGTGGGACAGACTGAGATGACAATCACAGACAGAGTGCCAAGAAATAATGTCTTGCTTTGTTATCACCTCTCTGACCTTTTTCTAATGATTGATTTTTTTCTCAACTTTTTTCCTTTTTAAAAATGTTAAATTTTGGTAAGATATATATAACATAAAATTGACCATCTTAATCATTTTTAAGTGTACAGTTCAGTGTTGTTAAGTATATTCGTATTGTCGTGCAACTAATCTCCAGAACATTTTCATCCTGCAAAACCAAAACTCTATACCCATTAAACACAACTCCCCACTGCCCCCTTCTGGTGACTGTTTTATTATTCTGCATTTCTTCCTATTTGACCCCATTGCCGTAACGTGGCAAAACCTGTGCAAACCAGCTCTAACAGTCCACTTATACTAACTAGAAATGCACACTCCCTGTTTACCACATGGGTGTTTGTTTGGTGGTATTTTCACCTCACTATCAAGCATGACTCATGTTTGTTTTGGCGTGTCATATTCTTGCCTTCACTTTGGGATTTCAGAGAAGTGTGGAAGGGACCCCCAGAGGTCACCCACAGTACCTCTCCTGCCGGAGGCAGAAGTAGAAACATACTATTCTAGGGTTAGTAATAACAATAATCGCCTCAACATTTCACATTTAATTGAGCTGAGCGACACACACATTCTTTAAACTGAGCACCAAATTTAAACATACACATTCATAGCATATAGACAACAGAACTGTGCTCAGGAACTTTCTTAGCAAACTTGTGAGATTTGGTTGGGGAACTAATCCAATACTACTGTACCAGTACAACAGTAGTTGCGGAGGACTCCCCTCATTCATTGATAAGGTGAGGACCTAGGGTTGAAAGAATACGGTTACCTCTCTTTAACGATGTCCTCATTGATCTTTCCCCTTGAGCAGTATGCTGTGTTTGTGTCGTCAGGAATTGCTGACTCCATGTCTACTGCCATCTTCATCCTTACCGACCCAATGAGCATTCTGTAGTGATGATTGCAGCCCACTGATCAGCTCTGACATTTACTTTATTGCCTTGGTTAGTATAATTGAAAGCCAGATATCCCCTCCCTAAGTGAGAATCGTGCCCCAAACTGGCTAACTGTTGGACTGCAAAGTGACTTCCATCCAGGAAAACACAATCCGTCTCTGGTATTTCCCTTGGTCGGAATGGCAGAACTGAGGACTAAGGCCTTCCCTTCCTATCACCCGCCCTTTAAAGACATTGTGAAACTAAAGGAAGTGTTTGAGTGCTATGCAAAATAATGTGCGACAGACTTTGGTTTTCAAGGTTTGTCTATAAGTTTAAAAAATGTAATGTTGATAGTTTTCAAGAGGAACTTGTCTAAACATTGTTACACATAAGGATTTGGGACCTCTATATTCTTTTTAATAATTAAGTAATGATTGGAGTTTTGAAAGTGCCTTGAAGACAAGAGATAGACAAACACGGGCCATTGTAGAGAGAGCCATGTGCCATGGAAAATAGGGCAAAAGAGGAGAAAGCAGTGTTAACTCAGTTTATGGCCATGCTCCCTTAGCTCTGGAATTCTTTACATTTGTAGACCAGAGATGAACAGATTCTTGAGATCACCTTTTCCAGCAGTTCTTAAACTTTTTTGCAAATAGAGACTCTGTTAGATTCATATTTCCCTATGTAGTCCCTTACCTATGAAATAATAGCAATATCAGCTCTTATACTAATCATTAGCATTTTTGTTAACATTATTGTTATAACTAGATTGTGAATTTAATTAAGCAGGGATATTTGTCTCCCTTGTTGATTACTTTTTCTCCAATACCTTGAAGCAGTCCTAGCACATAGTTGGTGCTCAATAAATATGTTGAATTAATTTTGTTTATATTGGTCTAAACACTGAGCTAAAGGCTTTGTATGCATACTCTGAAAACAAACTGCATATATTACATATTCAAGAACTCACTTTTCTTTTAAAAATTTAATCAAACATACAGGTAATTGCCAGGTTGATTGAGAGATGATATGTCAAAAACAACTGCATTTTAGATAGCACATGCTGCCTTATGTGCTGTTATGTTTTGGAACTATTGAAAAGTAATGAGTTTCACAGAGATCAGAGGACTCCATCTTGGAATCATTAACACATTACATCATCCTTATTTTATGGACAAGGAAATTGAGGTCCAGGGAGGCTTAGACGCATTGCACAGGGTCACACAGCATTTCAGCAGAAGAGTGGGGACTCTGACCCTGGTCCCTGGACTCAGTCCAGTATTGAGGGATGAACGAGAAACACTGGCAGGTCTAGAACCCCAGGTAGATGCTTTTTCAAGCTTGCGGGGAAATACGAAGAAAATCAAGCACACCTGTATGTTTTCATTTGATAGGTCATTAAAGGCCTAGATTCTCATGCCAGCTGAATGACTCACTCCCCAGCCCAGAGTCTTATGATATCATTATACTCAAGTTCATTATCTTCATTTAACAAAAGGGGTAGAGATTGCTTGTAACATGTGAGCAATGGTGAGATTGAAGTCTTATCTATTGTACCCCACAGGCTGTGTTCTGAATGGGGCAGAGATAGCACCCAGAGCCCTGGCTTGATTCTCCAGACTTGCCTAAATCAGTGAGGTCACACCTCCTTCTTCCCCTGCCTGTGTCTGGTTAGATGCCACCATGGCCTGCCACCTACCCCCCACACAATGATGTGATGGGTTCTGTGACTGCCTAAAGGATGATCTTGAGTTTGTAACTTTAAACTTTAGTCTTTTAACTCTGGGTCACTTTATTCTATTAATAGTCAAAAACTTTGTGGCTCTAATGTCTATGTAATTAGTATTTTAAAACTATTTTGCGAGGCAGACAACACCAAGCCTAGACTCAACCAACTCTACAAACAAAACACTGACAATGAAAAGACAAAAAATGCAATCCAAATGAAACCACAAGAGAATCCTTCAGGAGATGAACTGAGTAATATGGAAATAATCAAACTTCCAGATGCGGAGTTCAAAATAATGATTTTAAGGATGCTTAGGGATCTTAGAACAACAATGGATGGTCATTATGAACACCTAAATAAAGAAATAGCAAGTATAAAAAAGAATCAGTTAGAGATGACAAATACAATATCAGAAATAAAGACCACAATGGAAGGAATTAAAAACAGGATAGATAGAGCTGAGGATCGAATCAGCTAGTTGGAGGACAACTGGATGAAGGCATGAAAGCAGAGAAGAAAAAAGAAAAGAGACTCAAAAAGACTGAGGAAACTGTTAGAGAGCTCTGTGACAACATGAAGAGAAATAACATCCGCATCATAGGGGTTCCTGAAGAAGAAGAAAAAGAACAAGGGATAGAGACTTTGATCAATCATTTCATAGCTGAAAACTTCCCTAAATTAATGCAGAAGAAACTCTCACAAGTCCAAGAAGCACAGAGGACTCCATTAAAGAGAAACCCAAAGAAACCTACACCAAGACACATCATAATTAAAACACCAAAGCTAAGTGATAAAGAGAAAATATTAAAAGCTGCAAGAGAAAAAAAGCTATCACCTACAAAGGAGCTCCCATAAGGATGACATCCGACTTCTCAACAGAAACACTTGAGGCCAGAAGGGAATGGCAAGAAATATTTAAACTAATGCAGAACAAGAACCTACAACCAAGACTACTTTATCCAGCAAGACTATCATTTAAAATCGAAGGAGAAATAAAAAGCTTCCCAGACAAAAAACAACTCAAGGAATTCATTACAACCAAACCAATGCTGCAGGAAATGTTAAGGGGCCTGTTGTAAACAGATCAAAGTGGGAAAAGAATATAGCAAAAAAGGAATACAGCTTTAAAGAATAAAATGGCAATAAACAACTACATATCAATAATAACCATAAATGTAAATGGATTAAATGATCCAATCAAAAGACATAGGGTAGCTGAATGGATAAGAAAATAGGACCCGTACACATGCTGTCTACAAGAGACACACCTTAGAACAAAAGGTACACATAGATTGAAAGTAAAAGGATGGAAAAAAACATTTCATGCAAATGGAAATAAAAAAAAGCTGGGGTAGCAATATAATATCAGACAAATTGGACTTTAAAACAAAGGATATAGTAAGAGATAAAGAAGGCCACTACATAATGATAAAGGGAGTAATCCAACAGGAAGATATAACTATTATAAATATCTATGTACCTAATATAGGAGGACCTAAATATATAAAGCAGACTTTGATGGATTTAAAAGGCAAGATCAACAGCAATACTGTAATAGTAGGGGATTTCAATACCCCACTAACATCACTAGATAGATCCTCAAGAAAGAAAATTAACAAAGAAACAGAAGACTTATTGGACACACTAGATCAACTCGATTTAATAGATATCTTCAGAACCTTTCACCCTAAAGCAGCAGAATATACATTCTTTTCAAGTGCTCATGGTACATTCTCTAGGATAGACCACATGTTAGGGCACAAAAGTACTCTCAACAAATTTAAGAAGATTGAAATTATATCAAGCACTTTCTCCGATCACAACGGCATGAAACTAGAAGTGAACCACACCCGAAAAGCTCAAAAATTTTCAAACACATGGACACTAAATAGCACGTTGTTAAATAATGAATGGATTAAGAATGAGATCAAAGAAGAAATAAAAAAATTCCTAGAAACGAATGACAATTAGCATACAACAGCTCAAAATTTATGGGACACAGCAAAAGCAGTACTGAGAGGGAAGTTCATAGCACTACAGGCACACTTTAAGAAGCTAGAAAAAGCTGAAATAAACAACTTAACCCTGCATCTAAGAGAACTAGAAAAAGAACAGCAAGTAAAGCCCAAATGTAGTAGAAGGAAGGAAATAATAAAGATGAGAGCAGAAATAAATGACATAGAGGCTAAAGAAACAATACAGAGGATCAATGAAACCAACAGCTGGTTCTTTGAAAAGGTAAACAAGATTGATGAACCTTTAACTGGACTCACCAAGAAAAAGAGAGAGAGAGGACTCAAATAAATAAAATTAGAAATGAGAGTGGAGAAATAACAACTGACACAACAGAAATACAAAATATTGTAAGAAAATACTATGATGAACTGTATGCCAAAAAACTAGACAACCTAGATGAAATGGACAAATTCCTTGAAACATACAATCTTCTAAAAATCAATCTGGAAGAATCAGAAAACCTAAACAGACCGATTACACCAAGTGAGATCGAAACAGTTATCAAAAAACTCCCAACAAAGAAAAGTCCGGGGTCTGATGGCTTCACAACTGAATTCTACCAAATATTCAAAGAAGAACTAACTCCTATCCTTCTCAAACTATTTTAAAAAATTCAAGAGGAAGAAAGGCTTCCAAGCTCCTTTTATGAGGCGAGCATAATTCTGATTCCAAAACCAGGCAAAGACAACACAAAGAAAGAAAATTATAGGCCAATATCTCTGATGAATATAGATGCTAAAATCCTCAACAAAATATTAGCAAACCGGATCTAATAATATATGGAAAAAATCATACACCATGATCAAGTGGGATTTATTCTGGGGAGGCAAGGCTGGTACAATATTCACAAATCAATCAATGTGATTCATCACATAAACAAAAAGGAGAAAAACCATATGATAATTTCAATAGATTCAGAAAAAGCATTTGATAAAATCCAGCACCCATTCATGATCAAAACTCTCAGCAAAGTGGGAATACAGGGAACATACCTCAACATGATAAAAGCCATCTATGAGAAACCCACAGCCAACATCATACTCAACGGGCAAAAATTAAAAGCAATCCCCTTAAGATCAGGAACAAGGCAGGGGTGCCCCCTTTCACCACTCTTATTTAACATAGTCCTGGAAGTCCCAGCCACAGCAATCAGACAAGAAGAAGAAATAAAAGGCATTCAAGTTGGAAAAGAAGAAGTAAAACTATCATTATTTGCAGATGATATGATATTGTATATAGAAAACCCTAAAGTCTCAGTCAAAAAACTACCGAACCTGATAAATGAATTCAGCAAAGTGGCAGGATATAAAATCAATACTCAGAAGTCAGAGGCATTTTTATACGCCAACAATGAACAGTCAGAAAGAAAAATTAAGGAAACAATCCTCTTCACTATTACAACCAAAAAAAATAAAGTACCTAGGAGTAAACTTAACCAAGGAGACTAAAGACTTGTACTCGGAAAATTACAAAGCATTGATAAAAGAAATCAAGGAAGATACAAAAAAGTGGAAGCATATACTGTGTTCATGGTTAGGAAGAATAAACATCATTAAAATGTCTATATTACCCAAAGCAATCTATAAATTCAATGCAATACCAATTAAAATACCAATGACATACTTCAAAGATATAGATCACATATTACAAAAATTTATATGGAACCAAAAAAGAACACGAAAAGCCTCAGCAATCTTAAAAAAGAAGAATAAAATGGGAGGTATCACTCTTCCTGATATCAAGTTATAGTACAAGGCCATTGTACTCAAAACAGCCTGGTACTGGCATAAGAACAGGCATATAGATCAATGGAACAGAACAGAGAACCCAGAAATAAACCCACAGCTCTATGGACAACTGATATTTGACAAAGGAGGTAAGGAAATACAATGGAGTAAAGACAGTCTCTTTAACAAATGGTGTTGGGAAAATTGGACAGCTACCTGCAAAAAAATGAAACTAGATCACCAGCTTACACCACTCACAAAAATAAACTCAAAATGGATAAAAGACTTAAATGTAGGCCATGAAACCATAAGCATCTTAGAAGAAAACATAGGCAGTAAGCTCTCCGACATCTCTTGCAGCAATATATTTGCTGATTTATCTCCACAGGCAAGTGAAATAAAAGACAGGATAAACAAATGAGACTATATCAAACTAAAAAGCTTTTGCACAGCTAAAGACAATAAGAACAGAATAAAAAGACAAACTACACAATGGGAGAACATATTTGACAATACATCTGATAAGGGGTTAATAATCAAAATTTATAAAGAACTTGTAAATCTCAACACCAGGAAGACAAACAATCCAATCAAAAAATGGGAAAAAGAAATGAATAGCTACTTCTCCAAAGAGTACATACAGATGGCCAATAGGCATATGAAAAAATGCTGAACATCACTAATCATTAGAGAAACGCAAATTAAAACCACAATGAGATATCAACTCACACCAGTCAGAATGGCGCTCATCAATAAAACAACACAGAATAAGTGCTGGCGAGGATGTGGAGAAAAGGGAACCCTCCTGCACTGCTGGTGGGAAAGCAGACTGGTGCAGCCACTGTGGAAAGCAGTATGGAGATTCCTCAAAAAACTGAAAATCGAACTGCCTTTGACCCAGCTCTCCCACTTTTAGGAATATACCCCAAGAACACCATAGAACGGCTCCAAAAGGAGAAATGCACCCCCATGTTTGTGGCAGCATTGTTCACAATAGTGAAGATCTGGAAACAGCCCAAGTGTCCATCAGAGGATGAGTGGATTAAAAAGCTTTGGTACATATATACTATGGAATACTACTCAGCCATAAGAAATGATGACATCAGATCATTTACAATAACATGGATGGACCTTGATAACATTATACTGAGTGAAATAAGTAAATCAGAAAAAACTAAGAACTATATGAATCCATACATAGATGGGACATAAAAATGAGACTCAGAGACATGAACAAGAATGTGATGGCAACAGGGGGGGAGGGGTGGGGGGAGGGGGCGAGGAAGGAGAGAGGGGGTGGGGGAGGGGAGGGGCACAAAGAAAACCAGATAGAAGGTGACAGAAGACAATTTGACTTTGGGGGAGGGGTATACAGCACAATCAAATGTCATAATAATCTGGAGATGTTTTTTCTCAACATATGCATCCTGATTTATCAATGTCACTGCATTAAATTTAATAAAAAAAACTATTTTGCTATATTACTGGGGGGAAACATTTCATTGTTTCACTCAGTACACACATTGGGAAAGTACGCTTTAGGAAGGTTAGCCATGAAACCATAGCTGTGTTTTTGTCTACACATTCATATACTGTAATTTGTGATTTTAATATTCTTATTTTTCTTATTTGCTTTTCCTTTTACAATGAACATGTATGTATTCAGCAGTCAACACATAAACATTTACAAGTGAATTGCTCAAATCTTAAATTAATGTTGCTCAGCATGGAAGGCTTCTGTGAATTTGTTCTATGAGATTTTGTAGTTCCTTGAGTATTGGGGCATTCCTCCCAGCAGGGAAGCCAGAGCCCCTTGGTGGCCCGTGGCTCTCCTGGAACCTAACGGGGACAGTTTGCCAGGAGGAGTAGAGCCTCCAGGACCCAGGAGACCCACGTCTGGTTTTTCCCCAGAGTCAGGTGTTTCATGAGGCTTTATTTTTGAGTATAAAATAGGAATTTCCATATTCTAATCAAAACACACACGACATCACAAAGCCAAATGTAAATGGCTCCTGACATGTCTGCTATTTAGTCATCTGCCACCGACAAAGAAACCTCTGAGAGCACAAAAACTTGGGTGCTGACTCTACTTTTCTAATTTCCTTTTATTGTAAATAATATCAAATAAGCAAGGACATTTTAGGTATTGACAGTTATAGACGGTATTTCTGAACACTTTACATTTTATTCTTACCTAAGAAGGGTCATGGGGGAGGAGAATGAGAGGCCAGATGAACAGATAAGTGGACACCTGAGCCCTAGCTTATTCTGATTGACCATTTCAGTGCCCTTATTTGCATGTAAAACATACCTTTTGACTGGATCTTGTTCATGCAGAATGTTTTATTTATTTTATTTTATTTTATATTTTATTTTATCCTTTTCCAAGTGATAGGAAGGGAGACAGAGAGACAGACTCCCGCATATGCCCCAACTGGGATCCACCTGGCAAACCCCATCGGGGGACCATGCTCTGTCTATCTGGGGCCATGCTTGCAACCAAGCTAATTTTAGTGCCTGAGGTGGAGGCTCCACAGAGCCATCCTCAGTGCCCAGGGCAGATGTGCTCAAACCAATCGAGCCATGGCTGTAGGAGTAGAAGAGAGAGAGAGTGAGAAGGGGGAAGGGGAGGGGTGGAGAAGGAGATGGATGCTTCTTCTCTGTGCCCTGACTGGGAATCAAACCTGGGACATCCACACACTGGGCTGATGCTCTACCACTGAGCAACTGTGCAGGGCCTATTTTTCTTAGGTATAAAATTATAATTTTATTTTTATTTATTAACAAATATGAAGTAGTTCTTTGTTTGCAACACCTGTCTCCCTCCCACTGCTGCACAGAAGCTTCTGCAGGCCACCTTCGGTTCACAGGCTCTTTCCTTGGGAACGGAAGGAGAGCACCCCCCATGCATTGTTCCCCCACTTCACCTGAGCCTGCAGGACTGTCTCCTGTTCCTTCAGCACTTTGGCCTGAAGTTTCCACTCTGCTGCCTGGTTCAGCAACTGTGAGAAGAATGTGAGGAAAGACTGTCAGATTATCTTTTAAATTTCCATTTGGTTGTGATTCATGTACAAAACATAATAACTTATTAGTTAACTAATTCAAGTAATTTTGGGGGGAACATTGTAAGGATCCTAAGAAATCTAAGAATACAACTAGTCTCCATAGTTGGAGTCTCATTTAAAATTAGTGGTTTTATTGGGGAATAAAAGGAAAATTATTTTTAAGTCAAGCATTAATCACACAAAATTCTACCTCCCACCAAATTCTGGAACCTTCTCTAGCAATCCTGCCCAACCATCATCTGGCCTCTACTTGACCATCTCCAGAACATCCCTATCTGGGGCACTGTTGTGAGCAACTGTTCCTTTATATTAAGCTCAAATTTAGTCTCCTAACCAGCGTTCTCCACCAAAGTGTGCGTCAGAATCCCCTAGGAAGCATGCACAAATCTGATCTCTCTCCGAGATTATGCGTTAGGAAGTTGAGGGTGTGTGATTGGAATCCATACTTTTAGCAAATACCCAAGAGGGTATTGGTGGCCCATGGATTATATTTTGAGAAACACTGTGTTAGAAACTTGACCTGGTGTCCCAAATCCTGTGCAAGGATTACAAAATAAGTCCTGTGTACATTTACAAAATAAGGTCCCTCTTTCATAAATTCACGTTTCAGATACAATCGAGGCCCTCATATGAAACAGAATCAGAACTCAGAGCTGAGGGTTTAATTTGAAAAAATTGTTCTAGGCATAAAGATGACTCAGACATGTTATTTTAATTTAAGATGGATGTTCATTTATCCATTCTAATGTAGGGCTCTGGTCCTTGTTTTGGGTGCAGACCTTCATAACAGAATTCAGAAGGGTTGTTTTGGGTGCAGACCTTCATAACAGAATTCAGAAGGGTTTGCTCTCTTTTCACAAAAAAACATATCCATAATTTGCCATATATGATTTAGAATTTTTTTGTTTTTAAACAAAAATGCTAGAACCTAAAGACCGAAAGATGCTTGTGAAGCAGCTTGATTTTTAAATTTTGTGGAGTTTTACAACTTTCTCCCAGTCTTTTATAGCTACTGACATCTAGTTTGATAACTAGTTTTTGCTCTTTGATTATATCTAGTCTTTCAAAGCATTAAGCATAATTTTCATAGAAATAGATTTCACAGTTCTTTTTTTCAGTTAATGTATAATTCTCTTGATTTACATAATACAACCCCAAGGATAACTGGAAAGAAAAGATTTGGGCACAGAGGGCTGATTCTTGGTCACCTCAGTCTTACACGTGTTGACAGTTCAGAGTGGCTTACTAGCCACAGGATTCAACATGCTGTGGACATCTGTCACTGCATTCACAGAGAGAATGGTGAATGTCACGGGTTAATCTGGTTAGTCAAGTGGCCATCAGTCAAGAAGATTCTAATGTATTTGAAGATAGGCTGATTAAAAAATTTTTTTGTATTTGTCTGTACTATAACAAAAGTGTCCATGAGCTCTATATATTACTTTCATAATAAGACCAACAACAACAAAAACTCCCAATAAAAGCATTATTTTTAAAAACTTGAAGACATCTTATTTTCTTATCCAAGTTTGTATTTTTTCCTATGGCTTGACATTTCCATTTGTAAAATATGTTATATATTCCTCCATACCTGCCAGCATGAATTATTATGGTGAAGATGCATTATTATGGAAGTGAAATAACTTGAGCAGTCCAGGCAGCTGTGAGGTAGTGTCCCCCCCTGGCCATCTGAGTGGCGTGGTGGTCGTGTACACGGCCCCTGCTTCCCTATGCGGGTTGAGGAGCCCTATTGTACCAGGTGGTCCCTGACAGACAGGAGGCAGGTGGCTGCCTGTTCTGCTTGGAGCAAAGGAACCTCCAAGCTCTGATGTTATTTCATCATTTTCAGAAAAGAAACATCAGAACTAGAAATGGGGTAGGTGGCCTGCCAGCTTTGAAGAACTGAGAGCGGCCACTTTTCTTTGACACAAAACCCACTGTGTTTTACTAAACCAGGGTAGGAAAAGAGCTAGCATGGTAGTTGCTTGCTAAGGCTGGGTCACCCCATGTCTGCCCTCAGTCTCCCTCACATGAACCTAGATGTTCCTCTGTCATGTCTCAGATGTTATAGACCAAAGATACTGATCCTATAGGACAGTGTTTTTCAACCAGTGTGCCGCAGCACACTAGTGTGCCGTGAGACATGGTCAGGTGTGCCATGGGGAAATTAAACATGGGTCCCCAAACTACGGCCTATGGAGGCTATTTATCCGGCCCGCCGCCAGCTGCTTCCATCCGAACATAAACATTCCCCTCACAATCCCTCCAGCTATCAGCGACAGGAAGAGTGGAGGCACAGGGAACGCTCACTGACCAATCACCTTCTAGGATTCATCCCGACCACTAGCGATGAACCAATAGTAGGCCGCCTCTCATCCACACCCAGGAAGGTCCCCGCTCGGGCTGCCACGCACTTGTCATTGTGTGGCCGAGGCGAGTAGTTGAAGCTGCTACTACTCCCTATGGTCCCTATTTCTAATCCTGGTCAGGACTGGAGGTAAATGTTGCCACCAATAGATGAAGCCTCAGCCTCAGCTGGTTATGTCTATCCTGATGGTGTATGTAGATATTTGACCTTTTTCTTTTTAAAAGAGGCCCCCGCAGAGGGTGATATACAATGCATCACAATGCACCACAATGTTATCTATATTGTATATGGCCTCCTGAAGGGTCATCTTCTTAAAGAGCTCAAATCTCTATATACACCATCAAAATAGACAGAACCAAGGCCCCTGCACCCAGCTGACCATGGGATTTGAACCCACAACCTCAGGGAGAACTCTAGTATTTATCAGAATCCTTACTTAGAAAGCAAACTTCTCAATCTGACAGTAGAGATGCTCTGAGGACTTATGATGTTACACAAGTACCCAACATTTTCTAAAATTGATTTTGTCCAGTCTCTATATAGAGAGAGTATTTGCCAAATTGATTTGAAACCACAACCTTAATGAAAGCTCCAGTATCTATTAGCGGGACTGTATATATGAGGGGATACATGGGACTGTATATAGGAGGGGTTACATGGGACTGTATATATGAGGTTACATGGGACTATATATATGAGGGGATACATGGGACTGTATATATGAGGTTACATGGGACTGTATATATGGGGTTACATGGGACTGTATATATGAGGTTACATGGGACTGTATATGAGGGGATGTTACGTGGGACTGTATATGAGGGGATGTTACGTGGGACTGTATTTATAAGGGGATGTTACATGGGACTGTATATATGAGGGGGTTATCCTTCTTTATTTAACTTTTTTTAATAAATATAATTTATTTAAACTTTAAATAAATTCTAACAGAGTGTCATTTTGTGTCATTTTGGTAAGTGGTGTGCCCCAGGATTTTGTGAATGTAAAAAATGTGCTGCGGCTCAAAAAAGGTTGAAAATCACTGCTATAGGAAGTATGTTTTACCTAATAGGGTCATTATACCAGCAGTGGAATATCTCTTTTATTATATGAGTAATAACTAAATCTTTTATTTCTTACTTTGAGAACTAAGTTGTAGATGATTTAATAAATTAATCTGTTTATTAAGAGCACATGAACTTCTGATTTGAGATTATTCATGGCTACTAGGTTAGGCTCTCTGAAATTCGTCCTTTTGTTGCTATATTTGAAAACCAAAGATATTTTAAAATTACTATTCCAACTAATTGAAGTGATTCTAATCTGATTTTCAGTAAAGGCAAAGCTTGTGATCAATTGTTAAATGGCCAAATTCCATTGACTGGGTCTTAAATCTCTCTCTCTCTCTCTCCAGCAATAGAAGCAAACTTCAACCTTTGCCTCTGAAACATGCCTCTGAGAGTGATGTACTATCACAGAGCCTGGGCTTGGGGGGCGGATACATTTTGGTGTACTATACATCTTGGTCATTTAGCAGTGAGTGACCTTAATCAAACAACTTGCACATCCTCTTTGAGCCTCTCTGCTGTAGAATGGCCCCCCAGCTCTCCTGGAGTATGTGGGGCTAATGAGACATCAGCAAAAGCCACCGCTCAGTCTCTTAAACCAGAAAGTCAGGAGTCATCCTTGACTCCTCCCTTTTCTCACTGTCACCATCTTCAGCTCAGTGCATTGCCTGCTGGTTTTACATTGAAACATAACTTGCATCCACATCCAGCTCTCCTTCACCTCTGCGTCCTCCCTAATCCACGCCGTTGTCACGGCTTGTCCAGTCTGCTGCAGCAGCCTCCTACCTGTCGTCTTGTTTTCTTGTCCCTCTTTTGGTCATTTTCCACCCAAGAGCCAAATTCATCTTTTACAGATGCCAAGCAGATCATGTCACTTCCTTTGCTAAAACTACCCAGTCCTTTTCCATTATTTTTAGAATAAAATCCAAACCACTTTCCAAGCCTACAAAGCTATATAGCTTGGCCTCTGCTTTCATCTCCAACTTTATTTGGAAGCTTTCTCCCACTGGGTCAACATGCTCTTGCTACCTTAACCTTCTTCTATTTCTAGAGGATGCCAACCTGGTTCCAGCATCAAGCATTCGTCACTGCTACAAACATCGCTGCTGGAGACGTCCTTCTCATAGGGGAGGGCTCAGCTCAAGCCATGTCCCCTGGGGGAGGCTTCCCTAGTAGCACTTATTATCTGAAATTACCCTTCCTTGTTTGTTTGCTTGTTAACTTCTTGTCTCTTTCTGGTTAAACTCTAGTCTTAATGATGGGTCATGACCTTCTCCATCTTGGTCACCACTATATCCCACCACCCAGAATGGTGCTTAGCCTATGACAGACACTGGGAAAAGATTTGTTGAGTGGGTACATGACTATTTCATATAGAAAGTATTTTAGGTATAGTGCCTCCTACTGAGCTGGCCAATTTAGTCTCCAGGGCAGCTCAGGCTCTTTCTCCATCGGTCTAGGGCTCTGTGGCCATTCTCAGAAACAACTTTCTCGAGGGTTCTCTGACCCAGAGGCAGAACCGACAAGCACATTGACTCAGGTGATATGTACATATTCTTTTTCACGTGTGTGTCGCTCCTCCGCTTCCTTCATCATTTCCTGCGCCTGCTCGAGTTTTGCATCCACCAGCTTCTGCTGCAGTTCTCTGTGTTTAAATATCTTGTCCAGATGCTACGGAAGAAACAAATTGCGCACATCAAGCTTGACGGGGTATTGGGGCTAAAACAATGTAAAATAAAAAAGCAATATTCATATAAACACACATTGTCTAGGTTCTAAGAGGGCAATAAACACATTGACGTCACTTATGGCTGTGTAGGAAAGCCATAAATTGGTGAAGTCCCCTTCCTTTTGCATATGCAAATGGGGTGGCAAAAGGCAAAGGTGCTAGAATTCAGCAATTGTAACTCCACAAGGTCTGAACGTTCTTTTTCTAAATTTGGTAACTATTAGATATGATGCTAGTTATTATGCTAGGCAGCACAGATAGTGACAGCACTATTACTCGGTATTTTGGCTCTTTCTAATGAATATAAAACTACTCTTAAATACAACATTAGGGCTGGCTTTAGCTCAGCGGTTCCTTCGAGTCAAGTTCACTTGCTAAATACAACATTAATACAAGTTATCACGGTGAATTCTTTTCCACATCTTCCCACTCCTGCTTCAAGGGCTGTGAGGAAGTTCTGGGGTACCTTAATGTGGTCCTGGATCAGGGACTTAGGCAGAAGCCCCCTGATTTCAAGTCTGTAGCTCTGATAGGAAAAACAAGGCCAAGGGTCACAGGGGAGTTGATCTGCAAATGTGCTATTATGTGACTCTGCACCTTTTGACCTCTCTACTAGCTTGGTGAAGAGATGCTTCCAACTCTGCTCCAGTATGGATAGTTTTCTGGTCATTAGGAGGTCCCATCGGCAAGAGGTCATGTGGAATTCTATCCTTGAGCCTTATACAGAACCAGTCCTGGAAATATACAACCAGTCTACAGGGAACCAGTCTCAGTTCCCATCTGAGAGCTTTCTGAGCAGTGTGGCTATTTTCTTTTTAGCTCCTTCCCTTTTGTTTTTGCCTGAGCCTCCACTCTGGAGCAGGGCTGATCTTCCTGACAAGATAAAGTGACCACATGCCACTTGGATTATTAGGAGGAGTTTCTTGATCTACCTAAGGGGTGCTACCGTGTGCAATGGCTCAGTTGTTTTCTCAGCATGTTGCCAACAGAACCACTTTGACTAACTTATGTTACATTTTCAAACAGAAATTTAAAATTTGGGTGGGATGAGGAAAAAAATTTGATACATCAAAATCCTAAAGGAACTTCTGGAGCAGGGGTCCCCGCATGCGGCCCCCTGAGGCCATTTATCCAGCCCCTACTGCACTTCCAGAAGGGGCACCTCTTTCATTGGTGGTCAGTGAGTACGCAAAGCGTGGTGTCGCTCACGTACAGTTCTACTTCTGGTGATGCGGGACGCACACGTCACGGCTCCAGAAGCGCGTCATATCACTTGTTACGGCTAGCAGTGACAAATATGGAACCGGACATTGACCATCTCATTAGCTAAAAGCAGGCCCATAGTTCCCATTCAAATACTGGTCAGTTTGTTGATTTAAATTTACTTGTTCTTTATTTTAAATATTGTATTTGTTCCTGTTTTGTTTTTTACTTTAAAATAAGATATGTGCAGTGTGCACAGGGATTTGTTCATAGTTTTTTTTATAGTCCAGCCCTCCAACAGTCTGAGGGACAGTGAACTGGCCCCCTGTGTAAAAAGTTTGGGGAACCCTGTTCTGGAGTCTTAAAAACATGTTCAATATTAAAATATTAATTTCGAAATAATGAAAGATCCTGATAGTCCCCTTAATGTAAGCCATGGGAAGCAAAACTCTTTTGGCTTTTGTGACCGTGGGTGATTTCATCTTATAGCCACTGCTTCCCATCTACAAAATGTGGATAATATGTCATTATCCAGTGCATAAGATTGTTGAGACAATTAAAGGACACTTTGTATGTAAAGTATAGTCTTTAGCACATGGCTCAAGCTAAGGTCTGAGTAACTAAGACCATGATAATTATAATTATTACATTATTAATACTAGTATTGACTTGTGGGGTATATAGACTACATATCCTTAATGACATGGTGACTTTTACGAGGGAATGTGTGCAGTATTTCTTGGCTCTGTAGAGAGCGTTTTAAAAAGACCAAGGATAACTGTGCTCACATCCTACCACTTTCTATTTATTGCCTTTGCTTTGCAGTGATTCCAGCGTGGAAAAAATTCCATATGACTTTCAGCCAGGTATTTTGCAATACCATCTGTTTTTATTTGGCTAGTAGGAGAAATCCAAACCTAAGTATTAATCAATTGAGAAGGCCGGTCATACCTTTCTTATTAACCATGCTGCCCACCTTCACAACCCCGATCAGGATCTATATCCAGTGCTTCTATGCTGTTTGATGTGGTTCTTACCTCCTCTCTGAGCTCATATTGATCAATGATACTTTTCAGTTTCTCTGCGAGCTCTGTGTTCTCCTGACACAGTTTCATATTTCGCTCACTCTGCTGCTCAATCTGGGCCTGGATATCCGTCAGGGTGCTCTGGAAATGATTCGTAATCTCCTTTCTTTTCTCTTCTTCCTCCCTTGCCCGCTGAAGGGTTTCCTCCTGCAGATTAAAAGAAAAATCTTTTGTTTATACTGGTTGACATACACCTGGGTTTATAGAATTCAGGGTTGGGTCCACGGAAGGAGATTCACGTGCAGGGGAAGCAGGATGGTTTTTCTCAGTTCTCTCTAGAGCTATGTTGCTCAGCCCCAAAATAAGTGTATGAGCAAAGGTTTCAGTTGTGAATACACAGTCACTCTGAGCAGGTGCAGTAAGACTCTTGAATTTGATAGCTGGTGATAAATAGGCTTGTTTTAGTGATGACTGGCCTCCTGCAGAATGAATAACCTGCAGCAGTTTCTAACAAACATGGAGTCATCTGGTTTTGATCTCTTGGCTGTGACCTGGGGAAGAAGGGCCACTCAGTTGCACTGATAGATGAGACGGCTCACGTGTTTCTTCGGCTGGTACAGAAAGAAGAATATATCCTGTATTCCTCTATAAAAGTTATGGGATGTGAGCCACATAATCGTATTACCCAAGTTTTGTAAATATAAGTGATCACAATATAAACTTTTTCTTGGTAAAAAAAAACTTTCATCAAAAAGCTTGAAAATCAGGAAACTAAAATAGCTAGAGGTCAATTACAACAATTCAAAAATGTAAAAGGAAATTTTGGAAAATATGCTGGATATTTTATTTCTGAAGAACAATCATCCCACATGTCACATAGGGTAATTGAAATGTTCCATGTAAATTTTGAATCTGAAAGCAATATTAAGTTTCAAATTTTCTTTAACTCTAAAATGAAACATCTAATTTTCCCTCTTCTGGTTTGTTAACATTCAAGAATTGGAAATTAACTTTTATGTCATTTCTGTTCTCTTTTCTCTTAAATCAAAATTCTTCCTTCATTGCTAACTACTAACAATGTACCCACATTTCCTCCATTTCTATATTGAGAATTGTTTGCTTTGTGATTGTTACTCTCATTCTTTTAGAATGAAAGGGTTTAATCTTGTTCCATCATAGCAAGATAGAGATGCTGCTGACAAGAGATACAGACATTTCAGGGTTCCTTTCAGTTCTGATTAATTGTTATTATGAAAGCCTGCTTCATTGTTGGCAAGTAAAATTATACTGCATTTAGTTGCCTACCGCCATCAAATTATGTAACAGGATTTTAAAGGAAATGATGATTTAAACAGAAGTAATTTTGTAAATCTTTATTATGATAGTAGAATAATGTGATCAAAATGAAAACTGATGCTGAACATCTATGCTCTGGAAATAATTCAAATTTGTCATTCGGTGACCTCTTTACCATATCAACATAGTTTTTTCTAACTCTAATATGACTCCTGATATCAGTCATAACTTATTCATGATATAAACATTTCTTTAGTGACAACAGCTTAGAGATTTAGCTGCACTTCCTATTCTGAAGAAATTAACTACCAGAGATCTTATTTCCCTGAACTTTGTATGCTAACACTTATTATACCTATTTTATTAAAAATGATATGGCTATTTGTTAAGAACAATCAAATATACATATAGTAGTGGTGGTTTCCTCATTGCTCCTGGTTAGTGTAGAAGTCAACAAGTTCCTCGTCATAGCATTATAGATCATAATCTGAATGTCATTTTCATTTATAACAATTCTATCCATGAATGAATAAGTCAATGGAAGAAGCATCCTGTGCTACTCAGTAACTCTGAGTTTTTCAATGGCAACCAGATACAGCAAGAAGGTATGGGTGTTATGAGGGCATTAAACAACAAACCATCTTAGCACCCATTCCTGGCCCCCAAAATGGCATCTTCTATTTTACATTAAATTGTTTTTCAATGAGAGAAAAATAAATCTAGCACAATCTTATGAAATTTAAGTAAATTGATAAAGAGAATGTAATCATTTGAACAGTGTCTGAGATAAAATTTTCTTTACCAAGCAAATTGTTCAAAATGAAAAATAATGCAAAGAAGATTGAGAGACAAAGTCTGCATACTTAAGAAAATAAACTTTGCAAGCATCGTTATCCATCTTAGAACTGGTGCCATGCCTGGCACATGATTCACAGGTGTTCAGTAAATATTTATTTAATGAATCAATAAATTATTAGTTTATATCTAGATATATGAGTAGCTTGAACTAGATTCCTGTAGTCCTTTCCACATTAAAACTGAAATTCTGTGATGACAAATTGTATTTACTCCTTTACTGAAACCATGTTGCCTGAGGCACTTAACCTATTCCTTACAGAGCTTTTTCAGTATAGCTTGAGGCTCAGATTCATTGCTTTGAATATATGTAGTACCTTGTTAAAATGAGTCCATCTCTCAGACTTTCACTGGTCCTTTTCCAAATGATTTTAAATTGTGAGGTTTTTAATTTTTTAAAAAACTCACTGAAGAATCAATTTTAATAAGAAATACATAGTAAAAGCTAAATTTTTTAGTGATGGGAAGAGCCTGCTATGCATTCTCTTTCTATGTCTTCCCAAGCTCCTAGCACATGAATTTTCACATTAGATATACTTAGGCTGTTTCTTTTTTCTTTTTTTTTTTTTTCATTTTTCCGAAGCTGGAAACGGGGAAGCAGTCAGACAGACTCCCGCATGCGCCTGACCGGGATCCACCCGGCATGCCCACCAGGGGGCAATGCTCTGCCCCTCTGGGGCCTCGCTCTGTTGCGTCCAGAGCCATTCTAGCGCCTGAGGCAGAGGCCACAGAGCCATCCCCAGCACCCGGGCCATCTTTGCTCCAATGGAGCCTCGCTGCGGGAGGGGAAGAGAGAGACAGAGAGGAAGGAGAGGGGGAGGGGTGGAGAAGCAAATGGGCACCTCTCCTGTGTGCCCTGGCCGGGAATCGAACCCGGGACTCCTGCACACCAGGCCAACACTCTACCGCTGAGCCAATTGGCCAGGGCCTACTTAGGCTGTTTCAAGAAAGCTTATTCCATGCTGACCCTTCTGCAGACAACAACTAACAACTATAAATTCTGGATACGATGTAAGAAACAACTATCTAACCATACTGGAGAGTAAACAAAATCAGGCAGATCCTAGAGAAAAGTTTACACTTGTAAAAAGGGATCGGCACATTGTAAGTTTCCCATTTTTACAGATTTTAGCTTGAGGGAAGACTGAAATTGGCAGTTGCTTGGAATGGGGAAAACTCTCATAAAAAACCTACTGTCTTTCTGGTCTGAAGAATAAGAGAACAGAGGAGAGAGAGAGTCAGAATGAGAGAGCCATAAATTCTTTGAATAAACTCTGCCCAAATCTTTGGCTAACTCTAAACTACAAATATGCATGGTAGACTCAGAGCAGTCTAGCTAGGGGAAAAGTAAATGATCTGAGATTTGAGTTGCTGCCCAAGAGAGAGAATTTGTAATTTGATTCTAACCAAGTTAATTGCTTGCTAAAAAATATTCAGCATTCTTCAACGAGTATACTAGAAATGATATTCTCCACAGCATAACAGTTACACCATCCAGGATATAATTTAAAAAGACAAAGAACCAAGAAAATATGGCCCATTCTAAAAAAAATAATAATAATCAGAGGAATCCTATTTCATAATAACCCAGATGTGGAATCTTCTAACAAGAATTTCAAAACAGGTAGTATATGCTTATTGCTATAAAAGAAAATATTATCTTAATAAATGAAAAAATAAAAAATATCAAGAGAAAAATATCTATAAGAAAGAAACAAATGGAAAGTCTGAAGTTAATGTAAATGTAAGCCATGAAACCATAAGCATCTTAGAAGAAAACATAGGCAGTAAGCTCTCCGACATCTCTTGCAGCAATATATTTGCCGATTTATCTCCACAGGCAAGTGAAATAAAAGACAGGATAAAAAAATAAAACTATATCAAACTAAAAAGCTTTTGCACAGCTATAGACAATAAGAACAGAATAAAAAGACAAACTACACAATGGGAGAACATATTTGACAATACGTCTGATATGGGGTTAATAACCAAAAAATATAAAGAACTTGTAAATCTCAACACCAGGAAGACAAACAATCCAATCAAAAAATGGGAAAAAGAAATGAATAGACACTTCTCCAAAGAGGACATACAGATGGCCAATAGGCATATGAAAAAATGCTCAACATCACTAATCATTAGAGAAATGCAAATTAAAACCACAATGAGATATCACTTCACACAGGCCAGAATGGCGCTCCTCAACAAGACAACACAGAATAAGTGCTGGCGAGGATGTGGAGAAAAGGGAACCCTCCTGCACTGCTGGTGGGAATGCAGACTGGTGCAGCCACTGTGGAAAACAGTATGGAGATTCCTCAAAAAACTGAAAATCGAACTGCCTTTTGACCCAGCTCTCCCACTTTTAGGAATATACTCCAAGAACACCATAGACCTGCTCTAAAAGGAGAAATGCACCCCCATGTTTGTGGCAGCATTGTTCACAATAGCAAAGATCTGGAAACAGCCCAAGTGTCCATCAGAGGACGAGTGGATTAAAAAGCTTTGGTACATATATACTATGGAATACTACTCAGCCATAAGAAATGATGACATCAGATCATTTACAATAACATGGATGGACCTTGATAACATTATACTGAGTGAAATAAGTAAATCAGAAAAAAGTAAGAACTATATGAATCCATACATAGATGGGACATAAAAATGAGACTCAGAGACATGGACAAAAATGTGATGGTATGGGAGTAGGGTGGTGGGGAGGGGGCAAGGAAGGAGAGAGAGTGGGTGGGGGGAGGTGAGGGGCACAGAGAAAACCAGATAGAAGGTGACGGAGGACAATTTGACTTTGGGTGAGGGGTATGTAACATAGGCAAATGTCAGAATAATCCGTGACTGTGTTCTCTGAACATATGTACCCTGATTTATCAATGTCACTGCATTAAAATTAATAAAAAAGTTAGAAAATATGAAATTTAAATATCACTGGATAAACTTAGAGAAGAATAGACATTGGAGAGGAAAGAGCCAGTGAATATTAAGGTAGACCAATATAAATGATCTAATCTGAAGATAAAAGAGAAATAGGATTGGTGAAAAACAAGAAGGGAGACTTGAGGACCAATGGAAAAATAAAATTTGCAACACACATGGAATTAGAATCATAGAAGGAAAGGAGAGAGAGAGAGAGAGAGAGAGAGAGAATGGGGCAAAAAACCATTTGAAGAAATGTCTGAAACTCCCCCAAATTTAGTGAAAGACATAAATTAGAGATACAGGAAGCTCAGTAGGTCCCAAGTAAGATAAATATGAAGAAAACCACATCTCGGCATAAAGTATTCAATGTTTCAAGAACCAAAAATCAAGAGAAAAATCCCTAAAAGTATCCAGCAGTAAATTACATATTATATACAGGGGGACAACAATTCATATTATTGTTGATTTTCATTATTGTGGAGGCTAAAATATGGAATCTATAAAAGGCTGAGTTAAAGAAAGGAAAGGGAAAATACTTGTCAACCAAGTATTCTATATCTAATGAGTATAGCCTTCAAGAAGAAAAGAAAAATAGAGACATTTTAAAGTTGAAAAACAAATCAGAAAACTGATTTCCAGCAGAACTATACTGTAAGAAATACTAAAGGAAGGTTTTCAGGCTCAAGGGAATCACACTAGACAGAAATGTAAAGCTTCAGAAGGAATAAAAAGCATCAGAAATGTAATTCTTTAGGTTAATAATAAAAAAACAGCTTGCCTTTAATTTTTAAAGATATACATACACATATACATACACAGATACATACATATAATATTCAAAGTAAAAATTGTGACACTGCTTCATGAGCTTTATTAATATATGTAAATGTAGCACATAACATTTATAGTTTAAAGGTAGGGTAGTAAATGGACCTATTTAATTGCTATGTTTCTATGTATTATATGAAACAATACAGTATTAACTCTAAGTGGACTGTGAAAAGTTAAGAATGTGTATTATAATCATAGAGAAACTACTAAAAATTCAAAGAGGTATAGTTAAAAATTCAAGAGATAAAAAGGAATTTAAAATATTCAAATAATTCTAAAGAAAGCAAGAAAAGAACAGAAGAACAGAAGCAGAGGTGACAAATTGTGACTAAATAATATAGTGGTAGATATATAGGTAACCATTCTAATAATTGCATTATATGTTAATGAACTAGTTTGCTCATTAAATGGCATATATGATAAGAATTTTAAAAAGTCCAACAATATATTATCTGTAATAGACGCACTTTAAATATAAAGACCCAGGTTAAAAATTAGTGGATAGAATGAGATATACCTTGCAAGCAATAAGAATAAGAAAACTCAAGGGGCTATATTGATATCATATAATGTAAACATCAGGATATAGATTATTACTAAAGGACATTTTATATAATAAAACATTCAAGTCATCAAAGAGACATAATTATGTATACAAATGATATTAGTACTTCAAAATACATAAAGCAAAAATTGAGATAATTAAAAAGTAGACAATTCCACAATTATATTAGAAGATTTTTAACATCCATCCCTCAAAAAATTGATAGAATGACTAGACAAAAATTTAGTAAGTATATAAATGATCTAGAGCTAATTGTTACCTATGCAACACATATCTTACAGCTGAACAGACATTCTTTCCAAGTACATATAGTATGTTCATCAAGATGGATCATATGACTGGATAAAGAAGATGTGGCATATATACACTATGGAATACTACTCAGCCATAAGAAATGATGACATTGGATCATTTACAGCAAAATGGTGGGATCTTGATAACATTATACAAAGTGAAATAAGTAAATCAGAAAAAAACAGGAACTGCATTATTCCATACGTAGGTGGACATAAAAGTGAGACTAAGAGACAGTGATAAGAGTGTGGTGGTTATGGGGGGAGGGGGGAGAGGGAGAGGGAAAGGGGGAGGGGGAGGGGAACAAAGAAAACTAGATAGAAGGTGACAGAGGACAATCTGACTTTGGGTGATGGGTATGCAACATAATTGAACAACAAGATAACCTGGACATGTTATCTTTGAATATATGTATCCTGATTTATTGATGTCGCCCCATTAAAAAAATAAAATTATTAAAAAATAAAAAGATAGATCATATATTATGGGCTATAAAAATTAGGACTTCTAAATAACCGATGGATCAAAGAAAAAATCAGAAGGGAGGGAAATTATGAAATATTTTAAATTACAATCCTGATTTTTGTTACTTGAAATATTCATGACCTTTGACAACTAATTTGGGTCTCAGTTTCTTCAATAAAATGGAGATGTTAACCTTCATAGAATTGTTGTGAAGATTAAATAAAATAATGTATATAAAGCATTTAACACAAGTCCTGGTATAATAATGATACTAAATTTCATTGTCCATACCTGGAAGCTATTCTTGAGGGTGTATGGGTATACCCCCAGGGTTCCCCGCCCCTTCCATTATTCTATCTTTGAATGCCACCCAAACAGACCGTGACGCATTATTCCACTCTTCAAATATCTTTGCTGACAAACCTTCCTGCTATATCTGATTTAATTTATCTCCTTCCTATAGAGTACTACTGAAAGCCAGGAGAGTGCTATTACATGAACATTTATCTTGAGTTGAGGATGAGTCTCCCCTTCCGAGACTCCCATCTAACTTGGGTTTTGATTGTCCCGAGAACAATGACTAAAAGAATGCCAGAAGCCCGTTTCCTTACAACTCATAATTTAAGAGTTAGAGTTCATCACCCTGGCCTCCCATTGCCCAGATACCAAAAAGCAATTTTTCCCCCTAACTTTATTATAAAACCTCAGCCATGATTTTAATCTATTTCTTGAAATATTTCCTTTTAAACGTACGTAATAATAACTGTCCCAGGAATATTGGTGTCTAATTCTGGTTTGTCGACAGCTTTAGGAGCTTCAGCTGGAAAGGGGATTGTGGGCGCACGCAGCGTTAGCTCGGAGAGCCCCGCATCTGGCTTCTTCGCATGGAGCTAGCGTCTGTGTGTAATCAAACGAACCACACCGCGAGAGGCTTACGCTGTAGTTAATGAAACCCATGCAGACTAAATGAAGTGGTCAGTCTATTATTTTTAGATTGAATAATTAAGTCTGAAGAGCTTCCGTGTTTTCTCCAGTAGCTTCTGTTTTCGAATGACTATTGACATTTTGGCTCTCAATTTTGCTTTACGCTGTCAATTAGCTTTGTGTCAATTTATTTCATTTCATGCAGATTTCATTATCATAAAAATTGTTGCCCTGACTTACAAGTTTGTATTTTAAAGGGCGGAACGAAGGCCTACCTTAGAAAACAAAACGGAACAAACTCAACGTAAGAAAAAGGTAAGGCGAATGGCATGCACTTTACTAAGGGCCTCTTCTGGAACTATGTGGCCACCATACGTCTGTGTCCTCATTTAATTTTTTCCCAACCACACAGGGAAGTTGGTATAATCCTCATTTCATCGATGAGGAAACAGGCCTGGGAGGTAAAATAATTTCTTGAAGGTCACAGGCGAGCAAGTGGCAGGGCTAGTATTTGAACCCAAGCCTCTCTGATTCTGAACTCACGCTCTGTTCTCGAGTAGCAGAGGCCGTGTCTATGCCGCATGCAAGAAGGTGTGTTATGTGGGCCCGGGGGGCACGTACCTTCAGTGTCTTGTTGTGTCTCTGCAGCTCCCGACACAGACTCTCCAGTTTGCTTCGGGCGAGGATGGCTCTGCTGTGTTCACTTTGTAACTGGTCCTTTTCCTTTTGGATTTGTACCTGTTTCTTTTGTAGGAGCTTTAATGTCTTTTGCTCGGTGCGATGTTCATCCAGCTAGACAGGGGCGTGAACATGTGAAAGAGGAGGGCAGGAATCTCTTTTGAGTTAACAAAGAAAAAAAAAAAGGAGCAAAAGAGGAAATGCCTAAAGATCCCTTGTGGTTGTTTGGAAACCTTTCCTTTGCTATGATCATTGTCCCTCTGGAATCAAATAAGCCTCACTAATGTTTGTACTTTGTAGTACTTATAAGTATGGCTTTTGTAGCATAACATTTATAGGTCTTTCCTTATCATCACTATTATTGCTGCTCTCTTCTTTTATCTTTTTTTTTTTTCATGGTCTAGAAATAGCCTTAGGTTTCTTGAGTCTCTCTAACGATACCAATCAATATTAGAAAGGCATGTCTCAGAATATGTAAACCGCCAGCAGTTGTAATTAGTGCCTTGCACAGGGAGTGGGGGGCAGTAGGCAACAGTGTGTCTGCGTGGTTCACCTTTAGTTACCAATATTCTTTCTCAAAAGAAGCTTATAGTGACTATTCTAAGGAGTAGCAAAGAGAAAAGCAGCCTCCCTGGTAAAAGAAGATGAGGAGATGAAGTCTGTGGGTTGTGAGAGAGGGAGAGAAGAGAAAGAACCCCTTGGCTATCTAAGCTTTGACTGTTTGTCACCAAAATTTCAGAAATAGCCACTGCACAACTTAACAACATGAAGGACTAGTATCTGGAACGTGCCCTGTTCTCTGCCCACTGTACCCCATTTGTGCTGATGGTGAGTAAGTCATGACACTTGTTCTGTTGAGCACAGGTGGGGCCTCTTCCCACCCTCGTCCAGCAGCCGTAGCTAAGTGTCAGGAGCGGCATGGAGAGCGGAGCCAGTGCATTCCTGGACTTTCCATCCCAGGATACTGAGGTTCTGGGGTAGGGTTGTCAGATAAAATGTAGGGCCAACTAACTTTAAATTTTAGATAAATAAGGAATACATTTTTAGTAAAGGCATATCCAAAATATTGCACGGGACTCACTTTTACTAAATAAATTTGTTGTTTGTTTACCTGAAAAGTGAACTGGACATTCCTTATTTTTATTTGCTAAATGGGGCAATATTTTTATGAAATTCTCATTGGGTTGGGGCAGTTTGGGGATCAACCTTCAGAAGCCGCCAGAGACTAGCATAAGCATGTTCTAGGAGTGTGGATCTCAGGCTGACGGTCACTGTGAGGACATGCTAGTGTCAGTCCTCTGTCCAAAGTCATTTCCTCTGCTGAAATGAGTCCCTGATTGCCTGGATGGTGCTTCAGCCAAGAACGTGCTTGTCATAATAATGACCTTGTTGGCTAAGGAAGAGGAAATGCCCTGATAACCCCTGTGCTTCAGGACCCTGAGTGTTCTGATGCCTCACAGAGACTGAGGCAAGTGGATACATGCGACGTGAGTGCTGATATGTGTCTCAGTTATCCTGTCTTGAAGAAGCATTTGTTCTTTCTGAACTTGCTGGATGGGACTGTCACACCTTCTTCAGTTCACAAATTATTTTATTCCAGTCACATTGAAATATCAGTGATAAACATTCACCACATTAAGGTGCAGATATTCCTACATGATATTCTATCTTCATACTTAAGGGAAATGTATAATTATCAGTGAGAATTAGGACCAGGAAAAACTAGGCCTATATTACTACAGATATTGATTACAATTGATACCCCTCTTGATGTTCAATTGAAAAATCAGTGATACTTTATTATCTATTTTTCATGCTCACCTCCTGTTCACAGGATATGTGAGGTCCTTTCATTTGATACCATGTTTATTAGATAGGGGTGAAACTTCTCATGCTTATGTTTAGACTTGAAATGACCCATTGTCCTTTCTTGAAATGTATATATTGTTATTACTATTACTGCCTTCATGGCTTAGCCTTTACCTTTTGAAGATTAAACCCTATGTCAGGGTTTCTCAGCCTTCACACTATTGACATGTTGGGTCAGATAATTTTGTTGCTTGAGAGCTATTGTACAGAATTTCTGACTTCCAACCACTAGGTGCTGGTAGCACCTCCTCACCCCCCAATTGGGACATCCAAAATATCTCCAGACAGGTATTGGCAGTTGTCCCATGGTAGACAAAGCCGCCCCCTTGGAGAGAACACTGCCCTGTGATTTATCTGAGCATCATTAGGAGGGTACCACACCTGTGCCTCACAGGTTGGAAGAGAGAGTCTGTGCCTGCCCATCAACCATTTAATGACGGTTTACTCAGGATCGTATACATCTGAAATTGAGTGAGGTCTGTCTTGCTTTGCTCTAAATAAAAACCCGTAACTCTCTGATAATTTTTTATTTTAGAGTGTGGCAAATTTTGTATAATTACTTCAGACTTATGTGAAGCCATATGGGATTTCTTGATGAATGAAAACAAATATATTGCAACTGAGTCAGCTTCAGTCAGATGCTGGCTTTGTGACTTAATAATGAATGCACCTGGACACCATTCTGGACATTTATGACAGGCATGTAGGAAGTTTCATCTGCAAGTTCTCTTGTTCTCTCTTTTGCATTATTAAGTTTAAAAAGTAAAGTTAGAGCCAAGAACTCACATAGAATGGTATTAGTGATGTGACCACATTAAAATTGAGGATATTTGCAAAAAAATATTTCTCCTAGCTTACTTCTTAAGTAGTCATGAGGTGTCCTTATTTATTAATGAATATGATGGTAGGTAATATTACAAAATTCCGAACCTGTAAGGATGAGGGCACTAGACTGGCAGTTTGATTCACAGCTTTGAATTTGATGATTTAATGCTAATACTTATATTTCAGACGCTTTCTATATTAATATCCAAATCAGTGAGCAGGGAAATAGGTTTTAGTCTTCAAGTAAAAGGTTGAAATTTCTCATAATTTTTTTCTTTCTATTAGGAAATTAATGGGGTTTTCTGGGTCAATTTTCTCCTAGTCATTTTTTTCTAGAATGATCTTTGGGGTCTTAAGGTTTATTATTAGACTTGATACAAATGCTAAAGTATAGTAAGTAATACTTGGATTGAGGAGGCTCCCTGGAAAATAACCTCTATAGGCATGACTATTTGGCTTGGTGGGTGGGTAGGTGCAGGGAATTCTCTGACACCAGGGTGAGCAGCCCAGGCTTAGAAGGAAATCTTGGGCAGACTGGAGAAATGATTTTTCTTCACTGTCCTGCTGTGGGCTGCCAAACCCGAATGGCTTCCTGTGAGAGTCTACAATGCTGCCGAGTCCAGCCGAGGATGGAGCGTGGCACTAGAAACTGAGCGTGAATGACCTTGATATGAATAGCAACATTGAAAGGGGCGAAGGGAAAATGATGTGGAAAATACCGAAAAGAGCAGGATGGACCAATGTGAATGGGAACCTTATTTTTTTTTTTTTTTGGAAAAATATTATTTTTGACACCTAACTTATTTTATAGCATTGAAATTACTCATCAGTGGTTGACAGACAATGTTAATAAGTTACGATAAAATGGATACACTGATATTTGCTTCATAAATTTCTACTATTCTTTTGGAAGGTAATATTTCCATTAAAAAAGCAAAAACAAACAAAAGGCATTTATATTGTTTGATTTAGTAATCCCAATCCTGGAACTTTCCCCCAATATCATAAGCAACAGAGAACAGGAACAAATAAAAAATGTTCCCTGCAGCAAACAGTGGAAGGAATCTTAAATGTCCCAGTAGATATGGACATTTAATGGAAAATGACAACGCTTTTGCAAAATATAATTATAAAGATTATAAACTATATAGGAAAATGTCTGTCGTATGAGCCAAGATATCAGATTCCAAATTTCAGGTGATCCTTGAACACCGTGGGTTTGCATTACGTGAGTCCATTAATATGTGGAATTTTTTCAGTAAATGTGTATAGTACTGTAAATGAATTTTCTTGCCTTTATGATTTTCTTAATAACATTTTCCTTTTTTCTAGCTTATTTTAAGAATACAACCTATAATGTATATAACATCCAAATATGTGTTAATTGACTTATTGGTATGGCTTCCAGTCAACAGTAGGCTATTCACAGTTGAGTTCTGGGAAACTAAGTTATACACGGATTTTTAACTGTGCAGAGGGTTGGTAGCCTAACCCGTGTGTTGTTGTTCCAGGGTCAGTTGTACATGTACCTCGTGATGGTATTTATAATAAAAGGTGTTCCTGCATAGATAGCAGAACTGGAAAAGAAGATGGATAAATCAGTTTGTGTTTTAGGTGATGGGATTAGAGATATGTTCACTTGTATTGTGTAGTCAGCAATTTTCTTATACCATCATGATGTGGTTTGTGTAATTGAAAAATAATAAGTATTGTTGGCAGACTTAGGCAATCAGCTGTCACTTGGGGTTTCAGAATTTCTGTAGCTCTATTGCATAGGCAATTCAGCATAACAGGATGCGTCAGGATAAATGGAAGAGAGACAAGAACAACAGGGATTATATAGGACTGGTGTTAGAATGAAAAGGAAAGAAAACAGGTCACTCACTAAATTCTATTCCACCAATAAGGATAAGATGTAACCAGGGACCCAAAGGGTTTGTGGACTTGAAACTTATTCTATTTTGGAGGCCTTCTTTTTAAAAACATAGAAACCAAAAAATTACGAGAGAGATGTATGCCCGGGGCTTCGAGGGGCCCCCGCGGGGGGAGAGGCCCTGGCTCTTAAGCTTCTTTGGCTGCAGGTCAGTCACCCCTGGGAGCAGTCAGCCTGCTGCCTGGAGGAATTGTGTGGCTGTGTGTGTAGATATGTTTCACTCTGCCACATCTTCTCTAAAAGAAATAGTAAGTAAAAAAAATTTTTTTTTGTATTTTTCTGAAGCTGGAAACGGGGAGAGACAGTCAGACAGACTCCCGCATGCGCCCGACCAGGATCCACCCGGCACGCCCCCAGGGGCGATGCTCTGCCCACCAGGGGGCGACACTCTGCCCACCAGGGGGCGATGCTCTGCCCCTCGGGGCGTCGCTCTGTTGCGACCAGAGCCACTCTAGCGCCTGGGGCAGAGGCCAAGGAGCCATCCCCAGCGCACGGGCCATCTTTGCTCCAATGGAGCCTTGGCTGCAGGAGGGGAAGAGAGAGAAGACAAAGAGGAAGGAGGGGGCGGTGGAGAAGCAAATGGGCGCTTCTCCTGTGTGCCCTGGCCGGGAATCGAACCAGGGTCTCCCGCACGCCAGGCCGACGCTCTACCGCTGAGCCAACCGGCCAGGGCAAAAAAAAATTTTTAAGAAAAGAAGAAATGAGAGAAAAGCACATTGCCTCACTTCACTTGAGAGGCTGCCAGGTCTCAGCTGTGGGCTTCTCACGCCCTGGGGCAGCACACAGACCTCTGATGTCCTCCTCTCCTCTCGTGAGTGTTTGTAAGGGTTCATTGAAACCAGACATGCTGGCTTTGCTAAGCACCCCACTTTCCCAGTCTGCCCGAGGTCGGGGTTCTGGTGAGGAAAGAACGCACAGCATGTGTCTTTGTCTGGGAGTGACCTTCTTCCTCCTGGTAGCCCTAACTTACTGAGAGGGAGACTGAATGGGGAGGCCCTGGAGCAGGGCACAGCACCAGTCCACATCCAGCGCTTTGCCGTGCAGGGGAGGGGAGGAGAGTGTAGAACAAATGGAATAAATGAATGAATAATTAACTAACGAACTACCTAACTAAAAGTCATCAAGATCAAGTGAGAATGTCTCACAAACTGAGTGTGTGGGATGAACTCAACCCTCTGCTTTTTTACCCTCCAACAACCTGGGCACAGAACAGAATGAAAGTTTGCTTTTACGTTGAGTGTATTTCTGTTTTATTGCAAAGCCAAAAAAAAAAAAAGTTTAAAATATCTACAATTTACAATTATCTATAATTCTCTCTTCCATCCTCCAAATTATCCACTTACAGAAGGTGGGTAGACTCCAACACTATCCTCTTTCCCTTCTGCTCTTACTCCTCAGTTTTTCTGTTTCTTTTTCCTTTAAAAAATTCTGCTTTTATGAAGCTTTGGCTTGTCTGAGCTAACCAGTTATGGTCTGTAATGGTGTACCCCAAAACTAGCAGTCTCCTTGTTTCAGCTCTAACCAGAGCCTGATTCTTTCTGACAAAAAGACTTAACCAAAGATCTTACCAATTCAGGCCTGACCTGTGGTGGCGCAGTGGATAAAGCGTCGACCTAGAAATGCTGAGGTCGCCGGTTCAAAACCCTGGGTTTGCCTGGTCAAGGCACATATGGGAGTTGATGCTTCTAGCTCCTCCCCCTTCTTTCTCTCTGTCTCTCTCCTCTCTCTGTCTCTCTGTCTCTCTCTCTCTCTCTCTCTCTCCCTCTCTCTCTCCTCTCTAAAAATGAATAAATAAAATAAAAAACAAAACAAAAAAATATTTAAAAAAAAACCAACAAAAAACAAAAAACAAAGATCTTACCAATTCAGCGTACTTCTTGAATAAAAAATCAAGCTTTTCTTCAGGCGTTTGCAGCTTGTTCAGGTTTTGCATCAGCAGGTTGGCTTCTTTGCCTTAAAATATAACGAAAAGTATAAAGATGTTTTTGAAAGTAAGTGCTGAGCTTGAGGTCAGATGCCCCGGGCTACAGTCTCAGATTGCCCATTCGCCAGTTGCTCCTCATCCCCGACCAAACCACTTACCCTAGCTAAGCCACAATATAATTTTCCTTTCCTCTTAGAAGGGATGACACCCACCTTACAGAGTAAGTGAGGATGAGTTGGGAAGTCTGTGAAAGTTTGTGGCGCGGGGTCGGGCTAATGGCAGAGTCTCAACATCACAGTCATCCCCGGGAATCCATTTTTGTCAACCCGCCCATATTCTAAATGTTCAAAGAATTTCAAATAATTTGAAAATATTTTTTAAAAAACACTGACTTTATGAAAGAATAAGTCATCCATTTCCCCATGTTTTTTTTTTTTGTTTGTTTGTTTGTTTTGTATTTTTCTGAAGCTGGAAATGGGGAGAGACAGTCAGACAGACTCCCGCATGAGCCCGACCGGGATCCACCCGGCACGCCCACCAGGGGCGACGCTCTGCCCACCAGGGGGCGACGCTCTGCCCCTCCGGGGAGTCGCTCTGCCGCGACCAGAGCCACTCTAGCGCCTGGGGCAGAGGCCAAGGAGCCATCCCAGCGCCCGGGCCATCTTTGCTCCAATGGAGCCTTGGCTGCGGGAGGGGAAGAGAGAGACAGAGAGGAAGGGGGGGGGGTGGAGAAGCAAATGGGAGCTTCTCCTATGTGCCCTGGCCGGGAATCGAACCCGGGTTCCCCGCACGCCAGGCCGACGCTCTACCACTGAGCCAACCGGCCAGGACCCATTTCCCCATGTTAATTAATTATTTTTAAAAAAGAAGCAGCTCATCAAAATTTCTGCTTTGTGCTATAATCCCAGAACAAAGCAGAGAAACTGGACAGTTCTGTGTTTTGTAGGTTTTTTTTTGATGTTCCTGTTCTTTCAGTACCCCTTTCCTTTCTTTTTTTTTGGGGGGGGGGGACCTGTTCTCTTGTTTCTGTGCACGAGCTCACTCCATGAGTTTTGGGTGGGAATAACGCTGATCTTATTTTCTACCAGGCAGAGAATGAAATCAGTAGATGGAGAGAACGGACCAGTGACACGCAGGGTCTTTTCCAGGCTGTGTTTCCTCTGGTTACAGGTTCGGCCTTCTTGGGCCTTCCCTTCTTCTCCCTCCGCCTTCATCTCTGTGGGCAGTTCCGTTTTCTGTTCCCAGTTGGAGTTTATGTTACATTTAAAAACTCATCTGTTCACGATTATTTGATGTTAAGCCTCAGATTCTTTCTTTTCCCTCCCCCCCCCCATTGTTCTTCCTTTTGTCTTTTTCAGCTCAAACTGCCCAATTTGCCTGTCTGTGGTACCCAGAAATCTTGTCTTTAAAGTAGGCTGCGTGGAGGGAGGGGGGAGAGGGAGGCTTACCTGTCCCATTGAGTATATATTTTCAAAAGTCTGATGAAGGTGGAACAGAGTGACAATCACTCTGTCTAATCGGGGTAGAGAGGTCAAGCCACACAGTAGAGCCCACGTTTCCTGATATAAATCTGCCTGGAATATGAACAACTTTGACAACCTTTCCCTCAAGAACAGGCATTTCCTGTTTGCTGAAATGTTTGCTTTCATCCTGGACAGGCAGATAAATCGTGGAATTAGGGCTGCCAGATGCATCATGGGACATGGGATGTAGTTGTTCTAAAGTTTTTATGCATTGTTTATTGGAAATTAAAATTTTCCTGGGCATCCTTTGTTTTTGTTTGCTAAATCTGGTGACTCGCATGGCATCAGAGAACTTTAGGTCTAGAAAAGAACTTCAAAGAGCACACAGACAACTGGTTAATTTTACAGATAAGAATCCAAGGCCCAGGGAGTCCAAAGTGACATGATTACTTCTGGCAGAGCCAAGACTGGAATCCAGAGTTTGTTATTGCTCTAAATCACTTCTCTCCCATGTGGAATTTTGATGCCAGGGAAACCAAGAAAAATAAAAGGAAACGTCTTTTGAAAAAAGAAAAAATGACCTCATCCCTAACAGCTGGTTTCGTCTATCTCTGCCCAGTGAGTCAGTTCAGATTAGAGACACGGCCTAAGACAGGGAGAAGGTGGGCAGGAGAGGGGCCTCACCAGCTCTCCAGTTGTGGCCTGGCATGACACGCTGCCTTGGCACTGTCAGTCACTGCGGCTCCACCCCCACTGGGCCTGGGCTTTGCATTATCTCTCTAGCAGCGGGGGTGAATTGGTACGGTACAGGTCAGGCCGTCACTTCAGTCTTGTCTTCAGTCTGTGGAAAGGTGCCCACACACGAAGACAGCTGTCCTGAGTTAGTGTCATCTGTTGAAGGCAAGACACTGGACTGTGGACCGGATTTGGTCTAGTTTCCAGCATGGTGTTTGGTCCATGACAAGTGCTCAGTGAATGTCAGTAATCATGGAACAAGACAAAGCCATCAGGGCACACTAGCATCATGTCGATCAAATGAATACTGTCTTGAAGACAACTGTGCGTTTGACCATGGGAAAGCTAGATGGCATTTAGCATGTGCTGGGATACCTCACAGTGCAAGTACCAGCACGTAAAACCATTCTATCTCACTCGGGGGAGACAGAAACTCTTGAGTACTTGAATGAGTCCAGTGGCTCTCCCTCTCATAGTAAGTACCTTTCCTCCTACTTGTTTCGTGTAACTGTGAGAAGAGGTTTTTTGTTTGTTTGTTTGTTTTTTATCATCCATTCATTGAGGTATCTTCTCATATACAGTTATTTTGCATAGAAGGTTATCAAAGCATCAAAGCATCAATCAACCTTTCAAAAGGGGTTGCTCCCTTCAACAAAAACAATCTAAGAAATCAGAATCAGGCAAGTGTATAATTCATAAATTTATGATATCAGAGAACTTAGATTTTAAACTTCCATTGATTTCACTGGACTGGAGTGGTATGTGGGATTTTCACAGAGGAGGGGGATAGACAATGAGGTTTGCTCATCTAAGAAAGGCTGTAATTACAGTTCCATGGAAATGGGGTCACTTGGTGACAGTGTTGGATACAAGAGGAAAATTTACTTTATTCAGGGATATTTATTGGGAGGGGATGACCTGCCTTCTCCCCAATGTGTCATTTTAAAGCAACGTAATTGTGAGGTTAGTTATAAAAAGAAGTCCTCATTAAAGCCAGGGAAGGTGTGTGACAGCATGTGGCCACCGTGCTACAGAATGCTCAGTCTGGCTGTAAGTTTACACAAAAGCAGAACCACCTGTGCAGCAAGAACAGCCGTGTCACCTATGGCGAGGGCTGTTGGCCCCACTGTAGACTGAGGGAGTACTGGAATATAAGGAAAATTATTTCTACATCAAGGAAATTAAAAACCTTAAATTGAAGGAATGAAGTTAGCTATACGAATGTGGACTGGGATTTTTCTTAAACTTGTAGCGTAGTGATAACTATTTATACAAAGTTTGGTGACAAATTATGTAGATTTAGTAATGATTGTTCAAAACTATGCTTTTTCTCTTCCCAAATTATCTTTTAGAACTTTGGGGCCAAAATGTGGTTTTGGACGCACATGTGCACCTTTTTCGTCCCTCCTGATTTCCAGGTGTGGTGGGAGAAGCTGAAAGCAGGACAGAAAAGACTGTGAATGGTTTTTTGTTTTTTTTAATGTTAGACCCAGAATCATATTTCATTGTTAACTATGTTTTCCCTCTAACATAGTTTAAAGATAATGAGTGTAATACAAATAATTCCCACGCAGCTATAGATAGCTTTTAAGGGAAGTTTGTATGTATGTACACAGATAGGAAGGATAGTATAGTTAAATTCACACTGAACTCAGGTTGGGGAACCTGGGTTCTAAAACTGACTGCCTAGTTAGTCAACTGCTTGAGTTGCCTTTTTTATTTACATTTATTTATTTATTTATTTATTATTTTTAGGTGTGTGTGTGGGGGAGATAGTGAGGCAGATTCACACATGCTTCCGGATCAGGATCCACCTGGCAGCCCCATCTGGGGATGATGCTTGTGTACCAAGCTATTTTTAGCACCTGAGGTTGGTGTTCAAACCAATTGAGCCACTGGCTGCGGGAAAGGGAGAGAAGGGGTAGAGAAAGGAAGGGCAAAGTGGATGGGCACAAAGTGGATTGTGCCCTGACCGGGGATCAAACCCAGGATGTCCATATGCTGGGCTGATGCTCTATCCACTGAGCCACAGGCCAAGGCCATGTAAGTTTCTTTCTTTCTTTTCTTTCTTCCTACCTCCCACCCTCCCTCCCTGTGTCCCTCTCTCCTCCCTCCCTTCCTTCCTTCCTCCCTTCCTTCCTTCCTTCCTTCCTTCCTTCCTTCCTTCCTTCTTTCCTTCCTTCCTTTCTTCTCTCTCTCTCTCTCTTTCTTTCTTTCTTTCTTTCTTTCTTTCTTTCTTTCTTTCTTTCTTTCTTTCTTTCTTTCTTTCTTTTTCTTTTGTTTCTTTTTCATTTTTGTTTTACAGACTCTTAAACTCTCTGGACCTCATTTTTCTGTCTATAAAATTAGTGGGCTGCCTGACCTGTGGTGGCGCAGTGGATAAAGCATCGACCTGGAAATGCTGAGGTCACCGGTTCGAAACCCTGGGCTTGCCTGGTCAAGGCACATATGGGAGATGATGCTTCCTGCTTCTTCCCCCCTTCTCTCTCTCTGTCTCTCTCTTTTCTCTCTCTCTCTCTGTCTCTTTCTCCCTCTCTCTCTCCTTCCTAAAAATGAATAAATAAAAAAATAAAAATTAAAAAAGTTAAAAATAAATAAATAAATAAAATTAGTGGGCTGACTACACGGATTCTGACTTTAGCCCCTAAGATTTGATGAGTCTGTGACTGAAATAGCTGGATTAGCTTGAATTAGATAACAGCAACAAAAAATAACACTGTTTGGTCAGCACATTTGTTTACCTCAAATGTTTTGATCCACTTTTAAAATTTGTAAAGAATTCTTACCCTTTACTGTCAATGCGGATAGTCAGGTTTTTGTTTGTTTTATTAACTATATCAGTTTTGAAAATATTGTCTTCCCTGTATTTTCTAGTCACATTGTTTTCCATTCAGCTGACATTTTACTTCTCTTGTATTTTAGTCACCTTATTATACGTAATTGGAACGTTGGCTTCTCCCTCATTTGGAGAGTGGACCTGGACTTCTTAGCAGCTTGGTTGATGATGTGTTTAAACTACTAGCAGTTTCTTGGCTATAACTATCAAGGAAATTTTTTTTAAAAAACAAAAAACATTAAGAGTCTAATAATGAGGAGATTATTCCATGGAAAACAAAATAAAGCAAACCTTATAACAAAAAAGAAACATATTAGAAAGAGCAGTAAGACATGAATGTGGTCCCAGCTTTGCTCAGAAGGGAGAACTAATTATTTTGCTCCAGACGTATTTTTCTTTCTCCTCCCACCTACTTCTCTAAACCCTCCTCTCCTTTCAGGGTCTGGCCCAGATTTTGGCTTCCCTATGAATCCACTGTAGCCCTTGCGTCTCAGCTGATTCTTCTTCCCCTTGTATTCACCTAATCTCCTACTGTCTGTTCAGGAAATATTGCATTTGTTTCAAAGCAGTAGTTTATTTCCCTCTCAGAGTGAAACTGGAAATCAAGCTAAAATGGGTGAAACAGACCATCTACAAAAAAGTGACCATTCTAAGGCAAAGTATGTAAATGGCTGAAGACATTTCAGAATCCTAATGTCCTATTCAAGGTGCACTTCAGAAGGTAGAACTGAAACTCGCCTGTAACTAAAAGGATGAAACACATTAAGTGAGTTAAGTAGATGCTCCTCAATCAGTATGCTGATTATTTTTTATTCTTATATATATTTGGTTCTGCAATATTAAATAACGTCGGTTTGTCCCCTTGCTTTTTTTATGACTAATCTCACAATCACAATCAACTAGTTGAATAACCATATATATATGGTTAAACCTCTGTGGGCTTCAATTTCCCTATCTATGAAATCAGTGAAGTGGCTAGTTGGATTTTGGACTCAGAATAGACCTGTGATTGACTCTGTCTTTCTCTTGGGTTTATACTTCAAACTGATCTCCTACTCAGTGATTGACCTAAATATCAGAAAGTATATTACATTTTATCCTTATTTTGTGCTTATTACTATGCAGTGCTTGTGCAGCCAATGTAATGTAAACAGATGAATGATTAGTAAGACACTTGTGAGCCTGGGGCATTGCATTAGGGAAGCCAGGAGGGTATTTTAGATGCTAACAGGACATATCATGGTGCTCTCTGATGGGGAATCTGCTTTTCTTTCTTGCAGTTCCAATGCCAAGGAGAAAGTGACTCGACTAACTGAAGAGATTTTAAAATGTTACAACTGCTCTGGCGTATAGTGTGTTGATTGTGGAAGGGTATGCAGCCTCTACAGGAAAAATGAGTCCTGAGTGCTTGGGTTGTAGAGAAATTTTCCAAATCTACAGACGTGTTCTGTGAAAGAAGCATATTTTGGTCAAATAAGTTTAGGAAATGTTGTAAACCATGGCCATCATTGTTGGAGATCATCATTAATGTCTGTATTAAAGATCAGAGAATTCTGGCAGTAGAAAAATTTTAACTTGGTCTGAAATCTCAAATAGCCCAAAGTTGGAAAGTTAGAGAGTCAGAACATTTCAGTATCTTAAAAGTACCATTAAAGCAAGTGTTGTCCAACAGGCATGTACTAATTAAAAACTTATCTTTAATCAAATGCATAAGTGAAATCTAAGGCTATATCTTCAGGTATGGGTAGAATGACTTAATACAAAATGACTTAATACAATTCTGTAAAAGGTTCAGATAGATTTTAAAAGAAGACCACAGCTGACACTTTACATTTTCTCTAAAGGATAGCAGAAGCACCTTTGGAAGCATCAGAACCATTGTTTCCACATCTGTTTGTGTCAAAATTAGAACCTTGGCTTTAATCCAGACCCACCAATTCTAAATCGCTGTGCTACGGAGCAGCGGTTTTTTTTTTTTGACAAATTCTGTATTTGATTCTAACACACTCACGGTGGAAAACCATTGGTGTAGATGACAGTGCAGAGCCATGGAATTGATAAATGGCCAAGAAGCCTATTAAAATCACCTGTAGACAACTGAAATAACTTTCAAAATGTTGGTTACTACATATTTAGATTAGCCTAAAAATGTTTTTTTTTTTTTTTTAACTCATATTGTAGTTGAAATAGTACAGTGATATGCTGGTGGTGTTCAGATGAATGGCCTGTGTCTAACTGAGATGCACACAGAGTGGACCCACCTGGGCATTCTACTCACAAACATTGGTTCTGATCAAACACATTCAATTGAAATTTGTTAACTTGTGGATAGTGGCAGAATTAGAGTTGTGGATTTTTTTTCTCTAATTTAAAAAATTATTTGGTAATTGTGAGGTTAATACAAATTTTAAAATATTTCATGACCAGAATAGAAACCAAAATTGGCCATCTTTAACTTCGCTTCTACTTTCTTCATATCTATCCCGTCAGTACAATACATACTAATTCCCGTGAAGAGGTAGTTTTAGAGTGATAAAGCAGAAGAGCTTTTCTGGTTAGAAATACTTGAAATCATTTATCTCCACATGTGCTGTATTGTCTTATGGGGACTTTAACAAGGACTAAAGCAAAGGGACTTTTTCGAGATGCCTTGGATAGAGAAGGAAAAATAGCTCTGTGAGACAGAGCAATTTTGTTTTCCTTCCCTAAGTTCTAAAACACTAGAGGGATTCCAATCTTGCACGTTAGAACTTGGTATTATCTGGGCTTATCTTTTGCAAAGTGGGTCAAGTATGCTATTTGAATGTGTCTTTTAGCCCTTTTTCAAAACTGCTAGCAGTGGGTTTTAAGCATCAAAATGATGTCCTTTGCCAGCACAGACATACTTTTGGGTTTGTAGATAATCTGTTACTGGAGTCTGAAACCGGTTCTGATTCTAGCACCCACAATCTTTTACTCTGCCACATTGACTTCCAGAAATGAATAAGATGTGGTTAGCCTGACCAGACGGTGGTGCAGTGGATAGAGTGTTGGACTGGGATGCGGAAGGACCCAAGTTTGAGACCCCAAGGTCGCCAGCTTGGACCCAAGGTCGCTGGCTCGAGCAAGGGGTTACTCAGTCTGTTGAAGGCCCACGGTCAAGGCACATATGAGAAAGCAATCAATGAACGACTAAGGTGTCACAATTCGCAACGAAAAACTAATGATTGATGCTTCTTCTCATCTCTCCATGCCTGTCTGTCTGTCCCTGTCTATCCCTCTCTCTGATTCTCTCTGTCTCTGTAAAAAAAAAAAAAAAGATGTGGTTATGGGCCTTGATAGATACTCCTCCATCCAGCATGGGAGGCAGATATAGAAACAAATGATTGCTGCAGAAAATGTAATCAAGAACTAAGGAAGGTGATGCTTACTCTACCCGGGCATGCCAGGGAATGTCACATACGAGGTGGTACTCATAATGGGTGTTCCAGTAAAAGTCACCAAGGAAAACAGGCAAGGGAACATTCATATGCAAAGTAACATGCTTGCTTCCTAGCTAAACAATGAATTCTCTCACCCTTCTTTCATAGCCATTTTTGGTGTTACCAATCCCTTATGGCTCTCCTAACAATTTTTCTTCACTAGTTCTAGTGCTTACCCTAGATAATAATTAGTTTTTTTGTCTGGTTTTTTTTGTCCACACCAAGAGCTCCTTGACTATAAGACCATGACAACTTCTCTTTGTGCACTTAGCACAGTGCCTCATAAAGATGAGAAATTAATAAGTATGTATTTGTGAAATCAATGAAATAATGAGAGTAAGAATATCTTCTGCAATTGTTGACATTCAGAAATTGGCACATTTCTGAAGGGCTTTGTTAAATAAAAAAACATTTTATATAGTAATGGTATGTAATACTAAGCGATCTGACAATCATTTTATATGTATAAAACAATCCTGACATCTATATTTTGTTTAAATCCAAATTCCACTAGCTTTGCTTTAAACAACTCTCCTTTTATTCATCCATTCATCTGACAGCAAATATTTACTGAGCACTTAGTATGTGCCATCCATTGTCCTAGACACTAGGCTTCTGATGTTGTCCAAATAAATACATAGTCCCTGCCCTTGAAAAAAGAGCTAGTGGGGAAATTACCCATTAAGCAAATAATCACAAAATAAATGTATACTCTTAAATGCTAATATACGCTAGGAAGAAAAGATACATAGTACAATGGAAACAAAACAGTAAGACTTCATCAATAGTTGGGGACTAAGAAAATGCCATTTGAGTTGAGAGCTAAATGATGAGGTAAGTGTCCAAATGGCTGAACTGGGGAACGGGTCGAGATTTCTCAGAAGAGAGAATAGGATGTATGCAGGCCCTGTGGCAGGTGGGAAGGACTGAAGGGAGGACCGGATGCCTGGTTATTTGGCAGCAGCAGCAGTAGTGGTGAGAGGGACAGAGTGTTCAGGAGGGTATGTGTGGGCTAGAGTGACGTGAGATAAAGCTGGAAAGAATGGTTCGGGTTAGACTGTTAGGGCCTGAAAGACTATGTTAAGAACTCTGGTCTTTGTTCTAAGAACAGTGGAAACCCTTGGAGGACAGAGGGGAGGTAGGTAACATGTTGAAAGTTCACTTCAGCTCTGTTGAGGGGCTTCAGCAGCTGGGGACACGTACAGCAAGAGAAGCTGAAGGGAGACCCAGAGGAAGCTGTTGTAGTAATCCAAATGTGGAATGTGTCTGTTAGTAAAGGTGGGAGAAAGTGCCTTTTTGGGGAATAAGTCAAAGAAAAATCATAATATAGAATGTAACTACTTGCCTAATCCTTTTAGGATTTTCTTTTCCAATTTTTGCTCTTTATTGCTGACAGGCTCTTTGGCTGTGGGTGGCTCTCCGGAAGTCCCGGGCTCTCTCTCAGTCTCTTCAGTGGCTTCCTCACAGTCCCCGTCCTCATTGTCAGCTGGTTCTGGGTTCTCAGGCTGCTCCTTGGGCTTGGTGGAGCTCTCTTTCCCTGCTGTGTGGGCAGCAGATCCATACGTGTTAATGATGTCTTCCAGTTGTCTGTTCAACTCTTCAGAGATGTCATGAGCCCCTGTTTCAGGCTTCACATCTGCCTCCTTCAATGGTGCTTGGACTGGGGTTGAGGAATCCTGAGCCTCTTGCTTCTCTAGGCCATTGTGACTGGGTAGTGATGAACTGTCCCCTGGAGGTGTTGACTGTGGTTCTCCCGAGAGCTGTACAGAGCGATCAGCCTCCATACTGGGATCAGTGCCTAGTGGCAAGCATAGTCAGGTTTTATGTAGTTAACCCAGTTACATGTAAATGATAAGGATATCCCCAAATGAGCACCTGCACACTACTGTTTCTAACAAAGAATGAATGTACTTTTACAAACCATCAATATTGCAATTAGGTAGGTAGGAACAATGGGAAGCTATTTTTCCAAATCGAGCCATACTAGAAGCATATTTTTAGTTGTGGTCTTTAAATTTCAGCAGTATCTCCTATTATTGACATTAACAGAATAATTCGAGACATTGTCTTTTTATGGCCATATTTGTCATTTTGCTCAGAATAACCAATTTGTGTTGCTTTCCTCTTAAATAATTCTATATAGACTTACAATTATCAGAAGTACATAGATGTGTACATTTAAAATATTTACCTTTTACAGAGGTTTTTGTGTATTAAGTTCATTCATGTGTTCAATATCTTGGAAAATATTTTTTTACATATGATTTATTTTGTCACTGATGACTTTTGTCACTGATGTGTGAAATTAGGGGAGATCTATCTACACAGATAAATCTGTTATAGCACAGTTTAGAAGAAAGTGTATATGTCTACGAATTTTTTAATGGGCACATTCTTTCAATACTAACATGAATAAATTCACTTTTATGTCCTTAAAGCACTGTACAAGTGCTAGCTAGAGGTATTAAATCTGAGTTTAATAACTAGATATTTATTTAGCATTCAAAGTAATTTGTGAATTCATTTTATATTATAAAATTTGTACCTAAAAATATTCTTTAATTTTTTTTAAACATTTTATTGTGTTTTTGTTTCCTCTTAACTTCCTTAATGTTCAATCTGTAATAAAAGTAACACCCTCCCTTTTTCCTGACAGTTCTTCCAGTTTTACCAAACTATATTGTAAGTTTCTATGTACAACTTTTTAAGTGTACAAATAAAGTTATACATTTTTCAGAAAATTTCTTTTAAATAGTGTTATTTTTCAAAGTTAAAATATTTAATATAAGAGTCACTGAACTTACTAAACACCTACATAATAATAATGTTTCTTAACTCTATTTTAATCTATAAATGAAGATTTGGTTCATATGAGTATATCCATATAAAATAATTAATATACTGGAGGCAGGAGATACTTTTTTGCTCTTCTGGTACTTTCTGTTTTCCAGTTGAGCATCATATAATTATCAATGATGAAAACACTTTTTCTTCAGTTCAAACTAGCATCATTTTTGGAATAAGAAAGAGAAGAACGGCCCTGGCCGGTTGGCTCAGGGGTAGAGTGTCGGCCTGGCGTGCGGGGGACCCGGGTTTGATTCCCGGCCAGGGCACATAGGAGAAGCGCCCATTTGCTTCTCCACCCCCTCCCCTCCTTCCTCTCTGTCTCTGTCTTCCTCTCCCACAGCCAAGGCTCCATTGGAGCAAAGATGGCCCGGGCGCTGGGGATGGCTCCTTGGCCTCTGCCCCAGGCGCTAGAGTGGCTCTGGTCGCGGCAGAGCGACGCCCCGGAGGGGCAGAGCATCGCCCCCTGGTGGGCGTGCCGGGTGGATCCTGGTCGGGCGCATGCGGGAGTCTGTCTGACTGTCTCTCCTCGTTTCCAGCTTCAGAAAAATACAAAAAAAAATAATAGAATGAGAGAAGGTATAAATTAAAAAACAAACTGGCATGGAAACAGTAATGCTCATAATACTAATTCTTTGAATTTCTATGATACCTTTTTGTTCTAATATGAAAACTTACTATCTTTTTGAAAACCAGAACAGATTACAGCTTTTTCTTCCCAGGCAAGAAGCTCTAGGATCACTTAATAATTCTTCAGAAACATCAATGTTTAGTGAACAGGGAGGGAGTGAAGTAGAGAACTAATCCAGATATAATATGGGCTCTTTGGGAATAGGGGGCAAAGAATGGGCTGAGTCAAGGATTCCAGGGTTTCTGGCTCTCACCATTTCCAAGCTTGCAATAGATTTGGCTGAGGCCTTTAGGTTACTGAGAGTTAATGGTGATGCTGCTAATCAAGCCAGATGAAAATATGACAAGGTCCCCATAAATGCACGGGTTTTGCTGTTGTGGTGGCGTGAAAGCAAAAATAGAAACATACTGCTCCACTCATTGCACCGCTTCCTCCTCCCATTCTCAGGGCAGTAGATGGAAAGTTCAAAGCACAGACATTGCCACCCACTTGTGGCTCCCGCCAAGTACTCGTTAAATTAGTAGGAAGTACTTTTCTCTTTCACTCATTTTTTTCCTTTTTATTGAATTGATTGGGGTGACATTGGTTAATAAAATTATATAGGTTTCAGGTGTACAATTCTATAACACATCATCTATATATTGCATTGTGTGTTCACCACCCCAAGTCATCTCTTTTCATCACCATTTCTTCCCCTTTCCCCTCTTCCCTCTGGTGATCACTATGCTGTCGTCTGTGTCTATGAGGGTCTTTTTTTCTTAATCCTTTCACATTTTTTCACCCAGCCCTGCACTTCCATTCACCCATTTTAATCCACCAGTTTTATTATCTAATGATACAGTAAACAGCTCCATTGTCTTCCCCACTGACATTTCTGTATCCCGACCCCTACTTGTTGGGCACACACATCTATATATAACTCTGCCACCCTGGACTTAGAGAAGGACACATGGCACCTGCTGTCCTGCCAGAAGCTATTTTAAGCTCCTCTAAAAGGAGCTGTGGCATTTAGCACTTTATCCTTGAAAATCAAGGGAAGAGAATTCTTTCTAATGCAAATTGAAAACAGTAAGTATTTACTGGTTTGAATCCATATGTGGGTTTTAAAGTGTTAGGAGGTCTTCCTGGGATGTGATAAAATCTTGAGTAAACCAAACTTCCAGGCAATGAATTTAAAACTGTTTCTCCATCGGAGTTTTCGTGTGGTTAGGCTAAAGGCAAGCATTTTGTTTATATATATTAGCTTTATTCTTCATTCATCAGAGGCCATAATCATTGATGTTTTTGTATTGATCCCACGGGGAGCCTTTAAACTCATACTGCATTTACTATGAAACGGAGTAACTGAATCATTGTAAACCACAGGACCACTCAGTTCCTAAAAGTAGCCTCAGGATAAATTAACAAGAGGAGAATAAAAACCAAAGTCAAAGAACTGTTGCTTTTAAATAGTCTCTTTCTAGATTAATCAATTTTACAGCAAAAGAATATATTTCTAAATTTATCTTCTACGTACTTTATTGCCTGCCTTTCCCCTCCTCTGGGAGAGAACTTTCCCCTGGTACTCGCAGTCCCAGCAGATTACTGCACACATCCCTTCCTGAGCAACACATTTTAATTATAAATAAAACAATGGAAAGTTCTTCAGCAGTTCACTGGCAATCTCAATGCTGCAAGTTTCGAACATTACAAACCGCACCCCACATCTCCTCACACTGTTAGGGGGAGCGTTGGTCATACTCACCGGAAGGCAAGAAGCTATGTAGAAAGGGGACAGGAGAGGCAAAGAGCGAAAAGTTAGAACAGCAGCAACGGCAGGAGACAGGCAGGCCGCTGTGGTCTGACCAGGGAGAGAGAAACCGAATACACACACACACACACACACACACACACACACACACTGACAGCAGGAACGCAGGTGGGGGGAGGGGATGTCCCTATGACACAGCAGGAGAGAAATACACCCAGGCTTTGGTAGCTGTCTCTTGGGCAAATGTCTTACAAAGGAGAAGCAGCTAGTAGATCTTATCCGATCCCATGTTTTATCCTTTAAACAATTTAAACTCTCAGGATATAGCCCCTTTGCTTGTGCAATTTTTCACTATTGTTGTTCTTTTGGGCAGAGATCCGTTTTTTTTTTTTTTTTTTTTTTTTTAATTTCTTGGTTTATTTCCAGTGTGGTCTATGATTCATCTTTTTTTTCTCTTTGTATGCTCCCTAATTAGTGTCGAGTGTCTTATAGGAATCATGAAAAAAGAAAAACAATGACGTAACAAAAAGGAGATGGTACCACGACTTTAATTCTGATGTCATTGTTTGATTTGTTTGAAAAATATGAAATAAAAATTTAGGCAGTTATCTTGGCAGTGGGTTTAGTGGCACCTGATGTGCCTGGTAATTGTTGTGACCTGAGGTCCCACCTCTTACTCAGATGACTGCCCTTCCATCTCAGATAAGCCCATGAGGAAGCAGCTGCTCTGCCTCTTCCTGTTAGAAACTTTCCCGACCTTCTGAAAATGAAAAAGCCATTTCCAGGTCTTCTCCACCCTTTCTAAATGCTCAACTTGCCCTTTAATTCCTCAGAGAAGGACCCTTCTCCCCATCCACCATAAAATGCTTCTCTGAACCTACGTGCATTGCCTTTTACCTTCTGGTTCTGGAGAATGTGTTTCCACACTTTCTCAAGTTTCTGCTTTTGGGACTGGCTGGACTTAGTGACACCCTCTGTGGTGGGCAGGATAATGCCACCCAAATAACATCCAAATCCTAATCTCAGGAACCTGTGAATATATTGCTGTTACGTAGTGAAAGGGACTTTGCAGCTGTGATTGAATTAGGGATTTGGCGATGGCGAGATCATGCCGAATTCTCTGGATGAGCCCATTGCACATACAAAGGTCCTTATAAATAAAAGAAGGGGATAGGAGGGTCAGAGTCAGAAAAGCAGATTTGATGATGCAAGCAGAGGTGAGAGTCGTGGGGGGTGGGGAACACAACCAGTGAGTGTGGGAAGTCTCTGGAAGCTTGGAAAGGCAAGGGAATGATTTTTTCTCCAGAGGGAATGCAATTTTGTTCACTCCTGATTTTAGCCCTGAAACTCATTTTGGATTTCTAACCTCCAGAACTGTAAAGTAATAAATTTCTGTTGTTTTTAAGCCACTAGATTTACGGTAAATTATTATCATAGCAAGGGTGAAGTAAAATAAATATCTTACCCCTCCACTTTACTCCACCCCTTACTCCGAGTTCAGAGGAGACATAAATTATATAAGGTCTACTGGAAAGTTCTGTCCGTTTTTGGAATAAAACAAAATACAAATTTTTCTTACCGTCAATAAACTTTATTAAATAATATATGTCCACACCAATCCTATCTTTCGAATATGGTCCGAAATGGTTTGCCGAGCTGAATTAAGCCTTTCTGAGATCTCCGATGTTGTCAGAAAAGGATCTTGCTCCAACATGGTCTTAACAACATCGTCATCCATCAAAGATGGTCGCCCAGAACGTGGCTTATCAGAAAGGTCAAAATCACCTGTTTCGAATTTTTTTTTTTTCATTTTTCTGAAGCTGGAAACGGGGAGAGACAGTCAGACAGACTCCCGCATGCGCCCGACCGGGATCCACCCGGCACGCCCACCAGGGGCGATGCTCTGCCCACCAGGGGGCGATGCTCTGCCCATCCTGGGCGTCGCCATATTGAGACCAGAGCCACTCTAGCGCCTGGGGCAGAGGCCACAGAGCCATCCCCAGCGCCCGGGCCATCTTTGCTCCAATGGAGCCTTGGCTGCGGGAGGGGAAGAGAGAGACAGAGAGGAAAGTGCGGCGGAGGGGTGGAGAAGCAAATGGGCGCTTCTCCTGTGTGCCCTGGCCGGGAATCGAACCCGGGTCCTCCGCACGCTAGGCCGACGCTCTACCGCTGAGCCAACCGGCCAGGGCTGTTTCGAATTTTTTGAACCATCTTCTGCATGTCCTGTCACAAACTGTACCTTCACCAAACACTTTCAATAAATTTCTACATGCTTCTGTAGCATTTCTTCCTTGTTGAAATTCGTAAAAATACAGTGGCGTAAATGAACTTTATCAGTAGCCACGGGTACACTATCGCTTCACACATAAGACTAACGTGAATCAACTTTGTTTTAGTTAATTTGCTATGTCAGTATGTATACATTAAGTGATAAAAATAGAGAGGCACACATGCGCCAAATAAACATGTGCTTACGTGTCGAAACTTGTGATAGAAACAGACAGAACTTTCCGGTAGACCTTATATATAGATGAGTGTGCCCAACAACTAGAGGTGACGATAAACAAATTCCAATGACAAAGACAATGACAAATAGTGCTACATGATACTGTTTCTTGTATCATTTGATTACTAAAGTTAGTAAATTAAAATGGGTGAAAGAAAAAAAAAAGTACTTCCTTCTAAGTAGTGATTATATGGTGAAGGCCACAAGAGGGTGGTATTTCATATTGAATTGTAGCAAACTGAACCAACCAGATCTCTCAGTAAATACAAACAATAAATAAATGATTCTCAAATTTAAGTAATGTAAGAGTTCTTTCAGCAGATAACTTAATGTTGAAATTCATTTAAAGGGGAAAAAACACAGTTGAACTAAATTATTATTATTTGTACTGATGCACAAGTATAAAGCCAGGTATAAACTTGTGATGTTTATTGTTATTATATAATACAAATTTTGAAAAATATTATTTTTAAAAAGCCCTACAAAACCAATATATACAATTCAAATGAACAACATTGCTTTCATGTGACAGACAATATTTTGCTGACGCCCACTGCGATGTAGAACATGAATATGGAATTGGCCGTTAGTCCTTTTGAGTTCATGACACTCTTCTACACTGTGCTTTGTGAAATGATTCCATTTCTTCAGCAGTCGGTCCATTCAAATTATTACATAAGTTTCATTTATACCAGCTCCCGTAATTTCAATTAGAATTCATTTGATCCTAATATATCGTTTACTGCTCTTTCTCATTTTTATGCAATTATTAAAATAGTGCTACCTGGTGCTTGCTGGCTTGATTAGATACATACATGATAGTGAAGGCACTAAAATGACAGCTGTAAAGCCAGTAGCCACGGCCACCATCAGAGCCGCCTGGCCCATGCAGGTTCACATTTGATTCGGACAGATGGTAATGAAACAATGGAGCCAAGAACTGGTGGGCCATCATCTTTAATCCTAGCTTGCACCCAGCGGGCAAGAAATACACACAGTGGGAAAACACTTCCCTTTCCATTCAGGGCTCCCAAAGCCACTGACTTATCCAAGTTTCCTAGAATCAAAAGTTTCTACCTCACCAGACTTTTTCACCTCTGTTCCCCATCTCCTTCTCTTTGCACAAACTCTGCACAAACTGGCTTCTCCTTCAGCACTCTGCCATCTTGGCTGCTTCTCCTGGCCTCCTCCACGTGGCCTCTCTCTGTTCTCCTTTCTCTGCTCTCTCCTCTAATGCTAATCTCAGGAACCGAGAGAGAGCAAGCTCCAGGTCTGCCCCATTTTATAGTGTAGAAATCAAAACCTTTAATCCAATATACAAACAAGGAAGTCTCTGATACAAAGTCGCTTAGGGTGAGAAAGGCTTATTCTTAAAACTAAGCCTTAGGGTATAACAACCCTGCCTGCTTACAGCCTATTGCCCACACCCAATACAAACTATAAGCCAGCAAACCTATATATCATATTTACAAACTTATTTGACCAACAACATCTTACCCACATAATCCAGAATGGACTTACACATTCTAAATTATAAATGACATTAACAACAACACACAAACTGCGACTCCCAAGAATCCATCTGTGGCATGCTGGATGCCAACGATCTAGAGTAGAGAAATTAAGAAGACAAATTAATACAGCTCAGTCCTTATTATAAAATCAACCTTTGAGTTACAGTAAGGAATACTTCTTTTTTGAAAATAGCATGTTATTTTATGCAAATATCACAAAAAAATAGTTTAAATATTAAATGATGCTAAAAAGCTTATCACAAGAAAAAATAATACCTATCCCCCCTTGTCATGCTCCCCAGAAGTAATAAGTACTATTAAACTATTATAGATAATTTTCCATGATTTACTTTCTTGTTTGTAAATAAAACACCTATAACATCATCTTCCCATAACTATAGATGACAATTTAAAGTATTGACATCCTCTTTTCTCTCCTTACTTCTCAATAAAATCATATCTTATTTTTAAATTATTATTCTGTGTTTTCATTATTGAAAGTTTACTGCTAAATCAGGTAGAATACTGTGATCATAGCTCCATTCTTTTAAAACTTACTGTTTTATCCTGGAGTTAATAATTGCCTTTTTTTTCATTTGTTTAGTATTAAGAATATTCTGTCTTCTCTAACTGCAAAGAGCTCTGTTAAAAGGCCCTCTATGCAATTTCCCCCAAGATCCAATCTATTAGACAATTTGCACATTATTATATTTCCTTGGCCATATCACCCCCATATAAATACCCTCAGAACCTTGACTTTCTGCTCCCGTCTGATCTGGTAACTTGCTCACCTGCTGCACAGCTGTGGTTGTGGCACTTCTCTTACACACACACACACACACACACACACACACACACACACACACACACACACACACACACACACACACGGTCATCCTGGGAATTCCCTTTACCCCTCTCCTGTTTGCTGATTCGCATTCTTCCCCTTTTTGGTTTACTTCTCCATCTAGTGAAACATAGTGTCTTTTGGCTTCCTGAGAGAACATTTAGGGGAGAATTTGTATATCTCAAATGCCTGTTTGCTATCCTTATACTTACTTGATTACTAGTTTGGCTGGATATAAGCTTTTAGAAAATGTAAAAAAATATTTTTGATAAAACTTCTTACATTTCTATCAAAACTGTTAAGACATTATCCCCTTGTCTTTTAGTTTTCATTTTTCTTTTTCTTATAAGTGCACGATCATTCTTATTCCTGATCTTTTGTATAATCATTTTTTTCCATCTCTGAAACCTTTTAGGATTTTCTTTTTCTCCCCAATATTATGAAGTTTCATAATAATAAATTCTGATATGTTTCTTTTTTTCCCATTTATTGTGTTGCCTGTGTAGTAGGTTTGTAATCTGGAGGCTCATGTCATTAACTTCCTTCCTTTATCATTGTTTTTCGCCGTTGCCCTCTGCTGAATCTCACTCCCCGGATTCTGGAGCCCTCTGGTTAAGCTTCTCCAGAGCACAACCCTCAGGTATCCTGAAAGGATCGAGAGAAGTTACTTGAATTTATGAGTGGGATTGGGGACCTTTGCTTCTAACTATTCATTCTCCTAATCAGAAATCAAAAAAAACTAGCCATCGAATGATCCTACTGTAGTGCCCCTGCCTTACTACTACTTTGATATTATCTCTGCTTGCTGAGTATTAACTGCAAGTTTCTTGGTCTTTTCAGACTCTACCAGGCAGCTTAGCTTCTCGATTTCCTGCTGCCTTTCCTGCATCCACCCAGCCCCCTCTCTGCCCAACACACTTTTTCTGTTGGTTCACTTACCATTGCATCTTGTGTTCTCATCCTCATTCATTGTGGTTTGGGGTTTATGGATTCAATTCTTCTGGCTTCACTGATGTTAGAGTTTCTATTTGTGTTTCTTGTTTGCCAGTGGATTTTAGAGGAGAAAGAGGTCAGAAAGACCTTTACAATGCTGTCTTGGAGTCAGGAAGATCTGTTTAACCATTACACCAGTCAAGTATTGAAATGAACTTCCCCTCCCCTCAAATAAGAAGCTCCAGTTTCCGAAATATCTATTGGAGCCTGGTTGATCTTTGTTTTAGGGATACTGAGGAAGAAATTTCTGCATGGGGGTTTTGGGGGAGCAGAATCAGATTCAATGGTTCACATAAGATCTCTTTTATACTTTGCTACTACGGGCTTAAGAAAACATAAATCATATAGTAATTAAAATTATATGAAAATCAGGCAGCTTCCCTATGAATTCCAGATCTGTCTTTTGCTTAGGCTTTCATTTCTTCAGCTTCAATTTCCTACACTGTAAAGTGGGGACTGCCTGTTTCACATGGTTGTTATGAGACTAACACAGTAAATACAGTCTCTATAACACATAATCTATGTTGTGATTCCAATAATAATGTGTTTAAGGGAAGCCTGTGAGATAGGAACTAACATTTTCTACACTAATAACAGTTTGAAATTGTTGCCGTCTAGAACCAAGTTTAAGTCTGAGAATCTATTATATTATCTCCTGGTTGTGGTATACATACACTTGTTCTGGATCAGATCTGATTTGGGGTGAGGAGGAAATCTTTGTACACTCTGTTCCTACCCACCAACCATCTCTGTGTTTCTAGAATAGAGGAAAATGTGGGCTTGTGGCCGAGCAGAGATTATTTTCAATTAGTCTAAATACAAAACCAGGCAGTAATTTGCACTATTTGATTCCTAATGGGCACCTCTTTAATTTGTACCAGTTGTAGGCAGTTGGTCTCCAGAAGTGAAAAATACAATTCATGTCCTATGAAAAGTATTTGCTTTTATTCCTTTCCAGCAAGAATTAGGCAAACCAAGGCTGTTTCCCTGGAAGGGGCCACATGAACTGGCTTTCTGGCATGAAATCATTTGAAATTTACCTAAATGTTGGGTGCTATTCTCATGCTTGAAAAGAGCTCCACTTCTTTTTCTTTTTTCTTAATTTTTTTTTTGTCAGAAAACAGGTCTTAAATGGGTATAAGCTTTGCCTCTAATATTATTTAAGGTCCAGTGCACCTCTTCCAAGAACACCGGGTAAGAGAGCTCCACTTCTTAAGTGGCCTTATTTAATGACACGTAAATGCTTTTTGCATGATAACAACAGAATCATGAATTTCTTCTTATAAATAATGCAGATAAATTTTAGGGTAAGCTCCTTTACCCTGATTCTCTGTTTCATCTGAATTAACAAGACTTGGCCACATGCATTCTACAAGGGAGATATAGTTCATGTCAACATTTTGTTCAAGGAAGGTCAGGATAAAGTCCATCATGTTCTAGTAATTTTGGGCCTCTCATCTTTCCGTATAGTAAAATATGGTAGAGATGGGACTGTATTGCGTTGTTTATCTAGAGTGTGTCCACTGAAGATAGAGCTGAGTGTTATGTTAATGGCTGCCAAGAGCAGCAGCAAAGACACTCCCCTGGAACAGGCTTCATTGTTCCAACCTCAGAGCACCGCATAACTGAAGCATGGAGATGTTTCTCCCCTTAGTCCTGTCTAAAACTTGGGTCATTAGTGGTGTACCCAGCAGAATTCTAGAATGTTCCTTTGGGTGATGGTCTGCTTATTGCTGCAGATCAGCAGGAAGAACCTGATGACATTTGAACAATCAAGACATAACCCTGGGGGGCAGAAGCTCCTGAATTCACAGGGTCACAGTCATTTTGTGGTGTTCTACTTCCTCTGTCTCATGTTCTCTACAGGAAACTTAGGAAATATGTATCACTCAAAGGAACTGTGGTCACAAGATACCAAAATTAATGACCACCAGAAGGCAATGGTATACATAGATTGACTGAAATGTCACTTGCTGGTAGCTCCAACTTTGAAGTTGTCAAACCACCCAGGGCTTTGGACTGGGAACCCCTGTCAGGTGTATTTCTTCCCTCCTTCCCCTTTCTCATTCTTTTTTGCTTAGTGGATACAGTGCAATCTGAAGAATCTTGGTGAAGGAAGGAACCTTATAGATCTTCTCCCCTTCCTTGCACTCAGAGGTCCTGTCCAGGGTCACCCCAACCTGTCCTCAAGTAGATGATAGTTGATGAAAAACAAACAAACAAATCAGCCCTTCCTAATAAGCTAGAATTACTTGCCAAAAATTAAATTAAAAAGTCTATCAAAATGATTGCTATGTGTTTTACTACACAAGCACTGTGCCTCCTTCCAAAGGTTTGACAAAGGTATTTTTTCACATAGGCTTTCTGAGGTTTGCTAAGCCATTCTTTTCTCCACTTTGTATCAGAAGTACTTTTGATTCTCCTCCTGAAGGGTCATGGGTTCTTCTTTCCCCTGAATGTCACGAAGCCCACTTCCCCTGCTAATCACAAAGCAGTTCTCAGAAGGGGTCTAAAGTTGAACTTATGTTTAAAGGAAAGCCTGTCATTTTGATGTGTTAAAAAACAAGGGTGTGGTGGTCACCTAGTTACAATCGGTAGGTACTCTTCTTCTTCCTTTTTGCAATGCAGTTCTTATCAAAGAGTATGGACCTATTTTTAAATTCTAAGTGTGTGCTCTTTATCTCCACAACAATTTGATGTGGTTTTGATAGGATGTTGAACAACATAGACCCTGAGAATAGCAGAGGTGGCCCATAGGATAGGACCAAGTAAGTAAATGCTTAGACCTCTGATACCTTATTTTTTAAATGCCCCTTATCTTCCCTTCTTACCTCTTGCCTGCGGTGCGTGGATGCCTAGGCATTGTTGTTTTGGAAAGACACCATTGACTGAAGTTGTCTATCAACTGGTCTAGTCTTTGAGAGCCTCTTCTGCTCTGAATAGCTCTTATGTGAATGATTGTCCCAAGACTAGATTAATTAGTGATGTATGATCCTTAATTTAAGTTCAAGGCCTGGGAAAGAAGCAACTCATCACTTCCACTCATCTTTAGACCATTGTATGAACCCCATTTGTATCCATTTTGAATTGTACTAAATTAATCTTGTTAATCAGTTATTCTTGTTAATCAGTTATGATCACAAATTATAGTTGGATAATAGTCAGAACTGCCCTGCTGCCTAACTCCAGGGCTCACCAGTCAAACAAAATAAATGTGAGCCCCCCCCCCCCATCTTTGTACAGCATGGTTGTCCTAGACTCGGCCTGGAACGAGTGCCAGATGAAATCATGGTATCTGTGAGAAGGACAGATTTCTAAGTGCCTTCCTCAGAGATATCCAAGAGAGGTTGCAGAATCATTAAAAACATGATTCCCTGAAGAACTCCTCTCAGGTGTCTGTATAGTGCCACCAACTGAAAAAGATGACATCTTCAAGGGCTTTGTTTTGGGGAAAATGTAATTATTATGAAAAAGTAGTAATAGATTGGCTGCTGGGGATATGAGTGCCCGAGTGAACTTCTGCACCCTCTGCTGTTGCTTTGAGCCCCAAATTGAACTTCCTAGGAAGCCCCCATAAACGACCACATAGTCCTTCTCTAAGGATGCCAAGAAGTCTTCTACAAATTGTCTGGAGATATGAGCAAGCCCACGAGACATGATCACTCCATCACTACAGATGAGAAGATACAGCCTCGCAGTAAAAGGTTTGGGTCTTCACTCAGGAAGGGCTATCCTGCAGTGTCGCTCACCGAAGGGGGAAAGGGCCCTCACCAGAAGTCTGTTCACAGAAACCCATGTTTCCACTGCCCCAGCCTCACTTTCAAGTAACCGATGCTGAACTCGTTTCCCCAGAGTACATGTTTAAGTGCATGTGCGTAATCGTAAAAGCTTTGTATGACTTAACAACAACAACAAAAAAGGTTGTTCCCTTCCATAAAACAAAACAAAGAACACTTGGCAGGCTACTACCATATTAGAAATCAGAGATTTTAGAATCTAAAGATTGGGGGGGGGGTTGGGGGGGAGGCAACATCAAGCAAAAAATTAATAAAAAACACTTAATTGAAATTATGAATTGTTATTTATTAAAAACATGAAAATTTTGTATTTGAATAGTTTGCTGGAATGGACTGATATATATATATATATATATATATATATATTTAACTAAAAAATGGGAGGACAATATAAATGTCTATATAGAGGTAAATATATATTATATGAATTAAGCTTTCTTTTTTGTGAGAGAGAAAGAGAGAAGGAAAAAGAGAGAGAGGGTCAGACAGGAAGGGAGAGAGATGAGAAGTATCAACTCATAGTTGGAGCACCTTAATTGTTCATTGATTGCTTTCTTATATGTGCCTTGACCTAGGAGGCTACAGCAGAGCAAGTGACCCCTTGCTCAAGCCAGTGACCTTGGGCTCAAGCTAGTGACCTTGGGCTTCCAGCCCCCATCACAGGGTCATGTCTATGATTCCATGTTCAATCCGGTGACCCCGTGCTCAAGCTGGTGAGCCCACGCTCAGTGGTGACCCCGTGCTCAAGCTGGTGAGCCCACGCTCAGTGGTGACCCCGTGCTCAAGCTGGTGAGCCCACGCTCAGTGGTGACCCCGTGCTCAAGCTGGTGAGCCCACGCTCAGTGGTGACCCCGTGCTCAAGCTGGTGAGCCCACACTCAGTGGTGACCCCGTGCTCAAGTTGGTGAGCCTGTGCTCAAGTTGGTGACCTTGAGGTTTTGAAACTGGGTCCTCAGCATCCCAGGCTGATGCTCTGGCCACTGTACCACTGCCTGGTCAGGCAAATTAAGCTCTTTTAAATGAATACTTTTTTATGAGAAAGATTTAAGCTCAAAAAGAGAAATTTCACCTTCCACTAAGAAGAAAAGAAGTAAGATCAAGGAAGAGATAGAAAACTTGGGCCTCAGTAGAGGTCTAAGAGGGATAAAAAGTGGCCATTTAAAGTCTGTCCTAATAACAAAAGCCCCAGTTCTGAAAGACAGGGGATGAACAATGACAACCACCCAAATTAATTTGGTGGGTTTTCTATATATATATATATTTTCTTTTACAAAATTAAATGATTTTGTATTAAAAGCCTGTTAAATTTCAAAGGGTAATCATATCTATATTGTGTCATGGAACTGGGATATTTAATGTGATTTTGTGTTTTTCTCTGTAATGATGAATAACACAAGTGTAGATCTCTGCATAAAAACTGAATTACCTGATGTAAATGTACACAATATTTCTACTGAACTGTCTTATTTTGATATATTCTACTGCTTTTCTGATATTCTAAAGTAAGTTTTAGAAGTTTGAATTTATAAAATATTAAGTAATGGTACTTTTATTTTCCCAAAGACCTGCGAGAACTTAAAATTCTATACTTGTGTCATCTGTAATTAAATTAAAGACATATGTGTTCTTGAAAATGGAAAATTTGTCAGATGATATAGTCAAAATATATGAATTCTCAATCATGGGTTGAAGGACTTTTAGTCTAAACCTCAAAAGCCTAAATTTGTATGTATGTTATTTGCATACAAAGTTTTTCTTTGATCTTCCTGTGGAAAATAAAACACTTTGGACTGGGCTGGGACTGGGATGGGACTGGTACTAACTGGGTGATCACTTGGGTTTATAAAATGTGAATAAAACATTTCATGGTAATCAGGTTGCTAAGGGAATGAGGAAATGCTGAATGGTATTTACAAGAAAGTGCATGTGAGTCAGGAAAGGGAGACATATTTAAAGCGTTTTGATAAGGGCAAAATTTTGGAGTGCTGAAATTTAATTGAAGGTGTAATAGAGAAATTAAAGAGGAATGGGAAGAATCAGTCTGACCAGCATCCAGTTGGATACATGAATTTGTACTTTTTATTGTGTAATAAGTCATAGTAGACTTGCCCTGGAACTCATTCCACCCTCTATGAGCAAACTGGACGACCTCTTAGCCTCTTTTCCAGAACCGAGTATTAGCACCAAGAAAGTAGGAACAAGCCCTGGCCAGCTGGCTCAGTGGTAGAGCGTCGGCCCAGCGTGTGGAAGTCCTGGGTTCGATTCCTGGCCAGGGCACAAAGGAGAAGTGCCCATCTGCTTCTCCACCCTTCCCCCTCTCCTTCCTCTCTGTCTCTCTCTTCCCCTCCTGCACCCAGGGCTCCCTTGGAGCAAAGTTGGCTCAGTGCTGAGGATGGCTCCATGGCCTCACCTCAGGCACTAGAATGGCTCTGGTTGCAGCAGAGCAACACCCCAGATGGACAGAGCATCGCCCCCTGGTGGGCTTGCCAGGTGGATCCTGGTCGGGTGCATGTGGGAGTATTGTCTCTCTGCCTCCCTGCTTCTCACTTCAGAAAAATACAAAAGAAAAAAGAAAGAAACTAGGAATGAGCCAAAGCTTCCACTTCTAAGGAGGCAGAACTGGCAGCTGTGGCCATGACCTCAGGCACAGAGTCAGTGGAAACTAATAAAACAAACCATCTGTCAAATAAGCACTTTTGTAACCACAAAATCTGAGGGCTGAAGGATGAGCCTGAAACCAACTACCTGAAATCCACATCCTTCTCTGGGATTCTTTCTCAAAACAAAAGTGACTACATAGACAATATTGAGCTTCATTCAGTACTTGATCATTCCGTGTGATATTGGGGTGGGTATCTTAGAACTCTGAGTCAAATAAAGAAAAAAAATCATTCTTGCTTGTGTAAGAGAAGAGGTGTTGCACTTACAGAATTCCTCAAATTAAGTAGGAACATTATAGTTTTAGAACCGAATTAGAAATATTACTGTAAACTTTAAAAGAAAACGTTTGTATGTTTGATACTGAAATAACTTAAGAACAATATTACTCCATGTGACACCCTGTTTCCCGGTTCTTGTTCTCTATAATTTTTTACTAGAAGAATCTCGGATACTCGGAGAAACATCTCAGTCTATGCTTGGACTAGAGATATATAAGATAGCTTGGATTATTTTGTGCTAACAGTAAGAAAGCATTCAAAGATTAATGAAATCATATATATAATGAAATCATATATAATGAAATCATATATAATGAAATATATATATAAAATAGGAACTGCATGAGAAGGTACCACTGGCCAAAGCTGTGACAGTAAAAATTAGAATAAATCCTCCAGGCAACTGAAGTGCGTTTAATCTATTTTAAAAAGTGATAGGTTTAAGAAAAAAAAACAGGCTCGTAGAGACAAACAATAGTGTGATGACCAGAGTGAGAGGGAGTGGGGGAGGTAGAAGAGGGTAATAGGTGGGATAAATGGTATTAGAAGGGGACTTGTCTTGGAGTGGTGAACACACAATACGATATACACATGATATATTATAGAATTGTACACCTGAAACCTATATAATTTTATTAACCAGTGTTACCCCAATGAATTTAATAAAAAGAAAAAATAATAAAAAGCCATGATTCCCTAAAGATGAACAATAAAAAAAAATTACATGAGTTATTTGAAAAGAAGATGAAGGGACTAGAATTTATTACAGGTGAGTCTTGCTATTTATTTGGCATTATTGGCTCATTTATTGTGCCTATAAAGAATACAGAAATTAGCTAACATGAACTATATCAGTTAGAAAGCATTTTCTGACACAAGGTGGAATGTAAGTAGAAAGACTCTATAATGTGTGACTACAAGTCAGACAAAAGTGAAAGGTAGTATTCAAAATTCATTTGTATCAGTTTTTAAATGAGGCCAAGAATGGAAAAAAATAACACACCACCTACAAATGTCTTTAAAGGTAAATGGAAAATGCAAACCCTACCACAAGGCACAAGAGGAGATCAAGTCAAGTGATGGAGCCAGAAAACAAGAGTTCAGTGGTTGATGGCCAGGCTGGCTGTCGGTAGAGCCTGCTTGTGCATATTGAAACAAAGCCACAAAGGGACAGGGCACATCTTCAGACAAAAATAAATGCAAACAGAAGAGGAAAGGCCAAGGTGGCTAAGTATGAAACTATAGAAGACTCCCCTGCAGAAACAAGAGAAACTAGAATGGAAGAGAGTCCAGCCTCTGATGAAGCAACTGAGAAAGAAGTCAAGTCAATTTAGTGCTGATAAATATCAGGTCTCACCAGTGGTCTTTGTACGTCTCTTCTAGCTAATTCAGAAGCATTTGCTTCCATTCTTTTATAAATGCAAACTGTTGGTATCTCTAGGAGGACATTTTAAAGGAAAAAAACCCACCCCTCATTCTATTTTTCCTTTTGTATATATTTAGATGGCTGCCTTTTTTTTTTAGTGTAAATACTTTTAAATAAGTGAATATTGTCTTTTGTGTTAACCTTCTATAAGCTGCAGAAGGGCAGTTTTAATAGCCTGCAATCTGAAGTCATAATCATGCATTCCACGTGGCAAATATTTCAAATGACTAACCTTTAAAAATCCATTTTCTAAGTAGAATTGTCCCCACAAAATCCTACTCCCTGTTCTTAGTTCTTCTATCGGAACTGTGACATCTTTGGTAGTGATGTCATCCCATTTTCCTTATTACTTTGCAAATGTATTGTGAAAATTGGAAAATTTTGAGCATGTGGTGTGTATGTACTAAATTATAAATTGGAGGGAAATTAGGCCTGACAGCTTATCAATATTTAATAATACTGGTATTTGAGGTCCTCTATTAAAGAACAATTTGCCTACAAATTTTATGACAGAAAGTCACTAGAAAAAATTACTATGGATTATAACTCATGAATTTTAAAATTTTTTATTATTTGTATTAAAATTACTTACAGAGTGTCATAATATCTGTGGACAGATCATAGAACAAAAATTTCAATTTTGAAAAACATTAAATGAAAGGCATCTATATATTTTATGATGTTATCAGTTTACTGTATAAGTTCTTAGCGTTAAAGAGATATTTACATAGTTTAGAAATCCCAAACACATCACATGGATTGTCCTGAATGGGAGCTGTAGATTTCTATAGGTAGATGGAAGTATTAGAAATTGTGTATAATGTAAATCCAGGAAAATGGACTGGATAATAACTTCTATCAAAGTTGTGCAGTTGTTATCATAATAACTATAAGTAGAGTTTTGCATGTATCCTCAGGTCTTGGGAAGAATCCAAGTCCTTTATTGGTCTCTAATAGTAAATAACCTCCATTAATTAGGAAGAGAACTATCTTTCCTAATAAGTATTCATCTTTTAACCCTCAGAAAATTTAGAATTAAGTATAGAAAAATTTAAAGGAATAAAAATGATTTACTAATATTAATATCAAATAGGGAACTATAAGATTTACCTAGGAAATTTGTCATGATTGTAGCATTTCATTAAGTTTTATTAAAATTCTCTATTTACCTATTTCCCCACTAGACAGTGAGTTCCTCAGGAACAAAGGTGATGTCTTTTATCTCAGCATTCCCAACACAGTGCCTGGCCCAAAGTCAGTACTCAGTAAATTTTCATGAATGAATAAATGAGGCGCTTAAGGCTGAAGTGAGATTTGGATTTGGTTCCCGCAGTACCTTCTCCCAAAGAGACCAGGGAGAGTCTGCCTCATTGCAGTAGTACTGAGCCGCCATTTTGAAGGCTCCCTTCTGCAGCCATTTCATAATGTTGTAGAAATAAAGGAAATGCTTCCTCTGATGTTTCTGATGTTTTGGTCCAGAGCATGTATACAGATGAGAAGGGTCAAACTTCAAGGATGCTCCAGGGACCCAGGCCTTGAATGTCTCTGTGAAAAGATGTGCTGTACAAAGACCTGCCTGTTAGCAATTATGCTTGGATGCCATGTGGCTGAGGCATGGAGACAGTTTTCCTTTCAGACACCAATTAAGATTTGTTATCAGGAGAGACAGAGAATTATTTTCAAACCACTCTCTTCTGATAAACTTTCAGATGTTGGAAAACAATATCCATTTTATCTAACAATTCCTGCTTTCTTCAATTGTTCCTCTTATGAAACATTCTCTAGACCTTCTCTCTGCCAGGTTTTCCCCTTCCAGCCTGTCCATGTTTCTCCTCCATATTGTCTTGAAGTCCAGAAATGACCACAATATGTAAGTTGTAGCCTGACCAATGCGGAGAGCAGGGAACCATTGCTGTCTTCTTCTGGGCGTTGCACATCCATTGTAGCCAAGACATCACCTGCTTGGCAGCATTATCATGTTCTTGACTCACCGTACTGGCTGCCAGCTCAAGTCTCTGTGTTTTGTTTTATGCTGATGCTGTTTATTATTTTTTTAATGTGATATGTTCTAAGTATGATTCTCCAACTTGGTACTTGTGTCTTTTGAATTAACTTGCTATTTTGAATCTAAGGATTCAACTTGAATCTCTATTAAATTGATAGGTTTGGCTCTTTATGCCAACTGATTTAGATATTTTGGAATGATGATTCTACCATTAAGTGTTTTAAACTTCAAAACTTTGCCATCTATAATTTTGATAAATCTGCCACATCTTCATCCAAGTCACTGATAAAAGTATTGAATAAGACAGGTTGAGGGAAGAGCCTATAGCACAACACTATTGTTTAATATTTGTGAATTAAATCATGACAGAGGGGAAGAACTAGATTGTAATTATTGTCTCTAGTTCCATATCCAGGAGAGAAACTGTGCCCTTTCAATTATTCTCATACTTTTTCAGGGGATAGTTTTCTTGCCTTTCTAGAAGTTTCCAGGATAATCTTATTATTCCATTCATTCTTTTACCCTCCCATTTATTCTTGGGCAGCACAGGATTTAATATTAATAACACATAATATTTGTAGCATACTATATCAGGTATATAATGCAGCATAAGAAACCAAACCAGAACTTCAAGGTCTAAAACAATGACATTTTATTTATCACATTTCTGGTTGGTAAGCTAGACTCCTGCTGGAGTCACCTGGACTCACTCATGTGGTTGCAAGCAGCTGATGGATTATAGGGTGCTGGGCTCAGCTAGGACAACTGGAATGGTTGTGTTTCTCCATCCATGTGGTCTTTCATAATCAGGAAGGCCAGTTCAAGCTTCTTCACATGGAAGTGGCTGCATTTCAATATGAGAACACCCTCTGTGTTGGACTGAATAGAGCCTGTGTTGGCATCATTCCTGCTGATGTCCCATTGATCAAAACAAGTTATGTGACAATACCTAGAGTCAATGAGGAAGGGTTGCACCCAGGAAGTGAGATTTATTAGGGGGCATTAATGTAGCAATCACCACAAACACAAATATTGACAGCACTTTTAAAATTTAGTATATCATGCCTTGTAATTAGTTTCCTTATAATTATCTTTAGAGAGAATCTCTATTACTAGAAGACTTTACTTAGCATGTATTATGAGAGGACTTTTATAAAAAAGAAATGGGTATTGGGTAATTATAAAAAATAAAATTAAGCCCTGGCCAGTTAGCTCAGTGGTAGAGTGTTGGCCCTGTGTGTGGAAGTTGGGGTTTGATTCCCAGTCAGGGCATACAGGAGAAGCGCCCATCTGCTTCTCCACCCTTCCCCCTCTCCTTTCTCTTAATCTCTCTCTCTTCCCCTCCCGCAGCCAAGGTTCCATTGATGCAAGGTTGGCCTGGGTGCTGAGGATGGCTCCATGGCCGCCACCTCAGGTGCTAGAATGGCTCTGGTTACAATGGAGCAATGCCCCAGATGGGCAGAGCATCACTCCCTAGTGGGCTTGCTGGGTGGATCCTGGTTGGGTGCATGTGGGATTCTGTCACTCTGCTTCCCACTTCTCACTTCAGAAAAACACACACACATGCACACACACACAAATTAAAAATTTCCAGCTTAGGTAAAGTTTATACAGATCTGCTGATATTGAAGAATATTTTCCATTAGCTTATTGTCTCAATGACTAAATATCTTAAAATTTCCACTCTGCTGTGTCCATGTTCTATTTATGGAAGGTTAAATAAAATAGATCATGCTGTTTAAAAAATTCTCTGGGAATCTGAATAAATGGATTTTTATAAACAATATTAAATTTTAATTTTTTTCAAAATATAGAAATTATCAAAGCCTAGAAATGATTGCATCATTTTATCAGTATAAATGTCTTAAAATATTTTGAGTAATTGATTTTGCCCAAACAGGCACTTTAAGACAAATTTACTCCCAATTAAACAGAACATGTAGGTCTGGAAACCAAGAGTAGAAGTGGGAGTGCCCACTGACACCTGGGCTCTGTTGCCTTCAAGATCTTAGAATCCAAATGAGCAATGCTGTCACAATGCTACAGTGCTTCTATGAAAATGAAAGGGGAGTTGGACACCTGGCTACTTGGAGCTCTAGATGCTATTGAACCAAGAGGCAAATATGATGTTGTTGTTAAGAAGTTGTTTTGTGGCCCTGGCCGGTTGGCTCAGCGGTAGAGCGTCGGCCTGGCGTGCGGGGGGACCCAGGTTCGATTCCCGGCCAGGGCACATAGGAGAAGCGCCCATTTGCTTCTCCACCCCCCCCCCCCTCCTTCCTCTCTGTCTCTCTCTTCCCCTCCCGCAGCTAAGGCTCCATTGGAGCAAAGATGGCCCGGGCGCTGGGGATGGCTCCTTGGCCTCTGCCCCAGGCGCTACAGTGGCTCTGGTCGCGGCAGAGCGACACCCGCCCCCGAGGGGCAGAGCATCCCCCCTGGTGGGCAGAGCGTTGCCCCTGGTGGGCGTGCCGGGTGGATCCTGGTCGGGCGCATGCGGGAGTCTGTCTGATTGTCTCTCCCTGTTTCCAGCTTCAGAAAAATACAAAAAAAAAAAGTTGTTTTGAGACACTGATTCTGGCTATCAGGGACATGTAAACTTGTCACTATGTAATGGGGACAGGAGTAAATATGGATGGAATTTAAGTGATACACCAGCTGCAAAAATTAATAAAGACTATTGTATTTCTATATAAAGACCCCCAAAGCCAATCCTGATCATCCAATATACTGTGAAAAATTACAAATATGACTACCATCGCCTTGGCTTGTATTTACTTTTTTGTTTTGCCATGTATTTCAAGTAATTATTTTTTCTGTCTTTTTTTTGCCACCACATTTTTGTGTGTGAATTATGTTGGTTGTTTACTTTATAATTTAGTCCACAGTTATGTTCTATAAAATGGAGTTACATGATCACTAGAGGAGGAATAAACATTGCCAAGAGATCTTTGATTTTGTGCTGAATGTAGAAACTATTGAGATATTAGGTCATTTCCTTCTGAGAAGACAAGTACATTTCCTACTCTATCAGGGATCAATGTATTATATTGGGCAGGAACATTTATTTTCACACATAAAGGACAAGTGGCACAGATAGATACTAGGAAGCTAGAGTAGCGAAGAGCCCTGAATGCTTGCCATTTTGTTGGCTGCCCAGCATTTGACTCCTTTTTCCATTTCAAACCTCATTCACCAATGAATCAGTCTTGTTGGCAGGCAGGGTCCTGCCTATCCCTGTTAAGGTAAAGGGGGCATGTGTTCCATTTCTTACTCAATAGCTAGGAGCACATGACCTAGCTTTGTCCAAACACACTCCTGACAGAAACATTGATTCTTGGGAGTTATGCAGTGATGCAGGGAACAAAGATAATTCCCTGGGGTAGTGGTAAGTGTGCAGTGAGGTGGAAGGTTCCCAGCAGTCCCAGTACTGCTACAAGAGGTTCAGCAGCACAATCTTAATCAGAGTATTTCTGAGCCAAGGCTCTATTCCCTTCATTCCTTGCCATTTCCAAAACCTGGATTCAGCAGTCCAGCTGTAAAGTTCTTCTCTACTTAAATACACCAGAATTTGTATTGTATGCAACAAGATTCCTGAATTGTACGATACATAAAGTGCACACCACAAGGCTTTGTAGATGCCTATTTTTTATTCTTTTTTTTCAGAGAGAGGGACAGATAGGGACAAACAGGAAGGGAGAAAGATGAAAAACATCAATTCTTTGTTGCGGCTCCTTAGTTGTTCATTGATTGCTTTCTCATATGTACCTTGACTGTGGGGCTTCAGCAGACCAAGTAACCCCTTGCTTGAGCCAGCGACCTTGGGTCCAAGCTGGTGAGCCTTGCTCAAACCAGATGAGCCCGCGCTCAAGCTGGCAACCTCGGGGTCTCAAACCTGGGTCCTCCACATCCCAGTCCGATGCTCTATCCACTGTGCCACCGCCTGGTCAGGCATGTAGCCTATTTAATGGTGATTTCTTTTCCTGCTGGTGGACATCATGGCCCTAATACTTCCTGATATCTTGATCAGTAGAAACTGAAGAAACATTGGGAAAGGTAGCAAGAATTTCTGCTTGCTAAAAGAGAGGCTCAGCTTATCTTTGAGCCATATTCTGATTTTGCTTTTGTTTTTTTAATTTTGCAAAAGACCTCTTGAATGAGTGCTTGAGTTATACAAATGTAAATTAAATATCTGTGGGCACACAGGTGGGCCTTGTTGCAGAATGCGGCTGGTGATGCAAACCGTACCACGTCTTCAAGTATGGGCCATATCTTTGATTCTCTGCTTTGTGACATTTGATGGGGGGTGTTCAGCATTATTAATTTAAAGTCTGTTGCTAAAATCCCTTTTACACAATTTTGTGAATCTGCTTATCCTCTTCCTCACATAGTTGGCAGTGGTTAGTTTTGTTCTTATATGGGATGCATTGATTGGAATAAACCAAAGAAAGGACATCCTGAAAGAGTCATGAGCTCATGCTGAAGGAAAAACAGAGAACAGGACTGGGTTTGTCACAGCTCTATCTGAACTGGACTGTTTCATCCTATATCTCTGTCATATGAGTCAAGACATAACCCAGGGTGACTAACATGGTACCATTATGTTTGGTAGGGTCTGATGCAAGTTCATACTCTGTGATCAGGGGCCATATTTTCCTGGGAAGGAGCCATTTCTTCTATAGTCATCTTTGAGCAAGAGGAGACAATCTTAGACAGACTTGAAGAAAGGTAAAAATCTTTCCCTGCCAATGTGGCTTAAGTTATTTGGGCTCTTAGGCACAGTTATATTTAGACTATTCCTAATGTTGGAATAACCCGACCCTTACTATGCTCAGGCTGGCTCAGGACACCCTCAAAGGGCCCTGAAGGAAGATTGAGACTAACCTGTGATGGTAACCATCTCTAGTAGCATTTATAAGATACCTTTCCTCCGGGTACCTTGCATAAGAGAAACCATAGAATAGTATTGTTAAATGCTGCAGCATAAACTTAGCTGCATCCTGGAGAGTTAAGGGAAGGTTGGTTGGGTACCAGCAATGACCATTCTTTATAGAACGTTGCTGCTCCTGTATCATGGTGATCTCAGAACACGTATCAGCAAGAAAGAAAGGAAAAGAGTGCTGTGACCAAGAGTTTGGGCCAGAAGAACCAGATGTGGGATCTGTTGTTGAGCATATGTGAGAAAGAGCTCAGTGGTGCTTTTAGAAACAACTTAGGGCAGTTTGATATGGGAAAGTTCATCCTGAGAAGGTACATTTTGATAATCAACAGAGCCACAGCCTTATTTTTTAAGACACCTGTGTGGTAGGTAGCTCTAGGATTCATTTATAAGATTTCCCCCACACATAGTAGGATTTCAAGCTTTATAATACCTTTATCTGGAACAATACTAAGTAGTTATTTTTTAAAATTTGTTACTGGAATGAAAAAGAGTAAATTCTGAGTAAAATTCATAATTTTTATGTTCTTTGAATGAAATCTACTTCCATGTAATTACTTGTTTGTAACACCTCTGAGAGTATTATTCATATAAATGACATAATAAAGAAACAACTATTGGAATATGAATTTTATACAAATAGAATATTTATAGTATCCCAAGGAAGTTCCAAGTTTCATATTCTCTTTAGGTAAAATATATTAAGGAAACTAAAAAGCAGGGATGGAGGTTGTGGCCAGGGAATTTGAAATTCTTTATGAGAATAAAATAAGTGATAGAAGAAAAAGAATTTGTACTGACATGAATCAGAATCAAAAGTATGTGAGCCAGTTTTTATAAAACCACAGTTTTGTTCTTGTAACTTAAAAAATAAGCCATTTAATTAAGAGAATTACAATGAATGCTCTTTTGGACACAGAAAACTTATAGAGAGAATTTGGATTATAAGATCAAGGCTAGAGACTAAAAAGAAACAGAATGAATAAATGGTATAGGTTTAAATAAACTCAAAAGAAATTAGAAAACTAAATTACATAATGTAATGAAAACAGTAGAATCTCTTTCAGCTGAAGTAATAAGTGATAAGTGATAGAAAGAAGATAAATTTAGTAAGAATATATAGAGAAGAATACAAAAATCTTAACAGAAAATTTCTACTTCGAGCTGTGACAGAGTAGCTTGTATCATATCAATTCCCTTCCCCTGACAAGAACAATGAAAAGAGATAGTAAAATATATTAAAATTAAACACAGCAACCCGCTTTTGTAGGCATCAGAGAACACCCAGGATGTAAGGATTAATGGATAAGATACCAGAGACAAGAGCAATCCATTGATGGAAACCTGACATTCTTTATTGGTTATCCTTTCAAGTCATTTTCTAATATGTAAGTGGCACAAGTGAGAGGATAAGCAGAAAGGAAAGGCCTACAGCTTTCTGTAAGCTCTCAATGCTGGAGAAGAGAAAGCTAGAGTTCAGCAGGGCTGAGGTTAGTCAAGGGTTCAGGGGTCAAGACTCTGGAGAAAAGGAAATCGCAGAGAATTCAGCCCGATATCCTGGAATTCTTCTTTTTCTTGGGCTATATAATAAGCTGCACAGGGTCAGAATCTAAGCAGCAAAATGGAAAGTGGAAGCTAAGATGCTAAAAAGAACTTTGAGCAGTTTTGCAGTGTTTGAGAGATACAAGAAAACTGATTCAGACGTATCCAAAGACCTCTTGGATTTTAATCATCTCCGTCTCTGATTGGATCAAGTTGATCTATAGTTTCTTTGTCTTTTTAAAAAATTTTTTTTATTTATTCATTTTTTAAAGAGAGAGAGAGAGAGAGAGAGGAAGAGAGAGAGGAAGAGGGAGGAGCAGGAAGCATCAACTCCCATATGTGCCTTGACCAGGCAAGCTCAGGGTTTTGAACCGGCGACCTCAGCATTCCAGGTTGATGTTTTATCCACTGCGCCACCACAAGTCAAGCCTAGCTTCTTTGTCTTAAGGAAGAAAGAAAAATCCTCCCTAAAGGAATATATCACCAGAGCTCTTTTAATTCATCATACACAATGATTGGCATTTAATAAAATATCAACAGGCATCCCAGGAGACATGGAAAAATGGCCAAAACAAAAGCAAAAACAACAAAAATAGACCTGTGTGTGATCTCTGTGTTAGAGTTATCAGACAGAGGCTTTAAAATAATTATTATTAATAGATTTAAGAAAATAGATTAAAAAGAGAATTTAACCAGAGAATTGGAGCCTGTAAAAAATGCTCCAGTGGAAATTCTAGAGTTGATGAATACAACTATTAATATTTTATTAGATGAGTTAACATCAGATTAGATAGAGCAGAAAAGAAGACTGATAAATTGCTAAGTAGGACGTATAAAATTAAAAACATAAAAATAAAAAAGTGAACAAGATATATGTGACAGATGGTAAGAGGGTTTTTTTTGCATATGTCTGACTGGAGCCCCAGGAGGAGAAGATGGAGAGAATGAGGGATAAGCAATCACTGAAGTGACATTGGCTAAAAATTATCTAAAACTAATGCAAGACATGAAGCCAAAGATTCAAGAGTCTCTATAAGACCCAAGGCATAACTGAGCATATCCTAGTAAAATTGCTTAAAGTCAAGGACAGAGAAAATTTTAAAAGCATCTAGAGGACAAAACACATTACTTCCAAGGAGAAACAAAGTGATAATGCTAGATGATAATGGAATAACATTTTTAATGTTCTGTAAGAATATAAGTGTGAAACTTAGAATTCTATAAGCACTGAAAATATTTTTTTTACAAACGTAGGTACAATAAAGATTTATTTTTCAGATACATAAAATCTGAGAATATCTGTTGCCACATTAAAATTGATTGATCAAAGATACCCTCAAATATTAATTTACTTAAATGAATAGACTAAAATAATAAATTCACAAAAAGCAGTTAACATTTTTTTTTTGGAGCTTAAGAAAGTATAGCTTTGCTTGAAATTTATTAGGTTACCCTTCTTCCTTTTCAAAGGGACTTCAGGAGAACAAATAAATCTTTAGAATGAGTACTTCACATTAATAAATGAATGACAGTGTGGCCCATTTAAAAAAATTATAGATATGACAAACAATTATAGCAGAAAATGATGGGCAAATTTGAGAAAGGCTTAACAATACACAACATACTAAAATGGTGATTTAGGTGGGTAAAACCTCAAAAATTTATCAGTTTAAAAATATGTTTCTACTTTGTAAGTATTTTGGTTGTAGCTATAATAGAGAACTGAAATGTCTTATAATTTGTGGTAGTTATTAGTTTTATAGTCTTTGTTTTAAATTAAAGTCTCTTAAAATTATTAAAATTTAATGTGATATTACCTTATTAAATTTTTTAAATAAATATTAGTGCCTTGTTTCCAACTTCCTTTTTTCTTCATTTATTTTTTTAAATTATTTTTATTTTATTTTACTTATTTATTTTTTTTAAGTGAGAGGAGGGAAGATAGTGAGACAGACTCTCTCACATGTGCCCCAGCTGGGATCCATCTGGCAACCCCTGTCTGGGGCAGATGCTCGAATCAACTGAGCCACTGACTACGAGAGGAAAAGAGGAAAGAAGGAGGAGAGGGAGGAGGAGAGAAGCAGATGGTTACTTCTTTTGTGTGCCCTGACTGGGAATCGAACCTGGAACGTCCATAGGTCAATGCTCTATCCATTGAGCCAACTGCCCAACCCCCACCCCCACCAACTTAAATAAAAGTTACCCAGATAACACCTTTTAACTGGTAATTTCCAAATATTATATAATAAATAGGTTCTAATTCAACAATTTGGGAGTAAAAAATCACACCACATCTCTATTATATAATGTTAAAGTTATCAGTACTTTTGAACACTTACCTATTTTTCCTTTGGGTTTTCTGCTCCCAAGTAATTTTTGGAAACCACAAAGAATATTTACACAAGGAAGGGAACGACCTTCTTTATTACTAGATTGTTATGACCTGCCCGTTTCAGTCCTGGAGAAAATAAAACTATTGCCAGTGAACTCAGTGTCTTTCTATAACTTGCTTCTGTCTCCTAAAATCTAAGCTCTTGGGCCTGGGTGGGAGATGAGGCACTGGTTATCTGAAGAAAGTTTGTCACATATTTGTTTTTGTATGAATATGGAAGAACCTTAGTTCCAAATGTTGCCACTTCTTCTAGAAATCATACAGGGCAATAAGGAAAGTGCAAAAACACCCTACATCTGACCTCAGTGGACTTAAACCATCAACAGGGACTGTTACTTCAGAGCCTGCAGACATTCAAAGGGTAATAAGGGAACAATACAAAATAGTTCTATGTACATAAATTTGACAAGTTAGATGAATAGGCACAATTTTTTTTGAGATTCAAGAACTGCCAAAACTCACCCAAGATGAACTAAATTATAGTCATTAAAGACATTGAACTTGAGGTTTCAAACTTTTTGAGAAAGAAATATGCAGAGTCATTGTTTCACTGACAAACATCACTGAACATTTAAAGAAATAGAACCAATTCTACATGATTTCTTCCAGAAAATCAATAATGGGAGAATATCTCCCAATGCATTTTGTAAGATCAACATTACCCTGCTACCAACACAAAAGATGGTACCTGTAAAAAAAAGAAAAGGAAAAGAAAACTATAAACCAATATCTTGCATAAATATACATACAAAAATTTTCCATAAAATAATAGCAAATTGAATCTAGTTATATATGAAAAGAATAATGCACCATAATCAAGTGAGGTTTATCCTAGATGCAAGACTGTTTCAATATTTGGAAAGATATCAATGTAATCCACTATTAATAGTCTAAAGGAAAAAATGATTGTATTAGTTGACAGAAAAAAATTTGACAAAATTCAATACCCACTTACAATAAAAACTAATACATGAATGTTTATAGATTTCTTCTACATGGCATGTAGAATTAGAATGAAAAGGAATCTTAGGACAATAAAAATACTTCATATAATACTTTACATAAGCCCTTCACAAACACCAATTCATTTGATCCTCACAATATTCAGATTGGCTGAATTATTCAAGTTTCCACATCGACCGAGCAGCAAAGCCAGAGGTAGGACTCGTGGTCTGGGGATTTTTACACCATCCTCTTCTCTGGCCGGTGCTGCTAATTCCATTCTCCATTTTATTTAGGGAGGAGTGTGCTCAGCTAAAATCTGTATTCTCAGCCTCCCTGCCACAGATCTGTCACCTGCCACCTTGGCTCATCAAATACTGGCTTAATCCTGTGAAACCCCTAGGGAGCATTTACTGTGGTCATTCATTCCTCTCACCAACCTAAAGGTAAAACTATTAGTTCTCATTTTTGGAAGACAGATCTGTGGCAGAGATTAATCAGTGAGCCCAAGGCCTCACAGGTACAAATCTCTGGAGGCAGAAGCCCCACCAGCACTTTGGCTCTAGAGCCTGTGGCTCTTCCCTCTCCGTGCTGTGTAAGTAGGAGCCACTGGGGAGGGCTTCCAAGAAAGCTCCTCTGCCCTTTCCTGCCTTCTCCGTTTTCATGCCTAAAAAAGATGTATTGCTTAGAGCTGCAGTGGCCACATTCCATCTCCAAGGCAACTGTGAAGATGGGAAACAGATGCTCGGGATGGCGGAGCAGAGAGGTAAAAGGAACAAGGTCCCTGTTGATAATTATGGACGTGCCTACTAGCGCTGGAGGGCTTACCTCTAGACTTGGTGCTCTTTATGAGACTGTCATTTGGGCTTTCTGTTATGTACACAGACTGAATCCTAACCATAGCCTCTCCGTGTGTGGGGGAGCATCCCAGAGCTGTCACGGGGCTTCTTTTCTGTCTCCACTCACTCGCTCCATCTGTAGTTCACATTTATGTTGTAAGCCTAACATTGTTCTCTTGAACTCCAGATTTCTTCATCCAACAGCCTATTGACAGCTGTACTTGGGCATATTTAATGGACATATAAACGTTAAATGTCTAAAATAGATTCCTTAATATTCTCCTCTAAAGAAGTTCCTTCTCCAGTTTCCTCATTTGTACAAAATGGCAACTCCATCCTTTTCATTACTCAGACCGAAACTGCTCCTCTCTGTCTTTCCCTTTCCACATCTGACCTCACAACAAGTCCTTTCGGTTCTGTCTTCAGAATTCCACCATTTGTCATCATCATTACTGCCATCACCCTGCTCCGATCACCGTCGTCTCTCTCTCTCCTTTGAATTATTAAAGTAATCTCTTATTTGTGTACCGGCTTCCACCTCTCCCCCTTCCATCTACTTTCAGCACAGCAGCCAGGGTGATCTCGTTAACAATGCACATCAGGGCCACGGAGAGGAGAGACATGGGTCAGGCTGCCAAGGTTTTACAGCTCTTTAAACATTGCACAGGACCAGACAACACGCTTTGAAAAATGATACCGCAGCATTAGAAGCAGCCAAAATAAAGATAAATGAAGAACTCAAAAGTAATAAAAGTGATGCTTCTCCTAAGAAAATAGAAGAGCTAATAAAAATAGGTTCCAATGAGCAATTGCTACTTAGAACATCTGTTCTACAAGGTATTCACAGACCACAGTACACTGAAATTGGTCCCTAGGAAAGACCTTCTTATAGAGGATGTGCCAGATTGTGATGCACCAACTCAGAAGCAATGAATTTTCTAGGACAAAATCAAACCTTTGTAATTTTTCATTTTAAATTCTGTAACTGTGACAAAAGTCCTGGAAATGCAGATATTTTTCTCTGAACTGGCATATTGAAAATGAGTGATTTAAAGTGTAGTTTTATAATCAGATTTCACATTGCTGAAAACTGTAGTCCTTAGCTAAGTATTTTTAAAAAGCATTAGATAAGAAGACATTTCATTTTCATTGAAAATCAAACTTTATAAAGTAAAATAGGCCCTGGCCGGTTGGCTTAGTGGTAGAGCGTCGGCCTAGCTTGCAGGAGTCCCGGGTTCGATTCTCGGCCAGGGCATACAGGAGAAGCACCCATCTGCTTTTCCACCCCTCCCCCTCTTCTTCCTCTCTGTCTCTCTCTTCCCCTCCTGCAGCCAAGGCTCCATTGGAGCAAAGTTGGCCCGGGTGCTGAGGATGGCTCCATGGCCTCTGCCTCAGGAGCTAGAATGGCTCTGGTCGCAACAGAGCAACGCCCTGGATGGGCAGAGCATAGCCCCCTGGTGGGTGTGCCGGGTGGATCCTGGTCGGGTGCATGTGGGAGTCTGTCTGACTGCCTCCCGTTTCCAACTTCAGAAAAATACAATAATAATAATAATAATAATAATAATAATAATAAAGTAAAATAAATGCTTAGGGCCTGTTGGGCCAGTAGTCATAGCCACCATTATAGCCGCCTGGCCCATGCAGGTTTGCATTTGATTCGAATAGATGGTAATGAAACAATGGAGCCAAGAACTGGTGGGCCATTACCTTTAATCCTAGTTCGCACCTGGTAAGTGGGAAAACACTTCCTTTTTCATTCAGGGCTCCCAAAGCCACTGACTCATCCAAGTTTCCTAGAATCAAAGGTTTCTACCTCACCAGCCTTATTCACCTCTGTTCCCCATCTCCTTCTCTCTGCACAAACTCTGCACAAACTGGCTTCTCCTTCTGCACCCTGCCTTCTTGGCTGCCTCTTCTCTGCAATGCTGATGGCAGGATGTGAGAGAGCAAGAGAGAGCCCGTTTCCTTATTTTATAATGTAGAAATTAAAGCCTTTAAGCCAATGTACAAAAAAGGAAGTCTCTGATACAAAGCCACTTATCTGAGTCATAAATGGGATTTCTCATAAGAGTGCATCACCCCATATCATGCAACAGTCAAGGGTGTAGGGAAAAGCTTAGTTTTGAGAAGATCTTAGTATTAGAAGGATGTTGAAAAGATCTTAGTATTAAAAAAGTGGGAAAGGCTTAGTCTTTTTTTTTTTTTTTTTTTTGTATTTTTCTGAAGCTGGAAACGGGGATAGACAGTCAGACAGACTCCCGCATGCGCCTGACCGGGATCCACCCGGCACGCCCACCAGGGGGCAACGCTCTGCCCACCAGGGGGCAATGCTCTGCCCCTCTGGGGCGTCGCTCTGTAGCGACCAGAGCCACTCTAGCGCCTGGGGCAGAGGCCAAGGAGCCATCCCCAGCGCCCGGGCCAACTTTGCTCCAATGGAGCCTCGGCTGTGGGAGGGGAAGAGAGAGACAGAAAGGAAGGAGAGGGAGAGGGGTGGAGAAGCAGATGGGCGCTTCTCCTGTGTGCTCTGGCCGGGAATCGAACCCGGGACTTCTGCACGCCAGGCCGATGCTCTACCACTGAGCCAACCGGCCAGGGCAAGGCTTAGTCTTAAAACTAAGCCTCAGGCTATGAGGACCTTGCCAGCTTACAGCCTGTCTCCCACTCCCAATGTAAACAAGAAGCGAGCAAACATATACATCATATTTTCAAACTTATTTGACTAACAGGGCTCCTGGACAGTTGGCTCAGTGGTAGAACATTGGCCTGGCATGTGGATGTCCCAGGTTCGATTCCTGGTCAGGGCACAAAGGAGAAGCACCCATCTGCTTCTCCAACCCTCCCCCTTTCACTTCTCCCCCCCCTCTTTTCTCCTCCTCTCCTGCAGCCATGGCTCCATTAGAGCAAGTTGGCCCTGGGCGCTGAGGATGGATCCATGGTCTTGGCCTCAGGTGCTAAAAAATGGCTCCCATTGCAACAGAGCAAAGGCCCCAGATGGGCAGAGCATTGCCCCCTGGTGGGCTTGCTGGGTGGATCCTGGTCCAGGTGCAGGCAGGAGTCTGTTTCTGCCTCCCCTTCTCTCATTAAATAAATAAATAAACAAACAAACAAATAAATACTTAGGGACTTATATTTACTTCTCTTTGACTTTGATAAGTATTTTGGTCTTACCACAATTATTTGAGAATGCTGTGTTTTGACAAGGCAATGGATTTTCTACCCATGTGAAATGAAACTATTAGATTAAAATTATTAGATTAAAATGATGTCTAACTCCAAACACATTAAACTGGTCAACATATCACAGTGTGTGCCAACTCTCCACAGCAGGTGGTCTTTGTTTCCTAAAACACTGAAATGATTCTCTAGCTAACAAAAATATAGTTTCTTTTTAGAATAGAGTGTCTCTGTGTTCTTATAATGACATTTTTTAAAATCAGTTTTCTGAAGATAGATGATAAAATATCAGAAATCACCTTGAATCTCTTGTGGAATAAAGAAATTCTAATTTTTTTTAAAGAAATAGTTGCCCTCAGTCAAACTATAATATATAATATAGCTTTAGTAAAATTTACAATAGCCAAAGTATGGGAGCAACCTAAGTGCTCATCAGTAGTTGAGTGGATAAAAAAGTGGTGGCACGTTTACACAATGGAATATTACTTGGCCATAAAAAAGAAGGAAATCTTAGCCATGCAACAACATGGATGGGCCTAGAGGGTATTATGCTAAGTAAAATAAGTCAGACAGAGAAAGACAAGTACTATATGATTTCGCTCCTGTGTGGAATCTAAATAACAAAATAAACAAAGCTAATATAGATTCATAGATACAGAGAACAGACTGGGAGAGAAAAGAAAAGGAAACTCTATTTTTGTTAGCTACAGAAGTCATTTGCCAGAGGAGAGGAGATTTTGGGGGGCTGAGTAAAAATGGTGAATGGATTAAGAAGTGCAAATTGGTAGTTATTAAAAAGTCATAGGGATGTAAATTACAGCGTAGGGAATATAGTCAGTAATGTTGTAATAACTGTATGCCCAGTGGGTACTGGAAACAGCAGGGGAGCACTTTGTGAAGTGTATATTTCTCTGACAGCTGTACTGTCCACCTGAAGCAAGTACAAAATGATAGTTAATGTAACCTGTAGTAAACACACACACACACACTCACACACACACACACACACACACACACATATATTCTTTAAAAAATGTACACATCAGGTCACATCACTGTTTTGCTTAAAATCTTCCAGTGGGTTCCCATCTTCTCAAACTAAAAGCCAAAGCCTGTACAGTGACCTATAAAGTCTGGCACAGCCTGGCCCTCGGAACCCCCTGTCCTCGCTCACTCCTCTCCCTCCTTTAGTCCACTGCAGCCATCCTCCCTCCTTGCTGTTATAGCAGCACTCCAACCATCTGGCCCAGGGCTTTTGCACTTGCTGTTGACTCTGTCTTAAAAGCTATTTTCCCAGATATCAGTTAGGAAGATCCTTTAATGTCTTTATCTCTTCCTACAAAAGTTACCTTGATAGCAAGCATCTTCCTGGCACCCTTCTAGAATATCAATGTCCCCACCTCCAGCTTTATACTTCCACCATTTGCTTTGGTGTATTTTCTAGAACTTATCTAAAATTCTGCATATTTGTTTACTTCTTTTGTTCTACACCTCTAGTCTGTGTGTTCAGTCAGGGAGGGAATTTTTATCAGTATTTCTCCCTGTTGAATCTTCCGTGAACATTGCTCATTAAACAAGGAAGGTCCCAGGACAGAAACTGTTGGGGCAATCACTGTTTTGATGTCACTTTCCCTAAATTCCTTTGTCTCCTCTGGATCTTTCCTGATTTCCAGATACTAAGCCAGGATTTCAGTAAGCGATCAGGAGCAATTTCAATTGTCATTTCAGTAAGAAGCTTCATTTTGGGTCAGTGACTATGATCTTCCTTCTCTAAATCATTTTTCTCACTATTGATGTTTCTGGTCAGCACAAGATGTGCTGGTGTGTGATTAGGGATTGTTTGTTTGTTTGCAAGAAACCTCTAGATATTTTTCATAGGGATCTCAAGAAAAAGTGTTTGTTTGCTTTCTTTATTTCTATAATAATGGCACATGTGGTCTTGAGCCTGGAATGAAAGGCAAAGTCACTGAGAACCACGAGGCACACGGTTTGTGCCTCAGCATCTCTGCAGTGTGCTCCATTTTCCTCTCTAGGCTTACTTACAGACTTCCGCTGCTTACTCATAATTTCTGTTTCCTCTTCAGTTTGCAGGAGCCTTTGTCTGCCTCAGGGCTTCCTCTCAATGCCTGTTTCCATCCCCCACTTCTGACTGGTTCAGCCTCTGTTTCTCAAAATCGGTCCACTCTCCTTCCCAATGGGAGATAGTTCCCGCGTCGCTCTGGTTAGCGCCCACCCAGTGTCCAGCCTGGTGAGTTCAGCATTTGGAGAGGGTCCCATTAGCCAAAATATGCCCCCAGGAGCTTTGAGCAGAGAAGGCAAATGTAAGTCGCCCCTCTCCCCACCCATTGTCATATCCATACAAATGGGTTCTATTTAGATTGTTGTTTAACTCTTATATCTCCACTTTCGACCTTGAAAAGTACTCTGGGACATTGACATTAATTTATGATTCCCACTTTTGATCATGCTAATCATGCAGACTTAACGCTTGAACATAGCTTTATTTTGGAAAATTCATGCCTAAATTTTTTAATATATTGTCCTTCAGCTTTCTTCCAAGCTCAAGAGACAGGGAGTCAGGAGGAGTGTGAATACTGAACAGTGTATATTTACTTTTTATACTGTGACTAGCTCAGGACCACAGTTTACAAATGCCTTTCTTTGTATATTATTGTCTCTGGGTAAAAATAGTTCTATTAAATTTTTTTTTCTTCTTTTCCAAGTGAGAGGAGGAGAGATAGAGAGACAGACTCCTGCATGAGCCCTGAACGGGATCCACCCTGCAACCCCCATCTAGGGCTGATGCTCTGCCCATCTAGGGCCATGCTTGCAAGCAAGCTATTTTTAGCACCTGAGGTGAGGCTCCACAGAACCATCCTCAGTGCCAGGGGGGGCCAATATGCTTGAACCAATTGAGCCATGGCTGCAAGAGAAGAGAGAGAGAGAGTGAGAGAAAGAAGGGAGAGGAGGAGGAGGGGTGGAGAAGCAGATGGTTGCTTCTCCTGTGTACTCTGACCAGGAATCAAACCCAGGACATCCACACATCAGGCTATTTCTCTACAACTCAGCCAACTGGCCAGGGCCTTAAAATTGTTTTAATTTTGGCCCTGGCTGGTTGGCTCAGCGGTAGAGCGTCGGCCTGGCTTGCGGGGGACCCAGGTTCGATTCCCGGCCAGGGCACATAGGAGAAGCGCCCATTTGCTTCTCCACCCCCCCTTCCTCTCTGTCTCTCTCTTCCCCTCCCGCAGCTAAGGCTCCATTGGAGCAAAGATGGCCCGGGCGCTGGGGATAGCTCCTTGGCCTCTGCCCCAGGCGCTAGAGTGGCTCTGGTCTCGGCAGAGCGACGCCCCGGAGGGGCACAGCATCGCCCCCTGGTGGGCAGAGCGTCGCCCCTGGTGGGCGTGCCGGGTGGATCCCGGTCGGGCGCATGCGGGAGTCTGACTGTCTCTCCCGGTTTCCAGCTTTAGGAAAAAAAAAAAAATTGTTTTAATTTTAGCACAGAATATATTTATGTTTAAGATTAGAGTTTATTTTGAAAAATATTCTTGAGTGTAGTTCAATGTATGCCAATACTTTCCAGAGTCAGGAAATATTAAGAGACTGGGTTGTTCTCACTCAGATAGCATAGAGAACATTCTGGTATATTCACATCCTCATCCTGCAGAGGCAGCTTCGCTGGAGCCTCGTCTTCTGCTGCTCTAAAGAAACAGATGTGGAGAAGTATGTGGGAGCAGAGCCCCACTAATTTGAATATCTAAGTATTAGTCACATGTCATTTTGATTCTGAACATCATCTGTGACTGAAAGATAAAATTAGTTCCTTTTTTTTTTCTGTGCTTTTATGGTACTGTGTTTGATTCCCAATGTTCTGAAAAATGCTAATCTGTGTTTTTCACCGTGCAAATATATTTCCTAAAATATATTTCCTTTAAGAAAACAACAGGATGAACCCAACTGTAGAAATTATATTTACATTGTAAATCAAATTTGTTGCTAGCCTCTGCTTCTGTGGTCAGAGACCAAAACAATTTACTAACTCAAGAGTTACTTCCTCATTCTTAAAGGGGTGTTGATTTTTATGCCTGCTTAGAACCACAGTTTCCCTCAAGTGCAAACACAGAGAGACGCATAATTTGACATTTAATTGTCAAATATTTTGTCATAGTATAAAAACAGAAATTGTTTTCTTGAGAAAACTCAAACTCTAAACTGGATGATTCTCCAAATCAGAAGTCCCTCTGTTTTATGAGGGAGAATGGTGAAGCCTTCTTGAATATTCCAGAGCTAGGAGGAGATTAGCTCTGGGCCAGCTGACACAGTGGCCTCCCCCACACCTGTCAGTCCTTGTCTCTTGGAGCCGGATACTTCCCTCTGATCTAATCTTTGCAACTGCTGATTGTGTGCCATTGCTCAGCACTGCTTTCTCCTCTCCCTCCACCGTAATGGCCACCTCCACCGCAGCTGATATTTGGGAAAACCCTCAGGCCTTTGCTTGCTTGTTTGTCTTTATCCTCTGCAGGCTCTGTGAGGGCAGGAGAGGTGTCTGTCATGTTCCCCTTCGCATACCAGCCCTAATGCAATGCATATTTGTTGGCTAATGACAGAACAACTCAGTATCGGTTAGCAGCAAGCAGTCATGCACTTCCTGTCTCTCTTTTTTTCTTTACTGAATCTGTTGGAGTGACATTGCTTAATAAAATTATATAGGTTTCAGGTGTACAATTTTTTTTTTTTTTTGTATTTTTTCGGAGTTAGAAGTGGGGAGGCAGAGTCCCGCATGTGCCCAACAGGGATCCACCCGACATGGGGAGATACTTTGCCCATTTGCAGCGTTGTTCCGTTGCAGCCGGAGCCATTCTAGTGCCTGAGGCTGAGGCCATGGAGCCATCCTCAGCACCCAGGCCAACTTTGCTCCAATGGAGCCTTGGCTGCAGGAGGGGAAGAGAGAGATAGAAAGGAGAGGAGGAAGGGTGGAGAAGCAGATGGGTGCTTCTCCTGTGTGCCCTGGCCAGGAATCAAACCCGGGACTTCCATATGCTGGGCCAATGCTCTACCACTGAGCCTACTGGCCAGAGCCTCAGATGTACAATTCTATAATACATCGTCTATGTATTGTATTGTGTATTCACTGCCCCAAGTCTCCTTCCATCACCATTGTTCTTCCTTTACCCTCTTTTACCTCCCCACCCCCTTTTCCTTTTATAATCACCATACACTTTGTCAGTGTTTATGAGTTTCTTTTTGTGTTTGCTTAATCCCTTCACCTTTTAAAAACTCACTGTATTCAAAATCAGTACCATCAACACATAGTAATCTCTAATTCAGTCAGGTAACAATGCTAGTCTGAGAGCTATCTGCTCACCATATCTATAGCTCTCTGTTCCGTTGTTAGCTTTGTTTGAATGATCTGGAGGTTTGAACAGGTGTTCATTTCCATACCAGGTTCCTGCCCCTCATCCACTCATGGTTCAACCTGCACCCATACTGGTCTTCAGTGCCTCAAATGTGCCAGCCTCTTTCTTTCCTCTTGTCCTTCTGTCCCATTTTTCCTCTGCTAGGAACGTTCTCCCTCTTGCCCTCTGCGATTTGGCTAACCCTGGCTGTTTCTCTGAGTCCAGCATGAACATCATTTCCTCAGAGCGGCTTTCCCCAACCCCTGACAGATATTACCTTGCTGTGCTCTTCCTCCCAACACCATGTCCCTGAATTTGCATTGCACTTCTCATTTTGTAATGAGATATTTGACATTTTTCTTATGTCTGTTCGATGACTGCTTCCCCCATTTGGTTGTAAGTTCTATAACAAAATGGTTGAAAATTTAATGCCTATTCACACAGTGAACGGTCAGTAAATATTTGTTGAAAGAATGAATAAGTGACAGACTATCCCCTTTCTCTCTCACAACTCCCTGTATGTGGGAAGTGTCTCTGAGAGGAGGGATCCATTCTTTTTTTCAGATGGCACTGTATATAAAATATAACTCAAGCAATGAGTAAGATAGAGCAAAATTTAGAGTAACAATTTCAAGAGACATGAGGTATTTTATTTCAGGTTACTTCACTCACTATTAATCAGCATCTAACTAGAAGTTGTTTCCTCATTTGTCTTTGGAATAACCTTAAACTGATGCTTTATGATTAGTGACCCTCCACAGTACTATTTCCATAATGCTTTCAGCTTTAGTATCAAAAAGTTCTTACATATAACGTCCCTTCAATTTTAACTCCATGTAAATTAGGAAGGTACCATGTATTTAAAATGTCTTTTTTTTTTTTACTCTTACTTCCAAGTAAAATTTGAGGCTTCTTCATACTGTTAAGACATTTCCCAGACATCAGACAAAGCAATTAATATGAAGACAAAAATCATTGCCAGAATTCGAAGAGAAGAAAATTTATTACTACTGAAATCTAACATAGTATCATGAATATAATTTAGTGTATAAATATAATTTAACATACACTTTGCAATATGTATATTTTAGTTTCCTGGTAGACATGACCAAAATGGGTTCCAGAGGTTCCTTTAGTTATTATTATAAAAGAAACATATGTTCAGTAAAAAAAAAAAAAACAGCCTGACCTGTGGTGGCGCAGTGGATAAAGCGTCAACCTGGAAATGCTGAGGTCGCTGGTTCGAAACCCTGGGCTTGCCTGGTCAAGGCACATATGGGAGTTGATGCTTCCAGCTCCTCCCCACCTTCTCTCTCTGTCTCTCTCTCCTCTCTCGCTCCCTCTCTGTCTCTCTCTCCTCTCTAAAATGAATAAATAAAAAAAATTAAAAAACGAACAAACAAACAGGACACTTAACATTGTATTCCAGGCAGAAATTCTCTCCCAGCAGAAATTCCTTGCATGCTGAGAACTCAGTGGGCAATAGTACTTTTAAATATTATTTTGTAGATGATATAAAAAGATCATTTAAATGATCACTTTAAAAATATCAGTCTTTGACAGACACTAAGAGGATAATATTAAACTTTCTTAAAGGCTTTTTGGTGAGGAGTTAATAGGTGTATGTTGCTTCTTGATGAACTGATCTAAGAGAAAAGCAAAGTTTATTAAGAGACAAGCAGAAGTCCTTCTCAAATAACACTTATAATAACTGAACCCTAACATAAAGGAAAAATAGTTCTTACCCTCTGCCTCCTACCCAAGTTTCCACCCTGATTCCTTAGGTAGGGCTGAGGAGCCCTGAGGAGCCGCTGCGCCACCTCACCCGCAGGTGTTGTCAAGTACCAAAAGCTACAGAATCAATACTAATATTTTAAGAGGCTTAAAGAACATTTTTTTCATTTGGGTTAAAGTGTGCAGAGAAATTTTGTGAATGATCTCTGTACTGTGTGATTGACATAAAACCAGGATGGCCCTTGGCATTGTATTGTAAATGCAAAGGGGAGGAAAACATGGATTCCCTGACATTCCACCACACCTGTGGGGAAAGGGGTGAATGGCTAGCCAGGTGCAGGGAGAGAAAAGCCAAAGTAAACCTTTTCTTATAGTAATGAACCATTTGCGGGTATTTGTCCCCATGGAAACTACCTCTCCCATGTGAATGCATATGGTTAATATGTGTGACTCTGGACAAAGAGATGGCAGATAAACATTAGAAAATATAGGAATGTCTTTTAATATGTAAAGAGACATCTTTCTATCATTGTGTTGACTTGTAAATTTTGTTTTCTCCAAAATGATGTATGGCTTACAAATTGAACATGGTCCTATCATGTTAAAGGGCATATGACTATAACCAATAGTGGTAAAGGGCACCTAATTGCAATTTTTGCTTCTGTACTTCCCGCTTGCAAAACTATAAAAACTAGGTAGAACAAAGGGCCGGCGCGTTCTCCCTCAGATTTCTGTCAGAGTTGCTGCCGCTTGGCCAAGCTAGACAATAAAGCTTTGGTGTGGAATCGACGTATTTTGTTCATGTCTTCAATGTTTCGAGTCCCTCCAGATTAGGCTTAACAGGGTGTTATTCTAACAATTATTTTGGTTAGAATTACAATTCTGAGGCTTGTTTGCAAAACATACCATTACCTGCAAGACAAACTGACCCACTGTATGCAGTTTTCTTCCTATGGTCCATCTGGTTTTTAAAAATGTCCCAAAGTATTTTAGTATAGTTTATCTTAAACTGAAGCTTCTGACCATAATTAGATAAATTCAACTGCTTTCTAACTGTCCTCATAGTGTTTTATACAAATATTTGAAAAATCTGTAATTAACTTTGTTGTTTTCTTTAGGCTTTCTATCACTCTTTACCATTTCAGTAGTAGAAATTTGTGGAACCAAACTGCACATCACATTCCTTGATTGGGTCGGAGATTGTCCAGCCACCCAGGGAGAGTAAAGGCAGTGCAACGACATTTACTGATTTCTGGGCTATTTTCCCAGCTGGACAAGAAGCATCAGGGGTGGTGGTCCTATAGCTGCTGCCCCTCTCTTGCCCCATAAAGAACCAAAGCCAGAGGCTCCACAGTGAGTGAAGCTGGGCAGAGAGATGGCTCAATGGCAGCGTTGGAGCCCTATATCCAGCCAGGTTTGAGGAAATAATCCTTTTTATTGAGGCTACTTTGGGTTCAATTTTCTGTTGTGTGCAACCAAAACCATCTATTTAAAGCATCTTCCTGTGCAGATGGTTGGAATACTTTTATCAAACTAAGACTGAAATAGTTTTTTACACACACACATATGTATATACACATGAATTGAAAGGATTAAAATAAACTGAAGTTTAAAAACATTGAAATTAAAATGCTGTCTGTCAGAGCGTTAATCTTGCCCATTCTCATTTTGCAAGAATGTTGACTGACTGAAAAAGATTTCAAAGGCTGGCATCCATACCAAGATCATACAAATGGAAAGAAAACCAGTTAAAATGATTAATGAACGCCACCATGATTCTGACATTAATTTGACTACTTCATGAGACTGGGAGGAAAATAAAGCAGTATTTCACGGTCAGATGGCTGTGCTTTCTTCTTTTGCAGAAGACAGAACCCCAGACCTGACATCTGAAACCCATCCTTCAGTTTTGAAGTGAGACAGTGCCCCGAAGAATTTGGAACCTGGACTGACAGCAGAATGTTCTTTAGCAAAGAAGGTGGCTTGCACACAGAGTCCGTCCTGAGGAAATTATGTCCGACATACTAATGAGAGTAAGAATTGACAAGGATTGAGACTTGTCACACAGGATAGTTTCTGAAGGATTCTAGAGCAAAAAAATTGTCATTTGAGTCTCCATTCTTCTTGACATGACTGAGTAGACATAATCATCTAGCTATAAATGTTTGTTCAAATAAATTATCAAACAGGAAAAGCTCTCGGAGCTGTAGAATGAGGAGAGAGTGTGATAAGTCTATAAAGCTGAAAAAAGTAGCTCAGTTGGTCAGAATTATAATTTATGTTTTCATGATGCACTTGTGAAAGTCATAGCATGGGCAACCAACTCCCTAAATTTACACTTATTATTGTTCATAGTGGCTGACCCCAAACCCTTCATTATAGTAAAATAATGACTATTATTTTACTAAGTAAAATATAGACTATTGGAATTTAATATATTGCAATTTTAGAAAATTGATAGCTACATATACAAGTTATAAATGATATACATAGCTATGTATGCTTTCAAATTGTTTTGTTGTCTCTCAGATGAGTGAAAGTTCCCTTTGAAAACTTGTCTGTAATAATGATGTAATTAAGATACAAAAGGAACATGTTTCATCTTGAGTAGCGGAAAATCTCAGATGACAATTAGGATTGTTTTTTATTGCATGTATTTGAAGATTGAACTCTGGCCTAGCATTTGATGTTCCTTTAGATAAAAAGGAGCTAAGTTTAGGTACTGCTTGATTCCCTGCTCAAAATATGCCACAAGGGTCTGTTTCTGGGGCCCAAAGCAGATTCGGTTTCATATTGTTTTACTTTTAAGTTCAGCAGAGGGAGAATCACTTCTTCATAATTCTAGAGATTCACACACGCTCTTTCTCTGGCCCAGACTGGGGTTGGGGGTGGGAAATGTGACAAAATGAACCAGCTGGCTTAGGGCCCACATGTGTTCTCACCTGGCAGCTAATGATAGTATTGTATCACCCAATCTGTGTCTTGTGGACAACCACAGAGCGTCTTGAGTTGGAAATATATACACCACATAGTCATATTGACATTATCTAATCAATCATTTAACATACATTTTATAAGAAAACCAAAGATCTCACATTTCAGCCATTTTGTCAACAAAGACTCTCTCTTAAGTAGTTCACTAGAGAGGAGAAAAATTTAGTTTTCATTACTATGTGAAGCATTTGTTTCACAGCCAATATTTATCTGTGGCTTTTTTTCTTCATCTTTATATCTCAGATCCCAGATACTAAGGAAAACGTGAATAGCACAGTGAAACCAACTGATTCTGCCTAAGCCCAAAGAAAAAGGTTCTATTTTAGAAAAATAATTTAATTCTAACTCTGTGTCTGAAGAATTGTCATGTAAAGGTTTTAGCTGTGAAACTGTTCTAAGAACATAGAGGTATTCCCTGTGGTTTTGATTGTGTTTGTCCTGAAAAGTTTCAATTTAATCGTAGAAAGATTTGGGTCTTTTGAAAACAGCAAGAAAATCAATTATCAGGGTTTCAATTTTCTCCAGGCAATTTTCACCACTTGAGCATGCCCAAGAGAGACAGGGCCGATAATTTTGTTATCTTGAAGAATTTGGCAAGCCGGCTAATGGTCTTCCTAAAAGTAAAGAAATCCCTTCGGTGGCATATGTAGGAAGTTATGTCTGAATCATTTGGAGCCATTGTAAAGAAGGTTTTGTTCCCGAAGAGATCTGTGGGGATTTTCCCAGGAAGAAAAGGTGTCTGAATATTCTTAAAACCTTGGACAGATTTATCAAACTTGCTGTTTCATTTAAACCTTTGCCAAATGCGACTCATCTTCCATCCAATAGACCTCTCCCTAGGCAACTTCATCTTCAAAAAATCAACACCAAAAATCATCTGATGTTTCTTTCACTGCTGTGATGATGGAATCTGTCTCAAAAGAAAAATATTTGTATTGATTTTATAATCTTAGAGACTGTAACCTGCGGATAAAGCTGTTATTTGGAAACATACTCTCCGAAAGTTGTTTTGGAGGGTTTTCTGGCTGGGGGGATTAAAATGGAGTCGGGGACACTGGATGGTGAACAGAGTGGCCAGGAAGCATGAGTCAAGGTAAAACACAAGAATAAATCAAAGTGAAATCATTAAACATTGGTGAATATAAAAAGGAATTGAGTCAGACTGCAGATGAAAATGAGTACATTCAGTATCCAGAAATACTCTTAATGAGAAGTTCTGTCTCCCAACAGGAGTTGGAATAATAACAGTCTCCAAAAGGTGGGGCCATTAGCTCCGCAGGCATTTAGAACTGGTCTGAACAAAGCACCTGCAAGCTTTGTGTGAGGAATAACACTGTGGACAGGTGCTGAGAGAGCTAGTATTAATATTCTTCTGACTCCCTCTGGCTCACGCCTAACCATGTATAGGCCATTCAGAAATCCTGCTGTTCTTCCCTGCCAATTTGAATACCAATTATCCTTGGCCAGAAAACTGACCTTTAGGTATGGAAGCTTCTTTTCTTGATGGATCCTCAGGTTCTCCACATATCAGCTGACATCCTACTAGTTATAATTTTAAATAAAATATATTAACACTTATTAATGGCAGGCATTTATAGATGCTATCTCATACATCAAGGTCACTATTATCTCCTATTCTACATGAGGCCATGAGGCCCAGATAGCAAGCTGAGGAGTTGGATTTCAAACCCTGTGCTACCTCTTGAGAGGGAGAAAGAGAACATAGGGTTTAGATGAAAATAAACTTGGTGTGTATCTAGCTTAGACTCCATTGTGTCCCAGAGCCTTCAACCAACTTGTCACATAAGTTATTTTATACATGCAAGGAAATGATTTTATTTATTTTATTATTTTTTTATTTTTTGTATTTTTCTGAAGTTGGAAATGGAGAGGCAGTCAGACAGACTCCCGCATGCGCCTGACCGGGATCCACCCGGCACGCCCACCAGGGGGCGATGCTTTGCCCATCTGGGGCGTTGCTCTGTTGCAACCAGAGCCATTCTAGTGCCTGAGGCAGAGGCCATAGAGCCATCCCCTGCGCCAGGGCCAACATTGCTCCAATGGAGCCTTGGCTGTGGGAGGGGAAGAGAGAGACAGAGAGGAAGGAAAGGGGGAAGGGTGGAGAAGCAGATGGGCGCTTCTCCTGTGTGCCCTGGCTGGGAATCGAACCCGGGCCTCCTGCATGCCAGGCCGATGCTCTACCACTGAGCCAACTGGCCAGGGCTTATGCAAGGAAATGATTTTAAAGTTTAGCTCAAGACCCTTGTCTAAGAGCTTGTATGATTCACTCCATCATTGTCCATATGAGATGATCCAGGATGTTGGTTTCTCCTCTTAGCAGAAAATGATACTTTTTTAGTGAACGCAAATGTATTAATCTGTCACTTAAATGTGCACAAAATATAGCCTTAAAATTTTTAATTTTATTTATTTTTTTTCTTTTCTGAAGCTGGAAATGGGGAGAGACAGTCAGACAGACTCCCGCATGCGCCCGACCGGGATCCACCCGGCACGCCCACCAGGGGCGAGGCTCTGCCCACCAGGGGGTGATGCTCTGCCCCTCCGGGGCGTCGCTTTGCTGCGACCAGAGCCACTCTAGCGCCTGGGGCAGAGGCCAAGGAGCCATCCCCAGCACCCGGGCCATCTTTGCTCCAATGGAGCCTTGGCTGCGGGAGGGGAAGAGAGAGACAGAGAGGAAGAAGGGGGGGGGGTGGAGAAGCAAATGGGCGCTTCTCCTATGTGCCCTGGCCGGGAATCGAACCTGGGTCCCCCGCACGCCAGGCCGATGCTCTACCGCTGAGCCAACCGGCCAGGGCCTAGCCTTAAAATTTTTAAAATGTCTCTCATAAATGTAATTTTCTCCTGGTAAGTAAACATTTAATTTTGCCCAGTCAGAATAAACCTAGTCAAATCAAGATTTTAAAAAAATATTACTCCAGAGTACATTCACTTAATTTAGGCTTCCTCTAAATTTCAATTTTGCCCAAGTGTCATCATGGATTATATAACCCCAGAATTTATGATTTTCTCCTTTTTCTGAGAAAGGAAGTAGCAAGCTATAAACTAAAGTGTTACAACAATGGCTAGTCATTTTCAAAGATGTAAGAGTTTCTTATAGGATGTACGCTTGCCGGAAATGTGTATTTTTCAGTTAGGTTGCAAACTTGTACAGCGTGAGCTCCGAGGCAGACCCTGGGTCTCCGCCAGCAGAAACCGTGGTAGATTTGGCAGTGGCTGCTGTAGCCGGGAGGCAAGGTGGGTCTTTGCTACTGGATCAAAAGAGAGACCGGAATAAGCTATGGGCTTTTGGTGCTTCCCTTGTAATTAAAGCTATTAGAGAATCAAAATTTTGTTAGAAGCTTCTACATACCAATCAGAAAGAGAGTACATTTAACATTAGGAATTTGACTGCCCATTGGATCTAAGATTATGCTAAGGTGGACAGTTTTGGAAATATCTAGAGTTCATCCAAAGTGGCCACTTTGATTCCAAATTATTATTAGTGAAATAGTGCCATTTTGTGAGATCAGTGTAAGAATTTAACAATGATATAGGTACTACATTTAGGAAGCAGGTATCTGGCTTGGCGGAAGTGCAAATTTGGATTGAGACTACCTCTGAAGAAATGATCGTGGTCAGTCAAATGCGTTGATTCTATTGCTCACATTTCAAGCCCTAAGCCAGTGGTTGGTCATCTTTGACAACACACTTGATAAACTGGCTCTCAGCAGACAGAATTTGTGGAGATCTATGTCCCAGATAAACTTTCAAGTTAACACAGGAAAGAGGAAAAATAGACATTGTAAGATTTTTGGATGGTGACTAAAAGTAAATTTCATCTAAGGGGGAACACTAACTTGCAAGATTTTTAACAGCTTTATTGAGGTATAATTGCCATATAATAAAATGCACATAATTGAAGTGTAAAAGTTGATGTTCTTATATATGTATACACCCATGAACCAATCCCCAATCAAGATAATGAAAATATCCACCACTTCCAGAAGGTTCCTTATGTCCCTTGGTAATACCACTTCTCTGCTCCTTGCTGTTCTTCAATCGCCCTGAGTCCATAAATAACACCTCTGATGATCACTTCCTATCACTATAGATTAGTTCATATCTTCTAAAATTTTATAAATGGAATATAGTATGTATTCTTTTCTGTCTGATTCTTTTACTCAACACAATTATTTTGAGATTCACCCTTTTTTGTCATGTAAATAGGTCATTTGTTTTTATTTTTGATTTGTATCTCATCATATGGGTATATTACAAGTTCTTTATAGTTTTTTGCTATTATGAATAAACTGCTATGCACATTCATATGTATGTCTTCTAGTGGAAATATTTTGTGTTCCTTTGAGTGAATATCTAGGTGTAGTATCACTGTAGCATATGGTTTAAGAAAATGTCAAGTGGTTTTCCAAAGTGATTGTACCACTTTATATTTTCATTAGCACTATATAGAGTTCTAATTCCTCCATAACTTCATCAGGACTTGTATAGCCAATGTTTTAAAATTTAAACTTTGTTAGATGTGTGGTGGTATCTCCTTGTGGTTTTAATTTGCATTTCCCTAATGGCTAATGATATTAAACATCTTTTGTGCTTATTTTACAATCTGTATATTTTCTTTAATGAAGTGTGTGTTTAATCGTCTTCTGCTCATTTTTAAATTGGGTTGTTATGGCAGTTCTTTATATAATCTGAGCACTAGAGTTTATTCAGATATCTAATTTGCAAATATTTACCTTCCATCTGTGGCTTCTCATTCTCTTAGTGTCTTTCAAGGAGCAGAATTTAACTACTTAAAAAGTATGTTATACTTTTGGAGCTCTATCTCTGAAACTTTTGCCCAACCTAAGATCACAAATGTTGTCCTATATTTTCTTCTAGAAGTTATATAGCTGTAAGATTTACAGTTAGAGCTATGATCACATTTGAGATACTTTTTATATATTTTGAGATATATGGATTGAAGTTCATATTTTTGCATCTCATATCCAATTATTTCAGCATATATATTGAAAAGATATCCCTTGCATCTGTTTTTAAAAGCATTTTTAAAAATATATTTTATGTCTATTTTTGGACTCTGTTCTGTTCCATTAACGTATTTGTTTATCTCTATGCAAACACACACCATTTTGATTATTGTAGCTTTATATTATGTCTTGAAATATGGTTGTGTGAGTCCTCCAACTCTGTGTTTTTAAAAGATTAGTTTGGCTGTTGTAGGTCCTTTGTACTTCCTTTAGACTTTGTATTTGAACTTTAAAATCAACTTGTCAATTTCCATAAAAATGCCTGAACTTTTTGATAGGAATTATATTGCCTTTATAGATCAATTTGAGGAGATTGACATCCTAATACTGAGTCTTCCAAATCAAGGACATGGTATTATCACTTCATGTATGTTTGGAGTCCTAGTATATCTCTCAGCAATATTTTATAATTTTCATTGTATGTCTTTCATGTCTTTTGTTAAACTTATTCTTATTTTACATTTTTGATGCTATTGTAAATGGTATAGCTTTTTAAATTTTCTGTTTTTTGTTGGTATATAGAACCTCAACTGTTTTGTGTGTATTGATCATATATCTGGAAACTTGCTAAACTCAATTATTAATTCTAGTAGCTTTTTAATTGACCCCACAGATATCTACATAGATAATTATGTCATCTGTAAATGGAATTACACATCTTCTTCTCCAATCTGGATATCTTTTAGTTATTTATTTTTGCTTTTGCACTGGCTAGAACCTCCAGTAAAATGGTAGATAAAAGTGGTGAGGATGGATATCCTGGTCCTGTTTTTGGGGGAAAGCACTCATTTTTCATTATTAAAAATGATGTCAGTTATAGGTGTGCTTGGCAAATAGATTTGGTGACAGAATTTGAGAAAAGCGCAGCAAGGAAACCTCATGTTTGGTATTAAAACGTAAGTTTTGCATTTGCTAGAGGAGTCTTCAAAGAAAGAGTCACTGAAACAGGCAGTTAGGGATTGGTGGCAGCCTATTCTGTAATAGCCTCTATGTACCTGTTGCTGGAGAGAACCGACAAAAAAATTTTCAGGTGTGGCTGAGAAAAACGTATTCCCGAGGTATGTCATGGGAGAACTGAGAATGGAAGAATGAGTGTCAACTCAAAATGCCGGAGAATGCATCTCCATGGGATGGTGTTACAATGATGTCCACCATAACTGATGCAATCAACACTCTCGTTTCTAGATTGCACATTCCTGCCACTAACCTCTAAACTCCCTGTTGAAGGCAGGTTATACTAGAAACAACCCCATATTCTTGGCAGCTGAACACACTAAATATTTATGTCTTGTCAGTACAAAGTCTGCTGTGGACTCAGGTGGTTCTCCAAGACCATTGCTGTCTATTTGTTGACTCAGTGGTCAAAGTGTGACCCTGTAACCTATTCCATCTGGAACAGTGGCCTCCTCAGTGTAAGGTCCAGTTAGGGAGAGAGACTGCCTTTGTTTGGGAGTGTTGCATGTCACTCCTGCTCAGAGTTCGGTAGACAGAATTAGTCGCATGGCTGTGCCCAATTACAAGAGGACTGAGAAGTAGAGTCCTCTGTTAGCAGGCAAGGGGAGGAGAACTGAGTGCTGGAGAACACGAGCTACTCTCGTTTTTGCCCAAAGAGCTGTTCCAAGTACTGCCCCTGTCTGACTTAACCCTCAATCTGGTTCCTGGCTTCACTGCAAGAGACTAATCTTTTTGGCTCCAGCTTAAAGCATTGCTTGCTTCATTTACCTCTATTAGACTGCAAACTTGGCATTACTTGTTCTGTCTTGATTCCCCAATCCCTAACACACATAGTACCTAGTATCTAGTTGGTCAGATATTTGTAAATAAATAACTACTTTGGATAGTAACAGAGGCAGCAGAAAATTTCCTCCCTTGATATTGTCTGTAATTTCTGTTTACTGGCTATGGAAACATTCAAAAGTCATAGACAGCCTGATTTCATAAGTAGGTGACAAGAAGCTGGGAGATGTTTACACACCTGTAGGGTATGGGTTATATAGATTGTCAATGATTATTCTAGTTTCTGACATTGAGGTAGTGTCTCATCTCTAGTCAAGGCACATTATTCCTCCAGATAATGTTGCTAATTTTTAGAAAGATAGACTATTTTAAATTTTTCTTTATTTTTTTCTTGACTGTAAATGTCATACACACACATATTATAGAAAAACTGGAAAGTACATCAAATATAAAGAAGTTTTAATAGGTGTTCAAAAAACATTGTATTATCATCTTGACATTTACCGTATTTTTCACTCCCTAAGATGCGCCTGACCATAAGACGCACCTAGAGTTTTAAGAAGAAAAATAAGAAAAAAAATATTCTGAAACAAATGGTGTGTTAATTATTTAATAAAATATACCACAATAATATTTCAACAATGTAAACTCAACAGTAGTATTCACAACCATTAGCACTGTTATTAACAAATGAGAAGAGACTTTAATGTTCAAATACTCTTCTAGTTGTCCAGAACCCCAGGAACTCATCATCATTAGTTTCAGAATTTAAGAGGCTCAGTTTCTCACAATCACTGGTATCACTTTCTTCACTATTTTCATATATGATACCATCTACAGTACCATCTAACGTATAGCAAATGCCACATTTTTTGAATGACCGTACCATGGTTTCATTCTTCACCGCTGCCATGATGTTTTCACCCATCCACAAACTTGAGTGATAGTGAGTCTCTTCATTCATCCAGTTGGTGTCAGATCATGATTACCAGCAGCCATCCATTTGTTCCACTCTTCTTGCATAAAGACTTTAAATGGTTTGTTGATGGAAACATCGAGAGGTTGCAACTGGCTGGTAAAACCCCCAGGAATTACAGCTAGATGAGTCTTCACTTCTTTAAAGTTTTTTGGGGGGGTTCATTAATATGTGCTCTAAATTGGTCAAGCACTAATAGGGCAGATTTTTTTCAGAAGCCCTCTGGGACCCTTAGCCCCTCCCCTATCTGCCAGCCAGCCAGTCAATGAAATGCTATTAGGCTGGCAACAAATGAGATGAGCACTTCACACAGAGCTGCAGCAGCTGCAGTGCAGCAGCCCTCTGCAGTGCGCCTCTCACGTCTGCCAGCAATGATGCCAGATGAATGTGCCCACACAACGTCAGTGGCCCTCCCTCCTGCACTGCATGCAACTGTGGAAACTAGAACCAGGAGGTCACTCAGCAGATGCTGGGGTTCCACACGCCGCCAAGGCGGGTATGATTACGCTCCCACTGGCGCTCATTCTACATATGTTTACAGGCGCAGTGCCCTGTCGGGCTAAAAAAAAAAAGAAAAAGAAAAAGAAAAAAAAAAAGGACATTTACTCTATAAGATGTATGGGCGTTTTCCCCTCCACTTTTGAGGGGGAAAATTGCGTCTTATGGAGCGAAAAATACGGTATTTTCAGACCTTTATCAACACATCTTTACCCAGGTGAAATGGAATAGGAAAGTGGAATTTTATTCTGAATTTCTTTCTTTCTTTCTTTCTTTTTTTTTAATTTTCTGAAGCTGGAAACGGGAGGCAGTCAGACAGACTCCTGCATGCGCCCCACCGGGTTCCTCCCAGCACGCCCACCAGGGGGCGGTGCTCCACCCATCGGGGCATCGCTCTGTCGCGACCAGAGCCACTCTAGCACCTGGGGCAGAGGCCAAGGAGCCATCCCCAGCGCCCGGGCCATCTTTTTGCTCCAATGGAGCCTCAGCTGCGGGAGGGGAAGAGAGAGACAGAGAGGAAGGAGGGGGGGGGGTGGAGAAGCAGATGGGCGCTTCTCCTGTGTGCCCTGGCCGGGAATCGAACCCGGGACTCCTGCACGCCAGGCCGATGCTCTACCATTGAGCCAATGGGCAAGGCCTATTCTGAATTTCTTAATACTTTGTCACAACGTTTCCACTTTTCATTAGTCTGTTAAAGCATCATTTTTAATGACATCATTTTCTTTTCAGGTTTAAACCATAACTTACTGAACCATCCCTTAAAAGTGAACATTTAGATGATTTCCAAGATCCTTTCACTACATTAAATGCTGCAATAAAAATTATAATGCATAAACATTTTTTTATATTTTGGACTACTTTCTTAGGTGAAGTTCGTAGAAGAAAAACTGATAAATTAAAAGGTAGGAGCATTAATACAGTTTTGGGCCACTTTTAAATTAGTCAATAGTTTCAAACAAACACTGAGGAATCATCCAACCTGCTTACTATTTTCTCAGTCAGGAGTAAGGAGTATGAACTCTAGAGGGCTTAAAATACTTAGTCTTCTTATGCAGCAGTCACGGAATATTTAAAAGTAACTTTTTTTTTTTTTTTTTGTATTTTTCCGAAGCTGGAAATGGGGAGAGACAGACTCCCACATGCGCCCCACCGGGATCCACCCGGCACGCCCACCAGGGGGTGATGCTCTGCCCCTCCGGGGCGTCGCTCTGCTGCGACCAGAGCCACTCCAGCGCCCGGGGCAGAGGCCAAGGAGCCATCCCCAGCGGCCGGGCCATCCTTGCTCCAATGGAGCCTCGCTGCGGGAGGGGAAGAGAGAGACAGAGAGGAAGGAGAGGGGGAGGGGTGGAGAAGCAGATGGGCGCCTCTCCTGTGTGCCCTGGCCGGGAATCGAACCCGGGACTTCTGCACGCCAGGCCGACGCTCTACCACTGAGCCAATCGGCCAGGGCCTTAAAAGTAACTTTTATACGACAAGAACTATCTCACTGGGTGGGATAGTAACATGCTCAGCATTACCACACTGCCTTACCAAGCAGGCTCTTAACATTCAGGTGAAATACATCTGAATTCATCTGGAATCCTTCAAGTTACAAACTACTTTAACATTCAGTATTTCTCTGTAATTTTCATATTTGCATTGGCTAAAAACACTTGCTGAAATAGTTCGTTCAGTCAATTTTTCTTTCTTTCATATTGAATAAATATGGCAGAATCATTCACAATATAGGGTCACTAGTCACTGCCAAATTCAACATTCCACTCTCTAATCTATTCAGGACTTAATTTTCCTATCTAATAATTATGACTTTTTTGTTTTAACCCTCTTTGCTTCCTCTTCAATTTTTTCAACACTTGCCGATGGCTTGCTTTGGCAGGGTGGCAGGGCAGGGGGGAATCCACGTTTAACAAAGAAATAGTGTTTTTGTTGCTCAGTGTGAACTTTTGTTGATGAGAAGGGAGCCACAAAACCGGAGCGAGATAGAGTATTGGACAGTCCAGGAGCTCAGCACCAGCTGAGTCACTATGTCAAGTGCCATCCTTAAACATCCACTAATTCAAAAAGATAATCTACTGTAGACGTCAAGGACTTTCAGGGATTATGTGTGAGGGCATAACCATGAACATTAAATCCGTACATTTCAAGGATCCCCTGAGATTCTTTTCAAAACACATACATAAGCGGGACAGTTATAAGTATACCTTTGTCTGGAGGAAGAAGCCAAAACCAGTGAGGATATGACTGTCTTGGCCAATGTCATAAGCAAGGCTGCTTGCCCGAGACTCAAATTCAGGAATAGAACAATTTAGAAACTGAATCTTCATTATAGACATGAGCAGATGGAATGGAGCTGAGTAAGACATTATTCCTGAGAATCAATGAGATGTTATTATAAGTGGAAATAAGAGTAGACAAGAGAATAGGAAATCAAATCATCCTACAGAGTAATCCTTACAAAATAATGACCTCAATTCACTTATGAAGGGAAGAGAAAGTGAACTGACATTTTTGCCATGTGCTGGCTGCACACAGGTGGAGGAAATAGAAAGCTGATTTGAGCTGAAGGTGCATTGCAGGAGCTGGCAGCACAATTTCTTTCCCCATCAGTTTCCACCCCTGCCCCCACCTGCACCCCACAAGGGATCTGCAAAAGCAGACATCTTAAGTGTGCATCTCAGTTAAGAACAGAATGTTATGCTCTACAGCTGAATGGGAAAGGAAGGAGGTTTCTGGTAGAATCTAGTTTTTATCTCCTGGGGGATTGTTTAATTGTAAACAGCATACTAAAGAGGAGTTAAAGATACTTATTATCTAGAATGTAATACACACATTTATCTGTTTAAACCTGGGTATAATTAATTGGGCAAATTTCTTTCTGTTTTTCTAATTCAAGGCTTATATTCAAATACATTGTTTCTGAGTGACATATGCCGTAGTATAAATTCTGCTTGGCTAAGCTTGACTGATTTTTACTGAGTTTTGCTAAAAATATTAATTTTCTTATTACTAACATGAACTATAACTCTCAATTGGCAGTCTTTAGAGACAGAGACCTGTGAATATTCTATGAAAAATCTAAGAAATTTGTAGGGCTGCCATGGATGTAAGAAGATTTCATTTAAATCTCAGCTCTAACATGTAGGACCTCTGGACTCAGTATCTCCATCTGTGAAAGAGGGGTGCAATGATACTTACCTGCTTCCCAGTAAGATGTGAGGATGAAATAAGGTAAAGCTTGGGTTCATGAAACACTGTAGTGATGTAAGGTATTGTCAATGTTGGTACGATCATTACTAACTAGAGGGTAGTCCTCTTTCTCCCTAGATCGCTTGTGAGGTGGAAATGTGGTTGATCCACGTGAGAGATCAGATTCTGGCACATGGCCAAGAACAAACTCCTTCGCCAAGAACCATCCCAACTAAAGCAAAGTTCCTGGTAGAAACTTATAGTTTCATTTTGGTTGCTTATTTTTTTTTTAATTGAATTTATTGGGGTGACATGAGATCGCAAAACCATACAGGTTTCAAGGACACTGTCTATATTTTGATGTGAAAGTTAGGAGATGGTAACATGGGTTAATGAATTAAAAACAGGTGGCAGTGGTCGAGTGGTTTGGCCTCAAGTAAATGTTATGGTGGATCCCAGTTCACATATATATTTCTTCCTATTCATTCATTCATTCATTCATTCAATTCATTTTATAAATCACATTTTTTGTGCCAGATTTGACTTCCTTTTAGTTGTCTTCAATTGAGCACGCTGCTGAGCTGTATGAAGATGACTGCTTAGGTTGTATGTCTCCAATGAGACTGAGTTCCTTAAGGGCAGGGGATACACCTTAGACTTTTATTCTGTCCTTTATTATAATACTTATTAGTGTGCTGGGCAGTTTTAAGAAGCCATTAAGTAGTTATTGAACTTTTCTTAAAGGGCCACATACTATTTTATAGTTTGAAGATTCTTAAAAAGAGTTGCAGGTTGGGTTTCTCGGGAGTGGCCCCTGAGACAGAGATCGGCATGCTGGGAGTTGGTTGCGGAGTGCTGCTGGAAGCAATGCCTGTGGAAGGAAGGGGATGGAAATAAACGGGCCCGAGAAGGTGGGCTGAGATTCAGCCTGGACAATGTGCTCAGTCCACCTTACGCGGATCTCTGGAGCTCGGGTGGCCTTTCTGGGTTGTCCTGAGTTGTGATGAGGGAGCCAGGTCTTTATCCCAGACATTGACCTGTCCTTGGAGGCGGACTGCTTGGGGAAAGGAAGGTGACCTTGGACAAGGTGACAAGGCGATTCTGAAAGAGCATTGGCAGTTGAGGGCTGTCCCCCGGCAGCGTTCTCAGCAACTGAGGGAACAAGCTCGTAGGTCCTGAAGGGGACTCACAGAGTCCACTGCTCATTGTCATTATCCGAGGAGGAAAAAAAGGGAATCTTAGTACTTACACTTCGCATCCCTCGTATTGTTCATGGAACAGATCCATTTTAGTCACTGACTAGTGTAGGTATACAAGTTCCCCTCAACCATATTCTTCAATGAAACAGTAAAATACCCCCCCCCCCCCAAAACCAATGAAGATGAAATTTGTGTTAGTAGTAGGTGTTGGTCAGGATAGTTTTGTTTCAGATGATTGAAACTAACTTAAATTAGTTCAGAAACAGGAAATTTTATTGTCTCATGTAACCACACTCCAGGAAAGGCAGAGTTGCAACTGGACCTTGGGACTCAGATGGCAGCAGAAGACTTTATTTTTGTTTCTGCTTCTCTCTTCATATCGTCTCTGTTTTCTCAGGCGGACTTCTTTCATACAGCTGGAAATACGGCTAGCAGCCCTTTCCAAGCTCATCATTTCATCACTAGAGAAGACTTAAAACTTGATTGTCAAGGTAAAAACTCCTCGGGGGGGAAAGGTTTTTTATTAGATCAGGCGTCGTTCATTGGACCAATCAGCTGCAGCCAGGAGGATGAAGTATAATGATTAGTTCAACTGAGTCTATCTGGGCAGCCCTAATCAATTTCTGTTGTCCAGTAAAATAACGGGAGTTCTTATGTGGATACTTGACTGGAATGGAGCAAGAGAGAGTTTTTTTTGGAAGGATAAGGAAACAATAACTGGTTAGAACAAAAAATGTCATGTATTAAATTTCTCTTATTTCTTGCTTCAGTCTTACAAGACTAATTTTATGTTCTTTTGTTGGCTTTGGCACATAGACCAGTGCATTTTATCATAAAAATAAACCATATCAGTAATTTGTTCATAAATATTAGGTTCTGTTCATTTTGCACTGAGATTAATCACTTGCCAACATGTACACGATTTTCTTGGTTCAGAGAAATTGTTTATTAATCATATTAACAAGGGATTTTTGAAGGGCTAGAAATGAAGACATAATGATTATATATTTTTTAAGAGGATATTTATTTATATTAGCAAATGTCACTTCATAGAAGACATTTTAACCTTTCCCGAATAAACCTGCTCTGAGTGATTTATAATATAATTTTGATGACTATAGATCTTTATTATATGAAGACTTATTTGAAAACAAAAACTTTAAAAATAGTCGCTTTCAGTCCTAGCAAAAAAAATTTATGCCTTGAAACAAACATTTCAGAAAAGGTCATCTAAGCTTTTTAACTTTCCCACTGATGGACTCGCTGGTCCGATATCAACCTAGGCCACCCTCAGGTGAGTAATTCGAGTCAGTTCTGTTCATTCTATTCCACTGTAAAACCGATTCCGGGGGTATGAGAGATAATACATGAGGGAAGGAGTACTTTGGGGAGAAATTTCTATTCCCTTAACGAAAAGAAGCCACAAAAAGAAATAACCTTCCTTTTGACATTGTTGGGTCCATGTGTCATGTAACTTTTGCTAACGCCACTGGTCTAAGGTAAGGCTAGCCCAGTAGAGCAATAAAAACCTGATTCCCTATTAGCATTATTAAATCAGTGAATTAACCAGCTTCAGAACCTTCCTTTCCATTGATTTAAGATATATAATCCATCTCCTTATGGTTTAAGCCAAAATCAGGGCTTCTGTTACTCGTAGCTACAAATTTCTTAATAGATATAATTACAAAATACAAGAGAGGAGCTAATTACTAAATAATTGGAGTACTGTATGATAAATACAAATTAATAGAACTATCTAAAATGCATAGTGTTGCCACAATATAGAAAGTCACATGAGAAGGTCTCTCAGAGAAGAAGGCTCTTGAGATGAATTCTGAAGGATACTTCACCAGGGGAAGCTGCATGGTCTTTCCTGGTTCAGCCTTCAAAGTTATGCAGCAGATTTAGGGAAGAGACCTAGGTGCCACCTTCTGATGGGGAGGGTCTAAGACTTTATGGGCACACTTGAAAATCACCACTGTGCTCTGGAGGAAAACTGAGCAGGATTAAAGGGTAGGCATGCCATGGGGAAAAGGAGGTAGCTTTCCACTACAATTAGTGTGGTCATTGAAGAAGCAAGTTTTGACAAAGACCTAAGGGAGGTCCCTAAACACAGAAAACACATTTTAGGCAGAGGGACAGCAAAAGCAAAGCACTTATTGAATGTATTGACAAATTAGATTGGTGAATAAGAAGAAATAAATGGCCTAACCAGGCAGTGGCACAGTGGATAGAGCGTCAGACTGGGATGCGGAGGACCCAGGTTTGAGACCCCGAGGTTGCCAGCTTGAGTGCAGGCTCATCTGATTTGAGCAAAAGTTCACCAGCTTGGACTCAAGGTCGCTGGCTCGAGCAAGGGGTTACTGGGTCTGCTGAAGGCCGGCGGTCAAGGCACATATGAGAGAGCAATTAATGAACAACTAAAGTTAAAGTGTCACAATGTACAATGAAGAACTGATGATTGATGCTTCTCATCTCTCTTTGTTCCTGTCTGTCTGCCCCTGTCTGTCCCTCTCTTTCTGTCTCTGTAAAAAAAAAAAAAAAAAAAAAGAAGAAGAAGAAATAAATGTAGGTAATTTCTAGACTTGTGGTGTAAATATCTAGAGCAGTGGTAGTCAACCTGGTCCCTACTAGGGGGCATTCCAGCTTTCATGGTGGGCGGTAGCGGAGCAACCAAAGTATAAATAAAAAGATAGATTTAACTATAGTAAGTTGTTTTATAAAGTTTTATTCTGCCAAACTTAGCGAAAATTCGACATAAAGTACTTGGTAAGTAATTATTATTATAAGCTTTAACTTGCTATAACTCTGCTTTATAAATTTTATAAAGTAAAGTTACTTCTCTACTTTATAAATCACCATTACTGTGGAACCAGTGGGCGGTTAGAAAATTTTACTACTAACAGAGATACAAAGTGGCGGTAGGTATAAAAAGGTTGATGACCCCTGCTCTAGAAGAATGGTAGTTCCATTAACCAGGAGTGGGTACACAGGGGGCAGGGGAGACAGGACTGATGCAAACCTGGGCATGCTATCCTTAAATGCTTATCAGAAGTCTGCTGTGCACGCACATTTATTAGCAGACAGAGCTTGGGGCTGGAGATGGGGTTGTGGAATCCTTAGTATCTTCACTGTATCAGAACCTTTAGGAATTGATGAAATTGGCTATGAGATCTGATGGACACTGTAAAGCCAGAAGCCACGGCCAGGGCCACCATCACAGCAGCCTTCTGGCCCATGCAGGTTCGCATAGGATTCGGACAGTCGGTAAAGAAACAATGGAGCCAAAAACTGATGGGCCATAGTCTTTAATCCTAGCTTGCACCCGGTGGGCAAGTAAAAATACACACTGGGCTCCAAAACCCACTCACATTCAGTGCTCAGAAAGCTACTGATTTATCCGAGTTTCCTAGAATCAAAGGTTTCTAGCTCACCAGCCTTATTCTCCTCAGTTCCCCATCTCCTTCCTTATCCCAGATACAAACTCTACACAAACTGGCATCTCACTCAGCACTCCGCCATCTTGGCTGCTTCTCCTGGCCTACTCCACGTGGCCTCCTTCTGCTGCTGGCTCTACTTTCTCTGCTCTCTCATGCTAATCTCAGGAACCAAGAGAGGGCAAGCCCCCGTTCTGTCCCTATTTTATAGTGTAGCTTCACAACCTCTAATCCAATATACAAAATAGGGAAGTCTCTAATACAAAGTCACTTCTCTGAGGCATGATTGGATTGTACCGCCCCACATCAAAAAGGGTGGGAAAGGCTTAATCCCAAAACCAAGCCCCAGGCTACAAGGATTCTCAACACACATTAATATCACCTGGGTGACGGCCTCCTCGTGGGCAACGTAATCTTTAACAAAGTGAGCATAATACATTTTATCTGCCCAACAAACACCAATATTTAAAGTAAGAGCAAAGAACTTAGTACAGGACATTGAACAGAACTGGCTTGAGAGGTAGGAAAAATAGGGGAGATGAATGATTTGAGGGTCAGAGAAAGGTGGAGAAAGACCTAGCAAGCTTCAAATTTCTTTCTCGTGGATGCACAAAATTCTGCTGTTCAAAACTGATACCTTTAATTTAAATGTTATACTCTCTTTAGAGTTTCTCTCTTAAGATAAAGATATCCCATCAGGGAAGAAAACTGAGCCAATGACATCTGAGTGAATGGAAGACAGGATGAGTGTGGAACCTAATGAACACAAAAATCTGATGAACAAAACAGAAACAGAGGCGTGGGCACATGGAACAGATAGACAGCAGCCAGAGGGGAGGGGAATAAGGGGACTGGATGAAAGAAAGTAAAGGGATTAGCCAAATAGCATATATGCACAACACATTGACACAGACAGCAATGGGGCAGTAGCCACAGCGAAAGGGGAGACAGGGGTCGGTGGAGGTGGGCAAAGGGGGAAAGAATGGGGATGGAAAGAGACTGCTTGGGGCGGGAGGTGTACAATGTGCTGTGCAGATGGTGTTATATTGAGTTGTACACTTGAAACCTGTATGGTTTTGAGAACCAGTGTCATCTCAATAAATTCAAAAACAAAACAAACACCTCCTCCCCAAAGAAAGAGAGGAGAATAAAAGGGGAAAATAGTGGAGAGTTGCTCAATGATACCTTTTGTCAATTTCTTATTTTTATTAGGTTGTAGGGAACAATGGTGCCTCGACAGAGTGTGTTAAGATATTGTTTTCTTGTCTTGACTTTACGGGGCTATAATAGGTCACAGGGGGTATTTTATGTTTTAATAAAACAAAGGGTAGGAGCAGGGTGGGGACAAGTTCTTTAAGCTTGTAATGGTCTTGTAAGTGACTAAATGCAAATATGAACCTACAGAACTTTAGCGACACCTAGTGGTCAAATAGTGGAAAGAACATTTTATTGTAATAATATTTTATCATGATTATTATTTCTCAGCAGTTATGTATTATGATCTACAGTTCCCTCTATATAAATATTTTTTATATATTTTAGTTTTTGTTTATCTAGCTAATCTTTTAGTTTTTGTTTATCTAGCTAAACCATTGCTATCCCAAACTGGAAGAATGTGGTGATGTAAAAAAAAAAAAAAAAAAGACTGTGTGTGTTGAGAAGTTGGAAAGAGGAAAATAAATGGTCATATAAACTGTGCCTCTTACCTGCTTGACAACTCTGAAGTACCAACTTACAGTGTCTAACACCTGCTAGCTTTCTTTACATCAGCGTTATATATAGCATTTCCTATATGATGATGGTAATGATGATAATGACTGTGGCCCAGGAAGAGATTTTTGAAGAAAAAAGCCCAAACATTTACTGGGTGTTTCATATATATGAGGTTGGAAAAATGAAATTAATTTTTAAGACAATAAAGCAGAACCTGAAATGAAGAACTGATCAAATTATTTTCAATAGGTAATATATATATTTATACCACTGCATCAGCAAAGAATTTTTGCAAATGGCATGTACTAGAAATATTTTATGGGTGGTAATTTTTTTTCTTGGTATTTGCTTACAGGTTGAGAAATCTCAGTAGCCAACACTAGTGGTCACTATCGCAACAAAGAGGAACATTTCCAGAGACAGTTGCAACCTTTGCAGAGTTGACTTAGGCTGGGTCAGGCCTAGAGCGCCTCTCCAGGCTGCTCACCGCTGGGGAAAAGAATGGCGAGAAATGACATACAGGTTTTGAAGGAGTTTTATAATACCGTACTCCAGCTTTCCAGAGGAAGAAAATAGTAGGCATGGGTTTATGTTTCCTTCACGAGAATTCGAATACACAATTAATTAAACATACATCTTCATGTTACTGATGGAGAAACATGAGCTAGCAGTGATTAAATTACCCAGCTATTTGGTTGCAGAGGTAAGGCTTACAATCCATGGTTTTTACTCCTGAACTATTATTTTTTTTACTACAACTATTTTTTTTTTTTTCATTTTTCTGAAGCTGGAAACAGGGAGAGACAGTCAGACAGACTCCCGCATGCGCCCGACCGGGATCCACCCGGCACGCCCACCAGGGGGCGATGCTCTGCCCACCAGGGGGCGATGCTTTGCCCATCCTGGGCTTCGCTATGTTGCGACCAGAGCCACTCTAGCGCCTGAGGCAAAGGCCACAGAGCCATCCCCAGCGCCCGGGCCATCCCTGCTCCAATGGAGCCTTGGCTGTGGGAGGGGAAGAGAGAGACAGAGAGGAAAGCGCAGCGGAGGGGTGGAGAAGCAAATGGGCGCTTCTCCTGTGTGCCCTGGCCGGGAATCGAACCCGGGTCCTCCGCACTCTAGGCCGACGCTCTACCGCTGAGCCAACCGGCCAGGGCTTTACTACAACTATTAATGGAAGAGTACTCCATTTGGGTAGAAGAACAAAGCAAGAAGTCTGCTCACACCTACGTCAAAGAAGTTTAGATAGATTAAGGAAGATTAAGTGTAAAGTAACGAAGTAACTATATTTTCTTTATTCTGTGATGTACATTTTTTTTTCACATACTGATATTCTGAAATCAGCCTGCATCTTATAATCAGTGGTAAGCCATGGTTACTTCGGGCAGTGTGTCGGTTTTGTGACACGTTCATCTTGACATGAGAGAAGTTAGCTACTGACGTTCTTGTTTTCCAAATGACAGAATTAAGAAAGCCAAGGCATTGACTTAATTCCTGAAAGAAACTATTTACTATCCAGCAACATGTAATTCAACTAAGGAAAAAAATCTGGAAGTTATGATTTAAATCACTGGTATTCTTTCATTTGATTTGAAGTGTTAACTGGGTGAAGGTGTTAAGAAGAGGGTAGGCAGACTCACCCCCCAATGCTGCTCCTGCATTGTCAGGGGGAAAACTTAATTTGGAAGAATTTTAAAACAGGTTTGGAAAAGTGTTGACCTAAGTAGGTTTTGTGAATCTCAAAAGGAAGTGGTATATAATTGCATAGATATATACCATATTTGTGTTAGTATACTTTATAATTTATTAACATTTAATGTAGTGGATTTTTCCCCTGAAGCATTATTATTAAATTGATTATCTCACAATCAGTGACATCTATAAACAGGACTAATTTGGTTTAGAACAGTAGTGTTATGTATTAGAACACTCTTAGAAGCTGTATTATGAGCAATTTACTTCCTCTCTAAATATCAGTTTCCTTACCTAAAATTGGAATACTGATATGTAACTTGTAAGAATATTGTGGGGATTAAATATGATTATGAATGTAAGTGCCTGCCATGATACCTGCCACGTAGTAGGTGCGCAGCAAAACCAGCCCAGCTATAGGAAACTTGAGTCAACAAAATGATTTGTTAAGTAATGCTCGCTGAAAGGTAAATTATTCCAATTTGGTCCCATGTGGTCTAAACAGTGTGTTTCTCACCATTTTAAAATCTATGCCTTATTAGTCAAAACGATTTTAAAAATCTTCTACATTATGTTTTAATGAAATAATATTTATTTAAACATTTCCCCAAACAAGTAGTATGGAGTGCATTTTTTCATACTGGCTTATTCTACCTGCTATCTTCTAGCTCTGCCCCCCTTGAAGGGTGGCCCCACCCAGCTGAGAATCATCAATCTAAGACAGGGTGTCAGGCAGGGATATAGGAAATATTGAGATATTTGTTTTAGGTTCATATTAGGACCATAGCAGTTCAATCAATTTTCACCAACTGGCCCCAACGTCCATATATTTGCTGAACACATTGGGTAAAAGAAGAAAGAATAGAACTAGATCATCTTGCTTATACTCCTTCAAAGAGTTATCGAGAACAAATGTAATGGGGCAATATTGACAAAGTGGTCTAAGAATTTCATGCACAATTTAAGTACTACATGTTTGTCAGAATGGAGATTTCAACGGTCATGAAGCCAAAACATAAAAATAAAAAAGACGGGTTCTCAGAAAAAGCACCATGGCCATTACTTAAAGAAATCACTGGCCACATTTTATGCCATTCCTAGGGAGACATAAAGAGAAATGGCTTCCGGGGCCCCAATCCTGTTTTCTTTGCTCTAGTCTATGGTCCCCTACAAGTGTTAATGAAACGATATCACAACCTCAAACCAGCCATCCTCTGATGACTTTTTCTGATTTTATACTAGTTTGACTTTCATTCAAGCCTAAATCTTGCTCCCCACCCCGATTTCAAGAATGGACTGGCAGGATTTTTATTGCAATACTAACTTTTCAAAAGCCACTTTCTTATTTGCATATCTCCTGCAATAACCTTGCCTTATCCCACCACACTAACCTTGCCTTATCACAGACTCCTTGGGAGGCAAAAATCCCTTTTCTACTTTGTTCAGCAACCAAAAATGCAATCAGGGAACCACTCTGCTGTGGAGGGAAGAAAGGAGAGATTCCAGGGCTGAGCACAATGGTGATACCATGGGAAAACTGCAAGAATTTGGTGAACTACTGTCCTCACCCACATTGTGCTCTGCCTCACTAATCTTTCCAATTAGTTCAGCCTAATGAAAACCAGCAACATCTAAAGCGAGTAATAATACTCATCGTCCATCTTTCATCTGCTTTAGTCTACTCTGCATGTCCTGGGTTAGCCAAGTTGAGTTTTCAAAAAAAAAAAAAAGCACCAGCAAATGTCTCCTGGGACTGCCTCTGAGAACTCGGGTGCTCATCTCAGGAAAAGAAGTAACTGATAAGGATCTAGCCACTAAAAAGCCATGATTTGCTTATAGACAGTATGGAATGGATTGGTTGTTATTCTCTCTTTCCCACGGTTCATAGATTCAGTTCCTCAACACAGTAGAAACCTATTTCTTTTTGCTTTTCTTTTATCGTATTTATAAATTGCAAAAATACCGTAAAATTTTACACCAGCCCTTTTAGAATATTTCCAGCTCACCTTTTAACATTACTTCTGCATTTAAATCCTCCTGGGAGAAGAAAAATAATTTTTTAAAAAAATTTCAAGGTGTCTTAAAAATTTTCAAAAGTCTTATTGACTATGAGGCAAACAAATTATTTATGAATAGTAAGTACATTACTTGATAGGAAATGGCCTTAAATTTCTCTTTCCAGTTTAAATTATAAGCACGGCTACCAGGAATAAAAGGAATCATTTCTCTCCTTGATGGATAAAAATAGGTCAAGTAATTTAAGCCAGTCCATTACAATTAAAATTCTGACATTGCCATTGTTCCTTCTATTCTGGGGGGGAACAAACAGAACACATGATAATAGGGGTTCACCGGCTAAGTCACTTGATGTGTTACTATTGTTCTCTCGCTTCAACCTGCCTGGGAGCCCTGATTTGATGATAGTGGTACAGTACCAAAATGATGAATACCATCTCGGAGGCTGTGAGGAACACCTCTTTTGTGCTGCCAAATGATACCACTGGACAGGAGAAAGTTGCCAATGGCTTGGGTCCTAAATTCCTAGAATTCTAAATTTATTTATTTTTGGGAGACAATGTTATCTGCCAAGTTTATTTTAAAGTAAATTTTACTGAATCAATTAGACAGTCACACTCATTTTCATTAAACATCCTGTGGCCCTTTTCACAAGATTAGAGCCTGTGGCTTGGTCACATTCCAACATCGATAATTGCCTCTGCATTCCCTCACATTCCCCTCCACCTTTCCAACCCCGGGCCACCAAATATATTATTATTTGCACTTAGCCAAAATCAACAGTTCTGTTGTGAGAGTGCAGAATGTCAGCTTTAACTGACAGGCTAAAGCATTGCCTATTATACTTTTAAAAAGAAAATCCCTTAGCCTATGCATATTTTAAAATCTGAGGCAAATTTCAATTGTGCACATTTAATCATCAGTTAAGGTCTTTGGTAGGTAAAACACTCTTTAATAAAGGGTGTTTAGTTTGGAATTTTCTTTGATAAAAGATTTGTTGCTCAAATACATGCTGTTTATGTCAAGAAAAAAAAAGTCTTCAGAAATGATAACAAACAAACAAACAATAAAACAAAAAACAAACCCTCTTGAGCATACAGCTTTCCTTTGACCTTCTAAATAAATTCCACAAGGGGGCGAAAACACCTAATGGTCTGGGACTGCAAAGTTTATATTTCAAAGCGGGCCATCCATAATAGATTAGTGGATTAATATTTTGCTCTAAAGGATCTGGCCTTTAATGTTGACATCAATTTATAGCTATCCCAGGCGTTTACAGTAGTAAAAGTCACGGAGACCATAAACTTCACAATGGATGTCAGCCTTCTGGTACTAGTGCTCTAGCCTAGCACCCCATAAACGGAGGTGATTAGGTAACTCTTCTTCAAGAAGACATCCATGGCTGTAACATCTTTATCAGCTTTAGCACATATACTGCCACCAGGATTTTAGCAATCACAAGGCAGAGGTACAAGTTTTTATTAATATGTATTTATTTTTCTGCCATGTTTCTGTGATGTTGTACTGTTGCTTATCATTGATCTCTTCTTGAAAATCAAGTGTGGGGTGTCTATTTGTGGGCACAGCTTAAAGAACAGAAGCACTCTTGTACCGTATTAGAACTGTTTGAAAAAGAGCCAAGGTGCAGAGGTCAAATTTCCCCATATGCTATAAGTAACTTAGTAGGAAGCAAGACCACAAAAGGTTTTGCAAATGTCTGCCAGAAGCTCAGTGATCTAGGTCACTGTACAGGTTTCATTAATCAGGTTGTTCAAACAAGGAGTTATTTTTCTGTGCTTAAGAGACCTGCAGATATAGCACATAGAATCTGCTCAGTTGTTGATCAAGAAAGAGTTTTAATGAAATAGAGATCATTCGAGTGAATGGGAGGGAACGGGGGAGGGTCGTATTTGTACTGAAGAGAAATGGTGCTTTTAACCCAGCTCCTCGGTTTGAGTCTTCTGTTCTGGCAGAGATGGGCTCAGGATCTAATAATAGTTCCTTGGGCTCTGCATCTCCACATACGTGTTCCGCGTTAGAGCAGCAGGAGGAATTTAGGGACAGAGCAGGTGTTGTGGCTTATTTCCTGGCAGAATAAATGGTGAAGGGTGGTGGCAAGACAATTCTTTTGCTTCTTTCTTTATGCAAAAGAACAATGCCTCCAATAGCATTTCTTTTTTTTTTTTTTTTCTTCCCCCGGCACAAGTGAAAAAGAACTAGAATTGCTATATTAATATGTATGCAAACATATTTTTCTCACTTGAGCCTCTGGGAAAAAAAAAGAAAAACTTCCTGTGAAAACGCTTAGCCAGGAGGATTTACTGCTGATTGCAGATTTGGTATTGACATGTCTTAGCTGAAGAAAACTTCAGCTTTAACTATTAATGTGGGAAATCGGGATCAGCTCTGATAATGGGGTAAAAAGAGTTTTCAATGACTGTGTATTTTCAGAGAAATTAGTTATCTAGAACATAATTTGTAATAAGGAAATATCAGTTACAGAGGTATAAAAAATTCAGTGGCATGTGCATCTTAATTTTAATGGCCTGCCTCAGACATAGAATTATAGAATGTAGGTGATCTTAATACTGGTCAGCCTTTATGCCAGACCCACTGATATCTAATTCTTCTATATACCTTCCTCATCTAATTTTTTAATAATAAAATATGAGCTGTAAGATTGGAATCTATCTAAATAAGAAGCCCTTTTAAAGTAATGAGATTTTTTTTTCTATCTACATTTCTTTATTCCTTCAGTAGGTCAAATACAAAACACAATTTGTTTTTTTCTTGAATATAGGTGTGTTGCTCTTATAAGCTCAGAAAACAGAAAATTCCTTCTTCTTCTAACTTGGATACTTCAAGGTTTTAACAATATTACTTCCTCCTTTGATTATATAAGGTAAAACTTGACACCTACTTACTTAACTGTAGTTATGTCTTCTTGATAACTCATTTAGGTAAAATTAAAATGATCCTATCCTTCTATCCTTTGCACCCAATGCCTGTAACAGAAAAAGCTCAGTATTCTGGAAAACAGGGCATGCTTGGGAGGGAACACCTTGTAAAGACTGTAATTTGACCTTTGACTCAACCTCTCTGAGCCAATTTTAAATATTATGGAACAAAATAGGAAGCCTCAAGGTACAATTTTGCCCCTCTTCCTCTTTACAACTATCAGAAGCTATTTCAGATAGTAAGCTAAAAATGTGTGTGCTCTCCTTAGTACTTCCTCTGAGAAATAAGATTCATCACTAGAGATAAAGATAGATTTCTATATAATGCCATCCTCATCAATCTTCCAGAATATTGTTCCCATCTACCTCCATTGAAGTAGTTGAATCAGGCATAGCAAGAAACAGTTCATTTCCTCCCTCCCACCCCATGAAAATATTAATAGTATTCAGTATTATAAACCTTTCTAACTACAAGGCATATTTGAATATGACGACAATTAAGGGGGGGAAATGCTTTTTGACAACTTTACAGCTTTTGATTAAACCACACCAAGAGGCATGTTACAATGGTAACAAGGAAGCATTATGCCAATTATGCTAAATCCTGCTCTCCGCTTAAGCTCATCATGACCTGTTTTACTGTCCTGTAATTTACCCTTTGGAATGCTTACTCTCATCAATAAAGTGTTCAACTTACAGAGGAAAAAAAAGCCACCAAAGGAAAAAACCACCCCCAAATGACTTCTAGAAAACACGTTATTTCTTAACTTTTTATTGACATTGGCAAATTAAAATAGAATAAATTAACAAGTATTTTTTCAAAAAAATGTTTTGTACAAAAATACTGTCAAAATTTCCTAAAAAGCTTTCAACACAGTAGTATCTTTTCATGTACTGAATATAACTATTAGCACAGTGTCAAAAATGTTGAAGACAGAAACAAAAATCTGTGAAATGTTTGCCACTGACGACATTCCACACCCTATTATTGTCTGTACATACGGGGGCGGGGGACAGCCAACTTGAAAGTGAACAGTATGACTTTTCCTGATCCAGAACGGCTTGGCCCACATCTGTTTAATCTTCCAGTTTAGCATATTTTAAAAATTAGTCTGTACTCAAATGCATAGTTAAAAAAAAATGAAGCGAGATGGCAGAGTTTGTGCATCTGCCCTTCAAAGTTCATGCAACCAACTAATGCAATTTTTCCTTTCACTCGTAAATTTGAATGCAGTCCAGTCATTTGAAACCATCTACAAAATCCACAAGATTAAGCAGTTTGCCAAGATTAATATCTAACAGTTGAGCACTGGAGAAAGTGAGGAACTAAGGAGTAAAAACAAACAACAAAAAAGACCCAAGTTAGCTAGATATTTCAACTACATAAGGGAGGTGAATGTCAAGGCTACAAAAACGAAACAAAAACAGAAAAAACAAGTGGCAGCAATTTTTTTTAAACCAATTTGTACAAGTTTATAGTTTACTTTGTTTCCAAGTTCTCAAACCTTTCAAGATCTGAAAAGTGAGATACTGTGTCTAAGGGAATGTTTTTTAATTCACGCTGAAGAAGTTGGGGGGGGGGGGTTTGATTTCTTTCGCCGGGGTTTCGATCGAGTCAACAGCTTACTCTGCTAGGCTGCTGTTTGCACACGAAGTCCGTCATAAAATCAAACTCGTTTTGCCCCAGCCAGAGTTCAGGCAGCTCCTTGATGCGGTCCAAACCCATTTCTATCACTAAGGACATAAGCACTTCCTCGTCGATGAAATCAGTGTCTATGACATTGGGCGGCAGCATTGCAGCAGGGACGTGAGCCACAGAGGCGGGCATGCTGCTGCCGCTGCCACCACCGCTGCCGCCACCGCTATTGCTGCTGCCCGCGCCGCCGCCCGAGGTGCCGCTGGAGCCGCCAGGGGTGCTGCTGCCGCCCGAGCCGCCGGGGGTGCTGCTGCCGCCGCTGTGTTTGGGGTTGCAATCTCGGAAGTGCTGGTTTGTCCCGTTCATCTGGTGGCCTGCAGCTGGGTGCAAATCCGGCATGTAGTGGTTGTGGGGGTAGGGGTGATGGTTGAAATACTGGTTGTTGAGCTTCTGCAGCTGCATGCTGGCCGGCAGGGAGCCTCCCTGGCTGGCCACCGGGGGGCCCATGAACTGGGAGTTGTTAAACCTAGCCGCGGGGGCCAGCGCGCTTGGGGGGTGCCCTCCGTTCACAGTCCCCGGCCCCATCGCGTGCCTGATGCCGCTCGTGGTATTCATGTTGCCCGCGCCGTAGTGTATGTGCTCGCCCATCAGGGCGTTGAAGGCGTGTTGGGGCTGCTGCTGCTGCTGGTGGTGATGCGGGCTCGGGAACTGCCCCATGCCCATGCGGTGGGCAGGGTGGTGGTGCAGCCCGTTGGTGCCGTCGGGGAAGCGTCCGTGGTTCATGGCCATCATATGGTCTGCCATTTCCAGTCCTGCAAGTGAGAAGGGCAGACGGTCAGACCCGCGCCGCACGTGCCGCGCACCCCACTTTTTCTTGCCACTGCCCCCCAAGAACCCCGGACCCACGTCGGCTGCGAATCACTATCCCCAGGATCCCACTAGAAGCTTGTGCACCCGACTCGCCACCAGAGCAGACCTGCCCCCTCAAACAGAGCCGGGCGCTGCACAAACAGCGATCGGGCGGGAGGACCCGAGCCCACACCCCCATCCGCTCCCCAAAGTCGCCTAATAAAGGAAGTGCCCCGTAGCCCGGCCGCGAACTTCAGGCATTAAATCAGCCCTCCTCATCCTGTTGTTGCACATCCTGTTGTTATTCCCCAGCTCCGCCTCACGCTCTTCCTCCGGGCAAGCCCAGCCCTCGGAGGACTTGGCTGGCAGGAGCCCCAGCCAGCTTCGCCCCGCGCGTTTACCTTCCGTCTTAGCGACTTCTGCTCCGAAGACCGAGGGCGGGATCGTCGGGTCCAGGACCGGCTCAGCAGCACATAGAGGGGGACTTCCTGGCGTGCAGGGCGCTCGCTGTCGCGATGTCGGCGCCGAAGTCTTGCAGCGGCAGCAGGGGCAGAATCGGAGCCGTTCCCTTTTATTTCCCCTCCGCTGCCCTCACAGCTCAGCAGGACCGCCCGGCAACTGCCAACAATGAGCTGTGTTTCTTAGGGCTTTGGCCACAGTTAATATAAGGATTTCAGGAAGGGCGGAGCGAGAGCCTCCCCGTGGGCAGTGAGAAAAAGCGGATTTCTGGATTCCAGGCAGTCCGGACCGGGTCCGGGAGCTGCGTCCCGGCGGCCAGCGGCACGTGCGCAGAGGCTGCAGCCGGCCCAGGCACCGCCCTGCTGCCCCCCGATTCTGGTGTCCTCCAGGCCTGCAAACGTGGGGTCGGTCTGTTCGCCCCGGGGGCAGGGAGAAAATCCTCCGTGGACTCCTAGCCCACAGGTAGCGCCTTCCCGGACGGAAGATTGGAAAACTCACCGCCCCCCCGTACGGCCGGACCCCCCAACCCCCAGCTTTCTCCCGGTTCATCGACCCAGCTCCCTTCTATGGGAAAAGGGGGTGCGCTCAGCGCCCCCGCCCTCCGTAGTGCCCTCTGCCTCCCCGGTTTTGCAAAAGCTCCCCTGGGCTGAGAAGAATGGCTGTTTTTCCCTAAGTGGGGTTTTAAAGCCCGGGACAAATAATGCCCCTTCTTCCAGCGCGATTTCCTGGGCAGTGCTTTGTGGTTTTTATAGGAGCAGTAGGTAAACTGATCTAAACATTCTGCATAAGATGCATTCTTTCCCCACTCCTTTCAAGGACAGGAGCTGGGGGCGGGGAGCGGCAGCGGCTGCAGGTGGACCGAGCGCGCTCACGGGGCCCGGCCGCCTAGGTTCTCGCGCTCGGGAATCCGGTCCGCACTTTCGGGCCCGCCCGCCGCTCCGGGGTACGTGTGCTTCAGCTAAGTTTGCTTTGCAGCTCTTGGTAGCTTTGGCATCCGAGCTGAGGCGTCTCTGCTCTGTAAACAAACTCAGCGATCCTCGTCCCCAGATCCACCTTTTTGCACATACACAGTTTCTTGCTTCTGCTGTTGCCCTTGATCCGGGAGGTGGGGGTGTGTGCAAACTTGCACAGCCTCCCTCCGGGCTCTGCCTGACGGTTTGGGGTGGATTTAGAAGCGAACGGGTTTGTAATTAAGAAATTCGAAGGCTGAGTAAGGCTGCAGTTGTTGGAAAAGGAAAACAAATAGATAACACGGTAATCGCTTTGTAAATAAAGTCGTTCTGGAGGTGGACACGTAGCTGCACGTCCCGTATGGCACCGCGCGCACACACACATTGCTGGGACTCTACGTTTCCAGTGAAACTATTCGGTGGGGCAATAGGCGATAATAATAACCATGTTTCCCATAAGGCGGCACAACTAGCCTGGTTGTCCATTTGGCTCATTGACTTGCAAATAAAAGCCCTAACGCGGGTCTGAGCAACTATCCCGTCCGAGCTCTCTCCTGCTTTCTAACATGGGTCAGCCGAGTTGTTTCCCCAACACCACGATGAGGCCGCTGCAAGCTTTTATATTGCTCTTTATGTGGTTAAAGAGAGTTTAGCGCTCCGAATAAGGACTTCTGTTCGGAGTTTTTTCTTCCTAACTCGATAGCCATTGAAGACTTCCTGCTGCCAAGAGCTGGTTCCCCGCCCCTCCCCTTTTTTCTCCCTTCTTATTCACAAGACTTTGAGGCCCTATGTCTTGAGGACTGGAAATTCTGATACATTTTTCCTTTCAGGAATTTGCAAATGAGACAGAATCCTGTTTATTTTCATCTATTACTCCTCCATCTTCCTCATACATTTATATATATATATTTTTACTGTGTATATGTATATATATTACTGTGTTCCTCTCTTTCCTTTTCCAGGCTCTCCAACATTTATTTTTAAACCTCAAAAATATTGACTTTTTGGAGACTTGTGCACAGAACACATTTTATTGTTGGCTGCAAAAATCCCATATTCTCCTGTCCACCCACACCTTTACCTGTAGGTTATGCACTTAAAGTTACAGAATCAGAGTCTTGGAAGAGATATGAAGGTGCCACTTCTATAAAAAATCAGGACTCCAAAATACTAGTCACCCTAGACTCAAAAACTGCCAGATACATTGTTTACTAATCCTTCCTCATGGCAGTGTGTTACAACACAAGGACCAGCTCTTGAATGTCTAATCTCAAGTCCTCTTGCAATCATTAAAGAAAGGTGCAGCTCCATCCAGCTCCAGTGGTTCCGGGTAATATTGGAAAAGGCTTGAAAGTTCACCTCCCCATCCCCCAACTTTTTTTTTTTTTTTTGTGACAGAGGAAGGGAGAAGGATAAAAAGCATCAATTCTTCTTTGCAGCACCTTAGTTGTTAATTGATTGCTTTCTCACATGTGCGGGGGTGGGGGACTACAGCAGACGGACCTACCCCTTGCTCAAGCCAGCGACTTTGGGCTCAAGCTGGTGAGCTTTGCTCAAACCAGATGAGCCTGCGCTCAAGTTGGCAACCTCAGGGTTTCAAACCTGGGTCCTCTGTGTCCCAGTCCAACACTCTATCCACTGCGCCACCGTTTGGTCAGGCCTCCACCTCTTAAATGGGAAAAAAATAATAATAATTTTGGGACTGCTGGTTAGACCGTGGCATGCTTTGTTCATTTTTTCATCCCAGTGAATGGTTTCCAGGTGCCAGGCACTTTTCTTAGTGCTTAGAGACAACTAAGATAGTCTAAAGAACTCATGGTCTAAAGGAGATGAGCAAACAGGCCTTGGACACGCTGCGATAAATGCCTCAACAGCTTTAAACACAAGGACTGATGGAAGCACAGAGGCAGGACACCTAACCTGATCTTCAGGACTCGGGGAAGGCTTCCCAGTGGAGGAGGTGAATAAGTTGAGGCCTGAGATGAGTAGAAGTTAGGCCACTCCAGGAGGGGGCAGAGATTAGGGAAACCATGTTGGAGAGGTGAACTTGGGTTGGATCCTGTGGGCTTTGGTCCTCAACTGGGAAATTTGGATTGCAGCTTAAAGGCAAGGAGAAGCAGGTGAAGGCAAGTGAACTGGTGAGATCTCAGATCAAATTTTTTGGTTTAGAAAGATTAGGACAATACAATGGAGAACACATTGAGAAAGTAAGACTGGAAACAGGGAGTCCAGTGAGAGGGCAGTTATAGTCATCCAGGGATGTACCTTGTGAACCTGGGTAAGGCAGTGGTCTCTGTATGATTTTCATACTGCTTGATGGTTGTATTCATTTTCTAGGGCTTCCATAACAAAGTACCCATAAACTTGGTTTATGCTACTCAGAAATTTATTTTCTCATAGCTCTGGAAGCTAGAAGGCCAAGATCAGGGTGTTGCCAGGGTTGGTTCTGAAGGTTGTGAGGGAAAATTTGATCTATGAGTCTCTCCTAGATTTGGTGGTTTGCGGGCCATCTTTGGTATTTCCTTGGGTTATACATGCATCACCTCAATCTCTGCCATGATCTTTATATGGTGTGTTTTTCTCTGTGTCCAAATTTTCCTGTTTTTTTTTTTTCTTTTTTTTGTAAGGACACCAATCTCATTGGATTAGAGCCTATCCTAATTGACTTCATTTTAACTTGATTACTTCTGTGAAGACCCTGTCTCCAAATAAAGCCAAGCTCTGATATACTGGGGGTTAGGATTATAACCTCTTTTTTGAGAGGGACATAATTCCACCTGTAACAGTGGTGGAGAAACTGAATGACAGACCTCTGCCTTTATGGAAGAAAGATGCTGACCAGAACTCTCTTCCCAGGTATCCTGCTGGCCCATACTCTCATTTCCTTGTGTCTCTGCTCAGGTCACACCTCATGAGGTCTTCCTGACCATCCTACTCAGATAGCAGTATCCTTCTTTGTTTTCTTACCCTGTTTTATCTTTCTCCTTTGCCCATCTTCGCACCCGACATATCGCATATTGGGTTTTCACTGTCTGCCCCACTAAAAGGGCAGCTCCAGTAGAGCAGGGACCTTAGTCCTTCAGTGTCTAAAACAAGCCTTAGTCTTCTACTGATTACATTAATGAGCAAATGAATGAATGGAATAGAGCAGAGGTATCAAGGGAACCCCAATGAATAACCTATGGGGGAGTCAGGGAAGATACTCTGGAGAAGATTACTTTCAAGGCTAGAATAAGAAAAATCTAGTGCAAAGGGAGGACAACAGCTTACCACTGTTTGTGTTGTGGCCTGTCATGCGCTTGGGCAAAACCACGATCTGTTTGGGAAGATGGCTCAGCTAGGGGTTAGGATTGTTGGCTGCTGAGTTATGAAGAGAAGTTCTCATTGGTGTAAACATTTGATTGAAGCAGAGCTTTGAGAGATAAGCCTTCCAGCTTCATCTAACTTCCGAGTCCAGGAAAGGCCGACCGAAAGGCCTAGCTTCAAAAAATTAATGAAAAAGTTTATACTTATGTGATGTGTTGGGGGTTAGGGGTGGGGTGGGTCTAATTCTGAGTTTTATATTTTGCCTAAATGACTTCACCCAATCCTAGCAAGTAGGGATAACTTTCATCACTTCAGAAAGGAGAAGTTTGAGCCTCAGAGAGGATAAACAAAGAAACAAAACAAAAAACCATGGCCATTTTCTCAGAGGGATTAGTTAAAATGGGAGAGAAAGAAATAGACAAGGGCAGACACTGATTGGGCCCCTTCTCCTCTTCCCCTCCCCCCCAATACCTTGGTTCCAGGTCTTAGCTTGTGAGAAAAACCCGGCCACCATGTTGCTCCACCATTCACCCGCCCGGCCATCGTGGTGAGGCACAATCCTATTGCTGCTGTTCTCTTACTTCCTAATACCCCTCATTCGTGGATCTGTGATGGAAAATTCAGATATTTTACTGGTCTATAGAATAATTCAGGGTAAGAAATGTCAGTGGATCTATAGTTTCTGATTCAGAAATGTGGATGACCTTTTGTGTCATGATTAATGAAGCGGTTGAAAGCCCTATATATAATATTGCATTATGTGCAGGTTGAATAAATAGTATCTTAACATGTATGTGTCTGTGTCAAAATGATATATATGTATTGGACCGTGAATTTGGTTCTAATGAATAAAATACAAATTCACTTAAAATTATTACTAAACTCATAATAGTGTTTTCTGTTTTTATGTGTTTTCTCGTTTGACAGAAATATAGCCATTACCATGTGTGGGGGGTGGGGTCACTGAAATGTTTTTATTAGAAGGCGGTCTCTGAACTTGATGAAGTTGATATTGCCTCGTCTGAGACTCTGGTTAAAATGATTCCAGGACATTGTCCCTGAAACTCCTGATTCACTAGGTTAGGAATGGAGCCTGAGGTTCTGTATATTATTTTTTTAAAGCTTCCCAGATGGTTCCGATGTTTAGTCAGGTTTGCAAACCACCGACTAGTGCACAGGTGGATGACAACTGAGGTGGTTCTCACAGGGCTCGCAGGTGGAGCATGAGCCTGGTTCATGCCCAGAAAGCCCCTTCCCCGGATTGCTGCCCTCCCCCCACCCCCGTGATTGGAATTTTGCCCATCTTTGAAGGTCCAGCTCAGGTGACATCTCCTTTTTCACACCTTTCCTGATCCCCCAGATGGAAAGGATTCTGGCTACTTTGGTGCTCAGATCTTCCTTTATGCCTCATTCTGGCTTGACTTAGGGGAATTTGTGTCTTCCTGTAGCCTTCACTGTGATGGCAGAGGTTCCTCGGTAAGCCCCAAGAGGCTGCACAATGTCATGTCTGAGTCGCTTGTATTGGTCTGCTGGGACGTCATAATACAATGCCACAGAGTCAGTGGCTTAAACAACAGACATTTATTTCCTCATAGTTCTGGAGGCTAGGAGTCCAAAATCAAGGTGTCAGAAAGATTGGTTTCAGGGCCTCTCTCCTTGGCTGGCAGTTGGCTGCCTTCCTGCTGTGTCCTCACCTGGTCTTCCCTATTTCCTCTGTCCTGAAGCCCTGGGTATCTTTTGTGACCCATCCATGTGGACTCATTTTAATTAAAGCACCTCTTAAAAACCATATGTCCAAATACGGTTATATTCTGAGACACTGAGGGGTTAAGATTTCAACATATGAATTCTGGGGAACACAGTTCAGCTTGTGACGTGCCTTGTGCATAGATGCGTTTTAGGTACAGCAGTTCCTCCTTAATCTGCACTTCTCCTTTCTGCAGTCTTCAGTACAGGTGGTCAACTACAGTTCAAGAATATTAAAAAGAAAATTCCAGAAATAAACAATTTATTAGTTTGAAGTTGTGCATTGATCTGAATGTGATGGAATCTCACAATGTCCTGTTCAGGTTGTGACTAATCCTTTTGTCCTGTGTGTCCATGATATCTGTGCTGGCCACCAGTTAGTCATTTAGCAGCTGGCTGGGTATCACAGCGCTTGTGTTCAAGTGACCTTTATTTTACTCATTAATGACCCCAAAGTGCAAGAGTAGTAATGCTGGCAATTTGGATATGCCAGAAGGTAGCCGTAAAGTGCTTCCTTTACTTGGAAAGGTGAAAGTTCTCATCTTAATAAGGAAAGAAGAAAAATCATATGCTGAGGTTGCTAAATTCTGTGGTATGAATACCTCTTCTAACCATGGAATTGTGAAGAGGGAAAAAAAATTGTGTTTTGCTTTTGCACCTCAAACTGCAAAAGTTATGGCCACAGTGCGTGATAAGTGCTTAGGTAAGATGGGAAAGGCATTAAACTTAAAAGTGGAAGACACAGACAGCACACGTGTTCCCACTGACAGCAGCGTGTTGTGCCACAAAGCGCTGAGCCTTTTTGAAGACGTCCGCAAGTGATCACCCAAAACAGGTGACACCAACCCATTTGCTGCCAGTGAGGGATGTTTAAACAGGTTCAGGAATAGGTGTGGACTGAAAAGTATAAAAATTACTGCATCTACTGCTGAGGAAGCTGCTGCCACATTTCCAGCGGAGTTGAAGAAGTTGAATGCAGGAGAAAGGATGCCATCCAAAGCAAGTCTTCAACTATGATGAAACCAGGCTGCTCTGGGAGAAGATACCCAGCAGAACTTACTAAATTTATAAAAGTGCAAAGGAGGCATTAGGCTATAAAATACGGAGGGACAGATTAACTCTGGTACTATGTGGCCATGCTACAGGACATATGATAAAGCCAGGTATGTGTACAGAGCAAAGGACCCACGTGCTAACAAAAACTAAAGCAAAAGTTATCTGTCCGTGTCTGGCAACAAAGTCAGACAGCCATCTTGTTCACGAATGGCTCCCCCAGGCATCTTCACCAGAAGGGTGAGTAGAGTACAGTAAGATGTTTTGAGAGAGACCACATTCATATAACTTTTGATATTGTACATGGAGAAAACATTGTATATATGGGGTTGGGTACTATCCACGATCTCAGTTCTTGGAACGCATCCCCTGCAGATGGAAGGGACCACAACAATGAACATTTTATCAGTCTCCAGTTTTAACAATAAACTAGACAATATTCACATTGGTTATGAAGCTGGATCCGGTACGTTGGAAGGCAGAAGAAAATTTCATGACCTTAACTAATTAGAGAAATGCTCCATCAAAAACAGGATTATATTCAATAGGAAAAACTTCAAAGGCCCCATGAGGACAATAACAAATGACATGGGTATTGGATGGGAAATTATTGGCTGGCTGTAAGGAGACCAGTGCTCCCCCCCACCCCACCCCAGAAAAAAATTATGGGTCAAACTGAGCTATTATTGGTTGAATGGGAGGCAGCAATGGAATGCTGTCATTAAAAAGGAAACAAATTGTGGTGTATTAGGAGGGAGAATATCACATGATAGAGCTGAAGTAATCCTTTTGCTACACTTGGCTCTTCTCAGAGAATGTGGTTGGTGTGTAACTTTACATTTTAATAAAGTGTTACAGAAACTAAAGAAGGTTCGTTTTAAAAAAGGAAATATATTTTTAAGGGGATGGGAAATGGGAATTATAATGGCTATTTAATCTGGAGAAGAAAAGGCTGACAGGTGACTTGATACATATGCTCTGGTGTACACACAGGGAAACTAATATGGTGGATCCTTTCCAGATGTTTTCCTTTTCCACTGAGACAAAGAAAAAAGAAAAGCGTTTTCAAAAAGAGAGCTTTAGATCAGTGGTTTTCAAATTGTGTTCTGCAGACTTTGAGTGTTCTCAGCTTCACTTGCACGTGCTTTATATGTTAAGGATTTCTTGTTTGAATTTGTTTTAAAACCTTGTTCTTAAGTTAAACCGTTATGAAAACTAAAGCTTTTGGTTATACAGAAATTATAGAATCCTAATTTTGGGTGGGGCTTAAAAAAAGAGTCTTATTCAAACTCCCTCATTTTCTCAATGAAAAATCTGAGGTCCTGAGAGGTTAAGTGACTTGTTCATAAAGGACTTCCTGAACATCAGGATTTTAAAACATCAGAGCAGATTATCAGAGGGAACTAAGTCTTATGAAGACTTCAGTGAAATAGGATAGAGATGTGTTTAATGGTTTAGATCAGGATTTCCCAACTGCTGTTCTGTATTATAGCTGGGAGGGTTGTAAAAGGCAGTAATAATATCTGTATCAATTTCTACTTGTTAAAAAGTGAGAAAGAAAATCATTTAAAATTTTTTTTCAGTTCCGAGTGGAAGTTTGAGAGTCGAGTGTGTGTTGAGTGAGCCTACTGAACTGGTCATAGACATTTGACATTTGATGAGCAGACAATTCACTCAATTATTCCCTTGCTAAATACCTTTGTGAGAGAGCTGGTTTTACAACATTCAGTTGTTTGAATTCTCATTAACATATGGATTTTTTTTTAAAAGACAGAAGATAAACAGTCCTGAATAAAATAGATCAATGAGAAATGTAATCATGGTTACTATTTTGCAAATGACTTAGGATGCTGCTCACCCCATCCAGAAATTGCACTCATATAATGAAAATTCTTATATACCACAAACACATAACCCTCTCTATATAACTCCTTATAATAATGTATATATAATATATATAACAATTTATATCTCTATATATAATAATTGTGGAGGTATGTTTGCAACTAATTGCCTAAAATGATTTCTCTTATCATTAGTTACAAACCAAACACAAAAATTATTTTTAAAACTTCTAGTCGGTTTTTAAGTACAAAATGTAAGAACTACAAACATCAAGAGGTGGGTGAAAGTATTTTGTGTCAATTTCTGATATATGGTTATATTTCAGTCTATGTTTAAATATGAATTTAGTACAAAATCTGAACAAACTATATTATTAGTTTTTGAATTTGTCGACAAATGATGCTTTTCCTTAATAATTGATTCAAGAGAAGTCACACAATAGAAGTTCACTACATAAGAAAAAGTTTTTATTTTTATAGTTTTGTGTAATAAAAGTTATTGAAGATTGGATTAAAACAAACTCCAAAAAGTAACTTTAATAGTATGTTTATCTAAAATATAGTTTTTATAACCTCTTTTTATGTACCTTACAAAAAAAATTTACAAACAACCAAAAATGTCTAAGTATTTCATGAAATAATAGTGAAGAGGACTCAGAAAATAGAAATATTTAAAAATGCTAGTTTAAAACAGTGTTTCTCAAAATAATATATATGGACTCCTTTCAAAAGAAAAAATTCTCCAAGGCTTCAAATGCTTACTTTAATTTTTTTTGTTGTGTTTCTTAAGTATGTAAAAATAGAAAACAGTATCTGACATTTTTATCTCTATAGCTTCTATACAACTGTAATACTAGAAGACATTTACATGGTATGTAAAATATAAAACTGCAGAACCATTAAAAATTGAAATTAACAACATTTACCTGATGGGTTGTGTAAAAATTAAGTCATCCCTTGCAGCATGAATTTGGCAAGAAGGATCACAGCATGCCTTTTTTCTATTACGTTCAGTCTGTTGATAGTATAGCTTGTCATGGGATGAAATTCTCTATTTGAACCACTGTGGAAACTTGTCTACAAGGCACCAAGACTTCGTTTGGTTTTCACGTAGCGTGAACATATTGTGTATTAAAGCCACCTCTGTTCTTTTCTTACTAGTGTTTAACATCTAAAGTCATATGGCCTGGCACCGCCATGGTTGTAATCATAAATCCAAATATTGAAAGATGGTCATTTGGATGTGCAGTAATTTGTTACATGCTTGTAGTAATTTGTTAAAAATAACAACAAAGTGAACACATTAAAATTAAAGCTTTCTTGAAGAAAAAAAAAGAAACCCAAAGAATTATTTAAGGACTCTGCATGGTTTATGAACTCCAGTTGAGTAAACACTGGTTTCAGTGCTATCTGGTCCTCATTATTGTAAATAATTGGGATCGTATACTTATTTATGATAATAAATAATTTGGATCAATGACTGAGGCAAGGGGAAGGAATAGAGAGTTTAAACTACGGGAAAGTCTGAATGTTATTCAAGTCTTCAAAAAAAGAATGGGTTTTTCCCTATATCAAATAAATATATGGCCCTTAAAATTTCCTGCAAGTTCAATCTTCTTTTACTTGTTGGTTCTTTCGTTCCTTCTTCTGTTATTCAAAAGCCTGTGTAATACCTAGATAAGAATGATGTATGCTGGGCTGCCAGTTATTTCTATTTTGAATGGTGTTTTCTGGAGTGCTTCTAAGTGCTTCAGTTCTCTTAAGTATTTCAAGCAATCCTTTTTGCACTGCAAAATTAGTGAGCGAAGGATATTAAGTTTATCTGACATGCAGCCCAGCTTCTGGAATCAGTATATAGGAGCACCAGAGAAACACCCTAAATTTTTTTTTTTTTTTTTTTTTTTGAGCTAGGATTATTTCCTGGGAGTGAAATAAAGGCGCATAAACATGTTTAAGATAAGATCAGCATCTTTTTTTTTTTTTTTTTTTTTTTTTTTTTTCTTTTTTTTTTAATTTTTTTTCATTTTTTCTGAAGCTGGAAACGGGGAGAGACAGTCAGACAGACTCCCGCATGCGCCCGACCGGGATCCACCCGGCACGCCCACCACGGGGCGACGCTCTGCCCACCAGGGGGCGATGCTCTGCCCATCCTGGGCGTCGCCATATTGCGACCAGAGCCACTCTAGCGCCTGGGGCAGAGGCCACAGAGCCATCCCCAGCGCCGGGGCCATCTTTGCTCCAATGGAGCCTTGGCTGCGGGAGGGGAAGAGAGAGACAGAGAGGAAAGTGCGGCGGAGGGGTGGAGAAGCAAATGGGCGCTTCTCCTGTGTGCCCTGGCCGGGAATCGAACCCGGGTCCTCCGCACGCTAGGCCGACGCTCTACCGCTGAGCCAACCGGCCAGGGCAAGATCAGCATCTTTTGCGGGAGCTTTGGCCTCCTGGGCACCTTGAGAATTAGTTGCTACAAGAATTCCAGGCAGTTAGAAGGGCATACCTCCTGTTGTAAATGAATAAACTCACCATCAGTTTCTTTTGGTCTGATGAATGTGGGGTCTAGTTCAGCTTTGGATGGAGGGACCAGCCAAGCTGAAGACCAGTCCTTGGTCTGTGGTGGCATCAAAGATAAGACGTAGCTGTGTGGGCTGACCTTTCTGTCTCCTTCCCTTTCTCTTATTTCTGTGCTAAACTACAGTGGGCCTGTTGGAATAATTTGAAATTTGGAGTCGCCAGATTCTTACTTACTGATATATTATAATGCCTTGCCACTCTATGAAAGCTGACTGTGATTTAGCTCCAGACAGGTTAGGACTTCCACATTATTGTCCCTATTACATATAATGCCTTGTGATGTTCCTTCATAGTCCTTCTCACAATGTGTAGTTAAACATTTATTTTGTGAGTCATTGACTACTGTGTCTGGGTGGCAGGGACTACATTTCTATCTTATCTCTGAGTCACAGCATCGTATCAGGGCAAAACAGTACCCGACTCACGGTCGGTGATCGGTGATATTGAAGCTAACAGTTCTAATTCCTTTCACCCTTACAGTTAAGCAATTGAGGTCTCCTTTTGAGCCTCCTTTAAAAAGAAAAATTGAAAATGTTTTCTAATCATCTGGTTTGCTACATTGTGGTCCCTCAAAAATTTTTCTCTTTTAAGTGTTAACCGATGCTGAATAATTTACAGAGATCGTTTATACAATTAATTATTGTTTGTTTTAAAATTTTTTCAGTTCTTTTTTTCTTTGCCACGTTCTCAAAATTCTAAATTCTCCCCAGTCATATAACTTTTCTTTGGGTCACTGTTTCCTGTATTTTTAATTGACTTTGTGGATCTTTCATAAATATCATCAGGAGGAAGAGAATTCGGGGGAAAAATCAGTTCTTTACCTGAAGGCAGGGGCTGGTCCTCCCATCTCCTTCTACATTTACAAGGATTTTATAGATGTGGACCCAGCGGAAGATGAACCCACATACAATGTGTTCCTGTGTTCCCATATTATCTGGTGTCGTGGTGGCACCTAACAATGCTTTTTATGAAATAGTAATTATTTTTAGAAAATAATTTATCTTTTATTGTAATTGTTGAATACTTGACATTACAGTAAATTTGACTGAAAAAGATGAGGAAAGAAATGAATTTTTAAAAGACACTTACGTTGAAATCAAATAAGCCAGCCATACTGAGTATAAAACAAGGAATGCTGTATGAAATATTAACTGAAGTAGAAGTTCCGGAGTGTCACAACACCAACAAGTCGTCCTTTTTGTGATCTTTGTTGCTTAAGAAGGAGGTAGAAAAAGTTAATGCAAACATAAAAAATAAAAAAAAAGTCCGGAGTTGTATGGCCTCGATGAGCTCTGCTCTCTGAGATCTCAGTGATTAGATGAAGATGAGAGATCAGAATTCACAAAGTGAAACTCATTCAGCCAGCTCTGAAAGAGAATTGTTTTCCTTATATGTCACCTCCTTTCTCTCACTGCCACCACCACAAACTCCTCCAGACTGGGGACCATAACTCGTTTTCTTTTATGTCCTAATACCTGGCACAGTATGAATTCAGAACATGGTTTTCAAACCTCGTCCCTTTCACTCTACGTGGCTAAGAGAAGGATATTAATTAAGGGGAAAAAAGATTTTGATAAATAAAATTATTCTCAGGAAATAAAAACAGGTTCAATAATAGGTCAGAAACTATTTTTAATCCCTTTAACAATTAAAAATTAAATGGGCAGAAACTAGATTCTGATGTATTACTTTGACAAACAACAAACCGGATTGATCTGTTTTACAAAACTTTTTAAAAAAACAATTTTTTGTTACTAAGTAGGCTTAGCTATTAACTGAAGTTACTAGGTATGCTTAGACATTATAGATGTTCACTGAGTTTGAGTCTGTGCTCTGATCTGTTTTTCTCTGACCATCAACATTGGTGGTTCTCTGTTGGACTCCATGTTGGCCACCAAGAATGTATGACTGATTCATGATGATAGTGATTCAACATATTTGACGTAGGTATGTTTGTAAAAGTGAAAGGGCTTTCAATTGTCTTTAAACTCATCAAGTTACAAATATCATCCGAAATCTTTAAATGCCCATTAATGAATAAATGGATTTAAAAAATGGACTATGTGTGTATATAAAATTATTATTCAGTCAATAAAAAGAATGAAGTCTTGCCATTTGTGATAACACGATGGACCTTGAGGGCATTATGCTCAGTGAAAAACATCAGGCAGAGAAAGAGAAACAACATACGAGCTCGCTTATATGTGGAATCCAAAAAAAGCAAAAGAAAAAAAAAAACCACAAAAAAATAAAACTCATATATACAGAAAACTATTGGTAATTACCAGAGGCAAAGGTTGGGGGTGGTAGAGGGTGGATGAAAGGATACAGGTGGTCAAAAGGTACAAATTTCCAGTTATAAAATAAAGAAGTCGTATAGCATGGTGACTACAGTTAATGATGCTGTGCTTTATATTTGAAAGTTGCTTAGAGAGGAGATCCTAAAAGTTCTCACCACAAGGAAAAAACATTGTAATTATGTGTGGTGGTGGATGTTAACTAGACTTACTATGGTGATCATTTGCCATATATACAAATGTGAAATCATTGTGCTGTATATGTCAATTATATCTCAACAACAACAAAAAATCTTGAGGAGTTCATCTATGTAGTAGTTGGTGCACAAAGCATGGTTATAAAGTAATGGGGAGGATTTCATAAGCCACGTGCAAAAATGTGCCAGATCCTAGTCAAAACCGTGAGTGCTGAGGATGGAGTTTTTGAAGTAGATTCATAAGAATCATGGAATCAGCCTGACCAGGAGGTGGTGCAATGGAAAGAGCATCAGCCTGTGACGCAGAGGACCCAGGTTCGAAACCCCAAGGTCGCCAGCTTGAGCGTGGGCTCATCTGGTTTGAGCATGGCTCACCAGCTTGAGCCTAAGGTCACTGGCTCGAACTAGGGGTCACTTGGTCTGCTGTAGCCCCGTGGTCAGAGCATATATGAGAAAGCAATCAAGAAACAACTAAGGCGCTGCAATGAAGAACTGATGCCTCTCATCTCTCTCCCTTTCTGCCTGTCTGTCCCTCCCTCTCTCTGTCTCTCTTTCTCTCTGTCACCAAAAAAAAAAAAAAAAAAAGAATCATGGAATCATAAGTTGCAGATGGAAGGGCCTATGGAAACCATCTAATCTAACCTATTTTGTTTAGAGATGACAGAAATTCAGGGGAAATGTCTTGCCCAAGGACACAGAGAGACTCAAGACTCAAGAGCGGGCCGGGAAGAGTTGAGTTGCACAAGATTATGAACTCTTGTGGTGTCCGTGCCCTGTTACGTATGCCTTGCTGACAAGCCTGAAAGGGTCAGCTGTGTACCCGCTGGCACTAGAGAAAGCCTGCATGTAGTTGAAGACTTCCCTCGCTGCCATCAAGAGGCTGTCAGAGTTATGAGTGTCTGGAATCTCTGGAAAGCCAAGTCCCTTTCAGAACTTGAGCCAGGGCATATGCGTGGGTCCAGGGGGGTGGGTAGCCAGGAGTGTTCTCTGAGGCAGAGGCGAGATCAGAAACCTGCTGTTCAGATGAAGGTGCAGGAGGACCAGTTCCCTGATAACATCTTGATGTTATACTCCCAGATTGTTTCTCGAGAACTGTTTATGAGAGGCAGGAGCACTGCTTTGCATATTAAAGGGGCAACCCTGGTACTTCATTAGGTTCAGAACTGAAATACTTGGAAGCAGAATTGAGGTTGTGACTTAAGTGAAGACTACTCAGTTGACAAAAATCTGAAAAAGTGCCTAAAATGGATTATACTGACAAGTTAACCAGGCATGTCTCTTAACCTAATTGTGTCCCTTATCAGTACCAGAAAGATCATTTGGTCACCTTTCTTTCCACTCCCGTTTATTGCCAGGTTCTTTGAACACAGAAGTCAGGTAAGGAATCACTGGAATTTTGAAGTGTAAATAGACATAGGGTTCACCCTCTGAAAATGAGTGAAACTGGGAACGACCACCCATAATGTATGAGATTAGCTATCTAGAGAAATAACTCAAGGGATTGTCTATAAATGTTTGGCTGGGGTGAACAGGGACCGCCATATCTAATCAAGGTGCAGGCTACAAGGCTTAAGGAGCCACTCCTATGAAAATAGAGCAAGGGAACCACTTTGGAAAAGCCACAAAGCAACTTAAATGATTAGAATCAACTATGAAAGCTGAAGTCTGAGTTGTCCAAAGAAAGGGGTGTCAGCTGAAGGCAGATAACCAGCATGGCATCTCGATGGAATGGAATCGGATGAGCAAGAAATTGGCCGTGTTTATCTGCCCTGGATAAAATGGACACAGGGTTTGGTCCCTTGAGAAGTGTCCTGTACTATGTGAGAGAATATGCTCAGTGGCTTTACAATGGCCTCTGTCAACTATCTCTCACTATCATTCTTCTCCCCTTCTGACTTCATGTCCACCAAGGAAATGTCTGATAAATAATTCAACTTGTAAGAATCAGGATAGAGTAATAAAAGCAAGGAGACATTTTACTTGGTAGACATGAATATTTCAGCCACTGAAAAAGCAGGTCTCTTTCCCATTAAAAATGAGTAAGTCTTGGGATAAAGATAAATTTTATCTTAATTTTGGTTAGGACATGTCAGATTGCAGAGACTGCTGAGCACTTAAAAATGGGGTTTCTGAACGTGAAAGCTAAGAATCACATTGTGCAACGTGGTGACCCCCACCCATGTACTGCCACGTGATGACCAACTAGACCTGCTCTAGGGCACAGAGAAACAGCTCATTCTCGATGCAGACCACACCTTCGCTTCTTCTGTCCTTCATGTTAGCTTATCTCGAGCCTGGGAGATTTCATCAGAAATACCTGGCACATTAGCCACTACACTAGTAATGCTCTGCTGGAAGCTTCTGGACTCCTACAAGTCAGCCGAGGTAGTGAGATAAGCGAAGCCTGAAGGCCATAAGGCTGCTCAGGCTATTTGAAAAGTTCAGTTGGTTTTACTTTTGACTTAAATTATTTCAATTAATCTCAGTAACAGTGGGAACCTCAAGCTGCTGAGAAATTCTCCTTGGCAATTAAATATTACTTATTTAATCATGGGAAAGCTAATTATTGATTTTTTTTCTATTGGCTACGAATACCCCCACCCCCAAAATAGGCTCTAAGAGAGAAAAATAATAATAAACGAGTTTTTTGGTGATGGCTGTTGCTATCACCAATTGACACACTGAATTTTCCTCTTAGACACCACTGTGTCTAATGACTTCGAGTTAGAAGAAGAGTATACCCTTGAGGTGGAAAGAAAAGAGCCTATACTTGCTGAATGCCTATTATATGCCATATATTATGCTATTTGCTTCCGTGCGTAGTCTTATTTAATTTCAAAATCAACTCTGTTAGAGTGTTATTATCTCGGTGGCTGGACTGAAGTCACTCAGCTGCCAAGGGGGAGACCAGGGGTTTCCAATGAAGTCTGCCTGACGCCACAGTTGAAAGGCTTTCTGTTACTGCTTGTGACCTTTAAGAGACAGTGGGGTGGAATATGACTCCAGATGAAAGGTAAGTTTTGCAGAGCAAACCTCCAAAACCCAGAACACAATCCTAAAGTCTTTTTAGCCTTTCCTCCCTCTTTCTCCACTTTCAGGAGAGGACATGATTGGCAGCATCAGCCTGGATGCAAAGGAGAAGGGTATTCCCTTTCTTCCTCCCACCCTCCACCTTCCAGCTTTCCGTGGAAAAAATAGCTCCTCAAAAGATACAATATGACAGCAAAACCTTCACACAGGAACAAACAACAAAAGATAAACATCAAAGGAGGAAAAATAATGGATATGGTATCTGTAAACCCTGGGGGAAGCAGATTTTCTCAGAGCTTCCTGGTAACCAAGGCAAGGGGAGAAATATGTTGTGTTCCTTCATTGGCAAATAAGGAAAGGACTATTAGCTCGTTAGGAAATATACACTTCTGTTGTTGTTGTTGTTACTCTTAGTTCTGAAAGGAATTTTTTTTTTTTTTTTTCTTAAGCTGGAAACAGGGAGAGACAGCCAGACAGACTCCCGCATGCGCCCGACCGGGATCCACCCGGCACGCCCACCAGGGGCGACGCTCTGCCCATCCTGGGCGTCGCCATGTTGCGACCAGAGCCACTCTAGCGCCTGGGGCAGAGGCCAAGGAGCCATCCCCAGCGCCCAGGCCATCTTTGCTCCAACGGAGGGGTGGAGAAGCAAATGGGCGCCTCTCCTGTGTGCCCTGGCCGGGAATCGAACCCGGGTCCTCCGCACGCTAGGCCGACGCTCTACCGCTGAGCCAACCGGCCAGGGCCTTCTGAAAGGAATTTATCATCTGAGTTACCCTAAAAGGGATATTGAATGACAAAAGTAAGAAAAGACTAGAGAATAGTTCTATTAAAAAATATTAAGCTAAGATAATTTTTTTGCCCACTACAGATGTCTCTTTGACAGACAACTTGGCAGATGAGTGAATTTTTATGTTCTGGTTGTTAATCCAGTATTGCACAATAACTTTTGATATATTGATCAGAAAAAAGTCTTCCCTTGTAAGTCTTCAATAGTCCCCTTCCCTGGTATCACTCAGAATATTTCTCCGATAAGTTTTTAAATGTGGGTCTCTTTATTTCTGTCCTGACACATTTTAGATTGAAAATTTTTGTGAAGAAGAACCATATTGGCTCCTTGTGCTTTGTATAATGCGCATGCGCACACACACACGCACGCACACACACACACACGTGCACACACATGCACACACCACCACATACAGTATACAGCACCTAAAGGGTCTTTACATGGGGACTAGATTTCCATGATGTTTTATACTTAAAAGAAATTCTACGATCAATATCTACTTGGGAAACATAGCAATCATGCAAGCCACCTGCATTTTATTCATTAAACTGTATCTCTTATTTGTGTTTGTTACTCGCCTAGTAAAGCTCTTATCTATGGTTTTAGATGGAACCAATCATGAGTATTTCTCTGCTTTGTTGCTTGTTGCACATCTTAGAAATTGAAACTTTCTACAGGGCACTTAATTTGGACTTGAATAATATATTTCTCCTTTTGTCACATTTATTAGAATCATGACTATTTTTAGTTATTTTCCCAGTTTTTTTCTATTACTAGTAGCCTTAAGTTGCATTTCTACTCATACTTTGTTGAAAGGCAGCCTCTGCAGCCGTCGATCTTGTGTTCCTCTGACATTATATACACGTGTATACTTCTTTTTTCTTTTAATGTAAGGTAAGCTTTACTAAAGTTTGCAGGAAGACGCGGTGGTGGGATTATGTTGTAACTGCACGATGAATTTATGGCCAACTTCTAATAAATTTTGTATTCTTTATTGATTGTGATGAAGGCAACTGATGCAAATGCATGATAAAGGGGTAAAATTATAGAAAAACTAGCTTCCCATTTGTAGGGAAAATAGCTCATTGAAAGTACAAACAGACATATATTTTTATTTTTTATTTTTATTTTATAAATAAATTTTTATTAATGTTAATGGGGTGACATCAATAAATCAGGGTACATATATTCAAAGAAAACATGTCCAGGTTATCTTGTCATTCAATTATGTTGCATACCCATCACCCAAAGTCAGATTGTCCTCCCTCACGCTCTATCTAGTTTTCTTTGTGCCCTTCCCCCTCCCCCTTCCCCTCCCCCTCCTTCCCTCCTGCGCCTCCCCCCCACCCCCTGGTAACCACCACACTCTTGTCCATGTCTCTTAGTCTCGATTTTTTACAGACATATACTTTTAAATGAAACACCACTTGCCAGTTTTCCTAAATTGACCCTTTAGGATTTTTTCTCTTAGTACTTTTCAGAAGGACTTTCCAAGGACTTCCGAGGAGGTTGGAGTGAAAACACACGGCTTGCAAAACCATGTACCTCGAACTTGCATTTGACTGAAATTGCTCTGTGGGTTTCTTCTAAGTCCCCGGGCTGGGGTAGCGGCCTTAGGGTAACTCAGCTGCGGGTACACGCCAATAAGATGAGTCCAACATCACATTATCACATCTGGGTGGTCTTAGGTGTGGGAAAGAGCCTCAGCTGTTAGTTAACAGGCTGTGAAAAAAACCATTTGGGCACAACATACTATCTTCAAACATGACACTTCTCTTTCTGCTCTAAGTGTCCTTTCCTTCTCTCTGAATACTTTCTCATTTCCCCACTGCCTCGCCTGAGAACTTTTATTTAAAACTGTTGGGGCTTTCCCTCTCTGGGTATCTCTCCAGTTCAATTATTATTATTTTTTAATGGTTCACGGTTTTAGAGGAAGGGGAAGACTGATGAGTAAGTCGTGTTCTTGGTGGGGAGAATGCATTTTGCGTCATCCCCTCAAGATTCCCTAGCTTTGGTCATCCCCTTTCTTTGATATCCACCTTTCAAGCTCCCTGATCTCCCTCGGGGGCCTTGTGTTGGCCTGGAGTCAGAGTTTTCTGGCAAAAGGTGGTTTGCAATATGTACTTTTCTCAAAGCCCAGCTGCTGGGGGTGGAGACCAAGCTGTGAAGACCCTGCTCTGTTGGTGTTCTTGCCTGGCTTGAAGAATTGTCTCTGCCATCCCCAAGTGGGGACTAGGAAACTGTTTTTCAAGATGCCTGTGCATATCAAATAAGGCTTGCTAGTGGCTCCTTCTAAACTGCTTCTGCATTTCAAAGAAGGTTTATTTATTCCATTTAAGTAAAGCAAGGAGGCTTTTTACAGGTGTGGAACTCTATTTAGAAGGGGCTTTCTATGCAGTCCCCTGTGTAGAACTGACAATGAAATTCCTGCATTGGTTGCTATGTTGTTTCAAAAGATGCTTTGTTGCTCTAAGGAGAAAAACAAACACTCTAGAAAGACACATTTTCACCGGAATGGTAGACCTGGTGTGAGTGAATGAAACTAATTATTTTTCTTCCCTTAGCAGATTTATGTTGCCAATTACAGTTTTATCTGTTATCATTTAGTGACACTAAGCTTGGTTGGTGCCATTGACACAGTCTCCTAGTTAGCCCTATGCCTCCTTCTCCCCTTTCTCCAATCTGCCCTGCACGCTACCGCTAAAGTGATCTTCTAGAATAACAATCAGATCATGTTACTCCTTATTTCCCACTTAAAATTCATCAAGGACCCACAGAAGACAATGCCACCTTTTTTTTTTTTTTTTTTAGCAATGCAGAAAAACCCTTCAGGCACCGGCCCCTACCATCCTGCCCAATTTCACTCTCCCACGTTAAGTATACTTTCTAAGAGCACTAGAGGACCAACAGTACTCATGACCAAGTAGTGCCGGTGTTTTGCAGGGCGCTTTGATCCTCCTAACGACTCCAAGAAGTAATGTCACCATTTTACATACAGGAAATTAGAGGCTTAGAGGAACTAAGTAACTTGTGGGACTTCTTCAGCTTCTAAGTGGTAGAACCTAGGGTCCCTCCCAAACCTTTCATGTCCTGTTTCTACTTCCTGGAAAGGTCTATTTTCTTTGTTCAGCTGGCTGGCTTCCTATCCACTGTAACTCTCGGCTCAGTTGTTAACTTCTTTGGAAGCCTTCCCAGGCTCCCCAAGGCAGAATTAGGAAATGGCATCTCAACAGCCATAGCTTCGAATTAGTGTATGTACATAGTTAGCCCTTATGAAATTGAGTAGGATTCTTTACATCTCTGTTTCCCTGACTAGACTGAGCTTTTTGAGGGCAAGGGATTTTATCTTTGTATTCCCAATGCCTATGTCAGTTCCTAACATAACGACTAGTTGGTGCTCACTAGATTTTTGTCAAGTGGGATGAAAGTAAGAATGAGCGGATGAGAGTTGGAGAAATGTAATGCATACAAGTTTTGCTTATTCTTAATCACCCTGTGAAAGTCTATTCTCTGGTACAAAAGTTCCTTGTGAAAGACTTCTACATTGCTCAGGGTCCTTGTGGATTGTAATGGACTCCTTGAGCTGTTTTCAATATTTCAAAAAAAGGAACAAACTATTACATGAACCAGCGGTAAGTTCATACAGGCTAAATAAATTGTCAAGTTTCTTTGCTTTGGGATAAAATTGTATCAATTTAGTGTGGTAACAGATTTTTTTCTAATGACCAGAAACTCCAATTGGCAGAAAAGGCTATGTGTGATTAATAAAACAATAAGAAAGTAAATGATCTGTTACTTTAATTTCTCAAAGGTAGGAATTATAGGGGAATCCTTCTAATAAAAGTAATCTTTCATGGTACAAATATGGGAACACCGGTGCCTCCATTAATGGGCTCATGTAGTCCACAACCTTATCTGCACACGATCTTTTCAGAAAGATGAGGAAATATTATCTTCGGGCAAATACAGCTTCTCTCTTGAACAATTAAAAAAATTTTTTTTCCATTGAAAGTTAATTGGATGTGAAAGTAAGTGATTTGGCATCTCTTTCTGTCACTCATTGATCATCATCAAATTTAGTATATCTTATTGAGTTGGATTTATGTTCTTTTCAAACATTTTATTGTTACCATCTTCCAGAATAAGAGAAAGAAAAAAAGATAAGAAAGCAAAGGAGAAAAATGAGTTTTTCTCTCTTTCCTCTGGCTTCTGGCCAGTCTGTTTTGGTTATGAAAACAGCCAGCAGGCTTCTTTATTGAAATAAAATCCAAATCCCTAATTTGTCAAATTTTTACTGACTTGGTCTGGAATACACCATCACTGTAAATTATTTTCTCCCTGTCAGTGAAGGCGAAAGGTCCTTCATTAGCGCTTCTGGCTTTGTCGCGAACCTTTCCATGAGCTCATTTGGTCTTCTGATTTATTATAAAATTTATAGTGTGTAAACACTGCCATAACCTTTGGAGTAGTAAACTCATCAAACCCTTTGTAATATCTCCTCAGTCTTTTGTATTGGTTGGCTGACACATCTTCTTAGGATTGTAAATAATCTTCCATGTCTTGCTTACCATCATTTACAAATAAGACTGCTCTTTTTTGTCTTTATCATTTCTGGACTTCAAAATCAGAGTAATCAAGCTTCATGAAAGTTAACAATCAGGCTCTGGTATCTGCAGCACTGAATTCCATTCTATCTGAAGTGCAGCCACTATTTAGGTCCTTGCTCTTGCTCATTGTCTACAGAGAAGCTAGAGTTTTTGATTCAAAAGCCAAACTGGATCTGGCTAGTCCCCTGATTAGAAATCTTTGAGGGTTCCTCATTGCTGACATCTTAGACTTCAGATTTCTTGATGTGATTGGTGTTCAAGACCATTGACAATTTGTCTTCAAGGCTAACTTTTCAGATACAGTTACTACCTCAGTCATTGAGTTCTGTCCTCTCCAACCATCTTGGATGTTTGCCTTTCTCCAAACATGGCACGACCTTCCATGCCTAGAGTGGTCCTGCATTCCTGTTTCATTCCCACTCTTTCTCCAAGCTCTGCTCTCATGCCATCATTTCTGGGAGTCTTTACTCATTCTTATTTTATAGCGAATGTCATTGTTTGATCTGTATTATAATTAGCTTTTTCTGTTTATGCCCTTTTCAATTCCTCTGAGCTCTTTGAGGGCAAGGGTCAGGTTTTATTTATATAAGATTCCCAGGTCCAGTGGCTTCCAATCACTAAGAAGACCATAAAACTTATCAATACATTTGGGACACTTTTGAGAGTGCAAAGGGCCACTGTTAATAATTACACTAGGACCACAGGTATAACACATATTTTCTTAGGTAATATAGGGTTTATAGTCACCTTAGCAAATCACTCCAAGCCTTTCAATGTCTCTGCTTTCTCCTACCTGTCAGTTTTATCTTTACCTAATCTCCTTCCCTGCCCCCAACCCAATAGGAATGCTTCACTCTAGCCTCACCAGACTGACTGCCTTTGGTTTTGTGACGGTTCCTGCCATTGCTACCCCCTTGATCATGGCCACCTGGAAGACACTTTCATTACCTTTCAGGGTTCTCTTGTGCATAATTTTTTAGAGAAGCATCCCCTGATTTTCCCCAGATTGGATTAGGAGCTCATTCTGGGATGCTTGCCAGCAAAAGGCATGTGCTGCTTTGTATTACACCAATTTGCTTCCTTTCTTGCCTTGCTCAGCTTGGGGTAGTTGGAGCTCCGTGAGGCAATGGCTGCATCTTACTCATCTCTGATTTCTAATCACCCAGTACTGTTTTAATAAATGTCAGTTGAATGAAGCCTAACTTTGGACTTACCATAGCTTGTAGGTGGCAAACTCATTAAATTTTTGGTAATATCCCCCTTTCTTATTTAACACATATTTCTGGGATTGAAATGGCTTTTACATTTCAATAAATGTTACATTACTATTTGTTGAAGTTAAAACATGTCTTACTAAATACCAAATCATGATCTGATTTTATTTGAAATGTAATTTATCTTTGAGTCTTTTGCACCATTGAAAACAAAAACAAAAACAACTCCTAGACCAATAATCCTGTAACTAGGATTCTGGCTTTGAAACTTTTTGAGGGGATGTCCAGGATCCAATGTTCTGAAGAGTGTCAATTCCACATGAAATAACTTGGAAAATTTTGGGGGAACTTCTGTGTTTTATGTGACTCCACAAAGTGAACTTCTCTTTTCCTCATAATTATTCTGTATCTTCTTGACTTAATTTCAGCCAGCTCTCTGAAATCCTGAGTAATTTCAGTGATTGAAATTTCAGAAGGGGCCCTGGCCGGTTGGCTCAGCGGTAGAGCGTCGGCCTAGCGTGCGGAGGACCCGGGTTCGATTCCCGGCCAGGGCACACAGGAGAAGCGCCCATTTGCTTCTCCACCCCTCCTCCTCACTTTCCTCTCTGTCTCTCTCTTCCCCTCCCGCAGCCAAGGCTCCATTGGAGCAAAGATGGCCCGGGCGCTGGGGATGGCTCCTTGGCCTCTGCCTCAGGCGCTAGAGTGGCTCTGGTCGCAATATGGCGACACCCAGGATGGGCAGAGCATCGCCCCCTGGTGGGCAGAGCATCGCCCCTGGTGGGCGTGCCGGGTGGATCCCGGTCGGGCGCATGCGGGAGTCTGTCTGACTGTCTCTCCCCGTTTCCAGCTTCAGAAATGAAAAAAAAAAAAAAAAAAAAAGAAATTTCAGAAGGAGCCCTTGAAGTAGGCTGGAGAGAAGGGCAACATGCTTCCTATCAGAAAAACTTGTGACTCACGTCCACACACTCTTCTTGGAAAAAGACAACTCTTTCTTCTCTCACTTCAATCCACCATGGCCAGGGAGTGATGCCCTTAGCAGAGACCAGGTCCAGAATTTAGGTATTTAGAGAGCCAGTGGTGGGCTTGTCCCATTTCATCCTCAAGGCTCGTAGTTTCTCTCGTACATGGCCACACTCCTATTGCACGAGAGAGAAGAATGACTGAAATCTGTCACCAACTTTGAGCGCCTAGCACTGTCTGGTGCACTCGAAGTTGCCCGCAAACACTGCATGAAATAGGAACGAAAGCATATTTGGCAAGTTTTGTAATGAATTACATCCAGTTGAGATTTTGACGTTCACAGATCTTGGCCAAAAAATGAGGAGAGTGGGAGAGAGAAGAAAAACTGTCATAATTAAGCACCCAAAGTGAATGGGCATTCACTTTAAAACAAATTTCCAGAATGTTGCTTAGTAATTGCTTTACTATAGTCCTTTGTATTCTTCAGGTTGTTGCCTCTGCTCCTACCTCTTGTACCTGTTCTCTTGCTCAGTTTATTCTGGAAATACTTGAAAAGTGCTTATGGTGCCTAGGATGTCACCAGAGGCAGTGGAAAAACATGGAAGATAGGTCCCCCGCCGCTCGGGCCAGTGTCCTGTTTGTGCGGTCAACCGGTTGGTGTTATCCGCCACGACAGGCCTTGTCTCAGTGTAAGTGGTTCCAGGGCAGGTTGTTCTGGCCCTAGTGGATATTTTATGAGCTCCTTTTCTCCAAATAACAGTGATAATCCCACAAGGCCCAATTAGTTGGGAGATTAGTATGTCCTAGGCACTGTGCTTAATACTGTACAAATAGTCTTTCGTTTAATCCTCCTATCAACCTGAGGTAAAGATTATTTTTAGATGAAGACACTAAAGTTGAGAGAGGCTAAATGACCCGTATGAAGTCACCCTGGTAGTAAGCACGCTGATGGCAGAGCTGGGCTTGGTCGGGTTCTGAAGCCTGTCTCCCAGCCATTACCTGACTCAGTCCTGCATGTATTCCTGCCTACCTTTACAGGAAGTATTTAAAACCTTCCCCACACCCGTGCCCCTGAGTTTATAACTTGTCCTTTAATGAATATCTCAAACAAGGACATGAGAGAATGAAGACCCCTTTCTGAACACTCCAAGTAAGGGGTGTGCCAAGAATAAAAAAACTTTGACCTCTGGCCAGACAGCTCAGTTGGTTAGAGCATCATCCCAAAGCTCAGAGCTTGCTAGTTCAATCCCTGGTCCATGTTCCAGTTTCTCTCTTTCTAAAATCAATACAATAAATAAAGGCTTTAAGAGTACTTTTACTCATAGGCCCATTCTGTTCCCTGATCCCTATGCTCTCCCTTCTTCTGTCCTGCTGTCATTCGCTAGACAACCGACTGCCCTGGTCAGTGTCTTAAAGAGAGTCAAAAACATAGCACCCCCCAGGACAATGGGACAAACATTCGTGACTGATTTATGGGGGTTGGTAGTCAGCCTTCAACGGAAGAGTTAGTATAGAAACAGACTTCTATTATACAGTCTCAGATAGAAACCAGGTAATGTAGATTTTGGCAGGAAATTATTAGTTTTGACTGATTTTCAAATTCAGTTTATGCCAAAAATTGTTTCCCTTCCCCCAATCTACCCCACTTGCTTTTACAAGAACTTTGGATACCCTGAATTATTTTGGAAATTTGGGGGTTATTCCATGTTACTATGTATTTACAACAAATGCCTAGGAAATTATTCCAAAGTGTAACTCAAGCAAAGAACAAGTTTTACTTGGATGTCAAACAACCTCCACAGCCAGTGCACATCAGACTGCCTGTATGGTATTTCACAAAGATCAGAACATCTCACCACCTAAAGTATTTAGATAACAAACAGCTGAACAGTGCTTACAATAGCACTATGTACTCATTCTCAGAAAATGCTTCACACTGAGATTTTTGACAAGGTTCGAGAAATACTGTGCTTTTGGGTTCCAGGTGATAGGTTCAAATGCCACCCAGATTAGTGACTGTCATGAGATATTTATCTTTATGAAATGAACCAGTATTCCTAACTTAAAATCTAACATATGGTTAGATACACTTTAAATATGTCCCCACCTCTGATACCTGGTAGATGGTCACAGCAGTGATCTATTTGTAGTGAACTGGGGTAGAATGTACATAAAACATTAATTTTTATTTATTTTTTTATTTATTCATTTTAGAGAGGAGAGGGAGAGAGAGAGAGAGAGAGAGAGAGGAGAGACAGAGAGAGAGAAGGGGGGGAGGAGCTGGAAGCATCAACTCCCATATGTGCCTTGACCAGGCAAGCCCAGGGTTTCGAACCGGCAACCTCAGCATTTCCAGGTCGACGCTTTATCCACTGCGCCACCACAGGTCAGGCCTAAAACATTAATTTTTTTAGAAAAAGTTTTCAAATGTTATTAGACCAAATCATCTTAAAAGACACACACACACACACACACACACACACAGACACACACAGAGATTTTTGTTTTGCTTTTAAAGCTTCATGTACTGATAATGTTTTACTCAGATGAAAATACCAACAAATGAATACTTTTTATAATCTATACCATTTTGGAGACTCTGCAGCTTAATATTTTTTATGTGCAAAGCATTGTGATGGTTTCACAATGTTAACCTTTACTTTACCCACTAAGAATTTATAAAATCTTGTTTCTCCCCTCCCCCCCATCAATTGGTTTTTATTTTCTCATGAAATAATATCTCCTTAGAAAGAAATAGTATTGTAAGGTAGAAAACAAGTTTCTAGGTGAAAATCAAACTTACTTTAAACATCTCTCTTACTCATTCCTTCCTTCATTTAGCTAAGTTTAATTTAGCCCCTACTATATGAGATTAATACATGCTCAGTTGGATGCTATAGGAGGATACAAAACAATTTAACAAATCCTTATCTTCAAAGAGCTTACAGTCTGGTGCAGGCACACAGGAAATGTTACATGGTGATTCAACAGTACCTGCGATGTCACAAGGCTGTGTGTGACTATGTATCAAGTGCATGCCATTGACAGAACCTGAATGCTCTGAGTTCCTAGGAAGGAGAAATCGCTGTGGCAAGAAGTTAGACAAGCTCCACCAGGAGTAAGATGGCATCCGGCCTTGAAAGGTAGGAAGTTCCTAGGCTGAAGAAAGGATATATTACGCATTCCAAACTAGGGACCAGTCTTTGACCAGAAGCCCAGTGATGGGAATGAGCAAAGTATAATTTTAAGGAATTGGGCTGCCTTCCCTTCAGAGGTAGCAAAAGGCTGGCTTGGGTATTGTAGTTTCTTCAAGACTCAACATGACTTGCAAAAACCATCCTGAAACAACCCAGCTAAGGATCTGAACAACAACACAGTGTCTGGAGCTGGAGAAGCATGGACGGGGAGAGGGAGTGAGCGGCCACCCAATCTCACACGGAGAAGTGATGGTCCCAGAGCTCGCTGAGCACGTCTTCTCCTTTCTCCCCTCCCACCACTTTCCTTTTATATAAAAGGGGCAAAAAAACTAGATAAACAGGAAACACAAAGCTTTTGCTTTTGTTTTTACTCTTACGTGTGTAGTCTAATTGTCTGGCTTCACATAAAGTTATTTCCAAATTTGGAGAAATGCCCCCCTTTTTTTTATCAAGTTTTCTGTGAAGAATGTCTGATTCTATTTGCAACGCACGCTGGTTTTCTACAGCTTATTTTGCTAGGGAGATTTTCTAATATCATAAGAACAAATTTCTTCTGTCTGTCTTCCTGTTTCTCAGTTTGAAAATGGTTAAGTCCCTCAGTCAACCTTTTCTAGGCGATATAGCTTTATCATTATTGTAGTTTCCTCTAGGGACTGTTTCTCAAACTTGTAATCAATAAGGAAAAATTTATTTCTTCTTAAATGCCTCTACATTCTCCATATGCCACTCTAAAATGTAGGGCTGAAGACAGAGCATTCTAGGATAGCTTGTATCTGTACTGAACCTCAAGAAAATGTCTCCTGTTTTTCTCTTAGTAAATCAAACAAGCTTTTAAGGCTTAAAGCATGAACACCAGTAGTTTGTGTTGACTATGACCTCCAGATAGTTTTCCTAATGACATCACAAAATTAGTCCTGCAATTGTGTGGTTTGTTTTCCTTCCCATGTGAATTACACGCTCAAACCTCAATCTGTTCATATCCACCCACTTCTCCAACTCGTCAAGATCATGTATGCCTCTGTCCAGTTTTCCAAAGTGGAATGTGCCACACCCAGTTTGATGTCATCTTCCAACTTAATACCTATATTCTCTGCCATCATTTACATCCCTGCTAAAAATAGCATCGGGTTAAGACCAATCACTCTGGCATCCCATGAGATATGCATCTCTGGGCTGACATCGGACCATTAATAATTACTTACTGTGAAAGGGCTTCTACTTATGAATCCGCCTAATGAGAAGATTATTTCAGGATGTAATTCTTTAATTGCCCACTGTCAAGGAAGACAAAACTTAAATCTTGCAATAGTCAAAGCCGTTTCATATCTTTGCCTACTGCTTGGTTTTATCAGACTTGTCATGCTTCTGATGAATAAATAGCATTTGACTAATGTGATAGGATCTTTAAACACACTTACCTGATTTTATCCACATGTATATGTGTGCATGTGTTTGTACTGGAATATATTTCTGGATCTAAATGAGTTTTCTGATTTCTCCTTTAAAAAATACAAGTGTGCATTTCCCTCTTTCTGTCCATAGATATCTCACCTCAAGTTTGCAAAGATAATTTCTAATGATTCTGTGATGATTTCATTGAAATGCCATACCATGGTGTTTGTCGGTAATTGTTTATTCATTCTGTCATCTGAGCTTGTGGGTCATGCATTAGCATATGCATTTGTGTATTATAATGACTTTCCATTTATTGAGTAGAATCATCATCTGAAACACTGTAAAAACACAATGATAAAAGCAATGCCTACCTCATATGTTTGTCACTTTACTAGGATGGACATGACAATTAAGAAATAAAAACAAAGAAGAAGGAAAGGTCAATCATACTGCCAAAACATGGTTGGCAGCTAGCTGAATTTTTCTTTGGTAAAACCTTTGGACTGCAGCCCTTTTGATTTAGAGGAGACCATTGTAGGAAAAGCCTTCCTGGAATGTGAGAATTTTGACGAGAGGTCTGAGAAAGAAAAGGGAAGTAGCTCGTTTGAGGGAGGGCATAGATAGATTCATATAAAAACAAACGGATTGTTCTCATCCCTCTGTTCTGTGAAAGGGATTTTTCAGTGGCTTCAAAAGGAATTCTGTGTATGAAGGGTATGTAGAGGAAGGGAGATTATTTGAAGGGGTCAACCCTTGTTTTACCTGGCTGCCAAATAAAAGAACTGTCCAGACACAAGAAATTGGTTGCACAACTCACAACATCTTGGTTATGATAAGGGCCGTTCCAAGGAACTGGTGTTTCTGGTACTTGCATTCTAAAAGGTTGTATTCAACAAGCCGTCCACTTTGTTGGGTGTTGTGCCTCATATGTTGATTGTGGTTAATCTGCAAAGAGGTGGGGATGGAAATGATTCCCTGTGGGAAGGCTTGCTGGATTTCTGGTTGAAAAAAGAGGCCTACCAAAGAGGCCAGGCCTAGCCCTGTGATTTCCCCTCACCTCTTCCTCACTTTAGTCATCTCAACCCCAGTGGCTAAGGACAAGGCTGACATGGCATTGTCTTTTCTTACAACCCTGGACTGGGATCCTCACCCCTGGGCTCACTCTTGGGGTGAGTCAATAAGAGAGTAGCTGCCACCTCCAGGAGGCCCGAGGTAGCAGTTTGAATGTACCTATAGAGAGCAGAGGAACGAGTGATGCCGACTACTTTACTCCTTTCCTATTGGCTCAGAGGACTAGTTTACTGTATTTCCTAACAACCAAAAGCCTCTCCCTGAGGACACAAGATTCCAGGTGGCTAACCTGCAAAGTGGAGCCTGAGGGGTGTGGAGGGAAGATGAAGAGAGCGTGGCATGATGAAGGTTGGGCTAGAATGCTGCGATGCCCAGGAAAGCCGTCTAGTTATTAATGGGCCATCCGCAGAGGGCGTGCGTGGTGCCAACAATGTGGGCCTTGGAAAGGGGAGGCTGCAGGGAGGCATGCAAACTTTGTCCATCACTGCTTTCTTGTCTTTGCTCCTCTTATTCTCCTACATGGCCACTACTAAGCCTATAATAATGGCAATCTAAAGTGTCAAAGCATTCTGCTTTGTACCAAGGATCTCTCTGAATGAGGCTACTGTTTATTGTATTCCTTGTTAGGTGAAAGGTTAAAAAAAAAGTGCATGTACTTTTTTTAATCCAGTTCATTCAGGTTTTAATATAGAGCAGAGCAAAGTACAAAGAAGACTATTGTACATTAACAGTCTCAGTTTCTTGAAGATATCGAGAGAATCCAGCTTTATGTTCTTGCCGTAAGTTAAAAGTAGACCTTCCAAAACCTTGACTGATATCTTTCTTAGGTTGTTTGTAGCACTGAAGCCTTTTGGACCTGGTTATGTGCTGAGGTTGAAGCCTGGCTGGTAGAGAGATCATTACCGAAGCTTGGTTGCTGCATTACAGATCCTACTTACCAAACAGGCTCACAATAGCAGCTTCCATAATAGAGTAATATATTCCACGGAGGGTGCCAGGGAGGGCAAAGGGAATGTGTTATCCTGTGGTAGATCAACCCACCTCTTTGATACTGGCTGGAAACAGAAGTTGAAACTTGCCACTGATCGCATAAACGATTCCTTCCGTACAATTTGTCTAATTACAAATTTTTAGGTAGAGTGATCATTAGCATTTAGGGGGAGAATTTGGTGCTTTATTTGAATGGAATTCTGGTGATGTTTAAGTCCCAAGATATACTTACTCTCCTTCCAGAAAGTGTAGTTAGATGCTACCACTGTTTTTGATATACAGTGTGAGTCAGGGGGAATATTGTCACATAATACATGCTGGAATGGAATGTCCTGCAATTTGCCTGGAAGGCTGTCTGTTAAGGTGTGTTCCACTGTTTGTGTGAATGCATCAGCTGGGGTCACGTGGGACTGGTATGCTGACTGTGGAGCTGGAAGCGACCGCCCGTCTAATTACTCAGAGCCACTTTCTACACTGCTTAGGTGCTGGGAAGCTTTGTGTGCAAATTCCTGCTTGACTTAGGTTTATCACTGAGCTGGCCTCTGCCCGGTCTCTGGAAACTGTAGTCAGCCTTTCTGATTTTAATACCTACGTATTGAACCTCACTTGCCCATGGACATTGAGGCCTGCAGGGTAAAGTTTCTGAATATCGAATGAGTCTCCTTCTAAAGTGCCTTTTAACTCAATTAAAAAATTGTTTTGGACTAACTTTTAAAAAAATGAGTTATCAATTTAGTGTGCCAGGAAGAACAGTCTTTGGACAGATCAGAATGGTGCTTTCTATGCCTTGCTGGGCAAGTCTATGACATCTTTCTGAGCCCCAGTTTACTTTGGGGTGAATATGTTTATTTCTTCTTACAGGTTGTTGGGAGCAGTGAATGAGGGAATGTATGTGAAGAAACTAATACAGTGACTGGCTTGTATCAGTCACACATCAGGCCGTGTGGTGTGTCCAAGCTGGCTTCTACTGGCTTGTGAGCCAATTGTTCAATTTCCAGGAAGGTCTTCTGCCGGTTGACATCACTTTGGTAGCCTGAAATCAGCAATGGACCTACAAGTCAGGCCATTTCTTCTTTCTGGAGAGTTGGTTGTTAAACATTTCAGAGGACGCCATTGATAACAAGTGTTAAACTACCTTCACCACAGCTCCAAATTGTATCATAGACATGCCACCTTTTGTAAACAGTCCATATAGAATTTAAAATGATTGTGTAGGAGGATTTAAGGTAATCAGTACACCTCCATCATTTTTCATAGTGCAGCACAGATGCCATTGGGGCCCATTGAAACTGGCCTCTCCGTCCTCCACTGAAGAATGTTCTGGTTTTTGAAATTTTGTTTCTTTTTTACATTTTTTTTCTTCTCCTGCTACATCAGGTGAGCTGGCATGTGTGTCTCTAATAGCCCCTCCGTACTTATTGCCAATAAGCAAATTGCCAATATAACTGGCAATAAGCATTTTTTGGCCAATTGGGCAGGTGCGTGGAGGGCAGGGTACTATGGGAGTGGGGGGACTGAGGGATGGTGATGAGCCTCATTAATCAGGAAAGTGGAAATCAAAGCCATAACGGAATACCATTTTACACCCGTTAGAATAGCCACAATTAAAGAATCCCAATAATAACAAGTGTTGTTGAGGATGTGGAGAAATTGGATTCCCATACATTTGTTGGGAATGTAAAATAATACAGCTACTTTGGAAAACAGTCTGGTAGTTTGTCAAATGATTCAACATGACACAACAGTTTAATTCCTAGGTATATAGCCAAGAAAAATGAAAACATATGTCCACACAAAAACTTGTACAGGAATGTTTACAACAGCATTAATTCAGAATAGCCAAAAACTGGGAACAACCTACAAGTTTATCAACTGATAAATGGATAAGTAAACTCTGGTATGTTCATACAATAGAATAGTATTTGGCCATAAAAAGGAGTGAAGTGCAGATAAAAGCTAAATGTGGACACACCTTAAAAACACTATGCCAGTTGCCAGTTGCAAAGACCGTCTATTACATGATTCCATCCATATGAAAGCCCAGAACAGAGCAATCTATGGAAACAGAAAGTGGATTAGTGATTGCTTTAGACTGGGATGGGGATGGTAGCAGGGGAATAGGAGAGGGATAGCTAGAGGTTATGACGTCTCTTGTTGAAGTGATGAAAATGTGGTAAAATGGGTTGTGCAGATGGCTGTGTATATGTTAATGTACTAACAATATTGAATTGTATACTTTAAATGGGTGAATTGCATGCTATATGAGTTATAGCTCCATAGAGCTGTTAAAATTTTAAAAATACATTATCATGGAGTAAAGTTTAATTCCTAGATTGCTAAAATGATCTAAAAGTAAGAAAATAATCTTATGCCGTTAATTTATTAATTAACTTATTAAAAGAAAAAAGGAAACTGGCTTTGAGAGACAAACTAAAGGGGTCAAAGGAAGTGTGCGTGGAGTTTTGACAACTCTATTGGTTGTTTAGGAACTTTTCCTTGGGGAGTGGGGTGGGGCGGGTGTATTCTGGATTGTTATAGTCTTAAATAGATAATGTTCATCTGTCTGAATGAGATGTTTACCATACAAGAATTCTAGATGACCTTTGAAGTGATCAAAACTGAGGGGAATGAATAAGGCTCTCTCTCTTCACTTGTGTGTATGTTTAAGTTTAATATTTTTGGATGACAGTGGTGGTGATACTGCGGTTCAGAAAAGAGAGTTTAATCTCTGGCCTCCTTGGAGACGGGGGAGGGTCAAGCGAGGCGTTGGCATGGCAATATTGATATCTACCTGTCATCATTGGTGGAGCAAACTATTCAACAGCCGTGTGTGTGTGTGTGTGTGTGTGTGTGTGTGTGTGTGTGTGTTTTCCTGCTGAAAAGAAGCTTATAAGATATTTTGGTGCAAAGAGTATAGAGGCGAAGATACTTATGTAAACACGAACCCGTGCCAGTATCTTTCCATTTGCTATCATGCGCTTCTATTATGCCAACACCCAGCGAAATGTTCTGCCTTTCATACTTTGAAGAATTGCTGTAAAAAGGTTACCTTATGCCCTCTTTCAGAAATAATCTACATATTTGAAGAGAAAAATATCGGTGTCATTTGAAATGTTTTATTAAGCATTCAAATGCCTGTCTGAAAAAAAAATCATTCCTTAAGGGTAAGCTGATCCCTTACAGAATACTCCACTTGCAAGATTGAAAAAAAAAGCTATGCTTTGACTCTTCCATGGTGATATTCAATTTTTAGCTTTTATTAATGCTATTTTTACATTAATATTTGGTTTGTTCTTGCTCATGTTTTTTTTTTGCCAGTCATTTTCAGTTTATTTTTGTTTATCACAGTGCTCAGGGATTAGATTTCAGGAAGAAAAACAAACTAGGAAAAGTACTTCTGAAGTTCCCTGCCACATCGGTTGTCTCAACATTGTAAAAGCAGCTAAGAAATACTAAGACTCCAGTAGCTCAGCGGCAATCTCTTGGTGAGGTCTAAATGCTGTAGCAAGGAAATTAGCCAATAACCACCCCTCCACCTCCACCCCACCCAACCCCACAGTCCCCTGCCCTCCGTGCACCTGCTCAATTGTTCAAACCTTAGCTTAAGTGTGAGGATGTCATTTTCTCAACTAGCACTGGGTCAATTATAAAGTACTTGGGCGTTGTGAGAGAGCATTCTTTCTGACCTCCATCAACAGATTCTTGATCCCTGGAAGCCTGGGGATTGATTACCTCCCGGAAAACACAGTTGCCAATCTCAGTTAAACATCTGAGGAGAGAAGGAGGGCAGAGGAGTGGGCAGTTTTACTGTTCTCGGTGGTCAGATCCATGGATGAATTACCTCCTGGGGAAGAGGGAGACAGGAGAGTGTGCAATGATTTGTGTGTCTGGGAACTTACAGGGTCAGGTAAATGCAATGACTTAACTGTTGAGACTACCTGGTACTTGCCTTTGTTACACTGGAGTTGATCCACAATATCAATATGACATCTTTGTGCATCTTTCTGGGCTTGAAAGAGAGGTAAACAACTTGTAAGCAATATTTTAAATAATATTAATGAAATTTTTTAACAGGTGCTTTTTATTTCCTATCTTAGAACAAATGAAAAATGGAACTAATAGGTAAAAGACAGACTGAGTCTCATTAGCTCATAGTATCTCATATCAGAAGACAACTCAGTTTATCTTTGATGCCATTGACAGTTTCTAGTCTACCTACAATCTAAGTTGCAAAAAAATACTGATAGAGGTTTTTATCTTTATAAAAACTGATAGCCACTTATGTTCATTTTTCCTTCATTCAAAGTATTAACTAATTTCTAATTTTAAAAACTTCTCATATACCATTGTTCCTGTCTTTCCCACTGCTTCTAATATGTTTCCTGGGTGTAGATGTCTCTTTGTGTTTTACCATCCGCCTTTGGAAATAAAGTGATTTTAACTGAATGTAGAACAAGTGTGTGCCATTGACTTCTGTAATTGCTTTGGAATATATTCTCTTTCATTCTTATTACAATTTAACAGTGTATTTGCTTTCTTTCTCTCTTTAAAAACTCTGCTGAGCATCCTGCATACATCTTCATTAAGATGTCTTCCATGACCCTAAATCTTTTCCCCTTAAGTTTAGCACTAATTCAGAACTCACCCAAGGGGATGACTAATTTAATTGCTATTTCCAACATGCATTACTTTGCACTTGTCTGCTCTGAGTTTCATCTGCCACTGTTTTGCCCGATTACCAAGTTTGGATTCAGTAGTTCTCACATCCCTCTGTATAGATGGAGGATACCAAAATAGTTTTGTTTAGTCAGCAAATTCCAGCACCTCATTATTTAGTCCATTTTCAAGAGTGTTAATAAATATCCTGGAAGTCACTACTCTTGTCCTGATTGCTGACACCCTACCATTAACTCTATTCTATGCTGAGAGCTGGTCATTAATTCTTTCATTCCCATTCTGTCCCGTAAGTCACTTTTAACCCGTGATTGACAGCCCTTTACCTCTTGCCCAATAGCTGGCAAGTTTCCTTAATACTCTCTTGTGTAGGACTTCATCAGAAACCCTCTGAGAGTCTAAATAAATTACGTCCTCTAGTTTTCCTTTATCCATCATTTTGTTGCCTCCATAAATTTGTGCACTGAACATATTAAAGGCACATAAACAAAATAACACCATTCAAATGTTCTAGAAACCTCTTTCCCCTTTTGGGGGTATGTCCCTTTATCATCTAGTGCTGCTTTTTAAAATATTTTTTTCTTTGAATATTAATTTTCTGTGTGTTTCATCTTTACTGAACGTCTGCAAACCAAAGAGGTAGTCTCCATCTCACGTTAATGCTGGGACACACCCAGCAAGGTTTTGAGCTGCTTTACGAAGTCAATAAACTCCACCTGTTGGCTTCGTCAGCACTATAAGGAACATGCTTTACTAACTCTCTGCTCATTCACCAGCTTGTCAGAAATTTCAAGCAGGTTAAGTATTCTCTTTGGTAGATAACATTCCAATATTTTGATTTTAGGGGCATGTTACAGAGGTCCCCAAACTTTTTACACAGGGGGCCAGTTCACTGTCCCTCAGACCGTTGGAGGGCCGCCACATACAGTGCTCCTCTCACTGACCACCAGTGAAAGAGGTGCCCCTTCCGGGAGTGCGGTGGGGGGCTGGATAAATGGCCTCAGGGGGCCACATGCGGCCCGCGGGCCGTAGTTTGGGGACGCCTGCGAGGCCTTCTTTTTCTGTCAAGATATTTATTGGAGCCATCTTCACTCTACTCCAATAATCCCTTGCTTTAGAGAAAAGACATATTTTGCCTGGAATTTAAAAAAAAAGAAATATAAAAGTGTGCAATAAGAAATCCAGTGAAAGGTGTTCTTTGCAGGGCTCCAGGTCTGACCTGGCGGCTGGCGGATGGATGCTGGCCCAGCATGGCTGCTCCTCGTCTAGATGAGGGCATCCACGGTGCTGGTCCTGTGCGGCATTTACATGTACAGACCTCCCGAGCTTCACCATGGCTGCTCCTCATCTAGATGAGGGCATCCACGGTGCTGCTCCTGTGCGGCATTTACATGTACAGACCTCCCGAGCCTCACCATGGCTGCTCCTCATCTAGATGAGGGCATCCGCGGTGCTGGTCCTGTGCGGCATTTACATGTACAGACCTCCCGAGCCTCGTAACAACAACCTGATGGGATCTGTAAGGCGAGAAGTTATTACTATTATTTAATTGCAGAGTAAACTAACCCATAAGGGTACAGTATTTGCCCAACACCATGGGGCATGTTAATGACCCGAAACTAGCACTCAGGTTTTCAGATCCTCCATCCAAAGTCCCCTCTGCGCTGCCATTGTGAGCTCTTCCATTCCTGTGAGTTGAACGTGTAAAAGATTGAAGCCATTTTAAAAATTACCTGTAGCTTCGTCTCTATCCTATTTATTTCGAAGTCTTTTCGGGAGACGCGCGGTTCTTCACGCGGAGGGGCCGCTTCCTTGCCCTCTGACATCATCTGCCCGCCAAATCTTACCCTTTGGAAGTGAAGGACACTTTCATTTTAGATTAATATGAAGACTACATAAAAAAGGCATTTTGCTCTCTGAGGTAAGCTTTTCTTCTGCGTTTCAATAAACCATTTATACTTTTATCATTTTTTTTTCCTAAAAAAAAAAAAAAAGTCTCCCTCATTTAAATTGTCACAGCTTGGGAGCCCTGCCTAGAATACATAATAACTGCTTGTAACACTTGAAATGAAAACAAATTTACCAAGGATGGTGGAATGACAACAAAGAGCGAGCAAAATATAAGTACATGGAAAATAGTCTCTCCTACGCATGTATTTTCAGCACTAAGTGTTTTTATTGAAGTAGCTGCTTCTGGTTCTCGAGCTCACCTCCTATTCATCAGGGTTTTTTGTTGTTGTGTTTTTGTTTTTGCGGGGGGGGGGCAGGAGTTAAATATCTAACGATCTGAGGAGAGAGTCTTTAGAATTGTTGTTTGATTTCTTGGGTTTTGAAGGGAGAATTTAGTGAAGTACAATAATATGGAATCTGAACAGAACACTGATTGACAGGTAGCAGTGGGAACAAGCCTTCTCAGCCTTGGTACTATTGCCATTTGGGGCCGGATACTTTTCTGTAGAGTTGCAGTCCGTCCTGGGTGTTGTAAGATGGTTTGCCGCATTCTTGGCCCTAGTACACTAGATCCCAATGGGACCCCCTCTCCGCAGTGGTAACAATCTAAAGTGTCTTCAGACATTGCCCAGAGTCTCAGGGTTTAGAACCCTGACTTAGAAGCAAGGTTCTTAGGAATGCACTCCAGGATACTGGTGGGGGCTTCGGCAAACCTCCCACTTCCTCCCGTGGGCAATCTTTCCCCATCCGTGGCACATTGGTCTTGATCCTTGGAAATCCATTTGCCCCCCAGCGAGACCTGCTTGCTTACCCAGACATTGTTTACGCTTTTTGTCTAGTGATTCTGAAAGATCCATTTATTTTCTTTTGCCAGAACTAGCTAGACTTGACAAAACCCTTTTGAGGACTTGCCTATTGGTTGGGAGGGACTCCTGACATTTCCTGAAAACTCTCTGACCCTCTCCGACCTTTCCCTATTGCTCCTCTCTTTCTCCGCTCAGCACGAAAGCGATGATAAAATGAGAGGCCTACTGGGAAGCAGTAGACCTCAGTGACCTTGGGTGAGTCTGCTCCGGGCTTTTGTTTTCTTATCCACACTTGGAAACAGTTGGACTAGATAATACATCTTCATGGCCTTTCAGCTCTAGAGTATTATGGTCTGAATGTTCTTATTTTTCTTGGCTTCTCTAATCTGCCAATTCAGACTTTAGAATCCCTACTTCCTTCAATGACACCAACCTATAAAATTTTTTTTTAAATGTTTATTTGGAGTTGAGTTTATCTACTTGCTTTATTTCATGTACATACACACACACACACACACACACACACACACACAGCCGAACTTTATTAACCCGTAAGAAAAATTTTGGAAAACTTAATCACATCTCTTGAAGTAGACATTCAATTAATATACTGATCACATCAAAAAGTTTTGAGTCCAGTGACACCTTATAACACTACACTGTGCATTAAGGTTATAGCAGCAAAGTATATCAATGAAAACCGTATTTCATATACATTAGGAAGAATGGGTTATTTAAAGCAAACTGCTGGGAAAGCCTCTTGAAAAAAAGAGAGTCGATTTTCCTCTCTGGACTTCAGTTTCTTCCTTTCTAAAAGGTTAAATCTTATTTCTAAGGTCTCTTGTAGCTCGGAACCTGTAGGAGTTAAATCAGAAATGCTGGTTGCGAACAGGGCTTTTGAACACAAACGTCTTCAGCAGGGCTCTGGCACTAGATTCCAGTGAAAACTGACTCGCCCCAAATGGGCCAAGCCTGGGCTCTTCCTCCCTTCGGGAAGGCTGGTGTGTGGAGGGCTGCACTCAAAACCCTGCCCTCTGTACCCCCTCCCCCCGGTTGCTGTTGAGAAAAGGTAGCAGTTCTAGGAAAATGGGTGGGAGCCTGCTAAGGAAAATGCATCAGCCAGCCTAGGGAAAGAAAGAGGAAGGCCCTTGGTGGAGTCCAACATTCTTCTAATCAAGGGCAGAGAGAGGGTGTTATCAGCATGCTCTTAGCATGCACTTCCTGAGTGGGGACAGAGCAGTGGGGTGAGCAAGCGGTGACTGAAGAGCCCTCACTCCAGAGACTTACAATGAATCATGGTGTGGCGCCATTCAGAAGGAACATCCCAGTCCCTAAAGATCTACCCAAGTCCCGGGCAACCCCGGAGTCCTCCATGATCACAGAGATTCCTCCGCCCGGCGGAAAGCTGCCACCAGGTTTTCCTAGGGAAGTTCGTTAAAGAAATGGCCCAAATAAATTCATTTCATTGTTCTTCCTTGAAGGTGGACTGGGATCCTTGCATCATATCACATTATAAATTCATTTGTTAAAGGATATTTACTGAGTCATTGTTACGTACCAGGCAACGAGCCACGTGCTTGAGGTACATTGGTGAACTAACTGCCCAACATCCCTGCCCTTGGGGAGTGTGCAGTCTATCAGGGGAGACAGACAATGCACAGTAAAGATAATAATAACTTAAACAGCATGTTAGAAGGTGATGGAGCCAAGGAATAAAAAGAAAAGTTGCCATTTATTTCATCTTCTTTCTTCACTTTTCCTCTGGCTCCAACATTCAGAACACCCTGAAATAATTTTCCCTCCTTATAATTTCTTATTCTTCAGGGTTTTTTTTTTTCATAACTGACATGATTATTATTTGAGACTAATTTCATATAACAATTTTATGGGTTGATGTTAAAATGCCTTGTGTCGTTCAATGACACATTTTCCTTTCAATGCTTGTGTGAGGTGGGCAAAGAGGCTACTGTCTCCATTTTACAGATGAGACTAAAGTCTAAAGAATCTTTGCAAAGAAAGATTTGTGAATGGGGATGGAAAGAGACTTTGCATGGGGCACGAGGAGGCACAATGCAGTGTGTGGAGGGTGGTATATTGAGCGGGAGGGACACTTGAAACCATGTCAACACAATATATTTTTAAAAGAAGAATCTTCACAAAGAATCTTCAACAACTTAACTTTTTCTCAGTAGACTTTCATAGAAAATGTTTATAGCATTTTCTCTGTGGGAAAAAAGTGTTGGAAATTTCAAACAATTGAGTTCAAACAAATATTTGGAACACAGCTGGCTGTGCCTTGGAAACTTCTACTATGGGAATTACTTTAGGTGGATGCATGCCTGGTGGGATAGTTGCTGTTCTAGAAAAATGGTGGTTGAAAACAAATGTACTTCCTTGTACACCTGATGGCCACCACTGTGGTTCCTAACACCAGGCTTATCCTCAGTGAGCTCGGGACCTGCCCCCCCCCCCCATGAAGATGTGGGAAATTTTTTCCCCCATAGCATAAAATTGGTGGAGTGCAAAATCTTTTTTCTTTCTCCTGTAGACTCTAATGGTGCTGGTGAATATTAGCATACCACCTCCACTCTCTTGTTGCTGACCTTCTGGAATATACAGCAACTACATCTCCTAGAAATGGGTCAACTTTTGGGTGTAATCTGGGCAAGTCTTCTTTAGAAGTCAAATGCGACACACACACACACACACACACACACACACAAACACACAGAATTTCTTAAAGTCCCTGGGGAGTTCGCCTGTGTACATTCAGAGTATATAATTTGATAAGATATAAAGGTGAAAATTTTATCTCTGAATTCCTTTGCTTTGTTCCTCTTTTCCCCAAACCCCGCCCCCCATTTCTGCACAGAGAAGTATTCTGCTACCATAGCAATCTGGGGTGAAGTGTTTGTCCCCGGATTGTTTCTCTATGAAAGCTCTGGAGTACCTTTTTGTCAGTTACTGTACGCTCAGTGGCCACAGTCTAATTTCACTACTAGTACCACCAGAACACGTTAAGGAAGGTAAATTTACTTCTGCTGCTGTCACCAGGATATGATTATGTCATGTGTTCTTAGACCAGAACAAATGATTTTGTTTTGTTCCTTATCCTCAATAACCTAGAATGCTGCTCTTCACAGTGGTGTGAAAAACTGGGGGGAGTTATAGTTTATATCTTTATCACCCTGGACTCTTTTTTTAGACTAGACACCTAATATGGCATTAGTTATAATAGGTTAAAATTAGGCAGTGTGGTGCCTTCGGGGGTAGAGAGGTTTTCAAATAGGGAGTCTCGGATTTAAATCCTGACAGTGATGTTTTATTAGTTCTATTTAGTTTATGTCTCTAAACCTTAGTTTCTTTCTCTGTAAATTGGGAGGAAAAGTGCTTCTTACAAGTTTCTTTTAAGGATTAAAAGGATAGGGGAGAGAGTACCTGGCATTTAGATAGATAGCATATACTTCGAAAATGCTAGTTTGCGTTTCTCTTTTCCACCCTCTCCCGTCTCCCCCTTATACTGATAATGAAGCTTCCTTCGGCATGACGTTTTTATGTGACAGGTTTATTTCTCTATTAAGGCCTCATGCGGTATGAACAGTTCGCAGCGATTTGTGGAGGTGCCCCCCCCCCCCATGAGTGGCATGGCGGGAAATGTGTTCTCTTCACCACTGTTGATTAAAAGCCACTCGTCTAAACCTGTGGCTGGAAATGACAGAATCTGCCTTGGGGCTGATGTCTTTTAGTGTTGTGGTGTGACTGTTCACCCTTTAAAAAACATGGGTTTGGGAAATCGGAGATCAGCGATGCTCATCTAACTTGAAAGTGTGCTAGAGAAACAACTGATACTCTTCTGGCTTTGTCGCTCATAAATCTCCCCTTCAGTCTGAAATGCTGGGCTGGAGCTTTCTGTGCCCTCTCCACCGGAGGAGCGGGTTTCCGGCTGATGACCCATCCTGTCCTCAACTGCTTCTTTCGTAATTTGATGGCTGGGAAGAGCAGAGAAACTTCTGCACTGAGGAGACAAAGTCACATTTTGGACAACCAAGGGCACTTTTGGAAAATATAAAACCAGGTGGAAAAGATAGTCCTTGATATTGCTAGACCGGAGCTTCTCCAAGTGACAAGTACAAATTACACTTCTTAGTCTTGTAATCTGAGCGGTCAGCACCTGGCCCAGAACAAGGGCTCCAGCAGGAGAGAACATTCCAAACCCCAACCACATCTAACACCGCACACGCTGCCTCCCTTCTGGAATGAAAAACGGCTCTGCAGGAGAAATGAACCAGAGGTGAGGAAAGCTTACAAATAATTAGGAAAAGTAAGATGTAAGATGGCAGTCAGAGTCGGCAATGCCGTCTATCAGAAACATAATGGGAAACAGCGCCATTAACTTTGTGTAAATATAACTAGATGAATATATTCTTCGGACTTAAATCACAAGCAAAATGGAAATTGCCCAAAGAAGTAAATAATTTCTTGATAGAGCCTTTCGTAAATAATCACGGTTTGTCTCTGCTGGATACTGCATGTTTAAATTGTCATCAGAAATTTCCATTTTAGCTATAAGGCATGGAATTGTGTTTTTATGATATATAAAAAAGCTAAGCACTTAATAACATCCCCTTAGAATTATTTCTTAAATTCCATTTGCATCCAGAATATACTGAGGAAACTTCGTAATCCAAACACAATCAGAAGTAAGTGTGAGGACCTGTGCACTTGCAGTGGTCACGGCGGCACCTCCGGATTGAAGGCATGCCCTTGTGTCGTGAACCCGGTGGCGATAAGATCTTCAAGACAAAAGCTGGGCTAGTCTGAGAGGGACCTCCAGAGCCGTGCAAGGTTTGGGTTTTCATCACCATTATCACATCACCTTTTTTTCATCACATCAGAAAGTCTCTCTCTACTCCACACAGTGAGCTGGGAACAGCAACGAGCATGAGCCGCCTTGGATCAGAGCTGAGAGAACTCTGTAGGCTTAGCAGGGTGCCCTTGGGCACAGAGGTGCCATCATTGGCCTCTGAGTCTAGTGGAATGAGTCTAGCAAGGGGGGAGGACTCCCCTCAATGGAGAATCATGGCTGTGCAGAGTAAACATATGTTCAGGAATAAGTCCTTGCTGCATGCAATGACTGGCCAATTGTTGATTTGCATGTGTGATCCTTTTTTCAAACAGCAGAAAAGAAAAAAACAAAAACAAAAACATATGCAAAGATACACATTTCAACTCTATCCCTGACTTCAAGTCCTTCTTGATACCCATGATGGAGGCTTTCATTTTGAAAGTGGGTCTGAAATGTTTGAAAGGCTCAGGGAGTCAAGGTCCATCTTCCTGGATGCCCCCCCAGCCGCCACCCCCACTTGGCTCAGCTGCTGCCACAGCCAGCTGGGCCCAGGTCCTGGCCACGCCCTGTCCTTCTCAGTCTGAGCCATCTCTGTTCACGCTGTCGCCGCTCCCTCTGCCTGGAGAGCTCTCCTCTCGAAATCCTGCTGTCCCCTTCAAGACCCCTGTGGGATGACCTTTCTCTGGCAGGAGCCTCGTGCGCCCCTGGGAGTCAGAGCTGTCCTGCTGCTCCTTGCTGCCTTTCCAGCTTTTGGCCCTTCTTGTACTGAGACTGGCCCCTTAGCTACCTGCCAGCTCTCCCCCCCCAGGTCCAGACTCCTCCAGGGCCAGGACCTGTCTTACTCCTCTTGTGAGGGAGTGCCCCGGGCGCTAGGAGAGTGTTTCAGCTCAGGCAAGGAGAGGAAAATGCTGGCTCATCCCCCTTTCCCTCTCTATTTAGATTTTGGTGATTCACCCCGTGTGAAAACTGGAGTGAGTCTTTGAATGTTCAAACCCCTTGTGACTCTTGAGTTTTGGCTGAAGAATCATATGGTGTCTTGGTCTCAGCTTCTAAAAGGTGTTTATGCTTCTGCCCTGTCAGAGTTTAGGCCTTGGAAGCTGGGGCCATATTGTGTCTTTCATTGCAAAGCCTGTCCCTCAGACTATATTTTCCACATTGGCTTTTCTCTTACAGCCAAAACTAATTCTCGGTGTGTTCAGATTCGGTGCTGAGTTAGTAAGAAGGGCCCCCTTTGTGCAGTAGGCCCTGGACTGGTGTCTGCCCGAGGATTCCAGATTTGTCACCGCTCAGGACTGGCCTTTTGGTTGGTGCCTAGTGAGGGTGGTGGCTCCTGCCAGCCAAGGACCCTGCTGGAGAACTTTCCAGGGGAAGTGTTTGTTCTTAGGATTTTTACGAATGGATTCTTGTATAGTTCAGTGTGGATCAGTAATTTTCCACAGTCAGAGTGCTTCTGCCAGATGGGTAGTTTCCCTTAGCTTGGTAGAATGCCTTCCGATAAGATTCAGGCACAAATAAATAGTTTACCCATTATGGACCTTTGGCTACCAGCCATAGAGGAGGGGAGGGCGCCCAGGGTACAGCAGAAGACCTTGAGAGGACTGACGAGCCTAGAGAGATAGATGAAATCAGTGTTCCAAACAATAAGATACTTAAGTAATACCCAGGGACCCAAGCTTACTACACAAACTAATGGTCTAATTCATAATATGAAGGAATGTGAGTTTATTGAAAACACAGCTTTTAATCTACTGAGGTTAGGGAGATCTTGTTGGAGACTTCCAGCAAAGCAATACATCTTAAAGGAAGACAGCACATATGCATACGTACGTAATTATAGTTGTGTTTATTGAGTTCTTTCTAGTTTTAAGATGCTTCATGCTTTGCACTAGCTATGTTGGTCAGTCTTCACAGCAACCCTAAAAGGTAGATATAATTATTACACTTTATAAATAACCAGGTTGAGGCTTAAGGTGTTACCTATCTTATTTGCATACTACAATTTTAACTGTTGGTTTTTTCCAAGTTGCTCTTTTTCCTTGGTTTCCCAAAAGACCGGAAGAAATGAAGCAGCTCAACAGTTTTTATTTCTATTGTTGTCCAAGAACTAGGATGTCTAAGAGGTTTGCTAGAGAAAAACATACCAGTCGGGAGGACCGTGACCCTTTGCCATAGATGCGGAAGAGTGTGAACAGCAAGTATTTTCTCTACGTAAGAGTTGATATTTTAAGATGGCACAGGTACAAATTAGGATGGTTCCATGAGCAATGGTAATTTCCCCAATATTCATATCTGTGTTAACTCTTTGCTTTTGACTAGTAGCTGACTGGTCCAGAAATTCTTGACCCAAGCCTGGTAAGTAGGCTTCTCTCTCTTGTCAGTGTGGCATGTAGAGACCTGAGACTAGAAGTCCTGGCTGCTGAATAAACTCAGCACTAGAAGGGGTTGGTCTGAAACTGCCTGCTTCTCAAACTCCTGATAGAGATCTATCACTCTACCTATGCGGGTGCCTTGTGCTTCTGGAATTTAACAAATTCTGAGCTGGGCTGGGAGTGCACAGACAGGCATCTGTATATCATCTGGGCACGGTATGTGCAGCTCTGCTGTTTTGATCTTTGTTCTGCCTTGAACTCCACGTCTGCAGGAAGAGGCAGAAATCCATTCCATCTTTGTGGGTGGTGGGGTGGACTCAGAGGTCCCCTGAGAGTTTCCTAAACTTCTTGACATTACTGTATTTGCTCGGTAACTACTGGGTAACCAACCCCCTTACCTATTTGCTGTTATGCAGGCCTGAGGTTGAAAGGGGTGGGTAGTTAGGCTGAAAGCAACAGAAGGTGCTGATCAAAGGTTGCAGGGTGGAGTTGTTCTCTTTGCCCCTCCCTGTCAGGTGTGAAAGGAGGAAGAGGAAGGCCAGTATACTTAAGGAGAAAGTAAGCAGGAAGGAGCCCGCTGGAGCAAGGGGCACATGCTGTAAGGACAGGAAGGCACATCTCTGCCCTGGAAAAACTGAATAAGTACCGGAGGATAAAGAATAGATTGATCAGTACAATATCTGCTCATAAAAAGTAGGTGTCTCAAATGTAAATGCCCTGAAAATCTACAAGGTTGGGAGATACACTTTCTGAGTTTATCATCCTTAAGAGTGTGCATGAGAGCTAGGAGGAGATTCAGCAGAAGTTTGCAAAAGCTGGTAAAAGTGGAGATGATCTCGTGAATGGGATAGACTGACTTCAGAAGGGAATATAAGAAAAATTGAGGAAAGCAGCCATAGCACAGAACACCTGTGATCATGTGATCAAGGGCAATAAATAATATAGATTTTGAAATGATAAATTATGACAAGTTAAATTGGTGGATTTAGGTCAACTTATGGACTAGGAATTGAGTTCAGCCAAGCAGATGTTGAATGTTTAAAATTTAGGAAAGCACTTAGGATGAGCTCTCAAAACATTTTACTTGCAAAATTAGTTCAGAGTGATTTGGATACGAACATGCTGAAACCAAACAATAAACATGAGTTCTGGAGAGGTGCACAGTCCCTAGCAGAAAGGGAGATATGAAGAGGAGGAAATAATTTTTAATGTATTTTTCCTATAGGAATTAATTATATATGTTCTTTTTAAAAATAACTATAAGGAGGTGATTAGTTTGTCCTAAACTGTGAGGTATAAAATAAAACAGAAACAAGGGTATGCCAAGAAAAAGAAATAAGCCTATTAGGTTCTATTATTTAAAAAGCAATCTGAATCCAGATCTTTTCTGTTTTGAAGAGAATCGTGGAATGCAGTGATGCAATTCAAACCATCCATTCATTCCACACGCACGTGTTCCCTGCCTGCTGTCGGCTGGGCGCCGCCCTCGTGCTGGATGCGTGCCAGCTCTGAGGGAACCTCAGGAAGGCGCAGGGAGGGACTCCTCGAGTCGGTGCAAACTGAGTTAAGTCTTATGTTATAATTATAACTGCTCATGTTGTCTAATATTTTATATTTTAGGAAGCACCATCACATACAGGACCTTATTTTGGTCCTTGTCACAGCTACTCACCAAGAAGGTGGGAGACCAAATCCTCAAGTCTGTCTTAAGAAAGTACGGAGTTGAGACTTCTTTTATGTCCAGGGAAGGGAATATTGGAAGGGCTATTTTTGTACACACTCAAGCCCCAAGCAGAATTTCTCTAATGATTAGCCTGTCTAAAGCAGGAGCTTTTAGCCTGAAGGCCATGGGAACAATGCAGGCTAGAACAGGGTGAAGCCAGAGAGACAGAGTATTTCTCTCTGTTACACCCCCATCCAAGTCAGGAACATGGCTGGATGTTCTCGTCTTCCCTCTCTCCACACGTCCCTCAATCTTCAGGTGCGAAGTGAATCATGGACCGCAGCGATGCATTCTAACCATCAATCTCCAAGCCCTTTTAAAATCCCTTTAAATGAGCCTCACCAGGCAGTGGCGCAGTGGATGGAGCGTCGGACTGGGATGCAGAGGACCCAGGTTCGAGACCCGAGGTCGCCAGCTTGAGTGCGGGCTCATCTGGTTTGAGGAAAAAGCCCACCAGCTTGAGCTCAAGGTCGCTGGCTCCAGCAAGGGGTTACTCAGTCTGCTGAAGGCCCACCGTCAAGGCACATATGAGAAAGCAATCAATGAACAACTAAGGTGTTGCAACGCACAATGAAAAACTAATGATTGATGCTTCTCATCTCTCTCCATTCCTGTCTGTCTGTCCCTGTCTATCCCTCTCTGACTCACTCTCTGTCTCTGTAAAATCCCTTTAAACGATATCTTTTAAAATCCCTAGACTGTACCCACTTCTCTATGGTCCTATTGCCACTGCTCTAAGTCAAGATACCATTGTCACTCTCCTGATTACTGCAGCAAAATCATTTTTATGCTTCCATTCTTGAGCTTCAGATACACATTCTTCATACTGTCATTACAATATTGCTCTAAAATAAAAACCTGACACAAAACTCATAGCCAGCGAGAAAACAGAGAGGACGGCATGTGAAGTTTTTTGTTACCAGGACCCTTCGTACTTGCCTACCTCATCTCTTGCCACTTCCACTCAGTCTTCCGCTTGAACTCTGAAGTTATATTGCATGTCTTCTCCAGATGTGCAATGTTCTCCATCATCTGCCTGCCCAAGCCCAGTCACTGTTTGCCTAACTGCTCCTCCCCCTGTGCCCCCACATTTCCAGTGTCCATCTGGGAAGCTCTTCCTGACCCCCTTCCCACCACCAGTCTGTTGCCCCTTCCTCGTGTAGCAGTTGCGATTGTCTTGCATTCCTCTACAGACATTTAAAGGCTCTTTGAGGAACCACACAATTGTTCTACATCATCTTCCACTCAGAGCCTGGAACATAACCGATGTCCAGTGAATGGTTTTAGATAATTGATGAATACATAATTAATTGAATTGTTATTTCTCAAGAAGAAATAGAGCTTAACTCACATGCCTAAGAGTGACATAGTGAGCCTTCTAATGTATGATTATTTCCAATAAATCTTACATCTATGGTTAGAGAGACCCTATGGATATACACGCATTGGAGTTGAATCTTTAGAGCATAAGATGTCTTACGGCATTTTCTATTTTTCTATTTTGCTACAGAATAACAAAACAGTGTCATTGGCAACACTCAGTGACAGCAAGGGACTGGAAAGCCAATGTGGCTGACAATACAGGCACGAATAAGGAAGAAGTGGACTAGAAAATCGGGGTTCTACCATGAGCACTCTGTGTGCTTCTCTTTTAGCACTTAGCTTCTCTCTGTCTCAGCCTCCCTCTCCATAGTGTATGTGAGCGGATTAGATGGTCTTTAAAATGCTAACTCTGTACCTCTACGTGCCACATTTATCTACGTCCTCCTTAAAACTCCCAGTGAGCAGTAAGTGACATGTACTGGAAAGAGGGATGTCCTGAAGCTTGACACAAAAATCATATCATGAACGACACATCTGTCTGGTCTCAGATCCAGATGTTTTCTTCAATTCCTGGCCTGTTATCAATAGTGGAGACTCCTATCGCCCTTTAATCCCTCTCTAAACATACACCCACCTAGTAGTGTGGAGGACTCTGTGGTAGATGGACCTAGTCCAAAGTCTAGAAAGTTGCACTGCTACCTCCCAGAGCCAGCCCATCCTGAGGGTCTGCAGTAGATAGCCCATCACTATAACTCTCTACAGTGAATGTTCCTGGCCCACATTTAGTGAGGAAACATACCCAGGCAGGTACATGTCTGGTTCCATGGACAAGTCTCCTACCCACTCTACCATCAGCTGCAGCTGATTAGATTGGGGTGGCATCTGTCACAAGCACAGCCAAACCATAGGCTGCTTAAAAACCTGTAGAATGACCTCATGCAAAAATCATTGGCTGCAATGAGGGCCTTAAACTGGGAAATCCTGAAAGAACCGAAAGAACGGGCAACCTACTTGATTAATCACAGTGGTGGAAACAGTAGCTGAAAAGACACGGAAGCTCTGAGGTCAAGTTGCAACCATGAAGTGTCATGGTAACCTGGAGTGAGGAAGAAACAGAATCTGAAGTTTACAAAAACTTAGAGGTTATACTTAGACATAGGAGTCCCTGAGGGATAAGATATACATTCTGGAGCAGTGGTAGTCAACCTGGTTCTTACTGTCCACTAGTGGGCGTTCCAGCTTTCATGTTGGGCGGTAGTGGAGCAACCAAAGTATAAATAAAAAGATAGATTTAACTATAGTAAGTTGTTTTATAAGGATTTATTCTGCCAAACTTAGCGAAAGTCTGACATAACGTACTTGGTAAGTAATTATTATTATATGCTTTAACTTGCTGTAACTCTGCTTTATAAATTTTATAAAGTAAAGTTACTTCCCTACTTTATAAATCACCATTACTGTGGAACCAGTGGGCAGTTAGAAAATTTTACTACTAACAGAGATACAAGAGTGGGCGGTAGGTGTAAAAAAGGTTGACTACCCCTGATCTGGAGTAAAGAATAAGCCAGTCAGAAAGAAGGAAAGGGAGTGGACAGGAGAGAGAGACCGTGGGGGTAGGGAGTGTGTGTGGGTCAGACCGTACGTTCCTCTGCTCTGCTCTGTAGCGCTGTCTTGGACCTGCACGATCTTCTGGTCCAGTTTCATGCTCGGAAAGGTCTGGCCCAATAACAGTTCCTGTTCTTACTTCTGTGAGGTTCTGACAGCAACGACCATTTCCTCATTTCCTTTTGGAAACTGGGAGAGCCTAACACAGACACCCTTCCAGCAAGACTCCTTAATTCTGACTCACTGCTCTGGCCACTGTAAGGTGTGCAAGTATTAGGTATCCAAGTATACTGGTCACCTTTTCTTTACATTTATGTAACGTTTTCATTTGCAAAGCGTGATTCCTTAAAGAGACAACAACCAAATGCCCACATATTTATAACTGAGGAAATAGTTAGAGTTCCATAATTTGGGGTTTGTGAACCCCAAGAAAATCTAGATAGTTTTTAAGGAGGTCTAGAAACCCTCTAAATTTTTATGTACTGAAAGTTTGTGTGTGTGTGTGTGTATGTGTGTGTGTGTGTGTGTGTGCGTGTGGTGGGGTGGAGGGGGTGCATTTCTCTGAAGGGAGGTTCCATAACTAATCAGATTCTCAGAGTGATCCATACCTCCTGTAAGTTAGGATCACTAGTTTAATCACTAGCATAGCTGGGTTGTCAAGAGCTCAGATTCTAGAATCAGAAGTGTGACTGAAATCCCAACTGTACCACTTACCATTGGGGTAACCTTGAATATTTTCTTTACCTGTACATCTTATGTTATTCAAACATGAAATGGATCTAATACCAATAGTACTTACATAGAGGAGTGCTATGAGGATTAAAAGAGGTAACAGACATAATGTGCTTAGCACAGCTCCTGGCGTATAACAAAGTCATAGTGATGCTACATATTATATTTTTATTTTATGTAATAAATATAAATGTGATCATTTCTTCATTGTCGTGTTTTCAAATTCTGGGTATTTATGTTTTATTATTGAGGACAATGTTTTTGTCAGAGAACTGTGGGACTAGAGAGGACAAACATAATTTTTTCAAAAATAGAAATTTTATTCTCTACTATAGCATAGTAGAAAATGCTATTAAATGGGTACTCATATTTTATACATTTATATATTTGTAAAATATAGAAAATATGACTGAGTGAAATGGATCAATTTTATACCAATGAACATAATTTTATATACCACCATAATCATTAATAAAAATTAGATGAATTTAAAAGCCAGTTGCTTATAGGTTAGTGAAATATTGAAATGATTGGAGTTTTCACTTAATTCGAAGAATTGTTACCACGTAATGTATACACACTTAATACCTGTTGGTTCGCCTCAGAGGAGTAACTGAGAGACCAAATGCACTGACTAGTTTGTGTGATTATTTCATATAGTTGCTTGCACTTGATATTTTTTTAATGCCTAGTAAAAATCCACTATTGGGCATATTTTTGGCATTACCAATTAACTTGCAGAGGAAAATGTATCGTCCACAGCAGGTCAAGCTTCTGAGTAGCTATTTTAGGATAAAAGCAGATGCAGTCAAATGAATCTTACCGAAACTAATAGGACAGATATTATTGTGAACACTGTATGGGAAAGAGATGACATTTTCTTAACTCACTTCAACTAAGTATCGCACAATGGAATCAGTCTTCCCAGGAGCCTGCCTGCACTCTTAGAAGTGGTGGAAAGGACTGTTGGGCAATCGTGAGCATGTAGTCAGCCGTGGCAGTCCAGCCGGTTCGAACTGGTAATTCCCGATGAGGCCTTCGTAGTGGAGAAAATAAATCCTCAAAATTCCTGACGGGAGGCCCTTGTTTTTAATTTGACAGGTGGTTAGTCAGGTGTACGTGAATAATCATTATACAGAACACAGCCCCAGCAAAACAAAACCCAACCCAACTCACGAATGTAAAAAATGTCATGTTTTCAAAATAATGATGTTCAGCCTGCCATTTGGGAAGGCAGGAGCACAGCAGTGGTCTTTACCAACGCAGCCTAGGGTTGTCGTTCTTCTAAGTGGTAGAAATAAAAGTAGGGAATTCCTGGCCCTTGTCCATCACTCACCCTCTGTTTACTGGGGCTCTGACCCACAGTGGCTCTAGCCCACACAGGTATTTGGCTGGGCTCCATGTCAGAGTAGGACAAAAGTTCTGCTACAATATTTGCAGATTGTGAAGGTAGTAGTAGTCATGAAAATGACAATGACAGTGATGATGATGATGATGGGGCTTTTAGTTGGTACTCTAACTTTTTGATGGATATTTGTACATAATTTTTAATTGAAAGGTCTCACATATAATCTGGTGGTGGGGCTTCTGCAGGGGCTGTTTTACCTCTAAGAGAGTGTTCCTTGTGTCAGTGGCTTGCATCTGCCCTTGGTCATACCCAGGCTTAGGGCCAGTGGCCAGCATTTTGCTTAGGTACAAGGCTGTTACATAGAAGCTCTCTGTTCAAACACTCTGAAGATGATTCTGACCCTGTCCCAATTCTCCTTAAAGACATCTCCATGGGGGATGCTGTATCAGCACAGTATTTAGCCCAGGAGAGGAGCGAGGTAGGTACCTGTAAATGTTTTGCTGCTGATTCTTGTAATGAATACATGGGCGGCTTAATGCAAAGATCAACCTGCTTCCTCTCCTCCTGATTCTGAGTGTGTGTGTGTGTGTGTGTGTGTGTGTGTGTATGTAGAGAGGCGGGGGAGATTAAGGCACTTGGAAAATTGATTGATACATTACTATTACTGGTATATTAGTTGTTTTTTTATGCACTAGAAGACATGACTGTTAGTATAATCTCAACTAGTTCCCAGTTTGAATTCTTGACCTCTATCCATTTTCCATAAGGTGCTCTCATTGTGTTGACTTCTCTATCTCCAAATTAGGCAGGAGAATGAGACCTTTAAGCAAGTCTTCAGAAAATTTCAGGGCCCCAAGATTGGGTGTCCAGCCTAGGATTAAATTGATTTTAGGATTATTATAGCAGTTGTTTTTACAAACTCATTCTAGGAAGGGCAGTGGGGAGGTCTTTTGGGTAGCTTTGTTCAATTTGCTGAACTGGAACAATATGCCCCATAGTCCCTTTCCCTGAATGGCTGCAGGTGTCTATTCAGCACTAGATACATTGAAACAAGACCCAGAAGGTGAAAGGGAAGCATTGTTGACCCACTGAAGGAGGCTGGGGAGCTCCAGATACAAATGTTGGTGTTGATCTGCTAGCTCACTTGTGGACCACCTAAGGCCATAGCTCCTCCGGCAATTACCAGCTTCTCTGTTAGCTTCTCAGAGTCCAGATGTGTATTCAACTCCATGGTAAATCACGTTGGCCTCGTTCTGTACGTCACCTCAGTATTGAGACCGAGAATGATGAAAGACAGATGCGAGTTCCAGTTTATTGTCTCAGGTTCCAGTTTGTCCTTACTCTTTCCTACTTAGCATGCAGCTTTCCTTCCTGACTGCTGGCCCAGGCCCACGGCAACTACGTGCCCAATGCCAGTCATAGAAGTGACTTGCATAGATTTACTTTTCCACCAGCTCCCATACTTGTATCAAGTTTAGCCCCTAGAAAAAAAATCTCTTTTCTACATCATCATTTATGGTAGTTCTGCATCTCTAACTAAACCTTGATGGATACACTATTCTTATCCTAAATGAACACCAGCATCCCTTTTAAAACTGGGGCCCTGGAGTTCAGATGTTCTTTATACTGTCTTAGGGAAGGTATTGAAGATTTTTGTTTGTTTGTTTTTCTGTAATTCATTTGGTATGTTAGCCGAAGTTGTAAACTTGAACTTATTTTATGTAATTCAAATATTATACTATTCATAGAAGAGGAATAGATAAGGTTTACAGGAAAAAAATAGATAATTATTTACCATCCATGAGCCTGGTTGGATAGGTCAAGCATATACATTTCAGACACAGATATTAAAAATGTATCAAACACCCGAGGACATAAGACAAGAGAAGAAAAGATGAAGGTGGGGTGGAGCAAACTAAGGTACACACAAATTATGTGTACAATAAATGTTTGCTGAATGAAAGTATGAGAGGTGTTTTGACATTTTTAATGAGAAGCAAATATCAAACAAGAATATAAAGTTATTTTAAAATCTACTTTCATAATACCTCAAAACAACTATTTTCATTTTTTTCAAGTATTAGTCTTCATATCTATTTTTAATTTTTATATAGGTGGAATCACAGAGCAACTGCCTTTTTGTATTTTGTTTATTTCTTTGGTTTATTTTAGTTTCTACTTTTTTGCCCCATATACAGGGTGGCAAAAGTAGGTTTATAGTTGTTTCTATCGAAACTAATACAATAATTAATAAATAATAACACACGAATATACTCTGTGTTTCTCGTACCCACAGCTGTATTCCTATTTTTGCTCACCCTGTTTGTATTTTTCATGGACCTGGATCTCATGAGAGGCTATGAGTACTTTCAAGGAGATGTTAAACCTCTGTTCAAAAAATATGTTATGTTTTCTAATTCAACTCCTGCTTAGAATGTTTGGTTCTGAGAGGGATATGAGCTGTTTTGGAAATCAGTCTAACAAACGATTACTAAAGCAGTGTGTAGCGAAGGTGAGTCCTAAAAAGTAAGACCTGCTGCTAAGGGGACCACTAGGGAGACGTTTAGGGTATAAACTTTGCTGTGGTATTTAAATGATTTTGCTACAGCCCTTGTTTACCGAACTTGAACATTTAAACAGCTCCAGTTGAGACAGAAACGTCCTAAAGGTAATGGACGTTGTGTGGCTGAGGGCACCGTCAGAAGACAATGCTGGTTGCTAGACAGAAGGGCCACTGACCAAGAGGAGCACAGTTTGGATGCAGGGACTGGAAACTTGAGTGAGAATTAGCTTACTATTGGGAAAGATCACTCCTGTGCAGCTGCCAAGGTCCTTATCAGCTAGGGGGCAAATGTTTTGTTAGCTGGCTAGTCACCACCTATATATTATATTTAAACCCAGGAACAATTACAATGAAACCTTACATTGGACTCCAATGCATTCAGTTGATAAAAATGAGCTGCTTTGGTTGAGTTTTGAATTAGGGGACTGAGAATTTCACTGGCTTGGCCTTGACCTCATCCTTCACCTTACTTATACATCTTCCTCCTGCAGTCCCTGCAGTGCATGTGGTTATAAGAAAAAGAGCGTGGAAAATATTAGTTTAGATCTCCTTTAGTTCATACTGAATCTTAGGAGGAAATTTGAAGTTGTAATATTTGAGTCAGGTATTATGCATATTTTTATTTTCACGAATCTCTTTGTAATAATAACAATACTATAACAAAATCTGTAATTGCAAAATTATTGCTCTTGCAGGATTCCAGGTCCTGTTCTAAGCCCTTTACATATACAGTTCATTTACTCTTTCCAACAGCCCTGTGTGGAAGGTGCTAACCCAATTCATCAATTCTAAAAGATGTTTTTCTCTCACATTTTGACATCTGTGAAACTGGAATGTGTCTTATTTTTGATGGTGTGTCATAGTTTATTTGGCAACATTTTAAACCTTTTAATGGAGCATAAAATAATGGTATGCTGTACATAGAGCACAGCTTAGATTCCATAAAATACAATATTACTGTCCTTGTTTTACAAATGAGGAACTGACTTCATCAAGAACTAACTTGCCCCTTATCACAAACCTTGGCAAGCTGGCTCAGGAGTCCGCGCTTTTAGCTACCTTGTGCCCTCACTGGCATTCAGCATGGCTTTCGCCATCTCTCCCTGCACTGCCACTGAGGGGTGCTCCCTTAGCCTATGGGACCCACCGATGCTGACAGTGCGTTTCATCCACTGGGTGGAAGCTCTCGTCCAGGAGCCCTTCAGCAGGGTTAACATGCAGAACCTTCTTCATCCATCCACCGACATTCTGCAGGGATTCATTTGTTGTATTGCTTTCTCAAGTGAAAGGCAATTCCAGAACAGCGTTACAGAGACGAGGCACAGACAAGCTCTGAGAAGGGGAAAAAATGGAAGGACAAGCGGTGTGTTTAGAACTGACTGACCAGCTTGCAAGAGTTTGTGAATGCTGTTGTTAGTTTTATCACTGGGGACTTGAAATTGACCATACTTTTACAACCATATTTACATCACAGAAATCAGCAAACACCGTGAATCAGAGCTTTCGTTTGTTCTTTTGACAGAGCCAGTATCCAAGCATATATCACTATGTCGATACTAAATTATTGGATTCTAGCAGAAAGCCCTTGTTGGTCAAAACACAGTAGTAGGAGGTGATTGGGTAGGGTGAGTATGTGGCAATGAGCAGATTTTCTGAAGTTTTCAAAATAGTCTCAATGTCAAACAATTCCACTATTATTAGAGTTACGACATGTGTGTATTTTAGTTTAATTTATGTTATGATCTTAATATCTCTATGGGTAGGAGACCAGTAATGCATATACCGTCCATCTGAAGATCGGTAGAGAAATAAAAATTACCCAAGGCGAGAGCACCGTTCACTTTTTATTTTGCCCTCCTTCTTGAGAAGAGAGGTTAGTGAGTCAGTTGCCAAGAAAGTGAACAGCTGATGGAGCTTCCAAGATCACCCCAGAAGCCCAGAAATGACACTATTAGATCCTAGACCTCAGTGATCAACATGTAGGAAGGGATGGAATGGTTGCTGTTAAATTAAGCAATTATATGAGTTCTTATATTGTCACATCTCTTCTGCATGGGTGCTTTGTTATTTTCTCTTTTTCTGCCTGGTAATTCTCAGTAAAACCCACAAAACAGAAAGGGCGTGTGGGCTTATCATTAGAAGGAGGAAGGAAGTGAGCTGCGGAGACTGAGCCTCTGCCCGAACAGAGAAAACTCCAGGGAATGAAGTAGGTTGTAGCCTGGTTAAAAAGAAACCCAGGCCCTGGCCGGTTGGCTTAGCGGTAGAGCATCGGCCTGGCGTGCGGGGAACCCGGGTTCGATTCCCGGCCAGGGCACATAGGAGAAGCACCCATTTGCTTCTCCACCCCCACCCCTCCATCCTCTCTGTCTCTCTCTTCCCCTCCCGCAGCCAAGGCTCCATTGGAGCAAAGATGGCCGGGGCGCTGGGGATGGCTCCTTGGCCTCTGCCCCAGGTGCTAGAGTGGCTCTGGTCGCGGCAGAGCAATGCCCCGGAGGGGCAGAGCATCGCCCCCTGGTGGGCAGAGCATCGCCCCTGGTGGGCGTGCCGGGTGGATCCCGGTCAGGCGCATGCGGGAGTCTGTCTGACTTTTTCTCCCCGTTTCCAGCTTCAGAAAAAAAAGAAAAAGAAAAAGAAACCCAAAGCGGGCCAAGACCTCAAGTGTTTGGCGAAGAAGAAAGGAAGACCTTGGGAGCAGATTGGGGTCTGAGGAGATGCTCTCAGGGACAAGAGTGGGAGCAGCGTGGGGTCTGAGGCGATGCTCTCAGGGACAAGAGTGGGAGCAGCGTGGGGTCTGAGGCGATGCTCTCAGGGACAAGAGTGGGAGCAGCGTGGGGTCTGAGGAGATGCTCTCAGGGACAAGAGTGGGAGCAGCGTGGGGTCTGAGGAGATGCTCTCAGGGACAAGAGTGAGGGACAGGAGCTTGAGTTCCCAAACAGGGGCTCTTTTTTCATCTTGGGGCCACAGAAAATGATGGGCATTCTTTGGTGGGGAGGAGAAGAAGAGGGAGAATGATTCTCAAGTCAGACTGAAGGTGGAGGTGGGGATGATGGCTGCTTTTCATGTTGCAAAGGACCTGCCCATTTCTCATTTCCAAATTAGCCTTTTTTAGGAAACAAAAACAACAATAACAACAAAAACCTTTGTGATTCTCCTCTATTTTGAACTCTCGAGGATTCAGGTCAGAAAAGGTACTTCAGATAGAGAGTTTAGCGGTTAGGTTTTTGGCTAATTCAGAGGGAGAGGATGGGCTTCATGAGGTTATGAGATGAAGGCTAGATAGAAATTTCTAGAATGACCTTCCTGCTATCTTCCCCCACTCACAGAAAAGGGCTGCTCACAGTATATTAACAATTTTGGCTCTCATTAATAATTCCTTGAACTGACAGAGCAATTCTACCTGATTGAAAATTATCAACCTCTCCAAATGATTAAACAGCATGTTTGGATTGTCATTTATATCATCATTTTGATTGAATGATATGTATGTGTGTGGCACTGTGTATTAACAAGGTATCTCTTCAAAGTAATAAAAAATACTTGATGAAAAAGAGTGGCATATTGCTTGAGGTAAAAAGAAAATAAGAAGTCTAGGGCAGGTAAATGAAAGAAAAATATTAGAACCTAAACTAAATTATGAAAGATAGACTGTGGCAGAGACATAGTTTCATGGGGCACAAGAGATAAATACATAGAAAAATACTTATGACGTTCAAGCATAGCATCAGAAGATTGAAAATTCTGGTCAGCCTCAACAAACAAGCAGTGTAATTAATCTGGAACTGAAAGAATACCACAGATGTTCAAAATTATATTTTTTTTCTCTACTGACTCAGTCTCCTGCATATTTACAAATTGAAGGTTGTGGATTCATAACCCCTGAGATTCACGCCCAGTGGGCCCACTTCCAGGTTTGTTCTATACTCAATGATATTCTTTTGGATTCAAACTAATCAGAATATAAGAAATCCTAATCAGAATATAAGAAAAAAGTAAAACCTAAGCCTGCTTTGTTTCCCACCGGTATCCTTAGTGTATTCTGTTAAAGATCCACTCAACAAGAATAACAAAAACTCCCACCAGAAACTGCGGCGTCTCACAGAGGTGGTGATGTATGCGGCTGTTCTTTGCTAGCGTACTCAGTTTGGGGCGGCCTCATTCATAACACAATAATAGTAACTCGCTTCCACCTGGTTCATTTGAATTCTGATTTTGCTGCACGTCCCCATCTGGATTAGCTCAACAAACTTTAAATGCCAGAGAGAACATTATGCAAACATGGAAGTTTACAACACTCTGAGGACATTTTATTTCACAACACCAAGAAGTAGGCAGATGTTTCACAGAGAGGTAAACTAAGTCACCAAGATGTTTTGCTGGTGGTTTAAGTTCTCCTGGCAAGCCAAAAGAAACACGAGAATCCTGGCTAGAATTTTAAATTCTGCAGGTTAGTGTTAGAGTACTGCTCTCTTCCAAGTTTTATTCTTTTCTCTTCTTTTTTTTTCGTTGCGGTGAAACATGAAATTATTCTGAAAGGTCAGTGAAAGGCAGAGTAGCACAATAGTCTAGAGAGACTCAGCTGTCCAGAGTTTGGGGCCGTCTTCTGGCTGGGAGTCTTTTCTGCGGGACTGCTAGTTGGGGGAACTCAAAGAGAACTCCAACCCTGGGTTGTGGTGATTTCTGACTGTCTCAGGTTTAAAGGGCAGCAATATAGCAGCCGCTGCCAGATCCTGTTTAACCAACCTGAAGTGTTCATTCCAGTCTTCTGGGCTGAAACACCGAGCCCCACACGGGGTCTACACATGTTTCAGCCAACCTGAAACACTGAAATCAGATATAATTTCCCAAATTAAGAGTTCCTACATAAGGCCTTCCACTTTGCTCAGGGCAATCAGAGGCAAAGTCCTTAGTTCTTTTTTTCTATGAAATAAGTTAGAAAATGAGAATTCGATCAGAATAGATTAAAATGTACCAAAAAAAAAAAATTCTCTTCTCTAAAAATATTATATTCACAATTTAAACGTTATCACTTAGATATGAGTTTTGTTCACATTTACTTTTAAGATGCAAAGGGTACTCTGACACATATACTCACATACAGCAAGAAAAAAGTTCTCAAAGAGACCCTGAGAAATCATCTGTCTACTTAGTAGCCAGAATAGAAAAAGAAATAGAAACCAGGTAGTATAAAAATAATTTCTCAGTCTCGGGTCTACAAAAGCTACATTTGGTTGTTTCAAGTAAACCGGCCCTTCCCCCACCCCTTCTATGTTCCCTCCTAACGATCCCGTCTTCTGTCAGTCTTCCTCAAGTTACTAGGTTAGGAGAATATTAGCAATTATCTTTAACAGACCCACTCGGGTTATGTTTACATAACAACAAGAAAGTGTTTCTGGAAGGAATTCACTATTGCACTGGGGTGTAGGCATTAATTTCTTCATGTAAGAACCAGTTCTTCTCTGAAGAATGTTTCATCAAAATGTTTATTTCAAACCAGTCGGCTCAGCCTAGTGAAGGGGTGTTTTCCACAGAAAGGCCTCCGGATTGGATAAGAGTTGGCCTCACCCAGGGTGTCCTAAAACTGTCTTATCTTTTAACACATTTTCTAACTTCTTTTAGACAAAAGAAGGAAACCAAAACAGAATTGGGGCTAACAATATGGTTAGGCAGATAGGGCATCGGTGCTGTACTAGGGACACATACTCCTGTGGAAATGAAGGAAATGCAAAGGGGAGAATCATTCACTTTCCTAATGTTTCAGGTTGGAGGGACTTAAAACTAATCTTCCTTACTCTACAGATGTGGGTGGGAACTGCGAACCACACAGAGCAAAGCGTCTGATCACATTTTCTAAGAACACTTGGCCTATGCGTACAATCCAAGAGCTGACTGAAACATTGCAAGGCAGATTTTTCTAGATACTCCAGAAAAATACCCTCCAATGTTCTCTTTCATTCCAAAACGCAGTCGTTCATATTGTCTGGCTGGCCTTTCTTAGTTTTCCTCAAGTTTCCCATGCCGGCTTGTTCAGGACAGGTTGGCTTTCTGGCAGAACGCCTGAGGTGGAACATTCCAAGAGAGGACCTGGAGTATGACCCTGGCTAAAGGGAACCCGGACTCCAGCTGGAGACAAAGCTCTGGGCAGCACAGGCTAGCAGTGCTCACAGGACTTAGAGCTGAGGACCAGTAAGCACAGGAGCCAGAGTCCTCACCAGGACCACACTGTCTGAAGCTACGATGTCCCCGGCTCTAAGGGAGAGAGAGGACTGCTTTTTTTGTTTCCATCACTTCTTTTGTAGCAGTTTCAGCTTGCCTCTTGCTCTTTCAACAAATCCACAAGACTGTTCTTACTCTCCCCTTCTTCCTCTTTTTTCCCCTCTTCCTCTTTTCCTCTTTTTTTTTTTTTTTAGAATCTTAATCTCCTAGTCATATAAAATTTTGTTTTTGTTCAATTTTGGCCCAACCCTCACCACCTTTGCCCTAATCCCCTAATCCCATTTAAGCAAAGTATTGGGTTCCTTTTTATTCTTTATTTTCTCCCTGTAATTCTTTGGATGCTTTGGGAGGCTTACCCATTTTTACCAAATGTGAATTTTGCCTATTTGTATTTTAAAAATGAATGTCTTCTAGTTTCTATGAGACTGGTTTTTTTCTCTCGCTTTTTAAATCACTACATTTCTTGAAGGAAGTCTATACTTAGTCAATACTGAGTGTCTTCACATCTCATTAATTTCTCAGTTCATTACACTCTGACTTCCACCAACACCACACAATTAAAAATGCTCTCTCCCCAGCATCTCCCAAAGGGCCAGTGCACCGGCCCACGGTGAATATCACCCAACTTGACATCTATGCACCATTTGACATGGTTGACCAGTTGCTCCTTATTGAAACTCTTGCCTTTCTCCGCCTCTTTTATTTCCTCGGCTCTGCCTCTCTGAACTTTCCTCTGGTGCTTCCTCTGCGGCTTCCTCCCACGCCTTTTGATGTTGTTTTTCTAAGGGATCTCTTTATGGTTTGCTCTTCCCACACACTCTTGTCCTGTTCTAAGTTTGTCAATAACCCCACATGTACTGATGAAGTTCTGTGGCTTGTAATTCCTCTGCTGAACCCCAGTTCATATATCCTAAAGCCTGCAAAACATTTTCACCCATTTTCCCTGAACATGCTGTATTTTTGTTATTATCATCAGTATCGTCATTGTTACATTTTTTTTTTTTTTTCATTTTTCTGAAGCTGGAAACAGGGAGAGACAGTCAGACAGACTCCCACATGCGCCCGACCGGGATCCACCCAGCACGCCCACCAGGGGCGACGCTCTGCCCACCAGGGGGCGATGCTCTGCCCATCCTGGGCGTCGCCATGTTGCGACCAGAGCCACTCTAGCGCCTGGGGCAGAGGCCACAGAGCCATCCCCAGCGCCCGGGCCATCTTTGCTCCAATGGAGCCCCGGCTGCGGGAGGGGAAGAGAGAGACAGAGAGGAAAGCGCGGCGGAGGGGTGGAGAAGCAAATGGGCGCTTCTCCTGTGTGCCCTGGCCGGGAATCGAACCCGGGTCCTCCGCACGCTAGGCCGACGCTCTACCGCTGAGCCAACCGGCCAGGGCCTCATTGTTACATTTTCTGTGCCTTTGCTCTTGCTGTTTTCTGGGACTGATCCTCCATCATACTCTCTGCTTGGAGCACTTGCGCTAATTGTTTGAGACTAGTCCTTCCGATGCCACCTCCTCCTCCGAACATTCTCTGTCACCCTTAAACGGGATTTGTTGTTATTTGCTTTTGAAGCATTCTGATAGTAATAATGACTAACATTAATCCATTTTTTTTTTAGTAAGAGAGAGGCAGAAAGACAGATTCCCACGTGCACCCCAACTGGAATCCACCCATAAAGCCCCCTAGGGGGCAATGCTCTGCCCATCTGGGGTGTTGCTCCATTGCAACTGGAGCCATTTTTTAGAACCTGAACAGAGGCCATGGAACCATCCTTAGTGTTTGAGACCAACTTGATCGAGCCAATTGAGCCATGGCTGCAGGAGAGGATGGGAGAGAGAAAAAGAGAGAGAGAAGAGGGAGAGAGAGAGAAAGAGAGAGAGAAGGGGGAGGGTAGCAGTGGAGAAGCAGATGGTCGACTCTCCTGTATGCCCTGAATGGGAATTGAACCTGGGACATCCACACGCTGGGCTGATCCTCTACCTCTGAACCAACCAGCTAGGGCAGGCATTCCCAAACTATAGTCCGTGGACCATATGCGGCCCCCTGAGGCCATTTATCCAGCCCCCCACTGAACTTCCAGAAGGGGCACCTCTTTCATTGGTGGTCAGTGAGAGGAGCACTGTATGTGGCGGCCCTCTAACGGTCTGAGGGACAGTGAACTGGCCCCCTGTGTAAAATGTTTGGGGACCTCTGATAGGGCCTAATAGAATTTTTAAGTGCCAGTCTCCAATCTAAATCCTTGTCAAGGATGATCTCATTTAAACTTCCCAGCAACCTCTGATGCAGGTACTCATCTTCCACTGATTTAGACAAGAAACCTGAAACTCAACATAATCACTTGTATGTTCCCATAAGAGAGCTGTAAAGCCAGAGTCCTTATCCAGCCTCCTCAAATAATAGTAGCTTACTTTGACTTTGACTAACTGATTACTTTGTGTGTAGATTTATGTGTGTTATCTCATTTGGTCTTAGGAGGTAATACAGTTGTTCTATCTATTTTATGAATGAGAAAACTGAGTCGCAAATAGATTAAGCAACTTGCTCAAAACCACACAGCTCTCAAAATAGTCGAGTCAGGATGCACTTTTGTTTACCTCTGCTATAGAACTTCCCAAATTGCTCTACAGTGAACTATTTAGAACATCTTTCATTTTTCCTCCAGCTCCTTCAGGGCCCAGATAATGTCCTCTATATTGAGTCACAAAATGAAAGTAAATGTGGAGAGAGAAGAGACTGATAAACACTTGGCTACTGCTATCTGAGGGCCATTTTTTTTTTAGGACAACTGATATTTACCCACTTTGTTACATGTTTTCCCTAGAAAATCATTTGTGTGTGTGTGTGGCATTGATAAAGCCAAATATGAAAATGCTGTCTCTGCAAACTTTCTTTTTTGAATAAAAATAGTTTCAGTCCCCAAAGGTTAAATGTTTGCTACCTGACAGTGTGTATCTTCTTCCCTTTCCCTTTAGCTGTTTTGAGCTGTTGGGTCCAGATGGAAGGTTTAGTTGAAGAGACCCTATAATCTATTCAGAGATAAATACCACATTTCATAGAATATAAGCCAACAACATGTCACAGTAAGTCATGTCACAATTTGAAAAAGGTCATTTGCTGTTGAGCGAAGCAGGGTCTGCCCATCTCAGATATTTCCTAGCACGATATTCTTCCCTCTTTCCTCCCTCCTTTCGTCTCCTCTCTCCCTTCCTTCTTCCTTCCAATGGCTGGATTTCACAGCTTGCTGCTGATGTCACATAAAATCTAACATGCACCCCATGCCTAACAATAGACTCTCCATCTCTCCACTCTTTCTAAAACAGGTTGGTTTTATAGTTTTGAAACCACAAAACATAAGAATCTGTACCAGTAAAGCATAATATATGCATTCATTTTTCTTGTTTTATTTGTTTGTAAGATGACAAAATACATGTTTATTGTAGAAAATATCCAGAACACAAAGTTACATATAGTAAAATTTGAAAACCTTCTTTGCCATATTCCTCTGATTCTATTCCTCTACTTATTTTGCTTGCAATACTTTTTTTTCTATGCATTATACACAAATGTGCATAAATACATACACATTGGATTTTAAGTTTCAGAATCTGAGATCCTATCATGCATACTATCTTCAGTACATTTTTCATGAAAAAATATCTTTGAATTTCTGTGTAATAAATCTACTTCAGTATTTATAATAGCTATACACAGGCTTGTCCCTGGTTATGAACAAGATAGGTTCCATAAGTCTGAAAATGTTAAAGTATTTATATGCACAGAAAGGTAAAATTAAAAACTATATTAAGACAAAAATCTGTCTAAGTTGCATTTAATAGGTGAATGTACCTGTTCTAACTTAAATACAAGTTCAACTTAAAAACAAGCCTACGAAGCCTACCTCATTCGTAACTCGAGGACTGTCTGTGTAGTATTCATATTAAGGAGTACATACCTTATAAACCAATTCCTTTTTGAAGAACACATGGATTGGACTCCACAATGCTAAATATGCCCATATCTTTGTGCCCATGTATAAAAACTCTGTAACTAAGTTCCTAGAAACACAGTTGCTGGCTTAAGGAGTAGGCATTGTCATTTTGATAGGTTCTCCTAGTAGAAGCTGGTGTCCACCTATGGCCCTCACTGAACCACACCAACTATATTCACATCCTTAGATTGAACCTCTCACATTAGATATGGGCTACCCATCCTTACAATTTCAAGAAGAATAATTAACTGTATGTACTTGACTCAATATGAAGACTTAATCTTCCTCCCCCTGAACGTGAAAAGACAAGCACATTCTTACTTTGCCCTCTCCTCCCCTACTTTTAAGTTTTTGAGGAACTCATTTAGGATTTTTTTTTTTTAATTGCTGTTGGGCAGATAAAATATATTATGCTCACTTTGTTAAAGATGGCGCTGCCCATGTGGAGGCTGTCCCCCAGGTGATATTAATGTGTGTTGGGGGCGGGCAGGATCCTTGTAACCTGGGGCTTGGTTTTAGGATTAAGCCTTTCCCACCCTTTTTGATGTGGGGGGGGGGGTACAATCACATCATGCCTCAGATAAGTGACTTTGTATTAGAGACTTCCCTATTTTGTATATTGGATTAAAGGTTTTGATTTCTGCACTATAAAGTGGGGCAGGCCAGGACCTTGCTCTCTCAGTTCCTGAGATTAGCACTAGAGAGTAGAGCAGAGAAAGACCACGTTGAGGAGGCCAGGAGAAGCAGCCAAGATGGCAGTGTTGAGTGAGAAGCCAGTTAGTGCAGAGTTTGTGCAGGGAGAAGGAAGGAGTTGGGGAACAGATGAATAAGTCTGGTGAGCTAGAAACCTTTGATTCTAGGAAACTCGGATAAGTCAGTAGCTTTGTGAGCACTGAATGAGTGGGTTTTGGAGCCCAGTGTGTGTTTTTACTTGCCCACCAGGTGCAAGCTAGGATTAAAGATGATGACCCATCAGTTTCTGGCTCCGTTGTTTCTTTACGGACTGTCCGAATCCAATGCGAACCTGTATGGGCCAAGCGGCTGTGATAGTGGCCGTGGCTCCTGGTTTTACAATTGCTAACTTTTCAAATGCGATTCTTTGATTTCTTATGTCATTTCCTAATAATTACACTGAGCTTTATAGCCACATTGTCAAAAATAACTTAGATGTATCTGTAAGTGCTAGTAGTTTTTTGCCTCATCCAATTGTAGTATGTTAATTAAAAAAATTCTGCTCTTGTTTTAAATTCGTCTTTTGTATTTGGTATCTGTTCTACCCAGAGATGCCTGGTGGTTAAGATTTATATACTGTTGCATGTATAACAATATCTTTTTTTTTTTCTTTCTCATACTGGATTGATATTTTATATGGTTATGGGAATCTAGGTTCAAGATAAATTTTTTTTATTTTTTTGAAAGCATCTCTCTATTATCCTTTAGAACTTAATTGTTGTTATAGAATGTGATAATAAACTGATTTTTGTTCTTTTAGGTAACTATTCTATTTTTTTCCTTGGAAATTTTTTTGCAGTTTCTCTTTGTCCTTGGGATTTAATAATCTCATTAGGATTCCTGTGTGTTTTTGTTTGTTTGCTTTTTAAATTTTTCTGACTCAGTGCTTTGTCAGCCATTTTCAGAAAGGACATTCGGTTCCTAAAACTCGCAGAACAGGAGATGCTGAATTTTTTTAAATTATTATTTCTTGTTTGATACCTTTTAAAAGTAAAGAAAAAATAGGTCGTGAGAAAAAAACAAAACAATAGACAGAGAAGGGGAACTAACATTTGCAGATCCATAATTTATAAAAAAAACCCTTCTTAACAGTTATTTGATCATAGTTTTATCATGACCATTCTGTTTTCTACTGAATAAATCTGAATATTTAAAGATAACACTATCAATCATCCTTTCTGGTCATGAGGGCTATATAGTTGTTTACAGCCAGACCCAAGAAACTTAGATAATAGAATTGATGTATTCCTAGAGGGAAAAATCTGCTTTTTGTGCATAAAGCTTATATTCTCACTGATTTTGTTAATAAAATTGAAGATGGGCTTGTCCTGAATAATAATTTGGTCCCATTCATTATATAAAATCATTTTCAACAGTTTAACAAGTGAATTTAAATTACATAGTTAGATTGTATGATTTTCTGAAAAATGTATCAATATGTAACATAACATGTAAAATATCAACAAAAATTCCCTGGCTTCAGTAAGTAGCTTAAATGTAGTAAAGGGAAAACAGCGGGTCTACCTGAATACTGATGGGCTAATCCTCATCGAACATTGTGTGCCAGGCTCGTCTCTCCTATTGGTATTGCCTCTGTTTTCCGTAGCAGGAAACTGAAGTGGAGAGAGCTGGAGGGTAGTCCCACACGATGAGCAAATGGCCAAGCCAGGGTCTGGATCCAAGCTGCTCCATTTCCTCGGGAGTGTTTGTTTCAGGTGCATTGTGTAAAGAAAGTGTTGGGGAGCCTGATCGTTACACCTCACAGGCAGAGAAGACATTCTGGAGGTGATGATTTGAAAGGGTTAGCCAGGCAAAGAAGAGAAGGGCATTTCAGCAGAGTACAAATTTTCAGTGACACAGAAGCTTGAAGAATGAGCCCACTGGGGAGAATTGTAGGTTTTGGTTGAGGATATAAGTATCTCTATGTAGCCATCAACTTTTCTGTGGCACTTTGTATGTGGTGTTTTTGGCTTTATTGGCATGATGAAACCTACATAATTGTCCACTCAGCGATTCACATCAGTGGTGAAGGGGGTTGAACTAACAGAGCTGATAAAGATCTGGTTATTTCAATCATATAAATATGGCTTTATGATTTGGTTTCATCTATTTAGAATTGGGGCTTAAATTACCATGGATTATTAGATAAAATTCATCATAAAAGCACATTGTGGTCTAATTATATTTACTTATCAAAATAATTGACAGTGAAGTTCAGGACAACAATATCAGATCTGTGTGACTTTGACCCACTAGAATTTCAAATAGGCTGTCCACTTATAAGTAGGCCCATATCAAGGAGGATCGAGAATAAACAACCAAGAAAATATGTTAGCAAGTAGAGTGCTTTCGATTTTAAGCTTTTAGAGCAGGAGTCCCCAAACTACTGCCCAGCCCTCGGGCGGCATGCGGCCCCCTGAGGCCATTTATCTGGCCCCCGTCTGGAAGAGGCACCTCTTTCATTGGTGGTCAGTGAGAGGAGCATAGTTCCCATTGAAATACTGGTCAGTTTGTTGATTTAAATTTACTTGTTCTTTATTTTAAATATTGTATTCGTTCCCGTTTTGTTTTTTTTTTACTTTAAAATATGTGTAGTGTGCATAGGGATTTGTTCATAGTTTTTTTTTATAATCCGGCCCTCCAATGGTTTGAGGGACAGTGAACTGGCCCCCTGTGTAAAAAGTTTGGGGACCCCTGCTTTAGAGCATTTCTATGCACATAAATGAATCAAGAACCAATTGAATAGTTAAGAAAACGCTTTTCACAGAGCTCTTTAAAATTTAACAGGTGTCAGAGAAATCCTACCAAGGAGCTGAAGCAACTTTGTGTGTGTTGTGTGTTCAGGGTTACTGCCTGACGAAAGGACAAAAGTGAGACCAAAAATCTTTACCTTCGGGGTTGATTTTTACCATGTGCTAGACATATCCTGGATGATTAAATTAATTCCCTGTAAAATAATGCATCAATTCCTATAGATCTTCCCGTAAGACATAATGAAAAACTTGCTGTAATGAGTTATATTGTGAGTTTAGTAAGTCAACCTGCTCTAATTGCTTTGTTGTGTTTTATCTGTGGGAGCCACTGCAGTTGTGTGTGAGGGGCTGAATTGCTTCTGTAATCTGAACTCCACTCCACTGGAGTGATCTCTGACCACATTAAGACCTTGGTATCCCTTCAAAAACAAAGGCCTTATCTCTTCAGATCTCACCCTGAATTCCATTTGCCTCTGAATCCCAAAGAAAATGGAATAATCCAATTCCCTTTGAAATTTTTGATGCAATCTGATGTTGACATCGATCTCAAGAGTAGTCTATGTAGAATGCATGCTCGTCTGCTGGATCATTGCCCACGTTGTTTTTTTTGTTTTTTGTTTTTTTGTATCTGATTCAGAGCTGTTTAAAACAAGGTTTCTCTCGGTCTCTTACATTATCGCAGCTTGGATAAATGGACTGTAGTGGGAAACGTCTTGGCATATCAGCTTCGTGATTTAGGAAAAGTAAGGACTTTGTCAGAGAAAAATGGTATGAATTAAGCTTTGATATGGTTTTTAAAATGTGACTAAAAAAAATCTATTGTTTAAGAGGTGGGCTAAATTTCTAAGAGGCTGACTACAGTCTGGAGACAGGCTGCCTCGTGGGATTTGTGACTCTTGTTTAACATCAAAGAGGGAACGAAGGATGCAAGGATGAGTTTACAAGTCACAGCATGGTTCCTGGGGCACGGACACTCTCCTTTCTATGCTCGTCCCTGAATTTTATCCTTCAGTGGCCTTCTAGTATAACAATTCTCGGAACCTCTCATATGTGAATTTAGCCCATTTATTCTTTGTCTTGTTTTCACGTTGTTTATGTGTTATCTTGCCTCCATAACCGGACTGAGAAGGCCAGAGATCAAGGGTGATGTTTTACATGGCTTTTGTGACCATCACAGTATCTAATAGTCAGTTGAGTTCACAGGAGACTTCCATCAATCCTTGTAAAGCGAAACCAAATTCAGTAAGTAGCCTTAGTGATCTTGACCCAGGGCCAGGACAGAATCCACAGACTCTATTTGTCCTCTTTGGCAGCTACTTTACATCTTATTTCTCTTCCAGAATACTCTTCTGGCCCAACTAACCCACATTTTCTCTTCAAAGGCATCTTCACTTTTGGAAAATTCCTAGGCTTTTCTCATGTGTAATCCCTTTTCTTCTTGAGTGCCAAACATAGGGATATGGCATTAAATAGGGTTTTATATGTCAATAATTAGTAAGTTAATAAATTATACTTGTGTGATTGCCTAGTCTCAGCACAGGATTTAATAATAAATATATCATTATAGGCCTTAGAGATAGCTTTTCAGTATATTGACTCAGTTTTTATTGAGCTTGATAGAATTATCATTTTTGTTGGTGTTCATCCTTGTTCCCAAGGCCCAAGCTATTTATTTTCTTATTCTTTCTTTCTTCTTAAAAATGTATATTTCCTCTCATTCTAAAATGAGGAGTTATTGCAAAGATTTTGGCAAATACAGAAGGACAACAAGAAAATTAACTTCATCCATAATCCTATCTCCCAGAGGTAAGCATTTTTAGAGTAATTTCCTTCCAAGCTTTCCCTATACATATGTATGTGCATAACCCATACTCCATAAGCTTGGATGTATAAGACATTTCTTTTTTTCTTAAATCCAGATGAAATCTGACCTTATCCTCCAGCCATTCTTCCAGAACATATTACTGTTCCTTTGCCAGATTTGAAAAAATTTCACTGATATTTTTATTATAATTGGCTGAAAATTATAAATCAATCCACGAAAAGTAGGTATTTTTATAATATTCAGTCTCCCATTTAAGAATACGGTATATGACCTTTACTAAATTTTCTTTTGTCTCTTGGTAAAATGTTATAGTTCTTTGGTAGAAGGGGCAGAGAAGCCATGCCCTTTTCTTTGTTATTTTTAGGTATTTAACGTTTTTCATTGCAATTGTGAAAAAAATCATTGTATCCTTACATTTACGGTTATTAATGGCATTTAAGAAAATTGCTGTTTGTTTTTTGTACTTTGTCTTCAACCATATCAGTAATTTTTTATTAGTTATGTTAGTTTCTGTTTGTTCCCTGGAAATTTTAAGAGGACCACAGCACATCAGCAAGTGATAATAGCTATAACTTTTCTTTCCATTTCATGTCTTATTACATTGAGTAGAATGTCAAGAACAAGATCAACAATGTTGACACCTCTATTTTAAAGAGATTATCCCAATGTTTTATAGATATATATTGTGTTAGCTGCTGTTTTGAGATATATGACTTTTTATACTGAGCAATTAATAGTTGTTTTTAAAGAAGTTCTTTAAATGAGACTTTAGAAATTTTGTGGCTACCTGTTTAAAAGAGTATTTTACTGTGTGAAGAGTAATAATGTCCACATGACTAAACTAACTTATTGATCATTAATGGGTAATTATAATATTAATTAACATGGGTAAGATTTATCTACATTATCCCACTTACCCTAGTTAGATTTTTATCATGCCATTTATATTTTTATTGTCACTTATATTTGCATTTTTTCCTTCTTCTATTGTATCATAATCTTCTTAAGGAATCATACAGTGTGTCCGTAAAGTCATGGTGCACTTTTGATTGGTCACAGGAAAGCAACAAAAGATGATAGAAATGTGAAATCTGCACCAAATAAAAGGAAAACTCTCCCAGTTTCATACCTATTCAGTGCAGTTCGATGTGAGCTCACGCACAGATTCTTTAGGGCTCCTTAGGTAGCTATCCTGTATAGCCTCTACAGACTCATTACTGACTGATGGCCTACCAGAATGGGGTTTCTCCACCAAACTGCCAGTTTCCTTCAACTGCTTATCCCACTGAGTAATGTTATTCCTATGTGGTGGCGCTTTGTTATAAATGCGCCAATATTCACATTGGACTTTGGTCACAGATTCGAATTTAGCAAGCCACAGTACACACTGAACTTTCCTCTGTACTGTCCACATCTCGACTGGCATGGCCGTGGGCTGTACCACTGTATACATGGTGTTACGTCATCATCTGCGCATGCGCACATGCTGCCACATCGTCCTACAGAAACTGGGAGGGTTGTCCTTTTATTTGGTGATTTCACATTTTTAACATCTTTTTTTTTTCATTAATTTATTATTATTATTTTTTACAGAGACAGCGAGAGTCAGTGAGAGGGATAGATAGTGACAGACAGACAGAAACAAAGAGAGATGAGAAGCATCAATCATCAGTTTTTCATTGCAACACCTTACTTGTTCATTGATTGCTTTCTCATATGTGCTTTGACCATGGGGCTTCAGAAGACCAAGTAACCCCTTGCTCGAGCCAGCGACCTTGGGTCCCAGCTGGTGAGCTTTTCCTCAAACCAGATGAGCCTGCGCTCAAGCTGGCAACCTCAGAGTCTCAAACCTGGGTTCTTCTGCATCCCAGTCTGACGCTCTATCCATTGTGTCACCACCTGGTCAGGCTCTAATGTCTTTTGTTGCTTTCCTGTGACTGGTCAAAAGTGCACCATGACTTTATGGACACATTATATTATTCCTTTGCAACATCTCACAGTGTCTACTAAAGTGTTCACATTCCGTGGATATTTGCTGTTGATGAGCTAGTTGCCTAGCACTGATGATGATAACAACAATAATAGTGACCTAATATTTCTTGAGTACTTATAATATACCAGGCAATTCCAAGAATTTTATATGCTATCTTTTTAATCCGCACAGTAATACTTTAAGGTTGATAGTAGTATTATAGCTGTTTTTCCATGTGAGGTACTGAGAGCTAGATTAAGTATGCTGCCCCAGGTGCACAGCTGGGAAATGATAGAGCCTAGATTGGAATCTAGGCATCCTAATCCAGACCTATATTTCCTTCCACAGATGGTCATACTGTTGTATAAGTCATGCTGTAAACTTCTTCACATGAAATTTTAATCCTACTTTATCACTATGAGACCTAGTCCAACCAATAAAGTGGGGTAAGACTCAAAATGTGTTTCTCTGGAATAGCATTTAATTTTTGGTTTTAGTTTTAGTTCTCAAGATAGGACTTTTGATTTTTCTATGTGAAATGTCCTTAAAACTTCCTTTCCTCAGCGGTAGAGCATCGGCCTAGCGTGCGGAGGACCCGGGTTTGATTCCCGGCCAGGGCACACAGGAGAAGCGCCCATTTTGCTTCTCCACCCCTCCACCGCGCTTTCCTCTCTGTCTCTCTCTTCCCCTCCCGCAGCCAAGGCTCCATTGGAGCAAAGATGGCCCGGGCGCTGGGGATGGCTCTGTGGCCTCTGCCCCAGGCGCTAGAGTGGCTCTGGTCGCAGCATGGCAACACCCAGGATGGGCAGAGCATCGCCCCCTGGTGGGCAGAGCGTCGCCCCCTGGTGGGCGTGCTGGGTGGATCCCAGTCAGGCGCATGCGGGAGTCTGTCTGACTGTCTCTCCTTGTTTCCAGCTTCAGAAAAATGAAAAAAAAAACAAACACAAAAACTTCCTTCCTTCCTTCCTTCCTTCCTTCCTTCCTTCCTTCCTTCCTTCCTTCCTTCCTTCCTTCCTTCCTTCCTTCCTTCCTTCCTTCCTTCCTTCCTTCCTTCCTTCCTTCCTTCCTTCCTCCCTCCCTCCCTCCCTTCCTTTTCTTTCTTTCCTTCCTTCCTTCCTTCCTTCCTTCCTTCCTTCCTTCCTTCCTTCCTTCCTTCCTTCCTTCCTTCCTTCCTTCTTTCTTTCTTTCTTTCTTTCTTTCTTTCTTTCAATTTTATATATTGATTTTAGAGAGAGGAGAGAGAGAGAAAAGGGGGAAGGGGCACGAAGCATCCAATCATAGTAGTTTCTTCTCAGTTGTACCATCACTGGGCAAGCCTGGGGTTTCAGATCGGTGACCGCAGCATTCCGGATCGACGCCTTAACCACTGCGCCACCATAGGAGAGGCAAGAAGGTTTTTTTCAATAATCTTCATAGCATTTCCTAACCAGCAAAACTTTAGTTATCACTTAAATCTTTGTTTGGCAAAATTCTTTATTTTATTGAAAGCAAAAAAATTATTCTATCCCTTGTAGCAGAATAAATATTCACCATTGGTGAGGTTACGATGATGATGCCCATGTACTTTGGATAGTCCATCCTCAGATAGTTTCCCCAGGGTTTGCTGGCTAACTAATTAAACCATCTGTACTCTGTTGAGCTCAAGGTGGACTTACAAGAGCCTAGGTAGGGAACTGGGGGTCTAGTCCAGTTTGCCACCAGTCACATGTAAGACTACTAGAAACCAGGGAAGTGTTCTTATCTATGAAAAGAGTATATAAAACTGACTAAAAGGTGATTAAGTTTTCTTCTAGGCTAGAAGTTTATTATCAATATGCTCATAAATTGTAATTGATGAACATACAAATTTTGACATTTACATTTTTTTCCATTTGAAAACTCTCAAAGTTTAATTAACATAAAAGACATTATTTTTAAAACCTTAAAAATGATCAATTTAACATATAAATTAAACATCTTCAATTTTGAATGATAATCACTTTTATGCTTCTTTAGAGAATAAATTTAATTGACTTTTCTAAATATACTTTAACTGCGATTACTTTTATGTTCCCACTCTTTACCCCATATGTTCACAAATAATTAAAATAATAAAACAATAGCCACTTTCCAATTCCACTATAAAAACAGTGCTTTAGAAAGAGAAAATTTCTGGTTATCAAGCACTCCACTCATTTCCACAGTCTCAGGTTTACAAATAAAAAGCTATCTTTTTATAATTTTATTTTCTACTAGCTTAGATTATAAACAGTTCTTGAAGTTGATATTTTTTGAAGTTGTCATGTTTCTTTATTGAAAAAGAACTTTTCCCCCCACATTCATTTTGGATTTTCCAGTTATGTCTACCTTTAGTGTTTTAATTATAGATTATTTTGGGCTCTCTGCATAAAGATGAATGAGTTTGGAAGCCAAATTTCATTACTCCTACTACAAAGATAGGTCCAATAACAGATGCAACAAATTTTAACTATCATTTCCATCAGGATCACAGATGGTATTGATGTGGAAGACATCTGTGGCACAGGCCAGAGGAGAGATAGTTGGCTTCCTCTTAGAGTCAGGGCAAAGAATGTGGCAAAAAAGATCTAAGGATACCATGAGGAATTCCAGCTCCACTCTTGTGCATACGCAGGTCATGGTAAATCAATTATAACAGATTCAGAGGCTATCGATGGGGGAAGGGACCCAGGGGCACATTGGCTACTTAGTGAGTGTTCCAGAGTTTTCCTACTCTGTTTTTGGCAGAATCCAGAATGAAGAATAGATGAGATGAATCGTTTGCACTTAAAGAATAGATAGAAAAGCCTTCTAAGTGGGGAAAGTGCCTTATCAAGTAAGAATATACAACTTGGAATCTCCTTGCATTACTACTGAGGAAACATGTCAGATCAATGAAGCAGCAAGGTAAATAAATAAAAGCTATATTGGAAAGATGAAAAGGAAATAATGGGACCTGACTGGTGGTGGTGCAGTGGATAAAGTGTCAACCTAGAGTACTAAGGTCGCTGGTTCAAAACCCAGTCAAAGCACGTACAAGAAGCAATGGCTGCACAACTGAAGTGGAGCAATGAGTTTGTGCTTTTCTCTCTGTCTCTCTCTCTCTCAAAAAAGGAAACAATAGGGAGCAGTACTTTCTATTAATTGAGTATGTTGACAATAGGATATAAATATGGGCTTAAACTATCCATTTATTAAGTTAAAAAATATGATTGAGCATCTGTTATATGCCAGAAACTGTGATAGTTGCTGGGAGACAATGATATACAATTTAAACATGGACCCTGACATCCCAGATCTTATGGTCCTACGGGGGAGGCTTTATAGACATTAAAATACAAGCACATGTGTAAAAGATAAATAAGTAATTGAAATATTTTTTTCTTTTTACCATTTTTAATGTTTGTACACCTCATCCTTTCTATTCTTATGATCAATTAATATAACATTAAACATTTTACATACAATAACTCATTTAATCTTCACACCGCTCTGTGGAAGATGAACTATTATATTCCCACTTTACAAGTGAAACATCTGAGGCATAGAAAGATGGAGTTTACTGAGGGTTAAACAGCATCTAAGTTGAGGAACTGCACACTGAGCCCTGGTGGTGTAGGTCTAGAGTCTGTGCTCTTCATCATGACTTGATGACAATGATGCAATTCTTCGTGTTAAACTTTCTGTAAAACTTTCACTTTCCTCGGGTCATAATGTTCCTGTGGGCCATGTCACTGATGTTTCCTGAAGTGCTGGGCATACAATGGACCTTTGGAATGTGTTATTGATAATTGACTTCACTAACCAGGCAGAGAGCATCACCTTGTTGTATAATTTATATAATTTATGTAGGCAAACTTCCTTAAATGCAGTTTCAATCCTACTTTATTGCTATCAGGTGACTTAAGTTAACAGGTTTTAAGAAGGATAAACCCTGGGGAAGGAAGGAAGGACCCAAGACCAGAAAGTTTCTGGCATTTGGGATATAGTGATACTCCAAGGAGGCTGGCAGAATACCTTGTGGTTCAACAGTATCTTTCCCAAGAGCCTGTTCTTGGGACAGCACTCCTCTGCCTGCCTTTTCTCCATAGCTCTGTTCTCTCTCCATGTTTATTCTTGTTAGAACACACCTTCCCATTCCACCCTGCTTCCATTGCTTCCTGACCTCTATGGCGCATTTATTTCACTAGTGTGCTATGTTTGCTGACATAGTTGCAAGTATCAGATTTACATTCCCCATGAGATGGTGTCCAGTGGACCTAGTTTAAGACACCTGGTTTAAAGCAGAGGTTTGATGTTGGTCCCTCATGAGCTGATAGCCAGTCTGAAACCACTTGCCCTTGACTCAAGAGCTAACCCATGTCCACTAATTTATGGCCAGGCTGTGATGATACTTAGCATCTGATGTATCAGGAGTTTTCTGCAGGAAGTTCTGGGTGTTTCGAGCACTCTCAGAATTTGAGAAGGGTGTAATGAAACTGTCAGCCAAGTTGTGTTACTTTTCTAGCACAAACATGTTATTGATTTATTTCTACCTTGAATGCCTGTGTGACCTAAGTTGGTAATTTGTGTGGATGATGGATCAGGGAATAGAGAAAAGAATCTGTGAGAATAGGAAGAAAATGAAAGGACAAGGACCATGAAACTACTAGAATTTCATAAATATTATATTTTGAAGAAATTGTTAAAATAGAGTTGTTAATTATGTGGTTAATTAAGTTGTTGATAGCAAAGTGATAAGGCAAAATGGAACCTCAAAAGATTGTCATTTTTCTACTCTCAAAGACTAAGGGAAGTATTTGTCAACCATTTAAACATTTATATCGAAAATCTGTAAAGCAACATACTTTTGAGAAGACACTAAAATAGAAAGCCTGCTCCTTCCTTCTTCCCCATTGTTTTCCTTCTTAGCCTGTATTACTACCAGCAAATTACATATTTATATGTTTGTTTGTTTGTCATTGTCTCCCTTCCTGGAACATATGCTTCATGTAGAAGCTTGGTCTCTTTCATCCACTGCTATATCTCCTGTGCCTTAAAAGTCCTTGGCCTATGGTAGATGCTTATAAATATTTGTTGAGTAATTTAATCAATTAATACAGGTATTGAAAAGTGTCTGGAAGAACACATACCAAATGTTGACATTACCCACCTCTGGGGAATACAATTAGCAAAGCTGGGAAAGAGTTGAAGGGGGAAGGAGGTAGAAGGGTGGACTTTTATTTTATAAACTTCCATGCCGTTTACATTTAGCATTATTTAATAAATGATACTTGACTTGATTTACGTTTAACTTTTTAGGAATGTACCTATTGCACAAACAAGTAAAGGTACATGCAGATATTTCTGTTGTAATGCAAATATGTTTACTAATATCACATAATCTTTTTCCATGAATATGTCCAATGGTTTACAGCAAGATGGTAAGTCCCTTTGCAGGAGGGCTCATTTTAAAAATCTAATTTTAGCATTGCATTTTAATTTTAATACATTATTATTGACTGACCTTCTGGACAAAATTGAACAATATTGATACTAATTTTAAAAATAAAAATCTCTCCCAAATGTCTGGAAACAGTCTTTCATCAGGTACTCAGAAAAGTAATAGACTTGCTGGTAAGAATATCTGGAACTATTTAAGAAGCGGTCGATCATAAACAATAAATAGAAACATTCTGTAAGGGTAAAAAGTATGCCAACACACATAATGGCATTTAAAAATGACTATAAAACTGCAAAATTAAAGATGAAGAGTCTATCAGTCAGGGTCCAGTTAGGAAAACAAAGTCTGAACCAGATATATTTCAGTGGACACATTACTTATGGGGAAATAATTACGAAGGTGTTGGGACAGCTGAAAAGTCAGGCAGAGGAAGGAAGGCAACCCAGAGATTAGTAATAGCAGGAAGCCTCTATCACCTTTATTGCTGGAGGAACCAAGGCGGAGGGTGTGTTACCAAGTCTTGAGGGCAGCCTGCAGCACTGGGTAGGAACCAGGACTGCCCGGTTCTCAAAGGGAGGGGTCATCCATGGGCGGGGGCTAGAATTTTAAGGGTGAGGCTCTCACTTGGAAACTAGTATTTTTAGGAGACAAAGTCACTACTCAAAATAGAAAGGGAAGATGTACTTTGGCTTCCCCCTGCACCCCATCATAACTCTCCCACTAGTGCCTCCCATTGGCTGAACCTAACAGGAAGACAGTTTGGAAAGAATCCTGGGAAATGTAGTTTACAGAGTTTGCCCTCTGAACTACAGTAGAGATTGGAGAAGAATAAGGAATAGTTCTGAAAGCAAACAGGCAAATGACCTGAACAAATAGTCCAATAAAGAAAAATATATTCTCTATTCATTTAATAGTCAAGTTTTAGATAAAATATTTTAGGCATATTTAGTTATATAAATTACTTTATACAACATTTATTCAGGTATATTTGGGTAAGAGTGACTTGAAGAACAGCATTAATTATTTCTCAACCCTTTTAGACTCAAAAATTCTGTTTACATCAATATATACAATTGTCAATCACTTTGCTGAGTTTTTATTCCTATATTATTTTAATGGTGTATCATGGCATCAAAAGTAAACACGTTGTTTTTTTCACTCACTTGATGTTAGGAATTTTTGTAATTGTGACAAAAAAGTCAATGTTTAAATTTTTTTTCCTGATTTAATTATAAATGGCAAACTAAGAGAGGGACTTTGAGGCTAAATTTATAAGCATTTCTCATGAAAAGTCTTCCCCCCTCTAATAAATTAAAAGCCAAACTATACATAACTGTCATTATATTTTCTCTTTTCAACTTTGGCTTTTGAAAAATTGGAGCTATTTCAATGTGCTGTGTAGGAATTTAAATGAAATGAATGCACCTTATGGATCTTTTGAGAATCATCTTACGGTGATTTTGCAGAATTATTATCATTTATTGCTTTCATCCGCTATATAATTGAGAAGATCCTCCCAGAGATTTACACCACCATAACATCCTTGGCCTTATTTCTATTAATTATGATTTAGAAGATGTAGTAAGTATAATGTTAATGAATGTGTTGAATGATGTGGGATTAATTGGAATGACAAAAACACCTGAAGCAACGAGTGATAGTTTGAGGCAATGGGCAAATCCAAAGGTAAAACTTATTTACTTTGTGTCTTGCACCCCTTAGAAATCGGACTGGTCCAGAGACAGAAGTTAAGTCCAATTTCAGTTGTCACCCCTTGTATTTTTTTTTTTCTTTTTTTCTTTCTTTCTTTTTTTTTTTTTGCATTTTTCTGAAGCTGGAAACAGGGAGAGACAGTCAGACAGACTCCCGCATGCGCCCGACCGGGATCCACCCGGCACGCCCACCATGGGGCGACGCTCTGCCCACCAGGGGGCGATGCTCTGCCCATCCTGGGCGTCGCCATGTTGCGACCAGAGCCACTTTAGCGCCTGGGGCAGAGGCCACAGAGCCATCCCCAGCGCCCGGGCCATCTTTGCTCCAATGGAGCCTTGGCTGCAGGAGGGGAAGAGAGAGACAGAGAGGAAGGCGCAGCGGAGGGGTGGAGAAGCAAATGGGCGCTTCTCCTGTGTGCCCTGGCCGGGAATTAAACCCGGGTCCTCCGCACGCTAGGCCAACGGTCACCCCTTGTATTTTTTTAAAAAAACTTTTCATTATAGATGTTTCAAACATATACAAGAGTAACTCCCAGTACTGCTCATCCAGTTTTGAGAATTATCAACTCACTACCAGTTTTGTTTTCCATACATACAGGGTAGGGCAAAGTAGGCTTATTGTTCATATAGAAAATAATTCAATAATTAATAAATAATAATACAAGAATAAACTCTGTGTCTCATGTAGTCAGACAGTCTCAGACATCATATCACTTCATTCCTTGTTTTAATGAGCCTTTTATTGAGGAGGTTCTGGTAGCTTTGCATTTAGCAGCACAGTAAGAGAACCAGCGCAAAAGTCATCTGTTTCCCCAAGATGCCTGTGGCGGATGGGCCCTGGTGTTGGGAATTAGCAGAGAATCGCATAGTTTTTGGCATATGGTCTAAATTTAGGCACTAGGTAAATTATCTTGTATAGTGTACATGCAGTTCTTTGGATGGGAGACATATTAATTTTTAGAAAACCATTAGTGTGCATTTTAAAATCAGACCCATGTACAATTATCTGATTCAACGTAGAATCATAATGAAGTGGGAATTTGGACAGAAATATACGAGAGGTATTTAGGGCTGTCACACACAAAAACGTTCCAGAATCCAGAAGTTGCTCTTCACCAGTAATGGCAACAGTGCCCTAGAACTGTTGTGGAGAAATAAGCAGAGGAAGGAATCCCTTCTCACTGTATGCAGCCTCCTAGGAAAGGCTCTCTGTCCCTGATATCAGTAACTCCCTGTGATGATGACTTCCAGATCCGTATTTCTAAATCTTTCCTCAGCTCAGGTTCAGATATAAAACTCCTAGTAGATACTTCTACAAGCCTGTGCACAAAGCTCCTCACATTCCACGTGTCTGGAAGAGTTTGTTCCTACCTCCCAAACCTACTTTCCCTGTTATCATCTTCATTTATGTGAATGGCAGCGTCATCCAGTTAGAAAGCCAAGTCACAATTATCAGCTTTTGCCCTGTCTGCTCCTTAAAAGCCTCTCAGTGTCCCTTTTCCTTATTGCTTTGCTTACTTTAGACTTTTTCCCCCTCTAGAACTAGTGAACTTATCTCAGATCCTTTCTCCATCCTACAATTAGAGAAACATTGAACATGCAAATCTGATATCTCTCCGGTCTTAAAGTTTTCAGAGTTGCCCTTATGTAGGGCAAATATGACCCTTTGTAAGCTAACCCCGCATTACTCCTTAGGCTCACATCTACTATTATTTAATGACTTTATCATATAGCCATACCTATAGTTCTCCAAATATGCCAAAATGTGAAGTATGATTCAGAAGATCTGATTCAGTCTGGGCCTGAGATTCTGTATTACTAATCAGACCCCCTCTGATGCCGCTGACCGCCAGAGCAAACTAGTAAGGCTACAGAATCGATTCTTATCCTGTTCCTTAATTGCCAACTGAGTCATAGCTATTCCTTCTCCTTGCTGTTCACTCCATTTTAACTGCTCTATAGCTTCAGCCATTTTATTTTGTACGACCAGTCGGTTTCTCTCTCCACATGCTCTACTTGGTCAAATCCTTCTTACCTTTCATGTCTCAGCTCAAATATAACTTCTATTTAGAAAATTTCCCTGAATCCCCTGAGGAAAATGTGGGTACCCCTTCTGCTGTGCACACTGCATTTCTTACATTCTCCTATTTTGGCATTAATACATTGCATTGTAGTTTTGTGTTTGTTTGTTTTTGTTTTTTGGGTGTTGTGTTTTTTTTTTGGCGCATGAGAGAGACAGACAGGTAGGGAGAGAGATTAGAAACATCAATTCTTTGTTGTGGCACCTTAGTTGTTCATTGATTGCTTTCTCATATGTGCCTTGATGTGGGGGAGGAGGCGGCGTTCCAGCCAAGTCAGCGACCCCTTGTTCAAGCCAGCAACCTTGGGCTCAAGCCAAAAGACCTTTGGGCTCAAGCTGGCGACCATGGGATCATGTTGATGACCCCATGCTCAAGCCAGTGACCTCGCACTCAAGCTGGTGAGCCCATGCTTAAGCCAGCAACCTCGGGGTTTTGAACCTGGGTCCTCAGCATCCCCAGCCCATGCTCTACACCAGGGGTCCCCAAACTACGGCCCACGGGCCACATGTGGCCCCCTGAGGCCATTTATCCGGCCCCCGCCGCACTTCTGGAAGGGTACCTCTTTCATTGGTGGTCAGTGAGAGGAGCATAGTTCCCATTGAAATACTGGTCAGTTTGTTGATTTAAATTTACTTGTTCTTTATTTTAAATATTGTATTTGTTCCCGTTTTGTTTTTTTACTTTAAAATAAGATATGTGCAGTGTGCATAGGAATTTGTTCATAGTTTTTTTTATAGTCCGGCCCTCCAATGGTCTGAGGGACAGTGAACTGGCCCCCTGTGTAAAAAGTTTGGGGGCCCCTGCTCTACACAGTGTGCCTCCACTGGCCAGACTACATTATAGGTTCCTGTTTGTCTATTTTCCAGTTCAAAGTGTTCCTGGCATTACTCACAGTGCCAGACATATAAGAGAAACACAGAAAATATTTGCTGAAAATAGATCGATTTTTGACAACTTCATGATATCCTCATGGCCTTCCCAGCATTATATGAAGGAGCAAATAGTTCTAAAGAGTCCTAAGAGTTTCATAGATCACAAACTTTAGAGATTAATTATAGTCTCATGTGAATAATAATGTGGTCACCAGAGGCTAAAGGCTGTCTCTGGACAAGCTTATGATAGGGGCCGTATGAGCCTTGATTAAGTTATCATGGTCTGTCTTTAGCCCCCAGGCTTGTTGGCCCAGAAAGATGACTTGACGGCATCTGGACTGAGTATCCTTTTCTCATGGGGAGACTCACATTAACCCAGGTTTAAGATTGATGTATAATTTAGAAAGCCCATTCATTCACTGTGAGAAGTAATGGCATTAAGAACCAGAATAGTTAGATGTCACACGGTTATTCCTTTCCTTGCTGTAATAAACCTTTAGGGAAAGTCAAATCTTAATTCAATTTTTTAGGACTTTTTTTTGAAAAGTAGGATTTAGATAAATTGGATGAGTAGTAGCATCAGGTTAAGCTAGCTTTGAAATATCCAAACCATAATAAGAATGATCCTGTGAATGGGACTAGAAAGATAATCTGTGATCACCCATTCTGCATCCATCTCTATCTAAAGGGTGAATTTCAGTGGGACTGGAAATGCTCACACTCAGAGTCTATGATAGAGAATGCCTTCCCCAGACGCTGGGATGGGCCGGCCGCTGGTTGCCTTTGGGATGCCTCCTCTACCTGGCTGCCACGGCAGTGAACCCTTCTCAGGCCGACTGGTCTTCCTATGGAGCAATTCTCCCCTTTTAAAGTGATTATGCATAACTCTACCCAGGTCCTTCATTTGTTATTTTCTAAACTTCTAAGTCCCTAGAACGCACTTGCCAATAAAACCCAAGCGATGCAAAGACAAAACAAAACAAAAAAGCGCCTCTTTCCCTGTATGGTGAGTGTAGCCTGGCTTTGTAAAGAGGGCTGAAGCTTGTATGATGTGATACAGGGCTCGGGGCTGTCCTCCAGTGTCACTGTGTAGCATAAAAAGGAACAAATAAATATTCATCTCCTTTATCTAAAACTGTATATTCAGTAGTTTTTTTTCTTGAGTTCAGTGAAAATGCCTCTGGAAGAGGTAACACTCCTTCACACACACACATACACACACACACACACACACACACCCGTGAGTTCCTCTCACTGGGAGTGGCAGATGGTGGAGCGCCCATCACAGTATCAAATATTTGACTGGGTAGAGGAAGTGCGGCTTACGTGTGTTCCAAAGCCCCCATTTTAGACTGTAGTTTTCTGACGTTGCCATGAAGTTGTTGGGAGAAAGGGAATTTGTGTCAAACCAAGGAGTATCCTAGTAAGTAATGAGAAGGGTAACAGAAGAGAGGGTCAGGTGCTGTGTAACCGCATCTTGATTGCCAAGGATAATAGTTCTTCCAATATGTTTTCAAGGGAAGTTGTCATGTTCCCCCTATTGGATATAAATATTTAAATTAGTGACATCTTTCTTTTAGATTTCTGGTGGTAGGAGATGGGCATGGTGAAGTCTTTATATTCTTTTTTTTTTTTCATTTTTAATATCTGTATTGTATTCCATTGCATTGATGCATCTTAGTTGCAAAGCTAGTCTCCTTTTATTTTGAATATGTGGTTGTTTTAAATCATGTTTAAAAAATAATTAATTTATTGGGATGACATGGTTCGCCAAACCACACAGGTTTCACGTGTAAAACTCAATATAACACCATCTACACAGCGTATCGCGTACCCTCTGCTCAAGCAGTCTCTTTCCGTCTCCATTCTCCCTGCCTCTGCCGTCCTCCCCCTGCCTCTAACCAGCCTCCTTCCCTCTGCAGAAATCTCGGGCGCTTGCCACCCGGTTGTCTGTATCTACGTGTTATGAAGATATTTTTTTTGGCTAACCCTTTCACCTTCTTTCATCCAGTCCCCTCACCCCCTGAGTCTCTGGAGTACGTAGGGATCTTGTGAAAGTGCAGCTCCTGGTTCAGAAGGCCTGGCTCAGAGTGGGCCCCGAGTTTCACATTTATGACGAGATCCAGCTGATGCTGCAGGTCCCCACGTTGCAGGCTGAGGCGCAAGGGCTGCAGGATCCCTTCAGGCCTATTCCCACCCTCACTTAATTATCAGCCGGGTCAGAGCGAGTCCCTCTCCTTGCCGCATGCTTTCCGGCTGCAGCCATTTCATTTTGCAGAATCCACCACCACGTCACGTGGTGGGAAATCTTTCTCAGTCCTGTGGGTTTGCATAGCCTTGGAAACATGCAGTAATTGGGAAGTGTTAAATAACAAGGAAAAATGAGTGGAGGGAGAGGGCATGTGTGGGTGGAGAAGGAGAGAGAGTGTTTGTGTGGGGGTGGGGGGAAGGGAGGGAAGAAAAGAATATAATAGGTCTCATTGGAATGTGGAAATGTGTGTACGAAAGAGACCTGTTAACTCATGTCTAAAATAGCATAACACCCTAGCATGGTTGGGCAAGTACAGTAGCAAAATAGAAAAAAAAAATCCTAGGGAATGTCGAAGACTCTTTTGGAATAAGATAACACCCACATTCATGGTTTTTTCCTCTCTGCTGTTGCAGGTTGCACGTAGCTCTCTGATGCCCGCAGTTCCCTCGGTCGCCCTGTCCTGTCTTGCAGAGATGAGGTGGAAGGCATTACGAAGGGAGAAATTTCTGTTTGTGGCCAAACAGTATTCAGGATGTCATTATTCTAGTTTTACCTAAGTCTTCTTTCCAAACTGCTATTATATAATTTCTCTGCAGAAATCCCACTTAACACCCCGACCTTCCTGATTTTGCTCTTTCATTTTTTATAAACCTTGCCTTTGAACTAATTACACATCAATGGTGGAGAATTGTTTTTTTCCCTTAAAAATAAAACTGCACCAAATTGCAGTTGTTAATTTTCATTTTACCCACTCTCTCCCCATTCCAATCTCCTCACTCAGGAGTTCCACGTATATTTTACATTGTTATTTATTTTCTCTTATTTATTAAAGTATCTTCTACAGTTATTCTTCCTATTACCAGGCGTTAGAGAATAAAGACTTTTTAAAATAATGCAAATAATCAAAATCTCCAGTGATCAAACGGCAGTAAAAATACTTCAAAGAGTTTTCAGCCTTAAAGAAGTTTGTTTTGAAAACCTAATCTTTCACTCAAGAGTCAGAAACTATTTGGGTAGGCCTTTCTTTAACATAGTTTTCTATGTTTTTTTCCATTATGAGGAGGAAAATAATATGTAGTAACAAGAAGAAAAAGACTGTTAGATGGTATTGTGATAAAATTTCAATTTTCACATTCATATGTAGTTACATTTTTCTGTTTTCTCTTGGTTTTACACTTCATGTCTGTCTGTGAAGTACTGTGGGTTAGCATCTCCGTGGAAAGTTTGTACTTGTTCAGGAGGAAGTGGTTTTCATGAAGATGTCACTGGGAAATGTTATTTTTTATTGCTTGGACTATTTGGAATTTTATATGTGTTACGTGCTATATAATCCCGTAAGTGGTTATTCTCATAAATAATTTCATGACTTGGTTTATTATTGCTATATCCATTTTATAGATGGGAATACAGAGGAATGGATTACAGGGGAGTTGAAATTAGACTCTACAATCATAAAAGTTTCCCAGTCTGTTGTTTAGTTTAAACTGTAGCTTTGCAGTTGTGTTGCTATGTGTTAAACATGAACTATCTGGGGACTTGGCATCTCTGGGGCTGTGTTTTGATTTATAAAGAAAAATAAAAGGAGCTGTGAGTCAATTACATAATAGATGGGGGGAGGAATCTCTTGTAGCAAGGGAATTGCAGGTCCTGCTGGTTCAATGGCAAGATGAAATCTGCTGGACCATGCTCCACTTGTTTGCTTTTGTAAACATCACTATACTGTCCATTCTTCTGCCAGGAATAGCTGCCTTCCACATTCTTCTTGTAATTCTAATTCCAATTCTGATAATGTACCCATCAGATTATAAATAATCATCTTAAGATCATATGGCTGGGACCTCAGAGACCGGGTTTAAAACAAGAATCTATCTGTAGGAAACTTCCAGTGAACCGCGTAGAGGTATCTTGACAATCCTGTTCCATTTGCCTGTAGCCATTAGCATTGGCTTTTAGAAAGTTTATTGTGAAATGAAAAAGTTGGTAGGATCTGTGTGATTTCATGGACAAAAGGTGGGAGGGATTTCTCAAACTCCTCCATTAAATGGGGCTGTCCCAGAGGTTCCCAGGAAGAGCAGGCCTCAAACTTAAAGGGGTTCTCCTACGCCCTAATAGGATGTAGGACCCTCAACTCTTCCTCTATGGGGAACAAGCAACCCTGTGACGCCTTGATTTTGGCCCTGTGAGACCCATTTCAGACTCTGGCCACCAGAACTGTATGATAACCACGTCATCGTTTGTCCTAATTTGTTACAGCAGCAATAGGAAGCTAACACAGACACTTTTTGCTTTCATGGACTCTTTCCTCCATTTAAACAATATTAAAAATTACATTTTATGATTATGTTGATACATAGATTAATGCACTAACATTATATATTACAGCATTTATTGACCTAAAAGTTCCCTTCCCCCCCCCCAACTTTAAAAGGAAATAAAATGTTCTGTGGGTACCTAAAAGTATCTAGGCTTCTGCATGGGGCCAAGTGTGCCTGATGGACAGGTCAGCTCTGCCTATGGGCATCTCTTTCCAGATATCCCGTGGTTCACCATTTTGGATCAGGATAGCCAAGTACACACTAACTGAGGGATTTCAGAGTTACTGGCTTCTTGTTTTGAATAGGAGGAAATCTTATATTATGAGAATATATATTTTGAGCAGGAAGAAATTATTCAAAGTGCCTTCGAGTCACATGATATCAGAATAACCCCATCACTGTATATACAATGAACAAAATTCTGGTTGAGTGAAGAATTGTGACAAGACTCTTGTCTTTTATTCCTGTTTCCTGGAATATCTGTCTGGTCAAAATACCTTTCTTTACATAGGTTGCAAATAAAAGTTAAAATAGATTATGGTTCAAATTTGAAAACAAATGTAATAACATTAATATTTCTTACATTTAAAGAGCACCCAGAGTTTTCAAAAACACTTTTATGCACATTATCTCTTTTGAATACTTATAAAGTCATTTACAATCTTAGGAGGAATTTCATATATTTTATAATATATGAAATATTAATAGTAACAGTGGTTTTTAATTTTAGTCAAGTTGTTATTTATAACACTAAGAATAAGTATGTATCGGACTTTTGTCATTTCATACTTTGGCCTCTGCTCTCACATAGAGGCAAAAAATGCAAAACAAAATTAGTACTCCTTAGTTATATATATTACTTTCCACACTCTGCCTCTGTGAAAAATGATACATTTCAAGCATTATGGCTATAAGCGTTAATGCTGTGAATTGGAAATTACAACATACCTCATTAACTGTTTCCACTTCTCTGACAATTAGGAGCCAGAAAGGCATAATTTCTAGCTAAAAAGCAAAGTTAGGTTGTGGGAAGTTCACAGTCGTGATGAAGGAAGCGGTGACTACAGACACGGTCTTGCTGCTTATGGAGCCCACAAGGGTAGAAATAACCACATTCCTGAATTATGATCCTAATTCAGGATTTGCAGAGGTCTATTTGAATCTGGCACTGTTCTGGAAAAGGCCACATCGAAAAGGATTTGTTTCAAGAGATTTTCAGGAAAATAGCCAATTCAAACTGCTCAGCTCTGTGAGATCATTTCTGGCTGGTAGCAAATTCTTTCTGTCATCGTGCAGCTTGCTTGAGAGGGAAGAAGAATGTCTTCATACCTACCGCTCCTCCTTTCAGAGGTGTGCTCTCCGTGTGTGCTTGTGTTCACACAGACACACCAGCACACAGGTCTTTATACCTGCCTTTCACACCAACTGTGTGAACTTCTTCATAAGCCTTCAAGTGTCCTAGTCAGACCTGTTCAGCCCAGGTCTGGAAAAACAGATAGGTGAGGGAGACTGATGCGTTCCATTAAATTAATCCCTCATTTCACAAAGGAAGATTTGACAGGATGTCTGACCTCGAATTGCAAGAAGGTTTTTACTCTAAGAACAACCAAATGAAGCTGCCAATTCCGTCATTAAGAGAAGCCAGTTGCTGTTCATAGATCCTCCCTCCCATTGTCCTTCCATCTCGAGTCCTTCCCTATCTGCCTATAGGTTAGGTGTCTTTTAAAAAGTTGCCCTCATTCAGGTTACACCCTGCCACACCTCCAGGCCCCGGGATGCTTTTGTTTAAGTTCCCAGCAGTCTTAAAGCCTTGCCAACAGCAGAAGGAGGCATCCCACGGAGCGGAGCGCTGGGTGGAGAGAAAGCTTTGCATTACGCAACAGTGACCCACTTGGCACGGGGGGGGGGGGGGGGTACCGCGCAATCCTCATGGGCTGCAGGGACTCCTCGTCCTCAGCCCTGGGATCGTCCCGGGGAGATCTCTCCCGAACACAGTCCTCCCGCCACAGCTGAGGGTCGTCAACAGAAACCCATGGAAACAGGGCCCTGCCCTGTGGCATTCTGAGTCAGTCTTGTAGCATGATTTACCAGCTGTCTGAAAAAAAAAAAGGAAATAACTGCTAGGGCCTGGGCTGGGACCAATACTGTCATTAAGAATTGAGGCGTAAAGGTGTCAAGTTGGAAAAACAAGGGTGGATCTAAATCCCTACCCCACCCCCCCCCCCCCCCCCCCCCCCGCGCGCGCCCCGTGCCTCCCTTCCAGTCCTGAGAAAATTATTCCAGGGTACATATTTCTCTTTAAATTGAGGACATCTTTGTGCAAGAAAAACTACTTTATTACTCAACATTAATAACACTCACTTTGAACCTTAATTCTGAAAACCACAGAATTTTAAAAATGCTGTAAATAGCTGACATGGGTGTTCTTCTCCTGCTTTCAAAGGAATTGTTTTGTGATTACTGAGCGGGGTGAAGTTGAATTGTCCCTCCCGCAGTAAACAGGAGAGTGTAATGAGATAGCTCAACCAAAAACATTCATCTTATTCAGATTAATTAATAATGGAAAAGTTTCAGCGCATTCCTTATGCTGCTTCTTTTTTTGTTATCTTTAATTTTTTTTTTTAAAGTTGTTAGGTCTCTATTCTAGTTCTGAGTACAAATAAAGGCCTGACATATGGTCTAAGCCAAATTCCAAAATGTAGCAAAAACACTGCCTGCATATTTGGCAAGAATTCCCACCAGCTCAGGTCAGTGTCTATTTCTGCCCGAAGAAGAGTTTCTGCATTTACCCTGGGCTAGGAAAATAACACAGGAAAGCATGGGGCCCGGCAAGTAATAGCGTAAGCTCCAGTGCCCGGCTGGCCAAGGTATGATGTTTACAGCAACTTGGGAATTACCACCCAAGCTGCCGTTGGGTTTGCAGTTAACAGTTTTGGGGGGCAGTGAGCAAGAGAAAGGGTATGGATTGCATTGTTGTCTCGAAATGGCCTTCTCCCTTCTATGCCTCTCACCTTGCAAATCACCCCCTCTTTGCAAAAGCACATCTTACATGTTAACTCCTCCCCGGTTTGCTAACCTTTTCAATCATCCCCCTTCTTCATTTCAGAATGGCCTTCAGAACAAAGCAGCGTTTTAAAGCCTTTCCCACTAAAAGTTCGCCCCTCCCCCCTTTAAAGAGGCAGTGTGGGGGTAATTTTCTCTTTTTTAAAATTTGTTTTCCTGCGGTCTGCACTTGTGTAGCTGTCATTGTTTGGGGGCTGATGGATATTTCTTCGGAGATACCATCATATCGCTTGTTATTGTAACACTTATTGGTGATAAAGTTCAGACTAAAAATTAAGCAGCTGCAATGTAGCAGCACAAATTAGTTTAATGTAAGCAGTCAGGAGCAGCTGGCTGGCTCAGGACTCGAATTTAGCTGTGGGGGGAAGGGTTCTGGGACGCTGACAGTGTTTTTTCCCTCTACATAAACATTTTTGGCTGTTGCAGCTTTTGTGCTGATCATGTGACAGTGTCCCTAGGCAGATAATTTATTTCGGTGGCTTTCATGAGCAATCATTAACCTTCAGACACAGAGTTTGCTTTTTGCTTTGTGGCATTTGTTATTATTATTATTATTATTATTATTATTATTTGTATACTAACTAGTTTAATTCAGAAAGTGTCAGGAGAAAATTACAATCAATTTATAATAGACTGCAATGCATAATACTTATGTTTCTCTTAAAGCAGACCTTGGTTACAGGAGCATTCTCATAGTTGAGCCGATATTCATGGATCAGAATAATTATTTTCAGTGTTGCTTTCCTGGGGACGCTTCCTCAGAGTCTCCTTCTGATCACAAGGCCACTGCAAGGTAGGAGGCTGGAACCCCGAGAGTTGCCATCTGAGCTGAGAACTGGGCTTCTGGAGGTGGGCCTGCGTGGGTCCCCTCTCCCTTCAACAACTGACACATCAGCCTTTAGTAAACAGTATGGCCCTTAGTAGTAAATGACTGGAACTAGACTATATTAGGATCAAAAAACAAAGGAAACCAGAGACTGTGTCCTGCATAAAGCAAGGGGGAAGGGGACAGAAAAGTATCATTTCTGATATCTGCTAATCAGGCTGACCTTGTTTTCTAAATTCATCTGTTGTGTCCTCCTCAGATCTGTTTGTATTGATCAGCCTTTTCTGCCAACCAGTAATGCAGGGGTAGAACGCACAGGGTCATTCTTTGGTGTCTATCATACATGATATCTTCAGACACTTTCAGAATGCCGATTATCTCGTGGGTATTGTGTGGGCCCTGTTAGATATTCATTTATTCATTCTCTCATGGTGCAGGGCTGGGGGGGGGGGCAATCAAGACTACTTGTACAGAGGGATTTGATAAAGTGTATTTATAAACCCCTATGGGCTGTGTTGAGTGCAAAATAAGGAAGAAATACCTCTTTTCCTTCTTACTCATTTAAAATATTTCACCAATGAGAGCCGTTCTTAATTGGTCTTAGTATTTCATAAGAATAGATGTATAGGTTATAGAACACAGCCTGAAAATTCCATTCTTCTAAATTTATGTTTCAAGAGCTGAAAACATTAGGGAAATTTGTACTGTCATTCTTTAAACATTTTGAGGCACTGTCAACGGGCTAAGTATTGTACACCCTAAACAATAAGGAAGAGCGTGACCTAATGATAGAAATGAGAATGCCCGAGTGTTTGGGTGATCTCTGATGTTGAATGAAAATGAATGGATGGGTCCCCTACGTGTAACTGAGGTGGTGGGCCACACGGTGTTCTAGGAGTTGCACTGTTGCTGTGGTGGGGGTGGGGGAGTGGGCAGAATATAGGATTTCTATTGTCTTCACCCGAAAGAGAGAGGTTTCTTCCCCATCAGGCCCTAGTGTTCTGAACTTTCTCTCCTTCTTCTTCCTAACATTTTCCTTGCTCACTGATTCTAGCTCACAGGACTGGCAGGGCTGCATTATGACTTTTGTGCTTTATCTGGAAAGTGGTCCACTGGCTTAGCTAAGGACTTTTGCTTTCAAGGGCCCCTTCCTCTACATTGATAATCATATTTTACAACTATGTTCATATAAAATATAATCCAGACTGGATTTATTTTTATTCATTCATAATAATACTGTCCCCCTTTCCTTCTGATTTTAAAAGAAAAAATGGAAAACATTTTTATGGGTCATTTTCATTGGCCCTGGGCACAGATGCACAACTGATCCTCATAGGAACTGGAGATAACTGGGATGAACAAACCAAGAATGAAGGCGAAATGCCACGCATGTCATCTCCTTTCCTCAAGTTAAAGCACTGGCAGTTCCTTCCAGACACTCCTTTGTCATGGGTCCTCCGGCTGGGTTCAGCTGTTTTGGGGGACCCACCTGGGGAAGACCACCCTTGTTCTACCCTCTACCTCCAGTTTGCCATTCTTTTGAATTCCTTCCTAGCCCTTCTTGGCGTCTGTCTTTAGTCCTGTGTGCCTCATCTAAGCCAGTGTTTCTTGAGACCCTGTTCTAGAATGTACTCTCCTTTTTGTGCACTGCTTATCAATTAGTCTTAAACCTTGCGCGTTCAGGATCACTGCATTCTGGAGGCATCTGTCTAAGCACTTTTCCTCTGGTCCAGATAAGATCCAACAGAGCTATCTCTGCGATGCTCCTCTTTGAGTCAGCATACCCTTGTTGTTGTTAATCCCGATTCAGCTCTGTCATTTTACCAGTGAAATCCCCTTACCTTTCCACTACTTCAACCCCAACTCTCAAATTCTCTCTGAGTGATCTGGGATGATTTATTTGTTAGTATCAGTTTTCTCATCTATACAAAATAGATTAATAATAGCCAACTATTGTGTATGCACTGTGGGCCAGGTGTTGTGCTAAGGAATTTGCTAAGTGATGAATATGCATAACTTAGAAATGTTAGTATTTCTTTCGATCATGGCAAAAACCTATGAAGTATGCACTGTCATTAATCCCATTTTACAGATGGGAAAAGTAAGGCACAAAGATATGGAATAACTTAACATTTTCCAGATAGAATATGTTCAGGTTTAAACTCAGGCAGTTGGATCACAGTGCATTGGTTGTCGATCATTATGCTATACCGCTCCTATGTTATTATAACACCTACCTTGTAGAGTTATTGTGATTCACCTGCTTAGCAAACATCTGTTTCCCATCTACTGTGTGCCAGGTATACATTGATATCTGCTTTCTAGAACCTTCCATTATTGCTCTAGAGACAAGTAAGGAGACATAGAATGCTAACTAAAAGCCCCAGATAGCACATGCTAAGAACCTCTCAAGCAGCTCAGAACATGAGATAGTCAGAGGTTGGGGGTGGATAGGAGGGTAGCTGGGAACACTTTTTAGAGAGGAAAAATTTGGAGCTTAAAGGAAGGATAAATTATACTTAATGGGAAAATGGGGGAGGGAGTTTTCAGGCCAAAGCAAAGGTTAGGCAGGAGGCCAGGTATTTTTCTGGTTTCAACCATAAGCTTTAAAATAGTCAACACCTGGCAGTTAGAGTTTTGCCTAGAAACCCCTGTGCCTTCTCTGAGTGGGTGGTTATCAAATCATAATTACTTTAAGCATGTAAAGAGTTGAGGCCAAGATGAGATTCACAGAAGATTCAGGAAAGTTAGTGTTGGGCAGATAGAATATATTATGCTGACTTTGTTAAAGATGGTACTGCCCACATGGAAGCCCGTCGCCCAGGTGATATTAGGTGCCCTTCTTGCTTGGGATGGGAGTGATTATGTTAATATGTGTTGGGGGAGGGCTTTTGCACCAAAAGGTTTTAAAAAGAGAGATCACATTGTTCCGGAGGAAGAGCGATTACGTTCTAGGAGGAGAGCAGAGAAAGGCCACGTAGAGAAGGCCAGGAGAAGCAGCCAAGATGGCGGAGTGCTGAGGGAGAAGCCAGTTTGTGCAGAGTTTGTGCAGAGAGAAGGAGATGGGGAATAGAGGTGAATAAGGCTAGTGAGCTAGAAACCTTTGATTCTAGGAAAACTCGGATAAGTCAGTAGCTTTGTGGGCACTAAATGAGTGTGTTTTGGAGCCCAGTGTGTGTTTTTACTTGCCCACTGGGTGCAAGCTAGGATTAAAGCTAATGGCCCACCAGTTCTTGGCTCCGTTGTTTCATTACTGACTGTCCGAATCTAATGCGAACCTGCACTGGCCAGGCAGCTGTGATGGTGGCCGTCTGTGACTGCTGGCCATACAGTTAAAGTGAGATTGTGGGAATAAAATTATTTAGTCACTCACTTATTTAGTTTTCATCAGTACTTATTGAATGCCATATTCTGAGCAGTCCAGGAAACTTCCTACAGGATCCAACATGGAAAGACAGCTGCCATCTTCAAGGAGCACAGTCTAGTAGGGTGAAGGAATAGGGAAATCTAAACAATGACCATTGATCGTATCAAGGCAGTTAGAATCATCTGTGCCAGATGCAGAGGTAGCCCTGAGCAGGAGCCTCTTCCTGTATTTAGAGCAGAGAAGTTAGAGGTGACATTTGAGTTGCCTCTCAAGAGAGAAGTAGGTGTCCCACAACTTAAAAGGTAAGGGAGGCATCCTAGGCCAGGAGATCAACATATGCAAAAGAGTAGAGGTGGGGAGTTTGACAAATGCAGAGAACTCCAACAGTTTGTTATCACAGGAGTGGCAAGGCCTCAGCTGGAATTGGGAGTTGAGGTGTGGTTTCAGGTGTGGTGAGAGCTCAAAGGTAGGACAAGCCTGGGAGAATCACAGGCAGTTCACAGGCACTGGGGAGGAAAAGGTGAAAGTAGGAAGACAAGTCAAGAGACCAGGGTGATCATTTTGGTTCTGGGTGACTAGGACCTGATCTAAAATAGGGGAGCAGAGGAGGAGAGAATGCATATGTGTCGGCTAAGGGCTGATTGGTACGGATGGTGCTGGTGCAAGAATGTCTAAACCCGTAGAGAATTTTTATAAGTTTTTATTTAAACCTGATGACAACTGCCCCAAACCAAGCCCTCAATTGCTCTGTAGAGTAACAGTTTTAGAATTTCTTCCCTAGGGACCTGAGGAAGATTTCCTGGAGGTGAGAGAAAGTACGGTGGGGGTTAGATTACAGGAAAGTTAACAAGATCATGTGAGTTACTTTGGAAAAAAAGGCATACCCAAGGCTGTTAACCTCAATGTGTGGAAACAATGGACAGTACTTGCTGAAGGCAAAGATAAGCCTTTTACTGAAGAACGTACTGTATATGCCTGGGGTGTGACTCCCCACCATGACCTGCCCAGTTAGGAATTTATGATCAGATCACCCTGTGAGGTTCCTTTCCGTAGACCCTTACATATCTACAACGTAGGCAGGCATCCCCAAACTACGGCCCCCTGAGGCCATTTATCCACCCCACCCCCTGCCGCACTTCTGGAAGGGACACCTCTTTCATTGGTGGTCAGTGAGAGGAGCACTGTATGTGGTGGCCCTCCAATGGTCTGAGGGACAGTGAACTGGCCCCCTGTGTAAAAAGTTTGGAGACCCCTGACATAGAGGGAGATAAGGTTATCTACCAGATTTCTGGGACATTAACTGAGCTTTTGGATAAGTTGAACACTTAAGAGGAAGTAAAGAGATAATTACAGTCAATTCTCTTTATTTATGGTAGTTATGTTCTATAAAGTCACTATAAACACTGAATTAGTGAATCTTGAACTGATGCTTCTAGGGGAAATAGACTTAGGTTCCTGTAAGCCTGTGGTCACAACATTTTCATCAGCTGATTAACATATACCCTTGTTGGTGTATGTTTCTGTTTATTTATTTATTTTAATTGAAGTTATTTGGGTGACGTGGGTTAATAAAATTATATAGATTTCAGGTGTACTGTCCTATAATACATCTTCTGTGTACTGTATTGTGCATTCACCACCCCAAGTCAAGTCTCCCTATCACCATTTGTCCCCCTCTTCATCCTCTCTTACCTCCCACTGTATGTTTCTGTTTAAAGACACTATGAGTCAGGGTTCTCCAATGAAACTGACCAATAGGGAAATACACACCACACACACACACACACACACACACACACACACACACACACACACAGAAAATCTATAATGAGGAATCAGCTCACGCGGTTATGGAGGATGAGAAATTTCTCAGTTTGCCATTTGCAAGCTGGGGACCCAGGAAAGCGGGTGGTGTAATTCCAATCTGAATCTGAAGGCCTGAGAACTGAGAGAGCAGATGGTGTAACTCCCGGTCCAAGAGCAGGAGACCTTGTTCACACATGCAGGCAGGGGGAAAAGTGGCAAATTCCTTCTTCTTCCACCTTTTGTTCTATTCAGACCCTCAAAGGATTGGGTGATGCCCACCCACACAGGGGAGGACAATCAACTTTACTGAGCCCAGTGATTCAAATGCTAATCTTGTCAGAAAAACCCGCAGACCCCCCCCCCCCATAACGTTTAATCTGGACACCCCAGGGGTCTGTAAAACTGAATCATAAAATTAACCATCAGTGAATCTTGAACTGGTGCTTCTAGGGGAAATACAGACTTAGGTTCCTGTAAGCCTGTGGTCACAACATTTTCATCAGCTGATTAACATATACCCTTGTTGGTATATGTTTCTGTTTATTTATTTATTTTAATTGAATTTATTAGGGTGACGTGGGTTAATAAAATTTAATCCACGTCACCCAATAAAAATATCTAACTCCTTACTTGATATATGTTGTTAATTCATTAACAGAATGCTCATAGCCAATAGCACTATGACATGCCTGCATGAAGTTTACTCAATACACGATTTTCTCTGTAAAGCACATCACAGTCTTACACTAGACAACACTTCAGCAGTACGCTTGGGGTGTTCATTTTAAAAGTGAAATCCCTAACAAAACACACAAAACTGGAAAAGAGGTGCAGAAAGAACATTGTTTACAGTATGAGAGCTGTAACGAGGAAGACAGGACACTGCCTCATTCCACCTCACTGGAGACGTGTGGGTCCAACGTCTCAAATTCTCTTCGTTCCACGCATGTCTGTGAATGACCATGGAAAGGTTGTGTGCGTTGATTTCGGGGTTACTAATTAATTTTAGTGAGTAGGAAAATTTGTCATTTGGAATCTGTGCATAATGAGGATCGATTGCCTTCACTTAAGATTTGAAAATTTTGCTTATGAGGTGCCTTTAAAATACCCAGTTGGAAATTAGGAGAGACGGAGAAGCAGAAATTAGGTACTTGCGATATGTTAGTATTTAAATGATTGAACCATGCTGGCTGTGTAAGAGATTGTTATGGGTCATAAGAATCACCTAGTGGAAGTACTTGCCTGGTGTAAGGATGGAGAAGGAGGGATGGGGCTGTCCTGATGCCAGGGGCAGGGCTGGTAGAGTGTGGCAGAGCACTGGAGGAACCTGGGTCTTCATGAGGTGGGCTCCTACCTGCACTGCTTCCTCCACTGCTTCCCTCCACATCCTGCAGTGCAATTTGAGGGAAGTCAGCCATTGAGTAACTTCCTTGAGGACTGGATTTAAGATTATTACTGTACAAATCACTTTTAGAGCTAATGCTTTAAGGAAGCCAAAAAGACTCATGGCAGGGGCTTGGGTCTAAACTGGGCAGAGAACTCTGATGAGAATCCATGCCCCACCCTTTGGGCTCCTCTATTCATAGGAAGAAGAATGTATCAGCTGTTCTCCTTTGGGTCCCTTATTTCCCCTTCATATTCACACCACACAGCTTCTTTGAGACATGTTACTCCAGAGAGCCACACCTTGGGGCCCTTCATCCTACCCTGTGGTTCTTTCTTCAATTACAAGCCTCTGATATTCCATCTAACCCCATCCTGCTCCCGTGTGTGTGGTGGTGTTTTTTTGTTCTTGTTTTTGCCTAATTCTATCTTTTCTCCATCCTCACGGGTCCATGTACATAACCAAAACAGTTAAGACTTAAAAAAAATTAGAGCGGTAGAGCGTCGGCCTAGCGTGCGGAGGACCCGGGTTCGATTCCCGGCCAGGGCACACAGGAGAAGCGCCCATTTGCTTCTCCACCCCTCTGCCGCGCTTTCCTCTCTGTCTCTCTCTTTCCCTCCCGCAGCCAAGGCTCCATTGGAGCAAAGATGGCCCGGGCGCTGGGGATGGCTCTGTGGCCTCTGCCCCAGGCGCTAGAGTGGCTCTGGTCGCAACATGGCGACGCCCAGGATGGGCAGAGCATCGCCCCCTGGTGGGCAGAGCGTCGTCCCATGGTGGGCGTGCCGGGTGGATCCCGGTCGGGCGCATGCGGGAGTCTGTCTGACTGTCTCTCCCTGTTTCCAGCTTCAGAAAAATGAAAAAAAAAAAAAAAATTAGATTCAGGACTCAACCATTAACCATTCCTTCTTTCTTACCTCCTCCCTCTGCTCTGGAAGCTAGGTAAGTAGTGACGAATGGACGAGCATGGTCCTGCACTCCCGCAGCTTACAGTTAAGAAATAGGATACAGTGCGAGGCAGACTGGATCCAGAACGCCAGGGTTCAAGTCCTGGTTCTATCACCATTTGTCGAAGGAACACTGGACAAGTCACATTGGCTCTTAGAAACTCTTCCCTCATTTGTAAAACATTGGATTTTAACTTCTAAATTCTTTTAAATGGTAAATAAAGTAAAATAATCTCACATTTGTTACAGGGTGGGGGCAAATGTTATTGAGCTTGATTGCTGTAAGGAAGCAAGAAAGACTTCATAGAGATTGCTGGCCGCTTTGAGCCACCTACCCTATGTATGTATACGCCCTGCAGAAAGTATAGGGTGATTGTCAATGCTCAGCATGCGACTGTTGAACCCTGAAGTATTTGGGCTCTTTAGAAGGATTTACTCAGTGGAAGGGAAGATGTCAGCCTGGGGAATGGATTTGATCAGACCGCGGACGATTTAACACCAGCTGGAGAGTGGATCCTTCACTTCCCATTGTTATGCTGGGATTTAAGGGAATGGCTCCATGGGAAAGCCACCGCGGTGCTGTGCTGCTGTGTCTTTGTGAGCAGTATCAGAAGCTTATGTATTGTTCAGGGCCCCCAAGAACATCTTGGAGGGACCAGGAGACCACATTTGAAATACAGAACTTGCTTTACTTTACCAGAGGCAAATGCAGCACTGAAGTCTGTTGCATGTGCCATAAGTTCTGCAAATCAACTCTTGGCCTTCTCAGATGCAGATCTATTGGAAACAGAAGGGAAACAGGAATCCAAATAAAAATTATTTTTCAGATGAATATTAGATAACACACCAGAGGAGGTTGTTGGTTCTTCTACAGTGCAATGCATATGTGTGATTCAGCATTTCTCCATTAACTGAAGGAAACTTAGAGAGATGCTATAAATGTTTTACAACATTTCATTACGTTAGGGTAAATAGATACCTTCTCCAAAGGGTGTTGTTTTTTTAAGAAAAAATGACATCTATCACAAAACACCCTCTTTGTTTTAAGGCTTACATGTGGCTCTGTTTAAATTAAAAACCCACTGTGATGCAGTGTGGGAGGCAGATTGAATCTATAGGCCAAGGCGTGGCACCTGATCTTGGCATTGCCCTCGATTGGCTGTGTGACCTTAGACATTGGAATACATTTATTTCCCTAGCACTTTCTCTGAATGCAAAGTTTCAATAGCAGTGATTTCTATTCCTTTTCCTTACCTTGTGCATTGATGAATCATGGTAAGGTGTTTGGAGTGTTTTAGGAGAAAGGTTTGCTTTCAGAATAAGCCCACTGAGCAAAATGTATTGAGTCCACAAATATATTTGGAACTGTGATTAGAACTGAGTTGAATTACTAAAAAATGCATGACATTTAGTCTCCTGGGAAGACCTGATCATTATAAAATGCGGCCAAATTTTTAAAGGAGTAGCTGCTAAAACTCTTCTGACCTGAACAACTCAGGTAACTTACGTGAAAGAGAAGACTGTGAATCCTGCGCATCCTCCTCTCCTGACTGTTTTCTGTAGCAAACCCTTCTTTCTAGACCTTTTGCTTTCTCCTCTTGCTCTCCGCCTCCTCCACCTCCTGCTCCCTCTGTGTTCCTCTCTCACTCACAAGTGTGCAGAACTGGTCCTTGAACTCAGGCAGTTGGCGCTCAGAGGCTGTGGAGTCAGGTGACACAGGCTTTTGTTGGGAACGGCAGAAAGATTATGTTACAATGTTCTAGTTCCCCAAGGAAAAGAAGTGTTTGCCATTCAACAATCTGGCTGATTAAAGAAGAGCCAGTACTGAAGTGATGTCTGAAGTGATGAAAACAACAAAAAAAGCCCCCAAGTCTGCGCCATCTAAAATGCCAAGACATTGCAGAATCTGCTATCAAAGCCACTGCACTCAGGAAATGTGGAGACAGTGTGGTTTCCATTATTAGCATTTATATTATTTTTAAAATGTGTGGGGCACCTAGGATAAGGTCCACATATAAAACTTGCTCTCCTGTTTTGACAAACTCTTAAAGAAGTTTGACGATGGAGTACATGTAACAAACAAAACAAAACTATTTATTGGCTTGAGAAAACCAGTCAATTGTAAACAACTCAATGAAATGATACCAAAATCACTTGGATTTTCTTTTAAATTGGTATGGAATTGTTCTTTGATGTATTCATTTAATTATAATTCAAGTTATGTCACTTCTTTTAAGAAAAAAACCTTTTAAAATGCAAATGGCCTTATAATCTCCATCCCCTTCAAATGTCCCCCCATCCTCTGTCCTCTTCAGAGCTCCTCTGCTGGCTCCGGACCTCTTCCCAATAGTCCCCTCCCAACACTTGCAGGCAAGCTGACCCTCCCCCATGAGGCATCTCCTGCTGCTTTTGCTCAGCCCGCTACTGTAGCCTTACACACAGCGCATCCCCAGTTACATGCTCCTTCCTGGGAGGCCCCTGTGAACTTTGTGGCCTTTCTGGGTTGTCTTATCTCTCTGGACTAGCCCCTTTCCCAGCATTTGTGCCTCTTCCTATAACTGTCTGTTGCCCTTCCCTCCAGCTGAAGCGTAAGCTCCTGGGGGACTGACATTATCTTGCTCACCTTGAATTCTTAACCTTTACCGCGATGGTCGATCCTTAGTGGAATAAATATTTCACTGTCATACCAAAAATGTGTTTTCTTATCATTGTTTTGGAAGTCAGCAAAATTTTAAAAACTTGCGTGTTACACTTTCTATCCAATTTATCTCTGACTTGCTTTCTTAATGGCAAATGATCCTGTCCATCTGTCAATGGTAACATTGAAGGTTTCTCAATTTGCTTACACGTGACCCACTCTCTGCCTGGATTCCTCCACCCGCCAGTCTCGTTGGCTAACTCCGATTCAAACCTTCCAGCTCAGCTTGAACTCTTGTGCTGCCTTTCCTGGCATCTCCCTCTCTCCTCCTACCCACTCAATCTTAAACAACTTCCCCTAAAACAATCACTCCTCACACACGTTATTTCTTCTTTACATTATTTATCAAAAGTATAAATAACAGATTTTTAATGGTTTGTCTCGTCTGCTACATTGTAAGCTCTATGTGAGTAGAGAATATATCTATTTAGTTTACTACTGTATTTCTATTACCTAGCAGAGTATCTAGCAAAAATGAAGTATACAATAAATATTTGTAAAATGACGGTTATTTTTTCTTATTCTACTGTATAACAAGTACTGTAGGCATACATAGATAAATAAGATATTGTCTTTAGCCTTAAGGGGAAATCTGGTGTCTCCCATGCCTTCAGGTTGAAAAAAGACATACTGTGTTGAGAATGAGGAAGAATGTAAAGGTTTAGTAATTGAGTACGAGAATGTTTACTTACCATAAAATATATACTAGTTGTATGCTTATTACATGTTGATTAAGAAAATTCATGATAATAGAAAAGTATATATTTATTCAGTAATGCTGTTAAATAAATTTACACGTGAATCAGAGTATTACATTATTTTGAGGGAATAGCGATATATATGGTAAAAAATAGATACTATCAATTTTTGTTAAATATGAAGTTTTGTAGCTACATATTTATATCAAACTCCTTGCAATAACAGCCCCAGGGTCTTCAAGCTCTGGTTGCTGGGTATCCAGGGCTCTGAATGAGGAAATGAGTGCCTAGGGAATATTGTCAAGTGGATAGAGAAGTTCCATCGTGTGGTGGTGTTGGTCAAATAAGTTTGTAAATATGATACATATGTTTGCACACTTGTAGTTTGCATTGGGTGTGGGGGACAGGCTGTAAACAGGCCGGGTCCTTATAGCCTAAGGCTTAGTTTTAAGACTAAGCTTTTCCCCACACCCTTGACTGTTGCATGATAGGGGGTGGTGCACTCTCAGGAGGAATCTCATTATGCCTCAGATAAGTGACTTTGTATCAGAGACTTCCTTGTTTGTATATTGGATTAAAGGTTTTGATTTCTACACTATAAAATGGGGCAGAGGAACCCATGCTGGAGGAGAGCAGAGAAAGGCCACGTGGAAGAGAGGAGAGGCAGCCAAGATGGTGGAGTGCTGAAGGAGAAGCCAGTTAGTGCAGAGTTTGTGCAGAGAGAAGGAGATGGGGAACAGAGGTGAATAAGGCTGGTGAGGTAGAACCTTTGATTCTAGGAAATTTGGATAAGTCAGTGGCTTTGGGAGCACTGAATGGAAAGGAAAGTGTTTTCCCACTCTTTATATTTCTTGCCTGCCGAGTGCAAGCTAGGATTAAAGCTAATGGTCCACCAGTTCTTGGCTCTGTTATTTCATTACCGTCTGTTCGAATCAAATTCGAACCTGCACGGGCCAGGCGGCTGTGATGGTGGCCGTGGCTACTGGCTTTACAGGTTGGAAGGGTGTCCATTCAAGGATTTGCCAAATTCTAGTCCTCATAGCATTTAAGTATGCCCTTAACACCAGTATTGTTTTTAAATTTTCTTCTTTCTCTTCAAGATTATCTATATTCATTTACTCTTTAAACAACCAGCAGTTGCTCTTGCGTGTGTTTGGTGATAACCATGTTTAGTTAAGAAGACACTGTTTTTCTCTATTTGCTGTACACAGTACTAGACAGTATGGAAATAAACACTCGAAAGTACAACAAGCCAAGACATTATGTAATAGGTAGAAGTAAACCCATAAATAATCAAATGAATGCATAAATATTTACAGAGTTTAGCTGCTCAAGGAGGCCCTGAAATAGAAAGAAATATTGTCACCTTTCTTTTAAAATTTTAGTCAGGAAGCCTTTAGGTAAAGCAAAGAGACTTTCTAGGCAAGGAAACTGTTGTAATAGCTAATACTTATCTTGGGCTATAATATGCCATATACCGTCCTAAGTGATTTATAATATTAATTCATTTCAGCTTTATACCAACTGGATTGGATGCTTTGTTTTGTTAGATTTCCCCCTTTTGAACCAAGGCATTTGTTCCCTTATTTCCTGAAATGTTTTCAGCTGACAGCATTGTGCTAAATCCCTCACTAGAAATTGCCCTTGGCAGAAAGGAGCTGCCTTGCCCAAGGTTGCACACTGTTCCAGGGATAGCCAACGATTGGTCAATCTGAGGGGGGGTGTACGGATGTCAGGTCGACTTGCCTCCCTTCAGGATATCTCTGCAGGGCCGTTGCAGCCTCAGAGCTCTTTGGGGGATCAGATAAGGCTCTGTTGCAACTGTTTCACAGTTCAAGTTCATCCTCTCCCCCAACTGGCTTTCCTCATTGCCTTTCTGATTTTTTTTTTTTTTTCCTGAGGGAACTCCTTACCTAAATTTATGTCTCAGAATTCATTTCCTAGGGAATCAGATCATCATAGCCACTTCATTATTATTCTCATTTTATAGTTAAGGAAACTGAGGAAATGAGGCTGAGTAATCATCCTACAGTTGCATAGTCAGGATTCAGGTTGCACCAGTCTAGCTCCAGAATGAACATTTTTAGACATTATGCTGTCTTATAATAGAACAAGGCAAACAGATGGGCTTTGCCTGATCTGGCGCTGCCTTCCTCTGCGGCTTATTCTTGCTGCGTGTCCTCTCACCTTCTCCTGTTTCCGTCGCACTGGCCTTCCTACAGTCCCTTTTCCTGGTCATGAATGAGTGAGCATATTACAAGGGGTACAGGTAGTGTGATTGGGATATTAGGATGTAGTTTGGAGTTGATTAGACTCTAGAGGAGAAATTTGACCACAGCAAAGAGAAGAAAGAATGAAATGTAACTGATATTATGGTTAGTAAATAAAAATTTATGAAATGTAAATCTGAGATTCTCAGCTTGAGGGCAAAATATTTCATGCTCAGTACAGTATTAAATTCTTATTGTAAGGCATCCAGGAAATAATATCTGCATCTTTTGGAATTTTTTAATCATTTTGGATGAGAAGAACACTGTAGAAGGAAGAACAAAGGGATAACAGGAGGTAATATGTAAGCCAGAGCAAGATATTGGGATATATTGTAAATATATTTATGAGACTATGAAGATGAAATTAGGGGACAGAAAATATTATGGTGATGAGATTAATTACTGAAGCGTTAGTGTTGCCTTTGTGTTGTATCTTCATAAGATGAAAGGAGAGGGAAAATCATTCTTGACAGAGGAAACAGATGGAAATCATGTAAAGAGAGGCATTGTCTCATTTAATCTCAAAGCGTTTCTCTGAGATGAGTGAATTTATTACTATCAGAATTGATGAGAAAGTGGAGGTGCAGAGAAGTAAAAGAATTTGCTGGGACTGGCCGAATGGGTGAGCCATGGAGCCAGGACTTGAACCAGACAAGCTGCTTCCAGGGTGTAGGACCTTAACCACCATGCTTTAGAGCACAAGACTTGTGGTGATGCAGTAGATCAGGTGGGCCAGGTGATGAAGTTGTTAAAATTGCAGGCTGGAAAATAGACAGATTCCTTAGGCAATTGGGGACCTTCATAATCAGAGGTAACATAGGTTTGGAAGTGAAACCGATGAATATTCTAAGTCAGCTCTTGTCATTACAACAAGAGTTGCTTATTTCACATTTTAGGGCTCCATTTTCTCTATGATAAAATAGACTAAATAAGCGTAACTGTTACATTTGTAGCGTGGGTTAAATATAATGTAGGTAAAGCAATTTGTATAGGGTTTTAGTATTATTGTTGCAGTCACTCAGCCAATGGATGGTACTTGCTATTGTTTAGTGTAGTTTATCAAATTTGTGTGGAGATTTCTGGGAAAGATGAAAACAGAGGCTAAAATACTGAAAATGGGATCTTAGATAGATAGAGATGACTGAATGAGTTATGATGGACCAAAAAAATAAAAATAAAAAAAAATAAAGAAAGAAAAAAGAAGCAAAGATGGGCTGGAGAGGCTGGAGGCCGGTATAAATGAGTGCCACTAAGTAGGATTTTCCCAGCAATAGAATGATATGCGCTATAGAGTGTCTGGAGGTTGGCAGTCGTTGTGGAAAATCGGAGGAAGAACTGACAAGGTACTATACAGAGAAGCCAAGAAAAGAAGTAATGAAAAATAGACCATCTGTAAATGGTCTGAAGACTGAAAAGCGAAGAGCAAGATAATACCATCGAGGAAACATGGGGAAACTCAGGGAGATTCACTCCTTGGACATATGATGATAAATTCTGATGTGACAGTAAAGATAAGTAAAGGAAGGGCATAAAAATGGCTGAGAAGAATCTGAACAGTGAGATTCTAAAAAAGAGAATTTTAAAAACCAATGGTTCCATTAATTTTGATCTTGAGAAGGTAAAATTTTTGGTTGTAGTTTTTCCGGCTAAAATTTTGAGGGAAAGAGAGCCAAGAACTATGGCTGCCTAGAACTGTTGTCCCCCTTGCATAAAAGGGAGCTGAAGTTCTAAGAGTAGGTGAGATCAGTTTTACATGTAAAGGGACAAGATGGATTTCACATGGACATTGCGTGAGGGGCAGATCCTGTCGGCTTGTAGACCAGATCCCTTCCTATGTAGCTTCGGTGAGATTCTTTCTCTAAACCTATCAATTATAAGACTCAGTGACTTTTTTTCAGATTTTCCCTTTTGGAGATTTTAGAATAAAAATTCAAAAGCATTGTGTTTCTCCTGTCCTCTTGCTTTAAGAGCAACACAATAGAATACTTTGCCAACACCAGAGGGTTCGGAAGAACTATTTCTATTTTTCCAAAGGGCTTACTTAATAAGGAAGCAGCTTATGGTCTCTGAGGAAAAAGACACTTCACAGACGCCAAATATATTTCTGTAAATTGTGAAGGATAATAATATTGTTCCAATTAAGCTCGTCATGCTCACAGTATAGAGGCCAATCTGACCTTACACAAATAGGACAGGAAGAGAAAAAAGATGCTACTGCCAGAAGGCTCTGACGTGGAAGATAGATGCCGTAAATAAGCAGGTGCCAAAAAAACTCTAGAGAAGCTGGAAGCATCGTTTTATTTTCTCAGAGATGAGTAGATGAATTTGTAAATTGAGAAACTATAGGGAGCTGGAATCAGGGAATTTGAAAGTATCAGCCATGCTGAGCAAGTGGCTTTTCTCAGTGTCTAGAATTTCTTATTTTCCAATAACAAAACCTAAATCCCTCAAGCATGGAGTCCTAGGAAAAAAAAAAAAATTTCATTATCGGCTCATTAGATGAAGTTTACTCTGAGCTCCTAAGATGTGTTTCTTTTACTGAGTATTAGTGATGCCTTCTAGAAGTTTCCCCCAGAACTTGCCTGCCTTAAAAATGATCAAGGCTAGGTTTTCATTAAGGTCCACCTCCTTTCCTTTCTTACAGACTTTTAAAGAAAGATGGAGAACCGAAACTCCAGGAGAAGCCTTTCCTTATCCTATCATGAGCCATAATACGGTCTATTTAAAAATATATAGCAGAAAATGATTTCTACATTCAGTGAAATACCTTAGACGTGGGGAGAAGGCGGCCCCCACCACCACACTTAAAATTCAATCAGATTGACTGCAGGCTTGGCATGAGATTAGCTGGCCTAGGGATTTTTTTTTTTTCTCCTTAAATGTTCAGATTGTATTCTCAATGATTATTAGTATCAATGTTCATGCTGAAGGATCAATAAATGCCCTGGAAACTTTTTTTTTTTTCAATTAAAGAAATTTTGCCTGTTTAAGGAAAAAAAAATGTACTTGGGAAAGAAATAGTATAATTTCCTGCTCATTGGCCAGGCATATACTCATTCTACCTGAGGCGCTTTTGGAAAAACCTCTCGTGAAGATTTCTAGTTTCTGTTCCATGCTATATTATGCAGTGCTTGACTCAAGAGGGCAAATATTATGGCTGCATGGCATTTTTGGTTGATGATTGACAAAGTATGCCAGTAAGTCTCTGGCAGTTAAAAAACATTGACCCAACATCACAGAGGGTCATCTTCCGGAGTGACACCCTCACACTACAGTGGTTTCTAGTGAAGGTTTACCCCTCTAACTTTTCTTTCCTTTACAGGGGAAAAGTTCCAGATGGCTCTTCGGATTGTTTAGATTATTTTACACTCGGAGTCACTGGGGTCTATCAGTCCAAATGTTTAATCCACAGAATTCTTTTTTTTTCTTCTTTTTCCAAGTGAGAGGATGGGAGATAGAGAGACAGACTTCTACATGCGCCCTGACTGGGATCCACCCAGCAACCCCGTCTGGGGCCGATGCTCTGCAGTATAGGGCCATGTTTGCAACCAAGCTATTTTTAGCACCTAAGACAGAGTCTCCATGGAGTCATCCCCAGTGCTGGGGATGATGCTCTTGAAACAATCTAGTGATGGCTACTGGAGGTGAAGAGGGAGAGAGAAGCAAGAGGGGGAGGAGTGGAGAAGCGGATGGTCACTGATCCTGCGTGCCCTGACCAAGAATCAAACCTGGGACATCCACTTGCTGGGCCGATGCTCTACCACTGAGCCAAATGGCCAGGGAACAGAATTTTTTTTTAAAAGTGACTTCTTACAAGGAGCCCATGGTAAAGGGAGCTATGGGGATGCTGGGGGGTGGGGAAGGTAATGAAGGTGTGACTCTAAAGCTTAGCTGCTGCCGTTCTATATTGCTGCTGCCTGTGAGAGAGGAGAAAGCTCACTCCAGTTCTTCTTACCTCGGGAGTTTCTACCCACGAAGCAAGAAGAAGGATTCCAACGCTGAGAACAGACTTTACCTCTCAGGAATTATGCCAGGAATGGGTGCTAAACCTTGTACCTTCCTCTTTCCATGCATGCCCCAGGTCTTTTATGCCTGGAACAAATTAGCAACAATTCTTATCTTTACTCACAAAAAACACAAGCTGCCCTTGTTGAGAATAACTAAGCTAATAGGGATGCTGTATTCCTTCCCTGGAGGAAATAGAAATCATACTTTATCTGAAAGCACTAATATTTGGAAAAGTTTGAATAAGATGTTCCCTTAAAAGAAATTCTAGCTGCTGAAATGTAGGTTTCTGGAAAGAGTCAAAGCCAGGAAAATTCCTTTGCTTTCCATCTCTTTATTTTCACCTGATTGTAAATTAGATAGCTTTGTTTGCTTCAAGCTTTTGTGATTTATTTTGTTTTTCTAACTTGGTTCTCTGATGACGTAAGTTATGCCAAAGCTGACGACTCTTCTTCTGTCTTACGTGCTCCATTTCATCTGCATCATGACTTGCTTAAAGGCGGCCTCATTCTCACAGGTATTTATTATGTATTTATGTACTTAATTTAGCTAGCAATCTGGTTACAAAATGTTGATATTTCCTATACCATTTTTGTCTCTTTGATCACTTATTTGATCTATTTTTATTTTATTTAATAGGCCTGTACTTTCTTGTTGATGTTTCTTTTAAAATATAAATGTCCAAAATTTATATAAGCTATTTTTTTTCCAGTTCTTGCTTGAGTTTATGAGTGTTTTTCAAGAAGGATTTATTGTTTTATTTTGTTAATAAAAACACTGGTTTGAAAACTAAGCAGCATAGTAATAACTCATTGAAAAAAATTGTCTAAAATACAAAAGTGTAAAAAGGGCACAAAGTAAAACTTTTCTATATCCCCTTAATTCTACTCTTCAGATGCCAACAATATTAATAGTTTGGTATACAGACATCCAGGTACTTTTCTGTCTCTATACAACTTTATTTCTATATTTATCTACCTACGTAGTTATCATATCTTTTAAACAAATGGAACATACAAGGGTAGGCAAAATTAGGTTTACAGTTTGCCCACCCCTGTATAGTATACAGTGGATTCTGATTATTTGTGATAGTTTTAAAGTAGCTGTGAACATTAAATTAGTGAACACTTAACCGTTGTCCTAGGGACCAATGCAGGGTTAGATTTCTGTGAGCCTCTGATCAGAACATTCTGTTATCTGATCAAAAAATAACCTTGTTTGATATGTGTGTCTGTTTAAAGACACTTTATTCAACATTGAACTCGCAGCCAGCAGCACTGTAACTTACGCCCAATTGAAGTGCATCTAACACACACATTTCCTTTGTAATACGCATTAAGAACACTAGCCAGCACTTTAGCGCTTTGTTTTGGGGGCCATTTTAAACAGCAATATCAAATGCAGAAAACATGGCACTAAATAGACCACAGAAAGAACACTTGCTTATAATATGAGAGTAAAATAAGGAGGCGGAGGTTTACAGACACAGCTGGGAGGATGCACAGTGGGTAACTCACGTTTTTTTGCTGCTCAGTGCATTTCTCTGAATGATTGTCAACGTGCTTTGAGTACTGATTTTGGGGTTACAAATAAATTTTAATGAGCATGCAGATTCACAAATACAGGTTCTATGCATAATGAGATTGACTGAGTATCTGTCTACCATGTATTTTTCTTTCCCTGTTCAACAATAGTTTATAGACATCCTTCCATGTCACTGTATATGGCTTTTAGTTCATTCACCCTGTGTTTGTGGAACAACTACCAGGCACTGTACTTAGTGCTGGGATACATTGAACAAAACAGAATAGAATCTGTGCTCATAGAGGTTAAATAGCTAACGTAATGCTAGGCAGTGACTTGAAGAAAAATAGAACAGTGTTAGGGGTAGAAAATGACAAAGAGAGTGACTAGCTAGTGTGGTTAGAGACAGCCTTTCTGATGAGGTAGCTTTTGAGCAAGATTGAATGGCCTGAAAGAATCAGTGGAGCAGATCAAGAAACTAAAGAAAAATATGTTTCAGAGCTCTTCACCTTGTACCCTGGGAGGGGCTCTAACAGTGGCCTTATGTCTTTACAAAGTTGCAAAACAAGATATTTTAACCGTCATTGGTTAAGACCACCGCCTCTCCTCTCTGACTTCCTCTCTGGCGTTCAGTACTCCCTCCTTCTCCACAGTTTTACTCTCTGTGCTTTCAGTTACCCGTGGTCAATCTAGGTCCAAAACTATCAAATGGAGAATTCCAGAAATAAGCAATGCACCAGTTTTCATTTGCAGGCCATTCTGAGTAGCGTGATGAACTCTCACCGTCCTGCTCCATGCTGCTCAGGGTGTGACTCACCCCTGTGTCCAGTGTATCTGTGTGGTGCGCACTCCCTACCTGTTAGTCACCAGCCATCTCGGTTATCAGATCGACTCCCATGGTATCACAGTGCCTTGTTTAGGTAACCCTTATTTTACTTCATAATGGCCCCAAAGTGCAAGAGTAGTGATGCTGGTGATTTGGACATGCCAAAGAGAAGCTGTGAAGTCTTTCCTTGAGGTGGAAGGGTGAGCATGGCACACTAAGGTATTTTGAGAGAAAGATCGAGGCCACATTCACACGTATTTTATTACAGTATATTATTATAATTATTCTATTTTATTATTAGTCATTATTGGTAATTTCATACTGTGCCTAATTTATAAATTAAACCAAATCATAGATATGTATGTATAGGAAAAAACATAGTATATATAGGGTCCTGTACCATGCGTGGTTTCCAGGGCCCTCTGGGGTCTCGGAAGTATGCCTCATGGATGGAGGAGGACTGTGGTTCTTCTCCTTTGTCAGAGGTTGCTGGCTATGGACATTTTTGGGAACAGGCTAAGGCAGTGGTGTGTTGGTAAATGTTTAAAAACGAACTCTCAGGAAATGAAAGCCCTAGTTTGTAGCACTTGTCCTTTACTTGTCATTTACCATGGCCAATTTCAAGCGATCAGCATAAGGTCATAGAAAGCAGCAGCACATCGCTGTGCAGTATTTCCAGTGCTCTGATATAATAGCTGTTACTTCAGGGACATATGTTAACATATTCTCTTGAATTTTGAATTTTCTGTTAAGCGGTAGTTAGCTCTAGAGAATTGATCAGATAACGATTTGATCCCCCACCCTTGACCAGATGGTGTCATCGGTAGTATCACACAAATCCACTAGTAGTAGATCCGCAATGTATAATAGTCTTGCTTAAATAATTTTGTTATTTACCAGCCTGAAAGTCAAAGGGGAACTACATATGACTTACTCAATATTCTTCTGGAACCCCAAATGACTCTATAAAAGCAGGTAAACCTAGTTTGGATTTGTAGGGATGTTAGAGTATGACCACAACCTTCATAAGAAGTGGTATTACTGACCTCGGGGGTTCTGACTTTGGAGTCTTGGCAGTGCAAGTGGAGTAGACGGTGCCATTTCTAGTCACTGGTGAACTAGTGGAACAAGCTGGAGTGTTTTTTGTTGATCATTGTTGAGTTTAAGAGGTTGAAGCTATTCCTTTAGATGTCGAATTTTTGCTGGGGTGGAGAGTGAAGGAGGGTAAGGGCGGGATAAATGCTGATGGTGGAGTCTTGGCTCGGGGTGGGGGAGGTGAACACACAGGAGGGTGTACAGAGCTGTGTTATAGAATTGGGCACCTGAATCCTGTATAATTATGTTAACTAGTGTCACCCTAATAAAATCACTAGAAAAAAAGAGAAACTAATGTAGCATTCTAAGGGGGTTTACTTAACTCCTTAGCAGGCTTCTACATTCTTGATGAAGGATGAGTTAGAACAGGGATTTGGACCACAGAAATCTGACGTAATACATAATAAATATCCCTACGTGGAATTATACGCATTACCCAGAAGGTCTCAAAGAACTTCCAGACAAGGACGTATCAGAAGTATTCATCAAAAGTAAAATGGGTAAGACTGAGCTGTCCCGAAAAGGCCAACAGCAAACAATAGACCATCCTATTGCAGATCATACAAGCAAGGCCAAATATTATCGTGCCTAATACGTAAGAAGGACTTCTTACCTATTTATGTTAGAGTCATTCAAAAGATAGATCACTATGTTGTATACCTGAAACTAATACAATATTGTATGTCAACTGTAATTGAGAAATAAAGTAAAACAAGAATATGGCCTCTACTACCACAGTATTTTTGAATGTTTTTACCCTTTTCCGTGTCTATGGAATCTCTTCTTTAGTTTGGCCTTGGTGTCTTCATAAATATTACTTTTGGCCTTCACAATTTTTGCTTCTGGGAGCCTCCGTCTCACCTTCAGCCTGTGCATTCCTGAAGTACCATCACCCAGCCCTTCTCTGGCTCTGCTCCAGTTGATAACTCTAAAATAGATGATCTTTTCTCCATTGCCTGCCAGGATTAACACCATCACCCCCCCTGTCCTACCTCTAACAAATACACACAAACCCGCATATTCTCTTTCTTTTGCTACTGTGGACTACTCTCACATTTGAGGTAAAGTGCTGTGGGTCTCATGTGAGGGAGCGCTGATATAATATGAAACAGTAAAGGTCAGGAACAACATGTGACTTCCAGGATGAATCTGGAGGGAATGAGGAGAGATCTGAGTGTCTGGTGACCAGATCTGGGATCATCCAGCATACACGACTGGGCCAGAACAGGGAGTGGACATTCAAGAGATGCAGAACAAAGAATGACTAAGCCAAGTGCCTTTTGCCTTACTGATGTTGGGGTCAAATTTAGGCCAACTCTAGGCCAGTTCGATGAAAACGACAGGGTTCTGTTTCTGGGTTTCAGTCAAAGGACACGTTTCCAAATATCACTTGCTGGTTGGGAATACTGGGGAAGCTGAGACTGCAGTGGGGCAGAGAGTCTGCCATCCTGGAGCCCCAGTGTCTCTGAAGCCAGCAGCGTACCCTGTGAGGCCACTGCCGGCTGCAGACACAGGTGAGAGCTCCCGCCTTGCATCTGTTGGCCCAGTGTCGCCAATTTCTGAGAGTCCCTGTCTGCCAGCAGCTTAGTGCTATGATACTCTGAAGTTGAAAGGAATTCGGAAGGCTCACTCTAATGATCTCTAGCTTGTTCACAACGGCGAGGCCCAGGGTCAGCCTCCCAAATCATTCCTCACGGCCAGTTCAGCCGGATTCTGGAGTGCAGGTATGTGTGGCCATTGCTGTACTCAGCCCAGAGCTCTTCAGAATCCTCTTCACCATCAGGGTGCTGCTCTCCTGGCTTCTGTGTTATTTTGCTTTAACAGGCCCACACTTAGGACTGTCTTCAGAGGCCACCCTGGGACCACTTGAGCCACTTTGTCCACAAGTACAGAGAGCAGCAGGTGCCTGGAGGTAAGGTTCCCCGGGGGCAGCCCTGACCCAGTGACAGTCTGGGACAGGAGCAAAAAAGAGCCCACCTTTCTTGCCTAGAGTTGGGACAAACTGTGGAGTTGTGCAGGCTCCAGTTGAAGCCCGCCTCTGGGACTGGGCCTACAGTAGTAGCCTTGTCTGACTGCTGCTGCGGCTGCTGCTTCCTCCCTATCCCTACTTCCTCCACTCTCTTCTTGGAGACTCCTAGGAGAACTGCTTAGTAAGTCACCTGCACGTGGACTTTTGTCTTAGGGCCTGGTTCTGGGAACCTGTGTAAGATAAGGGGCCACAACGAGCACTCAAACAGCTGCTGTGGTGTAGAAGTCCCTGTCCCTACCTTCACATCCTAGGCCTCAGAATTTGGCTCTGACCTTGATAATGCCATAGTCTCCATACATCTCCTGGGATTACAGACGCAGAAAGACCCTGCTGGTACGACTGAACCTAAATATTCTTTCTTATTCTTGCTGGTTTTTCCCTTCCTAGGACTAGGATCTTCCTCTCAATTCCTCTCAATTTCCTTAGGAAAATTCTTCCATGGATGGGCAGAGTTCGGAGAAATCCTGCTCTCTGCTGGTTCCCACACATTTGACTATTGCCTGGAGTCACCATATCCGGAACCTGCCTCTCGATTTGGACCTACTAGTGCTGATTTCCAGAATCATGTTTGGTGAGATCTTAGACACACTGCATGGGGCCATTCATTGCTGGGCCAGCCTCAGAGGAGAGGTATATATGCTTAGTACTCTTCCTGCCACTTGGCATCCCTGCCTCTCAGCCACCTGGGTGGTGGAAATCCAAGCATGGCTCCTAGTTAGCAAACTTGTGAGCACAGCAGCTGTAGCTACCTATTAGGTCCCCGGTATTTATTGTAGAGACAACTTCTGTATTGAATGAATGAATAAATGGGTATTTACCCTAGTTATTGTATAAGATTCTATCAATACCCATATCTCTAAACTCAACTCTGAGCTTGAACACAATTTAGAATGTGCCACCAGGGTGGATGAGGTGGCTTGGGCAGATGGTACTACACAACTGATATGTGTATGTCTATGTATACATGGACACGTGCCATCCTGAAAGCGACATCATGCAGAATAAGGGGCTCTGGTCAACCAAGCCATAGTTCTATCACTTATTAATAACAAGTTCTGTCACTTATTAATAACAAGTACTAATATGGATATTTGCATTGTGTCATTATGTATCAGGGAGTGTCCTAAACACTTTACTTAAAATAGTACATTCTTTAACCCTCAGTACAACCGAAGAGGTAGATAATAATATTGTCATCACCATTTTCGAGATGAAGAAAGGAGGCTGTTTGGCTCCACAGGTGGTGGTAGAAAGGAGATTTGAACCTGGGAGGTCTGACACCAGAGGATATATGTTTAATCTCCGCAATCCCTACTGTGCGTGAGGGTTAAATAGAATACTAAAGGTTTTACAAGAAGGTGGTCCATTGTTAAAGTTCAACAAATTTTGGGAAAAAAAGGCACAGCACCTGCCTCTTTTTTTTTTTTTTTTTTTTACCAAGGCTTTAATTTTTTTCCCCAATTAATCTATTATTTTAAAAATTCAAATATCTAATCATTTTCTAAAGTAGATTAATATAATGAACCCCTATGTACTCTTCACCCAGCTTCAACAAATATCAACTCATAGATACTCTTGTTTTATCTATACCTCGTTTCTACATCATTTTAAAATAACTCTCCAGCATCATATTATTGCATTCATAAATGTTTCAGTGTATATGTCTAAAAGATAGGAAATCTTTAAAAGCACATAATCAAGATATCAGTATCATATCTAAAAAAGAAATGAAAAACAATTCCTTAACACGATTGAATGTCCTAACAAGGTTTACATTTCCCAAATTGTTTCTCATACACATCTCCCCCAACAAATTTTTATAAATTAGAATTATAAATAAGGTCTATAATTTGCAATAGGCTACTGTGTCTTTTAAGTTTCTTTTACTCTTACCTCTCCTCCACAATTTTCCCTCTAGGAACTTAATTAGGGAAGAGCTGGATAGTTTGGTCTGTAGGTTTCCCAGGGAACTCTTCCCAGATGTGGGCGATCACATCTCCACAGTGGTGTTTATCTTGGTCCTCTGTCCCCTATTTTTCCTATGTATTGATAGATCTAGGAGCTCAGTCAAATTCTGGTTGTACTGTTGTTGTTTTGCAGGTCAAGACTACTTTATAGATGGCATTGTCTGCTTCCCTCAGGATGTTCACACTTCCTGATATTTCTCTTCTCAGTGTGTTGGCAGTCATTGAGAATTATGCCTAGATCCATTAAATTCATGAAGGGTTAGAAAAGGTGCTACTCTACTTCCACTGTATCTCATTTATTATGCAGAAGACTTCTATATAGAGAAACTCCCCTAACTAATTATTTGATTATCCTGAGTCACAGTTCATTTAAGGAAGGCAGAATAAATGTAGGTTTCTTCCCTTTACCAGTTTTCAAGTAATGTATTGATTACCAATCAACTCATGGAATCAAGCCAATGTGTTTTTCTACACTTATTTTTAGTGAAATACTTCAGATTTGTACAAAAGTTGACAGATATGCCCTTTGCCTCGATGCATGAGTTGTCAAGAACAAGGATATTTTCCTATATAACCAATGCTATTACCACAGGAAGAAACTGAGCATAAATATAATATTTCATAATTAATTTTTGTATTAAAATTTGTTAATTGCCCCCAAATTATCTTTTAATACTAACTTTTAATGATCCAAGAACCAATATAAGATTATGAATAATATTTTATCGTGTCCCTTTAGATTCTTTTATTTTTTTGGTTATTTTGTTGTTGTTGTTGTGGTAGGAAGCAAAGTATCCTGCATTGAGCCCATTATCCTGCATTGTGCTGCCTGTGACGTCACGCACGTATATTACACAGGTGATGTTCCTTACTTCCTATTTCATCACATCAGGAAGCATATAATGCCATTTGGTCCCAACACTGATGGAAAGCTTGATTCTTTGGTTAAGTTGAAGTTTACCAAATTTTAAGTTGAAATTTACTAGATTTCATATTAGCAAAGGGAACTTTTTCTTCTAAGTACAATACTTTTCTGAGTACAATGTGGGGTACTATTTTGAGATTGTTTGGAGCTTCTGTATTCCCCACAGGTATTAGCATCTACTTCTGATCTTGCCTGAATCAATTATTATATTGGTGGTTGCAAGATCACGATTTTCTAATGTTCACTTATTTCTTTAGCTGGTCGTCTGTGAAGATAAGCTTTCTCTACTCTCATATTTTTCTGAGTAACATTGTGGACTTGAAATCTTTTCTGATTCTGTGATCCATTATCATCATTCTTCTTCTTCTTCTTTTATGTACAAATTGTTCCAAATTTGGCTTACTTCAAGATGACTCCTATTTTTTTTTCTTTTTAAAAATATATCCTCCCTGGCCTTTAGGCACTGATTTGTCACTTGTGTTCCAGCACAGCTAGATGTTCTGGATCACCTTGTTCTCCAGTATCTGAGTCAGCAGCTTCTTCAAGGAGCCTTGACTCTTTTCTGTGAATAATGGTTTTTTAGAAACTGATCTGGGTGCCAAGTGTGCTTGCCACTCCGGAGTGTCATTATTCCTGGCCCTTTCAGTAGGAAAAGCTAGGGGATATCTTTTTCCTTTCTGTTAAACCAGGAACTCATACTCAGCAGTCACAGGCTTCCTCAACTTTCCCTACTTCATATTTCCATCTTCCCTCTACTGCCATGAGAATTTTGGTTCTTAATACTATGAAAAAAAAAAAGTTCATTCTTTCTATTCCATTAGAGTCACAACTTTTTTCAGAATTATTACATCAGTACCTCTCCCAACAAAAAACATAGTAAAAATCAAAATTTCTTGATACTTTTTGTGTTTTGGTCCTTATACTATCTCCCACTAAAAAAGGGTTTCTTAAACCTCAATAAGATTGACGTTTGGGGGTGATAATTCTTTGTTGTGGCTGTTCTGTGTTTTGTAGGATACTTAGCACTATCCTTGTCCTCTGGGTGTTGATTCCAGTACTTCCTCCCTATGCTCCCAGTGCTGATAATCAAAAGTGTCTGGAGACATCAGGAAATGTTCCCTGGGGGCAAAAGCAACCTTGGTTGAAAACCAGTTCACTAAGAGATACATATAGCCAGAGTACTGTTTTCAAAAGCTACTTAATTTTATTATGCTGCTAGTTATACTATCTATTTGTATTGATTTTTTTCTATGTGTGTTCAATCTTAGGATTTGCTTTTCTTTTATCATTTTTAAATTAAATTTTATTTTTTGAGGCAATAAAACATCTGCATTGTTCAAAAGTAAAAACTTATAAAAAAAGATAAACTCAGCATAAAGTCTCTTTTCCATTCCTAGTCATGCCTCTCTGGTCCCACCCAACATCTACAGTAACCATTTTTATTAATTTCCGGTTTATCTTTATTATACAAAATGGACAGTGTTCTAGATTCCCTTTGGATCTTGATGATTCCACTTATACTTACATCTTGGCTATCACTCCAAAACAATTCATAGAGCTCTTCTTCATATTTTTACAACCGCTTGGTGCTCCATGGTGTGGCTGTTATATAGTTTATTCCATTGACTCTTAGAGATAGGCATTTAGTTTGTTGACAGTGTTTTGATAATATAAATAACTCCACAATAAATAACTGTGTATATGTTTTGTTTAGGACTTGTGAGGATGTGTCGTTGAAGTAAGAGAATTTAATGCATATGTAGTTTTTTTTTTTTTTTGCATCCTTCCGAAAACGGGGAGAGACAGTCAGACAGATTCCCGCATGCGCCCGACCGGGATCCACCCTGCACGCCCACCAGGGGTGACGCTCTGCCAACAAGGGGCGATGCTCTGCCCCTCTGGGGCGTCGCTCTGCCGCGACCAGAGCCACTCTAGCGCCTGGAGCAGAGGCCAAGGAGCCATCCCCAGCGTCCTGGCCATCCTTGCTCCAATGGAGCCTTGGCTGCGGGAGGGGAAGAGAGAGACAGAGAGGAAGGAGGGGGGGTGGGGGGTGGAGAAGCAAATGGGCGCTTCTCCTGTGTGCCCTGGCCGGGAATCGAACCCGGGTCCCCCGCATGCCAGGTCGACGCTCCACTGCTTAGCCAACCGGCCAGGGCCAATGCATATGTAGTTTAATTAGATGTTGTTAAATTCTCCTCTCTGGGGTTTGTGCCATTTTTCAGTTCCACGAGCAAGATGTAAGAGGATGTGTTGTCAAGCTTTAAATTTGTTCCAATCTGATAGGTGAGAAAGTCTTTCAGTATCAAGTTAGTGTAGTGTTGACATGTATTTCTTTTATTATGAGGAAAGTTGAACATGTTTACATGTTTGTTTTTGTTTAGACCTTTGTGGTGTAGCAGTGTGTATGGGAACTGTCTGCACATCTTTTGCACATTCTTATTAGACTTTTCGTGATTTTTTTCCTGACATTTTAACAGATATTAATATTTTAGATTTTTATTTGTTATACATGTTTCAAATATTTTCTCTCAATTTATCATTTGTTTTTTAATTTTACTCAGGGCATTTGTTTTCTTTCTTTCTTTTTTTTTTTTTTTTTTTTTTTGCCATGACAAGTTTTTAAAATTTATTATATAGATATGCTTTTTGATATCTTTTTTTTTGTGTGTGCCTGGATTTGAATGATTATTAGAAAAATTTTCCCATGCCAGATTATAAAGACATTTGCCTATGATTTTTCTACTATGAGTTGAGGCTTTCCACTTCTCCCCCCTTTCTCTTTCTCTCCTCTTTCTAAGATCAATAAATAAAGCCTTGAAAAAAGAGTCTCATACAGAGAAAGCAGAATATAAGTGTTAGCTACTATTATCTTTTTTTAAATAAAATTCCAACCGTATTTCAAAGTACATTTCAAACACCACATTCTCCATGAAGATTTTCCTTATACTTCATTCAAATGTCATCTCTTATTAGTCATTCCAATGCTATTTATACTTCTTCATACTATCTATTTGATTACATTTACTTCTGTATTTATTTTACCTTATAGCTCTTCTTCCCATCTTGCCACCTGCACTGATAGAACATAATTTTTTTCAGAGCAAAGTTTTACCTAAATTATCTTTATATTGCTTGAAACAACAATAACAATCCTTAGTACTGGAGTTTAATAAATTATCAATAAATTAAATGAAACGTGAGCTGCCATTTTTTGACATTTGTATAAATACTTTTTATCTTTCCAAATTCTCAAGTTTGGGTGAGGAGGGCTTCATATTACTGAAATATATAACTTATATAAATATCAGTTTTTGATGAACTTAAATTTATACTATCTTTCCCCGTATAATTTTTATTGTAAAGGATCTTTGAATTTTCCTTTAAAACGTTTTATAAACTAAGGACAGAATAGTGTCTTCATATTATAATGACCATATCCTATTAGACACACACTAGGTCTGTCAGGAATTCCTGAGGGTAGAGATGAGAACCATGAGACCAAATAGTCAGGTGATGTGACATCAGTTCTGGGTTGTGATTCAAAGCACAGCCATGTGGCAGGAATTTGGAGCTGACCGTAAGGTTCTTTCTCTCCTGTTTTTATCCTACAACTGAGGTTATGTGGGTTTTTGTTTTCTTATTCTGTACAGTTTAACCCTCATCAAGATATAGCTTTCTTTTCTTTTTTAATGCACTTTAGCCTCATTTTATTCAGTAACATCTCTCTCTCTGCCAAATGAGAATAGTAATATTTTTCAAAGCACTCTTGATTGATATTTGATATTGCTCATAACATTACAATTAGAGACAACAAAAACAGGGCATTATTACAAATAAGCATTTGTGGTTAAAAATAATTTTTGTGTAGGCAATTGGTAGAGAGAAAGAAATAAAATTGAACGAGATATGAAAATATATTTTTAATTGTATCCAGCTATTTATGTCATTCTATTTCTTAGAATCAGCTAACTACAAACAGTATTATATTAGCAATGTTAATTTCTCCTTTTTGAGGATACTGAGTTTTCAACAAGCAGAGTGTGATTGTGGTTGGATAGAACAATCTAGGTTGTATTTATATAGAATCTTGAATTGAAAGAACATTTAGTGCTTTATAAACATTGCCTCATGAATCCTTCCAACGTCCTTAGGAGATGAATGGAGTTATTGTTCGCATTTAACTAATAAAAAATTAGAAAAGATGGGGCTTGAGCTTTGTCTTCACCCGTGACCATACAAATATGAACTGCATAGCCTTTTGATTCTTGATGCTCCAACTATACTTGTATAAGTGATATATTTCTGTTCTGACTTTATGTTATTGTTATTTTTCTTAGCTTTTGCATTAGACCATTTACCAATTATTACACAGAAACTTTCATAAATATTTGTATTATGTATTCTACTGTAATTATTTTACAGGTCTTTATTTTACCCCATTTATCTAGAGGTTACATTTCAGTTGTCTTAGCCACCAGGAATACAGCCATAATCCCAGGTTTGAATTAAGACTGGCCCTAGGTGGGGAATTGCTGTCACACAGCCCATGAGCCTGGCTTTGTAGAAGACATCACTAGTTCAATCACCAAGCAGTATGTGAAGAGTAAAGCAATTGGTAACAAGACACTGATCCACTGACATCAGTGAGAAATGACAACGGAAAAAGGAGGGAGAGTTGTAAAAACAGTTTGCTATAAATAGTGAGATTATATGGGGGATTTTGAATATTCTCAGGAAAAAAAGCTGTTTAACAACAGCTCAGTTATTGAAACTTGTTCCTAGTCCTTTTTTACAGTAGTTTGGGAGTGTTCTGTGCATTACATATCTCTGAATAAGAAACAAAATGTCAGTGGTAAATCTGCAAGGTTAATTTGAAATATTGATAGATTTTAGTGAGATTCAATTAGAATTGTTCTATTCTATATATCTATGAGATAAGCCATTTGTAATTTTATTTTAAAGACTAATGTCAGAAATGGTTTAAAAAAATCCCTGAAGTAGTTTATATCAGAAAATTAAGAACCTGACCAGTGGTGGAGCAGTGGATAGAGCGTCTACCTGGGATGTTGTGGTCTCAGGTTCTAAACTCCAAGGACGCTGGTTTGAGCACAGGCTCTCATGGCTTGAGCACGGGTGTGGGGGGGTGTTGTTGGTTTGAGTGTGGGATCATTGACATGATCCCATGATTCTTGGCTTAAGCCCAGTAGCATAGTGAAGGCGGGGGCAAAGGGGTCTATCATGCTCCGGGCACCACTCGCAGAGGGGCACCAAATGGTCTCCAACACAAACAAGTAGAAGGGGAGGGGGGCGCCAATAAAGTGGCGAGCCCGGGGCGCCAGTTATGTTCGCTACACCACTGCTTAAGCCCAAACGTCGCTGGCTTGAAACCCAAGTTTGTTGGCTTGAGCCCAAGGTCACTGGCTTGAGGGATCACTGGCTCAGCCAGAGCCCCCTGGTCAGGGTACATATGAGGAGCAATCAATGAACAACTAAAGTGACACAACTACAAGTTGATGCTTCTTATCTCTCTTCCTGTCTGTCTGTCTCTCTCACAAAAAACAAAAACAAAACAAAACAAAAAAAACCCAAAACAAATAAAACAGAGTCCTTCCCCCCAAAATATAATGAGTTTGCTTTTTTCCCCAATATAAGTCTGGAGCCTTACCAATCAGCAAGTGAGTTATGTGCTAGCCCTATGATATTTGTCAGAGGGTCTAGACATTGCTGCTAATGATTTGTTAACAGGAACACCTGGCGATGGCAACAGGGGTGATGTGACCAGAGAAGAAGGCAGGGTGGTCTAATGAACTAGCGCAAGCCTGGCAGAAAACAACAGGAGTGGTGCCCGCCAGACCCCCACTAATTGGCCCTTGGTTAGTTCCTGGCTCTAGATTTTATGGACTCTACTTGGCATGGAAGAAAGATGGGAAAGGGTTCAGTTTGACTGTCTCCTTACACCCTTACATAAATATATTCCAAGGAGAAAACTTGATTTCACTTTCATCAATCCTGCCCCTAAATCTTTCAAAAGGACAGAATATTTTGGACCTGGAGTTCATTGTAACATTTGTTATTATACTAAATAATTTTTGGCTCTCAGAGCACTTGACAAACATGTTTTGGAGATTCTGTGTAACATTCTGGGTGGGGTGGTTTCTAAAGGGCTCGATCTTCAAAACAAAGCATAGCTGTAAGACCAGTGATTAGTACTGAGGCAACGACTTCACAGCCATGCTGACTGTGCACCGTGTTCGGAACGCTGTAAACCCGTGCTGGGCTGACACATCTTTCACCATATGTTGACAGAGGAAGGCTAAAGAGTGTGCGGTACACATTTTTTATCTTTATCTAAATCCACTCAGGTCTTGCAGAAGTTATTTGACAATTAGAATTTACATACATATACATATATATATATATATATATGTATTTCTCTTTTTAAAAGTTATAAATATTTCATACATATAAAATAATAAATGTAAAGTACGTATGAATTATAACAATAAAATTGATACCCCTGTGGTTACCACCTACCTTGTTTAAGAATAAAAGCTTTTCTAATCTTCATGAAACTCTCTATAATTATTACTCATTCTCCATCACTGTAGAGGTAACCACTATCTTGATTTTTTTCTATTATTATCATTCTTTTCCTTTTTTTTACAGTTTTTATATATTTATATATATAGAATATAATATATTGATATATAAATGTATGTACTGTATATGTTTACTATATGTATTTTACTATTTATAGTAAATATATGTATTTATAGTGAATATATGTGTTTTATATTTACTATTTGTAAATATATATAGTAAAATTATAAGCAAAAGAATATATATGTATCTCCCTCACTAAATAATGTTAGTTGTACAAGTTTTCTAACTTTAGATAAAAGTGATAATATTTTATGCCTTCTTCCACGATTTCCATATTTGTTCAGAACTTTATTTCTGAGATTCATTCATATGCATATAATTCATCGATTTTCTCTGTTGCAGAGTATTCAATGGCACAAATATACCACAAGTTAGCTATTTACTCTCCTTTGATTGACAGCTGGATTGTTTCCAGCCTATCAAAAACATTCTTATGTATATCTCCTGGTGTTCAAGGCAAGATTTTCTCTAGGTTATAAAAAGTGGAATTGCTGGTTAGTGGAATATGCACATCTGCAACTTTCCTAGATGATGCCAAATTGTTTTCCACAATCAGTGAATCAATTCACACGCCTACTAACAGTGCCTCAGAGTTCCCATTGCTCCACAGCCTCTCCAACCTTTGGGACAGTTAGACTTTCAAATTCTTGCCAATTCAGTGGGTGTAAAACAGTATCTGGTAGAGTATTGAGTATTATTTTCCCTTGTTTCTAAAAAGGTTGAACTTCTGATGATATGTTTCTGCTTTGGTTAAATGACTGTTCCTTTTGTATGCCCATTTTACTATTGGGTTGTTGAACTTTCTCATCTGTTTTTAGGAGTTCTTTATATATTCTGGACACAAGTAGTTTTTTTGATTATGCATGTATGTTGCAAACATCTTCTCTGGGGTTGTTATTACCTTTTAAATTTCTTTTGATATAGTCAGTGATTTCTTTAAAATTTTCACCAAGATAAACAAATATTTTCTGCTTAACATTTAATTGGATTAACTATAATACTCAGAATTTTAATTCAAACCTAAAAATAAAAAATGGTGCATTTGTGTTTATTATTTTAAAAGGCAGATTGACAGAGATATGTTTCCTAATAGACTCTTGAAAGCAATCAATTGAGACGATGATATTTGGTTTTAACCAAATGGATTTCTTTATTTATTTAACTGAATCCTGTCATCATTTTAGGCATATGCAAAAAGTCTGTAAAAAAATAAAATAGCAACAAATCTCTCTTTCTTCTTCTTCCAGCATCCAATTTCTGAGAAAAGCAGTTTATACTTATCTCCCTTTCCTTATAATCACTCACTCCTGGTGATCTGGCTTCCCGGTGTGACTCACTTGGAAACTGTGCCTTCAAAGATTGCAGGGACCTTGTAATTTTCAAATCAAATGTCTTTTTTTTAGAATCACTAGATTTAGCAAATAAAAAATACAGAATTTGCAGTCTAATTTGAATTTCAGATAAACAAATCATAACTTTTTAGTATAAGTATGTCCCAAATGTCCCACTATATAGTCCAAATACGTGCCCCTCACCCCCCACTTCCAGACACATTCAACTGAGCACAAAGTATGATCAATGCTTCGAGTATTTATATTAATAATTCCTGTGTAGTGATTGTAATTCTGGAGTGAAACAAAGATATGGAAATTTTGGTATTTAGTGCATGTGACACATTTATAGCACAGTGAGCTCTGATGACATTTCTTTTCCATCAAATGCTATTCCACCAGTCTCCAGGCCTGAGGTTTGGCCCTCCTTCTGCTGGGCTTTCATAAGGCAGTATGATCAGGAAACAAGATGCAATCTAATCTGGGTTTTCCGTGGGAAGAGACAGAGCCTTAGAGAATGCTCTGACCAACAGAACCTAACTCTGAAAACAAAAGATGTTCGGCTGTGAAGTGGGGGTGAGGAGGGTGCGGGAAATTTGGGATTGGGATTGGGATTGGGTCTGGGTTTTATCTCTCTCTCCTCCCCTAATCCTCCATCACGCACATCCACATTTTCCCTAACTCCTTCTGTCCTCTGCAAGGAAATGCAAGAGACAAGTGAATGTAAACCCTAGATAAAGAAGTTAAAGCAACAGTAAAATATCTTGGAAGGGTTTAAAATAGGTGAGGGAATGTGGTCACAAGCCTTCCTAAATAAATGTACTTTTGCCCTGGCCAGTTGGTTCAGTGGAAGAGTGTCGGCCGGGTGTGTGGAAGTCCTGGGTTGGGTTTCCGGTGAGGCCACACAGGAGAAGCACCCATCTGCTTCTCCACCCCTCCCCCTCTCCTTTCTCTCTGTCTCTCCCTTTCCGTCCTGCAGCAAAGGCTCCACTGGAGCAAAGTTGGCCCAGGTGCTGAGGATGGCTCTATGGCCTCCACCTCAGGCACTAGAATGGCTCCGGTCTCAATGGAGCAACACCCCAAAAGGGAAGAGCATCATCCCCTAGTGGGTGTTCCAGGTGGATCCTGGTTAGATGCATGTGGGAGTCTGTTTGCCTCCCTGCTTCTCACTTTGGAAAAATACAAAAAAATAAAATAAAAAAATAATAAATGTACTTTTATTTGAACTTTAGTTTTAGATTTCATTTATTGATTTTTGGAGAGAGGGGAGAAAGAGAAGTGGAAAGAAGGGGGGAGAAACAGGAAGCACCTACTTCCAGTAGTTGTTTCCTGTACGTGCCTTGACCAGGCAAGCCCAGGGATTCGAACTGGTGACCTCAGTATTCCAGGTCAATGCTTTATCTGCTGCGCCACCACAAGTCTGGCCTGGTTTGAACTGCAGTAATACTTATTAAGAGTAATTGATTTCAATTACCGGTGTTTAACAACTTGGAAATAAGAATAGTATAACACTGAAAAATAGCTCAGTGTGACCAAAAATGGAATTCCTAAACCAAAAATCATTACTTCCTTCAAGGTTCTAAGCCTTTAGTCATTGCTTTAGGTACTAAAATTCAGTTCTTTATTCAGGGTTCACCTTAAATGTCATTGTATTCTTGAAGTTTTCACAGGTCTCAATGGTCTCAATCCTTGATTTAGAGTAAGTCTGCATTTCAATTTATTCTGACTTACTGATGCTGCTTGGTAAATCCCTGCCCCTCCTGAATCATCACTTTCTTAAGGGAAGATCCCATAGTTTATCTGTAGTTATTTTCCCACTGTTTTGGTGCTGGATTGTGCTTGAAAACTGTTAACATGAGCCTTATTTAACCTCAGAGCAAGGAATAAACTATTCATTTTGTTCAGCTTAACAAGCTGCTTCTTATAGAACAACGTTAGATATGTATTAATAAAATAATTGATAATATAGTCTATCTCTAAATTATATGTTGATAATCTGTCTTTAAGTAAACATATATTCAAATTTCACTAAGTGCTTAAATATTTCAAAAGAGACTATTGTATGCATGAGTGATAAAAACATACTTTAAGAACAAGTGTCTAAAAACATGCCTGATCCACTATGCAAGAACAGGTCATTTTTAAATGATGGGTCTTTCTCTTGACTGAAATATCAGAAGACTTTTAATATGTCTGCAAGGAGAAAGTTTGAGAAACAAAGAATGTGGCCCTTCCTCTAAAGACTTCAGCAATGTCTTATCATGGATCCTGGATTTATACATGTGGAAACTGATGACATTAAGAAACTTGCCTAAAGGGAGTCCTTCACTAGAGCTGGGAAAAAAATCTTCCATCTTGTGCCGCAATCCTGACTGTGTTGACATAAGCCAGGCTCTGCACACTGTTTTGTAAGTGTAATGCTAACATAATGTTAGCAAACAATAAAGCAACATCTGCTACAGACATGGCCAGGGAAATCAGTTTTTTAAAAGCACAAAATGATCTGGGAGAGAGGGGGTAAATCTGAAAAAGATGCACGCTATGGTTGCTAACAATTTTTATCAGAGACTTACAGAGAAATGTTCATCCCCCCAAAATGACTCTGGGAACATCTGAGCCACCACAATGATTCCTGCACAAAACCTTCGTATCCCTTGTTTCTAAATAGCCTGGTTTTCTTGTTATTTGACATGGACACAGCTTTACTGAAATGACGAGAGGAGAGAGGGAGCTGTGTTTCGTGTTGGGGAACGGTATATTGAAATAAATGCTGAAATAAAAAAATAAATAAGCCTGGCATCAAAAGAGTGGCTTAAAGAATATTCCCCCATAATGTTTCCATAGAAAAAAAGTAAGCATGTCATTTAGATCATTGCTAGAATATTAAATGGCTACCACAGGCTTTTCACAGTTTGGATAAAGTATGTAACCAAATCCTAACACTCATTATGAAAACACATATGGAAAATGCTTTTCCATTTAGAGCAAATAATCTAGAAGCACAGTTTTAGCCACTAGAATGTGTCCCTATGAATATGACACCTGAGCCCCAGACTGCAGTGAGGCTTTCATTTGTCACCCAAGAGCTAGGATTTTGATTTTGTTTCCAATTCCTCACAAGGCTCCATTTTGAAGCTCTTAGGCAAGAGGTGATGAGGAGACAGCATTGTATTCATGAAGATTTCAACAATGTGGAGGTGCCACTGCTTGACTTATTTTGCCACTCACGGATGCATTATATACTGCAGAAAGTTTCCTGCATACAGCAAGTTCGTTAGCACTAAAGATGTTCTTATGTCTGTGCATTTATATGTGTGGGTACATTCATACATATAATTTTTTGGTGGAAATGCATACCTTTTCTAGACAACAAGATGAATCTGAATATTATCAATTACTTATGCACTTTGATATACAATTATAGTCAGATATCTTAAGAATTTATTTCTCATATACAGAATTCTTTAGCCGAAGAGAATTAGGCTTAAAATCTGAGAAAGACAATAGCAGTTAATTATATAAAATACAGTGTGCCAGATTCTATCATCACCAATTTACTAGCCATGAGAAATACACTTTGGAAACTTTGTCAATTCTTTTTTACTTTATTTTATTTTTTAAATTTTAAGTGAGAGGAGAGGTGATAGTAAGACAGACTTCTGCATGAATTCCTGGGGGTGGGGGGATCCACCCAGCAACCCCTGTCTGGGGCTGATGCTTGAATCCACCAAGTTATTTTTAGCACTGAGGCTGATGTGCTTGGATCAACTTAGTGCCCAGGGCCACACTCAAACCAATCAAGCCACTGGCTGTGGGAGGGAAAGAGAGAGAAAAGGGGAGAGGGAGGTGGGAGGAGAATCAGATGGCTGCTTCTCTTGTGTACCCTGACCAGGAATTGAACCTGGATGTCCATATGCAGGGCACTAGCTCTATGCACTGAGCCACTGCCCTGGGCCTCTTTGTCAATTCTTTAAGGCCACTAATACATTAGTGTACTAATAGTTCTAAGAATTGATGTGACTATTACAAGTGCTAATTTGCAATTTAGAATAAGTTATCTAGTGGCTTAATCTAGCCCAGTATGGTGTCATTGCCCGAGTCAGATAGTTGTTTTCTTGAGGAATTTCAGGCAACAGTAAGAGAAGGGGTTCTACCTAGCCATCTTTTGGTCATTTATTGATTCCTTTATTTGACACTTTGTTTTTTCAAGTGTCCTTCTCTGAGCTAGAAACTGTTTTATGTGCTGGTATAATGAGTAAGTTCATCTTTTATTATTTATTTATTTATTTGCATTTTTCTGAAGCTGGAAATGGGGAGAGACAGTCAGACAGACTCCCGCATGTGCCCGACCGGGATCCACCCGGCACGCCCACCAGGGAGTGACGCTCTGCCCACCAGGGGGCGATACTCTGCCCCTCCGGGGTGTCGCTCTGTTGCAACCAGAGCCACTCTAGCGCCTGGGGCAGAGGCCAAGGAGCCATCCCCAGCGCCGGGCCATCCTTGCTCCAATGGAGCCTCACTGCGGGAGGGGAAGAAAGAGACAGAGGGGGAGGGGTGGAGAAGCAGATGGGCACTTCTCCTGTGTGCCCTGGCCGGAATCGAACCCAGGACCCTTGAATGCCAGGCCGACGCTCTACCACTGAGCCAACCGGCCAGGGCCAAGTAAGTTCATCTTTTAAGAGCTTATATTTTATTGAGGGAGACAAAATAATAAACAATTAATAGACAAGAAGAAGATGATTTCCATTAATGATGAATGATACAAAGAAAATTACGTGGGTCAACTTTTTCTGAGACAGGAGTCAGGCAACCCTTCTGAAGAACAATATTTGAACTGAGCTCTGAACAGAAAATATAAACCAGCTTCCTAAAGGTCTGAGAAGGAGAGTGTTCCAGGCAGTGGGGACACAGTTTCAGGCCCGAGGCAAGACTACCCCTAGAGAGACAGCCAGGCCTGAGTGGTGAGCAGGAAGGGGTCAGAGGATGAGGGCAGATAGATGAGAGGGGGCTTGGTTTTATAGATTATGGTGAGGAGTCTGGCCTTCTGTGAAAAAATAGCAACAATAACAACACTGGAGGGTTTTAAGTAGGCCACAGGCTTGACTTATGTTTTGAAAGATCACCCTGATTATTGTGTGGAGAACATTGACAAGGGACAGAAGGAGAAACAAGAACTCAGGATGAGAGTCTATTGACGTTTACCCTAGAGGGATAAAAGTTGCAATAGAGAGGTTGGTGGATGGGATGGGTATGTGTTTTGTAGGTAAAAAAAGAAAAAGCTGGATATTGGGTTAAGGGTAAAAGCACAATCTCAAATGGCTTGAACATCTCAGTGCGTTTGGGTGCTATTTTCTAACGTTGTAAGCTGGAGAAAGGGTAGGGTGTGGTGGGGAAGTAGCGAGTGATGGTGGGCTGGGCGAGAATGCAAAGTTTGGTTGGTTAAATCCCATCTGAGATGTTGGTGAAACATTCTGATTGAGGTTAGTGATGGGGGGGGGGGGGATAGGAGGGCTATTGATTAGCTAATCAATAAATAGAACACTAGTAAAAGACAGCGGAGCTCCCAAGGAAGTCCAAAGCATCCTTTCCCAAAGCCTTGAAAGCCTGAAGTCGGAATTCCTAAAGCAACTTCCTCCTCTGACTTATCTTTAAAACCCTTGCCTTACTTTCAAATCCTCTGGGTGATCCAAGAGGAACGAGAGCCTGGGGTTAATGAATTAAGGACAATTGGGAAATGTTCATAAACTCAACTATAAAAGTACAATTACAGCACACTATCCCCACCCATCCCTTCCAGTGCGCCTCCCCGACCAGCCTGGTTTTCTTTAATCTATTTTAAACTGCATCCCAGTGACAAATGTGCAAGGAAGAGAGCTGGTTGTTCTTGTATTGCTCATTCCACTCATCCTGCCAGGAGAACAAGCTATATGTTTGTTACAAACCAGTAGAACTTTGGGTGGGAAATGTTTCTTTCCTCCTGTTATCAGAGTGCAGCCAGACTTAAAGAAGACCGTTTATCTCTTAGTTATTTGGTATTCTAAACACGTGGGTGTGGACTCCCCACCTGGCCGTGGCTTGCCTAATTGTGACCAAGTTTGTCCCAATTATGTTGCTTAAATGCTGGAGAGATGATATTTTTTTGGCAGTTCTACCAGAAGCCCAGTGCTTAGGTCAGAATATTAATAGTATTAGACAAATTTGTAAAGGACAGAACTGACATTTTTAAAGAATGTTAACAATAAAGCAAAAGGAGTGCTTTAGAAATGAATATAACAAACTCAGAAATGAGCTTGGTCCTTGAGAGAATTATTAGAGAAAAAGCTAAATCCAAAGCATTAAAAAAGTAGGGGAAAAATGGCTTACAGGAACAGTTGGCTGCATAGATGAACATTCTCTTTTTAACTTGACATTTCTCATTTTTGATCAAAATTTGTTTATTATTATGGAAATAAAATTGTAGGCTTTGGAGGCACAGACCTGGGTCACATCCAATCTTTGCTATATTCTGGGTTTTTGACATTAAAAAGCATTTCTTTGCGTTTTTCGTGTCCTCATCTAAAAATTGGAGAAATTATAACAGCCTCTAAAAATATGCATGCTTTGAATCCAGCAATTTACTTCCAGGAATTTCACTGAAGGAAATGATCACAGAAATCCACAAAGACTTATCTATAAAGAAAGTTCACTTGGAGCATTGACATATTAGAATTCTTTGGGTAGATTATGACACATTCACATTCAGGAATACCAAACAATGAGTAAAGATAATTTAGTGACACGAAAGACTGTTCATAATATAATAAGTGAAAAATGATGAAGTTATGCACTCTGTGATTAACTTTGGGGGGAAGAGAATATTTATAGACTCACACATAAAAGAAAGTCTAGACCAATAAACAGGGTCATGTCTATGGTGGTTACATCTGAGTGGTAAGACTCAGAGGAGTTTTGGTTTCTTCTCTCCACTCTTCTAGATTTTTCAAACTTCCCTCAATGAACATGTACTAATTTTATAATTGTTGAAGAAATATTAAATGGGAACACTGATATCCACCTTATAGATATGTGGTGAGAATTCAATTAGGTGAGAAGACTTATGAAATACACTTAGCTTAGGGCCTGGCATTTGGTTGTCATTTTCAATTATTTTTACCCAATGTAATCACTCATCAGGGCTTTGTCTCACAATGATTTTTGACTTAAAACAAAAAAAAAAATTATGCGTTAGCCAGTGAAAATTTCTCCCCATGAAGGCTATTGAAAAGAAATTGCAAGCTGAGAAGGCAATTGCAAAAGAGGTGTACCCGAAATGCTCTGAGCACTGGGGGAGACACGGAAATCAGCCTTTAAACGTAAGGTGACTAACTACTTCGGAGTATTTATCTGGACATATAAGTTTAGGGTTGTTTGTATAAAACCCTGTCATTACTGTATAGCCACATAGGGTACCTAGACAGACGGAACAATATCTAACTCAAAGTGAGCAATTAGTCTGTCATGATAAATGCCCCCTCTCCTTCAGGCTGATAAAGAGTGTCTGGTCAGAGCCTCCTGTGTCATCCTGAAATGGTGCACACGAACCCTGCTGCTCTCTCTCAGCGATGTTCTTCATCCTGCAGAAATGTGGAGGGAAGCTTTTATGAGTGTGGTTGAAAGATAGCGCATATTATCCCTCTCCCTCTTCCTGGACTAGTTATCCTCCTTGAGGGCTGTGCTCCTCTCCCACCACCCAGATTTCTCTCTCTCTCTCTCTCTCTCTCTCTCTCTCTCTCCCCTCTCTCTCCTCTCTCTCTCCTCTCTTTCTCCTCTCTCTCTTCTCTCTCTCTCTCCTCTCTGTCCTCTCCTCCCCCTTCTCTCTCTCTCTCTCTCTCTCTCACACACACACACACACACACACACACACACACACACACACTCCTCTCTTCCCCTATCCCCCCATCCCCGCCTATCTCCTTTTCCATATGTTGTTAGGAGCTCCTCCCCTCTCTTTCTTTTTTAATCTCTGTGTTAGCATTTACCACAGAATATTGTAAACACTAGTTTGCTTATCTCGCTCCTGAACTGGAGAGATCTGCCATTTTTTCTTCCATTTCTCAGAGCCTTCCTTTCTTCACCTTAGTTTTCCATTGGCGAAGTGAGGACAGAATGCCTCATTTAGAGGTTTGTTGTGGGCATTCCCTTGCGTAATGGAAGTAGGGTTCCTGGCACATGTGAAGCATCCAATAATGGGAGCTATTATAATGATCAATTATATTATTGATTTATTTATGTAGCCTCAGGGCTTGGCATAGTGCCTGATATGTGATGGGGGAGAAATAAATTTCTGGTGAGTGAATGAATGAATTTATAGGTTTACAGAATATGGTTTTAAAATAAAAGAATGTCTTTTTTGTTGTGTTTATCGACTTGAGCAACAAAACCTCATGCTTTCCGTTCTCATTTCTTTCTTCAAATAACCTGTCTGGTGCCCATCCTTGGAAAACCAGTGGCTATATGTGTAGAGTCTATTAACTATTAATTCCCTTGCTCATCACCACCTTAATCTACCTAGTTTATTGTCCAGGGACTGGTTTTCCTTAGTTTTGTTAACCTCTTAACGTTCTCTTTAAACCCAACAACTAAGTCCTGGCTGCAGTAATTGGCTCAGGATGAAATCAGCTGTCCCCCTCAGTCCAGACTGTGTCCTGTCTGCAAGCTCCAGTCTAGCCACCTCTCTCAGTGCTGGTGAAACCTGTCAGCCCCTTGGCGTTGCACCTCCTATCTTTCCCCTACTTCCTTTGAGGAAGATGCTTGTGAGTTATTTTAAGCCAATGAATCACTGTGGGAGTTTAGTGCTATTTTTAAGCCTTTGAGGAGCAGTAGAGAAGGAACAAATTAGGGATGTGAACCATCTTTACCAAATTATCCCACAGAAACTCTAAGTTTGTGCTAGGTTTTTAGCATATTAAGATAGTATACATAATTGGGTCACTGTGGTCAGATGCTAAAATACTATGTCACTTAGTAGCAAAATGCCTTCCAGTGCAGGTGAGACATATCAGAAGCCATCTGCTGCTGAAGAAAACACCATCCTTTCTAATTATCTTCTGCAAAAACTGCTTTCCTTCTTTGCTGTTCTTTGCCTGGGTGTGGAACTTTGTCCTCTTTCAGTAGGACGGCTGTCTCTGTGTTGTCATCAGACTTCTTGCTTCTCACCAGACCTTGCCTATAGGTAGTCCGCTGCCAAGGCTTCTCTTCTGCAAAGCTTGTGTGGTGGCTTTAGGGCCTGTGGGGAGCAAACCTATGTAAGCAGATCACAAGGTAAGAACCCTCTCGATTGATTCCCATTTGTTTTTGAAACTTTCCTGAGCTCCCAGCCCAGAAACCAAAGGATAGTTCCCCATCAAAAACCCTGCCCGTTCCAAGAGGTCTTCCCAGGTCAATAAGAACATAGATATTTTTAAAATCTTATCTCCACTCTTTTAGAACGTCATGTTGATTGTTCCTATCTGAGTTATTTATCTACTACTCTCTGCTCCCTCTTTCTTACCCACTTGTATGTAAGTCTGTGCCATCTTGATTAACTGTGCTGCCTCATTTCATCAACTCTATGTCCCTATCACCCTTGTTCAGGGCATTATTCCAGTAATAGATTATGCACAGTTAGAATGTAATTTTCTCTTTCATTCTTTTTTTCCTTCTTTCTTTTTCTTTCTTTCTTTTCTTTTTCTTTTCTTTTCTTTTCTTTTCTTTTCTTTTCTTTTCTTTCTTTCTTTCTTTCTTTCTTTCTTTCTTTCTTTCTTTCTTTCTTTCTTTCTTTCTTTCTTTCTTTCTTTTCCTTCCTTCCTTCCTTCCTTCCTTCCTTCCTTCCTTCCTTCCTTCCTTCCTTCCTTCCTTCCTTCCTTCCTTCCTTCTCTCTCTCTCTCTCTCTCCTTTGGCAATCAGTGAAACACCAAGTATAATTACCACTTAATAAATGCTTTTCTGTTGAGGATGAAATGTTCTTTCATAATTACAGGCTGTGCTTTCCTGTAATCCAGGTACAGTAGGTCATGGGGAAACAATAGTGGGATGTTCAAGTTGATGAAATCTGGAGTCATATCTTTATTATTATCACACTGAAAACTTGGATATATTTTAAACAATTTATTTATATATTCCACACCAGCTACTATCAAGGGCCAGGAGTAAAAATAAGTCCACATTTTTCATCATGGATTGTGGAGTTTGGATGAAGACAAAGAACTTGCTAAAATGCCAAGATTTCTTCAACCTACAGGGAAATCACTACTCCCTACAAAAGGTAACATATACTGACTTTCTTTTTCCAGTGAGGACACCAGATTTTTCTCTGTATATATATTTTTCTCTTGACATGTGATATATTGAGAAAATCTACCACTCCATTTTGGAGATGATGTTATCATCACTGATTTCACAGGGTAAAAAGGGGACTGCACTTTGTTGCTGTCATTCTTGTAACTGAAACGACACTGGCACCGGTGGACCAGGGGACTGATGTTTTATCCAGACTTATCAGTAGGAATAGGAGCAGGGGAGATTTTAAATGAAGAGTTTAGGGGCACCCAAGAGCACTTTTGCTTTTTAAAGAAGGAAACTGGTCCTTAAAGAGGCGACACTCTTTAGATGGCTAACATATTATAAACCCCAGCCCTTGGATCCCAGACTAATGACCTTTCCAGTAAACTGCACTGCCTCTTGGAACTCTTAACACTGACAGTAGGGCAGGACTTATGGGGGTTGAGAAATTGGTTCCAAGTTTTGCCTATTTTTATAAAAGTTTTCATGGTGCTTCACTGATGCTTACACTTTTACCAGAGCTGTTATTGCAGACATAATCAGTATGTACTTGTATATATGAAACACACAGGCCTGATGTGTAAAGAAATGAGGCCCTGTAGTCTGACCAGGTGGTGGCACAGTGGAGGGAGCATCGGACTGGGACACAGAGGACCCAGGTTCGAAACCCCAAGGTCTTCGATTTGAGCACAGGCTCATCCGGCTTGAGCAGGGGCTCACCAGCTTGAGTGAGGGGTTGCTGGCTTGAGCATGGGATCATAGACATGACCCCATGGTTGCTGGCTTGAGCCCAAAGGTCACTGGCTTGAGCAAGGGGTCACTCAGTTTTCTTTAGACCCCCAGTCAAGGCACATATGAGAAAGCAGTCAATGAACAACTAAGGTGCCACAACGAAGAATTGATGCTTCTCATCTCTTTCCTTTTCTATCTGTCTATCCCTATCTGTTCCTCTGTCTCTGTCAAAAAAAAGAAAAAGAAAAAAAGAGAAAAAATGAGGCACTGTAATGAAAACTTTCGTACTGAATAAGGTTGAACCGTCACTAACCTGGCCTGTAGGTTTCTGTGAATGTAGAAAATGAAATAAGATGGCAGCAGATATTTGATGCGGGGAAGAAGGATTAAAGGTTGGAAAAAGGTGGCGGAAGGACAGGTATTGAACTTTCTTTCCTTTCTTTTTCTTTTCTTTTTTTATTTAGACAATTACATTTAACAGGTGATATTGGTCAATCAGAGTACATAAATTTAGAGAAAACATCTCCACATCCTTTGAACAGTTGATTATGCTGTATACCCATCACCCAAAGTCGATTCATCTCTGTCACCCATATTTTGTTTTTCTTGAAGCCCCTCCCCTTCCCCATCTCTCTCTCTCTCCTCCCTCCCCTTCCCCCTGGTATTGAGCTTTCTGTGCCTTTGTAGGCCATGTGATTCCAGCAGCTGTGCTCTGGACTCTCTGGCAGAGAGAGGTCACCCTCTCTTTCCTTTTATTGTCTTATTCTCATCCCTTTACCCCTCAGTAGAGTTCCAGAAGTTCTTTCTTCAGTCAAGTGGAAGAGATAATACCTCAGTTCCTGAAAAAAACCTTAAAAGATAAAAAAAAATATTATTTGTAAATCTTTATTGATCTTATTTCCTATTTCTTGTAGGGACAAGTCTATTGCGATGGTTGACTGGTCTATTGAAAACAAAATATCCCCAAACCTTTTGTAAATGCTCCCTCTTTCTCTTTGGAGTAAATCCTGCCGGGCCTTGGCTGTGTCCCTGACACCTTGTGGTTCACAGGGCTCCTGTACTTATCACCACAGGCCTACTGGGGTGAGGCTGACCCTACTTCCTTGCTCACCAGCATTATACAAGGTCCTCCCCTTAGTTCTACTTTTCAGGGCAATGATTTGCCCCAAAGCACAAGTTTCCCTTCCCAAGAGTCTTTAAAATGTATCTCTCTCTTCCAAAATTATGGGAACCTTAATTTGTAATAAAATTACACGAATGAGTTGTGGTGAATTTTTGGCAGGATCTAGAAAATAATGGTTTCATTTAAACATGAATCACTAAAACACTGCTTTCTTAATGTAATTAACTTCAAGCAGCCCTTTTTGTTAGAATTAAGAGATTTCCTCCACAAATCTCTCTGTCTTACACAGAATTCTCATATGGAGGTCTAGGGACTATAGCACTGAAAATTATTTTAACAAATCTTCTTTTCTCTCAAACATAGAATGAAGATGCATCCCCTCTCATTATCTTTTCAAAGAGATCTTCTCAGGTTCCCGGGTAATTCATGGACTGATTAAGACATGCATAATAAGTAAATATATCAAAGGTGAAAAAAAGAAAAAAGCTGAAGAATATAATTTCCATTGGCTGAGATTTTTTAGTAACCACTTGAGGTGCTTGGAGACTGCTATTGTTTAATGCAGAGGGTACCAGGCTTGTGAGTTTTGCTGGGACAAGAGCTTCATGTGAACTCTGGTCCTCTTATTCTAAACGGGACAGCCACGGGGTGCATTTGGGGTAGTGAGCCCAGAGATGGGTGGAGAGAGCGATGGTGTAACGAAACATCACGGGGAGCTTTGCTTTGCTGTGCTATCAATTGTTAGATAAAATTGCTTTTAAGTCACACAAAGAATTAGTAACATTATTTTCAAACAATGTTTATTTTTAAACACAAATAGACTTGACAGTGTTTGAGATGCTAAAGGAAGGGAAATTGCTCTCCCCTTGGAAAACTTAAAGTTTAAAAGACAACGTGACTGGCAGCCGGATTAGTAGCTTTTATTTCCCTTTTCCAAATAAAGGAAATTAAAAGACTTTTACCTTTTTATGCTCAGCACCCTGAAACTGATTCTTTCTTTCTGTTGTTAGTGTTTGGAAATGAGGAAAAGTATGGAGGTGGAATGACTGTACTTTTTTTGGAGAGGAAAACAAGGCAGCTGATTAGATAAAATAAGGCTGATTGGAGAAGGAGCTAGGGTAAGTTCACAAGTTCAATATTTTTTTCATTTAGGGTGGGTGGACCAGCTATAAAATATTAAGATTTCTCATGTTAACACAGTTCATGTTTCCTATTAAGAAATACTGTAATAATTATTGGGTTTCATTCCATCTTTTAAGTAGGGGCTTGTGGGATGCTTACACTTCATTTGGGATGCCTAAACTTCATATGGGATGCCTTTCATATTGAATGATGTCCAAGGAGTAGAGTAAAGCTTGAAATCACTATTGCCCCTATAATAAAGATAAGTGCACAAAATGGAATTGGTTTTAAAAGCTACTTTAAAAAAAATGTCATTTATTGATTTTAGAGAGAGAGAAAGAGAAAAATGAAGGGGAGGAGCAGGAAGCATCAACTTGTAGTAGTTGCTTCTTGTATGTGCCTTGATGGAGTAAGCCAGGGCTTTGTACCGGCAAACCTAGCATTCCAGGTCAACACTCCATCCACTGCACCACCACAGATCAGGCTCAAAAGCTACTTTAAGAAAATAATTTTGGGGGCCCTGGCCGGTTGGCTCAGTGGTAGAGCATCAGCCTAGCGTGCAGAGGACCGGGGTTCAATTCCCGGCCAGGGCACACAGGAGAAGTGCACATTTGCTTCTCCACCCCTCCGCCGCGCTTTCCTCTCTGTCTCTCTCTTCCCCTCCCGCAACCAAGGCTCCATTGGAGCAAAGATGGCCTGGGCGCTGGGGATGGCTCTGTGGCCTCTGCCTCAGGCGCTAGAGTAGCTCTGGTCGCAACATGGCGACGCCCAGGATAGGCAGAGCATCGCCCCCTGGTGGGCAGAGCGTCGCCCCATAGTGGGTGTGCCGGGTGGATCCTGGTCGGGCGCATGCGGGAGTCTGTCTGACTGTCTCTCCCTGTTTCCAGCTTCAGAAAAAAGAAAAAAAAAAGAAAAAAAAAGAAAATAATTTTGGCCCTGGCCGGTTGGCTCAGCAGTAGAGCGTCGGCCTGGCGTGCAGGAGTCCTGGGTTCGATTCCTGGCCAGGGCACACAGGAGAAGCGCCCATCTGCTTCTCCACCCCTCCCCCTCTCCTTCCTCTCTGTCTCTCTCTTCCCCTCCCACAGCCGAGGCTCCATTGGAGCAAAGTTGGTCAGGGTGCTGAGAATGGCTCTGTGGTCAGGCGCTAGAATGGTTCTGGATGCAACAGAGCGACACCCCAGAGGGGCAGAACATCGCCCCCTGGTGGGCATGCCAGGTGGATCCCAGTCGGGTGCATGCGGGAGTCTGTCTGACTGCCTCCCCATTTCCAGCTTTGGAAAAATGGAAAAAAAAAAAGAAAAATAAAATAATTTTATTTATTTTTTATTAGGGTAAACACATACAGAATATGTAATTCAAAAGCATATACAATGAGAAGTCAATTTTCCTTCAACGACCATCCCATAATCATCTAGTTTTTCACCTAAAAGACAATATTGTTGTTCTGGAGTTGGTCTATTAGAGGCTTCTTTTAAAAACATTTTTTAAATCCTCTAATAACATCAGGTCATTAAGTTCAAATATTGCTACCAGGAATGTTGTTTGGCCCCTTTTTAACAGGAGGAACGGGTGTAACCTCCAATTTTCTTTAGAAAATGGCAATGCCTCTTACCAACCCGGAAAGGTAGGTACAGCCAACTTCACTTCCCAGATGAGGAGAACTGTGAGTCAAGGATACTGTGTTATTTTCCCACTCAAACAGGTTGTTACTGGTAGAAGCAGGTGTAGTCATACTTGGCCAGCACGGAAGTCTCTCTGGTACCAGTTAGACTTCTCCAGTGTGGGGGAAAATTGGTTTTCCTGTTTTGAAGTCATGTTCCAAATGAGCTTGTAAGAAAACTTCAATATTATACTACCAATGTGCAAAGTTCCAGCAAAATACTGGGTGCGTGAATACAAATACACACTGGTCCACAACCCATCATGACCTCTTCACATCTCCCTGCCCAATTTTGATGGCAGGTTTAATTGTTGCCATGATTCACGTATTCTCAGGAAGGAAGGCTGGGCTTGTCTCTTCTACTTAGCCACAGTAACACATATTAAGAAAGGAGATGGTTCAAGGCAGACTTTTTGCAAGTGCCAGGCAATTGGTCATCATTGTTGGTGGTTCATATATGCAAATTTGCCATGCCTGTCTCCGAACCCCAATGCACCCATTCCTACCTTCAAGTAATACTCTGGCAGCTCAACCATGAGGTGTCTGAGGTTGTCAGGGGCTCTTTCTGTTTCCAGATAGGTTTCACTGGTTTGGGGATTCTTGCGCATATCTGGGTTTGCTTATACATGGCCTGATTCTTTTTTAGGTTTTCTGCATATTTGACCATGATGGACATACAGCAATTATTTTAGAATCACTTTTTATTTTTATTTTTATTTATTTTTTATTTGCATTTTTTGCATTTTTCTGAAGCTGGAAACAGGGAGAGACAGTCAGACAGACTCCTGCATGCGCCCGACCAGGATCCACCCGGCACACCCACCATGGGGCGACGCTCTGCCCACCAGGGGGCGATGCTCTGCCCATCCTGGGCGTCGCCATGTTGCGACCAGAGCCACTCTAGCGCCTGAGGCAGAGGCCACAGAGCCATCCTCAGCGCCCGGGCCATCTTTGCTCCAATGGAGCTTTGGCTGTGGGAGGGGAAGAGAGAGACAGAGAGGAAGGCACGGCGGAGGGGTGGAGAAGCAAATGGGCGCTTCTCCTGTGTGCCTTGGCCGGGAATTGAACCCGGGTCCTCCACACGCTAGGCCGATGCTCTACCGCTGAGCCAACCAGCCAGGGCTAGAATCACTTTTTAAATGACGACCATAAATAGTTTCTGAAGCATTAACAAGAGGACATGTTGTTCCCCATTTTCCCCATGTCACTTTGAATTGTCATTAATAATTGGTTTGCATTATTTGTATGCTACTACCCCCACTCTCCAAGGGTAATAATTTTGGCATTATTTTTAGTCTGTGTGTATTGTTTTGAAAATGACCAAGGAGAGGAAGAGTACTTTTTTAAAGGAGATTCTTTAAAAGCATGGGTTTATCATCTATTTTTACAAAGAATTAAGTGTTCTGATGATTATCCCTGCCCAGTTGCGGGAGTCTGTCTGACTGTCTCTCCTGCAACACTGGAACATTCCTTAGAGCTCTAAACAGGCACCTAAAAATCAAAGCCCACAATTATCAATGTATCCTCGATGTCCTTTTCTCCCCTTGTTCTAATAAAGCACAGAAACACATCTGACCCAGACTAGTATTTCTTCGGATTAGAGTACTAAGCTTTTAAATTGCTTTGTAACTATATTAAGGTTTGTTGAAAACACTATTAATTTTTTTCTTCTCTCAGTCAAGTGAGAAAGAACGTTCTAGAAAGTAATATTTCTCATTTGTGATATGCAAAGAGACATTGTATGGAGCATCTCAATTCTCCCCCAAGGAAGAATTGACAAGAAGGTGACAGGGGATTTGTCATAGAAACCTGGGACCACAATCATTGGTAGTTGAGGCCAGGCAACACTGGAGTCCTTTCTACAGGCTACCATGGAAGAGGGGTCCTGGGGGAGAGGCCACGCCTGCCTTCACCATCAGAGCCAGACCACTGATTTGTGGTGTGAAAGCTCTGATTTTTGCATACAGGACAAATCATTTTCAAGCATGCTCTGGTAGGATGTTCTTGTTTGATGTTATGGACTGAATGTATCTTCCCAAGATTTATATGCTGAAGCCCTAACCTCCAATATGACAGTATTGCAAGTAGGGACATTGGAAGGTAATTATGTTTAGAAGATGTCATAGGATAGGACCTTTTATAATGGGACTAATGCCCTTATAAGAAAAGAAAGAGGGACTATAGCTCTCTCTCTCTCTCTCCCTCTCTCTCTCTTTTTCTTCCACATGAGGATACAGTGAGATGTTCATCGGCAAGCCAGGGAGAAGGCCCTCACGGGAACTGAATCAGCTGGCATCTTGATTTCGGACGTCCCAATCTCCAGAACTAAACTACATAAACTAATTAAGGGAGTCCCTGGTGTTTAAGTCACTGCGTCTGTGACATCCTTTTATAGCAACCAGAGCTGACTAAGACAACTGCATACTTTAATGCTACTCCAACAGTGAAATTTTAACTTATCATTTTAGCCCTTTACTCAGTGTTGCTGAGTTATTTAGTGGAGATAGTTATTTTTCTAACATTTCAAGTTCCAAGACTGGTGTAGGTCTTCCTAACCAGGCGTAGTTAGTTTTCTTTATTACATTTCTCTGAACATTCATTCATAGCACTTGATCACCAACACTGGCTCCCATTAGTTCATTGCTTCTCTTTTGTCTATGCTTCTCCACTGGAACCTTAGCTCTCTGATGGTCAGGATTTGTTCCCTTTTTTCCCCTCTGCATCTTCAACAGCTAGCAGAGTGCCCAGCACCACAGGTGCTGAATACATGACTGAGTAACGTGTATAGCTGGGGTGTGAAGAAAGTCAGTAGATGAGAGTATCTTGAGTCAGTGTTAGTTTGGTCCCTGAAAAAAAAAAAAAAAAAAAGGAATTCTTTGGATGATGTTTCTTCCATGATATCTCTTTCCATCCCCCTTTCCTTTCCTTGTTTGGATGCTGTCAAACTCATTTTCTTGCTTTGCTTTAAACTGACCCATGTCAAAAAACTAAAAAAATAAGACGGAGTCAGCAAAAAAGATTCCTCAAAACCCTGAAGGAGCTAATAGAGGGAATTGAGAAACTGCTTGACCACAACTGTAATATCAAACACATTACAATTTGTACTCAGAACCAAGAAGAAATCTAGCACAGAGCCACAAGATAATGCCCTCTGACTCTCCTCTGTTTGAGGCAGACTACAGAGCTAGGATCATTGAATATTTACATCAAGAAAAGAAGGAGAAAAGATTTCTTCATTAAGCAATTAGGAGCCCTAATTGCCTTGTATTAAGATGTAAATTTGCATAAAGATAAGGAGAAAATGGTGGGTGGAGTATATGTAGATTTTTATAATGTATTTGATAATCCAATTTTTAGTGGAGCACCCCAATGATCTTACTGGTGGAAAGAGGATGATTAGTCACAGTTGAGGAACCAACTTGAAAACAGGCAGTGATGAAAAGTGTAGTAAACCAGTGGTCCCCAACCTTTTTTGGGCCATGGACCGGTTTAATGTCAGAAAATATTTTCATGGACCAGCCTTTAGGGTGGGACGGATAAATGTATCACGTGACCAAGACAAGTGTCAAGAGTGAGTCTTGGATGTAACAGAGGGAATCTGGTCATTTAAAAAAAAATAAAACATCGTTCAGACTTAAATATAAATAAAACAGAAATAATGTAAGTTATTTATTCTTTCTCTGCAGATCGGTACCAAATGGCCCATGGACCGGTACCGGTCCGTGGCCCGGGGGTCGGGAACCACTGTGGTAAACAATTTCAGATGGGGAAATAAATGGAAAGGGAGCCGTGTACAACCCCCTGTTTTACAAAAATTATTTATAAATGAGTTTTAGTTCCTAAATCTGTGAATGACACAAAATTGTCTTTGGAAAAAGAAACAGGTCCTTAAAAGGTAAACAAAACAATAGTTTAGGAGTAGCCTAACTATTCCAGTACCCAAAACAGAGAAACGTCTCTTCCATAGTACTCATATAGAAAATAATATGGAACATATTATGTCCTCAATAGCATTTTTACAGTTAATAAATGATGTTTTATGGGATTGTGTTTATGCTATTCTTCAACAGATAAATACTTCAATGTCAAAGTTTAATGCTTACCATTTATTCTTAAAAATCAGGAAGCACAAGAGTACTCATACATCATTAAATGTATCAGATTGACTAAAAAGTTTTTTTGGTAAAGGGGCAAGGTAAGAAAAGATAAATGTAGAAGGTTGATAAATCTGTGTAAGTGAGGGTAAAACTGACAACTAGAACATTGGAGAGGTTTTCAGTAATAGCAAAAACTAATATTTATCAAGAGCTCACCATCTACTGCTTACTGTTCTAAGCACTTGACTTTTTTTTTTTTTAGCCTCCTAACCACCATATAAAGTTGATGCTTTTATTATCCTCATTTCCTTAGTAATAAAGCTCAGATAATTCACTGGTCCAAGATTATACAGCTAGTGAGTGTTGGAGGTGGATTTAAACCCAGGGAACCTGATTCAGAGCTTGTGTGTCTTCCCACCACTCTAAGGGACCTCATCAAATACATAAAAGATGAGGGCACTAGAAACCAGGAAAGATATTGAAGATCCAGAATAGTTTTCATTGAGAAAACTCTTCCAAGAAGAAATGAGAAAGAAAGAAAAAAAGAAAGAAAAAGAAAAAACCCCAGAGTATCAAGAAGAGTGCTGAAAAAACAAAACAAATGTTGATTCTATTGGTTTAAAAAATTAGAATGCATTTACACCTGCATTTTTGTTGGCAGTTCTGGTCAAATTAATCTAAGAGGGAATCAATAGATTGGCTAAATAAATAAAATAAAATAAAAAATCATGGTCAGAGATTGAAGGGACGTTTGGAGAAAGACTTTATTTTCAGAAGAAAGGTTGAGAAAAAGATGAGATTAATATATATGAAATCATATCCAACAGGACTGCAGTGGATGCAAAAATTATCCATGAAATTGCTGTCAAATAAATGTAAAACACGAAAAGAATGCGATGCTGTACTCATGTAGTAACCTGCCCATGGCATTGTTACCCCAAGTGTTAATGCATGCTGATTATGTGATATGTGTTGCTGTGTTAGCAACTTACTTAGAATAATTGTAAATAAGTCCTGAAAAGAGAGACGGATTCAGCCTCTGAGGGTGATGTCAGGGAAGGTCATTATGGGCCTTCCCCGGCCAAGGATTTCTCAAAAAAATAAAAGAGGGAAATAGAACTGAAGTGGTCAAATGTGGCTTTCAAGTCCCATAGACCTAAGTTTAAGTTCTGACTCTATGGTTCACCGAGAAGTTATTTAATCCCTCTGAGTTGTAGTTTCATCACCTGCCAACTGCATAGAACCATACTTCACTGGGCAATTGGGCTTGGCACATAATTGGCACTGAAAAAAAATGTTGGCTGTTATTATGATTAAGATGACCCCATGGATGTCTGTGTGAAGTGCTCAAAAAAGCCCTTCTCTTCCGTTGGGCTGAGGATGTTCAGGATTTTAATTTTATGTTACCCTGAGCTGAGATTCTCAGGCTCGGCTCAGACTTTCTGTTGTATCTCTGGGTGCATGATGGGAAATTGCTGTGCTCTCCCTTCCTCTTGGGAAAATATATACTTTTTTGGCATTCTCTTATAAGTGACAATAGCTTACATATTTATCTCTTGATGACCTTTTCTTAGTAGTTTACACTTATATATTGATTGCCTATACTGTATATACATCTTTGATGAATTTTGGGTTTTTTTGGTTACTTGGTTTGTTTCTGATGACCTTTTCATGCCTATAAAGTGAAAAGATAATGACATTGTGTGTTTGCCTTTCTTGTGAGACTGCATTTCTTTTGTTTGCCATTTCTTATCTTCTAGACTGAGAATCTTTGAGTCTAAGGTCCAAACATACTGTAAGTAAGAGCAACAACAATTCTCAAATCAGCTTTCTGCGGTGGAAATGACAAGCTGAATAAAAGACAAAGTAGCTTGTGCTTGTTATGACTCACATGTTGCCCAGAACTTCAGTTCCTGCCCCATTTTGTTTAAATCAAGCATGTCAGGTGATCTGGCCATTGGCCTGTGTGTGACACTCATGTCTATTTTGCTGAAGCGAGGCCAGCAGTCAAACCTGGAGAGCCTCACTCTGGGACTTCAGCTATGACAGTTGCCCAGGAAATTATATAGTAATTTATAAAATGATTTCTTAAATTTTAACATTTTTTATTTCCGAACAATGTCATTTTTTAATTTTTATTTTTTTCTGTTTGTTTTGTGAATAGGTGACTCTATTTCACTGACAGCAGTTAGGATTGACCTAAGAGAGAAACAGGAAGAAAGAAGCTGTCCAGAACTTTAAAATTATGCATTTCCACTTCCATCATATTTAGAGTTTCAAAGAAGTAAATAGAGAAATAATTTTTAAAAGGGAACACCAGTCAACAACAATTACAGTGGAAAGCAAATAGTTGATTGTAATGTCAGATTCTGACTACTACCTTGTTATTTTTATGAATTGACATCTACCTGAAAGACATAACTTTGGGGCTCTGGGCCAGTGGTTCAGCCCTGCACACACTGTGGTTGTAGGTTCGATCCCTGGTCAGAACACCTACAGGAAGCAATCAATGAGGGCACAAATAAATGGAACAACTAAGTGGAACAGAGAGTTGATGCTCCTCTCTCTCTTTCTCTCTCTCTTTCTCTTTCTCAAATCTATGGAAAAATTTAAAAAAAGATGTAACTTTGGGAAAACTTACAAAATTGAAAAAACATTGACAATAAAGCATGCTCACCCCATTCCTCTACCCTTCCCTCAGTTTCGTATTTTTCTGGCTACATTCACAAGAAAGGAATGAAAGGTCAACGAAGAACAACACAGTCTCCTCCAATCTTGAAAACTTCTCCAGACACTCTAGCCGGCGCGTACCTGGAGCCTGGGGCCCATCACTGTAAACTCCTTGTGTTGTTGCTTCTGTGTGTTTCTCAACAACAGTGTCTGAAATGCAATACACTCAGAAATGCAGTCAACATCCATGTTGGCTTAGATTTTTTTTTTAAAGGATGTTTTCAACCAACCAGGTAAACATATCACAGAGAATTTCAGCTACAAATTAAAGTGTACTTTGCAAGTGAGAGATGATTGGAACTACACTTCCATGACTCCTGTCTGTATTACCCGATGCACGCAGCTTTCCCCCTGTTATTCTTCACAATTACCCAAAATTGCCAAGGTCACCTTTCTGCACTCTTTTGCCTGCATTCACCCTTGTCTCTTAATGCTGGTTTTGAATCGTTTTATCATATCCAACAATAAGAAAGGGGCAAGTGAATAAAAAGCGAATAGGACCCTCCATTCAGAGGTGCTGAGCCTAGACCAGGGGTCCCCAAACTACGGCCTGCGGGCCGCATGCGGCCCCCTGAGGCCATTTATCCGGCCCCCGCCGCACTTCTGGAAGGGGCACCTCTTTCATTGGTGGTCAGTGAGAGGAGCATAGTTCCCAATGAAATACTGGTCAGTTTGTTGATTTAAATTTACTTGTTCTTTATTTTAAATATTGTATTTGTTCCTGTTTTGTTTTTTTACTTTAAAATAAGATATGTGCAGTGTGCATAGGGATTTGTTCATAGTTTTTTTTTTATAGTCCGGCCCTTCAACGGTCTGAGGGACAGTGAACTGGCCCCCTGTGTAAAAAGTTTGGGGACCCCTGGCCTAGACTTTTGTAAATGATACAGGCACTACGTAATAGGTGAAAGCCTTGGCAATCAAGGCAAATGCCTATTTGTCTTAAAATTTTTTACATTTATTTTTAAAAATGAATGTTTATTTCGGAGAGAGTAGAAAGTTTGAATGTGTTCTCCGGCAGTGCAGGAAGGCTCCAGAAGGCCCCTGGCTCCTTAGGTCAGAGAGGGCACCAGCTTCGGGATGGTATGCAAGTTCAGTTCAAATTCCAGCTTTCTTGTTCCACTGGAACAACACTCAGAAGTCTACTACGAAGCCTCTGCCCCACCCCCCTTTTTGTTTTGTTTTACCTTGTTTTTAACAGTCGAATTAAGGAATTCTGGATATTGATTAACTTCTCTCCCTCCTCACCACCCCCCAGCCCCCGACCTTACACTGTTCTGACTGTCAGTGACTAAAGCACCACAGTGCTTTAATGAATTTTCTACTTTGATGACAAAAATCCTTGTTTTTCTTATAAGAAAAGGTTTTCTCTACTTCTCACAAAACTAATCTTGCCCCTCTGATTCCTCTTTTTCCCTGCGTCCCTCTACTCCATGCTGCAGGAAGGAGCAATTAAGGAATCTTGCTTTGTTTCTTTTGAAAGTAGTAAAAAGAAGTGCCTTTGAGAACCCTTCTGCTGAGTCATGGCACCGATCCTTTTTCTACACCACTCAGACCATTGTGAATCAGGGTAGGAAGTCTGAGTCGGAGCCACTGTTGAGCCAAACCCTGGAAAGACAGAAGGGTGGAAGAAGGGACGAGAAGGGAAGAAGAAAAACACCCTTTACTGAGTAAAAATTCTGGTCTTCCTTCCAGCATCTAGTTTAAAAGTGCTGACTCATTGGAATGAATCTGAGGTTCAGGTTAGAATTTTCTTTTAGCAGATTTTGTGATTAAAACTCACTGAATAAACCCTTTTTAACCTGTTGCATGGCACAGTCATAAAGATTAAATTCTGCACCTTCTCCGCCCCCCAGCTCTGCATTTGTCAAAAGCATTACAATCTAGTTTCTTTTTGCACAGCACTTGGGCAGCTATGGGAGCCAGGCCTTCCGTGCCCTTCCGAGGCTGGACAGGCAGCTGCCGTGTAGCCGGGGAAGGCTGCGTCCCCTGAGTGGAAGGCCCGCGCCCAGTCCACACCTTCCGAGCCACGCGAGGCAGGAAGGAGACAGAGATAAGGTCCACAAAGGGCCAAAAAGTTCCCCTGGCATCTCCTTCTTCAGGTGGAGGTCCAGGGCCCTGCCATTGTTACTTCTGCTGAAAGGCGTGTGGCACTTGACCTGCTTCTCTCTTCTTCAAGATTTCCCAGAGGGGGTTCCTGACACCCACTCCCACCCACCTCCGACTTCCCAGGCTTCCCCCTCATCTGGAGCTTTGTGTCCTCCGCTCTGTACCTGGCTGATACACTATTGTACCGCTTTCTTGTCTCTCCAGAATGGGGAGCATTCCTTCTAAACACGGGACTCCAGGAATTTCAGTGAATCTTTGCAGCTGCCCGACTAGCACTCAGTAGATGCACCGTTGTTAATTGCACGAGCAAACAAGCCGCGGGAGCCCACAAAGCTCTCTGACTTCCTGAACTGCACCAGCTAGCCACATTGATGTTGAACCAGACAGACCAAGCCTAACAACTTCTTAAAATACGAGATACTTTGGAGGAGGGGGAGGACGGAAACCATGATAGAAGTCATCTCCTGGTAAACAAAGGAAGAATCTTTGAAAGGATCAACAGATAAAAATAAGCTGGGAATATGTGTTTTACTGCAAATCAAGTATTCTAAACCCAGGTTAAGGGCTGCTTCGCTTAATCAGCGTGGGGCCATCGCAAATCTGGTTATCTTAGGTTCTGTACATGTGTTTCTTTCTTCCAGTTCTGTGGTCTAGTTGGAGCCATCAAAATGCTCCTATGATCTATAACAATTGTCTCCAACGTCTTAAACTGTGCACTCTATAAGTGACAAATGTATCAGCTCACATCGTCTCTTTCTACATAAATTATCCGCATGCACTACTACCATGTTAATGCATCATGTACACTGTAAAACATCACACACATAAATTAAAAGACGAAATAAAAATATAAATGGAAATTCCAGCACTTTCTTCCGACTCCTTGCTGGATCATTGTCACACCCTCTGGGGATGGCACACTCCAGTTGAGGAGGTCAGGGCTAGCGTTGGCTTCTCCCACCTGTCCTATCCATGACTTAAAGATTTGGACAAAGTCAGAAACTACAGGAGTGGGCTACTCATTATGCTTCTCCCTGCCCAAATGTACCTTTCCTCATCAGATAGCTTTGCTTATCTCCCAGAAATGTGGAGATCAATGGATGATATACTTGAAGAGTGAGGTCATTTGTTTGGTACATTGTATATTAATTCCTTCTAACCTCTACTGTTTTCTGGGAAAATCTTGTTTTATGGAGTCATGTTGATTCTTGAATGAAGTGGGGTTATAAAGTCATCTTCATCTTTGAATTGTGGAATTTTAGCAGTTGGAGGAATTTTAGTGGTGACCTCTAGCCTAGTTTTTACTCAGTGACACAAGACAACTGAATAAATAAGACAGAAGGTTCTTTAATGTGGCTGATAATCTTCATTGCCTGCAAAACTGACCTTTCCTCCTCTTATCTAATGTTGTTTACCCTCCACTGAGTGGCCATATGCTGGAAGGCAGGCTGTGAGCCCCCTCCAGCCCCTGGGAGTGCATGTTAATTAGGGTAAGTCAGTTATGTGGATTCTACTCATGAGCCTTGCTAAGTGGTTGGTTTATGCTTAGGCGTGTAGCATGGTCTGATCAAGCTTCTTGGAAAGTTTCTTTTCCTTCAAAAAAGGGACACAACTGATAGCATTCCCTGGCTACCTGTAGATCTGTAACATGGCTACTTATACTTCAGCGGCTCCCCCGAGGACCACGGAGGGAGCCAGAGTACTAGAACAACCTGTCCAGAATGCATGACAGACGAGAGAGATGGACACACGCTATGAGGCTGTCCGTTTAAGCCTTCTGGGACTTCCTTAACTCTGGGCTTTGTAATATGAAAAATAATAAATGTTCTCATTGTTTAAGCCACTGTTAGATGCATTTTCTGTTATTTATAACCAAACGTATCCTGATATACTTATCCAAGGAGGTTAGAGATGTCAGAAGTATAACAAGAAGCCAAAACTTTAAAAATAGAAAGTACTATACGCAAATAATTACTTAAAAGAATTCACTCACCCCGCAAGGTAAGTTTGATCCTTTCAATTCAGGAACACCAGTCCCTGTGAACTTAGAAGGTTCTGAAAGAATAAAAACATTTAGTTATAAGGGTGTTCAGTGGCTTTGCTTCCTTTGAATGTCCAACTCTGGTGATGTCTTGATGGGCTTCTTTTGGGAATACATATTTATTTTTTAATATTGAGCTCCTCAGGCAAGGATATCCAGTTACACTATAAATTTCATCTATTGGCAAATGTAACTTACCTACAGAGGCTTGGGCCAACCAGTCTCGCAGTGAATTAGTGGCAAAATGCCTGAGTATGGAATGAGGGTTTTTGTACGGTCAAACTAAGACTCCATCTGATGCCAGTCCAAGCTGCTTTTGCTGCTGCCAATTAGCTCGGACACTCAGAAATAACCCAGGAGCTTAGGAAGGTAATGAGTGGTTTCAAATCACCCATAGATACCCATAGTAAATGGAAAAGCTTTTGTCAACATCTTTAATGGTTTGAGTTGGTAAATTATTAACAGAATATATGTGGAGTTCTCAGCATTTCAAATATACTTACTTTCTGAACAAGAACATGGGGAACAGTTTCTCCTGCCAACTCCCAAGTGGCAGGTGCCTACTCTCCTGTCCCTGCCTCCGTCCCTCGCCCAGACTATGTTGAGTCTTCCTTCCTCTACAGAAGGCGGCTTCCCTCTACATGGTTGAGGGCCCTTAGCTTTTTGTGCTTGCACCAGGCTTGGCCAGACCTTGTCATGTGACTACTTTTATTCCCTTTAACACCTCCTCTCCTGGCATGTGGCGGAAAGGTCACAATTTGAAACAAATAAGTAAGAACTTGGATTCTGCTGAAGGCTTTGCCTCTTTCTAACTTTCAGCAAATCACTTCACTTGTCAGCCTTGATTTCTTCTCCTGTAAATTGGGGACAGTCATACTGTGTGAGTTACATGCATTTCAGAGGTGTTGTCACAATCAAGTGATGTCATCCTCGTGGACAGACTGTGAACCTTATGATTCTCAGTATTTACAAATTGTATTGTTTGTGTTGATGTTTTTCCTTCATAAGGGTTGACACATATCCACTCAAATGTTCCAATTCTGACTGAGTCAGGAGGCAGGAAGAACAAGTCTACATGCCAATGAGTGGAATGACCCATATGACACATTCGCTGGAAAATATAGAGTGCGGTATTATTTTTACACTATCAAGCATCAAGAAGCAGATCCTGTTATTATTTTTTTATAGCAACATTTCCTGACTTATATGTGGCATGCTGGGTTAATGTCCGTATGATGGGGACATTCCTTACTCATGGGAAAAGGGGAAAGGTTCAGAAGAATAAAACAAGAGCTGGTAGAAGAGATAGGCTTTCTTTATCAAGATTTTTTTTCTTTTTTGTGACAGAGACAGAGAGAGAGACAGAGGGAAAGATAGAGTTAGACAGACAGGAAGAGAGAGAGATGAGAAGCATCAATTCTTCAGTGCAGCTCCTTAGTTGTTCATTAATTACTTTCTTATATGTGCCTTGACCGGGGTCTATAGCAGACCGAGTGACCCCTTGTTTAAGCCAGCAGCCTTGGGCTCAAGCTGCCGAGCCTTGCTCAAACCAGATGAGCCCGCACTCAAGCTGGTGACCTTGGGGTTTCAAACCTAGGTCCTCTCTGTCCCAGTCGGACGCTCTATCCACTGCGCCACTGCCTGGTCAGGCATCAAGATTTTTTTTTTTTTAAAGAGCACTAGCTAATACATTGTTATGATTACATCTGTGGAACAGGAGACACTGTCCCGAATCAGAGGATGATAAAATGTATTGTCTATGACTGTTACTAACATGACCATGCTGGGTAAAACATGATCATGTAACTTCCTTGAACTAAATGTTTCCCATCAATGAAATGGAAATGGAAATGGTATCTACCTCAGGCGGTTGCTGTGGGAATTAAATAGGATAATACTCAAAGTAGCACATAATGATAATGGTATGTGGATGTGCATGCATGTGTATGTGGGGGCGCGTGCGCACGCCCGTATATGTGTGTGTGTGCGCGCACGCATGCAGGCTTTAACATTACCCAGTTTCCGGTTCACTGAGGAGCACATGTTCCACTGATGACTTATTGATCACTTATAAATCACAGTACCATGCTGTGAGGCAGTGAACTCTGAAGGAGCTTAGAATCTAGACAAAAACATAAAAAAGACAAGGGCCCAGAAAACAAGAAAGAGTACAGATGACAAGTTAATAAGGCTGCTAAATACAGACCGTCCTTGTCAGTGGATACTAAGAAGTGTTGGAATACTTTGAGACCTGAAAAATTCACAGAACTGTGCTTCCTAGACAGGATCATGGAGAATGACTATGTCCTGAAACGGGGAAGCCATTCCAGCTGCAGAAGTCATAGGAACAAAGGAATGCTGAAGAAATAGGAAGACACTCAGACTGGCTAGAATCATGAGCCAGTGGGTACCAGTCGGATAGCCAGCTAGGGTCAGGCAGCCTTTTCAGGAATGCTGCTGCTGGCTCCACACCAACAGAGCCTGCCTGGTCATTGGTCATGAATTCTTGTTTCTTAAGAGAGCAGCTGCGATGAGCAATGCCTGGGGACACCTCATTAACACGTGATACACAGTGTGGCCTGGCCTTTCTCTTTGTAAAGTATTTCCTGTTGATCAGCAACATCTACTGGGTAGTTTTGGTGTGTTGGGTATCAAGGAAGGTTATGGAGAAAATGGAGAGCATGCAAGATATCTGGCCAGAAGAAGATCAGTCTAATTATAGGATAAAACACACACATAAAGAGAATAAATCTTGACAAAATATGTGAACTGCATGTTTTAAGAAAGAACACCTTTTTTTTTTTCTTTTTTTTTAATGGTGACATTTTGTGTTGCTGAAGAAGGTGGGGTTGATGTGCGGCTGGTGCGTGTGCAGAGCAGCGTTTGGAAAACCTGAAACCACGATCTGACTGTGCCTTGCCTGATGCATCAGAGGCCCCTCCGCGCGGGCAGCAGTCGGCATGCCACAGTGTTTCCTGTTTGCCTGGTGGGTTACCCACCCTATTTTGATCTTACTCCATCAAAGCAAGGGTGATGTGTTCAATGATTTTTTAAAAAATCCTCTTGTTCATCGTCTTTTGTGTTCATGGATCGTGCATTTCCACTTATTCCTCCTCAGCCTGGCTCCCGGGGAAAGTTGATCAATTCCTCCCCTCCGTGGCCCACAATCCTTTCTCCTCCTGACAACTTTCACGATGTTCTGGAGGAGGACCCCTGGAGGCCCCTGCTTCTTGCTCAGTGTTAGGGCATACAAAACCCCAACAGAGAGAGGCTGGCTGTCTCTGCGACTTAAAATTAGGATGAGAGAAAATATAAATGTGAATACAAAAAAAAAAAAAAAGAAAAGGATGTTATTCTTGGAAAATGAGGTTAAATCATAGCTATATAAGGTTTTTATAGGCTCATAACACAACTGATAAAAACAGAAAAAGACATCTGCTTCCATCTAGATACCTGCCAATTCTTTAGGAAGGTAAGGAAGAGGAGATGGGTGAGGATGGCCCAAGTAGGTACGCCCCCCAGCTTGAGCTCCCTGGGGCAGGGACTATGTCGTATTCCTTCGGCCTAGCACTGTGCTAGACACAGCAGAGATGCTCATTTAGAGCTCTATGTGCATGACTAGGTGAACAAACTTCCACACGGTTCTGCAGGTTATAGGTAGCTTCAAGCAGATCCAGGGTCTCCTGAGGCCTAACTTCCAGATTTGGCAGAGAATCACTGTGGCTCTGTCATGTCCCTGGACCCATCTCAGGTGTTGCTAATTTGGTGTTTCCTTTGGAACAAAATCATTCATTGAGGCCTGAGACCAGAAAGAACCCATACAGCTTTTCTTCAAGAAATAGTACTGGTGGTTGCAGGGTCTTTGCATTCCCAGGGTTTTCTTCTCTCAGACTCCTTGCCATTCATATAGATGCAATTTAAGAAAGCTTTTAAAATTTTAACATTTAAATATAAATTATAGCATTTGGCACGTGACCTGAAAATCTATGCCTATTTACTTTTCAAATAAAACATGACTAATTTCTTACTAGGATAAACAGAAGACAGTATTAGGTAGAAAAAAATACACATTGTAACATTGTCACAGTAGTGTCCTTGGAGCTATCATTATTCTTAAGAAAAAAAGATGTATTTGTCACTTGGACAAAGTAAGAATGGGTGGGGGATACAGACACTTTCTTTAATTACAAAGGAGTCCTAGTGCCGTTCAAGTATTTTTTTTTCTCTTTTCTTCCTACCAACCAAACCAAACCAAACAAAAACTAAAAACAAAACAACTCAGAACAATAGCAGAAGCAGTAACAAAAACAGCAGACAAAAGGATTTAGGTAAGATGTTATCCAAATTAGATCTGCAATGAGATTTTGAAATTTCATGTGGCTTACATAATTGTAGCAAAGAGATGCTTTATGTGTTGCTATCAAAGGAAAGTGGGAGAAAGGAGGGGGAAACAAGGAAAGAGAAAGTTCTGAGTCTGAGTCAGCGTTTCTTACTAGGGACCTGTGGGGCAGGGTGGCCAATCACGTTTTGCAAATACAATGAAGAATTCTGAGAAGGACGTAAAAACGCGTTGGACTCCTCTTGGTTAGTTGTACATTGTATTCCCACTTCCAAAATCCCTAATGTTTTAAAGTTTTTGAAAGAGGATTTCTTCCTGTTACAGTTTATAAGTGTCTCAAAGTATGGGCTATGGCGAACCATTCCAAATTCACTGTCAGGGAAATCGTCTTCAGTCTGGACCATTCTGATTCCCCGTTTGATTTGTGTACGATAATCCTCAGCTTACTCTGTGTTTCTGTCTTTAAACTCACTGTCATTGGGTGAACTGATTAATTCTCATGGCGTTGACTGCTGTTTATGGCCTAGTTTTTATACCTATCACTGACATTTCAACTAGTCTTCAGTTCCATGTCTTAATCGGTGGTAAGGCATCTGTATTTAAATCTGTCTTACTCATTTAAGAAAAATACGATAAAAATTGCACTTAACTCTCTTGGTTCCATTGATAAAATCAATGATAGCATCATTTACTGAGCGTCATAATTTCACAAATATTTACTTACCCATTATATACCTATTATGCTAATGTCTAGTGATCAAACAGGCACAGTCTCTGATCTCACTGGATATTAGAGTCCAGGTGTAAAAATGTATTAGTAAAAAAAATAACACAAATATGTAATGACTAATAAAGATAATGGCCATGGAAAAACGACAGATTCCTACAAGTGTATAATAATATAAAGACCTCAGTTAGTTCAAAGAGTTAAGAATGACTTTCCAGGCAACACTTCCTTTACCTTCCATAGCCAATCACTACAGCCTAACCCATTTAGGGACCCTCTATTTCTAATGTTTGGATTACTCCAATTGCATCCTCAGTGGACTGTCTCTATTGCAGACCAATCAGCATATGCCTGCCATATTAATATTCTTCAACGTCCGTTTTTATCATTCACTCTTAAGCATCTTTCGACCTCAGCCTCTTCAGAGGTCTCCTGTAGTCTGTTGAATAGCCTTCAGGCAAATTACTTTGCTTAACCTCTTTCATTGAGCTCGTCCAAAGCATTTCTATCACCCCCTCCTCATTCAGCTTCCCCCGCTGCGTTCTCCACGCCCAGAGTGCAGCCTCCCTGCTCTTCAGTGCCTTGCACCTTCGAGATGTCAGTGGTTTTCAGTGTGAACCTTTGCTGAAGAGAGGGCAATAACAGGGGAGGAATGTGAAAGGTGGGGGGAGGGGAAAGGTGGGTTCTATTCTTATAGTCTGCATTGTATTTTTCGGTAAGATTTTTTGAAGAAGGGGGTCCAGAGTGAAAATATACTTGAAAATCTATGCATGGTTGAAGTTTCCAGTGAAGACCCGTCTTCCCTCAGACACTGTTCCTTCCGAAGTCCCTCCCTCGGCATTGACTTTCCCCTCTGCCTTCTGCACAGTCCTTCTAGGTGCCCTGTGCTTGCTTATCTGTGGCCTTGCACTCTACTCTTAATAAAATTGCCTCCTTGAGTTCTACTTTTTTTAAAGCCTCTTTTGCATTCCCTAAAGTGCTTTATGTTGGTATAAATGAATGAGTAAATTGATGCACACGCTCTGAATACTCTCAGATTCTTTCAGCTAGTGGGAAATTTCTATTTATAAAATTGTTCTTAATCTAGTCTCCATGTTCAGCAACAAAATAAAGGGAAATAATCCATATATCAAAGGTGACATTGTGTTTTGGTGTACCTTCCTCCTATTCTCAAAAAACAGGAGAGAGGATCTGTGAGAACAACGTCCTCTCTGAAACTTCTCATTCTCCGGGATTGACCTGTTTCGCTCTGTCCTTTCTGCTCCTCCCCCACTCCCCATAAACCTATTTGCTATTCTGTGTCATATAGATTCAAACTTTGTATCTTACAGCAATTATAGGGCAGAGTAGAGATCTTTTTTCGGACCAAGGTCTACTTTGTGAAGTTGGAGCAATGTGAGTTTAATTGGATCACAAATACGGTAGCACTTACTATTCAAGCCCATCCCTGATAAGAAGACCCTGATACACCCCCAATTCCCAGTGGGAGCAAACAACAAAGAGAACAAGTCCCTGCAGTGGCCTCACCACTGAGCCCAAAAAAACCCTATCTGATAAGCTATGTAATTTGCTATAGCAATTTGTGCCAAAAATAAAGGCACACTTTTGCAGAGTCACACATTTCTAAGAAAAAAAACTAAATTTCGCCTCATGCTAATCCAGCTCCCTTTCTTTCTTTGTCGAACTTGATGTTCATGCAAAGAATATACTAGGTTGCATCTTAGGTCCGTATCACTGATGTCCCTTGACTAAATGGCTATGTCTGTCCTCCTCTAGTCACCCTGAGCCGCTCTTGCTGTCACACTGAAACATGACGGGTGAGCAAAGGCAGCAGCAGTGGTCTCTATTACAACACCCCAGTAACATGATGTTTTCAACAGCACAGCAGATTCTTGGCCGATGGCCTCGGTTAAAGGAAGAGAGGCACAGAATCTTCGAAGTCATCAATTTTAATGAGCACTGCAACTATTCCAGTAAACTAGATCCCTTTGTTTTTGTTTGCCTGACAAAGAAACCTGATACATCCAAGACATTTATTCCTTTTTAGTTCAGCACCAGGACAGGAACTTGCTTTTTTTTTTGCCACCGATATTAGGCCCCCAATGGTGATCAAAATTCTTGTGCAGTCTTTTGGAAGAGAAGAATAAAAGAAACTACAAGATGGAAAAACAATAACAACAACACATACAAACTTCTGAAAAATTCAGGCTTTTTTTTTTTTTTTGCTCAGTGGTTAAACATGGATTGTTAGAGTTCCTTTTCAAAGTTGGAGTCGGGCAAAGTCTCTCATAAGCTTGCATAGTTTTGTGGAAGTTACAACAGAAACAAGGAATTTCACCTGCATTTTCAAAGGCGAAGACTACTCAGTGATGTGTGTGTGAAAGATGGAGGGAAAGAGAGAGAGAAAGAGAGAGGAAGAAGGACAGAGGAGAGGTTGATAAATAGAAACAAAAAATGAGAATTTAATTAGTTTATTTATAACTTAATGAAATGAAATATTTTGAAGGGACATTTCTGGGCAGTCACACTAGATGTACTAAAGTCTTCTCTGAGGTTTCTGGTGAGAGAAGCAGACAGGTAAATTGCTCAAGAGCAGATATTTGTATATCAGAGAAAAACAACAATCCTGCGTTTGCTTCTAATCTTCTTTTCATCTTTGTGCAAACTCGTTGAACTCTTTTTCCAGATCTGAAGGCAACAGTCAGGTATTTGTTTTTAACTCAAGGAAAATAAAGTTGAGAGCCCTCTCACAATCCACTGAATTACCCTCCTCGTTAGTAACAGATTCACAGCAAGGGTAAGCTGTGCCATCTCTTATGGATTTTTCTATCAAAAGAAATCCCTCCTCTCCTTTTTTGTCTGTTAAAAAAAAATTTTTTTTTTCAAATGGAGGAGAGAAAAAAACCCAACCCAGAAAAAAATTACGCAAATGGCAAGATAGTGACAGGGAATCTATCAAAGTGGCGTGGCAATTCCAATTTTTAAAGTGCTATAAAAATATCATTGTTAATGATGATTGACTGGTTTTTCGGAGCCAAGATATTTCAAGGCTGCTAAGTTAGAATGCAGTGCAAAAGCAGGGCTGCTAAAATGGCTTCAGGGTCCCCTCACTTTGTTTCTTCATTGATTTTTAAGTAACATGTGAGCACAGTCAAATTGATGATTTTCATTTTGAATTAGTTTGGCCTCTGTCATGAAGAGCCCTCCATCTTTTTCTGACTGTCAGTGTCTAATTCATCTTCATCAAGTCCCCAGCAGGAAGATTCAGATCTTATTACTTTTTGTTTTACAGTTTTATCGTTTACAGGAAATTGGGACACAGAAAAATAGAGTGGAATCTACCCATGTTTTCAGCACAACCACTCAATGGAAGAAGACAGCCCTTCATTTGTGGACCTAGCAGAAAGCCCTGGATTGTGGCAATCCCAGGAGGTAGGAGACGGGCGACTAGAACCCAATATTTTTGAAATTGTTTTTGTTTCTTTCAGATTCCTGAAAAATCTTAACTCCCAGCCTGTGTAAATCTGATACCTTGTAACTGTTGTCTTTATAAACCTTGAAGTCCTCTCCAATTTACAGATGGGAAACCTAAGTTTAAAGAAAACCACGCACCAGGATTGACAAAAACCATATTGGATTTCAGTATGGTCAACTGTTCCACTGAAAGTTTTGTATTTTTCTCTATTTTCAGTCATTGCCAAGACTGGGAAAAATGACAAGTATGGGTGTTTTTATTTTTGTGTGTGTGTTTTTATAAGTGTAACTAAAATGTGCTTGAAAAGGATCACAAAAATATTGTCCTGTTTAGGTAAAGCTCAAAGCCCAAGTTAGAGGACTTCTTTAAAGGACACAGGGGAAAAAACACACAACATGAACACTAACAAAACCAATCATTTACTGAGCAAAACAGTCTCTTCTCTACCCCCTGAAGCTGCTTGACTCTCAACCCTCTGCTTTTCACAGCTAGCGTTTCTACAATCTCTCTGAAGACTCACTCATTCTCCAGTCCTCTGGGACAACCAATGTGTCCTCTGACAGTGTGCCAAAAATGGAAAAAGGAAGAGTTTAAAAACTGTCAACCAGGAAATTTTTTGTTTGTTTGTTTTTTAGAAAAGAAAATTTGCCAAGCTCGCCAAGAAATTTTGTGTGAGTTACAGACTGTCAGTCTTTATAATCACCCTTTGTTCTTTTTCTCCTCTGAATCCCACATTTTCACCGAGGGTAGATAATCTTTGGCATTATTCTCATTGGCTTAGCCGAGCTTTCCCTCCCTTGGGGTCCTGCTGACTCTTTAAACTTTCAACTCCTAAATCCAGTGCTGGCTCATCCAGGAAAGAAAAGAGCAAATTGAACAATAAAATTCAAGCTGTAGCTGCCGTTGTGACTCAAGAGCAGAAAATGTTTATAATAGCCAAAAGAACATAAGTGCCAGTAATTACTAAGAATTTATTATTTCTCATTGGGGCCACTGAACAAGCACAGTTTTGCCCAACTTCATGACTGTCTGGGGTTTGAAAAGCTTTTTAGAGGTAATTATCTGATTGATTATTTACCTAGAGTTGAGCGTTTCAGAAATTCTTCCATAGAAATTATTTCTGCCAAAAAAGGAGAAAATAACACTTTTTCTTCCTTTCATTCCCCCCTCTTGTTTCTCTTCCTTTCCTTAGCAACTCACCTGCTGTGTCCATGTTTCTATGTATGATCAGTGTGTGGTGCTCTATGGAAAACTCCCAACTAGGAATTTGAAGTCTTAGGTTAAGTCTTTACTTGTTGAGTCCAGGCTGCAGATTTTTGTTCTCAGAAATCCTCAGAAGCTTCTGTCATAGCCACCAATTTTTATTCTCTGAGTTGCATAGATAAATGAGAGCATTTGGGGAGTGTTATTTTTGCAGGCATATTGTCAGGAACACTTTTCTTTTTTTTTCTTTTTTTCTTTTTTTTCATTTTTCTGAAGCTGGAAACAGGGAGAGACAGTCAGACAGACTCCCGCATGCGCCCGACCGGGATCCACCCGGCACGCCCACCAGGGGCGGTGCTCTGCCCCCCAGGGGGCGATGCTCTGCCCATCCTGGGCGTCGCCATATTGCGACCAGAGCCACTCTAGCGCCTGAGGCAGAGGCCACAGAGCCATGCCCAGCGCCCGGGCCATCTTTGCTCCAATGGAGCCTTGGCTGCGGGAGGGGAAGAGAGAGACAGAGAGGAAAGCGCGGCGGAGGGGTGGAGAAGCAAATGGGCGCTTCTCCTATGTGCCCTGGCCGGGAATCGAACCCGGGTCCTCCGCACGCTAGGCCGACGCTCTACCGCTGAGCCAACCGGCCAGGGCCAGGAACACTTTTCTAGCGGGCTCCTACAACATGAAGTGTTATTTGGATGTTCACACAGTAAGTGGAGGGGATGCCTTCTTTTTTTTTCTTTTTCTTTTCTTTCCCCTGATGTTCCTAAATCAATAAATAAGTGGTTTTCACAATGTCACAAATTCACTTGTTGGGAATTCTTGGAATAAATCAGACTAATTGATTTGGGGAACCTAAATAAATATTTACCACAACAAACCCACATTTCTCATTCCATGCGGAAGAGAGTCGCATTTTCCTTCATGAACAGAGATCAGATCAAAGCTTATGTTGAGCAATAGGGGCTCCGGATCTATTCTGTGGTCTTGGGGAACATAACTTCTTGGAATAGCTGGACTATACTTTAACTAGAATATTTAGAATACAAGTAAAAATTTTAAAAGTTTCTTCAATCTCTGCGTTGAGATTAATGACTTTAATAGTGCAGAACATTGTAATTTTATATGCTCTATTCAAAACGAGAACGACTGGGGGAAGACAACTGCATTTGGTGAAAGCCTACGGTGTGCTGGGATCCATATATATTCTCCACACATCCCTACAGGCTCGGGGGGGGGGGGTATCATTATCTGATGTCAAAGATGAAGAAAGACTCAGAAGGGTTAGGTGATCTAACTAATGTCAAAAGATAATGGTAGCAATGTTCAGAAGGTTTCTGTGACTACAAATTCATGCTCTTGTCTGCTATAATCTATTGCCTCCAATATGTGTAAAGGCTAGTTTGATATCTACCGTTACTGCCTACCTAGACAGGTGTATTTCATAGAGGAAGATAACTCTTGTAATGAGCTAGCAGGGGTGGGACACCATTGCCTTTGGCTCACCCACCCATCTCTGCAGGTGTCTTGAGGATGAGCAGAATGGCTTCTCCTCCTCTTTCTGTTGCCCATGGCAAATGGGCAGCTCAGAGAGGGCATTCCAGAACTGCAGCAGATGGCAAAGTGTTCAGGGTGAGGAGAAGATCAAGTAATACAAGCACCGTCGTATCAGGTGTAGTCCAATAAGCCCATATCTGTCTGGGTTTTCCTATAAGCTTCAGTTGTGGCCCTTTCATAGACCATTAAATAACAACAACCTCAGCTGCCAAGATCAGAATAAGCTCTTGGTGGCATGGTAGTGGTTCTGGACCGGCATGCAATTGTGAAATTGGCAGGCTTATTTTCTTTCATTTCTGTTATGCAGATTCCCCTTTCATCAAGAACCCTGGGCTTTCATATTCTTTCTACTTTCTCCTGAATACCATTTATTCTGATGAGCTATTACTTGGAAAGAATCTAATCAATTACATCACCTCTTGCAGAAATGCCTGCAATGGTAAAATTCTAGGAATCAAGGCAGGCTGGTGAAGCAGCAGAGGTTTCTTAAAGCCCTTCAATGTATAAGACAGGTGATTACCTATTCTTGGGTCATTCATGAGTAAGGCTAATCTGGGAGGGAGGTGGGTGAAGGCTCATGTAGATGGCTGAAAGGTGCTTGACCAGGGTGTGTCTCTGGGAAAAAGACACAGAGTTCTCTTGCTGCCATGTTGTTTCTCTGTCATCTTCCAAGTCACTCCATTAAGTAGTCTGCCATTTATATTGAGGCTGGTGGGTGTAGGATGGGAAGATTTTCTTTCTTGATGTTGGGTTCTCAGCCTTTAGAGGAAGGCCATAATGATTCTTTTAACCATTGTAACTTAATCAAAAATATTTTCTAGAGAAGAAAGAGTAACTATGAGGACCAACAGCCTAGGCAATGCAGTGTAAAATTGTAGCACTTTTTTTTTTAAGTAGTCTGTTGATCAGCTGTAATGGCAATAGAATATGACTTTTCCTGAATCTGTTTCCATGTCTATTTTTAACGTTTTTGAGGGTTAAAATCTGTACAATGAATTTTGGAGTTGAGGAAGTTTTCCTGGAGTGTCAGTAATTTACTTGTTCTCTTACTTATTGTAAAGATTCACCAAGGGCAGAAGGACAATGCCAGTTTCTAATATAACCCATGGTATAAAAAACATTTTCTAGGAAGGAGGTTTCTTCCACAGTCAGTTCCAAAGCACTACTATTTTATCTAAAGAGTCAGGATATACTGAAAACAAAAGGACTGTTGGTATCTGTAGCAGAGTAGGTAGATACATTCTAGAGGGATTGACCAATGATATTTGCAGTAATTATAACTTGTTTCTCTCCGAAAGGAAAAGGTGAAAGTGTTTGAGGAACACTTCTGCAGATTCCACACTGTGAGAAGGATGTGTTGAAGAACACAGAAAGTAAGCTGGATGAAAAACGGAAAGAAGAGGAAGAAGGGAAAGTTATGTCAACAAGTAGGTATAATAAAGTTAATGTCTTCTAAATATTTATAACTTTTTTTTAAGTTGCATCCTTCTATTAGAGCTTTGCTATGATTGTTTTATAGTTATTTCTCTAAGACTACTGACCCTCACTAGGTTATGAATTTGAGTGCATGCATCTTTATTTTTGTATCCCTAGCATCAAGCATGATACTGGGCACATAATTGGCTCTCAAAAAATGATTATTAAATGACTGAAATTAGTCTTTATATATATATATTATGTTAAAACAATCACTTCCTGGGGAATAGGACCCTCTTGTGAGTCATCTCAGAGAATTTAGGGGGTAAGTGGAACCAACAACCTGACCTGAGTAAGACTATGTTATTGATGAGTAAAGCGATGTCAGTCTTTCTTCCTGTAAATTGGCTGAATCTGAAGCATGAATGTGGTGAAGTTAGCCAAAAAGATACCTTGAAGCAAGGAAGATCACGCATGATTGAAGTCTATCACAAGAACAAGATTCCAGAAAGACATGTTTTAGCTTGGCCAGCTTTGAGATGGTGCAATCTGCATACTTGCATAGACTCCTGCACTCAGAAGGTCAGGCATTTGGTTTAATGCTCTTTTGTTGGGGTCTTGAAATTCTTAGTCTCTTTTGAACAAGGTACCCCACAATTTTTCATTTTGCACTGGGCCCTGTAAATTAGGTAGCTGGTCCTGGCTCCTACTAAGATGATGGGAGCCACAAAGGTCAAGATCAGAGACACTGTACCCAGATAGCATCTGAGAACAGCAGGTGAAGAAGCAAACAATGGCTGTAAGTAGAGCTCATATTTTACCTGGCTGCTGAGTGTGCTACAAACATGTGGAGGGCAGATTTCCCAGAATGGTGAATAATAGGATTGCTGGTTAGAAAATGACAGACATCCTCATGGAGCAAATAAGGGATTCCCCTTCCCCCCTCGGGTGATAGAAAAGACAAAAATGATAACTTACAGTGTTGGAAGACTGAGATAGTTTCAAGAAGAATGAAGACATAACAGCAAATTCGGAGTGAAGTAGCATGAAGTGCAGAGAAGAAAGACATCTGTAGGTATTCCTAATCTTGGTCCCCAAAAAGGGCTTCTTTAGGAATGCCTGATAGGTCACCTTGGGAAGCCACACACGGGGACAGATATTAGAATGTCAGTTGTAGGAGTCACTAAAAATCCACAAAATCTCATCCTGTTTTCTGAGTAGTTGGGGAAAAAAAAAGTCAGTAATGATATGCTAAGGAAAATAATGAGGACACTTAGATTTCTTAATTTTTGGGGTAACTTTTTATATTTGTTGTCACTATCTCCACCTAATTCTCCATAGTAACTAACCACACCATCTTAAAATGGAAGGGCCTGTGTACTTACTCGGAGGTGTAACAAGAAAGGGAGGAGCTAGGAGAATCACACTATGTACTCTGTTGCCTACCTGAGGGAGAACTGCCTTGGAGAGATACAAATCATAGGACCCAGAATAGAAGAGGACACGTTGTATTTGTCTGTTTGTTTTTCAAAAGAAGATTAAAAATCCGTGGTCTATAAAAGGAAGATGTCTGGAGCTATAAAGTGACCCCAGGGTTGTCACTGAGAGTCGCTTGGAGGACTGTGACGCAGTAGAAGACCATCAAGAATAAATTAGTGTGCGTGGAAGCTCTATGCGGCTCTTCTCCTGGAGGGCAATTTCAGACCTATTCAAGCAGAGGCATTATCTCAACTTCCAAGAGATTCCCAAGCATTCAAAAAATGATGAAACTGTGTTATCTCCATCAAATAAAAACATACATGTCGCAACCATTTGGTAATGGACTCTCTGCTGGCTGGGAAGAGGTGGCCTTGCATGAACCTGGCATGGTCAGGGCTCCATGGGTTGGCTCTCCTTGGAGCAGGACTTTAGAGAGCCTGTCAAGATCAGCAAACTCATCAATGCCCTCTTCTGATGATTTAACAGGAACAAATGCTACAGTTATTAGAGTTCCATAATGCATCTTTCAGATTAAGTAGAAAAGTGAAAATACTTACTGGTTGCAAAATTTCTTTTCTCTCTTCTTTTTGTTTGTGGTCATGATACTGGAAGAGAAAGGTGGGTAAGCTGATTATATAGAAGACATCTAAAGGAAAAGATTTATCTTCTGGATCATGCCGGGAATGTTAAGAAGACATACTACTGAAAATGGAAAAGGGTACTGAGTCAAAGTGGAGAAGATATTTAACAAGGATAAATGGATGAAGGGGAGGGAGAAAAATTAAGACCAACTTCCAAGTAGGTAATAAAAACAGTGGGTGTGACAGAGAAAGAATTTGTATAGTGGAGGTGGTCCCTAGTAATTATCATTCTTTCATTCATTCAACGAATAACAGAGAGGTTCAAAGAATAATATTTATGACCTGAGGAAATCATATGTGTCAACACAGGGGAAGGGGTGATAAAATAACTTAAAGTTTTAAAGCAAAAAGTAAATACAATGTTATTGACAACTCGTAATCGACGGGATAAAACTCAGCCTAAATATATCAAGAGAAAGAAATACTTCATTCAAAACTGTCTAAGAGAAGGAAAATAGAATAATGCTAAAAAATACTAAGGTATACATTCAAATGTAAACAAAGGTAAAGCAAAGAAGGCACATGAGAAATGGACCAACTTTATCACAACGTGAACATAGTTGCATCCATTTCAGAAGTAGAAAAATATGGGTATTATGTTTTTGGTGTTAAATCTTGCTACGAAGTAGCCCTTTGCAGTAACGGAAAATTTGACTATCTTTTGGAAAATTAATTTTGATAAAATTAAAATGTTTGATCAGCATTTGACTTTTAACATTGACATTTTTAATCTTCAAAAAAAGAGAGAGAAATAAGAGATGTAAATGTCAAGATGGAAATGCTAAGGGCTAATAATAACATGGCAGTACCCAGAATCTTAGAGTTCAGATTAGTATTGTGAAGGTCACATATTTCACTTTGTCCCCTGTTCCTCACAAAGAGGTTCTTGGACAGGGGCTTTTTCACACATTGTTAGTGGTCTGCAACCAGATGAAGTGAGTATTTGGAAACTCTCATAGCCACTTCCATTATCACAACATATTCAATTTTATCATGCAAAATCAAAACTGCCCTGACCTGTGGAGGCAGAGTGGATAAAGCGTCGACCTGGAAATGCTGAGGTCGCCGGTTCGAAACCCTGGGCTTGCCTGGTCAAGGCACATATGGGAGTTGATGCTTCCAGCTCCTCCCCACTTCTCTCTCTCTGTCTCTCCTCTCTCTCTCTCTCTCTCTCTCTCTCTCTCTCTCTCTCTCCTCTCTAAAATGAATAAATAAAAAATTTTAAAAAAATCAAAACTGGCCCCTTACTAGATGCTTTGAGAAGCACTGTCCTAATTCATGATAAAGTTATATTCAAAAAGTGCACTGGTCTTTGTCTTGAAATGGAATATAGCTTATTAGGAAAAAAAATGTAAAGAGAAAATAAAAGAACAAGGGAATTTGAGCATATATTTGGAAATTATTCCAATGGGACAAATAAGGGAAGTCATCTAAAAAAATAGTATGATTGTATTAGCAGCTCTGTTGGTGAGAAAAAAGGATAAAACCCTTTTATCAAACATCTCTTTTATATTGGACACTTTTATTTAGATTATTTCATTTGATCTTCACCCTTCAGATAAGTGATGTAATTGTAATCTTTATGGAAGGGGAGCATGAGGCTCAGTGACCTTAGAGGGTTACATGGTGAACCCCAAAAACATAGGTCCACATCCTGATCCCCAGAAACTGTGAATATTACTTTATATGGCAAAAGATGTGATTGAATTAAGGATCTTGAGAGAAGGAGCTTATCCTAAATGGGTCCTGCACACATCTCACATATCCTTATAAGGAAGACTCTCAAAGAAGATGACAACTAGCAGAGGCAACGTGGCCAAGGAACCAGAAAGAGGAGTGATGTGGCCACAAATGAAGAAATACTTGGTGCCCCTAGAAACAGGAAAAGGCAAGGAAAAGATTCTCCCTAGAGCTTTTAGAGGGATGTGGTGTTGTTGACACTTGCTTTTGTCTCCTGGCCTCCAGAACAGTGACAGAATAGATTTCTGTAGTTTTAAGCCACCTAGTTTGGGGTAATTTGTTACAAAAGCCTTAGGAACCTAATACAGTGACCTAAAGTAAATACTTGAAAACAAATAATCTGACATTTAACCTCAGGTCTAACTCCAAAACCTTTCACTAGGAGCTATCATCCCGTAGCACAGTTCCAGACTTTACAATGCCCGGATGAAATGATTAGAGCTATGATGATAGAATAGGGAGAGCACAGAGAAATAAAGATGCGGCCCCATATTCATAGGTGGGAACCCTAGTTCCTCGATTCATTGTACTTGTTGTCTTGAAGTCTCAGTGTTGTAAACCAAATTAACAAGGCCACAGTGAGGACTGAGTACAATGCCATCTATGTAAACTTTTGTGCACATTGTAAAGAACTTTCAAATGCTAATTACTGATTTTTTCCCCCTAAAGAGTGACCGAAGAGAGTACCCTTTCCATTCAGTATCTAACTATCTGTGCAGCTGCAGTGAGACTGGTCTGCCCACCTTTCTGCTATAACAAAGGGTAAGATGCGCATCATCCTCTGCCTAGATGCACAATCCTAATATCATGTACCTACAGGAGCCACAGGAAGCCCCTGACCTGTTGAGCAATTTCTATTTGAAAGAAAACCTCAGCAACTACCATGCCAAAACAAAATAGTTGTCTCTGGCAGATTTTTTTTTTTTTCAGTATTCAGTGGACAATACTAAATAACTCTATTCAATAGACCAGTTCTTTTTACTTGTTTACTTACACCCTGCCTTGCTCCAGAAAGGATTTTAGGTGGATTACCTATTAATACCACACAAGATAAAGTGAAAAATAAGTGGTAAGGAAAGTAGGACAACAGGAAAATGAGACTCAGAAAAATAAATAAAACCAGGAGCGAGTGAGACTTACTGTGTTCTGTGAGGTCTTTCCCCCTCACAGGGGTTGGTCACTGTGTGTGTCTCTAGACTTTCTTACTGTTAACACAGAAAAGGGCTCTAAGTGAACACCTCCACAACATCCTCTTTAGAAAGTAATTTGAGTCTATCCAGAGCACCAGCTATGGAAGATCAAGGCCTCCAGGATCTTTTTTTTTTTATTTTTTTTATGGAAATGTTTTTTTTTGTTTTTTTTTTTTTAATTTTATTTATTCATTTTAGAGAGGAGAGAGAAGGGAGAGAGAGAGGAGAGAGAGACAGAGAGAGAAGGTGGGGAGGAGCTGGAAGCATCAACTCCCATATGTGCCTTGACCAGGCAAGCCCAGGGTTTCGAACCAGCGACCTCAGCATTTCCAGGTCGATGCTTTATCCACTGCACCACCACAGGTCAGGCGGCCTCCAGGATCTTGACACTGAGCATAATAACAATCATTTTTAGTGTGGAGTAAAAAAAAATCAGTAAAGCATCCTTGAAATTTGTATCTTGGAGGAACATAATTTCTTTATGTATGGTCTAATAAAAACTAGCTATAACATTCTTATTTGCAGAACTGTTGACTAACTAACTATAAATATTGGAAGCAAAAAGAAATGTCTACCACAAGGAATAACTTTGGTTTTAGAACCATTCATCTGTAACCTTTATTTTTTGGCACCAATCAGGGCAAACTTAATTGGTTGCCACTCTCCAATGTGTCTGCTTATTAGAGAATGCCTATTTTTCTATTCTCTAAAACTAGGGGAAATTCAGTATATGGGAAAATGTCATCATATCGTATTATGAAGTTTCAAATTAAAAGAAAAAGATCAGTCAGAGCACCTGTCTCTGTCTTTACTCCACTGAAATCACTAGTTGGAGATGAATTCAATTAATTTTTTGGGAGTGAATTGTGCAGCAAGTTCATTGGCGGAGCCCTTCGTGATGTTGTGATGCTTAAGTAAAAGAGTTTACAACAGTGATATTAAATTATTTTATAGTGAGAATTGATGATGATTAAGTAACTATAGCACTCAAGTCCCTTTAAACTGGAATTATCTTTGTTCTCTGGCAGCAGTTGGCAAACTTCCTCCGGAAAGAATTAGATAGTAAATATTTTGGGGATATATGTGCTCTCTTGTGACTATTCCATTCCACCATTGTAGTGCAAAAGCAGCCATAACTAATCCATAAGTTAACAGGTAGAGCTGCCTTCCATTAAAACTTTATTTACAAAAACAGGGGCAGGGGATTGACCCTTGAGCCATAGTTTGCTGACATTCCTGTATGATGTTGACCTGCGGGGTTTTAAGTTCTTGTTTAACATTCTCACTGTATTCCAAACTATTTTCCAAGAGAAGATTTTAGTTTGACAGCCTGTTCCTCTGAAGATGAAAGAAAGGCCCTCCTTTTATTCTAGAAGACCTTAATTTTTGAGATAGATCACTACTACCTACATACCAGTTATCTAAAGCATGGAGCCTTCATCCCATCAATAAGACAGAAAAACTATGTTCTCCGCTTCTAGTCAAGTCTCAGGCTCTATATATCAGCAGCCTAGCCACTTGTCAAGGTCTAGCTGAAACAGATAAGGGAGATCACTTAATGGGCACAATAATAATTCATTACTCCTGATTTCCCCCATTTCAGCCTTGTATCAAAGCCAGGTTATAAAACATTTGTACGTGTACAATGCTCCCTTCCCTTTTCTAGAAGCACCTTCACAGAATGACAGTTTGACACCAGTCCTTCATCTTTTATTAAGGATTGTATATAAAAACAACCATTTGGAGAACATAGTTTCTTCTTTGTAAAATTGCTGTTGAAGACACTTTCCATTAGATTATTTTGTGTTTTTTATGTAAAATTCAGTCTGTAATTGCTCTCAGAGTTTAGAGGATAGCACAAGTGTGTCTCTTGTTATGCTTCCTGCTATTAACCAGAGAATGCAGTGTAACTCCTCTTGTAATACACTCCATTCCAGTATTTTTAAATCTGCTTTCAAATTATAAAGTTAAGTGTATGTTCCATTCATTACACAGATAACATTTAGCCAAGGTTTTCTTACCCATTCATCTCTTCCTTTTATTCTTGGTCTCTTCATCTTATACTGGTTTTGTCGCACCTGATTGTATCTTAATATGGAATACCATAGGGGTATAAATAACAAACAAATAATAATGTTTGGGCTTGTTGAATATGCTAAAGGCCAGAAAAAGAATTTTTCATCTGTGTTGGAAACTGGAAGAACAAGAAAGTGGTCGCCAAGCTGCCTAGGGGCAGATGGTGTAACAGATAACAAAACTTATTAAACTCATATTTTGCTTTAAAATTCTGCAGCCAGGAGAGTGGTGTGCAGGAAAGATAAGAATAAATAATACCTTGAATTATTTGGGGTGCTCTTTGGCTTATTGGAGTGTGTTCTTTTCTGTTTTTGTTTGTTTTTGTTTTCACCCTGTGAGGTAGTCATAGTAGTCATTATTGTCCTATGTTAGTGAGGAGGAAATTATGACTCAGCATTAAATGACTTGTCTACATTCACAAACAGCAAAAAGGGGGTCGACTGCAACTCTTTGTAAATGAGTGAACAGTAAGACAAAGCCTGGTCACTTTAATGAGTTCTAGTTGCCAGCACTGGGTGCCAGGCTACTGAGAAAACTGGGGTGTGGGGATACGAGCTCAGGACTAAAATTTACAATTACTGAGATATTGCAGAGAACAAAAGATGAATGAATAAGGAAAATGTCAATTCTTTTTTTCCAAATAAAAAAAAAAAGAGATAGATTCCACAGTTCATAGACAAGTCAGCTATTCTAAGAGATGACCCCAGAAAAAGACAAGTGTAAAATTGTAAGCTAATAGTCTGTAAATACTAACAAAAGAATGTAGTGGTTACTAGAAGTGAACACAGGCTTTTATGTAACACCATGTTATGCTAGTTCAATTTATTTTTTTTGCTTTTGAAATAGAGCTACTTTAAAAGATCAGAGGATTGACTAGGAAAAATTAATTTTCACAGTAATGTCACAAAAATAGCAACCAGGTCCTATTTGCCTTCTTTCATTTACTCCCACAACAGTCCTAGTAGGTAAGTACTCTGTTTATCTCCCTTGTTACAGATAAGACAGGATCAGTGAGAGCAAGTAATTTATTCCAAGTCCTGTTGATAGTAAGTGACTGAGCTGGAACTGAAGCCAGATTTATCCTACTCAGAGATGTTGATGCTAACTACTACAGCATATCGTGTTGACGCACAGCCAAGCTCAGGAGATCTTTGAGGCAAAGGCAAACTAAGGATCTTCAGGTTGGGTTACAATACCTTTGGGTATATTCACAACAGGTTGAAAAAGGGCCTAAAGCAAGTTGATTAATATTTTGGTCTTAGTCTGCTTAACATTTGAATCAGTGAGCTGGATAAAGATTTAGTAAACATATTTATTACTTCTGCAGTCGACAAACTCAAGAAGACCGCCAATGACTGTTATTAACTAACATTTGCATAGCATATTCCATTTTATAGAATTCTTTCTCCTAGCTTGTCACATTTAATCCTCACAGCTCTATAAAGGATCTAATTTCTAGCTCCCAAACTCCCTCTTCCCCCACCAGAAACAATTCTTTTTACAATGAGCAGAACTGCGGTTCAGGGAAATCAAAGGACTTCAATCAGAGTCATATGGTAAATAATAAGCTGACTTCTGTTTTTTGTTACATTGCCAAAGATATGGACTCATGATTAGAAGTAATATCAAGACACGCAAGTGCTAGATCAAAATCATTAAGATGAAATTTGAAGGTGATCAGTGTGAAGTCTAGCACTGAAGTAAAAAACATGTTTTAGTGGAATGTTTAATGTAAGTCAACATTTTACTATGATTACTAATAATACTCATTTAATCTTGACCTGGATTAATAGAAGCATAATGTCTATATCACTATAAGCTATATTTATACTGAACAGGTATCTTTTCAAAACATACATGGGACTCATGTTTCCTGGGCCTACTACTTATTAAAAACTTGGACTAAGAGAGTACCTACAGGCAGGTAACTCCTGTAGAAAGCCTTGGGCTACACATAATCGTGGGAAGGAATGAGAAAATGAGTAACAATTCTAATCGCTTCAAAGTTTTAAGAATTATCAGTGGAAGAGGAAAAATATTTGTTCTGCGTTGGTATAAGTTCAACAGGCTTAAGTATCAGAAAGTCAGATTTTGTCTTAACATAAAGGTCAATTCTAACAATTGAGCAGTCCCTGATCAAATTAGCCTTGTTGTAAAGTGTTTTGTTTTTTTTTTAAATTCAATTTATTTAACCCCCCCAAAGTTACTGAAACAATTCACCCATTTCTTTCATCTCCCTCTACCCCCTGCCTCTGACATCAATGTGTTCTCTGTATATATGAGCTTCTTTTAAAAATGTCTCTAAATTCTTGTACTTAGCCTAATGTCCTCAAGTTTCATCCATGTTGTTGCAAATGGCAAGATTTAATTTTTTATGACCAAAAAATATTCCATATATATATGTATGTATAGGGCGCTTTACTCTGTGTTCTTGCCAACACTTGTTATTTCTAGTCTTTTTTTATAATGGCCATTCTAACAGGTATGAGGTGATATCTCATTGTGGTTTGGATTTACAACTAGAGCCTTTTTTCATGTACCTGTTAGCCATCTGTATGCCTTCCTTAGAAAAACATCAATTCAGATCTTTTGCCCATTATTTTTCTAGCTATTTTAAAATCTGAATTGTTTTTCTCATCTTAATTTCTTGCTATTAGTTGATGAATTCTTTTTATAGTTTGGACATTAGCCCCTTATTTGGTATATAACTTGCAAATATTTTCCCCATTCAGTAAGTTGCCTTTTCATTTTGTAGATGCTTTGCTGTGTAGGTGCATTTTAGTTTGATGTAGTCCCACTTGTTTATTTTTGCCTTAGGTGCTTATGTTTTTGGTGTCAGATTCAATAAATAGTCACCAAGACCTATGTTAAGTAGCGTACTTTCCTGTTATCCAAGACTTTAATGGTTTTAGGTCTTACATTTAACGCTGTAATCAATTTTGAGTTATTTGTTGTGAATGGTGTAAGATAGAGATCCAGTTTCATTCTTTTGTAGGTGGCTGTCCAGTTTTCCCAACACTATTGAGGATACTGTCCTTTCTCGGCTATATCCTTTTTTTTTTTTTTTTTTTGTATTTTTTTTTTTTCTGAAGCTGGAAACAGGGAGGCAGTCAGACAGACTCCCACACGCGCCCGACCGGGATCCACCAGGCATGCCCACCAGGGAGCGATGCTCTGCCCATCTGGGGTGTTGCTCTGTTGCAACCAGAGCCACTCTATCGCCTGAGGCAGAGGCCACAGAGCCATTCTCAGCGCTCGGGCCAACTCGGCTCCAATGGAGCCTCAGCTGTGGGAGGGGAAGAGAGAGACAGAGAGGAAGGAGAGGGCAAGGGGTGGAGAAGCAGATGGGCGCTTCTCTTGTGTGCCCTGGCTGGGAATCGAACCGGGACTCCTGCACGCCAGGCCGACGCTCTACCACTGAACCAACCGGCGAGGACCTCAGCTATATTCTTGTCTCATTTGTCTTAAATTAACTGAACATGTATATGTAGGTTTATTTCTGAGCTTTCTATTCTATTCCATTGATCTATATGTCTGTTTTTATACCAATACCATACCTTTGAATTACTATGGCTTTGTAATATAGGTTGAAATTAGGGAGCATAATGACTGCAGTTTTGTTCTTAAGTTACATTGACTGGTGTCTTTTATAGTTCCATACAAATTTTAGGGCTGTTTGTTCTATATCTATGGAAACATCATTGGAATTTTGATAAAGATGGCATTGAATATTAAGATTGCTTTAGATAGTATGGGCATTTAAAAAAATATTGATTCTTACAATTCATTAACACAGAATATCTTTCTATTTATTTGTATCTTCTAGTTTTGCATACATAAGTCTTTTATCTTCTTGACTAAATTTATCCCTGGGTATTCATTTTAATGCCATTGTAAATGGTATTATTTTCTCAACTTCTCTTCTGACAGTTTATTATTAATATATAGAAATACAACAAATGTTTATGTATTGGTTTTGTATCTTGCTTATTTCCAGAATTTGTTTATTGGCTATAAATGTTTTCAGATGGAATCTTTCAGATTTTATATTTTATATATATATATATAGTCTACCGGAAAGTTCTGTCTGTTTCTATCACAAGTTTCGACACATAAGCACATGTTTATTTGGCGCATGTGTGCCTCTCTATTTTTCTCACTTAATGTATACATACTGACGTAGCAAATTTGATTCACGTTAGTCTTATGTGTGAAGCAATAGTGTACCCATGGCTACTGATAAAGTTCATTTACGCCACTGTAATTTTTACGAATTTCAATAAGGAAGAAATGCTACAGAAGCATGTAGAAATTTACTGAAAGTGTTTGGTGAAGGTACAGTTTGTGATAGGACATGCAGAAGATGGTTCAAAAAATTCGAAACAGGTGATTTTGACCTTTCTGATAAGCCACGTTCTGGGCGACCATCTTTGATTGATGACGATGTTGTTAAGACCATGTTAGATCAAGATCCTTTTCTGGCAACATCAGAGATTGCAGAAAGGCTTAATTCAGCTCAGCAAACCAGTTTGGACCATATTCAGAAGATAGGATTGGTGTGGACATATATTATTTAATAAAGTTTATTGACGGTAAGAAAAATTTGTATTTTGTTTTATTCCAAAAATGGACAGAACTTTCCGGTAGACCTTATGTGTGTGTGTGTGTGTGTGTGTGTGTGTGTGTGTGTGTGTGTATTATCATGGCATCTGCATACAGTGGCAGTTTTACTTTTTTTTTTTCCAATTTGGATGCCTTTTATTTCTTTTTATTACCTAATTGCCCTGCCTGGGATTTCAAATATTTTGTTGAATAAAAGTGGTGAGAGTGGGCATCCTTGTCTTCTTTTTTATTTTAGAGGAAAAGGTTTTGGGTTTTCACCATTGAGTATGATATTCGTTGTGGGCTTGTCATATATGGCCTTTCTTATATTAAGGTGTGTTTCCTCTGTATCTGTTTTGTTGAGAGTTTTAACCATAAATGGATGTTGAATATTGTCAAATGCTTTTTCTGTATCTATTGAGATGATCATATATTTCTTATCCTTTATTTTGTTAATGCAGTGTATCACACTGATTGATTTGTAGATGTTAAACCATCCTTACATTCCTGGAATAAATTCTACTTGATCATGGTGCATGATACTTTTAACGTATTATTGAATTCAGTTTGCTTGTTGAGGATGTTTGTATCTCTTTTCATAGAGAATATTGGCTTTTAATTATATTTTCTTGGGATGTCTTTGCCTGGTTTTGGTATCAGGATATTACTGGCCTGGAAAAAAGTGAATTTGGAAGAGTTCCTTCCTCTTCTATTTTTTGAAGAGTTTGAGAAGGATTGGTGTTAATTCTTCTTTAAATGTTTGGTAGAATTCATCAGTGAAGCCATCTGATCTTGAACTTTTGTTTTTTGGGAGGTTTTTGACTACTGATTCAATATCCTTATTAGTAATCAATCAGTTTGTTTTTTCTTTTCCCTCATGATTCAGTTTTGGTAGGTTGTATGTTTATAGGTTTTCATCCATTTCTTCTAGGTTGTCCAATTTGTTAGCATATAAATTGTTTATAGTAGTCTCTTTTGATCCTTTGCATTTCTGTGGTATCAGTTATAAGATCTACTTTTTCATTTCTAATCTTATTTATTTGAGTTCTCTCTTTTTCTTTTTCCTGATGATTCTAGCTAAGGGTTTATCAATATTATTTATATTTTCAAAAAAACAGCTCTTAGTTTCATTGATCTTTTCTATTGTCTTTCTAGTTTTTATTTCTACTCTAAAATATTTGTTATTTCCTTTCTTCTACTAACTTTGGGTTTCATTTGTTCTTAGTCATCTAGTTCCTTGAGGTGTAAAGTTAGGTTATTTATATGAGACTTGATTCTTTTTTTTTTTTTTTTTACATTCAGTAAGAGGAGGGGAGGCAGAGACAGACTACCACATGTGTCCTGACCAGGATCCACCTGGCAAGTCCACCAGGGGGTGATGCTCTGCCCATCTGAGAGGTTGCATTGCTCCATTGCTCAGCAACTGAGCTCTTCTTAGCACCTGGGGTGGAGGCCATGGAGCCATCCTCAGTGTGCCCAGGGCAAATTTATTTCAATCGAGCAATGGCTGCAGGAGGGGATGAGAGAGAGAGAGAGAGAGAGAGAGAGAGAGAGAGAAGCAAGATGGGGAGAGGTAGAGAAGTAGATGGCACTTCTCTTATGTGCCCTGACTGGGAATGGAACCTAAGACATCCACATGCTGGACCAATGCTCTCCTACTTAACCAACTGGTCAGGGACTTATTCTTGATTCTTTGAGATAGGCATTCATTGCTATTAAATTCCCTCTTAGAACTGCTTTTGTCATATTGCATAAATTTTGGTATATTTCCATTTTTCTCTTGTCTCAAGGTATGTTTTGATTCCTTTTGAATTTCTTTGACCTGTTAATTGTACAATAGCATGTTGTTTAATCAATATAAATTTATAAAATTTATAGTTTTCTCTATGTAATTAGTTTCTAGTTTTATATGATTGTAGTTGGAAAACATGGTTGGTATGATTTCAATTCTCTTAAATTTATTAAGACATATTTTTTGGTCTAACATATGATCTATCATAGAAAATGTTCCCTGTGCTCTTCAGAAGAATGTGCATTCTGTCCATTTTGGATGGGATGTTCAGTAAATATCTGTTAAATCCATCTTGTTTATGGTAGATGTTTCCTTATTGATTTTCTTTTTATTTATTTTGCAATTATAGTTGTCATACAATATTATATTCATTTCAGGTATACAACATAGTGTTTAAATATGTATACAACTCGCAAAGTGATCATCTGAATTAGTTTAGTTTTTACTGATTTTCTGCCTGGATGATTTATCCATTGATGTAAGAGGAGTATTAAAGTCCCCTACTCTTATTGTATTGCTGTCTATTTCTCTCTTAAGGTCTGCTAATATTTGCTTTATATATTTAGATGCTCTGTTTTGAAGCTTTAATTCCCTATTGAGGGAAGAATTCCTCAGGTGATTTCTTAGAAGTCACTCTTAGAAGTCAGGTGAAAAGTGAAATTAAAATGAGTCGTCAAGATTTATCTAATCAAATATTGCTTATAAACTTACTCTAGATGATTCCCATTTGGATTTCCATTTAGCTCCAAGCAATGACTCGAGTATAATAGCTGCTATATAATTATTTATTAAAATGAATTTTCAAAAGGGAGAGGAAAGGATTAGGAGCTGGTAATAAAGTATCTACCAGAATATATCACTCCTGACATAATTAACATTCCCTGGATCATTTTGTAGTGAGAGGCATTAGTGAGAGATTTTCCTCTACAGTGTTTGCACTCACTCTGCCCTTTGCTTGGAATGTGCTTCCTTTTGGATTTTCACCCGGCTCAGCCTCTCACTTTAGTCAGGTCTGCTTAAAAGGCAGTTCATCAGAGAGCATACATCTGAGGTAGCAATGCCTTAAACTTCATCACTGCACTATACCCCTACCTTGCTTTCTTAGTTTCTAGCATTTTCCATTGCTTTATACACATGCACACGCATGCGCACATGCCTGTGTGCACACCCCCCCCCCATCTCCTTACATTTGAATATAAGCTTCTTGGTAGCAGGGGTATGGTTTTAGACTTATTTGTTATGAATTGAATTGTGTCCCCTCAAAATTCATATATCAAAGACTTAATCCCCAGTACCTCAGCATGTGACCTTATTTGGAAATAGGGTTCTTACAGGTGTAATTGGTTAAGATGATGTTATACTGAAATAAATTGACTTATTTCAATATGACTGAAATAAGTCATATTGGGTCTTAATCCAGTATGACTAGTGCTGCTATAAAGGGGATATTTGGACAGAGACACGCACATAGGGAGAATGCCCCATGAAGATGAAGGCAGAGGTCTGGGCAATGCTTCTACAAACTAAGGAATGCCAATGATTGTAAACCACCAGAAACTAGGAAAGAGACATGCCACAATTTCTCCCTCACTGCTTTGAGAAGGAGCCAATCTCATTGATACTTTGATCTTAGACTTAGACTCTAGAACTGTGAGTCAATAAATTTCTGTTGTTTAAGCCATGGTGCTTTGCTATGGCAGCCCTAGTAGACTAATAAACTATATCTCTATAACTGTGACTAGAATGTGAGTAGGCATTCAATAAATATTTTTTGAGTGAATGTTGAATGAATGAATAAATAGATGAATGAATAAATATAGGAATATATCTCTCCTTTTCTGATGTAACATGACATCCACTTCAGTCTAGAAGATTTATTCAGCCCGCATCTGTTCTAATACATTTGCAAAAAAGAACTCTTATGACAGAAAAATTAACCGTATATTAGAAGTTATCAAGAAAGCTCATTTAATCTGAATCTCTGTTTAAAAAATGCAGATAGACATGGGTTTTATGGATGACTGAAACTTTAATTTGACCTGAGGCAAAAGTTTAAAATGAATAATTTCCTGAGTTTGCTTTTAGATTTTGATTCTGTGTTTTTCCTTGACGTATTTATCTATTTATAGAAATCAGGCCAGTGAAACTGTGTGAGTTATAAGCAGTGTGATTTCATTGCACTCTAGGCTCAACTATGTTTCAGAGTAAAATTTTCTTCAAGGAGGAATTGAGCCATCAGCAAAGAAATGGTATAGAAATCAAATCAGAGCAGAATTAAGAAAATTCTCTTTATGGTTCAGATGTTTGGTTTTGTCATTACCTGAGATATTATTAAATTTATCCATGTTCCTCCAGGCAATTAGCTTTGAAGAAGAAGCTGGATGAAGAGAAAATGATTAGAACTTCAGAGAGTGACTCTGGCCAGTTGGCTCAGTGGTAGAGCATCAGCCGCGATGTGGATGTCCCAGGTTCGATTCCTGGTCAGGGCACACAGGAGAAGTGACCATCTGCTTCTCCATCCCTACCCCTCCCCTTTCTCTTTCTCTTTCTCTTTCTCTTTCTCTTTCTCTTTCTCTTTCTCTTTCTCTTTCTCTTTCTCTATCTCTTGCTTTTCTCCCACAGCAATGGCTGGGTTGGAGCCAGTTGGCCCCAAGCACTGAGGATGGTTCCATGGACTCGCCTTAGGCACTAAAATAGCTCAGTTGCTGAGCAATGGAGCAACTGCCTAGATGGACAAAGCATCAGCCCATAAGGGTCTTGCTGGTTGGATTCCAGTTGGGGCGCATGTGGGAGTCTGTCTCTCTGCCTTCCCACTTCTCACTTAAGAAAAAAAAAAACTTAAGAGAGTGATCTGGATGTGACTAGATTCATTAGTCTGGATTGTATCTGGAAAGTCTCAGCTTGCCAGAGTGAACTTAGGTTTTTGTTTTTTTTTTTCTTTTTTCTGAAGCTGGAAACAGGGAGAGACAGTCAGACAGACTCCTGCATGCGCCCGACCAGGATCCACCCCGCATGCCCACCATGGGGCAACACTCTGCCCACCAGGGGGTGATGCTCTGCCCATCCTGGGCGCCGCCATGTTGTGACCAGAGCCACTCTAGCGCCTGAGGCAGAGGCCACAAAGCCATCCCCAGCGCCTGGGCCATCTTTGCTCCAATGGAGCCTTGGCTGCGGGAGGGGAAGAGAGAGACAGAGAGGAAAGCGCAGCGGAGGGGTGGAGAAGCAAATGGGCACTTCTCCTGTGTGCCCTGGCCGAGAATCGAACCCGGGTACTCCCGAATTTAGGTTTTTAGTCTATCAGTTCTGGACTAGATGGACTCTCCAGGGCTAACCAACAGAGGTGCTTTATGGAAAATCACTCTATAGAATCCTGGTTCCATTCCCTTTGTAGATCCCTTACCTTCCAAAAGATGTGCAGGGTCATGCTCTCTGTCTTCTGGTATTCAGAACCTATGACCCCTCCTTGATGCAACTTTTCCAAATGTTTAATTATTCAAAGTCAACCCCTTGCACTCAACTGTGTCTCCTCTTTGGAAATTCATATTTCCTAAGATAGATTTCCACTCCAATAAAAGACATTGTTACCTTCTTATGTAAATCTCATGCATTCATAGGGGATGGATGAGAAGAGCACAGAATTTACAGCTCCAAAGAGAGGAGTTAGGTTCATCTCCCATTAGTGGTCTGCCGAGCACTATGGGGAAGAGCTTTTGTGCTGGAATTTGGTCCTTTAGGCTTTACCAACTTTTAGCTTCCTCTATTTATCCTCATTTAGCTCAAATTCAGAAAGCCCACCACAGTGTTAAATATATGAAATCAAAATCAGCAAAAAGCAGAAAATGGCTCTTATTTTCCCCACCCCTACCCAAGTTTTGCAAATGGGTCAGTAAAAATAGTGTCCTTGATGTGGGCAAGGGTGCAAATTAGTACAGTGAAAACTCAAATAGAAACAAATCCCCCAAACAGAGGCTATTTATATTTAAAGTCTTTGGATTGTGGAGAGCAGTTAGAGAAGAAATCTTAAATGTCATCTAATTTGATTCACTTATTTTACAGATTGGGAAGAGGATGCTCTGAGTAAGAGATTTTTTGACTTGCAGATTCTATATTCTTCATATAGTTATTTATTTTTATAACTTTCAGAATTTTTAAAAAAATTATTGCTCCTTCTATTATCTCTGCCTGATCTAGGGCAAAAAATTTTAAATAAGATGTGAGTACATTAACCAAGATCACAGAGAGAACAAAGTAAAAGTACTTGGGAAAGAGCCTATGTCCCCAGTTTCTTAGTTCAGTGCTCTGTAATTTGAGCATCATAGCAATTAAGACTAGGTGAGGATTAGGGTTTGTAGTCCCTACACTTGGGTAAAATGGGCTACTGTGTTATTCTCTATAGTTCAATATTTACTATTAGTCTTTATGGCAATGATGGTAAATTTCTTTTGGAGGATGGAGTAATGGTTTCCATATCAAGGGTCTTTTTTTCAGAAAAGTGCACACTCAATGCACAGCAGTTCAGGTGATTCACAGAATTCCTTAATTTGAGTGCAGGCCCCTAAACTATGAACTAATGTTCTAAATATTAATATCAGCTAATTTTCATTGATTGTTAGCTATGTTCCAGGCATTATTCTGAGTACTTGATAGGTACTACATCATTTAATTCCCACCACACTTGAAGCAGGTTGCAGCCTTCTCTCTATTTTTACAGAAAAAAAAAATTAGAAATATTTAAATATCATCTGTTTATTTAACAATATTTCTTAAAGACTGACTGATGCTACCAGGTACAATTCTAGGTGCTAGCGAGTAAACAATGAAAACAAAAAAGGATACTGTGCCTGCCTTCATCAAGCTTGGAATCCAGTGAAGCAGACTGATTGGATGTTTGCATGAAAATGTTCCCTGAAGCAAACAAACAGACATGGCAAATATGTTGGGCCATGATAACAACACATATACCTGGAATGTTGGAAGAATCTAAAGAAGGAAGTCATGTCTGGGCCACCAGAAAAACAGGTGCGAAGGGCACATATGAGGAGGCTGCAAGAGAGGTGAGTGTGCTAGACAAAATGAGTTTGGGCAAGAGTTAAATTCTTTGCTAGTGGTCAACTCCAAACGATATATTCTGAACTCAAACCAGATCCATTTGCCCCCAAAGTCAGCTTCTGACCCATGTTGCCACAGTTTAGTTGCTCTAACTACAGTGACTCTTGGTGATACTTTATATCCTGTTCTCATCTCTTCCATGCCTACAGGAAGTTCACCTCCCTAAAATGCTCATGTAGTGCATCTCGGGCCATCTGTGAACGACCAACTTTTAACATTGTGTTCTAATCTGTCTTTCTTTTTCTTTCTTTCTTTTTTTTTTTTTTTGCTAGAGAATCAATCTTTCAACCCCTCCCCACAACTTTGGTCCCCAAGCTTGCCTTCTATATCTGGATGGGCTCTAAATAGGAGTGCAAAGAATCCTGAGTAATCATTGGTTCATGCCTAGTCATTTCCTGCCTCATCCTGAATTTTGAGGGATTATGCATACAGACTAGTGTTCTAATGTGGTAAACAAACAAACAAACAAACAAACCAAAAATAAAAAAAACCCCACAAAAAACCCCAAAACAAAAACCTTTAAATATATTTCTAAAAAATTAACTGGAAGTTTTCAGCTCTTACTATTGCCTCCACATCTGCAGAGCCTGTCCCTAAACAACTGGGCTCTTCTTTCTTCTTTCTATAGCAATAGCTTGCTGACATACATGAATCCCCAGTCGGGGGCTGGAGCCCCACCCAGAGTGGAAGGGACAGGTAGCCAGGCTGTGTATGACATGTAGTCTGCTCCTCAGCTGATATAGCTGGCGTGCCACCACTGGTGAGTATGGCGACATGACACACAGAAAAGCATTGCTGATCTCAAGGTCTATTAGAATCACAAGGCAGTAGAAGTAATGGTTGATAGATAGAAATGGTCAAAATTGGCAGGGTAAGAAGTCCTATTCTAAAAGCTTCCAGAGCATGCTGGCAAACACTGGGAAATAAATAAATACACTTTGTGACAATAAAAATGTACTTGACAATGTGCTTTTGAATGAGCACACTGAGGGAATGAAGTGGACAATATGTGATGGTGGTTTTTGCCTTTCTCCATCTAGAAATTGATCGGGTCAGGCTGAGAACAAGCATCTGTGCATTCATGTCAAAACTATTGGAATGCAGAGTGTTCCCAACCAACACATTAATAACTTGCGGCAACCTTCACTTCTGGACATGATGTAATTAATTTTTGAATCGGGGGAGCAAGATGGTCTGTGGTCTGATATTTTCATTTGAAAGTAAGTGGGAAGACAAAAGCAAACAGGCTTTTTGGCTAGGAGTGAAGGAATGACCTTCCAAGTAAGGAATTTAAACTGGAGCTTTCGACTGTAGAGGGGAACGAGGCTGGAGAAACTTTTTGTAGCAGAAATATAAGGTGGAGAAGCGGTTGTGTCCCCCAATGCTCCTGAGCATGCGCACCCTTCCCCATTACATACACCACTCTCAAGGGCTCCGAGTCTCTGAACCACTTTTGAACAGGAAAACATTACTGCGAACAGTTTTTTTCTTTTCTTTCCTTCTTTCTTTCTTTCTTTTTTTTTTTTTAACAGAGGGCTGGCATGCTAGCACATGCTTGAATACTCTCACAGTTACACATAAACTTTAAAGAGAGGCCCCCTTCCCCCCTAGCCTGACTCATACAACCATGCATCATATAACGAGTGTTTGGAAAGGCTATGAATGAAGAATGCTTGTGGCAATTGGATATATTTTGTCCGATTGTGAGAGTGATAAAAACAGGTGATCTAGTCGGGGTGGGAGTGCAAAGTGGGGGTGGGCGGGTAGATGTACCGTAGGGAGGGGTATGAAAGGCAGAAGGAAAGTTTCTCATACGTCTGGACTGGTCTCCAGGACATTTGAGATAATAGAGCCATTGTATTTCCAAGATGGAAGAGACCTTTGCGATCCGAAATGGAGATTCAGAGGGACCGAGGCCAGTGTGCGCTTGTGCCGCTCGGGAGAGGCTGTGGGAACCAGCCTTTGCACCCCCACTCTACCGCGCAGCCCCTGTCTTGCAGCACTAAACCCATTTGAGAATCTGTAAAGCCTACAGGCACTTTCCCCTGGAAAACAAAACTGCACATAATATTTCCTGTACAATTTCAAAGGATTTATGGACTCCTTAAATTCGTCTGTGAACCCGAGGGTCTGATGAATTTTCGACTAGGGTTATTGACTGAGCACGTAAATAATGTTCAGTCAGATGAGGGTTGAAGTTCCTGCTTTCAACTTACTAGCTGTTTGAGCATAAGCAAGCATGGAGTGTTTCTCAGCCTCAGTTTTGATATATGAAATAGGTATAATCGTAGTGCCTTTTCATAGGTGATCATGAAGGTGACATGTGACACTGGGCTTAAGGAACTTAGGTTAACAGAGAACCAGAGAGCCTGGCAGCAGGGAAGGACAAGGCCATGTTGGTATCATTCTGGTTGCTTCTGCCCTTCCTCACCGAGATCATGGCCTCTGTGGTTGGCTGTCGATGGGCTACTCCAGACCCAGGTCTCTGAATTTCTTCCTAGTTCTTTGCCTTTTGATTGCTTCTGACCTAAATCTATTTGCTTCCTGGCCATTCTTCTTTCCTTAAGGGTCTCTCCATCTCACCACATGAAAACAGCCTGTGCTCAAATGTCTTGATAAATTTGTTGTGCAGAAACCCATTAGAAGGAAGTGCTAGGAAAATAAGCTCGCTTGAGAAAGAAAGCATGCTGGTAAGTGCTTCCTTTCTGTAGTGGAGATCAAACAGTCAGCCAAGTGGAAAGACCAGGTCTGCAAGAATAGTTTGGAGCTTATATTATTATTTCATCTTTCTGTTAAAATGACAAGGGGGGGGGGAGGGAGGAGCTAGTTTCCTTTATACAGTTTATGTTTCAAAAATATAAATCTTCAGTGTGGAAAACTTCTATGTTTGATATCAATTTTTCTTTTTTTTTTGGTTTATGTACTTAAATTATTTGTAACTTCTAATGAGCTCCCTTCACATCTGCCTCAATCTCTTTGAATCCATGTTGAGAAGCTGAATGGTAGTATCAAGAGGAGGAAGGATGACTGAGCGGAGAGAAAGCTGCTTATACCACCCTCTTTCTAATTCAAATTGTCTAGTTTTTAAAGTGTTGGAAGTTCCGGGAACCGGTACAGGGTGAATTATATGAACTCTTAAACATTGAGCCTCCAAAGCTTGTTCAGTACAAACCTCAAAGCTTCCCTTCTACCTGAGAAGGTGGATCAGAGGACTGATAAACTCTCTTGGCTTTCTGTGCCAGTTCAACTCCCACCCACTTATGCTTGAAAGTAGGACTTCAAGCTACTTTACCACAGAAACCAGAAAGCAATCTTTAAACAGTTCCAGAGTAGCAAACGTCTACGTTCTCCCCAGGCTGACCGCGGAGTGTAGCTTTACCCACATAAGGATTATATGAGATCCAGGAGAGTGAGCTTCTGGCTTTCTGACACTTTAAGATTAGAGATAGTCATTCTCTTTTATGTTGTCCTTTGACAATTGACGTGGTAGGAATGAAAGTGAAGTGCAAGTGACAATCTCAGAAACAGCGTCTTCCTCTTGGTAAAGATAATAGTCATGTGACAGTTCCCTAAAGAGCTGACATCTCAGGGGGCATAAAGTGAAGTAGCTTCGCTGTGGGAGGCAAGCTGTTTTAGTGGGGCAATTCCCTCATTCTTCTTGCTCCTAACACAGACTTCAGTTCAAAGCCTTCCTTTACTATGTTCTAGCTAAAGAGCCTGGGAAAAATACTTATTTATAGCTTTTTAAACTTTATTTCTTTATTACTGGGTTGGAGAGCCATTGATCAAACCAGTCCATATACAGCATCTGGTACATAGCTTCTACTTTCTCAGCTCGGAACATGGAGTTTCATCTTGGCTACTGACTAACCATACAGGAGGGTAAGAACATGCCTTTTGGATAATAACTTAAACTCCAGAGTTAGTGGAGATGGCAGGTTTGGGATTGGAGTGTGGTATGTTGGAATCGGAGTGTGGTATGTTCATTATCATTGAAGATAATAAACACTTCCTCTAACTTGTTAAAAACTAGTAACTAGAGGGTTTTTTTTCTCTCTTCTTTTTCTCAATGTCTAAGAAGAGTATATATGAAGAAATCTGTTAGTGCCAGCTTACCTTTGTCATCCAGGTGAGTTAACAGAGTCATCATCAACTTACTGTCAACTTCAGCATGATGTGCTGAAAAGAAAAATGAACTGCATATTAGAAGGAGAAGCATCTATTCCACAAATCCATAGGAACACCTACTCTGTCCTAGGCTGTGGGCCAGGTGCTGGAGATAGGAAGATGATGGTATCCAACATCACATTGCTGAGTGAGTCTTAGTGTAGGGTTTTTCATTGGAATCCAAGGATTCTCAAGAATGGAAAGTTCCAGAGGAACTCTAATTATTATTATTATTGTTTTGTTTTTGTTTCAGTAAAAAAATTAATAGTCATTTTACTAGTAATACAGGCAAAATTTATCTCCCTACTTTATTGACATTTAACTGATATATAACATTGTGTAACTTTAAAGTTAGTGTTGATTTGATGCACTTTGATAGGGCAACATGATTACCACCAGTGTTAGCTAACACCTTTATCATAGTCACCTAATTACCATTTCTTTTTTGTGGTGAGAACATTTAAGATCTACTTATTCTGTTATGAACTTTCAGGTATACAGTACAGTCTTGTTATCTATAATCGCAAAGCTGTGCATTCAAGCCCCAGAACTTACTCATCTTCTAACTGTTAGCTTGTACCCTTGACTAACCGCTCACCATTTTTTTCATTCCCTAGGCCCTGGTAACCACCATTCTATTCTCTGTTTATATAAGTTTGACTGTTTTATATTCCACATATGAGTGATATCATGCAGTATTTGTCTTTCTCTGCCTGGCTTATTTTACTAAGCATGTCTTCATGGTCCATTGTATTGCAAATAGCAGTATTTTCTTTTTGCTCATGGCTGAATAATATTTCATTATATATGTATGTACATCACATTTTTAATGCATTTATAGACACTCAGACACATTTATAGACACAACAGCCGAGATGTTTCCATATCTTGGCTGTTGTGAACAATGCTGCGATAAACCAGAGAGTACAGATATCATTTTGATATCTTGTTTTCATTTCCTTTGAATATATAGACAGAAATGGAATTGCTGGGTCGTATGGTAGTTCTGTTTTTAATTTTTTAAGAGACCTCCATACTGTTTTCCACAGTGGTTGAACCAGTTTATATTCCCACCAACGTGTACAGATTCCCCTTTCTCTACCTCCTCACCAGCACATCTCTTGTCATTTTGATAATAGCCATTCTAAAAGGTGAGATGGTAACTCATGGTTTTGATTTGCATTTCCCTGATGATTAGTCTTGTTGAACATCTTTTCATGTACCTGTTGGCCATTTGTATGTGTACTTCAGAAAAATGTCTTTACAGTTCTTCTGCCCATTTTTAAATTTGATTGGCTTTTTTTTTTTTTTTGGCTATTGAGTTGTATGAGTTTTATACATATTGTGGATATTAACCCTTTACAGATATATGGTCTGCAAATATTTTCTCCCATTCTATAGGATACTTTTTCATTTTGTTGGTTATTTTTTCTGCACTGCAGAGCTTTTTAGTTTGATGTGGTTCCACTTATTTATTTTTGCCTTTGTTACTTGTACTTTTGGTATCATATTAAAAAAAAATTATTGCCAAGACCTATGTCAGGGAGCTTTTCTCCATTTTATTCTAGGAATTTTATGGTTTCAGGTCTCACATTTAAGTCTTAAACCTGTTTCAAGTTTTTCTGTGACTATTATAATATTGGTGTCCAACTTCATTTTCTGCAAGTGGTTATCCAGTTTTCCAGGCAAGATGTGTTTGTAACAATAATTCAGATATAAAAGATGTATCCAAAAACTTTGGATTAAGTTTGTTAATCTGGTATCTAGGAATATGCTTGCATGTTCTCAGAATCCTCAAGACCTTTCTTTTCATTTAGGATACATATGTCATCAAAGAAAAACTCTAGCACAAGGGAGCCAAGTTTTTGCATTCTGCAGTCTCTAACTTGGTGGTGTGTGATCTTAGTCAAGATACTTATTTAAACCCATGGGCCTCAGGATCTTCTGCTTAAAACAAGGTGCCTGGCTGGATCAGGGGCCTGGATCAGAAGCTCTCTCAGCTTTACTATTCCATGCCTCTATGACTACCCCTCTGTGTAGATTGCAACCTGGATTTCTTTGCAATTTCTAATTCAGAGGAGAGAATACTGGCTGCACATCAGACTGTTCTAATTCTGCCATTAGAAATAATTGCTAAGAAAACACTGACGGAATATTTTCCTTCCATAGACCTAGGCTTTCCATCTGAGAATTGAAAATAGTAAACTAACAAAAAAATACTTGAAAGTAAGTGATAAAACATGCTTGAAAACCTGGCGGTACAACAGCAGTGTTATTATGAAGGCGAGTCCTGTAGTGACGCTAAGTGAAAGGACAAACTGCTGTCTCTAGGTTAGTCAAGATGAGAGAGGCTTGTTGTGCCAACAGAACCTCCTGAAGATTGACTTGTGCTACAAGTGAGTACAAATTGGTGGGCAGTGTGCTCCTCACAATTACCCAGGCTACTGCAAGCTCCATCTAGAATCTAGACTCATGCTCTCAACATGACTAGAGAAGCGAATATGGCAAACTACGCATCATCTCTTACTCATTTCATTGGCTACCACAAGTCACGTGATTATGCTTACGTTCATGGGGGGGTGGAGGATTGCAATTCTAGATGTGACCAAGAGGACATTTCTTGAATATTTGTGAAATCATTATGATACTTGATCTTTACAAATAAATCATTAGTATGTTCATTTTTTAATTTGGAGACTAAAAGCCATCCTATAATTCTAGGTAGTGGTTATTCTAAAATGCAAACAATGAACTAATTCAAGTTGATTTTGGATTTGACCACACGCCTTTCTCAGAAAAGGAAGCTTTCTTGGGGCGGGTGAAGGAAAGGAAGGAGGATATTTGGCAGCTGTTGATTAGTGGGCTGCCCATGATAGGAGAACTGGCAGGTAAGAATTCTTAGCAAGGAGAATGCGCCAAAGGAACAAAGCAAAATTAACTGACATTAAAGTTCATGGAGCATGAAAGAACACAGGTAGAACTGTGATCAAAGAAACAAGTGGTTTATGACAAAACTCCTTTATTCAGGATTCTGAAGTGGAAATCATGTTTGCGTTTAATGTAGAATAATTCTACATGGAGCTAGGGGTAGTAGGTTTGGAATACATGAAATGTATTCAAGTTGGAAGAATTGTAACAAACAAGAAAGTCAATAGAAAAAGTAGAGTGACTGTTTGAATTTCTGTGTTAATTCATATAAATTAATTTTACTAGTGGCATACAGCGACATTTAGTACTTACTGAGATTGTCACCACACATATCACTCTAACACACCAGAATAAATGAAAATTCTAAAAGAGAGGGACATTTTAATCAAAATGTGTAATTAGTTGATTGCCTACCTTGTAGAGGCAACAACAACTTGCTTTAATGTGGTATTCTATCATAGGTCTGGAGGTGAGGAATTCTAAATAGAGCTGCTGTATAGGTCTTTTGAATACAAAGTTCATAGAAACACATCATGATGTAGGGTAAGATAATATTCTCAAACTACTAAAAACATATATTCTGATATAAGTATAATACCACTTTTAAAATGCCAATCATAACTTTATACATATATACACATATATGTGTATATACGCTGTCCAGTGCTGGCTGACTAGTGGTGTTGGCATTTATTCTCCTTTTGGATTATGGATCACTATTGTTCTTTATATTGGTGTGTCCAGAGAATTTAGGAGCATGGAGATAAAAGGGAATTTTTACCGAGGAGAAAAGACAACACATGTTGATGCCAAATAAAAAATAATACAAAGAAGAACAACATTCCCTAAATCTGGTATGAACTGTCTGAAATGCCTGTTTGTGATGTGGAGGCAGAAAAATTAGACAAAAATAACTTCACAGTTAAAAAAATAGAGTGATGCTTAAATTATTAGCCAATATTGAGAATGCAGGTAGAAAGGCACTTGGTTGGCAAAATAGTATCTCAGGAGTGGACTCACAAGTCTATGCATGCCATTTGCCATCATGTGTCATTTCGTAAATCACTTTCATACTTGAGAAATGCAATATATAGATAACATAATATTAATGTGAATAGCAATGATAATAATAAGTTCATAGTCTTGCCTACACTATTTCTCTTCTCCAAAGGCTCTTCTAGAATACCACAGCAGTAAAGAACTAGCAGTGATGATTGGAAAGACTGTTCTCCAGTTGTTTGTCTATAGCCCTGCTATGGCCCATCTACAGAATCAAAGGTAGCAATAAAAAGCCAACCAAAATATAACCGCTAATAATAGCTAATAATAATTATGGTCAAGACAGGCTAATGACATCTTGAAATGGCGGGAAAGAAAATTCAGGGGAAGAAAAAGACCCTAGAATGACAGAGGGGAGGAATACCATTTGGTTATTCTCCTACTTCTGCTTGCTGCCCCTGAATTCTGATCTGGAGAGCTTCTAATTATTTTATGATGCCTGAAGTAGGTATGATACCTGCTGCATTCTTCATGTGCCTATGTTCATGGTCCATGTTCTGAAAGAGAGAAAGAGAGAGAGAGTCATGTTCAAGAAAAGGAGTAAAACACTTGGAAAGCCAGCCAGTTTTTGCCTGGTGTGTGTGTGTGTGTGTGTGTGTGTGTGTGTGTGCGTGTGTGTGTGTGTGTTTGCATGTGCGCACACCCACCCAGACTGGCCAACCTAGAAAGGCATAAAAAGATTCAGAGTGACACTGGTTCCTGAGACTGGAAGGGCCAAAGCAGTGAGTCAGGGATGGGCCTTTCCCTCTTGCAGCCTCTGAGGGCCTATGGTTATTGACTGTCAAGTTCTAGACAAGAATTCAGGTTATTATAGAACTTGTTTTCGAAACATTCTTGTGGGGTGGGAAGGCTGCAGCTATTCATGACCCCTCTTGCCGGGCAAGTGTTGTAGTACCTGTGCATTTGATCCCACTGTGGTGGGGCAGGCTTATCAGGTTGGCCAACCTTGTAGATCCTGTTTGCGGAGAATATTTTCTTCTCTCTCCACTTTTGTTGTTTACTTAGTAAAAGGCACTCCACCCTCACTGCATGTTTTGACACTCTCTCTGATACACTGTATGGCTACTGTACCTTGACTTTCAATTACATCAAATCCTGTTATAATCATTTTCTTATAACAAATCCTCTTTAACACCTGAAAAGCTTCACTCCCATGGGTGTAGTGCTGTGCTGTCAAAATAAAAACAGAGAAATCCTACTGGCGTTATTGTAGCTGTTGAATGTGTTTGAAAATAAAATCAGCATAAGGGCCTTACATATTTGGCATTCAGTTCTGGTAGCAAAAGAGAAAAAAGTTATTCTAAGCCAGTCAAATATGGCTTGACCTATAAACCAGCGGCCTTAATTCAGTGATTTTAAATCAATGTGATAGCACGTAAAAATACTTTCTCTGGGAGAGCATTTCTTTCAGAAGCCAGGGCCCGAATTCCTAATTATTTCCATTATAATGGTTAATGTAAGCAGAACATTCTTTACTAATACATTATAAGAACACAGTGCCTGGGAAGGTTTTTATTTGTTTGTTTTCTTTGTTCCTTTTAATGCTTCTGGTGTAATAACTAAACCATAATCAAGTTTTCAATTATTTTTGGCAAACAGACGTGATGGTTCATCTTTTCTGTCTTGATTATTTTTGGCCAACATTTATAAGTATAGATCAGAAGCCTGTTTTATTATTCCAGTGATTTAGATTTTATTCCACAATGGTTTGTTGCTACTTTGGGATAACTCATTTTGAGGAGAGGAATGGACATTTGAGGAAAGTAATAGATTTTATCAGCAGTGTTTTTAAGAACCAGTTATGCCTACTGATTTTACAAACTGAAAGTCTGGGTTCTAGCCTGGGCGATGAGGGTCCTTTGTGGCCTATCTGGTAGGAAGAGGCCTTTCTAGTTAATCAAATCCCATGCTATCACTCCCTTTCATATATAACCAAAGAGTTATCTCTACTTTTAGGAAAATGCATAGCTTGATACTTATGTATCAATTAGAATAATCAAATTTCCTCTTTTCTTTTCAAGCCAATACCTCCAATTGTCAGGTTGGTAAAATCTTCCCCATTCTGGCAATAAACACATGCCACATTTTATTGATTTTCTTGAGGAACAAAAGTAAATTGCTGATACTCTGGTCACCGTATCTGGCAACCAGGTCTTTTGCTATAACCTAGTAGAGGTAGACTTCTCTGCTTTCCTAACATAGCTTTGGTTTGGGCCCCCCTTTCTAGTTGAGGGTAATGTGAGCTGAAATTGGTCACAGAGGCTCTGGCAGCTGGCTTAACCTGTTTATATAAGGACGGAACACAGCCCTGATTAAGAGAGTCACCTCCTACTGGTTGGTTTTGGAGTGGAGCCCAGAATTTTCCATAGAGATAGCTTTTAAAAGTTAGGTCAGCATTTCAATGGAAGATAAGGGCACACAAGAAAGGCCTTGTGGGTTTCCCTGTCTTCAGAAACCCCGCTGTTCAGCAGGAGTTAGAATAGATATATTTGACCAATAATGTGCCTCCATCCACTAGGCTTATCTCCATGAAAGGATCACTCTACTTAAGTAGGTCAGGTGGAGCCAAGCTTAGCATTTAGCAACTTACACGATGCCCTGGCTGTTCAGGATGGGCTGGTCAGTGGTAAAATCAACGCGATGTCAAGATATTTTATATGGAGGATATTTTTAAATAGTAGTGACAACATTGTAAGTAATAAAAGACTACTGCTTCTAAGATTAAATCAGGGAATACACTTAAAGGGAGAAAATAAAGGATGGGCAGGAAGCTGAGTAGAGGTACAAGGAGCTGCTAGAAGATTTCCGTGGAGAATCAGTAGAGAAACTACAAGGCCTGGTTCCATGGATTTCTCGGCCCCTCACTCATCACATATACTTGAAAAAAATAGTATTCCGGAAAAACAGAAAAATGACCTCAGGGCTTGGTGTGATTTGTGGATATAAAGGAATCCTTCATAGTGGATTGGATTTTTAACTTTACATTTTTATGTATCGGTAGGCCCAGAATATTTCTTAAGATGCTGGGTACTTAGAAATGAAGATGGGTGGTAGGGCCAGAACACTATTACTTAGAGTTCTTAGTAGCTGGAGGGTGTGCAGCCTAAAGTGGTGATCGGAGGGTATTTCTGCCCTCTAGTCTGCAGGTTCCAGAGGTGGAAAAAAAGAACATCCCACTTTATAAAAGGAAAAAGAGATCTTTTGCATAAATTATTATATAAATAAATCTTCTTAACAAGCACTGCAGTTTTTTTTTTTTTTTTACAAAGCACAAAGAGTTATTGTGTGATTTATGTGAAAAGGTTATATAACTGTACTCTGTTACTTTAAATAGTGTTTTTTATTTAAACTGCCAACTTTCTTCATCACCAGCAAAGAAAAAAAAATGCATATTTGCAAAGCACAAAGGTAATTTTCAAGGACTGTAATTAGCTTGCGATAACTCCATCTTGCGTGGTGTCTTTGCCACGGGACTAGAAGAGAGATGGACTTTTTTCATTGTTGAAGCTCCGCTGTGGCCCCTACAGTGAGTTGGTTTAGTGAGAAGCAGGAAGGGAGAAAGTTTGAAGTATTACACTTGGTCAGGAGAAAATTATGGATGGACTAAAATAACAGCTCTTGCTATTTTTATCTGGCTTCATCTTTTCTTTTTACAAACAGGACAAAGCTCTATTTTCCCTGTTCCTGTTTCCCAACAGGCCCTTTATTTCCAAGATGCTAAAAGAGCTACTTAATAACCAAACTGAACACATGACGTGGAAGATAAAAAGAGAACGGGATTATAGTAAAGGAAGGTAGGAGAGCAAAAGAAAGTCTTCATGTCTTAAAAGTAAATACTAGGACAGAATTTTGGCAAGAGGAACACAAGTAAGGGAAAGAAATACTTGAGGAAGAGGATGGTAATTAGTTTAATTTATTCTAGGAAAACTGATTAATTGATTAGTAAGGAAAAAATTATTTCCATAAAAAATTTTAGCTTTTGAAGGGTAGTCAAATAGATGCATACACAGTGTGTGTGTGTGTGTGTTATCACCACATGTATTTTTGTGTTTGGTTGAAGCAATATTATGGAGGAGGAGTCCGGGAGGTCAGTCACAAAATTTCCCCAAGGTAAAGAATATTTGCAAAGACAATCTAGGAAGTTTCCCTCTTAGGAAAATATGCTGTTGTAGGCAGTAGAATTCCCTGGAGGTCATAATTATATGACATTCTGAGATTTGGAGGTGGTTTTCTTCTGAGAAGGCAACCCTACCTTTGCCAGCTGAGATCTGTCCGTTTTTGAGCTTGTTTTTCTCACCAGTAAATGAGAACCATACAAACAACAGGAAAATCTATAAAGCACTTGAAGTCAAGGAATTACAATGTGGCAATCTGAGTGCTGGGTGTGTTTTCTTTGGGACTGTGAGAACATTGTCACCTGTTTGGTCACCAACCTGGTTGCCCAGGTGGCAGTTTGGCAAACAACCAGCACGAACAACAACAACCTCTTGCAATGGACTGTGAAATATTTGGGCATAGTTGCTCTCAGGCATTATTAATTTTTCTCAGTTCAAACATTAAATTTCAATTTTCATGGGAATAAAAACAACTGATATGACACTGAAAATAACTACTTTTAGGCACTCTGCAGAGGAAGAAGGCAATTGATTTTTAAGAGTGACTTGTTGCTGGTGGAGAAAAATGAGACAATAGCTGGCCTTTTCTATATATAATAGAGGATGATGTCAGTCAATATGCTTTGCAGTAGAATTCAATTGTAAGTTTGATTGTTATAACTTTAAAAGTTACATGGGAATGTGGAGCCTCCTATATCAGGTGAAATCTACAGCATTTAGGATCTCATTAAGTCTTTTTTTTTTTTTTAAGGATCTCATTAAATCTTGTTGTCTGGGAAGGTGTCACACACTGTTTAAAAGATCAAATAAGAGAAGATTGCAAGTTAATTTCCTCGCCAGGAAGGAGGAAGTCAATTAAAAACATGCAGTTGAAGAGTGATCAATTTCCTTCACTCTAGAACCCAAAAGGAAGTGTTTTGAAATGTGTATTTATACTAAGAAGTAGCACACATCTCAAAGGGGAATAGAAAGTTAAAGTGTAAAAGGCAAGCCCACAGCAGCACAATTATATATACAATAACACTGCTGCCTTTTCTAAATCCCAACCAGCCTTTCAAGCTTTAGCAGGTAGTGGGAAAATCTTTTCAAACAGGAGATACTTTCTCAAAGACTTTGAGGCTACCTTTGGCTTCAAGCAAAGGTTGATAGTAATATAAATTTCTCCACGTGTTTGAAATGAGGATCAAACGAAAATAAACTCCACTTGTAGACAGAAGGTAGCCAAGATGATACTGTCATCCATTATGCTGAAAACAAAATGTTTCTCTTTAAACTTAGAGGAAATATGCAGGGACAAAAAAGTCTTTCAAATGAATCGTGTGCCCAGTGTTATGCAGGCTGGGTCACTTGGAGAGACACTTCCCTATTTTTGTCTTTTTCTGTGGACTACATTTAGACCTTAAACAATTAGCCCTGTTTAAGTTTTTTTTTTTTCAAGTCACCTGCTCTAGAAATTCCAGCATTTTGTATTTTTAGATGCTGGGGTCAGGGCAAGTGCAAAATGATGACATTTTTCTGCCTTTACAAGCAATTCTTTTTGACTTTAGCAGAACACAACAAAATGAGTACTGAAAAAGTTGCCGCATTCCATTTTAACCCCTTAGGTCAGAAGCATAAAGCGTAAATACGAGTATGTGCTTAGGAGGCTAACCCCATTAGAGCGAATCCCATTTAGGAAGACAAGTACTCCCTGTCACAAAACCCCTCCAGGTCCTAACCAACTGCAATTAGACACATTTATTTTCTTGATCTGTTGTTATTTAATTGTAACCATAAAAGTAAAGCAAAGAAGCAACCTTCGGATCTGATTCTCCCCACCCCCAACCCCAACAAGTCTAAATTGAGTGGTCTGTGAACAGTTTAGCTTTCTAAAGTATTTTTCTCTTTTAAGGAGAGGAAATATGTGTTCTATTGGAGGACAGAACCTCCTGTCTTCTCAATTAGACTAAAAATTCTGTCCAAGCTACTTAGAATAAATCACATATGAAGGGAAAGGAGGATAGATTGAGAGAAAGAATGGAAAAACATACTGAATTGCATAAACATTTGAACTTTTAAATGAATACAGGCAATGCCTCACTTGTGGTCACCCTTATTTATGAACAGCTGGGTGTACACATAAACATTGTCTCTCTTTGCCTTCTCCTCCATAATGAGGGAGGGCTAACCCCTAAAGTCCCCACTCTCAAGCCTGAGAATCAGCTCTCCTCATAAAATTTCATTCATTTATTCGTGCATTCACTCTATACATAGTTAGTGAATCCCTATTCTGTGCCATGAGCTACATTAGGCATTGAGAACAGAGTGGTGAGGGAAATAGACACTTGAAATAGGCCTCTTGGAGCTTTATAATCTAGATGCAAGAGGGAAAAAAAACAGTCAATTACATGAATCACACAAAGTCACAGCTCTGATAAGAGCAGTGAAAAAAAAAAAGGACATGGTGCTACTAGCAAAAAAAGGACATGGTGCTACTAGAAACTGAACTCAATCCAGGGGTTCAAGGAGGATTTTCTTGAGCAAGTAGTAAAAGCTGAATATAAAGGTTGAATAGGAATTCATTCACCCCAGAAGGAAATGAGAAAAACTCCTAGGTAGAATAAGTAGCATATTTGAAGATCTGAGCTGGGGAGGGCAGGAACATGGAAATGGTAGCGAGAGGGTCAGAGCCACTGAGGAGAAAGGTGGAGGGAAGCTTCAAGTGACTCATGGGAGGAGCCAAGTTAGTCTTGAGGTTGAATAGAATTCTTGTCTTTATTTTAAAAGAACTGGGAAGTCATACGTCATGGGAAGGTGATGAGGGATGGAGTCATAGCAGTTTGACAGGTGATATTAAGAGGGGAAAGCCTGTCCCTCTGCATGTCTCTATTACTACTTTCTTTCCCCACCGCTGTACCTGTACCTCAGTATCTCTCAGCTGTCAGTTCCACTTCTTGCCCCCTGTTCATCCTCCTCCTCACTCTAGAGCCTCCACCACCCCTGCACTCTGGGCCTCTGCTTCTCCTCCTCTTGGTTTCTACCCTACTGGGACTCCATCAGGCTCCCACCATCTATCAGTACTCCCAGCGATGGATAGGTGAGGCATCTTTGAATATAACTTTGACTATATTTCCCCACAGAATCAGTGGTACACACAGTCTGAGTAGACTCCCTCAACAAGGGGATGGATGATGACATTAGTTTTGGAAGGCTGCTCTTGGAAACTCACATCCTGAGACGTTACTTCTATGGGAAAGGTTATCTGAACAAACAATTTATCAGTAAGTTCTTCAATCCAAGTGCATTTTCTCATTCAAGACTGCCTTTATACAAAGACATTTTTGGGCCCTGGCCGGTTGGCTCAGTGGTGAAGCGTCGGCCTGGCGTGCGGGGGACCCGGTTCGATTCCCGGCCAGGGCACATAGGAGAAGCGCCCATTTGCTTCTCCACCCCCCCCCCCTTCCTCTCTGTCTCTCTCTTCCCCTCCCGCAGCCGGGGCTCCATTGGAGCAAAGATGGCCCGGGCACTGGGGATGGCTCCTTGGCCTCTGCCCCAGGCGCTGGAGTGGCTCTGGTCGCAGCAGAGCGACGCCCAGGATGGGCAGAGCATCCCCCCTGGTGGGCAGAGCGTTGCCCCTGGTGGGCGTGCCGGGTGGATCCCGGTCGGGTGCATGCGGGAGTCTGTCTGACTGTCTCTCCCCGTTTCCAGCTTCAGAAAAAAAAAAAAAAAAAGACATTTTTGTGTGATGGGTACCTTAGTGATATCTCCCCCATTCTCTTGTTTTTTATCCTTTGCGTATTGAATTAAAGCAAGTGTCAAATAAATGAAGAACTGACTAGAAAACTCTTCAGTCCCAATGATAGTATTGGGGTTTTTTTTTTTGGTTACAACTCTTACTAGGATCTGGTTAGAGCAATGATTTAAAATCCTCATTTTGATAAAATAGCTGGTTTTGAAAAAAATTTTTTGATGTAATTACTTAATGGAAGTTTAACTCATTGTGAACATTAGTCTTTTGTATTAGTTACTGAATAGAGACACATTTGTGTTTGTCTTGTGGTTATTAATCCTGCCACATTTATCAGCTGTCATTTTTAGCGAGGCTCTCATTTTTTTTTTTTTTTTTTCTAATGAGGGATTCTTGTGATGGTCGCATTCCTTTGTCTTCCCACATTGGGAGTAAGGAGGCATCTTTCGGGGTGGATTATTTATTCAACAAATATTGTTGTGCGCTTACTATCTGCTAAATATCTAAGGCCCTGGGCTGCCATAGGAAAGACAGATACAGTCCCCATTCTTATGGGTCATATATTTGACAGCAGTGCTGTCCAGAACTTTCTGTGATGATGGAAATGTATTATGGTGACACTGTCCAATATAGTAGCACTAGCCACATGTGGTTATTGAGCATTTAAAATATGGTTTGTGACTGAAGATCTAAATTTTTAGTTTTTAAAATCAATTTAAATTTAAGTAGTCACATATAGGCACTGTATTGGATAGTACAGGTCTAGGGGTCCTAGTGAGATATAAAGAAAGTAAATAGGTAGAGCCTGAGAAAATAAATACTACTTAACATTTAAGACCTAGAGAAAGAAGTACTTGAGTTTCAGAAAATTGCCATTTAAATAGCAGAGATAGAGGATAAATGATATTCACACCATTTTCTAGAAAAATAAGTTTTAACAATCTTCACAAAGCTAAAATCCACTAAAAACAAAAAAAAATTTGATAATTCATTGTCTCTTCACCAAATTGACATGAATGCCCCTACCTGTTGCCTTTTCATTAAGAAAGGACCCTGTGAGGATTTCTAATACCAGATGCACAAGCACTTTGAGCTTTTTGGAAGTCATAGGAGACCCTTATACTATCACTGGGCTAGAAATCATTATTTTATTGAGCTGCTCACCAGGAAAGAAGTTGAGCTTTTAAGAATAAATGGGTCATACAATGATTTAAATCACCACTAAAAAAATCTAGCATAAGACGCTTTGTTCTGGAAGAATATCTCTCATTTTAAAAATCGGTTCAGAGGAACTCTTTGGCTAGAACAATTTGTATCAGACAGAGCTGTTTAGAAGTTGTATGTTGTGTTACTGGTAGCAACAGGCTTCAGAGATATTTCGTAGTTGAAAGTCATTATACCTGGCTTGCAGCTGCTAATCACAGGAGGAATTAGGGGAAGGAGGGAAAACTTTCCCCTTTAGTCTGAAAAGAACAATCCCAAGAGAAAGCTTCCTTGGAAAGGAAAGAGTTTGTAATAGGGAGAAGGGGTCTGCAGAAATAGAGGGACTCCCTAAATGTCAGTGATCAACTTGTCTGCATGCATCTGGGGAGAGACATTTCAAGACAGAACAGAGCCCTGTAGCTAATGCACAGGGTCTGAAAAGGAAATGAAAGCTGTGTACTTAATTGTTTCTAGAAAGCTAATAAGGGAGGAAAGACCACATACAGATAGAGTGAGAGGTACACCTGGGGTAAGCCCATGAGGAATCTGGCTTTAGGCAATGGCTACAGTGGTGTGGATTTAAAAAGCAGCTTAATGAAGTCTCCAGGAAGACAAAAGTTAAACAGCGATAAACAGACGCAGACTTCTGAGACAGATACTTATGGAAAACTCGCCTTTATGCTATTTAAAAGTTGTTTATAAAAACTGAGACTCATAGACATGGATAAAAGTGAAGTGGTTACCAGGGGGAGGTAGACGTGGGGTAGGGGGTGGGAAGAAAGGCGTAAAAAGGGACAAATATAAGGTGACAAAAAATGATTTGACTTCGGGTGACTGGATACAACATAATCAACAGTTCAAATGCTATGGAAATGTTCACCTGAAACCTATATACTCTTACTGACCAGTGCCACCCTGTTAAATTTAATTTCTAAATAAAATTTAAAAAAAGTTGTTCAAAATGCACTATAACTGAAATAATGAAATATATATTTTAGGTTTCACTAACTTTGGTCTATTCTGTGCATCACAGGAATCTCAGTTTAAAGCAAGACAAAACATCATTTTGTTGCCTTCCCCCACCTGGTGATAGCCAATTTAAAATATATTTCCCCAAGACTTTTCACCTCTGTATCAGTCTCCTAATCACAAGAAGAAGAGCAATTAATATCTATCCCTGTCTGCATCACAGTGGTGACAATCCAACAGGGTAATGAGAGTAAAACACTTAGGAAACTCTAGAACATATGCAAATATAAACAATTTCATTTATTATTTGAATGGCAAATGATCTCCCTGAAAGTTAAATCTGTACACATAAATGGAATGATTAAAATAAGGGTTATGGGCAATGAAGAAAGCATGTGTGTGCCCAGGGGTGTGACTGTGCCCAGCAATTGGATTTCTGTATATTTCAGGACTGGGACCTCTGAAAGAAAAGACAGTAACATCAAATAAAGCCCAAATTATTTTCTGCCCATTAGAATGGAAATCTACACTAGGTAGATGTTTTTAATTATGGTACAACCTCTCATGTATAAATCCTCTTAGTTCCAGAACCATGTGTAAGCTCTTGTCTGTTCACAAAGCACCTCTAACCACTTTAGAAAGTGAGCTCACAAAGATCACCCTTGCTCTCTGAGTCATAAGAGGCAGTCATAAGAATCTTCTTGTTATGAGCCTTAGGATCATTTACTTACTCCTTCTGGGGCATAGTATTCTCAACTGTAGAATGATGTCCATCCAAGGTTTTGGATTCGAGGATTAAGGGCATAGAAAAAGTTCACTTTAAGAAGGCTACCTCAAGTAAGTAGCTGGACTGGGGTTGGATTCACCCACTCTTTTTCAGATTATTTCTCTTTGCCTAAGGCATTGTCAGTTTCAGGACAAAAGATGAAGCAATGGAAGGTACTTGGAGGAGGGAAGAAGCCCAGCGGAACTCCAGTGGCATCGCAAGCACTCAAGGGGGTCTGGACCCAGGGACCTCAAAGGAAATTTGCCTGACTGGAGAGGAACAAACTCACATTTATTGAGTGCCAACCATGTGCAGGGACTCTGTCAGTCACTTTATGTGTTATCATTTTGTCTAATTAACAGGGAATAAGAAGAGCTGAATAATGTCTTTGTTTCTACAGTTTGGCTATGGAGTGAAGTAAAATTCTGCAGGGTGAATCCAGTTTCCTATTGACTTACACATTGCATTAGACACCACCCCATGGCGATGGCTGCTCTGCTGATCTCTCTTTCCTGGAAGTTTCACTTTTCACACACGCTCAATTATCATAGCAAATTTGTGTCATCTCCGTCACAATGAGCCCCACTTAAAGGGATGCTGTCATCATCAGTTTGGTTCCAAATACATATTTTCCTCCAAAGTATGATGGAATTAAGATAGTGTCATTGTTTCCAGCGCCAAATACAAGAAGGCCACATTTGTGTTTTCCGTCTTCAGATACTAATTTCTTAATTCCATACATTCGATCCTTGCTGTGCGAGTTTCCACAGGGAGGGAGGAGGCTTGGAGCCCAGGGAAGAAACAGGAGCCAAGCAAGCAATCAGGCTGGGTCCATGCATCTGCGGGCCGAAGTCCAAAGCAACACGCAGGCAGGCCCGGCGGGCTTTTTCTTTGCAAAGTCACTAGAATACTTGATTGTTTTTTGACTATTTCAGCAGCTCCCACTATGAGGATGTATTCTCCTCATCCACAGAAGGCCTTTTCAAACATTACTGAGAAGAGTGATAAGAAGAAAAAGCACCCACTGATGGGTTCTCAGAAAGAAAGCATTCGATTTAACTACAGGGCAAGACGGCTCTGATTACCACAGGCCCAGCTGACAGCAAGGTTGCCAGGCAACACTTGCTCTGCCAAGAGTGGTGGTGGAATGAAGCAACCATGTGGTTTGTATTACCATTTTTCAGCTTTTTAGGGTTTAGAGAGGAGAACGTCACCACCGGTGATCATTCAGTTATGGAATGAACACGTTTCCAACGCAGGGTTCGGTAACTGCTGATTTGTGTTGAATTCGAAGGTCCATAGTTAGTCACATTTTACAATGCGGACAAGATAAAGCACAGGGTTTGTCAAGAGCCTACTATATGCAAATAACAAAGTTTCTGGCCAAATTCTCTTAAAAAAAAGAAAAAAAAGAAAAAGAAAAATCTCTCCAGCCTTTCTAAACTGCTACTTACAGCCGTTATAAAGATAGCACAGGAAAAAGAAACCAAAGCCAAACAATCAGCTAAATCTGCCTTCCATTTATTTACTCAGTCTTCTCTCAAGTCGGAGTTGATTCTTTTTAAATGTCTCAACTCAGAACCTGCCACAAACCAATCAATTTGTGTAAGCATGTGTTAAACCATAAAATGCAAATGTTTTAATTTGTTATTTATTGTCTAACATTTTTGGTTTAAAAAAAGAGAGAGAGAAATCTGGGATTGTTCACTTCGAAGTCTCCAGGGTATTCTTGGAAATATTATTCTCAGAAAGTCTGAAACACTAAATTGGAACAAATGATTCCATTCATAGACAAATTTGCAGAGTCATATGGTGTGTTTGCATGGAGCTTAGTAAAATACCTTATGAATTAAGCCCTTCCTCAGAGAAGCATGGCCACCTCCCTCTCAGTGGTGCACCCCACGGTCCAAGTGGCACTGCTTCCAGTCTCATTCCTTAAAGAAATATGCATTTCAAAACTCATATGGTTCAAAAACCTTTTAGCAGAATTCATGTTCTATTGCATTTGAAGGATTCAGGGAAACCCAGGAAGATACTGCACTCCTGGAAGCAAGGACTCTCCGTCAGAAGACAGAAAGCAGCAGAAACCAGGAAGAATCCATAGCTGGCACAGACATACATTTCTGCAAAAACTTGCAAGCAAAGAAAAAAAATAACTTGTCAGTCATGATGCCCTGGTCTAAACAAAATGCAGTTTTACTTAAAGAGATGTTGTCAAACATAGTCATTTGGGTTCCAAAATTATGCTTTGCAAAACGCTAAATTAGTTTTGTCAAAACATAACCTTGGCTCTCAAAACACTGTCAGAACCTTCAAAGTGCAATAAAAGAAGGCAACATTTGTGGTTTAGGTAGACATTATCCTCTGTATTTATTCTACATAACATCCATCACTCTGTCTGTCCATCCATTTATCCAATAGGCATTGAATCCTTATGTGTCAGGCACTATGCTGGACCTTAGACACAAAGATCAAAAGACACATCTGTAGTCTCAAGGCTAGTAGTCCTAGAGAGAAGACACACATGAATAAAGTGTCAGAATCAAATAAAATGGCCGCTGTAATGGTCAGGCAGAAAAGCAAGATACTCTGGAATCTGGGCTAAGGATAGACCACTCTTTTTATTAATAGTCATAGAAGAACTGGTGTTCAAGATCACCTTATTTTTTTTTCTCTTGAGACATACATGACTGATGACACTGTCATAGAGAGCTTTCCTGGAGACCATGAAGGAAGAGACAGAGAATATTTGGCAACTGTTGAGTGGTGTATTGTCACCCACCAGCTGTATCTACGTATTTTTCTCACCTTACAAGGAAACATACGAGGATGCAAATGAGTGAGAGTGACATTATTGGATGAATAATCTAAATTTGATCTCATTTACTCAGAAGCAAATATTTGGAAAAGTCTTATACTTAATTACATCTTACGCATGACAGATTTCAAATAGATTGTGACTATCGGGTTGTTTCACTGCAGTTGACAATGACTTGTTTCAAAAGCTTGCCAAAGACATCCTTAAGGAGTTTACATTTTACTAAGGTTAGAAAGTTGGGTTTTTTTAAATGTGTAATTTCAGAAACAAGTGATAAAAAATAAATCTGACTTTATAATTTTATTTTTGATGATCCTGGGTATCATCAACCACATAAACTGTGACAAGCAATACTGTCCTCCTAATTTCTCAATAGTAATAATGACAAAGTTATGGTTAGACTCAACATTTCTTCACAGCAGGGGAAGTGCTCTCTCTGCATAGTGCTTTAGGAGAGCCCCAAAGGGAAATGCTGAAGGCAAACCTGAGGGTTTCGTGGCACCTCTTCTGGAAGTTTTTGAGTTCCAACAGACCACGTTAAAGAATATAGCTGAGCCTGACCTGTGGTGGCACAGTGGATAAAGCTTCGACTTGGAAATGCTGAGGTCGCTGGTTCAAAACCCTGAGCTTGCCTGGTCAAGGCACATATGGGAGTTGATGCTTCCTCCTCCTCTCTCTCTCTCTCTCCCTCTCTCTCTCCTCTCTAAAATGAATAATTAAAATAAAATAATAATTCTAAAAAAAAAAAAAAAGAATATAGCTGAGTAGCTTACCCATTAGACCCAGAGGAGTGGTGGCTGGAGTTGGATATTCCTTATCCTACTACTTTTTGTCACTGAGATCTTACTGACATTTCTGCTAAACAAAGAAACTATACCAAAACCATCAAGAGGTTTTAGAATTCACTAAATTAAAGGCTGAATGTTTGTGAATCTCTCAAAACTGTCATTTTTTAAATTCACTTGCCATCTATCGCAGAAGTTTAACTGAATATTGTTTGATGTAGTCAACTTGACTCCCACTTGTCAGGGAGCACTCAGGGGCAAGGGACATGACCACACTCAGAGCTGCCCAAGGGAGGTAGCTTCTTCCTGGGAAGTATCAGCAAGTGAATCTGAGCCGACGTGTTCCTAATATGTGCTACAATACTCTCTTTGGCTCCTTTGTTTAGAAGTCCATAATCAGTGTCTGTTTAACTTAAAAATATTTTCTAGTTAGAAAAAGAAAAGAAGAAAGAAACAAACTAAACCTTCTTAGTCATTTAAGTGTGTATACCTATGAGCCTCAGTCCACCAACATGAAGTGAACACTTACTATCTACTGTTGCCCCAGGAGTGCAGTGAAGACCTTGGGACAGGACCAGCAACGCTGCCCCTGTCCGCCTGGTGCTGCAAACAGCCCTCTGTGCCTTCTGTGGGAGACAGGAAGGCCCTGGAAATGGTGAGTCTATGGAATGCAGTGCCCTAGCCTGAAAGGCTTTCTTCGCTTAGTGCCTGGTGTGTACTAAAACTTGCTATATGTTGGCTTTTTGTCCCTGCTTATTTCTGTAGGCCTCTCCCCTCAGTGCTGGGCCTTGTCCACTACTCCTTAGCTCATTCATGTCGACAGACATTCCCATATTCAGGCGTCCCCAAATTACGGCCTGCAGGCCACATGCAGCCCCCTGAGGCCATTTATCCGCCTCCCCCCCCCCCCCGCTGCACTTCCGGAAGGGGCACCTCTTTCATTGGTGGTCATTGAGAGGAGCACTGTATGTGGCGGCCCTCCAAGGGTCTGAGGGACAGTGAACTGGACCCCTGTGTAAAAAGTTTGGGGACCCCTGCCGTATATGATGGAGTTCTGCCATGGGCACTTCCGATTTCACCCTGTAGCTTGGAAGCTGTGTCCCTTTCTTGGAACAAATTCCTTTTGATTAGGAGGGCTGGTCAGCATGAACTGGCCCTGCTGCCCTCTCCTCCGTTCTCAGCCTGCCTTGGCCCCGATGGACTCGAGTGTCGCCAGCTCCTCCCTGGCCTTCCTGCAGTCTTGGAGTTCGCCACACTCCCAGGCCTGTTTCCCCTTCCTCTCTCCCCTCCATGCCTTCCAGCACCATGGGATTGCCTGCTCACAGTAAGCACCTTAGTGTGAATTATTTTATTTGACCCTCTGCTGATAGGGAAAATAGAGATAAAGGTTTTGGAAACTTTTAAGGTGAAGCAGAAAGGAAGGGAAAGGCTGACTTCTAAAAGAGAAGTGGGAAGACAGAGGTAGCAGGAATCGTGGATATAAAAGGCAAATTTGACAATCCATCGCTAACTGATCTGCAAGGCCTTCCAGCTCTGGTCACTATGAATCGGCCAATTTTTTGCCTTGTGTTATTGTTGTTCCTGTGCCTACCTGTGTTCATTCATCTAGTCACGCAACTGTTTTCTTCGATTATGTTATGTTACAATTTTGTGTCAGTTATAATATAGGTACTAATGCTACAATGGTGAGCAAAGTGAACTCTCATGAAGTCTAGTGGGGAAGAGATAGGAATCAAATTATCACATGACAAATGTGTCTATGAGGTGGGGGAGATATATGATACAGAGAGAGGTTATAAATAGGGGAATTTGACCAGGTTAATGATTTGTGCAACAATGAGCCCAGGGAAGTAACAAGGTTGCTGAAAATGAGTGGAAATATAGTGCATAACTCAGTGGCTAGAGAAACAAATACCTTCACTGGAAAAAAGAAGAATATGAACACAAGCCCTGTGGTAGGAAGGCCTGAATGTCTGGAAGACAGAATGGTGGCATATTTTATGAGGTGCAGCAGGAAAGATGGGTAGAAGCTCTCATAAGTATTTGAAGTATTTTATCCTTTGTCCTGAGAGTAGCGGAAACCTATCTATTGTGTAACAATTTGCCACAAACTTAGTGGCTTAAAAAAATCATAAACGTTTAGCATCTCACAGTTTCTGTGCATCAGTAATCCAGGAACAGCCAAGCTGGGCAGTTCTGGCTCAAGGTCTTTCATGAGGTTGCAGTCAAGATGTTGGCCAAAACTCTGCTGTCACTTGGAGTCTTAACCTGAGCTGAGGGTCTACTTCCAAAGTGGCTCACTTATATAGCTGGCAAATTGGTACTGGTTGTCAATAGGATGTCCCAGCTCCACTTTATGTTAACCTCTCTATAGGGCTGCTTAAGTATCCATATACCAGGGTAGCCAGCCGTCTTCTCCAAGAGCAAATGATGAGAGAGAAAGAGAGAGAGAGATCCTTTTAAACACCTAGCCTCAGAAGTCACACAGCACTTCTATTGCATTCTATTTGTTAAAAATAAGTCACTAATTCCTGTATACATTCAAAGGGAGCGGAATTGGGCTCCACCATTTGAAAAAAAGAGTGTTGGGTAGGAGTGGTGACATGATCAGATTTGCTTTTCAAAAATATTACTTTAAATGGAAAGCAAATTAAACAGGGCCCATATTGGTGTAAGTATTAGAGTGATCCAGGTGTGAATTACTGGCAGGGTGGTGAAATTACTGGTTTGCTGGTGAAGATAAAGAGAAGTGAAGAGTTCAATGTACAGTGAGAAGGTAAAATGAGTCTTAGGGATCAATTGGACTTGACAGTTGAAGAAGAGGGAATTTTACCATTTCCTAGTTTTCTAGTTATCGTAGAGGAATATTGTGCTGTTCATTGCCATGGAGAATATCAATTTTGGTCTATCAGGGGTTATTATGAGTTTTATTTAAGATATAGTATGTTTGAAGTCTTTGAAATATTTAAGTATGGTTAACAAGTGATTCCTTGGTCATAAAATTCTAGATCTAAGAATTCTGACCTAAGGATATAAGTTGTGAATTATCCGTGCATTGATAGAAAGGAAATCTCTGGGTTTGGTAAGATCTTCCAGATAAAGAGAAGATGATATGAAAGGAGAAGAGAGTTTGGAGATTGAGTTATTGTCAGCAAGTCTTTCTTCCATCCTTTCCTCCCCCTCCCCCTCCCCCTCCCGTCCCCCTCCCTCCCCCTCCCGTCCCCCTCCCCCCCCTCCCCCTCCCCCTCCCCCTCCGCCTCCCCTTCCCCTTCTCCTCCCTTCCTTCCTTCCTTCCTTCCTTCCTTCCTTCCTTCCTTCCATTTTAAATTTTTCTTTCTTTCTTATGGAAAGAGTATACTTCCCTGTCTCACGATGCTTACCTTGGCCGTGTGATTTGTACTGGCCACTGAGGTGTCAATGTGCCAGTGGTTATGACATGAGCAGGTGCTTGAATCATGTAGTGGAGCTTCAGGTTTGTGCTTCTTTCTTTTTTCTTTTTCCTTTAAAAGAACATGCCTTAGATGGCCATTGGTATAGATGGGTTGGCAGAACTAGATCCGGTTTGACTGAGCCTGACCTACATCAGCTGAGCCCAATTTATAGATATATAAACTTAAAAAATTATTTTTTTGTAAGGCGCTAAAATAATAAGGTTTTTATTTGTTGTTGTTATGCATCATTGTTTCATAGTAGCTGACTGATACAAGGACCTAGGATCTAGTAACAAGGATTACTGTTCTTTAAATTCCTTATTGGACTTTATGCATTTAAGAGCACTATTTATGTTTGATACATGATTGTAGTAGCAAAACCCAGCATAAAGACTTGGTCAGATTTCCAGTGAGTGCATGCATGGACCGCAGTCTTAATTAGGCTCAGCTGTTTATCTATTGTGACTGTCTATAAGTCACATTCACGTGTTCTTAGAATAGCTCTTCCAAGCAGGGCTTTCTCAAATTATAAGAGGTCCCACCTCACCTAGATACAGCAGTCATCAAGATCAACAACTGCATCCCCCCCATTTAAAGAAACATTTAAGAAAATTGATGCTCTATGTTTACATTTTAGAGCATATCTTACTGTTGTTAAAGCAGATTTTAGGAGAACAAAATTTAAAATTAAAAGTAAAGGTTATTAGCGGCAATAAATAAGTCTGTAAACTGTCTGCTGGTGGAATGAAGGCAATCAAAGTGGTTCCTTGGCTACTAACGTTTTTTATAAAAGCTTTGATTAGTGATGAGGTAATTGTGCAAGATGATGAGTTTGAATCAAAGAAAGAAAAATAGTTTCTCAATAGCTTCTCTAGTTTAACAGTGGTGGAATCTTTGGTAATTGCTGGAATATTCCTTTTCAGTAAACTTAGAACTTGCCTTTTAGGGCACAGTAGAATGCTTGATCTGAAATATATATTTAACTTTATCTTTTTTATCACTTTCTTCTTTAGTTGCCTCTGTGGAATAAATAGAAAAAAACTTTATAAGAAAAGCAAAAAAAAAAAAAAAAAAAAAAGGGAGAGAGAGAGAAGCTGCAATTTAAAACATTTGACTGTCATGTTTTGGTTCTTAAAATGTGACCCTCCCCTCCCAAATACTGATCTTAAAGGTCCATTAAATGTGTATGCATACAGGACAAGTGTAGCTATCCAATGTTTATGGGTGACATGAAATTATACCTTGCCTAGTTTGACCACAGTGTGAAAATTTAAAGTATAAACATGATCAAAAAGAAGAGCGGTTTCGAAAAGGAGAAACAACAAAATTCCATTCTCCCAGAACCTTCTCAGCCTCTTAGACAGCTGCCCCCCTTCTCCCAGCAGTCACGAGAAACAACATCCCATCCTCCGCACCAGCCCCCACCTGAAAGGAAGGGACGCCATCAATTTTGAGAAAAAAAATGGCCAAAATAACAAAACGTATTGGAGTGGATAATTTCTCACAGAAACTGCCCATCAACTACGGAGGCAAATCTGCCTTCTTTCTCCCTCACGCCAGCTCTTAGCTAGGGAAAACAACCCAAAACTCAGGAGAGACATCACCTTTTAGCCAAAGAATAATACAAATGACATTGCCATCTTGGGATGTTTTGCTTGTAGTTCCTTTTCGCTTTCTTCATTACACAGCTGTGTGTGTGTGTGTGTGTGTGTGTGTGTGTGTGTGTGTGTGTGTGATGTCTTTTTCCCTTTCATTTTGTTCAGGGTTCAAAAAAGTTGTTTTAACTAAAAATATCACATGAACATGGTTAAAAAAGCAAACAGCACAGACATGTAAGGAATAAAAATTAAATGTCTGCACACCACTACCTCTTTTCCCAGTTCTCTTAGACTTCCAAAACAGCAGAAGTTCTGGCAAGGGTAGGAGGTTGTGTGTGTGTGTGTGTGTGTGTGTGTGTGTGTGTGTGTGTGGTGTAAGGGGAGGTAGATTGAAGAGAAAGTCTTGATATTGATTTATTTTTAATTGAAGAAAAAAATGTAATGCACATTCTTCTCTCTTCTACCAAAAAACAAACAAACAGACAGACAAACGAAACAAACAAAAAACCAAACCTCTGCTGTTTGCAAGTCTAAGAGAATTGCTGCTTAAAGGTCTTTCAGATTATGCTCATTCCGAAGACATTTCCAGTATAACCAAACAATGAGAAACACTGGTGTCTAGCCAGCTGCAGTCCCTGCCATCTCTGATTTCGTATAATTTGATGATGATTAAATCAAAGAGAAGCTGGAGATGGCTTCAGAGAATAGGAAAACAAACAACTCCAAATTATCCTCTATTTATTTATATTTAAACTTTCTTATTTTTATCTATTATGTTAAATAATCAATTCGTGTGCCTTTAGGATGATTTTGTTGGGAGGAAAAGTCACTTTGAGTTTTCTTCTTAATTATAAAGGTTTGTGGAATGTTTTCTGAGAACCGAACTCCTTCCTCACGGAGTTGTTTTTCCTAGACTGTTAGGAGGGTCTCCACTAGTCAAGCAATGATGTCAGTGCAAATGTTTTATATTCTCCTTTCCCATCCAAGTTGGCTTAACATGTTTTAGTTCTCTATTACTTATTGTTTTTAAAGCAGTTTGAAAAATTTGCTCACCAAGAGAACAATGATTAACTAAATCTGTAAAGTGCCAGTTGATTTGCTATCAACAGTTTAAAAGAAAATCTAAATCCATGACTAATGGCCCAGAAGTTTACTTCTTGCTTAGAGGATCCTCTTTAGATCAAAGTGTTATTTTTGAAATCTTTAATTATTTTATTCCTTTCCCCATGTTATTCTATATTTTAAAAAACGTATGCACTCCTTTAATAATAAAGGTATATACTCCTAAGCCTCGTTCCCTATTAACTACACACTTGAGTCTCTGTAGTCAGCTTTTCCTCTGAGTAGCTGTTCCTAGCTTTGCCATGAGATAGTGTGGAGCATTGCTTAAGAGCTTGGGCTGGAAACTAGCCTGTCCTGACTCAAGAACTTGCTGGTTATGTGGCTTAGATTGATCAACTTTCCGAATCTCTCTAGACCTCAGGTTTTGCAACTATAGAATAGGGTTAACAGCCTGACCTGTGGTGGCACAGTGGATAAAGCGTTGACCTGGAAATGCTGAGGTCGCCAGTTTGAAACCCTGGGCTTGCCTGGTCAAGGCACATATGGGAGTTGATGCTTCCAGCTCCTCCCCCCCTTCTCTCTCTCTGTCTCTCCCTCTCCTCTCTAAAAATGAATAAAAAAAAAAAAAAAAAAAAAAAAAAGAATAGGGTTAACATTTATAATTGCAATGTAAACTTGATAGGTTGTTTTAAAGATTCAATGAGAAAATATAAGCGAAACTCTTAATATAGTTCTATCCCAATAAGCCTCCGTGAAGGAGAATTTGAACAAATAAGATATACAAAACAAAACAAAACAAAATTAAACCTTCAAAGTCCCCAAATTAAAAAAATAAAAAGGAAATAAAAGAGCCAAACTATGTGATGTCGGATTAATAAGCTTATGTTATTTTTTCAGATTGCCTTATGTCTCAAGTTCTGTGATACTGGGTATGAAAGTTTATATCGCCAAATTATCCTCTATTTATTTATATTTAAACTTTCTTATTTTTATCTATTATGTTAAATAATGAATTCGTGTGCCTTTAGGATGATTTTGTTGGGAGGAAAAGTCTCTTTAAGTTTTCTTCTTAATTATAAAGTTTGTGGAATGTTTTCTGAGAACCGAACTCCTATTCGACATAACTCCTATAGACTGACATAAACAGTCTATTCTGTTTATGTCAGTAACTGATGATCTGGGATGCGCAGGTGGTATGTTGGTATATGAATATGGAGAAAAGTTCAAGAGATTAGAACAAAGGGGCTAAAAATATATATATTACTAAATGGAGGGCCCCGAGAACACGACTAGTATTTCCACATTGGAGCTTAAGCGTTGTTGCATACAGAGATAGAATTCAGAGCCAAAGAAATTACTGACTACTTACCACATCAATCTGAAAACCTGTAAAACTCCAGGGACCCAGTGTACATATCAAAGTTATAGACAATGTCCATATCAGTTCCTTTCCATATGTACTTTGTTTAGAATTGAGGCTGGGATATTCATTTAGTCCATAAAGAGTCAATGCTAATTTCTTTCCCTACTATGGGCCAAGCTCAGTAGGCCTACTCTAAAGGCTATTGAAGTAAAATGATAATTCCAGTAGAGAATTTTTTGGAATATTATGGGAACCTTTGAGAAACATCTACCACTCTTGGTGGGGTAGTGGTGATGGCTAGTGTCATAGCTAGAAAATAACACCTAATATGGTTCTAGAAAGAGGAGTAAGGGTTAACAGAGTGAAAGGGGTGAGGAAACAGGTCGTTGAGTGGACAAGGTGGAAAATGGTGTAGAAGTGATGGTTGTTTTGGTAGTTGGGGATGGATCCATGGTCCAAGTTTTTTTAATGAATAGAAAAAACACAGGAATAGTTGCATGTTGGGTGGAGGACAGTCGGAATAGAGGGAAAGATGACAGCTACAAGAAAGACTAGAGGAAATGTCAAATGTTGGGACAAACTGATAAATATTATTAATTACACTTTGATTAGAAAATGATTTCCCTTTGCACACAAGGGTAAAATATTATTTGCTTACTTATAATTTTTTTTTCTTATTGCAAAAGAAGTAGAGAAAAAAGAAAAAACTGTGAAATGAATTTTATAGTTAAATACCTGTTAATTCTCTGTTTGGAAGATACTAACTTCACCTTTGGTTTTCTGGTTTCACCAATCTTCTAGAAAAATTTATTTTATGTGAGTGTCAGTTGGCAGAAAACATGTTACAATTTTTATAAAATTCTAAGTGGATTAAAAACTTGTAAATACACAAGATGGGGCATTCTTCACATTATCAAGTATTTGGTTTCTTGTGAGGTTAACATTTTTCATATTTTTATTTTCCTCTTTTATAAATTGTCAGTTTTGTCATATGAAAGAAAACTTTTTATGAAGTACCTTTAAGCTAAAAATAAAGTCTAGAATCAAAAGAATTCAAGATGCTCTGATCTAGGGTGGATGCATTGGGGAAGCAGGAAAAAAAAAACACAGAAAAAATGCACAGAAATATAGACTCTTATATATGAAAGGGACTTCAATGGTTCCTGTTCTAGTCAATATGGAACTACCTAATTCATTTGATGTGCAGTTTCCCTGGGGAGTACTTACCTAGCTTAGATTTGATTCCTTATAGAGATAGGAAGATCACTGACTCTTGAGTCTTCCCATTCTATTTTGGGTAAACTCTGATTACCTCCAAAATACCTTTGTGTGAAGGGAACAAAATTATTAATACACAATATGAATAGCTAGGACTTACTGAGAGCTTCCTATGTGCCAGGTATAGTTCTAAATATTTCATGGCTCTGGCCGGTTGGCTCAGTGGTAGAGTGTCCGCCCAGTGTGTGGATATCCGGGGTTCGATTCCCAATTAGAGCACATAGGAGAAGTGCCCATCTGCTTCTCCACCTCTCCTCTTCTTGCTTCTCTCTCTTTCTCTCTCTCTCTGTTCCCCTCCTGCTGCTCAGTTGTAGAGTTGGCCTCCGGTGCTGAGGATGGCTCCATGGCCTCTACCTGAGACATTAAGAAGAGCTTGCTGCTGAGCAATGAAACAATGCCCCTATGGGCAGAGCATTGCCCACTAGTGGGCTTGCCAGGTTTGCCAGCTTGCTGGGTGGATCCCGTTCCAGGCACATGCGGGGATCTGTTTCTCTGCCTCCCCTCCTCTCACTGAATAAAAACAAACAAACAAAAATAATCTCACATGTTATTGATTAAATTATTTAGTGCTCAAAGAGTCATCTTAAGAATTTATTATTATCTTCATTTTACAGATGAGGCAAATGAAGCTCAGTGAGGCTAAATTTATCAATGTCATACAGATAATAAGTAACAGAGCAGGACATAGGACCCCAAAGTTCTTGCTCCGGAGCCCATGCTCTTAACCACATCATTGTTCTTCTTTTCTCTGCATGAGTATTCTAAGGCTTTTCTCACTCCTTGATCAGTTATGAAGATTTTACTGCTGTGCACTCAATCTTCGCCCCCCCCCATTTTTGAATTGCATGGACAGATCTGCTGTTGCAAAAATGCAAAGGAAGAAATGGAATTATTCTTGTGTTACTTTATGTTAGCTGGGCTAATGTCTCTTGATCACCAGTCTAATACTAGACTGCACAGAAAATGAGTTTAGCAAGGTTACAAATACTTCTATAGAACCCAAATCTTTCTTCCTGTCAAGTTCTGGAGCTATCTACCCCAGAGTAGCCTTTCAACTATTTAAAGATGTTTATCCTATTCTCCTTAATTATTTTTTTCTTGTTAAACATTTGTAAGTCTATTAGTTCTTTTTTTTCCTTTTAAAGAACAGTTTATTGAGGTATAATCGACACAATAAACTAAGCATACTTAAAGTGTATAATTGAATTTGTTTTGACATATGTATATAACCACAAATCATCACCACAGACAAGCTAGTGGACATATCTGTTACTTTCAGGAGCTTCCTGTGACCCTTGTTAATACCTTTTTCCTTCCTTCTACCCTTTCCCGAACCCCAGGGACCACTGATCTGCTCTCCATTACTATAGATGAGTTTATATTAAGTATACTACAATAGTAGAATCACATATAAATAGAATCACACTACTGTATACATTTTTTTTTGAGGGGTGAGTATGGCTTCTTTCACTTAGAATACTTATTTTGATATCTATCCTTGTTGTATATGCCACTACAGTACTTTATTCCTTTGTATTGTTGCAATAATATCCCATTGTATAGATCAGTGGTAGTCAACCTGGCCCCTACTGCCCACTAGTGGGTATTCCAGCTTTCACGGTGGGCGGTAGCAGAGCAACCAAAGTATAAATAAAAAAATAGATTTAACTATAATAAGTTGTTTTATAAAGATTTATTCTGCCAAACTTAGCGAAAATCTGACATAAAGTACTTGGTAAGTAATTATTACTATATGCTTTAACTTGCTGTAACTCTGCTTTATAAATTTTATAAAGTAAAGTTACTTCCCTACTTTATAAGTCACCATTACTGTGGAACCGGTGGGCGGTTAGAAAATTTTACTACTAACAGAGATACAAAAGTGGGCGGTAGGTATAAAAAGGTTAACTACCCCTGGTAGAGGAATATCTTTATTCATTTGCCTGTTAATAGATATTTGGGTTTTTACCTGTTTTTGGAAATTACAAGTAAAGTTGTTATGGGCATTCATGTACAAGTCCTTGTGTAAAGGAAGAGTTAATTTTTCTTGGGTAAAAAACTAGGATTGGAATGATTAGATAATATAGGTGGTTTCTCTAACTCAAAAAAAGTAACTGCCATTTTTTTTTTTCACAAATGGTTGCATCATTTAAAAATCTTACCAGCAGTATGTGAGTCTCATTTTTTCTACATCCTCACTGACAGTTGGTTGGATCAGTCTTTTGTCATTATAATAGATATTTAGTGGTATTTCATTGTGGTTTTAATTTGCATTTCTGTAATGACTAATGATGTTGAACATCTTTTCATGAGCTTGTTTGCCATTTTGTGTACTTTCTTTGGTGAACATCTGTTCCAATCTTTTGCCTATCTTTCAAAATAGAGTTTTCTGTCTTTAGAAGTTCTTTTCCTTATCTGGGTATAGTTTCTTTATCAGATATATGATTTGAAAACATTTTCTCTCAGTCTGTGGCTTGTATTTTCATTCTCTTAACAGTGTCTTTTGAAAGCGATTTTAAATTTTAATGAAATCCAATCTATCAATTATTTATTTTATGGCTCATGCTTTTGGTATTGTGTCTATAAAATCTTTGCCTAATTCAAGTTCACAAAGAAATGTGAATGATTTCTTCACAAAGTTTTATACTTTTATGTTTTATATTTAGATCTCTAATAAATTTTGAATTAATTTTTACATATGCCTTTAGATAAGATGAAAGTTTTACATGTGGATATTCAGTTTTTCCAGCAGTATTTGTTGAAAGAATACCCTTTGCTACCAAATTGCCTTTGAAACTTGATTAAAAAATCAATTATTTATATATTTATAAACTTTATTTCTTAATTTTCTATTCAATTTCACTGATTTTTTTTTGTCTATTTTCACAAAGCTACCATATTATCTGGATTACGGTAGTTTTATAGTCAGTCTCAAAATCAGGTAGAATTAGTCCTCTAACTTTCTTCTACATTTTCCAAGTTGTCTTGATTATTCTAAATCCTTTATATTTTATATGAATTTTGGAGTCAGCTTGTCAACATCTACAAAAACAGCCTGCTGGAATTTTTATTGGAATTGCATTTAGCTTGTAGATCAATTTAAGGAGAATTGCCATCTTAATGGAGGATTGCTACATATTCATTTACTTAGATCTTCTTTAATTTCTTTAAAAAATGTTTAATAGATAGCTACTTATCAGTATTGCATGTCTGTTTTCAGATTTATTCCTAAGAAGTTTGTATTTTTAAATTACTTTGAAAGGGTTTTTAAAATTTTTAATTTTCAATAGATTTTTTGTTTTGTTTTGATTTGTTTTTTGCTAGTATATAGAAACAGAATTGATTTCTTAAAATTGTATTCTGTAATTTGATAAACTAATTAAAATTGATTCTGTAATTTTGTAATTGATAAACTCACTATTAGGTCTAGCTGCCTTTTATAGATTCCATGAGATTCTTTTTACACAATCTTGTTTCACAATAAAGAAACAACTTACTTCTTTCTTTCCAATCTGGTGCCTTATATTTACTTTTCAGTCCTAACTGCACTAGCTACAGCCCTCAGTACAGTGTTAAATGGATCCAATTAGTTTAGACATCCCTGTATTTTCCCAATCTTTTTTTTTTTTTTTTAGGTGGGAGGCGGGGAGATAGTGAAACTGATTTCTGCATGTGCCCAGACTGGGATCCATCTGGCAATGCCCATCTTGGGCCAATGCTCCAGTACTGAGCTATTTTATTTTAGTACCTGGGGCCATGCTTGAACCAACTGAGCCACTGGCTGTGGGAGGAGAAGAGGGAGATAAGGGAGAGAGGGAGGGAGAGAGAAGCAGGTTGCTTCTCTGTGTGCCCTGACTGGGAATTAAACCTGGGATTTCCACATGCCGGGTTGACATTCTACTGCTGAGCCAACTGGCCAGGGCTGCTATAGGTTTTCATAGATGTTTTTTTTATCAAGTTGAGAAAGCTCCCCTTTATTCTTAGTTGGCTGAATTTTTATCAGAACTATACATGGAATTTTGTCAGATGTTTTTTTCTGCTTCTGTTGAAATGATTATGTTTTTCTTTTCCCAGTGTGTTAAAATGATAAATTAAGGTGATTGATTTTCAAATGTTAAGCCAAAATTGGTCATAATATTGCTTTCCTGTAATAAAGCCCACTGTCTCATCCTTTTATATATTGCTAGATTTCGTTTGGTAAAAATTTATTAAAGTATTGCTCATGATGGATATTGTTATAAAGTTTTCTGGTCTTTATGTCTTTATCTGCTATTGGTTTCAGGTTAATACTAGCCTCACAGATTGTGATGAGAAAAATCTCTCCTCTTCAATTTAATTGTAAGACTTTGTGTAGAATTATTTATAGTTCTTCCTTAAATTTTGGAATAATTATCCAGGGAAGCCATGTGGGCATAGAATTTTCTTTGGGAGAATATCTTTAATTATAAATATATATTTTTTAATAACTAAAGTGTTATTCAGATTACTTACTTCTTCGGTGCTCTTTAGACATTTATGTCTTTCAATAAATTTGTCAATCTGTTGTCAAATTTATTAGCATAAAGTTTAAATATTTTCTTATTTTTTATTATCTTTAGAATTTGTAGTGATGTAACTTCTATAATTTCTTATATTGGTGATTTGTGTGTTCGCTCATTTTTCTTGTCAGTCTAGGTAAGGGTCTATTACTCTTATAGATTTTTCAATGAACCATATGTTTTTCTGTGATCCTTGTTATTTATTTTCGTCTGTCTAATTTGAATTTAATTTACTCTTTTTTTTTCTAGGTCAGGGGTAAGCAAAATTTTTATGCAAATAACCAAATGAAAATATTTTAGGCTTTGTGAGTCATACAAACTACTCAACTCTGCTATTGTAGCATGTATGCTGTCCATAGAATCTAAAAGAATGAGCATGGCTGTGTTCTAATAAAACTTTATTGTACAAAAACAATCAGTGGTCTTGATTTGGCAGAGGGCTGTAGTCTATCAGACCTGTTTTGGTTTCTTGTGCTTGAAGCTGATTTAATTGCTTTAAAACCTTATTTTCTAATATAGACATTGAGTGCTATACATTTTTCCATAAACTGTTTTAGTGGCATCTTACAAATTTCGATTTGTTGTATTTTTCTTTTCATTCAGTTTAATATACTTTTTAATCTTACTTTTGAATTGTTTTACCTATGAGTATCATAGAAGAGATCTCTTTTTTTAATTGATTTCTAATTTAATTCTTCTGTGGTTAGAAAACACACTTTGTATGACCTAAATCCTTTTAAATTTATTAAAATGTATTTTATGACCCAGAATATGGTCTATTTTGATAAATGTTTCATGTGCACTTAGAAACAATGCATATTCTACTCTTGTTAGAGCTCTATAGCTATCAATTACATCAATTTGGTTGACAGTGTTGTTCAAGTATTTTATGTCTTAGATAATTTTCTGTCTTCTTGTTCTATCAAATGTTGAGAAAGGTGAATTTAAATTTCCAAGTATAATTGTGGATTTATTTATTACTCCTTGCAGTTCTATTAAATTTTGCTTCATATATTTTGAAGCTATTATTAGATGTATAAGTGTTAGCATTGTTATAGGCTTTGGACAAATTAATACCTACACCAATATGAAATAATTCTTTTTATCCCTAAATATATTTTTGTATTTGATATTCACTTTGATATTAATACAGCCACTTTAGTTTTCTTTTTGATTAGTGTTACCATAGTATAACTTTTTCTATCCCATTATTTTTTTTTTATTTTTTTATTTTTTCCTGTATTTTTCTGAAGCCGGAAACGGGGAGAGACAGTCAGACAGACTCCTGCATGCGCCCGACCGGGATCCACCCGGCTCACCCACCAGGGGCGACGCTGTGCCCACCAGGGGGCGATGCTCTGCCCCTCCGGGGCGTCACTCTGTTGCCACCAGAGCCACTCTAGCGCCTGGGGCAGAGGCCGAGGAGCCATCCCCAGCGCCTGGGCCATCTTTGCTCCAGTGGAGCCTCGGCTGTGGGAGGGGAAGAGAAAGAGAGGAAGGCGGCCCTGGCCAGCAGCGGTAGAGCGTCGGCCTGGCGTGCGGGGGACCCGGGTTCAATTCCCGGCCAGGGCACATAGGAGAAGCGCCCATTTGCTTCTCCACCCCCCCCCCCCCTTCCTCTCTGTCTCTCTCTTCCCCTCCCGCAGCCAAGGCTCCATTGGAGCAAAGATGGCCTGGGCGCTGGGGATGGCTTCTTGGCCTCTGCCCCAGGCGCTAGAGTGGCTCAGGTCGCAGCAGAGCATCGCCCCCTGGTGGGCAGAGCGTCGCCCCTGGTGGGCGTGCCGGGTGGATCCCGGTTGGGCGCATGCAGGAGTCTGTCTGACTGTCTCTCCCCGTTTCCAGCTTCAAAAAAATACAAAAAAAAAAAAAAAAAGAAAGAGAGGAAGGAGAGGGGGAGGGGTGGAGAAGCAGATGGGCGCTTCTCCTGTGTGCCCTGGCCAGGAATCGAACCCGGGACTTCTGCACGCCAGGCCGACGCTCTACCACTGAGCCAACCGGCCAGGGCCATCTATCCCATTATTAATAACTTATTTGTGCCCTTATATTTAAAGGGTGTTTCTTATAGGTAGTATATAATTAGCTCTTTTTTTTTGTATGATCTAACAATTTCTGCCTTAAGAAATTTTTTTCTATTGATTTGAGAGAGAGAGAGAGAGAGAAGAATAAGAAGAAAGAAGAGAGCAAGAGGGAAGTATCACCTCACTGTTTCACTTAGTTCCATTTAGTTATGTACTCATTGATTGCTTCTTGTACTGCATTGACCCCGGATCAAACCCTCCACTTAGGTGTGTCAGGATTTCACCTTATCTAATGAGCCATCTGGCCTGGGACAATTTCTGCCTTAATTTGGGGTGTTTGGGTCATTTACATTTAATATAATTATTGATATGATTGAGTTTAAAACTACCTTTTTTTTTTATGTTCTTTGCTTCTCTTATCCTCTTTTTTCTCTTATCCTCTTTTTTTGGACATTCTTTTGTTTTGAATTATTTTTTATGAGTCATTTTATCTCCTTTGTTCACTTATTAATTATAACTAATTGCTTAATGATTTATAGCAGGGGTCCCCAAACTACGGCCCGCGGGCCGCATATGCGGCACCCTGAGGCCATTTATCTGGCCCCCCGCTGCACTTCCAGAAGGAGCACTTCTTTCATTGGTGGTCAGTGAAAGGAGCATAGTTCCCATTGAAATACTGGTCAGTTTGTTGATTTAAATTTACTTGTTCTTTATTTTAAATATTGTATTTGTTCCCGTTTTGTTTTTTTACTTTAAAATAAGATATGTGCAGTGTGCATAGGGATTTGTTCATAGTTTTTTTTTATAGTCTGGCCCTCCAATGGTCTGAGGGACAGTGAACTGGCCCCCTGTGTAAAAAGTTTGGGGACCCCTGATTTATAGTATACAATTTAACTTACTGCAATTTACCTTTAAGTGATTTTATATCATTTCATAAAATGTATAAGGATCTTAAAGCAGTAGATATTTATTTCTCTCCCCCTAACATTTATGCTATTGCTTGTTATACATTACTCTTATATGTGTTTTTAACCTCATAGTACATTGTTATTATTTTTGTTTAAATAATAAATTGTGGTTTATAAAATTTAAATAAGAAAAAATATGTACATTTTGCCATATAGTTGCCATTTCTGGTGTTCTTTATTCTTTTGTGTAGAGCCATATTTCCATCTAGTATTCTTTCTTACTGCCTGAAGGACATCCTTTAACATTTTTTTCACAATGTGGGTCTGCTGGTAATGAGTTATTTCAGTTTTTATGTCTGAAAAAGTCTTTATTTCACTATTGTTTTTTAAAAGTATTATTTTTGCTAAGTGTAGAATGCAATGTTAACAGGTTTTATTTGTTGTTTTTTGTTTTTTTTTTTTAGTAATTTAACGATGTTGCTAGGCTATTTTCTTGCTTACATTGTTTCTGGTGAGAAATCTCTCAATATTACCTTTGTTCTAGATATATGGGACATGTTTTTTTCTCCCTTAGATGGTTTTAAGATTTTCCTTTTACCATTGTTTTTGAATAATTTGATTACTATGTGCCGTGGTATAATTTTCTTCATGTTTCTTTTGCTTGGGGTTTGCTGAGCCTCTTGGATCTGTGGATTTATTGTTTTCTTTCCCCAAGTTTGCATATTTTTGCTTTTATGTATTCAAATACTTCTTTCCCTCTTATTTGGGGACTTCAATCACACATAAACTGGACCACTTGTAATTGTACCACAGATAATGTTTTTTAAATTTTTTCTCTCTGTGTTTCACATTGTAGTTTTCACTGTTATTTCTACAAGTTTTCAGATCTTATCCATTGTATTTTTATCCAAGACATAGTTTTCATCTCTTAAAGTTTGATTATGCCTCTACATAATTTAAAAATATATACTGAAGGCATTTATAATGACTCTTTTAATGTCTTTGTCTGTTAATTATAGTATCTGCATCAGCCCTGAATCTGTTTCAGTAGACTTTTCCCTTTGTTTCGTCTTATTTTTATTCTTTGCGTGTCTGCTAATCTTTGATTAAATGCCAGACATTGTAAATTTTACCTTCCTGGGTAGTGGATATTCTTGTATTTAAAAAAAATAGTTTTGAGAGCGTAGGCCTGGCGTGTGGGGGACCCGGGTTTGATTCCCGGCCAGGGCACACAGGAGAAGCGCCCATTTGCTTCTCCACCCCCCCCCCCACCCCCTCCTTCCTCTCTGTCTCTCTCTTCCCCTCCCGCAGCCAAGGCTCCATTGGAGCAAAGATGGCCCGGGCGCTGGGGATGGCTCCTTGGCCTCTGCCCCAGGCGCTAGAGTGGCTCTGGTCGCGGCAGAGCGACCCCCCCCCCTCGGAGGGGCAGAGCATCGCCCCCTGGTGGGCAGAGTGTCGCCCCTGGTGGGTGTGCCGGGTGGATCCCGGTTGGGCGCATGCGGGAGTCTGTCTGACTGTCTCTCCCTGTTTCCAGCTTCAGAAAAATACAATAAAAAAAAAAAGTTAGTTTTGAGCTTTCTGTGGGATGCAATTAAGTAATTTGAAAATACTTTGCATCTTTTTGATTGGTTGTAACATTTACTCTGGGGCTAATTATCTCTATTACTGAGTGAAGAACCTCTGAATTTACCCATGCTCCATGAATTGTATCATTTTTTTTTTTTAGTGTGGTTTATTGGAACAGACACTATTCCCAATTCCAGTATGAGCACTAGAAAAAGGAACTGGTTTCTTTTCTAACATCAGTCGTTTCCTCATATGTATATTCTAGTCAGTATTCAAATGAATACTTGAGGGAGATACTTTGAAGTCCTTAGGTGTTTTTTTCTCGGTTTATCATTTTCCTCTTTAGTATTCTGTTTCGTGAACTCCAACTACTGATTTCTTTGGACTCTTAGCTCTATACCCTCAATTCAGGGAGTCCACTAGTTCCCATCTGACTTGTCTCACACTGTACCATTACTTGATACATCTTTCAAGACAGTAAACCTAATATAATCATATAATTTGCCTTAAAAAAACAACAACTATGTCTTAGAAATCACTGTCTTTCCTTGCTTTATGTTCAGTCTCTTGAAAAATGTATGCCACATATATTTTATCCAGTTTTTTATTTTTGTTTTCCAGAAAGATGATGAATTTGCTTTCTGTTACTCTATCTTGTTCAGAATAATTTATCTGTTATTTCTTACTCATTATTCTTTGCTTCAGAAATTCTCTAGTTTGTATTTATACCTCTTCAAATGAATCACCTATGTCAGAAGACAATATTCCAGGTAAAAATTTAAAATGCAGAAGAAATTAGAACGTTCCCTGTTGTGATCTATTCTTGATATTCCCATGAGTGTAGCATAGGAACACCTTTCTTTTTATCAGCCTCATCATATTGTGGCCTGAAAATGTGCATCTAGAGAAGTACCCAAATATTCCTTACTTGTGTAGCTACAAGAGAGGCCTTCATCTTGTGTTTATGTAATTGTTCACATTTTTTTTATTTCTAGTTGCTAGATTTTAATTTTTTTAATGGAATTTCACTTGGTTAGATTTTAAGCAAGATTTGTTAATTCACCATGGAAGAATAGATATTAGGAAGCACCTAAAATTAAGGTTTGGAGGAAAGAATAAAAGGAAATCAGATTCTTAGGAATAGCTCTTAGAAAAGCTTGATCAAGTTGATGATATAGAAGGACCATATGGCAATCAAGAAAAAATTAAGAAAAATAAAGTTACACAAAAGCATTAAAATGGTAAAGACTTAGTTTAAGAAAATATTTCACTCTTGGGCTGGGTTGTGGAACTGGCATGTACTAGTCTGCAGGATCTGACACAAGGACCTACAGCATCCCTGGGCTAAAAGCGATGAAAAGAAATTTCTAGGAAGAACCACTGATGTTTTGAACTGTGCCAGGGGACTTGAAATTGAGATTTTCTACATTTTATCTATGATGACTCTTTTAGGGCAATTCAACTGAACTAAAACTTATTTATATATTTGAAGCTACTTTTATTGATTGACAAGAGACCAAGTTAGAGGACAATCTTACACTGGTAGAAAGAATAAGATCAGGTATATGGTTTTAATGGAAGTGGTGCTATCAATCTGCACAAGGTCAATGCTAAGTTGACCCATGAGCAAACAGTATAAAGTAGGGACTTATCTAAGTGCTAGAAGAGGACCTTTCTCGAGGCTCCTTGTTGGTTTGGTGGCAAGTATTTTCCCTCTTTGGGAGAGGGATATTATTTTTTCTATGGCTACATCTGACAAAGCCAAGTTTAGGGAGTAAAGTTGTGTGAAGTGCTCTAGATTTCAGCAGAGGCCAGAGTACTACTTTAAGAAAAAAACAAAGAGTTCTTTCTTTCCTGAGGTGTTCTCTCATTTTTTTTTCATTTTCGATTTTTAATCACTTCTTAAATTGTTTCTTCATTTTTGTACCCAATATTTTTAATACTTCACACCTCTTCTATTTTTTCTTTGTCTTTTTAAAAAATGTTTTTATGTTTTATGAACTGTGCCATCCATCTCCAAATAACATTCTCCTTACCACTCTTGCAGACAATGCCTTTATGGAAGCAAAGAGAACTTTGGAAAGGCAGAAAGAGAAGAAGGAATAAGCCATGAATAAATCTGACTTTTTGCAGCAACCAAAATGCATTGCATGGAAGGGAGAGATGTTGCTGTAGTCAGTTAGATGTCATCCAGATGGGGCCCCTGAAGAGAACAGTAAACGAGCTGTGCCTGCTACAGACCAGTTTCTCCTTCTTACTCATGCAGAAAAATATGAGACCACAGTGAGAGCTCAGTGATATGATATTTTGAGTCATGGTGTCCCCCGCCTTAGGAAATTTTCCTTTCCCATATCCCTGTAACAAACTTCTCCAGCCTTCTGTAGGCTAAAACAGACACAAGAAGTAAACGTATGATATCTCCCTAACACAAGATCTACCATGATTTCAGTTCAACAAACATCCGTTGAACACCTACTATGCATAAGACACTATACACAATGGTTGAGTTTAAAGTTGCACAAGCCATGGTTTTTAGTTTTTAAGAGTAATAATTCAGAAAGCACATATAAAGCTATACTGAAGCTGGCAAACAAAACAAAACCCAGAACAACAACAACAACAAAAAACCCCACAAAGATTATAAGAGAGGAATAATGTACAGTGGAAATCTAGAGGAAGGAGAAGTTACTTTTACTATGGAATAGAGGGAAGCTTCATGGAGGAGCTGGAATTGTATCTGGATTCCCAATAATGAGAAAAATCGTGGAGGTAATGTAAAAGTCTAGAGATAAGATGCCAACGGCATTTGTAAAATGAGTGATGGGAAGGCAGGTGAGAACATGAAACATGCTGAGACCCTAACTAAGCTGGCTGGACTTCTTCCTGTAGGCCAAAAGGAAATCCTTGATGGGCTTTAGAGAGGTGTGATGATGCAATATACTTTTATCATCATATAGATAATTTTATTGGCAGCTGTGTAATGATGGACTAGAGAGAGTCAAGGCAGGGAGACCAAACAGGAAAGAGGAGAAGGAGTAAGAGTCAATTTTCAGCAAGAGATACAGTAAGGATTGTAGAAGCTAGGTGATCTGACCGAGTCCAGGACTTAGAACCGGTGACTGTGGGACAAGTTTCTCACTTTCTCTGTGCTTGTTTTCTCCTCTGTAAATCAAGGATAAGAATAGTAAGTTATTTCATAGGGTTATAAAGACTAGATGAATTAATATGTATAAAGCCATTAGATCTGTGTCTAGTAAATAGTAAGCAGTCAATATTGCTATGTATTATCAGTAAGGCAATAGTAAGAAGAGACAGTTAGGAGTGGATTTGAAAGTCATTTTACTATATAATTATGTCATTATTTATACTGCAGTTTTTAAAATCTATTTTCCCACTAAACATAATTCTGCCATTTAGTAAGCAAAGCTAAATGGCCAGAGCTACCCTGGTCGGGTCGCTCAGTTGATTAGAGTGTTATCCTGCTGCACCAAGGTTGCAGGTTTGATCCCTGGTCAGGGCACATACAAGAATTAACCAGTGCATGCATGGATAGGTGGAACAATAGTTGATGTTTCTCTCTCTCTCTTCCCCCCCTCTACCTCTCTCTCTCCCCTCCCTTTCCTCTCTCTTTCCAAAATCAATTGAAATATTTCTTAAAGAAATCAAATTTCTTGGCTATGGCTCTTATTATGTTTTATTTATTTCTTCTAGAATATGTCTCAGGCCGGAGATAGTATCTGAAGTTGCCCCTGATATATATTAGTTTTAAAAGGGAGCTTGAAAATGTAAGAGAGCCATTTGAGCTATATGGTCAGAGTTCGTTGTAACCAGTGTTTTACCATATCTATCTGTCCATCTATCTATCGATAATAAATCTATTTTTAATTTATTTTTCTCTTATCATTGCACCTAACCTCTGAGAAGTTAAAGACCCCAAGATCCTTTGCAGATTTAAACACGTAGGCTTCATAACCCTTTCATGGCAGAGGAAGCTACATTAATTAAAGCTTAGAATGATAATCCACCAATCCCTGTGCAGCTTTTCGTTCCCCGCTCTGCTCCGCCTCTAGCACTGAGTCATTGCTGCAGGAAGGAGGGAACTTCCCTCCGGGAGATGTTGTCCTGCAGCAGTAAGAGGGGCTGGAGGAGGCCATCTTGTGGTTTACGTCCCCTCCCCTGGGCCCTTGTGAAAAAGGCAGAAGGCAAAATGAGGCTGACAAGAGAAAAAAAAAGGGGCAGCTCTCTTTTTGCAGGACTAAGACAAAAGGAAAATGGGGAGGGGTGGAGATAAGCCATTTTCCTTTACTGTTTCCTGTACAGACTCAAGTGGACTTATCTACGGTGCCGACCACACTGAAAATGTGAAGGTCACGATAACAGAGACATCTGCAGCCAGCATCTAACTGTAGAAGGCTTATCTTGATCTATTTTGGGCTTTAATAGTAATCCATGGCCTAAGGAAGGTACCATAGGTAAGTGTCACTGGGATGGCAAAGTAGCGATAGCACCTCTAAGGGAAGAATAGGAATGTAGGGAGTTTAGTGACTCATGTCTCCTCAGCATGTTGTCTGGGCACCGTCTTATCTTCAGTGATAGACACCTGGCTGTCCCCTTTCTATCTGTGACAGATGTTGAGGTCTCTGAATGAGCAGGGACCTACCTGCCTTAGTGCTCACCCTAAATACAATCTTGACTCAGGTGAGTCAACAGAACAGGCAAAGTAATTCTGGGATTTTAGACACGTCCCTGATGCTGTCTTCTCAACTGTGCTGAGGGGTTATCTGGCTTCCGAAAGAGATTAAAGCACACGTGTTTGCTTCTATAAATGAACATCAAGGACAATTTATTGGCAGCAAAATTTGTTCTTGAAGTGCTAAGTGCAAAACCCCGTAATAAACATTGTGTACAGTATGAGTTCTACTTGTGAGCCTAACCAAATTGACCATAGAAATCAACATGTGCATCAGGAGATGCAGCCAACTTTAACCATGGCCTCTGCCTCAGGTGGGGAAGGAGTGTGAGGTTTGCTACATAGATAAATGTGAGTGTGTTTGTGTGTCTTTCTCTCTCTATTTTCTATCAGACATGTCATTGTCCGTATTCAGAATAAGAAAGGCACTAACCCAGAATTCCACAGCACCTGGGTGTTGCAGCCTCCACAGCTATCCCTTAGGAGCTGGTTGATGTAAATGAGAAGATATCTGTGAAATGACGCAGTACCCAGTTCCCACTGGCTCTCTATGGTGGTCTCTTCACTTTCTGCACAAAAAGCATGGTGCGGCAATCTTCTCCTTCCCTCACAAGAATTCTGGAGACTGAACAATCTAGAAATGGAGGGGGTCCCCATACCCGCACTGCCATGTGCCAATCGACTTTCTGAACAAACCACTCATCCTCCCAACTTCCTGCCAGCATCCTGTTGGCAGGAAGAGAAAAATAGGCTGAACTCTTAACACTTGGAGAAGTATCCCCGTCTGTCCCTGGCTGTCCACCATGTCAGTGAAGTGCTGAGTGGTGGTGGGCGTGCCTATGCTGGAAGCATCTGTCCATAGTGTGTGTCGTGTTCCATCCCAACCATTTTCAATCAATAATGTCACAGGGTTAGGTCAGCTTCCAGGCTTTTCCCTTCCTGGCATTTCTATAACTGACAGCCTGTGTACTTGTTGTGATAACTTGCTCTCTGCAAAGCTGACTTTTAAACGGACAACAAAAGTAACAGTTACACTTACACAAGAGAAAGTGAGGAAACTTCTGGCTGGTTCCTGTGTTTGCTCATCAACTGACATTATTTGGGCCCCTTCTGAAGAAGGAGAGAAACAGCAGGCCACAGCATAATTTAAACAACAGTGACAAGGAGCTGGTCAAAGCCAGAAAATCCTAAGTGGGGTGGAATGAAGTGTGGGAAACTCTTTCTAGAATTTCACTGATTAACCATTGATAAAATAACAGAAGTCTATTTTTCCTCTCTCAGGGCCCCCTTTATTCACAATCTGAATGCGAAAAGTAAGAAATCCAACTTACCTAAGCTTTACACTGTGCTAATTGTGTGTGAGATGCTGTCATTTGAGAGTGCAACCTCAAATCTCTTTTCTGAAGGACTTGGTACAGAGCACATGCCTTGTCACCTTCCCTGTCCTTTGAGGAGCTGGTGAAGAGCACAACAGTGAATTCTTTCATTCTCACTGTTTGTTTTAGGGAGGTATATGGCATTTGTTGTTTGGTCTCATCTTCCTCCACCGCACCAGCAGGGTTTCTCCCCTCCCCATTATCTGCAGGGGCACATTTCCATGTCAAAGACCTCTCTGGAGAGAAAGGCTCTCTTCTTTCACCTCCTGCCTCCTGCCACTGGCTCACCTTAACTCCAACCTTTCCAGCCCTACTTCGCTTTAGCAATAACAAAAAGCTGAACCTTTTTTTTTTAGAAACCAAAACGACAGAAATAAACAGCCTCTTTCTGTGACGGATAAAAGCAGTTTAATTGCCCTTGAAAATACCAACTTGTTGTAAGAAAGATCACTATCTCTTGCTGTAAACATAGAAATAAGAAACATTCTTCAGTGAAACTGTAGATTTTCCTTAAGAAAAATGGAAATGCTAAAACCATTATATGCAGCTAGAAAAAAAAAAATCCATTGGAGGCTAACTTGGAAAATTTATAGGGGGGTTGTGAGTATAGTTTAACTTGTTTTGCATCTAGAAGTTACCAGCAATGTGGACTCTTGGTTCTTGAGTTTGGCAATGAAAGAATTCAGAGCCAACAACTCTAAAGCAAGAGGAAGTTTATTTAGCATGCAAAGTCAAAGTACACTCAAAGAGAAGAATCAAGCAGGCTGCTTAGAGAGTTGCCTTGGCCTTTTAGAAAGCAAGTCACAGAGGCAGAAGAAGTGAGCCAGCTGAGCTGTGTGGACTCAGAAACAAGTCACAGAGGCAGAAGAAGGGCCCTTGGGAACAGGTTGATAGAGTTAGCCTGGGATGATCTCTGCCTGCCGTCCGCCTGGTTGCACAGGTTGTGGGGACCCTTAGAGCTTAGGAAAAGGGACGTAAAATATATGCCTGAAGAAAGAAGGTGTGGACATGTACTCTAGAGAGAGAGTATGCACTGAGTCTTAACCTTAAGAGATTTTATTTGATTTCTAAAGGCAGGAATTCTAGGGGAGGTCTCGGGGGAGGATCTCAATAAAATATTCCTCCGCTTTCCAGGCATTGTCCTTTCATGTGCTGGTTCATCAAAATGAATGTATAGGGTCAGGGTCATAGTCTCTACTGATTGGCTGATGCTAGACTAGGGGGTCTTTGATCATTGCTTCTGGTTCTGATGCCAACCACGGGTCCCTTTGTTTGGCTTTTATGCTTTTCTGGGTCGGGAACTGAAACACAACTGAGGCCTAGATATTATGTCTAATTTGACCAAAACCGTCTCTGTAATCAGCAGACTCAAGGCTTTGTTCCTAAGATTATTTGATGCTGATCAGAATCTCATTGTCCTGAGGGCTTAATGCTTAAGAAAGTGGTTGTGTAAGGGAGAAGAAGGCAGGTGAGTCAGGGTGCTGGATGAGGCCAGTTTGAATCAGCTATTTGTCTCAGTTTTTCCATTGTATTTGTCAAGGAAATGTCCTGCCTTCTCACTATTCTGCCTCATATAGACTCTCTCCTGATATATTCATCCAATGAGTAATTCAGTAAACACAAAGAAGATTCTCCATGTTCATATCATGTTCTTACTCTTCTGAGGTTTGGGGAATCTTCAAATAGATTACTGCTCTTGAACTTCTGGCTGATCTTGGGAATCTAAATCCATTTATTTCTTTTCAATTTTCAAGATTACAATGCTCTCCCCTGACCTGTGGTGGTGCAGTGGATAAAACGTCAACCTGGAATTCTGAGGTTGCCAGTTCAAAACCCCGGGCTTGCCTGGTCAAGGCACAAGGCACATATGGGAGATGATGCTTTCTGCTCCTCCCCCTTCTCTCTGTCTCTTTCTCTCTTTCACTCTCCCCTCTCTAAAATTAATAATACCTTCTCTCTCTCTTTCTCTCCCTTCTCTAAAATTAATAATAATAATAATAATAATAATAATAATAAAATATTACAATGCTCTCAAGTAGGGCTTCAATTGAAAGTTCTCTTGCATTTTCATCAGTACTGTTTGGATCTGAGTAAATGGTTTTCCTAAAGCCATCAAAAGCCCACCCAAAACTCCCCTACTGACCACTCACCCATGAGGAACTCAGGCTCATTAGCTTTTTTCTGACTGGTAACAGAGTGAAAGGCTCCATCTCCCTGACTCCATCTTGTTCTAGCCTGCATTGTCCCATGGCTTTCTAGCTAATAGCTCCTGCTTCTGACATGCTAATTATCTGCAGAATTTTGCTTAGAGCCTGAGTTATTACAAAAACAACTCCTTTTATTTTCTCTTTCTTTAACATAAAAGAAGCTTGAACTCTGTACTTTCTTAACATGGATTTGTCGATTAGTTCTCCCATCTTCTCCGTTGGCAATTTCTTAGTCAATAAAACTTTCCTTACTCCAAACTCTGACCTTTTGAGTTTTAGCCTAAGCTTTGTGTACATGGACTTTGGATGGGTATCAGTACTAGAGTGGACACCCCATTGGACTCTGGATGGCAGTTGGCTCCCTGGGTCCCTCACAAGGTGGTCTTAGAGCCAAAGGAAAAGCCAAAGTCTCCGGTTCCTTTTTATTTCTCATGCCCATAACTTATCCCCTCCTCTTCTACACTAGGCTGAGTCATACTGAAATACTAGAAGATCTTGAAAAGCCTTGTTTTTTCCTTCTTCAGATATTTCACAAAATATCCCTTTCCTGAAATGTTATTCTTCCTCTTTGCTTCTAACTTCCACTTGGCTAACTCTTGTGTCCAGTTGATTTCTGAGTCTTCAAAATCTCTATTATATGTTTCACCTATATAATTTAACAACTGGCAGGGGGGACAAATAAAATAATAACAGGCAAGAAAGAAAGGTTTCAGAAAAACTTCTTGTCCTTGTCTCTTACCTCTTGTGTTGATTTGTTGTTGTTACTGGGTTTTTTTTTTCTTTTTAATGCAGCATTTGGAAGCACTAATGCCTTTTCTTTAATTCTTGAAAACATTGACCCACGTCTTGCTGAAACACAAACAAGTGCATAGGCTTGAAAGTAATGAGTCCATACTAGTAGGATTTCGAGTGTTCCATATATAAGCCAGTTAAAAAACATAGGAAGTGACTTTCATGGGGAAGGTTAAAGGGGGTCAAAGTTTTGCTACTCCAGAACATACCTTTTGGGATATTGACTTTAACCTGGTTATTGAGATACAGAAGACTCAGAAATAACCTTAATAACCTTTGACCCTCCACCTTTACTGAAAGGGGACATCACCTTAGTATTATAATAAACCAAATGTGGCAGGCAGGGAGAAATCTAGCAAAGCCTGCTTGTTGAACTTCCTTCTGTGTCCTATTAATTTTGGGTGGCCCACCAAGAATTTTTTTTTTTTTTTAATATTTTTTTAATTTTTTTTAACTACTCTTTTATTTTTATTTTTTTATTTTATTTATTCATTTTAGAAAGGAGAGAGAGAGACGGGGGAGAGAGAGAGAGAGAGAGGGAGAGAGAGGAGAGACAGAGAGAGAAGGGGAGGAGGAGCAGGAAGCATCAACTCCCATATGTGCCTTGACCAGGGAAGCCCAGGGTTTCGAACCGGCGACCTCAGCATTTCCAGGTCGACGCTTTATCCACTGCGCCACCACAGGTCAGGCCAAGAATTTTTTTTTTAATGCTCGTGTTTGCTCTTATTCATCTACCTGTAAATTGCCTGTTTTTCCTTTCAGATTCCAGACCCCTGCCTCTTTCTCTTCTGTACAAAATGTCACATAAACTTCAAACGCCCAATGCTTCCATTGGTCTAATATTCTTTTGACATACCCACATGCGCATTCATAATACATTTTAGACATTTTCTATAGTTATTCTGTGTCATGTTAATTTGATTATTAGCCTAGCTAGAAGAACTTAGAAGGTGGAAGGACAAATATTTTTTGTGCCCCAGCAAGGTCAACCTAACACATGTATTTCCTGAGGTACTGAGGAGATACACAGAAGTGTATAAAACTTTGGTTTTCAGATAGTTTACAGTCTAGCAGAGGATATGGCACTTATATTAATATGCTATTGCTGTGTAAGAAATTACCACAAATGTAGTGGCTTGAAACAACACCTATTTATCAATTCCCAGTTCTGTAATTCAGCAGTCTGGGTATGACTCAACTGTGTTTCCTCTTCAGGGCTCAAACCTCAAGCTGTTGGCTGAGCTGAGTTTTTATCTGGAGCCTTGGAGAACTCTTCCAAACTCACTCAGTTCCAGGCAGTAGTAGGCCAAAGTTCCCTTTTTCTTGCTGGCTGCTAGGGACTATTCTCAACTTCAAGAGAGCACTATCAAGTCTTTGCTATGTGCCCCTATCCATCTTCAAAGCCAGCATCAGAGAATTCCCTTTATGTCAAATTCTTATCATATTTCAAATCTTTCACCTGGAAGAGCCCAATCCCTTTTATGGTCTCACTGAGGAGGACTGATGAGATCAGATTAGGTCAACTCTGACATATAATATCACCAAAACATGGGAGTGATATCCTAACATATTCACAGGTCTTTCGCACACTCAAGGGGAAGGCATCATGCAAGAATGTGGATCAGTATGTGCTATTTTAGCATTCTGTCTATCCCAACACTCAATGAATAAGATAAATTCTACTGAGAGATATAAAATGTTACATGGGTACTTAGTGGGGAGAGAAATTTGCTGTATAAAAATATGTGCTTAGCATGTGGTAGATGGTCAATCAGCATTTGTTATATGTGGGAAATGCATATAGCCTGAGTGTACAATAGTATATTGAACTGTATTAAAACTTCATTAGTCAAATAAGAAAACATCTTGATCTCCAATTTGCATAGTAAGGTTGTCAAGTTTCTGGATTGGGGAACGTGCAATCTAGAAGACAGCAATAAGGGAGGTTTGGAGTAGGGAAAGGCACTTCACACATCTAGGCATTTAAGACATTCTTGGGGGAAGAGTCAGAAGACCCGAGTTATGCGGTGACGCCCAGTCAGGAACCACAGCAAGTAGCTTAGGATCAAAGGTAAGAGCATAGGATCAGGCATAAGAACAACCCAGTGTTTTTCTTATTCACTGAGATTCTCAAGAGAGTTCTCTTATTCACGTGGGTTACTAAATTTCATTTCAGTGTACTACTCCCTTTGAAGAGTTGATGGACTAAGTCATGTGCTAATAATCTGGCAGCTAATGAGATAGACCTTCCACATTACCACAGATTCAACCAGCAAGTGCTTTCCACTGAATGGTGTTCACTGAAAGTACTTCCCTGGAATCACTTAATACAAACAAAACCAGAGACCCTTCCTGGTTACATAGCTTCTTCATTTGCAGCAACTTCAGAGCTCTATATGGACGGATCTGTTTAGAGCTGTTCCCATTCCTGTTTCACAAATGGAAATAAGCTGAGGTATTCTGGAGGAACTTGCCCAAGGTCTTAGTAAATCAGTTGAAGCACAGGAAAGGTAATGCAACATCCCCAAATAGTTTTTCAGTTTCTCAAATGGAGGTAATGAAGCTCTATTGATACTGTAAATCGATGTCTGCATTTCTAATTTGGATATTAATTTTAAACATTTTATCACATATTCTATCATTGCTCTCAAAATTTTCCAGCACTGAAATCTTTGCATCCATGCCCTATGTGGAAAATCTGAATATTTTATAAATAAAGCAACTTAGTTGCTGAAAGTTCATATAAAGTGTGACTGACTGAAGGTGTCAGTTTGCTGATTTTTAGGATGAAATGTTTTTGTTTAATATCTAAATACACAATTGAATTACTTGACTGGAGTGACCAGACTAATTATTTTGTTATGCAAGAAGTATATATTATGAATGTCTTCGAATTTATTGAGAAAAAATATTCAAGACACTGTTACTACTTATAGCAAGTCCAGCTGTAAGTAGGTTTAGAAAGTCTTGGCCACTGCTTATCACGCTCATAGCTGTTAAAGGAGAAGTCAGAAAGGCACATAGGTAGAGAGGGAGGACTTATATAACTGAAGGAAATGCAAGTGTAGTCCTTGCAAAATTTCAGTTCACTATGGTTGAAGTTCTAATGAAGAGTAAACAAAGTTACATCTTGTGTAAGAGTAAAAGATGAGTGTAGAAAAGAAAATCAATGGCCTGTATCTGATAACACAGACTTTTACAATGTTTTTCTCATTTTAATGGTGGCGGCTAATTCCTACTGAAATATCACTTAGCTAGGTATTTGGAGATGTTTGGGTAAGGTGAATTCCATCACACATTAATACAACAGGAATGTATTTTGGGAATAATGTCTGAAACACCGATCACAAGTGACATAGATGTTGGATATTTGTGAGGTAAGCTCCCAAACTATGAGTTTGCATGTTTTTGTAACAAATTGTTATTAAAACTAGAACATGTTGGGTATTTTCCTACATTAAGGAGAAAAACAGAGCATTTTAAAATGGTGAGTTTTAAGTTAGGAAACAACAGCAAAAGTATCTTGAGAGACAGAACAGGCCAAAGGAAACCCACAAACCACATTGTTACTTTGTGGATTGACCATGACAAAATGCTCTCTCCCTCTCCCCTCACAAGGGCTGCTTTCAGCTCAATACTAAATATTATTGACATAAAAAAACTAGGGGCACTAAAAATGCATCTACTCTGTCTTCCTCGTTTTTGTTTTTCTTCCTTGTCTATTGCAATTCCATGTGAAAAATGAAACTAAATGTGACCCTAATTATTGAAAATCAGAGGCTAGACTCTGAAGAGAGACTACCTATTAAAAGATGGTGCCAAATCCTGTTGGCTCTTGCTGTCTTTTTGGTGCTGTCATGAGGAGTAAGAGTTAATAAAAGGACACAAATCTACCCATGCAAGTCTCTCCTGGCTCAGAAAATGAAATGCAAATATGACAGTATAGATCAGTGGTAGTCAGCCTGGTCCCTACTGCCCACTAGTGAGCATTCCAGCTTTTATGGTGAGCGGTAGCGGAGCAACCGAAGTATAAATAAAAAGATAGATTTAACTATAGTAAGTTGTTTTATAAAGATTTATTCTGGCCCTGGCCGGTTGGCTCAGTGGTAGAGCGTCGGCCTGGTGTGCAGGAGTCCCGGGTTCGATTCCCGGCCAGGGCACACAGGAGAAGCGCCCATCTGCTTCTCCACCCCTCCCCCTCTCCTTCCTCTCTGTCTCTCTCTTCCCCTCCCACAGCCAGGGCTCCATTGGAGCAAAAGATGGCCTGGGCGCTGGGGATGGCTCCTTGGCCTCTGCGCCAGGTGCTAGAGTGGCTCTGGTCGCGACAGAGCAACGCCCCGGATGGGCAGAGCATCGCCCCCTGGTGGGTGTGCCCGGTGGATCCCGGTCGGGCACATGTAGGAGTCTGTCTGACTGCCTCCCCATTTCCAGCTTCAGAAAAAAAAAATACAACAACAAAAAAAGATTTATTCTGCCAAACTTAGCAAAAATCCGACATAAAGTACTTGGTAAGTAATTATTATTATATGCTTTAACTTGCTGTAACTCTGCTTTATAAATTTTATAAAGTAAAGTTACTTCCCTACTTTATAAATCACCATTACTGTGGAACCCGTGGGCGGTTAGAAAATTTTACTATTAAGAGAGATACAAAAGTGGGTGGTAGGTATAAAAAGGTTGACTACCCCTGGTATAGATGGTCAATATTGCCACTTAGGTAGAGGCATTGAAACTGTGCTGGCATCGTGACAGGTTTTTAAGGCTATTGGTGGGGGAAGGAGGAATTGAGCAGCACGAAAACAGCCAAACCACATGCAGTTCTCCTTTTTGGTCTTAATCACCTACCATATGTATGATGGCTGGGTGAGTAAAGTAAGAAAATTCTATCCTGTTAATTGTAAGTTCCATGGGTGGTGTCCTGGAACCAACAAGCATGTAAAATTTAGGCTCTATCTTTTAAATGTTCTAGAGAAGATCTTCAATGCAATCGCTGTCTATAAGAATCTGTGAAATTCTCATGAGAGAGATGTTTAGCATAATAGAGAGAGGTGTGGCTTGTACCAGATGGACCCTGTGTGTAGAATGCTTTTCTTCCCGAGTACATAGAGCTATTTCCTTCCTGTCATGGAGGTCTCAGTCTACATGACATTACCCAGAGAGGGCTTTTCTGACCACCTTACCCAGCTGATCCATAGGATGTGTTTCATTTTGATCAGAGTACTAGCCACTACCTGTTATTTCCTCATTCGCAGTGTGTTTTGTTTGTGGCCTGTCACCCTGCCTCTCACTTGATTTTAAGATTCCATGAAGTGGTGACTTTGATTCATTACTGTTTCTCCGTGTCTACAACATGTCAAGCTAATGGTAGGTTCTCAATAAATGCTTGTGAGATGAAAAAATGGGTAAATGAATGAATAATACAATTTATTCTGCTGGCATAGAATTCCTTGTTTGCCAGATATTTGGTCTTAATAGTCTTAATATTCTGCATCATAATCATGTCTGTTCACTAATGATGGTGAAACATGGATCATTGCCAGGGTTTATATCAGTGAGGGTTTATGTCAGGATTTTTTTATTTTTTATTTATTTTTTTTATTGTTTATCGTATTGATTTTAAAGAGAGAAGAAGGAAGAGAAGGAGAGACAGGAACATCAAACTGTTCCTGTATGTGCCCTGACTGGGGATCAAACCGGCAACCTTGGCACCTAGGAAATGATGCTCTAACCAACTGAGCCATTGGCCAGGGCTATGTCAGGCTTTTATATAAGCTTGAAAAGCTTTTCTCTGATAGGATAATAAGATTATCAGAGCATTTACTTTGAAGATTAACAAATAATAGATAAAAACTGAGAAAGAAAGTTACCTTAAAAAGACATACCCTAGGCCTATAAAATGTGATTGATAACACATTTTATCATATCTAAATTTTAAAAAAAGTATGAGTTGGTTAGCCACAAAAACAAAAAAAAAGTGTCTCAGATGCTCACTTGCCAGTAACTTGCACATCTAAGTATAGGTATCCCTGCTTTTCTAAAGTTGGCTTGTGCAATGGTGGCTTTTATGAAAAACCTACATTAGTACCTGTTTTTTACTGAGCCAAAAAAAATCTGGAAGATTTTTTTGCTTTTATAACAAAAGGTGAAAAGCGATTAGAGTTTCAGCATTTGCTTTGCAGCAGCTGTGACAAGGGGCAGCTGCACCCCCAGCACTAAATGGGGCCCCACCATGTTCTGTTCCTGACCTCACTCACCACCTCAGCATCAAACTGCTATGGCTTTGAACTGTGTCTGTGAGCGTCTGTGCTTGATCTCAATTCATTTTGTTGAGCAAGATGTGTACTAAGGTACCAGGAAAACCTGACAGAGTCTATAAGGATATTATGCCTAGTGTGAAACTGGATGTAATTAAGTGTAATTGGTATGATTTGTTAGGTTATTTTTTGGGTCTGGGAAAGCTGAAAATTTAATTATAAATTAATAACAATTGCTTCTTTGCTTTATGCCATTTAGGCTTATGGAAGTTTTCAAAGAAACACTTCTACTGTCTGACCATGAGGGAAACTCATACTGTGCACCCTGAGAGAAGGAACCTTAGTGAACGGGCTTCTGTTCTGCAAGATGGTTGCATCTGTCCATTTCAGCCTGATGCCATAAGTAATTTCTTTAACACCCTTTGTTCTGCTTCGTAGGACCCCAAAGGAAACTTTCAGTGGGAGCTGGCTTTCTCAAGACATGTACTAGTGCTATGGACTTGATGTCCTTTAATCCCTGTAATGGTCGTTGCTCCTCATACATAATGAATAAGTTGGCATTGGGTTTATATTTACCTCTGAGCTTGGTAAATGTGAGTTGTCCCTGAAAGAGATGTGCTGACAATTCATATGTCTGAGCCAGCTGGGTTCCTGGCAGTGATCTAGAGCCTGGTAAATTCACCAGGGTGATGAATGAAGACCTTGTGAGGGAGGCACAAACACTGAGCCAAAACTTTTATTTGAATTTTTGAGTTAATGTTTATCTACTATCAATGAGACAGGTTGATTACTTGACTGAATACACTGTCCCAAATCTTTCTATCACAAAGGGATGGGTATATGTGACATGCAAGTTAGCATCTGCATCTCTCTCAGCGCAAGAGAGGGGAAAAGAATGTAGAAAATGAGGATTTTGAAATTCAGATCTCAGGCACATTAGTGATTCTACAGCCTCTCCATGGGACAGGTCTTACATGAGGATAAAAAGAAAAGGGGTGAGGCCCTGGCTGGTTGGCTCAGTGGTAGAGCGTCGGCCTGGCGTGCAAGGGGTCCTGGGTTCGATTCCCGGCCAGGGCACACAGGAGAAGCGTCCATCTGCTTCTCCACCCCCCCCCCCTCCTTCCTCTTTGTCTCTCTCTTCCCCTCCCGCAGCGAGGCTCCATTGGAGCAAAGATGGCCCGGGCGCTGGGGATGGCTCCTTGGCCTCTGCCCCAGGCGCTGGAGTGGCTCTGGTCGCAACAGAGCGACGCCCCGGAGGGGCAGAGCATCGCCCCCGGTGGGCAGAGCGTCGCCCCCTGGTGGGCGTGCCTGGTGGATCCCGGTTGGGCGCATGCGGGAGTCTGTCTGACTGTCTCTCCCTGTTTCCAGCTTCGAAAAAAAAAAAAAAAAAGGAAAAGGGGTGATTCTTTTCCCCCATGGGATGCCTCTCTTTGCTTTAAAGCTGAGTTGGAACTGTTGCTGCCCACCAGGATGTTCACAGCCAAGTTTCTCTGCAGGGACTCTGCGCCCAGAAGCCCAGACGGGGCATGAGGCACCTCTCCATCCAGCTTCTGTGGTCTGTGTTTGGCTGCGTATAAAACGTGACCAGGCTTTACAAACGAGTCAGCTCAGTGATGTGTGTCTTTGGCATCTCCAATCTCTGCTTTCCCTCTAAGCAGACATGATGTCCCTGCTGATTTCAGCTACCTCTCATATCGCCATTTATATTTTGATCAAATCTCATTCACTCTGATGCCTTACTTCTCCCAAACACCTTTTATTTGAAAGTCGTTTCTCTTCAATTTTGTTCTAGGAACCAGAAAGCAAGTGATAAGGAAGGGGGAAGGGATGCCATTTCTTTGTGTCTAAAATCATGCATTGATTTGGCATAAGTCAGGACATGACAGCAGACCTAGGTGTCACTCACGAAACAGTCAAGAATATTGACTTAACTTCAGAATAAGCTGGGTTCAAACCTTGTGTTGCCACTCACTAGCTGTTTGGTTTAAGGTGTGTGTTTAGCCTCAGTTTTTTCACCTGCTAAATGGCAATAATAACTACTTCAAAGTGTGGTTGTGAAAATTAAACAAAATAATGAATTTAGGGATTAGCATGACCTCTGGCACCTAGCAAGCTCCTCACACTTGTTTTTATCATCTATTATTACTATTATATTAGCATCTCTGTCCTCACGTTTGGAGTCTTCTCAGTTCTCCTCGGAAGGTAGAACCTGCTAACGTTTGCCCAGTGTGGACAGCTCTTGGGCACAGAGAGACTGGCCAAAGTCCACGTGTACGTGGCTGACTGACCCTCTACCTACTTGTCCTTAGTCTTTGCTATTCTCATGACTTTCCCTGTCTCATTCTGTGCCTCCCCACTCTAAGGCCCCTTTCACTGTGCCTTGTCTTGCTTTTTTTTTGTATCCACTTCATCCTGAGATCAACACAACAACAATTCATCAGATACCTACTTGATTCAGCAGAGAAGCTAAGGGCGATGGGCTGCAGTTTCCACAGACTTGAGGCCCAAGGCTAGGATTTGGGGACGGAGACCAGAAGGGCAGGGACTGTTCTGATGATGAGCAGAGTCTGGCAATGTGAGAACTGGGGCAATGCCAGGACAGGAGTAGAACCCACATAGGTCAGTTCTAGATGATGGTGGCTGGGAGGGAGAATTGGAGAATCCAGACTGCTTGATGGTGGAGACCCTGCGACCATTTTCCCTGGATCACCAGCACCTGGCACAGTGCTCAGCATGAAGTAGGCTTCAAATGTAATTGGACAGTAATACTGGAGAGGGGCGTGAAATCTAGGGACTTTGTTGTTTAAATTGTGTGATTGGGAAACTGTTGGTTTGTCTGAATACTGATTACTGCTTTTCGAAAAGGAGCTTAAAAGCTACAGATTTACTTTGCCTATGTAAAAATTAGGTATTACATAGCATTTATGGGAGCTGCTTGTGTATTATTAACACATAGCAACATAATATTCCTTATACTTGTCATTGCGTTTGTATCCAGTTAACTTTGTTTTAAATTTTGCTTGATTGCATTAGCGAGCTCTGCATATGCTGAAGATACATTTACAGACTATGAGGCTTAATCCATAAGTAACAACGTAACAACAGAAACCCTTCTCTTTGCTTTATAGTCACACCTATGGACTCAGACTTCACAGAATGTAGCACATGGGCCATGTTTGTTCACTCATAAATTTAAAAATAAAAGTAAAGAAGAGAAAGCACATTGCTTAGAACGAAAGGTAGGGCAGGAGTGGCCAGAATGAGAACAGTCAGTGCAGAACAATCTGCAGAATGCATTCCTGGGAAGTGCAGAAGATGAGACATTGGGAAACCCAGTGGTCACGTGCTAGGTGAGCAGTAGTGAAGAAGGGCAATGGGGGACAGCACATGACACTTGGCAGGCATCAAACCATTCCTCCCTTCTTGTTACAAAGGTAACTACATAAATCTCACTAATGAAAGATGGATTTCCATGGCACCCTATTTATGTCCTGTATTTGGAATAACGCTCTAGTAATTTAATGATCGAGATCTCCCCTCCACCCTTGGAGAATCAAAGAAAGAATAAAAATTAAACTTACAAAATTAACTTTCTCCTTAAATAGCATTTGTTTTTTGGTCCCCAAACTCTTGTGTTTAGGTATTAAATAGCATTTATGGGAGCTGCTTGTGTATTATTAACACATAGCAACATAATATTCCTTATACTTGTCATTGCATTTGTATTCAGTTAACTTTGTTTTAAATTTTGCTTGATTTACATAGTTTGAGTTTCATTGAATATTTTTCTTCTACTTAATATCAATGCTTCTCACATCCAATCATTTACCAAGCTGTGTATACTGAGGTTTTTTTCCCCAGTAGCTCTTTTCAAATATTCTGTCTTAAGACAACTTTAGCAGAAGGACATCTCAGGGGAAAGATTCATGGGTAAGAGATTTATTAAGGAAGGTCTTCCAGAGGAAGTGGGTAAGTGAGACAGGAAAGGGCGTGGTTTCAGCCTGGTCCTATGGAGAACTTTGAAGTGGGACTTACCCCTTGGGATGCGTCCCAGGAAGAATCCAAGAATCTAGGCTTTCATATTTGTATTTTATAATCACTGGCCAAGGAATGAGGATTTGAAGAATTAGTGGTATGTGGAGGTTGTATGTGGAAAATGAACTCTTAGTCGCTTTGAGCTCCTTATGCTCGTGTCGAAACCCCTCCAGTGGATAAGCAGTGTTGTCAAAGGAGAAACACAGCTGTAGGGGCATGTGAGCATTTTGGTTCAAGCTCAGCTGAAGGGGGTGCAAGGAAATGTCAGCTCAGGTGCCAGGGATCTGGGTGGACATAAAGAGTGTCCCCCATGACCTTTCTTGATTCTCTTGGGCCCTCCTACCCCATCCATCATTAGTTCATGCCCCATGATTATTTCTTTTTTAGATTATGTAATGTGTTCCTAAACTATATTCTCTGATCCATGCAGGTATCCTTCAGTAAATTCCTGTTGTAGTCAGTGATCTTTTCAAATTGCAAATCTGGTGGTGCTAATCCAGTGCTTAAAACCCTTTAGTTTTTGCCTGAAGTCCAAGCTCCTCAGCATGAATTGCTTGACTCTTTTGATCTGACCCCTGGCCTCAGACTTGTAGGGCTACAACCACACTACCCATTGGTGTTACTTGCTGTTTTCTGACCTTTGGGTTTTTGTAAAGCTATACCGCTGCCTGGAGAAACCTTCACCCACCCTGTACCTGGCTCAGTGTTACTCTTCTTTGAAGATTCAGCCAAATTTTCAGGGCCACTGACTTCCCATTATATCTTGGGCTCACACTGTTGTAATAATTACTATGTTCTATTTTCTTACCAGACTATGGACCTTTTAAAAAAAGGCCTGTGCCCTGCTCATCTCTGCATTTCATTATTCTTGGATGCTAATAGAAAGTAAGGTAAAGTGAAGGAGGATCTAGGTTCTGCCTTTGTAGGTATCTTCAAAAAAAAGTGGTCTGTAGGCTTCTAGGACCCCATTCTTTACGTGTTAGGTCATGGGAGCCAGATAGAGGGTTGACCCCCGCTGTGTGCCAGATAATGTGCTTGACATACATCGTCACATGTAGTCCCTGTTGTATGAGGACTGAGATGGATGCTATTACACAAGCTACAGATAATCACATTGAGGTCTGTTGAGATCACATGTTGCATTGTATTTTCAGAGATTTTTCTGCCTTCCTGATGAGTCTATCCTTCAGAAAAAAAAAATTGCTTCCGTGTTCATTTGGACTGCATCTATACTGAAAGTGGCAGAGATATATATTTTAGCCAATTACACATGTATTATTGAAGTCTTTAGACTTCAAACAAAAAGCTGGCACTGTGCTAGGTTTTAGGTATGCAAAGATGAATACAACATCTGATTGTTATGGGCTAATTGTGCTTACCCCCCTGTTGGTCAAATAAGTTTGTAAATATGATATATATGTTTGATCGCTTATAGTTTGCATTGGGTGTGGGGGACAGGCTGTAAGTAACCAGGGTTGTTAGAGCCTAAGGCTTAGTTTTAAGACTAAACCTTTCTTACCCTTTTAATACTAAGATTTTTTAAAAATTAAGCTTTTCCCCACACTCTTGACTGTTGCATGATGTGGGGTGGTGCACTTTCATGAGGAATCCCATTATGCCTCGGATAAGTGACTTTGTATCAGAGACTTCCTTGTTTGTATATTGGATTAAAGGTTTTGATTTCTACACTATAAAATGGGGCAGAAGAGCCCATGCTGGAGGAGAGCAGAAAAAGGCCACATGGAGGAGAGGAGAAGCAGCCAAGATGGCGGAGTGCTGAAGGAGAAGCCAGTTTGTGCAGAGTTTGTGCAGAGAGAAGGAGATGGGAAACAGAGGTGAATAAGGCTGGTGAAGTAGAAACCTTTGATTCTAGGAATACTAGAGTCAGTGGCTTTGGGAGCCCTGAATGGAAAGGGAAGTGTTTTCCCATTCTGTGTATTTCTCGCCTGCTGAGTGCGAGCTAGGATTAAAACTAATGGCCCACCAGTTCTTGGCTTTGTTGTTTCATTACCATCTGTCTGAATCAAATGCGAACCTGCATGGGCCAGGAGGCTGTGATGGTGGCCATGGCTACTGGCTTTACCCCCCCCCCCCATTCCCATATATATATTGAAGTCATAACCCTCAATACTTGAGAATGTAACCTTATTTAGAGATAGAGTCATTGCAGATGTAATTAGTTAAGGTGAGGTCACTTTGTTAAAGATGGCGCTGCCCACGTGGAGGCCGTCACCCAGGTGATATTAATGTGTGTTGGGGGCGGGCTGTGGGCAGGCAGAATCCTTGTAGCCTGGGCTTGGTTTTGGGATTAAGCCTTTCCCACCCTTTTTAATGTGGGGTGGTACAATCCCATCATGTCTCTGATAAGTGACTTTGTATTAGAGACTTCCCTATTTTGTATATTGGATTAAAGGTTTTGATTTCTACACTATAAAATGGGGGCAGAATGGGAGCTTGCTCTCTTGGTTCCTGAGATTAATATTAGAGGAGAGAGCAGAGAGGAGAGCAGAGCGAGGCCATGTGGAGGAGGCCTGGAGAAGCAGCCAAGATGGTGGAGTGTTGAGTGATAAGCCAGTTTGTGCAGAGTTTGTGCAGGGAGAAGGAAGGAGATGGGGAACAGAGGTGACTAAGTCTGATGAGCTAGAAACCTTTGATTCTAGGAAACTCGGATAAGTCAATAGCTTTGTGAGCACTGAATGTGAGTGGGTTTTGGAGCCCAGTGTGTGTGTTTTTTTTTTTTTTTTTCATTTTTCTGAAGCTGGAAACAGGGAGAGACAGTCAGACAGACTCCCGCATGCGCCCGACCGGGATCCACCCGGCACGCCCACCAGGGGCGATGCTCTGCCCACCAGGGGGCGATGCTCCGCCCATCCTGGGCGTCGCCATGTTGCGACCAGAGCCACTCTAGCGCCTGAGGCAGAGGCCACAGAGCCATCCCCAGTGCCCGGGCCATCTTTGCTCCAATGGAGCCTTGGCTGCGGGAGGGGAAGAGAGAGACAGAGAGGAAAGCGCGGCGGAGGGGTGGAGAAGCAAATGCGTGCTTCTCCTGTGTGCCCTGGCCAGGAATCGAACCCGGGTCCTCCGCACGCTAGGCCGACGCTCTACCGCTGAGCCAACCGGCCAGGGCTGCCAGTGTGTGTTTTTACTTGCCTGCCGGGTGCAAGCTAGGATTAAAGATGATAGCCCACCAGTTTTTGGCTCCATTGTTTCTTTACCAACTGTCCGAATCCAATGCGACTGCATGGGCCAGGCTGCTGTGATGGTGGCTTTGGCCACTGGCTTTATATGAGGTTATTCTGGAGCAGGGTGGGTCCTTTATCCAAAATGACTGGTGTCCTTATAAGAAGGATGTTATATGAAAAGACAGGCATGCACACAGGTAGAATGCCATGTGAACATGAAGGCAGAGATAGGGGTGAAGCATCTACAAGCCAAGGAACACTACCAATTGCCATCAAGCCACTGGAAGCTAAGAGAGGGGCTTCCTAACACCCCTCAGAAGAAATCTGCATTGCTGACTCCTCTATTTCAGACTCATAGCTTCAAGAATTGTGAGACAAAAAGTTTCTGTGATTTAAGCTGCTCAGTTTATAGTAATTTTAAGATTATAGCTCTAGCTAATGAATATACCAATCCCAATCTGCTGAGACTCGAAAGTAGAATGTTCAACTGTGATGAGAGCAATAGTAGAGATATGTACAAGAAACAGATGCAGGACAGAGAAGGGAAATGTTGGCCATGAGTTTTTGAAGGTGTATGCAGGTGAGGGGTTCTGGTTAAGGAAAGATTGCCTGGTGGGTGTGTTGCTTGAGCTAGGTTTTGAAAACTGAAGACTGATCCTGTTCTCTCTATGGTGATTATAGCATTCACAGATAAGACAAGTATTTTTTTCTCTTACTAATTTTTGGTCAGAGCTATGCAGACTATGCAGAGGCTGTAACAGATAGGGAAGCAAGCATGTGGCTTTGGGGCCGACAGTAGCCTGGGGTAAGCAGCCTGTTATCTTGCACCAATGGTATCATTCCATTTCCATCCCCCACCCCTTTGTAGCAAACCCTTTGTTCTCTCCTTTCTTTTTTCCTTTGACTAAATATGTTTACCACCTAGAAGAGAACAGGGAAGAAATAGACCAGTTGCCTGGGGCAGATGGTGCCCTGTTACCAGATGACACACAGAAAGCAGAACTCCTCAGCTCCTATCTCCTTTCATATTCTGAAGCAAGGTTTTTCAAACTAACTATCCTAAAATAAACATTATTAAGAGGAAACTGAAACTCAAGTAAATGGAAAAGCTAGCGAGGAAATCCTTGTCTGATTTGAATGATTTTATCTCTTCAGATTCAAGTGAATTACACCCACATTATGAAACAACTAGCAGATATGATCAATAAACCATTGAAGAGAAATTATTTTCAAGGTTGTTTTTGTTTGTTTGTTTGTTTTTCTGAAATTGTAGAGAAGATAAAATTTGCCTGATGCTTGAAGAAAGGCAGGCATTGCTCTCATATTAAATGTTGGTCAAATAAGTTTTTAAATATGATATATGTTTGCTTGCTTATAGTTTGCATTGGGTGTGGGAGACAGGCTGTAAGCAGGCAGGATGGTTATAGCCTAAGGCTTAGTTTTAAGACTAAGCTTTTCCCCACATCCTTGACTGATTGCATGATGTGGGGTGGTGCATTCTCATGAGGAATCCAATTATACCTCAGATAAGTGACTGTATCAGAGACTTCCTTGTTTGTATATTGGATTAAAGGTTTGGATTTCTATACTATAAAGTGGGGCAGACCGGGAGCTTGCTCTCTGGGTTCCTGGGATTAGCATTAGAGGAGAGAGCAGACAAAGGCCATGTGGAGGAGGCCAGAAGAAGCAGCCAAGATGGTGGAGTGCTGAGGGAGAAGCCAGTTTGTGCAGAGTTTGTGTAGAGAGAAGGAGATGGGAAACAGAGGTGAATAAGGCTGGTGAGCTAGAAACCTTTGATTCTAGGAAAACTCGGATAAGTCAGTAGCTTTGTGAGCGCTGAATGAGTGGGTTTTGGAGCCCAGTATGTGTTTTTACTTGCCCTTCGGGTGCAAGCTAGGATTAAAGCTAATGGCCCACCAGTTCTTGGCTCTGTTGTTTCATTACCGACTGTCCAAATCTAATGTGAACCTTCATGGGCCAGGTGTCTGTGATGGTGGCCGTGGCTACTGGCTTTACATTAAAAAACATATGAAAGATAATCTTACAGAAGATATAAATTTCTATTGATTCCCTGCTAACATTTTGCTTGTTTTATTTTACCTAGTTACATATGAACATACAAAGAAGAAAGCAGGGAGGAAGGGGCAGAGATAAAAAGGTGAAGGAAAAAGTTTGAGACGCAGAAAGAGGAGGGGAGAATAGAGCAGGAAAGGCAGAGAAGGGAGAAAAGTTCATCAGATTTATGAAAATTACCTTAAGTTTACAGACTACACACGTCAATCTGCCTGTAGTTGTGACCTCAATAGTTCTGCAAAATTTCAGTACATGCTATTAAATCAACATGATGTATGGCTTGACAAAATAAAGGAACTGACTAATAAGAACCAGAGAAGGTTAATTAAGAAAAAAAATCATGCTAAACTTGGAGCTTCCTTCCTTTCCAATTTCCTTTGCCTTGTGTTTCTCATTTCCCTGGAGTGGAATCCACTCATTTTGCCCAGCGATGCAGCAACCCCCACATCAAACAGAACGTGATGGTCTACACACTGTTCCCTGGAAGCACATCACACTTTAACAGGCAGTGCTGATTGTGGTCGCCTTGTCTTCAGGTGGTATTTCCTATTCTCTAAGTTTTTCATTCTAATGCCTCCTTTTCTTTGTTTTCTGTCCATAAATTCTGGGCTCTGAGCTAGCCACTTTCCCTTTTTACCTGTTCTGAGAATCATCCTAATGCTTTTGCCCATTCAAGAACTGGCTTGCTTTTAATATAAAAGCAAGAGACTACTCTATTCCTTTAGGGGTCTATATTCTTGATTGCTGGGTAGGACCAGAAAACCCCTGAGCAGTCCACTCTCAGGTGCACACTGTTTTTATGGACTATACCTGTTTTGGATTCTCATTCTCTTCACCATTTGGGAGCATTCCTGTCTCTTGAACTGTGCCATTGTTATTCCTTTAATCTATATTAATTAGACACCAACTCTTTGAAACACATTATTGCCTTAAAGTTAAGAGCGTTGGCTTCAGAATAAGGGTGGCTGAAATTTTTATTTTGAAAAATGTAAATCAGACATATCTCGTTTGCTACAAAACTTCTAAAAGTTTTTGTTTGTTTGTTTTTGATCACCCTTTGAATAAAATCTCAGCTCTTACTGTGGCCTGCAAAGATCAACATAATCTGGTCACTGCCTAACACTGTTCTTAAACAAGTCAGCTTTTGTCCTGACTCAACTTTTATACCTGTTTGTTCTTGTCCCTCAGATCTTCACCTGTCTGGGTCTTTTTCTTCAATGAGTTTCAGCTTGTTTTACCTCTGGGGCAGGCCCTCCTGTTTATACTGTCTAAAGTAGCCCTCTTCTCCCCACCACTCATTCTCTGTCAATATCATGCTTCTTTACCTTTTTTCTTTTATTATTTTTTTTTAATTTTTATTTTTATTTGAGAGGAGAGAGGATAGAGAAATAGACTACCGCATGCACTCTGACAGGGTTTCTACCTGGTCACCCCTGTCTGGGGCCAATGCTCTGCTCATCTGGGGCCCATGCTTGCATCTGAGATACATTTTTAGTATCTGAGGTGGAGGCTTCATGGAGCCATCCTCAGCACCTGTGGCTGACACACAAGACTCAACTGAGTCATGACTGTGGGAGAGGAAGGGATAGAGAGAAAGAGAGAGAGAGAGAGAGAGAGAGAGAGAGAGAGAGAGAGAGAGATAAGGGGGAGGACAAGGGGAGGAGAAGTAGATTGTCATTTCTCCTGTGTGCCCGGACCAGGAATTGAACCCAGAACTTTCACATGCCAAGTTGACACTCTAACACTGAGCCAGCTGCCTAGGGCCGCTTCTTTGCCTTCTTGGCACTTAATAGTCTCTATAATTACCTTGTATATCTATTTAATTTTCTTGTTTATTTCCCTTTCCTTGACTCCCAGAATGTAAGCTCCATGAAAACAGGGACCCTAGCTAGCCCTAGCATCTGGACAATTCTTCGTATATGGTAGGAGCTCAATAAAGTCCCTTAGTTGTACAATGTTGTTAACAATTTCCATTCCATTAGGATTTTGTGAGAGTTGAATGGGAGTATATAAGCAAGGGTCTAGAGCAGAGAAGGAAGTAGAAAATGCACAAAATAATGACGAGTTGAGGTTAGTATGGTATGCAAGTCTGTGAGACAGGCCAAGGGAACACAGAGACGATTCTAACACAGACCTTTTCCCACAGTGCTCAGTTGCTTTGACTGAAGGAGGATGATTAGAGACCTTGCGTGTCTTGGACATCACGCCTCCTTTGCCCTCTGAACCTTTTCCGAGAGCCAGACCCTCCCCAGGGCCTGTCACACCCAGTGGTTGGGCCATGTTCTTGGGCCTGTTTATCCACATTGCCTTGTCTTATTCACATAAACAGCCCAGGGACACTGACAATCCTCAAGATTACAAAACTAACCTAGTTGCCTTTTATGGCTGGAGCTATTAGACAAGTATTTCTAGGTATATCACAGAGATTTAGTATCTCTGGGATTTCAGTAAATAGTATAACAAGACTTTTATGAGTTTTCATAAATATTAGTGCTAAATATAGGAATATTCTTCTTTAGCATTAATGACTATTTAATTAGATAAACCTGAACAATTCCCAATATTTTCTAAGATCCAAAAGCACTCTTGAGATCACAAATCATAATGAAGAGTCATAGTCAGAAGACTAAATCTCCAAATTGAGAGGTCTGTATAATCAGATTTGATCATGCAGGGGGTGTCAAAATTCATTCACTTCCCTATCAGTCAGTCTCTGTTACATTATCCTGGAGGGTGATGAGCCCTGAACACTGGTATCTCTATCGTCTAATTAATTAAGCAGAGTAATAAGGTGACAAAATGATGTCTATCACCTGATACCATTTTAATGGAAAATATATATTCACACATGGAAGAAACAAATAGCAGACAAGCATATAGCAACATGTCAACAGGGGAAATGAAATTTTAACCTTTTATTTCTATGCTTTTCACACTGTGTTGCCATGATTACACTTGACTTTTTAAAGTAGAAAACAAAGTTATACAAATCAACTTTATACTGAAGAGGAGAGAGAAGGGACAGCCAGTGAGCTTGTCATATTAGGAAGGACTTGAGCTGAGCTGCTTTTGAGTCACAGTGTGACAGACTCTGGGACATGGACCCAGCCTCTCGACCAGGTGGGCTGTGGGCCCCTGTAGTACATGGGCACAGGTCTCAGAGCCCAGCTTACATGTGCTTCAGCGCAACCGTCAAAGTTCTCACATTCTAAGAAGCTTCTTTTGAAGTTAGGGTGAAGAAACTTTGGATTACTTTTAAGAATACATTTCTAATAAGTAAAGCCAAGAAATGAATGGCTATTTTGTTAAAGATGGTAAGCTCCAGATTCACAGGCAGCCGTTCTCAGACGAAGGTGCTAGAGAGGATTCCTATACGGGGCGGGGTGTTGGATGAGATGATGTCTAGTGTTTCATCCTAGGCTAGAAGCTATAATTATCAAGCCTGTCACTTTTACTTGTTCATTACTCACAGTATCTCCATGAGATGATTATTATTTAATCCATGGAGAAACTGATGTGTGGACAGGTTAAATAATTTGCTAACTCAAATCTTACACGTTTCTGAGCTGGGACATGAGATGAGATCTATTTGGCCCCAAAGACTGAAACTTTCTATTATATCATGCTACTTTCTACTATTGTGATTCTGTTTTCATTTATTTCCTTGTTTTCTCTCCTCCTTCTTCTGCACACTTCCTCACATCTTTCTTTTAATTTCCATGACTCAGGTAATAACAACATCTGGAAGTATATTTCACTTTAATTTTTAATATTGACATTCAAGGGCAAAGAAATAGATTACTGACTCTTATAGTATTACTCTTACTTATTATTATTTTTTGATGTAGTTGAAGAGGTTATAATAAAAAAAAACAACCTTCCCTAATAAGTACCTATAAAAACCCTAAGATTAAGTGTTTAAAGATCACTCTTAAATATTAAAACATATAGATAGTATGAGGTTTTTGGTAAGAAACTAATAGGAGACAATTGAACAACAAATTGGAAGTAAAAGGTCATGATTTAGTACTGTTCTTATTTTAGGTTCTCCAAATTTTACTTATTTGCAGTTTATACCTTCTCCTTGTTTTGTGTGGACTTGTCAATTCTTTGGCCTTGATTAGTGGTAAGTAGTAGTTTCCCTGTTTGTTATTTACAAGGCTCCTCATTAGGACACCTTGATGCTCTGGTGTGGTAGAAGTTAAACATAACTTCTGGGGGATGCACAGCAGAGCCCGTCTCACAGGTGCTTCAGCCCAGCTGTCAGAGTCCTCCAAGTTGGGATGGTCCTACGTTTGATTTGCTGCAAAAATGAGAGAGGCCACTCTATGGGAACAGATCTAAGGAGGATGTGATGATGTGGGTGAACTGATCCCTTGACAAGTTAACACAGCAACTTTTATCTTTGATTTAACCCATTGTCAACTTGACCACAAGCTAAGGGCTGCCAATGTTTGCCCTCGTGAGACTCCTGGGCCCTGCAGAAAGAGTCTGGCATGGAAGTCAAATTCATGGTGGGGCAAATCCTAACCATATGACTTACTGTGCTAGGATCTTATTTTCCCTGACTGCAACTTTTTCACACATATCAATGAGGTCATAGTAACTCTTCACAGGAGTTTTGAGAAGACCAAATGAATAATGATGCAGAAACAAGGATGTAGGGATAAATAGGGAAATAGAAACAGCAACAATGGGTGAAAATCTCCCAGTTAAGATTCTGCTTCACAAATCTCTGCGCCTGATTTTTGCATTGGTCTAATATTTATGAACTCTTATGGAGATACAGTTCTAGTCTCAGTGTCTTGCCATGTTCACAAGATCCCCTTTTTCAAACTGAGCAGCCTGATCTAACAGCAAATAAATAAATAATAAATAGCCTATGGGATTACAAATAAAAATTAAAGCCAATGGAAAGAAACAAACATTATAAAATTGTAATCACTGTTTGATGACAATCTGGGAAGTGTATTTTTGTACTTTACTACAGCCAGTCTATCCTTTAAACTATTGATTTTATTGAACGAGCATGACACAAAATTCTTTAGATTGAAAAATAGCACTTTTTCAAGTATAGATCATGTCAGTGTCAGTTTGGCAAAGGGATCAGTTATTGAAACCCTTAGCTGTGCTTTCAAATAAACAAAATAAAACATAAATTGCTTCATGAAATAAAGCTAGCTACAACGATGAATGGTCAGTAGTATATATTATTTATTCTCCCATGGAGCAAGGAGCAGAAATGTTTAAAAATGACTCGTTAAATATCAGTCCCTTTTAGTTAATAAGTGATAGTTATTTCCTACATTATATAAAACTCAGTCTTCTTATCCAAAACTCACATCTAAGTCTCAAATTCGGCTTCGGCTGAATAATCAGAAGCCATCAGTGTGGACCAAAGCAGGGAGATTTTTTGGTAAGGATTCAGTGACATGGCTGTATGGAAGACCAAATGGATTTGGTGGAGGCTGGATTACTTACACAAAGTCCAAAGATAAATTTAGTTGAAAATTGGTCACAGGTAGCCTTGCAGTCTCAAAGGGCATTTCTGACTAGACAAACAGTGTCTACCAACATCCCCTCCGCTGAAATAAACAGCCAAGTGTTCCCTGGCCGCAGCCTGGGTAAATACTAACTGAACTGTCTGCCTCTCTGCCAGTAGGAGCAACACTCCCTATTTTTTAGCAAAATATTTTTCCACCCTGGCCATCCAAGAAACTCTCCAAATTCAATACGTTTCAATAGACTTTTAAGGCTTCTCTATTTTTCTCACTATTTATAGCTCTCAGATGTTGGCAGGTAGAGAACTCCATTTTCTTCCAAATAAACTTATAAACAGCGGTGATGCAGTTTCATCATATGCCACATGGCACTCAGTAGTCAAACAATCCTTTTTTTCTTATGAATGTAAACATTGGCAAAGACTAGAAAACAAAATAAATTCCTCACAAATATTGTTTCAAAGGTCATATTTATAATATGAAGAGTTTTGCTGGGTGAGAACAGGGTAACATGTGGGAACAGTCTTTACAAGACTGAAGGACAAATATCCAGGACGCGGTCATCTGCCCTTTCAGTTTAAGGCTGACGATAGCATGAAGGAAACAAGAGATTGCCTTAATGTGTAGGATTTCATAAAGTACAAACCACTTGTCAACATGACACTTTCCTGGTCTTTATGACAGTCCTGAGCAACAGACCAAATTATTATTCACTCCATTTTAGGCATGAGGAATTTCAGTTTCAGGAAAATGACTTAACCCAGAGGTTCCATGGCTTAAATATGCAGAGCTGGGACTAGAAGCTAGATCTTCTGCCGGCCAACCCTGTTTTCCTTCCTCGACACCACACTGCTCCTCCAAGAATTCAGCCCATTGGAACTTGACGGTCTCCCTGGGAAGACAGTCTATCTGACACATGAAAGCTAATGAATGTTATAGAGAAATTAAAGGGATTTGTTTAGAAAATGAAAGGCAGTATTCCATTTGCTAGTCAAGAATTCCATCTGGCTGATTAGGAAATCATAGTCTGATAGAATTGAAAGGTGGAAAAGTTGAGTTTAAATACCCCGTTTTGTTTCTAGCCAGCTAGTTGAGTTCTGGAGTTCTCACCTGTAGAGCCACAAGGACCCCCTCCCCCACCTCCTGTCCTGGGGATTGTAGTGAAATCACCAAAGATGAAGCCTCTCTGCAAACACTTGAGACGGAGAGCCCCTAAGATTTTCCCCAAGAGATCCTCCACCAAGATTCACCAAGGAGGCAGTACTTGAGACCATAGCTAGATAAAGGAAAAGTAGAAAGGACATTTTGATAGGAAAAAAATAGCTTGAGCAAAGTAATTGTGATGGGGGCAGTATGCTGCTTATGTAGGACAGTGAGGAGAGATTTGATAGACAGGTAGATACATAACAAAATGTGTGGAAAAGTCAACAATTTATTAAATCAGTCTTATCCATGTAGTCAGTCTGGACATTTCAGGTTAAAATCTACTTCAATTACCAAGATAGCCATTTTAAGACTTTCCTTCCCTCTCTCCCTCCCTCCTCCCTTCCTTCCGTCCTTCCTTCCACCTTGCTTGTTTGTAGACAGACTACTTTAGGTGTATTTCAGGAGGGGTGGATATATTTGTCTAAGGCAGGAAAGGTGGTCAAATATAGGTTTTGCATACTGCCACACCCCTGTCATGACAGACAATGCTAATCAATCACTGCTCTCTGGGCACAATCTTAGGATTCGTTTCAAGGTGCACAGGTTGGCTTGAATTGGCACAGTGATGAGAGCTGTCTGCCAAAACAAATCTAGGACACCAATGAATCAAATATGGCTTTTCATTAAAAAATGTCTAAACGAATAATAGAAAATGCACTTCCTTTATCCTTTTGAAACGTTCCCCCTTTGCTGTTTTGGTCTCAGCAAAAGTTTCAAGCGGCAATAGACAAATGTTATTTGAAGTCATAGTCTTGTGTCCTGAGAGTGTAGAAAAGAATTTTTAGAGACCTAAATATGTCTAATGAATGGATATCATCTTTTGAATATTTTGTCATACAAATTGACTTCTGGAAATTCTGGTGTTTGCCCCTTGTAAATTTGAATTTCCCTTGTGCAAAAATTTGGTTTTTTAGGTCTAATGCAAATATACGTGTACAAATATGTAGGGTTTATGAGCTCAGTTTCTGAAACCAGAGTTGGAAATCCAGTTCTCTTTCTATCTAAATGCCTTTGAACAAGTTAACTTGACCCTTCTATAGCTTTAGTTTTCTCATACTGAAAAGAGAAATAATAATCATTTCTATCTCATAAGAGAAGAGTAAATGAGAGAATTCATATATAGCTTTTAGCATAGTATCTGGCACATAATAATAATAAATGTGAGTCTGTGTATGTTGCATGTAGCTAACAGTATTCAGGGTAAATTAAGGTTTGTGATGCTCACTGAATCGTTCAGCGAAAATGCTACATTACTTTGCTTTTGTGGGTTTACGTTAGAGTTTTAATGCTACTTTTCTGTTTTGTGGTTCTGTCAAGATTTTCTTTTGTGTGTGTGTTTGAACTTCAGGAAAAATGTCCCCTCTTTGGTAGCTGATATATTCAAACCACTACTGCTGGAAGAAAAATAATCTGTCATTGAAGTAGATGAGAGTTGACAATACAGACCGTGCACTCTATCTTAAACATTCATAACATGCATAATATGGTCTCCATGGAATGAAATCACTCCTTTAGAGTCTTTGCAGTCCCTGTATCATGGCTCTCATAAAATGGAGACATTATAATTCAAAAATAGCTATGCCTGTCTGGGGAATAAAACATCAAGAAGAAAAGGATTTCACATACATAAAAACTGACATTTATAAATTGTTTAGATATGTGTGCATACATGTGCACAAATGTATGTAGATGGGACATGTATATATCCATGTTCACTTAAGTGTGTGTGGTGTTTTAAAATTTGGTATTTTGCTCCATTATAACTTATTGAATAGAAGTAAGTTCTTCAGAATTAGAAACACTTGAATTCCAATCCTCACTTTCCTATTTTACTGGTCATATGATTTTAGGCACTCTTCCCTCGATATTAGGTAATATATTTAAAATATATTTATAATTTTTCATAGGGAGTTTAATTCATTTAAAGTAATGCATATAAAATACATAGTAAAATATTTGACACATCACTCTCTCAACTAATAGAGTTATTAAAATAACAATAAATCAATAAAACAAGTAATTAAAAGAATGTCCATAGCAAGGAAAACTGGTTTTCAGCTTCATTATTTAATGTTTTGCTTTGATTTTTATTTTACAAAATAATCATTTTCTAGCTTAAGTAATACATCATTTCTTAATTATAACTGTCATGAGAAAACTTTACTAATCCATACCACCTCTGAGAAATATAAGCACTTGAGCAAATAATGAACTTCCTGGCCCAGAGTTTCCTAATCTGAAAAGAAAGCCTACCTCTCTGACTGATTTTTGGCATGGCCATTCCTACTGAAAAATGAAATCAACTAATGAATTTTATAAGTCCGTGCAAAGCACAAGACCATACAACTGAAGAAATGTTATAAAATTTTATATACTTGTAAATACTCACATATTTATACTGATAGGCAGCATCTCTAAAGAGGACTAGAATATATTAATAAAAACAAACAAATAACCCCATAGCAGGTCATGATTATTAAATGAGCTAACTATTCTTAGTTGGAAGAGTTGACTTGTATTTGTTTAAATAATTTTTTATTTTTCAGTTGTACTTGACATATGATATTATGTTAGTTTCAGCTGTACAATGTAGTAATTAAACATTTATGTAACTTATAAAGTGATCACCACAATAAATCTAGTGCTCATCTGACATAGCATATAGTTATTACAATATTATTGACTATATTACCTATGCTATACTTTACATGCCCATGACTATTTTGTAACTACTATTTTTTTACTTAATCCCTTCTTCTCTCTTACCCATTCCCCAACACCCATCTCATCTGGCAAGTGTAAAACTGTTCTCTGTATCTGTGAGTGTGTTTGCTTTGTTCATTTATTATTTATTTTAAAAATTCCACATATAAGTGAAATCTTATGGCATTTATCTTTCTCTGTCTTACTTATTTCACTCAGCCCAATACCCTAGAGTTCCATTCATGTTGTCACAGATGCCAAGGTTCATTCTTTTTTTGTGGCTAAGTCATGTTTCATTGTGTATAGGTATTACTTCTTTATCTATTCATCTATTAATGGACACTTAGCTTGCTTCCATATCTTGACTATTGTAAAGAATGATGCAGTAAATATATAGATGCATATTTTTATGATTTAGTGTTTTGGGTTTCTTTGAATAAATATACAGGACTGGAATTCTTGGTTCTTGTTATAGCTTTTGTTTTAAAGTCTATTTTGTCTGCTATGAGTATTGCTTCAATTACTTTTTTTGTTTGTTTGTTTTTGTTATCATGGAATAGCTTTCCTTATCCCTTCACTTTTAGTGTGTGTGTCTTTTGATGTGAAGTGAGTCTCTTGCAGATAGTATATGTAAGGGTTTTATTTTGTCATCCATTTAGCCACTGTATGTCTTCTGATTAAAGAATTTAATACATTTATATTTAAAGTAATTGTTGATCGATATATATTTATTGCCATTTTATTACTCATGTCTTTTCTTTTTTTTTTCTTCTTAAAGAAAATCCTTTAACATTTCTTGTAATACTGTTTTAGTGTTAATCACCTCTTTTAGCTTTTTCTTATCTGGGAAGCTCTTTATCTCACCTTTGATTCTAAATGATAGCTTTGCTTGGTTGTAGGTCTTTGCTTTTCATCAATTTGAATATTCGGTGCCTATTCCTTCTGGCCTGCAAAGTTGGTTAAGAAACCAGCTGACAGTCTTTTGGGAGCTCCCTTGCAGGTAACTAAATGCTTTTCTCTTGTTGCTTTTAAAATTCTCTCTTTGTCTTTAACATTTGGTATTTTCATTATAGTATATCTTGGTATGGCCTCTTTGGGTTCATCTTTTTTGAGACTTTTTGTGCTTCCAGGGCTTGTATATCTATTTCTTCTGCTAGATTAGGGGGGTTTTTTGTCATTGTTACCTCAAATAGCTTTTTAATTTTTTACTCTTTTTTTTTTTCCTGTTGGTAGCCCTATGATGTGAATGTTGGTATGCTTGGTGTCCAGAGGCCCCTTAACCTATCCTAATTTTTTGAATTCTTATTTTCTTTTTTCTGTTCTGAATGGGTGTTTTCTGCTACCTTATCTCCCAAATCACTGATTTGATCTTCTGCTTCATCTAATCTACTGTTGATTTCCTTTAATGTACTCTTCATTTCAGTTATTGTATTCTTCATTTCTGACTGTTCTTTTTATGGTTTATTTTTTAGGCTGTTGAATATCTCACTAAGTTTCTTGGACATCCTTAAAATCATTGTTTTGATGTCAGGTACACTGCTTGCTTCCATTTTATTTAGTTCTTTTTTTTTTTTTTAAGAGATTCCTCCTGTTCTTTCATTTGGGGCATGTTTCTTTGTTTCTCCATTTTGGATGCCTTCCTGTGTAACTCTGTTACCTCTCCTGGTCATGGTAGATTGGTCTTATGTAATAGGTGTCCTGTGGGGCCCAGTGGTGCAGTTTCTCTGGTCTCCTGAGCCAGGTGCCCCTGGTGTGTCCCTTGTGTGGGTTATGTGAGCTTTCCTATTGTCATTGAGCCTTGATTATTGTTTGGAGGGATTGATTCTCAGATTAATTGGTTCTAAGGACTAACTGTAACTGCAGTGGAGAAGCACTTGTATGGGGGCTGACCCTGCATAGCAGGATTTGTGTTAGCATGGCTCTGGTGCCTGCCAAGCTGGCCCTTTGAATATGTTGTTTGTGGAGGTAGTTGAGGGGTGCTATGGTGTGGTCTACAGCTGGCCACTGGGTGTGTTGGTTCTGGGGCCTCTTGGGAGGTGCAGACAATGCTGTTTCCTGTGCTTTTCCAGGGGCCACCTAGTATGAGTTATAAAATGATCAGCAGATGATTGCCACTTATCCTGGGCTTGGAGGTACCTGGGAGAAGCTAAACTGCAAACTGAGGCTGGCTGCCGCTATTGCAAAGTTAGAGTTATTTAGCAAGAAGTATGAGGCAGGCCAAGGCCAGATGCTGCTTTTTTGAATCTTTGAGAGGTTTTAAGGAAAGTCTATAGCATGATCCAAGACAGGCTGTTTTTTATGGAAAAGCCACTTGAAATTAGTTGAATGGGCCTGAAAGTTGGGTGGAAAAGAGTCACAGGGGCTTACCAGTGCAGGGCAAACAGTGTTAGCCAGGATGCTGGAAACTCAGTTATGGCATCAGCCTGTGCCTGCAGGAGGGCTCAGCAAAGGAACAATGGCTTCTTCCAGTACTTCTCTCAGAAAACTGCCCCTCCATCCCTTAACCTGAGGCCAGATAATTCAGTCCCTCCTTATAGGTCTCTGCTGCCTTCTGAACTACTGCCCCAGTGCTGGAGATCAGAATGACTGAGTTCATCAGTGAGTAAGTCCTTACATGGAAACCTTTAATAGGAATACTTGGGGCTCCAATAACCCCTTTTCTCACTCAGCCCTCTGTCTCACTCAGCTGCATTCTTCTGGTTTTTATCTTCTCTTCTTGGCACTAAAACCCTGGTATGGGGAGCCTGGTATGGGGTGGTTCTCTTTGCTCCTCATGGGGTTCCTCTGCAGCTGAGACATTCCTCCCAATTTTTAACCACCACATGCAGGTGTTGGACCAGCTTGTTCCTTAACTTAGGTCACACTGTGGCGTCTTCTGTATGTCTTAGTTGTAGGACTTATGCTCAGCTACACTTCTGGTGGTTCTCAATGATGGTTGTTGTATAGTTTAGTTGTAGTTTATTTTATTTTATTTTTTACAGAGGGATAGATAGGGACAGACATACAGGAACAGAGAGATGAGAAGCATCAATCATTAGTTTTTCGTTGTGACACCTTAGTTGTTCATTGATTGCTTTCTCATATGTGCCTTGACCGTGGGACTACAGCAGACTGAGTAACCCCTTGCTTGAGCCAACAACCTTGGATCCAAGCTGGTGAGCTTTTTTTTCTCAAACCAGATGAGCCCGCACTCAAGCTGGTGACCTCGGGGTCTCGAACCTGGGTCCTCCACATCACAGTCTGATGCTCTATCCACTGTGCCACCGCCTGGTCAGGCTAGTTGTAGTTTTTAAGTGGTCATGGGAGAAGGCAAGTACAGCATTTACTTACTCTGCCATCTTGAGTGGAAGCCCACTTGTATTTGTTTTTAAAAAGGAAGTACAGCACATGCTAAATTTCACCTTTAAAATTCATTGGTGTGTAGATATTCCATTCACTGAGGCATTCCCAAAAGGCCTCTTGGGTTTATAACAGTGATATATTTTCATGTTAGCAAATGCTCACAGATCCATCAAGATAAAAACATTTAGTCAACACGTTTTATGTGGAATGACCAGAAATTGCAGGGTCTCTGTTGGTCATGCTGCTGCTATGTGTGGGACCACAAACACAGGTTTTACCAAATGTTCCTGGATAAGCAGTCTCTCTGGTTTCAAAACTTGGAGGTGAAATGTAGAATAAGGATATTTCAACCCTCTTCAACCTTCTAGTGGAGAGAAGAACCCAATATTTCAGTAAGGAAACAATGAATTAGTCTATGGTATAATTTTAAGAAGACTGAATTTGGAGTTAGGAGACAAATCTACCACATCTTTGGATGACAGATCCCTATGCATCTGTTGAAATTATTTTTGCCATCTGTAAAACTGGGCTAAAAATATCCACTTCACAGGACTCTTATGGAAAATTTAATAAAATTACATGAAAAATTACTTTGTAAAGAACAAAGCATTGTATGTAAATTAGCAGACTATTTCCTTATCTTTCTTAATTCTCACTTAGAGTTGTGATTGATTTATGATGTTTGCAAGTTACCCTGAATCAGTAATTAATTCAGTCAGGTTAAAATTTGGTCTCTAGTGAAACAACTTCAATTGATTCTTCAATTGTGTTTTTAAAAAGCTCAGAGGTTATTTTATACTATTTGCAGGTCCTGAGTCTATATACTTGATGTTTTCTAAATAATTTTTTTTCTCTTTTCCTTTGTGACATGGGAGACTAAAAGTGGGACCATAACACAATATAGAAAGAAGGAAGCTGAGTAAAATGTATGAGATATTAGTTAAAGGGGTATGTAATCATCTAGACCTGATTTTTAAAAAAACCTCTGATTCTCACTAACAGTGTTATTGTTGGTAGATTAGATTAAATAACACTACTTAAGGACCTTATCAAATATGTGATGACATGATACAACCCTACATATATCAGAAATATATGAAAATATTAATACTTAAATTGGCACTCAGTAGGGAAATTCCCTTTTTTTTTCTGCAAAAGGAAATGTCTCAACTTTAAAGTGGATGAACTGGACCAACCAGTGGAGTTATGAAGTATAGAGATATTGTCATATTTCTCTGATGGTGTTTGAGATAGAAGTATAGTGCTGTGGGCAATGTTAAAAATTAGAGAAGCTGAGAGAGAATTTCCTTGATCTTAAGAAAATGTGATTAAAAACAGGTCCATAGAAAAATATAAATATATGTATATATACACATAGATAATGTTATTGAGGTGTAATGTGTTATCTACAATTTACCCAATGTAGTGCAATTTAATTATTTTTAAGACTTTTATAAATTGTGCTATAATCACAACAATACAGTTTTAAACACTTCAACCAGCACAAATAAAAAGTTCCTTTGGGCCTTTTAGTAGTTAATTCTCAATCCAAAATTTGGCCCCAGCCAGCCACATCAGTTATCTCTCTATAGTTTAGCCTTTCTGAGAAAGTTCATATAAAGAGTGTAAAATATATATATAATCTCATATATGACTTCTTTCAGTTGGCACAATGGAGAGGGTGGTTGATAGGAAGAAAAATATGAAGGGATTAAGAAGTAAAAATTGGTAGTTATAAAACAGTCATGTGTGTGAAGTATAGCAAAGGTAATATATAATTAATAATGTAATAACTATATATGGTACCAGGTGGATACTGGAAATATTAGGGGGAGCATTTTATGAAATGTATGATTTTTTGACCACTGTATTGTACACCTAAAACTAATACAAAACAGTATTGAATGTAAACTCAAAAAAAAATAGAATGAAGAACCAAAAAATTAGCAAAATGCTTTTTAGGTTAATTTATATTGCAAATGTATCAGTGTTCATTAGTTTTCATTGCTGCATAGTATTCCATTATGTAGATACAGGTATTTTGACATTTTCTTTGTCCATTCTCCAGACGAGCATTTGGATTGTTTCCAGTTTTGGACTATTATCAATAGTGCTACTATGAACATTCACATGCAAGTATTTGTATGAATGTATGTTTTCAATATTCTTGAATTGTTATCTAGAAGTAGAATTGCTGTATTATATGAGAAATGTATTTAACTATTTAAGAAAATAACTTTCCAAAGTGTCTGTCCCTTTTCATATTTCTACCAGCAATGCATGATGAATACTGTTTTTCCACAACCTCATCAATGCTTGGTATTACTAGTCTGTTGGATTATAGCCATCATAGTAAATGTGGAGGGTAATCCATTGTGGTTTTAATTTACATTTCCCTAATGACTAACAATGTTGAGCGTCTTTTCATGAGCTAATTACACATTTGAATGTCTTCTTTGTTAAAATAGCTTTTGAAATCTTTTTTCATGTTTATTTATTTGAATTTTTTTCTTTGTACTATTGAGTTAGAAGAGTTCTCTATGTAGTATATATGCAAATCTTTAATAAAATATATGATTTCCAGTCTTGATATCTTTGTCAAAAATCAATTGACTATAAAAGTAACAGTTTATTTCTGTATTCTCTATTCAGTTGTATTTATTGATATGTCTGTCTTTAGGCCATTACTACTCTGTTTTGATTATTGTAGTTTTACTGAAACTTTGAAAATTAGTACAAGTTCTCTAATTAAAAAATTGATTTAGTTATTCTAAGGTTCTTTGCATTTCCATATGGTTTTTAGGATCAGCTTGTCAATTTCTTTACTAAACCTACCATGATATTGTTAAGGATCTCTGCCTCTTTCTTTCTCTCAATGCTTTTAATAATCTTCAATGAATATTGTTATTTTTGGCATTACTAATTAGTATTTAAGGCTCTATTCATTTTTCTTCAGTTTTTTTTCCTGTCTTTTATCTTCAAGTTCAATGAGTCTTTCTCCTGTCATCTTTAATTTGTAATTAAGCCCTTTGTAGGCATTTTTTATATTTTGATTTTTATGTTTTCTATTCTAAAATTTCCAGTAGCTTCTTTTTTTATAGTGCACATTATTCTGATAATATTCTGTATTTGTTAGGTCATTATTGTGATACTATTATTTATTGCACATGAATTAAACTCAATGCTTGTGCCCACTCAAATTTATATCCTATTGACTGAATTTTCCACCCTCCCCCTCCCTACTAGAATGCATTGTCTTTTTCTTATGTTTTTTTTTTTTTTTTTTTTTTAGCTAAAAACTGGGCATTTTATATACTGTAATTGATAATATATTGTATCAACTCTGGGTTCTGATTTTTTGTTGTTGTTGTTCTTGTCTGGGCTTAAATGTAACTCTTTCCTCCCATAGACAGTGCTGATGTCTCTGTTCAGTTACTTCTTCTTCTTCTTGTTCTTCTTCTTCTTCTTATTATTATTATTTAGCCTAGACTAATAGGAGTTGTTCCTAAAACTGCATAAATTAGGGGTCAGCTAATATTTTGGCTTGAGGTTTTAGTTTTTGGGTTTTTTTTTATAATTTTAAAAAAATTTTTATTCATTCATTTTAGAGAGGAGAGGGAGAGACAGAGAGAGAGAGAGAGAGAGAGAGAGAGAGAGAGAGAGAGGAGAGACAGAGAGAGAGAAGGGGGGAGCATCTGGAAGCATCAACTCCCATATGTGCCTTGACCAGGCAAGCCCAGGGTTTCGAACCGGCGACCTCAGCATTTCCAGGTCGACGCTTTATCCACTGCACCACCACAGGTCAGGCTGGCATGAGGTTTTACTCAAACACTGCCAATCCATAAGATATTCACCATCTGGCAATAAATATATATGTGGCTTAAGGCTCATGTTCAAAACTCAGCAAGTTTTCAAGTCATTCTTGATTTTAACATCACTGGGCTTTCTCAGGTTCCCCTTTGCATACCCACAGTTTTCCAGGCAACCACAGGTATGTAGAGACTTAACTAGCCTGTAAATTGTGCGCCAATTTCCAGGATCTCCCCTTATAATTTCTATTTACTATTTTTACTGTTTGTCTCAATTAGGACCAGAACATCAAGCTAGGAGATCTGTGGATTTTTTCATTTATTCTTCATGGTATTTGCCAAAGTCATGAGTTTCTCTTCTGTCCCAAAGCAAGTTTCTTGCCTTTGGTAGTAAAGCTGCTGATTTTCTGCTCAGCTCTGCTTTGGTCAGCAAATGAGCAAGGAAGGAGGGCATGAATGGGAATATACCCTAGGCAAGAGAGTCACAGACTCCAGCTGCTCTTACCCAAAGCTCCAGCAATTTTTTTTAAAGAATAAATGCTTCTCAGTTTATTGTGTGCCTTTGGTCATTTTCCAGACCTTTGACATGGTTGTCAATGACAATTTTGTGCAGTTTATACTTGTTTCATGAAGAGAGGATTCTCTGAATTTTTTATGCCACTCTAGCTAGAAATTTTCCTTTGGCCTGAAGATATATTTTTAATTTATAAAACATTAGCATTTTAAGATGAACCTTCTACTTTCCTTCATCTCTTTTAATGCATGCATATGCATATTTATTTATGTATACAAACGAGGCTTTTAAACATCATCTGTGGATTATTTGCTTTGTGATTGGCCCATAGTGACTCCATGCCTAATATTATTGCATAATTAAGGCTCTTGACTCCTCAAAAAAATGCATTGCAATTAGAGACACTGAGATTAATGTATATTAATTTATACATGTTTATAATGAAGAGCAAAGTAAATTTATATAGATATTTTGACTTTTATTATCTGTCATACTCATGCCATTATCTATTGTACTTTCTCCTGTCAAAAAGCAACTTTTCTTGTTTCATTTGTGACTTAGAAAAGCATTCTTGGGTAAGAACACTTGATGCCTCTTCAAGAAATGTCTAATATCTAAAAAAGTGTGTTCCAAGCTATCTCCTGGTATGTCACACAATTGATATTATCTTTTCTCACTTCTATCCAAAGTGATAGTTTATATCCAGGACATTTTAATCAAGCATAGAGAATAAAAGGTTCATATTTGCTTATAGTGCCACAAAATACAGTTATTTTCATCTATTAAATTTTCATCAATTGTAAAATAAAACTCTGAAGAGAAGGCCATGCTACGAATAATCTCATATATTTTCAGCAGCAGAACATTAGTTCTAAAAACCTATAGAGGTACACCATCAAATTGGATAACCTAGAATAAATGGATATATTTCTAGAAATATACAACTACTAAGACTGAGTTATGAAAAATGCAATGTCTGAACAGAGTGATAATTAGCAAGAAAGAAATAGTTCCAAACTCATTCTATGAGGTGAACATTACCCTAATTTCAAAATCAGATGAAGATACTAAAAGAAAACTATAGACCAATATCCCTGATAAATATTGATGCAAAAATCCTCAATAAAATACTAGTAAGTCAAATTCAACAGTATATTAAAAGGATCATACACCATAACCAAGCAGGATTTACCCTGTGATATAAAGATGATTTCAGGTAAAAATCAATCAGAATAATGCAGCACATTAAAAGAATAAAGAACAAAAATTACATGATCATTTCAATTGATACAGAAAAAGCTTTTGACAAAAGTCAACACCCTTTTATGATTAAAAAAACTTAACAAACTAGGAATAGTAGAGAACTACCTTGATATAATAAAAGTCATATATGAAAAGCTCACATTTAACATCATACTTAGTGTTGAAAAAAATGAAAGATTTTTCTCTCAGGTCAGAAGCAAGACAAAGATATTCACTCTCATCACTTCTCTTCAACATAGTACTGAAAGATCTAGCTAGAACAATAAGGAAAGAAAAAGAAATAAAAGGCACTAAAATCGGAAAAGAGAAAGTAAAATTATCACTGTTCACAGCAACATATCTTATACAGGGAGTCTTCACATTACAAATGAGATAGATTCTGAAGGTTTATTTTTTAGTTGAATTTGTATGTAATTTGGAACAGGTAAATTTACCTACTAAATGCCAATTAGGCAGATGATTGTCTTAATATAGTATTTATTTTTATCTTTCTGTGCATATAATACTTAAACATTTTAAAAGACAACCTTAAACAATCTTGGATGATGTGCAAGGTGATGGACTTGTTAGAGAGGATGAGACTGGTACTAGAGAGTTAGGGCTTGATTCTGCTGCTGGAGTCCATTTCTTGAAGGAGGTATCAAGGGAGCTTTGTACAGAGCTTTTCTTTTTCTCATCATAAATGGCCCTGTAGCAGCTCAGGCCTTTGGTAACTGTACAGTAAACTCTGGTGAACCTTTATCTATAAAGATGTTGCTCCTGTAACTTCACCATTACTGTTTGAATGAGAGGGAAAATATCAGCTAACTCTCTTGTAGAAGATATTTTCGGTTCTGGAGTGTCTAGGTGCCTGTGTTCTTCCCTAAATGCTATTATCGCTGCTGTCATTCCATAGGTCTTCACTGGTTAGTTCTTTGCCATGGGAATTGAGTAACTCTATGATATCACTTTCACAGATGTCCAACTGCAATTGATTATCAATAGCCCTTATGGTACTCCATTCGTAAGTATGAGCTATACGTAAGTCAGATGTTTGTATCTCAGGGACTTACTATATGTAGTAAGTATAAAGGCTACACACACACACACACACACACACTTCCTGTTAGAACAAATTTAGTAATGTTTTAGGATATAAAAACACTTAAAAATCAGTTGTATTTCTATACACTAATAATTAGTAATCCAAAATGGGAATTAAGAAAACATTCCCATTTATAATAGCATTATAAAAAAATACTTAAGAACAAAGTTACCCAAGGAAGTTAAAGACTTGTACATTGAAAAATATTAAAGATTTCTAAAAGAAATCAAAGAGACACAAATAAATGGAAAAAAAATCCCATGTTCATTAAATGGAAAACTTAATATTGTTAAAATTTCCATATCTAAAGTGATCCATAGATTCAATGCTATTTCTATCAGAATCCAAATGCCTTTTTTTTTTTGAGAAATAGGAGAATAAATTGTAAAATTCATATAGAATTTCAAAGGATTCTGAATAGCCAAACAATCTTGAGACAGAAAAAACAAAGCTGGAAAAAGCAAAAACAAAAACAAAAAACAAAACCAAAACAAAGCTGGAGGCCTTGTACTTCCTGATTTTAAAACATATAGCTAAAATAATCAAAACAATGTGGTACTGACATAAAGATAGACATATAGAACAATGGAAAGGAATAGAGAGCCTAGAAGTAAAACTTCATTTATATTATCAAATGTTCTTTGAAAAGGGTGCTAAGGCTACACAATAAGGAAAGACAATCTGTTTGACAGTGGTGTTGGGAAACTGAATATACACATGCAAAAGAAGGGTGGTAGACCCTTACATTACTCCATATAAAAAACTCAAAATTACTTAAGTTCTAGATATAAGACTTGAAACCATAAAAGTCTTAGAAGAAAATGTAGGGAAAGTTTTTATGATGGATTTGGCAACGATTTCTTGAATCTGACATCAAAAGCACAGGCAACAAAAATAAGTAGACAAATGAGATGACATTCAACTTGAAAGCTTCCGTGCAACAACAGTAACAAATCAACAGAGTGAAAAGGCAACCTATGGGATGGAAGGACATATATGCAAATCATATATGTAGTAAGGGGTTAATAGCTGGAAAATATAAAGAACTTTTTCAATCCCATAGCAGCAATAACAAAGCCACACAATACAATTAAAAAATGGGCAAAGGATTTGAATAGACATTTCTCCAAAGAAGATACACAAATGGCCAACAAGCATATAAAAGATTCTCAACATTACTAGTCATCAGGGAAATGCAAATCAAGATCACAATGAGATATCAGCTCAAATTTTTTGGGAATGCCACTGTCATAAAAACAGAATATAACAAGTGTTGCCAAGAATGCAGAGAAATTTAAATTCTTGTACATTGTTGGTAGGAATGTAAAAATGATGCAGCCACTGTAAAAACTGTATGGAGATTCTCGAAAAAATTAAAAATTAAATTACCATCTGATTCAGTAATCCTACTTCTGGGCATATAACCAAAATAATTAAAAACAGGATCTTGAAGATATATTTGGATACCCATGTTCATTGCAGCATTATTCACAATAGCCAAGCTGTGGGGGCAACCTAAATACCCATTGAAGAATGAATGAAGAAAGAAAATGTGGTATATACATACAATGGAATATTATTCAACCTTAAAAGAAAGGAAATTCTATCATATGTTACAATAAAGATGAATCTTAAGGACATATGATAAGTGAAATAATCCAGTTACAAAAAGACAAATACTTCATTATTCCATTTACATAAGGTACCTACTATAACTAAACTCTGAATAAAAAGTAGAATGATGGTTAATAGGAACTGGGGGAGATGGAAAAAGGAAGTTTTTCAATGAATATAGTTTCAGTTTGGCAAGATGAAAAGTTCTAGAAATCTGTTGTACAACAATGTGCATATAATTAACACTACTCCACTGCACAGTTAAAATAGGTAAAATGGTAAATTGTATTTTATGTTTTGTTTGTTTTTTACCACAACAAAAACAAATCTATGGCAGGCTTGTGGTTTCGGCTCTGATATATAGAGCCCTTGCAATTCTTAGAACAAGAAAGAACTAGATAAAATGAAATTCAAGGACTTTTCTTGGATCGATCAGAGAACTGAGGTTGTAGGACAAACAACCACCTTGAGAACTGGAGACACAAGTGTATCCAAAGAAATGTAATCTGATGACCTGCAGCAGAAATCAAGGGAGCCATGGATTGGCAGGAATAATTAATGGTAAATTTGATGAATTGCTGGAGGCTGAATATAGTAGACTATCTTGGAAGTGAAAGCCTCCTGGGGACTGCAGTCTGGGGGGTGGGCCAAGCTCTTGTTGCCAGGTTTTTCTTCTGGAACTCTACAAGCTTCTCACAGTGATCATCTGAGTAGGGTCTCTGCATGACGCTGCACAAGGAAGGGAAGAACAAGTATGGTAAAAGATGCCTGAGCCGTCTTCACGTGAAGGCCTACTCTCCAGGTGAAAGAGCTTTGCTAGAACACAATTCTGAAAACATATACTAGATGGACAGAAGAATTCCTATTCATCCTACCACTGCGAGTCTCCCTGTATCACCTATGAGGAAAAAAAGAAAACATAGTCTAGGAGGGACAGTGTTTCAAAGAAATGGGTTGGGAACTATGTAGCCAGAGAAGGGACTAAGGAGATGTGGGTAGAGCTACACCACTGGATGAGGGGCAGTGGCACTTGAAAAGGCCACAGGCCCGGCCCTGGTCGGTTGGCTCAGTGGTAGAGCGTCAGCCTGGTGTGCGAAAGTCCCAGGTTCGATTCCCGGCCAGGGCACACAGGAGAGGCGCCCATCTGCTTCTCCACCCCTCCCCCTCTCCTTCCTCTCTCTCTCTCTCTTCCCCTCCCGCAGCCGAGGCTCCATTGGAGTAAAAGATGGCCTGGGCGCTGGGGATGGCTCTGTGGCCTCTGCCTCAGGCACTAGAGTGGCTCTGGTCGTGACAGAGCGACGCCCCGAATGGATAGAGCATCGCCCCCTGGTGGGCATGCTGGGTGGATCCCGGTTGGGCGCATGAGGGAGTCTGTCTGACTGCCTCCTCGTTTCCAGCTTCAGGAAAAAAAAAAAAAGAAAAAAAAAAAAGAAAAGAAAAGGCCACAGGCCCGAGACACAATGACACTTACTCAGAATATCATAGAACTCCTCCTTCACACTCTGTGATAACAGAAGGATAATATAAGTCAAGAGGTGGAAACTATAAAGAAGAGTCCAAAGGAAATACAAGATACAGCCAAGGAAAGCATAAGTAAACTTGAAGACAGGTTAATAGAAACTTCCCAAATTGCCTGACCTGTGGTGGCGCAGTGGATAAAGCGTAGACCTGGAAATGCTGAAGTCGCCGGTTCGAAACCCTGGGCTTGCTTGGTCAAGGCACATATGGGAGTTGATGCTTCCAGCTCCTCCCCCCTTCTCTCTCTCTGCCTCTCCTCTCTCTCTCTCTGTCTCTCCCTCTACTCTCTAAAATGAATAAATAAAAAAAAAATTTAAAAAAAAAAGAAACTTCCCAAATGGAAATGCAGGGAGAGAAAATAGTGCGGCAAAAATCCCCAGAAAAGCAGACACCTAGAACTGTGCGGCAATATTCAAAGGTGTAACATAAGCCTAATTGACTTACTGGAAAGAGAAAAAGAGAGAAAACAAGGTTTAAAAAGTGATAATAACAGAGAACTTTAAAAAATTAATGATAGACACCAAGCTACAGTGACCTGAAAGAACTCCCCATTCACCAAATATAAAATAATTTGAGCAAATGAAGTACTAGTGTAGTATATGATTGCCCAAAGTATAAAATAAAATGTCCATGAATTCCTAGGGATATAAATCAATGTTGAATTAATTCTTAAATAGGTGAGAATAGACACATTTCCCATATAGGATTCCAAATAATTTATGTAACCACTTCTCCATCAAGAAGGTAGAGCATACCTCCCATCCCTTCAGTGTAGGCTGAAGATAGTGAGTTTATTCACATGAGTACAATGTGGAAAGGAGGAAAGAACGAGTAACTTTACAGTGGGGAAAGCTGAAAAATACTACCCCAGCTGGGGATCAGAGTTATCAACAATAAAAGTCCTGTTAGTAATGTTGCCAAGAATGTGGAGTTATGGGAACTCTCAAGGTGTTCTATAAATGTAAAGTGGGATAAACATTTAAAAAATCAGTTTGGTAGTACCTAAGAAAGCTGCAAGGTGCGCTCCCTGCAAACCAGCTATTCCACTCCTAGGTATAAACCTCAGAAATCTTGCATCCTATATGCAGCATGCATTTATAAGTGTGTTCATGAAAATATTGGTTGTAAAAGCAAGTAACTGGGAATAGTTTAATGTCTATTGGAACTAGAATAGATAAACTGTCTGTTCGGCCCTGGCCGGTTGGCTCAGCGGTAGAGCGTCGGCCTAGCGTGCGGAGGACCCGGGTTCGATCCCCGGCCAGGGCACACAGGAGAAGCGCCCATTTGCTTCTCCACCCTTCTGCTGCGCCTTCCTCTCTGTCTCTCTCTTCCCCTCCCGCAGCCAAGGCTCCATTGGAGCAAAGATGGCCCGGGCGCTGGGGATGGCTCTGTGGCCTCTGCCCCAGGCGCTAGAGTGGCTCTGGTCGCAACATGGCGATGCCCAGGATGGGCAGAGCATCGCCCCCTGGTGGGCAGAGCGTCGCCCCTGGTGGGCGTGCCGGGTGGATCCCGGTCGGGCGCATGCGGGAGTCTGTCTGACTGTCTCTCCCTGTTTCCAGCTTCAGAAAAAAAAAAAAAAAAAGAAAACAAAACAAAACAAAACAAAAAAAACTGTCTGTTCACATGTTGAAAATGAATAAACTAGATACATCAATATAGGTCAGTCTCAAAAACAAATTTAAATGATAAAAGCCAGTGTCAGAAAATACCCTACTTATATATTTTGTTTGTGTGTATATTATCTATCTATCTATCTAGTAAAATTATATCTGCATGTTGGAACACTGAAAAATTAAAATGTTAAACATACTTTTTTGGGTTATTTTTTTGAGGACTTGTAGCTAAGTTTTATAATTTTTTTAAAAATCTCTTTCTTTATATGATGAATATCAGCTTTTATTTTTTACTATGTTGAGTATGCTTCTAGTAGTACAACCCCATTTCCCTGTAATTGGATTAAAAATGGAAACCAGAAAACTAAGTTTGCTAGAATCTTTCATAAAACAAGCAAGCAGTCTCCAGATTGGGGCTTAGGTCACTATCCTATGAACAAACAGCATGACCGTGCATAGTTAATGTAACACTCATTTATTTAACAAACAGCTATTTCCTACCACTTTCTAGACTCTATTCTGGGTGCTAGAAATACAACAATAGACAAAATCCTTGAACTTATGTAACTTACAGTCTGGTGGCATCCATTTTGGCTCTTAAATCCAAGTAGACAAGGCTGCTTCATAATACTAATTTGGTTGAAGCATTTCTGTAAACATAAACACACACATATTTCAACATGATGTGTCCATGTAGAAATAAAATGTCTGTAGCCATGTAGGCATCAGCTCCACGTGTATGCCTGTTTACAATGAGTAATTAATTGCTGATAGACCAGGTAATGATGCTATGTGAAAGTGCAATGCTATTTGGCCATTGGACACATTCTATGTCCTAGGTTATGGTTGCTACAGTCTAACCAAACAAACAATGGTTAGAAGTAAAGCAACAAATTTAAACTGACTTTCATTGATGGAATTAAGTTTCCTTCCAAGTTTTCTAAGGGAATATCTATTGTTGATATACAGAATAGGCAATGATTCTAAATTTGACTTGCAAAACTTTAAGTGACACCCAGAACTTCAGGTCATAAACTTACCATCTCAGGATTGTGTTAATAAGGGCAGCATAAGACTTTCTTCTCCAAATACATATCATTAATCACTGATATTGAGTAACATAGGACACTTAGGCTTTTGATATTATTCTATTCCTCTCAGCTAGTTCTTTATTTCTGAAAAAGTTTGTTTTCATCTATATCTAAATTTAATATAAAGAAACAAAGAAATAAAACATGTTCATTCATCTGGAATGGTGTATAAATATCTATATTTGTGGTATTTTTTAACTCTAATAATATTATCAAGTTATTTACCTTTCAAATCCAAAGTTCTACTTTGTGGATTGTTCTAACTTTGTTATCTAGTTCAGAGACATGAGCTGATTTCAAATGTTCATTTCAGTTGCCTTTTGAAAACAACTCTTTTCACAATGTTCTGACACTAATAGTAGTCAGGAAAGCATTTGAGAACAAGAGGACAATAGAATTTTCTCAGGGTATGGAAGTGTTTGGCCCCTAGACCAAATGCTTCATTGGATAAAAATAATGACTAATCAGTTTGAGGGGCTACATGGCATTATAGGTTAATTCGCTAGGAGTTGTCATCTCCACCTGGGAGTTTACATAAACATCTGTCTCAAAATAAGGTCACTGCATTAGATGTTTATGGTAGGTTGGTTTTGCTCCCTCCCTTGGTTTAAAACAACACATACTTTAAATAGTTTGATTCAACTCACATGACAGTTGTTTGTCCTGAGGAAAATCCCAGTACCAGGTCAGCAGGTGGGCTACAGATTAGTGATTGTTGGGACATGCTGACAGCTGTTCTTTAGGCTTCCTGGCATCTTCTCCACCTCCTTCCTTAGAGCCAGTGGGGGCTTGTCAGTCCCTTCTGGCCACTGATGCAGTAATTTACTAACTCACACTGTAGGTTTGAAAAGCAGTGCAACAAACAGAATCAACGTAAACATGGAAGGTACATATAATATATGAGACCTATGGATCAAAAGGTCTTAGATCTTATAGTTCTAAGTGATTAGTTTTATGCTGCTTTAGAAAGTAAACTCAATATGGAGGTCATAATGAATGAGTCCCTGAATGTTTACTAAACTGCCAAATTAAATTATATTTTGAATTGTTTTGCAAATACATTGTCTTTCCTAATTAAAATGGAATGATTCTATGCTGCTACAGAGGGTATAATATTGAAGCCTTTAGAAATCATGCAAATTAACTATTCTGCTTGATTAATGAATTTGGCCCACTCAGGTTTTTTGGTGCTGTGGAGTAATCTATACTGTGTAAGGAACTACTGAAACAATTGTTTTCCAAAAAATGCAAAATATACTTATTATTTTGGAGAGTTATAAAAAAAATAAAATAGAGATATTTATTTAATTATTTGGAATTTTAATTTTTGTAATTTTAAAATTACTTTTTATTCTTATCCATTTGAAGAAATAAGTAAAAATAAGTTTATAAATACTTTTCTACATTAAAAAGTAGTTTTAAAAATAGTGCTTTACATAGAAAAATAAAAAGATTTCTTTAAAATCACTATTAACAGAAGCACATAAAAGAAGGTATGTCTTGAAATTTCAATAATATTAAAATTTTAAAAATTGGGCCACATATATATTGTCAGTATAAAATTCTATTTTACGAGAAGGTAAAGTATAAACAAGTCTTAGTCTTACCTTCCTAGATTATTAATATTTGTTCATTTTCACTTACAATCTATTATTATCCTTGAAAACATTTTGAAAAAGAGTGACATAAAATAAGACTTGTGAATTTTATTTATCTAACTCATTTCCCCCCCCCCCATATTTTCCAACTTCTTAAGCCCTATCCTCTACATTTGAAAATAGTAATAATGATGTCAATGTTTACATCTTGTGAAAGGAATTCCCCAAGGTCCCTGTGTTTTTAACAAACATTTTCATACTATAATAAAAGTTCCTCAGAGGAGGATGAAAGAAAAACAACAGTAATTTTTCTTTCTGTAGATATTATCTATTTTATTCTTTATTCTTGTCTTACTAGCATTTTTGAGAGCTGATTCTTGCACTGCAAAGGTTTCCAACACATTGTTTGCTTGTAAGAGATTTTTTTTCTTTTTTACCTTAGCATTTCATTAAGAACATTCTAGATGGCCTAATATCACTAGTGAGAGTTTGGTCAGCAGTAGTCATCTAGTTATAGGACAAAGGCAGCTGACAAAGAGGGGAATTAGATCATTGGTGATCATTTCATTATCATTTTATTAAGGGAAAAGCATGTTAAAGGGATGAGAAGTATTCCAGGCACTGTGTGTTTATACTTCCAACTCATCATTTCCTAATCCTACGATTTCTGGAAGCGAGGTCACGTTATCGTATTGCAGTTCCCAGGTTGGGTGAATTGAAAGCCTGGGAACAAACGGGGGGAAAGCAAGACTTTTTGTTGTTGTTACTTTTATTCCTCTCTGAGGAATTTAAGAAATTTTCAAATTTTCAAAACTACCATAGAAAATTCCTTTATGACCATAGGGTGGCCTGAGAGGAATCAGCTCAGATCACTTAAAGAGAGGTTTTATTTTTTCACTGCTATAAAAGGATGGGGAAATGTTCAACTGTCAGAATTCATCCAAAGGAGAATCAGATATGTGTTTGAAAAAAAGAAAAAAAAATTTCTGTTTTTATTTAGAAATTAAATTTAATGCAGTGACATTGATCAATAATAATACATAGGTTTCAGGTAAACATACCTATAGCTGTCGAACTGTTGATTGTGTTGTGTGTCCATCACCCAAAGTCAAATCATTTTCTGTCACAGTATATTTGTTCCTCTTTACCCCCCCTCCCTCCAGTAACCACTTCCCTTTATGTATTTTTCAAATAACAAAAGAAAGATCTAAATGGTTTTCTAAGAAAGTAGGTCCTGTTAATCAGAAGTCCCTTTGTTTTGTGGAATTCCCTGAGAGTTGGATATGAGGTCTAAAGATAGTAGCTAGGTCACAGATATATTGCTCTGAAAATATAATAAAATGGGATGGATGAGTGGAAGAGGAATAAGGCATATCGGAGCAAAGGGACAATTTGGAATGGAGGAGAGAGAAGTGAGGTCATACACTATAAAAAGAAAACAAAAAAAGAACCCCTGTAACAACTTGTCTGAGAAAGAATTTGAAGGGAGTAAAAATCTCTGATAAAGTTATTAGTTATTTTGCTGAGAATAGTGAAGATTAATGCTGCCTTCTTTCTCCCCCAGTATCTTCAACGAAGGCTGCATTACTCATTAACTTTAGAGTGGATGCCTTCTTGTGGGTGAAATCAAATAGGTAGTGAGTGCTGTATCTGAGTGATATGAAAACAGCAGATACACAAACTGAATTTGGGGGTGTGCAGTTGACCTTGGGGTTACACTGGCACTTATTCTTTTCATAGTGGCAGAGCATTCTTATTTAAGGTGGAAAGCTTTTTTGAGAACGTGACTTATATAAATAATTTTGAAGTATCTTTTTCTTCACATGCAGAATTGCACAGTAGAGCTAGTTTCTAAGTGTTGACTGGAATTAAATAACAAATAAAGATGAGTGTCCATTTATATGAAATTCTAGCCTGATAACCTGGAAAACTATTCCCATCCGAAGTGGCTCTGTGATAGTGGGATATGAATAGTTAGGACCCTCAGTTTTAATAGGTTTGAAGTGCGGTTGCTTTAGAGGGCCCGAATAAAAATAGATCCAGGAATTGCTGTGGCTATGTGACCTTGTGGAAGTCCAGGCTTAGCTTTATTGGGTATGAAATGAGGAGTGTGGGTAAATGACCTCTAAGGTCCCATCCAAGTCTAATATGATGAGTTTATCATTAGAAAAGGTTACTTCTCAAGTGGCTATAAGTGTTACTTTGATCTTTCTCAAGGCCTTAATTTTTCAAATGGCATGTACCTCCTGGAAATACTAATAAAGTAGATCGGCAGGCAACACTTAATTCTGAAACGACTCTCCCGCCACAGTGTGGTACTTCTAGAATCTTACTATATTCTTTTTCCAATGCCATTTGGCTTTCACAGAAAACATTTTATAAATAATGGAAGTATAAAACCTAATTAATAAGTACAATAATGGTTATACCATGCTGAGTTCTGAAGGTGATGATATTGACAATAAACTAGTTACGATGATGATAATAATAGTCATAAACCTAATCATAACACATCTTTGTGCTTAGAGTATTCCTCATTTGTAATTGAGCTTTAAAACATTTTTTTTGTTGTTGTTTGCTTTCACATTATTTGAAAAATGATCCAATTGATTGAGAAGATTTTTAATTTCCAAGGTACAGAAAAAAAATGTCGGTTCTTATTCTCATTCAACAAAGGAATATATTGGTAAAAAATTTCAGATACAGTATCATCTTTATGAAACCTACTAGAGGGTCAGATAGTTATCAGATAAACACCAAAACAAATTAAAAATCTCAACTGTGATGTTAACAGCATCTGATCCTTCAAGGAGCATAGAGTGGGCTTCCCCGAGAAAGTGTTATCTGAGCTGACACCTGAAGGAAGAGTCAGGGTTAGTGAGGGGAAGTCAGAAGGAAGAGGGTTGCGGTAGGAGAGACCTGTGGCAGGCTCAGGCTCTTTGAATCACAGGGACTGAACAAGGCCTTTGTGTCCTGAATACACCAGAGAGGAGCATGAGGCTTGAGAGATAGGGGAAGGCTAAACTATCATAGACCTGTAGGCCTTGTCATGGTGATGTGTCTTTACCTTTTTAAGTATTCTAAGTCATTAATAATTTTAAGTGATATGGGTGGGAGCTGACACGATCATAGTTAAGATTTGCAAAGTTCAAACAGGCTACTGTTTAGAACAGGGGTCCCCAAACTTTTTACACAGGGGGCCAGTTCACTGTCCCTCAGACCGTTGGAGGGCCGGACTATAAAAAAAAACCTATGAACAAAAATCCCTATGCACACTGCACATATCTTATTTTAAAGTAAAAAAACAAAACGGGAACAAATACAATATTAAAAATAAAGAACAAGTAAATTTAAATCAACAAACTGACCAGTATTTCAATGGGAACTATGGGCCTGCTTTTGGCTAATGAGATCGTCAATATCCGGTTCCATATTTGTCACTGCTAGCCGTAACAAATGGTATGACACGCTTCCGGAGCTGTGACTCATGCGTCCGGCGTCACCGGAAGTAGTACTGTACATGGCCTGCTTTGCGGCACCACCACATAGAGTACTCCAGGAGCACAAAATGCGGATGAATCCTGTGCTCCTCTCACTGACCACCAATGAAAGAGGTACCCCATCTGGAAGTGCGGCAGGGGCCGGATAAATGGCCTCAGGGGGTCGCATGGCTACATTAGGTAAAAGAAGCTTGCAGAACTCCAGGAGAAAGGTCTACATATAAACTTGGACTAGGAAGGTGATGGTGGAGATAAAAAGAAGTGGCCAGATTGCCAAGGCTGAAGGAGTGATCAGATCTTCTTAGCAAATATCTGGCAAGGTTTTGGTATATTTCCTGAAAGTAACTTGACCGGCAGCTCCTGTCCTGAAGTGAAAGCTTCCCCTTTCTCATGGAAGAATTCCTGATAGGGTAGATAATAAAATGAGTTTTCTACAGCTCTTTTTATTAATCACTTTGCCTTCTCCACTTTGTTTTCTAGTTTTTTGAGCCAGGGATATCTGAATCTGCTTATCTGACACTTTCAGAAGCTGTATAGCAAAGTAGGATGCTATTATGACATGGGCATGTGATGGCTCCTTACATTTTCTGGGATCTGTGGCACTCTGTTCTGCTTAGATTGGGCTTAGGCTGTAAACTCTTTATCACCTTAAGTGTTAGAGTATACGGGGGTGATGAAAACCCCTGGAGAACATTTTCTTTTCTAGGGAAAACATCAGCTAAAGGAAACGTTTACTTGTGACCTCTCAACTCCTTTCCTGCCAGTGGTGTTACCCCTTGGTAGATACACCTGATTGTATCCCTTCTACCTAACTCTGATGCTAGCACACTATTACTCTAAATTGTATGGAGTAGGAAGAAGCTCTTTTTCTTCTTTTACTTCTCTCCTGTTTGAACTATTTGTTCCAGGAGAGTTCCCCTTAGGGAGATTTTTTTTTTTTTTTTTTTACCTTAATGGCTCTATTGGTAATGAAAAGTAGGGCAAAGGTCCCCATGTCCATCTGGATGGGAAAACATGAACTAGAGAATCAATTGCTCTAATATGGCAGGTATTTAGTGTTTCTCTGCAAGAGACAAAGGGAGAGGGAAGTCTAAGCATGTTTTGGAAGAAAGAGTTCTAGACTAGAGCCCAACTTTTCATAGGCAGTGAGAAATTTTTATGAGCTGAGGAGAAACAATTTTTTTTTTTTTGGAAAAGTAACATCCGAAATTCAGTATGCAGATGTTTTTAGCCCTGTGCAATAATTATTCTCATTTTACTCAAACTTTTGGTCAAGTTTGTTATGTAAAACAGCCCTGTGTTAGAGGTTCTTTAAGGGCAGTAAGAAAGTAGAGGCCATGTCAATATTCGTGAGATGAGACTAGAAAGAAAAGAACAGCTTCAGGAAGGGCGATAGGGAGCAGAATACAGGGAATTGAGTTGGGAGCAGACATTCTGAGTGAGCAGAAATGGAAAACATGTAGGCACCCCTCACCTCATGCTGCACAAATCCTAAGACTTTAAAGAGGGCATCAGAATGTCACAGTACTAGGAGTGAGGACTTGGGGCACTTTATTTGGATATTAAGGTTACATTAGAGGAGTAAAGAACTTGGAGCCCCCTGGCTGGAATTGGTTTAGAGCTGTTTCTCAGGGTAGAATCAGCCAGATGGTGTTTCCTGTACCCCTCGACTGCCTTAAGTCACATGAGTGGGCAATGGGTCAGGCTGACATTGGGTAGAGATGTGAAACTTGGGACCTATGAACCTGTGTATATACTTTGGCTGGTAAACTGACTCTTCCCCAGCTCCACCACTGTAAGCTTCCACAAGATCCCTGCAGATTGCATATCCCCTTTTCCTGCTTGTGTTATTCAAGGAGGTTATAGGTTTTAAAACAAAGTAAGAAAATAACTATTTTTCAACAACACTCAACATTGAGTACCCTTTCAGGCATATTTGCACACCAATTTGAAGTTATAGCAATAACTTTTTATTATAGTTAGCATTACTTTTATTTTGTAGATGGAAGACATTAAGTTTAGAGAGATCATGACTTACCCAAAGTCACATTGCTTGTGTGTTATGGAACAACAACTTGACCACAAGACTTTTGATTCCAAATCTGGTATTCTTTTTATTATGCCTGGTTTTTTTTTTTTCCTGAATTTATTTTAATCCAAAAGTAGAGAGAAGGATTTTTTTTTTTCCACTTGGATTTTACCCAAGTTCCAAACCCCATTACATTCTGGGAACAGGAGCATGTTAGGAGTCTGTTTTGTTGACACTGTTGTAGTTCATACTCATTTCTTTACAACTGTAGAGTAACAGACAATGAAATACAAAACTAAGTTGGAGTTATTTAATTGAGAGTGTATTTTCATGTCCAGTTAATTTTTTACCCAGTAGGTAAATAATACATCATTTTAGACTATTGCAAAAACATTCTCATCATAAGCAGCACTTAGGATTTACAAGAGGTTGGGGGAATGGCTTTTCAATCTGGTAACTGTTTTTATGTGTGCTTACTTCCTATTGCCCCAGGAACTCAATGAAATGCTATTTGCTCCCTGGAGAAATTATTTCAGATCTCTATATTGATAAGACACCATGTATATGCAGGCTTTCAGTTATTTAACTTATTAATTCCAGGGAAACATGAGAAAAGCAGTATGAGAATTTATCAAAATTTGGCTCTATGCCTAGCCTCCTGGGCTGGTGAATGACCGGAAAGATCCCCTTCTCCAGTCCCTGTCTCTATCTGGTGTGGTACATAAACAATTCAAAAAAAGCATTTCTGCTATTCTTAAAATTTTGTAATTTACCTTGGTAACCTCAACCTTTCTAAGGCCATGGTTTCTACCCCCAAACCATATCTTTTTATCCAACTTAAGTCAATTTTTTCCATTCTTACCTGGCACCTCTGTGCTAAGGCCACTCATAGATTCAGTACAAGTTCTATATGAGCTAGAAATGAAATTACTTGATCTAATTAAAACAATTTGTCTTCTTGGTCCAGTTTTCCATTCTTCTGACTGCATTGATGGCTCCCTTTTAGATTTTTGTCTCCTGTCCATTCTTCCCCAAACTGTGGGTTCAAAGATTATGTGTGGCCATGAGTTGACCTGAACATGGTTGGCGAAATATATATTGCCTTGTGTTCTAATTCTAGAATGAGCCAGAAAGACAGACCTTTTATTTTTTAAGACATCATTTGGAAGCATACCATATCTAGTGTTTTAGGTATTGCTTTTTACCTGGTGATGTGAAAAAAGAGAAAGCTGCTTTTTTATTTACAAATATTTTTTAAGTGCCTATTATGTGCTAGGTGCTGTTCTAGGTATTTGGGTTGTATTAGTCAACAAAACAAGAATCTCTGGCCTTTTGGAGCTTATGTGACAGGTGTCTATGTGTTATGTGCATTGCGTGACATGTATTTAAGCTCTTTGTCAGAATGTATTTATGGTCTGTTATAATTGTTAACATCTGAACATCTGAAAAGTTTCTCATTCTCTCAAGCTGGGGGAATCAGGGAATGATGGCAAGTCCTAGCTCCTGATTCAGTAGAAAACAAACCTAGGAATATATTTATATAATACTTTCAAAAGAAACATTACATATATGGTGGCTACTACTTGTATTCTGAAACCTTATGTGTTCAGTATGCATCTAGTAGGTTCATGTTATGTCTTACCTTCTTTGTATGTTGTTGCTTTTTGATAAAAAAGTATTTTGCATCTTACATAACTGACCTACAATCATATAATTCGCAGCATGCCCAGTTTGTAAATTGGGAGCGGTCTGTGCATTTACATACATGTATATAGACTATGAGTACAGGTGCATTTATGTATATTTGGACATACATTCATTTAAATATAGCAAAAGCAAGATAGAAGTTGTCTTTTAAACACATTTATTGCACATCTATTCTCTACAAAACATGCTGCTGATCTCTTTCTTTGGATGAGAGTACTGAGTGCATAGTAGTTGGGATAAGAGAGCCTGTTTTCAAATTTGATTCTAATAATTAGTATGCTTGATAATTGTATAATCTTGGAAAAGTCATTTAATTTTTTGACCTTCAGTTAACTCATCTGAATATTTGGATAATAGCATCTAAATTACAGTACCAGCTGTTATTAAGGTTAAATGAGATGATATATGGGAATGGTACCAGGGCCTTAATAAATGTCTGTTTTTTAAAAGTAGATACAGATCCTGCTCTAAAATAAGAATCAAACACGTGCATGTATCACTTTTGTAAGAGGCAGAAAGAGATACAGATAAATGGATTTGGCAGAGTCTAGGGAGAGATTGTATTCAGGATGTGTGACAGGCAGGGCTTAAGGAGACTTACTAGAGGAACTGGCATTTGAGCAGAATGGGATTTACACATGAGGAAATTGATAAGGGTAACCCAAATAGAAGTGAGATTATGAGTGAAGTGAGATCACCTGTAGCCAATAGAGAGAACTTTAAATAGTTGCTACCCAGACATACATTTTTTTTTTTATAATGTGGAGGAAGATGTTACAAATGTATTGTTATCTCTCTTCTCAGTGTCTGAGTCAAAACAATAACTTTTGTTCTGAGACCACGGTCAGTTCACCCAATATCCAGGTCTTGATATCCTATCTCACTCTGTACTTTCTAATCCAATTGCAAGTTTAAAATCAGAAGGATTACCTGATTTTTAATTATAAAGTATTCCGTATCTTTGTTTACCACATGAGTGGCTTATTTTCTCTCTCACACACAAATGGTTGAAAAATGAAATGCATTTAAAAATATTCATCAGAATGCTAGATATAGCAATGATAATCCAGTTTCTTAAAAGTCTCTGGAGTTTCTAAAACTATAGTACACTTACATAGTGACCTCATGGACTAACTCTCAGCTGAATTCATCTTGGACTCATGGAATACACTTTCTCCTGTGTTCTTGGAGCTCACATGCCACCATTCCCACCCCCACCCCCACCAGAAACACGCACGCACGCACGCACGCACGCAAGCACGCACTGCTATCCAGCCGCACCAAACCACTTCAGGCTCCTGAGACTCAGGGACCGTCCATGCTTCCCTGCGCTCACAGATTTCCGGTCCTCCTGGAATGCCAGCCCCCTTCCCTCTCTGTTTGCTTAGCACACCTACTCCTTTCCTGACCAACTCAAACGCAGTTTTTCTGTAAAGCTGCCCCTGATGCCCACCAGAAAAGTAGTTCTTTATGTCCCCCTGTACCTCCATTTCAGCACTTGTCGCTGAGTACTGTCACTAATTTTGTTCCTGACCATCTCCCCTAAAACGGTGCAATCTCCCAGGGAAAGGTTTATGCTTGATCAGATTCTTGTAAAGCCTTTTACAAGACTTTATAGTAGATGTATAGAAAGTATATTATTGAGTAAGTGAATTAAAACATTAAATCAATACGGGACCTTTTATTTTTCAAGAATTTTTTTACAGCCAGAGTGACTAGATTCAGTTAAGCACAGTATACGGCAAACCAAACAAAGGGGAAACACTGGGAATGAGGGGGAGGAGGAAAAATCGGGTGCTTTCAATGTGTCTTTTTAATGTGTTTGAATTATGTAGACAAATTATCCAATTCCTAAAACAGTGGCCCTCAACCTTAACTACATATTGGGTTCACCTTGGGATTTTTGCCAATGTGATGCCCGGGTTCCAACGGGAGAGACTTTTATTTGGTGTTCAGGGGAGCCCGAACATTAGCACCCCGGGTGATTCTAATGCAGAGACACAGTTGAGACTATGAGTCCTCCACAGTGCAGACCGTGGTCAGTCCTCTGAGAGCCAGATGAAGGTGAATGAGGATGGGGGCATACAGCGCATGTGCGTTGCTGTGTGTGTGTACGTGTGCGCGTGCGCATGTGTGAGATCGGTCAGGGAAGTGAATTCCTGACAGGCAGGTTAAGAAGGTCCTTTTAAATTCACTAATATCCTTAAATTTTGAAGTGCAAATCTAAAATAAATAAAACCAAGGGTTATTAAGTGTATTGACAAATAGGCCACCCAAAGAGGTCATTTTAAAGTCAAAGTCTTCTGGAAGTGAGTTTTCAAAGTGGTTTAATTTCCACTTGAATGTTGATTCATTTTTAAGCTTCTAATTTCAAACTAAATAAACACACTAGGAGATTATCTAGATAATTGAAACCAAACCTATTTTAGGCTCTAATTAGCCCCACTACTTTAGGTGAAAGTGAGTCTTTATTTTGAATTATTTAGCTAATTGAGGACAAAGCACCGTTTTTGTCTGTTTTCTCTGGATACTTTACAGATATCATAGCAACTTTCTAGCTTCATTTTCTGGGGTAAAGGCAGGCAACACGATGTTGAGATGGTGATTTCAGTTCGCAGTTAGCTAACTCTTGTGCTGTATGACCTAGAGTTTTTCTGAAATATAAGAAAGAGATTTATACAACTAATTTAAAAAAAATGTTACTTTCAAACAAAATATTGGCTGCATAATCCTATATTCCAATCCTAGATTCAATTGAATACTTTGAACTCCTCTAAGAGTATCCAGATTCCAGAGAACCAATGCCAGACCTGATTCTCTTCCCTTCTACAGGAGCCTGAATTCTCTTGGCACCAATACCAGGTTTAAACTGAATCAAAGACAGGGGACTCTGAAATGCCCTGGCAGGACAGAATTATTTTTAGTTCTATTGTTATGTTAACAGGGAATGTATGAGAACATTCTTTTCTTTATTTAAAATTTTCACATACTAGAATAAGCTCCATGGAGCAACAGTCCTCATTTCAAAGGGTACTTGTGTGAAAAGTCTTTCCTTTCCTTGCTCTATGTTCCACCAAAGGGAGAAAAAGCCACAAGAACTCACTATAACTCATGTTCTGCTATCCTTAGAATATGGCACGGGACAAACCCATACTGGACCCTCGCTATGGTGAAAACAGTAGGAGACTTGTTATTATTATTGTAAGAATCTGAGGCATATGATAATATTTACTGGGTATTTAAAAAAAAAGAGAAAACATATTTGTGGGAATAATTCATAGCACAAAACACTAAATATATGCTTGGTGCGGGTGATACTTTAATAAAAGTCTAGTAATATTTTATTTTTAAATACCATTTTTTTTAAATAACCAACATCCATATGTCTTCTTTAAATTTAGTATAAAAATATGGAGTGGAGTATGTTGCTTTCTCTTGCAGAGTGATCTTCAGAATTGGCTATTTTTACTCACATTTACTAAAGCATAGTGACTCACCAAGAATTGTTCAGTTCTTCTGCACATCATCTTCCACTTATTGATGTCATGAATTATATTAATAAATTTTCTAATATATATTTCAATCCTTTTAGTCCACCTCGTTTTCACATTTTGCTAAGGTGGGTCTGCTTGTTCTAAGAAATGGGTGGAGTCTTGGTTTCGGTAATCTTCAAGTTTGTTTCTGGGGACTTTTCTGATTATCTATCCCCCTCAAATAAACAAACAAAACCCAGGAACAAACTAATCCACCATGCTAAAGAGCATAATTTTGGAGATATAAGACCAAGAAGAATGAAGTATAGCAAATTAAAGCAAGGGAAAACCTCTTTAACTGTCCCTTAATAACACCATTTAATTTAATTTCAAAGAAATTTTAATTTCAAAAAAATACACATGTAATATAGTCTAATCATCATGCTGTTGGTACATATTGGCTGCCTTAAAGAAAAACCTCCTGTTACTATTTCCAAATATAGTTTGAGGAAATGGGTCTTTGGAAATAGTGATCCCAGATGAGTCAATGGCAGCTTGCACCCGGGTGGTGAGTGAGTGATGGGCAGTGATTGTGATAAGAGCAAATTTACTGAGTAAACTATGTGGTAGACACTTTTAAAAGTACTTTATGTGTTAACCCTTTAATACTCAGAACAACTTTATGAGACAGGCACTATTATAATTCTTATTAAACAGATGAAGAAAAGAGAAGTTAAGTAAATATTCCAAGGTCAGCAGCTAGTAAGTGGAAGAGATGGCTTTTAAACCAAAGCATCTGCTTCTAACACTTGGCATCTTTGCTATGATGTCATACTATTCTTTTCGAGAAGAAGAGAGACTAGAAAGAAAACTGTTTCTTGGTGACCTTATTTATGGTGGAGATATTTGTATAAAATTTTATCACTCCACAACCAACCCCCTGCTGAAAAGATACTTGAAGAGATTTCTCTGTGAAACATTCTAATCCCATAAGAACATTAAAGTTTGAAGAATTGCATTGAAAATTTAAAATCTGTGCATTACAAAGTAAAGTTCTTACTATATTAGGAATAAATTGACAAAAGGATTCAGAGTTATAGTTTAACTGTTGACTACCAATAGATCATGAAAACATACTTTCCGGAACTAAACAATAACACATTGGACAAGTTAGAGAACAAACTAGGTTGAATTGCAATGTTTATGTTTTTATTTTATTTTCTAAATAAATGATGCCTTCTCCAGGAAGAAAAATCCTGTTAACTTACAAAAACACACTTTGGAGTGCAAAAGTACAATCTGATATATTTTGCACAAATCCAGGAGAACTGCCCTATTCATCCATAAAACCTTAAAGCAGAGAGTTCAACTGAAAATTGCGCTCATGATAAATAATTAGATTGTAAAGGAGAGAAAATATAATATGACAGCAGGCATTTTAAAGCTTTTTTTTTTTTTTTTGCATTATATAAAATTTCACAATAGAATTTTGGAAAAATATGTTTGGAGAAATACAAAAATGATTTTAAATCACAGTTTTTAACAAATGCTATTGCTTTTATTGTCTAAACCAATTCTTGTATCTTAACATCCAATAAAGAAATAAGCTGCATATACAATGGTCAAAGCACTTTTTGAAAAAAAAAATTTCTGTTTTAGTTCGTCTTTGACTATTTTTTTTCTGGCATATCTGGATAGGTAAATGTAAAGCCAGGGGCCATGGCCACCATCACAGCCGCCTGGCCAGTGCAGGTTCACATTTGATTCGGACAGACGGTAATGAAACAATGGAGTCAAGAACTGGTGGGCCATTATCTTTCATCCTAGCTTGCACCTGGTGGGCAAGTAAAAACACACACTGGGCTCCAAAACCCACTCATTCAGTGCTCACAAAGCTACTGACTTGAGTTTTGCTAGAATCAAAGGTTTGTACCTCACCAGCCTTATTCACCTCTGTCCCCCATATCTTTCTCTCTGCACAAACTGGCTTCTCCTTCAGCATTCTGCCATCTTGGCTGCTTCTTCTCTCCTCCACGTGGCTTTTCTCTGCTCTCCTCCAGCATGGGCTCCTCTACCCCATTTTATAGTGTAGAAATCAAAACCTTTAATCCAATATACAAACAAAGAAGTCTCTGATACAAAGTCACTTATCTGAGGCATAATGGGATTCCTCAAAAGGGTGGGAAAGGCTTAGTTTTAAGACTTTAGGCTATAAGGACTCTGCCTGTTTACAGCCTGTCTCCTACACCCAATGCAAACTATAAGCAAGCAAACATATACATCATATTTACAAACTTATTTGACCAACAGTAACCAAGTTGAAAATGTGAGCTGCTATTATATTTTGATCATGACATAGTTGCTGGAAAATTGGACCCCTTGTGATTTGATTGGTTTTAAAAATCATAATTAAAAATGTAAGTTTTTCAGTTATTTTGCTCTCTTTTGTTTTGATCTGCTCTTTTCTTAATTGGCTAGTTGTTTTGGAAATATCTAATTTGGATAACAACTGAAACTAGTAGAAATATATGAGCTGAAGTTTCAACAAGGTAAGGAATTCAGCTTCAAAATTTGACAGTTTTGCTGCTCTTTTCCCTTTCATAAAATAAAAATGTAGCATTTTTTTGTGCTTTTACTGAAGTACAACATTTCACACCCTTGAGTCATTCCCATACCACTTTCACAAACTTTTGCTCTCTACAACCTATACTAGATGTCTATTAAATTGATATATTTTACACTTAACCTTACCTTAAGAATCAGTGTCCATAAAATGACAGGTTTGGTGTACTAATTTTATATTTCTTCATTACATAGTAAAATAAGTACTAAAGTATTAAAATAATAAAATGCTTTATCATTGTACTACCTCAATTGTAGTGCTGATATTTGGGTAAAAACTGTCCTATTATAACAACTGGGCATTTAAAGTAAAAGTAGTTTTAGGTTTTCTCTCTCTTCTTCCTTTTTTCATTCTTTTTAAAGTCTGGAAATGGTAAACTGACTTGTCAGGTTACTACTCAAGTAGTAACCTTCTCAATCTCTTTTCCTCTGTATTGCAATAATGGGTGATATGTATCCCTGTGTTCAGAGCAAATCCCTGAGCCCACTCAGGCTTTTTGTAATTCTGAACAGGTATGCAATAACTCTGCCACTTTCTCTCTTGCTGAAGAAAGTCTAACAGAATGCAAGTGAGGTAACCTTGATTTTCTGTATTTTTAAGAGTAAATCATTTACAAACTCAGGTATTTTATTATGAGTAGTTAAAAACAATTTCCTTGCAACACGCCCCTCTACTGATTGCAACACCATGCTTGAGAGCCTTTGCTCTTATAAATTAAAAGGTACTGCTGGAATTTTTGTTTCTGTTTTAAATTTGCATTCAAGCAACAGTGTGCTTGGCATATTTGAAACTACACAATGATTGTTTTAATTCTTTTCTTTTTGATACCCTTTTTATTTTCGCTTAAAGATTCTTTTAGTCTTGATTTTTTAAAGAAAGAGTACCAAACTGAGAAGCCTATGTGGGGGATTATTCTTGGTACTTGTAGGGTGACCAATTAGTCCTGGTTTGCTTGAGACTTTTTTGTTTTTAGCATTGAAGTCTCACATCCTGGGAAATCCCTTAGTTCTGGGCAAATGAGATAGTTGATCATCCAAAAGGGAGCGGGCATACATTAAGAATGTGGCTGTGTAGGATTTCAGCTCGATATATAATTTGGTAATCCCTGTATTTCAATATGCTGAAATTTTGGACTTCCACCTAATGGTCTTAGCTAAAAATAGGCAGGGCAAATCTGTTGCTCAACTTGTCCATTCTCTAAATTGCTTCAATTAAGAACTATCAAAAAACACACTCTTAATCATGCCATTGTGTTGCATAATAAGGTTTCCCATTTATTTTCGGCTAAACCCAAACTCTTGAAAGTGACTCATCTGGCCTTGCTTGATTTAGTCCAATGGTTCTCAAACTTTGTTATAGTAAAAATCACCTAAAATTATTTAAACTGTACATTTCCAAGCCCCTGGTTCAAAGAGAATAAATCTGGAGAGTAGCTAAAAGCCTTTTTTTCTTTTAAAACATTTATGGTGGGTGTTTCTTCTCCAGGTTGTCCCTGGACCATGTTTTGAGGGGAAACCAACCTAGTTCCTATTCCCTTTTCTAGATTTAGCTCTAGAACTCTCTCCTTACACTTTCTTCTCTGGGCTTACTATAATTCATTTCAGTTTTCCAGTGTGTCAGGCCTTCACACACATGCAGTACTTATAGCTGAGACCCTCTCTTATTTTTGTTGGTCAGTCAGATTTCTACGTAGATCTCCTCTTCCCTGGGTAGGTTCGGTGGCAGCCCCATGTTAGGGTGATGTCTCTTTCATTGCCCTCCATGAGGACCCACCTTCTCCAGTCAAGTGCACATAGCACAGTATTATAATTGCCTCTTCTTTGTATGTATCTCCCTTTTAACAAAGTTCAGTGCCCACAGACACCGCTCATTTATCTTATTTATGATTGTTTTCTCAATTTCTAGCTCATTATTGAGCATACGTTAAGAGTCCAAGATTATTTATTGAGGAATTACTTTATTAATGGACAGATTGATGTAACAGAAAGTCTTCGTTGGGCCCAGAATGGAGATAGATACATTTAGTATTGAGTTATCCCTTTCCGTAGCCCTTCTATCTATTGATATGTGTGGGGGCTTCTGTGTTTTGGCTGTGGTGGTACTGAGATTTGGTTGTGGGAGGAGCGCAGGGCCTATGAGAAGAAGGCACAGGGATGAGTTAGAGAAGAGTATTGCATTTCTCCCCAGCTCGACCTGAGGGGTGGTCTGGATGTGAGTAGAGACAGGGCTAATGGCACTTTCCTCCAAGTTGGAGATGTTCAAGGGACAGATGTGATGCAGCCAGGGGGATACGTGCGCGTGCACACACACACACACACACCCCACACATGACTTCTACCACCGCCACCACCAAGGACAGAGCTTTGTCCATCTTGAGGGCTTTTGTGCAGTCATCAAGGGCTGATAGTGTTTTCCCACAGGGAAACAGCAGCACACTCACAAGACCCGGATTTCCTCAGAAATTTCATTAAAAAAATCGAAAAGAGATTTGGTGGTGGTATTGAAGGAAAAGTCTTGAGCTGAGATCTCATCTTAAGAAATGGGATTGAGCACTGTTGTAATTTGGACTCCACGTATAAAAAATTGGACATTTGAATGAGACTGAGTATAAATTAAATGCAGCATTTAGATAAGGCCCATCATGAAACTGTAGCCCCAGGTTGCCAAAATAAGGCTCTCTGATAGGACTGGGCTGTTAAGTCTATGACATGCGCTAGCTGAGTTTTAACATTTTACTGCTTTCTAGACTTTTTATATGTCACTGAACATACAAGTTGTCATTATTCTTGATGACTGGTGGTGCTGTGGAACTCTTTTCTAGTCCTTGAAAATTTTTCACTGAGCAGGTCCTATGACAAATCTGGTTTTAAACAACTAGAATTGACCTTCTTGGTTGTTATACCAGTGAGGTGCTACTAAATTAGATTGTATTGAGTCCATCTTAGCAGCTTGGGAAATGGCGAGGTGTGAACACAGCTGATTTCTACCTGGGAGAGTTTCTGATGGTATAGGTGGTGACAGATTTCAGTGAGAATATTATGTATTTACTTAAAACAGGATTGACATCCCCTGCTGAATTATCTTATTATTCTACTTGGTGATATGCACATATACTCCCTAAGCAGTTCCTCTAGTTAAGCACGTCACCCTGTATTGGTAAGAAGAAGGAAAATTTAGTAGTTCTTAAATCTAGGAAGAATAAAAATCAATATATAAATACGTATTCACAATGGGCATTTCCTATTGAAATAACACCTAGTAGACTGAAATTTTGAGTTTTCCATTAATGGCTGGATATTAGGTTAACTTATATAAATTTTATAGCAAAGTTACAGAATTATAAATTGTTATTGATGCTGCTATTCTAAGTAGGATTATATTATTTCTAAGAAAAAGAAATTAAAAAGGTGTAGAGACCAACTGGTAACAGAATTATTTATTTATTTATTTATTTATTTATTTATTTATTTATATTCTTTTCCAAGTGAGAGGAGGAGAAATAGAGAGATAGACTCCCACATGCGCCCGACTGGAATCTGCCCAGAAACCCCTATCTCCAGCAGATGCTCTGCCCATCTGGGGCCATACTCACAACTAAGCTATTTTTAGCACCTGAGAAGGAGGCTTCACAGAGTGACCCAATAGCTTCACCGGGTCATTTGAACCAATGGAGCCATGGCTGCGGGAAGGGAAGAGAGAGAGAGAGAGAGAGAAAGAGAGAGAGAGAGAGAGAAAAGGGTGTCCGAGGGGTGGAGAAGTAGATGGTTGCCTCTCCTGTGTGTCCTGACTGGGAATTGAACCCAGGACATCCACATGCTGAGCCGATGCTCTACCACTGAGCTAAACAGCCAGGGCCATAGATATAGATCTTAACAAGCACACATTTAAACTTTTTTTTTTTTTTTTTCATTTTTCCGAAGCTGGAAACGGGGAGACAGTCAGACAGACTCCCGCATGCACCCGACCGGGATCCACCCAGCATGCCCACCAGGGGGCGATGTTCTGCCCCTATGGGGCGTCACTCTGTTGTATCCAGAGCCATTCTAGCGCCTGAGGCAGAGGCCACAGAGCTATCCCCAGTGCCCGGGCCATCTTTGCTCCAATGGAGCCTGGGCTGTGGGAGGGGAAGAGAGAGACAGAAAGGAAGGAGAGGGGGAGGGGTGGAGAAGCAGATGGGTGCTTCTCATGTGTGCCCTGGCCGGGAATCGAACCCGGGACTCCTGCACGCCAGGCCGACGCTCTACCACTGAGCCAACCAGCCAGGGCCTAAACTTTTTTAAAAGAGAGAGAGCACAGCATTAATATAAGTTTACTGAAATTTCACAATTTTAATAACAATTAAATTGAATGTTTGAAAGATACTAGAACTCTCATAAATGTATAGGGCTAGGGAAAGGTTATGCTTGACTTTCAACTGAGAAGCAGAAACATATGCCAAGTGTGATGAGTGGAAATGCTGAACAACATAGAGAATTAGGCAGCTTCAAACTCTGGTTAGAAATGGAGAGAGGGAAGTATCTATTCTACTCTCTAGTTAAAAGGGCAGCAGAAAATGACCACAGAGTACATGAATTATAAGAGCAAATATACGGTGATAAAAAATGATTTGACTTTGGGTGATGGGTATACCACATAATCAACAGTTCAAATGCTATAGAAACAATTACCTGAAACCTATGTACTCTCATTGGTCAATGTCACCCTGTTATATTTAATTTTCTAAATAAAATGAAAACATAAAAATAAAAGAGCAAGCTCACAAAGACATGTGAGTGTAACTGGTTATATATAAGTCAGTTGGTGAAATGGATAATCAGAAGCTTCTGAGACAAGGTCAGTTGGCTGATTTCTAACTCTAAACCTAGAATACCCCACCAGTATGTAATCCAGTTTAATGGAAGAAAGTATGTGACTACTTCCAAGCTCAGGCCAAAAATTGGGGCATGTAGGCAAGATTTGGAGGTGAATATGAGATACCCTATTAAAACCCAAATGTAGGAAATAACTCTTAAACTGTAAACACATTTAATGTCTCACATTAGAAATGTGTAAATGCACCTTGCACTGGAATTCTTAAAATGGTGGTGACAATGAACTTGTCTCCTTACCATGGCCATAATAAAATCATCTTGGTTTTTAAAGTGACATCTCCACACTTCATTTATTTAAAACAAATTCAGAATAATATGCCAGAAATGTTTGGATCACACTCATGTGATGCCAAGAAGTACCACTATTGTAATATGAAAAGGCATTTTTTTTTTCTATTAAAGAACTGGTTAACTTTTACCTAAGAATGAAGGTGTCATTCATCATTGTCATCCTCACAGAAAAGTTAATAGTAATAATGACAAACATTTACTGAGGGCTTGCCATATCAGGTACTTTGTTAAGCACTTTTCAGGTAAATGTAATTTATTCTTTATAGCAACTGTCTGATGCAGATGATATTATTATTCCCAATTTTTAGATGAGGAAATTGAGGTTTAACGAGTTAGAGTGATTCAAGGTCACATAGCTATTTAAGACCAGGTCTTCCTGACTATAACAGTTGTACTTCTAACAGTTAGCTATTTTCTCCTTGTTTGAAAATTTTGCTTGGGGAGACCTTGAATTTAAAATATAAAACAGGTTCTAGCTGTCCAGAGTCAATAATCAGAGTCAATTTCCAGGGAAGTTAAAGCTAACATGTAAAGTGTTTCATTCCATGAGCTAGTCTTATTTTAAAATTTCCAATGTTAGTTTATATAATAGGAATAACATGGATAACACTCTGATAGTCTCACAGGAAGATAAATGAGATGACTGCGTGCTACAACTAATGACTTCTGGGCCTTGATTTCCTGCTTGCGTTTCCTAACTGAAGACACTTACTGGGATCACAGGCTGTCACTGAAGTTAAACAAAATAAATCATGGGTTGTAAAATTAAAAACAATAACCCGATTTTATGGCTGTTTTGTTCAGACTGTAAGAACATTGAGGATAATGGTCACGCCTGAAGCAGGCTTAGATATTGCTAAGGCCAATTTTATGCCTTGTCATGCTTTTCATTTTCCTTTGCTTCAAGCTAATGGTAAAACAATTGGAAGATTGCTTTGAATGAAACATACCACAGCAGAGACTTTAAAGAAGAGAATATATTAACTTAATAGCTCAATTATGCAAAATTCAGATGTTCCTTTTGGCAAAAGTTTCACTTAATTTCAGCTTAAATTTTCCAGGAAATTCTTCAAAAGATAATGAATTTGCAAATTATTTGCCATTCCTAGTTGCATATCTTAGTGAAGATATATCTTTATGGTTTTCATATTGAGAAGCTATAGGTGACTATTCCCTTTTATTGAAAATTTAAAATCTCTATATCATTCACAAGCAGAAATCGTATAGGGGTATCTATGCACGACTGTGTGTGGAGGGGAGGGAGGTGGAGAGGTAGAGATGGGGTCAGGAAAGGAAAGGGCACTGATTAAAACAAGGAGAATATTCAAGCTCAAATTATTGTTACAGCTAGAGGGAACTCAGGTGAGGAAGAACAGCCAGATGTCTGTAAATCAAATTAAATCTCTCTTTAATTAGGCAGAAGTTTCTATTTCAATCGTTTTAGGACTCTGGGGTCATCTGAAAACAAAAATGGTACCTAAAAATTAGAAAAGAGCCTCATGGCTGCTACTGAGATCTTCATTGTGGGTGTTGGATATGGATGGCTCTGCTACCTAATGTCAAGTGGCCTATGGATCGCCACTTCCAAGGACCCAGCCTTCCGGGTCCACTAGGCAGCTATTCTTTAGAAAGTTTTGCTACCTTTCAAAGTACTGCCAGAAAGTGAGGCATGTACCGTCACCATCAACAGGACCTCCACTCTATTTCCTTTCTGGGGCTTTGTCTAACCTTCCACAGCTGCTTCCACATCTTTCCCGTCAAAATCCCTCACCTCTCTCTCTGCCCCTCCCCTGCCCCCAGCTTGATTTCCTTAAGGAATCCAGGCGCTCCGAGTGCAAAACTCAAGAAAAGGGGAGAGATGCTTTCAGATGAATTCTAAGAAAAGTCTCCTCTGAGGTCAGAAGCGCAAAGGATCTGGCTGCCTTTTTGAAACAAGGAAGAGGTGAATGTAACAAAATGCAAGGATAAAGAAAACCTAAATTAACATCTCAGTGTATTAACCTGCCTCACTATAATATTAACGATTCCTGGCAAGGAGATGGGAGATGACTAACCCCTCACTAGTCATATTCAGTTTGGCTCCAATCCAGTGGAAGTTCAGTTGGTTGAGAGTATGCATAAATTCTTCATAAATACTGTTTGACCATGTTCGACCATACCCCTTACTCTGGGCAAAGTTTTTGTTTGTTTGTTTTCTTTTTCTTTTTTCTTTTAGGGAGGACCAAGCAGTGCTGTTTTTATATTGAAAGAGAAGAGGAAGGTTGGTGGCACTTTAGGGGATTTCCCAATGGGTTTGGAGTGAGTCCCAAGAGGCAATTATATACTCTAATCTCCTTGGAGAAGAGCTTCCTGGGATAAATGTAAAATTTGCATCAGAATAGAGTACAGCTCTTCACTTGTCACTGTTTGGTCCCTGGGTCTGTAGCTGGAAAATTCCTCTTGCCCATTGCTATCAAGTGAGCTGGCATAATTCTGCAGAAAGTTGCTCATAACACTGGTAAGAGCCCTCTTTCAAACAATGTAACTTGAACTTTATCTCACAGACCTTGAGAAACTGAATCTGTACTTTTATAATCCAAGAGTTAAACATGGTCCTGCACATTTGGGTAATGTTTGACCTTGAAACATTGTTCCAAAATCATGTTTCCCCCCTTGCGGGCTTGACCTTATCTGTGCATCAGTGAACACTTTATCATGGTAACACTTCAGGAATGTGCAGAATGGCCAAGGAGCTTGAATGCCACGGCAGTTTCAAGTTTTCTGGGCTCTTGAAACCAGCTCACTGGGTCAGTCATTAGAAGGCTGTTATATCACATATGGTGCAGAAGAATTTACATTCGTGACCAAATCAATTTTAAGGGCAATTCAAGGTCTAGGTTCTGGTCAGCTAATGATTTCTTCTTTGAGCATATTGTCTTATGTTCTGTTATATGCCACAGAAAATGCTACTGTTATACGCCACAGAAAATGCCTATATTCTTATTTTGGTTTCAGGAAGGCTACTGCAAGTTGCTTGCCAAGAAGTACTTGAATTCGACTTTTAAAAGTGGGGTGCTATCTTGTAATGATTCAGAGTATGGGCTTTGTAGCTGTAATCTAGAGTCATTATCTTCAATTCTGAACCTTTGTTGCCTAATGTGTACACTAGGTAGACTAATACTTACCTTTTTCAGATTTTCACATGTTATGTTGAAAGAGATAGTGTATGCTATGCCTTTGGTACACTAAAAAGTAGAAATAATTCAAGAACTATTCTATGGTATTATTCACTCTGTTCTATTTGTCCAGTGGGATTGCAAATTTATTGAAAGTAGAAATCATAGCTTATATTGCTTTACATTTCTCAGGACAAGAATGCCAAGTACACAGCAAGTAGTCAATAAACATTATTAACTCCTTTTCTTTCTTTTGAAATTATCCCACTCTGCCCAGTTACACTGTGTCTTATTTGAAGACATCTCTTTTCTTTACATTTGGTGGAAAGTGATAAAATGAATATCAATACTAGAAAGTTTGGTTTTTCTATTTGTTTTAGTCTCTGCATCTGGTAGGCTTTCTTAAAAATTATATTCTATGTATTCTCAGAAATTTTGACAGTAGTCATTTAAAAAAAAAAGTACTCACATGCATGTGGACATAGAGTTCTCTAACTGGTGTTCTTTGTGTTTTCTTAGCTAAGACAAGCACTTCCTGTCTTGATAATTTGCCTGACGGACCATGTGCACTTTAGGCTATCTCTGTCTTTGCAAATTCATAGTTATCAATAAAATCTTGACTGCATTGAAGCCATGTGTCTACACAAACATTTTGGCAGCAGTATTCATGGTGTGGAGTGGAAACAAGGAAGGGGGTTGAAATGCGGGCAACATCCAGGGCAAATGTTCTATAGCAGCTTTGTGGTTGCCAGCAAGCAGGCGTTTCTTTGTGTCATCACTCTAGACAGGAGAGACTGTATGAGATTCCAGGTCCAGTTTTAGGCTGTTCAGAGGGGCAAAAGAAACCCCCTAAATTAAATGGATGATTATGACTGGTTATTTTTACAGTTCCCCTAAGTTTCTTAGAAAAATAGCAGAGATCTCTGGGGGAGGGTTGACAATATGTGACTTATTTTTTTCTGTGGAATTGAACTAAATGTACATATATGACACTGCCGGTGCCATTGAAGAAAATGTAGCTTTTAAGGGGTGAACATTGAAAAGAAATGGAAAGGAAATGGATACCAGGGTTTTGACTTTTACATATAAATAATGATTTTAAAAAAATAGACAGATTTACAGAAAAATTACAACAATATTATAAAGAGCTCCTGTAAACCCTGCAGCCACACTCTCTTATTGTTAACGTCTGACATTAGTATGCATGTTTATCATAATTAATGGACCAACATTTATACATTATTATTAACTAGAGTTCATACCTTTTCAAATTTCCTTATGTTTTACCTTTCAGACAACTAATTTAATACTAGATGCAATCATGTCATTGTTTCACTTAGTTTTCACACCTGATATTTAGGTAGGTGCTATTTTCTGATTTTAGGGATAAAACAACTGATATCAGAGAAGGTCATTGACATTCTTAGAGTATCTACAGAAGTAATAGAGCGATCATTTATACCTAAGCCATCTAGCTCCGATTTCATCTTTTTTCCTTCTCATATCATGCTATCTTTCTCAGTTGCGGTACAGTTATAAATTTATGTTTGAAAAAGGTACTGTACATGTAGCATTGCATCCACATTTTGGAAAATACTTTTAAAGAAATTCTTTGCAAGTTGCTCTTATAGAGATGGAATTGTTTGTATGGGACGTCATGATTTCTTGAAACCAGAGAAACTTGTTTGAAACCCAGAAGTCCAAGTTAGAACTGCCAAAGTATAATTGGCCTTTGACTAATACATGACTTCTTGCTATAATATATTTACTAATGCCTTATTTCCTTATTGAAGGTTCTATATCAAAGAAGACACATTTCAACTCCTATTTTACTCAGAGGTGATATGAAAGAAGTGAGCAAGGTTTGGGGCTAAGTCATATATTTTAGGAGGTTTTAACACATAAACATTGGAAAGTGAATTCCATGGGACTATTCACAATCTTTAGTTATTTACATTATACTTAATTGCAGTTCACTTTACAAAGTCCCCATTCTAACAATATCAGTTGCAATATGATTTGTAGAAAAATGGTGCCTTCAAAAATTTTGAATGTGCTGGAGAAAAAGTCCTAAAAAAATCATCAAAGTGATAGGGTAAAGAATAAGGCATTATTCTGAGCAATTCCTTTTCTCTCACAGCTGTGTTTCACCTGCTTAACCATAATTATTAAAAAAATCTAAAAACAGTTCTGTAGGAGCAAAAGGTTTCAATAACAGATTAGAATTACTGTATGGTCATTTCTTATGGTTAATAACAGGTCAACTGTGTTGACTTAAGATATAAAAGGGTGGTTATTCCTAACAGATATTTTATGTTTCACATGAGACAAGTAAGTATACAAGAAAGAAAAAAAAATACTGACTGTTCTTGGTAAGTAGATTTTAATTTGTATCTACGCTGTGTTCTTCTCACTTCATTAGGTTTAAAATTTGTGACTGAACAGCACTGTCTGGGCAGCCTGCTGCATAGTTGAAGATGTCATAAGCAATTCCTTTCACAGATTTAAGATTTTATTATCACACATATCCTGTCTTTCGCTATCTAGTGGACAGCCCAATCACGGAGGATATGTATTTCATCATCGCTTCCTTGTTGTTGTGCAATCTTAATAACAGTTTCAGTAGCATCCCTCTTTGCACAAGAATGCAGCAGCTGGATGAACGGTTAGATGGAGCCATCCAAAGTTAGAATATTTACTTCTTTTTCTAATTTCAAATTCTTTCTGCAGAGTAAATGAGCTGTCTTAGATTTAGTGGTAAAGAATCTCCAAAAATCACACCTCATTTTCAGTTATGTTAAAAATTCTTCTTCAAAAATAAAAGTATCTAAGGGTACATTATGGGATAACAACTTCAGTCAGTTTTAATAAAAAGTTCCCACTCTTTCATATTTTTGAAAGAGGTGTGAGGTAACTAGAATCATTTAATTAAGGGTTTATGATCCCTAGAAGAAGGGGAGGTGATATCCTTCTTTTTAAAAAAAAATTACGACAAATGTAGAAATCATCATAGACCCCACTCTGAACTTCCTTATTCAATCAGAGACCAAGAGTCTTGTCGAGTTACCTCTGTGACGGGAATCATTTCACTATTTCCCCTCTACATCCACTACTAGTGTCTTTGTTTAGTTTTTTTCTTGCTTGATCTATTATGATAGGATTCTAGTTGTTTTGTCTAATATCTTCTTTTTCATAGTCACTACAAAGCTTTTGTGAAATGCAAACTTGATCATGGTTTTCCCCAATTTAAAACCTGCTGGAGGTTTCTTACTGTCCTTAGGCAGAAGCACAAGTTCCCTGGCAAAGCAGTTCTCCTGATGCTCTTTGGTAGTCTCACCTCTCGTTAGGTATATATACTCAGGTTAACTGGCCATTTCACACTTGCTTCTACTGAATCTGCTTCCTCTACTTAGTGACTGTCTGGGCCTTATTCTCTTGAAGAACAATTAAGAATACATCTATTAGTACTCAACATAATGTCACATGTTCTCAGAACCCCTTCCTGACCCCTGTGGAAGGCATAGCCACCCTCCTCCTTCTCCTCCTCCTCCTCCTCTTCCTCCTTCTCCTCCTCCTCCTCCTCCTTATCCTCCTCTTTCTCCTCTTCCTCCTTTTTCTTCTTCTTTTGTGACAGAGACAGAGAAAGACAGAGAGAGGGACAGATAGAGACAGGAAGGGAGAGAGATTAGAAACATCAATTCTTCATTGCTACACCTCAGTTATTCATTGATTGCTTCTCATATGTGCCTTGACCAGAGGTCTCCAGCAGAGTGAGTGACCCCTTGCTTAAGCCAGTGACCTTGGGCTTAAGCCAGCAACCTTGAGCTTCAAGCCAGTGACCTTTGGGCTCAAGCCAGTGACCATAGGGTCATGTCTATGATCTCATGCTCAAGCCAGATGAGCTCACCATTAAGTGGGCAACCTCACAGTTTCAAACCTGGGTCCTCCACGTTTCAGTCTAATGCACTATCCACTGTGCCACTACCTGGTCAGGCAACCACCCTCTTCTTTGTTTTGCTGGGTACATGTCTTGCATGTACCCCATAATTTATGGTATAAATTGTTTATAGATCTATACACTCTACAGATTTAGCTCTTCACATTTAATGCGTAAATCAGGTTTTTTTTTTTTTTTCTTTTTATGTACTGTGATGTCTGGGAATCACCAATGATCTTGGAGATTAATAAATGCTCTCTTACTGTGGCTGATCACGAGTTTGGTTCAGGGCAGTGGCACTCCAGTTTACTGATTTGAAGGATTTCCCAGGTGTTGGATAATGTTTAAATTCCTGAATCCCCAAAACAAATAAAAAAATCGAATTCCTGGCTCAAAAGCAATTGAGGAGAGATCCAGAAATCTTCCATTTTTTACTTCCTGTTAATTTTGATGCAGGTTCAGTATATAGGAAGCAAACTTTGAGGAAACTACTCTTCCGGTTATCTATTGTTACATGACCAACTATCCTAAATGACATAACCAAACCACTTAGAAGCATGAAAAACAACTGTGTCATTAGGCCCCTGGATCCTGAAGGTCAAACATTTTTACAGGACAGCCTGGCCTGTGGTGATGAAGAGGAATAGAGCACCGACCTGGAATGCTGAGGTCACTCGTTCAAAACCCTGGGCTTGCCCAGTCAAGACACATATGACAAGCAATCAATGAACAGCTGGAGTCAACCCACTACTTCACATTCCCCCTGCCCTCCTCTCTGTAAAAACAATAAATAATAATAATAATAATAATAATAATAATAAAAAGAATTTGTACAGGACATGGCAGGAATGATTGGGCTTTGCTCTACAATATCTAGAGTCTCAGCAAGGAAGACTCAGAGGTCTATGGGTGACTTGAGTGGCTGAGGGCCAAAATAGATAAGCTGTAGGATCTCTTGAATTGAGGTTTTCTCACTTATATGCCTGTCTCCTGGGCCAGCATGACTTGAGGTTTGCATTCAGTTGAGACTGTCAACAAAAACACCTACATATGGCTTGGACATCTCACAGCATGGCAATGGGGTTCTGAGGGTAACCCTTCCAAGAGGACAATCGTTCTGAAAAGGCTAGGCTGCCTGGCCTTTTATAACCCAGGTTCACTTTCCTCATACTCAAATGACTGAAGCACTCACAAGTCCATCTAAATTCAAGGTGTGGGGCATAGATGCCACTTCTCAATGGGCAAAGTGTCAAAAACTTGGTGACAACATGTTTTAAACTGCCATACTGATTTGAACTTTCATATATATATATATATATATTCTCTACTGGATCTGTAAGCTATTTGAGGTTAAAGATGGTGACTTAATTTAGTTTTGAGCTCTTGGAAACTCAGGTAAGTCTTGGTACTAATATATTTTATAAACCCAGTAAATACTTGTTGCTTTTAACTTATCTAAAGGTCAACAAGTATAACCCTTTAATTACTAAGTATTATGGAATATTGATCTAGAGACATTTTTTTTAGCAAGAAGTTCTTTGTACAAGACAAGGGACTTGTCTCATAAAAGTTGACAGATTGATTTTTCATTGCTACTTGAATCCTAGTTTTACCACTTCGTTACTGTGGTCTTGGGCAAATTACTTAAAACTTTCTATACTTCTGTTTACTGTTACTCATCTCTACTGTAGAAAAACAATCAGAGATTTGGTGCAAAGATCAAATAACAAAATTCTTTGATAATTAGATATAATAGGATTGAACAGAAAAGGCTTCTCCTTATAAAGATATTATGATTCATGCAATAGTCATTGACTATTAGGATTACTCATTCAACTATTACTGTGAATAAATAGTTAAATTATTTCATAATAGCTTCATAACCTTTATTTATGTGTGTGTATATATATGTGTGTGTGTGTGTATGTTGATGCATATATTTTAGAGAAGTATTGGTGAATTTTCAATCATTTGGGAATATTTTAATTCTTTTTTTGTTATTTATTTCTAGCTCAATTTTACTCCAGTTAATAAGCATACATGCATACATACTTGGTATAATTTATATCTTCTAAAATGTTCGAAGATTTTTTTTTTTTGTCTTCCAGCATATAGGTCTGCTTTGGCAAATGTCTCATGTGGATTTTATTTTATTTTTTAAGTGTAATCTAGAGTTATTGAGAATGATATTCAATATGGGTCTATTAGGTCAAGTTTGTATTTCAAATTTTCTCTAACTCTACAAATATATATATATTTTTGGTCTTCTTATTCTATGTTGTACTGAAGGAGAAATACTAAATTGTCCAAATATTTTTAAATTTTTTCTCTTAGTGCTATTATTATTGCTTTATATATTTTAATCTATATGCATACATTTTAAAATTGTTATATCTTTTTTGTTAAATTTAATTTTTATTTTCACAACATGTCTATCTCTAGCAATTCTTGCTTAATTCTTTTTTGGTTAACAAAGTTCTGTCAATTTTATTTTTGTCAGTGTATTTAGGGTAGATATTTTTCAATTTTTGTATTCAATATTTTATGCCTTTATGTTTAAAAATGTCTCTTGTAAGTAGCATAAAGTTGAGTTTTTAAAGACAATGTAGTCTTATAATCTTTGTATTTTAATTGAAAATTCTGGTTTATTTTTACTTTGTTTAACTTGATGTATTTGTTTTTAAATTAACCATATTACTATTTTGTATTTATTTGTCCCATCTCTGTTTTTTTATTTTCCCTCATGTTAATGGAAAATTTTTAGGATTAAATTTTCTTTTCAGTTAATTATATTTTATTTGTGCTTTTAAACAATTATACGAGTGGTTTTAGAGAGTACAATATGCTTTATTTATTGTAATCTACTATAATTTAGTGTTTTTGCCTTCCTACAGAAAATAAGAGGCCCTTAAGAAATTTTTATTCCATTTACTTCTTCCTAACATTGTGTCCTTTATATATCATGTGAAATTCTATATATGTTCAACTCCATAAAACATTAATATTGTTTTATAATATCAATATTCACTTACACTTTTCCATTTATTTACTTTTTTTATTAGTCTTCTTTTTGGCTTTATTTTTCTACCTCTGAGATTTTTTTTTTTTTTTTTTTGCCAAGAAAAAGTTATTTTTATATGAGTTTCTTAGAAATTAATTTTCTCAGATTATTTTTGTCTAAAAATGTGGCTTTAATTTTTCTGGTATATAATTCTAGGTTAACAGATATCTTCTTTAAACATTTCAAAGTTGTTAATTCTCCTCTCTGCCCACCCCCCCAAGTTCACTTAGTTGAAAAAGTCAATTGTCAGCTTTATCACTGTAATATGCATTTTTCTCTGACTGCTTTTAAGATATTTTTTGTCCTCAGTGTTTAGTAGTTTGAATATTATCTGTTTCATTATGGATTTTCTTTGCCTATGTTCACTTGGGGCTTCATGAATTTGTGACTTGGTGATACAATATGTAATTTTTTCACGTGTTTCTTCAAACATTGTTTTGATCAATTCTCTCTGTAATCTCTTCTGGGATTGCAATAACAGACATGTTAGACAGTTTCATCATGTTCCTTATGCACATATGCTCTTTAAAAAATGTATTTTCCATCCTTCTTTTAATGGGAGATGTTTCACTGATCTATCTTCCAGTTAACTATTTCTCATTTCTATTGTAGATAATATGCTGTGGAATCTATTTACTGAATTCTTTTCAGTTATTTTATTGTTTATTTCTAAAATTTCAGTATGGTTCATTTTTATGGATTCTAGTTCCTTGCTGCATCCTTTGTCTTTTTAAAATCTATTTTCTTAAATATAATAACCACAATTATTTTTAAATCAGTGTCTGATTTTCTCCAATTTTATTTTTACTTGCAATGTGATTCTTTCTTTTTTTCATGTTTTATTTTAGATTTTGGCTATTTGGAACTGTATTCTGTTATGCCTCATAATTTTCAATTATATGTCAGAAATTCTGGGTCTAGACTGTTTTATTTTCTTCCAGAGAGAATTGGCTATACTTTTTCTGGGTAATTGGAGAAAGTGAAGATCATCTTAATTCAATCAAAGATTGAGATGATTCCAGGTCATATTCGTGTCCTTTTGTACAGATTAATTTCTGGATTGCCTTTACTCTTACATGTATTTCTTCATAGGTCTCAACTGAAAATCTGTCAAATTTTCTATGATGTTTCTTCCTTGGTATTACTATTCTTCAATATTTGTGTCTCTAGTGTGATACCATTGCAGATCTCTTCAATGACCTTTTTAGCCTCTTAGCTATGGATTTCTGCTTGTCTTTTCTGACTTGCATCTTAAGCAACTTAGTATTTTTAAATATTAAGAAAGAAAATGTGATTCAGAATGTTAAAATGTTAAACTCCCTTCTGTGTGGTTCCCTTTCCTCTTGAATTTTGGTCCCTTATTTTTGACCAGCTTTTGATCTCACCAGACTTGTGAATTTGCTCAAGTCACTGGGCTGCTATTTTCTGCCTGGTTTCTCAGTTCCATGTAACTCACTAATAGACAAATATTTAAAGAAGAAAAGTGGCAGAGAAGATCAGGCTTACTTCTGTGCATTGCTTTTCTCTTTGGAATGTTGGTTTCTCAAGTCCTGAAGTCTTGGTGCATCTCTGATATCTTCAGACATTTTTGTTTGTAATGTTACCCTTTTTTTTTTTTTTTTTTTTTTTTTTGATAAAAGACTTAGTCTTTTCTGGACAAAAATTATTCTGACAAGGAGTTCTTTCACAGTTGGAAGCAGAATTTTTATGATGGACCACTTTTGAGTGCTGCTTTTCAGAGATAAATCTCTTCTTTTTGACTCTTTTTTTCATGATCTTGAATATAACTGCCCAAGTATGCTTTTCTACTTGTTTCTTTAGTTCTTATTAGTAATAATAGTTATGAATTTCCTTTTATTATTTGATTTTAGTGATCAAACATTGGAACATCTTATCTAGGATTGTGGCATATCTGAATATAAAGACATTTTGTAGCTATGTTAAGAAATTAATTTTTTTAATTCCCAAAATAATATGTGATCTGGGACTTTTTTTTTTAGATTTCTAAAGCTCTTTTTTATTTTCCAAGTGAGAGGAGGGGAGATAGACAGACTACTGCATGCACCCTACTGGAATCCACCTGGCAAACCCCGTCTGGGGCCGATGCTCTGCCCTATTGTGGCTATACTTGAAATAGAGCTATGTTTAGTACCTGAGGCAGAATTTCCACAGAGCCATCCTCAATGCTGGGGGCAATGCACTTGAATCAATTGAGCCATGACTGCAAGAGAGGAAGTAAGAGAGAGGGAAACAAAGGAAGGGGAGGAGGAAGGATGGAGAAGCAGATGGTCACTTCTCCTGTGTGCCCTGACCAGGAAATAATCTGGGACATTCATATGCCTGGTTGATGCTCTACCACGGAGCCAACCAATCTGGGCAGTTTTCTAAGCTCTTGATATAGTTTCGTAGAAAGTTGTGTCTAAAAAAGAGTACCAGAGATCTCACTCTTGGTGATATATTTTTCCTCTTTACCAAGTAGTGCAGAGAGAAAAAGAAGTGGGAGTGGTTAGCAGATATACCATAGCTGTAGATGAGAAATCAGTGGTGTTATGGTCACACTAATCTGTGTTCCAGTCCTGGCACCTTTTCCTAACAGTTATGTGATTTTGGAAAACATACTTAGTTGCTCAGGCCTCCATTTTCACATTTGTGAAGTCACAAACTTTTGTGAGAATTAAATGAGAGACCTATAAAAAGAAATGAGCACAATGTATAGCAGAGTAGGTGCTTGATGAATGTTAATTCTTCCTCATCTTCCATTCCGTAAATGTGACTGAAATAATGAAAAATAAACCTTGTAAAGGTAGTACTGTTACCTTATATGAAATGCAATATGAAACAGTACAATGCTCTTTGAAACTTTCTTCCAGCCTGATTCTGTACCATGTCCTTACTGGTGGAAGGCCAAAGCTTATAGCACCCCTGAAAAGGAACAGAGGTCACCTTTTGTTACAACCCACATTAACTACACAGTATTTCTTAAGCTTATTCTTGGATCTAAGGGGCTGAACAAGCTCTTGCTGAGCAGTTAATAGTTCCATATTTGCTTCTCAAAGCTGTGTACTCCTGCTGCATGACTCATTGCTTTTCAGTGCAATAACTTGAACTACATAAAACCAATTTTAATTCTAAATATAATTTTTTGACTCTTAGGAAAAAAATATGCATCACTTGAATTACAAAGTAGATCAAAATAGCTGGAATTAGGTTATCATCTGTACGTCAAACAGGGTGATTTCTCAGCTGCATTTTGAATTGTGACATGTAGTGATTCCACTAGTAAAGCTGACTTAAATATGGCACACCAGGCATACAATCCTCTCTAAGGGATACAGCTAATTGGAGAATGATGCCCGTGTTCGAAGTGTTCACTATCATTCTTTTGCTTTTTGATTTTAATAAGCTTTTCTTTATTTTTATGAGAGAAATATATTTCCTGTCCTCCAGTCTCTGATGTGATTTAAGTTGTTTGCATTAAATTGGCAGCATTCACAATGTTAAGAAGAGTGACGGCTGTTTGGCGGATCATTAGATTTGGTTTTAGGGTTTTCCTCTCTCGTTTACATTAATCAGTTTTATGTACCCTGTGCCGTGGTTCTTTCCCCCAGCTCCCATAAATATTGATGTCATCCTCAATTGGAAGTTTCAGAAAAGAAATTAGAATGAGAGAGCTGGCTCCAGTAGCTATCGGCTGTAAAACCAATTCTAGGCAGATCTATCAAAATTAGCTACTTTTTCAGTACATAAAAATCCATTTATGCAAAGGGAAATCAAATAAACTCTCATTAAAAAATCTGTATTGTTTGCCCCATTTTACATCATTTAAAAAATGACCTTCCACCACTACCAGTCAAATTATAGTATTTTTCCCTAATATCTTGTATAAGTAATCTATCAGTTTGTAAGATAAATAATCTTTCTATAAAATTAGCTATTTACTTTTACCATTCATTTTGGGCTTTTTTTTTTTTCTTTTCTAGTGTCGGTAACAGTTTAAAATGAGGTCATACCATAGATTTGTTAACTAGGTTGAGATTTTAAACATGTCTGTTTCATAAAGACACGCTTAGTAGAGCTCTTGTAGAATGATGAGTGGGAATAAAAACAGTTTCCTGAGAGCTGGGAGCTCAGGGGCTATAGAGCTGGAATGCCTAACACATAGCTTGGATAAGTAGGAAGGTTAGAGGGCAGTCCCTTTTAACTACCTAGAGTTTTCTGATTATCTCCCCCTTCTCCCAAACTGCTTTCTAAACTGTCCTGCCAAGAAGCTCTAGAAATGTCCTAATATAGGAGGCAAACCGAGACTATTTTTTAGTAGACTTAATTTTGTAGAGCAGTTTCAGGTTCACAGCAAAACCAAGGGGAAGGTACAGAGGTTTCCCATCGACTCCCTGGTCCCATGTTTGCATTGCTTCCCCCATTGTAAGCATCCCCTACATCAGTGGTCCCCAACTCCCGGGCCGCAGACCGGTACCGGTCCGTGGACCATTTGCTACCGGTCTGCAGAGAAAGAATAAATAACTTACATTATTTCCATTTTATTTATATTTAAATCTGAATGATGTTTTATTTTTTAAAAATGACCAAATTCCCTCTGTTACATTCATCTAAGACTCACTCTTAACGCTTGTCTCGGTCACGTGATACATTTATCCGTCCCACCCTAAAGGCCAGTCTGTAAAAATATTTTCTGACATTAAACCAGTCCGTGGCCCAAAAAAGGTTGGGGACCACTGCCCTACAAGAGTGGTACATTTGTAACAGTGACAAACCTCCATTTATTGATACATCATTATCACCCAAAGTTTGTAGTTTTACATTAAAATTTTTTCTCTTTGTAATTCTATATACTCGTATATTCTATGGGTTTGGATCCATTTATAATGACATGTGTGCAACACTATGCTATCATACAGAATGGTTTCACTTTTCTAAAAATCCTCTTACTTGCCTATTCATCCCACCATCCTCTGAACCCCTGGCAACCACTAATCTTTTTACTGTGCCCATAGTTTGCCTTTCCCAGAGTGTCATACATTTGGAATCATACAGGGCGTAGCCTTTCCAGATTGACCTTTTTTTCACTTAATAATATGCATTTAAATTTCCTCCATGTCTTTTAATGGCTCAGTGTCTCATTTCTTTCTCAGTTGTCTGGATGGGTTACACTTTCTTTATCTGTTCACCTACTGAAGGCATCTTAGTTACTTCCAAGTTTTGGCAATTTTGAATTAAGCTGCTGTAAACATCCATGTGAAGATTTCTGTGTGTATGTAAATTTTCAACTCCTTTGGGTAAATACTAAAGAGCACAATTGCTAAATCATATGGTAAGCATGTGTTTAGTTTTATAGAAAATGCCAAACTGTCTTTCAAAGTGACTGTCTATATATTTTTACATTCCTACTAACAATAAATGAGCATTACAGTTGTTCCACATCCTCAGCTGCATTTGGTATTCTCAATGTTCTGAATTTGGCCACTCTGACAGGTGTGTAGTCAAGTCTCATTGTTGTTTTAATTTGCATTTCCCTGGTGACAGATTGTGTGGAGCATTTTTTTACATGCTTATTTACCATTTATATATTTTCTCTGGTGTGATGTTTATGTCTTTGACCAATTTTATAAATTGGGTTGTTTGTTTTTTTATTGTTGAGTTTTAAGTATTCTTCATGTATTTTTAAGCAGTCCTTTATCAGATATGTCTTTTGCAAATGTTCTCTCCCTGTTTGTGGCTAATTTTTTTATTCTCTTGACAGTGTCTTTCACAGAGAAGAAAATACTTAATTTTAGTAAAGTCTAGCTTATTCTATTATGAATTGTGCATTTGGTGTTTTATCTAAAAAGTCATTACCAACTTTCTTTTTATTTAATATTGTGTTGGTTATTCTGGGTCTATTACACCTTCATAAAAACTTTGGAATCAGTTTATCAATATCAACAAATAACACTGGAATTTTTATTGAAATTGCGTTGACTCTATAGATCAAGTTAAGAAGAACTATATCTTAACAATATTGACTCTATCCATAAACATGGAAAATCTCTCCATTTATTTAATTCTTTAATGTTTTCATCAGTGTTTTGTAGTTTTCTTTATAAAGTTCTTGTACAAATTTCATTAGATTTATACTTAAATATACTTATAGGGTGTGAATATGAATGATACTGTGTTTTAAATTTCAAATTACAATTGTTCACTGCTATAGGAAAGCAATTGCCTTTTGTACATTATTAACCTTGTATCCTGCAACCTTTCTATAATAGTTTATTAGTTCAAGGAGGGTTTTTTTATTTGTCTATTTTATTTACTTTTTGTCAATTCTTATGTATTTTCTAAATATTTATAATTTCACTTATGAAAAAGTTTTTTATCTTCCTTCTCAATATACATACCCTTTATTTTTTTCTTGTCTTAATGCATTAACTAAGACTTCTACTACAATATTGAAAATCATTGGTAAGAATGGAAATCTTTCCTTTGTTCCTGATCTTAGTGGGAAATCTTTGAGTTCTTAAGTGTGATGCTAGTTGCAGGTTTTTGGTGGATATTCTTTATTAAGTTGAGAAAGTTCCCTTCTATATCTAGGTCACTGACAATTTTTGTCTTGAATGAATGTTGGATTTTGCTAGATTAGAGGGAAATTAGAGAGACAGACTCCTGCATGTCCCTGACTGGGATCCACCCAGCAACTTCTGTCTGGGGCAAATGCTCAAATCAACTAAACTATCCTCAGCACCTGAGGCCAATGATCAGACCAACTGAGCTATCCTCAGTGCCCCAGGTGGACACTTGAACCACTGGCTGCAACAGGGGAAGAGAGAAAGAAGGAGGAGAGGGGGAGAGGGAGGAGAAAAGAAGCAAATGGTTGCTTCTCATATATACCCTGATTAGAGATCAAATTCAGGACATCCTTACATCAGGCCAATGCTCAATCCACTGAGCAAACTGGCCAAGGCCAATTCTCTTAAAATATTATTAGATTTGATTTGCTAATATTTTGTTAAGGGTTTTTGCATTACTTTTCATGAGACCAATTGTTATGTAATTTTCCTTTCTTGTAATATTTTTATCTTATTTTGCTATAAGGGTAATGTTGGCATAACAGAAGTGGCAAAATATTCTCTCAGCTTCTATCTTTTCAAAGAGATTATAAGAAATTGGTATAATTACCTTCTTAAATGTTTGGTGGAAGTTACCAGTCAATCCTTCTGAGCTTGGTGGTTTTTATTTTGAAAAGTTATGAATTATTGATTCAATTACTTTAATAAATATCTTATTTGGATTATTTATTTTGCTTTATTTATTAATTTGTTTATTTATTTTTTTATTTAAGTGAGAGGCGGGGAGGCAGGGAGGCAGAGAGACAGACTCCAGCATGCACCCCAACCAGGATCTACTCAGCAAGTCCCCTACAGATGCTTTGCCCATCTGGGGCCGCTGCTCCATTGCTCATTAACTGAGCTATTTCAGCACCTGAGGCGAGGCCAGGGAGCCCTCGGTGCCGGTGCCTGGGCGACTTGCTCAAACCATTCACGTCACAACTGTGGGCGGGGAAGAGAGAGAGAGGGAAACAGAAGGAGAGAGAGAGAGGAAAAAAAAAAGGAGAAGGGGGAGGGGTGGAAAAGCAGATGGACACTTTACCCTAACCAAGAATTGAACCCGGGACTTCCACATTACATGCAGATGCTCTACTGCTGAGCCAATCAGCCAGGACCTAATTGTTTGTTTATTTTTTAATGAGTTTTAGCAGATTCTCTCTTTCAAGGAATTGGTTCCTTTCATTTAGGTTTTACAATTTGTAGGCACAGAGTTGTTCATAGTATTTCTTTATTATGCTTTTAGTATCCATGGGATTTGTGGTAATATCTCCTCTTTCATTTCTAATATTAGTAACTTGTGCTCTCTTTGTATTAGTAACTTGTGCTCTCTCCTCTCTCTGTCTCAGTTTTTCTAGTCTGGTTATGAGCGTATCAATTTTATTTATTTATTTTATTTTTATTTTTATTTTTTTTCATTTTTCTGAAGCTAGAAACAGGGAGAGACAGTCAGACTCCCGCATGCGCCCGACCGGGATCCACCCGGCACGCCCACCAGGGGCGACGCTCTGCCCACCAGGGGGCGATGCTCTGCCCATCCTGGGCGTCGCCATGTTGCGACCAGAGCCACTCTAGCGCCTGGGGCAGAGGCCACAGAGCCATCCCCAGCGCCCGGGCCATCTTTGCTCCAATGGAGCCTCGGCTGCGGGAGGGGAAGAGAGAGACAGAGAGGGAAAGCGCGGCGGAGGGGTGGAGAAGCAAATGGGCACTTCTCCTGTGTGCCCTGGCCAGGAATCGAACCCGGGTCCTCCGCACGCTAGGCCGACGCTCCACCGCTGAGCCAACCGGCCAGGGCGTATCAATTTTATTGATCTTTTCAAAGATCAGCTTTTGGTTTTATTAATTTTCTTTATTGATACTTTGTTTTTATTTTATTAACTTTGACTAATTTTTATTATTTATTTTATTCTGCTTACTTTGGATCTAACTTGGTCTTTGTTTTTCTAGCTTTCTAAGGTGAAAGCTTAGATGATTGATTACTTTAGATCTTTTTTCATCTAATATGTGCATCATTGTTATAATTCTATCTATACAGTGCTTTCATTGAATTCCAAAATTTTTGATAAGTTTTGTTTTTATTTTCATTAGTTACAATAGGGGTGTAAATGGTTATGGAGGAGGACTTGACTTGGGGTGTGAGCACACAATACAGTATACAGATGATGTGTTATAGAATTGGGCATCTGAAGCATGTATAATTATGTTAACCAGGTCTGACATGTGGTGGTGCAGTGCATAAAGTATAGACCTGGAATGCTGAGGTCATGGGTTCGAAACTCCAGGCTTGCCCAGTCTAGGCATATATGGGAAGCAACTACTATGTGTTGATGCTTCCTGCTTCTCTCCCTCTGTCCTCTATCTAAAAATGAATAAATAAAAATATTAAAAAAAATTATAGTAACCAGTATCACCCCAATAAAATTCAATTAAAATATTTTAAAATTTCTTTTGAGATGTCTTTTTTGACTCATATGTTATGTAGAATTGTATTGTTCATGATCCAAGGATTTGGGGGGCTTTCCAGCTACTTTTGTCATTGAATTCTAGCTTAAATTTATTGTACTCTGAGAACAGGCACTATATGATTTGTATTCTTTTTAATTTTTTTAAAAGTGTTTTATGGTCCGGAATGTGGTCTATCTAAGCGTCTATTTCAGATGAACTTGAGAATGCATATTATGCTGTAATTGGATGAAGAAGTCTATATTTGTCCATTATATCTACTTGATTGATGTTGCTGTTAGTTCAACTACATCATTACTGATTTCTTACCTCCTGGATCTGTTCATTTCTAATACAAATGAGCTGAAGTATCTAACTATTATAGTGGATGCATATAACTCTTTGTCTCACATATTTTGACACTCTGGTATTAGATGCATACATGGTAGGGATTGTTATATTTTCTTGGAGTATTTATCCTTTTATTATTCTATAACGCTCCTCTTTACCTTTGAGAACTTTCTTTGCTATAAAGTCTGTTTGTCTAAAATTAATGGGCTACTCCTATTTATTTTTGTCTAGTGTTAACATGATATATCTTCCTTCATCTATTTACTTTTAATCTATATGTCTTATATTTTAAATGTGTTTCTTGTTACATCTAGTTATGTCTTGTTTTGTGATTCATTACGATAGTCTCTGTCTTTTAATTGGCACAGTTAGAACATAGATATGCAAAGTGATTATTAATATAGTTGGAGTAATATCTACCATATCTGTTACTGTTTTCTATTTGTTGCCCTTCTTTTTGTTGTTGTTTCTATTTTTTCTTCTACATTTTCTTTCTGTTTGTGGTTCTAATTGAGCCTTTTATGATTCCATATTCTGTCTTTCTTTTTTAGCATTTCAGTTGTACATTTTTAAGAAACCTTTTTACTAGTTGCCTTAGATTTTATAATATACATTTATAATTAATATAAGTTTACTTTCAAATAACACTATACCACTTCATAAGTAGGGCAAATACCTTATAATGACAAAGTAATCCTAGTTATTCTGCCCTGTTCTTTGGATCATTAGTATAATTTATTTTACTTAAACATAAGCATATATATGTTTGTGTGTATACACACACACACAACTTATGCATAAGCATACATAATTGAATTCGAATACATTTTCTGGATCTGTGGCTTGATGTCTGATACACATTTAGAGAAATCATTATTATTATTTCAAATATCCTTCTGTTTTTTTCTCTCTTTCTTCTCCTTTTGCTATTCCCATTATTCATATGTTGCATCTCTTATGATTGTACCACCATCCAGGACATTCTGTTATTTTAGTCTTTTCTTTCTCATTCTCTCTGCAGTTTTCGAGGTTGAGATATCCTGAAGCTAAGATATTCCTTTCTTAGCCGTGTCCAGTCTACTAATAAGCTGGTCAAATGCATTCTTCAGTGTTCATTTCTGTTAGAGCATTTTTAATCTCTAGCATTTCTTTTTGGCTCTTTCTTACAATTTCTATCTTTATGCTTACATTGCCCATTTGTTCTTGCATGCTGTGTACTATATCCATTAGAGACCTTATCATATTAAACATAATTGCTTTAAATTCCAAGTGTGATCATTCCAACAACTCTGCCATATCTAAGACTAGTTTTGATGCTATCTCATCAATTTGTGTTTTTTTGCCTTTTTGCATGTTTTGTAATTTTTTTTTTGAAAACCGGATGTGATATACTAGGCAAAAGAAATTGTTCTAAATAGGTCTTACTAATGTGGAGTTAAATTGTAGGGGAAAGGGACATATTCTATAGTACAGTCATGTGCTGTATGACAATGTCTTTGGTCAATAATGGATTGAAAAAATGACAGTGGTCTCATTAAATAATAAAGCTGAAAAATTCCTATTGCTCAGTGATATCAAAACAGTAGTGTCATACTTACCTTTGTGTTACAGTTGCCTAGAGTATCCAGTGCAGTAACATGCTGCTGGTTTGTAGCCTGGAATCTATAGCGGAATAGAATTTGTCACACCAAAATATGTCTATTTGGCATAAAGATTATTTTAGGCTGGTTATTTTTAAGAAACAGCAGAGAGGAGAGAAGCTCTGAAAACCAAGTAGAATTTACCCTTCCTATAAGACATTTATATTTGTAAGGAAAATCTTGATTTGTAAGGGTGTCTCCCTGCTGTACTGGAAAAAGAGGCATGACCTTACCCCTGGAAACTTTTATCAATGCAGAACACAATGACTTCAATCGCATAAAAATCTTGTCCTTGTGTACTGTGCTTTTCCTGGTAATCTTACATAAGTGATTCCCCATTCTCAATATCTTCTTTTGTGTTCAGCTGAAGATGGTATTTAAGGTGTTGGCTTCAGCCCATTTGGCAAGTTACTCAATTTTCCTGGGTCTCTTACATGTATGGAAGTATATATATTATTAAATTTTTGTTATTAAATATTTCTCCTGTTAATCTCCTGTTATTATAAGACTGTCTCATCCAGGAACCCAGAAGGGTAGAGGGAAAATTACTTTTCCTCTTTTACAGAGCAATAGGCTATACCAGTGATTTTCAACCAGTGAGCTGCAAGAATATTTAAAACATGCGATACCTGACAATTTAGTCAAGGCCACTGACTTCTTTTCCTTTAGATTATCAAAAACAAACAAACAAAAGTAAAAAATAGCCAACACAACAATAGCTTTCTGGTGTGATTGAATCCAAATGATACCTAATTTTTTGTCAGATTAGTAAAATAAATGATATATTTTTTGGTGCACTGCAGAGTTTTGGTGATTAGTTTATATGTGCCATGAAATAAAAAAGATTGAAAATTTCTGGGCTATACTATATATATATCCTAGGTATATAGTAGGCTATACCATCTAAGTCTGTGTAAGTACACTCTATGATTTTCACACAATGACAAAATTTTCTAATGATGCATTTCTCAGAACATATCACTGTCATTAAGTGGCGCATGACTGTACAATGATTAGGTCTTAGTGTTTTAGTGAACTTGTGCCTCTAGACTGTGAACATCACATGTGTCTCCCAGCAGGCTGGCTAGAGTAGACTGGAGTAGTGGATTTCCCTTCCTCCATGTTGAAGACTAGAGACATCATAAGTTAGGTATTTGCCTCCCTCCAGATCAATTAGACTCTAATAAAGTGCTAGCAAGTTAGGTTCTCATTTAATGGTTTCTCTTGACGGCAAACCTGGTTAAGAACAACAGAATGCTCTGACATCATTTCTAATGATTCTTTTTCCTCTCCCCCTGCTGGAAGCAAGATGGGATTTTTCTCTCTGATAATCACTGTGAGAACTTGGTAGAGCTCCTGGAGGTAAAACTTAACAGTGTGCCACAACTTGTCTTCCCACACATGACTGAGTCTCCCTGGAGATTTTACCTCTCCGACTTGTTCACACTGAGTGTCTAGCAGTTTGTTAATTATAGTTAGGCTTTCCTACCTCAGTACTTATTTCTGTAGAGGTTGTGCCTCCTGATTTCTGCTGCAGTAAGTTGTGATTCTCTGCATCCACTTGCCAGACCCTCCAGTTTTGGAAGCAACAGTTTTCTCTGCAATCTCTCTTATGGATCTTAGACGAGTTGTTGGTTTTTTCAGTTTGTCCAGCTTTTTCCTTGTTGTCAGGACAGAGTGATGACTTCCAGAATTTTACACATTGAATCAGAAATGAAATAATAGGATATTTACATTTGTTGATTAAAATGAAATGAAATGGAAAATTCAGTTCCTCAGTCATATTAGGCACATTTTTAGGGCTCGGTATCCACATGTGACTAGTGGCTACTTTGTGGAACAATGCAGCTACAGAACATTTCTGCCATCACTGAGGTTTCTGTGGCATTACCTTGTTCTGTACCATCACATGGATCCTTCTCCTTGGCATAGGAGACACTACAGCTAAAGTGTCTTCTTTTAGAGTATGATCCTGATTTCCTGAGAGCCTCGGCTTTAGCCAGCCAGATCCTGAACCATTAATTTGGTTTCCACTGTCAATATTTTATTAATAATGGACATATTCATGTTTTCCCTATTTCCCTCCTTGAGTTATTGCCTGAAAAGATTTTGCTTGTAGTCTCTGACTTGTTTAATGAATTCAACTATTAACATTCTTTGGCTTGTCATTATGTTTTCCATCTATGATATATTGTGGCTTTTCAGCACACCAGGATATTCACTCACAGTCTTAAAGTGCTTTTCAACTACCATTCTGTTGCAATTTCTTTCTCTTTTTCAAAATTGAGAAGAGGGTGCCTTTTTTAGCTTAGTTGATTATCGGCTTCCAATTCAACTTGAGATAGGAATTGAAAGCAAGGACCATAATTCCTAAGAATAACGATTTTTCTGCAACGTTCTTAGGGATAGCTCTTTTCTTTATCACACCCTTACATCATGAGACTTGGTAGGTGGGATAGGTGTTCTTGTTCCTCACTCACCTTCCAAGCTATTTTTGTTTCCTTTGCTCCCTAAAATCCCATTTTTGAATCTCAGCGCTATCTGTTGCCTTTCCTTATTACAAGTATTCGCTGAACTCCTGTTCACTTCTACATTTTTTTGATGCTGTTTGATGTGAGAGTTTTTAGCTCTCTCATATTCTCTCTAGCACTGCTATTATCAAAATTCCTTGTGATTTCATTACCACATAAAGGATCCTTTAGTAACTGAATTCTCAGTTCCCTGTTTACCTTCCAGTTTTGATAACATACTTCCTTGGTTACGCTTTAGACCTTTTCGTATGTGTACCACTAACCCTTCCATAATTGCCAGTTCAAGCATCCTCTTCTCCAACTGCAACCTCCTAGCCTTCTTCTCACTTTCTCTAAGAGTCTTCTTTGGACAGTGCTGCAAAGAGCTATAATCCAGCCTCTTTTTTTTATTGCCCATTTTGTCTTAATTTTCTCACTTCTCACCTTTTATCACTCTCTTTGCCCTTTCCACCCTTCCTTATACTCTTCTGGTAAAAATAATCCTATTGCCATCTGACTCTTTTGTCAACTCTGCTCTGGTTGCTTTATAGGCTTGAAAAAAGCACTCAATCTTCCCATTTTAAATTCAAGTCTTGGCCCTGGCCGGTTGGCTCAGTGGTAGAGCGTCCGCCTGGTGTGCGGGGGACCCGGGTTCGATTCCCTGCCAGGGCACACAGGAGAAGCACCCATTTGCGTCTCCACCCCCCCCTCCTTCCTCTCTGTCTCTCTCTTCCCCTCCCGCAGCCAAGGCTCCATTGGAGCAAAGATGGCCCCGGTGCTGGGGATGGCTCCTTGGCCTCTGCCCCAGGCGCTAGAGTGGCTCTGGTTGCGGCAGAGCGACGCCCCAGAGGGGCAGAGCATCGCCCCCTGGTGGGCAGAGCGTCGCCCCTGGTGGGCGTGCCAGGTGGATCCCAGTCGGGCGCATGGGAGAGTCTGTCTGACAGTCTCTCCCATTTCCAGCTTCAGAAAAATACAAAAAAAAAAAAAAAAATCAAGTCTAATTATTTCAAGCAATGTCTCCATTTTGCCAGGCAATCAGGCCATATTTCTTTCCCTCTCTCCTGGATGACTGCTTCATGCATTCTTTTTTATCCTCAAACCTTCACTCTCATTTTATAACTCTGCTTTCTATTTTGGGAAAGATTTGGGAATTCTTAGGTATTCCCTTTTCCTTACCTATACTCATTTCTGTAGAGATGTCCTTCAGTCTAATGTTTCCAGTGCTTTTAAATGCTGATCACTCCCCAATGTACACCGCTAGGCCAGATCATTTTGACTGAGTTCCAGACATCCATCCATTTCCCTTTTCAATGACATCTCCTACTGACTTGTGCAAAACTTAAATCCCGATTGTCTCATTCTCTTCTGCCCAACAGACCTCCATTTCATTTTCTCTTCCTCAAAAAAAAAAAAAAATTCTCATTACCATGCTTGCATAGTATCATGTTCTTATCCTTTGAAGCATTTGTTACATGTGTAATACTGATTTATTTGTGTGATTCTGATCAATGTGTCTCACAGAAAGGCTGTCCTCTCCTTAAGGACAAGCACCTTGGCTACTGTTTCTCTTTATTTTGTCCCTTGTACTAGCTTAGACAATGAAGGAGAGCAAAAATAAATATTTTTTAAAAGTAAACCTGCCTGACCTGTGATGGTGCAGTTGATAAAGCATTGACTGGGAACGCTGATATCACTGGTTCAAAACCCTGGGCTGCCTGCTCAAGGCACATATGGAAGTTGATCCTTCTTGCTCCTTCCCTCCTTTCTCTCCCTCTCCTCTCTCTTTTCTCTCCCTCTTCTCTTTAAAAAATGAATAAATAAAATAAAGAAAAAATAAACAGGTATAAAGTTTTTAAGGGGTAGAGATGATGGAATGTATACAAGTCAAATTTAATTGAAGGAAACTGGTAATATTTACATAAAATAAGCTATATCTAGTTTTAAAGATGCCACTAATCTCTTCTAGGAGCCAAAATATCAAGCTTAAAGTTGTGAATACAATTACGAGCTCAGAGCATTGGGGTTAAAAGCATGGGATTTGAAATCAGCATACTCAAACTCTCTCTGAGGGTCAGTTATTTATTTTTTTAAAATGGGAGATAGTGATAGTATCTGATTCACAGGGCTTCTCTGAGGATTTAATATTGATATGTATGTATATTAAATAGTAAAATCTTAATAAATGCTTAATATGTGATGATGATGATGATGATAATGACAGTAGTCTATATTAGTTGTATGCCAGAATATACCAGAACACAGAAGCTGAAGGGACTAATAAATTAAAAATTGCTTCACAGAGATTACATTTCAGCCAGTTTTAAAGGATGAGCAGGGGGTTGCCTTGAAGAAAACAAAGGGAAAGATACAAAAGAATAAGTAAGCATGTTCGGAAAATTTGGTTAGAGTGAAAAGGAAGATCATCTGAGGTAGAAAAATTTAAGTCCAAGTAGAAATAGAAATAGAAATATTTCTTTAAATGGTGTAGAGTCTTTTTATTCTTATTATAAAATAAATTAATACTATTTAAGAAGATTTGAAAAGCATTTAGACACATAAATGTATATAACATACACATGCATGCACACACACACACACACACACACATAATTTATAGGTATTCTTTCCAAGACAATGTATTTCCCTTTGATATTTCAATATTTCCTTTCAGTCTTTTTTTTCATCTCAGTATGCATTTTTGCATAAGTAGATTATGATATGTAAATGGTTTACATACTTTTCTTTCCCTCTTTATAGTCTACAGTAAATACACTTTGCTTAGAGTTTGCAGTATGCCAGGTTTTGTACAATATCTTATGTATATTAATTCTAAATGAATATGCATATCATTACAAATTAGAAAGCTGAGATAAGTTTTATATCACTGGTGTGACAATCAGGATTCAAACTCCAGTCTTTCTGATTCTAAATTATATCCTTACAGCTTTTAAAGCCTGCATAATATTTAATTGCTACATAATAATATTTCAATGTTTTGAATATACCATAATTTACCTAAATATTTTTCTATTGTTGGATGATTTGGCTGATCATGATTGGATGATTTTCTATTGTTCTACCTTGTCACTGTTATAAAAAATGCCAGTAATGAACATCTTTGGAGTTCATGCTCTGTCCTGTGTTTAGTGCTAATGTATTACAGGAGATTTCTAGAATCACAATTGAGTCAAAAGACATGAACTTTCAGTATATTGACATTTTGCTTTCCAGAAAAACCCATGGCATTTCTGGTATTCTATAAATAGTTTACTCCAATGAAAAGATTTCCTACCTTTGATTGATGGGCCACAGATGTAGTGCTTTATTGATCATCTTATAATGAATTCACTACCGTAAATGATTCAGTGTAGTACATTCTTTATTCAACTTGCAATCCACAAAACAGTTACATACCATCATAAAAATAATTTTTAAAAATTGACCTGCCTGTGAATATATGTAAAACCCCAGGATAATATGATTTGGGGTTTTTTTCTTCCTAAAAAAAGACAAACAGCATAAACTATAAGAATGACAATAAAATCAAGCAAAAATCCCTCTTCTCAATTCTTCTAAATGTATTGTGGTTCTTGAATAAAGAATGTGTTATCATTTCCCAACAAAGCAAAGTTTGCCCTTGTGCATTTTATGATGGATGAATGTTATTCAGAGGTGAGACTTTGATCACCCTTTCTGTTTCTAGGACATGCTTTTACATTGGCAGTAACTGAAATTTATCCAAATAGACTTTCAAAGCTCCCAAGTGTTCTAAATTTATCTCACTCCATTTCTTTGGTTTAGAAACTAGTTTGGAAATCTCACAAGGCCAACTTGTCTTCAGTAATTTCTAGTGCTTCTTGTTTGGGGCATGCTAGAAAAAGCTCTGAGAAGCTGCTAAATTTGGTGCTTGGCAGAAACCATAACACACGGGGAGAAATACATGAAGTGTAAAAATAAAATATCAAAACTTTTTGACATTTTAAACTAATTTCAAATGTACTGAGATTATAAAATCATAACATATGCATAAATCAACTGTGTGGACAACCTATATTAGTGAAAGCAAAGAAGGAAGTATTAATGGGATAATAGATTTCTTTAATACATACCAATGATTTTGTAAATCTAATGTTTGCATATGAATGGAGTGGCTTTAACCTAAGGGGAAAACGTCTGTATATATTTTTTTCTTACTGATTATATACAGTGTTAGAATTTGCCAAGAATGAACATTTAATGTATGGACCTGCAAGAAAGACTAGTAATATTCTAAAAGATAAAATTGTTCCTAGAAGACCTGAGCTGAAGTCCTGTCTTCCCACATGCTTGCTGCATAATTTGAGGACAATTTGCTCAGACAGTTTTCATTGCTTCATCCTAATTGCTCCATCTGTAAAATGGAAATAACAATATCCACCACCCTGAATTGTTCTGAGGATCAAAAAGAAATATTCTTGAAAGCATTGTGGAAACTCCAAAGACCTACAAATACTAGGTGTTACTTTTATTTTATTTTTGTATGATGGCAAATGAAATAAAGAGTTTTGGGGATTAACTGACTGTGAAGTTTTCATGAAGTTTTAAAAAAAATTATCTTTTAAGTTTGGCAAAGATCCGTTGTTAATTAGATTGGGATGTTGTGCATGTTTATCTCAGGTGTAGAAGCTTAGGTAGCTGTTGATGAATTGTAATTGTCCACTCTCCCCTTTCCCTCCTCCCAGTCACAGAGGAAATGCAGTCTGATTATCCAACTGCTATTTTCAAGTGACAGGAGAGGAGGCAGTGAAAAATGAATTGTCTTCAATAACAAGGACCTATCCGTAGATTTTAGTACCAAAATGACATGTGAATAAGTCTGAAAATGGCTGAATTCTGGAGATATATTTAGACAGTCTATGGCCTCCCCCACACTACCAAAGTGATGTCACTGAATAGAGAGAGAGTTTGGCAGAAATGATGCAATAAAAAAAAAAAAGAGCATTCAGTGTTTGGGGAAATTCCAGGCCAATTGGATATTAAGGGAAAACCCATTGATAGGTATTTGAATCCAGGCCCGCTGCTGGTTTTTAAGCTCCCAAGCCAAGCTCCTTGGAAGGATAAGTTAACTGTGTACTCTGATATGCAGATGTCCTTGCAGAGACAATGTGTCCATGACCTCCAGGAGATTTTGACCACGGTTCTGCTTCATTTGGCTCGAGAGCTCAGGTTACTACTAGTAATAGGCTTTTATTCAAATATCTGTCTGTGAGTAATTATAGTCAATGGAAATTGCTAGTGAGGAACAGGGAGATGGATTTGGCATTGCATTTTGAAGAATGGAACAACTGCTTAGTATTTATTCTGCCTATAAATCTGTACTTCAAATATTTGTTAGTCATCCAGATAACTTCTCCTTAAATATATTTATATAACCAACTTTTTTTCTACTTGTCAATTTTTTTGTCTTCCAAGATTTTTGACCAGTCTCTTTAAAAGTATTGAGTTTTCCATGCATATATGAATTAAATGTCATTTTCCACCCTGTAAATGCAAATTTCTCTTTCGTATTTTTTTATAATAAAATATATTCTAATTGTTAAACATTTAGCCATACAAGAGCTAATGGTGTAGTTGTACCGAGTTTCAGTTTTCTAAGATGGAAAGAGTTCTGGAGATTGGTTGCACAACAATGTGAGTGCGTGTTACACTACTCAGCTGTGCACTAAAAACAGTTAAGATGGTAAACTTTTTGTTATGTGTATTTTATCAAAACTAAAAAATTCAAAAAAAATATGTTAATGGAATAAAAATAAAATCTTCCCCTTCATCCATGTCTCAATCCTACTTTCCTTCCAAGCCTGGTTTTTATAGTTGTTTATTTGGTTGTTTGTTTTTGCATAACTTTTTTCAGAGCCAGGTCAGCACTCTAACCTTGAATATACAGTTTTAGACTTTGGGGAAAAGACAGCTCCATTTTGATCAAAACAAAATTTCTTCACAAAGAGTCCTGTTAGCAATAATGGTCAATATTTCCAGTTTTTTAAAGGCATAATCTTACACATATCTGCAAAATGAATACATTTTCATATTCCCATTACTTTATTGTCTGATTCATTTTTCTAAGTGGAACTATTTTAAGATCATGTGAAAGACATCGCCATAAACGCCATCACTGGGGTTTGCCTCTTGTACGACAATTTACTCAGGGATACAGGGACACCAGTAAAGGAAAAGATAACTTCTTTTGTAACCTAATAAGACATATTTTCTTTCATATGGTGGTGGCCTCATCCTCACACACCTCTTTGTTCCACATTATTGACGAAATACTAGCAAGCTGACTGCTCATCTGCCTGCCTGGGGTGGATCTGTCTGAATAACTGTTGCATGTCCTCTTCCTCGTTCTCTGAGTCATGCCTTCCCCGACTGTGTTTTTGCCAAGACGGTGCACAAACAAGTTGTTCATTGTTTAATCTGTCAGTGGGGCCAGGACTTGAAGCTTCCACAGCTTCAGGTATTATTCAATTCTATGCTCTCCTTCTCACCCTTTCTTTTTAAGTGTTTTTGACCTCAAAGAGAATGTCTTTCGTATAGTTTTCTAAAAGGAAAAGATCTTTCTGTGTGTAAATTTACCCTTAACATAATATATGTATTTTCAGGTCTCTTTATTCATTGCTAGAGTGAATAAATATTAATTGGGAGCTGTGGTTCATACCTGCTTCACAGCAGTGGGCTCATTAGACGCCCTGTGTGAGTGAGAAGTGTGATGTGGCTGCTAGGGATGTCATTTGAATTTAGATGGCACATTAGAGAGCTACATGGGGAAAAGAGAGGGGGAGGGGCACACTGCTTTTTCTGGCCAGTTCAAACTTGGAGCAGGGTGGTCTTTCTTGGGTGTCATTTTTTTAATCATTTTTCTTTTTAAAAAATTTTTTTACTGATTGATTTTATAGAGAGAGAGAAGGGGGGAGAGAGAGAGAGAGCAATGTTGATTTGTTGTTTTACTTATCTATGCATTCATCAGTTGAGTTTTGTATGTTCCTTGACCCTGGATTGAACCTGCAACCTTGGTGTATAGGGATGAAGCTCTAACCAACTGAGCTACCCGGCCAGGGTTCGGGTTTCACTTTTATTTCAGAGTGGGGAGCTTGGAATTTCAGCAGCTGGGTGAAGAAACCTGAAACCACTGCCTTTATTAATTTGAAAATATGTATTGAACTCTTAATCTGTGTCTTCTCTAGTCAGTGGGGATTATAGGAGTAAGAAAAAGCTGGAAAAGTGCCGGACTTTATGGAACTTACATTGGGTTTGGGTGACAGATCATAAACAATCACACAAATCATCTAGTAACTGTTATGATATGGTAAGTGCTAGGAAGAAAAATCGGTAGAGGAAGGGGGTTGGGAATGAAAGGGGTGCTGGTTCTGAGCAGAGTATTCCAGGAAGACCATTCTGAAGGGGTCACACTGAGTAGTCAGCTGAATAGAGTGAAAGAGTGAGCCATGGAATATCTGGGGACAGGGTAGTCAAAGCAGAGAGAATAGCAAATGAAAAGGTCCTGATGGTGTCATAGACTGAATGTGTCTTTCCCAATTCATAGGTTGAAACTTAACTCCCAATGTGATGACAATTGGAGGTGGGGCCTTTGGGAGGTAATTAAGCCTCAAGGGTGAAGCCCTCATGAATGGAATTAGTGCCCTTATACAAGAGACCCCAGAGAGCTCCCTCACCCTATCCATCATGTGACAACTGAGTAAAAAGATGGCTGTCTGTGAACCTGAAAGTGTGGCTTCTCATCAGACAATGAATAGATCAGTGCCTTGATCTTCTCAGCCTCCCTTACTCTGGGAAATACATTTCTGTTATTTATGAGCCAACCATTATATGCTATTTTGTTATAGCAGTCCAAATGCACTAAGATATATGAGAACATGGGAGCAAGAAGACTTTAAGGGTAACATGGAGTGAGAGATGAGCTGTAGTAGGAAGCAGGGTTAGAGAGATAGCCTTGTGGGTCCTTTTATGGGCACTGCTTTTGTGTTAAGTGTGATGGGAAGCCATTGGAGAGTTTTGATCATGAGAATGGTTGATCTGTTTCATAGGATCATTCTTGCTGCTGTGCAGAGAAGGTAAGGTATTGCTCACAAAAATTAGGGAATATTTCAAAATGAGTATGAAGCTATAACATATCCCCTAATTTTTGTGAGCAGTGCTTAAGACTAATAGATGTTTAATTGGTAAAAAGAGGTGAGAGGCAGAGAAAGAGACATTGCAGTTGCCTCACATATTTAAAAGACTTTTATGAATAGGAAGGATTTTTTTCTTTTCTATATTCTCAAGTAAAATATGCTGAAGTTATTTTTTTTTTTAAATTTCAGTTTAATTCAAGGAAGGATCTATACTAAACTTCTGATTACAGAAGCAACTATTTTAGAAAGTCTGTAAATGAGTAGAGTATAAACAAAATATTCTACTTATGAGCCCAATGCTCAGAAATAACTATTAACACTTTCTATAAATTTCCAGATTATCTGTGCATGACAATATAAATTTAAAAATATTTTGTTATGCAGATATTGTTATACTGTTATATAACTGAACCTTTTCACTTACCAGTATACTGCGAATGTTTCCTTATTTTGTAAGATATAAAAAATAATTATAATAATTATTTCACTGTAGTCATACACATAAACTATTATTATTACAAAAATTTTATATAGTTGAACAACCAGTTGTTTTTTGGTTTTCTTTTCTTTCTATTATAAATAACTCTACAGAGTACATCCTGGAATACACATCATGATGTATGTCTCCGGTAATTTCCTTCAGATAGGTTTCTAGGATTACCTGGTTGAAATATATGTACATATTAAAGCCTCATAATTTATGTTGTTAAAACTTGTACCAGCTCACATGTCTGCCTATTAATACATTCCATTACTTCGCAGTCTCTAGTTTGAGAAGGCTATATATGGAATAAACTCCATTAGAAGAAGGAAGCATTTTAGTAGGTGCTGGAAAGACACTTGGGTGGGATATTACCCAGGGAAATCTAGTTGAGAATTTGAAGAGTCAGTGAAGTTTTAAAGTTTCTTTCCAATTGAAGAATGAGAACAGAGGGAACAAGGGAGAAAATTTTAAATAATTCTGTTGCATGTACTCTGTTCTATATATAGATGAATTGGGTTCGTTTTGCTGAGAGTTCATATAAAGCAATAAAAAAAAAGTAAAAAGAACAGTAGGGTACTTGTAAGCAAATTTCTGCAACTTATTGCAGATTGGAATTAATAAAGACCAAGTAAGATAACAAAGGTTGGAGATGTGTTTTAATTAATAAGCATTCCACTTAAAATATATTTTATATAGATCAAGTAAAGTGAGCTATTAGTTCTTAGACTTTCTGATGTGCAAATCACAACAGTACATAACCCAAATATTAACATGTCCATCAGTTACTTTATAGTTTATTGATTTAATTATGTATTAATTAAAAATAATATCAAACATTCACTAATTCTAGGAAGTCTGCTGGGCTCTGGAAATACAAGATCAAATAGAACATGATTTCTGCCCTGAGTGCAGGCAAGTAGTTCAATTATTTCAGTGTGATGAAAGCTACGATTAATATTTCACAGCATACACATCATGCTATGACAAACAGTGGAGAGGTATCATCATACGAAGGTACATGGGGACACATCACACCTAGTTACCAAAAAAAGGGAGATCTAAGGTTATATTTTGTCTTGGATACAGTCTGACTGGATGAGGTTAGGTAAGTCACTGAACCACATCTACAATAATAGGAAAAACAACATTTACCTAATATGGTTTTGTAATAAATGAAGAGCATATGAGAGCAACTGGCACGCAAAAAAGCTGAGTAAATGTTCATCGAATTGTTGAGACATATGAATAGTTTGATAGAATAAATTTTCCGAAGAAGTAATTTTATGAGCAGCTCAACAGAAAAGCACAGAGTAAGACTATTTATTGAATCTGCAAATAGACTCTTTTGCTACAACTGATTTTCTGCAGGTAGCATGTCTTATATAACTCTGAGGTAAAAATCATGTATTGTGTATGAATTTTCATGAAGTTAGGATACAAACTAGATATATCACAATTAGACAAAACTCAGGAAATCAAATGAAAGTTTGTACATAGCACACATTGGCTGGAGGAATTTCTGTTTGTTAATTATCTCGTGTCCTAAGCAGCTGCACAGAGATGATTGCTTTGTGCCTAGTGATTAAGAAAGTTAAGTTAAATTTGCAGATAAATAGAGGCAGGCATTCAATGTGCCCAAATACCTTCTCCAGTAAGGACAGAAGTACTCCAAGCAGTGAATACGTAACAGTAGGGTAAGACTGTGGGTCAGGTGGAACTCAAAGTGTCATCCTCTCTGAAGGTGCTCCTCTGTCCTATTGCAGACTGACTTCCTTCATATGACACCAAGTTTGCTGAAAATAGGACATCACTGCTGTCTTCTGGGCTGTGCAATGTGCACTAGGCACTCAACAGGGAACAAGATCGCCAAGTTCTGGGTTTTGTGGAACATGGAGTCTAGAAGGAAAAACATCTATTAAAAGTATACAAAGATGACTCTTATGGAAGTTTGAGTCTAGGAAAAAGGTTTTTTAACGCAAATGAGCCTAAGGAGAACCTGGCCCTGAGTGCTTTCGAAACATAGTGTGAGCTCTGAGAAATATTCTTATTGTAAATTTGTGGTCAAAGAGATTATTTTAGTTTGCACTTGGAGCGGTGATGGAACAATTACCAGAATCCCAGAAGCCTTCTTGCTGTTCTGTATGTAGAAGACCTGAGATATTGATTTTAATAGACCTAATGTCTATTCAGCTTTAGATCCCCAAAATTCAGCCTTAGATCACCAGATGACAAAAGGGAAAATATTCAACTTCAGTGGTAATCAAATAGATGCAAATTTAAACAACTTTTAAAATACTAACAAATTAAAGATTTATATGATGATGTTCAGTGCCATTAACAGTCAAGAATAGTCTCATGGTTGGTAGGAGTAAAAATTGTATTACTTTATTGAAAAGCAATTTAGCAATATATATTAACTGGATTAATAACTTCATGTGCTTTGGTTCATTCATTCTAAGACTTGATACTAAAGAATAATCCAAACATAGGGAAATAATACATTGTATACAAATTAGTCCATTGCAGAATCATATAGAACACTGAAATCTTGGATGTAACCTAAATGTCTAACAAAAGAATGATTGATGAAAATATATGCATCTTATGAAATCTCAATGAGATATGAAACAAATAAAACTGATAGTTATAGTGATGCTTTGTTATAATGTTAATATAAAAGCTTATATTTGGTTTTCAAGGAAAGAAGTGACTCCTGAAGTATTGATAACATGCTACCATTTAGTTTATCACATTGTGCCATGTTATATGTAGTACTGTGGGTTTTAGTTTTTAGATTTGAACTTTTATTTTGTTATTAAACAAAATAATAAACCAAAAACTTTCCATCTACAAAAAGAGACTGAAAAGAACTGCACCATTTTATTGAAAATTGTGGACTCTCAGTAGTGGGATATTTGATTATTTCTTCCTTTCATTTCTCTCCATTTTCCAAATATGCCAGAACAGGTGTCTCTTACTTTTAGAAGAGACCTGCGAACATCAAGCCTGGAGGTTTTTTGGTTTTTGTTTTTCTATTTTCTTAAAAAGCAATCCCGTTTGCTTTTCTGTTGTAATACATAGGCTCTCATGGCTGAAAAAAAAATTCAGAAATCCATAAAAATCTTAAGGTTGAGAGATCACTAATTTCAAGTCAATACCACTTCTTCTAGAACAAGAAAAGAGTTACTTACTGAGTGCCCACTATGCATTAAACCCCCTTGACAGCAACTGTTTACCTGCTTCCCATGGGGAAATTCCTATTCATTTGTCCTAGAAAAGAGTCTAGTATCACCTCCTTCATTTGGTTTTCTCAACTTTCACCACTTTCCCCCAGTCCCTTCTCCAATCTGGGCTAAAGCCCCTTCTGTCTGTGTGAGAGGAGATTATTCACTGAGAGCTTTCTAAAGGCAGGGGCTGTATTCTTAGCTGCTGGCATGTGGTCAACATATAGACTGTTGAATGAATAAGTGAATGAATAATTACTGAAGACATTATTTTAGGTGCTCTAGAAAAACAAAAAGTAGTATGAGAAATAGGCTCTGGGGATACAACATCAAATAGAATATCATTTCTGCCCGCAGCGAATGTATAGACTACAGAGGGGAGACAGGCAAACAGTTCAATTATTTCAGTGTGAAAAATGCTACAATTAATATTCCACAGCATACACCATACTATGGCAAATAGTGGAGAGGGATCAGCTTACACTGGTACATGGGGACAAGTATTTGCCCTTACAGATTTTATGAATAATTTTAATGTAAAAATCTAATTAATGGTGAATACTTAGAAATGAAAAAAAAATAGCAATGGGTGTTAGATGGTTCAGTGTACCTGTTAAGTAAAGTGTAGCACATGATTAATGCTGTAGGGGTGGCTTCTGTCATTGGAAATCAAAAGACACTGGAAAAAAGGAGATATCAACTGGCTCAGAGGTTTCATTTTATAACATTTTAAATCAGTAAAATAATAAACTTCTTAATAATTATATCTTTTACCTATATAAATATAGGAATTTATTAAGAAACCTTTTAATATTTTTTGTCATGACTAATGTCCCAGTTGACTTTGAGCTGAGTAAGGGTCAGAATATGTAGTGTCTTTTTACAAATATGCATGTCTTTTTGGTGAGATTATGTAGCTGTTAGTCTTTATTAGTCATTGAGCTAGCTACCACATGAGTTAATAAGGTCAGCTCTTCAGATGACTTATGAGAGGCAGAAAAGAACTCTACTCAGATTAGTAAGCATGAATATCTTTTTTGGTCAAATCTGGGAATTGTATGCGCTTTTGGATTAGGAAGAAATGAGCTTTCTGTCTTCTCTCTGAGAAGTTTATATATTTCCACACTTTTCATTGAATGGGTAATTGGCAAATTTTCTAGATTATGTCAATTTAACTTCCTTTCTCCATCACACAGGCAGGGATGCTAAGGGTATACTTTTTAACCTTTATATTGCTCCTCAGTATAAATGATGTCAAATTTTAAAATTATATTAAACATTTTTTATTTACAGGAAAGTAAAATTCACTTGCAAATGCCCTTTAGTCTATAAACATAGACTATAGTCTCTTGGAGTTCTAATAAATAGTGGTGGAGTTCAGCTATGTGGAATCTATAACATGAGCTTATTATTAGGATGGATAAGGCATGGCTTGGGTTGACTATACCTGCCTATAAATATCCTCAAGTAATATAGATGTAGACATTTTTCATTATGCAAAATATATTTATAACATTATCTTTCAGAAATTTAGATGCTAACTCTAAGAGAAATATAAAAATTATTTTAGTGCTGCCTAAGAAAATGTGTCATATGGCTCAAGCAATTAAGGAGAGATATCAACAAAGAGAAATTGTTTCTAGTAGAAAATTATAAATAATGAATTTTATTCAAACAAGTAAGACCCTGAATTACTATACACTAATCATCAATTATATATACAGCTTAATATTTTATCATAGCAGTTACATTAAGATGGCAGTAAGCTGGGCTCAAGGGAATTAGTTCACGTGGCCCACTGAGCAATAGGGTACCTTGTCCACCACTTCAGTTGCTCTTAAGGGTGATGATGAGATTGTGTCTCTTGCCAAACTTTGGGAAAATGGGGAGCTGTTGTAGCACATAGGAGTCTTGAGAGCAGAGAAGAGCACTATGGTAGAGTGGGAATCATTTTTAGTGGCAATCAGAGAACATCTGGAGTGCTGGAGACATTGCAAAACTAGACTTCTCAGTGGTGAATTACCAGGTGGATGAGGAGATGGGACAGTGGGCTACCTGAGGTCAAGATGAAGAAGATTCAGTGGCGTCCTTGATAGGTTATCTCCAATCCCTGAGGAGCTACCACATGGTAGGAATAGCCCACAAGAACAGTGCTTTATCAAAAGACAGAACTCAGATCAGTGGATGGAAAGTTAAGGTGGGCAGCTTTTGAATAATATTTATGTAATCTACGTTTTGCCATGTTATTTCAGGACATAGCATGCACGATGTAGTAAAGATTCAGACCTATTTTCAAATCCTGGTTTCATATCTTACTCGCCATGGTTTTGGGGCATGCTGCTTAGGCACTCTGAGACTTGGTTTTCTCAAATGTAAACTAGCACTAATAAACACTTCATATTGTTGTGATCAGCTTTGAGGGTGCAAACACATAAAGAGCCTTAGTACAGTTATTAATGCTTATATTTGTGTGAATATTGTTGTTATTATCATTTAGCCTCATTGAAAAGTAGGATCACAGTGGCATTAGTGAATATTTTCCTACTTCAGTTCCCCCTTGTTCTTGGGAATGTCTGGTCTCAAATTCTCATACAGCTCTGAGAATCTTCTGGACAGAGTCTCATGTGTGGAAGAGGCTTCTCAGCTACCCTGTGAGTTTAATCACTTATTGTTGACCATATTATCTCCTCTGTAGTTCTGACTCACTATGGCAATATCTACTGTTGAGGCCACTGTTTAGTCAAAGACCTGGACCAGCTTGATGATCATAGTACCCTTCCTTTCCATTTCAACTGTAGTCTGGTCCTATTCTTGCTCAAAAAAAGTTCCAGCCCTGATATGCTGCTTGTAGTTAACTTGTTTCTTACCCCCAATACAAGCTGGATTCAGTCAGTTACCCTGTAGTTCTAATATCTTACACAGATATTTGTTTTAATTTTTCTTTTCTTTAGTACACTAACTGATTCTGGCCCATGGGGGTCAGAAATATGAAGGACTGACAATGTAGTCTACTAAAAATGACCTTATGATCTGACACCAGTTTTTGCCTTTGGTGAAGATTTATGTTTCTTGAGTCACTCTTCCATAAGTTAGTCCACCCCAATGGCCTCCACTGGTTTGACAGATATCTGAATTGTAAGGTTACCATAGCTTAAGTTCTGAAGTTTAGAATCCTGATATATAAAAAAAATGTTTTGATAATTAGAGTTAGTCTCTCAAGTGGAATTAGGTAGCTTAAGTAAGAATAACTTCCTTCCAATAAAAATATGCAAAGAGGCTTAACACTCATATAAGGGGTGTGAGAGAAATATTTCTATATAAAGGAAGAGCAGAGTGTGGGCTAACTATCCAATCAGGTCCTTCTTATCTATTATGTTTTATGATCTCTGGGCCATTTTGCCACTATGTTATTGCTCGTAATGAGATGAGTAAGATACAGTATGAGTAGCACAAATGAGAAAGAGAACAAATACATACAGGTGTGTATACACAGGCCAATGGAACATTTATATAGTGCTCCTTTGTCAAGAATTAATTTGGTTATATCTTTTGCTTTCTTTTAGGGCTGTTAATGGATACTCAGAAGCCTTTAGTACACCCTGAATTTAAATATAGAAGATACAAAACACAAGGACAAATGAACAGGGAAGAGTGCCACTTTCTATTCATTTACTGCCCTGTACTACAAGGCATCCTTTTTTTATTTTTATTTTTTATTTATTTTTATTTTTCTGAAGCTGGAAATGGGGAGAGACAGTCAGACAGACTCCCGCATGCGCCCAACCGGGATCCACCCGGCACGCCCACCAGGGGGCGACGCTCTGCCCACCAGGGGGCGATGCTCTGCCCACCAGGGGCGTCGCTCTGTTGCGACCAGAGCCACTCTAGCGCCTGGGGCAGAGGCAAAGGAGCCATCCCCAGCGCCCGGGCCATCTCTGCTCCAATGGAGCCTTGGCTGCAGGAGGAGAAGAGAGAGACAGAGAGGAAGGAGAGGGTGGAGAAGCAAATGGGCACTTCTCCTGTGTGCCCTGGCCAGGAATTGAACCCGGGACTTCTGCACGCCAGGCCGACGCTCTACCACTGAGCCAACCGGCTAGGGCCTTACAAGGCATCCTTTTAAGAATTCATTTGCCTTGGCTTTCCAAATGGAGGGCTGAGCTCATGGCTTCCCTTTCCTGTGGCTCTCAAGGATTCCAGCTCTTTGCCCTGCCACAGAAGATGACCAGTTATGGATTGAAGTCCATTGTTTTATATGATATTCACTGTACCAGATCTAAAATGGCTCTGCTATGATCTCTGAGACTTGGAAAGGCCAGTTTGAATGTAGAAGAGAAAGGATTGTGAGTTGTGCAGGATTTTGATTTTTTTTTAATCTGTATCATGCAGCGCACATGTTTAAATAAAAACAAAATCCCACTGCATTCTAGCTTCTATCTTACTAAAATCTAGGCATATGGTCTTGACTAATTAATTAACTTCTTTTGAATCTCTGTTTCTTCATCTGTAAATACCATTCAAATTGAGCTATAATGGTATTATTTGCTTACTGAAGGACAGAGATGTTTATATACTGCGCTCAAAAGGTCAAACAGATGGGACCATTTTAGATTGAAAGTGCATGTGTAAGAGTCATGCCTTTTGTGAGCCATATAAATTCCCATGGGGTCTGGTAACTTGCTGTGTAACCAGCAGGAACCAAAAAAGTCTTGTGATGGTGATGAATATGACACCATGAAATGAGACCACATTTAACACAACAAGAAAGCTGGGAAAGAAAACAAAACAAAATCCTAGACTTCATCTCTGGGTACTCTCTGTGACTTTGGATGGGTCCGTTTACCATTGTCAGCTTTTTAGCTGACATATAAAAAGAATCAACTGCAAACAAATGGAAGTAAGGCACATAATTGGACTAATAGAAAAGATTATTGAGCCCATGAGGTTGGGAAATACAGTATTTTCAAATGCATGACATCTTGAAACTCCTGACTTCCTACATCTATTTCCCTCAGTAGAGTGGACTTCCCATAAAAGTTAGTACTGGACAAAGCTAGTCAAGGCCTTTATGGGAGTGTTTAGCATACATGGTATGTTTGAATTGGGAAGGAACTGAGATATATTTTAGGCTAACCTCTTAATTTTATAAATTGGAAAAGTAAGTCTCAAAGAAATTATGTAAATTATTCAAAATTATATATTTTATAAGAGAGCTGGAGCCATATTTGCAAGATGGTGAGCCATTGGGGAATTCAAGTTTCTCTGTTTTGCTTAATTTTTGAGCTTAAATGATGGAGGTAATCTAATTTTCTTGATGTGTTAGTTTTAAAAGGCCTTGTCAATGCCTTCTCATTTACTGTTTATAGAAACAAATGAGCCCTGGTTGTTTAAAGCATCATCCTGGTATATAAAGGTTGCTGGTTCGATACCCAGTAACAGCATATAGGGAAACAAATCGATGTTTCTGTCTGTCTTTTTTTCTTCCTCTCTAAAATTAATCAATAAATTTTTTCAGAAAAAAACAAAATGAATCTGAAAAGAAATTAATTTCAAAGACACAGTGCCTAGCCAGGCACTGCCCACTGTTTGGCATTGGTAATACAAACTTGTTATGAGGTATTGCTGAATAGATTTCTTTTCTGTTCCTTCACATTGTTGATGTTCATTCAGCAAATTGCTTAGTCAGGAAAAGACAACATATTGTAAAGATACATACACATATAAAAAGGAGGAGTTCAATTTATGATTCATTTCTACAGTGGCCTTGATGTAGCACAGTCCAAAAAACAGTTTACTCTGTTAGACATTAACTGCTGTCAATTTCTTCTCTCATGAAAGAAATAGATTCTATCTTAGACATAGATCTTTCCTTTGCTAATGGACTTTTTATTCTATGGAAGTCTTCAATTTAGATCTGCAACTTAGCGATAGAAGGAGAAGCTTCATAGAGAAGAGGGGCTGGGAATGACATGAGACCCTACTTCACTCTCTATCTGAGCATGGATGTGGGAAAGAGTTTAGGAAAATGGTCTTACTTGTAATTGCATAAGTCCAGGAAACTGGATGTCAAAGTCAATGCCCATGTCAGAAAGGCTTCCCATGCTTCTTGTAATGTCTCAAATGCTCTTAAATCCTTTTGCAAACACTTGCTTGGTTGTACAACAAGTCAAAGCAGAGCTGACGATGTTTCAGCTGAGAAAGAACTTGTAGTCACTTGGATAAAGTAGAGCGAAGAGAACAATTGCTTAATACTATTAAAAAAGAATCTTTTATCTAGATATCTGATCTAGGATATATGCCTTCTTGAAACTTTTTTTATTTTCTTTTCAAAAAAACAAAGTGACCTGAGAAAGATTAAATGAGCAAAGCAATGGCTTTCTGGGTTTGAAGCTACTGACTTTCTACTGATCTCCGTTCACACTGAAATTTCCACACAGCTCCTTCACAAGAGTGAAAAGATTAATGAGTCTCATATAATACAGGACAATGCAGGACAGACAAATGAAAATTATCCCAGGGGAGCAAATAATCTCTCCATCCCTGTAAATGATTTGCTTCTGCTCTATCATTTGACTTTCCCCAAATCTGATTTCCAAAACAAATTAGTCCACCCCTGGAAAAAATAATACCAACTTTCCAATTGGCAATTACAAAAGCACCCCAGTCTGAGTGCATCTGATGAGTGAGTATGTAGGTTATAGAAACAGAGATACCCTTTTCCCACTGTAATGTTTTTGTTGATAGGCTCTGTTTGGAAGATTAATTTTCAATGTCATCATTCATGAATTACAGTGAATGAAAAACAGGAGGAAGAAAAGCAGTGAAAGATGTGCTACTATTATGATGTTTTGGTAATATTTTCAAACCCTAAACTCTTCTACCAATCAGACCATGTCATTTAAATTTAAGACTGTAATAACACTGGCTTACAGAAATATTTTCACTTGTGTGACTTCACCCATCCTTGATGCCAGAGTTCAAAAGGGTGTATAAATAATATGGGAATAGGGACACAGTATCGCTGACCAGCAACAACAACAATACAAGTAGCCCCAAACTGTGAACACGTCTAAATTGAGAGTGAGTTGAGGCTTGTGACAAATGCTAATTAATACAAAAATGACTCTAAACATACTATTCAGAGGAAGAGGATGAATGGAGACCCGATCACGGCACACACAGTCTAACTTTAACAAATGTCACAGAGAAGGCAGAACTACTGATTGGTTCTAATCACATCTTCTCTATCAAGGATCTTAACATTGGAAAGGAATGAACAAATATTACCACTGTCATCAACTGAAGTCTTAAATTGGCCAAATGGTGGTAAGGAAACATCTGTCTTCTTTAAATCATGTTACGAATCTAGACTCAGAAAAGTGCATGTGTAGAAAATACAATTTTTATACATTTCCTCACAAAATGTGTCCAGTAGAGAAGAAATGTCTCCCCTTATTCTGGAAAAAAAATAGATGTATGCTAATATTGTCCAGTTCTTATTTCTTTAGGTAGACTTTAAGTAATAAAGATAAGCAAGTGACATTAATATAATTTTCTAAGTAATTTCTATAAAATTATGCTATACTTATCAGCTTGTTTTCAAGACTTGTAAGTATTGAGACCAGAAAGCAGTGATAATTAGAAATCAGCACTGACTTTTTTTTTTTTTTTTTTTGTATTTTTCTGAAGCTGGAAACGGGGAGACAGTCAGACAGACTCCCGCATGTGCCCAACCGGGATCCACCCGGCACGCCCACCAGGGGCGACGCTCTGCCCACCAGGGGGCGATGCTCTGCCCCTCCAGGGCGTCGCTCTGTTGCGACCAGAGCCACTCTAGCGCCTGGGGCAGAGGCCAAGGAGCCATACCCAGCGCCCGGGCCATCTTTGCTCCAATGGAGCCTCGCTGCCGGAGGGGAAGAGAGAGACAGAGAGGAAGGAGGGGGCGGGGGAGTGGAGAAGCAAATGGGCGCTTCTCCTATGTGCCCTGGCCGGGAATCAAACCCAGGTCCCCCGCACGCCAGGCCGATGCTCTACCGCTGAGCCAACCGGCCAGGGCCAGCACTGACTTTTTAAACAATCCATGCCAAATTAAATTCATTGCATTTTTATAACCTTCAGTCTTCAGCTTGAAATTTAATGGAATATTAGGTTATACGTATATGTAGAACTGTGTGGAAATAAAGTCAGAAAGGAGCATGCTTATATGAATTTGTAACTGACTGGAGAGCTGCATGCAGGGCGTACAGTAAAACAGTTTGTGCCCAGTAGGGAGAGTCTCTATGGGTGTGTGGGAAGAGCCTGTACTCAGCCACCATGGTTGGGTGTCTTTATTAGCTAGTTTGGTGATGAAGTAGGAGTAAGTCATGCCTAGCAATTCTGTACCCGTTACCAAACTGGGCAATATGCATAGGCAGCTCTGTAAGACTGGAACGGTGCAAGGCTTGGGATCGAGAGATAAGTTGGAATTTCAGCTCCACTTCTTACTAGCCAATTGGCTGTTGACCTCCAGTTTCCTCTTTGCATAGTGGTAACGTCACAGGACTGGGAGGATCACTTGAGTAAATGTATATAAAGTGCTTTACTTGGTGCCTGGCACAAGTCATGGTCTCTTTTCCTTATCTTCCTTCTCCCCTCTTGCTTGGAATATAATTTTTAGAATAAATTTAATTGATTTAACTAGTGGCTTGGGTCATATAGAATTAGAATCTTAAACAATAATTGATCTCAATGCATCGATATCCACATCAATTATGTGCATGGTCAAAGGTCAGGGGACCTTCCTTTTTGTGGATGCTGAATTCAAATATCACTACTAGTAGTTTCTGGGTTATTCTTTCAGTGTCTCTACTTAGCAGAAATACATATTGTTGTGTGTTACAGTATTTCTCTTTGTTTCTACACAAAAGATGACATGATATGTTCTTTCACAAGAGGTGTCATATGCACTTTTTGTGAGTGTATGACAGAGACAGAGAAAGGGACAGATAGGGACAGACAGACAGGAAGGGAGAGAGATGAGAAGCATCAGTTCTTTGTTGTGGCTCCTTAGTTTTTCATTGATTGTTTTCAGCCTTGACTGGGGCTGCAGCAGAGTGAGTGACCCCTTGTTCAAACCAGCAACCATGGGTTCATGTCTATGATCCCACGCTCAAGCCAGCAACCGCACACTCCAGCTGCTGAGCCCACACTCAAGCTGGTGACCCAGGGGTTTCGAACCTGGGTCCTTTGCATCCCAGTTTGATGCTCTATCCACTGCGCCACCGCCTGGTCAGGCCATATGCACCTTTGCACACTTTTCCTTCCTCACCCAGCAGTATTTCTGGAGATGGAAACATTAGCGCAGTGAAGTTACTCATTCTCTGTAATGATCCTAGTCTCTCGGTCCAGGCTTCACAGGGTCAGTAGGAGTTTGCCAGGCAGCTGGTAGAGGGAGGGACTTTCCAATATGAGGAACCTGATGCATCACAGCCACTTATTCAAGTTTTCAACAAAAGTTTATTAGTATTTATTCTGTGCTCGGCCATAGGCTAAATATTTTTTGATCATTATGTCATTTAATCCTCACTACAACGTTATGAGGTAAATAACACTATTATCCTGATTTTACGGATGAGGAAAATGAGGTTCAAATGACTGCATACATCCTCCAAGGTCAAAAAGTTACTTTGCTGAAGAAAGTCAGATTCTGAGAAACATGTTTAATTGCAGAGTCATGCTCTTAATCACACATTTAGCTTCCAGATCAAGGGCAGGGATGAACTAGGGAGGGCTCTAGATGTGGAGGCTGCAATGTAAGGCCCAGGGGTGAAGGAACATGAAGTGTAGAGGAACTGAAACTCCCCTCTGTGGAAAGAACTGTGTGTACTAGTAGTTGTATTGCAGAAGCAAATAGGAAATGTGGCAGAAGACGGAGCAGAAAGTGTCGGCATTAGGAGAGATCAAGAGTCCTGCAGTGGGTGGCTTACCTCCCATTTCTTGCTGTTGGGACAAAGGGCAGTGTGAGTGTCCTTATCCCTCAGGAGTAAGGCTGAGAAACCTGATTTTTCGAGCCCTGCGGCTGGGACTGGGAGACAACACTGAGGCTGCAAGGCTGCAAGGCATATGGGGTAATTTGCCCCTGGAAAACGGTGCATTTAAGTATGCTTTGTGGGTATCTCAGGAATGGGACAGTTTGGGAGTGCCCATAGGACTTCACGCTCTTGTATGTTCTAGCTCTTGCCTGGGTTAGGGCAGCATATCTTGGGTTGATTATTCTTCCAGCTAAATGCCAATTTCATTGTAATGCAATCACTGAATACCTTTATATGTATTTGTCTATCACTATCCCTGTGAATTGATTCAGTGGGGGGAGCTCTTTTTTACAGTGACTGGCAGCCTCCATGAAATCTTGTGATCTCATGTATGAAGAGACACCTTTACTCTAAGTCACCAAACACTGTTACGTTGGAATCATGAGGATGCCGGTGTACTAATCCTTCCCTGCTGTTAGGGAAGGAGAGTAAGGTTGGCTTCTTCACGCTTTTCTCTCATGATTTCTACTTCTCTCCCCACATTTAGCTAACTTTGGGGTTCTGAATCCCTCCCAAGCTGGGGATGAGTGAACATGGATAGAAAAAGGCAGCAAGAAAGTCCTCACTCACCTGACACTCCCCTGGGGCTTGGGGATCACCCTCTCTCTGGTCTTGGAAGGTGGGTGAAAAAGGCTCATTCTATCATGAGCGCTTTCATGGGCTCTTAGAAGACCCTCCTTCCCACCCCTAAACCCATATCAGTGAGAGTGTCTCTCCTGCACCCTCCCCCTTGAGAAAGGCAAATGCTGTTTTGCTGAAACTGATCACTTATTCATTCCGCAGACCCTGTGCATCCAGGTGAAGTTTCAGCTGCCACTAAGTAGGAGTAATCCGCTAGACACTTCTGCTAGAGGCACCTACGGCAGCCTTGGGCTGGCTCAGCTCTGTGCTGGCCTCTCATGCATGGCCTTCCGCAGTCCTTGACCCACACTCAAGTATTCTTGGTTCCGGAACTTTCAGCACCCACCCCCCTCCACATCCCTGTAGAAAAACAACCAGCCCATCTCTTGCCCTTTCGTTTTTCAGGTGAGAGTCAGATAAGCTCTAGACAGCGGCGGACAAACAGGAAGTTCGTGGAGCAGTCCTAGTGAAGCTGCTCTCCTTCAGTGGGACTTGAGGGACCAGTTCCTGCTCCTGCTCTCTCCGGAATATTTCCCCTTGATCTGTTACCTTGAACTTCTCTGACTAGGTTTGAGGTTAGGACTGTCTCCTGTTCTCCTGGACCAGAGACGGGATGGTTGTGATTCACAACAGAAACCTCTTCAAAGAAATGTTCTCTCCAAAAATCCCCTTCTAATCTCTAACTCTAGACTTTTTTATCCTTTGATGTGGTGGTGGCATCATTTCAGAGCCATTGAAAGGAGATCCTCGCCACTTGCCTTGAAACATTTTTCCTTCTTGGTCTGTCTCTCACTTTGGAATGTGCCTGTGCCAAAACGTTCATTTTAATTTCAGATAAACCATATATGTTATAACTAAAATGAGGTCCTTTCCCTCTGCTTCAATCAGAGCACTCTTTCTAGAGTACAGAGATGACCACGTGACTCTCCTGTTTAGCAACCCTCAGTGAGAGTTCCATGCAATGCTTGCAGTGTAATGAGGAAGATGTGGAGCACACAGTACACAGATAAACAAGTTGTTACAAAATTGGATGTGGAGAATGCTGAGGCAGGGGATAAATGAGGAAGAGGTGAATGGGAGGAGCTAGAGTCTAACCTCCCAGCTTTAGCACAGCAACATATAACCAAGAAGGTTTAAAGTATAAATTCTGATCCCAGAGTGTCTGGGTTCAAATCCCAGCTCTGCCACATACTATCTATTTGACTTTTCAGTGCCTTGGTTTTCTCATCTGAAAAATTGGAATGATAATAGTTCTTTCATACAGTTATTATGAGTATGAAATGAGTTATTATTCTGAAAATGCTTGTGAAAATGCCTGGCATTTAGTAAGTTTTATATAAAGGTTCTTAATGAAATATAAAATGCTACTGTCTTTTTCTACAAGACTTAGGCCTGACCCCCGACTGACTCAGAGTAACTCTTCATTATTCAGCTTTACTACAGCCCTTCTGAGAGGCTTCAAATGATCCTCTACATTCATTCAGGTCTCCTTTATGAGCTGTCAATGTATTATATATATATCAATATCACCACAGTTATCCCACTTGTATTGTAATTGATCTTTTCTCTCTATAGACAAGAAACACTGTGTTGAAAAGAAGGATCATGTTTGATTCACAGTTATATAACCAGAGTATCTGAAGCCCATTAAATATATAATACCCATTAAATTTAGACTTACAAAAAGCTAAGTTGAGTCTGATTGATTACGCCATCTAAGTATTTACTACACTGATCCAATATGTTGAAAATAGGATTCAAGTCAACAAATATTTATTGAGTGCCTTTCTGGGCAAATCAATATGAAAGATATAAACATGAATAAATTATGGGCCCTGCTGTGTTAGGAGCTTATAGTCGAGCAGGGAAGGCAGCCACATAGAAAGTAGTAAAACCAGGTGGGTTTTACAAAAATAAAGCCTGGGAGTTCCAAAGAGGATGGCTTTTGTTTATTAGTATTTCTTTTTAAATTTTTGTTTTAAAAGTGCAGTTCAATTTGTTTCTTTTTCACTTGTTATTAACATTTTTTTTCACCTTTTGAATACTGTACTAACTATGCCCTAAAAACAATTTCTTGAGTATATAGGTCACACAGAAATCAAAAGGCGATTTCCCAGAACTTCTTTTCCTTTTTCTAAATTCTGTTTTCTTATGTTTTGAATGAACCTAGATTAATTTGTATACCATTTGGATGGCAATGTTCCCTCTTTAGGATATCAGTAGAGCTCTCTTTCTTCCTTCCTGCTTCTTTTTGTTTTGCTTTTCTTTGACTTTACGAAATCAGGAGGTGGCAAAACTCCTGATAGAAAAGCTGGTTACTAGTACAGGTAGAAGAAAACCCCGATATCCTGGCACCCAGTACAATTCTTTTTTTCCATTATACCACGCTGCCTCTAGAATAATTTTAGACTATAGGAAGTGCAGTCCTGGGGAAGATATTTATAACAAGTCTCTGGCTCATTTAACATGCCGTTGTTTGGAATAGCCAGCTGCACACTTTGTTCTTGTCAGTAATAAATTATTTCCTGACAATTTGGTTGACAAACGGGATTCCAGCCCCAGTGATTTGCACACATCTTTTAAAAAATGATCAGGTTAACTGTTCTAAATAGCCTCTTTGTCCTTCACTCATCTTCTAGCATGAAGAGAAAGAAGATTCAAGATCTTCAGTGAGAGTGTAAATCATTCACACACACACAGGCAGAACTCTGTTTGCAGAACATTTAGGGGGAAGGTATCCTTTTATGAGCCTTTGTAATCCAATGGAGATTCTCTGAAAGCCACAAAATCTCTCCTCTGCCCTGAAACTAGTTAACTCTGCTTTTCTAACTTCCCAGGGGGCTAGGATACAAAGTATGTGGATATTTCAAATGCTTGAAAAGCAAAACAGAATCAGGAGGTGGGGGTGGGGAGGGGAATCTCAGGGTGGCCAATAAGGATTCTTTTACAACTCATATTTCTCTATTGAAAACTGAGATTTCTGGTCACAACAGGGCAAAGTAATTGATAGCAGCTGCAGACGGGAAGGTTTGAGCATGCATCTCCCCAGGCAACATTTTCTTTGGTACTCTCTATGGTATGTTGTAAAGTATAGCCGTTCAATATGGAACCATAATTTCTTTCCTTAGCTAAATGGACTAAACCAATTTATTTATTCATGTTTCTTCACAAAACTGGCCTTGTTCTGTATTCTTCCTTAGCCCACCTCTGGTGGTCATGACATTTGCCAGTCATCAGTGTAGGTGACGTTAGGCATACCCTCCTGGAAAGAGCAGAAAAGTGACTACACACAGAATAGAGACATGCTGGCTCCATCTTCACAGCAAACTGGCCTCCTGAAGTCCAGAATGCTTGCCCTGATTGGTAGGAGAAACCAGACTTGAAGGAATGGCTTATTTTTCAGCTCTCATTGTTAATAATAGCAAGATAGTGATCTTTGAGGTACTTGATGGTCTTAGAACAGGCAATAAACAAGTTGAAATTTAAGAGATAATAACTCAAGATGGCCCAAAAAAGGCCAAAGTATTTCCAAACTGATGAGTTAAAAGGAGAAATAAGTGTGATTTTCCAATATGGATCCTCTTAAAAAGACAGGTGTCTGATTTTTTTTCCATATAAAATATTTAAGAACGTCACATCTTTTTCCTTAGTGAAGAGTTCTCATTTCAGTCCTCATATTATGGTGAACAGAATGGAAAGGATATGAAAAGGCTATTAAAATAATTACAGAAGTTCAGGTCATAAATTATCTGCTGATTCAGCCTGTCAGCAGGTAAGTCAATTGCTTCAATGTTAAGACTAATTGGCTAGACTGGAGAACTGGCTATAAATGACTTCAGACATCTGGATCAGATGTAAGTCATCAGCTCAGCCAGTGGGATCCAAGCTGCTCTGTGTATTCCCTCATTTGAGGAATAGATGTTGAATATTATTGTGTTAGTAAAATTTTGTGATATCGTTTTGCCACTATGCTGCAAAGCATGGTGGGATAAAATCCATGCAATATTAACAACATGAGATAATGGTGACCCTTGGAATCTGGGTGTCTCATCTTAAAGAACATGACCTCATCAAATAATTAGCTAGTGAATGTTTACCATGGACTGGGTTCATCAGCTCACTAAATTAATTTTTTGTTGCTTTGCTCAAGAAAACTCATATGTAACCTGTTTTGCATGCTTCTTAAAGTACTTAATCTAAAAACTGTCATCTTATACAATATCCTTCGGTTGTGCCCCTTGTAATAACATAAGACCAAGAATAGTTCATACTTTGATATTGGCTTGTATGTATTTATGTATGAGTGAATTGTTTGAATATAATAGTCTTTTTTTTATAATAAAGGTTCTCCGGGGATCAGAAAAATGTAGCAGCTAGCCAAATGGGGAAATTAAGTCAGCAGCAAGGTACTCTGATTTAACCGCCATATCTTTGTATTTCAGTCACTTATCCTTTCTGTGGAAACAGTGCTACTTAGCTGAAAACAATAAAGCCAGGACCGCCAACAAAAGCCTACCTTACTCATTGTATTTGTCTTGTGACCAGCAAAACATTTTTAATGTGACAGTAGGCTTAGTTTCTTGTAGAATCTAGATAAAACTTTGTGTCTTTCACTTGAACTCCTGATAACTTTTAACTTCAACAAAATAATCGTTTGAACTTTCAGATTATATCATTGCCAAATATCTCACTTCATTCTGTGGTTGCCAGAAAATGAGGTGTTCTGCAAAAGTAAATTTCCTGAATATCTAAAACTTACACTTTTTTTCACTTGAAAACTTTAAAAAATATGATTATTTTTATTAGAAACATTTGTAATTATATTTGAAACTTCTCTGCTTTCTCAAACATAATAAAGAGCTTATTAAACAACTCTTTTTATGACTCAGGTATAACTATAAATGTAAATGTACCAATGCACTTATGGCCCATTAAATGTATGGAGAAGTTCTGGCTTTCAGCAATTCTCTGTATTATCTCAAGTTACTATATTTTATTTGTCTACTTTTAGTAGTTTTTCTGTGAGCTATTTATCCTTGTCATTGTTGGAATGCTTGCTCTCTTACTCAGCTCTATCCTTTTTCCTTTTACAGCTTCTAATCTGCCGTGGTCTAGGAAGTGCATAGCTAACATTCTTAAAGTTTTGTAAAAACAGGAGAAAAATGCCTTGCGAAGTGAATGGGTCACCCCACCTGAATGTCAGGAAAACCATTTCTGTTGCCCAGTTGGCCTTATTTTCTTACGTATTTGAGGGACAAAAATGATTTGTTTTCAGATGACACTAGCCTCTTTTTGTAGAAAATTCTTTGATACCTGCGTAGCTCTACCACTAATGTTCCAGGTGCTTTGAGATTCTGGTGAGTGTAGAATGAATATATTCATAATAATAACATTTGTATGTGCATGTGAACTGGACATCCTAGCCTACACTCTCAGAGTCTGCAGCGGGAGTAAAAGGTGTCCATGTCAGAAAAATGTCTGCTCAAAATGTTGACATGTAAATATCGTGGTGTATATATATTTTGTTTTAATACTAACTTAGCTATTTTTAGTTAGAGTGGTCCAATAAAAATCATCTGCTTATGTTTCTATTTACACATTCTAAAAGAAGGCATTAAGCCAAAATTCATTGGCAGAGGTAAGTAATAAGCTAAATGAAAATTGAGGATAGACAACTTATTGCCATATACAAGGACATAAAAATCTCAAAACCTTTGCAAGTGTGGGGGATTCCATGAAATAGGTTGCTGAGGTTGTTTTTTTAAATGTTTACTCACTTGATTTAAAATTTACCCCTCAGGTAGCAAAAGCAACATTTGATGTGTGTTTCTGACCTATTCACCCTTAATACAATAGGGTTTTAATAATAATAACAATAATAATATAATTACTATTATATTACTATTATATAAAAGAGCATTCTGTCCTAAAATCCTAGGATACTCTGATGTCTAAGGCATATCACAGACCTATTGACAAGTGTTTCTATTCTCTTATTTCTGATCCAGAAAGCTTCTTTAGTAGGTCACAAAGTAAACTTGAACTTTAATTGCATTTAAAATTAAGAATGTGTTTAGATGGTTATTAAAGTTGAAAAACAATGTGTGAAATACACCATTCCCCTTTTCAAATAGAAATTTTTGCAAAGTCATTAGTAGGAAAGTTGCCTTAGAAAAATATATGTGAATTTACATTCCTTTTCTTATTGTGTCAAAGTGGTTTATTTTTAACCTTTTCTATATTTTTTCTAAGTTGTTAACTTGTACCAACGTTGTTGAAATAGTTGTACAATTCCATCTGCCATGTGTGTGTGTGGTTGTGTGTGTGTGTGAGAGAGAGGGGCGGGGAGAGAGTTGGTGAGGTGGGTGGGATGGTTGGAATAGAAGGGGTCGGTAATGAAGGAGAAAACTGAGATTTGGAGGTATGTATATGGTGATGTGTTTGGGGTGCTTATGTCAACTTTGGAAGCTGATTACTTTCAACTTGGCTGACAACAATTACTTTTTCTTTTCTTTTCCTTCTTTTTTCCTCTTCATATTTCTTTTTTCCCCTTATTTTAAAAATATTACGAACAAGTCAAGAGGTCATAGAATCAAATTAACTATATTTGGTGGGAATTGCATTCATGTTACAATGAACTGTGAGAACAGTGAATATAGCCAGGTTTGGAGTTAGGTCTCAATTCCTGCTTTGTCATCACATACTGTAGTACCTTTACCTCTTTCCTGTTGCTAAAAATGAAAAGCAGTAAATACAGAGCTCATTTGCTCTGCCTTTTGCCATCTTTCAGTTTGTTATGCAATAATTTGGCTAATCGGGCAGAAAGTGATGGATTTTGACTCCCAGAAGAGAGGTGCTTATTATAATGTTCAACTAGATCAACTTTAAATATTAAAGAAGTGCCCTTCTAAAGCACTTTTCCTGACTTCTAATGCAATTCACTTCACAGAACATGAAAATAAGTCATCAAAATAAACTTCCTGAATTGTATTTGTGCGCTAATTCTCAATTTACTTATAAATATTATTAGGAGTAGTGCCTAAATGCTACCACATGTTAGGTCAGAATTTGTAGAAACAAAATACCATACACATCACAAATTTATGGAGTTAGTTACTTTTATCATCCTTATTTATTTCAACTTTATACTTCTGTTGTCTTATGAAGGCTATTCCCCTCTAAGGAACATGTGCTGTGTGCAAACTATTAACTCATTAATTCCTGAGGTCCTTATGTTTGTGGACACAACAGTTTATTTTTCTCTAGCTTTCTGGTTTTATAAATGTGGAAACTGGAAGACTTATAGCAGGAAATCTGTGCTAGAGTCCAAAATAGAATTCAGCTCTTTCAACTCATAGCACAGGGTTGAAGAGCTTAAGCATAGAAATAAATTATTGTTATTTGTGGACATGATCAATTATGATTAGAAAAATTTTTTTGACCTACCATTACTTTTAATTATTTTAAATTGCTTTAAAGCATAAATATAAATTTTGGTTTGGGAAAATATATTGCCCTTAAAGTAACAGCATTAAACTAGAATTCATTCAATGAAGTTAGTAATAGACTGGGAGAAAGGCACAAGTCCAATGGAAAACTACTATGATACTTGGTGAAAGAGAGGTCAGGGAGTTAGTAGAACCAAGAGAAACTAGTTCTGAAAGAAAGAAAAAGGAAGTTTATAGTGGCTTTTGGATGATATCTTTCAGTATTATTCTCCAGAGGCCTCTTAAACTATTTGGCATTTTCTAAAAATAATTTTCAAGTATATATGGTATAATGATATGTTTAATGACAGCTTGTTTTAAGATCATTTATGAAGTGTACATTACAAATACTCTTTGAGCATATGACAATAATAATAAAAAAACTAAAGTTAGCTGAACCTAACAATAATTTGACAAATACTAGTGAAGACTTTACTAAAACAACATTGACTTAAAGGGGACAGATAAAACTAAAGAAATAACAGGAAAAAGATATCTCAAATAGGTACAATTTGTGTCTATATCAGAATATCTTACTTTTACATGATATTTAAGCATTTTCTAAAACACGAAGGAATCCTTTAGGACTTCTTCAGCATTATTATTACTTTTTTCTTTCTTCAATATGCTTTGAGCCCTGGCCAGTTTGTTCAGTGGTAGAGCATTGGCCCAGAGGGTGTATCTTCCAGATTCAATTCCTGGTCAGAGCACACAGGAGAAGTGTCCATCTACTTCTCCACCTCTCCCCCTCTTGCTTCTGTCTCTCTCTCTCTCTCTCTCTCTCTCTCTTCCCCTCCTGCAGCCATGACTTGATTAGAGCAAGTTGGCTCTGGGTACTGAGAATGGCTCCATGGCCTCTTCCTCAGGCACTTGGAAGTGCTCAGTTGCTGAGCAATGAAATAACACCCAAGATGGGCAGAACATCACCCCCTAATGGGCTTGCCAGGTGGATCCTGTCAGGAGACACGCAGAAGTCTGTCTCTGTCTCCTCACCTCTCACTGAATTAAAAAAAATGCTTTGAATTCCAAAATTGCCATGAAAATTAGTGCTGTTATAGTCTTACTATATAAATATGTTCCCACTTATATAAACTCGCAAGTTAAGGGCAAATGACCAACTGGGCAAGGCATAAAGAGAACTCAGTGATTTTACACTGGGGAGAAGTTAGGGGAAAATAAGAAACTATTAATGATGCATTTCCTTTACTTGTATAGATCTTTACATGTATGAGATGTTAATTATCTCAACTGGGAAAAGTAAAAAATATTTATAATTATAAGAAAATGTGATGCAATAGTGGTCACTTTTATAGTAGAACATGACTATTGATTGTTTTTTAGAGACACTAGATTCAGTTAATTAGAGCTCAGTTTTGGATGGATGGCAGAGGTAGGGAGAAATGGGTAGTGAGAACTATACTGAAGGATTAATGAGAAATACTGTTCATTCCAGTGGGTCTCGATCCTGGCTGTACATGAGAATCATTTGAAGAGTTTTTACAAAATAGTGATGTCTCCCCCACCCTCCCTAATCCCCCTTCCTGACAAACACTCTCACTTTCTATATTCAGATTTAATTGAGAGTGGAAGAAAAAAAAAGAAAAAACAGTTGGCCCACCATATCCATGGTTTCTGTATTTGTCAATTTAACCAGTGGCAGATCAAAAATATGCAAAAAAAAAAAAAAAAAAAAGGTTGTGTTGTCATTGATGTGTATTACGTAGTTAGGCCTATGATGGTTGTGTCTGTACTTAACCTAGACAGACTTCTTTGCATGCCATAATTCCCAAAATGTACACAATAACTATTTATATAGCATGTACATTGTATTTGATAAGTAATCTAGAGATGATTTAAAGTATATGGGAGGATGTATGTAGGTTATAAGAAAATACTACATATTTTGTATGAGACTTGAGCATCTGCAATTTTTTGGTTTCTCTGAGGGGGGTTAGGGGAGTCCTGGAGGCCATCTCCTGCTGATACTGAGAGAAGACTATACCATCTTTGGGCAAGACTGAGGGAGCAAATTTTTAGTTTGTAAACTCTGGTTTGGTGACTAGTACTGAAGGTTGCTTAGAAATAGTGATGAAGGGAATATGATCAAGAAAATTATAATATAGAGGACATCAAGATATGAGAGATAATGAATAGACAGAAACAATGGGAAAAGAAGCATGTCTTTCTTAGTCAAATATGCCTAAGGAATTTGTGATGAGTAGAATGTAAGTAAATATTTGTAATCAAACTATCTTCTTCTATGTATAGATGTATAGTAGATAATTGGTATTTCTGGGATAATCTCCCCAAAGCCAGCTCTTTCACACTAAACTTCCAACAACGGACAACGTCCACTGTGCATTCAACCAGAAGACTCTGAAATTGGTATCAGACAAAGAAGGCCCTCAGGGATTCTCAGTAGGCCACAATATTCTGGATCAATTAAGTAAGAAGGGAACAAAAGGATTAAATTGGTAAGCCAATGGTAATAGTGTCTATGAGATTTCTACCCAGAAACAAAACAGTTCAAGAGTTATGCAATTTGAGCGAGGTTGCTGAGGAATTTTATTTTGCAAGATTTGTAACACTCTGTTATTCTGGCTGAGTCTACCACAACAACAATAATTTCAAATAGTGCAATGAAAATCTTTGTACTTTTTCTATGTTCCAAGCACAGAGCACTAGCCATCATTCTACAAATATATTAGGCCACACTACCTCTGCTCTTGTTGTTTCTCTTCTTGGAATGTCTTTGCCCTTTCAATACCACCTTTAAACCCTCACCCCAGAAGGCACATTCTCTGTAAACTTTCTGCATTTGATGAAGACAGTGTTCAGGTATGCTGTCATCCAGACACATCTTTAATATCACTATTTGTGTTATTCTGTTTGCTTACCAGTCTCTCCTTCTGGATAGACAGAGTAATTTAAGGAGAATTTATAGCCATTGGCTTTCAGAGTGTCTGTTTTTAATTGCCCTGGAAAGCTAATCCCTTTTTTTTGGACAACTAGAACCTCTAATGAGAGCTCACTAAATGCTTGTTGCATTAAACTGACACCCTTCGCCTACTTGGAAATCTTCCCTTTGGCCAGCCCTAGTGAAACAACTTTAGTTCTGTTAGTTGAGCCTGTCCTACGGTGTGTTTTTGTGTAACACACTGTACACAAAGGGGTGTATGAATCAAAATGAGAATTATATTAAAAATATGCTTTTATATACAGCACAGGTATTTGAAAGGAGAAAAAAGGGAATCTATAACATTTATTAGTGTCTCAGAGTACTCTAAGACCAAAAAACAGATGATAAAACACTATATAAAATGGAAAAACTAATGGCTTTCTCAATGAATTCTGAAGTAAGACAAGCATCATTACCACTATTGTATAAATATTGGAAAATAGAAGTCAAAATGTATTACCTGTAAGTAGCATTATGATAGTCTACCTAAGAAGAAAACTAAAATAATAAAGCCAACTGAAAGTTTACTAAAAGTATTAGAATTTAGAAAAGTGGCTAGAAGTAAAAATACAAGTTTAACTATCAATAGATTTTGTTTATATTATTAAAATCACTTGAAAACATCATGGAAAAATTGCAGAGCATCAGCAATAAAATATCTAATATATACAAATATAATATGAAATTTGTAAGGTATCAGTCAGGAAAATAATATAAATATAACTTTTTTGGAAGACAAAAATACAAAGCTATGTCATATTCCTTGGTAACTGAATCAATGTTGTAAAGATTCCAAGTAAACAATAATGAGTTATATTTTAACTTTCAAATTAGCAAAGCTTAAAAATCTGTGGAGTGACTTATTTCCTCTTATGTTGTCAAAAGGAATGTTACTACAACATTTTTAGAGGTAACTTAGAAATATGTAGCAAAATTTTAACATTTAATGCCTTAGTTCTGTTTTTAGAAATCTACTTTCCAGAAATATTTAATTTTCCCAAGTGATTGTAATATTATATATATGTTATATATGTATTCTATCATCTATCTATCATCTATCTATCTATCTATCTATCTATCTATCTATCTATCTATCTATCTATCTATCATCTATCTTATCTATCTATCATCTACCTACCTACCTACCTACCTACCTATCTATCTATTATATAAACTTCTCAAACATATGTCAATGGGAATTGGTGAATAAATTATTTTTCATCCATTAAATGAAATATTGGAGAGATGTTAAAAGAATGTGGCAGTGCTATACATAAAATAAAAATGATGTCCTTGATATGTTTACAAATATACAAAAGCAAGTTGAAACATACTGTTTGGCATGATTCTGTTTTTTTTTTTTTAAAATAGTGTGTGTTTGTGTATGTGTGTGTGTATGTGTAACAAAGCATGTAAAAAGGTCTAGAAGGGACTAGACTCAAAAGTGGTTACCTCTAGTAGTAGAAATTCAAGGGGTTACCATTGGTAGTAGAATTTCATATTTTACTTTGTCTATTGCCATAACACTTCAAGATTTTTACAATAATAATATATTTATTTTTTTAATCAGAAATAAACATGAATATATATTTTTTTCACTTTAGTCTTTCATCTCATGATTGCTGCAGCTTCATCTCTGTTTTTCCCATGTTTAAACTCTAGGACATAACCCTTTTAGACAAGTGCTTAGATTGTCCCTCAGGAGGACACAGCCGGCTTTCATCATTTCAGAGTTGAGCAAAGTTAATGATGGAGTTGACAGTGGTAATGACAAGAGAGGGCCCGACATATCCCTGAGTTTTTCATCAACTTTGACTGCTCTCTCTTCACTTCCTTTTTATCTTCTTCCGTAAGTGGGAGTTTTAGAATGTATGTCGTTCAAGTTCATTGAATTTGAAGAATATATACATATAAAAGGGAAAAGAGTCACACAGATACTTCTGTTTCACCAAAAAAGAGACATATCCTTTAGAGGGTCAATGCTAGGCAGAGGTTCTTTTAAATTGGAAATTAAAATTTCAAAGTTAGAGTTTTGCATCATAAGTAAAGAAAGATCCTTCCAGATTGAGGGAAAATTAAATTGAAAACATGAGATGTATATAAAGAGCCACAGTTGTTGGGTTTCAAAGTAGGTACTACCTTTGCAGGTCTCTAGATTTTTCATTAAAATGCTTTTTCAGAACTGTCTCGTCAATGCATAATGTACTGGGCAAAGAAAACGTTCTCATTGTTATCCAATTCTGAAGAACCTTGAACAAACCCCATCATTTCTTTAATTTTATTGCTGTTTTGATTGCATGACTATTTCAGCATTAAAGACTATTTCTGCTTTTAAATTCTCTAGAGATCAAGCTCACAATGAGTTATTTTAAAACACATTCCAAATATTTTATTTCTCCCAGCTTCATGTTGACAGGTACAATAGTCCCATCTTAACTTCTGTTCACACAAGAACACATTTTGAAACCCAATTAATAAAAGGTAGAGCTATGTAAGCTTTGCAGAGCCCAGCACCTGCTGAGCAAACTGTCAAATGTTTGCCACGGTACTTAGAGCTGTATTATGGCAAAATGAAAAAAGAAAAAAAAAAAACACAAACCAGGCATGGGAATGAAATTAAAAACTCACAATGAAATAGTTGATTAAGAAAATTAAGCCATTTAACACAGAGCCATGCCTCTGCCGCCTGGAGGAAGTCTTGGGAGGTTACTGGGGAACAGAGCCAGTTAAAACATTTGTCCTCTATGGCAATGACTGCTTAATTTTCTTCACAAAGGACTCCTCTGGCATTCATCTAAATTTTCAGACCCCCTTTGAAATTTATTCATAAGTTTCCTTTTTCCCAGTGACCCCAACATACTTGGTTCTGGGAAAGGGTCTGTCAACAAATGGCAGATCTGCACCTAACCCAGAATGAAGCCTTAGGGGTCCTGAGGCCCAAGTTTAGACAGCCCCCTCTTTAGGGGCTGCGGCTGCGCTCACAGTCTCGCTGGGCCAGATATTTTCAGTACTGGACTTTTTTTTTTTTTTAAATGTTTAAGGGAGGAGGGGGAAGAAAGTGTGATAATGGAGCTTTGAAGATATACTGATATTGAGCCCTGCCTCAACTTTTTCCTCCCCAAAACCTCTTCCAATTACTTTTATCCTTATACTACCGTTCTTTTGTTCTGAGTCTCTCCAGCTCCCAGGTCCTTAGCTGGCCTAGAGTCACTCTGTCTATCTTGAGTTGTTCTTGTTTGTTGCTTTAATCACTGAACTGAACTCACCAGCTAGACTATGAAAACACAGAATTCTAGGACTATTCCTTTCTTTTATTTATGTGATTTAATAGTGCCCAGTATTTTTCTCAGTAAGAAGAGGCAGCTCAATTAAGTAAACATATTAAATTAATTCATTCATTAATTAAAAAAATTACTTTGTCCGTGTTGAACTACAGAGGTTTTCTGGAAAGAAAGAAAAAAATTATAAAAACAAATGCAATCAGTAGAACTGTTTTCTTTAAGGAAGAACCTTTTCAATTTGATTTGTCTGTGAACTATTCAGTGCTCAGATTCAAGGGAACCTTTTCTAAGAAGTTAATCATTAATTTAGTAGGACAAAATTTTTGATATTTATTAGCAACAATTTTGGTGACATGACAAAGTTATGACATTTACTTGTTTAGAAAGAAACAATAACATGGTAATAATACTGCTCTATAGTTGGTGATTTATTTATTTATATCCCCCACATTTTTAAAGGACTTGGAAAGATTAAGATGATTAAGTAATATTTACCAATTAAAAACTGTGAAAAGGATGGTAACATAAGATTAGTTCCATAAAATGAAGTCAAAATTAAAACTAAATAAAAAATAGATCCCTTAAAGTCTTGCATACTTGCCAAAAATTTGGCTCTAAGCTACCTGGCAACCAACCTGAGAAAGATTAACTAGATTCGGTGTGTGATACACAGTATTTCAGACAGAAGTAGTGCAGTTTGCTCAGGAGAGGTGTAACGATTCTTAACACAAAGCCCAGACAGAGACTTTTTTTTGGAGGATGTTTATTGGGTTACATTGGTAAAATGCCCCATTTCATGACAATATCCTTAAGTGTGAACCAGGGTCAGTTTCATGAAGTATGTATATGGTATCTTTCAATACAAATGATCTTCACATCTTGTGGTGTTCAATGAAAGCAATTTTACTGGTATCTATCCAGTGAGTTCCACTAATATAACTTCCCGGTCTGGCTAAATTTGGGAAGAAATTTGAGAGTATCTGCCTAAAAGGAAGAACCACTCTATCAATTAAATTGGGCTTGTTGGTGCTATGATAACAGATAACCAGAAAATCTCAACAGCTTAAAGTTCTAATGTTTATTTCTTGTCCATACTATAATATTCATAGGTTGATAAAGGGGTTCTCTTCATGGTAGTCACTCAGGAACCCAGATATATAGAAGCTCCATGCTTTCATGGTTACAGAGACTGGGGAAAGAAACATGGTAAACCACACACTGATGCTTAGCACTTTTGCTGAGAACACTTGTGAAGTCTGCTGACATGTGATTGGCCAAAGAAAGTCAGCCATTGAGCCAGTCCAGTCTCCCATAAGATGAGCTTGTACAGTTTTTCCATGGGTAGGTGCATGGGATATTCTAAACAACAATGCATGTTATGACACTATGCATCTTTAACAAAAAACTCTAAAGAATGATTTTCTCAGCAGTTTTTTTCTAAGATTTTTGGGTGACAAACCCCTGCAAATTGCATTATTTCCTATTGACTCCTTGAAATGCAATGTTCTCTGCTGATAGTTAAAAATGAGAACTGTCTGTTTTCATGAACAGGCCAGCTGTGGGTAGGACTGACATTTTACCATGAAAATGTAGCAGCCATTAAGATCCCATGCCAGAATATTCTCCATAACTTAATACTATTTACTATTTTGACAACATACATCTTGCTTTTTTCCTTCTCTTGTTACAACATATTGTTAACTAGACACTTATACAATCATGTACAGACATAATGATTCATCTTTACCATTCTTTTCTGACTCCTCCCATCAAAAACATTTAGTGACTCCCAGTGGCATTGCTAGCATATTTGACACCTTGACTAGATTATTTTATAATATGCACCACCACCTCCTACCATGTAATGAAATTATTTGGTAGTGATTGGTAACCAACATAATTTAAACAAAATTTTAAAAACAACAATAAAAATGATTACAATTTTAAAGATTACTTAAATTCCTAGACTGTTTTCTGCGTTAACTAAAATTTATACTTTTCAAATAAAAATTTTATACTTGCACTTTGCATTTAATCAAAAATAGAAAACTCTACTGATCCCATAGAATGATAGAAGTGAAGTAATTCAAGTTCTGATGCTCTGTCTTAAATTATAGCTGTGTCTGCCCAAGGCAAGCTCAAGGATTCCCAGTTTACTCTTAGATCCACGTAGCTAAGTGTGGGTGTGTTGGGGCCAATTGTACAACTGGCAGTTGGGTCAATTAATTTCCATGTAGAACATAGTGTTTAGTAAAGGATACATAATAAAAATGTGATAATTCAAACTTTATAATATATTATTAAAAGTCAACATTAATGGCAGAAATCATTTAAGAGCAAGATTTACAAGAGATTTCTTTTAGAAGTATTTTATTACTTCATTGTTTAGAATTGTAGGCACAAGGTGATGACTAAAATCAGAATGACTCAGTATCATTATTGCTTTAAAATTCCCTATATACAAGATACCCCCTTATTCCCTGTACCTGGGACGACTGCAAACACCCGTATTTGGTCAACCACAAGTAACTCCTATTGTTGACGTAATTGAGTGCAAAGTGATCACCCTAATAAAGTTATTTATCATGTAGCCTCAGCTTCTTGTTAGCCTATCTGCCACAATCTCCAGCTTGAGAAAATACCCCATCACCTAAAATAGTGGAAATATTCTACTCTTAAACCCTCTTTCTTTTAAGAAACATGCTTCTATGTATTTGTTTATATTTCTCTCTCCAACAAGTTAAATGTAAAAAGCAAAGACTTTAAAGCCAGAATTTTCTGGGCTTGAATTTTCTTTCCACAGTTTATAACTTGTGAGACCTTGGGCAAGTTATTGAACACAGCTAGGCCCTACCCCCCACACCTAGAAAAGTAGTGATAAACACCTCAGTTACAGGTACTACCATGGGGACATAAAATAGACATGAGGTTGTCACAATAATTACCTTTCTAATCTTTTATCTTCCTTACTGAATTTAATGTATCCAACATTTTTGGAGCTTTGTTCAAAATAGGTCCTCATAGAACTTGAACAACTGAACAGAGTTGATTAAACATGATGGTATACAAGCTACAAAGGTACTGTACATGGTAGAGGCTCAGGTTCCAGCCCTTTATATAATTGCTTCAGCTGTGAGCTCTGAGTATCGTCATAAGAAGAAAATCTAGAATATTTCTCATTTGGCCTCAGTTCCTCTCATTCAGCTGTCAAAACAAGGTGTAGCAGAAGCCTAAGTGGGAACGGTGAGTGCCTGGGAATCTGGATGTGGCGTCCATTTCACCTTCAAATTGTCTTCGAAATTTGTACAGCTCAGAGGTCAGGAATGCTGTTGTCATCAGGGTTAGCAGTGTGTCCTGAATAAATACCAAGTTAGGAGGAAGATGACTCAGCCCTCAAAGCCGCCCAAACCTCATACTCCTCCGATATTTTAAGCAACAGAGAGTGGTAAGCAGCTGTTAGATATCTTTGCTTCTTTGTTCAGGCAAAGCTTAGCTTGTTCCATTCGGAAAGAAAATGATCATAGTTTCCAGCCCACTTAAAAATCTTTCTTAGAGCTGTGACAGCACACGTAGCCTGGACCATACAACTTAGCTTCATCTAGTCTCATTTCATTTTCTCATGATTTCATGATTTCAAGGGGTATTAAGCTTGTTGTGGGAAGAGATCATACCTTGTAGTCCTCTTATATTCTCTTCAAATTTAGAAGTTACCTTTGGGCCCATAATAGGTGGAACAGATGAACACTAGTTTCATTTGTACAGGACACTAAAATGAAGTTACTTCTACTTCCGTTCCTTCCTTTGAAATTCACCACAATCTTATAAAGTAATTGATGTTATCTCTATTTTACATGTCAGAAAACTAAGGTTCAGTGAAATTAAGTACATTGCCATATATCATATAATTTATGTAATGATTATATAGTAATTAGCAGAACCTGAATTTATATATACATATATACATATATATGTGTATATACTCTGCTCACAAAAATTAGGGGATTAGGGAACATGCAGGTACTCCAGGCCTTTCAGCCTTTTATTTAGTGCATTTTCACCAATGAAATAAAAGCTGGTTTTGCATCTCATTTGCATAATCAAACAACTTTCTTTGACTTGTCGTTTGCTTTTCTGATATTCTTGTTTAATAAAAAAATCAAATGCTTTTTTCTATTGCTTCATATTCATTTTGAAATATCCCCTAATTTTTGTTAGCAGTATATATATATGTGTATATATATATATATATGGAATTTATATAACTAAATCTATAAATCCTGCCTTAAATTTTACTGTATAATGAAAGCTTAATTAAAAAACTTAAAAAATATATTGAATTCTTTCCTAGGTATTGGATTCCTGTTTCCCACTTTCCCCCTCTTGTTCTGTAACTATAATATTATAGTTTTTGTAATTTATAAAGTTGTAGCTCTAGAACATGATTACTTTATTTATTCCTAGAAAAGTTTATTTGTGCATCTGTAAGGCAACATGGCACAGGAAAATTCCCAAGTAATAAGAAAACAAAAATTTATTTGTATTTTAGTTAATATAACAGATAGTCAGAGATTTCACACCATTTAGGGGTATTATTATTCATCTTAAAGATAAGGATAGGTGAGCAAGGGTTTGTAGTTAAGGAGCACAAAAATAGAGTAAATATTTAAATTGTTAGATCCATTTGATTCAGTCAACAAATAATTATGGAGTACCTGCATTTTCTGTCATGGCTGGTGAGTGGTTTTGAACACATTAAAATTGAGGGGAGTTCTGAGACTCCAGGAGTTCAATCAAGATAACCCAGTTTATGCGCTGAAATGATGCCGGAGGAACTCAAGAGCTACCTAGGTTTTTCATTTTGGTCTCGTGCTACATACGAATAACAAGTCTGAGATTGATGGAAGATACTTGCCTCAATTATTATGTTATGATTCATAGATTCCTGGTAGAGCATGTAATTGAGTATTTTGTCTTTAGCGGCTTCCTCTTTCAGTTATTGCTGGGATAGAGTAAATAAACATGTTATTTATATCAACAAAGTAATAATTTAAGCAAATTAAATGTTAAAACCTACTAAAACTGTAAAAGAACTTGAGTTCCAGTATGAGTTTAAGCACAATAATTTAGTCTTTATTTAGGAGATTATTGAGTATGATGTGCAAACATTTTATGTTGCTTTTATAATTAATGTTCTCAATAATTTACCACATCATTTTTATTTCATTCATGAAAACTATAAAGGATTAACTGTAAATGGATATTTGAGGATGCTGGCTTAATGGATCACCAAAGAGAGAAAGAGTCATCCAGAGTGTGATGGGCAGTAGGAGATCATTATTTTAGCTCCAGAGAATCTCTATTTTTATCTCCCAGATTAATCCTTCCATCACACTCACTGTGCATTAACCTAAAATAGATCACAGTGCTTTTCTGTTAAAATAATGCAGGGACATTTAGATTGATGATTACTGCTGCATTCAAGGTTCTGTAAATAATGATAACATTACGGTCTAGCACATTATATAAGATCACCTAAATTATAAGTAGAAGATGTATCATGTCATGGTCAAGTCTAATATATATAATTTACAAGCTCAATTTTTACTGTCATAAGTATCTGTTGAAGAGGGCAAGCATAATCACCCTTCTTCAGAAAAAGATGTGAAATCTGTGTCTTTTTCCAAATCTAGAGTTTAAGATATTGTGCAATCCAAAGGAAAATCCCTCTCAAGGGGAAAAATTAAATAATTTATGATCACCTCCTCCTACTAGATCTCATTAAGCGCATTTTGTGAGCTAGTATATGTTGGACATAATGCTGAGTATGATGATGTTGGTAAGAGTGGAAACAAGTGTTGGACATCAACCTTGCTCTCACTGTGATCACTGACTCACTATAGAAAGGCAGCAGTCTGTCTTTTTCTTCTGGTACAGAAGTATCCTGAAGTGTTATTAAAAATTCTTTCGCCCTGGCCGGTTGGCTCAGTGGTAGAGCGTTGGCCTGGCGTGCAGAAGTCCCGGGTTCGATTCCCGGCCAGGGCACACAGGAGACGCGCCCTTCTGCTTCTCCACCCCTCCCCTTCTCCTTCCTCTTTCTCTCTCTCTCTTCCCCTCCCGCAGCCGAGGCTCCATTGGAGCAAGGATGGCCCGGTCGCTGGGGATGGCTCCTTGGCCTCTGCCCCAGGTGCTAGAGTGGCTCTGGTCGCGGCAGAGCGACGCCCCGGAGGGGCAGAGCATCGCCCTCTGGTGGGCAGAGCGTCACCCCTGGCGGGCGTGCTGGGTGGATCCTGGTCGGGCGCATGCGGGAGTCTATCTGTCTCTCCCCGTTTCCAGCTTCAGAAAAATACAAAAATAAATAAATAAATAAATAAGAAAAATTCTTTCATTTATCTTTAATTTTATCCTCAAATTCCTATGCTTTGTTTTTATTCTCTAAAAGTTACCCTTTCTCATAGTTATAACTGTTCATCTTTTAAATATTTCTTTCTCTACCAAGACAGCTTTATCATTTCTAATCTCATCTGTCTGGGTTTTTTTTTGTGGTTTTTTTTTTTACATTTTTGCTAATTTTCTCTACCTAACCAACTTTGGACTTCACCTTGTTTTTCCATCTGTTATGATTTTTGCAAGTCTCCAAACCTTCTACCATCATGACCTCTTGGGTGCATAGAACTGAGTTATTCTTTCCAATTTATAGCTTCTCGCACATTGAGAAAAGACTTTCTCTTGTTTTGTTATATTCTTTAATCCATTCCTCTACATCTGTTCTTTTATAAGTAACCATTAATTGTATAGTATATGAGGTTGAACGTTATGCAACTAGCATTTATGTAAGTAAAAACTGTTGATTACCTGCAATTTCATATGATTTAAACAAATGTATTGCCAATTCACATTTGTTATTAATTATATGTATATAATTGAAAAATATCCAATGTTTTATGCTTATGTGTACATCTCTTACTTGACCATGTAGAGCCACCTATATCAGATTCCAAGTCTATGTAAACATGGAGTTGTTCCTGGGCTCTGTATTCTCTTCCACTGGTATTCACTCTGCACAGTCATCATGAAATCCATGGCTTTGCTTCTTCCCTGATGTTGTTTTAGATATTTATGGGTCTTTATAGGTCTTGAAAATAGATTTTAGCTAATATTTAGCAATCAACCCTTTAATTTTAAAATAATTGCTATTTTACTGTCCATCTCTTAGTCTGCTCTACTGTTCTTTATAATTTTTCAACCGTATATTTCAGATCGTCTGTTGCATTTTTACATTGACAATTTTAATTTTAATAGCCAAGATCTCTATCTTGTTTTCTGATTGTTCCTTTGTAACAGCAACTTATTCTTGATCCAGGATGCAATATCTTCTCTTATCTTTTAAACAATAATGATGGCTTTATTTGTTTCTTTGTTTCATTTTCTTCTCTTTTCAAAGTCTCTTTTTCTGCCAATTTGCTTCTCATCTCTTTTGTGCCCAATGCCTGGCCATATTTAAGAGTAAGGCTTTGTTGGCCCTGGCCGCTGGCTCAGTGGATAGAGCGTCAGCCTGGCCTATGGATGTTCCTAGTTAGATTCCCAGTCAGGGCACATAGGAGAAATGACCACCTGCTTCTCTCCCCCTCCCTCTCTCCCTTCTCTCTCTCTTCTCCTCCTCAATTGGTTTGAGTGTGGCCCTGGATGCTAAGGATAGCTCGGTTGGTCCACGTGTGTCAGCCTCAGGCACCCAACAACAGCTCATTTTATACAGCATCTGCCCCAAATGAGGTGGCCTCTTGGTCGGGGCTTATGCGGGTGTCTGTCTCACTATCTCCCCTCCTCTCACTAATAAAAAAAAAATAAAAAAGAAAAAAGAAGAGTGAGGCTTTGTAAAGCTGGTTAGAAGCTCTGTGTGCTCATGATTGTAACTTCTCAGTTGCGGGCTTCGCTGTAGTCTGAACTGGCTAGATTGCTGGGGAGTCTCTCCTCTTTGTTTTATTTATTTATTTTCAGAAAAGAGTCTCTGAACTCCAACCTCGTAAGGCTGTCCGTTAGCATCTTGATAACTGAGTGAGGAAGAGGAACAGAGATCTCAGATGTATAGTATGTGAATTTACACCTAATCTCACTGTTTCAGTATGGCATTTGCTTATTTATTTTCACTAGATTTGGTGTCCCCCCAAAGTCAGGGAATTTTTGTTTTACCGCCTCTAGAGAATAAGTGTCCAGTTCTTCTGTTGGGCATAGTAGGAATTCTGACAGAGTGGAGGACAGTATCTGGACATTTGTTTCATAAACAGTTTTAATCAGTCTGTCTTTGTTTTTGTTTGGCTCTATTTTTACCCACTTTTAGAGGTGCATGGTGCTGACAACATTTGAGTGTTAGGTTTTGTGAGACAAATGAAATAGTTTCTCAGGTTTCTCTGTTACCGGTTTAGAAGTCTCTTTCTTAGGTTGCAAAGTCATTTAATACACATTCTTTTATTTTTCAACATCTGAATTTTTATTGCATTTCTTTCATCTATGTTCTCTTTGTCCTCATAGACTTATGCCTCAAAAGGTCCCTTCACCATTGTTTTACTGGGCTTCTAAGGATGTGGATTAAAAGACATACATCAAATCCTCATTTAAAAGTGGAATTCCTGCTGTTACCTTTTATTATTTCCTTATTGTTTCCTTGTTTTACTTGGTCACTCTTTTTTGGTGCTTTGAGTAATCATTTAATTCATTTGTTTAAATATTCCTTGGTTTTTAATAAATGCATTTAAAATTTTTCTTTTAGTACTATTTTACTTCCATAATTTGACCTGGAAGTTTTCATTACTATTTAACTAGTTTCACGGTATTTCTGTTTAACCAAATCATTGCTTTAATATGTTCAATAGTTTCTAGTAACATGGAATTTTGAAAGCTATCACTTACTGGTTTCTGATTTCATTGCATTATGATAAGAGACAGAAGGCTATATGATATTGATTCTTTGGAATTTATTGAAGTTATTTTATGGCCTATTTTATGGTAGATTTGTTTGGGGGGTAATCCATGTATACCTGGAAGAAAATTGTGTTTTTTCTGTTTGTTGGGTGAAATGATTTCCAGATAGCTATAAATCAAGTTTAATCACCCTCAACACTTTTTTATTCTTGGTGATTCTTTATAACTGCTTTGTCCTTCATGGTTCCTCATTCCTTCCTAAATCTGAAAGCCTCCCTTTCTTGTGTGGCATCTGTAAGATTTACAGAATGACCTAGAAACTTCTGCAAACAGTGATTTTTTAAAAAAAATTTATTTATTGATTTGAGAGAGAGTGAAACATTGCTTTGTTTTCTACTTATTTTGCATACATTAGTTGATTCTTGTATGTGTCCTGATCAAGGATCAAACCCACAAACTTGGCATATCAGGATGATGCTCTGACTAATCTACCCAGCCAGGGCATGCAAATAGTGATTATCCATTCTGTGAGTTTGTCTGATCCTGGTTCCATTGTATTAATACAATGCAATTTTAGCTATTCATCTTTTTCTGTCTAGCAAACACAGGCGGCCCCTGCTCATTGTCTTTACTCTTTATATTTTCTGTTCTTATTTTCCTGGTATATTTTCAGAGCAGCCTCAGCTTCATACACAGTAGTACATTAGAGTTCATTTTACCAGTATTTTTATAATTAAATTAGATTAAGAGATGGTTATTTCCAGATGACTCTTAATGTTATTAAATGAAATAAATTGTCACAGAGAGATAAGGGTACTTTAAAGAGACTCACATCAAATATTTTTATTTTACAAGTGGAAAAACTGAGGCCTAGAGAAGTTAAATGACTTGTTTAAAATTCCACAACTAGTTAATCTGGTTAGTTCATCTGCTTAGTTAATGTGGTCTATTAACACTTTTGTCAACTTGACATTGAGGATAAAAATGCCTTCACTAAATGATAAAATATGATAATATTTGTGAAAGTACATTTTAAACAATGAAGTGTTTTTCAAATGTAAAAAATAAAATTATAGTTTAGCACAACTTTCATGATAGGTAAATTCTTCTGAATGCCTAATGCATATATTGACCAATATCGTTATTAATATGTATCAGACACATTGTGAGGGTGTGCTGTTTCAGAAATGATTAAATGCCTGGTCTTTCAGGACTTTCTGTTTAAAAGAGAAGACACAAATGTAAAAGAAAAACCCAATAGAGTGAGGCAAGTATTTTAAGAGAAGAAAGCTAAAGGTCAGAGATTATCTAGTGAAGTAGTTAGTGTTCACCTCTCCCAGTAAGGCAAGCGAGGTTTCAAAGAGGAAAGATCGTATTCTCTGACCCCTCTGAGTTAACATTGTATCTCCTGCTTTTTTTTCTTAAGTGAGAACTAGGGAGGCAGAGAGACAGATTCTCACATGCACTCTGACGGGATCCACCCAGCAAGCCCCTTATGGGGCAAAGCTCTGCCCATCTAGGGCCATTGCTCTGTTTCTTGGCAACCGAACTATTTTAGCATCTTAGGGAAGGCCATGGAGCCATCCTCAGCATCTGGGGCCAACTTGCTCCAACCAAGCCCTGGTTACAATAGGCAAAGAGAGAGAGAGAGAGAGAGAGAGAGAGAGAGAGAGAGAGAGAGATAAGGGAAAGGGGGAGGGATGAAGAAGCAGATGGTTGCTTCTCCTGTGTTCCCTGCCCAGGAACTGAACCCAGGACATCCATACGCTGGGCTGATGCTCTACCACTGAGCCAACCAGCCAGGGCCATATCTCTTGCTTGAAAAGACCATTTCTCCTCTGTTTTCAGGCAAACATTCAGTAATATAAGTCCTACAGTATTTCCACAGAATATTGTAGGAGTGGACATGTGGTAAAAAATAAGGTTTCAGAGTTAAGCTGCCTTTGGTTTTTTGGAAAGTGTATGAATCATATATTTTACAGAAAATGAGGAGCCATTGGAAGGAAATATTTATGCATAGTACTAGTGACACCTTGGTATGTTGAAACATCATTGGTATATTCCCTCATAGACTGGATACATTTGTTTATTAAACGTTTACAGTAAAATGTTTTATTATTGTTAGGCTTAAGGTCCCTATTGCCTGACCAGGCGATGGCACAGTGGATAGAGTGTAAGAATGGGACACGGAGGACCCAGGTTTGAAACCATGAGGTCGCCAACTTGAGAGTGGGCTCATCCGGTTTGAGCAAGGTTTACCAGCTTGAGACCAAGGTCACTGGCTTGAGCAAGGTGTCACTCACTCTACTGAAGCCCCCGGTCAAAGCACATATGAGAAAGCAGTCAATGAACAAAAAACTGATGCTTCTCATCTCTCTCCCTTCCTGTCTATCTGTCCCTTTTCTGTCTCTGTCATATACACACACAAAAAGTCCTTATTACTTCTATTCATGGAATTTCCTCATCCAAATATTATCATTTTCCTAATGAGATGTCTTATACTATCATTTCTTTTTATTTTTTATTTAGTGAGAGGAGGGGAGGCAGAGGCAGACTCCCACATGTGCCCTGACCAGATCCAGCCACAAGCCCACTAGGGAGCGATGCTCATCCCATTTGGGGCATTGCTCTGTTGCTCAGCAACTGAGCTTTTCTTAGTGCCTGAGGCAGAGGCACTAATAACCATCTTCAGGTCCCAGAGCCAACTAGCTCCAATCAAGCCATGGCTGCAGGAGGAGAAGAGAGAGAGAGAGAGAGAGAGAGAGAGAGAGAAGCGAGAGGAAGAGAGGTGGAGAAGCAGATGGGCAGTTCTCTTGTATGCCCTAACTGGGAGTCAAACCCAGGACATCCACATGCTGGGCTGATGCTCTACCACTGAGTGAAATGGCCAGGTCCTATACTATCTTTTCCCAATGAGATGCCAAGAATCCAGGTAGGGAAGAAACTGAGAAAGTTTGTGAAGACCCTGAGAAGAATTTAGGGGAGTCATTTATGTTTCCTAGACTTGTCAACCTCACAGTTTTCTCCAAAACATTTTCTTTATATATGATTTCTTTTTCTCCTTCCTTCTTCCCTTTCTTTTTTTTTGTGTGAGCTTTCTCTTTCTCTGCCCTAAACTATTTTTTTCTTCTCTCCCTCCTTTCTTCCCTCCACCTTCCTCTCCCTCCCTCCCTCCCTCCCTCCCTCCCTCCCTCCCTCCCTCCCTCCCTCCCTCCCTCCCTCCCTCCCTTCTTTCCTTCCTTCCTTCCTTCCTTCCTTCCTTCCTTCCTTCCTTCCTTCCTTCCTTCCTTCCTTCCTTCCTTCCTCTCCTTGTTCCATCCCTTCTTCCTTCCCTTTCTCCTTTTTCATTTCTTTCCTTTCTTCAACACAGAGCATGATTCTGTATTTTTGTTTCCTTCTGGTAGGTATTTTTGGATGAAGATGAGGATACAACAACTCACACTCTTTATCCATTTTTTTTTCCACTGGTAAACCCAAAACTATCTACAGCTCATTCCAGGCTTGGACAGAGTCAAAATGCTAAATGCCTTGATTTCATTAGTTTACACTCGACTTATTTAATGAGGAGAGGTCAATTTTTAAGGAATAAAGTAATTTTTAACCCAAGTAATTGCTTTTCTCAATTACTAATCCAAAGATAATCCACAAACAATAAATGTTGAAAAGTCAATAATTTTTCATGGAGGTTAAAAAATTGTTTGAATTTACATTATATAATCATACATCCACTGAGAAGGGCAGCCTTTAGTTTGTTTTGGTAATACTCCGTGTGTTTCTATTGTTACATTCAAATGGTAATAGTGACTTGGTTATTGTTCTGAGTTCATATTACATTATACAATGTGGTTTTTTTTGCATTGTTAGAAATTTGTGTTATAGTTTTTTATTTCTAATTTTACATTGTCTCTTTTCTTTGACTTAATCATATTTGCATTACAATACCAAAGGGGAAAAAAGTAGGTTTATTTCTCTCCAAAATAACTTAAAATTACATATCATACAGTCTAAATTGTGAATAAATGTGTTCATTATTTTCAACAAGCTTACTTTAATATTTTTCAAGGTTTAAAAATAAATTTTTTTTTTTTAAGTTTAGAAAGTCCAACAGTCTGTCCTTGTGTATGAGTATGGAGGGGGAACTCATAGTACTTTAGAGTTGTTAAGTGATTAATATTACTTTTTGTTGCCAACTTGTGAGTGGGCAGAACCAGACTAGAACTCAGATCTCAAGAGTCCTAAGATATTGATCTCTCGCCTCCACTGTTTTGCCCTTCCTATAATTAGCATAATCAATTGCCTTGATCTCTGAAGGTTAAGTAAAATAATCTCAAGGTTTGAATGTAGTCTAACATGAAAGTTGTGAAGGTACAGATCAGCCTTGGTGAAGAGCAATAAAAATTTTGTAGTCACAGGTAGCTCTTTTGTGACTGTTTGGGCATCAAGGTATAAATTATGAAGTTTACACTAACATATCAACACAAAATTTTTTTTTTAATTTATTTTATTTTATTTATTTATTCATTTTTAGAGAGGAGAGAGAGAGAGAGAGAAGGAGAGGAGAGAGAGAAGGGGGGAGGAGCTGGAAGCATCAACTCCCATATGTGCCTTGACCAGGCAAGCCCAGGGTTTCGAACCGGCGACCACAGCATTTCCAGGTCGACGCTTTATCCACTGCGCCACCACAGGTCAGGCTCAACACAAAATTTTAAACAAAACTACAAAATATGTTATTTGATCAAAATAATTTTGGGACAATTTATGGGGTTGGATTACCCAATCCAACTCGCTCAATAAATTAAATATAACAATGAAGCGCATTTTCTTTAGATCATAAAAGGATGGAGATGGAAGTGTCTGAGATCATTCATTTATGTCACTTGCTTGAACTATGATAGCACAAACCTTTTTCAAATAGATGGATATGTATCCAGTTTTGAGAAGAAGCCATAATCCTGTAAAATAAACTTTTCATTCAGTTTCAGTTGATCCTAAATTAAGCTCTTGTACAGATTAGTAAAATATGGTCTCTGAATTTCTACAGGGGCTTTAAAATCTGAAGAATGATGTTATCAGTACATATTATTTCAGAAAGATTATGATAATGGTCATAAAGTACATACTTAAAAAGAGGTTCTGAGAAACGAGAGCGATAAAGGGCATCTGCAGCCTAGGTGCATCAGGTAAGGCTCCCTGGTGCAGGCACTACGATGAATGGACATTTAAGGATGGGTAAGAGTTTATGAAGGGTGTGAGGTGAAAGGGATTTGGGGTAAAGCACATGTGTGGAGCAAAGGCCTGGAGTCTCTGGAGTGTGTGACCCAATTAAGGAGGGGACACAGATCACAGGTCAGAAAGTTCTGAGAAGGCACTGGCCAGTGGCTGAGTGGATAGAACACTGACCCAGTGTATGAACATCCTGGGTTCAATTCTTGGTCAGCGCACACAGAAGTGACCATCTGCTTTTCCCTTCCTTTCTCTCCCCCTTCTCTCCATCTTCTCCTCACAGACAGTGGCTCAATTGGTTTGAGCATGGCCCCAGGTGCTGAAGATGGCTCCGTTGGAGCGCATTAGCCTCAGGTACTGAAAATAGCTCAGTACTCAAGCATTGGCCTCAGAAGGGAGTTGTTGGGTGGATCCCGGTCAGAGGTGCATACAGGAGTCTGCCTCACTATCTTTCTTCCTCTCATCTAAAAAAAAGAAAAGAAAGTGCTGAGAGGTTAGTCTGCACAGGCATCAGGGACAGAATGGAGACAACCGTAACGGCAAAGTGGGAATTTATAAATTAGTCTATAGGACAATTCTGGTGATTGATGCATGCTTTTGAACCAGAGGAATCATATGAGAACCATACTTTAGAAAAAATAATCTGGCAAATGTATGTCAGAGATTGAAAGGAGTATGACTGGAGAAGGGAGGGCAAAGCAAGGAGAGGTGATAGGCGGTGATAGAATGGGTTTGGAGGGAACTAGTTAAAGGCAAGAGATCTCCTTGACCAGCAATTGATTTGATAATGGCAGAAAGGGTAAAGAAAACAAAGGCCCCTCCTCACAGTGTTTCTGTCTGGTTGATTGGTAGGTAGCATGGTGGCTCCATGGGAACAAAGAAGTCGGAAGAGGAGCATTTGGTGTAGGGGTGAGGGTTGTGGATGGGGAATGAAAGATGGCTTTACATCTGAACTAAATGCCCCATGTCAGCTTAACCTACTGGACACCTAAAGAACTTAACACGCGACCTTGGTTTTTCACTGGGCTTATATAGATTTCTGTGCCGCCTTCTGCTTACCGTCTGTATTTCAGGAGCATGTGCTCACTAAAAAATAACTAGGCTCATCTTGCAGTGTGGTAACAACATTACAAATTCCAGAGCTAAAAAAACAGCATCCACAACAACAATAGCAATAACATCAACAGAAATCAAAACAAAGGTAACAAGAAAATAGAACAAGAACAGGGATTTTGCTGTCTTCTGTTGCTCCCCATCAAAAGGCACACTCACTACTCATTATATTGCTTCCCGTGTGCACAGTGACTCCACGCCAAACTCCAGCCTGCTCAGGGTCAGGGCTTGCTGGGGGTGCTGCCTGCTCCATTGTGTGTGCTGCACTGGGATCAAAGCATTCTTTCTCCTTCCTCCTCTACCTCTTCTCCCTCCTGCCTGTCTGCCTTCTCCTGCAGGGGGTCAGGCTGGCCACATTTGCACGTCTCAGTGCATAGCCCTTTTATACAAAGTTTTCTTTGTTAATCAGGAGAAGTAAACGCAAACCCTCTCTATGTACAATGCACCGCCTTGAGAGGAAGGTGTGACAGTGATATAATGACCTAGTGAATTTTCAGACAAGGATCAAAATATCTTGGTTTTAATTTCCAGAGATAAGTTAGTACATTTGAGTTGCGTGTGTGTGAGTGTGCACTGTGGAGATGTGCATCTTTTTGTCCGCATTCTTCCTCTGGAAAACAATGTCACTGCGCAAGAGAGTTCTTGAATTTTCTTCTCTCCCTTGTTCATACGTGACTCAGCCTTTATATTTTGTGTCAGTGCAAGAAAGTTTTGTTGTTGTTGAAACCACAGGATATGTAATCTATGCCTTTGGTCAGTCAGTGAGCTTTAATCCCTAACTTTAGCATGCCCTTCTTGAAGTCCCAGACTAGGGTCTAGAGGAGTGTGGGGTTGTCTCCTTGTTGTCAGTCATGAAGCCAGATTGAACAGAAACATAAGCAATGCCCTCCATCACGTTCCTCTGCAAGATATTAATAAAAACACAGTGGCTGTTTGTTCTCTTTTTCACTGTGACTCTTGCACCAATCTAGCAAACAGTTGGTAATCACTTAATTGAAAGAAAGGTCCTTACAAGGTGGTCTTTTGAACATCCTAGCAAACTTTGAGTGTGGCTTATACTTGAAGACATTTTTGTAGGTCTTTATTAGGTAGTTATTAAACATTTAAGAAAAAAGATGTAAAATGAAGAGGTCTGTGTTCTGTTTTATTTAATTTCCCCCGTCTTTTGTTAACATAGTAGCACCAAGAGGATGGTCGCTTTATTTGACCTCCTCTCCATGGGAATAGTAACTATAATGGGTTTAATTAACTATGTGGTATTGACGTAATTAGTTTTCCTGGTGATTATACTTTAATAAAAGCACTTCATTTGAGATGCATTGGTGTTCTGCAGTGGCCGAGCCCTGTGCCTATATTTCATAACTGTCTAGACATTGGCATCGTGCGCATATTTTACCAACAGCCCTGGAGAGAGGTTATCTTGCATGGCTTAAGGTAATTGGGAACTAATGATTTTGCCCCCTGGTTTCAGACTTGCGTGCGGCAGAGAGCAGAGAAACTGTGGGGGAGAGGTAGCAGCTCATTTTATGTAAACTGAAAGGGTGGGGGAAGGGCTGTGTTTTGGAAACCATATGCTCTTAGGAACTGTTTCTCTTTAAGTTGGCAATCAGAGAGACAGTCACACCAGAGGGAATTGAGGGTGTTTAATCTATGGGTGGACTGTATAAATACATTAAAATCAATGTACACAGTGTATAGAGACACATGCTCATATTAACAGGAATCCTGGCTGTTAACAAACATGCAGTCCATTTTGGTATTAAAAGTAGATCACTGCTTAAATTTGGTCAGCAGGTGACTGGCAATGTCCCTTTCACACGGCGCAGTGGCTAATGAAATCAGACTGTGTAGAAAATAAAATAGGGCAAATATAAAAGAAAAAAACATATAATGCAAGAATTTCCATATGAAAATATCAATAATAATATCACAAGAAACTCCAAAGAAGACGAGAACAAAAGCAAAAAGATTATCTAGCTGTGCTTGGGCCGTCCACAACAAAACATCCTGCTTGAACCCCCTTAGTCTCCTCACTATTCAAACTTGAGTAATGGAGGAGGAGGAGGGGGAAGGGAGGGGGTGGGGAAGCGAACGGCGTGGATAGGCAGAGGGCGTTCAGAAACCTAGCTGAAACAGACTCTGCTGAGACAGAATAGGTTCGGCTCACACTCTCCTTTGCCACAAGAAGTGCTATTTGTTTTCCAGTCTGTTTTATTTGACTCTTCTTTTCTCAGAGATGTGCTTTCCCTTGTCACCTCTTCCTGCAGCTCTTTATCCTGCAGAACCATGCTGCCTGGCCTCCACGGTCCCTGTCTAGAGGCACACACGGAAGCCACTGCCAGCCTGTGGCTGCTGCCTGACGCAGCACAGGGAACACTGTGGGTCATCCTCACAGCCAAACCCCTAAACAAGCACCACTGCAGAACCGAACAAATGGATGCGAAGTGCCTGGGTGGAGGTACCTGCCAACAAGACTTGTCCCTCCGCCACCAGGGATGCTCCGGCAAAAGCCTCTATCCCTCATTAAATCAATAAAATCAAGTGTCCTTTATTTTAAGCCTCTGCACTGTAATCCAGTCGTGAGCAGAGGGGCCCAGGCATTCCGTCTCATTGTTTCAAAACAGATCATTGGGTTGGAATTGACAAAAGGTTCATTGCTTTACCTTTGTGGAAATGTCAGTAAAAAGGCAGGTGCTAGGCATTCGGACTCTCTTGCTCAGTAGAAGGAAAAAAGGAGAGAGTGTGAGCGTGGGGAGGGGGGATCTGTGACAGGCTAACTACATGTACTGAAGCTTTCTAAGACATTTTGTTTAGCTTGATATTGTGCAGCAGTGAGGAGAGAGGTGGAATCTATTGTGTGCCAGCTGCATGAATCACCGGATTGAAGTCTAACAGCCTCAGATCCTCTTTTATACAGTAGAGGGGAGATTAAAGCAGGGAGCTCATATGTCACAAAATAGAGGTACAATGCAGTTCTGGCTTGCTTAGTGCACTCAGCCAGCATTTGATCCAAATTTAGCCAAAGGGAAGGAACAAACGTGTGCTGCTACCAGCCAGGGAGGTGACAAATGTGGGCTGTAACATCCAAAATTCCTTTTCTGTTTCCAAAATGTCATCTCTCCTTTGTCAGCTTCATTATGATTGAATCTATGGATAGTCACAGACCAAATGGAAACAAACAAAAACACCCAGACCCCTCGCTAAATTATTCTCCACCTGCTTCTTTCTAAGCTGTGTAATTGATACAGAGTTTTCCAGCCAGGATTTAAAACTGCATTTATTTAACAAGTATTTGCTGAACGTTACAGTATATTTTATAAGTTGAAAGGGATACAGGGATACACATGGAATCTAACTTCCTACTCTCCAAAAGCTGACAGGCTGCTTAAGGAGATAAGATGGGCAGGCAGACAGACATCTGTGTGCGACAGACAGACATCCGTGTGCAACACACATACTCTGAGGACCCGAGGCAACAGAGCCTTTTGTATAATGACTGAATATGGTGGCGTGAACAGGAAGTGCTCTAAGAATTCCGAAGTAGTAAATTTTGAGCTAAAATTTTTGAAAACAGAGAATGGAAACAATTGTGTTGGGAATACTAAGCCCTTTTTAAGATATCTTCCACGAGCTACGTTATGTAACACAGTGTGTGTACATCGTTGTGTTACTACCTTCCCCACTTAATAGACAAGAAAACAGAAGACCAGACAGATCCTTGTCCAAAGTCACTTAGTTAGTAAGAGGCAGAGCAGGCATTTAAACTCCCAAACTATTAACGCTTAACCACATCCCCCACCTGCTTGGCTAAATAAGTGAAAGTGAGAAACTGAAGGAGCAATCAACCTGGCGTCTCTCCCCTTCCCCCTGTCTGAGTAAATTCTCCATCTGGCCTCCCTGAAACTTCCAGGCCTTTATCAGTTTCAACTGAATAATCAGCCCTGTGCTCTGTATTTAGATTTCTTTCCCTGAAAAGACTTCATAGTCAAATCAGTAAAAAATAATAATAATATATATTTTTTTTTTCTAGAAGAGACCTTAAGGATGGCTTATCTAAAGTCAAATAGGTTACTGTTTGCAGACAAACACCGCCTCATGTCCTTTCTGACAGCCCACTGTCTTTCTCACTTCCATGCTGAGCTTCAACATGGACACCGAAGACCTACCAGACCCCTGCGTTCACCACGCCCATCACACCCCGGCTCCTTGCTTTCCCTCCTGCTTTACAAAGGAAACCTCAAGGAAGATGGAGACTCATGCAGCTCCCGCCATCTGCAACGTCAGGGACTCCAATTACAATTGAGCAGTCACATCTGCTCACTGACAGTGCTAGTCATCTTTTTTTTTTGAATTTCCCATGAGCCGTTCCAGGCATTCTCTCTTTTCAAGTCCTCAATGCAACTGGTAAATGATCTCATCTTATAGCTTAATAAGAACATTGACATCATCAGACATATGATACTTCATTTTCGCCTCAATAATTTCCTTCTCCCCTCTCCTTATTGCCCTGTCCGTATACCTCCTACCTTCTCTGACCCTATGTACATAGGATTTTCTAAAGAAAAATCTCTTCCATTTTTCACCTTATTGCTTTCATCTATTTTCATTAATATATAGAACATACGTGTGCCTATGAGTTATTTAAATTCCTGATCTGTTCATTTTAAATCCTGTTACAGCTGTGTCTGTTTCTACTGATTTTTTTTTCCTACTGGTTATAGGTCGTTATTTTTCTGCTTTTCATTCAGATCTCAGAATTTTTTTTTAATTTTTTTTTTTTTTGTATTTTTCTGAAGCTGGAAACGGGGAGAGACAGCCAGACAGACTCCCGCATGCGCCCGACCAGGATCCACCCGGCACGCCCACCAGGGGCGATGCTCTGCCCACCAGGGGGCGATGCTCTGCCGCGACCAGAGCCACTCTAGCGCCTGGGGCAGAGGCCAAGGAGCCATCCCCAGCGCCCAGGCCATCTTTGCTCCAATGGAGCCTTGGCTGCGGGAGGGGAAGAGCGAGACAGAGAGGAAGAGGAGGGGTGGAGAAGCAAATGGGCGCTTCTATGTGCCCTGGCCGGGGATCGAACCTGCGTCCCCCGCACGCCAGGCCGACGCTCCACCGCTGAGCCAACCGGCCAGGGCCTCAGATCTCAGAATTTTTGATTGAATATCAAATATTGTGAATATTATATTGATGAATTCTGGATATTTGTTGTTTTGGATTTGTGGAGGGCACCTCTACTGGGAGTCAGTTAGATAGTTTTAGACTTCATTTGACATTTCCAATATGTGCTTGGGGAGAAATCTAGAGCAGCCTGTAGTTTGCAACCAATGTTTTAATAGTCTAAGGCCATTCCTAAGTTCCCAGAACTCCACACAGTCTTCTGTGGCTTTCTGTGTTAGCTGGTGGGAGTATGAACCATTCCCAGTTTTGTGTGAGCTCTGTGACTTGCTTAGTTTACTGATTTCCAGTAGAATTTTTTTTAGCCTTTGGTAATTTCTGCTATCAATATGTGCCCGATTTTCTTTTCTTTTCTATGCATATCAGAATTTAATCAAATGATGCTGTAGAATATTAGTTGTTGACTAAGTGTGACCTCGAAGATATTCCCTTTCATTATATTCACCCAGTAACATCTATGATATGACAACCCTCCTGCTTCCAGGCTTGGCGTAACCCCAAAACTTGTCTCTTTTTCCTGTTATTACCTTTCCCTCCTGCATTTTTTTTTTTGTATTAGGCTCCTTTTAATGGAGGTAAGTGAAAGAAATTTGAAAAAGGAAAGAAAAACAAGAAAAGGGAAACTTTCAGTTCTATACATATGGAGAGACAAGGAGAGAAACAGGGAGAGAGATGGTTGTGAATCTTACTCACTGATATACAGAGAATAGATTTGAAGAAAAATTTAATCAAAATAGCTATTTAGTCATAATGACAAACTCTCTTCTAACGTTCTCATTGACTTTCCTCTTTTTACTATTGGCTGCATTCAAAGAAACATGCTTGTGCAGGTGTAGTAATGTATAGGTGACTTGACAGTCATCTATGACATCTTCAGACTGGCTTCTGCCTATCATGTATGTGTCATAATCTTTTATCATGAAAATGAGTGTTTGGCTAAGTAAGAATCTGTCCATTGATCCGTTAGCAGCAATTTGACAACAATCATAATTCTAACCAGGGAGAGTTTTAAGTGCAGGCTATTTCAATCAAGAATTGAAAATTTTAGGGAGGCATGATGCTTACCAGAAAAGACATCTAGGTCAGAATTCATGGCCTCTAATTTTCAGGTTTCTAATTTTGTTCTCACCTCACATTGTTCCATCAAACCTTCATCAAGCAATACTGATTAAGTATTCCCTGCCTACAGCTGTGTTTGGGATTTTGATGATGTAAATTAATTGGCTATGGTTCCAGTCATTTGGAAACATTCAGAGAGGTATAGAAATACCTCTCTCATATTTTAACTTTTAACATGTTAAAAGGTTACATGTTAACTGTGTTAAAAGTTAAAATATGTGCTAGATTTCCATTTAATGATAGAGTTATTCTTATTTATTTAGTCTGCAGCTAAAACGTAGGACACATTTCAATGATTTTGCAGCTCTCTCATCAGTCAGGGACATACAACTTGGCAACCATTCACTGCTCCCAGTCAGTGTGTATTAAACTTGATCAAGAGAGGTACTGAAAGTAATAATATTTTTACATTTAAAGTGCCAAATTTGGGGCTGACATGATGAAGACTAAATCAGGCTTTAATGGTACATCAAAAAACTATTACTCCCACTTTTATTATGTTGTGTTTTCTGATGAGTAGAAGAGGATGGGTGAAGCTATAGGCAGAGTATTTGGAATTAAGGTAGTACTAAAACATCTATTGGTCATTATTATGTGCCAATCACTATGCTTTATAAGTGTTATCTCATTTATTTCCCACCAAAGTGTATGAATTAAATTAAGTAGTATTATTTTCTCCCTGCTTTAGAGGGAATGGAATGAAACCAGAACTAAGAGAAGTTAAGTTTATGGCAGAGCAAGGATTCTAATGCAGTCCTGCCTACCCCTGCAGCCTGCGCATGGGAGTGCTTTGTGTATGTGAACATCATTCATCTCTAATGGTACAGCAGAAATAACATCAAGAATGGCTATGCTATGGGATGGAATGCATAACACCAACATCCATAAGATGCTTTATAGTTAATGTGACATAGTCACATTTTTTTTATTTCCTTCAAATCTGTCAATATTACTGTGAAACAGTGTTTATTATTACATCCACTTTACAAATAAGGAAACTGAGAATTGGAGGTGCTGACTATATGGCTTAAGCTTGCAGAGCTGGCAAGACATAGGCTCAACATAAAACTTAGGCCTCTGACTCAAGGTTCCATTACTATTTCCACTACATTTCATTGCTTCCAAATGTAAACATAAAGAGTTATCAAGATTAGCCTGACCAGGGGGTGGCACAGTGATAAAGCTTCAGATTGGGATGCAGAGGACCCACATTTGAAACCCCCAAGTCACTGGTTTGAGTGTAGGGTTGCTGGCTTGAGCAAGGGATCCTAGACATGACCCCATTATTGCTGGCTTGAGTCCAAAAGTTGCTGGCTTGAAGCCCAAGGTTGCTGGCTTGAGTCCATATTACTGGCTTGAACAAGGGGTCACTTTCTCTGCTGTGGCTCCCTGGTCAAGGCACATATGAGAAAGCAACCATTGAACAACTAAGGTGCCAGAACAAAGAATTGATACTTCTCATCTCCCTTCCTGTCTGTCTGTCCCTGTCTGTCCTTCTCTCTGACTCTCTGTGTCTTTGTCCAAAAAAAAAAAAAAAAAAAGTTATCAAAATCAAACATCTGTGTGTCTTTGTATGCCAAGTATAAACTTAACTTACCAACATTTATTTCCTTTTTGTAGATAGACCAAAAGATAATCCTGGTAAACTTTGGGCTACATTGCACCTAAAATATTTCATGACAAAATAAAAAAATCTCTAATTTATAAAATAAGTAATTTGTACACATCAGGCCTGGCATAGTAAAGACCAACACCTGTCTCTTAGTTTGGCAAGGATGTCTTCACAGGAAAATTAAAATGAGGAGATAGTATATTTCAAGAGAAATGTCACTGTAGAACTCTTGACATTCATTCCATAAAAGAATTGGGAGAAAATTTAACTGGAAAGCAAGCACTATCAGATTTCTCAGGCATAAGATTTAGCTGTGACAGATTTATCTGGAGGTAGACTAGATATTTTTTCTCTATTATGATTTATGAGCTGCAAGAAATAACTTCTCAAAAAAGAAATAACTTCTCTGTCCAGATTATCTTTGCCATTTGCAGTGGCTGCTATCCTCACCACTAGACTTTATTTTCATGGATTGGAAGTAATATCTACATGAAACTCCATAAAAGTGCATTCTTTCTGCCACAAAAATCAAAATCTATGTTCTATATTAATCATGATCATATTGTTTTTAGTATTAACTAGTATGGGAAAATAGCACATTGGACTAATGTGAGGAAAGATAGAGAGAAAAACCAGAAAGCTAGACCATTTTATTGAAAGGACAGACCCAATGATGCGGGGAGGCTGTGATTTATTCACTTAGTCATTCAACAAACACCCAAGGAGAGCTCACAATGTAAAGATGCTGTCCTGGGTGCTGAGACACAGCACCATTAGCTACAAGCTTGAATTATCATAGCCAAGTGAAAGTAGCGAGGTAGCAGAAAATGCTAGTCTCTCACTCTCTTCCAGAATCTCCTCAGCTTTCTGAGAGGATATAGTCAAGGCATGCAACCCTAAAGTATTTTGGATCAAATAAATTTCACCTGGAAAGAAGTACAATGCGCAAAATGATCCTGGAGAGAAGAAATTATTGGAAGAAGCTGTTACTTCTTTTGGGCAGAGTGAAAGTTTTCTGGTTGGGGAGCAGCAAATAATTATGGAGTAAACTTGTAGGCTCAAAACATTAAGCAGAGAATGTGTTTGAGGAACATATTAGACTGCTGGGCATCACAGGAGCTAGTAAGGGCTGACACTCAGCAATGTGAGAGGATAACTCTTTTCCTTGGGAGATATTCTCCAAGGTAAGTTGTGTTCCTGTTATGCCAGGATGAGTTCTGACATAGTGGTTGCAGAGGTGATAATATGTCTTCTAGTAGGATTGATTACACAATGAGAACTTTGCTCTTGGGATAATTCTCCTGCTTTCGTGATATGTCCAAGGAGATAGGAAGAACATGAGATGAGTTCAGAAGGGAAAGACACAGATTGAATTCCAAGAATGAAATTTTATATGCTTGGAAAGAAGTACATGGTATAATAAATATAGTTTAGAAGACCAGTTCCCCAAATGTGGTCTGTGGATGGCCCTCAACACCATTTAGGGAGTTCATGATGTTGAAACTATTTTCATAATAATACTATGCTATTAATAAGATGTTATTTACTTTTTTCACCCATTCTTCTCATTACTGCTTGGTAGAGTTCTCCAGGGGCTTGACAGGATAGATATTGCAACAGACGGGATATAAGAGTAGATGAGAATCTAGATGTTTTCGATTATGCAAGGCAATTGAGATATTCTTAGAAATGTAAAACAATGCCATTTTTCTCAATTTTTTTGTCTTAAAATATTATTTTTATAGAAATATGTTGTCAGGGAATGTATTTCTTAGACCTATTTTAAAAGGAATAAATTAAAAAATTTACATTTTGTTTTAATTTTTGCTATGGTGTACGTAGCGATATAACACACATAAACAAAATCTATTTGAGCTCGTCAACAAATTGAGAACTGATGCTTTTAAACTACTAGAAAAAAAGAGCTCAGATACTTCTTAGAATGTGAGACAAGAAATTTACAAATTATCTTTCACTTTTCCTCAAAAATCAATAGAAAAGGACAAAAACGGTGAGAAACAAAAATGAAAGTTCTATTCACTGAAATTATGGAATACCAAAAATTCTCATTAAGAACAGTTGAAGATGAATAACTTCTTTTCAGTGAAATGCTGACTAGTGTAAGAGAACAACAAGTGACATCATATGATGGCTACTGCTAAAGACCTTGGGCCAAGGTGGCAGAATACATCATTCTTCTAGGGCACAGCACACCCTTACTTTTTTCCTATTGTAATATAATTTATGTACCACAATTTTTTTACCTTTTTAAAGGTTACAATTTAGTGATTTCAATATGTTCACAAAATTGCAAATCACCGCTATTTAATTCTAGAATCTTTTTGTCGCCATAAAGAAACCTATACTTACTAGTAGGCACACCCCATCCTCCCCAACCTCTAATCTACTCTTTATCTCTATGGATTTTCATTTTCTAGACATTTTATATAAATGGCACCATATAATATGTGGCCTTTCTGTCTGGATTATTTCACTTAATATAATGTTTTCAAAGTTCATCCATGTTGTAGCATGTGATCTGTTTTTCAATCATTTTTATGGCCAAATTATGTTCTATGAGATGAATATGCCACATTTTACCTATTCATTCATCAGTCAGTAGACACTTGGCTTGCTTACTTTTGTTGCTGTTATGAATAATGCTACTGTGTGCATTTGAGGATAAGTTTTCGTAAGGACATGTTTTCAGTTCTCTTGTGTATGTATCTCAGTGTGGATTTTCTGGGTCTTAAGGTAATTGTACATTTACGTTTTGAAAAATTGCCAAACTGTTTTGCAAAACATTTATGCCATTTTATGTTTCTGCCAAAAGTAAATGAGAATTCTGACTTCTTTACATCCTCAACAATACTTGGTATTATTTATCTTTTAAATTACAGCTATTCTTGGCCTACAAATCAGTAACTCATTGTGATTTTTGTTTTCTACTTTTCATGTGTTTATTGGCTATTTATATAATTCCTTTGAAGAAATATCTATTCAAATCCTCTTCCGATTTAAAAATTGTGATTTGTCTTTTTATTATTGAGTTTTAAGAGTTCTTTGTATATTTTAGATACTATTCATTTATCAGAGATAAGATTTTCAAATATTTTTTATTCTATGAATTGTCTTTTTACTTGCTTGATGATGTCCTTTGATGCACAAAGTTTTTAATATTCATGAAGCCCTACTGATCAGATTCGTTTTGTAATTTATGCTTTTGATATCATAGCTAAGAAATCAGTGCTTAACAAAATCACAAAGATTAATGCCTATGCTTTTTAAAGAGTTGTAAACTTTGACTACATACTTTGTTATATACACTTAGATTTTTAATCCATTTTGAGTTAATTTGTGTGCACAGCATGAGATAGGGCTCCAACTTTATTATTTTGCATTTGGAAATCCATTATTCTCAGAACCATTTGTTGAAAAGACTGTTCTTTGCCCCATTGAATTGTCTTGACACTCTTGTCAAAAATATTATAAATTGACCAAAAATATAAAGGTTTTAAAAAATATATCCTTTATTCTATTCTGATGACCCACATGCCAGTGTTACACTGTCTTGATTACTGTTGCATTGTAATAAGTTTTGAAATCAGGAAGTGTGAATACTCCAATTTTATTCTTTCAACTTTGTATTGGCTATTCTTGTTCCCTTGAATTCCCGTATAAATATTAAGATCAGATTATCCATTTCTATAAATATGGCAGTTTAATTCTGATAAACATTGCATTGAATCCCTCTAGGTGATTATTATTATTTATTGGTTTCCATCTTATCAACCATATGGTTTTTTTGTCCTTTGTCATATTAATATGGTTTTATTACATTGGTTAATATCCTGAACCATATTTTCATATGCTGAACCAATTTTGCATTCCTGAGATTGATATCATTTCATACAGTATAATACTCTTATGTGTTTCTGAATTCAATTTGCTAGTATTTTTGGGGGGGATTTCTGTGTCTATATTCATAAGGTATAATGTATTTTTTTGTGATGTCTTTGGTTTTGAAATCAGGATAATACTGGCTTCATATAATAAATTATGAAGTATTCTCTTCTCTTCTATTTTTTTGGAAAGGTTTCTTTTTTGTGCATAAAGAATTGGTATTAATTATTTCTTAAATTTTTGGTACAATTTGCCATTGAAACCATCTGGTTCTAGGATTTATGTATGTGTGTGGGGGGAGGGTATTGGATTACTGACTCAATTCAATTTAGTTCAGTCAAACTTTTATTTATTCTTAAGTCAGTTTCAGCAGTTTCTATATTTCTAATAATTTGTCCTTATCATCTAAGGTATCTAGTTTGTCGGGATATGATTATTCAGAGTATTATTTTATAGTTTTTGTTATTTGTATATGGTCAGTGTCCTGTCTCCTCTTTCATTTCTGATCTTTGTGATTTTAGTCTTCTCTCTTTCTTGATCAGTCTATCTAAAAGTTTTTAATTTTGTTGGTTGGCCTTTTCAAAGAACAACCTCTTAATTTCATTTATTTTCTCAATGTTTTTCTATTTTTAATTTAATTTATTTCTCCTATAATAGTATTTTCTATTTTTTTGCATTACTTGGACTTAATTTTCTTTCCTTTTTTTAAAATTCTTTTTTTAAATTTATTTATTCATTTTTAGAGAGGAGAGAGAGACAGAGAGGGAGAGAGAGGAGAGAGAGACAGAGAGAGAGAAGGGGGGAGGAGCAGGAAGCATCAACTCCCATATGTGCCTTGACCAGGCAAGCCCAGGGTTTCGAAACGGCGACCTCAGCATTTCCAGGTCAACGCTTTATCCACTGCGCCACCACAGGTCAGGCCAGTTTTCTTTCTTTTAAAGCTAATGTTTTATCTACATCCCCTATGTTTTGTTCTGTTTTGCTTTCATTTTTGTTTATCTCAATTTTTTTTCATTTCCCTTGTGATTTCTTCTTTGAACAATTGGTTATCCTTGTGTATTGTTTAATTTTCACATTTTGTGAATTTTCCAAATTGCCTTCTGCTATTAATATTTTTAATTTAATGACATTTTGATTGAAAAATATTTTTTGTATGATTTCCCTCTTTGTATATTTATTTATTTTCTTGTTTTTGTGGGCTAACCAATGGTCTATCCTAGAGAATGTTCAATGTGCATTGAAAAAGAATATATGTTCTTCTATTTTTAGATGGAATGGTCTGTAGATGTCTATTAGGATTATTTGATTTATACTGTTCTTCAAGTCTCATTTATTTATCTGTCAAGTTGTTCTATCCATCTTTGAAAGTGAGCTGTTGAAGCCTTCAAATATTATTGTTGCAGTGTCTATTTCTCTTTTCCATTGTGTCAATTTTTACTTCAATTTTGGAACTCTGTTGTTAAGTGAATATATATTTATGATTGCCATATTTTTTATGTATTGAGTCTTTTATCATTAGAAAATGGTCCTTGTTTCTAGTCACTGTTTTATGTTATTTCTATGTTACCTTACATTTGTATAGTCACACCACATAGTTTTTGCTTACTATTATGTATCTTCTTCTACCTTTTCAATCCACAAAAATTTTTTTTGTGTGTATTGAATCTAAGTTATTTATCTTTGAATCTAAATTATGTCTTCTAAAGACAACATATAGTTGAACCATGTTTTAGAGTATATTTTGCCAATCTCTGTTTTTTGGGTATAGTATTTAATCCATTTATATTTAGTTTAATTATTGATCAGATATAATTACATCTGCTATTTTTCTATTTGTTTACTATGGGTCTTCTTTATTCCTCCTTTACATCATTACTGGAATATAAATTCTATATTTTTTTTGATATTCAGTATTTGGTAAAATATCATTCAAGTAATACTCCTTAGTTCTTTAAACTTTATACTTTTTAGTACTTTACTCTTTTTGTAACATATTTAAAATACTTGATTTAAATGTTAGTCTAGTAGGTCCATGTTAGTCTGTTAGGATTTGCTCAGAGAAAATTTTTATGCACGCTTTTATTTCTTCTGCTTATGGGCCATACATGCTTGTTTCTTTGCACGTCTCACAATTTTTGCTAAAAATTAGACATTTAAAATAATTTTATGTTTAGCTATGGAGATAAGATCTTCTGCAACCCACCCACATATACACCCCCATACACACTTTATGGTTTGTTGTTGTTGTTTCTGTTTGTTTTCTGAACGGCTTAACTGACCTAACTCTGTAAAGTCTTTATTCTCTGTTAAGTGTGACTACTGAAATCTGTTGTGTTACCTTAGTAATAATCATATGATTGGACAGAAATTTCTATACATAGTAATAAAGTCGAGAAATGTTCAACATTTCTGTATAGAGAACTTTAACATATTCTTGAGTGTGTAGACTTAAACAAAGAAAAAATCATAATATTTTTGAATAGGAAGCAGCAATATAATATAAATATTCATTTTTAAGTATATTTATTAGCACAATAGCAATAAAGAATGGCAAGTTGATTTTGGGGGGTTCTAGACAACCTGAGTCTTGAGTTCATATGGAAAAAATAAATATGCAAAGAAAACTTGGACTTAAAAAATAACATACGGTTGGCTCAGTGGTAGAGCATCGGCTCGGTGTGTGGATTCCCAGCCAGGGCACACAGAAGATGTGCTCATCTGCTTATCCACCCTTCCCCCTCTCCTTTCTCTCTCTCTCTTCCCCTCTCACAGCCAAAGCTGCATTGGAGCAAAGTTGGCCTGGGCATTGAGAATGGATCCATGGCCTCCACCTCAGGTGCTAGAATGGCTCCAATTGCAATGGAGGAATGCCTCAGATAGGCAGAGCATTGTCCCCTAGTGGGCATGCTGGGTGGATCCTGGTCAGGCACTTGCGGGAGTCTGTCTCTCTTCCTTCTCATTTCTCACTTCAGAAAAATACAAAAAGAAACAAACAAAGAAAAGGAACAAAAAAATAACATAGTATAGTTACATAAATCAAAACAATGTAGTAATTAAAATAAAAACATTGAGTAGGTAGATCAATGTAACAGAAAGAAGAGTCCAGTACAGATAGGTAGCATGGTATATTAGTAGAGAAAGGATGTACAAATTCAATAAATTATTGACTTATTAATACTGAATAAATTTTGTTTGATAAAAGAATAGCTGTATGAAAATAAAATTAATAATGTTGAAACGGCAAGAAGTTTTAGGTAAGATATAAATTTGACTAATCAAAAAAAGATAAAGATTGAAAGATCATTTTACACAGAAAGTATAATTTGCAAAAAAAATAACCATTAGCCAAATTAAAAGATGGACTAGAAACTTGTAGAAAAATTTTTACCATTTGTTATTTTTATAATATATACAGAAAGTGAAAGATCAATAACCCAAGAAAAATGAATTAGGGATATAAAGAAGAGTTCAAGAGAAAGGAAATACAAATGCCTCTGATATAAGTGGCTAGGTACTCACTGCACACTCATAATAAGAGAAATACAAATAAATGCAACAATGAATACCATCTTTTACCTATCAGATTGGCAAAGAGCAAACATTTCATAACACAGTGTTAGTATGGGTGTGAGAAAACTGGTATGCCACTGGTGGGAGTGTGAATTAGGACAGATCTTACTGATCATAACCTGACAATATTTATATAAATTACTAAAGCAAATACCTTTTAGTTCAGCAATTAAACCTTTAAGAATGTATCTAACAAATAAATATACATTCACATATGTAAAATAACATTCCTACCAAGGTATTTAGTACAGTGTTGTTTACAGTTGAAGAATATAAACAACTTTAATATCTGCTTATAAGAGCTTGAGTCAATGATATATAAAAGAATGCTATACAACTATAAAAGGGAAAAAACTTGAAGATTAAAAAAGAAACACTTTATCTATTAATAGGGTAAAAGCTCCAAGAAATATTTAAAAAATTAAAAATATCTAAATGCAAAATAATAGTATTTATAGGTTGTGCTACCATTCGTGTAAAAAGGGAGACTAATAAACTGTTTTTATTGCTTGAGTGTCTGAGATGATGCACCAGAGGATTCATTGTCTGTAGAGAGGGGGACTAAAACTATGGTTCTGAGGCATAGAGCTTATGAGGCCAAAATTTGAACCTATTAATGCATTATCTAATTAAAATATAAATATGAAAATCATAAACAATTACAACTACCACCAAAACAAAAGTTGTAGAGAAAACTAAAACCTCTTTTGAAATAAAGTCTATTTTGGAAGCAGATACAATTATAGACATAGTTAAAAACAATCAGAGATAGGTGATATTTGATATAAAATAGCAAAAATAACTGGAGAAAGAAATTTCAAAGAATTAGCAGGAAAATATTGAAAACTTTAAAGCATCATCAGATATAAAACTAATATCCAGTAAAAGACCAAATTTTTACCCATACATTCAGAGAACAATTTCCTGGAATAGCCTAAGATAGCGTAACAGTTGAGAATAGAACATGTCACAGGAAAAACTGATGCTGATTGATCAACTACAAGTCTTCCTAAGAAAAATTATTGAATGTAATCATATCAAAACTCTCCTGTGAAGCATCTAATATTTAAGGAGGAAAAGCAGTCTGGATTCAAACTTCACCAGAATCACATCCGATGCTAGCAAGTGTGAAGCAATATCTAAAAAAATTTAATGGAAAGAAACATCATGATTCCTATTTTATGTCCAGCTATACCACTGTGCAATAATAAAAACCAAGGAAAAATATTTTCAAACATACAAGAAATCAAGAAATATTGTTTTCATAAACATTCTTATAAAAACTACCAGAGGAAAGACTTCAGCCAACCAAAATATGAATTTAGACGTCAGGATGAACGGAGTCGTGGTGAGTAGTGAATCCATTTAAACATTCAACTAATGCTAACAGCGGTGGGAATTATGCTTATGGAACTGAGTATGAAAATTTTACACCATGAAATTGTAGAAATGTTATAACTAATAAAAGCAGAAGGGTGAGAAAATGTAGGAAGTAGCATATGTAGTCAAAATGGCTCAGAGGAGGTCATATTTTATAATGTTTTTAAAGTGGACTATGTAAATATGGTGAACTTCGTGGAGAAAAATAAGCCTGGGACAGGACTTGTTCTAATATTAGCTGCATTCTAATATTAACATATTGGGAAGTCTTTTCCCTCTCTTTGGTGCATACTTTTAAAATTTTTGCATGTGAATTTCTAATAGTTTCCACAGTGTCTATTTATAATAGAAGCCTATATCAGAAGTCAAATGAGTAGGCCTTAATGAAATAGAGATTTATCTCATGTAAAACAAATCAGGGTCAGAATTAACACATGATCTAGCAATTCTACTTCTGTGTGTATACTCAAAAGAATTGAAAGCAGGACCTTGAAGAGATATTTTTATATCTATGCTCATAGCAGCATTATTCACAATAGCTAAAATGTAAAAGCAACCTAAGATAAAAAATGGATAACTGGGTTTAAAAAAGGTGGAATAGAGAGAGAGTGAAATATTCAGAAAAATATTCTCACATGCTACAATATGGATGAATCTTGAGGACATTATACTGAATAAAATAAGTCAATCACAAAAAGACAAATACTGTATGATTCCACTTATATGAATTACTTCAAGCAGTCAAAATTATAGAGACAGAAAGTAGAATGTTGATTGCTCAGCCCTAGTGGAAGGGACAATGGGGAGTTATTATTTAATGTACATAGAGTTTGAGTTTCACAAAATGAAAGAATTATGGAGATGGATAACAATGATGCTTGCACAATATTATGATTAAAACTACTGAATTGTATATGTAAAAATGGTTAAGATGGTAAATTCTAAGTTATTCATATTTTATTATAATAAAAAATATATAGGAAAAAGAAAGTTCAGAGTGAGGCTGTTTTACAGGGTGGGGCAAAAGTAGGTTTACAGTTGTTCATATGGAAAATAATGAAATATTTAATAAATGATAATACAAGAATAAACTCTGTGTTTCCTGTACTCATAACCATAAACCTACTTTTGCCCCATCCTGTATTAAGCTTTCTGGCTGGAGAGAGCAAAATCCCTTCTACCTAGTTATACAAGGACTGCTTACAAAGTCATTAGAAAGACTGAAGTTATGAAATATAGGATAAGTCTCTAGGGGGAAAAATACTCCAAACAATATCTCAATACTGGCTTGGCAAGGGAGTTGCTGCCACCATCCCCAGATTGCTGTTTGACAGCATGTCATAGTCCATTCAGCTACTGTTTTACTGTGATAAGGATCACCTCTGGCTCAGATCTTGGGTATTCCTTGGTTCAGGATATTAGTAAGTAGGCACCAGTGACTAAGGCAATTTCAGATGAAATGCCCATGTGTAACTTGGAAAACCCATATGTTCTCTAACCTTCAGGGATAAGCTTTTCTTTTACTATCCAACAAGATTGACAAGTTCTCAGTGGAAAATCTCACTTATTTCCAAGTTCTTCTGGTCATACTGATCTGCAGTCTGCTTCCTACTTCACTAATACCTCTTAGCATCTTCCTTCTTGACTTACCCATCTTCCCATTTTTTATTTTTGTATTTTTTTTTTTTTTCATTTTTCTGAAGCTGGAAACAGGGAGAGACAGTCAGACAGATTCCCACATGCGCCCGACCGGGATCCATGCGCCCCAGGGGCGAGGCTCTGCCCACCAGGGGGCGATGCTCTGCCCATCCTGGGCATCGCCATGTTGCGACCAGAGCCACTCTAGCGCCTGAGGCAGAGGCCACAGAGCCATCCCCAGCGCCCGGGCCATCTTTGCTCCAATGGAGCCTTGGCTGTGGGAGGGGAAGAGAGAGACAGAGAGGAAAGCGCAGTGGAGGGGTGGAGAAGCAAATGGGCGCTTCTCCTGTGTGCCCTGGCCGGGAATCGAACCCGTGTATTTTTCTTAAGTGAAAAGCGAGGAGGCAGAGAGACAGACTCCCACATACTCCTTACCGGAATCCCCTCCAGCAGGCCCACGAGGGGGCGATGCTCTGCCCATCTGCGCCATTGCTCCATTGCAAATAGAGCCATTCTAGCACCTGAGACAGAGGCCATGGAACCATCCTCAGTGCCTGGGCCAACTTTGCTCCAATGGAGTCTTGGTTGTGGGAGGGGAAGAGAGAGATAGAAAGAAAGAAGAGGGGGAAGGGTGGAGAAACAGATGGGCGCTTCTCCTATGAGCCCTGGCCAGGAATTTGAATCCGGGACTTCCACACGCTGGGCCGACACTCTACCGCTGACCCAATGCCCTCCTATTCTTACATTACTCTTACTTAGCACTAACCCAACATGGTGGGTATAGAGGTCTTTCTTGAAGGCATGAAGACAGTAGCGGTACTTATAGCACAGAACAGAAAATAATTTTTACCATTGACACAAGGCTATTGGTATAGAGAATATTTTTTAGTAAAGGTTTGTGATTAGGTAGAATCAAAAGAGATGTCAAATTTGATGCCAAGCATTAGCATAGTAGCCACATAATATCATCTTATATCTTGGGACTTTCTCACTGGTCACAGCCCTCCTTCTACTGCTGCCTTCATTGTGTTGCTGGTACTTCTCTTTTTTCCACTCATCTCTTTCATTCATCTGCCCCTGTTCTTTTGTGTGTATCACCTACAGAAACTTAAGTTTTCTTACTTAATTATCTTTTGGTTTTACAGTTTCTTCCAGATAATGTCCTGGGTAGTAGGTTTGTTTTTCACACCAAAATTGATTCATTGAATTATTTTTCTTATATAAACTTCATCCTCCTGCCTTTGTAAGTAAAAGTTCTACCTCAAGAATTTTTTAATAATATAGCTACTCTGCCCTCCCTGATTACAGAAAAATTTAATTGTGGAGATTGAAATGAGAAACTAAGAAATGAAAGAAAAAATAAAGTTAAGATTTGATTTTAATAAAAAGAATGAAAATAATATTTGGCATGTACACTAAATTCACTGAAAATCATTGATGCACTTCAGTGCATATTTTATTTTTTCAAATTCTGGAAATCAAAACGAAATAAAATTTTTTTGATCATATTTTTATATAGGTCACTATTTTGCTTTTATCTCACATTATAACATATTCAAATAAAGTCTTTACTACATATTTTAAAAAGCTTTTCCAATAATGGGGAGGAGGAGAGAAAAAGAGGGGAGAGGGAAAGAAAGTGAATAACAAGCATCAACTTGTTCCACTTAGTTGTGTACTCATTGATTGCTACTTGTGAGTGCTCTGACTGGGGATCAAACTCACAACCTTGCCCTGGCCAGTTGGCTCAGTGGTAGAGCGTTGGCCCGGTGTGTGGAAGTCCTGCGTTTGATTCCCAGCCAGGGCACACAGGAGAAGCGCCCATCTGCTTCTCCACCCTTCCCCCTCTCCTTCCTCTCTGTCTCTCTCTTCCCCTCCAGCAGCTAAGGCTCAATTGGAGCAAAGTTAGCCTGGGTGCTGAGGATGGCTCCATGGCCTCCACCTGAGGTGCTAGAATGGCTCCTGTTGCAACAGAGCAACACCCCAGATGGGCAGAGCATAGCTCCTTAGTGGGCTTGCTGGGTGGTTCCCATTTGGGCGCATGTGGGAGTCTATTTCTCTGCCTCCCTGCTTCTCACTTCAGAAAGATTAAAAAACAAACAAACAAACAAACAAAAAACACCACAACCTCAGTGCACCAGTATAATGCCACGCTTTGTCCACTTATCCACCAGGCCAGGGCCTATATTTCTTATTATGTAAAATAAAAAGAAGCATCACCATCAGCATCAACATTTTGCTAGTTTTCTAAGACAACTTTTAAGTATAGAGCACTCAATATATTGTGAAAGTTTGGGGGGACTTTTCCCCCCAAACCAGCAATAGTTTATGTGATAGAAAAGGAAGCTGATTTTTATTTACTATGGGGCCAGGAAATAGACAGAACATAGTTAATATTTCTTAACTATTTCTCTGTTTCACTTGAACAAACACTGTAGTTAACTAAAAGCCATTGACCAAGTATTGACAGATTATCGAGACCAAATTCATTTTTTGATTTATTATTCATTTGTTTATTCTTTAGTGAGAGGAAGATTGGGATGCTCTGAAGGTTCATTTTCCCCCTTTTGGTAATATGGCTGAGGTTTGGTTCTGCAGATTTGAGTTAGATTTACCAAAAAATAGGATACTAATCACAGTCTCAGAGGCACCACTTTCAAACATGACTACTTCTCTAACCATGGCTACTGGAATGCATGACAGGGTGGGGGACCCTCTCTACTAGCATGTTAGCCATTGCACATAAGTAAAGATCATTTATTATTACTCTAACTAGCAGGGTCACAGAGTTCAAATGATTGCTTGCACTCTAGTATTTTTCTGCTTGTAATTTCTCCACACCCTAATAAATTCTGTATCTGTAGGATGTGACACTAGTGGTTTATATATGTCACCCCTTTGGATGACATTCATTATGCAAAATTCATTGAGTGCCTACTGTCTGCCAGGCACTATTTTAATTCTTGAGGTACATGAGTGAACAAAACAAAGTGTTTTGCCTTTCTGGGGTTACTTTCTGGTAGTGGTAGTTGGTAGGGAGAGGAAGACAAAAACAATAAGTGTTATCTAAATTATATGATATATTAAAAAACTAATAGCATTTATGGGAAGCAAAAATATAGAACAGGGTAGGCAGGGATAGATGTTGATGTCAGAGTTGGGAAACAGTGGCTGATATGCAGCTCTGCTGTGGATAAATTTATATATCTATATATATATATAGATATATTCTTTAATTTTTTAAAATTGAAGAACAAACTCTTTATTCAGAATGAAATATTCTTGTCTTACACAGTGAGTCATAAAAAGGAATAATGTATACACATTATTATATAAATTCTTTAAGAGAGAGTTTGTGGATTTTTTTCATCCATGTCTCCCTATTGCAGTGCCCAACATGTGGAGGTGGCTAAAAACTGTTAAGTTTTCTGATGCAATTTAGATTACAAAAAGTGATTTGTCAGGTCTTATACATACATAAGTCACATCACTTCAGCACTTTTCTAACTCAAGGACATTCTTCTGCTTCTGGGGAAAAAAACACAAAAAACTTGGCCCATATTCATTTTAAAGAAACCTCATTAAGAAATAATGTTCTATGCCATCACCTTCAATTTAGTTAATGTCTCCATTGATGACTGGGTCACTGGGCTGTTTCTAGCATCTGGCAAAATACAGCATATCTTCTAAGAACAGTTCGACACTCAGAAGTGGAGAATACAACAAACCATCAGGTCTGTATTGCTGTGGATATATTTCTTGTGGACAGAAAAGAGAACAACACAAATTCTATGAAGTATTAGAATGCTTCTTTATGTGCTGGGATAGAAGACTGAATTGTTTGAATTCTGACAATGAAGAGATATTACTGCTGTTGCTAACCTTCACCTTTATGTAACCCGGTACCCTTTTTCTTTATGAAGATGTTAACAGACAGCTGATGAGATTTCAGTCAGCTTCTGTGTTAATTAAGGTGGAGGTAGGCTACAGTACCAGAATGACCCAAAATTCAGTGGTTTAAAAATGATAAAAGTCTATTTTGCTTTCTAGTAAAATGTGACAACTTTAAACTGGAGGGGCAGATCTGCCATGTCGGGGCATTATCCATGGCTGCAAGGCCAAATCCAAGGTTCTGCCACGTCCTGAGTTCCAGCAAGAGGCAGGAGAAAGAGAGTATTAAAAGTCACACCCAGTGCTTTAAAATTCAGAACCGGAAATGGCAGACATCTCTTTTCTTAAGAATGTATTTGTGAGAAATATATCTTCTGCCCACTTCAAGCTGTAAGGGAGGCTGGGAAATAAGTTTCCAAGTGCAGTCATGTGCTAATTTATGGAAAATGTAGAGAGTATATTTTGGTGGGCAATTTGCAGTTTCCTCCATAATCTCTGAATCAGTACAATATAAGAATGAGTGCTGTTTGTAATACATTCATGCATGTGAGAAGGCCAGTACAGAGTTATGGCAAGATAAAGCTACATATTTCATCCCCATCCCCAGTGTGCCCTGGAAGCTCTTATAAAGCAGATGAATACTTTTAATGCTCCAGTACTAATAATATAAGTCAGCTTGTTAAGCGATGCTGATTTTTAGATGCTACCACGTGAAGATCACAGGGAGCTCCTGCCTGTGAACCCTTCTAATGGGACTACATTCATTTCATTTTGCAAGGACACCGAACTCTCTCAAAGTCCTTGATGCCATGCCTATCAGTGTTCAGGAAAACGAACATTGTTTTTACCTCTGCAAAGAAACAGGTAGGAATTACTGTCAACTTGATCTGTGTATATTGTTATTTATGTTGGTATTTATAAGATGTTTTAGGGATTGAAAGAAAATCTTGAAAAAATATAGCTGGAAATCATTTGGCTCTGAATTGCATTTATGGCAGACAATTATTTCTTGGCTATAAAAGTAGTCTAACTATCTTTTTGCTCCCTAAAGCTGATCTTGAGAAGGAAACATGACTTTCATTGATCTCTAGTGTGGAATACTACAGATAACCAGGTTGAACAGCAAAAAATCAAAACCAGTAAAGATTGATTTGGCAGCGTAGAGATGGAACACCTTGAAATGAATGGGTCAAGAATTGGACCAGAAAATAATCCCCCCAGCTCCTTTCAATTTTTTTTTTCCATTATAGACTCTAAAAGATTTTAATCTGGAACCACCAAATGGAAGTATTTATTCTGAATAATTATACACAGAGAAAAGAAACATCAACTGAAAAGCAAATATATATAATATTAAAAATAGAGATGACACCTAGGTTTATTTACTAATATCTTTTGGCTCAGAATTTCTAGAAAGAGTCACAGATCAGTTTTGACATGCAACTTTATATTAGACAACATGATCTTCAAAGGAGCAAGTAATGTATTTGTGGAGCAGAAGAAATGTAGTGGAAAAGCAGCATCACTAGACTAGTCTCAACTGATGGACACTGGAGTCACTGATGTTTCTGGTGTACAGTTCCCTCTTTGGTAAAATGGGACAACGATGCTTATTTCCCAAAGACAGCATGACATTCCAATGCCGTAGTGCAAGTAAATATGTTCCTGTACAGCATAAAATACTGCACACATATGAAGTTTGATATTTGTTATTTTGTGGTGATTCTAGGGCCAATACTTTCTTAATCATATCATTGCTGGTTCCTGTATTGCTGTAACTCTGAAAGTGACTTTTAGGCACTTCCCTTGTTTCAACTATTTTTCCTTTCATCTCACCTGATATTCTTGTTCTGTCTCTATTACCCCCTAAATTCCCATTTCCCTTATTCCTCAAATACCTATGCTGTCACCATCTCTGTGCCCACCAGATAAAGAACACTGTGTTTCCTGGTGAATCTATTGACCTTTAAGCATAGTTGTCTTTCATTAAGAGGGCATGGACTTTGAGACAAACATTTCCACTGGTTTAATTTTAGCTATAAGAGAGAGAAGGGAGGTGCATCACCAAATCAGGTCACATACACAGAAAGGAGAGAGGAAGACACTCCACGGCACATTCCTCTGGTATCATCTGGTACTTAATTTCCTATGGTGAAGAGCTGTGTTGTACTGATTTTATGGAAAGTACAGAGAGAGGTTAAACAATAGAGTATTTCAGCATTCTTCCCAGGAGGGTACACTGCTCAGGCAGTAGGAGCACAAAGTAGAAATCAGCTTGAATAGATTAGTTCCACAAGGTATTTATTAGGATCCCAGTTCTACCAGTTTTTAACTAAGTAACTTTGGACACATACAAAGCTTTCTGAACCTCATTTGTCCTTTTTATTTGGAAGGGAGAATAGTGACTTTCTTATGGGATTATTATAAGGATTAAATATAGTACTTAGTTCTATGTGTGAAAAGCTCAGGTATAAAGTTGGTGCTTAATAAATATTATTTACTTATACATTTCTAAGCAATAAATATTATTTATTTATGAATCTATAGCTGAGTCTAAGTGGAATTTGGCCATGTGCCTTTACTGAGATACAGAGAACTCAAAGAAGAGGCACACTATTCATTTGCTGAAGACTTAGGCTATGAATACATAAAGTCTTAAGTGTACTGGAAATTCAGAGTTCCAGAAAAGCAATATTTCCTTCTATATCATCCATGACTGGCAGATATCCAGTGTCTGAACTCAATACGGGACAGGATGCTCATTAGCCATCAAAGCAGTTCATTCCTTTTAACAACAGTGCTATAAGTTAGAACTTGCTTATAATCCATTGAAATCTACCTTTCCATCAATTCTACCCATAAGTCCTATGTCTTCCTATTACAGTGTTAAAGCGGAATTATCATTACTTCATAAAACGCTTATTAAAAGAATGTAGGCAAGGCAATATTATGTCAGACTTAAGAGTTCTCTTGTTTTAATTCTTAAATTGATCCTCTTATGATAATCTTCAGCTCTTTCCTAGCCTTGGTTACTCTGATTTATCAGTCTTTTTTTTTTTGTAACATGTGGGAACCAGGTTTGAACACTGTACTGTATGTGTGGCTCATTGTATTTGTGGCTATTCTCTTCTTAATTGGTATACTATGTATTTATAAGTGTGATCTGAGTTTGCAGCCTATATTTACCTTCCACTTACAAGCATTAAATTCTTTTTATTCAAACCAGGACACTTTGGAGAGTGGAAGATGTGCTATTAGCAATTATACTTGGAGAACAGACATAAGTTGGGATAATTGAGGCTAACAGGTACAAAGTTTTCCTACATCACAAAGGTCCTCCTGTTCCATTATATTCTCATTTTGTTTTAATTCTCATTGAAACAACCTCTTCTTTGGTTTACTCTGGTATTTCATCAAATTTTATTTATTTACTTATTTATTTAATTTTAATATGGGGTAAAGGTGTACTGGTGTTTGGGAAAGGGGTATTTTATGAGTGCTAACACCACAATAATCTCCAGGTGGTCAGTTTGAGGGTTTCTCTTGGCACTTGGCACCCTGACCCACATCTCCTATTCCTGAGGCCCCAAAAGTTCTAATGACATCCATCACTTAACAAGTACCATGTTCCATGAAATTATGTAACTGTGTAAGTCTTATTCTATTTCACTGTACTCTAACCACTTCTGATATGTTTTTGGTAAACACAATGATTATTGTTCTATTTCAGGTCTTATTAATGAACCAGGTATGTGTACTCTCTTGTAAAAGTTTCAGGCTTGCTTTCCTGTAGCATTCTCTATACACTAGAACAGGGGTCCCCAAACTTTTTACACAGGGGGCCAGTTCACTGTTCCTCAGACCATTGGAGGGTCAGACTATAAAAAAAAACTATGAACAAATCCCTATGCACACTGCACATATCTTATTTTAAAGTAAAAAAAACAAAATGGGAACAAATACAATATTTAAAATAAAGAACAAGTAAATTTAAATCAGCAAACTGACCAGTATTTCAATGGGAACTATGCTCCTCTCACTGACCACCAATGAAAGAGGTGCCCCTTCCAGAAGTGCGGCAGGGGCCGGATAAATGGCCTCAGGGGGCCGCATGTGGCCCGCGGGCTGTAGTTTGGGGACCCCTGCACTAGAATATAATTATCTGAGACTGTTAATGGTACCCTGGTGCTATTCCTTGCTACTTTTCCTTTGAATCAATGCTTTTCATATATATATCTGTTGCTTTTGATTATTCTCAGCCATATTAATTTATCAGAGGAATTATCTCTATTTTTCAAATTTCAAGTTAAGATTTTCAAATCAAGCCATCATGTCTATAAATTATTATACCAAACTGGATTTGTTAAAGTTTATATATTGCAAAAATTATTGTTATATTAGCATTTGAGTGTTTCAACAAGTCTTCAGAAAGGGTGAGGAATTATAATTATCAATTCTTTACAGAGGAACAAATAGATGGCTGAAAAGCAAATCTTTTATTTCTGTTCCAGGTAGTCTTCAACTACCCCATAATGATTTTTTTTCTTTCTTTCTTTCTTTATTTATTTATTATTATTTTTTTTGCATTTTTCTGAAGCTGGAAACAGGGAGAGACAGTCAGACAGACTCCCACATGCGCCCGACCGGGATCCACCCGGCACGCCCACCAGGGGGCGACGCTCTGCCCACCAGGGGGCGATGCTCTGCCCATCCTGGGTGTCGCCATGTTGCGACCAGAGCCACTCTAGCGCCTGAGGCAGAGGCCACAGAGCCATCCCCAGCGCCCGGGCCATTTTTGCTCCAATGGAGCCTAGGCTGCGGGAGGGGAAGAGAGAGACAGAGAGGAAAGCACGGCGGAGGGGTGGAGAAGCAAATGGGCGCTTCTCCTGTGTGCCCTGGCCGGGAATTGAACCCGGGTCCTCCGCACGCTAGGCCGACGCTCTACCGCTGAGCCAACCGGCTAGGGCTTTTTTTTTCTTTATTATAATCTAATATACACACCATCTCTTTGCATATTTTTGCATACTGAGTGATATGTATCTGAAAAACTTAACTCATTTATTCAACATTATCTATATATACTATTAAGCCATAAGTCTCAATTTGAAGAAAAATTACAAATGGTATCCGTGGCTCCACATTTTTATTCTTCTGTCCATGGAATTATAATCATCAGATATAGATTCTCATTCCCTATGTATTTTTTGCCTTATTATTTTTCCACCTTATTATTTGGTCCATGTAATTAAGCAAAACTGGTAGAGGTTGATGAGTTCGGGAAGAACAAACAAGTTCTCCACGAGAGGTTGCATTTCTTATTGTCCATTTACATTGCTGTTACATCAGATCAGCACATGAACAACTCTAACCTCCTTTTCTGAGGATTACCAATCACTACTAAACAATGACTCATCTAATCTTATTTCAAGGGAGCTTGTGAAGTGTTCTAATATTCTGTGAAGTCAGCAATGTATTAGAAGATGGCGGTTCACCTTATTTGGAAAGTTCACCCTGCCCGAAATGTGGATTCAGTGGTGTAGGATTTTCTTTTCCCCCTTCTTTTTTGTTACCTTCATCTGTTCTCCAATGCCTTAAGGTTAGGTTCACTCCATTCAGCTCTTTTTTTTTTTTTTTTTTTTGGTCTTTTTATCTGCTTTCTCAGTAGCAACCCTTCATAATTCCTAATACATCAAAAATGGAGAGTTTCTTCTTAAGCTTCCTCATCTATACTCCAGCAGATATTTTATCTATAATGCAATTTACAATGTAACTCTTCCCTTTCCTTCCTGCTGGCCAAGACTAGATATTTGTAATGAGAATCAGTATTGGAGGTAGCCCAGATATCCTCAAAGAAGAACTTTAATCTGAATGTTCCATATCCTTTTCTTATACTTTTCCATTACTTTACTGTTCAGTTTTGGTCTCTGGTAAGATTGGAGCCCCAGAGAGAGAAATAATACCACTTTATCTCAGGCATAATTACTGTTTATGGCAACAGAACTAATTCTGATCCATGAAAAGTGAATAGTGTATCCCTGGATCAAGGGTTCATATCCAAGCTCTCACAAATTAACCATGTGACCTTGGGCTTCCCACTTAATCCTCCAGAATATTGGATTCTTTACTCATTTAAAGTGACAGTGTTGAATGAGCAGTTCTTCAATATTTAATTTTCCTATTTTGACATTATCTATTTGCATTTATGAATAGGGTACTTCTGGTGTGGTTTTTACTATCACACAGTAGTCCTCTCCTTGGTTGGGAATGACGGGCTTGTTGGCCAGAAAATGGTACGTAATTTTCAATGGTGTTGCTTATAAGAGAATAACTTACTTTTTTTTCACCTCTTAACAACTGCTCATGGATATCCATCATTTTATTTTGACATTTGTTTCACGTATTCCTTTCTAATGTATTAAACGCATAGAAAAATCACTTCGCCTTAAGAGATTATTTTCTTTAAATTTTCACGTTTTTAACTAACTGATCGTTGAGATTCTGGAATTTTCAAAGATTTGTGGACTTTAATATTCTATACTGTTTAGAGTTTGTGTGTCTGCATAAATTTGTAGAATATATTTGTCCATGATGAACTCTGGGTACCTACAAGGTAAGAAGTATGCAGATCTCAATGGTAAAAGTCTGGATCTAATTTTAGGTGGTTTTGTCTCCTATTTATCACAACTTGTTTGTTTGTTTTCCCCTCAAGTGCCCAATATTTCCTAGAGTCCAATATTTCACATGCCCTGCAGCATCGCTGTGAGATAGGTAACAAACCAATTTATATTTTATATAAGACACAGAGAAAGTATGTGATCTACTCCAACACTTCAGCAGCTCAGTAAGGAATGGCAGAATAAAGATGAAGGCAAGAAATACACTAATTCCTCTGTGATTCTATTTTGCTGATGATCAGAGTACCATAGACTTGAAAGATGTTCTGAGAAACTAGCAGCCTCTTTGCAGGGAAGCCTATGTGTGAGTTCATCCTGACTATAATCCATGCCAATGTTTAACATTCTTTATTACTAGAATGTTCTTCCTCAAACTTTGCCATCGTCCACATCACATTCTAGCACTCATAATGCCATACTTCAGTCCCCATAGCAGCCTTCTGATGAGGCTGTTTACAGTAATTCCTCTCCCATACTTGCTCCATTCCACTCCCCTTCCCCCAACCCCAATTAATTTTACACTCTGTGTCCAGTGATCTTGATGATGTCACTTGATTATGTAAAGTGTGTAAAGACTTCTGGTTTCCCAGAGTATCAACACATCAGATCTATGATTTTCAACCTGGTATTTAATGACACCCACAATTAGACCCTGCTCCATTATTCACCTTCATTTCTCCATCTTTCCTTCCGCCCACCTCCATAAATGTAGATCTCCTTTTGCTTGCATCAGGATGTAGCCTTGCTTTTGCACTTTCTGTTTTCCATCCAGAGTTTGATTTTTACTTCTTCATCTATCTCTCTAAATTTTGCTCCTCTCATGCCCTCTTCAAAACCTTTGTTGACTGCTGTCGCAATAGCAATCTCTTTACTGTGTTAGTGCTAATTGTCCTAGTGGTTACTATTACCTACAATCATTCTCTCATTGTATTGTATGTCACTTTAGTTCATCTAAACCATTAAACTTCCTATAGTGCTGTGATCATGTCTTCTTTTTGTCCTTATCAATAATACAAAGCACAATAAATAAAGGCTATAAAGAAAATAACAAAATCAAGTTCTCAATAAGTACTCATTGATTTTTTTTATATTTTCAGTTATGGGAATTGGATTTGTTCATTTTGTGTGTGTGTATGTATTTATGAGTAGACTTTTTACTTTGGAGAAAAAACAGTCATCAGTAAGGAGAGGAGATTATTTGGGCTGGGGGATTTTTTAAAATGTAATTTATCCTCAAATATTATCTGAATTTTGAATGCCTCCCAGAATATTTTTTTCTGTAACTGTAAGTTGTTCTACTACATAAGAGCAATATCTTCCTTGTCGATGTGGTGTGACATTTGATTTTTACTCTGACTACCTACTCATGCTCTGAGCACCCTAAGCCCTTGTCTTTCATTCTCTACAATACAGGAGAACTAAAGCTTAAATTCAGATATAAATGAATTGAAGGGGCATATGACCAACATTCATATTGTATAAGTGATGGCAATTTATTTGAAAATATTTACATAATAATATAAACAAAAAAATTTTAAAGTCAATAAGACGTGAACAGATCTTACCACAGAGGGAAATTAAGCAGTCTTCATTTTGTAAATGTTGTTTTGACTAAGAAGTTATTTAAAATTTCTCAATTTAAAAATATAAATGCTTCTTCTGACTCCTCAGGGTTGTGTTTAAAAATTATATTACATGAAAAATTATAGAAACTCACAAGTAGGACTTTTTGAGCCTGAATGAGAGGCTCCTGTTCATCCAGTGTAGCAATCTACTCAGCAAATAAACTTTTTTAGCCTGACCAGACGGTGGCACAGTAGATAGAGCATTGGACTGGAATGCGGAGGACCCAGGTTCGAGACCCCAAGGTCACCAGCTTGAGTGCAGGCTCATCTGGTTTGAGCAAAGCTCACCAGCTTGGACCCAAGGTCTCTGGCTAGAGCAAGGGGTCACTTAGTCTGCTGTAGCCCCACGGTCAAGGCACATATGAGAAAGCAATCATTGATTGATACTTCTCATCTCTTTCCGTTCTTGTCTGTCTGTCCCTATCTATCCCTCTCTCTGACTCTCTCTCTGTCTCTGTAAAAAAAAAAATTTTTTTTTTTGCATCTGCTCAAACCTTTTTTATGCTGTTTGAGAGGATAACTGTTATAAAGCTGTAATTCTTTAATGCTCTTTTTTTTTTTTTTGCATTAAATTGAAACTTATTTCACAGTAACTTCCACCCATTGTTTCTGCAATCTAAACAGCACTGTCCAATAGAATATTTTTATACAGGATGAAGTGTTTTCTATCTGTACTGCCCAATATGGTAGCCATAGCCATATATGGCTTCACACACCAGTGACTTGAGGACCTGAACTTTAAATTTATTTGATTTTACTTAAAATTTAAATGTAAATCATCACATGGGGCTAATGGCTATTGTATTGGACAACATGACTTTAGTATCATGCAGATAAACCAGCACCATTTCAAAAGCCAACTCTTCAAAATTTTTAAAAGGAGTTAGTGTTTGTATTTTCTTTTAAGGAACACTGTTTGTTTCTTTATTAATAGATTTGCATATTATAATTATTTTGTTGTGGCTGCTGTTATTGTTATAATCCTCTTTTTGTTTTTCTAAAGTCCCTTCTGACTCTAAGATTCTATGATCATTTTTTAGATGTTCCCTGGAGATGTTTAACAGTCATGGTCTTGATACATATAAGTACTCTGAACTCATGGAAAGAAACAAATTGCTGGATTTAGAGCTGTTTGAAGACAGGGCACACAAGATTAATCAAATAGTTCTCAACTGGAGTCAATTTTTCTCTCTCAGAGTACATTTGGCAATGTTTGAAGACTTGTTTTCATTGTCATGCCTGGGGGAGAGATGCTTCTGATATCCTGTGGATAATAGGCAGAGGTGTTGTCACACCTGAGACCCCACAACAAAGGATTTTCCAGCCCCAGATATTAATAGTGCTGAGGTTGAGAAAATCTGATTTCCAAAACCATTGAAGGGAAAAGTATCACTTAGGCATATAAATGCTTCACTCATTTGAAAAGAAGGAAAGAGAATTACACACAATTGCTTGCCTAGATGCACTAAGTTCATAAAGTCTTATAACTTTATAAATGCACATTTACCTTTGACTTCTCTCCTCCATGTCAAAGCTCCATGTGGTTGGTGAAAATACTGATAAATTTATTAATCCACAAACATCTGATGAAATTCTTTACTCCTTACTTCTTTTCCCTCTGAAACTATCGTTGTGCATCTTGCTATTATCATTATTAGACATCCATATTTTTTTTGTGTGTGACAGAGACAGAGAGAGAGGGACAGATAGGGACAGACAGACAGGAAGGAAGAGATATGACAAGCTTTAATTAATTCTTCGTTGCGGCACCTTAATTGTTCATTGATTGCTTTCTCATATGTGTCGTGACTATGAGGCTACAGCAGACTGAATGACCCCTTGCTCAAGCCAGCAACGTAGGGCTCAAGAGGGTAAGCATTGCTCAAACCAGATGAGCCGGCGCTCAAACCAGCAACCTCAAGGCCTCAAACCTGGGTCCTCTGGGTCCCAGTCTGACGCTCTATCCATTGCTCCACTGCCTGGCCAGGCTAGACAACCATAATTTTAATCCCTACTTCTGCTTTCATCTTCACAGAGCACTATCTGTATTGTAACAAAGCCACTGGTCAAATAGTGAGTCCAGATGAAAATTGTGAAGTCAATTTTTTCAGAAAACATTTTATCAGATTCTCTTTTCCTTGGAAATATTTTATTTGGTAGTGTGAGGCCAGTTAATCTTTCTCCCTCATCTTGAGGCAGGAAATAATTAATACAACCTGGAGGGAGAGCCTGGTGAGCTGGTCAGAATGAAATCTGACACCTAGTAAAATGTGCTTCGTTTCCGGTTTCAGCCCTAGCGTGAAATTTCCCGAGGTTCATAGAAAGGTTCATCAAATCTTGGCAAAGCTCTTAGTAAACTGGGCAGTGTCAGATTCCCAGAGAAATGTGAAAGTTTTACCTGGCTTCAAATTTCAAGTGCTAAAAGTTTCAACAATCCAAGCAAGAAGGCTTCTTGCAATATCAAGAAAAATCCTACTTTCTTAACTTTGGATAACTTATTGGAAGAGACAATTGACTGAGAGTGAGCCCTCCAGGGAGACACACTTCATAGCAACCATGAGTCCCATTCAGAACATGCAGGACTTTTCAATGGCCTTGGATGCTATCACTGCACCAACAATTTCACATTGTTCATTATCACATCGTATCATAAAGTTCCCACATTCAAAGCCAAGCTAGGGGGAAAATACTCTCTCGGGGGATTTTGCAAAGTTCACATGAGAGAGAAGAATGCATGGGACATTTCCTATCAGGTTCTAAAGAGTGGAAAAGAAAGTACAATGATAAGAATCAAGAGAAAATCCCTGGAATATTGTTCATGAAATGAGTTCTTCCAGCAGGCTGTGAAGGTGAAGAGAGAAGTTGCTTTTCTGAGTTCTAATAGTAGCAGTTCTGGACTTTGAAATGAAAAAGGTAGAAAACCTTGTCCTAATTTGAGCAGATTCAAGGTCTGATATACAGCGTGCATTTTAAAAATATCTTTGCTAAACCTTTGTACGTCAACTTAGTACCAAAAGTGCTGCTTTGCTAATTCCAGGGGGTTCTAGCAGGCAGGCAGGCAGGCTGATTGTAGCCCTGCTAGGTCTGTGACGGTGAGCTCCTTTCCAGCACTGCTGCTCCTTTTAAAGGAGTTACATTCTACCAGGGCACTAAAATCATTACAGCCCTCATGATAAAATTTCCAATTTAATTAACACAAAGACATGTGAATAGTTTCTAGTGTTTTATAATCTGTCTGAGTACCACATAATCAAGGACATTCGACTGGAACAGAATTAGTCTACTTTAAGGACACCCCAAACACATTCATACATGCTGAAGTTATTTAATCATTGGTGCTGAGAAATGGATGTGGTTAAGATGATAAACAGAGTTTCTCTATTGTGTTTTTGATTGAAAGGAGTGTTCCTGTAGAGATATTGATCTCTGCGATAAATAAAAACACTGGGGATTGAAATCACATTGATTATTACTAACTACTCCTTTTTCCTTGTAAGCAGTACAGGGATCACCAAATAAGGTCTGCAGCCACAAATCAAAGGCCATTTTTCCACAGCCAACATGGAAAAAACTTTGTTACCAAATCTATCTTTTCAATCACTCCCATATCACAGGTAGCAGCTGCTGCCAGCAGCGACACAGGCTAACATGAGGAGTACAGATCACATGTTCTTTCTTGGTCTTTTTGGTAATAAAGCACTCTGAAATTGTAATTGATTACTTGCTCAAAGTGATTTTTTTTTCTGGCAGAGACAGAGAGAGCCAGAGAGAGAAGGACAGATAGAAACAGACAGACAGGAAGGGAGAGAGATGAGAAACATCAATTCTTTGTTTCGGTTCCTTAGTTGTTCATTGATTGATTTCTCATATGTGTCTTGACCAGGGGGGCTACAGCAAACCCAATGACCCCTTGCTCGAGCTAGCGACCTTGGGCTCAAGCTGGTGAGCCTTGTTCAAGCCAGATGAACCCGCGCTCAAGCTGGCAACCTCAGGGTCTCAAACCCGGGTCCTTGGCATCCCAATCCGATGCTCTATCCGCTGCACCACCGCCTGGTCAGGCCAAGTGAATTTTTTTTTTTTTTTTAATTTTTTTTTTATTTATTTATTCATTTTTAGAGAGGACAGAGAGAGGGAGAGAGAGAGACAGAGAGAGAGAGAAGGGGGAGGAGCTGGAAGCATCAACTCCCATATGTGCCTTGACCAGGCAAGCCCAGGGTTTTGAACCGGCAACCTCAGCATTTCCAGGTTGACGTTTTATCCACTGCGCCACCACAGGTCAGGCCCCAAGTGAATTTTTTGAGAGCAATATTCCAAAAAGATTTTTTAAAGCCAAATCTAAAAGAGTACAATGAAATACAAATTCTAAATTTATCCCAATCATTGATGCTAAAAACGAATTTTCAAAATATTTTTGAGGAAACACACTATATTTTAACACAAATTACTGAGAAATGGTTCTAATGGCTTCAAATAGAGGACTGATTTAAAAAATATATAAAATGTTCTGTTTTGGTTAGTGGTGAATTGGAGTTTAATACCTTGGAAAATTCAAAATTCAATCAGCAGTGCACTGGCCTCAGTATCCTTTGGAATAAAAGAAAACTAGGATTCAGGGCTTGAACTGATTTTTAACACAATTACTAACATCAGCTCCCAGCAAGCAACGATCATTCCCTCTGTCCTTTTGGCCACATTTAGACAATTGCTGGCCCAGTTGGGGGAAATGATTCTTTGACTCGGGAGAAGAAAGTACATGTATGAGGGCCTAGGAAGAGCTGAGTCATTTCAGCACAGGAATGAGTGACGCGACCAAGTCTTAATCACAACAGGATTGTCTTTAACTCCAGGTCCTTGGCTCAGTAGAGAGAAATACACTTTTTTTTTTTCTCTCAAGAAAATCAGAGAGCAGAAAACTCAGTATTTTTTAAAGGGGACAATTTAGCATCCCGCTAAGCTGAGAGTAAAATGAACATGCCGATTCCATCTGCTTAAACCATCCACTGACATGGGGCTAAAGAATTGCTCAAGGAAATTAATGGCAGACACTTTTAAAAAACAAAGCGAAAAGAGAATTCTGCACCGAGGGGAGTCAGTCTGAAACTGATGGCAGTAGAAAGTACTTTAATTGAATAGTGTCACTGTCATTTTAAAAGATCAGATGATTTTGTAATCAATAAAATATTTGTAAGTCTGTATGCTAAACGGAGAAAGCAATCTCAGTTCTCAAAGCCTGAGCTAGTTGCTGCAGGTGTCTGGGAAGAATGTTTCCATTACACACATCATTATAAACCAGCCCAGGCAAATGACTGTCTATTTCTGCTTTTACGTGAAGCATGAGAAATTGGTCACTGCAAGTGGCCTAAGACTAAGTTTAATGTCTGACAGGGAGATGGTCTGGGCTCTTTTCCCATTATTTATTCAAGAATAGAGAGGCTGACTCTGTGTGGGGCTGGGTGGGGCTCCATTGGGGGAGGCAGAATGTTTTCAGGAGTTAGTTTCCTCACATTTGAATAATTTGAAGCTGACAACTGTATTTCCATTACCCATTGGTAAGAGGGTGAGAGAAAAAAGGCAAATGCCAAAGAATGATGTCAGCTAAATGCCTAAGGTTTAACAAGTGACAGAGAGCCCAGGGGCTCATTCTAGTTTCAGTATGTATTGGGGTGAGCACACCACTCACTAAAATCTCTGTCATTTCAGCATGTAATGCCAGTTTTTTTTGCAGTCGAATTATAGTAAGGAATTTACTTTAAAATTCTCTTATAAAAATGTTGAAGTAAAGATAATATAAGAAGAAAAATATACAAATAACAAAAGAAATAGTCATTATCCCTTGAAGACTTCAGTCTAACAAGGTCCATTTGGAGTTCTATTCTAAGAAACTTCATTATTAAAGAGCCCAAAGAGCATTATTATAAAGGAGTTCAACTCATTAGACCATATCATCCCAGATAGCAAGGACCGCACAATGGTGAGGTTGATTGTGATAGAGCTATTGCTTCCCTTATTGTAGCAAAGAGAAGTCTGATTTATAGAAATGTTTTATGAAGTATGGTTGAGTTGCTTTTAAGCAGGCTGATACAATCATCAGAGAACCAAAGGATTCAGCCTTCAAGTGAGAGGGGTTCTAGGCAAACATGTTCTGACTCTTAGCCAATGATTTCTTAATTATTCAAGTTTCTTATAATTTGAAAAACTTCCACTACCAAATGGTGTCCAGTAAGCACCAATGCCAGGCATTTTTAAATTAATCATTAACCTATAGAAGTATAAATAGAGGCTTCTTATTTGTTTAGCTCAGATCACTGTAGAAGGGAAAACAGAATGGATGCTTTCTTTAGCTAACCTCTGCAGCCAAAGCATGGCTAAATTATGTGTATGTATATATCATATACACACACACATATGATTGCCATTAGGCTTCTTAATATATGAATGTGGTTTCAGTCTCTTGTCACTCTATTGAGACACTTAAGGAATACCACACTGGAACCCACCATTTCCCAGCAGCATTACCCTGTGCCATGCCTTGGTGGAGCACAGTGAAGTAGGCTTTGTCTCTTGCATGAAGAATGTTTGTAAGTGCTCACATTACAGGTGAACTGCGTGGAAATGCAAAAGTGTTGCCTTAATGTCTCCCACCTGGAAACAGGAAACACTCTGTAGCCATTCCCATTCATCTCTTGCTGAGTTTTACATTAGTAAGGTAATGCCTTTCACTTCTCTGTTCGGGGAGAAAGGCACACTGGGAGAAGGGCTGTTATTATTTCCGAGACCTCCTGTCTCCAGCCAGCTTAAAGGCTGAGGGTCCCGAGGTGGTGCTGTAATAGCAGCACTAATAATGGGCTGTTGCAGCACATCTCACGTGAGGCACTCGGAGGCATTATACACATTTATTCATTAAACTTGAACACACCCCGGAGATAGGTTAACTGCTATGATACCCCTTTATGTCAAAGTAAGTGAAAACAAAGTGAGGGGAGGCTAGTTAGACCATTTGATGAACCTATGATAACAGTGGAGTGAAAATGGTGTCCCATCTAGTGATTCAGGGGAGCCTGGCCTCCTTGGGTGTGATTATATGCCTGTGTGTATATGTTTCTTTAATTTTATACTGACTTGTTCTAGAAATAACTGGAGAACACATATAATTATGTTTAGTACAGTCAGATAACATAAATTGAAAATAAGTGGTTGGAAGAAAAGACCCAAGTAAAATAAGAATGTAAAACTGGGCCCTGGCCGGTTGGCTCAGCGGTAGAGTGACAGCCTGGCGTACGGGGGACCCGGGTTCGATTCCCGGTCAAGGCACATAGGAGAAGCGCCCATTTGCTTCTCCACCCCAACCCCTTCCTTCCTTTCTGTCTCTCTCTTCCCCTCCCTCAGCCAAGGCTCCATTGGAGCAAAGATGGCCCGGGCGCTGGGGATGGCTCTTTGGCCTCTGCCCCAGGCGCTAGAGTGGCTCTGGTCGTGGCAGAGCGATGCCCCGGAGGGGCAGAGCATCGCCCCCTGATGGGCAGAGCGTCGCCCCTGGTGGACGTGCCGGGTGGATCCCGGTCGGGCGCATGCGGGAGTTTGTCTGACTGTCTCTCCCCATTTCCAGCTTCAGAAAAAAAAAAAAAAAGAATGTAAAAATGTGATGAAGCTAAGATGAAGTACAGTTTATGCTTTATGTGAATGTATGGCAAGTGCTCTCATTGAAAAGAAATTGTGTATAAATGGGGACGCACAGCCTCAGTTCTCCCATCTGTGTGCCTAGGAAGAAACTTTTCTGTGCCCTGGGAAAGAAAGGGCTACAGAATACATTAAAGATTTGTAAAAACTAGGCATCAAGCAGGCTGCTGAGTGGTAAATCTGAAGAGTATCTTTAGGACCCGAAAGACTTGAATCTAGTAGCACCACTTCCAGAGAGAAAAATATAAGAAGAGTATGCCATTCTCCACCACCCAGAGAGGTGAACACAAAAGACAACGAGGTAAACTAAGAGAGACATCAGGAACTTACAGCAAAGACTTAATGTTCTGTTCCCAAAAAAAGGTTAGAGGTCATAGGTGAACTAATGACAGAAATGGGGCAATGATTCCTGGTCTGAGCAGAGTTTATAGGTGCGGAGAAATTTTGCAACTGCATGGACCGCAGCCCATGGACAAACAGTGCCAGCAGCTCAGTGCTGCCTACATGTGTGAGCAGCATTAACACAGGTGAGCAAAGCAACAACCTGAATGAGCACTGTAGACCTGCAACCATATATAAGATGACTCTCCCCCCCCACCCATCCTGTTCATCATCCAAACCCGAGCTTCACCTTGGGTGATCCAAAGAGACAGAATAAAGACAAAGAATGATGTGGGTCCCACAGTTTGATAAATGTGACCGTTCTTCTGGTGAAAACAAAAGAATTGACTTGAGGTATCTGAATATAGTGAAACATCCAACTAGAAAAAAAAACTCTTTTATCTAATACTTTACAAAGAGAAAATGTATTCTCATTGGACTAGAAGGGCGATATATAATGATTTCTTGGGGTAAAAGGCTTAAATCTAATGCTTTCTTGGGATAATCAACTTCTAAGCCTTTCCTTTAGTCCAGGAGTTGAGAACCTATGGCTTGTGAGCCAGATGTGGCTCCTTTGATGGTTGCTTCTGGCTCGCAGTTAAATTTTTAATAAAAATAATAATGTTAAAAATATAAAAATTCTCATGTATTACAACCCATTCATTTCCTATTGCTCATGTTCATGGTTGCAGGTGGCTGGAGCCAATCACAGCTGTCCTCTGGGACAACACCAAATTTTTATTGGATAATGTGTAACATACACAGGTCGTTGTATGGCTCTCACAGAATTACATTTTAAAATATGTGGCGTTCATGGTTCTCTCAGCCAAAAAGGTTCCTAACCCCTGCTTTAGTCACTACCATAACTTTATCATGGTGTGTGTTTGTGTGGTATGAGTGTGTGTGTTTTCCTGTTCTTTTCTGAAGTCCTGATGTAGTACATGGATGTAAACTTTTGTATCTGATGGGACATCCATTAATAGAACTTAAATATCAGGTATAATTTTAGGCCCCTTAATGTCTAGAAAAGATAATCTCAAAGCTTTATTCTCTACCCTATGGTAGTTCAAACATGCCCACACTTGTCCTGTACATGCATTAGAGTTTTATCTCTCACAGTTACCTTGATCCAGGGTTCACTAAATTAGTTTGGTTAAAGGATTATCCTCCTTTCCCATAGGTAGTGTCTCTTTTCGGCACCATTTCATTAGATCTAAAAATTCAGTCTCAGTCTCCTCAGACAATTATGTAAATCATGAAAAACATTGGCATAAAGTAAATTTGACCTTATTTATATATTTATTTTTGATTGAGGAGGTATTTACATTCCAATAACAAAAGTACTTCAAGTCGAACACTGAAAAGTCCTATTCATTATTTATTCATTAATTCACTTCTACAACAAACATTTACTAAGTGCCTACATCATGCTGGGCACAGATCAAGGTGCTGGGGGGTTTATCAGTGAGCAAAACTGACAAAAATCCCTGCCTTCATAGACATTAAATTGCAACAGATATTTGAACCAAGCTACTGTATATCCCCAGAGGGTTTTGGTTTGCCTCACCCACTCCTCTCCAGAACAAAATAGAAGAATATCTTCCTTACGGTGTTAATGTATAGTTTTAAACATCATTTAGAGAGAAATTGCTCATGAATGAAGTTCTCACTTTTTCAGTCTCCTTATTTCCTGAACCCCAACAGGGATGGCAGACACATTGCCTAAGAGCCACTCCAAAGATTAAAATATGAAGAAAATAAATCTTTTGGTTTTACTTCATGGGTTACCACTCAGCACCACTAGTATTCTCTTTATAAATAAGTTTAATAATTTTAGAAATATTTCCATAAATATATTGGTCTTTAAAAGGTTGTCCATGAAACAGCAATCTGACCACTTTCCAATGGCCCTAGGGGTTCACTATATGAGCCACCAGCAATCTTGGTGTTCATATCTAAGAATGACTAACTCTACTATAGATACATAGGATAAATGAATGTTAAACAACAATACTGTGTTCACACAGAGTGAGCCTTGACTTGGGAATGTGTATATAAAAATAAACATAAATAGTAAGACAAATCTACCAGAAAAATCAATGACCCAGAAATTGTGTCTGTGATTGATGGATGTTTTAAAATTCAGTTCTCTTTCAAAAAAATATTTTTACCACATATAGAATTCTATAAGATTCCAGGCATTGAATCTCAGGAGAAAACAAAACAAAACAAAACTCCATTTTGCTTCTGAGATAAAAATTCAACAGAATTTTACTAAATCTAAAAAATGTAATTCAATATTCTTAGGTAGATTACCACTATTTAAAATCACCATTTTAAGTGAAGAAGGTTCATCTAGACCTGACTGACCACATATACAATGTAGTAGCTTCTGGAAATGGGGATTCTGAAACTTTTAAAAAGCAACTCACCTTTATTGAAGGTGGAGTTTATTGGTGAGTCAGCCAACACAGGATAGTTGCCCAAGAATGTTGGACAATGGTTGAAGAAGATCTGCAGGTTTAATTTTTATGTAGAAAATGTTTTTAGAAATGTCAATTTCTAAAGACTTGGTAAGGAGTACCCATTAATAATGTGACAAAATTTCTTGCAGAGAGAGTTTCTTCTGGATGCGGTTACTGCAAGAATATTCAACTGGAGCTCTGATGAGAGAAAGTCCCATGTAGGAGGAATATAGTCAGTTCAACCTTTCAGGTTATCATCCCTATAAAATATACATGGTCATTAATTCATTCTTCAGATTGTCTAACTTTCCATAGTTACTGGCCTCACCTGTCCCTTAAGGAGATGGGAAGTTTCTTTTAAAAAGTGAGACTCAGGCGCTTATTTATGCCCAGAATAACAAAAATGAAAAAGACAGAAGTATCTGATTTGAACCATATGGGTTCTGAAAAGCTATGAAGCTTGTCCAGAGAAGCCAGATGGCTTCATTCTATTAAAAAAAAAATTATAATAACATCAACAGACCTCTTGAGTAACTCTTGCTTTGATTAGCTTTTTCTTAATCCTCACAGTGAGGAAATAGAACTTGGGTTTACTGACCCACAAGAGGATTCAACTTTGATACCAATAAATATGAGAGATCAACCAAGAAATGGACACACTTTAAATTTACTTGACATATAGCAGTTACTGTATGTCTGGTATAGTTCTGTGGATTTGATAAATGTCAATTTACTTAGTCCTCACAAAAGTCTATGAGGTAAACACTACAGAAATAGTAGTGTCTAAGTGCAAGCTGATGTTCAAGCAAAGGCGGAAACTCAACTATGGATCACTGGGTGTCTTTCTATGTGTAGCTATGGAATGGTTCAGTGCTGGCTAAATGTTTATAAGGAGCCCAGGCCAGAGTTTTAGAGCAGTCGATGTCCTTCAGTCATTCCCTCTTGCCTGCCAATGCCTACAAAATGCCAAAACCAACATGACTTCAGATATCAGGAAGTGAAAATATATCAACTAATGAGCTCTTCTTTCTATCTTGAGAAAATAGTAATTTGGGGGCATTGACTAAGAATTTTTCCAACCTCCTAAATGAGGTTTATTTGTTTTTTGAGGGAGATGGTAGGGATAACCTTGAAAGGGACTTAAGGATTCACTTGGGGAAAATGATAGATTCCTAAAGAGCCATATAGAGGGAAAAAAAGGCTTCATCTTCTTTCCTCTGCTATTATCCTTGATGTCATTATCATCAATTTCATTATCATCATCATCAGCACTTTGACACTCATCAACCACTCTAAAAATATTTTTAGAAAGAATAGAAAAGGTAAAGAAGAAAAAGTAAAAACAAATAAGTTCAGGCAGATGTTTACAAAATAAAAAAAAGAATAAAATAAAAGTCTGTATGAGAATTAAAATTCTAGTAGAATAAAATATTGAGTTTAAAATTATATTAAACAAGAATTAAAATAAAAGATAAAATGATGGATCATAAAAATTATAAAACTATAGATGATTAAAAAATAAAATATCTAAACTCATAAAATAAAAAGTTTAAATCTAAAGATAAATAAAACTAAAGATTAGTAAGAAAAGAGTGAGGCAACATATTGAAACTAAAAATAAAGAGGCTTGGGGGAGATATGTTGAGAAGGAATTAGAGAGCATTAGAGAGGTATGGAATAAGTTAAAATAAAAGGTTTCTGAGCAGTTAAGAAATGAGTCTTGTTTAAAATGTTCATATACTGAGTCTTTCTTATGCTGATAAAAGGGCCAAAGTCTTTTGAAAGTTGGAGCTGAGGGAGGAAGACAGTACAGGGGTGAGTTGTATTATGGCCGGAAACTCAAATCTTTTAGAGATCTTTCGAGTGGTGCCTGATATTCCAAAAGGCAAGTCTCCTTAACACAAATAGAGAGCTGGGGCATTTATGAACTACCCTTGCTTGATTCTAAGACATTTCATTTTGTTGGTTTTTTGTTTTGTTTTTTTTTTGTTTTTTTTTTTTGGTCTTCCTCATTGAAGGCAAGAATCCTTACTTTTCATGAACAGAGCTCACAGACTACTAGTGTATCCATTGATGAACACCGGGAAAACTAAATCATGAGAAACAACTACAACCATAACAAATTGTTTTCTATTAAATCTCCTTTCTATAATTTGTATCTTTATCTTAGTGGAAAATATATGGTTTTAATGGTTATATAATTAAGGATTTCCCCCCACCTCAAATAAGACTAGAGTAGCACGGATGACCGTTATGCACAGTAGGTTTTCCATACTTGCCATTTTTACTATGATATCATCCAAGAAGTTGTTTCCCATCGTCATAAATTTAAAAAATGGCAACAATAGCCTGTTGTTAGGGATGTGGACACTGAGTGGCCTTTTTTCACACCAAATGATCTCTGTGCTTCCTCCCACTTATCAAGCATGGGGTCCAAATTGAAGTTTAACCACCCTGTCTTCCTAGTGACGCTATTGGTTTTAAGAATATGTGACTTCTGCAGATCACTCTGAAAGCCCCACCTCCTAATTTGCAGATTGGTCTAGAAAATGAAATTGTAACCTCAATTAGGCAATCAGAGGCTTTCCTCTGTTCTAATATATGCCAGAAGGGAGAAGTACCTCAAAGTCTGAAAGGCACTTCAAACCTTGAGGAGTGAAAGTTGGGAAATTAAAACCAAACAAAGATCCATAAGCTGAGGTGGCCTGAGATTGGGTGAACCCCTTACTTTGCTTTCCTTTTTCTTGCTATAATTTGGTCATGTGAGTCAATAAAGTTACCTTTTCATGCAAGAGGTTTCTCTCACATGTACAGTAAGCAGAAAAGTCTTAAATAATATATGTATCTTACATTAAAAAATCACTTATCTTTCATTGGTCTGTTTTCAGGGCCTTTTTCTTTTTTTCACTCTAAAGTGCAGATTCTTACCCATGGTGCAGCCTCTGAGCTGGACCTCCATCACAGGCTATGACTGCTCTGTTGTCTTTTGCAATCAATCAAGGCAAATATTTCCTGCCTCTGGTATTCAACCCAGAGACCGTGTCCAATGGCAGGGTGGCTTTGGCCATCATTTAATGAGAACATTCCTTTAGTTGACTTTTTATTATCTTAGTAAACTAAGGTAAAATAATCTGGGTTGGTGTGGATTAAGTTGGTGTACTAATCTTGCAATTTGCATTCTTCCCCAAACTCCAGGGCCCACTGCAGAAATGAGTTTCTTATGGCAGATTTCTTTCATATAAAATGCTTTCTTTTTTCAGGGCTCCCAGTACAGCCATTTAGGCACTAAAAAAACCAAAATATTCATTTATGTATGTTTGAATCTCAATTGTTAACTTGGTGTTTTGTACTCAGTTATAAAGACTATTCTTGAACCCCCTACATAAACAATTATTTGGAAGAGCTGTCAGGGAAGACAAATTGTTGCCTATTTTCACCTTCCAGAAGTCTAGTTTTAGTTTGACTACAAACTCTGTTGAATACATACAGATGCTCTGTAGTGACTAAATTCTGCCAAGGTAGCAATAAAGTTGCCATGAAACATACGTGAGTGAATGGGCATGACTGCGTTTCAGTTAAACTTTATTTGTGAACACCAAAATTTGAATTTTATAAAACTTTTACATGTTAATAAACTTTATTTTTCTTCTGAAAAATTTTAAATTATTTAAAAATAAAAATATTCTATTTCTAGAGACATACAAAAGCAGTGATAGGCTGAATTAGCTATATTCAGGATATTATGTTTTCTTATTATATTAATACATGATGCATCTATATTTCAGGGATATTAAATGCAGAAATTCTAGGTATTTTAGATTTTTCTGAGTTTTAACATCAGTACTATATCTCTTTAGTGTTTTGCCATTTAGTGTTTGTCAATCAACAAATACTGATGAACGTAGAGTCTGTCCCTCCTGGGAAATGGTGAGAACTAGATGTGAAATGAAGAAAGAAAAGAAGGAAATTAGTGAAACTTGAGGAGTGTGGGGCAGTCTCTTGGAATCTAAGTATTCAGGGAAATATGTAGCATTTGTATATCACTTTATAGTTTATAGAGTATTTATACACATATTGTTTTATTAAATTTTCATTATGAATCTATGAGGCAACCATAGTGGAAATAAGCTGTCATCAGAAAAACATATATTGAAGTGAATTAGAGTTATGTATTTGGTAAGAAGTAGACCCTGACCTTTCCTTTGGCTATATATTATAATTGTTATGCCTAATGCAAAAGGTCATAATCACTGAATGTTTCTGAGGCTGAAAGCTAAACAGACATATTTTAATACATTGGGAAAAAAAGATGAGAAAAAGAGGTAAGAGCCAGTGTTCCCTATGTTTTGAATCATCTACCACTTAAGCAAATTGGAGGAAGGAGAGTTTTCTTACTCAAGATGGCAGTTTCAGTCTCTCTTTCTTTTTCCTTGCAATATTGACGTCAGAAGAACTGGCTATTCCTTAGCCAATTTTAGTCAGAGCTTTTTCAGGACACTAAATGTGCATAACTAAGCCCAAATGTAGTTGGTTCATTAGTTAAATTAAAACACTTGACAGTTATCTTTGATTTCACTTCCTAGTTCTGTTTTGCTTCTCTTCCTCATTTACGCCAAGTAACCTGATATGATGGAGAAAGCATGGACTCTGGTCTCAGGGAGTTGATTCCCAGATGTACTGTTTATTAAGTTTTTGACTCTGCAAATTACTTAACCCTACTGCCCTCTTTCATTATGCTCATTTTAGAAAGGGAGTAAGTAAGATTACCAATAGTGTTAAAATGTTATCAATGAGTAAATATGCATAAAGCTCATAGAAGCATACCTGGTACATAGTGATTTGTATTTGATGTAATTATAAGCATTAAGTGAAAGTCATATATAAAATGTCCAAAAAAAAGTGGTACACAATAGATAATCCCTGAACATTCTAAAAGCAAGAGCCTCTCAATATGGATTCTCTAAGGTCACTTCTTTTCCAAATCTAGTTCACATGTTGGACTTCACTCTCCCTGACACAGAAAACATAACTAATTAACACAATTCTGGGCATTCCAGTTGTTCTTTTTTTTTTTTTTAACCCTTATTTTCCCATGTTTCTACCAAGGGCTATGCAGTAAAGAAATTACTCAGCTCATATCTGCTTTATCAAATTAATAAATAATTTACTCCCCTCTCCTCTGATAAAACCTTTTTTTATATATATTATATATTTCTACTTTTCTTAGCCTCCCTCCTAAATATGGAATATTTGATTGATTACTAATTATAGTTTTAAAAATTATTTATTCATTTTAGCAAGAGAAGAAGGGAGAGAAAGAGAGACAAAAACATTGAACTGCTTCTGTATGTGCTCTGACCAGGGATCAAACTGGCAACCTCTGTGCTTCAGATCAATGCTTTAACCAACTGAGCTATCTGCCCAGGGCTGCCTGGTTAACTACTTACCCCATCACACAGACTTTGACATCTATCAACCCAACGTGCCTTTGTTTCTCTGCTGCTCATTTCCCTGTGTGGCTCTGCAGTTGGACACTGTTGATGTCTTCTTGCTTCTTGAAATAATCTTTTTCTGTGCTTTCCACAACACCTCCATTCTCATCTGACCTCACAGGCTCTCCTGTCTCGGTTTCTCTTGCAGGTCCCTCCTCCTCTATCAAACTATGAAATGGTAGATGACCTCAAGCATCCTCTTAAATCTTTCTTTTCTCATCAAAGTTATTTTTGCAGGTAATTTGTTTTACATTTTTACTTTAAATATTTCTGTCATTGTTTTCCTTATCCTCTCAGTAGTGCCAACTAAAATTTAACTTGATCTGTCTCCTGTTTACCCCTCTTCTAGTCTTTTGACATTGTGACTTTATTACATATTGGTGGGATGGATAAATGATCTAACTTCTAAAAAAGCAGATTGAATTGCATACTTATAAAACCTGTATAATTTATTTCTTACCAGCTTTTCTCCTACCAGGAATGCTATATTCCAAAGTTAATATTGTTCTATTCATTGTTCTCAGAAAAGCCCATAACTATGAGAATAGAGCATCCTCTTTTTCCTTAAATGAAATCTTGGTGAGAATTTCAAAGAACCATTGCTAGAGTGGGCATTGGACAGGCTTTTATGTCAATGTGAAACATTCATTATGTGATAAAATGGTCTTATACTTTATCTGATTTACTCCAAGAAGCAATAAAGAAAAAAAAAAAAAAAACCTAAAAACTCTTCTATATTATTTTGCTATTGCTGCATTTACAACTGACCACCCAATGCCTGTGGCATATAACAATAGCACTGTTTCTCTGCACCTGTAGCTTGGCCAGGGTCTGGCGTTGCTCTGCAGGGAGTGCTGCATCAAGCTGGGCTTGGCTCCTTGCCTTGGCTTGACCTCTGGTTGGCTGCACATGTGTTCATCCTAGGGCCCATGCTGAGTGGGCAGTAGCTACTTGAGAAAAGCTCTTCTCATGGCATTGGCATTAACACAGGAAGCTAGCGGAAACACATGAGGTCTCTTATAATTGAAACTTAAAACTAGTTCAATGTTGGTTGGCCCCCTATTCTGTGAGCCAAAGCGAGTCACTCAGAGGAGACCAGAGTCAAAAGGCAGGCAAGTGCTTACCTGCTTTGGTGGTAGGAACTGCAAATTTACATGGCAGAAGGACACCAGGGAGGGTAAAGAATTGGAGTTGATGGTTCAATCTACTTTACCTGGTCAATAATAATAGGATGCTGAAGTCACTGCCAACCGAGCAGAGAAGTGCTGTCATCTTCAGTGTGGGGTTCACCCTGCTCTTTCATTTCTCCTTCTTCTGGCTTCCCATGTTTATCCTTCAAGGATATTTTTCATGTGATTTTTATGTCAGAAGATAAAGAAACAGAAAATCTTGCCTTAAGTATATACTCCTGGAAATACAACTCAACCATTCAATACAGTGGGCCCTGAAGCAGGAATTACATAGTCCTAGATGCTCAATATCCTTTATCTTACCATATATCTAAGATGGAATTCAAAAGGAATGATGGATGCAGATGGGGAGAAAAGTGAATTGAGAAAGGGGGTTAGATTCCTACAATGGGTGAAATTTACCTACAAGTTTTAGGGAGATGGCTTGGGGAGACTGAGGCCAACTTCACTGATTATGAACTCCAAGGGAAGCTTCTTTTGTCCCCCATAGCACTTCACACACTACTTCACACATAGATGGCTTACAACATATGATAAAATGTGAATTAATACAATAGAGATCTCTGATTTACCACAGTTAATATGGGGACTAATGAATCTTACTCAAAGTAAATTATAACAATGAAGGGTTAAATATACATAAAGTCTATTTGGTCTACAGATTTTGGGGGGGCAGAAATACTATTCAAGTAAATCTATATCATTGGCAAGCATAGGCCTTAGTGTGAAATTATAAGTCATTTTTTATAAACTATTTTTTAAGCATTGTCCATTTAGGAATATCATATTGAGGGGACCATGGTTTGGGGTACAGAGGGAATGTGCCTAGGATCCATGAGCCTTCCTTGGTTTTTCTTCCTGGGCCAGCCCTTGATTTTTGGTGTGACCTTGAGCAGGTCATTCAACCTCTTTATAGCCTCAGTATTTCCATCTGTAAAATGAGTACTTTGAAGCATATGATCACTCTAATTTTTAGATTTTAAATAGATTTCACAGGTAGTTATTATAAGATAAACCTTTTGTGTGAAAGCAAACTAAGTTTAGACAGAAATGGAAGGGAAGAAGTTTTTCTGAGGCCATGGCATATACTTAACAACTCTATCTTTTCGCTTTTATGGCTCACTCTTGGGCAGGGGCACTTTATGTCTTGTAACAGCTTAATGGTCATGCTGGGTGAAGTCCTCCTGCAGGTTAACTTTCTCTTCCTTAAAACATGACATGCCTATAGTGTGCTGAGAAGGTCAGGTGGAAAAGCAGTGCCCGTGAGAGCAGCTTCACCATGTATGACGTGCAGGGCCCGGGAGAGCCTGCCTTTTCCAGTCCCTTCCCTCTATCTCCCTCCACGCAGCCTGCTGAAAACTGAGAGACAATTATGTCCCTCGTGCTGTGGAGACAGAAGTACAGAAAGGCAACAGTGACTGATTAAGGAAAATGCCTTTATTACAGGGTTAAAAGAAATTGTATCATCAACAATAGCAAAATGGAGAAAAATGTTAATGAATAATTCAGCATAATAATGCCGTCATGATAATAAAAACCAGTGAATAATGCAACTTTTATTTGCAATAATATGACTGTTCATCTGGGTGAAGTGTACCCGTTTTGACTGTTTCCAGCAGAGGTGTAAGCATAGTGGGGCTTTTCATTTATTTCCCTAAAGAATGTGCCCAAGAGAGCTGTGACTCTGCCCCCTTCCCACTTCCTGAGAATTCTGTCTTCACTCCTTTCCTTTTCAATGATATAAACCACACACTCACTTTGAGTTTTCTCTGATGTTACTAGCGGGGAGGATTAGCACCAACAATGTAACTGAATCCTCAGGAATGTTCTTGTTGTGATAGAAGGTCCAAGCAGTCAGGTGATTTCTCACTGCCTGGCAATCCCTTGGGTGTTCAGGTACCGCCCCGCCCCCTGCAGAAATTTACTGGAGCAATAAATATAGTGCAATTATGGAGAAAAATTAAGGCAGATGCTCTTGAATAGAGAGAGATTGATGAACTACTAGAAACACCAACGCAGCAACCCTCAGACATGAGAGCAAAGCTTATTTCACTGGGCTGTGGTCTTCAGTAATTAGCATGCAGTCTCAGGCGCTGAACGGTTTAGCCTGAGAAATCAGTGCCAAGGACTTAACAGCATCTTTGGAGGGTCCAGATTGTGCAACTGGCTAGAAAGCATAAGTAGGTTATCTGATTCTCGAAGAGCTCCGAAGGTGGCAGAGTAAATGATACCTCTTCCCAAGACTCACAATGAGGCGCAGATAGAACTGCCAGCAGTGCTCCTCCCAGCACCTTCTTCCAGACAATGTGTGTCACACTGAAACAGAAATTAAAAAAAAAAACAAAAACCGCAGACACCTCTACGCATATCAAAGAGAAGACCTTTGTGTTCTTGTTTCCGACAGATTCTGTGTGCTTGAGTATTATGAACCAACCCACAAGTGCACATGATTGCTAGAAAATAACCTCTGTCTTTGTGTTTCAGCCTGTCTTCCTTATTGGTCGGAAGAGAAAGATGTGTTTCCGCCTTGCATAGTAATTCGGGGATTGCAAGAGGACCTCAAATTCAAGGGGTGAGTACGTATTTGAGTAGATAAAACGTATTGGATAGACTCATGTGAAGAGCCTCAAAGCTTCTTCTGTTTTCAGGAGAGCTTAGTTGGGAACAAAGGAGCCATTTTTCAGTAAAACAGGTTTATATCACACATATATAATTGTGTAAAATGATAGCTTATGTAAAAATCAAATATATAAATAACATTTGTCAAGTCTTACTTTAAGAACACCACAGTGAGTAGCTGTGATGCATAAAGAGCTTGGGGAATGGCTGGGCCTCAATGTGATATTAACAACCAATATTCCTTAGCTCTCTTTAGGTTAAAAGACTAATTTATGTGCCTTCTCATTTCCTTCTCCCAACAATCATAAGAATGAAGTGGCATTCTCATTTTCATTTTATATATTAAGTACACATTTGTGTTAATGTAATCTAGTCTGAAGAACCTGAGGTTTTCATTCAGAGGGACCTAGGTGTAATCCTGATTTTGTCATTTATTTACTTATTGCATTCTCTTGTCAACTTATTTAAGTATGTGTTTCGCAGGGTAAATTTAAATTTCCTGTTTTTCTCCTGTACGAGTTTCCCTGTTGGTAGCTCCCAAAATCTTCATGCTCCTGCATCTTATCACCATTACCTTCATTTAATCACTTGTTTGTTTCTGGTTGGACTTTTATAATAGTCCTTTGGTTTCCTTGTCCTGTGTATACTCTTCATAAAATTCTCCGAGATACATTCCCAAAGTGGAAATCTGTCATCTTATTTCCCCGCCCTAACCCGGCTGACCACTCGCCTACTGTCTATCACAACAAGGCCAGACTCCATAGTATGGGTTACAAATGCCACCTCCCTCAACCAGAGGCAGATGAACGTCAGTTGAGGCCCCGGGGTGCAGAAGAAAATATTAGACCCCTTAAAAAAGGGAGAGAGACAGGGAAAATAAAAATACATGTCAAATACTTACCTGGCAGGGGAGATACCATGATCACGAAGGTGGTTTTCCCAGGGTGAGGCTCACTCATTGCACTCCGAGTGTGCTGACCCCTGCGATTTCCCCAAATGTGGGAAACTCGACTGCATAATTTGTGGTAGTGGGGGACTGCGTTCGTGCTCTCCCCTGGTTAAAAAAAGAAAAAAAAAATACATGTCAACCATATTTTTAAATAAATAAAAAAATATTATGTACTATGAATGTTAAAATTGCACATATAAAACCAAACTTGGTGTCACTAGAGAAAAGTGTAAAGTTGGGTTTTTGCGGGGCCCTTCAGAAGTCGAGGCCCAGGGTGCGCGCCAAGGGTGCCCACCATTAAATCTACCTCTGCCCTCATTTTAGGCCACTGTCCCTGGTGCCCCTGTGCTAAGATCAGTTCACATTGCCTGTATGTTCCTGAACATGACCTGCACTTTGTCTCTTTGTACAGGCTGTGTCCTCTGCCAGGTTTCTTAATGATTCTTGGTAAAGCACTTCTCTATAAGAATTCTACCTAACAATAGTTGCCTGTATAAATTTCTCCAGAGAGATAGTAGCTGGATGCCCCAAACTATGTTACGGCACTTACTTCTTTAGCTCTTCTTTCTTTCCAATTAAAATGAAAAGTAGGCCCTGGCCGGTTGGCTCTGTGGTAGAGCGTTGGCCTGGCGTGCAGGAGTCCTGGGTTCAATTCCCAACCAGGGCACACAGGAGAGGCGCCCATCTGCTTCTCCACCCCTCCCCCTCTCCTTCCTCTCTGTCTCTCTCTTCCCCTCCCGCAGCCAAGGCTCCATTGGAGCAAAGTTTACCGGGGCGCTGAGGATGACTCTGTGGCCTCTGCCTCAGGCGCTAGAATGGCTCTGATTGCGGCAGAGCAATGCCCCAGATGGGCAAAGCATCGCCCCCTGGTGGGCATGCCAGGTGGATCCTGGTCCAGCGCATGCGGGAGTCTGTCTGACTGCCTCCCCGTTTCCAACTTAAGAAAAATACAAAAAAAAAAAAAAAAAAAAAAAAAAAAAGTAAATTTTTAGTTAAGTAAATTTTTAGTTATACATGCACAAGGTTTCCAAAGCCAAACAGTCCTGTAGAACTAAACAAAAATACAAGTTTCTTGACTCACGCTTCCCACCTTTAGTTCCCACTTCTCAGAAGGGGCCACTTTCATCTTTATAGTGGTTCCATCTAGTTAGTTCCATATTTCTAAATGATATGCTTGTGGTATTATTTCTTGAGTTTATTTTTAAGTTTTAGAGCTTAATTTATTGTTCTGGATTCTTCTACAACTCTCTCTGCTTGGTACCACCCTCCTTTCATAGTTTCTCTCCATCCTTCCAATAAAATCAATATTTAGGTTAAACCAGGCGTAGTCAACTTTTTTATAACTACCGCCCACTTTTGTATCTCTGTTAGTAGTAACATTTTCTAACCACCCACCGGTTCCACAGTAATGGTGATTTATAAAGTAGGGAAGTAACTTTACTTTATAAAATTTATAAAGCAGAGTTACAGCAAGTTAAAGCATATAATAATAATTACTTACCAAGTACTTTATATCGGATTTTCACTAAGTTTGGCAGAATAAGTCTTTATAAAACAACTTCCTATGGTTAAATCTATCTTTTTATGTATACTTTGGTTGCTCTACTACCGCCCACCATGAGAGCTGGAACGCCCACTAGTGGGCGGTAGGGACCAGGTTGACTGCCACTGGGTTAAACCAATCTTTGGTATTTAGATTTTCATGCCTGTGCTAAGTGTGATTAACAGACAAACCATGCAGTATGCTGTGACAATATTTCTTTTTCACACAGCTTTTTTGTTTACTTAGAAAGTATTAAGTAAAAATGTATGTGTACCTACTACTAGTTCTCCCCAAAACTCTTTTGAGAAAAGTGCATTCAAACTCACCTGATAAGTTCTCGTTTTCCCTTTGTTCTGGGAAATATTCTTTATGGAATCTTCCATCTTGCTACTTCAATCTGAGCCAGTTCTTTTTTCTTTTTCCTTTTTAGATCTGTGCCTTGCCTGTTATACTGGGATGTCCTTTCATCCTCATGATCTTTATTCTCTCTTTGTTTTTGGTTGGTCCCCTATTTACAGGGTCCCCAGTGCTCCTTTATCATGGTTCACATCCACATTTTGTTGGAGTATCTTTTCTAGTCACTAATAAAGGACACATGAGAGTTCATTTTTTTTCAGATTTTGCCTATCTTAAAATGCTGCCATCATTCTACTCTTAGAATTATTTAATAGGTTTCTGGCTATAGAATTATAGATTATAAAGTACTAGTGCTAGCCAGTTGGCTCAATGGTAGAGCGTCGGCCTGGCATGTGGACTCCCCGGGTATTTTTCCCGGTCAGGGACACAGGAGAAGCAACCATATGCTTTTCCACCCCTGCCCCTCCCACTTCTCTTTCTTTCTTCTCCTTCTGCAGCCATGGCTCTATGGGTTCAAGCTCATTGGTGAGGCACTGATGATGGCTCCTCTGAGCCTCTGCCTCAGGTGCTAAAAATAGCTCAGTGGTGAGCATGGCCCTAGGTGGGCAGACGGGGTTTGCCAGGTAGATCCGGTTGAGGCACATGCGGGAGTCTGTCTATCTCCCCTCCCCTCACTTGGAAAAGAAAAAGAAGAAGAAAAAAGAAATTAGTTTCATTCAGAATTTTTAAGGCATTTTATCTTCCAGTGGTACAGATGAAAAAAACTGATGGAGCTCTCTTTTCTTATTGTTTGTATTCTTTAATCTGTGTTTTTGTTTAGACCTAAACACTTTTTGAACATATGAAAGTTTTTAGAGTTTTCACTACATCTCTGTTGATTCAAAATTTCACAATAGGCTCTGGCCGGTTGGCTCAGTGGTCGGCCTGACATGCAGGAGTCCCAGGTTCGATTCCCGGCCAGGGCACACAGGAGAAGTGCCCATCTGCTTCTCTACCACTCCCCCTCTCCTTCCTCTCTGTCTCTCTCTTCCTCTCCTGCAGCCAAGGCTCCAGTGGAGCAAAGTTTGCCCGGGCGCTGAGGATGGCTCCATGGCCTCTGCCTAGGTGCTAGAATGGCCCTGGTTGCAACAGAGCAACACCCCAGATGGGCAGAGCATCGCCCCCTGGTGGGCATGCCAGGTGGATCCTAGTTGGGCACATGTGGGAGTCTGCCTGACTGCCTCCCGTTTCCAACTTCAGAAAAATACAAAAAAAAAAAAAATTCACAATAATGTGACTTGATGTAGGTCATTTGACCTTTAGTGGAACCTTTTAATCTGGAAGTCTATTATTTTGAATTATATATGTTTTCAGAAATGACCCTTTAATTCTAAAAAATCTGCATAATTTCTTGGGTGATTTTTCTTCTCTATTTTCTTTTTCAAGAATTTCTATTATTCAGATATTTTTTCTCTATCATCATTTTATCTCCTATTCTCCATCTCCTTTCCTTCTCTTCTTTTCCCTCCCTCTCCTACTTCTTTCTTTCTTTCTTTCTTTCTTTCTTTCTTTCTTTCCTTTCCTACTTTATGGAACTTTCTCAAATTGTCTTCTAGCCCTTCTAACAAATTTATATTTTTTGTATTATATGATTTTATTTTAAATGGCTCTTTTTGTTTCAATATTTTAAATTTTTTATTGCATTAATGTAATATTTTCTTAATATCCAGATACTGATGATAGGTTTTATAGATTTTTTTCTTCTTTGCTTTCATGTCTTTCAAATTTCTTTATTCTATTTATTTTTGTCCATGTTTTTCATCAGATAACTTTGAATATTTTGTGGACTATTTATATTTATTAATGAAGTGTTAAGAAGTTGACTGGAATCTCTGCATTCACAGATGGAACGTGTTAAATGCTAGGTTTTCCAGGAGGGTGACATGGTTGAAATTCTTCATGGTTGGGGCAATGGGCACATGAAGCAGTATGCAGATAATGTTTTATTGAGCTGCATACCTGAAACCTATACCCCAATAAATTGAATAAAAAATAAAATTAAAAGAAAGAAATTCTTCATTGGAGGTCCCCACTGGCTATATTTATAGGACTTCTTTCCCCAGAGTAATTGTTTTATCTTTGCTTTCCAGGTAAACGCCTGAGAGCATTCTTTCTAGAATTTTGCCAAGCAAAGAGACTGGCATCATGTTTAGAACATAGATATTCATTTAATCCTCCTCTTTTACTAAATGAATCTCAGAACACATCTGGGACTGGTTTTCTTGCATTCAGGGCTTCTGCTATTCAGTGTCACTAGAAAGTAAAATTCCAGCCTTCTTGAGATGGGGAAGGGCTATCTTTGAGCAGGCTAGGGTAATGTTTTCTATTCATTTTTCTTTTATTTATTTATTATTATTATTCATTTTAGAGAGGAGAGGGAGAGACAGAGGGAGAGAGAGAGAGGAGAGACAGAGAGAGAGAAGGGGGGGAGGAGCTGGAAGCATCAACTCCCATATGTGCCTTGACCAGGCAAGCCCAGGGTTTTGAACCGGCGACCTCAGCATTTCCAGGTCGACGCTTTATCCACTGCGCCACCACAGGTCAGGCCACTATTCATTTTTCAAACAAAATTTTAGCTCATTCTATTCATTTTTCAAACAAAATTTTAGCTCATTTCTATAGGCTTTTAGTTGTATGCTTTACTTACATAGGTTCTTGATGCATCTGTATCCTGAAGCTCTCCAGAATTCTAGTTTATCTGGTTCACTTCTAGGGTTCCCTTAAAATGGGCTGAGCTTTCTGCTGTGTCAGTTATTATTATCTTTCCTTTCTGGCTTCTTTAAAAAAAAATAATATCCTTCCCTTTTCTGTTTACCTCGTGAGTATGTGCCTTTTTCTTTTTTAATCTTTTTTACTGTGATCTTGGGAAGACCATATAGTACACAATATGTGTTCAATGCTCCCTGTCTATCCTGAGTTCCCTTTATGTCTCATTTTGATTCAGTCTGCATCCACTTTTGGCTAGGCTGAAAGATAAAATCCATTATTTCTATCAGTTTTTAGTCAACAATTTTGTGTCTGTGTTTTCCTGACATAAGCAGTTATCATATAAATCAGGTTGGTTGAACATTGCGATTTGCTGTGATTATAATAATTTTTGGACCCTATCACTGAATAAGAAGAATTAGTTATAAGTCTGGCATCTATCTATACAAGTTTAGAGAGAAAAACAAACAAACAAACAGAGTACTTTTAGGTGGCGGTAGTAAAAACAGTTTATATGAAATTTTATCATCTCCTTTTCTAACTTGCCTGTAGGCTAATAACAGTCACGCCCAAGGACACACATTCCTCTGCATTTACAACCTTTTGACCAGCAAAACCCGACTACTAAACAGAGGCAGCCTCATGAGACTGCAGTTTTATGATGGGCTTGGGAGCAACTGTCTCACATTCTGGTTGTACTTACTTTCTGTTGGAGCTCATTCTCGACTATTCCATGATTTGAAGAGACACACTGCTGATTTTATTGTTCAGTGCCTTTCTTCTCCTTCTTCTTGTGGCATGAGTGATGTTCCACCCTGAGGATTAAGATATATAATAACAAAACAGAAACCCTCACGTTTAGCTGTAGCTAGATTTATTGCTAAGTTTATGGAGATTACTGAGGGCTGGGAACACAAGTCCAAGAAGGTCTCTGCAGTTACAACTGTGTGTGGAGTGAGATGCTATTACAGATTGAGGACAGTAAACACCTCTGAGGTTGTGTGTCACTTCCTGCAGGCCCCATGAGTCTCTGTGATTTAAGTCAAAAGGTGTCTGTTAGTAATGCAAACAAAACGTTGTTTAACCTCTGAATTCCAACATCTGGAATACTTATCCCTGTGGCAACTTGGCGGTTCACTGAGCACTCACTATTCCAGTGGTCCACCAAAGCACAGTTTTGGCTTGAAAAAGGATTGTGTTGGAGAAAAGTTTGATTCACTATGAATACCAAAGGGATTCGTGATAATGGTGTCACCACTAACTCCACAGCCTGCCTCTGGGAATTGTGATCCAGAGTGAGGCTGCTTTCTGATGCCATGAGTAAAGATGCCAGGAAAGCCTTCTGTGGGACCTAGTTGCAAACGCAAGACTTTTCTTGTTCCCTTTAAAGACTCTCTAATCCATATACTTAGTTTCACCATTATATTTCTCTGTCTGCCTCTGAATGGAGTCCAAGTAATTCAACTTTGGTTCTTTTTGAAAATGGTTGAGGGGCTCAAGTAAACTTTGTTGATATCCTGTACTTCATTTATTTTCATTTTTATATGCTTTGATTAAACATAAAACAAAGTGCCACTAGAATAAACAGGCTACTTGTTAATGGCAACAGGTAACTGGAGCTTCCTCCAAAGTTCTGAAGACACTATTTTCCAATGCCTAAGTAGAACCCAAAGTGTAGTTACCACAGACTGGAAACCCGGCAAGTGGAGCAGTTTCCTGGTGGTGTCAGGGACCCTGGGCAGGGAAGTGGCAAGACCTTTACCCAGCAGAGTTAACTATAAGCCATAAAAACACCCAGGAGCAGAGCTGAGTGAAGCATGGATCCAGTTAGTCATTGAAACAAAAGTATGTGGCTTGCTACAAGTTCCTGGTAATGACTTCAGGCCTGATTGGCTTGGTATTTCTTGGTATTGCTCTGTGTGGGTGATTGCTTTTCTTTATTAAAGATAATTTACAAGGAACAGATACCATCCCGTTTCTGGATGTTTATTCCTTCTAACCAGTGGCAACTTTGGCCTTTTTTGGAGGGATGAAACCCTTGAGCAAGTTTCAAAATACTGCCTTGGGAAAGGATCACGAGTGTGTTTTGAAGCTCTAGGACCCTAGCTCAGTCCTCCGTAGCCTGACATTTCTTTTCCACACATCTTCCTCCTGTCTGGGCATCCTGGAAGTTTTTTCCCATTCAATGGATAATGGTAATTAATACCAGTTGTTTAACAGCTTACAAACAATAAAATATTTTCTTCCATTGGTCCTTATTCTGGGAAGCAGATGTCATTTTATTGTTTTACAAATAGAGTGACCAAAGAGGTGCTGAGGAAAATTGAGTTGGTCATGGCCACACAGTAAATGAGTAGTAGAGGTGAATTCAAATAAGACTTTAGAATCCAAAACATTACTCTTATTTTTTAAGCACAGTGCTCTAATTGTCTAGTTTCTTCCTTATCAGAGAATAAGAGTCAGAGAGAAAAATAGCTTATTTATAATTACAGAGCCAAACAATTGCAGAGAATTAAGGAGTTAACTACTGAGTATTACCTGTATTATGTCCATTGCTGTGTTAAGATTACACAGCAGCCGTTGGTGAAATTTCGCTTTTTCTTATATCAGTTTATAAGAAAGTTTTTAGCTGTCTTCAGCAAAATGAGGTCAGAACTCTCTTCACACATACACCCCATCTTCCCTGACAGACATCTTCACTGTGATATTTTTCATTTCCTTACTCTTTTTTTCTTAGGACTATCACCACCTGACACTTTATATTTTAACTTATTTATGTTGTTTATTGTCTGCGACTACCAATAAAATGTACACTCCGATTAGAGCAGGGCTTTTTGTCTGTTACCTTTACTCCCGTAAACCCAGTTGACGGGGCTCTACCTGGTCCATAGTGGGCGCTCAATAAATGCTTGTGGAACGAATGGAGGAATGACAAGGCTAACGTACAGAATTCAGAATAATCAGTTTCTAAGTAGGACAGTACAATCTAGCTGCAAAAGTGATTCAAAGATGAGAGACAACTCACAGCTGTCATTTTCAAAGATCTCTGAAGAAACGAAAAGGGTGGCACTAATGCAAGATTGTGAAATCAGCACTGGGTTTACGTAGTTGGAACAGGGAAGGGAGACATTGCAGCTGAAGAAAACAAGGCAGCAATAGGAAGCAGATGTAAGTGGATAACAGGGAAGACGCAACCAATCTTGGAATAAACGAAGGCATTCTCTGTCTCCTAGTTCCCATTTCACGCCCTGAATGTTTAGCCCATAATTTATTTTTTAAAGTGACATTTCCAAGTGCACATGTTTTCACACTTGGGGGAGGAAATTTTATTTGAGTGTATTTTTCTTTGGTTCTGAACACCGGAGTCAAAACAGAGAGCAGAAATCAATGATTTCATTGAGTAGGAAGAAGAATGCCTTTTGCGAGTGGGTCCAAGAAATAGATCTGAAGGTAGAAAGGAACTGAAAGTGAATGACATGTTCTAGTATTTACTGTTGTGCCGCTGACAAGTGAACAAACACCTTCGTAAATTAATAGTCCCTAATTGTAGCTTGAAAGGCAACTAAATAGATGGTTTGGATTTTTGTCTCACTTCATTTCTAATGTTATGAAATATGACCCTTAGTGAGTTTTTCTGGCTTGGAAACACTGAGCTAAAATTCAGTTGTTTCTTTAATGACTGGCGAGGTTAGTCTCTTACTTCCAACTCCTCATGAATTCATAGAAATACAATTTCATGTTCATTAATCGTTTGTGTGTATTTGTTATGTTAGATATAGTGACCTGATTTTGGTAGGTCACATACTTTTTGATATGTGACATGCTTCAGGATTGCAAAACATTCTAGTGTGACTTTTCCCTGCAGTTTTTGAAGCGATGCTGGTTATTACTAGAATGTTCTTTTTTTTTATTTTAAGTTATTTTGTCATTACTTTATTTTCAGATTTTATAGAGCATCTTACTCTAAAGAGCTCAAGGCAAATTCTGCAAATGTGAATGATTTTTTAATTTTATCAAAATATATTGGTTTGGAGGAAAAAAATGTAATACTGATTTTTTGCTTCTGTCTGTCCCACCAAAAATCAAACTGAATACCCTTCTCACATCTCCTTTTTTTCTAGGGTAAGGGATTTTATCTTACATAGAGTCTTAAGAGGAAGAGCTTCAACCTTGAATCACCAGTGAGGAGGCTGAACCATTAAAACAAAATGTAGCCGAGAGAGCCTTCTGAAAAGACAGTGCTTAGCACAAGGCGGGTTCTCAAAAAATGCTGTAGGTGGTGGCGAAAAACCTCTGTGAGGCCCTTTAGTCAACACAAGTGGGTCACTTAATTTTTCCAAGTGAATACCCTTTATAGGGGACTTCAGTTGCCGTCTCACTAGCCAGAGATGTCTCATTATACATGTGGCCCAGTCTGTGAAATGTTTATTTTGTAACTAATCCCTTAGGCAGTGAAGGAAACTGTTTGCTATTCCTTCTTGTTCTCTCCTTTTTTCTCTCTCTCTCTTAATTAAAGGAATCACTGTTGAACTTCAGAAACCTTTCCAGGAAAAAAATTAGAAAGAAAAAAAACAAAATGAAAGGAAGAAAGTAAGGGAAGAGAGAGGGGAGGAGGAAAGAAGGAAGAAAGGAAGGAAGGAAGAAAGAAGGAGAAAACAAGGAAAAGTAAGATTGACAAATTCTTTTACTTATTTTTAATGATTATTTCCAGAAGAACTATTGTAATCTTCAGCGACCTGTTTACGAGTGTGTATTCGTGCATATGGGTCTGAATGCATGTGTGTAAGCTAGATTAGAAATTCGTACTGCACTCATGGGTATCCTTGTGTAAGCAGTGTCAACAAATCTCACTGTTCACTTTCTTAACTTACTCCCTAGGATAGCCAAGGGTGGAAGTTGACATCTGGGAATGGTAGTACAAAGGGAGAGAAATGGAGAAGGTATTGATTTTAAACAATGTTTTGCTGAAGGGCAATAAAAGATAGAATCATCCACAGAAAACTGAATCATTTATAAGCTATGAAAAATTTCTAAATTCTGAATTTGGTTTGGATTTCATTTTAATTTCAAAATGATTCGTGAATAAAACCATACCACTTGTAGGGAGAGTTTTATTGACTTTTAATTCCAGTCAGCAGCAAATTTGTCCAAAAGCGATAAATACCTCAAAGAAAAAGAAATCTCTGATCTTAAAACATACACACATGTCACATTTAAAACACATAACTCATACCTATTTCCATCTACCCCAGAGCTACCAGCTGTCTTAAATATTCAAAATTGATGGATAGTGAAAGCAAATTCTTCATTGTACAGAGAGTTTAGAATGATGGGAATGTGAAATGCATCCAAAAACTGAAGATTTAATTTAGAAAATACCAGGTATTATGTCTTGGAAGTAGATGGCAGATAGAAACAAGCATAGCCCTTGCTTTATGTCACGACTGTATTCCTCGTTAGTTCTACCAAAATAAAATGAGGTCTTCTGTATAGAACTGTGTTAGGCACCCTTAAGGTAGTAGATGATTTGCCCTCTTAGACTGAAGATTTGTCGTTTCACATATATTCAGAGAGCCTTGATAATTTGTCCTGGAATCATTTACTCGATCCCAATGTACTGAAAACAGGCTTTCTCTGTGAGTTTTTAGTCAACACAAGTCAGGACTGTCTTGTGTGGCTGGGCAGGCTGGATGGGGCACAACTTTGTGAGTCACTATTCACTCAGACCGCAGTGCAAATAGTGACCCGTAGGATCGTCCAGTGCTTGGGACACACAATCACTCTGAGAGGGCACTCAGATGTCCTTTGGTGAAACTCAGTGGTGTAAAATTCATGTTGGTAATAAATTGAGAGTTGCTTCCTAATATGATCTAAATAATTCAAAGAAAGACTTCTACTAAGCATTTTATTCTAGGAACCAAGAAATTGAGTAATAACTTATCCCCAGAGATATCCAGAACTTTCTGTCTTTTCTTTTTTTCTCCTTTATACTTCCCTTACATGAAAATAGTAACCCTCTGGCAAATTTGTTTATAAAGCAAATAATCATTTTGCAATGCCAATAATGATGTACTCCTAATTGAGTCTCTCTTTGATGAGCATTGTGTATCACAGTTCAAATTGGGTTTTAATTAAATTAACATTTCACTATAGACTTCTTCATACTTTAAATGTATTTGATATAATTGTTCTGTGTGGTTCGTACAACAATGACATGAAAGAGGAGATGTGAGCACCATCATTCCCACTTTATAGAGGTGAAAATTATTGCTCAGGAAGGTAACTGCCTTATTCAAGGTCTCCCAGAGAGAAAGGGCAGAGCTAGGAAGAAAATCCAGCTGTCCTAATTTCTACATTCAGCCTAATTATTTAAATTTTATATTAAACAATAAAAATGTGATATGTTTATATGTGTCTATGATTAGCTAGTAATCTCACTATATAATTTTTAAATATTTTTACTGTCTGTGGAATGGTAAAATTAAAAATATAACTATCCAATATTGAAGACCAAGAAAATATATCTTTCTGGGTTAAAAAAAGAATATTGAATAGTCTAAAAATATTATGTACTTGAGAAATAATGACATACTTATCAATGGTCTTGCTCATTTTTCTCAATGCTATCACAGATTTTCTAGGATCGTGTATATAACTGTTAAATGAAATCAATAAATCCCCAACCCCACAACCCTGTCCCAAATCAATGGATAACAGTAAAGCAAATCTGGTTGACTTTTACTTGTTAACAGGTTTTTCTAATGACTGAGTACAACAGAGGTTTTCTGATGTCTGGAAACCTTAAAAGATCTCGTCTCTACTCAGCAATTGAAGTGTAGCAACCCTAACTGAATCATTTTGTCATCTTCATGTCTGGTATCGACACCTGTAAGTTAAAATTGCATGTATTGGTAATAAATTATCTTTAAAATTAGTCAAAATGAACTATTTGCCAGTATCAGAACCAGTTATTCCGGCTCTACAGGACTGACCTACATTGCTTCTTAATGCATCTCTTTGTAAAAAGGAAATTCTAATATTACCACTGACCTACCTATCACTTAACCTGATTTATTGAATACCTTCTATGTGCAGGATATTTTACTAGATAAAGAAACTAAAAACTAAGAGCATAGAGTAGAGAGGAAAGGGTACATTAAACTTATATTACAGAAATAATTGACTCATTTATGACTAGATGCATATTACCTGCTCTTTAGAACTATAAGTACCTTTCTAAAGTAAATGCATTTATTGTACATTATAATAAAAATGTTTATAAATAACACATCAATGATTACCAAAATCCTGTTTAAAAGGTTAATGGGAACAACTTATTTTATGGAAGTAATTGGTATAAATGATCTTATAACATTTGTGTCAGTAAAGGTTTTGAGCATTTCTTTACATCAACTTTGTATAGCATGGGCCAGAATAAAATTGAAAAGTAAAAACTATATGCAACCACCATCTATCTCAGAGTAAATAGTGGACTATGAGGAAGTGGTAAATTTAAATTTTTATTACACCAATAATGAAGATTATTTATTGACATATTGACATGATTGCCTCTCCAGATTTTATTCATAAATGTCTCACTGTAGGAGCCTGCATGAATAAAGCTTGGGTCTCAAAAGTCAGACACACTGGATTTGGAATACTGTCCACATTCAGATTCCAATCTGTGCTTCAATCTGAACCACTCCGCTCTGCATGTTTGCTGGAATCCTCCTAAGACTGAAATTTCCTGGGAGATATCCAGTACTTTTTAGGCTATAAACAGCAAAACAAACTGTCTTTCTTGTAATATGTTGTTATGTCTAGTGCTAACTGAAATCAAAGTTTATAGGTGTGGGGAAAGTAACTCAATTTTTTTTTTTTTTGACAAATTTGATCTAATTTAAATTTTGGCCAAAAATTCAGCTCAGTAATACAAGTTTTTGGAATAATTCATTTTTACGATTAGTTTTAAGTGTAGTAAATGTTGCCTAAATAAGGAAATATTGGTCTATACAACAAATTATGGCAAACAAATTTCCAGTGGTAGTAGAGTTCTTATCACAGTGGGGCTGTTTTTCTCAGATAGGTTCTTTGTGTAATTGTGTGTGCGTGTGTGTGTGTGTGTGTGTGTGTATATTTCAACTTAATTTCAAAAACGAATTTTAAATTTGCAGATGTATCTGTAGTGTGTATAACTGAAAAACATAAGGGAAACATAATTTGTTATTGCTTTGATAACAACATATTTGCTGACAAATCTAGACAAATAAAATTAGTTTAATCTTTTATTAGAAATTCCTGAGACATCTATGAGAAACAATATATGAGGAACATCTCATAATACTGACTTTCTTCCTTATGCTCTATTTTAAAATCCTGCCATTTTTAGGTAAGCACAAGCCACCCAGCTAAAAACAGATGACATTTCTCAGCCTCCTTTGCATCGAGTGTGGCCATATGACTAGTTTGTGCACCATGAGAATTAAGTAGTAGTGCTGTGTATAATATTTCTGAAAAGTTGTTTTTATAAAGTGTGCCTCTTTGTCCCTTTCTTTTTCTTGCTGTTTAAAATGGGATATTATGCTTGTTGCTTGAGCAGCCGCCTTCAGTTAGCATATGATGGGCTTGAGAGTATAAGCCATGTGCCAAAGATGGCAAAATCATGGCAAAATGATAGCTATGATTGTGTGTGTAGGAATATGTAGGTGTATGTGTAGGAATCTGTTATATACAGTTGAACCAAGTCATAAAGAACAGTACCAGGAAGTGAGTCTTGCAAAACAGGACCTGAAATCTGCCGTTGGCCAAGTGAAATACTGAATGTTGAATAACTGGTGACCATGATATACAGTTGCAAACATTTGGTCAAGTTGTTGCCTGCTACATCTTGGAGACCAGATGCTATCATAAAGTAGAGTTATTGGAGGAATGATTCTTAGTGCTTTTACCAAGAAAGACAGTCTCAGGCTAGAACCAACCCATCAGAAAGCTGACATGAAAGAGATGAAGGGAAGTACTTTCTACCTTCAGGCAGCTATCTAAGTTTGATTTAGAGTCCTATAATTTGGATCCTAGTGGGGTTGACAAAACAAACCACATTTATACACCAAATTGAGTTCATCTCCTTTAAGGTTTCTCTACCAGAAGATGGGTTCCAGCCCACTGGCAAAACTTCCATTCAAGGTGAGGGACTTTATCCAAGTTGTTTCAAAAGTTTTCAGAGTAAATGTCAATATTTGTGCAGATATGATCTGTATCTGTGGTTATTACATTATAGAACTGACCACTCTACAAAATCCAGAGTCTTTTCTGGGTGAGCCACAGTGGCACCTTCTAAGGTCTGGAATCAGAAGAAAAAAAAAATCAGGATTCTTCAAAAAAGAGCTTTTATCCAAAGGAAATGGGGGAATTAGGTACTAGTTTTGGGGGAGCCACATAAAATCAAAGAAGGCTGGAATCTTAGCAGACAGCCAATTGACATGGTGTAGTACTTTGGGTAACAATGGCTGAACATATGAGTGTGAACCTTGATTCTTCATACCTTTGATGTCCTGGTAGAACTCACTAGTGTGGGCCTTGCAGGGCCTGTAATCACTGTGGCTTCACATATCACCAGTTTCTGATATTATACAGACCAAGTCTTTGATATCAACACATTGGAGAAGTAGCAGAAAACGTCAGTAATATCAGCTAGTGATTCACTTCTCACTGCACTAAAGATTGGGGGGAGGAAGAAAGCTAATTTGGGATAAGTAAGATCTGGTATTCATAGAAAAAATGTAGTTTGGGAGCGATACAGGATTTTCTTCTAGTAAGGATGTCGTAGTTCAAGAAATTACTTGGAAATGTTTTTGAAATCATTTTCTATTTTCATCTCATGTTGATGAAGTTGTTATCCTGAGTACATTAAAAAACGGCTTCTACCACTAAGAAAGCTTGAAAATTACTACTATACAAATAGGTCTTTCAAATGGAAATACATGGGTTCTTATGTAAGAAAAATAAATGATGAAAGTGATATTTTAATAAACCAGTCTGATGCAGTGTATGGGTTAGAACAGTGCTTCCGTGCTTCCTAAATTTTTAAGACTGCATTTAGGCATTGGCCAGTTGGCTCAGTGGTGGAGCATCAGCCAGATGTGTGTAAGTCCTACATTCGATTCCCAGTCAGGGCACACAGGAGAAGTGACCATCTCCTTCTCCATCCCATCCCCTCCTCCTTCTCTCTCTCTTTCACTCTCTCTCTCTCTCTTCCACTCCTGTAGCCATGGCTTGAATGATTCAAGCAAGTTGGGCCCAGGCACTGAGGATGGCTCCATGGCCTCTCTTCAGGTGCTGAAATAGCTCAGTTGCCAAGCAACAGCCCTAGATGGGCAGAGCATCACCCTATAGGGGACTTGCCAGGTGGATCTCATTTGGGGAAAATGCGGGAGTCTGTCACTCAACCTCCCTGCATCCCTGCCTATCACCAAATTTAAAAAAAAGAAAAAGAAAGGATTGCATTTTCAACACAAAAACTAATAGCCCACTGTGTAAACAGATGTGGGGCTACTGTTTCTTGAGTTATGACTACCAGCCTGAGGGCCTGATTGGACCAATATTTTGAACACATTTGAAGTCTTGGAGCATGGGCCAGGACATGCTGGGTGGAGAAAATTAATTTAACAATTGGCCTAATATAGGGACAGATTTGGTGAGAAACAATATAAAAGTTATATGGAAAAGATTTCAGCTGCTACCCTCAAAAAGCAAGCGAGATAAGTCTGAAACAAGGTGCATATTCAGTTCTAAATAAGGTAATTTGAAGGCACTGGGGAACACACAAGAAGAAAAATCACATAGCAGTTGGGAGAATTGTGAGCCATAAGAAACTTCCCAAGGAAATATTTCTTTAATGTTTACTGCACTTACTAATGAAATAATGCAGTGATGATACAAGGACACCATTGTGAACACTGTCTTCAATAATCTGGACTTGAAAATCTAAATGACCTACATTTAAATCCCAGGCTTTTTACTTGCTCCTTGTAACCTAGAGCACATTACAATACTACAGTGTCCCTATCTAAAATTTTTTTATAATAATAGCACCTACATCCTAAGGCTATTGTGGGTTTTAATGGGATAAATAATGTAAGGAGTTTGACAGAGACTTTGACACTGAAAAAGACTATCAATAGATGCTAGTTATCTCCAACTATTATACAGATTCTCTAAAACTTTTAAACAAATTTATTTTGTAACAGATCAATAGAACTGTTGTCATAGACTAGCTATAAAATGAGGGATTGCAAGAAAAAAAATGCAGTAATCAACAATCTTTCTCCATTGGCTTTCTTTTCTCTTTGTTTCCATCTCTGGCTTAGTCTCTTGCCATTCCCTCATTCTCTATCCCCCCCTTCCTCGTCCCTTATTAAAAATTAAGGACTCTGGAAAGTACTTAATTGCCATAAAATTATGCTGGTAACTACAAAGTATTTGCCTGTTTGAAAAACAATTTGCTACCTATTTCATTCTTTAGTTATTTAATTTCTCTTAACTTTCAATTTTTTATTCTTATCCCAAATAGGAACATGAATTTATGGTCTTTTATCTCCTTGACTGACCTCAAGTAGTGCCATCCATATTTTAAATCTTGTATCTAGTCTAGTTCCTGAAGGAAAAGATAATAATTCAACTAGTTTCATCGGGACAGGTGACTCGGGTCATTCAAACATATCAGAGTGTGTGTATATTCACGCGCAGGCGCGTGCGCGCGCGCGCGCGCGCGCACACACACGTATGCATCCCTCACACAATTTCTTTGGTGTTGATTGTTTTTTCATATAACTTCTGACCAAACTTTATTTATTTATGGCAAGTGTATATGTCACCTAACCTTGGAGTAACCCCAAGTCAAAGATCTTTCTAAGCTATTATAGTCCCATAAACCTCATTCCAAAACTCTCATAGCTTGCTGCTGTTCTTTTCTATCCATCTGTCCTTCTTTATTTAAGTTTTGGCTGAAACAAACTAATTTTTCTAAGAGCAATGAACACTTAGTGAGAAGCATTTTTCAAGTCCAAGGACTTTCTCTGCTTTACTTGTCAAATATGTTACATATGTTTTAGGGTTTCTCCTGCAGCAGGATTTTCTTTAGTCATTTTACATTAAATTTCTCTTAAGTGAAGGGTATTGTAGTCTTCTTTCAGGTAAGTGATTTACTATCTATGTTTTGTGACTCCCAAGTGCCAAGAATCATCTCAGAGTGTCATGAAGTCCTTTAAAATTTTCAGCACGTAAACATATGTCTACTTTGATGTCAAGAAATGTTTGCCGGGAAGATTTTTAGAAAGTACTATAAAATTAAAAAATGTATTTTTCCTTATCATAAGAAAACATTTAAAAATAACAACATGCAGCCTGACGTGCACCGGCACAGTGAATAGAAAGTCAGTCTGGAACGCTGAGGTCACCTGTTTGAAACCCCAGGCTTGCCAGGTCAAGGCACACAGGGGAAGCAGCTACCATGAGTTGATGATTCCTGCTCCTCCCATTCCTCTTTCTCTTTCTTTTACTCTCTCTCTTTCCTTTCTCTAAAATCAATAAATAAAACCTTTAAAAAATAATATGTAACTTTGATGTAGATACTTTTGTAATCACTTTGAAATATCCTTCAAATAAAATTTATTTCACACTCATCAGGTCATGTTAATTAAAATCTTATACTAGTTTACAATGTTAAAATTATCACATTTCCTTAGAATTATTAAGTCTTAATGGGACCACATTTAAATGAAGAGATTTAAATCTTTAAACTATTTCCCCAAATTTATTTTTAGTGAAAATCTGATTTTCACACATCCAGATGGGATTTGTTTTCACATTTGTCTGTTATGATTTGACTTTGCCCTAATTTGAATCCTATGTACTAATTTCCCTTCAAGTCTGTCCACAAATTAAATTCTGATTCCTGGGTGTAAGTCTCTCGTGTGTAAATCTCATGGAATGAATGTCTCTCCTTTGGAAATTAAAGAAGGTAAAACAGTTCTCCAAGAATTTTAATAGGGCAGAAAACAAAGACAATAACTGCCTATCGAGTCCCTTATTTTTCTCTTTTAATTTTATTTTAATTAATGCAGAACTTTGCACTTTATCCATTATGAAATATTCATTTTTTACTTCTGTTAACAGAAATTTATTCAGAAGTTGTGGCTAGGTTTAATTATTAATATTTACAATCTACATATATCCAGTTTTATGTGCCATGGTAGACATCTATTTATTGAAAATATAGCTTTTTATAGAGAATGCTTTAAGGTGCTGACATAAGATACACTTGAAAAAAATGTTTACATTTACATTCTTTAATTTCTTTGTAACTCTTAAGTACCTATTAATTTATTGTGGCTTTTTTCCCAAGTGTTTCTGTTATCTCCACTTTGATACTTGCATTTCTGAATTTTCTTCACTGCCACTATTTGTAGAAAGTTGCCACAGGGAAGGTACCTGTATTCCTTGTGAGATTGAATAAATAAATCATTTGCCTTTTTGAGGAGGAGAAGAGCAAATAATTTCCTCACCTTCTGTGCGTCCCCTCTTTTTCCTGCTGCTTTGATATATCTAACAGCTCCTCCAGACTTCCTCCTTCTGTAGTGCTAAAATAATTTCTCATTAGCCAGGCAGTCAACACAAAATTAATGCCACGGAAGCATTAGCTTGAGCTGGGGGCGGGGGTCTAGGGGACTGAGGAAACCAGATGAAAAGAACTAGAAAGCAAAATTTTTACTCTCAACAACTTGAAATATTAGGGCAACAAGGCACATAGGAAGTAATGAAACATCAATGTGTCACCAAGTGCAAATTGACATAGGACAGACTGGGAGAACAGTGCTCTGAGGGGAGGATGCCTGCAGGAGGAGAGGCTGATCCTGAGGACGACTCCCCTCATTCTCACCAAGACAAATATCCTCACAGGTGACTGGAGAGGAAGGCGGTAAGCATGCAACTGAGGGGCACACATGTGAGCCCCACAGAAACTCAGTGAAAATGCTGGCAATACAACGGCGAGTGATGCAATGATGCAAAGGGTGCCTTTTTTGGAGGGGGGAGGCTAATGAGGGGAAAGAATTCAAGCGAGGAATGTGCCACAGCCTCTTAGTGCATCAGACTCTTTCCATGTCACTCCATCAATTATGTCTTCATGACACAACCTGGGAGGCAGATGTTATTCTCACTTTGTAGATGATCAAACTGAAGATCTGAGAGATTAAATAATTTGACCAGTGCTCACACAGTGCCATATGGTGGGACCAGAAGTCAGTCTTATTCTCTAATGGGCTGTGGCTTCTAAATGCATCACCTTTAATGTGATTATATAAAATTGTTCTTATCTACATATCATGTTACCAATGGGTATATATTTTATACTTGTATTTCAAATGTACCCCCACCCCTCACCTTATAGTAAAACACTGACATCGACAAATGAGTAGATCAAAACAGAGAAACACAAAATCACTTAACATAAATTGTACTCAGATCACCAATATTTGACTATATATCTTGAAAGTGTTGGTGTAGCTAAAGAATAATGTGATAATCAGAATATTGGTCTGTTATAAGGAGGTAGACATGGGCCATCACTGCCAGTGTCCATTCTAGCACCAGTCTGAGAAGTTGGCCTGCCCAGACTCCAAATTGTACATAGTGGTATCATTACAGGAGGAATTTAAATATTTGTTATCTGTGTAAGGAGGGCATCAGTAAAATATTACATGAACTATATATTAGTCCAAAATTTAACATAAAGCACTTTATGTGTAAAATCTTTAGATGCTGACATATATACTGAAATCTCTTTCCTATAGTTTTTTTTGTGAAATCTGGATAAATGCCAAATAATGATAAATATGCATGTGCCCTAGATATAGTTCTAAATAGCATGGTATTTTGCTCATGGTTCTTTTTGTATTGTAGTTAACTTATTTCAAAATGTGAGTGACTTCACCAACTGTGATTCTATCAGGATGTACTTTTCTGTGAAAAGGTTATTTCTATTTTTGAAGAATAGATTCTATAGAATGGAGAGAGACCTGGGGAAGGGGAGGACGTTTTCAAGGTTGGAAACATGAGGAGACCTCAGAGTTTGTACGTAATTTATAGGGGCCTTTTTGGGAAGAGGAAACACAGAGAAGGGAGGGAGAGACATTTGCTAAATGAAAAGGAGAAAAGGGAAAGGAAAAGAATGTTCTTTCTGATACCTGTAAATATCTTTTAGGTATTTGGACATTTATTATCTTTTAGGTATTTGGACATTTATTAAAATAACTGATTAATTCATTTTGCTTTCTAGTTTTCCTGCTTCTCTCCCCTATCCTTACTTGCTAAAACACTGAGTGTCCTACATTTGTGAAGTACATCTGGCCAAAAAAATGTTTATGATTTATTCACTCGTATTCGAAGTAGAAATTCTTAACCTGCTAGTCAGCTGTTTTGGGAGGTGGACTATTTTATTAAAGGGCCTTGTTGGTGTCATTTGGAATTGTCTTTAGGGCCATAATTCCCCAGAGAAAACAGTAGTCTGTTTAAGCATTCCCTTGATTATAGTTTATTCGTGTACATTTTTATTATCATTTCAGCCATTTTATGTGGTCATTAATTACCACAAAATTGAACTTTAATTCATTTTGAAATCCTGTAGCTTTGTCTGTCCTTGTATCTCTTTGAAGTATAAATGTTTCTTATCCAATATTATATTCATTTCACCAGAGGCTGGGAATTCTATTCTCAAATTAATGATCTGTTTATTTAAATGATGACTGTGGTCCTCAGAAGCAGAGGAAAAACATTTGTTGAATGTGACAGCCTGATATATTATTTGTGAGTGTCCCTTTTTCCTGACTCTGCAGAGACTCTGAGCCACACAGTTGGAGGGAATTCATGAGTCCTGGAGGGCAGTGCTCTCTCAGCAAACACTTCTCCTACAACATCCAGAGAGCTCGAGAATCCAGGCTTTTCATGATCACATGAAGAGGCAAGATTCTCATTACCTGAGGAAACAGTAAAGGTCATTATTGGACAGTTTTTACTGCTAGGCAATTCTTCACGACAGTGACCTAAAATCTGTCTTGCACCATTTGTCCTGTCCCTGTCACCTGGAGCAAGATAAGACTGAGCTTTTCAGCATCCATACACTATTTCTGAAGGTAGATGGGGCCCATTCAAACTACCCTTCAACCCTTAATGTGGTAGAAGAGATTTGACATTTTGGATCTTTTGCCAACTTTTGGACTTCTATTGTATGCCAGGCACTATTAGAATCTTTAATCCATCTTTTATTTTATTTTATTTAATTTTAATTTTATTTTATTTAATTTAAGTAAGAGTAGAAGAGAAATAGAGACAAATTCCCATATGCACCCTGACCAGGATCCAGTCAGCAACCCCCATCTGCGGCCATGCTCACAACCAAGCTGTTTTTAACACCTGAGGCAGAGGCTCCACAGACCCATCCTTACAGCCTGGGGTGATGTGCTCAAATCAATTGAGCCATGACTGTGGGAGGGGAAGAGAGAAAGAGAGGAGAAGGAGGGGGTTTCTTCCATATTTATTTAATGTGGGATCATGCCAGCTACTGGGGTCATATAAATGAGTAAAACATTTCCCTTGAAGTCAGAGGACTCGTATGCTGGCTTCCATAGAAACATTGACCTCTTTAGACTTGATATTTTAACAGCTGGTTCATCTTGGAGAGACCAATCCTCTTAATAAGGATGAATTTTGTATTAGGATACATCCTGATTAGTTTTCAGCAGACTCTACATTCCTCCCAGCTTGAAACTTCTAGCATACTTGAGAACTGGGTTTGAGTTCCTTTTGATAGTGATCTAATATTTACATTAAAGTATTTTCTTAGCAATCCATTTTTATTTTATATCTTTTAGATTTTCTGTTAGGAAGCTTCAACTAGTTGTGGTGTTAGCTTTCCAGAACCATACTGTTTTCCTGATTGTATATCCTTCATCTTATATCTTTAGTATACATATATTTTATGTATGAGTTATTTCAAAGTTTTCAATATAATTATATTTTCATTAGCTTCCCACTGACTTTAATATTTAAAGAAACTAAAATAATGCATCTAGTGTGCTAAGAATTTCCTAATAAAGACAGTAATATATCTGTTAAATCAAATCATAAGAGAAAATGATCAAACTTGTATTATATATAAATTTACTAATTATTAGGGAAAATTTACTTTATAAACAATAAATGCATGTAGCTTTAGACAAATATTTAATAAGCAAACAAAATTGTTCATTTCAACCTTTATTTCTCTTTTGCAGTGTGAAATATTGGTAAATTTGGTCAAATAGCATTATTTATTCCTTTCTTTTCCTTGCTTATTTAGTAGGGAAAGTAGCCTAATAACATGTTAGTAAGAAGATAAACTATATTAGCAAAATTAATTTAAAGAAGTGTATTTTTTGCTATTTCCATTTGAGATACATTTTTGTTCATCTTGAGTACTTAAGATAGCTTTGAAGTTAAAGCATTGCAGTTCATAAGTACATAAAGCAAAGCAGTACTTTTGTCCATCCACTAGTATTCTTACTCTTTTGGTACCAATGCATGTAAGCTGAACTATTCCATGAACTAAGAACTCTTTTGACCATATGCAGCATTTCTGGAAGACCCTGGTATGCTAAGGAACACTCACCAAATGAGGAGCTCAACCTGATCGGTTCTGCGTCTCTCTGTGAGCCAAGTAATTTCAGATATCATAACCAGGTCACTGTCACATCTCTGTGTGTGTATGTTATAGGAAGCATTTATTCAGACCTACGTAAACACACTTAGTCCCCCACAGCCAACAGCTGACACTTCTCTTTGTCTTTATTTGTCTTCTTGCTCCCTTTTGTTATGCATGGTCTCCAGGGAATTGCCAGGGCAGAAGAATTAAAACCTAGATACAGTACATTAAATGTTCTCTAAAAGTACTTGCAGTGTTTATATAGCATGACCACCCTGGGGGAATTTTCAACAACTATCTCGAATCACAGTCTACTAAGTATTCCCTTGTTGTGTCCACAAGATGAAGTGAAATGAAGCAATAAACATTTATTGGATTAATTAAAAGATAGTTGATTTTTATTTTCAAGTATTTCATCATCTTTTATTCAAATTATAGGAATAGTTTTAGGTATAAGAGCTAAGTTAACCTGAATCATTATGTATTTTGTTTCTATATGTATTTGAACATTGTGTTAGTTCCTGGGGCATTATTTTTATTTTCCTCTGTAACAATTCCATAGTAAGTTATTTACTCCAGTAGCCAAAAGAGCAGAATTGGATTCTGCTTTCCTTGTTAGGGTAATTGTCTATTGTGGAACTACATTTGGAATCTTAAACAACTCTTTTCATGGTCAAAACTTATGAGAGAGGATGTTGGTCATGCACATCGCAGTATTTGAGAGGCTCCAAGAAAAACCATCCAAATCATCAATAGCCTTTGGCAAATGCCTCAATATCACTGGTAGTGCCATCCTTCTGTAAATTCTTGTGTGGAAGATCACATTAAAATATAAATAATCTAGTAGGAATTAATTTTATTAAATCATATTTTTTTCTCTGCAGCAGAGATGTTGGGTCAGAGATTATTAGGTCTCAGGCACCTGGGAGGTAAAGGAACACTCTGAGGAAGTATAAAGAAGAAAGGACAGGGATGCAAAATAAAGACAATTTTGGACTTTGTAATGATTTCACTATCTCACAGCTTCTTACACAATCCCTGTGAACCAGTATTCCTGAGTCTTCAAAGAAGGGGAAACTCATAATGGAAGCATGTTGAAGTGAGGCCCCATGGCATAGTAGAATAACCATTTTTATAAACCATGTAAGTGCAGTGACATAAAGTTAGATATGTCTTTGTTCATCACTGAATTGATTACCTTTTTTCATTTTGCTTTTGTTGTTTTCATCTATAAGAAACCTAGATAGCATACCTCTGAATTATTATCACCTTCTCGAACATACAGGTGAGGTTTGAGAGGAGAATGCGTGGGTAAGCTAAGTCACAGACTAACTTCTCTGTCTACATAAGTACTTATTTAGCATCACTGTATGTCAAGTCCAAGGAAAGTTCATTTAGTGTCCACAGCACTACTTTGTCATTAAGTCTCTCCTTTGGGTCAAATCTTTGTCTCAGGTTTGCAGCCACCGCTTCTCTTCATCTCCATCAGCAGGAAATATCCATGGCTGCTGAGTTTTCAGTATCCTGCTGCCTACAGCAGCCAAATGAGACAATTGCTCAGCCTTAAGTGTTGGTCTCAGAGATGGTTAGCACATACATACTTTGAACCAGAAAGAAAAAAGAACACACACAGCCATATGAGATGTCAGATGCCAGTTTCTCTTTGGAGAAATATAAGATAGAATTCTGACTTTAAAGTAAAGTCTTCTGAAGAAGGTCTCTTCCACATAATTTTAGGAGACACTGTTTCTTAGACTACTTGGAATCATATCCCTGGCAAATTCAAAGTTTTACACTCTAGCAATAAAGGATGCATATTAAATTGCACTAAGTTCTTTTCCCCTTGTTTAAAACCATTTCAAAATAGCTTATATTTGATTTGTAGAGATTGTTTAAAAACAACCTTATAATATTTGTTTCAAATTATGGTAAGGATGTTTTACAACAACACCTAGAGGTTTGTTCATCACTGAATTGATTACCTTTTTTCATTTTGCTTTTGTTGTTTTCATCTATAAGAAAAACCATATAATTTGGGAATCCTTCTGGGCCTCAGATATTGTATCTACAAATTATAAAGTACAGTGGAGAGTTAGTTGTTTGTCTAATTTGTTCGATCAAGCTTAGTAGCTAACTTAGAAAATTGGCATTCTCAAGTGATCCTGTTTACATGACCTGTGTGGTGTGATTTTTTGCACATAATAGGTTCTCAGTGGTTGTTTTAAATACATTGACCAATTTAACAAAAAAGTTGCAACATCACGTTGTCTGTGGCATGTTTCAGCTAATTCTATGCTTTTCCAACTGAAATAGGATGGGTGATTATTCTTTTGTTGATTAGAATTGTCCACTTTATAATGTTTGAAGATCTGCTGGATTGAATTAGAAGACTCCAGGAATCTTTAAAGAGGCTGTATACGATACGTCCCTGGACACAGAGAGTCATCCCTTAGACAAGTTTATAGGATGACTGCTCTCTGCTAGTTTTTTTCTTTCCCTTCTCCAGGAAAATGTAAAGAGTGCCTTTCTCACACCATTGGACAAATTACCTCAGAATAAATTGAATCCTCTTTACAGTCCAGTGGTTTTATGTAATCAATTTTTTTAAACCTGAGTTTCAAACTGGAACACTTCAATAATATAAGAAATCTGAGTAGTTCTACAATTCCTTCTCTCAAATGACATGGCTAAAAAGCAGTGTTACTAAAACTGGAAGTTCTGGTTCAAGTTCAGGCTCTGCCTTTTTTCCAACAATGTGGCCTTGAACAAGTCACTCAGATTATGAATATCCATACTTTCATCAAGCATAATAATATTACCTTGGTTTGCTTTTTTGGTGAATGTCAATGACACATTTGAATGTACTTTGTATATAAATTCTAAAGTGTTAACAAATGTCAAGTTATGACTTTGATGACTCGTTCTCTTTTCCATAAATTGGTCAATGTCTCACCAATGAACAATCCTCTTTGTAAGCTTTATTGTATCTACAATAGCTGGATGATGGGAAACGTTGGACAAAGGGCAGCTGTCAAACGAGACAAAGGGAACAGTGATGGCACAGGAGAAAGACTGGCATATGGTGAGGTGGGGGAAGGGCAAGGCAAGAAGATACTGGTCAAAAGAAGCAACACACACATACACACTCTCACACACATTCTCACTCTCTTTCTCAACCATGGTTGTAAAGAAGTAGCTCTTACATGCAAAAGATGGATGGTAGGCTTGAAATGTATCTGACTGATTTCTTTTGCCAAATCTTTCTCTGTAAAACTAATTGTCAATTTTAAATTGGCAGCTACAGCCATGACTATTTAAACAAATTTAAGCTGTCTCATTTGTGGATGAACAAAGGCCTTTAAATGATATATTCTAGATGTGTTCTGAGGTCTTGATGTGTAATTAGCCATTAAATAGGCAGGTGCTCATGTCCATCAAATGCAGGGTTTAAGGTGGATGCTCTGGATTCCTGAATGTGTAAACAATTCTGGAAACACCCTCGATATGGCTTTATCAATAAATTTCTTACCCTCCAGGTGTGGTCCTGGGATGATTTGAGGTTATAGTGTATATCCTGGGATCTTCAAACACTGCATCAATTCCATTGGGTTAGAGCCTGGGAATATGTATGCTGAACAAGAATTTTCAGCGATTGCTGCCCACACACCAGAGTGAGACCCCATGATCTGGTCAATGTGGGCACTGCCGGCAGGGTCCTGGGAGCAGGCCACCCGGAGGAGGAGCAGCCATAGGCTGGCTGGGATGCTCAGGGCTCCCTAGCAGTTGACTCAGAGGCTTCCCATGGAAGAAAGGTAAAGGGGTCACCGTCCCTCATTCCTCTTGATTCCCTTCTAAGTTAGAAGTTTGAAGACGTTCAAAGGACAGTCTCCTATTGGTTTCTTTGTCTTTTATTGTTAATCTGGAATCTCAATCAGTGCTCTCTGTTTCAGTTTGCTGGTTTAGTTTTGGTTACGGTTGGTAAGCCACAGCAAACACGAGGCATTTTTATCTGGCACTTTTGGTGTGCTCTAGGACTATTATCTGAATCCCTTTTCATGATTTGGAAGGAATGCAGGAGAAAAAGAAAACTTGATATTTAGCACAGGGGCTACTGTCATGCATCAATCTACATCAAAAGAACCGGTGGCTTCCGGCCCACCCCCCTGCGCACTGTTGAAGCCTTCACAAGCCTCAGACCCCTCTCAGCCTAAGGAAATGTAGGAAGTGTACTTTTCACAGGAATTAACTCTTGCAGCCAAACAGGCACATCAGGTTGTTTTATATCCCTTTCCCTTCCACACTGCTGTTCTGTTTTGTTACAACTTTGCAAACTCAAGCAATGTTTCCCAGATGAAGGGAAAAATGCAAGGAATTTTTGTTGCTTTATTTATTTATTTATTTATTTATTAAAAAAAAATCCTGTGGAGCAAGAAAGAATGTGACTGCAGTTTTATTTATGGTCAATAAGCCCAGATGAATATGTGGTAAACGTTGTTGAGACCGTCACCAAGCAAATCACCATGTCACAAGAAATATTATTAAATTCTGTAATTTCCTTTTCTGAAAGTAGTTTCTCTGTATGGAGTTAGAGGAAGAAAATTACATTCAATATTCACCTTAACTGAAAAGCAGCTGAGTGTGGTGGCTGATAGCCTATAAATAGCAGATCTGTGACCTCATTCTCTCCCTTGCCGGTTGTTTGCCGTCTCAAGTTGAATAGAAAATTGTCAATCATCCGGAGATTCTGGGCATGTTGGCCAGCTTATTTGGGTAATTCTGGCCTGGCCCTTGTTTTTCTGTCGTTGTTCAGGTAGGGTCGCTCCGTTTCAGAGAAAGCAGCCTGCGGTCTGTGTCTGCTGCTCTTTGCCTGCATTGCCCAGGTAATTGCAGTTGTGTGGAAACGGCCTAATGTGACCTTGGAAAAGTGCTTAACCTTTTGGAGCCTCAGGTGATCCATCTATAAAGTGAATATTGTAGCTGCCTCTCCCTCCTTTCAATGGCATGCTTTGAGAATTGATTAGATAGTGTGCATAAAGCAAGTTGACCTCCTGAAGAAAAAAAATACAATGTATGATTTTATTTCTGGTCTCAGGCTCTGAGGCCAGGCCTCTCCAGTACAACGTGGTCATTATCTGTGCTTTTGGACTGCCTAGAGAGGAAATTCACACCATTCAGGGCAAAACAATCCACTCCAGTTTCTAAATGGTGGGGATTGTCTATCTATGGAGCACAAATTCAACAGATGTTTGCCAACCTTCCACTTGATTTTGTGGCTCTTTAAACTGTGTTCATTAAAACTTCAACTAGCAGACAGCTTTGCAGAGTCTTGGAGCAATGTGTGAATGACAGTTTGTGATATAATGGATACAACCCATATGAAATATGAGGGTCTTATGTCTTGGATTCTTAGAAGCAGTTGTTAAATGAACACGTAAAATAACAGGATCACTCTATCAGTAATTAGAAGTGCTTAAGTTGTTTTTCACATGTTTGTGAATCTCTTACTGATGCCAACATGTTAGAACTTGAGTAATAATAAGTATATTTTGCAGAATTTGAGCACAAACATGTTTCATGTTTTAACTGTTAGATATATGTTGACTCTATTTATTAAAATAACAATAATGAATAAACCCTTAGTACATGGAAAACTTTCAGAAGATGCAACATAATCCTGAACCAATGTTTTGAGCAGAGACCAAGTCTGTGTCTGTTTATGTTTTATAATCTTTACAGAGACATATAATGGCATGTGCTTTTATCTTAAGGTTGCCATAACTTATTTATTTCTTTCTCTCTTCTGTGGGCATGCATGCATCCATGTATTCACTATTTAGCTTGTGGAGTTTTCATTTATTTAGCAAATGCTTTGCTTTGTGGAATGTTTTCACTATTTCCTTGGACCATTTTGTTGCAAGAAATAAATGTGTTCTTTAAATGATTTATTTCTTTTTCTATCAACTTGGGAAACAAAATAAAATTGACATTCTCAGAAAACAGAGGTGCTTTAGAACTTGAAAACATTTACTATGAAATAAAAAATTTGTGTTTACTTAGAGCTCAGTTTCTGTTGAAAAAACAAACATCCCAGAGCCTCAGAAAAAGAAGAGAAGCCCCCTGCTGACACATTCTCTCCCTGATTGATGATGTTATCTGGGCCCAGCAGCTCCAGAAATGGCAATCCGGGAACAAATGGATTGGGTTTTATTCAGTGAAATACCTTTTGGAAGAGGCAAGATGGAGATAAAGTAGGTGGACGTACCAAATTCCACCTCCCCAAACCAAAGTGGATTACAACTTACTTTTAAAAACCACCATCTGGAAAAACCAACTTTGGACTAAACTAAGAGCAATCTTTAAACAAGGAACACCGAAGAAGCCACAGTGAGACTGGTAGGAAAAGTGGAAACGCGGAGAGGGTTGCCCAGCTCCTGGGAGCTAACCGCAGTTCAGAGAGACTTGCAAGGGGGGGAGTGAGTTTAGCGGAGAGGGGAGGGTCCTGGGCCCCAGGAACAAAGCCCCAGCCTGCAGCCCCAGAGCCTAGAAGAAGCGTATGGACAGTGTTTAGCTGCAAAACAAGTCAGATTACTGTTTGTGAGAAAGAGACAGATTTCTACAGACCCATGATTCTTCTTAAAGGGACCACGCAGAAAACCTCTTCACAACCACTAAACCGGGACTCTGGGATACTGGGAGAGATGAGAGGACTGGAGTAGCAGGAAGAGAGTGTAATCTAGGAGGAACAGGAAGAAACACTTTTAGGGACAGTAATCCTAACCCCTGGGCTGAGTCACTCCCCAAATCTAAAGTGAATATTTCCCCTGAAACCAGCAATACCAGTAAAGGGAAGCAGGACACCAGCCAAACAAGCTCTCCTGCAGCACTCAGAGCAGTCGCTTAGAAAGAGGGAGCCTTCAAAAGTACAGTATTGAGTGCTGAGATCTGAGATGCAATGCCACCACTCACACTGCTGAGGGGCTCGCCAGAGGGTGGGTGGTGGGATACAGAAGTGCAGTCCTATTGGCGGGGTGGAAGCCGGGCGGCCACAACTGAGGCCTGGCGTGAGCTCAGTCTTGCCTGGCAAGGGTGGAAGGGGTGCACCAAAGCAGTATAACCCGTCTGCTGGCCAGGTGAGTAAGAGCAATGCTGCCTGCAATCCCACCCACAGGGGAAAGGCAAAAGCTGGGGAACTGCAGAGACCCACAGCTGAGCACGGGCATGCAGCCCCACCAGGCACACGAGTGCAGCTTCGTGAGGGGGAGCAAAGCCAGAGAATAGGCAGAGACCTGTGGCTGAGCATAGGTGTGCAGCCCCACCTGCAGTGCCGAAGCTTGCAGCCTGGCATGGCACACAGCCCCACCCACGGAGGCCGAAGCCAGCTGAGGCTTGTAGATCAGGCACATGAACACAGCCCCTCCTGTGGAGGAGAGGTGGAAACCACAGTGACTGCTGCAGCGGGCCAGCACTGGAAACACACATACCCGAACACCCAAGGCAGCGGCAGAAGGGGTGGCATGCCTGCAGACAGAGCACACCTAGGGAACACAGAGGCCACACCCATTGGACTTCAGTGGCCACATCCTTCTTATACACAGACAAAATGAGAAGGCAGAGAAATGCAACACAAATGAATGAGGAGAAATCTCCAGAAAAGGACTTGAAGGAGTCAGATATAACCAAATTACTGGATGCAGAGTTTAAAATAATGATTGTTAGGATGCTCAAAGATCTTAGAACAACAATAGATGGACATAACCAACACCTAAATAAAGAGATAGCAAGTATAAAAAAGAACATTGAAATAATAAAAAATGATCAGTCAGAAATGAAATATACTATATCAAAAATGAAGACCGCAATGGAAAGAACTAAAAGCAGGATGGATGAAGCTGAGGATCGAATCAGCGAGTTAGAAGACAAGATAAACGAAGGCAAGAAAGCAGAGCAGCAAAAAGAAAAGAGACTTAAAAAGTCTGAGGAAACTCTAAGAGAGCTCTGTGATAACATGAAGAAAAATAACATCCGCATCATAGGGGTTCCTGAAGAAGAAGAGAAAGAACAAGGGATAGAGACTTTGTTCAATCAAATTAGTTGAAAACTTCCCTAAATTGATGCAGGAGAAAGTCACACAAGTTCAAGAAGCACAGAGAATTCCAAAAAAGAGAAACCCAAAGAATCTACACCAAGACACTTTATAATTAAAATATTAAAGCTAAGAGATAAAGAGAAAATATTAAAAGCTGCTAGAGAAAAAAAAGGCTATCTACAAAACAGCCCTCTAACAATGACATCCAACTTCTCATTAGAAACACTGGCGCTAGAAGAGAATGGCAAGAAATATTCAAAGTAATGCAGAATAAGAGCTTACAACCAAGACTACTTTATCCAGCAAAGGCTATCATTTAAAAATGAAGGAGAAATAAAAAGCTTCCCAAACAAAAAAATACTCAAGGAATTCATTACAACCAAACCAATGCTGCAGGAAATGTTAAGGGGCCTGTTGTAAAAAGACCAAAGGAGCAAAAGAATATAGTAAAAGAGGAATACGGCTTTAAAGAATAAAATGGCAAGAAACAACTACATGTCAACAATAATAACCTTAAATGTAAATAAATTAAATGATCCAATCAAAAGACATAGGGTTGCTGCATGGATGAGAAAATAGGACCCATATATATGCTATCTATAAGAGACACACATCAAAACAAAAGATGCACACAGACTAAAGGTAAAAGAATAGAAAAAATATTTCATGCGCACAGAAATGAAAGAAAAGCTTGGGTAGCAATACTTATAGACAAAATGGACTTTAAAACAAAGGCTATAGTAATCACTACATAATGATAAAGGGAGCAATCCAACAGGAAGATATGATATAACCATTATAAATATCTATGTACCTAATATAGAAGCACCTAAATATATAAAGCAGACTTTGATGGATATAAAGGGTGAGATCAATGGCAATACTATATATAATAGTAGGGGATTTCAATACCCCACTAACATCACTAGATAGATGCTCAAGAAAGAAAATTAACAAAAAAACAGCAGACTTAAAAGACACACTAGATCAACTTGATTAAATAGATATCTTCAGAACCTTTCACCCTAAAGAAGCAGAATATACATTTTTTTCAAGTGCTCATGGTACCTTCTCTAGGATAGACCACATGTTAGGGCACAAAAGCAGTCTCAACAAATTTTAGAAGATTGAAATCATATCAATCATTGTCACTGATCACAATGGCATGAAACTAGAAATCAACCACAACAGAAAAACTGAAAAATACTCAAACACTTGGAAATGAAATAGCAAGTTATTAAATAACGAATGGGTTAACAATGAGATCAAAGAAGAAATAAAATAATTTCAAGAAACGAATGATAATGAACATACAACAACTCAAAATTTATGAGACACAGCAAAAGCAGTCCTGAGAGGGAAGTTCATAGCATTATAGGCATACCTTAAGAAGCTAGAAAAAGCTAAAATAAACAACTTAACCCTGCATCAAAAAGAACTAGAAAAAGAACAGCAAGTAAAGCTCAGAGGTAGTAGAAGGGAGGAAATAATAAAGATCAGAGTGGAAATAAATGACATAGAGGCTAAAGAAACAATACAGAGGATCAATGAAATCAGGAGCAGGTTCTTTGTAAAGGTAAACAAGATTGATGAACCTTTAGCCAGACTCACCAAGAAAAAAAAAGAGAAGACTCAAATAAATAAAATTAGAAATGAGAGTGGAGAAATAACAACTGACACAACAGAAATACAAAGGATTGTAAGAAAATACTATGAAGAACTGTATGTCAAAAAATTGGACAACTTAGATAAAATGGAAAATTTCTTGATACATATAATCTTTTAAAAGTGAATCTGGAAGAATCAGAAAACCTAAACAGACGGATTACAACAAAAGAGATGGAAACAGTTATCAAAAAACTCTCAATAAACAAAAGCCCGGGGCCAGGTGGTTTCACAAGTGAATTCTACCAAATATTCAAAGAAGAACTAACTCCTATCCTTCTCAAGTTATTTCAAAAAATTCAAGAGGAAGGAAGACTTCCAAGCTCCTTTTATGAGGGGAGTATAATTCTGATTCCAAAACCAGGCAAAGACAACACAAAGAAAGAAAATTATAGGCCAATATCCCTGATGAATTTAGATGCTAAAATCCTCAACACAATATTAGCAAACCAGATCCAGCAATTTATAAAATCCAGCACCCATTCATGATCAAAACTCTCAGCAAAGTGGGAATACAGGGAACATACCTCAACATGATAAAGGCCTTCTATGACAAACCCACAGCCATCATCATGGCAAAAATTTGGGCAAAAATTAAAAGCAATCCCCTTAAGATCAGGAACAAGGCAGGAATGCCCCCTTTCACCACTCTTATTCAACATAGTCCTGGAAGTTTTAGCCACAGCAATCAGATAAGAAGAAGAAATAAAAGGCATCCAAATTGGAAAAGAAGTAAAACTATCATTATTTGCAGATGATATGATATTGTATATAGATAACCCTAAAGTCTCAATCAAAAACTACTGGACCTTATAAATGAATTCAGCAAGTTGGCATGATATAAATTTAATACTCAGATATGAGAGGCATTTTTTTCTTTTTTTTTAAATTTTATTTGTTCATTTTAGAGAGGAGAGAGAAAGGGAGAGAGAGAGAGCCAGAGAGGGAGAGAGAGAGAGGAGAGAGAGACAGAGAGAGAAGGTGGGGAGGAGCTGGAAGCATCAACTCCCATATGTGCCTTGACCAGGCAAGCCCAGGATTTTGAACCGGCGACCTCAGGATTTCCAGGTCGATGCTTTATCCACTGCGCCACAACAGGTCAGGCCAGAGGCATTTTTATATACCAACAATGAACTGTCATAAAGAGAAATTAAGAAAACAATCCCCTTCACTATTGCAAACAAAAAAATAAAGTACCTAGGAGTAAATTTAACCAAGAAGATTAAAGACTTGTACTCTGAAAATTATAAAACATTGATAAAAGAAATCAAGGAAGATACAAACAAGTGGAAGCATATACCATGCTCATGGTTAGGAAGAATAAACATCATTAAAATGTCTATATTACCCAAAGCAATTTATAAATTCAAAGCAATACCAATTAAAATACCAATGACATACTTCAAAGATATAGAACACATATTCGAAAATTTATATGAAACCATAAAAGAACATGAATAGCCTCAGCAATCTTGAAAAGGAAGAATAAAGTGGGAGGCATCACACTTCTGGATATCAAGTTATACTACAAAACCATTGTACTCAAAAGAGCTTGGTACTGGCAGAAGAACAGGCATATAGATCAATGGAACAGAACAGAGAACCCAGAAATAAACCCACAGCTTTATGGACAACTGATATTTGACAAAGGGAGGTAAGAACATACAGTGGAGTAAAGACAGCCTCTTCAACAAATGGTGTTGGGAAAATTAGACAGCTACCTGCAAAAAAAATGAAACTTGACCACCTACACCATTCACAAAAATAAACTCAAAATGGATAAAAGACTTAAATGTAAGCCGTAAAACCAGAAGCATCGTAGAAGAAAACAAGCAGTAAGCTTTTCGACATCTCTTGCAGCAATATATAATATATTTGCTGATTTATCTCCATGAACAAGTGAAATAAAAGACAAGATATACAAATGGGACTATATCAAACTAAAAAGCTTCTGCACAGCTAAAGACAATAAGAACAGAATAAAAAGACAAACTACACAATGGGAGACCATATTTGACAATATGTCTGATAAGGGGTTAATAACCAAAATTTTTAAAGAACTTGTAAAACAACACCAGGAAAACAAACAATCCAATCAAAAAATGGGCAAAAGAAATGAATAGATACTTCTCCAAAGAGGACATAAAGATGGCCAATAGGCATATGAAAAAATGCTCAACATCACTAATCATTAGAGAAATGCAAATTAAAACCACAATGAGATGTTACCTCACACCTGTCAGAATGGCGCTCATCAACAACACAACACAGAATAAATGCTGGTGAGGACGTGGAGAAAAGGGAACCCTCCTGCACTGCTGGTGGGAATGCAGACTGGTGCAGCCACTATGGAAAATAGTATGGAGATTCCTCAAAAAATTAAAAATTGAACTGCCTTTTGACCCAGCTATTTCACTTTTAGGAATATACCCCAAGAACACCATAGCACTGTTCCGAAGGAGAAATGCACCCCCATGTTTATGGCAGCATTGTTGACAATAGCAAAGATCTGGAAACAGCCCAAGTGTCCTCCAGTGGACAAGTGGATTAAAAAGCGATGGTAAATATATACAATGGAATACTATGTGGCCATGAGAAAGAAGGAAATCTTACCTTTTGCGACAATATGAATGGACCTGGAAACTATTATGTTAAGTGAAATAAGCCAGGCCAAGAAAGAAAAATATCATATGACCTCACTCATTTGAGGAATCAATGAACAATGTGAACCGAGGAATGGAATTGAGACAGAGGAGGGATCAAAGGGACCAGAGGAAAAGAGGACAGAGAGAAAGGGGATGATAGGATGGGATAAATCTAAAGGGAAGGGGGGAGGGTGCAGTTAGGAGGGGGTTAAAGGTGATGTTGTGGGGAATGTGGGGAGGGGGGATGCATTCGGGGCAACACTAGAATCTATGTAAACACAATAAATTAAAATCAATAAAAAATACCTTTTAAAAGAGAAGAGTGAGTTCAAATGTCAAGGAATTACATTTGAAACAGGTGAAACATAATTGTGTGAGTTTATTCTCTGGAAGACAAAGAACATAGATGGGGTTCTGCTTCGCTCATACTTTTGACATCATTCTGATCTGAAGGACACTAGGACACATGATAATGTGCGACATTGTGTATTGAGAGCTGCACACAAATGGGAGCATGGCTTCTCTGTTTTCTACTGGATCATATAGGCCTGATAGTGACTTCAGCCAAGAACTGTATACTACTGAGGGGCACTGAGGTGGGAATGTGCAGCTAAGTATAGATAAGTTTTATGAAATATTTGCTGTGGGCAAGACACAGTACATTACACATATTGACTCAATATATCCTCAGGTTGGTCCTAGGATGGTCTCTATTATACAGATGATGAACTGGTACTGAGTGGTTAAATCATAGCCAAAATTCACCCAGTTCTAAAGAGCAGAGCTGGGATTTGAATGTAGGTAGTTTGATTCCAGAATTCATCTCTTAACTCCTAGATTTATGTTGACTCTATTTATTAAAAATAACATCAGCAATAATAAACAAATCCTTATTACATTGAAACAGCACAAAGATAATTTCTGAATTGTCACATTGTTTGTATATTTTTATTCTCTACTTTAAGGCATCTTTTTTTTGTTGTTACAGAGACAGAGAGAGAGTCAGAGAGAGGGACAGATAAGGACAGACAGACAAGGAGGGAGAGAGAAGAGAAGCATTAATTCTTCATTGCAGCACCTTAGTTGTTTATTGATTGCTTTCTCATATATGCCTTGACCAGAGGACTGCAGCAGACTACTACCCCTTGCTTGAGCCAGCGACCTTGGGCTCAAGCTGTGAGCCTTGCTAGAACCGGATGAACCCACGCTTAAGCCAGCGACCTTGGCGTTTCAAACCTGGGTCTTCTGCATCCCAGTCTGATGCTCTATCCACTGTTCCACCACCTGGTAAGGCTACTTTCAGGCATTCTTAAATGATTTTTTCTGCTTTCCACTTCTACCTGGGTTCTTTTATCTTATTGTCATATCTTTCAGCCCATATGAGATACAATTTAACTTAGTTCATGAGCACTTTCTTTTTGGTTGCTCTAGAAATGTATAAACTTACTTCAAGCAGTTGTAAATCTCTCTTCCATTTACTTTTAACTATTTTTTTTTTTGCCATGAATGAAAATAGACGTCTTAAATAGTGTTTATAAAGTCAGAAGTATATTTACTTGTATCTGTGTTCTTCTCTCAGGCCCAGTATTTCTCAAGCTGCTGGTGGAACACAGTGATTGATGTGTCTTTTCAATACGGTGTCTCTTTTCGTAGTTCCTCCCTTATTTGGGTGTTTCTGTTTATTTTTTTACCTTTCCATTCACACATTAGCAGAATTGTTTGTGATGATAAAAGGAAGTCACATAAAAGCTTCCTAACCATTTATAAAACACTAGCATTAGAGCTTTGATATATAAAAGAGTATGTGTTTGGAAATTAAGTTTATGAGGATCTTTCTTTTAGGCCTTGACAGGATTTCATATATGCACGAAATCTTATTGATCTTGATCTTATTCTCAACCAAAACAAATTAGGAATATTGTCTTTCCTCTAACTCTTAAAGATTTCTAATTCAATACTAAAACAATCTAAAGACCAGCACATTAGTGACCTTGAAAAGCAACAGTAGCAAAACTACAGGGCAGTGGGTCTGAAGCTCTTACGTTACTGCAACACTTTTATTTTCCAGTGACCTCACTTATAGTCTTTCCTAGCTCTATTCTGTGGAAGTGGAATCTTCCCTTAAATTTTGTCTACCAATCTGAACCAAGTACTTAACCTACCCTTGCAAGATGGCACTTGACTTTGATAGCTTCAGCACTTATTTTTTTTTTTTTATCATTATTACATAAGAGGTGGGGAGACAGAGAGATAGATTCCCACATGCACCCTGACTGGGATCCATCTGGCAAGCCCCCCTACCAGGCAATGCTCTGCCCTTCTGTGGCCACTGCTCTGTTGCTAGGCAACCAAGGTATTTTTTTTTAGTTCCTGAAGCTAGACCAGGGAGACATCCTCAGTGCCCGGGGCGGATTTGCTCAAAATGTTTGAGCCTTGACGGCAAGAGGGGAAGAGAGAGAAAGAGAAACAGAAGGGGAGAGAGAGAGAGAGAGAGAGAGAGAGAGAGAGAGAGAAAGGAGAAGAAGGAGGAGTGGAGAAGCAGATGGTCACTTCTCCTGTGTGCCCTGACCTGGAATTGTACCCTGACTTCCACACGCCGGGCTAACACTCCACTGCTGAGCCCACCGGCCAGGGCCAACACTTTCATAGGAAAAGCCCATAAACAAGAAGAGTAACAAAACCTTATTAAATGGGAAAATAAAATTGAGTTGCCCTGGGTTTCTTCATTTGAAACTCAGCAAACCCATCTACCAGGTATAGAACTTTTCCAGAGTGCTGGGATGTGAGTCTGGTGACTTCAGTAACCATGCCCTGAATTACACATACTTCACTTTTCTGGAGCAAAGTCTTTTAGTGCTTTTATACAAAAGGATTGAATTTATTTTTGAAATTCTGATAAAGATTAGAGGGTGAAAACTTTTAGAAATGAGTCATGCCATGTACCGTGATGATTGAAGAGTGAGTCCTCAAAAGCATTTTCTTCAGAGATTGAGGTGCACTTTATAACACTTTATAAATCATCATTAGGAAGCTATACTGGTACTAGAATTTGTTAGAAAGCCAGAATAAAATTTAAAAATACAATACAACTCTCAATGAGGATTTCTGCAAACTTGACTCTTCTATAGATGGCTTTTAAGTTTTCTAATTTTTTTTATTTCTTTAAATAAAATATTAATGATTTATGACTAAATTAGTTTTTAAAAATTTTAGTGACTTGTTTCTAATCTCTTAGTTTCCACTTCAGAACCATATGAAATGTTAAGACTTCTGGTTGTCTTAGATACTTCTACTTGAAGGCAGTAAATGTAGACATTTCTTGCAAGTTGTTTGGCAGAAAAATAAAAAAAAGAGGTAGTAACTTGAAAGAGAATTATGGTCATAGGAGGGATTAATTTCAAAATGAGGTTGAAATAAAAGATCTGGTCTCCTTTATATTTTTTTCACAATTTAGTTCTTATAATCAGATGAGTTGATTATCTAATGTATGTATATGTATCAGGCATTGTACTAGGCTCTTGGGATGCAAAGAAAATGTTTATTTATTTATATTCATATATATTTATAATTTGCCTCATTGCACAACTTATTTAAAGGAAGAAAAATAAAAACTACCTAAGCTACCCTGCAATGGATCAATGTTTACCAGAAGATAGATTCAGCTATAGAAAAATTACAATACAATATGAGTAAATGCTGTTACAAAGAGATTAGCAAAGCACCATAGGAGCAAAGTACATATAGTAACTTTATCAATAATCTGTTGATTTTCATCTTTTTTTCATTGATTTCTTAAAATTTATGTGCCTCCTTGACATGCCCCAGGAGAGTCCTTGGTTATTGATTGAGCACAAAATTTAAAGTATTCATAGCCCTATCTTAGATATATATCCCACCCAATAGAAGGGTCCTGACTCAATCCAGGGCAATTTCTAGTCTGTCTGAATGCCCAGAAGACAAAAGCACAGATGCTCTAGAATCAATCTCTAAAGATTTTGAGTCTATGTATGAGAAGCAACAATGCCCCCAAATCTTGTGTGTTTAAACAATGACTGTTCTCATCAGATTCTGCTATTATTAGCAGGGGAAGTGTATTTATCTTTGAAATGTTTCAGCTTCAATGGTGATACTTGGGTGTTTATTTTCTTTAGAGAAATAAAGAAAAGGAGGGAAGATGGAAAGGGATTTGAGATCCAGTAAGTACAAATATTCCTTTGTGGTATGTGTTTTTCTGCCAAGACAGAACTTTAGTTTCTCTATTTTGGATTTATTTGTAGTTAAATGTATATATAACTGGTTATATGTGGTTGAGTTATATGTGGTTATAGTTATATGTGGTTATAACCAGAGGATGAGGCAAAACAGAAACACAGGTAATTATCTGATTTCCTTTCGGATTTTGTCCCTAGCAAATGAGTATGTTAGCTTGAGGTTGAGTGTGAGCAGCTTTACATGAACAGGTAAAGTCAAATTTTGTAGTCTCGGGCAATAATATTTTGTGTTGTACTGGTAGCTTTAAAAATTATAATTAAGTACATTTTATGTTACAGCTTCTCTTACTCCGTCTATTAAAAGTAAATTCATGCTGAGTCTTAACAAATTGTTTCTTCTATTTTACTCCTGCAGTAGTATAAAAAACAAAAAGTTTTCAAATAAGAAATACAGAGATTTTCTGTATTTTCTTCCTAGGGGTCTATTACAAAGGGATCCTTGGCAAATTCCTATATTATCACAGGGGGTCAGTATCTTCCAGACTGACTGCTCTATGTCCTAATACAGAGAGTTAATCAGAAGTTTTCCCTGGATAAAATGATGACATACGTTACCAAAATGTCCCTATTAGTTATAAATGAATTCTTTTACACACACAGATGTGAAAGATAGCAGAAACACGTCTCTTGTTTGGGAGGGAGCTCAAGGTGGCTGAAATTCAGTAATTATCCAAGAACAAGCTAAGAATTGGACAGCATTTTTCAAATTCCAGAAGGCATCACTGAGAGGAGGGAGTGGAGAACTGGCCAGGAGAGTGAGAATTGAAACTTGGGGGAGGGGAAAAGAAAGACCGGCTTTTCATACCCCCTTCTTTTATAGGAAAAAAGAGCAGCCAGCAGAAACTAGATGAGGATCAACATGGGGTGAGGGTGGAGGGGCTAGCCACTGCTGAGATGGTCAATAGACAGATTGTTCATCACACATTGCCAGAAGATTAGCTGAGCAAATGCACAGACAATGCTGATTAGCGACTTGAAATGCATCAGTTCTTACTGGGGAGAACAAAGACGGTCCAGATCACTGCCCTACAGCCTAAGTGCAATAATGGAACCCAGCTACGCGCAACATAATGTTTAGAGCTGAGAAATGTGAGCAATGTGTCCATCTGTTTGTATTCACTAAATTTCTCTCATCTCTGGAATGCCCTCCAGAGATACATATCTTATTTCTACCAGGTTCTCAAGAGACAGTAGTTTTATAATCACACCCCTGCATATTTCAGCCCCTTGTGGGTTCTGTATTTCTTTCCACTTAACCTGAGAAGGAAGATATATTTGAATTGTCACAATTTGTAAAAAGAGTTTTTTTTGCACTGACCTTGAAAACACAGGTGATCCTATTTGGAAAATATTTTTAATTAGCCTCAAATTTATTATTTACTTATACAAAAAGACCTGGTATCGAGGGTTGTAAATATATATGAATATTTTAACCTTATGAAATAAAGTGGAAAACACTTGCCTTTCATCCTTCCTATAAATATTTTTCAGACAAAATCTGTGTGTGACTTGTTTTCTCTTGATCTTTTTTCTTCTTACGAGTCCAGAGAACTCTATCACTTTTATTCCACCCCCGTCCTTGCAAGTTTTGGTTTAGGTGCCTAGAAAATATACTATGACCCTGTGTTGACACTAAATCTAAGATGCTAGAAATTTTCATAGGAAATTTTTTTCTTTATACAATATTACTATGCCAATCAATTGCAGCCTTTGTACTTGACTGATATTATAATGAAACTTAATAATAGCATCTCCCTATTCAATTTCTTTACATTTGTAAAAATAACCTTAGTGTTATTTATAGATTTGTGTTACTCCTTATTAGAAAGCTTTTCTCTTCCCTGGATAAAACAGCTTTACTTTAGTCATAATGCTCTTAACAGGATTCATCTAGGAGAAAAGCACTGTAAGCTGATGTTTCTTTCACACTCCTCATTGACATTTTATACCTTATTGAGTTTGCAGTTTTTCTCTCTTTTGTTCTTTCTTTATATTTTTAATGTCCAACCCTTTATTAGTTATTTATTCACTTACTGACACTTGATTAATTCTTAGTATCTTCTCGAAATTAAAGAAATCATGAAAAAACTTCAGAATATTTTATATGAATAAGTTTTTCTTTTTTTTTGAAGTTAACCCTGCCACAGTTAAAACATATTATTTGAAGAAATATTATGCACCAAAAATAAGAGACAGCAGATTAATAACATATATGAAGAACTTCCACACACAAATATTTTAGAACCCCCCAAATGCAATGACAAAAACAGGCAATGGCTAATAAACAAATCAGAGATGAAATGCAATGATCAACAAACATAAAAAGTTCACACTCTCACTGATAAACTGTGTTAAATACAGACCAAAAATCAATTACTATGAAATTAACAAAAATGTTAAAAGATGGATAATATCCAGTGCTGGCAAAGATACAGAAAAAAGAATATTAATGTGGTCTGAGAGTGCTTTAATTTGCCAATATCTATCAAAATATATAATGGTATAGTCTTTCATCCATTAATACTATTTCCAGAAAGTTATTCTACATAAAATTTACATGTGAGCATCAGTACTTTTTTTCCTCTTTCAAGAATATTTGTAGAGAAGCAGTTAACTCATGTAACTGCTGTAACATTCATAGCATGAAATAGTACATAGCTCTTGATGAGAATGATGTCCTAACAGAAATAACTATACAATATATTAAATCTCAGAATGAAAAACAATTAGTCTCAGAAATATAAATATTGAATAATTTCGTAGATGCAAAAAAAAAAAAAAAGAAAGAAAAAAATCTATCTATGTGTGTGAAACTACAACAGTATCTAGAAGGATAACACAAAATTGTCACCAGTTAACTTAAATAGAGAAATAGGATAGCAGCAAAGAAAAATGAGCAAGGACTTACTAAATTGTTCTCAATTTTTATAATTACATTGGATTTGGATAACACAGACCAATAAAATGAATGTACTTTCAAGTACATTGCTTAGTTCAAAATTAAGCTAATGAAGATGTTTGTTAATAGAGGTCTGCAGGAAATATGCTGTAATGAATAAATGAATGTGCCATTTGTGAAAAGATTTTCATATAAAGTTAATTCTGCTATACTACTTGTAAAAATGCAAAAATTTTCCCATTGAAATTGATATATTAGGGAATAATTTGAACATAACACGGATATTGTATCTCTTTACGTGTGATTTCATTTATGAGAAGCACTAGGTGAATGTAGAGAATGTCACCCAGTTCAGCTGAGTCACAAGGAAAACACAAAATGCATGCACCTACATGCATGCCTCAAACATCTACCCTCTATCCATTTCACCATGTGTGTTCTGAGTCACACTCATTTACATCTGCTCTTATAATTTTCTATCTGATTTCAGATAACCCCCTTTACACCACTTCACAGTAACTCAAAACTCTACACTCACTTCCACAAGCAAACTTTAATTTTTATGTGTGTGTGTGTGTGTGTGTGTGTGTGTGTGTGTGGCAGAGACGGAAAGTCAGAGAGAGGGACAGATAGGGACAGACAGACAGGAAGGGAGGGAGATGAGAAACATCAATTCTTCTTCATTGCAGTTCCTTAGTTGTTCATTGACTGATTTCTCATATGTGCCTTAAGTGGAGGGCTACAGCAGACTGAGTGACCCCAGGCTCAAGCCAGCGATCTTGGGCTCAAAGTGATGAGCCTTGCTCCAACCAGATGAGCCTGTGTTCAAGCTGGCGACCTCGGGGTCTCGAACCTGGGTCCTCCACATCTCAATCCGAAGCTCTATACTGCGCCACCGCCTGGTCAGGCGCAAACTTTATTTTTTTAAGGTAAAAATGTCACATTTGTTGGAGTATTTATCGATTAATTAACTAAAAATGTGTGCAAACTCATGCTACTGTTTTTATTAGATTCCTATTTGTATTATTTTTAATGTGTCATTGACAAAGTTTTGAGTGTTTTGCTCTTAACACTATTTTCTGCTGTGCTCTGTTATTTTTTTTGCACAAGTCTACATACCAGTTGGCCAAAAGTAGGTTTATAGTTGTCAGTATGTGGAACAGAATTTATTCTTGTATTAATTATTGTATTGTTTTCCACATGAGCAATTGTAAACCAAGTTTTCCCTATCCCTGTAGCTTAACACTTTTTAGAAGTGGATATGTTGCATTATTGTATAATATTGCTTTCTTTACATGGTAGACCAGTGAACCTTGGACCTTGGTACTTTGCTTTGATGTGAATCAATAAGTGCATTTGTTGGGAGAAAATTGTCCATGGTGTCTCACTTTTCTGCCCATCTTCTAAGCAAAGAGAAAAAGTGTCTTTCTTTCAGATGATCTTTTCAAGGTGTTTGTAGAGCGGACAGCCTTGACAAGGAAATGGTCTCCCTTTGGAACAAGGGCATGTTTGCTTACAGTATTGGAAGATACAGAAGGTATTTCCTCTCCAAGCAACAAGGAGGTGTGCTTATTGCTCAGTATAAAAGATTTAGGTCCCTAAGCTCAAGATTTCCTTTCTGCAACCAACTGCTTACTTGACCCTCTTTGTATCACCCTGAGGGAAGTGAGGCTTGGAGAATGAGTGCAAAAATAAGAATTCTCTGGTTGCTGCTATTGCTTTGAGAAATAAACTTTCCTTTGTTTTTGACTCATGGTTTTGTCTCTTTCAGCATCCATGAAACAGTGGCAGATCAACTGAGTGATTTGCAGATACTATATGTCTTAGACCGTTCACTGTTCTCGACAAAACTCTATGGGATATCATAGTATTTCAAGCATCTTATAAAATTATTATTCAATATAGATCAGGACCTTAGTGCCAAGATAACAATCATTAAATACTTTTTTTTTTTCACTTTAAAGGATAATGTATTTAATAACAGGAAATAAAGAGTGTGTTGGAGGGCTTTTGAACTCAGTACTTCTTCAGTGGTAAAAAAATAGGGTGGAGATATATTTCTGGTTTTCATTTTACTTGATTGGATGAAAAACTCTGTGATCACATTACCTGAATGAAGTAAGAATTGTTTAGGTTAATATTATTTTGCTAACTGTAATTGATTATTTTTGAGATTCTTACAAATATCATCACTTACTGAAATGTAAATATTGCTGCTACCATTCCCTTTATCTGATCAGGCAATGTATATTGAGTTTCTACCTTGCAGAAAGCACTGTGAGAGATTCAAAAATAAATTAGTACTTTCTGTGCTTTCAGAAATTGGCACTTTAGTACAGCAGATACAACAAAGTGCAAAGTAGACAGTGTTAACTCCAACATTTGGGAAACTAGTAAAGGATTACAGGTGTTCTGAAGGGAGAAGGACGATGGGAGGAACCTTCAAGGCAAAGGTGAGATTGAGCGAGGTGGGAGAGCACTTGAAGAGAGGGGAATGTGTCTGAAGGCAGGAAGGCTAAGGGGCTAGCTGGGCCTGTATCCTAGCCCTAAAAGGGTCTGAATGGTTAAGGATTCTTATTTCATTGACTCTAAGAAATAAATTTTTTAAATTGGAAAACTTTTTAAACACATTTAATAAGCTATATTCGGGGGACCCGGGTTCGATTCCCGGACAGGGCACATAGGAGAAGCGCCCATTTGCTTCTCCACCCCCACCCCCTCCTTCCTCTCTGTCTCTCTCTTCCCCTCCCGCAACCAAGGCTCCATTGGAGCAAAGATGGCCCGGGCGCTGGGGATGGCTCCTTGGCCTCTGCCCCAGGCGCTAGAGTGGCTCTGGTCGCAGCAGAGCGATGCCCCGGGGGGCAGAGCATCGCCCCGTGGTGGGCAGAGCCAGGTGGATTCCGGTTGGGCGCATGCGGGAGTCTGTCTGTCTCTCCCCATTTCCAGCTTCAGAAAAAGAAAAAAATAATAATAAGCTATATTATTTTACAATCTTTGGCATTTTACAATTGCTCTAAGTCAGGGGTCGGGAACCTATGACTCACGAGCCAGATGTGGCTCTTTTGATGGCTGCATCTGGCTCTCAGATAAATCTTTAATAAAAAAATAATAACGTTAAAAATATAAACATTCTCGTGTATTACAATCCATTCATTTCCTACCACTCATGTTCATGGTTGCAGGTGGCTGGAGCCAATAACAGCTGTCCTCCAGGACAACATCAAATTTTTATTGAATAATGCATACCGTACATGGATTGTTGTATGGCTCTCACGGAATTACATTTTAAAATATGTGGCATTCATGGCTCTCTCAGCCAAAAACGTTCCTGACCCCTGCTCTAAGTCAAGTGGCAGCCATTGCATAGTTGTATAAAACTGGTGTTTTTTATTGTTTACACTCTCTGATAAGATCAAGGAAAGTCCAGAAAAAAATCCAGTCTAGGTTAATGTGAGTATATTTATGTGGTTGTAGGAAAAACCAAACAAACATAGAGCCTTAACAATATGACCTTTAGAATTTTGCGGCCAAACTTCTGGCTAACATACTTTTAAAAACCATACTCTTCATCAAGTATTGAATGACTACTCTTTGCTATGTTAGTGTTTAGGATTTAACTCATTATCATATTTAAATCTTGAAAAGTTTCCAGAATAGGAATAGCTCCATTTTTTGAATAAGGAAAGAAGAAATATGAAGGCCCTGGCAAGTTGGCTCAGTGGTAGAGTGTCAGCCTGGCGTATGGAAGTCCCAGGTTCGATTCCTGGTCAGGGCACACAGGAGAAGAATCCCTTCCCCCTCTCCTTCCTCTATATCTTTCTCTTCCCCTCCCGCAGCCAAGGCTCCATTGGAGCAAAATTGGCCCTGGGCACTGAGGATGGCTCCATGGCCTCCACCTCAGGCACTAGAATGGCTCCAGTTGCAGCAGAGCAATGCCCCAGATGGGCAGAGCACCACCCCCTGGTGAGCATGCCAAGTGGATCCCAGTCGAGTGCAGGCAGGAGTCTGTCTGACTGTCTCTGGCTTCTAACTTCAGAAAAATAAAAAAAGAAAAAAAATAAGAATTATGAAAAATGTGATAAGTAGTGAAGGTCACAGAGGTAGTAACTAAAACTTAAATTTAGGTAGTTTGGGAATTTAAATCTAATTCTTACTCTCAGAACTATTCCGTTAATTATGCAATTCCTTCTGTAGCACATCTTTGCTGAAGCACACACAGGGATCATGAGCTTTCCTAGTCTCTTAGGGCTGTGCATTCTCCTAATACAGAGAGAAGGTGATAGGAATGTCAGAGAAAGCTTGTTTGATAAAATAAATCTTGAATCTAAGATTGATCATCTTTTTTGAAATTCATTAAGATACAAATGTTTATTATTTTATGTATTTATATGTAGTAATATTATTACATATTAATGAAAAATTTGACAGAGTTTATGCAGAGAAGCATAGTAAAGCACCACACAATTAGTTTGCTGAAAACTTAACCATCATGTGAAATATCAGTATCTTCTTTTTCCTTTTTTTTATTATTATTATCAAGAGGAAGTGAGGCAAAGAGATATACTCTTGCATGTTCCTGAAGAGGGATTCACCCAGCAATCCCCCGTAGGGGGTGTTCTGCCTACCTGGGCCATTGTTCCATTGTTCAGCAACTGAGCTATTTTTAGCACCTGGGGCAGAGGCTTCAAGAAACCATCCTCAGTGCCTGGGTCCAATGTGCTGGAATCAATGAAACCATGGCTTCAGGAGAGGAAGAGAGAGAAAAAGATAGAGAAGGGTAAAGGGGAGGGGTGGAGAACAATATCGTCACTTCTCCTGTGTGTCCTGACCAAGAATTGAACAGGGACATCCACAAGCTGGGTTGATGCTCTACCACTGAGCCAAACAGCCAAGGCCACCTTCTCTTTATTGAATGAATATTGATACTTCTGTGTAAAATTTAGAGCAGGTAGCTTTATAACTATTTTATTTTTCATGTTATTTTAAATTAATGTATAAGACAGTTAAGGCCCAGACAAGCTGAATGATTTTGTAGAAAGTCACATAGCAAGGTAATGCAGAATACATGGTTCCTAAATATGCTCGAATATCCAATTCTAAGACACACATGTCATCATAACAAGTTTGGCTATGCATTGGCAGATTTCATTGTTGAATTTTAACTAGAGTTTTAAGAAAGATCTATTTTAATTGTTGTAAACAAAAACATTCCATCCCTTAAATTTCTTTTTTCACTCCCTAGTGTTTAAAATATATTGTGCATTTGATTTTCTGTCATTGTTTTTTGTTCTACATCAAAATCAACTTTGGGATTACATTGTCCTGCATTGACAGTGCAGAAAATCTTAGTTTTCAATTTAGAATCTTTATAATTTGAATGTAGACTTTGCTTCAAAAATTGATTTGAATGTGAAGTGAGATTATTTATTTTAGGTGCATATAAAGGAAAGAAGTTATCAAGCGGCAATGGAATAAGAGCCCAAACTGAGATATGAATCAAGATGTTGGATTAGAATGTTTCCAAGTGGATGAAATGGCAAAAATAAGACAATGTGCTGGTAAACACTTCAATTTTTATTTGTTAAAATATTTTTTTTGAAGTTAGAGATTATTGAGCTTTAACTCATATATATTACTTTTCTAGTTAACTATTTCTGTTTTATGTTTTTGTCAACAACAAAAAATCTTGTAATTTTCAACTTTATATGGAAAAATAAATCAGATTACTAGAGTTGCGTATGAGTTTTTTTTCTGCCTTAATTTACTATGTTGGATAATTAATGGTATAAAAAGAATTGGTCGAGTGGGGACATGTAACAGTTCATCCTGAACTTGAACAATGTGTTATTTTCTTTTTTTATAAATATTTTTATTTTTATTTATTTTTTTTATTTTAGAATCTCTATGGTTTTATTTAGCACAAATGTGTTATTTTCTTAACCTGCAAATTATGTGCTAGGTTAGGATATTGATTTGAGACATATTCAACAGTAATAAATTAGGCAAATTTTATGGTTTAGAGCAATTAAATTTTAGATTACATGACTAAAATTATCATAATTATAACTAGTCATGATAGAACCCATAATATGTGAAGGAAAATAGTTTGACAGTGTATGTATGGTATATTGGGCTGATTCATAATAATAGACCCAAAAATTCTCATCCATAATTGACAAAACAGTATCTCCTTGATATTATCATTCCACTGAAATGCTCTAATATAATAATTAGATAAGATAAACTTATTCTTTCTTATAGGAACTAAAAATATTGACAAGTATTTTTAGTAAAATATGGTCTTCCTAAAGAGTTAAATTCTTCTGTATTTATTAGTTATATATATTTTCTATTTATTAGAAAGGATTTACTCTAGTCAGTATCCCTTTCTCAGTGTTGGCATGGGACAAGTTATAGAAATTGTTTTTTAGAAGAATATTTTATACACATTTAAATATAAATATTGTATGACATTATATGATATATATGGTATGATATCTGATAATAGTATTTCAAACTTAAACTCTTCTTCATTTTCTTTTTCCCATTTGGGAACCTAAATTTTAGATCCTATTTAGAAAACTGACATGTCAAGAATGACTGTCAGTGGTTTGATTTGCATGAGAAGTCAGTAGACACAGACTTTATGGTTGGCCTAATGAGGAAGTTCTCAAAAGTGGATAAGAACATGGTTGTTTCTCTGACGCTGACATTTCCTTGCAAAAACTGGGAAGTTACTAGGAGATGGTAGTTTGTTTTTTTTTAACTTGGCCCCTATCAATTCATAAATCCCCAAATGATCAGTAGAAAAAGCTATTGCATATCAAACTTACTTTTATTAGACTTATAGCAACAAAGGGAAAAATACAGCTTTGACAGAATCTTAATATTGCCTTAGAAGAAGAAAATCAGGGGAGAATATTTCTAGCCTATAGAGCATGGGTTGTGATTCTGTGGTCCATCAAGGTAGTGAACTAGTTGGAAGACAGCAATGTGTATAATAAATGTAATAGAGCTGGTTTGGTAGGCACAGAGAAGTAAGGATCTTTTATTTTTTCTTATTTTTTAATTTTTAAATTTTATTTAGAAAATTTATTTATTTTTGCCTTTACTTCCCTTGCCCTTGGGGTCAAATTCATAAATTGTTCTCTATGGCCAAGGTCCATGAGCTTAGTACCTATGTTTTCTTCTATGTAATTTATTGTTTTGGATCTTATATTTAGGTTTTTAATCCATTTTGAATTAATTTTTGTGCTGGAGCACAAACTGTAGTCAAATTTCAATCTTTTGCATATGGCTTTCCAATTTTCCCATTTCTTTCTTTCTTTCTTTTTTTCTTCTTACAGAGACAGAGAGTCAGAGAGAGGGATAGATATAGGGACAGACAGACAGGAATGGAGAGAGATGAGAAGCATCAATCATTAGTTTTTCATTGTGACACCTTAGTTGTTCATTGATTGCTTTCTCATATATGCCTTGACTGCAGGCCTTCAGCAGACCAAGTAACCCCTTGCTCGAGCCAGCAACCTTGGGTCCAAGCAGGTGAGCTTTCCTCAGAAGTAAGGATCTTGAAGAACTATTTTTTTATTCCTGTCATGATTTATTAAAGTATTTATTTACAATACCATCTATGTGGCAGGCACTCTTTTAGGTTGTAACTGGATACTCAACAATGTAATAAAACAGCAAATAACCACTAAAATATATACATTCATGATAATAATCAAAGTAACACAAATTTGAGTTTATGCTAAAGAATTTCTTGCTGAACAAAGTATTAGCTATAATAAGTAATTGATTGTTATTGATTTATCATTTATCTTCCAGTTGTGTTGGTTTTCTGAAGCAAGCAGCTAAGTTATCTTTGCTGATACATTAACATGATACTGGGATAGATATTTCTGCCCCATGATTCAAGTAGTGTTTGATTGAGGGAAAAGTTGTTTCAGTTCTATCTCCTTATTGGTAATTCTTCAGTCTAAGTTGGAAAATAGGTCACTATCTTCTGGGGACATAATTAATCCAGTTCTACATCATTGCTTAATGTATAAAAATTCTGATGGCACTTGCTCAACCTTTTGTATTTGTCTAATTTTCTGGTTTATTATATGGGAATGTTACTTGTTATATCTTGTCTTAGACAGTGTCTGCATAGCATCAGTTAAGGCTTCAGCAATCCCACATTTGACAGCTGCAACACGGATACCATGAGAAGGATTATGACCATCATTTGTAGCACATTTCTAACCCAGGAGCCCTGAGTTCCCACCTTAAAACTGAAGAACAGATCTCATTTCTAATCCAAAAAAACTCTGGATAATCAAATAAGAGATATGAGCCAGATAACCTTATTTTATAATTTTTGTCATTTCCAACAATATTATTAATATACCCGTGAGATGGGGAGGGATGTAAACACAGTAGTTGTTCCTTAAGACGGCACATATTCTATCCGGAGGGCCCTAGTGTTTAAAAGTGGCTTTATTTTCAACCACCACTGTGAAGTTTTCTTGTCCTCTTGACCTTTATGGGTGGTGGAATAAAAGCTCGAAAGATACCAATTTTCTAATTCCTGGGACTTGTGACTGTGCTACATTACATGGCAAGAAAGAACTAAGGTTGCAGGTCAAATTAAGGTTGCTAATCAGCTGACTTTCAGGTGAGGGATTTTTTTTTAATTAGCCAGACAAGCCCAATATAATCACAAGGGTCCTTGTAGGTGAAAGAGTGAAGTGGGAGAGTCAACGAAGGAGTATGACAATGGTAGCAGGGGTCAGAATGATACTATTGGTGGCTTGGAAAATCAAAGGAAACGATGAGCCAAGACAGGCAGTCTCTAGATCTGAAACCGTGAGAAGCTGAACTTTCCTCTAAAGAATCTGAAGGATTGCAGCCCTGCTGACACCTGAGTTTTAGTTTAGTGATATGTATTTTAAACATCTGACCTTCAGAGCTATAAGACAACACACTTATGTTGTGTTAAGCTACTCACTTTGTGATAATTTGTTATAGAAACAATAGGAAACAGTCTTAGTGACAGTCAGTTCACAAGCTATTTCTGTACAGCAGACATACCTTTTCTCCACTTTTAGGACCTCTTAACAAACAAAAAATAAAGATGATTTAAGGAAGAAGAAAACAGTTCAAATTTCAATGGCTAAATTTGTAACTCAATCCAAGGCCCAGTTTTCATCTTTGAATTAAATTATATCAAGATCTTCTTTTCTAGAATTCGGAAATTGACAAGCCAAAAGACCCTTGGTGATATCAGGGGCTATTCTGAAAGGTGTCAGTTTACCAAGATAATAGTGTTTGTCCAATTTGTAGGTAACAGGCAAAAAAAAAAAAAAACTTTGTGTAACAAATATTATGCCAGAAGACCTCACAATAATACATTTTCAGTCAAAATATTCTTATGTGGCTTTCAAATATCATTATGACATTTTGGAACCTCTCATCAAGCACCATCCTATGCCAAGTAATGGAATTTATATTATTGAGAACATCAGCCAAAAAATTAGAGTACAGCCTAAGTGGTATGCCTTTTTAAAGGTCTACAAAAGTGAGATAGCTTCTAAAAATACTGCTCTGTACTTTAGCTCTCTACAAAATCTAGCTTCTGTGCAAGTTACATAAGTGTTGTTTCTGTGAAACTTCTCTTTTTTGGTTTGAATATAAAGGATTTTATTTTATTTTTATGTAATTATTTATTTTAAGTGAGAGGAAGGGAGATAGTGAGACAGACTCCCACATGTGCCCCAACCAGGATTTACCCATCAACCCCATCTGGGGCCAATGCTCGAGGCAACTGAGCTATCCTTAAGGCCTGAGGCCAACACTGGGGATAACTGAGCTATCCTCAGTGCTTAGGGTTAACACTCTAACCAACAGAGCCACTGGCTGAGGGAGGGTAAGAGAAAGAAAAGGGGGAGAGGGAGTGGGAGAGAATAGTTACTTCTCGTATGTGCCCTGAGTTGGAATCAAATCTGGGACCTCCATATACCAGTTCAATGCTCTATCCACTGAGCAAATCGGCCAGAGTGACAAGGATTTTAGCTTTCTAACTTTCTGGCCTGTATGTTGTTTATAATTTAAAAGGTGCTTAGTAAAGAAACAGATTAATTTAAAAATGACTCTTATTAAATAAAACTGGGCCTGACCAGTGGTATTTCAGTGGATAGAGCGCCGACCTGGAATGCTGAGGTCACCAGTTTGAGACCTTGGGCTAGCCTGGTCAAGGCATTTGTGGGGATTATTGGTGCTTCCTGCTCCTTCCTCCTTCTCTCTATTTTCCTCCCTCTCTCCCTTCCTCTCCCCTCCCTTCTCTAAAGAATGAATAAAAAACAATAAAGAAAACTGGTTGATAATGAGGAAAATGAGCACACACTCAATAGCCATTTTGATTGTATATTTTCTGCCAAGTCATAAGCAAATTGTAGTCAGGCATTGAATTTATACTAACGAATGACTAAGAATGCCAAAGGCAACATTAAGAATAGGAACCTTACAAATTTCAAAATTAAGAGCTAGCAAGGGTCTGCTAAAAATCCAGAACCTTAAAACAGCTAATAGGAAAGAAAATAAAAAATAAAGCATTCAGATTGAGCTGTGATAATCTGTGGCTCTTGTTTGTGGGTCTTACATAGAAGCTGTTTAAAGTCATCTTTATACAAAAGTTTTGAGTGAAGCTTTCTCTTCCCAAATGGCATCTGCTTTAGAGGATTCCTAAGAATGTTTCTGGTTGATACAGGATTCAAAGAGGGTATTTGTGTTTTCAATTGAGAAATGCAAATCTAAGAACCAACACCCTAAATTTTACTATGTGTTAGTTGTTAGCAGTACTTGATAGGGCCCTTGTCAGATAAACAAAATGTTCTTGTTATGAAAATTTTACTTTTACAGTATACCGTTACATTTGTCTTCTTTTATTATTTATAAATCTTTGAATTAATCTTATATCTTTTTATGTATGTTTAGACATTATACAAGTATGCAAAGAGGTAACATTGAAGCTTTTAATCTTATCTTTGAAATTTAATTAACTTAATTACTTTTACATAATCAGTATGTATAAATCATTTTAATATCATCATTTCAAAAAACTGTAACAATTCCTTAAAACACAGATAAAATATATTTATTATCTTGTATAAATATTACTATTTCTTTGTAATCATTTATACTAATTAAAACCTTTAGCTAAAGTTGCCAACATTTGTTTTGTGAGCAATAGAAAAATCTAGGAGGTATTACATCAGAAATTTTTCAGCTATTCTCTATGAGCACATATGTTATACAGCTTTATATTTTAAAATAACAAAATAAAGATATGCATAATCTTTAAGGACATTTATACATGTTTTTGAATATATATATATCATTTTATATATGTGTGTGTGTGTGTGTGTGTGTATATATATATATATATATATATATATATATAAAAGGGTTTATTTGAAACTATTTTTCTTTTTAAGTGAGAAAAGGGGAGATGATGAGACAGATTCCTGCATGTGCCCTGACTGGGATCCACCCAGCACCTCACCCTGTCTGGGGCCAATGCTATAATCAACTGAGCCATCCTCAGTGGCCAGAGCTGATGCTCAAACCAACTGAGCCACTGACTGCTGTTGCATCCACCGGGTGCGAGAACAAACGTCGGAGACTTTCAGGAGTTTAGATGGTACTTTATTGGCCAGTTTAACCTGCGCAGGGGCGAACTCCCAAGATGTCCGGAGACACTGTACTCACAAGGAGCTGCAAATGAGAGTCGTGCCTGGCACTTACAGCTAGGTCCTTATATATCCTAAGTGAGCAAGCATTAAACAGAAGCAGATGTGGCAGTTAGCTATTCGCTAGGAAGGTCGCACGCAGCATAGCAACAGGGGCCGGCATAGCAACAGGGCCGGGTTTAGCTTAGTGGCGAATTTCAAACATAAACTTCTGATAAGGGTCTCTGACCTTCTTTGTTCTCAGCTTCACAGGGGCCCTATCAGCACTCTCTGTTCCTGCTCCTTCAATAGTTACACTCTAGCAGCTACAGCAGGGCCCTAACAGCACCTCCTTGTTCCTGCTCCAAAATGTTACACTCTGGCAGCCACAGCACGCCTCCCCAAATCTAACATTCCCCCATCTCTTTTGGGCATAAATCAAACCCTTGATTCTTCATCAGTGGGGAGAATAGTAATAATGGTAGGGTTGCAATTATTTTTAGCACAGTTATTGTCCCAATCATCATTGGGCCTTTTCCCCCCTAATCTAGTCCCTAATCGAAGAAGACTTATGTCTGGGTCTGGTTTAGGTGGACTCTATTGAAATTCGCTGACTAAGGTCTCACAATCCTATTTTCTACAAAAATAATCTGAGTGAGACCTGCATATGCAAGGCTGTCTGGAAGAGGGTTTGGGGCAAGTATAGTGTGGATTATATACCATAAAGCTCTATTTTTCACATAAGGTGTATGAGCTAGGCAAATCATCAGTGAGAGGGCTCTTGGCTGAATCAGAATGTCTCTAAGATGCTGGTGAATCACAGAACTTGTCTTCAAAGAACTTGGATAAGTCAGCTTGTAGAGTTATGGGGTTGTTATTATTCCAGGTGTTATTCTGTGCTATAGCTGTGCCATCTGCTGTCCTGATTAAAACCCATTCCTGCAACTCTAGTCCCTTACTGAGTAAACAATAAAAAGTCATCAGTCCTAAGTGGAGGAGAAGGTGAGCTTTAGAGGCTCTCCAGGGGTCTGCTTGACTTGCCATCTCTGAGATCCTTCGTCGGGTGGTTGGGCCGGCTTTACGTGGAGAGGTGGATCTAGTAGGGCTTTTCGGCTACCTTAATAGCTGTGGGTGTATTCAGGATCACCTGGAACGGTCTATTCTACCACGGCTCAAGGTTGCCCCGTCTGTGGTTGAGAATCCACACCTACTGTCCAGGCTCTGGTGGCTCCGGTAGTTGGGAGCTGTGTTTCACATTTGATTGGGCTGATCTCTGGAGGGCCTGCACCTCGCTTCTGATGTGTTGCAGGGCCTGCAAGGACTTGATGAAATTATAATTAGAAATCTCTAGTTCCCCTCTGGTTAATCGAGGTACAAGGGGCACAGGTTGCCCAAATAAGATTTCATAAGGGGTCCATTTATTGAGATAGGGGGTACATCTGGTTCTAAAAAGGGCAAAAGGGAGGAGCTCAACCCAGTTTTCACTGGTCTCCCCCCTCAGCTTAATTATAGTTTTCTTCAGAGTCCTGTTTATTCTTTCTACCTGTCCTGAACTGTGGGGCCTATAAATGCAATTCAATGTCTAATTAATACCTAACTTAGTGGCTAATTCTTGAGATATTCTGGATATGAATGCAGGTCTATTGTCTGATCCTAGGGCTAGGGAATGCTATATCTAGTATGATTTCCTTTAATAAGACTTTGCAGACTGTGGAAGTAGCCTCTCCTCAAGTGGGGAATGCTTCTACCTATCCTGAGAAGGTGTCTACTAATACTAATAGATACTTATAACCTGACTTCCTAGGGGTCATTTCTGTGAAATCTATTTCCTACAGTTCTCCCGGAGCTTTCCCCCGATACCTCACAAAGGGGGGTAGCTTCTTATTCTGCGCATTTACTCTGGCACAGATGCTGCACCTCGAGACAATGGAGTGGACAATATCCCTGATGTTGGGCCCTACATAATACTTCCTGATAAGTTGTTCTAGCTTGTTTTGTCCTAGATGGAGACTAGTATGAATATCTCTTACTATTTCTCTTACTATTCCCTGGGGTAAATAGAGCCGGGAGTCAGGAAGCTCTATCTATCCCTGCTGACTTTTCTTCCCTTTCAACTGTATCTCTTCCTGCTCTTCTTCTGGGTAATATCTAGGATCTGGACATAGCGTTGGCTTAGGCAGCAATGGCAGAGGCTTTCTTGTGGCCCAGTGGCTGCCTCTCTTGCAGCTGAGTCTGCTAGGTTGTTACCCTTTACAATAGGAGAGTCCCCTCTCTAGTGTCCTTTGCAGTGAATGATGGCAACTTTGGTAGGTAGCCAAATGGCGTTTAGGAGGGCAAGAATTTCATTGCGATTTTTAATGTCTTTTCCCCCTGCTGTCAGTAAGCCTCTCTCCTTGTATATGGCTCCATGGATATGGGCAGTGGCGAATGCATACCGGCTGTCAGTATAGATGTTGGCAACTTTTCCCTCCGCTATCTGTAAGGCTCGGGTTAGTCCTATTAGCTCTGCCCTTTGTGCAGATGTTCCTGCGGGCAGTGCTTTCTGCCACTGCCACAGGACCTTATTTTCCATGGTCACTGCTGCCCCTGCATGTCGCTGTCCATCCTTAATAAAACTGCTCCTGTCAGTAAAGAGGGTCAGGTCTGCCTTCCCTTATGCTTGATCCCTTAAGTCCGGGCGGGAGCCAGTCACTGTGTCAAGGATTTGTTTGTAACTGTGGACCAAAGTGGAGTCCGGTATTGGCAACAGGGTCGCTGGGTTCAGGGCCGCAGTTTTGAGGAACTGAACAGATGGAGGGTTCAGCAGCTGAGCCTGATACTGCGTTAGCCGCGCATTAGATAGCCACCTGTCAGGAGGTGCTCGCAGCACTTGCTCTACGTAGTGTTCCCTAATGACTTTGATGTCCTGCCCCAAAGTCAATTTACTAGCCTCCTTGACTAGTATGGAGGTGGCAGCAAGAGCCCTCAGACATGTTGGCCATCCCGAGGCTACAGGGTCAAGTTTCTTAGACAGATAGGTGACAGGCCTCTTCCACGGCCCAAGTTCTTGGCTCAGTACCCCTAAAGCTACCCCTCCCTTTTCTGCTATAAATAGATGAAAGGGTTTGGCCAGATCTGGCAGGGCCAAAGCTGGGGTAGTCACCAGGGCCTCTTTAAGCGCTTGGAACACTTGCTTCTCCTTATCTGTCCATGTGAACTGCTCTTCCTTACCCCTGGTTAGTTTGTGTAGGGGTTTAGCTAGTTCTGCAAAGCCCAATATCCACAGTCTGCAGTCTCCTACTGCACCCAGGAATTCTCGTACCTGTCTCTTGTTAGTAGGCTTGGGGATCTGCAAGACCGTCTGAATTCGCTGGCTGGACAATGTCCTTTGCCCTCCCTGTAAGTTATACCCCAAATAACTTACAGTTTTCATCACAATCTGGGCCTTCTTGGCGGAGACTCGATACCCCATTCGCCCGAGATTTTGTAGCAGGTCCGAGGTAGCTTCCTCACACTCTCCTTCGTCCTTGGCAGCTATGAGGATGTCATCCACATACTGGAGCAGTACGATCAATGGATGGGAGGAGTGGAAAGCCTGCAGATCTTTGCTGAGGGCTTCATTAAAAATGGTGGGGGACTGGGTGTGGCGCAGGGGCAGGGCCTGGGGTGCAGAGTCGCCGACCGGGAAGAGGGAGAGAGGAGAAGGAGGAAGAGGTTGACATCTCAAAATCAGGAAAAATCCACAGACTTTGCAGCTTGTTCCACTGTTGTTGTTTTTTTGTTTTTTTATTGTTGTTTGTTCCTTCTATCTTATTGTCTTTATTTCCTCCACCTCAGTCCTTCTATTCTCTGCCCATCTTATGCTTCCCTTTTCTTGAACTACACTACCCATAAGTGTTACATTTTATTTCTCTTCTTCATCCTCACCCTCCTTTGGGGTTATACTCCAGGACACTTAATTCTCACTCTCTCCTCTTTTGTTTTTTTTTTTTTGCCTTATTTTGTTTTTTTCTCTTGCTTTCTTATTTCTTCCTTCGTTTTTCTCTTTTTCTTATTTTTCCCTTTATATTCGTTTTTTCTTTTCTCGTTTTACTTTCCTCCCATTTAATCCTCAATCACGAACAAATTAGTTAATTTGGGACTCAAGGTTTTTTTTTTTTTTTTTTTTTTGGCTTTGTTTTTCTTTTTCGGTTTTGTTTTTGTTTTTTTCTGGTTGGTTTGTTTTTGTGGCATTTTGGGTCCTCCCAACCCAAGGTCTCCATTGTATTTGGTCTTTGCTCCACTTAATACAACGTATTTTTACTTATTATTTTTATTTTTTCTTCTTTATTATTCCTTTTTTTGTCCTTTTTTCTGGTTCCCTCTTCTCCCTCTCATTATATCTCTTGGTTGACCGTCACCTGCAGGCAGATCAACTTATGCTTGTCTAAGATTTTCTTCCTTTTTTTTATTTTTAATTTTTTTTTTTTTTTTTTTTTTTTTTTTTTTGCCCCCTTGAACTCTTCACCGCAAACCAGGCCCTCCATTATAGGCACGATATTTCCCTGAGGAGGGGAGAGGAGGGAAGGGGAACAAAGAAAAAAAAAAGGGGGGAAACAATAAATTATTACTGCTTTTTTTGTGGGGTGTTTTACCCTCTGGTTTTTTGTTTTTTTTGTTGTTGTTGTTTTTGTTTTTTTTGTTTTTGTTTTTGTTTTTGTTTTTTGTTTTTTACTTTTTACTCCTTATTAATTCTAATTAGTGCTATCAACAAGACCACCACCAGATGCCAATAAGAAAGAGGAAATCGAATATTATGGATACAAAAGAAAGAGAGGTAACACAAATAGATGTGGAAAAATCTATGGAGAAAAGACTTAACATATTGGAAGCCTTGGAGCTAAATGACAGAGAATTTAAAATAGAAATCTTAAAAATACTCAGAGATATACAAGAAAGCACGGAAAGGCAATATAGGGAGATCAGAAAACAACTCAATGAACACAAAGAATATATTACCAAGGAAATTGAAACTATAAAAACAAATCAAACAGAGATGAAAAACTCAATTCACGAGCTGAAAAACGAGGTAACAAGCTTAGCTAGCAGAACAACCCAGATTGAAGATAGGATTAGTGAAATAGAAGACAAACAACTTGAGGCACAACAGAGAGAAGAAGAAAGAGACTCAAAAATAATAAAAAACGAGAAAGCCCTACAGGAATTATCTGACTCCATCAGAAAGAATAACATAAGAATAATAGGTATATCAGAGGGAGAAGAGAAAGAAAATGGAATGGAGAATATACTCAAACAAATAATAGACGAGAACTTCCCAAGCCTGTGGAAAGAACTAAAGCCTCAAATTCAAGAAGCAAACAGAACACCGAGTTTTCTTAACCCCAACAAACCCACTCCAAGGCACATCATAATAAAGATGACACAAACCAATGACAAAGAAAAAATTCTCAAGGCAGCCAGGGAAAAGAAGAGTACAACATATAAAGGAAGACCTATTAGATTATCATCAGATTTCTCAGCAGAAACTCTACAAGCTAGAAGAGAGTGGACCCCAATATTTAAAGCCCTGAAAGAGAGGAACTTTCAGCCAAGAATACTATACCCATCAAAGCTATCCTTCAAGTATGAAGGAGATATAAAAACATTCACAAATACAGAAAAGATGAGAGAATTTATCACGAGAAAGCCCCCACTCCAGGAAATACTAAAGGGGGTTTTCCAACCAGATTCAAAGAACAAAAGAAAACAACACCATAAGTAACAGCTCCACCAAGAACACAATAAAACCAAACTTAAACTGTGACAACAAAGGAAAAAAAAAAGGGGGGAGAGAATGGAGATTAACAGTAGCAAAGGACGATGAAGTGCAGAAATACTTATAAGATAGGGTACTACAATGAATATGGTAGGTACCCTTTTCATTACTTAATGGTAACCACCCTAGAAAAAGCCACCACAAAAACACATGACTTAAAAAAGGTAGCAACAGAGGAAAGAAGTATGGAACACAAACAAACAGAAACAAATGATAGAAAAACAAAAGAGAAGAATCAAACTAGATACAAAACTAACAGAAAGCAATTTATAAAATGGCAGTAGGGAACCCACAAGTGTCAATAATTACACTAAATGTAAATGGATTAAACTTACCAATAAAAAGACACAGAGTAGCAGAATGGATTAAAAAAGAAAATCCAACTATATGCTGCCTACAAGAAACACATCTAAGCAACAAGGATAAAAACAAATTCAAAGTGAAAGGCTGGAAAACAATACTCCAAGCAAACAACACCCAAAAAAAAGCAGGTGTAGCAATACTCATATCTGATAATGCTGACTACAAGACAGAAAAAGTACTCAGAGACAAAAATGGTCACTTCATAATGATTAAGGGGACACTGAATCAAGAAGACATAACAATCCTTAATATATATGCACCAAACCAAGGAGCACCAAAATATATAAGACAGCTACTTATTGACCTTAAAACAAAAACTAACAAAAATACAATCATACTTGGAGACCTCAATACTCCGCTGACGTCTCTAGATCGGTCATCCAAACAGAGAATCAATAAAGATATAGTGGCCTTGAACGAAATACTAGAACACCTGGATATGATAGACATCTACAGGACACTTCATCCCAAAGCGACAGAGTATACATTTTTCTCTAGTGTACATGGAACATTCTCAAGAATTGACCATATGTTGGGCCACAAAGACAATATCAGCAAATTTAGAAAAATTGAAATTATACCAAGCATATTTTCTGATCATAAAGCCTTGAAACTAGAATTCAACTGCAAAAAAGAGGGGGAAAAACCCACAAAAATGTGGAAACTAAACAACATACTTCTAAAAAATGAATGGGTCAAAGAAGAAATAAGCGCAGAGATCAAAAGATACATACAGACAAATGAAAATGAAAATACGACATATCAGAATCTCTGGGATGCTGCAAAAGCAGTAATAAGAGGAAAGTTCATATCACTTCAGGCCTATATAAACAAACAAGAGAGAGCCGAAGTAAACCACTTAACTTCACACCTTAAGGAACTAGAAAAAGAAGAACAAAGACAACCCAAAACCAGCCGAAGAAAGGAGATAATAAAAATCAGAGCAGAAATAAATGAAATAGAGAACAGAAAAACTATAGAAAAAATCAATAAAACAAGGAGCTGGTTCTTTGAAAAGATCAACAAAATTGACAAACCCTTGGCAAGACTCACCAAGGAAAAAAGGCACAGGACTCAAATAAATAAAATCCAAAATGAAAGAGGAGAGATCACCACAGACATCATAGATATACAAAGAATTATTGTAGAATACTATGAAAAATTATATGCCACCAAATACAACAATCTAGAAGAAATGGATAAATTCCTAGAACAATACAACCTTCCTAGACTGAGTCATGAAGAAGCAGAAAGCCTAAACAGACCAATCAGCAGGGAGGAAATAGAAAAAACTATTAAAAACCTCCCCAAAAATAAAAGTCCAGGCCCAGACGGTTATACTAGTGAATTCTATCAAACATTCAAAGAAGACTTGGTTCCTATTCTACTCAAAGTCTTCCAAAAAATTGAAGAAGAAGCAATACTTCCAAACACATTTTATGAGGCCAACATAACCCTCATACCAAAACCTGGCAAGGATGGCACAAAGAAAGAAAACTACAGACCAATATCTCTAATGAATACAGATGCTAAAATTCTAAACAAAATACTGGCAAACCGAATACAACAACATATTAAAAAAATAATACATCATGATCAAGTGGGATTCATCCCAGAATCTCAAGGATGGTTCAACATACGCAAAACGGTTAACGTAATACACCATATCAACAAAACAAAGAACAAAAACCATATGATCTTATCAATAGATGCAGAAAAGGCTTTTGATAAAATACAACACAATTTTATGTTTAAGACTCTCAACAAAATGGGTATAGAAGAAAAATATCTCAACATGATAAAGGCCATATATGATAAACCATCAGCCAACATCATTTTAAATGGCATAAAACTGAGGACTTTCTACCTTAAATCAGGAACAAGACAGGGTTGTCCACTCTCTCCACTCTTATTTAATGTGGTGCTAGAAGTTCTGGCCAGAGCAATCAGACAAGACAAAGAAATAAAAGGCATCCATATTGGAAAAGAAGAAGTAAAGGTATCACTTTTTGCTGATGATATGATCCTATACATCGAAAACCCGAAGGACTCCACAAAAAGATTATTAGAAACAATAAACCAATACAGTAAGGTCGCAGGATACAAAATTAACATACAGAAGTCCATAGCCTTTCTCTATGCCAACAATGAAATATTAGAAAACGAACTCAAAAAAATAATCCCCTTCACGATTGCAACAAAAAAAATAAAATACCTAGGAATAAACATAACAAAGAATGTAAAAGACCTATATAATGAAAATTACAAAGCATTGTTAAGAGAAATCGAAAAAGATACAATGAGATGGAAAAATATTCCTTGTTCTTGGATAGGAAGAATAAATATAATCAAAATGGCCATATTACCCAAAGCAATATACAAATTTAATGCAATTCCCATCAAAATCCCTATGGGATTTTTTAAAGAAATGGAACAAAAAATCATCAGATTTATATGGAACTATAAAAAACCCCGAATAGCCAAAACAATCCTAAGGAAAAAGAATGAAGCTGGGGGCATTACAATACCTGACTTTAAACTATATTATAGGGCCACAATAATCAAAACAGCATGGTATTGGCAGAAAAATAGACACTCAGACCAATGGAACAGAATAGAAAGCCCAGAAATAAAACCACATATATACGGTCAAATAATCTTTGATAAAGGGGCCAACAACACACAATGGAGAAAAGAAAGCCTCTTCAACAAATGGTGTTGGGAAAACTGGAAAGCCACATGCAAAAGAATGAAACTCGACTACAGCCTGTCCCCGTGTACTAAAATTAATTCAAAATGGATCAAAGACCTAAATATAAGACCTGAAACAATAAAGTACATAGAAGAAGACATAGGTACTAAACTCATGGACCTGGGTTTTAAAGAACATTTTATGAACTTGACTCCAATGGCAAGAGAAGTGAAGGCAAAGATAAATGAATGGGACTACATCAGAATAAAAAGTTTTTGCTCAGCAAGAGAAACTGATATAAAAATAAACAGACAGCCAACTAAATGGGAAATGATATTTTCAAACAACAGCTCAGATAAGGGCCTAATTTCCAAAATTTACAAAGAACTCATAAAACTCAACAACAAACAAACAAACAATCCAATAAAAAGATGGGAAGAAGACATGAATAGACACTTCTCCCAGGAAGAGATACAAATGGCCAACAGATATATGAAAAAATGCTCAGCTTCATTAGTTATTAGGGAAATGCAAATCAAAACTACAATGAGATACCACCTCACCCCTGTTAGATTGGCTATGATCAACAAGACGGGTAATAGCAAATGTTGGAGAGGCTGTGGAGAAAAAGGAACCCTCATTCACTGTTGGTGGGACTGTAAAGTAGTACAACCATTGTGGAGGAAAGTATGGTGGTTCCTCAAAAAACTGCAAATAGAACTACCTTATGACCCTGCAATCCCTCTACTGGGTATATACCCCAAAACCTCAGAAACATTGATACGTGAAGACACATGTAGCCCCATGTTCATTGCAGCACTGTTCACAGTGGCCAAGACATGGAAACAACCAAAAAGCCCTTCAATAGAAGACTGGATAAAGAAGATGTGGCACATATACACTATGGAATACTACTCAGCCATAAGAAACGATGACATCAGATCATTTACAGCAAAATGGTGGGATCTTGATAACATTATAAGGAGTGAAATAAGTAAATCAGAAAAAAACAAGAACTACATGATTCCATACATTGGTGGAACATAAAAATGAGACTAAGAGACATGGACAAGAGTGTGGTGGTTACCAGGGGTAGGGGGAGGGAGAACAGGGGGAGAGTTAGGGGGAGGGGGAGGGGCACAGAGAACTAGATAGAGGGTGGCGAAGGACAATCTGACTTTGGGCGAGGGGTATGCAACATAATTTAATGACAAAATAACCTAGACATGTTTTCTTTGAATATATGTACCCTGATTTATTAATGTCATCCCATTACCATTAATAAAAATTTATTTAAAAAAAAAAAAAAAAAAAAAAAAAAAAAAAAAAAAAAAAAAAAAAAAAAAAATGGTGGGGGAATTCTTAAACCCCTGTGGTAGTCTGGTCCAAGTAAACTGCCCCACCAGTCTATTATCTGGGTCATTCCATTCAAAGGCAAAGATCTCTTGGCTCTGAGGCGCCAGGGGAATACAAAAGAAGGCATCCTTCAAATCTGCGCATTCACCTCCCGCAAGTCCTGGACCTGACAATAGTCTTGGCTCCCGGTTTCTGGACGGGAAGCAACGGGGTGTTCCAGGCTGATTGGCACCTTTGGAGGATGCCTGCCTCCAGTAGGCATTGCAAGTGCCGGGTGATTCCCTGTCTAGCTTGGACCGGGTACTGCCTGATCTTAACCGGTCTAGCAGTGCTAAGCAGTTGCACCAGGACAGGCGGTTGGTGAGCGGCCAAACCCGGGGGGTTGGTTTCTGCCCAAACTTCAGGTACCTGGGCATGCAGGTCATCTAGAACCCCTTCCTCGGCCTCCTTACCTTCTAGGATGGTGGCAAGTAAGTGTTCTTCAGACAGTGGGACAGTTACTTCCATGCTGACCTCTGCCTCTTTGTTCCCCATAGGACTTTCTTCCCATCAGAAGGTTATGGTGGCCTGAAGTTTCTGCAATAAGTCCCTTCCAAGCAGTGGGTAAGGGCAGTCTGGAATGATTAGGAAAGAGTGGGTGATGGTGCCTCGACCTAAGTCAGTAATTTTTGCGGTGGCCCATGGGTAGGCTTCTGCTTTGCCCGTTGCCCCTATTATCTTAGTAGTTGCCTTCTGCATCTGGCCCTGTGGTTTCTTTAGGACTGAATAGGTGGTTCCCATGTCGATTAGGAAGTCTAATGGTTTTCCTTCGACTGTTAAGGTGACCATGGGCTCCTGGGAGCCGACGGGAATGGAGCCCTGGCCCCGTCAGTCTAAGGTTTGGAGCAAGACCTCTGGGGCTTGTTTTGGCCTCTGGCTGTCGGCCCTCAACTTTGGGCACTCTTTCTTCTAGTGTCCTTTCTCCTTGCAATAGGTGCATTGATCCTTGTCTATTCGCTGTCCTTGGCCCTTCCTCTGTCCCCCTTTTCCTTTGGAGGGAGGTTTCTGAGCAGCAATCAGGATCTTGGCTACCTCCTTTGCTCTGCCAACCTCCGGATCATCCCTGTTAATATATACTTTCTGGGCTATTTCTAATAGCTTGCTTCTATTTTCTCCTTCAAATCCCTCTATCTTCTGAAGCTTTTTCCTATTTATCTGAAGCGACCTGAGTCACAAAGGCTATATTTACTAGTCTCCTGTCTCTTCTGCCTTAGGATCTAGAGGGGTATATACTCTATAAGCCTCCATGAGTCTCTCAAAGAAGGCTGCCGGGGATTCCTCTCTTCCCTGGATGACTTCACTTACCTTGCTAAAGTTGGTTGGTTTTCTAGCTGCTGCCTTGAGCCCCCTCAACAGAGCCCGGCAATACTGGAGGAGCATGTCCCTTCCCCCAGCGGTATTAGGGTCCCAGGTAGGAGGTTGAGATGGGAGAACATCTTCTATTTCCCTTCTTCCCTCCCGAGTTTCCCTTTCTTCTCCTAATACCGCCTTAGCAGCTCCTCTCATTATTCTGTCCCTTTCTTCAGAAGTGAAGAGGGTTTGTAAAATCTGCTGACAATCGTCCCATGTGGGCTGATGGTTCCTAAAAATGGTCTCAAGGAAAGATATTTGTCCCTAAGGTTTCTCAGAAAATGGGAGAATCTGATGTTTCTAATTGTATAAATTACTAGGGGAAAAAGGCACATAGATGAGGCGAGGAGGTGCCCATGGGCCAGCATCTGGTGCCAGCGGTGCCTCCCAGAGAGGCAAAATGGCTGCGCCTCCCAGAGAAGGAGGAAAAATGGCTGCCCTCCCAGAGGAGGAGGAGGCAAAATGGCTGTGCCTCCCGGAGAAGGAGGCAAAATGGCTGTATCTACCCACACATCCATATACAGGTATTGGTCTGGGTGGGGAGCCCTATAGACTGTGGCTCTGACAGCAAACAAAGTTGGAAGGTCAAAAGTGCCCTCTGTGGGCCATCCTACATTAAATGCAGGCCATTCCAGCTGGCTCAAGGTCCAGAGGAAACCTGGACTCGGCTGCGGACCTTCGTACCCCTGAGCCCTCTTCTGGAAATCAGAAAAATTCTTCAACAGACACTCAAGCGGGGATCCCGGCACAGACTCCTGTTGTCCCATCCTAGATAACTCAAGAATAATGAGAAAGGGTAGGATACAGGCAACACACACTATTAACACAAGGAACACACTTGTCTCTCTCACACTCAACTCAGTCATTCGAGCTCAGACAAAATGCAGCGCAGCACGGCGCAAAAAGGATTCCTAATGTGATCAGTCACTCCTAAAGTTAACAAATCCAAATAGCCAAATTTCAGAGAGTGGCATCTGCTTCTGAAAGCCCTGGGTAGGTTACCAGCAGCGTCCCACCTACTACCTCAGGATTGTGTGCTCTGAAGCCCAAAAGCCAAACCAAATGAGGATTCTCAGTGAATACTTACTCATCTCGAGCTGTCCTTCTGGTCTCTGACCCAAAACTCTGCCAAGGGAGAATCCCAGGTGAGCCCCCAAAATGTTGCATCCACCGGGTGCGAGAACAAACGTCGGAGACTTTCAGGAGTGTAGATGGTACTTTATTGGCCAGTTTAACCTGCGCAGGGGCGAACTCCCAAGATGTCCGGAGACACCGTACTCACAAGGAGCTGCAAATGAGATTTGTGCCTGGCGCTTACAGCTAGGTCCTTATATATCCTAAGTGAGCAAGCATTAAACAGAAGCAGATGTGGCAGTTAGCTATTCGCTAGGGAGGTCGCAAGCAGCATAGCAACAGGGGCCGGGTTTAGCTTAGTGGCGAATTTCAAACATAAACTTCTGATAAGGGTCTCTGACCTTCTTTGTTCTCAGCCTCACAGGGGCCCTATCAGCACTCTCTGTTCCTGCTCCTTCAATAGTTACACTCTAGCAGCTACAGCAGGGCCCTATCAGCACCTCCCTGTTCCTGCTCCAAAATGTTACACTCTGGCAGCCACAGCATGCCTCCCCGAATCTAACAACTGCAAGAGGAGAAAAGGTAGAGAAGGGGAAGAAAATGGGGAGGAGGAGCAGATGGTTGCCTCTCCATGTTTGCCCTGACCAAAGATTGAACAATGGGGCATCCGCAGGCCAGGCCAACACTCTATCCACTAAATCAACTGACCAGGGTCTATTTGAAACAATATTTAGTGGCCAATGTGTGTAGTATTTTCTTTTAATGTAAAATAAGTCATTGATCAAAAATAATTTGATTACAATTTAATATTAAGCTAAAGTCTTAAAGTTGGCCACAAATCTGGAAATTGTGAGTTAAGTTGACACATTCAATTTTTCTGATTTATAACATTATAGGAATATATAATATTAAAACAATATTTTTTGATTTTATTAGTTAAATATGTTTTAGTATCTATTTGTAACCTAAACTTTTTATAAAAATAATTATTTTTGGACTCATGGAACTAATGTAGGTAATTTAAAACACTTAAAACATGAGAAATTAAACCCAAATTATGTATTTGTTAAAATATTGAGCTCATATTACTTTATTAAGTAGTGATAGTGCAGAAAAAACTAAAATTATTTTTAAGTTAATCACTCATTCATCTAAGTAATCATTTATATTGAATTCACTGAAGTATATAAGTTAATCTCTGTATTTATATATCACAAAAATCAATTAAGATTGTGAGTTCATGTCAAAAACTCTAAAAGCCTAGTTTTTTGGTTTTTTTATTATCTAACAAGATGATTATTCAAACTCACAGGCAGACTTTTTTTTTTTTTTCCCAGTTTTGGCAAGGAAAAAATACAACATAAGAGTAATTTGTTTTGTTTTTGGAAATTTCCGACTGTTTATTTGGGCTAGATTATCCTTAAGTGCGTACAAAATAACAAAATAATCATTTTCGATCAATCAACCTCTAAAGTTACCCAAGAAATAGAAAAAGGAGTCAGAGAAGAAACGATGAAAAAGTGAGAAGTTGTAGGTTTCAGACAGACATTTAATTATCACTGCAAAAAGCAAATTATCCTGCTCTCTGCCTGGAGAGGAGAAGACGTAGCATTGTCAACATATACACAATGGGCACACTCAACAGAAAAAGAGACAATTATTATAGCTGATTTACATAGCGATACAGACCTTCTGCAATGCCATCAAGCTGTGTGCTTTTTAACAGTACATTAAACTGTGAAGGGTGGTCATGACAGAGAGAGAATTTCCTATGTATCTCTCTTTGAGACAGACAAGCCAGTCAGAGAATCTTCTATAATCTCTCTATTTGTGTTAATGACTCTTTCAAATAAACATTGTTGTTCATGCCAAAAGCTTCTCAGTGGCCCCTGCAATTTCAGATTGTCTTTGGTGGAATACCCTTAGAGAGATATGCACATGACTTAACACCTGTTAAAGAGGCCCTCTCAGCTGGTAAAAGTCAGAAAGAGATGGTAGTTGCTACTTTGTGTCTAGACCAGACCCAATGTGAGTGGTCAACAGCTGGGAGCTCAGGGAAGACAAACTAAATAAAGCATTTCTGGGGCCACAAAGACAAGTTTCAGGGAAGTCTGTAAGTGTTTATTTTAAATCAGCTTTATTAATGTATAATTTATTACCATAAACTGCATCCACTATAAGCATACTACAAAATTTATCCAAAGAGTGCTAGTCTTCCATCACCTCCTGAATGATTCAGTTCTGGGGTAGATTTAACAGATTATGCACCTCTTCTCCCCATAGACTCTCTTATAGATTCATAACAAGACAGACAGGTATAGACCCAACTGTTTAAAAAAATGGAGGTTGTTTCCTACCCAATAATTGAAGAATTCCTGAAATGCTTTAATTCTCAGCGAGAAAATACATTAAATTTTTTTTGATTTGATGAAAGGAAATTGGTCATACCTCACCCTTGGGGTCAAAGACAGCCCCCAATCCCAATTTAGAGGATCCAGAGCTTCCTGTATTTCTTTTGAGTGGAAACAAGTAATTTTGGGTTCCACTGGAAATCAGTTGAACCCAGAATTTTCTGCTTGCTAAGCAGATGTGTTGACCACTTCATCATGGAACTTGAAAATCCAGCTTGGAGAGTCAACGAGCTTCGGGAGAATGAACTTCTCCAGGTATTTCACAAAGCAATGAGGGGATCTTGACTGAATCCTGATGAGACCTTCAGGTTTGTGAATTATTGACACCTTAAAAGTCCACTGGAAATAACTTTTGATCAAGAACTAAGTTTATTGGATGAGGAGAACATCATCTTGACAAAATCTTGGCAATGTTTAAGAAGGAAGAGTTCAGGGTAGGAGATCAAACAGGGCCTTTGGGCCTGGACTGGGGAAGGTTATAATGAAGTCTTGCCAGACAGAATACTAGTAGAGACTGGGGAGACATTATTACCTGTCAGCTTTGGGTTAATGGACTCTGAGAAGCTAGGACCTAGAAGCTGCTCTTGAGGATCAGGGTGTTGGTCCTCATAAATTTTCTATTTAGTTGATTCACATGTTAACCCTTCAGGAACAAATTCTTCTGGAACAAGTAGCTAAGTTGTATTTGCTTTGGTTTTTTTTCAGTATTGTTTCACATTGGGGCATAAAATTATGTTTCTTTCGGTTTTTATTCTCCCCACCCCGACCTTGCCCATTCTAAAAACTTGTTTGAGGTTTCCAGACACTAGTCTAAGAAAAACATTGTAAAATTGTTCTGTTGTAAGGATTCAGAACTCAAAGCCACCCTATTAGGGAGGCCAACAATAGGCTTTATCCCAGCAACTTCCAATTAAATTGACCATATTCTTTAGTGTTTATTGATTGACACATATACAACTCTATAATGAACTATTTTGCATTCAGGAATGCTTTCCATGTATATTTGTGTTTTATAAACACATTAACTTTGTGACCAAATAGCAAATCATCTTGACTTTATTCTGTAGGTTCCTTTCTATTACTACCAAGTACACAGGCTGGGATTCATTTCCGGAGGCAAAGTCAGAAGAGAAATGAGTGATGGTGATGATGCTAATGAGTGTGGCAAATATTAAAGTCACACCCTGCATCATGAACCCACACCATGAAAAACAATAGTAAATAAAACAGAATGTTAAACCAAGCTAGGAGACAAACCCCTCAACATGCATAAAAATATCTAGAAGCTCCCAAGTGAAGCATCTAGAACTTCAATATGGTTGAAGCCCTAAAAACTTAAATAAGTTTCTGTATGACAGTGGCTTTAGAGAGAAAAATAATTAATGACCACCATGGAAATCTGAGCCAACCTGGGGCCATAAGAAGAGAAGAGAAATGTGGAACATGCTGGTAAAGCAGGAAGTTCCAGCGATTATACTCATATTACCTTAGAACCAGAGACTACAGGTTTTGTTGTCTTATTTCCTTGACTGAGCTCCCTTGTGCCAGGTAGGTGGAAGCTAGAGAGACAGGTTTACATTCACAGAAAAGAGCAAAGAACTGCAAAACTCTATGGGCAAGTCAAATGCCTTCATCTGATTCATCAAAACAAGCACCATGACAAAATTGAGACCCGATGTCAGGAGCTCTTGAGCTCTGGAAACAACATTTTATAAAGAAAATATTATTTTCATGGACAATTGAAAATAGCAAGACTTTAATTTTAACTTGCTCATTGGCACTTTTAAAAACAATCTGTGTCTCAGTTTATGCAACCACAAACACGATGGCACTCGAAACTTCTAATTGCGTCTCACCTGTGTCGATGCTTTCTGCAAGAAATCACCAGCCCTAGAAATGGCAGGACTCATGACCAGGTGCTAGGAAGCAGGTGGCTTGATCAGTTTCAGTCGGGTTGTACTTGTGCAAATGTTAACGGCTAATTAGGTTCGGCCTAGTTTACTTGGAGAGAAGACACAATGTAGTCCTCTAGGTGACTCCTCTCTGTGGATTGGGACAGCCGTCTGCTAAAGACACCAAGATTGAATATGTGTTCCCTTGCACAGGAGCTTTAATGATCTTTTATTGGAAACTTATTTCTTATAAGGAAACTTAGTGGCAATTCATCACAGCTTTCCAGGGGAAAATAACCTTTGAGTATCATTCCTGAACCTGTTCGTTTATTCCCCTGGGGCTTCAATTAATTCAGGGAAAAACACTAGCCTGCAGTCATCCAGCCCCGGGCTGTAAAGTTGTCAGATCTCATAAGCAAGGCATAGTGTTTGGGTCTGGTCAGGACTTGGATAGGAGGACTCAAAAGAAAAAAAAAACTGTTCATGGAACACACATCTGTTATGCACCAGATGGCAGCTGTTATTTCATCTCCTGTGGAACTTTTTCCTATAATTCTTGTTACATTTCTTTTACTTCAGTACTTAAGGGTTTTAAGGAGAAAAGCAAAATATTTTGGGAAAAAATGGGGTGAATGTAACATTAAAACCAAGGCTTTAATTGTTCCAAAACTAAGGATTTGCAGTGTTACGGTTCCCACAGCAATCCTCCAACTGTGCAGTGTGTATTATAATAGGAGCCCTCATTACATAATCACCAAACCCAGGGTAATGTTACAGAGCGTTCAGCAGATAAAGGGCACAAAATAATGGAAAGGAACTGCACTTTTTCTCTAATCTTAGATGTACAGAGCATATTATGTTACTGCATAAATATTACATGATCATGTAACAAAATATACTAATGAAATACACAGATGCAAAGGAAAAGTGCAAGGGTTGAGATTGCACTGGGAACACTTAAATTGATTTTCTGATTCTTTGCTAATTCAAATTCAAACTTAATTTAGCATTTGTGACTTTTTATGAGAATGTAATATGTCAGGGGAGACCTGACAGTTTTTAATGGTTTATAAAGTGGTGCTTAGAGTCATGTAGACATACAACAATATTACTGTCTTTCATGTCCCAAATTTCTGTTCCTGACTGTGTCTTAAGCATTTCATTAGTGACCTAGAGGCTAATTTCTGCACAATGATTTTTTTCACCTTAATATTTGTATGCAAATTTGTCAGCCTATTCTGATAGACACTCTCCGCCACTTGATTAAAAACACATTTCTATTGCACCAACTTGTATAAAAAGCTCTGTTCTAGTTTCTGATGTGAAAGAAAGAAAGAGTCATGGTCTTGCTTTTTAAGAAATTAAGACCTTCAGTTACTGATGACAGTGCTAATTATATTCACTTTGAGTCAGATTGTGTTGTGCACCGTAAACATAGCTTTGATGGCGCTGGCATATTACATCTCACTAGATTTTTTTAAATTTCATTTTACAAAAGCTCTATTTTATGCAAACTCCATTTAATATTCCTATCACTGATACATGCTCTTTTTTGTTGTCCTTTTGTGCTTTCATTTTTTTTTTTTTTTTTTTTTTTTTTGGTGTATTTTTCCTAAGCTGGAAACGGGGAGAGACAGTCAGACAGACTCCCACATGCGCCCGACCGGGATCCACCCGGCACGCCCACCAGGGTCAATGCTCTGCCCACCAGGGGCAATGCTCTGCCCACCAGGGGGCGATGCTCTGCCCCTCCGGGGCGTCGCTCTGTCGCGACCAGAGCCACTCTAGCGCCTGGGGCAGAGGCCAAGGAGCCATCCCCAGCGCCTGGGCCATCTTCGCTCCAGTGGAGCCTCGCTGCGGGAGGGGAAGAGAGAGACAGAGAGGAAGGAGAGGGGGAGGGGTGGAGAAGCAGATGGGGGCTTCTCCTGTGTGCCCTGGCCGGGAATCGAACCCGGGACCCCTGCACGCCAGGCTGACGCTCCACCACTGAGCCAACCGGCCAGGGCATGTACTTTCATTTTAAAAATTTTTATTAACACTTTATTTTCTTAGTGCATTTTTCGGTTCTAAGCAACATCGAAGGGAAGGCATATATTTCTCTTCTACCTCTGACTCCCACCCACTCGCAGCCTGCTGGATTATCAATATTCCCCGCCCAAGTGGTGCATTTTCTATAACTGACGAACCTACATTGACACATCATAATCATCCAAATTTCAGAGTTTACATTACAATTCACTTTTGGTGAAGTATATCCTATGACCTTGAACAGTTATCCAATGTCACGTATCCATAATTATAGTATCAAATACAGTGTTTTCAGTGCCTAAAAATCTTATGTGCTCTGCCTATTCATCCCTTGCCACCTAACCCTCTCTCTACTCACCCGCTAGCAACCACCATTCTTTTTACTGACTCCGTAGTTTTGCCTTTTCGAGATTTTCATATAGTTAGTGCCATTCTACATATATGAAGCCTTTCCAAATTGGCTTCTTTCACTTAGAAATATGCACTTCAGATTTCTCTATGTGTCTTTATGGCTCAAAAGCACATTTTTTAGTGCTAAATAATAGTCCATTGTTTAGATATAGTATAGTTTATTTATCCATTCTTCTATTGAAGGACGACATCTGGTTGCTTTTAAGTTTTGATAGTTATAAATCAAGCTGCTATAAAGCTATGTTCTGGTTTTAGTGGACATAGCTTTTCAACTTCTTTGGGTAGCTACCAGTAGGAGTGTGATTGGTGGATCAAATAGGAAGACTATGTTAGTTTTGTAAAAACTGCCTGTCTTCCAGACTGTTTCTAGGCTGTACCATTCTGTATTCTCATTAGTGATAAATGAGAGTAATTTTTCCACATCCTCACTGGCATTGGATATTGTCAATGTTCCAGATTTTGGACATTCTAATAGGTGTGTAGTGGAATCTTGTAATTTTAATGTGCATTTTCCTAATGATATATGAGATGTAGCATCTTTACATATGCCTATTTACAATCTGCATATCTTCTTTGGTGAGGTGACAGTTAAGGTGGTTGGGTCCTTTTTTAATGGTTCGTTTGCTTACTTATTGTTGACTTTGAACTTATTGTATATTTTGGATGATAGCCCTTTATTAGATGTGTCTTTTGCAAATATTTTCTCCAAGTCTTTGGCTTTTCTTCTTGATATTATCTTTCACAGAATAGAAGTTTTTAATTTTAATAAGGTTCAGTTTATCAATTACTTTTTATTTTTTACATGTATGGTGACCTCAGTGTTGTATTTAAAAAGTCATCACCATATTCAAAATCATTTAGGTTTTCTAGTTTGTTATTTTCTAGGTATTTTATACTTTTGCATTTTATATTTACATCTACAATTCATTTTGAATTATTTTGTGAAGTTTGTGCCTAATCCATATTTGCTTGTGGATGCCACGTTTTTCCAGGGCTTTTTGTTGAAAAACTATCTTTGTTCTATTGTATTGATTTTGACCCTTGGTCAAAGGTCAGTTGACTATTTTTGTGTGGATCTAATTTGGAGCTCTTTATTCTGTTCCACTGATCTGTTTGCTCATTCTTTCACCAGTGCTATACTGTTTTCATTTCTGTACTTTTATTTTAAGTCGGAAGTTGGAAAGTGCCTTACTTCTAACTTTTTCTTCTCCTTTAATATTTTGTTGGCTATTCTGGGCCTTTTGACTTTTCATGTAAACTTTAGAATTGAGATGTTAATAGCCAAAAAATAATTCATTGAGATTTTAACAGTATTTCTTTGAATCTTTAGATCAAGTTGGGAAAACTGATATCTTGACAATATTAAGTCTACCTGTTCACAAACAGAATATCTGTATATTTACTCAGTTCTTTGATCTCATTCATCAGTTTCATAGTTTTTCTTGCACAGACTTTGTACATATTTCGTTAGATTTACACTTAATTATTTTTATTTGTTGGATGGTAATGTAAATGGTGTTTTGTTTTTAAATTCAAATTCCATATGTTCATTGAAGGTATACAAGAAAATCATTGACTTTTGTATATTAACCTCTTTCCTGAACCTTCCTGTAAATTCTTATTAGTAGCAGGAGATTTATTTTGGTGTGTATGTCATTTCTTTCTGATTTTCTACACAGATAACCATATCATTTACAAACAGAAACAGTTTTATTTCTTTCTTCTCAGTGTATACTTTTTATTTTCTTGTCTTATTGCAGTAGCTAGAACTTCCAGGCTGATGTTAAAAATAAGTGGGGAGATGGGAAGATATTTGCTTATACCTGATCTTAGTGAGAGGATATGAGTTTCTTAGTATTGAGTGATATTAGATATATTTTTTTTGCAGACATTCTTTATCAAGTTGAGGAACTTTCTCTGTTTTCCTTGTTTACCCATAGTTTATATCATGAATTGATGGTATTTTATTTCCTGCCTATATTGATATGAATATGTGTTTTTTCTTTCTTAGATTATTGATGTGATAGGTTATATTAATTAATTTTCAAATATTGAATCAGTCTTGCATACCTAAGCTAAACCCCATTGGGTCATGGCATATAATTCTTTATATATTTCATTGGTTTTGATTTAGTAATATTTTTATTAAGATTTTTTGCATCTGTGTTCATGAAAGATGAATATTTGGAGTAAGAAATAAAACAAAAGACCTAAGCAGACACTGTAGACATGAAAATGTAGACATAAAATTGTAGTAGAAGAAATAAAAAGAAAATATAGAGAAATATTTTGAATAATTTTATTATTGTATTAAGTGATCAAATCAATTTTATTTATTATTTAAAAATATAATCTTATTTTATTTTTTGTTTGCTTTAACAAGATTCCATAGAACTATTTTCATTATTTTTTAATATTATCAAGATCAATGATAAAATTACAGCTTATTACAGATAATTGCTGTTTATTTGTTCTATATCTTTTGAGCTTAATTTTATAATTCAATTATCAAATAATATACATTTAGTGCATTATTTTCTCTAGTTACTTTAGTGTCATAGGAATATGTGCTTTATAAAGAATAAACAAATTTGAAATAACCAAATAATATTTAAAAGAAGAGAAACTGTGCCTGACCAAGTGATGGTGCAGTGGATGGAGCATCAGTCTGGGACACAGAGGACCCAGGTTCCAAACCCCGAGGTCACTGACTTGAGTCAGCCGATGAGTGTGGGCTCATCGGCTTGAACCTGGTCTCACCAGCTTAAGCATGGGATAGCTGGCTTGAGAATGATATCATAAACATGACCCCATGGTAGCTTGCTTGAGCCCTAAGGTCACTGTCTTGAAGCCCAAGCTCACTGGCTTGAGCAAGGGGTCACTTGCTTTGCTCTAGTCCCCTGGTCAAGGCACATACGAGAAAGCACTTGATGAACACCTAAGGTGCCGCAACAAAGACTTGATGCTTCTCATTTCTCTTCTTTCCTGTCTGTCTATCCCTATCTGCCCGCCTCTCTGACTCTTTCTGTCTCTGTTAATAAAAAGAAAAGAAGAAAAATTGTTTCTAAATATTATGAGAAAAAATTTTATGTAAGTACCTTAGGTTGTTGATTACACAGAGAATGCTCATTACCTACTGTGGGCTTTTGCTTAAATATTTTCAAATAAGAATTTGCATTTTTCTTGGCTGTGACAATCTACTTTATCTCCAACAAGGGAATAGTGAAACAGAGGGAAAAACTACAGGTAAGAAAGATACTAATTGAACTGAAATTACCTCAGTATTTCTTAATGGAATCAATTCCTAGATATCTGAATAAAAAAGTTCTATTTATAGCATAAAACAAGTATGCAATAATATATAAATTAGATAGTAATAAAGTAGTATTATATTTAAAAACATATTTTCAAACATCTATTATTATAGAGAATTGTGAGATTATGGGACCAAATACTAAAAATAATTATATGGTTTTTAATATTGTCATATTAATTTCTTACTCATTATTAAATAGTTCTGCTTTTAACATTCTGTTTATACTCTGTCACACAAAACCAGCATAAGTCTCTAAGCCTGTTGAAGAAGTTTTGCTCAGCTGTCTACTTTAAAAGAAAGAGATATTTAAATTTGTCCAGTTAACAGGATTTTTTTCAAATCAGAGAAATTCTCATTTCTATCATTTTATTTTCTGCCACATGAGTTTTAATGGAACATATAATAAATGTTGACTTACTTTTGTACTTTTTAGTTGTTAACACACTTATGCTGTTTATTTTGAGGTTGGTCTTACCATAGTTCATTTTTATAACCGTAAGTACTAAGTTTTCAAAATTGGGTTGATACTTTTACTAAACTTGACTGGTTTCTGCTTTTATGTTAAAATCTATCATTACTTAATCAAGTCCAATATATATTGTTATGGACTTTTTTGAAGTGATCATATACACATGTCAGTAAGGATCTGTTAGCTTCTGTGTATTTCCCAGAATAATTCATAAGATGAAAATAAGTTTATTTATTCAACTATCTTAAATTTTAATTTAAAAGACTATAAGTAACGCCAAGAAATTATTCTCCAATTTTTTTAAATGATTGCACAGAATATTCCTAGAGTAATGTTCCTACCATAGGTACATTAATAACTAAGTAAACTTTCATTTTGGTCTTATATTTCCATTTAAACATTGTTCTACTTATCTAAAATAATGTGTTTAAATTTTACCTGTAATTCTTTCAAGGATTTTTCTTATATATATTTTTTCATATTGGGGGCATTTGCACACTTACTCAGACTTTGCTCCTCTTCAAAACTTAATGCTTAGTGAAAAAAAGCATTTGTAAACTCTACTGAACTATTTCTCTCTAAACAAGCCTGTACTTCCTGTTTGTTTACAGGGAAAGATCAAGATAAGTTAGAATGTTATTACAAGAAGCATGATTCATTAACTGCTAATCAGAATAAAATCTTTGGCAGAAAGACAGACAGAAATATTTGGAAAACAACATGATTTTAAAGAAATGTTCTGCAGAATGTCAATGTCACTAATTTATAAACTCCAATAAAGTCCTTAACCCAATATCTAGGGGTTTTTTTTGTCTAAATATATTCACCTTATTTATTCTGTCAAATGGATTAATCAGTTTAACTCTAGGTAAGTGTGATTATTTGTCTTTTTTGTATACCTATAAACTGAACAAACTTGCATGAGAATCCCTACATTTTCACCATTTCAATTCTGATTTCAGTCAACATTGATTTCATAAACACTTACCACATGGTTATTATGTGCTTGTTTGATTAACAGGAATGATATTCTCATGAGAACCAAAAATCTCTGATATGCTCTTTAATATACATAATTGTCAAAAGTCCACATTTGCTATGGCATTTTTCTAATCTCTGAATTGATTCAGAAATGAATAAAATATTTTCTCTATTAACAGTATATAGTCTATAGAAAAAATTTAAATATTTATCAGAATAAAGGAAAGCTATTATTTGCCAATGTAGTGTTTGATTCCTAATAAACCTGTCTGTGGTATAATTATCAGTGACTTGCCTATGCTTTAACACTCACGTTTTACTTGTTAGGTTGAGTTCTGGCACTTTCCCTTTTATACTCATTCTTCTGCCAGGATTCAGTTGTTTTGAGGTTTAAACTTTAGCAAAGTCCACAAATGTTAGTACAAGTCTAAAAAAAGAACAAATGGGTAATAAATGAGAGAAAGAAACAGAGAAAGAGAAGGAAAGAGAGAGAAAGTAAAGGAGAGAGGGAGGGAGCAAAATAAAGGAGAGAGGGAGGAAGGAAGGAAGGAAGGAAGGAAGGAAGGAAGGAAGGAAGGAAGGAAGGAAGGAAGGAAGGAAGGAGGGAAGGAAGGAGGGAAGGGAGGGAGGGAGGGAGGGAGGGAGGGAAGGAGGGAAGGAGGGAAGGGAGGAAAGAAAAAAAGAAGAGAACACAACAGCAAAACAACCAGTATAGGCATTAGTGACCTTTTGGAAATGCAGCAAACTAAGAATCTATTTTTCTGGAATAAAATATTTGTCATCTGAAATAAGGCTCATCAAACTAACTTACCTATAAATGACATTCATTAGATGAGAATAGACATTTATTGGTATTGGACAGTTTGGATCAGTGAATTTCTTTATATATATATCATAAATATATATCTCCGCTGCAATCTGAGCCATTCTAGCACCTGACACTGAGGCCATGGAGCCATCTTCAGCACCAGGGCCAACTTTGCTCCAATGGAGCTTTAGATGTGGGAGGGAGAGAGAAAGGAGGAGGGGAAAGGTGGAGAAGCAGATGGGCTCTTCTCCTTTGCGCCCTGGCCAGTAATCGAACCCAGTACTTCCACACGCTGGGCTGGTGCTTTACTGCTGAGCCTGGCCAGGGCCTGAATATAGACTTTTTAATGTAATGAATGAGACAATGATAATTTTCATTTATCTGTTTTATTTCCCCAAAAGAACTGACAAGGAAACAATGAAACACAGGAAATAACTGGAGGTAAGAAAGAAACTAGTTGAACTATTACTGCATTAGTTTTTAATGGAACCAATTAATTACTAGACATCTGAGAAAAAGTATTAATATTTATAACAAAACAAGTGTTCAATAAAATATAAATTAGATAGTAATAAAGTAGTACTATAATTAAGAAGATATTTTAAAGCTATGAGTTTATATGTATTGCAGAGAATTAGAAAACTGTAGGCCAAATAGTATAAAATAGACAAAAAATTATATGGAGCTATACACTGTGAAGCACTAAATGAAACAATGAAAAAAAGTGTTTTATGGTAGTTATTAATGTATTCTAATCCAATAAAGCGACATGTTTTCAAGTGTTTTAATCTGTATCAAAATTGCTTTATTTTAGGCTTACCACAGAGCCAATATTTCCTCTCTCTTGACATTAAATTCCCTCCAATAATATTATATAACCTTTTTACAACAACATTTAAACATTGCCTTGACAATGTAACCAAGGTTAAAATAGCCAAGGTAGTTGTTACTAGACTCTCCCATTTCATGCTTTTTTATTAATATCTGAAGTGCTCATTTTATGGTATAAAAACAGAGTCTTAGAGACTAGAAAGGCTTGGTGGTGGTGGGATTGGTCCAGAATAGGAGTCAGCGAGCTATGGCTCTTAGACCAGCTGCTTGTTCCTGTAAATAGTTTCATCAGAACACAGTCATGCTCACTTGTTTACTTAATGTCTATGGCTGTTTTTCAGCTACAACGGTAGAGATGAATAGTTGTGATTGGAAACCTCAATTATTTACTATTTACTATTAAGAGAATTTTAAGATGACTTTGAGTTGGGGGTGGTGAACATGCAATATGGTGCACTGAGTTGTAAAATTGGGTACATGAGACCTGTATAATTATTTTAACCAGTGTCACCCCAATAGATTCAACTTAAACAGAAGAGAATTTTAAGAAAGGGTCTCCTGACTAATAATTGAGAGAAGCGCTCTTCAATAAATAGAACTCTCTGTGATGATAAAAATATTCTATATTGGTGCTTTCGAATATATACTCACTATCCACATGTAGCTAATAGGTACTTGAAATGTGACTCATATGACTGAGGAATTAAACTTTCAATTTTATTTCATTGTATTTAATTAGAATTTAAATTTGAACAGGTGCATGGGGCTAGTGACTACTGTATTAGCACAGACAGAGAATATTTCCATTACTATTTAGTTGTGTTAAGTAGGCAGTGCTTCCCTAACAGTCAAGAAACTGTTTCTTAAAGGGTCACAGGTAAAGAACGTGACTCTGAACCACCTGGAATATGGCTAGTGCAAATGAGAAACTAAAATTTAATTTTTATGTCATTTTAATTAAAATTTAGATAGCCATGTGTGGCTAGTAGCTACTGTAATAGAGTAAGCTAGAGCAATAGTTCCCCAAGTGTGGTACCCAGGTTAGAAGTGTCAAAATCTCCTGGAAACTTGTTAAAACTAAAATTCTTGATCCCCATGCAAGATCTACTGAATCAGAAACTCTGGAATGGGGCCCAGGAAATTGTATGTTAACACTACATAGTGTTTTGAGAACAAAATTTAACACGCATCAGTATCATGTAGCAGGCCCATTAAAACCCAGATTGCTGGAATTTATTCTCAGAGTTCTAATAAGTTTCCAAGGGCGGCAAAATGCTGCTTATCTAGTGATTTTTAACCTCTTTTATCTTATGGCACACTTGAACTAATTACTAAAATTCTGTGTTACACCAAAAAAATGTTATATTTTTAGCTAACCTGACCGAAAAATAGGTATACTCTTGATTCATTCACACCAGATCACTATTGTGTGGGTTATTGTCATTTTTTAATTTGACAGTCTGTGGGAAAGTCCTACCCGGGGAGAGGACAACGAAGACGCAAAGACCCAACTCGGGGGCCAGGTTCAGAGACGCAGATCCACTTCATTTAGGGAGTAAGCTAGCTTATATACACAGGTTCAGCCTAGTGTTACAGCGTGTCCTTCATAGCCAATGGCTGAAAAGATCAGGGAGCTGCATGGTTGACGCTAAGTCACTTCCTTAAAGCGGGCAAGCTCCCTTCCTGGGTATGCCCAGGAGGGTTCTGGGAACTGTAGTATTCTCACAGCATTGCATCAGCCACAGCTGCTAGGAATGCGCTCTGTGCTCCAACCACAACAGTCAAAGGGAACAGAGGTCAGAGACCCTGACTAAATAGTCAGCTATTGCATGTTTTAAGAATTCTTGCAGCACACTGGTTGAAAATCACTGTGCTAGTCCATGGATCATACTTAGAGCTGTAAGAATCTAAGGCAGCAGTCTATAGATTCAAGGGTGTGGTTGAATCATCTATTGAGTTGTAGGAAAATATATTAAAATTTCCATTTATATTTACTTTTCACCAAAAGTAAGTAAGCTTACTAACTGTATTATACTCTCCATTAGTCCATATGTCTTTATGTCAAATTGTCATAATGTTGATGGGTTGACTGTGACCTCAATTGCTTTTTGCTTTTAGTCTACTTTTAAAAATTATTATACAGTAAATTTGACTTTTCTTTTTTGGGGGTTTGTAGTTCTACAAATTACCGTTATAATACATATGGATTTATACAACTGCCACCATAATTAGGGTACAAAATAATTCCATCATTATAAAAACTCCCTGGGCTGTATTTTTATAGTCACTCCTTTATCCACACATAAACCCTAGCAACCACTGATCCATTCAAGAATATCATAAAAATGGGATCATATACTATGTGACCTTTGAAGACTGACCTCTTTTACTCAAGCATAATTCCTTTGAGCTTTGTTCATGGTACTGTTTCAATAGTTTGTTTCTGCTTATTGTGAGTAGTATTTTATTATGTGACTAGACCACAGTTTATTCATTTTACTCACTGAAGTCACTTTGAGCTGTTTCTAGTTTTGGCAGTTATGGAAAGAGCTGCTTAAACATTTGTATATGGTTTTAATTCTACTTTTTAAAATTATTATACAGTAAATTTAACATTTTTCTTTTGGCTTGTAGATTCTATAAATATAGCTCATGTACAGATTTTAAGCAAACATGGTTTTCATTTCTAGGGTAGATCTATTCAAGTGTGGGCTTGCTGAGTCATATGGTAAGTGTATGTTTAACTTTTTAAGAAACTAGCAAATGTTTTCAGAATGACTGTACCATTTTGCAGAATCACTAGCAGTACATGCAAGTTTCAGTTATTCTACATTCTTGTCAGCATTTGGTATTGTCAATATTTTTTATTTTACTCATTCTAATAGGTATACAATGGTATCTTCTCATCATGATTTAAATTTGCATTTTTCTAATGGCTGATGACATTCGATGTTTTTTTATGTGCTCATTTGCCATTTATATGTATATTTTTATAAATGTCTATTCTACTCTTTTGCCCTTTTGTTAATTAAGTCATTTATTTTCTCATTGTTGGGTTTTGAAAATTCTTAGTATATTCTGTATTCAAGTCCTTCGTTGGATATGTGATTTATAAAAATTTTCTTTGCTTCTCCTAACCTCATTTACTTTTAATACGTGATATACTCAATTTCATTAATGTGTGGCCACATTAGTTTGATTAATTTATTACATTATCTCATGTAGGAAATGGATAAAACAGAGAAGTGCTTTAATAAGATTCTTGTTAAGAAAACTCTGGCTGAGAAACTACTAATAAGGCAGGCACAAGAAAGCAAAAAAATAAAATAAATAAAAAGGCCCAGTTGACACTGTGTCCCTCATAGAATCTCTTTATCATGCAAATTATAAGAGCTTGCTGCCAGTGGTAAATGATCTAGCATATACATTTTGTAAACGTGCCATTTTTACAAGGAGCAAGAGAGCAACGGCTTTTGAAAAATATTCTTGCTATGGAGAAACCTTTTTGAAAATGCATGGTAGAAAAATTTAGAGTGATTTTGTTGCTAAAAACAATGCAAATGTATCATCTATTTAAAGTCTCACATCTGAACACTTAAAAATTTTGGGAAAAGAATGCTCAAACCTGTTTTGATATATTATAGCTGAGGAACTTCAAGTGTACCTATTTATTACAACTATAAAATTATAACATCTTCATTTCCTCGAAGAAATGAATGACACTAGAGAAGATGCAGATTTATAGCCATATTTCCCCTTTTCTTTAAAAAAAGATTTTAATTTATTAACTTTCGAGAAAGGAGAGAGAGAAAAAAAATGAAAGTGGGGGCGGAGGAGCAGGAAGCACTAACTCATAGCAGTTGCTGCTCTGTGTCCTTCCAGCAGGGAAGCCTGCAAGCTCCGGGTATCAAACCAGTGACCTCAGCGTTCCAGGTTGACGCTTTATCCTCTGGGCCATCACAGATCAGGTTATAGCCACATTTCAACAAAATTCTTTTAAAAATGATTAGGTAGGGTCGAAAAATTAGTATTATGATTTTATGTGTAGCAATAATGGACTTCTTCCATATAGATGTCTTTGAGAGGACATGTCTTTTTCAGCTGTGACAGCTGTGAAAATTAAGAGTCAAAATAAATTCCTGTTATTACCATATTTTTGATGTTAATGTTAAACCAATGTTTTTAAAAAGGAAGAAGCATTTTCAACATTGGTTTCCCTGTAAAAGCATCTTCATTGATAATGCATTTTTATGAAAGCAAAATCTTTTGCACATTAATAAGAAAAATAAAAATTGTCAAGAATATTTATATATTTCTTCCTTATTCCAGTCTGTTAAAATATCTATTTGTGTGTATATATACATACATATCCACATACATACATTTACACATATATATTAATGTTGTGATATTTTGATTTACATTAAGAAATATATATTTGGTCTTATTCCTGTCCCTGCCAGGGCTTCTAAAACCCTTGATATTTCCTAAATGAGAAGAAGATAAAGGTATTTTTATGTTAATGATATGACTTTTGGAATGCTCTTATGTTACCTGAGAACAGAGGCTGGTCACCACCTTCTGACATCAAGACAGGAAAGTGGATCTATGTTTGAAGTTCAAACACCATGTAGGCCCATGGTGCCTACATTAGTCAATCATGCCTATGTAATAAAGACTCCATAAAAATGAAAATGTCAGGATTTGGAGGGCTTCCAGATTGGTGAATTTGTGGAGATTGGGGAGAGAGTTGTCTTTGGAGAGCGCATGAAAGCTCCATGTCCTTTCTCCATACCTCCATGTGTTTATCTGAGTTACAGACTTGAATACTAAGCCAGTAATCTAGTAAGTAAATGTTTCTCTGAGTTCTGCAAGTCATTCTAGCAAATAATCGAATCTGAGGAAAACCTCTGATTTGTATTTGGATGGTTAGAAGCCCAGGTAATAACCAATATGTTGGGTTTTGTGTTTTTTTTTGTAATTGGCCTCTGTAATGGGACAGTTTTGTGGTGGGACTGTGCACTTAGCCTGTGGATTCTGATACCATATGCAGGTATATAGTATCAGAATTGAGTTAATTAATTGGTGTTGGACAAAAACCCCTACACATTGGTATGGGAATTGGGGATACAATTGTAAGTATATAAAATATATCATTTTAGAAGATTTTATTGACTGTTGGTAGGGTAAGTAATCATCTCATGACAAATTTGGAGACCAGCTCTAGGCACGAGCATGCCAAAACCCTTGGATCTTTAGCAGGATTGTGTTTGAATATTCTAGAGAAATAAGGACAAAAGAGAGAGAAGAAATGTCGTGTAGGCAAGTATCTTAGAAACTTTCTGGGTGTCTCTACGGTTACTAAACCAGAAGAACTGAGGCTGAGGGTGATGGGGAAAGAGAAAAAAAACTTGCAAAATTGAATAAAACATTGATTCTGCCTCCACAGATACTGAAGTCTAGCGAAAAGGTCAGATACATACAATTTAAAATATCACTAACTCTGTTATCCTGCCAAGAGCTTGCTCTTTGGCTGGGCTTTCAGTGTTTTCTTGAAGACCATGTCTTAGTAAGAGTGATCTATATACTTTTGAATGTAGACAACCAGGAAAAGATACCTGTTGAGTCAATTTGACCATAAATGCTGTGGCCACAAAACCAGAAGGACCCCAAGGTCATAGCCAGGACATTCCATTTTTTTCTGTAATGAGCAGCAGGAGGCTCTGATCTTAATTTAATCAAGGGAACCGAAACATTTAAATGATACTAATTATATTTAAACATACAGATATTTTAAAAGTTTTAAAACCATATAGAGAATCATAGGTGAAATATATACCAAGTTAAGAAAATGATACCTTTAAACTTGAAAAACAATAATTCTCCTAATTTAAAGAGTTTTAGGCTCTGGCTGGGTAGCTCAGTTAGTTATAGCACCATCCCAACAAGCTGAAGTTGTGGGTTTGAATCTTGGTCAGGGCAATGCGAGAAAGAACCAATGACAACATGAATGAATGGAATAATAAATCGATCTCTCTCTCTCTCTCTGTCTCTATCTCTCCCTTCCTTTCTAAGAAGCAATAAATAAAAGAAAGTTTAAAGAGTTTTAATTCTGAAATATAGGAAGTAAACATACCTTGGTCCACAAGGTTTTTGGTAAGCCTCTATACTACTTATTTATGCAGTTTTTATAAAAGAAACAGTCAAAACACAGACGAAAAAATGGATAACTCAAAATTCACAGGAAAAAGTAAAATTGATAAATATTCTTTGAAGAGAAAAAAACAGAATGAAAAACTTGACTAAGATTGCCTAAAAATATAAAAAAGAATATTGACAACCAGACAACAATATTGACAACAATTAACCATGACAACCATGGATTAATTGCTCTCATTAAGTAATAAGAAGTAGTTTTAATTGCAAAATAAAATATCTCTATACATTATTATAGAGCACAATAAATGTTAATTTAGGAAAACATAAGACATCTAGAAAGCCGTCAGGAAAAATGGTGAGACAGCTTTTTAAGGATGTATTCAGAAGACTGGAGCCTGTATTCAACTACTGCTATTAGGTACATGGCTAGAATAGCTACAAATGTGTAATATTTAATCCGCAGTATTTTCTTAGCTTGTATGATAGCCAACCTGTCTCATAAAATTTTAATTTGCTGGGAAAGAAAAAGGAGTCCAGTGAAAATAGAGATAACATTTTAGGGTGACTATTTCTAAAAGTTTTAAAAAATTTATTGGGGTGAAACTGGTCAAAAAGATTTACAGAATTTGGATACACGATTCCACAACACATCATCTGTACATTGCATTGTGTGTTCACCACCCCAAGTCAAGTCTCCTTTGACCACCATTTATACTCCTGTGCTCAACTCCACCTCTCCCTAACCTACCTTCCCTGGCAATCACCACATTGTTGTCCTGTCCATGGGCTTTTTTTCTCTCTTTTTTCTTCTTTTGCTCAATCCTTCCAGCCTTTCACCCAGATCAACCCACCTTCCAAAAGCTGTCAGCCTGCCTATGAGTCTGTCTCTATTTTGCCTGTTAATTAATTTTTTACCTAAGATTCCAAGTATGAGTGAAATCATATGGTACTTGTCTTTCTCTGACTGGCATATTTCACTTAGCATAATGCTCTCAGGTCCACCCATGTTTCACAATAGGTAAAATTTCCTTTTTTAATGGCCCAGTAGTATTCCATTGTGTAAATGTACTACAGGATTTTATCCACTCATCTACTGACGGGCACTTGGGCTGCTTTAAAATCTTGGCTATTGCAAATAACACTGCAATGAATATAGGGGTGCATATATTCTTCTGAATCAGTGTTTTGGGTTTCTATGGATATTTCCCAGGAATGGAATTGCTAGGTCATAGGTAGTTCCATTTTTTAATTTTTGAGGTAACTCCATACTGCTTGCCACAGTGGCTGTATTAATCTGCATTCTTATTAACATTGCAGTAGGGTTCCCCTTTTTTTTTTTTTTTTGTATTTTTCTGAAGCTGGAAACGGGGAGAGACAGTCAGACTCCCGCATGCGCCCCACCGGGATCCACCTGACACGCCCACCAGGGGCGACGCTCTGCCCACCAGGGGGCGACGCTCTGCCCCTCCCGGGCGTTGCTCTGTTGCGACCAGAGCCACTCTAGAGCCTGGGCCATCCTTGCTCCTACGGAGCCTCGGCTGTGGGAGGGGAAGAGAGAGACAGAGAGGAAGGAGAGGGGGAGGGGTGGGGAAGCAGATGGGCGCTTCTCCTGTGTGCCCTGGCCGGGGATCCAACCGGGTTCCTCCGCACGTCAGGCCAACGCTCTACCACTGAGCCAACCGGCCAGGGCCGGGTTCCCTTTTTTGCATATCCTCATCAACATTTGTTTGTTGATTTATTGATTATAAGAATTCTGACAGTTGTCAGGTGATAGCTCATTGTGGTTTTTATTTGCATATCTCTGATAATTTGTGATTTTGAGCATCTTTTCATACATCTTTGACGTTCTGTGTGTCCTCTTAGGAGAAGTGTCTATCCAGGTTCTTTCCCCATTTTTTTTTTATTGGATTCTTTGTGTTTTTTTTCTTTCTTTCTTTTTTTTTTTTTTCATTTTTCTGAAGCTGGAAACGGGGAGGCAGACAGACTCCCGCATGCGCCCAACCGGGATCCACCCGGCATGCCCACCAGGGGGCGATGCTCTGCCCATCTGGGGCATCACTCTGTCGCATCCAGAGCCATTCTAGCGCCTGGGGCAGAGGCCATGGAGCCATCCCCAGCGCCCAGGCCATCTCTGTTCCAATGGAGCCTCGACTGCGGGAGGTGAAGAGAGAGACAGAGAGGAAGGAGAGGGGGAGGGGTGGAGAAGCAGATGGGTGCCTCGCCTCTCCTGTATGCCCTGGCCGGGAATCGAACCCGGGACTCCCACACGCCAGGCCGATGCTCTACCATTGAGCCAACTGGCCAGGGCCTCTTTGTGTTTTTTTTGGTGTTGACCTTTATATGTTCTATATAAATTTTGGATATTAGCCCTTTATCAGTGTATCAGCGAATGTGTTCTCCCATTCAATGAGTTGTCTTTTTGCTTTATGGTGGTTTCCTTTGATGTGCAAAAACTTTTTAGTGTGATGTAGTCACATTTGTTTCTCTTTTCTTTTATTTCCCTTGCCTGAGAAGATAAATCAGAAAAAAATATAGCTACAAGAAATGTCTGAAATTTTACTGCCTATGTTTTCTTTTAGGATTTTTATGGTATTAAGTCTAAAATTTAAGTCTTTATTTTATTTTGAGTTATTCTTGTGCATGGTGAAGAAAGGTGGTGTAGTTTTATTTTTTTAACGTATTAATATCTATTCAATTTTTCCCACCACTATTTATTAAATAGACTATCTTTACCCCATTGAATGTTTTTGCCTCCCTTTTCAAATATTAACTGACCATAAAGGTATGGGTTTATTTCTTGTCTATTCAGTTACATTGATCTATATTTCTGTTTTGATGCCAATAACATGCTATTTTGATTACTGTGGTTTGTAGCATATTTTGATACTAGGTATCATTATTCCTCCAACTTTGTTCTTCTTTCTCAAGATGGCTGTTGCTCTTCAGGATGTTTATGGTTCCATATATATTTTGAAATATTTGTTCTAATTCTGTGAATGTGCCATTGGTATCTTCATAGAAATTGAGTCAAATCTGTAGATTGCTTTTGACATTTAAATGATGTTAATTCTTTCTATCCATGAATATGATATATGCTTCCACTTATTTCTATCTTCTTTAGTTTCTTTCTTCAGTGTCTTATAAGTTTTCAAGGATAGTTCTTTTACATCCATGGTTAAAGTTATTCCTTTTGAAGCAATTATGAATGGGATTGTTTTCTTAGTTCCCCTTTCTGATAGTTCATTATTCATTTGTAAAAATGCAAATGATTTCTGGCTATTTATTTTTCTATTTGCCTATTTAATGAATTCATTTATCAGTTTTAGTAGTTTGTGTGTGTGTGTGTGTGTGTGTGTGTGTGTGTGTGTGTGTATAGAATTTATAGGGTTCTCATCACCCTATAAATTTCACTTAATTGAAATCATATTAAGTATCTCTGATCATAATAGTATAAAACTAAAAAAAAAACAAAAAACCCTGAAAAACACACAAAGACATGGAGGCTAAATAACATGTTAATAAAAATGAATGGGTAAACAATAAGATCAAGCAACAAAACAAAATAAAGCTTGAAACAAATGAATGTGACAACACAACAACACAACAATATGATACACAGTATCATATCATCTACAAATGATGACTATTTTACTACTTCCTTTCCAAGTTGGATGCTTTTTATTTCTTCTTCTTGTCTGGTTGCTGTGCCTAAGACTTCCAATACTATGTTGAATAAGAGTGGTAAAAACAGACCACGCTTTCTTGTTCTTGATCTTAAGGAAAATGCTTTTAGGTTTCGCCTATTGAGCATAGTGTTGGCTGTGGGTTTGTCATAAATGGTCTTTATTATGTTGAGGTATGTTTTCTCAATTCCCACTTTTCAGATAATTTTTTTATTATCATAAATGAGTGCTGGACTTTATAAAATGATTTTTATGCATCTCTTGATATGATCATATGATTTTTATTCTTCATTTTGTGTGATAAATCACATTTATTGTTTGCAGGTATCGTTCCAACCTTGCATTCCCAGAATGTATTGCTGTAGCTGGTTTGCTAATATTTTGCTAAAGATTTTAGCATCTATGTTTATCAAGAATATTGGTCTATAATTTTCTTTGTAGTGTCTTTATATTACTTTGGAATTCGGATAATGCCAGCCTTATATTATAAAATGAGTTTGGGAGTCTTATCTCCTCTTGAAATTTTTGACAATAGTTTGAGAGGAATAGTTGTTAGTTCTTTGACTGTTTGTTACAATTCACCTATAAAACCATCCAGTCCAGGACTTTTGTTTATTGTGAGTTTTTTTTTTTATTACTGCTTCAGTTTCACTAGTTGTAATTATCTCTATTCAGCTTCCTTAATTCTTTCTGATTAGGTTTTGGATGATTGTACGTTTCTAGGTATTTATCCATTTTGTCCAGATTGTTCCATTTGTTGTTCATGATATTTTCTTACATTCCTTTGTATTTCTTTGGCGTCAGTCATTATTTCTCCCTTTCATTTCTAATTTTATTTATTTTGGTCCTCTTTGTTTTGTTTTGTTTTTCTTAATAACTCGGATTAAAGATTTGTTAGTCTTGTTTATCTTTTCAAGGAACCAGCTCTTAAGTACATTGTTCTTTTATATATTTTTTATACTTTATTTTTGCTCTGATCTTATTTACTTCCTTCTTTCTACTCATTTTTGGCTGTCTGTTGTTCTTTTTCCATTTTAAATATAAAATTAGGTTGTTTATTTGAAGTTTTTCTTGTTTTTTAAGGTAGGCCTGTAATGCTATGAATTTGCCTCTGAAGACTGCTTTTTTTGTGCCCCCAGAGTTTGAATTGTTGTGTTGTCACATTCATTTGTTTCAAGCTTTATTTTGTTTTGTTGCTTGATCTTATTTTTTATTAACATGTTATTTAGCCTCCATGTCTTTGTGTGTTTTTCAGGGTTTTTTTTTTTTTTAGTTTTATACTATTATGATCAGAGATACTTAATATGATTTCAATTATTTTAAATTTATTGAGGCTTGTTCTGTGCCTTAACAGTGGTCTTTCTTAGAAAATGTTGCATGTGCATTTGAAAAAATATATATATTCTGCTGCTTTGGGGTGAAATGCTATGAAGATGTCAATTAAATCTATGTAATCTTGTGTATCTTTTATTTTTTCTTGTTTTATTTTTTTCTTATGTGTCTTTTAAAGTCACTGTTATTGATTTTCTGTCTGGAAGATCTATTGATGTCACGAGGTGTTAAAAGCTCCTAGTATGATTGCATTACTGTCAATCTCTCCCTTTATGTCCATCTTTACATATTTAGGTGTGTCTATATTCAGTGTGTAACTGTTTATAATGTTTATACTCTCTTGTTTGATTGTTCCCTTTATCATTTTGTAGTGTCCTTTCTGCCTTTTACTATAGCCTTTGTTTTTGTTGTGTGTTTTTTTTTTTTGTATTTTTCTGAAGCTGGAAACGGGGAGGCAGTCAGACAGACTCCTGCACGTGCCCGACTAGGATCCACCCAGCACGCCCACCAAGGGGTGATGCTCTGCCCATCCAGGGCGTCGCTCTGTCGCGACCAGAGCCACTCTAGCGCCTGAGGCAGAGGCCAAGGAGCCATCCCCAGCGCCCAGGCCATCTTTTGCTCCAATGGAGCTTCAGCTGCAGTAGGGAAGAGAGAGACAGAGAGGAAGGAGAGGGGGAGGGGTGTAGAAGCAGATGGGCGCCTCTCCTGTGTGCCCTGGCCGGGAATCAAACCCGGGACTTCTGCATGCCAGGCCGATGCTGTACCACTGAGCCAATGGGCCAGGGCTAGCCTTTGTTTTAAAGTCTATTGTGTCAGGTATAAGTATTGCTAATCCAGCTTTTTGTCCCTTTCTATTTGAATAAAATACCTTTTCCCATTCCTTTACTTTTAATCTGTGTGTATCTCTCTTTCTGAGGTGGGTATCTTATAGACAACATATATATGGGCCTTGTTTTCTTATCTGTTCAGCTACCCTAAGTCTTTGGATTAAAACATTTAAACCATTTACATTTAAAGTGATTGTTAATAGGCACATATTTATTGCCATTTTAATCTTTAACAATGTCCTTCTCTTCTTTTCTTCCTTCCTTCTTTCCTTCCTTCCTTCCCTCCCTCCCTTCCTTCCCTTCCTTCTTTCCTTCTGTCTTCCTTCCTTCCTTCCTTCCTTCCTTCCTTCCTTCCTTCCTTCCTTCCTTCCTTCCTTCCTTCCTTCCTTCCTTCCTTCCTTCCTTCCTTCCTTCCTTTCTTTCTTTCTTTCTTTCTTTCTTTCTTTCTTTCTTTCTTTCTTTCTTTCTTTCTTTCTTTCTTCTTTCTTTCAAAGCATGCCCTTTAACATTTCTTTGAGTACTTGTTTGTTAGTAACAAACTCCTTTACCTTTTTCATGTCAGGGAAACTCTTCATTTCTCCTTGCTGGGTATCATAGTCTTGGTTGTAGGTCCTTGCTTCTCATCACTTTTAATATAGTCGTCCCTTGCCATATCTCAGTTCACTTTTTGTGGTATCACTGTATTGAATATTTTTAAATTGTATATATCTAATTTTGTATCATCAATTTTTTGTTATGTTGCAGGATTTTGTGGTATAAAGGTATTTTTATATATTTATTATTTTAATTATTTTTGTGGTAAAATAAGCAACATAAGTGTGGGAGAAGTTAATAACAGTGTGAGAAAGGTTTATAATAGTGTGGGGATGATTTATAAAGCCTTAAAATATATATAAATAATAAATATAAGGGCAGTACTTCATGGATTTTTGCCTCTCATAGGGATTCTGGAACGTAACCCCTGTGGCAGACAAGGGACCACTGCATTTCATACCAATCCATTCTGTTGAGAAATCAACAGTCTTATGGGAGTCCCCTGTAGATTACTAACTGTCTTTCTCTAGCAGCTTCTCTCTCTTTTTTTTAAATCTTGCCATTTTAATTATGATGTGTCTTAGTCTGGACCTCTTGACGTACATTTTGTTAGGGACTTTCTGTGCTTCTTGTACTTGTGTATTGTTTTTTCTTCACCAGATTAAGGAAGTTTTTGGCAATTATGTCTTCACATATATTTCTCAACTCCTTGCTCTCCTTCTTCTTCTTCTTCTGGTACCCCTATCATGTGGATGTGGTTATGCTTCATGTTGTCCCTAATGTCCCATAAACTATTATTCTTTCTGCTGTCTTGATTGGGTGTGTTTTTCTTCTACCTTGTGTTCCAAATCACTGATTTGATTGTCTGCTTCATTCAACCAACTGCTCATTCCTTTCAGTCTGTTCTTGATGCTAGATATTGTATTCTTCACTCTTACTTGTTCTTTTTTTTTTTTAGATTTTATTTTTATTTTTTACATTTTATTTATTCATTTTTTTTAGAGAGAGGAGACACAGAGAGAGAAAGAGACAGAGAGAGGAAAGAGATAGAAAGAACAGAGGGAGGAGCAGGAAGCATCAACTCCCATATGTGCCTTGACCAGGCAAGCCTGGGGTTTCGAACTGGTGACCTCAGCATTCCAGGTCAACGCTTTTACCCACTGTGCTACCACAGGTCAGGCCTTACTGGTTCTTTTTTATGGTTTCTGTATTCTTTTTCATCCTGTTGTAGTTCTCACAAAGTTCCTTGAGCATTCTTATAATGCTATCTTTTTTGAATTCTATATCTGATAAAATGGTTTGACTCTATTTTAGTTAGGTCTTTTCCTAGAAAGTTCTTCTGTTAATTCATTTAGAGCCTCTTTTTTTGTTTCCCTATTTTGATGCTTCTTTGTGTTTGTTTCTATGTATTATATAGATCTTCTAGGACTCCTAGTCTTTGTATTATGGCTTATATAGTAGTTGATTCATTGGTTCTAGTGGTGCGACCTTCTTGATCACCTGAGCTGGGTACTTCAAGCATGGTGCTTGTGTAGGTTATGCAGGCCAACCTTTTGTAATTGAGACTTGGTTGCTATTGGCTTCTTTACACGTGGGATTGACCTCAGGCTGGCTGACTGTGAGGCTCAACCCCAATCATTGGGAACCATTGTGTGTGAGCTGCTGTGCTATTGGCTGACCCTATGAAGTAGAATTAGCTTCAGCTGGGTTTGGTGCCTTTTGAGATTTCCTTTTGATATGCTGCTTGTGGAGCTAACTGGATTCTTCTCTGTAGTTACCTGAGGATGGCCACTGGGTATTTTGGTTCTGGGCCTTTTGGAAGGGACTCTGGTACAGACCAATGTAAGATACTGCCTGTAGGTGACGTCATGGAAATGGCTCCGTGAGCAGCGCGTCCGACAGATCTCCCCAAAATCACAACAAATTTATCAACTAGAAACAGAAAAATTTATCCTCGGAGCATTCCAGAGTTCCACACAAACTGAAAGCGAAAGGACTGTTATCACATGAATCTGAGAAATGAGGGTGTAGAGGAAGCTACCGCAGGGACGTTCATTCAAGCCGCGGAGGGAGTGCGCCTGTGGTGAGTCAGCCCACACTCGGGAGCGGCGAGCAGCCACTGGCGCGCGCCTGGTCCGGTTGCAGAGCGAGTACCGCCCACACTCGGGAGCCGTGGAGGGAGTGCGCCTGTGGTGAGTCAGCCCACACTCGGGAGCGGCGAGCAGCCGCTGGCGCGTGCCTGGTCCGGTTGCAGAGCGAGTACCGCCCACACTCGGGAGCCGCGGAGGGAGTGCGCCTGCGGTGAGTCGACCCACACTCGGGAGCGGTGAGCAGCCGCCGGCGTGCACCCAGTCCGGTTGCAGAGCGAGTACCGCCCACACTCGGGAGTGGTGAGCAGCCGCCGGAGCGCGCCCGGTCCGGTTGCAGAGCGAGCACCGCTAACGTTCCCAGCTGCCCACGCACTGCGAGTGAGAGCCCCCAGCCACCGGTGCCCGGAGCACCCCATTCGCGCACGTGCCCTGGGCATTCCACGCGCCCAGAGCGCCCTACTGGCCCGCACACCCAGGGTGCCCCATTATCCTGCGCCCGGTGCGCCCCAGCCGCCAGCAGCGGGGCGAGCGGGAGAGGCTCCAGGGAGGTCTTCCCTACTTGAGAGATTCTCTCTGTGGGCGGGGCACCTCACCCAGCCATTCAAGCTAACAATCAAGCGTTGGGGGAGGGGCGCTCAGGCAGCCTGAAATACCTTCGGGAGCACAGCTGCGGACCCAATCACTGAAATTAGCTTAACCCATGAAATCTGCGCACCCACGGGTTCTAATTGATAAGATCTCTCTCAGTTCAGCGATCCAAGACAAGAGGCGTGATATTTTTTAGTGCCTCTCGCTAAAGGGGCGGGGGCAACTTCTGATTGATAGAGCCTCCATATTCAGGGATAAACGCTAACAAGAGGGACTTGGCAGATAATAAGATCTATACTACACTAGTCGCAAGCAGAGACTAGTGCCTCTTCTTCCCAGCCAAAACAGGCTACAAAGTGTGGAAAGCCTGGGTTGAGTGGTCCAACTGAATGCTAGGCGCTAAACAGTCACCTTGACAACAATTGACTCCCACCCCTGCCTGATTACACTGGAGGCTCTGACTGCCAGAGCCTTTCCCAAAGCCTTGCGTTGAGTGGGGATAGAGTGGCGATTTCCCAGCTCTTTGAGCCTCTTACTCCCCAGGCAGAAGCAGTTGCAGCCTTATAGCTGGATCACCAGGCTGCTAATTCAGGAAGGGGGGACTAGGAGAGACTCTCCAGGAAAGCAAACTCTCTCATCGTTGGACCCTGCAAACGCCAACAAGCCTTGACTACCAGCAAGACTAAAGCCAATTATATGACATTGCCATAGAATCCCATCAACTGAAAATCCCTACTTAAGTGTGACACAGGGGCAGAGCCTGGGGTACAGAGTCACCGACCAGGAAGAGGGAGAGAAAAGAAAAAGGAAGAAGTTAACCTCTCAAAATCAAGAAAAATCCACAGACTTTACAACTTGTTCCACTAATTTTTTTTTTGTTTTTGTTTGTTTCTTCTATCTCATTGCCTTTATTATTATTATTTCTATTTCCTCCACCTCGGTCCTTCTATTCTCTGCCCATCTTATGCTTCCCTTTTCTTGAATGACACTACCCATGAATGTTACATTTTATTTCTCTTCCTCATCCTCACCCTCCTTTAAGGTTATACTCCAAAACACTTAACTCTCACTCTCTCCTCTTTTGTTTTCTTTTTGTTTTGCTTTATTTTGTTTTTTTCTCTTCCTTTTTTTTTCTTCCTTCGTTTTTCTCTTTTTCCTATTTTTTCCTTTCTATTCGTTTTTTCTTTTCTCGTTTTACTTTCCTCCCATTTAATCCTCAATCACGAACAAATTAGTTAATTTGGGACTCAAGGTTTTTTTTTGGCTTTATTTTTCTTTTTTGCTTTTGTTTTTGTTTTTTTCTTGTTTGTTTGTTTATTTTTGTGGCATTTTGGGTACTTTTTATGTTGCTTTTTAACTCACTAGCATTCCTCCCAACACAAGGTCTTCATTGTATTTAGTCTTCGCTCCACTTAATACAACAGATTTTTACTTATTATTTTTATTTTTTTCTTCTTTATTATTCTTTTTTTTTCCTCCTTTTTTCTGGTTCCCTCTTATCCCTCTCATTATATCTCTTAGTCGACCATCACTTACAAGCAAATCATCTTATGCTTGTCTAAGATTTTCTTCCTTTTTTTTTTTCTTTTTTTTTTTTGCATTTAGTAGGTCCCTACTCCCTTTTTTTGCCCCTTGAACTCTTCACCCCAAATCAGGCCCTCCATTATAGGCAGTTTTTGTTCCATTTAGCATAATATAATTCACAGGTCATCACGATATTTCCCTGAGGAGGGGAGAGGAGGGAAAGAGAAGAAAAAAAGGGGGAAATAATAAATTATTACTGGTTTTTTTTTTGTGGGGTGTTTTATCTTTTTTTTTTTTTTTTTTTACTTTTTACTCTTTATTAATTCTAATTAGTGCTATCAACAAGACCACCCTCAGATGCCAATAAGAAAGAGGAAATCGAATATTATGGATACAAAAGAAAGAGAGGTAACACAAATAGATGTGGAAAAATCTATGGAGAAAAGACTTAACATATTGGAAGCCTTGGAGCTAAATGACAGAGAATTTAAAATAGAAATCTTAAAAATACTCAGAGATATACAAGAAAACACAGAAAGGCAATTTAGGGAGATCAGAAAACAACTCAATGACCACAAAGAATATATTACCAAGGAAATTGAAACTATAAAAACAAATCAAACAGAAATGAAAAACTCAATTCATGAGCTGAAAAACGAGGTAACAAGCTTAGCTAACAGAACAGCCCAGATTGAAGATAGGATTAGTGAAATAGAAGACAAACAACTTGAGGCACAACAGAGAGAAGAAGAAAGAGACTTAAAAATAATAAAAAATGAGAAAGCCCTACAGGAATTGTCTGACTCCATCAGAAAAAATAACATAAGAATAATAGGTATATCAGAGGGAGAAGAGAAAAAAAATGGAATGGAGAATATACTCAAACAAATAATAGATGAGAACTTCCCAAGCCTGTGGAAAGAACTAAAGCCTCAAATTCAAGAAGCAAACAGAACACCGAGTTTTCTTAACCCCAATAAACCCACTCCAAGGCACATCATAATAAAGATGACACAAACCAATGACAGAAGAAAAAATTCTCAAGGCAGCCAGGGAAAAGAAGAGTACAACATATAAAGGAAGGCCTATTAGATTATCATCAGATTTCTCAGCAGAAACTCTACAAGCTAGAAGAGAGTGGACCCCAATATTTAAAGCCCTGAAAGAGAGGAACTTTCAGCCAAGAATACTATACCCATCAAAGCTATCCTTCAAGTACGAAGAAGATATAAAAATATTCACAAATACAGAAAAGATGAGAGAATTTATCAGCAGAAAGCCCCCACTCCAGGAAATACTAAAGGGGGTTTTCCAACCAGATTCAAAGAACAAAAGAAAACAACACCACAAGTAACAGCTCCACCAAGAACACAATAAAACCAAACTTAAACTGTGACAACAAAGGAAAAAAAGGGGGGAGAGGATGGAGATTAACAGTAGCAAAGGACGATGAAATGCAGAAATACTCATAAGACGGTACTACAATGAATATGGTAGGTACCCTTTTTATTACTTAATGGTAACCACCCTTGAAAAAACCACCACAAAAACACTTGACTTAAAAAAGGTAGCAACAGAGGAAAGAAGTATGGAACACAAACAAACAAAAACAAATGATAGAAAAACAAAAGAGAAGAATCAAACAAGATACAAAACTAACAGAAAGCAATTTATAAAATGGCAGTAGGGAACCCACAAGTGTCAATAACTACACTAAATGTAAATGGACTAAACTTACCAATAAAAAGACGCAGAGTATCAGAATGGATTAAAAAAGAAAATCCAACTATATGCTGCCTACAAGAAACACATCTAAGCAACAAGGATAAAAACAAATTCAAAGTGAAAGGCTGGAAAACAATACTCCAAGCAAACAACACCCAAAAAAAAGCAGGTGTAGCAATACTCATATCTAATAATGCTGACTACAAGACAGAAAAAGTACTCAGAGACAAAAATGGTCATTTCATAATGATTAAGGGGAAGTTGAATCAAGAAGACATAACAATCCTTAATATATATGCACCAAACCAAGGAGCACCAAAATATATAAGACAGCTACTTATTGACCTTAAAACAAAAACTAACAAAAATACAATCATACTTGGAGACCTCAATACACCGCTGACGGCTCTAGATCGGTCATCCAAACAGAGAATCAATAAAGATATAGTGGCCTTAAACGAAATACTAGAACACCTGCATATGATAGACATCTACAGGACACTTCATCCCAAAGCGACAGAGTATACATTTTTCTCTAGTGTACATGGAACATTCTCAAGAATTGACCATATGTTGGGCCACAAAGACAATATCAGCAAATTTAGAAAAATTGAAGTTGTACCAAGCATATTTTCTGATCATAAAGCCTTGAAACTAGAATTCAACTGCAAAAAAGAGGGGGAAAAACCCACAAAAATGTGGAAACTAAACAACATACTTCTAAAAAATGAATGGGTTAAAGAAGAAATAAGCGCAGAGATCAAAAGATATATACAGACAAATGAAAATGAAAATACGACATATCAGAATCTCTGGGATGCAGCAAAAGCAGTAATAAGAGGAAAGTTCATATCACTTCAGGCCTATATGAACAAAGAAGAGAGAGCCAAAGTAAACCACTTATCTTCACACCTTAAGGAACTAGAAAAAGAAGAACAAAGACAACCCAAAACCAGCCGAAGAAAGGAGATAATAAAAATCAGAGCAGAACTAAATGAAATAGAGAACAGAAAAACTATAGAAAAAATCAATAAAACAAGGAGCTGGTTCTTTGAAAAGATCAACAAAATTGACAAACCCTTGGCAAGACTCACCAAGGAAAAAAGGCACAGGACTCACATAAATAAAATCCAAAATGAAAGAGGAGAGATCACCACAGACATCATAGATATACAAAGAATTATTGTAGAATACTATGAAAAATTATATGCCACCAAATACAACAATCTAGAAGAAATGGATAAATTCCTAGAACAATACAACCTTCCTAGACTGAGTCATGAAGAAGCAGAAAGCCTAAACAGACCAATCAGCAGGGAGGAAATAGAAAAAACTATTAAAAACCTCCCCAAAAATAAAAGTCCAGGCCCAGACAGTTATACTAGTGAATTCTATCAAACATTCAAAGAAGACTTGGTACCTATTCTACTCAAAGTCTTCCAAAAAATTGAAGAAGAAGCAATACTTCCAAACACATTTTATGAGGCCAACATAACCCTCATACCAAAACCTGGCAAGGATGGCACAAAGAAAGAAAACTACAGACCAATATCTCTAATGAATACAGATGCTAAAATACTAAACAAAATACTGGCAAACCGAATACAACAACATATTAAAAAAATAATACATCATGATCAAGTGGGATTCATCCCAGAATCTCAAGGATGGTTCAACATACGCAAAACGGTTAACGTAATACACCATATCAACAAAACAAAGAACAAAAACCACATGATCTTATCAATAGATGCAGAAAAGGCTTTTGATAAAATACAACACAATTTTATGTTTAAGACTCTCAACAAAATGGGTATAGAAGGAAAATATCTCAACATGATAAAGGCCATATATGATAAACCATCAGCCAACATCATATTAAACGGCATAAAACTGAGGACTTTCTACCTTAAATCAGGAACAAGACAGGGTTGTCCACTCTCTCCACTCTTATTTAACGTGGTGCTAGAAGTTCTGACAGAGCAATCAGACAAGACAAAGAAATAAAAGGCATCCATATCGGAAAAGAAGAAGTAAAGGTATCACTTTTTGCTGATGATATGATCCTATACATCGAAAACCCGAAGGACTCCACAAAAAGATTATTAGAAACAATAAACCAATACAGTAAGGTCGCAGGATACAAAATTAACATACAAAAGTCCATAGCCTTTCTATATGCCAACAATGAAATATTAGAAAACAAATTCAAAAAAATAATCCCCTTCACGATTGCAACAAAAAAAATAAAATACCTAGGAATAAACATAACAAAGAATGTAAAGGACCTTTATAATGAAAATTACAAAGCATTGTTAAGGGAAATCAAAAAAGATACAATGAGATGGAAAAATATTCCTTGTTCTTGGATAGGAAGAATAAATATAATCAAAATGGCCATATTACCCAAAGCAATATACAAATTTAATGCAATTCCCATCAAAATTCCTATGACATTTTTTAAAGAAATGGAACAAAAAATCATCAGATTTATATGGAACTATAAAAAACCCCGAATAGCCAAAACAATCCTAAGGAAAAAGAATGAAGCTGGGGGCATTACAATACCTGACTTTAAACTATATTATAGGGCCACGATAATCAAAACAGCATGGTATTGGCAGAAAAATAGACACTCAGACCAATGGAACAGAATAGAAAGCCCAGAAATAAAACCACATATATATGGTCAAATAATCTTTGATAAAGGGGCCAACAACACACAATGGAGAAAAGAAAGCCTCTTCAACAAATGGTGTTGGGAAAACTGGAAAGCCACATGCAAAAGAATGAAACTCGACTACAGCCTGTCCCCGTGTACTAAAATTAATTCAAAATGGATCAAAGACCTAAATATAAGACCTGAAACAATAAAGTACATAGAAGAAGACATAGGTACTAAAATCATGGACCTGGGTTTTAAAGAACATTTTATGAACTTGACTCCAATGGCAAGAGAAGTAAAGGCAAAGATAAATGAATGGGACTACATCAGAATAAAAAGTTTTTGCTCAGCAAGAGAAACTGATATCAAAATAAACAGACAGCCAACTAAATGGGAAATGATATTTACAAACAACAGCTCAGATAAGGGCCTAATATCCAAAATTTACAAAGAACTCATAAAACTCAACAACAAACAAACAAACAATCCAATAAAAAAATGGGAAGAGGACATGAACAGACACTTCTCCCAGGAAGAGATACAAATGGCCAACAGATATATGAAAAGATGCTCAGCTTCATTAGTTATTAGAGAAATGCAAATCAAAACTACAATGAGATACCACCTCACCCCTGTTAGATTAGCTATTATCAACAAGACGGGTAATAACAAATGTTGGAGAGGCTGTGGAGAAAAAGGAACCCTCATTCACTGTTGGTGGGACTGTAAAGTAGTACAACCATTATGGAGGAAAGTATGGTGGTTCCTCAAAAAACTGCAAATAGAACTACCTTATGACCCAGCAATCCCTCTACTGGGTATATACCCCAAAACCTCAGAAACATTGATACGTGAAGACACATGTAGCCCCATGTTCATTGCAGCACTGTTCACAGTGGCCAAGACATGGAAACAACCAAAAAGCCCTTCAATAGAAGACTGGATAAAGAAGATGTGGCACATATACACTATGGAATACTACTCAGCCATAAGAAATGATGACATCAGATCATTTACAGCAAAATGGTGGGAACTTGATAACATTATACGGAGTGAAATAAGTAAATCAGAAAAAAACAAGAACTATATGATTCCATACATTGGTGGAACATAAAAACGAGACTAAGAGACATGGACAAGAGTGTGGTGGTTACCAGGAGTGGGGGGAGGGAGGATATGGGAGGGAGGGAGGGAGAGAGTTAGGGGGAGGGGGAGGGGCACAGAGAAGTAGATAGAGGGTGACGGAGGACAATCTGACTTTGGGTGAGGGGTATGCAATATAATTTAATGACAAAATAACCTAGACATGTTTTCTTTGAATATATGTACCCTGATTTATTAATGTCATCCCATTACCATTAATAAAAATTTATTTAAAAAAAAAAAAAAAAGATACTGTCTGTGACTCGTCATCTGCAACTTGTTTGGAGTTACACGCTTTCCACAGTTTCCTGCTGCCTTTACTGGGCCTGGATGCACGAGGAAAGGAAAAAAGCTGCACTCTAAGAACAGATTTTACCAGAACCAGGCTCAGGGGCAGGTCAGCAGAAGTTCCAAATCACCCCAACATCCACCTTCATCTGACTTCACCTGCTGGCTGCTTGTTAGGCTCAGACACTGAAAAAGCCTCTGGCTGTACTCTGGCAGCACAGCCTAAGCTCTGCAGGGTGGGCAAGAGGAAGTCCAGAGGGTGGGTCTTATGCTTTCCTCCAGGATGTCAAATGGAGGGGAGAGAGCTCAACTCAAGAGAGATGGTGTCTGCAGTATGAGAGAATGACTAAGCACAGGGACCCTGGTGGCAGTCCTGCTGCTCTTGTTCCTGAGCCGCAAATCCTAGGTTCTCCTCATGCATCGCTAGTCTTCTCTGCCCTCTCTTTGCTGGAGTCCAGGTGGAATGGTTATGTGCAGAATTTTGTGCATTGGCCCTTTAGGAGGGTGGTTGTGTCTCTAGCCATCTCTCCCCGGCAGACAGACCTTGCTGCTTTTCACAGGCAGATGTTATGTGGGTACCTCTTCCTGGCTGTAATGCTCGGGCTGGGGAGTTCAGCTTGGGCTTTAGAGTCCACCCTTTTCAGGGGGACCCTGAAGCTGAAATATTCTTCTAAAACCTCAGCCATTATCACCTTTGGGAGTTGGGCCAGCCCTTTTCACGTATCTTCCCTTCCTGGCTTCTTCAGTAAATCCTTGGTTATAGAGCTTCTCTTCATATAGTTTTCAGTTCATTATTCAGGATGATAGTTCTATTACTTAATTGTAATTTTAGTTTGGTCATCGGAGGAAATAAGTGTGTAGCTTTCATCTATAGTACTTTGCCACCATCTTGCATTCCCTTTCCAAATTTTTAACATCTATTTCATATATTCATTTGAGAGGTGTTTTTCAATGACTCATAATTTAAAATTTAATTGTTTATCCCATTTTATTTATGGGAAAAGTGAGCAAACATCATGAGGAAGATTGCAGTAAAGAGGGAAAGAAAAATGGAGAGAAGCCATGAAAAAAAATAGAATGAAATATAAAACCTGTTGGTCCTTATCTCTCTTTACAGGTCTTTGATTTATTAGAACTGTGCCCTATAAAGGGATCCTCATGCAGTAAAACATTACAGTCCCAAACATATTCAAAATCAAACCCCTGTCCCCCTGTTCTTTCCTTCCTTTTGCAGTACCACTCACACCTCCCATCATCTGTGTACATGTTCCTGTTCACGTGTTGCAGAAAGAGGTCTCTCAGGGTGTTTGTCACTGTCATGTTTTGATTGTTTGTTTCCAGCACCCAGACTTTGTTCCATCTTTGGCACACAGTATTCAAATGAAATGGTTTGTCAGAAAATCCAGGTTACCTTTATAACAAAGAGCATGTTGCCTCTTAAGGGAACAATGAAACACAATGAATAGCTATTCAAGTTTGCGTGGTACTTCCAACAGAAATCTGGCCCCATGTCAAGAGTGGCCATCTTTTTTGTAGCCAGTACTGGAATGGTTAATTACTTTGTGGTTCTTGAAGAGACAACAATGAGCCGCTGCATCCCAACCGGAAACAAAACTGACACATCGCACTCAGCATCTGAAACAGATGGTTGCTTACTAGGCTGACAAAGCAAACATAAACTGAAGAGGCTTTCTTCTCTGTTGCAGCCTCAAAGAGGTGAAAAGAACACCTTCCTTTTGGAAGGACATGTGCGTGCTCACACACACACACACACACACACACGCACACACACACACACCTTGCACACACACATACACCTCGCACCGCAAAAGCTGAACTCTAGTTTGTTATCGCTTCCATAAACTGTTGCAAATCTTTAGCCATGCAAGATTGCATTCAGGGGAAGTTGAAATGTGGTTCTGTGATTTTCCACAAACATGAAGACTAATGGACTTTTAAAATATGGGAGTAGACGGGAGACGAAAAAATGCTTCCACCCCAAACCTGCCTCTGACTTATGGATGACAGTTTTTCAAACCACTCATTTTTTGAACCAAGGAAAGCAATGGATTTATTAGGATGTTGAAAAGTCATAAAACCAGAGGAAAGGTATTTAAAATTTTTGAAAAACATTTCTCTCACTGAAGATTAAAACCCAGGTACATATTTTTTGGCCCCTCAGGAGCCACTATGGCAACTGGCCATGTATCTTTTCAAGATGCTAATAAGGTGGAAGGTAAGGACCAGTTCTGAGATACTCCAATAGCTATCAAAGTGAGAGTAGGAATGAGATGTGGAAAGGGGGAATGGAAAATGAAAGTCAAGAAAATCAACTTCAACTGCTATTCTTCTTTGGAGCACTCTTTCAAAGTAGCTCTAGCATCCCCCTGGTTTTAGATAGCTAAACACTACATCTTATCAGATTGTTGCAGAAACTTGCTAATAGTCACAGAGTGCTGACCCTTGGGGACTAGAAAGATGTGTGATGGGCTTTCAGACCCGTGTGAAGCTCTGATTGTGTTCCTGCTCCTTTGTGGCTAAGAGCATGCATGCCCTATCTACCCCAGGGTAGAAATACACTGAGAACAGGAACTGTTTGCTTTGCAAAAGTGTTGGAGGCCTAGGGAAAATGTTGTAGGTCTAGGATGGAGACAACCTTCGAACCTGGTCTTATCAACATTTGTGCTACTTGACTGACCAGGATAATATAGTTTTTGTGAAATTAGTTAAGTGTTATACTTGGCACTTGGGTCCCTTTTCTTCATCAATTTCCTATTTTATAGGTTTTCTCTTTTCATTCTACTAAATTTAATACTTCCTTTTTCTAATCCACTGTATAATACAAGTCTTCATTTTATTGCTATGCCACCTACTTCAGTGCTGGCCCCTCCTTTCCACCTTCCCATTTGGTCTTCTGCATCCGCTGTCTTAACCTGGGCGATCCTATTAACTCACCCTGGCTCAGTTGCCACCTGTGGTGCATGTTAATGACCCCTCAAGCTTCCCCCCTAGCTAACTCTGGCCTGTTGCACTCTTCTGCTTTTCTCTTGACTCTTAGAAGTGGCCACCTGCACACCAAATGAGGTCAATATGCCCCAGACCCACAGGGGTGCTTCATAAAACTGTTTATTGTTGATATTTCTTCCCAAAACATCTCTTTCTTACCAGGTTTCTGTTCAATTGGACAGTGGCATTTTTTTCTTTTCACATCTCACTTATAATTTGGGAGAGCATTCCGCTTCTACTTCTCCTTCCTTACACAAAGTCCCTTGACAAATAATCTTTGCTTTTTTTTCTTTAACTTTTCACCGACCAGCCTCACAAGTCACCTCTTTTTCTCCAATGTCCTCTCATAAGCCAATATATTTATCGCACCCTTTTGATGATATTGTTTCTAACATTATGTGCATTGCTTCCGGTGTTTAACCTCACAGAATTGCCTTATGATGGCATTGTATTGGGGGGGGGGGGAGCAATTTTCTTCTTACTCTTCAGAGCTGGAGGGACCAGGCCAATGGGAAATTAGAAAAGGTGATTTTTTAAGGAACTTGCTTTCTTCCCTTTAACATTAGTTCTCTGTGCAAGTCCCTGTTGTATTCACTGAAATCTCTTTTCCTCTAGGTTCTTTTTGTCAAGTCTAGTAAAATGTTCATAGCCAGGAAAATCAAGCTCTCTGTGTTTGGAATGTAAACATTGCTTCTGAGTGTTCCAAATGATCAATTATCAGGCCTGTAGTTTAACAGAAATTTTTGATTCCTCAATTTGGGCTCTTTAACTTGAGGGGTTTTGATGAACTAATGCCTGTTTCTAGTGAGTGATATAGCTATTTGGATGCACTGTCCCAAAGAAATTGACCAGTAGTCTTATTTTTCTAGAACTATAGCTGATTCATGACTTCTACTATGATTTCTACCAAAAAGTGGGTATGTCAGGGAGTGAAGTAGAACTCTGGTCAATGCCAGGCTTCAGGGTCTGCATTTTAATAATGAGTAAAAGTGCTTCAAAATAGTTTCTGTTATCCTCAGCTTTTCAAAGAACAACCATAACAAAATAAACAAATAAACAAAAAAAAAACCCAGCTTCCCCCCCAACCCCCCAAGAATCAAATATTTACTCCAGCTTTCTAGTGGGCATGTCTTGCAAAGCCAAGCTCTAAAGGAAAACCTGTTTTCTGAGAAGTGTGCTTCTGAAATTACTTCTCCCAATATTCTATAATGTGTCAACAGACATAATTGGAAACTCTATCCCTCCTTTATGGACGTGAAAAGGAAAGCAGAATGGATCTGTGCTGCATTATGACAGGACTTGGCTCTCTACTATGGTGGCTTATAAATAATCAACTATATTTTGCTTGTGTGAGCATATGTTCATGACCTAATATATTAACCACAGGGTGACACATTTTTATTTAATCCAGATGTTCTAGAAGCAGTACCTTGCTCTGAGGAATGAGCGTGAAACTTGTGCTATTGTGCTCGAAGGGAAGTTTCTGGAGTTGCTGTGATGGAGACCTTGTGAGCATCCTGAGTGTTCCTGCTTGGCTCTGCTGGCCACTTTCCCACTCATGGCAGAAACACAACTGGAACTCTGGATTGTCACTTCTGTTCACTGGTACAAAAATTGCTTAGAAGTGCCGGGCTCCTTTCTTGCCTCTTAAAGCTCATTTGGAAATTGATAATACACAATGATATGTATATATTTTTTTGACAGAGACAAAGAGAGAGAGAGTCAGAGAGAAGGACAGATAGGGACAGAGAGTCAGAAAGGGAGAGTGAGATGAGAAGCTTCAACTCTTCACTGCAGCACCTTAGTTGTTCATTGATTGCTTTCTCGTATATGCCTTGACTGAAGGGCTACAGTAGAGCGAGTGACACCTTGTCAAGCCAGTGACCTTGGGCCCAAGCCAGTGACCTTGGACTTCAGCAGCAACCTTTGGGCTCAAGCTAGTGACCATGGGGTCATGTCTATGATCCCACACTCAAGCCAGCGACCCCGCATTCAAATTGGTGAGCCCGTGCTCAAGCTTGAGACCTTGGGGTTTCGAACCTGGGTCTTCTGTGTGTCTATCCACTGTATCAGACAAACAATGATATCTTTACATCATAAGTGCTACAGTTTACCTTTAGGTATCTTGATACTTAACAGCTATTTCAATTAAATGAAGGGATATTTTTACCTATGGAAATTACTGAAACAAAACAAAATAAAATTTAGTATTTTATACTTTATTCACATGCACAAACATACATCTATACCTTTTCCCACTGTTATAAGTGTAGAAAATGAACCTTAAGGAGATCTCCATAGTTTAAAGGCCTGAGTAGTGTGTTCACTAAGTATTTAGATGTTGCAAGTAGATTGAATTTATATTCTGGTTCTGTGACAGATAATTTTATGTATTAACTCGGCTGGGCCATGGTACCCAGCTTTGATCAAATGGCAGTCTAGATGTTGATATTAAGGGGTTTTTTTGTGATTTACATTTAAATCAGTGAACTTTGAGCATTTTCCTGATATGCCCAGGTTTTGGGTTTGATCCCTGGTCAGGGCACATACAAGAATCAACCAATGAATGCATAAATAGGTGGAACACTCTCTCTCTTTCTCCTTCCCTCTAAAAATCAATTAAAAAAAAAGCAACCTAGCCTTATATATCCTAAGGAAGAATCCTCCCAGCAGCGTGCCTTTAGGCTTCTGAGTGACAGCATCAACTCTCCCTGGTTCTCCAGCCCGCCCTGCAGATCTCAGCCATGCCTGCCCCTCTAAAGACAAGTCGGTCCCTTAAAATAAATCTCTCACTCTAAATGCACATTCTAGTCATTCTGTTGCCCTGACATGGAACCCTTTCTAATACAAGTTTCACCATTTATTAGTGACTTTGAGTTATTTGATGTTTGCTGCCTCAACATCTTCATTTGTAAAATGGATATCCTAATAGTACTTCCATCATTTAGGAGTCATGAGGATTAGGTAAATTAATGTAAATAAGATTCTTAGAACAATGCCTGACACTTATTTAATTGCCATATGTTTTAGATATAATTGTTGTTTTTATCATATACAATAACAAAAATCACTTTTAGCCATAGATACAAAAATGCTTCACTCGGTTCTTGTAAATTCAGATATTTTATTTGTATATATCAGTCTTCGGTCTAGTTTTATTTCTCCTGCCCATTTTCTCACTCACTAAGGCCTATGATAGGTTTGGGGGTTGATGTCTGTTAAAATAGCTTCCTCTGTGTCGAGCTTTCTGCTGTAAACTAGATATCACAGCGGTGAACAAATAGACAAGGCCCTTCCCGTGGGGACTTCCAGTGGAATGGGGTAGATAACTACACCCAGAAATAAATATATAACTGAAAATTGCTTTATGTAATGTGCAAGAAAATCCATAAATCTGATGAGAAAATATGCTAGAAGTTCCATATTAAGGGTGAGAAGGGCAGTCAAGGTTGGCATCTTTTGAGACTTTGAGTCTGAGACTGGACGGTGGAGTGTGGTTCAGCTGGAGGATTGAACTGAGAAGAACCAGAGCAACAGAAGGGCTCTGGTGTCAGGAGTGAAGCAGGAAGGACGTTTGACACTTGAGGAAGAGAAAGGAACACAGAGTTGGGGCCAAGAAGTGATTGCAGTTAGATAAACTTCAACTTCCATTTGTAAATAGCTCAAACCAATCAAGCCAACCACACCACTGTAAAAGTTTACACCTCATCAACATACTATTCTGAAATCTATTATTGCCCTTTCTTGTTTTCTTTAATAACTGTACCTATCTCAATTTTTATCCCTTATTATCAAAATATGACTCTTAGCTTTTATAGGAAACTATTTTTCTTTCCTTCTTTCTCTTCTTTATAATTTTCTACATATTAAAATCTTCTCTCCTTCACTGTGAAGCCTGCGATCTGGTTTCGTGTTCCCAGCGAACTGAGGGCCCAGCTTCCCTTTGACTCTCATTCTTTGGGAGAAGATGTTCCCGAAGGGTGTTCTCTGAAGGCATTTGTTCCTAAGTCACATTTCAATATCTATATAGATACACACACACACACACACATATATATATATATATATATATATATATATATATATATATATATATATATATATAAACATAGACATAGATAGACAGATTGCTAGATTGAGCCCTAGATAAAAACAAGCAGGTAATTTTTGGATCTTCATTTCTTTTCTTTTATTATTATTATTATTTTTTTGTAAACAATACAGTATCAAACAGCTTTTCAATTAGTCCTGCTGAGTGAGGTTGCTGCTAATGGCTTTTGCGTTGAGGGAAAGATGTCAGGCTCAGTTTCCCACCCTGATTACTAATTATAATTGTCTTTGTCTTTCAAATTGACTTTTGAGATCACAGAGTTGTATTTAGCGGCAACCCCATGACTGATGATTCTGAGGAGTACTTTACAAAATTCCACTCTCTCATAATCGCTTTTTGCAGCAAGTTCCTATTTATGAATGGAAACGTTCAGTTCAATCTGATCTATGGCTCATTACGAATGTGGAACGCTGTGTATGTGCTGATCTTCCTGCCTTCTTCGCTGTGCGTCTCCTCTGTGATTCATGCGTGAACAGTGGAGGCTGTTTCTCCTCGGCCTTTCCCCTAAATCTACCCTCATGTGCCTCACAATTAGAGGCAGTTGAGGAGGTGAGCGAGATGGAGACCACGGAGTGATTTTACATGCTGCGGGCTGCCAGCACACTGTGAATCCCTAGGGATCCCTGGAGCCCATTACCAACCCAGTGAATCACTGTTTGCTTTTCCACAAAAAAAAAAAAAAAAAGAAATGTGCAGCTGCTTACTTCTGCCACGGACTATGGAATTTTTTCCCCCTTTTCCATCTGCCTTTTGTGTAAAGAAATTCTGCCTGAATAATTACTTGTCTGCCCCCTTCGCTCATTCCCAGCGTCATCATTCTTCAACCTTCTGTTTCCAATTAGTTCTTATCTCAAATGGCTTATTGGTATCAATCTGTTCTCAGCATCACCAAAGTGCACAAAACTACCCTGCAACATGGGGGAATGCAGATAATGTTGAAACTTACCAAACAGTCCAGTGGCCTCTCCGCCTTTCACCCCGGCTCCTTCCTTCTCTCAGGAAACCTGAGATAGGAGATGGTGTCCAGACATGTTATTGATATAGCACATTTTGGAGCGAAATGACATGCGTGAGCATTGCAGGGACTGTGTAAGGCCTGTGAAAATAGCCATTGTTGGACATCTGGTGTCAAAGAGAGCTGTTTCAAAACAAGTTCACAGTGTTAAATCATGGTGTAGACAGTTTCCGAGCAGCTGTCCACTGCTGGAGAGGGTGTCCTGAGACCTGTTTGTCAATGGCTGCACTTTAAGCCTTGCGAGCCACTTTGATCTGCAAACCACTGTGCCACAGGAACATGGCTAACCTTGGGCTAAAAGAACCCTGCTGCCATTATTAGAAAGCTAGGCAGAAAGAGAGTTGTAACAAGATCAGGCAAGAAAAATAGCACCTTTGAGAGAGCTCATGAGCTTGGTTGGTTGCAGAATGGCATGCACAAGTCCTAGGACGCATGTCTGATGACCATGTAGTTACCTATGCTCAGAAAAAAAGGGCCTTTAAATTTTAGTTGAGTTGCCCAGAGTTCTCTTTTTTTATTATTTTCAATAGGAACTGACGTCCTGGAATATTACATGGTTTTTGTAAAGTCATAGCTAATTAATAATAGAACTAGAACATGCCCCCTTTTTTTAACTCCTACTGAAGTGCTCATTCTCATAAATCACACTGCCAAGAAGAACATGTCTGGATGAAATATTTTAAGCATAGTGCAAAGCCAGACTTTACATTCTATCAGGTTTGGATTTGCCTTTCTTGGTTACTGCTTAGCCCCCATACCAAATTCAATGCTTGGCATATGAGAGTCGTTTAATAAAAAATTTGTATATATATTTTAATAAGAATGGAAAAGGGAATCTAACTACAGTAAAGAACTGGGACAACTACCTGTTCCTGTGGTCTAGACTCCTGGTTGGTAAACTGTGGCTCAAGAGCCACATGCGGCTCTTTGGCCATCTTGCGTGTGGCTCTTCCACAAAATATCATGTGCTGGTGCTACCTCAATAAGGAATGTGCCTACCTATATAGTTTAAGTTTAAAAAATTTGGCTCTCAAAAGAAATTTCGATCATTGTACTGTTGATATTTGGCTCTGTTGACTAACAAGTTTGCCAACCACTGGACTAGTCCAAAGAGAAGACACTTGGTAATAGGATTTTGTCTGGTCACAAAACCAGCCCTTAAGAAATTTAAAAGCTATAAACTTCAGATTGAAAAATGTCTGAGGCATTTGACTGATATGACAGTTTGATTTGGAAATCACTACAAATTGGGGATTGAATTTTAGCTATCATTTGAGAAGACTTGATTGGAGTTGCTTGGGAAACTATAGGCCCTGTCTTCATGGCCACCCTGGACAAACTACAGTTTTGTTTTGTTTTTTGTATTTTTCTGAAGCTGGAAACGGGGAGAGACAGTCAGACAGACTCCTGCATGCGCCCGACCGGGATCCACCCGGCACGCCCACCAGGGGCGACGCTCTGCCCACCAGGGGGCGATGCTCTGCCCCTCCAGGGGGGTCGCTCTGCTGCGACCAGAGCCACTCTAGCGCCTGGGGCAGAGGCCAAGCAGCCATCCCCAGCGCCCGGGCCATCTTTGCTCCAATGGAGCCTTGGCTGCGGGAGGGGAAGAGAGAGACAGAGAGGAAGGAGGGGGGGGGGGTGGAGAAGCAAATGGGTGCTTCTCCTATGTGCCCTGGCTGGGAATCGAACCCGGGTCCCCCGCACGCCAGGCCGACGCTCTACCGCTGAGCCAACCGGCCAGGGCTCAAACTACATTTTTTAACCTTTCCTAACTCTAGATATAATTAGGCTACCTTCCATTCCCCCCCGTTTCTCTTTGACACAAAAGAGCCTGACTCGATCCATTCTTGTTAGACTTGTAAGACAAGGATGACTTATGGACTTTCTCTGGGACAGTCTGAAGCCATGGACATGAAATTGGTCTGACATTTTTCCCTTGTCCTTCCTGGGACTTCCTGATAGAAGTTTTGTTACTCTTTTGCATTGGGAGAAAAGATCAGGTTCCTAAGGGTAAGTGGCTGTCAAGATAACACCCCAGTTTCTCTTTGCTGTCAGTGTGTCCCATGCGTGTCTGGGGCAGTGAAGATGTGTAATGCCTGACATCTCCAGCTGACTGAAATTCCTTCCCTCTCTTTATCTCTGCAGTGTTGGAGGGTAAAGATGGCATTAAAGCTTGCTTGAGCTTCCATTCATACTTTGTGAGCATTGGTCTGTATATAGTGGTACATTCATGTCAAAAATTTTGTTTACTTCCCCTAAAATAGAAAAGTTGGCTTTAAACAATGATCTCATTATCAGCCCTGTTTACCTATGAAGAAACCAGAGTTTGAAGAGGTTAGTGTGTTTTCAAGTTTCCTCAACTGGTAGATAGGAGAAAGCAGAATGAAAACACAGGTTCGTCTAACTCCCTGGTTGGCAAACTGTGGCTCGTGAGCCACATGCAGCTCTTTGGTCTCTTGTGTGTGGCTCTTCCACAAAACACCACAAGCGGGTGCTACCTCGATAAGGAATGTATCTACCTATATAGTTTAAGTTTAAAAAACGTGGCTCTCAAAAGAAATTTCAATCATTGTACTGTTGATATTTGGCTCTGTTGACTAATGAGTTTGCCGACCACTTATCTAATTCAAACCCACATTCTTTCTGCTATACCATTTTATATGAGAGAAGATAAGTGGATGTGAGTCAAGACCATCCCCTTCCTGTAGATATAAACAAGATGAAAGGAAAATAATAGCTGATTTGTAGAATTATAGTCCTTTTCATTCATACAATTGCCAGAGAGAGAAAGATAAAGTCATTGTTCATTCGTTCATATATATATACACACACACACACACACACACTCAAAATCAGCAACATTTCATGATAAACTCATGCAAAGTGATATTCTCCTAAGATATCTTCAGTGTTTTGAGATGCTTTCTTACATTTCATATTCTGAGGGTCCTTCTGCCAATAGGTAGAAAATGAGCTGATGTTGTCAAGTAGTGGTCTATTAAAAAGCTATTAGTAGCAAAGCATGGCTTCGAGAAATCAGTAGATGTCTTTTATCATATGAGCTCCTGGATATATTATTTTATCAGATTTTAGTTTAAATAAAAATGTAACTACACAAAATAATTAGGAAAATATTAGCAAAGTTTTCTTCAAGAAATTGGTGTAAGTAATCTTTGTGAAATCTCTTTCTTTAAATCCATCTGAAATTTTAAAAAATTGTAGTTCCTATAAAGTTTTGGACAGAACAAAAACCTTTTTTTGTGTGTGTGTGTGTGTGGTTCATGTATCTAGCCAGTGAGAGACATGTTTGGAATAAGCTATTTGCTTCCCTCTTTTATATAGGTATGTATTTATTTTTATTTAGTTTTTAGCCTTTAGAGACCATGAATCCTTTAATAAACACTATGTCAAATGAACTGGAGAGTCTTTGATGGGGGTTGCGATTCTGGATGAAAAAGGTAAAGGGATTATGGAAAGAAAAAACTCATGGACACAGGCAACGGTATGGGGACTACAAGAGGAGAAAGGGCTGCGAGGAGCCAGAAGGGGGAAAGGGAGGTAAATGGTGGTGGGATGAGACTCGACTTGGGGTGGTCAACACATAATACAATATACAGATAATGTAGTATAGAATTGTATACCTGATATCGACATGATTTTATTTATCAATGTCACCCCAATTTATTAAACAAAAAAAAGAAAAGAATAAAGAAAAGGAGAACTTGATTCTGAAGCTGAGATTGTAATACTCAAAGTGTTTGTTAGTTATGGCTGATTGATCAGCTGATTGATTTAATACTGTAGGCATTACGTTTTAGGCATGGTGCATTTATCCAGATGACCTCTCATCCTCCAGACAACCTCCCAGAGAGCTATTGTCATCACCATTTTATAGATGAAGAAACTGAAGCCAACAAAACGTATGCTACTTGCCCAAACTCACTTACCTAATGCTTGTTAGAGCCAAAATAGAAATCCAGGTCTTATCAGAAAGCTCTTACAATGTCTAGTTACATTTATTATTATGAAGGACAGTTTCAAATCTTAAACTAATAGCTTATTTTATGTGATAGGAAAAAACTCATCTTAATGGCTTGTATATCTAACATTTGTCATTTTTCTAGGCAACTTATAGAGCTTAAAATGCAGTTTTGATGTTCTAAAACCTCCATGAAGCCAGTAAATCAAGATTTTAAGTGTCCACATAAAATACATATACATCAGTGTACATTACTTACGGAAAAGAACTTTGATGCCTCCGCTAAGCACTTATTCAAATAAAGAGCTATTTTCTGGAAGAGCACGAGGTAAAACAAAACAAAACAAAACCAAACCAAAAAATAGGACATGTCTACAGATCACTTCACGTGCATGTGATTGGACTATTTGATATGGCAAACATAATAATTTATTCAATTAATGTAATGCTATACTGTTTTTGTTATCTTTGCATCTGGTAGCATGAGTGACAACTTAGTACATACACCTAAATAATCTGCCATATAGCTTTCACCAAAAGCTTGGAGAGACACTGGCATTCAGGTAAGATATTCTTTTTTTTATTATTATTATTAAATTTAATGCAGTGACATTGATAAATCAGGGTACATATGTTGAGAGAAAACATCTCCAGATTATTTTGACATTTGATTGTGCTGTATACCCCTCCCCCAAAGTCAAATTGTCTTCTGTCACCTTCTATCTGGTTTTCTTTGTGCCCCTCCCCTCCCCCACCCCCTCTCTCCTTCCTCACCCCATCCCCCCTCCCCACCCCCCCACCCCCATTGCTATCACATTCTTGTTCATGTCTCTGAGTCTCATTTTTATGTCCCATCTATATATGGATTCATATAGTTCTTAGTTTTTTCTGATTTACTTATTTCACTCCGTATAATGTTATCAAGGTCCATCCATGTTATTGTAAATGATCCGATGTCATCATTTCTTATGGCTGAGTAGTATTCCATAGTATATATGTACCAAAATTTTTTAATCCACTCGTCCTCTGATGGACACTTGGGCTGTTTCCAGATCTTCACTATTGTGAACACTGCTGCCCAAAACATGGCGGTACATTTCTCCTTTTGGAGCTGTTCTATGGTGTTCTTGGAGTATATTCCTAAAAGTGGGATAGCTGGGTCAAAAGACAGTTCAATTTTCAGTTTTTTGAGGAATCTCCATATTGTTTTCCACAGTGGCTGCGCCAGTCTGCATTCCCACCAGCAGTGCAGAAGGGTTCCCTTTTCTCCACATCCTCGCCAGCACTTATTCTGTGTTGTTTTGTTGATGAGCGCCATTCTGGCTGGTGTGAGGTGATATCTCATTGTGGTTTTAATTTGCATTTCTCTAATGATTAGTGATGTTGAGCATTTTTTCATATGCCTATTGGCCATCTGTATGTCCTCTTTGGAAAAGTGTCTATTCATTTCTTTTTCCTATTTTTTGATTGGATTGTTTGTATTCCTGGTGTTGAGATTTACAAGTTCTTTATAAATTTTGGTTATTAACCCCTTTTCAGACATATTGTCAAATATGTTCTCCCATTGTGTAGTTTGTCTTTTTATTCTATTCTTATTGTCTTTAGCTGTGCAAAAGCTTTTTAGTTTGATATAGTCCCATTTGTTTATCCTGTCTTTTATTTCACTTCCCCGTGGAGATACATCAGCAAATATATTGCTCCGAGAGATGTCGGAGAGCTTACTGCCTATGTTTTCTTCTAAGATGCTTATGGTTTCACGGCCTACATTTAAGTCTTTTATCCATTTTGAGTTTATTTTTGTGAATGGTGTAAACTGGTGATCTAGTTTCATTTTTTTGCAGGTAGCTGTCCAATTTTCCCAACACCATTTGTTAAAGAGGCTGTCTTTACTCCATTGTATTTCCTTACCTCCTTTGTCAAATATCAGTTGTCCATAGAGCTGTGGGTTTATTTCTGGGTTCTCTGTTCTGTTCCATTGATCTATATGCCTGTTCTTATGCCAGTACCAGGCTGTTTTGAGTACAATGGCCTTGTAGTATAACTTGATATCAGGAAATGTGATACCTCCTACCTTATTCTTCTTTTTTGAGATTGCTGAGGCTATTCATGTTCTTTTTTGGTTCTATATAAATTTTTTTAATATGTGATTTATATCTTTGAAGTATGTCAATGGTATTTTAATTGGTATTGTGTTGAATTTATAGATTGCTTTGGGTAAAATAGACATTTTAATGATGTTTATTCTTCCTAACCATGAGCACGGTATATGCTTCCACTTGTTTGTACCTTCCTTGATTTCTTTTATCAATGCTTTGTAATTTTCCGAGTACAAGTCTTCAGTCTCCTTGGTTAAGTTTACTCCTAGGTACTTTATTTTTTTGGTTGTAATAGTGAAGGGGATTGTTTCCTTAATTTCTCTTTCTGATTGTTCATTGTTGGCATATAAAAATGCCTCTGATTTCTGAGTATTGATTTTATATTCTGCCACTTTGCTGAATTCATTTATCAGGTCTAGGAGTTTTTTGACTGAGACTTTAGGGTTTTCTATATACAATATCATATCATCTGCAAATAATGATAGTTTTACTTCTTCTTTTCCAACTTGAATGCCTTTTATTTCTTCTTCTTGTCTGATTGCTATGGCTAGGATTTCCAGGACTATGTTAAATAAGAGTGGTGAAAGGGGGCACCCCTGCCTTGTTCCTGATCTTAAGGGGATTGCTTTTAATTTCTGCCCATTGAGTATGCTGTTGGCTGTGGGTTTCTCATAGATGGCTTTTATCATGTTGAGGTATGTTCCCTGTATTCCCACTTTGCTGAGAGTTTTGATCATGAATCGGTGCTGGATTTTATCAAATGCTTTTTCTGCATCTATTGAAATTATCATATGGTTTTTCTCCTTCTTTTTGTTTATGTGATGAATCACATTGATTGATTTACAAATATTGTACCAGCCTTGCCTCCCCAGAATAAATCCCACTTGATCATGGTGTATGAATTTTTCCATATATTGTTGGATCCGGTTTGCTAATATTTTGCTGAGGATTTTAGCATCTATATTCATCAGAGATATTGGCCTATAATTTTCTTTCTTTGTGTTGTCTTTGCCTGGTTTTGGAATCAGAATTATTCTCGCCTCATAAAAGGAGCTTGGAAGTCTTCCTTCCTCTTGAATTTTTTGAAATAGTTTGAGAAGGATAGGAGTTAGTTCTTCTTTGAATATTTGGTAGAATTCCATTGTGAAGTCATCAGGCCCTAGACTTTTCTTTGTTGGGAGTTTTTTGATAACTGTTTTGATCTCATTTGGTATAATCGGTCTGTTCAGGTTTTCTGATTCTTCCAGATTGATTTTTGGAAGATTGTATGTTTCAAAGAATTTGTCCATTTTATCTAGGTTGTCTAGCTTTTTGGCATACAGTTCTTCATAGTATTTTCTTACAATATTTTGTATTTCTGTTTGTCAGTCAGTTGTTATTTCTCCACTCTCATTTCTAATTTTATTTATTTGAGTCCTCTCTCTTTCTCTTGGTGATTCTAGTTAAAGGTTCATCAACCTTGATTACCTTTCCAAAGAACCAGCTCCTAGTTTCACTGATCCTCTGTATTGTTTCTTTAGCCTCTATGTCATTTATTTCTGCTATGATCTTTATTATTTCCTTCCTTCTACTGCATTTGGGCTTTACTTGCTGTTCTTTTTCTAGTTCTTTTTTTTTTTTTTTGCATTTTTCTAAAGCTGGAAACAGGGAGAGACAGTCAGACAGACTCCCGCATGCGCCCGACCGGGATCCACCCGGCACGCCCACCATGGGGCGACGCTCTGCCCACCAGGGGGCGATGCTCTGCCCATCCTGGGCATCGCCATGTTGCGACCAGAGCCACTCTAGCGCCTGGGGCAGAGGCCACAGAGCCATCCCCAGCGCCCGGGCCATCCTTGCTCCAATGGAGCCGTGGCTGCGGGAGGGGAAGAGAGAGACAGAGAGGAAGGCGCGGCGGAGGGGTGGAGAAGCAAATGGACGCTTCTCCTATGTGCCCTGGCCGGGAATCGAACCCGGGTCCTCCGCACGCTAGGCCGACGCTCTACCGCTGAGCCAACCGGCCAGGGCTCTTTTTCTAGTTCTTTTTGATGCAGGGTTAAGTTGTTTATTTGAGCTTTTTCTAGCTTCTTAAAGTGTGCTTGTAGTGCTATGAACTTCCCTCTCAGTACTGCTTTTGCTGTGTCCCATAAATTTTGAGTTGTTGTATGCTCATTGTCATTCGTTTCTAGGAATTTTTTTATTTCTTCTTTGATCTCATTCTTAATCCATTCGTTATTTAACAACCTGCTATTTAGTTTCCATGTGTTTGAGAATTTTTGAGTTTTTCTGTTGTGGTTCATATCTAGTTTCATGCTGTTGTGATTGGAGAAAGTGCTTGATATGATTTCAATCTTCTTAAATTTGTTGAGAGCACTTTTGTGCCCTAACATGTGGTCTATCCTAGAGAATGTACCATGAGCACTTGAAAAGAATGTACATTCTGCTGCTTTAGGGTGAAAGGTTCTGAAGATATCTATTAAATCGAGTTGATCTAGTGTGTCCAATAAGTCTGCTGTTTCTTTGTTAATTTTCTTTCTTGAGGATCTATCTAGTGATGTTAGTGGGGTATTGGAATCTGCTACTATTATAGTATTGCTGTTGATCTTGCCCTTTAAATTCATCAAAGTCTGCTTTATATATTTAGGTGCTCCTATATTAGGTGCATAGATATTTATAATAGTTATATCTTCCTGTTGGATTACTCCCTTTATCATTATGTAGTGACCTTCTTTATCTCTTACTATATCCTTTGTTTTAAAGTCCAATTTGTCTGATATAAGTATTGCTACCCCAGCTTTTTTTTTATTTCCATTTGCATGAAATGTTTTTTTTCCATCCTTTTACCTTCAATCTCTGTGTATCTTTTGTTTTAAGGTGTGTCTCTTGTAGACAGCATATGTACCGGTCCTGTTTTCTTATCCACGCAGCTACCCTATGTCTTTTGATTGGATCATTTAATCCATTTACATTTAAGGTTATTATTGATATGTAGTTGTTTATTTCCATTTTATTCTTTAAAGCTGTATTCCTTTTTTGTTATATTTTTTCCCACTTTGATCTGTTTACAACAGGCCCCTTAACATTTCCTGCAGCATTGGTTTGGTTGTAATGAATTCCTTGAGTTGTTTTTTGTCTGGGAAGCTTTTTATTTCTCCTTCGATTTTAAACGATAGCCTTGCTGGATAAAGTAGTCTTGGTTGTAGGTTCTTGTTCTGCATTACTTTGAATATTTCTTGCCATTCCCTTGTGGCCTCAAGTGTTTCTGTTGAGAAGTCGGATATCTTCCTTATGGGGACTCCTTTGTAGGTGATAGCTTTTTTTTCTCTTGCAGCTTTTAATATTTTCTCTTTTTTGTTTAGTTTGGTATTTTAATTATGATGTGTCTTGGTGTAGGTTTCTTTGGGTTTCTCTTTAATGGAGTCCTCTGTGCTTCTTGAACTTGTGAGAGTTTCTCCTGCATTAATTTGGGGAAGTTTTCAGCTATGATATGATTGAACAAAATCTCTATCCCTTGTTCTTTTTCTTCTTCTTCAGGAACCCCTATGATGCGGATGTTATTTCTCTTCATGTTGTCACAGAGCTCTCTAAGAGTTTCCTCAGACTTTTTGAGTCTCTTTTCTTTTCTCTTCTCTGCTTTCATGCCTTCATTCCAGGTGTCCTCCAACTCGCTGATTTGATCCTCAGCTCTATCTATCCTGTTTTTAATTCCTTCCATTGTGGTCTTTATTTCTGATATTGTATTTGTCATCTCCAACTGATTCTTTTTTATACTTGCTATTTTTTTATTTAGATGTTCATAATGACCATCCATTGTTGTTCTAAGATCCCTAAGCATCATTATAATCATTATTTTGAACTCCGCATCTGGAAGTTTGATTATTTCCATATCACTCAGTTCATCTCCTGAAGGTTTCATTTGGATTGCTCTTTTTTGTCTTCTCATTGTCTCTGTTTTGTTTGTAGAGTTGGTTGAGTCTAGGCTTGGTGTTGTCTGCCTCCAGTTTTCAGTTGTGTTATTTCTAGGTCTTCTTGGGTTGGTATCAGCTATTATTTGTAATCCACTTTTGGATTCAGGCAGCTTTGAAGTTTTGATTTGTTTGTTTTCTTAACAGGTGATAGTCTTGTCTACTGATCTCAGCAGGGTCTTCCTTGAAACTGTATCCAGGAATACGGTGGATGTAACCTGAGACTCTAAAGGCCTCTTCCACCATCTAATCTCTCTGGGGGCAGGGTGTTTCCTCAGCTTCAGTAGGGGGAGTTGTATCTCAGATCTCCTCCCCACTTCTTGTTTTCAGCTGTGTCTTGTTGCGCTGATTGGAGCTGAAGAGATGTCTGGAGATCTCTGATCCGGAAGCAATTCAGTACTGTTTTGTGGGGAAGGATCAGTCCCACCCCCAGCTATGGCCACCTCCAGCATGGATGAGTCAGCTTTTTTTAGATCGTCTCTTGCATTCCTTAGCCCCTCACAGTCTGTCCCTCTCTCTTTCCTTTCCACTTGGGAGATAAGCTGGTCTTTTCAACATACCTCGCTCCCTGGTCACCAGGCAAGTGGCTGTGAGCAGTATTTTCTGCTCTTTTCCCTGGGGTGAGATTCCCTCTGGGCTCTCAGCCTCACACACACCCCCTCCGTTACTGTAAGCAGGGGAGATTCAGGCACTCCCTACCAGGTTTGTTGTAGCTTCTTCTTTGCTCCTTGTTTTTTGAGAGCTGTTCTTGTAGTCCAGAGTTGGTTTTTCATGCTGATTTTTCCTAAATTGATTTGTATTCCAGTTTGGTGGTGAGAGCTGGGTGTCTGTGCATCCGCCTACTCCACTGCCATCTTCAGGTCTCTCCTCAGGTAAGATATTCTAAGAAAGTGTTAGCTATTCAGTTTTCGGTATTGCCTAAGTATAAATTTGCATGAAGCTATGTTACAGAAACATGACTATCTGTGCCTTTTCTTTCTGCCAGCTTCTCTTTTTTCTCTCCATTCCCCAATTTCACCTCCCACTCTGCCTTTATAAAACTACAACTTTTTACATGCACTTGGCTCCAGTGTCAGAGCCATAGAAGGAATAGCCATGTGGAATAACTATATTGCTTGTAAAAATTGCTATGGGGGACATTATGGAGCTCACTATCCCTTATATAAAGATCGTTTTGACAAATTTATCTTTGAACTCAGGGGTAAGAAAGTTTGCTTCTGTTAGTGAACTGGTGTACTTTCTTTTCGTAGAGAACGATAGCCCTATAATCCATCATGTTGTCTCTTAGCTTAGGCTGTTAGGAAACAAGGCACCAAGACTTGGCCCAGTAATGGCAGTGTTCCTCAGGTAGGGTTTCCTGCCTGCATCCTTCCTCTGGTTTTCCCCTTTAGCAATTATTTTTGAACATTATTTTATTGCAACAGTTTTTGATCTTGCTATGTCTAAACATTTTTAAATAATGCCCCATTGTTTCTCTTTGGGATTATGTTAGGGTGTAAATGAGTTAGCAGAATTATATGTGTTGGCATGGTTTGTGTTTGTATTATATTTATGTATGTGTGTGTGTGTGTGTGTGTGTGTGAGAGAGAGAGAGAGAGAGAAAGAAACACACATTTATCTAAGATTTACAAACTGTATTTTATTGCTTATCCCCATGTGGTTATCATAAAGTTATTCAGACTCCATGGTGAATTAACATTGTGTCATATATATATATATATATATATATATATATATATATATATATATATATATATATATATACACACACACACACACACACACACACACACACACAAACACACACACACAGAAGGAAATTTAATAAAAATCTGAATTTTTGAGATAGAGGGCCGTGACAATAGTTTTACACTCAAAATTTTATAAATTCACTTAAAAGTTTTCAAGGCCTTTCCCAAGTTATATAAGAAAGTGATTAGAGAAGTCAGTCAGTCTATTACTCAAAAACATTGATCAGATTTTTGTTAGTGTTTCTTCGATTAAATTTTGTAAAGCAAAGTTTATTTACTTTTATTCCTCATGGTTTCAAAAAGGATTTGAAGGCAATTACATTAATACAAACTAAATGTCTATTTGATGTGTAATTAGATTATAATCAAGTTCATGTTAACACGTTTAAGGCTAAGAGATTAGCGGAGCCTTAACCTCTAGGTGTTATTACTTTTAAGAACCACCTCCAGTAATTTAATGCAAACATATGTTTATATGTGTTTAGTACTGCTTTAGCTACACAGAATATTTTCTTTTGTAAGTGGGGTATATGGTGTTTGGTAAATGCGTCCACAATATAATCTCTTGAATCTGAAACGGTTTCTAAAAGGGAGAAAATCAAAAGCGTCAGTAGGATCGGGCTGGGCAGTTCTGGAATTAGCAGGCCTGGTTGAGGGATCTAGGATCCTGGTTTATGCCATTTTATGATTAACTGAGGGGTCAACTCTGTGTACTGTGAAACCAGGTACTGCAAGAAGGGAAGGAGAGCTGGCATGTCAGGAAAACACTTTCAAGTGTGTGTGAGGTCATTAAACACAGTGAAGCTTGTCTGTCTGTCCCACTCCTCTTCACAGTACCCCCTCTACTTACCTTTTGTTTAATTTTAGATGAGGTGCTCACATATCCCCTACCTTCAAATTTGCAGCTGGCTTTGAATGAATGGGTGCTAAAATATCCCAGCTGCTATGAATTTAAAGGATTACATTTTGGAGAATCTTTGCATTTGAACAGGGAAACCTAGTAAATGGAAGCCTTTCAAGACCCAATAGAATGATCTCTCATGGTCAATATTTAGTCTCCATGGTAGGCCATAAGGTGATGTTGAGTTGAGAGATTTCTATAATGGACTTATCAAAATCACACCCCAGAAGCAGGTCTGTCCATCTGGAAATATGAAATTATACTAAACTTTAATCTAGTAAAGGAAAAACCATTAACATTAAAAACAACATATTTTGAAAAAGAAGTCACAAAATATATAGTAGCAGTTTTAATAATTAGTGTATTCTTACAAAATACTGTACACTTTTTTTTTAAAGAAAACACTTTTTAAACAGAGTCACCAATAAAAATTTTGCACTATTGTGAATTTTTTTTTCCCCCTGAGATTTGGAAATTTCTCACTCTCTTTACTTTCAGCAAAATAGCAAATATATTTTGTCCTTCTAGATTTGGAATAATGTGTTAAAGCATTTTAAAAATTTATCTGTCAATCATTCCTTTTTTCCTTTAGAAAACTATTAACCTCTTTTTCATTGATTTTACTGCCTCAGAGTGAAATCAACATACAGTACCTGTATTTGTTTTTCATGCTTCAATGTGCAGAAATGAGCAATGATTTCCTTCATCAACCATCCTCCTAAAATTGTTTTGCTTATTAGTCTGTATAAATTGTTTTCCTACCAAAACATAACATATCAGAGTGGAAGGATTTATTACCCAATTTCATTCTACTGGGTGTTCCCCTGTCCAATACAGAAGCATAAAAAAATTGGTGTCTGATGTCCTATAGAATGAGAACAGACCGTTTTAATACAAATTTCCTAGTTCTCTTCAATTTAGCAGCATTCATTTTTTGTAGCTTTAGCTCCTTTTTGTCCCCAACATGAATAATTTCCTCTTGGTCATCTGGACTTCTTCTTCAGTATGCTTTTAAAGCCTAGATTCTCTTGATAAACATGTTTCTCCAGTTACCATTTCCTAAACCGTCTCCTCAGTTTATATATAAATATTTATTTATTTATTATTATTATTTTTTATTTATAGGTTTAAATTATTTTTATTTATTTATTCATTTTAGAGGAGAGAGAGAGAGAGAGAGAGAAGGGGGGAGGAGCAGAAAGCATCAACTCCCGTATCTGCCTTGACCAGGCAAGCCCAGGGTTTTGAACCGGCGACCTCAGCAGTCCAGGTCAATGCTTTATCCACTGCGCCACCACAGGTCAGGCTATATAAATATTTAGAAGTAAAACTTTTTCTGATTGCTTTCCTGTAAACTTTAGTCTAAACCATTCATATGACTTCTTTTTTTTTCTTTTCCTTTTTTTTTTTTTTAGGTGAGAGGAGGGGAAATAGTGAATCAGACTCCCACATACACCCCTGCAACCCTATCTAGGGCCGATGCTCAGGTACCAAGCTATTTTTAGCACCTGAGGCTGTCTCACTCTGGGGGGAGCTACCCTCAGTGCCCAGCACCATGCTTGAATTAATCAAGCTATTGGCTGCTGGAGGGGAAAAGGGAAAGAAGGTGGAGAAGGAACAGGGGAGAAGTAGATGGTCGCTTCTTCTGTGTGCCCTGCCTGGGATTTGAACCCAGGATATACATATGCTGAGCTGACACTCCATCTACTGACCCATTGGCCAAGGCCTCATATGACTTCCATCACATAGCTTGATGGTAGATGTTTGAACACTTGTGTAATGTGTTGTATCCATAAATACTTATAAGTTTACCCTACTACTAATATTAAGCATCTACCATATGCCAGATGCTCTATTATGAACAGAGGATATTGAGAAGAGTAAGACATAATCCCTGCCTTTGAAAGCTTGCAGTTAAGATGTGGTGATACACATTTAAATAAGTCAAGTACAATGTCATTAAAACAAAAACAGAAGGGTTCACAAAATACTAATGAGACCCAGAGACATATCATTGATACCATATCAGGGGTCTCCAAACTTTTTACACAGGGGGCCAGTTCACTGTCCCTCAGACCAATGGAGGGCTGCCAAATACAGTGGTCCTCTCACTGACCACCAATGAAAGAGGTGCCCCTTCCAGAAGTGCAGTGGGGGCTGGATAAATGGCCTCAGGGGACCGCATTGCGGCCTGTGGGCCTTAGTTTGGGGACGCCTGCCATAGATTATCTTAATCAAGATTAAGCTGAGTTGGGCCTTGAAAGAGAAATTATTTGGAAGGCAGAGGTATGTTAGTAAGAGAGATTTTGAAGAGGAAGAAAAGAGTGTGGAATATTTGACTGACAGAGATCAATAATTTTTTAGTCACAATTCCAAAGTCCAAAATGTTCTTTAAACAAAAAGTTTTTCTTGACTCTTTTGTTTTTGATCCTGATCTGATCTGATCTCAGCTGTCAGGAGAACCTTACCTGGACTGGCATGAGATAAATGCTTTTGCTTTCTGAAACTCTCTGCCTTCACGTGTGGAACTCAGCTCTTGTTTTTTCCCACATGGCTTCATTCATAACATTATTATAAGGCAGCTCACTGTATCACACTACTTTGTTTGTTTCTCCATTTAATAAGAACATAAACTATATCAAGAGAATATTTATTACAATTCATTCAGCTGCTCTGGTTTATTTATTTATTTATTTATTTGTTTGCTCATTTATAATATTTTGTTTATCGGCCTGCTGTGTTAGTCTGTTTGGGATTCTATACATACTACCAGAAATCAGGTGGCTTATAAGCAACAGAAACTTATTCTCACAGTTCTGAAAGCTGGGAAGACTAGGATAATGGTGCTGGCAGATCCAGTGTCTGCTGAGGGCCTGCTTTCTGTTCCAGAGATGGCTGTCTTCTGTTTCCTCACATGGGGAAGGTGTAAGAGAGCTCTCTGGGGTCTTTTTTTAAGGGTATTTTTCCATTCTTAAGGAGTTCATTCTTATGATCTAAAGGCCCAACCTCTAAATGCTGAGATGTAGATTTTAGCATATGAATTTGGGAAGGACACAAATATTCAGTTTATAGAACTTGCTTCCAACTCTCTTTGTCTCAAAAGGATTTAAGATAGCTAGGACCGTCTCTCCATAACATTGTACTGAATTCATTAATTAAAGTAAGTACTACATTTATAGTGCTCTTAGTGCCAGGCACTGCTTTAAGGGTTTTACAAAACTTACTTCATTTAATCCTCACAACGATCCTATGAGATAGGTACTATTATGATACTCATTCATAAATCAAGGAAACTGATACTCAGAGATGTCAATTAATTTGCTTAAGGCCACATAGCTAGTGAGTGTTAAAGCCTTTCATCTTAACCAGGAAGCCACCATGCCTCTGAATGAATGAACTCTGCATTTCATATACTGCCTACCAAAATGTCTCACATGAACTATATTCTCAAGATAGATTTGTGAATAGGTTGGGCAAACACAATTTGATGTTTTAAAATGATAATTTGCTTAAACTTGCAAAAGTGACCTTCATGTTATGTGATTCTGAGTGCCACATCTGTGATGGTGAGAACACATCATGCAGGTGTGTTCCACAATGTATAAAAACAAATTTAATTTTTAAATATACAAGTAAGTTCTGCTTACTGTAAAAATCACTATATATGCGGCTTAAGTGTCTGTTTGTCATCGATAGCTTATTGGTTGCTTGTGTAACTGTACTAGCCAATGGGGTGAAGTTGCCATGGCATTCAAATAGTCCCGCCTTCTGGCATGCCACCTCACAAATTGAGGTTAAAGATTGGAGCAATTATTATGCTGTTAAGAAATCTTAACACCAGAAGGGGTCTTTGCAATGGTACAAGACTAGAGGTTCTCCAATTGAAAAATAATGTCATAATAGCTAAGTCTTTGACTGGCTCCTCTACAGGTGAAATACATGTCATTCCAAGAATTGATTTGGCTACATCTCAAACAGGGTTGCCGTTTCAATTGAGACGTAGACAATTTCCTATAAAACTTGCCTTTGCTATGACCATCAATAAGTCTCAGGGCCAAACGCTTAAGCGTGTTGGCATTTTTTTTACCTGAGCCTGCATTTGGACATGGTCAACTTTATGTTGCCTGTTCAAGAGTTCATGAAAGAATGGACATAAAATTAAAAATAATTGATGGTCCTCTGCAAGGCGAGCTTAAAAATGATGGAAAGATCTACACAAGAAATGTTGTGTACAAAGAGATCTTTGACATGTGAATTAACATTTTATTATTTAAATCACCTTTATTTATTGAGCTAACGGTGGCTCTTAAGAAATGTACCGCCAGTGGTTTCCTTCATTGCACTCTACTTTAAGCAATTAAGCAAGTAGAAGGGGGAAACCCCATGGGGCAGTAAGCAAAGGGGCGTCCTCGCGGCCTGCCCCGGGTAATTCAGTTTGAATTAGCAGACACCTTTGCACAAATCATTTTAATTACAATTTATAATATCTAGAACAGCGGTCATTTCGTATGACCGCCGGGCTTTCTAGTGTTTAAATATACCAACAACAGTGAAAGTCTTCTTTAATATTTCTCCTTAGATTCCATTCCTCAGAGTCCATTTCTCCAAGCAGTTGGATATTGGCACTGACACATGGCATTTATATATGCATTTATTCACATATGTACATTCAAAATAGTTTTATACATATTTGTGTATAAAACTGTTGGTTTAAGTGTCTGTAGTAAGTTTGTCTTTAGTACAGTTAATTTGATATCACTTATATCAGAATATGGCTGCCATAACTGTTATAAAATTTAGTAGTCTCCCAGCAAAATTGTTCATGGTTCTTTCTTTTGGCAAAAATGGAATGCCTGCATGACTGCTATGTTTTATAAAGCAGTATAGGTAATTGTGGTGCTTTGGGATGTAATGTATTTTGCATGACAAGACAAAGTGGAATCTAGTAAGAGTTTGTCATGGTTTAATTTAGCATGCTTTTTAATGATCTACAAGAAGGAATGAAAAAAGCACAATTAAATTTACAGATGATGCTAAATTAGAAGATATTAACAACATCTACGAGGACAGATATTTAAAGAAATTAGAAATATGTGAAAGAAATAGTAAAATTATATTTAGATTGCAAAAAATGTAACTGACTGTGTTAAATGTTTATTAATCAGCCTGCCAATTACTCAAAGGAAGAGGAGGAAGGCACCCGACCTCTGCTTTCATAATGTTGCATAGCTGCAAAACTCAGTTCACTCCAAAACTAAGTCATCATTGTTCATTTCCACAGCAATGGACCTTGTGAATCTCAGAATAATTAATTTCACAAGTTACCTACTGTTATTTTTAGGTCATTATGAGTTTATAAAACCAGAAGGAAACTAATGCTTACTGTAAAACTGTGGATGGTCATTTTATTTAAATCTATCTCATTGTAACGGTATGAAGCAGCTACATTGTAAATATTTTTCTTTGTTTCCTTTTCATTTCAGTTTATATCTGAATTTGACAATTTGTTTTCTGGTGTAATGTTTTCTGCTAAAATAAGACTTGCATGTGAATGCACAGGAAAATATAAATACATATTATTAAAATATATAAAAAATGAACAAATTTTTATTTTAATTATACTTCTGAAATTAAAATGCAATGCTACACTAGTTAACTACTCATAAGCAAATGAGTGATTCCTAAATTAGTCAAATTATGCAGAGAGAACCATGGAGAGTTGTGCTGATGAACTACAGTAATAATGACATGTGTCCATAGTTTGTTGATATGTCTAGGCCAGGCATTTGTAAGATATCTATTCATCAGGCAATACTTAGTGAAAATGTGTTTAACCATTATAACAAGGTAAATGCAAATGAGCTTCCCATGAGACTTTGCAACAAACATTTAATTAGCTGTACAAAGAAACAGTTAAATATACAAACACACGTTACAGAAAATTGGCTAGTGTGTATTGTTAATTTTGTGCACATAATTCCTTAATAGCACCATTTAATAACGTGTGTCTTTATTAAATGCTTATTAGTGGAAATGTGAAATTTTACTTGAAAATTAATTTTGTTGTACTTCTCATATCCTCCTTTTCTTACTATAAAAACAATAACTATATTGAGCAACATATAATAATTGGGAAATTTTTCATATTTCTTGTAAAAAAGAGTAATAAAATGTCAAAACTGAAATATGTATTCATCAAGCTGATACAGAAAGAAGAAATTCACATAATAGTATACATTAGGGAGTTAGATGACAAGCATAAGTTTTCATTTATCATTGTACACAATAATAATACTGATTTACATTTTAAAAATTACTCTATTTATTAAAAAATTCTTCCATTGAAACTTAGTTAATGTTTTTTCATTTATTTACTGAAATAGCATACATTTATTTTCTTAAAATCAAAACTCATTAATGACATTTGTATTTTGGGTGTTTAAATGTCAAGAAAATTCTCTTTTATGAATCTGCATCTTTTTTTTTTAAGTGAGAGGGAGACAGACAAACAGGAAGGGAGAGAGATGAGAAGAAGCAACTCATAGTTGTGGCACCTTAGATGTTCATTGAATGAATCTGGGTCTTTTAAAAATTATTTTATATTTCCTTGCTTTAATTTCAAAAAGCATTCTTTAACAATAGATTTAAAATAAAATTTAAACTTTTCTGTAATCATCACACATTTTCATATTTTTAAGTAACTTAATTTTTCTTATTACAATCTGTTCTTTGCATAATGATTGACAGAGTTAAAACATTATTGTGTGTCTCATAATATTGTAATAAGACATAGAAAAATACATTCAGAATTGCCTTTTTAAGAGGTTTAAGGAGTTATCACAAGTAATAACAAGGATAGCAGCTCAAAATGTCAAGCAAATCTTTCATTTTTAAATATTACCTTCTATTCATTGTTATTCAAAAATATCTATTTAAACATTTTGTAAACTAGAGTTATTTTATTTGTGGGTAATCAGGAGGCATTATTAGGTGTAGCAGCTGACCGGCCAGTCTTCCTAATACCATTTGCATCTCTGAAGCCCCAAGGACAGAAAGGAGTCTTTTAATTGGTGATGCAACTTTAGTGGAGACATGCATTTAGAAAATGAGGCCTACACTGTTGTCTTCACTCCAGGCAAACCAGCTCCTGTTGTCATGGTGATCTTCTATAGCATGCTAGAGCCAGTGATGTGGAAAACAAGATGGCTTCCTCATTTATTTAGCCTTAAAGAAAGTTGCTGATATTAGGGAATGATTATTGAGTCAAAAATCTATATATATTTTTGAGATATGTGAAAACTAACATACATAAAAATTTTTTGCTTTGAGTAGTAAAATTTAACTGTCTCCAACAGTTAGAAAATTATCTATGCTTTTTAAAGTACAGAAATTATTTTTTTTATTTTAAATGTAGATGTCTTAAAATGCTGTCTTTCCATGGAGTTATGCTTCAAGAAAAAGGTCACATTTCAGTTTGTGTGTGATCTCTATTTATTTTGGATTAGCATTGGGGTTGATAGAATGACACTTGTAATATGTGGACTTTATTGTGAAGAATAAGCTGCTTCAGCAATTTCAGTGCTCATAAAGGAGCTCTACATCTGAAGGGATCCCACGTTTTCAGAGTGGATGCCAGTTGTTGGGCAGATCAAATATATTATGCTCACTTGGTTAAAGATGGCGCTGCCCACATGGAAGCTGTCGCCCAGGTGATATATATATATATTTTTTACAGAGACAGAGAGTGAGTCAGAGAGAGGGATAGACAGGGACAGACAGACAGGAACTGAGAGAGATGAGAAGCATCAATCATTAGTTTTTCATTGTGCCTTGCAACACCTTAGTTGTTCATTGATTGCTTTCTCATACATACCTTGACTGTGGGCCTTCAGCAGACTGAGTAACCCTTTGCTGGAGCCAGTGACATTGGGTTCAAGCTGGTGGGCTCTTGCTCAAACCAGATGAGCCCGCGCTCAAGCTGGCGACCTTAGGGTCTTGAACATGGGTCCTCTGCATCCCAGTCCAATGCTCTATCCACTGCGCCACCGCCTAGTCAGGCGCCCAGGTGATATTAATGTGTGTTGGGGGCAGGCTGTGGGTAGGAAGGATCCCTGTAGCCTGGGGCTTGGTTTTGGGATTAAGTCTTTTCCACCCTTTTTGATGTGGGGTGGTACAATCCCATCATGTCTCAGATAAGTGACTTCGTATTAGAGACTTCCCTAATTCGTATATTGGATTAAAGGTTTTGAATCTACACTATAAAATGGGGCCAGAATGGGAGCTTGCGCTCTTGGTTCCTGAGATTAATATTAGAGGAAAGAGCAGAGAGGAGAGCAGAGAGAGGCCACATGGAAGAGGCCAGGAGAAGCAGCCAAGATGGCGGAATGTTGAGTGAGAAGCCAGTTTGTGCAGAGTTTGTGCAGGGAGAAGGAAGGAAATGGGAAACAGGTGAATAATTCTGGTGAGCTAGAAACCTTTGATTCTAGGAAACTTGGATAAGTCAGTAGCTTTGTGAGCACTGAATGTGAGTGGGTTTTGGAGCCCAGTGTGTGTTTTTACTTGCCCGCCGGGTGCAAGCTAGGATTAAAGATGATGGCCCACCAGTATTTGGCTCCACTGTTTCTTTACCTACTGTCCGAATCCAATGCAAACCTGCATGGGTCGGGTAGCTATGACAGTGGCCCTGGCTACTGGCTTTAAACCAGTAAAGTAGGAAAAAAGGCAGAAAGGAGTCATCTCAGTTACCAGTATGAGCAAGAAGCTATTGTGACTTGCAATCTCCAGTTTAAAAATGGTATAGGTAATAATCTGAGTGGCTTTTTAGTAAATATCTGAACACAAAACAGTCTTTTCATTTTGAGTCACTCTACCCATTCACTGAACTGAGAAATATCTCTGAAATATTTTGTAAGCATTAGAAGAGATAGAAGGATAAGATGCAGATGCTTTATAATGAACAAGTTAAGAGTTCACACTACATTTTGTTATGAAAACAAACATGTGGCAAGAAATAAAGGCAAAATTTGCCCCTAAAGTGCAATATAATTTTTTTTTGTATTTTTCTGAAGTTAGAAGCGGGGAGGCAGTCAGACAGACTCCTGCATGCGCCCAACCGGGATCCACCTGGCATGCCCACCACAGGGTGATGCTCTGCCCATCTGGGGCATTGCTCCACTGCAACTGGAGTCATTCTAGTGCCTGAGATGGAGGCCATGGAGCCATCCTCAGTGCCTGGGCCAACATTGCTCCAATGGAGCCTTGGCTGTGGGACAAGAAGAGAGACATAGAGAGGAAGGAAAGGGGGAAGAGTGGAGAAGCAGATGGGTCTTTCTCCTGTGTGCCCTGACAGAAAAATCAAACCCAGGACTTCCACACACTGGGCTGACGCTCTGTTGCTGAGCCAACCGGCCAGGGCTACAATGTAAATTTGAAAAATTGGTATGAACTTTAGTGGTGGTCATATTATATTACAGAACACATGTGTACAATAACAAACTTGTTTGCTTATTTGATTATACTTTAAAGAAAGTGATGGTTAAGTGTGTTTTATATGTGTAGCTATTGGTTATATTAATTCATCATTTTAATGAATAGCCACAGTGTTTGTTAAAGACCTTGGTATCCATTTTTCAAACTGTTCTTTGGGACACTAAGTGTTTTGAGTAATGCTAATGTTTTCTGTGATCAAAAAATTTTACAATCCAATTAGCTTGGAAAAAGTTGCATTTTTATCACCTTTTGCTGATTCAAAATGGGTTTACATATTAAGGGTACAAAAAGGTCTACAGTAGAGATCTGTTTTAACCAAGTATTTCCAAACTCTTTTTAACCACTGAATTTTTCTTTTTCCCCACAGAATATTTAATTACATCTTATGGCACACTATCGGTTTTGAAAACACAATTGGGAGCCATAATTTTAATAGAAGGAATTCTGACATTGTCAAGACCAATTTTCTTTTCCTCAGGACTCTGGTAATCTTCATGTGTTTACATTTGCTCTGTACCCTTAACATGCATAATCCTGACCACTGAGGTTCCTAGAGAATGTTTATACTGCAAGTATGAATGAAAGTTCTCTCTACTAAGGCTGTGCCCTAGTCTGAAGCCCCACACTTCTTATTTTCCACTCCTTCTCACCATCTTTTCTTCACAAATCCTTGGCAGAAGTTCTGGCAATGTTTTGTGAAGAGAGAAATAAGAGGAAAAAGAGGTTTGGGGATATTTTAGCCCAATGAACTTTTCTTTTAGCATCTGTGGTTATAATTACTGTGTCACTGTTTGGCAAAGTAAACTATACAGAGGTAGAAGGTTATATTAGTAGACAAAGCTATGGAAAATTCTTTTAAACAAGAGTTGAGTGATAATTAGCAATAATTATATATGAATCATGACAATGTTACAATAAGCTAATGTAAAGGTCCACAGTATGGAAGTTATAAATTTTCTCTGAAGTTTATTAGCATGCAATACACTAAACCAAAACTGAACATTTGTAATTCTGAAGTAAACTTAAAGATTATTAGAACAAAAATGACAATTTTTCTATAATACAATTTCACTTTCCTAGTATTTTTGTGTTGTTATTGATTCAAATATATATATGAAGAAGAGAAAGACAAACCAACAGTTAAATTTCTTTTGACCCTTTCTGATATATACATTTACAAAAAAAAAATCTTAATTTCAACTTTTATTTTTTTTTTTAGAATCGATAAAAAAGGGTTCTCAGATGCAGTTGCCTGGCTTCATCCTCACTGATTTGGGGGGCATGTAACTCCACCAGGGTTAAGGAGCCCTGAACATGTCATTTAGTTCAGGGAAGATGAGAGAGAGAGAGCGTTAGATTACTTGGTAGGCTCGAGGACTCTCCTCCTCATATTACAGTGGCGCACTGAAACATTTATAGAGCACAAAGTACACAGGCAAGATGGAAAACTAAGCTGATGAGATGCATAAAAAGACTAAAAGAACTGTCAGTGAAGTGGAGAAAAGGCCAAAGTAAAATAAACAAGCAAGTGGGTGACAGGACGGAAGTGTGAAGTAAGAATAAGGAGTATAATGGTTCACAGACAGGAAGATAAGTGTTCACAGAAACAAACACGAAGTTTCATGTGTAAAACACTTTCTTGAGAGCTCAGTGATTTTTCTCGCAATGAGATCATCAGAGGCCTGGCACAAAGGTGCCAATTTACTCTGCAGAGACCCGTGTACCTTTCTGGCTTTTGCCCTGCAATTTGCCACCTTCCCAGTGAAACTTATCACCTCAGGAGATTCCTAAAGACTATCCTGATTACTGTAATTTTTTTTTCTATACTTGAATTTATTCTAGGATCCAGGAAAATAAACAAATATGGAAACCAGGAAAGATTATTTTCAGCATGTTAGCGGAAACTACCTGTCTCTATGTAAAAGTCACCCAAGCAATCAATCAATACTGTGTTCTTCTACAGATGTCCTCACAAAAGTTGCTGTTTGTCTGATTTCAATGTCAAGTTTTCCCTCTCCTGCAGCCCGACTGACTTTGTAATTTTCTTAAAATGTACGGTCTCTCCAGTATTTCTTCTCTCAAATTCCTGGATGGATAGAGTTGTCTTTTAAAGTGATGTTTATCATAGCAATTGGCAAATATCCTCCTTTTCGGTGAAATGAACAAAGGAAGAAAGAAAATTTAAATTTTGTTTCATTTCATTTTTCTTTACCATATGAACTTGCAGCAGACTGAGGGTTGAGCTTTTAAAAAAGCATTTCCCCCTCCCCCAAGCGAGTCATGTTTTTCCAGCAGTGTAGAAAATGAGTTATGCACACAACTGTTCAAAGTTACCTCATCACATCAGAATCAGGTGGGGGTGGGGAAAGGAATCATTTTGCTATGAATAACCAGGAAGTGAATTTTTGCAGGGAATAGTTCAGAATAAAAACTGTAACGGCACATTAGTTGGTTTTAGGGAGAAAAAAAATGGAAAAGAAATGTTGAATTACTTGTGTAGATAAGGTTGTAACTATGCCAGGTCTATTTAAAACAAATTGAATACATTGCTGCTTCTTAAATTTGGGTTTCCCATATTATCCACAAATTATTTCTTGAATCAAGTACATAGAAAACGACTGACCACTGGTTTTTGTGAGGCATACCAAATAAAATGTTTAACTACCTTGTCCTTTCCCTCCTCCTGATTTCTGAACAAAAAGAACGTTTATTTTGCCTTTTAAATTCACTTCTAGTTTAACTGCTTGCTTCCTATGCCCTAACGGACTTGAAGTGTGACTGTGGATTTTGCTTCACCTGAATTGAACATCCCACTATAGGCCTAATTAAAAAAGTTGAATGGCATCAAGTCAAATTGGGAAAAATTACTCAGTTTATGGAAGAGGGAAGTAAAAGTCCTTTACGAAAGTAGGTAAACTTCAAAACCAACCCCTTAGACTTTAATTCAGAGAAGGGTATTTTTCAAACCTTTTAATTTAACTTGAATGCCTTGTATGTCGATGAAATGTGATATTCTCTTTTAAGAGCATTAGGTTGAATATAAAGAAACTTTTAAAATCTCCAGGGAGACCTTTCATTAGTGGTTCTTTATACAACATATGGCTAGTGACTTCTACAGGCTGAAATTAGCATCTTTTTCTTTTCAATTTTCTATGCTAAAACTATTAGGCAGATTACCTGTGGTCCAGAAAACTAAACAAAATCCATTCTACACACACTTCGTAATATGCCCTTTGTATTAATTACATGTGAAACATAAAGGCAGTTTTTATGGTCTGAAGATATTTGAATTTGAATTCAGCCTGTAGGTAACCATCTCTGGCTGACCAGGAGACTGGGGTATAAACTAGCCTGATGGCTTTTCCTAATTGGGACACTCTGCACTGTAAAGTATAAAGTGTGGTAATTATATACAACAATCAAAATGTACATAATATCATACAAAGGAAGTCAGACACACAGGAAGGCACACTGTATGATTCAATTCATAGAAAGATCAAAAGCAGACCTAAAATCTTGTGATAGACATCAGAATAGTGGTTACATCTTATGGGGCATGAGAAGGGCTTCTTTGGTTCTTGAAATATATACTCCTTACAAAAATTAGGGAATATTTCAAAATGAATATGAAGCAATAAAATATCCCCTAATTTTTGTGAACAGTGTACTTTTGCTTGATCTTGGTGGTGGTTACTGTGGTATGTTAATTAATAAAAATTCTTCAGGCTGTGCATTTAAGATTTATACACTTATAGTCCTGTAAAAATGTTTACAAAAGGCCCTGGCCGGTTGGCTCAGCAGTAGAGCGTCGGCCTAGCGTGCGGAGGACCCGGGTTCGATTCCCGGCCAGGGCACATAGGAGAAGCGCCCATTTGCTTCTCCACCCCTCCGCTGCGCCTTCCTCTCTGTCTCTCTCTTCCCCTCCCGCAGCCAAGGCTCCATTGGAGCAAAGATGGCCCGGGCGCTGGGGATGGCTCTGTGGCCTCTGCCCCAGGCGCTAGAGTGGCTCTGGTCGCAACATGGCGACGCCCAGGAGGGTCGCAACATGGCGACGCCCAGGATGGGCAGAGCATCGCCCCCTGGTGGGCAGAGCGTCGCCCCTGGTGGGCGTGCCGGGTGGATCCCGGTCGGGCGCATGCGGGAGTCTGTCTGACTGTCTCTCCCTGTTTCCAGCTTCATAAAAATGCAAAAAAAAAAAAAAAAAAAAAAAAATGTTTACAAAAATATAGTTCTCATGACAGACATATATACAAAGTGTTAAAGGGAGTTAGAATCTGGGGAAGGAGTGAGAGACAGGTGCCTGAGAATGGGATTATAAATGTAAACTGAAGCCTGAAGAAATCATCCTAAATATGTATTTCAATTCATATTGACTTCTTGTTTGGAGGAATCATTTAAAAATCTTCACACTCAATATATGGTCAATATTGAAAATGGTTATTTGACTATCACAGAGATTTGATGTTTTCAAAGAAGTGCCTATGATGATTTTTTTTTCATGATCTTGGTCATCCATGATGGTTCAGAATTTGTGCTACTATAACTATAGTTTAGAATAGTTCTTTTTTTCTCTTTTTTAAGTGAGAGAAGGGAAGATAGAGAGCTTCCACATGCACTTGCATCAGGATCCACCTGGCAACCCCTGTCTGGGGCCAGTGCTCTGCACATCTGGGGCCATGCTCGCAACTGAGCTATTTTTAGTGCCTGAGGCCAAGGCTCCACAGAGCTAAGCTCTGCACTGGTGGTGAGGTGCTTGAAACAATCAAGTAATGGCTATGGGAAGTGGAAAAAGAGAGAAAGAGAGGGAGAGAGAGAGAGAGAGAGAGAGAGAAGGGGGAGGGGTGGAGAAGCAGATAGTCTCTTCTCCTGTGTGCCCTGAATGCCCTGACTGGGAATTGAACCCAGAACTTCCACATACTGGCTCAACACTCCACCTCTGAGCCAACCAGCAGGACCTAGAATAGCTCTTTAAAGACATGCCTGATAATGTGCCCACCAAAACCTAAAGGTTAAGTTTCTATTCACTAAATAATCTAAAAAAACCCTCATTTTTTATTCCTATATCTTTGTCTTTTTTCTGCCTCAAAAGAATTAGTGTAGTTTCCAGTTTTGAGACTTGAGTGTATGCTACTTTTCAAATTAATGAGATGATATTTGTGAAAGTTTTTTTAAAGCAAAGCAATAAATTAGATCAGTACCCTTCTTCCTATTAATCTATAAGATGCCTACTTCTAAAAGACAGCGTGATTCTTCTTCTTCCATATTTTATTTCTCTTGTCTGCTCTAACCCATTTAAAACCATGGTGTGAAGGAGGACTATGAATTAGGACTAGAACTAGGGCTCATGTTTAGATGTTGAAAGATACTCATCTTTTAAAGACTTTTATATCACTTATAATTTGAACCTATGAAATAGCCTTTAATTTTTGGAATTATCAGGATATTTAATTCTAGCTGTGTTTGAAAAACACCGTAGTACCTTCATATGACAATTTTTTCCACTTATTTCACAATTAAATGCAAATGAAGGACTTTTCTTCAAAATTATATACATATCATGTGCCCTTCTTCTCAAAGAACTCTGAACGATTCGGATCCTGATTAAAAATATTTTAATTTTTTTATGTAGCTTGTTTCCACATTTAAAAAATGGCTGAGTATGTTAAATAAATAATATGTGAATACATCTTCTCTCCCTGTCCTTTGCTTCTCCCCCCTGTCTTTGCCCTGTAGTTCTTTAAGCTACCATCCTTCCCTTACATTACATTTACTTTCCAAAAGCTTCGGTTAGTTTTTACATCTTCAAGTTTTCCATGATCAATTATTTTTAAAGACCTCTTACTTGGTGGTGCAGACAATTGTAAACAAAATCCATTTATTTAAACAACAGACAGGAGATAATTAGCTAATGTGTACAGGTGGTAATAACAGATTTTTGGAAGAATATAGCAAATAACAGTTTGTGGAAATTAGTTTTCTTTCAGCTAGGATGATTTGACAGTCTTTGCCAGAACATGAAAAAAAAAATTATAATGAAGAGCTAAGCAAAATACTAGCCAAGTCTTGAGTATTTGCATATCTGACAGCTCCCATTTTCAGAGTTTATTGATTAGAATAAATATACTAAGTCATAAAGTACTTTTGGAGCTGTTTTCTAATTTTTATTTGATTTTGTTTTCCCACAGTACCTGCCATGAGCAGGAAAGCATTTATAATGATCCTGAGTCTGCACGAAAGTAGAGCTCAACCGGGGGGGGGGGGGGGGGGGGGGGGTGCTTCATCACCATATGCCAGGGAGGCCCGCCTGTCTCTAGAACACAGGAAGCCTATGGAAGATTCTGAGCTCTAGAGTGAAATGGGTAATGTGGAAAACTTCCTACTTTCTTCTCAGACAGACTTTCTTACATTCATTAGTCAGAGTCTGAATTTCTGACACATCTCAAAATATATATGTATCAGTGACCAAGTAGTCACCCAAAACATTGCAAAGGCGAAGGAGAATTACTTTGAAGTCTACTTTTTATGTAGCCTAACCAATTTATGTACGCTCCCTTAATTAAGTGGCTTCATAGGATACCTGTATATTTAAAACTAAACTTCAATTTCCTATTTTGTTGAAGGAATAAAAATCTTCCCCTCTTAACAATCCAATTTATATTACACTCCAGGTCAAGAGAATAATCTCGAGGGATGGTGGTATTTGGAACAACTAGGGCAGCCATAATGACCTCATGTTATTT